>NC_136476.1:62798927-72798927 GCF_902686455.1 Sciurus vulgaris
ACTTTGCAGAAGCCTTGAAAAGCAAAGTCACATTTAAACCCCTCACAGCTTTACCTGCATTTGGACAAGAATATAATGGAGTGGGAAAACTGTTCCTTGTCCCCTTCTATTTGCACCCTGAGTTTTATTATATTCCAGAACTTCTTGCAGGCACACCCCTAACTGCACACACCCCTTGCACAGTTAGGAGGCATCTCTAAGTCACAGCAAATATGAGTGGTTCTGTCAACATTCAGGATAGACCCAGAGAAGAAGCCCAAGCAGGCCCTGGAAGTGCACTGGGTATCCTGAGAGCAAGGAATTCTGGGGTCCCAGGTACCATAACTCAGAGTGGCTAGGTCCATCTACCCTGCGGGCTGCTTGTCCTTAAACTGGGATGGAGTTCGAGGAGGACCAAAACCAATCCTAAAGTTCAAACCCAGGACAGGGATATCTCTTACCTCAATCAAAGGACAACCTGGGGAAGAGAGTGCATACTAGCATCAAACTGGACCAAACTACATGAACCACAATTTAAGTACTCTTTCTACCTTCATTTCTTCTTCTTTAAGGAAGAAAGAATATGTATGCTCGCCCTGTCTTAGGAGTTTTCTGAAAATGAATTTTGTTGAAAACTTTGAGGTCCTTAGAGGAAGGTTACTGTAAACAGAGAGGGTCATATTAGCTACTAATATCATCTTCAGGTGCCACCTATGACCTATAAAGTTTTTCTTCTGCCAGAGTTTTATAACACCAGTACTAGCAAAGAGTGAAAATGAATCTCTCTGAATCTCTGTATATAAAAGATAACTCCTACAGAGGAGCTACCATCCCTAGCATGATTTTAGGGAGTGAGTAGGTCTCCAAGAATCTCTATCTCCTTTTACCCTCCCCCATATATTACAGTTTAAAATTCCACCACCAAATTATTCATTTCGGAATTTTGAAGGATATGGTTCCTAAAAGCATTCCTGTTAAAACAATCCTTTAAATTGCACTAATAGGGAACGGTGACAATAAGTTCTACAGGACTAAGACAACAGGATGCTGGAGAAAGGAGGGGAGGCCAAGAAGAAAGCGAAACCCCAGAGTGAGGATAGCCATTGATTATAAATATGTAAGTCTATGGCCCATAGCCAAACTTGATTGCATTTAACTAAGACCACCTGTGGTGCAAAGCATCTGCTCATCCCTACAATGAATGCATGAACACCCTGCAGCGTTTGAAGCATGTTTATTCGTCTTATTGATGTCTACTGTCGAAAGAGCCCAAACCCCTAAAGAGGCTCAGTGTTGTTTCCACCAAGTTACACAGGTCATAAGTCTGCTGACACCAAGTGGCATACTCTCCAAATGTGACAGCTTCATATGATTAAAAATACTGAATTTCAAAAGTTAAAATCAAAGAGAACTTAATGTCATTACAGTATTTTTAATGTAGAAATTATAGAGAAAAATATCTCAGGTTCAGAAAGACTCCTTGATTGGTAATGCCAATGACCTCTTTTTAAGTCCACCCCAAAGGCTATTTGTTCTCCTGGTATTTGACACTATTGACCACACCTTCCTTCCTGAAACTAGTTCTTCTCTTAAATTTCATGAATCTGGTTCTCTTTTGACTCTGCCTCTTAGCCGCTTTTTTCTGTTCCCATTTGTTTGTTTTAATATGTTCTCTAATATTGGTTTTCCTCTTTTTATTTATACGTGTTCCCCAAGCACCACACTGGCTTCATTTAAGACCTGTATGGCCAGCCCTCATCTTGCCCAGCTCCCTAATGCACTAGAGAATACACAGCAGGACTGCTGGTGTTCTGGAGCCTGCTCACACCAGCTGAGAAGGGCTGCATGTGCTTGTTTTCCCAGTGCCTAAGTGACCTCCCTGGGGCCACCTTAAAATCACCAACAGTGGGAATATTCACACCATTAGAAATTATACATCAAAGCATTCTTCTTTCTTTCCTCCCCCCGACCCCCAGTTTTGCCTTGGTTTGGTTTTCTTTTTTTAAAAGACACTTGTTAACACTTATCAGCACAAGATTTATCAGAACATTCTGCAAAGTAAACCCCCGTCCCCCCCACCACACAAAGAGACAACAACAAAATACCCAAGTTTCTTATCTTTCCTTTAAATCTCCCTCATTCATTTGCCTTTATACAAAACTTCTTTTAATGACATCATCATCCAGATATTGACTATAGGAAATGATAGTCATTCTTGCTTAACTTGTCCTGTCTGTCTCAATCTTCTCTCTCATTTGAAAAAACACCAAGGTCAAGTCAATTGCACCTCCCCAAAATCTTTTAAAGCTGTCCCTTCCTGCAGTACAGTCCCCTCCAAACTCCTTTCCTGTGTCCAATTCTTCCCCTTCCTATTTATATTCCCAACTGTAGTGGAGTGATTTTTACTCAGGGAGGGTGAGATGGGAAACTAAGAAAATCAACACAAAAGCAAAAACAATCTAATCATATCTTTCCGCACTCAAAACTTCCTATGCTGTCCTTTGCTTACAAAGAGAAAACACAAAGTTCCTTAAGACAACCTATAAAGCCTTTGAAGACTAATTCTGTACAAGCTTTCCTCTCCATCCTCTTCCTTCCCTATCTCACCCTTACCCACCCTGTCCCACAAACTTAACATCTACTTTCCGGTGGCTTGGGAACCCCCTCCCCCCACCACCTTGGTCTGTGCTGTTAGGTGACTCTAGAAGCAGGAGACAAGGGGATAGAAAACATAAGCCCTATAGAATTCATTTCTTTCATTAAATGAAAAGTTGTAGGACAAAGGGTAGGATCTATAAAGTATCCAAATTCATAGATAAGTATTGCCTCATGCACAGTCAGATCTATTTAGCAAGCACAGCAATAGATTCACAGTGGGTAGTCAGTAGCATCACTTTTGAGAAGAAAATATTTGGATTTGGGATTAAAAGAAATGAGGCATTTACTTACTATAGAAATGATGTATCCATTTCTTTCCTTATTCAGAGTACTTTTCTGGCATTAAGAATCCATATTCCTGGCTCTGATTTCTGGAATGAGAGACAGTTTTATTTCTTAGCCAGGAGCTTTCCTTCGCTTTGACATATTAATAAGAGAGTAAGTTATTTAAAAAATAAAGAAATCCTAAGAAATGTTCCAGATTCCCTTGCCTATTGGGCCCCTAGAGAGACAAGCCTCTTTTTCTCTCTGGACATTTGGGGACGACTCCTTCAGGAATGCATGGCGTTCCCTTTCTTGTCCTTAATGGTCCTGTTTTGTTTTGACCTATTCTATGGACCTTTCATGGCTTCTCAAAAATTGTCTGAACAGAACAAATATTCATGCCTCCTCAAAGAACAT
This sequence comes from Sciurus vulgaris, assembly GCF_902686455.1. Classification (NCBI taxonomy): domain Eukaryota; kingdom Metazoa; phylum Chordata; class Mammalia; order Rodentia; family Sciuridae; genus Sciurus; species Sciurus vulgaris. The sequence continues at coordinate 62,802,246 of NC_136476.1, forward strand.
GACCCAAGGATTCTTCTACCCCTGAAATGAGTTGATTTGCAAATCACTTACAACTTCTTAAGCTAAATGGCATTTTATTTTTCTTCAAACTTTCCAATAAACATGATCATCAAGATGAGGGGAGGGGTAGGAATGTCCACATGTGTTGTGACCACACCACACTAGAGGGCAAGACTTTATGCCCCCTCCCTGTGGCCCTTCTTCTGGTGACTGATTCTAAGCCCTTTCCTAGAATTCTGACTACTTGTCCCAGTATATGTTAGTGGGGAATGGGCTCCCAGGTTTGCCACAGAGTTCACCCTAATGCTCGTTCCTACTTGAGCAGCTCTTGATTGGCTCCTTCATCTTCGAGAGCCCCAGGAAGTCCCCACAACTGCCTCCTTACCACTGGGATTGGGTAGCCCTGGATACACTGCCTCAATGGGAAAAGAAAGCTAGATGAGGGGAGTGGGAAAATAAAATACATCTAAGGAAAATAAAATAAGTTAGAGAAAGAGAGAACATAATGTAGAAATGGTCAAACTGCAGTGTAGGTGCTTGCAGGGTACAAAGTGGCCTAATATTCTGACAGTTTAACAACATGCATCAAGAATCTTTGATCCACTAACTTCATTTGGAGAAAAGTGATAAATATTTTTCAATATTTTTCAAGAATATTTTTCACTAAATTGTTTACAAGGGAACATTTCAAATACATGTAATTATTTAACTATGGAAATACTAAAGTAAATGCTGGTAAATTCATATGATAGAATATTATGTTATAGTTTGGATATAAGGTGGCCCCTCAAAGTTCCTATGCTTAAGATGTGACTTAATCAGTCCTTTGTATTTTGAATGGACTAACTCCGTGGTAACTGTAGGCAAATGGAGCATGGTTGGAGGAGGTGGGTCACTGGAGCCTGTCCTGGAAGAGTTCACCTTCCCTACAGCCTCTTTCCTTCTCTCTTGGCTTGCTGGTCACATGAGTGGAACAGCTTCCCTCCACCATGTCCTTCTGCCATGACACCACCTTAGGTTCAGAGCAATAGAGTCAGCTGACCATGAACTGAACCTCTGAAACCGTAAGTTCAAAATAAAGTTTTCTTCCTCTAAGTTGTTCTTATCAGATATTTTGGTTATAGTAACCGAAAGTTGACTAACATATAGCCACAAAAAGTAAAGTATTTTCAAAGAGTTGTGATACAGAAAACTGCTCATAGTAAAATTTGTTAATTGAAAAAAGCTATAGTTATGTGTGCATATGATTTATATTTAGTAAAAATAAGTTTACTATACATATAGTCTTTACATTGTACAGAAAAGACTAGAAAGAATCCCACCTAGATGTTAATAGCAATTTTCTGTGGGTGGTGGGATTATGAGTAATTTTTTGTACATCTATAATTTTCAAAATTTCAGGATGAACATATGCTATTTTTAACTATAAAAATGCCATGGAAAAACACAGTTTGTAGATAAGTAGTGGGAGGAGAGAGTTCACAACTTCAGAAAGCAAACCATAAATTGCCCACATGGAAACAGCACATTCTACATTTCAAAAGCTTGAGTACACAGTAACAGAACAGAAGAGAATTTGGAGAAATAAAAATGTTAAGGCAGCTAGAACTCTTTGGCGGGAGGATTTCTGTACTATAAAAGAAAATAAAGAGAGAAGATTTCAAACCAATCCTAGGAGCTTACTACTGACTGAAAAGTCCTATATATTTCAACCTTCCTATGTGATCTTCTGACTTAGCCCTCCTATCTGTTGAACATATCTGTGTATCCCTGGATATGTTTCTTAGCATCTTTGTGCCTCTGTTCATTTATTGGTCAAATGGAAGCAATAGTAGAAGCTACCTTATGGGTTGGCATGGGTCCTGGCTGAGTTAGTACCTATGAAGTATTTGGTACTGGGCTTGCCATGTGCACAATAAATAGCAACTGTTGTTATTATTGCCATTTACCATCATTAACATCATTTTTGTTATCTCAAACAATATAATTGTTCCTCAGCATCTAATAATAACTTATTGAATATGACTCCTTTTCAAAATGTCAATCTATGGATTTGTAAACTAATGTTTTCAATGAAATTAACCAGTATGAATTACTTATCTGCCTAAAGATCAAATATGGTCTTATCTCTTTTAAAATTTTGTTTTATCATGAAAATACTTTCTATATATTAGGAGGAAGTCCAGGCTCTCCTTCTTGAGACAACCAGCATTGCCTAAAAATTCTGGGGTTCCACAGATCTAGAGTAGTCAATCTGTTCACCATCAAGCACCATATTTTTAGTGACCAATGACACTGTCACAAACACACAGTGGCTAAAGACTGGACCACAAAGTCTCACATACGTTCGTCCACTGTTGAAATCATGGCCATGCTGGTCAGAACAGCCTTAACCATTACCTGCCCTTGGTTTCCCAAAGTCAATACACTTTAGTTTCTATCTGAAGTTGTACACTAGGGGCCCTCTGACCACATCCAGCTCTTTGACATGTGGTTTGAGCTGAAGAATGTGTTGATATTTTATTTGAAATGGTCAACAAGATTAGCAATGTCACACAAAAATCTTTAGAGGTGGAAAATTTGACCACACAGACTTTTTCCCAGGTGACAAGTGGCTGACACTCTCTTTAAATGGAGAATGCTCCTGCCAAAGTCCTCTCTAATCCCTGTTTTTCTTAAACATTTCACCTTATTCATTTGCACTATATGCCTGACCTCTGTGGGCTTCTGAGCTGGTAGCCCTTTGGTCTAAGAGCTCTTGAGGGGCTGGGACAGGGGTGGAGGAGGCAGTTTGGTGTACAGTAGGGCACCCTGAACTCCAAAAATGGATTGGGAGAAGTGTCTCAGCTTTAAGTGTAGTAGGTAATGAATTAACCTAAATCTTGGTGAAGTTAAACCTAGCTGAGAATCCTTTTATAATATAACCGAATTTTTCTTTCTGCATTAGTAATAACAATCGCATCTTGAAGATCCTACAGAACCCTGAGTTTCTACTTTTACTACTTTGAGCTTGGTTTTTGTAGGCACACATTTATGAACACACTTGAGTCACAAAGCAATAAAAGACTTTTACTACCTCTAACAAAAGCAACAACACTGCCTCAAAAATCTCACCCCTCTCCAGAATCAAAGGCCTAGTAAAATCAGCAGGAGAGAGTCAAGGAGGTCAGAAGCAGGCCTCTCCTTTTGGTGAGTAAAAATGAGACCAAAGAACACATCAAACCCATAAGAGTCTGAAGTTTGATACAAGCCACTTTGTTTATTGAACTGAACCCTAGAGATAAACAAAAGAAAGCAAGATGAAAAACACACTCCACTAGGGGTGCACAATAAGGCAAGTTGGAGAGGCCATAGATCAGAAAAACATGTGGGCTGCTGGGGAGACAAAAGCATTCCCAAATGAGTCTTCAGCATGTGGGCAAGACCTAAATTCAACAAGATAATGGCAGCTGTTTCTTCTGCTAGTGATCTGTTAGTCACCTTATATGTATGAGAAATGATAGGAGTATCATATAAAATGCAATACAATGAAAACTAAATTTGTAGTTTTGCATTCTTCATTTTCTTAAAACCCAGGCTAAGGCAAACAGAAATGTGAGACTGAGATTTCAAGGAAACTGTAGAGTCATAGTAATTTGATTCTAAAAACAAATGCTGGACAAGAAGTTATATTTAAATCGACCATCAATCCATCAGGACATAATTTCTAAATTTAGTCATAGAGAATCTTTCCCTTTTACTGTCCCAATCATTATATACATAAAATTATACATCTTACTCAATAAGGTATATTATTTGATTGTTAACCTTATAAACATTTGGAGGTTATTTTCTTCAGCCCAAGAATTTGCATTTTAAATATCAAAGGCAACTCCTCAAAAATGTGGGAGAGTGTTTATAATATACACATTTTGGAGGGTGAAAAATTAAACAGTGAAAATAGTATTATTGGGCTCAGCAGGCTCCTAAAAATGCAGCTAAATACTTTCTCTCATAGTATACTCCAGCAGAAAACTTTGGGGTGTGGTACATGGTCTATGAATAAGCCTATGTTGATGAGGAAATTTTAACGAGGTCTAAAACTCAAACCCTCAAACTTTGCATGGGTTTTAGTAAAAAATGAAAATAAATTTTAAGAACACATTAAGTAATACATGCTTATAATCAAGTGTTTAGACTATAACAAAAATATAAAAATAAAATGATTACTAAAAAGGCACAGGAAGAAAACAAGAATAACTGTAGGGTCCCTGCCAAGAGATGATTTCTGTTAAATGTGTCTGGTGTATAGTCTTTCAAAATTATTTTCTACAAATAATTATATTTGGATATATCCTCATTTTTAAAAACAAGTTTATGTCACATACACTCTTGGTGAACTATTTTCATTACATAATATATCTTGGACTTTTTTTTTTCATGCAAACTGTAGATTCTATCACTTTAAATGGATACATAATACTCCCCTGAACCTATCCTAAAGTGAAAGCAAACCCCTACTGATAAACATTTAGTGTTTCTCTTTTTTTTTATAGTCATTCAAAAGTGCAGCTATGCAAATGGGCTAAGGAAATGAATAGACACTTCACAGAAGAAGATCTATAAGCAATCAACAAACATATGGAAAAATGTTCAACATCTCTAGTAATAAGAGAAATGCAAATCAAAACCACCCTAAGATTCCATCTCACCCCAATTAGAATGGCAATTATCAAGAATACGAGCAACAACAGGTGTTGGCGAGGATGTGGGGAGAAAGGTACACTCATACATTGCTGGTGGGGCTGCAAATTAGTGCAGCCACTCTGGAAAGCAGTGTGGAGATTCCTTAGAAAACTTGGAATGGACCCTCCATTTGACCCAGCTATCCCACTCCTTGGCCTATACCCAAAGGACTTAAAATCAGCATACTACAGAGATACAGCCACATCAATGTTCATAGCTGCTCAATTCACAATAGCCAGACTGTGGAACCAACCTAGATGCCCTTCAATTGATGAGTGGATAAAGAAACTGTAGTATATATATACAATGGAATATTACTCAGCCATAAAGAATGATAAAATTATGGCATTTGCAGGCAAATGGATGAAATTGGAGAATATCATGCTCAGTGAGATAAGCCAATCTCAAAAAGCCAAAGGACGAATGATATCGCTAATAAGTGGAGGATGACACATAATGGGGGGGGAGGGAAGGGTTAGTGTTAGGGTTAGAGTTAGGGTTAGGGAGGGGGCAAGTATGGAGGAAGGAAGTACTGTATAGAGGGTAAAGAGGGGTGGGAGGGATGGGGGGAAGGGAAAAAATAACAGAATGAATCAAACAACATTACTCTATGTAAATTTATGATTACACAAATGGTATGCCTTTACGCCATGTACAAACAGAGAAACAACATGTATCCCATTTGTTTACAATAAAAAAAAATTATAAAAAAAAAAAAAGTGCAGCTATGGTCATCTTTGTCTCCACACTTGCTCCAAGATCCCTTAGAATATTTTTGCAAACTGGGAATAGCAGAATAGACAACTGACATTTTGATACATAGAGCTAAATTGTCCTCCATAATAGTTGGTACCTTTGATACATAGAGCTAAATTGTCCTCCATACTAGTTGGTACCAATCTGTACTCTAATGAACATGTTATGAGAATGCCTAATTTTGTTTTAAGTATCATAAGGTAAAGTAAAATTTCCCTTATTTTTTTCTTTTTGCATACTTTTCTATAAATCTTAACACATATATATTTATGTACCACCACCATAATCAGGATACAGTATAGTTTCCTCTCTCAAAACACACACACACAAAAAAGAAAGAAAGAAAAAGAAAGAAAGAAAGAAAGAAAGAAAGAAAGAAAGAAAGAAAGAAAGAAATAAAGAAAGAAATAAAGAAAGAAATAAAGAAAAAAGAAAAAAATACCTCCTCTCTACTCTATTCCTTTGTGGTCATATCCTGTCCACACACATTAATCCCGTGACAACCATTGATCTGTTCTCCATCCCCATAATTTTGTCTTTTCAATACTGTTATATAAATGGAATGAAATGTATGAAAAATTTGAGACTGACTTCTTTCACTTAGCACAATGCTTTTTAATTCATCCACATCTTTACTTACAAACATCAATATTTCTGATTTTTAAAATTTCTTTATAGGGATACATTACAGTTTGTCCATTCAGCCTTTGAAGGACTTTTTTCTCCCTAAAATAGAGCTGCTCTAAACACTCACATACAAATTTTTTGTGTGTGAATATAAATTTTCATTTTTCTAGTGTAGATACTGAGAAGTGTGATGACCGGGTCATATGTAAGCGTATATTGAACTTTACAAGAAATAGCCACTCTCTTCCAGGTGGTTGTACCATTCTGCGTTCTCACTTACTATACCTGAGAGCTCCTAATATTTTCTCAGAACCTAATATTTTCAATATCTTTTAGTTTGGCCATTGTGAAAGATATATAGGTATGAGTATGCCTAGTTTTTCATCCCTTTATTAATATTCTTGCCAGTCTTTATGTCCAGTCTAATTTATTAATATAAATTTTCACTTAAATTTTGACTTATATTTTCTTATATTTTCTTTATATTTTTTTGAACATCTTTTCATGTATACAGACTTTTTTAATCCAGTGTTTAACTTTTTTATTTATTTGTTAAAGCTCTTGTTAAACCAGGTATTTAACTCTTGATCGTTACATATGTTGCAAACGTTTTTCCCAGATTGCCATTTTTCATTCATCTCTAAATATTTTCCTTTAGAGTTTCTGGCTTTCAGGTTTAAAGATTCTATCTCCATTTCAAGTTTATAGAAATATTGAACCACATTTCCTCAAGCACTTGCATAAGTAATTAAATATCTGACTTTATTACTAGTTTCCTTCACCCCACCAATGGGGAGAGACTCAGAAATGGGCTAAGAGTCAGGGCACTCCACTGCATCTTTGTATGAAAATGAAAAAAATAATTCAAACTATGTTTTCCTATCAGCAGGGGTCATTTTAAACACCTCCTCAAAATGTTATGTAAAATGATCTGCAGAGATGGAAAGAGAAAGCCAAGCTATGAGTAGGGAGATTATTCTGGCGTTCTGTGGGAAGGGTAGGGATGGGGTGGGACAGACTGGTGAGAATTCCCCCCCCCCCCCCCCCCCAAGAGGAAAAAAAACGACCTCTCCAAAAAGCAAGAATTAATTACTAGAGATCCTGATGGAGAAGCCATGTACCCCAAACACCAGTTTTAGTGAGTAAATAACTAAGCTAAACAGAGGCTACTACAGAAGAGATCTTCAGGATGCAAGTGGAAGCAGGTTTCCTTCCATGTTGAGGAGAATCAGTAAAATAAACTACAGAAGAGAAGGGGGAGTGTTCATATGCAGGAGGGTAAATGGCACCAGAAGAAATAACACTGTAAAGAAACACCCTGAGAAACCATCTACAAGAATGCACAACAAACAAATGACTGGCTATCAGCGCGTGCAGCAGGTGGTATGTCCCCTGAGGGAGAAAGAGAAAATAAAATAGTAGCTGAGGTCCCAAAGCACCTGGGCAGGTATCCTTGACTCGGTCAGCAACCGTTCAGGGAGAGATTAGAGTAAACCCATAGCAAAGGCAAAAGTTCTAAGTAGTTGTTAATTGTAACTCCTTAGTAAAATCAACGAATGGGTTGCCTATATATTATAAATAAATTATTCTCAAATGTGTCCCTTTTTTAAAGGGTCTGTTTAAGAACCCCAGATGCTTATTAAGTTCTGTTAAAAATTCCAAACTCCTGTCATACCCAGGATAGGAATGCGAACATATCCTCTTCCAGCAATACCTGCTCACCTGCTGACCTGGTAGAATGGAAAAAGAGGATTCCATGACTGGCCTGAAAATTAGAGTGTTACCTATGTACATATCTTATCTTCAGCATCATTATCTTCAGAGTGGTTGCTTACTGCATAGCTTAGTGTTTTCATTACCGAATAGAGAAATATTTACAAACTGTCAGCAATTTATGCAAACAGAAAAAAAAATAAGCAAAAAGTTTGAGAGAATTGTCAGGATAATTAGAGCCAAAAATAAAGTTCTTTGCATAAATTTGAAGAAAGGATTTCTAAATGACCACAATTATCTAGTGATGGTAACAACTGCTTTAAGCATTTTTTCCCCCCTAGTAAACATTTATGTGACACCAGTTATGACCTAAATACACTGTGCTGTATCCAACCCATATTTTAAAGGAGCTCAGAGCTTAGAGGAGAGAAAGAAACAAGGATTCAATATTCTATGAAACAATCTATGGTGAAAGTATAAGCCAGGTGTTGGGGAAGCACAAAGGACGAAGGGCCCAGCCTGAAAGGTCTGAGGAAATTTGAAGAAAGGAGCTGGCAACTGAGCAGGGTCTAGAAGGCTGAGGATCCCCTTACATTTAAAAGAACTTTCCAGGAAGGATGTGTGAAGGTATAAAAGCACAAGGAATCAGTACAACAGGTGAGTGTAGATGAAGCTGCTTGCTGTGGTTGACACTCGGCAAGGTCATTCAGTGGGAAGTGGCGACTAGCAAGGTTAGCCAGGGCCAAGTCAGGAAGGGCCAAGGAGTCAGGCTTCCTGTGTCCTCTCCACTTCTATCTTAGCCTGAAATATGCTAGAAATTAAAGAGGCCCCACCCTCACTTTTCATGTAAATGGAAGCATCCTTCCTCTTAAGGCAGTAGAGGCGGTCAGTGTGAGCACTGAAACCAAATGGTCACCCAGCTTTGACCCTTGAGCAGCTGAAAGCGCAGGACCAATTATTTGCCATCTCTGTGTCTTGGGTTTTTTTTTGTTTGTTTGGTTGGTTGTTTTTTGTTTTGTTTTGTTTTGTTTTGTTTTTTAATAAAGCAAGTATAATAATAGTTCTTGCCCCATAGGTTCAAAGTTAGGGTTTATGAGTCAATATGTACAGAAATACTTGGGACACCGGCTGATGAATAGTCAGCAATCAATAAATACAAGTTCATTTATTAGATGGTAAAAGAGAATTCTGAAGTTAATAACACGCTTTTCAAAGTTGCCTTTCATCATGTGCTTTCCCACTGGCTCTCTGATTTGGCCACATGTGATTTTTGTTTTCTTTTCTCTGTCCAGCCCACCCCGCTCCAAGGACGACATCCTTCCTTAAAAATTGTTTCTGAAGCACAGCAGTGTGTGGCTATTGTCAGGCTGGTCTGCGTGATCCCCATCCAGCCTGGCTGCTGATCAGAAGTGAGTGTACGGTTCACAGCCAGCTTGGCTGTGCCGCCCAAAGAGTCGCCCAGGCAGGAGAAGTCTTCACTCCAGACTCCCAGATTATGGCAGCAAAGAGGTAGACTTTCCATTCTAGAAAGCAGGACACCATGCTATCACACCCCCACTGGAGGCATTCCATTTAATTTCTGAAACAGCAATCTGCCAGCTCTATGGGTAGTAAAAATAATAAAAAGGTGTCAGCTATAAAGACTGGGAGAGAAACCAGAGACCAGGCAGGGAATAAGTAGACAGCTGTGAGGGCACTGTCAACTTTCTTCCAAACTAACCACAAGTGGGTGAGGTTAGTTGCCAGTTTGACAGACTGTTTCATAGTTCAATTTATGATTTAGAATGGACCCAACAAGGGTATGGGGTTCAAGCACAATAAAACTGCAACTTAAGAGTTGTCTTTTGCACATTAACAACAAAATGCCTATGTGGACATTCATGCAAAAGTTGTGACTAATACTCCTCTTTCAATTCCACAGTGTCTAGCTGTAACGGGACATTTCATCCAGCATGAGTATCATTAAAAAAAAGAAAAGAAAAAAAGTGATCCCAGTCCCATACGCCACTTTAGAACTGGGAGGGCAAGAGACAAATAATGACACATTCTTTAGGCCTCAGCATTTCCCAAAGCATTTTCTGATGAAAAAAATTCTGGTTACCTTGGTATTAAAAAGAACTTTAGGAGCCAGGCGCAGTGGTACACTCCTATAATCCCAGCGGCTCAGGAGACTGAGGCAGGAGGTTCACGAGTTCAAAGCCAGCCTCAGCAACGGTGAAGTGCTAAGCAACTCAGTCTCTAAATAAAATACAAAGTGGGGCTGGGGATGTGGCTCAGTGGTGGAGTGCCCCTGAGTTCAATCCCCAGTACCAAAACAAAACCAAAAACAAAATACCCCACAGGCCTCATCTTACCCAATGAGAGCATACATAAGATGAAGGACTCTGAGCACAGAGAAACCCAAATGGCTTGCCCAGCCCTGTTATTAGTAACAGAGGTAGAGTTGGGGATATTTGACTGCTAGACTTTCTGCACGAAAAGATGATTAAGTCACTAGGAAACCAGCAAGTTGGTAGCAAACTTTGCCTTACTGATGAGCCCAGGTTTCACCTGGCTATGGCTTCAGATTAGGTCACATTATCAAAATCTCCTAAATTTTGTGAGCGCTGTGTCTCTACGCCCTTTGGAAATGTCTCCCTTTTCCAAAGTCTTCCCTACTCATGGTCTGCTTCGTCCTGTTCAGGGACTGTCCGCAGCGCCCAGACCCTTACTGGGAGATTCAGACCCTCCATTAGCCCAGCTGCCCAGCCCTGCAGACAGTGCGTCACCGCAGGGTCTTCCCTGAGGCACCGTCAACATCCGCACCTTCTGCTCACCAGTCTCTGTACCAGAATGGGCACTGTGGTCTGGGAACGGAGCAGGGGTTGGGGCTGGGGTAGGAACGACCACTGAGTGCTCTCTTCGGCCACCTTGGTTTGAAGGAGGACCCTGTGTACCCCACGCCTCTCCAGGCCTTGAGCCATGAGACTGAAGTGAGGGGAAGACCTGGAGCAACTGTCCCGTCAATCCCTGCCTTTCCATCCCTTTGGGGATGATTAGGTCATGAGAGTTCTACCATCTCATGAATGAATTAATGCCAGAAGGAGTTTTGTCTCTTTTCACTACTTTTACTTTTTCTGTCATGTGAGAACACAGTGTCCCTCCTCTCCAGAGGATAAAATAACAAGGCACCATTTGGAAGCAAAGAGCAGCCCTCACCAGACAACTAAATCTGCTGATGACTTGATGGTAGACTTCTCAGCCTCTAAGATAGTGAGAAGTAAATTTCTGTTGTTTATACATGACCAAGACTCAAGTATTTTGTTCTTAGCAGTACAGACTACATACAGATAGGTATGTAAATAAACAGGTTATTCACTAGGGGATACTGGGGCTCAATCCCGCTGTGGACCTTCTCAGAAACTATGGAGGAACTTACCTCGGGTGGAATCAGAGGCAGGACTAGAGTGGAATGAGTGAGGCACCTAGTAAACAGAATTTAAGGGGACACTTGCTCTCATGGTCAGCCAAGTTCTGGTTGTGCAAAAGCAGAGTTAGCCCTGTTCAGAATCATCCTAGGGGAGGATGAGAAGATGGGAGCATTTATCCACTGACTTTATCTCCCATTGGTCCAGAACTGTTCCCTGCCCCAGGAATGCTAAAGTCCATGAATTTGTAGGGTAAGCCTGTTTGGGGCCCTGCCAATTTCTCAGAGTGGCAAGAAAGTCCCTAGACAGAGAAAGACAGAGATGCAGATGTTTGAAGTGGGAAGCTGTCTGCTGTCTAAAAACTGTCTACAACAGCTGTCTGTGAGCATGGATGAGCAGAGGTGATAGAAGCGGGGCGTCAACTGTAGGTGCTACTACTCTGCAAGTACCAACAGCATCTCAAATACACATCAAAATTGTGAAACCCTGTGAAGACCCCAGTTTTGCTAAGTTCTTGGGCCTCCTTTAACTCAGATATTCTCTCAAAACTCAAAGGCAAAAACCTGTTATCCTCGTTGGTGCAGAAGAAAAATGATAAAGCTAGACTTAAGATACATGAAGTTTAGGAAATTAGTAAGTCTTAGATCTTCATAATTTTTATAAAAGAAAGAAACATCAAGCCAGTGCCACTCACTGGAGAAATCATGTGTCTCAGGGCAACGGGCTTGCTTTAAGGTCCTCACCATGCACTGTCAGAAACAGTCCACAGGAAGCAAGGCCTAGGCAAAATGTAGAGGTGAATCTAGAGGTGCAACATCTGAAGCCATCGTGAGAGCCATGCTCCCTACAGCAGGAGATCTGAAGATCGCATTTTCATGGAAGCCTCAACTGTCACATAATCAAGGTTTAAAGAGACAATGTCAACGCATACCTATGTTTAATCCAATGTTTAGCAAGAAGTCTCATTCAGTCTCAGCAACCGTATAACCTGCCCTCCAATCCTACGGCTACAATCTTCTCGGCTTTGTTAGTGATGAACTCCAGGTTACCAAATACAACCATTACTGTAAATAAATCAAATTATTTCTTAACAGACCCTTAGAGCAAAGTACAAAGGGGAGAGGGTCAAATAAGAGACAAAAGATTGGAGGAGAGTCGTATTAAGGAAGTTGAGGGGAAAAAAACAATTATGTATAAAGAAGAGAGAGAAGGAGAAAAAGGAAGAGAAATTTTGGAGAAAAAAGAGAGGAGTAAAAAGATTTTCATCAAGTTTTAGTAGGTCGTATGCACTTACATGTTCACTTCCCCACAAAATCTTCAGCAAAGTTTCATATTACTCGTTAACGATGTTAGAGTTGATTTTGACAGTTGTTTGTGATGCCTGCTGCCCTGAGATTATCCTCTTACAGGAGAGAAGAGAGGTCAGGACCCGGCTGTCTCAGTTATCCCAGAGCTCCTTTAGTTCTGTACAGCCCGTGTTCCTCTTCACCTTTTTTTTTCTTTAAACAGCTGTCACTTGGCTTCCATGAGGCCACACCACTCTGTTTTCTGAAGATTTTCCTAACTTATTTTACCATGCAGTTTGTGGGTTCCTCTTCTTCTTTCCCCTTCTTCAAACAGTGGTGAAACTCGTGGTTTCTTCTTGGCTTTCATTTCACTCTGTTCATTCAGATCTTTGATTGTCATCTCTATATTGTCAAACAGAGATGACAACTCCTACTGTCATCAATGTATCGATGACCCTCAGATCCTTTTTTAAGGACAGGCATCCTAGATTAGTCCTCCCCGTGTATGTCCAAGAGCCTGCTGTGCAGTTCCATTGACTGCCCCACAAGCACTCCGAACTCAGAATAGGATCCATCAGAATCCCATCATCCATCACCTCTTCTCCTGTCCTCTATGAGAGTGAATGATGCCACCTGGTCACTCAAGGCAGAAATCTTGTTCTTACCCTTGATTCCTTTCTCTCCCTCCCATGAACCAATAATTAATTATCAAGTCCAACTAATCCTAACTGGTCAAATCTCCTGACTTTGTCATTGTCTGTCATCTCCATCACCATCTTAACCCACTTTACTATCAGCTCCCATTTGGGTTACTCTAACAGCCTTGGAACTGGCCGTTGTCTGCCTAACTCCCATACCTTCTGCATATTAAATTATTTACACTACTCTCTTAATTTTTTTTATAAAATGCAAATCCTACCTGTTGATTCCTGCTTAAAATACTTCAGTGACTTCCCCATCTGCAGAGTGAAGTCCAGACCTCTATAATAGTTAACAAGGCCTCTCATAAACCCCTTTCATAGACTCCAAAACCATACCTTTTTATGCTTTCTCATGCATTAAATTCGACTCTACCAAATTAACTGTACTTCTATCAACTGGCTCAGTTCCTTCGTACTTCCTTCCTTATGCACAGCTCTTCTCATCCTGCTGCCCGCATGCTCCTGGCTCATCCCAACTCACCTCACGGGACTTAGATTATGTGTAATTTCTTTTAGGAAACCTTTCCTGACCCCTCCCATTGAGCCAGGTGTTAAGCCTAGGTTCTACCCACGCTGCGTTATTCACCTCTCCCCTTAGCACTTTTCCCCTGGCATGGTAGTCGTCTATTTTAAAACATGTCTGCATATTGGCACTTGTTGGGTGAAATGGTGGAATCTAATTCCTCTCCCTTGAATGTGAGCGGGGAGTCGCTCCTCCAGGAATGGAATGCCATGGAAGTGGTGCTATGTGACTTTCTAAATAAGGTCAGAGAAGGCCGAGCAACTTCTGCTGGTTTCTCTTGAGATACTCATTTTTGGAACCCAGTCACTATGCAATGGTGAAGTGGAAAGACTATAGACAAGCCACATTTTGGTATTGTGGCCACAGTCCCAGCAAAAGTCTCAGCCAGCATCAGCCTCCAGACAGTGAGCAACCTTTGGGGTGATTCCAGCCTCCAGCCTGTGAACTTCCCCAGAAGGGATGGGGCAGAGATGGGCCAATACTCTGAGTCCTGCCTAATTAGACATCGGTGAGCAAAAAAAAAAACCTGTTGTTTGTATTCAGTAGAAAGTTTAGGTGGCTTTGTGTGCAGCAATGCATAACTGGAGCACTTGTCTCTTTTCCCGGTATACTTTTCTTTTTTTAACAGGGTTCTGGCCTTGTTGCCTGTGCTGTCCTTGAACTCATGATCCTCCCTTCTCAACCTCCAAAGTAGCTGGGATTACATGTATGTACCGCCATGCCTGGCCCTAGTATACTCTCTCTCTTTTTTTTTTTTTTTGGGGGGGGGGGTGGTGCTGGGGATTGAACCCAGGGCCTCTGCTTGCAAGGCCTTAGTATACTCTTGAAGGTGAGGATGTCAGCGGGTTAAGGGCAGCATCTCTCGCAAGTGGTATGCAATAGATTCTTTATCTGTGTTGAATGTAAATGAAAGAACAAAATATGGTTCCAGCTTTGAAAAGCAAGTTCAGAGGATGAATGAGCTTCACTGAAAAGATGGAGGCCACCTTGACATTCGGGGAAGGAATTTGAAGAAAACAGATAATATACAAACAAATAGGATCCTTAACCAGCATTGGGTTCTGCTTTCTGCATCATTTGACCTTCATGGGAGAAGAAATAATATGCCCAATCTTCACTTGACTAAAGATTTGTCCCAGTGTCCTTAATTATAGAACTCAGTTGCCCAGAATAATGGAAATCACATCATCCTTCAAACTTACGGCCTCAGAATGTACAGATGTGATTCTGAGGAACCATTTTTTTGGTAATGTTTACATTTTACAATTTGCTCTAAGTAAATGGGGAAGCTCCCAAAGACTATAAAACTTAAAAACTATGGAAAACTATGGACTGCTAATCAAAAGTTGGCTACTTAACCTCTCCCATAGCTTTCCAGGGACTTTCTTTTCTTCCTTTAGTTAACTAATAGCATTGCCTGTCAATGCTCTTGCAAGAACACCACCTGTCACTTTCTGTAGTCCATTACATCTTGGCTTCCATTCTTCACTATCGACTGTTTCCCATGAGTATGTCAGTGGTTGCTCAAGTATGTGTACTGGTAGCAGCAAGTTGCAAGTTAATGCTTTGGGTAAAACTAGAAAAAGCACTCTCCCCAGGCACTATCTCTAATTGTGTTATCTTTATCTCACATCCAAGAGTACCTTCTCTGGGAAACCACAATGTCTGACTTTTGATCTGGCCAAGCCCAAGTCATACAATCATGGATCCGTTAGTTATTGAGAGTTTCTGGTAGTGTCCACGCCCCTGATGGTTGAGATTTGCCTGAAAGTCTGGCCAGAAAGAA
Source organism: Sciurus vulgaris (assembly GCF_902686455.1). NCBI lineage: Eukaryota > Metazoa > Chordata > Mammalia > Rodentia > Sciuridae > Sciurus > Sciurus vulgaris. Next base: position 62,817,770 of record NC_136476.1, read on the forward strand.
CAAGAAATGTTGCTCATTGGGATTCATAAGGGTAGCTCTTCGGTGAGTCAGGGCATTGCAGCAAAGGGAGGTATGTATCCCTCTCTGAGGAATGTCTTTGGTGGAATTCTGTCCTTTTTTGTCACTTAGATTCCAGGAGGGCTGGGATACTGAATGTTTGCAGATGGAAGAAATTCACACTGCTTCAGAGCCAAATGTTCAGCTCATCAGCACCAATCAATATATGATTTGATTGCTATAGTTAGTGCTAACACTTATTTGGTGACAACCTAGAAAAGGTTCCCACTTAAAGAAAGAAAGTGTACATAGCTTTTCTATGACTGGCAGGGCAGGAGGTTTGGTTTACCACCACATCACCACAAACGTGGGAGTCATGCCTTGCCCTGTGACTGAAAAATGGCCATGGCATCACTAGGCCATAGGAATTTTCTAGTGTGTGTGTATATATGTACACATATATATATGTAAATATATATACTTATATAGATTCCATATATTCCTCTGCCATAGTATATGTGATGGTGGTCTCATAAGATTATAATGAAGCTGGAAAATTCCAGGACAAGGCATGACTCCCACGTTTGTGGTGATATGGTGGTAAGCCAAACCTCCTGCCCTGCTAGTCATAGAAAAGCAAAACACAATCATGTAACTACATGATACTTAATAAAGATAGCAAATGCCTCTGTTACAGACTTATGTACTTATGCTATGTGTTGTACCACTGGTTTAGAGTTTCTCCTTCTACATATAAAAAGCTTACTCTAAACCCAAGTGCCATATGTTATCAATGCCTTGCTTGTGCTATCTCTGTCTTGTATTGAGCACATTGCTAGATTGCCTCTGGAGGCCCCATCAGCTGATGGACCTATACCATCTTGGTCTGTGTGAGTACACTCCATGATATTTGCACAACCACCAAATTGCCTAATGGTGCCTTTCTTATGATGTGTCTCCAACAGTAAGAGACACATGAATGTAAATGTATCTACATAGTATTTATTTTCAGTTTATTAGGTTAATGAGATTGTTTTGCTTTCCATAATCAATCAGAAGATCTGTTTTGAATTCAATAGTATGCTATTTTAATTCCTTCCTTGTATACTTAGCAAGCATTTGGAAAGTCTGAGCATGTCAGGCACTGTGTTAGACACTTGAGGAATGAAAATGAGTTGAACAAAGTTCTTTCCCTTGTGAAGTTTGAAAAGTTAAACATCTGAAGGAAACTCTTAAAATAATTTTCAAAGAAGATCACTGGGCATTTCAATATGTCACTGAAGGAATAGATTTCAGTCTTTAAAAGAATAAAAGTCTTTAAAAGACCACATTATGGGTAAACCACAAAAACATTTTTTTAATTACATCAGGAAAATCACAGCATCTTTGTGCCACTATCCTCTGAGTGGGTGTGGCCATGGTCAAATGCTAAGCAGTAGCAGTGCCACCTTTTTCAAGTTACAGCTCACAAGGAGAAGGGACAAATAAAACAGAAGTGGAGCTGCTCTTAGGGAAGTGTGGACTGAGGATCCCAGACACCTTCTGATCTGATCTTGCCTCTCACACACTGCAGTCCCTGAGAGAGCTCTGCAGATGCCCTGGGGTTGCACAAGGCACTGTTTGGAAACCACATGCTGAGCAGTGTCCAAAATTCCCTGCAGCTTTGAAAGTCATTGAAGTTGATGTTTGATCACTTCGCTGATCACTGAGTAACTCTGGATTCATCACTTCACCTCTCAGGTCTCAGCGGGCGAACCTGCAGCCACAGCACTCTTTCACCCCACTAGAGTGTGAGTTCATTTGTGTACAGCCTGGGCTAATTCAACCTTCAAACTCCAGTTCTGACACACGGACTGGCTCAAAGTAGGTGACAAAAATGGACACGGAATGAGTAAAACTGTGTGCTAAAGAACAGAGATCTGGTCTGATGCCACTGGGAGAAGCTACTCTGAGAGTAGTGGGAGCAGGAATATACTCTGATCAACTTTTTTTGTTGTTTGTTTACTTCCCTGGACACACAAACACACCTGTGTGCAAGTATGCACACTCATGCTGGCACATGCCACACACTCACATACACACCTTACCCTTATTTTGGGCAAGAGCAGTGGCTGTAATGTAGAATGCCCTGCCTGCCTGGGGCTCCTTCCTGTGACACTTATTACTTAAACCCCCAGGAAGCTCAGCTCTATGCACTCCATCCTCCTCTCTACTTCCAGCCCTTTCTCCTTCTTCCTTGTGTTCCAAGTAGACAATTGATATATGTTGGTGACCCCTATTCTCGTGATGGGGTCCTTAGATGCTCACTGACTTGGTCCGACTCCTCTGGATCTGCTCCACTTCGCTGATGTCTTTCCTCAAATCAGGCTGGAGGTTCTGTAAACAGGGCTGCTGAGGGTGTGGCCATTAGAAGGCAGAAAGATGGGTATTTCTATCTGATAAGGATATTATTCTTCAATTAAATTCAGCAAGCATTTTATTCAGTTGACTCACCTTTACATGTGAAATTGATTAAGAAGTCAGTCCTCCAGCATTCGATAGTTTTATTTTTCATTTTTTAAAATTTTTTTGGTACCAGGGATTGAACCCAGGAATGCTTAACCACTGAGTCACCTCCCCATCCCTTTTTATTTTTTATTTTGAGATGGGTCTGTCTAAATTACTTAGAGCCTCACTAAGTTCCTGAGGTTGGCTTTGAACTTACAGTCCTCCTGCATAAGTCTCTGGAGCCATTGCAACCTATACTTCCATATATTTAGAAGTACAGTCTTTAGATTTACTTTTATCTTGTTATTTTTGAATAGTGTTCCAGCCTACTATTCTTTTCTTCTTAAAAAAAAAATCTTTACTTCAATATCTATTGCATTCAATATCTTTCAAAATGTGCAAAGACACCTATAAATTTCATTCAAATTATAGATAAACCTGTGGCCCATTTGCTACTGAACTAGCAACAAATCTGTCAGATTACATTCAGTTGAATTTTCTGCATTTTGCCCCCCCAATAAATATTTTAATCTGACTGAAATCAAGATTCACTGATTTTTAAGAAATTTCCCCTTTCTGTCAGTTTGTCAACCCTATCATAAAAGGAAACGAGGTTAGTTTGGCATGGCTTGCTTTTAGTAAACCCACACTGTTTTCTTTGCTGTGTGCTGACAAACCATCTGTTCATTATCAGATGCCAAGGACTGAACATTAAACTCACGAGTTCTGTGAATTTACTTTCACTGTAAGTTAGATTGATTGCCCATAGAACTAAATTTGTTTTGTTTTTATTAATAAAGCATAGCATATTTGGGCAAGATTTTGAATACAATGCATTCACAAATAAAAATACATATTTATGGTTTGTAAGGACCCTGATTCTATCACAAGTTGAGAACTGAGGAAACATAGGAATCTCACCCAGACAGGGCCCCCAGGGTCACTGTGCCACTATATCCCTCTCTGCTTACGTGGTATTTCCCTCCATGCCCTTTGTTGCTACCATATCCCAAACCAACCGCATACTCAGTGGTCTGATGCAGGTGACTTAATAATTGGTAGGAAAAGCAAGAGGTGAGTTCGGTGGTTTGAACGCGTTGCCCAAAGCTCACGTGCTGGAAACAATTCTCAGTGCGCGCGTGCTCAGAGGTGGGACTGATAAGAGGAGAAGAGGTCACAAGAGCTTTCTCTCATAAATTGATTAATGCCATTATCAGGAAGTGCCTCAGTTATCACAGAAGTAGCTCTGGATAAAAGGAGATGTTCAGCCCAATTTCCTCTCTGTCTCATGTGCACTCACTTACCCTTCTGTCGTGTTGAGACAAAGCACAAAGGACCTGGCCAGATGCTGTGCTTCCTAGCCTCCAGAACTGTGGGGTAAATAAAATTCATGGTTTATAAATTACCCAAGCTGTGGTATTGTGTTGCAGCAGAAAGTGAACCAACAGTGATATACCAGAAAGAAAATAGCTACACTGAGATAGCTTCAGCCCCACGGCAACAACCCCGGTCCCGCTGGATGCATGAGAAACATGAACAGGAAGGTAGAGGGTGCCACCTGTATTTTACCTGCTCCTCACCCCTAATGCGTGGTGGGATCGAAATACAGAGTTCATAAGCCCATACCCCCAAGTCCTTTAAAGAAAAAATAATAGCAGCCAAGGAAATTTTGAGTTAAAGTCTAGCTCTTGTACCATTTATTTTTATAGTTAATGTGCTGTAGGTCTTAGGATGAGGGCCGATGGAGTGACAGGAAAAGGCAGCTAACTCATGGTGTACCTCATGCAGGTCCCTCTGCCTCACAGGAGCAGACCATTGAGAGTGTATGGGTATCCCAACAATTTGACAAGCACTGTTTTTTTGTTTTGTTTTGTTTTGTTTTTGTTTTTTGCATGTCTTGTGATTTGATGCTTCAGGAATTTTAGGTCCTTATGTAGGAAGCTGGCCTTCACAAATGAGAGCCCTTAGAGTTTTTCCTAATCTGTTTGTGTCTAGCTATTCTTCCCACACACCCTTCTTGTCTGCCATCTTTCAGGAAAATCCTGATTAAATTCCCATGGGATGAGTCTTCTTCTTTGGTTCAGACTATATTTACAAAAATTGCCAGAAAAACACAACATTGCCTCTCAGAGAGAGACAGTACAGACAAAATCACTATCATGACCACACAGGAAACAACTTAGTTACCCCTTCAAGTTCTTAAGCAATCAAGGGTGAGCACAAAACAAAACAAAAACTAAAGGTCTCTTAATCAGGAAGTATATTCTGGGATGCATTAGGAACAGGTGAGGTATCCTACATGATGACTTTTACTTGACTAAAATATTCACAGAATGGAGCAGTGCTTTTTGTTATTGCTGTTTGTTTTCTTGCTTCTTTCTATTTTAAACTCTTAACTAAAAAGTCACTATGTTTATGTTACAGTGCAATTCCGTGTTCATGTTACTGTTGGAAAGGTAGAGCTAACAGCATTGAGAAGAGACCAATGACTTCCAGAGGTTAAAGGTGAGAGGCAGGATGGGGCAATGGAATTATTCTGTATCTTAACTTTTGTAGTGGTTTTGTGACCTCTGCACTTTTCAAAATCCATGGAACTTTACACTCAGAGTGAATTTTCCTATAGTAAGTTGAAAAACAAAGTAAAATTTTAAGTTGTAGTATGATACACTGCACTGGAATTCAGGTGACCTAGTGCCCCCTTTGCCAGCTCCTTCCCCTTTCTAGAACTAATGGGCAAAAGTTATTTTTACTTTTAGTGTTATTAACAGAAATCCTTGTAAAATTACTCTAGGACATGTGCCTGCCTTAGGAAGCAGAACAAGCAGGCAGGGAATGCCAGCTCTCTTTGGTGTCTCAATGTCTTTGGGACCTCAGTATATTGTTCCAGGACGCAGGAGGTATCTGCCAGCATGACACCACAGTTCTTCCCAGTTGAATGCCTCCCCTTTACTATCCTCCCTTGGTACTTTGCACCTCCCTGATCCATCATATGTTAATATATTTTACTAAACTCTTAATGCATTTATTCATACGTTTCATTAAAAGCAAAATTAACAATTATGTTCTTAGATGCACTTAATGCATTCAATAATCAGGCTCTTGAGAAAGCAACATATGGTTCTGTGATTGAATTCAGCAATATAGAACTCATCTATCATGAGTTGTCCTCCTGAACATATTCTCTACAGCACCTAGCTCTGCCTCTGTCCATTATAAACAGCTCTTGGGATGGAACAGGTGTCTCCAACAGTAGGTCAATAGAAATCCTCCTATCTTGGCAGTCATCAATTATTCATTATCATGCATTGAAGTGCTCTTTGTTAGGAAACATATTTCTTAGGTTTTTCCAGGTTTGTTAATGATTTATCCTCAGAATTTGTATCTGATTGGTCCCAGGGTATTTTTACACTTCTCATTTCCAATTCCTTTTCTCTTTTGTCATTGTTTTCTACCTGCTATAGTTTGGATCTAGCGCATCTCCCAAAGGCCTATGTGTTAACGCCTTGGTTCTCAGCTGGTGGTGCTATCAGGAGGAGTGGCGCTAACAAGAGTTACAGGATCAGGGAGGCTTCCGCCAAGATTTCAGAGGAAGTCTCAGAGGTCAGGCAGTTCAGGGCTGGAGTCCCTGCAAATGGTCGCTGGCAAAGTGATGCGTGGAACCACAGGAGTGAAGCCAAACCTGCAGTGGAGACCCTAGGAAGTCAGAGGTGCTGGGAAAATGAAATGACTACTGAGGGAACCTGTAGGCAGCAGGTCGAATCTGCCCAAAAGAGTGGCCAAGTGGGTTGCAACTGGAAAAGCCCTGGGTGCGGGGTTGAAAGCCCACATCCTGCCACAGTGTGTCCCAGATCTGGACACGGAGCTATAGGATTTAATGTCTGCTTTGCTGGGTGTTGGTTTTGCTCTTGTCTGGCCTCTTCTCAATATTTTCCTTTTGCCTCCTTTTGGAATAGGTGGCCTGTTCCACCATCGTATCACGAAAGACATAGCATTCTTTTTCTTATAGAGGCTCACAGCTCTGTAAGTGCCTCAAGTCCCAGAGGAGACTTTGGACTTGGACTTCAGAGCAAAGCTGGAACAGTTGACTGTGGGACTCTTGGAGATGAACTGAATGTACTTTTCACGGTGAGAAGGACATGAGCTTTGGGGACCAGGGGCACAATGTTAGTTTGCATCTAAAATGTCCCCCAAAGACCCAAATGTTAAAGGCTTGGTCCCCAGAGAGGCACAATTGGGAGGTGGTAGAAACTTTAAGCTGTGGGGTCCAGCGGGAGGTCTTTCAATCATTGTGTTCTTGAAGGGGATTGTGGGCCAGGGTCTCTTTCTCTCTCTTTTGCTGCCCACCATGATGTGTTGCCTGACCACAGGCCCAAAGCAATGACATGGACTGAAGCCTCCTTTCAGTTCCAGAGTTTTCCTCCACAAGATCAGGGGAAAGGTCTCCAATCAGGAGTTATTCTTGGCTCCTCCTTCCCTCGTCGTTCACTTCCTATTGGTTGTTGTCTCTTGTACTCCCTCAGTTCTCTGCCCTACTGGAGTCACACTGTCCGTGTCATGTTGAATAGGCTTCCTGTCTTTATTTCTGGACCACACCCACTGGTCCAAAGGACTCGGCCATAGAAAACACTCAGTAATGGTGGATGGATGGATAGGTGGGGTGGATAAAAAGGAAGGAGAGAGGGAGGGAAAGAAGGAGAAAAGAGGAAAATGGAAACAAGGGAAGAATGAAAAGAGTTCTTTCTGATATGTGAATAGAGTATTTGCAAATCAGAAATGACTGTGCTATGAAGCGTTTCAATTCCCAGCTCAAGATAAATTTTCCCCTCTCCCAACTCCCAAGGTTCCTCCATCTACCTAGACAATCAGCATCTGATGACTGACAATGCTTTACATTATGCTGACAAAAACAAAAAAACAAAAAACGGAGAAACATACTGAATTCTTGCTTGGTCCTCTGGGAAGGTGGTGAGGCCTTAGGTGGGAGTCACCACGCCACCTCCCATACACGTGGCTCCCTGTGCAAGCCTCATACCTATGACCACAGGAGTCCTTGTGACCCTCAGTAACAGGTTCCTGGTTTCCTGTTCTTTGAAATTACATAGCCCCACCTAATCACTTCCTCAAGAGAGGGGAATCCTTTTCCTCCCCTGCCTGAAGTCTGAAACCCCCGCCCTGGAACACATACTTGTCAAGAAAGAGGCAGCCCGGTCTGTAAGTTGATACACAAACTAAAATAATGAGCTTGAAGACAGAAACACACATTGAAAACCCATCACTTTTTCTTTTCCTTTTTTTGGTAGCAATGGAACTTTTCACAATAAACCCTGTCGATCCTAGTTCTATTAACCAAGAAAAGTTTTTCTGAACTGCTGCTATTTATTCCACGGGTATGATACTAAAGCTTTATCATGTTTATACAGGTGAATGTTTTTTGGCTTTCCTTCTTATGGGAATAAGCCCCATAAAATGAATCCAAGTGTGTACGTGGGTGGGGTGATTAACTGCTGGTAGTGAGTGCCCTGGTGACTTTGGGTGCTGGAGCTCTACATTGTGGTCTACGTTCCCTTCTGTGGCACAACTCATTTAAAACAGCTGAATCTGGCTTTGCCTCATAGAAAACTGCATGTTTAAACCAGCTGAGAGGGTAAAAAGCCAGTTGCCAATGGCAAAATCTTAGCAGACGCTCCCCCAAAACAGAGAAAAATTTTCCTACCATCTTCAGTCAAAGTATGTAGTGAATTCCCATGACATGGGGACAAGGGTCCTGGGCTCTAACAGCTCCAAGGCTCTGGAAATGATAAAGGGTGGGCAATGATAGTGTGGCCAAGGAGGAAGACTAAAAAGCCCATTCGACAAATTGTATAGCCCCTATTGGACAAAGACAGTGTCTTTTTAAACCCTTTCTATTAGGTACTTAGTACTGTGCAAACGTAGGTGCCCAATTAATGAACTCTGTGATAAATGGAAAAGCATTCCAAAGCTATACACATCACCTGAGAATCCAGGAAGACCTGTGATTCAAGGTATAAAGTTGAGTGGGAACAAGTCAACAAGTCCCATGGCCAATTACAACAGTGACAGTGAGCTACCAAGATAGTAAGAAAACAGAGTATAACTTTAAGCAGATTCAGATTTTTCACAATCAATTATCTTTAATCAAGCAAAATACATTCTCTGCAGGTGGATCTCTTGCTGTTCCAATCCTTAAATTAATTAATTAGTTAATTTTAAAAATAAAAACATGTTTTCTAAAACTGAAAAGTGATTGCAGCATGAATGAAGGAAAAAAGTATCCCTTATCCAAGAATTTGTATTAACTACCAACCCACTGATATCTGGAACTCCAATAGAATGGTCTGCTTACTTTGACTGAAAGAAGCCCACCTCAAGAGATGAGTAAGTGTGTAAGTGCTTAAAGTGCATCTTCTCATGAGTTTGTTGGGATAAACCCAAGTACTAGGTATAACTATAAAGCTCTAATAATAACAATAATACTAATAATGATAATAATAATAAATTTTTTTAAAGTGCATCTTCTATCTGCATCCATCACATAAGAGTAGTAGAAAGCCACATTTTCAGTCTGTAACTATCCCGCTGCTGAAGATTCTTGGCCAGATTAGGCTCCTTAGTGCCAGCTAGCCATGTTATCTGTGCCAGTCCCACTGGCTTTCAGGGATATAGAGACAGAAAGTTGGGCAGATGGCAGTCAGCAAGCTCCTACATGTCTTAGTCCTTCATGCCAAGAAGGATCTATAGAGTGCAGTTGCTCACTGGATTAAATAAGAGAAACTCAGAAAGTTATTTAAAAATATAAATGTAGCCTCATTTCCCCAAATAGTTCAATGAACAATTTCAAGAAATCAAGAAATTAAAATATTACAAGCACATTTGAATACTGAATTTGGCATTTTTTAATCCTATATATGGTTTTATGCTTTCTCCACATAGGAAAGTATTTAAAGTCAACAACTAGTATCATTTTGAATGCTTACAACTTCATATAGCTGGGCGTGGTGGCTCATGCCTGAAATCCCAGAAGCTCAGGAGTCTGAGATAGGAGGATCCCAAGTTCAAGGCCAGCCTGAGCAATTTAGTGAGGCCCTAAGCAACTTAGTGAGAAACTATTTCAAAATATAAGATAAAAAGGGATGGAGATGTAGCTCGGTAGTAAAGTGCCCTTGGGTTAAATCCACAGTCTAAATAAATAAATAAATCTTTATATAAGTGGTACAATACTGGCATCAATTGTAACTTGCTCTTATTAAACCAATGATGTTTTAGTTTTATACATGTTGATAATGCAGTTCTGATTCATTTATTTTCACTGAATCAATTATCCATTCTTCTCTTGAGGGGTATTTTCATGATTTTCCATTTTGCCTACCATCACCTATGACTGTGTTTTGATATGTCCCTTTAGGCATACGTACAAGAGTTTCCTGGAATGTATACCCAGAGTAACCTTGCTCCATAACCTTGACTTTCATGGTCTTGACAAACTGGGCTGATTTACATGGACATCAGCAGTGGGGGAGTTTCTATGGCTCAACATTTTTGACAACACAATATTATTTGTTTTTAATTTTTTTCCAATAACATAAATGTGAAACAATATTGTCGTTTTAATTAGTATTCCCTGATTACTAGTGAGGTTGAGTGATTTTCCTTCTTTCTCTTAGCCATTCAATTTTCCTCCTCTAGGAATTGATACATCACACTGGTTCATTTTATAACGTATTATTACATTGCATCATTTGTCTTTGTTTTATTGATTTGTAGTAGTAAATGTTCTGGATACTAATTCTTTGTCTCTGAGTTGTAAATGCCTTCCCAGTCTGTGCCTTGTCTTATTGCTCTTGTTTTCTACTTCCTAAGGTACAGAAGTTTCATTTGTTAAGTGCTTGCTGGTTTTTAAAGTAGTCAAGTTCACCTGTCTTTCTTTTCTTAGTTTGAACTCTGCATAACCTGTTTAAGAAATGCTTTCTTGTATCAAGGTTACAAACATATAGGAAAATCTATAAGTTTTAAAGTTTTGCTTTTCACATTTAAATCTTTAATTCAAATGGAACTTATTCATTTTTATATGGTATTTTTTTCATGATTTAATCAATTATTCAAAGCACCACTAAATGAACAGTCAATCTTCTCCCAAGGATCTATCACATGGCAAGTTCCCATAAATGCACAGGTTCAGTAGCATTCTCTTTTTACCTAGTCCAACAACAATACCGCATTGTCTTATTACTAAAGTGTTGTGTCTTGCTATCTAGTGGGAAAACCCTTGATATCTTGGAGGGCATCTACCTTATTCTTCAAAAAGTACATTATTCATGAGCCAATCATTTTTCCATATAAATTTTAAAATGTTTGTCAACACACACACATACACACAATACTATTGATAATTTGATTCCGGTTGCATGGAATGTATAGACTTGAGGAGAATTTATAATTTTATAAACTAGAGTTCTTTCATCTATGAACGTGATGTGTCTTTCCATTTATTTAAATGTTTTCTCACTTATTTTCAATGAGGTTTTATACTTCCCTCCATAAAGATCTTGTACATTTTTTCTTCAAAGATTTAGTCTAGGTTACCTATATTTTTGATACTGCTGTAAGTGGTATCTTTTGTCAAGTAAATGCTTGCCCTTTGCTGCTTATGACAGAAAAAAAAATTACCAAGTTTGTTCTCCCTTAAAAGTGTTACTGATTGTAAGTTCTCATGAAAATTTCTTGTACACAATAACACTGTCTTTTTGCTTTCTTGTCTTGCTGTGGTGGCTAGGACATGATAAATTGAATATTTAATAGAAAAGTTGGAAGCCAAAAAACTTGTTCTGTTTATGACTATAAAGAGAACAATTTTGGAAAAAATCTAAACATTACCAAATATCACAAGGACTGCTTTCCCCATTTGATATTTCAGTATGTATGGAGGGATTTGTTCTGAGCACAATAGCTGCTCCAGTCATCTCTAAAATCACTATACATCAACTATTATTTCCATTTTCCAGCATGCCTATTACAGGGCTGCCCTACACAAAGAACAAATAAAAAATTATACATCTTATTAATTTTTGGCACAGTTGGCCAGTTTCATATTATCCACAAATGCCACACTAAGACTGAATGCACACATAGTCATAAAACTCAGCAGACTGAAGCAGAGTCCCAAAACAAAGGGGAAAGAACCCAACTCTAAAATTATTCTGCCTTCAAGTTTTGAATTGATTCTCTTTGAGGCTCTTAAAATTTATATGTGCAAAAAACCAAAGAAGTTTATTGTTAGTATGTGGAGGTTGTTATTAGCAGCAGTAATAAATCAGGGTTTGGAGCTAGGGAGGAGAGTATGGAAGTTCTTAAATATTTTAATGCCTCCAGTCAATAAAATCTCAAGGTGGTTCTTATCACAGTAACTACCCAGTTCAAGAGAACCACTGTAGCCCTAAGAACTAATGGCACTATTTCTTTCTAGAATATGCCACCTAAGAACTATCATTGTTTTGCCCTCCCTATAGCAAGAAACAAAGAATAGCAATTTTAAACCTTACTCTGCTACATCCTATTCAAAGATTAGGTTACAATTCAAAACAGATTTTAAAATCTGCACTTCAAAAAAGGTTTTCAAGTGTGCTACACTTTCAAGATATTTTGTTACAGAAGTTAGAACTTAGAAAATTAAAGTACATAATTTATCAAGCAAGTTTTTACTTTATCAAGATGATTCACTTCAAATGTCTTTAAGGGTTTCCCTCATATAAATTGTGCTGATGATACTAGACATCGCCCATTGACACCAGAAAATGAGAAAAAAAAACTGGACATGGTGGGAGAAATAACTTACTTTACAGAACTTAACATATAGATGATTTTTCTGGTTCTTGTTTGTTAAATTGATAATTCGGAATTTGTAAAGCAGGGGGAATAAGCTGCTCTACCTGAGAAGCCTCTAAACGCGCTTAAATATCGTTTATTTTTATTGTGCTGTTTGGTAACTCAAGTACAACAGGCAAACAGAAGGACACCACCTCCTCGCCACCCTCCGCCTTGGAAGAGTGCACGCCTCCGCACCAGGCAGTTGGGCGCCCGCAAGGTCTCGCCGCTTTAAGCGCCAGAGCCTCGGCCCGCCCGCGAGAAGGCGGGGACAGCGCGGTGTCTGCTGGGAGTTGTAGTTCCAGGCCCGAGCACTTCTAGACTTCTTTCGACCGGCCCCCTCACTGCGACCCAGTAGCCTGCGGAATTTGAAGCTACGGTTGATTGAGCATCGTGCACTCTCTGTCATAAATGAAGAGGAGTCTTCTTTAACCTGGATCGTGGTGCTGCTGCTGAAGTTTAGAAAGTAGGGGGACAGCGCGAACCGCGCGCATGCGCGGGCTAGGGGTTGCGGGTGTCTGCTCCGCCCGCGCCCCACCTGCGCAGAGGGTAAGGGGACAGATGTAGGCTGCGGCTTAAGTTTGAAAATATTGCTTGCGGGTTGTGGTGGTTGGCATAGAGACTAGGACAGACACACATAATCAGGGATATTTCTTGTTGCCCTATCCTCCCTTTCGTACCATCCTACCTCTTATCTTTTCCCAATTTGCAGAATTGCAGATTTCCCCACCCCCCACCCTCTGTCTCTCCGTGGGAAGTCTTTCCCTGCTGTGTTGTGAAATCCGCTGGAGCTTCTCAGCCAAGGCCTTTTAGCCTGCCTGGAATTCAAACTGCCCCCTCTTTGCCAAATCCAGGTCATGTGAGGCAGCAAAAGACTTAAGGCATAGGCCATACAAAGTCAGCGCCCCTGTCACTTCTCCAAAATTTATGATTAACCTGCCCTCTTCTGCAGTGCTGGGATCAGCCAGACAATAGATCAAAGATAGATAGACAGATAGATAGGCAGACAGACAGATAGAGAGACAGTAGTTAGAGACAGTAGTTAGACACAGATGGACTGAAAGATTCTATGGCCTTCCAGTTGCAAAGGGCTGTCATAGCTTCCTTTGTTATGGGAGGTGGCATCATAGAAAAGGACAAGTGAAAACCCACAAATGGAGTCAGTGGCAGAACCCCAGGACTGAAACTTACAGGAGTCCTGGGTCTGCTGCTTTTTCTGCCTCTTCAGATGTCTCAGAAAGAACTAAAGGAAGTGACCAGTTGCATTGATCCTCGATGCTTTTTGGTCCTGACCACAACCACCCTTAAATTAGTGAGTAATTGCCCTTCCAAGAGACCCCTCTAGCAAACAGAGGATTTTGCCTAGAGAAATGTTCAAGATTGGTCAAATACATTGAGCAGGGCCCTGGAGAGATAGATATACATTGTATCTTAGCTGAAGAAGTATCCCTTTCCTAAAGATATCCACATTATGTTGTAAAGTGTCCTGCATTTTCCAAAGGATAGGTTAGTACATTTTGCTGAGTGATTGCTTGTTTGTCTGCCTTTCCCGAGAGGGCGCAGCACTGTTTTGTTCTTCATTGTCTCAACAGTGAAAACATAAATGTCAAATAGGCCTATAAATAATGAAATGCAGAAATCCTGTTCAGCCCTTCAGGTCTGTACCCAATGTCTTTTGGGAGAGGTAGGAATGAAAATAGAGGTAGAGGTACAGGTTTATAGAAACCTTGGGAACAAGAAGGAAGAGGGACATTGCAGCCTGGAGAGGTCCATGAAAACCACATAGAAAAGCAGCATCTGCTAAGAGGGAGTCTTTGCTGAGTTTTGGAATTGTGCCTCTTTGCATGAGGAGATAGAAGTTAAAACACCAAAGCCTTCACTTGAGAAGAAAAAGGGCTCATTATTTAACAGCAAACCAGACACAGGCACACAAGTGCTCCCTCTTACAGGTGGTCATCTGCAGAGGCTGCACTGTGCAAGGACCCCAGCTTTCTTCAAACATCTTTGGAATGCTCTTTGTGGAAATGCCTTTTGAGCCTACAGCACATTCTTTTGAACCTCTTCAGCACTGGAACATCTTGTTCCTTAAAGGATTTGATATTTGGGAACAGCCAGAAGTGATTTGGATACAGGTCTGGAGGATGAGAAAGACAATCATTCAACAGAATTGTTGCTGAAGAAATTTGGGGAAAGGTGCTTTTTTTGTTAACACAAGGCAAGAGTTCTCCATCCTGTGGAAGCTTCGAGTGTATGTGTACTTTCTTTCCGTCTTTCCCATCTTCCTTAAGGGTTGAACATATCTTTAGCTTTTATTAGATTCTCCAAGGATTCTGTGATTAAAAAAAAAAAAAAGATTAACAACCACTGCTAAATACTTAGGAGATTACTTAGGAGATGATTTATTATGTGGCTTGTAAACTGGTTCTAGGGGAAGGCCATGTGTTAAGAGAGCAGAGGGCATGCTTCAGCTTTGCTTGAAATTGGATGTGTGATCTCAGTGGGTTCCAGAGTTTCCCAGAGCCGCATGTCCCCACATACAAAGTAGAGGGTATAACTGGGTGGGTTGTGTTTCTGGTGCTGTTTTGTTCTGACTCTGTGAAATTTCAACAGGAATTTCAGAAGTGTTTTTGAAAAAATAGTAGCATCACTGGAGCAGGCATATAATGCCACCTTCCCAGGTAACTCAAGTCTTAATTTGGATGTGTGCTAGTTTTAGTGTACTTGTTCAAAGATACCAGCTTCCTGGTGTCAGAACCAGAAATCTAGAGTCATCTAACAGGCCAAATCTCAGAAGGAAGACAGAGGCTTAAAAAACAGAAACTTGCTCAGAGTAGTACAGGAGTTTGGAAAACAAAAGGGAGCCTGGAAAGAGGCAAGAAAGTGCTGGAGTATCATACTGCCAGGGCAGGAACCACCACCAGCTCAGGCAGGCAATGGAGAAGGCCAGAAACAGGATTCTGCCTGAAGAGTGAAAGTTCTGGTAGAGGATTCATTCTCCAAGATGGGCCAACTAGAGTAAACAGAATTCAAGCAAAGGAATTATTTCACTGGAACTGAATCCCAGGCAGCAATAGTTTCATTCTAGGAAGTAGGATACAGGGTGACTTGAGACTAGGCTAGAAGCTATGCCATCAGGATTGAACTGAGATCCTGCAGCTGACTTCCACTATGGGGCCAGGAGACCCTCAGGGCCACTCAGGGAAATGCCGAGGAGCTAGTCGTTGAGAGTCACCACCAGCTGTCGGTCCATTCTTCCGTCTTTCCCATCTTCCTTAAGGGTTGAACAATTTTCTAGTGATAGACAACATACATTAACATATGCATTCTGTTGATAACTATAGTGAATTTTTTAAATGATATTTTAGCATGTGCTTTTGAAAATGAGTTAGGAAATATTCACAGATAGGTACTGAGTTAAAATTAGATAGGAACAAGTAGTTCTGGTGTGCTATTGCACAATAGGATGATTATAGATAATAATTGCTATGCCTTTCAAAAATCTAAAAGAATGGAGTTTGAAAGTTTTCACCATAAAGAAAAAAGGATAAATATTTGAGGAGGTAAATATGTTTAACATGATTTAAACATTATGCAATGTGTACAGGTACCAAAATATAACATGAACTCTTTTCATAAGTACACTTTTTAAGTATCAACTTAGAAAAAAAGAAAAAGAATGGAATGACTTAAATCATTTATATTTGTGTGCTTGCTGCTTTTGTTCTTACTTACATTCTGTCTCTATATTTTTTCCTTAGTAATTTTCCTAAAGATAAGGCCAATGTCAATGTATTTTTCTTCAGCCTTCTTCAGTACCAACCATTGTGTTTGGGGCATAAAAGTTTTTATGAATGATATAATATTTTTAAAAATCTGTGCAAAATGGGGTACACCACCACATCCTGGGCTATATTTTCACATCTGAGTCTGCCAGAATGAATCATGATTTGTGAACCAATGATTAATATAGACTTTTTAGTTTTTCAGGTCTACTTAAATAAAATGCCTCCCTGTGTTCTTGGCGCCTTTCTTTTCCCTTTTCTTTCTTTCCCTTCCCCCTTCCTAGTCTGTGTGACAGAGGAGAGAGAAAACAAAATGATGCTCTCCAACCTTAAGGAGCAAACTAAAGATTTCTCATTTAAGGAATTAAATTATTAAGTACTTAGGGGTAGAAAATTAAAATCCTACAAAGGAAAGGAGGAGGTAAAGTTAGTGGAGGGTAGCGGAGTTAGTCCCTGTTTTTCATGTTCCATGGTGAGAAAGGAATCTCCACTCCCCTGGAATGAATCTTAGTCATCCCCAGGGGTGAGGGTGACTGACCTGCCTGGTGAGCTCATCCCTGCCTCCTCTCTGTGTCCTTCAGGAGGTCACCTGCATTCTTTTGACCCTGTGCTGAGCGGGGCCAAGCAGCCTTTGCCTAGCACCAGGAAGCCGGTACTTTTGCTGGCTTGAGAAAGGCTTTCAGAAAACCCATTTGGCTACAGGTCAGTCCCTGCAGTCCAGATCGGCTTATCAATAAGTAAAGCAGACATTTTGATCTCCATGGGTCTGCCTCTCAAACTTCTTTCTCAGTTGGTTCCAAACTCAGAAGGAGAAAACAGGATGTTCCTTTTTGGCCTCTCCAAACCACAACATAGGGTAGAGGCCTTGAAATGGATCAGTCTGGAAGGAGGGACTGGATCTGGTGGTCACTAGTATAGCAGCCACTATTGATCTGGAGCCCTTAAAATAGGTCGGGGTTCCCACACTCTAAACTCTTAAGCTCTCTACCTTGTGGCATCTGTCTCTGGCACTTATTTTTCCAGCCACATGCCATCTGCCTCAAATACTCTTCCTCTGCCTCTTGGAGTTTGTGGGACACTTCATACGCTAACACTGCCTTTACCGTGTGTCCTGGAGAAGACTTCCTAACCCCAGAATGAGTTCACTGTCCTTGTGACTTTGCAGTTTTTTGACTTAGCTATCATGACACCTAACACACTGTAATTTTTGGTTTATACTCCTCTTTTCCCACAGAGACATATTTTTTTCCTTTTCACCCTTGAACTTGGAAACTAGTATATACCCAGTAAATGTTGAATAAGTGAATGAATTATATGATTTGTTTGCACGTCTCCCTCCCACTTTATTATTAGGTCAATATTAGGAATATTGTTTGGTGTTTATCTTATTCCAAATAGCTAGTATATAGTAGGCATCCAATAAATATTTGTATTAAGTGAATAAATGGACAAATAAATAAAAACATTTTTGCAATATCTCTGACCTGACATATCCTTTCCCTCCTTTGGAATCTGCAGCAACTTTCTTGGTTTCTTCTGTGGCATTTTCTTTAGCTCATTCTTATCTCGTTGTCTCATTCCCCTCCTTAACACCAGCCACTGGAGGACTTGTGTTGGGCCTTATTTCCCTTGGTGTCCCCTGAGGCTCTGCCTCAGTGCCTGGCTTATCTCGGGTGCTCAAAGTTGAATTTTTCTAAGGCTAAAAGTCTCCCTTATTGGGCTGGGGAGATAGTTCAGTCGGTAGAGTGCTTGCCTTGTAAGCACAAGGCCCTGGGTTCGATCCCCAGCACCCCCTAAAAAAAAAAAAAAAAAGTCTCCATTACTCACAGCCTCTGTTCTGGCAATGAGTGTCCACGTGTATGAGCCATGGAAGCAGGCCAGAGACCCCCCACCCAGAAGACCCTTGTCATAATTAAGCTTCTTCTCTTGTCAGAATGATGTTTACAAAGAGTATCAGCAGGCAGGATATCTGCAGAGGGAATTGTGATTGGAAGTTTCCTCTTTTTGTAAATGCCAGGTTTGCACACAAAAGGTGTGACAGAGTTAAGAGTCTGTAAGTTTGTTGTGCAAAAATGTATTATCTCTTTTTTCTTGGTAAAGACTTATAAGACCTGTGTCTGGCCTAAAAAGCATTTTCTGGGAACTCAAAGAAAAAAAGTTACTTTTATGTAAACCTCCAAGCCCCTCCTCCGACTGGGTATAAAGTTCAAAGAATTTCTAGACTCATTGTCCAAAGAATGTTTTAGGCTATCCAATAGCCCTCTGGACCAACTGCAGTCAATAAACCTGCTTCCTGAAAATTCCTTGGGTGTCCAGTCTTTTCTGTCCTGCATCATTACAGGTGTTGACTCTTGACACATCACTTTACCTCATGCATGCTTAATGCTGCCAATGCCCAGATGATAGGAAGGCAGAGTTGGAAAGACCGCTTTTTTTCACGTGTGTTAGCTGTAGCAGGCCGATGCCCAGTAAATGTCATTTTCAAATTAATAAGGGTATGAAACTCACTGAAAAATGGATGAGTACAAAGATACTGAAGAACAGCAGAAAGATGAAAACCACATTAGCCCCTGAGGAGTAAAGGAAAGGCAGCTCAGCAAATTCCCCTTTAGGAATTGAAAAATGTGTTTTTCTCCATGAAAGATCAAGTGTAAACATATACTTTTCAGCTTCAGAGCCTCATCTCTTAACAGCTGTGGGGATTTTTCATGCTTTTTTTGGCCTGAGGAAACATTCACTCCATTTTCTTCCTCTCTTCCATTTTCCTTTTCCTTTTCCTTTTTGTTTATTTTTTTGTTCCACTCAGTACATCTTTCTTTTTTTTCTTTTTTTTTTTTTTTTTTGCGGTGCTGGGGATTGAACCAGGGCCTTGTGCTTACAAGGCAAGCACTCTACCAACTGAGCTATATCCCCAGCCCTAGTACATCTTTCTTGAGCATTAACTACAACTACATGCATGGTATTCATTTTTCCAAGTGCTTTGCACTCAAAATTTCATACCACCCTGTATCTGTGATGCAGACATTAGCATCTCTACTTACAGTGTGCCACCACTGGGACTCAGATTCAAAAGGATGCCTAAGGTCACATCCTGTCAATGCTGGCATCACATTTGAACCCAGTTCTCGCAAACTCCAGAGTTTATTTGTTGTGACTTTATTCTTACATTATAATGCCTCACTATGCAGATCAATGGTTTTTCTTTTACACAACAGAGTTGGGATAAACAAGTGTATCAGGAGTTACGAAAGGATAAAACAGACCAGGTCTTCTATGTCAGGGAGGTTAAGAGTCTTCTGAATTGAAGTTCTAAGGATAAATGGAAGTTTTCTGGATCTAGACGGGAACCTCATCTGGACAGAGAGGTACAGTGAGTTGGGGTTGGAAGAAGCCCAACACATTCAAGGAACAGTAAGTATTTCTTTGAGTAAAAATCTTAGTCATTCTGTGTATTAGCTTTTTATTGCCATAACAAAATACCTGGGATAATCAACAATATGGGAAAAGATTTATTTTGGCTCACAGTTTCAAAGGTTTTAGTCCATGGTCTCTTGGTCCTATTTCTTTGGGCCTGTAGCAGAGGAAGCCTGGTCACCTCATGGTGTCCAGAAAGCAAAAGAGAGAGAGGAAGAGGAGGGGCCAGGGTCCCAATATCTGCTTCAAAGGCATTTCCCCAATCACTTAACTTGCTTCCACTTATGCCCCACCTTCTAAAGATTCCACCACCTCCCAGTGCCAACATGGCCTGGGGTCCAAGCCTTCAATACATTTGCTTTTGGGGGGACATTAAAGATCTGACTAAAACATTCAGTTTTCAAATCTTTTATTTAACTTATTTATTTTTATAGCTTGCACTGGCTAATTGTCTTTACTTTTGTCCAAAAGTATAAGGATGGATGATCATTGAAGTGAATTAAAGTTTTTTCATATTGATTTCCAATGCTCTTAAAGGGACCAGTGCATTTTGATATTCAAATAACATGGTGAAGTGGCCAACACCACATGTCCTGCTGTTTTGAGTTTAGAAAGCTATGAAAACACACTAGGATCTTTTGGAGACTGGAAAGTACAAAATTGGGTAGGCTCATATTGTTCTTCTTTAAAAAAGGAGTTATTATATTAAATATAGATATATTAAATATGTCATTTTATTAGAATGATATTGGTCATAAAAACTGAAGTTAAAGAGAAATGATTTCACTGGCCACTCCAAACGCCCAATTTATATTAAAATCTATAAGGTGGTTTATCATGGGGATTCATTATACCATTTCCCCTAATCTTATATAAGTTTAAACTTCTCCATAGTTATTTTCTTTTAAACTTTAATACACATTATTTTTTAGAGCAGCTTTGGGTTCATAGCAAAATTGAACAGGATGTACACATCCCACACATGCATGGCCTCTCTCACTACCAGCATCTAGTACCGTAATAGATTTCTTTTTAAGACAATCTTTAAATCAGATATAGATTGGTTCTACAGATTCAGTGCAGTCTTTATCAAAATATCAAGGATATTCACAGAACTAGAAACAAAATCCTAAAATTCATATAGAAGGAACAGAAGACCTAGAATAGCCAAAGCAATCCTGAGCAAAAAGAGCAACGCTGGAGGCATCACAATACCTGGTTTCAAATTATACTACAGAACTAACATAACCAAAACAGCATCATATTGGTATTAAAACAGCACATAGACCAATGGAATAGAGTAGAAGACACAGAGAAAACCCCACCCAGCTACTATCGTCTGATTCTTAACAAAAGTGCCAACAAAATACATTGGAGAAAAGATAACCTCTTCAACAAATTGTTCTAGGAAAACTGAATATCCATATGTAGGAAATTGAAACAAGATCCCTATCTCTATCTCCTACCCTACACAAAAGTAAACTCAGAGATCTAAAACTTTGCAAATGTTAGAAGAAATGGGAGAAACACTTCAACATACATGTGCAGGAAAAGCCTTATGGAACAAGACCCCTATAGCTCAAGAAATAAAATAAAGGATCAATAAATTGTATGGAATTAGAAAGCTTCTGCACAGCAAGGGAAACAATTGACAGACTAAAAAGACGATAGACAGAAAGGGAGAAAGTCTTTGTGAGCTAGTCCTCCAAAAGAGGACTAATATCCATAATATAAAAAGAACTGAAAAACTCAACGTTAAAGAAACCAAATAATCCAATGAATAAATGGGCAAAACAACATATATCTGATTTAAAGATTGGTTTAAAAAGAAACCTAATATGGTACTATATGCTGATAGTGACACTTTTCAAAAGAAGTAAAAGCCAACAATTATTTGAAAAAATGTTCAGTATCTTTTGCTATCAGGGAAATGCAAATCAAAACTATGCTAAGATTCCATCTCAAAATGGAATGACAATCATCAAGAATATGAATAACAATAAATGCTGGCAAGGTGTGGAGAAAAAGAAATTCCTATACACTGTTGGTTGGAATGTAAATTAGTATAACCATCCTGGAAATCAGCATAGATATTCCTCAAAAAGCTAAAAATATGATTCAGCTATGCCATTCCTTGGTATTTATCCAAAAGAATTAAGGTCAATTACTTTAGAGATACATATATTCCCATGTTTATGGCAGCACAATTCACAATAGCCAAGTTAAGGAATCCACCTAGGTGTCCATCAATAGATAAATGGATAAAGAATATGTGGTATATATACACATTGGAGTTTTATTCAGCCATAAAGAAGAAACTATGCCATTTTCAGAAAATAGGTGGAACAGGAAACTATACTTTTGAGGACCAATAACAACAAAGTGTGTGTGGGGTGTGGATCCATGAAATTAGAATGGAGTACAGTGGGGTCAAGGAAGAGGATTGGGGGAGGGAGGAAAAGAGGATGGAGAGTTACTGGGAAGCAAAATTAATCAAATTATGTTTTATCTATGCACAAATATACCACAATAAATAAAACACACCATCCTTTATAATTAATATGCACCAATCAAAAAATAAATAAATCAGTTGTAGGTTATATATGTTTTGCATACCTAACAAATATATAGTATTTCACAATTTGCCTGGTATTTTTCTAGGTCTTAGGGCTATAAAAGTGAGCAAAATGAACATGGTTCCTACCCTTATGTTGTTTGTAGTCTAGTAGAAGAGAGATCCCATAAAGAAAGAATTAACAAACAAACAAAAACTAGTTACAAACTGTGATGAAGGAAAGCAGAAGGAGAGTGTATAATGGATTATAATGGTCAGGAAAGTAACTGCCAAAGAAAACTAACAGGTAAACTGAGATCTGAAGGATAAGTAGGAATTGACTGGGCGAAGATGTCAGGAGAACATGTTCAGGCAGATGAAGTAGAACATGCAAAGACCTGAGGTGAGAAGGAGCCTGGCATATTTTAGAAGCCCAGAGATAGCAAAGAAAGATGAGGCTGGAGCATCGGGTGAAGGCTGGAGCCCATGAATGCTGTGTGCAGGCTGTGTTGAGGTGCCATCTTTGTCTTTACCCAAAGTGCTGGGAAATAGCAAATGGTTTTACATAAGAGGCGACATCAGTGGATTTTACTTTAAAACAATGGTCCTGAGTGCACGATGAGGATCAGATGTGAGTGGAGTGGAGTGCAGTTGAGGAGACTTGTTAAGAAACCATTGGAATAGACCCAGAAATGGTAGTAGTGTAATGAAACGGTGATATTAGAGAGGCAGAGAAAGGTGTGGGTGCCGTAAACACTTATGAGGTGGAATAACAAGATCTGATGTTTGTTTCAAAACGTAGGAGAGTGACAAGTCTCTAGGCTTGCAGAATTGGACAGATTATGGTCCATTTACTGAGAAAGGAGCAGGGGTGAAGGTGGATCATAAATTTACAAAGAATGACAGCTGGTTTTGGTTTTAAATAATAATTACTCTGTGCTAGGTACCATACTAGGTAATTCATACTCAATTCATAGAAGTCCTTTTCTCTCATACAACAGGGAGGTACCGGCTGCAGATTGATTCCCATCCTACCAAATTACAGTCCTGTTATAATTTCAAGAGCACATTGTTTATGACCTAGGTACAACCCATTGGCATACAGACACCTCGAGCTCTGAGTATTGCTTCCAGTTTCCCTCACAATTATCTTTTTATGACTCACTGGGCAACTGCCACAGGGTTTTTCTTCTCTCTCTGCTCTACCCACTCCATGGTAGCAGGTTTAACAGGTATACCTAGGTATCTTCCCCCAACTCTTCGGGCAGTTTAAAGTCCTTTTGATTAGGTCAGGTGGTCACAGGACAAGAGTGTTTTCAAACCGTTCATAGTGAACATTCATCTTCTTTGATGCGTTATTCTAGTCCTGCATCCCTTTGAACATTATAGTTTCATTCTTCCCTGACTTCACTTACCTTCCTGAGGTGCTGTAGTAATTTCTCCACTGTTATCCCTATAACATCTCCAGATTCTCACCTTGCATTTCAGATACCTTATCAGAAGAGACTATGACATTAATTCCATCTTCTTCTTCTAAACTGCCTTCTGTATTTCTCTAAGGTCCTTTTGTTACTTGTTCTTTTTCACAAAATCAAGAGGGTCCTAGGTGTTTTCATACACCAAGTCCAACTTAATACCCACCTTCCCTCCCTAGTTCCTTTCTCCATGTTTGGCATACAGTAGTTATCTAAATATTGGCTAATTAGTAAATGAATCTTGTAGACGTATAGGCAAAGAATGCTTTAGAGAGAAATTGCACTCTAATTTTGTTTTTTAAAAAGATAAATCCTAATTCTTAAAAAAAGTTTTTATAAATAACAGCCCACTTATAAACTATAGTCATTTTAACTGTTTATTTTTAATAGTATTGTTGATTCTATACAAATGTATATTGAGTGTGACCCTGCCATTCCCAAGTGAATTATTGTTTAAATTAGAGATAACATTATGCTACAACACTACAAGAAACAATTAAAATGAAAAATTAAAATTGTTTATTATCTCGTGGTATCTCCAAAGCATAGATCCAGATTTTTAACTTTGACTGTACACTGAACATAGCTAGATGGCTATACTTCAGTGCCTTAGAGTTGCCTCGGACAGCATGTTTTAGCCTACGTGGTACCATATTATTGTTTTGTGCATTTCGGTAGTACTTTATATTTGAAAAATGCATAACAATCACATTCGTTGGTATTTCTGCAAAGCTCTCCTGTGAGGTAGCTCAGCATTACTGAAGCCAAGCATAAAAATCAGTATGCACTTATCAGGAAGATGCTGATAGCATCTAAATGAAATGTCAATGAACTAATGTGCAATATTCAGAGGGGTAGTTTCTCTACATACATTTCAGCAAAGCTTTCTATTTCATTTGACTTTCCAACCTTATAAATGAATCCCAATTTTCAAAGAAATAAGTCATTATTATGAGATCTTACTTTCAATGTTAGGGTTCATGCTACCATTTAAAAACTAAAGTACAGGAAGTCTAAGTCTGTGAAGGCAAAAGGTTTAAATCGGGATTTCATATTTAGCCAGGAAGTCTTTCTAAAAGTCAGATTAGAAAAAAATTAGATTCTCTTATGGCAGAGAATCAGAATCACTCAATTAAGTGGACTTGGTATGGCTTCAGATTGCCTGAACTTTATTATCTTTAAAATCAAATTTTAGTTAGCCAGCCAAAAACACTCACCTGTCCTCACCCATACAGACTAACACAGCCTAAGAACCTGTTCTAATAGAAAAAGATCCCCAGTCTATAAAAAACAAATAGATAAATAAATAAAACTGCAAGAAAGATAGGGGCAAGCAGTAGTAACGAGTGACTTCTTCCTATCAATGTGAGATTGGATTTAGCTGCATAGAATAGCAACTCCACTACAAAGGTATATTCAAATGCCTGCCTCTTCCTCTCACATAGCCATGGCCTTCGTGAGCCCTTGGGTTGTATGGAGGCTTCAAGGAGCACCAAATGCTCAGGTTCCTCCTCTGTTGTGCCTATCTCATTCAAATTCATATTGACATCCTAAAAACCTAGTATCCCAGAATGTGAATGTATTGGAGGTAGGGCCTTTAAAACAGTAATTGAGTAAAAATGACCCTGTTATGGTCTCTGATCAAACCTTGACTGGTGTTCTTACGAGAAGAGGAAACCTGGATGCTGAGAATCACCAGGGGAAAGGACATAAAGAGGAAAGACAATGGGTAGACACAGCAAGCAGGTGGCCATCTGCAAGGCGACCTCTGAGGGCATCAAAACTATTGACACATCCATCTTGGATTTTAGGTATCAGAAGGGTAAGAAAATAGATTGATGTTATTTAAACTACTCTCTCTGTGGTATTTGTTATGGCAGCCCTAGCAAAGAAATACCTCCTGTCTTTTTGCTTTGACAGACTCCACATGTAGCCTCAGTCTCATGGTTCAAGATGGGGGCTCTACCTGCAGCCTTCCACCCTTGTTTCAGAGAAAAAGAAGAAAAGATGCTAAGAAGAAAGGTCAACACACAGGTTATGAGGAAAAGAAAACCTTTCAGTCGCTCCCCAGCAGAATTCTAGGTAGCTTCACCTGCAGAGCTCAAAGTCCCCCACCCAGAAACAGAAAAGGGGGAGTAATGTGTTTCTTTCTACCTTCTTTCTTTTTTTGTTTTTTAAACTGGGCATATTGCCATCCCCAACAAAACAAAAGTTCTGGTAACAATGAAGAAAGGGTGAATGGATATTGTTTAGACAACTACGGTATCTACTCGGCCACTTGTTATAAAGGTGAATCATGGAGACACAGGAAGGCATGGTGAGAGAAAGAACATGCCAGTTGGTGAGAAGATCAAGGAGAGGAAGAAGAGCTGATGCTGGGAAGGTTCGGTGGAGGCGACCACCCTTGATGCAGCATGGGCTGTGGGAGGGCAAAGAACTCAGATCCCAGAATCCTGGCTTCAAGTTCTTCCATTTCCCTGCTGATTGACTTTGCCACTCGACATTTTTCAGCCTCTGTCTACCTCCCTGGAGAAATGGGGGTAAAGAAACTTTCCCCGAGTTGATGTTCAAGGTCGAATTAAGACTTCCAGATGGAAGCATGTATATAACGTGCCCGATGTGATGGCACGCACATCACATTTACCTCTTTGATGTAATCCTTCAAGTATGCACAAGGAACTATATATTCTTTCTGGCATTATTCATCATTGCCAAAATCTAGGGGGGAAACCCTAAATGTAAATCAATGGAAGAATAGATACATTCTGGTTTATTCATTTGCTGTGGAATACCTGACAACAGGTAAAATAAGTGAAAATTGACAAAGCTAGGGGTAAGTACCCAAGTATTTGTTATGCTACTCATTTTATTTTTCTCTAGGATCAAAATGGGCAGTATTTCTCCATATTTGGTCCACAGACCACCTGCATCAAAGTCAGTCAGATGGATATATGTTAAAATGCAGATTCCAAGCCTCCTCTCAGACCTGGCCCAGACAGACTGTGATCTGTATTTCAAAGAAGGCCACCAGGTGATTCCTGACACAGGGTGGGGCAGGAGAAGGTGATTCAGCGGAAAACAAAATGATAACACCTCTGAGTTGGAGAAACACTGCTGTGGAGCCCCGGGGAAGGTTAAAATCCCCAGACCCCTCCAAGGCTGGGCAGGACAAATGACCAGCTGCCACTCAACACAGACGTGGACAGGAATCCATCAGGGAGCAGCGTCTACTAGGCTTAAGCCAGGAGAAACAAAGAACCCCAAATATCAATGGCTTAAACAATCAAGCCTTGCATGTCCCACTCACATGAAAGAAGTCTGGAAGTAGTCAAGGGCTGTGATTGAAATGTCCCCACCAAAGCTCATGTTGAATCTTAATTTCCATTGTGAGGTATTGAGGGGGTAGAAATTTGATCTGCCTATAATATTTTGAAGCAGGATTTTGGGGAGGTAATTGGGGTTAATGAGGCCATAAGGGTGGGGCCCTAAGTAGTGGGACTGTGGCTTTATTAAAAGGAGAGAGCTGAGCTAGGATGCCCTGTGCTGCCTTGGGACTCAGTAGAGTCCCCACCAGCAAGAAAAGACCTCATCAGAAACTGCCATCTGA
Organism: Sciurus vulgaris; assembly: GCF_902686455.1. NCBI lineage: Eukaryota > Metazoa > Chordata > Mammalia > Rodentia > Sciuridae > Sciurus > Sciurus vulgaris. Next base: position 62,844,965 of record NC_136476.1, read on the forward strand.
TCTTGCCTTGTTGGCCTTCTGAACCAGGAGTTCAATAAACCTTTATTTTTGATAAATTTTTCAGTCTTGTGTTTTAAGTTATAGCAGCAGAAGACAGACTAAGCCATCAGGCTTGTTCCACATTGTTGTTCTGCATGCCATGCCTGCCTCCTGGCCTGCAATGACTTTTGAGCATCAGCTACCATGATTTGGTTGCAAACAATAAACAGGAAGGAGGAAAGGGAAATAAAAGGTCTCTCCTCACCCTCTAAGGGACTTCTTGAATTGCAAACCGCTTCTACTTATATCAATAATGCAACCACATGACCCTAACTAGCTAGAAGGGAGTTTAGAACATTGTGTTTTTATTCCAGAGGCCTGGGCTGGCCATTTAGAAATGGGGGGTGGGGGGTGCGGGGAGGTTCTATCACCATGGAGAATAAACTAGAATCAGGAGGCAGGAAGTAGTTTCTGTCACACTGGACAGCGGGGTTAAGGGTTGAAAAGGCCTGAGAAACTACTGTGAAGACTTCAGGATCAACACAGTGCAGGCCAGGTGATTTCTGGGGTAACACACAGGCTAGATTCTCACTTCTCAAAGTGTGGTCCATGGACCAGCAACAGCATCACCTGGAAGCTGGTTAGAAATGAAAAATATGGCCCAAACCCATGCCCACTAAATCAGAAACTGTGTTTTAACAAGAATCTTCAGCACAGGGCTTAGATCCCCCGTGGAAGTGGATGCAGATTGGGCCAAAGAGCAGAGTGTTCGGACGTGACTCAGGAACATGTGGAAGACACTGACAGCAAAGGAGACTAGGAACAGGAGGAAGAGAGGCACTTGAGAAACGGAGGAGAACGTGGCCTTGAATACGAAATTTCAAAGAATATCAGTGAAATACAGATTCAACCACAGGGCATTGTGGACCAAGGGGCCCTTAATCCTCACAATACCCTTGAGAAGCAGAACTAGGAGTCCCCTCCAGGTAATGAAACTGAACTTCAGAATTGTTGGCATGCCAAGATCACACGCTAAACATTGACATAGTTCACAATAATACTTCCCAGAGATCCAACCCCTTTCCAAAGCACTATTCTATGCATTATTTGATTTAAACCTCACAATTACTCTGTGAAGCAAACAATGTTGCTACTACTTTAAATTTGCATATAAGGAATTCCAGGACTTTTGATTCTCTGTCTAGTGTATTCTGTTCTCCCATTTTCGTTTCCTAATTTCCTGTCACAGGATGATAGTGAAGAAGGGATGCGGGTAGGGGGCTTAATCAGACCTAAATTTAACCATGAGAAGTGAGCCCAGCAAAAGACACATAAAAAACACTCCAGTGGTAACTGATATTGTTGTACAATTACAACTACTGGTTTTGTTCAAGAAAGTGATAAAAATAATTTATTAGAGTAAGGAGCACAGAGGCCATGGAGGGGAAATGTGAGCACACTGTGTTAGAAACAGGGAGGGGCTCTGAACAATGCTTCAGAGCATCCGAGTTGACTTGCCGGTCCTGCTACTTACTAGAGGGTGGTGCTGGGCAAGGTGGCTAACAGTGCTCTTGCCTCTACTTCCTCATTTTCAAGGCTGAGACTTCGCTGGGTGATATCATGAGGCCTACATGAGAAAAAAATACATAAGATGCTAGAAAAATGCTCAGAATAAAATAAATGTTCAATATTGTGTCTACCATTAAATGTAGTTATGAACAAAAGAATGGAGTTGGTAGAATTCAAAGCCGCAGAAATTTCAGGAATAAAATAATCTACATTCACTGCTTCCACAGTTTATTAGTTTAGCCGGGTGCAATGGCACAAGTCTGTAATCCAGCAGCTCGGGAGGCTGAGGCAGGAGGATCAAAGCCAGCCTCAGCACAAACGGTGCTAGGCAACTCAGTGAGACCCTGTCTCTAAATAAGGTACAAAATAGGGCTGGGGATGTGGCTTAGTGGTCGAGTGCCCCCGAGTTCAATCCCCAGCATCCTTCCCCTCCAAAAAAAGAGTTTATTAGTTTACATTCTTTATCGATGCTGTATCAGCTTTAAATCCAAGAAGGATAATGCCTCTTCTTTAGCCCCACAGACTTTACCTGCTTATTATGCCTTTGAATGGTGCCATATTCGTGGCTATTATTTCCAAATTATGGACTTTTAAAATTTTATATTTCTCATAAATGTTTTGGGTAACTCTGAATGTAGCAAATAAATACAAAACAATGGTTCTTTATCTTTAATGTGTATGAAGTGAAAGAGACCATAAACTGATGAGCTCTTATTGTCTCATTTATGAGAAGCTTTGGCACCATTATGAAGGTGACAGATGATCTGCTTCCTAGAACACTTGTGTTCCACCCCGAAAATCTATATTTTCCTTTAGTACATTGATTTCTTGTTATAGAATGGGAATGGCTCTTAAATATCTTTATTTGGGAGCTTGGGGGTACCAGAATGTGAGAGGAAAAATGCTTCAATACTTAAAGAGAGTTGATGGGGCCAGTGGAGGGGGCCCCAGGAGAAGGCAATCTGTATCTGGGAAATGATTTGCAATTTGACCAAAGGACAGAGAGATTTGCCAGAGGAGGAAAAGGGGAGCAAATGAGAAAAGCATCCAATGGCGGGTAAACCCTGTGATGGATGAGGGAGATGCGCTAATGGATGAGAAGGCACTTTCCCCTGTGGCCAGCTGGCTCATCTCATCTCTCTTTTTGGCTTATAGAGCAGTGGAAAGATTCAGTGTGACAAATTATGGAATATCTGCTTGTGAACAAGCTGATGCAAACTAATAACAAATTGAAGTGTTCTTTTTTGTTGTTTTGATGAGGGGACACTGATTTCTCTTTTGGGTTTGGATTTTCACTACTGAGATGTAGCTGGAAATCAAGGGGCCTGATTATGAACAATGTTCCAAACACCATTTTTCTCAGCAATGCAAATAACATTTCTGTAGTATATTTATAGTTTCAAAGTATGCTCACCTGCATCATCTCATTTTATATTATAAATACCTCTATGAGACAGGTGTCATTATCCTCATTTTATACTTGAGAAAACTGAGGCTTAGAGAAGTTCATTTACAACAGCAGCCAAACCCACATCTGTTTTACCTTACCACCTTTTGGGGTTCTTCCAGTAAATGTCAATCTATGGCCACAGCTTCCACAAAGGAGTTGGCAGTGAATAATAATGCCAATTCCAGTTAAAGGGACCAAAATAGTTGCTAGGTAGAATGCAGATTTGCCTGCATTTGAATCCTGGCTATATCTCTTGCTTGTAGTGGTACTTTCTTTGGGACTCAGGGTACACATCTTTGAAAAGGGCAATAACAATGAATACAGAGTGGTCAGGAGAATTAAAAGTGCTTTGTATGTAAAGTGCTTAGAACAGTTCCTGGCACACAAAAAAGCCATATAATGGTTGGATACATTGAATTTGAAAAATAATCTACCTTTAAAACCTGGTATATAAATGCTATATGCCAGGCTGTTGACATCTGAAGCTCAGATGTCAAATGGAGTTTTCCATAAGAAGTTTAGACTTCCCTTTCTATGGAGAATAGAAAAGCTAATAATCTCCTCAAGAGTTCTTTGAATTCCAAAGATGGTCTTACATTTCTAGATTAGCTCAGTCTCCAAATTTTTTCAAAATTATTCTGTTTAGAGATCGTTTTGCCCTTTTCTAGAGTGTGTTATAGATGTTTAACTAAGACCAAAACTTGTCAAGACATTCAAGTGTGTAGTAACCTTTACTGGGCCTTTTGGTAAAAAGAGGGTTTATGTTACAATAACCCAACATTGATTAAAATTGATTTAAGTTTAATATCAGTTATACCTAATATTTATAAGGCCTTTGCCCATGTCTACATCTTAGGATCTGGCCCCTCCCTGGGTTCCTTAGTTCTCCCCTCACTTCCTTTTCCTTGCCGTCTCATGTCATTTGGGATCCTACCCCAAAATACCTTAGGCTGGGTAGCTTATAAACAATAGAAATGTATTGCTAACACTTCTAAAGGCTGAGAAGTCCAAGATCAAGATACCAGCAGGTGTCTGGTGAGAATTCTCTACTTTACAGCTGGTGCTTTCCATGAGTTCTCACATGGCAGAAGAGGCAAGTGAGCTTCCCCAAGTCTTCTTATAAGGGCACTCATTTTTGTAAGGACAGAGTCCACAAGACCTAATCACTTTTTGTAGCAGTCAGCTTTTCACTGCTGTGACACTTAACTGAGAAAAACTTAAAGGAGGAAGGAATTTTTGTGATCCAGTTTCAGAGATTTCAATCCATGGTAGGTGGAATCAAAGGTAGAAATATCAAGGCGAAAGGGCACCATAGAGGAAAGCTGCTCAACTCATAGCAGCCACTAAACAGAGGGAGGTAGCGGGGACAAAAATGTAGTCCCTGATGGTATGCTCCCAGGAACCTACTCCCTCCAACCACATTCCACTTGCCTGCATTTTTACCACATCCCAACAATGCATTCAAATTATTCATACATCAGATGGATTACTTCACTGATGAGGTTAGAGTCCTCATGATTGGTCATTTTCTAAAAGGCCCACCTCTGAACTTTGCTGCATTGAGGATTAAGCCTTCAACACATGAGCTTTGGAGGAACATTCCAAATCTAAACCATAACACGTTCCAAAGGCTCTACCCCTTAATAATACTGCATTGGGAATAAGTTTCATGGAGTTCAACATATAAATTGAGGCGGGGTGGTATACACATTCAGACCATAGAACCTACTTATCTCTCTTCGAGATTTTACTCTCCAATGTCCTGGGACTCCAAACTCCTCTTGTTCTAATTCATATGAATCCTTTATGCTCTCTCAAGACAACAACTCTTTAAAAACCTAGCTCAATTCTCAAAAGCTACCAGGTCCGGCACATAACAACCTTGCTGAAGATTTGAAATGATACTTCTTAAATTATTTGCCAAAGCTTAAACTGGTTCTCCCTCTCTGTTTGTAGGGGATGAGAGGGATAGGAAACAGGAAGAGGAAGATTATTAAACATACCTTATTTTAATTAGTTCTCATAGTAATGCTACAAGGTAGGTCTGATTCTCCCAATTTTAAACTGAGAAAATAGGCTAAAAGAAGCTAAGGACTACACCCAAGGTGATCTAGTCAGGAAAGGGTCAGAAGAGTCAAGGCCATAGACCACATCAGTCTGACTTCAAGTCCCTCACAATTTTCACTGCAGCACGCCAACTCATTTGTTATGCTTAACCTTGGGAACCTGAAGTGTTCCAAGGTGGTTTCAGGGATCTGAGAAGGAACATGCAGCTGTTCCCTGGATCCTTCAACTTGGACAACCCTCAGCCATGCGCCTGGCTGCCATCTAAGTGTCCATGCTTGTGGTAAGCAGACCTGAGCCCAACCATCCAGGTGCAATCTGACCAGCGCACAGGAGAGTAGGGCCCCACTCTCTTCACTCTAGATTTCTAGTCATGCAACCCAAGGCCTCTTAGCTACTTGAACCCAAATTGCACTTCTGATTTATCCTTCATCTTCAGTTAACAGAAACCCCCAAAACAAAGCTCTTCCCTGAGCTCTAGAGTCAGTCCCAAGGTGAATCCTTGCTTCACCAACTCCAGTGAGAATATGGACAGCTCATCCCTTTTTTAAGTCCCAGTTGCCTTGGTTGCTCTAAAAGAGACAATATTACTCACCTCATAACGTTATTAGAAGAATTAAATGAATTAATGCATGCAAGATGCTACTGGTACCAGGAACATTATAAAGTTCAATAAATATTAGCTGTAATAATAACAAATGTCTATCCTCTCTCTCACCTCCAGATAAATCTGATCTCTCTACCTTGCCACCCTAAGCCCCAAACCTATTATTGGAAAGCACTCTCCTACAGCAGAGGCCTGGCCTTAGAAACGCTGGATTCAGTTCTACCACATGCTCACTGTGTTACCTTGAGCAAGATGTTCAAACTCTGATAGCCAGTTTCTTCTTCCATAAAATAGAAACCATAATTTTGTATTCACTTAACTCACAGCATTATCATGAGGATTACACAAGATAGAAATGTAAATAAGTCCCGAATTCGTTACTACCTTATTTCCATTTCCCTCATAAAGGTGCTCATGAATTTTTAAAGTGCAGGACTTCTTACCCATCTGTGCTAAAATGCATATATTCATTTAGTATTTATCAGATTAACGTTGCTCCCAATTGCTTCTCTGTGTTCAGTTTTCCCATATTTATCTGTTCATGTGTTTTTTAAAAAATCTGTTTATATTAAAATGAAAGCACAAGACCCCCTTCCTGTGCTAGTCACAATTTGTTCTTTATTCATTAAGAGTAAATTCACTCCAGTTGGCTGCATTATACACTGTATTGGGACAATAACAAGATCAAAAAATATAAGACTGTATGACCTGAGTCTGTTAGTCCTTTGGGGAATTGACCTATATACATAACCCTAATTGTTAATGTCTTCAAACAGTTATGTAACCTATCAAAGGATCCTAGAAAACCTCACAATGTCCACTCATGGAACCCACTTGTAACCTTGATGGTAATTCTCCTTAACAACACTCCTTGCAGGCTCTAGTCTGAAATGAAGAAGACGTGACATTTTGGATTTGGAAAATCTTAGAGTTTCTTACTTAAGTTGAATATTAAAGAACCAGGAGATCATCCTAACCCCCACATTTTACAGTTGGTGGAGGGGAAAAAGAACTTATCCAAATCCCTAGTCTGTGGCAGAGCCAGGATCAACCCAGACATCCTGCCTTCAGTCGTTTGGAATTATTGCTGGACGTCAGGGATCACACGCAGGTAGAGAGGGAGACAGGCCATTGCAAGGAAAGGTATTTTGCAGGAGCCTGGTTCCGGCTGACCCCTCCTCCAATCGGGGGGACATCAAGAAAGGAAGGATCCCTGAAGCAGAAGGGCTAACAGGGACTCCTGAAAACCATCATTGAGGGTGCTGTGGTTGGGAACCCAAAGCCTCTGCAGACGGTTAAAAGCGTCTCTGCGAATGTGGTTTCTGAGGGCGAGGAAGTCCTTCCTGCTGCGGCGCACGCCCCGCCCGCCCGGTGCCCGGCAGTAACCCCGAGGCGCGCGGCAGCCTCGGCCGGCTTCCACGTAGCCATTTAGAAAGAGAAAAAAAACCGTGCCCCTTCTTGTTTGAAATCTGGTGGTTAGGTCCAGCCTGTCCCTGGTAGAAACAGGAATGCTAAGTTTGCGCCACGTGGCTTTTTCGCTGGCTTGTGCTCCTTTGGGGAGCCCCAAACTGGGTCTCCAGTCAGCCCCGCTCCTTTGTGGCGAGGGGGCTACGCGGAGAGGGGCAGAGCTGCACAGTGACCAGCTGTGGGAGACCCCGGAGGGCGAAGGCGACAGACTGGGGAGGGCGGAATGAGAACTAACGGGTGTCGGGCTGGCCGGGGTCTCCCGGCTGGACTTGCGATTGTGCTTAGCCCAGCCAGAACCCAGAAATTAGGGCACGTCCGCAAGCCCACACTCTTCACTTCAGAACGGAACCGAAACCACAAAAAAATAAACGCTCAAGATGCCCAGCTGCGGCCAGCAGCCAGCGCGCGCAGGCGCACGGCGTTCCGAATTCGACCTCGAGTTACCCTGCGCGGCGAGTCGTGGCGAACTAGGTGAAAGGTAACTAGAAGGCGCTGCTCCGGCGACCGCCAAGGCGCGCGTGCGCTGGCTAGGCTGCTGCTTGTGGCCTCCCAAGTTTCTGCAAGTCTGCACTTCATCTAACTGTGGGTGTGGCCTGAACCAGTACAGAAGCAAGAGGTGCGGGCTTCCAGCAGATTTGGAAAATTCTTGTCACCCAGTCCTCAATGGGAAAATGAGGTCTAGGCACAGTGCAGGGGAGAGGACCAGTTACTCAGCATTACTTGTGTCTTGCATGGTGCTGGTCACATCACATATGCTCTTTTCATTCTCACACCCTTTCAAAGAAGTAACGTGACCTCTCATTTTAACTAAGAAAAGACCGAGACTCAGGGAGTTTTTTTTTAACCTGCCTGAGGTCAGTCAGTCAGTCAGGGATTGCGTTCACTGAATCCTTGATTCAAGGTGAGGTTTTGCACTAGGTTCAGTAACTGATATGTGTAACATCGGCAGGCATCCCCATAAGCATCATTCACCTTCATACTTACCTGAAACCTGTAAGGTGTGTACTCTGTGAGCATTACCCTTTTGTAGATGGAGAAACTGAGACTCAAGGAAGTTATTCTGGGCTCTCACAGAGACAAGCAGAACTGAGATATTTTTCTGCCCCATTTCAGAGGGATAAAAAGCTCAAAGCTCAAGGTCACTTCCACTCCCAACCTGCATGCCCACGAGACTAATGAGGGCTTCTGGCACAGGAGATGAGTTGCTCAGGTCACAAGGAAGACAAAGACATTCTGGTTATTGGAGGTTTCCTTTTATTGCACGTTTTTAGTTCAGAATTACTAAGTGACCAGTCCTTCTAGGAGATAGTTGGGTCGTTAGTTTATTGAGAGAAGGGGCAGACTGCCCGGCTCCCAGTTGTTGAAGTTGGTGTTTATTGGGTGAGGTCGTAACCAAATGGACACTTTTGCAACCCTAGACTATCCCAAGGGAAGCTACAACTGTGTCTGGTAATGGGCAAAGTGACTGCTTGTTTGAGGCTTTTCCCACCTAAGAGCCCTTGCATTTATTCAGCAAACACTTAGTACCTACTCGTGATGTACACATAATTAGAAAACATGATGGGCACACAGGGCATGAGTGCTTTTCCTGAAAATTCTGAGTCCTTGTGCTAGTCTGGTCAGCCTGCTATAACAAAATGCCATAGATAGTTATTTCTCACAGTTCTAGAGGCTGGCAGTTCAAATTCAAGGTACTGGGTGATTGCTTCCTGGCCAGGGCTCCCTTCCTGGCTTGCAAACAGCCGTTTTCTCACTGTGTGCCCATATGGCAAAGAGAGAGATCTCTTTCTAGTTTTCTAGTGTCTCGTCTTATAAGGGCACTGATCCCAACATAAAGACTCCACCCTCATCTGAACCACTTTACCTCCCAAAGGCCTCACTACTTAACTATCATACTGGCCTTCAACATAGGGATTTGGGGGCGGCACACTCATCCATAACAGTCCTGGTCATCTGGGAGTTTGCCCACCTTCATGCATGGTGGAAGTTCTTTATTTCCTCTTTCTGTCAGGGTTTTCTGTGAAGCAAGAAGTACATCACCCAGGGAGGACTCAGAAACCCAATCAGTCCCCAACCCCCACTCTTGTCAACCCACTTGGTGCCCCAGCTATTCCTCAAAATCACAAAGACCAGGAAACAAGCAGCTCTCCTCCTCTCCTGAAGAGGCATTGGAAACAGAAGCAACTACTCAATGAGAAATGTACAGGAAGCAAAATGCTGCAAAGAAGGAGGTCAGCCACCTCCAAACTCTTCTGTTTCCAAGAAAGTCCGTCCTTTGAATGTCCTGTCAAGGAACTGGAATGTCGCTGCTTGGTGTCCCAACTGTGTTGCTGCTCACAATGTAATATTAAGACAAAGAACGCGATTGGAGTGTCTTTACCCTAAGGTAACCCTGCCTTGCAGCCTCCCTGAGGTCACCAGGGGAGATCATATGTTGCACAATGCTGTCAAGATGCCTCTGTGAGCTGCTTGCTTGATGTTGGCAGGAATAAGGCTTGTGGGGACTTATATCATTGCCCTGTGGAGAGTCTCATGTGCTGAGAGCTTTGGCCACACAGGGCCCTGTGCTAGACGACAGTACTTAAATTTCCATGGAATCCTCCACTGCCCTGTGGAGTAAGTGATGTGATTCCCATTTTGCAGGGAATAAAACTGAGGCTCACGGGAGCCTAAGTGATTCCCCACATCACCCAATCAGTTAAAGGCACAGCTGAGACTCAAATCCCTTTCATTGTTCTGTATTGAGATCTAAAACATCAATAGGGCAGATTCTTGGGGCTAGTTGGGAAAACTATCCCTAGGGTTTCCCCCCCCCCCTTTCTTCTTTAATTATCCCAGAAAATTTCAGTAGAAATGCAGAATAAGTGAAATTCCATGCCTTATAGGTAGTTGAATGATTGAGTGACTTTTAAAGGAATGAATGAAAGAAGGTAGAGCATGAGATGGGACAAAGTGCCTAGCATTGTGCTTGGCTCATGGTACACACTCAAAAAGTAGTTCCCAAATACTCGAGAAAAGGAAGAAGAATAAATCAAAGGGGCGGGGGAATGAAAGAATTTCTATGTGAGTTGCAAATATATTAGGAAAATCATTTTCCAATCTTAAGCTGGCAGAGCTTATAGTCCTATTGGAGTTTGAAATTTTTCTTTTTGAACAATTGATGGAAAGTTTACTAATCCTGGCAAACAATATTGTGGACTGGGCAGCAGCCTGGGTCCACATCTATTCCCCGTTGAATTGCTTCTCATGGGGTTTCTTGTGTCTGATTTGTGTGGCTAGCTTAGTAAAGGACCTCCATTCATTCTATAAGATATTGCACATTTTACGAGGCACAAAGTAGGGTAGTGAATAAGATATGTCCTTGATTCCACAGAGGGCAAACATGATATGGAGTCAGAGGTCCTAGATTTGAGTTTTTGCTTTTATAATTTATTTAACCTCTGCAATCCTCAATTTCTCCATGGATAAAATGGGCATGAAATTCCTTCCTGTAGTAATTTTAAGAATAGCAAGAAAATTTAAGTAATATATGTAAAAAAGGGGGTAGTTGATAAGTACCAAATGTTTTCAATTTAATTTAACTTATAATTCCAAGAGAATATGGGAAGGGTTTTTTAATCCAAGCACCAAGCCTAGCCTTTCTTGAGGAAAGATGAAATGGGCTGCTATATAATCAAGACCTCAGAAGGATTCTGGGCCCAAGGTTTTCAACTAGTGTGAAGTATGGCAGGACATAGGGTTTTCACTGCCCAGGGACAGTGTAGGAACTCAGCAAGAGCCTGCTGGGTCTCATGCCTGAGCCTCGGGTCTATCTTCCTCTTCTGTTCTGAGATGTGGATGTGTCACTTGATTCCAGAGACTGCAAGAAGAAGGAGCATTTCAGAGCAGCTGAATCCAGAGGGAACTCTGCTATCTCAGTCTCACAGTGCTCACCTGTCACTTCCTTGCTCAAATCTGTCAGTGGCCAACATTTATTGAGCCTTATTGGATGCTCAGCCTTAAAAATTCAGAGTGGACCTGACAGTCTATGCTTGCAAAGTCTACAAACATAGTAAAATCTACAAACAGAGCCATCAAGGGGTTTAAGAGCAAACGAACTTCATACATTGGGGAATGAGAAATTTCTCAAGGAGATGTCGTTGGTGGAGTGCAAAAGATGAAGCCTATTTTGGATAAATAGACAAATAAACCATTAACAAAAACTCGAAAGAATGAAAAGAAAAAGAAAGAAAAATAGAAAAAATGAACATAGACTTACACCTATGAGCAAAAAACAAAACAAAACAAACTCAAGTAGAATCCCACTTTGGTCACACAAAATACTTTCTTTGTTTTGCTGGAAGGCTTTAGAGAGCTGGACAGAGAGAAAACAGGAGGAGACGCCTTTTGATCATTTTGCAAGGAAAGTGAGGAGCAAGGCTTTACTGCCCAGGGTTGTTAACCAGCTCCATGGCCTTAGGTAATCACCTTCTCCTTGTCTATAAAATAGGAACTCTAGTACCTTACTCACAACATGTTGTGGGATTAGACAAGAAGAAAAAGAGGTAAAGATGCCAGGAATGTGACAAACTCTAGAGAAATGGCGCTTCTTCCTCCTTCCCCATTCTGAGTCAATGCCAGATCAGAGGTCAGGTCAGAGCCCAACAAGGCTGACCTCACTCATTTGCATTTAGCCACACAGCCTCTTGTAAATGTATAGGTCCAAGAAAGCGTCAGAGCCTCCTGCTAGACGCAGAAATGTCTTTTTTTTTTTTTTTTTTTTTTTTTTTTATCTTATCCACAGAGAAACTTGTGCAAGTGTTGGCCCCTTGGGAAAAAACCAACTCTGTTAATTAAACATAACCCCATTCTGTCTGAAGACTGTAATTACCCTTCCATGTAGATGTCTTGTCTTGAGACTTCCCCTGCTCCCAGGGGTAGCCTGTCAGATCCCAGCCTCCTTAGGGTGGAGATGCAGGAGTGGGAGCTTAAAAACTGTCCGCGGAGGACAACTCTGGTCTCCCTGGAAAGCTGTTGTAAATAATTAGCGTGAGCCATATTTCTTCCTTGAGTCTTGTGACAATTCCAAGGACAACTACACTGAGGAAAGCCAAGCCTCTTAAGGCATTTCCTAAATAATCTAAAATGCTGAAGCATCCAAGTTCAACCCTCTTCACTGCTCTTTAGCCCTCTTCACATTTGAATTCACTGCAGTCAGTGTATCAAAATCATTTCTTCTCCCTTCTCTGAGCTTGTTTTCATAACTATAAGAGATATGGAGGGGCTGGGGAGATAGCTCAGTCGGTAGAGTGCTTGCCTTGTAAGCACAAGGCCCTGAGTTCAATCCCCAGCACCCAAAAAAAAAAAAAAAAAAAAAAAGAGATATGGATTAGTCAATCCTTAGGTTCTCTTTTTAATTATTGATCATCTCTCCTATGGACTTGTAGTTATGCTGCCTGCCTCCAAAGAAAAGGAGAACTTTAAAACTCTAAGCTGATTTTTCAGATACTTCCACTAAGACTTGTAAAACACCGATGTGTATTGAAATTTGAGCACAAACACCCCCAAATGTCATTCATAATACAATAACAAAACAAATTCAGGAAAAATATGTACTTGAGAACAATGAGAATATTATTTAGTTCGTTGTCAACAAACCAAATTAGTTAAAATTTTTGCTAAATTTGTTTTATTTATTTTTCTGTATGTTGAGCTTGTTTTTTAAAGGAAGGAAGCAAAGATAATGTTGTGCCAACTTTTATTAGGGGAAACAAATTTGTTTACTTTCCTCACATGTATATATATTAGATAAGGAATGAGGACTTTAAAATCAGTAGCTAGGGAAGAACAATGAGTACATTTATGAATGAGCTTTTTTATAGGGATAAAACTAGGAAATGGTTCAGTTGGTGTAGTGGACACTGTTGGTTCCCTGCCCAGATTTCCTGTAGGCCAGGCATCTGTCTGGCCCTCAGCTGCTTTGAGTATTCACTGTTAATGGCTCACAATGGCTCCCCTTTTCAGAAATTGCCCTCTGAGGAATGAAGGCTGACTCCCTGAGGAGGTTATATTCCCCACTGACCCAGCCTGCAGCTCAAATCTGACTGATCCGAGGTTTAAGTATCTGGCACAAGCTCTCCTTAGGGTGGGACCACCTCCGCAGTGTGATTTATGCTCCCAAGCTCCCTTGGGTCAGGCCAGGGCTGGACTTGACCTGAAGCAACATCTTTGCCTGACTCCTCATCCTGCAGATCCCTTCTTCCTTACAGGATTCTTTGGCTAGAACTCCCTGGATAAATATACCCAAATCGCCATCTCAGGGTCTATTTCTAGGAAACCTGACCTAGGACAAGAATGCATTGTTATTAAGAGTGGCCAGAAATGAAACCTATGTTTGAATTTCATTCATTCATTTATTCAATCAATAGTTATTGAATTACCTACTATGTCAGATTCTGCTTCAGAGACTTGGAGATATTTACAATGAACATGGAAAAAATACCTCTGTAATATACTAAAAATTATTTGTTTTATAGTGTAATAAACAAAGGATAACATAAACATAAGGATAAACAAGACAAAGTAATATTTAAGCAAAAATAAACTAGGTATTTAGAATTATTATATTTAGGGCTTCCTAAAAACTGTGTATCTGGGACTATATGCTATAATTAAATAAACTCTACAACTTTATGCATATAATTTTTCTGTTATATAATATACAAGTACCAGAGATTGAACTCAGGGGCACTCAAACACTGAGCCATATCCCCAGTTCTATTTTGTATTTTATTTAGAGACAGGGTCTCACTGAGTTGCTTAGCGCCTTGCTTTTGCTATTGCACAGATACCTATGCCTATATACACAGAAATCATACAAGGTTGTTTATTATAACATTGTTTATAGTAGCAAAAATAGGAAACAACTTAAATAGAGGACAGATTAGAGGACAATGTTCTACCCATATTAAAGAATACCATGCTGCCATTAAGAATAATGAGGTACTGTACAAGTATACATGTATTGAAACATCACTTGGCATCTATAGATATGTACAATTTTTGTTTTTATGTATTAAATTAAATTTAACATAAATAAATTTAAAGATAAAATGATGGGGTTGCTGTATACTTGCTCATGTGGAACAATTTCCAAGATGTATTGCTAAGAGAAAAAAAGTGGAGTGTAAAATAATGCTTGTGAAATTCTTCCATTTGTGTAGGAATGAATGTTAACACACACACACAAACACACACACACACACACATGCACACACACACAACCAATTCTATAATACAGAAACTCTGGGAGGATATACAAGAAACTGTTAATCGTGTTTCTATGAAGGAGAACTAGTTTTATGGATTTATTTTCATTCCATTCTTAATTTCATAAACATGTCCATGTTTTATTTAATAAAACTGGCTAATTTTAAAAGTATTACATAGATTAGAAACTGTATAACATGCAGAAAAAATAAACATCATTTAAAATCCCACCTCTTAAATGTACCATTATTTGCATTTGGTTTATTTTCCTTCTGTCTTCTATTTGAGGACACAAAATATTTTACAAATGTGTTCATAATGAACATTGATAGATTTGTATTCTAATTATTTTACTCAGTGTTAGATTTTAAATATTTCTTCACAACAATGAACTTTTTCTAAAATAGCATCTCTAACAGCTGTTTAGTTTTTCAGTGTATAAGCATACAATAATTTTTAATCACTTTCCTACTGATGGCCATTAAGATTGCTTTTTATATTTTGCTTTTGTCCAGTGCTGCTAGATAGTTGTTTTATCCCTTTGTGCATGGTTCTCTTTTTTCCCCTAAAATAGACTTCTGCATGTGGATTTACTGGTCAAAGTAAATTAATAGTTTTAAGCCTTATTATAGTATTACCTTGCCTTCCCCACAGTTTATATCAAATTACAGTCCCACCAGCAATATAAACGAGTATTAATGAGTCCTCATCAGCACTGAGTTATAGACTGTTGGCATTTCAGAGTTTATCATTCCCAAATTTCCACTGCTCAGGAGCTTTGCAGAAGGTTCCTGACATGTGGTACTTGGTAATTGGTTGAGACAGGACTAGGAAACTGTCAAGACTGGTCTGAGGACATCACTTAGCACTGGGACTCTAGCTGGGGGCTCAGAGTATGCATTCACGGTAGAAACTCCACGCAGGGCCTGGCTGGCTCATCCTGCGACGTGGTCCCTTCTCAGCACTGCCTCCATCCAGTGCAGTCCTGGGCACAAGCAGTCCTCAGCTCCCATTGTCATCACTTCCTGCACATTCAGGTAAGCTCCTGGCTTGCTTTATTTCAGTAACGATGTTATAATATATTGTCAGCTTTATTTATGTGACAGATTTATCTTAAAAGCTTTGTATATCACTTTAATAATTAGAGACTTATTACAGGTCTTGTGGGGGTAACTTCAATTTCTCATTGTTTTTTTTTTTTTTTTTTTTTTTTACGGTGCTGGGGATCGAACCCAGGGCCTTGTGCATGCAAGGCAAGCACTCTACTGACTGAGCTATCTCCCCAGCCCCTCGGTTATTTTTTAGTACATTTTCTGGAGGAAGTTATATGCCACAGTGACATTTGACAATTTGGAATTTCCAAATTCTGGAGACATATTCCTTACAGATGTCAAGGGTCTTCTGTTATTCTAGTTGAAACGGAATTTCAATTCTTGAGTGCTTTCAGAATCCATGACAATGAATTAGTGCTCTCTCTCTCTCGCTCTCTCTCTCTCTCTCTCTCTCTCTGTCTTTCTCTCTCTCTCTCTCATTATTTATTTATTTAGTGGCACATGGGATTGAATCTAGGGGCACTCTACCATTGAGATACATCCCCAGCCCCTTTTATTTTTTATTTTGAGACAGGGTCTTGCTAAGTTGCCCAGGCCAACCTCAAACTTGTGATTCTCCTCCTTAGCCCCCTCAAGTCGCTAGGATTACAGGGGCGCGCCAGAGTGCCCAGTGAGTTTGTGCTTCTAACACCTTTATTCTGTGTCTGTTTCATACCCCATGATCCTGGTGCATTTCTGACTTTCAAGGACAGACTTCTAACTAGTCTAATAATCCTACATCCTGGAGATTCTAGGGTCTAGTGCTGATTCTGGCCCTAACTAGCTGAGTGTCCTCAGGCAAATCATGTCTCTGGGTTTCCAAAATTCCTTGTCTTTAAAAGAGAAGTTTATTTTCAATGATTCCTAGCCAGAATCCTAGAACATCTTTTGAGTCTTGTGGGGCAGAAATGAGTTTTCATGAGCTAAAGTATTGTTAAAGTTTTAAAAACCCTAATGGAAATGAGCATTTATCATATGTTAGGTTTGACAGGATCATAAGTGGAGTTTCTTCTTTGTTTGGGCTGTGATAATGCAGAAATTCTCACAACTTTATGATGTATGGCCTGATGTCATCACTAATATATAAAGAAACTGAGGCACATAGAGTTAAGGAACTTTCTCAAGATTGTACAGCTAGTTAGTGGTGGAGGGAGGATTCCACTTCTGATGATCAGACTCCGGAATCAATGACCACACTACCTGCTGCTAAATCTCATTACTTCTTACCATTTGGAAGTACCAATTGGTTAGTAGCATGTCTTTAATGAAAATGAGAAGATGAAATGTTAGTAATTACTAATTAATTACAATTTATTTGATAGGTAATAGTCTTCTAGGACCTCAAATCTACAGAAAGGGAGGATTTTCAAAGATTATGAAAAGAATGAAAATGAAAATGTTTGACCAGCATTGAGTTAGATGGTGCCTGAATTTCCTTCTAGTTCTAATGTTCTGTGAGATTGAGAAGGAAGTATGGATATTAAAAAAAAATCATGAAACGTCATGCGGAGTGGTGCATTTATATTCTAAGAGTAACCAAAACACTATTTCTTTGTCAAATGGTGCAAACAAGTTTAATTTTAAAAACCAGTAATCAAATGAGATTCAGTGGACTTGACTATTATGAATTTTTAAAGTCAAAAAGCAAGAGAGGCCTTAGAAATGCAATTTCATGGTTGATTTTTTTTTTTTTTTTTTTTTTTTTTTTTTTTTTGGCGGTGCTGGGGATCAAACCCAGGGCCTTGTGCTTGCAAGGCAAGCACTCTACTGACTGGGCTATCTCCCCAGCCCTCATGGTTGATTTTTAACACAATATTGTGCTGGAGAATAGTCACATAGAGTTCTTACATAATACCTATCAAAACATCTGAACTGCTTTATAAACATTCTGTTCATTCCTTGTAGCAGTCTGCATGTTTGGTGACCAGGATAAATATGGTCAATGTTGAGTATTTGATAGCAAGAAAGAAAAAATAAGGGCAAGGACTGCCTTATTTACCTATCAGCCATTCCTAGCATAATGTTGGCACATGGTAAAAGCTCAGTCAACTTTGGTGAGTGGATGAAAAATTCACCAACTTGCTATTGGACCCTAGGAAAAAAATTTCAATTCAGTTACTCTATAGTCATAATGTAACTTTAATATAATGTAATGCCAACTGATGCAATTAATCTTAAAGAATCATGTGTAGTAGTCCAATTTAATTGCTGCTAAGGTGAGACAACTTTTCTAAAACTCTGTGTCTGTGGGAACTGCAATCCTATTATTGAATCCCAATTTTATCTTTTCATCAGCTCTACTAATCCTCAGCCTGCCAAGAGTTTATATTATATTTTGCATATATCTAATGGCTTAGATTTTTATCCTGATGTTCTTGGTGAAATAGAAAGGCCCAGATTTGAAGTTGTGTCATGAACTAATTTCTTTAAAGAGTCTTTTATCTAGAGGTAGGTGAATGACTTCGAATAACCCTGACTTGTTTTAACATAGGGAACAGCCCTACCCTCCCCATTGTGCAACAGGGAAGTGGTTTGCTGAGCAGGCCTACACAAAAAAGGTCAAAACCGTATTGTACATTATATGTGTGAGTCATATCCCTTGCTCCTTGCTCAAGAAGAATTGTATCCTAAACAAATGAAGGAATGCATGGGCCAGACACTGCTGGGACCTCCAGGATGAATAGGATGCAGTTCCAGTCATCATATGACTGAGACTGTGTGAGGCAGTGGGAGGGTAAATTAAAAAGAAAAGGGGAAAAAAAAAAGCTTGCAAATAACTATGATTCAAGACACAATGCGGTCAGAGCACTCTGAGTTCCCACCAGAGGGAAAAAATTATTTCTGGTTAAAGTACCAAGAAATGTCATGAGGGAAGGGTCACAAGGACTGGAATTCCCACTTTCTATAAGCATTTGTTGACTTCTGCTACTTGACAGACTCTGCCAGTCACTGGGGATTCAGAGATGGAAGCGGCACGCTTGCACTCAGGGAAAAAGCTCTCATTCCAGCCAGAGAAGAAAAACTTAAGAAAAACCTCAACCCAATCTGGCAAATACTCTCAGGGAAAAGAAGAAAAAGTTACTAGGGCACCAAGGATAGAGCAACTAGTTCTGTCTGGAGATCCTATAAAGACTTCTCAGGAAAAAAACAAAACGATCGATCAGAGTTTGCAAGGAGAATTGAATTTGTCCATCCGCAGTGAAGCACCCACCGTGCTTGGGACCTTACAAGCATTGTCTCCTTGATTCTCATAACAACCCCAATAATATACTAATCATTTTTCCCAACTTACGAAGGGGAAAACTATAACTCAGAGGCTCAGTAACTGAAAAGTGCCTAAAGTGGTAGGGCGTTAGTAAACAGAGAATGAGAACTGAACTGCAAGTTCTGTTGCTCTCTCCAACCACCCAAAAGGAAAGGGAAGAAAGCTAAAAGGAATTTGGAGCCTGGGGGTGTAACTTGCTGGTGGGGCTCTTGCTTAACATGTGTGAGGACCTGGGTTCAAACTACAGCATAGAAAAAATGAAGAAAAGGAAGGAATTTATTCTAATAACTTGATCCTAGACCAGGAAGCAGGACATCCAAATTCTGTTTGGGGGATAACATGCAGTGCTATGGTTTAGATATGACTTAGTTCTGTCCCCTCAAAGTTCATGTATTGGAGACTTGGTTCCCAAGGTGGCCCTATCAGGAGGTAGTGGAACCTGAAGTCTAGTCCTTGTGAAACCCCTTCGATTCTCAGGAAAGAGTAGTTATAGAAGGAGTAATCTTGGCCCTGCCTGTTCTTTCTGCTCCTAGTTCAAGATATAACCACTTGCTTACTCCCACATACACTGCCACCATTGCTATCGGCACCATGAGGTGAAACAGCCAAGGGATGATGCTATGGAGCCCGAACCATGTCATTTGGACTTTATCTCCATAACTGTGAGATGAATAAACCTATTTTCTTCATAAGTATCTTTATGTCAGGTATTTCATTATAATGATGAAAAGCTGACTAATACACTGTATAGATTTTCTAGCTTGTGGACTGCCTAATAGTTCAGAATACAGTGATATAGTTATATATATAACATAGATGCATATATATGTGCATATATGCATATACTATTATAAATATGCCATATATCATTATAAATATACATATATACACACATCCACCAGATTTTATGTAGTATATAAGATGTATATATATCATATATGCCAATCCTCTTGAAATTGGAAGTTCACATTTTGTTTCCAAAATGGCAATAAAAAACAACTAACACCA
Organism: Sciurus vulgaris; assembly: GCF_902686455.1. Taxonomy (NCBI): domain Eukaryota; kingdom Metazoa; phylum Chordata; class Mammalia; order Rodentia; family Sciuridae; genus Sciurus; species Sciurus vulgaris. Next base: position 62,864,713 of record NC_136476.1, read on the forward strand.
TTAACACAGAAAAGGGGGATATGAAATGATTGGAAAGAGAAGGGTAGCTGTTTTAAATGAAGTAATAAGAACCTCCCTCTGAAGAGGGGAATGGTCATTTAAGGTCACTGGGGTATTGGATTTTTTGTTTGTTTGTTTGCAGTACTGGAGATTCCACCCAGGGCCTCCCACATGTTAGACAAGTGCTCTACCACTGAGCTACATCTCCAACCTTTTTAATTTTTTTATTTTGAGACACGGTCTTGCTGAACTGCCCAGGCTGCCTTCAAACTTGCAATCTTTCTGCCTTGGCATCCAAGGAGCTGGGACTTCAGGTATAAACTACCACACCTGGCTGTTATTGGGGTTTACTGGAAGTGTTATTAAATATAAATAAGAAATTTTAAAATAACCCAAAAACTTAAATGGAAGCCTAACTCCTGATAATATTTTGTTGCATTTCCTTCCATTTTTTTCTGTGTATGTAAATAAATGTTTTTAATGTTTTCTTTCAAACTTATGATCATAGCACAAGAGTTTGTATCCCATTTCTATTTTAATACACTCTCCAATGAGAAGTTGCAAGATAGTATAAGGAATCCTCATATATCTTTTTCCCAATACATTTGGCCTAATTTAATCTATCATTCTTCCTATTTATTTATCTATCTAGGCCTATTACTGTGTACAAGCCATTTGAGAGTAAGGTGGAGACATCAATGTATGTTTCCTAAGAATAAAGGTATTCATTCTCTTATATAACCACAGAACAGCTATCAAAATCAGAAAACTTAATATTTATGCAATTCATAGTACACAATCTGTATTTGAATTTTATTAGCTGTCACATCAATTTCCTTTATGGATTTTTTTGGGGGAGGCTTAAGATAAAAATCTTTGGTTCACCTGTTCCATTTAATTCTCATATCTTGTTAATTTGAAACAGTTCCTCACCTGTTTTTTGGGTTTCTTGACCTTGACATTTTGAAGAGTAAAGCCATTTAGTTTGTACAATGTCCATAAATTTGCATTTGTTTAATTGGAATCAGGTTTTGCCTTTTTGGCAGGAATAGCACCAAAGTCATAGTGTATCCATCTCAATGCATTTCATCAGGAGAAAAATGACCTTGGTTTGTTAGATTTGACCACTTGGCTAAAGTGGAGCGTGCCAGTTTTCTCCACTCTGGCATCACTTTTACTCCCTTTAAAATTAATAAGTGATATGTGAAGAGATACTTTGGGACTATGTAAATATTCACTTGCTCATTAGATCTTCACCTATTTTAACATCCATTAATGATTTTCCATCTCTGTCATTCTATTTGTTTGTTGGCATCCTACTGAAAAATAACATTCCCCCATCTCATTTTTATTGACATTGACCTTTATTTATTTTGTCTGTTTTTGAATTTATATCAGTTTGACCTCATAGATTTTAATTTTATTTAATGGTTTAAAAGTCATTGTTATCATTATTTATGTTAATACACAAATTATTCCATATTTGGCCAGTGGGAATTCTTCAAGTTCCTTTGATGTCCTTTTAATACATTCTCTTTGTCTTTTAAGAAACTCCTTACTTAGCAGTATAAGATAATCTAGGCTCATCTTGCACTTTCTTGACCTGTCTCAGGAATCAGTTATTTCTCCAATAAACCTTATTTCCTTTTATTGGAAAATAGGATTTAGAAACTAAGTTTTGGGTGTTTGGTGTGAATCCAAGAGAAAACCTGAATAAAACTTCTAGCTTCACTTGCTTTTAGTTGACTTTAAAAATCACTAATTCTGAGCAATGTATGGTTAGTCACCCATTAGCTTTGCTATAGATGACACATCAGGAGGCCAAAAACTCCAACCTCAGATCATGCCAACACCACCACTTCCCAAATATGCATCCTATAAGAGCATGAAGTTGATTGTACATTTGCAGGCCACCAATTACTTCAACTCCAATTGCCTTTCCCCATGCCTTAAAGCACCCTGCTGGGAGGCAGATTGGAGATCTGGTCTCCCATCTCCCCAAGCTTGGCTGCCTTGTAAATAAACTCTTTATCATTGGCAAAACTCGTTGCTTCAGCAGTTGACATACTGTGCAACAGGCAAAAACAGGCCTGGATGGGTAACAAGCATGCTCATGGTTACTATTTTGTCATTACTTCTAGGTCCTCTCAGCAGAGATCTAGGAAGTATCTGTATCTATATGTAAAAAATTCTGCTTATATATTTATACTCTTTCCATACTCATTTATCTATACTTACAATATATATTAAATACACACACACACACACACTAAAAGAGCACAAATTCAACCAATACCTCCAGTTTCAATCCAACCCTTTCGAGTTCACTCTAGACTTCCACCTATTTATGTTGGTAGTTTCCTTTTTCAACAACAACAACAAAAAATGGCTCCCATTATTATTAGTTTATCTACTCACTTGTTTAAGCCTAGAATATACAGAAAGTTTCAAAATTGCTAAATCATACTGCTATGAAAAGCAACTATATTGACTACAGTTGAATGTTTGCTTATAGATCTTTTTTTTTAGATGCATCCTGTATATGACATACAGACAATGAAGTACATGAATCTCACCTTCAATGTTATAAGTTCTGACAACTCTTGTATCCTACTTTCAATCCAATATGAGCAATTTCTTATGTCATAAAACATAAATTATTTTAACTGGTAATTATTCTATAGTATGGATGGATTATACTTGATTTTTGCCATTTCTTATAATTAATTAGTTTTCAATGTCTTCTGTTAAAAGCCGTGAAAGAATATTGTGCAATGAATATTGTGTTTATGCTCGTTTAAAAAGAATGTAGTATCACTCACTATTAAGCTATAGTTCTGCAATCATTCCTTTGCTAAAAAGAGATATTCTATTGAATAAATTAATAAAACATTCAATATTTTAACATATTCCTATAGTTATTCCTACAGCTAAATTGATTCTGGCCCAGGGTATTAATTTCCTACAATGACTGTAATAAATTACCACAAACCAGGTGGCTTAAAACACAAGAAATTTGTTCTTCCGCAGTTCAGAAGTACAGAAGTTCGAAATCAAGGTATTAGTACAGTTGTTTCCCTCTGGAGGCACTGAGGGGGAAACTCCCTATGGTCTCCCCTAGCAGCATGGAGGCTACTGTAGGTCCTTGACATTCCTTGGCTTATATATGCATGACTCCAACGTCTGACTCCATCATCACCTGCCTTTGTTCTGCATGTATTGCTTACAAGGATGTCAAGCCATTAGACTCAGGGCTCACTCTAATTCAATATAACCTCACTTTAATTTAATTAATTATATCTGTGTAGATCTTAATAATGTCACATGCTGAAGTTGTTCAATCTGCTATATTCAGTAAGTGAAGGACCCCCTTTGCATCTCTATAATTCCTTATGCGAATTCTTGGGATCTTGTTAGGTTAGGTTTACATTCACATTTTCAAAAGGAAATATTATATATTTACTATTTCACATATAATACTTCAGTAAGGTCTGGAAAAACACTCAAGCACATGACTGTTTCTGCAGTGAAGTATACACATATTCATGGTAATTGAGATGAAGATGATAGTTTTACATCATTTTATGTCCAACTTGGCTGCCAATAAAAATAAAACCATTTTCAGATCTTTGGGGATTTCAGCATTGCAGATTCTGTGGTCCTGAATGTAGGTTTATTTTTAGGTGCCTATGTTTAAAGCCCAAGTCAAAACACCACATATTATAGCAATGTAAGACATATAGTTCAGGTAACACCAACCTAACACCAACTTATAAGTAGAACCTCACCCTTGATCAGTCCCTCTTCACCCCTCCCCCTCCTCCACCTTATCAGAAATATTTTGTTGAACACAAAGTAGAACCGCATAATCAACCAGTCAAAATCTATGCAAATTTTATCAAGATTCTCTTCAAGTTACCATTGATCTCAGATTTGATGGAATTGAGGAGGATCCTTACTCTCTCAAACAACACAGAATAACAACTTTTACTTTTCAAACACTTTCTAAATTACAATTGGCACTCACAAAAAACCTCGTTAAATATATAGGGCAAAAGTTTTATTCCTATTTAAGGGTTAGGGACATGGAGATTCTGAAACATAAAGTCTCTAGATCAAGGTTATATTATTAACAATCCATTCTTTCAAATGATAAAGACCCAAAGGAAAAAAGAGGAATTCCCACAAAAAGTATCAGATTATGGAATTATAAAATATATGTTATAGATTATGTATATTAATTTTAAGATATAATAAAACAGGCCTATAAATGTCTTATGTTAATCCTGTACATATAACACAGGACAACCTTAAGACAATAGAAAAACTGGACAAATATCATCTCAGGACCCTCTTAAGTCCCCTAATTTGTTCTTCTTCTTCCTAGTCCCTGACCCTTCTCTAACCCTGGCACCTTACCTTAATCTTGCCATTTAGCCACTAAAAATTCTTCTAGAATGACTCTGTCAAAAGTAATCTTTTTCAGGGTCCACATCTTAAAAAGCAAAAAAGAAACAGGCAAAATTCATTTAAATAATTCTTTAATCCAATATGTCCAAAATATTATCAACTCGACATGTATTACCACATTAAAATCACTAATGAAGTATTTCCACTTTCATTTCATTCTACCTTCATTCAATCTAGCACATGTTTTATATTCATGGTACATGTTGATTTCAAATGCTCCAGAGCCACATGTGGCTAACAACTACCACACTGGGTATTGCAATTCTAGAACCCAAGATATTCCAGTCTTCTCTGTAATAATACAGAAAAAAAGGTACTGACTTCTTTCTTTTTCCCAGTTAAACCTTGAGTTGGGATATAGGGGAAATGAGGGAATACAAGAAAATGAACCTTGAGGACATATGCTAAGTATAACTAGCCAGGCACAGAAGGACAAGTACTGTGTGGTTCCACTTACATGAGGAGTCTAAAACAGTCATACTCACAGACACAGGCAGGAGAATGGTGAATGCCAGGGGCTAGGGAGAGGGGGTAATGGGGCAGTTGTTTTTCAATATGTATTAAGTTTTTATTATACAAGGCAAAAGAGTTGTAGAGATCTCCAGTAGAGCATTGTGCTTAGAGTTGACAATAATATACTGCACATTGAACTATTTCAGAGGGTAGATGTCATAATACATTTTTTTTCTTTTTAGGTGAAGAAGAGGAGAAACAGCAGTAGAAGAGGTATGGAGTTGGGTATGTGTACAACTCCAGAGCAATTTTGAGGTCTACCAGAACTGGGAGATGGAGAAAAGGGATTTTTGAGAAGTGCATTTCTGGGCTTAGATCCCTTTCAATATTTCATAAAAGTCTTAAATTTTAAAAGTGAATTCATTTCTAATAACTTTGGGAGAACTCTTGTTTCTTCTTTAAATGTAGCTGTGGATAGAATGAGTGCACAAACTTCAGGGACTTATTAAACTGCCTATATTATGTCCTATCTAGAATTAGCATGGTCTGGAGGGAGGGTGCAGCCTCTAAGTCAAGTGGTTCAGACTGTAAATGCCCCTGTCTCTTACTAGGTCTGTAACTTTGGGTAAGTACTTGAAACTCTGTTTCTTCAACTATAACCTGGGGTCATAATAATGGCCACATAGGCTGTTAGGAGTACTTACTATGAAGGAGAATATACATATGATAGCACCTATAGAAAGACTGATAGATAATAGATATTTAATAATTATGATTCCTTTTAGAATGCGCCCACACCAGAGAACCTATTATGGTTGCAAAATCCCAAACTTCAGAAATCATTATAGAACGATTTGAGATCCTAAAATGATATCGAATGATCCTTAGTCCTTAAGAAAATCGACTACGTTAACTGCTTTGCAAAAACAGAAGCAAGAAATAGCTCAGACTCTCCAAGTTCCACCACCTCATCCTGTTTCTCAAATCCCTAAAGTTTTCCAATTTTTAAAGTTCCTCTGTAGAAATTAAAATTCCAAATGAGTTACTATTTATTCACCCATCAGATTGGCAAAGATCAGAAAAACTAGTAACAGATCGTAGCCAAGAGTGTGGAAAAATACCTTTATAGATGCAGAAGGCAGAATAAAGCAGCCCAGCTCCACAAAGGGTAATTTGACAAGAACTATCAGAATTTTAAATATACATATCCTTTTACCAACAAGCTTATTTCTAGTAATTTAGTTTACCATGTTGAAATGATATATGTATAAGGATATTTACTGCAGCATTATTTGTAATACCAAAAGCTCATAAACAACACATATGCCAGTCAAAATGAAACTGGTCAAATAATATACAGCATGTCCAGAGAGTGGACTCCATGTAACATATAGTCAATGAGATGGCTCTGTGCATACTGAGGAGGAAGGATCTCCAAACTGTATTCCTTTAAGAAAATCAAGAAGCTGTGTATGAATACTAAGCTACCATCCATCCGGAGAGGGGTAAGAAATACCTCTGCCTAAGATTGAAAATGCATGGGTAATCTCTTAAAAGAGACAACTGAAATAGGTAAACTGAGTAGATGGGAAATCAGGGTAGGGTATAGAGCATATACTTTTTCACTCAAGCATATATTTGTTGAATTTTGTATCCAGTATATGATTGTCTATTTGAAAATAGATAACATCTTTAATAAAGAAAACACAGTATAGAAGAACATACCATTTGAAATCAGAGGGCTGAGGTCCAGATGCTGTTTACTGCCTGGATCACCCCAAACAAGTGACTTTTCTTCTCTCAATCTGTTTCTTTGGGGGAAATAGAAGGATAACGTAATATGTGGGGGAGGACACTTGAAATATTGAATATGAGATTGTTTATAACCAGTAAAATGTTTTCATGTGTTTGTCTAAGAACAAAACATTGGAAAACCCAGCTGTCCCCAGATTAGGAATTACTTGGACTGGTACCTGTGTTTTGGGTTGATGTCATAAAGGGTCTTGAAAGTGTAAGAACAAAACACAGGATATTGCAGTGGTTGCAAACTTTGCTGCATAGTAAAATCTAATGTGGAGCTTTTTGAGAAATTCTGTCCCCCTCCCATTCAAAATACTGAGCCTGCCATGTGGTTGTTCCTTTGGGTGTCGTGAATGCGCACCCAGGTCTGGAGACCAATAAACAAAGTAAAAGGAGCCTTACACAGGTAATCACCGAACATTGGGTCATATCTGGCTCTTGAACAAACCGTTTGAATTTAAATAAGTTAATTTGCACTCCTGGGCTTTAGTACTCTTCATCAGCCTAAGTAACAGGTTAAAGGTATGTAGCCCATTGCCTGATATAATCTCTAAAGAGCCTTTTGGTTTTGAAAGTGCTCATAAGTGCACCTCCCGCCGCCCATGAATACCCTCCCAAACACTCCCTAGTCCCAAGTCACAGAAGACGGTCACACATGAAAAGGTACTCATCAGTGACCCTGACCCAGCAACAGCCATAAGCCACTCTTATCAACACAGAAACTTTGATCATTTATGTCTTTTTTAGGTCCACTGGACTGCAACTATTGCTGATTTGTGTGAATGCGACAAGAGGCACACAGCCCACAGTCCTGATGAGGCTGCTTTTCCAAACAACTGAGGCGCCCACCTGTCTGAGACCCACACATCTTCCCTTGAAAAGTCATATTAAAGATTTTCCCTTAGGGCCAGGGGTCAGACCGTCTCTGAGGGTGAGACCAGCCGTCTTCCAACAGTGCTGGCCTGTTACTTCCTCCATTGCTCTGCCTCTGGATCGATTCTCTCAGGGGCAGCAAACTGGGACCGTTTGAATGTCCTTGCATTCTCCTGTCAGTTGGTGCCACCCATAAAGAAGGCCCTGTGCCAAATAGCTGGGGGGCCTCCAAGGGACAGAGATGTGTGCTGGCAGAGAAAATAGAAATACTCCCTAGATTCAGGCCTCATAGCTGACTTTGACAAACAGTAGTGGCAGCTATGAGCCATTTTTGGCACTAGATGGAACTTTGCATCTCAATTCGCCTGAATCTGAGTCTGCCTAGAATTCTTAACAGTTCGGCAATCTTATTAAATGCCCTGGGTCCATCTCCCCTGCCTATTCATGGTTAATGATCTAATCTTTAAGATTCTGGCTCTGAAACTGAATTGATTAAGGCCACTATGCCATTGACTCATTCATTCACTTACTTAATATTTAATATCTAAATATATATTGAGCACTTAACAATTTTTCTAGCTACATGTGTCCATGCCCACAAGGAATTAGAGGAGCAAATAATATTCTCTACTCATCAAAAGTAAGATGATGACGATTTTTATTTGATTCTTCTTGTGAGAACCATTGCTTTGGGCTGTAAAAAACCATAGAGGGTTGAGAGGGACTCAAGAGAAGTCTGCAGCTTCTACAGGTAAACCCAGGAGCTCAAACAATGTCCCTGTGCTCCCTGTCTTTCCAGGTCTCCGCTTTTTTCTTTCCTGTGCATTTGGTCAGATTTTCAGCATGGCAGACAGCTCCTCCTCCATGGCTTCGAACAGCTGTTGCTTACATCATTCATCCAGTTTGCACCTCAGAGGAAGAATCTTTCCTGATCACCCCTAGAAACAAAGCTCCCGTTGGATACATGCCTACCCCTGAACCAATCCTAGTGACCAAGGACATGGATGGGCCAGGTTGTCTGCTGGGGGTGAGCTAAGTAAGCACCACCTAAAGAATGTGGAAAGGGGAGGCAGAATGCTGTGTGCCGTTAATAGTCGGGCTGAGTGAGGAAGAGGAGGTAGATGAGGAATAGCAGCTTTGACAAGAAGAAAGCAACCAGGCAGGGTCAGGTCCAGGGAATGAAAAGGGTGCATCCCCGGGTCTGGAAATTGATCTCAGAGCTGAATGACAAGAAGATCATTGTGGCTCTGTGATCGCTGTTAGCACCACACACTTCAAATCCAGCAGAGTCTTCCTCAGCCTCTCAGTTGGCATCCAGAGCAAAGCTGTGGATGACTATGGGCAGCAACAGGGATGGGCTGAGCAACCTTTCTCAGACTGACCAATGTTATCTCTTTGGCTTTAGACCCTGAGTCCTAACCACTGTTGGCCATCTCCTAAACTACAGATGGTTTCTCAAAATTTTCCCTGTCCAGTATATCTGATGGAAATGATGCACTCCAATCTGTAAAGTGGGGATTTATATATCAGCAATTTGGATGGCAGTGGGAGGTGGGATTTTTCAGAGAGAAGGGCATGCTCCAGGATGCCCTGGCAAGGAATATAAGAATGCTGAGAGTAAGGCAGGGAGAACGTTTCCTGAAAGCCCTTGTTGGTCCCGCTGTACCTCCTGAGGAAGGCACTCCTCCCTCTCCCCTGTGCTGCCATTCAGTATCAATATTGTTCTAAACACAGAATGTTAACACTGTGGGTCATTCAGTGGGACATTACTCATCCATTCACAGTCACCAACAAGACAGCCACCACAAAAGTCTAAATTCACAGTACTTCTAATCTATGTCACAGGGACACTTAGAAACATCATGTTAAATTTCTTAATATTACACTTACCCTCTGACCTGGTAAATCTGCTTCTGGGCATTGACTCTAAAAGAAATGGAAATAATCTGTACAGAAAGAGCTTTAAGGACAAAACATTTTCACTGAGGAATAACATATAATAATGAAAAAATATGAAATAGATTACATCCACAGGAAGGAAATGATGAGTAGAGCAAGTCATCTGATCCACTTAATGCCCACAGCAAACGAATAACGATGGTATTGTTCTATTTTGTATATGTATTGTTTTACAATTAGGAATTCAAGGTTCAGAGTAGCAAATACAGATTGCAGTTTAATGCATTGATTAAATATAATAATTATGAAGAGCTTATAATAACAGAAAAATTATTAATAGCAATACTAATTGGAAAAATAGATGGTATCATATTGAATGTATAAAATATGCATTGAAAAGGACTTAAAACATATCGAACTATTACCAACAGCTCTCCAAGGAGGATGAATTACTTTTTTCTTTCTCATTTTTTATACGCTCTCTTTTTAAAAAATTTTAATGAATTTTCATTGGTGTGCTGTAATTATACCTAGGAGTAGAATTCCTTATGGCATATTCCTACACACATACAACAGAATTTGGTCAAGTTCATTCCTCAGTACCTCCCCTTTCATTTCTTCTTGGTCTCCTTCCTCTATTCTACTGGTGTCCCTTCTATTTTCATGTCATACCCCACCCCTCCATTTTTTTTTTTTCTTTTCTCTTTCTAGTCTCCATATATGAGAGAAAACATATGACTCTTAACTTTCTGAGTCTGGTTTACTTCCTTTAATGTAATGCTCTCAAGTTTCATCCATTTTCTTGCAAGTGACATAATTTTACTCTTCTTTGTGGTTGACTATAACTCCATTGTGTATATATACCACATTTTCTTTATCCATTCATCTGTTGATGGACAGCTAGGCAGATTCTATAATTTGACTACTGTGAATGGTACTGCTATAAATGTGTATGCATGTATCATTATAGTATGCTGATTTTAATTCTTTTGGATAAATACCAAGGAGTGTTATACCTGGGTCACATGGTGGTTTCATTCCCAGACTTTGAGGAATCTCCATACTGATTTCCATAGTGGAAACTGTACTAATTTACCATTCCACCATCAGTGAATATTTTCTTTTTTAAATTTTTTTATTTGTTCTTTTTAGATATACATGACAGCAGAGTGTATGCAAACATTGAGTATAACTTCTCATTCCTGTGGTTGTACATGATGTGGAGTCACACTGGTTGTGTACTTATATATGAACATAAGGAAAGTTATGTCCAATTCATTCTACTATTTTTCCTATTTGCATCCTGCCTCCCTCCCTTCCCTTCATTCCCCTTTGTCTAATTCAATGAACTTCTATTCTCTGCCCGCACCCGTCTTATTGTGTGTTAGCATATCAAAGAGAACATATCAGAAAGAACATTCGATCTTTGGTTTTTGGGGATTGGCTTATTTCACCTAGCATGGTAGTCTCCAGTTCCATCCATTTATCGGCAAATGCCATGATTTCTTTCTTCTTTATGGCTAAGTAGTATTCCATTGTGTTTATGTACCACATTTTCTTTATCCATTCATCTGTTGAAGGACATCTAGGTTGGTTCCTTAGATTAGCTATTGAGAATTGTGCTGCTGTGAACATTGATGTGGCTGCATCACTGTAGTATGCTGATCTTAAGTCCTTTGGGTATACACTAAGGAATGGAGATAACTGAGTCAAGTACGGTTCCAATTGCAAGTTTTCTGAGAAATCTTCATACTGCTTTCCATAGCGGTTGCCCCAATTTGCATTCCCACCAACAATGTATGAGTGTACCTTTTCCCCCTCATTGTTGCCAACATTTATTGTTATTTGTATATTTGATAATTGCCATTCTGAATGAAGTGAAATGAAACAGGGAATTTTTTCTATATTCTCTAAACAATCTATAATGAGCATGATTTCTTCTTTTTCTTTCTTTCTTTCTTTCTTTCTTTCTCTCTCTCTCTCTCTCTCTCTCTCTCTCTCTCTCTCTCTCTCTCTCTCTCTCTTTCTCTCTCTCTCTCTTTCTTTCTTTCAACCCAGAGCATCACACATGATAATCAAAGTCTCTACTACTGAGCTACACCCCCAGTCCTCACACAAATTGTTTAAAACTTATCTTTATATACATTACAAGTCACATACATTATAAGTAATAATAGTGGATATACCTGGATGAGTTTTGTTCTTTGTATAGTGCCTTATTTTCCAGTAATAAATATTCATTGTTTTTGAGAAAAGGGAAAAATAATAAAAGAAACGTATTTTAAAAAGAAAAAAATAAGAAATGTCACTTTGGACCATACAAACCCAATAATTTATTCAAAGCATTTTGGTTTTCTTCCCTACTCTTTTGCTGCCCAACTCTTTGTAACTTAAAATAATAGCCCATTATCAGATTCGCCTCATAGAAAGTCATCCCTTGCAGTCTTGTAAGCCACAAACAGCAGGAAGTCACATTCACTGAGCCATGCATTTGCAAAATGTATGAAGTCAGGAGTCACGAGCAATGTTCCTCTAAGAGAGAACAATATGCATGACCCCCATCTGCAGAAATGTTTCAGCAGTGCATCATAAATGTGGGCTGATGTCGCTGAGGACAAAAGAAATTTTCAGGTCCTTTGAAAGAAAAGAATATTCAATTTTCAGAAGCCAGTAGAGAAGTTTCAAAATTTTTCAGAAATAAGAATCTTCCATAAGATTTCACCATTTCCAGTCAGTGAAGTATACTTTTATGGCACAGGAAAGAGGAAGAATCATGGAGTGACACAGTACTATCATTTATACCACCAAAAAACAAGTAGATCAAAAGGAAAAGAGAGTCAGCAAGACATAGAGCAAGAGAGAAGGAAAGGAGGAGGCAAAGGAAGGAGGACCATCACCTCCCTGTCTCTTCAGTAGCACCACCTTAACCCCAGCCCTGGATATCCCTAACCTGACTTATTGACATATCAACCTTGATACTATCTCAACACTTTCAGTCTTCCCTCTCTTTTTAATCTTTCCTTTACAGAAAGGTCAAATTGATTATTTAAGCTATAAATGAAAACATTTTACCCCATTTGAAACCCATGAATTCTGTCCCATTCCATGGCAAATAAATATAGATTCTTCTTCACGGTCTAGAAAATCCCTCAGGGTCTTGGTACTACCTTCTCCCCACCCTCGTCTCTGGCTTCCTTGACTTTGTCAGCTTTTCTGCAACCACTTCGAAATCCGTCTGGTTTCCTGAGTATGCCAAGCTTCCTGCTACCCACATCTCAGAGCCTTTGAACTAGCCATAGGCTCTGCCTGGAAGAACTCTGCCTTCTTTTTTCATGGATTCAGCTGAATGTCAGCTTCTTTGAAAGGCCTATCTGACCATCCAGCCTGAGCGTCTCCAATGTCATATCCAGTCATTTCCTTTCTAGTACTGTCACAGTTATAATTGTGCATTTCTTCCTTTGCTTACTTGTTTCTGTCTGTTATCTAGAGTGTAGGATTTAGATCTGGTTTATTTGTCACTCTATTACCTACAAATGTGACTGGAATAATGGGTGGTGCTAAGTACGTGCAAAAAATGATTTTAGAATTTTTTGAATGAATAAATGAACTTATTTCGACAATTTTTTCTTTATGTGTCCATGCATAAGTTACTTAACCTCTCTAGGACTCAGTTTCTTTCTCTGTGCTTTGAGAATACTAGTTCCCTACCTACGGATAAGTGCTTATAAAATGTCTATCTCAATTGCTGGCACAGAACAGGCCCTCCTAAAATTATAGCTCTCATGATGAAGGATATTAAGGACTGGAAAGTTGATACAGAATTCCCATTTGTATTTTGTGAGCTGATAGGAGAGCCTGCTCCTCTAATTGGTGATGTAAAAAGCACAAGGTCAGGAACATAATGGATCTTTGATAAGTGTCTGATCAATGAATCAATTGTCAATCAAAAACTCTAGCCATTAAAAAAAATTCACTATGCACATGCTTTATAATTCTAAAGACTTATAAAATTTAAATGTCAATCAAAAGAAGAGCAGGTCAATAAGTCTGGTACAGCCACACAAAGGAATTTTGTCACTACATAGGTTAGGATATAAAAATTTAGTTTGTGACACTTATAGATGAAATCAGCAAGGCATAAGGAAATAAGAAACTTGACAGTTGCTATCGTTTGTCTGTGACTTCCACAGGCTCGTGTGCTAGAAGCTTAGTACCCATGCTAGTGCTGAGATGGTGGAACCTTTACATGGTGGGTCCTATGGAAGGTATTGAGGTCATTGGGGCCATTCTCAGAAGCAATTGATGCTGGTCTCAAGGAGTGGATTAGTTCTCACTAGAATGGGTTCTTATAAAGCAAGTTTGATTGTCTCAGTATGTTCTCTCTCTCTCTCTCTCTCTCTCTCTTCCTGTCTTGCATACAATTTCTTCTGCATGCACTCTCATCATTGTGATGCCATCTACTATGAGTCCCTCACCAGAGCCCAGCAGATGCCAGTGCCAGGCTCTTGAATCTATAGAACTATGAGCTAAATAAATTTCTTTTCTTTATAAAGTACCCAGCTTCAGATATTTTGTTACAGCAACACAAAATGTGATACTAAAAGCTTGGTTCTTGTCCCTGATGCCGATTCCATAATGAAGACAAGGTTTTGAGAAAAAAGGGAAAGAAGTTTTTATTGATTTGCTAGCAAATGAGAAAATGCAGCAGACTCACATCTCAAAGGCTGCAATTCTAACTGCTATGGGAAATAGATGGTTTTTAAAAGGGGAAATACAAGGGAGGTTTTCTAAGTATCATTATCAGTATATCTAATTAATGTTCAACTTATATCCTTGAGAGAGCTGTTTTTCTAGTTTCTAGGTTCAGAGTTTCTTTATTCTGTGGACAGCAAACATAAGGACAGATAACTCAACTTAGGAAAGGAAGAACGTTAATCTTGTTTTCCCCATGGTTAGGGAGAAAAAGAGGAAGAAGGGGATGGGAGGAAACACATGAGCATTAAAATGAACTGCAACTAGTCAAGTAACAAGGTTTATTAAGCATTAAGTGGACCCCACTACATGAAAGAGACCCTTGTTACGAATGAGCTAATGGAACAATACACAAGTGATTAACTTTTTAAAAAAATACACTTTTGGGCTGGGGTTGTAGCTCAGTGGTACAGCACTTGCCTAGCACTAGGTTTGATCCTCCACCCCACATAAGAATTAAATTAATTAATTAAATAAAGGTTTAATTCTTGAAAAAAATATGTACTTTTGTCCTGATATATTCAGATTGACTATGAACTGCCATCAGATTAATGAAGGTAGCTTAGAGTAAAATGAGCATAATTCTAAAAATTAAGATCTGGTTTCTCTATCCTGGGTCTGGCATTAAGTAACTTCTCAACATTTGGGTTGATTCCTACTTCTGTTGGGTCTTGTTCTTATAAAATGAAAGGTTTGGGACTGGAGTTGTAGCTCGGTGGTGGAGCACTTGCCTAGCACGTGTGAAGCTCTGGGTTCAGTCCTCAGCATGTGATAAGCCAGATCATGTCTCTAAAATAACTACTTTGTGCAAGTGTTTCCAGAATAGGAACAGTGTTTCTGGTATAGATACTACCAGAAAATAGTAATGATCCAGGTTCCAAACTGGTCTGCAAGAAAGGATTGGCAGCAGGAATGCAGAGAGGAAAATAGATTCAAGAATCACTTAAGAAACAAAACATAAAGGGCGTGTGTCTGAGTGTATTTTGGTTACTCAAATTTTGCCAAAGTGAGCTGCTTATATCCCAAGCCATGTCTCAATCATCATGTCTTCTGTTATGGCACAGTATCTAAGAGTGATACATAGGAAATGTTAAATAAATGTTTACTGAATGGTTGGGGCAGGGTGAAGGAAAAGGATTCGCTGAGGACAGTTGCAGATTTTTAGCTTGGGTATTCGGATGGTTGATTAAACTGAGCATGAAATGTAACAGGAAGAGCAGCTTGGGGTGGAGGAAAATGATCTGAGTTAGGTTTGGTTAGCTGAAGTGGTGTGGGACAACCACGTAGCTATTGGATATCTAGAGTTGGGGTTCTAGAGAAAGATGTGGGCTAAAAAGCAGGTTTGGAAATGATGGAAGAGGTTGATGCTTGGGAATGGGGTAGAGAGGTCAGCCCTTCCATGCACAGAGAGAAATGTCGGCTTCTTTTCATAGATTTTCCAATCCTTTCTCTTTTTACTGCTTACCTTTGCCCTTCTCCCTCTCCTTATCTAAACACCAGCTCAACCCTTCGTGGATGCCATCAGACTCAAATTGCCAAAGTGGATTTCATGGAAAGCACCCCAGTTAATTCTGCAAGTGTTCTATGACTCTCTCTACTTGCTCATGATCCTATTGCTGTAACTAGATATTATAGAAGACTTACAGTCATCAGTTCACCATTCCTCTCCATCTTTATCACTCCCTGTTTTCCAGTTGATTGAGAAACTCACAAGGGTGATGTAAGAAAGAGAACTGGGAGACCCAGTGCTACAAGAGTAAAAATCATAACTTTCTCAGAAAAGCAAAATATGCATTCTAAAAATTCCTGTACAGAGGCAGGAAAACTGATATTTTATGAAAATGTTAGCTCGGTGATGGCTCACTACTTTGCTCCCCCAGATAAATAAGAAATTAGCCTACCACTTCAAACACTCTCAGAGATCTCAATTTTGATATTAAAAAAATGAGATGGTTTAACCTTGTCAATTATAGATTTCCATACGATTCTCTAGCTCATAAAAATAATATGACCTTTCATTTAGCAGAGGCCATTTTATTTCAGCAAAAAATCAAATTGCTTTAATAAACTTATTCCACTGTGCCTCAAACTTTCCCTTGATGGCAAAGAGAAGGCCTAGGTAATAATACCTCAATTTTGTTGGACAAAAGTAGCCACAGAGTTATCAAGTTGTGGCAACAGTAATATAAGGTTGCATATTGAGACAGTGCAAAATTAATATCTCAAAATTCAAGCTAGACACTGAAAATCTGGTTCAGTCTTTACCTACTAGACTGGGCTGCCTTTCAATCTTCTGGTATTCCAATTAACTACCATCCCATAAAAATAATCTTATAAAAGACTTTTGATTCCAAGGAATACAAAAAGATCTTTTAAGAATCTTAAAGAAAGAAAAGTCGTCTAAAACAACTCTGATTAGGAAACTGAG
The DNA here is from genome assembly GCF_902686455.1 of Sciurus vulgaris. Taxonomy (NCBI): domain Eukaryota; kingdom Metazoa; phylum Chordata; class Mammalia; order Rodentia; family Sciuridae; genus Sciurus; species Sciurus vulgaris. Next base: position 62,881,388 of record NC_136476.1, read on the forward strand.
GCTCATGGAGATTAAATGACTTGCCTACAGTCACACAGATATTGAGAAGCAGAACCTGGTGTAAGCCCAGAACTTTTAATTCATTTTGCAAACATTGTGGCTCTTACTATTTTTCAAGAAAATAACAATAAGGCTTAACATTTATTTATATGGATCAAATTGTCAAATACTGTTTTAAGCATTTCCATGCATTAATTGATTTAATCCTATGATTCTGCTCATTTTATCCACAAAGACACTATAAGAAAGGGTAAATAAGTGGCTTAAAGCTATGCAGCTAGTTGAGTAAAGGAGTCAGAATTTGAATCCAAGTCTGTATGGTTACGTTCAAGTTCTTTACCATTATACAGTGTTGCCCAGAATATCACAGACTTTCAGAATTTGAAGAAAACTTATTGGACATGCTTCTCCCTCCACTTCTTTGATACATAATAATCAAGAGATTGCTTGCATAGCAAGTGACAACAGTTTTGCTAAGAAGGCAACTGGCCTTATTTTAGGGCAGCTAAGACTCGCTTTCTTGAGCCTTCTATTTGCTGGTACAAGTTCTGGATAATAATAGAGCAATGTTCCCAAGGACTTTAGGAAGAGTGGGGAGGAAATCTGGCAACTTCAAGGACAGTCATTTGTGTGGTCAATATGCATTCAGATATAACCTTTCTATTTTCATTTTTCTCTGATCTCATGGAGATTTGAATCCAGCAACAATTCAAAGAAGATATTCCAATGTGTAAGGATAACTTTGAATTGCTTGGAACCAAGAAGTAAATATCAGTCAGCTCCTGTGCTGCAAATAATCCATAGACCCTGAATGACTATCCAGGGCTGTGCGGAAACTCTCAGGAGAGAGTGTCTGTAAGAGCTTTCCAGCCACTTTCTGAGGAGACCACATGATGACAGTTTCCAAAATCTCCAAAGTTCACCAATTGATAGTATTTTTGAAAACCATTTGGCTTAATTTGAAAGTTAACCGAAGCCTACTAATGGAAATGGGAAAACTCTGATGGCTGATCATCACAAGATCCAAACTAAACCCCCACACTTTTATTCTCCTCCTTCGCCTCCGACTTTCTTTAGAGCCATTAATGTGCCCGAGATGGGACTTAGAACGATGCTCAGAGTGGGTATGAATGAGGACCAGCACACAACAGGCCTAATAACCTTGAACTGGGAATTAAAATCAGGTTTCTCCACTCAAGATTTGAGCAAGATTTGAGGGTCTTGAAGGGTTTTTGTCTAAAATAGAATAATTCCTAGTGTGTAAAAGCTAAGTGGATACTTCGTCGTTCTAGAATTTCTCTTTGGGAATAATAGGAAAAAATTTTAAATTCTGGCAAAACATTGTGAACATAATAAATGCCATGGAATTGTACACTTAAAAATGGTTAAAATGATAAATTTTGTTATATATTTTACCACAACTTTGAAAAATGGAATATATTAAAACCAGTGAATTGTATACTATAGATGGACAAATTATTTGGTATGTGAATTACATATCATTAAATATGCTTTTAGAAAACCTCTGTGTGAAACCCCAAAAATTATTTAGTCCCCAAACTTCATTTTATAGTTGAAAAAATAGAGGCACCAGAGAGGGGAAGGGACTCCACCAAAGTTATACAGATTTTTCCTATTAAAAAAATACTTCACTTGAACTTGATGTCATGTATACTTTACCACAATAAGAGAAAAATACTTTATTTTGTATTTTGCCACGAGGCTCGTAGGATTCGTTGCATCTCAATGAATCTCAGTGAATTAAATTGTAAGTGACTGAACTTTTTAAGATTTTCCTGATGCCTGGTCAGCTGAAGATGTCTTAAAGGGGATATAGTTGAATAATTTCTCTTTAATAATAAGCTGTTAGATGACTGGAACTCTAAGACCAAGGAGAGAAAGCACAGTTCCCCAGGAAGAAAGAAAATAATGCTCACCTATACCATAACTTACACACTCCTTTTGGGACCATCACAAAAGAACCCTGAGGTTTTTGGCTTTTGGTCCTTTGCCAGATGAATGTCACTAGACCCCAAATGGTGTTGGCAAAAAAAAAAAAAAGTCAATCACATCCCATGAACAATCTACGTAATCAACTATCAGTCAGAAGCCAAGAGCTTAGGAACCAATTGAAGAGTTGAGAAAACTTCCTCTATAATTCAAGCTAAAAATAAATTTTCAGTCACTATGCAAATCAGTATGGAAGTTCCTCAAAACACTAAAAATAGAACTGCCATATGATCTAGCCATTCTACCTCTTGGTGTATACCTAAAGGAATTAAAAGTCAGTATACTACACTACATGCCTATGTTTATTGTGACATAATTCACGATAACCAAGTTATGAAATCAGCCCTGGTGCACATCAATAGATGATAAAGAAAATGTGGTGTGTATATATACACAATGGGGTATTAGACAGCCCTAATGAAGAATGAAATTATGCCATTTGCAAAGAAAATGGAACTGGAGATCATCATTTTAAGTGAAACAAACAAGACTCAGAAAGACAAGATTGCATGTTTTCTCTTATATGTGGAATCTAGAAGAAAAGATGGCATAAAGTAGAAAAGAGACTCTTAGAGAACAGAAAGGAGATGGGGAGGGGTGGGGAGAATAAAGGAGAGAAATAGGGGGTTGAAATATGATCAAAGTATGTTATATGCATCTACAAATATGCCACAATGAAACCCATTATTCTGTGTGATCAATATGCACTAATAAAAATGTTTATGTGGGAAAATAAAACAAAAAGTTTAACTAAAATTCCTGAGTTCCTTGACTAACCTAAAATTTTCAAAGCAATATCCCCATACACTTGAATGTAGAAGTCAATTGAAAGATGCCTCATTTTATTAAAAATTATTAATGTACCAATTAACTTTTTCTTAAAAAAATAAATTATTCCCATGATATTGACAAAAAACTGAGTCAACCCATGACCCAGCCTCTACTGGGAACTGCATTCAAAAGATCCAATATAAATGTGGCAGAATGAAAGTACATATTTATGTCTACTCTCTTCCAGAACTCAATGAAATCACATTCAGGGAATAAAAAAGACTTCAAAAACCACAAGAATAAAGGCAGTGGATAGGATAAAGAAAAGATGATTGATATCACAGGATTTGAGAAAGAAAGAAAGTAAGTAGAGGTGATTTTTCAAAGTTCCTGAAGAGGACATATAGATAACCTGTGAACTGTGATTTTCAATGGCTGTTTTTATCCAGAACAGCCTCAGAACTTAGAAACAGCTGCCCATTGCTAGAGGAGTTCGAAGTCTGGGTTGTGTTGATGGGAATGATAACAACAAAATCCTAGTGTTCTTAATGAGAAATTTAATGTCATTTCTTGTTCCTGACCATTTGCACATGGGCACCCCCCCCCCCTTTTTTCTTTGATACTTCTGGAATCCTCTTTAGTCCTGATGATGCAAAGTTTCACAATAGGGTGTCTTCGTTGGACTGTTTCTCAATGTTTTGGGCTGCTAATGGATCTTTCAATCTGGAAACTCTGGTCCTTCAGTTCTGGAAATTTGTCTTCTGTGGCATCTTTCATATTTTGCTTCCATCCACTCCACCCAGAGGGAAAACTCTGGAAGCCTCTGCTAGACTCCTCCAGACTGCCTGATGTGTCTTTCCTTTGATGATCCTGCTGAATGTCCTTCCTGTGTTATAGACCCTAGCCATGATCACAACTGATCTGAGAACGAAGTCCTGGAGAATCACCAAACGTGTGGGTAATCCTGGGAACGTCCCAAATTTTCAACTACCATGTCTTCTTAAAATTTTTGTCAGTTCTGTTTTGTTCTCTTATTGTACTTCTTAGGGGGGGAGGTAGAAAACACACAGAAATCTTATTTAAGACATGCAATATACTTTCTTACCTCTTGGAAAATATGGCTCCATCAATTATCTTATTCCCTCCCCCCATTTAGTTTAGTTTCTCTTTTTAATGTTGGAGATAGTGATGCTTGAATATCAATGCATGGCTAATGATGAGGAACTCATCATTAAGTCTGATGGAAACTATTTGCTCAGGTAGGACTTGTTGAATGGCAGGTTTGACTGTTGAGTTGAGTTGGCTTTTTTCATATGGGGTGTTAGTATGGTTGGCCTTCTGTGTCCATGCGTTCTGCTTGGACTGAAAATATTTTCAAAAAATCTTTGTCCATATTGAACATGTACAGACTTATCTTTCTTGTCCTTATTCCCTAAATGAAACTGTTGTACATGACTTACATGACTTTTACTTTGTAGTAGGTATTATAAGTAATTTAGGAATGAGTTAAAGTATACAGGAGGATGTATGTAGGTTATAAGCAAACTCTACGCCATTTTATTTAGGAGACTTGAGCAACTATGGTTTAATATCTGCAGGGTGTCCTGGACCCAATCTCCTGTGATACTAAGGGATGGCCGTACATTCAAATCTGTCACCTGGAAACAGTTTCTCCAGAGAAGAATCCTTTAACTTTCCCCTTGTGAAGTTTTGTAGGACTGTTAGATTTTTATGACTGGAGTTCACAGTCGTTTTAAAAAAAATCTGGAATATGTATATGGACTTCTTCCTCTGGGGTCAGCAAATATTTAGGGTAGGCCTGATGCTCAGGAGTCTGGTCCCAAACTCCAAGCTTCTGTCAGGTAGGCCTTCTCACCTTCTCTAGGGAGACCATTCCACCCTAATTAGACCCAGCCCTTTGCTTTCTCAGGGGCCCAGGGATTGCCTGCTCCCACTCTGTTGGAGACTCTGCGTACCCTTTCTCTTGGACTGCCTCAATCAGGTTACAGGATAAAATGCCATTTCCTTTGCTTCCTCCAAAACAAGCCCACTTTCCCATAAATATTACTGCTAGTCAAGTCTGGGAAACAGAAAATTGGCAAAAATAACAAATATGAGGTTTCTGAAGTCATACACTTTTCAAAATTATTGCCCCTGATTTTCGGTTCTTAATTCTCTTGCCTCCACCTCCCCACACCACCTAACTGCCCCCTCCACCCATGCATACTGTACTCTGAAAGGTAAGAATAAAAACTCTTCTTCGCATTGCAGAGCAACAGAGTCAGAGTGGAAAATCACACATACCATTCCCCTTTCCTGATCCCGCACACTCAGAAGGAAATCAAAGTCACTCATAATCCCACCACCCACCATTGTTAACATGGTAGTGTGTTCTTTTCATGCTTTCTTCCTTTCAAGAATGTTGGAATATATAAATCTTGTTTTGCAAAATTGTGACCAAAATGTGCATATAGTTTCGCAACTTCCCTTTTATTTAATAAATGATGGGGGGAGTCTGCCCAGATGAATGGAGTTCACAAGTCCATTTTAATTGATTGTCTTAGTTACATGGATTTACCACAATCTCTTCAACTAATACTGTACAGTTGGACACCTTGGTGCCTTGCATTGTCAACTGTTATAAATACTACAGGGCTTAGCACACTTTTAAACCTATCCTTATGTATTTGTCTAATGTTAATCCTAGGCATGAAAATCTAGGAAGTCTCAGTTGATGTGTAATAATTTGTACCCACAACTGTGGTCCCTTTTGCCACATCATTGCCAGCAGTGCTTATTAGTTTGCTTTAAGTTTTTGATCACCTAGGTAAAAGTTGCAAAAATTACTGTATCCATATTTGTATTTTTATATTGAATATAATTTCCACATGTTTACTGATCAGTTTTCCTTTTTTTCACTTGCTTGTTCTTGCCCATTTTGCTCTTAGGAAGACCAGGGTATTCATTCCTTTGTAACTATTCTTTGAATACTAACTATATTAACTTTTAGTCTGAAAGAGATCATGACTTTTCTCGACTGTCATTCAGCTTTTTATATGCTTCTGGACAGTTAGAAGATAAAGATTTCTTTTCATCAACTCTGCCCATTCTTTCCCTTTGTAATTTCTGTCTGGGATAATACTTTTATTAAAGTCCTTCACTAGCTCCCATCCCTGCCCAAATATTTACCAGAATTTCCTTCCAGCACTTTGATCCCTTTTATTTATGATTAAATCTTCAATCTATCTGAATTTATTCTGATACGTGGTGTGGTGTGTTAGGGTTCTCTATAGAAACAGGGCTAAAAGTGGGTGTGTGTGCAGGGGTGGGGGAGGGGGGAGAGAGAGAAATTGATTTAAGAAATCGGCTTATACAATTTGGGAAGTGGCAAATGCAAAACCTGCAAAGCAGATGAGCAGGCCAGAGACCCAGGGGAAACACGATCCTGTAGCTTGAGCTCAAGGGCAGACTAGAGCCACATTTCTCTTTTCTCAGGACAGGGCAATATTTTTCTGTCAAGGCCTTCAACTGATTGAATGAGGCCCACCCACATTATAGAGGGTGAGTTGCTTTACTCAAAGTCTACTGATGCAAATGTTAATCTTTCTAAAAAGAAATGAACAAATAACAACCCTTCTAAAAAAAAAAAAAAAAAAAACAAACTTTCACAGAGATATCTCAACTGATGTTAAAATATCTGGTTATGGTGACCTATCCAAGTTGACACATAAATCAGCCATCACAGTGGGGATTGGGGATTCGGGATCTAGCTTTATCTTTTCCTACCCTTTTTTCTGAAAGGGAGACCCATAAAGCCCTGATTCCCTCACATTTGTTCTGAGGGGGTTAAAAGCAGATGTTCAACAAACTCCCTTCTCTCCCTTAGTCCAGTCTTTCCTGCGTAGGTCCTGCAGATGTCTTTTCAGGATAGAGAACAGTTGGTATGATCTGGGGTCCTCTTGTCCTCAAAGACTGGGAGTTTGAACCATAGCAAAGGCATGCTTAATATTGATCCCTGGGGGGACATTGGTCTATAACCACTTCCCCTTATTGATCCTGAAGAAATTGGCACAAACACATGGAGTTTCTACTTATCTCCATAGGCTAGAAGCCCCCCGTGACCCCTTGTTTCTGTAGAATCCAAGAACTCCAGAGTTTTGTAGCCAGGGCTTTACAAGGACATGGAGCCCACAATGAAATGAAATACCCATATATATGATATTGTTATTAATAGGCATTAACCATTAAGTACTTTGAGAGATTCACATGAAAGTTCCGCAAATAGGCTAGAATATCATATGAGGATTATGTGCCTAAGTACTTTTTGCTTGCCTTGTGATGAAAACAGAAAACTCTATATATACTCCAGTAATAAATTCAGATGCCCCTTTAAAGTTGCTCAAATAGGTCTGATTTTCCCTGAGACTCGATCACACTAATAATTCATATCCTGGTCTGTCTGCTCCAGAAGCCAGGCTTTTGTCCCCTGGTTTGGCAGAATCTGCATGTGAGGCCAGTCTTGGTCCTCTGTGTTAAGGGTCACAGTGGGGGATCATCCCCTGAATTTTGGAGGGGGCTGAATGACAGCTTGCATTGCATGAGGAACAGTGGACTTGGGAACATTGGTAACAGGCCAGGCTACTCAGCTTCCAGTCGGGCATCGCAGCCAACCTGCAACAAACACTGCCTGGTCTAGCTATTGAGAACAGAATAATTGGCACAGACATAAATACCTGCTGACTTGCATTTGGTGCCCCCGTTCGAATTTTAATTATTTCATTAGACCACAAAGCATCCTTTTTAAAGGTTCAGATCCCATGATAATTAGCTTCTTCCTATAGTACCTTGAAGACTGAATTATTCTTGCAGCTTTCCTGATCTGGTTGCATTTAAACAAGGTGGTAATTTCTGGGACAAGGAGAAGAGAAGGGATAGGAAAAGTGAAGCTTGATTCCCTTCTCAAAAAGTGCAGACGACAGCTCTGAAAAGGGTCCCCCGCTGTCCAGATCACATGGATGTGCCTTCTTGGAGAACACAGGAGGGAAGCCTTGGAAAATTGGACTTTTGGTGTGTGTTTCCCAGTGAACTAGGGCACTAACAGCCCCAGGAGGCTCTGTAAGGTTAGAGAAGTGTGGTTTCTGTGTGCCAGGAGGGAGTTCTGCCTGTTTCAATGCATTCATGAGCCCTTATTGAGACAGCAGGTGACTAGAGGAGAAAGGACTGTTTAATGTATTTTTAAAAATCCTTTAGGAAGCTGGATCAGGCTACATGGAAGGGTAATTGTGATTCTCAGCAGGCCAAGACTTAGCAACAAAAAGTCAGAATAATGGGTTTTTATACAAGGCATTCATTCATTCATTCATTCATTCATTTTTATTCATTTATTCTTTTACTGAGTATCCCTGTTAAGTGCCAGGCTCTGGTCTCTATCCTCAATGAGCTGAAGTCATTTATAAGGGAAGAGTAGTGGGTGTAGAGAGCAGAAGGCAGGGGAGACAGACAAGAAAATAGGTTATTAATATAGTGTGATAGTCAGTACTAACACCAAAATTCAAATGGGGAAGAATGTATTAGGAATGTTGTAGGAAATGGGTCGGAAGGAAAGGAAAGGCTTGACAGAGGACAGGAAGCTTTAGTTGAGTCTTGAATGATAAGGAGGAGCATGTCGGGTAGATCGAGTGGGCAGAAAAGACAGAGCATTCCAGTTGGAGACAGAAAACAGCACAAAATAGAGAGAGAAGAAAACAGCATGGCAGAAGCATGGTAGTTAAATTGATGTGTCTAGACACTGGGATTACGGGGAAGCGGGCAGCAAAAATGAGACCAAAAGGGTAGTCAAGGACCAGATCCGGAAGGGCCTTCAATACCACGGAATACATTCCAGAGGCAACATGTCCAATTAACTGTACCCTGGAATTTGGAGTCGCCTGGCCCAAATAATGGCTACCTACATCTATCCCTGTATCTATAAATGACAGTCTATGGACCAAAGAGCTCTCCAAAGAACAGAGAGTATGGCAAATCCATTGCTTGACCTGATTAATATGCTAATGAATTGTGGACAAGCACAGGCCCAGGTCCAAAGCCCTGCAGTAGCCACTAGGGATCTGCTTCCCTATCACTGTCATTGGTTAATTGGTAACCACTGGGTGTGATTGTAAAGCCAGGGCTCAATTCCTGCATCCAGCCTGTCTTTCCACTTTTTGCCTTCAATGATGTCAAAAGAGACGTGTCTTGCTGTCATCTGAATATACTGTGCTTTCTCCACGTATCTGCTCAGCCAGTCTAATGGCCTTAATCAAAAAAGGAAATTAGATTACTCTGGCATGACCTGTTTTACTGAAATGCTACTGGCTTAGAGGGATTGCTGCTTAATTTGTAAGCACTCATAAGCCATTAGTAGAATAATCTTTTATGGAGTTTTGCCTAGGACTGGTGCCAAGCTCACCAATCTATAGTTGGAGGAGGAAGGAGGGGGAAATTAAATTAATTGTATTTCCTGAAAATCAGGGCATTTGCCCTTTCTTAGTCCTCTGATATGATTTGTATTTTCCATGAATCTTCCAGATAATCAATAGTGATTCTATGATCTCACCCAGCATATCTCCTAATAACTTGTAGAGTGAAATGCTTAGGTCAAGAGACATGGACCCTGTTAAGACAGCTCTTACCCCATTTCTCTCCTCTCAGGATCGTTCATGTCATTTATCAGTTTGTTCCAGTTTTTTTAATCAGTATATCCTTAACCTTGACACAGAAAAAGCTGCAAAATTGGAGTTATTTATCTATCTTTCTGATTCTTTTTTTCTTTCTGTCTCTTGAACAGCTGTTATGTGTTCTTGGTGAGTGCAAATTTTTTTCAAATGTTGACTTGCTAAGATAATAAATTCTCACATTCCATATATTTTGTTTCAATATTTGCCATTCCCCAACATCCAAAGTACACAGGGCAAGTGCTTCCAAAGAGACAATTGATAGTCCCTGAACCCACACACTTGAACTTGGTCTGAGTCACATGGGGGATTTAATGCTTCAGGAATTCTCTCAGAGATAATACATCAGGAGGAAATCTGCAGGGGCAAGAGTCTTGCAAATCAACCTTGACAGAAGAAAGCCCTTGAACTCTTTCATTTCTGTAAAATTCCACTTTGATACATCTCTTTTGCATTACTTGAGTCCAAGACAGATTTAGAGTTGAGAAGACAAATGATCTCTGTGGACCTCAGTCTCTTAATTTATAAAATGAAGAATTCTGATGAGATATTTGCTGAAGATCTTTCCAACTAGAAAGTTCTACAGTTCCAGAAAACTGAAGAGAAGAAGAATTAAAATTGATGGACCAGGCATTCTGCTAGACTCATAATGCCTCATTTGATGTAGATAACAATTGAAGGAGCTGACTCCATTTGTCAATTTAGGAAGATGAAGTTTGCAGATATTGCATACTTTGTCCAAGATCATAGTACTGTTCCTCATAAGTAAGGGACAGTGTTAATCCATGTTCATTGTTGATTAAAATATTAATTCATGTACATTGTTGATTCTCAACTGTGAGTGATTTTGCTCCCCAGTAAACATTTAGCAATGTCTGAAGACATTTTTGGTTGTCACGTCAGGAGATTGCTACTGGCATCTAATGGGAAGAGGCCCAGGATGTTGCTAAATACCCTCTAATGCATGAGACAGCTCCTACAAGAAATTACCTGGTCCAAAATGTCAGTATTGCTGAGGTTGAGAAACCCTAATCTGGATAACAGAGCCAAGAAATGTGTAGATAATCTAACTCACTTGTCAAATTCAGAAAATATGAATTAGTCGTTGCTACACATAGTTTTTGTTCAAGGGACTCCCTGTCACAAAGAACAAACGCCCTTCAGCTGGAAAAGGCTGTTGCCCAAGTCTGGGAATTTTACACTGTGTTCCCCAACAAGCCCACATTAGATAACAGAAAACAGGATTGTGGAAGGTTTCCCTCCCAAATCTTTGGGTAGAACACTTGGTCCTAGAAGACACACATGTTTTTCCTGTGGTTTCATATATCGAATGACTCATCACTTACAAGCCATGAGTGTGAGAGTTCCATCTTGAAAAGCATAGCTTCAGGTGTAAGCGGGTAGACCTAAGTCCATTGGCAAAAGTAGCCATCGGGTCTTTGACAGAAAAAATTATGGTTCTGAATGTAAAAGTGTGACAAAAGATGAAAAAATGAGTGCAATGTGAGAACACGCCTCAAAATCATCTTTGATGGTCATCTCATTCTAGAGGTATGGAAGCCAAGGCCTGGAAAAGTAATATGACTCACCAGAAATACACAGAAATGATTGGCAGGTCCAGAGATCATGCAAACACCCAGTACTAATTAAAAATTGAAAATAATTAAAAATTATCTCTTAGGAAAATGAATCACCAGACCAGAATCAGCCTCATGGTGTAACAGCCCAGTGTTCTCTTCCCAGATTTATGGCAGGACCTTGTCTGTCATGTACCCAACAGTAACATTCACACACCTTTCCTTGATACAGAACCCTCTTTTCAGGCTTTAGACAAATAGCAAAGTGCTCAGAGAAGATAGGAAATGGATCATCTAAGCTAGACAGGATGGGTCCTTGACTTTTATAGGAAAGGATCCATAAAAGAGCCATGGCCAGTGAAAGTCTTTACTGAAAAGGAGGTTCCCTTTTTGCTGTTCTACCAGAACTTCCCACCTGGAAAGCAGTTTTGAGAGGTCACAAAGCCCAAGGCTATCAAGGACCACCGTTTTGTCAGCCCAAAGCTAAAAATTCAACAAACTGTGGGTGCAGAATCAAAAAAACAGAACATCCTGGGTCTGTGATAACTTGAAACTACTTAACCAGACTTGGACTAACTGCCTGCCTCCTGCTTCCTTGACAAATGACAAAACAAATAACTGTAAGATTCAAAACAGTGCTGACTGGGGCTTTTATCGCTTGTACTCCAGAGCATCCAGTACAACCTGGTTGCCATTTACTCTTTAAAATTCAGTTCAACTAGACATGGTGGCACATGCCTATAATCCTAGCTATCAGGGGGCTGAGGCAGGAGAATGGCAAGTTGGAGGCCAGCCTCAGCAACTGAGCAAAGAGGCTGTCTCGAACAAATAAAAGGAGCTGGGGATGTAGCTCAGTGGCAGAGTGCTCACCTAGCAGGTGCCATGAATGAATAAATAAATGAATATTCATTTCAGAAGTTACTCTACTTCCCCATGTGAATGCTAATCATTCTCCATGGGTTGGAGGAATGATAGAGGAAGTCAGATTTGGGATATTAACTGGACTGGATGACCTATAAGGTTGTACACACAACAAGCTTCTCTAACACCAAGACAGCATAGGGTGGTTATTAGGAGTGTCAGGTTAGGAGTCAGACTGTAAGCTTCAATCAGCTCCTCCAACTCTTGCTAGCTGTGTTATCTTGGGATACTTCAGCTTCCATTTCCTCATTGATACAATTGGGACAAGTTGTACAAGGAGTAAATGAAGAGTGAAGCACTTAGGAGAGTGCCTTGCACAAAGTAAAGGTTACTATATATTTGTAATAATCACTGTGCTGCCATTATGTTCCCTTTTGAAGTAACTAGTCACCTATTTAAAATGGAAACTACCAGAGAGGAGTGGTCTATCATTCAGAAATTTGATGGAAAATAAAATTATTTGACTTAGTTTAAGCAGAAAAGAGATTAATTAAAGCCTATTTGGAAACTCATAGAAGGCCTGGGAGGACTGAATTCTATACCTCCAGGAAGAACCCCCAGTCATACTACAGAGCTGCAGCAGGGAGACATAACCATTCCCTGGCTAGGCAGAGACACTAATTCACCTCCCAGAGGTCATCTCTAACACCTCTGCCTCTGATAACCACTAGGAAACAACGCACCTGCAACCACCATCACCAGAGTGGATTTTAGAATATCCCTCCTTGGTGCCACTCACCTTAAAAAAAATTCTTGTGCTTCTGATTAATGGTCACTTGACAATAGAGTTCTGTGTCTGGGTCTCAGTTGCAAGGGAAGATGGAAAGACAAGTTTCAGGGCTTGCTCTTGCATTGCATGGGCCTAAAAGAGAATTCTCCAAACTGGGATAAGTGTGTATATTAAGGCTGTCTAGACTTTTGAAGAATGAAATTAGTTTAATTATCATTCTGATGTCAGAAAGGAGTAAGAAGGAAGTAAAATTTGAGAGCTACACTGTTTGCCTAGTTACTCAAGCAAGAACCCTCAATGTCACCTGGTCTTCTCTTGCCTTCCATTTTAAGTCTTGCCAAATTCTACTCATCAAGTTACTCTGCTGTGATTCTCTCCATCCCCTCTGCCCTTGTTTAGGTCCTTATCTAATCTCACCTGGATTGCTGAGATCACCTACCTTGTCTCCTCACCTCTAGTTTGAGTTCTGATTATCATTCCAGAATGTCTGTGAAACACAAGTCTGATCATGTCACTTCTCCACTTGAGGGTTTGATAACAGGATGGTATGCAAATTCATCCATTGCCTGACCCTGCCTCCCTTTCCCGTTTCATCTCCCACCACATTCTTTATTATACATTTTGGTGTTGGGGGCATGCATCCCAATTAAATGGAACTTACCAGAAATTTGGGGTTTACTTGGCTTTTCTTTTGTTCTTTTTTCCTAGGATACTTGCTCTGTCTGCCTGGTGAAACCTTTTCTCATTGATGACCAGACTGAGTGACAAGTCCTCCAGGCAGCTTATCAAATTCCTCCAGAGAGGGTTTGCCACTCCTTCCTTTGGGCATATAAGTCTCCTGTGATACCCATCTTGTTATGTGCTTCTGACTTTTGATTCCACAGCTGTTCCTTCTCCAGATCTTGAGCATTTTAGGGGCAGGAGTCTGATGGAGAGATACCAAAACAGGTAGCAACTTGGATTTGATCTGATTTCCCTTCATAGACTAATTTGGTTTTAAGATGGAGGTTTTGAAATTCAACTTATCATACTACTCCATTTATGTAAATACAAAATCCATGGCCTTAACCTTTCAGGGAAACTAGTGTGTTGACTTCACTCTGTCAACAGGTGGATATTCATCCATTATCTGGAAGCATCCTAGCTAAGAAGCCCTGTAGAGTGCTTTGAGTTTGGAGAGAGGGTATCCCCAAAGGCAGGCAGGGTAGGGTAATTAGAATTAAAATCATGTTTGCCTTAACGCTACTGTAATGCTCAGGATCTTCATTAGCTACCTGCTAACAAATACAGGATCCTCAGCAGCAGTGACGTTTGCCAGATGTGCTCATGGATACACCCCTTGTGCATAGAATAGTGCCTGCCTGGTACATAGTAGGTCCTTAGTAAATATTAACTGAATCAGTGAATGAACAAAGAGCTGGCATTCAAGATTGAAACTTCCTTTAACTTCATTGAACTCAACATAACTTTACATGCATTAAAATCCAGGGATAGAATTCCCAGGACTAGACGAAACTAAAGAAGAGGGATGGAGTTGTTGAATAGTTTGGCTAGTGAGGACCTGACTCAGGTGGGGACATTTGAGCAGAGACTTGAATTGTGTTTGGGAGTGTGTGAACCGTGAGCATCTGGGGAAGGAGTGTCCAGTTCTCCTCCCACTTCTGCAGACCCCCATCCTAGCAGCTAAACTATTAAGATACCAAAATGGACCTTATTATTACATCCAGAGCAGCCCTTCAAGGTTTGCCTCAATGTCTCATATAATTTAGATCTCAGTGGGTATTGATGCTGCTCCAGTTACCATGATCTTAAAGTCCCCACTTAATGTCCTATGGCAGTAAAGACCTCCCTTTCAAACCTCTCCAGGGGCTCACAACTTTCCTAGAGTCACTCCTAGATCTACATCTTATTTCCACATACCTGTCATCTCCAAGTTGACCCAGGTGCCCAACAAGAGCCCTTCCAAACACTCCCCTCCTCCTGGGCACAGATATATAAACCCACTCTCAAAATGATTTGTGGGTATTTCAGACTTTACTGAAGATTGAGAAATTTGGGGAAGAGAAGGTCAAAGTGGTTTGCCTCACTTAAGAAGGAACTGACAAGCTTGATATTAAACATGTGGCCTTGTATATTTAAAACATTTTTTGACCAATCCACCCCAGGGGATTCTCCACTGCCCTTCACCCCACAGGATCCTTTATTCCATCTTCAGGGCTTCTCACACTGCTCTCTGCCCCTCTCTCCCTTCCTCTTCTCCTTGTCTGGATGGAGTAGTTTGCCCAGCTTCTTTTACTGCCTTGATTAATGCTCTGTGGGCTCACATGCCATGCAGACAGATTCTCAAGGCCTTTCTAGAAAAGGAACAAACTCATGGTACCAGCTACTTGATCAACTTTTTCATTTATTCACATATGAGAACAGGGAAATACAATATCAGTTGTACTGTAGGAATAACAGACGAGGGACATCTCAGCTGGTCTTGGATGAGGTTTCCAGAGCAAGGCTTTGCAGAGAAGGTGACATCTGAAGAGGGAATAGGAGTTAGCAGGAAAGGAGATGGTGCATCCATGGATCTTGGTCACTTTAGCATTTGATAGAGCAGAATATGCATGTGGAGAGGTGAAACCAGAGAATAAACAGGGGCCAACCCAAGAAAAATGTAATGCATCCACTACAAAGTTTTAATTGCATTCCAAAAGTACTGTGAAGCCAACGGAAGATTTTTAAAAGTAATACAAATAGAATTACACTTATTTTTTTCCATTTTAAAACTATGCCTACAAGGACTCCCTGAAAGATGGATATATTGGAGGAAGGGAAACAGCCTGGAAGGAGAGTGCCCAGGGACTGGGGAGAGGAATCGCAAGTCCAGAGTGCTGGCCTTGGAAGTGGACAGGAGGGCACTGACTAGGGAGCTGTGCAAGGGCTATGCCAGCTGAGTGATTGGTGCAAGGGGTGGGAGTGATCCTGAGTTGAGAGGAGATAGGGATTGTACTGAGGATTCCAGGAGAAAGACTGCAGAAGGTTCCAGCTGGGCAGCTGGTGGATGGTGTGGCCCTCTGCTGGGAGGTGGAGCACAGGAAGAACCACAGACAGGCTGGTCTGATAGAACCAGTGGATGGGTTTCCTCTAATCCTCCTGTGTTGCCCACAGTTGCCTGGATGGACTCCCCTCCTCTGAAGGGCACGTGCTCCTCCCACATCCTTGTCAGCTGCAGGAGGGGCTCCCCCTATTCCCGCGCCCCTCCCCCCCCAGCTCTGTGCCAGCTGCAGCTGGGCGTCTGTTGAGCACTTCCTCTCCTGGCTGATGGCTGGTGGTTTGTGGCCTCCCCACAGAGATGGGAGACAGAGCAGCTGGGCTACAGCCAGACACAGAGGCAGCTGAGCAGAGAAAAGAGGACACAGAAGGTACTAAGAGGAACTCTGAGCTGCTTAATGGCTGTGTGACCCCAGACAATTTCATTACCTTCTCGGAGTCTTATATTCTCTATCTACAACTTGGTGACAGGGGAGAATACTACAGACAGGTGTTTTAAGGATTTCGCATAATGCATGTGGAAATGATTCTCAACATGTAAAATCCTATAAAAGGGGAGTGAAGGGAACTAATATTTGCAGTTAAATGAACTGAGATTCTCCATCTGCCCCCAACTTTTCTCAGGGAAGATGTAAGGGTCACAGACATGGTATTTAGGGGGTTTCAGTTCATTTGGATTGACTCAGAGTCCCTTTGTAGTGAAAATAGGCCTGAAAAGGGAATGTACTAACCACAGTAATGTCAAGGTTAATATTTCATAACCTGTAGAGTCAAAGTAATTTTAATTGGAGGAATTTTGTGTTTTACTGGCTATGCAGTCTTCATAAGAATATAGTTCTTGTACAGATATTTGCCTTAAGACAAATAAGGAGGAAAGAGGATTTGGTCATTGAAGACAGAGAGAAGCCAAGTTGAAGCCCAGATCTCAGTCTCCACACACCCCATTCTACATGGAGAGAAACTCTGCTCTCCCTTTATGGACAAAGAGGCTCAGATGACAGATCCCCACAAGACCAGTAACATCTGATTCAGCCAGTCCGTGAGAGAACAGGGAGTCAAGGCCATGTCTATCTGGGTAAGAATCCCAAATCCTTCCTGACACATTAGCAGGAAGTCCAGCCTGGAACCCTTGGTTCCAAGACTGGTTTAACCTCTGATTCTGTCTTCCCCCAAACCATATACAATACCCAAGTTCTAATCTAACAACCGAGCAGGGCCTTCCCTCAGGAAATGCGACAATCTTGACACTTTTTCTGGCTCTGCCCGGTGCTGGCTCAGGAGAAAAGAGATCCTGAGCTGCCTACACCAGAAAAGCTCCCAGTGCAGAGGCGAAACACCTCTACAGGCATGTGACAGTGAACTACCCTGGATACACCAAGAGTCCTTGGACCCTCCAACAAGACCCAACAATTCTCCCCACTCCATCCTAGCAAGTGGGTACCTGGGAAAAGAGCATGTTCCCAGGAATTCCTAGAATGTCACTCCTGAAAATCCCCGTGGGAGTGGTGTATGTCAGAACCTTGGGGAGGAGAGGGAATAAAATGCTCCCGTATGCCCCAATTTTCTCCACTCCATCGGGAGCCTTGGGTCCCTTTCCCCCTGCCTGGCTGCCTGCTGTTCTGGGCGCTAGCTGAGTTTCAGCCTCTGGAGATGGTGATGCAGCTAGAGGAAGGTTGGATGGTGACCGCTAGTAACCCAGCTGCACATGATGGTGGCCAGCTGCCAGCTGGCTCCCTCCCGAAGCCTCCCAGCTGGCAACAGCTCTGAAGTCAGACAAGTCGTGGCTCTTGGGCTGTCCCAAAGGCATGGTAAACCCAGGACCTACACACAAAGCTGGCTTCTAACACCCACCCAGATGACAAGCTAGGCCCAGGCAGGACTTCCTAAAGGCCTGTGGGTCTCAGGCCAGCTGGTGTATCTAGACTAGAAAAAATGGAGCATGCAAACTTACTCACCCCTCCCCAGCTGAAGCACAGAGACAATAGTTCACAAAGCTGTTTCCCATCCATTATGTCATTTCGTCTGTCTCACAAGCCAAGGGAGCAGGCTCTGCCCACTTGAACCCTGGGCACATTGCAAGGCCTCTCTGTGTCTTTGTTAAATGGGAAGATTAAGAGCATCTATGTCACTTTCTAGCTGTGTGTCCTTGGACAAAGTATTTTAATTTAATTGTCCTTCAATTTTCTTACTTATCAAATGAGGTTAAAAATAGAACCAACTTCATGAAATAGGTAGGGAAATTAAATATGGTAATTTACCTAGAAGCACTTAGAACAATGACTACACAGAAAGTGTTCAGTAAATGCTAGTAACTGGCATTTATTACATACTGACCATGTTTCTGGCCTGGGTTCAGTTTTTTATAAGAATTACCTCATGGATAATGTAGAGTACATGCTGAGTAAGGACCTAACACATGGATGGCCACTGCCAATATGGTTCCCTCCCTCCCCCATTCTTCAGGGAAGAAAACAGCTCAGAGGTTTAATGGCTGCCCAAGGACACAAAACTAATAACAGAGGTTACTTTTACTTGATTCCAGGTCTTCTAGGAGACAGATCTCCATGATCCTACAACCCTTACCTTCGTCTCATCTTTCCTCTTCTTGCCTGTCCCTCAGCATTTGCTACATAGCTAAAACTGGCTTCCCTTCAAGGAATTTTCCAGGGACACATCTGCTTTTCAGTTGCAATATGCCTGGGCTGCTCTGAGCACAGCTGTTTTCAGCCCCTGCACTGGGAAAGGCTAAACTTGCCTCCTAATGGCTTTCTCCTTGAGGAGATAGGAGCCAGGCTCCAGCAAGCACAGATGGGAGTAAGGGAATGGGACAGGATTTTGGACATTCCCAGGGAGAGACATGACCCCACTCCATCTCCACCTTCTACAGGAATGAGATGGGGTCAGAGATGCTTCTGGGGCTCACAAATGGTCTTAATTCCATCTTTGCTCTTCTACTTGAATGTCACTCTTGCAGAAAAGAGCTCCAAATCCTCCCTAAATTGAGTGAGCCCAGCCTACAATCAACAGCAGCCAGTTGAGGGGTAGAGGTGTTTGCTTGCATGCTGCATTTCAAAGGCAACATATCCCTGAAGACATGACTTTTGGACTGTAGGCAAGTCACTTCCCCTCTCTGAGCCACAGTTTCCTCTTCTGAAATAACAAGACTCATCTCGAATGGTTGTTCCAAGGAATGAATGAGAGAATAAATGTCAGAGCATAAAGATCTGGCAAGACAGGAGATAGTATACATGAGCTCACTGGCCAGTTGAAATTTGACAGCCAGGAGAATATGGGGATGTGGGTCCTACATCCTCACTGAGGAATGAAAGCACATGCCAAACCCAGTGGCTCTGATCGAGAGAAGGACATTTTCCCAGAAACCTTACAACCCTACTTACCATAGAAGATGGAGAAGCTATGTGAGGGAAGACACAAGATAGTAGCTCTGAGGAGGCCTCGGTGGGGAGGTGACAAGGAAACAATGAAGTTATCTTTGCATTTGATACTCAAGTCATCACACCATAAGCCTGGCCTTTTCAAGAAATGGACACACACTGAGAAGGACCCTGGAGCAGTAGTGTGCTAGAGCTGCCATGTACCTACTCATGGGAAACAACAGGTAAATTAACAGAACCTTTGCAAACTGGTCGTTAAACATGGATATTATTAAAAATAAATTAAGTAAATCATTAAAATCAATGACAAGCACTCAGAAATCTCACTCCCTACTTATTTTACAATATCTGCCTACCATCTATGAAGTTGCTTACCTCTATTACATCTGTGTGGTGGAAATCCTGCATCATGGTGTGCTACTGCACATCACTTCTCAAGTCCATGTTCAGAGGTGTCACCTTTTAACTCAAAATCATCTATTGAGCATTTCCACCATGAAATGGGCAAACTTAAAAACCCTCATCTCCCCTCTGCCCTGAAGAGCCTGTTGTTAAATAATTACCAGCACACCACTGACAACCTCCCCACAGTTCCAATGCCTCCAAAGGAATGGGATTTTATGAGACTTTGAACCATGCTGTGTTTAATGCTTAGACTGTAATTCTTCTGTTGAGTAAATCTCTTACCACAACTTTGTGTTAAGAGGGCTTACAGAACATCTCATGAGGACTAATAATCCCAGGAACGTTGAAAGGGCACACGTGTGCAAGGCCTCATACAATATGGAGGGCTTCATGATGCGTGCAGCAAGGGGGAAGTTATATAGAGAGAGTCTAAAAATAGAAATGCAAACCTAGAGTCTTTTCTTGTCCTCCTCAACCTTCACACTGTTCCTGCAAGTATTCGGCTTGATTAAGAGTCGCCCTGATGGACCGCAATAGAGCTTAGACAGTCCCCAGGAGTTTGGAGAGCACCTGTTACTCAGGGGCCACTCAAGGCCTAGACTTGGAGGGGATGACTGGATGCCAGATGTACAATGTAACTCCATCCAACAGAATGTTAACTGTCAGACAGCTGTCACCTGACTCTGCCTCAGGTTAATAACTTCCCATCGAGATGACTATGACTTCCTGATGCCTGGCCTGCCCACATACCACCCTGTGAAAACAAATTAAATAAATCTGCATTATCATCCCAGAGATGAAATGACTTGATTTTCAGAGGTAACAGGAATATCACCAACTTGCAGTGCCATCTCATTTTTCTTCTTTGCCCTTTTCAGCCACCTAACAATGAATCTACTAGAGTCTCCTCCTGTGGAATCAGCTCCTTCCCAAATCATTTCTCACTTCTGACAAGACCCAGAGGCATTCATTATCAGTAGTAGTCTTTGGGTTCCCTCCCAAAGGAACGAGTCGTATTCCCAGATCCAAGATCTGGTCTCCTCACCTTAAAATCAATCGGCTTCCAAGACACCTATCATCAGAGACATGAATGATTGAGAAATAATAATGTTGGCTCTGGAGTTAGAAAGATTTGGAGTTAAATTCATACTCTGCCATTTGACCTCATGCAGGATCAGTGTATCAGTTCAGTTGGGATAGGAAAGTCAACAATGAAAAAAAAAAAAAAAAAAAAAAAAAAAAAATCCTCAGCAACTTAAAGTAAGAAATATTTTGTTTGCATCACAATACACATCCAACAGTTTAGTGGAAAGCTGTGCTCTGTGTTGTCATTCAACAACCTAGGCTGAAGGAAGTTCCATCTTATAATTTCACTGACATATAATCCTCAGGGATACAGAGACCAGGGGAAGAGTGGAAGGGTCAAGTTTGAGTTGTTAGCCATTCATCCCATAAATATAACTCCATAACATTCCTGTTTGTGGACTTTTAGCCAGAACTAGTCATGTAGCCCTGCATAGGTCTAGGAATCATATCTTTCCATATTATAAAGGAAGTAAGGGAGAACTGGATATGGGTGAATAAATCTACTACAGCCAGGCACACAGTGTGGGATACCTCTGTGGAGGTACTATTCTCTTCAAGATTCTTGCAGGTCCAACAGACTAAGGATCCACTACTGAGGAGAAAGCCTTATAGTTTGGGTAATCACTCATCAAAAGACTCTTTTCTACTTTCCCTCTCACTCTCGATGCCATCCACAATGAACTGGGTTAGTTCACCAGCCTGGGTTTATGTCCAGGGCCCTTTATCCTGGTTATTTTTGCTCTATTGTCTAGCCTAATATTCTGCTCTCCATCTCCAAGCTTGATCCCTGAGAAGGGATTACTCTGAAAAGAGGTTTCATTTCTTGACCAGTCCTTGCCAGTTCTCCTTAAGAGTCGTTAATTAACATTTTTAGCAGCAAAGTCATCTTAGAGCCTCAAGCTTCTTAGGGGCCAAAGGATAAAAAATTCCATAACCATGATAAATTTACTGGTAAAAATACAATAAACTTTAGATGTCCTATGTACAAAAAATACTATGTACAAAGATGCTTATTGAAGCATTGCTTCTAATAGCAAAACATTGGGAATAACCAAAATGTCCAGCAAAGGAGAATGTTTATAAATATGAATCATCTCTCTGATGGATGTGTTGGTTCTGCCTGTCAAGTTCATCAGGGTTAAAAAGAGAGAGAGCGTGCACTCAACAAAGCTAGATTACTTACTGAGATGCTCACTGAGAGCTTCCCTGGTTCTGTAGGTCACAGCGTATACTTGCTCTTATTTTGCTTGGCTTGCAATTATTCTTTCCCAAGTGAATTTTATTGACTCTTTCAGGTCCACTCTTATGGGGAGCATCTCTTTGGGGCAGTAGGGGCCCAGCTCATTCATAACTGGGTAGTGTTTGCTAACTCCCTAGTCTAATCTTTTGTGATTAGGGAAGCAACTGACTTTCCTCCCAATTAGAGAAGGTTGTTTGGTCTCTATTGAATCCCTCTTCAGTCAGTCAAAGTCAATGGAATATTATGCAAGCTTTAAAAATTGTATTTGCCAGAAGTTTCCGTTAAGACATAGAGACAAATGAAATGTCATTATATTCTAAGAAATTATAAAATTGAATCTATAGTATGACACATACTAAATAGGTGAACCTTGAAGATATTATGCTAATTGAAATAAGCTTGTCAAAAGGGCAAATTTTGAATGATTCCATTTATCTGATTCCATTTATATGAGGTACCTACGGTAGTCAAATTCATAAAGAAGAGAACGGTGGTTGCCAGGGGCTGGGGTAATTATTATTTTGTGGACATAGAACTTCAGTTTTTTAAGATGAATCAAGTTCTAGAGATGAATGGTGGTGATGGTTGCATAACATGAACATACTTAACACTGTTAAAGTGTACATGTGAATTTGTTTTGCATGTTTTACCATGGTTTTAAAAATTGAATCTATAGTATCATCTCAGATGTGTGAGTGTGCATGTGTGTGAGTGTGCATGTGTGTGTCAGTGAGTGTGCATGTGTGTGTGCATGTTTTGAGGGGACTGGTAATCTGCCTTCAGCAATGGGGGAAAATATATTACAATTTATTCCCAAATATTATTCCATTAGCTAGCACAAGGTTTAGCAAACTATGGACCTTGTGCCAATTCCCCCTTCCCATCTCTTTCATAAAAATAAAATTTGCTTTATTGGAACGTGACTATGCCCATTCATTTGTGCATTACCTGTGTTTGCTTTTGTGCAACATTCACAGAATGGAGTGATTGCAACAAAGATAATATGATCCATTCAAAGCCTGAAATATTCACTATCTGACCCTTTACAGGAAAGGCTTGCTGAGCTCTGCTGTAGTGCATTGAGAGCACATAGGAAGACAAGAAGAATGGGCAAAACTTTACTGTGGGTTCCAAATTCCATATTTCAAATCAAAACAGAGTCCATAGTCTTGGAGATTCCAGAGTTGGTATCTCTTCTCTATTCAATTGTTCTCCAACTTTTCAACAGGCTCAAAGTCTTCATTCTAGACTTACAAGATACTTCACAGGGCTACCCTAGACTCTGCAGGCAAGGGAGACAAAAATGAAAAAAAGGTTTGTATTATGGGTCTCTTTCTGCAGTAGCATTGCCCAAGACCTTCCTCTATTACCTGAAACTTGAAATGTACTAGAAAGAGAAGAAATGGAGCATCGTGTCACATTTGCAAACATAGATATATTTTTTTAAAATCTGGAAGAATATATATTAATAAATCATTGTGATATCTTGAAATCATGGTATAATGAATAATTTTTAAATTCTTCTCTACAAAAAGTTTATGTTTTGTGATGTTAAAGATAGGTATCACTTTTATAACAAAATAAAATTATTTTAATAGTTTTATAATACTATTGTTTTTAAAAGATGGTGGATTGAAACTAAGGGAGAATCACACAGAAACATTTCAGAGGGGTCAGAAATCTGGGTAACCCTTCACCCACCTAAGTTTGTTTTCTTGACCAAAATGCTTCTCAGAAAGAGCTGAAACCTGGCAAGCCCAACGTCCTCCTGGCCTTCTGAGCCACATGACCCATAAACTTAATTTGTCCTGGCACTCCCTGCTCCCCTGGGAACGCCTGTGCCCTCTGAAAACGGCATCTAAGCTGCTGCATTTTTTTTCTCTCCATTTGGTCACAGGTTCTCTTTTCAAACGACACTGGCATTAGTTTTGCAGAGTAGTAAAAGTCAGACCTGGATTAGGATCTGCTGCAGAGCTGACTGGGGATGAATTATGGAAACTCTCATCTATAAAAGGGAGCTAATCCTACCTTTGGAAGAAGAAGAAATTCTTTGCTGTTCTGCCCACCTCCCTCTCTCCTTCTCCAGAGAAGACCAAATGCTAATCTGAATTGCACACAGTGACTGGGTCTTCTTGTTCATGGTGAGGACTCTGGGCTCCAAGCTCATGTAGACTGATGATTCCACCTGCCCCTCATTTCCTGGGGCAAGAGGATCCTTCTCCCATACAGAAAGAGGTAAAGTCACCTTGCACTCATTCCTTTAATTTCCGGCCTGATCAGACAGTAGTGACATCCTAAGGTTTGAATTTAAGGAGAGGGAAAAAAGACTTTGAAGGCTTTGTCTTACCAGTATCAGAGGGATGTGCACTAGGTTTTTGGCATAAGCCTAGACATTTTCTTCATATTACAAAACCAAGACATGCTTCCTACAAAATTAAGACAGTGTCACTACTCCTTATAATACCTACCTCACAGAAGTCTAGAGAAGACTCAGTGAAACGAAGACGTTAATAGATAGCCAGGAGCATTGTAGCGGCTTAAATCAGGGAACTTTTAATTTTCTTCTTCTCCACTTCCTCCTCTTCTCCTCTTCCCCCTTCTTCTTCATTTCAGTCTCAAGGTTTCTTCCTCTAATCACCATAGCATTCATCACAATGAATAGTAAAACACCTTATTTACTAAACTATGCATGCCTAGGAGGACCAAGATATATTTCTCTTGTTCGTCATTTAATTTCCAGAGCCAAACGCAATGCCTGGTTATATGGTAGCTACTCATTTAATATTTAATGAATTTAAAAAATAAGTATATAACAAAATATTGACTTCACACTGATTGATTCTCTAAGCCTGTTCCTCCCATAGCATTTCCTAGCTCAACTGATAGCAACTAAATCTTTCCAGTCTCACAGGTCAAAAGATGTATTCAGACTCTTTCTCTAACAACTCATATCTCATCCATTAGCCAAATCCAGTTGGTTCAGTTCACTGCTACCAGAAAGGCCAAAGCCATCTTTCATTAGCCTATTTTTAATACAAGAGTGATCTTTTATGAAGATTGGTCAGTCAGGTTACTTCTCTGCTCAAAACATTTCAGTGGCTTCTCATTTCACACAAAAGAGTAAGCGAAGTTCTTACCATGATCTCCAAGTCTCCTTCCATTTTCCCCTCCATCACTATTCTTACTTCACCTCTTACTTTCCCAGACAAGCCTACTCTGCTCTAGCCATGTCTGCCTCCTGATTGTGGCTGAAACACACCAGATAGTTTCACTTCAGCCCTCTGCAGTGTACAGGTAGGTCCTCGACCTAGAGTGCTCTCCCTAGATATCAGCCTGTTTTATCTCTCTCAGGCCTCTACACTCAGACTCTCCAGTCTGAGTGTAGAAAATGTCACCTCTCAGTAGTAGGGTCAGCCCAAACTCCCACCCATCTAAATGTTCTACAAAGGTCTGGAGGCCAGGGATATAAATAAGCAGTAGAGCACTTGGCTAGCATGTGTGAGGCCCTAGGTTCAATCCCCAGCACCACAAAAGATCTGGATATTTTCCTTTCCTTCAATTCATAGCAACTCATAAATGGTCACTCTGTTCCTTTGGGGATGCATAGGTACAATATTTATCAAATGTGCTTACAATGGCATGGTAGTATTATTCCTCCTTATTGAATAGGTTCTGGCTTAAATCTGAAAACTGGGTTGAGAGATAATTTTCCTTTTGATATTTGTAATTATTCTTGCTCACCAGCTCTTGATTACTCTCTTTTCTTATTATGGAAATGAAATAATACTATAGGCATTGTTTATCCTTCCCCTAGAAACCCATGGTTTAGAGCCAGACCCACTTATCCCTGCAGGCCAAGGCTTTGGATGCTTTTCCTCCCTTGCTGCCTATTAAGGTTATCACATCTCCTTCGCCTCTAATGGTTAAGTGCCTCCAACTTCTGGGAGTCCCATCAGACCAACTGATAGGGATCCCTATCTGTGGTGGCATCTCTCTCTTTAACCTCAAGCCATGGAGGACCCTCATCACTTGGCTTTTTGACAGTGCCAATGATCCCCTTACAATGCCTTCGGTGATACAGGTATCACCTGGGTCCTGAGGTAGAACATAATCAGCTGGTAGTCTCACATATTAACTCCCTTCTAACACACCCACCTTCTCATTCTTTGCCAAAAAAGTCTGAGCTTCCCCACTTCATTTATTAAGTGCCATCTTCATTTAGGAGTCACTCTAGCAGTGGAGTGGAGCCAGCTCCAGTTGTCCCAGGCAGGATATTAATCACCAAGTCATGAGATAGCACCCCCACATCAATAAATTCTACTCCACCCACCCTTATATTCCACCTCCTCCTGATGCAATATTTCCCAAGACCCATTCCGGACAGGTCACCCTGGCTCCAGTTAACTAGCTCCTGAGGTTCTTTTGTAAGCACCTTATTTCCTCATGGAGAAGGGACTGTTTTTTCACTTGGGTTCAGGTGCAGCTTATCCCTAGTCTGGGGGCTAAAGGCAATGAGCACCAGCAAGAGCAGATCTTAAGGAATACAGGTATCGTCTCGAATGGAACCTACCCGTGAGAAAGTTTTTACCAGGCTCCAATGAAGGAAAGATTGCTCTCTTCTAGGAAGGGTAAAGAGGCTGCTTCTGTTATCTCCAGTGCTCAGAGTACCTGGAAATGTAAGATTCTTAGGCAGATACCCCCAAATGCCCCCTCCGAGGTGTTGCCTCTTACTCCCTTCCTATCAGAACTCTGTGTGAACATGGTGAGGCTTTACATTCTTTTCTGAAACTCTGCCACTCTTGAATCCTGGGCCTGATTTTCATTATAGTCTGATCTGAGGCTAAATGAGTTGAGGTTCTCCCTAAAGTTGCCACGGAGTCCCTTTGACTTTCACAACATATTTCAATTTGATTGTTGGCTGACCAAAGTCTATCATTCGCTTTCTTCAGAGTTTCTTTAAAAAGGTCATCCAACTTCACAATCCTTATAGTAAGAAAACAATTTCTATTACTCCATGTCATTCGGTGTCTCAGCTAGCTAATAACCCCAATGCTTTACCCTCTGCATGTACCTCATCCTAATCTACTACCAGTGAAAGTTTCGGCAATTGTGAGGTCCCAGAATGCCAGGATTATCACCACCATAGCTACCACCAGCTAAGGATGATTGGCAAGTGAACCAGTTCTGGAATCCAGCCTGAGAGTCAGCTTTCTGGAGCCACTCCAGTCTCAGCCTGTGCTCCCTCTTGAAAGCAGAAACTGCAACAAGTTTTCTCAGCAACAGTAAGGAACTGCAGGGAAAGAAACAGAACTTGGTCCTACCAGGATCTTTTGAAGAAGCATATAGACAGCAACCCAGAATTATGTGCAAGGGCATAGAGAGAGGCAGGGAGGCATTCATCCATCACTCTCATTCCTCACTGTCAAGCGTTGCCCGCTAGGCTGTTAGGAATTCACACCTCTAGGCTGCACATGTATGAATGTCAAGTGGACTTCCATGGAGGGGGACAGGGAGAAGCAAGCAAGGGATGTTCAGTGCATCTGAGGTCCAACGCTGTCAGGTTCCACCTGTGTAAAGCTGGTTGTCAAAGTGATGGACACAAGGTGGGGCAAGTCTGCAAACTTTCTCTGAGAAGGGTCAGATAGTAAATCTTCTAAGTTTTGCAAGCTACCTACTTGCTTTATAGGGCAATGCCAGGAATCTTTAACACGTTTTAATATTCATTTTTGTTTAATCTTAACAATCACTTTCTGTCATTTCTTCTTAATTATTTGAAGATCCTTTACAAATGGGGGAATATGTTCCTAGTTTGTAGCCTTGAAAAGACCTCTACCGGATTTGCCCAGTGGGCTGCACTTTGCATGGAAAGATGGGAGTTCTCTCCGGATGCAGAAGCCCTCCCTGGCCATCTTATTTATAAATGCACCAACCCTTTGCAGTTCCCAATCCTCCTTCTTCTGTCTGTCTTTGGCATTTATCACTTTCTAAAATATTATATAATTTACATATTTATTTAGTTGATTGTCTGGATGTTTCAATAGAATGTCAGCTCCATACAGGAAGGATTTTTCACCTGATTCATTCACTGCCTATTACAGCATGGAGAGAGTGCACGACCTGTAGAAAGCCTTTGATATATTTTCTTAAATCAATTAAACTTACACAGTAGCATGCTTTGCATTTAGCACTTTACAAATGCCAGGAATCTTTGACACACATTTTAATATTCATTTTTGTTTAATCTTAACAATCACCTTTTTCAGGTAGGCAGAGCAGTGCTTGCATAAACTGCATACTGCAATCAGTTCCTTATCGGTGGAATGGATGTAATAATACTTGACTTATAGGGCAATGTGAGATTAAATGAAGCAATATACTGGCGGAGGTGGTAATAGAATCCAGTACAGAGGTTGTCAATTGAGAGCCTTTGGGCAGGGGTGTGGGAAGGGGTGGGGAAGTGCATACCTCTCTGGGTGCCGATCCATAAGAAAGTGGTGAAAATTCCTTGCAAATTCTAGCTCCATTTATAGAAGGAAAAGGCAGAACCCTATCTCTACCATCCACAGGCACCCTTCACATCATCTACAACAACACCTTCATTCTGTGTTTTAACCCCAAGTGTGTTCAAAGGTAGTTTTTAAGGTAGGCGTTCTGTTTAGTTGCAATACAAAATGCTTCTTGCCAGTTTTCTGTAGTTGGACACATTTATTAGCCCTATCTGGACCTGTAGACCTGTTGAGTAATGTGCCCCTGGTTTGGTGATAAGAGATTTTGGCAGAAGTCAGGCCTAGGTTTGAATCTAGTATTAATTGAAACATTATGAACCTAATTTTATTCATTTATATGAAATTGGGGTATTCCAAAGTGTTCCAAAGTGTAACATTTAAAACCCCAGATTTACATGATTCCCAGGTCAGTCCCTTTTCTGATTTTCCCAAAGGACCAGAACCTGCAGAAATGTGGATGAAAGAAAGAGCCAGTTGTTTATTCTCAAGGCTACCATCTTATCTACACTTATACTTCAGTATTTCAAAGAGATACCTCCAATCCTTGTTGCTGCCTCTACTGATGCCACACTAACCACCCCAGAGCTCAGGTTAGTTGTTAGTCCCCAAACATGGTCTCCCAAGGATCTTTGGTTCTGGATATTCACTCCCTTTCCTTAAATCTAGACACACTAGACTAACTTCAGACAAATGAATCTGGCCAAGGTGGTACTACATGACTTGCAAAGTTAGGTTAGAATAAACTATTCAAATTCCATCTGGACCCCTTGGAAAATAAATTTTGGGGGGAATCTAGACTTCATGTTAGAATTCTAATTACTCTATGAAGTCCAAGAAAT
This sequence comes from Sciurus vulgaris, assembly GCF_902686455.1. NCBI lineage: Eukaryota > Metazoa > Chordata > Mammalia > Rodentia > Sciuridae > Sciurus > Sciurus vulgaris. The sequence goes on from NC_136476.1 coordinate 62,910,620, forward strand.
ATAATTGTGCCCAGTGGAAGAAATTCAAGCCCCTGGTTGATAGCTCCAGCTTTGCTTCTTTTTAATAGCGGGAACCAACTTGCTGGAACAAGAATGGAGAAGCCATTTGCATATCTAACTCATTTCCACTTCAGATGACCCCAGCTCCAACTATCCCAGCTACCATCTGACTGCAACTGTATGATGGGTCACAGGTAAGAACCTCCTTGCTGAGCTCAAAACAACCTACAGAACAATGAAAGGTAATAAAATGGCTATTTTTTAAGCTACCCCGTTTTAGGAACATTCGACATGCAACAACAGATAATAGGTACAGGATGGAACATACTGTTGTGGTCAGGCACCTCTGAAGCCACATGGCTGGGGCTGAACTTTGGTTCCCATTGCTGCCAGTGTGGCTGGTGGAAATTCTTACGCAGGAAACACTGTTCCTCAAAGGCAAGGGAGGATGACTCCTTTCTCTCTTCATCATACTTCGACAAGGTTGCTCCATGGCAAAATTAAACTTGGGCTTCCAATGTTACAACTCCCTCAAACCAATCCTCCAACCACTTTTCCAGGCCTGACACCAAGATGGCTGGGTTGGGACAGGTTCTGGAGTCCATGGTCAAATAGATGTATCAGTAAAGATCACAATAAGAAAGAGATGGTACTTTCAAATTGTAATAATTTTGAGATTTTAATAAAGTACTTTTTATAAGGAGTGGGTAAAAAGGACCCACAAGGGATAGTGAGGTAACTGGAGCCTAGTAAGTGGAATGTAACTACCTCTGTAACTGTAGCCATCAGAGGAAGGACAGTTCCTAACACTTTACAGAGACAGTCATGTAGATAATACTATCTTAAAAGGAAATGTGCCCTTCAGTCTAGCAACATATTCAGTCCTAGGTAACACTGCATGGAATGAACCAGAGAAATAAATGTCCAGACCTCCTTCCCATGCCCTCCCTTTTATTTACTGCTGGAGCTTTTCAATTGCCAAAATCGAGGAGAAGTGAAAAGGTAAGGAAGACTGTTGAGCTCTTATATTTTCCATATAGATCAGTCTCCTGGGACTGAGGTCAGGATGGCCAAAGGCCAAATGAAAAATATCTGTCACATAGACTCAGAGTATTATTACTTACTACTCTCAGCCCAAAAGTCCACCTCTTTCTCTCCTGATGGAGATTTTTATCCTGTGAGTGTCAATGTCCTACCCTGTCAATCAGGTGCAACCAAATTGATTTCAACAATTTTAACTCTTTGGATAGGTCTTGAGGCATTTTGAGAGGACAGTACTGGAAGGTGGGCTGCACCTCAGCTCTGCTGGAGCAGTTAACTGCCTAGGGTCAACAGAGAGCACAATGGATGGAGTTCAGTGGTGTTGACAGGAAATGTCATCCTTGTGTGTATTCTTGGAACAGCAAGGTAACACGCATCAGATTGGGGAGCAGGCAGTCCCCAGATATGGGGCAGTCAGATAAGCAGGGAAGCAAAAACCAAAATGAAAGGAAAGGATGGCTTCAGGGGTATCATAGGATCCCAGGAAGATCATGGAAAACTTTAGATCTGAAAGAGAAAAACCAAGCTTCCTACCTCTGTTCAGACTGGCCTGGATAAGCCGAGTCTTCAAGTACAATGATGAATGACGAGCTGTCAGAAGGTGAGAATGAGACAGAAGTTCAAACACCAGGTCTCCAGTCATGCCTCTCCTGGAACACCCTTCTCACGATTACCACTGTCCGCATCATCCCCATATTTATAAGCCAGTTCATATTCCTCTATAACAGAAAGCCAATGAAACATGATTTACTTCTCTTCTAAACCTCCAATTATCCTACTCTGTACTTCCTAGAGAACATGTCACATTAGACCTTTCATTTGCAGACATGATTTTGCCTCTCTGTGTTATAAGTATCTGGGGGACAGTGATTACTAACTTTTTAATGGATTTTCTTCCCATTTCTGCAAAGAGCTACATGAAGCTGAATAGCTCCTTAGCCTTTCTGAGCCTAGTTCCTCATCTGTAAATAAGCACAGCAAAACCTGCTCCACTTATTCCTCTCAAGATTGTTCTGAAGTGCCATCAAAGTCAAACTTACGAATAAATGTTGTAAATGTTGACGTGTTTGGCAAATATGACAACAGAGGGGGAATGCTGGGGCTCCAAAAATGTTTAAGAAATTTCTTTACTAGGTCTCTGAGAACATAATGGCAGGATCACAGCGAGTCTGCCCATCTTAACTCCCTCTCTGCTTCTCTAGAAGAACAAAGCAAAGAACATAGACTCAAGACAGCTGCTCTCCTCACAAGATTGGTGAACTTGGGAAAGTTATTGAGTTCTTCTTCCAGTACTATTTATTATTCGCTTTTATATCTCCAGGTGCATAATTGGCATCCAGTGTCAAGGAGCCAGAGCAATGTCTGAAGAAGCAGAGGGCAGTCAACCATCCGCTGTTACCATGGGCTCGTCACCTAACCTAACCTCTCTGGGAGACTTCCTTGAGTTACACCTAATCTAACCTCTCTGGGAGACTTCCTTGAGTTACACCTCAAGGCCTTGGGCTAGATGAGCTGCTTTCAAATTCTCCTATGTAATACTTTAAAGTTCCTTGAATAAATCATTCTTAAAGATCTGTTTTACTCTTTACAGTGGAGACTATTATTTCAGCTTTAAAAAATGACTTTAGTGAGTATAAGTATTTTGAAGAGTAAAAGTCTTGCTTGGCCTCGTACTAGCTTCATGAACTTGATAAAACATTATACTCTTTGGTAGCTTTGTCATAGAATTGTGAGGATTCAATCCTTGAAGCACCTAATAACAATTAATAGTACGTGATAGATGCCCAATAAATGATAGACACAGAGTCAAATGATAATTACAATTTAGCTTTAAAAATTAACTTTGAAAAATAGATTTTAAAAGTTTGAAATCAATCAAGCAGGTTGAAATAACAATCATTCATATTTACATGACCAGCCACCAAGAACTTACCACCCGCAGGGGATCCATTCCTCTCTAATTTAGTCTTTCTCTTTCCTCTGGATTAACCTTCCTTTACTCCCCAACCAATGAAGTCCTGTTCCTCCTTTAATACCCTGAGGAAATGTCACTTCTTCCAATGTGTTCCCCACTCTCCTGGATGAGTAGAAGCTTCCCAGGACTCACACATTTCTATGGTAACAGTCATCATTTATCATTTCAAATGTGATGTATCTCAATGAACACACTCTGTACTAGACCATGACTCTCTCAAGGACAAGCCTGACACAGGGCCTGGCACATAGTTGACACTCAGTAATTAATGTTAATTGTTTAATGAATAAAAGCAATTTAAAAAATTCTATTGCTTTTAACTTATTTAGTAAGTTTACTCATTATTTATAAGAAGAAAGGTCAAATTAAAGGCTTGGTAGCCTTTAACTACAGGTTCAGGTGCAAGTTAAGAAAAAAACTAATCAGAGCTTTTAGAAATTCAATCTCATGTAGATATGGGAAAGAGGTCCGTGATCATTACTCACTGCCTCGTGATCAGAAAGTCCTAAAATAGACACTTTCTGTGCTGCTTTATTGAAAGCATCAGAAAAACTTCCAAACTCTTGGGAATCATATGGCTCATCTTTTCAAGTCAAAGCACAGGTGAGCACAAATAAATCCAGGATTTAGTGTACTATAACTACTGCCCCTGACAAGATTAAAGTTTCAATTTTGGTGGAAAACCATGCTTCAGTCATTTTTTTCCAAAGAAAATTATAACTCTTATGTTCAATTATGGACATTGAAATCTCAAGCCAAATCACACACACACACACACACACATATTTATATTCTAGTACCTATTTACCCTATATGTGAGGAATTCAGTTCAGATAGAGCAGGTTTATAACTATCACTAATTACCATGAAAAGTTAAAATAAGTTACTTTATCTTTCTGGCTATTAGTTTTATTCATGGAAAAATGAGAGCATTGGAATAAATAATTTTCAATATCCCATATGAATTTCAGCAAAGTTGCAGAAAAGGAGAAGCACAGGGATGTCATCTGGAATAAGTAAAATTGGCATCTGCTGATATAATAATTTTTTGAAAAAAAGGAAGAAACTCCATCCAAAAATATCTCTGCCATAGTAGCTGAGGACCAAATCTCACAAACAAAGTGTTAGGAAACCATGCAAGACACAGACATTTTGGAATCAGCTAAATCTACCTCCAGTCACACTCTAATACCAGCTTTCTGTCAGCGAACAAGCTATTTAATCTCTCTGAGCCTTGGTTTTCTCACCGGGAAAATGGTCATGCCCAAGCGACGTTCTACTCTTTAGGATACAACTGGGGCCATTAAAGTGCAGCAGAGGTCTGAGAGAGGCAGGCCTCCTCCCAGCGTGCAGGGTCAGCAAGTAGTCAGCAAAGCCTGAGTTCAGATCACCATCCTCTGCTCCAACAAGGGACAAGATGAGGAGAGACCACTGCCATCTGGATCTATGATCTTACTCTGGCCTCACCTAAACCCCAGCATGAGCCCCTTCCCAAGTCCAGTCCACCCTACAATTGCAGTTAATCCACTCCAAATAATGCAGAGTTGACTCTAATATTTGTTTTAACTGTAGTTTCAGGTTTTTCTCAACCTCACATTTCCATCCTTACCTGCTATTATCCCTACTGAATTGAAAGTTAAGGACTACAATATGTAGGAAGAGGTGATTTTATGGATTATTTTCCTTTTGTTCAAGGAATGACACAACAATCCCCTTAATACGTTTTTGGAATCCGGGAGACTAAAGCCCAGTTTTAGAGCAGCAATTTTGAGTTGTAGAAGGACTCCGACAAGCAAAAGAACTACTTTGCCCCAAAGCATCTGGGGAGATGTGCCAGGTGGAGAGAAAAAAGGAAACACAGCGGTGCCATCCTTCCCACATATGGTTTCAGACAGGATAAAATGAGAGAATTTTTGCAACACATCTCACATGACATCTCTTAGCCTTAGGAGCAACATTAAGTGGCAGGTACCATTGTTAATCACAGCTGATCTGTGTGGCTCCCCAGCCACCGATGTTCGGCTGTGCACATTGCCTCCCTACCCTAAAGGATGCTCTCCAGAGTTTGGGGATAATTGATCACCATGAATTTTCTCTTTCTTTCAGTATACATACTCCAGTATACTCATATCTATTTGTATAATATGCATGTGCTACTTTGCATGTTAAAATTCACACAGGGAAATATTTATATAGCAAGAAAGTATGAAATAAATAAAACCTTAAAAATATCTTTGTTTTATTAATTTATTGAACAACAACAACAAAAAAAAAGCTGGTACGCCATGTGTTTAAATATGTTCCATTATTTTTTTAGAATCTTGGTTTAAAGATTTGTGTCACAGTAATTGAAGTTCTGCCATCTAAGTTCAGTTCACAGCAAATGGTTGTCAAAACTGGAAAAAGGACCTCATCCGGAGTCTCCAAAGGAACCCAGCAGAAGGAGTCTCTCTCACTTGGCTGCTTTTGCACAACCATAATACCCATTTTTAAAACCCTGTTCTCAGTTTAGAGTATTTTGTTGAAGTTTGGCTAATAAATTTCCACCATTTTTGTTGCTAAAAAATTATCACAACAAATTAGAAGGGAATGTAGGCTCACTTTTTTAAAACGAATAGATTCACAGCCCACTAAAATTCTTTAGGAGAGCATTCAATATATTAGAAAATAATTTTTCCACATTTGTTACATATGCAGGTGACAAACACATTTAATTTCCACAACTAAGCACTGTAAAAATGGACACATTCTCCCAGAGCTCTTTTTAAGAATGCCCTCTGGTTTTCTTTTTAAAAGCAGTTTATTTCTCATCATCACCACTTTCACTTTGAAGAAATAAGCTATTTAATCTGTGCTTCTTTTTTTTTTGTATCTGCAAGGTTGCATACTGCTGACAACTACTTATCATCCTACCAAAGATCAATAAATTGCAGATTTGTCCTTGCCTTCAACAATCCTTTTAAATGCTTTGATAAAATATAAACAGTAAACTTCTGTGTTTATGATGACCCCCCTATCTCATTATAAAGGGGTCAGCAAACTATGGCCTTTGAATCAAATCCATGATACCCTTAATAAAAGCAGGAGTAGAACAGATTTGATTCAAAGGGCATTGCTATTTTTGGAACATTGACATATTTATTTACATATTTCCTATGGTTGCTTTCACCCAATAGCAGAGTTGATAGAGACCATATGACCTGCAAAGTCTAAAATATTAACTATCTTTCTGTTATGGTTTAGATATGAGGTGTTCCCCAAACGCTTACGTGTGACACAAGGCAAGAAAATTTAGAGGTGAAAGATTGGGTTATAAGAGCTTTAACCCAATCAGTACATCAATCCTCTTGAATGGATTAACTGGATGGGTGTGGCTGGCTGGAAGAGGTGGGATATTGCAGGGGGTGGGGGCATTGTCTTTAGGATATATGTTTTGTCCCTGTCAAGTGCAGGAGTCTGTTTCCTGATTTTCATGTCCTGAGCTGCTTTCCTCTGTTATGCCCTTCCACCATAATGTTCTGCCTCACCTCGTGCACACAGTAATGGAGTTGGCCATCTATGGACTGAGACCTCTGAAACCACGAACCCAAATAAATTTTTGCTCCTCTGAAAGTATTCTCATCAGGTCTTTGGTCACAGCAGCAAAAAATGATGACTAAATCATCCTCTTTACAGAAAGTTTCCCAACCCTTGCTATAGATCATTATAAAGTATTAAAAATTAAAGATTCTGTTTTCACAAATTTCACCATGCCTATATTCTGGGAATTTTAACTCCCTATGGTTTTGAATTTTTTCCTGCAATAGCTGCCTATGAATGATGTAGTCATTAAATTTCACTTGTGCTTCAGTTCCTCTTGCCTTACCCCTTATTTTATTTAGGAAATCATTAATGCATTTATAATTAATATAACCCTTCCCAGATGTATTTTCCTTAGTTGAAGGAGATAGAATTATTTTTCAGCTATTTCATTATTGAAAAAAAATAGTCTAGCAAATATCATAAACTGAGACAAGTTAGAAACACCTGTACTTTCATCCAACCATATGGGAAACGTCCCACGCTGTCAACTAACCTGCTTCAGACCTAGCAAACCATTCATCCCACTTGAATTAGTTTGGATAGATTGGTCATTATCATGGAAAAAAAACATTTTGGGGGGCTTCTCAGAACTTATTCTCCTGTGCTAATAGGATGCCAATTCCCTTTTGAGTAACCACCTCTTCCCCATTTTGAGATAAGGAATCAAGGTGAAAATACAGGGTCAAAGACACCATCAATCAGAGCGAATGTGGGCTCTACAGAGAAAAAAAAAAAAATGGAAGAAGACAGAAACTGAGATAAAAGAAGAAAAGCACTTATAAGAAGGTCTTTGACCTTGCCAAACTAACTAGGAAAATCGCATTCCTTGTGATTTTTTTTTTCATGTAAAGAATCATGTCATTTGCAAATAACTGTTTCTTATTGAGTGAGTGGTGATAATTTGTGTTTGAGGAATTGGTCCATTTTTCTTAAGTTATGAAAGTTAGTTTGGCAAGGTCATTGGATACAACATCAACACTCAAGAAACAATTGTATTTCTATATATTAGCAATGAACACATGAAAATTGAAATTTTAAAGATGATGTCATTTACAATAAAAAATAAATACCTGGGTGTAAATCTAACAAGACATGGATAATTGTATGTGAAACTATACAATGCTATTTAAAGAAATAAAATCTAAATAAATGAAAAAATAACAGACTTATTTATTTCTTTTCTCTTTTACAGCTCTCTTAGGCTCAGCTATACTTCATTTCTTTTCAACCAATGTCTACAACATTGTCTCATTGTCCAGGATATTGGTTGTTGTAGCAATACAATAAACATGCTGTTTTACTTAAGCTAATTCAAGGGACTGCTCTTTTCCTAAAGAACAACTGAACAGCCCAAACCAAGAATACTGTGAGCCCAGGAAGAGGAGCTGCAAACAAGGAACACTCAGAGGAAATCAGGCAAGATGGCTCCAGCAAAACTATCATGCTCTCCTCCCTCCCTAGACCAACCTCCACCCCAGAGGGAAAGCTGGAGGTGAGATGTGCAGTAGAGAATCAGCTGTTTAAACTTTCACTTTGAGTCTCCATCTCTGGACAACCTTAAGCAAAGTATCATGACAAAGAGTGGAGACAAAACTCAGTTCCAGATTGCCTGGCTTGCCGCAGATTGGGAATAGGAAGACCATCTGGGGAAACGTACATTCGCTCCTATCCCAGAATGGGAACCTGGAGGGCTTTGTACATTTAAGTACAGGTACAGAAATTCATGCCCATTATTTCTTTGACAGACTAAGGACTGTCCTTAGTTAAACAATTCTGGTCGAAACACTCACAGGTTACTTAAACACCAGCAGAAACAGTCTTATGGTATATGGTGGACATCATTTCTGCTGGGATGGAAACCGCTGAGGATAATTGATGTAAAATGAGCAGGATTCCAAGAAGATGAACACTAGATCTCCAGATGCTCTCAGACTACGTAGTGTAAGGTTTTCAATCTTATGAAAACTGCACAGTCATCAAACAAGGTTTCAGACCCAACGTGACCCCAGCGCACAAAGTCAAGGCCCCTAACAGAAGTGCTGTCAATTCCCTTGTCTAGGTTTTCAGGTGGTGGCCCCAACCTCAAAACCACAATGGGCCTTCTTATTTTATTTCTAGGTCTTGAAGATTTATTCTTTCTCTTCATCCTCAAAGCATTTAATGGATGGACCCAGATACTCAGAAAAAAAATTTTATGGATGATGAAAAATCAAAGCAGTGAAAGAATGGCAAACAACCAAGAACAAATGTCACCCCTTAGTCAAGAACATGAATGGACTTTTGAAACATTAGTGTTCAAAGTGCCTTGGTCTAAATTTCCACCTCCCGGACAGGAAGGGACAGTAGGTAGGTAACTAATTGATAGGTTTGTAGGTGGACAGATAGATGGAGAGAGAGAGAGTCAGTCTTAGTCCATTTTGTGTTGCTGTAACAAAATATCCAAGACTGGATAATTTATAAACAAAAAATTAATTTCTCACCATTATGGAGGCTAAAAAGTCCAAGATAAAGGCTAGGGGATTCAGTTCTGTGGTGAAGGCTTCTTTTCACTTCCAAGATGAGGTCTTGATGCATCCTCTGAAGGGAAGGAACCCTGTGTCCTTGCATGGTGGAAGGCAGAAGGACGAGTGAGCCAAACACTATGTGAAGCTTCTTTTATAAGGGTCATAATCCTATTCACAAGGGGAAACACTCTTCTGACCTAATGGTCTCTTAAAGATCCCACATTGGCCATTAAGTTTTAAAACCTGAATTTTAAAGGAGACATACTCAAAACATGGCAAGAATTCTCTTCTGGAGAAGATCCACTAAAATGAGTTAAATGATCCTTCTAACTTAAATAGTAATAGGACAATCTGGGTTTCCATTCTAAGAATAATAATAATAAAAATAATTAAACAAAAAAGTTACAACTCTGTCATTGCAAAGCCCCTTCTGCTGCAGAGTGTGTGTTAAGTCCCCCTGGTAAGAAGCCTCTATTGAAAAGGACAGGAGGTCTAGGTTTTGGAATGAGGGTATCTGAGAGGAAGCAGAGGGCCTGAGGAGCTTGACCCCTAGGCCTTTCACAAGGACATCACTTAGGCAAGATCCCTTCAAGTAGAGAGAACCTGAGGCTGCCACACTCTATGTCTAAGAAACTTATTTTTTTGCCAAAGAAGTGATTCCTTGCTATCCCTGTTCAGCAGGAGGTAATGCTTATGATAGGAAAATGACCGCTGTATGTTTTGCTGTGTTTCCTTTTTTCTCTTTTAAATTTAAATTTTTCATTGTGAATATTACATTCCTCAATTAGACAGGAGTTGGTGAACAAAGAGAAGCCAGATTCAAAGTAATTTAAGAAGGAGAAAGACCCTTCTCCCCAGATTTTAAAGTTGAAACCCAATGAGCTGGTAAAGATTTCAAATGATTTTGCTTTGGGAAGGACGCATATGTTTTAGGTCCCTGTATGATGGCTGGGCTATTTTGGCCTAGAACTTTTAGATACTGTTTATGGGGGAATTTTGTTAGACTGAGTGGACTGTAGTAGGTATGGTCATTTATATTTCCTTCCAGGAATCTTTCACAGCACGCATTCCTTCTATTAAGAAATTCCATTATCCTGGCCACACATGGGGCAAATGAGCCACGTCTGGCCAAATCTCCCAGCAATACCTATGGTTCAAGGTACAGCATGTGACATAATCAGAAACAATCACGATCCTTCATCAGACCTGAAATCGAGACCAAGGGGAAAAGGTAGTTTTGTTCTTTTCCCTGGGGTTCCTTAGCTAGGACAGCCAGCAGCCAGGGCCTTATGGAGAAACAGGCAAGAGGGAGTAAATATGAACAGAGATAATCATGAGAGCAGGAGAAAGAGGGTCCTGAAGTTCTGGCCCCTGAGGCCCTGGTTCTCCCTTCAGTTCTGTGAGCTGCTCCCTCCCTTCTCTGTATCCAGTGAGCCACCTCCACACTGCCCTGGTCTGCTGATGCTGGCTTATATTGAGTTCCCATCACTAGAGCCCTGGTAATACACACTCGTTATGGTGGGGGACTCAGGGAAAATTAAACAAAAGTGTAGGGGGTTTTGTTATTGTTGCTCTAAGCTGTAATACATGTCTAGAGTAAAAATTTGAACAGTACACAGAGGTATATTGTGGAATTATAAAATAAGTCTTCCTCCTACCACCCCCAGAAGCCCTCTGCAGAGAAAACAAAAACAAAAACAAAGAACTGTTAACAGTTTCTTCTGTATCCTTTTAGGAGTTTTCTCGAATTAACTTTATAGCACTCTAAAGGCATAGAGAATGAGCCTGGTGAGATATATCGTTCTCAGATCTAGCTCAGCAAAACAGGGATACATCAATATTACATCAATCTTCTCCCTTTTAAAATTAGGCTGGGTTTAAATTTGCAGTTGTAAGATTGCCTTACCATGAACTTTTACATTTCATATTTTGAAAAGTAAAATCCCAACAGGGAAGAACTCGCTAATGAGCTTTGTTTTGTCATCACGTAAGGTTTTTACAGCATACTTTGAGACATCCAACATCTTGAAACAATTAGCAAAGCCATCGAAATTTTTTTTAAGGTCTACGAACATGGTTCTATTTTTAACTTCATGTCTATGCTGGCTTGTTTGAGATTTCACTTCTCAAAATACTGAGGTCAGACGATGTATTAAGTCACTGTGGTCTCTCTCTCTCTCTCTCTCTCTCTCTCTCTCTCTCTCTCTCTCTCTCTGTCTCTCCGCCCCCCCTCAACTGAAAGGACAAATCACTGAAGGCTATATCTAAATGATACAACTGATGCAGATGTATCTTGGAAGTAACTACAAATGTGTAAATATATGACCAAAAATAGATGCTGTACAAACTCTGTAAATGTACTGAATGCCACTGAATTGTTCACTTAAAATGGTTAATTTTCTGTTAAAGGAATCTTACCTCAATAATAATTTTTAAAAATTATTATTTTTTAGTTAATTTTTTAATTTGTTCTAATTTGTTGTACATGACAGTAGATGGCATTTAAGAAGGTTCTAACTTTTGCAAAACAAACCTAAATTTAAAGTTTTTAAAGTCATCATCTCTGGCGAAAACAATAATAAACTTGGTTAACAACCTAACCCAGGAAAGACCCTGTGCTGAAATAATTCCAATAAGTAGTAGACACAGTAAGTAAATCATGATAATATGTTTAAAGGTGGGAAGTACTATGAGAAATTAAGTAGAATAAAGTGAGAAGGAACAGAAGAAACAGTAAGGTAGGAAGTAGAATTTAAAATGATGGCCCTGGTTGGCCTCATTGAGAAGATAATACTTAAGTACAGATTAAAAGGATAAGACAATTGGTTTAGCTCAAGATTCCTGGGGGAAGAAATCTAGAAGAAGGAAGAAGGAAGAACAGCCAGTGCAAAGGTCCTGAGGCACAGTCATCCTACATGATTAAGGAATAGCAAGACCAGCACAGAGTGGAGTAAACAAAGGAAAAAGTGATAGGAGATGAGTTCAGGTGAGTGACTTAGAGCATGAAGCTGTTGGAGGCCATGACCAGGGCTTTGAGTAAATTGGGGAGCCACAGCAAACTTTGGAACTCATGGTCAAAGCAGAAGACTGTACTGAGAATAAACCGGAAGGAAGAAAGAGAAGAGGCATCAATGGTAGAAGCAGAGAAACCCATTAGGAGGCTATTTCCACACCCTCAGTAAAAGACAAGGATGGTGTTGACCAGGGAAATAACAATACAGATGGTGAGAAATGGTCAGTTTCTCAGTGTGTTTTGAGCATAGAGTTCACAGAAGGTCTGACAGGTTAAGGTTTGGGCTTGAACAACTGCAAGGAGAGAGCTGCCGTGCACAGAAGTGAAGATGGTTTTGAGTGAAGCAGGCTGGAGAGAAGGAAGAGAGGAGATGGCCATGGTGATCCGCAGTTCAGTTCAGTAGACGACTCGAAATGTCTGTTAGAAAGCCAGGTGCAGATGCCTCACAGAGCTGAGGAGGTTTGGGAGGTACTGAGCGATCCAGCTCATGGAGTTGAGGTGGATTTGAGCTATGCAGTCTCTTGGCCTTCCTAAGCAATAACACCAGTCCTAGTGGTGACTCCGGTCAAGCTCAGAGCTTCCTGTTCCCTGCAGCATAGTCCCTACCCTGATCCACTGTCAAGTTACAACGTCGTTCCTCTATACCTCACCTTGCATCCCTCGCCTGCTTTCCTAGAAGGGAATAGTATTTTACTTCAGCCAATGTGCCACTTAAAAAAAAAATGCTCCTGAAATTGACTGTTATCTTAAGAAAGCTATAACAAAATATTTTCTAACAATTATATTGAATCCATAAACGGTGACTGTCAAGGTGTATTTATTTACCGAGAGCATGGAAGAGGTCCAGCCAAGGCAGGCATGACACTTCCCAAAAGGAACCTGGGCCCTTATGCCTGCACTATACCTGAGATGGAGAGAGAGTTGATAGATGATTGATGGATAGACAACCTGTATCAGTTTCCTAGGGCTCACAACAAAGAAGCACTGTGCAGCTTAAAACACCAAAAATTATTCCTTCACGGTTCCAAAATCAAGATCTCAGCAGGGGCATATTTATTCATTCTTTCTCCTCCATCCTCCCTCCTCTCCCTCCTCCTCCTCCTCCTCCTCCTCCTCCTCCTTCTTCTTCTTCTTCTTCTTCTCCTTCTCCTCCTCCTCCTCCTCCTCTTCTTCTTCTTCTCCTTCTTCTTCTTCTTCTTCTTTTTTTTTATTGTAAACAAATGGGATACATGTTGTTTCTCTGTTTGTACATGGCGTAAAGGCATACCATTTGTGTCATCATAAATTTACATAGAGTAATGTTGTTTGATGCATTCTGTTATTTTTTATCCTTCCCCCAAACCCTCCCACCCTTCTTTTCCCTCTATACAGTACTTCCTTCTTCCATACTTGCCCCCCTCCCTAACCCTAACTCTAACCCTAACACTAACCCTTCCCTCCCCCCCATTATGTGTCATCCTCCACTTATTAGCGATATCATTCGTCCTTTGGCTTTTTGAGATTGGCTTATCTCACTTAGCATGATATTCTCCAATTTCATCCATTTGCCTGCAAATGCCATAATTTTATCATTCTTTATGGCTGAGTAATATTCCATTGTATATATATACCACAGTTTCTTTATCCACTCATCAATTGAAGGGCATCTAGGTTGGTTCCACAGTCTGGCTATTGTGAATTGAGCAGCTATGAAAAATGATGTGGCTGTATCTCTGTAGTATGCTGATTTTAGATCCTTTGGGTATAGGCCAAGGAGTGGGATAGCTGGGTCAAATGGAGGGTCCATTCCAAGTTTTCTAAGGAATCTCCACACTGCTTTCCAGAGTGGCTGCACTAATTTGCAGCCCCACCAGCAATGTATGAGTGTACCTTTCTCCCCACATCCTCGCCAACACCTGTTGTTGCTCGTATTCTTGATAATCGCCATTCTAATTGGGGTGAGATGGAATCTTAGGGTGGTTTTGATTTGCATTTCTCTTATTACTAGAGATGTTGAACATTTTTCCATATGATTGTTGATTGCTTGTAGATCTTCTTCTGTGAAGTGTCTATTCATTTCCTTAGCCCATTTGTCGACTGGATTATTTGAATTCTTGGAGTAGAGTTTTTTGAGTTCTTTATAGATTCTGGAGATTAGTGCTCTATCTGAAGTATGATTGGCAAAGATATTCTCCCACTCCGTAGGCTCTTTCTTCGCATTGCTGATAGTTTCCTTTGCTGAGAGAAAGCTTTTTATTTTGAATCTATCCCAGTGGTTGATTCTAGCTTTTATTTCTTGTGCTATGGGAGTCCTGTTAAGGAAGTCTGATCCTAGACCAACAAGGTGAAGATTTGGACCTACTTTTTCTTCTATAATCTGCAGGGTCTCTGGTCTGATTCCGAGGTCCTTAATCCATTTTGAGTTTAGTTTCGTGCATGGTGAGAGATATGGGTTTAGTTTCATTCTGTTGCATATGGATTTCCAAGTCTCCCAGCACCATTTGTTGAAGAGGCTATCATTTCTCCATTGCATATTTTTGGCACCTTTGTCTAGTATGAGAAAATTGTATTTATTTGGGTTTGTGTCCGTGTCCTCTATTCTGTACCATTGATCTACATTTCTATTTTGGTACCAATACCATGCCGTTTTTGTTACTATTACTTTGTAGTAGTGTTGAAGATCTGGTATTGCAATACCCCCTGTTTCACTCTTCCTGCTAAGGATTGCTTTAGCTATTCTGGGTTTCTTATTCTTCCAGATGAATTTCATAATTGCTTGCTCTATTTCTGTAAGGTACGTCATTGGGATTTTAATTGGAATTGCATTGAATTTGTATAGCACTTTAGGTAGTATGGCCATTTTGACAATATTAATTCTTCCTATCCAAGAACATGGAAGATCTTTCCATCTTCTAAGGTGTTCTTTAATTTCTTTCTTTAGTGTTGTATAGTTCTCATTGTAGAGGTCTTTCACCTCTTTTGTGAGATTGATTCCCAAGTATTTTATTTTTTTCGAGGCTACTGTGAATGGGGTAGTTTTCCTAATTTCTCTTTCTGAAGATTCATCACTTATGTATAAAAATGCGTTGGATTTATGGGCATTGATCTTGTAACCTGCTACTTTACTGAATTCACTTATGAGTTCTAAGAGTTTTCTGGTGGAATTTCCAGGTTCCTCTAAATATATAATCATGTCATCAGCGAACAGGGATAGTTTGAGTTCTTTTCCAATTCGTATCCCTTTAATTTCTTTGGTTTGTCTAATTGCTCTGGCCAGAGTCTCAAGAACGATGTTGAATAGAAGTGGTGAAAGAGGGCATCCCTGCCTTGTTCCTGTTTTGAGGGGGAATGCTTTCAGTTTTTCACCATTTAGAATGATATTAGCCATGGGCTTAGCATAGATGGCCTCTACAATGTTAAGGAATGTTCCCACTATCCCTATTTTTTCTAGTGTTTTGAGTATGAAGGGGTGCTGTATTTTATCAAATGCTTTTTCTGCATCTATTGAAATAATCATGTGATTCTTGACTTTAAGTCTATTAATGTGGTGAATTACGTTTATTGATTTCCTGATGTTGAACCAACCTTGCATCCCTGGGATGAAACCAACTTGATCATGGTGCACTATCTTTTTAATATGTTTTTGTATGCGATTTGCTAAAATTTTGTTGAGAATTTTTGCGTCGATGTTCATTAAGGATATTGGTCTGAAATTTTCTTTCCTTGATGAGTCTCTGGTTTAGGTATCAGGGTGATATTGGCTTCATAGAATGAGTTTGGGAGGGTTCCCTCCTCTTCTATTTTATGGAATACTTTGAGAAGTATTGGAATGAGCTCTTCTTTAAAGATTTTGTAGAACTCGGCTGAGAACCCATCTGGTCCTGGACTTTTCTTTCTTGGTAGACTTTTGATGACTTCTTCTATTTCAGTACTTGAAATTGGTCTATTTAAATTGTTTATGTCCTCGTTCAGTTTAGGCAATTCATATGTCTCTAGAAACCTGTTGATGTCTTCGAAATTTTCTATTTTGTTGGAGTATAGATTTTCAAAATAGCTTCTAATTATGTTTTGTATTTCCATCCTGTCTGTTGTGATATTTCCTTGTTCATTCCGAATTTTAGTGATTTGGGTTTTCTCTCATCTTCTCTTTGTTAGTGTGGCTAAAGGTTTATCAATTTTGTTTATTTTTTCGAAGAACCAACTATTTATTTTGTCAATTTTTTGTATTGTTTCTTTTGTTTCAATTTCATTGATTTCAGCTCTGAGTTTAACTATTTCCTGTCTTCTACTACTTTTGGTGCTGTTCTGTTCTTCTTTTTCTAGGGCTTTGAGCTGTAGTGTTAGGTCGTTTATTTGTTGAGTTTTACTTCTTTTATTAAATGTGCTCCATGAAATAAATTTCCCTCTAAGTACTGCTTTCGTAGTGTCCCAGAGATTTTGATATGATGTTTCTTTGTTCTCATTTACCTCTAAGAATTTTTTAATTTCCTTCCTAATATCTTCTGTTATCCATTCATCATATAAGAGCATATTGTTTAATCTCCAGATGTTGGAATAGTTTCTGTGTTTTACTCTTTCATTTATTTCTAACTTCAATCCATTATGATCTGATAAAATACATGCTAGTGTCTCTATCTTCTTGTATTTGCTAACATTAGCTTTGTGGCATAATATATGGTCTATTTTAGAGAAGGATCCATGTGCTGCTGAGAAGAAAGTGTATTCGCTCTTGGTTGGATGGTATATTCTATAAATGTCCGTTAAGTCTGAATTATTGATTGTGTTATTGAGATCTATGGTTTCTTTGTTCAATTTTTGTCTGGAAGATCTGTCCAGTGGTGAGAGAGGCGTGTTAAAATCACCTAGTATTACTGTGTTATGGTCTATTTGGTTTCTGAAATTGAGAAGGATTTGTTTGACATACATGGATGAGCCACTGTTTGGGGCACAGATGTTTATGATTGTTATATCTTGCTGATTTATGCTTCCCTTAAGCAGTATGAAATGACCTTCTTTATCTCTTCTGACTAACTTTGGCTTGAAGTCCACATTATCGGAAATGAGGATGGATACTCCAGCTTTTTTGCTGAGTCCATGTGCATGGTATGTTTTTCCCCATCCTTTCACCTTTAGTCTATGGGTATCTTTTTCTATGAGGTGAGTCTCTTGCAGGCAACATATTGTTGGATCTTTCTTTTTAATCCAATCTGCCAGTCTATGTCTTTTGATTGATGAATTCAGGCCATTAACATTCAGGGTTATTATAGAGATATGATTTGGTTTCCCGGTCATTTGGTTCATTTTTTATTTATTTGTTTGACACAACTTGTTTCCTCCTTTATTTGACAATTCCTTTAGGATAATTCCTCCCTTTGCTGATTTGCTTCTTTGTTTTTCATCTCTTCCTCATGGAATATTTTGCTGAGAATGTTCTGTAATGCTGGCTTTCTTTTTGTAAATTCTTTTAGCTTTTGTTTATCATGGAAGGATTTTATTTCATCGTCAAATTTGAAGGTAAGTTTTGCTGGGTATAAGATTCTTGGTTGGCATCCATTTTCTTTCAGGGCTTGAAAAATGTTGTTCCAGGCCCTTTTAGCTTTTAGGGTCTGGATTGAAAAATCTGCTGATATGCGTATTGGTTTCCCCCTGAATGTAATTTGGTTCTTTTCTCTCACAGCCTTTAAAATTCTGTCTTTATTTTGTATGTTTGGTATTTTCATTATAATGTGCCTTGGTGTGGGTCTGTTGTAATTTTGTGTATTTGGAGTCCTATAAGCCTCTTGAACTTGATTTTCCATTTCATTCTTCAGATTTGGGAAATTTTCTGATATTATTTCATTGAATAAATTGTTCATTCCTTTGGCTTGTTTCTCTAGGCCTTCCTCAATCCCAATAATTCTTAAATTTGGCCTTTTCATGATATCCCATAGTTCTTGTAGATTCTGTTCATGATTTCTTACCATCTTCTCTGTTTGTTCAACTTTCTTTTCAAGGTTAAATATTTTGTCTTCAATGTCTGAGGTTCTGTCTTCCAGGTGTTCTATCCTATTGGATATGCTTTCTATGGAGTTCTTAATTTGGTTTATTGTTTCCTTCATGTCAAGGATTTCTGTTTGGTTTTTTTTCAATATCTCTAACTCTTTATTGAAATGATCTTTTGCTTCCTGTATTTGCTCTTTTAACTGTCGATTGGTGCGATCATTCAATGCTTGCCTTTGCTCTTTCATCTCATCGTTTGCTTCTCTGATCATTTTAATTATGTACATTCTGAACTCCTTTTCTGTCATTTCTTCTGCCATGCTGTCATTGGGTTTTATTGATGTAACATCTAGATTTGTTTGCAGCATTTTCTTTCCTTGTTTTCTCATATTGTTCAGGTATCAGTGGACCGCTGAGATATTGCAGATTTCCTCTATTGACTTACAATGTCCCTGAAGATTTCTATATATATCCCCCCTTAACCTTCAGTAGGCTGAAGTCTTGGAGGAAGTTGATAATGCGGTGCTCCACAAGGAAGCTGCCTCTCTAGGAGTGGTGTCCTTCAGGTGGGATATAATCCCTGCTAGTGGGCAGAGGTGCCTCCACTTGTTGACCAATGGTCATCCAAAGGGGACCTAGGCTGCGGGCTGAGGCAAGGCCTGTTTGGGCCTGAGTCTCTGGTTTTACCATCCTTGTGGGAAGCCTCACCCAGCAGGGAAGACTCACCCGGTGGGGAGGTGTCGCTGGTCAGTTCCCTCCTAGAGGTTCCCCTCAATTTACAGCTACCGCCTGGGCTGGGCTGCCTTCCTCTGCAAAGTTCCCAGGGGCCCGGCCCTACCTCCTGGGCCTGGGAGCCTCACCCTTCGCAGATGAATCTCCTTAGGCTGCCCCTCCTCAGAGAATCTGCCCACAGGCCTGGAACCTTCGCTCTGCCCTAAGCCTGTCTCTGTGCGGCTCTTCCACCAAGAAGCCTCCTAGATCCTGGGACCCTGCTTTGCACCTAATCGCCTGGCTATGCGGCCCCTCCTCTGAGCAGCCACCTGGGACCCCGAACAATCGCTCTGAGTCCCAGAGACCCGCCACACGCCTCTTCCTTCAGACAGCCGCTCAGTATTCCAGTGCGGTCACTAGGAGTCCAAGAAACTCACTGCGTGCCTCCTCCTCCCACCAACCACTCATAGCCCTGGGCAATCAATCACTCCGAGTCAAAGTGACCCTCCCCGTTCCTCCTCCTTCTCCAGATAACCCCCCGGGTGTTCAGGAGCGGTCGCTCTGAGTGGCTCTGAATCCACGTGACCCGCTGCACGGGTCCTCTGGGCACCGCCCGGAGCTCTGGTGCGGCCACTCGAAACCAAGTGTCCCACCACGCTTCTCCTTCAGGCAGCCCCCCTGTGTTCAGGAGCTGTCACTTTAAGACCAAACAACTCACCACTCGCCTTCTCCTCTGAGCGGCCGCCTGGAGCACTAATGCAGTCACTGCGAGTCCAAAGGACCCGCCGCGCTCCTCCTCCTCCTTCTCCTACTCCTCCGGGCAGGCCCCGGGGTTCAGAAGTGGTCAGAGTCCAAACAGCTCGCCACGCAGCCCCTTCTCTGGCAACCGCCTGCAGCTCTGGTGCAGTCTCTCCGAATCCAAGCGGCCTCGCTCCTCTCCTCCTCCTCAGGGCAGGCCCCGGTGTCCTGAGTCCACACAGTTCTCCCCGCCACTCCTCCCCTGGGCAGCCGCCGGAGCCCCAGTGGCTGCTCCGAGTCCCAGCGCTGTGCCGAGCGGCCTCCTTTCTTCTTCTTCTTCCTTCTCCCTCTCTCTCTCTCTCTCCCTCTCTCTCTCCCTCTCTCTCTCTCTCTCTCTCTCTCTCTCTCTCTCTCTCCCTCTCTCTCTCCCTCTCTCTCTCTCTCTTTCCTAGGGAGGATCCTTTGTCTTTCTCCCCTGTATCTCCATGTCTTCAGATGACATTCTTCTCTCTCTATGTCTGAATCCAAATTTTCCTCATCTTACAAGAATACTAGTCATTGGATTTAGGACCCACTCTAATCCAGTCCAAACTCGCTTTAACCTCATTACATCTACAAAGACCCTATTTCCAAAGAATATCATATTCGCAGGTATCAGGGATTAGGACTTCGACACATCTTGGGGGGGGGGGTGGCAATTCAACCCAAAACACTGAACCTCGGTTATTCATTCAGTCAGTCATTCCCTGGGAAACTTCCCCATGCTGGGCACACTTACAGGTTCTGGAGATATAAGAACAAACAAGATAACACAGTCTTTACCTTCAGAGAGCTGACGGTCTTTGTGGGAGACAGATACCTGCAGTTCGGTTTGGCCAAAGAAAACTTAGTAACATGGGAATTCAAAGAAGAGGCACTTAGCCTGGCACATCAGAGAAATGCTGCCTGGAACAAGTGACATCCAAACCAAGACCCAGATGGGAGAGTGGGAGGCACAGGGAAGAGGATCCCAGGCTGAAGGACAGTCTTTGTTCCAGTCAGGTGTCCAAGAAATCGTGCTTCTATCTGGGACCCCTGTAGCACCGAGTGGTGATGGTGATCACAAGAAATAAGGATGGACAGATAGACAGCAGTTGGTCATGAGGGCCTTTGTACACATACTAAGAAAGACTTTCTCCTCCAGCGTGATTCCCCAAAGAATATCCTGTCACTCTGAGGTCACTGGTCACTACAGCAGTCAAGACTTTTGCAAGTAGTTGGTTAGTTGGTTTCTTACATGTTTGATCAGGTTCCATGATGCTCCTATACTTCACATTATTTTTCTTGAGTTGTTTTACAGTGGTGGAGAAAAGGAGAGGAGATTTCAACCATCATACAGGAAATGTATATAGTGTGGGGTGCCCATAATTTGATTTGAATTTGAAAATCCTCCTTCAGATATGGGCCATAGAGTCAAGGAGGTGGAGAACGACATTGCTAGGCAACGGGACATTCCTGAAAGACGTCTAATGGAGGAGTGTCATGATCAGATCACTGAAGTGGCCTTTCAAACTATGGTTTGGAGAAAGTGGGTTTTTAGAGAGCAAATGAAAGACTACGGTAATAACCCAGTAAGAAGCAATGGTGGTCTAAACAAAAGTACTGGCAATGAAAATGGAGAGACACAAACAGATTTTAAGGGTATAAAGAAGGCAACATACAGGGCTGGGCTTGTGGCTCAGTGGTAGAATGCTTGCCTAGCACATGTGAGGCACTGGGTTCCATCCTCAGCACCAGGTAAAAAATAAAGTTATTATATCCATCTACAACTGAAAATATTTTTTAAAAAAGAAGGCAATATTCAGAGTATGACTAAACATGGAAGGAAAACTGGTCATGTTAGAGACAGAATAAATCAATAAAATCTTCCCATCCATCAGTCCTTTTTTATCCAATTAATGTCAAACTTTCACACCGACCTCTTGAAGAGCATGTTAAAATGAAACCAAATGGATTTCCAGCTTTGGCATGCACACAATGCTACAGGCATCTCCCAGCCATGCAGAGCTGACAGAGAGGACAAAACAAATCCTGGCCTTGTATGTACACAGTCAAGTCTTTAGCAAAAGGAATAAGCTCAGCTGCAAAGGCAAATATCAGAGTGGTAGCCAGATGGGTTGAGGCAAAATGGCCAAAGGACACAGAAAGCCCAGGGATGTTTGAAGGACCTGGTCCAATCAAATGTGTAGAACACAGTAAAGAGGAATTCAGGGGTCCTCTCTGCCCTCCCCACCCAGGCAGGCCGGCCATCAGGCAGGCAGGCAGGAGGTTATTTGTAGACAAATTATCCATGGTCAACAATGGACTGGTATAAAGATCCAGGTTCCTGTCCCAGGAAGAAGGATCGGTGACTGCTGCACAGTGTCAGGGCCTGGTCCCAGGTTAAGTGCAGTCCCCAAAAAGGGACTATGCCTTTGGGCAGGAAAGTCAGAGAGCAAATAGAAGAAGATTTGGGGGTTAGGCCAACAATGGTCAAGAGAAAAGACAGATGTCACTTGGGGAAATGTGAGTATCAGAGTATGTTGATGGATCATCAGATCCCAAGTTCAAGTAGACGACTGGCCATCAAGTCCCAGCAGAGGCATTGAGACGGTCGGTCTACTTCTTGCCTGAATTGGTTTGGGCTCAAAACCATCAGAGGGTCAGGGGGTGCAATTGGGAGGGAGGTATATCCACAGGTCGGAAGCAGGGCAACTGGGCAACATAAAGGCATGGAAACTGAGGCAAGAGGCCGAGAGGTCTGAATTTATCCTGCTTGATGGCACAACGCCCCCACCATGGATGTACTCATGGGATGTACCACTGAATTACCCACTTGGAAGTCTACAGGGGTGACATTAAGAAACAACTCTTACCAGTGGTGTACACCAGTAATCCAGTGACTTGAGAAGCAGAGGCAGGAGGATGGGAAGTTCAAAGCCAGCCTCAGCAAAAGCGAGGTGCTAAAACAATTCGGTGAGACCCGTCTCTAAATAAAATACAGAATAGGGCTGGGGATGTGACTCAGTGGTCAAGTGCCCCTGAGTTCAATCCCCAGTAAACCCCACGAAAAAACCCAACTCTTAATTATGTCAACATTAATTGAGCACCTACCATATGCATCGCTCCACTTTGAGGGACATGAAGATGCCAAAGACATGGTCTCTGCCTCCACGTATCTTACTATAAAGCAAGTATGATAAGAGACTCAAAAGTAATCATGTGAGAAGTCCTGGCCAAATTCTGTGGAGTGTGTTGGAGATGAAGAACAGCAAGAAGAACAGGAGTCTCGTAAACCTCTTGAGAAGAGATCGTGGCTAATTTTGTCTGAAGGGTGCAAGTCTAGCCATTGTTCTATCAGAGATTCAGCCACTTCTCAGTGACACCACCTGCCTCTAACTCCAAGTGTGAAATCACAGCCACTGTTATTTTATCCATGTTTCGCTCAACCATCTGAGTCTTAGTCTTAAAGGGGAGGGGAGCCTAGGATTCTGTATGCCAGGACTGGAAATCTCCAGCTCTGTCGCTGACTGAACAAGTCGCCATCTCTGCCTTTCCTGACCTCCCTGAACTTCAATTTTCCTCCACATAAAATGGGAACAAAGACATGCTTGCTTCAAAGAGGTGTTGCAAGGCTTAAGTAAAGGAATGCACGTGAATGGGTTCTGTAAACTTTAGAGAACTGAAAACACATTTATGATTTCAGTGGTGTCCTAACTTGAGCCTGAACTGGATTTTAGTCATCTCTGGGTGGGTTTGATGAACTGGCATGTGGGGACATTGGGGAGCCACTCCATGGTAGGGTGGGGAAGTGGTTTAGCTTACATAACAGGAAAAGAGACAAAGACCAATAGGCAGCAAGTGGGAGGCTTCAAATAACCATGCCCAGCTGAGCCTCAATACCAGGAGTCAGAATTCAGAGAAAGGGCTACATGTAGGAGCCGGAGGAGCTTCTTTACTAAGGGGACATTATCCCTGCCACTTTAGGACCCAGTGACAAATGAAAAAACAAAAAGGGGTAAATTGGGTGCCTTTCCAGCATAGGGCAACCTTCAGAGAAAAGATGCTATTTAATCACCCAGTTTCCTTAGGGGGCAAAGTGTTTGATATGGACACCATATAAAGCACCTGCTGTCCCTCACCCTCAAGCTGCCTGAGGATCTACAGACATTACCAGCATGGGGGAAGACAGGAATGACCGTGCCATGAAATGTGCCTGGGAATGACAAGAGTCAGCAAAGATAGGACACTTCCTCACATCTGACCCCAACGGTGATACTCACAGGTAGGTGAGCCCTGAGAACTCAAGTCACATGGTCAGGATGAGTGTTAGATGCCACATGAGTCCAGGTACCATAATTGCTGTTTCCAGTCATTTCAATTGCTTCATTTTTTTAAGAAGCTGGAGAAGGATGTGTTACCCAGCAAAGCTAGAAGCCCCCTCTGATAAAGACCACCCAGAAGTTTGCCAAGGCATTGGAAAGCATCTGCAGGTCCTCTCAGCAAATGCTGCTCAGATCAGCGACAGTGTCCAGTAAACAACTTCTCTTGGATTTCATCTCCCTTGTTTTCCAAGTCTGGGAGAGAAGGGAAAGACCAGGGGAAGGATGTGTAAGATTGTAACATGGGAACTGCAGGGTGAGGTGGGAAAGGCAGAGAGAAAAACAGCAACTGTACAAGAAATTGCAAAACATCCCTTTTAAGTGGAGATGAGGCAAAAGTGAGCCAGAGACAGCAGAATGCCCTCTGTCTTCTAAAGATAGGATAGGAAGTCTGACCCTGGGTGGCAACATTGGATTT
The DNA here is from genome assembly GCF_902686455.1 of Sciurus vulgaris. Classification (NCBI taxonomy): domain Eukaryota; kingdom Metazoa; phylum Chordata; class Mammalia; order Rodentia; family Sciuridae; genus Sciurus; species Sciurus vulgaris. The sequence goes on from NC_136476.1 coordinate 62,934,960, forward strand.
TTTTTCCTCTTTCCCTGCATCTCACCACCATTAAATCAAGAATTCTCACCAAGTGTCTTGAGAGGAGCTTCAGACGTGTCCAGCATTACCACACAGATGCATGCATTCCCTCAACAAGGAGAGAGCAAATAATTCATCCAAGGCCTGCCAAGACAGCTCTCTGGCTCCATAGTGCTCCCTGAGGTTGAAGGTTGGCGCTTGCTAGACAAGGTGGAGCCCAACATACAACAGGGGTCTCCTTAGCAAGTTGGAGCTTTTGCACAAATGCCAGCTTGCAGGGTACTCTGACCAGTTTATCTGTGGCCCCAGCCCCAGCAGGAAGCCTCAGTTCAGCTTCATCCAGCAAATCCTCCTCTGACAGAATCTGATGCCTATTTCCCCAGTCCATACTGGGTGCCAACCATGATTCTGGGTCAACAAGACCTGGCCCCTGACTGCCATGGAGGAGTTCAGACTTAAAATGGATGGGGTAGGAGGGCAGTTGACCCATAGGCTCCAAAATGGGTAGAGAGCAGCTGATTAGAGAGTGGGCTGGTGTGGGTTTGGGGAGGGTGGCTTTTCCAAGATGTGGAGTTATTTCAGCACAGTTTTAAATAGTAAGTAGGAGTTTACTAGGCCAGAAAAGAAGGGAAGAGGAATAGCTAAATTTGTTAGAGCTTAGTGTGTGCCAGGCAGAGTGTAAAGTGTATTTCAGGGAGAAAGAACAACAGCGGGGCCCAAAGTCTTAGCAATGTGAAAGGGCTTGATATCTGTATCGAAGGCAGATTCTGTGCAAAGAAAGTGTAGTGCACTGCAGGAGTTGTCAAACTGTAAGTCTAGAAAGGTGACAAGTGATAAGGCTTTGAAATCTACTATATGTATAGACGCATGCACACAAATATCTATCTATACATATATAATATATATACATATATTAGAAATCTAGATAGATGATGAACGATAGATATTTATGTGTGTGTGTGTGTGTGTGTGTGTGTGTGTGTGTGTGCATATATTGGATATAGTGATGAAGATTCTTGTGTATTTCTTATTTATTTATTTATTTATATGCAGTGATGAGAATTGAACCCAGTGCCTCACACATGCCAGGCAAGCACCCTACCACTGAGCTACAAGCCCAGTCTTATTTCTATTTTATATTTTGTGTATCTATATTTTCTTTTTTTTTTTCCACCAATAGAGAGAAAAGAGGCTGAGATGAGCACCGTCTTGCAAAGTGTGTGCTCTATTCCGCACGTACTGGGGAGCCACTGAACATTCTTAAGCAGAAGACTGAGGTAGCCAGGTGTGAGCCATTGAAAACTGCTTAGGTGGAGGCCCTCAGTGACTCACTCCCTTCCTGTTTCCCCAAGATCATCTTCCCTGTGCCACCTGCAGACCCAGAAGTCAAGCTTGTGGGATTAGACCTCTCATTCCAGAGACAGGAAGTTGCCAGCAGTGAGCACAGAGGCCCGGTCAACGAGTACATTTCTCTGCCCACTCGGAGCCCCCAGAACTTGACAGCAGGCACAAAACAACCTGGCTCTGCCCCAAGCACAAACACAGGGGGGAGAGAACAGGTGGCGAAGCACTCACAAAAGCTGGAAAAGAAGGCAGATTTTTTTTTTCCGTACAATGTAGGAGCTTTCATTACTAGAAAATAAAATCCTGTCTGAGCAAATGCCAGGAAAACGATTAAGGGCTCAATTCAGATCGGGAGGCTCGGCCGGGCACTGCTGAGCAGGGAGCTGAACAATGTCAGTCCCACTCTCAGTGCACGTCACGTTTGGGGTGAGCAGCCCAAGTCCCAGCCAGGCCTCTCGCCGCCAGTTTTGCAGAATCACAGTTAAGCTTTGGCCACTTGGTTTCAGTTAAAAGGATTGTGTGGAAGGAGGAATAAAAGGTCCTTGCGTGCAGACCAGCTATTGCCTCCAAGGACTAAGAAGAAATGCAGTGGAGATGGTGCCAGGCCCTGCAGAAATGTTTCTTCCCTGTGGTTCTCAGGCTCCCCAGCCTGACCCAGGAAGGGCATGAGCTGGTGGAGGAGCAAGGCCTGGCTCGGGAGCCCCTTTTCACTGCCTTTACGGACTTCAGGCAAGATTTTAACTTCTCAGAGTCTCAAGTGTCTTCATCTATTAAGTGAAGGTAATAACGTACAGGGTTACTATGGAGATAAAATGAAATGACGTACGTAAAGCACCAATAAAGTGACATTTAGTAATTGGTAATGTCTTCTTTTCCTTTTTTTTTTTTTTTTTTTTTTTTTTTTGCCAGAAAAACAAAGAATTGTGGCACAGTGGGAAAGGTATAAGATTAGAGATTGGGAAACTAACATTTCAGTCCTGATTCAACTACTAATAAGCTGTGTAATCTTGGTGAGTCACTCGGTCTCTCTGGGCTTTACTTTTCCTCACTGAAAATTGAAGATTTTGGAGTAAATAATCTCTAAGGGCCCCTTGTCTCTCTGACTTTCAATATTAATTATTATTACCCATATTAAGCAAATGCTTATGTGTCAGACAGGATGCCCAGCAATGCACATCTATTACCTAATCAAGTATTATTATTCCCAGTTTACAAGTGAAGAAAATAAAGTTTACAGAGGTTTAGAAAAGTGTCCCTGTTTGCATTACTAGTAACAGCAGGTTAGAAAGTTTGCCCTGACTTAATTTTTTTTTTTTTTAACTAATTAGTCTTTGCTCCAGGGTTCCAAGGCATTTTTCTAAATAGGTAATAAAATCAAACCACTCTACAGGTTCTAGGTCAGGCTTAAACAGCTACCAGTTCTTGAAACTAAAATTGGAGTTTCAAGACTGAGGGATACTGATTCACTTTAGCAGTGTAAAATGGGCCCCACAGGGGAGAAAATATTCCATCAGGAGGTAGGACACATGCACTGCAAATGACCATTCCTGGGGCTTTCAATCATGGCAGAGAGAGAGCATTGTTCTTGGACCCAGGGAGTCAGGCAGATAGTCCACAGCAAGGGGTCAGCACGAGGATGCTAGAATAGGCCTCTCATGAAGCCAAGCATGGGTTCAAGCAAAGGTATAGGCTATTGGGACTACACCATTGTGGAGGAGATGGGGAAAAGAAAGAACTGCGACTTGAGAGCCAGTTGCTACCTCTAGAGACCCAGGCCTTAGTCTGACTTACAGCAAGGAGTCACAGGAAGAAATATCCAAGCCCAGTTCTCATGGCCATGGAGTCCTGGACTGGAAAAGTCAATGGTTGCTAAGCCTTATATGAACTGTCTATCATTCTAAGACAAACCAAAATTAATGGTTTAAAACAATAAAGTTTTTGTTTTTTTTTTTTTAATTTTTAGTTGTAGAAGGACACAATACTTTTATTTAATTTTTTTTATGTGGTGTTGAGGATAGAACCCAGGGCCTCACACATGCTAGGCAAGTGCTTCACCACTGAGCCACAACCACAACCCCAAGATGTATTATTTTGCAAAAATTTTTTAGTTGGCTGAGCTCATATGGGCAGTTACTCAGCTCCATGTAATATCTGCTGGATTTGCTCCTGTGGCTGCCTTCAGCTAGGAGATTCACTGAGCTAGAACATGAGGATGTCTTTTCTCCAATGTCTGGCAGTTGGTGCTGACTACCAGCTGGGACACATCAGTTGTCTGCCACATGGACTTTCATCTTCCAGGGCCTCTCTCCACATGGTCTCTCCACCTGCCTATCCTGGACATGTCAACATAGCAGGTGGCTTCCAAGAAAGAAAAATCAGAATCAGGTCAACAAAGAATCAACTGCATTTTTTTATACTAGCAACAAAAAATATGAAATTGAAGTTTAACAAAAGAAAAACAGTGCCTTGGACAATTCCAAAGCATGAAACACTTGGGTGTTAACTAAAAACTACAAAATACTGACAAAAGAAATTTTAAAATAATTAAATAAATGGAAAGATATACCATGTTCATGAATTGGAAGACTCACTATTGTTAGCACACCACTTCTCTCCAAATTTATCTGTAGATTTATGAAAAACTAAACATTTTCCCAATCAATAGAGTGAGTTTTACAGATAATTACAAGCTGATTTTTTTTAAAGGCAAAGGAACTAGAATTTCAAAACCAACTTTTATAAGAAACAGGAAATGAGTGGTTAAGCAAACTCTGGTACATCCATACAATGACATTGAACTGAACAATAAAACGGAATAAAATATTGAAGTACACAATGACTTGGATGAATCTTCAAAGCATTCATTATTCTTTCCAAAGCATTCATTATTCTAAGTGAAAGAAGTTAGACTCAAATTTTATTTACTATATGACTCCATTTAAATGTCATTCTGGAATAGGCAAATATAAAGACTTACTCAAGAAAATGTAATATTGGGTATAGGGCAGATAAAAAAGGTCAGTGGAACAGAATAAAGAGACCAGAAACATACCAGCACACATATGATCAATTTATTATTTGACATAGGTGCAAAGACAATTAAATAGAAAAAGGGTAGACTTTTTGGCAAAGGTTGTTGGAACATTTGGATGCTGACATGCAATATGAATTTCGATCTACAACCCACACCTTGTACAAAATTTAATACAATGAATTATAGACCTAAGTGTGAAAAGTAAAATTAGAAAACCTTCAGAAGAAAACATAGGAGAGCTGGGTATGGTGATGCAAACCTGTAATCCCAGCATCTCAGGAGGCTGAGCAGGAGAATTGCAAGTCCAAAGCTGGCCTCAGCAACTTAGAAGGCCCTAAGCAACTTAGTGAGACCCTTTTTCAAAATTAAAAAGTTTTTAAAAGGGCTGGGGATGTGGATCAGTGGTTAAATGCCCCTGGGTTCAATCCCTGGTACCAAAAAAAAAAAAAAAAAAAAAAAAAAAGGAAGAAAGAAAGAAAAAAACCATAGGAGAAAATATTCATGATCTTGGATTAGGAAGAGTTTTTAGTAGGACAATAAAAGCACAATGTATTAAAGAAAATACTGATAAAATTGATTTAATTTTTTTTCTCTATTTAAGACACATCATTCTGGAAAATACAAAAATATAGGTACACAGTCCAGATCAGTGATTGCCAGAGATCAAAGGTTGGCAGAGAGTTTGAGTACAAAGAGGGAGTTTGAGGGAATGTGAGAACATTTTAAATTCCGATTGTATCACTGGTTACACAATTCTATGTATATGTCAAAAAGCACAACACTATATAATGAATATAAATTTCACTTTACTGAAATATAAAAATAAATAACAAAATTCAGTCACTTTTCCTTCAGACCCATATGATACCATATGTTGTTCCCATGGCAAACCAAAATTTCTAAATATTAAACCTTGCCATTAATAACAAAATGACAATTTAATCAAAGAAATGTCATTTTTACCTCACCACTGTATTTTTAAAAATATTCTAGTACTACCTTGTATTGGCAATAATTCGATAGATAAAGTGGACATAATCAATAGCAATGAGGGGCATGTAAATTAGCACAACTTTTTGGAGAGCGACATGGCAATATATGTCAAAAACCTTCAGTATTCTTACCCCTTGGAAAAATAAAGCCACGTCTAGGAGTCAATCCTCATGAAATAATCAGAGATTCTGATGAAGATCATTAGCTTTGCTACACTGAAATGCCATCTCCCTATTACAGGACAGATGTGCAGTGAGTCCAAAACACATGTTGGCGACTCTCTAGATGGTGACTGACTTCCATAAAACATCTGCTTCCAGCCAGGAACCTGGTGGAAAGAGATGTCTACCTCTTGGCCCATTTTGTCAGAATGAGACCTTCTGTGTAACAGTGTTCAACGATTGTCTACACTTGCTGTGGCTGACGAAAGTGATGGATGTATTCCCAGTGAATGAGCAAGTGATACCCCTTGCCATGCGCAGGGAGATGGCAGGGATTCCCCATCTAGACTGCTGACTTCATGAGAGGCAAACCTCTGAGACCAGATGGAAGGCAATCAAAGAGGCAGGAGAGTCAGCTTAGTAGACCCTGAGGACTGCTGGGAAAGCCAGGGAATTCAGGGCAGCTGCCACTCAGCCTGAGCCCAGGCTACATCAGCAGATTCGGACGGGAACTAACATCCAAGGTGGCTAGGGAGTTCAAGAAGACAGCTCAGTTTGGCTCAGCATTCCAGAAAGAAAAGAAACATCCTGCTCATCATCCAAAGAGAAGAGTCTCAACTGAGAAATGTCAGGCAAGGGCTTTTGAACCATGAACTATTCTCTTAATCTCAGCTAATGTTCCATTTATTCCTCACTCTGCATTGTTATCTGGATGCTGCGATGCCATTTCCCAGCCCCGGCTGTTAAATACAGCTGCCTCTGCTCTGGACCTGGTGCTCCAGAGGCCCTTTCAGTCCTGACACCCGAGCCCACTCCTCTGCCCCAGGTTCCTCCAGCCCCCACCCCACCTGCACACACACCCCATCTACACACACACACACACACACACACCTCACACCATCAGAGGTTATGACAGACACTGTATGGGCTTAGTTGATGGAATCAAGTTATTAAGGAAGCAAGAAATCATTCCTTAACAGTGTGTCTTTAAGTTGGAGGACACATAATTCAGAAAGGTTAAGTAATCTTTCCAGGACAATGGGGCTAATAAGCTAACCAAAGATATAACTTTGAATTCATTCATTTACCAAGTATTGTATTAATAAGTACCTATGCTGTGCCACTCATCACTTTGCAAGATGCAAGCATTCAGCTATAGTGGGGAACAAGACAGACTCAATCTCTGCCCTCAAGACAACCGCTGTGTACCTGGAGTAAGACACAGGTCGGAGAGCCACCCCAGCTGGCCACAGAGACAAAAGTAAACTCGTGTTTTTGACACCAAGCACAGCACTTTCCGCCTTTTACTGGAAGTGATCCTTCCGTGGGAAGCACAACGCCCTGGAAGTTCTCCAGCAGAAGTCAAGGTGCACCTGTGTGACCAGGTGTGGGTGCTGAGCAGATGCTGGGTGGAGGTGTTGAGGCTGTGAACCAAAGTTCTGGACTCATGAAACCTTTTCAAGACTGCTCCCATGTCACACTCTCAATAAGGACACTCCAACCACTTGCCTCCTACTGCAGGGTCAACCTCCTGTCCCTGAAAACGCTTCTTCGTCATGCTTGTGATCTTCCTGAATAACATATTGCTGATTTACTATGCCTATTGTCTGGCGTATGTCTTCACATTCTAAGTCCCCCAAGGGCAGGGAATCCTTACCTGGTTTGTTCACTGATGTGTTCCCAGCGCCTGGACATCCTGGTACACAAAAGTACACAGTAATTATTTTTTTGTATGAATCAGTGAAAGTAAAGATTATATATGTGTTAAACAGACAGATGGTTCTAATCAGATAGGAGTAATGGACAGAAAAAGGGGGACTGATCTGGGCACTAAGATGCCAGTCAGTAGGAGAGGGGTTAACTTCTGCAGCCAAGAGAGGTATGCTGTGAGAACCAGAAGGGGTGGCCAGGCAGGTCACAGCCTAGAAAACAGAAGACCCTGCAGGAGGCAGAGTGTCTATTCTTCTCTGTGCTCAGCAGCATGTCAGGTATCTGAGAGCCAGGAAGCCAGGGTGGATCAGGAAGTGCATGGCCATCTGTGTTCTGCAAGGTCCAAGGAGTCCAGGGGTTAGATGAGAGTCAGGGGTTGGGGATCAAAGCCAGGAAAGGCTGAAATTCAGGAAGTCTGAGAGAACAAGATAATGGTACCAATGCACCACAACACAGAGGAAGCCCGGTCCTGAGGCAGGAATGGTGGGAACCGAGATTCCTTTCAAGCTTCTCCAGGCAGTGTGTGGTCCTTCAGGCTGCAGGAGTGAGCCGGGAAGAGGGTATGGTTTAGGGGTCTCTTCCCTACCTCACGTGTAATGGCTTCATGTTTGTAGCTTGACATTGACCGTGGCAAAAGTATTTACAACAAGGAAACAGGAAAACGCTACAAATCAGGGACCATTTGCTTGTTTGTTGGGCAACTGGTTGTTAAACATTCAACAGTACATCCCTGGCAGAGTTAATTACATAACTGGGACTGCAGGGAGATCCTGTTCTTGGCTGAAAGAAGGGGCTGGAATTAGAGGTGGGCACTCAGGTTGAGGCATGCCACACGGAAAGATCCTGTGCCCTTGGGTAATACAGGTAGAGCAGAACAACACTTAAGGGGCTCCTTCTCCGGGGGTCTGCTATTCACTATAGAATCTACATAGGGATACTTTCTTTTAAATTGATAATCCAGGGACTCATTGAATCCTTTTATTCATTCATTCATTCAACAAGTACTCATAGAAGATCTATCATGGCCAGGATATCAGCTAGAACACAGCCTTCCTGGAACTTGTGACCTAACACAGGTATCCACAGACTATGGCCTGAGTGCCAAATGTAGCGTCTAACCTCTTTAAGTACAACCGTCCAGTTTGGGGTGGGGTTTACAACTTTAAAGGATTGTAAAGATGAATAAAGAAGAAAGAGGAAAAAGAGGAACAAGAGGAATGACAGAGACCCTCTGCAGCTGGCAAATCCTGAAATATTTACTTTCCAGGCCTTTACTGAAAACGTTTGTTTGGTCCAGTAAAGCAGATGAACCTTGCTCCTTTACAGTCACTCTGACTGTTGAAAGGGAAAGGTTTGGGACAGGACTGGGCCTGACGAAAGAACCAGAAGTAGGCAAGGTGATTCTTACAAAGCATGAGGCTGGGAATTTCTGGGCAACAACTGAGTTACCAGGTAGAAATGTGTTATTTGCAAATCTTTGGCTGAGCACCAGACGATGAGACCGAGGACTGAGGACTGAGTGCAAGGAGAGGGCAGGTCAGGGGTTAGCCCAGGAATGCAAGAGGGAACAAAGTCAGAGGACGCTTGCTGAAGTTAATAGCGAAGGTGGAGAACAATAACCACAGCCAAGGTGCCTGCACTGCACACATACTAACATCAAGGAGAAGCTGGTCCTATTGTTAGTACCATTTGACAGATGAGGAAATGAGACACAGAACAGTAAAGTAACTTATCAATAGTCACAGGGCTAGTCAGTAGTGAAGTCAGGATTTAAAACCAGAGAGTTTGATTTTAGGATTCATGTTCTTAACCACTACACAATTGGTAGGGAAAGAAAGAAAAGCAGATGGAGAAGGAGGACAGGAAGAGGAATGTGGAGATTAGTCAAATCCAAACCCAAGGGGTGAGCAGAGGAAAGCAGGGCTCCGGCCACAGTCAGGCAACAGAGGATGTCCCCCAACCCCATGACAAATGTGTCTGAGCCTTCTCTGTGCCAGGTTCTCTGCTGGAGTCTGCAGGTCCAGAAACGAGTTGACTAGGCTCTGTCTAGAGGGGAGTAAACAGGCAATGCAAATACAGTCTAGATCAGGATCTGTGGAGACCATTAGGGCTCATGGAGAAAGCAGCTCCACTCCAAAGGAGCTGAGCTATAAGTTTGGAGCCAGGTGCAAGGGAGGGATGTGGAGCTCGGCTGCCTAGCATCCCCTGGATGAACCACCCTCTGGAACAGGTAACAAAAGGAAATGGTTCAAAGGACAGTTCACCAATGTGACACCAAAAGCATATGTCCTGTCGAAAGCCAGAGAAAAGACCAACCGGATGGTAGAGAGGGAAGGGTGCAGCTGGGAAGTTCAGATGGGCTGGCAGAAGACAGAACAAGCAGAAATGGAACAAGGGAACCAAGACATGTTTTTTCAGGTCTTGGTCACACCACCATCCATACCTCACAGGTTTTTTTGCTTCCTCTTATTTCCTAAAAGCCGACTCTCCATCTGCTTTATGATCTTATAAATTACTGACATTAGCGCCCCCTACTGCTCGGGGAGACATGGGCAGCGCTGGGCACTGGATACTCCAGCTTCTCCTGCCTGCCTCCCCAGTCCACTGACCTTCCCGGGATGAGCTCACGGCTTTCCTCTAAAACAGCGTTAGACTCCTTTACTTACATTTCTCCCCATAAACATTCCCTCCACAGCGGTAGGTTGCTGGGAACCTGCTGGCTTTGGTGACTTCACCTTTCTCCCTCTGGGAAATGAAGCGACTCTGCAGTCACTGAGGCCACAATAACAGTGCAAGTCATCAGCAGTTCTTGGCAGAGCAGAGAAATGTCAAGGTTGTTGGATGTCCGAATGGAGCTGGAGGTCCTCGGGTTAATGTAGCAGAAAAAAATGACAGCATTCAGAGTCACAGGCTATTCCAACAATTGTCAAGTCCTCAGCAATTCTCATTAAAAAAGACTCTTTGACCGTTCTGACAACAGGGAGGGCGGTGCGCAGGCTATAATTCTTTTCTGGTTTCTGACATGTAGATTGATGTGCCTGTCATGAGCATTACCGTGGGCACAGTTGCTGCTGGGCCACCATGGAACAACCATGGAACCATATTGGACAACCATGGAACTGTTGACCCAGAATTCCCTCCACCTGAGATCTACTCACCCACCCCCTCCATGTGACTTGGTGTTTTGGGGGCCTTGTCTACCCTGCCAACCTTGATTAAGATTCAGCCCTTGACCAAGGTGGACCAATCGGGGCTCTTGCTTGGGTTTCTCTCTTTTGGAAGAAGAGGTTCTGTCTCTTCGGTGGTGGTGGAGGTTGGAAGATGCAAGCGTCAGATCTTTTAGTAGCTGCATATACAACCACGCGGAGAGGACTGTCTACAGTGAGAGAAGATGCAAATGCAGAAATCAAGCCGAGGTTAGCGGGGTGAAAAAGAGCCTCGGCAGCATCCAAGTCCAGGGATCCAGTGGCTCCTGAGGCCAACTTGCAGCCGTGTCGCCTGCCATTTGGCAGTTGACTGTTTCCTGGATTCCATAAGCAGGGAAGTAGTGTATTTTGCCTACGCTGCTTCCAGCTCGAGTCTCTTCTACTTGGCTGTGAACAGTGCCTGAATCCACCTGTGCTTCTGGTAACACTGACTATAAGGTAGCACGAATAGAGTAAGAGTTCTCAGGAATGTCCTTGCTTTGCTCTCACAGTTGGGGTTCCAATGTGCAGCGACAGCTGTCCCTAGCCCAGGGGACCACATCAAGTCCGATAGCCACCTCCCCGTGCTTATCCACACCTGACTGGGCCCTGCCTGCTCCAGCCTATCTCCAGCTTCTCATTTGCTCAGTCACTCCAACCCACGTCTGCTTGGTCCTTCTCCCTGGATTTGAACCACTGCTTCATTCCTAGATATTTCTTCTCTTTCAGCCTGAGAGGTATTCAAACCCTCCAGCCTGCAACCTGAGTTTGCCTTGATCAGTCAGCATGAAGGTCCAAACCCTCATAAGCACAGTGAATCACTTAATGTTAAGCGGTGTAGTGTAGACCAGAACTTCCAGAGAAGACCAGAAAAGGAGAAAATGGGTATGGAAAACAAATGCCTCAAATTTGGAGTCATAGAAAAGATATTCCAACCTGGAAAAAAAATAAAAATAGGCAAAGGCATTGAAACAGAAAAGAGCTTAGGGTTAAGAGCACTACAAACAAGAAATAAGCCAGCCTAGAGAACAGTGTTATCAGAAAGGGGCCAGCATGAGGTAAATCTGAGAGATAAGATAAAGTCAAATTACATAAGGTCTTAACAATCAGGCAGAGGAGGTTAGTCTTAATATGCAGGAATGCATCATGGTAGGTTTTTGTTCAGAGAAACATCATGAGGAAAATTATATTTAAACTATTTCTTACAGAAGTCAAGAAAAGAGAATATCTACCTGATTTACACAAAAGATATGAGAAAGGATAATGTTTATTTCCTATGCCAAAAATATCCTTTACTGACCATTCCACTGCGACAGGTTGAGTCAGCGCGCCAGTGGGGGGCTAACTCGGCCCAGTTGTAGGCCGCCCCCAGGTGCAGGAGACCGCCTTTCCAGCTGCCTGAGGCCAGTTCCTCTTACTTCTCCTGCGAAGGTTCCGCAGGCGCACGTCCTTGAGCTTTTAGCGATTCCCATTCACCAGTCAAGGGCTCTGGGGTCTTGTGTGCAGCCTAGGCTTTCTGAACTATGCTGAGTTGAATAGCTCCATAATCTTGTAACTGGTTGATACTGGCTCTGTGACTAGAGTGATTTGCCAGGAGTGCATTATGTAGTATGACATCCAGGCAAATATTTTTCCTGTAAACATCTCCTGAAAAAGTCATCCCTTGACAAGGTTCTTGGGATATGAATGGCAGAAATGGTTGTATGCACTCCAAAAAACTGTTCTATTACTATGGAAGTGAAAAGGGAGTCAAGCTAGGGAACTCAGATTGATCTCTGAGATGACCCCAAAACTTTAGCAAGACTGAATGATATGAAAGGAAAACCTGTATGTGTGGAACAAGGACAGAAACTAGCAAAAGAGAAAGGAGCATGCTGCTATGTGGAATGTTCAGCTTTAACCCAGAAGGGACTGAAGACTGTTTTCAATAAGGCTATCATAGACATTTTAACTCCAAAGAAACACGTGGTTAAAAAAAGAATAGGATCAAGATGTATAAACTTGTTTGATTACGTGAGAAACATCTTCAGTGGCCGAGGAAACTGTCAACTTCTCTCAGAAAGCATGTGAAAATGGTACAGCTATACGAGAACTCTCTTAGATTATGAAGCAATTTAAAACTTGAAAGGAAAAAAAAAACCTGTCCTCAGAATTCTATGAAGTTCATTAAGAATGTTTCTTAAAGGTCTAAGAAGCAGCAAACAGCATCTGAAGCCACAATCTATTATAAATACTTATTTCAACTAGAAGGTATAATCTCTCAGGGGTTTCATAGTTTAGAAAGCTACAATCACATTGTGTCGAAACTACATAGAAAAACAGTGCTATAAATGGAACTGCTTGGTTTTGACCACACACATTTCTGCACAGTGCTTGTGGACTCTTCATAAAGAAATATATTCTCCCTTTTGCTCTAATTAATTGTTCTTGTACATAAATTGCTTTCTATTTCACTATATCCAGAGTGGTGAAATAACAAGGCCAGCCACGTAGCCAAAGGTCGCTCTAAGTGTACAGGAGATGGGCCATACCTAGGAGAGAATGTATGAGATCAAAAAAGAACAAACGTTTTTTATTACTTGAGCACAAGTTAAGTGTAACCTAAATATTTCTATATTAAAGCTTAATGTGCTTTCTTAAAGGAAAAAAAAAGTTTTTACTATCTTGATTGAAGACTTATAATAAAACCCTTAATAGAAAATTGAGTAATCTTCATACAAACAATGTACACAAAAGAAAATACATTTAGAACATTCAGAATTCAAAACATCTGTAGTAATCATGCAAAGGTAATTCAAACAAAAATGAGGCAATATTTTCAATCACAAAATATTTTAAATGTATTCTGTCATATATAACTAATTAGAAAAAAATTCATGAAGAACATTAAACACTGTTAACTATGTTATAAAAATAAAATCTTCAAAAAATAAAAAAATAAAAATATCCTTTACTTTCTTAAAGATTTTGTTTTTGTTTGTGTAAAGTCTTTTTATCTTCAGGAGTGCTATTTTAAAAGTTGAATGTGTTCAATATAAAATTTTAAAAATACAGACAAGTAAATTTAGAAAATGAAAGATCCCCCCAAAATTCACACACAAAATAAGCATTAAGATGTTTGTAAACATCATTCTAGAATGATTTATAATAAACAAGCCAAAAATTATTTGTCTTATATGAATACTTTCTTTCATATTTAGCAATCCATTTTCCACTGGTTGCTTTTGCGTTGATGAATTCCTCTTATCACAATTAAAATATCATTTGAGTCACAGAAAATTTAAGTTACATTTACCTTTTTTTAGAATTCTAACACGTAGCTCAAATAAGCATTTTCCTAGATTTGTTCTATGAAATGATTAGAGTTACAAGGTATTCAGCCCCAAATAAGGGGGTTAAGTTTAGGAAAGTTTGCATCCTTTGTAGAAATTAAAGATTTCTAGATGCTTTACAATTAATTGGTGGAATCTAATGAAATTTGCTCCAAGAAACACTTTTCCAATGAATTTGTTAATTTATAATTGTATAATTCTAATTGAAATAAATATATTCAAAAACAAAGAGCTGAAAACACCATCCTGGTCCAAATGTCCTACACCCATAGAAATTATGGAACAAAGCCCCTTTCCATAGGACAGTCGTGATCTCCTGTTACCCAGTGAGGCGGGTAGTGGCCACATGGACACTTTACAAGGGTATAGAGACTTGAATTCAAGCATCTGCTTGAGGTTGGATGTGTAATTGTGAAGATCTCTTTCAGCCCTGAGAACCTGAATTTTAATTGACAGCATTTAATTTAAAAATTCAAAAAAATCCTCTTTCAGATCCAATCACACATTTGCCAGCCTGGAGCAAGCCACATCCTCTCTAGGTCTCCGTTTTGACATCCATGAAATAAAGGCACTTTCTTTCTCTCCTTTTTTTTTTAATTTTTATTTTTTAGATGAGGCCAGAGCTGTCATCTGACCCTAAGCCACATCTCTACATTCCCCCGGGGTCCTTTCCAACAGGACATAAGGACATACTCACGTCCCCTGCTCCCCTGACTTCCACGGCCTCAGGGAACACCTCTGTTCTTCCTCAACATAGAGGAAGAAATGGTGTAAGCAAACAAAACCATCAAGGATTGCTCACTTGTGCACACAAAGCACGCACCCAACAGCTGGAAAACAAAGAAAGTAGGTGAAAGGTGAAGTTGTTTTGCTGAATGGGTGTCAGAGGTTGGCTTACAAATCCACAGGGAGGACCAGAGCTCCACTAATGCTAACCTTGCTGTGAAAAGTCTTTAATCCCAGCAGCCCAGCATCTAGCTCCCTCCCCAGCTTCTTTGAAAGATCTAGAAGCAGGGAAGGTCTGGTTTGGGAGTGGTGGTGGTGGTTTCGTTTTGTTGATTTTCCAGAAAAACAAATGGAATTTTATTTAAAAAAAAAAAAAGGCTGAGCTCAGCTAGAGACCCTTCCTCTCCCTAAGAAAAAACCCTTGCACTGTTCCAGGGTGCCCCAGGGCCCCACATGATTTGGCTTCCCTGACCCCTAGAAGAAGTCTGGTTGTTTTGTGAGCTTCCCAGAGCCCATAGAAACCCAATTCCATGCCTCTTTTTCTTCTTAGTGGTGAACAAGAACCAACCAGGGGAAGTGAAAGAGAATTTATTTCATCTGGTATACTTTGCAAGCAGGAATGAAATATCTTTGCGTTGTGGTCTCTTTCTGAGATGACCTTCTACCCATCCTCCAAGCAAAATATCACAAAGACCAGCAAATCCTGAGTCTAATTAAGTCTGTGAAAGGCACAGGCTGATTCTTTGACTGAACCCAACACTCTTGAAACAAGCACTGATTTAAAACCCTTGTGGCTCCTCCCTGGCTGCAGAAGTGTTACCAGTAGTCTTGCAGTTATACCGCTCTTAGTGTCACCAGCTCAGCCTTGGTGCTTTTGCTCAATTTGAGATAGAATCCAGAAGACGTAAGCAAGCAATACCATCTGAACAGGCTCTCTTGGGGCTTATGCTCAAGCCTAAGGGAGATGCTGCATGGGTGAGTGATCCCAGACTGGTTCTCCAAGGACATGTAAACAGAAAAAAAGTCAGGCTGGTGCAGGCACACAGTAGCTGTTGCACATGGCCCCAGGAACTTTGCACACACGTGTCTTACCACTTCTTGCTCTTGGCACCAGGGTTTGCCCTTGACATGGTGAACTGCTCGAGCACATTGAGTCTTTCTGTGCCCAACTCACAAAAGATAATGGAGACTCTCATTGCCACGTATCAGTCAAGTTCAGGCATATTGTGCATGTGGGGGGCACTGGAAAGCTTAGGAGAAACCTGAGTCCTGAACCTGGTCAGTGGTCGGATCAAATTTTGAGGACATCTTGTGTTAGGCAGGAAAGGAATCAGGGCCTCCCGCCCTGCTCCTGTTTCAGAACCAAGCCCCTTGTTCATGTTTGCATGCAGTATACAAATTACACAAGCAGTCTAATATTTTTGGTGCAGTGCCCAAGGTCTAGTGTTCCTTTGGTCCCATGTCTCTAACCTTAGAAGCTTTCACCTTAATTTACTTCAATATTCGTTGGTTCTGTGCCCATAATCACCTTGTGTTCACTGTAGAGAGAACTTATCATGCTTAGTTACTTATGCCCAAGGTAGAAAACAGGTCTCCCCCAAAGCCTCAAGAACCAGCTGGAGGACTGTCCTGTACCTGCTGGCTAATACGTTTTATAGCTTTAGCGGAATTTTGTCAAGACCTCACTTGATATAAAGGTTGTAAGGAAGGGGAAGCACACCAAGAAGTAGGGTTCCCAGAACTTTCCCAGTTTTAGCACTGAAAGTCCCGTGTCCCAGGAAGTCTAATAACATCAGGCAAACTGAAAAGCTGGTCATTTTCATATCTACCAAAAGATTTGAACTGCCAAGTGTCAAATCGGCTAGAATCAGTACAAAGCATCTCATGACCCTTTTATAGACTTAAGTTTCCAAAAAGGAGCAAAGGAAAAATGAGATCTAGAATTTTCTACTCAAAGTATGATCCACAGATCAACAGAATCCATATCATCCAGGAGGTTGGTAGAAATGTAAAAACTCGGGCCCCATCTCAGACTTACTGAGTCAAAACTCTGCAGTTTAACAGGGCCTCAAAAGAGTCTTTAGCACAAGGATTCCAAGCACATTGGAGACTGAGGTGTGAGGACCCAGGGAAAGATATCTCGCTGAGTAAATGACAGCTGAGTCCCAAAGTCAGTAGGAGTCAGTAGGCGGAGAGGGGTGGGAGGAAGCACAGGGAACTGGAAAACAAGGGCAGAAAGGCAAAGAAAATAACAATGTGTTCATTAACCCTGAGTCATTTGTTGCTTCTGGGTGTGAGAGATGGAAACTAACCTGGAAAGACCGGTGGAGAAGGCAGTGGAAGTCCTTGACCATCAGACTGGGGTAGAGTTCTGTATCTTCCCTGGTGTCCCAAGGTTCAGTTAGCTACCAAACTGTTTTATGTCCTGAAAGTTAGAGCTCATCCTTCCCCAGACCTAGACTGGCAGCCACTGGATTCCCAAAATGCCAGCAGAGAAGGCTTCAGCAGGAGCCACTGCGTTCAGGTTTAGACTCTTCTCTCCAGGGTCCTTTGAAGGTCAGAGCCCTGAGTTCCTTATGGAACTGCCTCCAGAGCTGGCAATTAAAGGGATGCAAACCCAAGCCCTCCATTTCCAAATGAAAAGTTAACAAAATGAAGAAAAATGAGAAGTCTTGAGTAATGTCTCTTTTTTTCTGACACACAATATGGAGTAATGATTAGTCTTTGTTTCCATTTCCTAAATCACACACACACCAAAAGAATAGCCCTTAGGCTAACCTCATGGGTTGTTAAGTTTCACTGAATTATGCAAACAAAGCTCATAGAACTTTGCCTAACAAGACCGACTAGGGGCTCCCTAGAAGGCAAGTCCCTGAATTAAACCATTGCCTTTATAATAAAGCAGGAGTTGGAGACATGGCTTTTTTTTTAGTTGGGGGACTGGGAATGACAGCCAGCTTTCAAGTTGAACACCAATCATCCCCTTCTGCTGGTATTCATATCCCTGTACGGTCCCCTCTCACATTATACCAGAGTTGGCCCATGTGACCAATAGCACTTGGCAAAACTGATAATATGTCACTTCTTTTTTTTTTTTTAATTTATTTTTAATTGTAAACAAATGGGATACATGTTGTTTCTGTTTGTACATGAAGTAAGGCATACCATTTGTGTAATCATACATTTATATAGGGTAATGGTGTTTGATTCATTCTGTTATTTTTTCCTCCCCCCACCCTTCACACCCCTCTTTTCCCTCTATACAGTCCCTCCTTCCTCCATTCTTGCGCCCCTCCCACCCCCCCATTATGTGTCATCATCTGCTTATCAGTGAGATCATTTGTCCTTTGGTTTTTTGAGATTGGCTTATCTCACTTAGCATGATATTCTCCAATTTCATCCATTTGCCTGCAAATGCCATGATTTTATTATTCTTTATAGCTGAGTAATATTCCATTGTATAAATATACCACAGTTTCTTTATTCATTCATCCGTTGAAGGACATCTAGGTTGGTTCCACAATCTGGCTATTGTGAATTGAGCAGCTATGAACATTGATGTGGCTGTATCTCTGTAGTATGCTGATTTTAAGTCCTTTGGGTATAGGCCGAGGAGTGGGATAGCTGGGTCAAATGGTAGGTCCATTCGAAGTTTTCTAAGGAATCTCCACATGGCTTTCCAGAGTGGCTGCACTAATTTAATATGTCACTTCTGAGATTAGGTCATAAAAGACTGTGGATTCCAGCCTGCGCTCTCTCATACCACTCACTTTCAGTGAAGCCAGCTGCCTTGTTGTAAGCTGCTCTGCAGAGAAGCCCACATGCTGAGAAATTCAGAGAAACTCCAACCAACAGCCAATGAGGAGTTGAGGCCTACACAAATCAGGTGAGTGAGCTGAGAAATAAATTCTGCAGACTACATCCAGCCTTGACATGACAAAAGTCCTGGCCAACAGCTCTACAGCAACCTCAGGAGAAATCTTGAGCCAGGATCATTCAACTAAACCTCTCCCAGATGCTTGACCTGTAGAAAATGTATATAATAATAAATGCTTGTTGTTTTAAGCTGCTTAGCTTAGGGATAATTGTTGTGCAGCAATAAATAATTAAAGCATCAGGCTTGATGAAATATATACACATCACCATACGGAAGAGACTAAGGAAATTAGCTCAGATATGCCTGGGCTTACTCCACAGGTACAACCAGGAAGTCCAGAAAATGTCTAAAAACAGCAATCTTGAACAAAATTCAAGCAGTGGACAATTTTGCTCAACACAATTCTAACCAGGTAGCCAGTGATCAGCTACAGACACTCCAACCTGGTATTACTACTCAGAATCCAGGAAAGTGACCATTGTAACCCAAAAGAACTTTCCAGAGCAACTGACCTAGTCCTAGAAATAAGTCTGGCCCAATTGTGCAAGGTCATGGAGTCCTGGCCTGTACACTGAGGTCCAGTCCAAGACTTTTATCTTAAAACTGAAAATAAAGCACAGTGACCAAGAAATTGATGAGTTCTGTAGACTGAGCCAAGCCAGGGGTGGGTACCAAACTTAAGGTCAACATTTACATTACACAAATCAAATCTTTTAACATCAAAATAAAATATAGCACATCACAATTATTAACAAGATATTTTAAAGATATATTTTAAATTAGTACATAGTGTATTATTGCTAGAATAAGAACTTGTGCAATGGAACATGAGTTTATAGTTGTATAATGACTGTCATCTTTTTAGCCTCAATCTCTTTGTGTATAACCACAATTGGAAATAACACCAAATGTTTAAATTTGGGGTATTCTATGAAAAAGAATCCACCACCACCATCTAATAATCTGCAGGAAGGAGTGCTAGAAAAAGTACCTCTGGGTTATAAGATATTGAGAAAAGGAGGCAGGGAGTCCTTAGATGGAAAAAAACTGGAGTTGGATTCATAGCAAAGGAAGCAGAGGCAATGCAGAAGCCCAGTTATTAGGACAGAACTGCATCTGAAAATGTCACCCAGTTCTAAGTCCTTAACTGAGATGTTGGCTCAGGACCAGACACCTTATCACATCCCAGGGAGGGACGTATCGGGCAAAGATCAGAGATCCAAGAAGGTGACTGACCATTTGTGAAGAAAGAACCTAGCCATAGATGGCTTATTTAAAATCTTTCAGAACTTTCACATACCCTATGGTGCTCCCCTCCCCATGGGCCCCACCCCCACCATGAGGGAAGGAGGTTTAAAACTGTGGACTCTGAATGTCCTTGGGAGTGAGTTTCCAGAGGTCTCCCAGGTCCTAAGCAGCCCAGGTCTTCAGTCTCCAAGACTGTCAATTGGGTCAACCTCATGTTACATTCACTCTCTGGACTCCAGGTCCTCCATGACATTTCCCACTCCTGGGGCTAATCTCTCCACCCCACCAGCACTTCTCCCAACACCGCTCAGTGGGGCAGGAAAACAGCAGTACTGCAGCTGCACAGCCAAACCTCAAGCGCCTATCAACCCCTCTGACACACCGGGGGCTGCTCCCTCCCAGTAATGCAACTATTCCTCTTCACCCACCCTTCCCTCTGCTGCAGGCAGATGAAAGAGTGGCACAGTGCCAACTAAAAACTGGGGTCAGGGCATACCCACCACTTGGACTGGCTTCCTCAAACCACAAGTGACCTTAGCACTTCCCTCTTTGCCTAGTCTCTCTGGCCCTCTGAAATAACAACATTAATAGTAGTATAAGTTCACAATCGCCACAAAAAATAAAATAAAATAAAATACCTAGGAATCAATCTAACAAAAGAGGTGAAAGACCTTTACAATGAAAACTAAAGAACACTAAAGAAAGAAATTGAAGAAGACGTTAGAAAATGGAAAGATCTCTCATGTTCTGGGTTAATTAATATTGTCAAAATGGCCATTCTACCAAAGGTGCTATATAGATGCAATGCAATTCCAATTAAAATCCCAATGACATACCTCATAAAAATAGAGAAAGCAATCATGAACTTCATCTGGAAGAATAAGAGACCTCAAATAGCCAAAACAATCCTGAGCAGGAAAAGTGAAGCAGGAGGTATCACAATACCAGACCTTAAACCATACTACAGGTCAATAGTAACAAAAATGGCATGGTATTGGCACCAAAATAGACAGACAGACCAATGACACAGAAGACACAGAGATGAACCCATATAAATACAGTCAACTCATACTAGACAAAGGAGCCAAAAACATACAATGGAGAAAAGATAGCCTTTTCAACAAATGGTTCTGGGAAAACTGGAAATCCATATGCAGTAAAATGAAATTAAACCTCTATCTCTCACCCTGCACAAAACTCAACTCAAAATGGATCAAGGACTTAGGAATTAGACCAGAGACCCTGCACCAAATAGAAGAAAAAGTAGGCCAGAATCTTCATCATGTTGACTGAGGATTAGACTTCCTTAACTAGACTCCCAAAGCACAAGAAATCAAATCAAGAATCAATAAATGGGACGGACTCAAACTAAAAAGCTTTTTCTCAGCAAAGGATACAATCAATAATGTGAAAAGAGAGCCTACAGAGTCAGAGAAAATCTTTTCCATACGCACTTCAGATAGAGCACTTATCTTCAAATGTATAAAGAACTAACAAAACTTGACACCAAAAATACAAAGAACCCAATCAATAAATGGGCCAAGGAACTGGAAAGACACTTTATAGAAAAAGACATACAGGCGATTAATAAATATATGAAAACGTGTTCAACATCTCTAGTAATTAGAGAAATGCAAATTAAAACAACTCTAAGATTTCATCCTACTCCAATTAGAAAGGCTATTATCAAGAACACAAACAATATTAGATGTTGGTGTGGATGTGGGGAAAAAGGCGCACTTTTACATTGATGGTGGAGCTGCAAATTGGTGTAGTCACTCTGGAAAGCAGTGTGGCGAATCCTCAGAAAACTTGGAATGAATCCACCTTTTGACCCAGTTATCCCACTCCTCAGTTTATACCCAAAGGACTTAAAATTAGCATACTACAGTGATGCAGCCACACCAATATTTATAGTAGCTCAATTCACAATAGCTCGATTGTGGAACTAAACTAGATGCCTTTTGACAGGTGAATGGATAAAGAAACTGTGGTATATATACACAACGGAATATTATTCAGTCATAAAGAAGAATAATATTATGGCATTTGCAAATAAACGGATGGAATTGGAGAATATCATGCTAAGTGAAATAAGCCAATCCCAAAAAACCAAAGGCCGAATATTTTCCCTGATATGTGGATGATGATATATAATGAGGGTGGTAGGGGTGGGGAGTGAGAGAAGATTGCAGGCACTTTAGATTATGTAGAAGGAAATGAGAGGTGGGGGTATGAAAAATGGTGGAATGAGACAGATTTCATAATCCTATGTACATGTATGATTGCACAAATGGTATGAATCTACAACCACAGAAACAAAATGATGTACCCCATTTGTGTCCAATAAATAAAAATGCAGTATGTAAAATATAAAATAATAAATAAATGATTTTTAAAGATAGTAGTAATAGTAGTAGTAGTAGCAATGAAAACTAGTTGCTCAAAAAATTGAAGATAGAATGGCCATATGACCCAGAACCTCCACTTCTGGGTATATACCAAAGAGAATTGAAAGCAGGGACTCAACCAGATATTTCCACACCCATGTTCATAGCAGCATCATTCACAGTTGCCAAAAGGCGGAGCAATTTAAGTGTCCATCAATGGATGAAAGGATAATCAAAATGGGGCATAGACATACAACGAAATATTATTCAGCTTTAAGGAAAGAAATTCTGACAAATGCCACAGAACTGTAGCCTTAATGATTAAAGTGGTAATTTTTGTGTTATATGTATTTTACAATTAAAAAATGAAAGCATATTGAGTGCTTCAATGTACTGGGTGGTATGCTAAGGTGACATGCATTGTCTCAAGCAATCCTTACAGCAACACTACGAGAGCAGTGTGGTGGGTACCAATGTCCTTCATAACCCAATAAAGCTCTTAGGAGTCATCACATGCTAAGGGAGGGGAAGGAGACATGGGGTGAGAATCATTTCCCCAGTTCCAAGTCCTGTTTGTCCCTATTGTTTCTCAGATACGCATTCTCCAAACCCTTCAAGACCCCTGACTTTCCAGAGTGTCCAGAAATTTGGTCCAAATGGGCTGACTCAGGAAAAGAGAAAATAAAGAGTTGTGACAACCCCTGAGGAAAGTGGGACTAGAACTTTCCCCCAGAAGGTTTCCCAGGGCCCTATCTATAGACGTTGGCATTTGTGAATTTATTATTCTTTGCTATTTAACGTGGTCATCAAATATGGAATAGTTCTTAACCAAACACAGGGTGACCTGAGACCAACCATGTGTACCCATCAGGGGTCGATCAGAGAAACAGAGCCACGAGGAGTGATGCAGAATACAGGATCAGACCTGAAATTAGAGGGAAATAGTAGAAAGCCACCACATTGTGTATCCCTAGCACAGATTATCCATTTTGAGAATTTCACCAAAAACTCTTATTCCAAGTCTTTCCAGAGAACTTTTGCTTTAGTCCCTTGCTCTTGGCATCTAGTCACCTGTGCACATCTGGAATAGAACCAGCATTACTTGTATGACAATTATCTGTGTCCACCTCCTCCTTGGACTCTACAAGCTCCTTCAAACCAGAAACTATGTTTCATCTCTGCATCTCCTGCTCCTGGCATGATGCCTGTCACAGGTTGGACAGAGGTATGTGAAATTGCTACTCTTTCATCGCTATTAACCCACAAAAAAAAAAAAAAAAGAAAGAAAGAAAGAAAGAAAGAAAAAGCTGTTTCATAAGTTTCAGAGTAATAGAAAACTCTGGGCAAATGTTTGCCCGATAAATGAACACAAGATAATCAAACGCCCACAAATTCTGGTCAAGCATCAAAGGAAGAAGGCACTTCACTGCATCCTCGGCCTCCGCATCACATGCCTCAGTTATCTTCTTGCGCTCCGGTGTGGAGGTGCCAGAAGTGATCCCACACAGTGTGTGGCCATTTTCCTGTTTCTGGAGGCTGGCTCCATCTCCACACGGAAGACAAGCAGCCCAACAGGTCAAATGCATGGGTCTCCTGCCCTGTTTTCAAGTTCTGAGAGGCTGGCAGCATCTCCACACAGCTGATAAGTGACAGACTCAGACGGATGGAATGAACTTCTCAGATGGCAAATGTCCAGGCTGACTCAGAGGCAGCTGCCAAACTCGGCTGACTTTCAGTCCCAGCGTCACAGGGTGGCAAGGAGCAGCAGAGGTCATGGACCCCAACCTCTATCACTTGGAACTGAAAATGAGCAAAATCATTTCTTAAAAATCAAGATGTGTCAGTGAAAGGAATAGTTAAAACAAAAAGAAAACGACAAGGGAAGGAGGCAGCTGGTTACAGACCCTGTAGTAGCCGGCAGACGTACCTGCCAATGCAGCCCTGGGCTTCACTTTACCTGGCCCGCTGCAGGAGGCCTAAAGTTCAGTGGAGGTTTTTCAGGCTCCACCTGCCCCACAGACCCAGCAGCCACCATTTAAGTGCTGGAAAGGCCTGAGTGAGTGGAAGGGGAGTCATTCTGAGCCTTCAAAAAAATAACAGCTCCAGAGAAATTCTATCCAGGCAGACATGCGTCTGCCTGACCCAGGCCTGCAATTCCCTGGGTTCTGGTCCTCCTCTTCCTCCCTTCCTGCTCATTAAGTCCCAAGTTCCCTGACTTTCCTGTCCCTCTGCCTGATGACCTCTCCCTGCATCTCCACCCTGGGCCCTGCCTCTCAAGCCCACGCGGGGAATGGGAACAGGGAAAATGAGGTAGAAGGAGTTGGCTGCTTTATATAAGGTACCTTTCTTCATTCCACTCTAAAAGTGCTATGAGGCAAGAACTAATAAACTCCTGTTTTAATCAGTTTTTTTTCGCTGCTGTGATTAAAGGACCCAATCAGCACAAAGAAAAGGTTTTATTTGAGGGCTCGTGGTTTCAGAGGTCTTAGTCCATAGAAGGCCAGCTCCATTCCTCAGGGCTTGAGATGAGGCTGAACACCAAGGCGGAAGAGTGTGGCAGAGGGAAGCAGCTCACATGTTGATCAGAAAGCAGTGAGAGACTCCACTCACCAGGTACAAATATATACCCAAAGCCACGCTCCAGTTCCCACCTCCTCCAGTCACACCTACCACTTCAGTTACCACTCAGTTAATCCCTATCAGGGGATTAAATCACTGATTAGGTTAAGGCTATAACCCAATCATGTCTCCTCCAAACCTTGCATTGTCTCCCACGTGAGCTTTTGGGGGACATCTCACATCCAAACCATAGCACCTCCTTTTAACGATGAGGAAAACAGTCAATCAGGGAAGTTAGGTAACTTGGCAGATATCACAGACCTGCTAAGGAATCAAAACTCAGATGTGTCACACCCCAAAGACAACACTCTCCAACACATTACCCTGCCTCTCTCTCTTCCTGTCCACCTTCTCTGAGTCTCACTTGCATATCTCCCATCCCTAACATTCTTTCTTCAACCATAATTCATCCCTTCACATTCAGCAACCCCGGCTCCTCCTGGACTCTGACTAACCTGAAATGTCTTCTAAGATAGAAGAGCTGCCCACTATTTGTGATTCACAAATGAAGTGAGGACACCCCTGATCTCACCTCGCCTGCCCTCCATAAGTCTTCCCTGCTCTAGGCAAGAATCCAAATATCACAGCATGACATAAATGGCATCTCCAATGTGACCCCTACAGCTCCCTCTGGTCTTGCCTCTCGCCTGGCCCTACTATCTTCTCTTTTTCACCAGATTTCAACCGCACTTAATTTCCTCCCTGAACAAGCCTACCACAAGACTAAGCAGCTAGCAGATCTGCCTACTGTATTTATTGTAATAACATGAGAGCTTTGTATTACCTTGGCATCATCTGTTGTTAGAATTTCTCTTTGGGCAGAAATATGTTATTGGGAAATTTTTTGAGGATCCCCCCCATTGCTTTAGAAGTTAAGATCCCAAAAGTTCCAAGTGTGGGCAGTTTGCAGATCAGGTCTCCAGAAATAGAGACTAAGATGGAATTTTGGGTGCAAGGCATTTGTTGTTATGATCATTTTGCAGGGCTAGGGATCAAACCCAGGACCTTGCCATGCTCAGGTAACACTCTACCACTGAGCTGTACCCCCAGCCCCAAGATGTATATTATTAACCCATGAGTAATCAACTAGTGGAGAGATAAACACAATTAGAATCTGAATAGATGTATCACATTTTGAAATATTATTCCCTCAAAAAAAGGAAAGCACTACTGATACATGCTATGATATGGCTAAACCTCGAAACCATTATGTAAAGTAAAGGAAGCCAGTCACGAAAGGCCACCTATTATATGACTCCATTTATATGAAACATCCAGCATAGACAAATCTACAAGGATAGAAAGAAGATTAATGGCTGTCAAGGGATAAGAGAGGAGGGAATGGGGTAAAACTGCTAATGGGTATGGAATTTCTAAGTCATGAAGATGTTTTGGAATTAGAGGTGATGATTGCACAACTTTGTAAACATACTAAAACCACTAAGTTGCACTTTAACAGCAAATTTTATGACGCACAAATCTCAATAAAGCTGTTATTTTTAAATGCTGTTTTTAAAGATATGTATTAGAGATTAATATCTGCAAAAGGAAGAAAGAGGAAGCAGGATTGGGCAAAGAAAGAATGTGACCTATTATACAATCCCCAAAAGCCTTCACTAGCCCTGCTGGGAAAATCCAAGAAAGTGGCACCCATCAGAGTATCTCACATCAGGTGGAAACAGTCCAACCTGTCCACCCCACCTGGCCCAGTCACCCGAGGTGAGCTGGGAGAGACCATGAAGCTTCTGCCTGGTGATGGGCAGCAAGTTCTTATTAGAAGAGACTCTGGGGTTAGATGCTCTGCAGGCCACTGGGGAAGGGATGTGTCAATGTTCCAGAAGGAAAGAAAAGAGAAAAGATAGAGAGTAGGGCAGAGCCAGGGAGCTGCCAGGAAGCTGCACCCCAGGCAGTGGGATCCCACTTTATAATACCTCGTCTTCAGCCAAGTTAAGGCACAGAGTGTAGAACAGACCCTCAGCATTTTGTCAAATAATAACTCAATTCTAATCCCCTATTTCCTGTTAAGCTCTCATTTCTTCCAGCGTCTCAAAGAGTTGGAGCATTTATTCAGTGAAATTTCTTTAAGTTTTCTGGGGTGGGTGAGCTCCTTTTTTTTTTTTTTTTTTTTTTTCCCCTTCTCTTCACAAACATGTTAAAAGAGATTAACATAAAAGTGTGATTTTTGAATTGGGATTGATATTACGCTTAAGTCCTATATGATGGATAAGAAGAGTGGTAGAAGAAAAAATGAGAGGGATCATATCACCAAAATCAAGTTGGGTTTGGAATCAGGTGTTTGGTCTATTAGTTTTTCATAAAAAGCACATTTTCATGTTGCAGGAAAGACCAAATTTCACACACTACCCCTTGTTAAGGCACGAGCAATAGGAAAGGAAACCAGCAGGGAAAACGCAAATCCAGACATCTAACAGCGATGGTTTGCAAAGGTATTTTCCATATATCATCCCAGTCAGGCCTTCCAACAACTCCCTAAAGTAGAGAAGACAAAATTATCATAATCTTCATTTTGTAGTTGAGTCAACTGACATTCAGAGATGAAGTGATTGACTCAAGGTGACAAAGCAACTAAGCAATTGAGCAAAACTTGCACCCAGACCCCGTGACTTCCAATGCCTACTCCCTCCATGACTACACCAAGCCCAGACTACACCACCTACCAATTCTCTGTGGCCAGAGTGGTTAACTACAAGTGAACAGAGAGGAATATGTTCCGCAATCCAAATGCATTTCCCATGAGGTAATGGCCATCTGAGAATTAATTTTTTAGAGGAAGTATTTCATCAGCAAGCTTGGCTTTCAGCCAACAAATAGAATGAATGAAATTATCTCAAATATATCCCAGAGATGAGAGGACTCAATTGGGTATAGTCCTTGAAAAGATCAAAGAGGAAAGCTCCAGACAGCAACTAGTAACCATTTTTAACCACAGCTGTGACAGCAAAAGGGATTTCAGAAGGGAAGATAGAGGGGATTATTAGGGCCTTCATGGGACAAAGTAGCATTCAGCCCAGGGGTTTCTATTCTCAAAAAAGGTCACTACAACGACTTGGGTAACAAAGACACTCATAAATAGTGACTGGGGACATTTTTACAGAACTGAAGCAAAGCATTGATGTAAGGTGCGTGATTAACAATGTAAGAGACAATGCTCCTTGGACAAAATCATCTTTGAGAAACTGTGATTCAACCCAGTTAAATGGATTTCCTTCTCTAGACTTCCCAAGAGGGGCATAGCTGATGCAATGAGATTTAAGAAATGGTGAGTTAGAGCAAAAACATATGGTTGATGTCATTTGTAGCAACGGCAGAGAGAAATTGATCATTCTGGACAACTAGTTCAGGTATGACAAATACGTGGTGGGTTTGCCTTCATTTCTCCCTCCTGCCTCCACGGCAGGCATGACTAATCACCACGCTCCTTGCACTGACTCCAGGCAGAGCCCCATCATCTTTAAAACAGCACTCCAAGAACCCCACTCTGGTTAATCGTAAATGCACTATCAGTTTTGAAACAAAAAAGACCGGCATAAACCGGTGGGTGAAGAAACAGGTGAGATATCCCTTGGGTACAATGAACGAAGAAAGACCTGCTATTTAACTTCCAAAGGAGGAGTTGAGAGTTGGGGACCAGATCCCATTTGACATTATATCCTCAGTACCTAGCACAGTGTTGGACACATGGTAGACTCTGCATATATTTGGTGAACCAATGAATTAACACCCAAATCACATGGTCCAGTCCATGTGTATGTGTGTGAGTGTGTGTAATTCCATATAACCATTCCCTATTATGCATTTGATTTTTTAAAAAAATTTTTAGTTGTCAATGGACCTATATTTTACTTATTTATATGTGGTGCTGAGAATTGAACCCAGTGCCTCACACATGCTAGGCAAATGCCATCCCTCTGAGTGACAACCCCAGCCCCTGCACTTGGTTTCTTTTTCAATTTTCTTTTTTTCTATCTTTATAACATCCCTAATGAAGAGTCTTTTCCATGGTTCATCTGGGTTTTAAAAGGACCAGGAACTACAGAGAATAACACAAATGAACATTGGTTTGAATCTTGACCCTAAACTTATTTGCTGTATGGCCTTAAGAAAATGACTTAATCTCTCCAAGGTTCAGGAACCACATTTCTAAAAACAGCATAATATCTGCCTTATAGGGTTATGCTATGATTTGAATGTTTGTGTCACCCCAAAATTCATTATGTTCAAATTCAATCTTCATTGTGATGGTATTAAGAGTGGGGTTTTGAGAGTGATTAGTTCACCTCCCAAATGGGACAGTGACCTTATTAAAGAATCCACAGGAAAGTTGATGGCCATTTCACCATGTGAGGACACATAACAAGTGCCCTCATCCTCTGAGTCCTCATCTAGGTACCAGTCCTATCACGCAGCAAGCATAACATAAAACCTCAAAAATTACCCTGGTGTGGTATAGGTGCCTGAACAGACAGATCAATAGAACAGAATAGAATGTCCAAAAGAAATTTTAGTATGTGATAAAGTTGCATAGTTTTGTGTATGAAGTGCCTGATGAAGTTTATTACATGATAAAGTCACAGGATTTTGAAAGCATCACCTACAGATATAGCAACTAAGGCACAGAGAGGTTAAGTAACTTGTCAAGTATACACAACTAGTGAATTACAGACCTGGGATTTGAATGTAGACATTCTGTTTCCAGCGTCCATTTTATCAATCACTAAATGATAACATTAAGTTTTTTTTTTTTTTTTTTTTTTTTTAAAGAACAGCAGAGTACACACCAGTAAGTATAATATGTTACCCTTGGGAAGAAACAAAAAAGTTATTTATTTATGTTTGCTCAGGTATGCATACAAATTCTGGAAGAACACAAAAGAAACTAAGAGAGCTATCTTTGGAGAGCATGGGGTTGGGTAAAAAGGTAATGGGAATTGGAGAAAATACATATTTTTATGAATTGCATATAATTCATAAAATTGAACTATATGTATGTATAAGCTGATCCAGAATTAAAATATATAGAGACACAGAAAGCAAATGTTCTTCCTTGTTCTTCCTGGTCAAACCTTTTTTGTCCACACCAAGCACAGTAAGCCCAGCCCTCTTCAATGTTCCCATATTGCCTGCACCTGCATTTTTCTGGCCCGTACGTTGTCCCACCCTCATTTATGTTCTCTCCAGCTCACCAGGTCCCCAGCACCCTCTGAGATCCTCAAGGGTGGGGTTCTGTTCCTTTCATTCTTGTGTCCCCAGCACTTAGTGCAGGCCCTGACGATGCAGCGAGCAACCAGGACATGGAGAAGCACAAGTGGGGAAAGAGAAGTAGTGGGGCCCACCAGCCCACTTTGTGGTATTAGCACTCTAGAAAGGGGAATTGATTGGCAACTTCAACTAACAGTGGGAGTGTGAAGAGGAAGTCAGCAGAGACAGCAATACAGCAACACTTGCAGGAAAGGTACATCCAACCCAGCTAAGGAAAAGGTGGAAGGGTTCTGTGGCCAGTGAGAATCAGGAGGAAATGAGAAAGGTCAACACACAGCTGAGGAAATGCGTGCTGAGCCTGGCTCTGGAAGAGCAAGAAATGGAGCATGAAACTAAGACCCCAGAAGAGAGGGCTTCCAGCACACGAGGTTCAACCATAGATTCTGCACCCCTCTGATGACAGAAGATGCGGTAGAGAGGATGTGAAAGATTGGCATTGAAGGAGACTCTTGGCTTGCATATGCCATCTGCATGGTTGGTCTGTTACTTTCTGTTCATTGAAACTTTTTGAATATACTCATCTGAGGACTGAAAGGAGATCCACACATGGTCAGGGACACATTTTCCCCAACTAAATACATCTCAGATTCTACAGGGAGGCAATCTGGCCACTCTGGTCAGACCACCCCACAATCAACACACACACACACACACACACACACACACACACATACACACACACAGTAATTGTGTAGATATCCTCACTATGATGCACAGAAGTCAGAGATTCAAAAAGTTTCATTATTTTTTTGTGTTGACCACAATAGTTCTTATTTTAGAGATTCACACTGGAATAGCTGTAAGTGAAGTGAAAAAATATTGGATTTGTTTCAAAATAACCTAGACCAGCCAGGAGAAGGGACGGCATGTATTGATGAAATAAGATTGTTATTTATTGATACTTTTTAAAGCTAAATGTGGATATATCAGGTTTAATATGAAGTTCTCTCCACTTTTTTTGTATATGCTTGAAATATGCTATAATAAAATATTAATAAAAACAGTCTGCATCATAAGCACTGACTTAGGGTTTCAGATAGCCAAGGATTATATTTTATGGGGCTAATGTTTATCTATGTGGTTTTTAAGGATTTTGCACCATCAACTTGATAAGAGTATGTCCTCCTTTTAATTGATCTGTCTGGATAATGGGATTTCTGTCTATTTTTTCTTTTTCATACTTTTCTGTATTTTCAGAATGTTTCAAATGAGTACCTATTTTCTTCATAATTAGGAAAATCAATAAAGCTATTTATCATCAATTTGAATTCATGGATTTTTATTTTATGAAATGAATCATCACATTATGTATTATAATAAGATTATTTAAAATTTTACAGATGACAGGAGGCTATTTATTTCTATCCTCCAAAGAGTAACAAAATCATATATGAAACTAAGAAGCTTGAATTGTCCAAACAGTGGTCCTTATGAAGAGAATGTTTTTTGTGTTAAGGATGCTTCCTTCTAAGGGGCAAGCTAGTTAAATGAAAAAAAAATAAAATCCTGGATAAACATAGGAAGTGTTTGCAGAAGAAAATTTTATTTCATTGCCTTGGCCCCAAATGTCATTAGCAAATATTGCAAAGTAATGAAAGAGGTCATTAAAAAGGATCTACAAATGACTTTCAATGTTATGAAAGAAATTCTGACATCTTAATTATATTCTGCCACCTAGTGACAAAGGAAGATTAACATACTTGTTTAGCCAGTCTTCAGCAGCAGAGAGGGCTGTCCTCCACCACCTGGACACCAAAATCATGGCCCGACCACTCTGCAATAAGCCTGGTCCCACAAGCACTCAGGGCCAGCCATCCTCTCTCAGTCGCTGCTACCACTCTATGGACACGGCAAATACGGGTCAAAAGCCACAGAAGCTGTTCATTCTGTGGTTGGACTCACGGGGCAAGGTCTCCCCTCTCCCATCTGCACAGCATACAACCCCTGTGCTACCACTTCTCATTGCAAAAGGCTTCCAGGGAAAACAAATAGGAAGGCTAAAAGGGCATGACTGACAGTGGACGTGTCAATGCTGAAGTCTCACTGGAAGAACAAAGAGCAAAGAGGTAATATCCTTCCATACAGTGGGATCGCTTTTATTCACATATCTTTGAGATCTCACAAGATTAGGAGCACAAATTCCTACCAACTCCCCCATATAAATCAAAGGGTAGATGTTTTCAACACCATGCAGGGGCAGTGGCTCAGCACCCACCCGGCAAGCATTGGCTGCGTTGACTCCCAGAGGCAGGGGCCTACATGGGGTGGAGCCAGGGCTGGAAGTGGGAGGTGGCTGCTCTGGCCTCTGGGGACCTGAGGTCTCTGTGCACTAACTATAGAATCATCATGTTTCTTCAGAGGCTTTTTGGGTTCTCCTGTCATTCAGTCCCCAGTTTCAGCCCAGTTGTAAAGGAATGATAGTGTTATGGCAGTAGCATTTTAAAAGGAACTGGATCCTGTGCAGAAACTTCATGGATAAGATCAAAGAACACAAATCCAAGAGACTGGCATCTGGTAAACTTTTTGATTCTGGTCAGAGTATCAGCAAGAGCTGGAGAAGGAGCTTAAGTAGATGGCTGATGGCATCAGAATAAAGCCTTGTTTGAGACAGTGCCTGGGATGGGTCTAAGTCAGCAAACTCATCACCCCACTTTGGAAATAAAGTTTTAGTGGACTGAAGACATGCTCGTGCCTGCAAGTATTGTCTGTGGATGCCCACACACTATAATGCCAGAGATTAGCAGTTGCAATCGAGACCATGAGGTCTACAAAGCCCAAAATATTTACTCTCCTGCCCTTTACAGATAAAGTTTGCCAACCCATAATCTATATGAATTTCTCAGGGAAGAATATTGCTTTCCATCTTCCAAGAACATCAATTCTCCAAGCTGACTCCTAATAAGAACTAGAAATTATACTGTGCTGAGGTGTTAAGAATTCACTTTTGGGGTTAGTGGCTAATAAACTGGCACTCAATAAAAAGAAGGTAGGGCAGCAGGCTGGCTGGGTTTATAATGTTTGCCAACTTCCACGGTTTAAGTCAGGATTTCTCAACCTTGACATTATTTTGCTGTTGGGGGATGGGAGAGGTAACTGTCCTTTGCATTGTAGGATATTAAGCAGCATCCCTGGCTTCCTCCCACTAGATGTCAGCAGCCACCCCACCCCTCCCCCCCAGTTCTGACAACAAAATATGTCCTTAGATATTACCAAATGTCCCCTTGGGAGCAAAAATGTCCCTCATTGAGAATCACTGGTGTAAATACTCCTTCGATGACCAATTTCAAGCTACCAGTTCAATAACACTGAACACAGATATGTGTGGGAAAATGGGCACACAACCATTTCTAGCACACCCCCACATCAGAACACACTTGCACACCTACTAATGGAGTTGCCCTATTTTAAAATTGAGGCACCTAACCAGGACCCACATGGAGATGAACCTAGCAAAGCTTATTTTTCCTTCAGGAAATGCCCTGGATCCCTCCACACAAAGTTATGCACCACGAAGACTTGTTGATATTATTCTGAACTAGAAAATATTCAAAGCAGATGTTAGCAGTAACCTCCATGGTTATTAAAAACAGTCAATAGTGTATCAATGAATCACAGAGCTTTCCACTGGATTTGACAGGACGAATTCATCCCCAGAAAACTGGCTGTACTTGGACGATGGATTTGCGTTCTGTTTTATTGGGATTGTTAATTTGGTTTTGTTGTGTTGTTTATTTAAGTCAGTTGAATTTGGGGAAATGTCTGACTATCATGACATTAGCTTTGGAGTACTTTGCATTAAAAGCACTGACAATGGTTAATTACTCAGAACCAATTACAGAGGCCATCCTTGGACCTTGACATTAAAACCACTTCCTCAGCACTCAGGAGGATACTTACCCTCTCGATCCAGTAGGGCACTCATCTATTTTTATCTACAGTTTCAGATCATTAGGACACAAGACTATTTCTATCCATCCTGAATTCTTGAGGGCTATTAAAATGCAAGTTTTGTAGGAACATCAATAATGTAGTATCTACACGGAGCTCATGCTACATAGAGTCGCAGGCCAATAGAAGGTCAATAAAGGCTATGGTTGTCTTAGTCTTGCCAGATTTCTGCACAAGATCATTCTGCACAATGATCAATAGTGTTACCACGTCTGGGAAATCCTTACCTTACTAGCTGTGACCTCTCTGAGTTCCTTGGAGAGTGAAACCACAGACAGCCTCCGCTCATAGAATCATAAGAATTTTATCATCTTTTCTCAACGTGCTTGTAGTAGTTCCAGCTACTTGGGAGGCTGAAGCAGGAGGATCATTTGAGCCCAGGAGTTGAAGACTAGTTTGGGAAAAATAGAAAGACCTTGTCTCAAAATTTAAAAAAAAAAAATTATCAACTTTGTAATAGCCTTCAGTATCATGATTGACGATGTAATCTCTTCAGCTGAGCACTTAAGTCAATTCCAGACATATACACATATACTGACTTATTCACAAATTTGAGCTTCACCTCCAAAATAGAGCCATTATTTTTCCAGGATCTCATTTGATTGCTTCATCCTCTTATAGGATCCTGTTTTCTTGTGACAAATTGTTAACACCTGCTCACAAGCAGGTGCTCAGGTGGATGGTGGTGCTCCTGACACCCTGGCTTCAAGATATACTTAAATACATCTAGTAACTCTATGTGTTTAGTATGCACGAAGCCCTGGGTTCCATCCCCAGTACCAAAAAAGTTCTCTCTCATAATTAGGAATAATAAATAAGATAGATACCAAAATCTACATGTCTAATTTGGGAAAATTGAAAAATCCCAGCTCAAATTACCTAGATAGTACAACTACTAGAAACAGGGAAATTTTACTAATTCTAAGGTGACTCTATGAAGTGATTTTTACATATGCACATGTAGGATATAAAAGTTATGAATGACCTGTATATTAGGATATGGTTGCAGATATGTTTGCCCCTCATGCTGGGTGAGCACAATTGCCCCCAAATCCATTGGGAATTTGTGTGTATGTGTGTGGAACTAGAGACTGAACCCGGGAGCTCTACCACTGAGAGCAATTTTTATTTTTTATTTTGAGACAGGGCCTTGCTCAGACTGGCTTCAAACTTGCAATCCTTCTGCCTCAGCTTCCCAGGTAACTGAGATTACAGGTGTGTGTACCACTACACCTCGCTTCATTGGAAATCTTATTTGTATAGCTTATCACCGACAAATATGCCTAAAGCCCATTTGCTCTGCCAGTAAAATTCTGGCCTAAAAATTCAGATAAGTAGTTTCTTAAGAATAAGACTGGCACAGAGATCAAAGAAAAATACAGCAAACCACCACAAATAAAAATGTAGTTTTGAGAGCTGAGTGGTTTCTCTTAATAAAAATCTAGGGGCCTGTGTTTTGAGTGTATCCAAATTTAATTGGACTTGATAAAAGTTTGTTAAGGATCAGAGGTCATCAACAATAACAGACTTCGAAAGAATGAAGCAAAATAAGATGTTATAGAGGGCTTTAAGATGGATTCAGAAGGAGTAATTACCAGACGCTACTAGAAAAGTAAGGCAGGTCTGCAAAATCTGAAGTAGTTGGGAGAATGATTCTTCTACACATTGGTTGATATCTTCATTTCCATATTCTCCAACATTATAGACTCACAAGTACAAAATCAAAACCTTCCAGACCTTAAAATACACTTTTTGTTTTAGTGGTTGTATCAATTGTGATAGGATAGACTTCATGGTGATGACAAGCACCTCCCAAATTTTAGTGACTTAACATTTCTCCCCCACATCACCAGGTGGGTTGGCTGTGGTTCTCTCAGTCCATTGCCATCATGCAAGCGACAGGTGCTTCTGCCATCATGCAAGTGACGGGAGGGCCTCTCAACAGGTGCTTCTGCCATCTCCAGGGCAACGAGAATGGAACATGCAAATCGCACACTAGATCTCGAAGGTTCTGTCCATAAGCAGCACGCGTCACTTCCACCAGCATGATGTTCGTCAACCCAAGTCACATGGCTGTGTCCAGTGTTGGGGAGAAAAATGACGGGAGTGACGGGAGGCAGCCCTAAGGGCTACCACAGCCATGATTAAGATATATATTAGGTGTGATGACACCTGGCATAACCTCCCACTCCTTCCCCTTCAGTTATATAGCTTGCTTTGTTTGTGTAAGATAGAGACTAGAAACTTTAAATCCCATAAAATGACATCAACCTCACCAGTCCGGCAATTCAAGTGTGCTGCCAGCCCAGACGAAATGTCACGTGTCCCACGAACTCCTGGGACACTGAAGGAGAGGGTATTATTCAGGATTCTGTCGGTTCCAAGTGAAAGAAATCCAGCTCAAATTAGCATGGGCAAAAACAAAACCAAGTTCAAAAGGAGTTGTGGCCGACGAGGCTTCAAGGTGAGGCTGGATTTAGGGAATTAAATACTATTAGCCCTCTCTTTTGTTATCTCTTTCCTCTCACTCTGTTTTCTGCTCTCTGCTCTGTCAGCATCTCTCTCTCTCAAGTCAGCCCCTTCCAGCAGGGGAATAGAAAGGAAATATGACCCCAGGGAGCCCTAGACTTGCAATCAGAAAGGAACTGAGGGCTTTCCTTCACCCGTTTTTCTTATAAAGATCACAGGAAAAGGTACTGAAGTTGCTACACAACCAGACTTGTGTTTTTAAAAGAACTCCCTGTCTGCTGTTTGAAGAATAGATTGGACAAAGGGAAAAGTGGAATCCTCGTTGGACCATGTTGGCCAGTTCCTTAGCAAAATCCTCCCCTCCCTTGATTTCTGTCACACAGAAATATTACAGGATCTGGTAGAGGCTAAGAAACCCTGTAGGCTCATGTCTATGGTTACAGAACATTTCTTGGGTACTTCATGAGCTACAAACACAGTAATCCAGAGTATACTATTCTGATCCCCAGGCTGGAACTCAAGAGGAGAATTTGTTCAGACTGACCCACGTATCTCTCCTTTCCATATGTAAATCCAAACCTTACAGTTCCAACCTACTTTTCTCCTGAGCCTGTTGTCATCCCTAGGCTCCAAAACATACATGGTTCCTCAAGTTCATTAGCTTGAATACAAGCTTCTCATGTTCTCCACAATTCTGCTCCAACTTACTTTTCTAAGCAGTCTCTCCATTTTGATTACCCAAATATATGTGAACAGTTTTCCATACAAGATTCAAATTCCAAGCATTCAAATTCCAAGATTCAAATTCCAAGAAAAGGTAGCAGCTCTTCTTTAGTCCCCCACATTCCTTTCTCCATAAGTGACCACTCACAACACTTTGGCAGGTTATCTTTCCAATCTGCTTTCAAGGCAATATGGTTGGGTGAAATGTTTATAAATCTCTTTATAAATGTAAACAGATAATGTAATATGTATTATTTAGTGGGCTGTATATATATATGCTTACATATATAGTTCATTACTTAGCAACATGCCTTAATTTTCCCTTTCAGTATGTGTAGATCTATCTCATTCTTTTTAAAGACAAACTAATGTTTGCAAAGTGGCCGCATTACCGTAAATACCTGCCAACACTTTATATGCAATTTCAAGATCCAAAACACTTTGAAACTGAAAGTATCTGGGAAGTTTACACCAACTTCATTAGACAGGAAAACCTGACCTGAACTGAAATGAAACTTTCTAGAATATTTATTTATCCCACTTAGTGAATATTCATAATGTTAGTGCAAAAATGATAATGTATTTGGGGAGAGAGTTTTGCTCCAGATATCACTAGTGTTGCTGTGTAATATACAACCAAATGTTCTGAATGATGAAATGTTTTGCCAAAAGATTTCAAATAAATGCTGGGAACCTATAGTTTGGGGTCTTGTGGTGTGTGTGTGTGTGTGTGTGTCTATGTTTACTATTTCTTAAGAAAAGTTTATAAAATATGGAAGATTCACCCCTAATAATAATAAGTAATCCTTATCAAGACTCATTACATACAAATATTCTTCCAATTCCATAAACTAATTAATACAATCTTCACAGCAATACTATGAAGTAAATATTACTATGATCACCATTTTGCAGATTAAAAAAAATGGAGTCATGGGGAGACTAAGTTGCAGTTTCTGCAGTTGATAATTCATACAACCAAAATTGACTCTAACCTAGAAGATGTGCAGTTAGCCCATCAGGCCATTTTTGCCTTTATACCCTCTGGGAATAATACACCAAACAACCAAGTAGGATCTTAATATTTTCCCCCATTTTCTTGACATCATTTAAAAAAAATAAAACCTTACAAATATAGTAGAATTCCCTGTATGTCCCAAGCCAGTCTCTTTTTCTTTCTTTCCTAGAGGTAATCACTCTGGTAGTAGAGGGTGAAAGCTGTACTGGCTTAAAGTATCTGAGAATTCCCTTTGTCCAATTCATTGGTTGAACTGCTAAACTACACAAGCATTGGAGAGATCACTAGGGATCTGGACTTTAAAGAACTGGCTAAATTCTCTGGGGAGATATATTCCACAGTTTAAGTCCAAGCAGGTTAATTTTCTACCAAAAACATAAAATAAAATAACCAAAACACTCAGGGGAAAAAAAACAAAACAAAACAGAATCTCCAGTGTACACTGGGTTATCTACAATGTACCATCTACACTATTGGTTTTCAACCTACAATATTCATTTTTCAACCAACAATGACTAGGTATACCAAGAAACAAGAAAATGTGACCCACCTGCAGGGAAAAATGTAAATAGAAATTGACTTACAGTGGCCCCAAACTTAGGAGACAAGGAGTTCAACATAGTTATTATAAATACATTTAAAGTATTAAAGAAAAATATGTTTGAGGAACTAATGGAAAATGTGCTCACTATGAGCCAACAAATAGAGAACTTCGACAGTTGAAAAGAAATTATTTTAAGAAGGAACCAAATGTGAAGTCTAAAGCTGAAAATTATGGTAACTGTAACACAAAGATTCACTAGATGGGATCAGTAGCAGATTTGAGATGGCACGATTTATGAACTTAAGAAAGATCAATAAAAGTTGCAATAGCCTGAAAGTTTATATTCCTGAAAAACTCATCTGATAAAATCCTCACCTTTAAGGTAATGGTAGTAGAGGTGATTAGGTTATGGGAACTGAGTCTTCATGATTGAGATTAGTGCCCTTATAAAAGAAGCCCAAGAGAAACCCATTACCTCTTCTACCATGTAAAGTGAGAGTGACAAAGTGGCTCTCTATGGGAAAGTGGGCCCTCACCAGACACCAAATCTGCTGGTTTCTTGATCTGGGATTCCTAGCCTCCAGAATTATGACAAATAAATTTCTGTTGTTGATAAGTCACTTAGTTTGTATATTTTGTTAATAGCAGCCTGACCGGACTGAGACAGAAATTATCCAATCCAAATAACAGAAAGAAAAAAATGAAGAAAACTTGATCAAAGCCTCTGAAATTTGCAGGACAATGCCAAATATTTCCACATACCTAGAAGTGGAGTCCTGGAAAGTGAGGAAAGAAAGAAAGGGCCAGTTTTAAGTATCAACTCAGCTAGGTTATGGTGTTACCATAAAGATATTTTGTAGATGTAATTAGTATTTGTGTGTGTTTGTTTTGCAGGACTGAGAATTGGCTTAGCACATGCTAGGTAAGTAATCTACACTGAGTTCTCTTCCTGGCCCATAATTAGCATTTACAATAAGTTGACTTCACGTACAGGTTATTTTGGATAATCTGTGGAAAGGTTTTATCCAGTTAGTAGAAAAGGCTTTAGAACAGAACTCATCCTTCCCTAGAGGAAGAAGATATTTCACCTGTGGACCATGGCATCAGTTCCTGCCCAAGATTTTCCAGTCTGCCCATATTGACAACTGGCTCTATGAATTTCAGACTTGCCTAGTCAATGCCCACAATGACATGAGCCAAATCCTGGAAATAAATCTTTTTACACACACATGCAAACACATATCATATATTCTCCTGGTTCTGTTTCTCTGATGGATACAGGAAAGGAAGAAAACTATTTGAAGGTAATAGCCAAAAACTTCCCAAAGTTAGTAACAAACATTGTTTTACAAATCCCTGATTCTCAATAAACCCACAGTAAGATAGACGCAAGGAATACCATATCTAACAGTGTTTTTCTTAAAATGTATTTTTCAGTTGTTGATGTACCTTTATTTTATTCGTTGATTTATATGCGGTGCTGAGAATTGAATCCAGTGTCTCACACATGCGAGGCAAGCTCTCTACCACGTAGCCACAACCCCAGCCCCTCTAACAGTGTTTTAAAACAAAAATAGAGAAGCACCTTGGCAACTCACATTGATGGAGACAGACAGAAAAGTATCACCCTTGGAGTGCATCCTAAACTGTTCTGTAGCATCTGGAGTGGCAAGGCCACCTGGAGAGTCTTGCGGAAGCCCTACATCATTGGCCTGATTTAAGTGATCTAGACTTAAAGAAGTAGTTTGATCCCGGAGTAAGTCCACCAGGGGTAAAGTGGCAGGTTCATCTCAATAAATAAATAAATAAATAAATAAATAAATAAAGGGGGAAAATATCTACAGTGAAAGTTTAAAAAATGAAACATGTTTAAGGTGGGATCAAGAGTAGGAACTGGTAGTTAATGCCAATGTACAAGCTCTTTCCAGTCCTTTTCCACAGAACCTACTCACCCAGGCCGAGAGAGAGCTGGACAACCCCAGCTCTTCCCTGTCGCACCCCACCCACAGGTTTACTTTGTGGGAAAGACTGGAGGATACATGCACTCCCCAAGAGCTACATACATTTCGGGGAGAGGGGCCAAAAGGTGCTCAGCCACCTTGCTCAATCCCTTTTCCCAAGCTCAATCATTTCAGTTACTCCTCTTCTCTTAGGAAGAATAAGAAAAGAAACAAAGAAATGTTCTATTTTGGTTATGGACTAGAAATGTCTTACCCAGTATGGAAATATGGAGGGTAAGGAATAAATTGATCTCATTTCCCAAGTAGCTTGTACATTTCTTTAAAGTCAGTTAACTGTGGCTTATATAATCTTCTGCGTCTCTCACAGTTCCAAGCAAAAAACTAGGCATATAATAGACAATGTGTATCCAAATGTGTATCAATCATTTGTATTTATAAAGGTCCTCCAAAGGGACAGAACCAATAGGAGATGATAGATAGATAGATAGATAGATAATAGATAGATGATAGATAGATAGATAGATAGATAGATAGATAGATAGATAGATAGATAGATGATTATTTTAAGAAAATGGCTCAGGGATACAACCTGAGAAGTCCCAAGAGCTGCAGTTGGCAAGCTGGACACCGTAGAGAGCTAATGAATGTGGTTCTAGACTAAATCTGAAGAACTGAGTCAATAGTAAAAGTTCCAGTCCAAAAGCCAGTAGGCTCAATACCGAGGAAGAGACAATGGTTTAATTAGAGTAGAGAGGCAGGGGAAGACCTGAGACCCAGCTCAGTGAGGCAGGGGGAGTGCACTCTTATTCAGTCATTTTGTTTCATTCAGGTCTCATTAGAGAAGACAATCTGCTTTATTCAATCTATCAATTCAGTGTTAATCTCATCTATAATGCTCTCATGTTATCCAGAAATAACATTTGACCAAATGTCTAGGCACTCATGACCCAGTCAAGCTGACATATAAAATTAACCATCACATCATTCTATATATTGTGTGTATGCATGCATGTGTGCTATAATAACTAAAAGTAATTTTCATATATTCTAATCATGCCTAACATTTGAGTGCTCTGCAGCATACAAAACACTTGCCTGGACATTATCTCATTCAGTCTTCACAACTGCAAATATTATGAGTGAGGAAAATGAGGCTCAGAGAGTGACATAACTTACTCAATAGCTAATAAACAGGATGAAGACCCAAATCCACGTCACCTGACTCAGACCCAATTTTGTCTCCATCATCCCGTGGTTTCTTTATTATTGCTATTTGTTTGTTAAGCATTTTGACCTCCTTAAACATAAAAGGCTGTTACACACGAAGTCTGGGGCAGCAGCTGTATCCCCAGCTGTCTGAAAAGCCTCCACCAGGTTTGGCAACAGCTGTCTCAGTTTGACATCTCACTGGGTTCCTGTCAGAGCCCCACCTTAGGGAATGACAAGTTTAATGAAGAAAAATCCAACCTTCCACCTGCACTCCCAGCTTTGCAAACACAACTGACATCTGACAGGTTTGGAGGCTCTCGCTGCAGGGAATGGGGTGACCCCAGCCTCTCTGCTCATAGATTATATGTTTGGCAGCCTTCACTGCAATTGGCTGGCAACATTTGTGCCCTCTCCAGATCTTACTCTCTAGTCCCAATGCTAATTTAGATGCAATTCAAACGAACACTATTTCCTATGTGCCAGGCACTGGAGATATATAAAAAGATGAGTAACATAACATTCCTGCCTTGGGGGCACTCAAAGTCCTACAGAAGGGTGAGAAATTTCCACTGCCAGGATTTCTATGGAGACAATACTTACTGCTATGGCAAATGGGCCCCTTTTGAACAGAGAAACTCTAATGAGATTGCTCAAAAACTTAAATACCATGTTGACTATTTCCTTTGGCAGGAACAATGAATTCAAAATGCCTACAAGAATCTCAGAAGGGCACAGGAGATTAAAGAGCTGTGGAAGGGACACTTTAAAACTTGTTTTCGAAAACCAGAAACTCGCAGGTTTTTTTTTTTGTTTGTTTTGTTTTGGTTTTTTTTGTTTTTTGTTTTTTGCAGTACTGGGGATCAAACTCAGGGCCTTGTGCTTACAAGGCAAGCACTCTACCAGCTGAGCTATCTCCCCAGCCCAACTCGCAGTTTTTTAAATCTAAGAAAATACAAGACAGTAATTGACATGTCAAAGGCCACAGTAGAGCACGTGATGTATTAGGGACCAATAGGCAGGGCAGTCTACATATTTTGGAGAACAGAGTACTAGCAGGCCACCATCAGAAGGTGAGATGAGAAGGAAAGGTAGTGAAAAGGCTTCAGTATCACATCAAAATGTTCAGAATATATTCTGAATGGAGCCATGGAAGATTTATAAATTGGGCTGAGGTTAGCAAGATTTGATGTAATTTAGAAGAATGATAGCAGGGAAACAGCACTAAGAGACAGGTCAGAAAGAATATTAGAATATCCCAGGTAAGAGATCCTGAGGGCCTGAACCAAGAAAGTTGAACTAGAAACAAACAAACAAACAAACAAAGGACTGAGAAGATTATTCCAGAGCAGAACTGTCAGATCTGGGTCAAAGAGAGGGCATATGATCTGTAGTTATCCAAGTGAGCAGTAAGGAATGTATGGACTGAGATGGAGAACCTAGAAAAAGGGAAGAAGTTTCAAGGGGGAGTCACTGTGTTTTGTCTGGATTGGATGGGCTCAATGGGAAGAGCATCCAGAACCCCAAGCACAGACGTTTGCTGAGCAGACAGAAGGGGAAGTGGAGACCCTCACGGGTTCAGTCATGGGACTGGATGGAGTCAGAGAGAGTAGGAAAATGCGGCTGGGACAAGGCCCTCAGGAACACCGACATTTAAAAGTCAGGATGGGAATCAAAGGCAGGAAATGGAACAAGAGATAAAAGGAGAAGCAGTGGCAGAGAAGGGAGAGAGAGCGGTGGTAACAAATGCCACTGAGAGATGAGAGGATTAGATGACAACGGAATCTTGGGATTCCTCTGGAAATTGAAAAGTCACTAGGGTTAGAGAGAGAGGAAAGAAAAGAGAAAAACAGCAGTGGTATGTGGGCTGACGGGAGGTCAGCTGGTCTCAACGGGGGCTCTGCTTCCAGTTGGCGTCCACTGGGTGTGGCTCTTCTTTGCAGGTCAAGCTCTGATCTGTTTCACATGTGTTCCTTCTGAGGCCCAGATGGAAGAGGCACTCTTGCCCAGGGAAAACTCTTCTCACAGAGATTCCAGAGGCTCTCAGAAACATGTGAGGCTACTTAAGGTCTGGACTTGAAACTGGCATAGACGGTTGGGTGCACCCACATTCCATGGACCAAAGCAAGTCACAGAACCAAGCCCAAGGGTAGAGGGCAGTACACCGTACACCTTTCCTTTTATAGGAGTAATTGCGAAGTCACATCCAGGTAAAAAGCACGCAATAGCAAAGAAATGGGGCTAATAATTAAATCTCCAGCACACTTTGGAAGCAAAAGGAGGGAGCCCTTAGTGGAATCCATATTCTCAAGAACAGGACCTCTTGAGAGAAGCTCTGATCTTCCATCTGAAAGAAACTGATGAGATCCCACAGGGAGGCCATCAGGGAAATAAATGTTCTCACTTGCCATGTATCTTCTGCCTGGATGCTTACTTGCTAACCCCAACCAGAAGCCAGAACGCAAAGGAGTACTTTCCTTTGCTAGGGTCCATAAAGATCAACCTTTCAGGGCAGATAGAAGTATGGGGAAAAGTAAAATTGAGTCTGCAGGGACAAAAAGAGGGTATGGACTCAGTATTGGTCAGTGAAGTAGGTGGTGTCGCGAGCAGTGAGTAAGAGAGGAATCAAGTTTGGTTCCAACAAGTGGATTTTATTCATGCAGTGCACGCTCAACCTAGCGTTCCTCATAATAGCAAGTCACGAATACATTGAAGATTCACTCCCTTGTTCACCTAGAGTCCAACTCCATGGTCTTACTCAATGCAACGTCTCTAAGCCAAGAAGTCAGTCAGCAAGACCGAGGGGATTCTTCTCAGCGG
The DNA here is from genome assembly GCF_902686455.1 of Sciurus vulgaris. NCBI lineage: Eukaryota > Metazoa > Chordata > Mammalia > Rodentia > Sciuridae > Sciurus > Sciurus vulgaris. The sequence continues at coordinate 62,979,548 of NC_136476.1, forward strand.
TAGCCTCTCTCAGCTCCTCAGATGTCTTTGGATGTCCTCGGGGGTCTGATAAGCCAGAAGCTGGGTGGCAGTCATCGCCGCAGAAGAGGTGGTCAGTCGTCTGGTCTCAGTGACAACTGTCAATCAGCAATCAGTGATGGAGTGGACAGCAGCCGGGGCAGTCAAGAGACAGAACAACGTGGAGTCCTCTGGTCATGGTGCTGCTGACAGTTTGCTCCAAAAGTCCAGGGGTGTAAGTAGAGATTTTCAGCCCAGTCATGCTCTGGTCTTATTGATAAAGACCAGAACACAACTAGACTAGGAGCCACCACTCAAATCATAGATAAAGGTTCATATCGGCATTGTTCAGGAGTGTCATCCTGCCACACAGCAAGTGTCACCAGGTGCCTTTATTTTAGTTTTACAAATCCAGGCAAATACCAAATACAGTTTATTATTACTACATAATACTACTATAGCAATTCCTATTATTTCCTTGTTTCATTACAGGTGGGCAAGCTCATCAGAAAGGCTCAGCACATGAACAAGACCCTCAGCTGGGTGGAATGGCCACACCTGTAATCTCAGCAGCTCAGGAAACTGAGGCAGGAGGATCTTGAGATCAAAGACAGCCTCAGCAATTTAGTGAGGCCCTAAGCAACTTAATGAGACCCACTCTCAAAATTAAAAAATAAAAAGGGCTGGAAATATGGCTCAGTATTTAAGTGTCTCTGCATTTAATCCCTGGTACAAAAATACTAATTAAAAAAAAAGAGAGAGAGAGAAGACCCTCATTTTCCACCAGGCTCAGCCCAGGAAAATGGAGGACATCTAAGCTCAGACATTACAGAAGACCCTATACATGGCCTGCACTGCCATCCTGGGTATCTGATCCAGTTGGGCAGTGCACCAAAAGGCTTTTCCTCCCACACAGTGGAGACACAGCTGGAGGTGGAAGTCTTCAATTAAATCTGATTGTCTGACTCAGCAATAAAATTAGGCTGCAATAGCCATTGATAGTCAAGAGCAGGCAAGTTGCCGGTTAAGAGCAGGCCAAGCAAGCAGTGTGGAGATTGATGCTTGAGAGGACTGGGAAGTAGGTTCTGTGTCCAAGGGCTCTAGGGAGTCCCTTCCCAAAAGGAAATCTTGCTGAGATCTACCAACATTTCCCTGATCCGATATAAGGAAACTCTTAATATTTGTTCTGGTTGTGTTTCAGGGGATAAGTTAATGTCAAATTATCCAATGTAATAATAATCAGTTGTTATTCTATAAGCAAAGAATTCTTCCTATGGAGGGTGTGAGGAATGAGCCCCTAAAACTAAGTTCTAAGTTTTGTATGTCCAGAGCCTAAATTCAAAACTCACTTGCTTTACTGGGCCCCTAAAGTTGAAGTGATCCTCCAATCAGGCATTAGAAAGGCAGGTGTTATATTGTGGTCTTCAAGAGCATTGGATTCTGAGTGGGATTCAAATTCCAGCTCGACTGCTTACACTGTGTAAGCTCAGGTAGGTTCCTTAACTCTATGTCCTTCGTTTCCCCATCTGGAAAATGAAGGTGATGTACAGCCTAGACTTACGAACGTGGTGAATTAATCAATGTGAACACTTACTGGCATGTTGGGTATGTAGTTATCGACTTTTGAAGGTTAGCTCTCATTATCATTGGCTGGCCCCACCCAGCAGATTCAGGGGCAATCCCTGCCCGATCCAGACAGGTGGGTTCCAGCCCACTCACGCCCTGAGCCTAGATCACCTTGCCAACAGTCCAGCCCTGAGTGCCTGACAGGCTAGAATGGGATTTTCTTTCCCGGTGAGGGCTCTGACCATCTCATCCAGCACCGACTCAAGGCAGGTGAGAGCAATCACGGGACTGTGAAAGAGGTTTCAGCCACAGAGGAAATCGGCATTTTCATGAAAGACATAACAAACCCACTAAAAGGACTTGAGTCCAAGGAGATGGGTCTGACCAAGCGTAGATCTGCACGCAACACTCTAAGAGCCGCTAAGTGTCCCTGTCCTCTGAAGCTGTCTGTCCCTCTGTTTTTGCAGCTTAGGCTTTCTTTTCTTCTCTCCTCCCTGTCTCTCCCTCCTGGTCTCAGTCACTCTCTTTCTCCTTCTTCATCTTTCCTCTATCCGGTGTAAGCTTCAGCTCTCTTTGTAAACCTGCTTTGTGTCAGTGTTTACACGTATTTTGCCCTTGGTGGTCCATGCATCCAAGTATTCAGTACACACAAATATTATTTGCCTTTCAATCAGGACACCTGGGTCTATTTCACTGGCCCTCTCACTCACCCACTGTAGGATGGTCAGCAATAATAATAGCAATTATATGTTACAATTAGTGTGTGTCACTCACACTTCTAAGTGCTTTAGCATATGGTTAACTCATTCAGTTGTGCTCGGTAACCTATAAGGTAGGGACTTTTACTATCACTGTCATTGCCTGTGGTTAACTGGGGTTGCTATTAATCTAGTACTTAATCATTACTTCCGCCTGTAAGAGGTTTAAACATCCCCACCACATTGAACTAAGGAGCAACCTCACAACTTTCTTTGACCAACGAAGGTCAGAAAGTGTCATGGGCTACTTCCAGTTTTAAAAATCAGTGTGTGCTTTGCTATTGCTGTGGTTTGGATCTTAATGCCCCCCACAGTCTCGCGTGTGAAAGGTTTGTTTCCCAGCCAATGGTACCATTTGGAGATGATGGAACATTTCAAAGGTGGAGTCTGGTGGAAGTAAGTCAGGTCACTGGGGGTGGACCCCCCGAGGTAATATTGGGACCCTAGCTCCTGGCCCCCTTTCTCTCTGTCTCACTCTCTACTTCCCACCCTGAGGTAAGCAGCTTTACTCCACTACATGCTCCCCACTGAGCAGTCTAAACACCCATGGCTAGACCATGGCTAAACAGGGCTTAACACCCATGCTCTGAAACCCCTGAAACTGAACCAAAGTAAATGTTTTCCCTTTAAGTCAATTTCCTCAGGTATTTTCTTCCAGTAACGGAAAGCTAACTAACATAGTCATTTTTTCTTTTCACTGTGCCATGATGACTATCAGTGCTCCAGAGAGGGGCTGCCCTGTCCACTGGGACCTGAGGCTGAAGCAGAGCCATAGCTGACTCATAGAGGACAATAGGTAAGAACGAGAAGTAAACATCTCTGCGTATGTGTGTGTGTGTGTGTGTGGTGTCTGTCAATTCTTTTTGTTTGTTTTGTTTTTCCACAATGTCAGAATTTATAGAACAACCATAAATTGACAGGCTGTATCACTTTCTTCTCTTATTGCAGTATAACCTAACCTGTCCCAACTAAATCCTTGCTTTCAGGTAAGGAAACTGAAGCACATTCAGAGTGTCTGGCTTCAGAATCTGAGCTCCGGTCACTGCTCTATATCACCTCTATGAACCTCAGTTCCTGGTATATGAAGTGAGGTCATCTGTACTCTAGTGGAAGTCAGTGAAGGTTATGGACATTTCAGTCCAACCCTTCTGAGTCTCCCTTCTTCCACTGCCTGCTTTCTTTGCAGTTTTAAGCATGCCAGGCAGGCTTTATTTTATAGCTGATACTGGTTAGTCTCAAGGGGACTGACATGTTCCTGCCTATGGATGCTCCCAACAAGTGCCCAGCTCAGGAAACCATAAAGGAAAGAATTCCCAAACAACCACTTCTCTCTACCAGGCTTCTCACCTTCAGTGTTTTTAGAGAGAAGCTGTCATTTATCAAGGATCTGCTGTGTTTCAACAAGTATGCAAATATCATTCTTCTTTCTTAAGGTCTTACTACAAAGCAGGTATTTTTTGCATTCTTCTTGATGAGGAAACTGAGACCCAATAACACTAAATAACATGTCAAAGGCACACACCTAGCATGCTTGGGCTCCTGGTTTCATTTCAGAGCCATCCAGTGCTAAAGCCTGTGTTCTTTACACCAGGCTTCTTGCTGTAGAAAGCCAATATTGCTCCCACTCATCTTCCGGCACAGTCTTTTTTATTATTTGTGACCTTGGAGGTATCTGAGTCTTTTGGTATATTCTATGCCAAATAACATTAAAATGCTCCAAGGGATACAAAGAAGAGGTTTCTGAAGAAGAAAGCAGAGGGGCAGAGAGATAGAGCTAGGCAAATTCCTAAAAAAAGCCTTTATGTAACAGTAAAACAGAGAGGCTAGAAAAAGACATGAAACAGACTAAGTAGTATGTGGTTTTGTATTTAAATAAGAAAGCCAAGAACAGTGCTGAGGAGTCTAACTCAAAGCTTTCTGAGCTCTCAATGGAGCATTAATGAAGCAAACTTCCAAGGGAGTATCCCAATTAGCCCTTTTTTCCAGATGATCAGACCAGGATCCCGAAGCCTGATTCCTGTCCCTAGTCCTTGTCTTGGAACAAAATTATCCCTGTTGAGAAGCTATGCACCAAATAACTGCCTGATTTTCACAACAGACTTACATCTTAGGACTCCTCTGCTGCCACTTTAGGATAATGAGCCCATTGATCATTGCTATATTTCAATAAATATTTTTTTCCTGATAATGAGCCAATTTATAATCTAAAGTCAGATGTTGTCAGGCCTTGCATCTTTTTTGTTTTAATGTATCATCATAATTGTTATTATTTGGTATTACCATCTGGGTTGCATCTTAAAAAAATAAAAAGCCTTGCTGTGCTTTTGGAAGCTACTACTTTTGAGGTATTATGTCCTTGAGACACCCCACCCCAGAGACACACACACACACACACACACACACACACACACAGCATGGCCTTACAAATACTGAGTCATTCCTGTAGCCTTCTCAAAACACTTGCCTGCATGATCCCATTTCTAACAAAACCTCCAACTCCTAATACCCCCTTATAATTGTGTGGCTACTGTTCCCAAAGCGTCTATAATACGCCAGGCCTATTGCCAGAGAACGCGGAGGAGAATGCAAAATTTCACAAGGCTCAGCCAGGCCCTCAACACTCAGTCTAAAGGGCATTAAATAAAAATTAGTATGAGTACAAGAGGTTAGAATATGGGAGCCAGGGAAGGTCTCTTGCTCTCCTAAGGGAAATCAAGGATCTATGCATTCTGCCAAGCTTCATTCTGCTTCATCCTCGAGGAAAAGAGTGTTGATGTGAGCTGATCGGGTTTAAATTTTGCTTGGACCCCTGGGCCAGAAAGTGGTGCTTTTGGTGTGAAAAAGAAAAGTAGCCAAAGCTCAAGGCTCCCTGGAGCTCTTTCCAGACCTCCTTTTTAATATCTCTTCACCGTCTTCTCTTTCTCCCTGACTCCTGGACTAAGAGAGACCTGGGGCTACCCATGGCCCAGAAAGGACTTTCTGTCCTTTAGGTGGAATCAGAGTGGACCTGGAGGAGTCCACTGTGTTGACCTAGGCAGGCAAATTGCTTTCTTGCAGTTCTACAGGAGATGCCATCGGGTGTAAGGGGGTAAGAAAATTTATCCCAAACTCTGCAAGTTCAAGAGACTGCAACCTGTTCTTTCAGTGTTGTTGTGGTTTGGATATGAGGTGGCCCCCAAAGCTCCTGCGTTAATGCAGGAATGTTCCGGGGTAAATGATTAGATTATAAGAGCTATGACCTAATCCGTCCATTCTGCTTTGAATGAACTGACTAGGTGATAACTATAGCCAGGTGGGGTGTAGCTGGAGGAGAGGGGTCACTGGAGGGATGCCTGGAAGGGTTCTTCTTCCCCGTGATCCCTTCCCCCTTCCCCCCTCCTCTACCTGCTTCCAGGTTGCCATGAATGGAGCAGCATACTTCCGCCATGCCCTTCCGCCATGATGTGCTGCCTTACCATGGGCCCCAAATAATGCAGTTCAGCCCCAGCATGAACTGAACCTCTGGAAGTGTGAACCCCAATAAACTTCCCCTCCTCTAAGTTGTTCTTGTCAGATGTTTTGGTCACAGCAACACAAAGCTGACTAACTCAAAGGTCATACTGAGCCACTGTTTAAAAGGCCCATCCCAGATTTATTTAACTTCTAATGAGAAGTTACCAACTACAACTTTTGCTATTTACTATTAATTAAAGCTCAGAATCAGTGACATTGCTTATTAATGTGGACTTGTGACTAGTAGAAAAGTAAATGATTTCTGACAAGTAGATAATCCCAAAGGTTGTGGGTTTATTGCCCTGTAGGATATTAACAAGTTTCATATCTAACCCAGTGACCTTATGCTGATGTTCCTTTTTTTAAAATTGCCTACAAGAACTGTATAGAGGGAAAAGAGGGGTGGGAGGGGTGGGGGGGAAGGGAAAAAATAACAGAATGAATCAAACATTACCCTATGTAAATTTATGATTACACAAATGGTATGCCTTTACTCCATGTACAAACAGAGAAACAACATGTATCCCATTTGTTTACAATAAAAAAATAAATAACAAAAAACAAAACAAAAAAAATTGCCTACAATTATCTCCATTCTTTAAATTCTCTATGAGCCAGATTTGTCATCTGTGATGTTTAATTTTATGTCAACTTTCCTGGCTATGGTACCCAAATACATAAGCAAATGTTATTCTGGATATTTCTGTGAGTGTGTTTTCAGATGAGATTAACATTGAAATTAGTGAACTTTAAGTAAAGCAGATTGTCCTCCATAATGTGGGTGGGCCTCATCCAATCAGTTGAAGGTCTGAATAAAACAAAAGACCTCCTCCAAGCAAGAGAGGATTCTATAGATGACTTTCAACCTTGAACTACATTATCGGTTCAAATCTTGAGTCTTCAGACAGCCAGCCTATCCTGTAGATTTGGGTCTTTCCAGCTTCCATAATTGTATGGAACAATTCCTTAAAATCTCCATTCCCTCTCAGTTTGCACATCTTAGTGGTTCTGTTTATCTAGAGAACCCCAACTAATATACCAATCTACTGATTCCCTCACTCATGCATGAGTTAAATAAAATCTTTGACACATCCTTATTCTATGGCTTTAAAGAGTCTTATTTTCGTTTCACTTTATGATTTGACAGAGGACAGAGACTGATCCAGAGATGAGGAAAGTTCCTTTGACTGGCCTTGTCCCAGCATGTTTTCCATAGGGAGCCTCCAAAGCAGCGGTAGCTGTGGCAAGAAGAGATCCCAGTGTTTGAGAGTTTAGGTCCTGGCCAAATGCCAATGCCATGTCATCTAATCAAGACCACAAGAAATACATTGTGAAAAATAGAAATTCAAAATAAAATTATGTGTAAACAATTAATAAAGTAGTATTGGATTATAATCCAAAATATAGAATAAATATCCATGCAGTCATACTGATAGAAATCGATGATTAAATAAATAAGAAGAGAAAACCTTCCCATGCACAAGAATTGCAAATACTTTATATATGCTCTCTGCACTTTAAGAGGTGAAGACTGTAGCTCTCCACTCATTTAGTGTGGGCTGCACGTTGTGACTGTCTTTCAAAAAGTACAGTATGAAAAGAAAGGGAAAAGAGTAACTTCACAGTGGAGAAACCTGACAACACTAAAGATGAAGATGACATACAGAAGCACCTGGTCCCCTTCAGCTTGGCTTTAGGGCTATTAAGAGCATTTGAGTGAACGGGGAGGGAGGGCAGGCTGTGGGGGAATGCACTCTATTTTGCCTGGAAATGTATCTCCTTTGCACCTTCCAGAAACACTCCTGAGCAGTGCCAGGTATAGAGCTGAACAAACGTAACCTCAACAGTTCCCCAAACACAGCTCTGAGCATCTCCCAGTCTCCAGGGTTCTGGGTCTATGGTGCGTAAAGATTGGTTGAGCTTGCCTAGGCTTACAGGGAAGAAGAAAACCAGAATGGGCTGTGTGTGGGTTTAGTCCTCACTTAGAATAAGCTTGACTTTGAGGGGTGACCTGCTAGGACACTGAGACAACTTCTTTCCAGGACCTTCTACTTGGATGTGGGAGTCAGAGAGCACTCACAGGACCCGGAGTTATTGGGGAGGAGGCTGCCGGGCAGAGTTTATGCTTAACCATAGACTGAGCAGCAGGGAGGTGTCAGTCTTTGATACATTGTCCTTCCTAAGTAGTCCCTTTTTCTTTTCCATTATTGCTCTCGTCGTGTTACTGTGTGCAGTCTATTTCTTTCTGAACATTTCAGGGGGCTTTGGGTGTGGTGGGACTGGTCAGTTGCGTCTGCTTGCCTCTGAAGAGAAGAGATTCCTATACCGAGTTGGCATCCACATTTCTACAGCCAACCAGATCCTTTCTCAGGAAAAGTGTTGAGCTCACAGATGCCCGTTATCAGAATCCACAGCAGAGGGCAGTATGGGTGCTCCATTCTGGGATGCCCTCTGCCAGAGCTAGGCTGAGTAATGGGTCTTCTGCTGTTTTCCCCAGAAATACACGACGAAAGTAGGAGTATTTGTTTTCTATTGCAGCTTGACAAACTGCCACAAAGGTCGCCACAGACTGTGTGGCTTGAAGCAACACCCATCTGTTAGCTCAGAATTCTGTAGGTCAGAGTCTGTGCTTTCCCACCTAAATCCAGAGGGCAACAGCGGGTGTGGCTGCCCGGAAGGAGTGATCCAGGAAACAAGGTCCTTTTGCACTGGAACCATAAACTTGGCCAGCTAGCTCTTTAGGGCTATGGCCACATCCGTCAAGAAAAAAGAAAAGGATAGTACTCAAAAGCCATTTTTGAAGAGCATTAAAGGAGCAGCCAGATTGGGATTTTGCCTGGTTTGCAAACTCTTCTCAGTATTCCTGAAATCTCATTTCAGATGACAATTTCATTTCCAGGGGTTAGGGATGAAGCTCAGTGGTAGAGCACTTGCTTATAATGTGTAAGACTCTGGGTTCAATTCCAAGTAATGAAAAAAAAATATATATTTTTATAACAATATAGCTGAGACTATTGGATTCATCAGCAACACTGAAGTTTTTCAAACTAAAAAACTACTGCCCCTAGAACTTTTCTTCTGTTGATCTGGACCTCTTGAGACTGTTCTTTATTCTCTTTCCCAAGGACTCATGAAGAAAATGGAAGCCTCAGAGCTTCAGAATGCAAGAGTAGCCCAAATCCCTCCTTTCCACTGCTGTTGCAGCGAATCCGCAGGCTTTACCTAGACCTAAAAGCAAGTTCCAGAGCTGAAACGGCCTTGGTTTACTATTCCAGCTTACAAGCCAGAGAACTTGGCACCAGCCTTCCTCCTCTTACTTTCTCTAACCTGCTGCACCCTCAGTTTTAAAGAATAGAGACAGCTGAAGACAGATCTGTGTTCTCTGTTGGTTTGAAACACCATTGACAACCAGCTTGGTTAACCAGTTGGGAAGCTTTTCTTCTCTCTTACTTGGTATTTAAGATGTGTGTGTTCTGCTGCTCAAATTTGAAGAGGGATCATGGCCATGTAAGTCATGTGTTTGGCTCCAAGATATCAGGAAAGGGTCAGATACATTGGACCTTTGGGATATGAGATCCCAAGGTGTCACAAGAAGAAGGTGTGGAGGGACTATTCTAAGAGAAATAGCAAACGATTCCCTTTTTGCCTGTCCTGGTAAAAGTCCCACTTAAAGGATACAGTTGTTAATCTTCTACAGGATGGGGATGCTAAATCTGGAGAAAAGTGAAAATATTACAGTTAGGAGAAAGGAATTAACGTATAAAAATTGGGGGTGGGGAGGCTTATTACTTTAAGTTGACTTTGAGACATTTCATTATCTATCTTTCTGCTGCCCACTGGCTTCACGGGGACAGTAAACTCACCACAGATACTTAGCACAAATTTGTTGTTTGTTTCATTAATTTACCCTGGTGAGCCCAGGTGGGACATTTCTTCGTAAGAAGAGGTACAGTTCCAGGACAGACATCTAGCCACTCACTGAATTGTGTCAACTTGTCATAAATAGCTGGTTACCCACAGCTTCCTTTCTGGCAATCTTCCCAGTGGTTATGGCTGCTCCCTACTTCCCTACCAAATCTGATTTCCTCTCTCCAAATCTTATTAGCGTATTTCCATTCAGCAACCAAGTAGTCCTAGACCAATGGCATGGTCAGCACATAGCAAGTACTTAAAAAATCATGAACTGAATCCAACATTCTGTCCTGTACTTCCAATGAGCCTTTTCTCTCATCTGGATCAGACTCAGTCCCAATGCTATTCTCAGCCACTGTGCATACTGGCCATAGGAATAAGGAAGACAAACTGTCGTTACTTTCAAAGGCATTGCTGTACCTAGGTGTCACATACCTGAAAAGACCTTAGGCACTTCGTGTATGAAACCCACCTTGAGAACAGTTGTGTTTTAATGATTGCTGTTCCCTGGTTCCAAAGGCCATTTAGGCCCTTTCTGACAAGGAGATTGTCAAAGCATGTGGCTGTTTTCTATAACAACAGCACAGCCTTTTCTCTTCAGGTTGACACCAGAGAAAACACTTTAAAGTGTGCAATCTTTATCCAAGTTCCAGTTGCAGAAACTAATATTTATAAAGAATTGCCTAAAGAATGCATAGTCCACCCATTCCTCTGAGCCATCAAAATGTTACCTTTACATCAAGTGAAACCGTCAGAAAAAAATTGATTTGGCTTTTGCTAGGTGTGTCTGGTGTTTTGACATTAACCTAGGAGGAGGGAGATCATTTTTAAGAGGCCATAAAAAATTTGTTCGGTAGCCTTTTATAGACATGTTGTCAAAGGCTGTCACAAAGAATCTTCTCGTTGGATTACACAGGAGCAAGTTTCTCTCCAATCTTGGTTCTAGGAATTTGATTTTTATCTTATGTACATTGTGAATAAGGCCTCTTCGCAGTTCTTGCTAGGAAACTCAATGTTAAATTGGTGGCCCACATTCAGCAAATGTATGGGACCTCAGAATCTTGTGTACTGATCTTACCTCTAGCCTTATTATAATTTTTCTATTTGCTCAGATACCTCCACTTAATCTCATACTCAATTATACTTACTGTATTTTTGTAAGCTGCCACAAATCCTTTGGAGAAAAAGGCAAACATACATATATATTTCAATTTTTATTGATCTAGGGATTCATGTAGATCAGGCTCAAAATGACATTACTTTCAAATAACACTGTGGATTCATAAAAGGTGACTAAAAGGTAATTCTATTTTCACCTGCCATTTTTGAAAACTCAGAGTAAATCCACAAGTGTAGGCTATAGCACCACTTGCTGAAATTTCATTTCCTCGATTATTCATATTTCTCAGGCTTCTCTAGTCTTCTTTTCCATATTCCATAAGACTCATCCAACATCTCATTTCCAAAAACTGTCTTCTTTCTCTCCCCATTCTCTCTCCTCCCTCCATTTATTATGTGATCTTTCTTCATCAAGCAAGATTCCTTCCCCTTTTGGTCAAGGGGAGATTTAAAAAAAAAGATATGACCGACTACCAGAAAATTCCCTTTTATTTTTCCCCTTTCCTGTGATACTAGGGATTAAATTCAAGTAGGCCCTATCACCAAGCTACATCTTTGGCCCTTTTTATTTTTGATTTTGAGACAAGGTCTTGCTAAGGTACTAAGGCTAGACTCAAACTTTCAATCATCCTGCCTCAGCCTTCCAACCTTCTAGGATTGCAGGTGTATTCCACCAGGCCTGGCCCAGAAAATTCCTTTTGATAGCAGGAAGAGAATAAGGAACATAACACACCTAGACTAATAATTTTTCTCATTACAAATAAATTAAGTTTATCAATTACTAAATCTTGATTAATAAATCACATCCCAAAAAGTCAGTACCTCTGATAGATAATCTAAGAACCCTGAGTTCTTAGGAAGGGAAAGAGTTCTTCCTTAATCATATGGCCAATCTGCACAGTGCCTGAGAATAGCATCTTGACTGAGGGGTAAGTCTGATCCAGATGAGAGAAAAGACTCATTTGGAAGTAACTTCATTTATTTCCAAAATGAAGATAGAGCAAAATGGAAAAAATGAGATTATGCCGAGAAACACCACAAGCAGGAAAATGACATGTGCAAGAAAACATTCTTGACATTTTGGCCTTTAAAAATTAGTACAACCTAAACATCCAATATTAGAGGAATAATTAGGTTAATTATAACCTACTCCTGTGATGGGGTAGTGTGTAGCCATTTAGCGTTTATACTGAAGAATGTGTCACAACAAAGAAAAAAGTTCATGCAATGATAACTGAACAAAAAGAAAAACAGCAAATCACATTCTATAACCTAGGGCTCAATGTGTGTACCTCCAAAAGGAACGGTAAAGGGCACAGGAGGGGTGAGTTACCTCAAGATGGAACACTGAGGAACACTGATTTTATGGAATGTTCCAGTCAAGAATGCTTTCAACAGAGACAGGGAAGATGGAGCAAAGAAGCAAGAGAAGGAGTGAACAGAGAGCATAGCATCACATTTATTTCCTTTACCACATTTAGTCCTTACAATAGTTCTAGTGGGAAAACCTATGATACCCATTTTGCCATTTGCTAGATGTCAAGAGATTAAGCCAGAGGTGGGGGTGGGGCTGTGATGGTGCATGCCTTCAATCCCCGCTACTTGGAGAAATGGAATTTGAGCTGAGATCTGCCTAGAGTTACCAACCGAGCTCTTTGCTTTCCAGCAGGCTGCCTCCCTGACACAGAGGAAATCACTTTTAGGTGGGCATGAGTTTGTGGACTAGGTGGGGTCAATCGGTAGTATTTCCTACTGATTAAGTACAGTTCTGATGCAGGGACAGAGGAGGGGAGGAGGGGTGAGAGAATGGTCCCCAGAGCGAGGGATTCCTATGGAGACTGTAAACTCCACTCCCTACAGGGCAGTCAAGGTAAAAGGGGAGGTGACGTGGTAACTTGGAGGATGCACACACTGACGGGGAACAGAGAGGAATATGACGCAGTTGTCACATGTTCCAGTTTGTTTACAGAGGCACAAAATTTGGATGGGATCTTTCTTTGTAAATATTTTAATTTTTGATCCTGGGAACTATTGGAATGCATTTTTAAATACTGTGTAGACTAAATCTGTGGAGTAGATAGAACCTCATTATAGACCTGGCTACCACTTCTGCTTGTAGTTTGTCTTCAGGAACCACACCCTCAGCAGGGTGGACCCTATGCAGAGCCAGTCCCCAGGCTAAGAAGAAACCCCCAGGCTAAATTAGGAAATGAGCAGGCCTGACTCCAGTCGCTTCTTTTCCATCTTCCTTCCCTGTTCGTCTTATTGGCCCATCATTCAACCTTCCCTGATGAATGCTTTGTTGGGTTCTGTTCCATGGAGTTAAAGGAGCATGGAGTGTCTCTCATCACAGGCCTTTTCTGGGAAAATAAATGGCCAGCTCCCTGGAGTTGGGGATTTTTTATGCAATGACTTTCCTCTAAGAGATTTATTGCAGCAGCTTTGTGAGAGATTTGTAGTGAGTAGTGTTCAGGCTGTAGGTCTTAAATCCTCAATGCCACAGTCATAACTCTGCAGGAAGGAAATGATAGAAGTTCACAGTAGCTAATATTGCATTATGATGATACTGTCTCCGCAAAAATGATTGCGCTCTCACTGCTACTGTCTTACTTAGGAGACGGGAACGCTTCAAAATGGGCTTGAGATATCTGTCCTGGCAGTACTCCCTGAGATCCAGGACCTATGGACTGTGGAAAGAGAGCTAATGTTTACCCAGCACTTACCACCCCCTTTTTATACATGAGGAGACCGAGGCTTGGGGTGGTTCAGTAATTTTCCCAAGCTATAAAACTGTAGAGTCCAAAGCAGGGCTTATCTAATATGCTGCCTAGAACATAATTCAAATATATAAAAGAATGTTTAATCAAAATTGACAAAAGTAGATGGTGAGATATTTTTATCATTTTAGGCATACATTGAAACATTTTTAGACTTAGTCTACAGCATACAATAAAATGACTGAAATGACACCATGAGGAGCCATTGAGACACACCCAGGGGACAGCATAATGGAATCATCTAAGTCTCTTCAAAAAGTCAACATCTGGGGTAGGGGGAATGTCAGGGTGCAGTTTTAAATTTTAAAAGATTGAAAAGGCAAAATAACCTAATGTAATAATATGTGAACCTCAATTGGATCCAGGTTCCAAAATGGCAAACATATAAGACATTTGGGAAGCAATTGAGGAAATATGAATATAGACTGGATGTTAGATGATATCAGGGAGCTATTATTACTCATTTTAGGATAATGGATTGCGGTTATGGAGGAAAAGCTCTATTCTAAGGAGATAGATGCTGAAGTACTTAGGAGTAAGTGTCCTGACATCTGCTCTTAATTTCAAATGCTTAAGAGAAAAATTATGCATGTGTGTATCTGTAAGATAAAGCCAAATGTTATCTATTGCTGAATCTAGGTGGTGAGTACTTAGGTGTTTTTGATACTATTCTTTCAACTTTTCCATTCATTTAATTTTTTTGTATTAAAAAAAGAGTGAAAATAAGAATATAAAATTTGATTGGATGAAGCTCCTTAGAATGATAGGACAGGAGCTGTACCAAATAGGGTAAAACAATTTTGAAATTCCTGTAGAAGATCAATGGGATGGTTGGGAATAAGTGTTCATTATGGTATATATAAAAATATTTTTAAAGGATATGGACACATGTTTATACTCATGTAAAAATGTATTTGTGGGTAGATAAACACTAGAACTGTATCTGTTAGGTTATTGAAAATAGAAATGATCTTTTTTTCAAAATTACCGTTGGGTATTTTTTTGTTTTGTTTTTGTGGTATTAGGAATTGAACCCAGGGCCTTGCAGATGGTACGCAAATGTTTTACCACTGAGTTACATCACCAGCATGTTATTTTATCTTATTTTAAGACAGGGTCTTAACAAATTTCCCAGACTGGCCTTAAATTTGTGATACTCCTGTCTCAGCTTCCCCAGTGAGCTTCCCCAATAACTGGGATTAGAGGTATGCACCATTGTACCTGGTCAAAATTAGTCTTGTTACATCACCTTTTCTATTAACATAATCATCAAAAAGTATGTCCCTGAACCAAAACAGAAAAAGATCATAACACATGTTGTGGGGTTACTGATAAATATTTTTTAAAAATCCATTCTAGAAATCTACTATAAAGAAATATTCTATATTGTTATAACCAGTAAATACACTGAATTTATTGCATTACTAAAAACAAATCATGTAGGCACTTCAGCTCTATGAGTCTAGTATGCTTAATAAGATTGAGGGAAAATAAGAAGTGAAAAAATTAAATAATATTTTAAGCAGCCTCAGAAAGTTAGAGCTTTGGTTCATAAGTGTCAAATAGTTCTAAACAAATTAAAAGAACAACTGTCTAAAATGCTTCAGTGCCTTCACACCACGATGCCAAGTTGAGGAGCTTTAATAGAGACTTATGTGGCATGCAAAGCTTAAAATATTACTATATAGTCCTTTAAGAAAAAGTTTGTCTACTTTAGTTGGTCTAAAAGTGTTTATGGATATGAAAAATGTATATATACATATAGCAAATACATAGTGCATGCTTACTGAAACCTGACTTGAAAATTCTAATTCTCAGAATTGAACCAGGGGAAATAATCAGAAATGCAGGGGGAAGTTAAAAAGGTAGCTCATAACAATAAAAGTGGAAATAACAGGGGCAACCACTAAATAAATGATAAGCATTTACATTTGTGTATGATGGAATATTATATGATGGGATATTATACCACCTGATATAATGAAATGTTAACCACAAAAATGATACTTTTAGGACTGGGATGTGAATCAGTGGTAGAGCTTGCCTAGCATGTGTGAGGCACTGGATTTGATTCTCAGCACCACATATAAGTAAATGAATAAAATAAAGGTCTATCAACATCTAAAAAAATTTTTTTTAAATGATACTTTTTAAAGAAGCACTTACTACTTTTGCAGTAAGGAAAAATAAGATTTTTAAAGGGCAAAAATAAGATTTTTTTAAAAAGTGTTCACTTATGTAACATTTATGATGGTATTTAGCTACAATAAATTATAGAAAAATTTTGAATTATCTACAAATAGACCTTACGTAAACTTATAAATATAAAGAACAATGTCTGGAAAGACATAGCAATACCATCAACAGTGGTTCAGGAAGTAACATTCAGGAGGACTTTTTCTTTCTGCCTAATACAATCCTAGAGTATTTCGCTTTTTTACAATGAGTATGTAAACCAAGAGAAGAAGTACATATACATATGTATGTCCACCTATAAAAATTAATTCTTATTAAAAGCCTTTAAATGACTTAGTACATGTTTACAAAACGGCTGAATACAATATCAGAAGTATGACATGAACTTCAGGAAGACAATGCACACAGGAAAGTACTGAGAAAATGTCAAAATATTCAGCGAATGATATTCACCTCAGGCCTGTGATGCTCTTACAACAGTTTTGGGGAAGATTTTGGCTTCCACCATCTCCCAGGATTCTTATTCTCCTTGCTGCACCTTGTTGTAAAGTCTCAGGGAGGAGACATTTCTCATCTCTGCTCCTATCTCCACCTGAGAACCCAAGCAATTTACGCTGATCATGTTATGGTTTAAATGTGATGTTCCCCCAAAGGTTCACATGTGAGACAATGCAAGAAGGTTCAGAGGAGAAATGATTGGGTTGTGAGAGTCTTAATCAGTGATTTAATCTCCTGGTGGGATTAACTGAGTGGTAACTGAAGTGGTGGGGTGTGGCTGGAGGAGATTGGAATTGGGGACTGGCTTTGGGGAATAGATTTTATATCTGGAGAGTGGAGACTCTTTCTGCTTCCTGATAATGTGAGCTGCTTCCCTCTGTCACACCTCGAGCTCTGAGGAATGAAGTCCGCCTTCAGTGGACTAAGACCTCTGAAACGTGAGTCCTCAAATAAACCTTTCCTCCTCTGTAATTGTGCTAGTCAGATCCTTTTAGTCACAGCAGTCAAAAAACTGACTTAAACACCAAGCCTGCCCTGTCAACCTGTGGAGACCTCTGAAGCTTATCCAAGTGAGTCTCCCTCCGCCTGGGTGGTGGGTTAGATTTTGCAACCCAAACTACTACTATGATAGCGGCTCCCTCTCCACAAAGAAATAATGATCTCCAGGTCTTTCTGACTTGTCCTACTTCATCATTATCTGTGGTCCTCTCTCAGCTGCTTTATGTCTTCACCAACTAGCTCAAATTCCATCAAGAGGGCTGGAGTGTCGCTCAGTGGTAGAGCACCTGCCTAGTATGCATGAGGCCCTGGGTTCAATTCCTAGTGCGCACACACACAAACACAAATTCCTTCAAGAAACATTCTGGGTTTGGATAGCAGGAGCTCCTAATTCTAGAAAACAGCATTTATAGTGTGTGCATGTCTATCTGTTTATATGTGGAGTGTGTCATATGTCTCTGATTACATGCATTCTATGCATACCTATGTATATGTTTTGTGTGTATCTGTATGTTTATTGTATATATCCATTTGTATAAGAGTGTATGCTTCATATATGTATATATATATGCATGTAGGCTTCATGTGCTGTATTTGTGTGTTTATCATTTGTTCATGTGTGTTGAATGTATCTGTACTGGTTTTTTATCTGTATGTGTGTTGTGTCTGTCTTAAGTATGTGTGGGCTGGTGCATGCACCTGGCTTCACTAGTCTGAGATTCATATAATTTCCCTCCATGAGGAACCTGAAATACAACTAATTTTTCATTTTCATGACCATACCGTGAGTTAAGATACTAGACTAGGGGAAGTAAAGAAGGGTATATAATAACTCTTCTGTAAATCTAGAATGCTTCAAAATTGGAAGAATGAATGATGAAAATGTATGTGTACACCAAGGAACATTATTCAGCAACAAAAAAAAAAAAATGAAATTCTGTCATTTGCAGCCATGTAGATGGAACAAGAGGACATTACGTGAAATAAGTTAGGCAGAGAAAGACAATTACTGCCCATTCTCACTTACATGTGAAAGCTAAAGGTGGTCTCAGAGAAGTAGAGAATAGAATAGGGGTTACCGGAGCCAGGGCAGGGAGTGGAGGAAGGAAGGATAGAGACAGGATGGTTAATGGGTCGGGTGCAGCTGGACAGAAGGAATAACTTCTGAAGTTCTGTAGTGCAGTATGGTGCCTGTGATTGACAACCACTAATTGAGTATTTCGAAATAGCTAGTAGAGAGGATTTTGAATGTCCCTAACAAAGAAATGACACATGTCTGAGGGGATAGTTATGCCAATTACCCTGATCTAATCAGTACACATTGTGTACATACATGGAAACAGCACACTGTACCCCCCACTACTCTATGTCAATTAAAAAGGAAAATATATTCATTTTTAAAACTGCCCAGATTATCAGGAAGTCAATCATTCCCTCTTTCTTGGGGCTTAAACTTCTTATGGGTACTTAGCTTTTATCCCAAGGCACCACCCAAATTGTGAATTCCTCATCAGCAGAGTTGAAGTCAGGCCTAGTGGCTTCACAACCATAGCCCCAAAGGACAGCTCCCTAACTTGCCAAATTGCCATTCCTATTGGCTCTCCTACAGTATGAACACCTGTGATCCAGGTCCCCTTTCAGATGTGTGTCCTGAAGCATTTAAAGGAAAATAAAAATAAACTCAAAGCGAAGCACTGGTGACTAATTTAAGGCAGAACTGAACTTTCAAGGGACTGGGGGAGAGGGAAATAGGTCCTGTGTCTAACTGAATCTTAGCTCAAGGGTGGTCTAAGAGGAGGGTC
The DNA here is from genome assembly GCF_902686455.1 of Sciurus vulgaris. Classification (NCBI taxonomy): domain Eukaryota; kingdom Metazoa; phylum Chordata; class Mammalia; order Rodentia; family Sciuridae; genus Sciurus; species Sciurus vulgaris. Next base: position 62,998,163 of record NC_136476.1, read on the forward strand.
TGGAGGAAGAAAGGCAAAAGGCTGCCTGATTAGGGGACTTTGGTCTTAGGTATTTGAATCCTCCCTTGGACTGTGTGTTACCATGGGTTCACATTTTACAGATGACTACTGTGGATTTAAATATTCTTCCCTCTTCATCCCTCCCAACAAGTCAATTAGGACTTCTTTGGAGAGGAGTGGCTCTGCCCTGCCCTGCTAGGCTGGAAACAAAGTACTCAGCTCCAGGAGGGAGTGTGGTCTGTCCTTGCTCTCAGCTCGCTAAGCAACCTGTTGACGAGATTATAATTACCAGAACTGTGTGCTACACAATGAATGTTCTTGGGGATTTTAATGACCGAAGTGAATGAACATGCTTCAACATTTGGAAACGTGCTTGAGAAGAATAATTGCTTTAAAGTGTTTCATAAATTGTTGCTAGGAGACCACACCAAGATGGGCCTTTTTACTTACAACTTGAAGTTCAACTGGCAGGAAATTCTCATTTGAAATACAGATAAGCAAATGGAACAATTCAAATAAGAAAGAGTGAGAGATAGAGTCCTACTGGCTATTAGAAGAAATCTTCCACTGGAAACAAAATGGAGAACAGGAGGCAAAACGATACTGAGGGTAGTTGTGGACCAGCAGCTCCATTCTGGTTGGTTCTGTGATCTTGAAGAGCTCTTTCCATGTCTTTAATTCTCAGTTTTCTCTTTTACGAAATGATGATACAATAGCTCACTCCAAACAAAAGATGGGAGATAAAGAACATGTAGACGTACCTAGCACATAATGCTCTATATTTCAGTTGTTTGATCATTTATACACATTTGTTTCAAAATACAACTTACAGAATTACTTCCTGTCTTAGCTGGGATCACCCCCAAAAGGAGTCCCTGGGTATAGGTGGCCTATTTGGGAGATGAGTCCTGCAAGCTGAAGTGAGATGGTGGAAGAAAGTTAGATTGGAAAGGGAGAAAAGTCAAGAAAAGTTGTATTGATGAGCAAGAAAGTTCACTATTGATAGATCTTGCTGGGAACTGTCTGAAAGACCAAGGAGGATCCACCCTAGTACTGTTCCACTAAATGCGGAGGCATGCATCCACTGACTCTCATCTCTCTGTGGTCGAGGGTGTCCTCGGGATACCTGCAGTCCCCAACACCTCCAGTGTCTGACAGTTAATTTCTGGTGGAATAAAACAAAACCCTCAGGCAAAAAAGCAAAGAATCACCAGCACATGAGGCAGAAAGTTGCCAGTGAACCCAGGACTGTCCTGTGACAACTGCATATAAACTCAGAGGTAGACCAGAAGGCTGTGGGGTGAGGCATTAATAGTATCTGCAACTCTTGGGATTCAAGAATGAATCTTTTTTTTTTTTTTTTTTTTTTTTTTTTTTTTGCTTCATTTTCTAGAAAGCTTGACTGTGAAGACTAGTAACTTTCTTTCCTTCTAGATTGTCAATCTATAAAATAAAATAGTCTGGAATTTGATCAAGGATTCCATATTTGTGTGGGCAATATATGGTTGAGCAAATCCTTTATATATGGAAGTCCCTTGTCAACCAAGGTCTGGGAGATCTGGAAGATGCTTATGGGCTAAATTTCAGTCCTCGAGCACTAAATGAGAACTTTGGGCACCAACTGTATTTGGAAATGGTATTCTCATTCTGCATAGGTCAGGAAGGAAATACTTCAGCTACTTCCCTACCTAGTCATTCCTTCCCCCGCTAACAGCTGTTGGCCATCTGGATCACGAGCAAGCCAGGCAGGGCTCAAACTTGGCACTCCATAGTGTGGAAGAGCAAAAGCAATTGAGTGTTACCGACCACAGTTTTCTCAGCATGTCTCTTCCTCACCCAGTCCTAGGAAGCACTTTATCATTACCATGATGTCCCCATGCTAATGGCTCTGTAGAAAGCCAGGGGATAAGATAGGACAATAATCCCAGGCAGGAGCAGAAAGGCTGGCAGCCCTCCCCACCCCAACCTCTCAACACCCCTTCCAAGAACCATGAAGATGAGATAGGAAGTCTGAGAAGGAACAAATGGAAAACAAGCAAGAGAGAGACAATCAGACATTATATGCCCTGCATGGTAGAACACAACCCACTTGTGAAGAAGTCTTGCTGAAAGTTGAACCTGATTCTGATCAAGACTCTAGTTTTCAGATCCAGGGTACAGGAAATGGAGTACCACATTGAATGCCACCCCAGGAAAGAAAGCAAAATCCAGACTGTGGGAAACTCAATGGAACAACCAAGCAGAGTTCTCCAACAAATAAAGAGAAGCCTATAAATTACAAGAGACTTAAAAGATATGTTAACTAATTGCAACGTGTAGCTCTTATTTACCTAATGAGGATTATTTCAGTCATCAAACATGAGTTTATGAGAAAGGGAATTTTAAAACTGGTTTAATATTATAATATAAAATATGATTGGTATTGGTAATTTTTTGAGTCATGTGAGAACGTTGTTATTTTAAAATAAAGATAGACCACATTTTTTAAAGATTCATAAAGTATTAATAGTGAAATTATATAATGACTAGAATGTTTCAAAAGAACACTGGGGGGCGGTGTGAATGGGCAGGATGCCACATAAGTTAACAATGAACACCTGGGGTTCTTAAACTATATTGTCCACTTTTGTGTAATTTGAGATTCGCCACAATAAAAATTTTAAAATAACCAAGCACAATGGCACAGGTGATAATCCCAGTGGCTCAGGAGACTGAGGCAGGAGGATTGCAAGTTCAAAGCCAGCCTCAGCAATTTAGAGAGACCCTAAGCAACTTAGTGAGACCGTTTCACAAAATTAAAAAATAAAAATGTTTGAGGATGTATCTCAGTAAGTGACCCTGGGTTCAATCCCTGGTGCAAAAAATTAAAATAAAAATTAAAAGTTAAAAATAAAAAACAACCACAGACTCAACATAGAGGGGGGTTCCCTTCAGGGATGGCCAGGAGTAAAGAGAGCAAGAAACATCCCAGATTGACACTTGATCTTATGGCTTCAGCTCCTTGCCATGTGCTCCTCACCCCTGAGGGGACCTGCCTACCAGTTCTCATTAAAACAGGTCTTCTGCCTCCGATGTGTGAGATATAAGCAGCTGGTGTGGCTACATTCATGATTGTGACTGAGGAGGAATGGAATCAATAAAGGAGTTTTGACCCGTTTAAGTTTCATTACACTGTAACTACATCATGAAGCTAAAAAAATTATTAGAAAAATAATATTAAGAATAGCAGCTAATAGTTATCGAGACCTGACTTTAGACAGGCACTATATTAAGCACTTTTCATGTATCATTTAATTGTCACAGCATAGCTTTGATGACTGTCCCTGTTTTACAGATAAAGGACAGTGAGACTTAGATTATGTAACTCTGCCAGGGTGGCAGAGCTGAGATGTTGCCAAGCTGGAATTCAGTCCTACTGTACTAGTTTTTCTAGGGCTGCCTTAACAAATTACAACAGACTAAGTGGCCCGACAAAGAGAAAGTTGTTTTCTCACCGTTTTGGAGGCCAAAAGTCTGAGATCTTAGTGTTAGCAGGGTGGGTTCCTTCTAAGAGCTGAGGGAAGGAGCCATCCCAGAGTTTTCTTCTTGACTTGGAGATGGCCCTCTCCCTTGACCTTCAGGTGGTCTTCCCTCTCTATGAGTCTGTGTCCACATTTCCTCTTCTCATCAGGTAACCAGTCACTGCAGATTCAATTTCACCTTAATGATCTCATTTTAACTTAATTACCTCTTTAAAGAGGCTACCTGCAAATGTGTTTACATTCTGAGGTTCTGGAGCTTGGGACATAGGAATTTTGAGATGACACACTTCAGTCTATAATCCTTTGGTAGCTGGATTCCAGAATCCACACTTCCTCTCCTCTTCCAAGTTACCTCCCATAAACAGACACTGCCTGGGTAAACCAAAAGATGCATTCAACTCACACTTCGAGCTCTGCATTGTGCCAAGTGTGATCCTTGGTGCACTGTGACCTCAAATAGAAACCCATGGCCTACAGCTTCCAAACAAGAGAGAGCAACAGACCAGCTAAAGCAAAAAAGGAGTATTGTGAGTTTATGAAACTGAAAACCCCAGAGTTGGTATTCACCTCCATCTGGGTGCCAAATTCAACCTTTTAATTAATATTCACAAGATAATCACCCATTCCAAACATTTCACTGATTTCGTATATTTTGCCAAAGTTGTGTGTGTAACCACCAAGGTTACAATGGGCAAGTCTTCTTTCTGCATGGGGTTGCTCCTCCATTCCTCCATCTCCCTGTCCTCCCTCTTCTCCCCTCTCTTATTGACAACATAATTCCTCTCCTGCCTCATGCAAAAGTTTAGCAGACATCTTGTCTTGATGGAGAAGGGCTTTGCCACTTCCTCTTCCACTCCAAATGTCATCTCAAAAGTATTTCTTCTCATCAGGTGGAAAAGTCTCCTGCACAGGATTCTGGTGACCAACATTCTCTCCACCTCTTTACTTGCAACTCCTCACAGTTCTGACATTCGGCTGTGGGTAAAGCTTCTACCCTGGGACCCAAATAAGAAGTGTTAACATTTCATAGGATACAGAGCTTATGCACAGGAAATCACCCCTTGGATGAGGAGCCCATCCTGTTCATCCCACTGAGTCACCACAGTGCCCAGAACAATGGGCAACACATGATGCATATTTGATATTGTTCGTGGAATAGAGTAGTCTGTGTGATTAATCAGCATCTCTTATGAGACAGGAAAAGATGACACACAGCACTTGGAGAAAGACAGAGGCCAGGCAAGATGTGAGAGAAGGCAGATCAGCCCTTTAGGTAGGGGCAGTTTGCTATTCTTGGAAAACATGTTCAATTCTCTGCATTAAGTACCTTTGTATTTTTATGCTATGGTCTGAATGTTTATGGTCCTCGCCCCAAATTCATGGTACAAAATTTAATTCCCAGTGTGTTGGTATTACAGGAGATGTGATTAGGTCATGGAGGTACTGCCCTTCTGAATGAGATTAGTGATCTTATTAAAAGGGAGTGTGCTCACCCCTTCCTCCTTATGAGGACACAGCAAGAAGGGACAATTTATGAAGCAGAGAGCCCTCATCAGACACTGAATCTCCTGGTGTCTTGGTGTTAAGCTTACCAGTCTCCAGAACTGTAAGCAATAAATTTCTGTTGCTTACAAATTACCCAATCTAAGGTTATAGCAACCTAAACAGATTAAGAAACCTAGTTGTTTCATTTTGTTCTTTCTGGAAATGTAAGTCTATGAGAGTTATTTATGGGAAATCAAGATATTGTGAACTGGCTGAATCTAATTTGGTCAGTCAGCAACTGCCAAACTCCATTGAGTAATATTATGGTTTGGATCTGAAATGTCCCCCAAAAGCTCTTGTGTTGAAAGCATGGTCCCCAATGCAGCAAGGTTCAGAGATAGGGCTTTTAGGCAATGATTGGTTCTGAGGCCTCTGACCTCATTAGCAGGTTAATCCATTTGATGGATTAATCTATTGATAGCTGAATGGATTACTGAGATATGGGACCAAGTGGGAAGAAGTAGGCCACTGGAGGTGTGACCTGGAAGGGTTTATCTTGTCCTTGCTAGTTCATGCTCGCTCCCCCCACTCCCCCCCCCACCCCCCGTCTGCTTCTCCTCCCTGTTGCTGTGAGCTGAGCAGCTTTCCTCTGCCATGCCCTTCTGCCATGATGGTTTGTCTCACCCAGAGCCATGGAGCTGGCTGGCTAAATATGAACTGAATCCTCTGAAACCATAAGCCAAAATAAATCTTTCCTCTTCTAAGTTGTTCTTGTCAGGAATTCTGGTCATAGTGACAAAAACTTATTAGTCACAGGTAAATATTAGCAGTATCTAGAAGTTATTGGTGAGTGGTATCATACATTCCCCACCTTACAACTTCCACATCAGGTGCAGTTTTAGACCACGCTCTGCCAAAGCTAAAACACTTTACTATCCAGTAGGTACATGGACAGTCTGACAACTGGTTGTTGAGGTTTTGTGGAAGACCCATTCTCTGCCTTAGGAACAACAAATAATATTGGCATGATAAGGTGAACATGAGGATATTCTGAGGATTGTGGCAGAACCAACCCACCCTTTTGCCGGGTCAAATCATAGCCTTCATGGACCAGGGAGAACAACACCTTGAGTACTGAAAATATAACCAGTAAACTTGAACCTGTATACCTCATTCATGCAAGAGCAGTGGAGCTTCAGTCTTTCTAACCAACCACATGTGTTGAACCAGGCTCATTTACTTATTAAAAAATATCTCTACCATTTCTTACATTAATTAAAAACTCTCATGTGAGATTTTGATGAAGATATTTGAAGTGCTATTTAACCATCTTTGGGGTATTTGTTCCTGATGAGAGAAATTTTAACACTAACTACCTGTCCCATGGTATATATTAGAGTTCATTTAAATATAGATATATGTATGCATACATATATATTCATGGAATATATATACATACATGAATATATACTTACATGTATGTATATATGTATATAAAAACATGTACTTATGTATACACATAAATATATACGTATGTATACACACGGATACACACATACTTGTGTATATATAAATATGCATATATACATATATTACTATGTACTAAAAATACTTGTAAATACCACAAAAATTATTTTCATTTCATGATGGGATAAAAGTTACAGAAGTATAAGAAGAAAGTAAGAGTTGCCTTTTAACAGTAGTAGTTGCAGGAATCCCAGGGGGAGAATCTTGGGGGAAAGAAAATAATAAATGATAAGGCTGGCAGGTCAACTGCTAATTTCCTCTGCTTAAACATGAAATGACTTGTGTTTGTTTTCATGTTAGAGGCTGTTCCACCATGACTAGACTTGCAAGAGCTAATTTCAACCCTCCTTTTATAGCTCCCCATTTTAGAAGGGTTGGTTTATTCTCCTGCTGTCAGCACAAATGTAAAAATTAGGAACACATCTGATTGCACCTGTAGTTACCCACTTGCAGCCACAATTAGCCATAAGCACCCTCCAAAAATGGCAAAAGCTGTTAAGCATGCCTGCAATTAAGTAATTGTGGGCATCATTAGTTGCATCGTTAGTCGCGTGAGTAACTTTTATGGTCGCCATGGCTACCTCCTGATACAAAATTACCCACCCAACAAGGGAGCACTAGAGCTGAAACTGACCCCCCTCTTCTTTTCCAATTTTGTAAAAATTGTGTGCTTTTCTCCGATTATTTCACACAAGTGAATAGAAGATGTTTGCAAATATGAACTGTGTAAAAAAAAATTGTCACCAGGGTCCTGTGTGTTATATGCTTTCTTATTGTTATCAATTTTTTTTTTTGGTATTTTGACATATAACAAAGAGAACCAAGCCTCTGTCTCCCCAAGAGAATAACCCATTTGTAGTATCTAGGTGACAACATAATGTTTCATCTGTATATTCCATCCAATAAAGAAGGTTTATTTTATACCATAGTGAATAGTTCCCAATTTGAATATCTACTACAAATTTTCAACTGGAGAGCTTAACTTCGTGTTACAACTGAAATATTTAGCTCTTTCTCTCAGAGTTTTAATGTGGAAGGGAAATGGGTCCAGAGACTTAGGATGATAATTTTGGTTTAGAGAATTATGATCTGTGGAAACGTCATTGAGAAATGTGTTCTTAAGGAATCACCAGCCTGAGACTGAAACATCAGGTTCTTCTAAATCTCTATAAATATATATACACAGTAGGATAAGAAGATATATGTTAATTTATATTTATTTATATAATGTGTTCAAGGGACTTTATATAACTACAGGTTAATCATCCCTAAGTAGCATGTTTCAGATTTACCCATCCCAGAGATGAGAAGCTAGGCTATCAGTTCCATGTAAGGGTTTAGAAAGTATGGGATAAATAGGTGACTCAATAGTTCATAGTCTGCCATCTCTCCATTGGCCTCATTTCCCATTCAGAGAGACACAAGATTGTATCAGACTTTCTGACCCTACCTGTGGACAAAAAAGAATCTGTGTCAAGAGCCGAGCCATCCAGTAGAACTTCCAGCAATGATGGAAATATGTGCAACGTCCCATCCAGTAGTCACTAGTCATATGTGGTTCGTGAGTGCTGGAAATGGAATTGGTATGGCTAAAGAAAATTTTTAAATTTTATTTAATTTTAATTAACTTTAACTTTAATAGCTACATGAAGCTAGCAGCTACTTTATCACATAAATGCAACTCTAAAATATATGGCTGCAGCCAGGAAAGGGAGATCCAAATGTGTGGAGTGATATATCCCCATTGGTGCAAAATACAAAACCCTCAAATGATTGGTGGTTTCGAATGGTGTGACGCACTGATTGGATAGGTACTCAATAAAAGAAGCAGCTTCCGCAATAAATGAGTCAACAGCTCTCGCCTGCTCTTACCTGGCTCCTGGTGTCTGGGTGGTTATTGACACTGTGCTCTTCACCCCCCATTACATGAGCCCCCGTGGGATACAATACAAATGTGTGATAAATGGATGAAAAATATTTTTTAATTTATTTTTCTTGGTACTAGGATTGAACCCAGGGGTGCTTAACCACTAAGCCACATCCCCAGCCCGTTTTTGTATTTTATTTTGAGACAGGGTTTTGCTAAGTTGCCTAGAGCCTTGCTAAATTGCCAAAGCTGGCTTTGAACTCATGATCCTCCTGCCTCAGTCTCCTGAGTCTCTGGGATTGTAGACATGTGCCACCACACCCAGCTAAAATATTTAGATCCAAAATTACAGGACATGGTCTTGAGGCTTCCCCACCTATTGGCTACGTGATTGGGAATAAAACAGTTCTCTCTTACCTCAAATTGCATTCAAGGAGATGACCCTGGTAGTAGCATGGAGCTTGGAGAGAAATCAGAGGGCATCTCAGTGAATCACGCTGCCTTCCTGTCACCTGGGTGGCTGTACTCTAAACTACATAAAACCGGGGGAAACACAGAAGGGGTGAGAGGAGAGCTGTTCCTATTCAAGCTAGAACCCTCTTGACTGTGATAATAGGGAACCTAACGGACACCACACAAGCATACTCTGAAAAACCCAAAGCTAGTGCTGACTCCAAACAAGTGGATTCAGGCTTCAAAGGGAGTCACCTGGATTTAGTTTTTCTCCCATTTCTTGGCTCTGATTTCTTACATGCTAGTTTCTATGGTGGGTTCCAAGTGGTAGCAATCTGGCAGCAACTGGCCAAGTCCCTACAAACTTTCAAGTCTACCTTCAGGTTAAACATGCCTCTCTGGAGTCCTTTGGCTTCTGGGAGGAGGGCGAATTGAAGCACTATAGAAAAAAATAACAGATGTAGCATCCTGCTTTCCACTTTGAAAGACAAGAGCATTGACCCTTTGAGTAATCACCGAAGAAATGAATCTAATTCAATTCAACTCAACTCACTTCAGCAAACACACCCTAAGACTCCCTGGGTGCCTTCTGTTTCTAACCAGATGCTTGTGGTAACCGTAAAAAGGCATCTCATTTTGGAATTGCATCTGGCCTTCAACCTTCATACATGATATTGTTTATACAACAGACCAGAGTTGTTCATTTCTACCAACTGGTTTGTGTCCTTTAGGATTGTGCTAAGAATGGACAATAGTTCTTCATAGATTCGATTTCCACCTGATTGAATAACTTGAGTGGCAGAAGACTCAAAGTTCATTCATCTGTGCTGATTATACTGCTTGGAAACCCCAAATGCATTCTGCTGGCTTGCTTTCTTTATGCTGCTATTCTACAGGGAAAGGAATTGGGCAAGAGAGTAGATACTGTTTGTTTACTGAGTCGACAACAAGTAGAATACTACTATGTGTCAGCAATTGTGCTTGGTGCAGAAAGAGTCCATCAAGAAAGCCAGATACTATGCAGAGTGCTGTGAGTAGAAAAAGCAATGGGCTTTCTGTCAGGCTTGAGTTCAAGTTGTGTCTTCACCAGTAATTATCACTGTGATTTGGAGATATATCTTCATCTGTAAGATTTCTAAAAACCCCTTGAGCTGGGAAAATCTGTGATTCCATGGAAGGTTTCATCCTATTAGCACGAGGAAGGCCTGCTGCCTGACCTTTGAGAACTAACCAGCAAGCAGAAAAACACGCCTTCACCCTCAGAATTCAGCACACACATCTCCTCTGGGATTCAAACTGAGAGGATCGAATTAAAGTAAGAGACACAAAAAGAGCTTTTCATTAACTCTTAGAAGCTGTTTTTCTTCTTGGGACCAACTTAGTACAAATGGATCCCCAGGAGCTTGGACACACCCCTGCTACAGGGTAGGATTCAGAGAAGGACTTGCAAACTGGGCAGGAATTCACCAGCTGGAGGGACACAGAGAAGGACATTTTGCTAGCGTGGGGCAAGCAAGATGCTGTGGGAGGCCAACAGCAGTGGTGCTTCACCTGGACCCAAGGAGAAGTGGCTCCCCAGAAGTAACCACACGTGCCCCAAGTTGACTTGGCATATCTGCAGTTTCAAAAGCTCTGTTCCAGAACCCTGTGCCCAACTGCTTACCTAAAATCCTGACTGGAAGTCTCAATGTAACCCCAAATTCAACAACTCCAAACTCAACTCATGGTCTACCATCATCCCCACCTTCAAAAGCCTGATTTCTCTCTAGTGCCCTCTCTCTTAATAAGTGGAACCACTGTATTCAGTCAGGCAAGTCAGAGACCTGACATTCCATCCACTGACCACTGTCCTCTCCTCTCTGATTTTACCTCTTCAATTGGTCTACTTTTCATTGCATTCCCTTACCTTGTCTGAACAGGTTGATCACCTCTACTCTCCACTACTACAAAGACTTCCTTATGGTCTCCTTGCATCCATGATGAGTTGTGTCCTCTACTTTCTAAAAGTGCAGCTAGAGTGATATTTTAAACATGCTAATCTGGCTATGCCAGTCCTCTGATAAAACCTTTGAATGACTTTCAGTCCTCTTAACCTAAAGCAACACACACACACACACACACACACACACACACACACACACACACCTACACACTCCTTGTCCCTATAGCCTTGTAGAATTTATAATTTAGTAGCTTTAATCAAGTTCACCAGCTCAGGTAAAATGTGAAGAACTGGGTTCAATCCCAGGACTGCAAAATTAATTAATTAACTCAAGAGGAAGCTGAGAGATGCATAGCAGAATGTAGCAGCTTACGTAGGCAGGGAAATGAAGGAAGACTTCCTAGAGGAAGCAAAGTTAAAGCTGAGATCTAAAGTAAGATTTAATTAGATGAGAAATTGAGGGAGTGTTCTGGAGAGATAGAGTAATATGTTTAAAGGGCCTGTGGCAGGAGGAAACAGGCCACAGCCTGATCCTGTTCACAAGGGAAGTGTAGTTTAAGAAAAAGTAGATGCCCTTCAACAGATGAATGAATAAAGAAATGGCGGTATACATACACCATGGAATATTATTCAGCCATAAAGAAGAATAATATTATGGCATTTGCAGATAAATGGATGGAACTGGAGAATATCATGCTAAGTGAAATAAGCCAAACCCAAACAAACCAAAGGCCGAATGTTTTCCCTGGTAAGTGAATGATGATACATAATGGGGCTGGGGGGGTTGGTGGGTAAGAGAAGAATGAAGGAACTTTAGATTATGTAGAGGGAAATGAGAGGGAGGAGGAGGCAGGGGTATGAAATATGGTGGAATGAGACAGACATCATTACCCTATGTACATGTATGATTACACAAATGGTATGAATCTACATCTTGCACAACCACAGAAATGAAAAGTTGTACCCCATTTGTGTACAATGAATCAAAATGCAGTCTGTAAAAAATAAAATAAATAAATAATATAAAAAAAAGAAAAAACATAAAAAGTAGAGGGGAGCCAGATGTGGTGGCGTACACTTGTAATTCCAGCAACTTGGGAGACCAAGGTAGGAGGATTGCAAGTCAGAGGCCAATCTCAGCAACTTAACCAGACCCTGTCTCTAAATTTTAAAAAAGGGGGGCTGGAGGGCTGGGGAGATAGCTCAGTTGGTAGAGTGCTTGCCTCGCAAGCACAAGGCCCTGGGTTCAATCCCCAGCACCACAAAAAAAAAAGGGGGGAGGGGGCTGGAGATGTAGCTCAGTGATACAGCACCCCTGGGTTCAGTCCCTAGTACTTCAAAGAAGAAAAAAAAAAAAAGAGGAGAAGGAGGAGGAGGTGGAGGAGGAAGAGAAGGTAGAGTAGACAGGCAGACTGTGTATGTCTACCATGATACATTATTTTTACTCTTTTTTTTTTTTTTTTTTTTTTTTGGTACTTGGGATTGAACCCAGGGGCACTTTACCATCAAGCTACTTTCCCAGACATTTTTTAAATTTTTATTTTTTATTTTAAGACAGAGTCTTGTTAAGTTGCTTATACCCTCACTAAATTGCTGAGGCCATCCTTGAACTTGTGGTTCTCCTGCCTCAGTCTCCTAAATTACTGGGATTACAGGCATTCACCACTGCACCCAGCTTTGTGACTCTATCCTAAAGTAATTGGAAAGTATTAGAGTTTTTTCCAGATATAATATTTTTGATTGGCAGGTTTCATTCATTCCACACTTTGAATATTTCCTCCCACTGCCTTCAGGTCTCCATTGTTTTGGATGAAAAATCAGCTTTTAATATTATTAGGATTCCCTTGTATGTGATGAGTCATTTTTCTCTTCTTGTTTTCAAATTTTTCTCTCTGAAAATTCCTCTTGCAGCACTTTTATTCTAATGTGTCTGGATATGAATCCCTGAGTCCCTATCCTTCTTGGAGCTGTTGAGCCTCTTGGATTTCAGATTTCCCTGCACGTCTGTTGACTTTTCTTTGTTCTTCATTCCCTTTGTTCTTTAGTCATATAAGTTTTATCAATTTGTCTTCAAGTTTACTGATTCTTTCTTCCTCCAGGTCAAATCTACTCCTTTAATGGGCTATTAAATCCCTCTAGTGAAATTCTAATTTCAGTTATTAGACTTTCCAAGTCTAGAACTCCAATTTTCTATTTAGTTCTTTTTTATAATTTCTGTTTCTTTATGGTATTTTCTATTGGATGACACAATGTCATCATTCCTTACTTTACTTCATTAAGCATGATTTTCTTTGGTTCTTTGAATTTATTTATAACATCTGCCTTGAACATTTTGTCCCTCAAAGTTGACATCTGTGCCAGCCTCCTCAGGGCAATTCTAGTCCCTGCTTTATTCCCTTTGTGTATAGATCATACTTTCCTGTTTCTTTGTAGATCTTTGTGCAGACATTTGGTAATATATTATAAAATTCAGAATATATTATTCCTCCCACTCCACCCCAGAGCTTGTATTTTTTAGTTTGCTTGCTTATTGGTTTAGTGACTTCCCTGGATTATTTTTGTGAAGCCTATTTCCCTGGCAGTGAAGCCTCTGATGTTGCTCCTCAGAGGATATACAAAGCCTTGAACTTGTGCGGCCACCATGGATGACCATAGTTTTAGCAGGAGCATTTTGTCTCTTTCCCTGATCTCTCTGTTAAGCTGCCTTCCTTTGTTAGACTCCAATAATTGCCAACTGATTGCTTTATTGTTTTTGACAATGCCCTGTAACATAAATGGCTCCATAATCTGATCCAATTAAATTTCATCCCCTGGGATATTTTTGAGCAAGTCTTTGAAGTTTGTTCTGACCCCAGGAACATTCTTCTTTGCTGTATCTTTCCCTGGTTATCTCTGGTAAACTAATTGGCCTGTAGTTTAGCTTATCACTATATGGAACTCCCAACCTTCTCTTCTGTTTCCCACCAGAATTTCTATTGCTTTTGAGATAATCTTTACATTTAAATTTCTCTATAGTCTGCTTCAAATAAAGTCATTTTCTTTGGGAAGAGCTTCGGAGTTCTCTATTCTTATAGACTTTCTCTTCTGTGGAGCAAAATCTCTGAGCCACTGCTGTGAAGGTGGGCTGAGAGGATGGTAGCTGTTTCTCTCCTGGACCTCCCCACTTTACACACGTGATGCGACCAGCAGGTAGTAGCCTCAGGTCCACTTTTGTCTCTTCTGATGTGAGACCTCCACCCTGCAAGTGAGTTGGAGCAAGGACTGCTGGGACCCCTGCATTCTTGGCCTACTATGCCTAAATAGAACCTCCACTTGTAAATGGGAGCTGGGTGGAAGAAGGGAGCCTGTGACCTCTTTAGTTTGGGCAATTCAGTGCTAGAGATGATAAATGCTGGAGACCTGCTCCTTCCAGGGTAGTACTACATCCTTTGACTGGGAACAGAGGGGAGAGGAGCTCTGTTTTCTTGATAATATTTGACAGGATTAGAGCTTCTGTCATCAAGATGAGACGGGAAGGGAGGAGGGAGAGGGTGATTGATATTAAGGACTTGCTGTTCTTATCAAGATTTAGTAGATTTTCTTTAATAAATTTTTTTTTGTGTGCTATATGTCCTTTGGACAATTCCCAGGAATTAAATGACTAAGATACTGTTTTTATATATTTGTTCCCTAGTTATGGCTGTTTCTCTGGGGAGTGGTTTATTCCATAAAGCTTCTCCATACTACTGTTTCAGAAGTAGAAATCCTGAAAAGTTTAAAGAGGACGTTTAAGCACGATCAAAAGATCATTCTGGCTGTTGGGTAGAGAATATATCAAAGGGAGATCAGGTACAAGCAGAAATGTCAGAAGATACACAGAGTTGTGCAAATGAGAGATAACATTGACTGAAGTTGTGGTGTGAAGACTATGAAATAGAGGCCACGTATGTCATTCATTATTGTAATCCCAAGTCTTTGCATATGGCAGGCACTTAATAAATATTGTTGGATGAAAGAGTGAGTGGCCACTGCCATCTTTGGAATTAAACCTACACATTATCTGTCTTCTCACTATTGATTTCTCTCTTGCTCTGATCCTAGATTATGGCAAGTCTTGCTTTGTGGGAAAGATCGGGCAGTTACAGTAGGAATTCTAGTATTCCAGAAAGCCTTTGTGATTGATGAGATGGATCATCTCAGCTGAGCCAGGAAAACTTCACAGAAGAGAAAACATTTGATCAGGGCTTGAAGGGTAATGTTGGTGATGCTGTAGAGAAAGAGAGAGGCTATCTCAGACTCTACTGACAACTATTATTTTTAAGACAAAAGCAACACTTTAATTATGAGAAAGTCTCTGGAATATTTGCTACATTTATAATGCTAAGAAATTCATTTTTGTCCTTTCTTTGATATCCTTAAATATAAATAAAAGAGGTCAAATGAGCTGATCTCTACAGATCCAGCTAGTTCTAACATCCTAAATCTATGCACCTATGAATGGAAATATGCAAGGAATAAATTATGAAAGGAACAAAATGCTCTTCCTACCGGATGCCAAACTTGAACTAGGACTAATACATTTAATTTTGGATTATGTATTTTTCCCCTCTTACCCTTGAACTCCACACATATGAAACTGTAGCTTAGAATAGAACAGAGAAAAAATGGTTTCCTTGAGCATATAATCATTAGTTTGGTCATTGGCAGAGATTTAAAAAATTCGGAAACATCTAAATGAATAAATAAACAGTAGCTCATTCTTCTTCCCCTTCTACTTGTTTAATTTCAAATAATCATTTCCATTCTCAATTACTATAAAAAATTTTTGTTGTCAGTCACTTTTAAATCTTACATATATGGTAACCTCTTACATGCACATAGAAAATGCACATGCCCACAAATAACCAAGCGAATTGAAGAAGTTCCTCCAAGCCTTAAGGGCCCAAAATTCCAAAATTGTGACTTATAACTTACAAAGGGCATTTTGTATCTTAAAACTTATACTCTGATATATGAAGAAATTAGACCTTGGAGTGGTTTATTACTCATCTTTTTCCAAGAAGGCAAGAGAAAACTCTAAAGCTATTTTTTTTTCCCCAGAGTGTTGTTAATTTACCATGGCAATAAGGAAGGAAATCAAAGCCTGTGTCCTGCCCAAGAGTGATTTCTTAAGGAGAGATCCACTTATTCAAGGAAGTAGGGGCACCAAAGTTATACCCCTTCCCAGCTCCAGAGACTACAAGAACACTGCCTTGTTGCTGAGCCATAAAGGAGCAGCGGATGAAGTTTCAATTGTCACTCAAATTTGCAGCCTACGTTCATATCACTGAATTTGACTGATTCAAAGAAATGCAACCTCTGAATTTATTTTTAAATGGTCCTGAATGGTCAATACTTTTGAACACCTGACATAATCAAGTGTATATCCTTTCTAGAGGAAAATGTCTTCATTCTAGATCATAAAGGAACTCACATATACTTTTTCAAGTAAATGAGTAGCATACAGTCAAAAATAACCAAGCACACAATCAAGGTACCATGAACAAGAAACTTTAAAAACCACAGAACAAATATAACCAGATATTCACAGATTTCTGATGGTGGAACTATGAGATCCAGGCTATACACACTTACACTTCAACAAGTGGTTTTTTTTTTTTTTTTTTTTTTTTTTTTTTTTGCGCACGTGCGTGTGTGCGCGCGCACGCACACACACACACCAAAAGTTAAGAAAGGGAGCATTTAGGGGAAAAAAATCGTGGAGAAAGCTCACTTCTGGTTGGAGAAAAAAAAAAAAAAGGAATGAGAAAGTATAAAAAGTAATGTAACATTTTAAAAAGAACTGAAAAGAATGTCCATAAATAAAAATTACAACCAAATTTAACACTCAATAACATGTTAAATATAACTGAAGACAGACTAAAGGAACTAAAAATAGATAGGCGAAATTACTCAGAATGTCATATGAGAGATAAAAATACAGAAAATATGAGCATTAGGAGGCATGAAAATAGAATCAAAAGGTCCTCCATTAAAACTCCATAAGAAGGGGACAGGAACTGGGGTTGTATCTCAGTGGCGGAGCACTTGCCTCACACGTGGGAGGTACTGGATTTGATCCTCAGCACCACATAACAATAAATAAATAAAATAAAGGTATTGTGCCCCTCTAAAACTAAAAATATTAAAATTAAATTAAATAATTAAAAAGAAGGGGACAGAATGACTCCAGGCATGGTGGCACATGCCTATAATCCCAACAACTTGAGAGGATAGGGCAGGAGAATCACTAGTTCAAGGCCAGTCTTGGGAGTCCAGTCGGATCCTATCTCAAAATATAAGGGGCTGGACTGGGATTGTGACTCAGTGGTAGAGCACTTGCCTAGCATGTGTGAGGCACTGGGTTTCATTCTTAGCCCTGCATAAAAATAAATGAATAAAATAAAGGTCCATCGACAACTAAAAAAAAAAAAAAATTTTAAAGGGCTGGGGATGTGGGTGTGGCTCAGTGGTAGTGCACCCCTGGGTTTAGTCCCCAGTACTGCATAAAAGCAAAAAAAAAAAAAAAAAAAAAAAAAAGAA
This sequence comes from Sciurus vulgaris, assembly GCF_902686455.1. Lineage (NCBI taxonomy): Eukaryota > Metazoa > Chordata > Mammalia > Rodentia > Sciuridae > Sciurus > Sciurus vulgaris. The sequence goes on from NC_136476.1 coordinate 63,015,519, forward strand.
AGTGGGGGAGTGGCTGTATTCCTCATATGTCTACTTTTATTATAAAATTTCTTAAGTATACCTGCATAATATTTTGCTGTATTTGTTCATTTGCTTTCTGTTTATTTCTCTGTTTGTTGATATGTTCTAACACCATTCTCAGAGATCATATCATCTTGCCCTTAGAAGTAGTATTTGATTATTGAATTGCTGGGACTTTTCTAAAATCAATAAAAGATACCATTCATGTAGATTTTATAATTCCAAACGTACGCAATCAGGAAAGGCAAAAATAAATGCATATTGGACACTTTGTACAGAAACCTCAGTATATCAGATAAATCTGCAAAGCAGACAGGGATTTTCTAACTTGTTCCAGACCATGTACCAAATAAATGCCATGCCTCCTCTGGGGTCAGTTGGGTCTGAGTTCAGCATCTTTCCTCAATACTGCCCAAAGCCTCTGTACTGCAGCCCCTTGCTCAGATGCCATTCAGAGAATTTTTACACATCTTCCTTCACAATTGGGACCAGAAGGAAGAACTAATACCCAGTCCTTTGCTGGTCCGTTTTTACCTAAGGATTAAGATGAGGCAGGGACTTTACAGCTCAATGACTAAATCTTCATTTTACAGATGAGAAAATTGCGTCCTAAGTGAAGAGACTTACTGACGATAACTACTAACAACATATTATTACCTGGATAATCCAAAAAGCTTATGCTTATGTTAGAAACTGCCAACCATGCTCAAAATTTCTGGAGAAATCTAGTTACAAGGAAGACATTTTTAAATATAGAAAATCTGATTTTGGAAAATGAGTCTCTATAAATACTTTTTAAATTTCCTAATGAAAGAAAGAATTTGGATACTCTTAAAACAAGCAATTAAAGAAGTAAATGAATGCCTTCTCCCTGGCAAGTTTAGAAGCAATCATAGACTTGGTGGAGTAAAAGACAGCTGAGGACGAAAGGAGCTATGAGACTAGACAATAACAGGACATTTATATCCAACCTACCCAGACCTTGGTGGAAAGTGTGAACCTCATAGACCACTTTCATTCAACTTCATATGGAAGATAAGGACTCAACAATTGATAAGGATTTATTAAAAAGTTATTACCAATGTTTTTCAAATAATCTTTCAAAATTTTAGAAGATACATGTTTATAGGAATTTCAGAAATAACTGAAAAATGTATGTAATAAAAATCAATAACTCAGTAACTAAGAGTTAACCATAGCTAATGTATTATTGCTTCTGTCTCATCTTCCTTCCAGCACACAAAGATTTTACAACTACTATAATAAACATCCTCATTCATAAATCTTTGACCAAAATTCTGTTTATTTCCTCTGAAAATTTTTCTAGAAGATTATGATAAAGTTCATGATATAGTACCAAAGTGACACACAGAAAGACTGTAACAATTTGATTCTAGAAATTTGGTTTAATGTAAAAGCATCACGGAGTTCAATGCTATGGGATTTGTTCATTGAACCATGGTAGAGCACATGATGGACTATTATGCAGTCATTGAAAATCATACTTTGGAGACCTATGTAATGATGCAGAAAATGCTTACAATGTAACATTGGGTTTTAAAAGTATGAGACAATACATTATACACAACATGATCTCAATTTTGTTCAAAAATACCACATATGTGTCTAAAGAACACACATCATATGTAGTAAAGAAACTGAAAGGAAAAACACCAAAATATTAATAATGGTCAGCAGGGAACACAGAATTTTTATAAAATAGCAGGGTTGTTAAGAGATTAGGCTGTTAGTCAAACAGAGCTGTGTTTGAATCTCAGTTTTGCCACTCACAAACGTGGGCTTACCAGCTTGGGCTACATATATAACTTCTCTAGGTCTCTGTTGTCTTCTTTGAAGAAAAATGAAGGAAGAAAGGAAGGAAGGTGGGGAGGAAAAGCAGGTCGGCAAACATGAAAAATGAAAATGTAAAAAAATGAATCTAGTTCATAGGTTTATAGTAAGGATTAAAATAATGAAAATGAATATGTAGCTCCTGGGATACAGAAAATGATCAATAAGTGATTGTCATTATTTATTATCTTCTGTATACATTTTAAAATACTTTTGTATGTTACCTAAGTTAAAAATCAATAATTGCTATTATTCCAGCCAAAAAAAAAAAAAGAAAAGTGGTTTTAAAAAGTTAATTCTTTTTATTTGTATTTTCACATCTTTGTTTCTCTTTCCGAATAAACCAAAGTACAACCCTAGGGATCTCTCTGGTTTTAAGTCTTGCAGTAAAATAATAGTAGTTTACATGCACTAAGTGCTTACTCTCTTCCAGGAACTGTGCCCAAACTGGTACAGCAGTAAGGGGTGCATTGCCTGCAGAGACTCTAACAAAAAAATAAAATATATAAAATATATAAATATGTAAAATATATACAATATATTAAAGCTCATCTGTCTCCTTTTTATCATCATCATTTGCCCACAATTTTAAACAACATCAGTTGGCAATATACTCTTCTCCACAAAACTTTTGACTGGTTTATCTTTGAAACTGTCAAGCTTTAATGATTGTATACTTATAAATATACAAGTTTAGTACATAATATGTACACGTAATGCATAATATACAAAGGTGCTTCAAATTAGCAAATATGCATTACTTGTCTCTCAATTAGCACTATATTCTCCATGGAAATTAACCCAGGCAGCCCCTAGTTGCACGGTCAACCCTGACACGTGTGGACATACTGCATGGGTTTGCTTCAAGAGTTAAGCTTGTCATGGTTAGGCATTACTAAAGTTTACTGATGTCGTTGCTCAGATCTCCAATCCCTGAAGTATGGCATAATCCTATTTTCAAACAGTAGATACAAACAAATGATGACAGTGGTGGTTCTAAAGATGAAGAAACAAAATTGGATTAATGTAATACCATCATCCTTTGTGACAATTTGAATTTTTATTTGGGTTTAAAACTTAAAATCAATGAAAATGTAAACTGTGACATGCAACACTTCATTTTAGTAAATATAAATTTTAGTTTATACAAAACATACATATCATATTTTAAAATTTACATGTATTCTTTCATTTATTCATTTATTTTGTAGTGTGGGCATCTAACCCAGGTCTTCCCCTATACGTGCTCTTCCAGTGACCTATGTCCCCACCCTGAAATGCTTTCTTTAAAGTTATTAATTTCTTTGAAACGAAAACATATGTTAAACAATTGATTGTTACTGATAATAATTTTGTCATCTACAGCAGTGAACTTAAAATGATCTGTTCCAGGTCAAACAAGTCAGTTCATTTCGAGAATTTACCTAACTTGCACAAGGTCCTACAGCCAGAAATTTGCAGAGCTGGTTATCAAATTCACATCTGCCTGGCTCCAGAGCCCAAAACTGTGACCAGCGGGTCGGGATGTGTGGTTTGCTAACAAGAAAGACAAAAGGAGGAACAGAGATTATTGAGCTTCAGGCTCCTTGAAAGGAGCCTTGCTTGGGGAAGTTCATTACTTTTGCCATGAACCTTGGTTCCTGGATTGTAAATTATCTGCACCAGTACTCTCCTGAGCGATTACCCAGGGGTCTGAAAGAGTTCATGCATCCTTCCCTAGTAAGCAATTTACTTCCCTTTTCCATAGGCAGAGGGGAGCAGAAATAAGCCTTTTGGTTTCTGAACAAGACATTTTTCTTCTATTACTTAGTCACTTTAATTGACATTTAATTTTTTCTAAATCATATTAAAATAATACAGAGGACCTATTTTTGGAGTTTAGAAGAAGATGTGATGAAGAACCAAATAAGCTGATACCTGAAGGCTTGGGTGCTCACTCTACATTACATGAGCCTTGACATTTACTTGCGAGAGAAGCTCCAACATTTACAATGTTTTTAAATGTGAGACGGCTCTCAAGCCACAACTTTTAATTCCACAGTGACATTATCGTTTTCTTTTCCCTGAAGTCATGAATGAGTTGTGCTTGGCAACAAATAAAGAAAATTGCTGATATCAGGAAAAGGACCAGTAATAGAATCAAAACCTGAATGCTGAGAGAGATGGGATCAGGTAACTCAAGTCTTTCCTCTGGCAAAATTTCACCCGGAACTTTCAGCAAGTTCTTACCATGGAAGATTCTACTTTTCTAGGATGATGGAAAGAGGAGTATGAAGAAGAAATGATGAGGATTCATATTTAAGCCTTTCTGAGGGTGTACTGTGTGTCATACTTCGAACTTCTCAATGATCTGATGAGTGTTTTCTTCATCCCTTCTTTATAAATGGGAAAGTTGCTTTTAGTAGAAAGCCCAAGGGATTTGTCCTAGATCTCAAAACCAGTAAATGGCAAAATGGGTACATAAACTCACTTGGGTCAAGTCCAGGACTCTTTCCAGCACATGACAGCTGCCTACCCACACCCTGGCCACTTCTGTCCTCAAAGCAACTTTATGAAGTTGTGAAGACACTGCAGTGGTTAAGGGCCTGGGTTCTGGAGTCAGATAGATTGGGTTTGGATGCCAATCCTGCCTCTTGCTAGCTGCTGAACAGTGGGCAAATGATCACCTGTTAGAGCAGTGACAGTCACAACACAATTTACCAAATAATCCATTTCTCCTACATTTCTTCCCTCTTATATTACGTGAAGGTACATGACTAACATTAACTAATAAAATGCAATCAAAAGTAATACATGTCGTTTTGGGACTGATGCAGTAAAAGAATATATATGTATATATATCCATAAGTAATTATCTAATCATTTCTTCACCTGAGAAGTTGGAAAACCTCTAGTTATATAGAATGCAGCTAAATATCTTAGATCCTCCATATAAGCCTGAATGACCGTGGAGTAGACACTACCAACCCCTTTAACCCTACCTCTCCCCAGGTGGGCCAAATGCAGTGTCACACATACTGCAGGGGAGAAAGGATAATTTATTATTAAAAATATTTTATGCAATAAGATATTTTGTTTTATTAATCCACTTAGATTGAGGGTGATTTCATTTTAACAGCATAATCCAGTCTATCTAGACGTTTCTTACACCTCATTTTACTATCTCTAAAATAGTGATAATAATTTTTACTTAATAGAATTACCATGAAGATGAAATGAGACTTTTATATGTCATACCTGAATAGGTTATCAAACTAGCAAGAGGAAAGAAGAAAGTATTGAATATATGGCAATCTTGGTGAATTGTTCTCTCTTCCCCATCCCCACACAAAAGTAAAAGACAATGAACTGTATGATCTTCAAGGATTCCTTGCCACTAACTCCAATAATCTGCTACTCTACCTCCCTATTTCTCTCTGCTTTCAGGATTTTCAATTGTTCAACCAAGATTTATTGGTGGCTATTGTGTGTCAAATGTCTTGCTGGGAACTGATCTAAAAGACAAGCCACAAGTAGGGGGAATCTGGATTTTTCCTGAATCGAAAACGAAAACAGGCACACATTTTCTGGGAATTCAGAGAAGATGGTCTGGAGAAACTTGACATAGTTTCTTTTTTCCACTTTTGAAGAAACCATAAATGTAACTCTCCAGGAGGGAGCCTAGGGAAGCTGGTGACAGTCATGAGCAGGTCCTTCGGGAAGGGAACAGCATGTCATTTTTGCTTTAGTACTCTTTTTAAATGTCTTTCTACATCCCTGCAACTAGCTGAGGGGGAGTAAGAGAGCAAAGCTGTCAGACCAGCAGCATCTTAATTATGGAGATTAGAAATATTTTATGCAATTGACATAGCCTCTTCTAAATTACATAGTATTAGGGAAAACGACTCTGTCTAGTGCCAATGAGAAAGGAAGAAAGGAGCTCTGAGAGAAAGAATAGGTGGATTTTGACAGTGTGTCCAATAAAATAATAATAGTTAAGGAAAGACACTTAAAAACCAGGCTCATGCTACGATTTTCATTGCCTGACACAAATCTCTTAACAGGACTTGAGGGAAGCAGGGAATGACTGCAGTTAAGCTTCAAATTGCTAGTCCAGTCAGACCTCCTGGCCTTCCCTAACCCTGTCCTCCATTTTGTTCTGCAGCTCCACACTCAGACAAACTATTGGAGCTCTTGGGAAGTAAGTGAGTTTGTGGTGAAGTCAGGCTTGTTTGTCAGGGAGTCTGTGTCCTTCACTCAGTGGGAGAATATCAGTTAGTATCCCCAAAGTGATACCTCAGTATGGATTCTCAAAAAGTTCAATTACTTCCTGTGGCCTAGTAATTTCCTGCCAGGCATAGGAGCATCTGGTTCTGCAAGAATTGAGAGCATTCTGAGGACTGAATGCTTTAGTAAAGAATATGAAGGAGTCCATCAATCACACTTAAGCATCGTTTTTGCTGTATCGAGCAGGGGAGTTGATTAGTAGGGGTAGAGCTTTGGTGCCCACTGTTTTTATTATTTAATCTCTCCTCCCTCTATTCCTCCCTGTAAGTTATCATCATAGTGATTTTTTTAAAGCAAACATCTCAGTCTATTACCACTTTCTTCAGAATCCTCTGTTTTTTCTTCTCTGTAGGGAGTAAAAACTCCAAGGCCGATGAATGCCAGGAGATAACACAGATGGGAGAAACTGGACCTTGTTGGTCGAGACTTTGAAGAGTGTTGAGAACTGTGGCAAACAAGACCCACGCCATGGCCTCCCATCTCATGAGCTCTTCTTACAGTGTGAAACTGATATTTCTTCCATCAAGGGTGGGAGCTGGGAGCAATTTATGATCCCTTCCCTTGAATCTGAATGGACTGTGATTATAGCAAAAGTGATGCTATATGCTTTCTGAGGCAAGGTTATAAGAGGTGATGTAGGACTAGGGATATAGCTCAGTGGTAGAGCATTTGCCAGGCATATGTGAGGCCCTGAGTTTGATCCTCAGTCCTGAAAAACAAAAACAAAAGTGTTAACCTGGCTCTTCTATAATGCTCACTCTTGGAGCCCAGTCACTATGCTGCAAGGACACTCAGATCACATAGGGAGGCCCCAAGCAGGTATTCTGGCTGACAGCCCACAGCCAACATCAACTGCCAGGCATATGAGTGAGGAAACTTTAAGATAACTCCTGCTTCATCTACTATACAACCATAGCCACAGAAAGCCACCCAAGTGAAACTGCCTAGCTGAGCCAGAACTGTGAGAGGCTCAAGAATGACTGTTCCTGTTGTAAGTCATCAACGGTTAGCTTGATTTGTGAGGCAACAATTTATAACTGGAACATTCAGTAGATCTTATTCCTTTCTTAGCCCACACCTTTGCTTAAGTCATTTTTACACCTGAGAGTCCTCTGTTTCCTCCCCATCTTCATTTCTCCAAAGCTACCTGTTGTCCGTGGACCAATTGAAATACCACTTCTTCCAAATGGAAACATCAACACTGATTTTGATATGTTTTTTCTCTAATCTGCACACTTGCATAATTTTCCATGATCAATAGGTCATTCGGGGAGACCCCTTATCTAACTAGTCATTTGATTGAAATATTCCAATATGGTTTTAAAAAGCAGTACATGTCTTTCTCAAAACTGCCTTGAAAAGTCTATAATTGAGAAAGTGTCTGTTTCTGTTCCTTCTTGCTCTGCCTTGCCCTAATTTACCTCTTCTATGGATTGAATGTGTCTCCCCTGGGTTGGAAATAATCCCTAATGCAGCAGGGTTGGGAGGTGGGGACTTTTGGGAGTTGTTTATGTCATGAATAACTTAATGGCATTATAAAAGGGGCTTTATGCTAGTGGGTTCGACTTCTTGTGCTCTTCTGTGATGTGAGACACAGTGTTCTTTCACTTTTTGACTGGTTGCCTTCCACCATATAAGGACATGGCAAGAAGTTCAAACCCAGGACTTCACATGAGCCAGGCAAGCACTCTACCACTGAGCTACATCTTTAGCTTAATATCCCAGTATTTTTTTTAATAGCAGCACAAAACAGATTAATAGGACCCCCATCACCTTTCCACAGACATCTGCTGTTAAGTCTGGTATATATTCCTCAAAATCTCTTCTACATGTAAATGTGCACACACCACACACATGCAATTTATATAAACAGGACTCCATCATAATACTGATGTGTAAATTGCTTTTAGTAGTTGACTATATATTGTGGTCATACAGTACACTGTCATTTTACCTGGTCTATGTCAGGAATACAGATTACCTCATATTTTTAAATAAGCATATAGTATTTCCTATTATTTAACCAATTACTTCATTAATCTACATGTGGGAATTTAGGTCTTCCCCCACTCTTCATCATTAAAAACAAGAATATATTGCTATGGGACATTCTCAGGAGAATTGCTTGGTTAAAAGAAATAGACCTTTTAAAATTTTGAGGCAAATTCTTAAGTTCTTCTCCAGAAAGAGGGTAACTATTTATATCCCCATCAATAGTACACTGAGAACTGTGATCTTTCCTGACAATAGTTGTTATTGAGCTTTTAAATCTTTGTCAATTTGTAAAGGAAGAAATGATAGCCCTTAATTTTTAACATACAGTTTTATTATTAGTGAAGTTGAGCAACATTGCACATTTTTATTAGTCCTTGTATTTCTTTCACTACAGAGCTTTTTCTTTTTTTTAAACAGGTACTTCATGTGTATTATGTAAACCTTTCATATAGACTTTACAAGTATTATCTATCTGTTTGTTCTTTGTATTTCTTTGGGGTATCTTTTGCATCCAGGAGTTTTATAATGCTTATGTAGTTAATCCTATCTCTCTTTTGTTCAGTGTTAGGCTATATTGTCATCCAAAGAAAAGTTTTCTATTAAAAAATAAATACATTTCATTTCATAAGCTTTATAGGAAAAATCATGCATTTTTAAAAAAGTAATCTCATATTTTAGAAATACTTTCCTTTGAGACATTCTAGGCATTTACAAATATAAATTCCTACAGACTCATTGACAAAATATATTTATTCATTGAAGAAATATTTATGAAACACTTCTGGATACCAAGCTCTTTTTTTTTATTTTTGGCATTTGGTAACACAATGGGAATTTGTCTAGTGGAGGGAAGACTATAAGGATAAACAGGAAAAAAAAGATAATATATCATGTTAAATAAACAAAATAAATTGGTCTCTGTGGACCTCCTTTCAACTTTCATAGCATATGGACTCATTTCTCTTGTTATATTTAAACTATACTCTGATTCTTGGTTTAAATTTCTTTCCACTCAACTGGGTACCATGGTGCACACCTGTAATCCTAGCAGCTCAGGAGGTTGAGGCAGGAGGCTTGCAAGTTCGAGGCCAGCCTCAGTAACTTAGTGAGTACTGCCTCAAAATGGAAAATGAAAAGGATTGAGAAAGTAGCTCAGTGATAGAGCTCCCCTGGGTCCAATCCCCAGTACCTAAATACATAAAATTTCTTTCCACGCCACTAGAATGTAAGCTGCTTACAGACAGGAAGTGTGCCTTAATCAACTTTGAATTCCAGGTACCTAAGTAGGTATGTGGTCCATTGTAATGTCTCAAGAAATATACCTTTTTTTTTTTTTAAGAAATATACTCTTAATGAATTCTCCTACTTAATAAATTGCCTCCTTTCGAATACTCGTAACCTGCCTCCATTACCCTTCCCTACTCACCCCACCACCCCAACCTAAAACACTAGTTTTAGGTTGGGATCAACTCAGTTCCCCAAGGACCGAGGTCTGAGCACATGTACTTCATCCAAATCAAACATGCTGAACTCTTAGGAAGGAATCAATTTTAAAAATATAAAATGAATTGAATGTCTTCAATTTTTAAGTCATTCAGAAAAGCAATAGGGGAAATGTTGCACCCCCCCCAAAATATAAGCTCACAGCAAGCATTTTGAGAGAACTTTTAAGTTGTCTAATCTTGCAACAAAAATCCAAGTGAAACCACAAATCAAAGTTAGAGTTAATAATTAACACTGGAAAAAACATCAACTTACAAGTGTGGGCAGAAGCAAAGTTGCAGAGCTAGGATTTATGAATCTCTCCAGAATCTGGCTGGGAACAATGTTGTCTTTTTCTGTTAACATGCCTGAATTCAGGAAAGATCTTTTCAGGTGAGTCCCTAACTTCTGAGCTTAACTGGGAGGCTGAGCTACATCTGTAAAGTCTTGAATAGAGACCTGCGCTTGCCTCTTGGTATGAATGAACAGTCACAGTCCGTGGTTACGATTAGTTTTCCCTTTTGGAGCATCTCCCGGGGTGACATGTGAATGCTCTGAGGAGGAGGTTGTGAGGCGGTTCTGGAAACTGGAAGAAAATGTGCTCTTGTGGGATGTGGCTGTGAACACAGCATGTGCTAAAATGTAAATAACACAGCCAAGGCACCAAATGCCACGGTTTTGAATTAGAGGACTATTCTGAGCAGTTACAGATATACATATGTATATTTCTATGCATACATGCATCTATATTTCTATTACCCAAAAACCTGAACGATGAGTCAATCTTTATTAAAATTGGAAAGACCATTAGTTTTCCCTCAGTAAATGACCAGCACCAAGACCCCCGATCTGAAACTGGAAACCCCAGAATTCACACGGTCAATTATGCAATACTAGACCACTGGGAAGCATTTCTGGCTGGCTCAGCTGGTGATCTGATTTTACCCTGCAGCACCAAGATTGATAGACCTTATAATTTTATCCTGGTTAGTGCAGATGTTCTTCTTACATAAGTTTTTTTTTTTTTTTTTCCTCTTTTCTTTTTTAAACCCTTTTCCTCAAAAGATAAAGAAAACTAAGCGTTTCCTAAGGGGCTTACCATGATGCCATCCCAAAGTGGTGAGATTAGTACCAATTACTGGCTAGAGGGGAAAACAGTCTTTCTGAACTTGCTGTAGTTAAATTTCATGGAATGTTTTGTATCCTTGTTTAGGAGAGTGATTTGCCTCTGAGTCACTCTTTTTCTTTTCCTTTTTTTTTGGAGCTGGGGATTGAACCCAGGGTCTCTGGAATGCTAGGTACATGCTCTATCATTGAGCTACAACCCCTAACTGCTAAATCACTCCTTTTATGAGGCGTCTGTGGGCATGGGGGTTGGGAAAGAGACTTGCTCTTAGAAGGTACAGAATATAAATGCAGGAGCCTTTAGTTTCTCTCATGTTAATGACAAGGTATAATTTTTACCTTCATATGCATATGTATATATGGTGCATACATACATAATTAGTATGTTTACAAAGAACCTTGCAGAACTTTGACTCCTAGTCAAATTAACCCTAAAAGGGAAAACTAGAGTTCAAGATCGAGCACAATGGAATGTTCCCTTTCAATCATATCTGTTCATCCTCCATGTCTAGGAAAGAGATCTCCAAAAAAGTAAAATACATTTTTATGAGCACTGCTACAGCCTGTTACATATTTAACTGCTTCTACAGTTCTAATTACAAAATAAGCATTAGCTACTATACGGAACAAATGCACTAGCCAAAAAGATTTTTATAATCTAAGAGAAATGCTCCCAAATTGACTCTGCTAAGAGAAACAACTCGTTTCTCCTTGATTATAAAGAAGCAAGACAGATGGCTTCTTGTTTAAGACTGTAATTTTACTTTCAGCCTCCTCCCTCAGTTAAAAACAAGATGTACTTTTCTGGCTTTGAGGGAAAATCTCAAGGGAAGGATTTTTATTCCTGGCTGTATTGAATAATTCAACAAACATTTGAGAGAACTGAGGAGATACAAAGGATAAGATACTTTCCTTGTTCTCAGGGAGTTTACAATCTAATTGTGGAGTTTACACTCAGAATTGAGAAGAGAGACATAAAAGGTTTATTTCTTCATTCCCATTTAATGGCCTGCCAGTTACCATTAACACACTTCACTCACCAGCACTGTGGTATGGTGGAGCCTCTGATCAAATTGGAACATAGGAAGAAAGTAGAGGAAGTAGTGATCTCAAGGACTTGCTAAAAACTTACTCATGGAGCTACCAGCTGCTTTCTTGTGTTATTTAATCTTAACAACCCTTGGCAGGCATCCCTGTTATCAGAATTTCAGGAAGGAGGGTAGTGAAGTTTAGACAAGTAATGCATCTATGGTCACAGACCCTGGAAATGGTAATGGAACACACCAACCAGGAATTCTCTTTCTCCAGTCTTTTTCTTTGTCCCTAGCTCCCATTCCAACTTTTCTGTGCTTAGATTTCCTTTCAATGCACATAAAGTCAACTTCTGTGCTCTTTTTCCTCCCCACTAACTTTGAGTGTATAATCTTTAAACCTTGCTTTCTTTTATTTGGTGATCTGATTTAACCCTGCAGCGCCAAGACTCCAGCACTTCTGGAGTCTCACACCTTTGTAAATAAACATTTTCTTTTCTTCCTATTTTTTGAGACACTCTTTGATAAAAAGAAATAAGACATAAAGATTTATAACAGTGCCCATATGTTGTTCTGTGATTACTAACCAAGATCTTTATTCCTGTTACCCTTTAATTCTTCTCTCCTCACACTATATTTCTCAAGACTTTTTCGGAGTTGATAATTTCTTGAAGATAGTGGCCATGTCCACTTTAAATTGTTGCTACCCCCAGAATGCATTAATTTAGTAGCAGGGACTTGTCTCTTTTGTTCATCTCTTTATTTCCAGTGCTGACAAGTTACTTGAACATAGTATCTTTTCTGTAAATATTTTTACATGTGAATTAAGGCCTCTTGTTTTTCGCGGAATATCCTGCATTAAAAAGCTTAGCTCAGATTCAATATGGCTTTGTTTTGCGGGCTTGGAGAACTTTTTGCCTTTTCCGCAGTTCAGACTCTATAATAATTTCAACTTGGGTACATTTCATTACGTTCTTGATCCCTTTCACGGCTCAGTTTCCACATCGGCAAAATGGGGGAAGTAGCAACAGATGATTGTGTCTCTTCATCTTCTAGCATCTATTCCTTCTCCACAAAAGGTTTATTACGTACGCTTTCTTCTGGATTAAAGAAGCAGACCACAGGGAGGTGAAAAGTCATCTGAGAACACGGTTGCACGTCCAGGGGAGAGAGGGAGAAGTCTCCAATACCGCCTCTGTGCCTCCCGGGTCCGGAAGCAACACGGCTCCATTTCGACTGCGAGCCTGCCCGGTCCTCGGGCGCCTCAGCCCTAGATGCCCTCTCGCCCCGAAGCAGCGCTCTGCCACGGTGCCACCGCGAAACAGGCCCGGCGCCGCGCAAGCTGCAACGCGCGCCCAAGGGCCCGGCCTCGTTCTGGCTGCCGCCGCCCTGCCGTCCACGCCGCGCTGCACTGGGGGCGGGGAGTCTGATGGGAGACGCGCTCGGCGCTGAGGAGGCGGCGGCCCGGGAGAGGGAGCGGGAGAGGGACTGGGCGCGGGTGGTGGGAGGCGGGGGACAGGGGGAGGCGCCGCCGCCGCCGCCGCCCGCCCCTTTCCGCTGGGGAGCAGCTGCAGCAGCAGGAGCGGAGCAGGAGCCGCGCAGCCGCCGCCGCCGCCGCCGCCGCCGGGGGATGTGGCCGGCGCCTGCCCCGAGCCGCGCTGCCTCCTGAGTACTCGCAGCCGTCGTCGCCGTCGCCGCCAAGTCGTGCGGGGCCAGGCCGCGCCCTCCCTGGGCGCCCGCCGGCTCGCATGCCGAGGGGCTCCGGGGCGTAGCTGCGCGCCCGGCGCCGCCTCCGGGCTCCTCCGGCCCCGCCATGGGCTGCTGCAGCTCCGCCTCCTCCGCCGCGCAGGTGAGGGGCTCCCGCCTCCCGGCCGCCCGCCCGGATGCTTCCCCCGCGCCGCGCTGCCAGCGGGTGCCCGCGCCCGGTGCTTCTCGCTCCCCCAGCCTCCCTTCACCCAGCGTGCACTCCAAAGACCCCTACCGCTCTTCTCCCTCCGCGCGTCCCGCAGATGCCCCTGCGCTGGCTCCAGCGCCTGCCAACCCGCGGGCGCCTTTGCGCGCCCCCGGTGAGCCCTCAGCTCTCCCTGGTCCCTTCCCGACTTGGCCTCCTTCTCCCGGTCACACCTGAGCGGCCCGTCCCGCCCGCCTGCAGGTAGAAGCTACACAGACGCCTCCTGTCTGCCCCAGGTGGCATCCCTTTCCCTCCCTTTCCGGGCCTTGCGCCTCTGTTCCCACCTCGGTGGAGTGTCCCCCTCCCATCCGCCGACTATTTTCTGTTTGAAGAAGGTGTACCCCCAGCTTGGGCTTTTCACCTCTCTCCTAATTCCAGTTTCTGCTCCATTAGATATTCTGTCCCTTTTCGCTTGCCCGCCGCCACCCCGGCCGGGTTCAAGTGTTTCATCGGGTCCCGGAGCCCTTCCACCTCCCTTTCCCCAGATCCCACCCGCTCGCCTCCCACCCCATCCCCCCTGAGTGCCTTGACCCCGGGCACCGCGGCCTCTCTGCACACCGAGGCCCCTGCGGGAGCGCCGGGACTGGGCTGGGAAGGAGATTGGGCACCTGGTGGGTGACGGGAGCGATACGGAAACTCCCTCTTTGTTGCCAGTGTAACAGGAGGAAGAGGTGCCGAATTTAGTTTTTCTGTGGGCACTGGCTGAATGTTGTCGCCGAGATGCAGAGATTTCTCCCAGCTTCTACCCTGCCCCCATCCAAATTTCGCTAACCTCCTTCCCTTTCCAATCCAAGCCCTTACCCTGGGTGGAAATGTTTAGACAACTGTTTAAGGATCAAATGTAATAGAACTTGACTGCTGGCCACTAATAACTGAGAGGACCTGTTTGTAAATTACCTAATTTAGTGGATTACTGAGTGTATTTACAAATACGATAAAAAGCAATCAGGAATACTGCATCAAACTGTCTGGTGGTGGTGTATGAAAAATAGGCTCAGACAACGCCTGGGATGTGATCTCTACAGTTTCATTAGCGTAGAATTTTAACTGTGCTCTGTGATTTTTTTGGAGGGGGCAGGGGACGCGGGAGAAACGGACTCTTGTTTTTAGAAATAAAGGCTGGTTGGTTCTTGGAGAAGCAAAATGCTAGTTTGGGGGAAAAATTCCTCCGGAGATATAGCATCTGTGTTAATGCCAGAAGTGTTTTGCTGCTGCTAAATGACTATATATAACTCGGTTTTAAATAACCTGCATTCTGAAAATCTTGAGATCTGTTAGAGAAAATGTCTAGAATTGCAGATGCATGGGAGAACATTTATGCTTTAGTAGGTATCCATCCTATTTGTCCAGTTGTTAGGCTGATTGGTTTAGTTAGTTAAACCTTCCTATTCAGTTAGAATCGCAAAGAAAAACTATGTGTGGTGGTGTTAGGATAGGTCTGGTTTTCATATTAACGTATACTGGTATAAAATTATAGAGACCTTCAACTGGTCAGGGATATTTTGGGACAGGGCATCTAGTTGGGAACTGTTCATTTAATATTTACTTAAATATAACCTTTGCCAAGAGGACTTTCATTTATATTGTATTTTTTTTTTTTTTTTTTTTTTTCAGAATTGGGTTACTTTACTTTCTCTTTTGGTGGCAAAATGCCTTTAAGACAGGAAAGTATTGATAGTTTATGAATGCTATGTTCAATCCACGAACAGTTTAATTTGGGAGGGATGGATTCTGCACCAGCTCTATAAAGGTAGTGGATCTTACATTTGTCTAGCTCTACATCATACTTTTCAGAATGCCATCAAATGCATCTTTTCGCTTTTTCCTCCTCTTCACAGCCATGTGCTGTGTTCTACAGACAAGATGCATGTCATGCACCCAAGGAGGGTATTTTTTCTGTGGGTTCCTATAGCCAATCAGCAGCTGTCACAAGCCTTTGAGTTCAGCTTTGGGGACTTGTAGTGTTCAGTGGAGCATTGAGGAGGCAGTCTTTGCACCAAAGAGCTAGCTGGTCATCATTTTTTTTTTTCCTTATTTGAGATTTTTGGCATTTTTCATTTGTGAAGTGTTTCCAATCTCCTGGCATTTTAACACTCCTCTGAGAAGCATCACATATTTAGGATTCTATTCTATGTGTTGTGTTGAAACAAAATAGGGGTGAAACTTTAATTTTTTTGGGGGGGGGGAGTTATTGGGGACCGAACTCAGGGTACTCGACCACCAAGCTGCATCCCAAGCCCTATTTTGTATTTTATTTAAAGACAGGATCTCACTGAGTTGCTCAGCGCCTTGCTTTTGCTGAGGCTGGCTTTGAACTCGAGGTCCTCCTGTCTCAGCCTCCTGATCTGATGGGATTATAGGCGTAGCCAAATTTAAATCTTTAGATGTAAACCTTCACACCATTGAACCTTCTTAGGCATGGAATGTATTTTCAGGCAGAAAATGTTTGGTACTACTGGATTGAAAGCTTCTTGATTATAGTAGCTGCTTTTGTTTCCTTATCTTTGTGTAGTGCCTCACAGTACCTTGAGCATAATAGTTGCTCAGCAATAGTTACTGAATGGAATGTATACACATAAATTCGAACATCTAGCTGGCAAATGACATTGATTATGAATGCAGCCCTGACCTGTGTTTCACTTCTATGGGCTGGTGGACTAATTCCACCAAGCCATCCTCTTCTGAACTCAAACCTGAACTGTGTAAATTAAAACTTATATGCCTTTCCCCCATTTCTTCCAATTCTGTCATTGGTATCATTGGTATCAAAATTGAGCAGATTTTCTCTTTTTCTCAATTCCCTGCTCAATGTGTATATTTCAGTTGGAGCAGAGGCTATAACATCTTAAAAGAGCTTGTCTGCAAACTCTAATGATAACCTGCCTAGCACATCAAAACGACATGCTTTGAGGTAATCTGCAGTCCAGCGTAGCTTTTCTCAGTGTTATTGTCAGCAACTTTGAAGCCCCGGTAGACTTTATCAATGTAAATACAGTGTGTTGTCTTTTTGTAGTAGGAATTCACTTTTGAAATATATTATGTTTTCCCTTATAGTCTCTCCCCATGTCGAAGTTACTCATAAAAGAGTTTATAGTCTTCCAAACTTTATCTCTTGTAATTTGTCCTGGTATTATTTTCATTTTCTTGGTAGAGTCTGTGTATTAATTTCCCATCCAAATAATTATTCTGTTTTAGGATTTAAATTTACTAATATCACATTCTATACTAGTATTTTTATTGCTGAAGGAGCAAATTCTTGGCAAAATAATTTGTACTGTATCAGGCATCTAAGAATCTTAACTTAGTCTGGGTTCTTATAGACTCTTAATTAGGTCTGTCTGTCTTTCTTTTTTATTAGTGACCATTACAAGTTGTTTAGTAATTACTGAAAACAAGCTGATACATGATAGTCTTTGCCTAAGTCTCTTTGAAAAGAACATAAAAGTAAGATAGTCTCGGGTTTCTTTTTACAGCCCTAATCCTTCCTAAGACTCTTAAAATTTATTCCCATCTCTCCATAATTCGTTTCTTCTGTTATAACCTGACATAATTTCTATTCTTGTAGTGTTAAACTTCAAAGTTCACTTGTAAATCTTCAGATTTATTAAATGTTCTTTCCCATTGACAAACCAGTTTAAATGAAGGAGGCTTTTGAAAGATTACTTAGCAAATTGCCGTAAATCTTTGTCGTTAACGGCTAGATCATTATTTCTCATAGTAGTGCTTTGGAGGCCAGGAGATTTTGCAAGTATTCTGAAGTTCTGTGTCCTTCAGTTCTAACCTTAGAAGTTAAGAGTGGGATAGAGGAGAATCTTTCCAATTGAACATTCTGCCCTTTGTCTGACGGATTTTAGCAGACTTCTGTCTACTGTCTTGTCCCATGGTCTTAAATTGAGGGCTGTATATTTAACTGTCTTTTTTTTAGCTCTCATATCTGAACTTGAGATTAATGAAAAATAATCAGAAGTGGTTCACAAATACTGGTTAGCATTTGAGTACCTTAACTGCCTTAAGAAAATTCTAATAGAACTTATAGTCTACACCTGCTTTGTGGAATTTGCAGTCATATGGTGAAAATGAAATTTGAAGAGTTTAGTGGAAATTACCAACAAAGACTAAGTTATTCAATTAAAATATGACCTGCAAAGTAAACCTGCTTTAAGGAACAACTGACATGAAGTTGTTTTTTTTTTTCTTTTTTCTTTTTTGCCTTATTGAGACTACTGTGCAGTTAGCATAGAAGATCATAGTAATTTTTATGTAGCTATTATTTTCACAGTCATTTTCATGTTTTAGTCTCTACAGTAACTCAGGTTGATTTTACTTCCATTTACAGCTAAAAAAACTGAGACTTAGAGATCAGGAAACTTGGATCAAGTTACAGAGCTACTAAGAGATAGATCTAAATTTGAGCTTATCTTCTGAATCTGAGTTGTATGCTTCTTCATGCGCATAGTTCCTAAATCTTAAGTTGGAGCTCCCTTTTTTTAATCTTTAGAGAAGGTCAATTTTGGATTAAAGAATTTCCAAATTAAATTTCATGCCACCATTTTGAACTTCTGCAGGTACCACCTGAGGAATAACATTGTATAATATAGCAAAGTTAGTACAGTTAGAATGTTTCCATGCTTACCACATTCTGTGCGATACCCTTTGATGTGTTGTTAACTCTATCATTTAAAAATACATTCTGGTCCTGGTTTAATAACTGTTTTTCTGTGCAGCCTTCTCCCCAAATTACCAACAAAGAATGAAATACTTTATTTTTTTTAAGCTCATGTTGCGTCTTGGGGACTCTAGGATATATTAGAGATGAACTGGTTTTACCTTCTCACTTTTCTGTTTATTTAAACTAGACTTTAAAAATGTGAAATAAAGAGAGATACTATGAAGTCACTGGACTAGAAACCTACTTAGTCTCATAATCTCTTGGTCTTACCCTTTGTTTATTTTGGTACTAAGGATTGAACCCCTGGATGCTTGCTGAGCTACATCTCAGCTGTTTTTATTTTTTGCTTTGAGTCAGGGTCTTGCTAAATTCCTAGGTTGGCCTTAATCTTGATCCTTCCTGCCTTAGTCTCCTTGGATTATAGGTGTGTGCCAACATGCCCAGTTTACTGTTAATTCTTAATGTCTTAGTCCTTTTCCTTCCCAAACTTGGCTACATATTAGAATTGCTTAGAGAACTTTAAAAAATACCAATGCCTGGGTCCAACTCCCAGAGATTCTGGGCATTAAAAAAATTTAAAGTTTCTATTGGTGATTCTCATGTGCCACTGGTGATTCTCACAAGGAATCACACTGTTCTTTACCTTTCCCTAGGTGATTTCATTTCTTCCAAAGGTTTTAGTTACAACCTGTATGCTGTTAATTCCCAAGCTGAAGTACTGAATGTCCTGGCTTCTGATTGTTTTAAGCAACACATTGACACCAGAACATTGTATAGGCATCTCAATTCACCACTTCTAAAACCACAACTGAACTCAAAACTTGTAAATCTGTTCCCCACTCGCATGTCCTTTTCAGTATGTCTGATTCACTGAATGTTACACCGATGTCTTGGTTGTGGAAATTGGAAATCTGAGTCATGGAGGGAGTTTGCTTTCCACTGTTCCAGTGTAGTCACCACATCTTATCTCAATTATCTTTCAACTCCACTGCCAACACCTCTCTCCATGCCTGTGTCATCTCCAGCCAGGACCTTGGTTATAGGTTTCCCTGTATTCATTCATACTCTTCTGAACCTTTTTCATATTGCTTTCTTTCTTTTTTTTTCGGGGGGCAGGGTAACCTGGGATTGAACTCAGAGGTGTCTAACCACTGAACCACATCCCAGCCCTTTTTTGTATTTTATTTAGAGACAGGGTCTCACTGATTTGCTTAGGGCCTCGATAAGTTGCTGAGGCTGGCTTTGACCTCAGTCCTCCTGCCTCAGCCTCCCTAGCTGCTGGGATTACAGGTGTGTGCCATCTCACCTGGCTCTTACTGTAGTCTTAATGATCTTTGAAGATCCAAAGCTGATTGATTGTATTCCCCCTATTTAGCTTCTGATTGCCCTTGGTACAAACTCCAGAATCCCTGAGCCAGGCCAGCGAGACCCTGTGTGGACTGGTCTCTTCTCTGTGTAGCATCCTCATCTTATTTGAGGCTTTTGTGTTCTTACTTTTCCTGATTCAGCCTCACAGGTTCTTCAGCCAGTCGCCTGCCTTCCTCTCTTAGGACTTTTGTACATGTTCACTTTTACAAAAGGCCCTTTGCTTCTCTCCCTCACCACCTTTGACTGGTAACCTTAAGTTTCAGCCTAAAATTCACTTCCTTGGATAAGGCTTTTCTGATTCTTCAAACTAGGCCATGTATCCTCATTAAACTCCCCAGAGCTCTATGTGTTCTCCCTTGAGTACTTAAAGCAATAAGCAAGAAATTGTGCAGTAACTATCAATGTCTACGACCAGGAGTTGGCCAACTATAGCCCGTGGACCAAATCTGACTTGCTCACCTGTTTTTGTATGACTTGCAAGCTAAGAATGGCATATGAATTATTGAATGGTTGAAACAAATCAGGAGGTTGTTATTTCATGAAAATTACATGAAATTTTAATTTCATTGTCCATAGGAAAGTTTTATTGGGACACAGCCATACTAATTCATTTACTTATTGTCTGTAACTACTTTTGTACTACACTGGCAGAGTTGAATAGTTGAGACAGAGACCTCATGGCCTGCAAATGTTAAATATTTACTTTGTGACTCTTTACAGAAAATGTTTGCTGACCGTTGTTCTAGGTTGGATTAATGAAGAGATGATCTTGTCTGCTTTGTTTATTACTGTTATTCAGTGTGTTTAGCTGGTACTGGCACACGGTAGGTACTCATGAAATGTTTGTACAAATTGAAAAATGTTCTCTTTCCTTCTATCAATAGGTATGGATAAATTCCTACCTTAGCGACTCTGGTGCTTTAAGATTTGATGCAGAAGTCTTTTTCAAAAGACAGATCTTCTTTAGAAGAAGATAGTCAACAAAAATGTCAGCAGTACTCTTGCTTAACTTGTGGCTAACTGGATAAAGTTTTTAATATGATAATATTTCCTTTTAATACTTTGCTTCCTCATTTATTTGGAATATGATATAGCATAATGTTCCAAATTTATATTTATGCTTTATATCAAATTCAGTATCTTTTTAAAAAGAGATTTGTGTTTTTCAGTGTTTTATTATACTCAACAGAGGGGTGTCCATTTTCCCCCTTTGCTGAACTCCTTTGTAACTTTACAATATAGTAATAGTTGTAATAAGAGGACTTAGTTATTAACAAACATTTGCTTGATAAACTGTTGAAATATTTTTGTGTGAGCATGTGTGAAAATGACATTACTTCCTCTTAGGTGCTTTTGTGACATCCCACAATCACTATTTAGATGTTTAGAGAAACTCTTAAGAGTGATTTTTATTTCAATATTTAGGGTTGCCAGATATGTTGAAAATTATTAAACAGAAGTGTTTTATTTTTGGATACATTCATATAATGTCAAGTAAGGAAAAGGAGATGGAAAAATTGAAAAGAGATGATTACTTCAAGATACTTGAATAGCAGTGTATCTTGTAGCATTGTGATAATATGATCAGGATCTTTTAAGATTTGTCATTATAAACCACTTTGGATGTTGGAGCTGTAAGAAACAAACAACTACAACAAAATACACTTAAGTCCAAATAGTGGAAATACTAAGGAAGATTTATTATCTTCCGGAAGTTGAGGGGTGGGGTGACTTCCAGGTGGTTAGTTCAGTGGCTTGGTGATGCTAGCAAGGACCTAGCAAGGACTCTGCTTGTTTCTTCTGTCATATTAAGGAAAGTAACTTCCTTCCTGATCCAGAGATGCCTGTGGCTTTTGCCAAGCTAAAGATTTCCACTGATTTTCCTTTAATAGGAATTAGGGAATGCTGCATATTTATCTCTAAACAATGTCTAGCAAGGGAGAGGCAAAGGACCCAGTCATTAGTTCAGACCAACCAGGATTTCCCTTTGAATCTAGTGGGGTGGCTGGGGGAATGACGCCACAACAAAAGTGGGACTCGGCCAGTGAGGCAGAGGTGGTGGGGGGAGAGGGGTCCTATGGGAGACGTGCTGGGTAAGGCAGCCAGTAGTACCTGCTCCATAATTTTGCCATATTTTTTCTGCCTGTGAAATCACGTCTGTGGTGTTTTCCTAACATTTTGCTTTATAAATCCAACACAGACCTTTTACAGATCTAGCTGAAAGTCACAATGATCTTACTCCACCCATGAGAGGGTTCTAGTCTTTGTGGAAACCCTACTTTCTCCTTTGCTCACTCCCGCTGCCTTTCCCCATCTGACCTAAGGATAGTTTCCTATGAAAAAGGCCTTCTGAGGCTGGAGTAAGATTCCAGTGCTAATCAGTGTCCCTGCAAGCAGTGGTCCCTAATGAAGCCTTGGAGTTAGAACCTCTTCAGTCTCTAATAACTCTTAGTTTCCTTTTTAAAAATTTCACTCCTGTCTGCATTTATCTGTTTTGTATTCATTTTTTCTATCTCCCTTTTCCTAAAACTCTCATTTTTCTTTCTTTTCTTCCCACTACCATCTGAGACACTTAAGGAGCTATATTATATAGATTAAAATATATTCAAATAAAGAGGTAAAAAGAGAACACCTCCATTTTCTTTTTTATTTACCTGTTTAATTTCAATTTCTTTCATATATAAGCCATAAAAAAATGAAAATTCACATAATTATTTGAGTTTCTCTGATATGAAAAAAAAGAACTCTTCAGTATGCCAGTTTCATCTCTGCAATAAATAGATAATTTAGAGACAGGGAAATAATGAACTAATATGTAAATATGTTCAATCTTGCTACTCAGATTAAATCACACAGGCACCATTTTACGCTTGAAACTTTGGTAAAAGTTAATAATATTAATTGTGTGGTTTTGACTCAAATATACTTTATTGATTTGCTGAATAAATTGGAATGACCCTCCTGGGATACTGCTTGACAACATACATTAAGAGCCATTTTAAAAAGTTGACATCCTTCGTTGAGTAATTCAAAAGTAAAGTAATGTGCAGGAATCTTTCTATTGAAGCAATTTATAATAGCAAAAGAGTTCAGTGTTAAACATTACATTTCTGGTGTGAAACTTTGTTTTCTTAATGTAAAATTTTTAAAAGTGTAATCTATTATATATCCCATTCCGAACTAGATGATCCATTAGTAAGTGCCTCTTTGCCTTCTGCATAGGAAGGCCTTCCTTCCCCACTTCTTCTCTCGGGATATTCAAATATAGAGGACTGAACACTGTTGTATACTAGCAGGAGTATGGGCTCTAGCCAGACAGTAGGGGTTTGAATCTTAGCTCTGTCCCCAGCTGGACTATTTGGGCCAAATTCTTCCTTCTTTGATTTCACAGTTTCACCAGAAGAAAAATGGAAACAATAAATCTCACATACTTGTAGCAAACTGTACAAACCATGAAAATATCTCTCAGAAATTGCCATGTTTATGTAAACTAAATCTCCCAGATGTTCCGATATCCACTAATTGTCCCCTTAAAAAAAAAAAAAAAATCTTATTTTAGTTTTGGAATAGGGACCTTGACTTCCAGAAATGTTAATTTATGTCAGGGAGATGGGTGCTAAGAATGAAACCAACAACTAATAAGGAGAAGCTACATGGGGTGGCTGGGAACTCAGGGAGTGGGGACATCAAGGAAGGATGGAGAGTCAGAGAGTAGACTGCCTGAAAATACTTCTGATCTGGTCTGGAGGATTGGGCCTGGAAAAAGTGGGAAGATGGACAGATTTTAATAGAAAAGGACCAAGAGTATTCCAGTGGAAAGGCCAGCTGGATCCAAAGCAAGGAACAGACAGTAAGCTGCTGTGAATCATTACGGAAAGGACACCTGAGCAGAGACCAGAAGTGTTATCTGTAGGAGATGTATTTGTATAAAGTGGGAGGGAAATGGGCAGCCGTGGAGGGTTTTCCAGAGTGGTTTAAAGAAGACTAGTAGTGTGCTCCAGGCGGAAGTGGATGAGATGAAGGGCAGAGGCCACATAGGAAGCTGCCCGATGACTCACCAAACAGTATAAATGGGAAACAGATGTTATGGAGTTGAAACCCATGGACTCTCCTGACTTCATCTGGACGTGAGGGATAAAGGAGAGGGATAGGGTAGAGGTTTAGAATGCCATATAATGGGAGAAGGGAATTGTAAGTGATGAAAGTGGGAGTTGAGACCTGGCGGGGGGTGAGGTGGGGATGATAGTATGTGGGGAGCGAAATGTGAATCATTTCATATGGACTAGGTTGAGGTGATACTAGTGTTAATGCCTTCAGCTAGTATTTCCCATAGTCAATTGGAGACCCAAAATGGGATTTTAGAAAAACCTTTCAAGTCATAAGTATGGAGGTGATGTATTAAGGGTGAGCAATACCCCAGGGGCAGAAAAGGGTCCTGAATACAAGAGCCCAGGGAACAGGATGGCCAGTCTTACTGGGGATTTACTCTTTGGAGGGTTCTGGACTAGATGTCTTATATACATTTCCCATTTTATTCTTGTAACTCTGAGATGGATACCTGTGTTAGCCCATTTTACAGATGAAACTGAGGTTCAAAAACGTTAGGTACCTAGTCCAAGGTTACCAGGTAGTGTGAAGTGTGGGCATTTCCTGCTGCAGTAGGGAGGCCTTCTTCCCAAGAACTAGTAAGTGAGTGATATGTTGAAGTTACCTTAGTTATGTCACTTAAGTTCAGAAATTGTGCTGTCCTCTATTTAAAGTCTGTGCAGGTTGATTTTAAATCAGCACACCTCAAACTAGTGGTCAGGGTATGGCACTTGGGGGCAGAGTCTATGTAAGTGGTTTTTATTAAACTTGAGACTCTAAGGGTCTGTCATGCATTTCTTCTGGGACTCTCCTCCATTTCCTTTTAAGAACTTTAACAAGTTTATCCTGACTTGTTGATTCTTGGTATTTTTTTTTTTTTTTTTTTTGTACCACGCTCAAACCCACTGAGGAGCGCTTTACCACTGAGCCACATCTCTAGCCCTTTTTATATTTTATTTTGAGGCAGGCCCTCACTAAGTTGTTGAGGCTAACTTTAAACTCTCTATCCTCTTGCCTCACCCTCCCAAGGTGCTGGGATTACAGGCACGAGCCACCATGCCTGCGAATGACTCTGTGATTCTTGAGAGCACTGTTTTATAGTTTTAAATGTAGAGTATATATTTATATGTTTAGTCAACCTTTATCAAATCCTGGCCTCTGAAAGGGTTAATGTAGTTGATGCTCATGTTATTTGATACTGAGTTTCAACAAGGCTCTGGAGAGCAGTAAAAAAGGAAAGGGTGAAGAAATGGCCATAGTGAAGTTGATTCAGTAGCAAAATGATTAGCATGCACATTAAGAGCAAATTGCAGTGGCAGAGATTCTCCCCACTAGGGCAAGAGCTGGAATTATTTTGTTTGTTAGGTTTTCACTGCACTTTAAAACTCAACGTATTTAAAAGAATGTTATCCCTGCTTGCTAGACCCAGAAGTTCTTCAGATCTGTTTTGCATGTGATTCTATATTTTTACAATTGTAAAAGCATCAAGTATTAGAAAACAGCTTGAAGACATTAAGTTTTAAAATCCAGCAAACTAAGTGTATTTTCCTCATGAAAAACATTTTGGAATGTACCCTGCTAGTTGAAGCATATTTCAGTTATGGAGGTTTGGAAGTAAAACTTTAATAAGATATTTCATTTTAAAAGTGAATGCAATTCTAGTTTTGATGATTCCTTTAGAAAGTGTATAGTTTGGTTTGATATGAGAAAGTAAACCGAGACCAAGTGGAAATACATATTTCTTTTGAGGTAGTAACAAGCAAAAGGAGCAGGGAGTCTCCTGGGCCAGGAAAGGACCTACTGCTTCTCTAGCTCTCTTCTGGGTAGTAGGTATTCCACATTCTGCCCAATTTAATGATACAAATGTTACTTCTGCAAGAATACCTTAATCAGGAAGGAAGTCCTTGCTCACTCCATACCACCTCCCCAACCATCTTCCTTATTCAAAAAGACATCTTGCTTGTTAACGTAGTAAAGGGTTGTTTCCTCCTCTTCAGCTCCAGGAAATCACTTTAAACTTTGCCTACCTGACTTTCTCTGGACTCATCCCTCCTTTAAATCTTTTTTTCATTGTATCTTCAACTACTGATGTATACTGCAGAGCACATTTAAAAAACACTGAAATGTCGTTTCTCAATTCCAGTCTCCTAACAACAAAAGTAAGAAGCTTGTTGGATCAGGTAACTTCCCACTCCTGTGGAATTGAAACTGAGTCCAAACACATCACAAAGTTCAATGTGTTCTTCAAAATGCTGGCCAGATAGTGTAACTAGATTTCAGGGCACTCAAGTATATTATAAATAGAAAGCCTTTCTCAGGGACCATTGTTTGACCTATGAGTGATTTGGGATCTCTAAGGAAATTAGGGAAGGGTAAGTGGTTTACTAAAGGAAACTTCAAGCTTGAAACTTTAGAATCAGAACTGCTCTGGGGCCACCTAAGCCAAGGGCAAGAGAGGAACCAGCCCTCTGTACTTAGGATTTTCTCCTTTCCTCCAGGTCTGCTGCAGAGACACTCAGGGCAGTAAGTTATCACTTACCACTTCAGATGGCCATGCAGAGATGGGACCTGCTGATCAAATGCTGATTACTTTTTTGTTGCAGGAAGAATGGAGGACATGTTTGGTGTTATATGTGTTATATGCCCAAGCAAATAATAGGTTCCAGTAAATGTTTATTGAACCAATTTGGAAGAGAAATGGTGGGGGAGGGTTATTTGGAGACTAAATTTTAGTTTGTGATACTTAAGTTTACTGTTAAAGTAAACAGAACCTGTCAGTGGAGAGGAATGGAAATGAACATAAAAATGGAAAGAGTCCACTATTCAAAATGTTTAAGTTAATTCTGGTGGGCTTTTGAACCTGACCTTGCTAGCATGTGTTCCTCTGTTATAATGAGGTCTCTGTGAGGACCTCATAGCCAAGGGAAGAAAATCCTCATCATAACAGAGAACTCTGGGCTCATCAGCACCTAAGTGTGCCAGGTCAGCTGCACAGGTCAGTAGATTTATGAGAATGAGGGTTCCCTTCCCTTTTGTCCACGCTGATCCCTGCCCAAACCTACCCTTGTCACTGGCCCACATTGCAGAAGAAGTGATGAAAGTCCTTCTAGTCCATCTCACTGCCTGCCTGGGAGCAGAGTGGGGAGAGCTACAGACCCTACATATTCTGTTCAAATTACCACCAGGAGGGTGGAAGCAGCACATTGCAAAAACGACCTGTGCTTCTGATGAGTGCAGGAGTGAGGAATCTCCCAGGGAGAAGATGCTGAAAAGAAAATGAGTCAAGAATGTCATTAGAATTAAAAAATTCCAAGCTGGCCACATGCGTTGGTTCTCTTCAATAATTATCAACTGGTGTGCTGCTCAGGCTCCTGGGTACTGGATTCAACAAAAAATGAGACTTCTGCTCTAAAAGCATGCAGTCTAGTAAGGAGACACTACAGAGACGAGTCATAGCTTTGTCAGGGTGCAGAGCATAGCTGAATCTTTCTTAAACAGTTAAGCATTACTCTGGTTTAGAAGGTGTAAAGTGCAGATGAATTCTTGGTAGATTCCAAACTTAATTTTCAAAACTAAGAGCTAGAATTACAAAAGTGTCCCCGAAGAAACTGGATGTTCTTGAAATATGATTTGTGTTGATGCTTAACTGGTGAGAATGGAGCTGACTAAATTTAGGATAAATTTATTGTGTCTAGTGACACAAAATGAAAGAAAAAATACTGTCCTTAAGTAGAAGACAACAAAGCTTCAGATGCTCATAGGCAAGTCACAGTGATTCTCTGTGAGGTCCTCACAGAGACCTCATTGTAACAGAGGAACACATGCTAACAAGGTCAGGTTTAACAGCCCACCAGAATTAACTTAAACATTCTGAATAGTCCTGTAGACAAGATGGTACCTCCAATATGTTTTAATATTTTAATCTTATTGAAATGACTAACAGTTAAGATGTGATTTTTGTTCTTTAACAGAGCAAGGCTTTAGAAAGTTTAAAGTAGAACATATTGAAATTATTCTTCCATTTGGCTGATCCCTTTTGCTGCCTTATCCATTCTAGTCATTAATCTGCCCTGTCACCTACCAGGAAACCCAAGAGCTCTTGTCATGGCCCTCAAGTCCCATACTTACCTGGGTGCAGTGGCCTATCTAAGGACCTGTGGCCACCAAGCACAGGGTGAATTCAGGACCCCCAGTTCTTCATTTCGTAACGGTGTATCAGGCCACCTTGTTTCT
This sequence comes from Sciurus vulgaris, assembly GCF_902686455.1. Lineage (NCBI taxonomy): Eukaryota > Metazoa > Chordata > Mammalia > Rodentia > Sciuridae > Sciurus > Sciurus vulgaris. The sequence goes on from NC_136476.1 coordinate 63,043,597, forward strand.
CGTCCAACTTTCTCTCACTCGTGCATTTTCTCATTTACTCTTTAAAAATATTTATTCCTCATCTGCTTCCAAAAATATTTTTAGATGATTTGTAATCAAATGTAAATATATTTAAGACTTTTTGAAATGAAAAACTGAAAGCTAAGAAGAAGTGGTGGTGGGATAAATGAAAGAGGAGACACAAATGTGCTGGATGCCCGAATGGCTTCACCCACCAGCATTTCTAGTCCTGTTTTAGGATGATACTGCTCCAGAGGAAGCTTTTGCACGGACTCCTTCCACAGAGTTGTACCACTGGCACAGGCATAAGAGGTTGTAGAACAACCAACCCACCAAGATATCATGAATTTTACATCATGGCCACTAAATGGATTTTATTCAGGCTCTGCTTAAACAGCTGCAGTAGAGAACTGACTGCTTCCTGATACAGTTCACTGTATTCTAAGTTGTTAGAAATTTATTATTGCTTGTTGAGCCCTGGGTCCATGTAACTTCGTGTTGGTCCCGATTCTGTACCCATGGGCCAGAACAGAATGAAAAGCTGAAGTCAAGTCTTTAACGTGTGCCGTTTGTATGTGTGTGTGTGTTTTAAACTTGAAGACCCTTAGTATATACATCCATTTCTAGAAGTCATGCTGCGAGTCCTTTGCTATTCTGGGCTCCTCTTAGGCTTTGATTTTTAAATTCATTGTGCATTGATGTTTATTTACTTTTTATTAAAAAGCTATACATGCATATATTTTAAAGAGCTTTAAACACTTCTTTGTGCTTGTTTTTTAAAACAACAAAATCATACCACCTCATTTTCTGTTACCCAAAGGCCATCACTTTAAAATCTTAATTTTTTGGCTTTTCCCCTAACATGCTTATGTGGCTGCGTTCTCATTCTTCAGTTTTTGACATTAATTTTGACTTCCACTCTGGAAGATAAAAATCAAATTCTCCTGCGACACCATCCTCTGCCCCTACCCCACACACACACTTACCGAGGGTTGCTTTTATCCTTCCACCATAGGTATGCCGTGACTGGATCAATGTTCAGTCTTTACATTATGACTAATAAATGCTCTCATAGCTGAGTCATGTAGCTGTTTGTCATTTGTTGCTTTTGGAAACAACAGTTGTCTTGTTCTTCTCTTTGCCTAGTTTTCTATGTACTCCACTAATTGACTTCTAAACTCTTGCCTACTTGTGTGAATCGAAGCTGTCAATTTAAGATCTCCCTTCACATCATACCTGGGATTCCTTTAGTTTTTCTTATATTGGAGTATCAATTATCTGGTACTTTTAAAAATTTTGATTTTTAACGTACACACAGAAGTTTTCTGTTGTTCAGTTCTACAGGCTTTGACAGATGCATAGAGTTTTGGAATTTCTACCTCCATCAAAATGTAGACCAGTTCTGTCACATCTAAAAATTCCCCCAAGCTGCCCTTTTGTAATCAGATCCCTTCCCACCCCCTGGCAACCACTGATCTATTTCTGTACCTGTAGTTTTGCTTTTTCCAGGTCATTTAAATGGAGTCATGCCACATTAACAGCCTTTTGATTTTGCCTTCTTTCCCTCTGTATAATGCATTAAGGTTTCATCCATGTTGTTGCATGTATCAGTAGTTTGTTTTTATTGCTGAGGAATATTCTATTGTATGAATATAGTACAATTTATCTCTTCATCAGTTGAAGGACATTTGGGTTGTTTCCAGTTCAGGGTGATTATTAACAGAGCTACTATATACACTTACATGCAAGTTTTTATAGGAATGTAAAGTTTTACTGCTCCTGGGTAACTATCTAGGAGTGGGGTTAATGGGTCATTGGGTGTGTTAGCTTTCTGTCACTGTATCAAATACTTGAGATAAATCAAACAAAAAATAGATGAAAAAGGTGTATTTTATCTTTCAGATTTGTCCCTGTAGACCTGTGGTAAGAGGTACATCATGGTGGAAGTGTTTGGCAGGGCAAACCACTCACCGCATGGCCTGCAAGTGCAAGAGAAAGGAAGAGGAAGAAGCTGGGATCACAGTGTCTTCTTCAAGGGCACACCCCAATGACCTAAGACCTCCCACTGCCAACTCCCTCACCTCCCAATAGCTTCCCAAGCTTGGGAACAAGTCTTCACCACCTGAACCTTTGGGGTCACTCTTGATCCAAACTATAGCATAGAGCGAGTGAATGTTTATAGAAAACTGCCCAGCTGCTTCCAAAGTGGCTGAACCATTTTGTATTCCCATGAGCAATATACGCTGAGTTGTACCACGTCCCTCTCAGCTTTTGGTACTGGCATAGTTGCTGCCATAGGTGTGTAGTAGAATTTCAGAGTGGTTGTGGTTTGCACTTTTCCTTGTGACCAGTGATGTGGAACATCTTTTCATGTGCTTTTTTGATATTCATATATCTTACTTGGTGAGGTATCTTTTAAATCATTTGCTCAATTTTAATAGGGTTGTTTAATTTCTTATTGTTTAGTTTGAGAGTTCTTTATACTGTCTATATGCAAGTTTTTTTATCCAATGTGCAACTTGTACATATTTCTTCTAGTATGTTTTTTGTGTTTCTTTTAATAGTGTCCCCATTTTTAGTTTTAATGAAGTTTGCCTTACCACTTTTTCTTTTTTTATAATGGATTGTGCTTTTGGTGTCATAGCTAAGAACTCGGCCTTGTTCAAGGTCACAAATATTTTCTCCTGTGTTTCCTTCAAAAATGTTCTAATCCATTTCACACTTACATCTATGGTTGAATAGAGTTAATTTTTGTATGTGATCTAATTTGAATTCATTTTTGTATAAGGTTCAAGCTACAAGTTGTTTAGCTTGTTTTTTTCATATGGATGTCTCATTATTCTAGTATGCTTTGTCAAAAAAGACATTTTCCATTGAATACCTTTTTCAACTATGAGCCATATATATGTAGGATTATTTCTGAACTTCTTGTTTCCTTGATCTGTTTGTCTTAACACTGATGCCACGTGGTGGTCTTGGTGATTGTAGTTTTATGGTATTATTGAAATCAGGTAAATGAGTGCTTTAACTTTTTTCATCTTTTTTGAAATTATTTTGGCTATTGTAGTTCCTTTGCCTTTCCATTCACATTTTAGAATCAGCTTATGATTATCTACAGAAGTCCTACTGGGATTTTGATTTGACTTGCATTGAAAGCTCACATCAATTACAGAAGAATTGTCAAAGAATTTTGAGTCTTCCAGTTGGCGTGTGGTATGGTTTTCCATTTATGTAAGCCTTCTTTGATTTCTTTCAGCAGTGTTCTGTCCCAGTGTTTTCTTTCTTGGTGTATTCCCATGATTTGGCAGAGTACCTCCTTTAGTAGCTTCCTCAGAAGGGAACATGTGGTAAACTTTTTGACCCCTTACCTGTTTTTATTCTTACCTCATACATATATAGCTTTTATATAGATATAGGATTCTAGGTTGGAAATTCGTTTCCCTCATAATTTTAAGTGTGTCATTTCACTGTCTTTTAGCTTCTCTGGTAGCTGTTGAAGTCTTGCAGTGTGATTCTTGATTCTTTGTATTCTATTTGTTTTGTTCTCTCTGAACCTTTTTCTGTAACCTCCATTCTGACATTTTTCAGTATGTACCTTATGTGGATTTACTTTTACCCATTATGGTGGACACTGTGTGGGCTCTTTAACTCTGGAGATTTATGTTTTGTAGTTGGGACATTTTTTTTTTTTCCTGAATTCTTTCTGATTTCTTCCCATATGTTCCTCCTATTCCTTTACTTCCTTATGTTTTCTTCCATTTTGAACACCTTGTCTTTACTCCATTTCTTAGTTTATCTTTCAGTATTTCTAATGCATTTTTATTTCTGCTATGATTTCTTAATTTTATAGGGTATTTTTTCGTTCTCTTCAGTATTATTATTGTTTTTGCGTCACGTGTTCTTATCTTTGGATAGACGTGTGCATTTGTTTTAGGTTCACTTCTGTCTGTGTTTGTGTCATCTTTTTCTCCCTTGTCATTTTTCTTCTGAAGTCTCTGCCACTCACACCGAAGAATTCCTTAAGTGTCTGGTGATCCTTAGCTGTCCGCTCATTATTTAAGGACGGGGCTCTCAAGGTTGTTTGAAAGCATTGTATTATTTGAGAGTGAGATTGTTGACTGTGAGGTTTACAATGGGATAGCCTTGCTGGCCGGTTTCCTTGGGAAACCGTGTTAGTATCATTTGGACTTTACTCTTGAATTGGCCAGGTTTCTCCAGAGAAATCTTTTTTGGTCTCCTAGCACATATTATCTGACTGCCAGAATTCTGAGACCCAAACAAGGCAAGAAGTTGGGATAGGGGTTGGTCTCAGTATTCAACATGTAAACTTCCACTTAGTCCTTTTGCGTTCTGTGTGGTAGCTCTCTGGTGCAGTTCTCCGGGTAGACGCGGGCAGCTCATTTCCCAACTGTTCAAGGATCTGTCTGCTCTTAAGCAACCTTTCAATGGGTTCTCCTATTCTTAGCCCCTTGGCACCTCCAGTTGTAGATATATGTTGTCTCTGTAATTCCTGAGTTTGGGGAGAGGTGGGTGACATAACTTGGTTGGCTTCCTGTGTTTTCCCACTGTTGGCTCAGAATTCCACATTTGGAATCTCCTAAGTCAATTTATTCTCTCCTGGGGATTTCCCAATTGCAACTATTTTAAATTCCTTTATTATCATTTCAGTGGAGTTTTGGAAGGGAGGAGAGTTCAGTGTATATATCCAGTTAGTCATTGTTTAAGTATATTGAAGCCTCTCACCTGCATGAGTTCTAGTTAACAGTCTTCTTAAAGTGTGGTACACAAAACCCCGCTTGATTAGAGGTAAGCTGTCTGTGCTTCTGGATTTTAATGTTGCCTGTGGTTCAATTAGCCTGCTCAATCACTTCACTTACATTAGCTAGCTGTCCACTAGCAGCTCTAAGCCAACTTTTTCCTCCTGTGCTGGTGTTTCATAATGTCAGTTATTTAAAACCTGAGTACAAAACTTTAATTTTTCCCCAGGAAATTTAGAACTGTTGATTTTGCCCAGTTTTCTAGACTTTCATGAGTTTTTAGAATTCCACTTGTGTTATCTAGTCATTATCCAGTGAATTTGCTATTCCTTTTTCAAGCTTTTCTCTCTGATAATTGGGTCAGCACGCCATTTATGTCTTTGTATTTATTGGTGGGGGAAGAGCTGCTGATTGTGGTATTCACTGTAGGGTGGTCTGGCTGGTCTATTTCCTTGAGAAACCCTATGGTCAGTATTCTTGGGCCTCAACATTATTTGTCATTTTATTTTAGTTATAGTTAACCACTATTTTTTATTTCCTTTCAATACCTCTTTTTTAGGTAGTCACTTTCTTTGGCAGGTTAGCTCTTTTCTCAGAACCATTCTAGCACTTCCACATATACTTGACCCTTATTTTAGTCTATTCCTCCCATCTTGTTCTCAGAGATCTTTAAAGTAGTATGGACAGATTTTAATAAAATTCAGTTATATCTTGTGTTTCCCAGTCTTCTCTCCTAACTGTGAAGAAAGAATGTGCGGTTAGCAGGAATAGCTTGCTCAGGTACGCGTGCTGGCTCTTATTTGTTGCCTTTTCCTTTTTTTTTTTTTTTAAAGTTGTCCAGGCTGGCTTCAAACTTGATCCTCCCATCTCAGCATCCAGAGTAGCTGGGATTACAGGTGTGCACCACTGTGTCCACACCTTTTTCTTTTGTAAGTGTCCACAAACCCTCCCTTTGATGTTCTATTCTAAAACTCCACCCAGAATTGAAGCGATGCTCCATCACAAAGTGGGTGACATTCACTCTTCCTCGCTTTTTGAAAATGGGGATACTGCCGTGTTTCTCAGTCGTGTGTTGCTCTGGTTCTGTACTGTTGCTTGAGGGCTGTGGGCAGCTGCTCAGCAGACTTCTTTGCACAAATCCTCTTGGGGCATGGACATGCAACTTGTCTGGACTACCCGGATGTAACCTTTTCCCTGGGAGACAGGAGAGGCAGTGTTTCATCTCTGTGTTCTTGGAGCATTGCCTGTTAGCATGTGGAAAACATGTAGTAAATGTTTTGATAGGCTTATTTATTTGAAACATCTTGAGGTTCTATCTGCATTTTTTTTTACCTGTTCACCTGTTGGACTTCAGTGCTTACAGACCAGTGTTGAGTCTCATTCCATAAATTTTGGTGATGTCTGTTAAGTTGTACTTGTGTTAAAGTATCAAGATTTATTGAAAAAAAAATTTTCGGAGTACCTGCTAGTGTCCCAAGCACTGTGCATGGTGGTAGAGCTGCTGCCCTGGAGCTCACCATCCAGCGGGGAGGAAAGGGTTGAAGAAGTGCTAGTTGTGAAGTCTGTGGCAGGACCATCCTGTTACATTGACGTTGGAGGTTAGATATGACGGTCCCTTTTCCCAACACTTTTCTCTAGGACTGTCTGCTTTTTCTTTATGTATCATATCTGACATGTCCCATTTCACTGCCACCCCCCCCCCCCAGTCCAAGTCACTGCCATTTTGTGCTTAGGTGCCTGCAGTCCTTTCTTCGCACAGCTGCTGAGTGATCCAAAAGGTAACCCAGACCCTTTGTCCTCTCCCCTCCAGTGGCTTCTTCAAACTTATGCAGACTTCCTCTCTACCTGAATCTGCCTTGTCTTCCTCTTCACAAGCCCCTCCCCCACCCCCGCCACTCTTCTCATTTATGATGTTCTGGCCCAGTTCTCAGTTTTCAGTCAAGGGGACATCCTTCCTGTCTCAGGGCCTTCCTCTCCATCTGGCTCTCCTCAGTTCTGCTAGACTTGCCTCTCAGTTCTACAGTAGCCCTTTGCCCCTACCCTGGTATTTTCCTTATCTTTGCTTGACTGTGTTTTTCTTTAAGTGGATCACCACTTGTAATCATTTGCATATTTTTATGGGCCCTCTCCTTCCATATGTTCCATAAAGTCAGGGATTTTTTCTGTTTTTTGTCTGCTATATTCCCATTTTGAGAGGGAGCCTGGCACCCAGGAGATGGTCAGTGTTGAATGGTTGATGCTGTGTGTGGTACCAGTTCTAATTGTTTCTTTCTGCCCCTCTATTTTCAGTTCAAAACCCTTTGGATGAGATGGGCCAGTTTCTGGGCATGGGTATTCTTCCAGGTTTACCTATGTTCTCCCTGCCAGAGTTAAGTGCTTAATCTTTGCAGTGTCTTAAAACTGTACAAATTGAATTCTGTTCTTTGATGCCATCTTTGTAAACAGTGGTTAATTTTTTACATGCTTCATGTTCCTATTGGAATAATAGATGAAAAGACCAACTGTGGCTCAAAGTTCTTCAGTTTTCTAATTCCTAGGCACATTGCTCAAATTTCTGCTGCTAGTTTTCTTGTTATCCCTGTAGTCTTGACTGACTTTCTCTCACCTCTTGGATTCCTCCTGTTGGACCTTGTTGGGCTTGTTAATTTTCAGTGTAGCATGGCATGGTGGTTTTCTAGAAAGTTCTGATAATCCTTAGTCTCATAGTCTCCTAATTCTCTTATAGCTCTTCTGGTACATTATTTTTCTTCCTCTGTATTCTGTTTTTTTTTTTTTTTCCTCTCCCCCACCACCGCCCCCACATCTCCCACCTTAATTCTGATGTTTGGGAAAGGCTTTGTAAGAGAAAAGGAATGGAAATGGGCCTTGAAAGATGATGAATAACTTGAGTGGGACACAAGTAAAGGAACTCTATCCTGTGAAAATGGTACAAGCGAAAACTTAGATGCTTGAAATACATGTTTTGTTTGACCAAAGTGGTTTGGGGTAGCTGAAGTGCTTGTCTTTAGTGAGGTCTGGCCAGAAGGTAGGCTGACCTTCAGTGTGCTAGGTTTGGGATTATGGGTGTTTGTACTCTGGTCTTGTAATATTTTTATATTTCTGGTGCAGGAATTACATTGTTCTGTTTTACATATTTGTTAGTTGAGGGTGTTAGGACTATTTTTATGCCCCAGACTCATAAAATAAGCTTATAAGCAGCACCTTATAGAATAAGCTTATGCATGATAGATGTTCAATGTTGAGTTGAGTTCAGTTGAATTCTGATAAGAAGGTTTAATTTTCCTAATCTAGAAGACTAGAGTTTTTCTATTGAATTAATTTAAGAAAGGAAATATATAATTGTTATTGCATATAAGAGTCTGTATTGTGGATATTCATTTTTTTGTCTTTGTATCTCCCACATCACTTTCCTCATTTATAGTATGTAATCATTACAACAAGCAGTACCAGGATCAATCAGAATTTGGAAGATATTTCGCTTCCTCAGTATCTCTTAAGTTCCTGTTTTTTGATTGAACAGTAATATTTTCATGATCTTCAGTGCAGTCTTGTACAGAGGCATCCTATGTACCTCCTTTCAATGAAAGAACTGACTGTACCCTAGTGCAGAAGAATCAGGATATCCCTAAGAGTGACCTTATGTATTAGGTGTAGCCTGTTTACAGAAGAGAAAACTAACTCTTAGAGGTTAAAGGGCTAAGAATGTTTAGCTGGTAAGCAATTGGAATTACAGCACAGATCCTATGTTATTTTCTTTCCTTTATTTTTTAAGTACCCCAAATTTCACTTAATGATGAATGGCCTAGAGGCCAGTGGGGAAAAAATACAATTTGTGAAAGTGCAGAAAGTGGACTTTCTCCATTCGATAAAGGACAAAAGCAAATTCAAAGCCTGTAGGCCTTCTTGTGATACAGGCGTGAAAGTAGATAGGAAAAGGAAAAACAAATACTACAGGCGTGAAAGTAGATAGGAAAAGGAAAAACAAATACTTTGTAACACATTGCATATTTTGTTAGAGTCATTTCATTCAGCATGTCTTAATTTTCATACATTTTCAATAGTGACATTGTAATTCTTGAAGGAGATTTCTCCATTTGGCTTAAATTATTGCTGTTGACTGATGATTGTGGTTAGGGTAAGAGTTAGTTTTGATTAGAGGAAGAATTACTAACATTTATTTCTAGGACATACAGTGTTGATAAATTGGGTGGGGGGTTATTCCTTATTGTCAACATGGTTAATGTGGACTGTGAGTTGAATGGACTACATTCTGCTTTTATTAATTTGTGTGAGCTACGTTTTTCCTTTTTTGTTTTTCCAATTCCAGTTGAACAGGTGCCCATTGATTTGAAAAAATCTATATGTAAACCTAGGATGCTGGCCTCATATACCATTTCATGGTAGATGATTTGTGTAAAATTGCAACTAAGTGAATTTCATTCAAGCAATGGGAATCTTACAGATCTGAGTCCATTGCTAGCAAGTGTTGTGTTCTGGGCATGTTGTCTGTTTCTTTATCTGCAGTCACAGAGCAGTGGTAGTTCATATCTTTGTACATATCCTATCATAGTTCATTAACCAGTTTGGCTAATTACTCTAAAATTACTATTTTTGTTTTTTTCCTCAACAATATGTGTCTAAATTTTTTTGTTCTTAGTATTATTAATAATAAATTACTTTCCCTTGCTCTCAAGCTCTTCAGAGATCAAACAGCATTTTTAAGTTACAAGGAACCCTCAGCTCTGTTGTCTTCTGCTTTTTATCCACACCCACATAGTCACATGTTCATGACTATGATATTTTTCTATGTCGTTATTTCTGTGTGCATATAAATATGCTTCATGGTGCTTAAATACAGGGTAGGGTAGAAATACTAACACTGAAATCAGAGACAGAAATAGTGAATAAAGCTAATAACAACAATAAAGAGTATAAAAACAAAGGATGTGTTCAATAAGATTTGCTTATGCTCATTATAGCAAATTCTTATTCATTCATTTATTAGGCAAACCACTGATTTGCATCTTACTGGACATTTCCTTTAAGCAATATCAAGCTTCTCCTTTTCCACTTCTGTTTTGCAGTATATCTTTTATACCAGCATTATACTCAAAATTTCCCCTAGACTCGGCCATCCAGTTTGTTCATCAGGTCTTGCTCACTGAGCAAGAACTGTATTGGAGGCGTACTGGCCTTTTTGAACCAGCATCTTCACTCCTGCTTCACTGCTTTTAATTATGATATTGTCCTTGTTTGGAATTTTTCTCCCTTCTATCCAAATTCTGTCCTGATGAGTCAGCTCATATTCCCTCCTTTCAGGAAGCCTTCCTCTTTATTCCACGCTGATCACGAAACAAGTTCTCATGCCTAGAATTAACATACTATTAAACTAAAGAACAGTAGCACTTGACTACTTGCCAAGCATTGACTTTGCTCTGTGTAGTGCTATGTATTTTACATATGTTATGGTTAGCCTCACACCTGTCACAGGTGAGGAAATTAAGGCATGCATTGATTAAATGAGTTGCCCTGAGGTTATATAGTAGCTTCTTTGAAGTAGAACAGGGCTGGGAACTTCAAAACCTGTGCTCTTTGTACTATGCCTTGGTGCATGCTGAAATTCTTTGTGTCTAATTCAGACTTCGTTGTTGTTAACAACTGAGAGAATTGACTATACGTCTGATTTCCCCCAAATATGAGGATCTTTTTTGACCATTATTAATTTGTAGGGCTACCCTATTCAAGGCATCATGCTTCCAGTTGTTCAGGATAATAATTTAACTGTCCTCAAAGCACTTGGGCAGTGCCAATGTATACATTGTTACCTATAGAAGAGGCAGGATGAAATAAGATCTATAGAAGGAGATTAAATCGACATATGGGTCCAGGGAGGAGATAATCATTTTCAATGGGAGGAATTAAGGACAGTACTAGAAGTCAGCATTTCTTCTGAGACTTAATGAAAGGACTGAAGTTGGAGAGAGATTCAGAGTTTGGACTCTGGAGATTTTGGAAATTGTGATTCAAGTTCTTACATCAACACTTACTAGTCAAGTAGCCGCGGGGAAATTAGCTAACCTTTCCTCATTTGGCAGCAATACCCCTAGGATTGGTGAGAAGACTATAGGAATAATTTTTTTAAAAAGGTATATGAATCTTTTAGCATTGTGCCTAGCACATTAAGCCCTCAGTAAATGTTAGCCAAAATAATTATTATTTTTTTTTTTTAAATGAGGAAGGAACTTGAACAAAGGCCTAGAGGAAGCCTGGAGGGTAGAAGCCTGGAGTTTATAGAAGAGTTTAGTCTTTGGGGACTAAATACGGTGGACTTAGTATGCTAAGCTTTAAAAAGTAGATTAGAAATTATGACTTCAGTGAATCCTTTCACCCTCAGAGTGCTATTTTCTCCTCCTTTAGACAATGGGAAGAGCTATTAGCGTTTTTGTTTAGGTGTAGCTTTGTTTTGATAGAGAAGTGATATGTTAAAACCTGAATTTTAGGAAAAAACTTATAAGAATGGGAAGAATAGAGTGAGGATGAGTGTAGGGGTCCAGGGGACTGGCAATGGTGCAGAAATGGGGGGTACTGATAAGAGTACAAACCAACCCAGAGTGATAGGGACAGAGAGGGAGCTTGCAGGAATAGACATGGCCACCCATTATTTCAGCTCCAGATCATGTGCACTAATAGCAAAATGTTCACATTATACAATGTTTATATGTTCATTGTAAAGTTTAATAAAAAAATCTCTCATAGTTGTTATGGTTTGAATATGAGATGTCTCCCAAAAGGTCATGTGATAGTGTAGAAATGTTTAGAGGTGAGATGATTAGATTATGAAAGCTATAACCTACTTGGTGGATTAATCCATTTGGTGGATTGACAATTTGAATGGACTCATTGAGCACTAACTGTAGGCAGGTGGAGCGTGGCTGGGGGAAGTAGGTCACTGAGGGCATGCTTTCGGTGATTATATTTTGCCTGGCTCCTTGCTTTCTTTCTCTGCTTCTTTGGACTCTACCTCCTGTCTACCATGAACGGAGTATCTTTCTTCTACCATGCCCTTCTGCCATGATATTCTGCCCCATCTCAGGCCCACAACAATGGAGTCTGCTGAGCATGGACTGGTCTTCTGAAACTGTAGACACAAAATAAACTTTTCCTCCCCTAAGTTGTTTTTGTCAGATATCTCAGTCACAGTAGTGAAAAGCCGACTAACATGCTAATTTCAACAAATAGAGATGATCACTATATACTTTAAATCCCTTCCTTTAGAATGTTCTTCATATCCAGTATTAGTTAAATAATGGTTTACTCTCTTCTTTATATAATTTCAAGTCTATATAGGTGTGGTCACTATTATTATTTTGAGGTGATATGCCTTTATTTGTGTTTGAGTCTGTTTATATTTTGTTGTGATAAATGGAAGATTTTGTTGTTCATTTCGTCCGTTTTTGGAAATGCGCCTATTGAAAGGACCTGAATTTCCAGATTTCTATAGCCTTTCTTTTTTCTGTGTTAATAACTTTAAATAACAGCAACTTTATGACATTGTCTTGCTTTTTTCTTTAATATATCACTCTAAAAATGCCTAAAATTTTGTTGTGGTTTAATATTTATTTTGAAAGGTTAGACTTCTGAAAAGGAGTACACAGTGTTCTCATACCCTTCATTCAACTTCTTATAATCATAGCATCTTCCATGACTAGTACATTTATCAAAACTAAGAAATTAACAGTGGTATATCATTCACAAAACTACAGATGTTACTGAGGTTTTTCCAGTTGTTTCACTATCATCCTTTTTCTGTGACAGGATCCCTCAATGCATTTAGCCATCATATCTCCTTAGTTAACTCTTCCATCCTGTGACAGTTCTCAGGCATTTCTTATCTTTCATAAGTATTGAAAAGTATGCACCTATGCTTTTTAAATAATGAATTGTTTAATTCAGAGTCCCTACATGTGGGCCATGTGATGTCTGATTTCTTAATAATGATGTAAAACAGATCTGTGATATTATGGTTTCAAAATTAATTAAAAATCAGTTTGAAAAATAAATTAATAAGCTTGTTTTCTCCAAAATACAAAGCTAAAGGTCTGGACCTGTCACGTAGCATTATTGATCTAATGATAGGAAAGTGGCATTTTAAGAAGCAACCATACTGCATGACTTTAGGGTATATTATTAGCTTGGCGTATCTCAATTTGTCACTGACTCTAGGTTTACCCCTCAGATGATAGCTCCAGCTTTGATTTCATGAAAGAAATGTGTTAAACAGTGTCGAAGATTGTAAATGCATTCCAAAATTGAACAGCAATTTTAAGGTAGTGGAAAACCCTATACTTTGTAAACTCAGCTTCAGAGTGGCAGGAATATTGTCCGAATTTTGCCTTCAGCTCTAATATTTTGTTTATAAAAAAGTGCATCATGCCAGTGGGATACATGGTTGGTAATTCAGGCCTGTCCCTGAAGATATACCTCAGAGGCAAACACAGTGGAAGCACCAGTCCTTTTTGTAAAAATTAGTGACCTTTTGAAGCTGATTTCTAGGAAGTATTCTCTAGTGTTTGAAGTCAGCGTGGTCAGCTATGGAAAACAAGCACAGCCTCTAGTTGCTCTGTTCGCGCCTCCAGTTGGAGTCAGAATGCTGGTATTTCATTGATCTTGTCCAGAGTGCCCCTGTTTTTTCCTCCTGCAGTTTCAGTTTTAGTGTGTTCAGATATCATGTCACATCCTAGGAGAACAATCTTGTGAGTTGCCAGGGGGTCTGACCAGTTGAGCCACTCAAAACCCTTTAATTCCAAGTGTCCTTGAACTGAGGAAGCAGTTCAATAAATCTCTTGAACAAGTTTTCACAACTTAGCCATATGACTGCATTAAAATAAAGTCAGCTTCTGTGCACCACTTCATCGTCTTCCAAATATTTCTTGAATTTGTGATGATTAAGGTGATAGCCTCGAGTCACAATCTCCATCTGTCACTTCATCACCTCATGCAGTGAACATTGATTCAGTAAGTAGAATTGAGCATGTCTAGCCAGGGACTATTCCAGGTACTGGGGATACAGCACAGAACACCAAGTTTCAGTAAATCGTACAGCAGATGACAATCTGTACTGCTGTGAAGAAAAGTAAGTTAGGGAAGGGATGTCGTATGTGTGTGTGTGTTTGCAGGCTATTCAGGAAAACCCTCCCTGAAGTGAAGGGGCAAGCCAGGTAGATATCCAGAAAAGGAATATTCCAGGCAGAGAGGACAACAACTGCAAAAATATCCAGAGAGGCCAAAGGGTAGCAGGAAAGCCAGAGTGGGTGAAGTAGTGGAAGGAAGGGACTAGGTCAGAGGTGGTTGGCACCAGAACACTGAGGATGTTGTGAATCATAAAAACTTTGGCATTTGCTCTGAGTAAGGCAGGAAGACATTAAACAGAGGAGCAGTGTGCTCTGGCTTTCTGATCATGAGTCTCACTTTATTGAAACTAGTGCTAGAGCGTCGTGGGTAGAAGCTGATGGAAGGCTACTGTAGTGACAGGTTAGAAGTAATGGTGGCCTGAACCTGGGTGGTCGCAGCAGACAGGCAGTGAACAGCGGTTGGATTCTCATCGTTTTTGGAAGACAGAGCCATTAGCATTTCCTGATGAATTAGACATATGCTGTGAGGAAGTGGCAGTCAGGTTTTTGATCCTGAGAAGGTGGAATCACTGTTTTCCTGATGGGGAAAGCCGTTGTGCATCATGAACAAGAGGGAGGAGGCTGGGAGTGGTCAGCTTTGTCTCAGGAATACACTTCCGAAATTTACACCCCCTGCTCTTCTCTACAGCCACTCTCTCTTGGATTAATGATTTAAACTTTTCAGTGTCTGAATCAAGTGTCTTAAATTCCTTGGTGGTAAGTACTCATGTTTGTTTGCTAACTGGATTAAAAATTTCAGAGCTCCAATTGGCTGCACTTTGGTATTAGGTAGCATTAGACCCAGTGGTTTAGTGATGAATACAGATGTTTCTGCTGCCACACCTTGTAGGGAAACCTGGATAAAAAAAATCATGCAAGTGAAAACAGAACAAAGCTGAAACCTCAGAAATAACTTAAAACAAAATTACCCCACGTCTGCAAAATCAGGCATTGAAAACAGCAGGGCTGATGTGGAAAATAGAGGTAGGATAGAACACTGAAAACTGAGGAACTTTAACCAAGAAGTTCTAATAACGGTACCAATAAACAAAACAAAAAAATAAGGACACAGTTAACTGTTGGTGTTTACCTGGTGTCACGGGAAGTTCTGTGTAGCCTTAAATTCTGGGGCTCATGCTTTCTTTGACAAGAATATCTTCCTTCTAAAGAGACCATTTTTTTTGAAAAGTAAAAAGCTGATTCAGCATATAGCCTTCTTAATCCATTGTTTTAATACAGGGAAGAATGCCTGTCTACTTCCCCATCTGCATTCATAGCTTTGTCAGATAACTTAAAAGAAGGGAAGTGTAGTGGTTTGAAGCCACAGAATCAGTCACCGGTTGGGCCAAAGTTAAGTCACTTCTGTTGATTTTCAGTTTTCTTTTTTCCTTGAGATTGTCTTTTATTGCTAAGCCTCTCAACTTGAAAGTATTACATGCTAGGGAAAAGAATTATGTATGAGCTGATGTGACTTCTCCATTCTACAGATGCCATTCATTCATGTGTTTGCCAGTCATGTGTGTAATGCTCATCCAGGAAGCACAGTATGGCAGAGCAGACAATCCTGCTGTCCTGGGGCTCCTTATTGGACCTATAGCTAGAACCAAATTCAGATCTCCTTCTTTAAATAGTCTGGAATTTTTTTTTTAATTGAATAAGAATTTAGTAAGAAACACCCTAAAATCAATTTAACAGTGTGCTCAAATCCAGCATTTATTCCTTTAAAAAATCATTTAAAGACTAGAAAGTAAAAAGTACATCTTTAATAAGAACCACTTGTTTAGAAGCTAATGTCACACTTGACAATGACAAATAGAGAATTTTCTGTTTACATTAGGAATGTAATTACCTAAGCCTTCTATCATCATTAACATTGTTCTAAAAGATCTGACTAGTGCAGTAGACCATAAAACCAAAGTAAGTATAATGATTGGGAAGGAGATAAACCATAAAAACCAAGAAAATCAACTAGAAAATTTTAGTAGGTTCATGGAAGATTATAGTTGACACATAGACGTAGAATAAATATAAGGTGCCATTCTGAATCAACAGATCATTGATTAGGTATTATGTGGGACAGCTCCCACTATATCAAAATAAATTCCATGAAACCATAAACAAGAAGATGAGGACAATATCAAATAGCTGAAGAACTTAAAAGCAGTGAGGAAAGGTCTAAAGTCAAATCAGTTTGGCTGTACCAAACTATATTTCTAAAAACTCAGAAATCAGATGACAAACTGAGGCACCCGGCTCATTTCACAACCAGCTCTCTGTGGAAAGAAAAAAAAAAAATACCCACATTTGCTGATTTCCCTGATGTAAATGCTCCCACCGTGACTGATTTCAAGTGAGCAACTTCAAGTTCAAGAGCAGGAGTTGGCACAGAATCGTGCACAGTTGGTGCTCACAAACTGACTGCAGCACACGAGTGGCCGAGCATGCTGAGAAGCCAACTCGAGATCACCTGGTCACAGAGGTAAACTGGCTCACAGGCCTAATCACGTTGCTGCTTGAAGCTATCTTCCCAGGAAACCTAAGGTAGAGATAGTAGAGATAAAATGTCCAGTGTCACCCTGGAGAGCACTTGGTAGGGAGCCGCATGTCTGAGTGGAGGGAGCCTGTGGGGTGGCTGGGGCTTACCTTCACAGCAACCCTTTCAGGGACCATCATACAGTGGGTGCGGACTGAGGCGGAGGTGTTGCTATAAGCAAATGCACAGCAGAAAAAGAACAGTGGGATCAGAGCAGAGGGGTTTCTCTGGTAGCTTCTTCTGAAACCCTAATATTCTTGGGAGCAAACCCTTAATACTCTGGGGAGCGGTACATGTGTTTCACTCTTTTCCTGTTTGCATGTTTATCTTCTCATCCCGTTTTTAACTCTCCTTTTGACCTTTTTTAATTATTACCTATAATAGTTTTCACAAGTGTGATCTCCAGAAAGATTAGTTTTGGGGGTGTGACTGTGAAAGAGCTTGAAGGATTATCTGGAAAAAGTGACCTAGGGGGATAACCTGTAGTACAGGAGGTGCCTCACAGTCACCAGAAAGTCACCATATTGTCAGGAAGGGAGGTTTTTTTGGCTATGGAGCCTTGGAGCCTGTGTCATGTTTGTTGATGTAGGGCTTCTGTCAAGGGCTGTTCTGTTCCATCGTGAATGACCACTAGCTGCTCCTTTGGTAACCCCCTCTTGTGTGTGCCATCTTAGGATGGGTTGTTCCCTTGTGGTCTTATCTTCAGTTCTAAGGGAAGATTAGTTTATTCTTAGAGCAACTTTGTGGAAAGAAGAAGGATTTAGTTGGATGTTTTCAGAGATGTGAAAACTTTGAGTATGAGAGCCATGTTATTAGGAGTTGTGTAGTTATTTGGACACTGTGATTGAGAATCATTATTTTGGGGAGTACAGAGAGAACCAGTTGGGGTGGGCTGGGATAGAGGTACAGAGAGGAAAGAGGGGGAAAAAGTAGTTACTTTTAAGGGGTTATTGAAGATTAATCTTGCATATGATAAAAGGACCTGTAATATATACTTAGAGGGTTGGCTTGTGGGCAAGGTATGGGTGGGTTGCTAGAATTGCATATAGATCTGTTAAGGTCTGTCTGAGCTTGGGATCTAGCTTTGGAGATGGTCAAGAATGGTTTCTTATGAGTGGAATGTTTTAATGACTCATTGGGTGTGCAGATTTACAGATGGTTGTTTTTAAAATATTTAGTTATTCCAGTTTGGTCCATTAACATTCGTTTTTCTTTGTCAATTTTTTGTTCAGAACTTGTTTAGTATCACTCATTTACAGGGGAATTAATTTGATGATTCAGTGTTCCCCTCACTGATTTGGGTGTTTTTAGTCTTTTTCTTGTTTTCCTTTAATCATTTTGTGGATCTTTAGCTGGTTTTCATTACTTCAGCTTCTGATGTGGCTGTGTATTTTCCTGCCATCACCAATTGAAACCACTGAATTTCAAGGTTGGGAAGGATTGTAATTGTCTTCTAGTCAAGCTGTTTATTTGATATTTCCATTTTCTGTGTTTTTTTCTTTTCTGATTTAGACTTAAATAATTGATTGGGTCTTGATTTTCGATGGTTGACTTTTACCAAGAAGTAGGACTTGGAGACTTAGTGACGTATGTTGTCCTCACACTCAGTAGTCACTTGGACATAACCAGCTGGTCATTCTTGGGGTAGCTGAAGGCCAGCTGCTTTCTGCTGAACTTTTTGCCTACTATTCAGCGCCCATGGCTGCAGGGTGCTACGACCTTTAGCTTCAGACTCCAGGCAGCGGGTAAGGGTGTAGGTGGATTTAGGAGCTAAATCCTGGGGCCAGGCTAAACTCAGCTCTGTCCTTTTCCTGGGGCTTCCTCGCTGGTTTTGGTCTATTCAGGGGCAGAGAGATGGTGTTGGAGGTTGACTATGGAGAAATATAACCTCTTTGCTTTCAAAGTTAGCTGACTAAGCCTGGTCTGCAGGTCCAGGAGTTGCCTGTTTGTAAATGCTGGGGGAGGTTCTCTAGCTGTGTTTTAAATTATAGTCTTCAATATTTTCTGCCTTTAGCGTTTGAATGGAGAGTAGTTGGTGTGGTTCAGGTTTTACCAGGGAGTGCCAGCTGACAGCTGCCAAGAGGCTTTACTAGGATCCTTGACCTTACAACTCATTAAACCCTGGGGCTTTTGGAGGCTATAATTTTGCTAGTACATTTAGTGTGCATCCTTCTGTTAATAGTAGATTCATGTAAGACAGCATCAGAAGACATGTGTCAACCCAGAAGTCTAATTTATTGAAGATTTAGCTGACATACAGAATAGAAAAATTTTGTCAGCTTGGCTAGCATGAAGATAAAACCAAATCATTATTGAGAATTATTTTATTTTCTATCTCTCTTTTATTTTTGTTAGTATTTGAGGATTGAATCCAGAACCTTGCACGTGCGAGGCAAGCACTATACCACTGAGCTATACCCCCAGCCCTTTATTTACTCTTAATAAATAAGTAATGTGGGTTTAAAAAAAAAAATTCAGTTCAAATATGTATCTGATCCCACCTCATAAGATAATGATGCTTGATAGCTTAGTATGTATATATTCTTTCAGACCTTGTGTAGATGCAATCACCTCAGTTGCTCTATGGTTTGTTCCCCCCCACCCCCCAGTCCTCTAGTTTTGTTATGCATATGTGCTTGTCAACTTCTTGGAAGCCAGAGGCCAGTCAGAAGGTACCTGATGTCATGGGATGAGATGAAGGGGAACAGACTGGATGATTCATGGTGCAGCAACAACTCAGTTGCCTGACTGTCTACTCAGTAGTAATGACACTTCTGCATGAGTCTGCTCCCCTGATGCCTCTTCCCCAAGACAGTTTGAAAGGGCAGTATCAGGGTTGATTTCTCAGACCTTCATTTTTCATTATAACTGACCAAGTTCAGATCCTGGCACCTAATAAGTGCTAAGTAAGTAGTCCCTTTTTTTCCCGAGAAGACGGATCTTTCTATAACTGTTTATATCACCGTTCAGTTTTGCTTTGGCATGTGTCCTTGGGTCTCTTTAAGATGACTTTTTGGGCTAAGTTTTGGCTCAGTGGTAGAGCACTTGCCTGGCATGTGTGAGGCCCTGGGTTGAATACTCAGCACCACATATAAATAAGTAAAATAAAAAATCCATTGACAACTAAAAAAAATATTAAAACAAAAAAATTGTTTAAGAAAAAAAAGTTGACTTTTTCCCCCCAGCTCTACTATGGTCTATTTTATATTTTATTTTAATTCTCTCTATCTTTATTCATTTTTTTTCCCTTTGTAATAACTATAGAGGAACTGAACTTTTCTGTGAAAACCAGCACTTTATCTTGTAATTCAAATAACTTCTGATTTCTCAGCAAAGGCTTTGGTTCATCAAATTTCATTATTACCCAATTTTTTACTTTATTTAAAGCTCTTCTGCTCTTACTTGTCATATACTTGATTTGATAACTATATGAAAAGTGTTTACATGTGAAATTGTAGAACACTACACACAAAGTAGCCCGTATACCCCTTTTCAAGTGTTGTTATGTGATTTGTTTTACAATATTATGACTTTATTGATAAATAATGCACATACTATATATAGTTTACCCATCCAAAGTGTCCTGTTCAGTGGTTTTTAATATGTTCACGTAGTTGTGTTAACACCACAATCAGTTTTAGGATGTTTGCTTTGCTCCCAAAAGTATCTCCATATCCATTTACTGTCGCTCCCCATTTTCCCTTAGTTTCACCCGGCCCTTGGCAAGTTTTATTCTGTTTTCTGTCCTATAGATGTAACTATTCTGGGTATTTCATGTGGAAGGAACTATATGACCTCTGGTCTTTTGTGTCTGACTTCTTTCACTTACAGTGTTTTCATAGTTCATCCATACTGTGGCCTGCATCACTACTTTGTTGGACAACACTTTATTTAATGGACAACACTATATTTAATCACTTATATATTGATGGGTATTGGTTTGTGATTTCTTAACAGTAAAGTAGCACTTTACATATTATTATATTTTTTAAATACAATCATTTTATAAAACATAGAAGTTACAGATGCCTAGGGGAAAACAATAGTTTGTTAATTTGTTTCTCCCTGCTAAACATCACTGTTTTCTTTTTTTTGTTTTTTTGTTTTTTGTGGTGCTGGGGATTGAACCCAGGGCCTTGTGCTTGCAAGGCAAGCACTCTACCAACTGAGCTATCTCCCCAGCCCACTGTTTTCTTTAAATATTAAGAATAATATTTGGACATTTGGAAATAATGTCATTTTTACTTATGGTCTATAATTTTCCCATAACAAAAAATTAACAATGTAAAAATATAATTTAGATCAATTCAACCACAGAATGTAACATACTGTGGTATTTTTTCTGCAGTTCTTATGCTTCCCATTTTTCTATTTTCCCTTCTCATTTCCACACAGATCATTCCACAGTGTCTATGCGTTTCTGTTGAGCACAGTAAACATGGCAGAGCAGAGTAGTCTTGGGTCTCAGAGCCCAACTGCCAGCTTCATATCCCTTTAGTGGAACTTAATGTGGGGCTGTGTGGCTTGGGCATGTTACTTGGTCTCTTTGAGCTATAGCTTCCTTATCAGTAAGATGGGAATAATACTGATATCAACCTTATTGCTTTGTTATAAAGATGAAATGGGTTATTATAAGCAAAATGTCTGGTACATGGAATATGTTCAATGATGTTAGCTATAATCTGCATGTTTGTATGGTAATAGTGTCCCACAAGTACTTCAAGTACATGTATTAAAACAGATTGCTTTGATAATATTCCTAAATATGTTTGATCCATAACTTTTTCTGCCTTCAATAAAATATGTGCAGTTTTGTTTGTCACTTCACCAACTGTCATGTGTGAACTCAAATGGATTGTGTTATAAAAGGGAGAGAAAAAAAGCAGAACCTGAAGATGAGGAAGCCGGAAGATGAAAATAAAGTGACCTAATCTCTTAAGCTCCAACATACTTTTTCTTTCCTGTGGTGATAATTAACTCTTTACTGAATCAATGGATGTTTTAGTAGTTTGGTTCTATATGGGATGCAGAATTGGAGTTTCCTTCAGTTTTCATTAAAAAAAAAAAAGTAAGACTTCACAAACATACAGTATCAAAACTTCACATTGTACACCTTAAATTTATATGATTATTGTTACTCCATTATCCCTCAATAAATCTCAGGGAAATTTTAAGATATAAGGACGGCCTTCAGTTGCTCTTATTGTATTATTATTTGAAAAACACTCTTGATATGTTTCTTTATCACAGGTGTCTGTACAACTGTGTGCTCATTCATTTCCTCTGGTGCTATTTCCTTTACATATTTTGGAATGTATATATAGTATGGGAATAACTTAAAGATGTCTGAGGTGAATTTTGTGGGAATTTACTGTTTTTGATGCCTCATGGGGAAGACTTTCTCCATCGCTCATTGGGAGAGGCCATTAGCAATGATCAGAGCCTGGTCTTAGCTAGAAACTTAGAACCCCTTGGAAGGGGTAGTCATCCTTACCTTACAAGTAGAGAGCTCCGGTCAGCCAATCACACTTCGTGAAGAAGAGGAGCTAGGACTGAAACCCAGGTTTGGTTCCTTTTCCTCACTGCGCTGGTTTGCCTTTCTAATGTTGCCTGTTCTGTTTTCCTCAAGAGGGGCCTTGCTCTGCCAACGTGAGTCTCAGGAGATAGTTTCTGATGAAGTTTGAAGTGTTCTGATCTCCCATCAATAAGTGTCAGGTAGAATGACTTAAACATTTTCTGGTGGTTTTCATCCTGTATTTCTTTATAGCTGTCATTGTAGTAAGGAAGGAGAAAAGAATAATCTGGAGAAATGGAAGCCAATATTCTCTCTCTTTTTTGTTACCTCTTGCCTAATTAAATAGCATTAACGATAATCAAAATAGGAAAAATGCATTATAAATTAAACATTAAAAATTGCACCCTCTCCTTCCAATGCTTTTTTACATTTGCATGTACTGTTTTACTTAGCTATATGACCAGATCAGAGATATAACTTCATGCCCTATTTTATAACATAACTTATTATCATAATCACTTTTATATGTTACCATGGAGCCTTTATAATTTTTTATGATTGTATGATATTCCACTTTCATTTTTAACTGTTTTCTATCATTATCTAATTAATTTCTAATTATTTCTCATAATAGTCCTGCGTTGAGCATACCATGTGCAGTTATTTTAATGCTGTAGATATTTCCTTTGGTTTTGAAACATACTGCTAAATTAAAAGCAAATGGCTAATTTGTGTTACTTTCAGTTTCAGCATGGTCTTGACCATTGTTGCCAGTCTTTGCTTCTGAAAGTTGTTCAATGGGCGTATCATCCTAACCATGAAGGTTAGGGGTTAGAGATTGCATGTCCCCCAGTAGGATTATGACCAAATAAATTTTGGAGAGTTTCACCATTTAAAGGCTCAAAGAAGTCATGCACAAAAGACTCGACTTCATTAATCAGCATTTCCAAAACTTACTTAAGGATGGAACTTACTATTCTCAAACAACCCATGAGCAGACATCTTTGGGAAATGCCATACTGTATGTCTGTGGGGAAAGGAGCTGGCCTCCAATGCAGTAGGATACATTTTAGGTAATTCAGGAGAGGAAGCGAGGATGTCTTCCCTAACATCTTGCCACCTTACCCTCAAGAACCCCATAATCTATTGGGGAAGCAATTATATAGAATGATAATTACTATGATGATGGTTTAAACATAGTGTGCACAAAGGAACAGAAAGGAAGGGATCCCAATCCACATTTTGGGTGTTCCTAAGTTATTTTTCAAATCACAGAATGGATTTGGTTCACTTTAGAGTTTTTAGGTCACTGCCCTAGAACTGAACATATATTTATTTCTGTGCCTCACTACTGTGGACTAAACATATCTTCATCAACTAAGATAATACTTGATTTTGATTTAAAACAAATTCACTCATTTCTAACCACTCACCTGCTATGTTATGATCAGTGTAACTTTTATGTTGCCACTTAGAAGTCAGTGGAGGCTTCATAAATCAGTTTTTATGTGTTCCATCATGGAAAGGAAGCTAGACTGAAGTAAGAATCTTATAATGGATACCCATAAGATAAAAAAATACAATGGTAAAACAAGAAAAGTTAGGAAACCTATTAGAACTCTGGAGGCTGACTCTAACATAGCAGGTAGGAGGTTCAAAGTAGAGCTTGGGTCCTTGCAGTCTGTCTGTGGAATCATCAGGTTCTGAAGAAATTTTGACTTGTTGGATGTGATGGGAAAAAATGAAACCCATAAAAACCATAATTTTAGAAAGTTAAACAGCAATTTTAAATTTAAAAGACTGCTTACCACTGACTCAGGAGAAAAACAAACTAGAAATACTGCTTGAAGATTGCAGGCAGGCTCGTTTGTGTAATTTTGATGGCGTTTCATTGATGATGGAGGTAGAAGATATTATTAGCTATGTTGCAGAGCAGGATTAACTCGACCTGTGCCCAGTAATTATCATGGGCTTATGTTCAAGAGAGACAGTCACTGAGAAGTCTAAAAGGCCCACAGTTATTTTTATGGGAGTTGGAAGAAGAATGAAGTCAAAACTCTGTAATCTTCCTCTCGTGGTGTAAACGCATAACTCATAAAGCAGCTGCAGTTGCCATTTCCCGTCTTTTCCTTAAATGGATGAATGTGATTTAGCATAAAGTTCATGAACTAAGAAGCAGTTGGACACAGATGCCTGTATCTTTCCACTCAATGTATCTTATTACCTTTAAATGCCTGTTAAAATCATGCTTTTATTTTTACCTTTCCCGTATAAATTGCCATCATCAGGCTTAGCAAATGAAACAGATTACTTGTGGTAACCTGTAAGTAGTTATGTACTCTGGGCCCTTGATAGAGCTTTCCCAAAGGACAGGCAATGTCTTTCAAAAAATCCTATTACAAGATTTTATTTGCAGGTGCAACGAACAGAAAGCTGTGAGCCTCCATGTTTTATTGCTACCCAACTTCATCATGTCTGCTCACTCTGTTGAAAACTGTGGCAAAAATGATACACATCAGCTCTTTTATTCTTTTGTTACTACTCTGTGCAAATAAAATTGTATTGGGAAATTTAATGAAGCAGTATGTCCTTGGAGGCAGCTTTGGAGATTCTTTGCGTACAACTATTTGTCTTTAATATTGAAGGATTTTGTGTAAAACAGATTGGCAGGAACAAAAGTTAGTCCTCACAGAGTGACCAGTGTTTGCCACACATGTGCTCAAATCACACAAGTAGCAGGGACCTTGGAAGATAGAGGCATTCAGTGACCATTCCAGTGGCTGTAGGTTGAACCAAGAAGTGGTTGGGACAGTAAAACCTGCAGCAGAGCTGTGGAACTAGGAGACTGCTTTGGAAATGATCTGTTTACCCAGGATATCAAGACCGTGATATTCAAGAAAAAATTGAGGGCTGGGGTTGTAGCTCAGCGGTGGAGTGCTTGCCTGGCTTGTGTGAGACCCTGAGTTCGATCCTTAGTACCACGTATAAATAAATAAGGGTCCATTGACAAATGTGTGTGTGTGTGTGTGTGTGTGCGCGCGGGCACGCACGTGTATTTATAATGAAATAATTGAGGGTCGATTCAACAAATTACTCAATGCTACATCTGAATACTTCTGCGTTCTGTGGCAGGCAAGAGGCCTTTTGCTGGAATCTGGAAAGGCAGCAGTGATGGACCTGTGCTGCAGATATCTGGGCATACATAACAGTGGCATTCATGAACTTGTCATCGGGTGTCAGCTTCAGGTTATGTACAATTCCTGACCCATCAGCTTAGCTCTCCTTACTGCTAACCTGTAAGAATGCAAGCATGCATCAGTGATCACAATGCTGGGTTTTATATATATATATATATATATAAATATATAAATATACATACACACACACACACACACATATATGTAAGTGGGTGGTAAAGCCAGGGGTGTTCTACCACTGAGCTACATCCTAGCCCCTTTTTATTCTTTATTTTGAGACAAGGTTCTGCTATATTGCCCAGGCTGGACTTGAACTTGTGATCCTCCTGCCACAGCCTCCTGAGTCACTGGGATTCCAAGTATTTACCACCATGCCTGGCAGAAGGGTAATCTTAATTCTGCTTAAATTTCTAAGTTTCAGAACTTCTTCTTTTTTTTTTTTAATCAGTAATGAATATTTGAATAGCTCGCAACTAATGAAAACAAGTGTGTTGGAAGTGCTGTCATTGTGAACTTCCAGCTTAAATGAGATTGGAATCAGCACCTATTTGTCCTTTGTTTGCAGGATTGACCCTGCCTGTCCACCACTTTTCTTCTTTTGGATCAGCCCCCAGGATGCCATTTTTTGTTACTTGAATGTAGAAGAAAACAGTTCTCTGGCTTATCCTGGGGGAATGACAAGGGACTCATTTAGCATGTCAGAAATTCTGAGTTGTAGCACTCTTGATATCTGTGACCACATAATACTTAACCAGGGTTAATATGTATCTCACCAGTGACATCTATGTGAAAATGTTGTTCTAGTAGCTTAGTAATTATAGCCCTGTACTAGTTATGTTAGAAATGAAGTTATTTTTCATTTCAAAGACCTCTTCCTAGCTACAGCCATAAAATCCTGTAAGTATATAAAGAAATCTTAACACAAAGTGAGAAATAGTTGATTTTTTTTTGTAAAAAACCAATTTAATGTTCTATCCATTTACTACTTAACATTTTGAGTGGACCTCTCCACCCCACACACCCCCAGTATTGGGGATTGAACCCAGAGGCACTCTACCACTGAGCCACCCCCACCCCAAGCTCTTTTTATTTTATTTTAGTTTGAGATAGGGTCTTACTAAATTACCTAGGCTGACCTTGAACTTGTAATCCTCCTGCCTCAGCCTCCTGCTGGGATTACAGGCATGCACCACAGCACCTGGCTCTGAGAAGAAAAATTCTTATTTGGCAGTCAGTTTATTTCCTCACCACAGCTTGCGAGAATTTTTAGTGTGTTCTGGGGCAAACCACACATTCTATTTTAGACATTCCAGTGTTTGCCTCAGAATATAAGCTGTAAAAGTTTATAAGGCAATTTCAGCAGATATCACAAATGTCTACTTAATGGCTCCCCATCTCTCTTCCTACAGTGTCTCTTGTCTCCACTTTGACGTTGTCTGTGATATCATAGTGCTTGGTTGTGTCTTTCCCACTAGAGCTCAGTGAGGGCACTACCTTACCCTTCTTTGAATCTCAAATATAAGCATTTCTTTTGTGTGATGCTTAGTGGTACTTTAAAGAACCAAAGAAATGCTTAAGAATATCATCTGAAAATCAGGTAACTTAATGTAATTGACTTAACCTTTTTGTAGCACATTTTCTGTTATTTTGGAACCTTGCCCACAAAAACCTGGTGTATCAAGGAAAGCTTCAGAGCATTAGATGATACTGTTATTATATTACCATAAGAATATTTTTGAGAAGCTTTATGCCTCTGTCTTAATTAGGAGAAGGTAGTCTATAGACAGTATGAATAAAAATAATATAAAAACGAGGGGCTGCAGTTGTGGCTCAGTGGTAGAGTGCTTGCCTCGCATGCATTAGGCACTGGGTTCAATCCTCAGCACCACATAAGAATAAATAAAATAAAGGTACTGTGTCCATCTACAATTAAAAAGTTGTTTTTTGTTTTGTTTTTTTTTTTAAAGAATGTAAAAACGGGGCAGGGAGTGTCCAGTCTTTTCCTTTAGATGTTACCTGGGTTCCAAGGTTTGGCACCCTGTGTGCCTCCATACCTGAGAGCTATTTGACTCTTTTCGAATCTGAATCTGAATTAAATCTGAATCATTGCTTTGCCCATCTGATCGGTTTAGATCTTTCTGATTCTTCCCGCCCTAATTTCTATGAATTGTACTCATAGCTGCCAGACTTTTTTTTTTATGTAATTGCCCCCTGGCCTTCATCCCCCTGGCCTTGGCCCCCCTGCCTGCCCTGTTGCTGCTGATGCCCACCAGTACTTTTCCTAACTGGTGATGACATATTACTTACCATGCATCTGCGTGCTGGTATTATCTACAAATAAGACACCGTACTTAACAACTGCGTCTTCATTTGAAGCAACATAGAAAGTTAGGTTTAAACTATTTACAGGCTGGGTGTGATATCACAGGTTTGTAATCTTAGCTGCTTGGGATGCAAAGTGGGAAGATCACCAATTTGAGTGCATCCTGTATATATAATAGACACCTAGGGATGGGACCCAAGTCTAAGCATAAAATTTATTTATGTTTCATATATACCTTGTACACATAGCCTGGAGGTGATTTTGTACTTCTTTTGTATAAGTTTGTGTATGAAACAAAGTTTCATAGTGTGGAATTTTACTTGTGACATTATATCAAACAGTGCTCAAAAAGCTTTGGATTTGGAACATTTCAGAGTTTGGATTTTTGAATTAGGGAAATTAAGGATGTTCTACCTATAGTATAAATTATAATTCTGCTTTCTAGAATATTAATATTGGGCATGTGCAAAAATGATCATGTAATGTGGATGCCATTATACAATAGTCCCACCTGTATTTTTTTTTTTTTTTTTTTTTTTTTGTGGTGCTGGGGATTGAACCCAGGGCCTTGTGCTTGTGAGGCGAGCACTCTACCAACTGAGCTATCTTCCCAACCCCCCACCTGTATTTTTAAACATTAAAAAAGAAGTTTCTTTCATGGACAACTTCAAATTTCATTGTACCCAGTTTTGGAAATATTTCTTTTTGTATCTCCAAGTTTGTCTGGTATTATATTCCTTCTGCCTGAAGAACTTTCTTTGACATTCCTTGTAGATTAGATCTGCTGCTAATAACTTTTTGTCTGAAGCCTTTGTTTCTGAGAGGCATTTCTTCTAGGTATTGATGCTGGATCTGTGATGCCTTTCAGCAACTTAAAGATGCCATTCCATGGTTTTCTATGTTGCATAGTTTATAAAAAGAAGTCTGCTGTAATCTTTGTCTTTCTGAATATAATGTGTCTTTTTCGTTTTTTAAAACCCCTCTGATTACCTTCAGTATGATCATTGTACCTTTAATTTTCAACAGTTTGAATATGTGTATAGGTGTGTGTGTATATGCGTGTGCTTGTGTGTGCTATATTTATTCTGTCTGGAATTCTCTGATTTTTAAAATTATTTTTAGAAAAATTTCAGTTATTATATCTTGAGCTGTTTCCTCAGCCTCTCTATGCTCTACTTGGGTTCAGTTACACATATGTTAGATCATATACATTATCCTCTAGTTCTTGGATTCTTTAATGTTCATTCTTGTTTTGATTTGTCTTTTAAGTTAGGGTATTTGACATGTTTGGAGTTTTCTGAAGCTTTCCATGGCTATATTTAATTTAGCAGTGAGATTGACAAAGGCATTTTTCATCTGTTACCATGTGTATTTTTTAATTTTTAGCATTTCCTGAGCTATTTCTAATAGCTTCTCTCTGCTGGAGTTTGAGGACTCGGGTTTCAGACGTGGACTTTTCATTTATTTTCCCTGAACTGTGGTTTCCTCTTCTACAAAATAGGAAAGTTGGGAATATATAATAATGATAGAATTGTTTTGAGAATTAGGAGATCATGGATAAAATAAATGTGTTCCCATGGACAAGTGCCTTCTCTTTCCTTCTCTGGATCTTAGTCACTGTCATTAAATGTTTGGACTGCATGATTCTGTGAAGGGGGAGAGATCTAACATTTATTGACAGCCTGTATTAATCTCATGTAAAATTTGAAAAAGGCGTAAAAATCACATTTAAGAAGTACTTTTGCAAAATGTTTTACTTTTGCTACTTCTATGTGGAATTTTAATTGGAAGAAACATAGCATTAAATCCAGTTGCCACTTGGTTAAATCTGATAAAGAATCATTAAAATTTTTCAACTGTGGGGTTTCCTGACTCATTTGAGAAATTTCATGGCTCAACACGTCTCACTCACTCTCTTTGCACTTACAGAATTTTAAATTATCAGCCTGGCTTCCAACTTTTGCAGTGAGGAAACACTAATGAAAGTTGTTGCTCTTAACTGACTAAAGGATAATAGTTTCGTTGGAGTTGGTTTGGAGTCACAGACGTGTGTTCAAATCCCGGTAGTCCAAATGTTCCAACCTTGGGCTGAATATTTATTTCAGAGCCTGAGTTTCCTCCTCTATGAAATAGATATGATGCCTCCACCAGAGAGCAGTTTTGAAGGTGGAAGATGAGGCATGTCAAGCTTTAGGTCTACTGTCTGGTTAATGGTAATCAGTCACCCACCCATAGCATTAAGAGTGGTAGCTAAAATAAAATAGGCCACTATGAAGTCAAAATTTTAGTATGGCTATGGGGAAAGGAGAGTCTAATATTATATTCATTTTATCCCCTTTTGTGGAAAGAGCCTCCTGGCAAGAGGATATTGTAACAATATGGAGTGGGTTAACCGAAAAGAGAATATTGGTAAGTAATAACAATAACCAAGCAACTGAGTGCTCCCTAGGTGAGGGATGTCACAGTCTGTCCTCAAAACAACCCTGTGAAGGAGCACCCCTCCTGAGCAGCCGGCCTCTGTTGGAGTGAGGGTGATCACATGGTCCTTATGCTCTTCCTCTCTGGTTTGGATTCGATCACTCTTTTTCATGTGTACCTCCACCGCCTCCCCACGTCTTGGCCCCAGTGAGAGATGGCGTATTTGGCTCAGTAGTGGCACACACAGCGAGTTGAATTGTGGAGATGTTGAGTCTTTGTATGCTTCTCGTCAAGAGTGAAATCCCTCTTCCTTGATGTTGTAGATGAAAATAGATGCATCAGCAAACTGTTGGTCTGAGGTGAAAAGAGTGAAGAAATTGTTTTAAAGAAACTGCTTAATCAACCTGAGCCCACCCCCACACTGTTTATTAAGACTGAATATTCTGGGCAGAGTGGCACATGCCTGTAATCCCAGCAGCTCAGGAGGCTCAGGCAGGAGAATTGCAAGTTCAAAGTCAGCCTCAGCAATAGTGAGGCACTGTCTCTCAGTAAAATACAAAAAATAGGGCTGGGAGTGTGGCATCATGGTTGAGTGCTCCTGATTTCAATCCCCAGTGCCAAAAAAAAAAAAAGACCAAGTATTTTAAAGTAGGGTCTAGGGTTGTGTCTCAGTGGTAGAGTGCTTGCCTAGCATGTGAGGCACTGGGTTCGATTCTTAGCACTGCATATAAATAAATGAATAAAATAAAGTTCCATCAACATCTAAAAAAATTTATTTTAAAAAAGTAGCCATTAATGTACAAATTATTACAGAGTAAATATGAATTTCAAAAAAGTGTCCAAATTCTGTTTGTGAGTAGTTTTGCTAGAATAGGCATTATTCAAGACTAAAATTATTTAATACAAAGAAACATTCTTTGTTCCCACTGTGAGCCACTGTTTTCCAAAATGCAGACCACAATACTGGCATTCTTATTTGAATAACACAGGGAATAAAGTCAGATTATTTTACAGTTGTTTTTTCTTGTCATCACAAAAGTTGTCACAGAAGTCCATTTCTGATCATAGATTTTTAGAGTTGGAAGGAACCCAAGGGCTCCTTCCTGCCACCCAAGGGATAAAGCAGTTTCTTTAAAGTCATATAACTAGCTGATGACAGAGCCAGGGAGAGAGAAGTTCTGTAGCCATTATGCCAGAAAGTGCTGCATTCTTCTGGAAAAAACTGCCTACTCATTCTTGGTTTTTAATGCTAGTTAGAGTCTTGTGGCAAGGTTATTTTCCATGACTAACTAGCGCTCTTTTGTTTTCTCATGTGGGTGTCTGGGAACAAGCTCTGTGTTTTGGTTGCAACAATTGAACAGTGGAAGGCAGTAATAAGACACTTGTCTAGTTAACACTTTAGGGGTCAGGCAGGAGAAAGTGGTTGGAGCTGATTCTCTGTCCTCATTGTCATTTAGCAACTATATTAAAGTTGAGTTTCCTAAACTGGAGCCCGAATTCCATGAAATTTTATGAAAATTCTGTAAATATATATTTCAGGAAAATAATCTGTAGTTTTCATCAGATTATCAAAGGATATACAGTTTAAGACATTGTTCTAGAAGGAAGAACTATGCCTAATTACACTCAAGCACTAATTATAGAGGGCTCCCTTATCTCCAGCCCCCTGCTGCTGGTGCCCCTTCCTACTGACAAGCCTTCCAGACAGCTTCCTGATCTTTTCTTGGAAGCCAAGGCCTTAACTCTTTGCTGCAGGAACATTCCCTAGCTTTCTCAGGGCTACCTTCTCTACTCTTGTTTCCATGAGACTCAGGGATGTTTGTTCTAGAAGGCTCAGGGGTGTTGCTTCAGGTACGTTTTGATTGAAAAGAATGCGTGAGCTGACCTAAGAACACAAGACTATTGCAAATAAGAAAAAAAATGCATTTGGAATTCCAATCAATATTTTGCAAATTAACGTTTAGAATTTCTCTAGTTCTTTAGTTAGGGAATCTGTGTTTAATCTAGGAACTCTTCAATGTTTTCTAGGAACACAGTGGAAATCCATGGACACTTATTCAGGAGTTGCTCAGATCTGTCTAGAAAAATTGAATTTTTCCTTCTCGAATTTTATTTTACTTGGAAGAATCTACCCCTGAATAGAAATTCATTTTGATGGGCTTTCTTCCCAGAAGAGAACATATAGAGAGCACGTTCTAATTTTTTTTTTTTTTTTCTTTTTTTAAGTGTAGCATCTGGACACACAAAGAAAAGCTAGCACTAAGATTGAAGTTGGAAGAGTTTGTTCATTTGTGAGTTTATTCATTTTAAAAAGCCCTTCCTGAGAACATATCATAAACACTTAGGAATCACGTTTGGTGCTGGTTAATGAGACTGCCCTCTTCCCTTGAAACACTTGCAATCTGCTGGGGACACAGCTTGACAACTAAGAATAACAGTTTAGCATACTAAATACTCCAGCAGGGGTACCAAAAAAAGCACTGATCTGTGCCTGACGGGGAAGAGGCATGGAAGTGGAGCCAGTGGAGGTCAGCTGAGGCAGTTAGGGTAAGTTTTTCTGAAGAGGTGACAGTTGAGTTGCGTAAACTTGTCTGGCTAAGAAGAGAGCTAGGTATATGATGATATATTTGTGCCCTCCTCACCTTTTTTTGGTATACTGGGGATTGAACCCAGGGTCTTGTGCCTTGTAGGCAAATGTTCTGCCACTGAGCTACCTCCCCAGCCCTGCCTTTCCAATTTTAATCACACTTAACATTGACCACGCTCTCTTGTTTTATGTTTTCAATTAGAGCTCCAAACGAGAGTGGAAGCCACTGGAGGACCGTAGCTGCACAGACATACCATGGCTGCTACTCTTTGTCCTCTTCTGCATTGGGATGGTAAGGAAATTCACAAATGATCCAAACCCATACTTTCTATCCAAGGGAACAATGGGGAGTTGGTTTAAAGAGAGGGCTTGTTGTATATGCTTGTGTGTATGAATTTTATCCCTTTTGCATTGCTTATAATTGGAGGGCCTAAGATACCATTTAAGCAGGTTATTTCCCTCTCAAAACAATTCAATGATATCTAGTATCCCTTGATTGATTGATTGATGATTGGTAGATAGATTTTTTAAAAAATGAAAGCTGAGATCAAAGTCAAGGAGCAACTGGGACTCTTCTCTCATTCGATAGATCATGTTGGAAGGCCAGAGTATCTGACCTAAGTTTCTTTGAACAGTAATCTTGATGGAGTGGTGAGCAGATCATCCCTGGCCATGGAGCTAAGAATCCTGAGGATTTACTCAACCCATTCACTTAAGCCCGAGGGTTATCTTTGGACCAGTCAGTTCTCTCAAAGGCTTGGTGTTCCTTTATAGAAAAGTAGGTGTTTTACTAGATGATATCTACAGTACTTCCAGTTCTGACATTTTTTAGTTCTTCCTAGGTAGGAGGTGGTTCCTCACTGCTTCTTTCTCCTTCAGACCATGTGAGGCCCCTGCAATCTACTGTGTAATGAGTGCATTTCTCAGTGGAAGATCAAGAGACCAGGTGATTTTCCAATGAGCATAGAGGATGAAGAGCAGAGTCCCTAGTGCACAGTGCTGGGCATGTGGTTATTTGCTGGCATACTGCTCTGCCTTGCCAACGTGCCTGATGCAGACGTCCTTGGCTTTGGAGTCACTGCCAGGGTGCGGGTTGGTAAAAAGACAAACAGCTGTTTTAGAGCTATTTAGAAAGGACTTGGAAGTTCTCTTCTGGTCCATCACCCTCACTTTATAGATTAAAACATCAAACCCAGAAATGGAAATGTCTGTCCCCAGGCAACACTGCTAGTTAATGGCTGAGCTGGGAATGAAGCCTGGTCTCTATTGGGGCCAGTGCTGTTTTCTACCTCCCTTTTCCTCCTTGTGGAGGGGATAGAGCAGATACAGTATTGCTTTTTTTCTTAGTCTTTTGCAACTCAAAATGCAAGTACACTATCTCAGGCAGCCTTTGTCTTAGTCAGGTGTATTTTCAACTCCCTTCTTCCCACACTTTTATGAAGACCTTTACGGAAACCTTATTCTATGTCTCTCTATAACTACTCACCTCACAAGTGCCATCTGTGAATCACAGAACAACCATAATCTTGGCCAGTGGTCATAACTGTAGGTACCAGTTCTGCCCGTGAACCAAGGAAAAGAAAGCAGTAAATTTTAATGAGATATAAGAAATTCAGTAAAGTAAAAAGTGTTCGTTTTAAAGATAAAAGTGCAGCTTTTCCAAATAAATGATATTTAGAAAGGGTCAAAATACTCATTTCCTAACTTAGGACTTATGGAGTACTGTTCAAGATTTTACTTAATGGAATGGCATTCTAATAGGATGGCAACTGAAAGGTGGTATGCACAAATATTCATGCAGATGTGGAGAAGATTCTTTGATAATAGAATTAGTCCATAGCCTTTCCTCACCTTCTGAATGCAACCCTGGGACAAATAGCAGCTGACCTTTCAAAATTATATTTATAAAAACATGTACCATGCCACCCAAGGTGCTTTTGATTTTCTGTGCTAAAATAGCTCAGGAAAGTGCAGTCATTAATGTTAATAGACTGATTTGGAAGTGACTTGAGAGTAAGGAGTTATTTGTTTACTGAAACGTTTTAATGCAATGGTAATTAATATAATGTTGATTTCAGTGTGATGGTAATTAAGACCCACTGTGTGTACTTTTAAATGTCAGGCATAGCATTATTTGTTTTGGAATGATTTTTTTGAACAGATTACTTTTATAGAATTGAGATAATATCAAATTTTGCCATGCAGAAACTCGAGAAATCTCCACGTTCTGTTGCCCATGATATTGGCATAGCAGAGGTTCTAAGTTCTTTTGGCTTCTAAGTATTTATTTTATATGTCTTTTTTAGAAGATTTATGCTCCCATGGAGTTCATTCTCTAGCACATTTTGAATGTCTCTTATACCAAGTGCTTGGGACCAGAAGTGTTTCAGGTTTCAGATTTTTTAAAAATTTTGGAACAGTTTCATATACATAATAAGGTCTTGGGCAAAATTTATTTTTGTTTCGTGTATACCTTATACATATAGCCTGAGATAATTTTATACATTATTTTAGTGTACTTGCATTTTGGCTGCTGGACATCACCTTAAGTCATTTGTGGAATTTTCCACTTACTGCTCATATTGGCACTCTATAAAATTCAGATTTTGGTGCATTTCAGATTTCAGATTTTCAGATTAGGGATGCTCACCCTGTACTTTAAAGGAAACTTTCTGTACAGATTTTTTGAGCCTTGTTTTATGCTCCACATATGTGTGTTTATCTTATTTTAATTCTCCCAGTTACCTGGTGAAATAGGTTTTATCCCCAGCTTATAGATGAGGTATAGAGATGTTAAGCTTAGCTTGTCTAATAAGTGGCAAAGACAAAGCAGGACTGGAACTTTCTGGGTGTGTTCTTTTCACCTACTGGTCTACGTGCCCTCTTCCTTTATAGGCTACTTCGCAGTTATCTTGAAGCCTAATGTTCAAACCATGTCTTTATTCTCTTGTCTTTACCTGTAGGTCTTTGCTCACTCCTTGATACCTAAAGCTCTTAAATGTTTTAAATGTTGTCATCTTTCACTCTTCTCTGTCATGAAATCCTTATTTATACATGTTTATCTCCTCCTCATTTTTGATACTCTTTTTTATTTCTTCCCTTAGTTTCAAGGATTTTCTATGCTTGAATTGTCTAGAATGTGGAGGGTTTTCAAAATAAATTGGCATCAGACTTCTTGAGAGCTTGTCATCTTCCATGTTTAAACTTTCATCACAATTTTGAAATTAGTGGGCATATGCTTACCTTGCTCTAAAAAATCACAAGTAGCATTGCACTTCTAAATTTCTGTTTTCAATGAAGGTGGTAAACGAGTGGTTCTCTACCCTAACTGTGCATGAGAATCAACTGGAATGCTAACAAACAAAACCAGATTTCTTTCCTGGGGCTCACCTCAATGATTATGATATAATCTCTGTGATTCTGGTGTTCAGCCAAGGTTGAGACTCTCTGTTATAGGCATTGTTGAGCCACAGTAGTGTTGAGTAAGAAGTGATTTGACTGGGTTAGAAGTGTGACCCTGGCAGCCACTATTGAAGATGAAAGGAGGAAGAAATTTTAGGTAGGCCACTTTGGAGGCTGGGGCAACAGTCCAGGTAAGAGGTGAAAATTTTTTTGGGGGGCAGGAGTAGGTACCAGGGATTGAACCCAGTGGTGCTTAACCACTGAGCCACATGCCCAGCCCTATTTTATATTTTATTTAGAGACAGGGTCTTGCTGAGTTGCTTTAGGACCTTGCTAAGTTGCTGAGATTGGCTTTGAACTCATCATGTTCCTGCCCAGCCTCCTGAGCTGCTGGGATTACAGGTGTGTGCCACCACACCCAGTAAGGTGAAATTTTTAAATAAGGTAGTGGTAAAGGAGAGGAGGAGGAGAGAGAGATGTAAGATCAGTAATGTCAGTGGCTTTTAATGTTACAAATGAGAGGCAGAGCAAGGGTTACTGTGAGGTTCTTGTGTTGGGGTTAAGGGTAGAGTTTTTTAGCTCAAATCCTATTCCAATTCTTCCTGGATTCCCAACCATGGTTTTTGTACATATTAGGGAGTAAGAGCTGCATGAATAAACAGTCACCCAGCAGGCACTTGATTATGCCCAAGGAAGCACTCCTGGGTAAAAATGACTCAGGCCACATGGGCTGAAGTTCCTTCCCATCTGGGATCGTCTTACTTCATTCTTGGATTAAGGTATATCTGAGAAGAGAATAGAGGAAGAGAAAAGGGAGAGCTACATACCATACCAGTCCAGGTCAGCTTACCACACTAAGGCAGGAAAGAAAGGAAACCGGATGACCTACCAGGAGTGCCTCCATGGAAAGCAGTCAATCTTGCTCACCAGGGGCTAGACGCTTCACTGAGCACCGGACACAAACACTCACTTAAATCTTACAACTACTCAGTGCAGTATACACTATTGTTATCCTTTCCCCGTTTTACAGATTAGGAAACAGAAGTACAGAGGTATATTCAATATGTTCCATACCTGGCTTAAGATTTCACTGTGGCCAGGAGAGAAGTCCTCAAGAGGTAGACTTTATACTTTTATTGCCTAGAATCAAGAACAACAGAAAAAGTTGTTCAGAACATGGACCTGTATGCCAGAAACTGTGATCTCATCAGTGTCTCAGACTTTGACCAAATATCTAAGCATTACTCCTCCCTCTACTGTGGAGTTAGGAAGCTAGGGTGAGGGACAGAAGGATGGAGAGAAGAGACCAAGGAGTCCTCCCGCTCTATCTTGTGTGTGGAGCCTATCAGATAATGCTGCTACTAGTGGAGATATGAAGAAAAAGAAAATAGTTTGGGGAAGTGTGGAATCAGAAAATATGGAATGGACATGATAGAACTTGTAGGTAAGGATAAGCTAGAAATGCAAAATTAGAATTTTAGACCATGATCTGGACGGGAGCTGGATTTAAGAGACATTGCATAGGTTGGCCCTTCAGACTGCTTTCAAGGACCTTTTTATTTTATAGCATTAGTGTAGTTCCTGGGGCATGATGTTTCTACCTCATTAACTATGGTTGAGTGTGTGGCACACAGAGAGATTCACTGCAGTATTTAGTCACCTGTTTGATGGTCTGTTCTTATCCAGGATCATAGAATAGAAAGAACAGCATGCCAAGAATTACCATAAGGTGGCTTAATCAAATAACTACCTATTTTTTGTTAAGTCCATTTCTTGTTTAAAACATTGTGGTAAAACATACCTAGTGTACAATTTATCATTTTAACTATTTTTAAGTATATAGTTCAGTTAAAAATGTTTGTTTTTAATCTACTCTTTATTTTTCTCTCAGTTACAATAGTAAACCAAGTGAGTTTATACTTCTCCCTGCAAGAATACTCTTAAAATTTTAACTGTCTCTGCTTTCCCATAGGATCATAAAATTTTGGAAGAGGAATGATTTAAGCGATTGATCTAGTCCAATCTTTGGGACCAATAAGAAAGTGGACTTAGAGAATTCAAAGTTAACCTGCCCAGGCTTGAGAGTTGTATTAGTGGCAAAGCCAGGATCAGATCTCAGTATTCCTTGTCTGTTTTATTCATTGTTCTAGCTCTCCGTGAAATTGAGCCTCTCATTTTGCTCCTGAATGCCCCATTACTTTCTTTTTTGATTGAGAACATTTCATTGCTTTTAGGCCTTTTTTTTGGTGGTAGTTGGGGGTGATGGGGGGAATAGAGATTGAACTCAGGGGCACTTAACCACTGAGTCACATCCCCAGCCCTTATTTATTTATTTATTTAGAGTCAGGGTCTCACTAAGTTGCTTAGGGCCTCACTAGGTTGCTAAGGCTGACTTTGAACTTGCAATCCTCCTGACTTAGCCTCCTGAGTTGCTGGGATTGCAGGTGTGCACCAATGTGCCCAGCTGCTTTTAGGACTTTTAGGGTGAGACTTGCATTTGTGTATGCTCGATAAATGCTTATTGAGTGAACATTTCCTAGATTTTGATTTTTTTTTTTTTTTTTTTTTTTTTTGCCTCTTCTCTCTCTAGAAGCAATAAATTCTATTAAACTTTAAAGGAATCCAGAAGTTTGGCACCCTGGCAAAAGTTTTATTATTTTTTTAGTATGTTTGAAGAAATATTAGTTCTATACCAGGCCTTCAGCTTTTGCCTATCTCCTGGGTCCTAATAGCCTTTCTTGTCTCAGGATTCTCAGAAGAAAAGAAATAGAAGTCAAGTGCTGCGGATCAGTTGTTAAGAGATTGACCCCAAGTGTTGATTGAGATATGGGACATAAATGAGGTGGTGTTTGACAGAGAGATAGTCAGGAAAAGTTTTCCCTAACCCCTGGGAGAGGGCTATAACCTCAACTCATTTTCCCCCATCTTTTTTATTTTGAAACATTTTGTTACATTCACATACTACCTCTGCCCTCCATACATTATTTTTGTTGTCCCTCTACCCCCCAAACTAAGGCCATCCTCTTTTCTCAGTTGCTTAGTAAAAGCTCTAGGTGTGAGTTGGTCACATTGGTGCTTGCCTTTAATCCCAGTGACTGAGGTGCGAGGGTCACAAGTTTGAGTCCAGCCTGGGCAGCTTAGTGAGGGCCTGTCTCAAAACAAGACAAATAAAAAAAAGTAAAAAGGGCTTGGAATTTAGCTCAGTGGTAGTGTCCCTGGACTCAATCCCA
Source organism: Sciurus vulgaris (assembly GCF_902686455.1). Taxonomy (NCBI): domain Eukaryota; kingdom Metazoa; phylum Chordata; class Mammalia; order Rodentia; family Sciuridae; genus Sciurus; species Sciurus vulgaris. Next base: position 63,082,729 of record NC_136476.1, read on the forward strand.
ATACCAAAAAAAGAAGCTCTAAGTGTGAAATCCACATACACTTGTGAAATTAAAGTGTGTCCTCTTTTTTCTTTTTTCTTTTCCATCCCTCCCTCCCTCCCTCCCTCCCTTCCTTCCTTCCTTGATTCCATCCCTCCTTCCTTCCTTCCACTAGTACTGAATGAATCTAAGCAAAGCAAAAGCTTTTACTTAAATAGAACTAGACCTTGTGATGTGAGGGGGAAATGAGCACCGTTTGTTAATTAGCAAATTGTCTTTCTCCCACGGAGGCGGTAAGCACTGACTAGTCACTAGGTCTTGCCCATGACCCATCGCCCCTGTATGCTTTTACCTGATTCCATTCACCTCCTGTATATGAGTGGATTTTTCTGCTCCTCCTCTCTCTTAAAATAATAGTCCTGAAAACACTTCAGCAACTCAGTCATTTTAAGATTTTAGCCATGGTTCTCTTCCTTACTAACTGGCTTACTTTCTCTCTAGTGATTGCTTTCTATTCCATGCTTATAAAAGCTTTCCTTACCCTCCTGATCATTTGCTTCATTAATGTGATTTTCCTCTGTGGGAAGCCTTTTCCCTCCCCTCTCTGTGAAGCCATTAAATTATCGAGTGTATTTTATAAAGTTTCTCTCACCATGTTTTAATTTTATGTACTATATTTTTTTCTCTTCTGAAACTACATTGCTTCCTGCATTTGGGTTTTAGCTTTTTTCTTTTTAAGGAGATTGTAATTTTAATTGTATGTGGCCTAGCTCCCCATTGTCATTGCTTGTGCTGTAGAGGAAGTCCCTAGGATAATAGTCATGGTTTCTTCCTGTCTTATTATCTTGCTATTTGCCTTCCTTCTCTGCCTTCGGCTTCTCACCCTCTCTATTCTGATGTTTCTGGAAGCTACTAAGAAGTTTAAATGACCTATGTGAAAATATTTCAGTGTCCCATTTTAGCATATATATGTAACATTTATAATTTATACCCTGCCTACATCCTGGAGGGATGTGCAGTAGCTTGTGATAAAGAAAAAAATCCAAATGTCCAACAGTACTGTTAAAAATAGTCAGAAAGGGAAATCAAAAACTGTTTAAAGAATCTTTAACAACATACTTATCAAACATAAAAAAAATTCCTATAAGAAGTAAAAGACCTTAACCTTTTATTTATGTAACAGCTTTGCTATTTGAGAGTGGTAGTGAAAGAAGATTAATTGTGGTCTGAGTAGTTTGTGTAGTAATAAAATTACTGATATTGTTTTTCTCCTTTTCCCCCTAGAAATTTTTGTTCTAAAACAGAGAAGCAGAGACTTTTGTTAGTCTCCTGTTACTATTGTTATCCCCCTTAGTCTGATTTTTCCATTCAAATTTACCATGAACAGCTGCCATTTATTGAACACCTGTCATGCAGTAGAATTCAGCTAGGAATTGGATATATGTTACCTCATTTAGGCCTCATCATTAGGCTGTGAGGTAGATGGTATTGCTCAGTGTTGGAGGTGAACAGAGCAGAGTCTAAGTAAGTAATTGGATCAAAGTCACAGGTAGTTAAGTGGTAGAGAGAATTTGAATTCAGGTGTTTCTGAATTCTAAGTCCATTCCCTTTTTATTACCCTGATGCTTCTTATTAAAGAAATACAGTGGAAAGTGTGTTCACATTCTGGAAGTGTAATGAATACCTGAGATAATCAATATATAAAGAAAAAGATTTGTCTTGACTCCTAGTTTTACAGGTTTTAGTCCTTGATTGGTTGGCTGTGTGCTTCTGGGACTGTATTGGCACCTCGCAACATGTGGCAGAGCAATAGGAAGGAAAGAACTGAGGTCACACAGTCCTATTCAAGGGCACTTCTCCAGTGACCTCAAGCTCTCCTACTAAGCCCACCTCTTAAAGGTTCCACCACCTCCTGGCAGCACCACAGGACAGGGACCAAGACTTTAACACAGGGACTTGATTAACACCAGTGGGACTGATTGCCCTTGGAGCCTTGGAGGAGTCAGGAGAGAGGGAGGTAGGCAACAGGGGAATGTAGGTACTGACCAGCTTTGCCTAAACCGGTGCTGCTTTGAGGTAGAAGGGTACCAAAGTGTATTGAGACATACACTTTATATATATAATCTCAAGAAATTCTCTTAACAGCCCTGTGGTAAGTGGTTTTAGCTCTAACTTAAAGTGGGTAAACTGAGGCACAGAGCATTAAGCAAGTTTGTCCAACATCACACAAGTAGGAAATTAAGTCATCAGTATTTCATTCATAACACAGGTTTAGCTATCTAGCTCCAAAGCCTGTAGTCTTTCCCATATAGCATTTTCTCATTTCTAATAGCATTAATAGCTAATATTCATTGAGCTCTTACTATATGCCTGGAAGATTTCTTACCACAGTGGGTTGTGTCATTTAACCTTTACCATAGCCTGATGAGCTATTTACTCTTTATCTCCATTTTACAGGTGAGTAACTTGAGGCAGATCCTTGACCAGGATCAGAGAGCCAAAGAATAGCAAATCAGGCATAGTCTCTATGAGTCTGCTTTCTTACATATTTGTAAGAAGTTTCTTCTGAAAAGAGCTACACTCACGGCTCTTCTTTCTCACCTCCCTCACCTGCACAATGAAAGTAGAAGGGTTTTGTTTAGTTTTTTAGGTAAGTATTCTTACAGGGGGAACTATAGTTCTCTGAAGAGTTTGTATGTTGAGTATAGTGTTTACCACTGTGGCCTGCGATCGAGCAGCACTATTTAGATAAGTACTGCTCAGGATAGTTGGCAGTGATGATCTCTGCCTTCCTAGCCACTTTAGTGCAGATAACAAAAACTTACCCTTTTAATGACCAGGCTGCACAAACATTTCTTAACCCCAGTCTTTCCCCACAGTACAACCAGTTCATCAGCAGTGATTCCCCTCACTTCCAGTTCCCATGCCCAGTAATCTGCTGTTGCATGTAGGCTTTTACTGCTTTGTTTTGGTCAGCGCATGCCTGACTTAGCAAGCATGATGTGGTTCTGAAGTTTCTCTCCTTTGCCTTTGGTACTGTGATGAAGCATATTCCCACAAAATGAAGTGACCCTTGCAGTACACAAAGCCAGTGCTTCACTTACTGTCCTTGAGTCTCTAATGTGAAGAGCTCAGCAGTGCTTGGTGATAGAGTTCTTGGCTTGTATACAGCTTTAGTGCATGAAGAAAATAAGAAAGTGTTGTGTGCACTGAAGTGAAAATGATTCAAAACCCACAAACCTTTTTTTTTTTTTTTTTGGATTTTTTTCATTTATATTTTGCTCTTGTTCATTTAATAGAGTCCCTTTACAACCAAATAAAACAAAAGAATGAAGAAAGCTGGATTTGATTCTGTGCTCAGATCTTTCCTGGCTTCTGTGGGCTTAGTAGCTCATTTAACTTCTCTGGGCCTCAGTTTCTTCATGGTGGGGATTAGAGACAATTCGTGATAAGTACCTAGTACAGAGCCTGGCATTGAGCAGGTGTTCAACATAGAGAGACTGCCATTATTATTATAAAATGCAGAGATGAGCTAATGATGTGAAAGCTGGAGATTTGTTTTGTTAGGGTAGTAAATAGTATTTCCCTGTGGACTTCTTTGTGCTGCTCATTTGCAATCCAAGGAAAACAGTGGAATAGTGTTTGCAATAAGGAAAGATAGCTCTTTGTTCCCTTCAGCAGACAAAAGAAACTCATTATCATATCGAGTAGTGACTGTTGGTATTGAAATGGTTTATTTGTGTGTGTTTTTTTTCTGTTTCTTTCCTAGGGATTTATATGTGGCTTTTCAGTAGCAACAGGTGCAGCAGCGAGACTAGTGTCAGGATACGACAGCTATGGAAATATCTGTGGGCAGAAAAATGCAAAGTTGGAAGCAATACCATACAGTGGCATGGACCACACCCACCGGAAGTGAGTAGACTTGCTGAATGATGAACACTGTGGAAACTTTGAAGGAGACACAGAGAAAATCCTGTGGTTTTTTTTTTTTTTTTTTTTTTTTTAACTACTTTAAAGATAAATCTACTGAATATTTTTATGACTTTTGCTGGTGTTTTTTGTTTGTTTTTAAACTGCATATTTGAATCATTCCTGTTTTCAGTCAACAAATACATCCTCTGGGAAACAAAATTAGCTGCCATGTTAAATGGACTTACTTTAGTAGCTTGAGGTTTGAATGGTTAAAAGCTTGATTTGGGAAGCTTACTCTTGTACTCTGTTTTCCCATTAGCCTTTGGGTTGCACTGTTTTAACCCAGAAAATAACAGTATTTTTCTAAGATTACACTTGATGAGAAATAGGGATGATAATAAATAGAAAAATTAAAGTTATAATGTAACATTTTGTGATGCATCATTTGTAGGTACACATCACTTTCCAATTTTATAAAAGATATATTTTTCTTGTCAAACTGTGAAATTTGTTTTGGGTTCTCAATATTCATCTTTTGGGTTTCTTGAGATTCCTGACTTAATTGCCTTTTTTTGTCAAAAGCACTACTATTTTATTTTTAATGTCTGGGGAGAATATATTTCATCTAATATATTTTATGTATGATGCCAGTGTAATTGTTCAAACTGTACATTTATACCCCATCAAAATTTTTTAGATTTTTTTCCAGTATCAAACCATATCTTCAGAATTAACAAAATTAATTATAAGGTAACCAGACTAATCAGTCTAATATACTTTATAGGAAAAGGCTAAGCAGACATAAACATTTTTAAAGCTATGTCACCTATTTTCTAGGAGGATAATTTGAAATAGCTATTTATTGTTGTGTAAATCTATTGTTTAAAACTCAATCCCTCTGTGTAAGATCAATTTGATAATTTTGTAGACTTGAAGAAATTCAAATAACTATTTCTGAAATATTGCATCCTTAAATGAAGGAGAGAGAATGCAGCTAAAGTAAACAAAATTTTAGTAATAATAATGAATATTTGTATAGCATGCCAGAGTGGACAAGTATATGCCACCCTGTGAGGTGGTCTAATGGAGGCTTAGAGACTGCAGTGACTTTCTGAGGCCATGTGACTGGTGGGCAGTAGAATATCCAGAGCAGACTACAAGCTTCTCTCTTAATAGGCACCTGCATCCCATAAGAGAAGGAAAAATTAGACTCTTAGTAATTTGGAAGATTGCTTAATGTTTTCTCCTTTACGATTGCTCCTTGAATTTAACACAAATTTTAGATATTGTGTTATTTTTTCTAGCAAAATTATCCATATCTCTTTTGTTTACCTTTTATCTTGAAATAATTTTGAACTCAATAGACATTGCAAAAGTAGTACAGAGTTCTGCTGTTTTTTCTTTCAGGGAGCATCTATGCTGTAAAATATTGTTTAACTCTTTAATACTGTTGACCTATACCAAATATAAAATATAAAATTAGGTGACTGAGGAAATAAGAAGCAAAGGGCTCTCCTCTATCAGGTGCACTGCTCACAGGGATTGTAATCATTTTTATGGCTTTCTTGGTAACTTGCTAATGACTCTGAGCATAGTCTTATGATAAGATTTGTGTAAATGCCACTCTTCACATTTTACCTTTTCATGACTCCTCAGGCCAGTAGCAGAGATTTCAAGTCCTTGGATTATTCTATGTACACGTTGGTCTCTTATAAAGAGGAACTGCATATCATTCTGAGACAGTGGTCATTCTTCCCTGAATGCTTAGCATCATTGAGAACCGTTCATATATAACTTTAGGGAGCATAATTTCTCAACTATAGCTATTCTTTAACTCATCTGTACATGTTTAAAATTTATTTTCCATCTCTGCTTATACCTTTTCTACCTTATAAGCATTGTAGTACTAATCCACTTAAGTATTTCTGTCTGTAAATGGCAATTATTTTCAATGAATGGTAAATTTTTTAACATACCCTTTGAGGTAAGTGTATAGTACTTGGATTTGGAAAGTGAAAGGAAGGCAGTAGTCTTCATGTTTATTGTCTTTATTCCATCCTCCTCTTTCACATGTCAAATGCATTGACTTCCTTCTTTTGCCATTCATTTCCTTATACTTCTTTGGCTTCACTATGAACTCCAGGCCCTTCTGTAGCTCTAGAGTGTTTTTATACCAGTTTTCTGTGTTGATCACTTTCTCTCATCCTCGATCCTTAGTCCCTGTTACAGCACCTAATGCTTACTTGAACCTTCATACCTATTTGTTGAATAAATCAACAGATGAGTCCTCCAAAGTCAGGTACAGCTAATTCTCTCTTGCTTTCATAAGTTTTGCCTCCTCTGTCAAGAAAAAAAAAAAAAAACATTCCTTTCTCATGTGGCTAAATTCTACTAATCTTCAGCTTTCAGCATAAATGTCACTTCCAAAGAGGTCTTCTTTGATCTCAGAATTTAAGCATTGTATCCTGTAATATGTGCAATTACACATTGATTGTTCCATGGCTCGTTGGATGTGTGTCTCTCCTAAGTGCCACGAGAGAAGCAGCCGCTCTTATTCACTGTTTTATTCACTGCTCTATCCCCAGGGCACATCTCAAAGCCTGAAAGTAGTAGGCACCCAGTTAAATGCTTGCAGAATGAGAAAATATATTTACTTCAGGAGTGTGTTCTAAGAAATGAATAACTGAGTTTGGGAATCTGAATATTTTAAGATTATTAATGCATATTGCAGAATGACTTTCAATGAAGACAGTTCCATTTATATTCCCACCAACAGTGTCTGAGACTGCTTTATTTTTACTGGTATTATTAGTTTTTCTTCTTTACTATTTTGATAGACCAAAGAATGGTGCTTTATAGTTTTAATTTGTATGTCTTTGATTATTAATGACTATGAACCTTTTTCCACTTGTTTGTTAGCCTCTCATGAAAACTGTTGTGCAAGCGTATCTATTCTTGGTCTTCTTATCTCTAATCTGCTCCATCCTTTATGCTGTAATAGGATTAAGTTCTTTAAAACAGGGCTTTTATTTTGTCATTTTCCTGTTCAAGAGCCTTTGCCTTCTTGTTGCTGTCTGTGGTATCAAAGATGAGCCCGCTCAGCCTCCGCCATTCCAGGCCTTCTGCGGTCTGGACCCATTTCACCTCTCCAGACCTCTCTCACTGTTCCACAGTGTGCTGTTATTATTGCCCGTGACCTTCAATTAATTCTACCTCTGTGGTATTCCTTCTGCCTGTCTGCCAATCTGATTCTTTGAAACACAATGAAACTCACAACTCACCTTTTTATGAAATGTTTCAAAAGTAACCCATCACATAGTGAGCTTTCCTTTACTTTGATTACCTGAACTTTTCCTATCTCATACTGGTTATTCTGTTGCCTTCAATTTGTTCTCTAATTATTTTGTGTTTCTCATCTGTCTGTATTAATTGTCGGTTGCTAGGTAACCATATTACCATAAACTTAGTGGCTTTAAACAAGAAGCGTTTCTCATCTCAGCTTGGGAATCCAGATGTGGCTTGCCTTGGCCTTCAACTTCCTCAGTTTGTTCAGGGCTGCAGTCAAGGGGTCAGTAAGGGTCAGTCAGAGGGGAAAGGCTCCCCTTCCAGGTACAAGTGGTTGCTGGCAGCATACAGTTCCTTGAGGATGCTGGACTTGCTGGCTGCCACTGGAGGCCCCCTCAGTACAGGCCATGTGGATGGGCAGTTTGCTCCATCAGAGCCAACAGTGAGAGCATCAATAGAGAGTTTGCTAGAAAGATCAGAGTTACAGTCCTAAGTGATATCCATCCCTCTTTGCCATATTCCACTGATTAGAAGAAAACCCAAGGAAGAGAGGATGACACAAGGGCACAGTCAGACACAGGGAGAGCAGAGGCCTCTTACAGTCTGTCTGCCACCCTGCCAGCTCTGCTCCTGAAACACCGTATTTCCTTTAGCCCTCAGAGCTGAGCACCTAGGAGTTCCATAAGAAGGGCTTATTTCATTGTAATAATAAAGAAAAGAAGAAAATCAGGAGAAAAATCAGAAGGGGATAACTTTGATCTGTTTTAACTAGAATGTTTAAGATGCCAAGATGACTAAAAGAATTCTATTAGGAATAAAGAAAAAGTAATATTTTCTTATTCCAATTATAATGGGTTCTTTTTCTCCAAGTAGTATTTTTGACATGCTAATACATTTGTTGCAGTAATAAGGATGCATAGAAAGATGGCAGACAGTATTTTGTGAGATAATATGAAAACACTAATTTCAAATAGATTAAGCTGATTTTTAAGTCAGTTGCTTGAGATATTTAAAACTTTTCTGCATAAAAATAATGCTTAGATATGGTTCTAAGACTGAGTCAACTCAGAAAAGTTCATTTATCTTAGAACCAGAAAGTGTCAAGGATTAAAGAATCTTTAAGATTATTTAATGTGCAAGCTCCTTAAAGCCCATCAAGTATTTGTGAGTGTCAACTAAATCCTAAAATGAGAATGTCTTGCTTTGTAGTTGAGCTTTTTTGTAATAATACTACCACAGAACATAGGTAGGGTTTATAACTTTTTCTTTTTTTTTTTTTTTTTTTTTTTTGATGTTGAGGAATAAGGTGGAAGGAATATATTTTTGAACTCTGGCGATTCCAAAAGACATATCTTTTCTGCCACATTCTAGATTGTCTACTGTTTTTCAGCTCTGTAATATGTAAGCAACCTAAGAGTGTATGTGTCAATTTTGAGACCAAAAATTATTATTATTACTCTTTTTTTTTTTTTTTTTTAATAAAGAAAAAGGTTTATTTAGCTCACAATTTTGGAAGTTCAAGGTCCAAGATCAGAAAGCTACCCTGGCCTCTGGTGAAGGCTTAATTGCAGATGGCATCACGTTTGGATTAGGGCAGGAGTGTGTAGGGGAGCCCTCGGAGCAAACAACCACATCTTGAAATGGGAAGCTAGAGAGAGTGCTATTATTATTAAAATTCTTCCCATAGAGGAAGCCCCCTGTCTTCCATATAAGTTTGGACACAGAACAGGGATGCTCCTATTTAGTTCTAATATACCTGAATTGGTGGAATAAGGGATTGTGCTGGGACAGAAGGTCTAGCTTTCTTGGTCTCTGGGGAGAAGATTGGAGCAGGGGTGGGGTGCTGTGTTCCCATGTCCAGGGTGGGAGAGAATATGGTGATGTGGCATTGGCTGTTAATATTGTAAAGCTGGGTGAGACTGGGGAACTGCTTTTAATTGTTTTAATTTAGGCATGCTATTCTTATTAGAATTCTGTTCTCCATCTTGCAAACAATCCTGACAGAGTTTAGTGTTCACATTCTTTGTTACTCCAAGAAGTTCTCAGTGTATTTTATTTATATTGATTTGTACATAGTGGTTCTAAAGACAGATTTTTGCACAAATTTAATTTTTTCATTATCTTTTTAGTCTTTCCTCTGAGGAAGCCGTTTAAAGTTCCAATCATTGGTTAAAGCTCTGGGATCCTAAAATGCCTCTCACATTTCAGATAATCCGTGTTAACAGGATGTAGGTGAACTAGAGGTCTGAGGAGGGTGATGGTATCTGTGTATGAGTACAGTGTCTGTAAGCATTTTATTTGGCACCTTTTTCAATTTCCTGCATCATCTTAACAAGATACCAAGCGAAAACTCCAATTCTGAGTGTGTTTTACTTCTTTTGTTCTCATTCTCATTGTAAGTTCACAGCTGAAAATATTTGTGCTAGAAGGCCCTTGGGATCATTGAGCTCCTACATTTTACGAGTAAAAAAAGTGGGGTCTAGGCAATAGGAGAGACGGAAGAAAGATAGTTTTTTTCCTCAGTATCCACAGGACACACACATACACACCTCCACGCACCAAAATCTGTGGATGCTTAAGTCCTTTGTATAAGTGGTATTTGAATGAAACCTACAGACATCCTCCTGTATACTTTAAATCATCTCTAGACTACTTGTAATGCCTGATATAATGTAAACAGCTATTACACTGTATTGTTTAGGGAGTAATGACAAGATAAAAAAAGTCCATACATATTCAGTACAGAGGCACTTTCTTTTCCAATATTTTCAGTTCTCAGTTGGTTAAATGCACTGGTACAGAATCCAGGGACCCAGAACCCATGGATCTGGAGGACTGTCTGTAAGAGCAGGCCCGCACTCTGCTCTCACCCTCAGCTGAGTGCTCTTTGTGTTAGTCTGCAGTGTCCCTGGTGAACTGTACAGTGATTCTGATTTTCCATCTTTTTCATTTGGGGATCCTTTAATGTCAGCATTTGGAAATGAAAGAAACTCATGGGAAGATAGAGAGAAAAAGGGCAGGTTATATAAATTGATAAAATTATAACTAAAGAGACTTTGAAAGGAACCACAGCACCTCTACAACCTATGAAGGCTTTGAATAATTTGAAGGCAATCTTGTCTGTTTCTATCTCTGTCAGATAAATAATATGAATAGTGATGATGAAATATGTTGTTCTTGTTTCACATTTTTTTTTACCATTTGTATGTTTTAAATATTTACTAAAAAACACCTCATTTAAAACTGATGGGTTTTTTTTTTTTTTTTTGGTAAGACAGTTGATTGACTCATGAACAGTAGTGTTAGAGAAACTTTGTTTTTATGATCTTCGTGGATACACTGTAGGACTTTTCGTGGTCATTGATCACCTTTAAAGCTCAGAGTTCTGTAGGTTCAGTGTATGTGATTCAGTCTACCCTAGGATCACTGATTAGCTTACTGACTTACATATAAAGGTTATTTAGGGGGTTGGTAATGATGTTGTACTAATATGAAGAAGGTGTTCGCTCTTAAAACAGTTTCTAGTTTCTGAGCTTTCTGTGCCCATACTATGTCATATAACCACCTATTTTAGGAAAAAACATTTTTCTTTAATTTGTCAATGTGTAAAACATGCTTCTTTTGAAAACTTTTAAAAGAGTTATCAAATCTGTTGATTGTGCATACCTGTCCCTGTTTGAAAAAGAACTAACTACAGGTCTGGGGAGATGGCTCAGTTGGTAGAGTGCTTGCCTTGCAAGCACAAGACCCTGGTTCGATCCCCAGCACTGCAAAAAAAAAAAAACAAAAAAACAAAAAACTAATTACAGATGAAATTTGCTAAAATATTTGCTTTTACAGTCTTTTTATCAGCTAAGTATAGTTCTTTGTGTTTATGTGATTAGGATTTATTTCTGTGCCTCCTGATTTGACTGGAGTTGCTATGTATTAAAGAAATACTCTTTACATTTTTTACATTCCTGAAAATTCTATTATTTTATTTAACCCTCAGCAAAAATTAATTGAAAAATCAATTGTGTGCTAGACTTTTTTTTTTAGGTTAATATTTCCAATTTTTTGTTGGTTCATTTTATTTTGGTTTTGTGGTGCTGGGGATCCAACCCACAGTCTCGTGTATACTAGGCAGGCACTCTCTCACTGAGCTATATCCCCAGCCTAGAGACCTCTTTTAGTATTAATAAAATAGGAAATGGCCAAAATGGTTGGGGGGAAAAATGGAGTTTGTGTAAATTCACTCATTCACAAGCTATTTTTTGGCCGTCTTCTTTGTTTTAGGGACTTGAGATTATGTTTGCTCTCGAACTGAATAGACACACTTTTATCTCATGGAAATTGAAATCTAATAGAGAAAGCAGAACTTCATAAACTCGTCATGTAACCACAGATTATTTCAGCTGAAGAAAGCCTTGTGAAGAGAGGTATAAGGGCAATGCCATCTGAGGCACTGTGGAGCCAGAAAAAAATGATCTGTGGACGTATGTCCATCAGCAGGGAGTATCTGCATATGTTATTAAGGGAACAGTAAGTTATAACACAGTAGAGGCAGCGTGACTTTAATGATATATGTAAAAATGTACATGTACTTAGAAAAGTATGGAATGACATGTAAATGTTAACAGTGTGATGAACTATTGAATTATATTATATTCCTTTAGATTTCTCTTTTCCTAAGTTTTCTACAAGCAATATCTATTACTTGCATTAATGAAAAAGATTAAAAAAAACTGTAGTCTCTATCCTTGAAGAGCTTGTTCTGGTGAGGAAGACAGAATGCAGAGATAAATGACGACAGTGCAATGGGATCATCTTGTATCAGTGTCTGCTGAATGCTGGGTGACTCCATTTTCCTGGGTTCCTGACAGCAGGCTGGTGAGGAAAGAAACATAAGTCAATTTGATGGTAGAACTGGGACCACTGTTAGTTTTCTATTGTTGCTGTAACAAATTACCACAAACTAAGCAACTTAAAACAATGAAGTTCTGTAAATCAGAAATAGGAACACAGCACAGCTTAGCTGGTTCTTTGGTCCAGGTTTCATAGGCTCAGTTGTCGGGGCTGCAATTTTTTCTTATGACTCTGGGCAATGAATTGTCTTCCAGACTCCTTCGGGTGTTGACAGTTCTGTTCCAGGTGGCTATAGGGCCAAGGTATGTTTCCATGCTGTCAGCTGGAAGTCATTCTCATCTTCTGGAGTCAGCCTTCCAGCAATATCTGGTGAAACTCTTCTTGAATCCTGCTGACCTTTTTTTAGGGCAGCATCTTCATTATAGGTTGTACATAAGGATTGAAGGGTCAGCCAGTGACTGGGGGCTAAGGGACAGACAGTTTTAAACAATTTTAGAGCCCTAGTTAAAAAGGTTGAGGTCAGGGCAGGGCTTGCATCCTGTCAGGGAAAAAATCACACAGAGTTGGTCTCAGTTACACATAAGTGATGAGAGCGAAGCTGGTGAATGGATGGTCATGAGAACTATTGGGCTGACAGGTGGCTCCAGAGCACACCTTCTAGTGAGGATGGAATTCTGAGTAGAAGGCCAGGCTTGGTTCTTGTTGACTGAGGAACAGCCAACTGAGTCTGTAGGTTGGAATTCTTACAGGCCAAGCTAAAGCCAGGTGAAGACTGGCTCACATGGGAAGGAGCTCTTGACTGTTGCATGGGGTTTGTAGAAGCATAGAGGATAAGAGATGGTACATTCATGTGGTGTGCTAGTGCTTGAGTTTACACATTCCTCATACCAGCCCAGGAGCTCATCTCTAGTTCCCACACTTAGGGACAATTTTGAGCAAATGGTGGTATTCTAAACCCTTCAAGATTTTGATCTTTACTTCAAGGGAAAACACTGTCCTGTCTCCTGTCACTATGATTCCAGCATTAACTTACCACTTCTTCTAGTTCAGCTTACTATGTGAAAGAGCAGCCTAGATAGATACCTCCTGTGAACTTGGATTTGTGCTTCCACAAATTTACCAGCATTCAGAAATAGTAACATTTATGATGTTCTAAACTGAAACCTAATGTATTATTTATGAACTTTTTTTCAAAACTTTCATTTTCTCCTATGGAAAATGTTAGAAGTTATAAAAGAGAGAGCTAAATTTTCAGAAGACAAATTTAAAGGAGACATCTTTGGAAAATGTTTTTTGTTGATGTTATATTTTGTGACCACACTACTCTTTAAGCTTGAATTTTATCTCCTTACAAAAGTACAGATGTTACTTTTGCTATTGTAATTCTGCTTCTAGGATAATACCTGCTATGGATTATGCTAGCAATTCGAAAGATCTGTCTATATGTTGAGAAATGCAGAAGTCAACAGCCAAAATGTTTTGCTGATTCTAAATAGGGAGGTGGAATGCCACTTTACAGAATTAGATGACATGGATGTAGGTAGGCAAGCCTGGGGCAATTGGTATGTCTCTGTACTGCCTGACTAGGAGTGAATGTATACTTGCTATATCTAAGTTAGACAGCTGATCTACATGCCCAATCCAGAGTTTCACTATATCGGTTGGTTCCAAGTTAACTTGATACCTGCAAATATTTTTAAAAGCTTTTTTCATTGTCCATAAGCTCGTACATCATGATCTTTATTATGCACTTTAGGTAATTAACAACTTTAACTATGAATTTTACATTCCTTGATTCATTACCTATTTATATTCATCTGGGTGTAAGAGTTGAGAGCACCTGAAAAGTTAGAAGGCACATAGTTAACCCTAGTTGCAAATTCAGGATTCCTTAGGACCACCTTCAGGTTCAGTAATTTGCCAGAAAGAAAGACTCACAGAACCCACTGAAAGCTATTATACTCCTGCTTAGAGTTTAGTACCGGGAGAAGATGCAGATTAAAGTCGGTCAACAAAAGGAGTGCAGACGCAGAGCTTCCAATATTCACACTCTTGGAGAACAGAACAAAGTGGAGTCAGAGCACCTTAATTTCCTGGCACTGATGTGTAACAGTGCACACAGAATATGGCCACTAGGAAAGGTCAACTGAGCCCCAGTGTTCAGCAATTTTATTGGGACGTGATTTTGCCTCCGACTCAATCTTTAGCCTCCAGCCCCTCCGGTCAATCTGATACCACATGTGATCCAAAACTCCCAGTATACATGCCATTGTTGGTCTTTGTAGAGTGGTCAACCCCTGCCCTACATGCTATCTGATGTGGCCCGCCCTCACTCTGAATCACATTGTCAGACTATCTGCCATGACCCAAGACCACAAGTAAACAAGGACACTCCTAAGAGGTGTAGAGATTAACTCCCAGGAAGTCAAGGTCAAAGTCCGAACTTCTTTCTAAGTAAAGTTAAATTCTTACTACACACTGGGACTGTAGATTAAATTGAAATTTTGTAAAGTGCACATTCAAGAAGATATTTTATGTATTTTATTTTTGCAGTTTTATTGAGGTGTAACTTACATATGATAAAATTCACCCATTTGGTAAATATATGCAGTCCTTGCCTCCATCCTTACCCCAGGCAACCGCTGATCTGTTCTGTTAGTATAGGTTTGTTTTTTCTAGACTGTCATGAAATCATAGAGTATGTAATGTTTTGTCTCTGCCTTTTTCACATAGCATAAGGTTAATGAGATTTATCTGTGCTGTTTAAATACATCAGTAGGTGGATCTTTTAAATTACCAGGTAGTATTCCATTGCATGGCTATACTACATTTTTTTTATGTGTACATCTTTTTAAAATTTTTATATTAAAACTTTTTTTTACTATCATGAATGATACTACTTTGAAAATGTGTACATGATTTTTTATGAACAAATATGTCATTATTCTTGGGTGGATAGTTAGGACTGGGATTGCTGAGTCATATTGTGAGGGTATATTTAACTTTATAGGAAATTGTCAAACTGTTTTCCAGAGTGTTTGCCCCATTTTGCATTCTCACTAGGAAAGTGGGTGGATTAGGGGTTGCTCTACCTCCCCATGAACAAGTGTATCATCAGTCTTTTTTATTTTCAGCTATTTTGATGGGTGTGTAGTGGTATCTCATTGTTTTCAATTCACGTCTAATGACTAGTGGTGTTGAGCATCTTTTTGAGCACTAATCAAAACATTCATCAATCTCCTTAGTATTAATACCTTTTGCACATTTTTTAATAAATTGGTTTCTTTTAATGACTTGTAAGAGTTCTTCATATAATCTGGATATAAGGCTTTTGTTAGGTATATGTTTTGCAAATGCTTTCTCCAATCTGTGGTTTGCCTTTTTGTTCTCTTAATGCATCTTTTGCCATTAAGAGGAAAAGTTTGTAATTTTGATGTAGTCAAATTTATCCACTTTAATCAATGGTTCGTATTTTTGTGTTTTATTTAGGAAATCATTGCCTTTAAGTTCACAAAGATTTTTTTCTGTGCCTCTAAGTTCACAAAGATTTTTTTCTAGAATTTTTTTTTTTAATTTAGCCTGTGTGGTTTTGTCTATATTTTGATTTAATTTTTATATGGTGTGAATAGAAAGTTATGATTTTCTTCCCCAACCCCCATACAAAATTACAGTTATTTCAGCAGTATTTATTGAAAAGGCTATCTTCCCTTTTGATTTATCCTGACATCTTTGTTGAAAATAGATTTTTATTTTAAGTTTGCGGGAACAAAAGGAGTTCCTAGTAGGGATAGCCACCAGTATTATAGAGTAATAGAAATAGTTTGCCTCAAATTAAACAAACAAGGATGTCACCTTTTTTATACTGCTGTTTCAAATAACTAGTTGCAACAAATCCTATAAAAGAGACAAATGGAATGTGTGTAGGTCATTATAGAGAAAATAATACTATTTGCCAATGACAGGGGACTATCACATTGAATGTTTAGGAGATGCAATAAAAACACCTTGAAATGAGGTGCTTAAATTATACATTATAAAACATGTGTCTAAGTAAATTCAGTCGTTTATCACTATGCAGAAAAATAAAAGGAAAAAGATAATACTTGTTTTTTTTGAAAAATAAAAGCCAAGAAGAGAGTGTGTGTGTGTGTGTGTGTGTGTGTGTGTGTGTGTGTGTGTGTGTGGCCAAATATAGAGATTTATAACACTTTATAGAAAAAAGAGAGAACAAATAATAAATTTAATCTATTTCTGGTTGAATAGTCTTAATAAAGATGACAGTATTAAAGTTAATTTATAGACTTAACACAGTATCAATTAAGATCCCAATTGGATGTTGACTTTAACTTGATCAATAATATAAAATGCAGAATAAAAAAGCAGTTAAGAATTTCAGAGGAAAAAAATGCTTTTTAAATTATTCTCACAATAATTTGAGAAGATTAAAATCAGGTGCATTTATTAAAAGACAAGGAAATCGAACTTGGGAGCCACAATAGAAGTGCAGAAGAGATTATAGCAGAAGTCTAGGCTAAGTGTAGTTACTGAAGTTGAGCACTAGATTAGTTGGAAATTGTCTGATTTTGAAGGCAGAAAGACAAACTTGTGAGTTTTTCACTAGGGGTTAAAAATCGAGAAACCTCTAGGCAGACACTATAAATTGCATAAGTGGGCTGGGTATAACACAATAGGAAATATTGGACCTCTGAACTTTGTATGTGTGCCTCATATAGAGGAGATAGCTGCTACTTGGTTTTGGCTGGGGTTTGGCATGTACATAGAGGAGCCTGTGATGCCAAATTTTCAGGGGAGTCCAGAAATCTGTTGGTAGGAAGAAGAGTTGGGAGGGAGCTCACAAGACTTGTAGGATCTTTTGATTTTTCAATGTTGACAATTAGTGTACTGGTCAAACAAAATATGTGGGAGTGAAGGATTCCTCACTGAATAAAGATTACATATCTATAGTTTTCATTGTGCCATTAATAATTGTGTGCGTTTGAGAGGAATAAAAGGAGTTTAGCCATTCTAAACTAAAACTTCTTCCAGAGTACATCCACAGACTACCTAAACATAGGTTAGTAGCAATGATGGAAACAAAATAGAAATAGAAGAAATAAACTGGTAGTGGATTGATATATATATATCAAGTAAAATAAAACCTGTGGAAGCAATCAGTGTTTAACAAAAAATATTAAGTTGAATGATATTACAAAGAAAGCTAGCTCATACCATGCAAACTAAATTCCAGATGAATTAAATATTTTGAAATGAATATTATACTTATCTTTGCTTTAGAGAGGAGATAATTTATACATTGTTAAAGCTATAAAGAAAGTAAGTAATACCAAGGTTGGCATGTTTGGATGATGAAAAATTTGATTCTCTGATACAAAGATAAAAGCAACACAATGAAAACAGTATTTGCAGTTTTTTTTTAATAGTAGTAAAATTTTTCATGTAATTGGGGATGTATCCATAGGGTTAGATCCAGTAGACCGCCAAAGGATAATTTACATTGTAGAAAATAAGAATAATGTTTGAACTAAAGAGCTTTGTTTATAATATTAACAGTAGTAGTACCCACTTCCTAGGGTGTTTGGGAATGAATGTGCAGTGCCAGATGGGGAAAAGCAGCTATTTGACCCAACTTCACATGTACATTGCCCATCATCTTTCTCACTGATTCTCACTCTAGCCCGGGGAAGTAGTTTAAATTTTTTCGGTGGAGACTCTCAGGATTCACTTCATCCATAGTCACAGCATGGTCTTTGTCATCACCTTAATTGATCCACCTAAAAAATCAATCCACATAATTCAAGAGCTCACCATTCTGGCCACAGGTTTCTCTTTCCAACTTGTATGTTCTTTTTTGCCACTAATCTTTTGACTCCTGTATTTTCTCCTGAGTGGTCTTTTCTTTTTACTTTTACGCTTGTTTTTTCCTGTAACATATTTTTTTTCATAATATTGTGACAATATTTAGTGCCTGTCTCTACCTCACTCTGCCGTCAACAAAGATTGAAAAGAAATGTGTGAAGGACAAAGGATTTGAATAGACATTTCCCCTAAACAGATACCTGAATGACTAGGTACATGAATAGGCACATGAGAAGATGCTCAATAACATGAGCCATTATGTTAGGCAGCTTTTTGCTACTGTGACAAACTACCTGAGAACGTCAATTTAAAGGAGGAAAGATTTATTTTTGGCTCCTGGTTTCAGTCTGTGGCTGGCTGGCTCCATGCTTTGGGTCCTGAGGCAAGGCAGAACATCATGGCAGCAGGAGCCTCTGGTACAAGCCATTCATCTCATAGGAGCTGGGAAGCAGTGGCAGGAGGAAGGGCTGGGAACAAAATATAATCCCCAAGGATATGGCCTCAAGGACCCACTCCCTTCAGCTAGGTCCTACCACCCACAGTTTCTGCCACTTCTCAATTTCCATTCAGCTATGAATCCCTCAGCGGATCAATCAGTTGATGAGGTCAGAGCCCTCATAACCAAATAACTTCCCAAAAATGGCACCTTCAAACAGTACTGTACTGGAGGACCAAGCCTTCAACACATGTGCTTTTGGTAGACAATTTATAGCCAAACCATAACATCAAAAATATGCCAATCAAAACCACAGTGGGTTGCCTCTCACGTCCACTAGAATAGCTGGCTGTAATGGAAAAATACGGTGTCAAGTTTTGACAAAGATATGGAGAAATTGGAGCCCCCATACATTGCTGCTGGAAATATAGAAGGTGCAGCTGCTCAGGGTAAACAGTCTGGCCGTTTTTTAAAAAAAATATTAAACATGGAATTACCATGTAATCTAGTAGTCCCACTCCTTGGTGTCTACCCAAAATAATTAAAAATATGTTCACACAAAGACTTGCCCATGAAAATGTTGATGGAATTATTCATAATAGCCTCAAAGGAAAAACAGCACACATGTGCATCAACTGATGAATGAATAAACAAAACATTACTGGTATATCTACAGAACTGAATATTATTCAGCCATAAAAAGGAATGAAGAACTGGTATTTACTATAGCATGAAGAACCTTGAAAGTGTTAGGCTAAATAAATGAATGCAGGTACAAATATCACATACTGTCTGATTCCACTCATGAAATGTCTAGAAGAAGCAAATTTCTAGGGGAAGAAGTATTGATTGATAATTGTGTAGAGTTGAGAGACAAGAGATGTAGGAGAATGTGACTGCTAATAAATAATTTCTTTTGGAGTGATGAAAATACTCTAAAATTAGATTTTAGTGAAAACCTCAGTAAAATACACTTAAAACATTGAATTGCACAGTTGATAAAGGCAAACTTTACGGTATGTTAATTATACCTCAATAAACTTGTTAAACTAAAGAGAAAATGGACTTTCTTGCCCTCATCTCATGATACATACTGTTTCTCAGTATGATTGCTTGAAAAGTTGATTTTGAGAATACTTCTGATTATGTAGTATTGACATTGAACTTGTTTTTGGAGGTGTTCTTCCAGTTAATATGGCTAAATAGAGAAAGTCTTTTTTTCTTGCAGCTCTTGTGAAATGTTTTTAAAAGGTGTTTTATTTATTTTCTTGTCTCCGCTTATTATGAGAAACACAATTTACCATTAGTGATTCCTGGTTTTTATTCTGGCAGTGATTTCTCCCTCAATATAAGGAGACCAGCTTTACAGCTAAATAGAAGAATCATTTTTCTCCTATGCTTTTACAGTTTATGCCTTTGTCTTGTTATGGTAGTATATCTTTGGCTCCTTTTTTTGATTTGTGTGTGTGAGGGTCTTACTTTTCATCTCTTTCTGTGCCACTGACAGTTGGTTCAAAACTGTGAATTATGGAGGAAAATACTTGTGAAATTGCTTACGATTTCAGGAGGGTCACAGATTAGGAATCTCAACTACACTCGCTTTGGTGACCTCTTCTGCTTCTAGGTGTAAGTTACCATTTATATGCTCATTGGTCCCAAATCTCTGCCCTTGTCCAGGGTTCTCTGCTCGGATACTTTAACTTTTGAGGTCCACTCAGATGCTCTACAGATACTTCACATCTTTATCCTTTCTAAGAAAAGCTCCCATCTTTTTTTTGTTTTGTTTTGTTTCAATCCCAAAATCTCAAACCAGGATCCCAAACCAGAATCCCCCAGCCACCCTGGTCTGAATTAATACTAAGGATCATCCTCAATTTTTCCATTTCCTCTACATATATCAGTCATCAAGTATTTTTTTAATTGTGTTTAAATTGTTTAAAATCTGTTCCTGCTTGTTACCATTTCCACCCGAGTTCAAGGCCTCATTTTTTGGTGGAAATCCTGAAACCTCCTGACTAGTTTCCTTACTTTCTGTCTTGTTCACCTTTAAGTCATTCTGTGTATTGCAGCTAATAAACTCCCCACAGCTTCTCAGGGCCTTTAGCATGGACTCCAAACTCGTTAACTCCATTAATAGCACTTGGAAGGCCCTAGACAGCCTCGCTTCAGCTCCTGTCCAGCCACCATGTCTCCATCGTGGTGCGTATATCAGTCATGCTGACCTTTCTTATAATCTCAGCTGAGCCATGCTTCCTTTCACTTTATGCCCTGGGGGCTCATTTCCTCCTGCTCATCCCCTTTCCTCCATTCCTGGCTAACTCTTACCACTCTGTACTTCTGGCTTTAGATACTTCTTCTGTGGACGTCTAGTCTCCATTCATGAGACCCATCCGGGTCCTCCTCTGCTGTCCAGAGCTTCAGCTGTTTCCCTCACTTCTGGACTGTGAACGCTGGGAAGTAAGAGGCTTGCTTGTGATCTTTATCATTCTATCTCTAGTGCTTACTTAATCCTCTATCTGGCAGAGTAGGTGTTTAATAAATTTCTGTTGAATAAAAGAGAGTTTCTCTCTACCTAAAATATCTTTTTACCATTTTTCTCTTGACCTCGGCTTCACTTGACAAAATCTTGTACAATCACCATCTATCAATTAATTCAGTAAATAATTATGGAGCTCCTTCATTGTACCAAGCAT
The DNA here is from genome assembly GCF_902686455.1 of Sciurus vulgaris. Classification (NCBI taxonomy): domain Eukaryota; kingdom Metazoa; phylum Chordata; class Mammalia; order Rodentia; family Sciuridae; genus Sciurus; species Sciurus vulgaris. The sequence goes on from NC_136476.1 coordinate 63,103,756, forward strand.
TATTTTAGGCACTAAAGATATAGTGATTAGTAGTCAAATATCCCTGCCTTCTGGAGCTGGCAGTTTTTTTGGTGGAGACAGATAATAAACAAATAAATGAGTAAAATACCCAGGGTGTGAATGAAAGTGCTGAGGAGAAATGAATAAACAGGGAAGAGGGCGCATCAGAGTAAAGGGCTGGCCTTTTAGGGTGGCCAACGAAGTCTTCAGTGAGAAGATGAGTTTTGGATGAAAATTTCAAAGAAGTGAGGGACTAGCCTTGTTGCTGTCTAGAGAAGGAAAATTCCAGACAGATGGTGCAAAGGCTTCAAGGTGTGTGCCAAATAGTCTGAGGACTAGAAAGGGGACTAGGGGAGACCAATGGGAGTTAAGGTCAGAGAGACAAACTTCCTCTGAGTGTTGCCTTCTCAGTCTGATCCTTGGGTGTCCTCTGTTACTTGAACTTGTTTTCAGTTGATGCTCTGAACTACGAGAAGGGACTATGAAGGTCTCTCTTCTTAGCAGTTTGTCTGTAAATCAAGGGCCAGAGAAGTGCAGGCGAAGGAGGCTGGGGTGCCAGTTAGCTGCAGTTGCTTCTTTGGGGATTGATGAGGTTCATTCTTAGCATTTGTAATTGTGGTACATCTTTCTCAGGATATTTCTACCTTTTCTTCAGGATTGGGGAGGGAGGTGAAGATGTGGGACATCCCTGTCTTCAGCCTAAATAGGTCAGGCTTTCCAGTTACCACAGGTCTCCTTTCTTTCTGTTTTCTGGTCTGTTTTAGTTCATTTTCTACTGCTATCATGGATACCAGAGCCTGGGTCAATTATAAGCAATAGAATTTATTTGAGTCACAGTTCTGGAGACTGGAAAGTCCAAGATCAAGGTGCTACATCTGATGAGGGTCTTCTTGCTGCATCATAAAATGATAGAATGCATCTCATAGTGATTGAGAGAGAATGAATGTTCATTCAGAACATTGTCTCCTCTCTCACTCACAAGAGGACCAAACTTCCAGTTTTCCTCAGTAGCCCACTCCTATAATTAGTAATCACTCTCCAGATAATGTTTTAGTCCATTCACAAGGGCAGTACCCCTTAAAGGTCTCACCTCTAATACCATCACAGCAACAACTAAATTTCACTGTGTGGGTTTGAGGGGACAAACCTTCAGACCATAGCTTCATGCAGGCTGAGGGTATTGTGAACATTGTACAACTCCCAACTCCCTCTGCCACCATCTGGAGTTATGGATTTGTTGGCTTTTAGTTTAGTTTTGTTTTGGTGCTGGAGATGGACCTAGGGCCTCCTGCATGTTAGGCCAGCACCCTACCACTGAGCTACACCCTCAACCCCTGCAGTTACTATTTTGAAGACAAATTGCTGCTCTCAACTTATTTCTTAGCTTTGTTCCTGAAAGTTGGGGGCTGAGAGGATTTAAGTTAATTATGTGTTGCAGTTAGTTGGGATAGCTTAGTTGGGTTTCACCGACTTTGGTGTGCTGGCCCTGCAAAGAACTCTCTCCTATTATAACACGGTTCTTCGTGGGCATTCAGATCCCACCCCAGAGATGACTGGACTTGCCTTGCTGGCATCTCCCACCCCCAGGAAAATAAGAGGCCTCCTCCGTGCAGAATCTTCCGTGGGTGGAGTATAGCTCCTCGGGGCTCTCTGTAACCTCTAGTTAGTAACAGCAGAAGCCTCTGCTAGGCTATGGTGCTTTTCCTTTCATGTGATTCACGACAGCAGCACACTCTGTAGAAAGGGGCTGTAAATCGTAAATTGATATGAGGTAATAATTGGAAAAATGATCAGACTCCATTTTTATTCCCCTTCGGGAAAGACACCGCATCAGGAATCACTAAAGCAGAAGGCAGTGGAGGGCTTTTCATCCAGCCCTCCAGCTTCCGTGCTGCCGTGCTTTCGTCCTGATTAGAGAGGAGAGCAGCCAAATTCGGCAGGAGGCGGCCAGCAGACCCAGTATCTGCTTGCCACCTCTTGCTCCAAAAAGCCTTGCCGCAGAGAGTTGCCATGGCAGCAGGAGGCAGTTTAATGGCAAAGGCTCATCTCTGGAGCAGTGCTGCTGTGACCCAGCCATTCCCACCCTGGCCTTCAACCCAAGGGGCTCGGTTTGCCAGGGCATCACTGTGCCGGGGCCATTTGAGTGCATGTTGCCCCAAGGGGTGGAGCTGTAAGGTCCTCCAGAGTCTGAGGGTGGTGACCTCTTGGCTTCCTGCTTCTCCTTGGCGCACAGCTCTTTGATGCCTCATCCTATAGTCGACCTTATCAGATTATTTGCAGTTCCTTAAATATGCTCTTTCATGCTTCTCTGCTTTTAGGCATGCAGTTTCCTTTGCCTGGAGTGCTCCCTTCCCCATCTGTCTGGAAAATTCCTGCTCAAAGTGTAGCTAAGATACTGCCTCCTCCTTCTTAATGCTTCCTCTAACCCCTTACCAACCACGCAGAGCTACACGGTTTCCACTGCCATCTCAACCTTGGCATGCATCATGTGGTTTTGAAACAATTAGTTATATTTTTGTCTCTTCCTCTCTAGGCTACTTGTAAGTTACTTGCATTCAAAAACTGTGTTCTACGAATCTTTTACTCCTTACTGCAGGAGTAAATACTTAGTAATGTTTATCAAACGAATGGGAGGTTTTCCTTTCATGTCATCCTGTTTAATTCTTATCACATGAGTATCATCTACTTAGAGCAGAGCCCTGCATCTTGTCCAGGTGGGACTGTGTGTTTGGAGATCCCAGAAGAGTAACCTGATTTAATCAGCCCCAGATCACTCTCCATTACATATATTCTCACTTTCTACTTTGAATTGGAAAGAGTAGTACTTGGACATCAGTCTCCCCAGGGGTCAACTAATGTGGCCTTATGTTAGCTGCCTGATTTCTAAATCAGTTCCCCCACTTATTGGATTAGGTTATTGTAAGGACGGAGCCTAAGATGCTTTGTGACTCAGTGAATTCTTGGTAGGTCTTCTGTACCTTCTTTTATCTTCAGTGAAGAAAGTAAATGCAAAATCCAGCTTTAAGCTAGCTTTGAGCCCTCTCTGGCATCATTCACTTTCACCTTCTTGCTGTGCACACAGGTGACTTTCAGAAGTCCCTTGTCCCTTTTCCTGAGCTTCTGTGTCCCTCCCTTGTCTCCTTTGCTTTGTTTCATCTGTGTTCTTGTTCATTGTGTGGACAGAATGTTTTACTTAGACATTTTTTCTTTTCCTGCCTTTAGGACATAATTTGTTCTTGTATTTCAAAATTATCAATTTAAAGTGAATTTATTTTCTATCTCCCAAAAACAATGCTAGAAGCCACCTCCACTGTAATAAGTATTTACACGCTTTACTTGCTGCCCTCTTTAATGTTTGCTTTACACTTTGGTCTGAGCATTCTTTTCCTACTTCCCTCTAACTTCTCAGTTCAAAGCTTGCTTAGGGTGTTTTGCGATTCCTTTGCATTCTCTGTCTCACGTGATTGTGTTGTGTGTGTGTTGTATGTGCTAAAGTCTGCAGGTGTCTAGGCTGTTTAGTGTCTGAAGTATTTTCCTCTAATATTGCTTCCCATCTTGCTCTCATTCCCACTTTTGGTATTTTGTTTATTGCAGTTCCTCTAAAGGATGTGAAACTTCAACAAAGCTATTATTAAGTTTTTAATAAGGCTAGTAAAAGAACCATTAAGAATAGCAGTGAAAAACTTCCTTTTAACTTAGATTTATAAATTACCTGTGACACTGGTTTGCTGTCTTGAAGGGATGGGGCAGAGAGGCCAAAGTGTGTCATCAATGTCATCTGAGAACCTTTTTTACAAAATTCACACGCCCATCCCTGTCCCCACCATTTGCCTGGTGGGAATGAAACTAGACTGGGTTTTGAGAAATCTTTATAGAATGTTTTGTGGCTTTTTAACCTATGATTCTTACCTTCTCAATTGAAAACCAGTGATTCATAGTTTTTAGTTACACTCAGCAGTCCTTCTTTATCTTCAGGGGATACATTCTAAGATGTTAGGCAGATTCCCAAAACTACAGACACTATTGAACCCTATATGAATATGATGTTCTTTCCTATGTATACGTATCTATCATACAATATAAATTAGGCATGAGTAGAGATTAAAATAATAACCAATAATAATAATAGAAGTTATAACAATATACTATAGTAAAAGTTATTTAAAACTTAACGAACTATTTGTAGAATTTTCCACTTACTGTGGACTATGAATATGGCTCAGTGGTTTAGAACCCCTTGGTTCAATTGCTAGTACCAAAAAAAAAAAAAAAAGTACAGTGTTAGTGTTACAGTGCTATATAGTCATTGTGGAATTCCCTTCATCCTCTTGTTCTTATTTCCTTGTGCTGGACCTGTTCTAGAGACCTACTTAGTTCTCATTAAGACTAATAACCTAACAGTTACCAGTCTTAGTAATACTCCAAATGAAAACTAAATATTAGTATTATAATCCTGTTTTATGTTCATATCAGAAAGAAAGTGTTGAATGTAGTGCCTTGCTATCAAATGTAAAATTTGTGAAAGGCAAGTAGTTTTCTTAATGATAGGAATCACAGAGCATATGTATATGTTGGATACTTTATATATATTATCAATAACATTACAGCAAACTATGAAATAGGTGATGTGCAGTTTTACAGAAAAGGAAACTGAGGTTTAGAAGGATAAATATGTTTCCCAAAGTCAAAGAGCTATTAAAAGAGAAAACCAAAAGCCAGGCACAGTGGTTAGTGACTGTTATCCCAGCTCCTTGGGAACCTGAGGCAGGAAGATCACAAGTTAAAGGCTAGCAAGATCCCATCGTAAGAGAGAGAACAGAAAGCAAGTTCAGGTTGGTCTGACTAAAGCATGGTGTGAGGCTGCTCCTCGGTCACTAGTGAAAATGGAGGGGATGTGTTTTAGAGTTCAACATAAATACAAGTTGCGGCACTTTTGGTGGTGGAGGAGGCAGAACCTCACCAGACAATCAGACAGTGTGCTCTCAGGAGGGTATCACTGAGAGTCTCTGCCCAGCTGCAAAGCCCTGGCAGCCTCTGGCCTTTCCCTTTTCTTTAAGCCTGTTTTTCTATAGTCATGTGATTTTTCCAGACACTTCTCAGGGCATTCCTCATCACTTAGAACTTTGCTCGTAGCTCCTCTCCCCCACCCTGGGTCCACCCCAATTTCCACCTCCCAAGACACCACAGGATTGTGAGGATAAAATCGTTGACACTTGTGAAGGGTTCAGTGCAGCGTGTGGTACACAGTAAGTACACAGTCAATTTGGCTGCCATTACAGTTATTGTTAATGGTATTAATAGTGGTGCTGGTGGTAGCAATGGTCATTGATTCAAAGGTTTTAGGACCCTCCACAAGACCTGGGTGTTCCCTGTTCAGATTCTGGATTTGTGTAGTTCATAGTACCAGTCCCAGGCCTGGACATGCTCGATGAGGTGCAAAGGACAGATGGAGGGAGAATTAGTAAGGCAATGTGTTTTTCTACCCTAAGGATGCCAGAAACAGTTCTCTATGCCCTTACTGCCTCCCGTCATTAGCCATGGAAACCGTCCACGAATTCCACTTGTAAACCACATCCCTTTCTTGGCTTCTCTGCATTCTTTTTATCTATCTAGAACGTCAGTGGTTTTGGAGTCACTAAGAGGGTGACTTTTTGTTGTTGTTTGGTTTGGTACTTTGTACTATAGCTTCTACCTGCCCTCCCTGTTGGGTTCCTGGTCCCCTCACAGCACCGAAGTGTGCAAAGGCCTCTCTGGTTCCCTCGGCCCTTTTTTTCGACTTGATTTTTCCCCCCTGGTATTCTTTTATAGTGTCTATCTTTGCACATGCATTGACTTTACTCTTTTTGCTTTTCAGTTTTTTTGCCTTATTCTTCACTTGATCGTAGCCAAAAGGCTGAGAGGTGATACCCTAATCCTTACATTTGGTTACATTGCCAGTTGCAGATTTGAGTCACATTATGGTAAAGACTATGACAGATGATGTGATTTTATAAGACTTTCCAAGGACTCAAAAAAAGTGAGCCTGGGGATGGAGGTTCTTAACTCAAGCATTCCTCCTCTTGCTCCCTTCCTCCCTCCATAGCATCACCCTTTGCTTCTCTCAGCTAAGAGTGTTGGGGCCTCACTTTCTCTTTGGGCAAGAGATAACATCTGCAGTCTTTATCATTTCTTCTGCTTTATCACATTAAAATTATCTGTTGCCCTGTGATTTATATAACCTTCTCTTTTTAAAAATACAAATATCCAGGATCCAGAGGGAATAATTTAGGATTGAAGGATTATTTTTTTCTATCTGTAATGGATTTTTTAAATAAATAGTATTTATTGCCATTATCTCCATTCAAAAGTAACTTGCATTCTTTCTAGAAATAATTCTGAAAAGAAAATCAAAATCAGCTAGAGATGACTGAAATGTTGGTGTATTTTTCTTGTTTCCATTCAACTTTATATATCAATTCAGTATATGTTAATTCATATAAATATATTCATATAAATATTAATTTTAATTATTAAAATTAAATTAATTTATAACTTACATAAAAACTATAATTCATGTCATATGGCAGTATTGGGATATTCCAATAACTTTTGGTACAAGTTTGACAATGAGACTATTAAATAGATAATTTCTGATGATGAAACCTATATGTACACATGACAAAAATGTTACTATTAGAAAAATATAGTCTGAAAACTTTGTCCTTCAATTACCCCATTCCCACTGTTAACATTATAAGTAGTTATTTTCTAAAGATTACATAATTATGATTAGGTTTGTAAAATGTTTATGGTAGAAGAGTATGGAATAAATGTTCTTTGCTTTTAGGCTTCATCAAATACAATGAAATAGAATGTGTTTTGTGAAATAATATCTCAGTTTTTTTCTCCATGCTTTAGGTATGTATTCTTTTTGGATCCATGCAATCTGGACTTGATAAACCGGAAGATTAAGTCTGTAGCACTGTGTGTAGCAGCATGTCCAAGACAAGAATTGAAAACCTTGAGTGATGTCCAGAAGTTTGCAGAGACAAATGGTGAGATTTTAGGCCACACACATCTACATTCTAGTTATCTATCTTTCTGTTAAATATTGTGTGTTTATATACCCATGTGAATTTGTCCTAACATTAAATAAGTGATCAAAGAACCTTCAAAAGAAAAAGAGAAATGAAGTAATTTTGGATTTCCTTATTTAAAAATATTAGAGTCAACCTAGGGAGCTTATTAAAAGTCTAGATTCACTGGACTCTGTGTTGTATGCCTGTAGTCCCAGCTATTGGGAGGCTGAGGCCAGAGGCTCACGTGAGCTGAGTTCCAGGTTACTTGAGCAACAAAACAAGATTCCATCTCAAAAAAGAAAAAGAAAAAAACAAGAAAACAAAAACTGACCATACTATAGATTATCTCACACCTTTACTCAAACAATAACAAAACTAGATTCTTGGACACTTCCTGTGGAAATTCTGAGTAGCTCTTTGGGTTCTGGAAATTTGCATTTTTTATAAATGCTTCAGATGATTTTGATATAACCTGATGAGTATTTGGGAATTCCTAGACTACTCTCTAAAATTTGGGTGTTTTCCTTTCTTGACAAGTGTTGATTAAAAGTATTTTAGTTTGTGTGTATGTATGTGTGTGTGTGTATTTTTTAACCTGTGATTAACAGTGTAATATATGCACATATTAAAGGAAGTTTGAAAAATTCAGGCAAAAGTATAAAATAAAAATCAAAATTCTTCCATCAGTTCTTTTTCAGTGTGTTAGTATACATATAACTTTGTGTTCTGCTTTTTTAAATTTAGCACTATGTCATAGTCATAGTATTTGTAAGAATAGTTTTGAGGAACTTTGAGGTTAAATGTGTGGGAATTAGCTGAGAAAACCAGAAGAGTCAGTTACATGTAATCCACTCTCTTCCCTTGAGAGTCTTATCTCCGAATGTGTTATCCTCAGCTCCAAACAGCTTGTTTCAGTTATCTTGGGAGAATTTTTGTTTAAACCAATTTGGAGGGCTATAGGCTGCTGGCCCCGCAAGCCCATGTTTTTGAGCTTCCTGAAGTTTCATGTTTTGTTTTGTGGTTAGTACTCCTCAGGCCTTCCCAAATCCAAGGCTGCTTCTGGTTCCTTGGAACAAGAGCTGACTTGTATTCATCTGGTGGAACTTTTAGTTGGGTGGAGAAACAGCCTGGGGCTATAACTATGCACACGGCAGCCTGCCTCCTGCATCTAATAGATGGGGTGGGATGGGATGCTGGCCTTCTCAGGGCAGGAAGACTGGTAGCATCCCTGGGCTACCACTCCCTGCCCTGGGCATAAAATGGTAGGTAGAAGGGGCACGGCGCGCTATTGATTCGAATCTGGATTCCAATTCTGATCCAGTCACTAATTGGCTCTGAAATGAGAGAGAGCTTCTTCTGAACCTAGACTTCCTCATCTGAAAAAAAAAAAAATGTAAATTAAAAATAGTACCTCCCTCATAGATTATGAAGGTTAAATGAGATGATGCGTGAATAATACTGGACCTGTGATAGGCACTGAATCAAGAGGTGCCAGCTACAGTTCAAGATCTCATTTTCAATTCCCACATTATAGCCCCACATGTTTGCCTTGCTAAACCTTTTAGCAGATCTACCAGCTTTATCATTATCAGGTTTCTTAGGGAAGTCTGAGTTATTCCTGAAGGGTTTTTCCAACTCCTGGATAGTAGGAGTAGACCTGTCTACCTGATAGGTGGTGTAGTTGAGTGGTTGAGAGTATGAGCTCTGGTGTCAGATTGTTTGGGTTCAACTGTTGCTCCTTCTTCTTAATAGTTGTGAGACTCTGGGCACGTTGCTTTACCTCTCTGTACCTCAGTTTCCCCATCTGTGGTGCAGGGATAATGTATATACTTAATGTACCTCGTTAGGATTTTCATGACAAGTCAATACATGGAGAAAGAATGCTTACAGCATTGTATGGAAAATAACAAGTTGCTAAAAAATGGTCTTGGCTGCTACTCTTGCCGTTATTCTGCTACTGTAATGTAATAGTCTTACTGCCTCCTTTTCTCTAGTTCTAACTCCTTTACATACTGCTCTCATGTGAATGTTCTTAGAGTTTTAACCAACACTAACCCATTGCTCAGAAATTATCAGTGGTGAAAAACAAAAGTCTCTATGTCTTATACTGGCAATCAAAGCTCTGATCTAAACATAAGCATGTCCTCTTTCAACATGTCCCCTCAAGCCTACTGGATGTGAGCCTTGGCATCTTGAAGCTGAGCTGTCATCGAGAGGGTCAAAGAGCTAGCTTCAGCTCAGTTATGTGGTCTGCTCAATGGTCCCTTTAGGAGAGATGACCCATGCCTTCCTGTTGGCATGTATTGTCCACAGGCCAGTGTCCTTCCAAATGAAACTGATCCTCAGTGTGGTTTATTTAGGTCTAGTTTAAGAAAATGCTCCTCATGGGTTTTGCAGCTTTGCATTTTCCACAACTGTGTTGCATAAAGTAAATGTTCAAGAAGTTTTAATCAATAAACATTATTTCAGAAAACAGACTTCTTAAATCAGTGCCCAGCTACAAAAGCAGCCTTAGGTTTGGGAGTTGCTATGTATAAAATAAGTCAGTAAGTTCAGTATAAAAAATGATGGCAGCATCAAGAAGCACATAGGAGAGGATGGTAACTTCAGAAAGGCAAGTAGAAAAGCTGTACAGTTCAAATGGAGAGGGAGCTTGTGGAGTGGGGCCCATATGTCTTATTTTAGGAGAAAAACCTAAGTTGGAATTTTTGAATTTCTCTGAAAAACCTCTGCTGTTTCTTTGGATTGGTGACTTAAAACTGGACCTGGTAAAATTTAGTTCCAATATGATCTTTATCACTGCGAGATTTCTTTCTCTGCTTTTTGCATTAACTATGCCCTCCTCCCCCAATATTTATAACTTTTCCATCATTTGAAGTACAAGTTGATTCAAAAGGAACTGGTAATTTTCATTGGTACCTATATCCACGTCTTACAGTTATATTTCTGTTAGAGAATACATAGGCCTTTTATCTAAAGTATACAAGTCTCAATTATTAATATCAGAGGAGTGTCTTTAAGGGATGATTTAGGTGTAAGTGGGAAATTTTCAAATCTGTAAGAAAGAATAATTAGAAGTCCATGAAGAGCCTAAACATAAGAGCTACAGCTATAAAACTCTTAGAAGAAAACATAGGGGAAAACTTAATGGCATTGGATGTCATCATTTCTTGAATGGCACTAAATGATACCAGAAACACAGGAAGCAACAGAAAAACTAGAAAAGTTGCAGTGTCAAAATTAAAAACTTCTACACATTAAAGGACAAAATGAACAGTGAAAAGTCAACCCACCGAATGGGAGAAAGCATTTGCAAATAATACATCTTTTAAAGGGTTAATATTCAGGCCATATGAAGATTTACCACTTGAAAAAAAAAATAAAAAGAAGTGTTGATGAGGCTATAGCAAAATTGGAATCCTTGTTTACAGTTGGTGGTAATGAAAATGGTGTAGCTATTATGGTAAACAGTATAGAAGTTCCTTAAAAATTTTAAAATAGAACTAATATGATCCAGTAGTCCCACTTCTGGGCATATATACAGAAGAATAAAAAAACAGAATCCTCAAGAAAATATGTGCACAAATATGTTCATTGCAGCATTATTCAAAAACAGCCAAGAGGTGGAAGCAGCCTAAATGTCCATAGAAAGATAAATAAAATGTGGTATACACATGCAGTTAAATATTTAGCCTTAAAAATGAAGAGAACCCAGCCATATGCTGCAACATGGATGACACTTGACAACATTATGCTAAGGGAAATAAGCCATTCACAAAAGGACAAGTACTGTAGGATTCCACAGATATGAGGGCCCTAGCATAGACAAATTCATGGGGGCAGAAAGTAGAGTGGCAGTTGCCAGAAGCTATGGGGAGGGTAGAGTAGGAAGTCACTGTGTATTGGGTAAATTAGAGTTGCACAACAATGTGAGTGTATATAATGTACTAAACCATACCATTGCAAATGGTTAAGACAGCAGATCTTATGTGTATTTACCATAATTTTAAAAAATGCATCCTGGGTGAGGTGGTAACTTGTTATATGCTAATTCTAAACCTGATTTTAAAATGCAATGTAAAATAATAAGTTTCTGTCTTACCACAATGAAAATACAATATAAATCCTTTTCAAAGAATTTTAAGTTTCCATGACAACATTTCAAAGTACTTTTTAGCACTTACCAACATCCATTCACATGAACTTTTATTATCTTTAGAAATTATTGAAAATTTTATAAGGGGAAGCTCTTGGATCCTATAGCAATATTTAAAAGAAATGCATTTATTAGGCAAGTAAAATATTTCCTCAAATCTTTGTTTCTTTGACAAGAAAATGGACTTGCTTCTTGGATAGAGTTTTGGAAAGCCTTTGTCAAGTATGTCTGACTAAAATAGAGTTCAGAAGAAATACCTGGAAATTAGATTACTTTTCTGGAGAACTTGCCTTATACAAAGAGCTTTGAAAGCAGGCAGAAGAATTTAGATGAATATGAAGATATACAATTTAGGCTGTGAGTTGGGTGGTAGGTCACAAATGTCCATTTTGTCTTTATGGTTCATGATTCATATAAGACATGAATAATATATACATGATGCTAGAAAAGAAAATAATTGTAAAATATTCTTTAAAAAATTAAAGTTGTCAAGTACCATAAGGATTCAGTATCAAATTTTTCAGTTCTTTCTCATCTTCCTGCAGTCATTGATAAATTTTCAAGGGGTAGGATCATGCTGTATTCATCTCTGAATATCCAGGCCCTAATATAAGAGCTTACATAGTAGATATCCATAAATGTTTTCTGAAAGACTGGATTTCCCTATTCATCTCTATTGCCACTTAATAATTTCTCATTCTCTCAACAAGTTTTATGCTCCATTCTGTATCCATGTGAGTTGCCCCCAGCAGGTAAATTGTTTAGCTTCAGTCTAACCAGAATTGCTGTGAAATCAGTTCTTTTTATTCATCTCTAAATAATTCATCTTATTTACTCATTTATCTCTCTTACACACACTCTCCAAGTGATTATTCATACCTTTTCTTCCCTTAAGCCCTCTTGTTCATCCTCTTTTCCTAACCTTATGCCCTACCGAGAAAATTGAAACCATCTGCTAAGAGCTCCCGGTCTGCACTCTTATTTTCAGCAGGGCATGAATGCCATCTCACTCTCACTTTCTTTCCCTCCAATTTCTAATGAACAGTTTTCTTTTCTCCTTTATTTAATCATTAATTTTGAAAACCCAAATGGTGCATATATTGTAGGGGGAAACAAATCCCCCTCCTTCTGAAGCTGACTTTGGCTTTGTATGCAGTTTTCGTCTCATCCCAACCATGCCATGACAGGTGGTGATGGAAGGGGAGCCGTGCCTGTTCCAGCACCTTTCTCTCTCTCCCCTCTTTAGTTCTGCTTCAGGCCCACCATCTCCGGCCAATAGTCCCCATTATTCTGAATGGGTGTCTGAGTCTTAGATAATTTAAGCCCTGGGTTTTGTTTCAACGTGTCATTTATTGGTGCCTACTATGTACCAGCACTGCACCAGAGGCTTTGCATGTTGTTTTGTTCTTTTCCATTTACTATCCAAATACTAACCAGCGATTTAGAAATAAATGCACATAACCTGTGAGTTAGAGGATGACTGCATGTTCTCAGTTGGTGTGGATGCTTCTTATGAGATTCTTATTATCTTTTCCATTACTCTTGCCAGACTGTTTTATAATATATATTTTGTCTTCCCAGCACGATGGTTAACTGTAGCAGACATCTTATTTTCCTTTTGTTTGCATCCCATTTATAGCGTGTGAAAAAGCAGTACCACTTGAGAGTGCTTCTTTAATGTACTGTATTTTATAGAATTCTGAGAGGTTTATGAACTGCCATTTGAAGCACATTCACCTTTCTTTTGGATTTTTTGTTTGATTTAGAACCAGGAACTGAACCCAGGAGTGCCTAACTACTGAGCCACATCCCCAGCCTTTTAAAATATTTTATCTAGAGATAGGGTCTTGCTGAGTTGCTTAGTGCCTTGCTAAGTCACTGAGGTGGGCTTCAAACTCATGATCCTCCTGCTCCAGACTCCCAAGGCACTGGGATTATAGGCATGTGCCACTGTGCCCAGCCCATGTTCACTTGTTGTATGGCTGTGCAGTTTGGTGCTTTCTTAATGATCACTGCTTTTGCCATTTAAAACTTTGACAAACTATATGATCCATTCAGATAAAAATTGCTGTTTGTGAATACTAATAAGACTTTTGGTTATCATTATCCACTTATTAGGCTTAGAGTCAATATTGGTAGAAAATCAGTATATTGCCTTTTTTCTTACCAGTCAGTAATAGTATAACTTAAACCACAGAGTTAGTAGGAATTCTTTTTGGCACAGTCAGTCAAAAGCTTGGACTTGATAACATTTATAAATGAACAGTATGGTCAGTTGGGGTTGGGGTTGTGGCTCAGTGGTAGAGTACTTGCCTAGCATGTACGAGGCAGTGGGTTTGATTCTCAGCACCACATATAAATAAATAAATAAAATAAAAGGTCTATCAACATCTAAAAAATATATTTAAAAACAATATTATCAGTTGTAGTAATTAATTTAATTGCCTCCAGGTCAAAGAAAGTGGGGTTAGGGGGAGATGCTTACACATTGATATAGAATTTAAACCGATTCCTTCATCTAACAATTAGTACCCATTAAGGATGTGCCAAAGATACAAAGTACAGTCCCACATTCAAGGAGCTTGAAGTATAGTAAAGTCAGACTTCTCCTTGTTCTCCATAATACCTAGTAGAAGTCTTGCACATAGAAGATGTTCAAAATTAATTCACTTGGCAAATATTTATGGTGTGCCTAGGATGTGCCACTAGTAGTTAACAGGTGATGTCATACCTCAGCTGGCTAATAGATGAAGCTTCTTGGAAATTATAAATACATCTAGATTTTTCAGGTTACTAGGAATTGAAATTAGAAAAAGTGTCTCCTGTTCTTCCCGCATGTAAATATATATACTTTTCCAATTAGAGAATGAGAGATTAAATTCATTGGACATCACAAAGCAGTAGAATTTGTTTTTCATAATGAAAACTGATCTGCATTGAGATTTTTTTTTTGCTACTCACTGCAAATTTCTCCATCATATTTCAAGGACTATATTTTTTTGCTTAATTTTAATGTATTATACACGTGAGATAGCAAATTAAACATAATTTTACAGCCCAAAAAGTAGCCCCCAATACATCAACTCTTGGTTATATGTCTTTATTTCAAATAATTTTATGTTTTAAACCATCAGTTAAAAACTAAGAGTGCTTTTGCCTGCCCAAAGACATTTAGCAATGTTTAGAGAGATTTTTGGTTGTCATAACTGGGCAAGGGTAATCTAGTGAATAGAGACCTGTCAGACTCTAGTGACACATATGTACTATACATACATATTTGCCAAGTGAATCAATGTCCCCTATAGGGGGGCACAGGAAAGCCCCCCTATAACCAAGCATTGCCTAGCACAAAATGTCATAATAACAAAGTTGTAAAACCCTTTTAGATAGTATATTTTTTATGAACAGTAGAAAGCATATGAAAATTATATGTTACATGCAACACCAAAATATAGGAGACTTATAACAGTTATTTAATTTTTTCCCTCTAATCAGGATGTCTGTTTTATTAAATAGAAGGCTTTGGGTGTTACTTAGATACCAGTAGATGGAGTCCAAGATATTTCAAAACCACAACAAGGTCCCAGTTCTCCAAGAACATACTCTAAAAATGGAGATAATAAGTAAACAAAAGCAAAGTGCAAAATAATACGCTATGTTTTATAAGAGAGCTAAGTGGCAAATAGCTTTGTTGGGTGGGTCAGAGAAAGCTTGGCAGAGAAAGTGAAGTTTGAGTACTCTGTAGAATTTCTGCTTAAACTTTAGCACTCAGATCTGGGCTAAGAAGTACAAAACGAGCAGAAAGAATAGCATGTTATGAAGTCTGGAAGCCTGATAAACAGAATTGATTCTAAATAGTTCATTGTGTTGAGGTGAAGCTGGAGTTTTAGGTAGAATCCTGCTTTAGGAGACCTTGAATTCAAGGAGTGTGTACTTTATCCTGAGGGTAGGGCTGTAACAGAAGGGATCTGCATTCTGAAGGTCATGTGCAGAGGGAGACAAGAAACCCTCTGAGGAGCGAATTTAAACTGACCTTCTCAGCTCAAGATTTGAGATTACATAGGAAGGTGTGATTGACAGGACTTGGTATCTTGAACACCTTGAATGGTATGAGAAGATGATAGGTAAAAAAGAGAACACGTGACTTGCATGAAATCACCTTGGGGATTTCATGGAAAGTGAAACCATTAACCAGGATAGAAAATATAGAGGAGGAGAATAAGTGATGAAAGTAATTTTTCTTCAAACATATTGTTTTTGAAGTATTTGTGGAACACGTTTTTATTATTTGTTTGTTTTCCCAAGAAATTACTTAATATTTGTTTGATTTTGATTATTAAGAATGACACAAAAGAAGCATAGTGATTTAAGAGTAAAGAATTCTATTTCTAAATATGCCAATGATTGCTTGTAAGACCATGAAAGTGCTGCTTTTTTTTTTTCCTTCTGAATCTGTAAGTTTTGGAGTGTAGTGATAGAAATGTACCTCTTAGGAGAGTTGATCTACTTGATATTGAGCTAGAGAATAAATAATTAAATATTATAAGCCATTTGAAAAATTGTAGTATTTAAACATTCTGAAGATCCTAGCAACCATTTGCCATGATAAGTGTTTGTATACCCAAATTGGGTTCCTAAGATCTCTCATTTTGATAGCCTTTGAATAACATTGGCTAAATTACCTGGATTGCCTGCAGTGTGCTTTAGATAAGCCCTTGTTTTTTAGTTTTTGACTTGTCATTACTCAGGTATGGTTTTTACCTAACTTTTGCATCTGAAGGAAAACTTTATCTCTTATTTTTTATGTCTAAACCTCTTGTGCAAAGTGTTGTTTATACTTCCACTGTAAAAAAGTAAATACTACCTTTAAAATGTTCACTGAAAATGCATTAGCTGATAAACATGAGAAGAAAAACGGTTGTAAAATATTTGTCATTATTGTTTTAATGTTCTTCCTCCTCTGTTCATCAACTGTTTGATCAGGAAACAGCAAAATGATTCTTATGTTTGTTACACTAACACATTGTAAAGATCTTTTTCCTTAAACTTATTTAGTACAGGATCTGCTTAGTACTGGCCTGTGTCCCAGAAGGCCATCAGAGATAAGGCTATTATTCTTTTATTGAGTATTATCCTGGGAAAGTATTTATAAAATTGAACTCTGTGGCACCTGCTGACCTCTTTTCTAAATGAAAAAGGGTGAGGATGGAAATGGTGTTCACTGAATTCAGATGAAGCAGTGGGTTTAGCAGCACTGACAACAAAGTGCTTTAGTTAGTGCCTTTTATATTGTGCAAATTGATTCCATCTTGGACTCTGAAAGAAATAAGTTGACAATTCAGGTTGAGAAGTTGACGGTCACATTGAGTGCTCTGCAGTTATTGGCATGGTTGCTATTTTTTCATAAGCGATTCTAATATAGGATTCACAGCTATTTTAGGATTAAAGTGTTTACTTGCCCTTGCTGTCACGTTTTTCTAAAATCGCTATAAATAAAATCTAGTGTATCTTCAAACCTGAGAAAATACTTCAGAAGAGTTAAATATTTAAAAACAACTTCCATTCTTAATGTTTTTCTTTTCCTTTCTTGTTCTTCCTCTTTTCTTTTTCCTTCCTTCCTTCCTTCCTTCTTTCTTTCCTCTCTCTCATGGTGCTGGAGATAGAGCCTCAAGTATGTCAGGCATGTGCTCTGCCATCAAGCCATGTTCCTAGCTCACGTGCTTAACTTCTTTAAAAAGTTGCCATTAAAATGAAAAAGAACAGTAAAAAAAAAAAAAAAAAAAAAAATTTAAACCTAGTATCCTATAGTCTTATCAAAAGCTAAAAATGTATGAGAAACAGTGCTACATAACTTTCAAGTATCTATTTCTCTAAAAATACTTCTGTGGCTTGGTGTAGTGCTACACACCTATAATCCCAATGACTCAGGGAGTCTGAGGTAGGAGGGTTGCAAATTCCAGGCCAACCTCAGCAACTTACTGAGACCCTGTCCAAGTATGTATGTATGTATGTATGTATGTATGTATAAATAAATAAATATGTGTATGTATGTGTGTATATATATATATATATATTGCATTGTCAAATTACTTGAATTATATTTGTATAAAATACATGCTACATATATTTATATAAATGTATTATTATGGCCCACATAGTTAAACACTTAGGTTTTTGCTGATTTGAGGCAGCATTGCTGAGTTAAATGGTGGTTTGTGACTTTTCAAAAATCATTTTCATTGGTCAGACAAGAAATAACTGAAATAAACTCACTGCCAACTTTGTTGTCCCAGCATACCAGGCTGTGTTCATTTTTCTGTCTTCCCTTACATTTCCTTCCCATGATCACATGCCCTTTCCATTAATTAATTCAGTGATGAAGTCTGCCACTTTTGCCTCACATTGTATTTTAAGTCCCCTCCATCACCATGGAGGTGACATGGTACAGTATAAAGTCCATTATTGCTATAGTGCAAGTACAAAGCTATTCTGTTTGTATTTAATAATAAGATATTAGTTCAAATTAGAAATCTGGTAGGAAATTTAGTTAACCAGATATAAGCCTATTATGTGATAGAATGCAGTAGGTCATTGGCATCTTTAAGTCTGGAATGTAAATCTCCTCATTTACCAAAACCTATTGTTCAATGAGTCTTCCAGGATCCTAGTCATTTTATTATAGAACAGGTCAGTAAAATAATGCATGCTAGATCTGCTGGACTCTATCCCTCTAAATCTTTAGTACTGCTTAGATATGTATTAGCCATATAATCAGAAAAATAAATGGCTCTTTGTTAAACCAATCTACAGTTGGATTTAAGGTATCTTAAACTCTGAAAACTGGGAATCGCATATAAATTTATCAGTTTTATCAGTTGTTCAGTTTATTTACAGTAGGAGTGTTTCCTGCTTTTTATGTAAGAAAAAGAAATGTATTATCTGAATGCATGTGCTTTATGCAGTAATTTTAAATATTTAGTAGTGGAAAGCATAGGAAGAGAGAATGTGTGCAGTTGAGCATCATCAAAGAGATGTGTTTAATCCCAGTTCTACCACTTACTGTTCTGTGTTCTTGGGCAGGTTATTTACCTTATCTCTTAGCCTGTATTTCCTCCTCTAATGTAGGCTTAATAATGCCTACCTTAAAGAGTTATGGTAATGATGTATACATATATGTCAGCTTGCATAGAACCTAACGTAGGGGCAGATAACTCAAAAAAAGTTGTTTGTTATTATCTTTAATATTAATTAAACTTTGTACAAAAATTACATTATCCGTAATTAGAGAGTTTTAAATGATTGAGGACTAATGATATAGACCAAATCAGATGCTTATGAATTCTATAATGTTGAAAAGTTGTATTAACATCTAAAATTAAAGTGAATCAGAAGAGAATTTGTTCAGATTCTGTTCTGCCAGTTAACATGTAACTTTTCTTTCAACAGGCTCAGCACTATGTAGCTACAACCTAAAGCCTTCTGAATATACTACATCTTCAAAATCTTCAGTTCTTTGCCCCAAACTTCCAGTTCCAGCGAGGTAAATTTTATTGCAAAGTTGTTAACCTGTGACTTGTTTTTGTAGGTAAATTTCACGTTATATGTGTTATTCTGAGAAAGGAGTCACTTTGATGATACCTGTTGCCCACGTCCAGTATTTTTACAACAAAATTTTAAAAGTAGCAAAAGACATAACAGCATGTATTTTTCATCTTTAGAAAAATGCACACCCAAACAACTTTTCTTGTTCTGTTATTTTAAATTTCTTTAGAAGCTTACTTTTTTTCCCATGCCATAATTTTCAAGTACACAAAACTGCTGAATCATTATCAGATCTGCAACAGACTTAGAAACCAAGTCTCACAGTCTCCAAAGATCCTTTGAGGTTAATCCTAGTATTACTTTCTGGGATTGCTTTTTAATTTACACTGTAAATTTAAAAAGCATGCCAGTAACTATTCTCCATATGTTGTTTGAAGTTATATCCTTTAGGTACGTTCTCTGTATTTGGCTGTTTGCCATGTATTATCCAAGGTCTTATTCAACAAACATTTATTATTAAGTACCTGCTGCATGCGATGGATGTAACAGTGATCTCACAGTAATTAAAATGAAAGTGAATTTTTAAATTAAAAGTAGATTTTAAAAATAAATTCTGAAGCCTTGTAGAATATATTTGTGGAATTATGTAGGTACGTAGGTATATATGTGTGTGTGTGTGTATACACATACATGCACACTTGGGAATATGTCTGGTGTTGAGAGCCATAGTGTGAACTGCTAACAGAATGGCATGAGAGAACTTCCCCAGAAAAAATGACTCTAAGCCACTTTCAGTATATCTTAATATATTATAGGGAGCAACTGGGTAAAAAATTTTGAAATTTGAAACACGAAAGCAGATCGTGTCTACTTTTTAAAAGAACATTTATGGCTATAACTTGTGCTTTATTAACTTGAATTTGAAATTTTCTGTTAGATAGTAGAAAATGGGTATATCAGTTAAATTGATTTCTAGCTCTTTGAGTCTTGTGAAGTTGCTATTGAAAGTCAAAATTTATAGCCTATAGATATAAAAGTAAAGGGACTATTTTAAAAGATACTCAGTAAAAGGGACCTAAAAATTATGGTCTTAAAATGACAGGTAAGGAAGCTGTGCTCATGAAAATTAAGGATGTGAGGGAGGGGGCAACAGTGAAGCAAAGGAGGTCCTTTAAATAGAGTTATCAGAGAAAAGTTATTGATATAAAAACAAGAAAAGCCCTATACATTTATCTACCTAACTGACAAAGTTTGTTTTATGTCTACACTTTGAGTATAGAGTCTTTCTTTCAAGGCCAAAACATACTATGGTAGGATAATCAGAAAGCTTGGGTATGGAAAGAAGGTTGCTCTGCTCCTGTAGTAATTGTGGGTGGGCCAGGACAGGTGACTGGGCTCATACTTTGAATCCTCCCCCACTTGGACCTCTGACTCCCCTGTGTTGAGCACTGCCTGTTCCTAGTTATATTGGGTGTCCCAGTCCTGGCTACACACACACTTCACAGCATCCTCTGAACATTTACTAGAAGGCAAAGCATGGTATCAGGGGCGTTAAGTTTTATAGGTGGACGGACCTGGCTTCTAACAGGGTCATCATGTACCTCACTAATGGAAGACAAATTGCTGAACTTGTACTATTTACAAACTCATTCTACACTGTGTTCAAAGATCTTTATGTTTCACTTAGTATAATACCTCCCAGTCTTAAGTATCTTACCACTTCTGTCTAAACTAAGCTTGTTGTAAAGTAAAAGAGAAGAAACAGTCAACAGAAGGAAGACAAATAGAAGCTTTTAAATATCAGAGTTATTTAGCATTTGGCAAACAAAGTGAAAGGATATGAGAACAAGATATATTTGTTTTAATAAAAAAGAAATTAGACACACTATCCCATTCTACACAGAGCATTAGGCACCAAGTCTCCAAAAATGAGTAAGACCTGGACTCTGTCCTTCAACTCACAGTCTAGTAATGACTACATTTTTGTTAACATTGTCTAACACCAGGCAAAACTGATGTAAGCAAGTAACCCTCAACATCTTTCACATCTCACACAGGAGCATGAACTTGAGTCCATATCAGCCTGGAGGTTAATGTCACATCACCATTTTCTATTTGTCAGCTCAAACGAGACTCAGCCTCTCTGAAAACCAAGGCTTCCCTTGTGTGAAATGGGAATATTCATACTTCTTTTATAGAATTAAGACTCAATAAGATAATATAGGGCTGGGGATATGGCTCAGTGGTAAAAGTGTTTGCCTAGCATGTGTGAGGCCCTAAAGTTCAATCCCTAGCACTGAAAAAAAAAAAAGATAATACCTATTAAATATCCATTATTGTGTTTGGTGCCTAGCTTAGGAAGTATCATTTCTCTAAACTTTTAGAGCCCTTCTCTTTGCCTCAACCTTCCTGGATACCCAAAGACCTGCAGCAATAGGCAATAGTTGGTTTGGAAAACACAATTGTAAACTAATTTGCAATGACACTCTAATGATGCATAATAACCAAAAGATTATTTTGGTTTAAGAGCAAATACCTAGACAGCCCAATATTTTATCCAGATTCATAAAATTCTTTATTGGTAAAATGCCAAGCATGGCAACAATATGAGCAGTAGCTATCCTGTTTGTTTACAATGCTAATTGTTGCTTATAACCAGAGAAAAACAGCAGTATTAGATGACATAAATTCAGTTTATTCATCATTAGAGTACCTCTGGATGCCACAAAATTTACAAGGTACCAGGGAATTAATAATATGATATGGAGGTGAGAAATGGACATTCAAGAAAACAATGTTGTTTATTCATATTGTTGAAAATTCAAGAGCAAATTAACATTTACAAATAATCTGCTGTGTGCCAGCCAATATACTTTCACACGTATTATTTAATTTAACCCTCACAAAAACCTTTACAGATACTGACCCTAATTCATAGATAAGTAGATGGAAGATGAGGCCAAGGCCACATTTTTGTTGTTGTTGTTGCTGTGAATCAGAATTTGAGTGCAGCATCTTGTAGAGTCTATACCATGGTTAAGTGTTTTTTAAGGAGTACAAGAGTAAAGGAAGGCTGAAAAACAAATAAAATAGAAATGTATGAAAACCACTGTTTATTGCCATTAAAATATTATCTTCCTGACTTATTTATTTCCTGCCTTTTGTATTCTATAGGGATCTTAATGGAATCCTTTATAGGTATTATTTCTTAAATAAAACTTTAGCTAGAAATTGTGGGTAGTTGTTTATTTTTAGCCTGAGATTATAAAATAATTGTATGAGGGACAACTCCTACCTTCTTTTGTGGAGCATATGGACAAGAGATAGTAGACACTCTTTGTCCTTATACTTTAGGGGGCTTATTATCTGTGATAATCTGGACTTAAAGGCAAATGTATGGTATATTTGCCAATGTAAGATACAATTTGCCCATGAGTGGTTAATTTTTAAAAATCTTTTAAAGACTCATTATGAATTCATTTTGTTCTTGTCGACTAATGTTTCAATAATGTGAAACAACATCAGTTCCTAATGGGACTACATTGACTTCTTAAACATTCAATAGTCTATGCTTTTAAAGGTAGGAAGACTTACTGTAAATAGAATACTTTATGCTCTTCTTCTTAATTAAGAAGCACAGAATGTGTCATTTAGGTTAGACACTAAAGTAGAAATGATCTCATACACTAGGTTCTCAGCAGTATTATTTCCTCAGAGGTATACGATATGAGCTAATTCATCTTAAATTCATTAAATCAAATGGGATTTAAATGGTAAAATGTAGGAGAAACCATTTAAATGCCATGATTATTCACATTTTTTTAAATAAGAAAATAATCCCAGGGGCTGAGGGTGTAGTTCAGTGGTAGAGCACGTGCTTAGCACATGTAAGGCCCTGGGTTCAATTGCCAGCAGGAAAAAAAGAAGAAGAAGAAGAAAAATAAATTCAAGTATCAAAATCCCATGTCTGGTAAAGTTGTTTTTGTTTGGGGAAGAGGTGAGAAAAAAGAATGACAAACAAGGGAATCTTCTTTTTAGCTAAGCTTTTAATTTTATTTTTGAACAATGTGTTCATATATTATATTCTCTTTTATTTGCCTTCAGTTTCTGTTATTCATTAGGACCAAGAGCAGATTTTGACTATAAACTAAACAAAGCAGTTAATCGGTTTGTGCTAATTTTTTCCCTTTAAACTTCGAGCCATCATTTTTTTATTTTAACTGACATAGATTAAATTGTAGGGTCAAAGACTGTTGTTATTTTACCCCAATTCTTCGAAGGATATTTATAAAAATACTCCTTCCAAAAGGTTAAGAGTTTATATATATTTTTAAAATTACTCAAAAGGGTAAGTTCAGGGCAGATATTACTCATCATTTCCTCCTAAATGAAAAGAATTAGAATTTTGAGAAAATAATCCTTCCTTTTCAAATCAATGACCCTCCTCCTGAGTTTGCAAAGCAGAATATACTGGCTCTGCTGCTCCTATGTACTTTAGAGTCATTGATTTGTAGGTGAGTTCTTGGATGGTGGTGGTGGTGATCTGAAGAGATTTATAGAGTCCTTACTCCTACCCTTTCAGCAGGCAGATAGACAAACTAATGAAGAAATGGAATAACACGCAGCTCTGCAGTGTGAGGAGAATGTGGGCTTTTATAGTTATCTGACAGGAAAAAGGAAATGAGTGGGACCAAGAAAATTAGTGAGCACTATCAACAAGAAATAGACAGCAGAATCCTTAAGGTGGACACATTTTATATTCAAGGATGGAGGCAAGTGAGTAAAGCAGAGGCTTCATCAGAGATGATAGGGTAACACAGATGAAGATGTAGATAATTCTGGAGCAGAGAGGATTTTAGTTTTGAAGAGAGAGAGACAGGCTTTAATTAAAAGCAGGGTTAGAAAAGTTCTTAAAGATGTTAACTTTGCAGAGATAAGAAAGTTGTGTTACAACAAAGTTGTCAGTAAAGACTTCTACCCCAAATCATCCTCCACCAACTTAGAAATTTATGATCCTTTTTGATTCTTCTAAGTTAGTATCTTTTTACATTATTAGTGAAACAACTTTTGGTCAAAAAACGACGACTTACCTGCCTGTAATTCAAACATTATACAGAATGGTCTGGCTTCCTACAGTTCCTAATAAAATGTCAAATCTTTGGCATGAACTTTCCCTAACACCATTTTGGAGGTATCCACAAATCCACAGCCAAGGACATGAGATAATATTTTAAGTGATTAATTCATATTGTACATCATCATTTTTGGGATACATTTTACTGAAGCATAACTAAAATAAGGCTAAATCAGTGATTTTGTTTCATGAGTATAACAGCATAGAAGAGATTACTTATTCTTACCTATTCTTGGTACTCATTTACTGACATTTAAGGAAAATTGATAGGTAATTATTCTCATTCTTATTTAAAAATAAATAATTGTATTTTGCTTCAGGTCAGACAAAGTTGTTTTGCTGAGATTAGAAAGCTTGGAATTTGATATCCAATCATATAATCATATCCACTAAAGATCAAGATACAGTGCCAGCCAAGAATGAGAACACAGTTACGTCATTCTAATCAAAAATCTGATGTCAGACCTGCCAGTGCTAGTTCTATGAACAATTCAAAAACCGGTTTCATTTTAATTAATGATGGCTAAATTTTAAGTTAATGCACCCATAAGTGCATATCACACATACGGGCTCTCTAAGACTCTTGACAGGGCACAATGAAAGTATATCCATACGCCTTTAAAATTCTCTCACTGATTAGATGTATATTGTCCTCTCAGAAGTTGAAGCAGAACCATGTTATTACAAACCAAATTTATGTCACAGCTCATGCACAGTTGTTTCTTTATAAGTCAAATCTGTTGTTCATGTAAGCTTGAATTAAATGTTAACTGATTAAATAATTGGTTATTTCCCCATTTTTTGAACACATATAATCTTGAATTATTAGTAACATAAAAAAAAATAGTACAGAATTCCAAACATGTCAGATATTTTTCACTTTTTTAATATTCTTTTTCTGATCCCATTTTATTTAATTTATAATTTTATATGGATTGATGTCACTGTCACATTAGACATAATTTCCCCTTTGTATTATTACATTATAAGCATTTCTATATATTAGCTCTCACAGTTATTTTTTTAAGTAGCTGCATACTATGCTGTACGTTGATGTCTTGGCATGACTTTGTTTATATAAGAGTTACTGAGTTTGTGCCCTGAACATTTTATTAATCTAAAGTTTTATATTACTGTTTTGTTAGAGAAAACAGTCTATTAATGGTGGCACATTTCAAGTACAAGCATGTGTGTTTTTTACTTTTAAATTGCTTATGGCCAAAATTCATTTTCAGTTCAATGAAATATATGTCTGTAAGCTTTGTCATCTGCCTCTTGACTGGTAGATGAGGAGTTCAAGTGGTTTTGCTTCTGGTAGTTCTGTGTGTGTATGTGTATGTGTGCGTTTCTTTTCAGAAGGGGAGGGTAATGTCTTCTGTTGGAACATGCACTCCACCCTCTTTGATAAGGCTTGTGGTAAGACTGCTTCACTCCCCATAACAGTCATCTTCATAGCATTAAGCACATAGCTCTTAGCTCCCATAAGGATGTGTGGAGGGTGGAGTGTATTGCAGCCATATTCACCTTTCATTTGTGTGTTTGATGTGGCATTTATATTAAGTAGGAGTAATTTTTTTTCTGATTTTTTTTTTCTTGTGTCACCAGTGCACCTATTCCATTCTTCCATCGCTGTGCTCCTGTGAACATTTCCTGCTATGCCAAGTTTGCAGAGGCCCTGATCACCTTTGTCAGTGACAATAGTGTCTTACACAGGCTGATTAGTGGAGTAATGACCAGCAAAGAAATTATATTGGGACTTTGCTTGTTATCACTAGGTAATTGTTTTTCTCATTATTAGCTATTGCATAGTACCGCAGTAGAAAACTGTTCTTTTAGCCAAAGTATGAATACAACTGGGGATACTTGTAAAATGTTTAACTTCCCATAGCCAAAATAATTGTTTCAGATTATATATAGTTATAAACATGTACATAAACGTATGTATACATATATATATATATATATATATATCTGAAACTTATTTCCCTTCTTTTTTCTTTCCTTAGGGAAAACGTATTTTCCCAAACTTCAGTGACTAAGTCTATGACTAACTTTAAATCTGATAGCAGGCGGCTTCTTTTAATGAATCAACAACCCTATGTTTTTGGTTATGATTCTAAAATGTATATTTATTTATAAAAGAGGCCACCTCTTCTCTTATCTATTTCCATCTAAGAATATAGATTTCTTATAGATTACTTTTGAAATTTGTGATTTTTCTTTTCATTGCTACAACTCATAGTATCACTATACTGCTGGAAAAATTAGGAAATCTCCACTTGTTAGCCACTGAGTTTCTAGTCAATAGATAGATAATATAATTAAATAAATATTTCATTTTCAAGATGAAGACTCACTTTATTGCTCTAGAACAATATGAGGGCATATTGGAGTTTATAGACCTTCATAGTTGAGAGAAGTAAACTGGTAGGAACCAACTGTTTCATTATGTAAGTAAAATTAGTATTGATGACTGTTAATAGCAATGGTCACTGAAAAGATACAAGCTGTATTTCCATCTTCCCTGTCATTAGAGAGTTTTTCTTTTTGCTTAGGTAGTACTTGACTCAAATGAAATTATGCCGCCCATATGAAAATCTAATTCTGTGATATATAAAGGGCTCCCATCTGTTTTTCATTCCTGTACATTTATTACAAAAGTGAGTACCTTAATAATATTCCTAGACAGAGATCCTACCTGTTTATTTGACGTTCCAAATGGCCCAAAGCAGCTTGATTATTAGACTATATAAAAATTACTTGGTTTCTAAAACAGCTGAATTCAAACCAAAAATAAAATCCAAACCTTAAAAATAGTGACAATAATTTTGTGAAACCATTAAAACTCCATTTTTATAAGTAAGACTTAAGAATGTAATATAAACAAAAAATACCTTTGCTCATTTGTTTGTAGATCATTAAAGATATACATATTATTATTCCAGAAATATATTTCCTTTGCAAGGTTTAAATCCTCCCTTTCTTTTTTGAGAATTCTACCCATGATTTTAGCACATTGGGATTTTGGAACAGATAAAGGTATTGGCTAAGTAACTCAAACTAAACTTTGCTCATTTTTGAGGACAAGCTTTTTAATCAGTTGAGAAATGAGGTCAGAGGGATTTTGGTCTCAGTAGGCTTCAGGATATTATCCTATAGGGTCATATTCTCCCTTGGAGTTCTGGAGTTAAAGATAAAATTCCAGATAAAGATGAAATGCCATCTAGTGTTGACTGACCATCAGAGAAGTTGGTCCTAAAATGCACACTTCACTCAAGGCAGTATAGCACTAACTTAACTAATCTCTGTCTACATGTGGTAATTTTTCTTGTCACCAACATGACATGTCATTCTCTATACTTTGTGTGCTGGCATGTATGTTTGCATGTCTGATGTTTTCCTTCTGGTGAGTCCACAACAGTCTTGTGCTGTTTTTGAGTCACCATGTGCATTTGCATGTATTCCTTTCTGTAGTTTATAAACCCACACAGTTAGGTGCCTTTGGTTTCAAATGATGCTATTTAAGTGGTATAAGTAGCAAATTGTGGTTGTGAACTAGTGAATAGCAACAAATTATTTCCCTGGAGAAAAAAAAAAACAACAATTGAAGAGGCTTCTCTTTATATGCTATGTTTTCAAGTAATATTGTATGTGTTCTCTGTTTATCTTCCCTGCAGTTCTATCAATGATTTTGATGGTGATAATCAGGTATATATCAAGAGTACTTGTGTGGATCTTAACAATTCTGGTCATACTGGGGTCACTTGGTAAGTTATTTGTTTTATTGTTTTCATGGTACCTCACTCATTCTATAATGGCAAATCGAAATATAAAGAAGAAAATTGAAATTTTATTTTTATGTGCAATAATAGCTCCTCCTTAAAGTATGTCTATTTTGCTTTAAGAATTTCATAACTATATTCCCCTCCTCTTTTCACCACTGTTACCATTTAAAGTCCAGAACTTTCTCCTATGTATGTTTATGTATATATATGTGTACACACATGCACACAAATGCACACATCATTCAGATAAAAAATTTTAGCTGAATATGAAACTCAAACTTTTAGTAAAGATATCTCATTTAATTTATAATCCTAACTGATATCTTTCATTTTACTATTGTTATCTGTTTTATGTTTACCTGAAATTTTTGCTTTCTTATTTTCTCTATCTTTGCTATATGACTGTTTTCTCTAACTTCACCTTTGCTTTTGATGATATATTTTATATTTTTATATTTTTTATTCTATGATTGGTAATATATGCTTTTAGAAAAATACTCTGTAATCAAGCAATCTATGATTACTAAAAGCTGAAATGGCACATGTTGAGTTTTCACTTGCCTTTTTAAAATTTAGCATAAACTTTTCTTCCTTTTATCTCCCACTCCCTTCTACTCATGCCCACTTTTTAGTCTTGTCAAATAATCTGAGCTTTTGTATTCAGGTCATTATTAAAGTTAAAATATTATTTTCACATTTTTTATCTTAAAAAAAGCGTAAATGTTTGCATTGAAAATTTTTGAAAGTATATTTATATTTAAGCTTTCTTGGACTAGTTTTAGAAACTTCTGGTCCTGTCTTCATACACCTTCATTCTTGGATTCTTAATTTTGGTTCATCTTTATAGTGACTGGAATTCAAGTAAGCTTTTCATGAAGGACCTATGGACTATATATTTTCACAGTTCTTGCTTATCTAAAATTGCCTTTTCCTTCACGTGTGAAATCTGACTCACACTATAAGTTTGACTCACTATAAGTTCTGTCCCTGGCTTCTTAAAATGAAGTTCTGAATTTCATTGTTCCAATTTTATTTTATTTGTATTTCTTCCATCTCTACCACATTTGGTTTCATTTCAGTTTATAGCTGTAGTATCTAAATTCTGTGTTTACATGAATAGATTTTGTAATAAATCTAAATTTTGAATCAAAGTTCTGCCACTTCCTACATATGTGACATTTGGCACATCCTTTAACTTTACTAGATTTCAGTTTTATCATTTGTAGAGTTAATAATAACATCTTAACAGTGTTGTGATTAAATAAGGTCATAACCATAAAGAGATTAGCTGAGTTAATCTAACACAAATCTAAGTGCCTAGTGCATGATGTCTCCATGACTATAGTGAACAATGTCTCTGTCCTCCTTGACATTATCATCATTATCTCATGTTTTCCTTGAACTTCAGCTTTCCCTGTAACTTTTTATTCCTGTTTATAGAGAACACATTTTCTTCCATTTTTTGAATATGTTACATAGTTTTCCAGACAATTTTCTTGTATGTGCAGGATTTCAGAGGGAAGAAGTGTTTTTCACAGACTTCTGGTTGTTTTGGATTCTTTATATCTTCAAGACAAAAAAAGTTCATGCTTGGTATTTGCCAACAGGACATGGGCTTTCCCTTTGACCTATTAATTATTTATGTGAATCCAGATGTAGGACAGGTTGATGTGCATGAAGCTTAACCCAGTTTTTTGTATATCTTTGGCATTTGTCTTATCCAACCTATGTTCACAGCTCTGCTCTGAATCTTCATTTTTTACTGTGGCCTACTAGGCCTTACAGGGGACCCACTGCTGCCTCTGCCCACATCTCTACCACTTTCCTCCTTGACACTGGGGATGTCACAGTGGTCTCCTCCTTTGTCTATACTAGCCATGGTCCCACCTCAGCATCCTAGAACTTTGCTTGACACATTTTTCCCTTGGATAGTTTCATAGATTGTGCGCTCTCTCTCACTCAGGCTTCAGGTCTCTTGCTCAGACGTCACCTTCCCAGTGAGGCCTTGCTTACCAATGTTATATAAAATTGCAGTGCCTTCTCAACCCAAGCACTATTCTTCTTATCAGGTTTTTTCCTTAGACTCCAGTATACTGTGTTTTCACTTGTTTCCTTATTTTTTGTTTCCCTGCTACAATATAAGCTCATGAGCAATGAGAGTGGAGATTTGGTTTTATTTACTGCTCCATCCCCAGATAGAACAGTAGTTGCTTTAGGTTCTCAAAAATGTCTGCAGAATGGATTGAATGATGGTATGTAATCCAGCTCTCTTATATGGAATGGGCTTGCCTCCCCCTTCAGTCTGGTTCTCTGATCTATGAGACAGTATTAGAGATGAAATGCTTATTCCTAACTCCCACTGCTATCAAATATTTCCTGTCTTTGCTTCTATCTTTGGTGGGAAGTATTCCTTTGATCTTCATTTATTCGTTGTACAAACATGGACACAGAATCAATGGTATGATTCTGTATCAGCACTAGGCACCAGGGTTACCATTTCCTCTTAGAGGTGTCTGTTAACTGGCTCTCTCGCAGCTTCAAAGTCAATGATAAATATATTTGAAGATAGTTTATTTGATACACTAGAGGATTTGGAAGTGCTTAATGTGAAGGGCAGTAATGGAATAATTGGTATTTCCCTAAAGCTGGCAAAAAGTGAGCCATATATCTTCCTGTAAAACGGTTTACCACAGCGCCAGTCCCATGGTGATATGCAGGAAAGGTTCAGAAAATTGAGGATTTATGTCACATATTTTCTTGTGCTTATTATTGCAAAAACAGTTGTTTTGTTTTGTTTTGTTTTTTATCTCCAGGTGGCACAGGTGTACTGTGGTGGCTGTATGCAAAACAAAGAAGGTCTCCCAAAGAAACTGTTATTCCTGAACAGCTTCAGATAGCTGAAGACAATCTTCGGGCACTCCTCATCTATGCCATTTCAGCTACAGTGTTCACCGTGAGTACAGGCTCAGGTGTATCTTTCAGTTCTATTTTTAATAGCAGGTGATCATTAATGAAGCAGAAGCTCACCTCTGGCCTTTGCAGTCCTAACCCTGAT
This sequence comes from Sciurus vulgaris, assembly GCF_902686455.1. NCBI lineage: Eukaryota > Metazoa > Chordata > Mammalia > Rodentia > Sciuridae > Sciurus > Sciurus vulgaris. Next base: position 63,134,486 of record NC_136476.1, read on the forward strand.
CTCCATTAGATGAAACCTCTGTCACACAGTATACAAAATGCTTTCAGGTCCGCTGGAGCCTTCCTTAATTAAAGAGTGCGCTTGTGATCAACGTTTTCCTCTATCCTGCCTGCTTTTTGAGAGATTTCCACCTGGAATTTTTACATTATCATTTTCTAAGAACATATTTATTATTGTCATAAGATATTGTCTAAAAACCAATTCTCTTAATGGTAGAGAAGTATGTTGAAAATTGTTATCACTTCATTTACTTGTTCATGAATTTTTTTCCCATTTTTTTCCTTTTAAATCTATCTTTTAATGATGTATAATATATCACAAATATAGGTCAGATTCACTGCTCAGGTATTACACAGTAAAAATTGAATTATCATATGGTTAAGTAATACTAATATCTCTAATTCCCTGTTACCTCCTTTCTTTTTTTCTTTTTGGTAATTTTAAAATTTATTTTTTTAATAATTTATTTATTTTGATTCATTGTACACAAATGGGGTACAACTGTTGTTTCTCTGGTTGTACATGAAGTACATTTGTGTAATCATACATGTACATAGCTGTTACCTCCTTTCTGAAGAAAGGTGGAGAAAAATCTATCCATTCCTAGGAGCAATACCAAGCATTTTGTGAGCATCAAAAACAAAAAACAAAGCCAACACAGAATTGTTGTACCAAAAGATACTTGGTAATAATGCTCCAAGTAAAGTTCTGTGTGCTAGCTACTAGGGGGAGGGTGTGGGGAGAGGGAGAAGGAAAAGGTGAATCTGCCTGGACCCCACTCTTAAGGAGCTCTTGGTTCAGTAACAGAGATGAGATACAAATAAATACCTCTTTTTTTTTTTTTTTTTTTTTTTTTTTTATAGGTACTGGGATCCAACCCAGTAGTGCTCACCACTCAACCACATCCCCAGCCCTGTTTTTAATATTTTATTAGAGACAGGGTCTCACTGAGTTACCAAGTGCCTCACTAAGTTGCTGAGGCTGGCTTTGAACTTGCAATCCTCCTGCCTCAGCCCCCCTGGCATCTGGGATTACAGGCATGGGCCACTGTGCCCAGCCTACCATGCTTTTAAAGTGATAGCATATTGTCCTTTCCCCGTTTCTCAAAGTGACAGGAATGTACCTATTCAAATGGGTCTCATTCTGACTGACGAATAAAGCATTTTGATAGTAGTAAGTGGTAAAGGGAAAGGTGGAGGAACTTGGATTTAATAAATTGAGAAATTCTCTGTGGTTCGCTTTGAAGGACCCTTAGTAACCATAATACAATTAGGAGCCATTAATACTCTAAGAGAGATGCCAACTTAAAGTATTCTTGGGATTCAGAAAATGATACTTCCAGGTTTGGGTCTGAAGGATTGAATTAAACATTTCCACCACTTTCCGTTTGTTTCCACTGCAGGACACTAACTGGACCTTTCCCTCCCTTCTCCCCACTCAGGTGATCTTATTCCTGATAATGCTGGTTATGCGCAAGCGTGTTGCTCTCACCATTGCCTTGTTCCACGTGGCTGGCAAGGTCTTCATTCACCTGCCTCTGCTAGTCTTCCAGCCCTTTTGGACTTTCTTTGCTCTTGTCTTGTTTTGGGTGTACTGGATCATGACACTTCTTTTTCTTGGCACCACCGGTAAGAAGATGTGCTGTTTCTTTCTCTTAGCAATAAATCTAATTTGCATTAAATATTGTAAAACATCAAATTGAGCTGGGGCTATAGCTCAGTGATGGAGCACTTCCCTTGCATGTGTCAGGCCCTGAGGATTCAATCCCCAGCATCACACACACACACAATCAGATAACTCTTGGCAAGTTTGCTGTTTAAGGTCCAGTAACCATCAGATCTAGCAGTGGTATTGACTCTTCAGTAACCTACTTCCTGTTCATGATTTTTAGAGCATCCTAGCAGTGTGGGTCTAGACCAGGTAAGGCATGAAATTGTAGCCTAATTTTGAGGTGTTTGAGGATTTGAAGTGAGTTCTATATTGACTCAGATATTCTGGAATGAACCAATGAGTGCAGCATCTCTCTGGAGTTACTTCAAAGCCCAGTTAGTGCCAAAGACCAACTTGCTTTTTGGGATTTCCTAGTTTGGAAATACCCTGAATATAACTAGGGCTCCTGCAGATGATACAGTTCATTCATAGTTACACTCTCTGACTTGCTGGTAGCTTTATTCAATATCAAAGTCTAAGTCTACATGGAATTAATTGTGAGGATAATAAACTTCTATGCAACTTCTTTTTCATTCATCACAAAGAATATAATCTTAATTTTTAAACTTAGTTACTAACTTAGATCTATAATTACTGGAGAAGTCCTAACTCTGAAAAACACTGAAGTGTTTGAAAATTCATGCCTAAATAAATTCATGACAGTGTAATAAATAAGAACGATATTCAGATAAATCAACGTTGAAAAGCTTTATATGGTACCGTTAAGGAAACCAAAATGCATAATTGTATGTTTCATTTCACACCTTTTTAAGGGATTATTGCTTTTGTCTCCTAATGAAATAGCAGTAAGAGCATGAAGTTTGGGGATGAGGGCTAGGGATCTTTTGTTGGAAATGAGATGGACTTGTGTCGAATGGCCACATTTCTTGGTTTGTACTTTATGTGCCACTTCTTTCCTTCCTTGACATTTTCCTAGGCAGCGCTGTTCAGAATGAACAAGGCTTCGTGGAGTTCAGAATTTCCGGGCCTCTGCAGTACATGTGGTGGTATCACGTGGTGGGCCTGATCTGGATCAGTGAATTTATTCTAGCATGTCAGCAAATGACTGTGGCAGGAGCTGTGGTGACATACTATTTTACTAGGTGAGAGTTTGTACGTGTTGGAAAACTCAGTTTCATCTAAGCACTCACGTCTGCGTCAGGGAGGAAGAGGGAACAGGACTGAGGCTGGTGACTTTCACTTCTTTAAAAAAAAAAAAATAGCTGGAAATGAATGTGAGAGTGTTGTTGCTGATAATTATGGGAGGTGAGAAAGTAGGAGGCTATTATTTTGTTCTTTGCCCTTTTCTATAATTGTCTCAGTTTATCAGAACAGCAGGTCATGATATAATTTACTAAAAAAGTAAACTTTATAATAGTACCAAATGTCCTTCTGCTTTATATAAATATCCACCAAAGGACTTATAAATTTGTTTGGGTTTATGAAGAAGGGTTGCGAGTCCCCTCTGCTGACTTCAGAGCTGAGTATTAAAGCTATAGTCTTCATAGTTTTTTTTATTAAAATGAGGTACCATATCTGTGTTAAACATCTTTTTAAACTCCATTTTCTGATTATATAAATAACTCCTTCAGTATCCATTAATTAAATCTCTGAGAGAACAGTTTTATTTAACTTGAAGTCATAGAGCATAAGAACCACATAAAACTAGCATAGGGAAATGAAACATTAATTTTACGTGATGCATCTGTAGCATTTGCATTCGTAAAATGTTACTTTGCAATTTTGTCATAAAGCTGGAATAAGAATAATGAACTGCACTGAACTTTAAACCGTGCTTGTGTTTTCTTCCTGGTCCCAACCTTGTTTTAATTATCTTTTTGGTCACTTTTAAAATAGGGATAAAAGGAACTTGCCATTTACACCTATTCTGGCATCAGTGAATCGCCTTATCCGTTATCACCTGGGTACTGTGGCAAAAGGATCTTTCATTATTACATTAGTCAAAATTCCACGAATGATCCTTATGTACATTCACAGTCAGCTGAAAGGAAAGGTAAGGGGAAAATGTTCTCTCTCTGGGCACATGCCATACTTCAGTTCCACAGTTTGAGCACCCAACAATGCTAAATGCAAAGTTGTGTGTGAATGTTTTCTTCAGTCTGCACACAGTGGAATCCTATTCTTCCTCCTCATCTCCCTTCATGCATTCTGTATGCTCTGGCAAAATTCATTGAATCACTGGTCTCCAGTAATGTGCTGTGCTTCTCTTGTGTTGACTTACACACCTTCCTCCTTAGATCTTCTTCCCTATACATTTTTTTTTTTTTTTTTGGTACCAGGAACTGAACCCAGGGCCACTCAACAACTGAGCCACATCCCAGCCCTCTTTTTATTTATTTATTTATTTATTTGAGACCACATCTCGCTACGTTGCTTAGGGCCTTGCAGAGTTGCTGAGACTGGCTTTGAACTTGGAATTCTCCTGATTTAGCCTCCCAAGCTGCTGGGATTTACGGGTCCTGTTTTACTTTTTAATTTTATTTTATGAGGTACTGTGTGATGCTTTGATACATTTACACATTGTGCGATAAGCATGTCCTCATGTTTAACATACCTGTCACCTCATATGTTTGTTGTGTCTTTGTAGTAAGAACTTTCAAAATCATCTCTTCTAGCTGTTTTGAAATATCCCGTATGGTATTGTTGACTATAGTCTCCCTGCTACACAATAGAACACTAGAAGTTGCTCCTCCTATCCAACAGTAATTTTGTACCCACTGATCAACTCTACTAGAAGGAAACAGGAAATGCTCCATGGCATTGGTTGGGGCAAGAATTTGTTAGATAAGGCCCCAGAAGCAAAAATTGATAATTGGGATTATCCCAAACTACAAAGCTTCCGCACAGCAAAGGAAACAGAATAGAATGAAGAGACAGCCTACAGAGTAGAATAAAATATTTGTAAACTGTACATCTGACAGTGGGTTAATATCCAGAATATATAAGGAATTCCCTATATTTACTATGAGAATAACATGCAATTCAACAGTTTTGTTCAAAGACCACCTCTTCCTGGAAACCTTCCTGATTCTTCCCATCTCCCATGCAATAGTCTTTCCATTTTCCACTATTACACTTAGTATTTTTATCATATTCTTGTTCTAACCTCTTATGTTTAGCATTTTCTTCTCCTAGTAGATTGTAAGTCCCTGACTGGTCTTCTATACCTCACTGTGTCATACATGCAATGAGGACTACATAAATGTTGAATTGATCAAAAACAATGCAGCCATTATGTTTTAAAGAAGAAAAGGGTGGATGTGGAGGCTTTGAAGTTAGTTTATAATATTTAAATTTATTTTTCTAACATTTGAAGTGTTCTATATGATGGTTTGGTTATTTTGTTTTTTAATTATTTCACTTTTTCCCCCCTGTCCAGGAAAATGCTTGTGCACGATGTATACTGAAGTCTTGCATTTGTTGCCTTTGGTGTCTTGAAAAGTGCCTAAATTATTTAAATCAGGTAAAATATTTTAAATCTTTCACTTTCAAAAGTAGGTTGTTTCTGCCCCCAAGATTAAAAAATTGAACTTAACTGAAAGATGTTTTTGTGTGTGTGTGTATGTGGTATTATATTGTACATTGTGCCTTGATCAAGTATAGACATACTTGAATCCTGTTCTTTTTCAAATTAATATGTGTTCTTAACAGATTCATTATTATATTAATCTTAATTTCATTACACGAGTGAAACATCATTAGGTTTTTTCCTGATGAGACATTCACATCCTTTTAAAATTTTATCTAAGAATCTTTCCACTGTTATTCTTGAATTATTTTAGATGTTGTTTGAAAGCTTTAGTTTAGTGTAAAGCTATTGTGACATTTGTTTCTTTTTTGCAATTATCTACTGTCATTCAAAAACCAGTATGCTGTCTGTGTTGCTCCTTTATTTTATTTATTTATTTGTTTGTTTGTTTGTTTGTTTATTTTTTTGGTTCAACTGCTAAGCACTGTGGTGCCAGAGAAATATTATCAAAGGAAGTGCTGTTTCTAAGGTTGTCTGGAGGAATTGATACTTATGAGATAATAGTTCTTGGGAGAGTAGGTTGACTGTCTTTCTATATTTGAGCATGTAGGATTGTTGTGGAATACCTGCCCGCCCCCCACCCTCTCTCTCCTTCTCTCTCTCTCCCTCCCTCCTACCCTCCCTCTCTCGCCTTTCCCATTCCCTAAAGATCAATTCTAATGTATTTATGCCCTTATCTAATAGGCCAAAGACAAAATTGACTTTCTCACCATTTACCGCTAATGATCGGCTTTCCCACCACTTAGCTCTAGCATTACACTTTCCATTCACTCCAGGATAGCTGAAAGGATGACAGTCCTGGGGCCCTGATATTGAGCATGCCTGGACTTTGCTTTATTGGGCTCTATGGTTAATACAGGAAAATAGGTATGGCATTTGTAGCCAAATACATACTTTCCTGATTATAATATTTCCTATGGATGTACAAGAGTTTGGAAGTTTATTTTAAAATAACTAGTAACACCTATAACAACCTGAAAAAAATATTATTTGAAATCTGGTTTGAAGTTAAGTTATCCTTATCAAAAAGTTGATGGACTCACTAAACATCATCATAACATTTTGTACCTATCTTTTCCTCAGAGAGAGAGGAAAAGCCCTGCCTCCTAAGCTCGGTTCCTGCCACCTTTCCCAGGCACCCTTTGCTTTTGCAGTTTCCCAGATGTGCCTGGAATGACTTCCTTCCTACAGCTGACCAGCTCCCGCTGAGCTTCTGCCTAAGCACTGCCTCCCTCCTGGAAGCTTTCCCTCATCAGCCAACCCCATCACAGCTTCCAAAGCACCAGTTCAACCTTGTGAAAACACTAAGAATTTGGAATTGTGTATTCCTTCTTTATGGTCACTTTAGACTTTCATCTCCTTAAAGGCAGGGATCTTATTTTTCTTTGTCTTCCCAGAAACTAGCACAATTCCTGGTGCACAATAGATGGTCTTTGTTTTCTGAATGAATTATGAGTTTTACTAGTGAATATTTGGTTTCAAAAAGACTTAACAAGGTGATGCAAAACTACAAATAAGCAACTCAAAAGGAGATATGCAGTTAAACTGAAGGAAGTAAACGTAATGTCAAGATAGTCAGTAACCAGGTGAAAGAAATTTTGTTTCCAACATATCTAAGCTAACAGTCACTGACAGTACTGTGGTCTTAAGAGGCTGGTCTTTCCTATACCAGATTTGTCCATTTTGGATCTTTGTTTTGTTGGTATGGTGTCTGAGGTTCAAAAGGAAGCATTAAAATAGTAATCAAACAGGCGAGCAGTGTTTTAGGGAGAATTCTGAACTCAGTAGTTCCATGGGGGAATGTGAAGTGCTGCAGTGTGGGGACTGGTCATCAGCAGTGATTCATGTCTCCTGTGCTCATAAGGAAGGCTTCATTTAAAATGAGGTCAACATATTAGAAAACTTCTTGCCACAAAAGGTTGAGCAAAAGAATGGGTAGAATGTTTTAAGCCTTCTTTCTATGAAATGTTTTCCAGCTGGGTGAGCATCCACCAGCTAACGTTTATTGAGTAGTGTTTACCATCTGCCAGGCTCTGTGCCTAATGCTGTGCATGCAGCATCTCCTGTTTAGAATTGTTTTGTCTTTGGAAAATGGGTAATGAAGAGTTAATGCCCCTTCATGTTTCCTCCTGTCCTCACTTTTGCTCTCTTTTCTGAGATCTGCATGCAACTTATCAAAAGCCTTGGGCAGGGGAAAATCCAAACACATGCAAGGCCTAGTTGAGGTAATATAATGAATGAAACAGGCTGGGATCTGAGACAGTAGCATGCAGTGGAGACCGTGGTTAACTGGAGAGCTCATATTCTGTCTAGGGAAGGCAGTCACTGCCCCCGGTCTTACAGACTGTGGTAATGTGAGAACTTATAGACAATTTCTTTCTTTTCCTATTTTTTTAAGAATTCTGTATGTCTGTGTTTTGCCTCCTGCTATTAAAATATTGATAATTAAATTCTGAGTGCACCAGGGTAAATAGACCTTAGAGCTATACCATATGTGTTATCCAGCGGCCACCAGTTCTCTGCCACTGCTTTAGAGAATTTACAGGATAGTAGTAAAGAGGAGTGTTGATAGGCCATGTGCTATTTATAACAGAGGTGCTAGAGTTTTGCAAACACAGAGTGAACTGTGAACTGCTCTTTGTTCTGCAGGTGTGTAATGTGACATGAAGGTGATGATACATCTAGTCTAGCAGAATTCACTTTAGGTAGATAGATTTTTACAACCATAATGTGTTTTCTGCTGGGCACTGTATCACTCAGGCCTTGCTTTACTTTACCATTTGTAGATAGTACATTTAATATTGGATATCTGTTCTCTGACTTATGAGCTCTAATTTTATAAAGATTTGTCTATATAGTATAGAGCAGAAATTACAGAGAATGAGTTTTTAGTAGACTACACACCTGATGCCATACTAAATACCTTATATACATTATCAATTTCAAGAACTCTGTGGTGCAGGCATTATTTCCTCTGTCATATAGATGAGAAAATTAAAACAAGCATCTTGTAACAGATCACATGACCTAGAGGTAGAGGAGGTTTTCAAGTCCACGTTTACTTAGCTCTTTCCTTTATATCACACTGCCTCCCATGTAAGTATATCCACCTTTTTGTGCAACATAAAAATATGTACATATATATACATACAGAGAGAGTTTAGTATAGAGAATATTCAGACTTCTCAAATTTTCATGTTTTAAACTGAGACAAGTAATGAATTTAAAGAACATTTAATTAAGGTTTGTGTTTTAATTAGCTTTTTTATCACTGTAACCAAAAGACCTGACAAGAACAACTTGGGAAAGGAAAAGTTAATTTTGGCTCACAATTTCAGCAGTTCAGTCCATTGTCTGCTGATGCCATAGCTCTGGGCCCAAGGTGAGGCAGAAATCCTTGTGGAAGGGTGTGGTGGAGGAGTGCTGCTCGGTTTATGACAGTTGGGAAGCAGAGAGCTCCATTCACCAAAGACAAAATATAAACCCTGAAGGCACACCTCCGCCACCTACTTCTTCCAGCTGTAACCTACAGTTACCACCAGTTAATATATATCAGAGCATTAATCCACTGATCAGGTTACACCTGACATAATCTAATCATTTTACCTTTGAAAATGCTTGCGTTTTCTCACGCTTGAGCTTTTGGGGGATACTCCATATCTAAACGGTAACATTTCGCAAAGTATTTTTAATTCTTACAACCTTTAAAAAAGTCTAAGAATTTTTTTTTAACATCTAAGAATTTAAACAAAACTTTATTAAACCTATTTCAGTCCATTTGGGCTACTCTAACAAAATACCATAAACTGAATATCTTATAAACAACAGAAATGTGTTTTTCATAGGTCAAGAAACTGAGAAGCCTAAGATCAGGGCAGTGTCTGATTTGGTGTCGTATGAGACCAATTTCCTGGGTCATAAATTCTACCTTCTAGCTATGTTCTCGCATGGTAGAAAAGACAAGACGGATCTCTGGAGCCTCTTTTTTGAGGGCATTAATCCCATTTGTTCACCTTCACCTCCCAGTGCCATCACTTTGGTAATTAACTTTCAACTTATGAACTAGGGAAGAGCTCAGGTGTTCAGAACATAGCATGGCCCTTTATCCCTGTCTCCAAATAAGGAAGGCATGTTTATAATCACCCTTTCCTCAGTTTATAAGAATCCACACATGGAATTGCCCACATTATGTTCCCTTTTCTTACCATTGCTGTCTGACTTTTCCCTCTGAAGGGAGTCATCATGTAACTATTTTAAACTTTAAGAGAATTTCTGTGTCCTTCAGTGAAGAAAGGAAAGGTGTGAAAATGTGGAAACTGTGCTCTGGGACAGGTGTCCAGCAGTCTTGATTATCTGCATGAAGACCCCTCTGCCTTAGCAATTTTTTTTCCACGTAACCATGACTTTTCCACTAAATTCTGTCATGCAAAAATACTTCCAAGGGTCACTGGGGCTCATGCATCCTTTTCAAAAGATTCCTGGATGGTGGTTGTCCTTATCTAACTTCTGGAAGTTGAGTGTTCTCAAGCCTGGGTCCTGTCTGAGCAGATCTTTGATGTGGGCTAAATGTTGATCTGATGCTCCTTGGGGACAGTTTCGTTTTCCTCAGGTTAAGGAAAACTGAGAAAGTAGATGGACTGTCAAAAAGTAGTCTGCAGAAAGCTCAGAGAAAAGTTATCAGGGAACACCACTCAGAACTTCTTGAGAACCTTAGCATGAATCCTTTCAGACTAGGAGGTACAGAAACAGAGGGAAATTTCTTTGTCCTGCTTGTCATCTATAGCACATTTTTCTTCCTGAAGAGGTCACCTTGACCTTTTTGTTTCTCACACAGCTGATCTTCCTGCCTTGGGAGTAGGTGAAAGAACTAGCAAAATAATCACCAACTTTTTTTCAGTTAGGTGGAATACAGAGGTGTTGCACCATATCTGCAGAATTAATGCCAACATGATTAAATCCCTGTGAGGTTATTCTACCCTGAAACCCAGGGTGGAGAAATGGCATTATGGCAGCTTCTCTCCTATGTACATATAAATAGGCCACTACTCTAAAAGCAGATGGATGTGGCAGGATGGAGAGGGAAGAAAGAAGCAAAAGGAGGAATAATAATTCTCAGATGACCTCAGAAGCTTTTTTATAGTTTAAAGTGTCTGGCCCCCTGCTGAAGTCAGCTGACCAGAGATAAGAGAGAGAATGGGGTACCTCCTCTTCTCTTGTTTCTGTCTTCAGTTTCCAGGAGACTCCTGGTGAAACTGGAAAGGGCAAACAGCACAGCGAAGAATGGGTTGTTCCTCATTTGGGGTTTGGTTTAAACAGGTCATCCCATTTCCCTGATTCTGAACATTTTAATGCTTTTTAATATTAGGAAGTATCTCAAATCAGTATAAATAGCAGTTATGGTAGATTATATTCTGCCTGAAAACCTGTCATTAATAAGTGATTGATTAGACCTATGGAAAGTAAGGTGTTTCTCTTCCGGAGTTACATCCTTGATCATAGAAGAGCGCTGTCAGTTAAATTTTTGAACTAAAGAATTGTCGTGGGAGATGCTAAAAGACTAGAAGTTGTGGAAGAAGTTATTAAAACTTGAAATGAGCACATGTTGTTTGTATTTGAAAAAGATAAGAAGGTGGGTCCCCTTGTAATGAGATCAATACTGATCTTTGACAGAACAGAGGTCAGCAGATTTTTCTCTGTAAAGGACCAGAGAGTAAATATTGTGACTTTATGGGCCACATGGCCTCTCACATCTGCTTAGTTTTTGCCTTTGTAGCCTGAAAGAAGCCATCAAGAGCATGTAAACAAATGATCGGGACGGTGTTCCAGGAAAACGCTATTTATGAAAGCAGTCAGCAGGCCAGATATGGCCCGCAGGTGGTGGTTTGACCATCCCTGCTCCAGAATAAATTGGTAAATGGGTATTTTTGTGAATACTTAGAGAATTAGTGAGCACTGGGAACTGTTCTGTGTTCTTTGAGAATAGGTCTGGCTGGGGCAGTTCTTCTTCATGGTTTTTCAGCAGGGTTACTGTTACACAAGATCAAAAGTAGAGTTTATTTTTATATCACTGAGGCATTTCACAGACTGTTTCAAAAGAAGTTTTTGTATGAGTTGGAAAAATGTGGAGCACTGCAGTTATATAGTTAACTGTTTGGTCCCTGCTATCTTTTAACTATAAGAAGCACTGGCAGATGACAATATAAAGGAGTGAGCAGTGAATGAATGCTAACAGAAAACCTTGATAGTATGATTTCTTAAAAATAGTTGCTATGTTAGCTTTTGACATAAAAAGACATACAAATGTAATATAGTAACATTCTGATAGGGAATTACCCTAATTTATACAACTCTACTATATTTATCAAAGAATGTTGTAATTTCCTACTATTCCATTTCTGAAAAAAGTTTAAGAACCACAAGGAAAGACCTATTCAGTATGGTTCTCTTCATTTGGCCCTGGAATGTATTACATTTTTTATCAGTGAACTTTATCATACAATGGCAAATTAAATTTTCAATAACTGAAACATTATCTTCGTACAGGTTCATAATAACCAACAAGCATACTAGTGTACAATAGAATATTCAGAAATTAAAGACTTTCTCTTCCAAGTTTCAGTGTTAAAAAACTTAACACTGAATACTATGAAGTAAACCCTCAAGTCTAGCAGTTTTTCAACAATTACAGTAGTTTGCACATACTAATTATTTAAGTCAACACTAAATCAAAAATTCCTCAAGACCAAAAGTTTTAATCATTAATTCCATATACTCTCCCTTCTTAAGACTCAGATGGATTTGATGTAGTGATACTTATTTACGTTTTTTAGGACATAGCAATGCAAGTTTATTTTCAGAAAATAGAATGTCTTGCAAAAAATGAGAGTCTGTATCCAATGGTTCAAATAGACAAGGGCTGCAGACACAGGTGTAATTGAATGAAAGTGTATCAGTTGGGATTGGTATTATGCAAGACAGAATGCCCAGCTCAATCCAGCCTAAGCAAGAGGACAACATATTATTATTAGCAATATATTAGCTTCTATACTCAAAAAGTTGACTAGTTTCCTGGCTTTGTGGGGGATGCAAATACTGTTACCAGGTTCAAGTACCTGGATTCTCTGTTCTGACTTCTGTGGTGTTGACTTAAGCCTCAGTTTCACACTGTGAGCTCCAAGAGCTCTTCCTGTTAGTTGGCAAAACAGCTATGCCCATCAGACTCCACCCTTCAGGAGACCCATGCCTGTGGAGAAGACAGGAACCCTCTTTTTCCCAGAAACCCCAGGGATCATCTCTTTTACCTTCATTGGGTCTGACTAGCTTATGTAATGACAGCCTGACATTTGGCCAGGTGGGCAGAACACACGGATTGGCTCATATCAGTGATGGATGGCCCACACCCAGAGCTGAAGAGGGAGTCAACCCCACTTAGACTAATTAGAAAAGGACTATTTTCTCAAATGAGGCTTGGGGTCCTATTCCCAGAATGGGAAGGTATAAAAAGTGCCAGGCATGAAATGACTGTCTCCTGTAAGAGCTGTGAGAAGCAAGAGCATAGAGGAAAGCCACCCAGCAGAAGGTGATGGGCATTCAGCATAATACCGCACAGCTATCTGGTGCTCACACTTACCTCTGCCATTTATAAACCACCGCCGAAATGGTGTAAGTGTATCACTGATATTCATAGTCACGAACCTGACATCTAGAAAAGATTAAATTATGTTTGATTTACTAAGACTGGGAAGAGGTAAATGGATGTTAGAAAGGTTTGTGTGTGTGTTAATAAATATCTTTTAAAAGGGCTGAAACTAAGCTACCTGGAAAGCTCTTTTTGTCATATTAGATTTTTCCCCAGTGTTTAATATTTCTTTGTGCTCAATTTCAACTTGAACCTCAGTGAAGCCGTGGGTTTGACTCCAAAATACTCTTAAAATCTGTGTTTTAACTATGCGATGCTTAAAAAGTCAATTTATTGATGAAATACTGCATTTTCTTTTGTCCAGAATGCATATACAGCCACCGCTATCAACAGCACCAACTTCTGCACCTCAGCAAAGGATGCCTTTGTCATTCTGGTGGAGAATGCATTGCGAGTGGCTGCCATCAACACAGTGGGAGACTTCATGCTATTCCTAGGCAAGGTAAGACCAAGTGTATTGTCTGAGTAAATTTTTTGCAAAAATGTGCCTTTTAGTTTTAAAAATACCTAACCCCCCTCCACACAAAAAACCTTGCCCAACTAAAAGTATTTAATAAAAGCAAGCACTTACAAAGTCTTTAACATGCATCAGATACTTTTCTATGCTCTTTACATGTATTGTGCTTATTTAATCCTCACAACAAATTTATATGCTAAATACTGTTATTCTCATGGGGGAACAGCGACACAGTGAAGCTAAGTATCTTGCCCATGTTTCACCTTACATATTTTGAACAATAAAGAATTCAGAGACAGTCAATGTTAAGATTAAGGGTAGTATTTTGTCTGGAGCCTGATTTCCGGGCTTTAAATCATCACTCTATCACTTACTAGCTGTGGAATCTGAGACACGTTACATAACCTCTCTGTGCCTCAGTTTGCCCATTTGTAAAATTAGGACAATAATAGAGCCAAACTTGTAAAGTTGTGAAGAGTAGACTGGCTGATACATATAGAGTATCTAGGACAGTGCCCAACACGTTGTACATTTTAGTGAATGTTAGCAATTTTTGGTGACGGTTAGCTATCATTGTTACCGTATATAACCCTTTTAAAATAGAGCTGTTAGGGAATGAGACTTCTGCTTTCCTTAGAAGTGTCTGAGAAGAGAAAATTTATGCCATACTATTAAAATCTGCAAAATAATAAATAGCATCCATTATAATTCAATTTCATTGTACCTGTTATTTCCAACCATAAAATACTCAGAAATTTTGAAAAAAATGAGGAAACAATAAGGCTTGAAATATCTCCACTATAACCTCCTGACTCTTTTTACCATTTCTGTATATCACCTCCAGTATTATTTCATGGACTTGTTTCTGTAGTACAACAATCATAACCTTCATGCCTGTCTGTCCTCCCCTTTTTACTGCACAGTATATCATATACATTTTGCATCTTGCTTTGATCATCTTCCTAGTTACTCATTATCATTATGTTCCACATTCCATCAAATGCTGTCCTTAAACCTTCTCTTACTAATGAACACTAAGGTCACCCCAGCTATTGCACTTTTAAAATGTTTTTGAAAAGGAAAAGATCTTTGGCATGGAAAAGCACAGCTCTGTGTAGTTTTGTTTTGCTTTTTGGTACCTGGGAATGAACTCAGGGGCACTTGAGCACTGAGCCACATCCTCAGCCCTGTATGTATTTTATTTAGGGACAGGGTCTCACTGAATTACTTAGCACCTTACTTTTGTTGAGGCTGGCTTTGAACTCATGATCCTCCTGCCTCAGCCTCCCGAGCTGCTGGGATTGTAGGCGTGCACCATTGCACCTGACAGCACTGTGTAGTTTTAAGTGGGTAGGGTTGCAGGCAACCTTCCTCTGAACACAGAAGAAAACGACAGATAATTATTTTGAAAGTTTGTAATTAAATTAATATTATATTGAATTTACTCTTATTATGTTTTTATATAGAAGACAAATTTTACAGTGTTGGTAGAATGAATTAGTCTGTTAAGGACTAACAACATCTGACATTGTTATTGTTCATGTGCTTTCTGTTTAATTCCAAAAGACTGCAGATTCATTCTTTTTAAACATATTTATAATTTGTGTCTAGAGTTTAGAAAGAGATGAAGTAGAATCAGAACATATATATATATATATACACATGGCATTTTTTTTTTTTTTAAGAGAAAAGCCACTTAGAGGGAAAGGGGAAAGTTTCTAGTAAGTGGTGATAACGGTGATGGTGGTGATTTTCTTAAGTTCTGATTAAGGTGCTTGCAGCACTGGGTGCTGAGCAAGGAGCTTTAGTGAAGGCAACACTGGCCCTCTCTGTGAGGCGGGATTCATGTTATAGCAGAGGAAACCAAAGTTCAGAGACAGAACTAAATTGGCCAAATTTAGAGAACTGGAACGTGCAGAACACCGGTTCCACTCAGGCCTGTCTGACTTCCAAGATGATCATTGTGTACTATAATTGCCTCAGCTGACATTAAATTTGCCCTTGGGCCTTTCTTTTCTTTCCCTCCCTCCCTCCCTCCCTTCCTTCCTTCCCTCCCTTACTAATTTTGATGGTGGTAAACTACCCCGGGAAATAGTTCTAAATACAAAAAAGTTTATTATTTATAATAGTATAAAAGTGACCAATTGTAAATAATCTAATGCCTACCATTAGGGAATTGGTTAGGCATAATAGCCAACAGACTATTATTCACCTAATAAAACATGTTTTATTATGAGTTTATAATATGATGCTAAAATACATATAATATAATTAATGGAAAGAACTGAGTAAAACTATAGTAAGACTATCACAGTACTGTTTAAAAATGTGTGTAAGAGCTCGAGATGTAGTTCATACCTAGTATGAATGAGGCCCTGGATTTGATCCCCAGCAACACCAAAAAAAAAAAAGTTGATTAATTAAAATAAAATGTGCATAAAGGAAAAGAAAGAAAATTAATATCCCAAAAGGTTAACAACAATTGCCTTTGGATTTTGAAAATATGGATGACTTCAAATCCCTTTCTTTACCACATTGAGTATTCATTCTTTTTATAATGAAAAATATATAGAAGATAAAATACAATGTTTTAAAATTGCTTTTGAGTTTTTCAGCAGTCTAGTGATTTGTCAGAATTTTTCCTGTAGATTTTCAATATCCTTTTATTCATTCAATAACATTTTTTTAAAGTATTCATTTATTGTAGGTAGACACAATACCTTTTATTTTTATGTGTTGCCGGGGATTGAACCCAGGGCCTCATGGATGCTAGGTGAGCATGCTACCACTGAGCCACAACCCCAACCCCTCATTCAGCAATATTAAGTGTTTACCAGCAAATGCTGTGGGCTATTCTGGGTGCCAGTTATATACTGGTCAATAAATTTGATTTAAAACCAAGTAGAAAAGGCAGTTTTATATTCCTCTTTTCACTTGTTATTTTAAGTTTTTCCTGTTATACTAAAATTTTTCTAACCATATTTATACAGTTATTGTTTCATTTATTTAATCTATCCCCTGGTTTTACAGTCAAAAAGTTCCCAATATTTTCCTAACATATGTTGCCGTGAATCTTCCTTGTCTGAATTCTTGCCCACATCATTTCTGGCTTATTTGAATCCTAGAATCCTACAATTAGAATTAATTGGAGTTCTTGGTTTGCATTACCAAATTGCTTTCCAGAAAGATATATTTTCAACATGATACTAATACCATCATTGAAAAGGACTTTAAAAATCATAAAAGATAAATTTTTATTTAAAAAAAAATCCTAAAAGAAGAAAACTAAAAAAGGAAAAAATATCTTCCAGGCTTCTAACATACTAAGATAGGATTATTTAGTTTTCCTTTTTTAAGGAATATACTTCTGATTATAGAATCCAGTAAATCTTTTGAAAAGAGTTTCTTTTGTTACAGTTGAATGGCTGCTAGTGTGCAGAAGTAGTTTCTGAGCAGGGAGCCATAGTAAACATTATAAAAGATAAATGCCAGGAACCTCTACTATTGATACATGCAGCAACTTGAATGAATCTTGAGAGAATTAGTTTAAGTGAAAAAAAATCCAATTCAAAAAGATTAATACTGTATGATTCCATTTATGTAGCATTCCTGAAAGGACAGCATCTTGAGAATGGATAATGTATCTGTGGTGGTCCTCATTGTAAATAGCTATAAAATAGCTGTAATAGGGCAGAGCGCAGGATCCTTGTGATACTGTGGGTATTGTCTATATCTTGACTGTGTCAACCTCAGTACTGGTTGTCATATTGAAGGGAACTGGATGAGTCATACATGGAATCACTCTGTGTCACTTCTTACAACTGCAGATAGATTCACCATTACCTTAAAACTTAAAATTCAATTTTAAAAACTTTGAAATTCAAGACAGAACGAAAAAGTAATGTCACAGATCCTATTTCTATGGAACAGCAATGATTTTTCTAGAAGAATGAGGTAGATTTGGAAGAAACCATAGGTCCTCTAGGTTTGCATTAGAATAGAAATTTACAAGCTCATAAGTATTTCTAAGTCCAAAAATATATTGATATTTGCCCCCAATAAATCTGTCCCTCCAAAAAACAAAATAATCTCTTCTGTGTGAAATTATTTTACCTCTATTTGGTAAAACCTTTTCTCACGTTAGTTACATCTTTTAATTGACAAGTTACTTGACTTGGATTAATAAAAATGATAATGTGACTGGAACAGTGGCGCATGCCTGTAATCCCAGTGGCTTAGGAGGCTGAGGCAGGAGGATCACAAGATCAAAGTCAGCCTCAGCAACTTACCAAGGTACTCCCCAACTCAGCGAGACTCTGTCTCTAAATAAAGTGTTGTTTTTAATTTTTTTTAGTTGTAGATGGACACAATACCTTTATTTTATTTATTCATTTTTATGTGGTGCTAAGAATCAAACTCAGTGCCTCACACATGCAAACCAAGCACTCACCACTGAGCCACATCACCAGCCCTATATTTTAAAAAGGGCTGGTGATATGGCTCAGTGGTAAAATGCCCCTGGGTTCAATTCCTGATACCAAAAATAGAAAGAAAGAAAAAAAGTGAATTATTGCTCATAAGTGCTATTTTATTGGTAAACAAAATGTTTCAAAATACGGGTTCCAAGATGAAAGAACATCATAAATGCAGGACTTAATAGTGGCAAAAAAGAAAGGAAGGGGGGACAGATATTGTCAAGCATTGAGTCAAATGCTGTTTTAATCATGGGATGTGTATTATTGTCTCTTTTGAATATGGAAAAACAGGATCAGAAAGGTTAAATGAACTTCCTTAAAGTCACAAAGCTAAAGTAATAGCTCTGTAATTCAAATCTACCTCTTTCTAACTCCAAAGCTGGTGTCCTTTCCTTCCTGCTTCTTATACCCTCTCCTGTGTTTGAATCTCTTCTGCTGAATCCCCAATAACTTGTCCTCTATAACAGGAGTATCTAAACTTTTTAAATTATGTGCCCTATTAGAAAACGAAGTTTGAGCACAATTCCCTAACACATTTACCTTTATGACATGTTTACAGCTTCTACTAATTGGTGCATTCTAAAGCATACTAAAAAAAGAAAATTTAAATGTATGAGAAATAGAAATAGAAGTTCCAGGTGATCCTGTTGAATACATATTAGAACACATGTTCCCCACCATGAAGATCACAGATTTAGACCAGCACTTCCTGAGATGAATGTTGTGTACTTCATCAGTACCTGGGATATTTTTTAAAATGCATTTTGCAGGCTTTATTTCACAGTCAACTAATCAGACTCTTGGGGTCAGAGTCCAGAAATCTGCTTGTCTATAGTTTGAGAACCATTATTATATCCTGCTTCAATAAATGCATAATATTTATCACATTTATATGACTTTTTTGCCTGTCACTGGTTCTTGAAGTTATTTTTCACATGACATAATATCCAGGCTTCAATCTCAGTAGCTTTTGGTCTCATTACTTTGTTGAGCAATACCTTCTTCCTCTGGTTGACTTTAGCATTTCCAATGTGATTTAACTTTTAGTGGCATCATAAGGACATAAAGAACCCCAGCTTTCTAACAGGGTAGATGTATAAAACTTGAAGACAGTATAAGAAATAACTCATTCTAAAAATTGAAACCACAGGAGTGAAAGAAAATGAATACAATTAACCATCTGTGAAAACCACCCCAGAAAATAAGCCACCGTAAGAGATGATTTGTAGGTATATTGCCATAAAAATGGTGGGAGGAGTCTTAAACTTGGGCAAACCCAGATTTGCTCCATAAAAGTATCTGAGAGGGATCGATTTATAGCTGAACCAATGTATCATCTAATGCATTATAACTCGTGACTGAGATAACAGTGAATGAGAGTTGCTCTGTTGATTAACAGTGCGAGGATGCAGAAGTTTGCCTGTCCTTAGCACTAAGTAACGAAAGGTGGCTGCAAATAGAGAGTACTCTTTCATTTCCTTTATTTAGTGTCTGATGCTAGGCTAATTAAAGGGCTAAGGAAGTGTGTGTCTAGGATTCAGTACAATCCATTACTGGTATGTGTCAGTATCTAAATATTTGCTGAGTTTTTACCTGGAAAGAGCAGTGGGTTGGCATTTTAAGTCCTTTACTTGAATGGAATCTGTTCTTTGCTCTGTGACCTTGCACAGGTTGGCTAGAATCTCTGAGTGTGTTTCTCAGTCTATAAAGTCAGGTTGATAGTGCTTACCATAAATAATTATTAAGTTATTGGAAAGCTGAACTAAAAAGTATTCAAATAACCATAAAAAATTGAAAATGCTATGTATGAGATGATGAAACATCAGAATGTTCTTGACAATAAACACATTGGTTATTTCTCTTATTTTTCTAGCATGGGTATTTTTGGCAATCTTTTCTTCACAGTTCAAATCTACACTTTATGGAAAGTTTTAAAAATTTGCCACATATTCTATATAAAATAAAACACAAAACACAGGAAATGTTCTAAGAATAGAGATGTTTGCTACAGCATCATTTATGTCTGAAAACAATATAAATCTCCAACAGGAAGGAGAATGGGTAAATAAATTTTAAATCACCCATAAGATGAAATTATGTAGTAGAGTATTTATGAAGCACTTATAATGATGCTATAAATATGAATGAAGAGCATTTTGATTTGTTTATATAATACTATTTCATATATGTAAGAATGCCAAGGAAAATTACATACCAATACCAATGTCAATAGTTTTTTACCGAGTGCTAAGAATATGTATAATTTTTTAAAATATACATATATTTATCTTAAAAATTGCCACAGATTCTAAAGAGAGACCCGTATACTATTTGGAAAACTCTATTCTTTTTACTGTGAACCAAAGTCATTTAAAATATGATTTTTAAAATTTATATCATATGACATATAAAAGCTGGGTTTATATGGGTATTATGAATTATGCTTTTTTAAACTGAGATTTGCTCCCAGGGATGCTCTACCACTGAGTTACATCCCCAGTCCTTTTTACTTTTTGAGACAGGTTCTCACTAAATTGCTGAGGCTGGCCACAAACTTGGGATCCTCTTGCCTCAGCCACCCAAGTGGCTGCTATTATTGACGTGCACACCATGTCCGGCTATACTTCTTAATTTGAGATGGAATGACCCTTTACAAATAGTAAAGAGAATTTTAAGTCTGCAAGTGATGAAGAAATGGTGGGTTTCTAGTAGAATATTAAGTGTGGTCTTTGCTCTCTCTGCTTCAGGTGCTGATAGTCTGCAGCACAGGTTTGGCTGGGATTATGCTGCTCAACTACCAGCAGGATTACACAGTATGGGTGCTGCCTCTGATCATCGTCTGCCTCTTTGCTTTCCTAGTCGCTCATTGCTTCCTGTCCATTTATGAAATGGTAGTGGATGTATTATTCTTGTGTTTTGCCATTGATACAAAATACAATGATGGGAGCCCTGGCAGAGAATTCTATATGGATAAAGTGTTGATGGTAAGTACCTCGATTGCCCTCTACTGCCGAGGGACAAAAATACTAATAAAAATATATTGCATATCTTTCTCTGTATTTAATTCCCACAATATGCAACAGAGTAATTCAGAATTCAACCTGTAGCACTCACTCGTGAATGAGACTATGCATGGAGAAATCAGGGAAGAAGGCCTTCCTGGCACAAAGATCATTTCAGATCCACCCAGCTAGAGCCGTACTCATTAGTGGTCCTTAATACACACTGTCCTAGACTCTGCTGCTCTCTCTGCAGTCAGACGGATTTGAGTGACTTTTAAACTTGCCTTGTAGCCCTTGAATTAGAACACTGGGCCACTGATGTTCTAAGTGCCTTTTCCTGAAATGGGGATTAAGGACAAAATGTCTTATTTCCTAGTACCTGTCGTTCACCAGTCACCACCTTTCCAAATGCTATTGCTGTCAACCCTAGTTAAAAGTCATCACCCTAAAAATACCAGTCCAAACTGAAGGCATTTCTTAATGAATACAGACAACTGACCTCTAACCAGTACGTTATTTTGTATTTTCATATTAGTCAAGATCGGAATCTTGACACAGATACTTTATTCAGATTTCTCTTAGTTATGTAACCTCTGTAGATCCCCTCTACTAGAGTCTCAATTAAAAATTTTAAATGATTTTAAACTATGTTAGAATGGTTTAAGTACTATTTTCTTCAGTGTTAAGTGATACAAGATAAAAGGTGCTTTTTAACAATAATGTAAAATATTCCTATCTCCAGAATAGGTAATATTAAAGACAAAATACTGAAATAATAACTTATTTTCCAAGAGTATGATTTACCCAATTAAATTGAAAATAAATATATTAATAAGTGAGCTAGATTTGTTTCAGTAGCAGAAATTCCACATGCTTTAGCTGACCTATTTGGTACTAATTATCACTTTTACTGAGAAAATCATCAACTAAATTTTGGACATTTTTCCTAATGCCTAAATTAATTCTAACTGGTTGTTTTCATAATGGAATGTGATCTATGAGCACTGCATCTCTCTTGCGATTAAAGCATTTAGAAGAAGACTTGTTTTTTTAAGCTACTGATCAAAAGCAGTGTAAAAATAGTTTTGTTTTGTTTTTTTTTTCCTGTTCAGTTTTCTCTGTAAGAATGATAAGGATATTTAATGAGGAAGTACTCCATAAACTTTGACAGAATAGAAATGTTTCCTTTGGGCATATTTCTATTTTAACTACTTCTGACCACAAGTTCTAGTCTCTTGCTTTAGGAAGTAATGTCAAAACCAGATAGACATTTTTAAATGGCGTATTTATAGTTTGGGTTAAAAAAAAAAAAAGTGCCTAGAAGTATTATTGCTTTTACCTCCTGGGTCTTTTAAAAGTGGAGACTTATGAAATAAATTGTTCTTGTTTCATTTAACCTTGATATGGAAAAAATAAAGCAATATTCTAAGTATGAAAAAAATAGTATCTTAAAAATGATAGGTGTTTTTTCTTTCCTCAGTGTAGAACTAATGCTAACTCCTGGACCCTGGGTGAGATTGTCACAATGATAGATGGAAAGAAGATCTTTACGACAGCAGATTTTAATCCATCCCTACAAATTTAACAGCTTTTATGTTTAATACTCTATGTTATTTACTGCTATACCAAGATTGAGTCAAATATGCAAACGTCCTTTAGAAATTCATCTACTGACTGAAATCTGAAAAGATCCCAACATTTATGCTATGTGGTCCATATTTTGCAGGAGTTTGTGGAAAACAGTAGGAAAGCAATGAAGGAAGCTGGTAAGGGAGGCGTCGCTGATGCCAGAGAGCTAAAGCCGATGGTAGGTGGAGATGAGGAGGCGGCCGCCCTCCAAGAATTTCACTTTCACTTCTTCTCTCTCTCTGTCTTCACTGACTGCACTTCTTCAGGAGAAGCTTTTGTTATCTGTATCACGCAGGATGTGCTGCTCTTTCTGTTTGTGTGCTTACCCATCACTTGGATGGCAGAATTCTTGTCACAGCTGAGACCACCTTCTGTAAAAGTAAGCTGAAAGGAACAGCATCTTCACCAGTGTTACGGGCTGGGGGGTAACAGTTTGGTCCCTAAGGTGCAACTGCTGTTTCTCTGTTTTTCAACTGTCAGTGTTAGGTTTTCATCCATCTGAACATTATGGTGTACGTGTGAACTGACGGTTTGATTTTTATCATTTTGGAAGGTGATAATACCAATTCCTTTCAACTTGCTAAAATTTCATATTCCTCCTTTTTGAAAATATGTTCTGTTTACATTGCAGTCTTTTGCCCTTTGCTGATTTTTTCTTCTGTTGCCTGAATTGTACCTTATTTGTTTCTTAAGCTTTTTTTTTTTTTTTTTTTTTTTTTTTTTTTGTAGCAAACAAGGCTGTTTCCATCAACACCCACATTCCCTCTCAGTAAAACCATCTAGTCTTCTCCCAGCTTACTTGTGAAAAGGATGAATTTCTCTGGCTAATTTTATACATAGTCCTACTCTAATTTGAAAAAAGCAAATTGAAGTTAATCAGTATGCAAATCCTGAGTTGCTTTTGCCATAGACATCCTCACCGTGGTATAACCACAGATGTCTCCGGCAGGTATTCCTAATCAGGACAGCAGCAAAGATGCTGCCCACCCTGTGAGAAAGGGAGGATGCAGGAAAGCTTCCTTCCCTCTGTTGCTGGGTTGTCCTCATTGCTCCAGAAATAAAGATTCTAAGCCTAAAACTTAGAAGGACATACATAAAACCTTAAAACATTAGTTTGTCTCTCCCCCCCTTTCTGTCTTTCCAGTGATTGAGACTTTGTTAAAGCCTTCTCCAGTAATAAGCATTTAAAGAAAGGGAGAAATATTTAGAAGCTGAGGACTAGCTAATTTGACCTTGTCTTGGTATATATTTCCATATTATTCTTTAGTAAATGGTAGATGAATGGTGGTAGACCAGAATGCAAATATCCCTTTTTTTACCTAAACTCCTAATTTATAGGCAATAATCCTAGAAGAATGGCCCAAGTTATGTGGCATTCTGCCAGAAACCAAAAATTTTAGGAAGAGTCTTTTTCCTAATAGTATTTTCAGTTCTAAAACAGTGTCTTTTAATCCAACGATGCATTTAAATCTTCTTTCAGTTTTTGTTTTCATTTTATGTTGTTCATCAGTTCGTTGCTTACCAATGAATGACAAAAACCCTCCACTGTGTCCCAAAATACATCTTTTCTGTGCATTGTTCTTTTGATGCTTTGGACATTGCATTATTTTGGTCCCTCAGTATGATGTTTTAAATGGTTTTCAAATTCCAGAAAGAGAAATGTGAAATGTTGCTCACAGGGTAGGTTGGTTGGTTGGTTGTTTGGTTGTTTATGGCCCTGGGGATTGAACCCAGAGGCACTTAACCACTGAACTACATCCCCGATGCTTTTAAAAATATTTTATTTTGAAACAGGGTCATGCTAAGTTGCTTAGGACCTTGCTAAGTTGCGAGGCTGGCTTTGAACTTGTGATTCTCCTGCCTCAGCTTCCTGAGCCGCTGAGATTATAGGCTTATACCACTGCGCTTGACTAAAGTAACTTTATTTTTTAAGAATTAGTACCATATCTTTCTTCTCTCTCTCTCACAGTATGATTAGAGTTGACCCCTACTGTCACTGTCCCCTGTTCCATAAAGAATCATCAAAGAAACTGCCCCCCAAAATTTGGGGCTTGATAGAATATAGATTTGCTTATTTATATTTGCTCACATTATTCTCTTAAGTGAAAGTTCTATGGAAGAGCATCATGCCTATTTTTGTAATATGTCTAGAAACACTGCTACTGTCTGTCTTCTTCCTTAATATGGGGTATTTTAACTTAGGGTTTATTTTTAGCCTATAAAATAATGTTCCGGAAAGTGAGGTTTAAAACTTTCCTTTTGACAGGGGATCGTTGAAATACCTAGGAGAACTGCCAGTATTCTTGGAATTTCTCTTAAGAGAGCCTCACAAGTTCAGGAAAGATTAAAGATCAATGAGGTCTTCCTACAGTTCTTTAAAAATGATTTTTAGAAAAACTTACCGAATCGTTGTCTGCTATCGTATAGGTTAGAACTTACAGAGGAAAAGGACGGGGAAGCCTGGGCTCTATAGGGACACAGGCCAGAAAATGATGCTGTGCACATCTCAGAGATGATCCCTGAAGGAAATGTGACCTTTAACATTCGTAGGAATTTCAGCCCCAGGGGAGAAGGAGTCAATCCATTTTGCTCTTTTGCTGTTTGTGACCATGTGTATATCTGTAACATCATTCATGACCTCCTTTTAATGGTAACTGTCTAAGATTATACTCTGTATGACTTTGTTTTCTAGGCTTCGGGAGCAAGTTCTGCTTGAACCTAGCCGACGGTTATGGAACCCATTGACATTCCAAAACAATATATACACATAACTATGTATTTGTGTGTGTGGGTGTGTGTATATATGTATATGTATGTGTGTATATATATGTATATGTATATATACACACACACACATAATCAGCCAAAATCAGAGAAAAGGAACAGGGATTTAATACCTTTTTTATGCTTATTTTTGTCAAACATGTACTCCTTTCATACGGGTGGCTTTTACAAGGCAACTTCCGTCATTTAATGTTTTCAATTGTAATTGTCTTAATGGAAATGTTAGATTCATATCTGATTAACATTTTTAATAACTTAGAGGAGATTTTAACTTTAGTTACTTAAATTAGATAAAATTATTGTACCAAATTCTTGTCTAAAGTTTAGTCAGGGATGATTTCCCTGATGTGTGTATAAAATCAAGATCTTATTTAACTGAGGCATAAGTCCTAGTGCATTAAGACTAGGCATGTGCTTTCAGATAAATAAGGATTTTCTCCAATCAGTTTCCCCCAATCAAAGAAGCCATGTCATTTTACTTTTAGAAACATACAGGTGGGCTCATTATGGGAATTTTCATAAATAGCTCATACATTTGTCAGCCAACATTAAAAAGTAACCAACTCCTCAGGTATTTGTAGTTTACCCTAATGCTTCTATAAAAGAAAGTAGGAAAAAAAGAAAAGGGTAGATAATCTTTCTTATGCAAACTCTTTTCTTACATTTTGTCTTTCTTTTTTTCTTCTCTTTTATTTTCCCTTGACTTTAGTAACATTCTCCACACATTTGTGTGCCTGATTTGAAAGGAAGCTGGGGCACCCAGCAAGTTTAGCCTTTAAGTTTCTGTGTATTGATTTGTAGATTTACTAATGCTGGGAGAAATAAAAAAGGAATAGAAACCCAGAACATAAAGCATTGAAAATTCCAGTGCTTGGGCTTCTGCTTCAGAGGAAACAGTGGCTTAGGGTTAAACGGCCATTTTATTCAAATGCTTGCTATAAAATCTGAAAACACACTGGCAGGTGCTCCTCTCCTTGGCAATCCATTGCATATCCAGAGTTATACAATGTTTAACTAAAGAATCGGTTCATGTTTTGATCCTTGAGTGTGAATGTTCTTTATGTTTGGGAGTGGGCTTGGGGTTTTTTGGGTTTTTTGTTTTTTATTCCTGAAGCTTACCAGATATGAATGGCTAATATTCCATTGTTCTGCTTATTGTAATGGTGAATGCTTTAAGAAAAAAAAAGTGTAATTTGCTAAGAATAATTCATGATCTGTTTATGCGATAACTCCTTTTTGTTACAATTTTTTTAAAAAAGGCTATTTTTGTTAATGTAAAGTAAATATTTCAGAGCAAATTTTTTAAACTTATTGCACTAAATACAGGCTCTGTACAAAAAAAAAAAGCCTCAGCATTTTATCATTCCATGGAAGGAGAATCTTTTGAAAGAAAGCATTGCCCCCTACCAGAATTAGACAGTGAAGTAGACTGGTTTTATGGAAATGCATACAATTAATGTCACTAGGGCTTAATAAGCAGCTGTTTGCTAATGTGCTTCCTTTCAAAGGGTTGGACCTTTAAATTGCTGCAAAAGGTAAATTGTATTTTTTTTTAAGTATCAGTGTTCTTTACTCTAGCTAGGCTAAAATTTGCTAAATGCCTTGGTTTCTTTTCAAAGCTCATGTAATATTTCTGATTTTTCAGAATATTTGCAATAAGAATCTGGATTCAAAAAAAAGAAAAACTATATACACACAATTAAGAGTTCATGTCTTAGCAAGATCTGGGAAACCAACATTGTGAGCATAGCTATTTTGAAATAATAATTCTCCAGAAGTTAACATTTAACATCTAGTGTCACCAAACAGTGTCACTTTACTCTTTTTATATCATTTGAAATGGAATAAATATAATTATGTAACTAACAACTGTCCAAATAGGTGAGAGAGCAAATCATGTAAGAAAATTCAGAATACCATCTGTTCCATAGCCACACAGATTTTGGACATTCAGAAACATTGGGAACTAAATTTAGAGTTGGCAAAAGTCTGGAAGATGGGTATCAAAATGGAAGACATTTCAGGAGCTAGCTATTTTCAGAGGTCTTCCTCCAAAGTGACCTGACAGAAGTCTTGAACTTGGAAACTAGGTTCTACTCACTTGGACATCCCTGCATCATGGACTTTTGCTGCCCCCTGTTTTCATGTGCTCGCAATCTCAGCTATTTGGAAGCCACCAGGAATGCTTTCTAATTATCATTTGCAACTAGAACTGTAATCAGAAAGAAATTTTGTATTTTTGTATAACTTGATTGTGTGCCATTTTATATAACAGGTCCTGTTTTACAAATAAATTTTGTTTTACTAACATTGTGTTTAGAAATTATGATCTATGTGTAACCATGTCATTTGAGTTCCAAATTAATTTCCAGGCTGTTTTCCCTAAGTAAATTTGTGTGCCATATAGATATATGCAAATATGCATATATATTGCGCAGGCACACACAGAGAGATATTTGATGCATCTCTCACTCTCACATGCGCTTCACTACATGATTAATTTGATAGAGCCTCCTAGAGGCTTTTCAGCAATATTTAAATGTTTTGCAGTTGTGTTCAGATATTCCTGCTGCCTCCTTCATTCATTGCAAGTCATTCTTCAGCTAACTGTGGGCTGCCTTATTGCTATTTGCTCACTGCCTCCATCTTCTGCCCAAGTGAGAAGAATAGATGAAGATCAAAAATTATCTGTGAAATGTGGATACCTGAATAATTTTATAAACCATCGATTCTGTGTTGTGATTTGTGTCCTTTTCTGTGATGGTTCTACAAAACTGCATTTAGGAGTCCTATCTCTAGATTTATAGTTAGGCTCCCCTATTGTAAATGGTAGTACTGTCCAGAGTGTCACTGTGGTTTCTGCCATCAGATAGTTAATGCTCTGGCATGTAGTTTAGGCCTTCTAGATTCCTTCCTCGAGAATAAACTGTGCTGTAATATAATATGGAGGTAAAAGGTTCAATTTCAGTGTAAATCCAAGAGACCCATCTTCGGTTGGAGGCCTTACTAGTGCAATAATAAGAAAACATTAGTAATTTAGCAAGGGCACTGAGATTGTAAAATCTGCATGAATGAACAGAGTTCAAAGTAGATTGTTGATTTAAACCAATTAGTGCAATTGTTAATGTTTAGGATTGAAGTTTTTATCCTATCATACAGGATAATTAAGTCCTAAGTCACTGCAACTTAAGTAGCTTAACTGTGTTGGTCCCAAACTTTTTCCATAATGGTTAAGGAGGAGGGAAGTATTGAGTCCTATTTAAAAATTATGCTGGAAATAAGTTTCTTCTTTATAGTGATGATCTATTCTTCTCCTCCCCACCCCCAGTGAAGGGCATTAAACCCTTGATTATAAGTTCTTCCAACACCATCGACCTTGGTATCTACCAAGGGCTCCCTTGCCTTCCCAGGGCAGTTTCAGAATTTGACCCAGGAGTAGGTGGTGAGGAGCTAACCTCTTTATCCTGGTCCTGAGCTCCTTTAACCCAGAATGAGACCTCTTTCCCTCTTACTCAAAACAACCACAGGAATTGCATTCATCAAATATTTGCAAGGCCATACAGTACCCTGAGCCTTCACACATTTCTACCATGCAGACTCACTCACTACTAAAGGCTCTGTCAAGAAGTTCCCTAACGTGAAGTGATATTGTAAGATCAGTTCCAAAACCAGAACTGTAAGTTACAGTGGCTTGAACAGTTTATTTTATGTTGTTTTTGGTCAGAAACCTTCTTACTTGAATTGGAGTGTCCAACAGCTTTAACACAGCCCCTGAAAGTTTCCTTCAAAAAACATTCTTTAAGCTTTCACTTTTCAATAAGTAAGTTCGCTACTGCTTTCTTATGTCTTTGAAAAAAAAAAAAAAATCCTCAGAGTCTGGAGGCTTATTAGTGTACCTGACATGGTTAATATTTGTATTCTTTTTATATATTTCATCTGACACAGAAATGCTTTTCGAGAGTTAAGATGAGGTCTGTGAATATATATTGGAGAATTGTGGGTTCATAAGTAAATGCATAAAGCAGAGATTTGTGTATTCTATATTCATAGCATAGAATTCTTTTGCTTTAAATGCATATTCATGTAGTTCTGTGTACTAAGAAATGCATGTTAGCCCTTTGGAAAAATAGGCATTGTTCATATACAGTGACTGCTTTTGGAATTAACTCATCTTTGTTGAGTGGCGCATAGCCCAAACTTTGAAAAAGCAGAAACCCTGGGTTTATTAAGAGGAAGTCTAAAGCTAAGAACCTCTGAAAACAAAACAGAAACTAATTATGTTGTATGGACTAATAAATTTAAAATAGCACACTTTTCCCATTCAGATTTCACAAATTTGAGCAAAATTCTTGTACTCCATGTTTTACTTCAAGAAGACAATTTTATTCCAAGATTTAAATCTTTGGAAATATCTTTCTTATAGAAAACTTCAATATGAAGTTTATTTAACATTGTGAATTTCTGTGGAAAACCTTTCTTTTCTATAGAAATACTATAGTGCCCTTTCTTCCTCCACATGTTGATTTTCATATGTATAAAAATAGACAAATGATGTTTTAGTTTCAGTTTTACACAAACAATTGCCACTTTTGTAAATTACATGGACAGAATTTAAGTTTGGTATTTTCTAAGGGAATTCACTAGAAAACTTGCTTAAAACATATGAAATTGTTTGGAACCCAACTAGTAGGCTATTCTTCAGTTTTGATGTTTTACAACCTAAATTTATTTCCTCCAGACCAAGGAACTCAGAATAATGAAACTTTTAGTCATGATCTAATCAGGATCTAGTTGAACACACAAATGTTAATTTATAAATGTTCAGAATTTTTCCACTTATATTTGCTAAGATCTGAATTCAATATTTGATATTCAAAAACAGGTACATTTGAGGGGCCATTGGTCCCTTCCAACTTACGAAAGCTGCGGACTTTCTCTTAAATGCACATAGCACATCTGTGAACATTTTAAATGCTCACAGAAATGGCTAGGCTTCCACTAAAGATCTTTTTAAGATGATACTTTTCATCTCTGGTCTGGAATCTTTTTATAACTTAAGATTTTGTGTAATTTAGTACCAGGTTTGGATATAGAAACTACACTTTGATCTGAATGAATAACAATATGGTCAACACTGAATTTTCAAAAATAGTAAGATTTCTTCTCTTAGACATGTGAGGGTCTGCATGTTCTGGGGGTATTTTTGCAAGGTACCAAATTACTTTCAATGAATGATAACAACAGAAAAATCCAAGAACTAATTAATAGAACATCTTTGTAATTATCCATCTACCAAAACACTTGATTATTTTTATTGTAGATATGGCATGTGATATAGTGTCATCAGTATATCACTGTCTTAAAATATGTCAGTATCACTCAGAACAGTTGAAGATAATGATAAATTAGCAAACTCAAGTGTATGTAGTACATACTTGCCAAAAATTGTGAATAAAAAATTGAAGGAGTAGATGCTGGGGGTGGAAATTCTAAAGGTGTTTTACCAACCCCACCCCCTGCCCCCCAACACACACACAACTTAAATCAGGGAGGTATTTCCTGTTTTGAGTGTTTTCTACTCTCTAGAGCAGCCTTGAACTACTGAGCTAGTGGGGCCAGGCCTCCATTTCCCATGTCCACTCCTCTTCCTTCTCTAGGGAAGCATATGGAATTCTCCACATCTACAACTTACTGGTAGGTGAGGGTGCTGCAGCTACATGGCAGCTCTTCAGGAAGGGCCTTTGGAAAAAGAAAGCAGGAAGCCTTAAGGGAGATGGAAGTTCTGTTAAGATCTGATTCCAGTGGATCATGATTTTCCTATCAGACAGCAGATTGCTCCCTACATAATTAGGCTGAAGAAAGCAGTGGAAATGTCCTAACTGGCAGGTTAAAAAAGCAAAGAAAATTCAGCTTCCTGCCCCCTACACGCCTAGAAAAGGATCTAATGAAACTTCCACAACAGCAAATGGAGAGATACCACTGGTAGCACTTTCCTTGTGCAACAGAAAAGAGCCAGTGTCCAGTTTAAACTTGTCATAGGCAGGTATGACTTTTAAAGAAAATATTCTGACCTTTGCGTATGAGTCTTAGCCCTATCCTGTGAGCTGGAAATATAGTTTGAATTAGTTAACATTGAAAAGACTTGGGGAATAAATGGGCAGATTGAAGGGGTGCCAGGGACTGTCTTACCTGCCACTAAAAGAATGTAAGGGCTCTTCTTATTTATTATGCTGATAATCAGGTCAGGACTTTTTTCATAAATTGTGTAAGAATCTGACAATAATAGAGCAGCTTTGGAGGGTGGTGATAACAGGGACTGTTAGGTAAATTTCCTCCTCCCTCTAGGTTCCAGTATTCTGTGCTCAGAACGTCTTTTTGACCCCTCTTGGTTTTACTAGTTTTGATTTTTGGAGGTAACCATGTGGGGAAAGTTACCTTTTTTCCTACTGTGTTGCCCTAATAGTACTAGATTCTGCTGGGTTGACGTTTCCTGATTTCTTCCTTCCTTTGTGAGAGTGCTGGGAGTTCCCTAATGAAAAGGCCTTTCAATTTTACTGTCAGAATATCCATGACTACTAAATACACTTCTAACAGGTCTTGTACCTAATGAAGTTCAAGTGGATTGTTAGCTGATTTCATTACAGGAGGAAAAAACTTTCTCCTACTAACAAAGGTGAAGGCAGGTAGAAAAGTGTGCAGAGTATCCAGCAGGACGGCAGTGGCTCTGGAAAAACAACCAAAGACAAAAGCCTTTCTTCTAAAGACCAAAGGCCCAGCTTCCATGTGCTGCTTTGGCATAACCTTTCCAAACTTGAGTTTAAGACAGAACTCTTAGAATAAGGCAACCAAATTTTAAAGACCAGTGAATATAATAGGGGACCTGCTACTGGTCTCTCGGGCACTGTGTTTTCACATCCACCGTCAAGCCCAGACCATTTTATGGGGTGATATAAACAGAAAATGGCCCACCAGTGTCTTGAGTTCTCCTGCTATATAATCCAGCATGAGAAGTAAGTTGTGGTGCCACATATTTCTAATGCCCTTTCGTCCATTTTTTTCCCCATCTGCATCCTGTTTCAGAGTGTCATAAATCATGTCATGTCCTGTCTTTGTCCATTACAAACTGGAGGACTGCAGTTAAGCCTTCCATGAATTACACAGTTGGGGATCACTTACCTTAACATTTTGTGCGGTGTTTTCTTGTTACAGTGTCACTACACTGTATGCATGTGGGGAAACAACCATGTAGGTGCTTGAACATGCCCCACACACAGTTGTAGCCCTGGTGTTTGTGACTGTCGTCATCGACACACTGCAAACTCTACAGATGGAGCACTATGCTCTCAGAGGACTTAAAAATATGTATATTAAGCAATTAACTTTCTGGAGTTATCAAATCTTGCTGAGAAATTAACTTCTAAGAGCTCTGAATTGGATGGCATTCCATCTGGCTTCAGAGTACGATGAGCTTATATGAAATGGAGCTTTGAAATGTTTTTTCTTGTGCAGAAATATGAACTAGAAAAAAAAAGTGCTGATCTAATGCTAAGTTTTCTCTGTGTACTGACTCAATTGCCAGAATTATAATGAAAACTGTATTTTAGTCTAACAAATGTATAGAATTTTTTATGTAATAAATAAAATTTTATAGGAAAGAATGTCATTGTCTACTGTGTTATAACACCTCCTTGTGCCCATAGTGGTGACTGATAGGAAGTGATCATGGTTTCACATTAGGTTGGTGTGCTGCAAGAGTATCAAGAATTTCCCAGCTCTTCTTGTCTAGTGTCTTCCAGCATGTTTCAGGATCCATGGGGTATGAAATATAGATGCACTGAAACCAATTTCTGAAGTACAGCGTTCATCCACTGCACAGCCAGGCTTCATAGCTGGAGTCTGAGTGGCCGTGTGAATGCTAAGGTTGGAACTGAATTCAATTTTCAGTCAGAGTAAAAGACCTTCCATTGATAATGTCCCCATGGAAAACATTGTGCCTGGTGCATCGCCCTGAACGTGAACCAAAGCCTTGATTTATACGGAGTTAGTGGGTGTGTGTACTGTGGGGTGCTGTCATTCAGGCATAACTGTTTCCCATTACAATCTGGAAGAATCAAGATTGCTTAAGAGTAGTTGTTCTAAGTGATGTTAGAGACTAAGAAAGGGATGTTCTTCCTAAGTGGAAGACCTGTCAAAATACCAATAAACCCCTCTTAATTTGTTGGGTAATTTGGATTTTCCCCGAAAGGCTAATCTGCATACTGCCCCTCATTAGCTAACGTCATATGATGACAGGCCTGGTGGTGATACCAGGAGTTGTTAGAGAACACTCGTGAGGAGTCCTCAGACACTGGAGGTGTTTGAGATACTGCACAGTACTGACCAGTCTGGACTGTTTTTCCTCTGGGGAACAGTTCTGATAACATTTGCATAATTTCTCTTATATAATCTTAAAGAGTCTGAAAATCTTCACATCTCCTAAAAGCTACCAAGAAATCTTTCTCTGTATGGCTATGAAAAGTACACTCTAGTTATCCTCAGTCTTCCCAAAATAAAGAAAAATCCAGAGGGTTCTTTCAGGAGATCCAAGGTAGTCATGTGTCACCTGCCAACAGGGACACATTTAGGGAAATGCATCATTAGACAATGATGTTGTGTAAGTGTCACAGAATGTGTTTACACAAACTAGGAAGGCTACAGCGTCACTAGCTGATGTAATGTCATGGGACCACCTTTGTGTATATGGTCCATTAGCGACAGAAATTTTATGAGGTGCATGACTGTACTTGTGCACCCCAGCTCAGTAAGTAAGTAGCAATTAAATTTTGAGCTACTTCAAACAGCTCTACAGCTCAAAGCTTTTCTAGATGTTGAACAGTTCAGAAAGAAGCCAGTGTCCTATGAGGTTCTTTGGCTTCTATCTTACATCAGGTGCTGATAACTACTAACCCATGGGATTGTACCACTTCGTAGGGTTTGGTTGGTTAGCTTTTGGGTATTTGTTTTGTTTTGTTTTGTTTTTGTTTTTGTGCCATTGATAGTGATAGTGAAAGTTAAGAAGTACATTGCAACTTTGATTTGATATTATGTCTCATTAGTTATCCAAATTCTGGAAAAAAATAACTTTTAGGGGATTCACCTAAGGTTAAATTTAGGATTCCAAAAAAAGTAGACCTACCTATTAGACCATTTCATAGAAGTATCAAAAAATTAAGTAGAAATCTAAAGCTCTCTCGGTGTTTACAAGTTCCCTGGCCAGGTCCTTCAGACGAGGGAGGCCACCATGAAGAGGAATTGCCTTTAATGTAAAAGGGAGACTTTCAGTCAAGCTCATATTGCATCCTGTAACCTCTACTGGGAGACAGGATGTGAAGGATTTGGAGTTGGTCTACTCTGTCCATCTTCTAGGAAGGATTCTTGAAGCTTACAACAAAATAAAACAGTTTCAACCCAAATTTAAAAAAAAAATACAAGTGAAAATTGAAAGGAGATTAGCTGTTTAAGAAATCCCAGAGGGGTGGGAAGGGGGGGGGGGAAATAACAGAAAGAATCAAAAATCATTACCCTATGTAAATGTATGATTACGCAAATGGTATGCCGTTACTCCATGTGCAAACAGAAACAACATGTATCCCATTTGTTTACAATAAAAATAAATTAAAATTAAAAAAAAAAAAAAAAGAAATCCTAGTGTAAAGCTAAACTCCAAGCTCTCTATCAGTCCTTGCAAAGAGGAGATCAAGAAAGATACATAGGTTAAAATGTTAAATAAGAGAAAGCATAAATAGAATTTCAATAGGAGAGACTGGGCAGACATTAACAATGACATAGTAATAGTCAATGACTTTTACACTACCAGTGTGACTCTGCACCATGTTCAGCCAGAGGAAGAAGTTGTGCTCCGTCTGTACAATGTGTCTAAATGCATTTTATTGTCATGTGTAATTAATTAGAACAAATTTTTAAAATAAAAAATTTAATAAAAAAAAAAAATCAATGACTTGGAGCCAGGTAATTGTGTGGCACATGCCTGTAATCCCAGCAACTTGGGAGACTGAGGCAGGAGGATTTTGAGTTCAAACCCAGCCTCAGCAACTTATCAAGGTCCTAAGCAACTTAGTGAGATCCTGTATAATAAAAATATAAAAAAGGACTGGGGATGTGACTCGGTGGTTAAGTGCCCCTGGGTTCAATCCCTGGTACCAAAAAAAAAAAAAAAAAGTCAATCACTTGGAATCACATTCACAATATAGTCAGTAAAAAATGGGTAGGGGAGAACAAAAACTATTTATAATATGTTCACATGGAAAATAAATGTTCTAAATATCTTAAAATGAAGGTATATTAGATGCTGTATTTATCAATTCTATTGACAGTGGTATTGATTGGGTTAATTGGAAATTTTGGTTAAGGAAAAGAATTACTTTAGGACATTCACCTAAGGTTAAATTTAGGATTCCAGAAAAAGCATACCTCACTATTAGACCATTTCATAGGCTTTTCAAAAAAGTTCAATAGAAATTGAAGACCTCTCTAGTTATTTACAAGTTCCCTGAATTTTTTAAAACTACAAGATGTGTTGTGCACTGACCAATCTTTGACATAGGTATATCAATTCTCTCTTTTATCACTCTTGACTCCTCTGAAGTTGTCTACTATCTTTTTTGCATTAATAATAACCACCCCAAAATATAATAAGGTAAAATACTGATTTTTAAGAAATAGATTGAGAATTTAGAGATACTTAGGAAACCCACAGATTGTAGACTCCTGGATTTTTATATGTCTTTCCAATGTTTTTATTTCTTATAGATGTAACCCAAGAGCAGTATTTTTAGCATTTTACCTTTATTGAATCTTTCAAAAGCATTTAGTTTTTCAAAGCATTAGTTTTCACAGAAGCTTCTCTTTTCATATTCATTGTTTTTATCAATATACATAATATTTAAGTAAACCATTAGAGTAACCACCACACCTGCACAACATACGAGAATAAACACAGCCGACTCTTGCCAAGCATGACCCCACTGATGCTGAGAACAGAGTACACAGGGCCCCAGATATAGGCTCCTCTCCAGGAACATTCAGCATACTGTAGACACCAACCAGTACATTCTACAGAAGGTGGGAGAATGTCAGTTAATCTGGGAAGATGAAGTTAGCTAAGGAACCACTTCGTTTACATCAAAAGGATAATAGAGGTTATCTCTATTGTGAGAGTAACTTTAACTGGACTTTTTCTTTCCTTGTTTATGTTTAAAAATTCCTCTGTCATATTTCAATATGAAAAAATAAGTGGTATTAAAAAACAAATAGGCAGGTAAGGTGACAGTAACTAAACTAGTATGATAATAGACAAGTGGCAGAATAGAATTAAAGTCTCCCACCATCCTATTATTGATGAGAATGAATATTCAAATGAAAAAAGAAGGAAAGAATTTTTAATAAATGGTATTTAGGACAATTTGCTTTCAAACTAAGTCAAATCCAAATGGATTAAGGATATTTTTTTAATTAGACAAGGGAAAGAACGGAGAGGATTTGATAAGTTTAGAAGGATTAGAAAAAATAACAGAAATAATAGACTGTGGGAGTTGGTGAGACCCACATATCACATTTTGTGGAAAATGTGGTAAGCAAGAGGTCCCTTTCAGATGCTCTTCCTAAGCACGTCCACCTCAGTAGTCACTTCATTCAACAAGCATTTCCTGAGGCTTCTCTGGTCAGGCAGAACTGTATTCCTGGAGCTCAGCGGTAAATACT
This sequence comes from Sciurus vulgaris, assembly GCF_902686455.1. NCBI lineage: Eukaryota > Metazoa > Chordata > Mammalia > Rodentia > Sciuridae > Sciurus > Sciurus vulgaris. Next base: position 63,171,552 of record NC_136476.1, read on the forward strand.
CCCTGATCTTAAGTAACTCACAGACTAATGAGGGAGACAGACAGCAGCAAGAGTTATGATGAGAAGTTGAAGGTGCTTTGGGAATACAAGGAAGGTGTTCGGGTCATCAGAAGAAGCGATCGAAGGCTGAGTCTACAAAGATGAACAAGCATTAGCCAGATGATGAAAAGACAGTGGGGTGCCTCTGCACAGAGAGAACAGAACAGCATGGGCAATCAGCAACACCAGGAAATGCAGGCTTTCAGGATGTCCAGGGCAAAGAATATGTGGATGTGCAGCTAGAGGTAGCACTGGGGGGGATACAGGATCCTTGCAGGCATGTGTGCAGACCTGAGCTGTGAGCCACAGGAAGTCTCCGACAGGTCCTAAGCAGAGTCATCTAGCAGTATGGAGGCTGGAATGGAGGTAGAAATAGAAGGGGGAGATTTGGGAGAGGAAGAGGCCTGAGCCAGGGCCTGAAAGGAAGATGGAGAAGAGGAGAGTTCCAGTGGGGAACCCAGCAGACCTGGTGACTAGATTGGGGAGGAAGGGAAAATAAACCATGCAGGCCCACACTCTAATGGGGTACGCCACTTCTTCGTTGAAAGATGGGGGCTTGTGCCAGATGGTCAACTGCATCCAGGCTCTGATTCTCTAATTCACTGACCATTGGAAATTTTACATTTTCTTCTCAATGCCATCTTTTACAAAATCTCTGTAATGACACCAAGGATCCTGTGAGACAAGAGTTAGAGGTTCTTGAAATATTTCTCTGCACCAGCAAAAATTTTTTTCCATCCCCTGATGAATGGATCTACCTAACATCTGGTTTTCAGTTGAGAGTTCCCAACCTAACAGTGGCTTACATGGCTGCAGACAAACTTGGCCTCAGTGGCTCCAGCTCTGCTCTCCTGCATTGTTACCTTAACCATCTGTTTGCTTCTATGCTAATAAGAAATAACGTTCAATATGTTTTAATATGTGTGTCTATATAGATGTAGACATATTTAAATATGTAAACTTTCTTCCAAAAGATGTATATACAAAAAAACTATTAAAATGAAAATATGAAAGCAAAGACATAAGAAGAAACAAATATGGTATACTGTAGGAACTAACATGATCACAGTACATTGAGGCATTTAATTCTCTGAGCTTCTGAGCAACCTGAAAAGAAAGGAAAACACGGAGACTTATAGAGTTGTATTCACTGGTAGAGAAAGATATATGCATTCTTCAATCTACTGTGAAAGCAAAAACAATCTGCAAATGGCTTTTGAATGGGGGTTTGGAGGTGCTGAGCTGGTAGAGTCCCAACATGTAATTTTCTGATGCTTTAACTGAATTTCTTCCCACATATTTTATCCAGATGTGACTCAGGAGTTAAGTGTAAGTAAAACAGAAAGGTAGTCTGTTTATTCTAATGACATTTAATGAGTCCTGTATCGCTGAGGATACAGAAATGAAAATCCCAATCTCTGCCCTTGAAAAATGTACAGTCCATTTAGGAAAGCAGAGGGGTAAGCGGGTGATTGTAATATGATGTTGTGCGAGCTGCTCTAACAGTTCTAACCCAGGAGTGACAGGGAGACACCCCCTGAAGTTAACTGGGAGCAGTAAGGAAACGGGCATATAATAAGTAAATAAGCCTTTGGGGAAGGGACAGTAGAAAGTGTTCCAAGCAAAGCAACAGCATATGTGAAAAAATGACATGTCTGTGAGTCTGTACTGAGGACTGGGTGTGGGATATGCAATTGGAGAAGTCAGAAGAGATCAGATGTCTAGGATCTTGTGGACCATACCATGTTACTAAATTTTATGCTGAAGAAAATGGGAACTCACTGAAGAATTATAAGCAAAGAGAGTGTTTGATGATATTTACAATTTAGGGTAATTTAGGGGGGTAATCACTCTTCACTGCAGTAGGGGGATACAGTGTGGAAAGAGTTTATTCTGGGTCAGGAAAACCAGTGGGGAGACTTTTATATTATGCCAAATGAGCAAGGTTGAGATCTTCAACTAGGGCACCAGCAGCAGAATAGAGAAAAAAGGATATCTGGAAGAGCTACTGGAAAGGTAGAATCAGAGAGTGTATTGGCGTAAAGTGCCAAGTGAAGGATGGGAGTCAAGTATGAATCTCCAAGTCCTGGTTTGCATGCAGTATTGCACTGAAAGATCAGTTACTTTTCACCTAGAAATAACCATGTTAAGTTCAAAGCCCTGTTTACTTATAGTAAAGATAAACAATGAAGAAAGCACTGAATTAAGTGTTGGAATATCTGGATTCATCTCCACTTTCTCCAATCCAATTACAGGTTATTTGTCCTCTCTGTGCCAAAATTTCCTTATCTGAAAATGAAATATGTTCAGTCCATGCAGTAGGATTATTATTATAATTAAATGAAGTAATGGATAGGAATATACTTTGAAAGCAGTTCAATGCAGCAGAGTTGTTATCTCCTTATTTCTGATGCCTAAAGGAGCCAGCATAATATAAGAAAGAAAACAAGAGATTGGGATCATGAATGTGCATTTGAATGTCTCTGCCACTTGCATAAGATGGGTAAACTGGGAAAGTCACAAAGCCTTTTTGAGGTTCAGTACCTTCCTTTGTAAAATGGGAATAATAATGTCTGTGAAGATTTTGTAGTCAAGTGATAATTTGTTCACCCACTCAGTCATCACCTAACACATTTGAGTATCTACTATGTACTAGAAGCTGAGAATATAGGATTGAACACAACAAGCTGGAGTGTCCTTTTATACATGAAAGCTAATGTGAAGTGATATGGCTAAAGTGACAGATTAGGAAATTCAAAAACTTCTTCCACTAAAGGAAATGACCAAGCTGACAAAAATCATTAAATCAACTTTTGTCAAACTCTGGAATCTAATAAAAAAAAAACTTACAACTAGGAGACTGCTAAATGAAAAAAAAAAAAAAATTAAGTAAGAGAGCATTTTAACTTAATCTGTATCACATCCCCACTCACCAGCTCAGTAGCAGCTGTGGGGACAATGGCATGGTACATGTTTCTGATGTGGCTTCCTGGTGCCAGAGTAACCAGCGTGAACCTTGTTTTCAAAAAATCATAGTTGTTGTTTTGACCTGTGTGATGCCTTTTCTGAAGGATCAGCTCAGAGATTTGTCTTTTTTTTTTTTTTTTTCACCTCCCTTAGAACCTTCTTCAGTCTGAAGTAACTGTACCAGTGATATTTGTCAAAAAATACTTAAAGGCAAATAGTAGATGAAGCATCCTGGTGTGAGGAATATGTGGCAAGAAACAGACAGATGAAAAAGCCTGGGAAGAGAGAGGCTAGGGAAGGACATATGTGGGGAATGAGGACTTTGAAAATTCCTCTGCTTTCAAGGAAATTTAGAATGCCACACATCCAGGGCTAGATTACGGTGGAGGGATGAGAAGACCATGAATATTCACCCCTGACTGATACTTAGGATGCATGCAGGAAGTGGAAGCTAAAGCAGGGTTGTAAAATGTCTTGCTCAGCATTAAGGAGTTTTCACACACAGGATGAACCTACAAAGACCTGGAAGATGATTTTTGTTTTGTTTTATTTTGGCACTAAGCATTTAAGAAAAATCTCTCAAATCACTAGCTGAGTAGAGACTTCAGTGACCATACACACCCATCTTTAGGGAGAATACAATTTTTATCAAAAAGTAGTTTAGAAAAGTCACTAAACAAATCAGCAACTACAACCCACAACAAGCAGGAAAAAAAAAAAAGTGAAAACCAAGAGTACAACATCTTAGTGAATAGAGACTCTCAACAAAGGGATAGAAATTCTAAAAAAGGAATTAAATAGAAGTTCTGGAGTTGAAAAGTAAGCTGAAATGGAAAAAAAAAATTACTATCAAAGTTCAACAAGGAATTAGAGTAAGCAGAGAAAAAGAATCACTGAATATGCCAGATTTGGTGGTGCTGAGCTACTCAGAAGGCTAAGGAAGGAAGACTGGAAGACCAAGGACAGCCTGGGAAACTTAGTAAGACCCTGTCTCAAAATTTTAAAATAGGGCGAGGATATAGCTGAGTGGCAGAGCACTAAGGTCGTGGGTTCACTTGGAAGGAAGGAAGGGAGGGAGGGAGGGAGGAAAATAATCACTGAATTTAAAGATAAGAGAACAGAGACGCTTCAGTTGGAAGACTAAAAAAAGAAGAGAAGAAGAAAAACAAACAGAGCCTAGAAGACTTTTGTAACACCATCAGACATACCCACATATACATAATGGGAGTTCCAGAGGTAAAGAAGAGAAAGGAAAGGGCAGAGAGAATGTTTGAAGAAAAATGGCTGAAGCTTTTTAACTTTGATAAAAAAAAAAAAAAAAAAACGTGCACAGACAAGAAGTTTAACAAACTCCATGTAGAATAAATATCCTCAAAGAGATCCACACCAAGACAGATTAGAATTAATTTATCAACAAAGACCAAAATATTGAATGGAGCAATAGAGACGCAACTCATTACATACAAGTGAGTCTTAGTAAAATTATGTCCTAATCTTTTATCAGACACTATGGAAGCCGTAAGACGGTTGAGATGACATATTTGTAGTGTGCTGAAAGAAAAAAAAAATGTCAATCAATTCTTCATCCCAGCAAAACCATTCTTCAAAAACCCCAAGAGAAAGCAAGATATTCCCAAATAGGCTGCCGTGGCCTCGCTGCCACAGCTCTCTAAAGCCAGCACGGACTCTACCTCATCCAGCTCCAGCCCAAGGAGAAGCGGGGGGTAAGTAAGGCGGGTCTTCTCACCACCGGATCCTACAAAGCAGACTGCCCACAAATCAACAGGTGGTAAAGTACTCGGGAAACAATGGGCTACAAAGCCGCTCGCAAGAGTGCGCCCTCTACTGGAGGGGTGAAGAAACCTCATCCTTACAGACTGGGACTGTGCCACTCAGTGAATTAGAGGTTATTAGAAGTCCACTGAACTTCTGCTTCATAAACTCCCCTTCTAGCGTCTGGTGCGAGAAATTGCTCAGGACTTCAAAACAGATCTGCGCTTCCAGAGACCAGCTATTGGTGCTTTGCAGGAGGAAAGTGAGGCCTATCCGGTTGGCCTTTTTGAAGACACCAACCTATGTGTTATCCAAGCCAAACGTGTAACAATTACGCCAAAAGACATCTAACTAGTTAGTATGCCTCATAAATGGAGAACGTGCCTAAGAATTCACTATGATGGGGAACATTTCATTCTCAAAAAACAATTATTTTTTTCTCTTCTTCCTGTTATTAGTAGTTCTGAACGTTGGATATTTTTTTCCATGGGGTCAAAAGGTACCTAAGTATATGATTGCAGTAGAAAAATAGGGAACACAAATCAGGTATTGGCCATTTTTCCATTTTCATTTGTGTATGAATTTTTAATGTAAATGCAGGGTTGTAAAGCATTAATGCAAGTCAAAACGTTTCAGTGAACAAGTTTCAGTGGTTCAACTTTATAACAAGAAAACTTAAATTTTTCTAGAGAATGCTAGCATTTGGATTTTTTTTAAACAAGTAAATTTCTTATTGACAGCAAAGAAAAGATAGTTCCAAATAAACAAAAGCTGAGTGTGTTGCTAGCAGACCTGCCCTTAAATTCTAAAGAACATTTCTCAGACAAAGATGAAAGAACAGTAACTCAAGCCATACAGAAAACTAAAGAACACTGATAAGGTAACCATATAGGTAATATAAAACTTATTTTTATGTATATATAATTATATATATATATATATCTTTCTATATGATTTAAAAGGCAAATGCAAAAAATAATAATTATAAATCTCTCTGAGTGGGCACACCAAAATGTATAAAGCTGTATATATACTCTTCCTAAGATGTGCCCAACAAGAAGAAGGCCGTGTTTGGCTTGGGCACCAGAACTCTGAAGCCCAAACACTGAGTAGCTGGGTAAGTTCAGTCTTTCTCAGCACTTCTGGAGCTGGAGGAGAACTTGGGCAAGGGTGCTGAACATCACAGCAGTCAAGGAAATTAAGTTGTTGGTATTGGAAAAGCTATCAATCTTGGTTTTTTTTTAGAACCTCAACTGAAATCTTATCAGAAATTCCAGCTCTAGCAAGTCAGTGAATTGAAGGAAAAACTTCAGGTGGAAACATGTGACCTTTACTGCTCAACTAAAATCAATTTTTAAAAGCTGTGTGAAAACTCAGCAAAAGTATCCCAGGAGCCACACCGGAAAGCTGTGCCACAGTGCAATCTTTGAGGATTGGTCTTTCCAAGTGAAATTATGGGCAAGAGACTCCACATGAAACTGGATGACCACTGGCTTGTAAGTGTTTATTTGGACAAAGCACAGCAGAATAATGTGGAACAAAAGAATGAAACTTTTTCTGTGTCAATAACTAGCTCACAGGCAAAAATGTTAACCTGGAATTCCCTGAGTTTTACTTGTTAACAAAAATGACTGAGGTATCATTCACATTTTAAAGAAAAATACCATATATTAATTACAGCACAAGGGGGGAGGATGGAGCTGCATAAGAACAATTTTTGTGTATTATTGAAGCTAAATTGGTGTTACTCAAACTAGACCTATTAAAATGTTAACCCACCAAAGTAACATTCAAAAAAGAACCAAAACCTTTTCGAGAAGGAAAGGAGAAGAGAATAAAAGTAATACATTACAAAAATAGATTAAACACAAGAAAGAAAGAATTGAGGAATAAAAAAAGATATGACATATAGAAAACAAAAAGAAAAATGGCAGGAAAAGTCCTAACTTGTCAGTAGTGACTTTAAACGTGAATGGATTAAACTCTCCAGTTAAAAGGCAGAATGGCAGGATGTGTTAAAAATCATAGTCCATATAGTGTGTCTCCAAGAGACTCAGTTTGAAAATAGGTTGAAAGTGAAAGGATAGAAAAAGATATTTCATGAAAATAGTTACCAAAGGGAGCTGGAGTGGCTATACAAATATCTTAAGGCCATCTTAATAGTCCTTAAGGTGAAAATTGTACTAGAGAAGAAGGACATTTATAACCATAAAAGAAAAGCCCCATCAATAACATACAGCAATACAAACACGAGCGCACACAATATGAGAGCCCAAAATATGTGAAACAGAAACTGAGAATTAAAGGAAGAAATAGAAAAATCAATAATAATAATTTGGATTTCACTATCTCATTTTCAAAATGGATAGAACAACTAGACAGAAAATCAAGGAAATAGAAAACTTGAACAACACCATAAGACAACTAGATATAACAAATATCTATTGATTATTCCACCAACAATGTTCTTCTCAAGAGCATATGGAATGATCCCTAGGTTAAACTCTACAATGGATCTGAAACAAATTACAGTATATTCTAAAAGATTTAATCATCTAAAGTATATTCTAAGTCAAAATGGAATGCATTTAGAAATCAATAACAAGAAAATATCATAAATTCACAAATCTCTGGCAATTAAACAACACTCCTAAATAATCACTGGGTCAAAAAATAAATAATCAGGGAAATAAGAAAATATTTTGGGATACGTGAAAAACATAAATACAATATACTAATTATGATATGCAGCTAAGTCAGCACTTTAAAGGGAAACTTATAGGTGTAAATGCCAGCATTAAAAGAGAAAGATCTCAAACCACTAACCTAAATAAGAAACTAGGAAAAGAAAAGCAAACTAAAAGCAAGCAAAAGAATACAGATGAGAATGGAAACAAATGAAGGAATAAATAAAGGAATCAAAAGTCAACTCTTTGAAGAAGTCAACAAAATTAATAAATTTTATCTAGACTAAGAAACAAAGACTTAAATTATTTAATCAGAAATGGAAGTATGAACATACTACTCTTTGCAGAAAAATTTTTTAAAAGTTTTGTAAGAGAATGCTATGAACAATTGTACCCTAACAAATTAGATAAGGTAGATAGAATAGACAAATTCCTAGGATACACACATACTACCAAAACTAACTCAAGAAGAAATTGAAATTCTGAGCAGACTTAGATAGATTGAATTAGTAATCAAAAACTACACCCCCCCCAAAAAAAATACCAGCACCAGATGACCTCACTGATGAATTACCAAATGTTTAAAGAAGAATTAACACCGTTGTTTTTAAAACTCTTCCTAAAAATGAAAGAGAAAAGAATACTTCCTAACTCATTCTATGAGACCAACATTGCAATGATACCAAAGCCAAATAGGAAAGAAAGGAAACTACAGAACAGTTTTGTTTCTATGCAGTAGCAGTGAACAATCTGGAGAAGAAATGAAGAAAATTTCGTTTTTAATACTTTCAAAAGAATAAAATACTCTTCCTTTAGGAGAGCGCTCGCCTAGCATACGCAAGGACTTGCGGTTCGAATCCCCGGCTGCTCAAGTGAGAAGAAAAAAAAAAAAAAAAAAACCACCAAAAAAAAGAATAAAATACTGAGAAATACATTTTAAACAAGTTGGTGCAAAACATTTACACAGAAACCTATAAAACTCCATAATAAGTAAATGAAAAGACATCTATGTGTATAGATTGGAAATGAATATTGTTAAGATGGTGGTGCTACCCAGTGATCTACGGAGTCAATGTCATTTCTGTCAAAATCCCAATCTTTTTCAGAAGTGGAACTAGTGTTTGAAAATTCAGCGGAATTTCAAGAGATTCCAAATAGCTACAGGAATCTTCAAAAAGAAGAATGGTTGGAGAATCATGGCATTCTGATTTCAAAACTACCACAAGTCTACAATAATCATAGATACTGACATAAAGGTAACACATTGAAGTGGGTATAATAGAAAGTACAGAAATAAATCCATGTGTCTGTGATCAAGGGTACCAAAACCATTCAATGAGAAGAGAATAGTCTGAAATTTCCATAATTGATGCTTGCACAACCTGATATCTAAATGCAAAAAAAGAAATGAATTTGGACCCCTACCTCACAAGGTACACAAAAATTAATCCAAAAAGGGGTCAAATACCTAAATACAAGAAGCTAAAACTAGAACACTTTTTGAAGATCCATAGGGGTAAATCTTCATGACTTTGATTTGGTTTCTTGGAATATGATAACAAAAACACAAGCAACGAAAGAAAAATAGGTGAATCAGACTTCATCAAAATTAAAATCTTTTCATTTGAAAGGCATAAACATGTGAAAAAGGAAACCCACAGAATGGGAGAAATATTTGTTCATCATAGGTCTAATAAGAGCCTAGTGTCCAGAATATATAAAGGAAATGTACCACTTAACTACCAAAAAAAACAACTCCAAATGAGCAAAAGACTTCAGTAGACCATTTCTCCAAAGAAGGTTAAAAAAAAAAAAAAAAAAAAAAAAAAATGGCCAGGAAGGACATGAAAAGGAATCGTCATTAGGTGTTAGGGAAATTCAAATCACAACAATGAAATGTAACATTACAACCCCCTAAAATAGCTATCAGCACAGGCAATACCAAGTGCTGCAAGAGTGTGGAGAAATTACTGGTGGGGAATGTAAAGGGTTGTAGCCACTGTGGAAAACCAGTCAGGCAGTTTCTTAATAAGTTAAACATAGAATTACCATATGACCCAGCAATTGTACTCCCAGGTGTATAGCCCAGATAATTAAAAACGAATGCCCAAACAAAAAGTTGTACACAATGTACACAAAGAAGCCAGACACAGAAGGCCACACACTGTACAATTCCATGTGTTATGAAACGTTCAGAATACACAAAATTCATAAAGAGAGAACTCCAGACTCTTGAGAGAAGGGGGGATGCTTAGTTGATACAGGGTTTCCTTTTGGTGCGATGGAAATGTTCTGGAACTATGGTGCGTACTGTTGCACGACCTTATAAGTGTATTAAACGCCACTGAATTGTACACTTTTCAAATAGCTAAAATGGTAAATTTAATATTATGTATATTTTACCACAATAAAGGTAAAAACTAATGATATTTGAAATTTATTTTGAAATAATTTGAGACATACAGAAAAGCTGAAAGAATAGTACAAAGAATTTTTATATGCTCTTCATTCTGATTCCCTAAATATTATTATTTTATTAATTTGCTGTATTGATTTCTCTCTTTCTCACTCTTCCTCTTGTGCCCCCTTGTCCCTCCTTCCTTCCTCCACTTCCCATATTCTGCTGACCTTTACATTTTGACAATTGCCCCACTAATGTCCTTTATGGTGAAAGACAAAATTTTGTTCTAGTCCAGGATCCCTCCAGGATCATACATTAAATTTAGTTCCCAGGCCTCTTCCATCTCTTTTCATTTGGAACCATTGCTCTGCCTTTGTCATTCATGACCTTGACTTACAGAATGTTTTGAAGAGGCCACTTGTCTTACAGAATGTTCTTCAATTTGGGTTTGTCCTAAGTTTGCCAGTAGTTAGATTCAGTTTTGCATTTTTGGCAAAATAGCACAGACACCGTGCCACGTCTTCCCAGGGATGTGGAGGCACGGGTATCCTTCATTCCATCATTGTGACGTTAAGGTAGCTCATCTGGTAAGGGGACCTTCCTGACCTCTACACTATAGATTCACGAGTTCTCCCTTTGTAAATTAATAGGAGTGTTAAAGAGTGTTATGGAGAGATATTTTGAGACTGTGTAAAAATCCTGTTTCTCATCAACCTCACCCCCTGGCATTAGCATGTATTCATGTACTTTTTCAAACAACTTTTGCTGTAGTTTTGGCCAGTGATTTTCCATTTCCATAATATTAATTCCTACCTGTATTAATAAGGAAGAGCTTTCCCTAATTCTCTCATTTATTCACCTAATAAATATTTATGTATACTTACATTTATTTATAAATATTTATTAGGTGAATAAATAAATATCAAAGTCTGGATTCTTTTTTTTTATTACCATCATTATTTTTATGCCCAATTTTTCTCTGACTTGACCAGTAAGACCTCGCTCATGCTGGCTCCCGTCCTTCTGACCTGTCCTTACATTCTTTGAGTATTTTCTTATTTACTGACACAACCAGATGTTCCAGGTTCATCTTGTGCTTTCCTAACTTGGCACTGTAATCAGCCAGGTCCTCAAGGAGTCTTGAGGAGTTCCTTTCAATGGAAATTGGTATTTAGAAACCAAGGCCTGGGTTCATTGTGAGAGCTATTACTAAAAAGACCAAAAACTAACTCTCCCTGATGAAACTTTGGAATCCTTCATTAAAATGTTTTGGTTTTGTTTTTGTTTCGTGGTCCGGGATTGAGCCCAGGGCCTTGCACATTGTAGGCAAGGGTTCTACCACTGAACTACACAGCCAGCCCCCTTGTTGGCTTTGTTCAATAGAAGTGTGTGAAAATGTTGGACATTGTAATTTTCCCACATTCTTGTACCAAATCCATTTTTATTTTTTTATACTTTCTGTCTTAGTCCATTTTGTGCTGCTCTAACAAAGTACCTGATATTGGGTAATTTATAAAGAACAGAGATTTATTTCTTACAGTTCTAGAAGCTGAGAAGTCCAAAATCAAGAGGTCTGCATCTGAGGAGGCCTTGTGCTGCATTCCCAAGGCTGAAGGTGGAAGGGAAATAGAGGGTGAGAGAAAGATCAAGAGGGGCCAGACTCATCCTTTTATTCCCACAATAACAAACTCACTCCAATAATGACATTAATCTGCCTATAGCCTAATCCCTTTTAAAGGGTTCCACTCTTAACATTGTTGCATTAAGGATTAAGTTTCCAGCACATGGGTTTTGGAGAATGTATTCAAATGGTAGTTCCTTTCTTCTAGTCTTACATGGAAATGGACATGTAGGTATAGTTGCAAACATGTATCATGCCACTTATGTCTTCCTTTTTCCATATGAAATCCTAAATATTTCTCCACATTGAAGCAGGGCCTCAATTCCTCTTCTCTTACAGGCTACCATGATTCCCATGATTCCTTAGTGCAAGTCCTTCCTTTCCCCGTGTGTGATAGGTGATCTTGAGGTTTTAGCTGCTGGGATTGTCCTGAAAATCTAGCACCCAGGTTTTTTTCAGTTGAATTTGTTCCTTCAGATAAATTCCCTGAAGTCGAGAAACATTTCTAAAAGGATGTGACACAGTTTATCCCCCTCACCATCTTTTCTGCCTCTGATCCTTCACATTTCTTTCTCCTTCATGGATGCCTGGAGATCCAAAAGTAGGTCGGAGTGTTCACTAGTCATCACCAAGTAATAAAGCAGCAGATGCCTGCTAGGTGCCAGACTCCACCCGATACGCTGTGTGTGCGCAACCCGGCACTTTTCTCCTCACAACAAACACACACAGGGGTCTTTCCACAGACGTTGCGAGGTCAAGGAGAATTCACCCTGAGGTCTTTCTTGCTCCAGAGCTTTTGAAGCTGCAGCACTCCAGTTGCCAGGAGATGGGTTTGCTGGGCTGCCACGCTTGCTCCGCCTTAGGTAGGATGCGTCCCATTCTTCCTAAGCATAAAGCTGGTCCTGGAATCTGACCCTATTTTTCCTAATTATAAAGGGCAAGACTCAGCTGCTTAACAGACTTGAGAAGAAATAGGGGTGGAGTAGTCATTAATTGAAGGATTGCCCATGGCTCGCTAATTAATTTCAACCCAAGGAAGGTCTCTAGCAGAGATGGCAGACTCCAGATATGAGTGACAAAAAATTCCAAAATAACAGTTACCAAAATAAGACATGCTTACGCCTCTCTCACACTGCCCAAAGGCAATGCATTGTACTTAGTTAATTAAGAACTTGGACTCCAAACTTAGCAGTAACCCTTATGAGCTATATGACCTTGGGCTCTAGGCTCTCTTGACCTCTGTTTTCCCATCTATGTAATAGGGTAAAAATAGGGTCTTACTTAAAAGGGTTTTGTGAGGATTAGCTACATGATTACATGGAAAGTGCCCAGAGCAAAGCCTGGCACATAATAAATGCACAATAAATATGAACTCTTGTTGTCCTTAGTCTTGAATAGTTTAATTTTCATATCACCAATGTGAATAAAGAAATGGAAGGAGTGGCCAAGACTACCAGCTATCTCCCAATATCCTTTCTCTTAGTCTTTGATGGTAGTAGTCACCTAATTTTTAAATGGACACATAGCCATGCTGAGCAAGGACTACATTTCCCTTGGAGCTAAGCTATAATCCCAAAACTCAGTTCTGGTCAGCAGGATGTAAGTGGGGATGACATGTGACTAACAGGAAATGTGTTTAAAGCCCTTTCCTGGATTTTCCTCCTCCCTGCTGGCTGGTATTCAGACAGGAGAGCTGGAAATCCAGCAGCCATCCTGGATAATGAAGTGACCTTGAAAACAGAAGACCCACATGACAGAGCAACAAGATAGGAGGTACCTGCATCTCTGACACTGTGGCACACACTGTGTCAACTCTGGGCTGACACCCTCCAGACTACTTGAATAAACTTGTCTTATGGGAGCAGCTGTTATTTAGGGGACTTCCTTAATAGGTGAATAAAATCCTAACCAAGACCAAAAGTATAACCTGTTTTTAAGGTGACTGAATGCTGACTATATAATTCATTGAATAACCGAGCTCAGGAGCAATGGACTAAATCTGATAGCATGGAGTTTAGCAGTGATAATGTAAGGTGCTTCCCAGTGTCCATAAAAGCAGCCTCTCAGTGGCCAAATGAGATGAATGTGGCTTGAAGACCTTCTGAATGGTCTAAGTCTTATTACGGAGATGATGGAATTCATAGGGAGGGAGTCAGTGATGTATGTCCCACTTGCTCCTACCCTTTCCCCAGAAGCATCTGACTGCAAGGCTTACCTCCTATGAATTGACAGTGGGATATTTCAGTGCAGGGGATTTTAAGCTCTGTTAATAGCACAGTATCCAGCAGAAGATTGTGACTCTGCATTACTTTTTGTAGGTCAGTCTGCACCTGGAACATAAACAAGTGGGAGTGTTTTCAAAGAAAACCTAGAAAAGACATCTGTTTGGAGTGGTACGTGGTGGGCCTGATCTGGATCAGTGAATTTATTCTAGCATGTCAGCAAATGACTGTGGCAGGAGCTGTGGTGACATACTATTTTACTAGGTGAGAGTTTGTACGTGTTGGAAAACTCAGTTTCATCTAAGCACTCACGTCTGCGTCAGGGAGCAAGAGGGAACAGGACTGAGGCTGGTGACTTTCACTTCTTTAAAAAAAAAAAATAGCTGGAAATGAATGTGAGTGTTGTTGCTGATAATTATGGGAGGTGAGAAAGTAGGAGGCTATTATTTTGTTCTTTGCCCTTTTCTATAATTGTCTCAGTTTATCAGAATAGCAGGTCATGATATAATTTACTAAAAAAGTAAACTTTGTAATAGTACCAAATGTCCTTCTGCTTTATATAAATATCCACCAAAGGACTTATAAATTTGTTTGGGTTTATGAAGAAGGGTTGCGAGTCCCCTCTGCTGACTTCAGAGCTGAGTATTAAAGCTATAGTCTTCATAGTTTTTTTTATTAAAATGAGGTACCATATCTGTGTTAAACATCTTTTTAAACTCCATTTTCTGATTATATAAATAACTCCTTCAGTATCCATTAATTAAATCTCTGAGAGAACAGTTTTATTTAACTTGAAGTCATAGAGCATAAGAACCACATAAAACTAGCATAGGGAAATGAAACATTAATTTTACGTGATGCATCTGTAGCATTTGCATTCGTAAAATGTTACTTTGCAATTTTGTCATAAAGCTGGAATAAGAATAATGAACTGCACTGAACTTTAAACCGTGCTTGTGTTTTCTTCCTGGTCCCAACCTTGTTTTAATTATCTTTTTGGTCACTTTTAAAATAGGGATAAAAGGAACTTGCCATTTACACCTATTCTGGCATCAGTGAATCGCCTTATCCGTTATCACCTGGGTACTGTGGCAAAAGGATCTTTCATTATTACATTAGTCAAAATTCCACGAATGATCCTTATGTACATTCACAGTCAGCTGAAAGGAAAGGTAAGGGGAAAATGTTCTCTCTGGGCACATGCCATACTTCAGTTCCACAGTTTGAGCACCCAACAATGCTAAATGCAAAGTTGTGTGTGAATGTTTTCTTCAGTCTGCACACAGTGGAATCCTATTCTTCCTCCTCATCTCCCTTCATGCATTCTGTATGCTCTGGCAAAATTCATTGAATCACTGGTCTCCAGTAATGTGCTGTGCTTCTCTTGTGTTGACTTACACACCTTCCTCCTTAGATCTTCTTCCCTATACATTTTTTTTTTTTTTGGTACCAGGAACTGAACCCAGGGCCACTCACAACTGAGCCACATCCCAGCCCTCTTTTTATTTATTTATTTATTTGAGACCACATCTCGCTACGTTGCTTAGGGCCTTGCAGAGTTGCTGAGACTGGCTTTGAACTTGGAATTCTCCTGATTTAGCCTCCCAAGCTGCTGGGATTTACGGGTCCTGTTTTACTTTTTAATTTTATTTTATGAGGTACTGTGTGATGCTTTGATACATTTACACATTGTGCGATAAGCATGTCCTCATGTTTAACATACCTGTCACCTCATATGTTTGTTGTGTCTTTGTAGTAAGAACTTTCAAAATCATCTCTTCTAGCTGTTTTGAAATATCCCGTATGGTATTGTTGACTATAGTCTCCCTGCTACACAATAGAACACTAGAAGTTGCTCCTCCTATCCAACAGTAATTTTGTACCCACTGATCAACTCTACTAGAAGGAAACAGGAAATGCTCCATGGCATTGGTTGGGGCAAGAATTTGTTAGATAAGGCCCCAGAAGCAAAAATTGATAATTGGGATTATCCCAAACTACAAAGCTTCCGCACAGCAAAGGAAACAGAATAGAATGAAGAGACAGCCTACAGAGTAGAATAAAATATTTGTAAACTGTACATCTGACAGTGGGTTAATATCCAGAATATATAAGGAATTCCCTATATTTACTATGAGAATAACATGCAATTCAACAGTTTTGTTCAAAGACCACCTCTTCCTGGAAACCTTCCTGATTCTTCCCATCTCCCATGCAATAGTCTTTCCATTTTCCACTATTACACTTAGTATTTTTATCATATTCTTGTTCTAACCTCTTATGTTTAGCATTTTCTTCTCCTAGTAGATTGTAAGTCCCTGACTGGTCTTCTATACCTCACTGTGTCATACATGCAATGAGGACTACATAAATGTTGAATTGATCAAAAACAATGCAGCCATTATGTTTTAAAGAAGAAAAGGGTGGATGTGGAGGCTTTGAAGTTAGTTTATAATATTTAAATTTATTTTTCTAACGTTTGAAGTGTTCTATATGATGGTTTGGTTATTTTTTTTTTAATTATTTCACTTTTTCCCCCCTGTCCAGGAAAATGCTTGTGCACGATGTATACTGAAGTCTTGCATTTGTTGCCTTTGGTGTCTTGAAAAGTGCCTAAATTATTTAAATCAGGTAAAATATTTTAAATCTTTCACTTTCAAAAGTAGGTTGTTTCTGCCCCCAAGATTAAAAAATTGAACTTAACTGAAAGATGTTTTGTGTGTGTGTGTGTGTGTGGTATTATATTGTACATTGTGCCTTGATCAAGTATAGACATACTTGAATCCTGTTCTTTTTCAAATTAATATGTGTTCTTAACAGATTCATTATTATATTAATCTTAATTTCATTACACGAGTGAAACATCATTAGGTTTTTTCCTGATGAGACATTCACATCCTTTTAAAATTTTATCTAAGAATCTTTCCACTGTTATTCTTGAATTATTTTAGCTGTGTTGAAAGCTTTAGTTTAGTGTAAAGCTATTGTGACATTTGTTTCTTTTTTGCAATTATCTACTGTCATTCAAAAACCAGTATGCTGTGTTGCTCCTTTATTTATTTATTTGTTTGTTTGTTTGTTTGTTTATTTTTGGTTCAACTGCTAAGCACTGTGGTGCCAGAGAAATATTATCAAAGGAAGTGCTGTTTCTAAGGTTGTCTGGAGGAATTGATACTTATGAGATAATAGTTCTTGGGAGAGTAGGTTGACTGTCTTTCTATATTTGAGCATGTAGGATTGTTGTGGAATACCTGCCCGCCCCCCACCCTCTCTCTCCTTCTCTCTCTCCCTCCCTCCTACCCTCCCTCTCTCGCCTTTCCCATTCCCTAAAGATCAATTCTAATGTATTTATGCCCTTATCTAATAGGCCAAAGGCAAAATTGACTTTCTCACCATTTACCGCTAATGATCGGCTTTCCCACCACTTAGCTCTAGCATTACACTTTCCATTCACTCCAGGATAGCTGAAAGGATGACAGTCCTGGGGCCCTGGATTGAGCATGCCTGGACTTTGCTTTATTGGGCTCTATGGTTAATACAGGAAAATAGGTATGGCATTTGTAGCCAAATACATACTTTCCTGATTATAATATTTCCTATGGATGTACAAGAGTTTGGAAGTTTATTTTAAAATAACTAGTAACACCTATAACAACCTGAAAAAAATATTATTTGAAATCTGGTTTGAAGTTAAGTTATCCTTATCAAAAAGTTGATGGACTCACTAAACATCATCATAACATTTTGTACCTATCTTTTCCTCAGAGAGAGAGGAAAAGCCCTGCCTCCTAAGCTCGGTTCCTGCCACTTTCCCAGGCACCCTTTGCTTTTGCAGTTTCCCAGATGTGCCTGGAATGACTTCCTTCCTACAGCTGACCAGCTCCCGCTGAGCTTCTGCCTAAGCACTGCCTCCCTCCTGGAAGCTTTCCCTCATCAGCCAACCCCATCACAGCTTCCAAAGCACCAGTTCAACCTTGTGAAAACACTAAGAATTTGGAATTGTGTATTCCTTCTTTATGGTCACTTTAGACTTTCATCTCCTTAAAGGCAGGGATCTTATTTTTCTTTGTCTTCCCAGAAACTAGCACAATTCCTGGTGCACAATAGATGGTCTTTGTTTTCTGAATGAATTATGAGTTTTACTAGTGAATATTTGGTTTCAAAAAGACTTAACAAGGTGATGCAAAACTACAAATAAGCAACTCAAAAGGAGATATGCAGTTAAACTGAAGGAAGTAAACGTAATGTCAAGATAGTCAGTAACCAGGTGAAAGAAATTTTGTTTCCAACATATCTAAGCTAACAGTCACTGACAGTACTGTGGTCTTAAGAGGCTGGTCTTTCCTATACCAGATTTGTCCATTTTGGATCTTTGTTTTGTTGGTATGGTGTCTGAGGTTCAAAAGGAAGCATTAAAATAGTAATCAAACAGGCGAGCAGTGTTTTAGGGAGAATTCTGAACTCAGTAGTTCCATGGGGGAATGTGAAGTGCTGCAGTGTGGGGACTGGTCATCAGCAGTGATTCATGTCTCCTGTGCTCATAAGGAAGGCTTCATTTAAAATGAGGTCAACATATTAGAAAACTTCTTGCCACAAAAGGTTGAGCAAAAGAATGGGTAGAATGTTTTAAGCCTTCTTTCTATGAAATGTTTTCCAGCTGGGTGAGCATCCACCAGCTAACGTTTATTGAGTAGTGTTTACCATCTGCCAGGCTCTGTGCCTAATGCTGTGCATGCAGCATCTCCTGTTTAGAATTGTTTTGTCTTTGGAAAATGGGTAATGAAGAGTTAATGCCCCTTCATGTTTCCTCCTGTCCTCACTTTTGCTCTCTTTTCTGAGATCTGCATGCAACTTATCAAAAGCCTTGGGCAGGGGAAAATCCAAACACATGCAAGGCCTAGTTGAGGTAATATAATGAATGAAACAGGCTGGGATCTGAGACAGTAGCATGCAGTGGAGACCGTGGTTAACTGGAGAGCTCATATTCTGTCTAGGGAAGGCAGTCACTGCCCCCGGTCTTACAGACTGTGGTAATGTGAGAACTTATAGACAATTTCTTTCTTTTCCTAATTTTTTAAGAATTCTGTATGTCTGTGTTTTGCCTCCTGCTATTAAAATATTGATAATTAAATTCTGAGTGCACCAGGGTAAATAGACCTTAGAGCTATACCATATGTGTTATCCAGCGGCCACCAGTTCTCTGCCACTGCTTTAGAGAATTTACAGGAGTAGTAAAGAGGAGTGTTGATAGGCCATGTGATTTATAACAGAGGTGCTAGAGTTTTGCAAACACAGAGTGAACTGTGAACTGCTCTTTGTTCTGCAGGTGTGTAATGTGACATGAAGGTGATGATACATCTAGTCTAGCAGAATTCACTTTAGGTAGATAGATTTTTACAACCATAATGTGTTTTCTGCTGGGCACTGTATCACTCAGGCCTTGCTTTACTTTACCATTTGTAGATAGTACATTTAATATTGGATATCTGTTCTCTGACTTATGAGCTCTAATTTTATAAAGATTTGTCTATATAGTATAGAGCAGAAATTACAGAGAATGAGTTTTTAGTAGACTACACACCTGATGCCATACTAAATACCTTATATACATTATCAATTTCAAGAACTCTGTGGTGCAGGCATTATTTCCTCTGTCATATAGATGAGAAAATTAAAACAAGCATCTTGTAACAGATCACATGACTTAGAGGTAAGGAGGTTTTCAAATCCACGTTTACTTAGCTCTTTCCTTTATATCACACTGCCTCCCATGTAAGTATATCCACCTTTTTGTGCAACATAAAAATATGTACATATATATACATACAGAGAGAGTTTAGTATAGAGAATATTCAGACTTCTCAAATTTTCATGTTTTAAACTGAGACAAGTAATGAATTTAAAGAACATTTAATTAAGGTTTGTGTTTTAATTAGCTTTTTTATCACTGTAACCAAAAGACCTGACAAGAACAACTTGGGAAAGGAAAAGTTAATTTTGGCTCACAATTTCAGCAGTTCAGTCCATTGTCTGCTGATGCCATAGCTCTGGGCCCAAGGTGAGGCAGAAATCCTTGTGGAAGGGTGTGGTGGAGGAGTGCTGCTCGGTTTATGACAGTTGGGAAGCAGAGAGCTCCATTCACCAAAGACAAAATATAAACCCTGAAGGCACACCTCCGCCACCTACTTCTTCCAGCTGTAACCTACAGTTACCACCAGTTAATATATATCAGAGCATTAATCCACTGATCAGGTTACACCTGACATAATCTAATCATTTTACCTTTGAAAATGCTTGCGTTTTCTCACGCTTGAGCTTTTGGGGGATACTCCATATCTAAATGGTAACATTTCGCAAAGTATTTTTAATTCTTACAACCTTTAAAAAAGTCTAAGAATTTTTTTTAACATCTAAGAATTTAAACAAAACTTTATTAAATCTATTTCAGTCCATTTGGGCTACTCTAACAAAATACCATAAACTGAATATCTTATAAACAACAGAAATGTGTTTCATAGGTCAAGAAACTGAGAAGCCTAAGATCAGGGCAGTGTCTGATTTGGTGTCGTATGAGACCAATTTCCTGGGTCATAAATTCTACCTTCTAGCTATGTTCTCGCATGGTAGAAAAGACAAGACGGATCTCTGGAGCCTCTTTTTTGAGGGCATTAATCCCATTTGTTCACCTTCACCTCCCAGTGCCATCACTTTGGTAATTAACTTTCAACTTATGAACTAGGGAAGAGCTCAGGTGTTCAGAACATAGCATGGCCCTTTATCCCTGTCTCCAAATAAGGAAGGCATGTTTATAATCACCCTTTCCTCAGTTTATAAGAATCCACACATGGAATTGCCCACATTATGTTCCCTTTTCTTACCATTGCTGTCTGACTTTTCCCTCTGAAGGGAGTCATCATGTAACTATTTTAAACTTTAAGAGAATTTCTGTGTCCTTCAGTGAAGAAAGGAAAGGTGTGAAAATGTGGAAACTGTGCTCTGGGACAGGTGTCCAGCAGTCTTGATTATCTGCATGAAGACCCCTCTGCCTTAGCAATTTTTTTTCCACGTAACCATGACTTTTCCACTAAATTCTGTCATGCAAAAATACTTCCAAGGGTCACTGGGGCTCATGCATCCTTTTCAAAAGATTCCTGGATGGTGGTTGTCCTTATCTAACTTCTGGAAGTTGAGTGTTCTCAAGCCTGGGTCCTGTCTGAGCAGATCTTTGATGTGGGCTAAATGTTGATCTGATGCTCTTGGGGACAGTTTCGTTTTCCTCAGGTTAAGGAAAACTGAGAAAGTAGATGGACTGTCAAAAAGTAGTCTGCAGAAAGCTCAGAGAAAAGTTATCAGGGAACACCACTCAGAACTTCTTGAGAACCTTAGCATGAATCCTTTCAGACTAGGAGGTACAGAAACAGAGGGAAATTTCTTTGTCCTGCTTGTCATCTATAGCACATTTTTCTTCCTGAAGAGGTCACCTTGACCTTTTTGTTTCTCACACAGCTGATCTTCCTGCCTTGGGAGTAGGTGAAAGAACTAGCAAAATAATCACCAACTTTTTTTCAGTTAGGTGGAATACAGAGGTGTTGCACCATATCTGCAGAATTAATGCCAACATGATTAAATCCCTGTGAGGTTATTCTACCCTGAAACCCAGGGTGGAGAAATGGCATTATGGCAGCTTCTCTCCTATGTACATATAAATAGGCCACTACTCTAAAAGCAGATGGATGTGGCAGGATGGAGAGGGAAGAAAGAAGCAAAAGGAGGAATAATAATTCTCAGATGACCTCAGAAGCTTTTTTATAGTTTAGTTAGAAAGTGTCTGGCCCCCTGCTGAAGTCAGCTGACCAGAGATAAGAGAGAGAATGGGGTACCTCCTCTTCTCTTGTTTCTGTCTTCAGTTTCCAGGAGACTCCTGGTGAAACTGGAAAGGGCAAACAGCACAGCGAAGAATGGGTTGTTCCTCATTTGGGGTTTGGTTTAAACAGGTCATCCCATTTTGATTCTGAACATTTTAATGCTTTTTAATATTAGGAAGTATCTCAAATCAGTATAAATAGCAGTTATGGTAGATTATATTCTGCCTGAAAACCTGTCATTAATAAGTGATTGATTAGACCTATGGAAAGTAAGGTGTTTCTCTTCCGGAGTTACATCCTTGATCATAGAAGAGCGCTGTCAGTTAAATTTTTGAACTAAAGAATTGTCGTGGGAGATGCTAAAAGACTAGAAGTTGTGGAAGAAGTTATTAAAACTTGAAATGAGCACATGTTGTTTGTATTTTGAAAAAGATAAGAAGGTGGGTCCCCTTGTAAATGAGATCAATACTGATCTTTGACAGAACAGAGGTCAGCAGATTTTTCTCTGTAAAGGACCAGAGAGTAAATATTGTGACTTTATGGGCCACATGGCCTCTCACATCTGCTTAGTTTTTGCCTTTGTAGCCTGAAAGAAGCCATCAAGAGCATGTAAACAAATGATCGGGACGGTGTTCCAGGAAAACGCTATTTATGAAAGCAGTCAGCAGGCCAGATATGGCCCGCAGGTGGTGGTTTGACCATCCCTGCTCCAGAATAAATTGGTAAATGGGTATTTTTGTGAATACTTAGAGAATTAGTGAGCACTGGGAACTGTTCTGTGTTCTTTGAGAATAGGTCTGGCTGGGGCAGTTCTTCTTCATGGTTTTTCAGCAGGGTTACTGTTACACAAGATCAAAAGTAGAGTTTATTTTTATATCACTGAGGCATTTCACAGACTGTTTCAAAAGAAGTTTTTGTATGAGTTGGAAAAATGTGGAGCACTGCAGTTATATAGTTAACTGTTTGGTCCCTGCTATCTTTTAACTATAAGAAGCACTGGCAGATGACATATAAAGGAGTGAGCAGTGAATGAATGCTAACAGAAAACCTTGATAGTATGATTTCTTAAAAATAGTTGCTATGTTAGCTTTTGACATAAAAACATACAAATGTAATATAGTAACATTCTGATAGGGAATTACCCTAATTTATACAACTCTACTATATTTATCAAAGAATGTTGTAATTTCCTACTATTCCATTTCTGAAAAAAGTTTAAGAACCACAAGGAAAGACCTATTCAGTATGGTTCTCTTCATTTGGCCCTGGAATGTATTACATTTTTTATCAGTGAACTTTATCATACAATGGCAAATTAAATTTTCAATAACTGAAACATTATCTTCGTACAGGTTCATAATAACCAACAAGCATACTAGTGTACAATAGAATATTCAGAAATTAAAGACTTTCTCTTCCAAGTTTCAGTGTTAAAAAACTTAACACTGAATACTATGAAGTAAACCCTCAAGTCTAGCAGTTTTTCAACAATTACAGTAGTTTGCACATACTAATTATTTAAGTCAACACTAAATCAAAAATTCCTCAAGACCAAAAGTTTTAATCATTAATTCCATATACTCTCCCTTCTTAAGACTCAGATGGATTTGATGTAGTGATACTTATTTACGTTTTTTAGGACATAGCAATGCAAGTTTATTTTCAGAAAATAGAATGTCTTGCAAAAAAATGAGAGTCTGTATCCAATGGTTCAAATAGACAAGGGCTGCAGACACAGGTGTAATTGAATGAAAGTGTATCAGTTGGGATTTGGTATTATGCAAGACAGAATGCCCAGCTCAATCCAGCCTAAGCAAGAGGACAACATATTATTATTAGCAATATATTAGCTTCTATACTCAAAAAGTTGACTAGTTTCCTGGCTTTGTGGGGGATGCAAATACTGTTACCAGGTTCAAGTACCTGGATTCTCTGTTCTGACTTCTGTGGTGTTGACTTAAGCCTCAGTTTCACACTGTGAGCTCCAAGAGCTCTTCCTGTTAGTTGGCAAAACAGCTATGCCCATCAGACTCCACCCTTCAGGAGACCCATGCCTGTGGAGAAGACAGGAACCCTCTTTTTCCCAGAAACCCCAGGGATCATCTCTTTTACCTTCATTGGGTCTGACTAGCTTATGTAATGACAGCCTGACATTTGGCCAGGTGGGCAGAACACACGGATTGGCTCATATCAGTGATGGATGGCCCACACCCAGAGCTGAAGAGGGAGTCAACCCCACTTAGACTAATTAGAAAAGGACTATTTTCTCAAATGAGGCTTGGGGTCCTATTCCCAGAATGGGAAGGTATAAAAAGTGCCAGGCATGAAATGACTGTCTCCTGTAAGAGCTGTGAGAAGCAAGAGCATAGAGGAAAGCCACCCAGCAGAAGGTGATGGGCATTCAGCATAATACCGCACAGCTATCTGGTGCTCACACTTACCTCTGCCATTTATAAACCACCGCCGAAATGGTGTAAGTGTATCACTGATATTCATAGTCACGAACCTGACATCTAGAAAAGATTAAATTATGTTTGATTTACTAAGACTGGGAAGAGGTAAATGGATGTTAGAAAGGTTTGTGTGTGTGTTTTAATAAATAACTTTTAAAAGGGCTGAAACTAAGCTACCTGGAAAGCTCTTTTTGTCATATTAGATTTTTCCCCAGTGTTTAATATTCTTTGTGCTCAATTTCAACTTGAACCTCAGTGAAGCCGTGGGTTTGACTCCAAAATACTCTTAAAATCTGTGTTTTAACTATGCGATGCTTAAAAAGTCAATTTATTGATGAAATACTGCATTTTCTTTTGTCCAGAATGCATATACAGCCACCGCTATCAACAGCACCAACTTCTGCACCTCAGCAAAGGATGCCTTTGTCATTCTGGTGGAGAATGCATTGCGAGTGGCTGCCATCAACACAGTGGGAGACTTCATGCTATTCCTAGGCAAGGTAAGACCAAGTGTATTGTCTGAGTAAATTTTTTGCAAAAATGTGCCTTTTAGTTTTAAAAATACCTAACCCCCCTCCACACAAAAAACCTTGCCCAACTAAAAGTATTTAATAAAAGCAAGCACTTACAAAGTCTTTAACATGCATCAGATACTTTTCTATGCTCTTTACATGTATTGTGCTTATTTAATCCTCACAACAAATTTATATGCTAAATACTGTTATTCTCATGGGGGAACAGCGACACAGTGAAGCTAAGTATCTTGCCCATGTTTCACCTTACATATTTTGAACAATAAAGAATTCAGAGACAGTCAATGTTAAGATTAAGGTAGTATTTTGTCTGGAGCCTGATTTCCGGGCTTTAAATCATCACTCTATCACTTACTAGCTGTGGAATCTGAGACACGTTACATAACCTCTCTGTGCCTCAGTTTGCCCATTTGTAAAATTAGGACAATAATAGAGCCAAACTTGTAAAGTTGTGAAGAGTAGACTGGCTGATACATATAGAGTATCTAGGACAGTGCCCAACACGTTGTACATTTTTAGTGAATGTTAGCAATTTTTGGTGACGGTTAGCTATCATTGTTACCGTATATAAACCCTTTTAAAATAGAGCTGTTAGGGAATGAGACTTCTGCTTTCCTTAGAAGTGTCTGAGAAGAGAAAATTTATGCCATACTATTAAAATCTGCAAAATAATAAATAGCATCCATTATAATTCAATTTCATTGTACCTGTTATTTCCAACCATAAAATACTCAGAAATTTTGAAAAAAATGAGGAAACAATAAGGCTTGAAATATCTCCACTATAACCTCCTGACTCTTTTTACCATTTCTGTATATCACCTCCAGTATTATTTCATGGACTTGTTTCTGTAGTACAACATCATAACCTTCATGCCTGTCTGTCCTCCCCTTTTTACTGCACAGTATATCATATACATTTGCATCTTGCTTTGATCATCTTCCTAGTTACTCATTATCATTATGTTCCACATTCCATCAAATGCTGTCCTTAAACCTTCTCTTACTAATGAACACTAAGGTCACCCCAGCTATTGCACTTTTAAAATGTTTTTGAAAAGGAAAAGATCTTTGGCATGGAAAAGCACAGCTCTGTGTAGTTTTGTTTTGCTTTTTGGTACCTGGGAATGAACTCAGGGGCACTTGAGCACTGAGCCACATCCTCAGCCCTATAGTATTTTATTTAGGGACAGGGTCTCACTGAATTACTTAGCACCTTACTTTTGTTGAGGCTGGCTTTGAACTCATGATCCTCCTGCCTCAGCCTCCCGAGCTGCTGGGATTGTAGGCGTGCACCATTGCACCTGACAGCACTGTGTAGTTTTAAGTGGGTAGGGTTGCAGGCAACCTTCCTCTGAACACAGAAGAAAACGACAGATAATTATTTTGAAAGTTTGTAATTAAATTAATATTATATTGAATTTACTCTTATTATGTTTTTATATAGAAGACAAATTTTACAGTGTTGGTAGAATGAATTAGTCTGTTAAGGACTAACAACATCTGACATTGTTATTGTTCATGTGCTTTCTGTTTAATTCCAAAAGACTGCAGATTCATTCTTTTTAAACATATTTATAATTTGTGTCTAGAGTTTAGAAAGAGATGAAGTAGAATCAGAACATATAATATATATACACATGGCATTTTTTTTTTTTTTAAGAGAAAAGCCACTTAGAGGGAAAGGGGAAAGTTTCTAGTAAGTGGTGATAACGGTGATGGTGGTGATTTTCTTAAGTTCTGATTAAGGTGCTTGCAGCACTGGGTGCTGAGCAAGGAGCTTTAGTGAAGGCAACACTGGCCCTCTCTGTGAGGCGGGATTCATGTTATAGCAGAGGAAACCAAAGTTCAGAGACAGAACTAAATTGGCCAAATTTAGAGAACTGGAACGTGCAGAACACCGGTTCCACTCAGGCCTGTCTGACTTCCAAGATGATCATTGTGTACTATAATTGCCTCAGCTGACATTAAATTTGCCCTTGGGCCTTTCTTTTCTTTCCCTCCCTCCCTCCCTCCCTTCCTTCCTTCCCTCCCTTACTAATTTTGATGGTGGTAAACTACCCCGGGAAATAGTTCTAAATACAAAAAAGTTTATTATTTATAATAGTATAAAAGTGACCAATTGTAAATAATCTAATGCCTACCATTAGGGAATTGGTTAGGCATAATAGCCAACAGACTATTATTCACCTAATAAACATGTTTTATTATGAGTTTATAATATGATGCTAAAATACAATATAATTAATGGAAAGAACTGAGTAAAACTATAGTAAGACTATCACAGTACTGTTTAAAATGTGTGTAAGAGCTCGAGATGTAGTTCATACCTAGTATGAATGAGGCCCTGGATTTGATCCCCAGCAACACCAAAAAAAAAAAGTTGATTAAAAATAAAATGTGCATAAAGGAAAAGAAAGAAAATTAATACCCAAAAGGTTAACAACAATTGCCTTTGGATTTTGAAAATATGGATGACTTCAAATCCCTTTCTTTACCACATTGAGTATTCATTCTTTTTATAATGAAAAATATATAGAAGATAAAATACAATGTTTTAAAATTGCTTTTGAGTTTTTCAGCAGTCTAGTGATTTGTCAGAATTTTTCCTGTAGATTTTCAATATCCTTTTATTCATTCAATAACATTTTTTTAAAGTATTCATTTATTGTAGGTAGACACAATACCTTTTATTTTTATGTGTTGCCGGGGATTGAACCCAGGGCCTCATGGATGCTAGGTGAGCACGCTACCACTGAGCCACAACCCCAACCCCTCATTCAGCAATATTAAGTGTTTACCAGCAAATGCTGTGGGCTATTCTGGGTGCCAGTTATATACTGGTCAATAAATTTGATTTAAAACCAAGTAGAAAAGGCAGTTTTATATTCCTCTTTTCACTTGTTATTTTAAGTTTTTCCTGTTATACTAAATTTTTCTAACCATATTTATACAGTTATTGTTTCATTTATTTAATCTATCCCCTGGTTTTACAGTCAAAAAGTTCCCAATATTTTCCTAACATATGTTGCCGTGAATCTTCCTTGTCTGAATTCTTGCCCACATCATTTCTGGCTTATTTGAATCCTAGAATCCTACAATTAGAATTAATTGGAGTTCTTGGTTTGCATTACCAAATTGCTTTCCAGAAAGATATATTTTCAACATGATACTAATACCATCATTGAAAAGGACTTTAAAAATCATAAAAGATAAATTTTTATTTAAAAAAAATCCTAAAAGAAAAACTAAAAAAGGAAAAAATATCTTCCAGGCTTCTAACATACTAAGATAGGATTATTTAGTTTTCCTTTTTTAAGGAATATACTTCTGATTATAGAATCCAGTAAATCTTTTGAAAAGAGTTTCTTTTGTTACAGTTGAATGGCTGCTAGTGTGCAGAAGTAGTTTCTGAGCAGGGAGCCATAGTAAACATTATAAAAGATAAATGCCAGGAACCTCTACTATTGATACATGCAGCAACTTGAATGAATCTTGAGAGAATTAGTTTAAGTGAAAAAAAATCCAATTCAAAAAGATTAATACTGTATGATTCCATTTATGTAGCATTCCTGAAAGGACAGCATCTTGAGAATGGATAATGTATCTGTGGTGGTCCTCATTGTAAATAGCTATAAAATAGCTGTAATAGGGCAGAGCGCAGGATCCTTGTGATACTGTGGGTATTGTCTATATCTTGACTGTGTCAACCTCAGTACTGGTTGTCATATTGAAGGGAACTGGATGAGTCATACATGGAATCACTCTGTGTCACTTCTTACAACTGCAGATAGATTCACCATTACCTTAAAACTTAAAATTGAATTTTAAAAACTTTGAAATTCAAGACAGAACGAAAAAGTAATGTCATAGATCCTATTTCTATGGAACAGCAATGATTTTTCTAGAAGAATGAGGTAGATTTGGAAGAAACCATAGGTCCTCTAGGTTTGCATTAGAATAGAAATTTACAAGCTCATAAGTATTTCTAAGTCCAAAAATTATTGATATTTGCCCCCAATAAATCTGTCCCTCCAAAAAACAAAATAATCTCTTCTGTGTGAAATTATTTTACCTCTATTTGGTAAAACCTTTTCTCACGTTAGTTACATCTTTTAATTGACAAGTTACTTGACTTGGATTAATAAAAATGATAATGTGACTGGAACAGTGGCGCATGCCTGTAATCCCAGTGGCTTAGGAGGCTGAGGCAGGAGGATCACAAGATCAAAGTCAGCCTCAGCAACTTACCAAGGTACTCCCCAACTCAGCGAGACTCTGTCTCTAAATAAAGTGTTGTTTTTAATTTTTTTTAGTTGTAGATGGACACAATACCTTTATTTTATTTATTCATTTTTATGTGGTGCTAAGAATCAAACTCAGTGCCTCACACATGCAAACCAAGCACTCACCACTGAGCCACATCACCAGCCCTATATTTTAAAAAGGGCTGGTGATATGGCTCAGTGGTAAAATGCCCCTGGGTTCAATTCCTGATACCAAAAATAGAAAGAAAGAAAAAAAGTGAATTATTGCTCATAAGTGCTATTTTATTGGTAAACAAAATGTTTCAAAATACGGGTTCCAAGATGAAAGAACATCATAAATGCAGGACTTAATAGTGGCAAAAAAGAAAGGAAGGGGGGACAGATATTGTCAAGCATTGAGTCAAATGCTGTTTTAATCATGGGATGTGTATTATTGTCTCTTTTGAATATGGAAAAACAGGATCAGAAAGGTTAAATGAACTTCCTTAAAGTCACAAAGCTAAAGTAATAGCTCTGTAATTCAAATCTACCTCTTTCTAACTCCAAAGCTGGTGTCCTTTCCTTCCTGCTTCTTATACCCTCTTGTGTTTGAATCTCTTCTGCTGAATCCCCAATAACTTGTCCTCTATAACAGGAGTATCTAAACTTTTTAAATTATGTGCCCTATTAGAAAACGAAGTTTGAGCACAATTCCCTAACACATTTACCTTTATGACATGTTTACAGCTTCTACTAATTGGTGCATTCTAAAGCATACTAAAAAAGAAAATTTAAATGTATGAGAAATAGAAATAGAAGTTCCAGGTGATCCTGTTGAATACATATTAGAACACATGTTCCCCACCATGAAGATCACAGATTTAGACCAGCACTTCCTGAGATGAATGTTGTGTACTTCATCAGTACCTGGGATATTTTTTAAAATGCATTTTGCAGGCTTTATTTCACAGTCAACTAATCAGACTCTTGGGGTCAGAGTCCAGAAATCTGCTTGTCTATAGTTTGAGAACCATTATTATATCCTGCTTCAATAAATGCATAATATTTATCACATTTATATGACTTTTTTGCCTGTCACTGGTTCTTGAAGTTATTTTTCACATGACATAATATCCAGGCTTCAATCTCAGTAGCTTTTGGTCTCATTACTTTGTTGAGCAATACCTTCTTCCTCTGGTTGACTTTAGCATTTCCAATGTGATTTAACTTTTAGTGGCATCATAAGGACATAAAGAACCCCAGCTTTCTAACAGGGTAGATGTAAAACTTGAAGACAGTATAAGAAATAACTCATTCTAAAAATTGAAACCACAGGAGTGAAAGAAAATGAATACTACATTAACCATCTGTGAAAACCACCCCAGAAAATAAGCCACCGTAAGAGATGATTCGTAGGTATATTGCTATAAAAATGGTGGGAGGAGTCTTAAACTTGGGCAAACCCAGATTTGCTCCATAAAAGTATCTGAGAGGGATCGATTTATAGCTGAACCAATGTATCATCTAATGCATTATAACTCGTGACTGAGATAACAGTGAATGAGAGTTGCTCTGTTGATTAACAGTGCGAGGATGCAGAAGTTTGCCTGTCCTTAGCACTAAGTAACGAAAGGTGGCTGCAAATAGAGAGTACTCTTTTTTCCTTTATTTAGTGTCTGATGCTAGGCTAATTAAAGGGCTAAGGAAGTGTGTGTCTAGGATTCAGTACAATCCATTACTGGTATGTGTCAGTATCTAAATATTTGCTGAGTTTTTACCTGGAAAGAGCAGTGGGTTGGCATTTTAAGTCCTTTACTTGAATGGAATCTGTTCTTTGCTCTGTGACCTTGCACAGGTTGGCTAGAATCTCTGAGTGTGTTTCTCAGTCTATAAAGTCAGGTTGATAGTGCTTACCATAAATAATTATTAAGTTATTGGAAAGCTGAACTAAAAAGTATTCAAATAACCATAAAAATTGAAAATGCTATGTATGAGATGATGAAACATCAGAATGTTCTTGACAATAACACATTGGTTATTTCTCTTATTTTTCTAGCATGGGTATTTTTGGCAATCTTTTCTTCACAGTTCAAATCTACACTTTATGGAAAGTTTTAAAAATTTGCCACATATTCTATATAAAATAAAACACAAAACACAGGAAATGTTCTAAGAATAGAGATGTTTGCTACAGCATCATTTATGTCTGAAAACAATATAAATCTCCAACAGGAAGGAGAATGGGTAAATAAATTTTAAATCACCCATAGATGAAATTATGTAGTAGAGTATTTATGAAGCACTTATAATGATGCTATAAATATGAATGAAGAGCATTTTGATTTGTTTATATAATACTATTTCATATATGTAAGAATGCCAAGGAAAATTACATACCAATACCAATGTCAATAGTTTTTTACCGAGTGCTAAGAATATGTATAATTTTTTAAAATATACATATATTTATCTTAAAAATTGCCACAGATTCTAAAGAGAGACCCGTACACTATTTGGAAAACTCTATTTTTTTACTGTGAACCAAAGTCATTTAAAATATGATTTTTAAAATTTATATCATATGACATATAAAACTGGGTTTATATGGGTATTATGAATTATGCTTTTTTAAACTGAGATTTGCTCCCAGGGATGCTCTACCACTGAGTTACATCCCCAGCCCTTTTTACTTTTTGAGACAGGTTCTCACTAAATTGCTGAGGCTGGCCACAAACTTGGGATCCTCTTGCCTCAGCCACCCAAGTGGCTGCTATTATTGACGTGCACACCATGTCTGGCTATACTTCTTAATTTGAGATGGAATGACCCTTTACAAATAGTAAAGAGAATTTTAAGTCTGCAAGTGATGAGAAATGGTGGGTTTCTAGTAGAATATTAAGTGTGGTCTTTGCTCTCTCTGCTTCAGGTGCTGATAGTCTGCAGCACAGGTTTGGCTGGGATTATGCTGCTCAACTACCAGCAGGATTACACAGTATGGGTGCTGCCTCTGATCATCGTCTGCCTCTTTGCTTTCCTAGTCGCTCATTGCTTCCTGTCCATTTATGAAATGGTAGTGGATGTATTATTCTTGTGTTGCCATTGATACAAAATACAATGATGGGAGCCCTGGCAGAGAATTCTATATGGATAAAGTGTTGATGGTAAGTACCTCGATTGCCCTCTACTGCCGAGGGACAAAAATATAAAAATTATTGCATATCTTTCTCTGTATTTAATTCCACAATATGCAACAGAGTAATTCAGAATTCAACCTGTAGCACTCACTCGTGAATGAGACTATGCATGGAGAAATCAGGGAAGAAGGCCTTCCTGGCACAAAGATCATTTCAGATCCACCCAGCTAGAGCCGTACTCATTAGTGGTCCTTAATACACACTGTCCTAGACTGCTGCTCTCTCTGCAGTCAGACGGATTTGAGTGACTTTTAAACTTGCCTTGTAGCCCTTGAATTAGAACATGGGCCACTGATGTTCTAAGTGCCTTTTCCTGAAATGGGGATTAAGGACAAAATGTCTTATTTCCTAGTACCTGTCGTTCACCAGTCACCACCTTTCCAAATGCTATTGCTGTCAACCCTAGTTAAAAGTCATCACCCTAAAATACCAGTCCAAACTGAAGGCATTTCTAATGAATACAGACAACTGACCTCTAACCAGTACGTTATTTTGTCTTTTCATATTAGTCAAGATCGGAATCTTGACACAGATACTTTATTCAGATTTCTCTTAGTTATGTAACCTCTGTAGATCCCTCTACTAGAGTCTCAATTAAAAATTTTAAATGATTTTAAACTATGTTAGAATGGTTTAAGTACTATTTTCTTCAGTGTTAAGTGATACAAGATAAAAGGTGCTTTTTAACAATAATGTAAAATATTCCTATCTCCAGAATAGGTAATATTAAAGACAAAATACTGAAATAATAACTTATTTTCCAAGAGTATGATTTACCCAATTAAATTGAAAATAAATATATTAATAAGTGAGCTAGATTTGTTTCAGTAGCAGAAATTCCACATGCTTTAGCTGACCTATTTGGTACTAATTATCACTTTTACTGAGAAAATCATCAACTAAATTTTGGACATTTTTCCTAATGCCTAAATTAATTCTAACTGGTTGTTTTCATAATGGAATGTGATCTATGAGCACTGCATCTCTCTTGCGATTAAAGCATTTAGAAGAAGACTTGTTTTTTTAAGCTACTGATCAAAAGCAGTGTAAAAATAGTTTTGTTTTGTTTTTTTTTTCCTGTTCAGTTTTCTCTGTAAGAATGATAAGGATATTTAATGAGGAAGTACTCCATAAACTTTGACAGAATAGAAATGTTTCCTTTGGGCATATTTCTATTTTAACTACTTCTGACCACAAGTTCTAGTCTCTTGCTTTAGGAAGTAATGTCAAAACCAGATAGACATTTTTAAATGGCGTATTTATAGTTTGGGTTAAAAAAAAAAAAAGTGCCTAGAAGTATTATTGCTTTTACCTCCTGGGTTTTAAAAGTGGAGACTTATGAAATAAATTGTTCTTGTTTCATTTAACCTTGATATGGAAAAATAAAGCAATATTCTAAGTATGAAAAAAATAGTATCTTAAAAATGATAGGTGTTTTTTCTTTCCTCAGTGTAGAACTAATGCTAACTCCTGGACCCTGGGTGAGATTGTCACAATGATAGATGGAAAGAAGATCTTTACGACAGCAGATTTTAATCCATCCCTACAAATTTAACAGCTTTTATGTTTAATACTCTATGTTATTTACTGCTATACCAAGATTGAGTCAAATATGCAAACGTCCTTTAGAAATTCATCTACTGACTGAAATCTGAAAAGATCCCAAATTTTATGCTATGTGGTCCATATTTGCAGGAGTTTGTGGAAAACAGTAGGAAAGCAATGAAGGAAGCTGGTAAGGGAGGCGTCGCTGATGCCAGAGAGCTAAAGCCGATGGTAGGTGGAGATGAGGAGGCGGCCGCCCTCCAAGAATTTCACTTTCACTTCTTCTCTCTCTCTGTCTTCACTGACTGCACTTCTTCAGGAGAAGCTTTTGTTATCTGTATCACGCAGGATGTGCTGCTCTTTCTGTTTGTGTGCTTACCCATCACTTGGATGGCAGAATTCTTGTCACAGCTGAGACCACCTTCTGTAAAAGTAAGCTGAAAGGAACAGCATCTTCACCAGTGTTACGGGGGGGGGTAACAGTTTGGTCCCTAAGGTGCAACTGCTGTTTCTCTGTTTTTCAACTGTCAGTGTTAGGTTTTCATCCATCTGAACATTAGGGTGTACGTGTGAACTGACGGTTTGATTTTTATCATTTTGGAAGGTGATAATACCAATTCCTTTCAACTTGCTAAAATTTCATATTCCTCCTTTTTGAAAATATGTTCTGTTTACATTGCAGTCTTTTGCCCTTTGCTGATTTTTTCTTCTGTTGCCTGAATTGTACCTTATTTGTTTCTTAAGCTTTTTTTTTTGTAGCAAACAAGGCTGTTTCCATCAAACCCACATTCCCTCTCAGTAAAACCATCTAGTCTTCTCCCAGCTTACTTGTGAAAAGGATGAATTTCTCTGGCTAATTTTATACATAGTCCTACTCTAATTTGAAAAAAGCAAATTGAAGTTAATCAGTATGCAAATCCTGAGTTGCTTTTGCCATAGACATCCTCACCGTGGTATAACCACAGATGTCTCCGGCAGGTATTCCTAATCAGGACAGCAGCAAAGATGCTGCCCACCCTGTGAGAAAGGGAGGATGCAGGAAAGCTTCCTTCCCTCTGTTGCTGGGTTGTCCTCATTGCTCCAGAAATAAAGATTCTAAGCCTAAAACTTAGAAGGACATACAAAAACCTTAAAACATTAGTTTGTCTCTCCCCCTTTCTGTCTTTCCAGTGATTGAGACTTTGTTAAAGCCTTCTCCAGTAATAAGCATTTAAAGAAAGGGAGAAATATTTAGAAGCTGAGGACTAGCTAATTTGACCTTGTCTTGGTATATATTTCCATATTATTCTTTAGTAAATGGTAGATGAATGGTGGTAGACCAGAATGCAAATATCCCTTTTTTTACCTAAACTCCTAATTTATAGGCAATAATCCTAGAAGAATGGCCCAAGTTATGTGGCATTCTGCCAGAAACCAAAAATTTTAGGAAGAGTCTTTTTCCTAATAGTATTTTCAGTTCTAAAACAGTGTCTTTTAATCCAACGATGCATTTAAATCTTCTTTCAGTTTTTGTTTTCATTTTATGTTGTTCATCAGTTCGTTGCTTACCAATGAATGACAAAAACCCTCCACTGTGTCCCAAAA
The DNA here is from genome assembly GCF_902686455.1 of Sciurus vulgaris. Classification (NCBI taxonomy): domain Eukaryota; kingdom Metazoa; phylum Chordata; class Mammalia; order Rodentia; family Sciuridae; genus Sciurus; species Sciurus vulgaris. The sequence goes on from NC_136476.1 coordinate 63,206,682, forward strand.
TACATCTTTTCTGTGCATTGTTCTTTTGATGCTTTGGACATTGCATTATTTTGGTCCCTCAGTATGATGTTTTAAATGGTTTTCAAATTCCAGAAAGAGAAATGTGAAATGTTGCTCACAGGGTAGGTTGGTTGGTTGGTTGTTTGGTTGTTTATGGCCCTGGGGATTGAACCCAGAGGCACTTAACCACTGAACTACATCCCCGATGCTTTTAAAAATTTTATTTTGAAACAGGGTCATGCTAAGTTGCTTAGGACCTTGCTAAGTTGCGAGGCTGGCTTTGAACTTGTGATTCTCCTGCCTCAGCTTCCTGAGCCGCTGAGATTATAGGCTTATACCACTGCGCTTGACTAAAGTAACTTTATTTTTTAAGAATTAGTACCATATCTTTCTTCTCTCTCTCTCACAGTATGATTAGAGTTGACCCCTACTGTCACTGTCCCCTGTTCCATAAAGAATCATCAAAGAAACTGCCCCCCAAAATTTGGGGCTTGATAGAATATAGATTTGCTTATTTATATTTGCTCACATTATTCTCTTAAGTGAAAGTTCTATGGAAGAGCATCATGCCTATTTTTGTAATATGTCTAGAAACACTGCTACTGTCTGTCTTCTTCCTTAATATGGGGTATTTTAACTTAGGGTTTTTTTAGCCTATAAAATAATGTTCCGGAAAGTGAGGTTTAAAACTTTCCTTTTGACAGGGGATCGTTGAAATACCTAGGAGAACTGCCAGTATTCTTGGAATTTCTCTTAAGAGAGCCTCACAAGTTCAGGAAAGATTAAAGATCAATGAGGTCTTCCTACAGTTCTTTAAAAATGATTTTTAGAAAAACTTACCCGTTGTCTGCTATCGTATAGGTTAGAACTTACAGAGGAAAAAGGGGGGAAGCCTGGGCTCTATAGGGACACAGGCCAGAAAATGATGCTGTGCACATCTCAGAGATGATCCCTGAAGGAAATGTGACCTTTAACATTCGTAGGAATTTCAGCCCCAGGGGAGAAGGAGTCAATCCATTTTGCTCTTTTGCTGTTTGTGACCATGTGTATATCTGTAACATCATTCATGACCTCCTTTTAATGGTAACTGTCTAAGATTATACTCTGTATGACTTTGTTTTCTAGGCTTCGGGAGCAAGTTCTGCTTGAACCTAGCCGACGGTTATGGAACCCATTGACATTCCAAAACAATATACACATAACTATGTATTTGTGTGTGGGTGTGTGTATATATGTATATGTATGTGTGTATATATATGTATGTATATATACACACACATAATCAGCCAAAATCAGAGAAAAGGAACAGGGATTTAATACCTTTTTTATGCTTATTTTTGTCAAACATGTACTCCTTTCATACGGGTGGCTTTTACAAGGCAACTTCCGTCATTTAATGTTTTCAATTGTAATTGTCTTAATGGAAATGTTAGATTCATATCTGATTAACATTTTTAAACTTAGAGGAGATTTTAACTTTAGTTACTTAAATTAGATAAAATTATTGTACCAAATTCTTGTCTAAAGTTTAGTCAGGGATGATTTCCCTGATGTGTGTATAAAATCAAGATCTTATTTAACTGAGGCATAAGTCCTAGTGCATTAAGACTAGGCATGTGCTTTCAGATAAATAAGGATTTTCTCCAATCAGTTTCCCCCAATCAAAGAAGCCATGTCATTTTACTTTAGAAACATACAGGTGGGCCATTATGGGAATTTTCATAAATAGCTCATACATTTGTCAGCCAACATTAAAAAGTAACCAACTCCTCAGGTATTTGTAGTTTACCCTAATGCTTCTATAAAAGAAAGTAGGAAAAAAAGAAAAGGGTAGATAATCTTTCTTATGCAAACTCTTTTCTTACATTTTGTCTTTCTTTTTTCTTCTCTTTTATTTTCCCTTGACTTTAGTAACATTCTCCACACATTTGTGTGCCTGATTTGAAAGGAAGCTGGGGCACCCAGCAAGTTTAGCCTTTAAGTTCTGTGTATTGATTTGTAGATTTACTAATGCTGGGAGAAATAAAAAAGGAATAGAAACCCAGAACATAAAGCATTGAAAATTCCAGTGCTTGGGCTGCTTCAGAGGAAACAGTGGCTTAGGGTTAAACGGCCATTTTATTCAAATGCTTGCTATAAAATCTGAAAACACACTGGCAGGTGCTCCTCTCCTTGGCAATCCATTGCATATCCAGAGTTATACAATTTAACTAAAGAATCGGTTCATGTTTTGATCCTTGAGTGTGAATGTTCTTTATGTTTGGGAGTGGGCTTGGGGTTTTTTGGGTTTTTGTTTTTTATTCCTGAAGCTTACCAGATATGAATGGCTAATATTCCATTGTTCTGCTTATTGTAATGGTGAATGCTTTAAGAAAAAAAAAGTGTAATTTGCTAAGAATAATTCATGATCTGTTTATGCGATAACTCCTTTTTGTTACAATTTTTTTAAAAAAGGCTTTTTGTTAATGTAAAGTAAATATTTCAGAGCAAATTTTTTAAACTTATTGCACTAAATACAGGCTCTGTACAAAAAAAAAAAAAAAAAAAAAAAAAAAGCCTCAGCATTTTATCATTCCATGGAAGGAGAATCTTTTGAAAGAAAGCATTGCCCCTACCAGAATTAGACAGTGAAGTAGACTGGTTTTATGGAAATGCATACAATTAATGTCACTAGGGCTTAATAAGCAGCTGTTTGCTAATGTGCTTCCTTTCAAAGGGTTGGACCTTTAAATTGCTGCAAAAGGTAAATTGTATTTTTTTTTAAGTATCAGTGTTCTTTACTCTAGCTAGGCTAAAATTTGCTAAATGCCTTGGTTTCTTTTCAAAGCTCATGTAATATTTCTGATTTTTCAGAATATTTGCAATAAGAATCTGGATTCAAAAAAAAGAAAAACTATATACACACAATTAAGAGTTCATGTCTTAGCAAGATCTGGGAAACCAACATTGTGAGCATAGCTATTTTGAAAAATAATTCTCCAGAAGTTAACATTTAACATCTAGTGTCACCAAACAGTGTCACTTTACTCTTTTATATCATTTGAAATGGAATAAATATAATTATGTAACTAACAACTGTCCAAATAGGTGAGAGAGCAAATCATGTAAGAAAATTCAGAATACCATCTGTTCCATAGCCCACAGATTTTGGACATTCAGAAACATTGGGAACTAAATTTAGAGTTGGCAAAAGTCTGGAAGATGGGTATCAAAATGGAAGACATTTCAGGAGCTAGCTATTTTCAGAGGTCTTCCTCCAAAGTGACCTGACAGAAGTCTTGAACTTGGAAACTAGGTTCTACTCACTTGGACATCCCTGCATCATGGACTTTTGCTGCCCCTGTTTTCATGTGCTCGCAATCTCAGCTATTTGGAAGCCACCAGGAATGCTTTCTAATTATCATTTGCAACTAGAACTGTAATCAGAAAGAAATTTTGTATTTTTGTATAACTTGATTGTGTGCCATTTTATATAACAGGTCCTGTTTTACAAATAAATTTTGTTTTACTAACATTGTGTTTAGAAATTATGATCTATGTGTAACCATGTCATTTGAGTTCCAAATTAATTTCCAGGCTGTTTTCCCTAAGTAAATTTGTGTGCCATATAGATATATGCAAATATGCATATATTGCGCAGGCACACACAGAGAGATATTTGATGCATCTCTCACTCTCACATGCGCTTCACTACATGATTAATTTGATAGAGCCTCCTAGAGGCTTTTCAGCAATATTTAAATGTTTTGCAGTTGTGTTCAGATATTCCTGCTGCCTCCTTCATTCATTGCAAGTCATTCTTCAGCTAACTGTGGGCTGCCTTATTGCTATTTGCTCACTGCCTCCATCTTCTGCCCAAGTGAGAAGAATAGATGAAGATCAAAAATTATCTGTGAAATGTGGATACCTGAATAATTTTATAAACCATCGATTCTGTGTTGTGATTTGTGTCCTTTTCTGTGATGGTTCTACAAAACTGCATTTAGGAGTCCTATCTCTAGATTTATAGTTAGGCTCCCCTATTGTAAATGGTAGTACTGTCCAGAGTGTCACTGTGGTTTCTGCCATCAGATAGTTAATGCTCTGGCATGTAGTTTAGGCCTTCTAGATTCCTTCCTCGAGAATAAACTGTGCTGTAATATAATATGGAGGTAAAAGGTTCAATTTCAGTGTAAATCCAAGAGACCCATCTTCGGTTGGAGGCCTTACTAGTGCAATAATAAGAAAACATTAGTAATTTAGCAAGGGCACTGAGATTGTAAAATCTGCATGAATGAACAGAGTTCAAAGTAGATTGTTGATTTAAACCAATTAGTGCAATTGTTAATGTTTAGGATTGAAGTTTTTATCCTATCATACAGGATAATTAAGTCCTAAGTCACTGCAACTTAAGTAGCTTAACTGTGTTGGTCCCAAACTTTTTCCATAATGGTTAAGGAGGAGGGAAGTATTGAGTCCTATTTAAAAATATGCTGGAAATAAGTTTCTTCTTTATAGTGATGATCTATTCTTCTCCTCCCCACCCCCAGTGAAGGGCATTAAACCCTTGATTATAAGTTCTTCCAACACCATCGACCTTGGTATCTACCAAGGGCTCCCTTGCCTTCCCAGGGCAGTTTCAGAATTTGACCCAGGAGTAGGTGGTGAGGAGCTAACCTCTTTATCCTGGTCCTGAGCTCCTTTAACCCAGAATGAGACCTCTTTCCCTCTTACTCAAAACAACCACAGGAATTGCATTCATCAAATATTTGCAAGGCCATACAGTACCCTGAGCCTTCACACATTTCTACCATGCAGACTCACTCACTACTAAAGGCTCTGTCAAGAAGTTCCCTAACGTGAAGTGATATTGTAAGATCAGTTCCAAAACCAGAACTGTAAGTTACAGTGGCTTGAACAGTTTATTTTATGTTGTTTTTGGTCAGAAACCTTCTTACTTGAATTGGAGTGTCCAACAGCTTTAACACAGCCCCTGAAAGTTTCCTTCAAAAAACATTCTTTAAGCTTTCACTTTTCAATAAGTAAGTTCGCTACTGCTTTCTTATGTCTTTGAAAAAAAAAAAAAATCCTCAGAGTCTGGAGGCTTATTAGTGTACCTGACATGGTTAATATTTGTATTCTTTTTATATATTTCATCTGACACAGAAATGCTTTTCGAGAGTTAAGATGAGGTCTGTGAATATATATTGGAGAATTGTGGGTTCATAAGTAAATGCATAAAGCAGAGATTTGTGTATTCTATATTCATAGCATAGAATTCTTTTGCTTTAAATGCATATTCATGTAGTTCTGTGTACTAAGAAATGCATGTTAGCCCTTTGGAAAAATAGGCATTGTTCATATACAGTGACTGCTTTTGGAATTAACTCATCTTTGTTGAGTGGCGCATAGCCCAAACTTTGAAAAAGCAGAAACCCTGGGTTTATTAAGAGGAAGTCTAAAGCTAAGAACCTCTGAAAACAAAACAGAAACTAATTATGTTGTATGGACTAATAAATTTAAAATAGCACACTTTTCCCATTCAGATTTCACAAATTTGAGCAAAATTCTTGTACTCCATGTTTTACTTCAAGAAGACAATTTTATTCCAAGATTTAAATCTTTGGAAATATCTTTCTTATAGAAAACTTCAATATGAAGTTTATTTAACATTGTGAATTTCTGTGGAAAACCTTTCTTTTCTATAGAAATACTATAGTGCCCTTTCTTCCTCCACATGTTGATTTTCATATGTATAAAAATAGACAAATGATGTTTTAGTTTCAGTTTTACACAAACAATTGCCACTTTTGTAAATTACATGGACAGAATTTAAGTTTGGTATTTTCTAAGGGAATTCACTAGAAAACTTGCTTAAAACATATGAAATTGTTTGGAACCCAACTAGTAGGCTATTCTTCAGTTTTGATGTTTTACAACCTAAATTATTTCCTCCAGACCAAGGAACTCAGAATAATGAAACTTTTAGTCATGATCTAATCAGGATCTAGTTGAACACACAAATGTTAATTTATAAATGTTCAGAATTTTTCCACTTATATTTGCTAAGATCTGAATTCAATATTTGATATTCAAAAACAGGTACATTTGAGGGGCCATTGGTCCCTTCCAACTTACGAAAGCTGCGGACTTTCTCTTAAATGCACATAGCACATCTGTGAACATTTTAAATGCTCACAGAAATGGCTAGGCTTCCACTAAAGATCTTTTTAAGATGATACTTTTCATCTCTGGTCTGGAATTTTTATAACTTAAGATTTTGTGTAATTTAGTACCAGGTTTGGATATAGAAACTACACTTTGATCTGAATGAATAACAATATGGTCAACACTGAATTTTCAAAAATAGTAAGATTTCTTCTCTTAGACATGTGAGGGTCTGCATGTTCTGGGGGTATTTTTGCAAGGTACCAAATTACTTTCAATGAATGATAACAACAGAAAAATCCAAGAACTAATTAATAGCATCTTTGTAATTATCCATCTACCAAAACACTTGATTATTTTTATTGTAGATATGGCATGTGATATAGTGTCATCAGTATATCACTGTCTTAAAATATGTCAGTATCACTCAGAACAGTTGAAGATAATGATAAATTAGCAAACTCAAGTGTATGTAGTACATACTTGCCAAAAATTGTGAATAAAAAATTGAAGGAGTAGATGCTGGGGGTGGAAATTCTAAAGGTGTTTTACCAACCCCACCCCCTGCCCCCCGACACACACACAACTTAAATCAGGGAGGTATTTCCTGTTTTGAGTGTTTTCTACTCTCTAGAGCAGCCTTGAACTACTGAACTAGTGGGGCCAGGCCTCCATTTCCCATGTCCACTCCTCTTCCTTCTCTAGGGAAGCATATGGAATTCTCCACATCTACAACTTACTGGTAGGTGAGGGTGCTGCAGCTACATGGCAGCTCTTCAGGAAGGGCCTTTGGAAAAAGAAAGCAGGAAGCCTTAAGGGAGATGGAAGTTCTGTTAAGATCTGATTCCAGTGGATCATGATTTTCCTATCAGACAGCAGATTGCTCCCTACATAATTAGGCTGAAGAAAGCAGTGGAAATGTCCTAACTGGCAGGTTAAAAAAGCAAAGAAAATTCAGCTTCCTGTCCCCTACACGCCTAGAAAAGGATCTAATGAAACTTCCACAACAGCAAATGGAGAGATACCACTGGTAGCACTTTCTTTGTGCAACAGAAAAGAGCCAGTGTCCAGTTTAAACTTGTCATAGTCTGGTATGACTTTTAAAGAAAATATTCTGACCTTTGCGTATGAGTCTTAGCCCTATCCTGTGAGCTGGAAATATAGTTTGAATTAGTTAACATTGAAAAGACTTGGGGAATAAATGGGCAGATAGAAGGGGTGCCAGGGACTGTCTTGCCACAAAAGAATGTAAGGGCTCTTCTTATTTATTATGCTGATAATCAGGTCAGGACTTTTTCATAAATTGTGTAAGAATCTGACAATAATAGAGCAGCTTTGGAGGGTGGTGATAACAGGGACTATTAGGGACTGTTAGGTAAATTTCCTCCTCCCTCTAGGTTCCAGTATTCTGTGCTCAGAACGTCTTTTTGACCCCTCTTGGTTTTACTAGTTTTGATTTTTGGAGGTAACCATGTGGGGAAAGTTACCTTTTTTCCTACTGTGTTGCCCTAATAGTACTAGATTCTGCTGGGTTGACGTTTCCTGATCTTCTTCTCTTTGTGAGAGTGCTGGGAGTTCCCTAATGAAAAGGCCTTTCAATTTTACTGTCAGAATATCCATGACTACTAAATACACTTCTAACAGGTCTTGTACCTAATGAAGTTCAAGTGGATTGTTAGCTGATTTCATTACAGGAGGAAAAAACTTTCTCCTACTAACAAAGGTGAAGGCAGGTAGAAAAGTGTGCAGAGTATCCAGCAGGACGGCAGTGGCTCTGGAAAAACAACCAAAGACAAAAGCCTTTCTTCTAAAGACCAAAGGCCCAGCTTCCATGTGCTGCTTTGGCATAACCTTTCCAAACTTGAGTTTAAGACAGAACTCTTAGAATAAGGCAACCAAATTTTAAAGACCAGTGAATATAATAGGGGACCTGCTACTGGTCTCTCGGGCACTGTGTTTTCACATCCACCGTCAAGCCCAGACCATTTTATGGGTGATATAAACAGAAAAATGGCCCACCAGTGTCTTGAGTTCTCCTGCTATATAATCCAGCATGAGAAGTAAGTTGTGGTGCCACATATTTCTAATGCCCTTTCGTCCATTTTTTTCCCCATCTGCATCCTGTTTCAGAGTGTCATAAATCATGTCATGTCCTGTCTTTGTCCATACAAACTGGAGGACTGCAGTTAAGCTTCCATGAATTACACAGTTGGGGATCACTTACCTTAACATTTTGTGCGGTGTTTTCTTGTACAGTGTCCCTACACTGTATGCATGTGGGGAAACAACCATGTAGGTGCTTGAAACATGCCCCACACACAGTTGTAGCCCTGGTGTTTGTGACTGTCGTCATCGACACACTGCAAACTCTTACAGATGGAGCACTATGCTCTCAGAGGACTTAAAAATATGTATATTCAGCAATTAACTTTCTGGAGTTATCAAATCTTGCTGAGAAATAACTTCTAAGAGCTCTGAATTGGATGGCATTCCATCTGGCTTCAGAGTACGATGAGCTTATATGAAATGGAGCTTTGAAATGTTTTTTTCTTGTGCAGAAATATGAACTAGAAAAAAAAAGTGCTGATCTAATTGCAAGTTTTTCTCTGTGTACTGACTCAATTGCCAGAATTATATGAAAACTGTATTTTAGTCTAACAAATGTATAGAATTTTTTATGTAATAAATAAATTTTATAGGAAAGAATTGTCATTGTCTACTGGTTTATAACACCCTCCTTGTGCCCATAGTGGTGACTGATAGGAAGTGATCATGGTTTCACATTAGGTTGGTGTGCTGCAAGAGTATCAAGAATTTCCCAGCTCTTCTTGTCTAGTGTCTTCCAGCATGTTCAGGATCCATGGGGTATGAAATATAGATGCACTGAAACCAATTTCTGAAGTACAGCGTTCATCCACTGCACAGCCAGGCTTCATAGCTGGAGTCTGAGTGGCCGTGTGAATGCTAAGGTTGGAACTGAATTCAATTTTCAGTCAGAGTAAAAGACCTTCCATTGATAATGTCCCCATGGAAAACATTGTGCCTGGTGCATCGCCCTGAACGTGAACCAAAGCCTTGATTTATACGGAGTTAGTGGGTGTGTGTACTGTGGGGTGCTGTCATTCAGGCATAACTGTTTCCCATTACAATCTGGAAGAATCAAGATTGCTTAAGAGTAGTTGTTCTAAGTGATGTTAGAGACTAAGAAAGGGATGTTCTTCCTAAGTGGAAGACCTGTCAAAATACAATAAACCCCTCTTAATTTGTTGGGGTAATTTGGATTTTCCCCGAAAGGCTAATCTGCATACTGCCCCTCATTAGCTAACGTCATATGATGACAGGCCTGGTGGTGATACCAGGAGTTGTTAGAGAACACTCGTGAGGAGTCCTCAGACACTGGAGGTGTTTGAGATACTGCACAGTACTGACCAGTCCTGGACTGTTTTTTTCCTCTGGGGAACAGTTCTGGATAACATTTGCATAATTTCTCTTATATAATCTTAAAGAGTCTGAAAATCTTCACATCTCCTAAAAGCTACCAAGAAATCTTTCTCTGTAGGCTATGAAAAGTACACTCTAGTTATCCTCAGTCTTCCCAAAATAAAGAAAAATCCAGAGGGTTCTTTCAGGAGATCCAAGGTAGTCATGTGTCACCTGCCAACAGGGACACATTTAGGGAATGCATCATTAGACAATGATGTGTGTAAGTGTCACAGAATGTGTTTACACAAACTAGGAAGGCTACAGCGTCACTAGCTGATGTAATGTCATGGACCCACCTTTGTGTATATGGTCCATTAGCGACAGAAATTTTATGAGGTGCATGACTGTATTGTGCACCCCAGCTCAGTAAGTAAGTAGCAATAAAATTTTGAGCTATCTTCAAACAGCTCTACAGCTCAAAGCTTTTCTAGATGTTGAACAGTTCAGAAAGAAGCCAGTGTCCTATGAGGTTCTTTGGCTTCTATCTTACAATCAGGTGCTGATAACTACTAACCCATGGGATTGTACCACTTCGTAGGGTTTGGTTGGTTAGCTTTTGGGTATTTGTTTTGTTTGTTTTGTTTTTGTTTTTGTGCCATTGATAGTGATAGTGAAGTTAAGAAGTACATTGCAACTTTGATTGATTGATATTATGTCTCATTAGTTATCCAAATTCTGGAAAAAAATAACTTTTAGGGGATTCACCTAAGGTTAAATTTAGGATTCCAAAAAAAGTAGACCTACCTATTAGACCATTTCATAGAAGTATCAAAAAATTAAGTAGAAATCTAAAGCGCTCTCGGTGTTTACAAGTTCCCTGGCCAGGTCCTTCAGACGAGGAGGCCACCATGAAGAGGAATTGCCTTTAATGTAAAAGGGAGACTTTCAGTCAAGCTCATATTGCATCCTGTAACCTCTACTGGGAGACAGGATGGGAAGGATTTGGAGTTGGTCTACTCTGTCCATCTTCTAGGAAGGATTCTTGAAGCTTACAACAAAATAAAACAGTTTCAACCCAAATTTAAAAAAAAAATACAAGTGAAAATTGAAAGGAGATTAGCTGTTTAAGAAATCCCAGAGGGGTGGGAAGGGGGGGGGGGGAAATAACAGAAAGAATCAAAAATCATTACCCTATGTAAATGTATGATTACGCAAATGGTATGCCGTTACTCCATGTGCAAACAGAAACAACATGTATCCCATTTGTTTACAATAAAATAAATTAAAATTAAAAAAAAAAAAAAAAGAAAATCCTAGTGTAAAGCTAAACTCCAAGCTCTCTATCAGTCCTTGCAAAGAGGAGATCAAGAAAGATACATAGGGTTAAAATGTTAAATAAGAGAAAGCATAAATAGAATTTCAATAGGAGAGACTGGGCAGACATTAACAATGACATAGTAATAGTCAATGACTTTTACACTACCAGTGTGACTCTGCACCATGTTCAGCCAGAGGAAGAAGTTGTGCTCCGTCTGTACAATGTGTCTAAATGCATTTTATTGTCATGTGTAATTAATTAGAACAAATTTTTAAAATAAAAAATTTAATAAAAAAAAAAAAATCAATGACTTGGAGCCAGGTAATTGTGTGGCACATGCCTGTAATCCACAACCTTGGGAGACTGAGGCAGGAGGATTTTGAGTTCAAACCCAGCCTCAAGCAACTTATCAAGGTCCTAAGCAACTTAGTGAGATCCTGTATAATAAAATATAAAAAAGGACTGGGGATGTGACTCGTGGTTTAAGTGCCCCTGGGTTCAATCCCTGGTACCAAAAAAAAAAAAAAAAAGTCAATCACTTGGAATCACATTCACAATATAGTCAGTAAAAAAGGGGTAGGGGAGAACAAAAACTATTTATAATATGTTCACATGGAAAATACAATGTTCTAAATATCTTAAAATGAAGGTATATTAGATGCTGTATTTATCAATTCTATTGACAGTGGTATTGAATGGGTTTAATTGGAAATTTTGGTTAAGGAAAAGAATTACTTAGGACATTCACCTAAGGTTAAATTTAGGATTCCAGAAAAAGCATACCTCACTATTAGACCATTTCATAGGCTTTTCAAAAAGTTCAATAGAAATTGAAGACCTCTCTAGTTATTACAAGTTCCCTGAATTTTTTAAAACTACAAGATGTGTTGTGCACTGACCAATCTTTGACATAGGTATATCAATTCTCTCTTTTATCACTCTGGACTCCTCTGAAGTTGTCTACTATCTTTTTTGCATTAATAATACCACCCAAAATATAATAAGGTAAAATACTGATTTTTAAGAATAGATTGAGAAATTTAGAGATACTTAGGAAACCCACAGATTGTAGACTCCTGGATTTTTATATGTCTTTCCAATGTTTTTATTTCTTATAGATGTAACCCAAGAGCAGTATTTTTAGCATTTTACCTTTATTGAATCTTTCAAAAGCATTTAGTTTTTCAAAGCATTAGTTTCACAGAAGCTTCTCTTTTCATATTCATTGTTTTTATCAATATACATAATATTTAAGTAAACCATTAGAGTAACCACCACACCTGCACAACATACGAGAATAAACACAGCCGACTCTTGCCAAGCATGACCCCACTGATGCTGAGAACAGAGTACACAGGGCCCCAGATATAGCTCCTCTCCAGGAACATTCAGCATACTGTAGACACCAACCAGTACATTCTACAGAAGGTGGGAGAATGTCAGTTAATCTGGGAAGATGAAGTTAGCTAAGGAACCACTTCGTTACATCAAAAGGATAATAGAGGTTATCTCTATTGTGAGAGTAACTTTAACTGGACTTTTCTTTCCTTGTTTATGTTTAAAAATTCCTCTGTCATATTTCAATATGAAAAAATAAGTGGTATTAAAAAACAAATAGGCAGGTAAGGTGACAGTAACTAAACTAGTATGATAATAGACAAGTGGCAGAATAGAATTAAAGTCTCCCACCATCCTATTATTGATGAGAATGAATATTCAAATGAAAAAAGAAGGAAAGAATTTTTAATAAATGGTATTTAGGACAATTTGCTTTCAAACTAAGTCAAATCCAAATGGATTAAGGATATTTTTTTAATTAGACAAGGGAAAGAACGGAGAGGATTTGATAAGTTTAGAAGGATTAGAAAAAATAACAGAAATAATAGACTGTGGGAGTTGGTGAGACCACATATCACATTTTGTGGAAATGTGGTAAGCAAGAGGTCCCTTTCAGATGCTCTTCCTAAGCACGTCCACCTCAGTAGTCACTTCATTCAACAAGCATTTCCTGAGGCTTCTCTGGTCAGGCAGAACTGTATTCCTGGAGCTCAGCGGTAAATACTCCCTGATCTTAAGTAACTCACAGACTAATGAGGGAGACAGACAGCAGCAAGAGTTATGATGAGAAGTTGAAGGTGCTTTGGGAATACAAGGAAGGTGTTCGGGTCATCAGAAGAAGCGATCGAAGGCTGAGTCTACAAAGATGAACAAGCATTAGCCAGATGATGAAAGACAGTGGGGTGCCTCTGCACAGAGAGAACAGAACAGCATGGGCAATCAGCAACACCAGGAAATGCAGGCTTTCAGGATGTCCAGGGCAAAGAATATGTGGATGTGCAGCTAGAGGTAGCACTGGGGGGGATACAGGATCCTTGCAGGCATGTGTGCAGACCTGAGCTTGAGCCACAGGAAGTCTCCGACAGGTCCTAAGCAGAGTCATCTAGCAGTATGGAGGCTGGAATGGAGGTAGAAATAGAAGGGGGAGATTTGGGAGAGGAAGAGGCCTGAGCCAGGGCCTGAAAGGAAGTGGAGAAGAGGAGAGTTCCAGTGGGGAACCCAGCAGACCTGGTGACTAGATTGGGGAGGAAGGGAAAATAAACCATGCAGGCCCACACTCTAATGGGGTACGCCACTTCTTCGTTGAAAGATGGGGCTTGTGCCAGATGGTCAACTGCATCCAGGCTCTGATTCTCTAATTCACTGACATTGGAAATTTTACATTTTCTTCTCAATGCCATCTTTTACAAAATCTCTGTAATGACACCAAGGATCCTGTGAGACAAGAGTTAGAGGTTCTTGGAAATATTTCTCTGCACCAGCAAAAATTTTTTTCCATCCCCTGATGAATGGATCTACCTAACATCTGGTTTTCAGTTGAGAGTTCCCACCTAACAGTGGCTTACATGGCTGCAGACAAACTTGGCCTCAGTGGGCTCCAGCTCTGCTCTCCTGCATTGTTACCTTAACCATCTGTTTTGCTTCTATGCTAATAAGAAATAACGTTCAATATGTTTTAATATGTTGTCTATATAGATGTAGACATATTTAAATATGTAAACTTTCTTCCAAAAGATGTATATACAAAAAAACTATTAAAATGAAAATATGAAAGCAAAGACATAAGAAGAAACAAATATGGTATACTGTAGGAACTAACATGATCACAGTACATTGAGGCATTTAATTCTCTGAGCTTCTGAGCAACCTGAAAAGAAAGGAAAACACGGAGACTTATAGAGTTGTATTCACTGGTAGAGAAAGATATATGCATTCTTCAATCTACTGTGAAAGCAAAAACAATCTGCAAATGGCTTTTGAATGGGGGTTTGGAGGTGCTGAGCTGGTAGAGTCCCAACATGTAATTTTCTGATGCTTTAACTGAATTTCTTCCCACATATTTTATCCAGATGTGACTCAGGAGTTAAGTGTAAGTAAAACAGAAAGGTAGTCTGTTTATTCTAATGACATTTAATGAGTCCTGTATCGCTGAGGATACAGAAATGAAAATCCCAATCTCTGCCCTTGAAAAATGTACAGTCCATTTAGGAAAGCAGAGGGGTAAGCGGGTGATTGTAATATGATGTTGTGCGAGCTGCTCTAACAGTTCTAACCCAGAGTGACAGGGAGACACCCCCTGAAGTTAACTGGGAGCAGTAAGGAAACGGGCATATAATAAGTAAATAAGCCTTTGGGGAAGGGACAGTAGAAAGTGTTCCAAGCAAAGCAACAGCATATGTGAAAAAATGACATGTCTGTGAGTCTGTACTGAGGACTGGGTGTGGGATATGCAATTGGAGAAGTCAGAAGAGATCAGATGTCTAGGATCTTGTGGACCATACCATGTTACTAAATTTTATGCTGAAGAAAATGGGAACTCACTGAAGAATTATAAGCAAAGAGAGTGTTTGATGATATTTACAATTTAGGGTAATTTAGGGGGGTAATCACTCTTCACTGCAGTAGGGGGATACAGTGTGGAAAGAGTTTATTCTGGGTCAGGAAAACCAGTGGGGAGACTTTTATATTATGCCAAATGAGCAAGGTTGAGATCTTCAACTAGGGCACCAGCAGCAGAATAGAGAAAAAAGGATATCTGGAAGAGCTACTGGAAAGGTAGAATCAGAGAGTGTATTGGCGTAAAGTGGCCAAGTGAAGGATGGGAGTCAAGTATGAATCTCCAAGTCCTGGTTTGCATGCAGTATTGCACTGAAAGATCAGTTACTTTTCACCTAGAAATAACCATGTTAAGTTCAAAGCCCTGTTTACTTATAGTAAAGATAAACAATGAAGAAAGCACTGAATTAAGTGTTGGAATATCTGGATTCATCTCCACTTTCTCCAATCCAATTACAGGTTATTTGTCCTCTCTGTGCCAAAATTTCCTTATCTGAAAATGAAATATGTTCAGTCCATGCAGTAGGATTATTATTATAATTAAATGAAGTAATGGATAGGAATATACTTTGAAAGCAGTTCAATGCAGCAGAGTTGTTATCTCCTTATTTCTGATGCCTAAAGGAGCCAGCATAATATAAGAAAGAAAACAAGAGATTGGGATCATGAATGTGCATTTGAATGTCTCTGCCACTTGCATAAGATGGGTAAACTGGGAAAGTCACAAAGCCTTTTGAGGTTCAGTACCTTCCTTTGTAAAATGGGAATAATAATGTCTGTGAAGATTTGTAGTCAAGTGATAATTTGTTCACCCACTCAGTCATCACCTAACACATTTGAGTATCTACTATGTACTAGAAGCTGAGAATATAGGATTGACACAACAAGCTGGAGTGTCCTTTTATACATGAAAGCTAATGTGAAGTGATATGGCTAAAGTGACAGATTAGGAAATTCAAAAACTTCTTCCACTAAAGGAAATGACCAAGCTGACAAAATCATAAATCAACTTTTGTCAAACTCTGGAATCTAATAAAAAAAAACTTACAACTAGGAGACTGCTAAATGAAAAAAAAAAAAAAATTAAGTAAGAGAGCATTTTAACTTAATCTGTATCACATCCCCACTCACCAGCTCAGTAGCAGCTGTGGGGACAATGGCATGGTACATGTTTCTGATGTGGCTTCCTGGTGCCAGAGTAACCAGCGTGAACCTTGTTTTCAAAAAATCATAGTTGTTGTTTTGACCTGTGTGATGCCTTTTCTGAAGGATCAGCTCAGAGATTTGTCTTTTTTTTTTTTTTTTTTCACCTCCCTTAGAACCTTCTTCAGTCTGAAGTAACTGTACCAGTGATATTTGTCAAAAATACTTAAAGGCAAATAGTAGATGAAGCATCCTGGTGTGAGGAATATGTGGCAAGAAACAGACAGATGAAAAAGCCTGGGAAGAGAGAGGCTAGGGAAGGACATATGTGGGGAATGAGGACTTTGAAAATTCCTCTGCTTTCAAGGAAATTTAGAATGCCACACATCCAGGGCTAGATTACGGTGGAGGGATGAGAAGACCATGAATATTCACCCCTGACTGATACTTAGGATGCATGCAGGAAGTGGAAGCTAAAGCAGGGTTGTAAAATGTCTTGCTCAGCATTAAGGAGTTTTCACACACAGGATGAACCTACAAAGACTGGAAGATGATTTTTTGTTTTGTTTTATTTTGGCACTAAGCATTTAAGAAAAATCTCTCAAATCACTAGCTGAGTAGAGACTTCAGTGACCATACACACCCATCTTTAGGGAGAATACAATTTTATCAAAAAGTAGTTTAGAAAAGTCACTAAACAAATCAGCAACTACAACCCACAACAAGCAGGAAAAAAAAAAAAAGTGAAAACCAAGAGTACAACATCTTAGTGAATAGAGACTCTCAACAAAGGGATAGAAATTCTAAAAAAGGAATTAAATAGAAGTTCTGGAGTTGAAAAGTAAGCTGAAATGGAAAAAAAAATTACTATCAAAGTTCAACAAGGAATTAGAGTAAGCAGAGAAAAAGAATCACTGAATATGCCAGATTTGGTGGTGCTGAGCTACTCAGAAGGCTAAGGAAGGAAGACTGGAAGACCAAGGACAGCCTGGGAAACTTAGTAAGACCCTGTCTCAAAATTTTAAAATAGGGCGAGGATATAGCTGAGTGGCAGAGCACTAAGGTCGTGGGTTCACTTGGAAGGAAGGAAGGGAGGGAGGGAGGGAGGAAAATAATCACTGAATTTAAAGATAAGAGAACAGAGACGCTTCAGTTGGAAGACTAAAAAAAGAAGAGAAGAAGAAAAACAAACAGAGCCTAGAAGACTTTTGTAACACCATCAGACATACCCACATATACATAATGGGAGTTCCAGAGGTAAAGAAGAGAAAGGAAAGGGCAGAGAGAATGTTTGAAGAAAAAATGGCTGAAAGCTTTTTAACTTTGATAAAAAAAAAAAAAAAAAAAACGTGCACAGACAAGAAGTTTAACAAACTCCATGTAGAATAAATATCCTCAAAGAGATCCACACCAAGACAGATTAGAATTAATTTATCAACAAAGACCAAAATATTGAATGGAGCAATAGAGACGCAACTCATTACATACAAGTGAGTCTTAGTAAAATTATGTCCTAATCTTTTATCAGACACTATGGAAGCCGTAAGACGGTGAGATGACATATTTGTAGTGCTGAAAGAAAAAAAAAATGTCAATCAATTCTTCATCCAGCAAAACCATTCTTCAAAACCCCAAGAGAAAGCAAGATATTCCCAAATAGGCTGCCGTGGCCTCGCTGCCACAGCTCTCTAAAGCCAGCACGGACTCTACCTCATCCAGCTCCAGCCCAAGGAGAAGCGGGGTAAGTAAGGCGGTCTTCTCACCACCGGATCCTACAAAGCAGACTGCCCACAAATCAACAGGTGGTAAAGTACTCGGGAAACAATGGGCTACAAAAGCCGCTCGCAAGAGTGCGCCCTCTACTGGAGGGGTGAAGAAACCTCATCCTTACAGACTGGGACTGTGCCACTCAGTGAAATTAGAGGTTATTAGAAGTCCACTGAACTTCTGCTTCATAAACTCCCCTTCTAGCGTCTGGTGCGAGAAATTGCTCAGGACTTCAAAACAGATCTGCGCTTCCAGAGACCAGCTATTGGTGCTTTGCAGGAGGAAAGTGAGGCCTATCCGGTTGGCCTTTTGAAGACACCAACCTATGTGTTATCCAAGCCAAACGTGTAACAATTACGCCAAAAGACATCTAACTAGTTAGTATGCCTCATAAATGGAGAACGTGCCTAAGAATTCACTATGATGGGGAACATTTCATTCTCAAAAAAACAATTATTTTTTTCTCTTCTTCCTGTTATTAGTAGTTCTGAACGTTGGATATTTTTTTCCATGGGGTCAAAAGGTACCTAAGTATATGATTGCAGTAGAAAAATAGGGAACACAAATCAGGTATTGGCCATTTTTCCATTTTCATTTGTGTATGAATTTTTAATGTAAATGCAGGGTTGTAAAGCATTAATGCAAGTCAAAACGTTTCAGTGAACAAGTTTCAGTGGTTCAACTTTATAACAAGAAAACTTAAATTTTTCTAGAGAATGCTAGCATTTGGATTTTTTTAAACAAGTAAATTTCTTATTGACAGCAAAGAAAAGATAGTTCCAAATAAACAAAAGCTGAGTGTGTTGCTAGCAGACCTGCCCTTAAATTCTAAAGAACATTTCTCAGACAAAGATGAAAGAACAGTAACTCAAGCCATACAGAAAACTAAAGAACACTGATAAGGTAACCATATAGGTAAATATAAAACTTATTTTTATTTATATATAATTATATATATATATATATCTTTCTATATGATTTAAAAGGCAAATGCAAAAAATAATAATTATAAATCTCTCTGAGTGGGCACACAAAAATGTATAAAGCTGTTATATATACTCTTCCTAAGATGTGCCCAACAAGAAGAAGGCCGTGTTTGGCTTGGGCACCAGAACTCTGAAGCCCAACACTGAGTAGCTGGGTAAGTTCAGTCTTTCTCAGCACTTCTGGAGCTGGAGGAGAACTTGGGCAAGGGTGCTGAACATCACAGCAGTCAAGGAAATTAAGTTGTTGGTATTGGAAAAGCTATCAATCTTGGTTTTTTTTTAGAACCTCAACTGAAATCTTATCAGAAATTCCAGCTCTAGCAAGTCAGTGAATTGAAGGAAAAAATTCAGGTGGAAACATGTGACCTTTACTGCTCAACTAAATCAATTTTTAAAAGCTGTGTGAAAAATCAGCAAAAGTATCCCAGGAGCCACACCGGAAAGCTGTGCACAGTGCAATCTTTGAGGATTGGTCTTTCCAAGTGAAATTATGGGCAAGAGACTCCACATGAAACTGGATGACCACTGGCTTGTAAGTGTTTATTTGGACAAAGCACAGCAGAATAATGTGGAACAAAAGAATGAAACTTTTTCTGTGTCAATAACTAGCTCACAGGCAAAAATGTTAACCTGGAATTCCCTGAGTTTTACTTGTTAACAAAAATGACTGAGGTATCATTCACATTTTAAAGAAAAATACCATATATTAATTACAGCACAAGGGGGGAGGATGGAGCTGCATAAGAACAATTTTTGTGTATTATTGAAGCTAAATTGGTGTTAACTCAAACTAGACCTATTAAAATGTTAACCCACCAAAGTAACATTCAAAAAAGAACCAAAACCTTTTCGAGAAGGAAAGGAGAAGAGAATAAAAAGTAATACATTACAAAAATAGATTAAACACAAGAAAGAAAGAATTGAGGAATAAAAAAAGATATGACATATAGAAAACAAAAAGAAAAATGGCAGGAAAAGTCCTAACTTGTCAGTAGTGACTTTAAACGTGAATGGATTAAACTCTCCAGTTAAAAGGCAGAATGGCAGGATGTGTTAAAAATCATAGTCCATATAGTGTGTCTCCAAGAGACTCAGTTTGAAAATAGGTTGAAAGTGAAAGGATAGAAAAAGATATTTCATGAAAATAGTTACCAAAAGGGAGCTGGAGTGGCTATACAAATATCTTAAGGCCATCTTAATAGTCCTTAAGGTGAAAATTGTTACTAGAGAAGAAGGACATTTATAACCATAAAAGAAAGCCCCATCAATAACATACAGCAATTACAAACACGAGCGCACACAATATGAGAGCCCAAAATATGTGAAACAGAAACTGAGAATTAAAGGAAGAAATAGAAAAATCAATAATAATAATTTGGATTTCACTATCTCATTTTCAAAATGGATAGAACAACTAGACAGAAAATCAAGGAAATAGAAAACTTGAACAACACCATAAGACAACTAGATATAACAAATATCTATTGATTATTCCACCAACAATGTTCTTCTCAAGAGCATATGGAATGATCCCTAGGTTAAACTCTACAATGGATCTGAAACAAATTACAGTATATTCTAAAAGATTTAATCATCTAAAGTATATTCTAAGTCAAAATGGAATGCATTTAGAAATCAATAACAAGAAAATATCATAAATTCACAAATCTCTGGCAATTAAACAACACTCCTAAATAATCACTGGGTCAAAAAATAAATAAATCAGGGAAATAAGAAAATATTTTGGGATACGTGAAAACATAAATACAATATACTAATTATGATATGCAGCTAAGTCAGCACTTAAAGGGAAACTTATAGGTGTAAATGCCAGCATTAAAAGAGAAAGATCTCAAACCACTAACCTAAATAAGAAACTAGGAAAAGAAAAGCAAACTAAAAGCAAGCAAAAAGAATACAGATGAGAATGGAAACAAATGAAGGAATAAATAAAGGAATCAAAAGTCAACTCTTTGAAGAAGTCAACAAAATTAATAAATTTTATCTAGACTAAGAAACAAAAGACTTAAATTATTTAATCAGAAATGGAAGTATGAACATTACTACTCTTTGCAGAAAAATTTTTTAAAAGTTTGTAAGAGAATGCTATGAACAATTGTACCCTAACAAATTAGATAAGGTAGATAGAATAGACAAATTCCTAGGATACACACATACTACCAAAACTAACTCAAGAAGAAATTGAAATTCTGAGCAGACTTAGATAGATTGAATTAGTAATCAAAAACTACACCCCCCCCAAAAAAAAATACCAGCACCAGATGACCTCACTGATGAATTACCAAATGTTTAAAGAAGAATTAACACCGTTGTTTTTAAAACTCTTCCTAAAAATGAAAGAGAAAAGAATACTTCCTAACTCATTCTATGAGACCAACATTGCAATGATACCAAAGCCAAATAGGAAAGAAAGGAAACTACAGAACAGTTTTGTTTCTATGCAGTAGCAGTGAACAATCTGGAGAAGAAATGAAGAAAATTTCGTTTTTAATACTTTCAAAAGAATAAAATACTTCCTTTAGGAGAGCGCTCGCCTAGCATACGCAAGGACTGCGGTTCGAATCCCCGGCTGCTCAAGTGAGAAGAAAAAAAAAAAAAAAAAAAACCACCAAAAAAAAGAATAAAATACTGAGAAATACATTTAAACAAGTTGGTGCAAAACATTTACACAGAAACCTATAAAACTCCATAATAAGTAAATGAAAAGACATCTATGTGTATAGATTGGAAATGAATATTGTTAAGATGGTGGTGCTACCCAGTGATCTACGGAGTCAATGTCATTTCTGTCAAAATCCCAATCTTTTCAGAAGTGGAACTAGTGTTTGAAAATTCAGCGGAATTTCAAGAGATTCCAAATAGCTACAGGAATCTTCAAAAAGAAGAATGGTTGGAGAATCATGGCATTCTGATTTCAAAACTTACCACAAGTCTACAATAATCAATAGATACTGACATAAAGGTAAACATTGAAGTGGGTATAATAGAAAGTACAGAAATAAATCCATGTGTCTGTGATCAAGGGTACCAAAACCATTCAATGAGAAGAGAATAGTCTGAAATTTCAATAATTGATGCTTGCACAACCTGATATCTAAATGCAAAAAAAGAAATGAATTTGGACCCCTACCTCACAAGGTACACAAAAATTAATCCAAAAAGGGGTCAAATACCTAAATACAAGAGCTAAAACTAGAACACTTTTTGAAGATCCATAGGGGTAAATCTTCATGACTTTGAATTTTGGTTTCTTGGATATGATAACAAAAACACAAGCAACGAAAGAAAAATAGGTGAATCAGACTTCATCAAAATTAAAAATCTTTTCATTTGAAAGGCATAAACATGTGAAAAAGAAACCCACAGAATGGGAGAAATATTTGTTCATCATAGGTCTAATAAGAGCCTAGTGTCCAGAATATATAAAGAATGTACCACTTAACTACCAAAAAACAACTCCAAATGAGCAAAAGACTTCAGTAGACATTTCTCCAAAGAAGGTTAAAAAAAAAAAAAAAAAAAAATGGCCAGGAAGGACATGAAAAGAATCGTCATTAGGTGTTAGGGAAATTCAAATCACAACAATGAAATGTAACATTACACCCCTAAAATAGCTATCAGCACAGGCAATACCAAGTGCTGCAAGAGTGTGGAGAAATTACTGGTGGGAATGTAAAGGGTTGTAGCCACTGTGGAAAACCAGTCAGGCAGTTTCTTAATAAGTTAAACATAGAATTACCATATGACCCAGCAATTGTACTCCCAGGTGTATAGCCCAGATAATTAAAAACGAATGCCCAAACAAAAAGTTGTACACAAATGTACACAAAGAAGCCAGACACAGAAGGCCACACACTGTACAATTCCATGTGTATGAAACGTTCAGAATACACAAAATTCATAAAGAGAGAACTCCAGACTCTTGAGAGAAGGGGGGATGCTTAGTTGATACAGGGTTTCCTTTTGGTGCGATGGAAATGTTCTGGAACTATGGTGTGGTACTGATTGCACGACCTTATAAGTGCATTAAATGCCACTGAATTGTACACTTTTCAAATAGCTAAAATGGTAAATTTAATATTATGTATATTTTACCACAATAAAGGTAAAAACTAATGATATTTGAAATTTATTTTGAAATAATTTGAGACATACAGAAAAGCTGAAAGAATAGTACAAAGAATTTTTATATGCTCTTCATTCTGATTCCCTAAATATTATTATTTTATTAATTTGCTGTATTGATTTCTCTCTTTCTCACTCTTCCTCTTGTGCCCCCTTGTCCCTCCTTCCTTCCTCCACTTCCCATATTCTGCTGACCTTTACATTTTGACAATTGCCCCACTAATGTCCTTTATGGTGAAAGACAAAATTTTGTTCTAGTCCAGGATCCCTCCAGGATCATACATTAAATTTAGTTCCCAGGCCTCTTCCATCTCTTTTCATTTGGAACCATTGCTCTGCCTTTGTCATTCATGATCTTGACTTACAGAATGTTTTGAAGAGACTACTTGTCTTACAGAATGTTCTTCAATTTGGGTTTGTCCTAAGTTTGCCAGTAGTTAGATTCAGTTTTGCATTTTTGGCAAAAATAGCACAGACACCGTGCCACGTTCTTCCCAGGGATGTGGAGGCACCGGGTATCCTTCATTCCATCATTGTGACGTTAAGGTAGCTCATCTGGTAAGGGGACCTTCCTGACCTCTACACTATAGATTCACGAGTTCTCCCTTTGTAAATTAATAGGAGTGTTAAAGAGTGTGTTATGGAGAGATATTTTGAGACTGTGTAAAAATCCTGTTTCTCATCAACCTCACCCCCTGGCATTAGCATGTATTCATGTACTTTTTCAAACAACTTTTGCTGTAGTTTTGGCCAGTGATTTTCCATTTCCATAATCATTAATTCCTACCTGTATTAATAAGGAAGAGCTTTCCCTAATTCTCTCATTTATTCACCTAATAAATATTTATGTATACTTACATTTATTTATAAATATTTATTAGGTGAATAAATAAATATCAAAGTCTGGATTCTTTCTTTTTTTATTACCATCATTTATTTTTATGCCCAATTTTTCTCTGACTTGACCAGTAAGACCTCGCTCATGCTGGCTCCCGTCCTTCTGACCTGTCCTTACATTCTTTGAGTATTTTCTTATTTACTGACACAACCAGATGTTCCAGGTTCATCTTGTGCTTTCCCTAACTTGGCACTGTAATCAGCCAGGTCCTCAAGGAGTCTTGAGGAGTTCCTTTCAATGGAAATTGGTATTTAGAAACCAAGGCCTGGGTTCATTGTGAGAGCTATTACTAAAAAGACCAAAAACTAACTCTCCCTGATGAAACTTTGGAATCCTTCATTAAAATGTTTTGGTTTTGTTTGTTTGTTCCGTGGTCCGGGGATTGAGCCCAGGGCCTTGCACATTGTAGGCAAGGGCTCTACCACTGAACTACACAGCCAGCCCCCTTGTTGGCTTTGTTCAATAGAAGTGTGTGAAAATGTTGGATATATTGTAATTTTCCCACATTCTTGTACCAAATCCATTTTTATTTTTTTATACTTTCTGTCTTAGTCCATTTTGTGCTGCTCTAACAAAGTACCTGATATTGGGTAATTTATAAAGAACAGAGATTTATTTCTTACAGTTCTAGAAGCTGAGAAGTCCAAAATCAAGAGGTCTGCATCTGAGGAGGCCTTTGTGCTGCATCGTCCCAAGGCTGAAGGTGGAAGGGAAATAGAGGGTGAGAGAAAGATCAAGAGGGGCCAGACTCATCCTTTTATTCCCACAATAACAAACTCACTCCAATAATGACATTAATCTGCCTATAGCCTAATCCCTTTTAAAGGGTTCCACCTCTTAACATTGTTGCATTAAGGATTAAGTTTCCAGCACATGGGTTTTGGAGAATGTATTCAAATGGTAGTTCCTTTCTTCTAGTCTTACATGGAAATGGACATGTAGGTATAGTTGCAAACATGTATCATGCCACTTATGTCTTCCTTTTTCCATATGAAATCCTAAATATTTCTCCACATTGAAGCAGGGCCTCAATTCCTCTTCTCTTACAGGCTACCCATGATTCCCATGATTCCTTAGTGCAAGTCCTTCCTTTCCCCGTGTGTGATAGGTGATCTTGAGGTTTTAGCTGCTGGGATTGTCCTGAAAATCTAGCACCCAGGTTTTTGTTTCAGTTGAATTTGTTCCTTCAGATAAATTCCCTGAAGTCGAGAAACATTTCTAAAAGGATGTGACACAGTTTATCCCCCTCACCATCTTTTCTGCCTCTGATCCTTCACATTTCTTTCTCCTTCATGGATGCCTGGAGATCCAAAAGTAGGTCGGAGTGTTCACTAGTCATCACCAAGTAATAAAGCAGCAGATGCCTGCTAGGTGCCAGACTCCACCCGATACGCTGTGTGTGCGCATACCCGGCACTTTTCTCCTCACAACAAACACACACAGGGGTCTTTTCCACAGACGTTGAGAGGTCAAGGAGAATTCACCCTGAGGTCTTTCTTGCTCCAGAGCTTTTGAAGCTGCAGCACTCCAGTTGCCAGGAGATGGGTTTGCTGGGCTGCCACGCTTGCTCCGCCTTAGGTAGGATGCGTCTCCCATTCTTCCTAAGCATAAAGCTGGTCCTGGGATCTGACCCTATTTTTCCTAATTATAAAGGGCAAGACTCAGCTGCTTAACAGACTTGAGAAGAAATAGGGGTGGAGTAGTCATTAATTGAAGGATTGCCCATGGCTCGCTAATTAATTTCAACCCAAGGAAGGTCTCTAGCAGAGATGGCAGACTCCAGATATGAGTGACAAAAAATTCCAAAATAACAGTTACCAAAATAAGACATGCTTATGCCTCTCTCACACTGCCCAAAGGCAATGCATTGTACTTAGTTAATTAAGAACTTGGACTCCAAACTTAGCAGTAACCCTTATGAGCTATATGACCTTGGGCTCTAGGCTCTCTTGACCTCTGTTTTCCCATCTATGTAATAGGGTAAAAATAGGGTCTTACTTAAAAGGGTTTTGTGAGGATTAGCTACATGATTACATGGAAAGTGCCCAGAGCAAAGCCTGGCACATAATAAATGCACAATAAATATGAACACTTGTTGTCCTTAGTCTTGAATAGTTTAATTTTCATATCACCAATGTGAATAAAGAAATGGAAGGAGTGGCCAAGACTACCAGCTATCTCCCAATATCCTTTCTCTTAGTCTTTGATGGTAGTAGTCACCTAATTTTTAAATGGACACATAGCCATGCTGAGCAAGGACTACATTTCCCTTGGAGCTAAGCTATAATCCCAAAACTCAGTTCTGGTCAGCAGGATGTAAGTGGGGATGACATGTGACTAACAGGAAATGTGTTTAAAGCCCTTTCCTGGCTTTTCCTCCTCCCTGCTGGCTGGTATTCAGACAGGAGAGCTGGAAATCCAGCAACCATCCTGGATAATGAAGTGACCTTGAAAACAGAAGACCCACATGACAGAGCAACAAGATAGGAGGTACCTGCATCTCTGACACTGTGGCACACACTGTGTCAACTCTGGGCTGACACCCTCCAGACTACTTGAATAAACTTGTCTTATGGGAGCAGCTGTTATTTAGGGGACTTCCTTAATAGGTGAATAAAATCCTAACCAAGACCAAAAGTATAACCTGTTTTTAAGGTGACTGAATGCTGACTATATAATTCATTGAATAACCGAGCTCAGGAGCAATGGACTAAATCTGATAGCATGGAGTTTAGCAGTGATAATGTAAGGTGCTTCCCAGTGTCCATAAAAGCAGCCTCTCAGTGGCCAAATGAGATGAATGTGGCTTGGAGACCTTCTGAATGGTCTAAGTCTTATTAAGGAGATGATGGAATTCATAGGGAGGGAGTCAGTGATGTATGTCCCACTTGCTCCTACCCTTTCCCCAGAAGCATCTGACTGCAAGGCTTACCTCCTATGAATTGACAGTGGGATATTTCAGTGCAGGGGATTTTAAGCTCTGTTAATAGCACAGTATCCAGCAGAAGATTGTGACTCTGCATTACTTTTTGTAGGTCAGTCTGCACCTGGAACATAAACAAGTGGGAGTGTTTTCAAAGAAAACCTAGAAAAGACATCTGTTTGGAAAAGAGACATCTTGGGATGGGCAAGAAACAGTCCCTGTTTTAAGTATCTGAAAGGACATTAGAAAAAAAACATCTCTATAGTCATATCCTGTGCCTGTAAAAGGGCTCTAATATTGTGAAGACAGATTTCTGTTTCACTAGTCAATTAACATGTGTTAATAATCTGTAACTATCAGACTGTGGCAGTGACTGCTAATTGCCCTTACCCAATATTGGTTCTGCCCTTCTTCCTCAAGAACGTAATTCAGATATCATTCTGATTAGTAAAGTGCCCTGAGGCTTCAAGTGGCCATGTGTCATAGTTCTGGCCAAAGGGATATAAGCCAAAGTATAATGGGGCTCTCCAAGAACATTTCGCCTTCCTGACACAGGTGCTTTCCATCCTGTCTGCCCACTTCTTTGGCCTACGTAGAATGCAGATGTCATACTGGAGGAACACCAGTAATCTTACCCACAAGGACAAAAGCCAGACACTGAAGATGGCACAACTGGAAGACCGAAGGAGCTGGGTTTCTGGAGGACAACACTTGCATAACTCTCTGGACTTGGGCTTGCTGCCTTCTGGACTTGTTACCTGGAGAGTTCATCCCTTCTTTGTTTAACCACTGTAGCAAGGTTCACATAAAGGCAGCTGACGCTCTGTCCTAACCCAGGCATTTTGCTAAGTCCTAGGAGTTGACAGTCTTTTTGATGGAGACTTTCCCTGCTTATTAGACAGAATGTGAAGAAAACTTCCTCGGAACTGGCAGAGTTGCAAGATCCAGGGGAATAAGTGAACTCTGGCCAAAAAGGAAGAGTGCAGGGACTGGGAGACTACCGCACCTAGGATGGTGTGAAGCAGGACTGAGCAGAGTGACAGGCTGTGTTCAGTGACCTTTAAAGTCTTTTCTAGTGCAAAGAAAATTTAGCATACTACAGTGATGCAGCCACATCAATGTTTATAGCAGCTCAATTCACAATAGCTGGATTGTGGAACCAACGTAGATGCCCTTCAACAGATGAATGGATAAAGAAACTGTGGTATCTATACATAATGGAGTATTATTCAACCAAGAAGAATAATATTATGGCATTTGCAAATAAATGGATGGAATTGGAGAATATCATGCTAAATGAAATAAGCCAATCCCAAAACACCAAAGGCAGAATGTTTTCCCTGATCAGTGGATGATGATATATTATGGGAGTGGGAGGTGGGGGGTAAGAGAAGAATGCAGGAACTTCAAATTACATAAAAGGAAATGAGAGGGAGTGGGGGTAGGAGAAATTGGAATGAGACAGACATCATTACCCTATGTACGTGTATGATTACACAAATGGTATGAATCTACATACTGCACCATAGAAATGAAAAGATGTACCCCATTTGTGTACAATGAATCAAAATGCAGTCTGTAAAAAATTAAAAAATAAATAATTAAAAATTATTTAAATAAATTAATTAAATAATTTAAATATTTTATAATATTTTTTAAATTTATTTTTATTGTAAACAAATGGGATACATGTTGTTTCTGTTTGTACATGGAGTAACAGCATACCATTTGCATATTCATACATTTACATAGAGTAATGGTGTTTGATTCATTCCATTATTTTTTTCCTTCCCCCCACCCCTCCCACCTCTCTTTTCCCTCTATACAGTCCCTCCTTCCTCCATTCATGTCCCACTCCCACCCCCCATTAAGTGTCATCATCCACTTATCAGTGAGATCATTCCTCTTTTGGATTTTTGAGATTGGCTTATCTCACTTAACATGATATTCTCCAATTTCATCCATTTGCCTGCAAATGCCATAATTTTATTATTCTTTATAGCTCAGTAATATTCCATGGTATATCTATGCCACAGTTTCTTTATCCATTCATCAATTGAAGGGCATCTAGGTTGGTTCCATAGTCTGGCTATTGTGAATTGAGCCGCTATGAACATTGATGTGGCTGTATCTCTGTAGTGTGCTGATTGAAGTCCTTTGGGTATAAACCGAGGAGTGGGATAGCTGGGTCAAATGGTAGGTCCATTCCAAGTTTTCTAAGGAATCTCCATACTGCTTTCCAGAGTGGCTGCACTAATTTGCAGTCCCACCAGCAATGTATGAGTGTACCTTTTTCCCCACATCCTCACCAACACCTATTGTTGCTTGTGTTCTTGATAATCGCCATTCTAATTGGGGTGAGATGGAATCTTCGTGTAGTTTTGATTTGCATTTCTCTTATTACTAAAGATGTTGAACATTTTTTCATATATCTGTTGATTGCTTGTAGATCTTCTTCTGTGAAGTGTCTGTTCATTTCCTTAGCCCATTTGTTGATTGGGTTATTTGTATTCTTGGTGTAGAGTTTTTTGAGTTCTTTATATATTCTGGAAATTAGTGCTCTATCTGAAGTATGAGAGGCAAAGATATTCTCCCACTCTGTAGGCTCTCTCTTCGCATTGCTGATAGTTTCCTTTGCTGAGAGAAAGCTATTTAGTTTGAATCTATCCCAGTTATTGCTTCTTGCTTTTATTTCTTGTGCTCTGGGAGTCCTGTTAAGGAAGTCTGATCCTAAGCCAACAAGGTGAAGATTTGGACCTACTTTTTCTTCTATAATCTGCAGGGTCTCTGGTCTGATTTCAAGGTCCTTGATCCATTGTGAGTTGAATTTTGTGCAGGGTGAGAGATAGGGGTTTAGTTTCATTCTGTTGCATATGGATTTCCAGTTTTCCTAGCACCATTTGTTGAAGAGGCTATCTTTTCTCCATTGCATATTTTTGGCACCTTTGTCTAGTATTAGAAAATTGTATTTATTTGGGTTTGTGTCTGTGTCCTCTATTCTGTACCATTGATCTACCTGTCTATTTTGGTGCCAATACCATGCTGTTTTTGTTACTATTGCTTTGTAGTATAGTTGAAGTTCTGGTATTGCGATACCCCCTGTTTCACTCTTCCTGCTAAGGATTGCTTTAGCTATTCTGGGTTTCTTATTCTTCCAGATGAATTTCTGATTGCTTGCTCTATTTCTGTGAGGTACGTCATTGGGATTTTAATTGGAATTGCATTGAATCTGTATAGCACTTTTGGTAGTATGGCCATTTTGAAAATATTAATTCTGCCTATCCAAGAACATGGGAGATCTTTCCATCTTCTAAGGTCTTCCTTAATTTCTTTCTTCAGATAATATTTTATAATAAGTTTTATAATAAGTTTAAAAAAGACAAAGTGGGTACATACAGGGGATACCAAGTTTGGTTCACTGGATAGCTAGTGGTGGTGGTGGTGTTCACCTGCCATCTGCATTGAGATGCATGATTTCATTAAAATTTCTAAAAGTGCATTTTCCCTTAACCAACGCTCCCCCCATAACCATATTGTGGCAACTTTGGGTTCCTAATGGAATGTTTGTATTTCATTTGTTGCCATGTAATTTATCCCGCTTTTTTACCACTAGAATTTTTTTATTTAGCTTGGATTCACAAAAGTAACATGGCAGTAAAACATAGCAGCATTTTGATTTTCAGATACTAATGGATTTATTATTTTTTGTGTGTTTAAAGCCATATTGATAAGACCCATTCCCAAGTATGTTATTGAAATGCTAGTATCCTATAAACTACGTACTAGGAATGAATTTATTGGCAACATTTTCTGTAAATACATGAATGCTTTTAATGGGAAAAAGAGATCATTTTCCTCTCGTGGTGGAAACCAGGTTCTTTGATGGGGTAGATAAAGAAAGTTTGAACTTCTCTGGATTCCTTGACTGATCCCCTGATGGTAATCTCAAACTTGAGATAGCAGGATGAGCTGCGTGACTTTGTGGAGGTATCAGATGGTGCCTGGTAAGATGGAAAGGCTCTACAGATGTCTGTTGAATGAATGAACAAGTGACTCCCTTTGCAGCCTGGTTGTCTCTGTGTCGAGGCTATTAGGTGATAATAGATAGTGTGCTTAGGGAGCCAATTAGGGTTTCTGCAAGTGCCTCACAATAGAAGATGCGGGGAGGATAAAGGGTGATACTTAAAATGGAAATTACTCAGAGCCCCACTCCATGCTTCCTAAAATCAGTCCAGCTGGAGCCCAGGACTCTGCATTTTCACATACATCCCCATCCCAGAGGCTTCTCCTGTAAAATAAGCCTTGAGTACTCTGGGCCTGCATGCTAGTCATTGCAGCTGAAGTTTCTGCAAACTGACTGGACCTTAAGAGGAGGCCAGACTGCAGCTGGAGCAGGATTTTTGGTAGGTCCTTGAGTTGGCAGCCGTAGCAAATGTACTTGTCTCTGGCGACACCTGCTGGTTGAGAGCGGTAATTAGCAAACAGCCCCTGAAACTATCCAAGTATTTTCTTTTGGGACCTGCAATACTGAGGGTGCGACATTTTAGTGTTTGAATTCTAACACTGATAATCAATATATCCAAAGCCCCTGATATCTAGGGGAAGGTAGGTTTAGTATAGTATCTCCTTTTTAGTAGCTTTGGAGCAGAATCAATGTCTACTTGAAAAATATTGCCCTTCAATTCATTTACATGTTCTTAGAACAAATGTTCCTATATTATGTTTATTTGAAAAACTATTAAGTTTTGGATTTCCACTGAAAGCATTTACTGAACTTCTCAACTAGGAAATTTATTCCTTGTGCTTTTTTAGGGAAATAGTAAGTCAATTTTTATCCTTCGTTGAAGATTCCAAACAAGATAAAGAAAAAACCTTCTATGGTATCATAGCCATGGAAGTGTGTGTGGTGGGTCACAGCATTGGGGAAGGTGGTGGCACTTCATCCTATTTAGAGAGTGGGGTCAAGGAACAAGGTGGGCAACAGACTTTACCAGGTAAGAAGTTCCCAGAAGAGAGACTTATCCGTGCTAAGAAAAGGTGCATCTACTTGGAAAGGGGTCGCCTCACAATCATTTGCTGTTATAAAGTGTAGAGCTGGCAGTTCTGAAAGGTGAGGCCAAGGAGTCAGCTATGCCTCACCCACATGCAAGGAAGGTTCAGTTTTATTCAATAGGTGGAGAGTAACCTCAGAGGAGTTTAAGATTTGCTTTTTATTGGATTGTTCATTCCACTGGAAATATCAGTGCCCAAAGTATAGGACCTCTCATTTATCTGACAGTGATCAAATCCAAGTGGGTTAGAATTCCTGACTAATATCGGGTCTGTTAGGTATTTTATGCAGATTCAACACAAAAATTCCCAGTCTATTTGGCAAGTCCATTAGCATTCTGGCAATTAGATTTGACCTGTGTGCTGGAACAGGTTGTTTTTTGTGTTTTTTGTGTGTGTGTGTGTTTTTTTTTTTTTGTTTTTGTTTTTGTTTTTGTTTTTTTTAGTGTAGATATTTGATAGAGGTGGATGTCTGTGCCTTTTATCTCGGAGGTTCCGTCTCCTCCCCTTAGCAGTGCTACACAAAGCATTCCCATCGCACAGACCCTAGGAAAATTGATGTCCTTATTGAGTCTAAGAGTTTATTCAGAAACTGAGGTATGAAATAAACCAACTCGTGATTTTCTGCATAATTTTGCACCTTTACAAATAAGTGATAATGGTATATTTCCCTGTTGTTTCCACAACAGAGTAAGTTGCTCACCTTGTGATCATA
The DNA here is from genome assembly GCF_902686455.1 of Sciurus vulgaris. NCBI lineage: Eukaryota > Metazoa > Chordata > Mammalia > Rodentia > Sciuridae > Sciurus > Sciurus vulgaris. The sequence goes on from NC_136476.1 coordinate 63,239,091, forward strand.
CACACACTCAAGACCTGCCCTCATACAGGATGGCTAAGCAGTCCCTCTGTCTCTCCCTCCTGCTCAGTCTTCAGCCACACCATGCATATCCTGTCACTTACCCTGGACTAGTGGGAAAAGCATGGGATTTGGAATCTGATGAACGTGAATTGGGATCTTGCCCACCCCATCATGTTGACAAGTCATTTCTCTTTCTTTACTTGGCAAAAAGAACTAATAATACCTTCCCTTGAGGATTAAATGAGAAAAATGTGCATGAAATCCTAACACCAGTGCCCAACACATAGCATGTCCTTAATAAATGTTAGTTCACTGCCCTTCTTTTTCTGTCCTTCCCTTGAGACCAGTGAGTCATCAAAAGACCCAGAAACACACAGCCTTCAGACTGCGACAGTGATAAGTGGTCACTAGTTCATGCTGTTCTGTGCTGTCCTGTGGAGCTTACCTCTAGAACAGGTTAATTAAATAATAGCACTTTTCTTAGTTTCTGTCCCAATCTCTCTGCAAAGATTTTGAGCTCTTTTAGGTATGGAACCTGACAGTCATTAACCAATCTGTCCCCTACCCCACCCCACACAAGAGGACTCCAGTTCTGTCAATATTTGCTCACCAGATGTGGGCCACCACACTGATGTGATCCCCAAAGCCAGAATTTCCTGGCATATGGGCTGGGCTGTCCTATCTACACAGATAAGCAGCTTCTGCCTGACTGGCCCAGCCCCAAGTCAGGAGAGGGTCTCAGCCACTCCTGCCAGTGTCTGACTTTCTTATTGGCAGATATTGCCTAACACAGTGTGGTTTCTTGTTCATTAGCTAAGTCAGCAGCCTAAAGGACATTACTCTCAAAGATTTGGTCCAAAGTTAATCTTTGACTTAGAGGGATAACATTTGGGGGTGGGGGTGGTCCACATTGCACATATTCTGTTCTATTTATCTATTTTTAATAGCCTGGAAATGCCAAGATGTTGGCAAACTGTAACTGAAAAAATTTTGGCAGTAAACATGACAATGAAAATAGGGCCAAGCAACAAAAGACTAAAAAGTACAAAAGAAAAAGATTTACAAGCTGAAGAACCCTAGTGTTAGCATAGACATGCAGTAGGAAACATGCTAGTTTGCAAAGCTTTAGTATTTCTGAATAGCAGTACCAAAATAGAAGTACCTGCCCACGAGTGGCTACAAGACAAAGCTGGTGCCTGATACAGTGGGATAATAATGATCCTGAAATATTACCCTGCTTCGTCTGCACTTGAAGGATTTTAAAAAATGTCCAAAGTAATTTTGATTTTAGCATTTAAAGAAGCTTCACGGGGTGGGAAAGGGATTGTACCCTCATTGCAGTTTTACAAAGAGAATATCTGGCAGGAAATACACATCAGGAGAAAAAGGTCTTGGGTTAGATCACATGTCTCAGTCTGGAATCTAGAAGGATTGAACATCCTGCATTCTGGGAAGCTTCTCGTTTGCTTTGGAACACACAACCTGCAGGGAGAGCCAACCACTAATTCTTAATAGAAATGAACAGCCATTCCTGCTTTTTCCCAGTTGGGAAGTCTTCCTAGGAGGTAGCATGCCTCCCAGCTGCCTGCTCTGATGGGGAGAGAGCAGAAGCTGCTGCTGTGGCCGGACCAGCCACACAGTGTCCCTGCTCGTCTCTGGAGTAGCCAGTGTCCAGACAGCTCCTCAGGTCTTGGCGCACTGGCCAGAGTCTCCTTAATTGGTCATTATTCAGAACAAATGCAAGGTCTCCAGAGCTCTACCCATTCCAGAATCCCCTGTTCTGGACAGAATGTACTCTCTTGTCACGCAGCACCCCGAGATTTTGGCAGGAAGAGATAAAATAGGACTGAGTGTCCTGTTTTACTTCTCAATAGATTACTAGGAAGAAGGGAGAAGGTTAGAACGCTTGATTAAATAAAAGTCAGGGTCATCTATGACCATTATTGTTTACAAAATGCTGGTCCTTTATTGGGCATAGAAAATTGAAATTATAACATTCTGTAATTTGTCCCAGAGACATACGTGCATGGTGGGGTATGAGGGAAAGTTACAAAGACTCTTCTTTTTCCTGGGAAACACGCATCTTTTTTCAGATGTCTTTCTTTCCTTCCAAAATATGGAAGTCTACGAAGTGCCAGAAAATTGAACCGATTAGGATCAGTGCCATCAGTTTACCTAAAACTGATGGTCTAGACAGATCTGCTGTTGTGTTGCCTTAGCATTCAACTGAGCAAGGCTCTGCAAGAGCCCATTCAGAAAGACGCAGAACTACAGTATAATTTTGGGAATAAACTAACAACTATCTAGAGTTCCAAAGGATTGACCATTTCATATCTAGGTTAAGTAACTTTTATTCAAAATGCTTAGAACAAGTGTTTCAGATTTCAGATTTTTAAAATTTTGGAATATTCACATATACTTAATGAGCTGTCTCAGGAATAGGACCCAAGTCTAAATATAAAATTCACTTGTGTTTCATATATATCTTATACACATAGCCTGCAATTTGTTTGTTTTTGTGGAAGGGAATATTGAAGGATTGAACCTTAGAGTGATCTACCACTAAGCTACATCTCCTGCCCTTTAAGTTTTTCATATTTTGAAACATGATCTCACTAACTTGCTGAGTCCGGCCTCAAACTTGGATCCTCCTATCTCAGCCTCCTGAGTTCCTGGGATTACAGGGACACCAAACCATACCAGGCCTGAAAGTAATTTTATTCAGTATTTTTAGTGTGCCTGAGTTATGACTGTGACCCTCATGAAAGGTCAGGTGTGGAGTTTTCCACTTGTAGCATGATGCCAGTCCTGAGCATTTTGGATTTCAGATTTCCAGATTAGGGATACTCAACCTGTGTTTTTAAAAAGGCAGATGTTAAAACTTCTAAGGAGAGTTTCACTTAAAAATGACTTGTTTTTCATTACAAAACAACACCTGGAAATGGTTCCTGTAGTTTTCAAACATACAGTATGATAAATAAAATGCATTAATATTTTATGAATTAGATGTACTAGAATAGCACACATTGCTTCAGGAACAGCTATCATTTGCTAAATACTATGCAAAAGGTACTGTAGTAAGGGCTTTACGTGAATCATCTCTTTAAATTCTTACAAAAATCGTGAGACATAGAGTTGTTCCTATTTTAAAGATGAGAGCACAACTCAGAAACTCAAGAAGTTTCTTAAGGAAGCATTAGAGCCACGGTCATTAACTGTCTATAGCCATTCTCGATCACAGGAGCTTGCATGATAGCCGTGTTTAGACAAGTTAGCAGCAACACTCATAATCAAGTCTTGTGTTAGGTTCACAATACTCCAGGAATCTCCCTGTGATGACTTCAACACATGGATGCATTGTCATTGTTTTCCAGCTTTGCAAAGATCTAAGTCTTCCAATAACTGTGGACCCTTGAGAGCAGTAAACCTGAGCTGTTCATGCTCACGTCTTCCACTAAGTGCCATTGTGAGTAGAGCAATATTGTAGTCAGGTTGAACTCTCTCAAATTACAACGGTAAAGAAGTCTGCCCACTCCTGTTTTTCCTCAAGGTCAGAGTTAACTGCTAGCAAAGTGGGTACTCAAGTCAAGTAGTATAAAAAATACTCTCAAATAAAGGGTCAGGAGTTTATCCTACTGTGCTAAAAAGGGCCCTCATTCTGGAGAATTCCTGCCCTGACCTTGGGTCTCCTGCTCCATCCTTCTCTATCAGGAGCCATGAGTTAGACCCCTGAATAGGGCAATCCTGCCTCATGAACTGGAGGCTTGACGTGGCCATTGGTTAAGGTACAAAATTTGCATAATGTTCTAAAGACTTATGGTAAAATGGTACCCTATAAAATTGTTTGGGGCAAAGCCTAATCTCACTGTCCTATTTGTGGTTTGCACAAAATTAAACATTTTATTTCTTTTAGACTCTCAGAGCAACATCACCAACCTGACCTGAATGAAGAAGAAATTTCAATTTATCTGGCCTCGTACTCAGTGCCAAACAAGTTTTTGGGTAGGATATCCATGTCATCCAAAATCAAAAGTTTAGTCTGATGCAGCATTTTCTTTTCCCCAGTCATCTCCCAGCCCCCAATAAGGAACAAGGTAGATTTATGTCAGACCTGTATAAGACATAGTAGGTACTTAACAAAAGTTCATTATTAAAAGGTCAAAGAAAACATGGGAGAGAGGGGAAGTAGCAGGGAAGGAGAGTTAGAGCTCAAGTAGGTTAGCTTTAGCCTAGTGTTAACAAGTCCTTTAAAAGTTGTTTGACAGGCTGGGACTGTAGCTCAGTGGTAGCAGTTCTGGCCTAGCATGTGTGAGGCATTGGATTCAATTACTAGCACTGCATATAAATAAATAAAATAGAGGTCCATTGGTATATGTCTTTTGGCACTCATGCCCTTTACCCAGAAACTGCTTAGAAATTAGTGATATGATTTTCCTCCAAATCAGAGTATTTTTCCTAGTTATAAAATAGGACAACCAACCCAAGTATCCAACAATAAGGAATGGCATCAGTGGGTTGTGTGACATCTACACCAGCTTTTTCCATCTCAGCAAATAGTACCACTTGTTAAACAAACTGCTCAAACTGAAAATCTAGATTCATTTTTAAATTTCTCTCTGTCTTTTTCAACATGTCATTCCAAGTCTTATCATTCTCCAAAGTATACAGGAAGATACAGATGTATTAAAGCAGGTACTAGAGGCACCAAACCTAAAAGCCCATGTATAAAGAAGGTGTGAATACTTTTAAGGGTTCGCTCAGTGTGGATACAGAAGGTAGCACGTTGTCCAAGTAGCCAGGTAAGTGGGTGTTGACTCCACCAACTTCGTGAAAGATTAAATTAAACTGAGAGCCATAGAGAACATGGACAACATGATATAGGGTCATATTCACGCAACATACATGCAATACTACGTGAATGATTTAAGATATTTTTCAAATTTACTATTGATGAGTTGCAATCAGTATCCACCTCTAGATCCTGAACAGTAGAATCCTGCTGTTGTCCTCTTCTTCCTGGTCTTCTTCCATGGGGCAAGAACTCCATGGGGCTAAGGGGACTAAAGCCCAAGATCACATCCCAGAAGCCCAGGACCCCAGAACTCCCCCCACCCCCAACAAGGTATGAATGGGTCTCTTAGGAACTTCCTCTTGGGGGAATTCTGGCCATGGCTATGGAGGATGATGTGGATAGAGTGTGGATCTGAGGGCTCAGGTGTCCACAGGTGAACTTGTGGGTGAGTGCAAGGGATGGGCAGAGAACAGGGGTAGAGTTTTTAAAAACTTTCCTCCTACTTCACAGCCCATAAGTATTAGCAGCCATTCTGATGCAGTGTCCACTGCTAACTCTCAGGACTAACCAACTTCCCCACACCAACATAAGATATGACTCCTTTATATCTCAAGTCATCCGTTAGGTCTACCCTGCTTCATTCCCCCTTCATCTCGTTTGGATTATTGTGGTACTTGCCTAACTATTCGCCTAACTAGTCTCCCCGTCACACTCTTGCTTCCCACTCCATTCTCCAGCACCTACCAGGCAGAGTGAGCTTTCTAAACCATCATTCATGTGTTACTCTCACAGATTAAAACACAATACACCTACCATGGCACAGAAGGCCTCTGGCTTCACCTGTCGCAGGCTTACCATGGTAGCCACAGTGACCATCTTTCACTTTCAATACTTACTAAGAATTTTTCTACCTGAGGTCTTTTAAATATGCTGCCTATTTCTAGCATGTTCTTCCTTTGCTTTTCCAATGTCCACTTCTTCAGCCTCCAAGTCCAAATTTACTTTTCCCTCAGACCTTCTGCAACCAACTTGTATAGCCCTGTTATTTTCTCTCATAGTAGCCTGCTTCATTCATGGCATTTAATCAAGAATTATGCTTATGTATTTTTCCCTATTTATTTATTTAATGCCTATTTCCCCCATCAAATTGTAAACACCATGTTCAACAATGTATAAATCAGAACTTAGTCCTGTGCACAGCATCATTTTGTCTGTGCATTAACTAATCTAGATAATGGGGAGTGGGGCTAGGGATGTAGCTCAGTGCTAGAGTGATCACCTAGCACACACAAGGCCCTGGGTTCACTCCCTAGTACTGAAAACAAAATTACTCAGTCTATAATGGAACATGATTTAGTCATAACAATCATGCTTTCAATAGATATAACTGTCAAGAAAGTTGTATGTTATATAATTTTAAGTGAAAAGAGCAAGTTCTAGTAACATAATTTCATTTTGTTTTAAAATGCCAATGTAAACCAGGTTTGGTGGTGCACACCTGTAATCCCAGATACTTGGGAGACTGAGGTAGGAGGATCACAAGTTCAAGACCAACCTGGGCAACTTAGTGAGACCCTGTTTCAAAATAAAATAAAAAGGGCTAAGGTAGAGCTCTGGGGAAGAGCACTTGCCCAGCATGTGCAAGACCTCAGGTTCAATCTTCAGGACAAAAATAGTCAACATATACTACGTATATTCCCCATATGTGTGTAAAAAAATCTTCCGGGTATTAGAGTAGTTATCTGGGTTGGGAAACTGACTGCAGTTTGTTTTCTTATTTTTGCTTATCTTTTAAAATCTGATCACACATTATCTTCGTAATCACACACTTTAATTTTAAATCTAAGTAGATAAGTATCTACCTAAACAGAAACTATCACAATTGACTCCTTTTCCTTGGAAGCAGGCTAAATGTCCAACATTAAGGGGTCAAGTTCTGGCAAATCTGTTCAATACAGTGTTATACAGTCATTAAAAATCATCATGAAGAATATAATAGCATGAAAAATTCTAACAATATAATATTAACTTAAAAATAAATTGGAATGAAATAAAAGTAATTTTTAAATTATGTTATTGCATTACAGTGATAGAATTATAGTGATTATTTTCGTTTGCCAATCTTCCTGTAACACCACTTTCTACAATGAGAGAAAATTGCTTTTAAAATAAATGTGGGCTTGAGCAATTTGCATATGCTCTTACTGTGTTAAATACTGTTTTGTTTTGGTTTTTATACGAGAATGTTTGTATAATTTAGCCTTTCCATTTATTTTGCTTCAAAATAAAATCTTCACGGGACATGTAATGTATCACTAATTCCACAAGGTGGCAATGTGAGAGTTACTAAGTACCTTAGTTTGCAGGGGTTACCCAGAGCATTGCATTATGCCTAACATTATGTTTTTTGTTTGATCTTTGATATATGCTGACATTGACACTTGTTTTAGCTAACAAGAATGCAACATATTCTAAAGCTCTTGCTACGACATTATTTAAAAATATTTCCCCTAACTGCCCCACATTTCAGTTCCCCACTACTTTTTTGCTTCTTAAACCTTTTTCCACTTTAAAAACTAACAATAATCAATTAATACCAACTGCTATTTCTTCAATACCTTTACTAGTGAGTCATCGTACAGGATTTTTATATACAGTACACCATGTAATCTTGCAGAACAGGTAGTATTCTTTCCATTTTACTGATGAGAAAAGAGGCTGGAGAAGATTGGTAATTTGTCAAAGTCATACTTATTATCTGCCACAGCACTATTCAAGCCCAATCTTTTTACACGAATTATTACATGGATAAATTGATAAATAAGTAAAGAAACGAGTAAGTAAATAAAATGACTACATATAAATAAATGTACCATGCATGTTTGAGTTTGTTGGGATGAACCCAACTACTATGTATAACTATAAAGATCTAATAAAAATAAATAGATTTTTAAAAAACACTTAGCTCAGTGTAGATAATAAAAAATACCAATCACAACAATAAAGTTAAAATACAGCCCAAAGCCAAATGTGGTGGCAAACGCTCATAATCCCAGTGGCTCATGAGGCTAAGGCAGTAGAATTGCAAATTTAAAGCCAGTCTCAGCAATTAAGCAAGACCCTAAGCAATTAAGCAAGACCCCATCTCAAAAATTTAAAAAATTACAGTCAAAATATACATGTATACAAAAATAGTCATATTTAGTCTTATAATCCTCAAACAATAACCTTTAATCCTCTGGCATATTTCCTTTAGGTGTGTATCTGTCTAATATCTATCTATTGCTTACTTAATTCAGGTAATACTAAACATAAAATGTTAGAAGATATCAAATGTATTTTAAAATTTCTAGGGCTGGAGTTGTGGCTCAGTGGTAGAGTACTTGCCTAGCACATGTGAGGCACTGGGTTCGATTCTCAACTGTTTCCTTAATAAACCTACTATATGAGAGCTTCCTCATGTTATTATTAAGAGTTCCTTGAAAACAGGACTAATGATTTACAGTATTCTTTCATTAAAATATTCTTTATTTTGTACAATCATTCTGTAATCACATTTTGCAATTTCCTTGAAAAATTAAGGGATATTGATAAAGCTACAGCGATCATCCTTGTGTAGAAATCTTTATCTCTCTACCCTTTTTGTTAAGTACACATTCCTAAACTCTGAATGAATTATTGAGTAAAAAGAAATTGACTTTTAGATGACACTTATTTTTTTTTATCATTTTTGACATGATTTCTAAGGTAATACATGTTCATTTTAAAAATATAACAAACTCTCCTTTTCTTATCCCAAAAATCCTACTTTAACCCCCAAATCTGTTAAATACTTACCTATATCTTCTCTTATTGTAAATTTTTCTTCTTTCTTCTTTTTATTTTTTTCTTTATGTTGGGGGTGCTGGGTATTGACTCAGGGTCTCATACAATGAGGCAAGCACTCTACCACTGAGCTGCATCCTCAACTCAGCAAAGTTTTTCTTTTCTTTAAATAAGGTATAATTTATATTGTCTTTTTAATGGTTTTGTTTCCCTTACCTTCACTTTTTTTATGTGTTATTAGCTGGAAATAATTGATTATATGATAAAGAGTGAGGCACAATTATTAAGTAATTTATTCCTCCCCCTATTGATTTGTGAAGATGTTTTATCATAAGGGGTAGATCCTTAATATCCCAAGAAATTGCTAATTAAGAGTTGAGACTTTGTGATCAGCCACTTCTGAGTTCGGATCCCGGCACTGCTCTTTTTTCTGGTTGTGGGTGAGTTACTCAGTCCTTTAATCCTCAGTTTTCCCACCTATAAAAAGGGGACTGTGGGGACGGTTCCATTGTAGGTTGCATATGAAACAGTTAGCAAGGGGTGTACTGCCCAGGATGCATCACATACAGTATACATCAGCTGCTGTGACTGTGACTATGATATTGATAGTTATTCCATAGCTTTAACAAATCCTGATATTCTGAAATGCTGTAGAAAGCATTCACTTCAGGTCTTTAGTGCCTTATTTGGGAATATAATTGAAAAATAAACAAAGCTGCATTCACAACTCCACAGTGGACACGAGCTTGGTGCACTCACAGCTAAATGATACATGTCCACAGGGCACACAATTCACATCTTGCCTTGGAAGAAGATTTGGAAGGATATTAAGACCAGATTATCTGAAGACTTAGAGGAATTGGGGTTGTATTCTGCATTGGTTTAATTTTTTTAATGAAGATTATGTATATCAAGGGAAAACAAGATTTTCCATTTTAAAAAGTGCTTATCTCAACAAGGTTATAGATGAGTCAGCATCCAAGATTTAAAGCTTATCGCAAATAGCAAAATCATCAGCACTTAAATCTGCAAGTGCAGAGAGGACTTGAGGAACCGTTTCAAGGTATATCTCTTATTCCATCGATCTCTGTCATTTCTTTACCATTTTATTTATTGTAATTTTAGATTGCACTGCATTATCTGTAAAGGCAAACCCCTACATTAATTTTCATTTTGAAATTTTATTTAGCAACTTTTGCCCTTTAGCTTCCAGACAAAATTTAGATTTCCTTCAAGCCTTCCTAACTGCCTACCTACTGTCTCCACTTGGATTTCTAATAAAAATGTCAGATGTAACATTCCCGAGTCAAACTCCACTCACAGTAACTGGCACACTGCTCTTCCCTTTGTGGACAAGGAAACCAGGCAATCATCCTTAACCATACCTTTCCTCTCAGACCCCACATTCAGCCCAGCAGGTAATGTAGTGGACTGGTTTTCCGCAGATATTCCTAATCCAATCACTTCTCACTTCCTCCACTGCTATCACCCTTTGCTACTTGACTAAAAAAATTCAACAGTCTACTAATTTGTCAGGTAATACCAGTTTCCTCCCATTACACATTATTTTCAACCCAGAAGTCACAGTGATTCTTTAAAACCCAAATCGGGTCTCATTACTCCTCTGCTCAGAACTCTCCAGCAGCTCACCATCTCACTGAGATCAAAATGCAAAGTCCCCACATGATTCACCTCCTGCCCACCTGCCTATGACTGCTCTCAGCTCATTCCCTGCATCTCTCCCTGCTCTAGCCTTAGATCTTCTGGACCCTTCTTTTCCATATTTACACCAGTCATACCTCAGGGCCCGTGACTTGCTTCCACATGTCTCGTGCCCTTAGTTCTTTCAGATCTCAGCGCAAATGTAGCTCATCCCAGAGGTATTCCCTGAACTACTTACATAATACCGTAACTCTATCCCCACATTCGCTGTCCAGGTTAATATTCTTTATTTTTCTACATTAGCACTTACTATCCTTTGATACATCAAATCACTTATTAACTATTTGCTGTCTGTCAAAAAAAGATTTCTGCAATTTAATTTAGAAGGCTATTTGTTGTATAAATTAATATGGAAAAATAATTTTTGAAATTATTATTCTTCCCATGGAGAACTTTGATACTGTCTTCATTTTATTTACATATTTTGTGTCCTTTAATGTGTATGCATTCTAATGACAGGTCTTGTCATGTGGAATGCAATCATTTCTTACTAAAGTTTTTCAGAGTTTATTTAAAAATTGAGACATAATTCATATATCATAAAATTCACCATTTTAAAGTGAACAATTTGTGGTTTTTGGCACATTCATAGAGCTGTGCAACCCATGACCACTAACTCCAGAACATTTTCACCCCAAAAAAGTAACCCTATCCCATTTAGCAGTCAATGCCTATTTCTCTCACCCAGTATCTGGAAACTGCCAAACCACCTTATTTCTCTATAAATTTACCTGTTCTGAACATTTCATGAAAATGAAACTACATAGTACAGAGACTTCTTTGCCTGGTTTCTTTCACTTAGCATAAAATTTTCAAAGTTCAACCTTATTGTTGCTGCTATGGTTTGAATGTTTTGCTTATATCCCTCAAGGATTCTTATGTTGAAAATTAATCCCCATTGTGAGGGATAAAGAGGAAAGGTAATCTGACTATGGTGTTGGGAAGTGGGACCTTTGGAATGTGGTTAGGATTAGATAAAGTCATCAGGATGGAACTCCCATGATTGAATATTGTAAGAAGAGAGAAATCAGAGGAGGCAAAGCACATACACGCTGTCTGTCTCTTGCCATGTGATGTCATGGACTGATAGCAACCATCTCCAGATGTGGTCCCTTAACCTTGGACCTCCAGAATAATGAGCCAAAATGAAAATTCTTTTCATGAAAACTTGCCCAGTCTGTGATACTGTGTTATTGGCAACAGAATACAGACAAATACCGTGGTATATACCAGTAGTCCATTCTTTTTATGACTGAATAATAATTTACTGTATGAAATACCACATTTAGTTTGTTTATTCATTAGTTGATGGACATTTAAAGTTGTCTGCACCTTTTAGTTATTATGAATAATGCTACTATGAACATTCACATATAAGTTTTTGAGAGATATATGATTGTAGTTCTCTTGGGGACATATCTAAGAGTAGAATTGCTAGGTCAGATGTAACTCTATGTTTAACTTTTTGAGGATCTGCCAAATTTTTTTACACAGCAGCTGCAAATAGCAATGGTAAGGGTTCCAATTTCTCTATGTCCTTGACAACTTGTATCATTTTCCATCTTTTCTATTATGTCCCCTCTAGTAATTACGAAAGTCTTTCAGTGTGGTTTCGTTTTGCATTTTCCTAATAACCAATGATATTAAGTACCTTTTCATATATTTATTGACTGTTCTTTGGATAAATGTCTATTCAAAACCATTTTTGTTTTTTAAATTGTGTTATCTTCTTCTTGTTGAGTATATATATTCTTTACATGTTCTGGACACTAGACCCTTAACAGATATATAATTTGCAAATATTTTCTCCCATTTTGTGGGTTATCTTTTTGATTTTTTAATAGTGTTCTTTGAAGCATAAAAGTTTTAAATTTTTAAAAAATATTTTGTTTTAGTTGTAGGTGGACACAATACCTTTCTTTTAGTGCTGAGGATTGAACCCAGGGCCTCACACGTTCCAGGCGAGTGCTCTACCACTAAGCCACAACCCCAGCCCAAAAGTTTTAAATTTTGATTGTCAGATTATTTATCTTTTCCTAGAGTGCTTACACTTTTGTTATAATATTTAAGAAAACATGGTCCAATCCAAGGTCATGAAGCTTTAGCCCTAAATTTTCTTCTGAGAGTTTTAATGTTTTAGTCTGGGCATTTATGTCTTTGATCTATTTGAGTTAATTTTGTGTATGGTGTATATAAAATGAGGTAGGAATCCAACTTTCTTTTTTTTTTCCTGTAAATATCCAGTTCTCCCATCACCTTTATTAAAAGATTTTTTTTTCTTCCATTGAAAGATCTTGACACCCTTGTCAAGGTCAAAACCAATTGACCATAGATGAATGGGCTTATTTCTAGACTCACAATTTTGTTTCATTGCTTTATATTTATTATCTGAACTCTTAGCATATTGCAGTGAAATGAGAGCATTTTATTCTCTAACAAGTACCCAAAGTATACTCACACACTGGTCCATGCTTGTACCTTGTCTTCTGGCATGGGGAGGGGATTAACCTCCTCCTCTGAGACTTAAGGACCAAATTGAGGTATGCACCTGAAAAGAAGATGTAGCCCTAACAGTCTCCAACTTAAATACAAGCCCAGATTCAAGACCATATAGCTTAACTAAAAGAATTTAGGACAGGTATAACTCCATATACCTATCTTAGCACCCTTAAATTCATCTGAGGAAAAACTTATTGAGTCCCTGCTCTGTGGTGCACATGGTAAAGTAGCTTTGATTTAAGAATTTTTACTTCCTCGCATACTCCCAACATAAACAATTTGCAACAAGTTACAGTTATAGTAAATTGACTGTATGAAATTACTTTTTTCGAGGTCCAGGACAATAGTGGCTCTAGTTTTTGAATGGTTAATTTATAGCTCTTCTCTTTGTCAATAATTAGCTAGTAGGCCAACGATCTCTTTGGGCCACTCCTTGTTAAAGGTAATAAACCTTATTATTGGTGTATAATAAAATGCTCTTTCTGTTCTGCTCTGTAGAAGATGGGAGGTGGGGAATTCCATAAAACTTACCTAAGTTGCAGAAGACTTGCCTGAAATGACATTAGATTGTTAACAAGCAACATTTTAAGAAGCGATATGAAACAAATTATTTCCTGGGTTTGCAAACTGTCTTTCTGTCTTTAGAGTCCAAAGCTTTGCTGAAGTACGGTCTGTAGTAACAATCCAAGATTGATCTCTTTCTTCCTGTGTACGGTTACCAGAGAGCCTAGAATAGCATGGTATAGTTTTCGTCTGATGGTGTCCAGTTTTGATGACCACAGCCACAAGGAGCCTAACCCTGAATCCTGCAACAAAGATAGTTTTCTGCTCGGTACATGTTCTCCTATAGTGTATTATAGCAAGGTCATAATGGTAGCTCACACTTTTAAAGGAAAGTTTTCCTTTCTAAGTTGCTTAAAACTGAGCCATCCATCTGACATTATAAAAAAATTATGAACTTTGGTTCAAAAGACACTATTAAAAAGAAAAGGCAAGACACAGACTGGAAAATAGATATTTATAAAACACATATTTGATAAAGAATTCCTATTAAAATATTCTACCTATTTGATAAAGAACTTCTGCAGATCAATAAGAAAAAGACAGACAATCCAAATGGATAAAAAGACTTGAACAGGCACTTTACAAAAGAGGGAAAATAAAGACCCAGTGAATATACAAAGTGACTGTTAATATCTTCAGTCACCAGGGACATGCAAATTAAAATCACAAAGAGATATCACTTCCCACACACCAAAATGACTGAAATTAAAAACTGTTGGCTAGGTTGTAGAGCAACTGGAACTCTCATACACTATTCATGGAAAAATAAATCAGTAAAAGCACACTGGAAATCTGTCTAATTGAATTGATTGTAGCTGAAAATAAACTTATTTTCACCAGGCCCACTCCTGGGTATGTTACCAACAGAAAGGCACATGTGCACTAATAGACATGTTCAAGAGTGTTCATGAGAGAATTATTTGCAAAAGCTTCAATCTAGAAACAACTCAAGTGTCCAAAAATAGTCATATGAACAAATAAATTGTGGTATAGTCACACAGTGGCATACTACACAAAAATGAAAAAGAATGAGACTGCTAACTTGAAATAACATGAATGAATAAATAACTAATGTTAAGCATAGAGCAAGACGCAAAATAGCATGCAGAGTATGATTCCATTTAAGTCATGTTTGAGAAGAGGCAAAACATTTCTAGGTGATAGAGCTCAGAAGAGCAGTAACTGTGGATAGTATTTTGAATGGGAACAGGCACAAGGGATCTGAATGTTGTCACATGGATACACACATATGTAAAAACCGCATTAGCCATACATGCTTATGATGTGTACCTTACTGTGTTTAAGTTACAACTAAACTTTGAAAGGCATTTTAAAAAAATCGTCTTCTAGCTACCATATCTCTATTCTATGTGGCCAGGCAAATGCCCCTTGTCATCCTCAGCAGACTAGAGAGTATTCTATAAAAAGGATAAAGTAAGATTTGGGGAGGCACCAGAAATAGGGGTACCATATTAAGTCAGGGAAATTAAGTGGAATCTGAAAGTAGAAGAGGCCTTCTTCCCATTTACACTTCCTAGAATTCTAGCAACCAGATCTTCATCCACTAAGTGGGAGACCAGGAGATCATTCTCTGGGGAATCTGACTAGCCCAAGAAAATACCTAAATAGGAGTATGGGGTGGCGCTGGGGCTCCAACTAAGACTCGGTCATGTCACCTGTAGTGAACTATTTCAATGGCCAAATTTACCTACAAATAAAATCTTCCAGCTAATTTTATTGCTTCCATTCTTAAATAAAGAATAACCAGATCCCTGAGGCAAGTCTGTACTATGACAGACAGATCAAAACAAAGAGGAAAAGGAAAACAAAACGACTTGGGGGAAATAGACTGCAAGGTAAAAAGAAAATGTATTTTAAAATTACTAATTTCAGTAATAGGAAAGATCATGTCTTTGGAAATACTTGGCTATTTAAGAGGAAGATTCTGAAAACAAAAAAGAGCTCTCAAAAGTTAAAAATGAAAAAAAAAATGCAAAGCTCGTGAGAAGAATTTGAATTTGATGAAATGTCTCACAAAGTAGAGTAAAAACAACAAGATGGAAAAGATGAAGTTGGAGATCCATTCCAAGGGATTCACTGTCAAAATGAGGAAGGGAACGAAGAGGTGGAGGATACAAGGGACAGCAAAAGGGGAACAAGAAGAGAGGAAATAGGAGAATCTAGGAGATGCAATTCAAGGAAAGGGACGTTTTCATAAGTGAAAGATGTGAACTTCTGGATTAAAAATGGCCATTGAGGCTGGGGAGATAGCTCAGTTGGTAGAGTGCTTGTCTTGTAAGCACAAGGCCCTGGGTTCGATCCCCAGCATCCCCCCGCCCCCCAAAAAAATGGCCATTGATTGCCTTGACGAATAGGTAAAAATAGACCCATACCAAAGTGTGTCATCAAGTAATCTCAAAACACCTGGGCAAACCTTTCAGAGAACGGTGATGGCGCTTGTATACTCAGGGGACGTTACGCACAGGAAAAGTATCAAGAGTCAGAATGATGCCGGCTTTTTTGACAGAGCCCTGGGGGTGTTGCCTTCATATTTCTGAGGGGACATAATTTCCATCACAGAATTCTCCATCTAGCCAAGCTATGCAATAAATGTGAGGGTAGGACAAAGACATTTCAGGCATGCAAAGGATTCCTATGGAATCATACCAGTCATACCAAGATCACAATCAAAGAAAACTGATCACTGTTTTCTTGTTTTTTCTTTTTTTAATTAAAAGGTGGCCAAGTGAGAAAGAGTAACTTACCAAAAAAAGGGACACATTAAAAATAACACATGAGAATAAGAATTCAAAGCCATTTACATTCACTTTTTATTTGATTATGTCCTGAGTATCTACTTTCCCTGTTTAAAATGCTGAGGGTACAGTGGTGACCAAAAAACAAAACAAAACAAAATGACACATAACTTTGCCCTCATACAGCACATTAGTGAAATGTTTAAATTATATATACTTAATATAATATTATGTGAACACTAAAAATACATTGACAACCATTATGGAAAGCAGTGTGGAGATTCCTCAGAAAACTTGGAATGGTACCACCATTTGACCCAGCTATCCCACTCCTCAGTTTATACCCAAAAGACTTAAAATCAGCATACTACAGAGATACAACCACATCAATATTCACAGCAGCTCAGCTCACAATAGCTAAACTGTGAAACCAACCTACCCTTCAACAGATGAATGGATAAAGAAAATGTGATATATATATATATATATATATATATATTCACACATATATGATGGAATAGTACTCAACTTTATAGAAAAATGAAATTCCGGCATTTTCTGGTAAATGGATGGAGTTGGAGAATATCATGCTAAGTGAAATAAGCCAAACACAAAAACCCAAAGGTGGAACGTTTTCTCTGATATGCAGATACTAATTCACAATAAGAGTGGGGAGGTAGGTAAGAATAGAGTTACTTTATATTAGGTAGAGGGGAGTGAAGGGAGGGGAAGGGGCATGGAGGTATGAAGAATAATAGAGCAAAACAGACATTATTACCTCATGTACACATATGACTGTATGACTGACATGATCCTACAATATGTACAATCAGAAAAATGAGAAATTATACTCCATTTATGTATGATCTATCAAAATATATAAATGCATTCTACTGTCATGTATAACTAATTAGAACAAATATAAAATAAAAATAAAGTTATATTGAATAACAGAAATGTAGGATACGTTTACAGTATAATACAAGGCAAACAAAATGCATATACTAGCCAAACGTGAACGAGAAGTCATAAAACTGAAAATAAGTGTGCTAGGATGGTAGATTTATGAATTCATTTTTCTTTTTTTCAAAAAGTCCTTTAGTTTTGTATTGTGTTTTTGAATACATGGTGGAAGCCTCAAGACACAGAATTGATGAAAATCCTACATTGCCAGTTTAAAATTTTACACCAAGCATTTCATTTGGAAAAAGTTGCTGCCACTTTAAAAATATCTGATTTTTCTTTCTGAAACCTCTTTAACTCTTCATCCTTTATAGAGCCTTATATCTGAATTCTGGTGACATCTAAGAAATCCTTATAAGGGGATATTGTTTCTCTTTTCCTTAAGAGAAAATGAAAAATTCCCCACTTCTGTTAGGATAAACAGGGTCACTTGGTTAGATGAACTTGTTCTAGCCATGCAGAGAAAGGGGAGGAAATCAGAAGGCATGCAGATCCAGAATCAGAGGCTAGAAAAGCCAATTAGACTTCATCTGTTAATTAGCTCTCTGAATCTCTAAGCAGGGTGCATAAACTGTCTGCCTGTGACCAAATCAGAGAAAGGTCACTGGCAGCATGAGGGCAGTTGATGCCACAGTTCCCACAGGGCTCATTTTACTATTCCTGGCCTCTGAGGTATGAATAATGCCCTATGGGATGTTACTCAAGTACTTTCCTTAGGTAGGCAGTGAATGCTCATTTTAGCACTGTGTGTCAAACATGAGATTCAAGGAATCTCCAGAGGAGTTGCTGTGTAAATAATTATTTTATACTATATGGGGAAAAAAAAAAAAAAAAACTGTCTTAGACCAGTTTATTAGATGTAGCCTTGGACTTTGAGTTTGAGAAAGACTTTGAGCTCTCAAAGAAACTGACACAAAGACAACTCAGGAATCCTAGAAACGAGTGTTTTAATCATTCCTTGGGATGAACTAAAATATGTTGTGAATTTTTTCATGTTCAAGGGAAGGAGAAAAGATATAGCATCAAGGTGTCTTATTTTTAAGGGTAGCATATGGCTTTTTTTTACATATTTTTAAATTTAAAAATAAGAAAGTTAAATGTAATATAGTCTTCTAGATGGGATCCTGGAACAGAAAAGGACATTGGGGAAAACTGATGAAATCTGAATAATGTATGGAGCTCGGTTAACAACTATCCACCAGTGTTAGTCACTAGTTGTGAGGAATGTCTTAGTAATGGCAAAAGTTAGCAGCAGAGGAAATCATGTGTGGGGTACATGGGAATCCTCTGCATTATCTTTGCAAATTTTCTGTAAGCCTAAAATGATTCTAAAATGAAAGTTTATTTAAATTTAAAAAATAAGAGTAAAGAATTTTTATTTCAATCTCAGTCAAATCACAACTTTGGCCTAAGCCTAGAGTCCAACCATATGACCCGAACTAAGCATTAACCAGTATTGAATGTCAGTCTAATTATAGGACCTGTTATTTTCAGTGGTCAGGGGAAAAAAAAATCACAAAAGTTGAAACTTCTAGCCAAAATATGTAAAATTATAAAACATGAAACTGATAAGATAACAAGGTTTAGATGAGGTATTGTAGAAAATAGGAAATCATTGTAATTTCCTGGGTGAGGAACTTATGTGGTGAAAGCAGTCGGTTAGGGGTTGATCTACAGTTTGCCAAATGGAATGAAGTTGGAAAGAAATATGAGGTAGGAGGATCAATGAAGAGGCAGTTCTTGAAATTTGAAAATAAAATCTCGACATTAACCCTAAATAAGCAGAGCCTGTTGTGGAGACAGGTGCGTCAGGAGATTTTAGCCTGACACCAGTAGGTGGTTGAATCACTGAGCTACTTCATGTTCTCTTGTTCCAAGTCCAAGCTCTCCTAGCACCACATGGTCAGAACTATCTGGTCACCTCTGCTTGACCTGCAGTGGCCCCATGCTTGCTTGCTGGTCAAATTGAGATTGCACTTCTTTCATTGTTAACCCATCCTAATGAGTTTTTTAAAAAGTTATTGGGAAATTATTTCAAGCTTATAGAAAAGCTCTCAGTAAAAATGGTACACAGAACATCAGGTGACGCATACTTAAACATTCGTTTTATTTAAATTGTATGTTCTCTGTCTATCCCTCCCTCACTTTTGAATCACTTGAGCATAATGTACATACATCGTGGCCTTTCAGTCCTAAATACTTCAATGTGTATTTCCTAAGAATCAGGATATCCTTTTGCAAAGTCACAGTATCGTTATTGTCTTCAGTTAGTTTACTCAGTCACTGTTCCATGAATTGACCTGAACTATGGGAACACCCATTATCCGGGTCTGACCTGTCCCATGACTAACTGAATTACCGAAGTGAAAAGCCCAAAGTTTCATTTGGATTTCGGGTTTGGGTCTTTGAGAGTACCACAGAGTCTTCAGAATAGCTTTGAATTTGATTCTTAGTTCTTTGTCTTAGTTCAGCCTCTAAAAATCTTTGTCAAAGAATAATACTGATACCAATACTGGCGAACCCGGAGCAAGCATTTCTTACCAAGTGTCAGGCATTGTTCCAAGTACTTTGTATTTATTAGTGCATTTAATCCTTAAAGGAACATACCATGATTATCTTCATTTTATACTTGGGGAAATGTAGGCACAGAAGTTGAATACCTTGACCACCAATACACAGCTGATAAGGAGGTAGTATCAAGACTTGAACTCAGGCTCTCTCAGATATCCTTTTGATTTGTTAATCCAGGTATGTATCCAGGTGTGCAATTAGCCTTCTTATTTTTCACAATGTCTTCTCTAAAGATTACCCCATGTTATTTCTGGTTATTGATTGATTCTCATTGTCATTTCCCCCTAGGAGAGAAGCATTCATTTTTTTGATGTGTTTATTTTTCAGCTGAAAAAAAGATGATTGGGCTCATGAGCCCGGAAGAATGAACTCAGAGGAGGCTGTTTACATTGGGTTCTCCCACTCAGCAGCTGTGGAGAGTCTGAGGATGAAGAGCAGGATCTTATTACTTGAACAGAGGCATGCGACAAAGTTCCCCAGCCACGAACAGCCAAGTGGATTTGCTGCAGATGGGGCTGTCTAATAAACAATTAACCAGAAGCTTTGTAATAATCTGTCTTGCAGTAGTGTCTTCAGACTTAGTGTTGCTTTCTCTTCTAATCTTGTGCATGTTTAGAGATTCCTCGGGCTTCTCACCTAGTGCCAGTACTGGCTGACAGTCTGCATCTGCAAGGGCGTTCCCTTGGTTCAGCCTGGGTCTGTCCTCTTTGACTCTACTATTTATAGAGCTGATGTGGGTTAACAACCATTATTTATTCAGGGCCTTTTCTAGGCCAAGCATTAGGATGAGTGCTCTCTATACATTTAGTCCTTGCAACAGCTTGTAAATTTATGCCTATTATCTTCATTTTGCCCATGAGGAAATGGAGGCTCAGAGTTTGTGTGCTATGGTAAGATCACAGGTTGTGAGGGGTAGGATTCAAATCTAGGTCTGACTCCAAGGTCCCTCCTTTGCTCATTATTGTTTCAGAGACAGTTACTCTACAATATCATCACAAGTATCACTTTCTCTCTGAGTTAGGGTGGGGATGGTGGTGTATGTGTGTGGGAAGTATCTTGGAGGGAGAGTCAGTGAGACCTTAGAGGTGCACAAGAATCACAGGGTTATATTCTAAACAAAACATTTCTTAATGTTCTTTTATGGCCTGAGTCAAATCCAACCCCCAATCTATTTTTGTAAATTAAGTTTTATGGGAACCCAGTCACACCCAATCCTTTCTATACCGTGCAGGGCTACTTTCTTTCTATAGTGGTGGAATTGCATCATTGTGACAGAGATCGTGCAGTCCTGGGAGTCTAAAATATTGACTATATGGTCCTTTCAGGAAAATGTTACTGACCCCTGATTTAAATGACTTTGGAAGAAAGTCATCGATTTTCATTAAGACCATTTTGTTATTTTTTTCCATTTGACTGAAAACTACTTAAAGATTTATAATGCTTAGATAATCTCTGTATTCTAATGGTTGTGGTGGTGGTGGTGGTAGAATGGAGGTTGGGGGCTATAAGGATCTAACCAGGGAAAGGAAGGGGCTAGAGAGGTCTGGGCCTCCTGGTTCCCCTCAACTCTTCACCCCAGACTCCTCCCACTCACTTCCTCCCTATTCCTCCTGCCAAATTGTGTCCTAAAATAACTTTTGGTTCATAAACATGTAAGTGGCTTCCCACATACAACTTGCTCAAATCCCAGTACCTTGGTCAGGAATTCAAAGACCATGACGGTCTGATGTCTACTAATCTCTTCTCCCAACCCCCACACTTTTTTTTCTTTTTCTTTTTAACCATGAAGAAATCATGCCAAATTTGAATTTATATTTCAAAGTCAACTACTTGTCTTTGATTCACTTTTATGACAACAGAAAAATAAATACAATTACATACTTATAGGTGTTTGTCTTAGTCTGTTTAAGCTTCCATGACAAAATAACATAGACTGTGTCGTTTATAAACTTATTTCTCACAGTTCTGGACACCTGGAAGTGCTAGATCAAAGTGCTGGCAGCAGATTCAGTGTCTGGTCAGGTCCTGCTCGCTGATTCATAGACGGTGCCTAATTACTGCATCCTCAGGTGCTAGAAGGAGCCAGGTTCCTCCTGGGGTTTCCTTTCTTTCCATTCCATTCTTCAGGGCTCCACCCTCATACCTAATCACCTCACAAAGGCCCACCTCCTAATATCAT
This sequence comes from Sciurus vulgaris, assembly GCF_902686455.1. Classification (NCBI taxonomy): domain Eukaryota; kingdom Metazoa; phylum Chordata; class Mammalia; order Rodentia; family Sciuridae; genus Sciurus; species Sciurus vulgaris. The sequence continues at coordinate 63,260,962 of NC_136476.1, forward strand.
CACTATGGGGTTAGGATTTGGGGGAGACATAAGTATTCAGACCATAGCAATGCTGTATTTGATAACATGAAACGAGGCTTAAATTTCATACCTGATACCTGATCTGAACCAAAAGCAAAATTTATGAATGTATTACTTACTTTCTACAGATGTTGTTCAATTGTATTTTTAAAAATTCTAGCTGTTTTTAAGATTGTACTCTCACAAGCTTTCTCTCACATCACTGTGTATTTTTCATCTCCTTTATGTTCTAAAGTTTTCCTAACTTCTCCAGCTTTTAGCCATTGAAGGTGTCTCTCTCCATTCAATTAATGTCATCTCCTACTTTCAGTCCTTGGAATTGTTCTCTCATCATTTCTTACCTTGACTTGGAAAGGATCCTATCTTTCCTTCCTGAGTGCTGCTGGTCAAGGTGTAGCCAATGAGATGGAAAAAAATGGGCTACATTTTCTAATCAAATATTACACCCTGTCTACCTTGCCCTTACAGTTGTCCTGTCACCTTTCTGCCTCTGCCAGTTTTGTCATGGAAAAGTACAGATTGACCTTCAGAATGAGAGAGGGATTTCAAGAAGCTTATTTTCCCAGGAAGTGCTGACATAGTACCATCTTAGCCTGACAGCAAAGGCAATGCAGTAGCAAAGTACACACAGACACTACTATTTCCTGGCGCTATATCCTTAGGAGAGTGGTTTATTCCAGAAAATAACAATAGATAGTTAATACATATTACACATTTTCTATATGTCAGGTATTATTCTAAGAACTCTATATACATTTATTTAGTCTATACACATTAATTTATTTTCTTCATGATCAGTCTCTGAACATGGTAAGTCCTGAGGTGTGTCCAGGGTCAAAGTACAGTACGACAGAGATACCTGAGGCTCCCAGGACTTACACACCTCAGTGTCCTCAGTGCCTAGAATAAACAGGCCATCGTGCATGATCTTATGACACAGTCACACCCTAATAGCTAGGGTTCAGTGAACTGGCCCTCTCAGGTCCTTCTCTAGGAAGCAGTGGGGTCCTCTCAATGGACTATATGGGAGGGTGAGGAGAAGAAAGTTAGAGAGCTTTCCCAAGGTGAGTACAATTACACAGTCAAGTCTGAAAGGGAATAAATGGTTTTTGGCCTGAAGTTGAGGAAACGATGGAACCTCAGGGTTCAGAAAGACGTTAAAAGTTATCTCCACCAGGCACCCTTCCAGTGCCCATATCCCACTATGACAGCTCTAAGCAAATGCCCAGCCTCTGCTCAGATAGCCGGACTGATAGGAATCTCTCTACCAAGCAGTCTATTCCAGTCCTGTGTGGCTGTCTTAGAAAGTTAGACATTTTGTTGAGTGGAAATCTTTCTTCTAGGAACTTCCACCAGTTGGGTCTGATCTGACCTGTGGGATGCTAGACATGTCATCTCCCATGTCCTCATAACAGCCCTGGGGAGACTTGAGGTCAATGATTACATCATCCCTGAATTTTCCCTTTCAGGCTGAAGACACAGGCGTTTGTGTCTCCCCTCACACGGTTTTCTGGCCGTTGGTCAATCAGGTTTGTGTCCAGTGACCATTTCTCACTTGCTTTAGAGCTCTCCAAGTATGGAGCCAGACCACCCCAGAGTGCCATCCCACTTCAGGGCAGCACTGTCCTTTTCCTCCTAGGAGACCCTGTCCATAAAGAGTGACTAGGGTCAGAAATTAGTGCTCTTGACTTCCAAGAGGTTCCAGGACTTTGGGGAGAGTTTGATCCTCCATCAGAAGGGGGCAGAAAACATAGTTAGGTTTTTATGGTTGGGAAGAGAGGATCATGGCGAATTGTTTGGATGCTTACTATACTCCAGACATGCTCCTGAATACTTAACAGGTATTATCTCATTTAATTCACTCAACAACCCTTGTAGGTGCTAGAGCTATGATTCTTACTTCACAGCTGAAGAAAATAAGGCTTAGAGAAACCTCAGAGGCTAGGTAGTGTATGCTAAGACCCTTGCCAGATGTTAGCAGGGAGCAATGGGTAAAGATGTGGGGCAACATCTGGCTAGTGATGCTTCAGAAAAGTCAGGCATAGAAGCGAAAAGGGGAGTTGGGGTAAAACTAGATCTTCTAAGGCCCCAAAGATCCCAAGGGAGAAAGAACCATGTGAGAGTGGCATGAAAGGACATGGTGTACAGGAAGTAACATTAACTGCTTCCACTTACTAAATGCCTACTAAGCCAGGCATTGTACATATATAATCTCCTTTAATCCTCACAACAACCTAAAAGGGAATTATGATCACTATATAACAGATGAGGAAATTGAGGCTTAGTGAGGATAAGAGGCTCACTGGTGTCCATATAGCTGGTAAGCGGCAGTGTCAGGCCTTACATGCAGACATGTGACTCCACGCCAGTGACCCTAAACTGACACCCAAGGAGAAGACTGTTGGAGACACAGAAAGGGAGGACATTTTCTCTCACCAGATAGGGAATCCTAGACTCACAAGGCATCTCAGGGTTACTGGCAATGCCTGGCACTACCCAGCGTGGTCAGAGAACCGGATTCAGGGAGGGATCATCAGACATTAGCAAGCACAACCCTAAGGTTGTCCTGACTTGGAGTTTTCTGAGAGAGATTCATGGGGTCCAAAAGCCTAATTCAATTACTTATGGCTAGATGTACTGTATCAGAATCAGAAATCTAAGTTTTGAAACATCTGTTTTTATTCCCCTGTAGTTTCTTTTTTCCTTTTGTTTTGTTAAGGCAATTTTACTTCTCTTAATGTAATAGTTTGCAAGCATTGGTGTGCATCAGAATTACCTGGAAGACTTGTTAAAACAGATTACTGGAACCCATTTCTAGAGTTTCTGATTCAGTTGGTCTGGGAAAGAAACCTGAGAATTTGCACTTTGAAGTTAGCAAGTGATACTGATGCAGCTGCTACAGGGGACCCATTTAAGAACTACTACTTTGTTGGTAAAGCTATTTTTGAAAATTTCCATCCTGAAATGGCCGTAAAAAGGTAAGTGCAGAAAAAGAAAAGGATTTGTCTATAGCAAGAGACACTGAGAGTGGAGTGGGTTGGGGTACAGAGTTCGCCCATTTTGGTGAGTGATTGTGGTGACAGAACCTATATGAACTGGGGAAGAAAGAAGTCACAGCCAGAGGAAATATCTGTTCCTGTTTGGGAACAAGGGGAAACAAGAAACCCAGGATGAGTTTGGCAGGGGAACCAGACTGGTGAGGGCAGAAGTCACACGGGGTAGAACTCTGCAGGCTCCTGGCTGGGCTGCAGAGAAAGAACTGGAAGAGCTGGAGGCAAGGAGCCAGGAGTGAGCTAGTGAGCTTCTGGAGCATGAACCTGTACAGAGTCTGGAGATCACATTTCAGCTGCGACTCCTTGTCTCCTAAAGCCTCTTTCTTCCTCCTCCTGTGGTGTTGTCCGTCAGTCATAAAGTGCCCAAGAGTTACCCTCTGATAGGAGTGACATGAAGCCCTTGCATCCAAAGGAGGAAGAATGGCACCGAACGCCCCTTCCTTCTTTTTGTGGGAGTCCAGGTGACAAGCAAGGGTAGCACCGGGAACCAAATAGTCTGGTGGTTTGCTCTAATGTTCTTCTCCATTTCCCAGGCTGCATATCTCCCTCCTGGGGAACTGACTCAGCCTCAGTGCACAGAGCATGGTGTGAAGATCAGCCTTTGCAACTGCAGCCGTGGGTTAGTGGCTGGGCTGCTCTCATTGCTCCTCATGGAATTGTAAAGGCTTGGCCAGAAGGTTCTTTTCCCTTGGTACCAAGAGAAGGGGCATGTCTCTGCAGGACTGCATGCCACTTCTTTCGGCTGGCAGGAACAAAATTGTACAGAGGCTCTTCCTGGATCCAGGCTTTCCAAACACCTAGTCTGAACCAAATTGTTGTTTTCCCATTTGTGCTCTTCACCCCATTTCTTGTACATCTCTGTGCAGTTAAAAAAAGGACTTATTAAATACAGATTGTATGGCAGGCCCTGTGTTGAGGATACAGATATGGGGAAAAGAAGTCTCTGCCCTCAAGGAAATCACAGTAGGGTTGGAGAGATTTGTGGGTAGATATAATTATAGCACTATAGAATAAAGTTTCTCACACCTTCTCCCAGGCTTTTGTATGTGCTATTACTTTCCACTAGACTGCCCTTCCCCAGATCCTTGTATGACTCATCCTCTTCCCACTTATCAGGTTACTCCTGAGAAGCCTTCCCTGACCTTCCTATGGGAAACTGAGCACTCCCAATTCTCTTAAGTTCATTTATCCCATGTAATTTTTCTTTTTATCACTCATAATACAACTCATACATTAATTCTTTTTGTCAAGTCTTCCAAGCATTTTAAATTCTGTGAGAACAGGACTTTGTCACTACTGAATTCTCAGTTTGTAGAACTGGTACACTATAGGTACTTGATACATATTTCCCTTTCATGTATTCATAAATGATTGCCCAGTTGAACTTTCTCAGCCTGTCAGGTGATCCAAAATGAGGATGAGTTCTCCATGGGGAGGAACATTTTCAAGCTTACCTGAATTGCGCCCTCAGGTCAGACTGAGCAGGTTCTAACTCCCCACCAATAACAGATGTATTTTACTAAGTAGAAGCTATACAACGCACTTCAAATATCTTATTTAATCCTCACAATCCTCTACACAGTCTGCATTATTTCTCTTATTTTACACAAATTGTAAAATAAGACAGGCTCAGGGACAGTGACTTGCTCAAGATCATTCTCATAGCAGGGTGCTGGGGAGGGGGCTCTCCGCGAAAGTTCTACTTGGCTCCCAAACCCCAGTTGCACACCCACGTTTCTGCTGCATCCCCATCCTAGCCCTTTTCCTCTCACTGGACAGCTGGGCCTGGTCTAGCCCGGATGTCCCTCCACGGCTTGTTAGTGTGGGGAGATGCTTCAGGTGCGCGTGGAATGCACAGTGGACTGGTAGAACTCCAGGACGGGGCTTTCCCTCCCGAGGGCTCGGCTTCTGGATGCCGAGTGGCCAACGGCAAGGCCTGCAGAACTCGCGCTCGCTGAAAAAAAAGGATAGAAGGGAGGAGAAGCTGCAGACGTGCCCGCGAGGGCCGACGGGCGTCCACTCCCTTCCGCGCAGATCCCAGGCACCTGAACTCCGGCGGGCCGGACGAAGCGCGCAGGCGCGGCGCTCCTCGCCCCTCCCTCCCGCGGGCCGCCCTTTCACCCTGGCAACCGCTGCACGGCGACGCGCGCGCGCTGGCTGGGCGCGGACGGGCGGGGCCGGGCGGCGCCGGTGCGGGCCGAGGCGGCGGCGGGTAGCGGTCTAGTGTGGCCGGCTGCGCCTCCTCGCGCGGTTTATGTGGCAGGCTCGAGCCGGTAGGCTTGCCCCTCGCCATGGACTCCCAGAAGGTAAACGGGGAGGGGAGCGGGGACCTCCGATGCGGGCCGGGCCGGCGGTGGGTGGGTGGGCGGGGCGCCCTGGGCCGGGTGGGCGGTGGGCACCGGCTTGCGGGACTCGGGCTGCGGAGGGCGAGGCCACTGGGCCTCCCTCCTGGACGGGAGCGAGCTGCGCTGGCCGGGATGCGGGAGCCGCGTCCAGTGACCCGGACTGGCCTCTGACTCCCCAGAAGACACCGGAGCGGTCCCCATCTTTCAATCACTTTCTGCAGCGCTGGGCCCCTTTTATTCCTGCAGTCTGCCTGCGTGCTAGGGAGGGTGTTTCCCGCCCCAGCAGATGTGGAAGCCGAGGCACAACCTGATTTGGGGGTCTCTCTGCTGACACCGAGCTAATGCTTTTTCCTCGAACAATCTCCTTTTTTGGCACAGTGCATGCTCTTTAGGTCAGGGACCTAGTCTCCTTTGTACCCTTCCCCTCCCTTTCCCGTGACTTGTTCATAAGCAGGTCTCTGTTTGTTAATTGAGGGAAAAGACAGTTGTCAGGGCAGCCGCCCCACCCTCGTTGACCAGTTGGTGTTGCTTGTCACATTTACCTAGCTGTGGTTGTGGAATGTTTCATACTTTCAGAACAAGTTGGGAAAAGAATTTACAGAACTTGCCTTTTGACTTAAGTAAAAATGTTTAAACAACATAGCCAATATGTTAAATACAACAGTGAGTTTTTAACATTTGGTCATAATCCTTGTATAGAAATCAACTGCCTGGTTCTCTTTGTTGTAGTGTAATTGAAATATAGTACAGTATAGGAAAGAAAAACAAGCAGTATTAATAATGCAGCAAGGAAAAACAAGGGCATATCTTAGAGGCCATTCTTTTCTATAATTAGATAGAAAACACTGGAAAGACTTATTAGAACAACTTTCTATAATTTTGCTGGGTTTCACCTTCTTGAGCACTGGGGGGGGGGGGCATGAGAGAATAGTGCCACGTGTTAAGCATTGACTGTTAAAGTATTTAACAAATGTGTTCATTATATGCGTTTGTTTTGAAACTCAATTGGATATATTCACAATTATTATCTCCAAGACTATTAGTAATTTTAAAAATTCCATTTTATGTGTTTTGAATATGTGTAAGTTTAAAACATTATCTCTGCCTAAATTTGTAAAATATCTCACAGCTTATTAGATAAAAGTCATCGGATACTTGAATGGACAATAGCAGAGGTCAAATGGGAGAGCAAAGACTTGGGAGTTCAGAGAGTTGGGTTCCAGGGCAATACTTATTGACTGTGATATAGAGCAAAGTCATGCACTGGTGATTAATTTATTTTCTCATCTATTCCTTAAAAAATAAGAGTATTTCATAGTGTTATTGTAAAAATTTGATAAAATAATTCATTATGAAATCACATGGCATTTTAAAGTTTGACAAATTAGTATTAAAAAACTATTTTTGTAGGGGAAAATGTGTTTTAATGTGGATCATTATAATTTATCAGCGAATGTATATTCCTTACTTTATTGAGGGATCAAGATTGGAGGTTGTGACTCTTGAAAGGTCATACTGATAAGCTATTTTGAACCTATTCTCATTTCAGGTGATTTTTTGTGTGTGTACATACAGAGTACCATGGGCAGTTTCTCAGAGATTGCAAATAATTAGCTGTTCTTTTACTGTTGGTACTGTTATATCTTACTGAGGTATTAACCTCACTTCTCAATATTTGAAAATATATTAAATTTCACTGGTGGTATCAAGAGACTTTTCCTAATTTGAAAATACCCTGTTGTTTTATAGCTTACAAAGAGTATCTGGTATTAATGCTTGTAACCCATTTAATTGCTGAATTTGAGCTTCCTTTTCTCATAAATTACTGCAGAATCAATTACTTGCCTCAAATAGTAATGAACTAAACTGATTATTATTATTTTTATTTTTAAATAAGACAGCATGAGTTTAAAAGACTATTTCCTGTTGTAAAATGTTATAATAAAAACAGTAGCAGCAGGAATAGTACCTCAGTTAATATAAGGAAAATGGGTACTGCAAGTGGCAAAGGGTGAGGATGACCTGGATATATACCTATTTGTAAGGCGTCAGGATTTGAACGCTTAAGTCATTAAAAAGATGACTCTGGAGCCAGGTCTTCAGTCATGCCTTTTATAGGCTATAGTAGCTTAGGTAATTTGTTCTTTGTTTCTATTTCCTTATCTAAAAATTCAGATAACAGTTTTATACTTAATCCTCAAAAGGTTATTGTAAGGATTGTGTTCATTTTTAAAAACCTCTTAACAGTGCCTAGCATAAATTAATACTGTTAACTATTGTTATTAATTTTATAATCCCAACCTCAAAATAACTTTGTTCTTTTCTAATCCAGTTTGGACATCTTTATCTTCAAGCATGTTTTCTGTTTTTGTAGTAAGAAATTATTTCAAATGGTGATGCCAAAGAAGTGTTGTTAAATCCTAATTGCAAGACTATTGGAAGTTCTGACTCATGTAATCTGACAATAAAGGTTAAGTTAACTGGACTGTCTGTATAGAAACTTGGTGATGGCTAGTGAGCAAATGGATTAGCTTGACCAGCTGCTTTTTTGTCTGTGAAAATGACTTGGACTTCAGTGTTTTGTTAGCAACAGATGCTCTGTTTGAGTAGAGGAAGAAAACATAATTGCCTTGGGTATGTAAGGCATACTGTTGGATACAGAATACCACAGTATTATCTCCCAGAAATAAACAGAGGGATTCTGTTTATATCAAGTTTCTGGGGCACTTTTGTGAACAGGATGTGTTATGGATAGGTGGCTTTGTTTGATGGTCAAACCTTTTGATTATGTCCTTAAGTGGTTTTAAGATAATATCTCAAAGGTTTCTTTACCCAATGAAATGTGCATGTTCAAAGAAAACATTGAAACAAGACATTTGCACCTTTCTAGAATCTTGGAGATTGAAATTTGATAGTTTAAGTTAAATTTTTATGTAGATCACCCATATTCATAGAAATCATTGTTTCTAGGAAAGATACTTTAGGAATAATTAAAGGGTAAAAAGGATAGGGAAAGAGATCCTAGAGGAAGGAAGTTACCAAGAGCAAACATTGTCATTTAGTTGTCCTAACTTTTTTTCTGTGTATTCTTAACTTCCTACTTGGAAAAGTGTAATGACAGGTGAGCCTTTACTGTATAAGACTGGACAAAGCAGCCAGGAGCTGTGGCGCACTCTTGTAATCCCAGTGCCTCTGAAGGCTCAGACTCAAGACCAGCCTCAGCAACTTAGTGAGACCCTATCTCAAAAAAAAAAAAAAAAAAAAAAAAAAAAAAAAAAAAAAATTAAAAGGGCTACATATATAGCTCAGAAGTAAAATACCCCTGGGTTAAAAAAAAAAAAAGACTGGACAAACCTAGACTGGAAGTTTGAACTTGGTTCTGTATCCCAGTTTCCTCTTCTACCCTGTTTTTTGCTTTTTTTATCCCACCTTTGAATTTTACCCTAGCAGTTAAGAGGTTGTCTTCAATTCAGATAATCAGCTAGCCATACTGTATTCCAATTACCCCTCAGTAAAAAAAGTTTCCTGAGGAAAGGGAGGAGAAAAAAAATTGAATATTTTATATCTCACAGTAGCTCTTATTCCTATTGCACATATATGGAAAGTGAAGCTTAGAGAAAGCAGCTAACAAATGGCTTCAAACCAGAGCTTTTTTCATAGCCCAAGCTTTTTTGTTACTACTCTTGCCTGAATTCTTTGTTTTTAAATGCTGATAGGATTAATTAAAACTTAAAATGTTAGCAGGGATAAACTTGTACAAAATAGTTGTTTTGTTTTCTAAGCTAGTTAAGTCTAGTGAAAAATAATTGGTAGGTGATATGGAATGTGATTTAGATTGAAACATGGAATTTGGTCCTACTTGCCACCCCATATAAGATCACTAATTTTTCTGTAATGTATATCTATCTCCCCTCCCTGTAACTCTTTCTTTTTTGAGGATAGGTCTTAGCTTTCTAAAGCTGAATTGGGCAGTTTTAAAAAATGAGATAGTGAACAGACTTTTTTTTTTTTTTTTGAGTTTTAACAATGCTTTTTTTCAATGCTTGGCTGAATGTAAGCAGGATTATTCATGCAGCAAACACATATTGAATGTTTGCCATAGTGATGGATATTCCACTCTGACCTAGGGTACACAATGTTTTGAAGTTAGTGGTTTGTATTCAGCCTTCTTTTGTATGTTTTCACTCTCAGCATTTCTTCCCAGCCTCAAGATTCTGATAGAATCTATCTCAGTTTTTGATGATTATTGACTGACAGTTAATATTTTGAATTTATAAAAAAAAAGTGTTAGCATGGCCAGTTTGTACAGTTTTGTTCCATTATAAATAATAAATGTTTATTGTAGGAAAATGGGAGATACAAATGAAGCAAAAATCACCCATAATCCTGCCAACCAGAGATAATCTCATTCAACATTTGTATTTCAATCCAGTCTTTTGTATGCATATAGAAACTTAAAAATAATGGTATCATACTATGTACTGTTTAACAACTTGCCTTTTACATAACATTTCACAAACATTTTTCCACATTAATGCCATTCTAAAACACTTTCAGTGATTCAGCAGAATGTGTAGATATATTACTTGATTTTATTTAATCATTTCTCTTGTATGTTTATGTTGATTTCAACCTTTTCATGTTATAAATAACACTCAGATGGACATTCTTGTAGCCAAGACATTGCCTACATTCTTAATCATTTTCTTAGAAGAATTTTTATAGAAAGAAATACTGAGTTGACAGGCATAAACTTTAAAAATATTTTTTTATATATATTGCCAACTTGCCTTTCAGAAGGGTATTTATACTACTATCAGCAATACCTGAGGGTGTTCCATTTACACTCTGCCTCTACTTTCAGAATATATGCCCGTTTAACTTCCTTGAGTGTTAACAACCAGTTCAAAGGCCACTGCACATGATTAAGGCTCTGTCTTCAGCTCTATCTAACATACTGTTTCCTCCAATCCTGGATGAGAGACTGCCTTCTAAAAGCTTAGGTATCTTACAACTGAGCTCAGGATGGAAAGGCAATATTTCGCACCACTTCTTTCACTAGCATTAGATTCTTTTTAGGTGATAAATTAGATGGGCAGAATTGATTATTGGTTCATTCTTGGTTATATCAATATTCAGGGAGTGCTCACAACTGATTTACTGTTAATAGAGGGTGTAGCTTTATGCCTGTAAACCATTTATGATTATCAAGTTCCTGAATTTCTTAGTTTTTCTTTTTTCACCTTCTGGTTTCATTCCATCTGGGCATGAAACTTCTGTTAAATGTTGCCATAGCTTTGGACACCTGTAAGATTTTGATTGTCTGGCTTACCAGATGGACAGTGCTTTCTAGATTTCAACTCTTGTCACCTCATTCAAAGGAGAGATGTCTGTGGTGTGGGGTGATGCAAGTGACATCAGTTCTAGTGGCAGATAGGCCTTATCTAGGGATATTACATGCTGATTTCATTGATCCCCTTGCTCTGGTTGGTGGAATCCTATGTTTATTTGTAGTCTCCAACAGGGTAAGCAGGCAAGGTCAATGTAAAAGCAGAGGCTCTGTAGGCAGTCTCCTGAATTTGAGTTGTGACTGCCAACTGATGACTGTGTGATCTAAGACAAGTTTCTTAATTTCTCAAACCTTCCCAAAAGTGTGAAGGCTGTGTGATTAAAAAGATACTTCATATTAGTAGCTTAGTACAGTGCCTAGCACATTGGAAGTGCTTGATAAATAATAGCTGATTTGGCTATAGTAGTTGGACCCCCTTAAATTGTAGCTCCACTGGTGGTGCTTACAGTGGTTCTAATGATCACATAAAACCCGGGTATGAAGGTTTTTGGCTACTGAATCTAAAGAGGAAGTATATGCATCATAACTTCAGGGGCTTGTTTCTTTGTTTTTGGATAAGTAGTCCATGTTGGCAGTTTGTTAGGTGCAGCAAAATTAAGACTGTATTTGAATTTGAGATCTTACCACATATTAGGTTAAAATCAGTAGAATAATGCCATTTCAAAATGATGAACATCATCATCTTATTCTCAGACTTACAAGGTAATATTTCTATACTAAGGTTTTATAGTTTGGGTCTGGAATGTCCCCCAAAGGCCTGTGACATAGTTGGAGGTGTTGGAACCTTTAGGAGGTGAGTCCTAGTGGAAGGTCTTCAGGTTATTGGGGGCACACCTTTGAAGGGGACGATGAGACCCCAACCCCTTCCTTCCTCTCTTTCTTTTGCTGCTTGGTCAAGAAGTGACCAGCATCTTCTTTGAGCTCCCACCATGATGAGGTGCTGCCACAGGTCCAAAGCAATGAGGCCAACTAACCATGGTTTGAAACGTGTAAAACTGTGAGCCAAAATAAATTTTTTCTTTAAGGTGGTTTGTGTTACAACTTGTTTTGATAGTTCCAGTTTTTTACAATGTTGAATTAAAATCTTAGTGCTTTTGGTGTTCTTAAATGTTGTGATAGCCTTTTCATGAACCTTTAATCTTTACCATATCAGTTAGTACAGTGTAATATTTAAAGCAGTTAACTGCCATCACTTGAATTCTGATTCTCTGGCATATTAGCTCTGAATCTCTTTGCAAGCTATTTAACATCTCCATGCCTCAGCTTCCTCATTAGAAAATGGGGATAATAATGTCTTACCATATAGAATTCTTGAAACAATTAAATGAATTAACAGTATGTAAAGAGCTTAAGATAGTGCTTAGTACTTGAGTGTATAAATATATTGTCATTTAGTCAGAGTCTGTGGTGTGTTTACTTCACATGATTAGTAGTGATTATAAGCCTAACTTTTAAAGTTTGCCCTTTGCAGAGAGTGCCTTATGCCTTATTTGTCCCAGGTTACTTTGATCTATTCCATGAGAATGGTTGCAGTTTTGCTTGCCTGGAGTGTTTAAAACCCCTTTTTCTTGTTTGTATAGCAGTTGCCTTAGTCTAAATCCACAGTCAAGCCAGTGAGAGGCTTACTCCTGATGAAGTGGCTTTTTCAAGGTTGATAATCGTGCTGTATGACCAAAGCACAGTGGCCAAGATAGCCTGTATATCCGTCCTCTGGAGACATATGACCTATTTATGTCAGAACATATCTTCAGACCTGTATCACCTAGAACTTCTAGTTACAGCCACCTGAAGTCTTACAAAGTATCATTATCTAGATATGCCTCAAATAATATATATTACCTTTATCCATCTATATTTATCTTTTCATCCATTGGTGTTTGGAAGGTAATGGTAAACTTGAGATCTGATATGAAATTGACACCCTTGTCGTCATCCTTTCAGGTTGATAGAATCTCATGCAGTAGATGAAAGTCGTTTTCATAATGGGTGCTTTCTGTCACCCATGAGGCATTAGTAAGTGACACAAATGTCACAGTGGACTCAGTTTATAAGTACTTTTTGTAACTTATTTTAACAGCATATTGTGTATGTTTTAGAATAGCAGTTACAGCATAGGAACTGATAAATGTGAGAGCGCCCAGGTGGGAAACAAAGCTTATTAGAGAAACTGCAGGCTACTGGAAGTGGAATATAGCAAGAAAAAATAAGTCTGTTATGAGTTAAAGCAGGCAAGGTAAGCAAGGCAGATTATGTAGTCTTAAAAGTTGGGTTAAAGATTTTTAGCTTTATCCAAGGAGCAATGGGAAGCCATTGCAGAATACTGAGCAGGGAGTATGATGATATATAACTCTAGCTGCAGTGTAGAGAACTGATTATTGGGGAGAAATAATATATCAGAGGCCTCTTAAGAAATTTTGCTGTAATATGGGTTGAGATATGATAGTAACTTGTATTAAGATAGTAATAGTGGTTCTAGAATGTTTAGGAGGTAAAATTAATAGAACTTTGTGACGACATTATAAAGCACAAATTAGAGGAAAGATGATAATGGTGAAGTCTACATTTTTAGCTTAGAAGCTGACAGTGCCATGTATAGAGATAGAACTCTAGAGAATGACCCAGGCACAGTGGGAAAGGCTATGGCAAGTTGACTTTGAAGGACTTGTGAGACACCCAAGTAGAGATTTCAAGCAGGCAATTATATTAATATGGTCTGGAATTCAGAGGAGAGACTTCTGTCTAATGGCCCTGTCTCTCATGATGCTCTGTGCAGAGGTTATATCATATACATTGAGACTTCTGGTTTTGGCTTCCACATCTAGTTCTCAATCATTAGTGTTTACTTTATTAAAGCTATTGATTAAATAAACTCAGAGCCCTGGAAAGATAGACTTGGGTAGAAAACTTATTGCATTACAATCTTTTCTCTCTTTTAAGTTTGTGAATTCAAGAAAACACACACACACACACACACACACACACACACACACACACACACACACCTGTGTCTATTTGCTATTTGATACCTGCCCTGGCATGTTGCCTACCATATTTAAAAAATACTTAAAACCTGCTGGATTTGGTACCTATCCAGCCTGCCTCTCCTTGCATACTCCAAGATTAGGCATATATTATCTCTATATAAACCTCTTCCCTGACTCCTGCCACCTTTGAAAAAACTTCAGCCTCCTGTCATACAAGCTAAAGTTAAGTTTCTGAACTAAGCTCATGGAATCCTTTTACTTTTTATAAGTTTTGGTGTTGGTGGGAATTTGTCTTAGCTATTTTTATTTCTCATAAAGTCCTACTGAGCGCCAAGTTCCTTAGTTCTTTTTATTTTCATGCCATTTCCACACTAGGTCCAGTGAGTCCCCATCCTTGTGAGAGCCAGAATGGTTGAAGCCTTGGTCTCCTTCTTAGTTAATTTCTCAGCCCTCCTAGTGAATTTTCACTATTTTAGAATACTAAAATTGCATTTGCTCATTCTTCCCACCACAACAGATTAAAGAGAAAGTGAATTCAGAGCTTCTGGAGCTCTTGCTTAGCACTCTGCCCTCGGGGAACTTTCAAGATACTACCCCCCCCCCCCCCCCCCATTTAACTTGTAAGCTTAGAAAAGCTTAAAAGGAAGCAGCACTTTATCTGCATTAACTACCAAGGTCATATTGGTTTCTTTGGGTTTCTGTCTCCTATTGATGTGGGTGGTTGCTTCTTCAGTAGTTTATAAAGCATTTGGTAGCTTTGAAAATATATGAGACTGGACCTGGCATGGTGGCGCATGTCTGTAATCCCAGCAACTCCGGAGACTGAGGCAGGAGAATCCCAAGTTCCAGGCCAGCCTCAGCAATTTCGGGAGTCCTTAGCAACTGAGACTCCATCTCAATATAAAAAAGAAAAAGGGCAAGAGATGTAGCTCAGTGGTAAAGCGCCCCTGGATTCAATCCCCAGTACCAAAAAAGAAAAAGAAAATATATGTGATCTTAAACACTAGGGTGCTAAAGTCCTCTACTGCTGGCTTATCTATTCTTACAATTTCTCAGTGGTATCTTATAGCCAAGGCTTCGAAACTCTCCCCTCCTACATATCATAGTGCATGCCTTGAAAATAATCTAGACCTTTAGTCTTTGTAGCTTTGGTGGTAAGTTAAAGCTGATTTCCTCAATATGTGGGTCCTTTTTCTAGGTGTGTGTGATAGACCCTCCTGCTGTTATGGAACTTTGAGTTAAATTCAAAATGAACCAGAGTGTTCTTTCTTCAAAGAATGAGACCATGGTTTCAAAAATACCATGTTGGCCTTTAAAAACCTTTCCTTCCCAAGCATATTCTGGAAAATCATAGTACTTGAAGACCTTAGGCAATTCATATTAAAAAAAAAAATTCTCTAATGCTTTTAACACACACATTGTGGGATTTCTTTCTAGAAGTATTATTATTAGTGCTTCTTCAGCCAATGCAAATTTAAGAGTCTTTTTAATCTGTGGCAATAGCAGAATTTTGAATGAATTAAAGGGGTAAAGGTAGGATTAACTATAATCTAAAGATGTTAAATTTTTGATGATATGGGACAGTTTCATATAAAGTTGACATTTATTCTGTAGGTTCTTTAAGTTTATATAACTTACATGTCAGCAGTCCTCAGTTACAATTTTGTTTTTATCATCTTCCAGCCTTTGCTTATGTATTTACACTCTTTGTAATTTTCCAGAAGATTTTCTCTAACCAAAAGTATTAATGAGCAATATAAATTTTACAGGCAAGAGGAGTGTTTTTGTCCCTTGTGTTGTGGTGTTGAGAAGAATCTTAAAGGAGAGCACTCATTTAAGAATCTGGTATAACATAGGACATACATTAAGAAAAAAGTTCAGAAAACATTTAGGTTGTTTGTTTTTAAGAGCAAATTAATATTGATTGAGGATCTTTGCCCTATTGCCATTCTAAGAATTATATGAATTGTTTTAATGGTATAATAAGTCTGTAAATCTGTATTGTCAAGCTGTATTGTTCAACTTCTAGCCACATGTAGTTTTGGAGCACTTGAAATGTGACTAATTTGATCTGAGAACTGCTATGAATTAAAAATACACATTGAGTTTTGAAGATGTAGTACCCATCTCTTAAAAAGAAAGAAACTCATTGATAATAGTTAACTTTTTTTTTTGAGTTGAGGGTCTCACTGTATTGCTCAGGCTGGCTTTGAACTCCTGTACTCAAGTGATTCTGCTTCTGCCTCCCAAGAAGTTAGGATTTATAGGCATGCTCCACTGCACCCAGCTAGATAGTTAATTGTTAAATATTGATTACATGTAGAAATGATAATATTTTGAATCTCTTGGGTTAAGAATAATATTAAAATTAATTTCACCAGTTTCTCATTTACTTTTTTTGGTGGGGGGAGATACTGGGGATTGAACCTAGGAGCACTTAATCTTGAGCCACATCCCCATCCCTTTATTTTTTCTTTTGAGATAGGGTCTCACTAAGTTGGTTAGGGCCTCACTAAGTTGCTAAGGCTGGTTTTGAACTTGTAATCCTCCTGCCTCAGCCTCTGTGTCACTGTGATTACAGGCACGCGCCACCACATGCGGCTCTCTTTCACTTTTTAATGTAGGTGCTATTGGCTCATTTTGTATTTCTATTGAATACAAAGTTGTCCTCTAAGGAAGAGAGCATTGCCATTGGTAAAGGATGTATTCTGACTTCTAACATCACTATTAGACTAGGGTCTGTTAAATTTCAGCAGATGGGTAATTCATAATGGTATAGAAGAATTAGTTTGAAGACCTCATAACAATGAAGGAGCATTTAGAAATCTGACTATACCTTGTAAATAACAGTTATAGTGATTCTTTAAAAAAACAAGCTTCTCATTAAAAATCTTTAGAGCTCACAGCTTACCTAGCTGGGACAGTATGCTTCAGCTGTCTCCAGAGTATTTTACTACCAAATTCTTCAAATACAAAATTTGCTCCTAAACTTAGACAAGATAAGTAAAAGTGGGAAGCTATAGTGTATTCAGGAGATTTTTTTCCCCCTCTGAAGTAGATCTGCCTCTTACATTCCAAATTTTCACCTTTTTTGTATGTGTGTATATTAATTTTCCTTCAGTTTTTATTGAACTCACACATCATGATGATTGAAATTTTGTTATTGGACTGAATTCATTGGGATCTGGCCCCTCTTTTTCATAGAATATGGTGTCTTCCAGAAAATCTCTCTCCTCTGTTCTGGTCCAGCGCTATCATCTTTACCCTGCCGCCTGTTAGGTATGCCTACCAAACCAGTTGAGCTCAAGCTGTGATGCTCTACTGTCAATTTCCCAGCAGTTTTCTATGTCATTGAAAAGTTAGCAAGCCAGATGTTTATAAAGAATATACAATTTATGACATGAGGATACCATATAATGGGGTGATTGACTGAATTTAGAGGCAGTATTCCAAAGCAACAGTTAAAAGCATGGACTTTGGAGTGGATCTGAGCCTAATATTTTATCTGATCAGCAGTGTCACTAGGTAACTAGTTCAATCTCTTATTTTCTCATCTATACTGTATGAATGTAGCCCTGCCATGTTAGTCAGCTTTCCATTACTATAACAGATACTTCAGATAACTTATCAAGAAAAAAGTTTTATTTGGGTTCACAGTTTTAGAGGTTTCAGTCCATGGTTGGTTGGCCCATTTGCTTTTAACCCTGTGGTGAGGTAGCACATCATGGCAGAAAGTAAAACAGCTTACTTCCCAGCTGAGAAGCAAAAGTCAGAGAGGAAGAGACTGAGGTTCCATTGTCCTCACTGAGGGCGTGTCCTCTTTGACCTAAAGACATTCCACTAGGCTCTACCTCTTAAAGGTTCTGCCACCTCTCAATAATGTCATTCAGGGGAGCAAACCGTTTTACACATGCACCTTTTGGGAACAGTTAATATCCAAACTGTGGACCCTGTCATTGGGAGGAACAGAAGGGGAGGCAGGTACATTAACCAAAATTAACCAAATTGTATTAGTCAGCTTTGGGTCACTGACCAAAATACCTGTGTTTATTTTGGGTCCATGGTTTCAGAGGTTCTGTCCAGGGTTGGCCAAGTCCATTGCTCTGGACCTAAGGTGAGGTAGAACATCATGGTGGAAGGGCATAGTGGAGGACAGCAGCTCAGCATATGCTGCCAGGAAGCAGAGAAAAAGAAAATGGAACCAGGACAAGGCATGTACTCCCCAAGAACACACCCCCAGTTAAATTCCTTCAACCATACTCCCTGCCAACAGTTAATCACCTAGTATGGTAGCCCTTTCACATTATTAATCCACCAAATGGGTTAACACAGTGATTATGTTACAGTTCTCATAATCTAACCATTTCACCTCTGAATATTCATACATTGTCTAACTTGAACTTTTGGAGGGTGGGGTACAGCTCACATCCAAGCAGTAACACCAATCATATCACTTGAAGCCTATTTTAAAGGGTGTGAGGATTGTGCAGAACAGTCTGTACTGTTCCATTATGTTGCTCTTAAGTAAGTACATATAGAACCTATCTTGGATGAGTACTTGGAAGACTTCTCCAATACATACTCTTACATTTTCAGTATCAGTATCACCAACAAGGACCCTCTAACTGTGCCTACCCTTCCCCAAAGTCCTGGCTTCACTCTGCCATTCTGTTTTTGTCTTTGGATTCAACTCTTGGGGCATTAATTCTGGGAAAACACTGACAGGATAAACAACTAACTCTTGGTGTCACTGATCTTTTTCATAGCACATCTTCACTGTTACTATATTAAAATACCATAAACAGGAGAATGAGAAGGTATAGTGTAGATAAATGAGTACAACAGAGAGCCCTTAGAATGAGCACAGGGATGGTAACATCTCCTTAACTTTATGATTGTTTGACAATTAAATGAGACCTGTTTTAATTATTCATAATTTTTTGCTAATATACTGTATAAACATTTATAAAGCTTTTATTCCTTTTAGATTATTCCTGGGCTCTTTATATATTTACCTTTGATTGACATAATATTTTTATTTATTTATTTTTATGTGGTGCTTAGGATTGAACCCAGTGCCTCACATGTACTAAGCAAGTGCTCTACCACTGAGCTACACCCTCAGCCCTGATTGACATATTTTGAGGAGAATCTTTGTCCCACACATTTTATGGACTGTATTAAAATAAACTTGTAGGTACTTCCAGAAAGAAGTCCTTTGCTTTTGGGAAAATTCTAAAGGAAAAAGTACATATGATTTTTACTGAAAATGCAAGTACCTTGTTGGATTTTGCTATTGCAGCCCATGAAGTTATTGAGCATCTGGATTTGTGCTTTCTACTCTGATGGCACTGGTCCTGTGTGGCTATATAAAATAGAAATTAACTAAAGTTAAGAAATAAATTTAGTTCCTCAGTTGTGCTAGCCACAGTTCAAGACTTCATTAGCTGTATGTGGCTAGTGACTACCACATTAGCACATATATCGAACATTTCTGCCATAGCAGAAAATTTTACTTAATAGCACTAAACTCAAGTTTAAGGAGGTTAAATAACCCACTTTTAAGTAGGAAGTGTTATCAAAGTCTTGGGTATTTGCTACTAAAATTGCTTACCTTATTTTATGTGGTTCTATAGCATCTATAAATGTTGCTATGAATAGTTTTCTGGATGCAAATTTACTACCTAGAATAATATTTCAAAAAATTTTTAAATTTTTATAAATAGGTGCAATTTTTTAAAATTTCAGTGTTTCCTTGCTTTTATTCTTCATTTCCTGATGCTGTATTAGAAGTTCTATTTGTTTTTGCAGCATTTAAGTATTTGATTGTATTCCATTGCCATGGCCTTATAACCTCAAATAATAATATTGATAGGAAATAATACTGATCATTTCAGTCTGAATGGCTTTAGGGTGATTAAGGTATATACCTAGAGAGTTTAAAATAGTACAGATATATCTCATTTTTTGTATTATAGGCCTTAGGAAAATTGCAACAATGAGAAGAAACTTTACATTGCTTCTATTTATTATGTAATAGGCTATTATATAAAGTTTGTTTAGAAAATGGTTGTTAGGAGATTTATAGTTCTTTTTCATTAAAAGATAATATTTTAATTGTTTTCTAATCCTAGGAAGCTCTACAAAGGATCATTTCAACTCTGGCGAATAAAAATGATGAAATTCAGAACTTTATTGATATACTAAATCATACATTAAGAGGAGTTCAGGTACGAGTCTTTATTAAAAATTATATAAATGTCACAATGAATGATTATTGAGTCAAATCTTAAGTATAAATATACTTTATTTTTATAAATACAAATATACTTCTGCTAATGGAGCTGAGAGCAGGGATTTTTTTTGTTTGTTTGTTTGTGTATGGGTACCCGGGATTGAACTCGGGGCACTTAACCACTGAGCCACATCCCTAGCCCTATGTTGTATTTTATTTAGAGACAGGGTCTCACTGGGCTGCTTAGTGCCTCGCTTTTGCTGAGGCTGGCCTTGAACTAGTTCTTTAGCTTCCCAAGCAGCTGGGATTATAGGTGTGCACCACTGCCTTTAGCGAGAGCAGGGTTTTAAATGGGAAACAAAGTAAAAATGCTTTCCTTGCCATTCCTGTTTCATCCGTGGAAAAATCAAATAGTAAGAGAGGAGAAAATCTTTGGAGTACTATTTGCTAAGGAATATTACAGTGCTCACTTTTATATTTTAGTATTTGATATTTTTCTTTTCTAATATACCTATTAGGAATAAATTGTATCTTTACAAAGTACCTTCAAGTAAAGCTGGTGTTTTTTTTAACAGTAAATAGCAGAAGGAAAATGTAGATGATAAGAGGTCTCACTTGAAAAAATAAGTAAAACATAAAAGTAAACGTTAAAGGGCTTGAGTTGTGGCTCAGTGGTAGAGTGCTTGCCTGGCACATGTGAGGCCCTGGGTTTGATACTCAGCACCACATATAAATAAATAAAATAAAAAGATCTATTGATAACTAAAAATACATATATATATATTTTTTAAAAAGTTGAAGTGCCCAATTAGGAGGAAGAGGAATACCTAAGAAAGTGGTCCCAGGTTTGAGTAGATAATCCATATGTTTTGTCATCAGATGTTGATTGTGGAAGGAAACTTAAGATAAACTGATTATTCTTAGAAACATGCAACCTACATCAGCATCAGGAAGAAGTAGAAAATCTGAATAGACCAGTGAGTAAGGGGATCGAATTTAATCAATAATTTAAAAAATCTTCCATCAAAAAGAAAAAAGCTCAGATCTTGATGACTTCATTATTGAATTCTATCAAATATTTAAAGAAAAATTAATAACAGTTCCCAAACTTCCAAAAAATTGAAGAGGAGAGAGTTACTTCTAAGCTCATTTTATAAAACCATCATCACCCTGGTCTCAAAGCCAGACAAGTATACAACGAGAGGAGAAAACTATAGACCAACATCCTTGATTAATATAGATACAAATATCCTCAACAAAATATTAGCAAACTGAATGCAACAGCACACTGAAAAGATTATTCACTGTGGCTAAATGGGATTCATCCGTAGGATACAAGGATGGTTCAATATATGTAAATCAACAAATATGATACACCTTATTAATAAAAATGAAAGACAGAAACCACATGATTAACTCAATAGATGCAGAAAAATAATTTGACAAAATTTAGGATCTTTTCATGATTCAAAATTCTCTACAAATTAAGTGTATAAAGAATGTATTTCAACACAATAAAGGTCACATATGACAAGTGCACAGCTAATCTAAACTCTGTGATAAAAAATTGAATTTTTCTTCCACTATCAGGAACAAGACAAGTATCTCTGCTCTCACCACTTGTATTCAAAATAGTATTAGAAGTCCTAAGCAGAGCAGTTAGATAAGAAAAACGAAAAGACATTCAAATAGGGAAGAAGTAGAATTAAAAATATAAAATTATGTATAGCAAACTCTAAAAGCTGTACTGAAAAACTATTAAAACCAATCAACTGGGTAAAATTGTAGGATACAAAATCAACACAAAACTTGATAGTGTATGTATACTCTAACAACAGACTATCTGAAAAAGAAAATAAGGGAAATAAATCTCACTGTAGTATCAGAAAAAGTAAGAGTAAAACTAAGGAAGTGAAAAATCTGTATACTAAAAATTATAAAGCCTTGGTGAAAGAATTTGAAAAAGGCATAAATAATTGGAATGATGTCTCATGTTCACGGATTAGAAGAATTATTATTGTTATAATGTCTAGACTACTCAAAGCAATCTATAGATTCCGTATAACCCTTATCAAAATTCCAGTGTTATTTTTCACAGAAATAGAAAAAACTTCTAAAATTGGTGTGAAACCATAGAGACTGAATAACCACAGTAATCTTGAGCAAAAAATTTCTGGAAGCTTTGAAATACTTCCTGGTTTCATAATACATTATAAAGCTATTGTAATCAAAGCATCATGGTACTGACATTAAAATGCAGACATTTTTGGTGGCTCACACCTATAATCCCAGTGGCTCAGGAGGCTGGGACAGCAGGATTGCAGGTTTGAAACCAGCCTCAGCAACTTAGTGAGGCTGTAAGTAGCCTAGAGAGACCCTGTCTCAAAATAAAAAATAGAAAGGGCTGGGATGTAGCTCAGTGGTTAAGCACCTTGAGTTTAATCCCTCTTAAAAAACCAGCCAACAAACAAAAAAACCCAGATACTTTGACCCACAGAATAGGATAGAAAGCCCAGAAATAAACCTATCCTTTTATGGCCAGTTGTGGTGCTGAGAGCACACAGTGGGGGAAAAAGACGGTCTCTTTAATAATGAAAGTGTTGGGAGAACTGGATATCCACATTGAAAAAGATGAATTTGTACCCATTTCTCGCACCATATACAAAAATCAACTCAAAATGAATTAAAGATATACCCATAAGACTTGAAACTGTAAAACTACTAGAAGAGAACAGAGGGAAGAAGTTCCATGATTTTGACCTGCATGATAATTTTTTGGATAGGACCTCAAAAGCACAGACAATAAAAACAAAGAGCTACTGGGTCTGAAACTATTGATCAGTGAACAAAAGAATCATCAAATTTGACATCTGGAAAAAGATGTTTTAAGTTAGAGCTGGTGCAAATTTAGTCTTCTGATTTACAAATTACTAGAATTCTTTCTTAGCCCCAGGGGAGAAAAAAAGAAAGGAACAATTATGCTAGAATAGGCCTGTCACTAGATGGGATATGGGTGGTGGTCGATAAAGAATGTACCAACTGGTGACTGAGAGGAAAAGAGTAGTCTAGCTCCTTTTTTACAAATAAATAAAGGCCCAGAATTTTAACTGGCTTTTATAAGATTGCACTATTACTAGTGGTTAATGAGGGATTTAAGTTTTCTGCCTTCTTCTATACCTTGTTTTTGCTACTGTAAATGAACTAGTAAAAATGGTTAACACTATTTTTGATGAGATTCCAGTGAGATGGTGTCTGTAATTTTGTAAACATTATAAGCAAAAGTTTGGATATATTATATCACAATACATCTTAACCAGTGCCGGTTTGCTTCTCTTAATAGAATGATTTATCAAAGCTGAAAATGCCTTAAGAGAATTTCTTCTCTCATAATTGTTGCAAGAGTGGATTTGCTACTTAGGGATTTCACAAATATTTTATTAAGGTATTTCTTGTTGAAATAGTGTCATCCTGCTTAATGAAGCAATAAGGAACTTTGGAAAGTCAAGAGATTTGTAATGCTTTATTGATGATGCAGCTATAACTAGTGTGGCTTTGGAAAAGTCACTTATCTGTACTTTAGTTTGTAAAATGTAGGAGTTCAGTTATAAATTCTAGTCATTAGATTATTTCTTATATTCCTTCTAGTACAAAATTCAATGTTTGATACATCTTGTAGGCTCTAGTAGAGAATTGCTTTATAGTCTTTTAAATTCTATATATTTTACGTAAATGCAGTGTTAGATAACCTAAAGAATTTTAAAATTTACACAAAGTCAGCTCCATTCCTGTATTCCCAAACTGTTCTTCAGAGTTGCTGAATTAAAATCTCTGGAATATTTTATTAAAATTCTTTGTTGGTCATACTGATAGACTTCAAAAGTTAAGAACCACTGGCTTAGGAACTGCCTTAGAGCCTGAAGGTCTAGGCAAAGTTGGGAACTTTTAAAACAACCTATTTCTTGTCCTGTAAAAGGTAAAGAGTGGGTTAGTACATAAAAGGTAATCTAACTCATAGCATAGCTAAAACACCACTCTCCTCATTGGCAGCCAGCTTTTTGTATTTATCTCTTTTTAAAGCCTTATGTCAGATTTAGAATTTTGTTATTTTTACATTAGGCTAGTTTATAATAGAAATCTGTTCTCCCCTTTGTATGTACCTTTCAGTTGGTAAATGTTTGAAAACTCTTCAGTAATATCAGTTCTGTTTTTTTTTAAAACAGGAAAATTCTTCTAACATACTTTCAGACTTAGATGAAGAATTTGATAGTTTGTACTCTATATTGGATGATGTAAAAGAAAATATGATTAGTAGTATCAAGCAGGAACAAGCTCGCAAATCGCAAGAGTTACAGGTGAGACCATGCAGCTATTTAAGTATGATTATTCTATTTAATGCTTGATCTGTCGAAAGCAAAAATTAGTGAATTTGTGAGTATAACTATACTTTTATATAAGAATGGTTTTTAAACTTTGGTCAAACTTTCTTTTTTAAATTATGGTTAAGAAATAACAAAATTTACTCCCAGCCAATTTTAAATGTAATCATAAGTAACAGCTTAAGAACTGAAACTATGAGTCTCTTGAACAAAATCTCCTCATTTTCTCCTCCTGCCAGCTCCTGGCAATCATACTATTTCCTCTTCCATTATTTTGATTACTCTAGAAATCTCACATGAGAATTGTCAGTGACTGTCCTTTTGTGACACTGTTATTTCACTCAGTATAATGTCCCCAAGGGTCCTCCTTCTTGTCGCATGTACCAAGATTTCCTTGTATTTATGACTGAATATTTCATTTATGTACTACATTTTTCTTTTTTCCATTCATCTGTCCATGAACATTTGTGATATTTCTACCTCTTGATTATTGTGAATAATGCCTTGGTGAACATTGTTGTGCAAATATAAACCTAGGATGCTCCTTTAATTCTTTTGGGTGTATACCCAGAAGTCAGATTGCTAATCATATGATAGTTCTTTTTTTAGTTTTCTGAGAAACCTTCATACTGTTTTTCCATAGTGGCTATACCATTTTGTCTTTTTAGGAGCAGAACACAAGCATTCCAGTTTTTCTATATCCTTACCAATACTTACTTTCTGTATTTTTTAATAGTAGATATTTTGTTATAGTTTTGATTTGCATTTGTCTAATGATTAGAGATGTTGAGCATCTTTTTGAATTGTTGGTCATCTCCATTGTTTTCTTTAGAGAAATGTCTATTCAGGTTCTTTCCCCATCTTTTAATTGGGTAACTTTTATTGTTGTTGAGTTGTAAGAGTTCTTTTTTGTGGGGAGGGGCATCAGTGATTGAACCCAGGGTCACTTAACCACTGAACCACATCCCCAACCCTTTTTATTTTTTATTTTGTCTCACTAAGTTGGTCTCAGCAACTTGCAATCCTCCTACCTCAGCCTCCTGAGTCACCGGAATTACAGTGTATGCCACCATGCCTGACTAAGTTGTAGGAGTTCTTTATATATTCTGGGTATATTTTAATTTAATTTTATTTATCTGGAGAGCCTCACTTATGCTAGGCAGGTGCTATAGTACTAAGCTACATCCCAGAACCCTATATTCTGGATATTAACCCCTGGTCAGAATTGCAGCTTACTGCAATTCAGTTATTTTTTTTTTTCCATTCTGTACATTGCTTTTGTACTCTGTTGGTTGTTTCTTTTACTATGAAGAAGTTTTAATGTTTGATGTAGTCCCATTTGTCTATTTTTGCTTTTGTTACAAATGCAGTGCTGCAATGTATGGTGTGATGAACCTCTCCTTGTGTTTTTTTCTAGAGGTTTTGTAGTTTTAGGGCTTATGTGTAAGTCTATCCATTTTTTGGTTAGTTCTTGTATAAGGATAAAGTTAGGGTCAGTTTCGCTAACTCCATTAGTTGGAAGTTGTCCTAATTCCATTGTGTGATCCTCGCACCCTTGTCAATAATCATTTTTTCCATAGGAGTGAGGGTTTATGATTAAGCTATTCTGTTTCGTTGCTCTATGTGTCTGTCTTTATGCCAACACCATCCAGTTATGATTATTATAGCTTTGTTTAATGTTTTGAAATCAGTGTTGAGGACTTCAACTTGGTGCTTTTTCGATATTATTTTGGTAACCGAGATCCCTTGAGATTCCATTATCAACTTAAATATTTTTTTCTATTTCTGCCAAAAATGTCATTGAGATTTTGATTGGAATTGCATTAAATTAGTAGATTGCTTTGGGAATTATGGATGTTAACAATATTAAGTCTTCCAGTCTGTGAACACAGGATGTGTTCACAATACAATTCATTTGTATTGTCTTTAATTTCTTTCAGCAGCACTTTGTACTTTTCATTGTCGAGGTCTTTTGCCTTCTTGTTAAATTTACACCAAAGTATTTTATTTCCTGCTCTTATAAGTGGGATTGTTTTCTTAATTTCTTCCTTGAATTATTCATTATTGGTATATAAAAATTTAGTTAATTTTTGCTTGTTGATTTTGGCTATAGATATTTTTGAAAATCTAAAAGGTATGGAACAATACAAATATTCCCTTTCTTTCTTAAACACTCACCATACACCCACATAGTTTCCAAGGATCAAAGGAATGTTCATACTTTCCAGGTTGAGGTTTTTGTTTATATTTGGAAGTGGGGGGTTATATTTCTTAAATCATTCTAAGATAATTAATCATTAACTTTCCATAAATTTCAGTGAATAAGTAGTTCATTCATCAAAAAAACAACACTGGAGAAGGTAGGAAAACTTAGCTTCCCCTGAAAATCTAAGTTACAACTCATCCTGTGTGTGTTTCATTCTTCTCTTGAATCCAGATCCTTCCTCGCAGCACCAGTTTGAAATGGACTTTAAGCATCCCATTACTTAATCTCCAACTTTCCCGCTCCCTTCTCATACTTTTTCTCTGTAGAGCAGCTCTAATTGTCTTCATTTACCACCAGCCAACATTTCTGTATCCCATACCACATGTTAAATCAGCCACCAAAGTGGCCATGAGTCATGCCTTTTACTCTTCCACTTAGGTTCAGAAATCTCATGTATTGAGTATATATTTGCATTTTTACTTATCCCTATTAACTATCCTGGGGTGAGTGATT
Source organism: Sciurus vulgaris (assembly GCF_902686455.1). Taxonomy (NCBI): domain Eukaryota; kingdom Metazoa; phylum Chordata; class Mammalia; order Rodentia; family Sciuridae; genus Sciurus; species Sciurus vulgaris. Next base: position 63,288,045 of record NC_136476.1, read on the forward strand.
TTACAGTGTTATTGATAATATGTTCTTTTGACTTAACTCTAAACTCCAAATACCTGTTTGATGTGTTTGGGGATCATCTTCTTAAATGTATATGCACAGTATGTTTTCTGGCATTGTTCGTAGAGGACCTGGAAGCATCCATTAGACACATTTTTAAAAACTCGAAATTTGCTAGGTAAAATTAAACAATTGTCAACATCCATCTTGAAACAGAAACTTTGCCATTTAGGTTTAGAAAAACACTTTCTACCTGTTCTCCATGTATCTTACAATATTGCTAACTTTTAATTATTAGCAGTTGACTGACTAGCTCCTTTTAGGTCCTTTCTCTGATCTCCCTTTACTCAGAATTAAAATATATTGGATAACACAGCTCTTAAAATAATTGCTTTCATCCTGTTATTCTATCCTACTCTGTTGGATTTTCAAAAATTTGGTCATCAACTTCATGTATTCCTGTGCTTGCTCTAAAGACAATTTTAGCATTATAGTAATTAAACAACCTTGAAAATGTCTATATTTTAATGTTCAAAATTCATATTTAAAAACCTAGTTTAGAATGTCCCTCATTAGCAGATTTATAGAGTAAGTCAATGATGATATTTGATTTTCATTATCTAGCTTTCATGCATTCTTTCAGTTAAATTTGAGTAATTCAGTAGAAAACTGCTCTTCTGGATTTCTGGTAGTAAGCAGAACAGCTCCTGCCTTCATGGAGTTCACACTCTTAATGGAAAGTAATGTGGAAGAAGGCAAAAGAAAGGAATATCAAATCTTTTTATCAAAGAGATTAGAATTTATAAGGGTAAGCAAAATTACCTATAAGATAAATACCTGATTTAAGAATATTGCTAATGTACACTATATGGCTTTACACAGTACAGGAGGGGTCAGGCAGGGAATTAAGAAGCAGTGGCTTAGAAGTTGGTTGTTTTGAAGAATGTTGAGAGAAGAATGTTTAACTTAGTAAAGGGAAAAGATGGGAGGTAGTTCATTTCTTGATATAATAAAAAATCAGGAGTAGTCAGAGCCTAACTAACTTGAAGCAAAGTCAAAGTCCTTAGCCCATTTATTGATTTAACATGTGGGTTTTGATTTTTAGGTCTGTTTTTCTTTCTTAATTCAAGATGTTTGAGATTTTCGTAATTAGATAATCTGTACCCTTTATGGATTTTTGGTTTAAATGTAATATTTCTTTCATGTCAGAACTTCTATTTATTTGATTGCTTTCTTTTTTTTTATAACTTATTTCTGATAATCTTTTTAAAAATTTTGATTTCTTGTACACAAATGGGGTACAGCTTTCATTCTCTGGTTGTACAAGAAGTAGAGTCACACCGTTTGTGTAATCATACATGAACATAGGGTAATGATGTTTGTTTCATTCTATTATCATTCCTTCCCCACACCCCTCCCCAACCCTCAATCCATCCATCCTTCATTCTCCCCCACCTATTATGTATCATCATCCACTTATCAGAGAAATCATTTGGCCTTTGGTTTTTTGGGCTTGGCTTATTTCACTTAGCATGATATTCTCTAACTCTGTCCACCTACCTGCAAATGCCATAATTTTATTCTTTATGGCTGAATAATATTCCATTGTGTATATGTATCACAGTTTCTTTATCCATTCATCTATTGAAGGGCATCTAGGTTAGTTCCACAATCTAGTTATTGTGAATTGAGCTGCTATAAACATTGATGTGGCTGCATCACTGTAGTATGCTGATTTTAAGTCCTTAGGGCATAAACCGAGGAGAGGGATAGCTGGGTCAAATGGTGGTTCCATTCCAGGTTTTCTAAGGAATCTCCACACTGCTTTCCCGAGTGGCTGTACCATTTTGCAATCCCATCAGCAATGTATGGGTGTACCTTTTTCCCCACACCCTTGCCAACACCTATTGTTGCTTGTATTCTTCATAATAGACATTCTAATTAAGGTAAGATGAAATCTTAGTGTAGTTTTGATTTGCATTTCTCTTATTACTAGATATGTTGAACATTTTTCATATATCTGTTGATTGCTTGTAGATCTTGTTCTGTGAAGTGTCTGCTCATTTTCTTAGCCCATTTATTGATTGGGTTATTTATATTCTTGGTGTAAAGTTTTTTGAGTTCTTTATAAATTCTGGAGATTAGTGCTCTATCTGAAGTGCATGTGGCAAAGATTTTCTCCCACTCTGTAGACAAACATACAATGGAGAAAAGATAGCCTCTTCAACAAATAGTGCTGGGAAAACTGGAAATCCATATGCAGCAAAATGAAACTAAATCCGTATCTCACCCTGCACAAAACTCAACTCAAAAGGACCTAGGAATTAGATTAGAGACCCTGCACCAAATAGAAGAAAAAGTAGGTCCAAATCTTCATCATGTCAGCTTAGACCAGACTTCCTTAACATGACTTCCAAAGTACAAGAAATAAAAGCAGGAATCAATAAATGGAATAGATTCAATCTGATGATCTTTTACAGAACTAGATATATGTATATGCCTGTAAAATCTACAGTACTTTTAGAACAGGCCATGTTTATTGGTCTTATAAGCTATTGAATTTATATTTTTAGTTGTTGACTAAATTCCAAGGAGTAAATAATTGGATCTTGCAAATTTATCTAAACTGTTATTGTCCTACAGTGTCAGGTGTACTGAATGCACTTTGAGTTTTGTGAATCTTAATTACTGTAGTGTAAGCATAATGTTTTTTGCAATTTCCATTTTTTAATGGAAGTCTTCCACTAAAACTGTATTTGGACTCTTTAAATTGGATGACTTTGCTCTGATTTTTGATCAACTATCCTATAAAATTTGTCATTAGCTTTTTTTTTTTCTGGTACTGTGCTTGAACCCAAGGGTTCTCTACCTCTGAGTTACACCCCCAGACATTTTTAAAATTTTAATTTGAGAAAGTGTCTCAGTAAGTTGTCCAGGCTGACTTGGAACTTGTGATCCTCTTGCCTTCAGCTTCCCAGGTATCTGGAATTACAGGCATGTGCCACAGTGCCCAGCCATCATTAGCTCTTGATTATCAATGAGGAATTTAAAATGTTGCAGAACATGGAAGAAATGGAGCTTATATTCTATTTGAAATGGTTCTAGCAAAGATATTAATATGTCTTCTTCTATTGTATCACCATTTCAACTACTTTTTCTAGTGAATACATTGATTTTTTTCTTCTTTACCTTATACATTATTTTCCTGTGTAATTTTAATATTTGTCTCTCCTCAATACCACAAAAATTTCACAATTTTTTATAGGAACAGATATCTAAGGGAGATCAACAAATATTAGGATATCACAGGTATTTGTAAAATAAAGTTGAGTTATTGTAACACAAACTGAACATAACTGCACATTTGTGAGCTTTTTTTTTGTTATGAGTGAAAGGTAATATCAGTCTAATGGAAATTCTACCATAAAATTCTCTTGGGATAGTTTAAAAACCAACTATAGAGGGGACTTACACTTGGCTACTATTGCCATTTCTTTCTTTAGTTGGAGATTAAAGAGAATCTCTGTTTTTCCTTTAGGTTCACAAAGTTACTCCTAATTCCTCTGAATAACTGGTAAATGAGTGCTCTTTGAATTTTATCCCCCCACCCCCGCCCCGTTCTCCTTCCTCTACTCTGCTAGACTTCATTTGCTCTTCTATTAGTTCATATCTGATTGGTTCTTTTTACTTACATAGAAAGGTGAAATTCCCTGTGGTATACTTATATATGCACATATTATGATTTTTTAAGAATTCATTCTGCCTTATCTCCCCTTTTCCATAAATAACACAATCAATAAGTGGGTAAAGGAACTGAACGAACACTTCACAGAAGAAGAAATACGAATGGTAAAAAAAAAAAAAAAGAAAAAATGTTCAACATCTCTCGCAAGTAGAGAAATGCAAATTAAAACTACACTTGAGATTCCATCTCACTCCAGTCAGAATGGCAATTACAAAGAGTACAAGTAACCATAAGTGTTGGCAAGGACGTGGGTAGAATGGTTTCTTATACATTGTTGGTGGCACTACACATTGGTACAGTCACTATGGAAAGCAGTATGGAGATTCCTAAGAAAACTTAGAATGTAACCACCATTTGACCCTGTTATCTCACTACCCAAAGGACTTAAAAACAGCATAGTACAGTGATGCAGCCACATCCATGTTTATAGCAGCTCAACTCGCTATAGCCAAACTATGGAAACAGACTAGGTGTCCTTTAGTGGATGCATGGATAAAGAAATGGAATATTACTTAGCCATAAAAAAGAATGAAATTATTATGGCATTTGCAGGAAAGTAGATGGAACTGGAGAATATCATGCTAAATGAAATGAGCCAATTCCAAAAAATGAAAGGCCAAATGTTCTCTCTGATTTGTGGATGCTAACCCAAACAAGGGAGGTTGGGGAATAATAGAAATCCATTGGATTAGACAAAGGGAAATGAAGGGAAAGGGAGGAGGAGGGGAATAGAAAAAACAATTAATTGGTCATAACTTTCCTAGCCTTGTATTTGTATATGTGACCGGGGTAACTCCACATCATGTACAACCATAAGAATGGGATCCTAAATAGAATAACTAACACTCTGTATATGTATATTTGCCAAAATACACTCTACTGTCATGTAAAACTAAAAAGAATAAATAAAAGAATTCATTCCACATTGCCTCCCCTTTCCCTCCCTCCACTCTGCCTGTCAGTCACACTTTTGATCTTATTACCTCTATCTTTATGATATCCTATTCATCCCTCCTCCTCTCCTTTATTTTATTCTTGCTTCCACATATGAGGGAAAACATTTGACCTTTGAGTTTCTGAGTCTGGCTTATTTCATTTAGCTTGATGTTTTCCATTTTCATCCATTTACCAGCAAATGCCATAATTGCATTCTTCTTTATGATGAGGTGTAGAACAACATTGTATACTATACCATAGTTTCTTAACCTGTTTATTTCTTAATGGGCATCTGGGTTGATTCCATAATTTAGCTATTGTGAATTGTGCTGCTATTGAGGTGGCAATATCTCTGTGGAATGCTGATTGTAGGACTTCTGGGAAAATACCGAGTGGGATAGCTGGGTCATATGGTGGTTCATTCTAGTTTTTTGAGAAATCTCCGTACTACTTTCCAGAGTGGTTGTACTAGTATGCAGTCCCACCTCAAATGTACAAGTGTACCTTTTCCCCCATATTCTTGGCAGGATTTGTTATTGTTTGTATTCTTGATCACTGCCATTCTGACTAGAGTAAGATGAAGTCTTAGTGTAGTTTTGATTTGCATTTCCCTGGTTTCTAGAAATATTGAAAAATTTTTTCATATATTTGGCCTTTTATGTTTCTTCTTTTGAGAAGTTTCTGTTTAGTTCTTTCACCTATTTACTGATTGGGTTATTTGTGTTTTTGGTGTTTTTTGAGTTCTTTGTATATTCTGTATATTAATTATATTAATTCTCTATCTGAGGAGTAGCTGGCCAATATTTTCTTCCATCCTGTAGCCTCTCTCTTCATGCTTTTAATCATTTCCTTTGCTGTGCAAAAAGCTTTTAAATTTGATGGCATCCCATTTACTAATTCTTTTTTTTTTTTTTTTTTTCTTGAGCTTTAGGGGTCTTGTTGAGAAAGTGGTGCCTGCATCTTTATGATGGAGTGTTAACCCATGTTTTCTTCTAACAGTTGTAACGTTTCTGGTCTATCTGGTCTAATTCCTATGTCTTTGATCCATTTCAGTTTGACTTTTGTACTGGGTAAGAGATAGGGGTCTAGTTTCATTTTTCTGCACATAGCTATCCAGTTTTCCCAGAACCATTTGTTAAAAGGCTGCCTTTTGTCCAAAATATTTTTTGGGCACCTTTGTCAAGTATCAGATGGCTCTAAGTATATGGCTTTGTCCCTGTGTCTTCTACTCTGTTCCATTGGTCTTCATGTTTGTTTTAATGCCAGTATCATGCTGGTTCAGTTACTATAGCTTTGTAGTGTTTCAGATCAGGTACTGTGATGCCTCCTGCATCACTTTTCCTGCTCATTATTGCTTTGACTACTCGGGGTCTCTTATTCTTTCAAATGAATTTAGCATAATCGTGGGATTTTTTTCTAATTCTGTGAACAATGTCATTAATATTTTGAGGGGATTGCTCTGAATCTGGATATTACTTTTGGTAGTATTACTTTTAATGCAATCTTAAGGGAAAAGAAAAATATGGAATAGATATTTGTTAAATATTCTGAAGAATTTTATATGCATTTCAAAGCCTAGAAGTGGGTTTATTTCTTTGTATGATGGTGTCACTACCAGTCTTCACATGACCTACAATTGAGAAGGGAAGAAGAGAGAGTGAAAGAGAGAAAACAAAATGAGACTATATTAGGTTGAATTAATATGTGATCATGAAGACTGAGCATATCACTATAACAGTTCCCCTCTTTTGTTTTTATTTATTCATATTGAACTCAAGGTACTTAAATTGTAATTCCTGTCTGTCCAGTCTTGGAAATTATAAATTAAGATTTTTAATACTATACATTATTTTAGTAATGTGATAAGTGAAACTCAACTTGAATGTACCTGTACCTCATTTCACAAACTTTAGCTAAAATAGTTAAATATCATCAAGAAATGTAGTCTTCATTAAGAGGATGTTGTCTGAAGATTGTTATTTGAATTTAAATTGTAGATAGCTATCTGACAACCTAGATTGAGAAGAATCTTCAAGTAAATTTAGCCCCACTTATTTATAATTCTTTGTTTTAAATTATATCTTTATACATACAAAGTTAAATTTAGATAAATTATGGAAAGAAATACAAAGTATTAAGATAATATAAATTTGTTGACTATATGACTGATCATGATTACCTTGCCTTAGTAGCTCTCTGACATAGTTTTTCAATTACTGCTATTAAAATAACTTGTAAATTCATTATAACAATGTATATTTTAAATTTATGATGACAATAAGAAACTTCATATTAATGATGTAGGTTTTTTTCCCCCCTAGAATCAGCTTAGTCAATGTAATAATGCCCTGGAGAATTCTGAAGAATTGCTAGAATTTGCGACAAGGTCCTTAGATATAAAGGAACCTGAAGATTTTTCAAAGGTACAAAAAAAACCCTAATGAAAAAAATTAATGTATTTTATAAAGGAATCAACCCCTTTAGTTTTGGATTTGTTTATTCATTTCTTTTTTAATTTATTTTTTTCCTTTTTTTTTCCAATGTTTTTGTTGTTTTGTCATTTCTAATACTGAACAAGCTTGAAATTTCTGGATATATAAAATGCAAGCTGCTCATTTGTTTCAAAGCAGCCACTGAAAAATACGTATCTTTGGAATCATGAAAACGTTAATTATTTTAGTTTAATTTTTCTTTAATACTCAATTCAAATGAGTCAGGTTACTTTCCTTTTAGTTATATCTCTTATTGGTAATTATCTAAAGGTACTTATGTGCTTGAATGGAGCCATAACTTTCTTACAGACTTTTCTTGACTGAGAAAAGAAGATGTATATTACCATTGATATGGTTCAAAACTAGTTTTCTAAGAGCCGATTAGGAAAACATTATCGGTTGATACATATAAGCATTGCAACCCTGTGAAACTTCTTGTTGGAGACAAATGTCCCATTGTTTAGCTTAAGTAAATGAATGTCTTAATGAAACATGAAAATATAAGTCCTTGTTAAAGGGTGTGTTTGGATAAAGATGAAAGGAGTAAAACAGGTAGCTTGTTTCTATTTTAACTTAAGAGTCTCATATTTAAAAGATTCTGAGTTCTAATACTTTAAATGGAGTTCTTTTAATATGATTTTCAGTTTATTAGGTTAAAACTCAAGGATATAGAATTAACAAAGACAAGATGTGAAAAGAGTGGGAAATAGCGCTATATAATTAGCAAAATGTCACTGTATAGAGTTATCAGGATTAGATTTAAGTTTGATGTTCCTATTTGTGGACTGTGCAGTGAACTGCATTAATGTTAGAAAATTACCTTTGTAGTCCATTTGTATCTAGTCAGTGTTTTCATTTTATGACTTTTCTGTGAACTTGAAGGTAGAAAAAACTCCTTGAGAAGATAACATTTTTACCAGTACTAAATCTTTGCATTTTAAAGCTGAACTTTAAAAATCAATTTATTCTTCTAACAAAATAAATCAAAATAAACTAGTACACTAATTAATTCTTAAATTTGTAGGTGAATTGTACGAAGTTTACTTTTGCACTTGGCAGGACTTAAAGGAATTATGAGAAAATTTTTTCTTACTTCAAAGTACTTTAATAATATGAGACATTCCATATCTAGAGGGAATTAAATTTAAATATCTGGAACATAACCAAGAAACATGCAGAAAGTAAAACTGTTTTGAGTCATCAAAAACATTGTCATAGAGTTCATGGACAGGTATTAATATTCCCTATTCACAATGATGACTCAGAGTCTGATGACTTTAATTTGAACACGGTACTACTACATTTGTAGTTTGTTTTTTTTTTTTTTTTTTTTTTTTTTAATACTTCCTACTTGTCAACAGATTCCCCATCTGGTGGAGTAGGGTAGCTGTTACTGGCAAGTTGGCAAGTGCAATCCTCACAGCAGGAGTCAGCCCTAGAGTGAGGAAGACAGGAAAACTAAAAAATGTGGATACAAGTACTCAGTTGTGTTTAAATAGGGCTCTTATTTGGAAAAACTGTGATAAACGTTTATTTCAAAGTTTCTCTTTCTGTTGTCATTTTCAGAGTAGTTTTCTCCCCTTCCTCAGATGCTACACATTTCTTTCTCTCCTTTGTTCTTTCTAGCTTTGTTTTCATTAAATTTTTTTCCAACAAATTGTAAATTGGAAAGATTCTGATAAATCACATTGTGGTTTAAAAATATTTTCTTAATACGCCACTTTGTTTTTTCATTATCTAATTTGGTCTCTTCTCCCAGCATTTTATAGTACTCCTTTGTGTCTTAAACCATGGAGAGGTGGTGAAATGAATTGTCAGTCTTTCATAGCCAGAAATGTGAGTTTACTGTTCAAGAAAAAATGCTTAACTGCTTGAAATTATTGTCTTAGCACCCAGATGGTTTGATTCTGTATCAGAAACTCTAAATTCACTTTCCTGTCCATCTGCAGTGGTCTGCAGGCCTGCTTGGAGAACTTAGTTGCTGCAAAATAAGGAGAGGACTTGCAAGATTAATTACTAGACTAACAGCATGTTGTTAGATATCTAGAAAAAGAAATTCTTTTAAGGCATACTATTATTGAATATTAAAGTGCTTAAATCAGATTAATATGAATAGTTCATAGGAACAGAAACAAATGACATAGGTAAAAGCCAGGCAATGGGTCCTTTCATACTTCATTATCTTCAAGAGTCTTTTACAGCTAATATTTAAATTATCATGTTGCCTTACCTCAACATGAGAACAGAATATGAAGCTACTTTATCACTATTATATAATCTGAAAGTAAACAAGTAGAAATAGCACAAATAGGATAGGATTTTAGAACGTATTTTTACTTAAAAAGAACCTAATAAAAGTTTGGTTGGTGGTAAATATATGCAGAATGATCACCAGAAAAAGGAATACAAATTATTAGGTTTATTCCTAGATGAACAAGTAGCGAAAGCTCTACCAAATCTGGCTTCTCTGCTAATAACTTGCCTGTAGAACACTGCTTGAATCCTTTTCCTAAGGTAATATTCTTAATCTGACCCTGAATGTAGACCTTGAATTCTCTCTATGAAAAGAGTTGGGTCAGCAGAGCAGTTTCCAAGTCAATATAATATAACTCATTTGCCACCTCATTACAGTGCAGTTGGCAGACTAGAAGGGCGTTGCCTACCCATGAGTGCCCACAGTAGAATAAAAAGTGCAGAGTAGGGCAAAAGGGGAACAGTGCCTTTTGCATTTTACCACAGATGAATACATTAAAATGGGTTTAATATATTTCTCCCTTCTGATTCAAAACAACTCACTACTGGAATATTGTTCAGCAAATGTCATGCTGTAGCCACTGGGAGGAGCAAACAAGGAAAGAACTCACACAGCACTTTCAAGGGAGAATTATTGGCAGAAGCTCCTCATCTAAGCCGAAGCCAGGAATGCTGGGAGAGGAAAGGACCTTCAAGTACATGCTTTCATTTTGAAGGCAATTTATAGACAAATTAAATGTTTATTATGCATAGCTCAAAGTAGTTTTCACCTTTATATGCAGTCTTGGATTTCAAAATTTATTTTGAGTTATGTACTGTGATTTTGTGACAAATACTTTTAAAGTGATTGTGATTTTTTAAAAAAATCACGATTTTTTACACATGCACTTATCTGTTCTCTTGCAAACAGATAAATACTTGTATAAAATATGTAAAACTTTTGATGTATTTTTGATGTATGGAGTCATCAGAAGGTTTATGATTTTGCCTAAAGGAAAATAGTATTTTTTTTTAATAGCATTTTGAGACTATCTCTTTTTTCCCTCTCTTTTTCTGTAAAAAGAGAAAAATGATAATATTAAGAAATATGGAAGTAATAAAGGTGTTTAGTTTTCAAAGGATCTAAATTGTGATGTTGAACAGTGATGTGATGAATGACTAATGCTTCTTAGGAGCTTTCCAGTAATATGCAATTCCATAACCTAAAATAAGTTTAAGCATTTACTGAGACTTTTTTTGTAATTCATTAAATGGAGTTATGCAGATAACAAATAAATTCCATAGCAGCAGAGCCATGGTAAATCCTGGCATCACTTGGTATTTATTAAACAGATGCTTAATTGATAAAACATATCACTCTTGAAATTGAAATACAGGAATCAAGCTATGTAGTAATATGTATCTTTTGGTTAGTTTTCTGGTTTAGGAGAAGAAATTCTACACAAAAAATTTCCATTTTTAAGACATTTTGTAAAATTGAACACTTTTAGAGAAGTATCTTTAGATTTTGACACTTTGCTTTCTTATTGTATAAGATAATTTCTTAAGTTCTGCATTTGTATAGTATATATACAATAAAATTTGAACCTATGGAAGAGGACTCACAGAATTTTCAATTTTGCCAACTGAATATATAATACATATAAATATATGGGACAATCCTTTTTCCTAGATTATATGGTTTTTCATCTATTCCATTTCTGTTTTTTTACAGTGTGGTATATGAAATAATATCATGAAAACTGCATGCATGCATACATGCACACACATGCAAATACTGAAAAATGACTTACTAAATTAAGCAACACTAAACACAAAAAAGAATCATTGTGGTTAGTTTACAAAATAGTAATGATCTTCATATCATTGGGTTATATAAGAGAGATTATTGGTAAGTAGCATTCCTCCATCCAAGTTCATAACCAATTAGGAATTAAGGTAAAACAATAAAACTGATAAAAGGGCAATTGCTGATAAAATAATGTTGGATAATATGGGTTATATCATTGGGCAAGTTTCTTAATACTGAATCTGGAATTAGACAGATTAGCCTTCCCACATTTGGCTAGCAGGGTCTACCTTAGGTTTCTGTGGATGGGGAATAGTGAAACTGAAAGCAGAGGGAAAAAACACAATATATATTCTCTGTGGGCAAGCAGATTGTCCAAAAAAGTGGAAGATACGGAGCTCCTTGTTTCCAGTTTCTCCTTTCAAACTCATAGTCAGAAAGTCATATTACTTACCAAGAAGAAATGGGGAACTAGAAAGGCTAAGGGAGTCATGCTAATGGCATTTCCTCCATATGTAAAGAAATATCGGGTACAAAGAAGAGCCCTCTCTTTCCCTCCCTTATATTAAGATCTTTGTTTTGTAATTCTAGCTCTTGACAGTGATTTTTAAAAATCAGTATATTTAACTTTCTTAACATTTCTTATCCCTAGTTTCAAACTAGTTTCATACCTTAAAACACATATAAATGCCACAGAATTAGGCAGTTTGCTGTAGAATGAAGACCTTGGAAAGAATTTTTAGAATCATTAAGGATCAAAATCCCTTAGTAAAGAAATAAAATGATTAGTATACAATGTCACAGAGTTAGTTAATGGTAATGCTGGAACTGTGTAACATAATTATCTCTTAAATCTCAGCTCTTTTCTTTTTTATAGAATAGTTTTAGACCAAAATATTTTAGGGTGGGTATAAAAGTGACTGAAAGTAGTACCGATGTTATAATTGAAGGTGAAAGGCCAAAGAACATTGCTGTTTACACCTAATTAAATTAAATAATATTACTGTGTACCAAGCATTATGCTTGGCACTAGGGATAGAGTTTTCAGCAGAACAGCTATGTTCTTCTACTTTTGATATATTGTTAACTGTGCTGATTAGTGTGGGAGAAAACCTTTGGCTATATTATATTATATGCAAATGTAAAGGGCCAGTAGTTTTGCACTTTCATTGTTTTTCCATGATTGGACAACACTATGTTATAACTGTGCCCCCTTGTTAAACTTGCACTTAAAAAAAAAAAGACATATATAATAGGTTAAAGTTTGCAGCTTCTGTGAAATCACCTTATGGAAAGACCCCATTTCTAGAAGTTTTTCTCTGGTTTCTCCTCATCTGAATTTCTGCCATTAGAACCCAGTTCTTTGGGGTAAAAGATCATAAACTGCAGCCTAGTTTTGTACGTTACCAGGCAAGCTCCAGATTGCGAAGTTCTTGCCTAGTCAGATATCTCTAAAGAAAAATTAGAGGACAGATTTGACATGTACAAGAAAACCATTAGGTTGCACAGAAATGTGTGTCCCATCAAAGAGATGTATTCTAGTTGAAAAATATCAGACTGAATGAGGTGGATTGTGTTTTAATGATCTTAAGGTAAGAAAAAATATTTATAGTCATTTAGTATTAGTTTGAAGTGTTAAATTTTCCTTCTTTTAAGGGATGTATATGGGGTCTGGGTTTTCTACTACAGTTCTAACATCACATCATGCAAGCTTATGTGAACTGTACAGATTTCCTGTAATTTATGTTTTGGTGAATATGAAGAACTAATCTATTGCAAGGTTTATATCCTAACTTTTCTTGCATGTCACTGCCATTGAAACTTGCATGAAAAGCACTAACTACCTTCTTTCTCTTCTCCCTGATTTGCTTCAAGGCTGCCAGACAGATCAAGGATAGGTATGGTATAAAAACTATATTTTATTTAAGTATCAATATTGAAGTCAGAAATGAAATTCATAAGTAGTTTTTTCTTAGAATTTTGGTTAAAATAAAAATACCTAGTGGCCAAGTATTTCTACAAAATAATGCCCTCTGTATATCTTCTTGGAGTAATCAGTAAGATTTTTTTAAAAAAATATGTTTCAGGAACATTTGTGGACAATTATGTACTTCTAAAAGAATTTCATTTCTGGTATAATAATATAGTTAGTTTTAGAAAAGTTCTTAACTAGTTGTATTAGCGGAGAGGGAACTATTTTGAATAATTTAAAAATATGTATTCCTGGAATGCATTTTTGTTGTTCTTAAATTTAAATATAAGCAGATCTTATTTTCAGAGAAGTCAGTATTTTAAGTAGTCCTCAATAGCTAAAGTTCTCCTACTTCATTCTTTAACACCTTTGTATTCTCATTCTATCCTGTTCCTGGTGCCATCTCTTTCTGTTTCTAATGCCATCACTATCTAGTTTATATTCTGTGGGAAGAGAAAATTCAAGAAAATTATTAAAGATTTGACTTAGAAGGGTTTTCTCTTTGGTAGAGGCAGTAATAAAGGAAATTTAATAGTTGCTAAAATGAATACATCAGAATGCTAAAGTTGATGCTGGCTACATTTGGATTGTGGTCACACAACAGGAATGGATTTGAGCTGCTTGACTAGTCATTGAGCATTGTCTGTAGAGAATATGTAAGTAACTTAAGGTTCTTCATCTAAGGATCATGAGACTCTCTGAAAGATACTCTTGAAACAATATTATGAATCTTAAATTCATAGTATTCCATTCTTAAATTCCATCTTCATCAGATGGAAATGAAAAATACTCCTTTTGGCTTGTATGAAAAATCGTTGTATCTGTTGTTAATATTTGCAGAAATTTTCAATTCTGGGTGACTTGAGGCAAGATTTACCTAGTAGTGAAAGCATTCTTAGAAAACAATCTTAATTTTTTAATCTTTTATATTTTATTTCAGTTAGTGGTTAAACTAGTAGTTAAAGATGTAGATTGTTCTTATACATACTGGATATAAAAAGAAGGTTTTGAGAAGATTTTTTATTTTTTTATTTTTTATTTTTTTAAAGAAGCTAGATCTCATTATGTTGGCCAGGCTGGAACCAAACTTCTGGGCTCAAGCAATCCTCCTATCTCAACTCCCAAGTAGTTGAGACTTTTGGCGCATGCCACCACGCCTGATGTGATGATGAGAGTTCAGGCATGAAACATATAGGCAATATGAGTAATGAATAATTGAGCATAGTTTGTTGATGAGATAGATTAGAGTTGTGTCTGCTGGAATCTGCTATGAGCAATTCATCTTCCACCCTGGCTAGATTACTCTTCCTGTTTAGCTGCTATTCTATTACGTTCTGCTCTGTTTCCTCATTTTTTGTATTAGAAGTCACTTCCTAATCAGACTTTGGGCTGTCAAAAGACCTTGTGAGGGACCTTGCAAAATCTTCAAGATTCTGTATGATTGTACTTCCCAGAATCCTGTCGTTGTTCCTGACCTCTTTGTCTTTGTACAGACTTGTCACAATTTTATTTTACAAGCACCTTTCATGACTGTGTTCTTAACTGAAGCCTGACTTTACCACCTCTTCTCAGCCAGCCAGCCAGGATTCCTTATTTCTGCTAGGGAAAACTCCACTTTTTAATTCGTTTTGTTCAAAGTTTATACTTTTTATTATTATTATTATTTTGACTACTCACAAAATATTTGCTTCCAGCCTGAGGAGTGTTTCTGAGTCTTAACTTAATTTTTTAAACATGATTTTAGCTTCATAATGACCATATTTCCCTAATACAGTTTCTGATCACTCTGGGAATGAATTTCTAGAATTCCATCATTACCTTTTGTAGTATGAAAACAGTTTTAAAATATAGTCATAATGAAATCTTGTTTTCATTGAGCTAAGAAAGGATTATCTCTTTTGTAAAGATGAATTTTAAGAGTTTAAACTGAGCAAGGAATCAAATTTTTAAAAATGGTCAAATTACATTGTTATATGTATGCATGCAAAAATATGTAACAATGAATCCCACTAAAAATTTTTAAAATAAACTAAAAGTTTATTGAAGCTTCAGTATTTATCATTTACTGTGCTTAAAGGGAAAAGAATGGCAGGAGTGAGAAGGAATATTGAAGACTGAATGAGAAGGAATACATAGCACATTTCCAAAACTTTAAAATCACTGATGGATAATTCTGGAAACAGGGATTTTGGAAGATGATTAGTTGAGAGGGAGGGAGGGAATTATTGCTGGTATGGTGGCACACTCCTGTAATCCCCACAGTTTGTGACACTGAGAAAGGGGGAGGGGATCATGGTTTCGAGGCCAGCCTCAGCAATTTAGTGAGGCTCTACACAACTTAGCAAGACCCTGTCTCAAAAGTAAAAAGTTTAAAAAGAGCTAGGTAATGTAGCTCAGTGGAAAAGTACCTCTGGGTTCAATTCCCAATGCCAAAAAAAAAGGGGGCGGGGGGAGTGGGGGTAGATTGGAAGAGAGAGAATTACTGGGTTTTGGAAGAGGAAGATCATGAAGGGGAAAGGCAAATTAGATTGATTGAGAAAATTAAATGTATTCTTGTTTATATAGTTGTTTTCTCTTTGAAAAAATAAAAGTAGGAGGAAGAGATCCTTGAATTCAGCTATTACTATTAGAAATAAACTAAGCAAGTCAAGGTGAATTAACTCATGCCTGACTACACAAATCTCTAGAGAATGATTTAGACATTTTAGATTTTTAGTTTGGGCTTTGAGGCACATTTGTCTAAATATATTCAGTTTAAAAATATAAAACTTTTTGAAAGAATATAGCATTGTTGCACATTTGAACTTTTAAGTTTTCATTTTCTTTTTATGTTTATAGTGATTAAATCAAATTTTATAGATTTTGTAGGTTTCACGTTTTAAATTCTCTAAAATACTTTCAGATATTTTCCTTCAGCCCTTCTCATTAAATAGTCAGATTATTTATTAGGCTTAGAAGGAACCAAGTTCAAACCCATTCACTGATTTAGAGTGTTTAGTAAGAGCCTATTTTAATGTAATGCTTACTGATACCGTCAAATCAAAGGATACTTGAGACTATAAAGAGCAACATATAAGACTAAATCTTTATTTCTAACTTATTGATATAACTGGAAATTTTATTATTTGAAAATCAACAGCTTAATGTAATAAGTGTGGAATAGTAGTGTTATATTTGGCATACAGTAAGCCGTCAGTGTGAGTTCCCTTCCCTATAAATTGATTTTAATGTAGCACTTTCTTTTTGATAAATAAGTCAACTGTTCACTCATTGTTGTGAAGTGATTACTTCGTTTGGTTCTAAAACAAAGTAAAATAACTGAATACAGCAAAAGTTTGACATTTTTCATTCCCAAATAAGTGATTACATCTCTCTCTTGGTTAAATTTGACTGGGCCTGGCCTGGTATTCTCTTCGTCCCTCCAGCTCTATTTACTTTCCCAAATTGTGTATAGGGAGAGCAGCATTTGTGAATAGTTCTTCTGTATCATTCTTTGATCAAAGATTATAGGGACTTTGTAATACCTGTGAAAATTTTCTGTAATATGAAATATTGAACTTTGAGATAAATTAATAATAGAGTAAGAGGGTTTCTTTTGATCTCCACTTTTAATTGAAAAGTTTCTCTATACTTTTGATAAAGTAAGGTCTAAGCTTCATTCTTGGGTTTGGGTTTTTTATTTCTTTTTCTTTTTGGCTTGTTTTTTTACTTCACATTCATCTAATAAGTGTTTTTTTGAACTATTATTTCCATGGCATGTAGTTCCATGCAGTGGTATCTCATAGTATCCTTCCATGTGTGTCGTTAATGCTGATAGATCAGAGTAACTTCTGCTGGTATGATATTCATTGGTCATGATCTACCTTTTTCCTTTCTCATCCATGGCCTATCTTTAGCAAGTACTACTATACTATACAATATTAGGTCCATCTACTTCAACTCTTATTGTAGGGCACATGATGTAGCTATGACTACAGGGGAGAATGTTTGAATCAGGTTGTATATACAGTTCACTATTTGGCATGTGAAAAGGAGTGGGGCTGGCATCAGGAGGTCAGTAAGATTGAGTGTACAGAGGTCAAGATGAAGGTTGGGTCTGGTAAGGTTTATTTGTATGGGATTTTTTTATTTGATATTTGCATATTATGCAGTTGTATAAAACTGGAATTGCTATAAGTTATCTTAGAGGTCTTTAAAAGGCACTTTTCAGATTTTTACGAGACAAATTTATATTTGTTCTCATCTCCAAAATCATTAGAATGAAATAATTTTTGTCTTTTCATTTTACAAATTAAATGATTTGATACTCCTTGTTCTTCTGTTTTAAAAAGCATATTTGTGTTTACCATAGAGTCACAATGGCTTCAGCATTTCGCCTTTCTTTGAAACCAAAGGTCAGTGACAGCATGACTCATCTAATGGTGGATTTCTCTCAGGAAAGACAGATGCTGCAAACTTTGAAGTTTTTGCCAGGTAAACAACATGTATTACGTGTACAGTTTTGAATAAAAAAATTTTCCTGCATTGGTATATAAATATTAAAGAAGCATAGTGTGATTTTTTTTTCTTCATTCTGCTAAAGAATAGTTAATTTGCTAGTTTTTATTTTTAAAGAATTATTTTACTGGCAGTAAGGATCCTATTTTAAGGATCCCATTAAGGAGTATGATTTACTGCTACTCTGGCAGAGAGAAGCATTGTAGTATGATAGTTATTAGTGGTCTTTAGACCAAACTTTTTAGATTTGAATTTTGCTGCATTCTTGCTGTGTCATCCTGAACAAGTTACTTAACTTGCCTCATTTCTGCTTTTTTAGAATCTGATGTTATTCTGGGTTTTTTATGAGGATTAAATGAATTGACACTTCTGAGGCATTTATGTAATAGTATATGGCACATAGTTAAAGCTTAGTAGATATTAGGTGTTATTACTACTATTTTTGTGGTTGTTTCAGGCTCAGATTAACTTTATTGCTAGTAATATATTAGTTTATTAGAGTATCAGTATAAGGATATGGTAACAGCCCAAATTATTTGAAGTTGAGTTCCAACTACATATCCCAGTATTGAAGAGCCAATTAAATAGGACTTTTGGTTAGTATTTTTTAAGCACCAATTAATATTACAATCAGGGAATCTTTTGAAAGTAATGTTTCATTTATAATTTTTTTTCTTTTTTGAGATGTTTTAAATAAAGGAATAATGGTCATATGAAACTTTCCTTTGTTCTCTGTGTCATCAGGGACTCTATAATATGATGGAAAGACCAGGTTAGGGTCATAAAAGTAAAATGGAACCTAGTAAAGGTAGCACAAGTGAAGTATTAAATTGTAGGATATAGATTAGAAGTTTTAGAGGCATTTATAGAACAAAAGATGAAAGAAGGAACTGTAGATATAGATGAAGAAAGTATACTTGTCATTGGATACCTGCCTGTATATTGGCCTTTTAGAATTACAGATTGTCCCTGACTTGAGATTTTTCTGTGATATGTTGGTGTAAAAGTGATATACATTCAGTTGAAACCACATTTTGAATTTTGATCTTTTCTTGAATGATATGCACATGATATGTTCTTGTGATGCTGGAGACAACAGCAAGCCACAGCTACCAATCAGTCATGTGTCACCAGGATAAACAACCAGTGCTGTGTTGTTATAGTATATGTTGCTAACCTATGATTTTCTGTAGGTTAGGTTTATGAAATACAATTTTGACTTAAGTATTTTCAGTTTGACAGTGGGCTTAATGTGATATAGTAAGTTGAGGAGCGTATGTACTATATTTTCATTCACAGGGCTCTACTTGAGTATAAAACTGACATTAATGGGGAAATAAACATTTTTCAGTATTATTTAGAAACACCAGAGAATTTTAAAGTTTGGTCTGTTCAATCTGACACTTAGGATTTCATTAGCAAGAGGTTAGATTTTATTGTGGTTTTGAAAATTTATAGTGGTAATATCAAAATTCTACTGGTGACCAGTTAAGCAAGGATTTACTTTTAAATGAAACACCCATATATTTACTTGTAGATCAGGGATTTAAATTTCATACTAGGAAACATATCTCAAAATGTGAATTTTCTTAAGAATTATCTTTTAAAACCTTTGTAGAAAGGAAATAGAAAATACTTTTAGGAGTCACATTGACCATATGCCTCTATTTACCGTCAATATGATGCTAAAATTTTAAAATTTTACCCTTCTCATATAATATTAGGTGTATAGAATCCTTAATATAGTTCCTCAGTGGAGGAACAAAGAAAAATTGTAGCCTAGAGAGAAAAGCTACTTTAATGTCTTATTGGATATTTTGAATAAAAATAAATATATGCACATGGCACAAAGCTCTGAAATAGTTAAAAAAATATAAAATAAAAAATAGCTCTCTTTCAAATAAGGAAAACAATCCCATTCACAATAGCTTTGAAAAAAATATATCTGGGAGTAAATCTCACCAAGGACGTGAAAGACCTCTATAATGAAAACTGTAGGACATGGAAGAAAGAAATAGAAGACGACACAAGAACATTGAAATACCTCCCCCTCCCCTGCTTATGGCTAGCAGAATTAATATTGTTAAAATGGCCATACTTCCAAAAGCAATATGCAGATTCAGTACAATCCCCATCCTTAGCTTACTCCTTTCTGCCTGTGACCGCCACCAAAAGCATCATTAAAGTCTCTCTACCTGCTGCTGTCATGTCTTAGAGTCCCCTGAAGAGCCTGAACAACTGCGGAAGCTATTCATTGGAGGGCTGAGCTTTGAAACAACTGATGAGAGTCCGAGAAGCCATTTTGAGCAATAGGGAACACTCACGGACTGTGTAAGTAATGAGAGACCCAAACACCAAGTGCTTCAGGGACTTTGGGTTTGTCACTTATGCCACTGTGGAGGAAGTGGATACAGACTTGAATGCAGGACCACACAAGGTGGATGGAAGAGCTGTGGAACCAAAGAGAGCTGTCTCAAGAGAAAATTCTCAAAGACCAGGGGCCCACTTAACTATGAAAAAAGATCTTTGTTGGTGGCATTAAAGAAGCACTGAAGAACATCACCTACGAGATTATTTTGAACAGTACGGGAAAATTGAAGTTATTGAAATCATGACTGATAGAGGCAGTGGAAAGAAGAAGGGCTTTGTTTTCGAAACTTTTGATGACCATGACTCTGGATAAGATTGTCATTCAGAAATACCATACTGTGAATGACCACAACTGTGAAGTGAGGAAAGCCCTGTTAAAGCAAGAGATGGCTAGTGATTCATCTAGTCAACGAGGTTGAAGTGTTCTGGAAACTTTAGTGGTGGTCGTGGAGGTGGTTTTGGTGGAAATGACAATTTTGGTCATGGAGGAAACCTCAGTGGTCATGGTGGCTTTGGTGGCAGCCATGGTGGAGGTGGACATGGTGGCAGTGGGGATGGCTACAATGGATTTGGTAATGAAGGAAGCAATTTTGGAGGTGGTGGAAGCTACAATGATTTTGGCAATTACAACAATCAGTCATCAAGTTTTAGACCCATGAAGGGTAGAAACTTTGGAGGCAGAAGCTCTGGACCTTATGGTGATGGAGGCCAATGCTTTGCCAAGCCACGAAACCAAGGTGGCTATGGCAGTTCCAGCAGCAGCAGTAGTTATGGCAGTGGCCGAAGGTTTTAATACTGCCAGGAAACAAAGCTTAGCAGGAGAGGAGAGCCAGAGAAGGGACAGGGAAGATACAGGTTACAACAGATTTGTGAACTCAGCCAAGCACAGTGGTGGCAGGGCCTCGCTGCTACAAAGAAGACATGGTTTAGACAATACTCATGTATATGGGCAAAAACACTTGAGGACTGTATTTGTGACTAATTGTATAACAGGTTATTTTAGTTTCTGTTCTGTGGAAAGTATAAAGCATTTCTACAAAGGGTTTTAATGTAGACTTTTTGTTGTTGTTGTTGCACCCATGCTGTTGATTGCTAAATGTAATAGTCTGATCATGATGCTGAATAAATGTGTCTTTAAAAAAAAATACTAATGACATTCTTCACAGAACAGAAAAAACAGTCCTAAAATTCATTTGGAAAAATCAAAGACTCAGAATAGCCAAACAATTCTAAGTCAAAAAGGAAATGCTAGAGGCATCACCTGACTTAAATTATACTACAGAATTTCAGTAACAAAAACTGCATGGTACTGGCATAAAAACGGGCACTTAGACCACTGCTGCAGAATAAAAGAGAGACAAACCAATCCAGATACAGTCCTCTGATCCTTGACAAAAAGTGTCAAAAACATACATTGGAGAAAAAGACAGCTTCTTTAACAAACGGTGCTCGGAAACTGTTTATCCACATGTAGAAGAATGAGACTAGACCCTTATCTTACCCTTCACAAAAATTAACTCAAAATGCATCAAAGACCTTAGAATTATACTAGAAACTATGCAACTCCTAGAAGAAAATAAAGGTCAACACTCCAGCATAAAGGCACAGGCAGTGTCTTTCTCATTAGGACACCTGAAACTTGGGAAATAATACCAAGAGTTAATATGTGAGGTGGTATTAAATTAAAAAAAAAACTTCTGCACAGCAAAGGAAACAATTAAGAATGTGAAGAAAGAACCTACACAATAGAGGAAAATCTTGCTAACCACACTTCTGACAGAGGATTAATATCTAGAACATATAAATAATTCAAAAAACCTCATACCAAAATAACCCCAATTAATTAATGGGCGAGTGATTTAAACAGTTCACAAAAGAAGAAATAAAATGGCCATTCACACCAGTCAGAATGGCAGTCATCAAGAATACAAAACAATAATAAATACTGGAGAGGATGTGGAGAAAAAGGAACACACTGTTGATGGGATTGTAAATTAGTACAACCACTATTGGAAATCAGTATGGAGGTTCCTCAAAAGACTAAGAATGGAAGCAACATATGACCTAGCTTTACCACTCTTCAGTATTTATCCTAAAGAATTAAAGTCATCATATCATAGGGATACATTCATACCCATGTTTTTATAGCAGCACAATTCACAATAGCCAAACTATGGAACTAGCCTAGGTTCCATCAGCAGATGAATGGATAAAGAAAACGTGTTATATATATACACAATGGATTTTTATTTAGTCATAAAGGAAAATTAAATTATGTCATTTGCAGGAAGATGAAATTTGAGACCATTAAGTTAAGCAAAATAAACCAAAGTCAGAAGATCAAGGGTCATATGTTTTCTCATATGTAGAAGCTAGAGAGAGAAAAAACAGGAAAGGACAAGGAAAAAGATGAGGGGTGATCTCACGAAAAGCAAAGGGAGATTAGTAGAATAAAGGGAGGGGACCAGAGGGTAAGACGAGGGGAGGGAAGGGGAAAGTGCTAGGGAAGGATATTGATCAAATTATATTGTTATATTCTATCAACAGATTCTACCATTATGCACAACTACAATGTACCAATAAAAAAGAAAAAAGTAGCTCTTTTTCATTTCAAACTTAGTTTTCTTCCCTAGAAGATACCACTGTTACTAGTATCACTTACCTTCCCTGAAACAGTCTAAATCCATATAAGCATTACTATACATATAGGCAGAATCAGGTAATTGCTATCTTTGGCAATTTTGACCCTCAAAAATGGTAATTTTTTTTTCATTAAGCCTAATGTATAATCCACCTCCTTTAAAAAATGGAAGCATACATATATACTGTTAAATACTTTTTCTTTGCCACTTAATATGTAGGAGTTCATTCTACCTTATTATAGATCTACTTCATTTTTTAAAAAAACTGGATAGTAGGAATTTAATTAGTTGTTCTTGATGAATATTTAAGTTTATGTTCTTTTTCTGTTAGTGGCAATGAGGTGATGAATAAAATGTTTAGGTATTTTGCAGAGATGGTATACCAATGTCTCAAGGATAAATTTCTGGAAGTGAAAGTGTATGTGTCTTTTAAATTTGAATAAATGTTTAAATTGTCAAGGAAATTTCCTAACTTATACTTCCCTATCTGTATTCTTTTTTAAAAAATGTTTTTAGTTGTTGATAGACCTTTATTTTATTTGTTTATATGTGGTGCTGAGGATAGAACCCAGGGCCTCCCCCATGCTAGGCAAGTGCATGAGGTACAACCCCAGCCCAGCTGTATTCTTTATACAGCTAGTTTTCAGTTTTTTTCTTCCTATTCTAATAGTGACAAATGGGTTATTGATTGTTTTGATTTTCATTTTTTTAAGTGTGCATGTATTTATCCTGTCTTTATAAGCCCCTTTAAATAATGAACTCCCTATTTATAATTTGTCACTTTTTTATGCAATTGTTTTTATTATCATTAATGATATGTAGCACCTTTTAATATATTAAGGAGGTCAGCCTTTGTCCTATGTGTGGCATAACTCCCCACCGTAGTCATTTGTCTATTGCTTTAGGGTGATTCTTTTTCCTAGCAGAAATTTTAATTTTTGTACAAATATGTCACCCTTTTTCTTTGTGGTTTCTTTGCAAGATTATAAAAATAGGCATATTTTCTTATAATATATTTGTAGCTTTTTAAAACCATTGACTTTAATTTTTAGGACAGTTTTGGGTTCATATTGAAACAGTGGAAGGTATGGAGATTTCCCATATACCCCCAAACATGCTTAGCCTCCTTCATTATTAACATCACCCACCAGAGTGGTACATATGTTATAACTGATGATCTACATTGACACATTGTTGTCACCTCAAAGTCCATAGTTTAGAGTAAGGGTCATCCTTGGTGTTTTACATTCTATGGGTTTGTGCAAATTTATAATGACGTATGTTCAACATTATAGTCATACAGATTATTTTTACTGCCCCAAAAATTCTTTATATTCTGCTTCTTTAACCCTCTCTCCTTCCAACCCCTAGCAAGTACTGATTCTCACCCTCTCCACAGTTTTGCCTTTTTCAAAGGTTTATGGTTGGAGTCACACAGTAGCTAACCTTTTCAGAATAGTAGCTTTTACTAGTGATATGCATTAAATTTCCTCCATGTCTGTTTATTCATGGCTTGATAATCCATTTATTTTTAGCATCGAATAATAGTCCAGTATTTGTATGTACCACAGGTTTATTTATGTATTCACTTACTAAAGGACAACTTGGTTGCTTCCAAGTTTTGATAATAATGAATAAAGCTGCTATAAACATCCATGGGCAGGTTTTGTGTGGACAAAGGTTTTCAACTCTGGGCAAATACTAAGAAGTGCAATTATTGGATGCTGTGGTAAGATTATGTTTAGTTTTGCAGGAAACCTCCAAAACTGCCTTCTAAAGTTTATGTATTATATTGCAGTCCCACCAGCAATGAATAAAGTTCTTGTTGCTCCACATTTTGCCATCATTGGTACTGTAGTGTTATTTCATTGTTGTTTTAATTTGCATTGCCTTAATCATGCTCCACATGAGGGGGTGGAACATCTTTTCATATACTTACTTGTTATCTGCCTATCTTATTTGGTGAGGTGTCTGTTTAGATCTTCAGTCTGTTTATTTTTTAATTCTTAGTCTGATAATTCCATCATCTCTGCCATATCTGATTCTGATGCTTACTCTGTCTCTTCAGACTGTATTTTTTGCCTTAAAGTACACTTGTAATTTTTTCTTTATAGCTGCATATGATATATTAGGTTAAAGAAACTATTGTGAAATAGACATTTGATAATGTGGTGGTAAGGTATGCAGGGAGAAGAATCATTTTATAGTGCTCTGATTACGTCTCAGTCCTTTTGTGACTCTGTGTCTTTGGACTATCAACTTTACAGATGCTTCTCAGTAGCCTCCACACACTTACCCACCCTTAGGTAGAACAAAATGGCTTGAGTGGGCTGGGGTGAGACTGGTATTTCCCTTTGTTCTGGTGGGGTAGCCAGCTGGAGTTTGGTATTTCCTTTCACCCAGTTCAGTTAGGCTCAGATAATCCTAAGGGGTTAAACTCTGGTTAGTTTCTTTTAAGGGCAGATCTTGTTAAGGAAAACATAAGCTCTGGTATATTTCAAAATGGTTCCTTTTCTCCTCCCTGTGATGGAAGTATAAAGGGATTTTTCTCCATTGTTCCTGGTGAACTCCTAGAGGTAAAATTCACAACTAAGTGGGTACCCTTCTGTAACGGGAGCTACCTGGGGTTTTTGACTCATATCCCTCCACACAGAGCCTCTAGCAATTTATCAGTTACTGTTTAGATATCCTTACTCAGCACTGGTTCCTGCTTAGAGGTCTGCTCTAGTAAATTGTGACCCTCTATATTTACCTGTTTGTCTCTTATTCTGAGGTCTTGTAATCTCACTTTATGGATCTAAGAATTATTATTGATTTTTCAGTTTGTTCAGCCTTTTTTGTTGTTAGAGGGAGTGGCCACTTCCAGATTTTTTATGTTTGTGCCAGATTAGAAACTAGAAGTCCCTGGGTAATTAGCATATGCATCATCTCAAACATTTAGCATTTGTACTGGAAACATTCAAAATTTTTTGCTATTTTGACATGTATAATGAATTATTATTTATAATAGTTACCCTCCTTGGTGTAGAACACTGCTGTATTCTCCCAGCTTGATTTTGTTCTTGATAACCAGCCTCTCTTAATCGCCTGCTCCCTGTAAACAAGGTTTTAAAAATATAATCTTGAATTATTTTAATCATTCAAAGCAATTCTGTTTATCAATACTGATTTAACGTATATTCTACAGCTATCTGAAATAACGGTTTAAAAGTACAACATGGTAGGAGGGAAGAATAGAAGTTCATTGGATTAGATAAAGGGATGAAGGGAAGGGAGGGAGGATGGAAATAGGAAAGACAGTAGAATGAATTGAAAATAACTATCCATCTATGTACATATATGAATATAAGACCTGTGAAACTCCATCTCATGTACAACTATAAGAATGAGATCCTTGATTATTTATCCATAGCATGTTTGGAGTCTGCCTTTTGCCATCTAAGATTTTAGTAAATTTGATTGAGTTTATGAAAGATCTGAAAAAACTATGAATTTTTTTATAGTCTACCTTTAAGAGATGCTTTGAAGATAGTTATTTTGGATTTACTTATTTACTTCTAAATAGTTCAAAAGCAGGATGAAAAAGCAAAGTTTGAATGGAAAACATAAATATTTTATTAGTGCTATAATAAATGAGGAATTAACCCCCCACACACTTTTGTTTCTTCTCTACAGTTCCCAAAGCTCCAGAGATAGACCCAGTTGAATGTTTGGTGGCTGACAACTCTGTAACAGTAGCTTGGAGAATGCCAGAAGAAGATAATAAGATTGACCATTTCATACTAGAATATAGAAAAACTAATTTTGATGGACTACCACGTGTAAAGGATGAGCGATGTTGGGAGATAATTGATAACATTAAGGGTACTGAATATACATTACCAGGTAAAATGACAGCATCTGAACAATCTCCTTAGAAAATAGTTGTAATTATGAAAAATATTTTGTTATTTTAAAGGATAAAATTGTTTTTTTAATCCAAACTGACTTTTTAGATATTGATTATAGAAGTGAATTTCTTTTAAAATATCAAGAAAACTTTTATTTTAATTATTTAAGAACATTTGTAGCCTACTAAGATAGGATACATGTAAAATAAATGTGAAGGAGTGTTCTGGAAGTAATATTTCAGAGTAACACTTAATTTTTCCCTTGTTCTCAGACTATATTAAAAACCTGTTAATTTTTAGATGTACTCAGTACCCTACATTTCACTGGTTCTGTAAATATTATTGCTTTTACTATTTTAATTTTACTTTAATGTTACTACTTAAAAGTAGAACTGTGATTTGGTATTAGAAATTTTTGTGTTGGCCTTTTGAAAACCATGTAAAAATAGATCCCAGAGTTATACTCCATGCTCATACAATTATGTGAAAATGAACCTCAATATTATGTATAACTTAAACAAATTAATTAAAAAATGCAGAAAATAATAGTTAAAAACAGCAAAAAATATCTCAGTATAGTGGGGACTTCAGATGTTTTCTGGGCAAATACTGCCTGATATGCTCAACACTTGTTATACATAACGGTAATATTAGGAGCTACTGTAATTAAGTACTTTCTATCTGTCAGGAGCTGGGCTTAAGTGTCTTACATATAGTATACCTTATTTAATGAGTATATTACATCTCATTTAATGTTACTTTGGTGGAGACCATTGCTGGGGATAGAACCCAAGGCCTTGTATACTAAGCGGGTGCTCAACCACAGAGCCACATCTCTAACCCCTTCATTTAATCTTTATAATTATGAAGCTGGTTTTATCATTTGTTTTATAGATAGAAAACTGGGGGTTAGTCAAATCACTGAAGGTTCCATAGCTAGTAAATTTTGAACTAAAATTTTAATCTAGAACTAATGTCGCAGTTTTGGGATATTAATCTCTGTGTTTTACTTTCTAAATTCATTTTTCACATAAAAAGATAATGTTTCATCTGGGCATGGTGGCATACTCTTGTATTCCCAGTAGCTCGAGAGGCTGAGGTAGGAGGTTCACCAATCCAAAGCCAACCTCAGCAACTTAACAATGCCCTAAGCAACTCAGCAATACCCTGTCTCTAAATAAAATACAAAAAAGCATTGGGGATGTGACTCCATGATGAAGCACACCTGGGTTCAGTCCCTGGCACCAAAAAAAAAAGACAATGTTTCATGAATATAAAAATTCCTGAGAGCATCTACTTTCTAGAAATTGAATGTGTTGTTTTATAAATTTGTGATCTCTCCTTAAATGAAGTACTGCTTTTTATGATGCATCATAAAAGGGTGCCTTTTTAATTCCTGAGTTAAAAAAAAAAAAACGATAAATTGTATTAATTTTATTTTTTTCTGAAGAAACTAATAGGTAAATCATGATTCCTCTTATTTCAAGCATTATAACCATTTTAACATAAATTTATACTTTTTTCTAAATAAGAAGATACTTCCAAGAAGAAAAAAATAGTTTGAAAATTCATACTCGTACTTTTGGGGATGCGTCCTTTACTTTTTGTGTCTGAAAACCATTTCATTTTTTCAGGCTTAAAATTTGATTCAAAATATATGAATTTCAGAGTGCGAGCTTGCAACAAGGCTGTGGCTGGAGAATATTCTGATCCAGTGACCTTAGAGACCAAAGGTAAGATTAGTAGCTATTTATACAACATAAAACTTCTGAAGTTATTCAAGACTTTGTGACAGGAAGCACTGTGTGGCTGAATTCCTTCCCCACCTCCTCTACCACCCCACCTCTGACTTTCCCCACAATAGGAATTATAAGGCAGAGAAAATAGGACTACAGTAGTGGTTTTCATTTATGATTGTATTCATATGGGCAAAATAGACTGAGATGATAGTCTTTAAGAACCAAGTTGTTCTTGTCTCTCAGAACTGTTCAGTCTCACTAATTTAGATTTAGTGAAAACATCCTAGTATAACATATTTGAACACAAACTTTTTTAGGCATTTACTAATTTGAAGGCCATAATGCTAAAGTTCTTCCCAACTGTAACACAGTCATTGACTAAACTCTATACATTGTGGTAGATACTTGGGACCTGGAGCTTGCATTGGCTTCAGTTTATACAGCATTTGAATAGATTTGTATGCCAGAAATTTGATATGATTTGGAGGATGATATAAAAATATCTCAGAATAAAACAATCTATGAGGTCTATAAATCTTTTTGTTTCTTACAGTGCTGGGAATTGAACTCAGGGCCTTCCACATGTTGGGCAAGCACTTTACTCCAGCTCCCAAGGCTCATAAATTATTGATGAAACCAACTCAGGAAAATGTCCAAAAAATAGATCTAATTTGAGTAAACTGTTTGAAATAGCAAATGCTTTTACTTGAGAACTATAGATAACCAAGAAATACAAGTACTTTGAATTACATGTTATCAAACCGAGAAGTTACCGTGTTTATTTTTATTTTTTAGTTATAGATGTTACAATACCTTGGTTTTATTTTTATTTATTTTTATGTGGTGCCGAGGATTGAACCCAGTGCCTCACACGTGCCAGGTGAGCACTCTACCACTGAGCCACAACCCCAGGCCCTACTGTGGTTTTTAATGAGATTTTTACCAAAGTATTGTCATACAGGTAGAGAATCTTTTTTACTTGGACTATTTTTAGCCCTTGTTAGGTAAAATTGCATTACTATTATATTCATCCTTAGGAGCATCATCTTTGTATTTCTTTTGTTTGTTTTCATTTACCCTTTATAGATAGTGACCAAACTTGGACCTAAATGTGGCAAATTGTTGATTTACATGCACATTTCCTAAATTTAGAAATATGAATAGCTGCTCTAGCTGCTGCTTTTAGCCATGTCTGGATCTTGTCACTTTTGGCCTTGGGATTTGTAGAGGGGGACTAAGTTGATTATATTCCTTTTAAGCATTTTTCACTGTTGAGTAAACCCTCTGAGGTTCAAATAAACTGAAACTCAACCTCAAGGCCCACTAAATCATTGATTCTGATCTTCAGGAAGTAACAGAATAAAATTAATTTTACATGGCTATGGATCATGGATTTTCTGGAGTTTTTTCATACCATTGGCATCACTACAAGAACAAGAGCTTCATAGAAAAAGCTCTACTTTATAAAAGTGGCACATTGAACAAATTGTTTAGTAATTTGACTTGCAGTAGCCCTTTTTATATATATATTTTTAGTTGTTGGTGGACCTTTATTTAATTTATTTATTTATATGCTGTGCTGAGGATCGAACCCAGGGCGTCACACGTGCCAGGCAACCGCTCTACCACTGGGCTACAACCCCAGCCCTGCAGTAGCTCTTTTTGGCCAACCAATAGAAATAAGCCTGTGGACAAAGATTGAAGGGAAAGGAAGAAAGATGGAGAGTAAATAGTTGAGGCCTATCAAAGTTTCATATCCTGCCACTTACAGTTCTTGGTATGGAAAATAATGAACATTGTTTATTTGTTCCTTCAGTATATTTGTTTTATCATGAAAATTGTCAAAAGTGATAAGTAACAATAGTTCTTAATGACTAGAATTTTAAGATGTATTATTATTTACTTCCTTGTAAAGATAAATGATATTATGTTATCACAGAATTATTCTCTAACCTCAAATAGTAATGACTGATATAATTTTACAGTATCACAAAAGCAGCTACTAACAAATTAAACATAGAACATCTGGATTCTAGTTTTGGTGCCTTGTTTTCACAGACTTTTAAAGATACAGAAACTAATATCTAGCTGTATTACAGGGCTTATATAGGAGACAGGATCTCACTTTTGAAGAAGATTTAAATATATATATGAAAGCATTATCTCTTATCTTAGAGAGGCTCTGTGACTTTACTGAGGTCCAATAAAGGATCAGTGCCCATAAAAAGAGAGAGAGATTTTTAATACTTCTTGTATTGAAACCTGTACCTTCTTGGTTTTATCTTTTCTTTTCTTTTTTTCTTTTTCTTTTTCTTTTTTTGTTCTTTTTAGTTACACATAGCAATAGGATTCATTTTGACATAATTACACACCTTGTTTGTATACTGTGATAATCAGATAATCGATAAGTCTGGTCACAGGTGGTTTGGAGATAGTACTTTTTCTTGCTATCCTTGACTCCAGATTGCTGATGACTTTTCCTCCATTTTAACAAACATTAGGGAACAAATTTAGGATTCTTTCTTTATCCTTAGGATTTTAACAAGCAGTTGAGAATTGATGGCACCCTCAGAGTTAAAGCCTATTTTTCTTTCTCTTAAAAAAAAATATAGATAGCCTCACACATATTGCGTAATAGCTTAAATATAGAGGTTAACTCTGCTTTCTTAATGGCTGTTCATTTTGGAAATTGAGAGTTTCAGTGTTAATCCTACCTTTTTAGTAAGCTGCCTATTAAAAAATTGTTTCCATTTTTACTGAAAAGCTTCATTATTCCTTCTTTCTCTAAATTCATTTCTGTTTAGATGAAGATTTTGCAATTTATTAACTTCCTTGTGTATTATGACATTTACTAGAAGCTGTGTGGTCAGCTTTGTGTTGAGAATGTTGTTTTATAAATAAAGACAATGAACAATAGCTCTGATACATAGTTTGACTAAAAGTGCTCTTTATAGAACAGTAGAGTTGATAAAAGGATTCTTGATTAACTAGGTAAACTTCAGACACTCTATATGCTTTTTTTGTTGTTTGGTGACATGCACTTCACGGACACACTGAAGCCTTAACTAAATCAAGTAATATCCTTAAGTGAAATGAAGTATTGTAAGGAATATTCCTTCAATGAATAATTACCAGATATTTAAATTTTGAAGGAAAATACAACAGAAGCAGGTGAGTTGGTAACTGTGAAATAGATGGATACCTTTCAGGATAGAGATTCTAGAAATTTCATTTTAAAGTAGAAGAAACTACTCATTGTACAGCTGTTAATCAATACATTTTAATGATTTACCCTAAATTCTCAGAGAGGGAAGCTTGATACACTGATCTCCTAAATTAGCAGTCTGAGTAAACAGTCTTGTGAATAGTAAAAATAGTTCCTGATAATACCTAATAATCTGAAAGGCATAACTGAAAGGCATGGTTTTTTGTTTGTTTGGTTAGTTTTTATGTTAAATAGACCCCTTTTCACCCTTCTACTCTTTACCACATAGATCATTTATCAACTGGATCAATTTCCTCGCTTCTGCCAACCTGGCTCTAATTTCTTCGCACTCATCTTAATTTGAAATAAGAAGAGTTTAAACATGAAATTATTAAGTATTAGACTGTCAGAGAAGATGTGTGTGTGCCACATTTTTACACTGTGGTTTTCTATACTATATCACTTTTTTTCTTTTCCTTAACTACCAGTTCCCCTTCCTATTTACTCACAACAATCAACTGATAACCATCTGGCAGAAAATTGAGGATACTGTGTGTTTAGTGGCCCTGCATATTGCATTGTATAGAGTATAGGATATTTAGAGGAGAATAATGGAAAATAAGAAAGGAGTTGTAAATTCCTAATAACCTAATCATTGCAAACTTTAAATGCTAGGATTAGTCATTTGACCTTTATTCTCTATAAACAGTGTTGAATCAATTGATTAGGAAAATTATTGCTGATAGGTAAGCTTCAGAATGTGGAGATATATAACATTCTATATTGTCTTAAACAGCACTTAATTTTAGTTTGGATAACTCATCATCCCATTTGAACCTGAAAGTTGAAGATACCTTGGTAGAGTGGGATCCTACTGGAGGAAAAGGTCAAGAAAGTAAAATTAAAGGAAAAGAAAACAAGGGCAGGTAAGCTAGCTCATTAAATCTGTTATATGGATAAAAGCTTATATGTTGGATCTTATCTGATGATAACATTAAAATTCTTATTTTCTATACCAGTATGATTTATGATACATTAGTAATTCCAAAGTGAAGAATATATATTATCAGTACATGAAGCTGTTATTAACATCTTCCCATTCCTTTTTCTTAGTTTCTTTCCTAATCTCCTCATACAATTCGTTTTATTTTAGTATTCCACTTCGTTAAAGTTATACATATAGCAACTTGAATTATTTAAATGTTCCTAGAATAATTTCTGAATATTGGGCTTATAGATCACCTGTCTTACCTGAAGGTCTGCATTAGATGACAACTTTTAGAGTTTCTAGCCCCCACAGACTTGGCCCTGATGAGGAATCCAATGAATCCAAGAGTCAGGCTTAAGAAACTTTTGATATTGCCATAACTTACCTAGATAATGTCAAATTTGGGAACCTTTTTCTTTTTTTACACGGGAAGGTTTTTTTACAAACCGAAGGTGAGTGTCTTTTTGAGTGCTAACAAAGAATTTTAAAAAATCCTCAGCAGGCATTTAATCTAATTTTATTATACAATGTTAAATTTAATTTTTAAAGCAGTCTCTTAACAGTTGCCTGTTTTTATCTGACAGTGTCCATGTTACTTCACTGAAGAAACATACAAGGTGATGGTATATGTCTGTCTAGTTCTAGGACTTAGTATATCTAGCTTGGCTGAGTAATTTTTTCTTTTAACCAGTAAACACAAGCCACTGCAGCAGCCTTCAAAAGCTAAAATATTGCTTTGTGTAGACTGTCTGTATTGGTAGCTTATGTTTTGAATTCACAGCATTATAGTGTGCTGCTTATCATTTGGATTATATTGTATAAAGATAACAAAATAAGCTGTGCTTCAAAGTCTTCTTGAATTACTTTCCATCATCTGATTATTTTCCCTGCTTTACTTATACCTGGCATCTTTCTTGTTGTATTGAATTAAATGTATCTAACATTACAGCTTTGCTTTTATTTGTATTTGACATGAGGCATGTTTGAGATAGATGTTCTATATTTTTTTATAATTGTGCAGTTTCCAAAGTATCAAGGTTAAAAAGTAAAGGTCACTGCAGAAAATTATTAGTACAGTGCCAGAAAAAAATGAATCATTTCAGATTACATGGATAGTAATGTGTTTCTTGAAGATACCTTGTATCTTTACCAGAAACCAGAATATGTTCTTTTCAAAATTATCTCCTCTCTTCCTTTCAGTTTATTTGCTTACTATTGGTAGAAGTGATATCATAGTATGCTATAAATTATAAAATGCTGTTGGGCTTAGTAGAGTCTTACAAAGTTTTATTTGGTTAGTTGAACATTTTTTAGACTGCTTGTATTTAGCATTCAGATTATATTATTTCTTTCTCTCTGTTCTTCTTTTAAGGGTATTTTATATGTAGGCCACTTTTGGAATGTTAAACAGGTTGGGATTTCCTTATTTGAGATGCTTGGGACCCCAAAAGTGCTTTGGATCTCAGATTTTTTTTTCGGATTTTAGGATAGTTGCAAATACATAATTAGTTATTTTGGTGGGGACCTAATTCTAAATCCAGAATTCATGTACATTTCTTGTATACCTTATACATGTAGCCCGAAGGTAATTTTATACAATATTTTTTAATGTACCTCTATTTTCACTGTAACTTATCATATGACCTCAGGTGTGGAATTTTCTATTTGTGATTATGTTGGTGCTCAAAAAGTTTCCAATGTCAGAGCATTTCAGATTTTCGGATTAGGGCTGCTCAACCTACATACATTTGTTTATATTTTTTCATACATAATTGTTCACTGTTAAATGTCTGCTGAGTATTTTAGAGTTTATAGGGATAAATACTGTTCAGCACTGCCTCAAGAAATTTGCTTTAACTTATGTAGATAAGATAGCAAAAATAAAGCAAGGTAAACATCATGTGTAAGGAAGGGTAAGTGTGAATAAAGGAGTTCAGAGAGGAAAGATGTCCAGAGCTCTCAGTTATTGGGGTAATCATTTAGAACAGTGAGCCAAACTGAAAGATTATAGTCAAGATTTTATGATTTATGGTGGTAAGCAAGAAGCCATGAAGGAACAGGTGCTGCCTCCTCCAGTGCTGCATTTTTCCTAGCAGATGGCACTGGTTGGAGGTCAGGTGACTCAACACAGATCACAGGTAGAGGATCTTCTCACTGCCAAACAAAGACTTGTGCTTTATGGACTTAAGGATAAAAAGGTAGGGACAAGAGTGGGGTTAAAAGTGGAAACATACTAAGTGAAGTGTTTTTAGCCCCTTTCTTGCTCTTAAGGAGGTCTTCCGAAGGTACCTAAAAAAAATACCAGTATATAGGGCTTCCCTTTCCATAGGGGGCCTTTGAATAGAGGTGATAAGGCTAGGAATGCAAATACCCGATCAGCTCATGGTTGGGGAGAGGGTGACATTACAATTTCCTGTAGATATCATGGTGCACTAGCTGTGCACCAAGTCTGGTGTAACGAGGGCAGCCCACCCTATCCTTTGTCCTACCCCTGTAAATCCTGCCAGGTAAAGCCTGTGTAATTGCCTAAGATTGGGTATAAAAGATCACAGATAGGATTTTGACCTGGACTATATTGCTCAGAAGAGTTATTTAGCATGGTAGGATTTGGAAGACCTTCTTCAGGAAGAGGGAGATTTTGTGATATTCAGATTTGCAGTGAAAGAGGGAAAAAGAGGAAAAGCACTTTAAGCAGACTGAGTGAGTTTAAAGAACACTTTGGTACATTTGGTTGTGTAATGCTCTCTAAGGGTAAGAAGGGTAGAAAGGCAAATTGGGACTAAATCAAGAACCTAAATGCCCAAACTTAGTCATTTGTAGATAATATGGAAGTACATGTTGATTTTAAAGTAGGAGAATCAGAACGAGGTTTATTTTACAATGGCGGACAAGATGAATTGGGTAGTAGAGAGAACATTTGGGAAACTGGTAAAATTATCTGGTCCAAGTGCCTTTAAGAAGTGAAGTGGAAGGAGATGTTTTTGCGTAAGATGATGCACCTCTTGCAAAAATGTACTTAGAGTTGGAAAGCTGGAATGCGGAATGGAAGAATTATCCTTAAAATTTCCTCTGAAACTCAACTGTCATTCTCAATAGTTATGACTATTTTTCTTTTCTCCATGCTTCCCTTTATTTCTTTACTACTGGTAAGTTACAAATTTTTTCTTAAAAAATTATTTTTCTTGTTATTGGATGAGCTCTTAGCATATTTCAAAGCAGTGCTAAGTAAAATTTTCTGATTATTTATACGTTGTGCCTTTCCTTTGCTATTTGTTACTCTGAATTACTTGGGAAATCTTTTTGAAAATGCATATTTCTTCTAAGCAGACAATTGGTCCCACCAACTGAGAAGGGAAACTGTTGTTGTGGTTTTTTTAAATTATTTTATTTATTTTTATGTGCTGCTAAGGATTGAACTCAATGCCTCATACATGCTAGGCAAGCACTTTGCCACTGAGCTACAGCCCCCAGCCTCTGTCATTGTATTTTGAAAAGGTTTCTTGGTTGCTTCTGATTTTGTTGTGCCTTCTCAGTTGATGATTTATAATTTATTACAAAATCCCAAATCCCTGTGTTTCTCCAAATTAGGACTATAGTTCTGGAAGGTTTATATAGTCCTTAGTTAATAATATCACATATTCTACTTACTGTGCCTACATTCATTTTAGTCAAGATATTGCATGCCTACTGTGGACTAAGGATACAGAAATGAGATAATGGTTCCTGCCAATTGTTAACTTCCCTTCCATCAGCTACTCAATGGCCTGTTTCTCACTTGCCATAGCAGCCATGTACCAAGGGCCCAATATGGTAGATTGTATATAACTATATTTTCAACATCACCCTTGGTAAGTGGAGGTGTTTATTAACTTCAGTGGGCTCCTAGCTCTACTGGGCAGCAAAATCTGTGGTGAGGCCTAATATTTGCATTTTTTAGTTTCCCAAGTGGGCAGGGGCATAGCTCAGTGGTAAGAGTGCTTATACAGCATGCACAAGTCCCAGGATTCAATCCCTTTCATAGCAAGAAAAAAAAGTTTCCCAGGTGGTTCCAATGTGTACCCAAATTTGAGAACCACTGGTTTGGTTCATTTAATTCCTCCTCATCCCTAGTTACACATTACTCTAAACTTTCATCTTTTTTCATTTGATTCTTACTCACAGCAAAACTTTTGACTTTTTTAGCTCCATCTTTCAGTTGAAAAACAGTTGTAGTTATGATATATGTGTAAAGATAGTACCACCATTACTGAAAAGTACTGAGGATTGAAGTCAAGTTAGATATAATGAAGAGCTAATGTTCCTCTTTTTCTAGTTACAAAACTAATTTTCTACAAATACTTACAATTAAGATTAATTAAGCCAGGCATGGTGGCTCACATCTATAATCCCAGTAGCTTGGGAGGCTGAGGCAGGAGGATTTCAAGTTCAAAGTCAGTCTAAGCAATTTAGCAAGGTCCTACGCAACTAAGCAAGACCCTATATCTAAATAAAACATAAAAAGGGCTTGGGATGTGGCTCAGAGGTTAAGTGTCCCTCGTTTCAATCCTGGTGTCAAAAAAAAAAGAGATTGATTAAAACTGTTGATTTTGATTTTGTTTAATTATCAACATTCAAAGTTGAATCCATTCAGCTACTCTTTTGATTGTTAATTCCATTATGTGTAAGGTGATTGTTGATAAGTAAGGGATTACTATTACCATTTAAAAAAAAGTTGAATTAATTTGGGAGAAGGAAAATTAATGTGCAATAATAGTCTGGTGACTTTGTGAATTGGGCAGTTTTTGGTGAGCTATCCTGAAAGCCTACTCATTTTTTTTCTAGAGGAGAGTTTCATTTTAGATAACCAGTTTCAATGAACTTTTGGAGAATAATGGTAAATCATACTAAACTCATACATTACACAAATATTCTGAAGACTTAAACTTTTTTGATACAATTTATAAACCATGCTAAGACAGTCTTACTTTTTGAAACATTTTTTTTTAGTTGTAGATGGACACAATACCTTTTTTTTACTTATTTATTTTCATGTGGTGCTGAGGATCGAACTCAGTGCCTCACACATGCTAGGCAAGTGCGCTCTACCACTAAGCTACAACCCCAGCCCAAGACACTCTTATTTTTTACCCCCTTCCCTCTCATATGTTTCTAGCACTGTAACAAAAACAGTGGTTTCCATCCTTCTTTTTTTTTTGTAAACAACACAGTGTTTTTTTTTTTTTTTTTTCAAATGAAATGTTTCCAGAAGCCTGACCTAAAAAGAGAAGAGGATAGCTGGTTCAAGTAGGGAAAGAGTCCTAGAGCAGGTTTCTTTCCAGAGTCCTGCAGTAGCCTCTGTGGCATCTGTAGTTCAGGATATGGTTTGAAAAGTACCCATTTGAAGATACTTGTCCCCCACCAGATAATAAAAATAGTGCTACTTTTACTAAATTTTTTAATTTCAGGAGAAATACAGTATTATCTTTTCTTCTTAGTTCAAGATAAAATATTTGAAAAAATACAGACCTTTTGTAAGGACTTTTGTGTGTGTTGGGGAAGAATATTGAGAATTTAACCTGGGGTTGCTGTACCACTGAGCTACATCTTCAGTCCTTTATTTTTGAGACAGGGTCTTATGAAGTTTTTGGCCTTAAATGTGTGATCCTTCTGCCTCAACCTCTGGAGTAACTGGGAAGGTTTTTAACATTTTTGACCTGCTTATATGAAAAATATCAGAAAGAAAATTGTGATTTTTTTTTTTTTTTCTTAATGTCAACTTAAGTTGTCTCCGGAGGGAGAGACAGCAACCCATGGTGTGGGGTGCTCATGTTTATAGAGTGCCAGTGCTCGAGGTTGAACTAGAGGTGGAGGCAGGGTAGAGCTACACAGTTTTGCACCAGTTTCCCTTTTACAGGGGCATGGACCCAAGGGCAGGTAGCTCAAGATTGACAACTGTTTCTTCTGCATGTCAGTGGCTAGTGGGCATTTCCTTTAAGACTCAGTATCTCCTTCTCTTCATCCTAAATCCCTGTGTCCTAAGTAATGACCCTTAAGAATATTATATAGTAAGTATTAACTCAGAAAACTTGGTTAAAACAGACTTTAAGAAGTTAAAAAATACATTTATTCAGAATAATTGAGTATAAAGTTTTCTTCATTTTTATTTATTTTTATCCCGTGTTTTGGAGAACTTCTCAAAAACACTTCTTGATTTTTTTCTGCCCATCAAATTTTCTGTTTTCTCCTTTCCCAATAAGAAGCAACTATTAACTGCCTACCTGAGCACAAGTTTCCAAGAAATTTTAATCTACTTGTTCTTATTCACCTGAGTTCATTCTGTCTATTCAAGCAGAATCTATAATTAGTTACCTAAGTATCTTTTTAAAGAAATATTTTACAGAAAGAACTTTTACCATCTTTGGGAGGAATTAAACCAATTCATGTAAATAAAGTAGCTGTAAAGTTCTTAATGTCATTCACTAGAAAGTAGACAAAGTGTGGTCCTGAATTCACTGTTTAATTCTTTGAAACTGCCTAATAAATCTACTAACAGTAGGACAGCATTTAAATAAAATGGAATATAGTCACTTAATCATGTGAAATGACTTTAAATTATATCTTTATTCTTATTTTGCCTTTATGGGATTTTTATTATG
Organism: Sciurus vulgaris; assembly: GCF_902686455.1. Classification (NCBI taxonomy): domain Eukaryota; kingdom Metazoa; phylum Chordata; class Mammalia; order Rodentia; family Sciuridae; genus Sciurus; species Sciurus vulgaris. Next base: position 63,327,195 of record NC_136476.1, read on the forward strand.
TTATTTGATAACTTATTAAAATTTACTAAATGAATTTCCCCTGAAGAAGAAAAATTCGAATGCAACTATATTGGAAAAGTGTTATCCTTTCTTATTAGTAGTAAGAATATACATAGGTATTTTCATTTCCCATGAATAACTTTGTCATAATCTTACCCCCCAAATTATTGCTTTTTAAATGCAGCAATTTTGTATATTTAAATATCATTTTAAAAACTTGCTTGGGCTTTAATCTTTTTGGAGGCTTAGAGAGTTAAGTGAGAAGCCTAATCCTATCTAGTTTACCGTATCATATCATTTGATAGAAGAGGTCAGATTGGATCTTGTCCATTTTAATAACAAAAATACTTTATAATACCAGATATACTTATACATGGATTTAGACAAGTGCTTTTTCTCTTTTTAAGAAGAAAAGATCAAGAACAAAAATATCTACTGCTAATAAAAAAGATTACTTAGTTATGATTTTGAGAAGTCTAGTTTTGCCATTGCTTTTTCTTAATTATTGCATATTAGTTTTACAGCACGAAGGGTTCTTGACTTTGCTTTATTTAAATTTAATTGCAAAATATATAAACTGTAACCCAATATCTTTTTTTTTTTTTTCTTTTAGTGAATCTTCTCATTTTGGCATTCTTTCTCCTTTCAACTCTGTTCTTTGTATAAGTCTTGCTCAGTCTGCATGACATTAGTGTTTTCAGCCTGCTTTGTATTAATGGCTTCTTATATTTGAATGTTTATAATTGGCAATTCTTTTCAATAATAATTCAAATTAAATGATGCTGTTTCTGTCACATAATTAGAAATCTTTTTCAAAAATTATTTCAAGAATATGCAATTTTAGTTTATGAAACATTTCCAACATAAAACACTTGTTTTCCTTTTTGTTCCTATTTATATAGAAGTGGTACACCATCCCCCAAAAGGACATCTATTGGTTCCAGGCCACCAGTAGTAAGAGGCAGCAGAGACCGTTTCACCGGGGAATCATACACAGTGCTAGGTAGGATAAAACAATAGCTCTTTACAATCTCAAATTAAAGGCATCACAGCCACACTGATGAACTCCCCAGATCAAGGGCTGCTTCCTGTGTACTGAGTGAATCTTTGCAAAGGTTTATCCCTATTGAAGCTTAATTACTTGGGGGCTTTTGAATTTTACTTATTGATACTTTTAAAAACTCTTAATTTAAATTACCTGGTGATTCCTAATGTCTTTTTAACCCTTGAGAGGTTGGTAAGGAAGAAAAGTTCTGAAGAATTTTGTATTCAGAAAAAAAAATACAAAAGTAAAGTTGAGCCAAGTACTCTACATTTAGTATGTATATGTTAACATGATTATTTTCATAGAAAGAGTAATTAAATTTAATTTCTTGAATAAATTTGTAGGACGAATGATATGTAAGAATCTGGTTAACTCCTGGGGAAGAGATTAAATCTAGGTTTAATCTACCTTTCTGATCTTTTGTAGGAGACACTGCTATTGAAAGTGGACAGCATTATTGGGAGGTCAAGGCCCAGAAAGACTGTAAATCCTACAGTGTGGGAGTAGCATACAAAACTTTGGGGAAATTTGACCAGTTGGGAAAGACAAATACTAGTTGGTGTATCCATGTCAACAACTGGCTACAAAATACATTTGCAGCAAAACATAATAATAAAGTCAAAGCTTTGGATGTTACTGTTCCGGAGAAAATAGGAGTATTTTGTGATTTTGATGGGGGTAAGTTTACTTATGTTTTCATAAGTCATTTCATTATAACTGCTTGTATTTCAGTAATTCTTATTGGTAATCGTCTATATAGAATTTCCATTAATATTGTGGTAGGGACATTTTGGCCAACTAGGCTTTGATCACAAACATAATCTCAGTTCTAGAGTGAGACTGGAAGGGCATGTGATAACTGCCAGGAGCCCTGTGAAAGCACTCATTTATAATATGCTAAGTCTGAAAGATTTTGCTAATTTTAATCTTAAGACTAAAAATTTTTCTTAATTCCTTCCTTACTGTTTGATCACCCACTGGTAAACAGTGGTAAAGTCAGATTTTTTTTTTTGAGTTGGAATAAACCTTAGAATTTACCCAGTCCATCTTTCACACAATATAAAATTTGTGATACACTATCTCTGCAGGGAGTTGCCACTTCTTTGCTCCTTTGTCTTAGAAGTCCTGTTTCTTGGGTAGCTCTTGATTAGGTTTTTCTAAAACGGACTCACTTTGTTGGTGCATGACTGTACTCCCAGCAGTTTTGGGGGGCTGAGGCAGGAGGATCAAGAGTTCAAAGCCAGCCTCAGCAAAAAGCGAGGTGCTAATAAGCAAATCAGTGACACCCTGTTTCTAAATAAAATACAAAATAGGGCAGGGGATGTGGCTCAGTGTTCGAGTGCCCCTGAGTTCAATCCCCGGTATCAAAAAAATAAATATAAATAAATAAAATATAAAATAATAAATAAAATAAAATATAAAATAATAAATAAGATAAAAAAACAAAATAACTCACTTCATCTTTAACTTCTGAAAGTGTTGCTTTTAAAGTCTGCTACCTGAATAAACAGAATTATATTTCTTAATTCACATAATTCTTATTTGTTAAAAACTACTAACATTGCTTTTCTTGCCCTGTTTTTCTAGTCTCTGTTCTGTTATTAGCTGTTCCTCAAAATTCATTTCTTTCAAATCCTTATAAACTCCTAAAGTGATATATACCATGTCAGTGCATTTCTTAAACATTGGTTCTACAGTGTTTCTTTCCAAGTTTTCACTTTAAGCTAAAACTATTAAATTTTTATCACTTTAAGTCACATTGGGTACAAATAATCCCATGAGCTATCAACTTAAGGAAAAAAATTAATTTGGACTGATTTACTTTTAGTAATGACATGTCAATTTGGTATATTGTTTTTTATTTATTCGCTTTAAATAAACCATTTTTCTCAGACTGGCAAATTTATTGGTGCACTTTTTTAAAATAATTTTTTCAGCTACAAAGACAATATTTGCTCATCTTCCTCTCTACTTTCCCAAACTGTTATTCTATATAGATGATAGGGAGAAGTAATTTTAGCTTAACAGTGTAACAGTGTAGAGCACAAAGGGGGAAGTTGTAATGTAGAATGGAATCAGATTCTGAGAGCCTTGAAAAATGTTTGTAGATTAGTCTTTAGTAGTGGGGAGGGTTGGCTGTGTACATTTTAGAAAAATATAGTCATGTGATGATAATCTAGTAGTATTAGAAATATTAGAAAGTAAATGATTAAAAGATGGAAGAGTTTACAGGTATAAAGAGCATGTGATGTTTTAGGAAGTAGTCTGTGCAGTGTACAGCAAGACCATGTTTATTTTGTTAACTATTAAATTGTTATTGCCTGCTAAGTGCTTTTAACACACAGTACTAATAAGTATTTAAGTGATTAGTAACAAGAACCCAAGCAGCTGAAAATCAAGAAGAATGAAATTGATGGTGTAAAAGTAGAATTCATAGAACTTGGTAACTAAATGTGGGGGAAGAGACAAAGAATAATGGAAGAAGGCTCTGAGGTTCCAGCCAGCGTGATGAAGAGGATGGCAGTGGTCAACAGGTTAAGGAACAGAGACAGTCCAGTGGAAAAATTAGATGATAGCAGGACAACCATGTGACATAGTTAGCAAACATTTAGAAATTCAGTCCTTGAACTCAGAAGCAGAGCTGAAGCTAAATATATGAAGCAGCACCACAGTGACTACTAAAGATTATGCATAATAATGTTTGAGCATTACTGCACTGTTGCTACTAACTTTACAATTATGTAAGTTGCTTAATGTTTTGAATATATATAATCATATATATAAAGCACCAGGTACTTCAATAGTATGCATAAGTGTTAGTTTCTTTTTCTTACTCTTTGGTAGCAACTGATTTAAGAGAGCACTTAATAAATGCTCTCTTACATGGACAAAGCATTGACATTTAGAATAGGAGGAAAAGGAAGAGAAGAGGAAAGGTATCTTTAGAGTTAGAATACAAACCAAGAATATAGTCATTAGAGAAGAGCTTTATGAACTAACAGTTGTAAGGAGGCCATCGGATCAGATTAGATAGGAGGTCAGACAGTTATTTTAGGGCATGGTCCTGTTGAAAGACAGATTGTGAGGGGACTTGAGAATTACAAAGCTGAAGAAGTGATAAATATACTGTGATTTCAGAGACTGGAGTATGAGTCTGGCCTTCAGTAGTTAGAAGACAAGGTTTAATATTGTAAACCTTAAATGGTGATAGGATTCAGGTAAACTAAAAATAAGGAGGAATAAACTGTTGGTTTTTTTTTTTTTTTAAACTGGGCTAATGAAAATTTTTGTTAAATAATGATAGTTTATATCTCAATATGTACAGCAAGTGTCAGATTATGGTGAAACAGTATGGAGATCTTAAAAACCAGGGGAAGACTGGATTTGGGCATTTTCTTAAGCATGTTTACTGATTTTCTGTTGAGAATTAAGTCTAATCTTTAAAGTTTGTAATAAAAAATTAATGCCAAAATAAGTTCTATTATTTTTGCATGATTATAAATTAGACTTGAATTTAATGTTATAATTTCATGTATAATAAATAAGGCTTTTTTTCCTTTTAGGTCAACTTTCTTTTTATGATGCAAATTCAAAACAGTTACTGTATTCATTTAAGACAAAATTTACTCAGCCAGTACTGCCTGGTTTCATGGTTAGTATCTAATTTATATTTTATTTGGTTTGGCAACTTTAAGGAGAATATTTTTGCTGTATTATTTGAGGAGCAAGATATTCTGTTTTTTTCTGCATATTCATCTCCCTTTCTCAATTGCATTCTCTAAAATCTGTGATTTTCTGTACAATTTTAGTGTGCTTTGTCAAAGTCAGTGTTGATAAATAAAGGTACACAAATCATAAGCATGTAATTTGATGAATTGTTATAGGACTGTATTCACTTTTGTAACTAGCCCCTAGGGTAGGAAATAGAACTTCACCAGAACCTCAGAAGCCCCTGTGCCCATTTCCAGTTCCTAAAGGCTCTTCTCAAAGGGTAACCAGTACTGCAACTTTAAATACCTTAAATTTATTTGCCACCTCTTCAGTATTTTAAGTAAGTGCCTCCATATTAGGTTTGTGAGATTTATCTATGTACCATGTTGTTGTAATTCCTTTAGTCTCACAGTTGTATAGCTTTCCATTATATGGCTATATAATAATTTACTCATTTTAATTTAGTTGAATATGTGGGTGGTTTCCATTTGGGACTGTATACATGTGTATATAATTTCAGATCTACTCAGTTGTAGACTGATTTATATAAGAAAAATTCATATTTCTCCACACAAATTGAAACATGGATTTGAATTCCTTATTTTTAAGCAAATGTTGCTGTTCCTTCCAACACCTTAACCTTCTACATTTCTCCATAAAGTTAGGCTACTGTGGGGAGTTCCAGGATCCAGTTAAGGGTCACCATTATTTTGGCTAGAACTTTCCTTAATTTGGGGGCTCCCTATACAAATCAGATGGTATAATTCAAGTGCAGGTTTTGTGGAATGTTTTGTATGTGTATTCTGTGATCACCCTTAAATACCATGCCCCAGTATAAAGAGGAAGTATTCAGGATATATGTGGGTTGAAAACACAGTTGCTTTTAAATCTCACAATAAATATTTTTTATTCTAGATACCCTAAAATATTAAACTTAATGCTAACAAAGACTCCTGGGTTTTTACTAAAATCAAAAGTAAATAGTGAATAAAGTTATTGCTCATGGAAAAATGTTTAGAAGATATTAGACGAATTCTTTCTCTTTTTTGTTGTTGTTAATTTTTTTTCTTCTTTTTTACTTCACTACAAACCTTTGTTGTATTGGGTGTTTTGGGCTGCTTTTCCAAATTGGTCAATTTGAGACAAATTGTTTACCATATAGAACTTAGCAGAGTTACTTTTTTTTTAAATTCTTAGACATATTTTTGTAAAAGATATTTCATTTTTAATATTAATCTGTTTCATGTAGATAGGTACTGAGTTTATTCATTGTATTTTTCATTCCAAATAATGAGACTAATTGCACATTAATGTCATAAGATACTTTAGGAAATTATTTTAATCTTGTTTTTTTCTTTTAAGTCCTCCTATTATCAAGTAAATAAGTATTAATATTTTCATATATGGTTAATTTTTAAAGCCAGGTTTATGAGGTATAATTTATAGTATTGTAAAGTTCCATTGGTTTTTTTTTTTCTTTTTTTTTATTTTATTGTAAACAAATGGGATACATGTTGCCTCTCTGTACATGGCGCAAAGGCATACCATTTGTATAATCATAAATCCACATACAGTAATGTTGTTTGATTCATTCTGTTATTTTTTCCCTTCCCCCCGCCCCTCCCACCCCTCTTTACCCTCTATACAGTACTTTCTTCCTCCATACTTGCCCCCCTCCCTAACCCTAACTCTAACCCTAACACTAACCCTTCCCTCCCCCCCATTATGTGTCATCCTCCACTTATTAGCGATATCATTCGTCCCTTGTCTTTTTGAGATTGGCTTATCTCACTTAGCATGATATTCTCCAATTTCATCCATTTGCCTGCAAATGCCATAATTTTGTCATTCTTTATGGCTGAGTAATATTCCATTGTGTATATATACCACAGTTTCTTTATCCACTCGTCAATTGAAGGGCATCTAGGTTGGTTCCATAGTCTGGCTATTGTGAATTGAGCAGCTATGAACATTGATGTGGCTGTATCTCTGTAGTATGCTGATTTTAGATCCTTTGGGTATAGGCCAAGGAGTGGGATAGCTGGGTCAAATGGAGGGTCCATTCCAAGTTTTCTAAGGAATCTCCACACTGCTTTCCAGAGTGGCTGCACTAATTTGCAGCCCCACCAGCAATGTATGAGTGTACCTTTCTCCCCACATCCTCGCCAACACCTGTTGTTGCTCGTATTCTTGATAATTGCCATTCTAATTGGGGTGAGATGGAATCTTAGGGTGGTTTTGATTTGCATTTCTCTTATTACTAGAGATGTTGAACATTTTTTCATATGTTTATTGATTGCTTGTACATCTTCTTCTGTGAAGTGTCTGTTCATTTCCTTAGCCCATTTGTCGATTGGATTATTTGTATTCTTGGTGTAGAGTTTTTTGAGTTCTTTATAGATTCTGGAGATTAGTGCTCTATCTGAAGTATGATTGGCAAAGATATTCTCCCACTCTGTAGGCTCTTTCTTCACATTACTGATAGTTTCCTTTGCTGAGAGAAAGCTTTTTAGTTTGAATCTATCCCAGTTATTGATTCTTGCTTTTATTTCTTGTGCTATGGGAGTCCTGTTGATCAATAGACTTAAAGTCAAGAACCACATGATTATTTCAATAGATGCAGAAAAAGCATTTGATAAAATACAACACCCCTTCATGCTCAAAACACTAGAAAAAATAGGGATAGTGGGAACATTCCTTAACATTGTAAAGGCCATCTATGCTAAGCCCATGGCTAATATCATTCTAAACGGTGAAAAACTGAAAGCATTCCCCCTAAAAACTGGAACAAGACAGGGATGCCCTCTTTCACCACTCCTATTCAATATCGTTCTTGAGACTCTAGCCAGAGCAATTAGACAGACCAAGGAAATTAAAGGAATACGAATAGGAAAAGAAGAACTCAAACTATCCCTATTTGCGGATGATATGATTATATACTTAGAGGAACCAGAAAATTCCACCAGAAAACTGTTAGAACTCATAAGTGAATTCAGTAAAGTGGCAGGTTACAAGATCAATGCTCATAAATCCAATGCATTTTTATACATAAGTGAGGAATCCTCAGAAAGAGAAATTATGAAAACTACCCCATTCACCATAGCATCGAAAAAAATAAAATACTTGGGAATCAATCTCACAAAAGAGGTAAAAGACCTCTACAATGAGAACTACAGAACACTAAAGAAAGAAATCGAAGAAAACCTTAGAAGATGGAAAGATCTCCCATGTTCTTGGATAGGCCGAATTAATATTGTCAAAATGGCCATACTACCAAAAGTGCTATACAGATTCAATGCAATCCCAATTAAAATCCCAATGACGTACCTTACAGAAATAGAGCAAGCAATCATGAAATTCATCTGGAAGAATAAGAAACCCAGAATAGCTAAAGCAATCCTTCGCAGGAAAAATGAAGCAGGGGGTATCGCAATACCCGAACTTCAACTTTATTACAAAGCAATAGTAACAAAGACGGCATGGTACTGGTACCAAAATAGACAGGTAGATCAATGGTACAGAATAGAGGACACGGACACAACCCAAATAAATACAACTTTCTAATACTAGACAAAGGGGCCAAAAATATGCAATGGAGAAAAGATAGCCTCTTCAACAAATGGTGCTGGGAGAATTGGAAATCCATATGCAACAGAATGAAACTAAACCCATATCTCTCACCCTGCACAAAACTCAACTCAAAATGGATTAAGGACCTTGGAATCAGACCAGAGACTCTGCAGATTATAGAAGAAAAAGTAGGTCCCAATCTTCAACATGTCGGCCTAGTTCCATTGGTTTTGACAAATGCAAAAACAAAACCACCATCATAATCAAGATATAGAACATGTTCAGCACCATAGAAAATTCCCTTGTGTTCCTTCGAGGTGTACTTCCATCACATCCAACCCTAGTAATAAGTAAACCATTTTTAATCCCTGTAGTTTTGCCTTTTTCAGAATGTTATATAAATGTTATATAAGTGAAATTATAAGGTATATAGTCTTTTGTTGCTATGACATAATGCTATATTTGAAATTCATCCATGTTGTTGTGTATGTCAGCATTCTTTTTTTTTTAACTGCGAAGTGGGATTTCATGTATGCATATACTGCAGTTTATTCATTCATTCACCCCTGAAGAAGGACATTTAGGTTTTTTCCAGTTTGGGGCAATTATGGATAAACTCACAGTAAAATTCGCATGAGTTTTTGTGTGAACACAGTTTCATTTTTGTTGGGCAAATATCTAAGAATGGTAGGGTTCCTGAATCACATCAAAAGTGTATGTTTATAGATGTAACAATTCTTAATAAAATATTGGTAAATCACATAGAAATATACATTTAAAAAATACTGTACCATGATCAAGTGGTTTTCATTCCCAGGTATGCAAGGTTGATTTAACATATGCAAATCAATAAATGTTATTCACCACATTAAATAGAGCTAAGGACAAGAATCACATGATTATCTCAATAGATGCAGAAGAAAGCATTTGACAAAATCTAACACCCATTCATGTTTAAAACACTAAAGAAGCTAAGGATAGAAGGAATTTACCTCAACATTGTAATGGTTACATAAGACAGAACCAAGGCCACCATCACACTGAATGGAGAAAAATTAGGAAATTATTTTCTCTAAAAACAAGAACAAGACAAGGATGCCTTCTTACCACTCCTGTTCAACACAGTTCTTGAAACTCTAGCCAGAGCAATCAGGAAAGAGAAGGAAATTAAAGGAATACAAATAGGAAAAAAAGAGCTCCAGTTATCCCTATTTGCTGATGACATGATCCTCTAGACCCAAAAAACTCCACCAAAAGATTTCTAGAATTGATAAACACATTTGGTAAAGTAGCAGGATACATCAGTCAATCATTTTCTTATACTCTGATAATGAATATGCTGAAAAAGAAATTAGGAAAACTATTCTCATTCACAATAACCTAGAAAAAGAAGTAAAATAAAATACTTGGGAATTAACCTAATGAAAGATGTGAAGGATCACTACAGTGAAAAGTATGAAACACGGAAGGAAGAAAATTCAAGAAGACTTAGAAAACGGAAAGGCCACCCATATTCTTGGATAGGTAGAATTAATTTTGTCAAAATGGCCATACTACCAACAGCATTATACAGATCCAGTGCAATCCCCATTGAAATACCAATGATATTCTGCACAGAAGTAGAAAAAGCAGTACTAAAATTCATTTGGAAAAATAAGAAACCCAGAATAGCCAAAGTAATCCTGACCAAGAGATGCTGGAGATATCACAATACTGGACATCAAATTATACTACAAAGCAATAGTAACAGAAACAGCATGGTACTGACACCAAAACAGACATGAAGACCATTGGAATAGAAGATACAGAGTCAAACCCACATAAATACAGTTATCTGATACTAGACAAAGATGAAAAAACAAGTTGGAGAATAGACAGCCTTTTTAACAAATTGTGTTGGGAAAACTGGAAATCTACATGTAGAAATTCCACATGAAACTTGACCCCTCTTACCCTGCACAAATTAACTCAAAGAGGATCAAAGACCTAGGAATTAGACCAAAAATTCTGCAACTACTAGAAGAAAATGTAGGCCTAACACTCAAACATGTTGGCACAGGAACCAACTTCCTTAATGAGACTACTAAAATGCAAGAAATAATACCAAAAATCAGTAAGTGAGATGGCATCAAATTCAAAAGCTGTTGCACAGCAAAGGAAACAACCGCATGGAGAGAGAGCCTAGAGAGTGGGAAAACTTTGCCCCTGCTCCTCAGATAGGACTCTTAATATCCAGAATATATAAAGAACTCAAAAAACAACACTTGGAAAACAACCCAATTAATAAATAGGCAAAAAACTAAACAGACACTTCTCAAAAGAGGAAATACAAATGGTCCATAAATATATGAAAAAATGTTCAATATCTCTAGCAATTAGAAAATGCAAATCAAAACTACATTGACATTTCCTCTCATTCCAGTTAGAATGGCAATTATCAAGAATAAAAATAAGTGCTGGTGAGGATATAGGAAAAAGGTATACTCACATTGTTGGTGGGATCAACTACTTTGAAAGCAGTATGGAGATTCCTCAAAAAACTAGGAATAGAACCACCATATGACCCAGCTATCCCACTCCTCAGCATACTATAGGAATGTAGCCACATCCATGTTTATAGCATTACAGTTCCAATAGCCAAGCTATGAAATCAGCATAGGTCCCCTTCAACAAATGAATGAATAAAGAAAATATAGTGTATATACACAATGGAGTATTAGTCACAAGAAAGAATGAAATTATATCATTTTCTGGTAAATGGATGGAACTGGAGACTATAATACTAAATGAAATAAGCCCAGACCAAAAAGTCAAAGGTCAAATGTTTTCTCTGATATGCAGAAGCTAGTCCAAAATAAGGATAAGAGGGAGGGGGAGAGGGAAGGCAAGGGAGAGAAAGGGTGAGGGAATTCCATCAAAATTGAAGAAATATTAGTGGACTGTATGAAGGGTAATGAAGGGGAGGGAGTGGAGAACAGTGGAATGTATATGACCTAACTTTCCTAGGTACATATACCACAGTGAATCTCACCATCATGTATATCCACAAGACATTAATAAAAAAAAACTGAGTAAATAGATCAGGAGAGTAGAGGGAAGGAACAAAGGAAGGGAGGAAGAGAAGGAAAGGGCAAGTATTAAGGACTGAATTAGAACAAATTATATTCTTTTATACTATTTCATAATGAATCCTAATATTACATATAACCACAAAGAACCAATAAAAATTTCCTTAAAAAAAGTATATGCATAACTTTTTAAGAAACTACTAAAATGTTTGCCACAGTAGCTGTATCATATTTTGCACGACTACCAGCCCTGTGTAAGTTTCTCATATCCTTGTATCATTTGGTATCAGATTTTTCTTGTTGTCCTTAAGCTATTTTAAGGTATGTAATGGTTTTGCATCCTGTTATTATTTGAACTTTCCTATTGACAAATGATGTTGAGTTTATTTTTACATGTGCTTATTTTCCACTTGCATAATTTCTCCAGTGAAGTATGTGTTAAAATTCTCTGCTTACTTTTCTTGGGGTATTATTTATTTTCTTATTGTTTTAAGAGTTTTTTATAAACTTTGGGTATAAATGCAAAAGTTTTTGCAGATATTATAACTTGATTTTTCATTTTCTAGACATTTCCCAAAGTGGAGTTTTTGATTTTCAGATGAAGCCCAATTTATCTAATTTTTTCTCATTTGTGGATAATGCTTTGCCTAACACAGGTCACAAAGATTTTTCTCTTGTGTTTCTTGGAGCTGAAGAAACAGCTCCTTTTGGAGAGTGCTCGCCTAGCATGCGTGAGGACCGTGGTTCGAATCCCTGGCTTCTCAAATGAGAAGGGGGAAAAAAAAAAACCCCACAAAACTCTTGTGTTTCTTCCTTACGTTTTACAGTAGGTCGTATATTAGATATCCAATTCTTCTTGTACCATTTATTGAAAAACACCTTCTTAACTTTCTCCATTATCACCTTGTGCTATTTTGAGTAAATATTTTTCTAAGTCAATTAAATAATTTTTTAAAAAGTAACATAGTAATTTTATAACCTAAGAATTGATTTTTTTCTTTTTGGGGAGAGGGGTACCAGGGATTGAACTCAGGGGCATTCTACTACTGAGCCACATCCTCAGCCCTATTTTGTATTTTATTTAGAGACAGGGTCTCACTGAATTGCTTAGCACCTCGCTTTTGATGAGGCTGGCTTTGAACTCTTGATCCTCCTGCCTCAGCCGCCTGAGCTGCTGGGATTACAGATGTGTACAACCACTGTGCATGCCTTGAGAACTGATTTATATTTTGGGAATTTATCATTACTGAGCCTGCTAGTTTTAAAATTTCAGAATGTTAATTATATTAGTTATAAATTTTACATGTCAGGAGATTGGTAAAATATACTAGATAATAAATACTGAACAATTCAGGGTATAATTGAGAGTGGTTATACTTAAAGAACTTGAGAATTTTCCTTGCTTTGGAGCTTGTGTCTGCTAAATACAATAACTGATGATATTTAAATGATCCATATTTTAAGTGTCTTGACTTTTTCAAATCATTTTTATTTATTGAATCACAGTACTTTTTCCCATGCAAAGCAGTTATATCTTTCATAAACTTATTCATATTTGTGATAATTTATAGAACATGGCAAGTGCATCTGGATATTGTCATTTGCATCTTTCTTAGAATTCTTTCATAAGTATTATTCAAGTTCTTATTGTTAAAAACACAAGGAAGAAATCAGAAGTTTTTATTCTGTTAACAGAGGGTTGTTAGAGTCCTATAGTATCATCAAAACCAAAAGCAATCATTGAATAAGGAAGTTGGTTCTTTGTATACTTCCCTTAATTGTGAAGGTTAACATTGGTAATGATAGTTTCTTTTGCACAGATTGATCCAGTTCAGTCTCTAAATTTCTGCAGCCCTGAGTTTCCATTCTTGGGTACAGCTTTGGTGGCTTCAGCTACCATAAAGACTTCCTTTGGCCTTTGTGGGCTCTAAAAGAATACCGAGTTAGCCTCTCTACTTCCCCCCAGCTCAAATACAAAGGTTATCAGTTTGGGATTTGTTGATTTCATATAAATGGCATTTTGCCTTTCAAACAAAGAATCACTGAATTTCTGGTTTGGTTTTAAATCTGACTGAGGCTTTATTTTTGTTTTTTCTTAGGTTTGGTGTGGTGGACTTTCTTTGAGTACTGGGATGCAGGTTCCAAGTGCTGTGAGAACACTTCAGAAAAGTGAAAATGGAATGACAGGTTCAGCTAGCAGCCTGAACAATGTTACTCAGTAATGCCTACTCAGAATGTTTACCCTCCCTCTTGACTGGGTGGCCTTTTCTGTGCAGTTACCTATCACAGAAATTTGTGAGTGGTGGAAATCAGGTTTGCTATGTTCTGCTTTAAGGCCTGGAATCTCTTTAGATTAAGCATCTAGTATGAAGCATTTGCAGGAATCTACTGTGCAATATCATAGAAGCAAGCAGTTCTGGAGCAAGAAACTCATGTTTTGAAGAGTTAATGGGAAAGAAGGCAGTGTTTAAATATTTACATACAAACTCGTTATTGTGTTTCTTAGATTACTTTTGCTCTTCTAAACTGTTTAATTGCATATGGTAATCCTAGGACCTGAGGTTGAAAGGCTTTTAAAATTTGCTTTTCTTTCTTCATGCTTTATTTTTTCTATCTCATCACTACCTGTTATTTAGTTCTTACACTAACTCTTTAAAATTATGTAGCCACTCCCCCACCAGGGTTTTCTAAAAATCGAAATCACTGATTGGGGACAACAGAAGTTTTCTTACAATGGTTTATTTTTCCCCTTTTATAAATAAGTTGAGTTTTGCTAAATTAGCCTATTTACTTACTAGATTGTATATCATTTTCTACTTTCCAGAATATATTGATATTTCTCTTATAGTTATAACTCCAAATAGAGAGGGGATAAGAAGAATTTTAAATGCTTAAAATCACTCAAATTTCAGTTTTGTATCTACTATAGTAACACAATGGCAAAGGGTTTGCTCTAATTAGACTACTTTTCATTCCACCACTTTGAATGTTGACTAAGATTTTTTAAAGCCTTATGTTTTCTGGTATTGTTGTCTAATTTAATCCTACCTTTAGTAGTTATCTTTGATAAAATTCCCACTCAAATTTGGCACTGATTATAATTATGCTGATTTTAACATTATTAATAGGAATGAAAGTTTTTAAATAAGGTTATATAAAGGGTAGAAAAACCATACGGTACTCAGCTTTTATCTAAAAAGGGCAGGTTACAAAGGGAGGTACCTAAAAGTATTCTTTAGTAATTACATTTTAATAAGATATGGGAAAGGTTTAAACAACTGGAAAAAATCTGCATATCTCTGACTTAATTGGTGTGAGTTTTTCAACCAACCATTCAGACGTTTTGATTTTTTTCCCCCCATTAGTCCTTTTGCTAAAGTCATTTATTTCTTCTAAAAATCAACATACACGTCTTTCCCAGACTTGGAGTGGGGGACATATGTTAAACAATGAGTGGCATTGAACAGAACAAATCTATTCTTAAAAAATTGATTAAAATTTGTTACTCAAGTAGTTTGAGCCAAACTAAAAGTTATAATTTCAGTATTTAAGAATTCCTTGAACATTTGAAATTAAAATTTGCATTTTCCTTAATTTTTAATTTCTTTCATTCTCATTTTAAATATCTTGTAATATGACAGCCTTCTTCCAGAAGTAACCTTTGTTGCTTACATTTGAGTTGTTTTCTGTATAAAGACCTGCCCTCTTAAAATTTACTGCTTACTGATATGATGTTTTGTTCCATTGATAAAAACAAATCTAAACAAAGACTTCCATTGACCTGGGGTATTATTTTTTTTCCAGAGGACAAATATCCACACTATTTTCTAATAACATGTTGGTAGTTTTAAAGACTGTAAGGCAGTTTAGAGAATAAAGTATGTAATAGATAGTATTTTGAATCTCCAAATATAATTTTGGTTTTTGTTCCTTGTATTTGTAAAGAAATTTTTGGGTGTTCTGTTCCCTATAAAGGGCTATTCCAGGACCTAAAGAAACAGGAATTTATTCCCTTTCACACTCCAGCTTGAGAGCAGTAATTCAGTGGAGTGGCTCTATGTGAAAAGCTCTGCACAGTATATTTTAGCAAAAATGAAACAGAAAAAACAGATGTTCTTGTATAGAATTTTTTTTACTCTTATGTATTATATAATTCTTACTAATTCAGTGCCTTTTGCCTCTAAGCATGCTCTTGCTCCACACCTCATGCAGTGTCAACTGATATTTAAGCCGGACAAATTACAGTAGTGAGAGCCTTCTGTTATAGGGCCATGGGAAAAATTAAATATTAATTGGGCTGGAGAACTGCATATGATTCTTATGTTCTGCCATCATTTGAGAATTTGCATACAAAATTTTCTAATATTCTTTTAGAAAATGTCCTAATTTCACTGGGAATTAATTACTTAGCAGCTTTATACTAATAAATTCAGTAAATCTGGAGTCCTAAGTTCACGTCACATGTAACACTTGGTATTAAATTACACTGTCATTACATCAAAATAAGAATCTGAGGGTTTCCTTCTCTGCTGGGTCTCTCAAATTAAAGAGCAAAGTGTGAAGTGTTTTAGTTTAAGAATTTTTAAATTTTTTTAGTTAAGTTGGATGGAAAAAGTCTGTCATCCTCATTTTAAAACTAAAAAATAATTGAATACAGTGCCTATTTAAATAGTCTCAAAATAAGGTAACTATTAACTTGATATATTTAACATTTTCATTGATGTTTGAGTTATAATGAGCTCTTTTGCTCAATTTAATACATTAAGGAAAATTGCTAACCACTTTTAAACATCCTTTATTGCTTTATTTACCTTTTGTTTTGACAGGTCAAACATGACTGCTTTCTACAAAAGAAATGCATGAGAGGTTGACTATAATGGATATATCAAAGGTGTAAAAAATTATGTTTTATAAAAACATGCATTTAGTATTGCATTTCCCTTTTACCAGTTGAATTCCAAGCCAGTTGTATTAAATTGGATATAGAAATGAAGGAGCTGCCTTAAGCACTTTAGAAAAAGAATTTTTCTACAATTCATTTTGACATTTGCAGCTTACTATATGTCACATACATCTTTAATATGTATATACTAGCATTTAATAACTAATGCACATATCATATTAATATGTAGTAATTATTTGAATGTTCCAGGTATAAGTGAACTAATTAAAAGTATTAGGGGCATGTCTTGTCTGTACATGGGTTTAATTGCTGGCATCTGTTCCATTTTGACAAACCATTAACTACTGCTATACAGCTTATCCTGTTCTGCAAACAGTAATCGTTCCCTATGCTATATAAAGTGACATATTAGCTTGCATTTATTTTCTTATTTATGAAATTAAAGCATGAACAGTATCATGTATAATTTGAATTGTGACTGATCCTTGGTGGCATAAATAATAAAAGTAAATATTTGTGATAAAATCTTTTAATTAGGCTAAGATATTTTATTTCATGATTTACCTAGAATAATTAGGTTTTTTCTACATAATGTTTCATAAAATTATAGCTATTTGTGTATTATTATTGCTTTTAAAAACAATTTTGGAAAAGGATATATGTAAAAAATGATTATTCCAAAGAGTTTAAAAGAAAGTATAACATCTTACTCTGAAATATGTAATTTCAGGCTTAAATAAATTTGGCTATTTTCAAATCATGATAATTTTTTAAAGAATGTATTTATTAGATCTGTGTTCATTCACTCATTGGCTAATTCATAAAACAAATATTTGAGTGTCTGTGATATGGCAGTCAAAATTTTACTACTTTACTTTGTATTCACACTTCCAAAACTAGTGAATTTTAATTTATTGTGCAGCTAGTTTTGCCTGTTTTGAGTAGTATACTGAGACTGCATTTTAAAAACAATGTTTTGCTAAAAAGTCAGAAGTGTTAAAAAGTAAGTTTGTTATAGCTTATGAAAAGTTTAAATGAAGTGCATATAATATGGTTCACTTTTATGTAATCACATAACATAGGTCCAGAAAAGCTTCTTTCTTGAGTTTATTTTTACACTATATACAGTCTTTCAGAGCAGTGTAGGGTCACTCTGTATAATAAGTAACCATAAAATTATTTGTTATTTTTAACCAAAATGTACACTTCATAATGCCAGCACTGGAATACTATGAGAGATCATGTTTTCTTAATCATCATAGCAAGATTACCTCATGTTCATGGTAGTTTTAGTTTTGAGTTTTTTAACAGTATTCACATTTCTGCAATTATTTGTTATTTTTTATATCACATGATAGCAGTGATATCTGCTATCACTCAGTATGTAATCATACATACTGAGATGTATGATTAACTTACGTAAGCATTTTTAATTAGTTGAGTTCTAAATGGGATACGTTTGGTATCTGTTGTTTTCGTTCAAAGACATTGTTGGACATGCCATATAAAGGTTAGTATTGGCTTGATAAACATACCAGAAATCGCCATGGTACTTTTCTCTTCGGACCACCCAATTATTAAACTAAAAGTATTTGTTATTTCTGGGTCAATATATGGTACTGACTTTTGATTCATAATCATTTAAGTTGTTTGTTTAAGGTGATATTTTTATTAATAGTACCCAGTCAATATGTTAGTCCTTAGGAATAAACATTTAGAGGATTTCACAGTATGTAGGGCAGAAGGTAGGTGAATGTGTTTGCTTTGGCTTGGCACTTAAGTTTGGACTTCTTTAAAATAAGTCAAATTGTAAGTGATTGGAAAAAGGCATTTTATTAATATTGGAACTTTTTGGAGAGCACAGGAATATGAGAATCCATCTTTTTAAATATATATGTATATAAAACATTTCCAATATCTCTAAGGTACCAAAGCACTTAGTCTAATTCACCTAATCTAAGGGAGACTCCTTAAAATCAAATTTATAACTAATTCATACTATAAGATACATAATAGCTAATGTTTGAGTAATATAATTTATATTAAAAACCACTAGTCTTTAAAATACCTATATGTGATAATAAAAGATTTGGCATCTTTTCCAAAAGTATTTAAAATTTATCATATACTAGATTTATCATATACTAGATCTGTGACAACTGTGTAAATCATTCATCACCTTTGGGCCTCTGTTGCCTTACTTAACCCATATGTCTCATTGTCCCAAATATAGGACACCTATAAAAACCTGTAGAATTACTCAATTTAAGTTTTTATAGATGTCCTCTACATAGGACAAGGAGACAGTGGGTTAAAATAATTGTAACTTGTTCAGCCTACCTCACAGGGCTGTTGTGAGGAATAAAATGGAATATATGAAATTGCTTCAACAACAGTAAAGTGCTATGTAAACATGTGGATTTAAGTGTTTGGATACTTCTAAATGCCAATTACTTTTATATAAAGCATGTTCTTAAAGTGGTATCATCAGTGATTTTAAATGTGATTTTAAAAATAAAACCTTTTATCAAGATGTCATGTAATATTAATTTGTGTATGACATGTGACCTTTTAATTTTTCCTCATCTATTTCAAGACTTTCTAGAATAGTAAAAGTTCTCCCATGGCATTAGCGTTTCAGTGTAGAACAGTAGCATAAGGAAACAAATTAAGCAAGCTACTACTTTTCCATCCAGGAATTTGAACTTTCAACTTAGGACTACTCCATGCCATGTACAAAAAGTGAATTTGGCCTGAATAATTTTTTTCCCATACAACCAAATAGGTCTTCAGCAGTTTGTGTGCCCAATGAACATTTGACAACTTTGTTGCATTTTCCTCTTTTAAAAAACAAGATGCATTTCAAAACCTTGTTAGTTAACTTGGATATCATTTATTATCCCTCCTGACATACTTATTTTGCTTTAAATTGGATTTATTAATGGAGATGTTTTACAAGTTATCTTAATCTACAGATTTTGGTATGTCTATTATCTGGACATGGTTTTGCTATGCAATTATGATAATAAAAATTCTTGTTCCTTAGGTTTAACCTTTAAGTTATGGATGAAGACCATTAATAAACTATATACATGCTCAGTGCTGCAACAGTGTTTTAATAAACATATTGCCTCATTTTCCTTAGAAACAACACAAAACCTTTTAAAATAGTTAAATTTAAAACAGGTTGTTCCAAGTCACATAACTTGTATGTTTAAGTAATCGTATGTTCTGTGTAGAATGTCCTAGTTGTTTTCACAAAAGTACCTGGAACGTCTCATCTAAAAATTAAACTTTTTTCTTTCTTTTGCTTCAGTACTTGATTTTATCAATGTGTATTTAAATAACGTTTACAGTGTGGTTGTTGGGAATGAGAGTATTTTAAAAAGTCATAATCCCTTTGCCCAAACATTTTTGAGCAATACTGTTCAACAGGATTTTATGCAATGATGGAAAGTTCTATATTAGTGATAACAGCCTACTGGTAGCTTAAGTGACTAATGTCCCAAGTAACTGAATTTTTAATTTTAGTTAAATGTAAAGAAGTGCATGTTGCTAGTAGCTTCTGTTGTACACAATGCTGCTATAAAAGGAAAATGAAACAAGCTATACATAACTGTAATATAAATTAGGAATTTAGTATCTGTCTTTGAAGTTTGTCACTTACTAGGTTACTCTTCGGTAGACGGTAACTAAGAGAATCGGAACCTAAACCTTTTTAAAATTTGTATTCTAACTTAAAACAAGTTTAGGAGAAGAAAAACAATGACTAAAAGAAACTAGAGTTTCTATATCTAAGATTATTTTCACTGAGAAGAATGAAGAGACTGGATAGACTTCTATTATGGGGAAAGGAGTGTGGCAAAGATAGCGTGAAATAAATACTTTCATATCAAGAAGTATGAATGCATACATTTCTGAAGAACAATTTAGCAATGTCAAGATTTTAAATGTACATTCCCTAAAAAATTCATTCCTTTTCTAAGTACTTCTCATAACACTCTAAAATGAGTCAATATTCATTATAGTATTTTGATAGTAAAATATGAGCAACCTGACCATTAGTTGAATGAATCTGATGACCCTGGAGGGAAATTTATTTTCCTTTTTGATAGCTAGGCTTTATAAGCCTGAGTTATCTCAACAAAATAGTGGGATATCAGAATTTTGAAGGCCCCCCTTTTCTAACTTGCTGGATCAAAGCAAGCTACCATTGTTATGTAGTAATCTAGATACATTCTGCACACCACCCTCCATCCATTATGGGAGTTGGCTTACTCACTGGAGTCTTTTTCTTGGCATACCAGTCCTATTGCTCTTGGCTAGGATCTGGATAAGAGCTTGGGAAATCATGTACACTCTACTTTTCTGCCTAAGTTTTCCCTTATCCTTATTTGACATTTATATTGCATACAAGTGACATATTTATGCCTACTTACAAAAGATCATCACAACAGGCACTAATTATGGTGCTTCCATATAACAGATATCCTATTCATGGAAAGTTATTCATATTATTAAACAAATGATTGTTCATCATATGATCCCATGAGTGTGTGCATGCACTCAGAATTGAGTTAGAGGAAATAGATCATGGCCTGATTGCCACATTGTCACTATGCCTATCTTCATGGATTAAAAAATTGGAGTCAAGGAATTGTGTCTACTTGGAGTCTATGTACCTCTACCCACTTGTAGACTATACTCCAGATAGCCAGCACTTCAGAATTCCTTGCCTGATCAGCCTGAAGCTGTCCTCCAGGACACATGTAGGTCTCTTCCCAAAGTCCATCCTGTCAAAAAATTGTACTACAGGTATATAATATAGGTGAATATATCCTAGTGAGTGGCAGTTTGTAGGGAGTGTGACTGGAGCTTGGCTGTGCAGACTGGGATGCCCACATATGCAAGGTTAACCTAGTACTCGCGCTGTTGTTCTTCAGTACATATCTGAAAAATCTGAGAATTCCATATTTGAAAATGGATTTCTGTTCCTTGAAGAGATATCAAGATAGATGGATATAACATTTGATGGTTAGCTCTAGCTACTTAAGACACAAACATCAGGGTTGGCCTCCATTTGTATTTTTGCCTGAGATCCCACAAATGTTAGAAATGTGCCAAGATGTACACATCTTGAGCCAGTTTTTAAAAGATGGATGTTTTAGCTTATAATGGAGGCTGTTATTATCCACCCTTGTACCCTCTTGCAACTATATTGTCTAACCAGATTAAAGCACACTGACTGACGAGGTGAGCTTAAGGCTCATGGCTGACTCTATAGTTCTAGTATACTTGAGAAATACTGCTACCAATTGAGTTGTAGAGTTACCTCCATTAGGCTGTTCCTAGATCTGTTTGACAGTGGCAGACAGTGTTATAATTTACATATATAAACCAATGCAAAGAATATGAAAAGTTACTTATAAGAACATGGGGAAAACTTCAGAGATGAATTTAAAAAGTTTCTGACAAGTTAGTTGTATCCAAGAAAACTAAATAATAAAGGAGGATTGCACACCCAGCTCCCCATTTTTTTTTTCAGGACTCTGAATTCAGGTTCCTTCACTTTCAGAGGACCGTAAGGTCTGCTTTATTGAAAAAAAGAAACCCAAAAGTTACAGATGACACTTTAGCCTGTGGTTTATGTAGGAAAAACAGAAACTTAAGTTGATCTGCACATAAAAAGAATTTAGCTCAAATGAGATTGGCCAGGGGGTAATGCTCTCCTTTTAACTGGGCTCTCGGCCCTCCCCCCTCCCCCCCCCCCACCGCCTTTTAAGGTTGATGCAGAACAAAATTTGCTATGTGCTTAAAAAGTACTTACTTATAAAAACCGGATACGTTCCCCCTTTTCTACTTTCTCAATTATAATTTCCACTTTACATGTTTACGTTCTTTAAAAAAAATTCACTGTAAGTACTGCAGTACACATTCATGATGACTTTTTAAATGAAACCACATTCCGTTAAAATTTTAGAAAAATTAGCAGTAATTTTTTTAACTACTACCTAATGTCATGGTCCATACTAAAACTAAAAATGCTTAAGTAAGAAAGGCTTTTTATTCCTAACAATTTTTAAAAAGAAAGTTTAGGGAATTAGAGCCACGTGTGGTGGCACACACCTGTAATCCCAGCTACTCTTGAGGCTGAGGCTTATAAATTCAGGGTCGGCCTGGGCAATTTAGTGAGACTCTATCTCAAAAAACAAAAAGGATTGATAATTTAGCTCAGTGGTAGAATGCCCCTGGGTTCAATCACCAGTACTGAAAGAAACAACCCCCCAAAACCTCAGAGTGTTTTCAGGGTTTTTTTTTTTTTTTTTTTTTTTATTCTTTTGTAGAACATGCTTAAAGTTACAGTAATTTGCTTAGCGCTTTGTGCTTCGTAGTTTTCAAAAATTCATACTTTGGATTGCACCATTAAAATTAGTCAGGTCCGAAATTCTATGTGCATGTATTTCCAGCCCTAAACTGGAGGACAACAACCTGCGGGAACGCGGTGTCCTGCAGGCAACTTAACTTGTGAGCAGTACTAAACGTAGCCGCTAATTCCCACTCTACGCCCCAACTCAACTAACGGTTCCCAAACCAGAATTCAGGGAGTTATTCTGACTCCCTTTCTGCTTAGCACATATACTACAAAATTACTGGGTCTTTATCTGAAGTTTACGTTTAGCTAACAGTCTATACTTTTTCTGGTCAACTCACACGCTATGGGGAACACCCCTCGGCTGGTGCATCTTCACGTCATCGTCCCCCTCAGGTTTTCCTAAAATCTTAGGTTGCCTCAGTGCGTTATAGTTGTTACCTACTCAAAGGATGGAGGGGCTCTGATTAAGTGGTTCGATTCTAAAGCCACCGTAAGCCTCGGGCGGTGAGGTGGCAGGGACTGTGAGCGAGCCGGGGCGGTGCGATGAGCACGCCTACAGTTCGACCCCACCCCTCCGAGTTACCGCGGCTCCGCGCTTGACGGCCGCTTTTGCAGCGGTTGCCGTGAGTGCCGTAAAGCAGACTTGCCGCCGCTGCTGTTGAGGGAGGTAAGGTGTCGGGGAACCTCATCCATGACTGGGCATGGGCGGGCGCCTTCGGACGGGTCTCGCAGTTGCCTCGCGTGCCTTCAGCCTGCGCCTCCCGCCCTTCTGGGCGCCCTCCCTCCTCTCGGCGGGGAGGAGGCCGGGGCCAGCCACAGGCTGAGCGCGCGTCGCGCTGGGTTCTCCCAGTGAGTCCGTTGAGCATTTCGTAGTTCTTTCGGCCAGCTCTTCCCACGCTCGCCGGCGTGCCAGCAGGTTAAACTCATCTTGTGACAAGTTCAGTTTGGGAGGGCTGTCGAGACGCTTGTAGGAGCCGAGTTAGGGTTTGAGCCGGGTTGTGAGAGCGGACCCGGAAGAGGCGAAAGGATCTCTGGAGAGAGCGTTTCAGGTCGTGGGAGAAGGACAGAAACTGCCAGGTTTGGGCAGCTTTGCATACATACTAGGGTAGTAGCTGGAGGAATGAGCCCATGGGGAAAAGAAGGCGGGAATGTGGCGGTCCCTGAGGCTGGGTCCAGCTGGGAAAGTAGTTCTGTGCGGTAGAGAGCTGCAGCAGCTTTATAGAGAGGAGGCAATGAATTGACCATCTCTCTCCGATGCCCTCCCGCCCCCATTCAGCTTTCAGGGCACTTGGAGAAGTATATGCTGAAGCATCCCTTTTGTGTGCTTATAATAGTATGGACTCGGGTGCGCTAAATAAAGTTTCATGTGGCTTTGGTGTGTGTCTTGTTTGCATTGCTAATTGGGAAATGTAGGGGAAAATTGGGTGGTTCTGTGAAGAGGTGGCCATTAAGAGTCCAAAGGATGCATACAAAATTTCATCACCAAGTTCTCAAGGAACATGAAGCAAGCCTCTTTTTCTCTGAGACCATTTTTCTCAAATATAAAAGGATGACCCACATGATATCCCAAAGTCTCTGCCTTTGAGGATGGCAGATTTCCAATGAGTAAAAATCAGTCTGTGAACAAATATCAGTGAGTGATAAAGTGGTTCTTTAAAAATTGGGAAAAGAGGAAAGCCCAGAAGAAAGGCTCTGATTGAGTTGGACTCTGAGGAGGAATGATTTGGTTTGAATGATTAGGAACCACCTCTAGTTGAGCACCAAGGATAAAAATAAAAACTCCAGGAATATAATTCATATTTCAGAGTGTATTCATAGAAATAGGCTTAGTGAGATAGAGGATTTGGGAAGGATGGCATTGAACTCCAAAATGGAAACTGCAGTGTTCTGAAAATGAAGAAGATGATAAGCATGAGAGAAATATCAAGAGAACACAGAAATGTACAGCCAGAGGAATGGGAAATTGTGCTCCATTTGTGTACAATGTGTCAAAATGCATTCTACTGTCATGTATAACTATTAGAACAAATTTTTAAAAAAGATCACAGAATTTGATTTTATAGATCTAGATGATTGATGTTTTGAACTTGGGTTTCTAAAAAGTGCATCTAAGTACTATTGGCAAAGATGGGAATTCTGTCAAATTCCAGCATGCAGTAGTGTGTTGCAGTAGTAGTAGTAGAATAAGGTGGTTTGTATTACAAATCTGCCCCAATAACTAATCTCTTCACTGCCATTTAATTCTTTTAGATCCTACTCTCCTTTATAAAGTGATGTTGTTGGGCCAGGTAGTCTCTCTTCTCTAAAACCTGTAAAAACTTGAGTCTTTGAGGATGGAGAACTGCCTTCTGGAGGTAGAAAAGGAAGAGATTTGAAGAATAAAATTATTAACTTTGAATGTTAAATTTGAGGTGTAGAATATAAAATTGAAACAGGCAGAGAGAGTAAATAGACTGGATTTAAAACAGTTTTCTTTTGGATTTGGTAGTTAAAATCTTGAGATTGGATTTTGAGAGGTTGTAGAGAGAGGAACTATAGGCTATTCCCATACATAGGAGGCTAGAAATTATTGAATGAGGCAAGTGGATCTCAGATCTAAGAGTAAGGATTCCTTTTTAAAAAGAATTATACGTAGTCATAGGTTCTAGAGAGCCAAATATTGTTATTGAAGTAATTTACAAATAGCATTTATGGCAAATATTCCACACCCACTTCTGGTAAATCTGGCAGAAAATAAGTAATTGAAATAGATTTATACACTCCCTTTATGATTGTTTAACTAGAAGCTATATCATTTACATATTCACTAAATATGTGTTTCAGGCACTGCTGGGTGCTAGGAAATGATTAACAAGGTAGACGTTATTCTTATTGTCCCTTTATGTAAAGGCCTTACTATCTAGATTAGTGCTTTTCAGAAAGCTTAATGTACATATGAATCTTCTGAAGATTTTGTTTAAAATTACATTATAAATTTAATTCTGAGGTTGGGCCTGAAAATTCTCTATATCCAACAGGCACCAACATAATCATACTTTTAAGTGACAAGAATCTAGATCCTGTTTCCCAAATGTGTCAAATTATTAAGACAATTAATATTATCCATCATCCATTTTAAAATTTAAAAAATTTATTCATTATGAAAAGTATATATGCTCATTATAAAATTACAGGGATAATTTAGAAAAGCTCAATGAACAATGTAAAAATTCTCTTCAGAGGTAACCATTGTTAATATTGGCAAAAATCCATTCATATTTTATGTGTCCATATATTCACATTTAAATGTTCTACTGAGTACTTGACATACCCGGAACCCTGAGATTGATTCTGTTAACTTTGCAGTTTTGCTGAGATATATATCCACATGTCTTAAACTGAGCAAATCAGTACTTGCATCTTGAGGAAAAGACTTTAATTACTTAAAAATAACTTGATTTAACACCATCCTATTACTCCAAATATGGGAAAGTGTTGACATAATTAAGACTCATAAGGTATGGATTCTAGTAAGTGAATATTTGTTAATTGAGCTGTGGCATAAGAGAGTTTTTAAAGTTTTTTAAAACTTACTTGGTTTTTCTTACTACAAAACTAATTGTGTTTACATACTATCAGTAAAGAAAAAGAAAAGCATCTGTAGTCCTCCTGTCCCAAAGACAGCCCCACTATCTTTACTTCCTTTCTTATCCAACCTTTTTTTTAATCTAGGTCTTTGATTTCAGCCACGTTTCCCACGCCCCCTTACACTAACCATTCAGAAAGGAGACACTATCTGGAGCATAAAGTAGAGAGACTACTTTTTAAAAACACTTTTATTTTCAAATGTCAGCATATTGAGGTAGAGTTTATATTGCAACAGATTAAAATGTGAATAAAGTAAGTAGGTAGAGACTTCTTAATCCCTTGTAATATCATCTTTGCTTCTAGGCTACTGACACTCTTATGAGAAGTGAAATGAAACAATGAAAGGAAAGGAAAATAACGTGAAGACCAGCAATATTTAGAGAAGATTGGAGAGTAGCTAAGCCTTTTTTGACTTCGGACAACAGCAGGAAATTGTTGACTTACCTCTGAGTACATTTTTAGAATCTTTTTCTCTTTATATTTTCTATTCTGTTACCTCAGCCTCCTAACCTTACCTTTGCCTAATTGCATTACTCTCTTCCCTCTGTGGTTCCGCTTCTTCTTTTATTTTGCTGTCAGTCTGACTGGCTCATAATATCCATTCTTCCTTTTCACTCCCCAATATCCCTGAATAAGTTGGGACCTAGCAGCACTGAGAGGTCCAGGCTAACACATGATGTTATAAACCTAAATTAAATGTCAAGGCAAGTCAGTTCTTGTCCAAGAGGCCCTGATATCAAGAGAGGTGATCCAGATGCAGGAGTGGAGAAGAGTGAAATAAAAATTTTTAAAAAAAGAAAGTATTGATAATCCTTCAAACAGACCCCTGCTCACGCAGTTCTCAAAATGTGAGGGCCAGGAGGGGTCTCATGTCAAGTGCCAAAGTCTTTCATTCTGGTGCCTTCAAAGAATGATAATGTAAAAAGACAAGTGAGATACTAAAAGAATATGCAGTGCTGATGTTGGCTATATAAAGAGTCTAAAAACAGTTTTGAACTTCTCATCCTATACATTTTCCATCACATTTGCATATGACATCTACTACCAGTTTTTTTTTTTTTGCCATTATATTCTTTTTTTTTTATAATGTATTTTTTTTTATTGTAAACAAATGGGATACATGTTTCTCTGCTTGTACATGGCGTAAAGCATACCATTTGTGTAATCATAAATTTACATAGGGTAGTGGTGTTTGATTCATTCTGTTATTTTTTCCCTTCCCCCCACCCCTCCCACCCCTCTTTTCCCTCTATACAGTCCTTCTTTCCTCCATACTTGCCCCGCTCCCTAACCCTAACTCTAACCCTAACACTAACCCTTCCCTCCCCCCCATTATGTGTCATCCTCCACTTATTAACGACATCATTCGTCCTTTGGCTTTTTGAGATTGGCTTATCTCACTTAGCATGATATTCTCCAATTTCATCCATTTGCCTGCAAATGCCATAATTTTATCATTCTTTATGGCTGAGTAATATTCCATTGTATATATATACCACAGTTTCTTTATCCACTCATCAATTGAAGGGCATCTAGATTGGTTCCACAGTCTGGCTATTGTGAATTGAGCAGCTATGAACATTGATGTGGCTGTATCTCTGTAGTATGCTGATTTTAAGTCCTTTGGGTATAGGCCAAGGAGTGGGATAGCTGGGTCAAATGGAGGGTCTATTCCAAGTTTTCTAAGGAATCTCCACACTGCTTTCCAGAGTGGCTGCACTAATTTGCAGCCCCACCAGCAATGTATGAGTGTACCTTTCTCCCCACATCCTCGCCAACACCTGTTGTTGCTCGTATTCTTGATAATCGCCATTCTAATTGGGGTGAGATGGAATCTTAGGGTGGTTTTGATTTACATTTCTCTTATTACTAGAGATGTTGAGCATTTTTCCATATGTTTGTTGATTGCTTGTAGATCTTCTTCTGTGAAGTGTCTATTCATTTCCTTAGCCCATTTATCGACCGGATTATTTGAATTCTTGGAGTAGAGTTTTTTGAGTTCTTTATAGATTCTGGAGATTAGTGCTCTATCTGAAGTATGATTGGCAAAGATATTCTCCCACTCTGTAGGCTCTTTCTTTGCATTGCTGATAGTTTCCTTTGCTGAGAGAAAGCTTTTTAGTTTGAATCTATCCCAGTGGTTGATTCTAGCTTTTATTTCTTGTGCTATGGGAGTCCTGTTAAGGAAGTCTGATCCTAGACCAACAAGGTGAAGATTTGGACCTACTTTTTCTTCTATAATCTGCAAGGTCTCTGGTCTGATTCCAAGGTCCTTAATCCATTTTGAGTTTAGTTTCGTGCATGGTGAGAGATATGGGTTTAGTTTCATTCTATTGCATATGGATTTCCAATTCTCCCAGCACCATTTGTTGAAGAGGCTATCTTTTCTCCATTGCATATTTTTGGCCCCTTTGTCTAGTATGAGAAAATTGTATTTATTTGGGTTTGTGTCCGTGTCCTCTATTCTGTACCATTGATCTACCTTTCTATTTTGATACCAATACCATGCCATTTTTGTTACTATTGCTTTGTAGTAGAGTTGAAGATCTGGTATTGCAATACCCCCTGTTTCACTCTTCCTGCTAAGGATTGCTTTAGCTATTCTGGGTTTCTTATTCTTCCAGATGAATTTCATAATTGCTTGCTCTATTTCTGTAAGGTACGTCATTGGGATTTTAATTGGAATTGCATTGAATTTGTATAGCACTTCAGGTAGTGTGGCCATTTTGACAATATTAATTCTTCCTATTCAAGAACCTGGAAGATCTTTCCATCTTCTAAGGTGTTCTTTAATTTCTTTCTTTAGTGTTGTATAGTTCTCATTGTAGAGGTCTTTCACCTCTTTTGTGAGATTGATTCCCAAGTATTTTATTTTTTTCGAGGCTATTGTGAATGGGGTAGTTTTCCTAATTTCTCGTTCTGAAGATTCATCACTTATGTATAAAAATGCGTTGGATTTATTGGCATTGATCTTGTAACCTGCTACTTTACTGAATTCACTTATGAGTTCTAAGAGTTTTCTGGTGGAATTTCCAGGTTCCTCTAAATATATAATCATGTCATCAGCGAACAGGGATAGTTTGAGTTCTTCTTTTCCAATTCGTATCCCTTTAATTTCTTTGGTTTGTCTAATTGCTCTGGCCAGAGTCTCAAGAACGATGTTGAATAGAAGTGGTGAAAGAGGGCATCCCTGCCTTGTTCCAGTTTTTAGGGGGAATGCTTTCAGTTTTTCACCATTTAGAATGATATTAGCCATGGGCTTAGCATAAATGGCCTTTAAAATGTTAAGGAATGTTCCCACTATCCCTATTTTTTCTAGTGTTTTGAGCATGAAGGGATGCTGTATTTTATCAAATGCTTTTTCTGCATCTATTGAAATAATCATGTGATTCTTGACTTTAAGTCTATTAATATGGTGAATTACGTTTATTGATTTCCTGATGTTGAACCAACCTTGCATCCCTGGGATGAAACCCACTTGATCATGGTGCACTATCTTTTTAATATATTTTTGTATGCGATTTACTAAAATTTTGTTGAGAATTTTTGCGTCGATGTTCATTAAGGATATTGGTCTGAAATTTTCTTTCCTTGAGTCTCTGTCTGGTTTAGGTATCAGTGTGATATTGACTTCATAGAATGAGTTTGGGAGGGTTCCCTCCTCTTCTATTTTATGGAATACTTTGAGAAGTATTGGAATGAGTTCTTCTTTAAAGGTTTTGTAGAACTCGGCTGAGAACCCATCTGGTCCCGGACTTTTCTTTGTTGGTAGGTTTTTGATGACCTCTTCTATTTCAGTACTTGAAATTGGTCTATTTAAATTGTTTATGTCCTCCTCGTTCAGTTTAGGCAATTCATATGTCTCTAGAAACCTGTTGATGTCTTCGAAATTTTCTGATATTATTTCATTGAATAAATTGTTCATTCCTTTGGCTTGTTTCTCTAGACCTTCCTCAATCCCGATAATTCTTAAATTTGGCCTTTTCATGATATCCCATAGTTCTTGTAGATTCTGTTCATGATTTCTTACCATCTTCTCTGTTTGTTCAACTTTGTTTTCAAGGTTAAATATTTTGTCTTCAATGTCTGAGGTTCTGTCTTCCAGGTGTTCTATCCTATTGGATATGCTTTCTATGGAGTTCTTAATTTGGTTTATTGTTTCCTTCGTGTCAAGGATTTCTGTTTGGTTTTTTTTCAATATCTCTAACTCTTTATTGAAATGATCTTTTGCTTCCTGTATTTGCTCTTTTAACTGTCGATTGGTGCGATCATTCAATGCTTGCATTTGCTCTTTCATCGTTTGCTTCTCTGATCATTTTAATTATGTACATTCTGAACTCCTTTTCTGTCATTTCTTCTGCCATGCTGTCATTGGGCTTTATTGATGTAACATCTAGATTTGTTTGCAGCATTTTCTTTCCTTGTTTTCTCATATTGTTCAGGTATCAGTGGACCGCTGAGATATTGCAGATTTCCTCTATTGACTTACAATGTCCCTGAAGATTTCTA
The DNA here is from genome assembly GCF_902686455.1 of Sciurus vulgaris. Taxonomy (NCBI): domain Eukaryota; kingdom Metazoa; phylum Chordata; class Mammalia; order Rodentia; family Sciuridae; genus Sciurus; species Sciurus vulgaris. The sequence goes on from NC_136476.1 coordinate 63,358,001, forward strand.
TATATATCCCCCCTTAGCCTTCAGTAGGCTGAAGTCTTGGAGGAAGTTGATAATGCGGTGCTCCACAAGGAAGCTGCCTCTCTAGGAGTGGTGGCCTTCAGGTGGGGTATAATCCCTGCTAGTGGGCAGAGGTGCCGCCACTTGTTGACCAATGGTCATCCAAAGGGGACCTAGGCTGCGGGCTGAGGCAAGGCCTGTTTGGGCCTGAGTCTCTGGTTTTACCGTCCTTGTGGGGAAACCTCACCCAGCATGGAAGACTCACCCGGTGGGGAGGTGTCGCTGGTCAGTTCCCTCCTAGAGGTTCCCCTCAATTTACAGCTACCGCCTGGGCTGGGCTGCCTTCCTCTGCAAAGTTCCCAGGGGCCCGGCCCTGCCTCCTGGGCCTGGGAGCCTCACCCTTCGCTGATGAATCTCCTTAGGCTGCCCCTCCTCAGAGAATCTGCCCGCAGTCCTGGAACCTTCGCTCCATCCTAAGCCTGTCTCTGTGCGGCTCTTCCACCCAGAAGCCTCCTCGATCCTGGGACCCTGCTCTGCACCTAATCACCTGGCTATGCGGCCCCTCCTCTGAGCAGCCACCTGGGACCCCGAACAATCGCTCTGAGTCCCAGAGACCCGCCACAGGCCTCTTCCTCCAGACAGCCGCCCAGTATTCTGGTGTGGTCACTAGGAGTCCAAGAAACTCACTTCGTGCCTCCTCCTCCCACCAACCACCCGTAGCCCTGGGCAATCACTCACTCCAAGTCGAAGTGACCCTCCCTGTTCCTCCTCCTTCTCCAGATAACCCCCGGGGTGTTCAGGAGCGGTCGCTCTGAGTGGCTCTGAGTCCACGTGACCCGCAGCACAGGTCCTCTGGGCAACCACCCGGAGCTCTGGTGCGGCCACTCAAGACCAAACGTCCCACCACGCTTCTCCTCCAGGCAGCCCCCCTGTGTTCAGGAGCTGTCGCTTTAAGTCCAAACAACTCACCACTTGCCTTCTCCTCTGAGCAGCCACCTGGAGCACTAATGCAGTCACTGCGAGTCCAAACGACCCGCCGCACTCCTCCTCCTCCTCCTCCTACTCCTCCGGGCAGGCCCCGGGGTTCAGAAGTGGTCTGAGTCCAAACAGCTCGCCACGCAGCCCCTTCTCTGGCAACCGCCTGTAGCTCTGGTGTAGTCACCCCGAATCCAAGCGGCCGCGCTCCTCCTCCTCCTCCTCAGGGCAGGCCCGGGTGTTCTGAGTCCACATCTCCCCTGGGTTCTCCTCGCCACTCCTCCCCTGGGAAGCCGCTGGAGCCCCAGTGGTTGCTCCGAGTCCCAGCGCTGTGCCAAGCGGCCTCCTTTACGGGGCTCCCCGTTGTCCACGTTCACTGCTCCAGCGGGGGGAGGGGTGTCTCGCTGGCAGCTCTACTTCACAAAGTTTCCTGCGTTCTGGGACCACCGTCCCATCCGGGATGCCTTCCCAATGTGTGAGAGTCACCCGGCTGCTTTGAGTTGGTCCCAAGTGTCTCAATACCTCCTCTTTTGAATCCTGAGTCCTGGAGCAACATGAAATGCAGCCACCCTCTAGGCCGCCATCTTGAAACCCTGTCCATATCACTTCTGATAGATATTCATTTCTGTTAGGTAGTTTGGTGGTCTTATATAATTTCTTAGAGTGTTTGCTTACATAGGCTTCAGCTTTGTAAGCTCATTTAATTGTTTTAAAACTCCAAACCAAGACTTCTGCTTTTAAAAATAGCAAAGACATTGTGCCCTCTTCTTTCTGAAATTACCCTGAAATAATAGAAAATGAGAGAGATGTAATTACATTTTCCCTGAGACAAGAAGACCTATAAGCCCAAATCTAAATATTTGAGAAATGGTTGCCAAATGTAGGCAGGAAGATATTAAAAGGGATCCTTGTAGAAAGCAGTCTCAGATAGAGCTGGCAGAGCAGAGTGAAAGATGTGTTTACAGTGGGATCTGGGTACATAGGAAGGCTGTGGGAACTTCCTTGGACTGCTTGGCAAAATGAACCAGCAAGAAAGAGCAAATAAGATGGAACACAAATGAGCTGTCTTTGCAGGTGACACTCTCTTGCTAAAGCAAAAGAGAGGGAGAGATTGTCAAGTGGACTTTTGCTACCTGTTTCTGACACTTATACATAGTAATGTGTAAACACCTTTCTCTCACTTATTCTCACACACGTTCTCTTGTCTTTTTTCACATTCACTTGTACAAAACATTCTGTCAGAAAGAGCTTTTCTGTATGCTAGAGACATTTCTAGTCTAGAGCACATCCTTGTTTCTTCCTTCCACAGTATTCCTGCAAATAACTGATCCAGTGGGAACTCAAGTCATTCAAAGATAAATAAAAATAAAAAGGAAATGAACACAGTACACAAAAATCCTACAAGAATAAAAGAGAAAAGAGGGGGAAAACAAGTGATAGTGAACCCACAAGAAAACTGTACTGGCCTTAATAAATTGCTGAAACAAGTATGTCTTTTAAATAAACAGCAGAGTTAATTGGCTCAAGAACTGGAAAGAAATAGTAAGACAATAGCATATGATGAATCATGTTTGGCAGAGGAAAGAAAGACAAAATGAAACATTGGCGGGAAAAAGGAATATTAATGTGGAAAACTAAGAAAAAGGTGATGACAGACTCCTAAAAGTTGAGGAAAATGTAATGAAAAGGAAATAAATGTTTAATTGGAGTTCTTGAAATAGAGAACTGAAAAAGGTTTGAACATGTAACTTAAGAAAAATTTCCGCCAAGAAATCTTTATTTAGCACACCGAAAATACACATAAAGACTAAGGAAAAACTAATATGCAGTCACCAATATCATTGCATAATCTAGCTTAACAAAATTGAATTTCATAGGTAAGGAATGCATCCTTTGCTTGTCTCATTAACAAATTAACTATAAGTGGGGTTGGGGAATCAGATATTTTCAAGGGAATATTTAGCATTACAAGATAATGTAATAGCCTAGAAGTTATCAGGGGAGATAAGCTGTGACCTCAAACCCAGGCAGCCTATCGACAGTTATTGTTTGAACAATGCAAAAACTCCAGTAGTACCCTTAATAAGTTTTTTTTTTTTTAATAAATTGCCAGAAGATGATATCAGTCTTCCATAAAAGAACAGAGGTAATACAGCAATAAGACTGACAGGGAACATTGTAGGAATAAAAACAAAATGACTGAGATTTGTAGTTATGGAATAGAGTAGTACTATTACAAAGTAGAAATAACTAATAAAAGTCAGGACTGAAAGAGGAAAGAAGGCAGAATGTAATATAAACTTGCCGATGTTTTATTTTTTATGTAGAAAACAAAAGCCATATAAAACTTAGACATCAAGTAGTCGAGGTGTTAGCATATTTGAAGGAATGAAGATAAATAGTAGACAATCTAATTATATTTAATCAAAAGCAAATATTGGAGAAAGGGTAGAAAGATATATGGTTATATTAAATTTCTTAAAGAAATGAGAGATGGCATACAAAATGAAAGAACAAAAATGTTTATCTTGGTGTTCTTTATGTTTGCAAAAAACTGAGAACATACATGGGATGTTTATAAAAACTGAGCACATCCTAGGTCCCACACTCACAAAAAAAAGAAAAGAAAAATCTCAAAAAGCTATCATATGTGCCTTGACCAGAAATTTTCTATTTCTTCTATGGAAGTGGATTTCAATATGGTCCACTGTTGGAAGCTGTGAATGAACTGTGGGCATGTCTGAGCCATCTCTAAGTGGAGTTGAGCTCCTCAGAGAACCCTGGGTGTAATCTCAGCCATCTGAGACCACTTTGTTGCCTTGGCTAACCTCCTGCTCAACGAGAATTCTGTGACTCTGCATTATTGACTCAGACAGCCCCAGGTTCCGTGAAACTCCCCAGAGGTGGAGAGAGATACCAGAGCGCCCAGCTAGACTTGTGGCGCCAGCTGCCTGGAGGAGGAATTACTGTGCCAGTAATAAGTCCCCAATCAGGCCAATTTCCCCACAGCCTCTTGCTTCTTGTTTATCTTGAAGAACTCCCTCCTCACAATAAATAAAGCATTTGCAGACTTTTTCCTTTTGTTAGTATAAGATCTATCACATCTTTTCCACCTATAAAGCTGCCACTTTCAATATATGTATTTCTTGTGTCCTTTGTTTTAGTCCTTAATACTACTTTTCCAGCCTTTTATTTCTAGCTGGCCCATACCTCTGAGGGTTACTTATTCCCTTCCCATGCAAGCAGCAGGTGAGAATCCACATCATCTAGGAACTTACCAGAGTGCTCATTCAGAGGTACCACACCAAATCTCTTGGATCAGAAACTTTGCCCCTCCTGCAAATTCCTGTTGGTCAGAATGTTCTGTGGAACTTTAGGTAACTACCTATGCTGTTGCTGATTGTTAAAGGTAAAAATAACATACAGGCTTTGGTCTCTTCAAAAATACATTTTTAATTCACAGAAAGCAAGATTATCTTCCTATCCAAAAAGATGAAAACAACCTGGCTACTTTCAAAAGACAACCAAGTGAACACCACAGACTAATGAGTAGAATCAATAAGAACGTGATTTTGGCCCTCTTAACATTGACAAGTTCGGCATTTCTGCTGTTTCAGTTATACTACTACAAGCATTATTTATCAACAAAGGTAATTTTTCCTTTTTTTTATCTTTAGACTTCACTTTAGTTGTATATTTTCTTAACAGATTTCTCTTGCAGTACATAAATTAATCAGTTTTTCAATTTTTGCAGAAATAAAATGTATTACTGAGAAACAAGCTCTTACTGAGATTCCCATCTTTGCATAATGTGGCAAGCAATTCAGAATTATAGTTAAATGTTTTCATAATTACACACTGAAGTCAAAGCTGCCAAGTTGCAGTGATGTTTATTGAAATATTCTGATATATAAAAATTATCTGCTACAAAAAGTATCTCATTTTGTAGCAAATTTGCCCTTCAAATTTCTTTATCCTATATATACAATGCATGCAATTTCAAATTTCAGGATTAAAGCATTTTGGGGTGCCTAAAATAGCCAGTACATGCATCATTCCTCTGTTTAATTTCTTATGTTGTAGCAAAAATGATGTGCAGATGTGCATACTTACACAAGAGATTGGGGGGATGTTAGTTTGTTATAGAGGAGAATACAATAAAAGGAATGCAATTAGTAAGGAAAAAAGGCTGCCAGTAGAAGAAACTAAATGGCAATGTATGTGTGTGTTGAGCTCATATATATATGAACTTATAAATAGGTTTATAAATATAAATGAACTTATACAGACGTGTGCATGCAGACACACCTATATATAGTAAGTGTATGACGGGGTGAGAATTCTTTATTCAAAATGGTTAGGACTAAAAGTATTTCAGATTTTATTTTGTTTTGTTTTCTGAATTATTTGCATATATATATATGCAAATAATTATATATATATAATAATTATATATATATATTATATATATATTATATATATTATATATATATATAATTATATATATTATATATATATTATTATATATTTTATATATATATAATAATAATTATATATATATATATATATATAATGAGATATTTTGGAGCTGGAACCCAAGGCCAAACATGAAATTAATTTGTTTCATATACACTGTATACACATAGCTTGAAGACAATGTTATATGATGTTTTTGGTGCATCTGCATTTTGACTGTGACTGTCATATGGGGTCAAGTGTGGAATTTTCCACTGATATCATGATGTCACTCAAAAAGTTTTGGATTTTCAGATTAGGGCTTTTCAGAGAAAGAGTGAGAGAGAAATCTTTGGAGGAGGTTTATCATTACTAATGTAAAATCCTGCAAACTCCAGAAAGCATGACTGTTTCCCATACTGTGTGGCAGTGTTTATGCTAAAGATTCATTTTGTAGATTCAGCCATATCCATGTAAGTTTTTAAAAAACTTATAATAGATTTAGAAAATATAATGTTTTTGTTTACCCTCTGTGGAGGTTAAGATCTACTGTTTTCTCCAGGAGAAGAGATCACAGAAAAAGGCAACCTTCAGTTTTCATAGATGAGATTTACCTCACTTGCCTTCTGTCTACTTCATCCCTGTTAGATCAGAACTACTTTGTGTGGAGGAGAGGTCACTGCCTTTTTAGGACACATGTTTGCCATTAGCAAGATGTAGCCACCCAATCTGGTCATCCAAAGATAAGGGCCAAAGCGTACTATTGTTTCCCATTGAGGCGTTTTGTTAGTGTCAACAGTGGAGACCGTTTAAAGCTGGGTGCTCTTACTGTGCATTTGGATGATTCACTTTCTGGGCAACATGTGAGGAGTAGAGGGCTGCTTACCAGAGTGCTCACCACTTTCTCAGTGGTGTTCACTTTTGCTCATGAAACACTCCCCTCTGAGTTCTGGAAGTGAAAATGATAAACAGACAGGCTTTCTGGAAGTGTTTCCATGCTTCCATGAAAAGTTTATTACAAACCAGGCGTGATGACACATACCTGTAATCCAAGGTACTTGGTAGTCTGGAGGCAGGAGGATTGCAAGTTTGAAGGCAGCATGGGAAATGTTTTGAAATTTTAAAAAGGGCAGGAAATGTAGCTCAGTGATACAGCACTTATCTAACATGTACAGGGCTCTGGATTCAATTCCCAGTACTAGGAGGAAAAACAATTATATTTGATAGTTGTATTAGTTACTGAGGCTGAAATCAAGAAGAGAGAAGATAAATACAGAAACAGCTTTTTCCTAGGACTGTGTCAATCAGGATGCTGTTTTGAGAATTTAAGAAAAAAGCCCATGAGTTACTGATGAGGCAGCTGTAAACAGGGCAAGTGACAGATGTAATGAAAGTCTCAAGGCCTGTCCAAGGAGAGGTCCCAGCACTGGCTGCATGAGCATTATTTACATGAAGGTGAACAGATGGATACATTTGATCAAATTCTGTGGGGTCCCTGCATCAGAATTCTGTTTAGCATTTTGAATCTACAGCAACACATGTATTTCCGTTGCTGTTGTAGCCGCAACCTCCAGATCTTACTTCTTTGAGATACTAAGGTGGTCAGAATGTCACATATGACATTTTCCATTGAATGTAGTTATTTTGATTTTCTTGCTATTTGTTGCTGTGATGTGTTGAGGTATAGGATGATCAACACTATAGGACAATCAAAAGAGATCAATTAAATTTGATACTTTATGCCATTTGAAGAGCAGAAAGTTAAAGAACAACACAATTTTGATTATAAGCTAGAAAAGTATAATTCAGTTTTCAGAAATTGGCATCAGTGAGCCATGTCAGCATGGTCAGAGGATCACCCCCTTTGAAGGGTCATTCCCCTTGACTTAAAAAAAAAATGGGATGCCAGTAAGGTTCCTTTCAACACTGCTATTGGTATACAAATGTCCACTTATAGAACTTTCATATATCTTTTTTTTTAATTTATCTTTATTGTAAACAAATGGGATACATGTTGTTTCTGTTTGTACATGGAGTAACAGCATGCCATTTGCATATTCATATATTTACATAGAGTAATGATGTTTGATTCATTCCGTTATTTTTTTCTCCCCCCCCACCCCTCCCATCTCTCTTTCCCCTCTATACAGTCCCTCCTTCCTCCATTCTTGCCCCCCTCCCACCCCCCCATTACATGTCATCATCCGCTTATCAGTGAGATCATTTCTCTTTTGGATTTTTGAGATTGGCTTATCTCACTTAACATGATATTCTCCAATTTTATCCATTTGCCTGCAAATGCCATAATTTTATTATTCTTTATAGCTCAGTAATATTCCATTGTATATCTATGCCACAGTTTCTTTATCCATTCATGAATTGAAGGGCATCTAGGTTGGTTCCATAGTCTGGCTATTGTGAATTGTGCAGCTATGAACATTGATGTGACTGCATCTCTGTAGTATGCTGATTTTAAGTCCTTTGGGTACAGGCCGAGGAGTGGGATAGCTGGGTCAAATGTTAGGTCCATTCCAAGTATTCTAAGGAATCTCCACACTGCTTTCCAGCGTGGCTGCACTAATTTGCAGTCCCACCAGCAATGTATGAGTGTACCTTTTCCCCACATCCTCTCCAACACCTATTGTTGCTTGTGTTCTTGATAATCGCCATTCTAATTGGGGTGAGATGGAATCTTAGGGTAGTTTTGATTTGCATTTCTCTTATTACTAAAGATGGTGAACATTTTTTCATATGTTTGTTGATTGCTTGTAGATCTTCTTCTGTGAAGTGTCTGTTCATATCCTTAGCCCATTTGTTGATATGCCCCCGAACATTGGCTCATCCGTGTACGTCAAACAAATCCTTCTCAATTCCAGAAATCAAATAGACCACAACACAATAATACTAGGCAATTTCAACACACCTCTCTCACCGCTGGATAGATCGTCCAAACACAAATTGAATAAAGAAACCATAGATCTCAATAACACAATCAACAATTTAGACTTAACCGACTTATATAGAATATACCATCCAACAAAGAACGAATACACTTTCTTCTCAGCAGCACATGGATCCTTCTCTAAAATAGATCATGTTTTATGCCACAAAGCCACTGTTAGCAAATACAAGAAGATAGAGATACTACCTTGTACTCTATCAGATCATAATGGACTGAAATTAGAAATAAATGACAGAATAAAAAACAGAAACTTCTCCAATACTTGGAGATTAAATAATACACTATTATACGATGAATGGATAACAGAAGACATCAGGAGGGAAATTAAAAAATTCTTAGAAGTAAATGAGAACAAAGACACATCATATCAAAATCTCTGGGACACTATGAAAGCAGTACTTTGAGGAAGATTTATTTCATGGGGCGCATTCAACAAAAGAAGTAGAAATCAGCAAATAAACGACTTAACATTACAGCTCAAAGCCGAGGAAAAGAAGAGCAGACCAACACAAAAAGTAGTAGAAGACAGGAAATAGTTAAAATCAGAGCCGAAATCAACAAAATTGAAACAAAAGAAACAATCGGAAAAATTAACAAATAGTTGGTTCTTTGAAAAAATGAACAAAATTGATAAACCTCACACTAACAAAGAGAAAGAGGGAGAAAACTCAAATTACTAAAATTCGGAATGAACAAGGAAATACCACAACAGACACGAGTGAAATACAAAACATAATTAGAAGCTATTTTGAAAATCTATACTCCAACAAAACAGAAAACCTCGAAGACATCAACAAGTTTCTAGAGACATATGAATTACCTAAACTGAATGAGGAGGACATACACAACTTAAATAAATCAATTTCAAGCAATGAAATAGAAGAGGTCATCAAAAGCCTACCAACAAAGAAAAGTCCGGGACCAGATGGGTTCTCAGCTGAGTTCTACAAAACCTTTAAAGAAGAGCTCATTCCAATACTTCTCAAAGTATTCCATGAAATAGAAGAGGAGGGAACCCTCCCAAACTCATTCTGTGAAGCCAATATCACCCTGATACCTAAACCAGACAGAGACACATCGAGGAAAGAAAATTTCAGACCAATATCCTTAATGAACATCGACGCAAAAATTCTCAACAAAATTTTAGCAAATCGCATACAAAAATATATTAAAAAGATCGTGCACCATGATCAAGTGGGTTTTATCCCAGGGATGCAAGGTTGGTTCAACATCCAGAAATCAATAAATGTCATTCACCATATCAACAGACAAAGTTAAGAATCACATGATTATTTCAATAGATGCAGAAAAAGCATTCGATAAAATACAGCATCCCTTCATGCTCAAAACACTAGAAAAAATTGGGGTAGTGGGATCATTCCTTAACATTGTGAAGGCCATCTACGCTAGGCCCATGGCCAATATCATTCTAAATGGTGAAAAACTGAAGGCATTCCCCCTAAAAACTGGAACAAGGCAGGGATGCCCTCTTTCACCACTTCTATTCAACATCATTCTTGAGACTCTAGCCAGAGCAATTAGACAAACCAAAGAAATTAAAGGGATACAAATTGGAAAAGAGGAACTCAAACTATCCCTGTTTGCTGATGACATGATTATATATTTAGAGGAACCTGGAAATTCCACCAGAAAACTCTTAGAACTCATAAGTGAATTCAGTAAAGTAGCAGGTTACAAGATCAATGCTCATAAATCCAATGCATTCTTATATGTAAGTGATGAATCTTCAGAAAGAGAAATTCGGAAAACTACCCCATTCACAATAGCATCAAAAAATAAAATAAAATACTTGGGAATCAATCTCACAAAAGAGGTGAAAGGCCTCTACAATGAGAACTATACAACACTAAAGAAAGAAATTAAAGAACACCTTAGAAGATGGAAAGATCTCCCATGTTCATGGATAGGAAGAATTAATATTGTCAAAATGGCCAAGTGCTATATAGATTCAATGCAATTCCAATTAAAATCTCAATGATGTACCTTACAGAAATAGAGCAAGCAATCATGAAATTCATCTGGAAGAATAAGAAACCCAGAATGGCTAAAACCGTCCTCAGTAGAAAGAGTGAAGCAGGGGGTATTGCAATACCAGATCTTCAACTCTACTACAAAGCAATAGTAACAAAAACGGCATGCTATTGGTACCAAAATAGACAGGTAGATCAAAGGTACAGAATAGAGGACAGGGACACAAACTGAAATAAATACAATTTTCTCATACTAGACAAAGGGGCCAAAAATATGCAATGGAGAAAAGATAGCCTCTTCAACAAATGGTGCTGGGAAAACTGGAAAACATATGCAACAGAATGAAATTAAACCCCTATCTCTCACCCTGCACAAAACTCAACTCAAAATGGATCAAGGACCTTGGAATCAGACCAGAGACCCTGCATCTTATAGAAGAAAAAGTAGGTCCAAACCTTCAACTTGTTGGCTTAGGAGCAGACTTCATTAACAGGACTCCCATAGCCCAAGAAATAAAAGCAAGAATCAACAACTGGGATAGATTCAAACTAAAAAGTTTTCTCTCAGCAAAGGAAACTATCAGTAATGTGACGAGAGAGCCTACAGAGTGGGAGAATATCTTTACCACTCATACTTCAGATAGAGCGCTAATATCCCGAATCTATAAAGAACTCAAGAAACTCTACACCAAGAATACAAATAATCCAATTAACAAATGGGCTAAGGAAATGAACAGATACTTCACAGAAGAAGATCTACAAGCAATCAACAGATATATGAAAAAATGTTCAACATCTCTAGTAATAAGAGAAATGGAAATCAAAACTACCCTAAGATTCCATCTCACCCCATTTAGAATGGCGATTATCAAGAACATAAGCAACAATAGGTGTTGGCGAGGATGTGGAGAAAAAGGTACACTCATACATTGCTGGTGGGTGCAAATTAGTGCAGCCACTCTGGAAAGCAGTATGGAGATTCCTCAGAAAGCTTGGAATGGAACCACCATTTGACCCAGCTATCCCACTCCTTTGCCTATACCCAAAGGACTTAAAATCAGCATACTACAGAGATGCAGCCACATCAATGTTCATAGCTGCTCAATTAACTGTAGCCAGATTGTGGAACCAACCTAGATGCCCTTCAGTTGATGAATGCGTAAAGAAACTGTGGCATAGATATACAATGGAATATTACTGAGCTATAAAGAATAATAAAATTATGGCATTTGCAGGCAAATGGATGAAATTGGAGAATATCATGTTAAGTGAGATAAGCCAATCTCAAAAAACTAAAGGACGAATGATCTCACTGATAAGCAGATGAGGACATATAAGGGGGGGGTAGGAGGGGTTAGCGTTAGGGTTAGGGTTAGGTTTAGGGTTAGGGATAAGGAGGGTGGTAAGAATGGAGGAAGGAAGGACTGTATAGAGGGAAAAGAGGGGTGGGAGGGGTGGGGGGAAGGGAAAAAAATAACAGAATGAATCAAACAACATTGCCCTATGTAAATTTATGATTTTTAATTAAAATAAAAGAAAAAAAAGAAAAAAAACATAATAGTTTACTTAAAGGATTTAACAAGTAACTAGTGCAAGCACCTAAAGTTTAAGGTCATAAAAAAATAAAAAACTTATGTTGAAAGGGCAGGGAAAAAAAAAGTATCTCAGTTAAGTGAATCCAGTGGCAATTGTGTACATTATCAAAATTATTTTACTATAGTGTACACTTTAATTTAGAATCTACCAGGGAAAAGTAATAATATAAGTGGCCTCTATATCTACAGAAATGAAGTAGAGATAATGTTTGGAAACTAATAGCTTTTTCCAGTAATAGTGAATGCCTGCAGCACCACCATGTTGAGAAGGACTATAATACTTTTCAGGAACTTCAGGAAAGGTTATGCTAATATCTATCATTGGTTAAGGAAGAAGAGGTATTTGCTAACTTTTTAGTTAAGGAGACCTACTTCTGTCTGTTTTAGGGTCTGACCACAGAATCTGTTTGTCCCTAGCTGGTCAGACAAGGTTAGCTTCTCTGTGACCCACTAAATGAGGTCTGAATAATTCAGTTATCTGATAACATTAAAAACGATTAACTGCTATAACTGTTGGGTCTGCTAAAATTCTGTAGATGAGTAGAATAACCCTCCAGGTGTTTGAAGTATAAACTGTTGTAGTATGGTAGCCTTGTGAGCACATATATGGGCTCCAACTTTCAAGAACAGATTTACAACGAGGTTATGTTCTGATTAGCCCATCATGAGTTGAAAATATTATAAATCAAAAATGCATTTTAATATGCCTAGAATAGTACACAATAGACCATCAGTTGTGTATCTTTGAGGTTACATGACTGACAGCTGTCAAGTATCATCAATGTAGTATTGCATCTTGCTAGCCTGGGAAAAGTTCAAAATTCGAAGTAGTTTCTACACAATGTATATTACTTCTCACCATCAGAAAGTCAAAAAATTGTGAGTCAAACCATCATAAATTGGGAGTCCAATGGTATGTGGCTTCATCTCACACCAAAAAGGCAAAGACATGTCTTTGGGACTGTCTAGGGTATTATTAGGTGGTCATTGATTTAAAAAAAATTTTTTTTTGGCTGTAGATGGACAAAATACCTCTAGTTATTTATTTATTTATTTTTATGTGGTGCTGAGGATTGAACCCTGCACCTCACAATGGTAGGGCAGTGCTCTACTGCTGAGCCACAACCTGGCCCTGTTCATTGATTTTTACTGCACCTATCTGGATTATAATTTTGTGTGCTCGTTCAGACTGTTTTGATTGATCAGTTGTTATACACAGGATACTTAGCAGGAACACAAAGATAAGTGGAACAAAGGTCAAGAGACCTGTAATTTGATATATGTAGCAATAGCAATAATTCTTGATTTGAGGGGTTATATAGTTCTGGGTTTAGAAAGTTCAAATCCTTGTTTGTTGTTTGACTTTCAACAAGTATTGAGTCTCAGTCTCTTTAAATGGGGCTAATAGTAACTCTGGTTGAGATAATGTATGTGATATATGGTAGATGCTTAGAAGATAACTATTAATAGCTTGTGTTTTCTAGTCCTTTTAAGCTTTAATCACAGTTTGATAAATAAAATTGAGTTCAATTATTATAGTGTTCTTAGGAGCCTCCATTTATCACTTTCATAAATGATAACTCATTTTCATAAATGAGTTAACTAGGGCCCAAGCATATTAAGTTCTTGCTCATAAGATTGAAAAGATATGAAAAGAGATGACTTTAAGGATTGCTGAAGCACAACAGAAAATAATAAAATATTAATGCTTAGGTGGAGGAAAGATAAAGCAATGTTTGTGTAAAGCTGAGAGTAATCCAAACCTTATGTTGTCTTGACTTAGTCAAGATAAACCACACTAGTACCTTCAGTAATGAGCTACTTAGGAGACCACTTACAGTATTGTGTGCTAAGATATCTCTGTGTTATATTTTAAACCCACGTGTTTGTCTAGAAGGAGAGAGTTGGAAGAGGAGTTTGAATTTTAATTTTGGCAGTTATCATTCACAGAGAACAATTTCATATGTCATCATTAGAAATGGAAATTAAGGACTGGGGATGTAGCTCAGTTGGTAGAATAATTGCCTTACATGCGCAAGGCTCTGGGTTCAATCCCCAGCATACACACACACACACAAAATAATACTAAATAAATAAAAATTTAAAAAAATAAAAATTAATCTCATAGCCATTTAAATCATATGCAACAAACTTGAAATTTTTAGAATTTTAAAAATTTCTGGAATTTTTAGTTACTTATTAAAATTAAGAAACTTGATTTTCCCATCATCTTTGTTGTCTTGTTTGTTCCACTTTGCTCTGAAGAATAATAATAGGTCATTTGTGGAAGAAGAATATTATATTTAATAGTCTGATTTAATATGGGAAACTTTAATAAGTACTTCTTCCCCTCCTCATCTCCCACCCTTCCCACTTTACTGTGTCCAGGAGAAATGTGAAAATTTTTCTTTAATAATTAGAATTATTAATAATTGTTAATAATTCATTCTAAATTATTAAGTTTTCTGACCAAACAGTTTCAATTAGTAAACATAGTTTTCTCACCATTCCAAATCACATTTATGAGTCTAGTCCATTATAAACTTCAGTGGCTCAGGAGTATTTCTACCATAAGGAAAGGCACTGACAGGCAGAAGGGGAAGGCTACCTGGAGTCTACCGTGTTGGATTCGCCATAGTCAGAGTTTCTTATCCTTAGGTTTGAGAGTTTTTGAACAAATGAAAAAATCAGTTATTGAAGACTTTAGATTTTTTTAAAAATATTGGCATTTGATTCTACATGGGCATGTTTAAAGATAATACAGATTAAGAAATAAGAATTTTGATTCCTGTAAGAAACTGGCTGTTGAATTCTGTCTTCGAAAATAACAGATGTTTTTCTTATTATTTTTGGAATGCTTTTCCTTTATGGCAATATTTATTTGACTCAGTTATCAGTGGAATTCTGTAACCACCAAATTTTTTCTTCTAGTCCTTGTTGATATATGATTCTTTCCATCCACTCATTTATTCCTGTCCCTTAAAATTCACTATAAATATCCCATAAAAAATGTTTTAGAATATATTTAGGCTTTTTTAACCTACTCACTTTATATGGCATAGTTGGTTTTTTTTTTTTTTTTTTTTTTTTTTGTCAGAACGTTCAGTCATTTGTCAAGTATTTGTTGAAAGCTTACTATGACTCAAGCACAGTAATGACAAAGTTTAATCCTTGCTTTCTAGGAACTCACAAATTGGGGAAATTTGGTGTTATGGTTTAGAGCTAACAATATCCCCCAAAGAGTTCATGTGTTAGGCAATGTAGCAATGTTCGGAGGCAAAAAGATTGGATTATAAAAGCTATAACCTCATCAGTGGATTAATCCATTGTTGGATTAATAATTGGGACTGCTGGGTAGTAACTGAAGTCAGGTGTGGGTATAGCTGCAGAAAGTAGGTCACTGGGGGCCTGGTATTGGACTATGTATGTCCAAAGTCCCTTTCTTCCTCCCTTCCTTTCTCTTCTCTGTCTCTGCTTCCCAGCTACCATGAGCTGAACAGCTTTATTCTAATATGCCCCTCCTCCATGATGTTCTGCCTCACCTCAAGTTCAGAGCAGTAGGGTTGGTTCAGGGATGAGAGATGTTTTGAGTTGTCCTTTTAGGAATGAGTAGGAATTCTCCAGGTGAACTGGGGAATGAGAAGTCCATTACAAATAAAGGAAACAGCCGATTCAAAGAGAATGAGCTATGTGGATGTCTAGAGGAGGAGCATACTAGAAATCAAGGAAGAGCAAAGGTCCTGAGCCAGGAATAAACTGGCAGTTTTGAGAACAGCATAGAAATTAATGTGACTATAGTGGAGTAAGAGATGGGAAGAATAGTGGGTAAGACCAGAGAGTTCCATGTTGTTGTATGCCTAAGCCATTAGAAAGATTGGTTGAATCTTATTCTGAGTAAGATTGTGAATCATAGGAAGGTTTTGACATGCTCTGACTTTTATTTTAAAACAAGTGATCTGGCTGCTTCGTTGCAAATGAAATATTGGAGTAAAGTCTGAAACCGAGATCATTTAAAAGGCTTTTATTTCTTACATAAGATGATAATGGCTTGAACACAGAAATTGGTGAGAAATGGAAAGCAGAGCTATAAGGGCTTATTGATGGGTTAGATGTGGGGTATGATAGACAGAATCAGGAGTAACTAATATTTTTGGCCTAGGTAATTGGAAGGAGAAAGTTGTTGCTTACTGAGATAAGAAAAACAGGGAAGAGGAAGTTTGAGGGATGGTGAAAATCAGTTTTTGCTTGTTTGTTTTGGTTTTTTTGGTACATTGTAGCTTTGAGGTGCCTATCCTAATGAACAAGGTGAATAGATAATTGGATCTATCTATTATCTATTTCAAAGGGGTATTTTGAGTTTAGAGTTGTAAGCAGATAGATGGTTTTTTAAACCATAGACTAGATGAGGTAACCAAGGAAGTAAACATAGATTTAAGAGAGAGAAAGCATAAGAGAAAAAGCAAGTCTTAAGGTCTGGGCTCTGAGACCCTTCAGCAGCATGTCAGAGGTAGAATGAACTAGCTAGTGATACTAAGAACGAGTAGCCAGACAGAAATAGCAGGAGACCTGGAAGCATGGGGATCTTGAGAACCAAGTGAATGAAGTATTTCAGTGAGGCAGAAGTTGCTCAACAATTCTTGGTAGATCAAATAAGACAAGGACTAATAATTCGTCATTGAATTTAGCAATGTGGAGGTTATCGGTGTTTTTGATGAATGCTTGCTAAGTAATTTTAAGTTCAAGTGAATTCACAGGAGAATTGTGGGCAATGAGGAGACAACCCATTAGGAAGTCTGCTGTAAAGAGAGTCAGAAAAATGCTGGGAAAGAGAAACCAATAGGTTTTTGTCTTAATTATTTTTTAGGATAGGAAGAATACTGTCACATTGTATGCTGATGGAAATGATCCAACAGAGAAAGAAAAATTGCTGAAGCTATTTCTTTGGCCAGGCAAGAGGGATAAGATTTAGTATATAGGTGGAGAGGTTAACTTTTAATAGGAATGTAGGCAGCTCATCTATCAGGAGAGGAGGTAAGGTAGACTATAGGGATATTGTTTGACTAGGTAGAGAAATGTGGTAGAAGTTCTTGAAGTTTCTTCTCTGATTTCTTTTATTTTCTCTGGGAAATAGAAAAGCAGTGCCAGAAGTTGAAGGTTAGAGAGGGAAGGGGTGCTGAAAAGAGAAAGGAGCAGAAAAAATCATCTAGGAGAATGAGAATTAGTAGACCAGGGAAATGTAGGATGATTGCTGGCAGAATTTAGACCCTCCTGGAAGCTAGTAGTCATGAATCTAAAGTGACACCAGTGAGTACCCATGTTTAGCTGCACAGTTGCAAGTGTAGAATAAGTGGAGAGTTGAAAATGGAAGTAAAATAGAGGCAGATTATGAGTGTACAAATCAGGCATGTCAGGCATGATATAAAACATTGTGCTGGTTTTACCCATAATAGGCAGATCATCAAACAATGACTGAATATACAATAGGATATTACTCAGCCACAGGAAAAATAAATGAATACTGATGCATGCTATAGCATAGATGAACTGTTACATTATGTTAAGTGAAAAAAGTCAGATGCAAAAAGCCATATATTATAACTCCATTTTTATGAAATGTTCACATGATGTAAATCCATAGAGAAAAAAGTATATATTAACATTATGGTTGGGACTGAGGAGAGGGAGATTAGGAAGTGATTTCTAGTAGGAACATGGTTTTATTTTAAGCATGATGAAAATATTCTGTATAGTGGTGATAGTTACACAACTCCATAAATATACTAAAAATTACTGAATTCTACACTTTAAAAAGGTAGCTTTTATGGTAATGTGATCTATTTCTCATTGAACCTATTATAAAAATAGTCTACTGGTTCACTGTCCCAAATGCCATAAGTTAAACAGTGCAGAAATTCAGTCTTCTCTACTAATATAAGGCTGTGTTGAGCAACAAATGACTGTATTGCAGTAGTCTCTTTTTCGGTGCTGAAGATTACCACCATGTGTCTTTGTTGCTTTTTTCCAAACATCTACATATATTAAAATGTTATTGGCTAAATTCCAGAGCTTGTGTGACTCTACCTTAATTTCTCATATATCTCAGTATATTTCTCATTTCTTTCTCCAGTTAACGAACCCTTATTAAACCAGTAAGTCCCAAATTGTCAATTCCATATAGGATGATGGGATGTAAAGGATAAAGCATTTTCTACCTACCAAGCCCTGTGATAGGCAGTGGTGATATAGAAATGGACTAAATTTGTGTCCCTGCCCTTGAGTGTGTGGTATAGTGGGAAGATGAGTCTCCTTTTTTGGAACTTGGAGTACATTTTTTACTTAAATTTTTTTTCAGCATCCTACCATTTATGGCTTATAGGAAAACACCATGTTGAAGGTATAAAAACCTTTGAATCTTCTTTGAGCTTAAAACATTCTTCCTCTTATCTCTATTCCATAAGATGTTCTTTTTCCTGTTACTTTGAAAATATTTTGGAGCTTATCAGATGAAAAGTGATACCTTTCTTCTTATGTTCTGGACCTAAATATTTTTTTAAAATAACTCAGCATTTTAAATTATGGTGTGTTTTAGAAAAGTATTGATACTGAGGCTATCTGTGAACCAAAAATAATAATATTTGCTTTGTAGGATTATTGTAAGAGATAGACAAAAGTATATAGTTCATATGTAGATGTGTCAAATATAGTACCTGACATTCAGGAGCTGCTCAGTAAATTTTATTATACTTTCTCATCTCTTTGCCAAGAACTACAAATACTAATTCAGTATATGAAGATAAGCTGAATTAGAAATATGTAGCTAAATTGACAAACCCTAATTTGAGAGAGAGAGCAGAGAATTTGATGTTCATTGGTGGACATTAATTTGTTCTGAGATTTGGACCACATATACTTTACTATTTAATAATGTAGTTAACTAATGTAATCTGTTGGTGTTTTACATCTTAGGTATTTGTATTATAAAATCAGCATTCTGGGCTGGGGTTGTAGCTCAGGGGTGGAGCACTTGCCTAGCGTGTGTGAAATACTGGATTCAATTCTCAGCACCACATATAGATAAATAAAGGTTCATCGACAGCTAAATTTTTTTTTTTTAAATCATAGCATTCTTAGCTTCTGACTACATGAAAATAAGTTTGTGGGTGATGCTTTCTAATGACAATGAGCTAACATGTATTTTGACTCTCACATTCATCCCTAAATGTCATGTTTCTTGCTGGACTTTGAATTTATTAAAATATTCTTTTATTATCTTCCTAGAATGGAATTGGTTTATCAAAATCCAAAGGAGGCAGAATTGGATTTGATAGCATACAGTGGGTATGTACAATAAAGTTCCCTGTTAACAATGTACATTTAGTTCATTCGTTTATGTACTCTTTTTCAGTATTTGTTTAATGAATACAATGACCAAAGCTACCTTGGGAATGGAGTAGGTAGTGGCCAGGAAGGAGGAAGTTCTATACCAAGTACTTAGAGTATCTCATTTAGTCCTTATAGAAACCTTAACAAGTCAATATATAATGTTATTCTTGATTTATCTTAGAGAGATTTAAGTTAGTTGACTAATAAGTGACTGAGCCCAGATTCTAACTGCCTGTCTCTAGAACTCTCTTTCACTGAACTGTGCTGCTTTCCCAAATGAATGAATATGTTTCAGAACTTAACAATGAATAAGGAAAAATTAGTGATCAGGAATAAAAATTTATTTAGCATGTTTCCTTTATGAGATGAACTAAACTAGTAATACATGCATTATATCCTTATTTTGTCTTACTCATTTCAGAGCCTGCATATTTATAAAATGTATTTTCTTACCTTTTATTCTAACTAAACTTAGAATGAAAAGCAATGCTGGATAACTAACAAAAATCCTATTTATCTTGTTTGTATGCATTGTGGAAAATGACCAGATATTTCCTATGGATACACTTTGTAACCCCAGATGTGAAAGACTTTAGATTAGAATTTTCAAGTAACCAAGTATTTTAAGTCATTGCTGATACCAGCTAGATTTGAACTACTGTTTTAAAGGTGAAGCCTGAGCCATCCTCTTAGCAGACATCTTAGTTATCTAGTCTAGAAATATAAATATGAACTTTAAACTTATCAAAAATTTTAGATGTTTTGCTCTGTGTATTTAGGGTTATCTGAGCGGGGAGGGACTCACAATGTTCTTAGTATTGATACTGCCTGTCACAATTATAAAGAGTCTCAATTAAATAAAAGAGGTACTTCATACACTTCTCTCTAGCACTTCTCTAACTTCTTCTCAGTCTTAAGAAAAATAGATATGTACTACTTGAACTAGATTATTATCCCAGGGATGAAACAATTTATTGAGATTTAAAGTTCAGATTTTAACAGTGGAATATGCATGAGATCTGAAGGCAATGGAATGGTCTATCATAAATGTTAACATTCTATGATGTGGTGATGCAGTAACTACAATTTTCAAGTTTGCCTTTATTAAGAGTCTTCATATGTACACTGAAAGAGCATATTTAGGAAAAATTTAAAGTTGTAATGGCTTCAGTGGGATAGAAGATTTTGCTTTTTATGGATTAAGTGACAGCTCTCTAACAATATCCTCATACCTTAGTAGGGTGACCCCATGAGATGGGAAAAATAGCAGTTTTTTTTTAAAGGTTTACTTCCAAAATAAATGAGAAAAAAAAAAATTAAAGAGCAGCTCACTACATTTTGTGAGTTCTCTTTGTATTTTAAGTATGGTCACTGAATCACTACAATATTTGCAAAATCACAGGAAAGGGGGAAGTATTAAAATGCCTTTCTCCTATTTTTTTTGAAGAAATAAAAAGTGAAATCTGATTAATAGTGTGATATTGAGTCCTGATAAAATTCTGGAATGAATTCTTAATTAAGCAGATGACTTGACACACTTAGTGGGGGAAAAGTGATAATTAGAAACCAGACTTTTGCGAAGAACAAGTTGTGGGCTAAAAATATAGCTCAGTGGTAGAGTATGCTTGCCTAAGAACAAGTCCTGTCAAGTTCTTTTAGGTTTTGATAAAATTTTAATACACAGGCAGATGAATAGGATATTATGGTCTCAGCACATCCTATTTTCAACAGGACATTTTTCATTCTTACAAATAAAATGAATTATTGAAGACTGGGTGATAATAGTCATGTTGATTTAGAATTAATTGGATTCAAAATCAATTGGATACCTATTTCCAAGGAGTAATGATGATTGCATTGATAATGACTGGAAAGGTATATTTTTAAAAGATAAATTGTATCTCCCCTTGATCCTATCCTAAGCTATATTTGTTAGTAATTGTAATGAAGCCATAAATGTGTTCATCAAATTTTTAATACTAACCTGAGATTCATTTAACACTTCAGTACTTTTCATGTACTAGTTTCTGTCATCTTCTTGTCTTTCTCTAAACCTCATTTCTCTTTCATTTTTCTTATCTAAAGCTAACCCTAAGAGAAAAAAAAGTCAATAGACTATCAACATTTAGAACTTCCATTTATGCCATAGACTAGAAAATATTTGCAAAACATGCAGGTGACAAAAGAGTGATATCAAAGATTAACAAGGAATTCCTACAACTCAGTAATAGATTTTTTTCATTTATAGCCTTTTTCAAATTGAGGAAGTATTTTATTCCTTGTTTTATGAGAGTTTTTAATCATAAATAGGGATTGAAATTTGCCAAATGCTTTTTACATATTGAAATTATCATAGGTTTTCCCCTTTGTTGATGTGTTGAATTTCTTTGATTGACTTTCCAATATTAAACTAACCTCTAATTCCTGTGATGAACATTGGTTATATTTACTTCTTTCTTTTTTTTAAATTACTGGAATTGACTTTCTCATATTTTGTTATGTATCTTTGCATCTGTGTTCATGAGTAATTGTGGTCTATAATTTTCTTTCTTTTTATTTTATTTTTGTAATATCTTTTAGGTTTTGCTTTTAGTATTATACTGGCCTCAGAAAATCAGAAAATAGTTCCTCTAGCTCAGTTTTTTGGAAGTGTTTTCATAGAACTCACAAGTGAACCATCTAAGTATAACATTTTTCTTGTACTTTTGAGGGCAGCTTTTTTTTTTTTTTTTTATAACAAATTCAGTTTCTTTAATGGATATAGGACCATTCAGATTTCTTGTCATCTTGTGGTAGTTTTAAAAGAAACATATCCATTTCACTTAAGTTGTTGAATTTTTTGGCATACAGTTGTTTATTCTAACTTTTAACCTAGATGTCTCTCCTTCCAAGAGATAACAAACCTCTTTGAGGCAGAGATAATTATATTCTTGGCATTTGTATAATACTCTACATTAAAAACAAATGATGAAACTGATTCCTAGCTATATCTCATTTTTTTCTGTCCAAAAATTCTTGATATTCTTATATATTTGGTATCTTATATGTATTTTTAGAAGTTCCTTCAGATATTGTGAAGAAGAGTTTATTTTTAATTCCATGAAACACCTTTTTGATGTGCATACATCTCTTTAAATTTAGTATTCTTTTCAATGAAATAGTGTCTTTAGCAATGATGTATACTGGTTATTCTCTTTGCTGCTCTTAGATATTTACTCCTAAATGTGATTTAGTCTGTTTTCATTCAAATTTTGAAATTCTCTTTTTTCAGTAGAGGATCCTATTTACTGCCCAGCAGTATATTATATTTTAAAATATTGCCATGATGTTAAAAAATTCACTGTATTGGGGGATGATCAAGTAGGTAATGTGTTTTGGTCTGGATCTTTTGCTTAGAAATATTATTAAACAGCATTACAAATATGAAGCAAAGTGACACACAATAAATTTTTGGTTTTGAAAGACTGACATTACTGATTTCTAAAAACAGACCTGATATTTCTTCACTGAGTTTTGCTTGAAAAATTCAACTAAAACCAAGAGAATAATTTCTAAGCTTCAAATTTTCATCTGAAATATACCACTTCTTCTATGAAGATTTTCTTTTTTGATGTTAATTAATGATTTACTGTTCTGTACTCATAGTGTGTGTTATGTTTTTATTATACCATGTTTCACCTTGTAACTATTTGTTCATCTTCCCTGGAAGACTATATTGTTTGAGGCCAGGAATCATGTTTATTTGTTTGTTTGTTTTTAGTGCAGTGATAAACATGGTGTCTATTGGGTAAACACTCTGTATAGTGTATAACACTATATAAAATCAATGAATACAAATTTAATATAATAAGTTGTTGTATTGATTGTTATTGAGGGTATTCTTTTCCTCTCAAACAGCGTGCAGTTAAAAAATTTATTATGCTAACATCCAACCAAAATGTACCAGTGTTCCTTATTGATCCGTTGATTCTGAAATTGATTAATAAAAACTTCGAACAAGTCAAAAATACTTCTCATGGCTTCACTTCAGAATGCAAGTTTTTCTGTGTTCCAAGAGAATTTACTGCATTTGCACTACAGTATCACCTGTGGAAGAATGAGGTAAGTTGATCGCATTTAGATAATGTAACATTTGTTTCTTTTTTTTTTTTTCTTTTTTATTTATTTATTTATTTTTTGATTCATTGTACACAAATGGGGTACAACTGTTGTTTCTCTGGTTGTACATGAAGTAGAGTTGCACCATTTGTGTAATCATACATGTACATAGGGTAATGATGTTTGTCTCATTCTGTTATTTTTCCTTTCTCCCAGCCCCTCCCCATCCATCTTTTTCCTCTATACAATCCATCCTTCCTCCATTCTTGTCTCCCTCTGATAAGTGTATCATCATCTACTTATCAGAGAGCTCATTCGGCCTTTGGATTTTTGGGATTGGCTTATCTCACTTAGCATGATATTCTCCAACTGCATCCTCTTACCTGTAGATGCCATAATTTTATTATTCTTTATGACTGAGTTAATGTTCCATTGTGTATATATATATACACACCACAGTTTCTTTATCCATTCATCAATTAAAGGGCTTCTGTCTCTTACAAAATAGTATTGAATTAAACTAGTTTAAAATGTAAAACACCTAAAATCATTCTTAAAACTTTGTATAAATTGTATGAGGAGCTGGGCACAGTGGCATTCACCCATCAGCTCTGGGGGCTGGGTTGGAAGGATTGCAAATTTGAAACAAGCCTGGGCAATTTACTGAGACCATCTCTCAATAAAAAATAAAAAGGACTAGAATATAGCTCAGTGGTAAAGCACCCCTGTGTTTAATCCCTAGGACCAAAAATAAGATAAATTTTATCAGGAATATTTTCAGCTGTAATAGAATATAATTAATAATGGCTAATGCAAATATTGCATTTATTTTTCTTGAATAACAAGAAGTAAAATCTTGGTAGTAACAATTAGTTTTACTGACTGCTGATGTCAGGGCTAAATGTCTTCCTTTCTTTCCCTCATCATCACAAGATTGACATCACAGTTCCAGGTATCACATCCATTTTCAAAATGAGAGGAAAGAATGGTAATACCATCTTTAAAAAAAAAATGTTTCAAAGAAGCTTATGATAAACTACCATTAATATCTCACTATTCAGAACTATAATCCTATGTCACCTAGTTGTGAGAGAGCCTTAAAATATGGGTATTTAATTTAGTATCCATTAGTATCCATTAGTGTAGGCAAGCAGGAAGAGATTTGGTGATTAATTTTTAGTATATATTATATAAGGTAGACATAAGATTATATTCTTCCCATTTTGTAAGTGTGTAATACTTGTTTGATACTCAAGTGAAATGCTTTTTAGATGTGCTCAAAACTATGAATTTAACCTGCTTTATGGTTAACAAAATTAAAGTCAGATAGCAGTCAGCAAAAAAAGTCTCAAAGACCAAATATGCCAAAAATTTGATTACTTCTTTATTTGGAATATCTCTGACATAGTATGGATATGATTTATATGTGTTTCTAAGAGATTCAAGTTTTGGAACCTGATCTCCAGGGTGTTGATGTGTGTGGTGGGCAGCTTTTGAGTGGTCAGGCCTAGTTGGGCATTATTGAGTGTCTTGCCCTCAGAAGAAATTAGGTGGTTCTTGTGAGACCCTGAATTAGTGTTTAAGAGAGGGTTGTAATAAAAAGGGCAAGTCTGGCCCCACCCAGCTCTCTGGCTTCCTGTTTTATAATGTTTTCTCTTTTTCACACACACTCTTGTCTTTTGCCATGGGATCTTTGTCAGAGCCAGAGCTATGCTATTTTGACTTCTAGCTCCCATAACTGTGAGTTAAACAGACCAGCTCTGTAAAGTTGACCTATCTCAGACATTTTATTATGGTAATGTAAAATAGACTAATATAACTTCTGAGTTCCTGATTTCTTTGTTCTTAATTCCTAGGAGTTATGCAAATAAGAAAATGAGTATCAGATTAAATGAACATAACTAGTCAGCCACTGTGGGATCTGTTTTGATTGTATTGACCCCTGGTAGGCAGGGCTTACTTTCCAGAGTGATAGGGATATCTGGGAAAAACACTATAAGCTGCTCAGACCCTTGATTGCCCCAAACTCTTACATAAGACATCAGGAGAATGAATTGTCTGTTTTCTGGCCCATGGTTCTTTCCAGGCAATGATACAAGTGTTAAAATAGATAAATACATCATTTTTGTTTGCTTGCTTATTTTTTCCTCCTAAGTTTATATTTTGAAAGTGTTAAACTTATGAAAAAGTTAGAATGTGGTATTTAAATTCAGTTTTTGGTTTTAAGCAAAATAATGCTAATACTAAGTTTAAAAAGAGAAATAGTAGAGGGGGGTGTAGGGGTGCATGCCTGTAATTCCAGTGACTTAGGAGACTGAGACGGATGGGTTCCAAGTTCAAGGACAGCCAGTCTCAAAATAAAAAATAAAAAGGACACTCAATGGTAGAGTACACCTGGGTTCAATCTCCAGTACTGAAAAAAAGAAGAAAAAAAAAGTCACTTAACTCGAAGCTCATGATAAAAAAGCTTCTTATTCCCACACCTAGATCCAACCCCTTTGAACTCTTTATACCCTGATTATCTTCTCATTTATAAATTTTACATTTCTGTTAATATCTCATTTTGATCATGAGTTATAAGAGCTTAGCTCTTGTATTTACTTTTTCTCTCATACATACACTTATATGTCTGCTCATCATCTTAAAATGACTACATCTTGTAGTTAAATGAATGGTCAGTATTTATCATATTATGAATGTGTGGAGATTCATATGGAAGACACCTAGTTCACTCTGGCAAATTTTCCTTTTTCATATGAATCTTTTATTCTCTTTTTTGTTTGCTAGTTTTTTTATTCTATCAATAATCCTTCTGTGAACTTTGCAACAGAAACATAAAGCTCTCTCAGTAAGATCTAACATATCAGGTGATCCTCCCTCCCCTTGGAGACATCACCTTGAGCTCTTGGTCCTTTTACTATAATGCAGACTGGTCTTCTGTGCCAGTGTTGTTCAGTAATTCTCCTTCATAGCTTCCCAGAAAATCCTTTCATCTCTCCTGGGTTAAAAACGTCTGTTTTTTAGATTTTGTTTGCTTCATCACTCTAGGGAAGCATATTTTCTTATAATCTCCTAAGAAAGGTTGAAACCGTACATCTCTGAAAATGTTTCTATTCTGCCTTCATATTTGATTTCTAATTTAATTTATGTATCATTTGGCTTTTACTGTGTAACAAACCTCTCCAAAATTTACTGACTAAAAGCAACCTTTTATTTAATTCAAAATTCTGTGACCTAGCAATTTGGGTAGGATTCAGCTGGACAGTTGTGATCTCAGCTAAGCTCACTCATGTATCTGCTTCAGGAAGGCTGGCTGTCAAATGAGGCAGTGGAGGTGATGGGGCCACGTGTCTTTCATCAACCAGGCTAGTTCAAACTTCTTCACAAAGCACTAAGAAAGCAAAAGCATGCAAGGTTTCCTGACATTGTTTCAACATTAGTATTTCTCATTCATGAACATTAAATATATCTCCTTTAATTCTTTTATGTTCTTTAATAGTATCTTATAATTTTCTTAGAGATTTTACTCATTTTTGTATGATTTATTTTTTGCTACTTTGTCGTTTTTAATTGTGGGGGGATGCTGTTGTCTTTTGTATTTAGATTTTGTTTCTAGATCTTGTTTTCCAGCTGCTGATCTGAACTCTGTAGGTACGCTTTAGTAGTTTATACATTTTCTCTCTCTTTCTCTCCCTCAAGACTGATCAGATGAGTATATTGGACAGACAGATAACTTGGTCTTTTTTTTTTTTTTTTGACTGATTTAGGTAGGATCTCTAGCAGTTGTGTTGAAAATATGTTCTTTCCAAACTTTTTTATGTGGATGTTGAACTTCCAGAATTGATCCTCTGATTTTCTTATCTTTGTGATTTTCTCTTTTCCCAACTGTTGTATTTTTTTAACAGAATCTTTAATAGTGCCATTGATTTTGTCATATTTTTATTTGTTCTTTTTAAATATACATGACAGTAGAGTGTATTTTGACATATTTTATATACATGGAGTATAACTTCCCATTCTTGTGGTTGTACGTGATGTGGCGTTACATTGGTCATGTATTTATGTATGAACATAGGAAAGTTATGTCCAGTTCATTTTACTGTCTTTCCTATGCCTATCCTCCCTTCTTTCCCTTCATTCTCCTTTGTCTAATCCAATAAACATCTGTTCTCCCCACTCCTCTTTTTGTGTTGGCATCCTCACATCAGAGAGAACATTTGGCCATTGGTTTTTGGAGACTGACTTATTTCGCTTAGCATGATAGTCTTCAGTTCCACCCATGACATAATTTCATTCTTCTTTTTGGCTAAGTAATATTCCATTGTGTACATATACCACATTTTCTTTCTTTATTCATCTGTCAAAGGACACCTAGGTTGGTTCCATACCTTAGCTATTGTGAATTGAGCTGCTATAAACATTGATGTGGCTGCATCACTATAGTATAATGA
Source organism: Sciurus vulgaris (assembly GCF_902686455.1). Lineage (NCBI taxonomy): Eukaryota > Metazoa > Chordata > Mammalia > Rodentia > Sciuridae > Sciurus > Sciurus vulgaris. Next base: position 63,385,908 of record NC_136476.1, read on the forward strand.
TTTTAAGTCCTTTGGGTATATGCCAAGGAGTGGAATAACAGGGTCAAATGGTGGTTCCATTCCAAGTTTTCTAAGGAAATATGCATACCGCCTTCCAGCGTGGTTGCATCAATTTGCAGTCCCACCAGCAACATATGAGTGTACCTTTTCCCCCACATCCTTGCCATCCTTTATTGTTACTTGTATTCTTGATAATTGCCATTCTGACTGGAATAAGATGAAATCTCAGTGTAGTTTTAATTTGCATTTCTCTGATTGCTGGAGATGTTGAACATTTTTTCATGTATTTGTTGGATTTGTCACATTTTTGTTTGAAATATTCATGTTTTCTAAAAGCTTCTTAGGCTCTTTTCCTTATTATGGCATTCTGTTTTTGCTTCAGGACTATGCATTTTAAAGTTTTAGTTTTTCTAAAATGTTTTTTGCTCTCTGCTGCATTTTGTTTTGCTAAATCCCATCTTTGTGGATATTTGTTTTCTGGTATTTTTATCTTATTTTGTTTGTGTTTTTTTATGACACAAATTTAATGTAATTGTTGATCTTTGTTCATGTTTAAAAATAAGAGATTGTAAATCAATTGGAATCTTTTTTTTAATGGTCATTCCTCATTAACTAGTGGACTATACTATGGAATAATAAGAGTATACTAATGTTTTCATTGGAGAAACTCCTAAATGTCAGTATTTGTAGGTCATTTCTCTTGGACTATTTGATTTTCTCATAGAAAAGCTTTACAAGGCTTAGAAGCCAATACAAAGAATATTCTATAATGTCCCTTTATTTTCCCAAAATGAAGTTTGTAGACATTATAATTCCTATACACATAATCCCCCAAATCAATCTAATGTCTTAATATAATGTAGAAATTAAAAGAACTAATGTATGTTTCAGTGTGTAAATGCTCAAGCATGACTACATTGTAAGACATAATAAAACAATTCAGATGCTTGTATTTATAAGTAGGATCACAAATACAAACTCTTACTGTGAATAATATTGTTGTTAGTAGTTTGATTTTTCAAAGCAGTGAACAAATTTCCAACAACAAAAAAATAAAATTGTATCTTCACTAAAATGGCTATTGTATTGTTGAGAAATAAGGGCAGACCATTGTAAACATGTTTTCTGTGATCATCTGATAGGACATTTGAAATTATGTAGGACACAAGATAGATTTTCATATTCTGGATGGTAGAATGTCTAGTGTTCCTGGCATAGGCCTTTAAATGTCAATTTACCATTATGATAAATCAGGAATATACCCACAAATTTCCAAAATATCTAATATCTTCAGAGCTACTACTTTGGAAGAAAAGAAATATGCTACAGCTGGCAAAACTGATATGATCAGAGTCAACGGAAGAAGCAAAAGGTCAACTTTGCAAAATAAGCACACCTGTTCCCCATTCCAAGTTTATCCTTTTATGCAGATGACATACAGAGCCCTTGGATAGTCCTCCCTAAAACTTCCCCTGAGATGGAACTAACTGTGGACTTCATTTACATGTGATTTTTTTTTTCTTTATTAATGTCATTACCAAGTGAGCAAACTGTTGCCAAGGCAAATGGAAGTTTTGTTTAGAGCAGTCTTGACCTAGGCCTTTACTCTCCACTTTATTCTTCACTTTTCTCTCCCAGGGTTATAAAAACGCAAGGCTTATCATTCTGCCTAGTTTGTCAGTCTTCCTTTCTTCCCTCAACCATAGTCAGATTTCTTTTAAGATCTGGCTAACCTACTTAATTTTTCCTGAATTTACCAACTCATAATACTTTAATTTCTTTCTATACTGTAGTGTTTTTCTTTGAATTGGCAACCCTTACCCTCTGTCAGTATTTTCCAGTTCTTGGGTATACCAAGAAAGACAAGAAAGAAAAGAAAAGGAGCTCTGTAGTTGACAATTCTAATTAATATAAGGAAAATCAGGTGCAATTTCATTAGCCAGGATAAGCTACATTGGTTGCTGTTTAAAAAAAAAAAAAAGAAAAAGAAAAAAACAACTCTAAAATTTCATTGCTTTAGCACAAAGAGTATTTGTCTTTATACAAAATCTGTTGTGGATATTCCTGGTCATGAGTATTCCTAGGCAGCTTTCCTATCATTGGTGACTCAGGGATCCAGGCTGTTTCATTTATGTGGCTTTCTCATCTTGGAGTTCTTTTCTTTCACACATGCAGATGGAAGAAGTGCATGGAAGATCCTTTGGGATATTGTGAGGCCAGTCCTAGAAGTGGTGTATGATACTGGACCAAAACACAAGTTAGCTCTATATAGAGAAATGAGAGAACACTTATTATTGGTACTAGTTAATATTCTGTACCAGACTTATCACTTTCTCTCAATTAACAATATAAAAGCAACAAAATATCTTTTGACTACCTTCTGGGTATTTAGACACTGCTGATTCCTGTGGTAGAGGAACTTGTTTGTGTCTGTTAATTGCATTTAGTCATTTAAAGAAGCTATTAAATGACATTACAATAAGTAGTGCAATAGAGGTTTATTTTATGAGAGCATAGATGAAGATAGAACTAATTCAAATGACAACATTGAAAAACCCAAAGAAAGCACTCTTGAAAAATGTTTCTGAATGCCATGGGTAGTAAGACAAACTTTAGGATGCACATCATCACAAACTTTAATATCTGGCATTACTTCTTTGAGCTTTATTCTTCTTTCTTCTTGTATAATGGACTAGATAAAATACTCCCTTGCTGATCTTATATGGTTTCTGTGGATATCAAATGAAAGATGAATTTAATAAACTTTGTTCACATTATATAAACCAGAGAGGTAATATTATATAGTTGAAAGGACCTTTAATTTTGTTGGATAAGACCTCAGTGCTTATAGTGGCTTTGGGTCTTATTAGCTATGTTTCTTTAGACAGAAAAACTGCTATGAGTCTATCTATATCGTGTTGCCTATAATACCTGTGCTACTTACTTTATAAGGTAGATATCATGGGCAAACTCAATAATGCAAATGAAAGTTCTTTGAAAATTATAAATGCCTATTTAAATGTAAGATATTCTTAATATTTAACCATCTATAACAGTGGTTGTTAAGATTCATAAAAAAATCTACCATGTAGGTTAATCTTGTTATGTAAAATTCATATTCTACGTTGGACACCTGTAATCCCAGTGGCTTGGGAGGCTGAGGCAGGAGGATCATGAGTTCAAAGGCAACTTCAGCAACTTAGCAAGACCCTAAGCAACTTAATGAGACCCTGTGTCTAAATTTAAAAAATATAAAGGGCTGGGAATGTGGCTCAGTGGTTCAGCACCCCTGGGTTCAATCCCTAATAGAAAAAAAAAAAAAAAAAAAAGAGAGAGAGAAAGATTTATACTCTTAAGATGTTGAAAATGTGCTTTGTCTTATAGTATGTTTCAGTCTGTTTTCTTAAGATTTGCATTAGGTTGGGCTCTATTGTAGCATTTTAAAATGTTGGAATGTAAGAATTGCAAGTTTAATTTTAGCTGTCCTAATATTAATGTTTACTTTACACAAACTAAACAGAGAACACTAGAATGAGCATTCTCATTCCAAGGAAGAAATATGTATTAATTTAGATAGAATTCTTGAATATAACTTCTATGCTACAGATTTTTTTTTAAATTACTAATCTGTTAAACATCCTCGTTTCTAAATCTTCTGGCAAAGAGAAGATTAGCACAAAAATAGGGCTTAACTCAGTGTAACAGTCACTTTAGTATTGCTGCTTATATTTTGTTTTGAATAATCATGCTTGATGTTCATTCAATTCCCATAGGAAGGCTGGTTTCGGATAGCTGAAAATATGGGATTTCAATGCCTGAAGATTGAAAGCAAAGATCCTCGGCTAGATGGGATAGACTCACTTTCTGGAACTGAAATCCCCCTGCACTATATTTGTAAATTGGCCACTCATGCCATTCATTTGGTGGTCTTTCATGAGAGGAGTGGCAACTACCTCTGGCATGGCCATCTACGACTCAAAGGACACATTGACAAGAAATTTGTTCCTTTCCAAAAGTTACAGTTTGGTCGTTATCCTGGAGCTTTTGACAGGTAAGTTTAGAGCCAAAAGGGGAAGTGTGAAATGTCCACATGTGAGTTTTTATACTTTTTTTCATTTTGTAATGAAATCTAATACATTCACATGAATGTTCATAGTAACCTTTTTTTTGGAGGAGAGGGTACCAGGGATTGAACTCAGGGGCACTCAACTACTGAGCCACCTCCCCTCCCTATTTTGTATTTTATTTAGAGACAGGATCTCATTGAATTGCTTAGCACCTCACTTTTGCTGAGGTTGTCTTTGAACTTGTGATCCTCCTGCCTCAGCCTCCCAAGCTGCTGGGATTACAGGCATGCACCCAACTAGTAACATTGTTCTTAATGCTTCTAAATGAAAAGCAACCTAAATATACTTTAACAATAAAATAATAAATTTATATGTATTATGTATATATGTATTATGTCTATAATTCATGCAATGAAGTATTATACAGCATAGAAACAAATGAACTACCGCTCTAAACATCAGCATGGTTAAATCCTACAATGTTGAGTGACAAGGCAGAAAAGAATACAAATGTTACGTATAAAAAGCTCAAATATAAATGGATAAAGAAACTGTGGTATATATACACAATGGAATATTACTCAGCCATAAAGATTAATAAAATTGTGACATTTGCTGGTAAATGGATGCAGTTGTAGAATATCAAGCTAAGTGAAATAAACCAAGCCCAAAAAACCAAAGGCTGAATGTTTTCTCTGATGAGTAGATGATGATAAATAAAGAGGGGTGGCAGGTGGGTGGCAAGAGAAGAATGGAGGAACTTTGGATGGTTTAGAGGAAAATGGGGTGGAAGAGGGAGGGGGAAGGAAAGATAGTGGACTGAGGCAGACATTATTACCCTATGTACATATATGATTACATGAATGGTGTGGTATACATTGTATACAGTCATAAAAATGAAATTTATACCCCATTTGTGTACAGTGAATCAATGCAGTCTATAAAAAATTTTTTTTTTTTTAAGTGTTGGACTGGGGATATAGCTCAATTGGTAGAGTGCTTGCCTTGCAAGCACACGGCCCTGGGTTCAATCCCCAGCACCGCAAAAAAAATAAAAATAAAAAAATGAAGTGTTTATTTCTCTGATTTAAAAAAAAAAAAAGCTCAAATACAGGCTAAATTATGTTCATGGATATGTACTTAGTATGACTCAGTGGTCTGGGGTTGTGGCTCAGTGGCAGAGTGCTTGCCTAGGACGTGCGAGGCCCTGGGTTCGATTCTTCAGCACTGCATACAAATAAATACAATAAAGGTTCATTGCCAACTAAAAAAATATTTTAACAAAGAATACTACTTATACTTAGTATTAAGAATAAGGAACAGGTACCAGAAAAAAACAAGATAGAGTTTATTTCTAAGATGAATGAAGAGGATACATAGAGAACTGGATACATAGAGAACTGCAGGAAGCTAGCAAGATTCAGTTTCTGTGGTGGAGACATGGGGGTTTATAATTCATTATTTTGTACCTTTGTCTTATGTGATTTCTTATATATTTTTATGTATGCATTAGTGCATTATAGTTGTACATAATAGTGGGGTTCATTTTGACTTAATCATACATGAATGGAATATATCATTTGTTCCATTTCAATCCCAAGTACCTCCTCTTTCCTTCCCCTTCTCCCTCCTGCTGTTCCCTTTACTCTACTCTACTACTAGTCTTCCTTCTATTTATTTATTGTTGTGGTTTTTTTTTTAATTGGAGCTTTATATATATACATATACATAAGGGTCATTTCATTCTACAGTTCAACTATGTATAGAAGTATGTCCTTTGCTATCTCAGTAATAAAAATGTTTCTAATGAGAAAGTTATTTGAAGGGATTCATGTAAAATTTGACAGTGATATTGGCAATTACAGAATGAAAATTAAAACCCTTGAAATTGGATAATAAATTTGAAGTTTCTAATCTAGAGTTACACTTTTCTTCCCCTTTTGAAGTCACTAATAGTGATGCTTTAAATACCATAATCTTATGTGTAGGTAGCAATAAATATTTATCATTTGCCTTAAGTTTGACATTCTTATAAGGATTTTCAAATTGTAAACCCTTCTTAGAAACTTTCAGAGAGGCAATACTTATCTATCACACTTGAGAACTATCAGAGTGTTTATTCTTGCCCTCTTATTAGTATTTAAAATCATGTATTTGAGAAACCACTGAAAAAAGTATTCAAAACTGGAGCTGTCTACATTTTTTGTTTACATAAAGTCAAATCTTTCCTAAACCAAACCAGGTTTTTAGTAATAAAATGAACAATAATATTATAGGAGTGGAGGAAAATAGTTTGTTGTTATTATTTGCTCCTTTTATTGTTCTAATAATAATTTATGGTTTTCTTACCACTCCTATGCATACTTTATTCATTATATATTTCAAATAAGTTTTTTAGGAAAACATTATCTTTTTCGTAAAGTCTTGTGAGTTTATTTCAGTGTTTCATTAATAATTTAGTGAAGGTCAAAATTGTCAGTCAGAAAATACCTGTTAAAGATAATGTGTGCCAATAGATAAAAACCATCACTACATTGTAATATTTTATATAAAGAGAAATGGAAAAACTCAAGGAATATTTTTAGAATGGGGATATCCAAAATATACATGATTGATTCCCACATAGCATTTTGCCTGTTAATGAGTTCTAGACTCTTTTAATTACTCTTTTGTCTTAAGTGTTAAGAACATTTATTTCTTCAGAAGTAAATCAGTAGTTTAAAATTAAATCATTAAGCTTTATTTTTTGCCTGAAATACCAAAGTATATATGAACAAGTATAAAAATATTTTAAAATATATGAACCAAATACTTAAAACTCAGTTGCTGATTGATGTCAGATTCTCAAAGTCTTACTAAAGTTACTAGTTGATATCTGAGAAAGAAAATACACTTGATATTTAGCTATTTTACTAATGTTTAATATTGTAAAGAGGCTGCCAGTATTCTGGATTATTTCCTTATAATAAATCTTAACTTTTGTTTTCAGGCCAGAGTTACAGCAGGTTACTATTGATGGACTAAAAGTGCGTATTCCAAAAAATCCAGTGCACTTTCTAGAAGAAATACCACACTCAAGGTTTATTGAATGCAGGTATAAAGAAGCTCGAGCATTCTTTCAGGTTAGAGATAACCAAATAATATACTTTTAAATTAAAGGAAATATGTTTATTTTTAATATTTTAGGGGGAAATGAAGGACAATAAGCAAAATTATCTTTTCAATTCATCTATTTTCTTCTAGCTTCTGTTCTTTTAATTAAAAAAAAGATTAAAAATTAACCTAAAAAACAATTTAATCCCTAAATAGATAAATAAGTACTTACTGTTTTATTCATGTAGATTTTGATGGGGTTACTATTGGTCTTTGCCTTTAGTTGTAATAGCTTATAAACTTGATAGAAGATGGTGGATTGTCTTTTTGAAGCAATCTAGGAAGAAAGAGGTTACTATAGAAGATGGACCATGTAGATTTAGAAAATATTTCATGGAAAATATAATTTTTCTCAGAGGTTTGCTGCTGAATATGAATTTTTGTGTTCATAAAGCGTTTTTGAAGGCAAATGCTACACAAAGACCAAGTGCTTTTTGAACTTTACTTTATTGTTCAATGAACATTTATTGAAAGCCTGTTTCCTAGGCTTGTGGCCCTGGGGATATAAAGGTGATTTTGAAGGGCATGAAAGTTCAACTTTAAGAGCTAACATGAAACCAGAGATAAAGTGAAAATGGGCAAAATGACAGTGGGGTTTTGGTACCCCAATGCCCTTTATTTTCTAGGGTTCTATGCAAAAGAAAAAAAAAAAAGCTGCATGTGCAAGGTGGGAACATAATAGTAAAATGAAGTACCAGCTTTATTGTTGTTGCCAAGTGCCTAAGACCACAAATGCCAGGTTTCTCTGATATGATCTGCTGGCACCCAAACCTAGGCCTAAGTGGACCTTCCTAGCCCTCTTCTTTAAGAATTGTAACAGCAGGGTTATAAAATTTATTGAGCCTCTTGGCTGAAAAGCTAGAAAAATATATGTGTGGTTGGGCTTACTCTAGTAGGCAAGGGCTGCCTGGCATTATCCTAGCACATGGTAACAAGAAGCAGAAGAGTGAGTGAGTTTGGTACTTAAACAACCACTCACTCTTCCTGCCTTAAAGGAATTGCTGTGGTTGTCACCTCTGTCATGGCATTTATCACAGTGTATTACAAATGTCTGTCTTGTCACCCAGTAGGGGATTTAGTAAAATTATGTGTTCTTCTTGACGACAGTTTTCTTATTCACCTCTAGAGCCCCAATATCTATTACAGTATGTGGCACAAAGAAAATATGCAAAAATGCATCAAGAATTAGTGCTTATCTCAATCAAATGATTTTTTAAAATATTTTTAAGTTGTTGATGTACCTTTATTTTACTTATTTATTTATATGTGGTGCTAAGAATCAAACCCAGTGCCTCACACATACTAGGCAAGTGCTCTACCACTGAGCCACAACCCCAGCCCATGAATCAAATGATTTTTTTGAGGACACTTATTAGAACTAATTCACCAGCAAGGTTGGAACTACTTAACAAGCATTTGCCCTTCTCAATTTGTGAAAAGGCAGCATAAAATGCAAAATGATTCAAAATAACTGAAATATCATGTAGATAGTATCATACATTTTTTTTCTTCTTCTTTTGGTACCACCAGGGATTGAACCCCCAAATGCATTTAACCACTGAGCCACATAACCAGCCCTTTTTTTTTTTTTTTTTTTTTTTTTTTGGTGGTGCTGGGGATTGAACTCAGGGCTTTATGCTTGCAAGACAAGCGCTCTACCAACTGAGTTACATCCCCAGCCCTGTGTTTTATTTTTAGACAGGGTTTTACTAAGTTGCTTAGGGCCTTACTAAGTTGCTGAGGCTGACTTTGAACTTGAAATCCTCCTGCCTCAGCTTCTGAGCCACTGGATTACAGGTGTGGGATTACAGGTGTGCGATTACAGCTGATACTTTCTAAGTCTATATTTCTTATTCCTGGTTTTGAAATGTTAAGGTGAACACTTAATCAGGATTTGAGTAAAGAGCATGGATAAAGGATGCTCAGAGTGCAAATCAGCTTATAGCCTTATCCTTTGGGTGTTTAAAGTACCATCCAACAGCAAGACTATAATGCTGTCTGTAGGTCATATTTGTGACACAAACAGATGGAACTGTATTCATTCACGATGTTTTTTCTATATCATTCACTCACAGTGAGGCAGTCTTGTGATTCCTAATTCGTTTTCCTCTTCTGCTAGCGTGTTGATATTACTGATATACCTAATGGGGTTGATAACTCCTTTTTTATTCTTATCCTCTTAAATATTTCCTTCTTGATTATTTTTATGTTAGAACCATGATTTAAAAAAATGAGTCTGTTTTCCAATTGAAGTGTACATGTATGTATTTCAACACTTGATGGCGCCAAATAGTCTTATATATAATGCCCACTATAAAACACACAAGCAATGAACCAATCAAAATAAAGTTACACAGCTGCCTCCTAAATTTCTTTTTTTAAAAAACGATTTTTTAAAACAATTTTAGACTTAGATAAAAGTTGTGAATACAATACAAATAGCATTTTGAGTATGCTATGGATCAGATGCCGTACAAACTCAAATAATTTAACATTTTCTAAAAACAAAAACATCTTCCTATAACTCCTAATATAAAAATTAGGAAATAGCTGGGCATGGTGGTGCACACCTGTAATCTCAGTGGCTCTGGGGGCTGAGGCAGGAGGATCACGAGTTCAAAGCCAGCCTCAGCAACTTAGCAAGGCCCTGCAACTAGTGAGACCTTGTCTCTAAATAAAATATAAAAAAAGGTCTAGGGATATAGCTTGGTGGTTAAGTGCCCCTGGGTTAAATCCCCCTACTACCTTAAAAAAATTTTTAGGAAATTAATCCAGATTATTACCACTTACTCCCACTGAAATTTTACTAATTGTCCCAATAAAGACCTTTATATTAAAAAGGAACTTAGAATCACATGTACTAATTTTCCTGTCTCCTTAATCTCCTTCTGTTTGGGATTTCTCAGTCTTTTTATTGCTTTTATGACTTTGATACTTTTAAAGATTATAGTCCAGATATGTTGTAAAATATCCCTCATTTGGGAATTTATCTGTTTTTTTCCTCATGTTAGATTCAGATTAAACATTTTTAAAAGGAATACACAGAAGTGATGATGTGCTCTTGTTTTATGCCATCAGGTGCTGCCTGATTTTGATTTGTCCAATTACTGCTGGTGTTCCTATCACACACTTGATTTGTTATCTGCCAGCCTTACGTTGTTTGTTTTTCTCTTTGTACTTAATAAGTATTCAATGTGAAATTACTTTATAGCTATGTAAGTATTATTTTCCTCTTCAAACTTTTTCTTTCATCGAACCCAGGGACTTGTGCATGCTGGGCAAGCAGTCTACCACTGAGCCACATCCCCAGACCTCCTTGTCAAACTTTCATTTGTTTTTATCAGTGTGGATCCAAGGTTTCCTATTTTATCTAAGGGATTAGATTATATTCTTAAGATTTTAACATAACAAGATGTTCTAGGCTTATTATATAATTTCCCTTCCCCAATCCTGGGATCAGTTTTTTCTCTGATTCCTTGTTCATTAAAGAAGCCAAGATCTGGAAATCAGGTGTACCCATTGCTATTGGGGTTTTGCTGCACACAGGCCCTCTAAGTGGACAGGGATATGGTGTGTATGTCTATATTTTATCTTTTTCTATTGAAATCTGAATTTGCATCATTATCTAGAGGTAACAGTATATCCAGGTACATTATAAGTTTTAATCGAACAACGTAGGGTTCATTTTTATATTTCTGGCTCCCTTCTCAAACTGAGAAAATTGACTTCCACTGTTCTTAGCTATATTAATTATTTGTTTAATCTTCCCATATGTAACCGATATCTCAACAGATCCCCCTCCCCATGTGGATGTATTTCTCACCCTGCATAGACATTGCTACCCTTGTTGGGCTACTCCCCTGTATGACACCCTTGTCACCCTACTAAGGCTCTAAATGCCTACATCTGTCTGCTCATCTGCAGGGAGACTCTCCTCAACCCTGCTTGGCTCTGACATCCCATAATACCAGGCCACCCCTGTGCACAAAAACCTCTATTACTCCACCCTACCTAATTGGTCTTATTGGTTCAGGAAGGAAGGGAAGAATGGCAAGTTTTCTCCTGACTTTATTTACTTTTAATTATTTTCATAAATAAACCACGAGCTTCAGAAGTAGGATTCTATACATTTTTCTGAACTTGATTTTGTTTCACAGGGAAAAAGAACCACATTACGTAATAATTCATGAGCTTCACCAGTTGAATTTCAGTGAGAAACCAGAAGGGAGTATGGAAATATCTGGATACCTGACCTAGGAATATCTAGACAGCTATATTCTTCTCCTTCATTCACTAAATTTTTGATCCTTAGTTTCCTCATCTATGAAATGAGTAGGTACTTCCTATCATGTTATATTTCTTTGATATTTTGGAGGAGTCCTTCCAGATCCCAGGATTCTTGTCCATTCATTGGCTAAACAGGAAAAATTAAATGGACCTTTCTTTTTGGTAGTGCTGGGGATTGAACCCAAGGCCTTGTGCACTCTACCAACTAAGCTATATCCCCAGCCCAAAAGGACATATTTAAATTATGATGCTAATTTTTTTCTTTTTCAAGAGGACTAGAACATATCAGGCAAAGGAAGCAAATATATAAAGGCACAGAGGCTAGAGAACTTGTAGTATAATTGGAAAGTTACATTTTATTGCTGCAAAATGAATTGTAAGGAGGGTGGAGGTGAGACTGACCAATAGGGACCAGAACACAGTGTCCTTGTCTCCTAGGCCAAATAATTTAGGTCTTTGTCCCCCTAGTTAGTGAAGCATCACTGAAGAATTCATTCAGTTCTAAAACTTTCTTCAGTTCTAAAACTCTAAAAATGAAGAAAATCAGAAAAGCAAGATGACTGAGTAAATGATAATATTTATGTAAAACTTCATATTTTGCAAGGCATTTTCCTCCTTAAATCTGCTCAGCAATCATGCACAGTGTAATTATTATACTCAGTTACAAAGGAGAAAATTAGATCTAAGAGAGGTTTGTTTATTCTTTCATTGTCATTGATTCAACAAAAATGCAGGCTCTGTTCTAGACACTGGAAATATGTCATAAATAGCATAAAGTAACTTTCCTTCACTGAGCTTATTTTCTTCCAAGACGATATGCCCAGGATCATAGCTAAAAAGTAATGATCATAAATTTGAACACAGATAAACTGATTCAAAATCTCAGCTCTTTGTACTTTACTACTGTTTATAAAGAACAGTAGCATCAATGAATGATGAAACATCATTTAGTTTATTTTGTTTCCGTTAGGCTTGTAGCTATGGTAATTAGCCTTCTTTCCTCCTAATTGCCCAGCCTGCTAAATTGTGACAGGGAGAAGTTGATAAAGGTGTAAGTGTATTCCTTCTTTTTTAACTGATCTCTTCTAGAAAATACTCCTATATTCGTATTTTAATGTGTGACTAAGAAGTAACTGTAAAACTTGATATTTATTGTAGAAAATGTATATAATGTGACGTTAATTACCAGATTTAATTCAGATGTCACAGAAATGTTTCCAGCAATTTGAAAATAAACAGTAGCTGACTACTGTTTATTAAATCTGTAGCAGTACCTTGATGATAACACTGTGGAAGCTATGACCTTTCGGAAGAGTGCAAAGGAATTATTGCAACTAGCAGCCAAAACGTTAAAGAAATTGGGAGTACGATTTTGGCTGAGCAGTGGAACTTGTTTAGGTAAAATTCTTGCTGCTTTATGTTTGTCTTGTTATTTCATCTATCCATTTTGTCTTTAGGGATGACCAATTAAGTTGACAAAACATCAGTAACATTCAAAGTGTAATATTTACAGACAGAGTAAACATTTCTGCATGTAGCAAAGATCTATTGATTTTTTTTCAAAGAAATTAATTTCAGAAATATAGAATAGAATCTTTGGAAGATGATGTTTGTGTTTACCAAACTGTGTAAGTAATATGTAGAAAATTTACATCAGAATATGTAGACTATAGTTGGTTTTCGGTAATCCTTAAACTGGCATTTTATTATTTCTATCCCAAAGACTATTTTTGTCTTTAAAAAAAACTGTTTTTTTTAATTTATATATCATATAATCAGTCTGCATTGCACCAAAAGTTTCTAATAAGAGGAAGACTGAAAGGGGTGTCATAAGGTACCACAGACCTTTTCCAGATCATTCAGAATATTACTGATTCTTCATCTGAGAGGGAGAACTACAGACTTTTCTATAGTCCTTAGACAAGTTGCTATTAGAATCTGAGAAAAATTTCTAGATTTCTGATAACTATTCATTAGATCAAACTTCTTTGGAATTTAGAATTATTTAGAATCTTAAATGTTCTGTTTTTGTTTGTTCCCTGTTGACTAAAAGTATGGCTGATTATAGCTGTATTCATTGTTTCTTGATTAGAACTGTCCAAAATTTTACAAAAAAAAAATCTACCAAAAAAATTTACAAAAAAGAAAATTTACAAAAAAAATTTGTACAAAAGTAACTTCAGCTCCTACTTTTATAAAGAGTTGCCATATAATTTGTTGTTCAATCTGAAAGTGAAAGGAAATGCCATAGTTATTTATTCTGGTACAACAGGTATAGACTGGGATGTGGGGTTATCCTTCCATTGGAACATGTGGAAGATTATACAGTTCTTCCTATCAAGGCTTACAATTAGAATAAACCCAAAGAGGAACATTGTTCACACAATTGTGTGATATTTGCTTAAAGATTTAACTTTTTAGAAGCAAAGTTGTGTTATAGTCTGTGTCATTAAAAAGACCTCTTAAGGCATGTGCAGTAGTGCACACGGGCTTGGAATGCTGAGGCAGGAAAATCAAGAGTTCAAAGCCAGCCTCAGCAACACGTTCTTAGCAACTCAGTGAGACCCTGTCTCCTAAGTAAAATACAAAATAAGGCTAGGGATGTGGCTCATTGGTTGAGTGCCCCTGAGTTCAATCCTTAGCACCCCCTGCAAAAAAATACACTTCTTAAACATTTGTCATAGCTGGGCATGGTAGCCTAGCCCATATATGATCCTAGCAACTCAGGAAGCTGAGGTAGGAGGACTGCAAGCACAATAGCAGCCTCAGCAACTAAGCGAGACCCTGTCTCAAATAAAAAATAAAAAGGGTTGGGGATATAGCTCAGTAGTAAAGTACTCTTAGGTTCAAAAAACAAAAACAAACATTTGTCATAGTTTGTTTTGAGTTTTTAGGCCTGTGGATTTCTTGATTTAAGGGCATTTTTGAAATAAGAGGGTTGAATTAGATGAGCTTTCCATTTTTTATAGTTTATAATTATTTAATAGAATTATTTTAGAATTCCTATAGCAATGCCTATTAGGATAATTGTTAATACTTATTTAGCAATGTCTGCTAGGGAAATGTAGAATATTGTTTACTTTTAAAATGATTTGGATGGAAAGATTAGTAGGATAATAAGGAAAACTCAGAAGTTCATAGTAATATTAAGATATAAGTTTTATTTTTTTAGGACAGTGCTCTAATATCTAAGTGAGTGGACATATAGTAAACACTTAAATATCTTTTGGTAGTATGTGGAAAATTGAAGCTAATATTACTCCTTTTTTAATATTGTCCATCAGGAATGAGCTATTCAGAACTGGTAAATTCTATAAATATTGACTGAGGAAAGATATAATGATTAATAAAATTGTTTTTAGCACACCTAAAGGCAGCATTCATCACTAAATGTCAATGACTAAACATTCTGAATAGCAACTTAATTTTTTTTAAATGGATGGCCCATTATGGGTTGGATACTCAGTAAAGGGCCATTAATTACTCATTTTTTAAAAATGAATATAAAGTGAATGACCCAGTTAACACATTTTAAAGCTAATAATTTATACAGAAATTAAAGTATGTCATGAAAGCTTAGGAGGAAGCTGAGTATTCAGACTAGTGACAAAATTTAGATAGGCTAGATAGACAGACTAATAGATTGATAGACTCCTATAACCAAGTCTTTTCATTTGAAATTTAATTTTCTAAAAAATGGTTTTGGTAAAGTATCCTAAGTCTAATCCTATGAAATAAAGTTCATTGCTAAAAGAGATCATTAATTTTTAAATTTAAATTTTTAATAAAATTTATGCTTTTTGTTTTAGGATGGTATCGGCAGTGCAATATTATTCCTTATAGCAAAGATGTTGACCTAGGGATTTTTATACAAGATTACAAATCTGATATTATTATAGCATTTCAGGATGCAGGACTTCCACTCAAACACAAGTTTGGGAAGGTCAGTAACAAAACTTGGCTTTATTTCTTAAGTGACATGTCTCAATTATAGAGTTTATATAAAGCAACTCAGACATAATTTTTTTGTTTTAATAGCAATAGTTTATTTTTTAAATAGGTGAAGTGAGTGAAACATTTTAATATAGTTGATCCTGGTCTGAGTAGACCACTACATTTGCCTAAGAAAACTGCTCATCTTCTCTGTATCATTCTGATTTTAGTATATGTGCTATTGCAGCTAGCACTGCTTACATAATTTTATCACTCAGTATTGATGGGTTCAACCACATCTGATTTCTGCACTATTTAAGGAAAAGCTAGAAAATCTGGCTTTTAATCTATCAATGAGGAAAGAAGCATCTTGAACTCTAGTTAATAAATTTATTGTTAATTTACTAGTCAATAATATGTTAAAAAATTAATGCAAAAAGTAATTCTACCTACCCTATCTGAAGTTATATTATTTCTTGTGAGTTATTTAATTTTATGTTTACCTATGAATTGATATCATTATAATTATCAACACAAAACATTTCATTGATTATTAGGGGGTGGAAATATAGAATCATTGTAAAGAAGTACTTCAGTTTCTAGTTTATCTTGCATGTCCTAAGTTATAGCAGTTTCCTCAGAGGTCTACCAGAGATAGGTCATTATGGTATAGATAAATGTTGCTCCAGACAATTTGATTCCTATACCCCTAAGTCCATGATCCCTGGTGATTATCTTGCTCTTAATTTGCTTTTTTTTCTGTACCTAAATTTTTTATTTCTTCTTCTATCATGTATATAATGTAATGATCTGTGCTAGCATGTGGTTATGTGTAATACTGCTTTTTTTATTTATCGATTGATTATGATGAGAGACTTATTTCCTGATTGCTTTTCTTGGTTATAAAGATGTAATATAAAGATGTAATTTTTCTTTGGATTCTTTCCTTCTTTAGTCAGAAAGGGACTCTGGAGCAGAATTTTTCCATTTTCTCTGCAGTGATAATTTTAACTACCATAAGTCATTTACTTTGAGTTGTCATCTGTTGTAAGAAACATTATTTTTATGTGCATTTAAGAAAAACATCTTTCATTAAATGATGAAAAATTAAACATTTTTCATCAAAATTTAAACATCATTGCCACTGATACCTTCTAATTTCAGAGGTACTCCAACTTGAAAAAACATTCATCTTAAAATTAATACTCTGTACATGTAAAGATAAGGATCCTTTTATCTTTGTAAAAAATTTTTTTAAAATGTATTACTATTATTTCAATCTTTGAAGGTTTTCATCTTCACCCTAGGTGGAAGACAGCTTGGAACTATCCTTCCAAGGAAAAGATGATGTAAAACTTGACATTTTTTTCTTCTATGAAGAGACTGACCATATGTGGAATGGAGGCACTCAGGCCAAAACAGGAAAAAAATTTAAGTACGAATCAGATAAGTACTTATTAGAAGGGGCTGTAGAAATAACTTTAGAAAGAAAAAATAGGGGAATAACATAAAGAAAAAAGAACATTTGTCAAGGCTCCATTGTTTAGCTAATGCTTTTCTAACTACCCCATAGAGTCTAATTATGCCTGTGAAGTGAGAACCTCCTATGGGGACAGTCTGGGAGGAGGAAATGTTCCTAGGTTTGTCAGTTGAAGGAGTCATGGTCAAAACTCTTGAGTCATCAAAAAGAGAATATCAAAGCAAGGAACACAAAAATCAAGCTCAGAGCCTAAAATGAAAATCACAGTTATAGGAGTCTGATAACTATATGGGAGTCTCGTAACTATTAGGGTTGTTAAGAAGGAGATAGTCAAGGTGAAGTTTAAGTGAAGAAACTGAGATTGAATGGGGATGAGTCCATGAGTGCTGGGAAAGCTTTAAAAATGTGCCTGTAATATAGACAAAAAGAATATACTTTGGGCATAAGAGCTACCATATTTTATCAAACGAATAACGTAACAGTATTTTACGTGTGACTAATAAAGTAGAAACACTGCTAGTTAGTTATAAGACACATGTTTCATAGGTTGGGAAGAGATGTGTTCAGAATTGATGAAATTTAGTATGTTAGATTGGTATTACTAATACCTAAGTTTCTAAAAATGCTCTCCTACTCAAACTCTTGGATAAGACAAAAGTGACATTAGAGGGACTGGGGCTATAGCTCAGTTGGTAGAGTGCTTACCTCGCATGTACAAGGCCCTGGGTTCAATCCCCAGCACTACACACACACACACAAAGACATTAGAGTACCTGCTCTCTTTTATAATGCACTTTATCCACTGAGTGGAGTAGAATGGAAAGAGGGAAAGAGAAAGCACGCACATGAGCACACTAGCCCAAAGAGCATAGGCATGAGTCAGACAGACCTGAGAAATTTCTTGTCCACCCTAACTAATTTTTGACATTCATCTTCTCTGAAAATGAAGTGCCTATGAAGTTCCTCATCTATTAAATTTATATAAAAACTACTGTGTCACTATTCTGAACCCTACTATAGCACTCTTACAGGTACAACCCATCCAATGTACACAGCCTTAGGAGGTAGATGATCTGTGAGGCTCTGAGAACTTAAATGTTATTTGTTCAAGTTAGTGAAACAGTCAGAGAGCAGTCTGTCTAGAGTTCATACTTTTAACCACTATTCACAGTCTCCCTTACATACCTGATAGTACAAAACACTTAGCATAATGCTTAGCACTTAGTAAGTTAGCAGTATTTAGGGTTTATTGATGTTATTTAATATTATTAATTTTATGATTACAGTGTGGTTACTATCATTATTGCCATTATCATGGCAATGTACCTGAGATTGGGGCTTCTATTAGTAAATAAATTTGAGTCATTAAACATAAAAGAGAAGTCTATAAATATGAAGGATGTCCAGACTGATCCTAATTTCTCCTGAATACATTGACCCATCCTCCTGGGATCCCTGAATTTTTATCTGAAGGCAAGGAGTCCCCATCAAAGATTAAACTTGTTCTGGAAGTTTGAGAGTAGTCCAAACCTATTTTTGGAGTCATAAAGTATCCCCAAACTGATGCTAATCCCAGAGCACATTCTTGAAGTTTTTTTTATTTTTTGTTTTGTTTTGTTTTGTTTTTGCTTTCTAAATGACAACAAACTCCTTTATGCTAGGTAATCTCTGATTGGAAGAATTAGAAATGAGTAAATTAATAAAACTTAGAAATAAGTAAATTAATGAGTAAATATTTGACTGTAATTGTGGCTAAATGAACTGAGAGTTTAATGTTTTAGACATTCAGCTATAATTTGTTTAAAATATGATAGAGATGCCAATTTTAAAATATAATTGGGGGCTTTTTGAAAAAAATTTTTTTAAAGTATAACATTTAAAAATAGTGCTTAGGGCTGGGGTTGTAGCTCAGTGGTAGAGTGTTTGCCTAGCACATTTGAGGCACTGTGTTTGAGCCTCAGCACCACATAAAACCAAATAAAATAAAGGAATTGTGTCTATCTACAGCTAACAATATTGAAAAAAAATAAATACTGCATGAAGCCAGTGTGCTTGCTTTAGAACTCCAGCTCTACATTTAACCACCTATATTACCTTGAGCAAGTTGTTTTATCTTTTTCCTGAGTTTTCTCAACTGTAAAATGAAAATATTATGAGAAATTGCCACATAAAGTGATTTTTTTTTTTTTCAAGGATTAAAACAGGTAATTCACAAAAATCCTTTGAAGAATGACAAGATGTCCCAAGTAGCCGGGCATTGTGGCACATGCTTGTAATTCCAGTGACTCAAGAGGCTGAGTCAGGAAGATAGCAAGTTTGAGGCCAACCTCAATAATTTAGTGAGGCCATAAGCAACTTTGTGAGACCCTGTCTCAAAATAAAAAAATTAAAAGGGCTGGAGATACGACTTAGCATCCCTGGGTTCAATCACCATTATCAAAAATAAAGTGTCATGAATACTAAGTAACTGTTACCTGCTATTATTAATATTACTACAGTAGTAGTAGTAATAGTAGTAAACTATTCCTCCTCTTAGTCTTATGAGCAATGTACAGATTGGAGACCTGTGTAATTATCTCAGTATAAAAGTGCCACATTTGTTCTCAGAGAACTCATATAAGAGTGCCACCCTTTTTTTAAAAAAAGATAATTTCTAGAGCTAGTATTAGAGTCCTTTTGTTCTTAAATTTCCTCTTAAGTGGTGAATTTTTCTTTTCACTGACATGATATAAAACTCACAAACCTCAAAAGAACTATTCATTTCCAACCACTACATTTCTGGATAGAAAAAGCTTCTTTCATTCTGTTTCTACTGCTCTTTATAGTAGCAGTGTTTGGGAAGTGTGAAGTGTTCTAACTATTTAACAAGAGAAATGAGCAGTGATAGAACTGTCTGGACAGATGGTGTGAGTCCCAGATTTTCTATCATGTTACTGTGACCTTAAAAGGCAGAGAAAAGAACAGGAGATGGCTGAGTGGAATAGTTTCTTTGGAAGATTCCCTCAGCCATATGCCATTTTCATTCTTTTCAGCACTATTTACTTTAAGGAAATATATTTTTAACACTACCATTCTTGGGGGGGAAAAACCCAAACCTTTAATACTAATGTAAGGGTCTTTTTATCTTTATAATACTCTATTTTTTAGTCATGTGTAGTTCATGCTGAGGAAAATCATAGATAGAGTACCATTTTTTAAGAGGCTGAAAGGAACTCAGGAAGGGAAAGATTCTTCTCTTTTTAAACTTTACTCTGCATGCTACAGGATGATGTCTTGGTCATAAGATTGAATAATAATTTTAATATCAACAGCAAAAATAAAGATATAGCTTAGCAGGGTATCTGTTAGGTAGCAGGCACCATGATAGGTACTTTATGTATTTAATTTTAGGTAATCCGTATATTGTCACTGTGGGTTAGATATTCTCACCCACTGTTAGACATGAGGAAACTATAGTCAAAGAAGTAAAGTACTTTATTCAAAATCATTGGCCATTAATGTCAGAGCCAAAATTTAATCTCAGATCTGTTTATCTTAAACCTAAATGCTTTCTGCTAAGAGTTAATAGGGTAAGCGAGTTAAACTATGTAATGCATTTAGAATAGCACCTGGCACAGTGTACGTACTGTGTCAGTATTAGTACTGCTGCTACCGTCATTGCTATGTTGCTATTACTACTGTTGCTATAATTACTGCTGTGCCATATAGGCACAAAACATAGCACTTCAACACAGTGCCTACATGAATGTATTTATGCTGGGCAAACAATTTTTATAGGTGTCATAATACTCATTCTATTCACTCTTTTTACTCCTATACTTAAAGTCATTCCTTTAACCTAATGTCCAAATTCCAAATTTTGTTTTTAACTGTTGTCTTCATTTTCTACATCTATTTGTCTTCTCAAGAGTTCAGATCACTAGTAATAAAAAGTGATGAATATAAAATTGTGCCTCCAGAATGTGAAGTTTTTATTCCACAACTTTACAGTTATAGTTCCTTCAGTTACTGCTTAGGTTTCTTGGGGTTATTTCTTACCTGTCCATCTGAATCAGCTGGCATAAGTTTTAGAGGTAATCATAATAGTAAACTTTTTTTTTTTTTTTAAAGTAATGCTGAGGATCAAACAAGGCCTTGAGCACATGCTGGGCAAGTACTCTCTACCACTAAGCCACATCCCCAGTCTGATAGTTAACTTTTATTGAATCCTTACTGTGTGTTAGACACTGTACCACACTTTTATATCCATCATCTTATTTAACCCTCAAAATAGGCTTATAAGGGAAATTTTTAATATTGTTATCTTTATTTAATAGACAAGGAATCTAGTTAGAGCTAAGAGTCAGACCTAGATCAGTATCACTCAGAGCCCATGCCCTTATCTGTATGCTGTTAGCGTCACTGTGATCTCTGTAAAATGATTAATAAACCCTCCATGAAAACATAGTTGCAGTAATACAGCTACTGCAACATCCTCAAATAGGAAATCTCCTATCAGACTATGAGTGGGTTCCTTATACCTTCTTACATTTTCATTTTCTGCCTCTTGGATAGATCTTCAGAAAATTTGGATTCTTAGTCTGAGGACTACATTCACATTTGAGTGTGACTCCTTTGTAATTTATTACTTAATTTCTATAAAACTTATTTCTAATTACTGTGTTCTCAGGATACTGATGTAAATATAACTTCATTTCTGCTCTCAAAGATCTCATAATCTAGACCATAAAGCAAACATTAAAATACTCTATCAGCAGTATAGTAATGAGCTATGTGCAATCTGTAGTTGAGGTGCAGGATCAACCCTATGTAGAAACAACATCAAAGGAAGTGTGACTTCAAAACATATTGGTTAGGTAGATTTAGAAGGAATATGGAGGAAGTCCTAATAATAGGTTTAGTTGACTATTTTTCAACTCTGTTCCCCTTTTTTTTAAAATTTAATAAAGTCTGACAGTATCTCTATACATAAAATAAAAGCTTTATTAGGGATTATTTATATACACACAGGAATATTATTGAACCATTAAAAGAATGAAATCCTGTCATTTGTAACAAAAAATAGATGGAACTAGAGCATATTTTTAAGTCAGCCAGACCCAAAAAAGACAAGTTCTCGCTTATGTGAAAGTTTTAAAAAAGTTGACCTGAGTGTATAATACTGATTATGCTAGTTTGGAAAGAGGTGGGGGATAAAGAGAGACGACGTTTGATCATTGTACATCATGTGTGTATTGAACTATCATGCTGAACTCCACTAATATGTACAGTTAATACATTAATAAAAATAAACAAAAGGAAATAAGGTCAAGTTGTCTTCCTTTGGCCATATCATCCTACATAGAAATTTTATAACCTTGCCACTCAGGTCATAAGCAATCATATATCACATTTATTATTTACCCCAAGCTAAGTCCCATGCCCAGTAAATATGTTAAATGAATTAATGAATGTATATGTGGATTGATTGATGTTTACTAATTCTGAAAAAAAAAAAAGTGTGAGCCTTTTGGAGCTTTGATGCATATTGCCAGATTGCCTTTCTAAAAAGTAATACAGATTTTTGTGTAGTCATCAGCAATGAATGAGAGTGTCAACTACTGCATGTTACTGAGTTTTGCAATTTAATTATAGTCATTCATGACTCCCCTGATAGTTCCTTTAAGTAACTTTTTTCACTTCTTTTCATTAATCCAATATATCTTTGAAGCATCATAAAAATGGGTCAGTCATTCGTGGCAAGTTATTAACATATATTACCTTTCTGTTAACTTTTCCAAACATCCATTGGCTTTTAGTGCTGCATAGCACATCTTTTTCCCCACCTTTCAGTTACATTTTCAAAATTCAGCTATAAAATATTGCAGTATATCTGAATATCTCATTTAAAATGTTTGTTAGATACTTATTATTTAGAGATTTATATCTATATTTAATATTTATACATATGTGGTTTTAGTTGAGTGAGCTTCAGGTTTCTCCTCCATAAAATGAAGATAACACTGCATACCTCGTAACACTGCATACCTCGTAGCATATAATGCTTAGATTAAATAATATCATGAAATCACCTGAATTGGTGCTTGGCACATAAGAAATTCTCAGTTGCACTGATTCTGAATTAAGCAAGCAGAACCTAGAAGTTCAATTAGGAAGGTTCATTGCCATGTAGTAATTAGAAAAAAAATCACATTATAGTGAATAAAAGCCTACCAGATAAAAAATGAATACACACCTTATTATGTAATTGCAGAGAATTTGTAAGAATAAAACAAGTAGAAAGAATGCTGAGGAAAGGGTTGAGCCAGCACAATTTGAATGAATATTGTTGAACACAGGATTTCTATTAAATTAGATTGAGTTGGCTTTAAGAAAGGAGATTTAATCTGAGTGTAGAAAGATGATGTTGAGCAATGTTGGTGAAGCAGTTAATTGATGGAAAGACTTAATGTTGGACTGCAGAGTTTTTGATTTAATGTAATAAACAATAGAATCTCTTAGGGCTTTAGGTGGGGAATGTAATAAGACGAGCCCTGTTGAGGAATATTGTTATAGCTAGTATGTGTAGGCATGAAGAAGTGAAAGACTGTTAGTACAGAAACCCACAAAAAAAGCTGATATAGTAAGCTAGACTTAGGTGTATAAGAACCCGTGCTAAACAGGAGGTAATTGGAAAAATTAGTAAAACAAAAACAAAAACCCCCTCCGTACCTGGCTATGAACAAGGGAGTCTTCAACCTGAAAGGGAATCCAAGAACTCCAAGGATCCAAAGTAAAACATAAGTTTATAATCTTAGAACTGGAGAAAATTAGGAAATAGAAGATAATCATTAATTTTTTAATTGAAGCGTAACACGTACACATAAAGGTACACACACAAAAAGTATATAACCCCAAGAATGATCAAATGAGCAATCAGGCAGTCAAAAAATAGATACTTGGGCCTGGCATGGTGGTGTACCCCTGTAATCTCAGGAGGCTGAGGCAGGAGGATCACAAGTTTGTGGCCATCCTGGACAACATAGCAAGATCATATCTCAAAATACAAATGGCTGATGATGTGACTTAAAGGTGGAGTGCTTGCCTAGCATTCACAAGGCCATGGGGTCAATCCCCAGTACTACAAAAAAAGATACTTGCCAACATCCCAGAGGCCTATATCATTTGCCCTCACAATCATAGCTCCTTTCTCCCACAAAGTTGCAACCATCCTATCTTCTAATATGAGTTTAGTTATACCTGATTTTTCACTTTGCATAAATGGAATCATGTGTTGCTGGTGTCTTTTCACTGAACATTATGTTTGAGACCCATTCATGTTCTTGCATGTTGTTGCTATTGTTCAGTTATTTTTTTTCCTGTCTGACTGTACTATAAGTATTCATGAAGTCCACTGTAGTTGGCTATTGGAGTTGTTTTCAGTTTGAGGCTATTTTGGATGTTGTAGTAAACATTCTGCACAAGTCTTCCAGTACCCTTGTGCATGTTTGTCTTAGCCCCTTAAAATACAATAAACTGGATGGCTTATAAAGAACAAATTTATTTCTCACAGTTCTGGAGGCTTGATGTACAAGATCAAATTCCAGCATAATTGGACCCTGGTGAGATCTCTCCTCATGCTTGCAGACTGTCAGCTTCTCCCTCTGTCCTCACATGGTGGGAGGAGCAAGCAGGTCCCTCAGGCCTCTTTCATAAGGATATTAATCCCTGTGACCCACTCATATGACCTAGTCATCTCCTCAAGTTACTACCTCTTAGTACCATGGCCTTGGAGGGTTAGGATTTCAATGTAAGATCTTTGAGGGGACAGAAACATTCAGGTCATAGCAAGAGTGTGATATAGTGTGGGATAGCTTCATCATAGGATATACAAGTATTAATTTTTTTGCTTACAAATAGTTTTCAAAAGTTGTTTGTACCAATGTACACTTCCATTAATATATCATAGTACTTTCATTGACCCACATTCTTGCCAACACTTGGCATTGTGAGACTTTTTCATTTTAATCATTTTGGAGGATGTGTGGTGTTACCACATTATAGTTTTAATTTCCATTTCCCTAATGAGTTGGTGAGGGCCATCACTCTTTCATGTTTATAGATTATTTATTTACTCTCTTTTGTGAGGTACCTGTTAAATGTCTTGTCAGTTCTTTGAGTTGTCAGTCTTTTTCTTACTGTTTGTAGCTTATATTGAAAATAGCTTCTCTCAATTTGTTCTTTTTTCTTTTCACTCTTTTAGTGGTAACTTGTTTAGTGAAGGTTCTTAATTTTAATGTAGTTCAGTATGTCATTATATTTATGGTTGATATTTCTTGTGTCCTTTTTATGTGAAGTAAAGATCAAGTTAAGGCCAGGTGCCTTCGTACACAGGTATAATCCCAGTATGTTGGGAGGCTGAGGCAGGAGGATTGCAAGTTCAAAGCCAGCCTCAGCAATTTAGTGAGACCGTTTCAAAATAAAAAACTAAAAATGACTGGGGATGTGAATCAGTGGTAAAGCACCCTTGAGTTCTATCCCAGTACTTAAAAAGAAAAAGAAAAAGAAAGATCAATCTCCCAACTTGTATTCACCAGTTTTCTGTTAGTGTCCATTTTAGACACCCTACCTTTTGAAACTTGATTTTAGTTCACGATTTTAAATAAGTCATTAGTAGTACCAGATTGTCTTCCATCATCACAGTTCCTAGGTTTGCCCAGTCAAAGGCATTGGATTGCCCCTCCTTTAAATTACTCCTTGGTACCTCTATCTGGATGTAATCTCTTGCTCTAAGTCTATATTTTTTTTTTTCCCATTTGCCTCTCTCCTGCTTTCTTGAAGTACTTTTGCTGATTTGTCTGGTCTTTCTAAGTGATAGATAAAATCAGTCTTGGTACATTGTATATCTGTAGGACTGAGTGAGACCTGAGCCTTACTCGAAAGCAAATCAAAGCTTCTTAAGTTTATTCCACTCTGTTTTGTGAGGATGATAGGGTGATACCAGATTGATGACTTGATCCAACCAGCACCTTTGGAAAATTAAAACCATAAAATTAAGTTACTAGTTATTTTCATGCTCTGCTTCCAAAGACTTGAGTTAGATGTAGAGTCCTCCCTCATTGTCTCTCAGCTTTATAGATTGATACTATTCTACTATATTTATAGCTCTTAAAAATCACATTTGTCTCTAGTACATAGAGCTAAAAAGGCAAATTTGAATAATTTCTTTAAATGAGTATATTTAAAACATTGACTTTCCTAAAATGATCTCATTCTTCCCTCCCTATCTATGTCTTTATATTTTGTAACATACAGATTATGTCTTAGGTCTCCTTAATTACACCTCCAAACTGCTAGTGAGTAGCAGGTGCAAAACTGAGGGTTGAGGGAAGAACTGTGAATGCGTGTTACATGGTAATTGTATACTTACACATCATAAGAAGTGATAGTTACTTATATAGTGAGTTTGGTGTTTCTTTTTTTTTAAGAGAAGATGCCTTTGGAATGAATAAACAGCAAATCTTTCATTTGTGTAAAGTAAAAATTACATTTTTTGAAACTGATATATATTTTGTTGTTTGCACATAATTCTCTAAGGTGTTAAGTTAGGTAGTATCCTGAGAGAAATAAAAACATTTCTACTAAAATACTTATATACAGATGTTCCTACCAATTTTTTTCATACTAGCAAAAAAAGTAACATTATCCTAAATCAATGCTCATCTTCTGGTGACCAGATATACAAATTATGATATATTCAGATGATGGAATTCTACTACTGACATACTAACATGGATGAATCTTCAAAATATTATGCTAAATAAAAGAAGTCAGGAGCAAAACACACTATGTATTTACTTTTATTTTAAAATTGTAGCACAGGCAAAACCTGTGATGAGTATAGTAAGATTGGAGGTTGCCTAGGGACGGGGTGGGTTGACTACCTGACTGGCAAGGAGCACAGGAAACTCTGGGTGGTAGAAATGTTCTCTATCTTGATTTAATGTGGTGGCAACATAGGATTATACATTTATTGATATTTATCACTTCAAATGAGTACATATCATTCTATGTAAATTACACCTCAAAAATTGACTTAGGTTAAAAAGATAAAACAATATTTTTTTACTTTGATACTAAGAGAAAACAGCCCAAGATATCTACATTAAAATGCAGAGATATATGGGACCAGAAACAGTGAATTTGATAAGGGGAGACCTATCTATAAAGATAAACTTCAAGATTTTTGTATTTGATTAGATAAACTGGATTATCTGATATCAAAATAAGCCTTTTGTACTTAGCATGAAATTTGAAGTCATAAGTTTAATCTCATTTTTCAGGTATTTAAGTTATTTCTCTTAAGAGAAATGCTAGTAAAATTATCTTATGGAGGCCAGGCGCGGTGGTCCTTGCCTGTGATCCCATCAGCTCAGGAGGCTAAGGCAGGATTGTGAATTCAAAACCAGCCTCAGCAAAAGCAAGGCACTAAGCAACTCAGTGAGACCCTGTCTCTAAATAAATACAAAATAGTGTGGGGATGTGGCTCAGTGGTTGAATGGTCCTGAGTTCAATCCCTGGTACCCAAAAATATAAATAAATAAAAATTATCTTATGGAAAATAAACACAGCTGAAGTCTGATTTTTATGTGCTATAAATGCAGTTTTTGGAAGTTATGCAGCAGATATAAAAATGTCCTGAGACTTTGTCCTCTGGCACTGAAGACTAATTTTTATGTACCTTTTAAAGTAGTTGTTTTCAATGTCATTGTTATGTATCTGCATTCAGGTAAAAATAGGTAACTAAATGATAACTAATTTTAAAGGCTTTAATTTGTCTGCTTGTTGATATACATTTTTTCTTGTTTCTCCTGTAGCACAGGTGACTACTAATTCTATCCCTGGGGCAGAGGTCATAAAGGGATCACATAGCAGAGTTTGCTATGCAGATTCCATACTGGACAGTAGGGTAGGTAGGACCATTCAATTTACAGTGGAAGTCAGTGGCAAAATGAAGTTCACTAGGTAGAAATTCACCATATAAAACACATCCATTCTCTCCTTGATCTGTGTTTATATATATATATATATATATATATATATATATATACAGATACAGAAATGGAGAATGAAATCAGTAAAGATCTTAGAGATACTATATTTCAGCCTAGACTCTGCAAAGTATGTTAGTAATTCCCCTATAACTCCTTTTGCTTCTATGTTGTCTGTGGTGGGATTGCAGAGCATTTAGTACAGGGAATGATTTTTTTTAATACAAGGCAGCATACTATAACTTTGGTTTTCAGGAGTTGAATTTAATTCTTACCTGATTGTTTAAGAGCAGGATTGGAGTGATGACTTATAATTAATGTGACAGTAATACTTCACTTTGTCATACTCTGTTTGCTGCAGACACAAAGCACTCTGAATATGTCTTAAGGTTATAGCTGGGCTAAAAGAATAAATAATGATGAAGTAGTATTTAAATATAATTTTCAAATTAAAAACAGACTAGCAGAATAAATCATAAACCTGAGATTCATCTTAAGGAAACCAATACTAAAAAATATTTATACATGCTACCTGAGAAAATAGATTGCTTACAAAGAAGTACCAAGTATACCTTAGCAATAACTGAGGCTAGAATATAGTGGAGTAACATCTTCTAAAAGTCAAGAGAAATAATCGCCAATTTAGAATGTTATGTATAGTTAAAACTAACATTCGGGTATGAGGTAAAAAAAAAGACATTTACATATATACAAAGACTAAGAAAGTTTATGCCTCATAAACCCATACTTAGAGACATACTAACAAATTCAGAGGAAAGATGTGATACATATAAAATAGTGGTGAACCAAAAAATGAGTAAAATATGCCAATTAATTTGTTTGCCATTGCCTATAAAAATTATATTAACGACTAATGTATTAAAATGAAGAAGGTCAAAAAGGAAGACACTTGACAATAAGTTGAGGAGAAGGAGGAGTTGATTTGTCATTGTTCAAGGAGTAAAGTATATACACTAAGTCCCATGTTTAAGAAGAGGATAGAGATTCCACATAAATTTGGTCTTTAATAGAAAATGTTATAGTGAAGTAAGTATTTTTAGTAACTAGAATATAATTATCTAAAGTGTCCAAACAAGCAAAGAACAGAAGGGACTATATTAACCTTTATTAATCCAAATGAAAATAGGAAAAGTAGAGGAGGAGATCAAAGGAAAAGTAAAACTGAAAACATGTAAAAATAATTAATCAACAGTGTCTTAGATATCATGATGAATACTTTACATTTATTCATTCTACACTAATATCCCTCTGAGGTGTTGGTACTGTTGTTATCCTCATTTTATAAATGAGGGAATTAAGGTACAAAGAGATTGGCCAGTGTCACACAATTACTGATGAAGCCAGAATTTGAGCCTAGGTATTCTGGCATGAGACTAGTTCAAAATAAGTACTATATAATTTAGTACAGTAAATGTAAGCAGATTGAGATAACGTTCAAAACTTCAAAGATTATTCAAATGGAAAAACAAAATGCAGCTGTATAATACTTTTAAGAGGCATACCCAACACAAAATCACACAGAAAGTTTGAAAATTATAGGGATGGAAAAAGATATACTGTAGTGTTATTAACCAAAGAAAACTAGTACTATAATACTGTTGTCAGATAAGATCGAATTAAGGGGGAAAAATAAAGTATTAGAAGATCCATTATATAATCTTTAAAAGAAACAGTTTGCCAGGATGAAATGCTATTCACGAGCTTATTATCAGTATGACCTTTAAAAATTAAATATCAATGAAATTTAATGAATATTTGGCATATTCATAATTGTGGTAGAAGATGTTGATATGCCTTTTTTTTGCTTTATTTTTAAAACTTGTTCAAGCAAAGAAGAAAAATATTGATGATACAAAGTTTACAAGTTTGCTAGTATTTGATACATAAAAATTTTCACTGAACAATGGTGAATATAGTTTCTTGTCAGCTATAAACAGAATTTACAAAAGTTTATCATGTACTATATCATGAAGATATTTTAGTAAGTATTAAAGAATAAAACTCTTCCTCTGTGTGTATGTGTATAATTTTCCAAATGAATGAATTAAAGGGGAAAAAAAAGTACTTGATCATTTTAATAGATGATATTCTAATATCACAGTTGAATTAAATTAGAAGTTGACAGTTTTTGTATTGGTTCATAATAGTTATGCATAACATTAGGATTCATTTTGACTTCTATAAAAGCATGAAATATAATTGCTCCAATTATATTTTCTAGTGGATACAGTTACCCTTCCTTTCCTCTCTCCCCTTGTTCCCTTTCCTTTGCTCTATGGATCTATTTATTTACATTTTTTAAATTGGTGCCTTATGGATATACATAATGGAGAGATTGGCTATAGTATATTCATATATGCACATTGGAAAATTAGGTCAGATTCATTCTACTGTTTTTCCCTTATCCTGTCCTGCCTCCCTTCCCCCTAGTTGCCTTCTTCTGCTCACCAGATCTTTCTTTTTTTTTGATGGAATCCCCCCATTTTACTCTCTCTTCCTTTCCCTCCCTCCTTTCCTTCCCCCCCTTCTTTCTCTCTTTTCCTCCTAACTTTAGACCAGCTTCTGCATCTCAGAGAAAGCATTCAGCCTTTGACTGTCTCAGTCTGGCTTATTTCACTTAGCATTATAGTCTCCAGTTCCATCCATTTACCAGCAAATGACATAATTTCATTCTTTTTTGTGGCTGAGTAGTACTCTATTGTGTATATATACCACATTTTCTTTATCCATTCATCTGTTGAAGGGAACCTAGGTTTCATAGTCTGGCTACTGTGAATTGTACTGCAATAAACACTGATGTAATGCCAGATATGGTGGCACATGCCTGTAATCCAAGCAGTTCAGGAGGCTGAGGCAGGAGGATCGAGAATTCAAAGCCCAGCCACAGCATCTTAGCAAGGCCCTAAGAAACTGAGCAAGACCCTGTCTCTAAATAAAAGATAAAAATGGCTAGGGATGTGGCTCAATCCCTGATACCAAAAATAGCCCACAAAACAAAAACACAAACAAAAAAACCATGATGTGACTGTGTCCCTACATTATGCTGATTTTAGATTTTTTGGCTATATGCCGAGGAGTGGGAGAACTGGGTCATATAGTCCCTACATTATGCTGATTTTAGATTTTTTGGCTGTATGCCAAAGAGTGGGAGAACTGGGTCATAGAGTATCCCATTCCTAGTTTGAGGAATCTCCATACTGCCTTTCAGAGTGGTTGTACTAATTTGCAGTCCCACCAATAATGTACAAGTGTACCTTTTTCCATATAACCTTGCCAACACTTACTATTTATTTGTATTCTTGATAATTGCCATTCTGACTGGAGTGAGAGGAAATCGCAATGTAATTTTGGTTTGCATTTCTCTAATTGCTAGAGATGTTGAACATTTTTTCATATATGTATTCACAATTGTATTTCCTCTTTTGAGAAGTGTCTGTTTAGTTCTTTTGCCCATTTATTAATTAGTTTGCTTTTTTGGTGTTAAGATTTTTGAGTTCTTTATGTAGTCTGGATATTAATACCCTATCTGAGGAGCAGGTGACAAAGATCTTCCATTCTCTAGGCTCTCTCCAAGTTCCTAATTTTTTCCTTTGCTGTGCAGAAAGAAGCTTTTTAGTTTGGTGGCATCCCACTTTTTTATTTCTTGCACTTGAGGGATCTTATTAAGGAAGTTGATTCCTGTGCCAATATGATGGAGTGTTGAGTCTACAATTTCTTCTAGTAGTTACAGGATTTCTGGCATAATTCCTAAGTCTTTAATCCATTCAGTTGACTTTTGTGCTGAGTGAGATAGGAGATCCAGCTTCATTCTTCTACATAAGGATATCTAGTTTTCCCAACACCAGTTGATAGAGACAATCTTTTCTTCAAAATGTGTTTTTGGCAGCTTTGTCTAGTATCAGATAACTGTATTCTTGTGGGTTTGTTTGTATCTTCTATTCCATTGGTCTTTTTGTCTGTTTTGGTGCCAGTACCATGTTGTTTTTGTTACTAAAGCTCTGTAGTATAATTTCAGGTCTGGTATTGTGATACCTCCAGCATTGCTCTTTTTGCTCAGAATTGCTTTGGCTATTCTGGGTCTCTTATTTTCCAGATGAATTTTAGTACGGCTTTTTCTGATTCTGTGCAGAATGTCATGGATATTTTGATGGGGATTCCATTGAATCTGTATAACACTTTTGTTAGTGTAGCCATTTTGATATTAATTCTGCCAGTCCAAGAACATGGAAGTTTCTCTATCTTCTAAAGTCTTCTTCCATTTCTTTCTTCAGAGTTCTATAGTTTTCATTGTAGAGGTACTTCATTAGGTTTGATTCCCATTTTTGTTTTGTTTTTTCAGGTTATTATGAATAGGAATAGTTTTCCTAATTTCTTTTTCAGCAGATTCATTATTAGAGTGTAGGAAAGCAATTGCTTTATGTATGTTGATCTTGTGTTCTGCTACTTTTTTAAATGTGTTTATCACCTCTAGAATCTTTGGGTGGAGTTTCTTGAGTCTATTAAATAATAGGATCATGTAAACATCATCAGCAAATGGATAGTTTGAACCCTTTTTTTCCCTATTTGTATTTCTTTAATTTCTTTTCCTTGTCTGATTGGCTAAAATTTCAAGGACTGTGTTGAATAGGAGTGGCGAGAGTGGATATCCTTGTCTTGTTCCTGTTTTTAAATGAAATACTTTCAGTTTTTCTCTGTTCGGTATGATGATGTCCTTGGGTTTGTCATATATAACCAATACAATGTTGAAATAAATTCCTTCTATCCTTAGTTTCTCTAGTGCTTTAAAGATGAATGAATATTAGAATTTGTTAAATGGTTTTTTTTTTTTTTTTGCATCTATTGAGAAAATCATGTGATTCTTGTTCTTAACTCTATGTGGTAAGTTACATTTATTGATTTTCACATATTGAACCAAACTTGCATGACTGGGATGAGAACCACTTGATCATTGTGCAGTATCCTTTTAATGGCTTTTTCTGTGTGGTTTGCCAGTATTTTATTAAGAATTTTATGTTTATCAAAGATATTGGCCTGAAGTTTTCTTTCCTTGATGTGTTGTTGTTGTTTTGTGGCAATTTTTTAAGTTGAGGGAAACTTTTAAAGACACTCCTTAATAATTAAAGTGTTAAGAAAGAAATTATAATAGCAATTATAAAACACTTAGGACTCAAAGATGATGAATGTACTGTATATTAAAATGTACAAGCTATAGTTAAAGGGGTAGAACTAAATTCATAGCCTTAAAACCACTTAAATGTCAAAAACACATTAAAAAAAAATGAAGACTTTCACCTGGAGAAAATTAAGTAACAATAGAGACAGCCTGAGTAAAGTGAAGAAAGAAGCCGAAAGAAGAAATTAATGAAATAGGAAAAAACAACAATTCCAAATACTGGTTCTTAAAATTTTAATTTTAAAAATAGTAAAATAAATGGGCATGTAGCAAGACTGATTAAGAAGAAAAGAGGAAAAATAAAGACAGTATGCAGTGTTCAGACTCATAATGTCTTACTCTTTCTGTTCTTAACTCTTTTACACCGACTCTCAGAAAATAATGCAACAATTAGGCAAAATGTGAAATGGTATAATTTTCTAGAAAAATATTAACCAAAATCAACTCAAGGTGATTCACTTAGTCTATATTCATTCAAGAAACTGAATTAGTGATCAAAAATCCTTCTTTCCCCTCCTTTTTCCTACTAAAAGACACGAAGACCTAGAAAGTGTACAGGAAAGTCTTACCATACCTTCATAAAATAGGTTACCCCTATATTAAATAACCTATTCTAACCTATTCTATATTAAATAACCTAATATTCTATTTCAGAAAATAGAATAAGAGAAAATTAAGTAACTCATTATATGAGACTAATTTGAATTCTGAACATGGGTAACCTAGAAAATTTTAAGGGAAATTATAATCCCAGAGAACACAGATGAAAATATCCTAAGTGAATGAAAAAATTTTTCAGTGTATATTAATGTAATCTTCCATATTAAAGTATTAAAACATTAAAGTAAGAAAAAACTGCATGATTATTTTAATAGATGACATTAAATTTTTTTTGTTTTATACTTAAAAGAAATAAAAAAATATTTTAAACAAAATAGAATTTATTTCAACATATAAAGAAAATATAACAAAAGCCTAGAGTGAGCAATCATATTTAATGATATCAGAAAAAACAGAGTGTCTGCTAGTCCATTGTGTTTGACACAGTTTGCTGGAGGGTTTAGACACTGGAATAACACAAGGAAAAGAAATTAGGAGTTAGAAGAGATAAGATCACTAATGAAAATAACCCAACTATATTTTGCAGAAAATTCCTGTGAAAATATGGCTGCTCTTCCAACTCAAGAGTTTAATGAAAACCTAACATTTAAAAAGGTCAGGTTCAGATGGAGTCTCTATCTCATTTAGCTTAGTTAACTAGTAATAGTAAACAGTGGTCTTCTAGGATGCTGGAAGAACTTCTTTTTCATTTAGCAATTATGTCCATATATTATAAAATTAAACTGATGAAATTACTTTAACCATCACAAAGTAGCTATGAATTTTAAGAGTATCTGTGAAGAAAAAATATGTTCTACACCAATTGACTCTTAATTCTTTTTTTTTCCAAACAGTTTTTTGTTGTCATAATATTTTTTTAGTTGTCATTGGAT
This sequence comes from Sciurus vulgaris, assembly GCF_902686455.1. Lineage (NCBI taxonomy): Eukaryota > Metazoa > Chordata > Mammalia > Rodentia > Sciuridae > Sciurus > Sciurus vulgaris. The sequence continues at coordinate 63,420,545 of NC_136476.1, forward strand.
TTTTTATTTTACTTATTTGTATGTGGTGCTGAGTATCAAACGCAGGGCCTCACACATGCCCAACAAAGACTACAACTGAGCCACAACTCCAGTCCTGATTCTAACTCTAACTACTCTTTTCAGCAAAAATCAAATGAAGGAAAACATGGTATGAAATAAAAAATAGATTAAAAACTCTTTTGTGTGTGATAGTAAGATCCCCTAAACTTGTTTTCTCATTTAGGGTCGCTTTACTCTAAATTTAAATCACATTTTGGATCCTGTCCAAGAGCTTTAAAGTACAAACTCATCAACCAAACTTATCCTAGCTTTAAAGCCCAAGGTAATATTGCAGACTTGCAGACCATGGTGTATTTTAGTCTTAGACATTATTTGCTGGTAACCTGACAGGGTATGTGGCATGTACTGTTCTGTGCCACTCACCCCACTCCCTCTCAACAATTCTATTTCAAGATGAGTTTTTGAATTTTATGGTTTGTTTATCGCTTCTCCTAGGAAACTAGGGGATTTTCTTTTTTTTTTTTTTTTTTTCGTTTTTTTTTTTTTTGTTTGTTTCGTTTTGCTTCTGAATGGATTGAAAAATAATTAGGGGGAAAAAACAGAAAATTTAGAGGCATTTCTGTTTGGGAACAAAAATTAACATTTGAGTTAAATTGTCTTCACGTTGTTTTCACATTGTTTATATATTTAAAATGGTGTGGTTATTCTCACAAATCCTTCATTGTCCAAAACATGACTTTTATAAAATCTTTAGCATTATCTTCTATCCTCTCTATCCTACATCTGTTATTTTTCTCTTCCAGCTCTTTGGTGAGACTATAGAAACTAATACTTAATAGAGTATTCTGAACTAAACTTACTAGATAGACCATGATCTCTGCCTGAACTCAATTTTAGTGTGACAACTTGATAGGACAGGACAGGTGGCTATTCTGCTGACCAGCATCTGATTGGGGAGGGTGGAAGTTAATTATGGGTGGAAATGTCTGATGACAAAATAAGCAATTCCTTGAATATGAGTGTGCAGAGTAAAACTGGGACAAGCAGATGGTAGGTCTAAGATGTATCTTGTTTCTTTCTCAGCTGTGAGATTTGCTGTGGCTATCTTTTCACAGAAGACAGCTGGGATAGCCCTTTAACTGCCAAAACCCATTGGTTTTTGTAGAAGGCACTTACTGCTGCCTTTTGAGTTTGTTCAGTCTCATTTTCTTGTATGACTTTATGTTCATTTCATGATAAAATATGATATTCAAAAGCAGAATATACAAGAAATGACCTCTCCTTGGAGAACGTCTCAGTTAGGTCCTGTTCCCACAATGTCATTTAATCCTCTAATTTTATGGTACTAGGAATTGAACCCAGGAGGCTTTTTATCGCTGAACTTTTATTTTGAGATAGTTACCCAGACTGGCCTTGAATTTGCAATCCTGCCTTACCCTACTAAATAGCTGAGATTATAGGGGTATACCACCATGCCTGGCTAATCCTCTGATGTTTTAAATTTCTGTGATTTCTTCTGTTGCCACTTCAGCTTTCTTAATAAAAATTCCTTCCATGTTGTGAAGAGAAGTAGCGTTTCTCAGAAAAAAAGCCAACACAGAATATAGGGATATATGTGTGTGTACACACAGACACACAGACACACACACACACATACAAACACACACACAAACACATACACACACAGCTTACTTTAATTAGACCTCTAGTTTTTGCTTTCCTTTGTAATACATTGAATTTAATCTTCTTGATCCAAAATACCTTTAAGAAACATGTTTTGGTTTAATTACTGAAACTTAACTACTAATTGATGTAGTTCTGCAATAAATATACTTATATTCATTATAACTAACATTCCTTAGACTAGTTTAAAGATGTTTTGTAGCATTTGAGGGAAAAGTAAGGAAGACAAACTACATGTAGGATCATGAAGATATGGAACCACAGGAGAAACCTGGGAATGCAACTTGGAGTTATGCTTATTCTATATCCTAAGGAAATTTAGGTTGTATAAGAAAATAATAATTTTCCTTTATCTTTTGGTAACTTTTCTTTGATACCTCTTTCCCTAGTAATCCCAACAAATTCTAGGACTGACTTTCTTTTGTATAACTTGGATACATCCCCATCTCTGAACCAATTACTATAAATTACCATTGGGTTTTTTCCTACTCATCTCTGAATCTTGGAGTAGGGGTTAGCTCTTGTGTATATGGACTGGGAATAGGGGAGTAAAATTGAAGTGGTGTTAGCATTTGAAGAGAAAGGGATGTTGGATAGTTAAAAACACTAAATGTCCACTCTCTGTGTTTCCAAAGCTGCTCAATAGGAAAGGGCTGTCCTTTAACCAAGAATGCCCTAGGGTTTCTCAGCTGAACCCTTCACTGTGGAAGTCTAACCCCTCCACACATTGCCTCTATTCTACCACAGATACCTGTTTCCCAAGTTTACACTGTGCTGGACTGAGTTTGTAGACATGAAGGTCCATGTGCCCTGTGAAACCATCGAATACATTGAAGCCAACTATGGCAAGACCTGGAAGATTCCTGTAAAGATGTGGGACTGGAAGAACTCTCCCCCCAATGTGCAGTCCAATGGAATCTGGCCTATTTCTGAGTGGGATGAGGTCATCCAGTTGTACTGAAATAATAAGTGGAAATAGGAGACACTTTCTCCTGAAAAAAAAAAAAAAAAAAGGTTGGTAACTATTTGAAAAACTACATGTCTATTTATCAAACATAAGCAGAAGCCAAAGGAAAAATGTGACAAGTTTGAAGACAGAAAGAATCCTGACTTTTGAGCCATCCAATTTAATTCTCTCATTCAGCATTCACTGAGTTTCTGTGTGTCAGGTAACATGCTAGGTTACAGTGGAGAAGCAGAGACAAATGATCAAATGCCTGCCTTGTTCCTGTCCCTCTGGTAAGCACCCCAGTTTTCCTTTGATGGAAACTCTCCACCTTTTGAAGAGCTGAAGTAAAATATAATATATTTTATAATGGTTTTTTTAAATGTTAAGTTATTCTTAGGCTGGAAGATGAGCTCATCAGCAAAGCTAACGAATGATATACTCATGAAAAAGAATAATGTATTCTTGTCCTCGGTGTTGAAGCTGGTGTAATAGTGCTACCTTTAAGAATGCGGCGTCTCAGTTAATTTTCAAGTGATCAGACTTTACGTGCATCAGGAAAAGATTGTAGCAGACTCATTTGATAAGCTTTCTGAAGTGAATTGATTTAGAGCACAGGGCATTATTCTATAAGAGAAGGTGGGAGCTTATTTCAGGCTTTGTCATATAAGTAACTTTCCATACACTTACTGTTTTCATATTTGAAGTGAGAAGAAAGCTGATGTTTTTATGATGCTTAAATTTTCAACTGTGTTGAGAATATTTTCATTGACCTTTGGTATACTTGTTGGCATATCATTCAAGCAAGTCCATGCTACTAGATGTGATTTTGAAGAGATGTGATTTACAAAACTTAATTTCCTATTTCATTCCCAACCACTCTCTTAGGTTAAAAATATGAGCTATTCATTAACATTTTATATTTTCTCAGTTTATAACCCTTGCATTCCCAATTTAATGTTGACCCTAAGATATTAATAGAAATACCTCTAATTTTTCTAAATATACTCTTCTTTGTATTTATTCATCAATCACAGCTCCTTCTCTTTAATTTATAGACTATAAACTAATTTAAGTGGCAAAAAGCTGTTACTTCTCTTCTAAAACTACTTCAGATCTCCAAAATGAAAGGTGAACAATGAACCTAGAACTGTTCCCCACCCTCAGCCTGTAGTGTTTATAAAGCTGTGTCCCTCTCTCATTGTTCAATCTGCAGTGTCACTGGGGCAAGAACTCAGACTTCTCTGCTTTCTCAAGCATCATCCACTCTGGAACCATTCAGTTTTCTTTTTCCCCTCAAGATACACCCCCGAGTGGGTTGGGATGACTGTCTCCCCTGTCTCTTTACTAGTCACTTGAATTATGTATTCTCACTGAGTGAGAAAGGGAAATGCAGGCCTAGGAAGCACTGGGAAAAGAAGCTGAGTCTTATATCTCATTGTGCTACTTAGGACTGTCTTCTGGACTGGCATGGTAGACTTTTCTCTAAAACAAGAATAATGAGTCAATTTGAAAAACAATATGAAAGTTTTCTTTGATGAAAAGTAACCAACATTCTGTCTCTCTTAGGATGCATTCTCAATGCAAAATCGTTGGGGTCTTTTCATAAATAAATAGGTTTTGGGGAATCTTTGTAGATTACTAGCAGACTTGTACCCAAATGACAGGTCATCATAATCATCTTTCTCTCTGCTAGAAAATCAGCCTGTAGACTGTAAACCCAAATTTTAAATATCTGACTCTAATTTCACATATTGCACACCCCAAAACAATATAACAGATAATAATTGTTTTTGGGTAAAATCCACCCTACTTGGAGAGTAATGTTTGCTTGTGCTTGACATCTGGAACTACATATTCTTCACATTCCTGCCCAAATTGGGGCTCCCACTGTTTGCTAGGAAATCCTACCCACCCTGTTCAGGTTGTTTCTCTTGTATCTGTCTCAAAAATATGAGATCTGGAAATGTCAAAATCAAAGATGTCTTGGTCCTGTTGGCAGATTTTCCATATTCTTCCTTACAGAGACAGGCTGCTGAAATCTCTCTCTTTTCTTCCTTCTGTTTTTATAGGCTTTAGCTCTTGGGCTTCACTCTAACTTGGGAAAATGAAAACCTTTCCCCAGACTATGAAGACAGCTGGGCTTACCTCTGATACTGATTCAGCCTTACTTCAATCTGTGCTTCTTAACATTTGAGCTCGGCTGAGTGTCCAGAGACCCTGAGTTAGGGGTATCCCCCATCAATATCTCGTCAGATCACTTTTCTTTCCTTATCTAGGTATTTCAGCAGTCATTTTCCTAATCTGATTGTTTTCAGGTCCAGTGTGCCTGGTTTGCTTGAAGAAGACCTCTTATATTAACTTAATGGTAATTAGGCACTGTGAATGTCTCTAGAGAGATCCTAAGAAGCAAGATCAGTCAACTGACTTTGAAAGTTGATAATCAGTCCTTGAGAAAGCCATTCAGTCCTTCTCTAAACTTGGAGCATTTATCCTTATCCTCCTTCTACTGCAGCAACTGACACCTGGCCCCTGGAATAAAACAGTAGTTTCCTAAACTGAGTATCCCTAAGAATAGCTGAGCAGTGGGAATGCAGGTTTCCCTAATTTCCTAGCTACAAACCCTGAAAAATGACCACTAGGTAATAAAATACATGCCAGCATCTCCGAAAACAACTTAACATTTAAGTAAAAATCACCCTGCTCTTGAAAGCTAAATGGGACTTTAGTGCAATATTCATTTTGACCCTCTTATTTTATAACTAGTAAATAAGCAGAGAAAGGAATATTCTGAGCAAGAAACAGCTGAGGCTTAAACACACGAGTGCCATGACATCTAATCCAGTGTTTCTTTCATTACTTACATCCCAGTACAACATCTTTGACCCTTTCACGATGCCTGACAGAGGAGTTACCCAGTGCTCCGTGAGACAGTGTCAGGGTATTTCTGCCATTCCTCATTAATATCTTTTTGCTCAGATTGAAATCCTGAAGTGACAAAGAGGTTAAGGGAGGAATGTTTCTTTCTTGTCCAGATTTTTTAGACTACCTTCTTTATCTGAAAAATACCTTATGTCCCCAAAATAAAACTGTTCATGCCTGGAGATACCAGCCTTCTGTACCAGATTCTCCAGAGATCAAGACGTATCCCATTGTTACTTTACCCTTGTATTTCCCCAGAGAACAATCAGCACCAATTTGCTAAGTGCCCATCTCTGAAGAGTCCCTCCCCTTCATGAAGTAACCTTTCATGAGGCTCTTTCTGTCTCAGGCCCTTTTCTTCCTGAAAGATCTTTACCCTCCAAAGAGAACAGTAGTAAATGTAACCAGAGTACGTTGCACTTTTCAGGACTTTTTTTTTTTTTCCCCACCCCTTCTTGGCTGGAAAGGAAATTGAAGTATCTAGTTTCTTTCTGTTTTTAGTTATTTATAGTGAAACTCTCTTATGAATGCAAGTAGTTAACAATAGATTGTGCTCATTGCTCATTTCTTTTTAAATTTGTGACTCCAAACCATTGCTTTGATTCTTACACAACAAAGCTTCAAATGACACATAGGCAGAATACTGCATAGCTAAGCAGGGGTTTGTATATTGGATACTAAATTTAAATCTGAAAGACACACTTGGAATGAGTTCCCAACTGCAGTCTAAAATCTCATCCAATATCACAAGCCTAAGCCTACAAATTTTTCTAAGTTTCCCCTACTTTTTCCTTCTGAAAAACAAACAATTCCTTCATCCTAAATGTTGTAAATCCCTAGGGAAGGTCTTATCTCAAAAACCTAGTTATGCATTCCCACCTTCTAACATATACCCATATTTTAGCTGCTTACAAGCATGGGATAACTCCAGTTACTGACTGAAAGAATTTCACAGGAAAGACAGTGAAATGAATTGGACATAACTTTTCTATGTTCATATTTGAATACATGACCAGTAAAACTCCACATTATGTACAATCACAAGAATGGGATCCTAATTAGAATAAGTTATGTACCATGCATACAATATGTCCAAATACACTCTACTGCCATATATATCTAAAAAGAACAATTTTTTTAAAAAAACTGAGAGAAAACGGGCCCGAGGTTGTGGCTCAGTGGTAGAGTACTTACCTAGCATAGGTGAGGCCCTGGGTTTGATCCTCAGCACCACATAAAAACAAATTTTCTTTTAAATTCTTTAAAAGAAAAAGAAAACATACTAATTATCACAACAAAAAATAAATAAATAAATAAAAAGTCCAAAAAAGAAGTCACAGTGACTTTCTCTACCTTCCTTGTCTTCCTCTATTTTTAAAACCTGGGCTGTCTGGGTAACCTCTATCATCTCACTTAGGGAAGGTATAATAACAAAAAGACCACAAGCTTTTGAGGACCACTGGAGTTTGAATCCTGGCTTTATTATGTGGGATTTTGGGGGGCGGGGGGCTCTCAGCTTCTGCTTATATATGAGTCAATTGGGGGAAATGATGCCTAATTTTAAGGGCTTTTAGAAGGATTAAATGAAATGTGCAGAACTTAGCCTCTGGCCTAGGATTAAGTAAATATTCAAGAAATGTGCCATTTCCTATTTCCATGTTGTTTTTTCTACTTATTCAAATGGGATTATAGAAATTGTAGATCAGGATAAACTGTCCTACTTAGAAGATGAAATAACTGATTTTGCTTAAGAAAAAATATATTTTTTTCTACTCAATGCAAGTTAAATTGTGTAGTTTATGAAATTCAGAGACATTACTACATTGCCTCCTTCTCTAAATAGAACTTATATTATCATTTTGTTGGTTAAGCTATTATTACCTAATACTATCTCCTATGCAATTATTTCCTTGATCCCAAGCACTTCACTCTACTTTCTTTGATTTAGTGCCTGCTCTGACCTGAACTCCTTTTTCAATATTCTAGCTTTACCCAGAAGTAACACTACACTGTAAGTCATGAATTTGGAATATTTAGTTTTATTTAATTATCTGTGATGGGCTATGGGTATGACTCAGTGACGGAATGCTTGCCGAGAACATGTATGAGGCTTTGAGTTCAATTCCCAGCACCATGGGGGGTGGGTAGGGAGATAATCAATGCCTTTTTATTGTTGATAAAAGTGAATTGAAAATATTCATGTTCACTGTCCTCAAAATTTGTTCTGTCTCAACTAGGCAAGAATCAGCAGGGTATATGATGCCATTTTAAGCTACTCTACATCAGACTGGAATCAATATAATTTATAAGTGAAGCAGATCAATTCATTGGTGATACCTTTTATACAAAATCAGTGCTTAAGAAGGCAAGTAGAAATTTTCTAATGAGAAATCTGTTTCTGAATTCTCAGATCTAGCATAGAATTCCCACCAGTCTCATAACTCCTAAATCCAGTAGAGTGTATGTAAGAAGACTTTAACCAGCCAAGCTTCTATATACTCATGAGCATCTCCCACCAAAGTGTTGAAAAGGGGCTATAAAGAACACTGGAAATATTGTATTTTGTTGTATAAAGGAGATAATGTCTCACATGCCTTTTGAAAAATGAAAAATTTTACATCTTTCTAGTGATTTAGTCTGAGCATGGAGAATACTTTATGTGTTTGTTATTTGAAAATCATGTAGCTCTTTGTGTGTTCCTTCCAGTTGATAACTATAAAACATGTATGAATTTTCTAAAGAGTATTATTTTAAACATGAGTAGATTTCAGGATATGCTTACCAGTTTACTATTTGGTTTTATCTTCCGGTATAGATACTTTGTGGTACTACTGAAAATACCTTTAATATTATTATTTTGACCAAAATTTGTAACATATAATTCACTTTGAGGTGATGAATAAAATTTTTCTAATCTCTTGAAATATCTCGTATTTATTTTCAAAACTTGAAGTAAAAATAACAGCCACTAACTTTCATAAATAGTCTGGCAAAATAGTAATTTTGCCATCAGCACAGTATTTCTAAAAATTAAGTCCAGAGGTCTGCACACATATACTTGGGGATTTAAAAGTTTTCAGGGATAAAGTTTGCCAGCCAGAGACCTCCAGGAATGAAGACACCTGTAATCACAAAGGTTTATCAGCTTTGTAGCAAAAGAAAATACCTGCCATGGGGAAGCATAGCATATTTCTGAAGGAAAGAACTAGAAAGATCTTTTATAGAATTTGAGCTAAAGACAGAATTGTGAAGAGTAACTCTGGTGGAGTAGAAATACCACAGGGAGACCACCATCCTGAGACTCTCTCTATATATGTAGTTTCTTCATAACAAACTACAACTAATTTAGAAGTATGTTTTTTGTATTTTTTTTTTTCATAACAGCCAGATTTAAGTCATTCATAAACAGGTGAATTTCAGCCAATCACAGGTAAGTCAATGGATCCAACCACACACAAATATGGAGAATGCCTTATCACAACTTGCTCAAATTAGGTAAATATCTACCTGTACCCAATCAGGAGATTTCTCAATTTACAGGCAATGTGGGTTCATTTCAGGTCATTGAAGTAAACAATGTGATAACAAAGTGAATAACTTGCATATTTTTCCCAGTTTATATAAAAGCATATTTACACTATACTATCCTCTAGCTTTTTAAATGTCCAATGGTATTGCATCAAAAAATTTACATACCTTAATTTAAAATGTTTTACTGCTAAAAACTCATCTGAGTTGTTGGAAACAGATTGAGTTCTCTGTAACTTTTCTGAATCTGAATGCTATATAATCCATGACTCATTCTTTGCTCCAATTAGATTTCTCTAGGGTTCTTTTTTAATATCATTAAAGTACACAGTTTGAAGTGTAGGTATGTGTGCTGTTGTTAAATCACTACAACAGTTGTGAAAGAAGACTGTTCCTTCTTGGTTATCTCTTTTCTTAATAGTTCATTCTTTGGAAATACACAGTTTTCAAGGGACAGAGGGTACCCTCCAGCCAACCATCAACAATAAGCTGATTCCCTCAGCCAAACTATTTATAAGAAACTGAATCCTGGCACCAACTACCAAACTTTGCTTAGAAGCCAATCCCTTTTTGACTCACCCTTGAGATGACTGTGTCACTTGATAACACCATGATTGCTCTGTGGAAGAGACCCTGAGCCTAAGAACCTAGCTAACCCACATCAAGATTTATGTTTCAAATTACTGATCATTATAGTAATTTGTTAAAGAGCACACGATCACTAATGCAACAATTAAGATAATTAAAGTATTCAGCACCACTAAAATTTTCTTTTATATTATCTTCTTCCTTGCCACTGCCAATTTCTGCTATACAGAAATAGTTTCTGGCCTGTTTTCTATAACTATGGATTTGTTTGCATTTCCTAGAGCTTTTATAACTGGAATTCTAGAACTCTTCTGAAATGATTTATTTGATTTAGTGACATTATTTTGAAATTTATCCATATTTTTATGTCCATTAATAGCTCACTCTTTTATTATACTCTGTTGCTATTCTACAGCTCATTTATATGACCATGTAGTGATGAAAATTTGGATTGTTCCAATTTGTGGGTGTTAAAATTAAATCATACTGAACATTCTTGTAAAAAAAAAATACCATAAGACATGGAGTTTTGAAGTCTTAGTTTATGTAAATTCAACAGTGTCTAAAAAGGAATTGTACACTATGCCCAGTAATATTTATTCCAGATATAAATTGCTATATCAACCTGTAAATCAGTCAATATAATATATCATATCAACTGGCTGAAGAAAATTATATGATCATATAAATAGACACAGATAAAGGGTTTAACAAGATCTAACCCCCATTTGTGAATTTAAAAAAATAGTAAGATAAAAAAAAAGGAATGACCTCAACTCAATAAAGAACAAGTTGAGGGGCTGGGGTTGTAGCTCATTGGTAGAACGCTTGCCTTGCATGTATGTGGCCCTGGGTTTGATCCTTAGCACCACATAAATAAATAAAATACAGGTATTATGTCCATCAACAACTAAAAAAAAAAAAAAATTTTTTTTTAAAGAACAAGTTGATAGTCAAACACTTATCAACTTGATAAATAGCATCTAAATAATTGAATTTTTCCCACTAGCATTGGGAAAAAGGCAAGAATGCTGCTCATACTGATCTTATTCAATCTAATACTATTCTAACTACTACAGTAAAGCAAGAAAAATATAAATTGGAAAGAAATGAAACTCTTTGTTTTCAGGTGACATGATTGTCTACCTAGATAAAACCAAGGAATCTTTTTTCTTTTTTTTTAAATGAGATTTAAAAAAGGAAACAACCTCATGGAAGGGACTGCTGCTACCTAACAATGACTAACTTTTTTTAAAAGAAGGTTGATTTTGAAGAGGCAGAAATGGTGGATTCATTCCAGGTAGCAGCTACCCGGAATGAATTAAAACAGTTCTGCAGTGACCAATGGAGGTAGGAAGACCAGCAAAAAGTCAGTAGGCAACTCAGAGAGCTACAGACCAGATGAAAATCAATGCTATGTTTCCAAAGTAGAAAGAGAATTAATAAAAGCAATAGATGGTGGTCATGCAGTGACTCAGTGGAACAGGGGAAGTTCCCCTCCAAAAAACCAAAAGAAATTTTCCCAAGAAAGTTTAAGAAAAATCTATCCAACAAATTCCCACTCTGAGCAGAAAATAAACTCCAACACAATGCTCTTAAGCAGTCTAGGAGAAAGTCCTGGCACTCTCCATCTGGAGAAAGCCCTAGCATTGACCAGAGGAAATAAAGTGGCAATAGATCACAAAGACTGGACTTCATGAGTGAGAGTAAGAATCCTTGCATGTTACCTTTGTTCTTCACATTTTGCTTTTTTTTTTTTTTTTTTTTTTTTTTTTATCTTTTTTTGTCTTGTTCCTGGAATAGTTGCTTTTTGGATGCCCATAGGCTGTACTTTTCAGTGAATCTGTGGGTGCTCATTCCTTGAATCAGTCTGTAACAGGAGTGATACTATAGCACAAACTTGGGAGAAACAGGATAGTCATTGCAGCTGCAGCTGCTGGTCTATCAGACAGTGGAAAAGAGTGAGAGGTGCTGTCATGTGGAAGTGGTGACCTAATCTCTGGGATAATGAGTATGGCTGATGGGAAGGGAGACTGGGATCAGTGTCACAAAGAAAATGGTAAATCTACCCCCACCCGGGATAAATCCCTCCCATGCCCAGAGGGGCTGGAGTAAAGACTGTCAAATTCTACAACTTTCCCCTAGCACACAGACTGAGGCTTTCAGAATAAGAAATGTGACATTATCCAGATGGGGATAGGGAGAGCAAGCAAGAGGACTAACCGGCAGTCCTTCCAGACTTATACTCTTGCCCGCAGATACAACGACAAACCCATTTGGAGGATGAAGTCTGTTCTGAATAAGATAATGCTTCCCCAACAGAGGCTGCCAGGCAAGGATGAGTTGAAACAGATGCACAAATATACAGCCTCATAAAACATGAGGTAACAGGCCAACAAGATACCTCTAAAAAAGTATAACCCCCAAAAAACTGAATGCATACATGTTGATGTAGATGAAATCCCAGAGAACTCAGTTAATGGTTAAAATGATCAATGAACTAAAAGAAGATTTAAGGAACAAACTAAGAAAAGATAAGATAGGAAAGAGATGTCAATAAAGAGATATTCTGAAAAAGAACAAATCCTGGAAATGAAAGACTCAATAAATCTAATTGAAAATTTAATTGAAATTGTCACCAGTAAGATAGATCTCTGAGATGGAAGAATTACAGACCTTGAAGTCAAGGTATATGAACTCTAACACTCAGTCAACAATAAAAGGGTGGGGGAAGAAACATGATCAGAATATATAACAAATCTAGGGAAAGGTTAAGAAACTGAATGTGTGAATAATTGCAATTGAGAGGAGAACTGAGATCCAGGCTAAAGGCATAACCATTTTCAGTGAAATAACCTTTTCATTGAAAGAAACAAAACAGAAAAAAATTTCCAAGCCTTGGGATGAGATGGATATTCAAATACAGGCATTTAGGAACCCCAAATAGAAAAGATCAAAGATGAACCTCTCCAAGACATAATTAAAATGCACAATGTACAGAACAAGGATGAGTTTTAAAAAGCCTCAAGAGAAAATTGTCCAGTTTCATTTAGTGGTAAACCAATTAAGATAACTTCTGCTTTCTTAGCAGAAACACTAAAATCCAGGAGTACTTGGAAAGATGTGTTTCAAGCCCTGGAAGAAACTGCCACCCACAATTGCTGTATCAAATAAAGCTGTCCTTAAGAGTTGAAGAAGAAATAAAGACCTTTCAAGCTAATCATAAACTAGAATTTATGGTTATTAAGCCAGCATTACAGAAAATACTTAAAGAAATCCTATGCACAGAACTGAAAAACTCCAGAGCTCATGAAAGGATGAGCCTCATTAAAAGAGTAGTTAAGCAAATAAAAATTAGGACCAAATTAAACTTGAGCAATAAATGAAAATGGCAGGAATTAATAAACCTCTCTATAAGAACACCAAATACAAATGGTCTTAATGCTCCAATTAAAAGACATAGACTGGCAGAGAGGATTAAGAAATAATAACCAATTGTGTTGTCTATGAGAGATTCATCTCACAGGCAAAGACATCCCTGGCTGAAATGAAAGGATGGAAAGTGATATTCCATGCAAATGAAGCCTGAAAATAAGCAGAAGGGCTGCTCATCCAACAAAGCAGACTTCAGCCAAAATGAATCAGGAGAGACAAAGATCAAACTTCATACTGGCACAGAGAACAATACAGGAAGATAGACCAATAGTATTTATCCCCCAAACTTCAGTGCATCTAATTACATAAAACTAACACTACTCAACATAAAGACTCAGATCCAAGTTCAATAATACTGGGAGATTTCAACATACTTCTCTCGCTAATAGAAAAGTTATTAGAACAAAATCAGTAAAGACTCTTCAGACCTAAAAAATTGCAGTTAATCAAATGGGCCTAACAGACATCTGAATATTCAATCCAATGTAGTCCAATTCACTTTCTTCTCAGCTGCTCATGGAATCTACTCCAAAAGAGATCATATTTTAGGTCACCTAGCAAGTCTTAGCAAATACAAAAATAAATATAATCCCATCTTATTAAAACAGAAATGGAATGGAATTGAAATAAACTATAGGAAAAACTATACAAACATACATAACACAGAGACTGATGTAAGGATCATAGAAGAAATCAGGTGAGAACATTTTAAATTCCCCAAATCAAATGAGAATAAATATAAACATACAAGAATCTCTGGAACACTATGAAGGCAGTCCTGAGAGGAAAGCATATGAGTGCCCATTTTAAAAAAGCAGCATAATTTTTCATTGCTATGACTTAAATACCCAATAAGAGCAACTCAGAGGAGGAAAAATTATTTGGGCTCATAGTTTTAGAGGTTTAGTCCATAGTCAATCAATTCTGTTGCTCTGGGCCCAAGGTGAGGAAGAATAACATGGTGAAAAGACATGGCAGAGGAGCACCATGGAAGTCAAGAAGCAGAGAGAGGGGGTCGGGGAAAGGCCCACAGGGAAGATGAATCCTTCCATGGTACAACCCCACTGACCCACTATCTCCAGCCACACCCCTCCTGCCTATGGTTACCACCAGTTAGTCCATTCAAACTAGGACAAGCTGGTTAGGTCACAGCTCTCACAATCCAATCATTTCACCTCTGAATGCATTAACACAGTAGCTTTGGAGGGATACAGTATAATCAAACAATAACAGATCCTAAAGAAGGAACCTGATGATTCATCCTGAGATCTTAGAAAAACAAGAACAAACCAATTCTAAAACCAAGAATAGGGAGGCTATAAGATCATAGCTGAGATTAATGATAGAGAATAAAACAATGTCAGGGATCAATGTAACAAAGAGTTGATTCTTAACAAGATTGATAAACTCATAGCCAAATTAACCAAAAGAGAGAAAAGACTCAATTTTAAAAAAATTATAGGTTTGAAAGAAGATACTACCACAAATATCTCCAAAATTCAGAGCTTACCTCAACATCATAAAGGCTATACACATGACAAACCCAAAGCCAACATCATAGTGAATGGGAAAAACTGATAGCATTTCCTCTGAAACCAGCAATAAGAAAAGGATGTCCACTCTCACCACTTCCATTAAACGTAATTCTTAAAACTTTAGCAAGAGCCAGGTCCAGTGGTGGGGCACGCCCGGAATCCCAGCTGCTCTGGGGGCTGAGTCAGGAGGATCACGAGTTCAAAGCCAGCCTTAGCAAAAATGAGGCACTAAGCAATTCCAGATCCTGTCTCTAAATAAAATACAAAATAGGGCTGGTGATGTGGCTCAGTGGTTGAGTGCCCCTGAATTCAATCCCTGGGAAAGAGAGAGAGAGGGATGGAGGAAGGGAGGAAGGAAGGAAGGAAAGAAAGAAGGGGAAGAAAAGGAAAGGGAAAGAGAAAAGAAAACTTCAGCCAGAGCAATTAGGCAAGAGAAGGAAATAAAAGGAAAACAGGAAAAGAAGAAGTCAAATCTTCACTATCTGCAGATGATAATGATTCTATAATAAGAAGACCCAAATACTGTACCAAAGAACTTCTTAGCACTGATAAATTCAGCAATTTAAAAGGATACAGATTTAATACACAATAAATTTTCTATATACCAGTGATGAATCTGCTTGAAGAAATTGAAGTGAGAAGTCCACTCACAATAGCCCCCTCCCCAAAATATAATACTTAGGAATGAATCTAACCAAGGTAAAAGATCTCTAAATGAAAACGATAGAATACAGAAGAAAAAAATTGAAGACATTAGAGGACAGACCTCCCAAGTTCTTGGATAGGCAGAATTGATATTGTTAAAATGGCCATATTAACAAAAGTAATCTATAAAGATTCAATGTAACCCACATCTAAACAGCATGACATTCTTTCCAGAACTAGAAAATACAGTCCTAAAATTTGTATGAAATAACCAAATACCCATGATAACCAAAGCAGTTCTAATCAAGAGCAGTGCTGGAGGCACAAAACCAGATTTCAAATCATAGTACACGACTGTAGTAACAAAAACAGCATGGTACTTGCATAAAAACTCATAGACCAGTGGGATAGATTAAGGGACACAGAGACAAATACATATAGTCTCCTGATCCTTGACAAAGATACCAAAAACATATGTTGGAGAAAAAACAGCCTTTTTAACAAATGGTGCTGAGAAAACTGTATATTCCTGTGTGGAATAATGAAACTACATCCCTATCTCTCACCCTGCACAAAAGTCAACTCAAAGTGGATCAAAAACCTGACCAGAAACTTTGCAACTATTAGAAGAAAATAAAGTCAACACTTCACTTTTTTTTTTTTTTTAAACCAGGGATTGAAACCAGGGTCACTTAAACACTGAGCGGCCACATCCCCAGCCCTTTTAATTTTTTTTTTTTTTTTTTTTTTTTTGAGAGGGTTAGGGCCTTGCTAAATTGCTGATGCTGGCTTTGAACTTGGAGGCCTCCTGCCTCTCAGCCTTCCAAGCTGCTGGGATTTCAGGCATATGCCACCATTCCTGGCTACATTCATGTATTCTAACAACAAACATGAAAACTGAAATTACAAACAATTATATTTAGTCACTCATAGAAAATGAAGTACTTAGGTACAAACTTAACAATTATAGAAAGAATCTATATGCTAAAAATGCTGATGAAAGAATTCAAAGAAGACCTGAATAAATCAAGATACATACCATGTCCATGCATTGAAAAATTCAATATAATAAAGATGTCAAATTTATCAAAAAGTTCATCTATAGATTTAGTGCAATTTCTATGACAATCTTATCAAGATTTTTCTGTAAACTTTATTCTAAAATGCATGTGCTGAATTTATTTATTTGAAATAAGCAATCTTGACCAAAAAAAAGTAGTAGAAGAATTCGCAGTCAGTGGATCTGTGTTTGGCTTCATAATTTAATAAGAATCTGATTTTTAAATTTTTATTTATTTTATTTTTGGTACAGTTGATTGAACCCAAGAATACTTTACCACTGAGCCATATCCCCAGCCTTTTTTATTTTTCATTTTGAGACAGGGTCTCACTAAGTTGCTGAAGATCTCAATGTTGTGGAGGCTGGTCTCAAATTTGTGATCCTTCTGCCTAAGGCTCTTAAGTCTCAGCAACTGGAATTATAAACATGTGCCACCATGCCTAGTTGGTATCTGATATTATAAGGTAGATGTTATTACCTTTTGTTTTGCAGATGAGGAAGTGACTATTTAGCATTAACAGATCTAAAACTTTTGTCTTCTAATTTGATATTCAGTGACTACTCTCTGCCAAATCTAGTTAACTTCTAATATGGAAAAAACAAACAAAATTTTTTAAAAATCGTAACTTGAATCCAACTTCTTATGCTGAAAGTGAGAAGAATTACTACCTAATATTAAGACTTACTAATTGTTATGGTCACCCTTCAAAATTCAAATGTTTGTTATAATCCTCAATACCTCACAATATTGCTGTATTTGGAGATAGGGCCTTTAAGCAGCTAATTAAAGTAAATCCAGGTTATGCATGTAAGTTTCATTCCAAAGGTGATGCAAGTCCTCGTAACAGGAGGATGAGATGAGAAAGGATCAAGTGAAGACAGGAAGAAGATGGCCATCTACAAACCAAAGAGAAAAGTCCTCAGAAGAAACCAGCACTACCAATACCTTGAGCTTGAATTTCTAACTTTCAGAACTGTGAGAAAATAAATTTCTATTGTTTAAACCACCCAGTGTGTGGTACTTTATATGGCAGCCCTCACAATCTTATGCAGTAACCAAGACATTATGATATTAATAAGGGATAGACACATAGATCAATGAAGGAAAAAAAAAAGTCAAGAAATTGACTCACACAGATAAACCCAACTGAGTTTTTTACAAAAGCACAAAAGCATTTCAATAGAGAAGAAATAGCCTTTTTAACATATGATGCTAGAGCAGCTGGACATCCATAGGCAAGATAGTAGTTTAAAAAGAAAAAACAGAAAAACAAACAAAAAAAAACCTTGATTTGAACTTTACTCCTAATACAAAAGTGAACTTAAAATGCATCACATGTTTAAATATAAACTTAGTAAAACTTTAAGGAAGAAATAGGAGAAGAGCTCTATGATTTCAGTCTATGCAAAGAATTTTCTTAGTCTTTGTACCAAAAGCTCAGTCTACGAAAGGAAAAGTGGAAAAACTGGACTTCATCAAATTAAAAAAAACTGCTGCTCTGCAAAAGCCCACATGAAGAGGATCAAGTCAAGCCACAGATTAGGAGAAAATGTAAACAAATGGGATACATGTTGTTTCTCTGTTTGTACATGGCGTGAAGGCATACCATTTGTGTAATCATACATTTACATAGAGTAATGTTGTTTGATTCATTCTGTTATTTTTTCCCTTCCCCCACCCCTCCCACCCCTCTTTTACCTCTATACAGTGCTTCCTTCCTCCATACTTGCCCCCCTCCCTAACCCTAACTCTAACCCTAACACTAACCCTTCCCTCTCCCTATTATACGTCCTCATCCACTTATCAGCGAGATCATTCGTCCTTTAGTTTTTTGAGATTGGCTTATCTCACTTAGCATGATATTCTTCAATTTCATCCATTTGCCTGCAAATGCCATAATTTTATCATTCTTTATGGCTGAGTAATATTCCATTGTATATATATACCACAGTTTCTTTATCCACTCATCAATTGAAGGGCATCTAGGTTGGTTCCACAGTCTGGCTATTGTGAATTGAGCAGCTATGAACATTGATGTGGCTGTATCTCTGTAGTATGCTGATTTTACGTCCTTTGGGTATAGGCCAAGGAGTGGGATAGCTGGGTCAAATGGAGGGTCCATTCCGAGTTTTCTAAGGAATCTCCACACTGCTTTCCAGAGTGACTGCACTAATTTGCAGCCCCACCAGCAATGTATGAGTGTACCTTTCTCCCCACATCCTCGCCAACACCTGTTGTTGCTCGTATTCTTGGTAAATGCCATTCTAATTGGGGTGAGATGGAATCTTAGGGTGGTTTTGATTTGCATTTCTCTTATTGCTAGAGATGTTGAACATTTTTCCATATGTTTGTTGATTGCTTGTAGATCTTCTTCTGTGAAGTGTCTGTTCATTTCCTTAGCCCATTTGTCGACTGGATTATTTGTATTCTTGGTGTAGAGTTTTTTGAGTTCTTTATAGATTCTGGAGATTAGTGCTCTATCTGAAGTATGATTGGCAAAGATATTCTCCCACTCTGTAGGCTCTTTCTTCGCATTGCTGATAGTTTCCTTTGCTGAGAGAAAGCTTTTTAGTTTGAATCTATCCCAGTTATTGATTCTTGCTTTCATTTCTTGTGCTATGGGAGTCCTGTTAAGGAAGTATGGTCCTAAGCCAACATGTTGAAGATCTGGACCTACTTTTTCTTCTATAAGATGCAGGGTCTCTGGTCCGATTCCGAGGTCCTTAATCCATTTTGAGTTTAGTTTCATGCATGGTGAGAGATATGGGTTTAGTTTCATTCTGTTGCATATGGATTTCCAATTCTCCCAGCACCATTTGTTGAAGAGGCTATCTTTACTCCATTGCATATTTTTGGCCCCTTTGTCTAGTATGAGAAAATTGTATTTATTTGGGTTTGTGTCCGTGTCCTCTATTCTGTACCATTGATCTACCTTTCTATTTTGGTACCAATACCATGCTGTTTTTGTTACTATTGCTTTGTAGTAGAGTTGAAGATCTGGTATTGCAATACCCCCTGTTTCACTCTTCCTGCTAAGGATTGCTTTAGCTATTCTGGGTTTCTTATTCTTCCAGATGAATTTCATGATTGCTTGCTCTATTTCTGTAAGGTACGTCATTGGGATTTTAATTGGAATTACATTGAATTTGTATAGCACTTTAGGTAGTATGGCCATTTTGACAATATTAATTCTTCCTATCCAAGAACATGGAAGATCTTTCCATCTTCTAAGGTTTTCTTTAATTTCTTTCTTTAGTGTTCTGTAGTTCTCATTGTAGAGGTCTTTCACCTCTTTTGTGAGATTGATTCCCAAGTATTTTATTTTTTTCCAGGCTATTGTGAATGGGGTAGTTTTCCTAATTTCTCTTTCTGAAGATTCATCACTTATGTATAAAAATGCGTTGGATTTATGAGCATTGACCTTGTAACCTGCTACTTTACTGAATTCACTTATGAGTTCCAAGAGTTTTCTGGTGGAATTTCCAGGTTCCTCTAAATATATAATCATGTCATCAGTGAACAGGGATAGTTTGAGTTCTTCTTTTCCAATTCGTATCCCTTTAATTTCTTTGGTTTGTCTAATTGCTCTGGCTAGAGTCTCAAGAACGATGTTGAATAGAAGTGGTGAAAGAGGGCATCCCTGCCTTGTTCCAGTTTTTAGGGGGAATGCTTTCAGTTTTTCACCATTTAGAATGATATTAGCCATGGGCTTAGCACAAATGGCCTTTACAATGTTAAGGAATGTTCCCACTATCCCTATTTTTTCTAGTGTTTTGAGCATGAAGGGCGCTGTATTTTATCAAATGCTTTTTCTGCATCTATTGAAATAATCATGTGATTCTTGACTTTAAGTCTATTGATATGGTGAATTACATTTATTGATTTCCTGATGTTGAACCAACATTGCATCCCTGGGATGAAACCCACTTGATTGTGGTGCACTATCTTTTTAATATGTTTTTGTATGCGATTTGCTAAAATTTTGTTGAGAATTTTTGCGTCGATGTTCATTAAGGATATTGGTCTGAAATTTTCTTTCCTTGATGTGTCTCTGTCTGGTTTAGGTATCAGTGTGATATTGGCTTCATAGAATGAGTTTGGGAGGGTTCCCTCCTCTTCTATTTTATGGAATACTTTGAGAAGTATTGGAATGAGCTCTTCTTTAAAGGTTTTGTAGAACTCGGCTGAGAACCCATCTGGTCCCGGACTTTTCTTTGTTGGTAGGCTTTTGATGACCTCTTCTATTTCAGTACTTGAAATTGGTCTATTTAAATTGTGTATGTCCTCCTCGTTCAGTTTAGGCAATTCTTATGTCTCTAGAAACCTGTTGATGTCTTAGAAATTTTCTGTTTTGTTGGAGTATAGATTTTCAAAATAGCTTCTAATTATGTTTTGTATTTCAATCCTGTCTGTTGTGATATTTCCTTGTTCATTCCGAATTTTAGTGATTTGGGTGTTCTCTCGTCTTCTCTTTGTTAGTGTGGCTAAAGGTTTATCAATTTTGTTTATTTTTTCGAAGAACCAACTATTTATTTTGTCAATTTTTTGTATTGTTTCTTTTGTTTCAATTTCATTGATTTCAGCTCTGAGTTTAACTATTTCCTGTCTTCTACTACTTTTGGTGCTGGTCTCTTCTTTTTCTAGGGCTTTGAGCTGTAGTGTTAGGTCGTTTATTTGTTGAGTTTTACTTCTTTTATTAAATGCGCTCCATGAAATAAATTTCCCTCTAAGTACTGCTTTCATAGTGTCCCAGAGATTTTGATATGATGTTTCTTTGTTCTCATTTACCTCTAAGAATTTTTTAATTTCCTTCCTAATATCTTCTGTTATCCATTCATCATATAATAGCATATTGTTTAATCTCCAGGTGTTGGAATAGTTTTTGTGTTTTACTCTTTCATTTATTTCTAACTTCAATCCATTATGATCTGATAGAATACATGGTAGTGTCTCTATCTTCTTGTATTTGCTAACATTAGCTTTGTGGCCTAATATATGGTCTATTTTAGAGAAGGATCCATGTGCTGCTGAGAAGAAAGTGTATTCGCTCCTGGTTGGATGGTATATTCTATAAATGTCCGTTAAGTCTAAATTATTGATTGTGTTATTGAGATCTATGGTTTCTTTGTTCAATTTTTGTCTGGAAGATCTGTCCAGTGGTGAGAGAGGCGTGTTAAAATCACCTAGTATTATTGTGTTATGGTCTATTTGGTTTCTGAAATTGAGAAGGATTTGTTTGACATACATGGATGAGCCACTGTTTGGGGCATAGATGTTTATGATTGTTATATCTTGCTGATTTATGCTTCCCTTAAGCAGTATGAAATGTCCTTCTTTATCCCTTCTGACTAACTTTGGCTTGAAGTCCACATTATCGGAAATGAGGATGAATACTCCAGCTTTTTTGCTGAGTCCATGTGCATGGTATGTTTTTCCCCATCCTTTCACCTTTAGTCTATGGGTATCTTTTTCTATGAGATGAGTCTCTTGCAGGCAACATATTGTTGGATCTTTCTTTTTAATCCAGTCTGCCAGTCTATGTCTTTTGATTGATGAATTCAGGCCATTAACATTCAGGGTTATTATAGAGAAATGATTTGGTTTCCCGGTCATTTGGTTCATTTTTTAAATTTTGTTTATTTATTTGTTTGACACAACTTGTTTCCTCCTTTATTTGACAATTCCTTTAGGATAATTCCTCCCTTTGCTGATTTGCTTCTTTGTTTTTCATCTCTTCCTCATGGAATATTTTGCTGAGAATGTTCTGTAATGCTGGCTTTCTTTTTGTAAATTCTTTTAGCTTTTGTTTATCATGGAAAGATTTTATTTCATCGTCAAATTTGAAGGTAAGTTTTGCTGGGTATAAGATTCTTGGTTGGCATCCATTTTCTTTCAGGGCTTGAAAAATGTTGTTCCAGGCCCTTCTAGCTTTTAGGGTCTGGATTGAAAAATCTGCTGATATGCGTATTGGTTTCCCCCTGAATATAATTTGGTTCTTTTCTCTCACAGCCTTTAAAATTCTGTATTTTGTATGTTAGGTATTTTCATTGTAATGTGCCTTGGTGTGGGTCTGTTGTAATTTTGTGTATTTGGAGTCCTATAAGCCTCTCGAACTTGATTTTCCATTTCATTCTTCAGATTTGGGAAATTTTCTGATATTTTTTCATTGAATAAATTGTTCATTCCTTTGGCTTATTTCTCTAGACCTTCCTCAATCCTGATAATTCTTAAATTTGGCCTTTTCATGATATCCCATAGTTCTTGTAGATTCTGTTCATGATTTCTTACCATCTTCTCTGTTTGTTCAACTTTGTTTTCAAGGTTAAATATTTTGTCTTCAGTGTCTGAGGTTCTGTCTTCCAGGTGTTCTATCCTACTGGATATGCTTTCTATGGAGTTCTTAATTTGGTTTATTGTATCCTTCATGTCAAGGATTTCTGTTTGTTTTTTTTTCAGTATCTCTAACTCTTTATTGAAATGATCTTTTGCTTCCTGTATTTGCTCTTTTAACTGTCGATTGGTGCGATCATTCAGTGCCTGCATTTGCTCTTTCATCTCATCGTTCAGTGCGTGCATTTGCTCTTTCATCTCATTGTTTGCTTCCCTGATCATTTTAATTATGTACATTCTGAACTCCTTTTCTGTCATTTCTTCTGCCATGCTGTCATTGGGTTTTATTGATGTAACATCTAGATTTGTTTGCAGCATTTTCTTTCCTTGTTTTCTCATATTGTTCAGGTATCAGTGGACCGCTGAGATATTGCAGATTTCCTCTATTGACTTACAATGTCCCTGAAGATTTCTATATATATCCCCTCTTAGCCTTCAGTAGGCTGAAGTCTTGGAGGAAGTTGATAATGCGGTGCTCCACAAGGAAGCTGCCTCTCTAGTTGTGGTGGCCTTCAGGTGGGGTATATTCCTTGCTAGTGGGCAGAGGTGCCTCCACTTGTTGATCAGTGGTTATCCAAAGGGGAACTAGGCTGCAGGCTGAGGCAAGGCCTGTTTGGGCCTGTGTCTCTGGTTTTACCGTCCTTGTGGGGAAACCTCACCCAGCAGGGAAGACTCACCCGGTGGGGAGGTCTCGCTGGTCAGTTCCCTCCTAGAGGTTCCCCTCAATTTACAGCTACCGCCTGGGCTGGGCTGCCTTCCTCTGAAAAGTTCTCAGGGGCCCGGCCCTTCCTCCTGGGCCTGGGAGCCTCACCCTTCGCAGATGAATCTCCTTAGGCTGCCCCTCCTCAGAGAATCTGCCCGCAGTCCTGGAACCTTCACTCCGCCCCTAAGCGTGTCTCTGTGCGGTCTTTCACCAAGAAGCCTCCTAGATCCTGGGACCCTGCTCTGCACCTAATTGCCTGGCTGTGCGGCCCCTCCTCTGAGCAGCCACCTGGGGCCCCATACAATTGCTCTGAGTCCCAGAGACCCGCCACACGCCTCTTCCTCCAGACAGCTGCCCAGTATTCCAGTGCGGTCACTAGGAGTCCAAGAAACTCACTTCTTGCCTCCTCCTCCCACCAACCACCCGTAGCCCTGGGCAATCAATCACTCCGAGTCGAAGTGACCCTCCCCCTTCCTCCTCCTCCTCCAGGTAGCCCCCTGGGTGTTCAGGAGTGGTCGCTCTGAGTGGCTCTGAATCCACGTGACCCGCTGCATGCGTCCTCTGGGCAACCGCCCGGAGCTCTGGTGCGGCCACTCGAGACCAAGCGACCCCCCACGCTTCTCCTCCAGGCAGCCCCCCTGTGTTCAGGAGCTGTCGCTTTAAGTCCAAACAACTCACCAATCGCCTTCTCCTCTGAGCAGCTGCCTGGAGCTCTAATGCAGTCACTGCGAGTCCAAACGACCTGCCACGCTCCTCCTCCTCCTCCTCCTCCTCCTACTCCTCAGGGCAGGCCCCGGTGTTCAGAAGTGGTCTGAGTCCAAACAACTCGCCACATAGCTCCTCCTCTGGCAACCGCCTGTAGCTCTGGTGCTGTCACTCCAAATCCAAGCGGCCGCGCTCCTCTTCCTCCTCCTCGTCCTCAGGGCAGGCCCCAGTGTTCAGAAGCGGTTGCTCTAAGTCCAAACAGCTCGCCATGGAGCTTCTCCTCTGGCAACCGCCTGTAGCTTTGGTGTAGTCACTCCGAATCCAAGCGGCCACACTCTTCCTCCTCCTCCTCAGGGCAGGCCCCGGTGTTCTGAGTCCACACAGCTCTCCTTGCCACTCCTCCCCTGGGCAGCCACCAGAGCCCCAGTGGTTGTTCCGAGTCCCAGCGCTGTGCTAAGCGGCCTCCTCTACGATGCTCCCAGTTGTCTGAGTTCACTCCTCCAGCGGGGGGAGGGGCGTCTCGCCGGCAGCTCTACTTCACAAGTTCCCTGCGTTCCAGGACAACCGCCCCATCCGGGACACCTCCCCAACGGGAGAGACTCACCCGGCTGCTTTGAGTTGGTCCCAAGTGTCCCAATATCTCCTCTTTTGAATTCTGAGTCCTGGAGCAACATGAAATGCAGCCACCCTCTAGGCCGCCATCTTGAAAACCCAGAAGAAAATATTTTCAAACTGCATATCTCACAAAGGACTATATCTAGAACATATAAAGAACCTAAACATGCCACAGATTCTAAAATAAGCAATTAGAAAATGAGTAAAATGATAACATTTTGTTGAAGAGAATGTACACATGACAGATTCATGAAAAAAAAAAAAAGTTCAACATCATCAACCAGGGAAATGCAAATTACAACCACAATGAGATTAAACTTAATAGAATGACTAAAATTTAAAATAACAATGACATAAAATCCTGTTAGTTGTTACTTTTGTGGTTTCTTTTGAATGTGTACTACGCATGTTGTTTGTTTTTACTCTGATTTTACTTAAGGGTCTCCTTAAACATTTTATAGACATTCATAATAGCTAACACTCTTCATAACAAAATCAAAGGAAATGATCTTGTCTCAATCTTTGAAACATAAGTTTTTAGTTTTTAGTTTGTTTCGCCTTTTCCCCTCCAATTCATCAGTTATTTACTATTTAAATACCTTTTTAAAATTTTATTTTCTCTTTCTTTTGTTTCCTTTGTAGTTGAGCTTTTCCCAATTATATTTACTAGCAATGAACTTTTAGCAGCATTGTTCTTAAGACTCTGAAACTAAGTAATTTAATATTTATTACAAGGTTTTTTTCTAAAACTAAAAAAAAAATCATAAAATTCAAAATATATATTTTCTACTTAGTCTCAGTAGTTTGAAGAATATTTCCTAGTGAATTTTGTAGGAAAGGTAGTTGGGTGGCCAATTTTCTGGAGACTTTATGCCACCAAATGTCTTTCAGGTGTCTTAGAAGAATGACAGTCTCATAGTTAGGGTGCATGAATTTATTTTGTAGCCTAAATGTGGCAACCATGACAGCTAACCAGATTCTGCTTACCAAGAAAGCCAAATTCATGGCATGTGATCTCAAAAACAAAGTGTAGAACTTTCCTCTTATGACGTTGTCTTTTTGTCATATCTCTCATAATGTGCTAAGAGCCACAGTAACCCAGAGAATATCTGGAGCATTTTGTTACACAGGAAATGAACCATATGTAGCTACTAGCTACATACGACTACTGAGTACTTGAAATGTGGCAAGTGTAGCTGAATAACCAAGTGTTTAAAAAACTTAAATTTAAATAGCATACTTAACACCGACCTAGAGGGTTTGATGGGGTTGGCAAGGAATTTGAAGTTATGGACTCAGGTTCATAGTTCATTATTTCCGAGTTTTATGACCTTAGGCTAGTTATTTAAACTCTTAGTTCCCACTGTTTCGTTCAACTAATGGGTCTAAAATTAATACCTACCTTTAAAGGTATTATAAGAATTATAGGAAACCTGCAGTATCTGGTGTATCACGTTAAATGATAGCTATTGTTAATAGTATTTACTTTATTTACATTTGTTAATAGTATTTTCTTTATTTACTTTGATTTCTACCTTTGGCATAAATGTGATAAATTTGTGTTTTCATGATAATCCCATGTAACAGTTTTCTGTAAGATTGGTATTTCGAAGCACTCTTGGGTAGAGAGCTTTATCTTGAGAACTGGCTATAAGATGTGGCTTGTCATTCAGAGAGAAAGAACTTAGGGTTAAAACAATACAGAACAGAAATGAGCCTCAAAGCCAGGCTTAGACAAGGGTACCAAGGGCCCCATTCTTTGTAGATGGCAGATTGAGCACAAAAGACTATTTAAAGCTCCAGGAAGGAGGGCAGGCACAAGAGCAGCAAAAGTTTCACTTGAGTCTTAGGACTTAGAGAACATAAAATGAGAATAAATGAAGAAAGGGAAGAAAGCATTCCTGAAGAAAGCGGTGAAGTCACACAGTAAGCTTTCTGAGACAGTCAGACTGAACTGCCTACATAAGAGATGAATACAGAAGAGTGGGCAAGGAGCAGCTTAGGGGGCACCGAATCACCAACTGTGAAGTTTGGATAAAGGTAAATAGAAAAGAGATGTAAATAGGCACATGTTTCTTTTAGTATTTGCTTACTACTCACTGGAACTGGACTAAAGACTCAAGTTCAACAAACATTCATGAAGCCCCTTCAAGGCCATATAGCAGGGATGTGGGAGGATTCAGGCTTGCCAAAACTGATCCCAGAGACCTGGAACCCCATGTGGTGCTTAGTCAGGTGGGCACTGGCACCCTTGTTGGCTCAGGTAAGGTCACTTATAGAAATATCCAGTCAGCACCAGCCATATACACTGGGAGCCCAGGGTCAGAAAGTGCTCACAACCAAGTAGACAGGGAGCACTCTGGTGGTGGTCTGGCAAGTAGAGTTCAAGAGCACTGCTTTAGGCCACCAAAAAGAAGTGTGGCAGGATAAGGCAAGGCTTATCCAGAGGGTTTCAGTGAATTTGAACAGGCCCTAGAAAGTCATGACAAAAGCTCAGTTAGATGAATTTCGGCAAGAGAGCTAGTGATGAGATTCTGGATTCTGAGGAAGACATGAAGGCAATTTTTGGAACATGGTGGGGGAGTGGAGACTCATGGGAACCAGTGGTCCATGCTAGGTTTGGGCACCTTGGTGTAGGCAATATGAGAGATGTGAAGAAAAGGCTGGAGCCACTTTGATACCTGCTGCTTCAACTTGAAACCAGGACAGGATGGACTCTCCAGGTGGGGATGCCACAAAACTTAACTGTGGGATCTGGGGAGAGCAGAAGCCAAGAAAGGGGATGAGCCAGAAGAGATTTTAAATTCTGGATCTTAATTAGTCCTCATTTCCCTGTTGTTTGTTTATCACAAGACAATGGGATCCAAAGGGTAAAAGAGTTGCTGTAGGTAGGGATATAGTTCAGTATTAGGGTGCAGGCCTAGAATGTGTGAGACTCTAGGTTTGATCCCCAGCACACAGGGAGAAAGAGGAGAGGGAATATTGCTCTAGTTGTACCAAGCGGAGAGCTTATGTTAACAATGACCCACTCCCCCTACCTTACCTTCTATTTCTAGTAAAAGACTTGGGACTGCACTAGCTTTCTGGTCCATACTAAATCAGGTAGGGCAAGTTCATCATGTTTTCATTCTTCCCTATTTCTTCTTTTTTTTCTCTAAATAAAAGCAAATAATTTATTGAAAACCAGTTTCTAATTATTTGCTTGGGGAATCAAAGGAAATTGAATTGGTACAAATAGGAGATTCCAAAGTTAAACTAGGAATGACCTAAAACATTGTTTTTGTTTATTTTTTAGTTGTACATGACAATAGAGTCAATTTTGACATATTAAAACAAACATGGAGTATTTTTTTTCTAATTAAGAATCCAGTCTTGTGGTTGTACATGATGTGGAGAGTCATTCTGTTGTATTCATATGTGCACATAAGAAGGTTATGTCTGATTCATTCCACTGTCTTTCCTGTTTCTATCCCCCTCCCTTCCTTTCATTCTCCTTTGTCTAATCCACTGAACTTCTATTCCCTGTCCCGTGTTGTGTTAGCATTCACATATCAGAGAGACATTCTTCCCCATTTCCTCCAAGCCTGAGAGTCTGCTACCTGACCCAGAGAGCTAAAGTAGGTTCTGTTGGCCTACAAGGCGTGGGCCACCCTAGAGTCCCTGTAGAGATCATAGGGTGAGTGGGAAGGGACCCAGGCACAGGTTGTGTTTCATTAAATCATTCTCCTTCAACTATCTGAAACCCCAACTGACAATCTCTTTATTTCAAACAGTTTGCAAAAAAGCCAAATCCTCACTAGCTAAAAAGATGGATGTGCTGTTCAGTAGGTAATGCAGAAGTATCTGTGTTACATAAAGCAAAAGCGAGGACAGTGGTTGGAAAACAAGTTTTCCTCTGTAGGTTTTTGTTGGTTGAATTTAAAGTGACATCTTCTAATTTTCCTAAGAAGCTTCCTGAAAACATCTGCTGGATTTGAGGGATAAGGGGGTGACTCCTTCATCCCTCCTGGGTGTGTGTGTTTGGTTTGGGATTTGTCAGTCTGGAAAGCTGAGGACTCTGGGTGGCTTGAGCCCGGCAGATTTCCCCCACCTGCCTGAAATGTAGCTCAGCGGGGCAGAGGCCCCTCCCCAGCCCAATCAGCACCTCAACTCTCAGCCCCTGAAGCTGTGCCCTTTATTTTCAAGTCTGGTCCCCAGAGGGCTGAGTGGAAAATGAGGACAGCTGATAAGCCTGGCAGTATTGACTTTATGGAGAATATTCAATGAATTTACTTTCTGCAAGTAGGCTGCATTCTTATCTGCTGCCCACAGAACATCTAAATCCTCGTCTAGGGGACCGCTGATGAGTCATGTCCCTTATACAAAGACCAGAGAATAAAGAGGGAAAAGGGAGTCCCTCCCACCCTTTTCTGTACTCCAGTACCTGGTCCTGCCCAACTTACCCGCTTCTTGCTTTCCCCACTGCCCTTGGGTTTATTGCCTCAAAATAGAAGAACCCACAGCTTCACGCCTACAAAGTCAAGGCCAAGCCAGCCTGGTCTCAAGAGGTCAGCAGCTGGGCACACCCAGTGCTATATGTCCCTCTGGTAACTATGGAAGAAATGTCTACTTGAGGCAGTTATGTGGTGCACTTTATTATTTCAAAGGTCAACATTTGCTCTGTACAGAAACACCCAGCTGGCCTTAACACCAGGTGTTGTGCAGAAGAATTGTGTATGAGTAGGTGTTCGTGTTACCAAGGGATCCTGGGCCCAGGGTGCTGGGGAGTGGACATTAATTGTAAGAGAAAAGCCAGATGCTCATGAGAAGCTTTTCTTTCCCCTCTGACATCTCCCTCATCCAGTCCTGGGCTCTGTTTGCTCCAAATACTGGGAAGAAATAAATAATTGCTTCTTAGCAGCACAGGATGAAAGTAACTCCAAGGAGATAGGTGGGAGCCAGAATACTAGATTGAGCAGATGAAAAAGCGATTAAAGTGCCTTTTGGAGGAAATTAGAGGTATATTTTTAGATTGGAGGAAAATTAGAGACATGTATTTAGATTTGCCCATGTAGTTTTTAGATAAAATTTTTTCCAATAATAAAAAGAAAAATAAATATCTATTAACAATAGTTTAATTAGAAGTCTATTCCTTACACTTCTTAGCATTTATTCCAAATTACTAAGTTTACTTACATTAGCTCACTGAGTCTTCACAATAACTCAGGAAGTTATTATTGTTTACAACTTATTACAAGAAAATTGAGACTGGGAAAAGTTAAGTAATTTGCCCAGGAAGACAGCTGGTATCAGAGTAGGGGAATACCAGTCAGTCTGCCTCTAAAAACTAGTCAAAGGTCTTCTCCCATCTACCATTTGGCATTTCTTTCTTTTCTTTTTTCTTTTTTTGAGGGAGAGGGGTTTGATACTGGGGATTGAACCCAGGGGCACCTAACTACTGAGCCACATCCCCAGCCCTTTTTAAATTTTATTTAGAGACAGAGTGTCACTGAGATGCTTAGGGCCTTACTGAGTTGCTGAGTCTGGCTTTGAACTCATGATCCTCCTGCCTCAGCCTCCCAAACTGCTGGGATTGCAGGCATGCACCACCGCACCCAGCTTGGTATTTCTTAATATCTTATTCAATCCCTAGAAAATTAATGAATATTTATTATTCCCATCTTATAGGAAACAAGCTCAGAAGGATACCACTACCTGTCCAGGAGTTCAACACTCTCTACTTCTCTTTGACGACTAGGGAATGACCTCAGGGATTTCTGAAAATGATGAAACAAGCAAATCTCCCTTTCCTTATAAGAGAAGGCAATAGATCTCACCCTCCAACTCCCCTCCCAATGCTCACAGAGATGTGGGCCATGTTGGTGTTCTTCTGTCTTCCAAATGTCCTGGTCTTCAGGGTCACCTGCTTTCACTGAAGCTACTTGATTGACCGTTGTTTTATTTGGGGGATGCTGGAATGGGAGAAGACAGGAAGAGCCTCTGAGAATGTGAGCTAATCACTAAGTTTCCCTGTGGACTTGGAATGGAGTAGCAGTCACATTTGTAAGAATTTGTAGTCTCTGCTGCTGTAGAAAAATATTTAAGAACCACTAGTGAAACTGAATCAGCTATAAGCCAGAGCCTTGTTTCTTTGTTTTAGTATCTAACTTGTTTGGGAGCAATATTTTGTTTTCACTACAATGATAACTCATTATGTAAATTACATATGTAATTTCTTATACTAAATGAGAAAACTTGGGTGAAATGCCTAGCATAACACTTAGTACTCAGGGTTAAATAATGAAGGGTAGAGAATTAGGTTTTCTGGTCCAGAGTTGGTGCTCAGTGCCACTCACCTAGGTCAAGCCTCCTAACTAGTCCCCCAAGTGTATTTTCTTGCCTGCTCCATTCAGCAGTCAAAATGTTCTTCTCTTCTTAAAAAGCAAGCATTCACCACAAAACCTCTTTGATGGCCTTGGAAACAGTCATCTCTCAGAAACAAGTTATGTGTCTGCTAACAGAAAGTAGGACAGGCTGGAAGCAGCTGTTTGGAGAAAAAAGCCAGAGCTTCCCTGCATTATTGAACAATTGTCTTCTGAAGCAGTTTTATGCGTAGACAGCATAGGGTCCTGGGATCTAGTGATTACCGAAACTGAAGTCTTTGCCTTCATGAAGTTTGCAATGTAACGAGTGAAGTAAAATGAGGTTTTGAAGAACTGATCATGGAGATGGGGGCTTTTTGGGGAGGGAAAAAAAGTAAAAGGAGTTTAAATTTAACAAAATAATGTCATATGACCAAGAGCCATCCTTCTCCTGACTAATAAACTGTAAAATAATGGGGACAGTTTAATTTGCAAATTTAAAAAAAATTTTAAAAATGCAAATTTAAAACCTGGGATGTAATATTAATATAATGGAATTCATGACAAAGAGCAAGACAAAGAGGGTGCTTGTATATTGACATAAGGTATATTTTTCTAACTCAACTAAACTTCTCTGAGTCTTTATGCCTCACAAGCAGTACATCAAAAGATAAAAAGATCTAAAGCAAACACTTCTGCAAAAACAAAAAGAAACAGACACAAGATAGTAGAGGGAGATTTTCACATACTCTCTTTTAATAGATCAAATAGACCAAAACTTCTAAGAATACAAAAGACTGATTTAATGGATATGTACAGAAACATTTTACCTTTCAAACAGGGGATATACCTCCCTTTCTAGTACCTCTGAAGTATTTATATAAGCAGGTCTTATGCTCTACCAAAGAGAAAAAAATTCAATAAATATGCCAAAGCACAAAATCATACCACATAATCTTTGACAACACCCCAGTAAGATTAGAAATTAATAGCAAGTAGCTACCAAAAATACAACAATAAGGAAATTTCAAAAACACTTTCTAAAAAGAAAAAATAAACATCAGACTTTAGGAATTAATGGCAATGATACTGCAAACCCAAACACTGAATGTCACCCAAAGCAATGCATTCATTAATAAAGAAGAAATAGTAAAAACAAGGGTTCAACCCAAGAATGGAGGGTAAAGAACAGTAAAATAAACATAACCAAAGAGGACAGATTCAATGAAGATATAGTCAAAGCTAATGCATTAGAAAAATCATAAAAATGATAAATCCCAGAGCCAGCCAGGTTTTTTAAAGAGCAATAAAATGAACAAACTTCTATAAAACTAAGCAGGGAGAGAGAGAGAGAGAGAGAGAGAGAGAGAGAGAGAGAGAGAGAGAGAGAGAGAGAGGTCATAACATGAAGCATGAGAAAAAGGATAATAGAGTTTTTAAAAATTGAATAACTGTATATTACACTCAATTAATAAATCTGAAAATGTAAAAATTTATGTCAAAGTACCAAAACTGATTTAAGATATAGAATACATGAAGTAAAAATATTTCCCTAGTACTAGTAAATTAAATATCAAGAACCAGTTAATTTATATGCTGAATAAATTGTTGAATACATGTAAATAGATGGATGGAAGAAAGGATGGGTAGATAACTGGATAAATGCAGATATGCATGAATGCACTGAGGTCTGATACACAGAATTGGGGATTGATAAATAGGGGAAACTTAAGAAGGGACAGGGAAGGGGGTTTTAAGATTGGATGAGGCTTATGCTTGACCTCTAGCCAAAATGACCTTGGCCCACACCCACCTGGGCTGGCAGATATTCCTACGGAAATCTCCAGGTTTGGTCTTCCTGAAGCTGACAACCCCTGCATAGAGGACTAGAGGGCCAGTGTTCCCAGGCTAATCCAGACAGATCAATTAAAGCAGCAGAAACTGAGAGCCTGACAGCACCCAAGTTCTTCTAGGGACTTGCCCTTCCCTCCCCAGTTCCCTGTTCCCTCCCCAGGAGCCTGCAGGTGCAGTCTCTCCAGGGGTCAGTGAGAGCCATGAATAGTAAGGGTTTTAGCTCAAGCACATAGAGGCATTTAGCTGCCAAAACCTAATCCCTCAATAATCGGATTATGTAAATTCCTACTTCAACCTCTTCCCCTGCAGGACGTAGCCCCTAAATTCTCTACACACTGGGAGACGGGGCTGGGAGTGGCCCATCACTCTCAAGGGTCAACGCTAGTGGAATTATGCACCAAAACTGTTTCTAAAAGTATAAGCCAACAATAACATTTAAGAAGGTTTCACAAAAGAAGTCAACCCTGGTTCCAGTGTGCCAATGCAATAGTGCTCCTTTCTCTGTAGTCCGGTCCTTTCTCTCAGTCCTTGTCCACTTGCCCAGATTTTATTTTACAATTCACTGTTTCATTTAGCATCATACATCATTTCCACCCTTGCTACCCACTTGCCACAATTCTTTTTCACAACTGTAAAATATGCCATTGAGAAAATACATTGCCTCACATAGTTTTGGCCTAAAATGAAGAGTAATATAGGTTGTTGGTTTAAAATCTAACATGTACTCCAGCAGAGTTGTGATTGAATAGGCTAGGATAGAAAAAGCCCAGGCACTATGACACCACTGCACACGAAGAAAATAGAAGGGCAGAAAGAAGAGTTACTGCAAATATTAGATTATGTTCCTATCCACAAATTGACAAGTTAATTCTCTTCAATCCACCCTCCAATCCATCCTCGGTACTGTCACCAGAATGAGTCCTGCAACCTGCAGCCATATGTATTATTCTCATGATCACAGCACACAGTTATCTTCCTATCCTCCACCTTACATTTGTAATTTCCTACCCAGCCTTGACCACCCTTTTACTGAAGAACCCAAGCACCCAGGACTTTTCTTGTGCTATAGATGTCTCTGCTCTGGCCTCCTCCAATGGCCATGCCCCACCTTCTAGACCACACTATGGGTATCTGGGACCTGTGAATTTCTGTTCAAATGGCCCTGAGTTCATTTTCAGGACTTGCATAAGGCCTTCCTTAGGTCCATGGTGGTTGGGAGTCTACATTACATGCGCAAGGCCCTTTACAAAACAGAACTGAGCTGAGGGTAGAGGGGAAAAAATGGAATGGGTCTGTAGTCTGCATTTGTAACTTTGTCCTGGATCTCACAAATGTCACAGCCATGCTTCAGGCCTAGTTGAAATGCCATTTCTCTCATAAGTACCTCTGATCCTCTAGTCTGAATCATTTGCCCCTCTCTCTCTAACTCCAATTTCATATCCTCTGGTATACAAGACTGTCATGTATTTGATCCATTTGTCATGGCCTCTTTCTTCTCAAGGTCATGAACTTTTTGAAGGCAAATATAAGCTTTCTTCTCCTTCCTGCCCCCAACCCAGAACTTAGCAATTCAAACAACGGTTTTTTGATTTGTAATAAAACTGTACTAATTTGTTTGGGTGGAGTAGGGTGGGAAGAGAGCCTGGGGTGTAATGAACATCCCCAAAGTCTCAGTGGCTTACAACAACATTTATTTCTCACTCATGTTATATGAAGGCTATATTTGGCTTTGAGTTTGCTTCATGACACCTGGGTTGGCTGGGCCCAAAGACTCCTGCTAAAGCTTCTGCTCCCTCATGGCATATGTCAAATTTCACATTCCATTGGCTGATGCAAGTCACATGGCCAAGCCTGGCAATGGGGCAGGGAAGTGTACACCCTCCATCTACCTGAAGGCACTGCCAGTCACATGGCAATAGATGGAGCTAGATAATCTCACAGGTAGGGGGTCAGTACATAGTTGTAAGAATAATATAATCAACTACTATATAAGACTACTATATAAAAAAATTTTATATAAATAAAAATTTATACTAACTATGTGCTAGGTCTTGAGCAACATACCTTACCTGTTTCTTTTGTTTTTTCATTTGATCTCCATAGTCCTATTATTGTACACATTTTACAGACGAGCAAATTGAGGCAGGGAGAAATTAAAATTTTGCCTAGGATCACACATATGAATAGACAAGGTAATTCAACCCGGGTAACACATTTCAGAGCCCTTTGCTCTTATACGCCAAGCTGAAATGCATTTGTGTATTTATTGCACCAAATCCTATACTGGGTCCTTTAGAGAAAGTGATGCCTAGAAATTCTTTACTTGTTGATATAGCTAGCAACTAATATTTGATGTTCATCAGTGAGGTAGTGAGGGGTGCAAAAGAGACAGACAAGATAAATAAGTAAATATTACTAAGTGAGGGTGAGCACTAAGAAGAGGAATACAGCAGGCAGTATGTGTGTGGGTATGATTTTAGAAACTGTGGTTAGAAGCTCTTCACTGAGAAGGTAAGATGTGAGGGCAGGGAATTGTCCGATTTTGTTTGGAGTTGTGTCCCAAGCATCTAGAATGGGGCCTGACTCATTGTAGGCTCTCTAGAATAACTTTTTGGATGAACAAGAGGAGGTAAAGGAATTATGTGGATGACCTGGAGAAAGTGTTTCAGGCAGGGGAAACAGTATGAAGGTCCTAAGATAGGAGGGTGTCTGGTGTGTTCTTGACACAACAAAGAGGCCAGAATGCTGGAACTGAATGAACCCCAGGGAGAGAAGGGACAGACAGGTCAGAGGAGGATAAAGGGCATCTTGGGGGCCATTTAAAGGCTTCATTTAACTGAGTGAAATGGAGAGCCACCCACAGGTTTTGAGCAAAGAAGTGATGGTGCCTGACTTGGGATTTCATGTGATGTTTCTGGGTGATGCAGGAGTGCATATGGAAGGAGGCAAGTGCAGAATCAGAAAGACCAACTAGGAGACCCCTCCGTCACTGAAATAACCAAGTCCTGTGTCCTGCAAGGTGGAAACTGATACGAGTTAATCCGGGAATCCAATGCAATGATCGTTCAACTTTGGGGTACTTAATAAAATGCAGGTTGCAGACTCCACCCTTCCAAACCCTGAGAGAGCCTGGGTTGTGGGCTGAGATCTGTCTTTCCCCACCCATACCTCGGAAGCAGGTGGTTCTTGGGAGTCCACAATCACTGGGGCTTGAATAAACAACTGTATTAACAAGGGATAAGAACTTTACCAGGATGTTTGTCCATGTTTGGGAGCGAGCTTGGTAAACCACTGCCTCATCGCTCCCAAATACGCTTTAAACAAATCAGAGTTCTTCCTCCTCTGATCCCTTTCCAAGGCACCCGGGAGAACTGGTCCCCGGAAGCCAGGGCGCGGGAAGTGTGGAGGAACCCGCGGGAGTCCTTAGCGGGAAGGGGCCCTGGTGCCCCGCGAGACAAAGGCGGTGTCCTATAAAGGCGGCAGCAGAGACGCGGCGTCCAGGCGAGGGCGCACACGACCGGCGACTGCGACAGCGAAGGCGACGTTGCTGGCTCCCGATTTTTGGCAAGAAGGTGCGTCGACTCCAGGGGGACGTGGGCGCCACCCGGGTCAGGTTTGTGGACCCGCAGGTCCCTCGCTTGGTCCTCCGAGCCCCATTTGCCCCAGAGGGCAGGCATTTAGGGGCGACTTGGTAGGACACCAAGGCGACTGCTGGGAAGACCTGGGAACTTTTCGGTGGGTAGGGACTGGCACGGCATCCGGGGAATCAGTTTGATACCCAAATCGGTGTAGCTATAGCAGCTTCTGCTTCATACGAGATGCGGGGGACATGCCCCCAGTTCCCAAGTGCATCTCCCAAGACATTTAGATAGCTCGTGGGACTCCGCGAGCGATCCTGGGCAGTTTGTAGATGCGAAACTTCAACCACGAGATTCTTTACTGGATTCCTGAAATACTGATTAGGCAGGGCAGTGATTTGCTGGGAAACAAAAGTAATAAAAAAGAAAAAGTCAAGAAGTGAAGCGTCCGCCGGGGCAGCCAGCAGGCTGGGCGGGAAGAGCAGGGTAAGTTACTTCAGGTGGATCGGAGCCGCGAGGCGCAGGTGTAGAGTGCACCTTCTAACAGGTGGCTCCCTCCGCCCCCGTGCATAGCCTTGGGCTAAGCATGCCTACTTTGGGGTCTTCCTAAAGAGCAATATTCATAATGTGTGTACTGATTGAATATTTCATGTGAAGTTTCCTAATTAAGAAAAGTAACTTGCATAATGGTACATACAATGATTTTTAAAAATGCGTATGAAATATGTACTCCAAACTGGCTGTGGCTAGGGAGTGAGACCAATTAGGTAAGCGGGTAGAGAGTTTTTTACGTTTTACTTCATGCACTTGGGTACTTGGACTTTTCGCTTAAATATGCATGCATTATTTCTAACCTCAAAAGGCAGAGTTCTGCTTAGTGTTGGAGGTCCTTCGTCTTTTTCTTCCTGGACAGTGTTCAATTAGTTTCAAAAGAAAGAGAAAGATGAAAGAAGAGACAAATACACAGAACCAAATGTAGTAAAAGAGATAGGAAGTCTTATGAAAAAAGGGTCTGAAAGTCTGGAATAGGAGGACCTCATAGGACTGTGAACTGCTGACCCTTGCTGCATCCTTTCTAGCTGACCTGGGCTTTTTGTTCAGAAACCTGGCACCAAGGAGCAGCAGCTCCTGTTGATAGCATCTGTCACCTTCTCTGTCATTCTTCTCTCCAGTGATGTGAGTGGTGTGTTACTTCTAGTGATGATGGGACTTTTGTGCACACCCACATTCCTTCTGCATTTGCCATGACATTCCTCCAATACAATTCTTAACTACAATACAATTCTTAACTAGGGTCCAAGAACCCTACCCACCCAGGGATATATAGATAGACTTCAGGGATTCTGTGAATTTGGGTGGGGAAAAATTACATATTTGTTTCCATTAAACTTTAAAGATAACACTTGCTTTATTTATGAATATGAGTAATAGTGTACAGTAGGATTAGCATGGTTTTAAATAAAGAAAGTAAAAAGCTTTTGGTTCTCTTCTCAAAAGTAACAATTTTAAATTCATAAGTTAAAATACATAGACAAAAATAACCAATTATATTTAGCAGTTATTAAAATGTTATAACTTAAAGTGCAATAGACTAATATAGTATTGTATTGAGACAATGTCGTTCAGAGAATTTGTTACCAATAGAAATTAGAGGTACTTGCCCCTCACATCACAGATGTTGCAAATCTTTAGAAAAAAATTTAAATATCACTTCTTAGAAATTATGGTAATAAGTCTAGTTATTTAAGTGTTAAAATGAAACACATTGCATTTTAATTGTTTTAATAAATACTAAGCATAACTAATTAGTTTCTATGTACATTAAAATCATTATTCTGAGAAGGGAGCTGAAGGTTTTATATTTCATATGTTTAAAATAATTGTTCTGAGAGAATTATGTCCCTAAGCTTCCCCAGACTGTCAGAAGGGTCCATGGAACAAAACAAGGTTTTGAACCCTAGTGGGAGTCCTCAGTGTGAATACCCAGGCTTGGGTTTTGGGACCCTGCCACTGATTCCCTGTGTGACCTAAAATTCACCTTGTTTAAGCATCTATAAAATGTTCTGATTCTGTGGCATCTGGGCTCCATGTATATGTGTGTGTGTGTGTGTGTGTGTTTTAGCTCTTACATTATTCTGAAATCAAGATTAGCAGCAATCAGTCCTTGCAACTGGAAAAACACTAAATGCAATTTTCCTTTGATTTAAAAAGTACTTCAGTAATTTTCCAGTGACCTCTACTTTGAGCTTTTCCAGCTTGTTAAATCACTGATTTCTATTTCCCCCTGTGGAGAAGGAGAGTAATACACTTGAGGATAAATCAACAAGTAATTATCAAGCACCCCTAGGATGGCAGGCTGCATTTTAGAAGCCAGTCTCCTCTTCTTTCTGTTTCTTCTGTCTGCTTCTAGTACAATAGGATCGCACACACTAAGAAGAGAACACCGCAGTCAGTTTATCCTGGCTAATCTTTTTTCCTCCCAGCTTGAAAGAAGACCCCCCACAGAATTAGAGTTGACTCCATGAATGAGCTAAACTCTCTTTGCACAAGAGAAGCGAGAAAGTAACTTTGCTCCACAGTCCTGGCCAGTTTCAGTATGAACAAAACTTGATAGTTTTCTGTCTCTTAAAATTCCCTTGATTTGGGTTCAAACTTTGCTATTTTAAGTATAGTCGGGGTATAGTTCTGACAACACTCATATTTTTATTGTAGAACTAAAGACTGGAATGTTCAGAACTACTTAGGTTAAACAGAAGGCAATGGGCATTATACATTGTGGCATTTCAGAGCAGAAAGAGACCTTGGGGATCACCTGGTCCCCCCATCAGGTTTGGGAGACATGGCCTGCCTGAAAGCCCACTAGAGTGCCTAGTTAGGTGTTGTTTCCCTCCTACAGACCTGTGTTTCCTTCCCCCATCTCAACACAGGCATCTAATGTACCATACAGCTGTTCCTCAACTTACAATGGGGTTATGTCCTAATTAACCCACCGTAAGCTGAAAATATTGTAAATCAAAAATGCATTTAATACACCTATCCTAGTAAACATCATAACTTAGCCTGTATCTTAAACATGCTCAAAACAATTACATTCACCTACAGTTGAGCAAAATCACCTAATATGAAGCCTTTTTTTGTTTTTTGGTTTTTTTTTAGTGTGGATCAAACACAGGGCTTCATTCATGCTAGGCAAGCACTCTACCACCAAGTCCATGCAAAGCCTATTTTATAATAAAGTGTCAAAAATCTCGTGCAATTTATTTAACACCTATATCTAAAAAATTCTGGCAACACAGTACACTGTGCAGTATGGGTTGTTTAACCTAGTCATAAGGAGGCTGACTGGTGTCTACCGTCCAGTATCACTGCCCAGCATTTAGAGACAGTATTGTACTCTGCCTGAAGACTCCTATATAGTTAGGCCTTGATAGAAAGGGAAGAACAGAGTAACTCTTTAAAGAATGTGTAGAAATAGCTAAGGAGAGTATGGCGAGAGGATTCATGGAAGAGAAAATGGCATGTGTGAAAGGATGGACTTAGCAATAGATATTTCCCTTTGGAGGAATAAGAGGAGGCCCAGTGCTCAGGAGAGCTGAGGCTGAAGCATGCAGCAGGCTGATAGCAGTGAGCCAAGAGCACTCAACTGCCTTGGACTGGGCTTTGGCTTGTTTGCCAATGTATGCTGAAAGTTTCCATTAATGCAGGGCTGGGGATGTAGCTCAGTTGGTGGAGTGCTCGCCTCACAAGCACAAGGCCCTGGGTTCAATCCCCAGCACCACAAAAAAAAAAAAAAAAAAAAAAAAAAAAAAAAAAAAAAATCCATTAATGCATGTTAATCCGAGCCACCTGGAGAAAAAGAGCCCACCTGCTAAGGGTTAATGGCGACGACAAAATAAGATTTGGCAGCATAGAATGATAAACCACTCTCCTACTGTTGGAAAGGTCATCTGATGTAACCTCCAAGAAGCCCAGGTGTCTTCTATAGCAGGTGTGCCAAAAGATTGTCCCTACCTGCCTCTTGTCTGTTCATTTTTGTCATGCTAAATATCCCTGATTCTGTTCTTCATACATCAGGGTGTCAAGACCCTTCCTCATCCTGCTCTTCTTCCTCCAAATGTGATGCAGTCTCAACATTTTACCTCTTGCAGAGTAAAGCCAAATCCTCTAGGTGAGGTCTAATACTGGCAAAAGAGCTATCCTATCTTCGCCAGTCCATATTTCAATATATTC
The DNA here is from genome assembly GCF_902686455.1 of Sciurus vulgaris. NCBI lineage: Eukaryota > Metazoa > Chordata > Mammalia > Rodentia > Sciuridae > Sciurus > Sciurus vulgaris. The sequence continues at coordinate 63,461,304 of NC_136476.1, forward strand.
ACAAAATCTGAGATCATAGCTTTTTCTTTCTTGCAAAGAATTCATAATACACAGTTGATTCATACCTAACTCTCTATAGGATTTATATGTATGTATATATATATACACACATATACATACGTTATAATATATGTTAAGTAAGCTATATAATATAAATATGTAATATAGTATAAACTATACTATATTACATATAATATGTAATATAGTATAGTAACCATACTATGTATAATATAAAACCCATAGAGAGTTGGGTATGAATCAATTGTATTATGAAAATACAGATACAGATTTATTCTATTCACACATGTACTCAATCCTATACTATGCCTGACTGATCAGTTAAGAAGAGTTGGTTATAAAGGAAGTAAATGGACTAAGTATTAGAATAAAGCAACTTTTTAATTGGGGGCTTCAAATCAGACAGAGAGAAAAAGTCTGAAGGACATTGTTCTTTCCCTACCCTTTCTTCTCTTATTAAAAAGAAGATTCTAGCCAGATGTGCCTGTAATCCTAGTGATTGAGAGAGCTGAGGCAGGAGGATCACGGGTTCTAGGCTGGGTTCAGCAACTTTGCAAGGCCCTAAGCAATGTAGTGTTATCTCGTCTCAAAATTAAAAAAAAAAAAAAAAAAAAAAAGCTAGAGATGTAGCTCGTGATAACGTGCCTCTGGGTTCAGTTCTCAATACCAAAAAAAAAAAAAAAAAAGGGACATTCTAAAAACCTAAAAATGAGGAAATGAATTTCCCAAGAGCTGAGTGGAGAAGATCTAACATCCTAGGTTTTTGGCAGGACATGTGATACCGACCAGGCCCTTTCTCTTTCCCGTCTCAGGAACTCAGACATGACCAGGAAGATCTTCACAAATACCAGGGAGCGATGGAGGCAGCAAAATGTCAACAGTGCCTTTGCTAAGCTGAGGAAACTGATTCCCACTCATCCTCCAGACAAAAAGCTGAGCAAAAATGAAACACTTCGCCTGGCAATGAGGTATATCAACTTCTTGGTCAAGGTCTTGGGGGAGCAAAGCCTGCAGCAAGCAGGAGTGGCTGCTCAAGGAAACATTCTGGGGTTCTTCCCCCCAGGACCCCACCTGCCAGGCCTGGAGAACAGGACTGTCCTTGATGACTACTGTGTTTCTTCACCTGGCCCAGACCACCACCTTCCGTAGTGTGACTTCAGCTGTCATCGCCCAGGGCAGCACTTGTCAGAGTCACCCACTGTGGACAGCCTCATACAGGTTCCAGAGTCAACTCATGAATGTGAGGCATGAAGTAAGCCTCAAGGGAGGTGGCTCACAGACAGCTTCAGGGAGCTGAAAGGAGGCCACAAGGACTGTTTCCCTGGAACCCATCGCCCCTAGAACTTCAGGCCGAACCGTGCTTCCGTCTGTTTTACAAATTCAGGTTCTGCCTTGGATGTTTGCAAAAAAACCATGGATTTAAAAATCACTGTTTTACTCAATATATTTAATAAGAAGAAAGAAGTTTTCTTGTAATGGATCTCAGATGAATGAACAGAATATGTTTTCCTCACAACATATTTAAAAGTTAGGTTTTGAAAAATGAGACATATTTGGTCAAGGACAAACAAAATGAATTTTAAGACTGGTGAATGAAAGAGAGCCCCTGAAGAACCAACTTGAGAGACGTGTGGGGAAATCATTGGAAAAAAGCCCCCCTGAGGAGCAAGGATTGCATAGCTGTGGAAGAGTTTTGTATCCTTTAAACACTATGGAAATGTGAGTTTTATTCATATTGAGCCATTAATACATATGATATACCTAAAGTCAAACAGTGGGTTATATCTGTGAAAGGAGAAAGACCTGATAATTTATGAGTTGAGTTCATAGTTTTCTTATTTAAAAAAAAAAAACTTAGCTAAACTAAATTAGCAAACCCCTTGGTTTCACATGTCAGGTATTAAAACTTTTAATTCAGCCTGAGTTCCTGCTGACTTAAGTACCATGAGATTCTATTATAATTATGAAAATCCAAACATTATCATTTAATGACTCATTTAACAGAGTTTAGTTTAAACAAAACATTTAGAGTAAACAATGGAAATGTAATGCCAGACTCTAATGAATAAATGAATTTGTAATTTGCCTTCCTTGCTTTGGAGCGTTAGCTCAGTCTTATGCTAGGAACGGGTGTGGAACTCAAATCGATGAAACAGTGTAGGTTTTACAGAACTCATTACCACATGCCATCTTGATCCTGATGACACTTAAATTCAAAGATAAATCCTGTAGTTGAGCCCAGAAATGCAAACAGTGTCATTGAATCATCTCCGGAACTTTTTATTTCCCCAAAGTTCTAGTCCATGTGTTGGTTTTAAAGTCTTCTGAACCAGGGGTGGGAAAACTATGGATTTGAGGTTAGGAATTTCCAGGGTACACACAATAGAAGAATTTAAATTTCCTGCCACTCTAGAAAGAAGTTTGTAAATGAAAGGTTGAAATGAGCCTTCTTGTTTTGAGGACAAGAAGAAATCTGGGTGAGAATCTCAATCTCATTTCCCCAAAGTAGCAAGATCATCATGTCATTTGGTATAAACAGAATTGGTGCTTATAGCCCAGTGGGTTTTTCTGAACTAGTAAGGTTTCCTTCTAGGTTCTTTATTATTTTTTTTTTTTAAATATTTTTTAGATGTTGGTAGACCTTTATTTTATTCATTTATTTATTCATATGTGATGCTGAGTATTGAACCCAGTGCCTCACGCATGCGAGGCAAGCACTGTATTACTGAACCACAACCCCAGCCCTACGTTCTTTATTTAACTTGCATTCGGTAAGCTTCCAGATTCAGTATATTTCAGGGAAACACAGAAGCAGTGACCAGGGGACTTTCCCCCAAATGTGCATTTCTTTTTCACCAGCTTGGGTGAACTCAAGCTTGTCCTACAGTTACCAGGCAATTAGATTTCAAAGTTTTGAGGACAGTGGTCAGTTGAGTAACATTACATAATCTCTCATCTGGCATAAAATCAAAACACTTTTAACACTTGTTATTTTGGCTTCATTTTAGCATGTTGCCAAGGAAAGCACAGAGCACCTCTGTGCCGGAATTTAGGACTTTGTTCCTCTACTCAGATTGAGTTCACTTTCCCGCTGCTGGGTCTGTGAGTTGTGTGCCCAAAGAGGGTCTTTCCACTGAAATGTTAGAGATTTTGCAAAGACACGAGGACGTTGAGTGAGGGGGATAGTTAAGACGAGAAATCCTTTGATAAATGAATACAACTTTACAATGTTACTCCAATTCATTTCTTAAAATATTTATTTTATTGGTTTGGATTTTTGTATATCAATTTGTATTATATTAGAGTAACTGTCCAAAAGAATTATAATTACATATAGTCCAAAACCTTCATAGGTATCCATAAGAATGGAAATTAATTCAAAAATCATTCTAGTGTCTTCTTTGGTGACTATACTTAAGGCTTGGTAATTGCAGTAATAAGAGTTTATGGTTCAGTCAGGCATAGTGGAGCACATCTGTAATCCCAGTAGCTCAGGAGGCTGAGGCAAGAGGATCTCGAGTTCAAAGCCAGCCTCAGCAAAAATGAGACACTAAGCAACTCAGCAAGACCCTGTCTCTAAATAAAATACAAAATTGGGCTGGGAATGTGTCTCAGTGGATGAGTGCCCCTGAGTTTAATCCCCAGTACCCTACCCCCCAAAAAGAATTTATGATTTAAACACATTGTAGGTCACTGGATAGTGCATCTTTTTATGAGTTCATTTGAGCCCAACAAAACAGTTTAGACAAACTGTCTAACCTATGCATCCTATTATTTGAACAAAATAAATGTTTGGTATGCTATGGATAACACTGGAAACTTCAGAAAGAGACCCATGGATTTATATATACCATGTTCTTGATTAATTCCAGTCCTTCATTTTACAGAGAACAGGTCCAGAAGGGTTTGAAGTGACTTTCCAAAGGTCACATGGACAGTGAGTGGAAACCCCAGGCAGAGTCAGGTCTCCTGACCCTGCATGCGGACTTTGCACAGCCCTGTCCAGCCACCAAATATTTGGAGATTCAAAATGAACAAGCCCTTATCATTATACTTGCCTTTTTTCAAAAGCATTCAGAAATCTTCTTCATATGACTATATATTGAACTGGAATTATTGTGCTTTGTAATATGTGAGTAGATGTATCAACCAAAGATTTTTATTTGTTGATGCATTTTGTGAGTTTTTAATCATTGATTATGATTTGCTATTTAATCGTTAATTTATTGCAAATAAATTATTTAAGAAAAGAAACTGTTCTTTCCTTTTTAATAATAACTTCACAAGTTTGCTAAGGAGATTCATCTTCTCTCCATCTGGACGGTCACTGGCCTGGGTTTGATAACCCCACTTCCATTGTCTTTAGTCTAGAAAAAAATCCAACATCTCCTGGCATCCCTCCCCTTCTCTCTCCCCCTGCCCACTTCACTTCACCTTTCACAAAGCTTCCTAACTGTTCTCATTTCACAGCTGTGGTCAGATCATTTCCTGGCTACCAAACCTTCAGACTGAGACAAACACCATAGCCCTGCAAACCAGGTCCACGAAACCACAGTGTGCCCTTCCCTGTCCGTTCACAATTCTACGTGGGTTGCATGCACCCACTTGATGATACCCACTGTGCCTCCATTTTCCACTTTTGACTTTACTCTTCTTATTCCAAATGCTTGGATTAAATATTTCCATCCTCACTCCTACTCACCCCTCGACTTGTACCATCATGATGGATCTTAAATACCGTATCTTATGTGAAGTCCTCCTAGATGTCTCTACTCAATCTAATCTCTCTTTCCTTAGAATTTCCTTATCTGACTTCTGACCCTTAATTCCTCTACCTTGTGTTATAGACATCTGTGTATATTCTTTTTCCTCCTAAAAAGCTAAAATCTACTTAAGGACAGCGACAGTTTCTAACACCGAGTCCTCACCATAACCCTGCAAATGGTTCCCACTTTAAAAATGTTAAAACAATACCAAGACTGATTCTATTAAGAGTATTCTTTGGCCTCCTTCAAAAAAAAAAAAAAAAAAAAAATGGCATTAAAGTGAACCTTGAACTGGTTGAATTTTCCTGAGAAACCCAAAGTCTATATAATGTTCTTAAAAGTTTTTTTCTCATAATTTCCATTCAAGAAATCTCTAGCACCTGCCTTATGAAATTTCGTCACCTAAGAATGGCTTGAGATGACCAAATCAAGTATAAGTTATGCACGACTGTCTTTGTCCTTAAAAAGGCAGAAGATGAAAGGGGTTTGGAGAATGGACAGCTTAACTGCTGACCCTCAGGCCAAAGGTTAGTGGAAAGTCACATCCTTAGATAAAGAGGTCAGAGATATGGAGGGAATCTGAAAGTCCAATGGCAATGCAAAGTGAGGGATTTAAAGCAGGTGTCAGGAAAGGAATGCCAAGGAATGGTGTCATTAAAGGATTACAGGAGGTCAGAGAGGAAGAGGCAAGGTCTCCTGAGCCACATGCCCACCTCCTGCTGGACTGAAATAGGAACAGGGAGACTTGCCATTTTATATTCTCTTTAATGCTAATGGTTTATCACAAAATTTTGAAAAATTATCACAAAAATTTTGAAGCACTCCAGATTTTTACACAAGCCTTAATTAGGTCTATAATCTACCAGTAACATTTAAGCTAAAAATTTAATTTTCAGAACTAAGAATTCCCTGGTAAATTAATGAATGAAGCTGTTAAATTGTCTTTACTGAAGAAATTTAAAAATGGGTGACTGTAGTCAACAGGTTCACATTCTTGGACCTATGCAATTGTCCTTCAAGGAACCTAATATAAAGGAAGAATCAGTATTCAAAGAATTAGGAGCCAGGTGCCATGATATGCACCTATAGTCCCAACTACTCCGGAGGCTAAGTCAGGAGGACTGTTTGAGCCCACAAGTTCAAGACCAGCCTGGGCAATATAGTGAGGCCCTGCCTTTGGAGGGAAAAAAAAAATCTTTAAAAATATGCCTTGCCAGGTGCAATGGCACACGCCGGTAATCCTAGTGACTCAGGAGGCTGAGGCAGGAGGATTTCAAGTTCAAGGCCAGCCTCAGCAACAGCAAGACACTAAGCAATGCAATGAGACCCTGTCTCTAAATAAAATACAAAATAGGACTGGGGATGTGGCTCAGTGGTTGAGTTCCCCTGAGTCCAATCCCTGATATATTTGTACCTAAGTTTCTATTTCAGAGTTATTTACAATATGAATGAAATTATTAAGAGTAAGATTGATAGTGCTTACTGTCTATCAGGTACTATACCAAGGGTGTCCAGTGTATCAGCCTATCTAATCTTCATAACAATATATTTTACATGTAACATAAATTATATGTGCATATCATATTAGCACTATTGTTCCCATTTCACAGATGAGGAAATCGAAGTATGGAAGGATAACTAACTTGGCCAAGTTTCCACTACAGAATCAGCATTTGACACTGTTGTTTTCAGTCAAAATCAGTCAAAATTTTATTTACATCAGTTATTAATTCCATTTGACTCCCACCACTTTAATGGAAACTCATGGACCAGGTATGCTACCCAAATACTGCCACTGGGTAAAGAAACAACATAATACCTGGGAAAAAGAGACTCTGTTTAGAAGCACCAGGCTGGGGTTAACACCACAATGAGACTTCATGAGTCACACTGAATGTGATGGCTGTCAGTGGAGCTGGTTAGTTCCATGGGCTGGATTTGGTAGATTGTCATCATGAAATAGCTTTGTCTTTTGTTTTTTGTTTCAGTGACTCCATTTACCATGCTCTACCTAGTCTTCCCTTTCTGTCCCTTTATGGTATATGGGTCAATTCAGGCCAATTCAAAATGCCCATCTCATCTCATTCCCATCTGCACCCCAACCCTGGCTCCTCCACATTTCCTGGCTTTAGCTCCTCTGGAGTTGAGGAGGCATGAGGGCTTAAGGAAATGCACCCAGTGGGTTTTAGTCATTTGGTTTGGATTGCATTCTTCTCTTTGCAGTTCAGTTTAGACATTTTATATCAATACTTGTTAAATAGTCATCTACAAATCTCAGATCTAAAAAGACTGGGAAACAGCATGGAGGTAAGCTCTTGGATTCAGCAAGACTATGTACATTGCACAGTCTTCTGGCCACGGATATCCTCTTCTACCTGGAGCTAAGTGGAGTGCTGTGCTGACACAGCTTGCACCTGCTCCGGAAGGCAGATGGCCTCAGGGTCTTTTTGATATCTTTCACTCAACACATAAAGACTCAATTTTACCTTATGATGTGTGCATATGCATAGGTGTGCCCCATGTTCTCTTTCCTCCTATGAAGTGTGCATTCGTGAGGGTACAATTGCACCAGAAATTGTGCCTCTGAGGGGGATGTATAGATAGACCACCCCTTGGACTACAGGTACGCACTGCACGGAGAATCAATTTTGAAGGAAATGTCAATGAGACAATGGTGCTTGAAAAATTGGGAGGAACTGGACAGAACGTTACAAGAGATTGTTGAGTCTCTAAGAGAAGTGTGAGTGTTTTATCAGTGAAATCTGCCAGCATTCACCTTCCTCCTTTCAGTTAGGACCAGTGAGTAACTAGAGAAGGTTAGAAAAGAGAAACAGGTGAGCTCAGACCTCGTTTCCTGGTTTCTTTTAATATTCTGGCCAAGACAATGGAGATCATAGTTTTATCACCAGATCCAAGTCCCACATGAAGAAGGAACCTGGGGTGGGCCTTAACCCAGGGCTTGTCTCATTGTGTGGCATGGTAATACTCCAGTGGGACAGGCCCTGGACATGCTCCTCTTTGTCTTCTGCTAGAATATGAGTAAAGCCAAACATGCTCTAGCTGTCTGTCCCTGGATGAGTAGATTTTGAAAAAAGAAGTGGAGGGGGCAGCTAAGGACAAAATAAACATAGTATTTACCCAATCGGGACTGGCATCTTCTAAAAACCAGTTTTACTCTGGAGCCCTATGAAAATATATTTACATAGGAAATAGATTATAGAACTATATTAGAATAAGGGTTGGCTAGGGCATATGGCTCAGTGGTAGTTCTATTGCCTAGCATTTGACAGGCCCTAGGTTTGATCCCCAGCACTACCAAAGGCAAAAAAAATTGGGAAATTGTGTCAGAAGACAGTCACATTTATACTTGAAAAGGGGACTTCTAAGCAAAACTTTAAAATAAAAAAAGTTTTCAAAATTGTCATCATTTTTCCCCTATGTATTTCTGTTTAAATAAGTAAAATAAGTGTCATCTGGTCAGGTAAAATGTTGAAGTGGATGGGCCAAATGTGTAAATGTATAAGCTAAAAGTGTCAAATGTCTAAATGTATAAGTTAAAAAGTTATATATTGGGCTGGGGATATAGTTCAGTTGGTATAGTGCTTGCCTCGCAAGTACAAGGCCTTGGGTTCAATCCCCAGCACCGCAAAAGTATATAAATAAATAATTAAAAGTTATATATTCTTGCGGGCCTGGTGGCGCACACCTGTAATCCCAGTGGCTCAGGAGGCTGAGGCAGGAGGATCACAAGTTTGAAGCCAGTCTTAGCAAAAACGAGGTACTAAGAAACTCAGCGAGACCCTATCTCTAAATAAAATACAAAATTGGACTGGGGATGTGGCTCAGTGGTTGAATTCAATCCCTGGTACCACTGTCACCCCCCACCCCCGCTGCTGAAGTAATAATTTATGAAGCATGGCAGTTGAACTTGTTAGGTTGGAAAAAAGAGGCACGCAGTTATGGTTCATCGCTAGCTCCCAGAAACACTCCACAGATACAGGTCTCATACAAGGAACCATTTATTTGCGCAGACGAGTTCACGTCTGCACAGGGGAAGGGGAAAAAGCAAGGAAAGAATGGCGCCCAGTTCATCTCAGACATAGGAATTTCTCTGGGTGAGAGGAACCAATCATGGAGGAGAATTCTTACAGACTGACTGATGGGCCAATGACATATTAGGACGTAATGCTGGAGGCAGGAAGCAACATAAACCGGAAATTCCTGAAACGTGAGAGGCGGGGAAATGCAGATTGACAGATCCTTGGGAGGTGGGAAATTCCTGTCACAGGAGAGAAAGATGGCTTTATATCTTACAGAACTGAAATCATTTTAATTGCGTATACCTATATAACCACAAATGACAGAATATATAAATGTTTCAAAACCTCTAATTTTTGATCCAAACCAGGTGGATACATGCGTTCCTCAGTTCTAACTACGTAGGAAGCTGAAGTTGGAGGACTGCTTGAGTCCGGGAGTTCTAGGTCGGCCTGGGCAAAATGCCAAGATATTAATACATGTTGAAAAATCTTACTTCTATCCTTTATCCATCCAACCTACCTCTTCTACCCTTATTTTTGCTCATCAGTTTTTTTTTATGCAAATATAACTATGTAGTCTCATTTCTTTCTCTCTCTTCTTCTTCTTCTTTTTTTTTTTTTCCCAAGTTGGGAATTGATCCCAGGGTCTCATGCATGCTAGCAAGCCCTCTGCCTCTGAGTTACATCCCCAGCCGTTTATCCCTCCTAATGCTATTTTCTAGAAGTCTTCCCAAGTCATAGAAGACTTTCTTATTCTTTTTAACATCTATATGTATTACATCATGTAGATGCACCATGTTAGCTAGTCCCTCATTAAGGGACTCTTTGGATATTTCTGGTTTTGCTGATACTAACAATAACACTACTGTCATGAATATCCTTCAATACATTTGATTTCCAAGTTTGAAGGTGCTATACCTATATATCTGTAAGACTAGGTTATTTTAGCAGCTACACAAGCATTCTTTTTCCTTTTTCTTTTTTTGGGTACTGGGGATTGAACCTAGGGGCGCTTAACCACTGAGTCCCATCCTTGGCCCTTCTCTGTATTTTATTTAAAGACAGGGTTTCACTGAGTTGCTTAGGACCTTGTGAAGTTGCTGAGTCTGGTCCTGAACTTGCAATTCTCCTGAGTTACTGGGATTACAGGCGTGTGCCAGGGCACCCCACTATGGGCATTCTTATTTAAACACAAATTCACCTACAGAGTATGTTGACAAATACTGGAATACTTGCCAATCTGATAGGTGAAAATGTTATCTGACTGTAGTTTTAATTTGTATTTTTTAAAATTATGAAAGGGGGGGCTGGGGAGATAGCTCAGTCGGTAGAGTGCTTGCCCTATAAGCACAAGGCCCTGGGTTCGATCCCCAGCACCCCCCCCAAAAAAAATAAATAAATAAATTTTAAAAAATTAAATTATGAATGGGGCTTTATGGGTCACTTTAATTTCTGTTTCTACAGACTATCTTTATTTATAGTGTTTGTTTGCCATATATAAGAATTTAATTTCACACCAGGCTGGTTGGCACACACCTGTAATTCCAGCAACTGAGGAGGCTGAGGCAGGAGGATTGCAAATTTGAGGCCAGCACCAGCAACTTAGCAAGGTTCTGAACAACTCAGTGACCCTGTCAAAATAAAAAAGGTGGGGGTGCTGGGGATATAGCTTAGTTGATAGAGTGTTTGCCTCACAAGCATAAGGCCCCAGGTTCAAATCCCCAGCGCCACAAAAAAAAAAAAAAAAAAAAAAAAGAAAAGAAAAAGAAAAAAAAAGGCCGGGGCCAGGGAATATAGCCCAATAGTTAAGTGCCCCTGGGTTAAATCCCCAGTACCAAAACAAAACAAACCCCAAATTTAATTTTAATGTAGTAAAATTATCTAGTTTATGGTTTTGTATTTTCAGTCATAGTTAGAAAGTTCCCCTTCACTCTTGAGACTTTTGTCCTTTTGGATTCTGGCTGTTAGGCCCTGTCTTTGAGGGAAGCTAGAGTGGTTTGTATGGGTCAACCTCCTGGGGCACAGAGTAGGACAGTTTTCACTGGTCCCTCCCCCAAATAAGGACTAGTTAGTGAATTTTAATGAAAGGTGTTTGATATCTATTCAGATGATATGAGATATATAATATTAGTATATTTCCATTTACCATTCAGGTAAATCTTATTTGGTCATGGTTTTCATAGAGTCAAATTATGTTTCTCTTCTGCATCTTGAATATGATAAAAAAAAAAAAAATCTGCTTAAAAGTTAGACTTTTTGCCAAGGAACTTTAGTAAAATCTATGTGGGAAGACACAATACTAATTGATATAGGTGGAGTACCTTGTCTGCTAAGGACACCTTGCTCCACTTCCTTTTATGCCACCCAGCTGCTCTATACAAGAGGATGCGTGAAATGCAATGTTTCACCTAAGCCTAAGGAAGATAAGGGCTGTTAGAGCTAATGAGTTTCCCAAGCCTTTTTCTGGTCTGCTTCTTATTCTTTCCTCTGGGTATGAGGTCTCAAGGCCCCCATCTCACACTTAGGTATTCTACAGGCCTATATTGGCTTTTAGCAGGTAGAAACTGTTTTCCTCTCTGCTTCACAGACTAAACATCTTCCCCAGGCTCTAGACCTTTTGAAACAACCTTGCAACCTCTCTTTTGTTTTTCTCCAAGAGGCTGTATGGCTCTGGACTCCAGGAATAAAGATGTTCCATCACAGAAATTGAGAAGGATAGATGTACTGGTAAAACAACAGGAAAGATAAGGTAGAGAAAACTTAGCCCTTGGAACTAAAAAGCTCTGTGCACTGTGCTTGGTATCATGGGTAAGACTTTCTAGGACATGTGACGTGTGTTTATCTGAATATAGAAGGTTTTGGTTGAGAGGAAAGTCAAAGTACAAACGCCTCAAGTGAGGATCGTTAATATTCATTGCGTGTCTGTTTTGGGTCAGATATTTTATAAATGCAGTCTTTAATCTTTCTAACATCTATTTATTGGAGGTATTTGCTTTAGCTTACAATTTGGGGAAATTGTGGCTTAGAAGATTCTTAGAGATAAACCTGATAGCACACAGTTAGTGAAAAGGAAGGCTAGGCTCTGAACCCAGGTCTGCTGGGCAGCAAAAGCCAAATTTCCTTTACTATTTCTTCTGTCTTTAAGGATAGAAACCACCTGTCACAGAAATGTTCAGAGCAGGCAGCCAATGATTGAAAAAAAAAAAAATTGAGTAATCTAGTTGGTGTTCTGGGCTTTTTTATCAGAGGAAGTTTTGGTAAAAGAAAAATTATCCAAAGGTAGTGATGGGTTCTGTTGCACTCAGAATTTAAATGACCTTGACTGGCATTTAGGAAGATTGCTTAATAGAAAAGAGCCTTCTCTACTTGGAGGTGACTCCTTTTCTTCTTCTCCTGACTTTGGATGTGAATCACTTCATAGGTCAGGCCTCACAGAAGGCTTCAGTTGCTCCCATGGAGTTAGACACATTTAGATGTTCCCTGAGAATCACGTAAACAGTTGCATTTGGTGCTTGGTCCCCAGCAAGTCTATCTCAAGACTCCTTAAGATTTTAGAGAAGAAAAGTCTTTCACTAAGGATGGTAAAAACAAAACCACTTGCTTGAAACTCAACATCTACTCCACACCTAGGTTAGAGTTCTTTTCTTATTTTCAAACTAGTGAAAACTTCAATTATCCCTTTAAACTGTAGTTAAGATAAGGGCAGTCAAACATTTCCCCAGCTTCACCTATCCTAACAGTTGATTGTTGGGTTTGTCTTTTGTGGATTTAAGTACAAGTTACCCAAAGGCCTAAAACAACTAACCATCACCTAGCTTTCTTTTTTCTTTTCCAGAAATAAAGGAAAGATACAGAAGTCCAATTCAGAAAGTGCTGAAATCAAACATCCAATGCACTTTGTTCCCTGTAAGTAAACCCCTTATCAGTCTCTTGCAGGGATTCTAAGATGTTATCTCAATAGATCAGATTATGGGGCTGACCACTCTCAATGCTGAGTAGGAATCAAACGGACATTCTCTTCTGTCAGCAACCCCTGCTTTGCCAATCCAGATAAATCAATTAATGGGATGCAGAGCTGCTGTCTTGCCTTTCTCTGCACCATGCTTACCTCCTGGAGCTCCCTGGACTCCTCAGTCCCTGTTTAATACCATCTGAGAGTCCTTATTTACAAGAGGGCTTGTGCAGGTGCAAGCATTCAGGCCAGGGGCACAGGAGCAATTGTTGCCCCTCCCCCCATCCTCCAGGCTCCCCTCTTTGTGAGACACTTTTCTTCTCTCTGCTTTTCAGACCAAAGACCCCTCAGCAGCTAATCTAATCGGATTATGCTAATTTGTACTTCATGAACCTAAACAGCATAACTAGATCTGCAGAGAGCTAAGGCCAGGAAAAGAGGGACAATGACTTTGTCAGTAAAACTACCCCTCAAAAGGGCATGAAGAATGCAGGTCCTGTGTTCAGCCGCACAAAGCTGCTCCTCTGGGAAGCCTACAGAGCTCTTGACAGTTTAGAGTGGCCGGGGCTGTCTGCCCTCAGGAAGGAACAGGCCGCACAGCCAGGGTACAGCAAGGACCACAATGACAGTGCTGTTTTTCCCTGTTATAAAGTAAGGTTCCTTTTTTCTTCCCTTTCCCAATTTCCTTACATTTACCCTCTTGACTAATCAACATAAAATGTGGAAGGTACAGTCAGTCGGTGTTACAATTCAACAAATATTAATTGGCAGCTACTCTCCATTAAGGATGATGCTTTGTGCCCTGGGATGTGTGAAGTTGTCTGAGATTTTACTTTTGTGCCTCAGCCTTTATACTCTAGTAGGAAAGATACTGTAGGGACAGAAGTTAGAAAACACCTCAGTGTGGTGATTGCTATTCCGCTGCTTTCTTTCCCTCATGTTGGTCGACTCTGTTAGCCATGCTCCATGATTTGCCACAGATGGATTTTTAAATTGTTTGTATAAAGTTTTATATTTCATCAAAATATACAACATTAGTATATAACTTAATTTTCATAACAGATTGTAAGATAAATGAGACTGGTATTTTCAACCCCCTACTTTCAAATATTAAAATGGAGACTCAGAGATGTTAAAGGGCTCATCCAAGAAGAATGCTCCAGTTAGAAGCTGGCCTTCTGACTCCATATCTATCTAACACTCCTCCGTCTCTCACAAAAGTCTGGAGGAGACCTTAGGACATCAACAACATTCTTTCACATCTGAGTAGAACTGTACACAAAATGGTAAAGTTTTAGACAAATAGCCTTTGAAAGACCTTCATGCATTGTGAAGTTGAAAAAGCTAATTTCATTTGTCAAATGGGTAAGTGAAAATGTGCTAATGGAATGATCTAGACAAGTGTTCTGATAAACCTCAGCTCCCTTTTAGCCTTGAACTTTCCAGTCACTATTCTTGTGTGTTTAGACCATTGGATGCCTTCTTCTCTTGGTCAAGATGTTAAAATAAACTCCCTGAATTGATGTCTGCCACTAGTCTGGAGTCTTGACACTTCATCAGGTTGTTACTGTCTTGGCTGATTGGAGCTCAGCACTTTTGCTAATTACCTTTTTTTTTTTCTTTCTTTCTTTTTTCAGTACAGGGAATAGAATTCAGAGGCTCACAATGTGCAAGCACTCTACCACTAAGCCAGACCCCCCCAGCTCTTTGCTAATTCGTTCCTAAACTGGGTGATAAAGCCTCAGCAGTTGGAGACATTGTCCCTGGAGATTGTCTGCCACACACCTGTCCCTGTCACAGCTTGCAGAGGAAGCCCCTTTTTCAGAGCCCCCATTCCCTCTGGGACCTTTCATTGAGTTCCAGTATCTGTTCCAAGAAACTCTTGTAATTCACAGTTCATTTAAGGAGCTGAAAAGATTACCTATCCTAAAATTAATAAATGAGGGAGAACTTCTCACTTGGGTGCTCACTCGGTTGACCCATAATTAGGGTAAATGGGCAGCAATGAACATGCAACATAATCAGCTCCCATCAAGAGAAGAAAAGAAAGGACGATTTTGTTTCTGCTCTCTTTCCTCCCCTCTTTAAATAAAGCTAGGAAACATTTTTATAATCTCATAACCTCAGATCCTGGTTCGGATGAAGACTGGAACTGCAGAGTTAGAGGTAGAAGATTACAGTTGAACCCAAATATTTTCTTACCATTTAAATGTCTTTATTAAATTTATAATTGAGTGAGGAATTTTCGTATGTGTGATTGTTTTGTTTATGGTTTTTTGTCTGAAAAGTTATCTCCTAGTTGTATTAAATTAATTTCCTTAGATGGTTGACTATTCTGGGTCAACTTCAAACCTTCTTTTGTTGCTAGTTTAATAGTAGCAATCTAAACAATAATGACCATTTGAACTATAAGCTCGGGGGCACGACTAGTGGCCAAATAAAATTGGACAGAAAGCTGTGAAGCAAGCTTTATTAGAATTTGGCTCTCAGGCGAAATTCCCAGCCCGCTTGGGTACAGGTCAGGGTAGGGAGCCGGAGAAAATCGCACATGGTCTCTGCTGCCCAGGGTCTTTATAGGCCAGAATGGGCGGGGGTCCCGCTGAGTGACAGGTGGAGGTAAGGGTCAGTGGAGTTTTCCTGCCCATTTGATTGGTCGCCGTGTGCTGCGCTGCCCTTTGCCTCAGCTGCTCCACTCTCCCTCATATAGTCGCCCAAATTCCAACCTAACATGAACAACTAAGTCTGAGTGTTCCTTTTTCTGAAAATGGCTTTGTTTTGCAGATGTAGTGCTGCCCTGGCAGGTTTCTGGTGCTCCATCTACATACATCCTTTTGTCAAATTCTCCTCATAAACTAAGGTTAGGGATTGGCAAACGTGAGCTGCGGTCTTGGGAGTTTGCCAAGATGCAAATTCCAAATTTGACCGAATTCCAATTATCACAGACATAGCTTTGTGAAAAAGATGACTTCTTTATGAGAACAGTAGTGATATAGTTTTGTTAAACCTAGAAGATTTAAAATTCTAATATTTTTAAAAAACCTTGATAAATAGAAAATGCTCATATTGCATAAGTTTAGTAGTTTCATAAAACTTAATAGACATTAATATTAAGTCACAAAGTATATTACTGAATTTATTCTGGCAGTTTATTCCCTTTGTGTCATGTACATGGCAAGATTCCCCCTAAGCCAGAACCCAGCAATCACTGAATGCAGAATATGTTGTGAATGAGCCTCCCTACTCCAGTTATACAGCATTGTACTCTCTTAAGAGCTGCTACTTAGTGTATACTATACTAAGATGAGCCCAATACAGACAAAACAAATAATGAAAAAGGAGTTATATATTGGGTTACAATGGGCAGCATGCCAAAAAGCAAGTCCAAATACCTTGGGTGTTTTGCCTAGGATCAGTTTCTAGGTAGCACAATGGAAATTACCAAAGGCAAATGCAATGTAAGAATCGAAGTTCATTGTCACATCTGGGATTAAAGCCAGAGAAAGCTAACAAACAGAAAAAACCAGATGGTTATCAGATCCAGTGGTACAGTGTTGTTGGGGCTTAGAACACGATACCCCAAAGTATGGCACTTTGGCATACTGTGTACTAAAGGAGATTGGATGGCCTTAAAAGCAAGATGTCAGTTGTGGTTTAGATATTAGGCATCCCCTGCAAAAACTCATGTATGAAATAATGCAAGAAAGCTCAGAGGTTAGATGATTGGGTTATGATAGCCTTACCCTAATCAGTGAACTAATCCACTGATATGAATTAACTGGGCAGTAACTGCAGGCAGGTAGGATGTGGCTGGAGGGGTAGATCACTGGGGGTGGGCCTTTAGGGTTTATGTTTTGTCCCTGAATGGAGTGCGCACGCTCTCTCTCTCTCTCTCTCTCTCTCTCTCTCTCTCTGTCTCTCTCTCTCTCCTTTCTTGTTTCCATGTCCTGAGCTGGTTTCCTCTGATACACCCTTCCACCATGATGTTTTGCCTCACCTCTAGTTCAGAGCTGTGCTGTCTAGGACTGAGATCTCTGAAACCATGAGTGTCACATAAACTTTTCCTTCTCTATATTGTTTTTGGTGGGTCTTTTGGTCATAGTGATGAAAAACTAACTCAAACAATCTCTCTGACCTTCCCCTACACTTTTGTCTCTTGTCCCTCTTCCTTTGCCAAGTGAATCATAGAAACCAGAATTCTTCTCCAAGAAACAATAAACCCTCTCCCTAAAGCAAGGCATAAAACTTAGAAAACTCAGTCCTCTTTTCTCTTCCTGGAGGAAGGAACACTGCACAGAAAAGCCAAGAAGAGTTAGGATGGACAGGTTTTGCTGGATATCACCATCCCCTTCTGTTATCATTAGATTGTACCTTCAGCCCAATCAAATTTCTGTACAGCTGACCATTCTTCATAAGCATAAAAACAGACAGTTTTCCCTGGGTCTTTGGATCTTCATTTCTGAATTCTCTTGTCACATAAAACTTGATTAAATTTGTCAGGTATTTCTCTCATTAAACTGCCTTTTGTTATAGGAGTGTTGGCCATGACCTTTACATCTTTGTGTCCCTACAGTGTATTCAGGCTTCTTATAAAGACATGGGGTTCCATCTCTGTGATTCTCTCATTATTCACAAAGAGCCAACTTTATGAACTGATGTGCAATCCCACCCTGTTCCTCCAACCCTCTGCCAGTTCTCCAGTCTGAGTAGTAACTGGTCTTTAGACTTTGTGGGAAGGTGGGTGTGGAAAGATGCCATATATCTAAGGTATTGCAGAATTTGGCAGCAAGTTTTTGATTTCACTCTTTGATCATTTCCCTGATCGTCTGTCCCTGTCCATTAAAAACTGTGGTTGCTCTGATACCAGGGGGAGTTCTTGAGCTGTTCACCATCCTGAAGAACAGAAAAGATTATCTGCTTTTTGAGCCTAGGCTTTGGTAGATGCATGTGTCAGGGACCAGGAGCCTCATGATATACCAATGGATATAAGAATGTGCCTTGAGTTCCTAATATAATGCTGGGAGAAGGCATGCATGGGATGTTTGGCCCAAGCTACTGTAGTTAGGTAAATAAACAGGAACTTGAGAATAGTCCATCAAATAATGGCTACCTTGTCTGCAGGACAACTTATATTTTAACCAGAAATTATTGTATCCATTCATGGACTTGAACTTGAACTTTTAGGAGACATTTGTTATAAGATTTGTAGACCACAGAACTGGTCAACTTCTAAGTGTCTCCATTTAGTTGGGAGGTAGGTACCTGTGAATCAAAATCTGGGAGACTGTCTATTGCTTAGTGGTCAATTTTTTTGCCATGTAATTTGCTAGAAGGCTCCTGAAAGAAATCCCCTGCTTGAACTCCAGGGAGAGCAGGCAAACCACTGTGGTTAACAAAATGGGGTTCTAACTCTAGTGCGTTTGCCACGTAGCCCCTTCCCAGATTCTCTTGAACTCCAGGGAGAGCAGGCAAACCACTGTGGTTAACAAAATGGGGTTCTAACTCTAGTGCGTTTGCCACGTAGCCCCTTCCCAGATTCTCTTCACCTCTGACTCAGGTTAGCAGCTCAACCTCTGAGAACTTCTACAATGCTGTGCATTTCCTGCTACTCTAGCACTTCTTATGTTAGACAATCTTTGTTCATTTTTTTTGCTGCTTCCAGAGCAAAGATTTCTGAGTGCCTTGAGGTGTTCTTCATCTGGACAAAAGGTTGATAGGACACGTGAACCAGCCTTTTGGAATTTTCCCTCAAATATTTCACAAGAGCCTAGTGTAGGCAGTGAAGTTGGAGGTCATTTTTCCTATAACCACTGAACATTTTGCCATGCCATGCCTTCTGAATTGCAGTCTCTAGGGGAATTGATGTGTTTTCATCTCTACCTTCACAACCAAGCAGCCAGTGGAGATTAAGTGTTTAATGAATTGTTAGCCTGGTTTTAGATAGCCTTGCCACCCATGCCTGAGTTCTGGTGAGATTACACATATCAGCTCCTAGCCAGGCACTTCCAGACATGTCTGGAGCTCGAATTATATGTTTGCTCAAGAAACACCACCAGACAAGAACCTTACTCCTGCTTAGGTGAAATTTTCTCCTTTCAGGAAGAAGAGGAGAGCCCTTGCACAGGTATATAGTTGAGGAATCCAGAGGCAATATGGTGATTGATACTCCCCTGTAATTTCTAAACAGCTCTGCCACCTCAAATTAAAAGAAAGAAAGAAAGAAAAAAGCAATTGACACTAAAAACTGATCATTTCTAAAGCCTTGGATTACAGGCACCTAAAGACAAGTCACAGGCTGATTATTATTAACCTCATCTGTCCTGGAGGGAATTCTTTGAGAAATAGGCTCCAGGAGAGTACAGAACTGTGGAAATTACCTGTAGTTTAGCTATTGTGTCTCAGGGTTCCAGAAGAAATATCTGACTGAACCGATGACATAACAATGCCTTTGACTAGATTACAAACCAAATATGATTTAGGATAGGCTCTTACCCCTGGCTCACTATGCTACTCCCTGGACAAACTGAAATCCTAGGTAGGGTCAGACTGCCTACAAGTTTCAAGTTGCATGGTAAGTTTGTTAGAAGATCTCATCTCCTCTCCTCTCATGAATTTTTTTTTAATATAAAAGTTTTAAAAAGTCAAGTATATATCTTTTGAAGTATAGAATATATATATATATATATGTGAAAACTGTACAAGTCATAAAAGTATAAATCTATGAATTTCATAAAGTGAACACACCAACATCATGACACAGCACCAAAGCTCCAGAAGCCCCCTCCTGCCTCCAAGAACAGCCACAATCCTGACTTCCGGCTCTAAAGATTAGTTTTGTCTGTTTGAACTCTTTATAGATGGGATCACGCTGACTGTTTCTTTTGAAATCTCTGGCTTCTTTATTTCAACATTAAGTTTGTGAAATTCGTTTATGTTGAGGTAGGTGACATTATTTCTGTTAGGGTAACTGGCGCAAATATCCATAAGAGTCACACCTCTGAGTTCAAGCAAAGCTTTACTGACAGTCTGCCAGGCTGCCCCTCTGCAAGGCACAGCAGCCTGCAGGAGAAAACTTCTAAACTATGTAGTCATGTACGATGGGGTAGTTAAAAAATAACTGGTCTAGCCCTGTGATTATTACTTGACGTCTTTGCTGTGGTTTGGGTTGTTAGGGACTTTTTGGGGGTGGGCCTACTGGGAAGGTCATGCCTGGGTGGGCAGGTACTGTTTTTCAAAATGGAGTTACTTTGACCTAAAGATCTAACATTCTTGTCTTTTGTCTTATAACCATTAGGGGCCTCATTCATTCTGACTTCTTTGGCTGAACAGAGATGAAGAAGGTTTAGGCCAGAACTTTAGGAAGGGAGCTATATTGGTTCATAAAGGGCTGGTTTACAGTCTGATTAGTGAGTACCTTTACTTGATCTTGTAAAAAAAAAAAAAATTCAGGTAATTTATAAGACAAGGTCCTATTAAGAGTAGTATGATGATTGTAAGGAGAGGGCCCATCAATGGGAGGATCCAGGGGAGAGTCCGGCCCAGAAGGTTCCATAGAGGCAACTGCTGCCATTCCTGGCGGCATTTCTCAATGTTCTCCCGGAGTTGTTATTTTTCCTTGGACTCTTCCGGATTTGTTGGCAAAGTAACAGCATTCCTCTCCTAAAAAGACATAAGTGCCTCCCTTCTCTGCTGCTTGTAAGTCAATGGCTCTCCTATTTTGAAGAACCACATTGGCTAAGGAGGTGACTTGGATTTGAAGACACTCTAGGAGTCTGCCACTTGTTCAAAGTCCTCATTCAATTCTTGGGAGAGTTTATAGTAAAGATGGGTGGCTGTATCTATTCCTGCCACCCCCGTAGCTGCTGCTGCCAATATGCCTGACCCAAGGATGATTGGAGCAAGGATTGTTTTTTTGCATATGGAACATTGAAATGGAACCCAGGAGGGGGAGGAAAGGGTTGATTTGACCTCCCCCTCAGAGTATATGGTTATATTGGGTGTGAGAAGGACAGGGAGGCAGAAAGTGGAAGTAGGGGATGTCAGTCTGTGAAGAATGGAGCTTCCACAGAGGAATAAGATGCCAGGTTGGCTCTGGAGTGGCCAAGTGACATTGTACTTTGTGTTGCATAGGGAACTGTTAGGTAGCATTGTGGGGTAGGGACATAGGGTGGGGGAGGGTGCAGCAAAGTAGGAGACATTGGAATAAAGTGGTTCCAAGGAATTGTAGGAGGAAGGGGTGAAGAGAGAAGTTAGATTGGTAGTCCATGGAGAAGAGATAGGGTTTGCTATCAATGAGCCATAGGTAAGAGGGACACAGAGCCAGCAGTGAGAAGTGTAGTATGGGTTAGAATTGTTGAGGAGTTCTAAGGTTGTGTTGAGAAATGTGAGCAGAGGGGGTCTAGGTGTGGGTTAGAAGCCTGTCCACATGTTCATGGAGCAGATGCCTCAATAGGGAAAGAGTGGGAAAGTAGTCACTGAGAGGACTTGGGGAAACAGGGGCAGATTCCAGGAGAAAAGGGCTGCTGTACATAAGTTCACAAGGGCTAATAAAGGAAGGGGAATGTGGAGTGGCTGTCAAATGCATTAGGGTTAAAGGTAGAAGAACTGTCCAGGGCTGTTTTAACTCTAAGGACAGTTTAGTGAGCTGGGATTTAAGGAGAGAATTAGGTTTTTCTACTTTTCCTGAGAACAGAGGATGATAGGGAATGTGCGGCTTCCAGGAGATGTTAAGGGTGGATTCCACCTGTTGGGCTATCTGAGATACGAAGGAGGGACCATTGTCAGTCTGAAGTGAGCAGGGGAGGCCACATATGGGGAAATCTCTTCCAAAAGAACTTTAGTAACAATGGCCGAATTTTCAGTAGCTAGTAGGGAAAGTCTCTATCCCTCCTGAGAATGTACAGACGAAAGTGTAAGTGAGGAGGTATTTGGTCCTTTTGTGGGAGGGCGTGTGAATAAAATCAAGTTGCCAGTCCTCTTCAGGAGTATGGCCTCGGGCCTGATGGGTGGGAAAGCGGGGAGGTCGGGAGCCCCCTTGTGGTGATGTGATGGCACACAGGGAGCATTTTTGAGTAACCTCAGGGAGAGTTGGGAGTAATTGGGGGTAAAAGCAAAGGGACGGAAGGAGGCAGAGGAGAGGTTTGAAATCGATGTGAAGCAAGTTATGGATCTGAGTGAGAATAGTGAGAAGTTGTTCCTGTGGGAGCACATATTTTCCGTTAATCTTTAACCAGGGGCCTTGTGTTGTGGCACCCTGCTGTTGGTATAAATTGTGTTCCTCTGGCATGTAATGAGGGTTATTGAAGGAGTGAGAAGGAGTTGGGTGCTGGGAGGATCAGAAAGTGCTGCTGCTTTGGCTGTTCCTTTGTGTAATAGGAGAGGAGTCAGTTTGGTGATTTTACAGTGAATGATCCCTATTTTGGAAGGAAGGTGAGCTGCTTTAAACAGCTCAAGGACTAGTGGCCCATTAACTATGGGAGTGCCTTTGATTGACAGGAAACCTTTTTCTTTCCATATGGCAGAATGTGATAGGAAAACGTGAAAAGCATACTTTGAATCCATGTAAATGTCGATAGAATTTTCCTAAGGCTCGGGTGAGGGCGACAAGCTCAGCCTTTTGATCGGTTGTGCCCCCGGAAAGAGACTGTGCCTCTATAACATCAGTGGAGGAGACAATAGCCTAGCCTGCATGTCGCTGTGTTTGGTGGGTGAAGGAGCTCCTGTCCATGAACCGTGAGAGGTCGGGGTTGAGTAGGGTTCCTTCCTGTATGTGGGAGGGTTGAGGGAGAAACTCAGCCAGGACTTCCTGGCACGAGTGTGTAACTGGTAGTTGAGGATTAGGAAGAAGGGTAGTCGGGTTTAGGGATGGGCAAGAGTGCAGGACAGTGCGGGGTCTTCAACAAAGGAGGAGTAGAATGCCTGAGGGGACTGTGACCTGAAGAGCCTATGAGTAAGGAGGTCAGAAAGGTGATGCGGGGAGAGAATGCTGGTGTGTTATCCAAAGGTGAGTTTCTTGTTTTCCTGGGCTGAGAGAGCAGCTGCTGAGAGAGCATGGAGACAGGGAGCCCAGCCCCTGGTGGAGTTGTTTGGAGAGAGATGCCACAGGGGCAAAGGAGGGTTCTTTCTGTTGTCCCAAAGCCCTGTCTCTCAGTAACATAGAGAAGAAAAAGGTTGGGAGATATTGGAGAGACTAAGTGCAGGTGCAGTATGGAGGGCCTTCTTTAGGGCTTTGAATGGGGCGGAGATGGGTTTAGAAGGATCAAGGGGCTCTGTAGGATCTCCTTTTGCTGCCCCATATAAAGGTTTGGTCAGCAGGCCAAAGTTGGGAACCCAAAGGCAGAGGAAACCAGAGATATCCAGGAAGGAAAGTATGTCTCCCTTTGTGGTGGGGATAGGTAGGTGGGCAATAGCTGACTTGCGATGGGTGGTGATTTCTCGACGTGAGGAGTGAAATGGACTCCAGGGTAGAGGACAGAGGTTCTAGATATCTGTGCTTTTGATGGAGAAACAATGTACCCTTTCCCCCCAGGAAGTTAAGGAGGATAATAGTGTGATTTTGAGAGTCCCGAAAGGTGGGATTGCAAAGAAGGAGATCATCCACAGATGGTAGTAGAAGAGAGAAGAAGAAAGAGAAGAGAGATCCTTAGGGAGTGCTTGGTCAAAGAAATGGTGACTGTCTCAAAATCCCTGGGGGAGGACTGTCCAGGAGAGCTGTTGGGAATAATGAGTATCAGGTCAGTCCATGTAAAGGCAAAGATACATTGTGAGTCGGAATGTGTGGGGATAGAGGAAAAGGCATCTTTAGGATCTAAGACTGTAAAGTAAGAGGTGTCATTAGCAGTGAGAAACAATAGAGTGTATGGGTTGGGAACAAGTGAATGAACTGGAAGGACTGCCGTGTTGATGATGCGGAGGTCTATAAACGATAAGCTCCATGGGGTTTTTTAATGGATACGATGGGAGTGTTAAAAGGAGAATGTGTAGAGCAAAGTAGTCCTTTTTAAAGATCTCTTATGATGGGTTTTAGCCCTCGGAGATGAGTCGGGGAGATTGGGTATTGAGGCTGACATGGGAAAGAGAAGGAGTCCTTCAGGGGTATGTGGATGGGCGTATGGTGAGCCGCGATAGCTGGATTTGTCAGATCCCAAACTTGAGGGTCAACCAAGTGTGGAGGCAGAGGGGGTGGAGGAGGTGGGTTACTAGGGACCAAAGAAAGAAGCAAGTGGTATGTGTGCAGAGGAAAACAGGGGATGGGTAAGAAGAGGAGGGAGAGAGATCTATAGCCACCAGGGTGGGTTGCTCCATATTGGAACTTATGGAAGGGAAATGAAGGGTGAGGGAGGAAGTCTCTTCCATTAAGGGAGTGAGGTATAATTAAAAGGAATGGGGAAAAGGAATTCCTTCAATGCTGCCGAGTAGAGGGTTATGCGTGAGTGGAAGTTATTCCCTCTACCCTGACTATAGAGGTTTTGGAAGGCCAAGTTGGTCCCCCAAATTCTGGCAATGCTGAAAAAGTTGCTCCTGTATCAATGAGAAAAGAAATTGTCCTAACTTCTACAGTGGCAGTTACTCTGGGCTCCCAGTGGGTGATTGTCGTGGGGGTGGAGAGTCCTGGGCACCTTCAATCCTCAGAAGCTAGCCCTATGAGGTTACTTAGGGAGGAGGAAGAGGGAAGGATTGGCCCCTCATCTCCTTGGGTGGAGGGACAATCAACACCCCAGTGTCCGTCCCTTTTGCTTTTAGGGCACAGGTTGGGTGGCAGCCCAGTGTCCTTCCTGTTTGTACTTGAAACAAGGTCCAGGAGGTGACTTGTAGTGTGCCCTTTGGAAGCTGTACCCTTGGGTTTGCCATGCAGGGCCTGTGCCAAAAGTTGAAATTTGGCTTTATCTCTTTTCTCTTTATTTTTTGTTGTTCTCTATAATTAAAAACCTTAAAGGCAGCATTAAGGATGGTTGACTGGGGCATTTGGGGGCCTTCCACTAATCTCTTAAGTTTTATCTGAACATCTGGGGCAGATTGGGAGATAAAATCGGTCATTAGGATGATAGTGCTGTCTGGGGGTTGTGGGTCAACTTTGGTATAGTGTTGAAGAGCCTCTGTAAGATGGGAGAGAAATTGGGCTGGATTCTCATTAGGTTCTACGTGTCTCATCTGCATGTGCTTGGGCAGTGGCCCAAATCCTCTGTCTCTCATTGGGGAGGATGGTAGAAGAGAGAATGATAATAGATGTGGTACCATGTCAGATCGTAGGACTGGGTAAGATATTGGAATTCTTTAGTATAGGAATCGGGATCAGTAGAGTAGGAACCTAAATATTTCTCAATCTGGGAGAGGTCAGCGAGTGAGACGGGAACATGAACATTCACAATGCCTTTTGCTCCACCTACTTCCTGCAATGGTAGGAGGGGGGCTGCTGGAGCATCTGGGTGGGGCCCACAAGAGCAGGTATGAGGAGGAGAGAAAGGAGAAGGAGAGGCGGGAGTGGGGGATGTGGTGTCGAGGTCAAGAGAAGGGGAAGGGGGGTTAAGGACAGGACCAGACTGGGAAGATGGTTTCCTATTTAGGAAAAGTGTGACTGAGTGAGGTGATGAAGGTGAGGCTGGGAGAGCAGATGAAGAAGCACAGAGCGAAGGTTGAGAAAGTGAAGAGTGATCTGTGGGTCAAAAGAGAGAAAATCGTTAGGATGGGGAGGTGAAAGGGTTAAGGAAGAACAAGCAAGGAGGACCTGTACAGGGGAGCAGGATTGGCACAAAGAGGGGCGAGAGTGAAGAAAAGAGAAGGCTCAAACATAAGGAATCTCTATCCGCTTGCTGCTGGGATGACACAAGTTGTATAAATCCCGTATAATGGTGGGATTGAAAGTCCCATTCTGTGGCCATGAATTATCTAATTTATGTTGGGACCAGACTGTGTTGTAATAGAAAATGAGCTTGTCAGATCTGAGATCTGGAGTCAAATGGAGAGGTCCAAGGTTTTTGAGGAGACAGCAAAGAGGGGAGTTGCAGGGAATTTTAGATTGGGCTGAGCCCATGGCTAAAAGTTCTCAGGATCCCGGAGAAGGGAAACAGGAGAGGAAGGGGTGTCCCCACAACCTCTCTGATTTCCCACATAGGAGCAGACTGTCAGTGAGGGCCGTCACTGTCCCTTACAGGGCTGTGACTGAAGCAGAGGGAGACCCTGACCCAGCACTGGGATTTCTGGGGGGTGGGGGGGAGAGAAAAAGAGAGTGTGAGTTGAGGGCCACTGTAGAAGAGCTCTGAGAACTCATGTCTAGTAGAGAGAAGGCTTTCGAGTGTTGAATTCTGTGGTGGGCGAGGAGGTCAGCAAGGGCAAGAGGCAGAAATGCACTATCGTGGATATCGGCCAGGAAGGAGGGGGCATGGTCAAGGTGGCTCAGATCCCCATGAGGGGAGAGCCAGCAGGCAATGACCGTGGATCCTGTCCCTGGTTTCGGCACCCGAATGTTAGCGTAGCTGGTGCAAATATCCACTCTAAGTTCAAGCAGAAGTTTATTGACAGAGAGAGTCTTCCAGGTTGCCTCTCTGCAAGGAGCAGCAGCCTGCAGGAGAAAACTTCTAAACTATATAGTCACATACAATGGAGTAGTTAAAAAATAACTAGTCTGGCCCTGTGACTGTTACTTGACATCTTTGCTGTGGTTTGGATAGTTAGGGACTCTTTTGAGGTGGACCTACTGGGAAGGTCATGCCTGGGTGGGCGGGTGCTGTTTTTCAAAATGGGGTTACTTTGGCCTAAAGACCCAACGATTTCATTCAATCTCATGGATTATTGTGGGGTGTTCATATATATATATATATATATATATATATATATATACGTGTGTGTGTATGTAATATATGCAAGTTTACACCAGAATTTATTCATCCATATTACTTTTGATGACCATTTGGGTTGTTTTGTTTGGGGCTAATATAAACAGTGCTGCTATGAACATTTGTGTCAACGTTTTTGGTGAACATATGCCCCTTTAGGATTGGAATTGTTAGGTGCGAGAATGTGTATATGTTCACTTTTAACAGGTTCCACCAGCTTTCCAAAATGGTTGTACCAATTTATATTCTCACCAACAGTGTAAGAGTTCAAGTTGTTTTATATTTCACCAGTACTTGGTATTACCTTCTTTATTTGAGCCATTTTGATAAACCTACCTTATTTTAGTTTTAACTTGCATTTTCATAATAACTACTGAAGTTAAAGACCTCTTTATATTTTTGTTGGTTTTTTGAATATCCTCTGCTTTTTTTTTTTTTTTTTTTTTTTTTTATAGTGTTGGGAATGGAACCCAGGATTCTCATGATGCTAAGGCCTGTAATGCTAAGCTACATCCCCAGCTTTTATATCCTCTTTTGTGAAATTCCTGTTAAAGTCTTTTGCTCATTTTTGTATTAAGCTTTCTTAAAAGCTAATTATCTTTTATTTATTGACTTATATGACTACTTTATATATTCTGGGTAAGGGTCCTTTGTTGAAGAGAGTATGTATGTACATACACACACACACACTTCTATTTTGTGCTTGTCGTGCTTGTCTTTTTACTCTTTTAATAATGTTTTTTGATAATTGGAAATTCTTAATTTTAATATAATCCTGTTTATGGATTTTTCTTCTCCTAAGACTCAGTTTTTTGTGAACATTTGTTTTGAGTTGGCTCAACTCTACTGTCTGGGACAAATCCTTATTTGAATAATGCCAAGGATCAGCTAGCATCAGTAGTTTTTTTGTGACTCAAACCTTGTCGTTGAGGTATCTTCTTGTTTTATTGGCTTGACTTTTTCTCACCTGACTTTTCTTTGATGGTAACATATGACTTTGTTCTGCTTTAGCCAGCAGACCATTCCTCTTCTGTCGTTTGGCTGGATTTCTTAGTCTTAGCTGTGATCTAACTGACCAAACTTGCCAACCACCCCCTGTAATTAGCCAGTCTCCACCTCCCTGTGTCTAATTTTATCATCAGCTTCTCTCTGGTTATGAATTTGCAGCACCTGTTGGCCTAGTTGTCCTACCCTTAGTCTAGCAGGGAACATCCCCTTATTTAGAATGAGCCCTGCCTAACCCATTCTTCACTTTGGCATCTACAACTTATGTGAATTTAGAGGATCGGAGGCCCTGTCAAAGACTTGTCTGCACTGAACTAGTTTTATCAATATAGATGATTTCTAATTGAGAGAATATGAAAACTTGTAGAAAGCTCAAGAACATGGCTTTAGTCAAAGCAAAAGCATCATCCTCATGTATTAGGGAATATTATTGTTATTTCTGTTTGGGCATATATCACTATTTGCACATAGAGCAATGAAAAGAAAATGAAAATAAAAAAACGCTAAAGCAAAAGGGAGAAAAATCATGGAAAAATCCCCATATCTTGGAATGCTATAGACAATTTTACTGAACTTCCTATTTTACTGAACTTCCTAAAAAGTCTATTGGTATCTAAGCATCCTTTTTTTTTTTTTTTTTTTTAAGCATCCTTTTTAATTGCACATGGATCATTCTGTTCATTATTTCAATCAGGTCAAACAGGTAACTACACTAGAATATAAAATTGAGACCTTTATGTGGCAGGTATTTTCTATGTAATTAGGTCCAAACTGAATTCTATTCATGACAAGAGAAAATAATTCAGAAAGTCTTCATGATGTCAAGTATTGATCATAGCTGATATTTATTGAGGGCTTTCTATGTGCTATGCATTATTATTTACATGCATTTACATACTTAATCTTCACAAAAAAAACAAAAACAAAAACAACCATGGGGTCTAGAATATTATTTTTGCCATTTTAGAAGTGGGACAGAAAAACACAGAGAAACTTGCCCAAGATGATCCAGCTAGCAAGCGGAAGAGTCAGAATTTTTGTCGGGATGTCTGACCTTTGAGCACCTGCATTCTTAACCACTGTGTTTTAAAATCCACATAACCTATATACTATTAGTAGTTGGAAAGCAGAAGGAAAGGAACTTCTTTGAGATCTGAGTATCATAGGAGAAGAATGATAGCTAAGATTTATAAAGCATGCAGCATGTGGCAGGCACTGTGCCAGTTGATCTCTATGCATGATATCTTAATTTGAAAACATTAGAAACAATGCTGTCATTCCTATGTTAAGGGTGACTCAGGCTTGTAGAGATTTAGCAACCACTTTCTGTGAGGTTATGCAACAGAACTGCCTGAGTCTAGACACGCTGTATGTTTTACATTACCACTATGCAGCACTGCCTCTGGAGATGAAAAAATTTCCCAAATGCACTCCTTGGTGTAGCCAGGAAGGCAATTCGATATGCTGCTAATATTCTGGGGAAGCTTAACAGAGGTAGCTGAAGAGGTAGAGGAAGAAACTTTAGTGTCATGACTGGTGGGCCCCACTTGAAAGATGAGATACATATTTAAGGAGTAAATGAATGCTATAAATAACCTGATACCTCAGCTGAAATACTGGAAATAGAAGTTTTACACAGGGTTATCCAAGTTTTTTTTTTTTTCCAGTTTCATGAATTATTTGGAAGGAAGCAAAAGATTTCTTTCTTTCTTTTTTTTTTTTTTTTTAATTGTAAACAAATGGGATACATGTTGTTTCTCTGTTGGCAAAAGATTTCTAAGGTTAAATAACTCTGGGAAATTATCCCTTAGGTAAGCATAATACCTATAGGAAGTACTCCTTAAAAATATTCTTCTTGGCATTTTTCTTAGGCTAAGGAAATTTACCACCAACTTCTGTGTACAAAACTTCATAAGTAATAAATAAAATATGAATAGTTTTAAATTTAATAGATTTAATATCTTACATGATTACAGAGACTTTAAAAACATGTGTATGTTTGTAATCCCAGTGACTTGGGAGGCTGAGGCAAGAGCATCACAAGTTTGAGGTCAGACTCAGCAACTTAGTGAGGCTCTAAGCAACTTAGCAAGATCATGTCTCAAAATAAAAAATTAAAAGGGCTGGGGATGTGACTCAGTGATTAAGCACCACTGGGATCAATCTGCAGTATCCAAAATCAAAACAAAACAAAACAAAAACCCAAACAAACCATACAGTGATTGGTGCAGTCCTTGTAATATACAAGACCTTGTCCATAATACACGTAAACACAATTCCACTAACTGAACATTGACACTAATGATAGACCTGGGAGGTATGCAACACAGACACACTCTGTATGAAAGCTATGCAACTTTGGGCTCAAGCAATGGAGTATGTGTTGTCATTTGTCAATTGTCACAGAGACAGCTTGCATTGGAGTGATTTTCCTCTGTAATCATTTCAGGCCAGAACTCACTTGCAGCTGCATTTGATTGCTCTGTATTTATGGATCCTCCTGATGATGCATTATTTAGTTATATGGATACCTCATGAATCCCTAGGTTGGATTTCTTTTGTTTGCTCAAACATTAAGTCTATCACTGGTGTGTTTGTGTAATCAAGCCACCTCCACAAATCACTGACATTTTGTGGGTTCTCAGGCACATTCATGTACATTTTCTTTCAAACCTCATCCACCTACCTTGTTTGCTAATCTCTGTTCTGTCTTCTGGTGTAGTAAGATGATAATGACATCTTAGAATTCCAGCTAGAACCCCTAAGATAAAAGATGTTACTTCCATATTCTAAAAAGAGAAGGGAGTCTGTCTATATGGGACTCAGTAAAAGATAACAACTGGCCCAGAGAAGTTCACTTTCAACTAACAGCCCAAGTGGTTAAAACATGGAAAGGGAATTCATGGAATGAATTCGGAGAGCAGAATTCTTTGCTTTTCTACTTTTCTCTCTATGAGGAAAGATGTGCTTCCCTTCCCCCAGCTACTTAAAACACATGGAGGATTATTTTCTCTTATAACAGAAATACTGAGAGACATAACTGGCAAATTTGGTTATCTAATATTTTCTTCCACAGTCACAAGATGCTTGTCCCTGCCAGGGTTGGAAAAGGACCAATGTCAAGGACATAGGTCTCTTTTATTAGGAAGTCACATTTTTTTTTTTTCCCCATTGATCTATTTTTCTGTTCTTTCAGCTTTATAATTCACCTTGAGGTTGGATAGTGTTAGGCCTCCCACTTTGTTCTTCACTTTGTTTTAGGAAGCATTGCAGCAGAATTGTGCATTAGGCACCTTATGGTGTCAGCCAGGAGTGTAGATGTCAAGAAACCTTGCTATGTGGATGTTCATGGTATCAACGAGGCAGCAATGGGGGCTTGCCATAAAGGGTATCAATAGCTTAAACAACAAAATAAAAAACTCAAACTCAAAACTATAACCAACACTTGCCAAGTAGAAATTCTCTTTGCTCCTTTTTTTCTACTTTCTCTGCCCTAGCACACCTACTGTCCTGACCACAGGGAATATAGAAGGTGGAAAGAGGCAAAATTGGGGAAAATTGAAAAGCTTGACATACTTTTCCCCCACCGAAAGTTTCTGGACCAGGCACATTTGTAGCTACTTGGGAGGCCGAGGCAGGAAAATTGAAATATGGAGGCCAGCCTGGGCAAATCAGTGAAAACCTGTCTCAAAAAAAAAAAAAAAAAAAAAGAAAGAAAGAAACAAAGAAAAAAAATTCAGGGGGAAATCTGGGAATGTAGGTCAGTAGTAGAGCACTTGCCTAGCATGTGTGAGGCCCTGGGTCTATCTCCAGTACCACAAACGAAACCAAATCAAAATAAAAGAAAACAAAAAAGGAGAGTCTTTAGAAGAGGTAGATGTAGCTGATGGGAAGGGAGAAGTTCTAAAATTGGATGGAAGATCAACATTTTAACTATGCTGGTCTTTTTTTTTTTTTTTTCTTTTCAAAATATCTTAAATAATGAGGAAGCAATGAGATCTGCTGAGATAATGTTAAAAGGATAGGATGACATTACCAATTATTACTAAGTTGTTTTCCTAGCTCTTATCTGGTGGAAGGCTTTTTCCTTGCTATAGGGATGCTAGATTTGTCAGTAGGAAAACTTTAGAAATATTTAGGTTTGTTGAAAAAGAGAAAATCCAGTAGGCGTACTTAGGCTAGACTGACTGTAACATAATAAAAATTTCTAGTCTGTTGTTCACTGCCTTTGTAACTTCTTTCTGGCCATTAAAATGGGTTAAATAAAATGATTATATTGGACACCTCTTGGGATGCCTGCCTGGCTTCCTGCTTTCTCAGGAAATTGTGTGGATACATAGGAATGCTTCAGATCTGAACCATGTGGTCCAGCTTCCCCTCAGAGCTGATCAACTAGAAGAGGACATCTGGCCCATGTCAGTACTGAACAGTGGGACCAGAGGCTGAGGGATATTGGCATTAAGCATCATTAGTGACCATGCCCACCCATTGTTGCTGGTCCCAGAAATGCTCTGCTTGGTATTTGATTGCTCAATTCTTCTTTGCTTTCTTGAGATAGCCTTTCAGTATATTCTTCACTTGACTTAAGCTTCTCAGAATGGTTTTCTATTGTATTCCAAGGTACATTTTTAAAGTGTCCATTGAACTTCCTGAATTCTGATATTCTGTGACTTAATGATGCCTGTTACTCTCGAACAGAGATAGACTGTACCGGCAGTGCCAATAACCACAGACAATGGGCAGCTGTGGCTTTGGCAAGTGACTGCAGTGTTGGCAGTCCTTCACTGATAAAAGTTAGATATTCCCCTTGATAACAACAGGTTTTTAATTAGGCAAACTTGCACTTGTTGCACATGGGGAACATTTTTTAGTTTAATAGTTTTTAAGAAACTTTTTATATTTTTGGTACCAGGGAATGAACCCCAGAGCTGTTAACCACTGAGCCACATCCACAGCCCTTTTTATTTTTTATTTTGAGACAGGGTCTCACTAAGTTGCTTAAAGCCTTGCTAAATTGTTGAGGCTGTTTTTGAACTTGTGATCCTCCTGCCTTAGCTCCTTAGCCACTGGGATTACAGGTGTATGCCACCATCCCAGCTTGTTTGTTTGTATTAGAGGTGTGAATGATTTTTATAGAAAAAGATTTTAGTTTCAGTGTAAGAAATAAATGAGCTAAGTCGTATTTGCCAGGACACAATGTCAAAGGCATTTAGGTACACATTGAGTCTAAAGAGTTGATGAGAATAACCAATAACCAATAAGTTTTGGTTTATCACTTAAACCTCACGAGACAGTATCTCATTGTACTGACTAAATGCAGTGGATATTCTGAGGGCAATTGGTGCTCTGTAGTTAATTATCCTTGGCGATCCTGAACATTATAAAGGTTGAATTCAAAGTATATGTATTTGCCTTATATAGCATACATTACAACATAATTTGATACAACAGGGATCATAGAGTGTAGTTATCAAGTGCCTATCAAAACAGCTTTAGAATGAAAATGTCTAACTAGAATACTAAAGTTCAGAAGTGCAATTGGTCCCTTTAATATGACACTTATTAATCATGGGCTCTTCATGTCCTTTAAAAAGTTATTGTTATGGATTTCCCAAAGTGAAAGGCATGCCACTCAGTGGATGGGAAGCAGTATTGCAGGAAAGAAACGGCTAGGATTGCATTCATGATTCTGAATTTAGGACTTTGTCACTTGAGCCAGGGAGATGGATGAGCAAACTAAAGAGGGATATGAAAGTTCCCCTAGAATTAACCTGATGTTTAATATTAGTGGCATGACCACAATGTTTGTATTAATAGAGGCGCACATTGCTGAAGAAAGCATTTATTCATTTATAATCATAGTTCTGAGGCAGGGGTGGTTTTGTGCCCTCCCACTGCCCACCCTGGGGACACTTGACAATGTCTAGAGCTATTTTTGACTGTCACGACTGCTATGTGTGTGCATATACCTGCACATGTGTGCACTACTGACATTTAGTGCCAAGGATGCTGCTAAATATCCTATAATGCACAGGATAATTCCCAAGAACAAAGAATCATTCAGCCCAAAATGTCAACAGTATAGTCTCTGAGAAACCTGGTTTATAAAAATTAGTTTTACATGTTTTTGAACTCAAAAGTACTTAAAATAGATTTTGTTAGAATTTTCAGATATTAATAGAATCAGACCAGTTTTGTTTCCTAATGAATAAATGATACTTTGTAATTTGGATTCATTTTGTTAGCAGTAAGTATGGAATTTTGTAAACTAATTTCAGAAATCAGGAAAAGTTTAAAATTTCACATGCAATTTCCCCACATTTTGTCTTTCCTCTTTACTAAAGTCCTCCCTCCTTCTATTCCCCATTTCATTCTGCTACACCCCATTTCATTAGACTAAATAATCTATGCACTGACCAGAAGCAAATATGATAAGCACATTTAATATATGGATACAACTTGTCTTTTTGTGATATCACTATTTCCTTTTCTTTAGATCTTTTCTAAAAATAAGCTCCAGGCAGATGTATGCAAGCTTATTTCTACAGTTTTGAAATGAACAAATTACTTGTAGAGTCTGATATGATTAAATCTTTTCTGTTGGAATTAATTTTTTTTAAGGTTTGTAAAATGCATGATTTACCTTCTTAAAAATAATCTTGTCCAGGAGCCCTAGAACATACCTGTAATCCTGAGACTGAGGAAGGAGAATAGCAAGTTGAAGGCCAACCAGGGCACTTCAGTGAGATACTGTCTCAAAGAAAAAACAAACTAAGCCAAACCAAACCAAAAAAACGGGCTGAGGATGTAGCTCCATGAAAAACAAATATTTGGTACTTTACATTGCTGCTCTACTGGGGTTAATAACAGATTACACCCTGGAAGGATACTGGAATAGACAAATCTTAGAGATGTTGTAAGGATTACTTTGTATAAATCTTATTTATAAGTTCAAGGATGAAACATATTTTGTGAAATTTAAGACTGTTAAAGTGTAAAAACATTTAGGAAAACAATATCCAAATTCTTCCCCTAAATTCACTATAATTCCAAAGATAAGGCAAACTACAAAAAGAATGGAAAGAACTGATTTAAGCATCAAAGTGTAAATAAATACAGGTGTTTCTTATTTTTTTAGTCTTACTAGAAAGCATGCTAGTTTTAAAAACACTTCTCTATAGGAACTCGCTTAGAAAACCACATATGAAAAGTATTTTATCAAGTCTACTCTTCCTTGATAAGTAATAAAATGTAGAAATTTATTCCAATTTTCCTATGTTTTAAGCACTGTTTAGGATAGTGCTCTGACATCTGTAAAAATGCTTGGTTTAGAGCAGGCATACAAAAAAACATTTGTTAAATGACTTTAAATCAATGGCTAAATATTTAGATTAAAAAAATACCAAGGAGAGTTTCTCTTTGAGCACATACTCCCATGTAGCTGTTACCTACCTAGCAGCTCATAGTGTTTGTATTTCCAATTTCCTGGTGCCAGCATGATTTGTTGACATGTCAAATAAAAATGTGCCAAACTCCACTTTTCTTTCTTACCCAAATCCATCCCTCCTCTCCTAGTTTTCTTTGGGACCACAATGTTCTTGCTCATTCCTCTTTCCCTTGACAAAAGGTGCTACCTCTGCTGACTTCATAGGTGGAGATAACTCACCCTATTCTGCTCCTACCGCATCTTTCCCCATCTGGGCCTCTGTTCCTGCTGCTCTTAGCCTCTACTATCTTTTTCTTGGATCGGTGAAGATACTCGATTTCCCCTTACCTCTGTCCTCCCTAAACAACCCAGGATAGCACAATGGTTAAGAATAAAGGATTCTGACTGATAAGTCTGAGCACAATGTAGTGATTTTAATCTGAGATTTAACTATAGGGCCAAATCACTTGGTTTTTATTGCTTGCTATTCAAGGACGTAACTTCTTTTTCAACCTCACTTCTCACTCTGTAGTGTGGCCAAAATACCTCCCTCCCTCACCTAGCTTCCATATCTGCCTTAGCATTTAAAGTCTAATTCTTTTGTCACCTCAGTTACTTCCCTGGAATAATCTTCCTCTCACGTTTCGTACTATTTTGTGAGTTACATTTTTTTTTTTTCTCTTGGGAAAGAACAACTTTTACAACACCAGAATATAATTGTTTTATTTTGTACCTCTAATAAGTCACAATGTGACTTGCAATGTGATTGCTCAATAAAAGGTGAATGACATCAGTTTACATAAAGAAATCTGACTCTGTGCGTCTCCCCTAGAGGGCCGAGCTTGGCTTATCTGCGCTTTCTCCGGGTCCTGGCACAATGATCAGCACTGAGAAGACACTGGATCCTTATTAGGAGAATAAGGCCCGGCCCGCGATCCGCCAGGAGCCGGCTCGCCGCATTCCCGCGCCTGCGGCTCCCAGACGCGCAGCCCCGCCTCTCGGCGCGCCACCCCGGGCTCCAGGGCGCACGCGCAGGCGCAGCCGGCGCAGCGGGCACGCGCCCGCGCCGTCCCCTCCCCCACTCCCTCCGCGCCGGAGGGGAACCGGTCGCCGGGGCTGCTTCGGCTGCCGCGGTCGGTTGTCGCCATGGACTCTCCGTGGGAGGAGCTGACTCTGGCCTTCTCCCGCACGTCCATGTTCCCCTTTTTTGACATCGCCCACTACCTGGTTTCCGTGATGGCGCTGAAGCATCGGCCGGGTGAGTGTGGGCGCCGCGGACCCGCCCCCTCAGTTTTCCATCGCGGGGACGACGGCCTCAGTCTGGGGCTTCCTGGGGGCCGCCGACCCAGTGGGTTCCGAGGGTCGAGTGGGAGGGCGCCAGGAGACGGCCTCGCCGCCCCCTTTAGTGCAGATGGGGAAACTGAGGCCGGAGGGCGGAAGCGCGGGCACTAGTCCGCGGAGGCGAGACGCCGCTTCAGGGGCCTGGGCTCGGCGGGGCTCCCGGGCCGGTGACAGAAGTCGCTGCCGCGCGGTCTCCTGGTGGTACCCCTGCTTCCCTGGGCGGTGTTTGAAAGTCGCCGGGGAGCTGCCAGTCCCCGCAAGTCTCCGACCTAGCCTCCTGGAGTTAGAGGTAGTCCCTGCCCTTTGGAAAAGTTGTGCAGACCGTGAACAGAAGCCTCCCCCGCGTGGGTACCCCGGGATCCCCTCGGCCTGGGGTCCTGCCTGACACCTGCTCAGCGCGTTAGGATGACCGGCAGAAGCGGTGGTTCCCGTTTTCGTGATCAGCAGTGACCTTGTTCAAGTTAGAGCCGTCTGGCAGTTTCACACCTCTGGAGTGGGGATGTGGTCTTCCGTCTGAAGACCTTCGGAGCTGTTGATCAAGGAGCAGTCTTTCTATCTTGTATGTGACATTTAGGATATTTGCTCCTGTATTGCTTTACTTTCGTTGTTATTCCACCTTTTATATTTTGTGCATCTCTTCTATCATGAGGGCAAGCACTTCTGTGCACTTTCCGTGTGTTCATACCGGCTTTGATCCGCCTTTTCTACAAATAGGTGTTAAGTGAAGACTTGAGGACGATGCTGCATCTCTTCCTAGGGACTACTGGTTGTCTCAATTTTTGGACCTCAGAGTATTTTTTTACTTATATTGGAGTTTGTAGCTCAGTGTGAATCATTGTTTGGTAAAGATTATGACCTGGATAAAGGGGAGTATTACTATACTAATTAATGTCAGATGATAATCTACGTAAGATACTGCTTCCTTAGTTTGAAAGGAAATATATGTTGTTACTATCCCATATTCTAAATTTGATATTTTCTTGCATTGGGTAAAGTAAGGGGTTTTCAAAGTATGGTTGAGGAACCCACAGGGTTCTCTAACCCTTCTATGTTAAAATTATATTCATAATTGAAGGGTTATAAAAAATAATATTCCTAAAAGACAGCTCTCCAAGAAAAACGGAGGGACAGTGTGGCTTGGGAGGAGGGAGGAGAAATTGGCCTAACATTAAACCTCTCTCAGCTCATCCTTTCCTAATAACAGTGGGCCCTAAACTTTCACCTTAACCCATCGCAAACTAGCTCTAAATGGAGGCACAGCAAATATTGAAACTCTGGGAAACAATGGATCCCAAAGAAAGAACAATGAGTTTTAACCTTTTTACACCTGCCCTCCTAAATTAAAGTTTTAACCTGTACAACTAGCCCCTGACGGTCAAAACTGCATGTACACGGCTTCCAGTGATTACATCATTCTACCCTATAAGATCAAAATACCCTCTGTAACTGAGGGCCATTTTCCCCATCTGGAAAATGGGCCCTGTTGGTGCCAGAGTCCACAAGGAATAAAGGCTTCTTTGAATCCGTTCAGGTCTGCTTCCCCTCCTTTTGCGCTTAGAATAATAATCAGATAACAATAATAATCAGATATTATTCATTGTTTTCACTTGGATTTTCTTACTTGCTACAGTGGAGTTTTCCAGAGACTACATGACTTAGGACTTGTGGCACTGTAAGACATTGAAGCAGATATGAGAATCCTACAGCTGTTTTCTGTTTGAAGCCAGACATTAAGGAGATTTGCTACAATAAACAACAGTGTGCTTTTTCTCACTAAATGTTTTTAGCTTGGAAAAATAGTCATTTTTCATAAAGAATCTGTTAACATTTAGCGCATTTATTATTTTAAAAATGAATACATAATGCCCCCCGCCCCTTTTTTTTTGGCAGTGCTGTGGATTGAACCCTGGGCTTTGAGGGTGTTAGGCAAGCACTCCACCTTTGAGCTATATCTCTAGCCCATAAAGAACTATTTTAAAATTCTTTCAGTTATAGTTTCCAATATGTATGTATTGGCACTTGTAAGCTCCATAAAAAAAGTTCTTCGGGGTCCTTTTGAAGTCAGTTATTTTTAAAGGTATAATTTAAGTATAGTATATTCATTTTTAACATACAATTTATATATTAAGATAAATTAAATATATATATATTTTAATATAAGGGTCTATGATTTTGAAAAAAGTCATATAAATACCATCATAATCAAGATGTAGAACATTTTGTTCACCCACCCCAAATTACCTTCTGTTCCTTTGTAGACAGCACTTCTATAACTCCTGGCAACCATTCATTAGCTTACTAATTTTTATGGTATAAAGAGGTTCAAAGTCCCCCCAAATTTGAGAATCACTTGGGTAATTGAATGCTAATACAGTATGATACGTAGAGTAACAAATATTTTTTTCTAGTCCTTGTAAAGAGGTAAAAATGATAGAATTCACAAGAATCCACCTGTTTAAACTTTTACTGGAAATGTGTTAGACTGCTTATTTCCTTTGACAATATTGAGTATTTTTAGTCCTCAATACCTTGTCATTTTCATGATCAGAAAACAGTTTTCATTTGCTTTTGTCAGGGTTGCTAATAAGTTTGTACTCTTTAAGTTTATTGGACACTTGTATTTCATGCCTGTGTTGCTTGACCATTTTTTCTTATTGGGTTGTAGGTTGTTGTCTTAGTGTATTGATTTTCTTTATGTTTCATGGATGTTAATTCTCTTTATGTGTGGTAAAGCTATTTTCCTTATCTCACCAAAGTGGCTAATTGAATTTTTTATTCCCTCTAAGACCATTACTAAGATAATTCCTCCTTGGATAGGCCTCTGGAGTATCCCTAGTTTTGTCTTATTTTCTTTAGCCTCTCAGTTTTTCTGAGTTACTGAAATCCTTCTAGTGAATTCTTTTTGGCTTACTTTTGTCATGGATTTTTTTGTTTTGTTACTTGTATCCAAGAACGCTCTTTTTTTCTAGTCTCTTTATGTTGAAGAGTGTTGATAGAAGTAGGGACTTTTATATTGAAGAGGTTGTCCCTGTATCTTTATCACCATCCTGGTGGAGAAGGTGACATATTTTATTAATGATTATTTTTGTTCCCCCAAATCCATTGAGATGATCATTTTTATTGTTTTTTTCTATTTAAAAATGTAGTGGGCATGGTGGGTCAGACCTGTAATCCCAGCAATTCTGGTGGCTGAGGCAGGAGGATTGCAGGTTGAAGGATAGCTTGGGCAACTTACCAAGACCCTGTATCAAAATTAAAAATAAAAAGAGCTAGGGATGTAGTTCAGTAGTAGAGCACCCTGGGGCCAATTACCAATACCAAAGGGGGAAAAATGTAGTGAATTATATTAATAGATTTTTAAAAAGATTTAAAAAAAATGATGAACTATTCCTATATTTTAGGAATAAACTTGTTTGATGTATTGTTTTAGTTTTCAGGAATTTTGATTTGCTAATACTTTCTCTAAATTTTTTGTATTTATATTTATAAGGGAATTTACCCATCAAATCTTTTTCTACTTTTGGTTTCAAGGT
Organism: Sciurus vulgaris; assembly: GCF_902686455.1. NCBI lineage: Eukaryota > Metazoa > Chordata > Mammalia > Rodentia > Sciuridae > Sciurus > Sciurus vulgaris. Next base: position 63,501,214 of record NC_136476.1, read on the forward strand.
TATGCTGTTTTTTAAAATAGATTAGGAAGCTTTCCACTATTTTATTTTTATTACTTATTTATTTTTAGCACAGGATGGTTTATATAATAGGCATTCCCTGTTTTTTTTTTTTTTTTGGGGGGGGGGATGTTACTGGGATTTGAGCCCAGGAATGCTTCACTATTGAGCCACATCCCCACCCTCTTTCATATATATATGAAATATATATATATGTAGATATATATATCTACATATACAACTATATATATATACAACTAAATATATATATATATATTTGTATTTGGACACAATACCTTTATTTTATTTATTATTTATTTTTATGTAGTGCTGATGATTGAACCTGGTGCCTGTCATGCTCCCAAGTACTAGGAGAGCATTCTACAGTGCAGCCCACAAACCCAGCCCTATCTCTACCCCTTTTTATTTTTTATTTTGAGACCGGGTCTCACTAAGTTGCTTAGGGCCTCACCAAGTTGCTGAGGCTGGTTTTGAATTTGAAATCCTCCTGCCTCAGTCTCTCTAGCTGCTGGGATTACAGGCATGAGCCACCACAACTGGCTCATTGCCTATTCTTAGGTATTTTGTTTAGTCAGCTATTTCAATGCTGTGACCAAAAGATCTGACAAAAACAATTTTAGAGAAGGAAAAAGTTTATTTTTGCATTGATGGTTTCAGCGGTTTCAGTCCATAGATGTCTGACTCCATTCCTCAGGGTCAAGGTGAGGCTGAATGTCATGGTAGAAGAGTGTGGTGGAGGAAGGCAGCTCAGGACATGGCCACTGGGAAGCAGAGAGACTCCACTCTCCAGTCACAAAATATATACCCCAAAGGCACACTCCCAAAGATCCACTGCCTCCAGCCACACCCTACCTGTCTCCTTATTAGGATTGATGCATGGTGTAGGTTAAGGTGCTCATAACCCTATCATTTCACCTCTGAGCTTTCTTGTATTGTGTGAGACAATGAGCTTTTGGGGAACACCATATATATAAACCATAGCAGTATTCAATAGACTTCAAATATGAAGCTGTTTCTTGGTCCATTTTAATAGGTAAATCTTTTTTTTTTAAATTAATTCAGTCTTAAGTCATTTTGGAAATTTACATTTCTCTCAGGAATCATTTGTTTCCTTTAGTTTTTCAAGTGTATTGGAGTAAATGTGTACATTATATTCTAGAAAATTTCCCTGGATTTTTTAGTAGTCTTAAATGTGATACACTTTACTTGACTCTTCTGGATCTTTTTTTCTTATGTCCAGTGACCAATTTCTATAGGCTCTGATTTACCTTTTTCTCTTCTAACTTATTTTGATTAAGATATATTTGTCCAGATTCTTGTCAGTAGATACAGCAAGTAGTTTTTGTGCTCTCTTTATATATGATCAGTGAGTCTTTTCCATATTTAGAACTAAAGAGCTGATATGTGGCACTTTCAGTCCAATGCCCAGTTTCTCTTAGTTTTACTTAGTATATCCATGCTTTGCTTAATTGGCAACTTTTCTTATTCCCCAGAGACTGATGCTCTAGAACTCAGATCTGTATTAGTATAATAAATCTACAGTTCATGTATGTGCTGCTGTCAGGGTTCTTATCCTTAAACTCTCAAACATGTTATTCTGGGCTGATGTTGTGACTCAGTGGTTGAGTATTTGCCTGGCATGTGTGAGGCCCTGGGTTCGCTACTCAGCATCACATATAAATAAATAAAATAAAACATCCATTAACAACTAAAAAAATATTAAAACAAAAAAATTGTTTAAAAAAATGTTACTCTTTGAGACTTAGTTTGGAAATATTCTCTGTCACTACTAATACCTCCCTCCCCAATTTTTTTATCCTTTTTATATCTTATCATCTATAGTTTCTGCCTAGAGCATAAAAATACTAGTGGAGGCTAGAGGGTAAAGGAGATTAACTCTTTATACCTGAGGTTTGGAGAAGGGTTGCACCTCATATTTGTTTGTTTTGGGTTGTGGGCTTCTGTACCCAATGAAAGATAATTCTCCCCTTTCTCCACTGTGTGATTTCTGCTTCATAAGCAAATATGTAAAACATAAGGGTATAAATTGTATTTTTTTCCCCTTAGTTTACCTCCATTTGTCTTATAATTAACTCTGGTTCCTCCTGAATTCTGGCATCAGATTATCAGCCTCCCCGCCCCAATCCCTTTATCTCCTGGGCATTTTATTAGGAAGTTGTAATATGCTGCTTGGGGACTACTAGTGAGAAGCCATTTTAACAGAAAGTTACAATATCAATTTAATCTATTTTATCTTACATTTAAAATCCTTTTTCTTGCTTAAATCTTTATTAAAATAAACATTTCTTCAAGTCTATATTCACATACAATTACCATCTTCTATGACTTGAAAACAATCTACAATTACTTCTATGAAATAATTGAAATCTATTACTGTACTCTTCATTCTCTCTCAACTTTTTTGCCATCCTCTCTCAAATCATATATAGTTCAGTTAAATATTTATTGAAACTGTACTATACTATATGTCAGGCACTATATTAGATGTTGAAGATGCCAGAATGAACACTACTCTTACATCTCTAAAGAAACCCAATTGCTCACGCTTCTTCTTTTGAATAGTGTCCCATAGATTGAACTGGTTTTCTGACATAGTAGTAATATTTTTATTGGTTTTAGATACATGCAGAATATTTCTGTATAGTTCTAATCCTCACATCATTTCTCTAAGATGGGTATTATCAAACTCATCTGACAGATGGTTTTAAAGGAATAAAATAACCTTCCTAACTCACACAGTTTAGTAAATTTTAGAACTAGTTCTTGACTACAGATTTGGCTAATTCTAAAGTTTCTAAACTCATCTGTGTTCTTTGTAGGCCCAGTGTTTCTTAATAGTTACAATTTCCCAATGAACTGTTATTTGACATGGTTATTTTCTCCCATAATTTCTTTCACTTCCACATCACAAACCAGGTTCTCATTTGTTTTAGGAATTAAATTGAGGAAAAAAGCTTGTCATTGTTCCATTGTCTAATTGGTGGCAGATGAAAGGTCTAATAAGTTAAGAATTTATCAGTCTAGGCACTCTGGACAGGTAGCAGTGCTGGTGGCAACACAATTTTGCAATCTTGTGAACCCCTTATAAAAACTAAAAAAGTGCAAAGTTAAAAAAGTACAGCTCAATGAATTTTCAAAATGAACACATCCATGTAGTCAATATCCAAATAATAGTAGGACCATTCATGATTCCAGAAACTCTCTTTATTATGTGATTTAAAAAAACAGAATAGTATGGGATGGGAAGGAATGTTTCAGAAATGGCAGTCCATAATTTATTTCTGTGAATTTAAAGATTGTGCTCGAATATATTTAATTTTTTTTAAGTGAAAGGAAAGTTAGACTCTTTGAGTGACCTGAGATAAAACAGTGGTCAGTGAGTATTGTGGTAGAAAGATTTCGTAAAGCTAGTCAGGAGACCAGTGTCTGGTTGAAACTTTTCCACTAAAGGACTGAGTAGCTCTAGATAAGAACTTGAAACTCAGTATTTTATTTGTGCAATGAATGTGCAGGATTTGAACATCAACTGAGGAGTTTTTCCTCTTCTGGGCTCTCAATTTTGGCTATAAAGAATATTTCCTCCAAGTTTGTAAACTTAAATAATTTCAGCTTATTCTTTGGTTCCCCAGAGTGGTGTCTGCTTTCTGCAGCTGATACCTCTGTGATAATGAAATACTTAACCTTTTGCCTTTTAACCACTTATGTAACCATTTTATATCTATACTGTTAATATTAAATTCTCTCTGTTAAAATAACTGTGTATTTTCTATCTATTGACTGTACTCTGACTGATCATAGAAACCCAGGAGGAGTGGAGTTTAATGTCCCACTTTTCTGGTTTGCATATATCTTATTGAGATATTTGAAGTACTTGGTATTTCTTGATCATCAGATCTAATCAGTAGAATGTCATCAGTATAGTAGGCAAGTGTGGACTCACAATATGATTAAAATCTCAATGTTAGACAATAGGAGAGTTAGCATAGGCCTGAAGCAAGAATGTAATAGTTTAACAAAGGGGAGTACTTCTGGTATTTTTTTTTTTTTCATTGTTGTTTGTTTTTTGCAAATTAATATGGAGAAAAAAGCATTTGTTTGAGGTGTTATGATTTGAATATGAGGTGTTCCCCCAAATCTTCTGTGTTAATGCAGGAGTATTTGAAGGTGAAATGATGAGACTGTGAGAGCTGTAACCTAATCAGTCCTTCCTAGTTTGAATGAACTAACTTTAGGCAGATGGGGCATGACTGGAGGAGATGGGCCCCTGGGGTGCATCTTCTTTGAGGAGACCCTCCCCCACCACTTGTTGGCAGTGTGTAAAGAAGTTTCCTTCCATTGTGGCCCTTCTGCCATGATATTCTGCCTTGCTTTGGCCCCAGAACAATGGATTGGTTGGCTGTGGAGTAAACCTCTGAAACCATGAGCCAAAATAAGTTTTTACTTCTCTGAGTAAATACTTTTCTTGTCAAGTATTTTGGTCACAGCTACAAAAAGCTGACCAACACACTAGGTTATGAGTTTGATTCGCTCCAATAAAAACACTTCATCTTAAATGCAGCGATTCACCAGGTCCACTGTTTGGTGTAGACCAAAAAGGCCAGTTAAGCTATCACCACTTTTTCATCTTTCAAGTCTGTTTATGGCACCAGTTTCTGTGATATTTTTTTCATTTACTTTGTTGGCAAGAAGAGGAATTTCTATGAGTGTGTACTTGATCCTTCCTACCATAATGATTCTTATTCCATAGGTCAGAGAATCAGTATGGGGAATGAGCCAGCTGCCAAGTGTAATCATTCTAGCTGTATATTAATGAACTGGGGAAATAACCAGAGGTGGGTCTTTGTATCTGCTTGGCCCAGTCTGACTCAGATTTGATCTAAAACTCCTTAATTTTGTCACAGATAGTCTGTAAACCTTTGTTGTTTACATGATTTATGTGTGTGTGTGTGTGTGTGTGTGTGGTGCTGGGGATTAAACTCAGGGTCTTGGTGCTTGCGCGGCAAGTACTCTACCAACTGAACTATATCCCCAGTGCTACATGATTATTTTTAATAATTCTAATGAAAAAGCATTGTGAGGCATATGAGATTATTATTTTATTAATTTTCCTTTTTTATATCGATTTTTTAAATTTGTAGTATAGTCTCACAAAAGTATGACTGCTCAAGGTACATGCATTTAATAAATACTGCCAGTTTTTTTTTTCCCAGATATGTAGAGCAATCTGCTTACTTACTCTGGATCTTATCAGTTTTACTGTTTTATGCCAAGCAGTGGTGGAAAATGTTTTTTTTTTTTTTTTTTTAATTTTAATTTGCATTTTTACCACTTTCTCCTAAAATGTTGGGTTAATGGTCAGAGTTCTGTCTTGGACCCTGACCCTGATGGTAACTTCTGTTTTTTGTTTTTTTTTCTTATTAAATTTTTAAATTTTTTTATTTTTGCAGACTGTATTTTCATCCATTGTACACAAATGGGGTTCAACTTTTCATTTCTATGGTTGTACACAATGTAGATTCACACCATTCATGTAATCATACATGTACATATGGTAATGATGTCTGTCTCATTCCACCATCTTTTAAACCCCTGTCCCCTCCTCCCTCTCATTTCCCTCTACATAAACCAAAGTTCCTCCGTTCTTCTCTTACCCCCACTCCCCATTCCCATTATGTATCATCATCCACTTAATCAGAGAAAATATTTGACCTTTGGTGTTTTGGGATTGGCTTATTTCACTTAGCATGGTATTCTTCAGTTCCCTCCATTTACCTGCAAATGCAGTAATTTTATTATTCTTTATGGCTTAATAATATTCCATTGTCCATATACCATAGTTTGTTTATTATTCATCTATTGAAGGGCATCTAGGTTGGTTCCACAATCTAGCTATTGTGAATTGAGCTGCTGTAAACACTGATGGGGCTTCATTACTGTAGTATGCTGATAGTAGTCCTTTGGATATGAGCCAAGGAGTGGGATAACTGGGTTAAAAGGTGGGTGCATTCCAAGTTTTCTGAGGAATCTCCATATTGCTTTCCAGAGTGGCTGCACCAGTTTGCAACTCCACCAACAGCGTATGAGTGTGCCTTTTTCCCCACATTCAAACCAGCACCTATTACTGCTTGTATTCTTGATCATAGCCATTCTAATTGGAGTAAGATGAAATCTTAGGGTGATTTTAATTTGCATTTCTCTAATTACTGGAGATGTTGAACACTTTTTCATATATTTGTTAATTTTCTTCTATAAAGGGACCAGTTCCTTAGCCCATTTATTGATTGGGTTCTTTGTATTTTTGTTGTAAAGTTTTTTAAGTTCTTTATAAATTTTGGAGAAGTAGTGCTCTATCTGAAGTGCATGTGGAGATTTTCTCCCACTCTGTAGACTCTCTTTTCACATTATTGATTGTATCCTTTGCTGAGAAAAAGGTTTTTAGTTTGAATTCATCCCATTTATTCATCCTTGCTTTCATTTCTTACGCTTTAGGAGTCTCGTTAAGGAAGTCTGGTCCTAAGCCAACATAATGAAGATTTGGACCTACTTTTTCTTCTATTTGGTGCAGGGTCTCTGGTCTAATTCCTAGGTCCTTGATCCATTATTTGTCGTTTTGTGCAGGGTCAGAGAGAGAGGTTTAATTTCATTTTACCACATATGAATTTCCAGTTTTCCCAGCACCATTCGTTGAAAGGGCTGTCTTTTCTCCATTTATGTTTTTGGCACCTTTGTCTAGTATGAGGTAACTGTATTTATTTGGGTTTGTCTCTGTGTCTTCTATAACTTCTTGGATTTTAAGGAGACAAATCTGTTACTGGGAAAGGATAAAACAAAGTATTGGTAATAGGCAGTTTAAAAATACTTAACATCTGGAGTTAAATTTTACGCAGGCTAGAACATTCTTGTGCTCCTTTCTGGAAATAATGCTAACCACTAGCAAACTGGATGTTAACTGTTTTAAAAATAGCTGCAATGGAACTAGTTCTTAAGAATAGGGCCTTATTCTCAAGTTGATTCAGACTGAGTCTAACAAATGAAAAAAAAGTCACATTTGCCAATGTGAAAACTATCTTTCCAAAATTTGTTGTAAATAAGTTAATAGGACTGTTGTAAATATAATCTAATAATTTATTTTGTCCAGAGTATGGAATTCTGTAGATTTTAGGTGAGTTTACAGAAATAGATTGGGACTTCATATTTAGCTTCAGTTTCATGATGAAAATAAAGTTTTATTGAAATACAACCTCATTCATTCATTTGTCTTTTATCTGTGATTGCTTTCACACTGTAACTGCAGAGGTAAATGATTAAGTAGAGGCTATCTCACAAAGTGTGAAATATTCTTATCTGTCCCATTAAAGAAAAAGTTTGCCAGTTCCTGGTTTAGTTGGTTAGGGTGAAAAACTCAGGTTGTGCCTGTGATCCACATAGGCCCTAACTGTAACCATGCATTACCAGCTCCCCTGTAATTCTCTGACCTCTCCTGCCCTGCTCCAGTCACATATCTTCCTCCTTGTTGCTTTACTAGCACCAGAGGCAGCTGGGTGGGTGGGTGGGGAACAGGATTTTACATTTGTTCTGCCCTTACTTTTTCATTTAATGGAAGTATTTTGATTTTAAAGTCCACAAGTGGTTATTTGTGTTTTCAATCTCTTAGATTTGTATCTCAATGTGATAACTTTTGCTAAGAATTTGGGAAAAATAGTTCTATTTATAGCATATTTCAAACATCTTCATTCAAGTTAGGACAGATTTTTTTTTTTTTCTCTTTTAAAGGTCAGTATGTTAAGAGTAACTTGACAGTATTTTTTTTCACTGAAGTAATTTTGAAAACTGTACAAATAGGACTGATGTAAGGGAGACTGCTTCATCTATTCTTTTCCTGATTCTTCTTTTTTTTCCCTAATGAAATCTTAGTTTCATTGTTTAATGCTGTTAAGTTTATAAGTACTCTTTCACTGTCATATCATATCATTTTTATCCTAGCCTTTCAGTAAGAACTCAATAGAATTGTATTTTGGGCTTAGAGAATTGAGTCAGAAGCAGCCTGAAGGTTTCATTTACCTACCTTTTTTTTCTGTTTTCAGTGATGGATCCACTTAATAGATAAATCAGTCAGCAATCTGCCATGTACAAGGTATAAAAATGTGTTTTATATATGTTCTCTCATTTTAAATCCTCACAAGGTATGTATTATTTGCATTTTATGAACAATGAAATTTAATTTGAGAGAGATTGAGGCCTACGCAGAGGTTACAAAATTAATAGGCAATCATATTTGTCTGATTTGTGACAATCCTAAGTAAGGGAGATTAATGGCAGTAAAATTTTAATGCTTAAACTCTTTGAAATATTTCATTTGTATTTTTCCATCATATGATAAACATTTTATATTAGCAGCTATTCCACACTAAACTATCTTAAGAGTCTCAGGGATTAACAATTTTATAATGTAGATAGGATTTGTGAAAAAAATCTAGAATGTGATGTGTCTTAAGAAGAATGAATTAAATAAGTGAATGTTGAGAGAAAAAGAAAGTTATTTTGATAGACTTAATAAGAAATTAATATTTTATGAGAGAATACTTCGTGTGAAAACATTTAGTAAATTTGATTTGAATTGGTTTTAATGGCCAAAGAAGAAGGTAGGTGTATTTGGGTTATGCATATACACACAAGAATGAGCTGGAGGAGGTGGGTAGAGATGGAAGGGGGAGGAGTGAGTGCATGTATGTAAATAAACACCTAGAAATAGTCTCCCCTCAGGAGAGGAGTATGACTGAACTGTAGGTACAGAGAGAAAGGGTCATTTTGCTTTTTTTTTCCAATTTGCTTGTGTGATGGTAGCCAGCACTTTTGCTTACTGTGTGCCAGGCCCCATTCCAAGTACTTGAAGTGTACTCATTCCTAGTTAATCCTTACAACAGCGCTGTGAGGTGAGGTACTTTTTTCCTTTTCTCTGGTTTGGTGGAGTGTGTATGTGTAAGTGTGTATGAGTGAGGGGGGACATCTCTATTTTGAACATTTGAGAAGCAGAGACAGTTATTAACACAAAGAGTGAAATGCTACAGACAGGGTTTGTTTCTGGGCAGTTAAGCTCCAGTCCACATTCTTAAGCACACTATTTACCTTTCAGCCTGAGGTGTCTCAGTATGGCATTGTTCATTTTCATTGTTGACTAAAAGAAGATCAAAGATCACACTCATTTATTATTGTGCTGACCAGTATGACAGTCAGTCACCACTGCATGGGGCAGTACTGAATGGTGCTGATACACATATTGAGATAAATATCTAAAATATATGTGTGTGTTTGTGTGCGTGTATGTATGTCTATAACACTGGTAGCATATCTTATGTGTGGGGGTTTGTCTCTAAAAGCAGCATGATCTTGAAACATCAGAATGTTAGGGTAACTGGCACAAATATCCACGAGAGACACAGCTCTGAGTTCAGGCAAAGGTTTATTAGACAGAGTCTGCCAGGCTGCCTCTCTGCAAGGTGCAGCAGCCTGCAGGAAAAAACTTCTACACTATATAGGCATGTACAGTGGAATAGTTAAAAAATAACCGGTCTGCCCCTGTGATTGTTGCTTGATGTCTTTGCAGTGCTTTGGATAGTTAGGGACTCTTTTGGGGTGGACCTACCGGGAAGGTCATGCCTGGGTGGGCGGGTGCTGATTTTAAAAATAGAGTTACTTTGGCCTATGGACCTAACACAAAATAGCTCTTTTCCTCCACAGTACTAGGGATTGAACCCAGGGGTACTTTACCATGGAGCTACATCCCTAGTTCTTTTATTTTTAATTTTGAAACACCCTGGCCACATTTATTTTGTGAAATCGTGTGTTACACTACTTAAAATTTTATTTCTGAATACATACAAATCAATTCCCATGAATTCATCAATTCCCATACTTGTTAAATATAAATATGTTGATATTATTTTTCTGAATGCACACACACATTTGTACACTTTTAAATTATTTCACATAATTGGGCTTTTTTCTAAGAGGTTACAACAGTTAATAATTTGGGTAATTTTGCAGACTTTATCCTATGCATTAATCACTGTGTGTATGTACCTTTAGAAATATGTTGTTTTACAGGGATCAATGCCCTATAAATTATTTCTTACTGTACATATTATTTATATATATGTAGGGGTTTTTTTTGACCATATTAGTACACATAAAGTGTACTTGTAAAGCTGTGGCATTCTTTCAAATAGTTGCATTGTATTCCTCAGATTGGATGTTAATTTGTTAAAAATTTTTTATACAAGTAATAGATGGAAACTTTAACTTAGGGAATTCAAATATGATTAATATAATTAAATAAATTTAAAACTCCCTTGACCTCTTCCTTAATCCCAGGCTTTTTCTGAGAGATAACAACAGTGAACAGTTTGTTTATTACAAATTTATTTTTGTGCGTTCCATTTATATATTCTAAATACATGTCCAGGGTTTGGGTTTTCTTCCATACTATAATTTTATTGTTCAACATGATTGTATTTGTTTCTTCATTTTTCTTGAACAGTATGTCTTGGAGATATTTCCATGTTTACATTGATCTGCAGGTGGTTTAACTGTTCTTCTGACGGTGGTTATTTAGATCCCCCCCATTTTTTCATAGCATTATAAAGAACACTGCTTTAATGTTCTTGTATGAATTTTTGTGGGCACTCGAGTAACTTTTATTTATTTATTTATTTTGCAAGAAAGCAACCATTTTTTGAGCTTATAATGGGAAAAACCGTTTCTTTCCCTTTTCCACAAAACTATACATAACATCCAGAATTACAGTCCTGTCTGATAATATTAAAACAACAACAAAACCCTTAAACTAAAACCCTATAGAAGCCTTCATCATTAAAGAGTCAATATCTCTAATAATAAGATTTCATTGTCCATTATGTATATATATATATAAAACAAAACAAAGAGAACAAATTGGTATATTTTAGATAAGTATTTTCAACACCTGGGATGAAACTAAGGGAATATACTTGAATCACAAGTAATAAATTAATCAGAATTTCCCAACCCATTAGCATCCAATTAAGAAATATTTTTCTGTGCTTCGTTGTCATTCATAATATCTGTCAACTTGACCCAAGAGTCACTACCACATGTAGACATTAACATACATGAACCAATTTACACTTATTAAAGTTTTTAATTTATCCATCCTGCAAAGGAAACTTCTAGATTAAAAGTCAGTAGAAGTAACAGACAAAAAATGGCAAGTAACCCAAGATACGCAGGAACTATAACAGATGTGCAAACTGCTTTTTCTCTTCCCTCAGCCCATTTTCCAGATCAGAGGAAAATTAGCAAAGCAGAACAGAAAGTCTCTCTTTACAAAACAGGCTCTGGAGGGCTACTACAGCGAAAGCTGGGGAGACAGAGGGCTGAAATCTGCTTTATTTAGTGTGATCTTCATTTTTGTATATGAGCATGTAACAGACCTACACAATATCCCAGTGAAGGTGATATATTTCTCTGGTTTGAAAATCTTAAGTGGCCAGAACAATAGAAAAATGAGATACCTTTATCAAAACTGAAGAATCTGCCACTTCAGTTGTGATATAAAACTATGTTCTTCTATACTGCACAGACAAGGGGATGGAGAAGTTTGTTTTCATCCATAAGGCAACATTTTCTGAGCAGCAGATTCCTTAATGCAGCTCTCTTGGAAGGATAACCCCACACCCACAGAACTTCTGAACTTGTGACCTTTTCTGATCATCAGCTGAGTGTCTGCTGCCCAGCCACAACCTTCTGCTGCAGGCCTTGCCTGAGTCAATTTTAAACTTAAAATTTTAATCCATAGCGCCCAACTGGCTTCATTTGTTTACTTCATAGCAGCTTGACTTGTTTATTCTGTCATAAGAATACATGGATTTCTTCATACCTTTACCCATTTATTAATATGAAATTGTCATTTCTCCCCATTAGATATGTACGAAATACCCTTTTATCTGTTTGTCTTGATAACTAATGTTGAGTGTAAGAAAAATATGGCTCAGTGTAGGTCCCAAGGCAGCTCAGACCCTTGAATCCAGGGGAGCAAGCACTCTGGGGTACCCAGTCTGAGTCGCAGTCTAGCGATAGCACCCAGAAAGCCACTCCTGACACAGGAACTCACAACAGAGATTTTATTAGGCAGACAACTAAAGCTTCTGCTGGGGTGGGAAAGAAAGAAGAGACAGAGAATGGCGCAGGAGCTTCTCCTACATATTGGAATATCGAGGGCTAACAAGGGACCAATGACTGAGAAGGGGACTTGCAGGCTGACTAGTGGACCAATAACTAGCTAGGATGTTCACAGACTGACAAGCTAGGTTATAAGATGGGAGGGGAGAAATAGCTGCAGCGTAAAGGGCGGGGGAGCAGCTTTATATTGTATTGAGGACTTTTTTGATTTTGGTATGTGTATTAGCCACTTATGGTTTTGTTTTGTGACTTGCTCATTTTTCATTTGTTTGTTGACTTTTCCTCATAATTTGTTGGCATTTGCCTTATGTATGTTGAAAAATATTTTATTCCAGTCTTTTATCATTGAGTACAAATCCAGTCCTTTTTATTTATTTATTTTAAAATCTTGAGACAGGGTCACACCAGGTTCTTCAGGTTGACCTTGAACTTGTGATCCCCCTGCCTTAGCTTCCTGTGTAACTGAAATTAGGAGTGTGCCACTATGCCAGACTAAAAGTCTGAAATTTTGATGTTTTATTTAGAAATTATGGCTTTTTTCAGATTAAGTTCTTTTCTTTCTGTGCCCACATTGCTAAATTAAAAAACAAATCAGAAATGTTGATTTTTTTTTTTTTTTTTGTGAAGTACCTTTTACTGTCTGTCTAAAGGAGTGACCATAATAATTTGCTAGTGTAATGGATGACATTAATGAACTTCTAAACACTAAACCTTCCCTTAGTTTGGAAAAAATAAATTTGATGGTTTATTATCTTTTTTAAAAAATGATTAACCAGGTGTGGTGATGCACCCCTGTAATCCCATTGGCTCAGGAGGCTGAGGCAGGAGGATGGCAAATTCAGAACCAGACTCGGCAACTTAACAAGGCACTGAGCAACTCAGTGAGACCCTGTCTCTAAATAAAATACAGAAAGGGGCAGGGGATTTGGCTCAGTAGTTGAGTGCACTGGGTTCAACTGGTACCAAAACAACAACAACAACAAAAACCCCTATTGTACCTTTGTTATTTAATGTATTTAATACTTATTAGAATTTATTCTTTCTTTCCTTTCTGTTCCCTTTCCTTCCTCCTCCTTCCATTCTCTTTTATAATGCAATTTTTTGAGGTTGGGATTATGTTGTTTCATAGAATGATTTAGTTTTTTCTGCTTCACTGTATACTCTATAATGGTTATATAATGTAAGAATGAATAATTTAAAAATATTTGGTAAAGGTTTTCTTTTAATTTATCAAAGTTTAGTACCTTTTTTAAGCTAGTTTTTTTGCTCTGAAATTTTTGCTGTAGTTATCTGTACGTTCAGTTTTCTACCTGTTCTTAAGGTAGAAAATTTTTGCTAATTTATAGTTTCTTAGAAGACTGTCCATTTCAATATATCTTCACATGTATTAGATTAAAACATTCTTTTTACCTTTTTTACTTTCTAACTAGATTTTCAGTTTTAATGTTGTTATTTTTATCTTCCCTCCCTTTATTCCTTTCTTCCTTTCTTCTTTCTTCCTTCCTTCCCTTCCTTCTCTCCTTTCCCTTCCTTCACTCCTTTCTTGTTTCTTTCTCCTTTTCCTTTCCTTTCTGCTTTCCCAGAATAATTTGGGGTTGGCTTTATAGATTTCCCATCTCTATTCCCTATTTTAGTTTTCATTTAATTAATTTCTGCTTTTATAAATTGTTTCAATTTATCTAGATGAGTTTACTTTTTTTTTTTTTTTTGTTTTTTTTCCTTTGATAATTTCACATTTACAGAAAATTTCCAGAATAATTAGTTAAGAAACTCCTATTCCTTCACAGTAGTCCTCAACTTGGGTTTGTTTGGTTAGGTTAATTAGTTACTTATTTTTGGTAAAATAGCACATAAGTGATCTCAGTGCATCATATCTGAAGTTACTGGTGGTATTTACATTGATGATTGCAAGGTTTCACCACTCTAAATTTATTATTTCCTTCAGTAATTAGTATTTTGTTAGGATTTATTTTGAGATGGTGAAAATATCTGCTCTTTATCAACTGTTCACCTTTGGATTTGTTACTCTGTTTCTAGCTTGCCATGTTTGTTAGCTTAGTTTGTTTACTTCAGCCTCTTATTTTCTCAAGTACTTAAGATTATAAACTTAATACATACTTTGACATATGGTCTGGGAATACTTATAGTAGGATTTGGGAGGAAAAGAGACTAAGTGGGGAGATTGTAAATCATTTATTATCAGGAAACTGGCAATAAAAACCTGAACAGAGAATTTAAAGGTGCCAAAAATCAATTATTTTTAAAAATGTGTCCAGTCTTGCATTAAAGAACAAGTGATACAATTTTTAATGGTGTAATGGTTGTAATTGGCACAACTCTGAACAGTAATTCATCGCTGAAAATTATGAGTTTAAAAAGTTTATTTCTTTAGTGCAATGGGAACTTGGGACTTGTTTAATAAATATACAACTGTCTCAGACCATGTTTTGACTTTACCATTTCAGGAGCAGTGGAAGGGGCCTGGAGGAATCCTGTTTCAAGCTGGTTTACTGCTATGCTCCACTGTTTTGGTGGAGGAATTTTATCATGTATACTGCTTGCAGAGCCTCCGCTGAGGTTTCTTGCAAACCACACTAATATTTTACTGGCATCTTCAATCTGGTAAGCTATCATCATGGTAAAGTATGAGGCATTCTAAAAATTGTTTCATAAATTGCTAGTAAAATAAAATTTTTTTTCTTTAAAAAGTATATTATGTTCTTCCGAAGTTGTGTACAGGGAAGAAATCCAGATAATGCCAAACAGTTTAAGCACCTAGTATGTCTCTTTCTTGCCTCTCTTTCCCCTTATTTCTCCTAGAGACAATTATTACCTCCATAGCCTTATGCATTGTTAGTGGAAGCTTTTTAGACATGAAAGAGGAGATTAGACATTTGGTCCCAAACAGTTTATCTTGTGAACTCAACTTATACATCCAGAATTACAACACACAATTACAATAAAATAAAAATCAATAAATAATGAATGTGACCAAACAAAAGATTCAAGTGACTTAATATATAATTGTCCTTGTTATACCGTTTGTTGGATTATTTAGAATCCTATGAGATGTTTAAACATTAACTTTTTAGTTTTGAAATGAAGAAAAATGTTGCTAGGAATTGCTTTGGATTCTTGTAACTCCAAATTCAGGTGTCCTTAAGAGAATTGATCCATTAAGTTAAAAAATGTGTACTATAAATCAGTGAACTTTTTTCTGTTGAAAGCAAAAACTGTGCTTTCTTTTAAAAAAACCACATCAGTTTAAATATATGATGTTAGGAACACTTAAAAGTTCATATTTTGGGTTTGATCCCCAGCACTGCAAAAAAAAAAAAAAAAGTTCATATTTATTGTGATAATTTTTAAATGACTATGTTACTAGTTATAAAAGGAGATATAAATAATAGTAGCAACGATAGGAAGTAAAAGTGGGGGAACCTGTGGCAGGGGGAACTTGAAAGAGTATAATAATATATTTGATAGCTTTATACTGAATTGTTACTGTATGTCAGCTAAATTCTTTATATTCATTTTCATATATCACAGGAGTCCTTTATGTCTCAGGTAGCTATTGTTATTATTATTCCCATTTGCCAACTGAGAAATCAAGATGTAAATGTTGTTATAACTTTCATATCTAGTAAGTGGCTAGAATCAAAATAAGAAATTTGACTTAAGAGCCTTCAAACTTGACAGCCAGCCACTCTCTCATAACTTTTTTTGTTTTTTCCACCCTGGTGCTTGGATGGAAATCAAGGCCTCACTTATGCTAGGCAGGCTCTCTACCACTGAACTACCTCCCTAGTCCTCTCATAGATTTGTTTAACAATCTCCTAAATATAGTCTTCCAGTTTCTTTTTGTTTAAAAAAAAAAAAAAAACTTTTTTAAGGATTTTATTTCTACAAGATTTAAAAAAAAATTTTAAAAAAAGATATTAGCATTTTAGAAAAATTCTTTTTATGTGTATGGATGTTGAAATAATATAAAAGTAACATATCCAGAATCTGACACTTACAGTTGTTTCTGTTGTACTAACCACAACTCTTCTTGCCTGGATAGTTGCAATAGCGTCTTCTTTTTCTTCTTCTTCTTCTTTTTTTTTTTTTTTTTGTAAATATTTTTATTAGTTGTTTTTATGTTTATTTGTATGTGGTTCTGAGAATCAAACCCAGTGCCTCACCCATGCTAGGTGAGTGTGCTCTACCACTGAGTCACAATCCCAGCCCCTTGCGGTACCTTCCTGAGAGGTATAGCTGCTCTATTCATTATCTCCTGAATTTGTTCTTCCTGCAACATATGAAGTGAATTTTTTAAAATAAGTTGGAATATGTCACTCCTATGCTATAGTTTCTTACCTTATTAAGAACAAAATCTCAAGCTTTTATCATAACCTATAAATCCCTACAAAATATTTCTTCTACTCTTTGATGTAATGTCTTACCACTGTACTCCTGTTCACTACTTCTTTTTGGGGGGGTTGGTGGCATACGGGGGATTGGACTCAGGGGCACTCAACCACTGAGCTACATCCCCAGTCCTATGTTGTATTTTATTTAGAGACAGGGTCTCACTGACTTGCTTAGTGCCTTGCTTTTTGCTGAGGTTGGCTTTGAACACTTGATCCTCCTGCCTCATCCTCCTGAGCTGCTGCGGTTATAGGCGTCCATGGCTCCAGGCCCTATTCACTACTTCTTGAACACATGAGCTATTCTACTTCTTCAGTGCCTTTGAACTTGCTTTCTTCTCTATGTGATGTTATTTTCCCAAAAGAGTCATAGTTTATTGGAAAGGTCTTTCATGACTATCACATCATCCTTCTCTGTTTTTCTACTTAGAGTTATTACTTCCTGACATATTATCTGTTGACTTTTTTATGTTGCTCTGTATAAATCCACTAGAATAACAGCTTATTAGAGTAAGAACTTTGTTTTGTTAACTGTGTACCAAGTAGTATTCTAGGTTCAGTAAATATACTGCTAAAGGAATGGATTGTTAGGTACTGTCATGAGGAATTTCTGAATTTGAGTATCAAGGAATTACAGATCTTGATTAGTTAATCTCTTAAATGCAGTGAAATTGCAAGTCTATAAATGTGTGAGTTCTTGACTTAAACTAAGACATGTTATACTGAATTAATAACAAATTATTCATTAATCTCGGATCTTTTATTATTTCCATTTTACCTAAGAGGAAATTAAGGCTTAAAGAGTTGGTTAATGGCAAGGTCTGAATTTTAACTGAGGCATTTAGATTATGGTCTTTATAGAGAAGAGTTTTCTCTATAAACAATATTAGACTTTCAGCTAATGTGTAGAAACATATTTCAGAAATATTTGTAAAATTCAAAGAATTATGTTGTAATGAATCTTGTATATTCATTATTTAGATTAAGAAAAAAATTGCCACTTAAATCTTTTTTTTGTTTGTAAAGTGAACATTCAGAAAGCCACAAAAACCACATTGGCATAGTAAATTATTATATTGTACATACTTGTAACCTCTACCCGAGTTACGAAATGCTGCTTTGTCACTCATCACAGAAGTTCTTTCTGTGTGTTTTGTTCTAATCACAACCTCCTTCCCACCTTAAATAGCCATTATCATAACACACAGTTATTATTTTTACAGTAATCACTTTTCATATTTTTATAATTTTTTCACCCACTGTTCATCCCTTGATATTATAGTTATTTATAGCTTTAGGTTGTCTGATTTGGTCTCTTGTGATATTAACAGTCTTTTACACTTAATGCCTGTAACAGTTAATTGGGAATTGTAAAATGGCAATGATGTAATTTTTTTCTTTTTTATTTATCAGTTATAGAATATTATTCTAAACAGATACTTCTAATTTGTCATTTACTATTTGGGAAAGCAGTTGTACAGTTCATATAAGAAAGACAGGATAATTGTTTACTTCTTTTCCTTTACCAGTTTTCAATATATTGAACCTATCCTGTCATCTTTCAAGATGACCAATTTAAAAATAATAGTAATTATGAACTCATGGATTCAAGCATATTTCATAAGTTTCAATTTTAGTTTTTGTGTTGATTCTTTGACCAGTGGGAGCCTCTTCAAATTGGCTTCTGAGATTTTGGATTAGCATCTTTGCCTGTTGGTGTTATAAAATTTATCTTGTGCCAGGCGTGGTGGTGTGTGCTTATAATCCCAGTGACTTGGGAGGCTGAGGCAGGACGATCACAAGTTCAAAGCCAGCCTAAGCAACTTAGCGAGGCCCTGTCTCTAAACAAAATATAAAAAAGGACTGGGGTTGTGGCTTGGTGGTTAAGTAGCCCTGGGTTCAATCCCTGGTACAAAAAAAAAAAAAAAAAAAAAAAAAATCATCCTGTACTTCTCTTCTGGAATCTTTTTAAGAAGCTCCAGTATCTGTTAGTGAGAGCAATGGCATTTCAAAACTACAATCTGAAGCATTAGTGTGATGTTCATTGTTACTGAGTTCTTTGTTTCTAGGTCATTTCAGTGAACAGAGCTAAGAAAAATATAGAAAAAATAACTCATGAGTTCACATTGATATTTTGATTCAAATTCAAGACTATACAACTTTTATTTAACTCATCTGTATTACATGGGTATCTTCTTTCTTTGAAGAATTTTGGGTTTTAAAGGAATAGAATTAAAATATTTTGACATTGCTTATTTATTTTATTCTGTATTATGCACATAATAGTTTTAGAGTATAGTAAGACTATCATCAATTTGATTACCAAAACTTTTTTATTAGAGCATTATATTTGTACATAATATTTGGGTTCCTTTTGACATAATTATACAAAGAATTTGATTTCAATCCCCATTCCCCTTCCTCTTTCTTTTCCTCCTCCCTCCCCCTTTTCTCTCTCTTCTCTACAGGTCTTCCTTTCACTCCTTTATTTATTTATTTTTGATTTGCATTTTCTACATATACATAGAGGAGATATACCCTTTGGAACATATATGTATATAACATTATTCTGTTAGATTCATTTCATATTTCTTTCCCTTGCCCTTTCTTCACCTTTCCCTCTCATTCTACTTCTAATCCACTGATCTTCCCTGTATCTTTATGCTACCCATCCCTTCCCCCACTGCCATTTCCCCCTTATTTGCTTTAGCCTCCACATACAAGAGAAAACACTCAACACTTCATTTTCTTTCTTTTTTTTTTTTTTTTGTCTGGGCCAGGCTGGAACATGCACATTTTTTTTGTGTGTGCTCATATCTATTTATTTATTTATTTATTGTAAACAAATGGGATACATGTTGTTTCTTTGTTTGTACATGGAGTCAAGGCATACCATTTGTATAATCATAAATTCACATAGGATAATGTTGTTTGATTCATTCTGTTATTTTTTTTCCTTCCCCCCACCCCTCCCACCCCTCTTTTCCCGCTATACAGTCCTTCCTTCCTCCATTCTTGCCCCCCTCCTTAACCCTAACCCTAAACCTAACCCTAACCCTAACCCTAATGCTAACCCCTCCCACCCCCCATTATATGTCCTCATCCGCTTATCAGTGAGATCGTTCGTTTTTTGGTTTTTTGAGATTGGCTTATCTCACTTAGCATGATATTCTCCAATTTCATCCATTTGCCTGCAAATGCCATAATTTTATTATTCTTTATGGCTGAGTAATATTCCATTGTATATATATACACCACAGTTTCTTTATCCATTCATCAATTGAAGGATATCTAGGTTGGTTCCACAATCTGGCTATGGTGAATTGAGCAGCTATGAACATTGATGTGGCTGTATCTCTGTAGTATGCTGATTTTAAGTCCTTTGGGTATAGGCCAAGGAGTGGGATCGCTGGGTCAAATGGTGGTTCCATTCCAAGCTTTCTGAGGAATCTCCATACTGCTTTCCAGAGTGGCTGCACTAATTTGCAACCCCACCAGCAATGTATGCATGTACCTTTTTCCCCACATCCTCGCCAATACCTATTGTTGCTTGTGTTCTTGATAATCGCCATTCTAATTGGGGTGAGATGGAATCTTAGGGTAGTTTTGATTTGCATTTCTCTTATTACTAGAGATGTTGAACATTTTTTCATATATCTGTTGATTGCTTGTACATCTTCTTCTGTGAAGTATCTGTTCATTTCCTTAGCCCATTTTTTGACTGGATTATTTGTATTCTTGGTGTAGAGTTTTTTGAGTTCTTTATATATTCTGGAAATTAGCGCTCCATCTGAAGTATGAGTGGTAAAGATATTCTCCTACTCTGTAGGCTCTCTCTTCACATTACTGATAGTTTCCTTTGCTGACAGAAAGCTTTTTAGTTTGAATCTATCCCAGTTGTTGATTCTTGCTTTTATTTCTTGTGCTATGGAGTCCTGTTAAGGAAGTCTGATCCTAAGCCAACAAGTTGAAGATTTGGATCTACTTTTTCTGGTATAAGATGCAGGGTCTCTGGTCTGATTCCGAGGTCCATGATCCATTTTGAGTTGAGTTTTGTGCAGGGTGAGAGATAGGGATTTAATTTCATTTTATTGCATATGGTTTTCCAGTTTTCCCAGCACCTTTTGTTGAAGAGGCTATCTTTACTCCATTGCATATTTTTGGCACCTTTGTCTAGTATGAGAAAATTGTATTTATTTGGGTTTGTGTCCATGTCCTCTATTCTGTCTATTTTGGTACCAATACCATGCCGTTTTTGTTACTATTGCTTTGTAGTAAAGTTGAAGATCTGGTATTGCGATACCCTCTGCTTCGCTCTTTCTACTGAGGATTGCTTTAGCTATTTTGGGTTTATTATTCTTCCAGATGAATTTCATGATTGCTTGCTCTATTTCTGTAAGGTATGTCATTGGGATTTTAATTGGAATTGCATTGAATCTGTATAGCACTTTTAGTAGTATGGCCACTTTAAAAATATTAATTCTGCCTATCCAAGAAAATGGGAGACAGTTTCATCTTCTAAGGTTTTCTTTAATTTCTTTCTTTAGTGTTCTATAGTTCTCATTGTAGAGGTCTTTCACCTCTTTTGTGAGATTGATTCCAAGTATTTTATTTTTTTCGAGGCTATTGTGAATGGGGTAGTTTTCCTAACTTCTCTTTCTGAAGATTCATCACTTATGTATAAAAATGCATTGAATTTATGAGCATTGATCTTATAACCTGCTACTTTATGGAATTCACTTATGAGTTCTAAAAGTTTTCTGGTGGAATTTCCAGGTTCCTCTAAATACATAATCATGTCATAGGCAAACAGGGATAGTTTGAGTTCTTCTTTTCCAATTTGTATCCCTTTAATTTCTTTGGTTTGTCAAATTGCTCTGGCTAGAGTTTCAAGAACGATGTTGAATAGAAGTGGTGAAAGAGGGCATCCCTGCCTTGTTCCAGTTTTTATGGGGTATGCTTTCAGTTTTTCACCATTTAGAGTGATATTGGCCATGGTCTTAGCGTAAATAGCCTTTACAATGTTAAGGAATGTTCCCACTATCCCAATTTTTTCTAGTGCTTTTCTAGCATGAAGGGATGCTGTATTTTATTGAATGCTTTTTCTGCATCTATCAAAATAATCATGTGATTCTTGACTTTAAGTCTATTGATATGGTGAATGACATTTATTGATTTCCAGATGTTGAACCAACCTTGTGTCCCTGGGATAAAACCCACTTGATCATGGTGCACTATCTTTTTAATATATTTTTGTATGCGATTTGCTAAAATTTTGTTGAGAGTTTTTGTGTCGATGTTCATTAAGGATATTGGTCTGAAATTTTCTTTCCTTGATGTGTCTCTGTGTGTTTTAGGTATCAGGGTGATATTGGCTTCATAGAATGAGTTTGGGAGGGTTCCCTCCTTTTCTATTTCATGGAATACTTTGAGGAGTATTGGAATGAGCTGTTCTTTAAAGGTTTTGTAGAACTCGGCTGAGAACCCATCTGGTCCCGGACTTTTCTTTGTTGGTAGGCTTTTGATGACCTCTTCTATTTCATTGCTTGAAATTGATTTATTTAAGTTGTGTATGTCCTCCTCGTTCAGTTTAGGTAATTCATATGTCTCTAGAAACTTGTTGATGTCTTCGAGGTTTTCTGTTTTGTTGGAGTATAGATTTTCAAAATAGCTTCTAATTATGTTTTATATTTCACTCGTGTCTGTTGTGATATTTCCTTGTTCATTCTGAATTTTAGTAATTTGAGTTTTCTTCCTCTTTCTCTTTGTTAGCGTGGCTAAGGGTTTATCAATTTTGTTTATTTTTTCAAAGAACCAACTATTTATTTTGTTAATTTTTCCGATTGTTTCTTTTGTTTCAATTTTGTTGATTTCGGCTCTGATTTTAACTATTTCCTGTCTTCTACTACTTTTTCTGTCGGTCTGCTCTTCTTTTTCTAGGGCTTTGAGCTGTAGTGTTAAGTCGTTTATTTGTTGATTTCTACTTCTTTTGTTGAATGCGCCCCATGAAATAAATCTTCCTCTAAGTACTGCTTTCATAGTGTCCCAAGGATTTTGATATGATGTGTCTTTGTTCTCGTTTACTTCTAAGAATTTTTTATTTCCCTCCTTATGTCTTCTGTTATCCATTCATCATATAATAGCATATTATTTAACCTCCAGGTATTGGAGAAGTTTCTGTCTTTTATTCTGTCATTTATTTCTAATTTCAATCCATTATGATCTGATAGAATACAAGGTAGTATCTCTATCTTCTTGTATTTGCTAACAGTAGCTTTGTGGCATAAGTTATGGTCTATTTTAGAGAAGGATCCATGTGCTGCTGAGAAGAAAGTGTATTTGTTCTTTGTTGGATGGTATATTCTGTATACGTCCGTTAAGTCTAAATTGTTGATTGTGTTATTGAGATCTATGGTTTCTTTATTCATTTTTTGTCTGGAAGATCTATCCAGGGATGAGAAGGTGTGTTAAAATTGCCTAGTATTATTGTGTTGGGGTCTATTTGATTTCTGGAATTGAGAAGGATTTGTTTGACATACATGGATAAACCAATGTTCGGGGCATAGATATTTATGATTGTTATGTATTGCTGATTTATGCTTCCCTCAAGCAGTATGTAATGTCCTTCTTTATCCCTTCTGACACATTATCTGAAATGAGGATGGATTTTTCTTTTTAATCCAACCTGTCAGTCTATGTCTTTTGATTGATGCGTTCAGGCCATTAACATTCAGGGTTATTATTGTGATATGATTTATATTCCCAGTCATTTGACTCATTTTTATTTTTTGACATGATTTGCTTTCTCCTTTATTTGGCTATTCCTTTAGGCTAATTCCTCCCGTTGCTGATTTGCATTGTTGTTTTTCATCTCTTCCTCATGGAATATTTTGCTGAGAATGTTCTGTAATGCCGACTTTCTTTTTATAAATTCTTTAAGCTTTTGTTTGTCATGGGAGGATCTTATTTCATAGTCAAATCTGAAAGTAAGTTTTGCTGGGTATAAGATTCTTGGTTGGCATCCGTTTTCTTTCAGGGCTTGGTAAATTTGTTCCAGGCCCTTCTAGCTTTTAGGGTCTGGATTGAAAAATCTGCTGATATTCTTATTGGTTTCCCCCCTGAAGATAATTTGATTTTTTTCTCTCATGGCCTTTAAAATTCTGTCTTTATTTTGTATGTTAGGTATTTTCATAATAATGTGCCTTGGTGTGGGTCTGTTGTAATTTTGTATATTTGGAGTCCTATAAGCCTCTTGTACTTGGTTTTCCATTTCATTCTTCAGATTTGGGAAATTTTCTGATATTTGTTTCATTGAATAGATTTTTCATTCCTTTGGTATGTTTCTCTAAACCTTTCTCAATCTCAATAATTCTTAAATTTGGCCTTTTCATGATATCCCATAATTCTTGTAGATTCTGTTCATGATTTCTTACCATCTTCTCTGTTTGTTCAACTTTGTTATGAAGATTAAATATTTTGTCTTCAGTGTCTGAGGTTCTGTCTTCCAGGTGTTCTATCCAATTGGTTATGCTTTCTATACAGTTTTTAACTTGGTTTATTGTTTCCTTCATTTCAAGGATTTCTGTTTTTTTTTTTCAGTATCTCTAACTCTTTATCGAAATGATCTCTTGCTTCCTGTATTTGTTCTTTTAACTGTTGATTGGTGTGATCATTTAATGCCTGCATTTGCTCTTTCATCTACTCCTTCAATGCCTGCATTTGCTCTTACATCTTTTTGTTTGCTTCCCTGATTGTTTTAATTATGTACATTCTGTACTCCCTTTCTGACATTTCTTCTGCTGTGCTGTCATTGGGTTTTATTGATAAAGTATCTAGGTTTGTTTGGGACATTTTCTTCCCTTGTTTTCTCATATTGGTCAGATATCAGTGGGACTCTGAGATATTACAGATTTCCTCTGTTGGCTTATAGTGTCCTTGTAGATTTCCAGTATATCACCTCCCAGCCTTCAGTAGCCTGAAGTCTTGGAGGAACTTGATAATGCAGTGCTTCCGAAGAAAGCTGCCCCTAGCCCACTACTGGTTCCAGGGCTTGGAGCTGGTTGTGTGGAAAGGCTCTCACTGGGCTGTCTGCTCTGAGAAGCTGGCCGTGAAAGGAGCCTGCTGCCGGAGGGAGCAGGGCTGCTTGGGAAAGTCCCTGGCTGCCCTGCCCTGGTCCCTAAAGCTGCCTGTGGGCCAGAGCTCGCTGCTGGCTCCTGGACTTGGAGCTGGCTCTGTGCAGAAAGGCTCTCACCGGGTGGCCTGCTCCGAGAAGCTAGCCGTGGAAGGCACCCGCTGCCAGAGGGAGCAGGGCTGCCTGGGGAAGACTCTAGCTGCCCTGCCCTGCTCTGAGAAGCCGCCCCTATCCGGGCCTGCCGCCCGTGCTGAGCTTCACCCGGTAGGGGAGACTCACCCCGTGGCTCTATGTTAGTCCGAGTCTCTCAATGCCTCCCCTTCTTGAATCCTGGGTTCTGGAGCGACAGGAGATGCAGTCACCCTCTAGTCCGCCATCTTGGATTGCCCCGACACTTCATTTTCTGAGTCTGGCTTATTTCACTTAATATGATTTTCTCCATTTCCATCCATTTACTGGCAAATGCCATATTTCGTTCTTTATTTATTGCTGATAAAACTCCATTGTGTATATATACCACATTTTCTTGATTCATTTATCTATTGAAGGGCATCTGGGTTGATTCCATAAATTGGCTATTGTGAATTGTGCTGCTACAAACATTGTTGTGGCTATTTCACTATAGTATGCTAATTTTAGTTCTTTTGAATAAATACCAAGGGAAGGATAGCTGGGTCATATGGTAGTTTCATTCCTAGTTTCTGAGGAACCTCCATACTGCTTTCCAAAGTGGTTGTACTAATTTGCAGTGGCACCAACAATATTTGAGTATACCTTTTGCCCACATTTATGCCAGCATTTATTTTTTATTTGTATTCTTGATAATTACCATTCTGACTAGAGTGAGCTAAAATCTTGGTTTGCATTTTTCTGATTGCTAGAGATGTTGAACATTTTTTCATCTATTTGTCGGCCATTTGTGTTTCCATTTTGTTCTTTTGCCCATTTAATGATTGGGTTATTTTAATTTTGCATTGAGTTTTTTGAGTTCTTTATGTGTTCTAGATATTAACCTCCTATCAGAGGAGTAGCTGGCAAAGATTTTCTCTCAGTCCCTAGGCTCTCTTTCCACTTTCTTAATTGTGAAAACTGTTTGCATACACACATTACATATTTTACTCTCTTATGTTTAATACAAATGCACCATTCTGCATGCTAATAGCATCATAGCCATTTTATACTATGCTCTTCCCTTTTCAGTTTTCATTCAGTCTTATTTTTCAGCTAACTTAATACCAATTCTTATGACTATACATCGTTTATTTTGGTTGTCTAAAGATTATGTTGAAGTAATTTTCATCAGGAACAGTAGTTCCAGAGTTTTCACATAAGTTTGATTTGTGTCCTTTGTACTCAAAAGCCAATTTTATTGACTATAAAATCATTGACTCACACTACCATTGATATTTTAAATATACTATTCCACTTTTTTTCCCGGACTTAAAGCATTGCTGTGGAAAATTCTGATGATTTTTAAATTTTCTTGCCCTTATAAGGCACATCCCCCCCGCTCCCCTGTTCCCCAAAGATTTTGTTTTTATTAGAGCCTAATAATTTAAATAAAACATGTCTTGATTGGTCATTTTAGATCAGTATCCTCAAGTATGTGATATGTTCTTTTTAGTATGTCACAAATCTTTTTTTATTTGGAAAAATTGAGTATTTGTACTCTCTTCTGGACTTATTTTTCTTTAGGAACTCTACTACTGGCATATTGGGTCCTTTTTTACCTTTCTTTAATGAATTTTTTTTATCTGTCTTTTTAAAAATTAAAATATTTTTACCTATTCCTCTATTTCTTTGGATGCACTCTCGTGTTTCTTTTTCTTTATGTTTCCTGGTTTAGTTCTCATTTCTGAAATGATTTTTTTCCTTTTATTTCTTATTCAGTATTCTTAGTTTTCAGTTTTTTCTAATTCTGATGTTTGCTGTGCTTTTATGTCTTATATCACTTTCTTAATGTCTTCAGGTTTTTCTTTTTTTTTGAAATAGTGAGCCACAGTTCTGATCTGATTTGTGGAAACATCCTGAGTGTTCTGATTGTAGGGACCTACTTTGCTTTTTTTCTTTTATTATAATAAGTTTGCATGATATTTGACCTTGATAATTTTCTGTTGGTCATATTTATATAAATTTGGTTTTCTTGAGGCTTTCCGAATCAGGTAAAATTTAGGAAAGATTTTTCTAACTTCATAGAGCTTCTGTTGTTTTTATGTAGCATTCAAAAGATGATGATGACACATTCCCCAAGATTTCCTGGATCTTTTCTCCTCCTCCCATTTTGGTCTATCCTGTTCTGTTTTGATTCTATTCCAGCAGTTTGTTTTCAATGTGGTGCCTGTTCTAGAAGATAGCCTGGTGGATCAGTTTTGAAAGGTCCTACTGACTAAATCACTCAAAACCTTTCACATCTTCTATCGTGGACCATTTGTCTTATCTGATATTAAATATGCCATATGTGATGATGCGCCGCTGCAATCCTAGCTAGGTGGGAGGTTGAGGCAGGGGGATTACAAATTCTAGGTCAAACTGGGCAATTTAGCAAGATCCTGTCTCAGAATACGATAAAAAGGGCTGATGATGTAGCTAAGTGGTAGAAAGCTTGCCTCGCATGCATAGGGTCCTAGGTTATTCCTAGTAACTAAAACACACACACCCATACCCCCCACACAGCCAGAAACCCTCAAATTTTAGCCATTTTTGTGGTGGTGTTTTTTTTTTTTCCAGATTGGCCTACTATGTTTTCTGGTAAATGCCCATTAGCCCTTTTAGTGTTATTTTGTTCTTGAGCTACCTTCTTGACTGCTTCTTCCAGCCAAGTAGTGCTGGTCTCTGAGTCTTGGTGATTCGTCTCTACCCACTTGCTTTTGGGGTCTGAGGGATTACCTTGTCGCATGGTTTTGTTGTAAGTATTGTGTATGGGATTTTGTTGTTGGCTCTCGTGTTGCTCTGTTTTTCTGTGGGATTTAGTAAATCAAGACATATGCAATCACTACTGCCTTCCCAGAACCCTTCCATTAGTTTTGATGTCCCCAGTATCTTCTCCAGTCGCCTTTCTTCCTTCCTTAGAGGTAATCATTATCATAATTTTGTGCTTGTTATTCATTTGCTTTTCTATGTGGGTTTAGCAATGTTTATATCTCAAAACAGTATTCTAATCCCCAGCACCGCAAAAAAAAAAAAAGTCTATTTTTTGAAGTTTTATAAATGGAATCGTGTGTTTTTCTGTGACTTCCTGTTTTTGTTCAACCTCTGTTCCTGAATTCATTTTTATTGTGTGTGGTTGTAATTTATCAGTTTTCACCATTGTATAGCATAACAGAATCATCACATCAAAATCTTGCCATTTCTCTGTTCTACTTTTTCCTATCGTAAACAGTATTTCTAAGAAAATTTATACATAATTACTCAAGTAATATGCAAGATTTTCTCTTAGCATGTGCTTAAGAGTAATATTGAGATATAGGGAAAATGATTCTTAAACTCTATTTTATAATGCCAAATAATTTCCCAAAATGTTCATACTAATTTACGTTCTCACTTCATTGCACCCAACCTAAGGACTGGACATTACCAGTAATTTACATACACTTATACATTTTCTTCCTCTGTCCTATCTCCTAATTTTTCACAGATTACCTTTATCCTAAAGGTTGTATTTATCTTACCTTTTAGAAAAATTTTTATTACATAGGTGAATAAATACTAGTTTTTAGTTTTTATTTGTTTGGGGCCCTATTTTAATTTATTTTTTGTGGTGCTGGGATTGAATCCAGGCCATTACACATGCTAAGAACATAGTACAGCACTGAGCTATATAGACCCCTAGACCATGAACCCCACTTTAAAATGGGATATCATAAAGACTGTAGTTTCCTGGGCCTTTATTTTGTTACTTGATATTATGTTACTAAGATTCATCTGTGTGTTTTTGTGTGTAGCCATAGTGCATTCCTTCCTATTGTTGTATAATCTGTTATTTTAATATCTATATTTATTCTTTTATTGATAAGCATTTTACTGGTTCCATTTGTGTTGTTGGGCATTACAAAACCACAGTAATGATAGTCATTTATATATCATTTATTATGTCTTAGACTCTTTCCTTAGTGCTTTACATTTATTATCTTACTTAAACCTTCATGAATCTTGTGAGGTAAGTCTAGTTTCGCCCTTCACAGATCATGTAACTCAGGCAGAGGCATGAAGGGTTAATAACTTACCTAAGGGATTGTAGATATCGAGTGGTTGGAGCCTAGGATAATCCAGTCCTTTGTTCATGCAAGGTATTTTATTTTACTTTTTTTAGTACTGGGAATTGAACCCAGGGGCACTCTACCATGGAGCCCCTGTCCCTCTTTTAAATTTTGAGTCAGGGTCTTGCCAAGTTTCTGAGGCTGGTCTTGAACTTGGGATCTTCCTGACTCAGCTTCCAGAGTAGCTGGAATTACAGGAGTGTGCTACCACACCTGGAAATGTACTCTGTAAATAGGAATCTTTGTCCTCATAGACTCTTACATATAAAAAATGGTCTGGCTTAAAACAGTATATTTTACTGTTTTCTTCTTTGAAGTTTTAATATTTAGAATAAATTTATAGTCTTTGCTTCATTTAATTTTTAATTCTTCTTTTTTGGTAATAGGGCTCAAACCGGGGGCATTTAACCACTAAGCCACATCTTCAGCCCTTCTTATTTTTTATTTTGAGACAGGATCTTGCCAAGTTGTTTAGGGCCTTGCTAAGTTGCTGAGGCTAGCCTCAAACTTGCCATCCTCCTGCCTCAGCCTCCCGTTTCTGGGATTACAGGCATGCACCACTGTTTCCACCTACTTTATTTAATTTTAATTTGAGAATTAAAATGATGTTTGGAGTATAAACTCCAAGTAAGGTCATCTTTAGTGTAAAAACATTATAGTGCATACACATCTGGAGATTAGCACCATCTACTGGCAAAGAGAAATAGTAACTTGGTTATGTCAATTATTGGTCAGAAGACTACACTTTCATAGGATTTTTCCTTTTGAAAATCTGCTTCTGAGAAAATAAATATTTTATAATTTTTCCTATGTATTGATTTTTATTCCCCAGTGTTTTTTACTTGAACTTAAATTTCTAAGTGTAACTTACTGTATATTGCATATTACACAGTAGCATAGTTAAGATTATAGTTAGATGAGGAAAATACAAGATGTGTTTCTGTAAGTCTTTTTTCAAAGCACATATATCAAATAATTGATTAGTGTAATAACAACAAGAGCAAAGCTGTCATATTTAACCAACACAAATTGTATTTAGTTTATTGTTCTATTTTTATTTAGTTAAGTGATAATATCTTTGGTAGAGGAATGGAATTGATAGTGGGGTGAAAACAGAATTCACAGTGTCTAACCCTGGGAAGCTTCACTCCCATCTTTCTTACTTTAACTGGTAGCTTTCATTTGTTGGTGGGGTAGGATTTTATTTGTATCTTGTTTTTAGACTAATTTATATTTTGGGTCATTTTTCTTTCTCTATTAGTTTAACC
Organism: Sciurus vulgaris; assembly: GCF_902686455.1. Lineage (NCBI taxonomy): Eukaryota > Metazoa > Chordata > Mammalia > Rodentia > Sciuridae > Sciurus > Sciurus vulgaris. The sequence continues at coordinate 63,531,533 of NC_136476.1, forward strand.
CATGAGACTTAAAAATATGTGAGAAATCCATTATTGTCTTCTCATTCATTTTTCTCTCTTTCTGGTATGTTTTCTTTAGGCATTTTACAAATTAAAGGTATCTTGCATGTTATAAATTCAGTTAAAGATGAAATTATAATCTTTATAGAAGGAGGGACATGGTGATTACCTAATATGTGCTAGTTGAGTGATTCATTAAAGGAATTTTAAAAATCTAATGTATGTTATGGAGTAGGAATGGTTGTTTAGGGATTCATTGTTTCTGATATATTTACTTATAAGTCTTCTGCACACAATAAATGTTTGTTCTTTTGCTCTGTGGCTATTTAGCAGTCAAGGAGAATAGATTTTTGTTTAATGTGTTAGCTTATTGTAGGTAGTCATATATTTAGAAATACTTTATTAAGGACTTACTAATTCATAAAAAGAAATAATTATAAAATTTTGAATGTGGAAAGTCCAAGATTACTTTTGTAATAGCATACGTTTTAAACTCATGTTAAAGGTAGACTTAGTGAAGGGATTGAAAATGGGATCATTTGTACTATTGTTTTTGTATTTCCTAAGAGTATTTTACCTGTGAGCTTTAATTTCTGTTAAAGTGAAAACTAATCTTTTCTTATTCTAATGTATGATTTTATTTCATTAAAACATGTACAATTTAATATTTAAATGTATATACTCTATTTCCCAATTGATTTCCTAACCAACTTCCTAGAAATTAATTCTATATTTAGAGTACAGAGATTTTTAAAATATTATATCAGCATATAAAAATTTTAAATTATAATAGGCATTTTTCAGAAATCTTTTAGTACTTTGCAATAATCATTTCTTTCTCTCAAACTCTATCAACTGATTCTTTGATTTGATATATTTTGTATTTTGCTTCCACATTGATTGCTAACAAGTTATTTATTTCAGAGATACTTTTCACCCTGTTGAGTTTTAGGTTAGGGAGTAATAATATGAATAATTTCTGTTCTGTAAGGACTATTATAATTGATTATGAGTGTTAACTTCATTTTATATTATAAAGAAAATGTATGAAGAGCTGTTTCGAGACATAGGAATTAGTGGTTTTAGTTGTACAGAGCACCATTGGTCTGAGATGAGAAGATTAACTAAAATAAAACCTCTGACATCAATGGACATGATAGTATTTGAGTGAGACTTTGAAGAGCAGGGAGGAATTAGTAACTGGAAATTAAAAGGAAAGTGTGGCTGGGTGTGGTGGTGCATGCATGTTGTCCCAGCAGGTTGGGAGACTAAGGCAAGAGGATTGGAAGTTCAAAGGCAGCCTTAGCAACTTAGTGAGTAGTTTCAAAATAAAATAAAAATAAATAAATAAAAAGGTCTGGTGATGTGGCTCAATGGTTAAATCCCCTTGGGTCAATCCCTGGTACCCCCCGAAAAAAGAAGAAAGTGTGGTTTAGGTTGAAATAAATTGCGTCTTATATTAGGTCTTCGAAATGATATTTTGGCAGATGTTTCATATTCTGTGAGTACATTTGAGATTTATGACTTTACGAATTGTGCTTTTAAAAGATACATGAGCTGGGTTTGGTGTTGCTTGCATGTAATCTCTGCTGCTTGAGAGACTGAGGCAGGAGGATCACAAGTTCAAAGCCAGCGTCAGCAGTTCAGCTAGATCCTAAGCAACTTATTGAGACCCTGTCTCAAAATAAGAAATAAAAAGAGCTGAGAATGTGACTCAGTGGCTAAGCACTCGGGGTTCATTCCCTGGTACCAAAAAAAAAAAAAAAAAAAAAAGTATACAATATTTCTTGGGTGCCCTGTATTTCTGTATCACCCCATTAAAGAGACGGTACATTTTACCTTTAGCACAATATTGTCTACCAGAATCTTTTAGAAATGAAGAGAAAATAAGTTGTTTTTCCCAGTATACACTTCTGACATTATTTGAATAGGTGCTTAGAACAAATGAAGTTTGAAAAATAATTCACCAGAGAAGAGGTGAATTGTTCTTAAACTAATATCATGATTGGTTAAAACTAGGCATATTCAACTAAATTAAAAAACTAGGTTTATATTCTTTCAATTGTATGAAAATGTTCTTCCTTAACAACCCTGCTTACTTTGGAGCTATTATCTATCTTTGTATAGTTTTAGCTTAAATCTTTAACCAAGAGGCGCAGGAAAGAAGTTACTGAGGACTGAGTGGAACCCTTTCTCATATTAAAATATTTAAATTTTAATTTCAGGTATATTATATTTTTTTGCCCATGGGACCTAATTTCCCAGGGCTATTCATTCTTACCTGTTCAACTTCTTGCTGCGGGAATGAAGGAAGTGACCAGAACTTGGAAAATAGTAGGTGGAGTCACACATGCTAATAGCTATTACAAAAATGGCTGGCTAGTCATGATAGCTATTGGATGGGCCCAAGGTAATATTAACAGTATGTGTTTGTAAGTATTCTGTTACTGATGTACCATAACTGTGGGGATCTCATACTTATTAATAACAGTCTTTTGAGGAGGTAGAAACCTTGTTTTTGTTGGCTAGCAAAATTAATTAAAAATAGTACTTTTCACTAGTACTAGTTCATGAGTCATTATTTTGAGTCTGACTGCCTTGTTATATAAAATTTTTATGATTTTGGTTTCATTTTTATCTTTGGTTTCTGACCCAGAGGCATTTATGTTAATTATTTTAACATAAATAAAGCAAGTTTACTTAATAAATTGTAACAACTCTTTTAACAACTCTTTTTGTGTTTTTCCTCAAATCTGAATTACCAGAATAGTAAATATGATTGGTTATAGATTTATGTTCATATTGCATCAGTTGCTTTTATTGTTGCTTTATGTAGGAATTGAATAAACTTCTCTAACCACTTATACTATATTACAATATAATATAGTATATTGTACTAAAACTAATTGTATCAGGAAAGTAAATGATAAAACAGAGGATTTTATTTCTTAGGTCTGAAGCAAACCTCTAGCCATCCCTCTGTGCCTGAGGCCCCAATTTTAAGCTTAAGTACAGTAAAATAGATAGTTGCCATGCTGGTGAAAGGGGAGAATTGCAGATGTTTCAGTATCCTAAGCATACAAAGCAATTTTTTCTTTCTTCCATGATTTCTGTTTCAGAAATCCTCTTGGATTGGATTTTATTTTATTTTATTTTTTTTATTTTTGCTTTTATAGCCAGTTTTATTGGCATGGTAGTTTTTTTATTGTTTGTTCTATTTAGTTATACATGATCTTCTTGGATTTTAAATCAGGTGATAGAATTATAGCTCCCTCCTGTATTTTCTTAAAAAAGTTGACTAAATATTCTTGTTTATTTTTCCTTATTTTTAGGTGCAGGTGGTATTATTATCACGAATTTTGAACAGTTGGTAAAAGGAGATTGGAAACCAGAAGGTGATGAATGGCTGAAGATGTCCTAGTAAGTTGGTAAAAATTATACTGAGATCTGGATTTTGTTCTTAGATCTTTTTAAATTTTTTTTTCTTCCTCTCAGATTTTTATTTTGTATTTTTAATCTGGACACAAATTTGAGAAAGTTTTAAAAAAGTGTATATGTAAGTCAAATCAATCTATTTTCACAGTTTCATGCCTTCCTCAGTTGTTTTCTTTACAATGTTAATGAAATGTACAGCCAAGGTAAGGCCATGGGTTATTACAGATTCTGAATTGGTGAGAATGAGAAATGAGACCTCACCGGATTGATTCTTTACCTAAGATACCTGCACAAGCAAACAACCCTCCCTCCTAATTTTGAAAGAAAGAAAAGGTGGAAGCGAGACTTTTGTTAACCTGCTCAAGCATCTATCTGGTCTCAGCCCAGGGTAGTCATACAGTTACATGTCCTTTGCATTACTCTAGTGTGTATGTAGGGTATACATTTTTTTTTTGATTGTTATTCTAATTAGTTACATATGGCAGTAGAATGCTTAGATTTTTTTAAATTATTTTTTTACTTTTACGGATTACATTTTGATTCATTGTACACAAATGGGGTACATCTTTTCATTTCTGTGGTTGTGCAAGATGTATTCACACCATTTGTGTAATCACACTGCTTAGATGTTTTTGTGGACATGTTTTAGAACTCTAAATGTGAATGAAATATAGCTGAAAAGCTAAGTGGTAATGACAATAGAAAGATAATCAGAAATTTTCTCCTTTCCAAGAGTTTTCTCTCTCAAATGAAGTTGTTTTTTTCTTTTTTCTTTTTTTGGTACTGGGAATTGAATTCGGGGACACTCAACCACTGAGCCACATTCCCAGCCCTATATTGTATTTTTATTTAGAGACGGATTCTCATTGAATTGCTTAGGGCCTCACCGTTGCTGAGTCTGGCTTTGAGCTCTTCATCCTCCTTGCCTCAGCCTCCTGAGCTTCTTCCTCATTCAAATGAAATTTTAAAATAAATATTGATTCTTTTCTCTGTGAATTTCTCCCCTTAGAAAACAAAACCAAACAAATACCTCTGGATTATCATAGAATTACGGGAAGATTATAAATTTAATAATATAATCTAAGTAGATTAAGTCTACTTAGAGTAGACTTCTTTGGATGGAAATGAATCAGTTATAGCTGCTTGGTATTTTCATTAATGATGATGATATCTCACCCAGAGTATATATGGTTCTAGTAGTAAAATGTCAAATTTATGGGAAAAAAATCAGTGCATTATCATAAGGCCCTGTGAGTGATTTTAAAAATGACAGTTGAGTTTAACTATCAAAGTAAGAAAAAGAGTAGCAGAAATAACCCACTGTGTATTTGTATGATGCAAACTATAAGTCACATCTGTTTAAGAGAAAAGGATCAATTATTAGTTGTTTTATAAGAACTGACCCAATCTTCATAGGTGTACCTGAAAGTGAAATGGAGAAATATAGTTACTTATCACACAGGTCAAGAAGGAGAAGATTTAGAAATATTGGCCATAATAAACAAGGTGAAGACTTATTGTTTATTTTTATAAGCTCATTTTCTAATTAGTGGATTAAATATAAAGATTCACAAGCATTATGAATGATATAGCATTTTTGAGTGAACTAATGAATTCCAGGATTTTCAGCTTGGAAAATATCCTTTAAAGCTTATAAGAGATAGTTTGAACATAATATATTCCAAAGTAAAGCCTTAGAGAATAGTGTATAAAATCAGTGTTCTAGAATAAGTGAAACTGAAATCAGAATTGAAAGCTATTTTTTGAGCCTTTACCATATCAGGTGCTATGTAGACACTTTAAAATATATATATGCTATCCCTAATGCAATAAATCTAAAAAGCAGGTACTATTTCTACTTCATGGGTTAGAAAACCAAGACTCAGAGGTGTTAGAAGTCTTGCTGATTGCTATGTAGATAGTTCAGATGTTTTTCTTTCCTTTTTTGATGGTGCATTTCTTAATTTTTAGTTAAGCTATACTTTATATTGAGTAAAACTGCATCCATTTAAAGAATATAATTTTTGTCGAGTTTAAACAGATACGTTTAACAAAGGAACAGTGATCACTATCAAGAATATTTCCATTAATCCACAAATTTCCTTGGGTCCCTTTGCATTTCATCCCTCCAGACAAAATCTGTTTTTTTTCCTAGAATTTTATATAAATGGACTATGGTACTGTGTATTCTTTTGAGTCTACCTTTTTTCATTTGTCATAGTGATTTTGAGGTTCATCATAGGGATAAGCTGGGTTCTTCCTTTTTGTTGCTGTATGTCATTTTTTGGACTAATCACATTTTGTTTTATCTGTTTATGGACAGTTGGGTTGATTCTAGTTTCTACTATTGTGAGTGAAGTTGCTCTCAACATTTGTATGTTATTCATTGTGTGGATACATTTTCATTTTGTTTGTGTAAGCATATTAGGGAATGACTGGGTTATATAATAGGTGTATATTTAACTTTTTAAAAACCACTGCCAATTTCCCAAAATGTCATGAGTTCCTGTTGCTCCATGTTATTGCCAAGCCTTGGGATTGTCAGTCTTTTTTTTTTTTTTTCAGTGCTGGGGATCGAACCCAGGGCCCTGTGCTTGTAAAGCAAGCACTTTACCAACTGAGCTATCTCCCCAGCCCTGTCAGTCTTTTTAATTTTAAAATTACAGTGGATATATTTCTCATTGTGTAGCAAAATGAAATTAAATACCTATCTCTCACTCTGCGCAAAACTCAACTCAAAGTGGATCAAGAATTTAGGCATTAGACCAGAGATCCTGTGCCTACTTAAAGAAAAAGTAGGGCCAAATTTCCATCATGTAGGCTTAGGAATTGAATTCCTCAACAAGACTTCTAAAGCACAAAATGTAAAGTCAAGAATCAATAAATGGGATGATAGCAAACTAAAAAGCTTTTTCACAGTGAAAGGAACAATCAAGAACATGAAGAGAGCCTACAGCGGGGAGAAAATCTTGCTACCTGCACATCAGATAGAGCATTAATCCTCTGGGATATACAATGAACTCAAAAAACTTAATACTGAAAAAACAAATAACCCAGTCAATAAATGGGCAAAGGAACTGAACAGACACTTCACAGAAGAAATCCGATAGGTCAACAAATATATGAAAAAATGTTCAACATCTCTAGCAATTAGAGAAAAATGAATTAAAATTACACTGAGATTCCATCTCACTCCAGACAGAATGGCAATTATCAAGAATGCAAATGACAATAAATGTTGACGAGGATGTGGTGAGAAAGGTATACTCATACATTGCTGGTGGCACTGCAAATTGGTGCAACACACTGGAAGGTAATATGGAAATTCCTCAGAAAACTTGGGTCGCTATTTGACCCAGTTACCTCACTCTTCGACATACACCTAAAGAAAGGACTTAAAATGTGCATACTGTAGTGAGGCAGCCACATCAATGTTTATAGCACTTCAGTTCACAATAACTAAGGTATGAAGCCAACCTAGATGCCCTTCAACAGATGAATGGTTAAAGAATGTGATATATATACACAATGGACTATTACTCAACCTTAAAGAAGAATGAAATTATGGTATTTGCAGGTAAACGAATGGAACTGGAGAATATCATGCTAAGTGAAATAAACCATTCCCCCCAAAAACCAAAGGCTGAATGTGTTCTCTGATACGTGAGTGTTAATCCAAAACAAGGGAGGGTGGGAAGGAGAATAATAGAAATCCATTGGATTAGACATGGGGAATGAAGGGAAGGGAGAGGGAGCTGGGAATAGGAAAGAGTAGAATAAATTTGACATAACTTTCCTGTGTTCATATATGAATACACAAGCAGTATAACTCCATCATATCATGTACAACCACAAGAATGGGAAATTATACTCCATGTATATATAATATTTCAAAATGCACTCTACCATCATGTATATCTAAAAAGAACAAATAAAATATTTTAAAAATTAGATTCATGCTTAGGAAAGTTTTCTCTGGAGAGAAGGTCAAGGGTTTAATTGGACAGTCTTTTGCTAGTGTTGAAGGGATTAGGCGTGTGATTCATGGATAAATTCAGCCATCATAGCTGAAGCCAGGAATAGAGATGATATTATCCAAGAAAGATTTGCGGAGGAAGGCCTCGCTTGTCTAATGGCATGGATCCCAGGAAACCCAGAAACTTTTGGAAATGTTAAATCAGCAGATATACTGCCAGCTTGGACTGCAAGGACAGAGACAGGATGAAATGAAAGAAGACTATTGAACTCCCCAAATTCCCTAGGTGAAAAACAGGCTGATAAAACTGCTCAGCTACAAATAAGGAAAAGGAATAATGACTTCATGGTGGGAGCTGCAGTCCCAGGGTCTGAGTGCAGCCCCACAGACTGGAGTCAGAGGTGCAAAAGAGTAGAGAATGGAGCTGCAGACTCAGGATGATGCATCCAGCCACAGAGGATCATCCCAAGCTTGAAACCTAATGGGAATTTGCCCTGTTGGATTTTGAAATTGCTTGGTACCAGAGATATATTTATTTTATTCTCTCTCTTTTGAGATGGGAATGTCCATAACTGTGCCCAGTACCTGTTTCACCATTGTGTAAATAACTTGTTTTCTAGTTTCATAGGAAACTAATATGAATTAAAATCTTCTAATATACCCTGATCTTCCTAACAAATCTCTTACTTTGATTTAAAATGGAATTTTCCTAAATCCTAGCCCTTCTCCAGTTAATTATCTATAAAATTCTTATTCTTCAAATTCAGCCTTTAAGAGAATGTAATCCAAAATGGAAGGCGTATATGCCAAGGCCATGCCCATAATGAGCCACTCTGGTGCAGAAACCAAACTAGTAGAAATGAAAAGTTGCAAAATAATGTCAAGACAAATCTCACTCCTTTGTTTTTATCTTGTCCTTTTAGAATTTCAGTTTTGTGTACATTTAATGAAATTATATATATATGCATACATTTATAAATTAATAACATATTAGGTAGTATCTAAAACATAAAGACCTATAGGGATGTACAATAAGAACTTAGAGACCACCATTCTAAAACATAAATGTTACTCAGTAATTGGTAAGTGAATTCCAAACCCTGTTGCCCAAACTAATCCTGTTTTGAACTCAATACAATTAAATAAATAACCTATTTAAAAAATAAAATGACTTATAGGTACCTTTAAATTTGTCATACTGCAATATGGCATTCTGGGAGTGGTGTTATTTATCTTTACTGGTAAGCATAAAGAAGCTAGACAATGATCTATTACTGAGGTATGTGTTAAATATGTGGCAAGTATATAATATCAAAGTAATGTTGCTTATTTTTACACTTTAGTGTCTTATTGTAGACTTTACAATTTCAGCATTAAGATACTAGCAAAAGCTAATGCGATGTGTTGGAGTTGGCTCATATTGTTTATCGAAGCCAGTAGTGTATATCTCTTTTTCCATTCCATGCAGCAGCCTGAAATTAGCCATGTGGGAGTATATACATCATGGAAATAGGCAAATGCTATAAATTGGTGATATATTTCCCTACTCTCATCCTCACCTCGCCTCATCTCACCCCCCAGCCTTTTTAACTCTGAAGGTTTTTCAATGCTAATTCCAAATCATGCTATGAAACATGAGACTTTTAGGTCCTTTTTGGAAAAATGTTATATGTTCAAATATGTTTTAGAAATGTTGCATTATACAAAAATGCTCACTTTTTTAGAGAGTCATGATGTACATAGACATTCTAAAATCTGATTCTTTATGCTGTGAAGGAAGATATTTAACTTTGTATGACTTAGCATTTCCAAAACTAAGTATATTCACAAATCTCATTTTGTGTTAATATCTGTTAGTAGCTCATTAAAAAGTGTGTACAGTGTACTCTTTGAGAAAGATATAGATAGATCATGTTTATTAATTACTATCCTAAAATGTGTTTTATTTTCAGCCCTTCCAAGGTAACCCTGCTGGGGTCCCTTATCTTCACATTTCAGCACACCAAGCATCTGGCCATTTCAAAGCATAATCTTATGTTCCTTTATACCATCTTTCTTGTGACCACAAAGGTAAGAGTTCTAGGTATCTGTAAATTAGTATTATAAATCCAACATACCTTTTCCCTGAGATAGAATTCTATATACTGAACCAGTAACAAGAATATTTTTATTTTATTGTTATAAAATATAAAAAGGTGAATTTGGGAGATTTTATTCAGTACATTCATTAGTTTCTAAAACAACTTGTCTGTGATTTTGCCAATGGTGTGTGGAAACATGAGCAGATAACCTGGTAATAATATATTGGAAGCTAGTGAGTAGTTGAAATTGCCAAGGCTGATCAGAGACTGCAAAGATAGTGCTTGCCTCATTTTTAAAGTGAGGTACTTGGAAAGATGTTCTCTGAGTTTCTTTAAGCTCTGAAATGTCAAGATTATACACTAGGACATGTTTATGGTCACTCTCTTCTGTTGTTACTGCCTGGTGGGCAACTTCATTTCTTTTTGAGGCTCGGAGGTAGTATGATATAACATGAGTTTTAGAGACATTCTTGTTTAAGTTGTATTTTTGTTGTCTAATCCCTGAACAGGCAAGTTGCTTAATGTGTCTGATTCACAATTTCCTCATCTTCATTGTACAGTTGTTGAGAGAATTGGAGATGATTCATGTCATTCTGTCACTGTGTCTGACATATCCTGAGTTTTATTTACAACTGTATCATGAGGCTAATTCTGATTATTTTTATCATTATTTGGTATTGTTTCTTATTCACAAATGGATGATTAATTTTAGAATATTATTTAAGCCTAGATAAATCTTAGGACTAGCTCAGACCAGATATTTTTTGTTAAAAACTTACTACATGATTCTCAAAAGGAAAGCAGTATCACATAAATTCATATTCTTAGAAAGAGCCAAGTCACTGTAGAGATCATTTGTTTTTATTTTGTGGTCCTCAGTGGGGGGTTGTCTGTGGCTGTAATTCAGGGTCTTCAAATACCTGAATATCACTTCACTTGTGTTCTCTTCTAGTCCTCCAATTTTGAGCTACATGTATATTTTCTAATGACTTTATGGAAATATATTACATACCTTACAGTTCACACATTTAAAGTATAAGTTGAATGGATTTTTTATGTTGGCAGAGTTGTACAATTATCACAGTCATTATTAGAACATTTTTATCATCCCCACGAGAAACCTTGTGTACATTGGTAGTCACTTCACATTTTCCCCAACACTTATAACTGTAGGCCATTGTATTTATCCATTCATCTATTGATAGACATTTTGGTTGTTTCTCTTTTTGGCTAGTATATATAATGAGCTATGAACATGCAAGTAAAAGTTTTTGTTAGACATGTGGTTCATTTCTTGTGGGTATATCATCTAGGAATATATTGTTAGATCATATGGTAATTCTATGTTTAACTTCTTGAGGAACTGACAGGGTGTTTTTTCAAAGCGTTGCCATCATTTTGTATTCCCACCAGTAATATATGAGAGCTCCAACTTCACATATCCTCACCAGCATGTGTTATTGTCTGTCTCTTTTATTACAGCCATTCTAAGGGTGGAAGTGGTAGCTCATTGTGCTTTTGATTTACATTTCCCTAATGATGATTTACATTTCCTAACTAATGATGCTGAGCAGTTTTTATATCTTCTTTGGTAAAATGTCTGTTCAGGTCATTTTCCCATTTTTAATTGTGTTATTTGTCCTTTTAATGTTCAGTGGTAAGAATCCTTTATGTATTCTGGATATTAAACTATTTTGGTTTAGATCTCAAATGTCCCCTTTGGGACCTTGGAACTTTTGGGACTTTGGTACCTCTGGGAATTTGGCCTAGGGTTGAAGGCTTGGTCACCAGCCTTTGATACTATTGGGAGGAAGTGGGACCTTTAGGAGGCAGAGCCTTGTGGAAGTCCTTGAAGGGGGAGATATTTGGACTCCAGCCCTTCCTCTCTCTTTTTGCTTCCTGATTGCCATCGGGTGAACAGAGCTTTTCTGGCACATGCTATCTGCTAGGATGTTCTGCCTGTTCACAAGCCCAAAGGCAACATGGAAAGAAACCTTTGCAACTGAGCCAAAGTAAATTTTCCTCCTCATGAGTAGTTTATATCCTTATTTTGTTGCAGCAACTGAAAATTTACTTAGTCATAGACCCTTATCAGATTTGTGATTTGTAGATATTTTTTCCCTTTCTTTTCATTTGATAGTATCTTTAGAAGCACAAGTTTTAAAAATTTTGATTAAGTCCAGTTTACTTATTCCTTTGTTTTGTATGCTTCTCGTGTTATATCTAAGAAACCATTGTGAAATACAAAGTCATGAAGATTTATCTTTTGTTTTTACTCAGTGTATTATCATTTTTGCTTTTATCTTTAGTTCTATGATCCTTCTTGAGTGAGTTTTGTGTACGGTATGAGGATGAGTTCAACTTTATTCTTTCACATGTAGATATCTAGTTATCCTGACACTATTTATTGAAAAGACTATGTTTTCCCTCATTGAATTATCTTTGCAACCTTGTCAAAAATCACTTGACTGTGAATTTGAGGGTTAATTGCTGCACTCTTGCTTTTATTCCATTCATGTGTATGCCTTTCCTTATTCTGTTTTCCTAATACCTTAATTATCATAGCTTTGTAGTTAGTTTTGAAATCAAGAAAAGTGAGTCCTCTGAGTTTTTTTTCGTCTTTTTCAGGATTATTTTTGACTATTCTGGGTCATTTGAATTTCCATATGAGTTTTGGTATAAACTTGACAGTTTCTGCAAAGAAGCCTTTTCATATTTTGATAGGGATTGCTAAAAATCTGTAAAGAAACTGTTTCTATCTTAGCAATGTTAAGTCTTCCAGTCCATTAACACAAGATTTATTTCCATTTACTTACGTCATCATTAAGTTTTTTCAAGGATTTGAAAACATTGGAAAACATTATCTTAATGTTTTCAATGTACAATTCTGATACTTTTTTGTTAAATTTATTGCTAAGTGTTTTATTCCTTTTGATTTATACCAAATGGAATTGTTTTTAAATTTTATTTTCAGGTTATTCATTACATATATGTAGAAATACAATTGATTTTTATATATTTTATCTTGGTACCTATAATCTTGCTGAACTACATTTCTTAATGGCTTTTTGAATTAATTTTTACTTGTTAGTTTCCTTGGTTGATTGGTTGATTGGTTTTGATGTTGATTCCTTAGGATTTTTTTTATTTGATGGTATGTCCAAAAAACAGTTGGTTTTACTTTTTTTTCCTCTGATCTGCATGTCTTTAATTTCATTAACTTGCCCAGTTGCCCTGACCTCTAGTACAATGTTGAATAGAAATGGGGAGATTGAACATTGTTTTCTTGTTCCTGATCTTTAGGAGAAAGCTTTCAGTCTGTCCCATACTAAGTAGTGTTGGCTGTGAGTTTTTTTAGATATCCTTTTACCAGGTTAAGGAAGTTAGTTCTTTAATTCCTAGTTTGTTGATGTTTTTTCATTTTATTATGAAGGAATGTTGGGAGCTGTATACTTAGAGCTTCTAACTTTAATCTTTGAAGAAAATGAATGTTTGCTATAGGTTTGATAAGGGTAATTAGTACTTGTAACTACTAAATTTTTTAAATTAGAATATCAGTTTTTGTTTAAGGTCTTATCGGTAGAATAAAAATGGTAGTTTTAGAATTGTTTCTTGACATATAGTTCTTTATTATAATAGCTAAACTTAAACACCGTATCTCAATGTGATAATTTAAAAGATTTTAAATTAGAAAAATAAGGAATGTAAATTTTTTAATATTCCCTAACATTTTCCTGATTAGAAATATATTCATCAGTTTTCACATAACTCATCCATTTGTCCAAATTCTATGAAAATTTATACTGATTTTAAAATGGTATGTTTTTTAAGTGCTTCTGAGCAGCTACTAAATGAACAATGTCTCATTTTTTTAGATATTAAAAAAGGAGTATTCAGAAAAAAAGGAAATACTTCGTTGCCTTTTTCCCTTTATTATTTATATAATCAGAAAATTTTGATTATTCGTTTTAGATGTTTATTGAGTGTTTTGGCATATGTACAGATGCTAATAAATTCTCAGAATATCTTCCTAAGTATGACAAGTACACATAAATAATTGTAATACATGTATAAAAATAGTGATTTTTATAGGAGAAACAATAAATGACTCAGCATTACTCAACCTCTGTTATCTGTTCTCATCTTAACTCAATTGAAGCAGCTCTGCGTTAAGCCTTTAGTAGTCTCTGTCTTCCCATGTCCTCCCTGTCCCTAAGCCAAGGACTTGCAGTACCATCCTATGTAGATATCTGGAGTCTCTTCTCCTAACCCATTTGCCTGCCTTGCTTCCTCCTCGCTGGCACCTGTCCTGCAGATTCCACTCAGTTTGGCTGTACTTGAACATGTCTCCGCTGCCTCAACCTCAGTTCTAACTCTCTGTTCTCTGGTTAAAAAATTGTCTTGAAGTAGAAATGGCAGGAAATGTGGGGATCATTTAATGTATTTACTTTTTCTTATGGATCAGGTTTACACTGTCTCTTGTCGAATGCCTGATATTAATTGTCTTATGTATTTTGTCAAGTTTATGTTTTTTACACCTGGAGGGCTACTCTAGAACCAAATATCTGGCATAGCAAAGGAGGAGGAATTTCTTTCATTCATTCTTGCTCAGTCTTGTCAGAGATATGTCTGTGTGTTGTTAATCTTTTCAGAAGACCAACTTTTGTTTTTTGTTCTTCTCACACTGTTTTCATCACTGCATCACATATCACATGTTTTTACATGTTTTTACTGTCATTTAGTTTAAATTCCAACTGATTTACATTAGTTTCTTCTTTGACATGGAAATGTTTACAACTGTGTTTTGAAATTTCCAAGCATTAAAAAAAATCTGTTCTTAAGTGATTTCTACTTTACATTTTGAATAGTATATATATGTAATCTGTGTTATTCTTTGGTATTTTGTCGAGACTTCATTTCTGTACTCCTATTGATGAGATTTTGTAATTACATTTTATATGTTTGAAATGTAAGTATATTCTTTATTTTGGAGGTGTAGGAAATCATATATATGTACATATATGCTTGTTAATTTTCACCCATTTATTAATTTTCTTCTTTATTGAGAGAAGTATGTTAAATATCTCACTTTTGTGTTACTCTTTCTTCTTGTTTTCTTCCTCTCCTTTCCTTCCTTCTTTTCACCTAGAACTTAAGCAAGTCTGAACATTGATTAAACGTGGGAATTCCATTTTCATTTGAAGAGGACTCAATTTTACCCTTCCATATTTCTTTAGTCCTTTGTGTTTGTTAAAGCTCATGCATAAGGGAAAGAAATATATGCAAAAGACTATTAGCATAGGAGAAAGCACTTGGGCATTGAAACCATATAGACCTTTGTTGGAATCTAGGCTTCACAATTTTGAGCAAGTAATCTGTGTTTCTCAAACTAGGGCTCTCCATACCCCAAGCTATCTGTGGTTTTGCATTGTCTATACAAAATCACATAAATTTGATGCATTGATTGATCTCTTGGTAATTAATTTTAAACCTTCAAAAATTAAGCAGGAATAGGATAAAATTTACATAAATTTTAAAGATAAGATAAATATGACATTTTATTTTTGACCTGTCTGACAGTTTTGAGCTTTGTCAGGTTTCCATTCCCCCATCAGAGATGAATTTATAAAAGTTTGAGAAACTTGGGTTATCTGTTGGCTGCTTAGCGTAAGGAGTTGCTATGAAACAGTGTTATTGTGAAATAAAGCAAAGGGAATGGTGAAAAATACTTAAAACTGAAAAGTGCTTGTTGGGTTTTGAAATTAAATGTTATATGGTGATCTCAATAAGAGAAATTTCAATGGAAAGATAGAGGGTAGGAAAATGATTTTAATCAATTGAGTCAAATAAAAGGAAGAGAAGATGGAAGAGTATTAACAATTTTGAGCAAATAATCTGTTTCTCAAACTAGGGATAGCCATACCCCAAGCTATCTGTGGCTTTTGGCGTTGTCTATACAAAGACATATAAATTTGATGCATTGATTTTACTTCAAGGATTTGTTTAAAGGATTTTAAGGCAGTATAAACAGGAGAATAGTTTGGCAGTGTCTGAGAGAGTTGTAGATTGACATGTCTATGATCTGTTAATTCCATTTTTAGATATAACCAACAGCAGCGTATCTCTAGGTGTGGTACAGAGTTCAACTTCATCAGGATCATGTTTAAAACATTTTAGCAAAGTAGTATTTAATATTTATTTGTAAATATTAGGAATGATCTCCTTTAAAAAATTTAAACAACAATTGTATAGAAATAACTTATGTATAACAAAGTCTATTCAGTCTAGGAGTACACTTTTACAAGTTTGGAGAGATTATGTACACTAGTGTATCTATCACCACAGTAAAAATGTGGAACATTTCTGTCACTTCAGAAAGTTCCCTTGGGCCCTATCCCAGTAAATCCCAATCACTCCTTTAACTCCAAGCTACTAGGTATTTATTTTTTATCACCATAGATTCAATTTATCTTTTTCCTAGTTATATAAATGGAATTGTATAGTACAAAATCATGTGCTTGGCTACTTTTGCTCAGCAAAATGTCTTTTGAAATTTGCCTGTAGTTTATTACAGATTCTTTTTTATTGGTAAGTAGCATTATATACTAGAATTTGTTTATCCAATTATCTGTTGATGGATTTTGGGTTATTTTCAGCTTCTGATTATTTAAATAAAGTTGTCATGAATTAAGCTAGTATGAATATGTGTGCTTTGTGAGGTAAGGGTCAGGTTTATTTTTTATTCATATTAATATGGAGTTGTTTTAGTACTATTTGTTGAAAAGCCTATTCTTCCCCGCCTTGAATTATCTTGGCAGTTTTGTCGAAAATCAGTTGCCCTGACATGTATGGGTTTATATATCTGGACCTTATTCTGTACCATTGATTATGTGTCTATATCTCTAGTATAAATTCAACATTGTTGTTTTTCAGTATTTCTTTGGATATTCTAGGTCTTTTTACATTTCTAAATACATTTCTTGATTATGTTGTTATTTTCTGTTTTAAAAAGCCAACTGGGTGCAGTGACACATGCCTAGAGTCCCAGCCACTTGAAACTGAGGGCGAAGGGTTCCTTGAGCTGAGTTTAAGAACAGCCTGGTCAATATGGATCCCATTAAAAAATAAATTTGAAATTTTTATTTTTATCGAAATTGTATTATAATTATAGATCTATTTGGGGAGAAATTACATTTTTAAAATATTGAATCTGCTGATCCATGAACATGGTATATTTCTCCATTTATTTAAGTATTCTTTAATTTTAGGAGTAAGGTTTTATGGTTTTTATTGTTTTACATATATCTTGTTAACTTTAAACTTATCCTGACGTTGGATACCTTTATAAATAGTAGTTTTAGAAATTTCAATTTTGAATTTTACTTTGCTGTTAAACAATAGTAACTTTCAAAATTTCAAATTTGAACTTCACATTGCTTATATATAGATATACAGTTGATTGTTGCACATCATTCTTGTACTCTGTATCTTGGTTCTGGTAATTTTTGTATAGATTAGTTAGTATTATCTACATACATGACCTTGTCTTTGATAAACAATTTTACTTTTCCATTATTAATCTGAATGATTTTGTTTTCTTTCATATCTTGTGTTGACTTGAACCTCCTGTACAGTGTTGAGTACAAATAGTAAGAGTGGATGACTTTTTTTCCTGATCTCAGAGGGAAAATGTTCAGCCTTCTACCATTAAGTATGGTGTTAGCTATAAGGGTCTTATAGATGTCCTCATGCGAGGAAGTTGTCTGCCAAGCTTGCTGGGAGTTTTTATTATGAATAGATATAAAATTTTGTCAAAGGTTTTGTTTAGCATTAATTCATATGTTTCCCCATGTATACTAATGTAGTGGATTGCATTGATTGTTAAAAATATCAGTATATATCAATCTTTCATTATATCAATCTTCCATTCCTGTGGTAAACCTCACTGAATCTTGATATAATAGTATCCTTTTTGCATATTTTTGGATTTAGTTTGTTAATGTCTGTCAAGGATTCCCCCCCTGTGTGTTCATGAATGGTTCTTTTGAAGCTTTATTTGTACTTTTGTCTGTTTTTGTGTCACTATAAAATGGAACTCATTAAATAAGTGGAGGAGTGTTAAAAGTTCTTCCCATGATCTATTTTGGCACCAGTCTAATTTCTTGAGCAAATTTAAACAACTCTGAACACTAAATTTTGCCAGATAAATAATTGAAAGCACTTTTCTCTCTACCTTTTGATACCTTTGTTACGTATGTATGGAAAAATTGGGAGGTAGATGCTTTCTGCTTTTCCTCTTAGCACAGTATTCTGCAATTCTCTGAAAGTGTGTGGCTTTTGTGTGTGTGTGTGTGTGCAATAACAATCATATCTTTTTTTAAATTTATTTTTACAGACTACATTTTGATTCATGATGGAGTATTTAATAATTGAATTAAAAATCCAGGTTTTGCAAACTGCTTTACTAGGTATTAGCTATGTGATTTTGGGCAAGTTACAGAACCTCTCAGAGCCTTGCTTCCAGATTTATGAGAGGGTAATAATAGAGTATTGTTGGAGTAAGTTGAAAGAGAATAATAATATAAAATACTTATTACAGTTCTGTGATATACATAGTAACAATAGCTGTATTGGTTATGGTGTAGATTGTAGCTGACATTTTATCTTTTTTTCCTTTGAATACTATTAATGTGGAAATGGTTATACTATTCATTTGACATCTAAAAACATGGTACCTTATATTATTTTTAATGAATTATGTTCTTTTCTGTAGAGAAAATAATTTTTTTCAGAATGTAGCTTAGTTTGTTTCTCCTACAGAGTAAATTAAGAATGACTTTTGAATAATTTTTTCTTTTTTGTGTACTTTTCTTGGATTTGAGAAACAGAAAACAGTTGTACTTAAATTCAAAATTGAACTTTTTTTCCCGCTACAGATAACCATGATGATTACGGAGACTTCTTCTGTGACTCTTGCTCCTTTTGAGGATATACTGAGTCGGATGCTCTTTGGCTGGCAGAACCAGTTTTCATTGTGTGATAAGAAATGTGGAACAAAATCATCTTCCAATGGCACTGGTTCATCAGTTTCAAAACCTATGACTGATGGTTTAGATGTTAAAAGGAAACATACTAAGAAGACCGAGTAAATTTTCTTGAGCTCTAGAAGGCAAAAAAATTTTCTTTCTACCTATCAAATTGTGATAAATATTTCTATGTAGATGATGTGAAATAAAGATTATATATAAGGAATGGAGGTGACAAAAAGAAAGAAATTCTGTTTTAGGGTGACTACCACTTTCTTGATTGTAATTCTTGAGTGTCATGAGTGTATCATGTGAATTTTTTCTGATATAAAGTATCTCTTGTGATTATTTGAAGTTTTACATTGATAAAAGAAGTTATAAAAATTTAAAACTTTTAAAAATTGGGTATTTTCATACATTAAAAAATATGAATCTATTTGAGCTTAGTTCAGCAGAATTAAACTTTTATTTTACATTACCATCATAATTTCTAGGTGTAGAAAATTAATTGATTAAAAAATTAAAATTCCTATTTAATTTTGAGCACTGAAGGCAGTAAATTTTTCCTAAAATACTTTATAAGTGAAAATAAGTTGCTAGTTTATGTTTGCTATATGAACATTATAATTTTGCCCACATTAAAATGGAGAATACCTGAAATTTAACTTAATTTTATCTCTAGCAGTTTTTTTCAGTAAAAACACCATATTGTTAGTATGAGTTTCAATTTGAAGTCTGTTTTATGCCCTTGTTTAAAAAACTGTTTTTTCCCCCTTGTAGAAAATCAGGGGTGCAATTTTTGATAAATTACTAATTCCATGTTTGATACTTTTCAGTTTTCTGAAATTATAAAACATGGGATTGGCTCTCCCCGCCCCGTCCTTAAAACACATTTATTTCAACTGTAGAAAAAATTTTCACATTTCACATGTTCGCTCTGACTTCACTTCTTCTGATTACAGTTCTGGTAGCAGTTGTCTTAGTGATTCAGCAAAAAGTATTATCTCTATTTAAATTTGTTTCTTCCATGTCTCCTTTCTAGTGGCTACTTTCTCAGTTTTTTGTTTGAATGATTCCTATTAGATTACATATGGCTACGTTTATTATAATCTACTTGTACATGTACTATTAATTTTATTTTAAATGAAAACTGATTACCTTCATGTGAAAATGTTCAGCTTTGAAAAGAATTGTGTGCACATTTAATAATAATCAGCTAAGAAATAGATCAACTGAATTCTCATGGTCGTCTTTTTTGATTGAAGAATGATGACATTAAATCTGGTTTCTTATTGACAAAATAAAAAACAAATAAGAAAAGATACTAAGTGATGTTAGAGTTTCTTTATTTTATGGTTTTAAAAGTACAGTTCTGACATTCAAACTGTGACATGATTTCTTATATCAAGACCATGAACCTACTACCTGTATCAGGTAGAACTTTCATATGGCTTAGAAGTACTCAAGTCATATTCAAGTTGAAAGTTCTTTGCTTTTAATTTTTAACGACTGTAAACACCAGCAGGTACTATACTTGCTTAAGAAAAATGATTTTCTTTTTGACAGGTGGAGCACTTTTGATACTCTTGGAATGCTAAGAAGTTTATTTTTAATACTGTGACAGCATTAAATTGAGTTCTGTATTATATATGATATTCTTAATAGTTGAAAACTTTTCAAAATGAACTTGTTATTAATTATTGGTCAGTTTTGAAGTTTGGATTTAACTGTAGTTAAAATGGTTGGAATCTTGTTTTATGCTTGTATTAAAAGACAAATTCATTAAAATAAGTTATTCAATACCAATGGAGTATTACATTTTTTTTCCTTGTGTACTTTCCTTGGAGGAGTTCAGTAGGAGTTCAGAATTCCTCTGTTGTTTTGCCTGATAACTACTGTCAATGTGACATTGATACCAACTTTTGTAACCCTTTACTAAACCCTTTACTAAACCCTTTACTTTAGTATCCTGTAACCCTCAACTCAAGGTTCTTAGGGGTAAAAGCTGTATTGGAGAATATAATCAGGCCTGAAATTTCCCACCCTGAATCTGCTCATGCTGCCTGCAGAGACTTGACTTGGATTTGTGGACCAGATTGTTAGACTCCATATCCAACAAGAAGCATGAATGAGCCCTGTAGACTTGCCTCACACAGCCCACCCAAAATCAATGGTGGCACTGAAGAAGTCTATCCCTTAGAGAGAGGGAGACAGGAAACTGGCAAGAACATGGGCCCCTTACCTCTGTGATCTCATCCTCTAGTAAAACGTATTCAATTGAAAACAGACTCTCACCAGATTAGTCAGTCTTCCTTGCTAAGGGAGTAGTAAGGACTGGAGAGATGATAGGGTGAGGTGGATGAATCAGTAGAAATGCCAGTCTCTCAGTGGGCACAGACAAAAAAGTGAAGAGATGAGAAAAGAGTGGAGACCTCATTAGTATATTTTTGGTCTGTTCCTTTAAACTGAAATACCTTTTCATTAAAATCTGTTTCAAATCATAAATTGGTTGCAATCGAGTGGAATGTGGGAACTAGAATAATGTGTTCAAGAATGCCCTTCCACCCCACATACAAATCTCTTAGTGTTTGCTCCAGATATAATTCATATTTTTGGTGATGTTCATTCCTGTGTTATTCAGCAAAGACTGAGTACTAGTTATGGATCAGGCATTGTCATAGGCTCTGAAGATTAAAAAAAAAAAAAAAAGTAGAAAAAGGCCTGCTTCTGTGGAGTTTGTTTTCCATCAATGGAAAGACAAATAAGAAACAAATGTGTTCTTGTAGTGATAATAAAGGTTATGAATAAATATTAAATGGGATATAAAGATAGAAAATGAGGGAGGTATTTGTTAAAATAGGCCTTTCTGTTAAAATTGGTTTTTAGCAGATACCCAAAGGACGTGAGTGTGCAAACCATGTAGAGACATCTGGGTAAGTGTAGGGTCATATTTTTCCTTTATATACTTGATTTAGATTCTATTTCTTAAAAAAAAAATTATTGAATTTATATTTATTACTAAGTATAATTACACTGTCATTTTTAACAGACATGATTTCTTCCACAGTATTTTTGATTTTTCAGATTTTTTCTGAGATAAAATTCGCATACAATAAAATGCACAAATTATAAATGTACAAGCACTGAGTTTTGACAGATGCATTCAGCTGTATAACTAAACTCCTACCTGATATAAACATTACTTGGCACCTAGGAAGTTCTTTCCAATTGCACACTCCCCTATTAAAGGTAACAAATGAGATTTCTTTGAAAGCATAATGTTTTTGAAATTTATCTTGTTACATTTATCATTAGTTCATTTCTTTTTAATTGCTTAATAGTGTTCTACTGTATGACTATACCACATTTTATCCTGTTGATATCCATCCAAGCTGTTTCTGGCTTGGGGATTCCAGATAACTATCATTAACATTTTTGTATAAGTCTAGGTGAACAAGGTTTTAATTCTTTTGGGCAAATAGCTAGCAGAATCTTTACTAGGTCATATGTTTGGTTGTATAAAAAACTGCTGTACATTTTTTTTCCAAAATGGTTATACCATTATATAGTCAACAAGAGCATGTGAATTGACCAGTGTAATTCTCCATCACGTACAACCAGAAGAATGCGAAGTCATACTCATTTATCCATGACATGTCAGAATGCCTTCTATTGTCATGTATAACTAATTAGAAAAAAAAAAAAAGCATGTGACTGTTCTGGTTGCTTTGCATCCTTACTAAGATGTAGTTCTGTCAAGCATTTTAATTTTATCCATTTCCAATGTATGTTTTGTGCTTTTATGGCTTTAATTTTTCATTTCCCTGACGATTAATGATGTGTTGAGCATTTTTGTGTTTATTGGCCATTTGTGTATCTTCTTCTGAAGTATCTATTGAGATCTTCTACCCATGTTTTATTGGATTTGCCTTTTTATTATTAAGTTGGAGTTCTTTATATACCATAAATAACAATCCTTTGATATTTTGTACACATTAGCTTTCTGGTCTGTGGCTTAACCTATTTGTTTTTATAATGATGCGTTTTAATGATAGTTTTAATTTTGAAGATGTCTAATTTCCAAGTATTTTCTTTTATAGGTATTTGTTTTCCTCTGTCTTTAGAAACTTTTGCCTGTCTCCAAATCATAAAGATATATGTGTCTGAGAAACCCCCTACAAAAGGATCACCCAGAGAAACATTTTAAGGAAAAGTTTTGTTATTATGTAAAGCATTAATTCTGTTACTCTGAAAGCTACCCAGTCCTACTTGTTGGTTGTACTTCCTGAAAATGATTGCATCACTTGTAAATAGCTGCTTGTTCTGTGCTTTTGCTGTGAGCTGTACATCATAGGAATTTAGAACTTTTTGTGTCCACGTAGGGGCTTTTTGTCGGTAGGCTTGGTGTTGGTTTTTCAAACCCTGGTGCTTAGAAGAGACAGTAAGGATGTAACAATAGCAAATACATTCTGTGTGGCATTCTGAATCCTGCATTTAAACGTTTTATCTTTTAAATCACTGTTGTTACCATCCCATTCACATTCCATGTATGAGTCCCCAAAACTCAAACTAGTCTTCCTTATAATTGTTCAATATATATTTTGACAAATTTTTGGTAATGATAAATTCATTTGGAAACAACCTTTAAAAAAGTTCCCTTCTCTCCCTCTGATCTTTTACCCTGTATTGTATGCATTCAGGTTTCTGGTTTGGTCCTGTTTCATCTTGAGTATTGTTATCAGTGTTACTCGTAGTGAAGGAGACTTGAAGCTAAACTCCAGAATCTTTAAATTAAAACTATTTCAAATCCCCCTCCCAAGCAGATCCCTGGATGCTAGGCCAGCCCACAGTAGTAGGAATGACACCAATTGAAGTAATGGTTCTCTCTGGAGGTGGCAGTGACTTGAGCCAGTAGGTGCTTAAGTACTCAACTGCTGGTGGGGTGAAGTGGTTGAGAAGTGTTGGGCACAAAATGGGGCTCCAGGAGCAAGGTGGAGAATTTCTAGGGTAAGAGACCCCCTCAGCAGGGCTCCAGGGAGGACAAGTGCTCTGTTCTGGCAGCGCTCTTTGAGGTGGTGGAGACTGACTTGTACGCTCTCGCTGCCTTCAAGGCTGCCAGGGTGACGTTCTTTCACAGCAGTTGTTTAAAGGATAATGATCCTGGGTCATATGCCATAGAGGCATGTCTTAATTTCCTAACAGATCTCTTAGCAAATGATGTTCACTTAACACTACCTTCCAGAGCACATGCCTAGAACACTCCTTCCTTCCACTTCCTCTCTCATTGTGACCTGCACAACGAATGAGCACTCCCCTCAAAGGATACCCACTGTAGAGCCCTAAAGGAGATAAATTCAAGCAAGAAAGAGGAAATGATCAAGACCAGTGATTTCTGTTAGAAACAAGAATGTTTCTACAAAAGAACATTTATCAGGTTTGTATTTTAAGTTTGTAATTGATGTATAGCATTCAGAAAAGTACACAAGCCCTGTTCGCCTAGTTAAGTGGTAACAAAGAGAATATCTTGCAGCTACAACCTAACTCAAGAAATGAAACATCAACACCTCATTTTCTAATCACTGTTCTTCCCTGTGTATAAAGGTAAACAATATCCTGATTTTTTTTCTTTTTAAAAATCTTATTGTTTCCTTTTAGTTATAGATGAGAATAGCATCCATTTTGACATAATTACACAAGCATGGAATATATCTTATTCTAATTAGGCCCCTGTTTTTGTGGTTGTACATGATGGTAGAATTCACTGTGGTGTATTCATATATGTACATAGGAAAATTATATCAGATTCATTCCATTGTCTTTCCTTTTCCTATTCCCTGCTTCCCTTTCTTCCTCTTTGTCTAATCTACTGAATTTCTATCCATCCCCTCCCCATCCTTATTGTGGGTCAGCTTCCACATGTCAGTAAAAACATTCAACCTTTAGCTTTATGAGAATGGCTTATTTCACTTAGCATGATAGTTTCCAGATCCATACATTTACTGGCAAATGTCATAAAAGTCATTCTTCTTAATAGCTGAGTAATACTCCACTGTGTATATATACCACATTTCCTTTATCCATTTATCTGTTAAAGGGCACCTAGGTTGGTTCCATAACTAAGCTGTTGTGAACTGAGCTACTATGAACACTGATGTGCGCCTGTAGAGTGCTGATTTAAAATCCTTTGGATAGATACTGAGGAGTGGGTAGCTGGGTCATATGGTGGTTCCATTCCTAGTATTTTGAGGAGTGTCCATACTGCTTTCCAGACCCACCAGCAATGTATGAGTCCCACACATTTGCAGTTCCACTAATAATGTATGAATGTACCTTTTCCCCTTCATTCTTGACAACATTTGTTTCTTGTATTCTTGATAATTGCCATTCTGATTGGAGTGAGATGAAATCTCAGTGCAGTTTTAATTTGTATTCTCTAATTGCTAAAGATGTTGAACATTTTTTTCACATAGTTATTATCCATTCATATATTTCTCCTTTTGAGAAATGTTCATTCAGTTCCTTTACCCATTTATTGATTGGGTTATTTGGTCTTGGTGTTAGTTTATTTATATAATCTAATCTTTATATATCCTGGAAATTAATGCCCTGAGATGCTGGTGGTAAAGATTTTCTCCTATTCTGTAGACTCTGCCTTCATACTTTTGCAGTATCCTGATTTCTGATTCCAGATGTTTGTTTTGATTGTTTTTGAATTTCATATGAATGAAATTAGGCTGTGTGTGTCCTTATCTTTGTGCATCTGACTTACTTTGTGGATTATTGTTTGTGAGATTTGTCTGTGTTACTTTTTATAACTCGAGTTCTTTTTCATTGTTAGTATTGCATTGTATGAATATACCTTAATTTGTGGGTCCATTTCATTGTGTTGATGGAAAGTTTTGGGCTGTTGCAAATATTGCTGCCATAAACATTTTTTTTTTTTTTTTTTTTTTGTGGTGCTGGGGATCGAACTCAGAGACTTGTGCTTGCAGCGCAAGCACTCTACCAACTGAGCTATCTCCCCAGCCCTATAAACATTCTTGTACGTATCCTTTGGTGCACATGTACGCATTTTTATTTTTCATTATAATCCTAAGAGTGGGAATCCTGGCTCAGGAGTTCTGAGTATATTCAAGATCTACAGAGAGTTGCAAAATATCCACAAAAAAATAAAATAATCTTAGGCTCAATTTGCATTCCCAGTAGTGTTATGGGAGTTTCAGTTCCCCCGTATCCTTACCAATACTAGATATTATGCCTCTTTTAAGTCTAGTGATTCTGGTGATGGTATAAATAGTGTTCCCAGATTTTTAATTGGGTATTTTCCTTATGACTAATAAAGTTGCACATCAAGTAAGTTTATTGGCTATTTTGTGTTGTATCCTCTTTTGTGAAGTATCTGTTCTAGTTTCTTGCTCTTTTTTTTTTTTTCTCTTTTCAACTCTGCTGACTTGCATTTGCACTCAGTAGTTAAAGTGTCCTGAGAGGGAGTTCTTAATTTTAATGTAGTTTGATTTAGCAGTATTCCTTCTGTGATTAAAGCTTTTTTGGTTCTTATTGAATGGATAGTTCCCTATTCTAAGGTCATGATAATGTTCTCTCATATAACATTCTAGAAACTGTATTGTTGCATTTTTTTGTTTTAAGATCCATATTCCACTTGAAATATATTTTTTGTATAGGTTGAGCAAGGGGTTAACTTTCTCCCTCCTCCTGCATATGGCTATCCAATTGACTTACTATCATTTATTGAAAAGTGCCACTTTGACACAAATCAAGGAGCCCTATATGCATGGGAATGTTGTGGACTCTGTTTAATTGTTCTGTTTGTCTATCCATATGCTATACCACATTATCTTTACTACTGTAGCTGTGTAAGTCTTCATATGCAGTGGAATAAA
The DNA here is from genome assembly GCF_902686455.1 of Sciurus vulgaris. Classification (NCBI taxonomy): domain Eukaryota; kingdom Metazoa; phylum Chordata; class Mammalia; order Rodentia; family Sciuridae; genus Sciurus; species Sciurus vulgaris. The sequence goes on from NC_136476.1 coordinate 63,557,952, forward strand.
TCCACTTTGATCTTTTTCTTCTGAGTTTTCTGGACCCTTCTTGGTCACTTTGCTTCCATATGAATATTGGAGTTACCTTGTTAATTTCCACAAAAGTAAATTTCTGGAATACTTATTAGGATTGCATTGAACTTAAAGATGAAGTTAAGGGAGAATTGGCATTTGAGTCTTCTGACCTGAAAACATAATATATTCCTTTCTTAACTATATTTTGTAGTTCTTCCTGTAAAAATATTGCATATATTCTATTATTCCTTGGAATTTGATGGCATCACTTTGAAAGTTATATTCTCTGTACTGGCATATAGAATTACAATCAATTTTTTTGTATTGGCCAGAAACTTTACTAAACTTAGTTACTAATTTTAATGACTTTACCAGAGTATTCTTTCTTTTATCCTTTTTTGAGGTTGTCATGTAACAAAACTTCGTCATTTAGAAGCATAAGCTTCAGTGGTTTTTAATATATTTCTGTATTATACAGCCATCAACATTAATTCTAGAATATTTCCACAACCTCCCAAAAAGCTGTGCTGTGAGCAGAGCCTTAAGTAACTCTTTCCCTCAACACCTACAACCACTAGTCAGCCTTTTGTCTCCATGGATTTGCCTGTTCTAGACATTTCATATAAGTAGAGGCATACAGTATGTGGCCTTTTGTGTCTGGTTTCTTTAAAAAACTCTGCATAATATTTTCAAGGTTCATCCATGTTGAGTAGCTTGCATCAGTACTTTTTTACTTTTTTGTTTCCTCTCAGTGCTGGAGATGGTACCTAGGACTATATGCATGCAAGGCAAGTGCTCTACCACTGAGTTACTGCCCTCCACAGCCCTTTAATACTTAATAACTGAATAATATCCATTATATTGAATTTTTTTCCTTTTTTCATATTTTTTATTTTTTAATTTGTTCTAATTAGTTATACATGGTAGTAGAATGCATTTTGACATAGTACACAAGTGGAGCACAATTTCTCATTCCTCTGACTGTACATGGTGCAGAATTTCACTGGTTGTGTAGTCATACATGTATATAGGGTAATAAAGTTCTTATTCCACCATCCTTCCCATCCCTTTTCCTCCCCTCCCTCCCCTCTGCATAATCCAAAGTTCCTTCATTCCCCCCATTATGGATAAGCATCTGCTTATTAGAGAAAACATTTGACCTTTGGTTTTTTGGGATTGGCTGGTTTCACTTAGCATGATACTCTCCAGCCCCATCCATTTACCTGCAAATGCCATAATTTCATTCTGCTTTAAGACTGAGTAATATTCCATTGTGTATATATATCACATTTTCTTTCATATATATCCATTCATTTGTTAAAGGGCATCTAGTTTGGTTCCACAATCTAGCTATTATGAATTGAGCAGCTATAAACATTGATGTGTCTACATCACTGTAGTATACTGATTTTAAGCCCTTAGGGATAGCTGAGTCAAATGGTGGTTCCATTCCAAGTTTTCTGAGAAATCTCCATGTTGCTTTCCATAGTGGTTGCACCAATTTGTAGTGCCTCCAGCAGTGTATGAGTATACCTTTTTCCCCACATCCTCACCAATATTTATTATTGCTTGTATTCTTGATAATTGCCACTCTGACTGGAGTAAGGTGAAATCTTAGTTTTGATTTGCATTTCTCTAATTGCTCGGGATGATGAACATTTTTTCATATGTTTGTTGATCAATTGTATTTCTTCTTCCGTGAAGTATCTGTTCAGATCCTTAGCCCATTTATAGATTGATTTATTTGGTTTTTTGGTATTAGGTTTTTTGAGTTCTTTATATATCAATATACCACATTTGGTTTGTGAATCCCTCAGTTTCTATCTCCTTGTGGTTTGATCTGCATTTACTTGATAACTAATAATGTTGTGCATATTTTCATGTACATTCTAGGCCTGAGTGAAGTTGGAGAATTTAAATGGTACTGGTTTATTCTTTCAGATGATTTTTTTTGGTTGTGCCACTAGCATGGGTTTAGAAGTAGAGAAGTAACACGGAGTGTTTGCAGTAGCTGTACTAGCTTGTTGTCTTCTTTCAGGCAGGCTAGGTGAAGGTCACCTTATCAGATGATTCCTTGGTAAACTTGAAAATAGACCAACAGAAGTTTATGGCACCAAAATGTCTAATTGCAGTATGTCAAGTATGGAACCATCACAGTGGTGAGGCTTCTGCCATGTACGTGCAGGAGTGGGAGGTTATTCGTTTACCCAGACAGTGCTGAGATGGGTACTACCGCCAGTAAATGTGAATGCTGTTTGGCTGTTCAGCTGGTAATCTGAATGCTGTGGTCCCTGGCAAGGCAGTAACTGTGATCAGCAAGACTGCTTCAGGCTGTAGTATCAGAGGTATACTTGTTAAGATGATCTGGTTAACTCTTCTTCCTTGAATTCCCTGTTTGCTGAGTAATCATTTGATTGCAATTTATTCCAGTGAACTATATACGTATCTATATGTGTATATATTCATTCCATTTAGGAAACACATTACATGTAGTGGTCATATCTCTTTGGGCTCCTCTTGACTATAATAGCTTTTCTGGCTTTTTTTGTTATTGATTACTTTGACTTTTTTGAAGTGTACTGATCTAGCATTTTGAAGAATGTCCCTCAATTGGGATTTGTCTGTAATTTCTTATGATTAGACTGGGGTTGTGTTTTTCCTGGAGGAAGGGCATGGATATAAAGTGCCATTTTCATCAAACGTATCAAGGATGCATACTATTAACGTGACTTTCTACTGCTGGTATTAACCTTGGTCTCCTAAGATAGTATTTGTCAGAATTTCCACTGTAAAGTCACTTTTTTTTTTTTTACCCACTTCTTTACTGTACTCTGGAAGGAAGTCAGTATGTGCAGCCCACACTTAAGAAAGTTATGCTCCGCCTTCTTGAAGGTCAACTATCTACATAAATTATTTGGAATTTTGCACAGGAGATATATTTTTTCTCCCTCACTTATTCATCTAGTCATTTATTTAAATCAGTATGTTCTCATGAATATTTTATATATTGATTTACAATCCAATACTACTTCATTTCTTTTGTGACTCAAGAGAAATTAAAACTTTTAAATTTCCTGGCATTAAATGATGTTCCAGGCTCATCTTGGGTATTTCCTGCCTCATCCTAGCATCATCCATTTCTTCAAAAAGTCTTTTATTTAGAAATAAGATCTTAGGTGTGCTTGTTGCCACTGGAGTGTTGAGGCTTCCAGGCCCTGTCAGCTGACAGAGCAAGGAGACAGCTGTGTATGTAATAAGCGAAGAATATAAGCATATCTGTAAGTATTTCTGTATGAAATCATCTGCATCAATACCAAGTTAAATGTGTTCACACTGATGACTCCAACTGCACTATATTACCACATGGATCCTTCAGGTCTCCTTGGACCATTTCTTATCTGTAACTATTCCAAATCGCAGGAGAAACCTGGCTCCCAACATCTACTATCTACCATCCATTTTTTTAAATTGTTCATTTCTAGTGTACATGTATACCAGTATCAGAATTAACCTGTAACCCCATGAGAAAGTATCATGTAGAGTTCAGTGTTTACATACTTTTTTTTTTTGCCTTTAACTTTATATATACTCCGTTTTGCACAATTGCTTAGGGCATTATCTTTTTCCCCATTCCCTTTAATGAGTTTACTTCATACATTTGTTAGATTGGTTTGTCACATTTATGATTTCTTTCTGGGATCTCTTGACCACCTCAATAATTTCAAATTTTTCATACATTAAGGTTCACTCTTTATACTATCAACTTCAGTGGATTTTACAAATATATCCATAACAAGATGCAGAGTAGTTTCACTGACACCACTCCCGCCAAAATTCTGTGCTTCACTTAGTAACTCCCAATGCCCCTGAACTCTTGACAATTGCTGATCTTTTTATCATCTCTATAGTTTTGACTTTTCCAGAGCATTATATAGTTGGAATCATCCAGTATGTAGTTTTCCAGACTGACTTTTCCAAGTGGGAGAAACCTGGCTCCCAACATCTACCATCTGCCATCCGTTTACTTAGTTGTTTAATTCTTAATTGTTCAGAAACTCTGTGCTTCACTTTTTCAACTTCCTTTCATTTAGCAATGTGCATTGCAGGTTCACCTGTGTCTTTTTGTGTCATGATAGCTCATTTCTTCTCATCTCTGAATACTATTCCATTGTCTGCATGTACCATAGTTTGTTTATCCATTCACCTATTGATAGACATATTGGTTGCTTCCAGTTTTGGATGATTGTGAATAAAGTTGCTGTAGATATTTGTGTTACACATAGGTTTTCAAGTCAGTTGGGTTGGTAGGACTACGTTTAAACTTTACCTGAAACTTCCAAGTTGTCATCCAAAGCAGTTGTCTCATTTTTACTTTCTATCAACAATACACGAGAGTACCTATGGATCCTCATTCTCAATAGCAAATGATACTGTCAGGTTTTGAATTTTAACTATTCCAATAGGTGTTTAATGGTACCTCATTACTTTCATTTGCAATTCCATAATAACAAATAATAGCCCTCTTTTTGTCTCCTTCCCCACCCTCCTGTTCCAGGTTTAAAATTGTGTTGTTTCTTTATTGATGTTGAATTTAAAAGTTCTTTATATATTCTATATATTTTTTATACAAGACCTTTATCAATGTTTTTCATAAGTATTTTTTTCCAGTCTATGACTTGTCTTCTCAGTCTCAAACAGGGTCTTTTGAATAAGAGAAATTTTAATTCTTAATAAGTTGTAGTTTATTTTTTTCTTCATGGATCCTACTTTTGGTATCGTACCTTAAAAAAATTATCACCAAACCCAAGGTCATATAGTTTTTTCCTGTATTTTCTTCTAAAAGTTTTATGGTTTTGCATTTTACATGCAGGTTTATGATCCATTTGAGTTAATTTTTGTGACTAGATTCATTTTTTTTTTTTTTTTGGTACAAGGATGTCCATCTATTCCAGGAGCATTTGTTGAAAAATAAACTATCCTTTCTCCATTGATTGTTCCTTTGACAAAAATCAGTTTATTATATTTACATGGGCCTATTCCTGGGCTTTCTATTCTATTCCATTAATATATGTGTTTGTTCTTTTGCCAGTACCATATTGTCCCGTTTCCTGTAGTTTTATGGTAACATACATTTTCACAACCAATTTTTGAACTTTTTAAATGGTCGTTTTTTAATTTTCTCATGATCTTTTTTTAGTTTTACCATTATATTCACAAAAAGGACCTAACTTTCAGAACAGTATTAAATAATGGTTGTTGCATGTCTAGTGACTCTCAAACTTCAGTGTTCACACAATTCAGCTATTATCTGTCAACTCGTCTGGAGTATAGTATTCACTTAAACAAACTCATCTGGAGTGTAGTATTCACTTAATCAAACACTAATTTAGGTGATACTGTGGTGGTATTTCGTAGATGGGTACTATCTACAATCATTTGACCTTAAGTAAAGTAGGACCCTTGATAATGTCGATGGACCTCATCCAATCAATTTGAAGAGCCAAGAACAAAGACTGTTTTTTCAGAGGAGAAGAAATGTTTTTCCTCAAAACTGTTGTCTGCTCTGCAACTGTGAGGCAATTCCTTAAAATAAATATCTTAATGTGTGTATGCATGTGTCCATCTATATATATCTCTGGAGAACCCTGACTGATACAGCATCCAAAAGAATAAAAATTCCTAGAAATAAATTTAGCCAAGACAGTAATACCTTGTGGATTAAAAGTATAAAACATTGCTGGAAGAAATTAAAGGAGAACTAAATAAATCAAATCTCATGTTCATGCATTGGAAGACTTAGTAATGTTAAAATGGATATGCTTCCTAAATTGATCCACATATTCAGTGCAATCCTTATCAAAATATCAATAATAATATTTTTTTGCAGTAATATAGAAGTCAGGCCTAATTCACGTGGAGGTTATACATGAGCTGAGCCTCATGGACATCTTCTCACCAGGCTGACCTGGCTGCAGTCACTGCCAAGCGCCCAATCTGCTAATGGTAGAGACCAACAATGAGTCTTCAATATGGCACCATTGCCTAGGGTTATCAGCCAGCTTCCCAGTAGCAAGTTGATTACACTGGACTGCTTCCATTATGGAAGAAGAAGTACTTTGTTGTTATCAGAATAGAGACACTCTGCATACATTTGACATCCTTGCATGCAATGCTTCTTCCGAAACGATCATCCAGGGTGCCTTGTGCCATGATATATTTCACATAGCATTGGTTCTGATTTTCTGTTCACAGAAACTAAAGTACAGCCACAGGCCCATGCTTATGGAATTCACTGGTCTTACCATGTTTCCCTCTTTTGTCTCATCTCTGTCCTTGGCTGGTTCAGTGACCTCAGATTCTCAACCTCTCCTAAGTGTAGGAAGAGCATAGCAGATAGGAAACCAGGACACCCTTTACAACATTTTTTTTGGGGGGGATAAGAATTTTTATATTCATGAAAAGAAGGCATGACCTTAAATAGGGGGTACAGGAAAACAATGCACGTAGACAGTTTCTTTTCTCACATCTAACTTAGTACCATGCAGTTATTTTTTTTTAACATTTTTTTTTATTGTAAACAAATGGGATACATGTTGTTTCTCTGTTTGTACATGGCATAAAGGCATACCATTTGTGTAATCATAAATTTACATAGAACAATGTTGTTTGATTCATTCTGTTATTTTCTCCCTTCCCCCCACCCCTCCCACCCCTCTTTTCCCTCTATACAGTGCTTCCTTCCTCCATACTTGCCCCCCTCCCTAACCCTAACTCTAACCCTAACACTAACCCTTCCCTCCCCCCAATTATGTGTCATCCTCCACTTATTAGCGATATCATTCGTCCTTTGGCTTTTTGAGATTGGCTTATCTCACTTAGCATGATATTCTCCAATTTCATCCATTTGCCTGCAAATGCCATAATTTTATCATTCTTTATGGCTGAGTAATATCCCATTGTATATATATGCCACAGTTTCTTTATCCATTCGTCAACTGAAGGGCATCTAGGTTGGTTCCACAATCTGGCTATAGTGAATTGAGCAGCTATGAACATTGATGTGGCTGTATCTCTGTAGTATGCTGATTTTACGTCCTTTGGGTATAGGCCAAGGAGTGGGATAGCCGGGTCAAATGGAGGGTCCATTCCAAGTTTTCTAAGGAATCTCCACACTGCTTTCCAGAGTGGCTGCACTAATTTGCAGCCCCACCAGCAATGTATGAGTGTACCTTTCTCCCCACATCCTCGCCAACACCTGTTGTTGCTCGTATTCTTGATAATTGCCATTCTAATTGGGGTGAGATGGAATCTTAGGGTGGTTTTGATTTGCATTTCTCTTATTACTAGAGATGTTGAACATTTTTCCATATGTTTGTTGATTGCCTGTAGATCTTCTTCTGTGAAGTGTCTATTCATTTCCTTAGCCCATTTGTCGACTGGATTATTTGAATTCTTGGAGTAGAGTTTTTTGAGTTCTTTATAGATTCTGGAGATTAGTGCTCTATCTGAAGTATGATTGGCAAAGATATTCTCCCACTCTGTAGGCTCTTTCTTCACATTGCTGATAGTTTCCTTTGCTGAGAGAAAGCTTTTTAGTTTGAATCTATCCCAGTTATTGATTCTTGCTTTTATTTCTTGTGCTATGGGAGTCCTGTTAAGGAAGTCTGGTCCTAAGCCGACATGTTGAAGATCTGGACCTACTTTTTCTTCTATAAGATGCAGGGTCTCTGGTCTGATTCCGAGGTCCTTAATCCATTTTGAGTTTAGTTTCATGCATGGTGAGAGATGTGGGTTTAGTTTCATTCTGTTGCATATGGATTTCCAATTCTCCCAGCACCATTTGTTGAAGAGGCTATCTTTTCTCCATTGCATATTTTTGGCACCTTTGTCTGGTATGAGAAAATTGTATTTATTTGGGTTTGTGTCCGTGTCCTCTATTCTGCACCATTGATCTACCTTTCTATTTTGGTACCAATACCATGCCGTTTTTGTTACTATTGCTTTGTAGTAGAGTTGAAGATCTGGTATTGCAATACCCCCTGTTTCACTCTTCCTGCTAAGGATTGCTTTAGCTATTCTGGGTTTCTTATTCTTCCAGATGAATTTCATAATTGCTTGCTCTATTTCTGTAAGGTATGTCATTGGGATTTTAATTGGAATTGCATTGAATTTGTATAGCACTTTTGGTAGTATAGCCATTTTGACAATATTAATTCTTCCTATCCAAGAACATGGAAGATCTTTCCATCTTCTAAGGTGTTCTTTAATTTCTTTCTTTAGTGTACTGTAGTTCTCATTGTAGAGGTCTTTCACCTCTTTTGTGAGATTGATTCCCAAGTATTTTATTTTTTTCGAGGCTATTTTGAATGGGGTAGTTTTCCTAATTTCTCTTTCTGAAGATTCATCACTTATGTATGAAAATGCGTTGGATTTATGGGCATTGATCTTGTAACCTGCTACTTTACTGAATTCACTTATGAGTTCTAAGAGTTTTCTGGTCCTTTACAACATTTTTAAACTGGGTTAACAGGTTCTATCCAGTTCCAGGAGTTCCTAATTACTTATAAAGAAGGCAATTTCCACATCTCACAAGAATCAGTTAAAAAAATCTCTAGAAAAGCAAAAGAGGTCAGTAATATAGCCTTACATGTGAGGGTTTACATGCCTTGGGATCCAGACTTAATTCCAGGTACTCTTTGCTGGTGGGTCTAGGACTGTTTGGACCAGGCATGGTTCTGGAATAGTTTGAGAATGGTCTTTCTGCATTGTCTTTTCTTAAAAAGGCCTCTTAAAAGGGCCTCACTTATGCCCTTCAAAGAGCTTAATCTCTCAGAAGAAGGGGTGGTAGGCGGTAGGTCCTGTACCTGGGGGTCTTCAAGCAGCCTTAATCATACTTCCCAGTTTTAGAAATTTACATTAAAACCATGTTGGGATTCAGGTCAAAAATTCCTGATGTTCTGTGATCTCCTAGACACATTCTGTATCACACTTTAGCATGTAACTAAGGGCTAAATAACTACCAATAGATTCTATATAGAGAGCTGGAACATGAATTGCTTGCTTTGTTTGCTTTCCTCTTGAAGATGGCCAAAAAAAAAAAAAAAAAAATCTTAACAATTGTTTAGGGCTTTCTGAAAATTGTCTTTTAAGGATGATACCTCATGTACTGTCTAGAGATGTTGTTGGAACAGATGTTGTGAGAGGCTCTTACACTCTCATATGCCAAGAATGCCCATGTATCCCCCAGGCATTATCACAGAAAATCCTCAAACACATTCATAGCACTACAGGGCATTGCCTTCCACTTGACCCTTCCGTTCTCTTGATTGTTCAATGCACAAGGGTTATTAAGAAGCTGAAAGATGATTATTACACTCCATTGTGGCTGCCAGCAATGTGCTGGCAGATTTCTGAAAACAGATTCAGGAAATCACTGTAGGTTAATGATATAATAGAATCAGGAAGATTTCAGTCTTGGAGGAAGCTAGCCTATTTTATAGAGCAAAATCTGGGATGAAGTTATCCTTGAATGGCAGCTTGACCTTGGACTTATTTTATCTACTTAGTGCCTCAGTTTCCTCATCTGTGAAGTGGGGATTATAACAGTCCTCACTTCCATAGGGTTGTGAATAAGATAAGTGAGACAATGGAAGAAAAGTGCTTAGCAGAGTACCTGGCCTATAGTAGACCGTCAAAGATTTAACCTATTATTATAGAATAAGGATTTCTTTAAAAGTCTGACATTAAAGCAAATTCAAATGCTTGTTCTTAGTGGTTAGAATTGAATCCTTAGAATTCTGCTGGTAAAAAAGGAAACATCTTTCATCATCTCTGCCTGTATTAGTCCTTTCAGTGAGAAAACTTAGCTTGCCTGGGGAAAATGACCCAAACAAAAGTCTAGAGCAGAGGTTAGTTCTTCAGCATCCCAAGGAACTTTTTAGGAATACCCCAGACTCACTGAATCAGAAACTCTGGGGGTAGAGCTCATCGTTCTGTATTTTAACAAATCATCTGGTAGATGTCTAAGGTCAGATTAGAGGGCCACTGGCCTAGAGCCATCAGACATGGAGATACAGCATTGATAAATAGCAACCTGTAGTCATTGCAGAATGCTTGAGGAGGTTTATGATCCTAGTCCTGAATTTCAGCTGCCTGCTGGAGTCTCCACCAGAACCATCCTTCCCTCCACTCTATCTCCTCCTGGGTGTTTTGGGCTCGTCCCACCAGCTGCTCTCCTAGATTCTCACCTCTCGCTTTTTATCCAACCAGGCACTAAGAGCCTGCTGATTCCATTTCCTGTGGAAGGTGTCTGCTCCTCCCTCCCTGCAGCCTCCACCTACATTCAGGTTCCCTCTCACTGGGTTTGGGATGATTTTTTTGTTGGGTCTTCTGATTTTTGTTTCTTTAGTTAATTTCCCTGCTCTTCTCTCCACACCACACACGGTGACAGTGGCTAGGTGGATGGACAGTAGAAGATCAGTAGTTCCACTGCTCAAAAACCTTCCCATGCTACAGACACCGTCCTTATCATGATGTCTGGATGTGCTGCAACCTCAGATGGGGTTTCCAGGCCCCCTTTCTACCACACCATGTGTTTCTTCCACTCCATCTTTTACTCTACCAATGCCATGCTCTCTTAGTCCCTTGCTCTGCCTTCTGTGTCCCTCCTTATCCTCCTGTGAGTTCTGTTTAACAGGTCAGCTTTATTATCACTAATCCTGGAAGCCTTCCTTGCTCTTCTAAGGAAACTTAGAATCTCAGAGTTTTCCAGCTGTACTCAATTTTGAAAGGCCTTTACTGTTCATACTGATGGCTTTCCTACTAGACTGTGAGCGTCTCAGGGCCAAAAATGAGCTGTCATTCATCTTGGCATCTCCAACACAGTGCTTAGCGCTTATTAAGTAGGTGCTTAATAAATGTTTGCTGAAGAAATGAGAGTGTGTGAGAGAATTTTCCTTGTCAGGAATGAACCCTCAGCCGCCCGGGCACCGCGTACTGCCTTGAGAGAGCATTTATGTTCTGGCTCACAGCAGCCACGGAAGAGGAATAGGTCTCTGAGGGAAACCACGGGAGAGCTTGGGCAGGTGAAATGTAATTATCCACACTGGCTCTGAGCCAAGGATCCGCAGAGCCACCGTGAGGCCAGGGCTAAACACAATGGGTATGACCTTCATCTTGCCTCCCTTCTGAAGAGTGGCTCCTCTGGCAACGTGGAGCCCCCTAACAGCTTGCTGGGGCCTGAGGTCACTCACCGGAAAGAGGCAGCCGGGCCCTGTGACCTGGCTGAGCAGCTGTGTGGCCCTGCATTCCCTTTAGTCAAAACACACAGCCTGGTGCGGGAAAGCCAGCCAGCCGGTGATGTTTCTCTCATTCTTTTTGGTCTGAGCAGCCCTTTCCAGGACAATGACCCCAGCAGGTGACGATAACTTGACATTACATTACTGGCAGCCAGTTTCCTCACCTTTCATGTGTGTGTGTGTGCCTTTATGTTTATTTTCAAAAACAATAAATCTCCCTATCCAAGTTACAAAGCAACCCATGCACAAATGCAGAAAATTGAAAAACCTTTTTGCAGCTGACCGTAAATCCTTTCTGGAAGAAAATGCAGGTTACATAAAAAGTGGCTACCTGGGACTTCAACTCAGGAAGTGTGACTCCAGGGTCTGCGCTGCAGATTGGGGTCCCTGAGGATCTACCTGGGAAGGGTTGCGGGCAGCAGAGGCCAGCAAACATAGCAGGGACTCCTGAGTCTCCTGATTTTTAATATAACTGAAGCTTTAGAGCCTTGGAGCTTCTGCAAATAAATGACCTTGGAGACGGCCACAGGAGACAGGCGGAAGAATGCAGAGTGGAGAACCAGGCACGTCCTTTATACAAAGCAATCTCACATTTCGTCAGTATTGTGCCTCTCAACCATTCTCCAGACAAGATTTTATGCCCAGAGCAGAGACTTTCCCCTAAACAGCAATATTCCTGTATGTTCTACTTTTCATTTTCTTGATTCTCCTTCCAAAGGTCTCCAAGCAATTTACAAACTGCAGGTTGTGTTTGCAATTCGGACCCTTAAAGTTTATCTATCTTCCTCTCCCCTCTCACTTTTCCTTTGTCTTTTATGATCGTGATGAAAAAGAGGAAGAGTGGGGAGACCGAAGCTCATGAATGTATATGAAGCCATTACATCTGCCGGGTGAGGTGCATGCACAGGCTCTTTCTAAAATGCCTGTCTCCCCGTCACCAGAACTGCTTTGGAGTCTTTTCCTCCAATTGCAAAAATTCATTATTTACTCTTTTACTGCATCTATTTACAAGTCCACATGGACCCTCTGGGAAGCCCAATTCGGGCTCAGAGCTCCTATAATGAAGCCTGGCTCACTCCACTATGATATATCTCACCGCTACTGCTGCCCAGGGGATGGAGAGTGTGCCCACCTCTTTTTTGGAAGGTCAGACTGACTGAGGACAAAGGATTTTAAATTGTGCTCTGTGGAATCCTGGAATCCTGAGTAGGCTGCCAAGAGTTCTAGGAAATAACAATAATAAGGCTGGCCATGGACAGTCTTTTATTTTTCAAGACACTATGATTTTGGTTTGGTTGTTAAACTTTCTCTGGGGTTAAAATACATATCTAGTGCAAGCAGACTATACTCCCTGAAGTTTGTTTTTAAAGTTTTCCACGAGTATGGAAAGAGAAGGTTCAGAGGATACTGATGAGAACAGTCACCGAGGACATTCCCTGATAGGGACTTGTCCCAAATAGGGATGTGTCTATTTGACTACAATGTCAGATCCAAGGAGACGGTGCCTGGAAATAGTAGGCAGTCAATAAGTAGCTGTTGAATGAACAAATGAGTTTTTTGGCTGCTGTATACTCCTGCAGGTTAGTTCTGCCCCAGAGCTTGTGCCTTTTGACCAAAGTAGCAACTGCACAGCAACTCTACTGTACCTGACTTGTATACTTACAGTCAGGACTGATTGGGGCCAGGTGACCCCCTCATGGTCCATTGGTTGACCTCATCTTGCTCCCATATCTCTTTAGCTGCACAAGACCTGCTCCCAAAGGAGTTCCTGGGTGCATGGTTTTAACTCTTTGCTTTCCCCTCCAGTGACTCCCTAATTCAGGGGCAGGAGTTCTGGGGTCCTGTCACCCTTGGAGTTTTCTCTAGATGTTTGCCTAGCTTTTTAACTTCAGAGTCTTAGCCACCAGCTGTGATGACTAGGTCCCTGGAGCTGAAAGCTGTGCAGGCTGGCTATTGCCTGGATTGTGCTTCTCTACCTAGGGAGACCTCTGCCCCAGAGAGCTGAGTCCCAGGTATGGGGGACATGGTGTGTGTGTGTGTCCTGGAGTGACCCATAATGCTCTAAACTGCTTATCCTCAAACTCCTCAGAAAAGTCAAGGTTAATTTTTTTCCTTTAATTTGTCCCTTTTAGTTACACATGACAGTAGAACCTATTTTGACATATTTATACAAGTATGGGATATACCTTATTCTAATTAGGACCCCAGTCTTGTGATGTTGAGATTCCCTGTGGTGTGTTCATATATGTACATAGGAAAGTTAGGTCAGATTCATTCCACTATCTCTCCTTTTCCTATCCCCCCTTCTCTTCCCTTCATTCCCCTTTGTCCAATCCACTGAACTTCTATTCTTTCAAAGTCAAGGTTCTTAAGCTGGAGTTTAGATGGAAGGGCAGTCTCTAACCTCCACCTAACATGTCACAGGTAAGTTGACAACGGCTCAAGTTCCTTAACTAACAGCACATGGAGTGACTCCTTGGGACGAAACCAGGGCCCCTGGTTTCAAAATATTCTTTATTACAATTACTTTGGGAAAAGCTCTTGGGGTGAGAGAAACTCACTTCTGAGAGAACTGCCTCTTCCCTCCATGGGGAGGGAAGGGGAATTCTGGCCATGCTAGTGTGGCTCAGCAGTGGTGGAACCCAAGTCCTGGCAGTAATTTTTGGTGAGGGATAGGGCAATGGCCCCAGGGAAGGAAAAGTAAAGAACTGCTACTGGATTCTGGAAGGTTCCCAGGTGGGAGAGATGGGAGCAAGGGTTTTAGAGGAAGCAGAGGCTGGAACTGAAGAATAACAAGGGGTTGGAAAGGAAATTTTAAGACCGTTACTTAGGTTATGATTATTATTTCTTTTAGGGTTTTTAAAAGACAAAAGGTTCAGATTATTGTTGGCTGCTGAACTAGTTCATCTGACTGAGACCCAGGCTTGAACTGAAGCACTTGGGAACCAGGGATTTCATTCAGCGAATACTGAGTGCCCAACACTGGGGATATGGTGGTGAACAAAGCAGACCCAAGCCTCTTCCCCAGGGTCTTGCTGGAAGAAGCAGTAAGTAAAAGAGTAAAGCATGTCACAGAGCAAAAAGTGATATGTACTATTTAAAAAGTAAAGTCAAAAGAGGGCAATAGGGAATTTCAGGGGAGGAACATGCTACAAATTTCAAACACGGCAGCCAGAGAACACTTTTGAGAGAAAGTAACATATGAACAAAGATTTGAGGCTATGAGGAGCTAAGACAGGTAGAGATCTGGAGTAAAGCCCTGGAAGAGCTGGGGCTGGGCATGCTGTGGACCAGCCAGTGTGGCCAGCGTGGCTGGAGTGGAGTGCAGAGTGTAAGGAGATGAGATCAGAGAGGTACAGAGACCTGATCCTGCGGGACTTTGTAGACCACTCCAAAGCCTCTGCTTTTCCTCTGGAGAGAGCTCTGAGCAGAGGAGAGGGAAATTCAACAAAAAACTTAAAAGGAGGAACGGTGGAAGGGGAGACAGATATGAGGAGACCTGTCAAGAATTATTACAGAAATCCAGGTGGTGGACGAAGAGGGTGGCAGTGAAGACAGTGAGGAGGGGCTGAATTTGCTAACATTATTCATTCATCTGTTGTTTAAGGTCATCTGATAAGTGGTTCAGTCTTTATTGAGCCCTTGCAGAGACTGCAGTCTGAAACGGAAGACAAATAGTTAATGATCATAAGCTCATCCAGTTCAGGAGTTCTAAGTAGCCTCGAAACAGAGGCACCTTTCTCTCAGGAACTGATTGAGAAGCATAAAGAGTGAATGTTTGACGGGTCATGCCATGTGGCAGAGGACGGAGCAGGGGCAAGTGTCCAGAACTGATTTTTTCCCCAGCTTCTCCTTTCTCTCCTTTACTCAGGGGAATGGGGCCTTTTTCTCTGGCCTCTATTGGCCAGAACCCATCTATCCTGAGGGTCTGATTTCTGTCTCAGTAGGAAAACCATGGAAGGCACAGATTTTGCCTGGGAATCAAGCGGGTCTTGGACTTTTCCCCAGGACTTTTTGGCCTATGGCCCTTGTTTAGCACTTCTTGTCATCGGCCTGGATCCGTGACTCGCTCCCTACTCCAATCTCCTGCTCTGGTGACCTGCTCATCTCTACCTGGTGACCCATTTGTGGCTGTGTCCAGTTTTTTTTCCTGTCTCCATCTATCCATCTCCGGTATGAAACACCACCACCAGAGTCTCATTTCTTTCCTACTCCAAGCTGCAAAATATTTCTTCTAATCCCAGCCCATAAGGTCTGTCTTTATCTTTGGCTCTCTTCCCCCTTTCTGCATAAATTCTTTTCTTCTTGTCCATAGTTCTCACACTTTTTTTTTTTTAAATCCTGGCATCATCTTCCTTTTCTTGTATTGTCTCTCTTATGATTAGCCCATGATTCACAAAAATGCCTAGAAAGGACTGATGGGAAAATTGAGCAAGAAAGAATACTTCTGGGAGTGAGCAGAAGGAGGAAAGAGGCCGTGAACATTAATGCTTTATTATTTTTTCTTGGCCACATCTGTGTTTCTCATAACAAGCAGAGCTCTGAGTGTTAGGTTTGATCTGGGCCGTCTACAGCCCTTCTCCTTATAACTCTGTATTTTAATGCCAAAGACAAAGATTTTCATTCTTCAGATTGTGATTTCAGGGTGCCAGTAATGTGAACTTCTTGCTTAACCAAACGCTTATCTATCTCCTACGTGCCTCCACCAGGTCATGACACCTTGGTTTCTTATGTGGAATTTTGTGTTATTTCCCATGGGTCCAAGTTTTGATTCACTTCTGACTTCAAATAGCATGTCTAATCTGATGGCTACCAATTTTGTAACTTGGGCCCAAATATCTCTCCAGATTTAAGATCCATTCAGACTGTTATAAAGCTGCAAGTCTCTTATAATTGTTACAAGGTTGGGATTGAGTTCCAGTCCTGTAATTATCTTACTCTTACCCTAAGGTATGTTATTTAGCTTTTGACCTGCTATCTCCTCTGCTTAATATGAATACCCCTGAGGGGTTGATGGGAAGATCAAACCAGATAGGGGATGTAGATGGGCCCTGTAACTTATCATGAGTGTTTAAAAAAAAAAAATGTCCCCTACAAATCATCATTGCTTTGTGAGTTGTATTTGCAACTTCAGCAGATACCAGGTGCATTTAGAAATTGCCCCTGCAATAGACATATGTTGCCACCAGGTGGCAGGAGAAACCTGTGATCCAATCAAGGAGACAAATGTTCCACTACCGAAAATTAATAAAATAAAATGAATGCTGATTGTTAAATGCAGCTAAGGTCTTAGTGGTTATTAAATAAGCAACAAAGTGTATTTATAAATCACAGCATCCCTGAATCAACCAAACATAAAGCTCCTAACACAATGTATTGTAAAAGTTTTCAGCTTATGGTGCTCACTTTTCAACTGAAATCTTACACAGAACCCCAAATACAGAAAATAGATAAAAGTGGCTTTATTTTTTCTGAAGTGTTTGGCAAGGTCTCTGGGAGATCATTCCTGCATCTTCTACCTTTATCCTTGAGCCACCTCCGCTGAACTTTAGGGCTTCACGGGACAGTTTGAACCACTCTTCTAATTGTATTTTCCTAACACTCTTTAACAAATATGCCTTTATCATTGTAAAAAAATAAACTAATTTGTTAAAATATAGAATTTTAAGTACTCATATAAAATATAAGTTATAAATATATAAAATGCATATAAATATATATTATACCATTTATAGAATTTATAGCATAAAATATAGAATTTGTATAGACTACAGAATATGGTATACATAAACATATATTTAAAATTTAGAATTAAAAAAAGAAATGCTTTAACATTAAAAGAAATTTAATGTTAAATTCTTAACATTCCAAACTGCTCTGTACCTTTTACTTTAACTGTTGGAAATTTTCTTCTTTGGTTTTAGTTCAACATGGCAGACTGAGCCCAAGCATTCAAATTCTTCCACCCTTGAAAGTATCAATATGAATAAGTTAATTCAATGTTAAAAAAAAGGTCTGAAAAAATAAATGAATTCACTAAAAAGTGAGGATGGGTTTAGCATTAGATCAAAAGTTTTGAAGAGTTTCTAGTCGTGGCATATTGTATTTGAGATACAAGATACATGAGGATATTTTTTTCTATTAAACTGTTATAGGGAGGGAAGAGTTAATAAAATACAAGGATGGAAAGAAGTGCCGGCATGGGGCTGGGGTTGTGGCTCAGTGGCAGAGCTTGCCTAGCATGTGCGAGGCACTGGGTTCGATTCTTAGTACCACATATAAATACATAAAATAAAGGTCCAACTAAAAAAAAAAAAAAAAAAAAAAAAAAAAAAAAAAAAAAAAGTAGTGCCGGTATACCAGACTGCAGAGTGCCAGGGCTCAGTCCTGCCTTGAGAAAGCAGCGGGGAGGAGAGAGGGGGCGCCTCCCACCTCCCCAAGTCCACAGTCTGCAGAATAGCAGAAGCTGGGAGGCCAGCCTGGAGGTGCTGAGCAAACCGTCTTGGAGGATGACTGTTTTGTTCCCTTTCCAAACTCCCCTCCTGATTTTCACTCTGGGTTCCCCCTGGGCAAGGGTCTCCTAGGAACGTTCTGTACACAAGAGGTGGGGCCTCACAACACGGATGGTGGGGATGTAGAATCCAGTCTTCTTTCCACAGGCAAGGGAGTCAGTGGGCACTGGGATGGTTCTGCTACCTGCTTGCCATTCTCACACCTTTAAGAAATGATATTCCCTTGCACGGGAGATGCTGGCGGCCGAAGAGACATAAACCCATTGTTCTCCACTAATCCACATAGACTTCTCTTCAAGATGTGCGTGGTAACCAGTGATCACCAGACTCATGAAGAGCTTGGGCTGCAAGAAATGAGTGAGCCAACCAAGTAACCTTAGAGAACCCGGGGACAATTCAGGGAAAAGGAGGGAACTTGAAAAGGACTGTTAAAGACGTGAATTATTCGAGATGATTTTGTACTCATAAGATGAAAAGAGTGTATTATAATAAAGAGGCAATCAGTGAACAAGGAAAATTCCACGGAGATTTACACTCTTAAATTAAGTGCACAGCTCTAGAGCGCCATCTGTCTGCAGCCATGTGAACGAAGCTCCCTGGAGGGTGCCAAGCGCTGCTGGTGTGGCCACAGTGAGCGCTTAAGTGTGGAGGCTGGGACTCCGGATTCGAGGGCAGTTTATGCAACAGGAGGAGAGATGGCTTGGCCTCCCTGGGCCTCACTTTCCTTCTGTCTCTAAAATATTGTGAGACCAGGACAGTATTCAGGGAAGGCACAGCAGGAATTTCTTCCTGTCTTTGATTATTTTAGATGTTCAGAGACCCCCACAGGTGCCCTGCAACTCTCTAGGTCATTTAATTCTTCGTTTATGACCCGTTTCAACTTTTTTCTCTTTTGGATCTGAAGATGGGCATCTGAAGGAGTTGGAGAGCACTTTCTTCCACTACCTCCTCACCCAATTTTCTGACTAGTTCCAGAGCAATTCTTTCTTGGCAGTGCTTCACTACTGAACAGTATATAGCTCCTTCATAAAGATGAAAATACGGAAAAATCAATATGAGGTTTATGGAAACATTCTGTAGCCCAAGAGAAGTATGGTAATATATTGTGACTAAGCAAATTTATTTTCTTCTGAAATAGATTTCTTCCAAGAAACTGAGCACATTAAACAAATATATCAATTCCCCATAAGATACATGAGGTTACTTTCTTCCATTAAACTTACCAGGCTGTTATAGGGAGAGAAGGGAATAATAAAATACTAGGATGTAAAGAAGTGAAAAAACATGGTATCTAAAATAAATCCACACAGGGATCAAAAAAGTGGAGACATGATACCATAGAAAAGTAGTCAAGCAAGTTAGAAGACAAACTTTAGAAGTTCTCAGAATGTGGAGGTAAAGGGCAAAGATACTAAAGCAGTGTCAAAGAAGAGGGAAGAATAAGCCATAGTGAGCAGAAACTCACTTTGGGATCAATAGGTGTTCTAGAAAAAGTATTCAGAATGAATTGAGTCTGGTAACAAAGGAAGAGGTATGAAGAGCCTCTCTGGATTTTAAAGCAGTCTTAAAAATAAAAAGAATTTAAATTTCAGAGAATGAAAAAAAGCATTCTGTACAAAGATGAACAGATTGGCAATGCTAAATGATGTACATAGAACTTTCTGGAGAAAGTTGCTGTTCCTATGTGCAGGCACTAAAAAGACACAGTACGCATGTTTGGTGTCTGGAGAAATATACCATTTACCTGATATGGCTTAACGAAGTCATCAAGAAATAAATGGTCACATCACTGAGATGTAAACTGTACTGCAGTGAGCTCTGGATATATTAAGCACAGAGATATAATTCAATAGTGGTAGTTGTAGTAACATAGAAGGCAAAAGACTATATGTAAAGAAATTGCTCATATTATGTATTTAAAAGAGAAATTAATAGTATCTAAATTCAAAATGAAGGACAGAAGAAAAAGACCAAAGAGTAAGAGAAAATGCATGTGCTGATTTCCACATTTTCAGTAGATTAAATTCAGTGAGAATCTTTATATTTGATAAATACAGATTCTTAAAAGTTTTAGATGCAAGTTACTCCTAGAATTCTAAATATTTTCAGAAGGCTAAGACATACAGTAGCCTAAAGGAACATTAGAATAGAAAGGAAATAGAATAACAAAACCCAGAAAACATAAAATGGCATTAGGATGACCAGACGTAGCAAATATGAGAATACATGTGAAGAGGGTAAATGTTTCCACTTAAAATAAGTTAAACATTGTCAAATTCATCATAAAATGAAATTTAGTGGTTTACAATATGCTGAGGTATACCTGAACAAAAATTACAGAAACAGTCAACAATCAACTAAAAGGCAAGGTATATTAGAAAGACAGAAAAAAGAAAACAGAGTGCTTAATAATTAAATGAACTATTTAGGATAATTTTATATATTAGAAGTTCTGAGATAGATCATAGTTCTCTTGTTGCAAGGCACGTGGGAATCACATGGAGCTCTCTGAGTAGACAGATTTCTGGGCCTTGCCAGCAGAGTTCCCAATTCTTCACACCTGCAGTGGGGCCTGGGAATTTGCCTTTCTAGTAAGTTCTCAGGGGAGGCTAATGCTGCTAAACCAAGGACTAAATACTGAGGGATATCAATGGGGTATTTAATAGTAATGACATTTTTTGTGCTGAGGAATAACATCAAAACCATTGGAAGTGTAAAATAGAAGAACAAGTTTCAATACAATATTAATATTAAATAGTAATATAATAACAGGTAGAATTGCCTAAATGTTTTAATGAGTATAATTATAGTAATACTATACAAATAGAAAAGATAGCTTTTCAAGTACCCATGGAATATTTGTGTTTAATCACATATTTGTCTATTTTAATTTACCTTTTAAAATACCTGTTTATAAAGATCAAGGCAGAAAAATATGATAGACTCGTGTGTGTGTGTGTGTATCATATGCACTTTGGAACTAGAAAAAAAAATGAAAACCAAACTTAGAAAAAGTAAAAATACGGTAATTACAAGGAAATTATAAAAAATATGTTAAAAATAGAAACCCATGGAATCTATAAATAATTATGGGAACCAGTTCTTATAAAACATAAACAAAAATTTTAAGATAAAAGTGAAGAAAAGTATAGAAGTATAGTCATAACAATAATCTAATGATAGCTATGCAGACTATTATTAAATTATCAGTCAACAATGTGGCCACTTGCAGCAGTGAATTAGAATTTCTCTAAGAAAGGGAGAGGTCAACATTATTGCTTTAATAAATGCTGAAAAAGCGTGTGATAAAAATGTATAAAATATTATGCCCATTTTACAAGAAAGCTCAGCCAAAATCACACTTGGTGGTCATCAATTACAATGATCTAGAATCCCCATTAGTCTCACGGAATTAGTGGGAGCACTGACAAAGGAGAGGGTTGGGTTAGATAAGTTTGTCCCACTTACTTGGACTGTGCCTCGTGCGTAGTGTGTGTATCAAGCACCTTAAAGTTTCCTGCCTCCTTTATACCTTTGCACCTGTTCCCTGGTGCCATCTGCTGAGGCTCAAGCAGTTAGTTCATGTATGGGAAAGACCTGCCTGGGATCCCTTTTCTCAGGAGAAAAGTGAACCAGAAGGCATTTCTTGGACTCTTTTTGTAACATGTGCGGTTCATGGGCGCCACATTCTGAGCCAAACAGCATCTGTGATAAAGGAAATGCAGGAGGCAGAGTTCAGAATGAGAGATGACGCGGTATGAACACCCTTCCCCACCGCGGGAACACTGGTAACCGCACAGCACTTCCTGCAGCTTTGGCGCTTGAGGCTTTGAGTTATTTCCCTTGGCTGTTAAAGAACACAGTGACTCAAAAAGGCTAGATGTGATGTTTGGCTGTCTAAATGCAAAAGATTGACCTTGAATCCCTACTGCACGCAGATACGCAAAATCAACTCAAAATGGACCAGGAACCCCTTTTGCAAGAGTTAATATACACCATTCTTAAAGAAAAGATGGGTATAAATCTTCATGGTCTTGAATTTGGCAGTGGTTTCTTTAAGCACCAAAAGCACAAGCATCAGGAGCAGGGCACATGGCACCTGCCTGTAGTCCGGCTTTTGTGCTTCAGAAGTTTTCAAAGAATACCATCAACAAAGTGAAAAGATAATCCACGGAATTGAAGAAAATATTTGCAAACCATTTATCTAGTAAGGTATTTGTATCTCAAATATTTAACAAACTCTACGGCACAGTGAATAAAAGACAAATAACATAATTAAAAATCAATATTGGAGCTAATTGGATATTTCTCCAAAGAAGATATATAAATGGCCAATAAGCACATGAAAAGATGCTCAGTGTCATTAGTCATCTGGGAAATCAAAGCCACAGTGAAGTACCACTTCCTACCTACTAGAACAGCTATATAAAAAAATAGTACAAAGTATTGGCAAAGGAGTAAAGACACTGGAATTCTCATACACTGCAGGAAGGAATGTAAAAGCGGGTGGCCACTTTGGAAAACAGTCTTTCAACTCTTCAAAAATCTAAACATGGAAACGTAGAGTTCCCATATGACCATCAAGTCTACTTCTGCATATATGCCCAAGAAGAAAGAAAACATATGTCTACACACATACACACACACTGTTATGGTTTGGATGTGAGCTGTCCCCCAAAAGCTCATGCGTGAGACAATGCAAGAAGGTTCAGAGGAGAGCTGATTGGGTTGTTGGAGTCTTAATCCAATCAGTGAATTAATCCCCTGATAGGGATTAATTGTGTGGTAACTGATGTGGTAGAGTGTGGCTGGAGGAGGTGGGAATTAGGGTGTGGCCTTAGGTATATATTTGTATCTGTTGAGTAGAGATGCCCTGTTTCCTGATCACGGTGATATCAGCTGCTTCCCTCCACCACCCTCTCCCGCCATGATGTTCGACCTCACCTTGAGCCCTGAGGAATGGAGCCAACCTTTTATGGATTAAGACCTCTGTTTGTGAGCCCTCAAATAAACCTTTCCTCCTCTACAGTTAGTTGTGCTTGGTCGGTCAGGTTATTTAGTCACAGCAGCCAAAAAATTTACTAAAACACACACACACACACACACACACACACACACACACAAATCAAACCACAAGAAAACTTGTACATCCATGATGCTCACAGCAACATCATCCATCACAGCCACAAGGTAGAAACAACTGAAGTATTTATCAATTGATGAATAATCAAAATGTAGTATATCTATACAATAAAACATTATTTGGTCATAAAAAAGAATTAAATACTGGTGCATGCTATGTATATGAATCTTTTTTTTTCCTTTTTTTTATTGTAAACAAATGGGATACATGTTGTTTCTCTGTTTGTACATGGAGTAAAGGCATACCATTTGTGTAATCATAAATTTACATAGGGTAATGTTGTTTGATTCATTCTGTTATTTTTTCCCTTCCTCCCCCACCCCTCTTTTCCCTCTATACAGACCTTCTTTCCTCCATTCTTGCCCCCCTTCCATCCCCCATTATGTGTCATCATCTGCTTATCACCGAGATCATTCGTCCTTTGGTTTTTTGAGATTGGTTTATCTCACTTACCACGATATTCTCCAATTTCATCTATTTGCCTGCAAATGCCATAATTTTATTATTCTTCCTTTGGGTATAGGCCGAGGAGTGGGATAGCTGGGTCAAATGGTGGTTCCATTCCAAGCTTTCTGAGGAATCTCCACACTGCTTTCCAGAGTGGCTGCACTAATTTGCAACCCCACCAGCAATGTATGAGTGTACCTTTTCCCCCATATCCTTGCCAATACCTATTGTTGCTTGTGTTCTTGATAATCACCATTCTAATTGGGGTGAGATGGAATCTTAGGGTAGTTTTGATTTGCATTTCTCTTATTACTAGAGATGTTGAACATTTTTTCATATATCTGTTGATTGCTTGTAGATCTTCTTCTGTGAAGTGTCTGTTCATTTCCTTAGCCCATTTGTTGATTGGGTTATTTGTATTCTTGGTGTAGAGTTTTTTGAGTTCTTTATAGATTCTGGAAATTAGCGCTCTATCTGAAGTATGAGTGGCAAAGATTTTCTCCCACTCTGTAGGCTCTCTCTACACATTACTGATAGTTTCCTTTGCTGAGAGAAAGCTTTTCAGTTTGAATCTATCCCAGTTGTTGATTCTTGCTTTTATTTCTTGTGCTATGGGAGTCCTGTTAAGGAAGTCTGATCCTAAGCTGACATGTTGAAGATTTGGACCTACTTTTTCTTCTATAAGATGGAGGGTCTCTGTCTGATTCCGAGGTCCTTGATCCATTTTGAGTTGAGTTTTGGGCAGGGTGAGAGATAGGGGTTTAATTTCATTCTGTTGCATATGGATTTCCAGTTTTTCCAGCACCATTTGTTGAAGAGGCTATCTTTTCTCCATTGCATATTTTTGGCACCTTTGTCTAGTATGAGAAAATTGTATTTATTTGGGTTTGTGTCCATGTCCTCTATTCTGTACCATTGATTTACCTATTTTGGTACCAATACCATGCCGTTTTTGTTACTATTGCTTTGTAGTAGAGTTGAAGATCTGGTATTGCGATACACCCTGCTTCACTCTTCCTGCTAAGGATTGCTTTAGCTATTCTGGGTTTCTTATTCTTCCAGATGAATTTCATAATTGCTTGCTCTATTTCTGTAAGGTACACCTTTGGGATTTTAATTGGAATTGCACTGAATCTGTATAGCACTTTTGGTAGTATGGCCACTTTGACAATATTAATTCTGCCTATCCAAGAACATGGGAGATAGTTCCATCTTCTAAGGTTTTCTTTAATTTCTTTCTTTAGTGTTCTGTAGTTCTCATTGTAGAGGTCTTTCAGTTCTTTTGTGAGATTGATTCCCAAGTATTTTATTTTTTTCAAGGCTATTGTGAATGGGGTAGTTTTCCTAACTTCTCTTTCTGAAGATTCATCACTTATGTATAAAAATGCATTGGATTTATGAGCATTGATCTTGTAACCTGCTACTTTACTGAATTCATGTATGAGTTCTAAGAGTTTTCTGGTGGAATTTCTGGGTTCCTCTAAATATGTAATCATGTCATTAGCGAAGAGGGATAGTTTCTAGAGACATATGAATTACCTAAACTGAACAAGGAGGACATACACAACTTAAATAAATCAATTTCAAGCAATGAAATAGAGGTCATCAAAAGCCTGCCAACAAAGAAAAATCTGGGACCAGATGGGTTCTCAGCCTAGTTCTACAAAACCTTTAAAGAAGAGCTCATTCCAATACTCCTCAAAGTATTCCATGAAATAGAAGAGGAGGGAACCCTCCCAAACTCATTCTATGAAGCCAATATCACCCTGATACCTAAACCAGACAGAGACACATCGAGGAAAGAAAATTTCAGACCAATATCCTTAATGAACATCGACGCAAAAATTCTCAACAAAATTTTAGCAAATCGCATACAAAAATATATTAAAAAGATAGTGCACCATGATCAAGTGGGTTTTATCCCAGGGATGCAAGGTTGGTTTAACATCCGGAAATCAATAAATGTCATTTACCATATCAACATAAAGTTAGGAATCACATGATTATTTCAATAGATGCAGAAAAAGCATTTGATAAAATACAGCATCCCTTCATGCTCAAAACACTAGAAAAAATAGGGATAGTGGGAACATTCCTTAACATTGTAAAGGCCATCTATGCTAAGCCCATGGCCAATATCATTTGAAATGGTGAAAAACTGAAAGCATTCCCCCTAAAAACTGGAACAAGGCAGGGATGCCCTCTTTCACCACTTCTATTCAACATCGTCCTTGAAACTCCAGCCAGAGCAATTAGACAAACCAAAGAAATTAAAGGGATACGAATAGGAAAAGAAGAACTCAAACTATCCCTGTATATGAATCTTTAAAATATCATGCAAGTCAAAGAATCCAGACACAGAACTCTGGACTGGGGTGAACTCAGTAGAGTGTGCGCTTAGCATGGGCACAAGGTTCTGAGAGTTAATCTCCAACTCCCATAAAACCCCCACTTTTTATTTTTAATTTTTTATTTTGTATTGCTGGGGATTGAACCCAGGGCCTTGTGTTTGTGAGACAAGCACTCTACCAACTGAGCTATATCCTCAGGCCAAACCCCCACTTTCTAAAATTTATTATTTATTTATTTACTTTTAAAATTTGTTCTGTTTAGTTATACATGACAGTAGAATGCATTTCTACTTTTGTCTAGAACAGACAAGTTCAGTCAGTTTGCCTAGGGTTGGTAGGGGATGAGGAGTTTAGGAGCTAAAGGGTCTGGGATTTCTCTTGGGGTGATGAAAATATTCTAAAATTGATAGTAATAAAGGTTGCACATCTTAATTGTGTGGTTTATGAATTGTATCTCAATAAAACTGTTATAAAAAAGGCTAGACTATTTTGAACACTGGGGTCCTACATAGATTGAGTCTCTTCAATGCCCCTCTCCTTTTCTTACATTAAAAAACGTGTTTCTCTTTCTACTTAGAAGTTTGACTTCCCTGTTCAACTTCTTCCACTTTGGTAACCTGATTTTCCACAGCATCTCCAGTTTCATAGATGGAATATATATTCTTGAATCTTGCTGAGGCCAAGGCTCATGATTGCTTCAAACTTTGTTCTGCTCTTTGAAAACAAACGTATTTCATAAAATCAATTTTTAAAAATGATTTCCTCTCCTTCCTGTGACTTGTGCTACATCCAGTCTCCTACATATGACGATTTTACTGTTTCCTCATTGGGGCCTCCTAGTTCTCAGGATGGGCACTTTGCCTGTCTTTCCAAGTACCAGCAATTAGCAAGGGCTCAGGGGTTGTGCCAATCTTAGTGGTCTTCAGTTGGGTTACTCTGCAAATGAGTTTTAACTGTTTAAATGGAAATTGGAGGTGGAGACATCAAATGTCTGCTAGAAGTCACCATCTCAGCCAATTATCCCCTGGTAAAATGTTATTCGTTAAATAGTTTAATGTAGAATTACTTATAGCTTTAAGAAGATTGGCATAAATATATGGTAGGAATTCCACTACAGAGGATCCTTGACTTATGATGGATTACCTGCCAATAAACCCATCATAAGTTGAGAACGCTTTCATTTCACCTAACCTACCAAACATCATAGGTCAGTAACATAGTACATTGTAGAATTTCATCACTTTACATCCATGATTTCTTGGTTAACTGGTTTCTGGGGCTTGATGCTACCACTCAGCATCATGAAAGGATCTTAGTGCTTATTATTGGACCAGGAGGAGAACAAAATTCAGTGTGGTTTCTACTGAATATATATCACTTTCACATCAATGTAGAGTTGAAAAATCTTAAGTTGAATCAACATAAGTTGGGAACCATTTGTAATAGGAAAACCATTTTGGAAAACTTCGGTCTTGAGAAGTGATCGTGTTATCTTGTGATAGTGATTACAGCAGGAGGCACCGAGGAGGCCTGTGTGAGCCATGTTAGCTCTGCCAGTTGGCTCAAAAATCTGATTACTACCATGCATCAAGATGAACTTCAGATGCATTCAAGAGTTAAAAAAGTGTACGGTCAGAAAACAGTTAAGTAAAATAAAAGTTTTTTTCTCCCCAGCTAGCAGAATATTTTACCAAGTATTGAAGTTACAGAAAAAAATCATTGTAGAAGAAAAGTTTCAGGCCCACAAAATGAACATCTGCCCAATAATAAAGGTAACACAAATTCAAAAGGCAAACATAGTTCAAATGTATTTGTAGTGAAAATGACAAAGTTGTGGTCATAGCACTTTATACCTTCATGGAACCTTAGGAATCACTTCGGTCAAATTCCTCCCGAGGACCCCTGAGGGACATTAGATCCACACTGGACTTGTGGCCAACTTGCTATGGAGAGGCCATCAAATGTTCTGGTTAAGAGTGCAGGCTTTTGGGTTCCAGCCTGGGTTTGGCTTCAGCGTTACTACCTCCTAGCTGTGTTACCTTGAGGAGCTCAGTCCCTTCTGACCCTCAGTTTCTTTACATGCAGCGTGGAGACTCATGTCAATCTCAACCTCACAAGGTCATAGGGGTAAGATGAGACACGGGATGAAGTTCTGAATCTTCTCACGAGGCCTGGCAAATAGAAGGAGCTCAGTAGATGGCGCTACGTCCTCACCATCCCCACCATCCCATCAGGCATTGCTGTCAGCGCCCTTTCTCCTCACCATCTCCACCCCTCATTACCACCACACTGCCACTGCACTACCACCATCGTCACCATCATTGCCGCCTGCGTTTGAATCCTGAACCGCCTTTCTCGACCTTTTTGGAATCTTCTAGGTGCCTTGGAGGAGGTCAGTCTCATAGGTGGATGGGCATCTGGGCTTCCAGATGGAGTCGGGTGTCACATGTTCCAGTGTTGCTCTGCCCTGCCCAGTTTTTCCTTTCCTAGTTTCTTCCTTTTTTTTTTTTTTTTTTTTTTTTTTTTGCGGTGCTGGGGATTGAACCCAGGGCCTTGTGCTTGCAAGGCAAACACTCTACCAACTGAGCTATATCTTCCCAGCCCTCTTCCTCTCCTGGTTTCTTGACAACACTCTCTTCTCCCTAATTTGGGCCTCTCCACCCCCTGACCACTCCTGATGTTCCAGGACAGCATGTGATCCTGGGGAGGTTACAAAACTTTTCTGAGTCATTGGTTCTTCACTTGGAATTTGGGAATATGTCCTTACGGATGCCATGAGAATTTTCAAAGGTGCACATTAAGAAATTTAGCACAGTGGCAGGCAGATTGAAGGTTCTCCAAAACTCTTGATTAATTTTGAGAGGAGGTGACTTGCTCAATGTCATGTATCTTATTGAATCAAGGAATGCCCTTGGACTCTCAGTGTATCTAACGACTGATAGATTTATGGTCTAGTCTTATGTTAAATATGGAAAGACAGGCTGTGGCTTGGATATGCAGTGTTTGATCCAGTCCTCTCTGACCTCCATCTTCATCCTCATCTGACATTCCTAGATTAACTTTTCCTCACCTGGTAGTAATAGCTTTTTAGTTTTCTGTGATAGCTTTCTACTTTTCTTTTGAAATTACCATGACCATTTTCAAAATACATAATTTAAAGAACCAAATCTGACACCCCTCCCCCATGTAACAGTTGGCAAAAACACTAAAAATATGCTAAAACTTAATTTTATGTGTATACTTTTTTTTTTTACCCCCAAAGAAATAATAAAAAAATTATACTTGCAAAACATGTAGTGTGGGGCTTGAATCAAGTAATCAAGTTACTTCTGCCAGATGCCTCTGACAGCACCCAAGGAGGCCTGGACCCCTGGGGTTCCCTTCCTGGTTGTACCCTTCTCATGTATGCTCTTTGCATGTGTTCAGGGTCTAGAATGGATGTGGCCCACCCTGTAGTACACAATTATTGGTGTCAAAACGCAACACCAAGGACATCTTTTTGTTGTTGTCTCCAAACAGCTTATTTCTGCCTCAACAGTCTGAAGCTGAAGCAGACCCCCTCTGGAAAAGCAAGTCTGTTTCTTGTGCAGTTCCTCCCAACCCCCTCCCACCCTCGCCATATGCTTTTTTCTATCTAATTCCCATCTCTTGGATGCCATACGGTTTGGCAGAATCTTGGCATGGGGCTCAGAGATCTGAAACTATGTCGGGCAAACTATGTCTGACCATTCTCCCCTTGTCTGTCCTGCTTTATTTTCCACGCTAATATGGATGTGCACAGAAGTACAGGTTTAGATTTGTTCCTCTGGTAGTTGAAATCAATGGCATCTCATTGATATTGATATCCTCACTCTGATTTAAACATTGCCTTTTAATTTAAAGAATTTTATTGGGAAGGTATTCTTAGCACATGTTCCTGAATGACATTATTCTCCTGTAGCTGTAATTCAGTGGGAATGGATTCAATAAGAGCTGGATCCTAGGCCTCTTGATTGTGAATCCTCTACCCGGAAGTCATGGTGCCACAGTGCCAGAATCCAGTAATGAACGGTTACCCTTGAGTTATCGAATATAGGTGTATTTGCATTGGGGTGGACTCTATGCTTCACACACTCCAAGGTTAGTTGTGAAACACTGTAGAAAGGGCACGCTCTCAGCTGGCATCTTGCTTCTCTGACTTCTGCCTTCCTCAGCAACTTTCCATTGGATAGAAAAGTTAAGAGGACAAGGACACTATAGTGATATTTAGGCTAAATTAGAACAAAGCGAAGAGTACTATGAAAACATAGAAGGGATTTTAACCCAGGGCTAAGCAAAGAGAAGAGGGAGGCTGTAGGGGAATGTTTCCTGGGAAGCAGACTCATGGAGCTGAGTCTGTCCACTTAACCAGCCCTTCTGCTTCCTTCTAGACTCCAGGATTGGCTTCCACCTTTTACTTTACTGGTCGTCCTTCTAATGTTTTAGTACCCACTTCAAGTTGGATTGAAATTACTTAACTCCCTTTGGCCCTCCCTGGGTCCTCGGCCCATTGCCTGGGACCTGGGTCAGCCTTTGACTGACAGCTAAGCTCTTTCCCCTCCGAGCCTTGGACTCTCACCACTGCATCATCCTCTTGAGGCCTGCCTGACACAGGTATGTGGAGAAGCGGACTTTGGGAGCCGGGCTGGTGCTAACCCTCTTCTCGGCTCCACTTCTGGCTTGCCCTCGCAGCTCAGAGTCCACATGGAACAACTCCGTCCCTCCTCTAAGTTTGTAGCAGGCCTTACATCTAAGCACATCTGAGCTAGGAATATAACCCGCTTGTGTGTTGAATGAAGTTGGTAGAGAGTGATCCAAAAAGAAGTTTGTTTTCCCCGTCACTCTTCGATGGGCTCTGTTGGAAACCCCTGTTCTGTTCCTAGATAATATCTCAAGCGGAAATAGTACTTTTCTGGTAATTTTAAGTATCATAACAGACTCAGTTTTTGAGTATTAAAAAGTTCAATTTGATTTAAATTAAAACTTCACCTTCTCACCCAATGCTAAGTTTGTCCCCTAATCCCCAGCTTAGGGCAGAGCGGTTCTGCTTCCTGCCTTGGGGAGGAGAGACAGCCTGTGCTTTCACTCTGCCTCCTGTTCCTGCTCCCTCCTCCCCAGCAGCTTCTGCCTCTGGATGGGTGGGGAGAAGGAGAAGGAGGGAAATCTCCTTTGACAGCTGCTGGCCTAACTGGGCCTGAGGCTGTCTGCGTGGCAGTTGTCCAGATGTTCAAGGAGATTCTAGGAGTCCTTCAAGCCCCGGAATCTCTGACACTGCACAGCCAGGCATGGATGATGCGTTCCTTGGCTGGCCACCAGCAACACCGCCCTCAGCTCCTGCTCCAGGGAATGCCTTTGGACTTCTTGCTGGGATCTCTTCAGCCTGCAGGCAGGCCTCCTGAGGGGTCCTTTCAAGATGACTCCAGTTTAGCCACATGTAGTGAGGTCCACCCACCTATAGGGAAACCCACACCCTTGCCTCACCCACTGAGGAGATGGAGCTTGCCCCCTGGTGGCTGTCGCTCTCCACTCTGCTGTCCCAGGCAGCCCTTTGGGTTGAGATGGACTAAGAACACACCTCATCCCCCGACCATGGAGAGGGAAGCAGGATGTCAGGCATGTCCTGGGCTGCCGACACCTTCCTTCAAAGAAACACTTTACTCTGCCTCTCTGAAAGGTGGCGGTGAACTAAGGGACATCTTTCATCTTTGAGCATGAGTCAGAATTCTGAGGCATCAGCAAAATTACCATTTAGCAGAGACATGCTGGGTGTTTTATGGAGAAGAGGTGCTAGAGGGGAACTGTCCAGCCTTGGAGAAGCTTGAACTTGACTTGTAGAGATTCAGGACACGAGAGGCTCTTGTGTCTCAGTGAAGCCTGCACAGCTGTCCCAGGTCCTGCTTCCCCTGCTGGTGTGAGTTTCCCAACAGGTGTGGAGCCATAGGAGCTGGAGGGAAAGCAGCAGGAGCGGGGGTGGAATGTGAAGGCTGTTGGGTGGATGCAGGCAACACCCGCTGCCCGCTGAGGGCCATACAATGCGACAAAGAGGAAACAGCCTTACTGACCAGCGCTGGTCGCTGTGACAGACAACCTGAGTGCCACCAGGAAGCAGGACATCCAAGAGTGACACTCACTGCTCCTGTACCTGAGCTTCAACCTGTGCTGATAAAGGATGTGCGAGCATATGCGTGCAAATAGGGGGAGAGGAGAGTTGGATGTGTCTGAGAGAGCTAGTGTGCTGTGTGCTTCCGAGAATGTTATGAATTTTTTTTCTTTTTTTTTTTTGTGGTGCTGGGGATTGAACCCAGGGCCTGGTGCTTGCAAGGCAAGTACTCTACCAACTGAGCTGTATCCCCAGCCTTTGTTTTTTTATTCTAAGAAAGAGACCCCTCACTGGAGAAGAACTGGATTCTTTGAGGTGTATATGTGCGTGTGAGGGTCAGGGCAGGCAGAAGGTAGAGAGGAAGCAAAAGAGAGAGAACAAGAAAGGGGAAGGGGGATAAAGAGAAAGAAAAAGAGAAAGGAAAGTGGGAGGAAAGGAAAGAGAAAGAGAAAGAAATCAGAAGGGGAAGGAGGAAGAGAAAGGAAAAGAGGAAAAGAGAAAGGAAAGAGGGAGAAAAGGGAAGAAGAAGAAAAGAAGGGAAAAGTGAAAGAGAAAGAGAAAGGGGACAGCTGTGTGTGTGTGTGTGTGTGTGTGTGTGTGTGTGTGTGTGTGTGCGCGCGCGCGCGCTCGCTTTGGGGAAAGAAAAGAATGTAAATTCCAGGAAGAGCCAAAAAGCAGGTGGAGCCAGGGCTCTGGCCAGAGCGGGGCTGGCGGGGAAGCCCGCAGAACCAGTGGGTGGCATGGGTGTTGAGGGCCTATTTGTGCCACTTGGGTGGCTCGTCCAGTGGCACAGCTCAGAGCCGTACCTGGCCTCCTGCCCACCCTCACAGGGCTCGTACTGTGTCCTGCAGAGCACTTACTATGAGGGGCTCAAGGCTAATTGCTCCAGGGGACATGCAGAGCACTATCGGAGCAGCACTGGAGCCAGACCCTCACACCAGGCTGCAGAGGAGTCAGGGCGGAGGCCAACAACCTGGCCCTGGGGCAGGGGTCACAGGGACTTTGGCTGCTCTGGACTTGGTCCCTCGCCTTCTTTGACCTTTAATAATTTCCGGGCCACCTGTTTTGTTGGAGTCCAGGTCCTAGCCCCCCTGTAGTCTCCTGTGGCCCTGACTAGAGGGACTCACTGTCATTTCCTGGGCCCCCAAGTTTCCAAGCAGCCCCCAGCCAACCTCCCTGTGGCATCTTGGCTTCCCCCTCCCCCACCTGCCCCACTGGGGTGGAATTCCTCTTTAGTCAGCGCGACCTGCCTTCCCACCTGCTCACGCCCCGGCAGGTAGATGCCTCCTGTCCCATGAAGACTCATGGAATGAAGAAATGGAGGACAATGAAGGGGCAAGAGCAGTGCTCTGGGGTCAGATCTCAATGCTATCATTTCCTCCTGTGCAAATCACCAAACTTCTGAGTCCAGCTTCCACTTAGCCCCATGGTGATCCTAGGACTGAAACGAAGTCACTGTTAAGTAAATGCACAAATGTCTAAGACAAGGTGTTAAAAATCACATGGAATTATGTCTGCAAGCTAAGAAACTTTTGCAAATTATTTTCAACGTCCCTATACACCTTATCAGTGTTTTACAACCTTTCCTGAAGATCGGAATAACCTGGAACCCTTGTTAGAAACCACAGGCTGCTTGACTGCTTGTCAGAATTTGCAGGGGAAGGCTGACAGTTAGCTAGCAAGTGTCCAGAGCAACCACAGCAGCAGTCGAGTTTGGGAGTCTTGCTCGAGGATGCTGTCCTGCTCAGATGCAGGTAATCCAGCAGAAGAGGTGAGAGTGAGGCCTGGAACGTGAGAGGGGCCAGAGAGGATTCCAGAATCCACAAGGGGGAGGGCGGCAGGTTCGCTTGTCAAATGGTTGTCACTATTGGTTCTGGCTGAGTCTTTGCGTGAGGCCCTTCTCCCTGTCACTCTGGTTCTGAAGATGATCACTCCTACTCTGTAGCAGCTGCCCCTGCGGCAGGAAGTCAGGGCACAGGACAACAAGCAAGTGTACAGAATCACCCTCTAGCAGCAGCTGTGACTCTGGGGACTGTGTGATGTGTGGTAAATCCTTTGGGCAAGATGGGCTTCCGCTGGACACAGATGGTGTCCCACTCTGCCCTCTGTCCCTTGTGGGCAGAGAGCTCGTCACTGCTCTGGAATGCTCGGGTTGGCCATCATAGGCAGATGTCACATTGCTCTTTACTAACTCTTAGGGAAGGGACTCCTATTTTGTTTTCTGATCACTTCTCTAGCAGAGCGTGGCTGGATGGTTTTATTTGCTCTTCCTGAGAATCCTGGGGTTGGAAATGATTGTTTTCCATCTGCAGGCCTGGCTGTTACAATTTCTGCATGATATTTCTAGCTGCCTTTTCCTGGTTTGTCTGGGCAATGAGAAATGAAGGTCTCTGGAACTACTTGATGGAAGGATCCTGGCATGAAGAACGTTCCAGGCCTGCGTGGGTTTGTGACCACAGCGAGAAACACGCCACTGGGACCGGAAGGATATTATCGTGGTGAATATGTCCCTGTAGACTGGCAATTCTGTGGTGCTGACCTATGTCCAGTTCATCTCTGTAGCTCCTACAGCCAGAGACAGTGTTTGGAAACGAGTGGGTGCAAATGAAAACACTCCAGGTTGAGGTAGGCAAGGAGTCGTGAGCACTTTGACTGTTAAATCAGGACCGATGATGTGCTTTCAGATAAAATAATAGAATGTTAAAAGCACAGGTTTGGAGCCAGATATACTTGGGTTCAAATTGCCTCTCTCCTACTTACTAGCTGGAAATATTTGCTACCTCTGGAAGCCTCAGTTTCCACACTTATAAAATGGGCCTGAAAGTTCCTACTTGCTATAATTGTGTCCAGGATTAAAGGAGATGACATATTTGACATAGCTATAGGGCTATCAGAAGGTTGGTTAACTGTAGCTTGAGTCCCACCTGTGACAATCCCTGAATCCATGCATAGATTTTTTTTTTTTCTAGTGGGATACATATAAACACAAATTTGCTGGACCTTTCTGATGTCCAGAAAGGAACTTGTAATGTGGATGCAGAGGTTTCTCCTGAGTAAGGAGACTAGAAGACAGACCTCGGGGGTCACTCTTTGTCCCTCTGGCCTGCCCCTCCTTTTGCTAGAGGCTGTGAGGCTGGCACTGTGGGCATTATTCTTCATATTTTATAAAGCAAGCTCGGAGAGGACAAGTAACTCTCTTAAGGACCCAGAGCTAGTGGGAAGGGACC
Organism: Sciurus vulgaris; assembly: GCF_902686455.1. NCBI lineage: Eukaryota > Metazoa > Chordata > Mammalia > Rodentia > Sciuridae > Sciurus > Sciurus vulgaris. The sequence goes on from NC_136476.1 coordinate 63,593,053, forward strand.
CTGGGATTTGAACATAGGCCCTAAGCTAGCACTGGAGTTACCGTGACACTTGCCCTCGTCTTAGGTATATTGTGAGTTAATATTTTTTAACTGGAGGAATCAGGTTGAACCCTCAGGTTACAATTTGAAGTGACACTTTGTGGACCTTGGAAAAGGGTGGAGGCAGGGAGGCCGTTGGGGTGGTGGTTGAAGAGGCCTAGGTCAGGACAATGGTCAGGGGGTCTAGAGACCCCAGACCCACCTTCCTGCCCTGCAGCAATAGGTGTCTGCTTTGGTTTGTGGTTTTCAGACCTAAGGGCACCTCCCTTGACCCTTTGGAGACCTTGCGGGCTGCTGTGGTCCCTTGCTGCTCTGGGGGCTGGCATCTGGAGACGAGTAAGGGCAATGTTCTTTTTCATTAAGCGCCTTGGGGTCGGATCTACCCCTTCCTGTTCTTACTCTGGTGCCACTTTCTGAATTCGTGGGATTTAGGTTTGCCCTGTGGATCGTATTTTCCTTTCTGAAGTGTTTAACACCCTCTCTCTTAATTTCTGTCAAGAATCTTCATCCTCGACTTCTGTTTTGTTCCAATTGATTCATACCAACTGCCCTTCCCATTCCATTCCAGTTCATTCCACCCCAGAAATTCCTTCCCTTTAGCCAATGCAGCTCCGTGTTGAGAAGTGCCAGAACCTGGGATCTGAAAATCCAAGTGTCCATGACTTGGGCCTTTGAGTGATCATGAGTTTGGGCCTCTGTTTCCTTGTCCGTCAAGTGGGCATGATTTACCTCACAGAGTGGTTCTGGAGCGTAAGTGAGGTGTTTGTGAAAGGGACTCTGCCAACCCTAGGTCATTACGTCAATGGTCATTGGCTTCACTGGGTCCTGCTACTCCAGTCTTCTCACCTCTGTTACCCCTTCTGTTCTTGTGGGGGCCTCTCTCTGGCTTTATGGCAATGCTCCATCACAGGAGTTACCAAAAGGCAGATCACCCTCCTAGACATCAGGGAGGGCCTGGTTTACGTCACCTGGCCCAGGCGACCCTCTGTGTCCTCTTCACTCCTCCCTGTGAGGTTCTCCCTTCTACTATTATCAGAATACTTTCCTCAGGGCTCACAGAGACAGGAAAGTTCCAATTTGTAATACTCTTTTTTGAAAAAGAAATATCACATTGGTACTTTCTTTTTTAAAAAGTAAATTGTCAGTCACATTAGGGAATTGTCTAATGACTTGATAGTTGCATTGGTCAAAAATACTTGAGGCCAAAATTAGTAGACTCACTGAGAGGTGAAACATCTTGAAATTAGCAAGTTGGGTCTAAGTAGAATTTTCCAGTTTTGCTTGCTGTTAAGAATGACCTTGCAGCACTAGTGAAAACACAAATTTCTTGCACCCACCCACAGTGAATGAATGAGCTCCTCAGGTTGATTCTTATCAGGCAACTTTGGAAAGCACTGCTTTTGTACCTCTGGGAGATATTTTTGATATCTGTATGAGGATTCCTGCCTTATTCCAAATAACAGTTGGTCTTAAAACTAACAAACTCGGTACATATATCAGTTGAACAAACCTAGTGTGTGTGCACATCCACTCACGAGCAAACCAGGAAAGCAAAACGCGTTCCCCTGTAGGTCAATATAAGAAATTTAGGATATTGGGTTACGAAGTTAATTCAGTCTCTATGGTCTTCCTGTTTATTCTTCACCTAGAAAAAGAAAGATGAACTCCCTTGTTGTTTTTTTTTTAATTCCCCCAAAGAATTTGCTCAAAGAAATATTTCCTTATATCTACAAAAGAAACCATGACTATTAGAAGTTAGATTATCACTTCAATGCTTTCTGACATTAAGGGATTTCCAAAATATTTCAGAACAGTTGATTTGAAGATTCAGACCGAAAAACAGGCACTCTGCCAGCTGTTTTCCCATAAATAATCTCATTTAATCTTCATAGCAATTTTGTGGGGAATCATTATCACCATTCTGCAGATGAGCAAATAAAGGGTCTGGAGTTTATACAGCTCGTTGCCATCAAGTGCTGTGGATTTCTTGAAACCTCTTAGTAAGAAGCATCCCTATGCTGAGCGTGGTGGCACATGTCTGTAATCACAGTGGTTTGGGAGACTGAAGCAGGAGGATTGCAAGTTCAAAGCCAGCCTCAGTAATTTAGCAAGGCCCTGAGCAAGTTAGCAAGACCCTGTCTCAAAATAAAAATATAAAAAAGGGCTGGGGATGTAACTCAGTGGTCAAGTACCCCTCGGTTCAATTCCTAGTACCAAAATCAACCAAACAACAACAACAAAAAATACCCTTATTTTTGAAATGAAGTACTAGTGGATCTCAAGAGTTGACTTTGGATCTGCTTTTTTGAGAATTTAACAATTAACTTCTGTATAGAGAAGTGTGGTGACATGCAGGAACACTTTTGCTGAGATGGGAAAAGGATGGGTGTTATGGTTTAGATGTGGTGTCCCCAAAAGCTCACGTGTGAGACCATGCAGGAAGGTTCAGAGGAGAACTGATTGGATTGTGAGTCTTAACCCAATCAATGAATTAATCCCCTGATAGGGATTAACTGAGTGGTAACTGAAGTGGTAGGTGTGGCTGGAGGAGGTGGGAACTGGGGCACAGCTTTGGGTATATGTTTGTATCTGGCAAATGGACTCCCTCTCTGCTTTCTGATCTTCATGTGAGCTGCTTCCCTCTGCCACACTCTGCCACCATGATGTTCGTCCTCACCCCAAGCCCTGAGGAATGGAGCCAGCCTTCTGGACTAAGACCTCTGAAACTGAGAGCCCCCGAATAAACTTTTCCCCCTCTACAGTTGTTCAGGTTGGATCCTTTCTTCACAGCAATGAAAAAGCTGACTCAAACAATGGGGTTTTGTAGTGAAGGGGAGAAAAAGAATCCCTTAGGAGGCATGTGACCTTGGGCAAGTGACTCAACTTTTTTGAACCACAGTCTGAAAAATGAAAACAGCTGTGTCCCATTTGCTCTTCAGAGAGGGTTGTGAGAAATGAATGAAACAAACGAGGTAAGGGGTCTGAGTGTCCATGACATGGTCAGTACTTAGTAAAGGCGAATTCTTTCTTTTTCCTTGTAGTTGAAATTTAAATGTCTGTCCGTCCTTATACACTTTCTTCTCAAACTTCCTGCCAAACCCTTCCCAACTGCGGAAGGATTCTTAATAATAATATTTAAATATATGCCTAATGAGGGGCTGGGGCGTAGCTCAGCAGGGCTTCTACCTGGTTGGTGGAACCAGGGAACTTCAGAGGAAATGAGAAGTAGGCTCAGTGCAGGAACCTGAGCAGGAACCAGCAACCTACCTCCTAATTCTTGCCCACACAGACTTCTCGAGGCCAAAACATACTTGTGCCAAGCCCCTGAGATGTTGGCATTGCTTGTTTCTTCAGTGCAAGCTAAATGTATCCCGACTGGCTCAACAGTTCCTCCCCCTGCCATTTTCTGATTTTTTTAGTCTACTCTATTTTTTCTTCATTAATTTCTTCAATATTACTGAATACTAAATTAAATGTTGATTGACTCATTTGCTCATTGTCTATTTTCCTCCATTAGAATGGAAACTCCATCAAGGCAAAGCTACCATAAAGTCTTTGCTTTGGCCACTGCTGCGTCCTTTGGGTCTAGCATAATGATTGGCACACAGTAGGTGCTCAATAAATAATTTTGAATGGATAAATAACTTCATGACTGTGCTACACTCAGCACATAACCTTATGGTGTTTTTATTGTTTTTTACATTTGTTCAAATATTTTTTGTGTGTACCTACTATATACTAGACAGGCCCTGGAAATAGAACAGAGAATTTCTCAGTAAATTATGTGTCTCTCTCTCCTGCAATGAACTCCTGAAGGCCAGGTTCTGTGTTTTCTGTGTTTATGTCCCAGTTCCTGCACACATTAGACATTCAGTCAGGTTTATTAAATGAGGGAATGGCTCCCAGGCCGCGAGGAAGGCATTCTCATTTGCAAAGGAGGACATGGGCTGAAATGATTTGGGTTCACGCTGCCAGTAGAGGACCAGGCTTGATGGTTGCCACACTCAGTCTGAGACATGAGTTCCTGCAGAGACACGTTCTCTTCAGCTGTCACTCAGAGGCAGCATATGGGTTGTTAGGGACACCACCAGACTGTAAGTCTTCTGAGGGAGGGGCCTTGTCTGCTTCTTTCATCTCAGGGTCACTGGTCCTACATGATGCCTGGCTAATAGCAGGAGGAACTTGATACATGTATGGAAGGAAGGTATGAATGAATGCAATTTAGCATCTTCTGTGAATGAGGCCATTTCTTTATGATACACTTTCTTGATCATCTTACCCTTCGATATCTACCTGGTTGCCAGGCTGAATTTGTCCTGTGCCAAAGTGGGATGGTCCTGTCCTTTTCACCTTAAAAGCTCAGTTGAACTCCTTTCTTTCTTTTCCCTTTTGAAGTTGGCAAATCCAGCACTCCCAGAGGCTGCTCATTCCCCAGGAATCTTACCAGTAATAAGGACACATGGCCCCCAGGTGGCTGATGAAGCTTTATGTTTGGGTTCTTTGGATGTGAGGGTCATGCTGGTAGGTCGTGCCCATCCGCAGTGAGAAAAACTAGCTTGAAACTTATGCTCATTGGGATGTTTTTGTGAAAGACTGGCTTATCAGTGTTTCTCAGAGGAGGTGGTGGAGACATGCACCAGAATCACTGGGAGATGGTTGTTAAAACTGCAGTCTCTCCTTTACGGTCAATGGCAAGTGTTGCCTGGTAAGACTGAAGGAAGTGTTAGGGATGAACATCATTTTGTAACAGTCACAGTGAAGACTGGTTTAGGCAGCGCACATCAATAGATGTTCAATGTAGGGGGATTTTGATTATAGACAGGATATTTGCTTGATCTTAATTTTTTACTATTCTTTTAATGATTTACTAGAAGCAAAGGGGAAATGTAGTTTCTAGACAGAGGAGAGATTGAACAACACCTTGACTGGGTGTTTATAACAGGTATCACCAGGGAGCGGCAGACAGTATGTGCCTTTAGATATGCTTTGAGAAAGACCCAGCATTGCCTGTGTCACAGTGGGAAATGCATAACCTGGATCTACTCATGAGAAAACACCAGCACATGGAAAAGAACTTGGCCTCGTGCTCTCAGCTTCTGGGCAGTAATCTGTGTCATATCTGATAGGAGTGTCTTTGTTCAGGGTGGAGGCTGTCCACACCCTGCAGTCTTATGGTGGGGGCTGGCCAAACCAGAAAGATCAACCATGTGGAGAGTGTGGGGGCTTTGGGTCACATGATACCTGTTAATCTGGGGACTGAGTTCAATCATGGAGGCAATCAATCAATGTCAGCCAGGCGATCAATCAAGCCTATCTGATGGTGCTCCAAAGCAAACTGAGCACCGAGGCTTGAGTGAGTTTCTATTACCCAACTTGCATGTATGGTAACACCAATGGAAGAGGACTTCAGAGACTGTGCATCTGGAACGTCCATTGGTGGATCTTAAACTGTAATAAACTGTGAGTATGATTATAATAGCTTCTGCTGAGTTCTGTGAGTCCTTCTTGCAAATACTTAAAACTTCAGGAGTTTTGGAAAACCCTGAATTTGTAGTTGCCTTTGGATGCAAGGGCCTGGAGGACCGTGCCCCCAAAGTTTGGTTAACTCTGGGCAATTAGAAAACTCTGCAAGAGGAGCTTTCTGTTAGAAAGAGTGGATAGTATTAAAACATTTGAATGTCACCAAAGACAAGCAAGGTTGAGGACCTGTTCCAGGTTAAAGGAGACTAAAGACACAGGACAACTAAGGGCATACCTAAGTGGGGACTGGATTCTGTACTGGAGGAAATAAAAATCCATAAGAGGTCTTTGAATCCATCAGTAAAGATGGAAAATGGACTGTAGATTAGAGGAAAGAATTATCTCTATGCTAAATTGACAGAAATGAGCAGCTCAGTAACAGGGCCCTTATTCTTTTTAGCAAATGCACACTGAAGTGTTTAAAAGTAAAGGGTCATCATGTTTCAAATGGTTTATAAAAATTAGATACAGAGGAAAAGAGAGAAAATGATATAGGAAATGGCACAAAATGCAACAGATGGGTCTGGATAAAGAATAAGTGGATGTTCTATGTGCTATATTGCAACTTTTCAAATTATTTTCAAATAAGGAGTTAAATAAAATAGAGGTCCTGCACCCAGCACTCAGATCTTGGTTTCTCCAATAAAAAACCCGGATCCTTGAAGCAAGGCTGATTCTAGGACTGCAATAGGAAAAATATAGGGTGAACCTGAGGCAGCTGTAGTGCCGGAAGGTGAGGCAGTGTTGAAAACCAAGGAACTGAATTGACGGGTGTGGCAAAGAGACACAGGCCAACCCAGGGGGCAAGATGGAATGATCAGTTCAACAGAATAAAGGAGGGTTAGGTCATAGACTCGAGTACAAAATAAATAGCTATTAGTCTATCCTGATGCAAACAATGATTAAACAAATAGGTGGAAAGAAGAGAGAAATTTCCTGGGCAGAGGAATTCCAAATAATGAACGCAGATCCTCTGCCCTCAAGGAGGGCCAGGACGTCGTCCTGTTCCTTACAGGTGGGCTGCACCCAGTGACATTCTTCCTGAGAGGATAGTGTGGACTTGGTTATGAAAAGTGGCTTCACAGTGCAGAAAGCTGACAAGTACCACCAAGGTCAATATCCACAGTGAGAAATCGGGCTTGATGCTAGATACCCTTGATACGGGGCACCCAAAATGGCACTTTAATAACCTCAGCTGTTATCACGAGAGAAACTTTAGACAAATTCCAGTAGAGGGGCATCCTGTGAAACACCTGACCAGTAGTCTTCAAAATTGTCAAGGTCCTCAAAAACCAGGAGAATCTGAGGAGCTGTCATAGCCAAGAGGAGCCTAAGGACATGACAATTAAGTACAATGTGCTATCCTGAATGGGATCCTGGAACAGAAAAAGACATAAAAAATGTATCAGTATTGGTTCATACATTTTAACAAATGTTCTTTTCTAATGTAAGATGTGGTAATAGGGGAAAGTAGCTGAGGATATATATGGAAACTCTCTACTGTTGTCATGTGGAAAAATTATGAATAAAATCTATTTTTAAAAAAATGCAGATCCTGGATTAAGTGGTTGGGAGTGGAGCCCGGGAAGCTGTGATTCAGGTGATTCAGATCCCTCAGGAGTAAAGATCACCAGCTGATCAACACTGAAAGTTACATTGTTGCTTGTCTTGTCTCCCAGCTCCAGACGCTGATTTAGCCTTGGACTTGGAGGCTTGAGCGTCTCCTTTCTTTAAGACGCCAGGCCAGTACAGACCCCACCCAGATAAGGACTGATTAATCATGGAGCAGTTCTGCCTGGGTGATAGCACAGCTGGAGAGCCCGGGTTAAAACAATACCCCCAGGTCCATGATAAGTAATCTTCCTAACTGAGCACTTGCTATCCACCAGGAGTCAACAAATATTTACTCTGGGCAACACGTTGCAGTTGTTAATGATTCATTTTTCCTGTTGACCGGGTCTTTGAAAGGCTGGGAGGGCTGCTTTCTGTCCTGTCGCTTACTGAGCAGAGCAGGGAACAGAGCCAGGTTGCAGGCAGCCGGGGCACCAGCTGCTCATTTCACAAATACTATGGGCATTGCTGCCTGCTGCCTGGCTTGACTGGACCCGAGGGAACCTCTGAGGTGAGCTCCTGAAGAGCTGGCATCTTCCTCTTTCCCTTAGACTTCCCCGTGGTCTGTTTCATTTCTGGTCATTTTCTTCCTAGGTGGGCTGCTTTTCTAGGAAGTTTGACTCTGGTTACACATCCTAGTTTGGGACCTAAGTTTGGTTTTGACCTTTGGCTCTGGCTACTGGTCCTAATTTCTTTTTGGCTTTGGAACAGTCTCTTTGCAGATTGAGACTTTGCTAAAGATACTCTGTTGGGCACTGCTTGGGGACTTCCCATGGTGTCTGCCTTTGGAGGGATGGGACCTGAAGATCATATAGACAATGAGGACACATGAAAGAGCAACTTTGGAGAAGGACTCCTAGAGGAGGAACAAAAGCAGCAGCTCATTCGTTTTCAATCAGGGTGTTTGCACATATTATTCCAAGTACCCACAAAAATGGCCCTATGAGGAAATGTTACAAGTTGACCCATTTTCTAGAAGAAGTAACTGAGGCTCAGACGGGCTCAGATCCTGGCATCTAGCAGGTGACAGAAATGTGCTCTGAAGGCAGACTGCAGGTACCCCACCCCAAGTTCCCGCAACACTCACCATTTCCATATACCAGACTTACTTTTACCTTCTAGCACCTGTGTCTGCCTGAGGGCTCTCCCATTTCCCCCAGGGCACTCCGTGCTTTGTGTGTGTGTGTGTGCGCGTGCGCGCGCGCATTGGGGGAACAGGCCGAATAAGCCAGGAAGGAGTGTCCCCTTCCTCAATATCCCTCAATCGGTTTCAGCAGGTGTTCAGCAGGGGCCAGCTTCTTTTGGCCCCTGGGGCGGATGATCAAGTCCTGCTCTGCACTCTCTCCCTGCATTCCCCTGGGGATGCCTGCCAGCTGCCCAGAGTGTTATGGCTTGCTCATGTATACTTCTTTGGCTTCTCTCCTTTCTGTTTCACTTCCTCACACCCCTCTGGGTGTTTTCTGGAATCACCTGTGAAATAAATGCACTGGAATCCTTGTCTCCAGGGAAGCCCCAGTGAAGCCACACAGTGGTGCATGCCACAAAGCCCTTGGGACCCACGTTTCTCTAGGGTGTGTCCTCATCATCCTGGGTCAAAACTGGCTTGTCACCAACAAGTACATCCTCACCTCTGGGAACAAATAAAAAGTGGAGTACAAGAAGCTTCTTTCTAATAACACAACCCAGAAATAGCATACACCAGTGTCCCTTCCTCCCATCAGCCAGCACCTGGCACATGGCCTGACTTAGCTGCAAGGGAGCCCTTGTGCTCAGCCAACTCAAGAGCTCCGTTATGGAAAGGAGGAGGTGGAGGGTGGGTTTACACTAGCTGCAGCCACAACACTGCGCCACGGGATCGAGCAGCTGAGCAGGGTTTGGCACAGGGAAGAGATGAGGCTGGAGAGGTAGTCTGGGTCAGAAAATAAAGGGGTGTTCTGAAGGTGAAGAGCATCTGGCTTTGTTTGGAAGTTGAGGGGGAGGGGTCACTAACATTTTCATCAGGCACCTGGTGGAATCCAGTTTTGTGAAGACTGTTGATGGTGGGTTATGAGAAGGGACTGGAGGTTGGTCAGCAGGGACCTGAGCCTAACCGGGGACCCTGGTTGTGAGGGCAGAGATGAGGTGTCTAGTTCAAGATCCGTTGAAAGTTGAAACGATAAGGATGAGGCTCCAATTCCAAGCTGCACTCCCAGGCTCTGTCCCTTTGGTGGCTGGGACCCTATGGAGTGCTTCCAGCTCACTCCAGAGGCAGAGTTTCTGTATGAGAAGTAGGTTTTCTATGCCTGATCTCTCACTTGCCAACAGAGTGACCTCAGGTAAGTCACTTTTAGCCTCGGTTTCTCTGATCGTGAAATAGGATGTTCCTATCTTCGGTGGGGCACTGTTATAGTGACTAAGTATGCTGAGATCCTTTGAGGGGGGATTCAGTGAGAAAAGTTATAACAGGGAAAACTCAAAACAGATTTGGAAATTGAGTTGGCAGAGATCTAAAGAGGGGGCATAGCACATGGGCATTTTGAAGACAGAGCTGGCAGCAGGGTTTTATTGTATTTAGTTTTTCTAGGAAAAACTCAGACTTTGGTACCCAGCAAATGAGAGGTCCAGGCCTAGCTCACCAGCACACTAACAGATAATCCACTTCTTCCACACCTGTGAGACTTCAAGTAAGTTACTCAACCTCTCTGAGCCACAGGTCTCTTCAGTGAAGCAGAGACACACATGCCACCTTTATGGTCTGTGAGCATGATGTGAGAGTGCTAGCAAAGTGCCTAGCACCGAGTTGGGCACACAACAGCGCTAAGCAGATGTAAATTCCCTTCCCCTTTGATTTTGCTTAAGAGAAACCAAAAGATCTGATTGACTATAGGTTTAATCAGAAAATGGTTAATTCAGAGAGGAAGAATCATCCCATCTGGTATTTGGTCAAGGGAACCTGACTGACTTGAATCTCCTTCCCCCCCAAACCCTAGTTGTGTTGGCACAACTTCTCCATAACCTTGCTCATAGCCACTTGCTAGGACACTAAGAGAAGGCAGCTCTGGAAGCAGAATCGATATGGTAATTTTAGAAATATAAGACAGGGCGACATGCAATCGATTAAATTACATTTCTCCCCCCCCCACCTAGGGTAATGACTCCAGAATTGAGGGGAATGGCTCCAACAGAAGGAGAGGGAGCCATAGTCTGCGGTCCATATGCCCGCCGCGCTCTGCAGTTCCTCTTAGCTGCCCATCTGTTCGTCACTGCCGCGCCTAGCCATGGGGCTTATAAAACCGCATCCGCGTACGTGGAGCCGTCGCTCAACAGCTGTGTGTCCGAGGCTCACACCAAGTGCCCTCACCATCCCTCAGCGCCTCTTTCTGCAGTGCCTTCTCCTCTTTGCCTTTCAATTTCACTTAACGATAGTTCTCAATTATTGCTATTTGTAACAAAATGGAAAACAGAAAGTGGGCTCGAATTTAGGGAACTCCCATATGTGTTACGTACCTGCTGGACACTCTAATTTCTTATGTCATAGTCACTGTGGGGTAAGCATGAGCAGTCCCATTTTACTGATGAAAAATTTAGGATCATAGAAACCAAGTCACTTGCTCAAGTTCATACTCTAGGAAATGGCAGCACTGGGATTGAACTATGGTCTTACCACATACTGCTCTTGCATTGTAACAATGATTGGAACGCACGCACACACGCACGCACACACCCCAACTGGCCCTTTCCAGCTGTCTTCCCTAAGAGGTGACCTCTAGTGTGACAGTTTGGACTGAAATGACTTCTTGATGTTGAAGAATGAGCTCCCTCTAGTGGCAGAGTGTGGTTGGTGCAACCTCAGGTGCCTTGGGACACAGGTAAATACAGAAAGACGTTTACTTTCACGCAGTACAATTTCATCTATTATACATTATTGAGACTGCTTTATATAATGCACAAATGGAATTTAAATCTGTGTTTACCCTCATTGCAAAGTTAATGCCAGGAGAGATGATAACCTCTGTTTATCCCGGAGTGGCAAGAGAGACAATGGGATTACTGTTTTCACGGAGCTCTGTGATTTCCCAAGAGCTTTCACATCTTTGTCTCAGGATCTTCAGAACATCTCTGAGAGGCAGCTGTCCCTTCTTCATAGTCGAGAGAGCCAGAAATCAGGAAGGTTAAGTGACTTGTCCAAGGTTGCCCAGCTGGTCAGTAAAGGAAACAAAGAAATATGGTCTGGAAAGTCGGGTTTCTACCTTCAGGCCCTGTGTGTGCTCAGCAGCAAGATGGAATCTTTCTAGCCCAGAACTGGGTACACAGCACAGCAGAGTATCTGTCAGGTAAAGTGCAGGTAATCATTGTGATGATATAAGAATTAAATGAAACAAATTAAATTATGATGGGTAGTTTTAACTTCCTTGTCCTTCTCTTCTCTGATCCATCCTCTCATTGTCCCAGAAAGATTAAAAAAAAAAAAACCAAAAAAACCCACAAATTCTGTTGGATTCTTGCTTGAAGAACCCCAGGTTTCCCCAGGACTCTCAGATAAAATACAAACTCTTAGGCTTGGAATGCAAAATCCTTCATCATCCAGACCATATTTACCTCTTCAGGCCCCTCTCTCTCTGTACCTACTGCCACTTCAGGAAATTCACCCTTTTCCTCTTTCCCCCTAAACATCATCTCCTGTCACACCTGTGCCACCCCCTCTATTTTGGAGTGATACAACACTCCTTCCCACTCCAGGGGAGAGAGCAGCTCTCTCTCAGGGGTTTCTGACTCTAACCCTTGATGCCTGTTTCTTGTTTTATGAACTGTAATTTTGCTTTGAGCACCTTTCTCCCCCTCTCCCTTCTCTCTCACTCCTGGCTGAGTTCATCTCTGGGTCTCCAATGCCTAACACTGTTCCTAGGGCACAATGAGTTCACTAATATTTGCTCAATGCTCCAGGAAAGGTAAAAGAAATGCCTGCAGGAGTCATGGGCAGAATCGAAGTCGATGTGATACAGTTGACGGGGTTCAGGGCTACTTGACAATTTGTAATAAACACTCATAGTAAGCGTATATTCAGATGCCAATGGTCAGGGTGTTCAAGTCAATGTATTTTCTTTAATAAATACTTTTAGGGGAAAGGTGGTTGAAATAAGGGACACTTGGCTAACCTTGGGATTTTTTTTCCATCATATTTTCAGAAACTCTTTTGAGCATCAGGAAGAGAAGGAAGCTTGTGGCTTCTTGTGTTACTCAGGCCATGGAAGGTCTGGGTGGTTTTCCTGTCCAAATGCAGATTAGTTGACCACAGCAAGAGGTGCTGGGGGAGAGAGTGCTCAGTGTCCCTTCTCTGTTGGTTACTCCAGATTATTATCTCTCTTGTCCCTCCAGGAACCCATGCAGATTGGACCCAGCCGACCTCCCTTAAGTTTTGAGTTTTTATTTATTTTTCTTTTTTGATGCTGGGGATCAAACCCAGGATCTTGTGCATGCTTGGCAAACTCTCTACCACTGAACTATACCCACTGAGCTAGTTTTGAGTTATTTTATTTTATTTTTATTTTTTAAAATATATTTTAGTTGTCAAGGGATCTTTATTTTACTTATTTATATGCAGTTCTGAGAATTGAACCCAGTGCATCGCACCTGCCAGGCAAGTGCTTTACCCCTGAGCTACAACCCCAGCTCTGGAGTTATTTTAATTACCACCCAGAGTCTTCTCATTAGTGTCTTTGACTTCCTGAAACTCTTCGACAGTGTCCTTGACCAATAATCTTTTAGTATCTGCTTGAATCTAGGGGCTAACTCTTCTAGAAACAGCCTATCAGTTGTTATTAGAATGACTCTCCCTAAATATTGATCTAAAGTCTGTTAATGTCCCATTGCTAACCGTAGTGTGTGGGAGGTGGAAAGCCTCCTTTTCTTCCCTCCCCAAACTGTTTGGCTTGCTGCCAACTGTTGAACTTCTTTTGCTCACAGACACAGCTAACGGCTGCCCCTAAGCAGGCTTGGGGGTCCACCTGCAGTGTGGGCTGTGCACACAGCTGTCACTGCAGGTGTGAAGCAGCACATAGCGTCCGCCAGCCGCACGCCAATAGGAACATCTGTAGATGGTCAAAGCTGGAAAAGAGTATCTTTTTTTTTTTTTAACAAATTCTGATGACAGGAATGAAGACCTACCACGTTCCCTCCATCATAAAAATTGATGGTTTTACTTTCTGCATTTGCTGCTAATGTCTGTCCACATGCAGAGCTTATTTATATAGTTCCACTGATAAGGTGAAAATTTCATGTGCTTTTCTCTACTGAATGTAACCATTTGATGATTTTTTTGTGTGTGTCATTTAAAAGTTGCCTGAACTATTGTTGTTCTTATTAATTTTTGTAGTACTGGGGATTGAACACGGGGCCTCACATGTCAGGCAAGTGCTCTACCACTTGACTACATCTCCAGACCTTTTTTATCTTAATTTGAGAGGGGATCTTGCTTAGTGGCCCACGCTGGCTCAGCCTATAATCCTGCCTCAATCTCCTGAGTAGCTGGAATTACAGGCATGTGCCACCATGCCCAGCTTCTGAATTGTTTTAGTGGCACAGGAAAGATTTAACCTCAGGTTGGGCAGGTGAGCTGTTGCCAGATTTTTGCCTGTGATGGATGTGACAATGGTCACTGACATCCTTTGCAAATGAAGCGTGTGTGGTTCCCCAGCTGCTGGGGACAGTTCTACAGGGATTGCCTCCATTGAAGATGACCACCTCACCAAGGCCTCAGCCTCTCCTCTGAACCGCCTCCATGACTCATGTGGTGACATAGAGGCCTGATCCTCTCTCTCCAGTCCGGGATGACTCTGCAGGGCCTCCACCAAGGCTGGACTACAGACCAGCTTCTCCCTCTACTCAATCCTGCATCCCTCCCTCCTCTTTTCCTTAGGCATTGATCAAAAAACACGCCTTAATAAAATTCCTGTATCCTAATTTCTGCCTCAGAGTCTGCTTCTTGAGAAATCCAAACTACAGCACCATGCTGGTGGCTCCCCTGTGTCCTCAACTCTTGGGGTAGCTAGCCGGTGACACAGGTGGGGTGTCCTCCCCTCCCTGGGCCACTGTCTGGGAGGTGGATGCCGTCCCCTTGAGCTGCAATGCTGCCCTCAGCTACGGTCATGGCATCACTGCCCCCTGGCCAGGCTAGTTTCCAGCTCTTCTTCTGAGATTGTTTTTAATTCATCTCACTATGGAGATGAATTCAAATTCCATAGTCAAAGAATCACCCAGTTCTGGTGACTGGGTGATGGGAACACATGTAAAGAGCATATTCCTTCCTTCTTGGTCACCATATCTTCCTTTCTTCCCCATTGTCACTACTCGGTGGGACCTCCATTGTCTGTCCCCACTTGGACTACAGCTATGGTCTCCTAACTGACCAGTTTGTGCGCTCGTATCTCCCTCACCGAAGCCAGGGGAACCATTCCAAAGCTCACATTTGCTCATGTCATTCCCTTGCCTAAAACACTTCAAGCGGTCCTTATAACTTCCTGGACAAAGCCTAGACTCTTAGCAGAAGACCCACCTCCCTCTACAGCAGCTCCTGTCACTCTGGACTTGCCTCTGGTTTCCTGAGTAACTGAAAACTCCTGCAAGCTCCCACGCTTTTGCTCAGGCCAGTCCCTCTGCCTGGGATGTGATTACCAACTTTCTTCACCTGGTGAACTCTTGCTCATCCTTCCAGATTCAGGTCAGTTATCAACCTTGCCAGGAATGCTTTTTCTGAAATGGTGGGGGTGAAGAGACCCTCATTAGATGATCATAGAAATCCGCATGGCCACCACAAAACGTGAACATTTCTTATGGTTAGGATATGGATGTCTCCCTTTAGAGGCGGAATGATTGGGTTATGAGCACCTTCACCCAATCAGTGCTTTAATTCCCTGATAGGGATTAACCAGGTGGTAATTGTAGACACATAGGGTGTGGCTGGAGGGGGGGGGGCATTGGGGACGTGACTTTGGTGTATATATTTTGTAACTGGGCAGTGGAGTCTCTCTCTGCTTCCTGATGCCATGTCCTGGGCTGCTTTCCTCCATCACAACTTCCTCCATGATGTTCTGCTTCACCAAGGGCCCAGAGCAATGAAGCCTGCATCTATGGACTGAGGCCTCTGAAACTGTGAGTCCCAAATAACCTTTTTCTCCTCTATAATTGTTCTTTTCAGGTCTTCAGGTCACAGTAGTGAGCAAGCTGACTAAAACGGTGATGAGACGTGCCTTCACTTCCCCCGAACAGCCAGTCCTTTGGGGTCCACACGGTGCCTGGCATAGACCAGGCACTTTTGCAGAACCCAGCCTGAGCCTCTTGATTTATGATGCTGCAATGGTTTATCAATTGAAATTGTTACAAGAGACATGCAAATGAGCAAATTTCATTACACCCTCACTAAAGTTGGGTATTGTTAGTCTTTGATAGCTATAAAATCCTCTGTATTTTTGTTTTGATTTCATTTTATAGATTAAACACTTTCCCATGTGCATTGCTGATTAATAGCTTCTTTTATGGATTATATATTCCTGTCCTTACCTTTGTTCAATAACCTATGGTCTAAAATCAAATTTCTCAGGATCAGTAACATGGAAGTGGGGGTGTCCAAATGGAACTTGGCAGGAAAACGACAGTATGATTTGGAGATCTTTTTGTTACTCTGTGAGCTTCTGTTTTCTTTCTTTAAAATGATAGGCTTCTTTACTTTGTCCCGAACTGGCACCACTTGGTAACTTTATAAAAAATATGGACTCCTGGGCTTAAATCTACTGATCTGTGTTCTCTCAATGGAACAGGGATTTTCCTAAAATTCCAGGTGACTAGGTGCAGCCAATTTAGTCAAATTCACAGACTGACCTTGGGAACCAGTGGGCCTCCCAGCTCCATGGTTTATGAGCTTCTGTGGGACCCAGGTACTTGGGACCTGGAGAAAAGGAAAAAGGGGAAATCTCTTGCTGTCTTCTGATGCCTGCAGCACTTTGTAGAGC
This sequence comes from Sciurus vulgaris, assembly GCF_902686455.1. NCBI lineage: Eukaryota > Metazoa > Chordata > Mammalia > Rodentia > Sciuridae > Sciurus > Sciurus vulgaris. The sequence goes on from NC_136476.1 coordinate 63,609,207, forward strand.
AAAGAACATTCTTTTTCCCTGTAGCTCCAGAGGGAGAAGCAGCAGGTGCGGGTAGTAACTCCACAGAGGCAGCTTTGGGCTCAGCAGATGCGGAAATTTGCTAAAGACTCACATTAACCAGCACAGGAGTAGCTGCCTGGTGAGCTGTGGCGAGGATCAGTCAGTCAGACACAGAAAGGGCTGGCCTGGGCTCCCACAGAACCAGAAGCTGCCTGTGTAAGAGGCAGCAAGATCTTACACCCGTGAGCCTGCGAGGCTGGTGTCTTCTCTGCTCCCTGCTGGCTGTGGGACTTGAGGCACATTACTACATCTCTCCAAGCCACCATTACTTCATCTGTAAAATGGGGAGAATAAGCCATTTTGGTCATATTTTTTAAATCACTGCTTTGTTGAGACACAACTTCCAGACCATAAAATTCATCCTGTTTAAAGAGCACAGTTGAGTGGCTTTTAGTATATTCATGGAGCTGTACCTCCCCTGCCACATCACTGACTAATTTTGAAGATAAAACAAGATCCTGCAGGGGGAACGTTTAGCACAGTGCCAGATGTGAGTGTGTGCTCAGTACGTGCCAGGTATTGTTCTCAGTGGATTCCTTACCTGTAGTGGGGTTTGAGGGTGTTTGGGGTGACCACCTCCTGGGGCCATTACAGGGGACACTTGGGTAATGAGAAGGGAGAAAGAGGACCCAGCAGAGGGAACTTCCAGGCCTCTTCTACCTTGTGAACATGCGTGTCTGTAACAATAAATATTAACGTGCATATGTGAACAAGTCATAGGAGATTCTTTAATCCTCACTTCAGCTCTGTGAGCTCCATTTTTATCCTCACATATTCCCATTGCTCAAAGGTGAGAACTGAAGCTTCCAGAGGCCACAGATTTTTTTTTTTTTAATTGGGGATTTATTTATTTATTTATTTATTTATTTTTTTGATTGTAAACAAATGGGATACATGTTGTTTCTCTGTACATGGCGTAAAGGCATACCATTTGTGTAATCATAAATTCACATAGGGTAATGTTGTTTGATTCATTCTGTTATTTTTTTCCCTTGCCCCCACCCCTCCCACCCCTTTTCCCTCTATACAGTCCTTCCTTCCTCCATTCTTACCACCCTCCTTATCCCTAACCCTAAACCAAACCCTAACCCTAACGCTAACCCCTCCTATCCCCCATTATATGTCCTCATCTGCTTATCAGTGAGATCATTCGTCCTTTAGTTTTTTGAGATTGGCTTATCTCACTTAGCATGATATTCTCCAATTTCATCCATTTGCCTGCAAATGCCATAATTTTATCATTCTTCATGGCGGAGTAATATTCCATTGTATATATATGCCACAGTTTCTTTATCCATTCATCAACTGAAGGGCATCTAGGTTGGTTCCACAATCTGGCTATGGTGAATTGAGCAGCAATGAACATTGATGTGACTGTATCAGAGGCCACAGATGATTCCGTGACCTCTTCATGTAGGGCAGATAAATATTTTTATTTGTTCCCTACTTTTTATAATATATACAGTTGCAAGCTTCCAGAAAAACAAATGAACAAAAAAACCAGAAAACAAAACAAAACAAAACAAAAACACCACCACCCAGCTGGGCAAACTCCAACAAGGACAGAAATTGAGTTTAAATGTATCTGATGAGCAGTGCCCAGCCAGCTCCCATCTCTTCATGTGTTCTCTCCTTTGATTTTCTCCTATGTGTTGGAGAACAGGCACCAATGGGAGAAATCTCTTTCACAAGAGGATGATGGGTCTGGGAAATGGAAAGGCCCCGTTCCAAACCCACCATGTGCTTGGACCCTGTGGTGCATGTTTGGGTTTTGGGCTTTAAAAATCCCTGAGGGTGAGGGAGTCCCTGCCCACACTGTTCGTGCCAGGTGAGTTTGAGCCAGCCCCAGTTTCACTTTGGGGGCTCTTTGCCTCTTGGTCAACTTCTAGCTGGATGCACTGATGTCCCTTCACAGGTGTTTGTCTTGTCGTAGGGCATGGGTACCTGCTGTGGGTACCTCTCCCCATGGCAGGTGGTGGGCCCAGAGTGGCATCAGTCTCATTATAGATGGGAAGGCATCCCCAATACTGGACACTGGGACCTACTACTGTGGCTGTAATGTGGCCCCACCCAGTGCTTCTCCCTCCCTGTATCAGAAGGCCCACTTCAGAGAGTAGATTTGCCTTTCGTGAGTCTTGGCAAAACTCGATGGGACTTAGCCCACGTAACTGGCCTGGTTCCCCCTTCTAAGTTCCAAACCCAGCGCCTCCCTGTGTGTAAGGCTGGCTTCCTCTTCCCCAGCTCCAGGCCCCTTGGTCAGGTCCCAGATGTCAACAGTTGACCCTCGCTTCTGAATAGGTATGGTCTAATTTCATTTACGATGAAATCCTTCAGGTCTAGTATTATACCTGGTACAGAGTAGAAACTGAATAAATATTTATTGAACAAATAAATTGGAACCATTTAAGGGTGATGGGTGTTGCAGGAATGGATGATGGTCAGTTATTTTTTTTCAGAGCTAGGATGATTTTAAAAGTTTCATGGTTTATTTTCACCTCCACCTCACCTGTTAGAGAAACATGGCGCTGGTTTTGTTGGATTTTAAAAGGTGCCAGAGGACTTAATTTAACACGCTGAAGCACTTCAGCTTTCAGGACAGTCGCCCCAGACACTCTTGATATATCAATTCAAATCCTGTTCGCATTTCTGTCATCTGGATTTGATGCATCTTCTCAGGCACTTGGGGATAAATGACTTTTTAATAATTCTGTAATAAAAGGACTTTAGCCATTTCTGCTATTCAACGCCTGAATCTATTCAGATTTTTATTTATAAGTACACCTCCTGCACATGGTTTGAAGGGATTCAGATGCTCTTTGGAGCTATTTACAATCTAAGACCTCACTTCTCAAAAATGAACATTTGTGGTTGTTTTTCTGTTGGGAAATGAACCACTTAAGGAATCAAAAGGGAGAATTCCTGTGTCCAGGCATAACTGAATGCGAGTCTGACTCAGGAAGGTGGAAGGGGGTGCAGGAAGCTTCCCTCCAGGCCGACGGCTTGCTGCTCAGTGTTCTCCGGCCTTCATCGAGTAAAACCCTGGAGGCCCCATCCAGAAAACCGTCTTGTTCTTCAGAACACTTTGACTTGCCAGAGCAGAGCTGAATCTATTTGCTCTGGACTTAACACATTCTTCACAGGGCCCATTATGGACTAAGTTGTATCTTCAACTACCACCTTCGATTTCATATATCGAAACCCCCATCCCCAGTGTAACTATCGTTGGAGATGGAGCCTTTATGGAGGTATGTAAGGTCAACTGGTCATAAGGGTGGGGCCCTGATCCCATAGAGTTGGCATCCTTAAGAAGAGGAAGAAACATCCAGAGCTTTTTATTCTCATGTTCATCGAGAGCAGAGGCCATCCACAAGCCAGGAAGAGGGCCCTCACCAGAACTGAAGTTGCTTGGCACTTCACTGGATGTGCAGCCCTCAGAACAGTGAGAAAATAAATGGTGGTTGTTTAAAGCAGTCCATGGCATTTTGTTATGGTGGCCAATGGAGGCTAATGCAGCGGCCTCACCGTGTTCTCTTCCAAGGGAAGTGTATTGGTTAGTTTACCAGGACTGTCCTAACAAATCACCTAAACTTGGGGGCTTAAAACCACAGATATTCATCATTCATAGTGCCAGAGGCCGGAAGTCCAAAATCGAGCTGCCAGCAGGTCGCCCGCCCCTCCAGGATGTAGAGGACACTTCCCCGCCTCTTTCCATTTTGGGGCCTTCCAGGTACCTCTGGCTTTGACAGCAATACTCCAATCTCTGCCTCCATCTTCACGTGACTTCTCCTCCTCCCTCATGTTTTCTCCTATCATGTATAAGAAAAATTGTCACTGGATTTAAGGCCCAAAAAGATAACAGAGGATGATCTCATACTGAGATTATATCTGCCAAGACTTCTTTTTCCAAATTAAGTTCACATTCAGTCCCTAAAGTAATGGGGATGTGGATGGATGTTTCAGGGGTTACTATCCAGCCCACTATAGACTATTTTATGTAGCATAAACGGTGGCCATTATATATGCTTCTTGAAAAAAAATATATAGCTACATTTTAATACAGGCTTTTTTCCTGTTTCCAAATTTCATGTTCATAGCCTTCTTTACTGACTCTCAATCTGCATAGATGAAGATAACACAGTGTTGAGAAGTGTAAATGTGAAACTGCATTAAATACTCACTCTGGGCCTGACCCTGGGCCAAGAGTTTTATTTGTTACCTCATTTCATTATCACCATAACGCTAAATGGTAGACGCTATGATAATGTCCATTTTGCAGTTGAAGAAACTGAGGCACAGAGAGCTAAGATTAGCTGCATAAGGTTCCCAACTTGGCACACAGCAGAGCTAGGATTTGAACCCATGTCTATCTCAATCCAAAACCTGAAGTCCTAATACAGGCTCGCTGCTCCTTGAAAGGATGGTGTGCTACCTTGACATTTGCTAGTATCTGGGGAGTTAAAACCCCAGGGGCACACACATTACCAGGCCAGGCTGTGGAGGTCCGCTTTCACCCTAGTCTGCCCGTGTTTTGAGTGTAAGGAAGTGATACAACATAACTGCAGAGCCTGGATTCTGGAGCCCTACTGGCTTTGAATCCATATTCTACCAGTTGCTGGGCAAGTGACTTTACCCTCTGGCCTGTTTCCTACAGGTACTATGAGACTCACAGTGCCTATCTGTAGGGTGATTAGGTGAGATAATATTTATATGGTTTAGAAAAGTGTTTGGCACATGGTAATTGGTAAATGTGAGAAAAAAATCATTCTTGATAGCTGGGAAAGTGGTGCACACCTGTCACCCAAGTGACTTGGGAGACTGAGGCAGGAGGATCACAAGTTTGAGGCCAGACTTAGTGAGGCCCTGTCTTTAAAAGAAAAAGAAAAAGAAAAAAAGAATGGGGATGTGGCTCAGCAGAGTGAGATCAATCCCTCGTACCAAAAGGAAAAAAAAAAAAAAAAAAAAAAAAAAAATCCCAGAATCTTTCTAGATTCTCAAAATAGCATACCTTAGGGCCTAGCTTAGTTTAGTAGATAACAAATTGTGGTCATTTTTGTTGTAGGTGGGAAACTGTCTTGATTTCCTCCCTTTCCCTTCTCCAGCAAGAACATTGCAGCTCAGAACTCTAGAAATGAAGATCCACAAAATTCCCACCCCAAAGGGCACAGAGATGCGGAGCTGTCTTGGGTGATTTTCAGGGAGGCTAAGAGAATTCCTGTTATAGGAGTATAGTTTAGTGGTAAGAAGCTACTGTCTGCACCTTTTTAATGATAGGATTGAGTGGCCAGTTGACACCACCTCATCTCTGGTCTTCCTGGGATGTCATGACTAGAAACCTCATGACTAATGGACAGATTTCCTGATAATGCAGGGAAGGGAAAAAATAGTTAAGTGACAGCTATCCAGGCCTCTTGGAGAAGCATCTTCAGAAAAAAGTGACATCTCAAAGACTGCTGTGTCACAGAAATAACGGTGAATGTGAGTCTAGGATGAGTGAAAGTTTCATTTCATTTTTTTCCACTTTTGTTCTTTATTTTTTTTTCTCTAATTCTTAACCTGGATCCCCAAGCATTTGCTACTAGGTCTTATGCAAATATTGTAAGAAATGATAGCATCTAAAATTTGGATAGGTCTATATTATAGACCTATTTTCCAACCTTTATAATTTAACTTAATTCTCATAATGATTTACTGATATCCCCATTTTACAGATAAGAAAATTGAGGGCCAGGGAAGTTACTTACCAGGACATACTACCAGGGAGCTGCAGAATCATGATCACAGATGGGACCTTTGGAGTCCATTTTCTATACAATTCCCTATCAGTGCTGGAAGGAGGCTAAGCCAGGCATATCAACTTCCTTTTTTCCTTTGGAAACTTCTTCTGCTGTTAATTCTCCCACCGTGCAGACTCCAGAGGACCTCAACGGGATATCTGCTCTCCGAACATCTCACCTCTATAGAGCACCTGGCTAGTTCTGATTTTCTCTAGCTCCCTTCCCTGTAAATGCTCAACAAACGTGGCATCCAGGTCTCTTCACAGTTTGAGTAGAGAAATTCCTAAGCACTGTGCACAACAAAATCCTTCAGCTCAAGTTTGCATTTTGATATCTTGTTAGCTTCTGGGACACTGGATTCAAAATGCAGCTTGGAGGCACCCAGCTGCCTCCAAGAAGTGAAGATGCACAGGGCCATTATCTTCTTAGCTGTGTGTCATCGGCTCTTCCACTATGAGGCTCTGAACTTCTTGAGTTCAAGACTGGGCCCTGGCAAGATCTTGGTGAATCATGTTTCCTTAGTTCTGTGTAGTGGGTTCTCTCCAGTTCCGGCCCACATAGCTTTCCGGAGCTCATCCACCAGTGGCCTATGTCATTACACAGGGGCCCACACTTAGGGAGGCCTGAGTTTGACTTAAGCTCTGATGCTTTCCTTTGAAATTCTCAATAGGTTTTAAATAAGGGGTCCTGCAAATCATGTAGCTATTCCTGGGAAGTTTGCCAGCCAAAGGCAAAGCCCTGGGAGCTCCAGAGGCCTGGTCTGTCCTTTAGATGGTGCGTATCCAGACAGGGGTGTGAATGTTGAGCATTTTCACTGGGTCAGTCCTCTGTATTATTTATTCCCTTGTTGCCATGATCAGAAAGTCTCCTCCTCCCTACTCAAGATGATGCGAGAATCCGATGGGCCTTTTCTTTAGCTATAGGGTCTAGTTTCGTTTGCTCACCAAACAGATTGCAGCTCAGTCCTGCCTTTTGCCAATCAGACAGTTATTATTTTGCTCAAGAAAGAGAAGAGTACAGGTCTGTGAAGGTGAAACAGATGCACAGTCTGATCTGCTGAGTGATAGGCTGGATTGAATGCAGGCCAGGGATTCGGCTAGCAGGTCAAGGACTAGTCCTCATTCCTCTGTCATGCCTGTCCCTCTGGAATAGCGAGAAATTTGCTGAAACAGGGATGCAGTTTGGAGGAACAGGGACCTGGTCTGGATATCGCCTTTTCCTGCGTGCACTATTTGTAGGAACATGACATAAAAAGATGAGCAAGGAACAAGGTCTCTGCCCTCATGGGCCTTAGAACTTAAGGGATGGAGCAGGCAGAGGTGAATCACGTAACAGCACAAATAGTAATCACAAGCACTGTTGCGGGTTGTGATAGGAAACCACAAGGAGAGAGGATCTGAGGGTCAAAAAGGTATCCAGAGGAGGTGACATTTGAGAGAGGAGAGAGGGCAAAGAGGAGTTTATCAGGCAAGGGACTGGCAATAGGGGCCTGCAGGTACAAAGCCCTTGAGATGGGAGGAGACATAGCTGTTTGAGGGATGAAAACAGAGTTAGGGGTGTTCAACAATCCTGGAGAGAGAAAAGAGGGAGCAAGGCGGAGATTAGGATTTTGGTCTTGGTCCTTAGAACGAATTCTTTGGAATCATTAAAAGGCTTTAAATTTTGTGTTGTTAAAACAGTTCTGTCTGAATTCTAGAGGGTAGATTGGGACAAGAAGTGGAAAAGGGATACAGTGAGGAGGCTGTGCTGGTGAGCCAAGCGAGAGGTAAAGGAAGTTTGGAGTTGGTTGTACATCAGTGGAAAACTCTGAGGGACATTAAGAAGGAAAAGAATGGAATTGATGATGGAATTGTTCTGGAAGCTGTGGAGGAAGGATGGAATGAGGCCCTGCCTGGGCCTAGTGTGCACTCAGTAAATACTAACTTCCTTTTTGTCCTTGAACCTGGGTTTCTGAGGCTCTGTCAGCCCCGTGCGTCCCCTTGAAGATGTTGAGCTCCAGCTGTGCACAGAGTTCAGGAGCATCGCCTTCCACTTTTCCAGATCCCATGACTTTGTTCCTGGTGTGGATCTTGTTATGGCACTTAGTGGGCCATTCCTTCCTGTTATGGTTTGGATAGGAGGTGTCCCCTAAAAGCTCCTGTGTTAGTGCAGGAATGAATATTCAGAGGTGAAATGAAATTGTGGGAGCTGAGAGTGTGGAGCCAACACAAGATGCCCTTCAATTGATGAATGGATAAAGAAACTATGGAATATTACTCAGCCATAAAGAAGAATAAAATTCTGGCACTTGCTGGTAAATGCATGGAGTTGGAGAATATCATGCTAAGTGAAATAAGCCCATCCCAAAAAACCAAAGGCCGAATGTTTTCTCTGATAAGTGGATAATGATATGTAATGGGATGGGGGGGGTGGCAGGGGCGTAAGAGAAGAATGGAGTTACTTTGGATTGTGTAGAAGGAAATGGGGCAGGAGGGGGTGGGAGAAGGAAAGATAGTGAACTAAGACAGACATCATTACCCTATGTACATGTATGATTACATGAATGGTGTGAATCTACATCATGTACAACCATAGAAATGAAAAGTTGTACCCCATTTGTGTACAATGAATCAAAATGCAGTCTGTAAAAGTAAAAAAAATAAAAATAAAAATAAAAAAACATAAAAAAAGATTGAGAGCTGTAGCTTAATCAGTCCATCCTGGTTTGAATGGACCAACTGGGAGGCAGGTAACTGTAGGCAGGTGGGGTGTGGCTGGAGGAGGTGGGTCACTGAGGCATGCCTTGGAAGGGTTCATCTTCCCTGTAGCCTCCCCCTACATCTCTCTCTGCTTCTTGGCTGAGTAGCTTCCCAACACTGCTGCCCTTGCACCATGATATTCTGCCTTGCCTTGGGTCCAGAGGAATGGAATTGGTGGACAGTAAACTGAATCTCTGAAATTATGAATCAGAATAAACTTTTCTTCCTCTAAGTTGTCCTTGTCAGCTATTTTGGTCACAGTTACAAAAAGCTGACTAGCTGACGATACTTCCCTGTATTGAAATTACTGCCAACCCTGTCAACCAAGGCCCTTCCAGTCTTTGTCATGTGCTCAGGTGCCCCTCTGCCACCATACGCTCATCTAAAACCAAGGCCACAGGTGAGGAGAAGCTGTGTACAGGTGGTAAATCTACTGCTGAGGTGAAATCCTGTGAGGGGGCTGTGTGGTATTGGAGCTGTGGAGTGAGCAGCACCTGCCACCTCAGAGCAGGAGGGTGGAGGGGCAGAGGGCACATGGCTTCTGTCTCTCCCTAGGTCAAATCTGGCAGGAAGAAGTTTGCAAAAGGGGCCATGGGTGAGGAAGGGGCTCAAGAAAGGGCCATGCTTATGTGTATACGCTCTTGCATGCATGTTCCTGTGCACCAAAGGGTGTGTACAGGCTCATACTTGCCAGTGTGCATGTGATTGTGTGGTGTTCATGTGCTTGCATGCTGGGGTTCAGGTCTGCACATGAGTGTATGTGCATACCTGGTTGAGCGTGCATGTGTGTAACTGGGTGTGTGGGATGTGTGTGTGCACGTACACTGTGCATCTGGGTGCCTCTGTATGTGTCCCTGCAGGAGCCCTGGGCCTAATAGCAGCCCCGCCCCCAGAGTCACACATGCCCCTGGCTGCCAGCAGGTGGCCCCTGAACACCGTGTGCTGGGCTCTGGGGAAGGGGTCGCTGTGTTCCTCCAGGCCTCTCCTTCCTGAGAGATTCACTGTGTCAAGACTACAAGGCCCCTGGCCACTGCTTGGCCTCTGGGGCTTTGCCCGGGGCTCTGTCTATCCTGGTTTCACTCTCGACTCACACAGAGGAGAGGCGAATCCAGTAGCTGGGGGCATATCAGACCCGAGGAAGACAATTCTCATCTGTGTAAAGGTCCTGAGAGTGGCAGGGCCTGCCTTTGAGGGGCCACTGGACACTTGCGGTACTCCTGGCTGTGTGCCAAGCTATCCCAGAAACATGCTGACCAGACCAGCAGGCAGTGGGCACACAGGCAAGCCCTGGCTTGGGCCACAAAGAGAAACAAGAGAGTGCTCAGGTATGCCCGCTAATCCCTGCTCGTGTGGCACTGGGGCCAAGCAAGGTATTTCTCCTTCTTGGAAGGAGGGGCAGCACCATCATCCCTTCTTATAAAGATAGCAACCCAGCGAATGGAGATAGTCTTTATTTAATCATGATTATGGTCTTAGGACAGTCAGGAAGGCTTGAGAAGGAAACCAGGGACTTGGCTGGACAGACCACATGCCTGTGAGGGTCCCCACAATGTCAGAGAGCTCCCACAGCCTACTCCGTGGAAACCAACTGTCCTGGGTTGGTCCCCGGTGCCCTGTGAGCACACAGGGTCCAGGTCAGCTTGTCTGGATCTTTTGTTCCCATCAGAGGGCTGAGCCATGGTGAGCGCCTGGAGTGACCTTATGGGTTGGGGTGGGGTTCCTGGGAGGAGGGTGCCTGGTGAGGGCTTCTGGGGAGCGGAAGGGAGGGGTGGAGCCAGCAGCCCATTCGGGACCAGACCTGTTCTAGCTGGGTTGGGGGGCGTCTGAGGGAGGTGGGGCTTCTTAGAAGCAGGGCTCAGCTTAGAACCTGGTGGCCTATCTGACTTGGAAAACCCTGAGCCATCAGTCCTGTGTCTTTACTTTCTCCCAGGGCAGCCGTGATGGTGGAAAGGGAGTGGTGAGAGGGGCTTGGGCAAGTCTTTGAGCCCCGCCTCAGTTCAAAGGTAGCAGCTCAGTTTTTCATCTTGAGGATAAGCCAGAGTTCATTTTCAATCAAGAGTATTGAGTACCTACTGTTTGCAGTCCCTGGCTTTAAGTCTGAACATGACACAAGGTCCTTGCTCTCTTGTTACCTTTTAGTAGGCAGACAAATAAACAAATAAATGAGTTGACTTTGGGTGCTAAGTCATAGTCCAACAATGGAATATTACTCAGCCATAAGGAAAAATGAAATTGTGGTGTTTGCTGGTAAATGGATGGAACTGGAGACTCTCATGATAAGTGAAATAATTCAATCCCCAAAGACCAAAGGCCGAATGTTCTGATATGCAGATGCTAACACACAATAAGGGGGTGGGGAGGGAAGAATAGAAGTTCATTGGATAAGACAAAAGGGGAATGTAGGGAGATGGGAACAGGAAAGACAGTAGAATGAATAGGACATCACTTCCCTATAGGAATACGTGACCATTGAAACTCCACATCATGTACAGCCATCGGATGGGAAGCTGCATTCCATGTGTGTATGCTCTGTCAAAATACACTCTGTTGTCATGTATAACGAAAAGAACAACCCCCCCCCAAAAAAAAAAAAAAAAAAACCAACAACAACAATAAAGAGTGGGATGAATGACTTGGGGGAGGCAGAGGTGGAGCTCCTTAGATCAGGTGGCCAGGGATGGGCTCTCTGAGGAGGTGACAGTTGGGCCTGTGATGACGGTGGGAAGAGCATTCTGGATAAGGTTTTGTTTGAAGAAAAGGCTCTGAGGAAAAAAATGTGTAAATCACCCAGTTAGTCTTCTTTTATTTGTATTCATTTATTTAAATTTCAAAAGTAATACATATTCATTGTAAAAATTTCAGACCTTATTAATGTATATGAGGCAACATGTACAAGCAGTCCTTTCCCCTTCATCTCCCCTCCCCCGACCCCCAATTCCACTTCCTGGGGAGAATCCCTTTATCAGTAGGTAGGCAACCTCCCCGGTTTTTCCCTGTTCATTTGCAAATATATATTCTAATTACTGACTTTATCTTTAGTTGCTGGTCTCCTAGGACATTCAAGTTTAACAACTCCAAAATGGGACTCTGGATTCCTCCCAATAAGCCTCTTCCTCTCGCTGGCACAACTGTGCCACACAGTTGCCCAGGCCTCAGGGCTAGGAGACATCCTCAATTCCTTCTTTGTGGTCAGAGCACAAGTACGAGCCCTTAACCAGTCCTTCAGGCATTACCTCCAAAATAACAACCCCCCACCCCGCATCTTCAGGCCCTCCTCGCTCCCTCCACAGCCTCCAGCCCCGTCGAAGCCATCACCCCCTCTTGCCAGGACCTCCCAATTGCTCTTCACCCTCCTGGTTTTATTTTCTACAGCTCATCCACCCAACGAGTGTGATGTTTAAAACATGGCAGAACAGGTCATGTCCCTCCTTGCTGATTACCCCAAGTGGTTTCTCATTTCCCTCAGGAACAAAACCCAAGCCCTTCATCCCGAGGCTAAAATTCAGGGTCTAAGGGATCAGGCCCTGTCTTCCTCTTCAATCTCATCTCGTTCCTTTCTCCTCTTATTTATCAGCCTTTATCCACACGGGGCTTTCGTCTCTTCTCCTTCCTGTCCTGTTTGGGCACCTTGAATGTGCTGGGCTGGTTCTTTCATTCCAATCCATGTCACCCTCAAGGTCCCCTAATGGCTCCATGTACAGCAGACTCATTTCCCTTCTGCTTCTCCCTTCACCCCTGCCACCTTGTTTGATTCCCTGTTTTATTCATTTTACAGTTTTTGGATTAACAGAGTTTGTCTTGCTTATTTGTTTCTCTGCTTATTGTCTATCCCCCTGCTCCACTGGGACGCAGGCTCCAGCAGGAGAGATCCTTGTTCCTGGTCCTATTGACAAATGCATAGGAATGCTTCCGGGTTGTTGCTAGTGAACAAGGAGAAGGCCACAGTCAGCATTCTGGTACCTGTATTTTGGGGTAATCGCATGAGGGTTTCTGTGGAACAGATTCTAAGAAGTGGAATTTCTAGGTCCAAGATGCTACATTTTACTTGTTTGTGGTGTTGGGGGTTGAACCCAGGGCCTCAGGCATGCAAGGCATGCATTCTAGCACTGAGCCACACCCTGGCCCTGCACATTTTAAAATTTGATAGATATTGTCCAATTACTGTCCAAGTGTCTATGTCACTTTATACTGCCATCAACTTTGAACAAGCACGCCTTTCTCTATCTACATCCTTGTCAACTCAGGGTAATAGACATCTTTCCCTTCTTTTTGACTTATAGTATAAGCAAACAAACAAAAAAACCCCAAGTATTTTATTTCATTTTAATTTGTATTTCCCTAATTATATGAAGTTAAATATCTTTTCATATGCTTTTTGATCATTTGTATTTTTTCTTTTGGATAAAAAGCACATTCGTGATTCTATTCCCTAATATGGTCATTTGTAAGAAAGAATAGGGAATAGGTAAACAATTACCAGCATGTACCACATAGTATTTGGACCCACATGCATACATATGTATCTATGCATATACATATATTCCAGCTGTTTATTTCCATTTTATTGATTGATGAGAACTCTTTGTTCTCTGTAGTTAACTTTGCTGTATATATTGTCAAAATTCTGTTTTTCCTTTATTTTTCAATATTGCTTAAGATATTACATACTCTAAAAAATAGAGGTGAATCCTTAACTTTTCTATTTAAATGATCGTGAAAACAGCATGTGTACTTGTAAAAATTTTAAAAGTCTATAAAAAGCTGTTCAATGAAAAGTGATTCTCCTTCCCATTACACTGAGGTAAATTTGTGTAATATTTTCCAAAAATTTTCATATGCTTACATGCACATTCATTCATCATTCATCAGTCATTCATCCCTCTAGCAAATATTTACAAGCCATTTCTACTTTCAATATATATTTATTGGGTATCTAATATGTTCCTAGCTTTGTACCAGGTATACAAAAAGGGAATATATAAATATCATCCTTTTTAGTTTTGGAGGAACATATTCTGTATTTTTTTCAATCCAGAGGCTTCCATACTAGCATATACATAACTACTTCATTTTTAAAATGTTTATTCATTATTGTTTTGTATGCATATAACAGAAAATATTTAGTGCAGTCCTTACTGATGGGCATTTACATTGTTTTCTGTGTGTTTGCAATTACAAACGAGACCATAGTGAATATCCTGTAGCTCTATCTTTGCAAGCATGTGCAAATATATCCGTAGCACAGACTCCTAAAATGGAATTGCATTTTAAGTTTGATAGACATTGCCAAATTGTCCTCCAAAACTGTTCCAATTCACACTCCCATCAAATGTGTGAGAGCGCCCATTTCTCTACTTTATTTGCAAGACTGGAGATTATCGGTCTTAATTTTTTGCAAACATAATAGGCAGAGGATGGCACTTCATTGTTTTATTTTGCAGTTCTCTAGTTAGCAGCGAGATTGAAGATTTTTCTGTGTGCTCATTGGTCACCTGTATTTTTTTGTGAATTGTCCACATTCTTTCCCTATTTTTTATATCAAGTTTTTTGTCTTTAAAAAAATTTCGAATTGATTTTAAATTCTATCTTGTGTGGATAGTCAGGCCTTGTCTGTTATATGTGTTGCAAATATTTTCTTCCAAACTGTCCTTTATCTTTTCATGTTTATGGCAGTACCCACCTTTTCAATAGAGAAGAGCATGGTGATTTCCATTTAGAACACATTTCACATTTCTCTAACATTTTCCTGTAGGTGTTGGAACCTTTGTTTAGGTGGTTTTCTTTTTTCTTTTTCCAACCAAAATTCTCAGACGACTCTGGAAGCTTCCTGTCCTTGAGACAAGTCACTGGTCTTGCTGCTGTCATTTTCCTGGTACTTCGTTATTGATTTGCATGTTTTCCAACAAATGGAAGCATTCTGTTTTGTTGTTCAAACTGTTAGGGCTTTGTGTCTTTTTCTTGCTTAAAAAGTTATATCACACAAGAACAACTGATGTCCCCTCAACCTCGGTTTAGATTATTTTAACAGCTTTACCAGGGAGTCCTGGTGATTCAGTGCAAGTGACTCAGGGGCATCAGTGGGTGGGGATGAAGAGATGGGCTGAGGTCTCCGCCCTCTCCAGTTTGAAGAGCTGCCATAGGCTTGTTGCATGATTCCATCTGAAGACACTGGTCATTTCTGTGCCTTAGCCATCTTGGAGACTGCTATGGTTGAGCAAGGTCTTTATTTTCTAAAAGCTGTGAGGTTTGGGGGCATTCCAAGAGATTCAAAGAGTATGTTCTCTTCATCTTACAATCTCTCCCTTCTTAGTATGAGACCTATCCTTTTTGTTTTTCCTTCTATTCTGCTGCATTGGGAATTGGACCCAGGGCCTTGCACACGCCAGGCAAGTGTTCTACCATCGAGATACATCTTCGGTCCCCATTTTATCTTTTAAATTCTGAGAGTCTTTCTCAGTTACCTGGACTGACTTAGAATTTGGAATTTTCCTGCCTCACTCTTCTGAGTAGCTGGGAATGAGGTCTGTCTTGAAGCTCTGTGTTAACACAACAGCTGGATGCTTATAGGTATCACTAAGCAGATTTTGGTTATTAGGTCATTATGAAATATTTCTTTTTTTTTTTTTTTTGATGAAGGTACTCGGTGGTGAGATTTATCAGTATCTTTTATTTCTTGAGCAACATTTTTCCATGTCTGCTCAAATCTGTGAATGTTTCCCTCTCAAGCAAGAAGTTCATCTGCAGAAGGGTACAGAAGGAGAAGAAGTGTGTTGAGGATCATTTTTTAACATATTCATCTGCAAGGACAAATAACTACCTGTAGAAGTCATGATGTTTTGGGCTGTGCCACCAGGAACCCCAACTATTAGGACAAAACTGATCTCCTTTTGACAAGAAGCCCGAGGCAGGGCTGCTTCAGGCTTGGTTATTTCAGCAGCTCAGTAGGGACTGAGAGTCTTGGCATCTTGTACAACACAGCCTCTGGGGTTCACAGGGCATATGCAGATCCAACAGTGTATGGGTCCTCCACAGGGTCTCTTTAAGAGTGAGGAAATCTTCTCTCCCCCATTGATTCCCTCATATCTCATCTCTCAGACTTGAGATACAAGTCCACTGTCAAACCAGTTCCTTCTAAGGGAACAGGATTAGTCCAATCACTGTCTGTTCAAGATTCTACCTGGAGCTGTGGAAAGAGCCACCTTCCCTTGAGTGGTGGCGAACTGGTCAAAACCAAGAAGGGTATTGCTAGCGAGGAAGGGGAACGGGCAGGTAACCAATGCTGGTTGTTAGGATGCTGCTTCTCTAAAAATTAACATGCTTATTGTTGAGACAATTTGGCCCAAATTTTGAGGTTTTATAGTTCATTTCAAATGACTGTAGGTAAGAAAGTGTGTATGTGCAAATCTTAAGTCCAATTCTCCTGGAAGGGCGTTGAGTAGAAGAGAACAGAACTTTGCTCTCACCAACACAACTAAATGTTCAAGATGGAGTAGTTGGTGTCAAGAAAGAAAATTGGAGATATATTCGATGCAGAACTACATGTACAGTTCTTTTATAATTTACTCATTTTCTCTTTGAATATCTAACACACTCCATCCAATTTTAGAATTTCATCTGTTTGAATTTGCATGCATCTAGTTTGGCAACAATATTGCCATCTATTAACAAGAGTTTGAATTAATTAATTAATTTTAATTTGCTTAGATTGGTTGAGAGGAGCTTGGACATGAGAATGTCTAAATTGTGCAGAGCCGGTTCCAGATATTTTCTTGCCATTAAATGACGTCACAGCTTTTTTTTTTTTTTTTTTCCCCTCCAGATGAAAATTTGCTGGTTCTGCATGTTGGCCAAAGAGAACAGTGGTGAATGTCTTAGTTTGTGCTAGAGATATTTTACTTCCATCCCTGACAGTTGGCTATGTGGCAGGTTGAGGTTGCAAGGTATAGATTCCCATTGACAGAAATGAAACTGTATATGTTCTGACTAGACCTGCTGGGCTCCGAAGACACTGGAAATCTAGTTGTCACATGCAGTGTGTACTGTTCATGGCATGGCAAGGGTAACGAGAAATGCTGTGTCTTGGGTCAGGAAGCATGCAGAGAGTCTCACTGGCATGGAGAACATGAATTATGCGATTTGTACCTCCCAGCTATTTGAGCTAAATTGACCCTCCAGGGTCTGGAACCAGGTCCAAATTTCCTCATGCTGTTATGCTGCGGAATGCAGGAAGGGGAAGAGAGAAGGCTCACCCCTTGCTATGCTTTTGTATGCTTTCAAAACATCAGAACAGATTCTCCCAAGTAATTTTTCTTCATGCATCCGGGCATTTGAACAACGAATGCAACAGAGTCAAGTCTTGAGCTTGCAGTAGTCATCCTGCAATGAAATACCATTCTCAGGCTTGGCAAATAGTTTTTCCATTATCTCAGAGCTGCAGAGACCCGGTGGTCCTGTCCTATGTGGGGGTAGGGCTGGAAGGACATACCGATGATAGTGGTGGAGTCAGCGTGGTGAAGAGTCAAACAAAGGGTGTGTGTGTGTGTAAGAGAGGAGAGAGAAGAGATTGGGAGAGAATGTGCCTGTTTCTAAGAGAAGCCCTGGTAACAGGTTTCTGGGTAAATGAAAGTTGTATTGTCTTCCATCAGAGATGACTTGAAAATAAAGTGCTTTAATGCTAATACTGCAGATGTCTGCAGGAAACTCAGCACCGCACTGAACACTGCAGTTAGATAGCTGTGCAAAAAAGTCCATGAAGGAAAGGGCTAATGTGCAATACTTCTATTTAAGATAGAAGGAGGAAATAGAAATTGTGATAGCATGCTATTTCAAGTAATAATAGAAAGTACTTGATGTTTACATGGTGAATGGATCAATACTAATTCTGTAGTCAGCGCACATACAGTAGTTTGGATTATACAAGTGATAGATGCACTCAGTATAGCTGAAATTTCCACCCTGAAACATTTATTTCTTGCTGCGTGTTAGATGGAATTTTCCACCCAACTATCTGGAAGGATTTGCATAAGAATGGTGATAGAGCAGTATTCTTTAATGATGTGCTTTTCTTTGTTAAACTTCAAAAATGTCTATGGTGCATGATGAGGTTTGGGTGAATTGCCAAGCTAATACTTTTATATTTTCTTTAAAGAGCTTATCTTCAGTGTGTTGTGGGAGTTGCTTTATATTGTGGTTATAAAGGAAGTGGCAGTAAAGGCGAATTTGTAGCAACCTCCAATAAATGCCTCCTCCTCTTCAAGAGCTTGGTTCTACTAAGAAGGGAATTTGGAAAAGCACTTGGCTGCCACTGGTTTGGCTGCGATGGGTCCAATCTGTTGGGCTCATTTATGCTCCCATACCTGGCTCTTGTCACACAGAAACGAGGATGCCATTCTCCAGCTCAAACAACGACTCCTTGTTAGCAGAAATCAGCACCCTAGCCACAGAGGGGCTGGAGATTGGCCCCAAGCTTGGTGCTCACACTGAAGTTCAGTGGAATTATTCAGATCAGCCTGGGAGCAAGGGCTGTTTGGAAAGTGACCTTTTTGTCCTCCTCCACAAGAACCTAATGTTTACAATGTGGAGAGGAAAGGAGACTGGAATCTTGGGAATCCCAGGAATGCAGCTGCCAAGCAAAAGAAGACTCACTCTTCAGACTCTGCTCCACAGCAAGGATCTGTAAGCACAAAAGTGGAAACAACAAAACCCCAAACTGGGGCCCAGGAGGGTAGTCTGGTAGAGGGCTTCACGTTAACCTCGGTTTCAATGGAACAAAGAATTTTGAAACCCAAGTGTGGGAGGAAATTCGAGATCACCTAAGCCAGTCCTTTGTCTCATGCCCCAATCTCTTTCCCGGCACAGCTTTGCAGCTCACTGGTCATCAGTTGCTGCTTGAATACCTCCAAGGACAAAGAACTCGATTCCTTCCAATAACAAGGACAACAGGTGACATAGTATGGAGGACTTGCTATCAGTTCTGGAGACTTATGATCTTATTTAATGTGTAAAACGACCCTGTGAGGTCGGTACTATCATTGTTCCATTTCACAGATGGGGAAACTGAAGCTTTATATGTTGCAGAGAGAGGATTTAAGCCCTTGAGGCTACAGTACCTGTGTTCCCAACCCTACATCATTCCTCCAACCTGACACATCCTTAGTGGCCCAGACTGGTACTTTTCTGGCCTTTGGAGACATTGGGTACACACCTTGCTTCTCTTTTGCATGATAGCTCTTCAACTATATGAGGCAGTTTTCTTGTCTTCTTCCAAGTCTCCCAGATTAAAAAAAAAAAAAAAAAAAAAAATCCAAGCAAAACATTCCTCTTTATCCCAGTTTGTTCTGTAGACCAGTCCAATTTACCAATGTTTTTCTTAAAATGTTTCATTTATTTATTGAACATTTTGAAGAGACTTTATAAATTTTGGCCTCTGATATTGGAGACAGTGGACTTTGTTGGTGACATCTAACCTGAAGGCATCTATTCTGGGTGCTGAGGGAGACCTTCCAAAGAGCACATGGTGAACTTTTTCCACAGCCCTTTGCAGGGAGAAGGCATTTAAACAATCCAGAGCATTAAAATAAGCCAGGGTTGAGCTTCAATGTCATTGCTGGTGGGAAAGACAATGACAGAGTAAAGAACAGGAGCGCTTCTTGCAGTGCATTAGAGGGGGTTCTGCATGGCCCTCTGTGGCAAAGAGGGGATCCATTCAGCAGTCGCTGACCTGGGTTCTCTGAAGTTCACTATCATGGCACCACATTCTCCCTGCATCAACTTCCCAGCTTGTGAAAGGTGATCATTCTACTGATGACCTAGTGTCTTATTTCTTACTGAGTGAGTTCCGATTCAGCACCAGGCAACCTGGGGTTTGCTGTGTTACCTTGGGCAAAACAGTTTACCTCTCTGGGCTTAAGTGTCCTCATTTGTAAAGTAAAGACAAGTAAGCCTTCTTAACAGGGTATGGGAGAAGTTAAACGAATTAACAGAGACCAGCTTCGTAAAAGTTAGTTGAATTGGTTTGTAATCATCCTGTGGAAGTCTTGCAGGGCTTAGCAGTATAGCTAACCCCAAATTCTAGTCCATCATAGAGGAAATAAATAAATTTTACTGAGCATTTTATACACATTCTAGCTTCAGAGGTATGTTAGCTTGTTCAGAACTTGTAGGAGTCTTAGTTGATACCTACAACTATTGCTACCCCTGAGGAAACTGAGGCACAGGAAAAGGAAGTATTTTGCTCAAGGTTACATGGTTGGTCAGTGGTTGGGCTGGGCTTTGGGCTCAAGGCACTCAGCCCAACCAGGTGCTGCCTCTATGCTGCTGGTAAATGAGCATCATTTTACACCCAGGAATCTCCGAGTACTGATGCCTCAATGCTAGAGGCAGGCAGTCCCTGGCCTGGCCTGTCCCTGGAGAACACTGTTTAGTTAGAGTTTATATTTGTGCCTCCCGGTCTACAACAAGGATCGTTCTGATGTCCAGGATGCTCACTGCAGGCCTACAGGGATGCCCGTCATGGGACAACTCTGTATAAATTAAGGTCAGTGCAAGCTACCAGTAGGCTGCCATTGACCTAATGAAATCGACTACAGAGGATCACATGGAGAGCATTCTAAGTTAAAGGTATAGGACTGGCTAAGATAAAGTTATTTTGAGAAAAAAAAAAAATGTTCATCTGTAGTAAGAAACTGAAAAAAATTTTTTTAAGGAGCAATTTACATTAGTAACAATGTTCTATAATTCTTGCATTTTCTCCGAGTGCAAATCAGAAAAGAAATAGTTTTGTTTTCTTACCTGCCCATTTTTTCTGATTCTGTAGCAACGTTAGAACGGGGGAAGGAAGGGATACTCATTCATTGGGTTAAAAATAGTAAGTATTTTTACAGTGGTGGGCACTTGAATTTTCACTCAATGATGTGGAAAGAACACTGGGCTGTGTTGGGAGACCTGGTTCCTACTCCTGTTTGCGTGATTTTGAGAAAAGTACACTGCCTCTCTGGGTTCCCTATCCCTCCTCCGTTGGGGTTGGTGACTGTGATTTGTAAGGTTGTCTCCAAATCTGGATACTGTATGTTTTAGTTAGCTTTCTGTTGCCATAACAAATACTTAAAAGAAATTCACTTAAAAAGAGGAAAAGTTTTCTTGGCTTATAGTTTCAGAGGTTCCAGTCTATGTATGGTTAGTTTTGTTGCTTTTGGGCCTGTGGTGAGGTAGCACATCATGGTGGGAGCTTGTAGCAGAACAAATTCTCTCCTCATGGTAAGGAAGTGAAAGAGAGTGAGAGGAAGAGACCAACATCCTACAATCCCCTTTGAGGTGCATGCTCCCAGTGACCTCAGATTTCCCTAGGCTCCACCTCCTATAGGTTCCACAGTGCCACAGGCTGAGATCTAAAACCTTCAACATATCAGCCTTTGACAGACACTTCAGATTTAAACTGTGGTACCATGTGTCACAGCAGCTCAAGGCCAGGCAACACGAGTCAACTTAGTCAACATTGCTGGAATCCCTGCTCAGCATCAGATTCTTTTGCTGGGCCTGTGCCTACACAGCAAAAATAGAGATGTGGAGTGTCAGGCCAGTGCAGTTCAAAGTCCAGAGAATATGTCCCAACAGTACCTCTTACTGGCAAGAGAATCAGGCCATTTGTTTTCCTCTTGTGCCTCGTTTTTTCATGTTACGCTAAAAAAATTAGTGAATACGTGTCAAAGGACTTCTATAGTGCTGGCACCTTATAAACATTCAAATGATGTTAGCTTTTATTGTAATCATTATAATCCTTATGATCACATAAAAATGAAGTATTTCAATTGCGATAGGTGCTCTTAGAAGGATTTCATTGGCCTGGAAAGTAGGGATCGAGGTTGGATTTGAAGGATAAATTCACTGGTTGGAAGAAGAGTAGAACAGAGTCTTAGGTGGGGGAAACAGCATATGAAAAGCCCTGGTGGTAGAAGAAGCAGATTTCTAGGAATTTAAAGTAGGCCATGGCAAAAAGGAACAGAAACATGGTGAGATGCAGGTTTGGGGAGGAGGACAAGGACCAGGTCCGCGTGGACCCTCTGTCTGGGATATGAAAAAATTGGGCTCTGGTTTGGATGTCTCCTCCAATTTCCTGTGCCGGGAACGTGGCCCCCAGTGTTGCAGTGTTGAAAGGTGGCACCTTTGTGGGGCATTGGGGTCTTGAATGGATAAGTTCACTCATGGGTTAGTGGATGAGTCTGTTCATGAACTAACAGGTTATCATGGGAGTGGCTTTGTTAAGATGACATTATATTCATAGCCCAGTTGTGCCAGGGCAGTAGGAGAGGTTGATGAAAGATCAAAGAAAATGCCCAGAGATGGCATATGAGATAAGAGGCTTTATTGCAAAATGCTTGTAGGAAAGGTTCAGTGGTGATAGACTGGACAGATGGCAAATGGCTTGACAGACAGATGTGCTAAGCAGCACCTCCTCTTCCTCATGGTGTTTTGTACAGTGGTGTCTGGCTGAACGAGTGACTTGTATTCACAGTGCCCTCAGCTCTACCCCAGTTGCCACGGAGAGAGGGGTTTTATATGTTAGTCTGCAGAAGCAGTGACATTATCAGCATTAGCTTGCTTGTATGATCAGCATCCCAAGGAGCAACTGTCCTGATGTACCTGCAAGAAAGTAGTGTTCTATTGATAGTGCTAACTTGCCCTAGTTCCCAGTGTGCATAAGAGAAAGCCAGTATTCTTCAAGATAATATGTATTTGGACCTTCCAGCCCAGACTTGCTCTCATTGTTCCTTTAAGTTGGCAAAGTTTTGGGGAACATTCAGGGACATGGTGTTTTCCTGTCCCCTTTTTATTTAAAGATGACACAGATGCCCTCCAACAAGTTATAATACAGCAAGAAGGCCCTTTCTGGTGCTGAACACATGTTGGCACCATACTCTTAGACATGTTAGCTTCCAGAACTGTGAGTCAAATAAACTTCCATTATAAATTATCCAGTCTTGGGCATTTTGTTTATAGCAACAGTAAAAGGACTAAGATAAACTGTTTTATAGTGTCTTCTGGAGATCAGGATTCCAGTTACATTCATGGCTCTGACACCCTATGGTGATGATTGACAAGACATTGGCTTTCTTTATGGTAAAACCCAGCAGGAACTAGTTCCTAAGTTGTGGCCCAGAAGGGTTGATATCACCTGAACCATTGAGCATTCAGGTCATGCTTTAAGGACCAAAGTCTCATAGTGGGCTGATCATTGCAATGGCCCCTTGGATGTCTTGTGACTGGTAGGATGTAAATAGGGTTGAAAGACCAAACTGGATTCTCTCCTGTCTACAGGGGTCTTCAGCTTTGAGGGTTATATTCATTATTTGAGAATCAAATGAGGCCTTTGTTTTTTCTGTTTAGAGAGATGAATTTGCACATTTAAATACAAATTTGAGTGCATTTTTAGGTTTGGGTTTTGGGTCTCCATGAAACTCACCCATGGTCCCTGATTGTGTCCTTCCCTTGCCAGCTAATGTCCTGTGCTGAAGACTACGGGTTCTCACTCAGTGTCTCAGTATCTACCCAGCACCCCCAGATATTCCCCTCCTCTTCTTTTCTACTGTCATTGCCTTGATTTTGGACTCTCATCAGTTAGGCAATTTAAATTTCTTCTGAATTTTTTTCTCTGCCTTTAGCTTCCTCCTGCTCCAAATCAGTTCTCCATATACTCTGTAGAAAGAAATGTTATTAGATTGGAGGAAGTCATGAGACAAAAATAAATAAAATTGTAGAAATTTATTTCCAGAATAAAGTAAATAAGGCTTCTTATAGATACTTTGGAAAGCACATATAAATTAAAATAAATTCATAGTCTCAGCATCCAGCAGCAACCAATGGTATATTTTTTTCCTAGTTTTTTTATGGAAAATACATTTTATAGTTGTGATCAAGCTGCATACATGTTTATTTTTACATCCAAATATTTTGCTTAACATTTATTTTTCCTTTAGTGAAAATGCATATATCTATGTATTTAGTTTTATTATGGGCAGTTGAAAACATACACAAAAGCAGAGATAATATAATGTTCCTCCACTCCTACAACATATCAGTACCTAGCTTCAAAACTTATCAAAATTGTAGCAGTGAGCTTTTGATGTGAAACAGATTGCTTCACATCTAGTGACCTAAAACAATTGTTTATTTAGTTCATAATTCTCTGGAGCAGTGATTTGGACTGGGCTCAGCTGTGTGGTTCTTTTGTTAATGTTGACTGACCTCATTCATACATCTGTGTTTTGCTGCCACTTAGGTGGCTCTCCTTCTGGGATTGGCTGGGTGACATCTCATTTGGCAGGTCAGACTGGGTAACGCATCATCTAGCAGGCTGTCTCAGGCTTCTTCACTGGTGATGAAAAGCTTCTAGCCAAGCAGAAGGGCAAGGGCTATTTGAGCCCTGCTTCTATTTCATTTCCTAAGATTTTATTGGCCAATGCAAGTCACAGGGTCAGTCTACCCTCAAGAAGTGAAGAAATGGATTCCACCACATAAAGGAAGTCATACATCATCTTGAAAGGGCATGGTTATGGAGAGAATTTGTGGACATTTTTATAATTTACCACAAATGTGTTGCTAATGTTAACATCAGTAAATCTTCATTTTTTGATGCTCTTGGTAACTTGTCATGAATATAATTTAGATGGCTGAGTAATATGTCACCCAGTAGATGCACTGACGCTTGCATGACCGTTCCTCTATTGTTGGGTAGTGAAGTCATTGCCATTTTTCTATCATTATGAATAATGCTACAATAAATGCTTTATGTATAAAGCTTTCTCTGGTTTTAGGATTATTTCCTTAGAGTAGTCACAAAAGTGATACTACTGTGTCAAACATTTTAGAGCTCTTAGTATGCTTTGCCAAATTGACTTCCAAAAGGATCATATCAATTTACACTCCTACCAGAGTGTGTGAGACCATCCCACAGGGATCCTTCTAAAATGTGAATCTGATTATGCCATGTCCAGTTTAAAAGTGATCTGTTACCTTCGCAATAAAGACTGAACTATGTAAGACATAACCGTGTCTGCTACATAACTTTTGGATAACTAAAAGACTACCTTAGTTTGATAAGACCCCACATCCCAGGATCATGGAATCTAGTGAGGAGGTAAGACTGGGAAGGTTCAGAGGCTACCATGTCATCCTTCAATGTAGGTATCGTGATCATATAAGAGTAAATGGGTGTTCAGGGCACAGTACTGTTTTACTCAGCTTTTTTGCTGCTATGATCAAAAAACCTGATAAGAAATTAGAGGAGGAAAAGTTTATCTGGGGATCATGGTTTCAGAGGTCTCAGTTCATAGATGCAGGCTTCATTGCTCTGGGCCTGAGGTGAGGCAGAACATCATGGAAGAAGGATGTGATGGAGGGAAGCAGCCCAGGATATGGCATTAGGAAGCAGAGAGAGAGACCCAACTCTCCAGATACAAAAATATACCCCAAAGGCACACCCCCAATGGCCCATCTCCTCCCTGCCTACAGATACCACCCAGTTAATCCCTATCAGGATATAATGTACTGATTAGGTTAAGGATCTCATAAACCAATCATTTCACTTCTAAACCCTCTTGCATTGTCTCTCACATGAACTTTTGGGGGACACCTCACATCTAAACCATAATAAGTACTTACAGCAGAAACCTATTTATAGCTTTCTATGTATAGTATCATCTATTTTAGTATCATAATCTTTTCAAAACAATTTATGTACATAATATACATTTAATCAATATAAATACATACAACATTTGTTTTGTTGGCTAGAATGCTTTAGTTCTTAAAAATGAAAAACTAAGATTTGGAATGAAATAGGCCTGGATTTAAAATCTGCTTCCGTTAAACTTACTAGAATTTGTCTCTGAGTCTGTTTTGCTCCCTGTAAGTTTTGGACTATAATATCTCAGTTTTAGGGGTTCAGGGATGATTCAACATATACACAAAATGTTTTGCAGAGCAATTCAATAGTTACTACTATGTGAGATTAATATGTAAGTAGAAGGGAAAAATAATTGTTATAAAAATTAGGGGGCTTAGTATGTACCTTTTTCTTTTTTTTTTTTTTTTTTGGTACTGGGAATTGAACTCAGGGGGCTCAACCACTGAGCTGTATCCCAAGTCCTTTTTTCATTTTTAATTTTGAGATTAGGTCCTCCTAAATTCCTGAGGCTGACCTTGAACTTACGATCCTTCTTCATCAGCCTCCTGAGCTGCTGTGATTACAGGGTTATGCTACCATGCCTGGCTAGTATGCAATTTTTAACTCTCAAGTTACCATGGTTTGGGACACTCTTCAGTCTACTATTTAGAGCTGTTGCATTTCTGAAGTTTTGCTTTTCCCACTAACCTTGAGAACATTCAGAACCATGAAACATTTGTTCTCCTTGATGCTCACCTTCTATCTCCTTCCTGAAAAGAGAGGGCAGACCAAAGGTATATCCCTTGCGATGAAGTTCTTGAACTAAAGATTTCCAGGCAGCTACTGTCTGCTTCTCTTCACGCCTCTAGTGCCACATGGCCAGTGAAGGAGAGCAGGTATTGAGAAATGGGCCCAAGTCCAAGTTGTTTAGTAGACTATATATCTCTATCTCTATATTTGTATGTCTATATAAAATCTATCTAATTAGATAAAATTAATTTCAATAATGTGTTATTTAACTCAACATAGTATATACACAATATTACTTCAACATGTAAGCTATGTAAAATTATCAGTGGAATGATTGATATGATTTTTTTCCTATAAAGTCTTCAAATCTTCCAAATCTGGTGTATGTTTAATTCTTGCAGCACATCTCAAGTTTGACTAGCCACATTTGAAGTGCTCAGTAGCCATGTGTGACTGGTGGCTACTTTATAGACAGCCCAGTTCTAAGCAAATCTCCCTGGGCTCCATGTGGTACAACTCTCCAGGAGTATAGGTCTTCATACCCATGCATAACTAATTTTCCTGAAAACCCCCCTTCTGGGTCCAGGTTGCCTGGGTCTTTAAGGGTCAGGATTTTTCTATATGCAGAGTCTCGAGTTGGTCTATTAAACCTAGAACTGTGTTTAATTTATCAAACTGTACTCTATTTCTCTTTCTGTGAGCTTCCTTTCAGTGGTCTCTGTTTTCTTTCTTTGATTCCCATACTCCTGATCTATCAGATAAAAATATTTTTAATCTTTGGACATCAATATGGAGGAGTCAAGAAAATCCAAATTTCAAGTGTGTTCCTCCCCTGATGCTCCTCTGCTCCTAGGTGAATTTGAGGATAGAAAGAGATGTGTGGGAATATGTAACCCAAGAGCACAAGGAGATGACGAGGAATGGATGACTCTTGACAATGGCCAGAGTGTCTGAACTTCAGACATTGGTCCAGCTGAAGTGTTGTTACATAGCAACAATGATGTGCTTTTGGAAGTGACGTTTGGAGGAGTGGATGGGAATGAGGTAGAAGGGTGGAGAGTAAGAAGTCCTGTACTAGCAGTGACCTCCCAGAGGAGGCACATGCAGAGATATCTCAGTAGTGATAATTAGGGCCATCAAAATCCTGTGTGTGAGATCTTCACAGGCTGGTATTATTAGCCTTGTCTTATAGATGAAATAGTGAAGCTGAGATTTTAAGTACCTTGACCAAGGCATAAAGAACCCAGGTCTGAGAGACTCCAAAGTCCTTAACTTTTCATTGTTTCAGAGTTACCCTTGATTAGTAGGTGGCTAGGGACTGACTCAGGGAACCAGTCAGTATACCTGAGAAGACTGCCAGAGAGCAAGAGATCCTTGCAGTGAATCCTATGGTTTCTTAAAAAAGATACGGTTATAGGGCATCATTGTTCCTGTTTCTGTCTCAGCAAACCAAATTACTGCAGTGGCATACACCAAGCCCTTCTCATGCTCACAATCCCTTGGATCAGGAGTTTGCTCAGGGTAGTCTGCTCTACATCACGTGAGGTCTCAGTTGGAAGACTTGAGAGTGGAGAACTGGAATGATCTGAAAGCTCGTTCGTCTGGGTAACTGCTGATTGAGGCTGGGTATCGAGACACCTGAAGCCTCTCCATGTGGCCTGGCTTCAGCTTCCTCAGGATGACTGGGTTGCAAAAGCTAGAACCAGCCGGGAGTCGGGTTGCTTACCGCTGCTTTGCTCCAGCACTCTCACACGTGCTGCAGATGGGGTGTTCAGCAAGGTGGTTACGATGTCCTCTCTAGCATGAAGGGGAAGTGAAATAGACTGGCTTTTTATGGGAAATGTCCTGGTTTTAGGAGAGCATGTGGGACCATAAATACTGTTGTCATTTTTGGAATATATAATTGCTGACAGTCATTATCAATGTTTTAATGAAATGCCATGGTCTCTGTTATGTTTTAGATAGGATATGTCCATCAGAGCTTATATGTGAGACAATGCAAAAAAATTCAGAAGGGAAATGAATAGATTATGGCTTAGTCCACTGACATGGATTAACTGGCTGGTAACTAGGTGGTAACTACTAGAAGAAGTCGGTCACTGGGGGCATGACTTTGGGCTATATATTTTGTCCCTGGCGGACAGAACACTCTCTGCTTTCTGATTGCCATGTCTCGAGCTTCTTTTCTTTACCATGCCCTCTGCCAGGCTGTTCTGCCTCACCTCCGACCCAGAGCCATGGAGCCAGCCATCTGTGAACTGAGACCTCTGAAACCATGAGCCACAAATAAACTCTTCCACCTCTAAAATTGTTCTTGTTGAGCCTTTTGGTTACAGTGGTGAACAAACCGACTGAAACGCTAGTAAATGTCAAAGTAGGGAAAGGGTATTGGGAAAATTATAGCAAAGCAAATGGGGAGTATTTGAAAAGGCTTTCAAAAAAGCCTTTAAAAAAAAAAGTGATCCTTTCAAAAAAAAAGTGGTGATGTCACCCTTGACTTGGGCCACTGACCTTACTTATGCTCTTCGTCTGCTGTGGACAGCCTCCACTGACCAGAGTTCTGTGCTGTGTCACCTTTGCTAGGTAGCCCAGGCAGGGACACTGCGGCTTGTCTTGGACATACCCTCCTTTCTTCATGGCATAACCCCCAGCCCTCCTCCACTAGAGATCTGGAATTTCATTAAATCAGGGTTTGGGAACTGAGAAATAACGACTGTCTTTGTATGCATCGGCTCTTTACTGGCAAGCTATTAGAGGGAAGATAAGGTTCTATAACACTGCAGGAATAAAGCCCAGAAAATTATGCGAAAAGCTCCACCATCCAGGATAAATGTTATAGGAGGCATTAACCTTCCATAAAAATCCCTTTGCTAGGCAGGAATTTAAATGACAGTCACTGTGAGAGGAGATATTTAGCCTTAGAAACATTCTACTGCCACCTTCTCTTAGAATAGCAAGTTCTTTGGTTATCAGCAGTTGAATATTGTTCTTCTTTTTCAAAAGTATGCTCAGAAGTGAAGCAAGTATGTATCTGTGGCTTTGCGGGTGTGTCCCACATTGCATTTCATACTTTTCCATGAGTTGTACATGTTGTCTTTGTTTTTATTTAGGAAGATTGAATAAGAAATTGCTATTTAAGCACAGGTGAAACAAACCCTCATGATAGCCTCCAAATTACTTGCCTTGAGGGAAAAACATCCCCGCCCCAGGCATTATTGTGATTCTGCAATGAGTGTGTTAGGCCAGAAAATTACATAGATAATATAAATTTGGCTTTTCTGGCAAACAAGAAACTCAGCAAAGATTTTATATAGAAGCTTATACACATCCCATATGCGTTTATGTATATTTGGAGAAAATCTCAGGTGATATCATAAAAAGATATTTCTGTCTTAAATGCTCATTCTCAAGTGTCCCTACATGAAAAGCATTTGTAGCAGAATGAGAATCAGGGCCCTCCCCTAGTATCAGAGTCTCTCGGCCACAGCCTGGATCTGCTTCCTGCTCTTCCAGAGCTTGGTATGGAAAGATGCTGTGTTTCCCAAGGACTGAGGGAATGCAAGCTATTCCACCATTTTCCACTATTCCTTCTGTGTGGTTTCTTTCCAGGAATCCTCAAATGGGATACTTTTTTCCCTTTCTGTTAAGAAAGTAGCTTTGAAAATATTGTTTGGAGGACCCAGAACTGAAACTGTAAGAGATGACAAACCCTGAGTTGCACTTAATCAAGTTGGCATACTTATGAGGCAAAAACTTTCTCTATACTAGATCATAACAACACCAGCTGAGATTAACTTTGAGAGATGGAGATGACTACCAAAAAAAAAAAAAAAAAAAAAAAAAAAAAAGGAAGAAATATCCTAAAAGGCTTTGCTTTTTCTAATAATAAAATAATGATGCACTCTACTAATTTTTATTGGAAAAATACTTATTTAGAATATTGAAAACTTTATGCTTTAAAGTGGGCTGAGTTAAAAAAAATCTTCAGAACACTGTATCTCATCCCAAATAAAAGTTGTTATTTTAGGAAGAGTGAAACAAATATTTATCATGGGTCCACAGGCACCAGGAATCATTCACATTAAATCCATTTGATCACTGGACAGGGTATCTGTGTCCCATTTTTACACATAAGGAAACCAAGACTTGGGTCTAGCAACTTGCCTTGACTTCAGCTTACCTGGAAGAAACCTCAAGTTTGTCACTTACCATCACTGAATGTCCAGATAATCAGCCCACTCCTTACGGGACAGGCTTAGGGGACATATCTTCCAGTGAAATCTAATCTATTGACAAATCCTCTTGGTTTTCTTGACTGCATCTCCAATGCATGGCTTCCTTCTACCATCACCAGCATCATTAGTGGGTTCGAGACACTCTTTCACCTGCCCCTCTGCCCTGGTTTCTTCTAATGTATTCTGTGCTTCTGGACTCACTCTCCTGTCCTTGTCCCCCCCGGGGGAAGCCAAAATGACCTTCCAAGAAATAAGGTACAAGGCATTCCTCCCCTGCTTGGAACTCTGCTGATTTTTCTATTGTACCTGGAACAAAATTAGAATCCTTTGCCTTGGCCTGTAAGTCTGCACAATCTGCCCCAGCCCTGTTCTCCTTTCCTCTCCTCCACTCTCTGCTCTTCAAGCTCCACCTCCCACTGACATCTGACTATTTCTGGAAAAGAGCAATCTCTTTTCTGCCTTTGTTCCACACTTTTCTTCTCACCTCAGTGTATTCTTCCCCTGGCTCTTCATGTGGCTGGATTCTTGCCCTTCAGGTCTTGGTTTAAAGGCCAGTTCTTCTGTGAGGTCTTCCCTGGCCAACCTATTTAAAGATGCCACCTCCATTGTGTTATCTGCCATTGCATCACCTGTTTCGAGACCTTCATGGTCCTTGTCACACGCTGTCATTATTCGTCATTATTTGCTTACTTGTTATCTGTCCCCACTCCTTACCCTGCTCAGCCTGTGATTTTGAGAGCTGGAAACCTGTGTATCCCACTGTTTGCTTGACTGCCCAGCACCAGGTAGGCATTCAGTGAACCTTTGATCAATAAATTAGTCTATACTTGGATGGTCTTTCTGCTCTTAAAACTCCCAAAATCTCAAATCACAGAATCTATTAAATAGTCCTTCATTTTTTCAATATCATATTGGGTAAAAAATACTGGAGTTGGCTTCAGGAACTCTGGTCTCTCTGCTCCCATCTCAACCATTAATTTGCTATGTAACCTTGAGCAAGGCATTGCTCCTCTCTGATCTTCAAATTCCTCTTCTGCCAGGTTCTCTAAATTCCCTCCCAGCCCCAACTTCTGATTGCTTCCAGTTTCCCTGAAGCTCTCCCCTTGAGTAACCTTCGAAGAAGAGGCTTGGTTTGAACAAAGTCTTTGCATGGAAATGCAGCTTGTCTCTCTGGGCCCAGCATTTCCCTTCTGTTGGGGATTCTTGGGTGGTGTTGAAGGAGTGTCCTGGGTGACGATTTCTGGGTAGAAGGCAGCCTTCAAATATTGCTCCCCAGCCAGGCGGGTGGGTTTTGTTGCAGCTATGGTGGTCAGGGAACCTGTGTGCCTTTTGTATCACATCAGCCAGGTCACACAGATCCTGAGGAGAGACCAGCACTTGATAACAGAGTGTCCTCAGCTTCTCATCCTTATCAGCTCAGGAGTGGGAGTTCCTGGTAGGAATTCTGGTCTGAGAAAGGTGATCGGGGCCGAACAGGCAAATTCCAGTGTGTGGGCTGGATCTGGACTGTGTGGCAGGGCCCAGGTGGCCACCTTATGGTGTCTCCACTTGTAAGACACAGCTTTCTTCTGCAAGGTCTGTCTGGGGATGGAGAAGAAGAGTATAATGTGTGCTCTTTGCTCTGCTAGATGCTCTCATGCGTTAGGTCACTGAATACCATAGGGCCCTTATTTTCATAATGTCTCTATTTTCCAGATGGGGAAGTTGAGGCACATGGAGAGATTAAGTAGATTACTTGAAGTCCCAGTGTTAGGAAGTAGCAACGGCCTAGGGTGCTCACTCTGCACACTCTACCTTTGTCACACCTTCGTGGTCAGTCCCTGGTGTCATAGGGGACCCTGAACTCTGCAGAAGGAGCTGTTCTCAAGGACTGTTTGGAAAGCCAGCATGCTAAGGTTAGATTTGTCAAATTCCCAACAACCAAGCCTTGTAATTTAAAAGGTAAAATTAGGCAAATTACATCAGATGTCACGATGAAGATAAGGGAAGGAGTGTGGAGAAGGATCCTCTGCCTCATAGGAAAAACAAAAACAGTAGGGAGAACTTTAAAATAGTAAAAAACACTCTTCTTTGTATCCCTATTGACATCATGGCTCTTGGGTATTTCTAGAAAACTGAACATTTCCCAAGCCAGCCAGTCACACTTCTAGAAGGTATCTGAGAACCAGAAGGAAGAGACATCGGGCTGTATTTACAGAAGGCCAATGTTGGGCCAGGCCCTGCTGGTGGCTAGAGACATGTGATGAAGACCCAGCCCTTGTCCTAGAGATATCAGGCTGAGGGTGGAGGTCAGGGCAGACCAGTAAGTGGGCAATTTAGTAAGCTGTGGTTCAGGCAGTGACAGAGCTGAGAACAGGAGCCTGTGGGAATAGGGGAGAGAAGGTTCTGCGGAGGAAGTGAATTTTGAGATGGGCCTTAAAGGACAAGACAGCAAAAATGGCAGAAGGGTGGAGGGACCAGTGTGAGCAAAGCTTTGGAGCTAATGGATACAAGAGGTGTCTGAGGCAGTAGGAAGGGAGGCTGCAGCCATCCCTTGTAAGTTGACTGTGAAGGGTTTTGTATGCGAGCTCTGGAATAGACGGGAGGGAAGCTGCTCTAATAGTCCAGGTGAGACTGAGGCAGTCTTAAACTTGGGCAGTGGTAGTATAGGAAAGAAGACAGATTTCAACACCTAAAGAATTTTATAATTTGCCAAGTTCTTATATTAAGATGGTATAATGGTACAAAATAGATGTTCAATGTATGAATAAAAGCTGAGTGTTATAGATGGATCATATTAGGCATATGTTAGAGATACACACTCACATATACTAGCTATATAATTTTTATTTATATATATACCTGGGAATTTTAAGTTAAAATATTTACTTTCATAACAGAAAGAGAATGCAAATTATGGCAATTTTGAAGCATCTAATGCTTCGTACATTATGATGACAAATTGTTCTTTCCAAATAATTCATATTTAGTAACAAAGTTTTCTGCTTGATTGCTTATTTTGTTGTACTATTACAGATATTGTATTTGATCTTAGAGTGGAATTTGCTGTTCCATGTCATTAAATAAATTCTCAGGGATATAATTTGTTCGGCTCCTCAGAGAATAGAAGGAGTTCAGTAGCTCTGAAGCATGTGCCTGTTTTCTAGGGAGTTTAAAAAAACAAAATACCTTTGTTGTGATTTTTTTTTTCTCCCCCACCAATAAAGATAGGTTTCTTTTCCTGGGAAAGATGATGTTGGCGATAGGCTGTGCTGCGTGTTGAGGTTTATGATGACTTGTCCTTCAGCTAGGGAGTTGCCTGCCCACCAAGTTTAAATTAGATTTTCCCCTTAGACCTTCTCCTGGCATCCTGTTCTCATTGTTCACGGTATTTATCACAATGGTGGCTTACATATTTGTGGTAGATTGAATGTGGCTGCCGATTCTTTCATCTTCCATTAGAAAGATGCCAAGTCTGTGTGCTCTTCCCTTGGGTCTGCGCAGGCTCTCTAACTGACAAGACAATAGGACATGGCAGAAATTATGATGTGAGAGTTTCCAGACTCGGGCCTTAATGCATGGGTTACTCCTGCTTTCTATCTCTTGAAAGACTTTCTGGAGACCTGGGCCACTAAGCAAGAAGCTGATTACCCTGATCCTATCACCCTGGGGAGTTCCCATGTAGGCATTCTATCCTCAGTGAGCTCTGCCTTCCTGCTAAGACATATAAGGTGCTAGTGCACTGCTTTGGATCATCCAGGCTATACCATGTCTGCAGTCATGTGCTATTACGTGACTTCCATTAACACCAGGTAGAACAGAACTGCCTACCTGAACTTGGCCTGGATTTCTGACCCTCAAAATGGTGAGATATAATAAAATAGTTGATGCTTTAAGCCATTCCATTGTAGAGTAGTTTGTTATGCAGACAACTGGAAAATGTTTGCTAATTTTTTATAATTATTAATTTTAAATAGTTATTATTTTCTCCTTTAGACCATATGCACCATGAGGACAACAGGGATTATACCTATTTTGTTCATTTCTGTGGACTCGAATGCTTAGTCTAGCCTTGGCATACAGCAAGAGCTCAATAGGTATGTAAGAATGAATGGAAGTGTCATGTCACAAGTTGAACAGAGGAGTTAGCCAAAACCCAGGTGTGGATCTTCTTCTCAGTGGTTTTCCTCTGATTGAGTGTCTGTGTTCTGATACTAAAACTCTTCTGCTGTATTTGCACATGATATTCTGAAGCTAAGGATGGTTTTTGTTTCAGTTTGGGTTATGTACTTTTTTCGAAGACACATACCAAGTTTTCTCTGAGGGGCGATGGCAAAATGGTGAGCATCATCTGAGTCTGGAATTCAGCAATGCTTCTATCTTTCTATCTCTGTGTTTGTCTTTCAATCAACGGTCTATCCATAATCTATCTCTATCAACCTATCAATCAGTTATCTATCTAACAAATCAGAGTTTGGGCCGAGATTCAAAGTTTGAAAAATCATTAATTCTTGGGCTTATTGGCATCTGATACCACCCTGTGCACCCAGAAATATGTGTATAGCGGGAAGGATGGTTCCGCATCTGACTCCAACAGCCAAGCTTCTGCCTTCCTTAGTGTCCACAATTTGTAACCCATAGAATGTTCATTAAAAAGAGGAATGCTAGCACTAGGTGTTTTGTCTTTTCAATACATAATTCCATATCCGTACCATGAATTTTTTTTCTCTCTACATTTTTTTAAAAATTGGTAGTTATCCATAAATGATGGGATTTGTTGTTGCATATTGGTACAAAAAAATATTGTAACAATATTATTTGGCCAATATCATTCCCCAGCACTTCACCCCTCCGTCCCCACCTCCTACTCTCTGGTCTCTTTTGTCTACTGATCTCCCTTTGATTTTCATGAATTTCCTGCCACCTCCACCTTCTTTTCCTTTTTCATCTATAGTGTCCATATATGAGAGGTAACATATGACCCTTGGCTTATTTCACTTAATATAATGGTCTCTAGTTCTATTCATTTTACTGTAAATGACATAATTTCATTTTTCTTTATGGCTGAATAAAACTCCATTGTGTATACATACCACATTTCTTTATCTATTCATCCACTGATGTACACCTAGCTAGTTCCATAGTTTGGCTATTGTGAATTGTGCTATTATAATCATGGGAATGCATGTATCACTTTAGTAAGATGACTTTATTTTTTTATTTTTATTTTTTGTGGTGCTGGGAATCGAACCCATGGCCTTGTGCTTGCAAGGCAAGCACTTTACCGACTGAGCTATCTCCCCAGCCCGTGACTTTATTCTTTAAGATAAATTCTGAGTAGTGGTATAGGTAGGTCACATGGTGGTTCCATGCCTAGTCTTTTGAGGAACTTCCATAATGATTTCCATCATGGCTATACTTGTTTACAATTCCACCAAGAGTGCAAAAGTGTTCCTTTTCTTCCACATCCTCACCAACATTTATCATTATTTGTATACTCTGATATTGCCTTTATGACTGATGTGAGATGAAATCTCAGTGTAGTTTTAAAGTTTTAATTTGCATTTCCCTAATCGCTAATGATGTTAAACATTTTTTTCATGTATTTGTTTGCCATTTGTGTTTCTTCTTTTGAGGAATATCTATTTAATTCATTTGCCCATTTATTAATTGGATTATTTGATTTTTTTGGTGTTAAGTTTTTTGAGTTCTTTATATATTCTAGATATTAACCTTGTCATAACAGTAGCTGGCAAAGATTTTTCTCCCATTCTCTAGGTTCTCTCTTCGCATTCCTAATTGTTTCCTTTGTTGTGTGGAAGCTTTTTAATTTGATGTCATCTCATTTATTAATTCTTGGAATTATTTTTTGAGCTGGAGGGGTCCTATTGAGAAAGTTGTTGTCTGTGCCTATGTACTGGATTATTGACCTACATTTTTTCCCTAAGAGTTGTATAATTTCTGGTCTAGCTCCTAGGCCTTTATTCATTTTGAATCAATTTTTGTGCAGGGTGAGAGGTTCTCACCCTTTCCTTCTACATATGGATAGACAGTTTTCCCAGCACTGTTTTTAAAAAGACTGTCTTTTCTCCATTGTATATTTTTGACTGTCATAAGTTCTAATTATTATAATTATTATTTTGTTTGGTTGCAATTTTACCTTTCCCTACCACAGCATATGGTAAACACTTTAGACCCCTAAAGCTCTTTAACTTATCTGAGAATCTCTTCCTTCTTTTAGATGGTAGGTCTTTTGGAAAAAGTTAAGCAGATGTGACTTTTAGAGTAGTTTATCAATATCCTTCTGCATGGCTTTACTAACAGTATTTTGTTTTCTTCAGAACAGCACTTCAATGTGGATGAAAAATGTTGCTAAGATTTTTTAGGAGTCTCTTTTAAAGGGTTTGTCCCATCTGAATGCCTATCATTAACATGACCCCTTGGCTGGGAGTTGGATATATGCCAAGGCAATTGGATGATGAACTGGATACTTACTTTCTCACAAATAGACCATTTTATACCAGGTAGAGAGGAGTCCTGAAAGCCTTCTTGTTTCATTTATACGTGTACTTTTTCCTGATGGGGATTTAAAGAATTTCATGGCAGTATAGTCAGAGATAATGCACAAAGTAGTGCCCAGTTATAATTTATCAATGCGTCTAGTACTAGGGAAGACTTGGGAGCAATTCCATTTAGGTGCTCCAGTGGGTGTAGGTGTGTAAGTGGTTAGGGGTGCTCATATTGTCGGTGATCATGTTAAAATCTATGTTCCCCTAAGGGAGTCTTAAAATTTAATTCATGGTTGAAAGTAATCAAGTAAAATTGGTGTTTTAGGCAGAATTCATTTGGTTATAAATGATAACACAACTCACACTATCTTAAGAAACTTACTGACATAGTAATTGAAAGGTCTAGATCTTTAGGTATAGTTGGAACCAGGTACTCAAATCACGGTACTATGTTGGAGTAATTCTATGGAAATCTTTTTACAAATGGATGGCCACTAGCAACTCAAGACTTTTTATAATCCTTACAATTTAAAATCTCAGAGAATTCAGTAGCTTCTTTTTTTTTTTTTTTTCTTTTAAACTTCAGTATGAATCCCGTAGGTGATTCTCATTGGCCTTGTTTAGGTCGTATAATTATCCACAATTTAGCTGTGGCCAGAAGGAGAGTGTGTTATAATTATCCAGGTCTGGGCCATGTGCTTACCCATGGAACTGGGAAGTAAGGTCAACTGCAAGTAAGCCATGTGGATTAAAGATAGTGGCAGGGTGGTTCTTGGCTGGAGAGCCCAAGACTTTTCCATCATAGTTGCCTATTAATCTTCTGGGATCTGGAATCTGGGAGCACAGAGTAGGAGCTTCCTGAACTGAGATTCAGATGGACATCTGTGGCTAGACCCATTCTGCCATTCTATCCCTTAATGATTGTTTATTGTCACTTACCCTCATTGGGTTTCAAATTCCTTATTTGTTAGGTGAAGAGTTTGGGCAAGGTGATTCTGATAATGCCATTCAGCTCAAAGATTGTATAGTTTTCTTTAGCCAGGACCTCCAAGTAGGTGAAATATAGTAAGGGGTAACCCAAACTAGGAGTTTCTGATTCTCACATCAATGGTGATCATACTGACAGCAACCCTGCACTCCAAAACAGTCTTCGTTGCTCTCAGATGTCGCTTCTGTACTCCTGCCCTCACTTCCCTACAGCTCAGCAGCAATGTTGGCAAGACGCTTTTTCATTGCTGTAAAGTCGCTGGGATAAATGGGAAGGTTGGCTGATTGCCTGAAAGTGAGTTTGGCTTAAAAGTTCCTTGCCCAAGACAGGGAAGGAAAAAAAAAAAAAAAAAAAAAAAAAAAAAAAAAAAAAAAAAATCCCTGCTGGGATGGCCAAGGGGAAAGAGAAGAGTGAGTGACCTCTTTTGAAGTAGTTGCAGCCCTGGAAATCTGACTAATGGCTGGAGAGGGTAAGTGATGATAACTCGCAGCGGCCACTTGGATTTAATTATAGCAACATTTGCAGACAATAAGTGGGTCTTGAGTGAAGCGGGCCTGATGACATTGCAGTGACAAAAGCTCATCTGGATTTCTGGCCAAAAGCATGGATGAGAAATGACTTGGAAACGTTTATATATATATGCCGCTATCACCAGGGTCAAACATTTATTAAGATTCCTGGGGTGATAGGGTCCTGTTCTGAATTGGAGAAGTGGAGTTGGAGTTAGACAGCCTGGGCTTGCCTCTGCACTTTCCACTTGTCACTGGGCCTCATTTTCATCATTTCCAAAATGAGGCTCTTTGTTCTTTACAGTCTTGAAAATTAGTAATTTCGAGAGTAGAGATTTGTTAAAGTACATTCTATTTTTTTTAAACATTCTACGCTATTTTTTTGCTTCTGTTGTTTACATATAATAAAAGAAGATAGATTCCTGACTTCTATGTACTCTCAATAAAAGGACTCATTAGAGTAGTAGAAAATTTAAGAATTCTTTATAATAAGCTGTCAGTAGGATTCTAGGAGAAAAATATGTTCTGCACAGCAAAGTCAAACATTTTTCCAACTCTCTCTTTAATGAATGTCCTTTATGTGTCAGCTCTGTGCTTTGTGATTTATGCAAAGATCAACACGATAGGGTGGATATTGCTAAACCCATTTTCAAGGTGAGCTACTGAAGGTCAATTGGGTTAAATAACTTGTTCAAAAAATAGAATAAGTGGGCATGGTGGCACTTGCCTATAATCCCAATTGCAAGTTTGAGGCCAGCCTGGCCCTGACTCAAAATCAAATTTAAAAAGGGTTGAGATGTAGCTCTTGCTTAGCAGGCTTGAGACCCTGGGTTCAATCTAGGATGCTTGAAGTTCAAGATTGTGAGGCTGTGGATGTTGAAGGCAAGACTTGCCCACAGTTACACAGTGTGGAAGAGTCTGGGAATGCAACTCTAGAGGACATGGAGCATTGTGGTTAGCAGACTGCACGCGGCCAGACTGTTGGTTAGTGATGATATTGCCCTTCATTGCTTCAAGTGAACTCCAATTTTCATGAAAATAAGTTGCTTTGATCTGTTCCTATGTACAATGAAGCTGTACATTCCAGGAAGATTTTCCTAAAAGGACTCTGATTATACTACATACCTATGTAGTATCCACAAGTGTATTAGGGTTCTCTAGAGGAACAGAATCAACAGGAAGTATGATTATAAAAATGAAATTTATTAGATTGGCTTACAGGACCAGAAGCTGGGTGTCCTCTGCAGGCTGGAGAGCCAGAAGAACCAGTAGCTGTGCAGTCCAAGATGCTGACCCCTCAGAACAAAAGGGATCAATAGTGCTACAAAAGTCCATGGCTGATGGCTTCTGGAGACTCTTTGGAGAATCATGTGCAGAGTCAGCTTTAGAAGAGCGAAGGAGCAGGAGTCTGACATCCTCAGGTGATCACAGCAGCAATCAAGGACCTGTTCAAGAAGGATCGAGCTTGCATCTGCTCTGCTTCCTTCTTCTGACTTTGATTCCATCCAAGCCTCCAGTCATTGGATGGTGCTGCCCATGCTTAGGGAGGGTCTTCACTTTAGTTCACTATCCCACAAGCCAATAATTCCTAGACACCTTCATTGACATATCCAGAAGCCTCTTCAACTTCTGATTTTTTAATCCAATGAAGTTGACAATTCAAATTAACCATTACAACTCTCCGATTAGTTTATTTTGGTCGAATCATTATTTTCCAACCTTATGAATGATGTCAGCTACTGTATCAGTTAGCTTTTGCTGCTTACAAACCCTCCCCAGATGTAGGCTTAAAACAGCAAATGTATTTAGAGTATGATTCCATGGGTGGATTCAGTGGGGTGGTTTTCAATTGCCTCAGTCTTGCATCTATGGTCAATCAGCTGGGTTGTCTGGTTGTCAGTTGGAGAGATGGGGCAACTGGGTCATATGTCTTCATCATCCAACAGGATAGTTTGGGCTTGTTCAACTGATAGCTAAACAGGATTCCAAGATAGAAGAACTGCTCAAATTCTCCTGAGTCAAAACTGCCCTTACTTCTGCTGCATTCTGTTTGCTCAAACAAGTCACAAATCCTCCCCCAGATTCAGCAGGTTGGGAGAGCTTCTACCTTTTGATGCCAAGAATTGTAAAGTTACATTTCAAAAGGGAAAGAGCTCTACTGTGTTAATTTTTGTGAACAGTCCACCATGGCCATTCCTATTGATGGGAGCTAATGAATGACCATATAAATTGTTATACTTGGTACCGAATAATAGCACCCTGCTACAGAAAATAGGACATTATTTCCAGTGACTAAATGGAGCTTTGCAGATTTTTGTCCTTTTGCATTTCAGAGGGAATTTGGGGTAACTCTGAAAGTTATATGTAGTAGGAAAAGGGAAAACAAAAGTAGGAGGAAAAGATGAAGTTAGGGCATAGTGTAAGAATGTGGACTCAGGTTTCCTGTGCAGAGGTGGGCTACACATTTGCATCTGGGCTCCTACCACCCAACAGACAGAGAGGAGCAAGCTATTGTCAACTATGGAGTCTGTGAGAAAGAAGGAAGCCAGAGTCTGCGTCTGACTTTGGATGTGATAGATCAGAGTTGGTATAAGTATGGCTCAGGGAGGGAGACTTTTGTTGCACCCAGAGGAAAACTTATGATAAAGTGAATTAAACAAACTTTGAAAAGAAGCTAAGAGTACTGCAGGTCAATGTGCATGTACTGAGCACATCCGCTGATAAGGAACACACAGTCACATTTTACCCAGTATAGGTTCTTCATAGATTATGAAACTCTTGTGCATCATCTGTTGCCAGTAATGACAGTGTGAGATAGGCGGGGAAGATATTAGGATAACCTGACTCCTATTTAACAGACAAGGAGGCTCAGAGAAGTAAGTCACTGGTTCCAGGTTATACAGTATGTCTTCTGACTGCCATGCCAGGGTACTGTGCTGGAAATATTAGAATTTACTAGAAGAGACAGATAAGTGCTATGCTCATGCTCTGAAGAAATCACAGAGTCTTTGCTGCAGGGGGGTGTGGATGGGAAAAGGGGAGATTTAATAATGGTTACAATAATGGTACAGACAATTTTCTTCTTGCTTTCTTTATTTTTATTGGTTCTTTTTAGTTATATCTAACAGTAGAATCCATTTTGACATAATTATATAAGCATGGAATATATCTTATTCTAATTCAGACCCCAGGACTGCTCCTTCCCCGTCCCTCTCCCGTCCCCCTCCTCCCTTCCTCCTATTGATCTTTCTGCCATTTACTTATTGTTATTACTTTTTAAAAATTAATTTCTTGGGGATTTATAGTGAGATTCACTGTGGTGTATTCATATATGTGCACAGGAAAGTTAGGTTGGATTCATTCCACTGTCTTTCCTTTTCCCATCTCTCCTCCCTTCCCTTCATGCCCCTCTGTCTAATCCACTGAATTCTATCCTCCCTTATTGGGTGTTAGCTTCCATATATCAGAGAAAACATTCAACTTTTGGCTTTTTGTGACTGTCTTTTTTCACTTAGCATGATAGTCTTCAGATCCATCCATTTACTGGCAAATGTCATAAGTTATTCTTCTTAAAGGCTTAGTAATACTCCATTGCACATATATACCACAATTTCTTTTATCCATTCATTTGTTGAAGAACGCTTATGTTGGCTCCATATTTACCTATTGTGAATTGTGCTTTTATAAACATTGATGTGACTGTGTCACTGTAGTATACTGACTTTTAAATCCTTTGGATATATACCAAAGAGTGGGATAACTGGGTCCTATGGTAGTTCTAGTCCTAGTTTTTTGAGGAATCTCCATACTGCTTTCTAGAGTGGTTGTACCAGCTTGCAATCCTACCAACAATGTGTGAGTGTACCCTTTTTCCCACATTCTCTCCATTTATTGTTACTTGTATTCTTGATAATCCCCATTCTGATTGGAGCAAGATGAAATCTCAGTGTAGTTTTGATTTGTTTCTCTAAGTGCTATAGATGTTAAACATTCTTTCGTATATTTGTTGACTGTTCATATTTCTGTTTAGTTCCTTTGTTCAATTACTAATTGAGTTATTTGTTTGTTTGTTTTTTGGTGTTAAGTTTTTTGAGTTCTTTATATATCCTGGAAATTAACACCCTATCTGGTATAGGTGGCAAAGATTTTCCCCATTCTATAGGCTCTCTCCTCAAGTTCTTGATTGTTTCCTTTGCTGTGAAGAAGTTTTTTAGTTTGATGCCATCCCATTTATTGATTTTTGATTTTACTTCTTGTGCTTTAGGAATCTTGTTTGGGCAGTCAGTTCCTGAGCCAACATGTTGGAGTGTTGGGTCTATATTTTCTTTTATTTGGAATAGGGTATTTCTGGTCTCATTCCTAGGTCTTTGGTCCACTGAGTTTTGTACAGGATAAGAGATATGGGTTGAATTTAATTCTACTACATATGGATTTTCAGTTTTCCTAGCAGCATTTGTTGAAGAGGCTATTTTTTCTCCAATGTATGTTTTTGGCCCCTTTGTCTAGTCAGATAACTGTATTAATGTGCATTGGTCTTCATGCCTATTTTGGTACCAATACCATGCTCTTTTTTTTTACTGTAGCTCTGTAGCATAATTTAAGGTCTACAGTCCAGTATTATAACACTTCCTGCTTTGCTTTTCTTGCTAAGGATTGCTTTGGCTATTCCGGGCCTTTTATTTTTCCAAATGACATGACCATTTTTTCTATTTCTATGAAGAACATAGTTGGAATTTTAATGGATTTGCATTGAATTTGTATAGTGCTTCTGGTAGTGTGGTCATTTTGACAATATTAATTCTGCCTGTCCAAGAACATGGGAGGTCTTTCTATCTTCTAGTCAATTTCTTTAAGTGGTCTGTAGTTTTCTTTATAGAAATCCTTCACCTCTTTTGTTAGATTGATTCCCAGATTTTTTTTTTTTAAAGGCTATTGTGAATGGAATAGTGGAATAGTTTCCCTAATTTTCTTTTACTGATTTATCATTGTAGTATAGGGCTATGATTGATTTATGGGTGTTAATTTTGTAGTCTGCTACTTCGCTGAATTCATTTATGAATTCTAGAAATTTTTGGGGGGCTGAGTTCCTTTTTAAAAATATAATTTCTTTTTATCTTGGCAGAGTTGCTTTGAGCTATTACCCTCATTTTACAGGTGGTAAACTGAGGTCCAAATAACACGAATAACTTGATGACAATCTTGTAGATGGTAGTGCAATGCTGGTGTACAACCCTTGGACTCTCTTTCTCATAGCAGATCCTGGAGATTTTGCCCTAATTGATGCTGGGTGAGGTTTGATGTTAGTGCAAACACTGTAAGACAGTGTGAACCAATATATACATAGAACCTTGGAAATCAGAAGAGGCAGAGGCCAAGAGAGATGAAGTTAGTAGGGAAGAAAAACACAGGGACACAGAACTAGCTGCAACCACAAGGACTGGCGAGGATGTGAATGGCCACAGAGAAACCCAAGCAGGGGTAATGGTGCCAGGATAGGTGGAGAGGCAGGAATGAGTGAGTTATGCTCACAGTAATGGTTATCATAGCCTAATCATACTGGACAAATGCTTTTAAAATTTATTCAGCATAAAATTAATGAAGCCTTACTAAGTACCGAAGGTAAAAACAAAGACAAATTAGATTTGACCTGGCCCTCAAAAAACTCCTGTGGACATATAAATAGCCATAATGAGGTGGGGTACTTACTGGTTGACCTTAAATAGTGGGAGAACTGTCAGAATGACGAGTTTGGGCTTAATTCTATTGAGGCTAAGGAAAAAAAAAATCCACAAAAACAAAAGCTCCAAGATGATAACGTAAGGATTCTGTCAGTCAGGTCTCAGAATTAAGGAGGAAACAGTTCTAATGTTGACTATTAAGCAGAAACTCTGGTAGGAAGACCCTGAGTGTCTTGAGGGGCTGTAAGTCCAGCTCTCTGGGCTGGAGTGTGGCAGAGGGTTTGAAACTCCTGAATGTAGGAAGTTACCTTGGTCTTATCATGAGCCCTGGCCGCAAGGGGCAGTGGGAGGTAAAATACATACCTATGTGGGTACCTAGTAATTCTTTTTAAAGTCCTATTATTTTCTCTTATGCTAAACATAACGTGCATCATTGTAAGAAACTT
The DNA here is from genome assembly GCF_902686455.1 of Sciurus vulgaris. Classification (NCBI taxonomy): domain Eukaryota; kingdom Metazoa; phylum Chordata; class Mammalia; order Rodentia; family Sciuridae; genus Sciurus; species Sciurus vulgaris. Next base: position 63,653,533 of record NC_136476.1, read on the forward strand.
AAAAAATACAAGAAACAACAGCAACAGAAAAGGTACAACCATCTATTAATACGCCATCTGGGGAGAAACCCTGCAGAGCATTTGAGGAACTTCCTGGACCTTGATCTTTTCTCCTAGGCTTGTGCTCACACAGTGGCGTGCTTCCAGTTCCTCTCTTGTCTGAACCAGAGAGCTCAATCCTTCCCCTCATCTTTGACTGTTTTTTAGGAGCCTTAGAGATGGAATCACTGGCTTACATTAAGGATGGTCTTATTACTAAAATTACTTCTAGGAAAAGTGTACCAATTTTTACTCTCATGATCTATGAGAGCGCTCTTCTTACTGTACCTTTGCCAGTCTTGAGTGTGATCATTAAAAATAAATCTGTTCCCTCAAGCCCATAAACCCAGCATAATCATGCATCAGGAAAATCCAATAGACACTTTATAAGGTACCTGACCAGAACCCATCAAGACTGTCAAAATTATCAAAAACAAGGAAAATCTGAGAAACTGTCACAGCCAAGAGAGCCTAAGGAGACAAGATGACTAAGTGTAATGTGGTATCCTGACTGGGATCTGAGAACAGAAAAATGAGCATTGGAAAAACGAAGGAAATTTGAATATAGCAGGAACTTTAATAACAGTGTATCAATATTGGTTAACCAATGGAATTAAATTTACCATACTAAGGGAAAACAGTGTGGGATATATTTTCTATAAGTTTAAAGCTGTTATAAAAGAAGTTCGTTAGAAATAAATAATGAATTGAATAGATAACGAACTGAATAGATAACTATGTTTTAAAAATTGGCTAAAATTACTTGTCTGTACTTACTTTGAATCACTTGTGCTTTCTGAAGTTTTCTAGAAATGAAAAATCACAGATGAAGTTACTGAACAGGATCATATATGAATACTATGATTATATTATGTTCAATTCAAAGTATTGTGCTGGAAAGCATAGAGTTTGGAATCAGAACACCTTGGTCAAAACCCTGCTTCTATTATTCTGTTCGTCAGTTGTATGATCTTGGGTTAGTTACCTCATGGATCTGTGCCTTAGTTTGTCAGTCTCTAAACTGGTGATAAAAATAGAGTTGAGTGGGTTTTATTTTGTACTGGGGATTGAACCCAGGGTCACTTTGTCACTGAACTACATCCCTGCTCTTTTTTACTTGTTATTTTGAGACAGGGTCTTGTGAAGTTGCTGAGAGACCTAAGATGCTGACACTGGCTTCAAACCCATGGTCCTCTTGCCTTAGCCTCCTGAGTCACTGGTAGCATGTGCTACCATGCCTGCTTATGTGGGTGGTTTTAAGAATGAAATGTTTTGATATTTGTGTGGTAATTAGAACCATGCCAGGCATTTAGAGCTATAAAAGAGTTTGCTAATAATGAGAAGAGAAACCTGTTAATTTACATATTGCATAAACATTTAATGAGCACCCTCTTGTGCCAGGTATTGCTTTAAGTGCTAAGGACATAGTTGTAAAGAAAGACAATGGCCCCGACTCTCAAGGAGTTTAGTGTTCAGTTGGCAAAGATAGACAATAAACAAACAAACAAACAATTATATGTTGTAATAATTGCTAGGAAAGAATAAGGTCAAACTGGTGTAATAATGTTTCATTGTTTTAAATTTATATTTCTTTGATATGTTGTGATACCATGTTTTATATTTTTATTAATGACAGTTTTTGTCTTTTGGTAATTGTATGTGTCTTTTGTCTATATTTCTCTTGGGGGAATGTTTTTTATGTTAACTTGTAAGGGCTTTGGTTTATTAATGTGTGAAATCTTTTAGTTTTTTTACCTACCTTGTGATTTTACTTTTTCTTTAAAAATATACATATAAGATTTTAATTTTTATATAGGCAATTTTATTTCATCTCCCTTGAAACTTCCTTCATTGATTTTATGAGAAAAGCACACAAGTTTTCTCCAATCCAAAAGCAAACATATTTAAGTATTTTTCTTCCAATTTTTTTTTTTTTTTTTTTTTGATACCAGCGTTTGAACTCATGGGCACTTGACCACTGAATCACATCCCCAGCCCTATTTTGTATTTCATTTAGAGACAGGGTTTCACTGAGTTGCTTAGTGCTTTGCTTTTGCTGAGGCTGGCTTTGTTATTATAGGTAAATTTATAATACTTTATAAAACTGTAAGGTATGGGGTACAGATCAAAATGGAATTTTTCCAAATAGAGTCATTTTCTGGAAGAATCTTTTATTTTCCTTTTTATTTGCATTGCTAGTCTTATCACTCCCTAACTTCTTTTTACATACAGAATATTACTTTTGGAATTTCTATTAATTTTCCCTGATTTTAAAGCAGTGTCATCCTGTTTTGGTTATTTTAGCTCTACAGTGCACTTTAGGATTGGTATGGCAGATGCTACCCCTTAACTTCCTCCTTTTTCCAAAAATTTCATTTCTTTCTTCCAATTTCATCTTTTGGATGGACTCTAGAGTTATTTTGACAAATTTCAATAAAAACCTAATTTAGTAATCGACTAGGATTTTATTAACTAACATCTCACACTGCATTGACAGACTTCTCATCTTTACACCTTTTAATGTTCTATCTAGGAATGTGTGACGTTCATTAGTCTGTATGATTTTCTTTTTTTTTTCTAAGTAAAAACTTCCTCAAACTAATACATGTTTAATTCTATTTCCACTGATTCTTTTTCGAACTTGGTTGAATATTCAATACTTAAACTTGGGTTTTGTGTATTCATTTTCAAATGATACTAATAGGTAGTGTGTCTCTATGGTTTTGGGGCATTATACCTTTATGGTACATCTTGATATCTGGTAGTGCGAGTTAACCTTAATTTTAGGCATGTTGAGTGCTGGTATTTGTTTTCAAATCAATTAATCTTTGCCTTTTTATTTTTCCCCTTCTTTAGGTTTACTTTGCTCTTCTTCATTTCTAACTACTTCTGCTAAATGCTTGGTGGTTTTCTCTGTCTTCTTGATTAATCAAGTTTGTAAGGCTCTGAATTTAGATTATAGATCTGGCTTCAATGAATAAATTTTGTAACGTAATATGCACATTGTCCCTATATTCAAATTATACAGTAATTATAATTTGGATTTTTCTACCTTTGATTATTTAAGACTATTTTTAGACTTCAAACTATTTTTTCTTTATAAATATTTTGCTTCCATTTTCATGTGTTATAGTCAAAGAAAGATGTATAATTGATACTTTTAGGGATTCATGTGGTTTTTCATGATCAAAAATTTTTTTGCATGCCTCTATTCTTTTGGTGTGTGTGTGTTGTCAAAAATTTTTTCGATGCTTATTTATTTAAATTTCAAGGAAGTTTAAACAATTGGGAAATATCAAATAGCACAGTGGGGTTTGTTTCAAAAGTTGAGTCTCTGTTCAACCTTTCACTATTCTACTTTTCCTTTTGTGGTACTGGGGACAAACCCAGGGCCTGGCACATGCTAGGTAGGTGCTTTACCAAGGAAGCTACTCAGCAGCCCTCTCCCTCTTTTGTTTCTTCTCTGTCTCTTGTCTTTTTGTCCACTGTCTTTCCATCTTACGTCTTAGTGTTTGAAGGTTGTCTCCACACCTCTAGAGTGTGCCTGTGCTACCAATGTTTCATCAATTGTGAGTAATATTAATTGGCTCTGAGCTCCGGAAGGTGAAAACGAACACCCTTGCACTGTGCATTCAATGAATCTTTTCAGTTCTTCTATTACTTTTGAAATTTTAGCATGAAGTCTCTATTTCTCTTCGTATATTTATTTACAAGTTTCATTTGGTGTTATATTCCTCACCACTTATATAATCATGATTATGTGTATATATTACATTGTGATCAGTATCAGTGTAATTACTCATTTTGTCATGTTGCAATTTTTCCTTAAATTCTAGCTTTCTTATGTTAATATTGCCATCTCTGCCCTTTTAAGTTTTCTCTTGTTTTTGACCAATAATATTCAAATCTCTCAATATTTTTAATGAATGTCCTTGCTAAGAACATGATTTAGTCTCTTACCTAGTATGAAGAGTTTTTCTTTTTTATAATATGGAAGTCTAAATTAGATAAATTTTGCTAAAATGTCTATCATTTATTTTTATATTTGTTATTTTCCTGAATTCTAATTTTTACAGTATGAACATTGATTTCTTCATGTTTTCAATAATTCTACTTTTATCTATATAGTTCTACAAATCAATGGTAAAGTAATGTAATTTCTTTAGAAATTTTTTTACATGCTATAATGAAATAAGCATGTTTTTACTACTCTTATCTTTATCCTACCTACTTCCTGGATTTGATAACACAGTCTATGATTTGTAGAAACATAGCTATTATTAAATCATCTTTTTCCTTTTGCATTTATTTTCTTTCAAGAAAGTTTTCTGTTTCCTAGGTAAATTATTAAAACTTGGGATCTATGTTGACTTACTATGAAAAGTGTAAGTGTTTTGCAGACTAAAAGTCTTGTTTTTTTGATTTCTTGCTCTAAGTTAACTCTTGATCAGTTAGAATCTATCTTCAGGTACTTTTTCTGAAGAAGTGTACCTGGCTGTAACCTTTATAAGTTCTTTCCTTGTCAGAGAATATCTTGTCTTCCTGGTTTTTCGGAGTGGGTCCCCATTTTAGTAACTGTGATATACATGTATACATATTTTGTCATGGTATGTGTTTATTATGTGAGTTGCCAAGAAATCCTACCATCCTCTGTCTGTAAGTTGTAGAACCAAAAATGTCAGTGGTTCGTTCAGTCCAAGCCTCTTCAGAGAAGAACCAGGAACTCTGATGTCCAAGGGCAGGAGAAGAAGGGTGTCTCAGTCTTGGGAAACATGGGTGAAGGGTAATTTCCCCCAATCCATCATAGAGCACATAGACAACTCTGTAGGGGATACAGCCTGTTGGAAAAAAACAGTGAGTAAGCACCAGGTCATAAAATCAGAGGGAATAGTATCTGGCCCAACCATGTACTATCAGTATGGTCTTAGGCACATTTAGACTAGAATTAGTCTCATACTCACTAAAGTGATAATAATTCCCATCTTCAAGTCACACATTATGCATGAAGGGCCTAGAATATGGATGCGCAACAGTAGTGCACAACAAGGGTGAGGAAGGAGAGGTACCTAGGTACAAAATTAAGTAGGTACTTATTCTTAGGGTAGGACAAGGTACTTATTCTTAGGGTAGGACAAGTACAAGTGGCTTGAATCTGGATTTTCCCATTGACAACATTCCCTGTGTGTTTATTAGACATTCTTTGTGTTCTTGTGTAAAGTCTGAGTGTTTTGTCTAATACGCTGTCATTTTCCTTCTTATTGAGTTGTAGTAGTTCTTTATGTAGTTTAAATACAAGTCCTTTGTCAGGAAATATTTACTCCCTTTATGCTGCTTCTCTCTTCATTTTTAAATTTGTTTTTTGATGAGCAGAATTTAACTACCACACTTGGTTTTCAGAGTGAAAAAAATTTTTTTTGTTTCTTTTTAATTGTTAGTCAACCATGCATTACTGGGATTAACTCCACTTAGTCACGATGTATTTATTACTGCTGATATATTACTGGATATGATTTACTCAAAGTTTAAGAGTTTTGTGTCTATGTTCATGAGGGATATGGATCTGTAGTATTTTAATTATAATATCTCATATAGTTTAGCATCAACATAATGTTGCTCTATGTTTTTTGTGTAGAATTTTTTTTTCTTTATAAGTCTGATAGAATTCACCAGTAAAGACAACTTGGCCTAGAATTTAAAATTAAAAAAAAAACAACAAAACTTGTAGGAAGCGTATTTAAAAGAAATTGCATTTCTTTAATGGACATTGGGTTATCTATTTCTTCTTGCTTATGTTTTACTAGTTTTCATAAAATATATTTTACTTAACTTATCAATTGTTTTGACATAAACTTTTCATGATTTTTCTTATTTTTAAATCATCTGTAGTATCTATAGTTATAACCCTTTTTACATTCTTTATATTGGTCATTTGTGTCTTCTCCTCTATCATTTCTAACTCAATCCACCTACAGATTTGGAAATTTTGTTGTTGCCTTTGTCAAAGAACCAGGTTTGGACTTTATTTTTTATTTTTATATTTTTTAGGGAAGGAAAAGTTTATTTAGGGGTTCACAGTTTGAGGTCTCAGTCCATAGAAGACTGGTTCCATTCCTTGAGGCTCTAGATGAGACAGGACAACCTGGAAGAGTATGGCAGAGGGAAGAAACTTACATGATGATCAGGCAGCAGAGAAACACTCCACTAGCCAGATAAAAATATATATACTCCAAAGGCATGCCTCCAAGGATCCACCTCCTCTAGCCACACCCTATCCTCCTTCAGTTACCACTCAGTTAATCCTTAACAGGGATTAAGTCACTGATTAGGTTAAGACTCTCAAAACCCAATCATTTCTCCTCTGAATCTTCTTGCATCATTTTACATGAGAGCTTTTAGGGGACACCTCAAATCTGAACCATGACCTCCCCAGCCCTCAAAAGCTCACGCTCATGTCACAATGCAAAATACATTTAGTCCATTTCCAAGAGTCTCCATAATCTCAACAGTTCCAATATTGCTCAAAGTTCAAGTCCAAAGTCTTCTGAGGCTCAAGGCAATCTCACAGTGTGAGCTCCTGGAAGAATCAAAAGCAATCTACAAGTATCCAATATATAAAGGTACAGAGTAAACATTTCCATTCAGAAAAATAGGGGCATAGAAAGAAGGGATGGGACCAAAGCATGACTGAAATCTACCTCCCAGGACTTCCTTTGAAATATTGGTGGAAGCCCCCATGATCCCCTAACTCAAGTATGCTGTATTCCCATAGAACCAGCATTATGTGGTTGACACTAAAGTCTGCTGCCTTCTTGAGCAGTAGCCAAGTCTCCAGGGACCGTGGCTGCAGCAGCCCCTGAGTGCCTGGATAGCTGAGCATGTTGAAAAAACTTTCTAGACCCCTTGGTGCAAGAAAAGTGCCTTACTAGACTCTTAAGAGAATTTTTACTTGAGCCTGAGATGGGTGTGGTCTTGCCAACACCTGAGATGCCCTCAAGTCATCTTTCTTATTGTCTTTGGGCCATCTTTAGAATTTCCTTAGTAGTGGTAATGTCTTTAATAACTACAACTCCTTAGCCTCAGTTTTACTCCCACCTTTCAAGTGCATGTTTTTAAAATTTTTCTACTCTGCTTTCTGCTCCTGATTATCACAATAAATTTGACTAAAAGCTACCAGCAATATCTGTGCTACTGCCTAAATGTTATGCTATCTAGAAATTTCTTCTAGAAATTAAGATTAAGATTAAGAAGTCCATCTCTTTTAAAATCAGCCTCATAGAAAGTCTCAGGACACAGGCAAAATGCAGACAACTTCTTAGTCAGAACACAACACAAATTGCCTCTAGTCCCATTATCAATAATGCCCTCCTCTTCCTCTAAACCATGAGCCCTGTCTTCACTGTCCATGGTTCTACTGGCATTCTGGTCTTCTGAGCTCCCACCAGAATCAGCCATTAAGTTCCACTTAAAACAATCTAAAGCATTTCCACCTTGAACTGCTAAACATCATACAATCCCTCCCAACAATTCCAAAAAGCTTCTGAACCACATTGGTCAGGTTAGTCACAGCAACAACCCCAATGATTGATACCAATTTATTTCAGTCAGCTTTTTCACTGATGTGACTAAAAGATCTGACAAGAACAATTTCAGAGGAGAAAGTTTATTTGGGGGCTTCACAGTTTCAGAGGTCTCAGTCCATAGACAGCTCCGTTCCTTGGGACTCAAGGTAAGGCAGAACATAATGACTGAGGAGTATAGTGGAGGAAGGCGGCTCACATGATGATCAGAAAGCAGTGAGTCAGCTTTTGGCTTTGTTAATTCTATTGATTTCTATTTCATTAACTTTTTTTCTCTTAATTTTATTCCCTTCCTTCCTTGCTTGGGTTCATTTTGCACTCTTTTGTCTTGCTTCTTAAAGTAACTGATTGTAGATCTTTTTTTTGTTGTTTGTTTCCATGCTACTATAGACATCTAAAACCATAAATTTCCCTCTGAACACTGCTTTAGCTGCATTTCACAAACATTTATGTATTATTATTTGGTTCCAAGTACTTTCTAATCCTTCAGTGATTTCCTATTTTTATGCATGGATTATTGAGAAGTTTATTGTCTAATTTCTAAACATTTGTGTCCTAACTATATTTGTGTTTTTGATTTCTAATCCATTCTTTTAGTGGTTAAAGAACATACATTATGTAACTTTAATCCTGTGGAAATTGCAACTGGCATCTTGGTGAATTTACTACATGCACTTGAAAATGCATATTGTGCAGTTGCTGAGTTTAAAGTTCTATAAATACACATGGAAAAAAGATGAATAATATATTCAGCTATTTAATAGTATCATTTACTTGTCTTTGCCTAGTTTTTTATACTTTTATGCAAGAGGACTATTAAATTCTCTTGTTGTAGAATCAACTATTGCTCCCTTTAATTTTGTCAATTTTAGTTCATGTGTTTTAAGGCTCTGTTTTTAGGCACATATATATTTAAGATTGAAATGCCTTTCTGATGAATTCTTCTATTATGAAATGTTCCTTATTTTGGTGATACTCTTGATCTATTTTATTTTACTTAATTTTTAAAAATAAAAATTATTGGTATCTTTTATTTATATAGAATGGTATGTTTCATTGTGACACATTCATGCATACATAAAACAATACAATTTCATTTCCCATACTTTTACCTCCTCTCTCTCTCTAATTCTCTTTTTCTACCCTACTGTTCTCCCTTCCAATTTCATTAAGTTCCTTTTTTCCTTCTAGCTTCCATCAGTTTTACAGGATACTCTTATAGCCGCTTCAGCCAGATTATGACCACTCTTTACATGGCATATCTTCTTCTACTTGCTTTCAATCTTTTAAATTTATACTTAAGGTATATCTCTTGTACATAGCAATTAATTTGATCTTTAAAAAAAATCACCCCCATGATCTACACCTTTTAATTGGAGTGATCAGCCCATTAACATTTAATGTAATTATTAATATTGATGAATTTAGGTTACTATTTTATTCTTCATACTTAAAATTTTTTATTGATGCATTATAATTAAACATAGTGGAATTCATTATGCAAACAGTTGTATATGCACACATCATAATTTGATCAATGTTCTCCTGTGCCTTCTCTTTTCCTTCCTTCTCCCTCCGCTTCCTCTACTCTACTGATCTCCCTTTTATTATTGCTATTGTTGTTTAAATGAGTGTATTATAATTTATTTATTTTTTGATGTTTTAAGTTTATCTTATTTGAATCAGATAATTTTTATTAATCTTCAAATTCACTATTTTAGTAGGTTCATCCATTTGAATTTTTAATTTCAGATGTGTTACTTTTTGAAATACATGTTTTGTTTTTTCTATTTTCTATTAAGGTTTCTTATCTTTTCATTATATATGTATTTTTCTTCACCTAACTGATTATACTTATTTAAAAATTATATCCTGGATAATTCCAACCTATGGGTCATCTTGAAGTTGACATCTGGTGTATGCATTTTCCCTTGTGATTGGGTCACATTTTTTTATTCCGTTTTTTTTTGTTTTTTTTTTTTTTTTTGCTCTTCATATGTTTAGCAGGTTTACATTAATATCATTTACTTTGAATGCTATAGTGTAGAGACTCTGAATTTTGTTATATATCTCTAAAGAGTGTTGGAGTTTTATTTCAGCTGGCAACTCATTTAGTTTGACTTAAATGGAAAACCTAATGCCTTTGGTGAGGGAAAGTTTGAAACTGAATTTAGATCTATCAGCCTTAACTGTTAGCTGCTTTCTATTTGACCCACTCAAATATAGTTCAGGTGTCAGTCAGGAATTTGCGCTGAGTTTTAGCACTGAATTTGATCTTCTTTGTACCTGCTTTTCTTCTTTCCTCACTCTGTCTAGTATTACTGGGGCTTTCCTCCTGGTTCCTCCAGCCAGAAAAGTAGCAGACTGTTTTCTTGGAATTTCAGCTGTGCCACTTTGGCCATGATTCTGGTTGCCTTCAGAGCATACTTATAGAAATTGGAATTCATTCATGTGATGGTGTCTTGCTACAAGTTCAAATGTGCTTCAAAATTTGCCTACTTTTTTCACTTTCTGGAGATCTCAAGTCTTTGTAGTTTTTCTTCATTAATTTGTATTTTACTTGAGCTGGCTTGATTGGTTTTCTGTTTCTTACAAAACCATAACAGAAATCATTTCTTATGACATCCAGGACTAGTATCTACTTTATAGGATGGTGTAGTGGCAAAGTCATAGGTTTGGGAAACAGACATACCACTATATTTGAGTTACATAATATAAGCAAGTGGTTGTGTTAGTTTTATATTGTTGTATGACAAATCATTTGAAAACAGTAACTTAATACCAGAAACATTTATTATCTCACATGGATTTTGAGGATCAGGAATTTGGCAGCTGTTTAGATAGTTTTGTCTCAGAATCTCTTATGAGGTTGCAATCAGGTTGTCAGATAAGGTTACAATGCTTAAGTCTTGACCAGACTGGGAAATCTATTTCTAAACTTACTCACTGTTGGCAAGAGACGCTGACAGAAGGCATCAGGTTCTTGCTATATGGACTTCTTTGTAGGGATTCCTATAACATGGTTCCCAGAGTGTAAGTGATATGGGGTGGGAATGGGGAGGGGAGAAGGAGAAGGAAGATAACACTTAATTTACATAATCAAACCCCGTTCTTACATTGTCCTTAGTAATTGGCTTTGAGTTGTTTGGAATCAAATTGCTAAAAGGATGGTTTGCTTATAGTGGCTTCCAAAGCCCATGATCACATTGACGCTTTGAAAATGTTCCAGCACATTTCCTAAATCTTCAACCTGAGATAAAGATAGATTTGCAAATACAAAAGAATCCTGAGCAAAATACTTTGACATAGTGATATCTGATGTCCCGAGAGTCCATGTTGGACTTTTTGGAAGACTTCAGAGGGCATGGCAGGATGAGAGGTTAAGAGGGAAACAGGTGGGCTTATTCCAGTGCTTCTTTCAGTCGGCAGGAGCCCTTTCCCTCTCCTTCTGTGATACAGCAGGTAGACTTGCATTCTGCCTTTTTTCATGCTGTAGCCAACCCATTTCCATCCATTTCTTTCTTATTTCCAAGGAGGAAGAATTGAGTTCTAATTGTCAACTCCTGTGAGGTTACCCTGGCTGTCCCCAGCAACATGATCTTTCTTCTATGCTGTCTCTGGAGTGTCCTATTTTGTTTGGCCTATATTGTTTGTTTTGTAGACTTAGTACAGAAGCTAGCAGTTTGCTTATAACTGGGAACCTCAGAGTGTATCTTAATTCCATGGGGATTTCATATTGGAAGGTTGTCAACATGTAGAAATATGCTTGCTTTTAACCTCCTGCACCGGTAACAGCAGCAGCAGCAAAAATGGGAACGTTTTCTCTGAGGGAACCTGCAGAACTCTTTGAATCTTTCAATGGCATTGCCCCCATTGTATGTGGAAATGGTTCTGAAAAGAATTTAGTATGTTCTGGTCCTTCGAATGTTTCATATGGATCTAATAGATCTTATTTTGCTGGAGTATGGAGTAATCATGAGAATGCTTTTGGAAAACTGGGGTTTGTGTTAAGTAAATGAAGGAGAATAGTAACTGTGCCCATTAACCTTGGTCTTTCCCCTGGTAGATAACTGTGTAGTCATGGTCTTCCAGTCAAGGTATTTTTGAGATTTCACTTCCATTTGATACTCCGTCTAGCTACTTACCTGACATATAAACCAAGGTTGGCCAGGATATTTGCCCATATTTTCACTCTCAAGGATTAGGCAACGAAGATATCTTGACCTGTTCCTTCCATAAATCTCCTTTCATATCTAAGAGGTGCCACTCAAGCAACGAGCCCTTGGTGATATGTCTAATTGCTGATAAAGAGGATAGGAACCTATGAGCTACTATGCTTCCTCAGTTTCCCCAATGATTTAGAATCAGTTGACCTGAAGAGACAGTCTATAAAGTAAGACAAATTTACTTTTTTACCTTTTTGAACTAGTAGATTATCAGCACAGTTTTTTCTGCATTATTCATGTCAAGAGAACATTCTCAAACCCACGGTTTACTCTTTTATATTCAAAATTAAAATGTAGTAATCCCAGAAAACGGAGAAGAGTCTATCCCCAAAGCTCTCTGATGCCTTCAATTGAGTAGATTCCATTTGCTTCTTTGGGTCCCATCGCAGTAGTCAATGTGAGCCCTGACGCTGTTCCACCTGGGTTTGCATACGGTACTTACTAGTGGTATGATCTTGGGAAAGTCACTGTTCTTCCTTCTCTGCTTCACTTCTCTTAACTATACAGTGGGGTAATTGTAATCCCAACCTTATAGTTTGCCATGAAGACTAGGTTAATATATATGAACAGTTGAAGGCATCTAAACTACTTCTGCATTTCTTCTTCCTCTCTTCCTTCTTGTCCTTCTCTTTCTTCTATTTTTATGTCTTCTGGATCCTAGCTTTTGTTATGGCCCCTGAGATGATCAAAAGAGTACTAATATAAGAGTATTAATATAGGAGTCAGAGAGCCAAGGTGGAGACATTACACTTTAGGTGCATATATCTTATCTTTCCAGGAAAAAAGAAAAACTTATTAAGCACTTAATATAGGTTAGACACTTGAAAATATTTATCTAATCCTTGCAGCAATGGTTGAATCTCAAACTCCATTGACTTCAAAGTCCATGCAGTGTTTTCTCTGTTGTTGGGATTTTTATAATTTTCTAGCTCCTTCCACAAAAGTTCTCAACCCTAGTCCTGGGCAAAAGGATGCTTGGATGATGTCAGGAGCTCTCCTCATAGAAAGAGGAGTAAGAGGTTAAGTTTTGTGTGACTGACTCAGTGCTGATCTGCCAGGCTAACAGGCTGTAGTTGGCACCGGTAGCATGAACAGCAAATTGGTGGCATTTCAGTCCTTTGAAATTTAACCTTGGCCTTGGTATACCTGGGGTTAGGTAGGTGCCTTTGACTGTGTGTACAAACAGTATAATGGATAAGAGCATCTTTATTTTGAATGATATTGAAACTGTTTTGCCCAAATACATGGAATATTCCTACATCCACTGGTTTCTTTTTTCTTTTCTTTTCTTTTTCTTTTTCTTTCTTTTATTTTTGTGTGGTTGTGGGGATTGAATCCAGGGCCTGTGCATGTGAGGCAAGCACTCTACCAACTGAGCTACATCCCCAGCCCTGGTTTCTTTTTTACAATATGTTTTTACCTTATTTTATTATGAAAAACATCACATGAATAACCATACAATAATACTTATACATTAGCAAGAGTGAATATCCAGATTAGTATCTGGCACTGAAGAAAAGTCCACAAAAGCATTTCAAAAAATTTAATACTTTAAAAAGTTAAATTCTTTGTAAAAATCAGTGATTTTTCTCTTAACAAAATTATGGGCCATTCGTGGGCTCGACCACGTACCTTTCTATTGAAAGGCATAAAGTGTGTCAGGTTTTTCTACCAATAAGCAGAGAGATTGTCAGCCTCTCCTTATTCTTGTTTTTTCCCAGGGTTCTTGCTTGGCATTCTGGGTAATGTGCATATTGAGTGGTGCCTATTGATTGGGGTTGCAGATACCCTACAAAATGAATGACTGAGATGTGAAGTTTCTCTTTTATTATACAAATTTGGGGGGGAGATGCTGAATAAATTATGGAGAGGATGCTTTGGTACGAAGTAAAAGTTAAAGTAAGTTAGGCTGCCAGCTGAAGTCCTAAAGGGAGACATTTTCAAATTTATTAAGTTTAACATTTCTGTCTCTGTCTCACCAATAAACAGAAGTGTTATTCATTTTGATGTGCTAAAAAGCCCCCTCACAGACAAGGATCTGATTCTGAGTTTGGGGACTCTTTGCTGGTTGTAAGCTCAGGCTCCTGAATGGGCCTCCTTGTCATCCTCCTTTCCCACCCAGCCCACCACTTGAGGGCTGAGCTCTTGGCAGTCATAATCCTACTCTGCAATTCCTCATTTTGCCTCTTTGCTCACTAATTCATTCAGAACTCCAGACATACTGATTTTTTTTTTCCTTGCTTCAAACTGGTTTTACCTAATTATTAACCCAGTGGGAAGAATTAACTTTTAACTCCAGCCTTGTTTTGGGTCTCTTGAGACATCCCAGCATGACTGAGCACCATGAAATTTGGGTTGTGATTTCTGGGCCTGGAGTGTGGTCGTAGAAAAGGAAACTTGAGGGGTATCTTGTAACATAAGGAAATCGTTTTGATGCGAGTAAATGTCTACAAGTGAGTATTCATTAATGAGGCTGAGCTTTTATTTATAGCAAATAATTATAGTGATTATTCTTTTCTTGCTATGTATCATCCCAGCACTGGGGGTAAGTGTACGATGAACCAAGCTTTTTGCTGAGTATTTCCTTCTTAAGTCATGAACAAGACTATAATTTAAATATGTCCAAGATAATCCAACTAGAGGAGTGGGGAGTGTTCTTGATCTTCTATGCTACCAAGTCAGTAGGGTAAGACAGTCATGCTCTATATATGTGAAATAATAAATCTGTCGCCAGCATGGTCAACCAGGGTGGTAGTGGGATGTCTTAAGAGAGAGGAACTACATGGGGAAGAGCATATTAATCAAAGTCAAGTGCTAAATGTTATTTGCTATAAATTTATACCAACAGCTGACCATATTGAGTTTTGGTGCCAGGCAAATTGAGCCTGCTGCCTTTTTTTGTAAATAAAGTTTGAGTGGAGCACAGTAACATGGATGTGTTCAAGTACCATCTATGACTCCTTTCATGTTATAATGGCAGAGTTGCCACAGGGGACTGTATGGCCTATGATGCCTGGAATATTTACTATCGGGCTGTTTATAGAAAAGGTTAGGCAACCCCTGTATTGACTCATCTAGATCTCAAAACATCCTTCGGTGACTGTAATCACCCCACTTCTGTAAGTACAGAATCTGGAGCACAGATAGGTTAAATAGCTTGTGCCAAGTCACATTATTGGGAATGGCTGACTAACGGTTGTGACCCGGAGCCTGTGCTCTCAACCGCTACACCATACTGCTCCTCTTACGGTATAAGACATGGTGCTGGTTGTCTGGCAAATAGAAAACTACTTGACTCATCACTCTGCTGTGTTGTTCACCTTCCTGGCTCGGAATCTGTCTGGACAGAAGAGCAATTTGGGTGAGTGAGAGGGTAATGAGGAACACTGGCCATGAAGGCACCTGCCATGGAGTGAATGTTTGTGTACTCTTAAAACGTGTGTGTTGAGGTCCTAACTCTTAATGTGATGGCATTTGGAGGTGGGGACTTTAGGAGGCAATTAGACTGCAGGTGTGGAGCTCTCATTAATGGTATTGAAGCTCTTATAAAAAATAAGAACGCTTACTTTCTCTTTGGCATAGCTATGTGGGGATACGTGAAGTTGGTTATTTGCCAGCCAGGTAGAGTGCCCTCATCAGACAGTGGGTCTGCGGGTGGCACGTGGATTTTGGACTTACCAATCTCCAGACTGGGAAAAGTACATGTCTGTCATTTAAACCACCTGGTCTGTGTGTTCTGTTTTATCAGCCCCAACTGCCTAAGACATTGGATGTAGGTATCTTAGACTGAACTCTGCTTGGCAGACATCGATTTTTCCTTTTTAAAAATTGACCTCCAGCCTGGTAGTACAATTGGCACACAATAGGGAATTCAAAGAGTCTTTGTAAAAGATTGAATGTCACTGTGGGCTTCTAACCAATTCCCATTACCCAGTCTTCCTGATAGTAGCACCTTGAATTTCCACTGAGAAAGTACCTATCCACTATAGTCTGAGTGGGTTGACCTTACCTGGACTCCAGTGGTGGACTCTGATTAGCTCACCAAAGTGTACTGTCCTTTAGCCCATTATGATTGGTTTAGAGATGGGCACATGACTTAAGCTAGTCCAATCAGAGTGAAACTCATCTCCTGGATGGGAATGCATAAATGCTCTCTTTTACATGGATGGTAGTCATGTGAAGATGAGGGGAGAGCCTGTAGTTTCCAGATGATACCATGTGGAACTTGAAGATGAAACTACCTAGACTTTACCCTGGGACCTGAAACCAAATTTATTCCCTGAACTGTTTAGTTATGAGAATAAAAAAAAATTGCTTTTTTGTTTAAACAAATTTTGGATTTTCTGTTGCTTGCCTCAGAAAGATTTTGATAGAGGTGGTAATCTGTCATAGTACAAAGAAGATAGGACTGGAGTAAGGACATTTGTGTTTTAAGACCTGGTTTTCCAAATAATTAGTTTCTTATTCCTGCATATGATAACCAAATTGTGGTTCTTGTTTGCCGAGTTGAAGAAAAGACTCAGCTCCATATTCTTCATAGGACGGTTGTAAGGAAGAAGATATATTATTTATATGCTCAGTTCTGTTGAGGGTAGAGGAAAAGAGAGTCATCTATAGGGTTGACATCTTGCAGAACAATGTCAGCTGTACTCTGTTCACTGGGGTACAGCAAAGTCCTCCAGAGTTTTCTTGGCCTTGCTTCCCTAGCAGTTACACAATGGTTGGATGATGCAATTTATGCACTGGCTTGATAGACATCTCGCTGTTTTAGTTCCCAAGAGGAAGAGTCTTTTTCATTAGACTCTCCTGGATTTTCTACTTTGGGTCAGGAGTGGAGGACCCAGAGTAGGAAAATGCATGCTGTCTTTGGAACTCACCAGGTGAAGGATGGATGTCCACATATTAGGGACATATTCTGAGAGGGTACATATGCAGCTGTACCAGACCTGTACCATGAATTCCACATATATTTCCAGGTAGAAAATTTTAAGCTGTCAGCACAGTGCACTATTAGAATAGAAAGCAGATAACTAGACTTTCCCTCCAGGTACCCCCTCTTCTTGTACAATCATGGGCTAGTAACTAAGAGTCTTAAGTTTCCTGAGGTCCTAGGTTTTCTCATCTGCCTAATGAGCCCCTAGTACCTGCCTTGGCAACTGCACATTGCTGTGAAAATAGTTTGTATATACAGGAAGTGTGCATAATTCGCTGTATTTGCAAAAATTCAGAAGCTGTCCACATTTTCAGACTTGGTTCTTATTCACTGAAATACTTTGATGAATTATATTTTCCAGTGGCAGTAGCTCCTAGCACATGGTGACTTCTAGGCTACTGAAGATGTTCAGGATTCAGTGGGTACATGCATTTTCTAGAGAAGGCCTGTGAGTCACCATCATCTTGTGTATCTACAGCCTCATTACCACTACCATTGATTAAACACCAAAGGCATTCATATGTCACGGTTGATGCTTTGCATACATTCTCTAATTTAAACCTTACAATATCCCTGTGAGCTGTTATTTCCGTTTTGCATATGAGAAAATCAAGATTCTGAGAGATCGAGTTTCCTAGGTCACACGGTTAGTTGAGAGCTGTGCTGTAACCTAAGCTCTTGCTCTTTTCACTACAGCATGTCGCCTCTACCAAGGGAGCTTTGGAATTAGACCTGGAAGTTCTGATCTCATTCCATTGCTTCAGCAATTCCACACAAAGGCTTCGGTCCAACCCTTTCCCTTTTGTGTCTCAGTAAGTAATATTTCATCCCTCTCCCCTCTGATCCCACCCTCATTGCCAGATTCTGGAACCGTCTGCGTGTTTCTGGTCTATAGTTCAGTTTCTCTCCCCAGGCATTTGAGAAAGGCATTCTCTACAAAAAGGGAAAACACATTTTATTAAAGCAAACATGCAGTCCTCAGCACTTTTACTTATCTTATTTATACACTGCAGTGCAGCTTTCTATGACCTAGTGATTATCATTTCCCAGAGCTATCATCATTTTAAAGCTACCTGTTCATCCCGCTTCAGCAGATGGTACTACGCTAGGAGTATTGTAAGAGCTTTAAAGAAAGGAAAACAAACAAACAAAGGGAAGATGTGCAGTTGGGTCAGCTAGAGGAAGAACTCACTACATTGTCTCCCAACACTGTTCCGTTTCAGCTGGGCTGTGAGGTGGGAAGTGACTCCTAAAGTTCTCAAGTCCAGGGGAAATTTATTTAGGTGATTTTTTTTTTTTTTTTTTTTTAAAATTCTTTCTCCTTTCAGTAGGTGGCTTGGAGATGGCAATGGGTATATTGTTGGTTTAAAAAAATTCTTGTATCTAATTTTTCCAATTACATCTCTCTGTCAAAGTAACTTGTCTTGTTGCTCATTCCATGCTTTTCGAGCACCCATCTGTGTAGTGTGCTGTTCTGGGGTTGAACCCTGACTTCCACAAATAGTTCTATGACCTTGGGCTGAGCCTTGGCTTCTCTGGATCTCAGGTTTTTCTTCTACAAAGTGAGGGAGCTTGCTTAGATAGCCTAATCTCCTCTCAAAAACAAAGGGTTTGAAGCTTGTCAATGTCTTTTATGGATAGAAAATTCTAAGGTTGCAAATGAACCAGGTTCA
The DNA here is from genome assembly GCF_902686455.1 of Sciurus vulgaris. Taxonomy (NCBI): domain Eukaryota; kingdom Metazoa; phylum Chordata; class Mammalia; order Rodentia; family Sciuridae; genus Sciurus; species Sciurus vulgaris. The sequence goes on from NC_136476.1 coordinate 63,671,981, forward strand.
TTCAATAGCGATGGGATGGTGTCCAAGGAGAGTTTTCTGCAGGGTGCCGATTCAGGGAGGTGGGCTACTTGGGCTGAGTGAGGACCAAGCTATCTCTCTTTGCTTTGAATTTTCTGAAATTCCTAAGACCCTAGAGCAATGTTTCTCAGCCTTTTTTTCATTATCTTTCCTCATAAAGAACCTTTTAAAGCATTTTTTCCCCCTAATCTCCCAGCCCCATGAAAATTTAATACCACAGAAATACTAGATACCTGATTATGTTCTCTGGCCTTTAGAAAGAGGGGAACAAACCATTGTAATATCCAAGATTTTTTGGCCCTCAAGAGCCAACTTTTACCTGTTGATGGGTTATATTGCCCTCCATTGAGAATATATGCCCTACAGCAGTGGTTTTCTTCAAGTCTTTTAAAATAACTTATAGGAATCCTTTACAACATGAAATATATAAAATTGATAAAAAGCAGTGTTTTAATTAGCTAATGAAATAACAAGTTATTATACCAGCAGTTTACAATAGGTTAACATAGAATATAGAACACTCTAATGTACCTATTAATATTTTGTATGAGTTTAAAAAAATCTTAAAATATATTTTGAGGAAAAAATTCTAATAAAACACTTGAGGAACCCCGAAACTACTGGAACACGGTCTTGAAAACCATCGCTCTGCAGGCTTCTGGATCATGACTTGGAAATCGGATGGGATGGGTCTGCGTTTATTTCCAGTTTCATCAACAAAACATCATGGGTAAATCTTAGAGTTCCAGTCTCATCATCTGTAAAATGGGTCTTTTAAAATATCTGCCTCACAGGATATCTCTGAGAACTAAGAGAGATAATATAAAAGGCACTCAGTAAAACTTAGCTCTATTTCACTTTGCTGTGTGCCTTTATATTTTCTTCCACTGATGATAGAATCTTGTGCTTGAACACACAGTGAACAATAGCTTCAAGGAATTCATGGCCAAAGAAAACAAAGAAGGACTCCCATATCACTCTCAATGACTCTGTTTTCCTTTTCCTGAAATCGAACAGGGAAGGGTATTATTACTCTGCCTGACATGATGTTATGTTGGCATGAATCCTGACTTTTTTTTTTTTTTTTTTAAATGAAACTGGTGGGGCCATTTATTGAGTCTTTATATCACGAGTAAATAAATTTTGCCTTGTAAAAAAAATCATGTATCATTAAATGACAACTACCCTGGTTTTATAGGTGGAAACACCAAATGTTGTTTTATAATAAATACAATGTACTCCACTTTGTAGGATTTAGCAGTATAGACCTTCCTCCTTCTGCCTTTGGACAGATGAATCATCTATGGATTTATGGATTTGGTGCATTTTGAATAGGTTTTAGTTTTACTTTAGGTTTCAGTGACCAAGTCCTCTTCAAAGTCATAGTTGGGGTTATTTTCCCTAAAGGTGGGAGATGACTTCCTGGGGTTTGATACCAAGATAATTAAAAATAACACCGGATGTCAGTGTTATGAGGACAGTTCAGAGAAATGAGCTGTAGTCCAGTTTTGTTGGAATTGCTTCTGGAATTTTCCTGTGGTCTTCAGTAGAAAAGACAATGTGTTCTTTCTGACTCATCAATATGAAAATAAGACACAGCAATCCCGAGGTCCTACCTACCTCCATGGTAACACATTTTCAGGAAGAAGCAACTATTGTGGGAATGAGAAAGCATGCCTGGTTCACTGGATTAACTCTAAAATTTCTTTGAGGGGAAATATGTCTTCCTTTTTTGTATGTATGGTGTGTATTGACACCAATGGTTGATAAAACTGAAGTTCTACATCATAAATTCCCATTTGGACGTCCAGTTCTGAGAACCTACATCCAGCAGCCTTATCAATTTGAAGTGAAGTCACAATCACTAATGGAATCTGCTAGCTTTTCACACACTGAAATTAGCTTTGATTCTTTCCACCAAACATATGTTTAAAAGCAACATGTACATTCTGTACACTGACCCGTCAGAACAGCTGATGCTGTGGAGGAGGCTTGTGGTCTCATCTAATGGAATTGAGGTGGGGGGGAAGTTATGTTCTTTCACGAGTAGAAACAGAATTTCTTGAGTCCTCTTCTGGCCCCAAAGATAGGAGAACCTCCTTCCTCCTTAGTTTTTCTTTGTGACTGAATAATAACATTTATGCGCTGAGATGGGTTTGCTTCTTTAATATGAAAAATGATATCCTGTTTGGATGAGACATTTCCTTGAATGCTCAGCATAAATTGAGCCTTTAAGCTTTTAACAAGAAATTCTGGGCTGTCTTGCCTGAAAACTGAGTGGATCTTGGAAACATTGCAGGTTTCTTCATTTGGTACAAAAACTAGCCTTTTCCATGAGAGTACTAATACATTCTTTGATATTCAGGAAGAATCATCCAAAATAATCCTCCTGTGTCTATCATTCTTTTCTCTACCCTGTGTCATTATCTGTCTCTGATTCTATTGTTCACTTGTTCCTTTCTTTCTCTCCTTACACCCCTTTCCTCTTCCCATCTCTTCCTGCTTTCTTTCTCACGTGTTTGCATGGACACTTCCCTTCATGTTTTTTTCTTTCACACTTGAAAGTAACATGGATTGTGTTAAGGTATTACAGAGCTGAAGGATAAGCTGCTGGAGAAGGAAATGCATTTTTCGTCACTCATTGTGACAATTAAAATGACAACAAGGCCAGGCTCCTCCATCATTGTTTTTTAACGCTGTCAGCACCAACTTTGCCAGAATTATCCTGTCTGATGCATGAGTGGACTTGGTCATTTTTCACCCTGCATGATGCAGAGTCTCAAGATTGTTTCAGAGAATAAATGAGTCTCCATCTAATTTAAATGAGCATCCTAAAAACCCTTCTTGGAGACAGGCTGCTTGAATGAAAGAAGGGAAATTTGGTGGGCGGGGATGTGTTCGTAGATGTAAAATTTTCCTCTTTGTAGAATAGATGATTTGAATTCTGGTCAAGGGAGAAAAGGCATTTTGGTATACCATGTTTTGATTCCCTATGAGGACTCAGTAGGTAAGTCCTTGTCCCTCAAATTGTGACTGTGCTATGTGTCTTGATCATTCTTCAGAACTGGAGAACATACAGAGGACCACAGAGCCCTTCCAAAGGGGCTTCAATGGCTAGTTGCTTCTCAATAAGGGTTGTGTTTTTGCACCAACAGGATGTATTCCCAAATTTCATTGAATCTTTATAAAAGGCCTTAGCATCCCATGGCCTGGGTTCCCTGCTCTGCTTCCTTCTTCTCATTTAGATGCCTACAATTGATAGTTTACTGACAGATTGGGGTCCAAGGAGGACCTGCATTCATGTCTTTATCTGCCAGAAACCAGAGACGAGTTTATTATTTGAGTGGTTTTCTGGAGATGGAATGAGTTGGAGAGATGACCAGGCAGAAGCTGGAGCCACTAAAATCTTACTTGGAGAGACTGAAGCCTGATCATTCACATATGTAACCCTCTGAGACAGTCCCTGGGGTGACATAAATCAATTCTTGATCAATAGAGAGTATGGATGATAGAAACCCAACAAATATGACCTGGCAAAGTCAATAAATTTTTGTGTTCTAGGAAGTTGTCATATTTCAAAGTGTACTTATTCCATTGTCTAGAGATTTAAGACTTATTTCTAGGTTCCTTTACTTGCTCTTCTTTTGCCCATTTCTCCAATAGTTCATCTCTTTAAGGTTACAACTCAACTGGCTATTTATTTTTTTCACTGATACCTGTTCTCCTGGGTGTTTCCTGCTTTACACCAACCTCTTCTCTAGCATTTATTGTACTACATTCTAGGAATAGAGTTCTCTCTCTCAAGTAGACTTTAGATTTCTGAGGACAAGGATGGGGTCTTGCTCATTTCTGCACCCCAGTGTCCAGCACCATACCCAGCACATTCTAGGTGTCAGTGAATGCTGAGCAGATTTTAGAACACCAATTTGTGAAAAGTCTTTGAGAAAAATAAGTGTGATTTTGTGTTCTTGTGCTGAGTCTTTCTCAGGCTTAATTCAGGTGTGTGCTTGGAGAAAATTCAGAAACCATGGCATGGGGAAGGGTTATAAATTATTTAAGTAAAGTCAAAGGATGTTGAACATCCCTGAGAACTCATCAATCCTAATTTAATAGGAATGAGAGATGTTTCACGTTTCAAATTCTGGCTTTCTGGTTTTTGAGGGCAATGCCGTATTGACCAATTGTTCATGCCCAACCTTTTTTTCCTCTCCTTTTTCATCTGTGAACAGCAATCCCATTGATGTTGGGAGATGTTCATGGACGTTGAAAGCATTTCACTTTGTTGTTTAAAGAAGGCTTTGTCCTGAAGGCATGAGATTATTCTTTCACATGAGGTGGAAAGGAAAATAAGAAAGCCTGCTCTGTCCTTGGGTTCACATTGTAGGAACTCTTTCTTGCAGCAATAAAAGCCTTTGGAAGAGACCTTTCATTATAAGAGTTTCATGTTAAGTACTGCACATGGGGACAGAAGCTAAATCCCAATTTACTCAGCTGCATTTCCCAAGATCTCTTCCCTTGCAGCACAGCTCTGAGCAAAAGCTCCATCAGGCTATTGCTGCCCAAGCCAGAGGATTTGAATATTAATGCCATTTGGGCTTCCTTTTAGAGGAAGCCCTCTTAACCATAATAGTGAGACACTGTCTCTGAGTCTACAACTGAACATAAGAATAAAGAGCTTGGAGTTGTATCAGTAAAAGGAGAACTCAGGAAAATGAACACAAATCATGCCCAACCACCCGACTGGTCTCACCTTCTCTCTATCAGAGTGCAGAGAGTGCTTTCTGGAGAGACGTGCTCATTGCATAACGAAGGCTTGTCACTTAGGAGCCAAAATAAAATCAGTTTCCCATGTAGTCAGATACATTCTAGATGAGATTCCGAGTCTCACAAAAGAATGTTGCAGATTCTTTCCACTCACATCAAGCATCTGAATGTTGATCTGGAGAAACAAAGAAATGGAAAAAGAAAAATGAGTTTGTTGTCAAATTGAAATACCACGTTTCTGTATTGCTGGCTGATGTATCTGTAATTCTCATCTGCCATTTCTTCAGTGTGTGTGTGTGCATGTGTGTGTGTGTGTATAATTTTCCCTTCCAAACCTGCAAAACATTGCAAAACTAGATTTAAATATTTCAGGCGGACTGCACCCAGCATTTGCATTCCTCTGACTCATTCAGAGAAAAGACATCTGAGCAGAAATACTGCAGATAAAAGAGAAACCATTAATCCAAGGAAGATTACTGGCACAGAATCTTTATCCTGTATCCTTCCTGAAATGAGACAAAGATCTCACTATGTACATCCCTCTGGCTTAGCTTCAGATAGTAAGCAATATAGAAGTGTAGACATGGTTCTTTTTAAAGGCATACCACATTTGTCTGAATTCTGAAGCATCATCCTATTAGATTCTTGCTTCCTTGAGTGTCTTGCTTTCTTGCTCAGGGTCTTTTCATCTGCTCTTATTCCTTCTGCCTTCCCTGGAATATCAGTGATGACTTTTAAAAGACCATTACCTAAAGTCCAAGATGGTACCAAGTGCTCTGATTCAGGAGGTACTAGAGCCAGAGTTTCAACTTACTATGCTAATCACAGGACTACACTTGGAACTTACTTCATCCGCGAAATGGGCAAATGCTTGGCCCTTATACCATTCTTCACACGAGAGTTGTTGAGTTCATTTGAAAAAGTTTTGGGGATAGAAAGTGATACAAAAATACAAGCTATAATATTTTTAAGCACAATATTAAAAGCAAGTATTAACTCTCTTGTGAAGAACACTTAATTTAGTCTTTCTTAAAAAGGACCTCCTGCCTTTGTACTTGAATCTGAGCACACTGATTGTCATTACCATTGTCATTTTTTGAGCATCTACTGCATTGTGCCAGATACTAGGAAGGAATTACCTCATTTAATTTCTAAAACAACCCTGAACAGCAAGTGTTATCTATTGGCATTTCTATTTTGCAGATGAAGTGACCAGAGCTTGAGGAGGATAAGAAATTTGCCCAAAGACACACAGATAATGGGTTTCAGGATTTGAACTCCACTAAATTATTTTCAATATATTATCTAATACTGCAATGTCCAAGAGTCCAATCAGGTTAATATCAAACTTTGATGTTTGTCCATTTATATATTTCCATTCCAGTAGATGAGAATATATGTAGTTAAAAATGTATTATAATAGTTGTTTTAATAAGCAATCTCCAAACCCGAACAATCTTCCCTGTCATTTCCCATTCAATCGCCCAGGTCCATGGGTCACTCCCAAATCCCCTGACTCTTGGTGACAATCAGGAACTAGTCCTTACTCTACACACAAAGTGCTATCTTTACTTTGGATGTCTGTGTCATGATGAAGACAGGACCACGTCTGGATTTCCCATGAAGAAGCGACACTGGTCTGAGGTGTCTCTGGTCATTACACTTGTTTCCTTTAAGTGTCAGAAAGGTGTTATGGAATGAAACAGTAAAACCCTCAGACACTCTGTGCCTTCTGTCAATGGATGGGATAACCGAGATAAGTATGACGATGATTTAAAGAATGGGTTGTAAAGTAAGGAGCTACATAGTAAATTTTAAACTTTGCAGGCTTGAAATTGATATCTGTCACTAACTTCTGAACTGTCACTGTAGTGAAAGCAGCTGTAGACAATCCATAAAGTGACTAGCTGTGTTACAATAAAGCTTTATTTAAAACAGATGGAGTACTGGATTTGGATTGGAGATGTAATTTGCTGACCTTGGATTTTTTTTTTTTTTTTAATGAATATAAACTTTTATTTCTCAAAGGTAAATACCGGGGAATGGGATCTCTATGTTCTATCATTGAATGTATGGTAACTCTAATAAAACTGCCAAACTATTTTTTATACAATGTTTGTCTCAGTATGTCTGTATCAATTCACATGCCCACTAGCAAGGAATGAGAGTTTTAATTATAATGTATCTTTGTCATCATTTGGTATTATCAGATTTTTAAATTTTTACCAATTGTAGTAAGTGTATAGTGTTATCTCTTTGTGGATTTGATTTTCATTTCCCTAACAGCTAACAATACTTACCACCTAGAATAATATTATGGCATTTGCAGATAAATGAATGGAATTGGAGAATATCATGCTAAGTGAAATAAGCCAATCCCAAAAAACAAAAGGCTGAATGTTTTCCCTGATAAGTGGATGATGATATATAATGGGGGTAGGGGTGGGATGAGAGAAGAATGGAGGAACTTTCGATTACATAGAGGGAAATGAGGGAGGGTATGAAAAATGGTGGACTGAGACAGACATTATTACCCTATGTACATGTATGATTGCACGAATGGTGTGAATCTACAATGTGCACAACCATAGAAATGGAAAGATGGACCCCATTTGTGTACAATGAATCAAAATGCAGTCTGTAAAAAATTAAAAAAAAAAGGAAGAAAAAGATGACCTTGGATTTAAAGACAGTAAGTCAAACATTTTGAGGAGGAATGATAGGAGCTGTTTTTCCCATTTTTATTTCAGTGGACATCCTTAACCTAAGGTAAAGAAAGCTTAGGCAATATATAATATTCCTTTCTGGTCATTGTCCCTTTCTAAGATGCATGAGAAAACATAAGAGGAGGAGGATGATGATGATGATGATGATAATGATGATAAAATAATGTGACCCATAACCATCTGAAATTGATGTAAGCAATTCTATCTTCAGTAATAATTGGAATTAAACTCTTCTCTGGTCACTCTGCCTGCTGAGCTGGCAGTGGTCATTTGGCCATTTTAAAAATGACTTATTTCCATGTTGTAACAATAGCAAAGCCTACTGTGTCCAATTAAATCTCTGCTTATGGCAGCCTAGGGAGTATGATCACTTTCTGTAGATAAGATCCATGTCCCTGCGACCTAATCTTCCCATACTTTGCATTCAGTTATGAAATTAAATTGCAGGAAATGATTCAATTTTGAATCATTTCATTCAAAAAGACAGAGACAAAAAGTTCTTCCAAGAGTGGCAAACATGTGAACTGCTTCTTAGATGGGAAACATCAGCACTGTAAGTGGGCTCTGAACTGAACCAGAGGTTCAGACATCTCCAGGCCTGGTGGGGCTGTGCTTTCAGATATGTTCCAGCAAGATTTTATTTCCAACAAAGGCCTTTATTCAGATAAAGAGTTTGTTTTTCCTGTTTCCAAGGAGATTTCTTTTGAGTTTTGTTTTGTTTTTAAGTTCCCTAGTAAAGATTCTTCTGGAAGCATCCTCAATCTAAGTCCTTCTTCCAGTTTGGAAACTGAGGGACAACATTAAAACTCCGGTGATGGAGAGTTATGCCATCCAGGACTAAACTGAGACGATTTTGTTGATTTAAAAATGACAGAAAGGTGAGGTCAGAACAAAATCTGTTTCTTCTGTAGTTTAGAGGCTAGAAACCATGGGGGCCGCCCCCCCCCCCCCCCACCGCATCATGTTCAAATTATCCATTCCGAGTGATTTGATTTCAGTTTGAAGCTGGAGATCGCAGTAATAATCATTCTCAGTATGAAGCACTTATTTATGGAGTAGTCTTTGCCATTTTTAATTGCACTTTCCCCTCATGCCCTTATTAATTATCTCTCTAGTTCCTCTTAGGTCTTGTCATGATGCCAAATATTGAAATAGAAAGGTTTATTTCCAAAAAAACATGCAGAACAGGATAGGTTTTACAATGTGCTGTTTCGACTCTTGAAGGGTCAAACTTTCAGAAGGAAAAAGGGTACCTGATGCATACCAGCCCCCTTGATGATTTCCTGGTGGTAATGCACCCTTGGGACTTCACTTGCCTGGGGCAGCCTTGGAAACCTCACAAAGCATGTGTTCTGTGAACTTAGCCTGTGGTTTCCAATTATGAAGTGCCTGTGCTTGATAATGGTTAGTGGCTCCTAAATGCTCATGGGATTAAATACTATTTCCTCTAATGTGACCTGAGCCTTATCCCTCTACTTTCTTCCTCTCCCCAAACAAGTGTCTGTAGTGTGCCCACTATCTGTGTTATTTCTATCTGTGTTATTTCTTCCATTCGGAATGTCTCTGCCCATGCCCAGTTTGTTGACAACTTGCATATATAATCCTTCAAAGTTCATTAAATGTTATATTTTTATAGAACATTTTAGAAACTCTGACTCTGCAGAGCACTTGGATTATACTTCTTTTGTGTTGTCTTGCCTTACATTATAACCATTGTAATCTTGTACTAACTGTTGTGGCTTGATTTCAATCTCTTTGAGGGCAAGACAGCTACTGACTTAGCACCTGCAAGAGTACATTGTGAGTGATAGTTTCCACCCAGGCTAGATGAATTCAATTGCATCAACGTTTAACACTTCAGTTCTTGAGACTCTATTCTAGAGAAGGTTGACAATCAAGAAACTCTTGAAAGAAAAGGCAAGGTTTGAAACAAACTTGATCCTAAAACTTATTGGGAATAGCAACAACATGTTTAGAAAATCTTATTTCTCAACTCTAGGTGACAGGAATAGGAGAAAATGAGACTATCGTTGACAGTAAACCAAAAAGTCTCTGTGACTGAGTGGTAATATGGGCTGAAAAGAGCTTAATCTTTTTAAAATTTGAAATACCTATAAATTATAGGAGGGCCATTTTAAAGTTACATCTGTATCTTTTTAAGGTTGACTACAACCTTCCTGTACACAAATACCCTTTGTTATGAGTGTTGATCAGAGAATCAGCTTTGTATGCTTTGCTCTTTAAGAATCTTTCCAATTCTCAAACTTTCCCTTCTCTAACTCCTTGGGCACTTGAATGGCTGCTAACTGAATTATCCCAGCAGGACATCCTGAGCTTCTTAGGAGGTTAGCATTCCAGTAAACATTTGGCTTAGAGAATTCTTAAAACAACATGTAGTCTGAAGGCAGTTAAAATTGAAGATGCCAACAGAAGTCGTCTGTGAGCGTGCACACGTGTTACACCTGGGGAACGTGAGAGCCCGTGTTTTCTCTAGCAATGCGCTCTGCTCTCATGCTGATTGCACACTCGGATTCAACGTGTAATAGTGTGGATAGGATGTTGCCCGCAGAATATGTTAAAAGGAAACTAAACATTCCTTCCTTCATGAGTCAGTTTCCTAGTTGTGGTGTAGAAAGAAGTGACCTCTCAGAGAAGCTGATGAAATGACAGATTATTATTTTTTAAATGATCTTACATTTTTTGCAATAGTTGAAGTCAGAATCATCAGTGGAATAGCTTTCTTTGTGTGTGTGTGTATTTAAAGTGCCAGTCATGGTTGAATGTTAATGATCAATTTGACCATTGATCTCTAAAGCCACAGACTATCTTTCTAAATGTGCTGACTGTTATGCTTAATGCCATTTTATTTTTGTTCTTGATTGGAGAGGAAAAAGAGGCCAGTCATATAGATGTGGGATTTTTCTGACATTTTGACATTTTTTGAATCTTTTCTTATGTGTCTAGTCCTCCAACCATCATGCCTCCATCCAACACATATTCAATGTATACCCCTCTAAGGGCCAAAGCTCTGTGCTAGGAGCTGGGAAGTATCTGTTTAAAAAAAAAAAAAAAAAAAGAAAGAAAGAAAGAAAAATTTCCAAGAAATAAAGAGCTTCAGATAGTCCTCCAATAGCTGCCCTTTCAGACCCTCTGTTGTCTGCCACTGGCCTCAGACAAACCTTCTTCCCTCCTTTTCTAACCCCACAGCCCCAAAGACCTTTGTGTGCCTTAGAGGTCAGCTCACAGATGTGGCCCTAGGACACGCTCCTCTTTATCTATATTGTACTTACAAGGGACGGAGGCACATGGGTCTTTTATAATTTTTCTCCTTTTTCTTTTTTGATTAGCATCTGCACAAATGGCCTCAGTTCATTGCTTTAAACTAACTAATCCGGCTTGTTAAGAAGGAGATTGTCATCCACAAGTTGTTATTTGCAGGCTTCTAAGGGAAGAGGGTCCCAGTCAAAGCAGGGAGGGCTTGGGAGAAAGGTTATATAATATAATATGTTCTTCAGGCTCCATATGAGAGGGAGACAATGCTGCCTCCCAGGGCCCGTCCTCAAGTGCTACTTTACCGGCTTACAGAGTCCTGCCTACTCTACCTCATGAAAAGGGAGATCCCATCATTGCTTTCTGGAAACCATTCTCCTCATCTCTTTGCCTGTCATGTGTATTTAACAGTAGTGCCCTCAAGGACAATGGGGTGGGTAAGCGTGCTAGGGGGCTCCAGCCTCCAGCCTGTAGTTTTTCATTTCACGTTGCCGGGTTTGCTAAGAATGGTCGTCTTTGTTTCCATTTTGAGTCATGGCTGAATTCTTATATGTTGTCTGATCTTCAAGCTCAAAGACCCAAGGGACCAGGCAGCTGTGAATCAACTCTGTGTGTCTGTGCGTGTGTGTTTGCTAGCAGGTACTATAGCAAAGGAGGCAGTATACTCTTCCTTATTTCTTTAAATCGATAGGGATTTGGAGGAAAAGACTTTAATAAAATAGAATTGTGACTGATTATTTTCCCCTTTCTGAGCACTGCTGTAAAAATCAGAAGGTTATGAATAGAATGAGGAAAAAAGAATAGGAAAAAAATACCCCTTTTCTAATGTAGTCCTGTGGGTTTAAACCCAAACCTTAGATTTATAATGAAAGCTCAGTGTCTATATACCAACCTTCACCTTAGAAGATGGATCTTCTTTCTGATCATGGAGTATAAAGAAATCTTCCACAGCTTTCACTCATTGGGAAGGTACACAGTTGCTTATCTGTTGTTTTTCTTCTACATAGTCTATATTATGATTTGGAAATTCGACATCGTGTATTTTTTTCCTCAGGCCAGATGTTTTATCCTGCTATGTTAAGTCATCTTGACATGTTGCCACAGAATGGAAACAACTGCTAGTTTTAATATTGCTCCATATCTTTATTACAAGGTACGTCTCATGCATCTTAATTCCTCATATTCTCCCTGGCTGTCGTTCTCTGATCTTCTGCATCCCAACCCCCCCTAACTCCTGAAGAAGGCATATTGTAATTGTGTGACAGTCGTGTCCCAGTAGCTAAAGAGGTTCTAGATAGCATAATGAATATGCAGCGCATTATCTCCCAGGATGTGTGCCTGTGTCTTTAATCACAGCTGGAATGCAAAATCGGACTCCACCTTTCAACTCTATCTCCATCATGCTGAGAGAGTGAGAGAGAGCGAGACGGAGACTGCTAGACAGCTCGAAAGAGATTGCAGCTCAGATGTCCTGAAAAACAGCAAATCCCTCAGACCTGGCAGATTCCGTTACCATGAGAACTGCAGATATTTCCATTGTGATGGTTTGCTCCAGCAGCCATCTGTTACACCCATTTGATTAGGAAGTACAGTTCAGCTTGTATGGGATTTTCATCACACCTTATCCCAGGGCAGTATACAGAGGTGCTTGCTTTTTTATATGCTAAACTCCAAGGCTTCAAAGTACTGTAATTTACTAAGGCGGAGGGCATTTAATGGAACACTAAGAGAAGGTCACTAAAGACCAAAGCTTCCAGAAGAAATACACACAGGAGATGTAGGAGAAGATTATACTCCACAGCAGAAATGCAACCAAATCAGTAAATTAGCCACATTTAGCAATCCATTCTCTCCAGACCCAGGTTCTGAGAACTTGCATCCTGAAGGGGGGGGTGATGCTTTTGTGTAGTCATGGCATGATTGCTACTGGAGCGATAATTCTCTCTCAGGATTCAAGGACAGTCAAAAGAAAGGGAGAGAAGGGGAACCTCAAACACATCTCTACTGACGAGACGAATCCACTGTATAAAGATTACATTAGCTCTAAAAATTTTATGATGCCATCTAACTTATCCATAGACACAAAACGACCTTAAAAATTCCTTGAAGCAGTGCTGTAATTTACAGATTTAAACCAGTTATTTGGACTAGTTGCCCCTCTGTGTATTTTTGTGGGGGAGGAAATGCTGATGGTACATCATATAGACATAAAAATAGGAATTTTCTTCAATTAAGTCTCTCCAAATACCTGTCCCCGGTGGTGGGCATTCTATGTCCAGGCTCCAGGAAGGTTGGCCTGGTCCAGGAGGGGCTACCTAGAGTGCCTTAAATTGACTGGAGTTCCGGCAAACTTGGGAAGCTAATTAAATGCTTACACGCTGACATGAATTTGTGATCGCTGCACAGGGGCCCTTGATGTGGTCTCCCTGTGTTCCTACCTTGCATTTTCTAGGAGGGACTCTGACAATACATCACTCACGTCGGACAACAGCGGCCAAGTGTTCCAAACCTGCCAAGTTTGCAAGTCCCATTATGTCATGTTTTGTCTGTTGCTTTGGTTTCTGGGTGACTCTTTCTGAACAAGGGAAACATTTCCCCTATCCGATGGCACTGGGGGCTTGAGAACTTTTGCCGGTCTCATTTCCTGGCCTGGTGTCAGGTTTTCATCCAAGGAGACCAGAGTTTCAGGAGCAACCAGAGAGCTTACTCCCTGCTTTAATGCCAAAGATAGGTTTTTGTGTGAAAGAAAAGATATTCATGACTTGTTAAATGTAAAGGAAGGCAGACTTTCTTCAAGGTGGGGGACATGATCACAGGTGCAGGCCCCAGGACATTGGATTCTCGTGGTGGGGGAGGGAGACTGGGCTCCACTGATTCCAACAAGAACAAGTGGGGGGGATCCATAACCAAGGAGCAGGGAGGAGGTCAGTGGATGGAAAATTATTAAGCAAGGGGGATTCTTGCTGCAGGCAGACCAGGGTGACAAGATATGTATGGAGGGCAGTCACAATTCACTGAACTGACCTAGCTCAAAGTGGATTCTCCAAGGACAGGGAGGGAAGTCCAAGGTTAGGTCTAGTCAGAAAAGACTCAAAGGAGGTTAGTTTGGATGATGGAGAGAGATTTAGTTTCTGGCTAGATAAAACCATTGTCCAGGACCAAAGAGACTAAAAATCAGGACAAAATGTTGTTCTTTCTAGCTTTTAGATTTTTATTTTATTTTATTTTATCTTTTGAAATATATTGAATTCTTTTGTTCTTCTGCACTGGAAAAGCTCAAACTTCACAGATGAGGACTGATGTCTTCCTTGAATAAAGAACCTACTAGCTCAGCCAGTCACTGAAGGCACAATAAGAGGTGGGTAGGGATTAGGAAGCTTCATCACTGCAGCAAAGGTCTCACACTGGAGAGACTCCACTGGTATGGACTCTGCCAAACCCTCAGTCCTGCACCCTGAGACTGGCCCTTCTGGAAGGCTTTGGATCCAGGGCTCTGGGTTTATGAACACAGTGTTTGTCTTGAAAGGCGGCAGATGCAATGAGGGCCTGCCCCGAAACAATAAACGCCATTCAGGTTTCCTGCAGGCCTTCCCATAGTGGTGCCTTTGTTAAAGGAAACGTGGACTGAGATGCCTGGTCTCCCTCACAGCTAGGATCTCAACCACCTTCAGAAAGCAAAGGTTCAGCACCTATGGAAAAATCAGTTGACACACAAAAGCGAGGAAAGCAAATGTATCAGTCACTTGCCAGAAAGATGCGGGGGTGGGAGTGGGGGAGTGGGGGTGTGGAGAGCTTTTGGGGAGGGGAATGAATTTTAGTTGAAGCCAGAAGAAAAACAGCCCTTGGAGGGGAGTGCTAGCTAGAAATACTCTCCTCTGAGCTGGGATGTTAACAGTGGCACCTTCTGACTTAATGTGGCATCTTTCTTCATCGTTATCAATCTCATGAGAGCTTTCCTGCCATCTGTACCATTGCTGCTTCAGGCTTCCATATGAAAGTCCAATCTGGCAGCATAAATACTGGCTAATGAAGAGTAGGTGTCTGACTGACTGGAAGAGAAGCGATCCTCTGTCAATGATGGAGCAGAATTCATTCATTTAAAAAAAATCTGCATTTATGCAGCCATTCAAGAAGAAACCTCTCCCCTTCTCCCTTTCCTTCCCCCGCCCTACTCCTTCATCCACCGTTCTCATTTTCTTTCTGTGTCATCCTACGTTAATAGAGTTCATGCAAAAGTCAGCATAAAAATGGTCTTTTGCCTAGAATGTTATACCTTGGAGATTAAAAATAGGGACGCGATGTGGACTTGCCGACATGTGGTGGGTTATTTTTTTTCCCCTTTCAGTGGGAAAGCTATAACTACATAGATTAGCAAAACTTGTGCAAGAATGGATGTAAAACAGATTTATCTGTGTGTCAGCTTTATCTGATCCATTTGGTCTTGCAGAGTTTGGATGGCTTCCTTTGTTACAATAACCAGCTTTCAAACATCTATATCCTTAGGGTATTAAATGTCAGCCTCCGATGTACCAGTCAAGGAGAGAGGGTTGACAATCTGTGGGCTGGAGGAGTACTGCTGGCTTGCAGGGGAGGAGAATCCCTCCTGAGCCCAGGCTGGCTTCTGGTATGATCTACAGCGACTCCTGCCACCTCCCTGCATCACAGCAGCACAGTGGAGGGGGTGCTGAAGCTTGCGATGGCCATTAATATCCTTTTACAAAGAATTCAAAAAGATTTCCTGTCAGTGACAAGGACGGATTTGTTAGAGGTCTCTCAAGGAAATGGACAATAACTAATTAATTGAGCTCTCCATGACTTTCCGTGCTGTCGTTTTTCATTTATCTGTTCTACTTTCTTACCACGCAGGTCTGACTCTTCTTTTTCTTTCTTTCCTTCTTTCCCCCCTTCCTTTATCTTCTTTCATTGTCACTCTTCTTTCCCTCTTGTCTCATTTTCTCCTAGATCTTTTCTCTCTCTCTAATTGGATCTATCCTTTTTAAAAAAAAACAAAAAACATCTAGTAAGATACACATAGGCAAATATGTTTTCCAGGAATATGGGTCCATTTCTTTTTCTCTTTTAAAGTTTTATTTCATTGGTTGGGTTCATTTCTTCTGAGTCTGAGAACAGCCATCTTTTAAAGTTGGAAAGGACCTCAGAAATTTCCATTTTGTAGTGGATAGATAAATAATCTTTAACATCCTCAACAAGACATTGCAAAGTTTTTGATAAAAAATCTGTAGTGATGAAATTGGTATATTGTTATGACTATTATTAATGTTTTTACTATCCAGGAATGATCTACTATATATGCTGTCAAAAATAGGGACCATACCAATGTTCCCAATTTAGAAGAAAATTGTTGAGGAGCTGTCTAATTAAATGAAATTTCATCAGAACCTGCAAGCAATTTTGTCAATCTCATATACCAGATGTAGTTACTGCCTTAACTTGCTCTCCTAGGTGGGCTGCCTGGTCAAGTCTCGGTTCTCTCTTTAGTCACTTCTGTACACCAAGAATCAGAAAGTCTCACTATGCTTGATTCTCTACCTCTGTTCTTAAGCCTTTTGATGCAGAGAAACACAGGCATAGAGTGGGGTTAGTGGAGGTGGCTGTGGATAAAAGCAGTCAGATCTGGAACTCTGCCACTTTCTTTGTGTATGAGACTTTTAACAAATATGGATCTCTTGGTGCCCCAATTTTGCCATCTGAAAATAGGAAATGCCCAGGTCTTGAATCACCACAGACTTATTGTGTGATTCAAATGATGTAAGTCTGTGAAGTATTGGAAATGGAGAGCTGATTATAGAGTGCCTAGCTATCTTAGTTTGCCTGGGAATGATGGGTTGCTGGGGTCATAGTTTACAGTGATTAAACCAGGGTAGTCCCAGGAAAACCCTGGGATGGTTTGTTATCCCACTCAGGGTCATTCATTCCCATTGGAGGACCCAGAATCAGCTTATAACAAGAACAAAGTGGGGAACAGAATTTTCTGTGTGATTGAAGGAAGTCTCGTTTTCTTTAGTGGACTCATTATACCCTCTTTTCCATGTATGCATTCCTAACTCTGGTTTGGAGAAGGTTTACTTCCTATCCCTTCCTTCAAGGGTTAGCACAAAATGTTAGAAACATGAAGATGCAGATGGAGTAAGTACACATTCCTTCTTCTGAGCTGGAATTTACTCATATTCTCCATAGCCCAGAACACTTGTTATCCCATTCATGTAGTTTATGGTCATTTTCTTTCTGTTCTTAGAGTGATTCTGAGCTTTCAGGGGGCAATACATTAGGGTATTGCTTTGGCTCCTGCTAGATTTTTTAAAACTCCTTGAAGGCAGAGAGCCTGTGTGTTAGCTTGTCAGTGCTGTGACTCAAAATCCCTAGCCAGAACAACTCAGAAGAAGAAAGGTTTACTCTGGCTCATGATTTCAGACATTTAGTTCATGGTGGACCAACTCCATTGCTCTGGGCCCAAGGTGAGGCAAAATACCATGGCAGAAAGGTAGTGGAGGAGCTCTGCTCTACTCATGGCATCCAGGAAGCAGAGAGGCAGGTGAATAAGGGGCCACAGGGAAGACGCACCCTTTCAGGGCACCCCCAGTGACCGACTTCCTCCAGCCATGTCCCACTTGGATGGTAACTAGTTATCATCTAGTTAGTCCATTTGAATTGGGATAGATGGATTACGTTATAGCTCTCATAATGTAACCATTTCACCTCTGAACATTCATGTACTAACACAGGAGCTTATGGGGACGCTAATATCCAAACCATAACAGCCTGTCTTATATTTTCCGAGTATTGAATGCAAGAATAAGTAAATGAAGGATTTGTAAGTAGGGAGATGAATCAGAGGGGATAAAAGAATAAATGAGTGAGTGAATGAATATAAGTGAATTAATTATTCTTCTGTGTCTATTAATAAACTGTATGCATTTTTAGTCTTGGTTAGACCCTATTGGTGATCTTTCATATATCAAGTGTTCTTGAGCTCAGATGTCAGATCCCTAGTCCTAGGTCTCAATTTCAGCTGCCAAAATGATCCAGCTTACTTGGGGGCATCTTTCACTATTTGATACGTTGGGACAGTATGAATTTTTTTTCCATAAACTTTTATATACTAATTTAAAAGTTAAACATTATATGATGAACAGGAAAAAAATCCTTCAAACCACTGACAAGCCTAGAATGAAAAATAAAATTCTGTCTGCATTCTCTTTTAATCACAATTTAATTCCTCTGAAATTGAAGTGTTTGCTTTTAGATTTTTGGTGATTATAATTAAAATCCTAACTAGTAGAATTTTATGTTTTTATTTACCTTATATCTGAGAGTATATTTTGACATTCTGTTATAAAAATTTGAGGTATTTGGTTATTTTCAGTATTGTTCACCTTCTCCTCCTCTTGTCTACTTCCTGAGATTTTTATTTATTATTACCTTTAGTAATTCTAGTAGCTAGATTTATGCCTTTACAAATTCTCCTTCTGAGTCATGCTCTGATGTTACTTTGTTAATTATTTAATTTTTCCTCTTATATTCAATTTTATTTTACTGGATTCCTGTGTCAGAACTTTTTTTTTTTTCAGAGTATAAGGGGGAAAAAAACATTTAAAATATGTATATTTATTTTATAACTAAAAACATCTTTATTTTGACTTCACTTTTGATTGATAGTTTGGCTGGGTATAGATTTCAAACATTCCCTTATTCTGAACGGGAATATTCTTAAACATTCTTTATTACTAACCAGAGTATGCAGTCATTCTTCTTATGTTACTTTCTAGATAACCTTCCTGTCATTTGATATTTTTTGGTATTCTTAAAATTTCACCAAGATATGTTTGGATGTGAGCTATTTCTATCCACTTTGCTTTTAAGTACATAGTAGAACTTTTCATTATGAACAGTTATCTCTTTGTCTCTGGGATTGTCCCCCCCCCCCATATTTCTTTGATTGTTTTCTTCTCTCTCTAGAACTTATAATAGATAAATATTGGATTTCTGGTTCTATCCTCCACAATATCATATTTTCTTCTCTTTTTCTTGAGAAATTTACTTTCTCTCACTATCATTGCAATTCTATATTCTCTACATTGATTTTTCAAAAAAAATGGCAATCATATTTTTAATTTCCAGAAATTTTTCTTATGCTTTATCTTATTTCTCAGCTGGTATTATCTTTTTATTCATTTATTTGTTTTGATGTATTCATCATTCACTCATATCTCTAAGATGTATGTTAAAACTTAAAAATTTTTTTCACTCTCCTGTATCATTTGTTTCTTCAGATGCCATATTTGGTTCATCTTTTATATGACAATTGATTTTCTCAGATGTATTGTGATCCCAATTATAAATTAAGGGGTGATTTGATTCATATAGGTAGCTTATGTGGCATCTTCTCTGTTGTTTAAAAAGTTTCTTCTCAATAGTTTCTTCCTTGAGGGGGGGGGGTCTTACCAGGGCTCTGGAAAGCCAAATGGAAGGGCAGATTTCCACCTAGCATGCATGAACAAGGAATAGATTGGGGACACTTCCTCAGTCTCTAAATTTTATTCGAGGATTGGAGCATTTTAGTCTTAAATGGTGCTAACTCCTCCCACTTTCTGTTTATCTATTGTGGAAGGCTACAGTCATTTATTCAAATTCTTTCAGGCCCTATCTCTTATCTAACTCCCTTTCTAGTCATATCTCCAACATTCCTAGAAAGAAGCTGTCATGCTTTATCTTGAGGGCCAAAAATGCTGGCCAGTCTCACAGGCCCAGGAAGTCGGGGCAGGCCAGCAAAGGTCTGGCTGTTACCACTCTTCCTATTGTAGTTCTGTAGTTGACTACTCTGAAGATGATGAGCCCTCTGGGCAGGTTCTGTCATCCTCTCTTTAGAGACTGCTTTGATAGTTTGTCTCATTCTTCATTGATCTTATCATAGCCTTCCATATTACAGTATTCCCTCAATATTTCTGGTGACAGTTGGTTTCCTCTATACTTGATTTCATAAATTTTTTTCTATCATACAAATATACATCAGTGTGACCTCAGTAGATGGGAAGGTGACTCATGTGCTAGATCTATCAGTTAGAAATGCAAAGCAGAATAAAATATCTGAGATGGTGTATACGGTGATGGTAGGGTCATGATGGGCTTAAAAACTCCTGTGCTTCATTAAATGACTTATTTCCTTTGGCTGAACACACAGCTTCTTCATTTCTTTTTGACCTGTCCTCCTTTGCCGTCCATAAGAAGGCCCAGAAGCCTTTGCACTTTCTCTCTGAAACTTCTCGTGACTTCTCTGGCTCACCTAAAGTCTTTATTTCTGGTACAGCAGAAGCATGTCCAGTGAGGGCCAAAGAGGTAAATGGATAAGACATATTATAGGTTTATCTGTTGACTCTCTATCCCTAAAATGATGGTAAAATCCCTTCAGGATGGAACCGTTTGTTATTTTTCTGGTGTACTTGTGTGTATACGTGTATGTGTGGGAACATGAGTGTGCATGCACTGGGGAGAGGATGAGGTGTATGGGCCAAAAGGTGTGGTTTACCAGCCTTATAGACCATGGTTACTGAACATTTGTTGCTAAATTAAAAAGTGAAAAATATGGTTTCATAAGAAGGTGCATTGTTTCTTTTCCATAACTTAGGAATATACTACAATTGTGCCGTTGAAACTTTGATGAAACCAAGATTTTTAGTCTCATTGATTTTTTTTTAGCATTTTAAAATAGCCCATTAGTGCCTAAGGGGTGTAGGTCTGTAATGTGTAATTAGACATCCCCCCAGTAAGTCTGAAATCACATATTCATGGCAATCCTACATCTCTGTAATCTTACTCCTTTTTTTCCTTGCATGAAGAAGGTTGAAATATTAATTGCTGCATCAACCACTTTAAGATTTAATATTTTTCCCTTTCTAGGGACTGCATACCTCCTGCATGACTTCTAACTGACTATTCTCACAGCTGTCTGAGAGATAAGCAACTGTATGTCTCTGGAAGTAATCTATAAATCATATTCAAATTCATGTGTCCAAATGATCCTTTCTTTAATCTCTAAAATGACTCTACTGGAGGCTTGATAGTGAACTTCAATTGGAAACATTATGTTTTCCACCTACTCGCATTCCTGTCAAATATGTTAGTGTTAAAAAAGGAAGAATAGAACTGGTAAAATAGGCCTTCAAACTCTCTGCCAACTCGCGAGGCTGCATGGGTACAATAGGGCACCTGGATCAAATCAGCAAGTCTTAACTTTTGAAAGAAAACCAGAAAAAAGAGAATGAAATAATTTGGTTGCTGCTAGAAGAGGCATCTCTTGTGACTTGTAGTTGTCATGCCATTGCTCTCAGACAAAGAGAAAAATGTCTTGATTCCAATCATTGTCTAATGTTTTAAAACTATGCCAAAGAGAGGGTGTAAGGGCTGTGGTTATCATATTAGTAGCATAAGATGTCTCACACGAATGGGCTGAGTGGCACTCCATGTTCTATGCCATCTGGCCTGTTAACCCTTGTCTCCAGAGCCCATATCTGGCGGGTCAGATCATCACCCTTTTCCGCATAAGCCACGCACCTTTCCTCCTGCCTTTTCTCTGCTTGGAATGCCTACATTTATGGTTTCTTTCCATCTCTAAATCTTTTCCAGTGAGCAAGTAACCTCTCCAAGGTAGCCCTCAAAGTGAAAGCATGGAATGATTTCTTATCAAAATCCTGCTACCTTCCTAATGCTCTGTTAATTCGGTAGGATAGAGAGAAAGATGCGCCATTAACAGCCACTCTATGCCAGGCGTTGGAGTAGGTCTTACATATGGAGTATTATCTGAGTCAGCTCTCAAACTTTGCACAATATCTAGTTTGTAGATAAAGAAACAGAAGTTATCTTAGTAAGTGGAGGAACTATTACTGGAACCCATGTCCCCTGACTCCAAATTCCATGTGCTTTTCACTACTATACCACGATGTTTGTGACAATAGATTTATAACTTAGTAGGGAACAAGATGAAAATCTATGAAATAATAAGATACTGCAATCACAAAATCAGGAAGGTTTTTTGATATCATATAGTTCAGTTCTATCCTGGATGTTGGATATTTTATATGATATTATAAGAATAAGAAAATAGCTTCCATTAGAAAATCTTCAGTGACAGGGATTCCCCACGTGTCATATTGGATGAATGAGCCTGGGTAAAACTCTTTTTTAATTTGTCCCTATTGAATTCCACATTACCAGCTTTGTCTCTTTTTTCAGTCAGTGCAGAAAGTTTTCTAACTTTCCTTGTTCATTTAGTATTGGTTATTTTCCTCCAAGTACATATTTTCCCCAAATGCCATAAATTTTACCATCCCAACATTGACAGAAAATGTTCTTGAGATGGACTTGTGAGCACACCACTAGAGCTCTCTTCATTGACTGACAACCATGTAATGGTATAGTCATTTGATTATCAAGAAGGTTCATCAAGCATACTGTTGCTTTTAAATTTGTGGCAAGGAATGACTTGGTTGAATACTTTGTAAAACACAGAACATTACATTTATTCCACTTTCCTATTTTAACTCCCTAAAATCCTGGAACCAAAAGGAATTTAGCTAGTTTTGTGTAACTTGTTCTCAATGAGCTCAGGTTAGCATCTTTTCATTTTTTTTCCCCAAAGTCTGTATAAACTGCATATTTAATATGTTCTAGAATTTGTTCCAAAGTGATACAGATGACTTGTGACATCCAAATTCTTGCAATTTTTGAAGGAAATGGGACACACTGGAAAAAAAACATGCAAGAGTGACCTGGTTACAAACAATCTATAATGAAGCACAAATTGTTTGGCACAGACCCTGTGTGCTTGTGGGAGAACAGAAGGTCGTGGTATAATTAAGACAATCATCAAAGAAGAGGTGAACATTGGAGGATGGTTGGAATTGAATCAGGAAGTTAGAAGATGAAAGAGAATTCCAAATGATGGTAGCGGGATGAGCAAAGTCAAGGAGGTCCAAGACGTGAGTGAGTGTGGTGTGTTTGTGGCCCAAAAGACTAGAAGAGTACATGTTGGAGAGTGTCAGGTATGCAGCAGGAGAGGCAGGACAGAGCTGGCTGTGGGGTTGTCTGGAAGGGGTTACGGAGAATGTCGGCTCTGTGTATCGTGGTAGGTCAAAGGCATTGAAGGTTTTTGAGCGGAGAAGTGACCTGGCAAGGGTATCGTTGAAAGAAGATGGTCCTGCTGCTGTGTGCAGGAATGCATAATGTGAGCTGCTGCTGGAATCTAGGAGGCGTCGTAATGAGGACTGAGTGATCCCAGCATGAAGATGGGAGAGTTTCGCTTAGCGTAGAGATACTGGATTCACGTAGGAATGGACCCAAAAGCCGTCTCCATGGAAAATAGGCCATATCACATGGTTCACTAACTTGCTGATGGAATGATGATATGAGGAATGAAAAGAATGGTGAGTCAGATTTAGGGTCTGGAAAGATCATTAAGAGAAATAGGATGAGTGTATACTTTGGTTATTAAACTGGGTTAATCTCAAATGGAATTCTGCACAGGAGAGTTACTTTCAGAGACTTTCTAAATACCTCTCTGCCAAAACTTACATTTGGAGGTGAATTCATTGTAGGTATGTCTTTAAATATATATGCAGGGACAGCAAAATAATCTCCTACCTTAGATCTTTAGAGGAAATAAGAGGCCCTGTAACTATTGAGGAAAAATACATTCACCTTCAAATTATATTGTTTTAGAGGTTAAAAGTATATAATTTCCCAAGGAGCACATTGCGATTCAGCCTGCTGGGAGGCTATTGCTCAATTACGCTCAGCAGTGGCGAAGGTGCCTACGATTCCTCTTAGCTTGCTTAAGCTGGTGGGAGCAGAGGCCTCGCCCAGGCTCCAGGCTCCAGGCTGACAGGGCAAATTGGGGCCAGTCAGGGCTTGTGATCCTGCTCCTTGAGTCATGGTCCCTTTGCTCTGATAAGTCAGGAACCTGCCTAATGGCAGGTTGCCTGCCCAGGTGGCCCTGGCCTCTGCTCTCCAGGCCTGTGAGTTAATTCGTCCGGCTGGCATGTCTCTGAGCATGTTCATTTACCAGGTACCATCCCCTGGGTGTGACCAAGTGGAAAGATTTGTGTAGTTTCTTGTCTCCATGGAAAGAGGTCAGGTCTGAAATTAACTGATTGGAGGGACCAGGATGACTGCTGGGGTGACCGTGCCCTTGCAGGTGTAGACTCTGTCACCTTTAAGCTGCGAGGGCTTTGGTGAGTGAAATGAGCTGCAGAGAGCCTCAGCAGGCTCCAGGCATGAAGCCTAAGGATGCATCTTGTTAGAGATAGTTAGTTGGTATTGGACCCTGGGAGGGACTGTGGCCATCTTAAATTTTTGTTACCTTAATAATTTAGCACCTGAAGTCATCAGTGGCTTCCAATGTGACACAAAGGGTCATCCCATGCATCCACACCACGTGTAGATCATCAATATAAATGATTTGTCTTTCCATATTTTTTTCCATGTGCACATCTTTTTTTCCCTCACCCTGAGGATGGATCCCAGGGTCTTGTGCACGCTAAGTGAGTGCTCTAACATGAGCTACCTCCTCAGTCCTTTACATTTTTTTTTTTTAAATTTTGAGTTAGGGTCTTGCTACATTGCCCAGGCTAACCTTAAACTTATTCTCCTGCTTTAGCCTCCTGAGTAGCTGGGATTACAGGTGTGCACCACCGCACCCAATTTATGTGCATAGCCTCATGCTCTGGTAGTTTTGAAAAACAGAATCATTGAAACTCACTTATTGAGGATTTTGAGTCTATCTTTCTTCCCACTACCCTTCCTTAATTTTGCAACTTGAATGTCACCTGGCATGAACAGAAACAGTGCTGGACCTGGGCAGAGAATAGAGAAGAGAGTAAACTGGTGGACTCAGAAAGTAGCAGAGAGAAGAAAACAACCCCTCTAGGAAGGCAGTGGTGGCTGTGAGGGCGGGGAGCCCTGTCCTCTAGTACCTTGCTTTCACATCACCCTTCCCTCCTGCCAGCGATCCTCAAAAGGTTGCTTGTTAAAACTCTGGAGAAATGCACAACCCAAACAAATCCACATCCACTGTAATCAATTCAAAGCTGATTTTGGTCTGCAGTTTCAGATTTTGGAAAAGGATCACTGGCTTCCACTTAAAGATTTATAAACAGGCCTCACTGTCAGTCAAAAGCAGAGCCTTGAAAAGGGGAAACACTAGAATCTTTGACTCTTCAAAGAGCACTCACTAGCTCTCTGCTCTTTCTCATTGTCTCTCTTGGTAACAAGCAGAGTTTGGAAATTGTTTTTTAGCAAATGCATTAGAAGGAAGGTAGAAGGGAAGTGACACGTTGACAAGTGACTGAGGGAACAAGACTGGGAAAGGATGGTTACAAAAAAAAAAAAAAAAAAAAAAAAAGCTGCTGAACATGGGCCTCCTGCAATCCCTTCAAGGTTTAATTGAAGTTGTGCAGCTGACCCGTGTAAACTGGAAAGAGCAAGGCAGATGGGCGTCTATCTTCTTCCCTTTGAAAACCCAAACAGACCTTAAAACATCCCAATAACAGAACCAGCAGCCCCAGCTCCAATTGTTTAGGCTTTGATGCTCTTGTCTGTCTGCACTCTGTCTACAGCAGTTTGGTCTATGCATCTCCACCTTCCACCTCTGTGCAGACTTTTATCATCATCATCATCAATATCTCATCAGAGCAGCACCTTCATCATAATAGCTGGTAACATGTATTGGTGCTTAGAGTCTGTGTCACACACTATATGCCAGGATGGTTTCTTCCATGAAGTTAACTTTTGGGGCAATTACCATTAGTTCCCTTTTTTTTTTTTTTTTTTTTTTTTTTTTTTTTTTTAGAAGAGAGTGCATTTAGTCAGGGATCAATGCAGGAAATGTATCTCCAGAGCTTCTATACTATAAATGAACAGATGGATGAATGAGTGACTTTCAGTAGGCTCTCAAGCACTGTTTTCTTTGCCCTGGCTCTAAAATCCATAAGACCCAGGGGAGAGGGCTATGGCATCCTTCCGTGGTCCTCACCAGTGGTAGCACTATACTCAGGGTGCAGTGTGGGTCCCCTTGCTCAAACACATATCCCTGTTGGGACAGGCTGTGGATGCCTCTGGGGACCAAAGTGAGTCCTACCATTGCTCTTTATGGCAGCTCTGAACAGGGCACTTCTGAGAATGCCCAGGAACTCCAGAGAAGAGGAGCATCCTGTACGTCAAGTATGTTAAGTCTTCTAGTGTCACTCAAATTCAGAAGGAGCAGGTCAAGCACCCTCTCCATAGGTGGAAATAGAAGGGGAAGGACCAAATTCCAGATCTGCTCTCCTGAATCATCAAACTCTGTCATGGGATGAATGGTGTCTGCCCCAAAAGATATGTTCAAGTCCTAATCCCTGATAATCTGTGAAGGAGATTTTATTTGGAAGCAGGGTCTTTTCTTTGCACATGTTAAGATGAAGTCATACTGGGTTAGGGTGAACCCTACCAATGACTGGTGTCCTTACAGGAAGAGGAGAGAATACACAGACACACAGGGAAGAAGTGCATTTGAAGACACAGACTGGAGCTACAGGCTATAGACTGGCAAGGATTGCTGGGATCCCCTGGGATCTAGAAGAGGCAAGGAGGGATTCTTTCCTAGAGCCTCCGGAGGAAGCATGATCATGCCAACACCTAGGTTTTAGGCTTATAGAGTCTGGTGCCATGAAAGAATGCTTTTCTACTGCTTTAAGTCTCTTGGTATGTATTAATTTGTTCCCGTTTCCTTAGAAAAATATACTCTCCTTATGCCTCTTCCTTGCTTTATGTCAGGATATGGAGAATTAGTCACTTCTTTTGGTACTTTGATGTGAGTGTGTCCATAATGGCAAAGTGTAACCTTTGATGATCTGGGTTGAAAGATGATCTGGAGAGAAATAAGGCAGATGATATTTCAAGTTGCCATGAGAAAACATACCGTATAGACCACTCGTACCTTGGTGCTCCGAAGGTGCTCAGGAGCTTCCTAGTGAATCAAAGAAAGATTGAATAAAGATTCAACTCACAGGGCATAGCTTTCCAACTCCCTCTCTGCCCCCTCACTAACAACTTTGAAGAGTGAATTTTCATGAAATCAAAAGACTGATGATTTGTTTCAGGTCTTACTCCTTTAAAGTATGGATTGATTCACTTGCTTTGGAGTTTAAGCCAAGGAGCAAGTACTCAGTGCATTAGTATTAATTCCTCAATTTACAAAGAGACAAGTGTGTACCAAGTGTTCTGCTGGGTTCTTATATGCATTGTCTGGCTTATTTACTATAATAACAAAATGAGGTACCTACCTTATTGTTGATGAAGAAACTAAGAGATAATTAATGAAAATAATGATAATAAAAAACAATAGCAAACATGCTTTGAGTACTTACTTTCCATGCTGGGGATTTTTCATACATCATTTCTGTAATGCTTCTAGTAACCCACTAAGGTCCATTCTGTTTCCTATGTTTTACAGAGAGGTTATATGACTCTCCCCATGTTGCTTAGTGCCATGTCTGTGGTCACTATTCACACACACACAAATGTCTTAAGATGTCCTGCCCTGTTAGAGCTCACAACCCAGATGGGAGAGATTTTTCTTCATGGAACAATTGAGTTGGTGTTTATAGATGGATTTAATGGTGGACTGAGGTTCAGGTTGGCTTTGAGAAAGTACTTACCTATAGAAGAAGAAATGGGGAGGGGAATATGGAGATTGTTAGCAAAATGCATCATTTTAATTGGAGCAAGAAATAAGGTCTAGTAATGGCAACCCCTGGACATTTATAAGAAGGTCTATTTTTGAGAGGTATAGCTGTACATTAGTGCAGAATTGCTGAGGCTTGCCATCTTCCTAAGAATTGAAGGATGGTTCTTAGATCTGTCCACTTAATGTCCATTAGAAATATTCAAATTAAGATCTGTTCATGACCTTAGGTGTGTGGAGAATCCATTCTTCAATCACCTTTTTATTTGAGATAAGGTTATACTTTGGTTACAACTGGAGGACTTAACTGTTAGGATTCTCTGGACTTGGAGCACATGTCATTCAAACACTTGATTCTGGCTGATTTGGGGACACTGGAATCCTGGTGGGGTAGAGCACTCTTGAAGGGGATTTTCCCTTTGTATATCTGTCCCCACTGCTGCAATGGTTTCATCTTCCCATTCCCTACTGAGCCAGGGGCAGACATGAAACTGAAGTTTGAAATCATCAGTGAGTCATTCATCTGAAGGGACTGTGAAGAGAGGGTGAATTCACAGAGAAAACAGGAGAAATGGGAAGAAAGTGAAGAATTATAGCAAAAAGCCCCCCATGGACATGGGGAACTTCCAGAATTCATATATGGTAACTGTAGGACTTTTGCTAAGGCTCCTTTGGCCTTGGGTTTGGGGAGGGGGAAACCACAAGGATATCAACTTTTTCTGGACTGGATGGCGTGTCCTCACCTCAATAAAATTCCATGCATTCTTTGAGGCCCAACTCAAGCATTACATATCCCGGATGAATTCCATGACCCCCTGGTATGCCTTAAGAGCCTCTCTACAGGGTTACTCTAACATTCTCTGCTTACCTTGATCCTAATGATGATTATCCCATCCTGCAATCATCTGTTTATTTTTCTCTCTCACCCACTGTGAGCAAGTTGGCCTTGGGACAATGCAGTCTTATTTGCAACATTTTCATCCGGCACATGGCTCAAAGCATATTTATTGACCCCAATTATAAAATTTAAGGTCATTTAGTTCTGCTTAATTTTGCTATGAACCTGAAATTGCTTTAAAAAATAACTCTTTTTTTTTTAAAGGCCATTGAAAATGAGATTAGTTGGAACATCAGTTTTTAGGAACTCAGGGTGCATATGCAAAATATTTGGGGGCATGACTGCCTGTCTCCTTAGGTACAGGGGCCAGTGAGGTCTGGCTGATGTCAGGTTCCCTCATTTGACATCCCTGTTTTTAAAATTCAATGGGGTTTGAGGCCGCCTCTGTCCCCTCAGTCTGTGGAATTTGCAGATGGTGCTGGCACATGCTCAAGTTGGTGCTTCTCCTCAAAGCTGCTTGTTCCTCTGCTGGCGGCCACTGCATGTCAGGCCTGGGGCTGGCAGAGAGGGCTGAGAGCTTGGGGAGAGGAAATGGGAATCTGGCTTTCTGGCCTGAAAGGAAAAACTCCTCTGGTGACCTGTAGAATGTTTTGATCCCCTATGAATGGCCTGTGCTGAAATAAATGGCCACAGACTGTCTTCTGACCCGTGATAAAAATCATAGGCAGGCACAGTCCTCATGGCCTTACCCACTTTCCATCTCCAGATGGAAGCATCTCCTACTTCCGCCCTCAGAGTCCTTCTCTGAGCTTCTTTGTGAGACATTTCTGAGAAGTGCCTGCATCCCATTTCTGGTGGTGAATTGATTTAGAAGATCTTTTGTTGATAGTCCAGCTTCAAAAGCGCTCAAGTCTGCTTTTTATCTCCTTGCCTCTTCCAACCAAGGAGACGCTTCTGAAAAGGGGAGGGGAAAGAGAAAAATGCCCTTTTTATTGACTTATAAACTCATTAAGTCTTTCCCCCATGTCTTTATTCTAGTAAATGGAGGGTAAAGGTAAATCAAACCATTCTGTCTGTGAAGAGTGAGTTTATATGAAATGTTAATAGTTTTCTTTTGTTCTAGATGTTTACTTAATTTTATTTCAGCAGTCACTGAGCACTTAATATGTGTTAAATGTAGATAGAATGAGATATACATTTTGAGGTGCTCATGGGCTACTGAAAAACAAAGAAGTAAATGATTGTGCTTGTTAGGACAACTGGGATGCCAAACAATTAAACATTTACTATGGAGATCATGTTTTCTTAAAGGTACCATGGAGGTCTAAATGATGTGTCCCTGAACATCTTAGGTATATCATGCATTTAGTGGGTATTAATTAGCATTTAGTAAATAAAAAACTAAATGAACTAAAATTTGAATCTTATATTCCCATATTTTTGCATGCTTTTCTCTAATGTGTTAAGGATAACATGTTCTCATGAACTCTTTGGTAAATACTCACCCCCAAATAAAGGATGTTCCCCTCAATATTACTTGAAGTTTTCAAGAAAGTACATAGTGAGATGTGGTCCTTGCTTAGAAAGGCAGCAGAAAGTGATACTTATCTTGGGAAATTCTCTATGGTACTGGGATGGATGCTTAGTGCTCAGAGGGTAACACATCCAGAAGAAATACCTCAAAGGCAAAGAGGAAGCCAGACAGGGAAGATGAATTGCAGAAACAGCTTCAGTTGTCAGCTCCCCAAACTCAAGCCCTTAGGAAACTTACTCCATAGCTGCTTCTACCAAGGGTTGAATTTCCCTAGAATTTGGATGATCTTGTGATTTGCACATTGATTAAGGTAGCCCTGGTGGTGTTCCATTTCAAGTCCTCAAGAGACCTGGCTACTGTCATGAGAATGGGCCTCCACAGCTTACTGAATTATGAGTAACTCCTGTAGCAGGACCAGCAGTCAACCAATTGCCAGGAACCAGCCAACCAACAGCCATGTGTACTAGGCTCTCCTGGACAAAGCAGTGCTCAGTTGATCCATCAGCAGACTGCAAACCACATGAGCAAGCCCAGGCAAAAGATGCCTGGAGCAGAATAGCAGAAGCACCCAGCTGACCTGTTGACTTGGGTGCAATAATGAGTTGGTCTTGTTTTAGGCTACCAAGTTTGGGAGTAGTTGTTAAGATAACCAGCTTACACATTTGAATTTTCAGTTCTTCATCTATGTTCGGAGAAAACTCAGCTGTTAATGCCAACTGACTCATGTTTCCTGGCTTAACCAGAGTACTCCTGGAGTGCTCCAGGACAAGGGTCACCTGAGTCAGGGCTGAGAATAAAGGGAGGAACTGGGTGGGAAGATTCCAGTGTTTGATGGTCTTCAATTCAGGTGCACTCATCTCTGTAGATAGGTAGGTGGAAAGTTCAGTTGTCACAGCTGTAGAATTCCAAGTCAGATCATTATATTACCTAGAGTCTCAGGTTAGAAAGAGAAAAGTACATAAAGACAGAGATCTAGAATGCTAACGCCTGGACTGGGGCAAACTCTGGAGATAAGGCCTTTCTTTCTTTCTTTCTTTCTTTCTTTCTTTCTTTCTTTCTTTCTTTCTTTCTTTCTTTCTTTCTTTCTTTCTTTCTTTCTTTCTTTCTTTCTTTCTTTCTCTCTCTCTCTCTCTCTCTCTCTCTCTCTTTCTTTCTCTCTTTCTCTCTCTCTTTCTTTCTTTCTCTCTCTCTCTCTCTCTCTCTCTCTCTCTCTCTCTCTCTCTCTTCTTTCTTTCACCCTGCTGACCATATCACTTTCTGATCTCTGCTTCTTTCCTCAAGAGTGTAATATCAATAAAGTAAAGGAAAGTCTTGCTCTCATTCGGGAACCAGCCAGCATGGTGAAGGTGACTGGAAACACGTTTGTTTTGTGTTTTACCTCCCAGAAGGAACTTCATTTTCCTTATCATTGAATCCTTTCCAGCCTTGATGACCATGTCTGAGATGCTCTGTCACAGTGTGCTTTATAGAATCACTGCTGGCCATGAACTGTTAAGTATTAGTTTGTGACAAGAGAATCACAGAAACAGACAGTAAATATTTAGAAACTTTTATATCAACTTGATATTGCTGCAACAGCCAAGACTTGAATTTGTCTCATTGAATGGGATAGAGACCAATTCAGGAGTTGTTGAACTTATGTGGTGAAGCACAAGTGGTACAAACTCTGTACTGGTCAAATTCAAGTGCAACGGGCCATAAACCAGTCTGCAAAGGATTGGAAAAAAGACACATGTGTATGCAAACACACACACCCATCATAAAACTGGCCTTTTGCTATAGCGAGTTTGAGAAAGCATTGTTTTGGAAAACTGCTCAACTTTTAAGTTCTCCTGTGAAAGTCTTAAAGATAACTTTTATGCTTTGTGCACTTGGTTCATATCTTTATTAATGAAATTATTTTATTTTACAATTTCTAATTTTCATGTTGACCTCTAGACTATGAAGATAGGGATGGTGTTGAATCATCTTAAATTCATGCACATGGTAAGCTTGCCATGTGGTTGCCACATGGTTGTTGCCATTCAATGGTTGTTGATGACTGACCAAGGGAAGGAAGAAATTCTGCTACCCTTGTTCCCTTCGCCAAGGTGTCTTCTCATGGGTATTTCCCTTATACTCTGTTCTGAAGAGGTGGAGAAAAGTGGTCTTGAATTTAGGTTGTCTTTTATTGACATGGCTACTGTATTACTCAGCATCATTGGGCATGACAGAAACCAATTTAACTGGCATAAGCAGAAAGGAAATATAATATCTCTGGTAACCAAATGGTAGGATGGATGGGGCAGGAGTACAGCTGGCCCAGGGATGCCTGGAATCAAGGACTCAATTTCTACCACATCTCTCTCCCTCTCGGCTCTCTCTCACGTACTGACTTTTCGCTTCACCCTGCATTAGTTCCTTTTTCTAAGGTCTGTTTTAACCAAGGGACTTCAGCTTTGGGCACAGGTAGGTGAGAGGCCACATCTTAGCTTTGACACCTGGCTGGTAAAGGCTCTTTTCTCTTGGTTCCAGTTTGGAAAATTATGGGGTAGAACTCTGATTAGTTTGACTGGATCACATTGTCCCTGAGGTGGAACAGAGAAGTATGGGATGTATGACTGTTAAACTCCAGTAAAGCTGGATGAGATATAAGGAGGACAGTGCAATTCTCAGAAAGACGAAGGCATGGTAGACAGACAAACAGTAACCATCTACTACAGCCAGGGAACATTGATCAACATTGATTGCTGTCTGAAAAGAAAGCCAAGTATTAAATTCATCCGCTTTAGATGTCTTTACCCACAGTCACCCCTTCTGGTTTGGGACATTGTAGTTTATTCTCATAATTAGCACCAATATGTATGTTTATTTTGTGAGCATCTGGTATCTGCTCGGCATCATTATTTCTACAATATTACTATAAGGTAGATATTATTCTCCTACTTGGTCGAGGCTCGGTCACATTTAGTGACGTGTCCATAGTCACCCACCTAATAAGCTGGGGAGTTGGGGTTTTAAGTCTAATCTTCCTGACTTTACCTATCTTCTTCCTGCTCCCTTATTGCTTCTTGGGATTGTGTATCTCTAGGACAATATACAATTGAACTCAAAGACTTCTGACCTCCAGTCATGGCTGCTAGAATCCCCACTGGAAATTCCGTGATGATTCGTGATTAAGTTTTATCAAGGCTAAAGGTACAAGGAAGGCTGTTTGGAACAGGCTTGGCCCAAACAGCTCTTCTGGTACCTCCAACTAGCCCAAATCTGCAGGTGGTCACAGTTAGTCAGCTGGCACAGCAACCAGTGACGGTGGACCACATTGATCACTGGCTGTTGATGGAACCAGTTATGGTGCCCGTGATTATTGCTTTTTTGGAGTGTTTGGAAAACCAAGCTGAAGAAAAGCCATAAAAATGTGTTATGTTCTCAGAAGAATGCCCTGTTTAGCTTTTAGCTATAGACCATTGAATGTCTCAGTTTTGGTTGACAATATAATATTAATAACAATAACAGCAAGAGTAAATGTCCATGGTTCTTATTTTCTTCAAGTAGTAAAATACATGAAAATAAGGTAAATTTTAGTTTTATTTTGAATAAAATTATCAAGATATCCTAAATCACCTTAGCATGGTGTGAAAATGTTAGTTTAGCATTCTTATTTCAGAATAAATGAAGTTTATCTGTTTTAACATTGACAATAAAAACAAGGATAGCATCCATCCTGCTAATCTTTTTTTTTTTTTTTCCTCACCAAGGAAAAGACATGTCCTACTATGTAAGGGGAAAAGCTTCAAGAAGGATTTCCTGAATTATATTATGTTAAGGCTAGAACATGTGAGTGTTGATTAAATTAGACTGCAGCACTCTGCAGTTTATAATCCCTTTAGTATATGTTGCCTTTTTTAACTTTTGCAACAGTCTTGAGGGTTCACGGGACATTGATTATTATTCCCCCTTAACAGGTAAAGAAAGTGTAGTACTGAGAAGTTAAAGGACCTGCTTATGGTCACCCAGTTAATTACAGGCAGCAATTAATCTATAATTCAGAATTTCGTTTCCCTTTTGGGTGTTGAGGTCACTGGATAAGTGGTACCAAGATTTAGTGTTCACAGACCAATTGAAATGCTGGAGGAAGCTGTCCATCCCCTGTGCCTAGGAGGCTGGCCCCTATGGGCTATGCCCGTGGGATCTTGTTTTTGACCAATGGGCATCAGTGGCCTGGGACTGAGGAATGGCAGGAGAGAGGCATGTCAGGTAATGTGCAGTCCTTTAACCCATGGCTTCTACTGGGCAGCCCCAGCTCCATGGCTTCAGCTCTCACCAGGCTCTAATGACACACTTCTTCCCCTCCACCATCCTGGACATCTCACTACACTTTTTATTCTCCCCATCCTCCCAACTCTGTGAGTGGTCCCTTTATTAAAGTCTCTTTATTTGAACCATCTGGGGTGAATTCTGTTTCCTGCTGAGACCCTGACTGTTCCAAAGACCAATATTGACTTGCTTATTTTTAGATTGCTAAGTAAGGACATAAACAAATAAGCAAAATCAAAATAGAACTGCTGTCGACTATGTTCCATTTATCTTATTAAAACAAAGATATCTTAAGATAGACAGACATACACACAGGAGGACGAGGAGAAGGAGAATTGTAGAAAAATCTCACTGTATTACTTTATTCCCTAGTAAAAATTTTATCAGAAATCAGATGTGGTTTTTGGGCCAGCATTTGGGAGCAAATGGGTGAGTTAATTTTACCAGTCCAGCAATCTGTTTCCCTGGAATTTAACATAGTTAGGAAGAGATTCTAATATATGATATATGCAGTTCCCAAAATAGTTTACGATGTACTTATGTAGTTTCATAAGCATTTCATGGTTATTTTTTTCCCCAATAAACCTTCATGAACATCTATTCCCTATTCCTCTTCCACCAAATTGGGCCTATATAGGTATATAAAAGAACCCTGCCATCACAGTCTGGTTGGGGGTGACAAACAGGAAAACAGGCAATTGTAATATATTGAGGACAATGCTATGAAAAGGTCAGCATCGGGCTGTAAAAGCACATTGCAGAGATAGCAACTAATTTTCTTGGCGTTGGGGATGGGGTGGTGACGTTGACATCGGGTGGCATTTGAGCTGAAGCTCTGAAGCATTATAGGAGTTTGTCTAATGGACAAAGAAAAAGGGCATTTCAAGCAGAAAGGCTGGCTTGAATAAAAGCATGGGGACATTCAGAATATGGTACCCATGGGGTTATGTCCTGAAGTTAACTTGGTAAGCCTAAATTGCAGGGTTGAGGGCGAGACAGAAAATGGAACTGAAGGACACAAAGCTTCAGATTCAGCACTGAGGATTCAGCCTTTATTCTGTGAGCAACTATAGTTTATTGGAAGATTTAAAAAAAAAATTTTAAATTTTTCATTAAAGAGTGTAACATGGTCAGGTTGCCATTTTACGAAGATCACTCTATCATTTTAGAGATGGATTGGAAAGGACTGAGTTTGGGGGCTCAGATTCTATTTAGGATGTTAGTGTCTTGGTTTAGGAAATAAAAAGAAGTCAGGTTCTTGATTAAAGTGACAGAGTAGATGTGAAAATCCCAGAGCAAATCCCTCAAACCCTTTTTATAATCAAGTGGGAGGTCAGAGAGGGAGGATTTCTTTTGACTCTTGCTCCTAGCTTTAGCTTTCTGTCTGCCACCTAGTAACCCTGGACCCTACCATCTATGAAAAGCAGCAACTGAAAGATTTCCACCTTCTTGCAAGTTTTTGGACTCACATAGAGTCAGGAACCTCACATATGTTACAATTTTACAAGTGGTGTATTCAAGGTACACTGCATATCCTAGGAAATATCTCCAGGCAAGGACCACTTCCTTAGATTTGTGCCAACTTTGCCTATGTGTTTATACAATTAGGGACTTAGGGGATTGAGAGATCTTTCATGTGTGTGTATGTGTGTGTGTTTGTACTAAAGTGCCTGTGTCTCTCCCTGTGCCCACTTGGGAAATGAAACCATATTTGCCTTCTGCCTAAAAGGACATCTCCTAATTGCAAAGTTATATTCAGTTTTTCAGATACTGCTTTATTATTGGGGCTGCATTTCTCTGGTCTTTTTGTCAGATTTTCCATTCTAAAACAATGAAAATTTTATATACACACACTAATCCTTTTCATGAGCTTGGTAACACAGGGAGTTTCAGTTTTATTTATCACATGCATCACTTTGTCTATGTATTTATATGTGCATTTTAGAAGTTTTCTCACTAGTTCCATGGGAAACTGAGAAACCTGGTTTACATAACTCTAACCTAAGTATCCCTGCCTTACTGGACTGTGGAGCAGTAGGCAAGTTGCTTAATCTCTCAGACTCAGTGTTATCATTGGTGTTACAAACACTGAAGTGCATCCTGAACACATTTATGGCTGTTGTTCTTATTCATGACACAATCTGGATGTATTTCAAATGTCAGTGTAGTATTTATCAAATTTTCTTTCTGACCATGATTGTGGTGAGTTTAGATGGCTCTTAGAGGTTTCGGGATCTGATATTTTTTATTGGTGAAGATAAGAGAATCTGCTCTTATAGTGTATTTGTTTATATGTTTAAATTCTAGAGAAATGTCTACTGTACTTCCTATCTTATAGTTGACTACTACTATTAATAATTTATTACAAAACACTTCCTGAAGAACTTAACAGCTGATGTCATGACTCAGGTAAATTGGTCCTCACAGTCACCACACAGATTAATTTAGATGACCTTCACTGTCCCCATTTTACAGATGGGGACATTACCTTAGATTTCACCCATGGTTAACTTTCTTAGGGACTTCAATATCCTGCTGTCTCTTCTTAGAGGCTGGTTTCACCGCTCCTCTGCCTCTTGAGATCTGTGACCTTCATCTGTACTCCATACATCAAATTTTTTAAGCTTTAGTTAAAAAAAAAATTTAGCCATCAAGAACAGGAACTGCTCTTAATGATCATTCAATTCAATTTTTTAGATATGGGAACTGGAGGAGAGATTGACCGAGTGAATTATGAGCAGAACTGAGACTAGAACCCAAGTGTTTTCCTCTGAGTCCAGATTCTTTCAGTTCTACTACTGTGCATTCCAGATAGCCTCTTTCACTCTTGGCTTATCATCAGTGTTAGTGTGTAACCATGGTGAATGTGTATGCTGATAGTATTACCACTGTGAACTTGAATCAAAGCATGAGGTACAGTTTCAATATGGAGAGTATTTTCATAGCTAAATTTTTTTTCTTAAAAAATAGAAAAAATAAAAAGCTAAAACCACAGAGACTTGATTCTAGTTTTTTCACTCCAATCAGAATGGAAACTATCAAGAATGCAAGCAACAATAAATGTTGGTGAGGATGTGGGGAAAAAGGTACACTCATACATTGCTGATGGGGATGCAAACTGATACAATCACTATGTAAAGCAGTATGGAGATTCCTCAGAAAGCTTGGAATGGAATCACCATTTGACCCAGTTATCCCACTCCTCTATTTATACCCAAAGGACTTAAAATCAATTATTACAGTGACGCAGTCACAGCAATGTTTTTAGAAACTCAAATCACTATAGCTAAAATACGGAACCAATCCAGATGCCCTTCAACAGATGAATGGATAAAGAAAATGTGGTATACATATATATATACAATGGAAAACTACTCAGCTTTAAAGAAGAATGAAATTATGACATTTGCTGGTAAATGGATGGAGTTAGAGAATATCATGCTAAGCGAAATAAGCCAAACCCAAAAAAACCAAAGGCAGAAAGTTTTCTCTGACATGTGGATGCTAATTCACAGTAAGGGGGTTATAGAGAAGAATAGAGTTACTTTATGTTAGGTAGAGGGAAGCAAAGGTAGGGGAAGGGGCATGGGAGCAGGAAGGATAGTAGAGTCAAACATTATTATCTCATATACATATATTACTGCATGACCAATGTGATCCTACAATATGTATAATCAGAAAAATGAGAAATTATACTCTATGTATAATCTATCAAAATGTATAAATGCATTCTACTGTCATGTACAACAAATTAGAATAAGTCAAAAAATAAAAAAAAATTAGGTCACAAGATTTTCTTGAATAGATATACAGACAAACTTGCTTCAATATGTTCTTTAATGATAAAATACTAGAATGAATTCAGGTAAATTAAAAAATAATATTTCTTGGAGGCCTACATGCCTGGCGATGAAAGCACAGCACATGTGTTTTTAAGGAACTTAGGGGTCAGGAGAGGGAGAGATGTACAGAATTAAATGCAGTTCAAGGTGAGAAGAGGTGTCATGGTACCACATGAAGTCTAGCATGAAGCCTCCCTTGCCCAAAGAGGCCTGGGAAAGGTCATTGAGAAGGTGACTCTTAAGTGGAATCTCAAGGTAGGTATATTTTCCAGATAATGGAGCTGTTGGTGGTGCTGAAGGTACAAGAGGTAAAAGTCACAGAGGCAAAGATTAAAAAGTGTTCACTGACTTCAGAAATGTGGAGCTCACGGGTGTTCTTGAGGAAAACATCTAGGGGCTGACTTGAGAAGTGAATGATGGATTTTAAGTACCATGAAAATTAACTCCTTCTAAATACAGCTATGTGCCACATAATGACACTTTTGTTTTGTTCTGTTTTTGGTACTAAGGATTAAACTCAGGTGTTCAACCACTGAGACACATCACCACTCCTTTTATTTTTTTATTTTGAGACAGGGTCTTGCTGATTTCCTGAGGCTGGCTTTGAACTTCCAATCCTCCTGCCATAGCCTCCTGAGTCACTGGGATTATAGGCATGTACCACCACACCTGGCCATGAAGACAATTTTGGTCAATGACCAATCACATATATTACAGTGGTCCTTAAAGTTCTAATGGAGCTGAAAAATCCCTGTCACTTACTGAAGGCATGGCACAACACATTTCTCATTTGTTTACAGTGATGCTGGTATAAACAAAGTTACTGTGCCTCCAGTCATAGAAAACTATAGTGCATCCAACCACGTGTAGTGCATAATGCTTGATAATGATAATAAACAACTGTTACTGATTTTGTATTACTCTTCTATACTTTTTATCATTATTTTGGAGTATATGCTTTCCAGATATAAGAAAAAAGTTTACCACAAAATGATATGCTGTGTCAGCAGGAGCTTCATGTGTTTATCATGTTACTGATTGCATCTAGGGGCCATAGGGCATGACTGACCAATACCACCTTAAGCATGGTGCTGAAGTACACTCTGTGATGTGCACACAGGATGGGATCACTGCATGATCATGCACATGCATACTTGGTTTTGACAAAAGAGGGAAGGAGAGGATAGTAGCTACTTAGGGATATAGGAAAGGGCAAGAATGTTAAAGTTAGGAGTCACTTGTGATGTGATTTGTAGTGAGAGGGATCCAATAGAGAGGGAGGATTTGAACCATCCAAAGTGGAAGGGATCATCAGTGGGAAAGGATAAGACAAAGAATGATAGACTCTGAAAAGAGTCATTTCCTCTGGAAAGAGGAACATCTTTTCCTTGGATATTGGAAGGAGAAGGTTATGGTAGTATAGATGCAGCACAATTGTTGGTGTAAAGGAAAGAAGATAAGAAAATTCAGGGCGGGTCACCTCTTTATCCGTGAAATAATTTTCTCGGTGTATGAAGGACAAGGATGACAGAGGCAGCTTGAGGGGAGGCGGCTGAGGTTTGGAGGACTCTTTGAGGGGGATGGAGAAGGCACTGGACAAAGACTCTCCTTGAGAGTTCAGTTCACATTAAAGAGCTCAAACTTCTTCTTCACCTGAAGAGCTCTGGTGCCTCCTTGGACTACATCTTGGGTGGTGTTTCGGTCGAGGAGATACCTTGTTCTGATGGGGGGTGTCTATAGACTTGTGTTTGGGTTAGGGTCTGGTTGATGTTATTGTCTAAACATTTGATTCTCAGTTCATCTCTTGGTCCAGCTATTCCAAAATGCTTTTTGGTTCTATAAATCAGGACAAAAGATAACAAGAAATTCCCTGAATTCCCCAAGAAGCCACAGAAGTTGATTAGTACTTACATAGGAAATGCCACATTCCTAATAAAAATAAGTCTCAGAAACCTCTAAGTTGGCACCATAAGAAGAATTTTGTGAAAGGGAAAAGCAAATGAGTCAGCCTCTCGCTGAGTCTTCCCCTTCTTGATGTTTCTCATGTCCAGCTCTTGCCACCATGACTCTATCTGCTGAAGAACATTTTCTGCCTTTACCATTTGGGGTGAACGTATGGCTCAAGAACTCACCCACTTGTTCAGCTGAGTCATGAGCAAAGCTTGCTTGAAGACACCAAGGGGAAAATGGAGGGCTTGTGACTCTGGATCTTATGTAGGTTACACATCGCTAACTTGAGGTGCCTGAGGGGGGCCTGCCTTCCTTGCTTTTTCACCCCTCCACAGAGGAGACACCCTGTGACCTTCCACCTTTCAGGGGAACAGCTGTGGATATCTCTAGTTCTTCATATTTGATCTAGAGAGAGAAGTGGATCTCTGTTTCCTGCATACCTAGGACCCACTCTCATCGTACTTTTCTGAGTGACTACTTTCTTCTCTGGGTGACTTTGGCTTCAGGGATAGCCTGTTCTTAGTCACAGGTGAGCTGCTTTCTTTGTAGATCTCAATCAGATAATGGTAACAACTTATAGTAGAGTGATCCCAACGGTCCTAGAACAAGATTCACACAAGAGGAGCTTGTTTCCTTATAAGGGTGAGATGGGTAGCAAGATGAACAAGAACAACAAACTTAATTTTAATTCCATTTATTAGGTGTCTATTATGTATTCTAGGATTTAAATATATTATTGTTAACCTTATATAAATCTCGTTGAAAGAAGTATTGCTATACCATTTTACAGATGTGGAAAAAATGAGACTTGGAGCCATAAAATAACCATCAAGGTCACTGAACAAGTAGGTGGCAGAATTAGGATTCTGATCAGTAATGGTTGACTTCAAATTCATGTCCTTTCACATATGGGCCCCAGGTTTAAGATCTGTTGGAGGAATGAGAAGTTTTGAGGTGGGTCTGTAGCAAGTAGAAGAGAGAGTAGCCAGGGATGTAAGGCATTGTTCATGGGCAGGTGCAGCAAGGGAATACCCCAGGGATGGCCTGGACAGAGAAGACACTGGAGGAAGAGAGATGTGTCTATTCTGAATTCTTAAGTAGTTTGCTATGAGGAAGAAGCTATCAGTCTGTTCTGCCATCTTCTCCACAGATCTTTAGTAAGGCTGACCTTGCTTATTGATTTTTTTGTTTTGAAGGTCTGATCTTATTTATTACTCTTAAAAATTCTTATTTTTGACTGAACTCAGACAGCTCTCAGGACAGCCTGTGTTGCTTGGCAATCCGTTCCTGGCATATTTCTTTGACTTCTTTAATTCTCTTGGCCAAAAGTTTGGCATATTTTACAGGCTCTTCCTTATTCTTCTTAGCACTCTGTTTCTTCAGAGCAATAAGCTGGCACTTGTTTTGCAGGACATGTGCAATAATGAGACACTGAATCTTCGGTGCTTTGGTCCTGGGTTTCTTAACTTCCTTCTTTAAGGATTTTCTGACAACATATTGGTGGACATCATCTTCTTTAGAGAGATTGAAAAGTTTGCTGATTCTACTAGCTCTTTTGGGTTCCAGTTGACGAGGTATAGCCATAACTCCAGGAATATCCTTCTCTCTCTCTCTCTCTCTCTCTCTTTTTTTTTTTTTTTTTTTTTTTTTTTTTTACAATAAACCAAGTTGAGAACACTTAGATTGTCATTCACAATGCAACCTCGAACAGATTTGCACTTTC
Source organism: Sciurus vulgaris (assembly GCF_902686455.1). Lineage (NCBI taxonomy): Eukaryota > Metazoa > Chordata > Mammalia > Rodentia > Sciuridae > Sciurus > Sciurus vulgaris. The sequence continues at coordinate 63,713,674 of NC_136476.1, forward strand.
TTCCTCCAGTTCGCCTAGATCTCTAACAGGAATTCTCCTTACTCAGTAGCAGGCAAACGTGGTCATGGGTCAAGACACCCTTCTTCCTGAGTAAACCTTGTTTGTCATTCCTGTCACTGATTCAAACCACAAAACCCTTCCATTCTTCACCTAGAGCATCAGCAGCAACTTCTGTGGCCATATGCTTCTCATATAAAATGCAAAGTTTGCGTTCATTGTCCACTTCAATGAGTTTCTGGCAGCCAGTGGCTGGGAAGAAGATACTCAGCTTCATCTTGGTGTAGCTGGTTGCCTACAAGGCATGAGGAAAAGGAGCTGCCCATTGGTGGTTCTTTGAAGTAAATTCCTTTGAAGGACCCTGAAGAGGTTTCAGCCCTACGTTTGGATTGATATGGAGTGAAAGAGAGATACAGGCCTGGGATCGAGGAACTGGAGAGCAGGGAGCAGGGACTTCAGGAATATAGATGTGTTAGGAAGATTATTCTTGTGGGGGGAGGTAGGGGGAGGGGGAGAGGGAGAGGGAGAGAGGGAGACACCCAATCCAGGTAGTGTGAATAGTGAAGACGAATCAGATTTAAGGAGTGCTTCTGAGGCAGAACCAAGAACTCTTGGTGATTCAGAATGGAGAAGAGGGTGGACTCAAGGCTTACTCCAAAGTTTTTGGGACCATATATATATATTGAACTCATAATAACATTGATGCAAAGAAAATTGAGAACCCTTTGAAAAAGTGATAAAGGCTGTGTTTTAAAAAGAAGTGATTTTCAAACTTATTGAAGCCTCAGATTCAGAATTCTTTCTTCACCTATAGCTTAGTTGGAGACCAGGAAGTGCCCAATGAGTTGTCTGAGTTGGAGTCTGGGCTGGGACAGCCCCCAACGGCGCCCTCCATGGCCTCTGTGGGGCTCTCAGGAATCCCCAGTGATCCTCAGAACACCAATTGAAAAATTAGAGAATAGAGGATAAAGAGGCAAAAATCACTGCGAAAAGGTGAAGAAAAGAGCAGAACAGGAATGAAAGAGAAAGTTACTAAATATTATGAGAGACTGTTACTAGAAGACTGTAGAAAGTTCCTGACTTCTTAAGCCCTGTAGCAAAAGACTTCAGAACCAGAGGGCTCATTGTAAGGTGAAAAGAAAAGACTGGCCAGCAATTGTCAACCAGAGAGAGTTTATGGCATCTGACTGAAAAGAAAGGGGAAGAAAAAGAACAAAGGTCCTCAAGTGGAGGACATGGACTGTCTAGGACTTCAGAGAAACCAACCTAAAAATAAATGTATCAATGTGACCCCTATGAAGCTTGTTATGGATAGAAGGAAGGAAGAAGAGACGGGCAAACCATGGAGGGTTTACAGAAGGGAGTTTCTATGAATGGACATAAAGAGTTTTGTAGAAATTTTGTTGGTTTGGGATGGGAAAATTATTTGCACATCTGTGTTTCCATGATAAAGCAGTTGACTTTTATAAAATTTTCTGAAGGTGAAACAAGAAAATCTATGACAATGTTTTAAAAATGCTGAAGATTCTCTTGTGGAGCATTGGCATAATTTTTGCAAGTGCTTTTTTCTGCACTTTTCTGTTTCTGGCCATGCACTCAGTCAACAGCATTTGTTGGCAACGACCTCCTTATAGGCAGTTTCATATTATAACTGAAAAGAAGGAAGTCCTCTTAAGGAGTCTGCAGTCTGTTTGGGTAGAGGGCGGGGAAACTGGATCCTCTGCGTTATGTCATCATTAGGTAAGCTGCAGGCATACTGTGAACAGAGGGAAGGGTGCAGGTGATGTGGACCTAATTGGGTTTGGCAGTTGGAGGTGACACCTGAGTGGAGATTTCCTACATAAGTAAGTCATAGCAATAGACAAGGGGAATGGAAATGGGAAGCATATATGTGGGTTAGGAAAGGAAGGGGGCCAGCTAGGCATGACACCAAAAGAAATAGAGAAGGGGGTGGGCTGGAGTGTGGGAAGATATGGTGGGACATGAAGCTGGAGAGTTCTTCAAAGGCCAGGGCAGAGAGAGCTTTGTGGTACTGCTGAAGGGTTTTAATTTTATACTGAAGGCAAAGAGAACTCATGAAGACATATCTCTTCTCTGCATTGCCAACCTTACATCACTTTGAGTCTAGATTGATTGCTCAAATTAACCCGAACCATTTTACTTGCTGTGAGTCTTGGGGCATATGTTATGTCTATGCCTTCTGCCTCAGTTTTCATATCTGTACAATGGGATACAACTAGTACCAACATCACAGGGCTAGCATGAGGGATAAATGGTAAAAACACTGTATGTTTGATGTTATTATTCATTTAAAACAAATTAATTTGTTTTTGTCTTGCTTTCTTTTCTGTTTTTGAAAATTACCTTGTCCGCATGGTAAGGAACACACAGAAATTACTTTAAATGCTGTTCGAATGTGAACATTTTGATCTAGAGACACATTTTCATCATGCAGGAAAGGGTCGTCTCTTCAGCTTCCATCTGCCCCTTTATAGAACTTGTCACGCTCACAGGGTAAGCAGGAACCTCTGAGGTTAAAATTCTGGAAATAGATGGCACAGTCAAATGACCAAGATGAGGTGGGGGTCTATCTTCCCCTTGAGCCAGGACTGCTAATGGTGATAAACAATGAACTTGGAGCTTTTTAGTTTACCCATGTGTCTTTTGATGCTCATGGATTTTTAATCATCATTCTGATTTTCAGTGTGAGAAAACTGAGGCTTAATTCACATCCTCAAATGGACAGGACTTGACCCAGATCGTCTGATTCCACCTCCTGTACTCTTCCTGCTTTCCCTGTTGGGTAGGAAGCAAACGGGGAAGTCGAGATTTCCTTTGAGGGCATGGAGCACAAGTTGCTTACTGCATTCCTTGTTTGAGAGTTAAGGGAAATTCTGGCCAGTGTGAAGCTCCTTCCTATACATATTCCTAAACCCAAGTGGGTGAAACAGACTAATTATTGTTAGAATCCAAGAAGTTTCCAGTAACACCATAAGGTTTCTCAAAGTTTCCAAACACGTAGACTTCTGGCAGGTTGAAAGAAGTAGACTTAGAGGTCTTAAATTTTTTTCCTTTCCTTCTACCCCTGAACCCATATTCCCTTTAAGCTTCACAACAGTATCATTTTCACTTTTAAACCTCCCGATGTTCAGCATGGATCATCTGATTCGATTATAACCATATCTAGTATTTTAAATACCTTAGATATAAACTACTAGGATGCTGAGTCTGGTGTGGGGGTGGGAATCATGGTGAGAAGAGTCTGTAAATCCTCCCAGGGAAGCTTCAAGAATCTGCAGCCACTCAGTATACTTTCCAGCCAGAAAAATAGCTGGAAAGAAAGAGCAGCAATGTCCTGCTAGGCTGATAGTTCTAGGACAAAAGAGCATCTCTTTAATTTCAGCCTTTCCATCCTTCTCTCCTTTCTTTGCAACACTCCTTTCTTTCCTTCTTTTAGCACCTTTCCCCCATTTAGGATATTTAGTTCCTTTTTCATGAGTGTCTAAGCCAAGACCTACCAAACATCTATGAAAGAAAGAAAATTGCTTAAGAAGAAAAAACACAATCTTGTTTTAGGACAAATAGTGATCTGTTTCCTGGGGGAATTTAAAAGAAGAAGAAGAAGCTGCAGAAGCAGCTCACATCCACTTCTTTGCAAAGTTGCAGATCAAGGTTGTGTTGCTGCGTGCAGATAATTTGGAAGCTACACATAGGCTTGAAAAATGAACCATTCCTTTGTGGGTGAAATTGAGACTATCCCCTTCTATCATAATTATCGACAGATTTAGATTGAAGTGATTGTGGAACGCATTGTCCTTAAAGATATTCAGGGACGTGACCACGAACAACTCTGATGGAAATGACTGAAAACAGTGCAGTTCATCACAGCGGCCCCTGGAATGGCTGAGATATGCAAAAGTGCTGGTTTGATCCAAAAGGTATAAATAGCACTGGAGGGGGGAGGCAGAAGCGGGGCTTGCAGACTGCTGTGTTGGAGGAACAATTTGACAGAGACAGAGCAAGATGATGATAACTTGGAAAAAGGATAATTCGTCATGATTACCTCTTTCCCCCCTCCTCCCTAGAGGGAATAGCTTGCACCCATTGGAATTCATGTGTAGGAGGGGAGAAAAGCAAATTGGCATTGTAACAAAGAAAACATATCATTTTATTTTTTCCTTATCATTTTATCTTCTGCTTTTCTGGGTCGATGCTTTGGGTGCATAGCGGCATCAGATTGTGAAGGTTCTACTAAGAAGATGTGGCGTGTTGATAGAGTTCCCCTAAGGTTTTAGACATATTAGTCTGAATACCTTCTCTGTTAGTTAGTGCTGCTCCTGAATGTGACTGCTTCAGGTTTATTACCGCGTATGCAGAGTCATCAGACCACGTAACCTCCTCTACCAATTTGCTGCAAATGCTTCTGCCCCATAAATGTAAATGGTGCTACCCGCTATCACAGGTTTAAAGACAGATCCTAAAATTTTCATAGCAAAAATTTTGAATAGTCTGCCTATTTTTCCTTTTTGAAATAACATTTGCTATTTTTAAAATAAAAGTAGCACATACTCAATGTGGCACTTTTAGAAATATGGAGAAGTGTGAAGATTAAGGAATAGAATATTATCAATAATTCCATCACCCATGTGTGGAAGCCTGTTAGGGCTTCCCAAGGACCTTGGAGTCTTCCCCTGACCCATAATAGGTGTGGCTTCCTTTGTTTGACCTTTCTCCTTCTCTTCTCTCTTTGCAGATGCCTTTCTTCCCTCTTCCCTGTCTCCCTTGTCTATGATTTTGGTTCATTGACTATGGAGCAATAGGGCCATACTTTCTTTACACCAAAACTTATTGGGCCACAGAAGCATTACAGGAAAATGACTCCATGGATTTGCCTGGAGAGAGTTGCCTTGGAACAGTGTCTGTGGATGATCACTCTAGTAAGATAATGTTTCCCTCAATTCCTCCTAGAAGATGGGAGTGAGCAACAGTGGAGAGCCCCGGAGGAAGGAGTGGAGCTGAAACTAGTGTGGTCACACTTAGCAATAAAGATATAAGAAGCTTAGATATCTTATAAGATCCTTAAAAAATTTTGATCTGAAATTCAAATGAACAGAGCATCTTGCATTTTATTTGGTATAGTCTAGCTGAAACTGTAGTGAACCTTTGGAAAGAAAGGATTCTAAACAAAAGACAAGAAGGTAGACTCCTCTTGCTTCAGAAGATTCATTGGAGCCTGTTCATGTTCAGTACTAGGTGGACCCAGATCCTGGACTGAAGTATGACCTGCTCCCTCCTCTCTCTACCTTCAGATGGTCACCCATCCTGGTGATTCTGTCACCTAAAACCTCTTTATCTACCATCCCCACACCACCGCTCAGCCTTCGCTGGTGGTCATCTGGACCACTGCGATGTTTCTTTGCCTCTGTTATATTCTCCTCCATCTCAGCTCTTACTGGGTTCTCTTGCCAAGAGAGTTCTTTCTAATCACAAGTCTAGTCTAGTCCCCTTGCTTAAAGCCTTTCAAGAAGTTCTCGCTGCCTTTAGGATTAAGTCTCAATTCTAGAAAATCTGGCCTGACCTTCCTGATAGAACTTCTGCCCTCTTCTCCAAATGCATGTCAGTCACCTTCCCATTCTTTGCATTCACCCTAATTTAGCCCCAAATTCTCTGAAGTAGATGTACTCTTCTCACATCCTAGCCATTGGATACTTTTAAAGATTCACTAAAAAATCATATATTTCTTCCCTTCCAAGTTCCAAGAGCTGTGCCTGGTGCTGAATCCACTGAGGTTAAAAGATGTGATTCCTGTCCTATGGAAGCGTGGACCAGGGTCTCAGCACTCAAAGACATCCAGGGGCTGGACCCTCCCATTGCCTCTCATCCAGGGGCAAGAAGCAGGTAAAACTGGTTTTTTTTTTTTTTTTTTTTTTTTTTTTTTCAAATGCTTATTTTTTTATTTTTACAGACTGCATTTTGATTCATTGTACACAAATGGGGTATATCATTTTGTTTCTATGGTTGTGCACATTATAGATTCATACCATTCACATAATCATACATGTGCATAGGGTAATGATGTCTCTCATGCCACGATTTTTCATACCCACCTTCCTCTCATTTCCTTCTACATAATCTAAAGTTCCTCCATTCTTCTCTCGGGAGAACATTCAGCTTTTGGTATTTTGGGATTGGCTTATTTCACTTAGCATGATATTCTCCAATTCCATTTGTTTATTTGTAAATGCCATAATTTTATTCAAACTGACATTCTTGAATCACTTTACTATCTTTTGTAGAAACGTAGATGTAAGAAACATTTTACTCTTCCTTAAACTGTGCTATAAGTGTACACTAGCACAAGCTTAATGATAAATGAGAACTGACCTCACATCTGGTGGCATGTCTTAGTCCATTTTGGCTGCTATAACAAAGTACCTTAGACTGGATAATGTATAAACAACAGGAATTTATTGCTTACAGTTTTGGAGGCTAGAAATTCCTAGACTAAGGTGCCAGATTTGGTGTCTGGCATTGATCTGTTTCTCATAGATGGAGTCTTCTTGTTTCCTTACATGGCAGAGGGGACAAACACTGTATCCTCACAAGATGTTATGGTTTGGATGTGATGTGTCTGCAAAAAGCTCATGTGTGAGACAATGCAAAAAGGTTTTGAGGACAAATGACTGGGTTATGGGAGTTTTAATACAATCAGTGAATTTATTCCATGATAGGATTGAGTGATAACTGAAGGTGGGTAGGGTGTGGCTGGAGGAGATGGGTCATTGAGGGAGTGCCTTTGGGGTATATATTTGTATCTGGCAAGTAGAATCTCTGCTTCCTGAACCATAGTCTTCTGCTCTGATGTTCTGCCTCATCTTGAGCCTCAAGGAATGGAGCTGGCCATCTATGGATGAGATTTCTGAAACCGGGAGCCCATATATTAACTTTTCCCCTGTAAAATAGTTCTTGTCAGGACTTTTAGTCACAGCAGTGAAAAAGCTGACTAAAACATAAGAATTCTTTTATAAAGGCCCTAATCCCATTCACTAGGGTTCCACCCTCATGACTTACTCACCTCCGAAAAGCCTCACATTGATGATAAGTTTCAACTTCATCAATATGCATTTTGGGGAATACATTTAGACCACAGCAGGACACCAGAAGGAGTGATGGGAACAGCAGCAGATCAGGCCCCATTTAAAGGGGTCATCGCTACTCAATTCCAGTCAGTGGTTACCATGAATGAATTTCAAGACAAATCAGAAACCTGAATTTTAAGGTAGCAAACAGCTTTCCTCACTGACAGTAATGAAAATCAAAACAAAACAAAACAAAACAATAACAACGCCAACCCTGCAAAACTCTGTGAATCAGACAAAACATACCTACAGCTTTGCTTTTTCTCTTGGGCCTTGTATGAGAACTCTGCTCCATCTGTCTGGCTCACTCAAGTACAGCCAGTTTACCTGCGGTCTTCTTACTCATCCTTCAACGTGTTGAAACATCACCTCGTACCCCATAAATAGATGCAATTACTGTTTGTCAGTTCTAAGAATTTTTTACAGGTACTTCTGACCTTAAGGTTTTTAAACCACTGTGAGCAGCCCTTGACTGTGTCAAATTCCCCTCCAGGTTTTTTCCATAACAGGAAAGCATCCCCCCCTCATGGCACTCATTCCTCTGTATTGTAATTGGCTAGGTAATGATGTCTGTCCCTGGGTTCATATGACCGCCACGTGCTCAGCCGCTCTGTCCCCTTGTTGACTTCTGTCCTCCCAGGGCAGTTGGCCTGGAGTGTCATGGGTGCTTAGAAATTCGCGGGAGGGCAGAGGGATGGCTGGACTCTCCCACAGCAGGGTGAGAGCTTGTTGCACTTTCCCTACTTCCTTAGGAATTAAGCTCTTCATTCCTTTGCAGGGTTCTGCCCCCTGGGCTTTCCCTCCTCTTCACACTCCAGGCTTTGGACTACTACCATTGTGTTCTGCTCTAACCACACGTGAGGGAGTTGAATCCTGCTCCTCCCTTGCCAGAAAGATCAGAGCACATCCCTGGAGCAGAGTCACAGATGCTTTGACGCTTTCTGTGTAAGACCATTCAATACCAGCCCCCTCCCACTCCGTGGGTGTTAACGTTTACCATACTGTACTCAGGGTCATCTGGCTCCATGCATGCTCCTCAGTATTCAGTGACAGGAACAAAACACTTCTGATAAATAAGGAAAATGCACTCACAGAGAAGTTTTATTACAATAACTACTTCAGGTAAGACCGTGATATTATTCTAAGTCGATTCTCCAGAGTTAATATTCTATTGTGTTTGTTTAGAGGCCACATTTTTTTTTTTCTCTTTAAAAATTTATCCTTGATTTATCAGGATAATTTCGGATGCTCCATACCTTGTGAGGTACTTTACACCTATGAAAGGGGAAGCATTAGGGTTGTATTAGTGTGTTTGTGTGTGTGTGTCCCAGTGCCAGGTTGCTGGTTCCATCTAGTCTCACCTTGGACAAATGTAGAAATAGCTCCCCAGCCCCAGAGGCTCCAGGCCCTGTTTTCTTTTCAGGGTGTGAACGCATGTGTGTGTATTTGTGTGTATGACCAATGAAGGAGGCATTCTTGACATGGAGAAGACTGGATGAGGGATGGGCTAACTCTTGGGACAGAGGTGAGATGAAACTCATGGGTGATGTGCTGGTTGCTATGGCCGGTGATTGTCAGGAGATGCAGGGAACCAGGCTACCACTCCCAGTTGACCATAATGGCAGCAGCTGCTGAAGCAGCTGCCCACTGTCTTTCCACGTCACTCTGCTTCTCTCCAGGTGGTGCATCGTCCTCTCTATCAGCCCATGGAGTCTTTACCTAGTCTAGTTGCAATGATGAAGTCTGTTCTCAGCCTTTCTGCTTTATACCTAGACCAGTGGCTTTTAGCTCAATATTTAAAAGCATCCCCCTGTTTAAAAATTTTTTATTTGTTTTAATTTGTTGTACATGACAGTAGACTGCATTTATGCATTTGATACATCATACATAAATGGAGTGTAATCCTATTTTTCTGATTATACACATTGCAGGATCGCATTGGTCATGCAGTCATACGTGTACATGAGGTACCTGTTTTTCTGGTTCTTCTGGTTCTGCTTTACCTTCAAGCAGGAGACAATGCATATCCAGTGCCTGGACAGAAGGAGGATGTCCTTGGAGTAATAGTGAAGAAACTTCATGACAGCAAGATATAAAGAAAGAGCACCCTGGCTACTGCTTCAAAATATTGTTTTATACCACATGGGTTTATGTTGCTTTATCCTACTTGGTTGCAAATGTGTTGAACAGAACATCTCTAGGGAGTAGACTTTTAAAAGATTCAGGCATAATTGTTAAGCTGGTCTTAACCATATGAAATAAAGATGAACCCTTGTTTAGTTGGTTAAGTGATTTTATGTGTGATGTTATCTTCATACCCAGCCTGTGAAACAGGCAGGATGGTCAGTGTTTTCTTGTGTAAGAGATGAAGCTCAGAGGGGTCATGTGACTCCCACACACCTGCAAAGGGAGTAAACATCAGAGGACCTTGGTCTTTAGGATCCAGGCCTTTGGAATCCAGTCCAAGTCTCCTGCTTTTATCCCCAGCCCACCTCTCCTTGACTTGGAAAGGTCAACACTGTCACTGAAGAGTCTCTGCCTAGGAGACTACCTAGGGTCAGGAAGGCCCTGACACACAATCCTGCATTCTAGGTACAATGAGTTTGGATGGACCAGTTTCCTTGAGTGACCGTTTTTCATGGGGACCTCTGGACCTTTCCTATCCTGGCTTATGGGGTTGCTGAAAACTCTGACTGGTTTCTTAGGTCAGTATTTAAGCAATTGGTTGATCTACCCATCAACTTTTTGTTCATGCCTAGTCCTGGGCCAGACTGGGGGGAAAGGGGGGTGTCCTTTGCTCTCTTGTGAGGAGGATGAAGCCTACGGCAAGTGAGTGGGGTACAGCTGTGTGCGGTGATGCAGGTGTGGGCAGTCAGAGGTGAGCGTGAGCCAAAACCCAGGTCAGGGAACATTTTCATGTAATGAACTGAGATGTGAGTCAGGCCAGAGTCGGGGAAAGACATTCCAGCCCAGGGATCAGCTGGGGGCCTGACAGTGAGTAGGCTCATGATTTTTTTTTTTTTATAAAACTCATTTGTATCTGGTGACTGGTATCAAATTTACAGGGCAAGGAAAGGGAGAAGAGCCATGGAAACAGACAGAGATCAGACACTGTGGGGCCCCAGAACCTAGAGTAGGTCTGGACTTTATTGTTGAGGGGGGTGGTCACTGGAGGACGGTAATGATAACAGTGTTTTAAAAAATATCATCCTTGCTGTGGTAGAGACGATGACTTATAGGGAAATAAAACTTGACACTATAACATCAGTTAGAGGGGGTGAAGAAGGCCTGGACCTGAGCACCCACGATAGTCTGGGGAAGAGGGACCCTCTCTCCTGAGCTTAAGGGATACATTTGTGAGGTGGTCAGGAGGGAGAACTGATGCTGGTGGAGATGGAGTGGATATGGTGATGTTGGAGAAGGAAAAATAGGTTCAATCTCTCATTCCTCGACAAGTAGAGGAAAACCCTGGGGGAGAAGCAGGTTGTGGGCATGGGGTATGGATCTCGTTTGGCTAGGTACGTCAGGGATCAGTGGTGTTTAATGGGCCAGAGGGAATAGTGATCCATCAGAGGTGTGGCCTTCTAGCCCTGAGGAACTCTCCCTGGGAAGGGCTCTAGGCCTCTTCCCCCCTTTCATCCAGAGAGATCAACCTGAGAGGGAATCTGGATCAGCACCTGGGAAGAGGAGGGTAGGGGAGAACTAGGAGCTGGAGCTGGAGTTGTTCTCAGCTGTGCCCAATGGGACCTTCATTTCAAGAGCTTAAGGGACACTCAGGCAATGAGGAGACTGGAAGGAGGGGAGGAGCTTGCTACATCACAGCGATTAAACTTAAGAATTAAAAAAAAAAAAAAAAATGCCCTTGCCAGACCTGTCGGGGGACAAGAGGAATAACTTCAACTCCAACCTCAGTTGATCCCAATCTGAAATAGATTTAAACCAGCTCCCCAAAGCCTGGGCAGGTTTTTTAATCAAAACCTGTGTTTCAGATTCCTTTTGTTAAAGAAATGCCCTTACTTGATGGAACACCAAAACCTCATTAAATTGCAAACACCAGACTATAAAAGATGGAGAATGAGCAATTGCACTTAAACTGCAGCTCTCCACACGTTGCCCAGAAGGACAATGAGTTCTAAAGGTCAGGGTTACACATGGCATGGTAAGTGTTTTTTTCCCTTCCAACATTAAATACTCTTGAAAAATGGAGGGGAGGGGGAAGGAGAGAGAGAGAGAGAGAGAGAGAGAGAGAGAGAGAGAGAGAGAGAGAAAGGATCATAGTCTCCTTCAAGAATGAAAAATAAACTTTTCTTCTCTTGCAAGGGGGAAAAAAAAAACCCTGAAGAAAAGCAGAAAGCTGCTAACTAGTTGTCTAGCTGTCTATTTGTGGACACTTCCTTTCATCTTGTCATATCTTTTGTGCTGTTTGAAATGTTTGGAGCTTAAGAGTGGAAGAACACTCAGTGGAATCCAAACTTTTATTAAAAGAAAGGGAGAGGGAGAACCACGAAGTTCTGACAACAAGTGTGTGCTTAGATGTCAGGGCCATATTCTGCCCAAATACCAAGCAGAGGAGCAGTTTATTTTTAGCTAAATGAAGAAAGAAGAAGGAAAAAACAACAACAACAACAACAAAAAAAAAAACCCCAAGAGCTAGTTTCTATTAAAAAATACACTAGAAGATAACACATAGGAAACCAACCCATTTTGTGTGGGGAGCTGCAGAAGGGGCCAGGAGGAGAGGGGCCTCCTTGGCAGCCTTGGCCAGGGTCCCTTTGTGTGCATCCTTTGGAATGCTAATTTCTGCTCCATTGTCCCTGGGAAGCCCCTCTGCTTTTTCTCACTGGAAGCCCTTTCTCACCCTCTTGTCTTTGGTGGTCTTCACCAGCTGCTCCTATTAGCTCAGAGCCTCAGGAGATTTTATTTCCCTGAATGTTGTTTTGCCAGATCTTTTTTTTTATTTGATCGATTCCTCAATTTGATTTTCATTCCTCCTTGCATTCTTCATCAGGGGTTAGACAGTCGAATTATGGTTTCCTTGTCAAAATTAGAAACTCAAAGTGGACTGTCATAAGAATCCTGGGGTTTCTGCCTTTGACATCCATTTTGGAGGAAATGGAGATTGAAATCTTAGTAGGAGTATCTCTTCAGGGACTCAGATTTTCCTTTAGAAGGAACCAAATCCTGAAATAAAATAAATTCCTAGACTTCAGTTGATGTTACAGAGGGCCCAAGTCTTTGTTTCTCTGGCTGTCTGTGTGCACCATAATTAGGGGAAAAGGGCTTAGGGAATTATCTACAGCTCAGTTTTCATAGTTAGTTTTCTTTTCAAACTGGATACTTAACATAATGCTCAGAAAATGCATTTGAAAGACTTCTCTGGGTGCCCATGGTCTGCAGTGGCACTGACAGATGGGCAGAGGCTGGAGAGGCAGATGGCTCAGCTCACTCATGTCCTGAGATACCAACATTGTTCAATCAGAACATCTCTGTGGTACTCACTGCTTTTTACCTGGCAGAACAATGAGTGCTGTTCTTCTCTCATTTCTCCTACACATCAGCAAGCAGCAGGTGCAGGGTCACAGGGTAGCATGAAGGTAGAACCAGATCAGGGGTCAACCAGATCTAGTTTTTGTAGCACCTCTTCTCTGGACCTCTGTTTCCTCATCCATAGGGCAAACTTTGTTGTCAAACATAGCTGTTCCCAGAGAGAACAAACCTAGCAGTTAGGCAATATTTGCACTGCTGAATAAGTCCCACATATCTGTTATTGTCTCTTATAAATTTGTCTTCATTATATTTATCACACTCTGTAATCACGTGCAATTTGTTTGTGGTTTACTGATTGATGTGCAATTTTTTCATTAGACTGCCATTTTATTAACCACGTTGGCCCAGGGCTTGGTTTGAACAGGTACCCAAACATACTTGTTGAATGAGTACAGGGTTTCAGTCATTGCCTTGAATCAACTTTGGTAAATGTGACAGAATATCCAGTCTCCATTATTGTACACTTTAGCCTAAGACAGCTAAAGGTACTGTTTCTGCATGCAGATGTCAGCTCTCTGATCCTGTGAGAAGATCTGGGGTCTGTTTGCTAGGAGCATTTGCTCCTCTTTTTCCTTCACTTGTGTCCTTGTATAGCTGGAAACTTGAGACCCAGAGGGTTTTTCCAACATATCAAGGCCTATCCATTTTAAGCACAATGATTCTAAACTTGATTTGGGATTAGAATTATAGACTTGGGTTTGACTCCCAGATCTATCAAAGTCAAGGCCTGATTTTGATGAAGTAGCTAAACCTCCTTGAGTTTCTAGTCTAATAGCTCTTTTGAAATTGACTGTAGCCCTTGAGACTTTGCAAACCATCTCCTGGGCAAAGAACTTCTTTGACATGTTCTCTTATGTCTTTGTGCCCTGTGGGTACATTCTACTGAACACATCTGGGTTTTTTCATTCAATCCAGAGTTGAGAGTAGCCAACACTCAGGGTGTGGTCTGAGTCAGGCAGAGAAAAGAAGGGCTGTTTGTCTCTTGATCTTGGTATAAGTCTGCCATCATTGACCGAGGGTCATATTAGCTGGTCACATGACTGCAGATTCAAATCCTGCTCCTCCTCAGCTAATTCCCTTCACATCAGCCATTATATTCTTATTATTCCTTTTAAAATTCAGTTTAAATCCCCTTGCTGTTCTGGTTAGTCTAGAGATAATCAAATTCTCATTTATTTCCTTTTTGCTTTTGAATTTATCTTAATGCCTTTTGGTGAAATCATTCCCATTTTCCAAGAAAACGTAAGGCTCGAACCACCCAATCATATTGTTGTCTCTTTCTTTGCTCAGGTGTCTCTGTGTCACTTAGCATCTTGAATTCTTATTCTGTACGAGGCGCTGTGTCATGCTTAGTCGGGAAGGAGGAGAAGAGGAAGATCACACTGCAGTGCCATCAGTGTGCCATGGAGGCTCAAAGAGCAGGAAGCAAAACCAAACCATGTGGACCAGGGGGGCAGGCTGGCAGGTCAGCATCCAGGTGGATGGCATTTGGGCTTGATCCCCTGGGATCGGTGTCCCGAGTTTTTTACTCCTTTGCATTTTAAGGTCTGCGCTCTTTTGTGTTTTCCTGCCATACCACTGGTACCCTGAGAAGAAGAACTCTGCACATTGCTGGCCATTCATTCATTCATCAGTGAATGTTGGAGCCTTCTCAGTGTGGGTTATACAGGAAATAAAAGGAAAACAAAACAGCGTGAAACAAAAAACCAACCAAACCCCTCTGTCCTCTTGGAAATGCCATCATGTCTCATGTCTTTAACCTGACCTGCTTGCTTTAGGCCACTTTACACCTTGCTCTGACCTCTGTCCAGTATTGTGTGCTTCTGATCACTTGGTTCTTTGCTTGTTTATTGCTTCAGCTTAACCATAGAGCAGGGACCGCAGATGACTTCTCTGGGGTCATTGACATGACCCAGACTCTTTCTCTGGCTGTATGTATGGGTCTTGAAAAAATATTTTTTCTGCTTGATCAGAGGCTGGGACCTGTTGTCTTCACATGTGCCTCTGGGTGCCAGACCTCACTGGGATTGTTTCCGCTATACATGGCCAAACTGGAGAGCTGGGGAGCTGAGCAGGGCCCATCACTTGGCTGTCGTTCACAGCAGAATTCTTCCAGGGCTGGGAATAAAGAATGAGTTTCACCTTCCTGGGAAAAGGAGCTGAGGAGACCCTTTTCAGGTCTAGGACCTAGTCAGATATACTAGTATTTTAGGTAAGAAACTGGGCTTAGGAGGGAAACTAAGTCAGAAGCCCATCATGTGCCTGTGACAAGTGAGCATGGCGATGGGAAGGAAAAGAATAATAATGATAATGACAAGTACTTACACAATTCTTTACAATGAACTGAACACTGTTCTAAACATTGATCATACATTAACTAGTTTATTCACAGAATTACATCCTCACGGTAAAGATGCAGAGAAATAGGTTAACTAACCCTGAGGTCACCAGGTAGGAAAGCTAGGACTGGGAGCTCACATTGGAGAAACAGCCCACCTGGAGAAACAGACTCTGTCTCTAGACTTTAGAGCTAAAAGTTCTAATCTACCCTTCTGATTAGAATTCAGGCAGGTGGAGAACTTTGAGCCTGGGCAGAGCTGGTTGTTGGGGGAGGATCATTCTGAATGGGAAGCACAGTAAAGCACACTGGGTGGGGGGGCTTAGGGAGAGTCTGAATATAAAACTGCTGTGTTCAGTATTTCTATCCATCTTCTTTTCCAGGTTTGCTATTCCGGCATTTAGTATCCTCCATTTTCTTCTCTGAAGATGGAGTCACCTAATTACAATCTGCACTCTCTTTAACTTTAAAATATTTGCAATAGTACTGTCCAGATATCTGGATTTTTTTTTTGCATTTGTATTAAGGAGAATTTATGTAAATGTGGTTATTGTCTAAGGCAGTGACTGGATATTGAGGAGGGCACTCATAGATTGCAATATCTTTGGAATTAGAATGCTACTTCAGTGCCTTCTTCAGTAAATTCTTCAGTTTAGTCTGGGATTTTTTCAGGGGTCTTGTAAGAGTACAATTACTTTGTTGTAAGATGCTAAGAACCATATGCAATGGAATATTCTCAGATTTCAAGAAGAATGAAATTCTGGCATTTGCTGGTAAATGAGTGGAGTTAGAGAATATCATGCTAAGTGAATAAGCCAAAACCAAAAAATCAAAGGGTGAATGTTTTCTCTGATATGCGGAAGCTAATTCACAGTAGCTGGGGGAGGGGTAGGGAAGAATAGAGTTACTTTAGGTAGAGGGGAGAAGGGAGGGGCAGGGGTATGGGGGTAGGAATGATGGTAGAGTGAAACAGACATTATTACCTCATGTATGACTGCATGACTGATGTGATCCTGCAATATGTACAATCAGAAAAATGAGAAATTACACTCCATTTATGTATGATCTATTAAAATGTATGAATGCATTCTACTGTCACGTACAACTAATTTGAACAAATAAAAAATAAAGGTCTGTCAACATCTAAAAAAAGAGAAGATGCTAAGTATCTTTAGAAAATGCTAAAATCACTAGGTGATACAACTGAGGACAGATATCTCTGCATTTAGAGTTAGATTCTCCCA
Organism: Sciurus vulgaris; assembly: GCF_902686455.1. Lineage (NCBI taxonomy): Eukaryota > Metazoa > Chordata > Mammalia > Rodentia > Sciuridae > Sciurus > Sciurus vulgaris. The sequence continues at coordinate 63,729,939 of NC_136476.1, forward strand.
GAGTTAGTCTGTCTCTCAAAATGTGTCTTACTCTTGTCACGTTTGACTGTCATGATGTTGAATGAAAATTATAAAAATAATGTGATGTGATGTGTGTGATGTGGTGGGAAAAAGGGCATTGAAACCCTTTGTTTAATCTGTTCCTTGAAACCTGGAAGGAGGTCTGATGTGACTGCCATGGCTCATGCAGGAGAATCCAAACGTGAATAAGAATTCCAAAAGCCCATGGGCCAGCTAGTCTTTGTTCTTCTTCCTGTTTTTCTGGAACCCCAGGGAGGTCATCATTTTGGATGGAGGTGGTTGGTAATGGACATGCTAGGGAAGGCAGAAACTGAGATGTTGATACTGCTGCTCACCTGGTGAAGAGTCCTGCTTCCTCAGGTGTTGAAGTATAACGCCAGGGAAGCACCCAGGCAAGCAGAGTAGAAAGTAAGAAACTTTATTAAAGAAAAGTAAAAGCAGACTTCTCCGGGGTGGAAGAAAGGGGACCCAAAGGCAGAATCCATGGGATGAGCAAATCTTGTCCTTTTTCATAGGTTTTATTCTCCTGTTCTTTTTCCCTTATTTCTTTCCTTCCTGCCTACTTGACTAGGCCCGGTTTTGCAGGTGAGATGCAAAGAGTGAGAAGCTGAGAAGCGGATGGGCAGGGGGAGGGCCAAAGTGATTCAGTCAGGTAAGAACCCAGGGGACATTAATTAGCAGCTCCTTGCCTTTAGTCCCTGACAAGTGCAGGTAAATTTGGTCATCAATGGGCTCCTGAGATCCTTGACCTTCCATTCTCCCAGAGGCAGTCTCCAACTTCCTGAGGCAGATGGCTTTCATGGCCTCCATTTCCTGGATCCCACCGGATCCCTATTTCTACACTAACTGCCTGTCTCCAATTCTGGCTTCAGTATGACTTCCCTTTTATCAATGAGCAAAAGGGTCCCACATTGACCTGCTGTGTCATCTTAAGCTCCTCAGAGAAGAGAAGCCATGTTTTGTGCTTCTTGGTATTTTTCATGGTGTCTTAACTGCTTGGTCAATGTTTGTTGACTTAAGGGTAGACTTCCTTTTCACATAGGAGTTGGATAAGATGACGTGAGGGATTCTGTAGATTTTTCTGAGATGGAGGACAGTGAATGAATGAAATAAAACCTAACGGCACATATAATAGGGACTTGCTAAATATTTGTTGAGTAAAAAGCCCTTTTCCTGGCTGGATGCTGAATTATAAAATCAAGGTCAAAAGGGGCTTTGAGAGTTTACTCGTTTACGCACTCTTCCTTACATTCAGCCTTTTCTAGGCAACAGAGACCCCCAAATCCCTCCAGCAGACAATTCACACAGTGTGAGAAGCTGGGCTTCTGGCTGGGAAGGGCATCTGCAGTGTTCTCCCTGTAAGCAGGGATACTTGGTAAGCACTTGGAGGGACTACCTAACACTGTTTGGACAAGAACGTCAGCAGAATTCCTATTACAGAGAAAACAAGACTCACAAAAATGGTGTCCACAAAGGTTGACCCTGTGTCCCCTTCATTCCTGGATGAACAGTAGATCCTCAAGCTTTCTGACATGTGAGAAGCATACTCTGAATCCATGATCAGTTTTTAGTTTTATTTTTTTATTCTTTTTTTAGTTACACATGACAGTAGTAGAGTGTATTTCTTTTCTTTTTTTCTTTTGGTTGCGGGGTACCAGGGATTGAATTTAGGGGCCCTCAACCACTGAGGCATATCCCCAGCTGTATTTTGTATTTTATTTAGAGATAGGGTCTCGATGAGTTTCTTAGCACTTTGCTTTTGCTGAGGTTGGCTTTGAACTCACAATCCTCTTGCTTCAGCCTCCCGAGCTGCTGGGATTACAGGCATGCACCATTGTGCCTGGCTGGTAGAGTGTATTTTGACATATTAAACATATATGGAGCATAAATTTCCATTTTTGTGGTTGTACATGATGTGTGGAGTTTCGCTGGTCATGTATTCATATAAAAACAAAGGGAAGTTATGTCCAATTAATTCTACTGTCTTTCCTATTTCCATCTCCCCTCCTTTCCCTTTATTTCCCTTTGTTTAATCCAATGAATTTCTATCCCCCCTTATTGTGTGTTAGCACATGATCAGATTTTAATTCATAGATCTATAGTTTTTTTTTTTTTTTTTTTAACTGATCTTCCAAAACTCTTTCTTAAGCTCTTTGACTGATGGATGGATATTAGCCTTACTATGTTGTACCTTCTGGAAAGCTGCCTTGCTGTGTTTGAGAGGCTTGGCCAGGGAGACAAACATACCTGTCTTTGAATCTAGGGATGAGTAGCTTTGAGCAAATGATCCTTTGTGAGTTTTACTGTCTCTAAAAGTGGAAATAACATTACCTTGTTGATTTGCTATGAACCGAGGAGTTGAGGTGCAGCCCCGGGCATCAGATAGGTATCTGAAAATTTTCTGCCCCTTCTTTCCTTGTTGCTGCTTTAATTTTTGCTTCTGCTCTGCCATTCTATTCCTTTGTCATTTTTTTTTTTTTTTCCCAGAGCTGGGCATAATGAGCCTGTGTTAAGCCTGGTCGTCCTGTCTTTGGGTCTGGATTGTTTTTGTCTTTTCCCCCTGTAAGTGAAGCATCACCTCCTGGTTCCGTGTTGATTTTCAGAGGCGCGACTGTTTGACAAACCATTTCAGGTGCTGTCTGCAGGCTGCCTAACGAGCCCTCATCTTTCACATCACTGACTGTTCAACTGATTTAGGGAAAAGTGCCCCCCACTGATGTGTAAGAAACAGATGCAGCATAATTGTTCCATATCTTTCCTCCTCTTCTTTCTCTCCATTTCTACTTCCATGCCAGCTTTCCCAGGAGGCCTGATTGTTTCCCTTACCATTTCTCTCCTGGGAATATATTCTAATAATGCAATTTATTGCTAATCGAGGTATCATATTAATTAATATTCATGAATTTTTAAAATCTGCTATTTGTTGCTGTTTCATCTGATGTTCGTTATTTAATGGCCTGGTTCCCCATTTCTCGATTAGTTTAAACCTTGAAAATGCTTTTAGCCTGCCTTTGAATGTCACCTCTATTTCTCCCTGATTTGGTGGCTCTCCTCTTCTTGCCTTTCTTGTTAAGGTGGAAAATAAGATGCTTGTGTGCCTGTAGTTAGATGATGCATAAGTGCCTTTAGCAAACTTCTCTAGCTGTGTGATTCAAAGTAGCAGCACTTGAATAGAACCTATGCATTTTCTTATCAATCCTGTTTCCCCCATAGACTCATGGTTTGAATCCTGGAATAGTAAAATACATACTTGAATTTTACACGGGACAAAAAGAGGTCTAGCCCAAATCCCTATATGATGCTTTGCTTGGTGTCTTAGGCAACGCAGAGACATCAGAACCTCTCACCTGCCTGAGATGTATTGGACAGGCTGGAATATAAAAGAGATGAGTGTGGTACTGAATTCAGCAGGCAGTTTTCATTTTGGCAGATACATCTGTGGTTGTGTTAATGTTGGAACAGCAGACTTTTTAGTTTTTGCTGTTAAATTAGAATGTGTTGACTATATGAGTCCGTGACAATTGGAGGTCCCTTGAGGATTTGTGGATAAAGCCTTAATACTCTGTTACAGATGTGTGCCTGCCCTCGGTGGCAGTCTTTCCCAGAGCTGCAGGAGGAACTTGGTCATAGTGATTCAATTAATCCTGTTTTGTAACTAGGATGGAAAAATTCAAGGGAAACTCAATTGTCTCTGCCAAAATCCAGAAACTTGATACTAAGGAGCTGCTTAATTGTGATGGTTATTTTAGGTGTAATTATTTAAACCAGGGATTCCCATCTTCTTTGGAAATGAATTTCTGTTCTGACCTCTTCCACAAAAGATTTGAGGCAGCTCAAATATTTTGTTTCATTACACAGCAACCCTTTTCCTCAAAGAGCTGAATGGAATATATTTATTTTTCAAATTAGCATAAATTAAACTAAATGTGTTTTGAACATTTTTCAAAAATTAAGGGGTAATGTAGTAGGAAAAGCTGTAGAATTGGAATTGGAGGATCTGGGCTCCTCTCCGGGCCTCATGAGATTAGAGTATGGTCTTGGAAAAGTCATTCTGGTTTTGCATTTATAAAATGGGGAAAAGAGTATTGATAAGATAATAGTGACAGCTTTCATTCATTGTTAATATGTGGCAGTGTGTATTTTAGATCTAAATTCCTTTGTTTTCCTGCAAAGTTTGTTTAATGTCCGCTGTTTTAAAGACGAGAAAGATAGAGGCTGAGGAAAAAGATGGGAGGTGTCTAAATCAGCTGAAAGAAGAGACAGGAAATTGGCTTCTGCAGCTCCTTCCATGACGCTAGGATATCTCCAGATGGAGGGAGGAGCCCAGATGAGTCTGGTCCTATTCACAGTATGTCTCTCATGCTCATGAGAGGTATCAATGAGCAGAGTTGCCTTAGTGAAGCACAGTCATCTCACTGAGGCTGCTAGTCCCACCTCAGTTAGGTTCGCATTTTATAAGCTACACATACATAGCTCAGATATTACTCATGCAACTGAAGAAATAAAGGTTTGTGATTGGATAACCTGGATTCAAGTCCAGGTTTAGAGCTGTAAACTAATCTTTGGATTAATCCACTGACATGGATTAACTGGGTGGTGACTGTAGGCAGGTAGAGTGAGGCTGGAGGAAGTATGTCACTGGGGGTGTGACTTTGGGGATTTATTCTTGATGAGTGCAGCTCTTTCTCTTTTCTTCCTGGGTGCCATGTCCTGAGCAGCTTCCCTCTGACACACCCTTCCGCCAGGATGTTCTGCTTCATCTTGGGTCCAGAGCTATGGATTCAGCTAACCATGGCCTAAACCTCTGAAACCATGAGCCAAAATAAAATTTTCCTCCTCTAAGTTGTTCTTGTCAGGTATTTTGGTTACAATGATGAAAAGCTAACTAAACAGCGGCTTATGCCAATGCAGATTTATTAGATTGTAGTATTTATGGGTCAGGTTTCCTGGCACAGCTGAGTTAGGCTCTCTGCTCAGGATCTCAAAGGTTGCCAATTATTGTGCATGCCTGGTTGCATTCTCATCTGGAGGTTTGACTGGAGAAGCCTGTTCAGCTTGTTGGCAGAATTCATTTCTTCAAGCCTATAGGAGATTAGGGTCTTGGTTTCTCACTGGCTGTTGGTTGAATGCCACCACAAGTCCTGGAGGTCATCTTCAGTTCCCTACCATGTGACTCTCTCCTTAGGCGTTCTTACAACAGAGCAGCTTAATTCCTTAGGTCAGCAGGAGAGCCAGACTGGGTGTACTAACAGGGTGAATGGAATCTTACATAAAATAATATAATCACTGGAGTGACATCCTGTTCCCTTTTCCATATTCTGTGGGTTAGAGGCAAGTCACAGTTCCTGTCTACATTCAAGGGAACTCTCAAAGCTTATTTGGAGTTTTCTATGGGAGATATAGCTATCTTTTCTTTTCCTCTAAAGTGTGGTCTTTTGGCTGGGAAAATTTAACCATTCATGGAAAGAACAGTGATGGGGGAAGTGACACCTGCTTAGGTGGTCATGTTGGACAAAGCAATTCTGGTATCAGTGTTGAGGTCAAATCTTGTTACACAGAGCTGGTTCTTGGAAAAATCACTTATTATTTCAGAATTCTCTTGTTAAATTGAGATCTTAATTATTTACCTTATAGGGTTGTGGTGGGATGTTGGATGTCAACGAAGTTATTTGCAAATGGTAACACAATGCACTTGCTAGTCACCTTCTGGATTCTCACTCACCCACGTTGGCTTCTGAAACATGGCGTGGTGCCAGCTTCTTTTCTAGGAATTCATCTGCTCCTGCCCCACAAAAATAAAAATGCAAACACTTTCTGGCATGATGAAAAATAATGCAACCATTTGCACATTTTTGGTGCTTAAAAATCAACAGGGGCCATTGTAAAGAGTCTTCCAAACATCTTTTAAAAGGACTGACATGTCATCATTTTGCTGGGAGTTTTCATCTCTTTTTCATTCCACCTTATAATTTTCCTTCTGGACCAGTTAGTGAAAAAAAAAAAAAGAAGTTTAAAAAGCAGTAGTAAAAGAAAGCCTTAAGAAAACACTTCCATGTCCCCCAGTTACCCAGAGATTTCTGAAATGGTCACTTCCTGCCTAATTCTGGCCTTGCATTCTTATTCAGGTGCCTGGATTGAGAATCTCTGGTTAAGAAAACAGGGCCATAATGGTATCTTGTATAAACATATGCTCACTATCAAAGGGATTCTTATGATTACCAGAGTATTTATAATTTTCATCTCAAGGATTGGCTGAATTGGATGGTTTAGTTTTTGATGGTTCCAAATCTCAACATGTTCTGACAAATGGTAAATGAACTTGCCCTTAGCAGGCACTCCTATGATTGTAAAATTAAGTAGTTTAGCTCAATTTTGAATATACCAGTTTCCTACTGGGGTTCCCATTAACAATGCTTAGGAAATGTAAAAACAATTTCTGTATAACGATTGTGTATAACAATGGTTAATTTTTCACTATTTTTGACCCTTTGTTATATTCAAATTACCCATTTTTGAGGAAGACCATTGATAGGAGCACTTGACTTCTCTAATTCCTCTATAATCGGTAGATTTCCTGGACTTATTTCCCTATGCATGGATCATTCTTGAAGCCCAGTCTTTAATTTTGGGTTTAGTTTCCTTAGAAGAATCTTAACAATGTAGTCACTAAATCAGGACAACCACCAACAAATAAAACCATATTTTAAATGAACCTTTAAATGAGAATTTCTATTTCTGTTTTTTAGGAAGTTTTTCTTAGAGCCCAGTCCGTGCCCAGCATTCTGCTTGATATTAGAGTAGAAGGAAAAATATTACCATATCAATATTGGCTGTAAGTTCTTTGAGGGCAATAGCCATGTTTTACTCATCCTTGAATATACCAAATATAGGCACTTACATAAATTCTTTTCTGTAACACAGAAAATAAAGGAATTTTTCATGCAGGAAGCATTTTGCTGTGGTGGTAGTGAAGCAGGTGGCTCCTTTTCTGGGCTCCTGTCCTGTGTTTGTGTGAGTTCTCCCAGGAGATAGGAACTATGTCCCATAATATAAGTTGATGGCCTTGTAATTGCTCTTCTTGGACCCAGAAACTAGGCCTTGTGCAAGCTATCATCTTAGAGCTTTGATTAGTAATGAATCAGGAAAAGAAGCAGATGCAGTTTAAAATGAATATTCTGGAATATTCTGGCATGGTGGGAGTGGCATCTCAGGGTCCAAAGATGACAGTGCCAGTGTCCATGATGACATACTGGCTGTGTTCTGGAACACCTAGTTTCCCTTAGTTTATGGGCTGGGTCTTCTAGCTAGGTTATTAATCCTATAATGTATCCATGATCCTTTTAATCAAACCAATCTTTGATTAAGTTTTCCAGGGTTGGTTTCTGTTGTTAAATTCTGTTTGACAAAACTTCTCAAATGTACTCAAATCTTGTATTGGTTTCTTCAGTTGTTCTTTTTGTACCATAGATTTGAATTCATTTTTCTTGCTAGTTACTCTCATCTGGAAATATTTCTGTTGTTTTCAACCAAGAACTCTAACTGGTGCAGAAATTGTCAAAGGAGAGAATTGCAAGCAAATGAACCTCAGAAAGTAGGGAAGTGTGTGTCCCTGTGCATGGAAGGATCTGCATGTGCATGCCCATGGACATGTTTATCTGCTGTAAATGGGAATGAAGTGGTGAAGCTCAAGATAGCAGGGAAACTGGCAGTGCCTGGAATGCATTTATAAAGCAGCAAATTACCGTGCCACCCGTGGTTACCTAGAATGAAGTCCCCAGTGGAGGCCGCAGGAAGTCGAGTAGCCATCACCATAAAATAGCCAGGCATGGAGAAGAAGCGAAATGCAAGAGTGGTCAGGGAGAGTATGTGCTTATAATGGCTTTGGGAAGCTTAAAGAAAAAGACCTGTTTAAATGTGTTGGCTCAATGATTGAACGAAAACCCAGGAAACTATAGTGTCTGCACTCTTACTAGGCCAAACAAAATGTGGCTTACTAAGGCACCATGTCATCTCAAAGCACAGTCTAAACAAGTTACTGGCAAAAGATAGTGCATTGTTTGGAAAGCAGTGAAAACTCTAAGACATGAAATGGAGATCCCACCTCTCTGCTCTCCTTGTCAACCAAATAGCCCCCTCCCTCCTGCATGCTAGTGCTGGTCATATCTTAATGATACTATAACATCATCATCTGAGGGAATTACTTTATAGGGTAAGCTAATTTCCCTTATTTTCTACTTCTATCCTTCCTTATTTCTAAAAAACTTAAAGTTAGAATCCAGTATGTCTCAGGGGACTTAACCCAGAAGAAGACTTCAACACCAAAAGAATTGTAGAGCTTTGCCAATTTATGTTGGCAAAGCTCTGAAAAATGTGTGTGAGAATGCTTGTTTGGGTGCTCAATCAAAGGAGGAAAAACATAACTTTAGATATGGCTGAATGCTTGATATGGATGTATTTATCAGAAATTCTAGATTCAGTGAGCCATATTTAGCAACTGGGAATAGTTCTTATTTGGATGGTTGGCTGACTGAAACTAGGGTATTATTTTATGATTTTGTCCTATATCAAATGAAGTTCAGATACAAAATCTCCTTAATGCAAACAAGAGCACCCCTGGACTATTCTATATAGGCAGAAGGTACTGCTGGGATAAACCGGTATTTACTGGTGGTGAACACAGTGTGAGATGATTCAGAGGTAAAGAGACCCTTTCATGGCACTTAACAAGTATGGGGAGCAAGGTCAGAGGTTATACCCATTATCAAAATCTGCAGATCTTTGGTTAGTGGCTAGGATCAAAATGGAAGGTAGCACACTGAAGTTATTCTTGACTTGTAGGACCGTAAAAAGGAAGAAAAAATCTACGGCAATCTGATGAACTATGGCCTGACATGAACTACTGAAAAGAACATTGCCACTAACCAAATTCCCAGACCTAAGGCAGGTCATGACATGCCTTGACTAAAGGGAGTCTGTGTACATACTGCACAACCCTACCATAAAATCACAGCTATACACTGCAAATTCTTCCTCTTAATCTTCCTCAAATGGCCCTACCATACCTTACAAGGTAACTATGCACTAGGGGATGAAGAATATCCAGGCTCTTCCAGGATTATTAGATAAGTACCCTGAGCTTGCATTAATTCTTGGGAGGCCAGAATACTACTGCATTCAACTATTCAGAGTGGATATTTATTGGGCTCAGGAGATAGAGTTCTGTTTCAAGTCAACCTCACAGAGAGCTGAGTGGGACTCTTGATTCCATAGGTGTTTTTCTATTTCCTGACTATATAGTTGGATTATACAACCCCAGGGACTAGGAGAATTCTCATTTTGGCTCTGTGATTCTTGAAGAAAGGGATGAAATGGTATAAGAGGCCAAGTGGAAACAACTGCAATTTTTCTTTACTGCTAAGAAAATAAAATCAAAGCAGTATTTTGTCTTTAGGAAAATTTGCAGTGATTAGTGCTCCCATCAAAGAAGTGAATAATGTGGGGATGGTAATTCCTACAATCTCACACTTAATTCTCCAGCATGGTTAATGCACAATATAAACAGATCTTATAAATGTTTTGGAGCAGCATAATATTGATATGTTTACACACAAAAAAACTATAGAACATTTTCAGTATAAATTTGATCCAAAAAATGGTAACAGTCTGAATATAAGTACATCAAAAGAATTAGCTGTCATGACTAAGTATGGTTTGTTCTGGGAATATGAAGATATTTTCTTTATTTTAAAATGGAAGAAAATTGATTAGCATAATACATCCATAATTCTAGGCAAAACAAAGAGTTATATGATAATCTTAGCAGATAGTGCAAAGGCATTTTATAACATGCTATTCCAGATTTTGTAAAATAATTCTTAAACTAAGAGTAGGATGTTTTCAATGTGCTATAAATGCACTATTTAAAAATAAACATGGTGATGCTTCATAGTGAAACATTGGGCTCACTGCCATCAAAATCAGGAACAAGATATTTTTGTATAACTTTTTTCTAAAAGTTCTGGGCCATAGAAGAGGACATCAAACAGAAATGAGAAACATGACTATAGCAGAGGAAGAAACAAAGCCATGACTATTTGCATGTTTATATTCCTAGAAAGCCTGAGAATATTAATTCTAAAGCTCTTAGAACTAAGGAGTTCAGTAAAATATTCATACATAATAAACACATAAACATTGCTAGATTTTATCTATGTAATGAAATATTAGGTGGTATGATAGAGAAAAACTAACAAAACGATAATGAAAATAATGATTTTAAAGCATGAAGGGACTATTTAAAAAAGATTACACAGAGCAATACAAAGAGTCTTTGGATTACTAGAATGACATAGCATGTTCAATATTCTTGAATGAGAAGACCAATTGGCATGAAAGTGTGTTATCCTCTATGAAGATACTGCGCTCGGTTATTTCTAATCCTTATCCAGTATGAGATGAGAGATGGGGTCTGATCATGGATGACCATTGTGGCTTTGTTGCAATACACGTGCTATCACGTGTGGATAACACTGACTCTGGGAGAATAGGTAATGTACTCAGGATCTCAGCATTGGATTGAACAGTGGCTTACTAAAGACAGTGTTTGAAAACATATTAAGTCTCAGAGTGATTTGGTAGGGAGATATAAGAGATTTGGTAAATTTCCACTTAGGTGTTCCCATTCCCTGTCAGTAGGATATCACCACCGATAGGCAGATAACCACTACTGCCACTCAGGGAAACTGGTAGAGAATTGGGAAGCCTCAGTAAGCTTGATATCATTGGGAACTAGGACTGGTTCCATGGGTGTGTCACCTAGCTTTTATGTTAGTCAGCTTTGAATTACTACAATGAAATACTTGAGGCAACTAAATTTATAGAGAATAAAGTTTTTATTTAGCTGATAGCTTTGGAGCTTCAGAGTTCAAGATCAGGTGGCCCTACTGGTTTGGCCTCTAGTGAGTGTGGCAAATGGCAACACATCATGGAAGGCATATGTGCAGGAGAAAGCAGTTGCATCTCTAGTCAGAATCAGAGAGTGGAGGACAGGTCCTATGATGTTTGGGGACACCCACAAAGACTCAAGGACTCCCAATATGCCCTGTCTTTTAAAGGTCTCACAACACTTCTGAGTACTGTGGAAGTGGACCATACCTTTAATCACAGTGGACCCTGGGGAAGAAACACCATATTCAAACCACAGCTTGTAGCCACACCATTACCCACGTTAAAAGGATCCCACACTTAGTTTAATGCTGTGCTGCCGCCATCACGGAAACCTTAATATTTGGACAAGGATCCCTGATTTCTCATTATGTACTGTACCTCCTAAGTGTTGTAGCTGTGCTGCTGCTTCAGCAGAACCTAACTTGTACGAGATATCAGAGCGTTGTCCTCAAACTCAGCTGCTGCAGGATGAATTCATTTTAGAGTTACCTCAATTAACATTCTTCTGGAATTCCCTTTCTTCTCTTCTACTCCTGTAGAAACCATAGATCCTTTCTGGACACCTATTCAGTGTCAAATTCTGGTCTACAATTGCAGAGAGAGAGAGAGCTGAAGAAAACAGTTCTTGTCTTCCAGGTGTTCACTTGTGTTGCTGTGGATGCTAAGAACTCAAATACAGCACAGGGTGATGTGTGTTCTAAGAAGAGTGTAAAGTAAAAACCCTGGGGGTATTAGAGGAACCATCCACTACTTTTCATGAAGATAAAATGTTTGTTCTGATCTTTGAAGATAAATAGTAGCAAACTAAGGAAAAACTGGGGAAAGGTGATCCCAGGCTAGGGAAGAACATGGGTACAAGGACAGTGAAAGAACAGAGTACACATGAGGAAGAGTAAGAAACTCACGGGACTCGAACAGGAGATGGGTAAAAATAATGGGCAGAAGGTGCCACTGGAGAGATAGATTAAGACTATGAAGAGGTTTGCATACGGCACAAGGAATTTGGAACTATGCAGAAGGTTGACCTGACAGATTTTCTTTTTCTTTTTAAAAATTATAAAAATTAAAAGTTCTTACATACAGTCAAATTGAAAAAAGTTATACAGTGAAGAACTATAGACACACCATCTAGAATCTACCTAGACTCTATCATTTATATTTTTACCATACTTTTTTTTTTTCTTTACCATACTTTTAAAAAGTCACACAGCTCTGAAAGATTTTCAGCAAGGGAGCGGGATCAGAATGCAAAGGATATGGAAGACGGACTGAAGGTAGAGAGGTGGGTGGAAAGGTTGCCAATTAGGGGGCTCTTTCAATATTATATATAACGCAGGATAAGGATCACAGATGAAAAGTGATTTCCCTGGGCTCAAAAGCCTCATTTCACAGTATCTTCTCCTCAAAGCTTTATAGATATTGCTCTATTATCTTCTGATATTTTAGTGTTACAGAGTAAAATTCTAAGGTCAATCTGAATTTTGTGTGTTTCAAGATGACTACTATTTTTCTCCTGGATGTTTTTAGAGTTTTTCCTTCTTACTTAAATAATTAACAAAAATTCCAGATAACTGGGTTTGAGCTTTTAAATACCTATTTTTTTTTCTGTGAAATTTCTTTTTGCACTATAAAGTTTTTTCAGTTACGTCTTGGATCATTTTTTCTCTATTCAAGATTTCTGGAATCATTTATTCTTAGATGTATAATCATTTATCTGTTTATTATTTAAAAACTTTTGCTATTCTCCTTTTGAGTTCTTAAGGAAGTCAGTTTGTCTTAATTTTTCACATTATCAATTTTATTTCTGAGCTCTCATTTCCATTTTCACTTTCTAATCTTGCCTGGCTCCTACTTTAATCTTAGTTAACTGTCTTGCACTTCCTATTATCCATTTATTTTTCTTTTTTTGTCCTTTCCTTTATTCTTGTATTTATTATTATAGTTATTGTTTTTGTTTTATAGAAGTCATACCATCTTGAATTCCATTGGAAATTCATTGTAATTTACTAAAAGTCCCTTTTGGTTCATAGAATTTTTTTTTTTTTTAAAGATGTCTTCTCTGAGTATTTGTGCTGATGCTATCCTTTCCTTTGGTTGCAAATTTGTTTTTCATGCTATTGGATTTATCTTCTATTTTTCTGCAAAGAAGGGTATATCTTTGTAGACTGTATTTGCACTGGCAAATGACATGGATTGACTTTGATTCCATTGTCTTCTTGTGTATATATAGTTAAACTATTTCTCACATCTAGAACTGGGGCTCATTATAGAGAACATAGTCTTGTCCAAATGCTGGAGGATATTGCTATTTCTACCAACCTCCAATGGTACAGGCTGATGTGAGATCATCTTCTATACAACAACCTGGTTCTCTGATTCTGTGGGTTAATGGAGTACATAAAGAATGACTATTTTCAGTGTATGATGCCTATATTCACTAGTAGGACTTCCCTCCGAAGATGCAATGGATGACTCACACAGTCCATAAAACAGAGACTTAGATTGTTAAACTGTAAATAAGTGACCACAAAAAATATTATATTTTCCAGCTTTCAAGTCATTTTGAGAGAAACCTTATTGATGATAATGATATTGATTATATAAAGGAGACCTTTTCTGCCACATATGACTTTAATTAAGCCTTTGCACTTATGATTTATGGCTTTTACATTCTTTGGTGTGTACTAGGTCTCCTTGGTCTAACAGCCAGAGGATGCTAAGATCAGGAAATAGATGCTCAGTGGGAGAGATTATTAATCTTTTGACTTCTACACATGGGTATTTCTCCCCAGTGTCTTGCAAGTGAGCTTGCCTCATTCACCTTTAAGGATTCTCAATCTTAACTGTACTACAAGATTCTGAAGTATGTGCATTCAACATTGAATTTGAGTAGGTATCTGATTTAACCTAGGGTGAGGACCATGTGCTAGGTATTGGGTAGGGGTGTAGAAATCTCAGGGTGCAGGGATCAGGGGAAAGAGGGTGAGGAGACTTAAAGCAACATATGTAACTTGGATCTTGGAATTCACAGTGTTCATTTATCTACTAGAATAAAGAAGATTTCTGGAAAAATGGTAACCTTAGTGTTATGAGTTAGATATGAGATGTCCCCCCAAAACTCTTGCCTTAATGCAGGAATATTCAGATATGAGATGACTAGATAAGGAGACCTGTAACCCAATTAGTCATGGTAGTTTGAATGGACATTATAACTGGGTGGTAACTAGGCAGATGGGATGTGGCTGGAGGAAGCGTGTCACTGAGGGCATTCCTTGGGAGGGTTCATCTTTCCTGTGACCACTTCCACTTGCTCTCTCTACTTCCTGGCCACCATGAGCTGAGCTGAGAAGTTTTCCTCTGCTGTGTCTTTCTGCCATGATGTCCTCACCTTGGATCTACCTCACCTGGAATCCAGAGCAATGAAACTGGCCCATAATGGGCTAAACCTCTGAAACTGTGAGCCAAAATAAACTTCTCCTCTTCTAAGTTGTTCTTGTCATGTATTTTGATCACTGTAACAAAAAGGCTAACACAAATAGGCAAATTTTCTTTGAAGATATAATGATTACAATTATTCTTCCACTTTTTATTTAAAGAACTTTGTAAAAAGTATAGGGTTGTGTTAATAATATCATTTAAAAACTTCTGTAGTTCCCCCTTTTCTAGAGGACAAGGGGCAAATTTTTTAGGATGCCATTTATGGTTCTTCACAGTTGGTGAGGAACCCATTTCTCTACTCATAGTGTCATGCTTCAAACACTGGGTATTCTTGCACATACCATACTTCTATTCATGCTGTCCCTTCAGATTGGAATGTTCTCTCTTCCCATCTCCATCAGGGAAATCTTTGCTCATTCTGAATCAACAAATAGTTGATTTTATTTTGGCAGAATCTTCCATTATTTCAGCAAAATCTTCCAATATTTTTCCACTTAGAATTATTTGTTCCTCTGTTTTTATAAAATAATAAGAGGACTTAATTATATTTGTGTGTGGATATTTGTCTCTGCAATATATTGAGTGTAACTGCAGTGCCATTTTGATTGTATGCAGAACATAGTACAATTACTGATTCATTCAATCAACAAACCTTATTCAACTGCCACCATATAACAAATATTGTACTAAACACTTGGGATAGAGGGGACTATGAGACAGTCATGGTTTCTTGACTCATGAAGCTCACAGATCAGTGTTAGGATAATAGATGACAAGTAAACAAATAATTTCAAGAAGTGACTCAAGGAAAACACATACACTGTTTGAAGTATATTCTTTTTGAGGAATATTTGGTACTATCAGAAAAGAAATAAGTACAGCTTTTGTAGAAGTTCCCCATGATTTCAGAGCATTTAATGTCAATTAAAAAAATCTCAGTATCGTACAACAATAGCATTTAGTTTTAGCTCATGTGTATTTAGCTTGATCCAGGCTGGTCTTAGCTGTGTGATTGAGGTAGGTTCTCTCCTGTGACCATGACTGCCTAGGGTTAGCTCATGCCTGCTGGGCTTGGTTGGAGTAACTCATCTGTCTTGCAACCAGGACAACTCTGGCATAATGTGTAACAGTGCAAGCCTTATTAAGCAAACCTTTCTAAGTCTTCGCTTGTGTTGTATTTGCTACCATCCCATTGACCAAAGTAAGCCACATGGTCAAACCCCAAGTTCCAGGGTGAAGTACACCCCACTCAAATCAGGAGGACATTGCAAAGTTACATGGCAAGAGGTATAGATTTGCAATGCTAGTGTTGGATAGAAAACAACAAAAATTGCAACAATAATCTAGATTGCCCCAGGTGTCTTAATGTGTATGACATCATATCATAAGCAGAATGGAGCCTACTAAATCCTTAAGCAAGAACTTGTGTAATTTTTTTTTTTTACCTTGTTTTCCTCTTTCTTTCTTTCCTTGGTTCTCTCACTCTTCTTTCACCCTCAACTCTACTATTTCTTCTCATTAACTTGGTTTTGGTTCATTTGTGTATTCTGTGAGCTATAGTTTCCAGAATATCTGCATATCTTGCATGGAAGACCTCCCTTCTCCTGAGAGGAGAGGGGGAGCAAGAGGGAGGGAGGGAGGGAGGGAGAGAGAGAGAGAGAGAGAGAGAGAGAGAGAGAGAGAGAGAGAGAGAGAGAGAGAGAGAGAGATGCTTTTGTGTATGGCAAGGCAGAAGAACTGAAAGATTGTCAGAGATTTGTGTACAAATATTATAAATATTAGTTTTCTCACTTAAAGGAAATATATAATTCTGAGGTGTATCTCCTATGGTGACCCTATAGTTCCCCAACTTCTTGTTTGGCAAGAAACCCTTCATTGACGATCTCCTATCTCTGCTTCTCTACTCGTATTTCTTAGAATCACTCTCAATCTATGTGTTGGGATCTGCTTTTGGGAAGCCAAGTAAGAAAACATGTATTGAGAGGCTACTGAGCAGAGAGCACCTTCAGAAAGTCCACTCTCACCATAGTAAGTGAACCCTGAGAAGTTATATCATTTTATATCAGTTTATAAAAATAAATTAAATAGTGGAAAGAATATAGGCTTTGAATCAGACAAGAATCAGACAAATCTGGGATCCAGCAATTTCTCTACAACTTACTTTCCTAGGCTTGCTGAACTTTAGGAATATAAAGTGTCACATGCAGACCAGGCGCATAGCAGCATTCAGTAAGCAGTAGTCATCTGTGGTTAAGGGACCAGTTCACTTTAGGTAACAATGATAATAGCAGCATTTATGCAACACCATGGGTAAATATTGCTTTATTTGATCTTTACTTCGAATGTATGGAAGCAGGTATTATAATCAGGCCCATTTTACAGAAAAAGAAGCTGAAGCTCAGGGGAGCTGAGATACTCAAGTCACACAGCCAGCACTGACATCAGCACAGATCATTCAACTCAAGAGCTACATTCTTTCCATTAGGTTTTGTCTTCCTTCAGCCATTTCAGTTATTTGTTCTTTGCCTTGACTAGTCCCCAAAAGGTCCCCATAGACAGGAATAGATTCGTTTTCCCTGTGTATTCTGGGGCTCCACTCAGGGAACTTGGTTACTGAGAAAGGAATTAAGTAATTGTCAGGGGGAAGAGACAGCTTGTAGGAGAACGTGATAAATTCAGCCGAGAAGCACCAAGGGCCAAGACACGTGTTGAGCTGGCGTCAGAGTGCAGGCCTTTAGGCTGCTGCTTAATAGCATTAGCAACTAATATTTGTTTCGCATCTTACAGTTGTCAAAGTACTTCCTAATGTTAAATTTCACTTGATTCTTACAACAGCCCCATGCTCTGAGGTGACTTCCTTTGTCAACAATTTCACTGCAGGAAACTGAGGCTCAGATAAAGATTTGGCTTAAAATAGTCCAGATACTAAGTGAATGTTAGAGCTGGAATCTCTGACGGGGTCTGGAACCCAGCATTTATGGGGAAGAACGTTGTCCCTATACTAATAGCAACTGGAATTTGCAAAGTGCTTCGTTAAAAGCATATATGCAAGCTGGGTGCAGTGGTGCACACCTGTAATCCCAGCAGCTTGGGAGACTGAGGCAGGAGGATCTCGAGTTCAAAGCCAGCCTCAGCAATGGCAAAGTGCTAAGTCATTCAGTGAAACCCTGTTTCTAAATAAAATACAAAATAGGGCTGGGGATGTGGCTCAGTGATTGAGAACCCCTGGGTTTAATCCCTGGTATAAAAACAAACAAAAAACACAAATACTAACTCCATTAATTTTTACCAGCTACAGAGACACTATCCCCATTTACAGAGAGGAGGAAACTAGGGTTTAAGAAGATAAAAGAACTTGCTCAAGGACATTTGAGCAATTGCCTGACCCAGAACTCAAACTGGGGTCCTCTGACTATAAAATCCAGACTCCTTTCTCCAAAGTATCCTGCTGGACTCTAAATGCAGCTGCCCTAACGACAAGTGGAGACATTGCTTTTCTCCATCTATTCCCAAAGTTTATTCAGAGAAAATCTTCCCTTTTGCTCTTTCCCCATTTTAGTTTCAGTCATGACCAGAGCAGGCCTCATGAAGGGTAGGAAAGAGGCCATGGGAAGGTCTTGGCAAGAGTGCAGATCTTCCCGTTTGCTAATGAAGATCAGCTGGGCCTCCCGAGGCTTCTCCTGCTGCCAGGAGCAGGGAGGTATCTCGTGGAGTTAAAAGTGCAGCCTCAGAAGCAGACCTCTCTTAAAGCCCAGGAACTGATGTGGCCTGTGCAGATGGAGCCCTGGTCTTCTGGGCTGAGCATTCCATTCACTGTTGTCTGTCCAGCTCCTGTCGGTCCACATGGTCCTGAAGACAGGGAGGAGGAGGAGGAAGCTGCTATGCCATGCCTCTTCTGAATGAGAAACAGCTCCCTGCTTGTAACTAGCAGAGGATCTGGGGGAAGACCAAGTTTTGGTACCTCATCAAGCTAGGGAACTTTTATATCACTTGCAGAATCTGAGTGTTTATTTTTCTTTGCTTGTATTGCAAATTAATAACAAGCTGAGAAAAGAGCAGACCTTTTTTTTTTTTTTTTTTTCCCCGATTGGCCTCTCACTCTCTTCCCTATAATGTCTGGGTTTCCCTCAAAGCTACCAAGTGCTAATTTGAAAAATATGTCACCGACAAGTGGGAGAAAAGCAGGCATTCAATGTGAAATGCCCTCTGGGGCACAGAGGAGCTCCCAGAGATAGAGGAAAGAGAGAGGCGGGAGGAGACAGAGCTGCATGTTCCCAGAATGACCGAGGCAAGGGGAGCAGGAAGGAGGATGGACTGACGGATGCTAAGACTACATGCCGCTGAGTAACAGCGAGGCCTGCTGGATGCAACCCTCCATTGCATTTGAGGCCCAAACAAATCTCACCGTTCATAGTAATCACTGCACCTTCCAGAGTCCCCCCATAGCACGCTTTCTGAGAAAAAATTAGTGTAGAGTTACGTATACTAGGAAGTACTTGCATCTTCTGAGGAATTCAGGTTTTCTTCACGGATAAAAAGAACGAGTCACTAATCAAGTTTCTGAGTTTGCTTTGTCAGTCAGGAAGGAAAATTTACAGCTCAGACAAATGTGGTAGAGACTCCATCACACGATTCACCATATTCTCTGTTTTTCCCCTGGCATCTTTTTTATTTTAATGCAACTTATTTTTTGTTTTTATGATTTAGAAATGAATAATTTACCATTTTTTGCATGTTGAATGAATGGCTTCCAAGTCTTTGTGCAATGACAAATATATATGTCAGTAAATAAAAATAGATGTAAATAAATCTTGCTGGAGAAAACTTTGGGTGAGCAAATTAAAGGAATGAATGAGCAAGTGAAGGAAATCCTGAAATTGACTTCAGGCTTTTCCCTCGTGTGGATGAGAAAGGCAATGTGGATGGAGACAGGAATGGGCTAAGAGCAGTGGGCTTCAGCATGTGGCTACTGATCTCTGTTCTTATGTGCAGAGCTCCAAAGACTAAGGGCCTAGAATTAGACATTTCAGAGAGCGCTTCCCCTAGATTCCTCCCTGGGTTTTCCAACCTACCATGGCAGTCTGTTTTTTTTTTTTTTTTTTTTTTTTTTAAATATTGGTTGGAGCGTGGAATTTAGAGGCCAAAGACCAAAGTTTGTAGCTTCGACTTGGAGGACTTGGGCCTAAACTCCCTGACCTTTTGCAAATAAAACAGCAACCCTACAGGAGTATTTTATGTAAACTGTGCAAGTCTCATCTTCGTGTGGTCCTGCGCCAGGACTCTGTGCTCTCTTCTGCATTTGTTTGTAACCTTATTTTACAGGTCCTCCAACTTACCCTGCACCTCTTTTGTTCCAGTCATTCCTTGGCCACACCTTTGCCTGGATGCCCTTCTCATCTCCTTGCTTCCACAGGTAAGTCCTACCCAGTCTTAAAGCCTCTCTGGGTGTCACCAGATGAAGTGGGGAGAGCCCATCATTGACTGTGGGTTCCCCAATTCTTCCCTGCCCATGGTCAGTACTCGCCCACGTTCGTTAACACTGCACCTGGTCTACTGCAGCTGGTTGTTCTGCCTGACACCTCTCAGTGCAGCTTCCCCATGCAAAAATTGTTTGTTCTTCTTTAAGTCAATAGCACATTGGAGGCACATCTAGCTTCAAAATGTGAAAAAAAAAAAAAAAAATACAATCTAAGCAGAGGTTGAATTTTGACACCCATGAGTGGAGTACAGAATTTTCTCAAAATTCCTCTTGATCTCAGGGATGTCTTGTGCTATGGATAATAAAAATGAAATGCCAGGCAAAATGTTGAAGTAGCCTGTTTCTTTTATGACTATCAAATGGTGATGGAGGGATGCTCCCAATTTCCTCTGAGAGCTAAAAATATTCCTGTTATTGTCTAAGCCCACCTTAGTACCTGACTGGAGGTTTAAAGGGATTGTCAAGAGCTATTTGTGCACATTTTGTTTTAGACAAAAAAAAAAATAAATAAATAAATAAATAAATAAATAAAAAATGGTGGAGTGGACAGTGGTAGAACAGCAGAGAACAGCAGAACACAGAGATCTGAAGCCCAGGTTCTGGGATTACCTGGGTAAGCAATTTAATCTGTTTTGAGAAATGCAGACAATATAGCAACAACCACGCTAGTTTGTTTTGAGAATTAAACTAGATAATGCATGGAAAACACTTAATGTCTGGTTCATAGTGCTCAGTAAATGTCAGTTCTCATAATTAAAGCGCAACCTCATCTTCACACAGCAGGCCTGAATAGCCCTGAGCTTTCAGAGTCCTGACAGCTTGAATGTTGCCTTCTTCCATCCTAAGTGGACATGTGTCCTAAGTGGACATGTGTGGGCAGGATGGAAACCTCCACTGGGCTGCAGTTGCTCCCACAGGAGCTACTGGGACCTGAGGGCACATGACCTAGCTCTGCTCAATTCTATTCACATGTCATCAAAATGTTGATTGGTGTCTGGATGCAGCTTCTGCGAAGTAGCATTAACAAAGAGGACTGTATTCAGAAACTTATTTTCCTGTCTGTATCATGAGATAACCTCCACTTTATATAATTTCTATAAAAAACACATGATAGAGAAAAAAAGACATCAAGGTGCCTTATAAATAAAAAAGGGATGTCTATATCTTTGTTGTTTTATAGTAACAACCTGAGGTTGAGTTCAGTCCCATGGACCACAGCATCGAAACAATTCTGAGTGCGCTTGAGTGACTGACCATGTTGTATCAATAGTCATCAAGCACATGTGTGCAGTTAGTCCCAGGCATGGAAGAACTGAGAAGATGGATGCAGAGATGTCTTTCAGAGTTTTGTGCTAGCTGTGGATTTTATTCAAGCAAAAAAGAGGAGACATCCTTCCTAGCTATAAATGAAACTTGGAGTAATCTCTCGTAGTTGACAGGGAACCACTCTCACCTCTGCTGACCTAAGAGAGCTGCTCCTGGGATTATGGAAGGTTGTCACAGAAATATTGCATTCACTTAGCTGAGGGAGCTGCATCAGCGTTTTAGAAGACTGCTGAACTCGACTATTCAGAGAGCCCTACGTCTTTTCCCGACAGGACACCATGGCAGTGGTGAGGACGAGCAGAAATGAGACTGTTCAGGCGGGGGTGTGTGATTTAAACTCAGCCGCCGCTCACGTGGGTAATGGACATCCGCACAGGGGGTTGTTCTGACGGCGAGTCTTCTTCATTTGGGTGATGGCTACATTCCTGAGGATTTGTGTGCAAGGCAGATTTTCCTAAATCAGATAATTTAAAAGCTGCTTGAGAAGATCACCCTTTGAAAGAACCCATTGATAAGCCTGAGAATCATTTTGTGATGGCAGTTTTAGGTGTTTTATACATCTGAAGTTTTAGGAGTTGGGTTGTTTTTGAAAGGTGGTCAGTACCAAACAAAACGTGCTTGTTTTAAGCTTCACTACAGATGTCTTAAAAACTACAGTTTGCTCAAATTAGACAAATATAAAAAACTTTGTCAGGTATTGCAAAGTTCTGGATTTCATTGGAAATTAATTAAGGTAACCTGGACAGTTTGTTCTACTTGAAGCACTGTGTAAATCCAATTATTTGGTATATTATGAAGCAAAGGGGTTGAAAATTTATGTATAAGCCAGTATAATATTTGGATCTCTAAAGTGTCCTTTTGAAGGGTGGGACAACCTCTTAAATCTTCACAAAATGTTTCTATGACATAGCTAAGGGATATGAAATGTTTATTTAACATTATTTAATTTTATATATTGGGAAATGAGCTTGACTATCAGCTTTTGAAAATCTATACTTTATCCACCATTGTAGTGGGTACTTCCATGTTCTTCATTTCATTTAATCATCACAACAGATATTATTTGACCTGCTTTACAAGTGAGAGTCTGAGACTCAGAGAGTTTAAGTGCACTGCTCAATGCCAGCAGTCTAGTAAGTTGCAGATCTAGGACTTAAAACTCGAGATTTTGTTCTTTAACATAATCATGTTAAAAGTGAGCAAAACTGACTAATGGTTTGAACCAAGAGCAAAGGATGTGGGAGTACAAGGGAGAATTTCAAGCTGTGGTTGAAGATAGAGCCAGCAGAGTGGAAAGGCTTCTGAATATGGATATCAAAATCACATGTCTATCATTCATCAAGTGCTTACCAGGATCCAGGCATTGTGAAAAGTATTTCTCATTAAGACTCACAAAATTCCCATGAAGTACTGTCTGATCATCCAGTTGTACAGATGAAGAAATTGAGGTACTGAGACTTATATTGACTTGCCTTAAGCCATACAACTTAATAAGCCGGGCATATGGACTCAAATCTATTTCTATCTGCTTTGTGCTCTTTCCATATTGCTTGGCTGCTCACCGTCCAAACTCTTGAAATGTAAATGCTTTTACTCATTAATAACAACTGGAATTTAGGCCCAAGTCCAAGACTTGTTCAATATGTAAGGCCAGGAAGCCATACAACAATGTACTTTGAACCCTGCATACCAACATTTTCTTACCAGAACAAAAATGTCTTCTTTGATGTTGTGAAAGTAATAATACAGAAATTATCTTTCCTAAGATGCTGCAGGGACTTAAAATATGGCAAGATGACTTTTTAAAGATACATTTTTATAAACATTGCAAGAACACATAGTTTAAAAAGCCAAGTGATTTTACATGACTTATAATGGAAAACAGTGCTGTCTCTGGCCTCCTATTACTTCTCTGTTCTTATTCCTATCCCCACTTCCCAAAAGCAACCACATCTATGTTTCCCCCATATTTAAAATATCATATGTCTGCTATCATTTTTTAATTTTTATTTTTTAGCTAGTATATTAACTTTTTAGAACTTTTGTAAAAAAAAAAAAAAAAAATACCCAAAATTGGGTGACTGCCATGATAGCAGATCAACTAGAGGATCAAGGTAAGAGTTTGCCTAAGAATCTATTCTGTGCCTCCTCCTTAGCTTCTGATGGTTTTCTTTGGTGTTCCTTGGCTTATAGCTCTATCATCTCAATTTTTTCCTTCAACTTCATATGGAATTCATTTTTGTCTTCTCCATGGTTGTCTTCTCTCTGTGCATATCTGTCTGGGTCCCCCCTTTTTACAGGGACACCAGTCACATTGGATGAGTTTCCAACCTAATAACACAATTTTTACTTGATCATTCCTGTATAAATCATCCTTTTCTAAATAAGTCACATTCTGAAGTATTGAGGGTTAGGACTCCAACACATCTTTTTCTGGGAGTATAATCCAATCCCCCCTAAAAGTTATTATCTATTGTCTTCTTACCATAAAAGATGAGAATTTAGTTCTCATTCTCTGTCTTCCTTCTATTCACTTTTATTACTTTCACAATTTCTGGTAATAACTTTTCTGTTCAATCAAGGTTTAGTGTTTGCCTTATTAAGGTTATGCAATTATTATTTACATTTGAGTCACATAATAAGTTCCATTAAATTTCCTTTCTTGTGTGACTTTTGATTTTCATGGAATTATTAATGTTGTTGTGTTCTTGGTTGCTTATTTTTCTAGGTTAAAAGAAACCAAATTCCAGACTACATAAGGAATTCCTGCTTGTCAAAAAGGAAAAGATGAGAAATGAGTAGAAATGTGGGCCAAGGTATGAACAGGTAATTCAAAAAAGAAAAAGATCCTCATGGTTACAAGTGAATGAGATGCTCAAGCATATGGGTGATTGGGAAAATGAAAACATCTAAATATTACTTTACTTTTTTAAGATTAGTGACAATTGAAAAACTGGATGGTGGTTGGCAGGCATGTGGCAATATGGGAACTACAAAATGTCACTGATGGAAGTGTAGACCAGGCAGCAGTTCTGAAGAGCTCCTTATCATCCTTTAGTCAAGTCATCACGTGCTGGGACATGTATCCTGCAGGAACTCCCAATTTTGGGTTAGTAGCTGAGAATTGGAGACAATCAACTTGTTCAATAATGGACCAGATAAGTACCTGTGATGCTTTCACATTAAGGAACGCTTGTGAGTTGGAAACAATGAATTAGATATGTACTCAATGCTTTGGTTTGACTGTTTCCCAAAGCTCACATATCAGAAGCTTGATCACCAATGTGGTCTGATCTGCTTGATGCGGAGCCTTAGGGGAATGTTGGAGTCATGGGGGACAGCCCTCGTGAATGGATCAGTGCCATTCTTACTGCACTGGATTCTCTACAAAAGGATGAGCTTGCTCTTCCTTCTTTCTTGCCCCCTTTTTACCCTTCTGCCTTCCACTATAGCATATACAGCAAGAAGTCTCTTGCCTGTCGCTCCTTCCTGGACTTGCATGCCTCCAGAACCATGAGAAATAGATTTCTATTCATTTTAAATTACATGGTCTGTTATGGTAGTGCAAAGTAAACTAAGAGCACTGTGGATAGACAGTGCTGAGTGGAAAAAATAGGAAAAAGAATAAGACACTAGCAAAATAGTACATGTAAACATTAAAAGTGTATGCAAAGAATATAGTACACACTTAAAAAGAGCCCATATAAATAGAAATGATATACTTAAACTGTATCAGGGTGTTTGCATATGGGGAAGTGGGAATTTAAGGGGAAACATCAATAATGAGAGCAACTGTGCTAAGACCACTGCTAGTGAGCTGGGGATTGAGGTGTAGGATTAACTCAACCATCTGCACCTGAGCTCTAAAAACAAATTCAGCATTTACATAATTATGACTAAGTAAATATTATTTACATGTTGTATGATTACATTTTCCTTAGAGTTACAGATATTTTTCACTTCCCTAGAGGGAATAATCCAATATATTTTGTTCTGTGCACTTTCACTAATTCATCCCTAAACTCTTTGCAAGATATATATATCTTTTCCTTTTATATGCAGATTCTCAATACATCAGTTTCATGTTTTGATGACATCATTCTTATCATCTGCTGTGGACTGATTGTGTCCTCCATGAACATATGCGGAAGTCTTAACTCTTTATGACAGTGTTTGGAGATGGCTCTTCAGGAGGTAGGAGGTAATTAAGGTTAAATGAGATCAGAAGGGTGGAGCCCTGGTTTGTTGGACTGGTGGCCTTATAAGAAGAATAAGAGAAAGAGACCTCTTTTATTCTCTGCCATGTAAAGAACCAGGGAGAGGAAGCCATCCAAAGAACAGGAAGATTGCCCTAGCAGAAACCAATCCTTCCTAATTTAGGGCTTAATTTAGGGCTTCTAACCTCAAGAACTGTGAAAAGAGAAAATTTCTGTTATTTATGCCTCAAGTCCATCATATTTTGTTATGGTAGCCAAAACAGACTAAGACAGATTTTGGTCCCAAGTCGAGTGCATACCTAAAAATGTGGAAGTGGCTTTAGAGCTGGCTAAGAGGTGGAGTCAGGCAGAGTTTTGTAGTGCATGTTAGAAAAAGTCTAGATAACAGCAGTTAAAGGAACTGTTAAATAGGAATATGGACACTAAAGGAAATTATGGTAAAGGCTCATAAAGAGAAGAACTAGAAAGAAAATATCTATTTTCTTATATATTCACAAATGGAATAATCATACTGGTGGAAATATGGATATTAAAGGTCATTCTAGTGAGGCATTGGATGAAAACGAGGAACAGGTTATTGGAAATCAGAGGAAGGTTGATCCTTGTGATAAAGTGGCAAAGAACTTGCCTGACTTCATTCTAGTGTTCTGAAGGAGGGATAAATTATGAGCAAAAAAGTTGGATAGTTAGCAGAGGAGATTTCTAAGCAAAATGTAGAAGGCCGTCCTAGGTCCTAATTGCTTCTGGTAAGATGAAAGAGGAAAGAGACAAACTGAAGAAGGAATTAAGTGAAAAATGAACCAATTGAAGGGCATCTCAGTTGATTCCATAATTTAGCTATTGTGAATTCAGCTGCTATGAACATTGATGTGGCTGCATCACTGTAGTATGCTGATTTAAAGTCCTTTGGGTATAAATGGAGGAGTGGGATAGCTGGGTCAAATGGTGGGTTCATCCCAAGTTTTCTGAGGAATCTTCATACTGCTTTCCAGAGTGGCTGATGAATGGATAAAGAAACTGTGGTATATATATACACAATGGGATATTATTCAGTCATAAAGAAGAATAAAATTATGGCATTTGCTGGTAAATGAATGAAGTTGGAAAATATCATGCTAAGTGAAATAGGCCAAACCCCGAAAACCAAAGGCCAAATGTTTTTTCTGATAAGTGGATGACAATATATAATGAAGAGGGGTGGTGAGGAAGGGAAGAGAAGAATGAAGGAACTTTGGATGGTGTAGAGGAAAATGGGATGGGAGGGGGTGGGGACAGAAAGATAACAGAATGAAACAGACAGTATTACCCTATGTATATGTATGATGACATGAATGGTGCAAATCTACATTTCTATGGTACACCCATAGAAATGAAAAGTTGTACCCCATTTGTGTACCATGAATCAAAATGCAGTTTGTAGAAATAAAAAAAAATAATAAAAAAAATGAACCATAACTTGATTTGAAAAATTCGAAGTCTGTGAATATTACAAAAACAAAACAAAACAAAGCAAAAATCCTTGTTCTGAAGAAAATACTAAGGTATGGCTGAACAACCATTTGATGTACCCCCAACGGAAGCCAGGAGAAGATGTGGGTTTACGCTAGCAGAAGTGCTGACATTTTGAACTGAAGTGAATGTGTGCCATGAAATTAGGCTTTGCAGCTCAGATTCTAGAAGATAGGACAGAGAAGCTATTTGGCTGTGATCAGGTGCTATTATTCAAGAAAGGGAAGGAAGGACCCTGAACTTTCTTCTCTATTATTTTTCTTTTCTTTTTGAAATCTTGTTGAATATTGGACATCCAGTCTATGGCTCTGATTTTCTTCTCTTCCTCTGTTCCTAGCTTTTTCTCTTTATTTTATACATTCTGAGAGATTTTCTCAACTTTATCTTTCAACCCATCCCTCGATTTTACTTTTGCTCACTTAATTTTAATATCAAAACTCTCATGTTGTTCAGATTTAATATTTTGAAAATGGATGCCTTCTCTTGCTTTATCCCTAGAAGATTCCTTTTTCTCTTTGTGAAGAAGTTAGGTATTTGGAGCTGTTTACTTCTGTTCCCTGCATTGTTTATTTTTTCTTTAAGATTCTTGCACTGTTTTTTTATCTGAACTTTTTTCACATCGGAATATACACATCTTGTCTTCTCCTGGAATAGGAGGAGAGATAATCCAGCTGTAGCTTCTAATCCAGAATTTCAATTAAGTCTCCTATTTCAGTTCATCTTCACTCCAGCTTTTGAAGGTACAGGGAACCATAGATTCCGGAGCCTCCCTGCATTTTTCCTCCTGCATAGGTCTCATAACCACCTTAGGGTTATGCTTTCATGGATCTGCAAGTAGGTGGAAAGATTGGAAAGTGGCTAGCTTCTTCTGAACTCTACAGAGTTCCCACCCAGGAATCTTTAGAGACCAAAACAGAAAATAGAACACAGTCTATCTAAACACAGGCAAGTCCAAGGGGCAGCAGGAGAGAAGAGATATCTCAGATAATGGTGACCTTTTTAGTGCACGGACCCCACACTCTGCTAGAAATATGACCCTTAGACAGTAGACTGTCACCAACCAAATTGTTTCTGTAACATGAGTCAATTGGACAAAAGAGAAACTAGAAGTTAACTCTAGATTGATCTTTAAAAATCTGTCCCGTATAAAGGGGAGTAAAAATCCCCACAATTATAAGGACAGATAAATAAAGATTTTCTTGAGAAATAATTAGTGACATTATAAAGACCATGTTCCTGTCATCTTCAGAACATTGTTTATTTTGTCTAATTCTCAGTTCTCTGTAACTAATTATGTTATATCTGTAGCCTATGGTCTATCTGCTTGTTATTTAGTTCTTGAGATATGTAGCAAAAACATGATATATAACAAAAGTAATTCATTCATATAAATTTACCAAAAATAATGGATTTCAGACAAACCAAGAACCACTGTTTGCATTGCTACTTCTCTGGTAGAAGTGAGGTTCACAGAGGTCCATTTGGATCATAGGGATTACACATTTGACCTTCTCTCTATCCATGTGGGGTTTCTTTCTTGGGGATCACAATACTTAGATGGGACTTCACTGGGAATCTTTCTATGTAGGAGTGTAAGGTAAAACAATGTCATTCCCAGTAATTTCCTTTCTTTGGAGGAAGAAGATTAAATCTTGGTTTGGGGGCACATTTGCCAATTATAAAAACAATGAAAATCCTATACAAGAAAGATTTTTGTGAGAACACGAGGACTATGAAGCAAGCAAACAAAAATCCTGTTGAAATGTAAAGATTTCCACTTACTGCCATGATGGAATTTCACATCTCCTGCTTTCTTTCTTTTTCCTTTCTCCTTCTTGCCCTTTTTCTTTTCTCTCTTTCCTTTACTTTCTCTGTCTCTTCTCATTTTTCTACCTTTCTTTTCCTTAGTTTTGCTAGTTTTCATTCTTCTTCTCTTATTTATCCTCCTTCTTCTTAGCCTCCTTGTTCATCATCATCCTTAGGATTCTCACGACCTTAGCTGCATAAATTAAGTAGGACATCAGGCACAGGTTTTCTGAAGTGACTTAAAACAACAGGGACTTCTATTCTCCATAGACCTTACATTTGAGAACATGAATTTACAAACATAAGGGTGCTTAGGGCTGACTTAGGATTCTTAGGCCAACTCTATGACTTGTTGGAATTGTTATTCTCTGAAGAACTCATGGGTGTCAATTATGGGGTGGTGACTACAAAGCAGTGACCTCCCATGAGACCTCCAACTCATTTCTCAGAGGGCACCAAGAGCCCAGCAGCCACTACAACTCTGTGTAACTTTCCAACCTCAGACAAATCTGAACTGATGACCTGAGGGTGAGAGGCTCTGTATAACTTGATTACATTTTTTAAAAATTCCATTTTTCTCTTGAAGAGACACCTTCAGAACACAATGTCAGTTTATCTCTGCAATTTTAGACATCAAATAGCTTATTTTTTAGTTCTCTCTGGGTCAAAGAATGTTATTAAGAAGAAAAATGTAAAAAATATTGGTTTTATAACAATTCGGTATCCAAACTGAAGACTCTAATAAACTCACAGAAATGTTTTTGCTTTGGGATTCTTTAGAGAATAAAGGAAAGATAAAAATATTATGCAGGGCAAGAGTGCTCTAGAATTCACATTAAAAAATAAAACTAAGCAAATAAAATAACCAACAGATTTTTGAATGATAAATATGTCTGTATCACTGTTTTGGTGAGAATTCTCATTTAGGCACTAGATATTACGAACACACAATTTTACTGGGAATATCACTTTAGAATTCAGAGTATAGATGTTGCATGAACAAGAAAAGAAGAAATAAGAATTATTCTTCAACTTCTCTATGTAAAGAGTTTGTCAACCGAGATGTTTACCCTATTTCTCAGCACAGATAAAAGACATTGGATCTTAATCCAGGGCCCCTGGATTAGAACTTCATCTCTAGATATTGTGAGTTGGCTTTGTCAAAACAGACACAAAGAAATTAAAACAACTGGCATGATGTATTGAGAATGAACAAGCTGTTCTTCTTCTTCTTTTTTTTTTTTAAGTATATGGAAAAAATCAATATTTTGTCTTCGAGTACTTATACACCTATGCAGGAAAGAGAGGTGGAAAAATGAATTGTTCCATCTGTAATTTCAAGCAGGGAAAATGAGTTACAAGCATATCAGCAAAATACAGACAGAGGTAGGCCCAGTGAAGCAGAAGGAAAAATGACTAACCACAATTTCCCCTTATTCCCATAACTGATTGGACGTAAACAAAACATTCTCCCCAGAATGAGAGGCAAGAAGAAGTCTGACACTGAGCAGTGGCTACTTCTCAAGATATCTTTGTCAGCAAGATGGGTTCAAGTTATGATTTCCCCGTTTCTATGATTGACATTGTTACGGTTCTTAGAGCAGTTACCATGGAAACAGAGGGGCCTTGCATGTATTTGAAGTAATTCACCTGACCTACTGCTCAAAATGAGGGAGGACTGAGTGCTAGAATTCCTCCCCAGTATTCCCCATGATCTGGCTGTTGCAGGCTGAAGTCTTGGCACTGATCTGAAAATGCTGTGCAGGCAGGCATGGGAGGAAGGCTGAGAAACATGGAAAACTCCTGAATCCGCTGAGACAAATTCCAGCCTGAGATATTCCCTACAGAATTATGATACTGTCAATAGCCTCCGGTGCTTTCTCCTTCCTAAAAACGGACTTAATTTCTGCCCTTTCATTCCTGATGTCTCCTGGGGAAGCCTACAGGAAGGATGCCTCAGTCGATTTGAGGTGGAACATTTGTGTCCCCCTCTGGGCTGGAGGAAAAGGGAAGAGAGATTGAGATTGAGAGAGAAATGTTAAGTGAGTTTAAGGTGGTTGCATCACATTCAACCAGAAATGGTATCTGGATCACATTAAAAATCAGCCTGCTGTTCCTTCCCCTGTTGCTGTAGAGGGCAGGGAATCATGACTATCACAATATCACAGCGTTTCCTCAACCCTGACATCGGTGAGAACGGTCCAAGACCCCCAGATGCTGCCCATTTTGCCTTCCCCTTCACAAATAAATTCTTTGGAACTATTCTGTCCTTGATCTTATTTCAAGATGCTTCCATTCTTCTAATTCATGGGACTAAGAAGGAGTGCTGATAATTTCTTCATTTTCACCAATACTCTGAACAACTTTTCTACCAACATTTATCAACTTTTTTCTTTTATTTATTTATTTATTTATTTATTTTTTATTGTAAACAAATGGGATACATGTTGTTTCTCTGTACATGGCGTAAAGGCATACCATTTGTGTAATCATAAATTTACATAGAGTAATGTTGTTTGATTCATTCTGTTATTTTTTCCCTTCCCCCACCCCTCCCACCCCTCTTTTCCCTCTATACAGTCCTTCCTTCCTCCATTCTTGCCCCCCTCCCTAACCCTAACTCTAACCCTAACACTAACCCCTCCCTCCCCCCATTATGTGTCCTCACCCACTTATTAGCAATATCATTCAACCTTTGGTTTTTTGAGATTGGCTTATCTCACTTACCATGATATTCTCCAATTTCATCCATTTGCCTGCAAATGTCATAATTTTATCATTCTTTATGGCTGAGTAATATTCCATTGTATATATATACCACAGTTTCTTTATCCATTCATCAATTGAAGGACATCTTGGTTGGTTCCACAATCTGGCTATTGTGAATTGAGCAGCTATGAACATTGATGTGGCTGTATCTCTGTAGTATGCTGATTTTAAGTCCTTTGGGTATAGGCCAAGGAGTGGGATAGCTGGGTCAAATGGTGGTTCCATTCCAAGTTTTCTAGGGAATCTCCACACTGCTTTCCAGAGTGGCTGCACTAATTTGCAACCCCACCAGCAATGTATGAGTGTGCCTTTCTCCCTACATCCTCGCCAACACCTGTTGTTGCTTGTATTCTTGATAATCGGCATTCTAATTGGGGTGAGATGGAATCTGAGGGTGGTTTTGATTTGCATTTCTCTTATTACTAGAGATGGTGAACATTTTTCCATATGTTTGTTGATTGCTTGTAGATCTTCTTCTGTGAAGTGTCTATTCATTTCCTTAGCCCATTTGTTGACTGGATTATTTGCCTTCTTGGTGTAGAGTTTTTTGAGTTCTTTATAGATTCTGGAGATTAGTGCTCTATCTGAAGTATGATTGGCAAAGATTTTCTCCCACTCTGTAGGCTCTTTCTTCGCATTGCTGATAGTTTCCTTTGCTGAGAGAAAGCTTTTTAGTTTGAATCTATCCCAGTTATTGATTCTTGCTTTTATTTCTTGTGCTATGGGAGTCCTGTTGAGGACATCTGGTCCTAAGCCGACATGTTCAAGATCTGGACCTACTTTTTCTTCTATAATTTGCAGGGTCTCTGGTCTGATTCCAAGGTCCTTAATCCATTTTGAGTTTAGTTTTGTGCATGGTGAGAGATATGGGTTTAGTTTCATTCTGTTGCATATGGATTTCCAATTCTCCCAGCACCATTTGTTGAAGAGGCTATCTTTTCTCCATTGCATATTCTTGGCCCCTTTGTCTAGTATGAGAAAATTGTATTTATTTGGGTTTGTGTCCGTGTCCTCTATTCTGTACCATTGATCTACCTTTCTATTTTGGTACCAATACCATGCCGTTTTTGTTACTATTGCTTTGTAGTAGAATTGAAGATCTGGTATTGCAATACCCCCTGTTTCACTCGTCCTGCTAAGGATTGCTTTAGCTATTCTGGGTTTCTTATTCTTCCAGATTAATTTCATAATTGCTTGCTCTATTTCTGTAAGGTACACCATTGGGATTTTAATTGGAATTGCATTGAATCTGTATAGCACTTTAGGTAGTATGGCCATTTTGACAATATTAGTTCTTCCTATCCAAGAACATGGGAGATCTTTCCATCTTCTAAGGTGTTCTTTAATTTCTTTCTTTAGTGTACTGTAGTTCTCATTGTAGAGGTCTTTCACCTCTTTTGTGAGATTGATTCCCAAGTATTTTATTTTTTTCAAGGCTATTGTGAATGGGGTAGTTTTCCTGATTATTCTTTCCAAAGATTCATCACTTATGTATAAAAATGCATTAGATTTATGTGCATTGATCTTATATCCTGCTACTTTACTGAATTCACCTATGAGTTCTAAAAGTTTTCTGGTGGAATTTCCTGGTTCCTCTAAGTATATAATCATATCATCAGCAAATAGGGATAGTTTGAGTTCTTCTTTTCCTATTCATATCCCTTTAATTTCTTTGGTCTCTCTAATTGCTCTGGCTAGAGTTTCAAGGATGACATTGAATAGAAGTGGTGAAAGAGGGCATCCCTGCCTTGTTCCAGTTTTTAGGGGGAATGCTTTCAGTTTTTCACCATTTAGAATGATATTAGCCATGGGCTTAGCATAAATGGCCTTTACAATGTTAAGGAATGTTCCCACTCTCCCTATTTTTTCTAGTGTTTTGAGCATGAAGGGGTGCTGTATTTTATCAAATGCTTTTTCTGCATCTATTGAAATAATCATGTGATTCTTGACTTTAAGTCTATTGATATGGTGAATTACATTTATTGATTTCCTGATGTTGAACCAACCTTGCATCCCTGGGATGAAACCCACTTGATCATGGTGCACTATCTTTTTAATATGTTTTTGTATGCGATTTGCTAAAATTTTGTTGAGAATTTTTGCGTTGATGTTCATTAAGGATATTGGTCTGAAATTTTCTTTCCTCCATGTTTCTCTGTCTGGTTTAGGTATCAGTGTGATATTGGCTTCATAGAATGAGTTTGGGAGGGGGCGAATACACTTTCTTCTCAGCAGCACATGGATCCTTCTCTAAAATAGACCATATATTATGCCACAAAGCTAATGTCAGCAAATACAAGAAGATAGATACACTACCTTGTATTCTATCAGATCATAATGGATTGAAGTTAGAAATAAATGAAAGAGTAAAAAACAAACTATTCCAACACCTGGAGATTAAACAATATGCTATTATATGGTGAATGGATAACAGAAGATATTAGGAAGGAAATTAAAAAATTTTTAGAGGTAAATGAGAACAAAGAAACATCATATCAAAATCTCTGGTACACTATGAAAGCAGTACTTAGAGGGAAATTTATTGCATGGAGCGCATTTAATAAAAGAAGTAAAACTCAACAAATAAACAACCTAACACTTCAGCTCAAAGGCCTAGAAAAAGAACAGACCAGCACCAAAAGTAGTAGAAGACAGGAAATAGTTAAAATCAGAGCTGAAATCAATGAAATTGACACAAAAGAAACAATATAAAAAATTGACAAAATAAATAGTTGGTTCTTTGAAAAAATAAACAAAATTGATAAACCTTTAGCCACACTAACAAAGAGAAGACGAGAGAAAACCCAAATCACTAAAATTCGGAATGAACAAGGAAATATCACAACAGACAGGATTGAAATACAAAACATAATTAGAAGCTATTTTGAAAATCTGTACTCCAACAAAATAGAAAATTTTGAAGACATCAACAGGTTTCTAGAGACATATGAATTGCCTAAACTGAACGAGGAGGACATACACAATTTAAATAGACCAATTTCAAGCAATGAAATAGAAGAAGTCATCAAAAGCCTACCAACAAAGAAAAGTCCAGGACCAGATGGGTTCTCAGCCGAGTTCTACAAAACCTTTAAAGAAGAGCTCATTCCAACTTCGTTCTTGAGAAACTCGAGTTGCCACTTGGGTCGTTTCTTTCCCATCCTCCTGGCTGTTGATGGCCTTTGGGCTCCTCTTCGACTCTTTGGTGACCTTAGCATCTAGCTTGGTGTATTACTACCTGACATCTACCCTACCTGATGCTCAAGTAATTTGATTTCTCACCAATAATTCTGTTAGCACATTGGTTCTCTCCCTGCCTTGGCCTTTTCAACCCTCATGGCTTCCATCTGTCCTCTAACTGGGATCACTAAAGGTAGACAAAACTGAATTTTGATTTTACTTTCACCCCAAACTGTGCTACTTTCATCTGATACATGTTCATGCTCAGTGAGTTTTCTCTTGATCTTCATGAAGACTTCAAGCTTGGGAATCATTCTGTTTTCTCTCTCATACACTTCCTGGCCTCTCAGGTATTCTTACCTAGTAGGGTCATAATGGTTAGTGAGCTCAGCTTTCCTTCAACACAGCTTGGGATCTCTCAGAACCTACAAACTGAATTGGGAATGTTATGAACTTATTCATTTATCAAATATTGACCTGACAGCTGGCATCTTACAGATACTGGGGGTGTGGATCAATTCCCTGCTCTCTTTGAGCTTATGAAATACTGGATCAATAAGACAATAAATATAAATACAAAAATACAAAGTAAAGTGTTAGAGGAAGGTGAACACAATGCTACAATGATAATAAACAATTGAACATTTATACGGACCAGACACTATTATAAGTTCTTTAACCCTACTGATTTATTGAATCCTCACACCCAGCCTCTGAAAAACTTCTTCATTTTATTTCCACTTTGTAGTGGGAGCTGAGGTACAGAACAATTTAATTTACCATCATGAGGGTAGCATAAATGGTAGATTTGGGGTGGGTGGTATGAAAGGATGGAACTCAGTTTGAGGCGAAAGTGCTATCAGATAGTGAGTTTCCTTAGTCCATTCTCTTAATCACTAAATTCCTGCCTTTGGGTAGCTGTCAGAGAGTTTTCATAGACAAGCAGGTCATCGAGGGAGACTTTGAAAAGAAGGCATTTAGCCGAAGGCTTCCCATCAGAGATAGGGCCCTCTGCACAGATGTAAATAAAGGAACAGACAGGAGAAGCCTTTCAGTGGAGCAAGTAGCCTGGAGAAAGGCCTACGTATATTTGAAAAATGGAAGGAAGGTCGACATGACACACCACAGATACTGGGAGAGAATGACACACAGTCAGACTAGGCCAGACTTCAGACAGTTTGGGTAGATTAAGGGATTTTTATTATCTTCAGATAGCATGGGGAGTTGGAGTCAGTTTTCACTTTCAGAATCTCTTTCTGGAAAATGTGTGGAGAATAGATTGTGGGTTAAAAGAGAAAGTGGGGAAAACACCTGGAAAACTTTTGCAAGAAATCCAGTCTGGGGACAATGTGGGTTGGACTGCGGTGGGGGCACTGGGGATGGAGACATGTGGCTCTTTTGTGGATATACTTTGGAGGGAGGATCCACAGGACCAGGTCATGGGTGGACCTGATGAGTGATGGAAGGGGCAGAAACAGGAA
The DNA here is from genome assembly GCF_902686455.1 of Sciurus vulgaris. Classification (NCBI taxonomy): domain Eukaryota; kingdom Metazoa; phylum Chordata; class Mammalia; order Rodentia; family Sciuridae; genus Sciurus; species Sciurus vulgaris. The sequence continues at coordinate 63,766,112 of NC_136476.1, forward strand.
TGAGCCTCAGCTTTCTAATAGAAACCAGGAACTCTGTCCTCATTCTTACTGAGCAGATGGGGTCATCTAGCACCTCGACACTGAGCTTTCTTTTTCTTGCCTCCTGAACTACCATGTGTCCCTTTCCTCTCGCTTTTTCCCATCTCCTTATTCCTTCCTATATAACATTTCCAATATGTAACTTTAGCCATGTTTCGGTCTTCTTTATGGTACTACTTGATCTCTCCCTCTCTTTCTGTTGTGTATTTTCAAGTCTTCCTTCCCTAGTATCCTTCTTCAGATGCAACAAACTCAAGTTGTATCCACTCTGAAGCATAAACCCCTCTCTCAATGTTATCTCTTGAGTTGCTTCTGCAATCCCCCAACATCCCTTTCAAGCAAGCCATTGTAGCAAGTGATCTATACTCTTCATGATTGTTCCTAGAATAGATCTTCTCACCTTGATGTCTCATGAGCAAAGGGTGATGTGGGGCTATCCTGAGTTCTATCCAGGTAGGTATATGGTTTATTCAACAGTTCAGAACACTTTGCCGTACTTGGTTTCTTTGCTGTATTACCATGGCCTCTGTTAGTAGAGACTTTTCAAAAGGCAAAACCTGATACAAGCACATTGGGAGTGAGTGTTTGCTTCCATGGAATTCACAATCTAGGACTCTCCTAGAATCTAGGTTCCTGAAGTTCTTTAAGCCAAGCATCTTCATTTTTTCCTTGTTACTTCCACTCCCACCCCCATAAAATGCATGGAAAATTAGGTAATGTTTTCCATTATGATAATGAATAAATTATAGTGTAGCCTCTTCTGATATGGTGAAAATGTAGCCTTCTTAACCACATGGCCAAATGCCTAGAATATTTTTAAATACCCAGCACTGAGTGGTCATCCAAATAACATTAAACAGTTGGCATTTTAAAACAGCTTGTTTATTGAAAGTGGGTAGTTCCATGATTAGCCCTTGTAGGATATTTGTTCTGATGAGCCAACAAGGCTAGCTGTTGAATTAAAGGAGACTGCAGGGGAAGACCAGAGATTGGCTTTGGAGGCATACGAAGGGCCATTTGAAGAACCCAACTGTCACAGAACAGCTAGAAGGGAATATCAGACTAGTCCAACAGGCTACTTTATCAGTCTTTGCTTCTTCAGTGTTTGGACTGTTCCTCTAACTGATCAACACACACTGCTCTGTTGTCTTCAAACACTGAACTTCCATACTCTGCTCATGCTCTTTCCTTTGAACTTGTCCCTACTCTGATTTGAAAACTGCTTATGGTATAGGTGCAACTTCCAATGTTACCTTCTTTATAAAGCATTCCTCAACACCTGTTGTACACTGTTGCATTATGCCTAAAGAAAAGGGGGACAGTGAAACACAATGTTCTTGAATGTCTCATTTTGTTTCTCCCAAAACCAAGCCAAATAAAGGGAACAATGAGAGGAAGTTGGGCTGCAAAGTCCAGATACATAGTATCTTGAAGGACGCTGGCTTTCTCTTATGCACCCTGGAAGCAAAGGCAAGTTAGTGCTACTGTGGAAAGATACTTTCTTGCATGTACGTCAGGACAGTTGCTGGTCATAGAAGCAAACCTAGTAAGCTTATGCTGGTGATGTCACTCTTTGCAGCCTGACATATGAATGCCTCTCTGAGGGATGGGCATGGAACTGAGGGGACTGTGGAAAGGATATGTGTCACTCATCCAGGGGTCACCACTGGACAATACACTGTGAGGGAGAGGAGGCACTTCGTGGTGAGGCACTAGGGACAGAGGTGCTCTCTGCCCAGCCTTCCGCCACTCAACTCTTCTTGGAGTGGTTGCTGATCTCTCGTAGGCTTTCCCTAGTAAGTCAGACATCTCATGTGAACTTTCTCACTGGGCACTTTGGCCTTTCTGAAACCTATGCCCCTGCCCTTGCACAAGGGGCCAGGGAACGTGACAACTGCTGTATGGGTTCTGGAGTCCATGCTCGGATTCAAATCCTGGCTCTGTCTTTTCTTAGCTGTGTAACCTTGGACAAATGACTTGACCTCACGCTTCAGCTTCCTGATAAGCAAAATGAAAATCATCATAGTTTTTATTTCATAGTGATGTCGTGATGCTTAATATTTGGCATATGTAAAGTATTTAAAATATTGCTTTGTATTTTGTAAGAGTTTAATAAATATTGGCTAGCATTTTTTTCTCTCGCAGAGTTACTCCTTCTGGATTTGCATAGTATACTCCGCTATGATAATGATTATCATGATGTGATTATTTTGATTATATGTCTATAGGTTGTGGGCTTGCAGAAGACAAAAACAATAATGTTCTTCTCATCTTCCATAGCATCTCATTTGATACATAGCCTATAGTGCAAATTCAATAAATGTTTATTGAATTAATGAATGAACAGTAAGAAACTTTGTGGCTCATTTAAAGATGAATAGGGACCCAAGGTGAAGTTATTGCTAATAAAATCTGTTAGGGTGATTAACCAAACTATATAGTCATTTGTAATTTTGTAATTTTAATATTTAACTGTAGTGTATTTAAATCCTTATTATCTCTGTATGTAATAAGGTAAAAGAAGGTGAAGATTTATTGAGCACTATCTCTTATATGCTTTATAATCATAATTACAGCTATCCTAAAATCTACTGTTACCATTGTACAATTGAGGAGAGAGATGCAGAGAACATAAGTAACATACCTAAGCAAAAAGTACATGGCGGCACATCTGGGTTTCCAACCCATCGAGGTCAAACTGTAGAGTCTGAATTATTTCCTCTTTCCCCTTTTATTTTCTCCATGAACTTGTCCTTGTTAATTATTAGTAAGTTTCCATTGTCACATCTACCTCTTCCCATTCCCTTGGCCCCTAGGGCTTATGCATTTCTTCGCATTGCTATGTTTTTTCCCACAGAAAGAAAACTGTTGTGCCTTCTTTGCTGGTGACTGGTAGCCTAAAACCGATTTTGTGGTCAGATAAAGAAATTCTTGGTATGAACAGGGAGTTGAGATATTCAAGTCAGTTTGATAAAAATATGACATTTTTAATGGTGAGTTCTATTAGGCATTATAATCCTCCATTGGCATGGTATCACTTCAAAAGCCATGAAAGATGTTTCCCAGGAAGTGTACCTTTCTCAAGGAGGAAACAAGATCTTCCTTCCCTCCTAGATTCTCCAGCCCCACCAACAGGTTCATACTGTACTGCCCCCAGAGCAGCCTCATGCTCCTGAGTTGTGAAACTTTCCTGGTCTCCACATACAGAAATCCTCATTATTGAATCTTTCTTTTTCCTGCCTGAATCGTTTTCCAGTGGTGTCTGTTCTTGTACCCAAGTCTGTTCTGACATACACATCTTCTACATCTAGCTCCTTAACACATCTGGATCTCAATTGTCTCTGAGATCTTTCAGCCTGGAAAGAGTCATTCTGTCTCCCAGCCACAATTTCTCTAAAGCAGAATTCCTTTCACTCTGTGTCCTTCCTGCCACACGGAGTATAGTTCAGCTACTTAGGCAGCCCAAGTTTTATTTTCACTAGTGACGAATTTGGTTTCTCTACCCGCTGTGTTCACATTTGAGGATTTAGTCAATTGACAAACAAATCAGAAGGTCATATCATTGAAGTGGTTTTGTTTTTTTCTTCTCTTTTTCTGTTACAATGCTTTGATGTTTAAGAAACATCATACAGTGCTCAGCAGCAAAACACTTGAGAGTAAATTTCTGCCATTACAATGGTGTATCTATTTCAAAAGATCTGGAAGGTTGACTAGATTATCTACTTATAGATAGCGAATATGTGCTATCTCTGAGGCAAATGCTCACCTAGAAATTAATACATACCTGTGCAAACGACCCTTCTCCCACCAGTTTTTTTGAATGATGGCAGACTTTCATGGTGAAATAAATTTAGAAGATCATACTATAGACATCATTTTTCCTTCTACAGACACTGCTGTTATGTCGGATAAGTAAATCATTCCTCATGGAGCTGATAGGTTTCCTATCAGTAGCAAATGGTAATGAACTTCGAGGGTATCTTCTTGCTTCTGTTTTTGTTCTCTCAAATCTATAAACCAAAGTGATGCTCCTCTGCTCACCCTTCTGTGGCTTCCCACTCCTTACCAAGTCACACCTAAGCTCCTTGAGAGAGCCCACAGAGCCTCCAGGACCTGGTGGTCCCAATCAACTTGACCTTGTCTTTCTCTCCCCCTTGATCCACCCCATTCCTTGCGTCCACCGGCATTCCCTTGCCCTCATGTCTTTGAGGTCTTCTGGATCTCTTCCTCCAGTACTCTTTGGGCTCAATCCTCCTCAGGCCTTTCTATTCTCTATGGGATGTTCTCTGATCACTGTGTTTCAAAACGACAAACCCCAACATTTCCAGCCCTTTTCTACTTTGGCTTTTCCATCATCTTTCATAATATTTGTGATATTATTTAAATATTTAAATATGTTTTCTGTTTTTCCCTGCTAAAATATAAGCTCAAGTTGGGCAGAAACTATTATTTGTTCATTGCTTTATTCACGGCATCCAGAACTATGTCTGACACGTGGTAGACACTCAATAAATATTTGTTGAATGAGTGAGCAGCATGGCCTAGAATTTTGATGTTCTTTCCATTGATTTCCCCCGGATTCTCTAATGGACTATATTTGAGGGCTTGGGTGTATGTTGTTTGGCTTCTTTCTCTCCTTGAGGAGTCTGCCAGCAATCTGAATCTGTCAGATCTGAGATCTGGGGCAATACTCAGATGTGATTCCTGGAGGGCTCTCTGGGTTAGGTCTTGGTTTTTTGTTTCTTTTTTTTAAAGATAAACTTTTAATTTTGGAATAATTTTGGATTTACAGGAAAATTGCAAGACAGTATAGAGAGTTGCTGTATATCCCTTATCTAGTTTTAAAACCACTTTATTGAGGTATGATTGACAAACACAAAGCTGTATGCATCTTAATGTTTAAACTTGATGAGTTCGGAGATGAGTATATACACATGAAACTATTCCCACAGTCTATGCCACGAACCTATTCATCATCTCTGAGGGTTTCTGCCCACTCTCATATTATTATTATTATTTTATGGAAAGAACACTCAACATAGGATCAATTGTCTCAGCACATTTTTTCTAAATAATAATAATTATTCCACTGCTTTATTGAGATACAGCTCTCCATTTTGAGACACAATGATGGATATTCTACTTATATGTTTTATCTAATTTAATCTCAACATCTTCCTGCTGTTAGCTTTTTGTTTCCACTTTTTTTATTGGTGCATTATAGTCGTACAAATCGATGGGATTCATTGTTACATATTTGTATATACACACAATATAAAAATATAATTTGGCCAATATCACTCCCCAGCATTACCCCTCTCCCTCTCAACCTCTCACCCTTTGGTCCCTTTCCTCTACCTATCACACTTTGACTTTCTTAGCACATTTTAAAGTACATAGCATGGTATTATTACCTATAGGCAATATTTACCTTGTATAATTGAAACTTTGTGCACTTTGACTAATATCTCCCAGTTTCCTCCTCTTTTCAACTTTCAACAACCACTTGTCCACTCTCTGCTTCTATGCATTTTTGACTATTTTAAATTCATGTTATAATCACTATAATGTAGTACTTTTTCTTCTATGTCTAGCTTATTTCACTTAGCACAATGTTCTCCAACTTCATCCATGTCTCACATGACAGGATTTTTTTCCTTTTTAAGACTAAGTAATATTCCCTGTGTGCATCTATCATATTTTCTTTATCCATTCATCCCTCCCTGGATACTTGGGTAGTTTCCACATCTTGGCTATTGTGAATAATGCTGCAACAAACATGGGAAGACCTTTGAGATTTTGGCACTTGTATTTTTTTCTTACTTAAAACAATCCCACATGTAAATGGTCTTCCAGTCCATTCCCAATGATCTCATTGGATCTCCTCATCAATCCTATAGATAGATAAAGAAGCATGGAATGAACCCAGCAATAACTGAGCATTACTTAGTACCTGGAGCTGAGCCAGGAATTTTTACAATGGTTATTTCTTTTGTGCATTAACCTCAGGTTGGAAGCATTTCTAATGCTGTTTTACAGATGTGGCCCAAGGTTAGTGACTGGTCACGTGCTTGAGATCACAGAGTCACTCCATTCTAAACCTCCCTTCTGCTCTTCCACCTTCTGTCCTCCATGCTCCCATAGCCTCTTTTGTTGAGAACTTGGCTTCATTTAAATTACATTTTAGGTTTTCTTCTTCCCTGGAGATTTCTGACGTCAGTAAAAACAAGCTGTAGGTTCTTCATTTTGGTTACTCTTTGCCTTTGGTCTTGAACCCTGGGACCACCCCAGTCAGACACTATTTAATGAACTTCAAACAGCAAGTGAACTGTGTAGGGTTTTAACTCACTGGGAGAAAGTTGCCTATCAATTAAGGACATTCTTGGTTGCAGAAATGAGATTGTCTTTAATATTTGACTCCTTGATAATGAGCACTGGGGATATTATTTGGGAAGAACATTGGAAGTCCTTCATCCTGAAAAAGAAAGATTTAAACTCTTTCAAGGCAAAAATCTGAGTTTGTTCTCTGAAAAGGGAAGGGTGGACCAGAGGAAGCTGATCTGTCCCTAGCAAAAGTATGCACTACTTTGAAAAAAAAAAAAAAATAATAAAGCATCTAATTTAGCCAAGTTTTCTCTGTTGGCAGAGTTCAGGACATATCCTCATCTTATAATCAGCCCAGTCCTGGGAGAACTCTCAAAGTTAAAAAAAAATAAGTCCCCAAATTATCCAAATAGTGATGCTTGAAAAGCAGCCAAGGGGAATCACATCTTTCCTATTACTACCACATGTGCTTCCCCGTACACAGTACTTTATGAAGAGCTGGTAAGGGGAGAGGCTTCCCACCAGGAATACGGCCCCGCAACACCCCGTTGGCGCTTGGGCCTCCTAGAGCAGGAAGCCACAGGCCTGCGGCTTCCCCGGCGTGGTGTTCCCATCCCTGCTCGCTGCTCGTTTCATCCTCATTTTGCTTTCGTGCCTTGAATTTAAGTTCTTTTCCAGGCAGGCTACATGTGCTGCATTTACCCAGGGAAGGGAGTTTATTTTTCATCTGAGTAAGCTTGTTTTAGTGCTTTCAGGATACACCCATGCAAACAAATGAAATGTTTTACCACCCAAAAGAGCATTTTTAGAAAGTGTTCAAGTACAAGCATAGCTGGAAGAGCCTTTTATGGGGAACCAAAGCCAACTACTGGGTGCGCAGAAAGATGTGGAGTCGGCTTGCAACCCTGTGGAGGCACAGGGCTTGGTGACTTGCTTAGTGACTGATTGTCATATTATTTGGAAAATGGTTGTTATGATCTTGGAGTCCCTGTAAATGATGTAGTTTTTGTAGACAGACGACAATAAGAAAGAGAAAAAGAAGAAATGCAGGGAAAAAAAAAAAAAAAAGAAATGGCATCTGATTTTAGAGTTAGAAATATCCGGTTACAAATGTCGGCCCTGCCCTTTATTTGTTATATGACCTTGATATGCTATTTAACTTCTCTGAGTCTCATTTCCCTTATCTAACAACAGGAATAATAATCCCTCCCTAATAGAGCTTTATATATAACTAGAATATGCATAGCATATTTCTTCCCTCCCTTCACAATTCCACCCTACATTGACGGCTTATGGGTCCTCTGGGTGTAACTGGGTGGGTTTTTCTTTTCCTCCCACTTCGTAATCAAGTTAGCTCATTCCCTCCTCATTCTTTCTCCTTGAAGGCATACTTTCAGCTGGGAGATCTGAAGTGGATGTACTACAGGTTTACTCCTGCGGGGATCCCAGAGCTGAAAGTTGCATAATAGTCCACTGTTAAATCTTAAAACTAAAATGGTTATTTACTGCATGATGATGTTTTGGTCAACAATGAATCAAAAATATAGTGATGGTTCTATTATACAGCCTAGGTTCCTAGTAGGGTCCATCATCTCGGTTTGTGTAAATATACTCTGTGATGTTTTTGGACAGCAAAAACATCATCTGATGATGCTATTTCTCAGAATAATGAAGCAGGACTGACTGCGCTTCTATGGCACTTTAAGAAATACTTGAAAAATATCATTCTGTTTAATTCTTAAAATTATTCTGTGAAGCAGTTATTCATAGCTGTTGTTACTTCATTTCCCAGGCAAAGTCATTGGGTCCCTGAAAATTACAGGTCTTGGCCAAGGTCAGAGAACTGGAAGGCAGGGCTTCACCAGTGCACCTAACAATAGCAAACAGTGCTTTTCTGGGATTGACCTTATTTCTCTCTTCTGTAATCTACCTCCTTGCTGGCTCTCCTGGTCCCTTTGTATTTCCAGGATTTCCTGAGGACTCTCCTAAGTTCTCACAAATGAATACTCTTAGCTGCCGCTTAGTGTTTACCATTTCTCTCCTCTCCAGGTTTGGTTTATTTTAGTGAATTCTGCTGCCTGAATGGAAGTATCATGAAGGTACTGCCCTGTTGCCAGGGCTACTGGTCCCCCCCATCAAAGGAGCTTATGTGGAGGGGGTGGTCTCATTGAATTCTCAGAGTCACTGCTCACCATGGATACCGGCTAAGCCCTGGTGATCCTGCTCAGGGTGCTTCCCTGATGAGTGCACCCCAGAGGTGGAAATCATCTCTGTCTTCTGTGCTAAGCTCCTTTCCTTAGTCCTTAAAGCAGTATTGCCCTATTCTCAACTCCAGTGGCTTAAGGAAGTCAGGAAACAGTACTTTTAGTTTACTTTGACCTTCTCGAAAGTTCCAGGGAGGACTTATCAAGGAAAAGCCAAATCCAGGTAATAGGTAACAAACATACCAACCTTGGAATGAACTAGACTCCAAATAGTGATCATTAGCTGATATGCTCGACGAACTGTTCCTTACCTTTCAATGAGTTTTTCCTCCGAGTTTCCTTAGTCCCTCAAGCAAATAAGCTACCTTCTGGCGGTCCCGGCTTAGTGTTTGCCATTATTCTTCTCTTGAGGTTTGGAAAGAGACGACCATCTGGTGGCCCCTACTTGTCTTCAAACAGCTGACTATTGAGGTGACCATAGCATAGGTCCATGTTGGGACCTCTGCCATAGTGATACCATGGCTTACAGATTTCAAAGATCAGTAAGAGTTCAGAAACAATTTGTGGAAATGACACTGAATTACCAACTGTTTATTTTGCCAACAAAGGAAAATAATGAGACAGAACAAAACCCAAACAATAGCCATTTACTAAATCCATACAGAGAGAAAGAGTTGGATCTTTGCCAGTTCTTTAATAACAGGGGATTTTAACAGTAGAAAAAGTAGAAGAGCATAATATTCAAATACAGGATCAAACTTTAATTAAATAAATAGCTTTATCAGGAATCTCTCTATATATTTGTCCTCCCATTTTGCAGCAGGATGTAAAATGTTCTTAGGTTCTGGTATTTTGGAACTACTCTGTTGCTTCATTTGCTATTTGCAATAGCACTATGAGGTAAGTGTCATCACTACCCCTATTTTACAACTAGAAATTCAGGACCAGAGAGGTTGGGCATCTTGCCAAAAGTCACAAAGATAACATGGAGAGAATGCAGGGCTTAAATGCAAGCCATCCAGTGCCAAGCATGCCTTTGCTTGGTGATTAAGCAGCTGATGATGATGGGGATACTCAAATGGAATTGAGTCTGCTCAGGTATTTAGAACTCTGAGTATTTAAAATACATTTCTCTAATTGTTTATCATTTTCCACCAGCATATTATTTTGTCCATACCTTTATTTATACATGTGTACACACATTTTTAAAGTTTATCGGTTTGAGTAACTAGTATGATGATTTGTGTGCATACTTTTTTATCTTTATAATCCTGGAAGAGTTGACTATAGAAAAAAACACGGGTTTGCTATTGTAATTCTAAGTGTCGCAGCTGTCCACCTCTTTCTCCGTGCTCACCCAAGAAATGAATGATCATGAGGTTTTTCTAGATTTCATTCCGCTTAACATTCCTGTTTGTTCTCTACCTCATTCTTCCTACATCTTTGTCTCCCCTACTTTTTGAGATTACGATGGTGAGGCTACTAGAAACATCTTCAGATCTCAGGTTCTTTTTGATCCATCTCAATACCTCTTCATGCTGGAAAGGATCCTTTGTTCTAAGTTAGTCAAGGTTCCTTTAGTCAAAGTTACTCTCCAGTTTACAACAGCCATGAACACATACAAAATGTATTATTTTTGGTCGAGATGGGCTGAAGGTATGGAGAAAATCATGGAGAAACTCTTGCCATGTTTGGATTTACCATTGATGTTTTTACTTTTTACCCATGACTGGAAGTCAGCCTCTGTCACCACTTGTAATTGCTACAGCATCAATCTGAATCAAGTGTGTGAACTGCAAAGACTGCCCAGTACCTATATTTTAATATGATTTTTGGTGTTTATGCTTACTATGGAGTCTTATTTAGTTCTTACAGAAATTCATAGAAAGCGATATGGATTATAGTATCTCTATTTTATAGATGAAGAAAATTTGACCAAGTATATGCTAGAGGTATAGGTAAGGTAGTCAGAAATCAGGGTCTTCAGAAAAGCCATGGCCATCCTTCTCAAATATAAAGGCTACATGACATATTATAGCCCACTTCTACTAAATTTATGTCAAAAGACCTATTTTCACCCCACTGTGTTTCTGGAATTGTATGCATTAGTTCTGGGGAATTGCTTATTCTTTTGGAGTTGAAGCCTTTTAAAAACTGTCTTCCTTTGGTTGTTCACATATTTATTTTTAACTGGAGGAAGTAAGGAGAACTTGGAATCTAGAAGTTTAGGAGATTATAGTACAAATTATGAGAGATCTTTGTTCTGTGGAAAATGTCTTGAGTTCTCATCTTCATTAGAATCTGCAGTGATCATGATGTGAACAAAAATGGATGCTCTGTCCACCAGTTACTTAGTTTACAAGACAAATCCTTGCTGAAGAGAGACAGTGTCTTGAAGTCCTTTGATTTTCTCAGTGGAAGTACATCTCATTTTCTTTTAGGTTGGGTTCAGAGAAGACCACTTCCTTTTTCCTCCTAATCTTTGCCAACAAGCTTTTCATCATTACAGAAAACTTTCTGAAAACATGTGTATTTGTTTTTCTCTTCTGGAGAAATCTCTCTTGGGACTACATGGAATGAAGGATGAAATGAACACAGGGGTGAGAAGGGCAGAGAGAAAGGGGATTTCTTTCCCTAGAACATCAGTTGGAGTATTGTAGAATTTTAGAGTGGAATTATTAAAGAGTTTGGTATAGTGCAGTAATTCATCCGAAGAACAATTTGGGAAGGATGGGTAAGATAGATTCCTGTAGGACAGATGATAAGATATCATTCTATCTTCCCAATTAATAATTTCTTGCTTACATCTCAGGGAGCTTGGGAACCTTGAGATTCCAAAACATAGATTCTCTGGAACCTGGGAGTTTAAACACCATAGACCCATCCATTCACTAATCAGTCGTTCATTCAATGGATATGTACTGTGTTCACCACTTTATGCATTCTTTAGGGACTGAGTTTATGTTGTAGGGAAAGGGACAGATATATGATCCCTACTATCTGGGAAGAGACAGAAAATAAGCAAGTAGTTGAGGACTCCGCAGGAAAAGAGCAAAGGAAGTAAGAGAGACAGAGTCCAGGTTGTTGCTCAGCTTCATCTGCAGACTTTCAGTGCACCCACCCCTCAAGGCCCACCCAGCCAGAGGCTTCCCTGTGCCAGTGTGTTCCAGAGATGGTTCTGGACCATGCCTGGCCTTCCTGCTTCGTTCCTTGCCTCTTTCACTTGTCACTCATTCATTCAGCACACATCTGTTGAGCATCGAATCACTTCCAGGCCTTGTGCTGGGAACATGGCACATGAGTGGAACACAAGGTTTGTTTTCTGACTTCAGTGATGGCCACAGGCTTGTGGTATGTGTGATGAAAATGCAGCAGATGTGGCCTCTGGGAGAGACAGTGCTGAGCAGTGGACTCTGGTAGAGACAGGGGAACAACTCTGGGTGGTAAGGGATAGCACAGAGGTGGAGAGACGAAGGGGAAGCAGGGCTTTGAGGGATATTCCAGGCAGAAAAAACAGCATGAACAAAAAGGGTTAGCGAAAACAGTTTGAAGAAAGTGAAGCACAATGGAGTGAAGAGGTAAATGGAGAGAAGAGGGACAGAGCATTGGAGAAGAAGGTGGAGACAAGGTTAACGGAGGACTTTGAAAGTCATAGTCATTAGTATGAAATTTACTTAGCACCTGTTTAAGTCAGCTTTTTGGCTGCTGTGACTAAATGATCTGACCAGCACAATTGTAGAGGAGGAAAGGTTTATTTGAGGGCTCACAGTTTTAGTGGTCTTAGTTCACAGAAGGCCGGCTCCATTCCTTGGGGCTCAAGGTGAGGCAGAACATCATGGTGGAAGAGTGTGGCAGAGGGAAGCAGCTCACATCATCAAGAAGCAGAGCGAGAGGGAGAGACTCCACTCTCCAGATACAAAATATATACCCCACAGCCACGCCCCAATTCCAATCTCCAGCCACACAATTCCAATCTCCAGCCACACCCTAGCACTTCAGTTAATCTCTCTGAATCTTCCTGCATTGTCTCACATGTGAGCTTTTGGGGGACACCTCACGTCCAAATCATACAGCACCTGATAATCTAGACATCTTCTGGTTTGACTCTCATGCCTTTTCTGTTTTTTTTTTTCCTTCCTGAGAGTGCTACTAGCTTGTTTATAGTTCAGTCTCCACAGTTCAACCCTATTATCCATTAAACTTCCTGAGATTCTTGGATAATTCTGCCCTGGGCCTGCTGAAAAGGGACCGAGTGGTAAGGGCTTACACCAAAGGAAATCTCAAAAGCATCTATGGACTCGTGAGGGGTCTTGATTGTTTTCATGTAATGAACGTGTGGAGATTCAGAAAACAAGAGCTGGTCTTACCTGGGCTAGGGTGTAGTCCTGGAGATGACAGGTGGTCAGGGGTGCCTGTACTCACTGCAATGTGCTGAATTTCTGCCTCTTGCCTTCTGAGGTAGCTCAAAGGAAAAATGCTTAAGAGGCCCCCTGCTCCTGAGGAATAACTGAAATTACAAGGAGTTTCATTTAGGTCCACAGTTCCGTATCTGAATTGGAGCTAAATACATTTCTGAAGTCAAATATTTTTGATTTGAGGAAATCATAGAGCACATATTATATATTTTGGGACACTCCCATGGGGTACAGATTGATACCTTGAAATCATCATGTCAATATTTCCATAGTAAAGTGTTTGAATATTCACACAAAGTTAGATAATCAAAGACTTAAAGTTTCTAGTGAGTTCAGGTCAGGTTTTATCTCCAAACGAGTAAGTTAAGTTCACAACAGGTTTTGCTGCCGGATGAGTTATGTAAAGATGTTTAGATTTCAGAATTGCAGATTAAGGAGTTCGTGGATCTGTAGCATATCAATTTGTTAGGCACAACGGAAGAAATTATTCACCACAGGAACTGAGAAACTCTAGAAGATTCTTCACCAAGGGTTTCAGTTCTGGTTGGAGACCTAGTAAATCAGACCATCTGGGAGTGGACCAGGAAAAGATGCTTTTAACAAGTTCCCCAGGTGATTCTGATTCACATCAAAATTTAAGAGCTTCTGCTCTAGAAGAAATTTCCAAGGGAGATTATGAAATTTCCTTTTCTGTATATTTAAGAAAATGTTGAGTTTCTTTAGATCTCTGTGAACAGATAAATGTATCAACTTTGCATCACACAGTCTCCCACTGAAGCTAGTGTGGAGATTCAGGTAGCTGAGCTTTGGGGCTCCTCTGTCTCTAAAGACAGCTCCACTGCCTGGTCTGTGGGCGATAGGCATGTGAATGTGCTTGGACTTTGGCTCTGCAGTCCCTACTCAGGTTCGGTCCCTCAAATGCTTTGACCCACAGACCTCCGCTAGACACTGGGGACACAGTGATTGACTCTGATTCTCAAAGAACTGTCTCCATAAGGAGCAAACATCTGCATATGCTAATGTTATTTAATGCTGGAGTTTTTAGTTTGGTCACAGTTTAAAATCACCACTGTTTCCACTTTAAAGCTCCATTCAGAGACATATGTCCTTCAAAATTTTTAAAATTAACTTTTACTGGTTGACTTTTGGAGAAATAATAAACTTAAAAGCAGAGATACTAGAGAGGCAGGGAATCTATTAAGAAAAGAACACAGGAGAGACATTTTGCAATATATGAAGATATGAATACGATAAGCTTATTTTCATAATCAAGGGGTTAATTGGTAGTGGGTTGAAGGGACAATATTTTTAGTGTCAAAACAGCCTTGACTTTGAACCTTAATTCTGCTTTTGCCTGCTTTCTGACCTCAGGCAAGTTAGCTAAACCTCTGTAACTCGTTTGCCCATGTGTGATATGGAGATCACACCGGCTTCATGGGGTTGCTGTATGGGTTGGTTTAGCTTCTCTCTATGGAATTCCTGGAAAAATGAACACTGTTTTCTTCAATCTCTTTGCCATTTGTGTTCTGTACTTGTTTTTCTGTACTGCACCATTATCTGGTGCTCACTGGTGATTTGTTCTGGACTGTGAGCTCTTGGCGAGTAGGGACCCCATCTCTCTAATTCTTCTCTCTTGTGTCTGCATGTTGTAAGCATTCAGCAAAGATTTTCTGAGAAGAGAGGGTAGTACAAGTTACCGACTTGGTAAAGGAAGAGGTTTTGAGCAATGACCACATTGCTGTTAAACATTTAACCACTGTTAACCAATGAAAATGTATCTGTATGTGATTTTTTATTATAAATTTTACTCATCTGAAGGATCTGTAGCACAGATTTACAAATCACAATGAAATGCAGTATACTGTTAATTGTCAATTCCATTTAGCCAATTGATTCTCTCAGAATGCTTCTTAACTCTTGATCAGGGATTGGCAAATCATGTCTTCTCAGTCAAATTTGATCCACTACTGGAAAAAGGTACACTCATACATTGCTGGTGGGGTTGCAAATTAGTGCAGCCACTCTGGAAAGCAGTGTGGAGATTCCTTAGAAAACTTGGAATGGACCTACCATTTGACCCAGCTATCCCACTCCTCGGCCTGTACCCAAAGGACTTAAAATCAGCATACTATAGAGATACAGCCACATCAATGTTCATAGCAGCTCAATTCACAATAGCCAGACTGTGGAACCAACCTAGATGCCCTTCAATTGATGAATGGATAAAGAAACTGTGGTATATATATATACAATGGAATATTACTCAGCTATAAAGAATAATAAAATTATGGCATTTGCAGGATGAAATTGGAGAATATCATGTTAAGGGAGATAAGCCAATCTCAAAAATCCAAAAGAGGAATGATCTCACTGATAAACGGATGATGACACTTAATGGGGGGGTGGGAGGGGGACAAGAA
This sequence comes from Sciurus vulgaris, assembly GCF_902686455.1. Classification (NCBI taxonomy): domain Eukaryota; kingdom Metazoa; phylum Chordata; class Mammalia; order Rodentia; family Sciuridae; genus Sciurus; species Sciurus vulgaris. Next base: position 63,781,514 of record NC_136476.1, read on the forward strand.
TGGAGGAAGGAGGGACTGTATAGAGGGAAAAGAGAAGTGGGAGGGGTGGGGGGGAAGGAAAAAAATAACGGAACGAATCAAACATCATTACTCTATGTAAATATATGAATATGCAAATGGTATGCTGTTACTCCATGTACAAACTGAAACAACATGTATCCCATTTGTTTACAATAAAAAAAAAATTTGACCCACTACCTATTCTTATAAGTAAAATTTTATCGAAGCAAAGTCACGCCTTTGACACTACCATGACAAAGTTATACAGTTGTGACATAGAGGCCATGAAGACTAAAATATATGCTATCTGGTCCTTTACAGAAAAGGCAGACTGTTCTTACCCCCCTCCTCTTCTTTCTTCCTTCAAATATTTCTCCTTTTATAACCTTTTAAAAACCAAAAGTCTACCTTCAGCTTTTGAATCATACAAAAATAAACTGAAAGTTGGATTTATCCATTGAGCCATATGTTGCTGAGCCCTGGTCTTGATAATCAGTAGAACAATAAATCAAGCCTTGATCTCTGGTATGTGCCAATTTCTGTGGTGTAAGTGTTCTATGGCTGATTTTGAGCTACCAGCATGTCATCATTTAATATTGAATTGGAAGAGATACACAGTAACGCCCTCAGAATATTTCCATCACATAGAATCAACAGATGACAATAAGCACAAGGTATAGATAATAGTAGAATTTAATAGAATAGGAAGTGATGAGTTTTAAGTATTTGTTACCTTTGTTCGAAGATGGCTGCTCTAGCTGAGGGGAGTGGAGGGAGGGGGTGAAACCTGGAGAAGGAGCCACATGGAGGATGTTGCTGAAACAGTGCTCTGCACCAGGGGACACCTGGTTAGTCCCGCTAGCTCTAGTGATCATCTCAGGACCTGATACTTACGCACAGGCTTTCCTTGACGGTGTGAATAGAGCTCTGGGGAGATGGAGATGAATTTTTTGAGTTGTTTGACCTCATTTATTGTTGGCTGTGTATTAGTAACTGGACATTTGGCTTCTTTGCTTGGGAGGCTTATCCTCTTCTCTAATGGCAATGTGGTACCCTATTATTTGCAATATTACACTTTTAGGGGAGAGCAGGAAAGAGTCAAAGCCAGCTGATGTAGTCATTATCATGAGCCGGCAACAGGGCAGAGCCTCCATGGTACCATGCCTCTCATGCCGAGCTTGTTAATGGGTGTAATTTTGTTAGTCTTGCAATACGGAATCTTTAGGTCACATTGTGAGAGGTGAGAAGGAAAAGCTAATTTAGCAAGGTTGTCACCTTCTTGAAAGCATATTCAAAGGCTTGCTAGCTAGCTGAAGAATTGCAAATAAAAGGGAGGGGTCATTGCTGAAAGCTTTTTCTTCCTCTCTCCATTTTACTTTTCTTCATTCAACAGGGACTTCTGGAAATATTGTCTAAGGAGTGGAGAAAGAAAGATAAAGAGAGAAGAGCTACATTTCTTTCTTTCTTTCTTTCTTTTTTTTTTTTTTTAATCCTTTCCTTTGAAAGCTGTACATGAAGGATCTGTGGCTTGTGTGGAGTGGGTGAGCTGCTCTGTAGCTCTCAGTGACATTACCAAGGGGAATCTGGGGCCAGAGGTGTGCAGGTGGGGCTGTCAATCAGAGGCAACATCAAGAGCTCTTACAAAAACAAAAGGAAAGAAAATGGATGTTTAATCAATAAAGTTGCTCTCTGCTTAACCTTTTGTGTTTTAAGCAACATTCACTGGAACCCAGCAACAGAGTCCAATATTTAACACATAAAAGGTACTCGAAAAGGTGAAGCCTTGGAGAGCAGCTGGAAAGTGAAGATGGAATGGAGGGTCAAGAAATGGAAAGAAAAAGACTTGGAGGAGAGGGAGGTCAAATGGATGTTTAAAGGCTGGAGCCTTTAAGAACAGCCTGGGAGATGCTAGAGAGACAGATGGGGAGCCCAGTGTCAGACCGCATGGGTGCTGGGCACCTGCCTTTCTTTACTTCTAGAAGGTAATCAGAACAACCCAAACTTTGGCTGAAAAAGGGGAGACGAAGAAGAAACCACAGACAACTTAGACTAGTGTTCTTGTGGCACCTGGTCTGCTCCCTACATCCACTCAGATGAGGGTGCACATTCAAGATAATGGGAGGGGCAGCCTCAGGCAAGCATTAGAGAAAAGGTCAGGGCAGAGCCTGGTTAGGCTTCTCATCATTTCCTGTCTGGACTTCCTCCTGGTTATCAGTCTGCTCATCCTCTATTGTGTTACTTATTTTATTAAAAATGGATGATTTTTGGAAATGTGAAAATTACAGAAAGATGTGAAGAAACTAGTACCAATCAGTATCTCACCCAGCATATTGTTATTTCCTTCCTCCTTTTGTCTTTCCCATCCTTCCCTCTTTCAACAGTTAGTGAGCTCTATAATGTGGCAGGAACAGTTTTAGAAGGTACAAAGATGACTATAAGGAATCTTTAGCCTCAGTCTGGAAGGGAAGACATCTGGGCAAATGACTAATATTTTGTTTCAGTGTATAAATGTAGTTTAGCCTCATTCTTGTAAATATTGTTTGTTTATTTTGATTAAGCAATATATGCAAACAGAAATATTTTAAAAAGTTACCGAAGGGCATAGAATAAAAGGCAAATTTCTCTCCTATCTATCCCTTAGCAACTCAATTTCCCATCCCAGAGGCAACGCTTGATACCAGGATCTTATTTTTCTTTTCTTTCTCCCTAAATATACATGTATATATTTATGAGTATATACATATGCAAAGATAGATATGCATAACACATAAGTAGCATGCTATATGCTTCATTTTATATCTTGTCTATTTCATTTTGTGTATTTCGGAGGTCGTTCATCATTACGTAAGAACTGCCTACTCTTCAATGACTGTTTTTAATTGTGTACAGTTAAATAGTATTTAATTGTGTGTTTATCAGAACACACAAATGTTAAAACTGTATGTTTTAAAATATGCACTTGACCATTTAGGCTTTCTGATGCAAAAACGTTAATGAATCAGATTCCTTAATCCATAGCACCTCATCAACAATGATCCTTGCTGCATCCTCTCTTTTCACTCACTACTGTATCTTTACACCTGTCCATGTTGCTTTGTGTATATATAGTTTGATGCTTCAAAATAATGCTTAGTATTCTATAATATGCATCCTATACATTTTACTTAACTTCTTGCAGTGATGAATGTTCTTGCAGCTAAATAGCTTCCAATTCATTGCTGTTACAAACAATTCAATGGTATATTCTTGAACATGTTCTTTTATCAATGTGTGATTGTTTTATAAGATATAAACCCAGGAGTGGAACTGCTGGGCCAAAGGACATATGTACATTCAATCCAAGCCCTGTCAGATTGCACACCAGAGTGTCTGTCCTTATGTATACTCCCAGCTCCCTTGTAGATGTCTTATCCATTCCAACATTTGGTACCAGCCAGCTTTCCAATTTCTGCTGATCTGGAGGGTTTACAGTAATACTTCCTTGTTATTTTAACTTACATTTCTATAAATACAAACAAGTTTGAGCATATTTTTATGTACTTGTTTGCCTGTTGGATTTCTTCTTCTGATATTGCTAGTTCATATCTTTGTCTCATTTTCTGGCTAGAGTTCCTCTTCTTTCATAATTGATTTTAGGAATTCCTTCAATATCCAACCTATGAACACTAGCTATTATTTTTTTCTTGTTTTTAGACAACAAAAATATTTCCTCCCAACTGTTATCTGTCTGTTAATATTATCAAGGGTATCCAAACATTTTTTTCTCCTCTCTTATGAATTAAATGTTCAGAGTTTTGTTTTAGAAGTCCTTGCCCCTGGGCATAAAAGCATTCTACATTATCTTGTAATAAGCTATCTTTCTCTTCTACATCTTTAATCCTTCTGCAACGTAAAGCAGAGATCCAGTTTGTATTTCCCCTTCATATATTGGACTAGCTATTTTGAATATGTAGTCCATTCTTGCTAATATAACAAAATATCATAGACTGGGCAATTCATAAATGGCATGCATTTACTACTCACAGTTATGGAGGCTGGAAAATTCAAGACCAAGGTACTGTTGATTTAGTATCCAGCAGGGGCCCAATCTCTGCTTCCAAGGTGGCGCCTTGAATACTATGTACTCTAGACAGGCAAAAACTGTGTCCTGGCAGAAGGGTAAAGGGCACACCCGGGGCACATGGGCACTCCCTCCAACCTCTTTTATAAGACTACTAATGTATTCATGAGGCTCCATCCTCTTGACTTATCTACTTCCCAAGAAGCCCAACTCTTATTACCATCACTTTGAAGTTTAAGTTTCAATAGATGAATTTTGGAGGGACACATATAGTCATGCCATAGCAAATACCAGTGAAAACATATACAGTGAGTTTTCATATAAAATATTTTCCACCAGGACTTTCTATATGGATTTGTAGAGCTACCTTTATTATATATCAGGTTGCCTGTAAATCCATGGCTCTGTTTCAGAGCTCTCTAATCTGTTCCATTGGTTTGTTTGTTCTTGTTATGTGCTGATTTTATTGCAATGGCTTTGTAGTTGAACTTAATATCTGGAAAACAAGTCTCCACTCTTTACTCAACTTTTTCAAAGTTGACTTAGTAGTTACTCATAGGCATTTTTCCTCTAAAATTCTGGAATAAATTTGGTTCCTCAAACACCTAACTAAAAGTAGTTTTTCATTTTCACTTTCAGGCAAATTTTAGGAAAAAACTGGTAATTTTTGCATAAAGTATTATTATCCAAGATTATGGGTTTTCTCTCTATTTATCCAGATCTTAGTAAATATCCCTGAAAACACACATTAAAAATACCTCCATGAAGGCATTTGTGCACCTAAACTCATTCTTTGATAAGTATGGTTTTCTTGTTATATCAAACAGTATCTTATGTTTGATTACATTTTCTATTTGGCAATTTCTGGAGAAGAAATATGCTATTTATTTTTAATATGTCCACTTTGTATTTAGTAACCTCCTTGGACTCTTACAATTATTTTATTTTAATGATTTCATTGTTTTTGTTCTGTGTAGATGATCACAGCATTTTAAGTATGGACTATTTCATTACTTTCCTTCTGGTCCCCACACCTCTTATGTCTTTTCTTACTTCATTGGTCATGACCTATACAATTGCTGTAAACAGTCGCAGCTGTTTTTGTATTGTTGTTGCCCTTAAGTTTTCTCTAATAACAAAAACAAAAATGGTGTTTTCAGATTAAATATTTTCAATGTTAATTAATGATTTTTTTCTATCTGTAGTATGGTGAGAACTTTGTGTCATAAATTGGTGATAAACATTATTATGTTTGTTGCAGCCAATATTTTTCTCACTTAGTCTATTATGTGTTATATTTTCTTGAAATTTTTTTTATAGTGAACCATCTTTGCATACTTGGGGTGAACCTTGCTGATCACGATGTATTTTGTTTTGGAAAGTGTAGGGTATGATTAGCTAGTGTTTTTGCTTCTAGGATGTGAACTGGCTCTCAATTTTCTTTCTTTGTAAGTAGGGCACAGTGCTTAAGAGTGCATTTTTTTTTTTTTTTTTTGAATTGAATTCTCTGAATTTTACTTCCCGTTTGGCCACTTATAAGTTGTATGACCCAGGGAAGCAATATACCTTTCTGGCTTAACTTTCCTCATCTTTATAGGTTTATAATGGAATTGATCTTAATGATGCCTAATTGGTAGAATGATGTGAACAATAAATACACTAAAATATGGAAAGCATTTAGAAGAGTACCTGGCACATGATAAAGTCTGTCTAAATGTTTTAATTGAACATGTCACCAAGTTTTCTTTGGTAATCAACATTAATTACACTAACCTTATTAAAGTAGTCTAGATAGTTGGCTCACTTAATCTATTTTGTGGAAGAATTTGTAAGGAATTATCTATTTCTTGAAAATGTGGTAGGAATAATCAATAAATTTTTGTGAACCTGGATTTTTTTTCCAGTAAAATCTTTTTAACTTCTTTGTCATTTTATCTTCTTTTTGCTTATTGTTTGTTTGTTTGTATTTGAGTACTGGGAATTGAACCCAGAAGTGCTGTTGTACCACTGAACTACATCCTCAGAACTTTATTTTTTTTGTAAAGATAGAGCCTTTCTAAATTGTGATCCCTCCTGCCTAAGGTTCCCAATTAGCTAAGATTATAGGCATGCACCATTGTGACTGGCCTGTTCTTTTTGCTTACTGGTGGAGTCAAATTTTCTATTTCTTGTTGCAGAACTTCGGCATTTCATGATTATTTTTGCAGAAGTATATTCATTATGTTTACATTTCAAATTGCTTAAGCAATGATTATTCATAATACTACTTTACAACTTTTAGAGATACTTTTATTGACCCGGCACAGTGACTCACGCCTATAATTTCCGAGCTTAGAAGCTGAGACAGGAAGATTGCAAGTTCAAAGTCAGCCTCAGCAATTTAGTGAGGCCCTAAGCAACCTAATAATATATATTTATACATACATATACACATATATGAAATATATATGTTTAAAAAATTTCATGTAGATATTATTCTTCTGTTTGATTATTTAAAATCTCTTCTTTTTACCTTGTCTGTCTTCTAAAAGTCTATCTTATTAAATTTTTTCAAAGAACCAGATTTGTTTTCTCTTTTACTTAACCTGTTTTATTGATTTATACACACACTTTTCACTATTTATTTCTTCTCAGCTTCTTGGACCACAGGTTCTGGTTTCTTTTTTTGTTTTTAACTTCTCAAGTTAAAAGCTTACCTTTTTATATGTATCCATTCCTTCCTGACAAAGTGGATCCCAAGCTGTAAACTTCTGAATACTTCTTTAGCTCTGTGCATAAATATTGGCATATTGTATTTCATTGCTATGTGGTTCTAAGCATTTTCTCATTTCTCTTCTGGTGTCTTTTAAACTCAAGGGCTATTTAGTACCACGTGGCTTAGTTTTCAGATACGTGAGATGCTTGAGATTATTTTTTTTAAATGAAGGAGTTATATTATAATCAATAAACTTTTCATACTTAGAGCATTTGACATATATTTAGATACATGAAATACAAACAATTCCAAAAACCTCCTTCCAGAGAGGAGGGGAACATAAGGGGAAAAGAAGTTTATCCTTATGTAGGCTACTAACAAAAACCCTGGAAAACTGATTTTGATAATTGTTAAATTTCAGATTTTTTATAATTGATCTCTTGATCTTATTAAATAAACATTTACTGACAACCCTTTTGTTCTTTGGCCCTTAAGTGTGCAGGGTATTGAAAAAGTCTCCACTGTGGGTGAAGGCCCAGGGTTCCCTCCCTCTGTCTGCATTCTTGTGACTTTCCAAGCCATGTTTGAAAGCAGCATTTACACAGTGGAAGAAACTTGCTATTTTTTTTGTCCTGTTCTATAGCTCTTGTGGGAAGGCTATATGCAGCCCTGAGACTGTAGGTGCCCTATGCCTGCACATGAACTTCAGGTAGAAGCTTTACCTTTTACCCACAGTGGAGGCACTTTCGTATTAGGCAACAACTTCAGATGCAGGAGAGTTTATGGGGGACTGAGCTGCAAAGATCCCCCCTGGTGGGAACCTTACACACTCCAAGTGACACAGAAAGGTGGCCAGAGACTAAAGTGTTGCCATTGGGATCCAGAGAGCAAAAGGCCAGGCATAAGCATGTCCTAGAAGTCTTGATGTCTCCTATCCTGAGTCTTACCATCAGAGATGAGCTCTTTCATGGACCAGTGACCATGAGGTCTTCGCTGAGCCTGCTGCCTTGGCAGGGGACTGTCTTGTTCCTCTCTGCTGGACGTACTAGTCAGTGAGGCAATCTTTTCTTTCTTTCTTCCTCTGGGTCGAGGCAGCATATTTGAGCCTACAAGGTACCAGATCATTTTAGTCATGGTCTCAAGGCCTCTATGGGAGAGGAGATCCATGCTTTCTCTAATTCCCTGGCATCCCCTTGGCTCTATTATTGATGCAAATAAAAACTTATATCCTTTATTTTTTTTCTTCTCATAAATAATATCACTTTTTTTTCCTAACAGGATTCAGAGAAATCACTTCTACCTTTAATCAAAATATATTGACAAAATCTCAATAACCACACTAAGCCAGCCTGGAAATTGTAATTTCAGTCCATTCTTGTTTAAATGATCAAATTATTAAAAAAAAGTAGCCAGAAAAAATTCTTGAAATTCATAAAAAAATGTTTTCAGGGAACAATCAAATGTTGCCCACAGTGGCTTTTTCCAGCCACATTTGCCTCTGACCAGGGTGATGAGGAAAGTTTCCAGTTCCCTGGAATTGTTTCTAGACCATGTCTGCAATGTGGATTTCTCATCTGGAGCTGCTTCTGGATTGGTTGAAAAAAATGTTTGGTCACCATACCTATAACTATATGTAGGGTTAGATCCAGAATATGTTGGTTAGAACTCTGAAGACCCCCAGCCGTTCCCTAAGCCAGGTCTTCTTCCAGGCTCCATGGGTACTCAGAGGGAAGAGGTGCATGGCGGGGGGTCATTGGAAGATATGCAGATTTCTAGATGCAGGCCACACACACACACACACACACACACACACACACAAACATATGCATCATATGTAAATATCAGAGCGACAAAGACTCTGCTATATAACATGTGAGGAAGAGTGTGTGACTTGAATAGAAATATCCTGAGTTGGGATAGATAGATGTTCTCAGGACTGAAACCACACACATGTAGGCAGAAAGCAAGTACAGCTCGCCATGCGAAGAACTGCCAAGGTGACTTGATAGGGTAGCATGTCAATCCCCTCCTGTTCCCTGATGGGAACTATGCTGATCTTTTCCCTTAATTTTTGATCATCCTTTTCTCCTGTAGTCTGTGGATCCTGGAAACTGTGAAGGCAGTTGTGACTAAGGTGATACAGAATTCTGTATATGATTCCTTTGGTTCGAACTTAAGATTTTATTGCATTGTGGTCTGTGTGATACTGACTATTTGTAGCCCAGTGCGTGGTAGCTCTATGTAAATGTTGTATATGTGTTTGAAAAGGAAATGTATCCTTTATAATGTTGAAAAGTCTCTCCATATCGAAAAATAGGGTTTTTTAAAAAATTGTTATTTAAATATTCCATATATCTTACTACTTTTTAACCTTTTTGATCTATTAGCTTTAGAGGGGAGGTATTAAAATTTCCCAAATCTTCCACCATGATTACCAGAGTACATCATAGTCCATAAATCTAGGTACTGTTTGGTGAAACATTTGTTTCAGCTCTCTCTCTCTCTCTCTTTCTCCACACACACACACATAAACATCTCAAAGGGTATATTGAGAAAAATATATTTTTTTATTGTAGATTAAAAACTCAAACATTTTGGAAGCCAGTCTTGAATTTAACCCCTCAGTCCTGAAAGTGGATCAGGAAGGGCTGCTCACCCTTATCTGCCTTTGTTCTGTGACCCTTCACTCCTGCAGGGCTTTGGTATTGTCTCTCTGATGCCATGATTTTTCTCTCACAGGGGTAATGGGATACGTCACTATCTCTTCAAGACCATGGCTGGGGAGGTAGGAGCACAGTATAAAAGTTATCTTCCAACTTACCTAAGCTAGATCTGGCATATGTTGCCTAAAATCATACCACTTCCCCGTCCCCTTTTCCACTAAGGGTATCACGTTCTTCTGGCTCCTTAGGGGAAGCATTAGATAGCTCCTCAGGTACTTAATTTCCTCTTTCTTATTTAGTTTCTCTGTGATTGTTTTTGGGGCTAGGAGAGAGCCAGTGGATCTAGTTGCTTTTCTAGTTTGTCAGGACTTAGAATTACATATGATTCGAACAACTGATATTCAATTATATATTAAACTTCGAATCCTGCACTGTTTGACTTAATATTGTAACTTATCCATTTTCCTTTATTGCCCAAAGTCCCAATGCACATCATTTTAATGGCTTTATAATATTCCATCAAGTTATTTACTATAATTCATTTGGCCCTTTCTCTATTGCTAGGCCTTTAGGTTGCTTTCATTTTATTTTCCACATACAAATGTAACTTTAGGTCAGGAATATTTGTGCCTCCGTCTTTGCCCAGGGTTTAGAACAAAAGGACATTTGGAATTTGTAACTTGATCACACCACTCCCCAGCTGTCAAAGAGTTCATTGTCCCCCAGTGATGAACTGTTGTAGCTGAAAGAGAAAAGACTATTAAACAATAATAAAAATTGGTTGGATCCACTTCTGCATCCTAGGGGTGTTGAGGAATGATTCTCAAGAAGAAATGCAATATTTTTTTAGGAGACTCCATATTAATGGAGCTTCTGCTCAAGATAATGTGAGATGGTGTGATAAGGCAGTGTTAAGGCAACTAAGCTTTTCTTCAGGACAGTGTGAATGTTAGAGGTTTTTCAGCTGCATAATCATTTTTGGCCACTGAGCATCCCTGATCAGTGGTTTGTAAAGAACATTGGTGTTGGGAAGAGGAGAGGGAGTGGAAGTGAGGACCTGGTTTTGTGTAAATGGAGGACCGAGGAAGATGGAAAGGAGCATCCTGGTGGGAGATTCCCTCCAACGAGGTGTGTGGTGGCTGATGCAATGGTGTCTAATGTCCAAGATTCCCCTTGCTTTTCCTCTTTCTCCTTCCCTCCACTCACCCATCCCCAGATTTTAGTGCTGTACAAATGACTAAGAGTAAATGTTGTATAAAGGCTCTCTTGGAGAATAAGGGTCCCTCTTATGATGACGGGGAAATCAACACAGCCAGCTGGAGCTGCATGGAAGTACCCATGGAGAAGCCCAAGGTAATTTAGGTGGAACTTGGGCCAGTAGCATACAGGTGACTTGGAAGCATCTGCCCTACAACTTCTCTGGGATATTCATGTGGAGAAAGGATGTCTAGTCTAACAAGGACCTTGAGTTTTATTCAGGTTGCAAAGGGAAGAGGTCCTTCAAAATATAGGGAACTTGGAGACATTTGGGTACCAAGGCTTCAGCAAGCCATCAGGATCCTACAGGGTGCCTTTTTAATATCCTATGCTTATTTTTCATGACATCAGTCTCAGCTGTGGCCAAATAATTAGGTACTTAGTTGTTCAATGTCTGTTCTCCCTTTAGAATGTGAGGGACAGAAGGCCAGGATGGAGTTTGTTTGATTTGCCAGCATCTAAAAAAGACTGGCACGTGGAGAAATGCTTGGTCAATATTTTCAAAATAAAAGAATGTAATCAATTGTTGTGCTTTCCATTTGTATTAAAAATAAGCACCCACATAGATAATGATTATTATGTAAGGATACTGGAACCAGGGATAGTATTCTTTTCTGTTTTTCAAATTTTCTATATGTTTTTCATATTTTCACTAAGGGGGAAAAAGAATTGCCTCTTGGTAAGACCTCCTTGTGCTGGATCTTATATTCTTTAGAGTTTGTTTATGACTCTGTGTTCTTTCTGATCCCTGAGATTGATTGATAAAGCTCTGCTAAAATGCCCAGATTCACCCACTAGAGAGCTAATTACAGAGCCATTTGATGGTATGCCTCTGCCTTTTGGAACTCCAAGGTTTGTCCTTTAGTCTACAATGTGGAAATTTATGTTTAGATTCTTATCCTCCTTAGGTATGTCTTGATAAATGATGAAAATATTGCCATGATGAAAAATATTATAAATCTAAGATTTTATACTCATAGCTTCATGCTATGTCATGAAGTGAAGGTTTCCATAAACCAAAATAAACATACACTCCATTCCTCTTTGGTTGCCTTCATTAATAATTAGTTGACTTTTCTTACCTTGAAAACATTATGAATTTTTGACCAGCTACCCCATCGAGAATCAAAGGGCCATTTGGTCCGTTGAATGTAATAAGCAAGAGGTAAGACCAGATCCTCAGGGTCTCTGGTATTCTACCTTGAAGTTGACATGCTGTGTTTGTTTTAGGTCTCCCCCTGGCCCTTTAAAGCAGCTTTCCCTTTCTGACATGCTCTGGTGGAAGCAGCTGCAAAACCTAAAGGGAAAGTGAAAATTCTTCTTTTTTTTTTTTTTTTTTAAATTGGGCTCAGAATACAATCCAGAGAACATAACTCTATTAGAATGGAATGATATGGATCCTGCTTCACTTCTCCTCCCTATAAAAATAACACTCCATCTCTGCTGCACTTCATTTGCTCACTTTTGGTGAACGTGTCAATCTTTTCTAGCTGTCTTCTTGCTCCTTTGGCCATTTTATCACTTTTTTCTTCTTCCTCTTTCTTCACCACTGTCTATGTGTTGGTCGGCCTTCAGGTCTCATTTTTTGGCCATCTTTTTCACTTTATAAGCTCTTTAGTAATTGCCTTCAATAGTAGAAGTTTAGATTTCCAAAATGTGTATTTCCAATTGAGACTGTTTTGGAACTTCAGTTGCATATTTCCAACCAACTGTGTGACACATCCTTCAACTATGTATCTAAAGACAATTCAAACTGTATCCTCCTCCTAATATTTCCTATCTTAGTTAAAGAGACCATCATATACCTTCCAGAAATCTAGAAGTTAGTCTCAAACTCTTTTCTGCCTATGTAATTAATAACCAGGTCCTGGCAATTCTACTCAAGACATATCTGTTATTTGTATTTTGTTCTTTTCATTCCATATATTATAGTTAACATAGCTTCAACCAATGCCATCCTCTCTACTGACATCAAAATTGTCTTCTTAAGATACAGATTTTGCTGGGGATGTAACTCAGTGGTAGAGTGCTTGCCTAGTAAATGTGAGGCCCTGGGTTCAAATCCTAGTGCTGCAAAACAAAACAAGATATAGATCTGAATCTTGGCACACACCTCTTTCAAAAACTTTATTGCATAGAAAATGAAGTCCAAGATCCTTAATGCACCAAACAAGGTCCCTTTCATGAAGAAATGTAGTCTCTTCTATGTTATCATAGCACTTTGTATGTAACTCTTATTGGTCATTGATCATTATAGGGATTACATATGTGATTATCAAATAGACTGCAAACTGCTTGAAATCAAGAGTCATGTCTTTTTTATTTTTGTATTTCCAGTGCTAAACATATAGTATATAATTATATTTAAATAAAATAGAGAAATGGATGAACTGAGTAAGAAATATTGAAAGAGTCCCTCTGCAAAATGACAAAAATCAAAAGATCAAAGTATAAGAGATAGATGGGGTGATGTGAAAAACTGAAAATGAAAGGTCACCAGGTTGTAGAAGTCCATTCACTAGAACATTGGATAACTTGCCCTGTGCTTTCTCACAGGATACCTTAGGGGTAGTTTTAAAATATTTCTGCAAATTCTTGACACTCCTCTCTTCAGGAGTGGAGACTAATTCCTGCCCCTTGAATGTGAATCAGACGTATGAAGTAGCCTCTAGTGAAAGGAATGTGGCAGAAGAGATGCTGTATGGCTTCTCAGACTAGGTCATTGAGAAGATAGCTTCTGCCTGGTCCTCTCTTTCTCTTTTTGATAGTTTATGCTGGGGAAAGCCAATCAGTATGCCATCAGGACATGCCAGCAGCCTGCGGACAGGCCCATGTGGGGAGAAACTTCCCCAATTAGCAGCCCATATTTCCAGCAAGATAGGTGAGTCACCGTGAAGGAGGAACTTCTTGCCAGTCAAGCCTTCAAATGACTGCAGCCCCAGCCAGCGTCTTAACTGAGACCTCAGAAGAGATCCCAAGTTAAAACTGCCAGCAAGTTTGCTCCTCTATTCCAGTTCCATAGAAATATAAGGATAGTGAATGCCTGTTTTTGCTTTAACCTACAAGTGTGGGAAGTAATTTGTTACACAGCAAGAGATAACTAATACATCCTCTGCTAAGAATGGCTCTCTTATCTTCTAGATTGCTGCATGGCCTTTCAGGTCTCGTTTAAATACTCTGGTTGTCCTGGATTGTTTCCTGCATCCTTCAGTTAGAACTGTTTCCCTCTTGTACTTCTGCCTCTTTTAATGCTTGGTATCATTTATTCTTTTAAAAAAATGTATTCCTTACTTATTCCAGACTATATTCCATGTTAGCTTTGGGGACTAAAAGATGAATGATTTCAAAACTTTTGAAAATGTTTTTAGTCCCCCAATACACCCAACTTCCTTTGGAAAAAAAGTAACATCTGATTGTTCTTTGTCTTTGGGTAGTTTGGGCACTGTGTTAAGGCTGCCTGGATAAGGATCCAGGCTTTGCCTACTTATCGTCATGGTTTACTGTCTGTCTGACTTTGAACAAGTTACCAGTGAAGACTTAAGTGTTTCTATCTATAAAATGGGTATAACAGTAATTCTGTCTCATATATTTATTATGAGAATTAAGTGGGATCATTCATATGAGGTGCTTAGCATAGTAATAGGCAGTGAATAAGTATTCAATAACACTTGTTAGTGTTGATGATGTTGGTCATCCTTAGTATCTAGTACAGTGATTGAAATAGAGAAGGTATTCAGGAAATTTTTGCTGAATTGAACTATAAATAGAATAAGTTAGTGTCAATGATGATAGGGGAATAAATAAGAGTGGTAAATGTGGGTGCCAATCATTGTTCATGTAGCAATGAATAAACCAATTCAATCACTCATTAATTGGTTAGTAATGTGTCAAACATTTGTTTAGTTCCTAACATATGCCATTAATGTGAGAATTAGGAAGATGGGTGAAAGATATCAGAAGGTCAAGTGCTTCAACATTAGAGAAAATGCTTTGAAACCTGGGGAAAAGCAAAAGTTCCTACTGCCAGAACCATAGACCCAAGAACTATTTATTGAGCAGCTATTACATGCTAGAACTATTGTAGGAGCCAGGGATTAAGTGAATTTTTGTTCATTTGGTAATAGTGTGTGTGCATGTTGAATCTTGGACCTTGGGTATGCTAGGCAAACACTATCACTGAGCCACTTTCCCAGATCTTTATAAAATTTTTAAATTTTGAGACGGGGTAAGTTGCCAAGTCTGGCCTCAAACTTGCAATCCTCCTGCTTTAGTCTCCTGAGTACCTAGTATTATAGGCATGTGCCAACATGCCCAGTCATTTGACAAATATTTATCAAACACCTTCTATGTGCCAGTCATTCTTCCAGGCTTCGATGATATATCTGTGAACAAAACAGACAAGAATTTCAGCTCACAGGGGGAAACAGACAAGCAATGATATTTATTATACATAGTTAATTATATACTATGTTAAAAGTTGATAGAAACTATGAAAAGAAAAAATCAAGCAGGGTAAAAAGGATCAGGAATGCCAGGGGTAGTGTCTGTCAGGGGCTTTGCAATTTGGTATGTTTCTCACTGAGAAAGTTAGACATTGGCAGAGACTGGGAGGAGGTGAGGGGGTTAATTTTAGTAATGAGTGCAACGGGGCCTCCCTTTTACTATCCAGTAAGAGAGGCAGACAAGAAGTAAGAAAATAAATAATTTCACTTCAAATAGTGATAAATGCCAATGAAAAATAGGGTAACATGAAAAATTCATGGTTCTAGCCTCGGGTGCCTGTGCCTTTCCGTGAGGGAAGCCCAGGTCACTGCCAATCAGGGCCATCGGGATGATCAGTGTCTCCAATGCAAACACACACCTTCTAGGCGGTGGTCACAATGTTTGTGTCTGTGAGCAGGACAGCAGGGGTGTGATGTGCTGTAGGCGGTATCCGATTCCAGCAGATTTGTCCATGGAAGAAGAGACGTTTGTAATCTATTAGTCATGCTGCTGGTATCACAAATGAGCAGTGCCGGATCCTGGTAACTCACACGTGGACTCCAGCCTCTGCGCGGGATGGGGGTGAAGCCAGGAGGAGCGCGCCAGGCAGTGGATGTTGTCATGGAATGGGAAAGATCCCATGATCACAACTGCTCATCAGGGAAACAGAATTTCTCATAGAGCTGAGTCTGGTTTTAAAATGAGCACTTTTAAAAGGCGACTCTGTTTCCTACCGTTGGTTTTAACTTCATTTCTAATGGATGAGATATGGCCATGTCTCATGTTTAAGGAGGGAGCTGGGTGGTAAAATATTTGCTTCTTTCAGTACGGCTGAAGGCAGGAGGAGTCTGGGGGGTTGACCTACCCTTAAAAGGGATGTAGCGTAGGGAGTATTCAGAGCACAGCCACAAAAGGTGATTAAAGGGCCTGCAGAGGAAGGGAAATCAAAATTATTAGGCCTGCAGAAAGGCGTGTGTGTGGCCAGGGCGGGGGAGGCAGTAGGAAAGGAGGCTGACTTAATGACTGTTCTCTCTCCACCAGGGCTAGAACAAGGGGAAGCAGGCCTAAATGAGAGCAGGATGATTTCAGGGAAAGCTGAGTTCTTCCCGGGTCCTGGAGGCTGGAGTCTCCTCTATAAGATCTCCAGGGAGGAATCACATCAGTCAGATGTAGCTTTAGTTCCAGGAAACATTTTACCCAATGTGTATAGCTTGCTCATCCCTTTCACTGCTTCCAGCCGGTAAACTGAGAATACATCGCACATCCACAAGCAGTAGTGGGCCGAAGAAATCTAATCTTAGTGTAGGGTATTGGATTTCCAATTAGAATGCTCATTTGTCTTTTGTGCCGCATATTTTGGGCCTCGGGCTAGATTAAATGGAGTAGTATTATTGGAGTCTTGCCTAGAGACAGGAAGATGGTATAGGGGATATCTCTTGCTTTGTTTTCCATGTTCTATGGGAAAAAAATTATTCATTCATTTAAGAGTATTTATTGAAGCTCAGGTTCAACCCTAATATTTTTTGTTCAACTAATGTTAGTTGTTACTTTAGCAAATAATCTTGAATATTCTCCACTTTTAAAGAAGGTATGTATGCAATAACCCTATTTATAGAAAATGACTTTACATATAATTGCATAAAATGTGAAGTCATTTTATACAAATAGGGTCATGTGTGTATAATATATATAGTCATAAAGAGAATGTGAAAGATGTCCAAGAAAATGCTAATGATGCTTACATAAAGAAGGTGGAATTTCATGTGACCTTTACTTTCTCTTTTTATGGTATCGTGTAGGTCTTGAATTTTTTACAATGAGAATGTGTCATTTATACCATCAGAAGA
Organism: Sciurus vulgaris; assembly: GCF_902686455.1. Taxonomy (NCBI): domain Eukaryota; kingdom Metazoa; phylum Chordata; class Mammalia; order Rodentia; family Sciuridae; genus Sciurus; species Sciurus vulgaris. The sequence goes on from NC_136476.1 coordinate 63,798,518, forward strand.
AAAACAATAAAATTATGATGAAAAGCTATTGAGAAAAAATACAACCGACCACATGTGAGGTTATTACCATGTTTCAAAGAGGTGAAATAATTTGCTCAAGATTCAAACCCCAACTTTACTCTGAGCTATGTGACAGCTATTTTATTAGATAATTTGAGGAATACAAAAGAGTCAAAGATGCAGTGCCTACCGCTAAGGGATTAAGGATACCATTGGAGAAAGAAATAACTAAGTTTTTAATAACGAAGTCGGTGGCAGACACCCAGACACTTAGGAGTCCTGTGAGGTGGTCAAGGAGTGCTTCTGGAGGACGGCAGACTTGAAACAGCAAGGTGGTTTTGGAGAAAGGGCAGAGTACCCCTGGGAGAACGCACAGCACAAACAGGTCCCTGGAGTAGGGACATACTTGGCGAGTACAGCGGAATTCTTTATTGAGATATTAATTTGTGATTTGTAATCTCTTTTCTCTAGAACTTCAGTTGCAGGACTGAAAGTGCACATTATCTGAAGGCAACAGACATTTCTGGCCTTTGCTTGTAAAAGCCTCAGACTATGAGAAGTGGCTTGTGCCTTTGTGCTGAATGCCCAGCAGTTGGAACAGAGAAGACATTTTCCCTAAGATTACCAGTGGCTGCAGTGTAACAGGCTTATGAGGGTGACCACAACTGTCCCCTGCACCCTTAGAGTGCTTCTGGAAGGTTGTAAGTCCTGAATAAGGAAGAACAGCATGGTGTGTCCAGTACCCAGGGCAAAGACCAGAGGCTAAGTGGGTGATGCCCACATCCATGCAGAAAAAAAGAAGAGTTCCAGTTTGCTATAGAAAATATGTGCACATATGCAGCTGTTTGTGAGAAGGCTGTCAGTTGGACCGTCGGTTAACTTCTGAGACTCCAGTTTCTCCATCTACCAAATAAATAGGTATGTGGATCCGCTCCAGTTCTAAAAGTCATTGGATCCATGACTTTGAAAGGTCTGTCCAGCATACCATGTCATTTCCACCTCAAATGTGGTGAGAATGGTGGGGAGACCCCATCTGAAAAGACCGACCATGAGAATCTGCACATATGTACAGTGTTTTCCAGCGGGAAGCAGGAGAGTGCTGGGTGGTAATTGAATCTGCTTTTGAATCTTCTAAGCCAGCAGGATCAGATACCAGCATTGTCTCTCCCTTCCTGTAAAATCAGCTAGAATGGGAAGACTCAAGTGCCAGTTTCCATCACAACTTGAAAAACCTTCCCCTCCACTCACACACCCCTTTATTTATCTCTCTTCACCTGTGCCCTTTATTTGTATAGATTCTCACTTTCAACCAAAGGGACTCAGTTCCAGAGAGAGACAAATCATGCACAAAGAGAAAAGAAAATTGCTTCCCAGACCTGAATATTTAGTGACGAACTAAACCTTCTGAGAGGGGGAAAAATATGATTCTGTTCTGAAGGAAAAATAAATGTCCTCCAAATCAACGTGAAAATGGAGACCCAGGGAAGTGAAGTTCACATCTGTCCTTAATGCGGCTTTGGAAGGATGGAGACAGAGACAATAAATGATATATCAGACATGGCGCTCTGCTTAGAAATTGCAATTCTGAATGTCATATGCTGTGAGCTTCTCTCGCTCCCCCCATAATTCAAGACAATTCACAAGAGATAACTTCTTTTCTCTGCCATAATAATATTCTCTAGCTTGTATCCCAAACAAACAACATTGGTTGCTGCTTTAAGCAATACTATCTCCATTTTCCCATGCCACTTAAATCAACAACCCTTCTCTCTGTCTGATCTGAATCCCAAGCCCCAACCTTGCATTTCTCTGCAGATACACTTTGCATTTGGAGTCTGTGTTCCTTATCTCCAGTGTTATTAAAGAGCAGGTTGGCATTGCCCTGTTTATACCGTAGTTTTTTCACTACTCTAGGTAAGATGGAAATACTTTATGTTTTTCCTTTTTTGAATTACCTTCTTAATCTTTATCATGATCTCCTTTTCTTTTCCCCCAAACTGGTGATTTTTTTCGGTGTGGATTTTTTTCTTTTTATTAATCTTTGCAACTCCAATCCAGTCATCTCACTGAAATGAGAAACCTGGTATTCACATCACTCAACACAGTTGGTTTTGGAGCTCAGCGAAGATTAAAAACATAGGAAGAGTTGCACGCGACCTAGAGGGAATAGAAAGTTTTCTGCTAATGTGTTTCCTCATTGAACAGAACTCATCTGCACATTTGGAAATAAAAAGAAAGTGACTGTTCAAAGACACTGAGAAAAATGCTATCGGAGACATTTTATCCAAAGATTTTATAGCAGATGAAGAATGGCCCAAAGTAAAATGTGACATCACTGTAAAGCCCATGAATGCTCTCATTAATGCTGGCTGCATGACAAAGAGAAGCAATGGAAAGAAATTGTCTCTTGAAAGTGGGGCTGGCTCAGGGAAAAAGAAAATTCTCTGGGCAGAAAAATAGAAATGTTTATACTTTATGAAATCCAAAGCTGCTTGGTATTTGCAGAATATTTAGTCCTTGGCAACCCTCTGGGCCTTTAGAATTTTTTTCCCTTCAGAAATCAGCTACCGTGAGGTGTTCTTAGAACTAGGTAATGAGGTCACCCTCTAAAGATAAAATCTATACAAATTAGCAAAAAAATCAATGAACTGAGCCATCTTTGAGATGTCCAGCCTCTGAGACCTTATGTATCTGGGTGACAGAGAGAACCCAGGAATGGACATAGGATGGCTCTAGATTCACACAAAGGGAAGAAAGAGTGGGTTTAATAGAACTGAAATAGTAGCTACTATAGCAATGCTCTATTTTGTTTTACATACATTCTTATTAGGCCTTATGACAGTCTGTGATGAAGAGATCCTTGTCACTATTTTACAGACTCAGCTAACTGCAGTTCAGAGATGAGTGAAGCTTCCAAGATCACCCAGTTTTTCAGAGGTAGAGTAGGGTATCTGATCCAGATTTGTTGGCCTTTAAAATCTTTACTACACAAAGGGAACTGTTCTATGCAGATTTTGGGAAAAGGGGAGTGAGACTTTAATCCTGTGCACTAGAAGGAGACATTATTTTGGTAGACACGAATATCAAGTAAGCAGATCACTTAGGTTGTGAAGTCTATTGAAAATGATAAGAGACAAAGACAGAGAGACAGAGACCAGGCAAATGCTAACTTTTGGATGCACTTGGGTAAATACCCTGTTGGCCCCTCCACTTCTGTGTGATCTCATGCCACCAAGTCATCTTGCAAAGGCTAACTTGGGTTCCTGTGCACTAGAAATGAAAATAAAACTCTGCAAATGAATATGTTTGTGTCTGGTTTCTGTGTCAGCATCTTCTGAGTTGAGGAGGTTTGTCTAGCCTGATACAATTCTGTTGAGGACCCAGAATTGAGATTCCCTCTTGGCACACTGATGACCAAATTCTGGAACATATGAGGGGACCTTCATCTGAACAGTTGACCCATCTGCTCCCTTTCCTTCACACTAACCTGACTCTGCCACACATTCTTTCTTGCAATAATCAAAATCAAAACATTCACAGCACAATAGCCACAATGAGGATTGCTGTCATTACCTGAAGGCTTCATGTGTGCCAGTTGCTGTGCCAGGCATTTAACTCTTAAAGGTCCTCTCTGAGATGCTTCTGTTTACTGGAATTGGAGATTACAAATGTTATTACCCCAAATCTAAGCAAGGCAGATGGGCTTCCTATCCAGATCTGTATGTCCTTGGCCATTGTGAGATGATGTCAATTTTGTCCTTACAAGACTTTTCCCAGACTTTTCCCTTTGGGGCTGCAACTGTGGCTCCCTGAACAGATGACTTTGTTTCAGGTGACCATGAGAAATGGGCTCCCAGTTTGCCTGGTTCTCTGAGACTTTCCTGCAGGGGAGTGCCTCCCAGCAGCAGATGAGTTCTGGATATGTGGAGTGTTTGAGTCCCTGGACCTGTGAAACTGGTGATCAGAACCCAAGCTCTGGTGTACCCAGATGCTCAGGAGATGCTGATACAGAAGGGGCACCTGGTGTGAGCTGTGTGAGATGCAGGAGACCATGGAAGAGACGACCCCGTCTGAGTGACTAGCTGACCGTAGTTTCTGATTTCTTTCTCCTCCTTCCATAGTTCCTTGGCTTCAAAGCTGCAGGCACTAGCTGCCACTTGTCATTGAAAGAGTCTTGAGAGGCTTCCTTTATGGAGCCATGCATGGTGAGTTCCCCTTTCTCCAACATCAGATTTATTGTGATGATGATCATTAATAGCAACCCCTTGGATTTATAAACAATCTCACTCCTTGAGATTATCTCATCCCAAGGGATGAGGAGAAGACAATATTATCATTTTCACATTATGGATTGCCATGATCAAGCTTTTATCGTAGTACCTATTTCCATGTGGAACTGTGCTGAGTACTACAGAAAGAGAGTCTACTAATTCATCAAGTGTTTTTTGAGGGTCTTTTATGGACTAAAATAAATTTGTGACATTGGTATTATTATCCCATTTCACAGCTTAAGAATTGAAGTCTCTTGGGACTGGGGAGATAGCTCAGTTGGTAAAGTGCTTGCCTTACAAGCACAGGGCTCTGGGTTCAATCCCCAGCACCGCAAAAACAAAACAAACAAACAAAAAAACAGAAAAGTTAGATGACTCGCTTAGCGGTTTATATGGATAAATAAATAAAATATGGTCCCTCCCTTACCAAGAAGACAATATTGTAAATAAGTAACAATAGTTGAGCATTTACTATGTGCCAGACACTGTGCTTGGAAAAACAGAGGCATTATCTTTGTTAATCATTTAACAGTTTTACATGTTTGTTATACTTTAATGAGGCATCATTATCTCCGTGTAGCAAATGAAGACTATAGAGGCTGAGTAACTGGCCCAGAACCACACTGGTGGTAAGCAGTTGACCTTAAAGGAAAAGATGAGTGTGGAGCCAGGTTGGATTCCAGCTCCAACAATTTCCATGTGACCCTGGGCAAGTTGGTTGACTTTCCATACCTCAGTTCCCTCACTTTGAAAGTAGGAATAATAGGAGTATCTGATAAGAGTAGTTAAGCTGATAACAGTTTTTAGAAAGTTGCCTTGGATAAATGTTGGCTACTAGTCATATTTGAGATTCAAATTCAGACACTCTTACTCTAGAATCATTGTATTTGTATGCTTTAAAGATAATTTTCCCAGGGAAAGAAGCAGTAATATTTAGCTGAATCTCCAAAGAACACTTGGTGACTTGGCTCTAACATCTAGTTTCTGCCTAGACAATGCAATCACATCTCATGACCTAGGTGTAGAAAGGTAAAAGTCACTTGTTATTCCTTTACAATTGCCCCAAGAATTGAGACTTTGGGGTCTGATCATATTATAATTTCCTCCATGTGAAGTCATTTAATGCATTTTCTTAGAAGACACACGGAAATTCTGCCAACCATGAAAGTTGTCTACCCTCTAACTATTGAAAGACCCCTCTGCCCCAACGCACTCCAAGGAAATGTAAAACTGTACTTCATCATGTGTTGACAAACTGACATTTTTTTCTAATATTTAAAAAATATGAACATGGGCCAATCTTATTACAAACAAATAAAATTTTATATATTATGATTATAAAATGCTGTATTATAGAATAAAGAACTACTTAAACATGGATAGCTTAAGATTTGCCTACAACTAAAAATCGCAACTATATTCTTAAGTATTTCTTTTAAAAGACATTTGTTAGTTTGTTTTCCTTCTGAATTCTTGAAACCTATTTTAATAAAATCCAATTGTTTTCCAATATAATTATACAGAAGTTTCCTAGTATCATGTATATTGAACAAATTATAGTCTGTACTTACAACTTAAGTGGGCAAATTTGGAAGCATTTGTCAAAGTAGTACCAATACAACAAAATGGAATAAATAGAAGAATAAATATTCCTTAAAAACAATAGCTGTCGTTTGCTGAGCACAATCCAACAAGGCAGACATCATCATCCTTACTCCATAGATGATGGGATTTAAAGTCTTGAAATTCACTGTAACTTTTGTAAGGTGATAAGAACAGAATGTGGACCTGGATCTATTTGTATCCAAAATCTACGCTCTTTATTTTTTTAAAGTTTATTGTTGCATTATAGTTATACATAATAGTGAGATTTATTATGCCATATTTGTACATGTATGTAACATCATTCAATCAGTCTTGTTCCCTGGTAACTTCTCTTTCCCTCCCCTTCTCTCCCCTCTGATCTGCTTGCTCTATTTTACTGATCTTCCTTTTATTATTATTATTTCAATTAATGTATGTGTATATATATGCACACATACACACACACAATTCATTGTGGTATATTCATAAATGGACATAGTTATAATTGGTTAGCTGTCATTCCTCAGTGCTTCCCTATTCCCTCCCATCCTCCCCACACCTCAGCCCAAATCTGCACCCTTAATTAATGTGCTGTGCTATATAATGTAATAAGCAATTCCTGACTTCATCAGGAAGTCTGAATGCAGACTTCCTGATTTGATAGTCCAGATCATTGTATGGCATCTCATTTTGTTTCCAAAAGTTTGAGAAACTTTATTCTTTGGAGATAGTCAATTACTACATTTCTTTTCTCTGGAAGGCTAGTGTCCAAGAAATGTAATTTGAAGCCAAGACTTTCCTGCTCAATTTAGATCAAGTTTCTCCAATTTCTATACTATTATGGTACAGATCTCAAAATACCTACTGATGACCTACTCAATGAATCCATCAGTTCAATTCATACTTCAATACAGCTAAAGAAGAGGAACAGTCCACTGGAGTTCTGACATTTGGTAAGAGAACTTTCAGACTCAACCCCCTGCTATGTTTCAGAAAAAAAAAAAAAAATTTCATTGAATGTGTCTGTGTATCAAAAGGTGCAGGAGAGAGAGGCAGCACCTTATGTCCAAAAGAATACTGGAGCTCTCTGTCTCAGCCTGGCTCAGGGGGATTTGGACAATGGCCTTCTGTTTATGGAGTAGGAGTCAAAACCACAGATTTTACTGGCCCTGGATCTGCCAATTGGACAAGTCTCTTAATGTCTCAGAGCCTCATCCCTTCCCTAGCAAAATGTGGTTGATCCTCTCTGCACTGCCTGCCTCCTAGGGAGGTAATGAGGATCAAATGAGAGCATACAGATTGTTTGGAAACGACCAGGAAGAGCTATGTAAGCTTAAAATGTAATTATGGTAATGCCAGGGGGGGTGTGCTCCTGCTCTAATGAGATGCACTTGTCCTGCGCCTGGCCTCTCACCCTCTCTGCTGACTTCCTGCTTCTTCAGATGGAGCTCTCCCCTTCCTTTCCTCACTTTTATCCTCTGCCTCCTTTTCTCCCTCCTGCTGGAGTTTATGACCTTGGCTAATGAGACAAATATGGCTCCTCACATCAAGGGTGGGGAATTAAGGCCTGGTTATAGCCCAATTTAATTTTCATGATCTCTTGAACAAGTGAAGGAATGCTTGGGAAACAGGCTGCTCTTGGCCTGATGCCGGCCCAGCCTGAGTCGGGGCGGCCGTTACCCAGCTTAGCTCATGGCACTCCTGGTAGACATTTCAATTAAAAGTCATTACCCTTCCTTCCCTGCCTTCCTCAGCAGAGGCAGCCGCCAGCCCTGGGTTTTAGCCCCAGTTCTTCCACTTCGCAAGCAACCTTGAATGAGTCATTTAACTTCTCTGAGCCTTAATTTCCTCACTTATAAAATGGGAATATTAATGATACCTGCCTTATCGTTCACACAGAACTGTTTTAAAGATGCATTAAACCAGCTATGTGAAGATGACTTTAAACTGGCAAGTTCCATAGGATTTTTTTATTATTATTACCTAATATGCCTGGCCATTCCCATTTTAATGAATTCTTCTGAGCAAATATTTTCATGGGACATTTTTGGGAAGCATATTCGCCTTTCCTAGTTCCCCTGTCATTATCAGAGATACAGAGTAAGCATCCTTACAAGACTTTTAAGAAGCTTAATAAACATGAAATAGTAGATATCCCATAAGTAGAGTGTTTGGTCTAAAAAGTAGGCTTTTATAGCTGTTTGAATTCCATATGAACTTCTGGTTTCTCTACCCTGCAACCACATATTTGGTCTCTCTTCCTGATAGTCACAGGAGTATTGGGAGTACCTGTATTCCTATCTTTAGTTACCTGTGTTTTCTGGGATTTCTTTGTGTTTACAGAATCTTGTAAATGGCTATGAAAGAGATGTGTTTCGTCTCTTTCATAGGACACAGGCTCTATTTCCCCAGTTGCTTGGCCAATGTACTCTTCATTTAGCTGTACTTTTTTTTTTTTTTTTTTTTTTTATTCATAAGACCTATATTTAACCTACTGCTTCACATAGGTTACACATCAAAGAGAATTCAAAAGTCTGGTTAGGATAAGTCCCTCTGTTTGTTGTTACTGAGCTATCATAGAACACCTGGTTAATAGGAATTATTATATATGCTAATAGGGAGTTTTCAGGGCTTGAAAACTGAAATAAGAGATTTTAAATTAAAAGTTGGCAATTTTTATAAATCATTATATCCACAGATTTGGAGCTGTATACACTCTTTATTTAAGCCTCAGCAGTATGTAATCCATAAGTCACTGGTTTGTATCTGTGTCCACAGAGAAAGTTATAAAAAGAGTTAGTGTTGTGGTTTATTGAACAACCAGAGCTAAACAACTGATTAAACTCTGTTATCCAGCTCTTGTAATACAATAAAAATCAGTAGTAAACATGGATTTTTATTTTTATTTATTTAAAAATATTTTTTAGTCATTAATGGACCTTTACTTATTTACATGCAGTGCTGGGAATCGAACCCTGTGCCTCACACATGCTAGGCAAGTGCTCTACCACTAAGCCTCAACCCCAGACCTAAAATTGGATTTTTAAATCTTTGCCATTCAGGTCTCTATTTCCTTTCACTATACTTTTTAGTATTTTCTTTTCTTATTTTTTAATATTTATTTTAGTTGTAGATGGACAGAATACCTTTATTTTATTTATTTTTATATGGTGCTGAGAATGGAACCCAGTGCCTCACACATGCTAGGCAAGTGCTCTACCTCTGAACCACGACCCCAGCCCTTCACTGTACTCTTATTGAACCTCGGGGGACTCCATACTGCAGTTGATCTGCACTTTCTGCCAAAGAAAAGTACTTGAATTAATTTCACTGATGTAAGCAGTTTTGTTTTTCTCCTTTTCTGTCGTGTACTACCTAAAATTGAAGAGTCACATCCGTATCAACAATGTTCTCTCTTCCCACACTATTCTCAGTACTGCCTCACTGCATTGTTATCAACAAAATATAATTTCGTTAGAGGCATTTTATTTAAAACTTGATTTGAATTGTATTAGTGGTCAGTTCTCTACTTCTCCTGCCCTCTAAGGCTTACATGACACAGAACCCTGCCCTGAACCCTTTTTATGTGTATTCACTTCCTTGATGATTTCTTCAGTCCAAAGTTTAACCACCTGTAACTAAGAGAAGGCAATTCTGGTAACATGGTGGTTAAGCAGGTTAAGCATTACTCTATTGCCCTCCACTCTGATAGCAGGCAAATTTGCTCTTTTGGAGCCAAGTGGGATCCCAGATCTTTCAGTAAGCCTCAGGCTCTGCCAAGTTCCCTGGATGGGAACTGGAAGGAGCTTCTCCTCAGTGCTGGGCAGTCACCCAGAGAGCAGCCTCAGAGATTAAAGATGAGAACAGTAAAGTCTTGGGTCTGGGAAGACACTGGTTTTCAGAGATATTTGGATTAAAATGAAATCTAATGCTAGGGAGTGTGCTCATTTGCCTAACCTACAAAAGACTTAAGAAGAAGGTGAAGATGTGTGTGTTATGGGTGGGGGGAGGTAGACGTCTTCCCTTTTCTCTAGTTGCAAGAGTTCAAGTAGAACTGAGCGCAGAGAGGCTTCCTAGCAGTACCAGGTGGGGCTGATATCCTGACCTTAAACTGGTTCCTGTCACAGGATATCATAGAATTTCAGTTTGATGGGTCCTAAAAACAGAGAAGTGGGTCAGGTTAAACAACGAGGACACAAATGGGAAGATGGATATGCTTGAGAAGATAGATAATCATCTTGAGAGAAGAGGGGAGAGAGAGAGAGGGAGAACACAAGAGAGGGTACAAAACACAATGTATTCTTCTTGGACCTTGAGAGTTTTTTTTTTTTTTTTTTTTTTTTTTTTTTTTTTAGCTAAAACCTTCACTATTTGAGTTAAAAGGAGAGGATTATCACTGTTGAGGTTCAAGTTAGTGATTTAACTGATGTGCAGAAGTAAACACAAGAATCTCTTAGAACATTTTCTTGGTTTTGTTTTTTCCTGCTCCATGGTCATCCCAAATCAAAACCTGAGACAAAGACTTAAGTGCAGGCAGAGTGTTTTGGAGATGACTCCAGGAAGCAAGAGTGAAAGAGTAAAGAGAACAAGACAGGGAACAAGTAAAACCTGATCCAAGTATGGATGCATGATTGAAATTATTGCTATGGGCAACAAAACCACTGGGACCTCCTGAGAGTATCTAGAATGTTCTCGGAAGTGAAATTCTATGACCAAAAAACCTGAGCAATTTCAAAGGAGGACAAGTTTATTTTGGGGATCATGGTTTCAAAGATCTCAGGTCATAGATGGCTGACTCTTTTCCTCAGAACCCAAGGTGAGGCAGAACATCATGGCTGAAGAGTGAGGTGGAGGAAAGTGGCACCAGGACATGGCACCAGGAAGGCAGGGCAGAGGCAGGGAAAAAGAGAGAGAGAGAGAGAAAGAGAGAGAGAGAGAGAGACAGACAGACAGACTGACTCCTTACCACAGACCAAATATAAAACCCAAAGGCATGCCCCCAATGACCCTCCTTCTACAGCCACACCATGCCTGTTTATAGTTACCACTCAGTTAATCCCTATCAGGGGATTAATGCACTGATTAGGTTACCGCTTTCATAACTCAATCATTTCACCTCTAAACTTTCATTGTTTCACACATGAGCTTCCAGGGAACACCATAAGGGAGCTCCTGAAGTCCAGAAGGCTGAAGAATTAGTCTCCCATTCCCCGTGGATTGAGGGATGTCCCTGAAGTCAATGACTCTTCTGCATTCCAAGATGTGAATCAGTGGTTGAAGTGGACAGTTGTCATCACAAAGTAAGTCTGAGCACACACATGAAATTGTCCATAGCTCTTGCAGTTGACATCTGAGGTTGATCCAGTGTATGTGAAGCAAGGTACTAGCCATGTTTTTTTAAACAACATTTCAGCAGAAAGATAAAAAGGAAAATTTTGAAGGAAAAGCTGAGTTGCTGGAGGAAAGATTCAAGAGAGTTAACATACAAATAAATGATGTTACAGAAGGAAACTAATAGGTGGAAAAGAAATAATAATCATTGACAACAAGGGCATGGCAAACAAAAAATTCACGAGAAAAATTTCCATAAGGTGAGTGTATACTTATACCATCTATATACTATTAGCTCCCACATTTATCTCTTTGGACTATGAGTTGAAGACTAGTATAGACTGTGGTTACCTAACATCTCCATTGGAGAATCTGATGGAATTTTCTAGATTAACACAGTACATCCAGAACTCACACTTTCCACTTTCTCCCATCCCAACCTGCTCTTTCTCAACTGTACCTATTGCCACTGTTCACGTCCAAAGCCCTGGAGAATCTTTGATTCCTCTATATATCTCACACCCCATACCTAATCTACCAGTTGGCTTTACCTTTAAATTTCCCCATATCTGATCACATTTCACCACCATAGTCCAAACCATCATCTTTTTTTTTTTCACCCAGATAACTGCAATAGCTGCCTGTGATATTATGATAAAATAAGAAATGCATATTTGCTCTCTGCTCCCAGTTCTAATATTTGGTCTTTGTCTCCTGCTTCCTGACACAGAGCCCCAAGGCCTTTGTAATTTATGGAGTGATAGGAGGATCTGACACAGAGCTCTTAAATCCCTGGGATTTTCCTGTAGATCTTTAGTTCTAATGAGGCAACTCTTGGTGGGCTCCTGGATAGCCTCAAATGGGTGCTGGTTGCCAGGGGAACCAAACATATGATTAGTCAGTTGGAAGTTTCAGCCCTATCCCTGAGCTCTGGGGAAAGCAGAGGGGCTGAATATTTAGTTGATCACCAATGGTCAAGGATTTAATCAATCATGGCTCTATAATGGGACCTCCATGAAAACTCGAAAGGAGAGTGCTGGAGGTAAAGCTCAGTGCTAAAGTTCTTGTCTAGCATGTGCAAAACCCTGGGGTTGATCACCAGCACCGCAAGGAAGAAAGGGCACACCAAAAGGACAACTGAAGAGCTTCCAGATTGCTAAGCATGTGGCCATTTCTGGAGGATGATGTGTTCAGCAAGGGCATGGTACGTCCATGCCCCTTCTCTGATATGGCCCTATGCCTCTCTTCCATTTGGTTGTACATCTGTATCCTTTGTAATATTCTTTATACCAAATGGGTAAACATAAATATTTTCTTGAGTTCTGTGAGCCACTCCAGCAAATTAATTAAACCCAAAGAGGGGGTAGTGGGAAACCCAATTTACAACGGGTCAGTCAGAAACACAAGTTATAAGCTGGGCCTTGAAATTGACATCAGAAGTGAGAACAGTTTTGTGGGACTGAGCCCTCGACTGGTAGGGTCTGATTGTATCTCCAAGTTGACAGTGTCAGGATTGAGTTAAATTATAGGACCTTTAGTCACTGTCTGATGGAGAAGTGACTATTTGGTGTATGGAAAGGAATCTTCTAGATGGCGTTTTAGTCAGCTGTTTTGCTGCTGTGACTAAAGGATCTGATCAGAACAATTGTAGAGGAGAAAGGTTTATTTGGGGGCTCATGGTTTCAGAGGTCTTGGTCCATAGAAGGCTCCATTCCTCAGGACTCAAGGTGAGGCTGAATATCGTGGCAGGTGAGGGTGGTAGAGGGAAGCAGCTCATATCACGGTGATCAGGAAGCAGAGAGAGAGACTCCAGTCTCCATATATATACCTCATAGCCATGTCCCAATTCCCACCTCCTCTAGCCATACTCTACCACTTCAATTAACCCCATCAGGGATTGATTCACTGATTGGGTTAAGACTCTTACCACCCAATCCTTTCTCCTCTGAACCTTCCTGCATTGCCTCACATGTGAGCTCTTGGGGGACACCTCACATCTGAACCATAACAGATGGTGTCAGAAGAATTGTGTTGAGTGACTGCCAGAGTAATGAGGAAACTTCCAATTTGGGTTCTCTGTCCCTCTTGTTTCTACAGTCTGTTCTTTCTACAAAACCCAGAGTGGATCTTTTAAATATATTAATTAGTTTTTCTGACTCCCTGGCCCCAATCCCTCTAAAGACTTCCCATATAAGAGCGTTCCCATATGTTTAGAAAAACACAAAAATTCCTTACCATGACCTGAAAAACTCTACTAGTTTTACTTGCCCATTATTTATTTATCTCTTATTCCCTTTTCTTCACCATAATTTCACCATACCCCAGTCAGTCTTCTGCTCTTTTCCAAACTCTCCAGCCTATTCCCACTTCAGGGCCATTGTGCTCACCGTTTTCTCTGCCTTAAATTCAATTCCCCCAGAGTGTTAGGGCAATATGGCATAATTTATTTCTAAACTCATAGTTTAATTTTTAAGTGGGGGTAATTTAAAGTGTATAATGAATTGTTATTAACAATTGTGTCAGTAAGTGTTAGTAAATGGAAACCATCCCAGTTATAAATGGTCACCCTAAGATATTTTTCATGGCCTGCTCCCTTACTAATCTTAGGTCTATGTCAAAGGTCTTTATTTGCCACCCAATTTAGAGTAGACATTTGCCCATCTCTAGCCCTGGATTTCCCTGACTATTCTGTATTTTTCTTCATGGTACCCGATATTTCCTGAAATTGTATTATGTGATCAATTGATTACTTATTAAATGTCTGCCTCCCTTTCTAAAACAGAGGATCCAAAGAGGCCAAAGTTTGTCTATCTTGTGTAGGACCACACCTTTGATGTCAGGAGCACATTGCAGAGGCTCAATAAATTTTCGTAGAACGTATGGTCAAATCTCTTGCAGAAGACTGCCACCGACCCCTTGCCTTCCCCACCTTGAATGAGTTCCTCCTACTTGAATTTGATATCAGGCAGATTGGAGAGGTAAAGAACATCTGCACTGAGCTTAGTAGCTGAACTTAGTATTCCAGGGCTTCAATCTGGAATGGATGAGTCAGCAGGAGTCTTTAGGCACATTTTGGTTAGATTATGTGTCATTATTATGTTTATGTATATTCTTTTCAGTCTGATATAGGAGACCGGAGGGTGGTTGTTGGCCAGAGAGCAGAGATCGATTATCTCCCTCCAGGAGACTGGTCAGGGTCATGCAGGAATCAAGAACCGGCTTTCCTGGCTGAAGGTCAGGGATGGCTTGGGGGCCCAGTATGAGGGGACCTGGATTGCAAGTCAGGTTGTCTTTGATGAGGCAAGGTTTGCTAGGTTAGTGTGATTCTAGGAATGATTGATTTCCAAGCTAGGATATATTCTTTTTACTTTCTGACATTTCTCTTTTCCTCCTGGTGCTCATACTAGGATTTATGGAAAATTATTTCTATGACTGTTAAAGCTAGAGCTGAGGGAAGGTCATGTCACCAGAGTTGAATGAAGCGGTCAAACTAAAAAATAGCTTCAGCCTAGAAACTGGGAGATGGAAAAAAAAAAAATCTTAGTGGCCTGAAAATCAGAAGGTTTATGTTCTATACCAGTTCTGGCACTAAATTCTTGGTGATTTCAGGGTATCATTCTTTTTCATCTAAGAAATGAGGGCTATGGACAGGTTAATCTTCAAGGATTCTATCAAATCTGAAAAAAAATCACCAATTTATCATTTGATGATTCTTTTCCATTCAGTGAGTATTTATCAAGAATCTTCCACGTACTAGGGAATGTACTAAGACCTGGGTAAGCAGAAGAATTATGCTCTCTGCCCTTTGGATCTAGTGAGGGAGGCAGGCAAGGGAATATGCAGGTAGTTAAGCCTCTGAGCACATGCTAGAGGTTCTTTCAAGGTTCTTTGCAACACAGTTGAAGAAGTAAGTTAATTCTGTATGCTGGAGTCAGGGGAGAGTGCATGAAGGACTGTTTGAGCTGAGATTCTTAAGGACTTCAGTGGAGAAAGGAGGAAGAACAATCCCGACAGGGATGAACACTATCAAAGAAGCATGATGGTCCTTGATAAATCAGGGAACAGATTCTAGTTCCATATGAGGTAAGGATCCTTGAGATACAGAGCATCGCTGAGGGGAGTTTGAAATTGATCGGAGTCATATTGACAGAGAACTTGGCTCATATTTTTTCCTTAAGATATGTGTAGTTTATCAACTAGGAATAATTAAGGGGGCAAGTAATAGACTTTCTAACTGATGGTGGCTTAAACAACAAAGACATTTGCATTTTCTCATCGAGCAAGATGTGTAGTAGAGAGTTAGATCATTGTAGGTTGGTGCAGCATCTCAACACAGTGTCTGCAAAGACTCAAGATCTTCCCATTCTTTCTGTGTGTTCTCATTATGCCGACTTTACATTCTTGGGCTTTTTGCCTTATGGTCATGTATAATTAATGTAATGTTAGCTGCTATAATAGATGACTCCCTCAATTTTAAGTGGCATAATATAACTACGGTTTATATCTCCCTTCTGTAAAATCCACACAGCTTTCCTGATAAGGAAGTGGCTTTTCTTCAAATGGTTTTCTTCTTCTCCACCAGCTTCAATACATCTTTCAAGACTACTGATTTTCATCCAGCTGGGAAGGGAAAGAATAGGGAGGATCAGACATGAGAACTTTTTCCATGTTAGCCCTGCAAACTTGATATAATACTTTCTGCCGTACTCTATGGAATAGAATTCAGTTACATCTAACTGCAAGGGAAAATGGGAAATGGAGAGTATTGTGACCTTAGGAGGAAGAGGAATGAGATTTGCTGATTAGTTAGCAAATTTTGCCACAGGTTACATTATGGATGTTGCAGCTTTAAATATCAACTCCCACAAAGCCACTTTCAAGGGAGGAAGGAAGGGCAAGAGGTAGTTCCAGAAAACTCTCCTTATGAGTCCATGCCAGCTTTTCTGGAGGTTTCCTCCAGAAACTTCACCTTACACATCCTTGATCAAACCTATATAACATGTTCGCTCCTAGATGGATATAGTGGGGTGGGAAAAGCAAGCATCCGAATGGGGAAAAATTGACAAAAGGACATCTTGAATCATATCCTGGAATTTGGGGAGGGATGTACTTTTCCTGAACACAGATCTGCCTGAAGCCTGAACAAAATCAGGCAGTTTTTCAGGAAGATGGGTAAAGAATGGTGACTGAGTAGTCTGCCAGCAATGCCCACCAAGGAAACCAAAGATGATTTTTTTTGAGCAGAGGAGTGACATGATCTGATTTGTGGGTTAGGATGGTCTTGCTGAAAAATTGATTATAAGAGCCTTCCTATTCTGAGGCTTGGGTACCAATTTATCTCAGTGACTGTTAAATTCTAATAGGATCAGAGAAAAATCTTACAGAGCACTCAATAAAGGGGAATGTCTCAAAACGTGTACCTTGTGAAGAAAGAGCCAAATCTTTGATTCCAGAAATAAAATTTCTTTTTGAATAATTAAAGCCTGTGTCATGGTGATTGATGGTCCAGGAAAATGTTTTAAATTTTTTTTCATAAAAAAATATTTCCTTCTCTTTGAAACCTTGGATATTTTTATTTCTTGTATAGATTGGGGTCTTCAGCTATGAATTCCTTTTACTATCTGCAAATGAATGGTACCATATTTAGATCATAATAAGTTCCTTTGGGCTCACAAGAATGGTTTCTAATAACAGCCCCCGTGAGCTTGGGTAAGAATGACATTACCTGTGGAGTTGATGGGCACTTTTTTTTTTCCAGATGGGGTCTGGCTAAGTTGCCCAGGCCGGCCTTGAGCTCCTCATCCTTCTGCCTCAGTCTCCTGAGTAGCTGTGCCACCATGTTGGGCTCTGCACCTTTTTTTTTTTTTTTATGTAGAGATTTATGAAATAGAAGGTAATCTAAATAAAAGAAAAATCTGAGATATTAAAAAGTACAGAATATGGAAAAATAACCGGCCATAAAAATCACTCATTAATGTGTGATTTCTGATATGTTGTTTAACCGCTAGAACCTCCACAATGCTCTGAGGATCATATGGGCTGATGGGGTGGCGTCCATCCATATCCATGTTCCTCTTCCGCATTCAACACCCACTTTGTAGTCTCAGGTTATGACCACCTGAGTGTCACTGGCTCTTTGCGGTTCCAAAAATCCATGGATATTTGTCACCGCCTGCAGCAACAACTTGCACGGGTCTTATGGGTGGTAGAGTGGAAACTGAGGCACTTCTACCTTTCTCTTTAGTGCACTGCTTTCTTGCTTATTTATAGAGGATAGAGGAAATGAGGTTTACTTGCTTTGAGAGGAGAGAGAGAGAGACTTTGCTTAAGAGAGACTTTGAGAGAAGGACAGACTGCTTAGAGCCCAGAGGAAGAGAGTTGCTATGCCTTAAAGTCCTGCATCCTGTGAACTAAGGGTACGTCCACCCACGGTGCCCTAGTGATGCATCTCAGTTCTCCGTTCCGCGATCTGCCTTCCGCAGCTGCCCCTACTCGCTTCTGTGTTCTTTCTTCTGGCTTTTCTGCTAATGGCTGCTGTTGCGTATGTCCCTACTAGCTACTGCCGTGTGTTTTTCCCTCTGGCTGCTGCCCTGCGTCTAGCTGCTTTTTTGCTAATGGCTACTGCCGTGCCCCGAGTCTTCTGCTACTGCTCTTCTGTTAATGGCTGCTGTGTCTCTGTCTCACTCCGCCTATGCTTATATCACCTCCAGGAGGCCGAGAGCAGGGCCACGCCTCTTACGCAAAGATTAGGCAAGACACTCCGAGCAGGCAATTAGTGCTGGAGAACACATGCTCATACATTGTGTGCGTGGACAAGAAAATCACCTGAGTGTGCTTATGTCAATTAACCTCATCACTGCCGATGTGATCACGCACCATCCCAGCACCGCCAACATGGCACAGCCCCCAACACCTGAGTACTTCTGGACAATGAACTATGAGCAGAACTGATGTCAACCCCTTTGGATTAAGACCATTAGGAGTCAATACACCTCTTCTCTCTTTCTCCTTCTCTGCTGATCTGAATACCGTGTCTTCCAGATGGCGTATCAATAGGATGGAAGAGGGCTACTGACCCAACTTTACAGGAGCATGAAATAATCCTATCCAGATAAAAAAGGTAAGAAAATGTTTCGTAAATGTTAGTTAAGACTTTTGGTGCTATTAAAATTATAAAAAACTGCCACCCCAGCTAAAAAGAGTTAGTTGTTGACTGGTTAGGTTAGGTAGCTTACAAATGCCTCAGGCAATAGACAAGGAGTTTTCATGCCTGAAAGAAATTAGTGCTGAGTTCCACTTGGCTCTCAAGTTGTAGGCCCTCCTTCTACCTGTCTCTTACATTTGTCCACTCCTTCCACTGTAGTTTCAGTCTCTCTTCTATTTTCTCATTCCTTTTTCTCCAACCCTAGGCAAGTACAGTCTTCAGAAGTATAAATGCACCTACACAAAAATTTATATCTTATATTTATTTTAGGTGGGTTTTTTTGCACTTTTATTTGTGCTTTGGAGAAAACAAAGTAGGGAGAAAATGGCCTTCAGCTAAGAGCAAGGGAGCAGAACAGAAACCAAAACACACACATTCTGAATTTTAGTTATTATCTATTATGTTATTATTTTTGTTGACATGATTATTAATAATTAATAGGTGAAATGTGTGCTTCTGAGAAATGGTGTCATATAAGAAGAAAGGAATTCACAGAAACAGTTTTTGAGAAATTTGTTATATAGCACAATCATTCTGAACCCCCCAAACACATATTTACTTCTATCAGAACAAAACAATAAGTCATATTTAAATGTACATAGGGGCCAATACAAATGAAGAAGCAGAGAAACCAAGAGTTTCTAGAATGCATTTTTAAAGGTACCTCTACTCTATCACCTTCTCTTAGTCTCATTCATGATAGGCATCTTCTGGCATGGTCCCAGTGATCCTTGCTTCTTAGTGTCACACCCTCACATATTCCCCTCTTCATGAGTATATGAGATAGTCCTAGTGCCTTGCTTCTAATCAATAGCATGTGACAAAATGATGCCATGTCAATTTCAATGTTATGTGATGAAAGGTTGTGACAATCATGTCATCAACACCCTCTTCTGGTCCTCTCGTTTGCCTACCCTGAGAAGTTGGTACTTACATGAAAAGGCCCAGGGATGGTACTGGAGACACAGATATGGGAAGACTAATTTCCTTCTTTTGAGGAGTTTCATAATCTATAGGAAAAATACAATGTGTGTTTGAATGGAGGCATGTACAGAGGGCTGTGGCAACATAGGAGAAGGAGCGATTAACTGAAGTTATCAGTAAGGATGGTCAATAACCAGAGCAGATGATGCACATTTTTGAAAGATGATATACTGCAAAAGAGATTGTTTGGATAGTTAATAAGGAAATAGAACACAGAGATTGAAACAGACTGAGACCTGATCATTAGTATTTCAGCTCTGGTCAACCTGGATGAAACCAAGGTTTCTTAGTGTTTTGGAAATTCAAGTAACTCAGAAGATGCAGCAGAAGCAGGGGTCTGAGTAGGATTGAGAGGGGAGGGCCGATTGAAGCTGCTCTTGGCTGAGGATTTCCCTGAAGCTTGTGAAGATGGTCTGGAACTTGCCAGGCCCTTTTATAGAAATTCCTGTGTACTATTTCCTGTTATCATATATTTTACAGCTAAATTATCTTCAAACAACATTTTCAAATTTCTATTACATCCTTTTATAAGCATTTTACTAAAGCAAAACATATACACAATGAATGAAAATTCATTCAAATATACTGCTTGATGGATTTTCACAAATGGAGCTCACCTATGTGGCCTGAACTCTGATGAAGACAGAGCATTCCAGCATGCCAGAAGCTCTCTTCAATGTCCTTTTAAGTCTTTTTAACTTTAATTTTTAAAAAAATTGAAATAATTTTAGATTATAGAAAAGTTGTAGTATAGAAAATATAAGCCCTTTACTCTCTTTCCCCTGACATGAACATCTGTCCTAACCATAATACAATTACCAAAAGGATTCAGAAGCCAACTCAAGCTAGCTTCAGTGGCCAAATCTTGGGGTTTTGAGCAACAACAAATAAATAAAGCAATGTTTTTTAACCCATAAAATAAAATTAGTTTTCATGAGTTATATTTACATAAATAATTGAATAAACAAACAGAAAAAGCTCTCTCTTGAAGTAGAATTCCTGTTAGTAAGTGTAGTAGGTATGCTGGGAATAGATCACCATCAGGCAAATACCACATTAATAATTATGGAAGGAAGAATCACTGATATATCTTAAAATCACTTAGCTCAAGTGTGATAAGAAACAGAACATTTGCAAAGTCTCAAAGTATCTCCATATAACATACTTATTAATTACCATATGGGAAAATACTAGTAGCTTTCCAAATGGAGCAACGTGGCAGACACTGCTTTAACCTAGTAATAAAAATTAACACCACCAGTACTTAGACATATTGGATTCATGTATCTCCTGATATGAGGTACTGAGAAGGGTACAGTATCACTTCTGTGATATTATTGCCTAAAATACATAATCTTAATGTACTTATCAAAAACATTGAACAAATGGAAATTGAGGAACATTCTGCCAGTCTTCTTTAAAAATGTCAAGGTTATAAAAGACAAAGAAAGACCAAGGAACTGTCCCAGATTGGAGAAGTCTAAGGAGACATGACAACCTAATGCAGTGTGGGATCCTGAATAGGATCCAGGATCATAAAAAAGAGCAGCAGTGAGGAAATTTGTGAAATCCAAATAAGGTCTGTGGGCTAGTTTATAGTACATCATCCCTTGATATCCACAGGGGGTTGCTTTCAGGCCACCCATCACCCATGAGAGCAAAATCTGCAGATGCCTGTGTCCCTTGTGTAAAATATTTATAAACAATCTATGACATCTTCCCATACACTTCAAATCATCTGTAGATTACATATAATGCCTAATTGAATGTAAATGCTATGTAAATAGTTGTTAAACTGCATTGTTGAGGCAATAATGATCATAAAATATGTCTGTACATGTTCAATATAGAAACATTTGTTTTGGAATATCTTTGATCCATGCTTGGTTGAATCCATAGATATCACAGATATGGAATCTGTATTTACTGAGGGTTGACTGTAGGTTGATTTAATTTGCCTTTTAATTTTTTAGAACATGAAATAAGAACAAAAGCTACCATATATATATATATATATATATATATATATATATATATATACTACCATATATATAAATATATACTTATTTATAATATAAGTATATTATATTATAAATAAAATAAATTACATATATAAAAGCTACCATATATATATACATATACTTGGTGCCTGATCCTACTACATGCTTCACATATATTTATCATCATTTCTATTTTACAGATGAAGAAACTGAGGTGCAGACAGGGAGGCTAGAGCTCCCCAGCCAGTAAGCAGCAGAGCAGGGACCAAACCTGAGCTATCTGGTCTGCTTTCCTCTTCTCCAGCAGAGTTCCTGTAGGGGCATTATAGAGTGCATTTCTGGGCCCTGGACTCTTGAGCCCACAGACCACAACAAGCAGCATTTCCACACTGAGCTCACAGTGAATCCAGACTAAGGCCACCCTTTCTGGATGGGCTGCCCCTTACAAGGGCATTTTTTTTTTTTCTTTGAGATTCTAAAATAAAAGCTTAGGACTCTGTCTTCCCACAGAAAATATCGACATCTATATTTATCCTTTTTCCAGAAGCCAAGGAGACCCAGTTCACGCTAATTGCAGCTTACCAAACAAGCTGGTTCTTAACCCCAAGAATATTTTTGCCATTAAAAGCGCCTAAAACTTGTGAAAATGAACAAATGGCAAACTGCTCTGCTCTTTTCACTTCCCACACACGCTTACGTTTTGTTGCCTATTAAGTCTGCAGTGGCACCGCGGGCATCACAGGGAGGTGACTAAGGATCCCAGCGACTCCCAATCTGAGCGCAGCATGGACGTGGGGTTGGTTTACACACAGATTTCAGGCTTGTGAGAACTCAGCCAGACCCTGCTGACCAAGAGGTCCTTGGATGATTCTTAGGTCGGTACCTCGGGATTTGTTTATTTTTGCCATTCTAAGACCTTTTTCATAATTGCAAAGAGCAGGAAGACTAGACTAATGAACATATATGTATACCCCTCACTTAGACCCAACAACTGTCAACATTTGTCCAGATGTGCTCAATACACACATTCTGTCATGTGCATCTAAGTACCTGTATTTGTTTGCTGAACTATTTTGATGGACTTTACAGATTTCATGTAGCAGAAGCTTAAAGGGTACAGAGTATT
Organism: Sciurus vulgaris; assembly: GCF_902686455.1. Taxonomy (NCBI): domain Eukaryota; kingdom Metazoa; phylum Chordata; class Mammalia; order Rodentia; family Sciuridae; genus Sciurus; species Sciurus vulgaris. The sequence continues at coordinate 63,821,018 of NC_136476.1, forward strand.
ACAGCATCTATACACTAGAGCTGACCTTAGGACCGCTCTGTTGTTGCTTGTTTTGTTTTGTCCTTGGCAGGATTGGGAAGATAGGAATGAACAGCATTGATTAGCCAGCAGGGAAGAGTGCTAGCTCTGGGGTTTCCCATTCAGTTATGGAATCAGGGAATCACAAAAAGTCGTTGCTGGGAGTTCTGTTCTGTTCTTTGGCTCCAGCCTCCCCTCTTCCCTTTCCTCCCCTCTTCCCTAGCTGTAGTTAATTTGGTTTCCTTCATTAACCCTCAGAGCACATGTTCTGTGCTTCCCCTTTCCTCTCTCACCCTTCAGCACCACTGGCTTCCTGTCTATCTATTCAAATCTTGTCCATTTTCTAAGACCTGCCCCCAGTGACACTTTCTTCCAAAATGTACCTCCTCCTTTTAAATGTGTGTCTCCTCTGGCCCACAGTATGGAAATATTATTTCCATGCTCTGAGATCCTGGTCATTTTATTATCCAGGGTCCTTACCACTTTTTATTTTTCCTTTTTCTTACTTGTGTGTATAACATTTCTTTCTGATTCTCAGCTTCTGTAGAGTAGCTGCTATCCTTATTGACCTTGATATTTTTTAGGCACTGGCTTGGACCTAACAGCACTTTATTACTGTTTGTTGTGTGAATGTCCAAAGACCCCATAATTGTTGCCTGATTCATTAATATTCAGAGACCGGTCTGGCCTGCTTTTCCAGTATGTCAGTTCTGGTTTGAATGGTTGGAGAAAACCAGAGAGTATCAGTGCTCATTTCAGGGGTGAGTCTGTAGAGACTTCCGTGGGTACCACATCCCCTAGCACAGAGTCCCCTGTGATGATGCTGGCCCACTGGAGTGAGGGCGAGAATACCCGTGTGCTACTTACAGGCCTGAAGGGCTGACAGATGGGAAGGATCTCTGGTTCTCTTTGACAAGCTGGATTCTCGATGCAATTGAAATTAAAAAAAGAGCAAAGAGACCAATTCGCAAAATTCTTCTTTATTCTGAGAGGCTACATTGTATATGCTTTATGAGGTTGATGTCCCTTGCTCCTGATTACACAAATCTGATTGGCATAATAATCAGGTTATAAAAGTGAGAGAAGGAAGAACCTCCAAAGAGGTGGCAGCTGTTCTTTTGCTGCCAAATCCACTCAGGATAGAAAATTTTTGCTGAGATATTTGTTATAATATAGTTTTTTTTTTCTCCCCCCCATCGTTGCTTTTATTTTTAGCTAGTGTTACCCCAGCATCTGTTCCACCTCATGTGAGAAATGCGCTGGAAATGGAGGTGAGAGGAATGTACTTACAAAAACTGGGAAGGCTTCTGCAGGGTGTGAGCAGAGAGGCACAGACGGAGAATCCTGGGAGGAGCTTCCTCCTCTTGACGCTCCTATTTTCAGATCCCAGATTTTTGAGAGACACCTGGGAAAGACACAAAATTTTGTCTCCAACATCCTCACCCAGTACTTGCCTGACTTTTGCTTGCATAATTTCAAGGATGGGAAACTCATTACCTCTCAAAGCTTTAAAAAATAAAATAAAATAATAAAAAAACAGACTGGTTTTCTGAAACTTGTTGCAGGAAACAAAAAGCCAGCATAGGAGCCAGGCTGGGTCACAGGGAGCTGCAACTTGTTGGCTTGTGTGGTTCCATGACACCTATGGGTCAGAAGTTTGTTCATGTTCACAGATGAAGCGTCCATTCCTTGTTCCTCCTTAGATCCTCCAAGGCCATGCATGACAAATGTTTTGCTTCTTCTTGAATATCTCTCCCAAGCATTTTTTTCTCTAAGTGAAATTTCCCCAGTTGTTTTGTCTGTTCCTTTGAAGGCTTGGTTTTGAGAATTTTCACCTTTCCAGCTACTCTTTGTCTGGTCATCTGAGTCAACTGAAGGTCTGGATTCCACACTTGAATAAAGTGCTCCATCTGAAGGGACACTTACTTTGAAGGAAAGAGATGCTGCCATCTTCCTCTGTTTTCCATTACCTATTACCTCAATATACTTATGACCTGGCTCTGATTTGCTGGCCATCAGACCAATTTGTGACTAAAATGAATCAATTTACCAAAAATAAAATAAACTGATTTGAAAAACACCATACAATGTAAAGGATGAAATTTCAGGGCTTTTGTTAAAGCCCTGATTTGTTAATATAAGAAGTTACATAAAATAATGTATGATGGACTACAAATTCAAACCATATAGAATAGGATACAATTTGGAAAAATGGAAAAAAAAAATAGAAATAATGCAGAAAAAAATGGATACCTAATTGCCTTAGGATCCTGAGATAAATTATTGGAATTGACCATTAAACACAATCCAAGGGTCTTCATAGAAAAGATAAAAATGAAAAAATATAGTACATCATTCATTTTTCTCTGTTGGAGGAAAATGAGTCCCTTTCATCAACATAAAGTAGACCACATAATAAATGCATCTATTTCTGTTCTATCACATTGTTTCCAAAAGTAAGTTCTATGGTGCTAGGGACTATGCCTGTCTATTCATTGTCCTGTCCCTGCAGTTGAAAATACCATTGCATTTACAGACTCAATATATATATTTTTTAAACTAGATTTCACAAAAGATTTGAAGCTAGTTGATTATAAGATCACTTGTCATAAAAAAGTCATAAACTAGAGATAAAGGACCAAAGTAAGAACAAAAAAATTAAAAGGAGTAAAAAATGAAGTTTGATGACAGAACACAAGTTGAGTCACTGTGAAAACCAGCATATTTCAATCATAGATAAACTCATGTTTGAACTTGAACTTGTGATGGCAAGAGTGAAAAAGAAGACATGATCCACATCATGGAACTTATGGCCCAAATAGAAGAGTATTTCACTCACCTGCAGGATGCAAAACCTTTCCTAACACTGTGAAAGGGGTACACTTGCTGTGGAGAACTCTATGAGAGGCACAGGGGATGGGGAGTCATGATTCTAGCAACAATTCATTGCAAATGCGCTTAATGGCAGTCCCTCCTCACAACCTGGGAAGGCAGCCGGACACCACCGAGACTGGTAACTCAGCTTGTGAAAGTGAAGGAGAGCGTCCTTACAGAGCGATGCAGAAGAATGTAGGAGACATACATTTAAGTTTTGCTCTTGTATATACTATAAACTCAAAACTAATCAAATTCTCACCCTAGAAGAAGGAGGAAAGACCACTAGAGATATCTGTGGTGATTTTTGGGTAGTCTCTCACTCTGCTGGTAATTTTCACCCTGAATCCTATAATGCAGGTAAGCTTGTTTTAATGGATCCTGCTGGGCCCCTCAACTTGAGTTAACTATAAATTATGTCCCCAAGGAACTCAATGAATCAACCTGATTGATGTTGTCATAGAGTAGGTTTCTTTGTAAGCAGACCCTCAGACAAACCCTCCAGGTGCAGGTGGTTTATTTAACAGGTAATCCTGGGAAGCTCAATGAGGAATGAGAGACAAGAAAGGAGAAAAACCAACGTGGTATTTGTCAGTGATTGGCTTGCCATCCATTGGGATAATCCAGGCATAGTTTTTACTCCTGTGGGAAGTTTCTTTGATTCTTCAGCCATTGTGTTTTACCTTCTTGCTTCTATTGCCTTTGATGCTCAGCTGTCAGTTATCACTGAACATACAGTGGGATTCTAGCATTAGAAGTTCCCAAGTTTCTTCTACTGGACCTCAGGTTCCTTGGAAAAAATAACAATAATATTATAATGTCTTGGTCCAGCATATAATAAGCATTCAAAATGTTATTTGCTGTATCAATGTAGACCACCACAGCCAGTGAGCAATCATATCTTTGAGAATCCATAGCATGATTCTTGGATACTATTCCATGTGGCTAGACCTGTCTTGACAAAACAAATTATTTGATAAAGGGTCAGCGGGAACGTCTCTTTTCTGTTGTAAGTAATACCACCAGAGGTGATTTTAGATTTTTGTTGCTATAGAAACCTCAGAAACTACATTAACTTCAATGCAAAGGCATCTTATTCCTTAAAAATTTCATGTTTGAATGATTTAAATGCAGGTCCCAGCTGGGTGATTAAATGTGCTTCATATGAGGGAAGCAGCAACACGTGGTTAAATATGTTGGCTTTAGATGCTTGGGTTCAACTTCTGGCTCCATCACAGATATACATGTGACCCTGAACTGGTCAGATGAAGACACTGAGGCATAGAGATATGTATGTTTCCAAGAATTTATATATCCACCACTTACAGCTTTCCATGGTAGTTAATATTAGCTTTAGAAACTTGTCCAATATCATACAATTAGTGAGTGATGAAAGCAGAATTCGTATAAGCAAAAAGAAAACAACTTTTCTCTCTTCTCCTCTACTCTCTTCCTTTCTTTCCTTTCTTTTCATTTTCTCATTTCTTTTTCCCTAGAAGAAAAGTTCAATTTAATCCTCATGGAAAAGCAGTTTAATTATAATACTGTATGAGTACAGTAGCATAAAATAGCTTGCTGTATCACTGTTCTTCTCAAATATTACAATCACTCTTAAATAGAAATGCCTTTGTTTATTTTCATGGAAACTATTTATTTAGTGGATGCCTACCACATACCACCTTTCTAACCCTCATGATTTCTAACCGTTAAAATAATTCTGCAAGGTATATTGTATCATCCTCGTTTGGCTTTCCTAGAGGCAGGCCCTGAGAGAAAGATTCAAATGCAAGTCATTTATTTGGAAGATGATCCCAGGAGACATTTATGGGTGAGTAGTGAGCAGGGGAGGGAAATCTTCCAATTAAAGGTATGCTATCAAGAAAGTTAACCCTGTAGTTAGCCAGGGCTTAATCTTGTTGGGAAACTCGGGGGGCTAGTATAGAATAAGCATCTCTGAGTCATCCATACAAGATGTGAGGGAACTGAGGTATTTTATATCACTCACTGGGACATACTCTGGAGTATGTAAATTCTCTGGTACTTGTAGCTTATCATTTGCTGTGAGCTCTTGCAGACAAATGCTTAGGCAAAGGAGGGCCAGTGTTGGTAGGAGGAGGACTCAAAGGAATGTGAGTGGGGTACCCACAATATTTGCTGTGATTAATGGTTGATCAATATTTAAGGATGAGGAAACTGAAGCTGAGATAAATGGATGGACATGCCCCAAATCTTGGGTATGTAAAATGTTGAATATGGCATTAGAATTCAGGTCCTTTTGATGCCAACATCTGAACTGTTCTTACTCCTGTGTCATCCTTCCTTCCATCATTGGGTGGCAGAGCAACTATTGGGTCTGTGCAAACTGAATGTAGTCAGGGATCTCTAACCCATTTGAGGGAATGGGTTTTTGAGAATTGTAGGCATTTTGAAATAGTGTAATTGTTCTGTTCCATAGTACTTGATATCACCCCTAATAAAACTGTATTCCCCCAACAAAAACTTGTTGAAGTCCTAATACCTAGTACCTTAGAATGTAACAGTATCTGGAAATAAGATCATTGCCAGATGCAATTAGGTAAGAGAAGAGGTCATACTGCAGTAGGGTAGACCTCTAATCCTAGATGACTGGGACCTTGTGAAATAGCCATGTGCAAGCAGAGGTGCACAGAGGGAACACCTTGAGACAAATGACCAAGGCAGAGACTGGTGTTATGCGCTTACAAACCAAGGAGTGCCAGAGATTTCCAGAAAACCACCAGAAGTCAGGAGGAAGGGTTTCCTCTACCGGTTTCAGAGGATGCATGTCCCACCCTTGATTTTAGACCTCTAGCCTCGAAAGTCATTAGACAATAACTGTATATTTTCTTAAGTCACCCAGTTTGTGCCCATTTTGTTATACATCCATGGAAAACCAGTATGCATTCATCATTTTTTTCTTTAAAAAAATCTTTTATCGAAGCTAGTGATTGTACAAGAATCACTTGTACAATCATTTGAGTTGTAGTTTGCACAACTCCTTTTCAGAGTGATGTGCATTCCTTGAGGAATCAATGCTTCTGACATAAAGAATGGAAAACAATGAGGTTTGAATAAAAACAATTTCTGTATTTGGCACTTTTCTGGGTTCTACCCTGATTAATGTACTCAACACTACTTTTAGCTAAGGTAAAATATACCCCATTTCAAAGACAGGGGAACAGGAATATGGAACACTGAAGGAACCTAGCACCAGGCTACAGGACCCTGTACCTCTTTTGCATCTGGTGTATCCTCTTATAAGATTTTCTGCCTTTAATAATCTAGGATTTCATGAGTTATGTCCTTCTCTTCTGCACTTCCAGGATCTGAGCAGAGGACCTGGGACAAAAAAGCAGCTATAAGAAGATGCATTCTTAGAAATAATAATCCTTAGAGGGAGAGCTGATCACACACTCCAGGGAGGGCAAATAGGGAACTGGTACCCAAGTTGAGTGAAGACCACCCAGAGACAGTGAGAGAGATTGTGTCCATCTGCAGATGATGGCCCATACCCAGGAGGAGTAGGCATAGCCCACTTTCTGTTTTGTCTTGAGACAATCATTTCACTGCAACTTCTGTTCCCATCACCTTGCACACCAACATGGAAAACAACTTCAAGCTTTAATGAATCTGATTTTAGAATATTTGGGGTTGATGCTTTAGTGTGACCCATCTATCAGCAATAGGCTGCACCTAATGCCATTGCTCAAGGAGAGATGTATACATCTGCATTCTTACTGGTTACTGTTGGGCCACGCAGTATAGTGGAGACTGTAGATATTGGAGACAGGGATTCTTGGTGTGAATGCAAGAACTGCTTGTGGTTTATTTGCTGTTTTCCTCATATATCTGTAACTGTATTGTGGCCATAAAAAACCCGTGTTACAGAGTTGGAGGATTAAATAAGAGTAAGAAGAGAATCTATGTTATAAGGCTCTTAAGAGGATCAAATGTGTAAACCATGAGAACTGTGCCTATAAGCATTCAACACCCATAGTTCTTATTGTTATTTCTGTTATCACTGTTAAAAAAGATAAGGTGTGCAAAATATCCAGTGTAGGGCAAATGGACATGTATATTCTTTTAAGTTGCTAATCTGACCACTGCAAATATGTATTGAATCTAACAGAATGGGAAATAACATATTTATTCATTTCTATATCCATATTCCTATCCATATCTACATATTATCTATATCATTTCTTTATCGATATTTATACATCTCTGTGTTATCATCTTATATAGTATTCAAATAAATTCTTCTTTATTTAGAAATTTATGAAGACAAAAGGAGACTTGTGGGAGGCAGAGTTTACCCTTCAGAGTGACAGATGAGTAAAATACAGGCATCTCCACAGGGTGGTCTGAGATAATTACCAATCCCTTCTCACTTTGATGGCGATACTGCTTGGCCAGTGTGTTGCTTTACCAGCTCTGGTTTAGATCAGTGTTTCCTGAACTTTCAATGGGTTTACTAATCACTTGGGAACTTCATTAAAACACAAATCCAAATTCTGGGGACTGGTGTAGAGTTTGGGTTTCTCCATTTCTTACCAGCTTCCAGGTAACATATACTGCTCATCCAATGCACTTTCAGAAGCAAGGCAATGGGGTTCTTTTTTATTGTTCTCATCTTGTTCTCTTGCATCTGTAGATCTGATTCTTTGTGGACCCCATTGTCCCTTGTCAGTTCACATCTGATTGATTATTTTTGTGGCTCATTTGTTTCAACGTTCATGAAGTCATTATGTATCAAGACCTGTGTTAGGTGCCAGATCTCCCTGGTGATATTCTGGATTAGGCAAGAATTTCAACATCACTGATATGAGTTTCAGCATTTTTCAGTGAGACAGCTCCCACTGGGTTGTGATGTCTACTTTTACAATTCCTGTGCATCTTTCTACCTATCAGAGTTATGGATTGGGTCAGGAATAATTGGTAGGAAGAGATGTTTTTCTTTCCAAATACAAGCCAGATGGTCTCAGTCCCTAGTATCTGCCTAACCTGACTCTTTGTCTGTTCTCTGCCCATTTTGACACCAAAATTTATTCTTTGTTGGATTCTACTTGAAATAGGATCACAGGGTCTCACCAAATTGTGCACAGTAGGTAAATCAGGTAAAGTTCCCAAAATACATCTTTGTTATCAAAGAGGTTTCTTCGAAATCCACCTCTTCCCCAATCTCACTGATTCTTCTCTTCCCTTTCCCAGATTTCCTATCCTCAATGCTCATCACTTATGCTAAGCAGTTTAGATCTGCCTTAGCTCTTTGGTATATTTAGGTATCTGTTTGATAAGAAATGGGCCTTTTATTTGTCAGGGTCTACCCTTCATGGATGAAAGTGGAACATTAAAAAATAACAAATATTTCTTCCCAGTAAAGCATAAAATCCCAGAAGTGACCTGTGAAAGAGCTTAGTAACATCTAATGTCCTGTAGAAAGAAAAATTTGGTTAAATGAAATTAGATAAATTATAATGCAAAATAATACATCACCAATGCTTCTTGCTACCCTCATGCTGTTGATGGCTGAGCCAATCTTGCAGCTGCATCTATTTGTTTCTGTTTTGGTTACAAAGAAGGAACAGGAGTTGCCTGGAAGATTCTCAATACTGATTTCACAGTTCTTAATCCTTATGAATGGAATTGCTGAAGTTCAATCTATATAGTGAAGGTTTCTTCTTGTTATTTCTATTCCTTAAATGATTTCTGTTCTTATTTGCTATTGCACAAATCCACGGAAATGTTAGAGGTAGAATATTCTTACAGAACAACTTGTTTTGTAAAATTCTTAATACAAAATGCCTCTTTTCCTGCACTGTTGTGATGGGAGAGTCTTTATAGTTCTTCCTGACTTTCTGACGATGAAACAATTTATGGTCCAAATGTTAGATAAAATATTTTTCCTTCATATTTGTTAAAAATAATTCACTGTATTATTGCTTCATGTGTTCTCCTATCAGGTATTTTTTTTTTTTTTCCTTTTCTGATTACTCTCCCCTTACCATCTCTGCATATAGCAGCTGGACTTAAAGACTCTGCCCTTTTTTTATAGTTCTGTTTTCTGCTTAACTGGTTCATATACCCTCCCATGTGGGCAACACAAGAAAAGGAAGGAAATCATTTTTCCATTCTACATGTTTACTGAGGGGTTTGTGTCTCCTTCCTTGACCCAAAGTCTGGGTTGCTGGTGTATGAGCTTGTTTACTCTGGGTGAAACACAACTTCCAATTTGCAAGTGATATAGCTTAACAAGTCTCATAAAAAGAATTGGAAAGATCTCTGGACATCAAAGAGCTCTTATGTGCTGACATTTCATAGAATGTAAAAGAATCTGGAACATATGGATTAAATTCCTGTTAGAATATACACATTCCTTTTTCAAAACCTGCTTGAAATATGCCACACTGTGGATTTCCTCAGTCTCTCTCTTTTGTTCCCTGCTGGCTATTGTCCTATCCTACTTTTGGGACATTTGAGAGGCCTCAATAGCCCTATAATTATCCATCCTAGAGTGATTTTAGAGACCTGCTGTTTTGTTTTTAATCACTTTCAGCCTTTCTGATGGGTAGGTCTAATATTCCAAGTATGGTCTCCAGAGATTTTTTTCCCCATTGTTGTACCTTTTTAAAATTTTTTCGAGTGTCTTGTAAGAAGGGTAGATTGTAAGTCAATGTGGTTGGCCAATTCTTTTTTTGAAATTTTAAAAATTGAATTCCTGATTAATTGTAGCATCCTGCCTTTTCCTACCTCTCTGGCTATGCCTTCTCAGACTGCCTTTTTGGGAACTGCAGGAGGATTAGAATTTTTACTCACTGCTATACCCCCATGGACACTGCAAAGTATGTGGCACCTAGGTGGTGCTCAGCAGATGTTTAGTAACAGAGTCGCTGAATCTTCTGAATGGAGTTAATGTTTCAGGGCTTTATCCTTAAATTCTATCCTTGAACCCTACCCTGACAACCCTAAAGATCTGACCCCCTCTTGCTCTCTTGACTGGTTTCCACTGGCCTGTCTTCCAGCTTCCTATTATGATGCCAATTTATGTGCAGACAGACCAACGACCTGTCTTCCATCACCTTAGGAAAAGCAATAAAAGCCATATTATTCACCTTAGTCTAGAAACCAGTCTTGGTTTCCATTTTTGCTTTTCTACATATTACCTCAACATTTACAACATTTTTTTTTATCCTCCTTTTAAATGTACTTACTCTTTCCACTTCTAATACCCATTCTCTAGTCTTTCTTTCTTTCTTTCTTTCTTTCTTTCTTTCTTTCTTTCTTTCTTTCTTTCTTTCTTTCTTTCTTTCTTTCTTTCTTCCTTTCTTTCACTGTCATAACACAATATTCTCTTCAAGCTAGTCTCTAACTTTATACTGCGGATACATTTAGATTCTAAAACCTTAATGCACATATATTGTTTTTGTGCTTAGAAACATTTTATGCAATACCAGAATAGAAAGATATTTTCTTAATCTGAGTTCTTAAGGTCCTTCACTACTTTGCCCAAGTTGATCTATCCAACCTTACCAAAATTTACATGGTGTGTTAAGGTGATTTATGTAGAAGCAATGTACAGGATGACTTGAGGGAAGAGGACATGTATAACTTGGATCTGGGACAAGTGTCATAAGAGCAGTCGTAGGAATAAAGCTTGTATTTCTTAAAAAGAAGTGGACTGGAGGCTAAGAAATAAGCTCAGAATGCCCTCAAATGCATCTTGCTTTTATCTTGGTACTTTTCATATGTGTCTAGACTGAGAGCTCCCTAGGACCAGAAATGACATGTCAGCAATGTAAACATTATTTCTGGAATTGATATTACAGCAGGTTCTGGAAATTGTCAGATGTGGATTTGAATCCTCATTTCCCAGGTTCTGACTTTTGGGCAAGTTATTTAGCTTTCCTAAGACTTGGTTTCTTCATCTATAAAATGGAGGTGAAAATAATTAACATATTAAACTGTTGTAAGATTAAAAATGAGATATTATACACTATGCCAGATATAGTTCTGAGATAACATGGTTGGTTACTCAGTAAATCAGACATGATCTTCTTGTCCTCCTCTTCTTTCAGACCATAAGACACTTCTGTCTTTAAATAAATCTGGCAATTTATTTAAAATTCCTGTATCTCCAGCACCCATCACAGAGATGAGAATTTTACAGACCTTCAACATTTTAAAAATAGGGGTGTTAACAATGTTACTGTAAAATGGTTATTTTGCTTTTTGGAAAGTTTCACTACTATTAGAAAGAAACTAAACCACAGAATCTAGCATTGACCAATAATTCATCATTGCTGACGCCATTGAGTACCTTTTGATTTTCATGATTCTGTTGGTCAGTGTCTCCTTATGAATATTATAACTATTCAAATATTAACAGAGACTAATGGTTATTATTTACCAGATAGTGGACTGCACCAGGCCATAACAACCATGGGTCAAACCCTGCTTTGGGAAGCACATCAGTATGTACATCTCTAAGGGCAAAGCAATTGTGGATGCCTGAATTTGCCTGGTAAGTCCCGAGGGTCTTCTGAGAGGAGATGAAAATTGAGTTGAATCTAAAAATGATAAATGGCTTTGGTGGTGGTTGGTGGGGCATGTGAAATTCCAGGGAAAGAAACTCTCTTGGACAGATGAAAGGAATTGCCTTGTTTTGATTGGGCAGGCAGTTAAGTGTTCTGACTTCAGAATTTCTACATAGAAGAAATCTTTGGACAGCATTCCAGTTGGAAGAAAGAACTAGAGAACTTGGATTGAAGCTGAATTTGCCTAAAACCTTGGTGTAAAACTGATAAGCTATCCATTAACTGCATTGAAAATGTGAATGTGTGGCTCCTAGATGTTATTGGAGAGAATGGGGTAATCTCTCCCAGGTCACCTCCATGGCTCTGCCCCAAGATGGACTGGAAAATCAGCCAAGGCAGAGGCAGTTAAAGCCATGTAATAAGAAGCCTCATAAAGCATGTTAAGGATCCTTTGCAAGTTTTTAACATGATCAGCTTGATGCCTTAGAAAGCTGACTGGCTGAAGTGTGGCGGGTGCATTGGGAGGTGACAAGAATGGAGACACAGAGGTCAATTAGAAGCAGTGGAGTGGCATTCAAAGAATAATTGATTTAATCTCTATTACATTTTTTTCTTGGTTCATAAGAAAAATATTTATGAGGTAAGTTACACTAAAATATTATAATAATACTTAACCTATACTAAGCTATTTCTATATGGGAAACACTGCTCTTAGCTTTTTCCATAGGTCAGTTTATTTGCTGTTTGTGATGATCCCATATTTAAGGTTCTTTTGTTCTTGTCTTTGTGTAGAAAAGAAAACTGAGGCAAGGACAGGTTAAGTTACTTGCCCAGGACACAAAGATTAGGATTAGGCTTAACTTTTATTTCCAAACCAGTGCTCCTAATCATTGTGTTGTACTACGTTATACCAATATTTTAAAATAATTTCATAATGAAGTATTCAGAAGATCAGTGATGTGTCATAGACATTACAGTGCTGTGCCTATAGTGCCTAATTCATGTATCTTTTGAATTAATAATTTTATATAATGATTCTTATTAGTTGGGTATTTATCATATGCCAGGCACCGAGTTAAGTGTTTTACATAAATTATTTAGCTTTTATAATAATCCTCTGAGGTAAATATAGTAAAATACTAACATTTGATATGTATCTAATCCATTAGAATTACAAAACAGGTTTATATAGATCAACTCTTTTTTGTTAAATATTTTTAAGTTGTCAATGAATCTTTTACCATTGTGCTGAGGATTGAACCCAGAGCCTCCCACATGCTAGGCAAGCACTCTATCACTAAGCCACAACTTCATCTTTTGATCTAAATGAAAACCATATACATTAGATAACACTTGACTCTTATTTTGAGGTTAAATGAAGGACCTAGGTCAGATGGCTAATAAGCTGTGAAGTTCGCATTTGAACTCAAGTCTTGTGATTCTGAATATGGCTGACTTTTTACCACACTCTACTGCCTTTCTGAGATCTTTGCACAATGCAACCTATTGCTCACTTGTAAGAGTTAAAATAACCAGAGAGAATTTTACAGGGAGGAAAGCTTTGGGCTTGCCCTTGAAGGCTGGGAGCACAGATGCTGTGGGAGAACATTGCAGGCAATAGGAATGATTGTCAGAGAAGAAAAGAAGGTTGGGAAGTGTGAGGTATTTTTGATGATTAGCAGCTCAGGTGTGTGACAAGTACTTAGCAAACTGTAAAGGCATTATGTAAACATTAGTAGTTACTATGGAGTTCATGATTATTTTCTATTGGAGTGTGCCAATTTGGATTCTTGACACATGTTGTGTTTTGTTTGGATGAAAGGAGAAATCCTAAACTGTTCAAGCAACTGCAACACACATTATCCACACATATACGTTGGAAGACTGGACCCCTGCCATTCCTATTTTTATATGTTGAAATCTCTAACTGTCTAATCGTGGTGGTACAAAGTTCACTCCCTCAGCAGCCAAGATTGATTTTCCCTTTGAGTGGACATGCTTCACAGAAGTACCCTTTCCCGTTACGTTTTGAAAGTCATCAGACATGCTGTTATAAATGATCACGGAAGATTACTGGAGATGCTGCAAAATAATAGTGAACCAAGTAGCATCTGTAATTTCCAAGGATGGCTTGCAATCATCACTCAGAATGAACCCTCTCTGAGTGCTGGGCTGAACTCTCTCTTTTCCTCCCTCTCTCTCCCTTTTACTACTTTATAACATAGCTGAAATGGATACCGCACCTCATGAATTTTTATGCAAAATATTAAGTTGCAAGCCACCGCTGTGCAGACAAACTCTCCTTGTGAAGATGAGAGCTAGCCACACAGTTCAGCCTCTGACATTTTGAGATAGAAAGACCTCACGTCAGAGAGACTAACTGAGAGTCAAAGTCCACATGGGTTGCTGACCCAAAATGGGTTTTGGATACCTCTTAGTTCAGACTCTCACATAGGCTAAGCAGAAAATGATTCCACATTTGTTGACAGAATTGCCTCCTGCTCAAGCTGTTCCCTTAAGATGGCTTATGTAGTCCAGAGGCTCATGTGGATAAGCCATGAGAGATGAAGTTTTCCAAGCTGCCAACTGCTGAGCCACCCTTCCCAGTTTCTTCTAGGCTCGGATGCAATTGGTTCAGGTACAATTGCTCCCTAAGTCCTGTTGATTCTATTTCATGAATTGTGTCTCTCTGTCCATTCTGCCAAAGCCCAACTCAACCTCTCCTCCTTTGTCAATCAAATCACTGTAGCTCTTTTTGACTTGATTCCCTTTCCTGCTGTCCCTTCCTCTCCCTTCCATTCCTTGGTTTCTCAGTTGCTTGTCATTTTTCCACTGTTCACACTTGAACGTGTGGCTCTTTCATTGTAAAATCCCTGATGGCTCCCATATTGCCTGCTGAAAATCCAAGCATCATGGCGTGACACTAATGGCTTTTCATTACCTGGCCACCACCAACCTCTGCGGATTAAACTTCCAGTTACTTCCCTGCCATGCTACTCCCAAACTTTCAGTTGTTTCCTGAATATAGCATGTAATTCTCTGTAAAGTCTTTCCACACCCAATTTCCAAACTTTCCCCTGATTTCAACCTCTTTTCTCTTCCAAGAAAAAAATATTTTTCCTTGTTCTTTGTCCATATGGTTACTGGAAGTGATTTCTTTAAAAAATTGAAGGCAGCAAGACATGATTGAGATATTATGTTTTATACTTGAGAATAATATATGTCACATTTCAGATGGGAAGCTGGGGAGACAAATATAGGATCAGATAATTATAATTCAGGGATGTGATGAAGACTATATAAAGAAATGCTTAATTAAATACCAGGGGGAGACCTGTATAGATACTCACCCTAAAGTTCTCCATGACTCCATCTCCAGTCATTCTTTATCATGTTACCCAGTTAACATTTATCTGAACTTATTTATTCTGTTGTTTCCTTATTTATTCTGTTTCCTCCCCTGGAATGCAAGTCTTATAAGAGCAGATACTGGACACATTTATTTGCTCTTATACCCTGTGTTAGAACAGTTATTGGCATATTATGGTGCTTAGGAAATATTTGTCGATTAAATAAATGTGGTTGGAGAAGGTTTCCTGCTTCCGTTTCCCTATCCTTCTCCTTTAATCTTTCTCTTGGTTAGCAAAGTTTGACTTCCACTCCATCTAGCTGCAACCATCAGGTGAAGTATAAATTTTATTTCATTCTGGGGACTTTTCTGGCCATCTATTACTTATCCTCATTTATTCATTTATATGTCTGTTCATTACCCATACCACAAATGTGCTACACGAGGCTAGACATAAGAAAAGAAAGATAATAAGATGAAGTCCCTCAAGTAATTCATTACACCAGATTAAACAGATAGTGTTCATTGAGATCAGTGTTTTTAATTGAGGTAAACAACCTAAAGGTATATCATTTAAAGGAGGGCACACATTTCTGTCATTGAACTTCAGATAACATTAATGCTAATCACATTCTAGGATCTATCTTTGGGGTATCTTTTGTCTCCAATTGTCTCAAAATTCAAATCGATAAATATTTATGAACAGCGACTTTGTGCCCAATGGAGAGGGGTACAAATGGGAATGGCATTTGCCGTACTACTAAGAAACTGATGGTCTGGTAGTCTCTTTCCAAAATGAATTTGAAGCATTCTAAAATGGGATATCAAAATTCTGGTAGGAAGGAGGTGAAACAAACATGTTGGCCATGGTCAAATATCAGCTGTTGTTAGATTTGGATTTGAGATTTCTTTGTGCAAAGACAAAATGGGAACTGAGTTGGATTAGAGATTTTCAGTGTGAGAAAGCAGCGATTCTGAGTGTATCCTTTTATTTTTTTTTTAGATTAAATTCTTAAGAAAAATTTTCACAGAGGATCCATTATCAGAGTCATCAAATGATTAGCACACAATGTCCAACACAACAGCTTTTACAACCACAATTAAATCTAATAATTTGCATTTGTTGAGCCAAGAGCTGCTGTAAATATGCATGTTCTCATCTCAACCTTATGTGGTGAATATTCTTATTATCCCCACTTTATGTATGGGGGAACTAAAGCCTAATAGGTTAAATAACACATTGAGAATAATCAATAAATGGTAGGGCCAATAATCACAGTGAGAAAGCCTGACTACAGAGCTCATGCACTTCCTCTGGAAATGTAGCAAGAAGCAGAATGGATCTTCCTGACATGACTATCCCCATAAAACTGTGGTCATGTCATTAAAGGCCAACTCGGAACAAATCCACAAGTGTTCATCTGTGAGTTTCCTGGTGGTTCCTTGACCCTATGGTAAAACGTCCAGAGGAAGATTTTTGCAGTTTGAACATCTTTCCTAAATGCTCAGGGCTTCTGACAGAGACAGCCTTCAGACACTATGAGACCTGTGTTGTGTGACAAGGCTCACGGTATTTGGCTGGGATATTTTGGAAACCAGAGAAGGTGAGGAAGGCTGGGAAGACTCAAAGTGGTTCCTCCCTTAATGAGGACTGCCTCCTTTCCTGAAGGACCTATTGACAAAGCCAAGACTTCCTCCGGAATCAGCTTTTGGTCAGTTCTAGAATTGGATTCAAGGTTTGACTGGCTAAAACCTCTGGAGGTTTCTGATGCACCCTCTAGGGAAAAAAAAATTTTTTTTCATCAAGGTGGAGACTTCTAGTTTTGTCTACCAAATTGAAGAAAACTTAGCAGAAAGAACATGCTGAAAAAATTCAATCGACAGAACAAAAAACCCAGCCTAGGCTCAGTTTTATACATTTTCGACTTTATTATTTTTTTTTAATACTGCAGGTGAACTTTATGATGAATGCTCCAAACTAACAAGTCCTTTAAATGACTCTATAATGAGAAAACTCTTTTGTATGAATTTGTGAAGTTCCCTGTCAATGCAGATCAATAAATCCTGCACCAGTTGATTTTTAAAAAAAAATGCAATTTATTGAAGGGGGGGAAAGACTGTATGGATTGGATTTCTTGTCCCAGTTTTCAAAGACAAAGAACAGGTTCAATAGCAATGCAACTGAAGTGTCTCTCGGTGCTGCCTCAACCCCCTCCCTTCCCTCACTGACTCCCACTCCTGGTTTTCCTTTTTTAGTACCCTGTCTGCAATCACCCTGCCTGGGCCTGCTGCATATTTTCATGAAGTGGCGATTTGAAAAATTCACAGAGGTATGATACCGCCTGGACAGTGGACAGTGAATTCCAGCTGCTGTGTTCATGAATTTCTGACATAGCTTCTTTACACCTGTAATTGAGAAGAACATTCTCAGGTGATGTGGACTCCATCCTTGGCTCTTGGAGCATTCACTTCCCAGGCAAAACTGACTTATTTTAGTGATATTTTGGTTTAGGAATTTATCTCCTACTAGAGTAGACTAGGGATGACTAGTGATTGACTGACGTCAAATCCTAGCTTTAATACTAGGACCTTGGGAAAATTCCTGAAGCTCTCAAAACCTCAACTTCTTCATCTGTCAAATAGGAATAACAATAGTGTGCCCACTATTCTAGGATTAATTAAGATGTAAAGTGCTTGTGTGTCAATTATAGTACTTGTTTATATCAACTACTTGATTAATACTCCTTGCAAATATGAATGAATGTGAATGTGTGCATAATTCACTTTGTGCTTAAATGATTGTAATTTTTTCCCTTCTCCAAATCCCAGAATTTAACATGGGATCCAGAAGATGGTAAGTGTTCCACAAATGTTAATTGAATTAATGACAGCAACAAAGCCTGGAAGTGATGCTTCCTTGGATTTTCTCAAGTTGACTCCTAAATTCATTTTCTCCTTTGCATTTTACTCTTGACCCTGCTGTGTGCTCAGTATGACTTTGGAAGAGGCATTGTTTTCTTATCTACAGAACTGCGGGTTGGCATGTAAAGGTCTCTGGAATTCTGGAAACCCTTGCTCCCTCACCCTTCTCTTCTCATCACTCTATTTTTTAGGATGACCAGAGATCAAGCTCTGTCAGCAGGGAGGGTGTAGCTCATGGTCTCCGAGCCCATCAGACCCAGAGGTTCTGGGCCAAAGAGTTGGCTGAGTAGAGAGGATTAGAGTTAACCCAGGTGTTCAGAGGCATGCTTTAGGAGTTGTAGACACTTACTCTAGTGCTGGGTCTGCCCTTTCTTGGCTGTGTGACTATAGTCAAGTCACCTGAGCTCCATTGGCCTGCTTTTCAGGTAGGAATGGTGTCCTTTACTCTATTTATCATTTGAGTGGTGAGATTCCAAGAAGACTGGGCATTTTGTCAACATGTACACAATTACAGACAAGCTGCCATGGCTTTGGTGTTAGGATGCAATGGTTCCCTTGCTTTAGGGTTTTATAGAGATTTTTCAGAAAAGCCAATAGATACTTCAGAGACATCACATAATGTTTAAATTATGGACAGAAATACAAGAATTGAAAATTACAGGCTATGGCGAAGATAGGCTTTCAATGATTACAGGAATAATAAAGTCAAAGTCAAAACAGCAACAGCAGACACTTCTTTATGTTCCATGCATACAATGGACAGGCACTGAAATAAACATATTTAATGTATTATCTCATTTAACTTTTACAACAAGCTCACGATCTAGTAAGTACCCTTATGATCCCATTTTGCAAGCGAGTAAACAGGTTCAAGAAGGTCTCAGAGTTACGAGGTGGAACCAAGCATGTCGGCAGAGTTCACATTTGGCTCTTCACCACAATGTTGCCTTCAGGGAGTGGAGGCAGAGGGAAGAAAGGGTGACGCCTCACCCAGTGCTCCTGAAGCTGAATGTCCTTTGGTCTCTGACACCTTACCTGTCTCTGGATGGGAGATCCATTGCCAATTTCCTCTCTCAAGCAAGAGGCTCTGGACTTGGAGCCTTGGAAGATAAACTAGATGATGCATCTGTAAGGAAGCTAATAGTGGGGGCTGTCCAAGAGGAAACTGAAAAGTGCTGAGGGACCCAGGGGCCCAGAAAAGGATGACAATTATGACCTATAAGGTGGTAGCAAGAATCAGTCCAAGAAAAGAGGCAGGGAGGAGCCTAGCCCGTGGTGGTCCCATGAGACACTTCTGGGCCTTATCTGAGAGGACAAGGCTTGGGCTGAGGCCCAGCCTACCTAATGAAGGGATGGGGCAACTTTCAGAGGGTGGAAAAGATACAACTTCTTAGCCACCTGGAATTGACTCCGGGAGAATTAAGCTTGGCAGAATCGTATATTCTTGGAAGTGGATTTTGAAGAGAACTTGAACTTGTAATTATACCAACAAAACTCACCCCTGTTGGTTGAAGACTGTTCCGCAGCAGGCACCACGCCAACATTTCACCTCCATTTTCTCTCTCACAGGAGCTGAGTATGGCCCCAGTTTCCACATGAGAAAACTGAGGACCAACGTCACACTGCTTGTGGGAGAGTATAGTTGAGATTCAAATCCAGATCTCCCTTCAACATGTCCTACTGCCTCCCAAAACTGAGAAGAAGGGAGCCTAAATACTGGTAAATTTACATAACATCTGGTAATCTTTCATCTGTATGCTGAGGTATTCTTCGAAGATATAAAAGAAAGCAAATGAAATTGTTTTTGCATTGTATCATTTTGACAGCCATCAGCTTCCCACATAGAGACTTACTTTGGCTTTTTGCAGTTATGTGAATATGCTTATAAGGACCTGTTACCCTAGGAGAGCAGGGTGTAGAGAACCCATGTCCCAAGGTAAGTGAGCAGATGGAACAGAAGCACCAGCCTTACAAAGTGAATGCCAGACTTTTAACTGAGTAAGTACATCCCGAAGCTTGGAGAGAATGTCTTTTTTCTTCTTATTCCTTTTTTTTTTTCCATGCTGGGGATCAAACCCAGAGCCTCCCACATGCTAGGCAAGTAAGTCTCCTGGAGAATTATGGTAAAAAGATACAATGCTTCAATTCTGTCCATTCTAATTCCTAAATATCACATACTCCTGCCAACCTGTCTCTTTACTACTATTTTCTGTGTCTTGGCCACTGTCACCTTGAGCCCCAGTTCTGGCAAGAGGCTTCTAAAAGGTCTCCCCCAATTCTATCTTATCTCATCTCCAACCCCATCTAGCCCATTCTCTACACGACAGTCTAGATGATCTTCCTACAATGTACACCAAGTCGCTCTTGCTTCAAACAGTAGAGAAAACACAGTCTGCTTTTGCTATCGGGTAGATCTGGGGATGAAGTGTGAAGAACTGGACCAGAGACTTTCAGGAAATTTAAGGAGGATATTTCTGATAGTCCTAACTGTCCAGTGACTGGGTGGGAATGTGAGCTCTTCATCACTGGTTGGTGGGTGGTGAGCAGAGACAGTCCCTTGGAGGCGGATGTAGCATCTTTTTTAAACATGGGGGCAGGAGTTTATGGGAAAAGGAGGACAGGAAAGCTAGATGATTTTTCAGTTTTTCCTGAGGCTGTATGAGTTCAGTCTCTGTAATCACATTAAATAAACAAGCAATTTTCCCTTGGGTCAAGGTTTGGGATTACACACAATTAATATTCTTTTCCTTCTCTTCCTTCTCCTCCCTTTCTTCCTTCCTGCCTCCAGACAACTTCTTTGAGAACTACTAGCCTTTGTACAGTTGAGGGGCAGGGAGTTTAATATCTAACTAATAAAAAGACAGGCAAAGATAGTGGCACTCCTTCAACCCTGTGGCATCTGTATGCCTCTCCATGAAAGAAATAGGGCCTCCCCTCTCCTCACTTTCTCCTTAAAGGAGAGGAGGGTTTGACTGAGTGAAAGTGAGGATTTGGGGGTAGGGGAACCACACCTTCTGCTATTCGTGTGGATTAGAATGGGATGGGGCACCCTCCACTGGCTGCCCCCAGTCAGGTGGATTTGTCTGGCTACACCATTTCATCAGCGCAGGAGGGTAGAAGGAGGCTGATATTTAGAGCTAAGCTGTTGGGTTGGCATTTTCTTTACCTATTGTCCTTTAAGAGAGCTTTTACAGCCCCAGAATGCCTCCACACGTACGTTGGAGCAGCCAGCACTAGCCATCCCAAAGCACAATGTTCCATTTAGAAGTTTTACAAACATTTGGTGAGCATCCACAGGTACTGCTCTAGATGGTAGCAACACAGGGAATTTGACCAAGTCCCTATCCTCATGAACTGGCTTTCCAGTGGGTGATACGGAACAAGTCATCAGATAAAAGCACACTATTCTTAGAATTGATGATAAATGCTTAGTGGGACAAAAGACTAAACTACACTGCAGGGTCAAACATGCCTCAAATTTCCATGGCTTACAATAACCAAGCTCCTTCTCCAGGTCTACCACAGGTCAATGACTCTCCTACTCCATTTTTTGACTTCAAGACGTACTGACAGAGCATTTCTGGTCTTGATGGCAGAGAGGATAGAAATAGAGTAAGTCACAGGCTGGCTACAGAGTTTCTTCCTGGAAGCAGTACACCTGGTGCTTGTCCACATTTTATCAATCAAGGCATGTAAAATGGCGTCTGCCCACCACACCTCAGGGAGAGAAATAGAGGTGTTGGGTGATATGATTTAACGGGTGGTGCACATTCACTCTGGGAGTCTGGACAGCGTGGTCTGAGTGAAGCAAGGACACGGCCCACATGAAGATATGGACAGAGCTGGTTCTACGTAGAGGGAGAGGAAGCACAAAGGGTCTGAGGGGGAAATGAGAAGAACTGAGAGCTGGGCAGGCCAACATTTAGAGATTGAAACAGGAGGAGGCAACAAAGGAAGGCTGAGGACGAACAGCCAGCAACACAGAAAAATCTAGTAAACCAGTGGGCGAAACAAATCACCCCCCCCCCCCAAAAAAAAAGTTTGCTGTTCTAGAATGCAAAAGAGATGAGTATTTCAGGAGGAAGAAGGTAATCGACTGTGCCAAATGTTTTTGAGAAGTCAGGTATGTTTGAGACTAAATGTCATCCAATCTCTTCATGGTTAAGGGCATTTGGGAGCCTTTTGGGGACAGTTGGAATTGAGTGGCGGGGATGAAAGCTTGATTTGTATTTTCATTACAGAATAGAGGTGGGGAAGCAGAGGTAGTGAGAACAGTGTTCTTTTAAAAAATTTTTTTTATATTGTAATTTTTTAATTTGTTATTTTTAGATATACATGATAGAGTGTATTTTGACATATAATACATATATGGAGTATAACTTATTCTAATTAGGATTCCATTCTTGTGGTTGAACATGATGTGGACTTCCAGTGATTGTATAGTCATATATGAACATGGGAAAATTATGTCCAATTCATTTTACTGTCTTTCCTATTCTCATCCCTCTTTCCTTCCCTTCATTTCCCCTTGTCTAATCCAATGAACTTCTATTCCCCCCAACCTCATGCATTGTGTGATAGCACCTGCATATCAGAGAGAACATTTGGCCTTTGGCTTTTTGGGACTGGCTTATTTCACTTAGGATGATAGTCTTCAGTTCTATCCATTTACCAGCAAATGACATAATTTCATTCTTCTTTACAGCTGAGTAATAGTCCATTGTGTATATATACCATATTTTCTTTATTAATTCATCTGTTGAAGGGCACTAGGTTGGCTCCATAGCTTCACTATTATAAGTTTAACTGCTATAAACATTGATGTGACTGTGTCATTGTAGTATGCCGATTTTAAGTCTTTTGTATATATGCCAATGTGTGGGATAACTGGGTCAAATGGTGGTCGCATTCCAAGTTTTCTGAGGAATTTCTATACTGCTTTTCAGAGTGGTTGCATCAATTTGTAGACATACCAGCAATTTATTGTTGCGTGTGCTCTTGATAATTGCCATTCTGACTGGAGTGAAATAAAATCTCAAAATAGTTTAAATTGCATTTGTCTAATTGCTAGAGATGTTGATTTTTTAACTGTTGACCATTTATATTTCTTCTGTGAAGTGCCTGTTCAGTTTTGTTGTCCATTTATTGGTTGGGTTATTTGGGGTTTTCTTGGTGTTTTTTGAATTCTTTGTATATCCTGGAAATTAAGGCCCTATTGAGGTACAGGTAGCAAAGGTTTTCTTCCATTCTGTAGATTCTCTCTTCATGTTCTTGATTGTTTCTTTTACCATTAAGAAACCTTTTTGTTTGATACCATCCCATTTACTTACTGTACTTTAGGAGTCTTACTGAGGAATTTGGTTCCTAAGCCAATATGATGAAGAGTTGGGCCTACTTTTTTTCTAGTAGGTACAGGGTCTCTGGTCTAATGCCTAAGTTCTTGATCCACTTTGAGTTTTGTGCAGGGTGAGAAATAGGGCTTAAACTTTATTTTATATAGATTTCTGTTTTCCCAGCACCATTTGTTGAAGAGGTTATCTTTTCTACAATGTATGTTCATGGCTCCTTTGTCTAGTATGAGATAACTGTATTTATGTGGGTTTCTCTCTGTGCCTTGTCTTCTGAGAACAGTTTTTCTTAAAATAAGGCAGTGACTAGGAGGGGGTGTGTGGCCAACAGAGGTTCTATTTATTTATTTATTTAGTCTGTTCTGTGTCCATTTAGTTTCATCTTTGTTAGTTTAAATGGCAGCTATTACACCATGGTTGGGTTTTGTGTTTTAATGGAATGGCCCTTTCAAGTCATAGACAGGTGGCATCTGTGTGGCTCTTCAGAGTCCATGTGTCCTTATGCTTTGACTCTGCCATTTTGTCTTGGGTTTGCTCTTTCCTCAAAGCTACTATGTCATGAAACTACAAAGACAGAGGTAGATTTCAGAGACAGTCTCTCTCCCATCATGCTGAGTTATCCAATCTTATCTGGTCCCAGCAGTCAGAGACTTTCTCTTGATTAATATTATCTGAGACTCCTCAGTTCTCTTAGTGTTTGGTGGCACTGACTTCTTTTGAAACTTAATAGTTTTATGACTTTTATTAATTTACAAGCCTGCATTCCTGTGTATTATGACTCAACCATAAGTCTCTTAGGAACCAACAGTCACCATAAAGGAGTTGTGTTTTCCTTTGTAGCAGACCTACCTTAAGATTTCTTTTTACAGGATTACTGCAAAGCTATCACTTCCTTTTAATAAGTACAATCAATTCTTAAGGAAGTTTTTGGAAGCAGAACTATAGGGTTTTTCATTTTAAGGTTCCATGTTTTTGCTTTGCTCTGGCTTCTCCTAGCTTGATGTTACGTGTGGATATTAAATGTATCCCTAGGTCTGCAAAATTAGGGTCCAGGTCCAGCCCATAGCCAACTAGCCAGCATAAGCCTGACACTCATTTGTCTGGTTACTTTGTCCATTAGGTTTGTCTTCCTATCTTATCAACAGAATCCATGAATTCCTGGTAACTTGTACCTAAAAATCAATTTTCATTCAACAACTTACTTTATATTTTGATTTTGTTCTTCTTAAGTCAAACCACCTTTTTTTAAACTTTCTTTAGAAAACAGGGAATTACATTCCCCTTCTAGAACTGTTCTGAAGACTTTAGGGACTGTTCAGAGCATTGTGGCTCCCACTATTATAAGGACTGCTTTTTTGAAAGCTTCCATTGAGCCTCTCTGGCTTATCTCCAGAATCTCCACAATCCCCAGAATGCATCTGGTCTGACTTTCTGGGGAAAGTGATCAAGGTCTTGCCTCCTTTCATTATATGTAAATCCTAAGTTCAAGTTCACCCTGCCTAGATTATGCTTTAATTGAGAGGTTTTTGGTTTTGTCCACCTAGCAGAGGTTCTCAGCCTGTAAGTAGACTGTGTGGTGTTATTAGAAGGAGGAGTAATAGAATTATGAAATCTTCTTCTTTTGGCTGCTCTGAGAATGTACTACTCTTCCTTTCTCTCTCTCTGAGCATATATTGAGACAAAGTGAAAACATCCTGACATTTGTGAGTAGTCAGACATGAATAAGGTCAAGGTCTGTAGCACTATTATTTATTGACTATGTGACTTTGGTCAATGTTTCAGCCTAAATCTTTTCCTGTATAAAAGGTGGGTGGTAAAGACCTATGCCATTAAATTTTAGTAAGTATCCATAATACTGTGTGAAGTGCTCAGTATAAATAGAAGTTATAAAAACTGGTACTATTACTGATGTAGATAATAATAATAATGATAACAATAATAATAATAAAGCATGTGTCATATAGAGCTAGACTACAGCTAAACATCAATGAATAGAACTTAATCCTTTACCCTAAACCATCTCCTGAATTGGTGGGATGCATAAAGGAATGATTCTAACACAGCTCAGCATATGGAATGGTAGTGCAAGTGCAAAATCTTAAAGAAAAAAACAGTTGATTCTGTTTAGATGGTATCAGGACAATGCTACCTAAGTTGGGGATTTCTAAAGAATAGGGAACATTTTTGGCAGCAAGCACATTATCAACTAAGGGATAGAGATAAGAAATGATATTCTGGCTTTTGAAATAATGGGCGAATTAAATTCAGGTCATGGTAGAATAATGGTAGCTGCCTAAAGATAAATTTTTCCACATCCCCCCACAACTATACACATGATAAGGAGGGCAAATAAAATTACCTATAATCTAAGCCTAGAGCACACTTAAGGAATAGAATCCTACAAACTGCAATTTCTGTATGAGTGGGATATGGTAGGCAGAATAATTTCCCACCTCTCCAAAGACATCGACAACCTAGCTGTGGGTATTTTATAAGACAAAATGGAATTAAAGTCGCAAAGAAATTAAGGTGGATAATCAGATGATCTTGAGATGGGGAGATTATCCTGAATTATCCAACTGGGCCCAGTATACCACAAATATTCTCAAAAGCGAAGGAAGGAGACAGAAGAGAAAGAGTCACAGAGACACTCATTGATCTTGCTGACTTTGAAGATGGATGGTGTGGCCACAGACAAGGAATGAAAATCACTTCTAGAATCTGGAAAAACAAGGAAACATTCTTCCCTAGAACCTGTAGAAAGAATGCTGTTCTGCTGGCACCCTGGCTTGAACCCAGTGAGAATCATTTTAGATTTCTGACTTTCGGAACTGAAAGATAATAAATTTGTATTGTTTGAAGGCACTAAGTTTCTGGTACTTTATTATAGAAACAAGAGTACACTAATAATACATAGGGAAATAAACAGGCCAACACTTAGGTATACTGTGAAGTCAGTGCCAGAGAAGAGTTAGGCAGAGGCTTCATAAAAAAGAAGGAATAGTTGAGGGACAGCCTTAGCATTGGAGGAATCACGTATTATCATCCTTACAATGAAAGAGAGCTGCCGAAAGTGAGAAAACACTGAGGATGAGTTTGAGATGTTGTGTATTAGAACATTGGTTACTAGAGAATTGAAACATAGAGAATTCACAGGATATGGGATTTAAGGCAGCTGTTTGAGAAGTCACTGCTTTGGAGGAACAGAGGACTGATTTGGAGCAGGAGATGTGTCCTACAGGTTTGGTGGTAAATGGAAATAAGAGAGCAAGCTTTGCAAATAAATTATACTACAGAAACAGAAGATAATCATTAAATCAGAAGGCACACCAACCCTTATGCTCATCCTCAATCCAAATAAAAGGGACTTTTGACAAAGGATCTACCAATGAAAGAAACTAATGCCATTGTAACAATGTAAAGAATAATTTTTCTATTTGTTCTAATTACTTATACATGACAGTTGAATGCATTTTGACACATCATACATAAACGTAATATACCTTCTCATTCTTCTGGTTGTACGTGATGTAGAATCATACTGGTTGTGTAATTATATATGTACATAGGGTAATACTGTCTGATTCATTCTACTATCTTTCCTACCTGAAACCCTCCTCCCCCTTTCCTCCCCTCTGCCTAATGCAAAGTACCTCTAGTTTTCCCAAAGCCCCCCTAATTGTGATTTAGCATCTACATATCAGAGAAAACATTCAACTTTTGTTTTTTTGTGGATTGGCTTATTTTATTTAGCATGGTATTCTCCATTTACCTGAAATTGCCATAATTTCATTCTGCTTTAAGGCTGAGTAATAGTCCATTGTGTATATATACCACATTTTACTTATCCATTCATATGTTGAAGGGCATCTAGGTTGGTTCCATAGTTTGGCTATTGTGAATTGAGCTGCTATAGGCACTAATGTGGCTGTGTCACATTAGTAAGGTGATTTTAAATCCTTCGGGTATAAACCATGGAGTGGGATAGCTAAGTCAATGGTGGTTCTATTCCAAGTTTTCTGAAGAATTTCCATACTTCTTTCCATAATGGCTGCACCAATTTGCAGTCCCACCAGCAATGTGTAAGTGAACATTTTTCTCCACATCCTCCCCAACATTTATTGTTGCTTGTATTCTTAATAAATATCATTCTGACTGGAGTGAGATGACCAATATCCCTGATGAACATAGATGCAAAAATTCTCAATAATATTCTGACAAATCACATACAAAAACATATTAATAGTGCACCATGATCAACTGGGGTTCATCCCAGGGATGCAAACTTGGTTCAACATACAGAAATCAATAAATGCAATTCATTACATCAATAGACTTAAAGACAAGAATCATATACTTGACCATCTCTATAGATGCAGAAAAAGCATTGGACTAAATACAGCACCCTTTATGTTCAAAAATTAGAAAACTGGGGATAATAGGAACATACCTCAACATTGTAAAAGCTATCTATGCTAAACCCAAGGCCAACATCATTCTAAATGGAGAAAAATTGAAAGCATTCCCTCTAAAAACTGGAACAAGACAAGGATGCCCTCTTTTACCACTTTTATTCAATGTAGTTCTGGAAACTCTAACCAGAATAATTAGACAGAGGAAAGAATCAAAGGTATACAAATAGGAAAAGAAGAACTCAAACTATTATTATTTGCTAATGACCTGATTCTATATTTAGAAGATTCAAAATATTCCACCAGAAAACTTCTATAACCAATAAATGAATTCAGCAGGACATAAAATTAATACCCATAACTCAGTTGTGTTCCTATACATTAGTGATGAATCTACTGAAAGAGAAATTAGGAAAACTATCCCACTCACAATAGCCTCAAAGGAAGCAAAATATTTGGGAATCAACAAAAGAGGTGAAAGACCTCTACAATGAAAAACATAACATTAAAGAAAGAAATTGAAGTCCTTAGAAGATGGAAATGTCTCCCATGCTCTTGAATAGGCAGAATTAATACTGTCAAAATGACCATACTACCAAAAGTTTCATACAGATTTAATGCAATTCCTATTAAAATCCCAATGACATTCTTCATAGAAACAGAAAAAGCAATCATGAAATTCATTTGGAAAAATAAGAGACCCAGAATAGTCAAAGCAATCCTTAGTAAGAAGAGTGAAGCAGGAGGCATCACAATACCAGAACTTAAACTATACTACAGAGCAATAGTAACAAAAACAGCATGATATTGGCACCAAAACAGACATGAATGTCAATGGTACAGAATAGAAGACAGAGAGCCAAATCCACATAAATACAGTTATCTCATACTTGTCAAAGGCATCAAAAACATTCATTGGAGAAAAGATAGCCTCTTCAACAAATGGTGCTGGGAAAACTGGAAATCCACGTGTAGCAAAATGAAATTAAACCCCTATCTCTCACCCTTGCACAAAACTCAATTCAAAGTGGATCAAAGACTTAGGCCTTAGAACAGAGATCCTGTGCCTAGTAGAAGCAAAAGTAGGCCCAAATCTTCACCATGTTGCCTTAGGAACTAACTTCCTGAACAAGACTTCTAAAATGTAAGATGTAAAATCAAGAATCAATAAATGGGATAGAATCAAATGAAAAAGTTTCTTCTCAGCAAAGGAAAAAATCAATAATGTGAAGAGAGATCCTACAGAATGGGAGAAAATCTTTACCACCAGCACCTCAGATAGAGCATTAATCTCCAGGATATATAAAGAACTTGAAAAACTCAAGGCCAAAAAAATAAATAACCCAATCAATAAATGGACTAAGGAACTAAACAGAGACTTCCCAGAAGAAATACAATTGATCACCAAATATATGAAAAAATGTTCAACATCTCTAGCACTTAGAAAAATGCAAATCAAAACTAAGAATACTTTTGAAAAAGGGAATCTGATAATCCATTTGAACCCAGTACTTCTGCTAACAAAGCAATTATTGCTAGCTGAGAAAATATAAGATATTGGAAAATAAATAGAAAAGAATACTGGAATAATGAAAAAAAGAAGGAAAATTCCTCCCCTAAAATTAATCACAGAGCACAAAAAAATCAGGACACAATCTCCTATCTCAATTAAATGTCTAAAAGCAGGTAGATATGAAAATTATCCTCAAATAAAAAATTAAAAAACTCAAAATTTAGATAGGCAGAATATTCAAGGAGACAGGAAGTTAGTGTTGACAAAATTCAGAAAAAAATTTGAAGAAAAAGTCCAAGCCATTTCATAATAAAGATAGGTGTTTAAGAAGAATAGATTCAACTACAAATATAGGAAGATGAATTAGGACATAGAAGGGAAACAGATGAGAGAATCATAAAACAAAAGTAGAATTGTTGAAAGAAAAAGAGATAGATCTCGAAGACAGGTGTAGAATAACCAAAATACCCATGGAGTTCCAGAAGAATGAATAGAAATCAAGGAAACAAAACTTATATGTGAAAACTATAATCCAAAGCTGTCAGGAAAAACATGACCTAAATTTACATATTTAAAGGGCCTGCCATATGCTTAAGAAAATTGACCCAGAACATTCAACTCTGAGTCATCATCTTTAACAGTAAAGTTAAAAACATCATATGAACTCCAGGCAAAATTATAAGCTCACTTCAAAGTGAAAACTTGGGTTGGCATTTGAATTGTGAGGAGTGAAACACTATTTCCAAGAGACTTAGGAAATAGTGTTAGGAAAGGATTTTATAGCCTGCCAACTTGTACTTTAAAATCAAGGTTATGGAATAACAGTTTAAATATGTGGGAACTCAGCAAACACTATGTGTGAGTCCTTTTTGAAGAATCTAAGAGAAGATGAACTTTATCACATCTTATCAAGCTATGACTAGGGAAAGTTTGACCCACAGGGAAGCATTAAATATATTTAAATGTGGATTCTAGACTTAAGATCTGGGGCGAGATCTGACAACAAAAATAAGAATGTAAAAGAATAGTAACTTTATATATTTTTAGAAAATAGAAGTAATATAACCAAATTATGATAGTAAAAGAGAGAACGGATAGATGATGTAAAAAATGAAACAAAACATCCCCAAAACAAAACAACTCAGTGATTGACAGAGAGGCAATGTGAGAGGCACAGAATGTACTTAAAGGTGAAAAACCAAACAATAGAAGCCAAAGTAAGGAGAAAAGTTTCAAAGGACATTATGCAAATCCCTTAGAATAACCAAGAGAAATATCAAAAAGAAAAAAAAATTAGATCATATAAATAAAATATTTCATACTACAAATCACATGCAAACTTTCCTACAAGAAAGAAGGGATACCAATAAACAGAGGTATAGAGAAGTTAAATAACATTTCCTGGACCAGACAGTGAACTTCGCAGAGCTGGAAACAGAACATTTGTCACTTAGAGCACTTTTTTTGTTTGTTTGTTTTGTTTTTAGATTAAATAGAGACATAAGATTTTGTAAAGAATGTATCTCAGTAAAAATGTCTTAACATCATCGAATGATTATTAAACTCATCTGAAAAAGACTGAAAAACCAAATAATGAGGAACAGAGTAGATTAGTGTACCACATAATAAAAATAAGAGAAAATATTCCATAATTAAAATCATGAAGTAGTATCATCTAATTAAACATAAAAAGAAATAGGAGAAAATATATTAGATATGAATTAGTGAATAGCTGATCTCTAGTTTTACATAGCTGGCCATCAGTTCTGAAAATAAAGTGAGATTCATACCTCATGCAAAATAACATTAAAAATCTAGCTAGTCAACATAATAGATAATGGAAATGGTATCACATTTTTGGAGAGACAATGATATTATCAGTTTCAAGATATTAGATTAAATCACAAAGTTGAAAATAAATTTGATCACCTGAGATAATATCTGTTCAGTAAAAACGTGTAACAATTTAGCAAGAGAAAACATTTACAACAGACATGATAATGCTTAATGTCTTAATGTCTTAAAAGATATATCCAAGTTGAAAAAATCTGAAGACCCTCAGGCAAATATACAAATTTTGGGGAAAAATTAGTTCAACTACACTAGTTTAGCAAATAATTTACATTTTTATTCCCATTAGAGTAGTACTACTTTGGAAAATATACTACTCAGGGTTGCAGTCAAATTGTTACTTAAACCATTAATAGCAGCATAGTGGATGAATGCAAACCTTTTAGAAAGCAAGACCACAAATGGAAACAAGTAATTATAAAATATTCAGGCATTTTACATTTTTCAGTTTGTTTCCACTAATTGGTCCTAGGGAAAAATATGACAAAAGGAAAAAGAATAGTGATCATTTATATTAGAGTTTGGAAACAATCTAAGTATATGATGATAGAGAAATTGTTATAAATATGGCACCTTGATTTAGAAGATATTTATGTGATGATCCTAAGGATCAAAGTAATATAAAGACCTTCTAAACATATAATAAATAAAAATTATAAAACATGATAGCATTCTGGAGAAGTCAACTATGCCTGAACATAGATATAGACAGGAAGAGAACAAGGAAATAAAAAAGTTCATTTTATTGCAAATTTGGTATTTTTCAAATAAGATGTTTTTACTTTCTGTCTTCCATTCATACCATTTGTATCATATGATTATGCAATATATAAGTCATCCCTACATTCTCTCCCTGAGATCCCTGGCCTATTTCTATTTTACTGTAGTCATTTTCTTACTGTATTTTAATTGTATGTTTGCTCAGTTTCTCCATTAACTTGTAAGATTCCTGAGGTCATCTCTGATATGAAGATCATGCTTATCACAGAGTAACCACTGAGATAATAATGGAGAAAAGAAAGGAATCCCCCTAACATGAAGCAAATAAAGTCTAGAATGTCTCCACCACTTTCTAATGTGCTACTGGGGGAGATTTTTAACTTTTTAACAATATTTTTTATGTGTTGGGCTGGAGTAAAGTGGGCATTGGAGAAAACTAAAGCAGCAAAGGTGAAAGAGGAATCTTAGTTAATACAAACTTACTTAAGGATCATTTGAATGAAACTGGTTTGTGCTCTCAACTTCCACAGCATCATATCATTTGTCCTTGTCAGTGATTTGCTACCTGAAACAAATGTTTTTTCCTTTTATTAGCAATACAGGAAACTCTGTGGGTCAGAGTTAGGACTGTGACCTCTATTAAACCAGGCTGTAAGATGGTATCTAGGAAAAATAGAGTAAAGGGACACACTTTCTATTCACTGATCTAATTTTTGGGTCTGGTTAGACCTTCCAGAACGCTGTGTCCTTGGTTTAGTATAGGAACTATGTTAACTAAGAGGGTTTTTTTTGTTGTTGTTGACAAAAAGGAAAAAGAAATTTTATTGCAGCGTCGTAACAGAGGGCACTTCTGGCCCAGACGTTGTTTCTGCCCATCAGTAGGAATGGGGTTTTTTGTTTGTTTGTTTGTTTGTTGTTTTTTAAAAGAGGGGATTCAAGTCTGCATTCCATATGGTGTATGTCCAGAGTTGTAATTAATTTGCTAAATTGGGATATAGTAATTTCTTAGATCTTCTGATGCCATCTCCAAGTTTGAACTACTTCTTTCCTGTGCTGGGTGTGTGCTCAAGAACAGATAACTCTGCCTAGCGGGGGGAAGAAAGGTAATCCTGTTTCCCTGGAGATTAGGGAGGTGAAGGGAGAGAGGAAGAGAAAGAGATATGCCTATTTTAAGCCTACGTTGCAGTGGCAGAGAAGCAAGAGCTATATTCAAAGAATAAACTAGATTACTCTTATATTTCCCTATTGTCCATTTCTACATTCCATTTCTATGGAAAAATGGGTGATGGCATCTCCAAGTTGCTTCCTGCTGCGAGAGGGCAAAGTTGGGGGAAGTAACCCCAAGTCCTTGTTCTCCATCATGTGGGGATGCATGAAGAACTAAGGGCATTTAGCATCAGGGCAGTCCAAGGCCCATTGGTGGGTGACTGGACAAGGCATACATAGGGCAGGGATCATGCTAGAACAACAATAAATAAGACAGCAAAGCATTACTTTTGGTAAACAATTAGCACAAAAGAAATTAGTATTTCTGAAGACTGTATCTCATAATCATACCAGTGAAAAACAGATCAAATTTGTGTATGTTAGGAAAATTTGTAGGTCTATGAGATCAGGCTCAAATTGACTCAGGACAAACATGTGACTCAAGAGTCGTGTGTGATCATTATTATTAGGCATTCCCTCACAAGAACCCTTCCTTTATAGTCTCCAGCTTTACTTACTTTTGGTAGTGCTGACACAGTATATATTGTGAGTTACATTAAAGAAATCATTGTCTTAACTTTTATGGCTGTGCTTTGATCATACTCTCCTCCCTGGTGTTAAAGACCAAGTTGATCTTAAAATTGACCTTGTTCTTATCTACTCTTAGGGTCAGCTGAGATTTCTCAGAGATCATTCTTGGGAACATGTAAGAAGCCTCTTTGCCAAAAGATTTGACTCAAGTTTTCTTATTATTACTCCCTTGCTCTTCTGGAGAACAGAATATTTTGATTTTCAAGAATTTCTATTTCAAAATATTATTGCTAATGAAAATAGAAGTAGTCCATTTGTTTTTGTTTTAGAGTTCTAAGCTCTACGAGATCAGGAACCCTTGTTCACCACCTTAGTCCCAGAACTCGAGTACCTGAGCTAATGCTGAGCATGTAGGACACGCTCAGTGTCATTAAACTAAACTATGGAATGACTTGTTGACAACCACATCTTTTTTCTTTAGCTTAATGTCTTTCATCTAAAGTTTCATGTGACCAATTTTATCTTTGAGGAACTGAGTTTTTTTTTTTTCATGTGGAAGTTACGAAAATTAGATTTCCCCTCATCTCCCTCTTCCTTCTTCCTCTCCTCCTCCTCCTCCTTTTTTATTCTTCTTTTTGTTTTCTCCTCCTCTCTCCTACTCCTCTCCATCTTTCTTTCTCTCTTCTTTATTATATGCCTCATTATCATCCTTCTCTTCCTTTTTCTTTTTGATGCCTCAGTTACTAGAAATTTTTAAACTAAAAACATGTGTAGTCAATTATAATCTAGCTGTAGGAACTCTAATAGACCTCGTCATTACCATAGTTTTTCCTGGGTTTATTTAAGTCCATATTCCTGGAATCAAATGGATATGATTTGAAGTCTGATCTCTCCACCTACCTTCCCTGAACCTCTTTCCTTATTTGTAAGGGAGCGTAACCTACAGGTTCTTGGTTCACTGTGAAGATTTAAAAAAAAAACAAAGGGCTATACAATATACGTTGTTCAATAAATCCTTATCCTCATCTTTCATTTTGATTACTTATCTCAAATCACATTTTTTTGTTTTGAGAAGTTGTTGGGATTTAATCTGATTGTTGAGGGCATGGTCCTCTGTACCAGGTATGTGTTGAGTGCTCAGGGAGGGGGCATTTATAAGAACCATGCTGCCCACATTCAAAGTATGTCTAGGCCCACAGTCAAGAGAGTGATGTGACTGTTTTTAATTAAATATGTTGTTTTATGAGGCAATGCTTGGAGAGAGAGAGAGATCTTGGAATTATTATTTTACTATCCTCCTCCTCCTCCTCCTTCTGCTCTCTTTCTGTCTCTCTCTCTTCTTACTGTTCTTTCAGAGAACATGAAGTAAACAAAGATTTCCCTACTACAGTTTGGCATTGTCAGACATGTGTGAGTTTGAGATACCAGTAGTGACTTGTTCTCTCACTTCCTGCTTACAGCATCAACCACTTAGTAGGAACTCTCATCCTCTGTCAGACCATCATGGGAAACAGGTGGCTCATCTCTTGAAATGAATGTGATGTATGTGAAAGCAGAAAGATTGAAATGCAGCTATCTCATTTTAGTCTGTTAACAAATAGGCCCTGGGCCATGGGACACACTGTGAGTACCCTGGGGTCAACAATGAACAAATAGTTATAGAATATGCAAGGTGATGTTATCCAAAGAGGCACGGAAGTACTGGCACGCACTCGGGAGGGGAGGGGAATACATCCCAGTGCAGGCCAGGGACTCTCCAGCAAAGCTCTCTGTGACCACTCATTCCTTGCTTATCATATACTTGAGCTGTTGGCTTTTCAGGTGTGCAAACACAGAAACGTAAGTCACGAATGGTATGTACCTTGTCTATTCTGTTGGACTTTCACACTCTACTGCCATTTGTTTTTATGTATTTCCAGTGAACTGTGAGTTCCAAGAGGGCATTGTCAATGTCTTATTCAAGTTTGAATCCCAGAGGCCAAAACAGTGCCAGGGTCATAGTAGATGTTTAGTAAATATTTGATAAAAAATAAAGCTGGAGCTCATAGTCTCAGGGAGAGGGATAGGGAGGGCAAAGTAAACCAGTGCTTCTCAGATGATACTTGGTTAAACATCAGTTTTTTTAAATTAAAAAAATTACAATTTCTTTTAGATTTATATTTTGAACAATAATTTTGAAAAAATAAAAAAACATGCAAATCATCAAATAATTTTTCTCATATTTACACATGAACTTCTCCTTTCAAGTTGCTATAAAAGCATTTTGTGCATGTGTTTCTCATTGTGACTGGTAAGAGTTTACAGACTGGCAGCTGTGCATGGCCACATTTACTTCTAGATAACTATATACAAATATATGTACAGTATGCTGATGTTGTGAAATTGCTAGAGTAAAATGAAGCCCAGGAATAGGGTAGAGAAGTGTGGAGTGGGGAGGGTGGGGTTGCTACTTCATTGAACAGAGTTGGGGGACTTCTCTGATAAAATGAGGTTTGAGTAGAGAATGGGATGAAGTGAGAATGAGCCTTGTAGTTATCAAAGGAGAGTTTCTGGGAAAGAAAACAACAGGATAAAGACTCTGAAGTGAGATTACTTCTGTGCCCTAGGAGTGGGGTCAGGGAGAAAAGGATGAGACTACCAGGGCCTAAAAGATAATTAAGAGAATTTTAAAATTTTATTTTGAGCCATTAGCAGATGTTGAACAAAGGTGTCACATGATCTGGATTATAACTGCAGTCATATTGGCTCCTTTATGAAGATCGCAGGAGAGAAAGTTAGGAAGCTCTTGTGTGATGTACAAGGACAAATGATGGTCACTCAGTCAGGGAGGTAGCAGTGGAGATGGTGAGAAGACTTTGGAACATGAGTTGTACTGGAAGGCAGAACAACCAACATTGACTCATAGATTGTACGTTGACTACAAGAAAAAGAAAGTCAAGGTCATCGCCATGGATTTCAGAGAAAGTCAATGATCAGTTGTTGACATTCATTGATTGAGATTGGGCTGTCTGCCCTTGGGGCATGAGTGATAAAGATGATTTATTCTGGACCTGTTAAATTTGGGATACTTATTTGACACACAAAGAAGATGTTGAATAGGCTATTGTGCATATGAGATTGGAGTTTAATTGGAATTCGAAAACTGGAGTTGTCAAATCAGAGGTCATAAGTATATGGAAGGAATGTAAAGCCACAGGTCTGAATGACCTCACTTAAGATGTGAGTTCATAAGTATATGGAAGGAATGTAAAGCCACAGGTCTGAATGACCTCACTTAAGATGTGAGTTCAGACAGAGAAATAAATAGGTCTGATACTTCAGTCCTTGGACCTTTCCACATGGAAAAGGTCTGGGATGAGGAAGAACAAGCAGAGATTGAGAATGAGCTGCTACATCAGAAGGTCAAAATTTAACTCTACACTTTTTTCAACAATTGGTTTTAGGTGTCTAGGCTCTTGTTTAGGAAACTCTGTAAGAGAAGTAATATTTTGGAAAGCTTTAGATGCCTTTGAAGTGGTTGATGTTTCAAAAAAATAGATGTTTTCATGCTTAAAGGAATAAACTCTCAGCTACCTTTCAAGCCCAGCTGTCCACAATCACTTACTCTTCAGGAGTCCTGTATTACTGAATGGCTACTTTCAAATTTTAGATTTATAAGATGTGCTACAGTACAAAAAATACTTTCCTATAGTCTATCTCCCTTGAACTTTACAGCAAACCTCCTAGGAAAATAGAGCATTATTTTGAACTTTTATTTTATTTATGGAGGAGATAAAGAACCAGAAGAAATGATTAAGACCTGTTGAATCTTGGTCTAGGCCCTAAGCTTTCTCCCCATGAATCCAAGTTTCTTTCTTCGACCTTGCCCTTCCTCTCACTAAAATGATACCATA
The DNA here is from genome assembly GCF_902686455.1 of Sciurus vulgaris. NCBI lineage: Eukaryota > Metazoa > Chordata > Mammalia > Rodentia > Sciuridae > Sciurus > Sciurus vulgaris. The sequence continues at coordinate 63,858,207 of NC_136476.1, forward strand.
TACTGTGGCCACTGGGAAGCAAATAGCCTTCAGGCCTAATCAGGACTTGCAGTGTCCTGTTGCTTCTTTTGGAAAAATGTATTCTATGGTCTAAGTGATTGACTTGTAGACCAACAGCTGGGACCTAGTCTGCTGGTGTTACATACTCTCTATAGCTCTGTGTTCTCGCAGAAGCTGGCTTTTTGATAAAGGGTTGTTTGTGATGAACATGTTCTCTTCTCTCCCAGACTGGTTCTCTTTCCAAACTTTTCCATTTTCAGATGCTGGTGTCAGTGCAGATACCTCATTCATTTAAGGTTACATCTTCTTCATCCCTGGCATTTCACAAATTATGAAACTCAGCCTACTGTGTCCTGGACTCCTCTGGCCACCCTCTCCCCTATGCGACTGCCCTACTTTCAGCCCTCCCATCTCTCACCTGTGCCACTGCCTCTCTGCCACTTGGCTTCCTGCCTCTAATCTACTTTCCACAATCCAGCCAAAGGGCTTTCTAAATGCAAATCTAGCCCTATTAAAAACTGACCCTATTTAAAGCCTCTAGTGTTTCCAATTGCTCTTGGGATAAGATCCAAGCTCTTTAGACCAGCATACTAGGACCTTCAGAATTTGCCATGGATATATAAAAGTGAAAAAATACCTAGTCCCCTCTTCAATGAACTCACAGTTTGGGGGCAGGGGACAATAATGCATGCACCAGTAATTTTTTTGCACTATGAAAATATTCTCAGCATTATGTGAAAATGTGTACAAATCACTAGAATAAAGGGTGATGTTTGTCATTCTTCTATTTCAAGTAAGATGTAACACTCAAAGGAAGAAGTCAGGTTTATCAAGAGCATGTTCTCCATAATGACCTGTTTTCTTAGTGTACCTTACCCTGGGAAGCAAAATTTAACAGTTACTATCCTGTGGTTTCCTACCAACGTAGACATATGCATACCTTACACAGTACCTGGATGGGTTCTTTGATTTGGGAATCTGAGAAAGAACAAATGGATTTGTTCAAAATGTCTTCTTGTGTGAGAATTATATATACTTTACTCCAAAGTCCTATTTAGGCATAATTCTGAATACTGAGCTCTGGAATCTGATATCTAGGCCCACTTTTCCCTCATGAATGGATTCTCAGCGCATGAAGCAAGAAAAATGTCTGCTGCCTGCACTGTTTTTCTGCTCTTCCTTCCTCATGTGTTCCATGTCATTCTGGACCAAGGTACCCCTTTCTCATCTCAGAGGCCTTAATGACATTCTTTCAAAGGTTTCAGATTTAGCTTATGTATTTGCTTGCAGTTCTCATGCTCAGACTTTTTAAAACATCCACTTGTTTCTGTTGTTTTAAAAACATCCACATGAAGACTTCATGATGGTCCTCAGAGGGCATCACCCAGCTGCTCTGTGAATGATCCAAGTGCTGTAGCACAAGACTGTGTGCTTTTAACAACTCTACATAGGAAAAGAAAATGCCTCTACTGGGCTATGAGCTGGTAAAGGAGTCCCACATAAAGTGCCATGGGTATTCCCTGTAAAACCTCATTACGTTTCTCAGGGTGCATAGCTCAGGGGAATTCATCTCTAATCTAGTATTTCCTACTGCACATTCCTTGGAAACTTAAAGCTGAGAAATACCAAGGGGATAGTCCCATGGTCAAATAAACCTGGAAAATTCTACATATTATGTCTGGTCTTGAAGAGTCACATTGCACGGACCATCTTAGAGATGTCAATAAATGAAGCAGTAAAGAAACACATTTTCTTTTTTTAACCCAGTGCTACCAAACTTATCTGACCATAGAACCCAATTTATGTGGCACCCACGAATAATCACTGGAAAGATGATGGCTTCTTCACTAATCAAATGGGCTGAGTTTGGGGCTAAGCACTAATATGCACTTGTTACACTGCATTGTAATTAGGGGTTTTCAACATTTTATTGTAAAAGATTTTCAAAATTATACAAAAATCAATCCTAATGTGCAGCAAAGCCAGAATCTCCTCCATCTAGATTCTATGATCGTCATTTGGCTCTGTCTGCTTTACAAAATTATGATTTTTGTCTTCCTACCAGATTGGTGTACCTTACTGAGAATTTTAATTTATCTTTATTTCTTTAGTACTTAGCAGAGGACCAAGGTGCCTAGTCTGGAAACCAGTAGAAATTTTTGTGTAAACAATGAATGAATGAAGAATGAATAATGAGTGATGTTTTAAAAAAATATTCTCAGACCTCTCCCTGCCACCTCACAGGGATTAAGTTGCGAAGACGAGATGGGGCTGTTCTACAGTCTTTCTAAGTCTGAATATTATGAATGCTGAATAAAATGCAGACCCTGAGTAGAACTTCTCTGGCGACAGAGGTGGAAGCTGTTGCTTTATCACTGGGAGCTACTGTGTGGCCCCTGGAAGTCTTACTCCTGCTTCTGTCCCCGTGATTGATGTTGGGTGAGGTTAGCTCTTGCAGGCCCCGCGAGCTCTGGAGGATGAAGTGAACTTGGAGCTGGTCTGCTGAGTCCTACATTGCTAGATTCTCTTCCCCTTCACAGGTTTTGTGCTTTTGTGAGATTCTCATGTCTTAATTTCCAAAGGTGTTTAGGTTTCACTCTGATTCTTATCTGCCCCTCTTTTTGCATTCCTGAAAACCTGGTCCAGGTCTGTCTGACTTTCCACTTTATTCACTTGTAACTACTGATGGAAAATGGTCACTTGGGATGTCTTTTGCCCCTTTATCCCCAGTGAACCATTACTTCTTCTGGATCCCTCTGAAGCAATTGCCCTTCTCCTTGCATTTCTTTTCTGTTTGTGCAGCTACATCAACAGAACAAAAATCCACACAATCTTTACTTTCTTTGTTTTAAAAATCTGCTTCACTTCCTTCCAATGAACTCCATTCTAACTTTCCTAGGAGTCTTCATCTTGACACTCATTCTCTCCTCCTTCCTGTTTCTTCTCTTCTTCCCCCATCCCCTTTGATTTTCCTTGTCTGATACAAAAGAATCTGTGCTGTAAGTTTAGAGGAAATGAGGTGGGAGGTTAGAACGAAGCCAATCACGTATGCTGAGTGAGGCGTTAGCAGGCTAAGGCTCTCCGTTCCCTTTTTCAAACAGTTTCACTGTCCTATTTTGTAGACATACCCCAGGTTCCCATGATGCTGTATTTTTAAAAATTATTTTTATTGATTCATTATAGTTATATATAATGGTAGGATTCATTTTGAAATAATTATAAATGCATGGAGGATCATTTGCTCCAATTCAGTCCCCAGTACTTGCCCTTACCCTCCCTGTCTCTCAAATAAGTAGAACAGTAGAGTAGAGGAAAGGGAATGGGGTTATAAATAAATATATATTTTTAAATTAGTATGACCCTGTATTTGCCATGTCCACTCCAAGATCTGGGCATTGCCTGGGATCCATTCTATTTTATTCCTGTGAAAATATGACTCTTGAACTTCTTGTGTCTAAAAGTTTTGTATTTTCCTTTCTACAAGTGTGTTTGTGTTCTTTGACAACTTTTCTGCAAGGTGGTAGGTCATGTTCTTGTTTGTTTGCAGTAGCTCTTTTTATACACACACCAAAAAAGGCCATTTTCACTTGTTATTCATCACCCCCACCAGATTGCTGTCCTTTAACTTTATTTACATTTTATTTACCATGCATAACATTTTGAAATACATAGAAATCTTTTATGATCTTTGGGTTTTATAACATATGGAGAATATCTGTACTCATTCTATTATTAAAAAAAAATGTTTTCCCTACGGAATTTTGAGGTTTCAGTTTTTACATTTAAGCCATTTATCCATCCAGTTACCTTGTGGTCAAGGTCCGTGTAATATTTGTGTTGTAGGGATCTTTATTTTTTTCTAGAAGATTACTCCTTTATTGAACAACTCATCATTTTCCACATGGGCAGTCTCATCATAGGCAAAGTTCTTTTATATGTATATTTCTTTATGTATATTTATTTGCATATTTAAATAAATTTATTTGTATTTTTTATTATATTCTTTTATATGTATATTTCTATTGCTAATATGTTTAAATGTTCTATTTCTAATATATATTTTTCTCTTTCTAATATTTCTACTTCTCATTGTGCACAAACACCACACTGATTTAAATGTGTTCTAGTGTCTGTTGGGGCAACTCTCCCTTATTACTTTTCTTTCAGAATTTTCTTATATATTCCTGTGTAATAATTTTCCCACAAGTAAATGACAATTTGTTTGTCTAATTCTAAAATAAAAAGCCTGATGCTATTTTTATTAGAGTTAGGTAAATTTATAGATAATAGAGAGAATAGAATTTTCCTACTATATTGTCTTTTTATCTGAGAATAGTTTCTTCCACTTCTTCAAATCTTCTGGATTTTCAGAAGGTTTAAAGTTGCCTAAATTTTGGATATAGCTTTTAAAGTTTATTTCTGTATACCTTGTGTTTTTGGTTATTTTATGCTAATGTAAATAGAATCTTTTCTCCTTTTGTATTTACTATCTTGCTATCTAAACATGACACGACATTAGTTTTGCATTTCCCTAAGGAATGCATTCTATAATCCTTGTCTTATATCCTTGGACAGGAAACGTTGCTGTGTTTTCTTGTAAGGTGGAACTTTCAGTGTTTTGTTCAAAAGTTTGGTGGCTTCTCCGTCCTTGTTTTTCTCTGTGTCTGCTTATCTGTCTCCCATCATTCGCGGTAAGTACAAATTGATTTTTACTGTACTGAAAGTTGTAAAAATCAAGAAAAGATGCTGAATTTCATTAGATACCTTTCAGTATTAAAAGAGATGATCATGTGATTTTCTCCTTAGTCTTTTAATGTGATGAGCTATATTTCTTGATACTGAACAATCTTTGGTATGAACCTAATTAGGTTGTGAGATATTTTGCATTTATATACTATCTAGGTTCTGTTTGCATATATTATTTAGGATTTTTTTCATAGGAGAAATTGTAGCTATTGTTGTCAGATTTTGATATTACTGATTTTCTGACTTTACACAAAAGAGTTTGAAAGTATATTTTCTTTATTCTGGAGCAATTTTAAAAAGCATTTGAAATACATATTTTTGAAAGGTTTTAGAGAATTCACCTGAAAGATAACCTGATCCTCTGTCGTAGAGACAGGGTGAGTAGTTCTTTGACAAATTTGTCTACATCTCCTAGTAATTTATTTGCTTGATTCTCTAATATTTCTTGAGTCGCTTCTGTCCCTAATTTCTAATTTCCTATAAAAACATCTATCTTTTGCAGGTCTTGAAGTTAATTTGTATGGTCCAGTAAAATAGTTTTTAATAATGCTTTAAACTTCTTTATGTGATCAAATCTCCAATCTAGCTTCCCATTTATATATTTTTATTTCCTGTACTCTGCTTCCAAAAAATGAATTAACTGACAGCTATCTTTTTAATGACTCTGTTAAGATATAACTGCCATATCATACAATCTGCACATTTTGAATATACAATGGAATAGTTTTAGTATATTCAGATAGTTGTGTAATCATTATCACAATTTTAAAACATTTTCATCATCTCAAGAAAACCCAACTAACCCAAGTTAAAAAACAATTCCATACTCCAATGATCAATCTCCATTTCTTACCAACTGTCCCCACCCAAGCCTAGGTAACTACTAGGTAACCATGTACTTTGTCTTTGTAAATTTGTCTAGACATTTCCATTTATAAATGAGATCATACAGAATGGGGTCTCTCGTGATGGATTTCTTTCAGTTAGCATCATGTTTTCTAGTTTCATCTATATTTTACCATTATCAGTACATCATTCATTTTTATTGCTGAATAATATTCCACCATAATGGATATACCATATATTATTAATCTGTTCTTCAGTTAATGGGCATTTGAGTTATTTCTCAAATGTTGGATGTTATGAATGGTGTTGCTATAAACACTGTATATTAGTCATTGTGCAGATATTTGTTCTTATTTCTCTGGGGTAGATACCTAGGTATGAAATTGCACATGGTAACTCTTATGTTTAACATCCTGAGGAATTGTGAATATATATATATATATATATATATATATATAAATGTGAATATATGTATATATTTTTTCTTTTGGATATAAGTTCAATATGAGACATTATTTGCAAATATTTTCTTTCATTCTTTGGGTTGTTTTCACTCTTTTTGTGATGCCTTTTGAAGCCCAAGAGTTTTTAATTTTGACAAAATTTATTTTACCATTGTTTTTTGGTCATTTGTGCTTTGAATGTTATATCTAAAAAAGTTTTCCTTAGTCCAAGGTATCAAAAATTTACTCCCGTGTTGTATGCTAAGAGTTTTATACTTTTGACTTATATTTAGGTCTATGATACAGTCTGAATTATGTTTTGTATTCAGTTCATTTGATTCACTGAGTTTATTTATGAGTTCTCAATTCTATTCCTGAGTTATTTGTCTGACCTATGCCAATGCCATATTGTCCTGATTGTTTAAGCTTTCTGATAAATTTTGAAATTAGGATGTGGAGTACTCCAACTTTGTTCTTCTTTTATAAGGCTGTTTTATAATTCCCTTAAATTTCCACATGATTTTTATAATAAGCTTGTTGGTTTCTTTAAAAATTCAGGCATAGATTTGATACAGATTGTGTTGACTGTGTAGATCATTTTGGGGGAATATTGCCATCTCAATGAAACTTATCTTCTTAGCTATAAGCATGAGATGTCCCTCCATTCATTTAGTGTTTGATTTTTTGAATAATGCTTTATAGTTTTTAAAGTATACACTTTGCACTTTTGTTAAATTCATTCTTAGGAATTTTATTTTTCTGATGCTAATATAAATTAAATTGCTTTGTTAATTTCATTTTGGATTATCCATTGCTGGTAGATACAAATAAAAATAATTTTTGCATATTGATCTTGTGCTTTACAACTTGGTTTTCTTTGCTCCTTAATTCTAAAAATTTTTAGGTGGATTTCATATGGTTTTCTATTATTTTTCAGAAATTTGTAAAATCGCATCATCTAAAAATAGATATTTGGCTTTTCTTTCCAATCTGAATGTCTTTTATTTCTTTTTCTTGTCTTATTGCCCTAGTAAGACCTCCACTTTCAAATAATTTTGTAAGTGTTTTATGGATACTTAAAAAAGTACTGCAAAAATATGAAAAGACACCTCAACATTAATGCATTGAAGAATGAATATTTTTAAACACCCATGCTTATAGATTCATAAGCAATTTCCACCAAAATATCAGTGATATCTTCACAAAAATAGAAACAAAAATGCTCCAAAAATTAATATGAAACCACAAGAGATCCTGAACAATCAAAGTAATTCTGAGTAAAAAGTATGAAACTAGAGGCATTACAATACCTGACCTCAAAACATGCTACAAAGCTATAATAACTATATCAGCATAAAAACTGAACAGAACAGAGAACCCAGAAATAAATCCTTGCTAATATAGCCAACTTATTACCAACAATGGTGCCAAATCTTTGGAGAAAGGACATTAGAGAAAGAACATTCACTTGGGAAAAGAGTATATCCATATATAGAAGACTAAAACCAAATACCTGTCTCTTCCTGTATATAAAATTTGATTAAAAAATCAAACACTTATACCTGTGAAATTGTTGGAAGAAAACACAGAGGAAATATGTTAAGACATTGGTATAGGTAATGAGTTTTTTGGATAAGACTACAACTGCATAGGCAAAAACAGACAAATGGAATTGTATCAACTTAAGACACTTCTATACAGCAACAGACAAAAACAACAGAGTGAAAAGTAAATCTGCAGAATCGGAGCAAATATTTGGAAGCTAATAATCTAACAATGTATTAATATCCAGAATATATAAAGACCTCAACTCAAGAGAAAAACAAATGAACAAATAATTCAATTAAGAAATGGACAAATGGTCTCAATGGACAGTTCTTAAAACAGAATATAAAAATGGGCAGTAAGTATATTGAAAATGCTAGCATTACTAATCATCAGGGAAATGTAAATCACAACCACAGAAAGACATCACTTTATTCCACATAAAAGGCTATTACCACTACCATTGAGCTACATCACCAGTCTCTATTATGTTAGTTTAAGAAAACGATACTGTATCAATAAGTGCTGAAAAAAGTATCTGCTCTGTTTTTTGAGAATAGGTTCCTTTATAAATGAATTAAATATACTTTATATATTACACTATTAGGTCTTCTTTGTTCTTTCTTAAATTATTTTCCAGGTTGGGCAAAGAGCTGAAAATTAAAAATCTCTTGATATGAATATATTTTTGTCTATTTCTCCTTTCACTGACTTCAAGTTTTTGTTTATACAGTTTTATATGCATTATTTTGTGTGTAACTACTAAGGTAATCATTGTGGATTGAAGTATATATCAGTATAGAATGTTCTTTTTGTTCTGTTTTCTGAATTTAACATTATCTTTTTAGCAAATGGCCCATGTTTTTCTTTGTATTTTCTTGAATGCATTTGTCCATTTTCATTTTACTTTTCTCCCTTTGCTTTGTATGCTTTTGTCACATATGGCATATTGTTGGATTTGTTTAGCTTTTTTTTTAAAATAATACGTGAGTTTATCCCACTTTACATTATTGACTTTAATAAATATTTTATTCTAACTAAACTTTTGGCATTCATTTGTAGTTATGATTTCTTTAAACATTTTAATCAACTAGTGTATGTTTTATTTTTTATTATTGTTCAGATTTGTACTGTTTTAATTTCTTTTATTACCTTCATTAATATAACTTTATGTACTGTACTCAGCTCTCTATATTTTAAAGACTATCTATTAAGCAATGATGAAAGAATTCTTTATGTGTTCCAACCCTTATTTCTTCAATTTTCCACTTTAGTTCTTATTACTCTATATGTAGGAATAAACTAAAACAGTTCATGACAACTAAGCCAGTACTACAGAAAATACTTCAAGAAATACTACACACAGAAGACCTCAAAAAAAAAAAAAAAAACAAACAAAACGAACTCCATAGGTCCTGAATGGAGGAAGCTCACTAAAAGAGCAGTTAAGCAAATAAAAATTAAAATGGAATTAAATATATGAAATAACATAATTTATCTATAATAACTGAATTCAAAGAATCTTAACTCTTCAATTCCAGTCTCATGATGGGCAGAGTGGATTAAAAAAGAAGATCCAATTATATGATGTTTATAGGCAAAGATGGCCACACGTTGAAAGTAAAAGGATAGGAAAGGATAGTCCATGCAAATGGAATCCAAAAACATGCAAGAGCAGCAAGGCTCATAAACAAAAAGTAGATTTCAAGAAAAATTCAATCAGAAGGGACAAGGAAGGTATATATCTTTATAAGATTATGTATCTCTCTCTCCTTCTCTGCACGCACACGCACACGCGCACACACACACACACACACACACACACACACACACATGCAAACACTCTTGTGGTTACCTAAATTCAATGATCATTGCCAGATAATTTTTAGTAGCTTAAAAATTCACTTCTCAATGTACCCATGTTCTTCTCTGATAGCTTTTTCAAAAAAAATCTAATTCGAATTTATATTCTTTGGGTTTTTGGAAGTTTAATTTATCTTTCTCTTTACACTTGAATTATTCAAATTTTTTGTCTAGGATTTTTAAAGCACAGTGTTACTATATTTTATTTCTTGAAAATTGTCATGGAGAAATCTGAGATTAGTTAGGTACATTTTATTATAAGCAATATTCTCATTTTAATAGTCATAGGTTTCTTTATTTTAAAAACATGATAGCATTATTGAGATGTTTTTATTAGTTATCTTATAAGACATTCATTTTCTCAGAATGCATCATTTTATTATGTAAATTCAAATATTGTTTTTCTAAATGTTTTCTAGAAATATATCTTGTTTGCTTTTCTTGTGTTTAGTATTTTCTTCAAGGATACTGGTCAAAGATATGAAAGATCTCCTTAGTCTATTTTTCATTAATATGATTTTTTTCTAAACTATTTAACAATTTCTCATTTTTAATTAATGTTAGCTTTTGAAATATTATCTCCTCTACTTTTTTCTATGATTTCATAGGACTGTACTCTTATTTTGTATACTGCTGATAATGGGATCCTTATTAATTTTCCTTGTTAATATTTTTATATTTTCCTTATAGCTTTTCTTAACTCTGACCTCTTATATTTTATTTATTTATTTATTTATTTATTTATTTATTTATTTATTTATTTATTTATTTATTTTGTCTTTTCACCATACCTCTCATAAGCTCTTATAAACCTGCTTTGTATTCTTTATAATGTTCATTGATTCCCAGAAGTAAATGTTGTTATAATTTTCCTCTGCTTGTTAACAATATTCCTATTAAATAATATGTATTCATCAATCAATAGGTCAATCTCTCTCTCTGTCCACACACACAGACACACACACAACTTTTTTAGAGGAAAAATAATTTTGTTCACTTCTTTTTTCTCTTAAAGAATCTTTGGTTCCTTGTGTGGAGGGAGGAAACATAAAAAAGGAAAAGAAAAGAAAAAAAAGAATCCTTGGTTCTTTTTAAACATTGTTCACTTTCAAGTAAAACCAGTTGCTGAGTTCTTAGACTGCATGTGTAGGAAGTTTACCCATTTTTTTTCTCCTTAAATAGAAAGTTCTCTCTGTTTCTGACTGTTTCTGCCTATTTTTCTTTGTTTTGTGTGTGTGTGGTAGTTGTTTACACCTTTACATTTTTATTTCCCAAATCTTAGGGCTTTTCCTTCCATCATGATTCATCAACAGAGTGCTTCTTGTAAAACTGGCATATTGTCTGTATCTTTGCTTATTTCCTATTACTCTTTGTTACCTTGGCATGTCATTCCTATGTTTTTTTCTTTTGGAGATGTGATTACTGCTTCTTGCTTCTTGCAGTGCACCATCTATTTTGATGATGGTTTTCTCCTGACGTTTTTATAGATCTGCTGTTATAGACATCTATTCTTGGTCCAATCCCACACCTTGACATCATTTAATCATATACAGCATTTTGGGATTAGAGAGCTTCTTAGTTTTGCCATAAATTATTTATGCTGCTTCTTGCTTTGGGAGTAATTTCTAAAGAAGGGGATCATCCTGCCAACAGAAATCTCTTCTTTATATTGAGTTTTAAAAACTATATCCTTAAATGAAGTACAAAACAGACAGAAATTGAGAAATTTAGTATAAATGATAAAAGTAATTACATGAATAAAAGGATAGTAGAAAGAACAGAAGACTGTTAGTGCTGCCATACTGTATCCATATATTGTTTAAATTTGACCTTTTCAGAAATGTTTAGAAAAAAGAATATGAAAAAGCATTGTAATACCTGGGCTTAGTTTATGTCTTTGTTAGTTTACATGATCCTGGGCAAATGACTTAGCCAGTTTCCTCACCTGTAAAATGGAATGAACTATGGCTTTTATATAGTCACCTGTCATGTAGCAGGAATTCAATATATGTCTATGGTATATGAATATAATATAGTATATATTCATTTCAAGTGCTTTTAAAAACCTTCAAAGTGGCATCTTTCCAAAGAGTGAAGATATGCAATAATATGTAAAAACTATATGATCATTTTATAAGAGGATTATGCCTAGAGAGATCTTTGATTTGATAATGGATTATATTCTAAAAAGTTCCACATCTCTGCAACATTTGACTGTCCTTTCAAACATCAACCTGTTTTGCTGTAATATAAAAGTATTATTAACAATTATTAATTTTATTTGTCTTTGAATTTTTGTGTTCACAATGTATGACAGTATTTTTTTTTTTTACTTCCCTGAGCAGAAAATTCTTTCTTTTTTCAAGGAATTACTTTACTTATACATACCTCACTGGTGTCAGATAATATGAATACAGTACTTTCCAGCTTGTGGGTATTCTCATTTGACTTCATTTAACAATGAAAATCTGAACTAGAAGGTCTAGAATATTTGACAGAAACACACTGATTCAGACATAGGGGTCATTAAAAAATCTGGATTTGGATTCTTCAGTTCTAGAAACCAAAATTAATCAAATCCAAATAAGGTGGAGAGACATAATGGAAAAATAACCAATTTTGATGTACATCCTATGGCCTAATGTTATTCCTTGATAACATTATATAGTTGAATAGCTTCTCAAAGACCTACTTACTTAAGAACTTACATAAGTTTATATTCTCACCAGGCCAGTTACTTAATCTTACTGAGCCTCCATTTTTTCCAACTGTTTAAAAAGAATAATTCTTAACTCTGTTCAGTTTAATTCATTAAAATATAAATCTATTGAAAGTCTACTATGGGCCAGGTAATGGGATTTAAATGTTATATACTAGAATATCAAATGGGCTTTATGTGTGAAAATATTTTATAAGCTGTAAAAAGTTCATGTAATTGTCAATGGTTTAATTAACCTTATGTGCTCAGATATTGGTTATCAAAAAAAACTTTATTGTTCCTTCTTTTGGGAAAATCTCAACTATTTTATAGCAATGAAGCTTTTTCAAAATATCTGTGAAAATACTGTTTTTCATGCTGCTCTTCTGCCATCCCCATTTTGGTCAACCTGTCCAGTGTTCTATCCCAGTAGTTTTGAGCACTGAGTCTCATTGATTCCACTCATCTGTTCAGAATTCGATCTTCAGGAACACTATTTCCAAGAACGAGACTGTGAAAATTGTGTGAAGAACATAGGTGGGGTTATCCTGGCAATGGACATTCAGAAACCCCTAGGTTTCTGCTGTCCCATTGTGAAATGGTAACAACATTCCCTGCCAAGGCTTTGGTGCTGTCCATAGGATCAAATGAAGTAATGTCCTTAGTAAAATATATATTGGTATAAGATATAGTGGGTCATTGATATCAATTATGTACTACGTAAAAATTAGTATTAATTAGGGAGTGTGATAGAGTGGAAAGAGTACTGGATTTGTGGTCAGAAAGTATTGGCTTCATTTCCTCCTCATTCTGTGGTACATTACCCAGTCTCTTAGGATTTTCATTTTCTCAACTGTAAATCAGAATAAAAGATACCTTGACTTCTAATTTTTAAAAGGATCTTCCAGTTGTTTTTCATAATGTCAACACCAGTTGATAGTCCCAACAGTGTACATGGGTCTCCCTGTCTGTCACACCTTTTCCAACAATTGTTATTCCTGATTTCCTGTAATAGCCATTTTAACATGTATGAGATGACATCTCATTGTGGACACAGTGATCTCACTTCTGGGTATATATTGAAAGGAAATGAAATCAGCACCTCATTGAGATATCTGCATTTGCATGTTTATTGTAACATTATTGACAATAGTCAGGATATGAAAACAACCTAAATCTCATGAATGGATAAAGAAATAGTATCATCTTTGGAGGAATATTACTAAGTCTTTAAAAAGAAGAAATCCTGACATTTTCCATAACATAAATGAGACTGGAGGACGTTATGCTGAATGAACTATCACACAAAAAGAAGAACACTGTATAATCTCACCTACAAGTGGAATCTTTAAAAAAATGTTGATTATGTAGAAATGGAGAATAACAAGAGTGGTTACCAATGATTGGTGGGAGGGGAAGGAAACAGGGACATTGTAGGTCAATGGATACAAAGTTGCAGACATGTAGAATGAAAATATGTAAAGATCTAATGAATAACAGGAGGATGATAGTTAAGAACATTGTAATGTGTTCAAGATCTTTGCTAAGAGAGTAGAGTTGAGGTACTCTTTTAAAAATATTTTTAGGTGTACATGGACACAATACCTTTATTTTGTTTATTTATTTTTATGTGGTGCTAAAGCAATCACTACCGCTGAGTTACAAATTCAGCCAAGATTTGAGGCACTCTTGCTGCAAAAAAAAAAAAAAAAAATTACTTTGTGAGATGATGATTATATGTTAACTTGCTTGACTATAGAGGCCATTTCTTTATGTGTAACTATTTCAGAAACTATGTTAAATAGATTTGGTAAAAAACTACAGAAAAATACACCACAGTGATGCAGCCACATCAATGCTTATAGCAGCTCAATTCACAATAAACTGTGGAACCAATGTAGGTGCCCTTCAACAGATGAATGGATAAAGAAAATGTCATATATATATATGTATATATATATATGTGTGTGTGTATATATATATAAATACATGATGAAATATTACTCAGTTTTAAATAAAAATGAAATTATGGCATTTGCTGGTAAATGAATGGAGTTAGAGAATATCAAGCTAAGTGAAATAAGCCAAATCCCAAAAATCAAAAGCCAAATGTTTTCTCTGATATGCAGAAGCGAATTCACAATAAAGTGTCAGGGAATAGGGAAGAATAGAGTTACTTGATATTAGGTAGAGGGGAGTGAAGGGAGGAGAAGGCATCCGGGGGTAGGAATGATAGAAGAGTGAAACAGACATTCTTACCTCATATACACGTATGACTGCATGACTGACATGATCCTACAATTGGCATGATTGGCAAAATGAGAGATTATACTCTATGTATGTATGATCCATCAAAATGTATAAATGCCTTCTACTGTCATGCACAACTAATTAGAACAAGTAAAATAAATAAATTTTTAAAAAACTAAAGAAAAGTACCTGAAGGATTGTTAAAATCCTTAATTGTAAAAATTAAGTTAGATAGCATACAAGAAAGCATGTAAGTATTGGTTGATTTAAGTTGAACACAGGAGGATTTAGTTCTCCTAATAGAATTTGAAAAAGTGCATTTAAACTGGCAGTAATTACAAATCCTTCTTGTTCTCCATAGTTCCCATACAATTTTCCGTGTGAAAATGCTTCCATATGGTAGAGGTTGATCTTCATGCTTTTCTGTAGGGTGAACAACATCTATAGGAAATACAGCGGAATATCTAGTTTACCTATAAATACAGAGGACACCCTGTATAATGTCTTAATGCCATTGCCTCGGAGACACCTGTGAACAATTTTCCAGGCTCAAGACCTTGTTGCTGAGACCAAGTAAGGGATTCTGCACACAAACATTTGGATTAGCATGAATTCAATTTTTATTCACATATTTTTGGTACCTTGGTTAAGGCAACATGCTAACGTAGTTAAAATTGTACATTTTGTCATCTCAGTGTGTTCTCAATATCACTTTTTTTGTGACCGTCAGGTTTGCAAGGCCAGAAAGGAGTTTTGAGCTTCCTTCATACTTCACAGATTTCAGACCTGAATACTAAACTCTTGGAGGTACATCTGTGTAGACATAACTGGGAGTTTTAACTCCAACTTGTCTAGCTTTTATGAGCATGTATCCTAGCATAGAACAGTGATCTCCAACCTACATAGTTACCCTCAATGCAGAGATGATGTTTCAGAATCTGGAGTGGACTCCCAGAACCTTTTAATAAACATCACAAATGATTTTGAGGCGGATGTCGTGCAGACTGAATTGTGAGATACCTTGATCTAGACTCATGCCTCCAACGCGAGGGTACCATTCATAAAAAGGAAAATCTCATGAGCAATTTTCGATACTGGAAATGTCAGAGGAGCCTTTGCTGAGATTTCCTGAGTTCAGCAAAATAACAAGTCTCTAACTTTTTTCTGGATTTTTGTCACTCAAGGTCATGGTAGCCCTGTTTTTTCTTTTCTCTTCTTTTTTTTTTTTTTTTTTTGAGGCCACTCCACAGTCCTGGAACAGCTTTAGGCCACTAAGCATGAAATGGGATCCCCAGATTTAAAAACCAGATGCCTTAAAAAGCTACCTGGTATCTAAATCTAATGTCAATGTGGTAGAAGCTACAGATGAGTTCACTTAACACCCACTCCTAATACCTTGCTTCCATATTTTCTTGTACTAAGAAGATCAGAAAGTAAAAAAATCTACATTACAAAATTCCCATACAGCTAAGATTTCACAGATTTCTAGAGATTCTGACAAGCAGATAAGATTGTGAGAGACCTGGAGGGCAAAGTTAATTGGCATATTTGAAATCATACCTTGTTGAAGCATTTGGTTCCACTGGGCCAGTTGTAGTCCACATTCTGATTTCTGTTCCCCAGAGTCATGACTATTAAGAAGCTAGTGAGAGCATCAACGTATAATCAGTTATATGTTGGACATTTCTCATGGTTCCAGGCTGAGTAGCAGACAATCTTACTGCCTTGGATTTCCAGTGAATTTTGTGAGCTATCTACTTAAGCCAAATGTAATGGCTTCTGTTGTCTGCAACTAAGCTGCCTCTAGGTTATGCTTAAAGGGTTTAATGAGTTCAAAGCTGTAATACTTCCTCCACCCTCCTGTACATTTCCTTGGTGGAGGCATCAACTCTTACATTATTCTAGAGTCCATAATCCACATCCTTTAATGGATGATCCCAGCCCAGGCATAGTGATATATTTTACTTGGATATAAAAAATTGCTGACATTCATTTTAAATGCCATGTAAAATGTTTTCGAAGCATTCTTTATGTCTTTTTATTGTATCTTCCACACTTTTCCCCCATTCATCCCTGAGAAATGAGCCCTTATAAAAATAGGGACACTTTTAGATTAATGATAAGAAATGGCCACATGTAGAACAGTAATAATAATAATAACAATACTCATAATAATAATAAATTTTCTGTTACAATAGTAATAGCTACAATATCTTGAGCAATTATTCTTCTCCAAGAAACACACTGGGGTACTGTATAAAGTATCTCATTTAAAAACTGGCAGAGTTTCAGACTGTCTGGTGGCCCTTCATCCAGATTCATTTTTGCTGCATATTTTTGTTGCTACTGAAAACCTCAAGTCATGGAAAGAAAGTTCTTTACTATATTTCAGTGTTATTCCCTAGTTTCTATTCTTCTTTTCACAGTCAGTATGAGGACATGCTGTGTTAAGTGAATGTTAACACTGACAAAGTCACGTTCCTACGTCCCTGCCTACCTTGGGAATCAGGCTCACATGCTTTTGTTGGTTGGTATCTGCCAATGTGGCCTTATAAAGGCAATTGTCTCTGGCATGGTCCAAGATGGACTGATGATTGTGTTGCACAGAGCAGGTGTTTAACATGAGTAAGTCATTCTGGTTTTTCTAGGTGTGTCCCTAAGAGACATGGGGTTGACTGCAGGTCACTATCAATTATACTGTGTGTTCTCAGGTATGGTTACCTTAAGAGATCTGCTCTGGGATGTCACTTCCTTCTATGAGACATTTATTTCTATTTGCAGGAACTTTTCACTCTCTCTGTCTGTTACTGTTCAAAGGTCACCTGAAATGCAGAGCTTTTATTAGCTATAGTGAAAGGATGTACTTTTCCCTGAAAGCTCTCTGCCAAGTGCCCTTCCCATTCTTTTATTAATGAGAGAATGGATTCTCTCTTCACTTGCCTAGCCTATAGCACTTACTTTCTTTCTCCTTCCTTCTCTCTCTTCTTTCACTTAGTAATCCTCTGCCTGTTATGTCTTTTGCCCAAAGGAAAATGATGGACAGATCTATTATCCTGCTTGTTTACTTTTCCTTTTAATCTTTTTTTTTTTTGGGGGGGGGGTCACCAATTTTCAGATGAGAATATAAACTCACAAAGGATTTTCCTCCTTCTCAAAATAGCCATCCTTCTTTCTGGCTGGCACAGGTAAATTACCCTGCGGTGCATGTGATGGGTCTGCTTAACCACTTCCCTCCCTGTCATGTGGACGGCACAGGCAGGACCGATTGTGGTAGCACAAAGCGGTGAGAGCAGTAGGAGACAGCGTGTAATTGGCTTCTACTTTGTGAGCTGGAACTTCCTGTTGAAAAGAGGTGAGTGCGACTGACGTGAAGCTCTTGGGGCAAGAGTTTTTCAACCCCGGTTGGCTTCTCATTCATGGCCCGAGAGTACAAAAAATCTCTCTCTCTCTCTATCTACAGATATGCTCGAGAATTTGAAAATGTACCAAACTATAAATCACACCCTTTTGCATTTTTTTTTTTTCCAAAGAGGAAACCTCTGTCGATGAGGATAAACTACCAAAGCAGGATGAGTTCATGTAGCTCCTAGAGTTTTGCCAACAGTACCAGCTCCAAATATGAAGTATCACTGGCATTAGCTAGTTGGTGGGAAACTTGCAGTCTGCCTTCATCTGGTATTGGCTGATGACTTGCACAACATCATGCTGTCAGGATGGTTATAAAGCATCCTTAACTAAAGAAGAGGAATGCAAACAGAAAAGAAAACCTTGATCTAGAAAAGTTTGTATTTTCTTCTCCTACCCTTTGGTAAGCAAAGAATGTTACACTGAGAGCATTCAGTGCTTGACCGAATGCTTGTGTCCCTTCAAAGATTAGTATGTTGAAATCCTCACTCTCAATGAGCTGGTATTAGGGGGTGGGGTATTTGTTAGTTGATTAGGTCATGAGGACAGAGCCCTTACATACAGAATTAGTGCCCTTATAAAAGAGACCCCAGAGAGCTCCCTATCAGTCTGCCATGTGAGAATGCAAGGAAAGACTATGAAAAAAGTACCCTCAGCAGGCACAATTATGCTGGATCCCTGATTATGGACTTTCTAGCCTGAAGAACAGTAAGAAGTAAATTTCTGTTGCCTATAAGCCAAATAGTCTATAGGACTTTGTTATAGTTGCTGGAATGAATTAACATACCTAAGTTCCAGTAAATCATTCACATCGATGATCTCTCCTGAAATGTCAAAGGAAAAATTTCAAAAATCCATAACATTGGGAATGGGGATGTAATATCCAAAGAAAGAATCAAGGTTCCAAATGATGGAACAGTGGGATGAGAACCAAAGTGAGATACAATTTAGTTGAACATCAAGTCGCTGAATTAAATGAAAAAACTCACTTTAAATTTTGAATGATGCTGACATGATTTAATTGTTGCTCTTGTGACAAATGTTAAGGAAGATTGGGTTGATTTTAAGGTCATTATGCACCAGTTGTCTAATGTGGCACTACACTAAAAGTTCCTTGTGGTTAAGCATCATATTTCAATTATTTCCAATACTAAGCATAGTTTATGGAAAATATCAGGTATCAATTAAAATTTTCAGAATGTGACTGCTAAAAGGATCTTAGAGTTATAGAACTAAATTTTTGAACTGTTGAAACAAACATTGGTAATAATGACAAGAGAAACATGAGGAGGATGTAGAAGTAAGAGGAAGCCACATGAAAGAAGACAAAGAAATGAGAGCTTGCTTTTCTTGGCAAGGCAAAAATTTTGAGATGAAAATCTCCATGACAAAAGATCTTCCTTGTTATGGATAGGCAGAATTAATACTGTCCAATGGCCATACTACCAAAAGCGCTACACAGACTTCATGCAATTCCTATTAAAATTCCAATGATGTTCTCCAGAGAAACAGGAAAAGCAGTTATGAAATTTATCTGGAAAAATAAGAGACCCAGAATAGCCAAAGCAATCTTTAGTGAGAAAAGTGAAGCAGGAGGCATCACAATACCAGACCTTAAATTATACAATAGAGCTTTAGTAACAAAAACGGCATGGTATTGGCAATAAAACACATGAATATCAATGGTACAGAATAGAAGACGCAGAGAAAAGCCCACATAAATACAGTTATCTCATACACGACAAAGACACCAAAAACGTACATTGGAGAAAAGATAGCCTCTTCAACAAATGGTGCTGGGGAACTGGAAATCCATATGTAGCAAAATGAAATTAAACCCCCATCTCTCACCCTGCACAAAAATCACTCAAAGTGGATCAAGGACCTAGGCATTAGAACAGACATCCCTACTAGAAGAAAATGTAGGCCCAACTCCCCATCATGTTGGATTAGGAATAAAATTTCTCAACAAGATTCCTAAAGCACAAGAAGTAAAATAAAAAATCAACAATGGGATGGTATCAAACAAAAAAGCTTCTTCACAACAGAGGAAACATCAAGAACATGAAGAGAGCCTATAGAATGGGAGAAAATCCTTACCGCCTGCACCTCAGAGAGAGCATTAATCTCCAGGATATATAAAGACCTCAAAAAACTTAATGCAAAACCCACATATCTCAATAATAAGTGGGCAACGGAACTGAACAGACACTTCACAAAAGAAGAAATACAGCTGGTTAACAATTATATGAAAAGATGTTCAACATCTTTAGAAATTAGAGAAATACAGATTGAAACTACACTGAGATTTCATCTCTCTCCAGTCAGAATGACAATTATCAAGAATACAAGTAACAATAAATATTAGCGAGGATGTGGGGAAAATTTACATCATACCTTGCTGATGGGACTACAAATTGGTGCACCTCTCTAGAAAGCAGTATGGAGATTCTTTAGAAATAGGAATAGAACCACTGTTTGACCCAGTTATCCCACTCCTTAGTATGTACCCAAAGGACTTAAAATCAGCATACTCTAATGATGCAGCCACAACAGTGTTTATAACAGCTCAATTTGTAATAGCTAAGCTATGGAACCAAACTAAGTACCCTTCAACAGATGAATAGATAAAGAAAATGGGTATATATACACAATGGAATATTACTCAGCCATAAAGAAGAATGAAATTATGGCATTTGCTGCTAAATGGATGGAACTGGAGAATATCATGCTAAGTGAAATAAGCCAATCCCCAAAACCCAAAGACTGAATGTTCTCTGCAATATGCAGATGCTGACACATAGTAATGGTGGGGTAGGAAAAATAGAAGTTCATTGCCTTAGACAAAAGGGAATGGAGGGAAAGGAGGGGGGATTGGAATAGGAAAGATAGTAATATGACTTGGACATAACCTTCCTATGTTCATATGTGAATATACAACCAGTGTAACTCCACATTATGTGCAACCACAAGAATGGGAAGTTATACTCCATGTATGATATGTGAAAATAACTCTACTGTCATGTATAACTAAAAAGAACAACAAAAACAACAACAAGACTCCATGAGAGTTTCATTTCAGTTTTTGAAGAGGCTAATTATTTTTAAAATTTTGTCCCTGGCAGGTAAATTATTTTAAGTTTCAAACACTCTGAGAGGCAAATCTTACCCAGATATGAGGAAGGACTTTAAGCTGTGAGTAGCAAAAGCTTTCTGTTGCCCTCCACTATCAATTTCCTTTTTATTTTATTTTCATCATAGTAGAATCTTTCATCTTTTGGATAAGCCTGGAATGAAGGCTTCCTTAGTCATGCTTAACTGGAATGTGACAGTTCTCACCAACTGAAACTGAGCAGGATTTGAGAAGAAATGATGTGTAAGACTTCTGGTTGGGTTTTTTCAAGGAAGGGGTGTACCTCCATTCTTCTTCTTTCCTCCTTCTTGCTAATGGAAATGTAGACTCATGATCATTGGGGCTGGAATGGGCATCTTTTTTTTTTTTTTTTTTTTTTGGTACTGGGGATTGAACTCAGGGGCACCGCTGAGCCACATCTCCAGCCCTATTTTGTATTTTATTTAGAGACAGGGCCTCACTGAGTTGCTTAGGGCCTCGCCATTGCTGAGGCTGGCTTTGAAATCATGATCCTCCTGTCTCAGCCCCAGAGCTGCTGGGATAACAGGCGTGTGCCACCATGCCCAGCTGGAAAGTCCATCTTGATCATGAGAAGCTACATCTTGAAGACAGCAAAAGAAAGGATGCACAGAATTATGTTTTCTAATGTTTGCATAGCTGTTATATCAGACTTGGACCACCTTCCAGAAGAATAAACCACTATATTGCTAAAAAACACTATTTTGGGGGTCACTCTGTGACAGCAGGAAAACTATCATCTTATTTGTCTATTTGTTTAAACAAGTTATTTGAGAGGTTGTGACTTTCTTTTAGTAGGAGGAGTTCAAGTAACAATATGGTGGAGGAAAGTATCTCAGACAAGAAATCCTTTATGATTTCTCAGATTTTATATATGGAACACATGGATGATAATGGAAAAATTTATTTCAGCCTAACATATCTTAGAAGATACTTCATTTATGATTTAAGCTTTAAAAGGTGATATAAAACTGTGTTAAGTGAAGGTTAATTGGGGATATTTACCTGTGGAAAGATAAACCTGAGAGCTTTGAGTTGGTAGCCTGTGGAAACTACTGCCACATAGCAGGTAGGATGTGATGTATAAGATATAAATTTTTCTGGGCTCCTGAGGAAAGAGTTTGGATCAGTGGGTGGAAACACCAGGATTATGATTGGAACTGTGGCTGCCAGGCAGGATTCTTTCCATCTAGTACAAATATCATCCAAGATTTGGAATTTTTATAGTAGATCTTATTTTGTTGGTTTGAATACAATCTTTTCTATGGTTCTTTGGAATCCTGGTGATGATATTTGATCTAGCAAAGTTTTACCCTAAACCAGGCATGGCCTATTCTTTCTATGTTATTAGAACTAAGAATTAACGAAGTGGAATTTTAGGGGTAAATTCCAAACATGGCTGAGTTCATTTTTAATGTATAAATTTCTCTCTCCTGTTGATGTCTCCAATGTAGGTATTTTATGAAAAATCTCAGTGAGTTCAGAAGTGTCACATCTTAAAATCTGAGAGTGATTCCTGTCAATCAGATTTTAGTCACATATTTTTTAAGCACTACATGCAAAGAATTGTTGATCAAATAAAAGAACTAACATGAACATAGTGATTGAAATAAGGAACTGGAAGATGCCCACTTCCCTCTTCATGTGCACATTTCTCTTCTCAGACTGTGGGAAAACCTTCCTCCTGAATGTCCTTTCGTTGCTCCTATTTTTCTGGAGCCCACAATGTGACATTTTCCTTTCTCTCTTTTAGGGTTCTCCAGACCATGCAGTTGGCTGGCATGATTCTTCAGTTGCTTTAGGTCTACATTTTGTGAGGCTGAACTTTCTGGAATAGTTTCAAGAAGTAGTCTCGTTCGCTTTCGCCATTGTCTTTCCATCTGAGCTATCCCTATTTCTGCGACTCTTCGGGATGACTTCTGGTTTCTTATGCAAGTTTCACCTTTCGCCAGTCATCCCTTTGTTCAATTACCCATTCATCCAATAAACATTTACTGAGGACCTATTTCCAATTCATATATTCTGCCATGCACTTGGTGTCCAGAAATGAATATGACCCATTTACTCATTCAACAAATGGTTATTATGGTAGGCAGCATGTACATAATAGTGAGCAAGATAGATTTTCAGAAGGTTTAAGCTAGTGAGCAAGCTTTAACCCAAGAGAGGAATACAGATTCATCTGAAAATAGTAGTTAGCATTTATGGAAAGGCTACTTAGTCCACATTACTGTTGTAAGTGCTTTGCATGCATTGTTTCATGTAATAATGATCACACTAACCAGACAGGTAGTTTTCTTGTCTCTGTTTGACAGAGGAAGGAACTGGGGAACAGAACGATAAGTAATGTGCCCATGATCACACAGCGATTAAATGATGGAATGGCTTTTATTCACTCTAAATTCTGCATTTTTAACCTGAAGTGGAGGTGAGAATAGTATTTATCACTGATTGATAAATTATTTAAAATTGTTTAAAATCGCACATACCTAAAGCTTGTAGTCCATTTTTAATTGTCTTTACCTTCTCTGCACATGAAGTATTCCTTACTCTTGCACCCAGAGGAGACCACTCCCACCACTACCCCTGCTCCCCAAAGTTCCCCTGCTTTTAACTACTATGCTACTGCTTCCTGAGATCACTGTAACACACATGGGAGAAAGGTAAAAAGACCAGGGGAGTCTGATGGAAATTAATTAACCCAGAGTGGTAGATGAAGCTGGAGGAATTAAGCTAAGCTTAAGTGATCAGCGGAAGTTTGCCAAACAAAGTAGGTGAGAGGTCAGGGTGCAGGAAAGGGCACTCCAGGCAGCAGGGACCGCTTGAGCAAAGGCAGGGAGACAAAAACAATACGTGCAGAGACTGACAAAGAGTTTGATGTTACGGGATCCAAAAGTCACAGACAAGAATTGCCGGTGGAAAGCAAGCAAGGACAGACTCCTCGGAGGCATGCAAGCGGGCCAGGCAAAGAAGCTGGACCAGCATCAGCATCCTGTGTGCCACGGAGGTCACTGAGGACATTTAAATAAAGGACCACCATGGAGTTCTAGTAAAACACACTGGAGGATGGGTTGGCGGGAGGCAGGACCAGAGATAGAGATCTTTTCCAACTGTCTCTGAATATCATACTCCTTCAAATTGCCTCCTGTACTGTCACATGGAACAGCTAAAATGGGCAAGTCAGAAACTATTTGGACATCCTATTTGGGAACCCTCTTCAAAACTGTAACACTACTCTCCAGGAGCTTCTGCTCAAGGCAGGGGTCACCAAGAAGACCCGGGACAGTCATGGTTAAAATGGATAAGGTGGCCTATCTGAATAAAAGCATCTCTGGGAGCTGTGTCAGCGTCTCACTCCAGCCGACAACAAATTATTCCATCTCTGGCAAAGGTGTACTTGCTGACGATTTCATGGGGTAACACTGGATTTGCAACACGAAACACTAGTGTTAGCAAAGGGTATAGCTAGCAATTTGAAATTGGTACACACAGCAGTCAATCTATTGCTCCCCATCCCCATCGTTCCCCAACGTAGACTTGCCATTAAACACAGTATGAGGTACTGCCCAGTGGGGACACGTCTACCCGCAGCCAGCTGCATGCTCCCCACCCTCTCCTCTCCCCTCTGCTTCTTGAAGACACAGAAGAAATAAAACAAATTGGCATTTGGATAGCTCTTTGGAGTTACTTTTTGTTGAGACTTTTGTTTTCTCATCTCTTCAGAGTACACAGGAGGGGAGAAAAGGAGACAGGGAGAGACAAAGGGTGGCAGGAAGGGAGGCAGTAAAGGGAAACACGTTTTCTCTATCCAGAAGGGTAGTTTATTATCTTAAGTACTGGGAAGGAAGAAACAGAAAATCAAATAAATTCATTTCAACAAGCACTTATTGAATCCATATGCTTAGATGGCTAAGATAGGGTCTGTGTCCTCACGTTGCCCAATTTGGTTGTGGAGACTGATGCACACATTCATGTCCCATGAAGAGTGACGGGGGTCTATGATTGGTACAGAAGCCACCTTGGGGAGAGACAGGAACTTGAACTGGAACTCCATGGGTTAGTGGAAGACAGAGAATCTTAAGGAGCCGGGAAGTTGGGTGGGAAGTTCTCCAGACAAACATGAGTGTACAGGAAACATTTCAATCAGAGCAGAGATACAGGGGTAGCAAACAGCATTGCTAACCTTGGAACCAGAAGTCATTCCATGTCAGGAGCTAAAATTGTGAGGAGTGGGAAGGAAGCACCATGAGATGAGACCCCAGAGATAGTCCTGTAAAGACCATGGGCTCTAGGAATGTGGCACTAGAATCCATATATATATATATATATATATATATATATATATATAATTTTACCCCTAAAGAAAAGAAAAGGGAACTGATGAGGGTTTTCAAAGAGGGAAGTAACATGATCAGATTCTTAGAAGATTCTGTCTATGCAGTGTGGGTTGCGGAAGGGAAATAGGGCAATAAGAGGCTATCTACAGAAACACATGACCCTGGATTTCTGTTTTCCATAGAGATGGATAAGAAGGTTGGTTTAAGATATAGACAGTTGATGACTGTTACAGGGAATGAAATTAACATTTTTCAATTCCCTTCTTGCTATGTTCACAATGTTTGTGTTTTCCCCACAATCTGTGTGTTGAAACTGAATCTGCAATGCAGTAATACTAAAAGATGGGACCTTTCAGGGGTGATGAGGTCCTGGGGGCAGAGTCTGCAGGAGTGGGATTAGTTCTTTTCTAAAAGAGGCCCAAGGGAGTTCATTCTCTCCTTTCTCCTTGTGAGGACACAGCTAGAAGGTCACTAACCTATATCGGCAGCTAGAATTGAGAAATTAATGGTCAGTTTTAATCTTGCTCCTCTTTGAACTTAAGTACAAGTTATAGAGACAGTTATTATGCAGTAGAAATTAGTAGGAACGGAGTTGGAAAACCTTAGTTTAAATCTTCATTCTCTGGGCTGGAGATATAGCTCAGTTGGTAGAGTGCTGGGTTCAATCCCCAGCACCACAAAACAAACAAACAAAAAAACATATCTTAATTCTGTCACTTACTGAACAGATGGCTTGCTAAACTGCTAAAATCTTTGACCCTGCAGAGTTTCATATTAAGCATCCTATGTAAAAATGTATATATAAATGGCTCAAGTGGAGTTTTGGGGGGTAGAAAGAATCCAGAACAAAGGCAGAAGAGAAGGGAGGGTTTTCTAGGGAAGACTCATGCTCCTATAGGTATTTAATTCATGCTTCAAGTTACTCTGTAATTCTGACTCTGGGACTAAGAATTTCCTGATGTTGACCACTTCTTCCAAATCCTTATTATTATTATTATTATTATTTTTTTTAGTTAAGTTGAAACTCAAGATGCCTTTCCCAAGGAAGTTTCCAAAGGCATTTATTCCTTTCTTTCTGGGTGTAAAGGAATCTGGTGAAAGCAAGTTAATCACTGAATCTGAGTTCAAATTCCAATCCTGCTGCAGTCTACCTATGTGACCTTGGGTAAGTTAATTAACCTCCAGGGCTCTAGCTTCTCCATGTGTCATAATATTGTCGATAGACTTCGTAAGTAAAAGAACATGGATCCCCAGCACAGACCCTGGCATACAGCAAAAGCTCAATGTTTCTTTTGTTCTGTTTCCTTCTTTCTTTCTTTTCTTCTACCAGTTGGTCTTCCTTTCTCTCTCCCTCCCTTCTGCAAGCTCTCCTGACCCTCTGCTCCTTTGGCTAAGTGGATTCAGTTCTGGAAACCGAGTGGCTTCTGGTTCATTTCAGGACACAGATATTTTGAGCTGTTTGTTTTCCAGCTTACAGTCATGTTTTCCAATTCAGGTTACGTTTCCTGCTGGAAAACTGGGCCCTCACAAGAGCTTTTGGCAGCCACAGACTGATTTGGTTGAGAACCATCCCATCCTTGGCAGGCAGTTGACGAGAGCCACTCTGTGTGCGGGCGGCAATTCACACTCCTTCTCTGAGGTTGGACTGCTCGCCAAAGTCACTACCCACACCGCTCCATCTCCCCTGAGATGGAGAAACCCTTTTCCAGTTTAATGGCTATATGCTTCCTTGGAAGTGGAATGCAGAAGCACTGAGACAGATAAAGCTGTGTTTTGCTCCTCTCCTTTGTCAGAAGCTAAATATGGACTACTGGGCTTTTAAGCCCCTGTGAAGGCGGTGGATGGGGAAAAGCCTCAGTCATTAGTGCAATTCTGTGGAAATTGCACTAATCTACTGGAATGTTCCCTGGTTCCCAGGCCTTGCCTTTTACCTCTGCTGACTTTGATACTAAATTTATCTGGATCTTAGGTGACCATACTTGGTACTTCCTACACTAGGTTCCTTCCGAGTCTCATCTCCCAGTCTCAATTGTGGTTCCTTTCTACACCATCAGGAAGGTAGCTATTTTATGTTGGCTTTCTCATTTTTTAGTTTTGCCTTCAGTGTTTCCATCTTGAGCCTAAATCAACATGTCTGAAACTAAACAGTGACTGTCGTATCTCTGCTTCTCTTGTGCTCTATCGTTCAGGGAAGACCATAATGAGCTCAGGTAGAATGAGCCGAGGAACTACAGTCATTTCAGATTCTTCCATGCCCCTCTCTGTCCTCTATCCTTGCTCAATCCTTTAGAACTTACTCTCTTCTAAATATCTCCTGATTGATTTTTAAGTCAAATACTACTCTAGTATAGACTTCATTGATTTTATTTTGATAATTGCAAAATGCCCCCCTGATGGTTAATTTTATGTGTCATCTTGACTGGGAAGAGGGGTGTCCGTGGAGCTGGTAAAATATCATTTCAGGGTGTGTCTTTGAGGGAATTTCCAGAATATTAGCATTTGAATTAACAGACCAGGCAAAGAAGATAAATTCTTACTAATGTGGGCAGGAACAATCCAATATGTTAAGTGTCTGAATTGAACAAAAAGGTGAAAGAAAGGCTTATATGGTCTTTCTTTCTCCTTTTCCCATCTCTGGTCCTGAGCTGGAACAACCATCTTCTGCTCCCTCTGTACTTGGATGCTTCTTGTTCCAAGAGCTTTGGCTTTGGACTAGGATTTGTACCATCAGCTCTCTTGGTTTGCAGGCCTTTGGCTTTGGCTGAATTTTTATCACTGGATTTCTTGGTTTGCCAGCATGCAGGTGGCATATCCTGGGACTTCTGGGCTTCTTTACTCATGTGAGTCAATTCTCATAATAATCATCTCTACATCTGTATGTCTACATATGCTATTTATTCTGTCTTCTCCTTTGCTGAACAGTCTCTGCCACGGTGCAATTGTCTCTCAAATCTGTTTGTATATTTCCATTGCTTAAAATCTCTGTCACTTGTTTTTCAATGATGAGCCATAGGATTAGGTTGAAATGCAGGACATGAGTTTATCCTCTCTCTCTCTCTCTCTCTCTCTGTCTCTCTCTCTCTCTCTCTGTCTCTGCGCTCTCTCTCTCTCTCTCTCTCTCTCTCTCTCTCTCTCTGTCTCTCTCTTTCATATTCCAGGATACCCTGGACAATGTCATGACTCCTTTATCTTTGATCCTACAATGTCTTCTGCCTGCAAAGTTCTCTACTCTGCCTTGTTCATTCATTTGTTCATTCAAGAAATTATTGCCAGTCCCAAACCCTAGTGTAAGAATTCTTCTGCTTAAAACAGAGTTTGAAAACACTAGACTCAGTAATCCCTAAAGTGCTTTCCAGCTTGAAAACCCCATGATTCTGCAAAATTTTGCAGTTAGTATTCAGAGTCACCTGCTTTCTCTCCTTTTCTTTTCTCTTTTTTGGGGATGTCAGAGCAATAGCTGCCTTAGAAACCATGTTGTGGGCTGACAATGCCCTTTAAAAGAGGTCTAAAATTGAAGATCAAATTCACAGAAGTACCACCAGCATTGTTTGTAGAAATGAGTCTCAGAGCAGAAATGGTGTGGTGGGAAAAAAAAAAATGTGCCAATTCTGGTAGAAAGAAAATGTGAGCTCAGAGATCTCATGGGACTTGACATTTCCATCGATCATGGCCAGCAAGCATGGAAGGGGAATGACTTGGTTTAATGCAAATCCTCTGGATCTAGTTAACCATTTGGAAATCATGAATAACAATCACTTTCTCCACTAGGGCCCAATTCTCATCACCAGCTATAATAAATACATATCATATTGCCCATGCATCAGTGTTACGCAGTTCTTCAGAAAAATACTCCAGGGATATACATGCATGTGCGAGCTGGCACACAACATGCACATACACACGAAAGAACTTATTTCTATACCAATTTTTCTCTAAATCACAAAATAAGGCTGATTGATAAATAGATGGATAAACTCTTTTGCCGTCTTTCTTTCAATTGATAGCACCCTCTCCAAACCATCTCCTTAACCTTCCCACCCGCATACAGCAATCCCAGAGAGTTTGCACCTTGGCCCCACATATTTCTTGGTCTTCTTGCTTCATCATCATGTATTATTCCTTTGTCTTACTAGACTGCATTTACCGGGCTCCAATAGCTTCCTCTCCGAACACCAGCTTCGTGGTCCTTCTTGTCGTGATACACAGTCTGGCTTCCCACATTGTTGTCCTGGCATACACACTTGGACTCACTCATCCTTTGATTCAATTTGCTCCCAGTGTTCTAGGAAACCCTTCTCTCCAATTTCCATATCAAATCCCCTGCCTGGGGACTCCACCTTAGCAAAGGCTGCTGGCCTTGTTATAGCCCAGCTGGGCCAGATATTAAGCTACTGTCTGTTGGCGCCCAACCCACCCTCTGCACTCAGAATTGGGATGTGCGGACTGGGAGCCTATAAACCTCACTTCTGCTTTGCCACCTGGCTGCATGATTGGCTCTGTCAATAGGGGCACCGGAGGGAGATGGTGAGACAGGAGGAGGAAGAGGGATTTTCTGCTTCCTGTCCGCTTCACATGGGCATTCAGTGGGTTATCCCAGGCTCCCTTCTTCGCCCCAGCAGGAGCAGTTTATTTTTGCAACAGCAGCTGAGTTCAATTTTTTCCCCAGCACTTGAACAATCAACCTCCTAGCACCTTCCTCAGAGACATGAGTTCAGCCCAGTGAGGGAACGCCCCCCCAAGAGCCTGAGGGTCTGTGGGAACTTCGTGTACTTTTCGGACTCTCGTGCATTTATGGGACCCATATCCGCACTTGTAAACATTAATAACTTCAGTATTTTTGCTCTTCCAGCCATAAGGTTAATAACTTTTCCTATAGTATCTCTGAGATATGTTATTATATCTTTTTGACTTTTCGGATATGAAGTTAACAATTTTTTTATACTTTGATAAAAATGCTTTCTGTTAAAATAACTGGCATGATTTCTTTCTGTGACACTAGCCACAAAGGAGGTGATTTATAGAAGGATTCTTTTAAATGTTCATCACTATCTGCATTTTTCAGAATCTATTGACTTTAGTCCCTCCCTCAAATGAGTCAGGGGAGTTGCGACACTAATATTGGGTTCTAAAGGATTGGGCTGGACCATGTACCTATCCTTTTGGGTAGCTAAAGCAAAAAGCATTTTCCAATCTATTTTGGACTTCAGTGCTCATGCCAATTCTACTTTTTGGTTTTTTTTTTGAAGAAACAATAGTTTATTTTTCTAATCAAGTGGCCAAGCTGCTGAATCTTAAGGCATCAACAAATGTATCTTATTATTTTCTCTGAACAATAAGATCTTCTATTTTGATTATTCTTGGTGAGCAGCAGTGTTGTTTCTTCTTTGGTTTCCATTGCCAAATAGTCACGACAGACGGTTTAACATGGTGTCTACTGTTTTCAGGGGACTCTATCACATGAATCTTCATTTCCAGTGCAACAGCTATTGGCAATCTTTCGTTGAAAGACCATCCATCAGGATTTTTCTATCATGGTTGACCAAGGAGTCCTGCTTTGGCTGCCAGGCCTTCATTCTACTGAATATGATGTTCCTGAAATCTCATGGATAGTCTTTGTGTCATTTTCCAATATTTCTGTAAGCAGTGCTCTGAACAGGTGATCTCTTCTGGTTTTACTTCTCTCGTGGTGAAGTCTTTTACACAGTCCAAAAAGCAGGTGTCTATAAGTTTATTGTAGGTTCCAAGGAATTCCCTAAACTGTTTTATCTGATCAGATTCTGGTATTTGTGCAGCCATATTCTTTTGGTATGTTTATTAGTCACCTTTTCTGATGCCTGAGTTTCCTTTCTCTTCTGAAAAAGTAGTCGTCCAGCCTTTAATTGAACGTCTGTCTCCAGTGAGGCCAGATTTTTACCAGTGAGGTCTGGAGCATGTCAGTCAAAGATGAGTCCCTGAAATTTTATCCAATATCTTAATCTTGTAGGGAGAGGTGCTGCCTTTAAAATAAGAATAAATTCACATCTCTTTTAAGCCTTTCACAGTGGGTGTTTGTTCCCATCCAGAGAGGGATGGAAGTGCACTGGAGCGCCAATTCTACTTTGAATTCAGGTATGGATATTGGTGGGAACTGGACCCATCAGGCACTGTGACCAACCAGGGGGACCTTGAGTCTTCCCCCCCCCTTTTTTTTTTGCAGGCACTGATGACACCTATCTTTGTAAGATTGAAAATAGAGAAAAAAGGGTGGGGACACTCATGTTCACAGAGATTTGGTTTTATGTAGCACATAGTTGGACTGCACTTTTGTACATCCTTGAAGTTAGGTGTGGTTATAGAATTTGTTTTGGTAAATGATATCTGAATGGAATTGATGTGTGTCACTTCTGATGGCAGCTTTAAGATGCAGTGTGAAATTTGACTCTTTTTTTTTTGTTTATTTGGTTTTTTTTTGGCTTTGGCTTTGGCTTTGGCTGTTTTAAAGGATTTATTGATTTGAGCCTCTGTCAGCCTGGGTTTCTGAGTGTCTATGATAAACTGATTCCTTACTCTTCTTGTCCCTGGAAACTGACCTGCACTAGACATGTAATGGCCTGAAAAATAGATGTTTATTGAATTAAGCCATGGAGAGTTGGAGGATGCTTGTTATCATACATAGTCCTACAGGAGAATAAAGCTTGAGAAATGCAGGAAGTTAGAAGTGAAAGCTCTGACCTTGTGTGTTGAAGCTGAGGGCATGGAGGCTGATTCTCTGCATTCAGACCTGCTTTAACTCTTGATTTTGGGCCGTTTAGTTATGTGATAATAACCCAGCTTCTTAAGTTCTCTAATTGTTTTCTTTTTGGCAAAATGAAAATATTGTTATCTACCTTGTAGGGTTGCTGGGATGATGAAGTAACAAGGAATAAAAATGCTTAGCACAATGGCTACTACAAGAAGTTATCATCATTTCTAGGTGCACACAGAAATCGTGTGCCGGGTTGAAAATAATGTCCTGAATGAACCATCAAAACACAGGATGCAGGCCAGGAGACCTTAGCAGCCTTGTGACATTAAAAAGCTACACGGTATACTCAGTCTCCTTATGTGTAAAATTGGGAGAACTATGTCAGTGCCTTATCTGATTCTTAGGATTGTTATGATCAGTCTTGATTAAGACACATGAAAATTCCAAATGAACTATAAAGCCTGGAACAGAAATGAAATGATTTACTAAGGGATGAGCTATCTTGGGGTAGCACAAATATGAACTCAAGCTTAGGAAGGGCAGTCTAGACCTGTGTAAGTGAGAATAAATGTCTTAATAATAGACTTAGAAGACCTACATTTCTTCATGTTCTTACAGTTTTAAAGGAAAAATAAAAAATGCTGGGAAACATCTGCCCCTTACTTTTATAAAAAAGGGAATGATATGTGGATATGAGATTGACAAATGGATTTTAGATTAACAAAGTGGATATTTTAAATTGAATGTGGCGCTCTGGTCTATCTATCATCTATCTATCTATCTATCTATCTATCTATCTATCTATCTATATCTGTCAATCCATCCATTCATCCCTCCATCTAGCAATAATTTGGATTTCTAGACATATGAGATTGATCCTGGAAAAGTAGGAATAGAAAAGAAACTAGAATTAAAATCTTCCCATAGCAATGCCTGGGCACATGAAAGAGGGTGTCAGGGTACAGAAGCATTTATTTTGTAGGGATGTTTTCTTGGACAAATTGTTTTTAAACCTCAGCACTGTCATCTGAGCAATGTTATATCT
Organism: Sciurus vulgaris; assembly: GCF_902686455.1. Taxonomy (NCBI): domain Eukaryota; kingdom Metazoa; phylum Chordata; class Mammalia; order Rodentia; family Sciuridae; genus Sciurus; species Sciurus vulgaris. Next base: position 63,891,260 of record NC_136476.1, read on the forward strand.
TTTAAAATCTATTATACATAAAAAAGGATTGTAAGGTCAAAATAACCATGTATCAAAGTACCTAGCACCATGACACTGTTAAGGATTGAGTGTGTTCCCCCCACAGTTTAGAGTTTGAAATCCTAACCCCCAGGTGACAAGAGTAGGCAGAGCCTTCAGAGTGATCAGGTTATGAGGGCAGAGTCCTCATGAATGGGAATAGGGCCCCTCATAAAAGAGACTCTAGAGAGATCCCTTGCCCCTTCTGCCATGGGATCTTACACTGAAAAGATAACCTTCTATAATGAGGGTCTTCACCAGACACAGAACCCACCGGTCCTTTGTCTTGGACTTCCTAGCTTCCAGAACTGTAAGAAATAGGTTTCTGTTGTTTATAAGCCATTTTGCCTTTGGTAGTTTGTTATAGCAGCCTGAATGGACATAGGCACATTCATTAAATAGCATTTACTATGATTTTATTGTTATAATCTAGAGGATGAAGGAGAAAGGAACATCATCCAAAATATGTTTTCCCATTTGTGAATGAGGTGATATTTGGGCAACAGAAAGGGAACAAAACTGGCCACTCTTCATAGCTAGCTTTATTTCATGGCAGGGTCATATATTCAGTCTCACCCTTAACCTCTTTCCTTCAGAAGAAATGGAAGACAGAAGAAAGACATGATAGACTGGGAGAGAAGGAAGCAGGGAATGAAAAAGAAAAATTTAAAGGAAGTTAGCTTCAAGGGTAATCCAGATTGAGGACTCCAAGTTCATGAGATGATTCTATAATGGGTAGATCCCCAATTAAGAAGTACTAGGCATTCTTAGTCATTCAGAGATCTTCCTTTACATTTCAGAAAAGCAACCTTTCAAGAAGTTGTCTGCTTTCTGGATTCTAGATGGCATCAGAAATGTAGGTGAAATTTGGGGCCTGAATGTCTCAATTTTTTTATCATTTTGGCCCTATATAAGCTGTGCATATTTTCAGACAATGATAACTAATCTGGGTTTAACTTTTTTGTTCTGATATAATTACAAATTTATAGACAATTTGTAAAAATAGTAAGAAGAAATCTTAAAAGTCCTATATCCAGCATCACCAAGTATTACATTGTGCCCCAGTTATTTTATCACTTTCACATAAGTCTGATTTTTTTATATCTATCTGATTATTGTACATATATATGTATGAGAAATTGAGAGATATGATTTTACACATGTATATAAGAACCGATTAGTTACTGGATAAGAACACACCCATACAGAAAATTTGTTCATAATATAATATTACGTTGGAAAGATCTTTTGCAAAAATTCCTCATTCACTATTTTATTGATTTTCACTTCTTTATTTTACACACTTTGGTTTTAATTTGTTTGTTTGCCCCCCCCCCTAGTTTTTTAAGGTAGAAATGTAAATAATTTTAAACCTACTTTTCTCCTCAGATTTATGCATTTATACTATAATTTCTCTTTAGTGATTTCCCACACATTTAATATACTGTATTTTTATTATCATAAAGTTCAAAATATTCTCTAATTTCTCTTGTTATAATTTTAAAAACAATCTATGGTTATTTAGAGGCACTGTTTTATTTCTAAATATTAAGAGCTTTTTTTAAAGTTATCCTATTGATTTTGATTTCTAATTTAATTTCATTTTGATCACGCAACATACTTTACAAGATCTCAATATTTTGAAATTTGTTGAGACTTTCAATGGGATAGCATATAGTCTCTCTTGGTCAATATTTCATATATGATTGAAAAGAATGTGTGTTCTGAAATTTTAGGGTAGAGTTTTAAAAATATCAGAACAAGAAAGCATATTGTTCAGCTCTTCTAGATTCTTACTGATGTTTTGTTCAGTTTTATCAATTACTTAAAGAATGACATCAACATATTCAACCACTTTGCTTCAGGTACAGTCATGCACTTCATAAGCACATTTTAATCAATGACAGAACACATCTATGATAGTTGTTCATAAGATCATAATGGAGGTGAAAAATTTCTCCTGCCTAGTGATGTCATAGCTGTCCTAATATCATTACATAATGTGTTTCTTATTCATGTGTTTGTGGTGATGTTGGTGTAAACAAAACTGTCATATTGCCAGTTGTATGAAAGCATAGCACATGTAATTACATACTTTTTTCATCTCTGAAATTTTATTCTATTTGTGTTTTGACATTTAAAACTCATCTTTTGTACACTGCATATAGTTCGTATCAACTTATTATGCAGTATAATAATTTCTGCCTTTTGTTCAGTGTTTATTCCATTTATTTAAATATAATTATTGAATCATTGTTTTTATAATGTTGCTATTCGTTCCAATTATATTTTAATTTCTCCATTCTACATTTCTTCCTTCTTTTGAGATGATCAAATATTAATATTCAATTTTACTTCAACTAATGACTTTTTGACCATGCTTCTTATTGTTTTAATTTAACTGTTTAGAGTTTAATATGATTACCATATGAATCTTTAACTCTCATAGTGATAAATTTTTATTACTTAATGTGAAACATAGGAAAATTAAACCTTCTTTTGTGCTAATTTAAGTGGATTGTACTATACATATACACATTTTAAGTCTTGTTTTCTTAGTTATTCATTTTTTATTGGTTCTTTTTTTATTAAATATCATAGATTTACATAGGGCAATGTTGTTTGATTCATTCTGTTATTTTTTTCCCTTCCCCCCACCCCTCCCACCCCTCTTTTCCCTCTATACAGTCCTTCCTTCTTCCATTCTTACCACCCTTCTTATCCCTAACCCTAAACCTAACCCTAACACTAACCCCTCCTACCCCCCATTATATGTCCTCATCCGCTTATCAGCGAGATCATTCGTCCTTTAGTTTTTTGAGATGGGCTTATCTCACTTACCATGATATTCTCCAATTTCATCCATTTGCCTGCAAATGCCATAATTTTATCATTCTTCATGGCGGAGTAGTATTCCATTGTATATATATGCCACAGTTTCTTTATCCATTCATCAACTGAAGGGCATCTAGGTTGGTTCCACGCTCTGGCTATGGTGAATTGAGCAGCTATGAACATTGATGTGGCTGTATCTCTGTAGTATGCTGATTTTAAGTCCTTTGGGTATAGGCCAAGGAGTGGGATAGCTGGGTCAAATGGTGGTTCCATTCCAAGCTTTCTGAGGAATCTCCATACTGCTTTCCAGAGTGGCTGCACTAATTTGCAACCCCACCAGCAATGTATGAGTGTACCTTTTCCCCCACATCCTCGCCAACACCTATTGTTGCTTGTGTTCTTGATATTCACCATTCTAATTGGGGTGAGATGAAATCTTAGGGCAGTTTTGATTGACATTTCTCTTATTACTAGAGATGTTGAACATTTTTTCATATATCTGTTGATTGCTTGTACATCTTCTTCTGTGAAGTGTCTGTTCATTTCCTTAGCCCATTTGTTGATTGGATTATTTGTATTCTTGGTGTAGAGTTTTTTGAGTTCTTTATAGATTCTGGAAATTAGCGCTCTATCTGAAGTATGAGTGGCAAAGATTTTCTCCCACTCTGTAGGCTCTCTCTTCACATTACTGATAGTTTCCTTTGCTGAGAGAGAGCTTTTTAGTTTGAATCTATCCCAGTTGTTGATTCTTGCTTTTATTTCTTGTGCTATGAGAGTCCTGTTAAAGAAGTCTGATCCTAAGCCAACAAGTTGAAGGTTTGGACCCACTTTTTCTTCTATAAGATGCAGGGTCTCTGGTCTGATTTCAAGGTCCTTGATCCATTTTGACTTGAGTTTTGTGCAGGGTGAGAGATAGGGGTTTAATTTCATTCTGTTGCATATGGTTTTCCAGTTTTCCCAGCACAATTTGTTGAAGAGGCTATCTTTTCTCCATTGCATATTTTTGGCACCTTTGTCTAGTATGAGAAAATTATATTTATTTGGGTTTGTGTCCATGTCCTCTATTCTGTACCATTGATCTACCTGCATATTTTGGTACCAATACCATGCCGTTTTTGTTACTATTGCTTTGTAATAGAGATGAAGATCTGGTTTTGCGATACACCCTGCTTCGCTCTTTCTACTGAGGATTTCTTTAGCTATTCTGGGTTTCTTATTCTTCCAGATGAATTTCATAATTGCTTGCTCTATTTCTGTAAGGTACATCATTGGGATTTTAATTGGAATTGCATTGAATCTGAATAGCCATTTTGGTAGTATGGCCATTTTGACAATATTAATTCTGCCTATCCAAGAACATGGGAGATCTTTCCATCTTCTAAGGTTTTCTTTAATTTCTTTCTTTAGTGTTCTATAGTTCTCATTGTAGAGGTCTTTCACCTCTTTTGTGAGATTGATTCCCAAGTATTTTTTTTTTTTTGATGCTATTGTGAATGGGGTAGTTTTCCTAATTTCTCTTTCTGAAGATTCATCACTTATGTATAAAAATGCATTGGATTTATAAGCATTGATCTTGTAACCTGCTACTTTACTGAATTCACTTATGAGTTCTAAGAGTTTCCTGGTGGAATTTGCAGGTTCCTCTAAATATATAATCATGTCATCAGCGAACAGGGGTAGTTTGTGTTCTCCTTTTCCAATTCATATCCCTTTAATTTCTTTGGTTTGTCTAATTGCTCTGGTAGAGTCTCAAGAATGATGTTGAATAGAAGTGGTGAAAGAGGGCATCCCTGTCTTGTTCCAGTTTTTAGGGGGAATTCTTTCAGTTTTTCACCATTTAGAATGATATTGGCCATGGGCTTAGTGCAGATGGCCTTTACAATGTTAAGGAATGTTCCCACTACCCCAATTTTTTCTAGTGTTTTGAGCATGAAGGGATGCTGTATTTTATCAAATGCTTTTTCTGCATCTATTGAAATAATCATGTGATTCTTAACGCTTAGTCTGTTGATATGGTGAATGACATTTATTGATTTCCGGATGTTGAACCATCCTTGCATCCCTGGGATAAAACCCACTTGATCGTGGTGCACTATCTTTTTAATATATTTTTGTATGCGATGTGCTAAAATTTTGTTGAGAATTTTTGCATCGATGTTCCTCAAGGATATTGGTCTGAAATTTTCTTTCCTTGATGTATTTCTGTCTGGTTTAGCTATGAGGGTGATTGGCTTCATAGAATGAGTTTGGGAGGGTTCCCTCCTCTTCTATTTCATGGAATACTTTGAGAAGTATTGAATGAGCTCTTCTTTAAAGGTTTTGTAGAACTTGGCTGAGAACCCATCTGGTCCCGGACTTTTCTTTGTTGGTAGGCTTTTGATGACCTCTTCTATTTCATTGCTTGAAATTGATTTATTTAAGTTGTGTATGTCCTCCTCGTTCAGTTTAGGTAATTCATATGTCTCTAGAAACTTGTTGATGTCTTCGAGGTTTTCTGTTTTGTTGGAGTATAGATTTTCAAATAGCTTCTAATTATGTTTTGTATTTCACTCGAGTCTGTTGTGATATTTCCTTGTTCATTCCAAATTTTAGTAATTTGAGTTTTCTCCCTCTTTCTCTTTGTTAGTGGGGCTAAGGGTTTATCAATTTTGTTTATTTTTTCAAAGAACCAACTCTTTATTTTGTTAATTTTTCCGATTGTTTCTTTGGTTTCAATTTTGTTGATTTCGGCTCTGGTTTTAACTATTTCCTGTCTCCTACTACTTTTGATGTTGGTCTGCTCTTCTTTTTCTAGGGCTTTGAGCTGTAGTGTTAAGTCATTTATTTGTTGGTTTCTAATTCTTTTGTTTAATGTGCCCTATGAAATAAATCTTCCTCTAAGTACTGCTTCCATAGTGTCCCAGAGATTTTGATATGATGTGTCTTTGTTGTCTTTTACTTCTAAGAATTTTTTAATTTCCCTCCTGATGTCTTCTGTTATCCATTCATCATATAATTTTGTATTATTTAATCTCCAAGTATTGGAGAAGTTTCTGTTTTTTATTCTGTCATTTATTTCTAATTTCAATCCATTATGATCTGATAGAGTACAAGGTAGTATCTCTGCTTGTATTTGCTAACAGTAGCTTTGTGGCATAAAACATGGTCTATTTTAGAGAAGGATCCATGTGCTGCTGAGAAGAAAGTGTATTTGTTCTTTGTTGGATGGTTTATTCTATATAAGTCGGTTAAGACTAAATTGTTGATTATGTTATTGAGATCTATGGTTTCTTTATTCAATTTTTGTTTGGGAGATCTATCCAGTGGTGAGAGAGGTGTGTTAAAATTGCCTAGTATTATTGTGTTGTGGTCTATTTGATTTCTCGAATTGAGAAGGATTTATTTGATGTACATGGATGAGCCAATGTTCGGGGCAAGATATTTATGATTGTTATGTCTTGCTGATTTATGCTTCCCTTAAGCAGTATGTAATGTCCTTCTTTATCCCTTCTGACTAGTTTTGGCTTGAAGTCCACATTATCTGAAATGAGGATGGATACTCCAGCTTTTTTGCTGTGTCCGTGTGCATGGTATGTTTTTTCCCATCCTTTCACCTTTAGTCTATGGGTGTCTCTTTCTATGAGATGAGTCTCTTGCAGGCAGCATATTGTTGGATTTTTCTTTTTAATCCAATCTATGTCTTTTGATTGATGAGTTCAGGCCATTAACATTCAGGGTTATTATTGTGATATGATTTGTATTCCCAGTCATTTGACTCATTTTTGTTTTTTGACATGATTTGGTTTCTCCTTTCTTTGGCTATTCCTTTAAGCTAGTTCCTCCCGTTGCTGATTTACATCGTTGTTTTTCATCTCTTCCTCATGGAATATTTTGCTGAGAATGTTCTGTAATGCCAGCTTTCTTTTTGTAAATTCCTTTTGCTTTTGTTTATCATGGAAGGATCTTATTTCATCGTCAAATCTGACAGTAAGTTTTGCTGGGTATAAGATTCTTCTTTGGCATCCATTTTCTTTCAGGGCTTGATAAATGTTGTTCCAGGCCCCTCTAGCTTTTAGGGTCTGGATTGAAAAATCTGCTGATATTCTTATTGGTTTCCCCCTGAATGTAATTTGATTCTTTTCTCTCGCGGCCTTTAAAATTCTGTCTTTATTTTGTATGTTAGGTATTTTCATAATAATGTGCCTTGGTGTGGGTCTGTTGTAATTTTGTATATTTGGAGTCCTATAAGCCTCTTGTACTTGGTTTTCCATTTCATTCTTCAGATTTGGGAAATATTCTGATATTATTTCATTGAATAGATTGTTCATTCCTTTGGTTTGTTTCTCTAAGCCTTTCTCAATCCCAATAATTCTTAAATTTGGCCTTTTCATGATATCCCATAATTCTTGTAGATTCTGTTCATGATTTCTTACCATCTTTTCTGTTTGGTCAACTTTGTTTTCAAGATTAAATATTTTGTCTTCAATATCTGAGGTTCTGTCTTCCAGGTGTTCTATCCTATTGGTTATGCTTTCTATGCAGTTTTTAACTTGGTTTATTGTTTCCTTCATTTCAAGGATTTCTGTTTTTTTTTTTTTTTCACTATCTCTAACTCTTTATTGAAATGATCTCTTGCTTCCCGTATTTGCTCTTTTAACTGTTGATTGGTGCGATCATTTAATGCCTGCATTTGCTCTTTCATCTCCTCCTTCAATGCCTGCATTTGCTCTTTCATCTCTTCGTTTGCTTCCCTGATTGCTTTAATTATGTATATTCTGAACTCCCTTTCTGACATATCTTCTGCTCTGCTGTCATTGGTTTTATTGATATAGTATCTAGGTTTGTTTGGGACATTTTCTTCCCTTGTTTTCTCATATTGGTCAGATGTCAGTGGGACTCTGTGATATTGCAGATTTCCTCTATTGGCTTATAGTGTCCCTGTAGATTTCCAGTGTATCACCTACCAGCCTTCAGTAGCCTGAAGTCTTGGAGTAACTTGATAATGCAGTGCTTCTGAAGAACACTGCCCCTAGCCCACTACTGGTTCCAGGGAGAGAGACCTGGAGAGGTCTCTGGCTGCCCTGCCCTGGTCCCAGAGGCTGCTTGCAGGTCGGAGGTCTCTGCTGGCTTGGGGACTTGTGGCTGGCTCTGTGTAGAAATGCTCTCACTGGGTGGTCTGCTCCGAGAAGCTAGCCTAGAAAGGCGCTTCCCACTGGAGGGAGCCGGGCTGCTTGGGGAAGTCCCTGGCTACCCTGTGCTGGTCTCTGAAGCAACCTGCGGGCAGGCTGGAGCTGGCCGCGCGCTGGTTCTGTGCAGAAGGGCTCTCACTGGGGGGGCCTGATCCAAGAAGCTGGAGAATCTGGCCCTGTGAGAGGAGCCCACTGCCGGAGTGCTCATGGCTGCCTGGGGGAGACTCTACCTGCCCTGCCCTACTCTAATAAGCCGCCCGAATCCGGGCCTGCTGCCCAGGCCGAGCTTCACCAGCTGGGGGAGACTCACCCCATGGTTCTATTTTAGTTTGAGTCTCTCAATGCCTCCCCTTCCTGAATCCTGGGTTCTGGAGCGACTGGAGATGCAGTCACCCTCTATTCCACCATCTTGGATTGCCCCGTGGAAAAAACCTGCGGCCGGAGGCGGGCAGGGCCGCCTGGAGAGGTCTCTGGCTGCCCTGCCCTGGTCCCAGAGGCTGCTTGCGGGTTGGAGGTCTCCACTGGCTTCTTTATTGTTTCTTTTTAGTTATACATGACAATAGAATCCATTTTATATACTTAAAAAAGCATGGAATATATCTTCTTCTAATTAGGACCCCATTCTTGAGGATATACACATTGGTGGAATTCACTGGGGTGCATTCATATGTATACATAGGAAAATTATGTCAGATTTATTCCACTGGCTTTCTTTCTTCTATTTCCCTCCCTTCCCTTCATTCTCCTTTGTCTAATCTACTGAATTTCTATTCTTTCCCTCTCCCCACCTTACATACTTTTTTCATCTTTGAAATATGTGGCTAGCTTCCACATATCAGCAAAAACTTTTGACTTTTGACTTTGGGGATTGGATAATTTCACTTAGCACGATAGTCTCCAGATCCATCCATTTACTGGCAAATATAAAGTCATTTTTCTTATTGGATGACTATACTCCATTGGGTATATATACCACATTTCCTTTATCCATTCATCTGTTGAAGGGCATCTATGTTGGATTCATAGCTTAGCTATTGTGAATTGAGCTTCTATAAACATTGATGTGTCTGTATTGCTGTATTGAGTCATTCATTTTTTAAGAAAATGAAAAAGGAAGGAAAACATTCTTTACACTTATGCAATATTTACTAATTTTATTGCTACCCATTCTTTTGTTGATCTGTCTGTTTTGTTTCTATTTGGGTATTATTTTCTCCTCAGGTATAGAAATTCTTTCAGCATTTTTTTTTGAATGATAACTCTCCCTTCTACAAATCTTATCAATTTCCATTCAGTAGAAAGTGTCTTCATTTTATCTTATATTTTAATAATAATTGTATTGAGTATAGAATTCTTGTTATCAGTCTTATTCCTTCATTGTTTTTAGTGATATCCTTCCATTGCTTGTGTTTGTCATTATTTCTGGTGAGAAATCAGTGGTTATTGCATCACTATGGCTCTGTATATATATGTCATTTCTTTCTGGCAGTTTTTAAGATTTTATTTTTAGCTTTAGATTTCAGAATTTAAAATGATGTCATATGGTGTTGATTATATTTATGCCACATGGGATTCATTGGACTTCTTGCATCTATAAATTGAACTTTCTCACATAGTTTGGGAAATAAAATTCACTATACATTCAGATTTTTCTCTGTTCCATTCTCCCTTTGAGTATTTTTAGAATTCTTATTATAAATAGGTTAGATTGTTTGATATTGTCTCAGAGGTCACTAAAATTTTCCTCATTTTTATTAAAAAATTTTCCTGTTATTTAATTTGGATAATTTCCACTCATCTGCTTTTTAGTTCATTTTTTCTTCTGTAATTTTTAATATGCTATTTGTGGTTTCTGTTCTAAAATTTGCATTTTTTTCTTACTCTTGTAGTGCATTACACTTATACACAGCAGTGGGGTTCATTCTGACATATTCATAAATGAATATAACATTTTTCTCCATTCTAATCCCCAGTGCTACCCTTCTTCCTTCATTTCTCCCTCTGCCTCATCCCCTGACTCTACCTCCCCTTTGTCTTCCTTCTATTTATTCATTTTTAATTGTCAAATTATAGGTTTATGTAAAATTGGAATGCATTGTGGTATATTCACATATGCACCTAATATAATTTGGTCAATTTTATTCCCCATTTCTCTTCCCCTTGGTCCCCCACTTCTGCTCTACCGATCTCCCTTCTATTTTCATGAAATTACACCTTCAATTCCTTTTCTCTCTCTAGCTTCTGCATATGAGAGAAAACGTTCGACCCTTGACTTTCTGAGCCTGATTTATTTCACTTAGCATGATGTTCTCCAGTCCCATTGATTACCAGCAAAAGACATAATCTTATTCATCTTTATGGCTGAGTAGAACTCCATTGTGTATATATACCACATTTTCTTTAGCCATCCATCTATTGATGTGCACAGAAGTTGATCCCATAACTTGACTATTGTGGATTGTGCTGATATTAACATTGGTATGCATGTATCACTACAGTATGCTGATTTTAGTTCTCTTGGATAAATACCAAGGAGTGAGGTAGTTGGGCCATATTGTGGTTCCATTCCTAGTCTTTTGAGGAATCTTCATACTGCTTTTTAAAGTGGCTGTACTAATTTCCAGTACCATCAGCAATGCATAAGTGTACCTTTTCCAACAGAAAGATTCCAATCTAATTCTACATCTCAAGGCTGTAGAAAAGCAGGCACCAACAATTTTTAAAACCAGTAGAAGACAGGAAATAATTACTGTCAGCTGAAATTAATGACATGGAGAATAAAAGAAATGCAAAGGACCAATGTAACCAAGAGTTAGTTCTTTGAAATGATAAACAAAATTGATAAATCCTAGGTAAACTAACCAGAACAATGAGAGAGAAGACCCAAATCAACAAAATCAGAAATGAAATGGAGATCTCCCTTCTATTTTCATGAAATCCCACCTTCAATTCCTTTTCTCTCTCTAGCTTCTGCATATGAGAGAAAACGTTCGACCCTGTATTTCATATGTTGATGAAATACAGAGGATTGCTAGGGACTATATTGAAAACTTATATTCAATAAATCAGAAATCCAGATGAGACTGACAAATTTCTAGGCATGCATGACCTGGCCAATTAAACCAATTCAGTTAAACCAATTAAACAGACCAATATCAAGCAATGGGATTAAATCAGTAATAATAAGCCTTCCAACAACAACAAAAAAAGCGTTTAAATTTTATACTTTTTGCTTACCCATATCTCCCATTCTTCATTCACTGTTTTCTTAGAAGTTCTTGAATATAATCCTTTTCCTCTGAAGAATAAGTAACATATTCTTATTTCTCATGTATAGTTAATTTTTTAGTTATATGTAGACATTGTAAAAGATACATTGTAGAGACTCTAGATTTTGCTTTAATGTGTTCATATTTGTTCAAGCAGACAATGAACTTGGTTGGACTTGAACTTTAAACAATCTTTCCTAGGTGGGTATTAGTTAGAATCTATGCTCAGATCTTTCATCTTTTGCTCTTTCTTACTTAGTAGCCAATCAATGGCTTTCAGCAGAGTTTATTTGTAGAGTTTTTCACACAGTTCTTTCAATTTTTTCTTCTCCAGATCACTCCTCAGACTCATTTCTCAGGGATTTTATCAGTGTAGAAGTCTATTCTCTGACTCCTCAGGGTTAGTTGAACTAGTTTTCCATTATTCTGACTTGCAGGGATTGGGGAATAGTTTCCGTAAAATTATGCTAACTCACATACCTCACCAATACACCTCTGGTCTTAGAAGAATTTATATCCCATCCAGTTCCTGCTTACTTGTGATATTCTGCAATACTTTGTAATATCTGGTACATAATTAATTATTATTATCTGTTCACTTAATCTGCCCAGCATACTTTTCCATCATTGGAGGCTGAAACTTGTTAAATTCACTTTGTCTTCCTTCCTACTGAGTCCTTGGTAGCCTTTTAAAACTCCTAACTTCTTTGAGAAGTCAGATACAAGTGAGTATAAAATGCAACATTGTATTGTGCCTTTAGTTTAGGAGGAATTTTTATACTACTTATTTCTCTTTTAGACCATGACTCAATCTGGTTAGAAATATATTTTTATTATTTCTGTTTTATAGATGAAGAAACTAAAATTCAGAGACACAATCTTGTGCAAGTTCATGCATCAAAAGAAGAATTATCCTGTGAACTCAGTTCTGCTGATTTTAAGTTCTGGGCTTTTGTCACAACACCAAATCTGTCTCCAAAGGGAATCTTTGTTTTATAGCTGAGACCTGAGTAGTTTCTATAACCTCCTCTAAGGAAATTAATGGCTGGATGTACCTGAATGGAGACTGCAAAGAGTGTTGTCTGAGGGCTGGACACACATCACCGAACAAGTCCTGCCAATTCCTGTTGATTTTTAGCATATGGAAGTTCTAGGATCTGGATATTTGTTCCCCTACCATCAGCCAGTCCACAAAGGTTGATGGGCCAATGTCTTGTTAGTGCATTTTCTACAAAGCATCAGGCTCAGGGTCTTATCTGCAGGTTCAGACTCAGGGAAGGCATGAAAATCAAATGGGTCTGGCATTAGAGGGGGACCCTTGAGGACACAGTCCTGGCTCCAGAAATTGGATGTGGAAGTGTAGCTAGGCAAGAAGGCACAGAGCCCAGAGAAATTGTGAAGCTTGAGATGTGCCAGGCCCGGCTGAGCACAGGAATGTGGGGCAAGGGGCTGAGAAACACTAGGAGTCCCTTGGACATCATCTAGGGGAAGTAGGATCTAATCCAGACAGGATCCCAGAAAAAGCAGGACCTTGCCATAAAGGCCTAAGTGACAGCATTGACAGACCTGGGATGCCTGGAAGAGCCAGGAGTAGGGCTTCCATTCAACTCGTTGTTCAATGTCAGTTCTTGTGCCAGGTAAGTTTTTTTTTTTTTTTTAATTTAATTTGATTAAGGAGAAACACATCCTGATAACTGAGCCATCTGAAGGTAAAGAGAGAGAGAGAGAGTGAGTGAGAGAGAGAACCAACAAGAGCACACTGCATAGAGGAAACACTCAGGGTTCTTCCCAGCAGCCCTGGGGAACCGGGCTGTGAGTTTCATCACAAATATATGAAAGACCTGCCAAAGTGTATAGTAGGCATCCAATGACCATAGGTCACTGTGGCCAAGATATGTGTTCATTTTAAAGAATCATCTTATTCTTTGGCTTCTCTGCTTGCCAGAGCCCCCCAAGAATTGATTTTCTGGCTGTTTGGCAGCTGAAAAAGGCATGGACCACTATTCTGCTTGACAGTCATTGTCTGTGCAGAGCTGGATTGAAGCTCTCAAAAGCTGCCAGTCTGACTTAGAAGAGGCTTGATGAATCTACCATCCAATGAGTGCCCCTAGCGAGGCTGTTCCAGGAGACTGGGGTTTGCTCCAGAATAGCAATTCTGACAAATCGACAAGGCAATAGGAGTTCACTAGACTGCCAAATGCCTTTGTAGGAATATAGTGGGATACTAGACCCATTTACCTCCTTTCCAGAGAAGTCCTGGGTGTAACATTAATGTCCAAACTGACCCACTGGGGCTCCCTTGCCACATCATTCTGCACAGATGGCCAAATCCACTGGAAGCTGGAAACAGGAGCTTCTGCGAGTGGCTTATTATCATTGGATGTCTATTTTGTCGGCATGCATCGGAATGGCCTGGAAAGTCTTTATACCATGTGTTGTATGTGCTAAGCTCACTTGTGATTTTATTTTTCTATTTCTGTTAAAATCTTTTATTTTCTCTTGGTTCTACTTTTCTCATGTACTTATTTTAAGTTCAATTTAATCAATTTTTGAATTGAATGTATTCATATTATCCACCTTAAGTCCTTTCTTAAAAAAAAGAAGACATCAATACTTAAGCAAATAGACACACATAATCGCTGGGTGAGATGGACATGGACTGGAGTTCCATAGAATAGTAAGACTTTTCCCCCATTGCTCCAGGGAGAAGAGAAAGCTACAGGTCGATCTTAAGCATAGGTGGGTTTTCTTGAGTTTCTGCTTGAGTTCATTTTTGAAGATGATAGTAGGTTGCTCCAGGCCTGTCCTGGAGCTAATCTACAACAGCTCATGAGAGAAAACAGTTTAGATCCTTGGAAATTTTGCAAATTGGTGGAGACCACTTTGGTAGCTTACAGTCAACCACAGTGGGCATATTCGTACAACAGAAGTTGTCAGGAGTTGTAAGTTAGAGCTGCTGCCTCCTCCTTCACCTTCTTCCAGAACTGGCTTGCTGGTATGCCACTGGTTATCACTGTTCCTTTCCCCCAAAGGTGGATTTGAAGAAATAAAATTGACCTATGAGAATTAAGTTATAGGCTAATAAATTGCCATCAGAATTTTAAAATAGATACTTGGATGTCACCTTCAAAATCTTGCCAGTTTAGAAACTGGGAACCTACCTCTCAGAGATGAATGGGCTTTGGACCCCCAAGAGAAGTGAATTTTTAGACCAGTTGGAGCATAGATGGACCCTGGGGTGTAGTAGCCTCCAAAACATCCAGTTCAGTCTCAGTATGAGCTGTATCAACCAGTGTCTGATCAGGAAGGAAATCAGTGTAAGCATTTAAAGCAGAGGGAAATTAATGTAGACAACTGCTTCTATAGATATAGAAGAGAAGCTGCAAAACTGAACTAGGAACAATCATGCAACCTGTGGTTAGTAATGACAACAGTCGGAGGCTGCAGGGACAAAAGGTGGGGGCAGTGCTGCTAGAGTCCAGGGTCTGGAGTCACTAGGAGGGAGCTGGAGCCATGGAAGGAAGCTAGTCATTTCCAGAGGTTATTCTCTGAGCTGAGAGAGAAATGGGGAGAAATACCCAGGCTTATTTACTTCTCGTCTTTAATTTCCCTTCCATGTGTATCATTGGCCAACTTCAGCAGGAAGTGAGCTTGAACAGTGCTGGGGAAATGTAATTTTGGGGGTCACCCCTCATGAGATGCAGCCCTGCTATGGAGCCCAGAACAGGGAAGGGACAGGAGGCAGATCCTGCCGGCCCTCTTTGCCCTTCTCTCATTAGAAACTATTGAGATACCCGTTCATTGTAGATAAAATCAGAGTTACTTTGGACAGTGCCTGGGATCCCCTTAAGTCTGTGCTCCTCAATCAGTAGTAAGGGGATCCTGGTGAGGTAATATGGCATCTGGGTTGGAATCAGGGATAGCAGAAAGCACTCTCTCTCAACTCTCAGGTCAGACTGTTGGAGAGATTTTCCATCAGAGACCTTTCAGTTTGCTAGATGAGAATGTGAAGAAACCAGACATGACTTACCCCTCTCCTTTTCTCTGAGCTAATCTCTGTAATGTGCTGTTCCTCAGCAGGATTATTATGGTTTTCAACTTATAATGGAATTTCACTTTTAATTTTATTTTTAGGGTAATAATAATTATAGCATTTTCTTCCATTTTAACACTCTTAAGTGGTGAAGGAGCTAGTTTGCATTTATTGCATGCGTTTTCTTTAACCCTCACAGTAAGACTATGAAGTAGGCACTAATATCCCCAATTTATAGATGATGATCTGAGCCTCAGAGAGGTGAAATAACTGGTTCAAACTCTCATGGTCATTATTATGCATTTGTGTATTTATACCCTGTCTTATTCTACAAGAGGATTTCAAGGGGTTCACATGATTGGTAAGGGATGGAATTGAGGTTTAAACACAGGGTTGTGCTCTTATCGCTATAATGTGATGTTTTTCCTGCTCTGTAATATCAGCATACCAGGCATCAGAAAATACCGAAGACTGAAAACTCCTGCTCTCTCCTCCTTTGCCTGTGTGTCTAATTGTATACTGAATAAATCTGAGGTCCTGATTTCAATTTCAGGGGTGGAAGTACAGGTCCCACAGCCAAAAGGCCTTGAAGAGATCATCTGATTTCTTGGAAACTAAATCATCCTCCTTAATTCAATTTAGAAATTGAGACCTAGAAGATTAAGGGACCTATCCAAGACCACACCTGGTACTGTCATCCCTGTGGGGTATTTTCTAGTTGAAGTTGAACAGAATTCTCTGTCTCTATGCAGGAAAATGTACACTATTTGGGGACCCAAATCTTCTCTCTCATTATACTGACCAATCTGGCTTTGACCCAGGAAGAAATCATGATAACCAAGATGGAAATTTTTTCGATGTCAAGCTCAGTGTGGACAATCCTGAAATGGTTCCTGTCCTTGCTCAAGTTTCCCATGTGCTGCTGAGTGATTTTCTTTGGGCGAGTGTGGTGGAACATCTTGATGTGCTTGGATGAGTCCAACAACTGAAGCCATAGGAGAAGACTTCACTATTCGCAGACCGTTGGCTCTGAGAATAGAACGGCCTCCGAGTCCTGTCCATTCTAAACACAGAATGCCCTCATTTCATCAGAGGAGAAGCCGACTTCTACAGGGATCCTCCACACTAACAGGTGTCCCGCTCTATGCCTCTGACCTTAGCACCTGTCACTCACACCTTTGTTCTTCCTCAGCCATACCAGTCTTCTCATTTTACTGTGAACTCACTTTGGTTTCTGCGTCATGCCAGGGAGGGTCTACACCGTGATATCTTCCTGGTTCTCCTCTTCATCTAGGTCTGTACTCAAATACTATCTTCTCAAAGAAGCCTTCCCCGGAGTCCCATTGCAATTGTTCTCCATCCACACCTGTCACCCTCTGCCACACCTGTCAGTCACTCTCTGCCACACCTGTCACCCTTTGCCACACCTGTCAGTCACTCTCTGCCACACTTGTCACCCTCTGCCACACCTGTCAGTCACTCTCTGCCACACCTGTCACTCTCTACCACACCTGCTACTCACTAGGCCCCTTCCCCCACTCTGGTTTTCTTCAGTGATTTTATCACCCCTAATACCTTTTATACTTGTCTATTTTAGCTCTGTGCCTACTAGGTTGTCCATCCTGCAGAGAGGATTAAAATATCAGCCAGGTTCTTGCCCATATCCACGACAGTGCCTGCAAGCACAGCTGGCACTCAAAATAGGTGGAATAAATGAATGGATGATTTATTTTCCCTTCTCCCCCCACACTGCCTTCCCTGAGACCTCACCCTGATGGAAGCCACTCCAACAGCTTCTTCACCGAGTTCCCTGACTTCTTTGCTTTCACTTCTCTTTCCCACAGCCATCACAATGATTGCTCTTAAATGCAAGCTAACCATGTCCCTCCCTTCTTTAATCTCTTCCATGGCTCCCTATTGCCTTTTATGATTAGTTTCCTACCTGCCTTCCAAATCTCATCTCTGACTCTGTATTACACAAATAGGAGTGAATTTCTACCCTTCTCTTATATGATTTCCCCTGTGTTCATTTCCATGTGCTCCTGTGACAATTCACCACCAACTTAGTAGCTTAAAACAACACATATTTATTATTCTGCAGATCTGGAGGTCAAAAGTCTGACTCAGCTCCCACTGGGCTAAGGTCAAGGTATCAGCAGGGCTGTGTTGCTTTCTGGAGGCTCCAGGAGAGAATCTATTTCCTTGCCTTTTATAGCATCTAGAGACCACCCTGATTCTTTGACTTGTGACCACCGCCATTGGCTTTCAAAGTCAGCAATGTGCCATCTCTCTAACCCTGCTTCTGCTGCCTCGTTTCCTTCTCTTACTCTCTATCTCCCTCTTCCACTTTAAAAGGATCTTATTGGGCCCCATCTATAATATGGGATTATCTTCCTACTTTAATGTCTGATAATGAACAATCTTAACTTCATCTGCAACGTTAATTCACCTTTGCCAAATAATCTAACATGTGCGTGGGTTTGAGCATTAGGATGTACATTTTTGGATGGGAGGCATTATTCTGCACATTATACTTTCCTTTGCCAGGTTCCCTTCCCCTTGCTTTTTATGTCTATATCCTGTCCATTCATTTCCTCCAAACTTTGAGGTGCATCTTCCAATTAAAAGTAAACTGATACTATATTTTACCTCCACAACATATTTTTTCCAAACTCCTCCTAAAGCAGGTAGTACTTTTCACGTGGTGTCATGTATTTGTTACTATGTGTCTTATTACCTAATTCAGGGTACTAACCCCTGCATGATAATAGTCATGCATAATATATCACTGTAAGACATCCATGTGTATGTATTTACACATGGTATTTAATAAGAACCTGTAGTGCAAGAATTAAAGAAAAAGTAAGGAAAAAGAATAGAAGACTACAAGACAAAAAAAAAAAAAAAAAAAAAAGAAATGACATAAGAGAAAGGAATAAGGGAAAGGGAGAATGGAGAACTTTTATAGATAATCCACTTCCTCTGGAGACCCAAAGAAATGATGGCTAAATCTCCAGGCTACCCTGTATCTTTCTATCTACTCAATGACCCTTCCTTGGACAGTCAAGCTTGACTTGTTTTAATTACTTATGTACCTTTTGGTACACAGGCCAGATGTTGTTGAGGTGAGCTGGGTGACGGTCTTGAGAGATACAGGCATTAAATGTTCACGGAAATTGTTTACTCTTTCATGTACTATTTCAAATTATGCCACCACTCAGATATCAAACAACAGGAAATCTTGAGTCCTCATATCCAAATATCCCAGCTAAAGATTGTACCCAACAATTCTTTAAAGTTTCTGAGACCCAAATACATTAAACATACCTGAATAAAATGGTGGGAAACTAAATGATAATGAAATCACATAACAAAGAACAAAGATTCGGCATCAACAGACTTGGGTTTGGATCCAAGTCTCAGATGTGGCTTCTCCAATAGGAAGTTGATACCATGGACCACACAGGGTTGTTATGGAAAGTGTCCACCAGAGTACCCCCATTTGGGTGTGTAGAAGAGGGTGCTCCTTGAGCTTCTCCCACAAATGGAGGGATGTTGCCATGGCTGGGAACCTGCTTAGACCAGACAATGCAGTGAAACTGGATCTCTGAATGGTTCACATTTCCTGGCGGCACTTGTTCTATGCAGTAATCCTGGCCTGCAGGTTACAAAGATGTCAGCACACTCAGATCTCTCAGGCACTGACTGACGGATCAAAGGCATCCTGAGAGAGCAGGCCCCACTGTGGTTTAAAAGCATCTTCCACTTGGCTAATGACGATGGCCAAGGGCCTCACTCAGCTTCACCAGCTGACTGAGGCAAACAGATCAGCCCGACAGAGTAGGAATTCCCTTTATGTCCAGTTCCCACATCTTAGCAGAGATAAGTCCCAGCCATCCTTTCGATGGCTGTCACTGTCACTTCCCTCCCAACCGTGAGGTAAGGAGAGTCAAATCCAGACTAGCAATGAATGGATTAACTAAGTGATAAGTACCCTCTACTTGGAAGTGTCAGGCACTGTAGAAACATAGGATTTTATTTTAACTGGTCAGGCACCAGGTGTGCTCAGCTACCAAGAGCATTATTTATTATCATGATGGAAGCCAGATAGGGATGCAGTTAGGGAGGAGAATAGCCATAATTCCTTGATGCCTTTTTAAAGCCTTGACTCATTTATACTGACTGAAGCTGAGGCCAGGAATGGAGAAATTATCGAGCCCCTTGCTTGAAAAAGTGAGAAGTTGTCAGATATAGTGCCTGGCAACAGAGCACATTTCAAGAAAGGAGATTTTTATAAAGGCTTATGATGAATTGCAGCAACTCAAAGCTTCCTTAATAGGAAAAAGTATTGCTCGGAGGCCAGATACGCGATGAGTTGTGGGCAATCACTCTCTCCTGGTTCCTTAACACCTTTGGAGCAATAGTTTTCCACCAGCAAACACATTGTCTCTGGAGATCCCTGGATTCTGGATATGGTGGCATATGTGTAATTCTGACCAACAGCCTTGTACTTGCATAGCTAGAACACTGAAATGGATCATATCCAGAGAAAGCCCATTGGTCTCTAAGAAGAAACTTCAGTTGTGGGAATTAGAAATGAAAAGCTGATTCATGCTTGGCTCTCTTTGACATGCCTCAGAGCACCTGCATTGCTAAATTCTGCATTGCTCAATACCCTTTGCACAGAGTTTGCACTTGTAAAATGTTTCACTTCTAAAGCTGCTAAGGAGCATTTGAAATTGAAGCAGAGGCACTGGTGGAGGCTTTGCACTTGTCCTTGGTTATTTAGGTTGAATGATGGATGAGGGTTTTAAAAGATAACTAGGAGCTGGTTAAGTTAGGAGTCCAAAGGTATGATAGGTAGAGGATACTGCCTGTGCAAAGGGACACGTTATCCTTTACTTTCCCCCATAACCTTGCAGAAATTGTTGGGGAGACTCTAAAGCACTCAGAGTGACTGGAATGTAAAGTGCGTAGAAGGGGACAGGTGGGAGATGAAGTAGGAAGTGCGGAAAGGGCCTTTGGTGCCCAGTGAGGGTTTCATGTGTTCCTTCTTAAGAAAGGGGACATGCGAATTTTCTGGACAGGTGACTCATTATCACGGGTCTGTTTCAAGGGGTAAAGAATGGCCAGAGGGTCTTGGCTGGGAGTACTACCTAGTGATGGGGCAGACAGTAGGTATCACATTGTTACAGTTACAACCCAGGCTGGAGACCAGGATCCATGTCTGGTTTTGGTGTGGTAGCTACCTAACCGGAATACCAGGCTGATTTCTAACCTGAGAATTCAAGTACAGGCTCTAAAACAGAAATCCAAAGACCTGCCTCGAGGTGTGAGACTGGACAGCCTAGCATTCAGGGTACTGTATCTCAGACCCAAAGATGGTTGGTCCTCGGCTGTTTAAAATTCTTCCTGGCTACAAGGAAATATATGAGTGAATGACCCAGATCTGAAAAGGTATAATTTGGCATAAAATATGGTGAGGGCTTAGAAAGAGGGTCAGGTAAAACCCCAAGAGCTAGGGAAGGGAGAAAGATGGTCTCACCTGAAGATTTTGAAAAGATTCATGGAGAATAGCACATCTGAATGCTTATCTGGATTTGAAAGGTTAATGGAGGAGAGGAAAGAGCAGTGAGAGCAAAGCCTGAAATAGAATTGGGAGAAGGGGCCCAGCTTAGTCACTGCCAGGAAAACTGAAAGGAAATCAAACTGCTCTCAGCAAAGAAGGAGTCAAGGGAGGCAAAGAGCAAAATGAATAATCCTAGAGTTCCTGAGTGAGATTATGACTTCTATATTCAAAGGGTTTTCAATGATCTAAGAGGAATTCATTTATTCCAAGGATTTGCTAAGGATTTACTAAGATGTAAAAATTCTTTTAGTTGCTGGGAATACAGAGATTAGGACTAATAATAATAATAATTATAAACATTCTTATAGTAATTCTATTGTGCAAGTAACCATTCTAAGAGAATTACATACAGTGACTCTACAATCTTTTGCAAAAACTCTTTGAAATGGTTACTTTTATTGTTTTCCTCATCTTGATATATGAAGAAACTGAGACACTGAGAGGTTAAGTCTTCCAGTCATTTGTGGTAGAGCTGAGATTCAGATTGAGGCAGTGGCTTCAGAATTTGGACTATGAACCACTGTGCTATGCTTTTGCAAAGTAAATCATGGATCCTGTCCTCACAGAGCATTGATTTAGAGACACCAAGGCATTAACCCAATTATGACTCAATAAAGTTGATTAAAGAATAGCCAGCTTCCCTTCACCCCAAATGAAAGTAAATATCAGCATTGTCAGATGAACACATATGAGAGGATTTGTCACCAAAAGACTTTCTCAGTAAGAAATGCTTGAAAAAACTTATTCAGATTGAAGACAAGAGATGAAAACTTTGATCTACAGGAAGGAATGAAGAACATTAAAAATGTTGAATTTGTAGACAAATATGAAAGGTTGTCTTTTTTTCCCCTGTTCTGCATAGTTTAAATGTATGGTTCTGCAATATTACTAAATGGAAAAATAAGACAGGGAGCACAAATCCAAATTTCTTTATGGAAAGAAAACATGAATATATCATGTGTCCATGTTACACATATTTGCCAATGGAGATTTTTCTGCAGGAAAACCTGGGGAAAATTTTATCCAGTTAAGTCTGCAAAGAACTCAGGGATTCTTCTCTGATAGAGTCCCAAAGCCCCAGTTCATTTATGACTAGAAAGTCTAAATGGGCAATATGCCAGCCCCACCTGTGCAAAACATCCTTGTTAGACAGCAAAGTCAAGTGGTGAAAGGATTAGAATGCAGCCTGGGAATTCATTAGAGTTGGAGGAAGACTCAGGCCTGGAAGACATTTCTCCAACTGTATAGATGTGCTGGAAAATGGTACATAATTTAATAACAGTATCCAATCACATCACCACATTTAAAGTCCAATTCAAAAATGTGATGCTGATGATTGAAAAAGTGCTCAAAGCTTAGAGGAATTCTTTTACATATGGAGAGATCCTATATATGTATTCTTACTATGGCTATAATATGTTGTTTATGATCAAATAAATGTCAGATGTAATAAGAAGAATATTTTGAATGACTTATATCTTAGGTCAGATTCCCTAGGAAGCAGAACTTGAGACAGGGATTGTGTTTCCCAAGATTTTTTTTCATACTTAGTATTTGCATGTATTTTTTAAAAAAATGTTTTTCTTTTTCTTGTTTGTATCTTTATATTGATAGCTTCTTAGTTGTAAGCAGCATACATTTATACCTTGTTTTCCTGTCTGGACGGACAACCTCTTCCTTTTAATTAAAATCTTTGGTCCATTTATATTTAATGAAATCCTTGAGATATTTATATTTAGGCCTATTATTTAGGTATTTGTTTTCTGTTTACAGCTTCTCCTCTACTTTTCCTGCCTTATTTGCACTCATTGGATCTTTTCCAATGTTTTGTTTTAATTCCTCTAATATCTTTTAATTTGTGTATCTTTGTTGTTTTTAGTTGCTTTCTCTCTTTTCTTTATGCATCCTTAACTTACCACCTTGTACTTAAAGTTAACATTGTATCACTAACATAAGAATGATTGAAAATGATTCCGCTTATTTATATATGTGTGCTATTTTTGTCACTTATTTTAATAATGTATGCTACGAATCCACAATACGTTACAATAGTTGTTTTAAATAAAGTTGACTTAAAAGAAAATGAAAAAAAAGTAATGTTTTGTATTAAGCTGCACATTTAGCAGTTCTGATACTCTATTCATTTCTCTACATCCAAATTTTTATCTGATGAAGTCTGAGGAAGTTATTTTAGTATTTCTTTTAGTACAGTGTCTGTTGTTGACATAATCTCTTAGGTTGCTTATTTGAAATTGTCTTCCCACCAAAGCTACTTATTTTGTGGCTTGGGCTAGATGTTTATATTTTTGCTTTTTTAAATGAACTCCAGTGAAGTTCAATTTACTTACACTAAAATGTACACATTTTAAGGTACAGTTGAGAGTTCTGACAAATTCTTAAACTTATAAAACAACTTCAAAACTGAAGAGACAAAACTCAATTACTCTGTATTCAATCTCTTCCACTCCACAACAACCACGCGCAATCACCGCTATGACTAGATTTTTTTCCCCTATCCTATAATGTCATATAAATTGAATTATAGAGTATATGCCCTTTTGCATTTGTCTTGCTCACACATTTTTGAAATTTGTTCATGTTGTGTATATAGCACATAAAAAATTTCTTCCTTTCCTTGCCAAGTAGTATTCCATTACATGAACATGCCATATTATATTTACCATTCACTTTTTGGATTCCAGTTTGGGGTTAAAATGTTTGCACATTCATGTACAAATTTTTGCATGGATAATGTTTTCATTTTTCTGAGCAAAACCAGCGTAGGAGTGTGGTTGCTAGGTCATACAATAAGTATATATTCTATTAGAAACTTCCAAATCATTTTATAAAATAGCCAAGTCATTTTACATTCCCACAAGCAATATATGAGAGGTTCAGTTACTGTACATTCTTGCCAGTTCAAACAATGGGTATTGTTTTTGTAATTTTAGGCAGTTTAATGAGTATGTAATAGTATTCCATGGTTTTAATTTACATTTCTTTTATGATGTGATTTATGTTTCATGTGCTTTATTGATGATTCATTAGTGTTCTTCTAAAAAGTGTGTTTTACTATTTTTCAATTTTAAGTAGGTTGTCTTCTTTTTTATTGAATGGTAGCAATCTTTATATAATTTGGATAAAGGACCCTTGGTGGTTATATAAATATTATGAATACTTTCTTCTAATTCGTGGGTCACCTTTACATTTCATTCACAAATAATTTGAAGAACAGTAATTTTTAATTTTGAAGAACTTTAATTTATTATATTTTCTTTTATAGTTCCAATATTTGATGAAGGATTTAAGAAATCCTTGTCTAACCTAAGATTTTGAAATTCTCCTTTGTTTTCTTCTGTTAGTATATAAGTTTACTTTTTGCCTATAGGTCTGTGATACTCTCAATCCAATTTTTATGTATGATGAGCAATAAGGGTTGGGGTTATTTTATTTTTTTCTATATTGATATCACCTTTTATCAGCACCATTTATTTATAAAACTATCGTCCTTTATTAATTAATATTGATACTTTTATTGAAATCAATTGATCATAAGAATGTGACTTTGTTTGGATTCTGTATTTGGTTCAACTGTTCTTCCTACATGTCTAATTCTGTGTCACTACATAATCTCAATCACTGCCAATTTATTATAAGCTTTTAAACCAAGTAGTATACCTCTTCTCATTTTTTTCTTCTTTTCAAATTTGTTTCAGCTATTTTAGTCCTTTTGCATTTTTATATTAATTTTAGAATCCACTTGTCAATTTTTGTAAACAAGCCATCTGGCATTTTGATTTTGATTGCACTAGTTCTGTGGGTCAATTTGGGGAAGACTGCCATCTTAGCAATATTGAGTGTTTAATCCATAAACACAATATATATTTCCATAGATATATATTATCTATAGATCCTCTTAATTTCTTTCAATAGTATTAATTTTTACTCTACTGTGTACAGGCATAGTAGCTATACAAATCTAGGTGTTTTGTTAAATTTATCCCTAAGAATGTTCAACTTTGGATGCTGTTGTGAATTACATAAATTTCAATTTCCAATTGTTCAACACAATATACAGAAATAAAATCCATTTTCCTGTGTTTGCCATTCATTCTGCAGATTTGTTAAACATTACTTATTAGAAGGTTTTTAGAGATTGTTTACGATTTTCTATGTACAAAATTTTATTGTTTACAGATAAAGATAATTTTATATCTTCCTTTTGGTTCTGCATGTCTTTTATGTCTTCCTTTTACCTTATTGAATTAATTAAGATCTCTAGTATAATGTGGAATGGAAGTGAAAATAGACATCGTTGTCTTGTTCGTGATCTAATATTCCACCATTAAATATGATTGCTCTGAAGTTATCATCATGACCCTCTTCACAGACAGATTTATGTTGATGGCCAGTTTTACCATGAGTGGGTGTTAAATGTTGTCAAACACTTTTTCTACATAGATCATGACATGGTTTTATCATTATTCATTATTAGGGCATTAATATGGAAAGTTACATTGTTTGATTTTCAAATTCAGTCTTGTACTTCTGGGGAAAAATTATCTTTTTACCTATTTCTTGGTTTTATAATAATGCTATCTTTTTATGTATTTCTGAATTTTATTTGTTACTTTTTTTAAAATTATGAGTTTTGCATCTATCCTCATGAGGAATATTAATCTATAATTTTCCTTTCTTGTTATATTACTGTTTGGTTTGGGTACCAAGTTAATTCTGGGTTCCTAAATGAGTTGGGAATGTTCCCTTCTCTGGTTAAACCATGTTTTGTAGAATTCATAAAGGAAGCCATCTGGACCTGAATTTTTATTTGGGGGAAGGCTGTAAATTAAAATTCAATTGCTTTAATACATGTAAGACTATTCAGATGACATTTTTCTTCCTTAAGCCAGTTTTTGATAATTTTTTTTTCCAAGAAGTTTATCCATGTTATCCAAATTGGATGGAATCTTGGGATATTGAGGTCCTAGAGATGTCCCTGGAAAAGAGAGACTGCCCTCAAAGTCCTTATTAGGTAGTTTGTGTCTTCTTTTCTTTTTGTTCAGTTTAACTAGAAACTTGCTAATTTTGATTATTTTTTAAATATTCAGGTTTTAATTCATAAGTTTTCTTTTTCTGTTTTTTAATCCATTGATTTCTACTTTTATCTTCATTATTACATTCTTTTCCATTTATTTTGGGTTTAATTTGTCCTTCTTTTTCTTATTTACAAATGAGAAAATGTAGATCATTTGTTCAAGACCTTTCTTTTCCAATGCAAAAACTAAAGGTATACATTTCTCACTTTAAAATGCTTTAGTCTCTATAATTTTTATCTTACTTTTATATTATTCACTTTTACTTAGTTTAAAATATTTCTGTTTTTTATAATATTCACTATTAAGTAATATTACTACTTAAAAGAATGTAGTTTAATTGTCAAAGACTTGCATTTTTTCATATATCTGCTGTTAATTTCTACTTAATACTCTGTGGCCAGAGGATCTAATTTTTAAGAACTAATTTAAAATATTTCAAAAATTTATTTTATGCCCAGTCCATGGTCTATTTTAGTGAATGTTCAATGTATATCACCAGATGTCTGAATGGGTCTCTTCCATTGTGTGTCCATTTTTAAATTTCTTCAATGATATCTCTTAATATATGGAGCTATTATGCTGAAGAAGTTCCTGCCGGTGAAACTGTCTGAAGATGGAGTTGCCTCTCTCTTCCTCAACTTTGATTTCTGGCTCCTTAACAAGACTGTCAGTTTTCTCATGCCTTACCAGTTAAGAAATTACCTGCGGGTAGAATGTCTGGGTGAGAGTAGGGTTTCCTTTTTAATTCCCTTCTTTCATGGATCATGTGCTGGGTGCACTCATTTTTGCTCCCCCATTATTCACTGTACATTGGTTTGTGTTAATTTGTGATGCTCAGTATCTTCTTATAGATTATTGGCTTTTAGTTTCGTGAATTTTTTCTATCACTTTGTTTTTGTTTAATTCATGAGTTTCTGTTCTTGTTTTTATTACTACCTTTCTATTTATTGGGGGTTTAGTTTTCTCTGCTTTTTCTGAATGAAATTTAGATTAGGGCTCTGTTACATTTTTACTCAGAGTCATGCAGTATCCATACTACATTTTATAGTATATTGAATCCAGTAGATTTTGCATTAATTAGAATACAAAAAATTTATTATCAAAATCAATTCCAATGATCAATGTAATGACAGACA
Organism: Sciurus vulgaris; assembly: GCF_902686455.1. NCBI lineage: Eukaryota > Metazoa > Chordata > Mammalia > Rodentia > Sciuridae > Sciurus > Sciurus vulgaris. The sequence goes on from NC_136476.1 coordinate 63,918,465, forward strand.
TTTAAAATAAATTGTTCCAAAATTTAAAATACATAATAATAAAAATGACAATGATTTTTAAGTGTGCACTCCATGCTAGTACTCTGGTATACGTCTTACATTTATTACTAATTCTGCAAAATTGCTCCCCAGAAAGTTGTATCATTTCAATTTCATGATGAACAAACTGAAACTCAGGATTAAGTAATTTTTCTAAGGTAAAATGATTGGCCAAAGGTAGAAGCATAAGTTAAAATTTTCTGTTTTGTCTGAAAGTCCCTGCTAATAATAGTAATTATAAGCATTAACCTTGCCCCTTAGAAATAGAGGACAGTATGAGTTACAATAAATGATACCATCATTTAATCTCCATTTTTGGAAGCAGAGCTCCAAGAGACATTTTTCTAACAGTCATAATATCTTTGAGTTTTAGGTGTGTCCTCTAGGAGACAGAGAGCCAGGCAAAGTGAAGAGATTTGTCCATGTTCATAAAACTGGTTGGTGGCCAAATCTCCACTCACACTCAGCTTTCTTGGGTCTCACTTTTATGTTCTTGAAAGGCTTTCCAGTGTAAGAATATAACATTAGAATTGGTCCCAAGAAACAATGGTTTTATGAACTCTGAAATTGGGTTCATCTCTGAAGGTCTGAATGAATGTGATCACAGGGACCTGTAGCGAGGAACGGAATGAGAGGAATGGAAGAAGGGAAAGCTCACAGAAGGAAACATTATTGACTGCCTTCCACCTCGGTAATCAAGTGATTACTTGATCTTGCAGACTCTCTGAGAAGCCTTGATAAGTTCAGAGGAGAAGCATCTCCTTGAGGGAATAAGGAAATTTATCCATCCTGCCCTTCCTATTGGTTTAAGATGCCAAAAAAGTGTTAATTCTCCACATTTTTGATTTGTGTATGCATGAGTGCTCAGGAGATTCCCAAAAGTCCCAGAACACTGCAGAGGATAACCCAGGGCAGGAAGTGAGAGTGTTCTAGGGGCGTGGGGCTGGTAGAAGCTTTCATGGAAACCGGCTGATGAAGCAATTGCTAGGAAAAGAGGTCAGGCCTGGAGTACCTGAAGTGCAGTGTAAGAGGTGTCTAGTATGAAACCTTTGCACCCCGCATCTTCAAACAGTTTGCTGAAGGCAGCAAGAGGCAGCTGCTTAGCAAGACTGAAGTTCTCCTGGTAGATAACCATGAGTCACACAAGCCTCAGGAATCATGAGCATGGGGACTCCTAAAACAAAAGAGCTTCCTCCTCTCATTTCTTGCTAAAGTTATGGAGTCCTGGATGAAGGGCAAAGCTCATCCACCTAGGACTACAGCCCTGAGATGTGGGCAACAGAGTTAACACACAGGTGGTTTCACATGGATGGTCTGGTCACATGTTAGCAATGGACCCTTTAATGGTAAATCAAATATTCCCAGCAGGTCGATGAATAATTGCCAAGAGAGAAATTGAGATATTACCAATTATGATCCTTGTTTACCTAGGCAATTGAAATACTTTGTTCTGTTATAAAATAATATACATTGTCATAGAAAATTCAAATATGCAAAAAGTGAAAAGAAAAAAGTTTTAGCCTTAATGCCTCAGGAGTAGTTATTTTAAGATTTTGATAATTAACGAAATTTTACCTATATGTCAAAATCATCTTTTTAGTGATTGCACAACATTCCATTTAGCAAATTTATCACAGTCTGACACTCTTAAGGACTTCCTTAATCAGGTCGTTGGCATCTTTTTCTTTTGATGATGGAAATAACATTGCTATATTATTTAGGCATATGTTCTATTTTTAATATTTGGATGGTCAGTTACACATGCTAAAATGAATTGGCTTTGTGGAGATATTAGTTTAGGGATAAACCATAATTAGAAGTATTGTTGTCAATGAGTGGATTCAGATGCAAGAAAGGTTTTGGAATTCTAAGGTGAGATATATATATATATATATATATATATATATATATATATATATATATTTATTTATTTATTTATTGTTGTTGTTTTTGCAAGGGGACCTTAAACTTGGATGCTGAAACAGATTTAATTTTTTCAGACAGAGAAGAGCAAAGAACACTTTAGAAAGAAGGGTATGGATTTGTGAAATAGTATAGCACATTGAGGTAACTGCAGGCACTTAATAGAACATAGGGTGTCTGGAGTAAAGAGAAAGGTAGGCATTAAGTTATTGAGTAGAGTAGTGGAGATCAGATTGGGTAGGACCTTGATTCCGATGACTCATTTGAATTATCTTGAAGATTATGGGGAGTCGTTGAAGGTATTTGAGCTGGGGCCATTGATGGATACCAGTCTCATCACTTAGGTTGGAAACACAGGTAGATCTCCCCATGGTAGTTGAGTGAGAGTCTCATCTAAGTGACTCGTCCCAGAGGTTCCTCCAGGATCATTCAATTGTGGTTTTGTCTTTCAACTTTCTAGCTTCAAACCTACGATGTATACATATATTTTTTACTTCTCTCGGAGACAGAGCAGGAAGGGTCTTAATTCTCCCCACTGAGGTTTCCTACAGAACACAAACTACTTTTAAAGAATTGTTTTCATGAATGACCAGGTTCAAGAGCTGACGACTCCTCTCCTAAGCTTTCCAGTAACCCCCACATGCATAGTAGACCTGAACTTGATTAATAAATGAAATTCCCAGGATGGTAGTGGTGAGCACCTCAACCATCTTTTAAAAAACAAGTACAGAAAAACCCAGTGCATTTGAGCAAATCGCCATGTCAAGTGCAAATCCTGGTGCCAAGAACAAAGAACTGACAAGATGTGTGCAGAAATCTGAGATTGTGTGCAACATAGGACTGTATCTGCACAAACCCACCCTTTTTGTCTATAAAAGCTGTACTCCTCAAGTCCTCCCTGAGAAGTCTGGGAACTCTACCCAGGGCACTTTCTCCCTAGGGCTTGAGCACAAGCCCCTCTAAAGCTTTGTTCAGGTACTGTCACGTGCCTCTTTGTGATTTCTGCCTTGAGTTGAGCAAAAGAACTCTCAAATGAGTTGGTAACAGTAGGAGCTGGTAAAATGGAAATGAATGGGAAACATAAAAAATGAGCTTCACTTGGCCTTTTTACAAGTTCTGTCCCAGCTGAGCAAAAGAACCTGTGCTGATGGGTGACACGTTGAATCTTCAGACATATTCGCATGCCCTTCCCATGGTAACTCCAGTTCTACTGACCTATCAGCTCCTTGGTAGCCATGCAGGTTGAAACAAGTACTTCTGCCCCAAACCCCATTGCTGTAGACTCCTCAGCTTGTTCTTCCTCTCTCAATTCCAGCCAGAAAGCAGGGCTGCTGTGAAGAGTTCTAGACTGGGAGAGGTGAATAGTTGTGGCAGACCGCATAGCCCTCCCAAGCCTAAAATATTTACTTTCTGGTTCTTTACAGAAAATGTTTGCTGATGTCTGCCCTCCATCAAAATAAATGAATGGTTATCAGGCAGTTATCAAAAAAGCAGTATGTAGGCACATCCTTGGAATGTTTTAAGATTTTAGGTAAGGAAGAAAATGACACAAATATGTGTTCAAAATAAAAGATCACTCCAAACAGAATAAATATCAGGTTGTTTCAAGAGTATGTGTTACAGAGAAACATTATAAAATTATGGAAGAAAAGTTTTTGGCCTAGACAAGCTATCACACTGTATGAAAGTTACAAAAAGGCATTATTAAATAGGCAAGGACACATGAAATATTTTTTCTCATTTATACTTTTTGAAAAGTTACATGGAGATATATTTCAGATATCTCTGAGATGGATCAAAATGAAGACTGTATTAAAAAAGAAGTGATAGAATAGATGGGCTGGTAGCTTAAATTAAACACAAAATTCTATCTAAATCACATCTGGAAATAAGGGGAGAAAAAGCTGTAATTATCTTAAATGATTCTTAAAATGGGAAATACTTTAAAGGGAAATAATATAATGATAGTAAAAAAAAATAAGGGTAGACTAAGGCAAAATCCTGTGTCTTATCAGAAGGTGAGTTTTGAGAAGTCAGAGGATCTCATATGCCTATTTCCCCATCATATGCAAGACATAAATGTCTGTATGTGAGTGCATTGTGTGTATTTTATTCTGAGCACTGGAAATTAGATCAACATTAGAAAAACATTACATGCAACTTAAAAATGACCACCAATATAGCTTAACATTTGGTATTCATCTTCTAGATAACACAGGGAAAAAGAAAAGAAAATATAAAGTATATGGCAAACACAAAATGGCGGGATAGATTACTGCTCTTCAATTTTCTTCTACTTCTTTGATGCAGAAGAAATTTGCCTGGGAAGTTATGTGTGCCCATGTTCACTCCTTGGGTCAGCAAATTGTGTGTGGATATTGCTAATGTCACTTCCTGGCAGGGGCATTTGCTCTTCCCTGCAGTGGGAGCTATGGAAGCCTTTGTTCATGGAGAAGTACCCTGGAGTCCTGAGCCAGCTTATGGCCAACATGAGGAGAGCTTGGTTCCTGAGTGGACTTCACATAATTATCTACTTTTTAAGTTTTTTATATGGAATTAAATTGACATATGTAAGGCAAAAATCTACTAGAAACCCAAAAAAAGGTGGATATACATGAAGTGTAGTTTTAATGACAAAGGTTTCTGTCACCAGGAAGACACAATCGTCCTGGACCTGTACACACCAAAGTGAACAGAGGAGGAGAGAAGGACGATCACATGCTCCAGATGCTGTAGAGAAGTCTACAAGCTCTGAAGACCTCAGAAGTGTTTTGTTTTGTTCTTTAATTTAGCTGCTGTGAGGACCTTGGTGACTGGGGAAGAGCAATGGCAGTCAAGCATGGGGGCCAAAACTGAGTTTTCAATTGGTTTATGAGGCATGGAGAAAGAAGGGACAGTATGAGCTGGGGAGGTGAGAATTTCAGGAGGGAGATTCTTGAGTGTGTTTCTGTGCTGAGGGAACTGGAAGAAGGAACACGCTGGTGGAAGCATTCCCAGGGAAACAAGAAAGAATGGAACCAAGAGAACAGCTCTTCATCTAAAGACCTTAGACAGAGGGAGAAAGTCTTTACCAGATGTTGAGATAATGGTGGTGAAACTGGAGATATACTGGAAGGGTGAATTGAAAAAACAGAGTTCCTGTTCCAAGATCTCTCCTGACTCCTCCCCTCCTGTCATCTAGACAAAATCTAGTTGCTCACATGGTAGTCATTCTATGTTTGAAGAGAATTACTTTGTCTCCTAAAAATTCCCAATTCATCAGTCTAAATATACACAGGTCATTCTATTATTTCTAAGAATTTCAAATTTTATCCCCGATGTTAAGGTAATAAACGATGATCAAATAAATATTGTTGATCTCTAAAAGTGATTCCTAGAGATACTAGTAGATTAAGGAGATTTATTATTATTTTTGTTTTTGTATGGAAGAAATAGAGTAGATTCCAGAAGTGAGAGAAAGGTGTTTGTTGTTTTTCTTCAGCAACATAGGACACAAATGATTAAGCTAGAAAAGAATGTGGTGTTCAAAAAGCCAAAGTAGGTTTGCTCAGAAGAAGGCAAGCTAACCCAACAAGATCAGCACAGTGCTCTTGGGATAACAGATCTTTTCAAGCCTTGAACTATATGATCTCTCTGTAGCATGCAACACTCTCAACCCCTCCCTCTCACTTGGAATCCAGTTCTCCTTGGATTCCTAGACACTTTCCATCATTATAGTTTTTCTCCTACCTCTTTAGTTGCTTCTTCTCAGTTTCCTTCTTCCTTTGCTGGCTGCCTCTCCCTCATTTTCTTGTAAACTTAGTGCTGTATTAAGTGTTCTCTGCGAACAGTGGGTATCAGAATCATCTGGAGGGCTGGCTGAAATGAAAATTCCTGGCCTAGCCCACATATTCAGAATTGGTCTCTTGGGAAGTAGGGTCAATCACAATGTGGCACTTACATAATTCTTATGTACACCAAAATTTGAGACAAATCTTTAAATGCCCACAGTCCCCAACCATTGTCATGACTACAACCACCACCTGTTTGTTTATGAAAACTGGAACTCAACTCCATCTGAGAAAATTGCTTTCAAACTGTTGAAACAACTCCCAACACCCTTGGACATCTTCATGTTGTCATACAAAAGGGTTTAGAAATCAACAAGTCAAAATTATATATGAGTGCATGTCTGATGTGATCCTACAATATGTATAATCAGAAAAATGAGAAATTACACTCCATTTCTGTATGGTCTATCAAAATGTATAAATGCATTCTACTGTCATGTACAACTAATTAGAACAAATAAAAATTTAAATTTTTTTTATAAAACCAAGGAAATGTTTTGACTCATATGGGTCTTAAGGTGTTGCCCTTGGGGCATAAGTTAGATATTTATGTGATAGAATTTCTTACAAGAAGTTAAAAAATTTAATTTACTTAGTTATAACTTCCTGGACTTTTAGGAATTAAATGTTCCCTTCTGTTAAGAAAAAAAAATTGGTTATATTTCCCCTTTTTCTCTTTTAATACCATAAGCCTTGCTACCTATACTGAAACCTGAGAGTAACCTGTAATTACTCTTTTTCTATTATTTTTCTATTGTATGTCTAGCAAGACTTGCATGTTCTTTGTCTTTGGTATATTTCACTTTACTTTTCTTCTCCCCATCCCTATTCATTGACTTGATTTAAACCATTCTCATTTATCAAATGGATAGTGGACAAAGCTCCTTTTCTGAGTTTTAGTCTTCTTCCTCAACTTTTAAACTTTTTTTTTAGACTATAATAAGAATAAACTTTCCAAAATGTACACCTGTTCATGTCATTTCCCTTCCTCCAATTAAATACTTGGATGGCATTCCATCATGTACAGAAACAAGCCTGAAACCTGTGAGTTCAAGATATGGTGCCCAGCAAGAAACAGAACCACCTCTCCCATGTGCCTGAGCCCTGGACATACTGATATGTTCTGGTTTCCCAAAAATATTGGGCTAGCTCGTGTTTTTGTTTTAAAGACTATCTGTAAAATAATTTTCTCCTTCTGGAGTAGTTTTCTCTGCTTTTCCAGGTAGTGAAATCTTCTTATCATCCATTACTCAGTTTAAGAATTCTTCCCTGAGTCTATACCAATATGGATTAGGTATCAATCTTTTGTGTTTATGAAAAACCGCATGCTCACCTCTACCTCTGAACTTAGTAAGCTGTGTTAAGATATTGCTGTCACCATGCTTCCCACTTGACAGATTTTTGAGTGTAAGATGATAGGGATTTAGAAGCAGGATATAGGTGAAGTTAAATGGGTGTTTGAATTTATACATTTCTCAATTTCAGTAAAGCATACAATCAAGTATTAAATGGATAAAATATGGACTTAGGTAGATTGTGACCATTTTACCAAAGATTGATAATTCATTTATTAACCACTTGATACTATATCTGCAACAGAGAGAAATGAAATATTCTTTCTCTCTTTTCAGTGATGTAAATAAAGACAAAACCTATATCCTTATCAAAACTGAATATTATACAATGTTTTCAGGGATTCTAAGCCCATAGATATAAAATTTAGTTTAAATGGCTCAGCAGGCAGGAATATTGGCTGGCAATCCAACAACAACAACAAAAAGAATTAGCAACCATAAATAAGCTCTGGATTTTTGTTTCAAGTCAATTTCACAAAAACAGATAAATGGATTTGCCCTGGTATCAACTCTTGCCAAATAGATATTTGAATGTTTGTTGACCAGTAGAGAGTCCTAGCACAGATGACCCAGTATCAATCTCAACTAATATCGAAGTTCTATATTGGCTTAGAGTGGTGCTATCCCCCTAAGGTTCCATGTGTTAAAACTTTCGTCCCCAGGATAACACTATTCCAAGGTGGTGGACCTTTGGGAGGTGGGGCCTAGTGAGTGGGAGGTCCTTAGTGCCCTCGAGGATATTGTGGGATCCCAGAACCTTCCCCTTTCCTTTCCTTTTACTCCCTGGCTCACGATATAAGCAGTTTTGCTCCACCATGTGTTTCTGCCATGATGTGCTGCTTCAACTTCAACCCCAAATTGTGGATCATGGACAGGAACCTCCCAAACTACAAACCAAAATAAATAGTTTCTCTTTACAAGTTAGTGATCGTAGGTATAGTGACAGAAAACTGACTAACACAGGTGGTATGGTCCTTTCTAATTTTGACTGCCACTTTTTAAGAGGGACTTTGAGAAACCAGAGCATATGCATGTATTTAAGTAAAAGCGACTTTATCAGTATGGTAGATAAATACTACTTTGTGGAGAAATGGCAATGTGTGATTGTGAAGAGCCATGGAATATTCATTCATTCATTCATTCATTCATTCGTTCACTCATTCATTCATTCATTCACTTAACAAGTATTTATTGAGCACTTACTGTGTGCCAGGGCACTATTCTCAGAACAAAGGATCAAGTAGTGAGTAAGACAGACTACATTCCAACTCTCACGTTAACTTCCATCCTTTTTGGAGAGAAAGGAAAGATGAAAAACTAAGTACATGAATGAACAAGCTCTCTTGAAATACATGTATTATTAACTTTGACAAAGTTAATTTGTGGGCACTTGGTACTATGTGTGTTGGGTGATCAGGGATGGCCTCTGAGAGGACTTTTGAGTGAAGACTTTAATGTCCCAAAGGAGGATCCAGCGATACAAATATCTGGGGTAGGACTGTTTCAGGTAGGGAGAAGACCAAGTGCCAAGTCCTCAGATTGAGAACAGGAAGGAGGCACCTGTGCTGGTCTGTAGTGAGCTTGGGGAAGAGTGGTTTCAGGTGAGAGGCTAAGAGAAAGGTGGAGGTGAGTATGGGTGGGGGGATGGATATTGTAGGGATTTAATTGGCAATGCAATAAATTTAGATTAAATGGTAAGTTCTTAGAGGAAGTAACCATAGCAGTTAACCTGCATTTCATGGCAGAGAAAGATTACTCTGGCAATTGTATAGAGAGAAGGCAGGGGGCAAACCTGGAGGATAGTGAGAAGCTTACTGCCATGGTACCAGTAAGAGATGGGGAGCTTCAGTCGAGATTGAAGCGACTGATAGAGAAAAAAGAGAACATATTCTGGGTTTGTTTTAGAGGTAGAGAAGAACAGATTGTTTTAGAGATTGGATGGACTTGGTGTGGGGAGGGCAACTAAAGAAACCAAAGGTCTCTGTACTTGTCTTTAGCAATTGAGTACAGGAACATGTTCTGCAGAGGGAATTGAAAATATTGTTGATCTAAACTCAAGGAGTCCATTCAAGACCAAATGAAGACGTTCGATAGGCAACTGAATATAAGTGTCTGGGTCTCAGAGAAAAAACTTTGCTTGATGCTTACGTTGGAGTTAAAGCTGGATTACAAAATGCCTGTCTGACCTTCAGTAAAACTTACCTGCCTACAACTTGGCCTCCAAATCTGAAAAAACAAATGGGAAGAATGATAGTGTTCATTTCACGTGAATGTAATACGCTTAGAGCAGATACCGTTCATAACCTTAGTTATCTCGGTGGCTAGCACATGGTCAGGAATAGCAATAGTAAGCTGTTTAGTTTATTAGTTAGAATACTTTTATTTGCAAGTTATAAAACTGCAGCTGGTTTATAAAATAAGAATGATTTATAATTTCATAAAATAAGAGATCATTGACTAGAATGGCTCTGGGATTAGCTAAGAAATCATTAAGACCCAGTTCTTTTCATCTTTGTGTTGTGTTTTTTTCTGTGTATCAGAATATTCTTGATTATGGCCACTGGATGGAAACATCTAGTGGAGGGGGAGGGTCTGTTTCTTTTCATCCATTTCTCTTTTCCTTCCCAAGCATTTTCTTTCTGAAACAATTTCAAATATCCAGAATAATCTTTCCCAAACTAATTGAAATCAAGTTGCTGACATCATAACACTTTACTCTGTCTTAGCAGACATCTCCAAAGAATAACAGCAATATTCTACACATGGCATTTAGAAATCAAGGTAAGTATGCAGTGTGTTTATTGGTTGTGTCTTATCATCCCTTCCATTTGATATCAGACTTAAAGTGATTAACAATAACTTTCAATATGGTTTCAAATCTAGTGCATATTCAAGTTCTTTCTTGACTCCCAAATATCTTTTATGTCTGTTTTAAAATTCTAGGATCCAATGATTATGCCCTCTTTGCATGGTTTATGCATTTGGAGTCTCCTCCAACCTAGAACAGTGCCAGTACCTTTTTAATTTTATGACACTGAGGTTTTTACGAGTTCAGGTCTTTGCACGTACTGCCTTCTGGATTTATCTGATTGTTTCTTTAAGGTGTCATCTAACTTCTTCCTCTTGACACGGTATATCTCACATTAGGCCCAGTGTCTTGCATAGATCTAGTTTATTTTTAGCAAGATAACTCCATGGATATTGCTGCATACTGCACATTGCAGAATATGCATCGGGATTTAATGTCAGGATCTCCAACTCTTGTTGATGATACATTTTATCACCCATTTAAGATGGTGGCAGTCATATATGCCCATTACAAAGACATATATTCATTCCCTTCAGAGTTCTGTAACTAGGGGAGGGAACATTTTGCCATCGTGCTGTTCCTTAGCTAGTGACTTTAGCATCCATTGATGATATTTGCATGAATTGGTTATTACTTTAGGGCTTACAAAATATTGATGTTCTATTATTTTTTCACATTTATAATTGTATTTTTTCTGAAAAAAAGGATACCCCCTCATTTTTGCTTAAGTGTTACTGTGAATTTTTACATTTGTTTTTGGCTCAATGTTATAGTCAGTTACAATATTTACTTTTAATGCTTTGATTGTTCCAAATTTTGCAAGTGGGAACACATGCAAACTGGTTCTTACGTGCTTTCATTATCTTGTTTTTTTTTTTTTTTTTTTTGTATTCTGGCATAATAAGGTAACAAGAAGTCAACTTTTCATTGTTGTGACGAAATACCTGAAAAAACAACTTAGAGGAAGAAAGGTTTGTTTTGGATTATGGCTTTAGAGGTTTCAGTCTACGGTTGACTGGCTGCATTGTTTCTCGGCTTATGTTGAGACAGAGCATCACGATGGGGAGAGGGAGAAAGAGAGAGAAGAGGAGGGGAAGGAAGGGGAGGGGAGGGGAGAGGAGAGGAGGAAAAGAATGAAAGGCCCTGGACAAGATACAGTCCTCAAGGGCATGCTGCCATGGACCCACTCCTTCGACTACATCCCTCCTTTTACATCATCTACCACCTCCCAATAATGCCATCGAAGTATTAATCCACCAATGAGGTCAAGTTCTTCATGATACTATCACTTCCCCAAATCCCCACCTCTGAATATCAGTACACTGGGGACTAAACCTTTAGCACATGAATCTTTGGGGAACATTCCAGATCCAAACAATTACCTAAGACATCAAAGATTAATCTTGTACTTTTCTGTTTCAGACACAGAATTCGTCATTCATGCAAGAATTTAAGTGAGGACCAGCATTTAGAAATCAAGGTAAGTATGCCATGTGTTTATTGGTTGTGCCTTATCATCACTTCTATCTTTTTTAGTGAAGAGAGCTGGGAGATACACACACACACACACACACACACACACTTCTACATAGGTATACATATGAAATATATATAGATCACATATGTGTGACATAATCTATGTAATAAGTTACATATTGATATTTTCAATTTAAATCTAACATTATACTGTCTTAATTTGCTTTATGTTTTCACTTTCCCCTTAAAGTGAATTAAATATGAATACATAAAAAGTATATAAGCAATAAATTAAAATATTCATAAAATAACTTTAAAACTAATAATAGCAGCGCTACTATAAAAAATTACTCAGTAAATTATAAGACTTTTTTTGTAGTTCCTTTAGTTTTTAGAATGTATATTGCTCAGAATATATAGCCACAAAAGTTTGTTAAAAAGTTACAGAATGTTATGGCTTGAATGGGGAATGGGTTCACAATTGAATAGCCAATTAGGAGATGGTAGGGCCTAGTTAGAGAAAGGAGGTCGCTGAGGACACACCCTAGAAGAATATGTCTTGTTCCGGCCCCTTTCTTGTCCTCTGTTTTCTGGCTGCTAAGAGGTAAGCAGCTCCACGTCCTTCTACCCTGATTTTCTACCTCACCTCAAGATCAGAAACAATGAGACCAGGGACTGAAACCTCTGACACCTTGAGTCAGAGTAAATGTTTCCTCCTTTAAGTTGATTTTCTCAGGTATTTTGTCACAACAATGAACAGCTGACCAACATGCACAATATAATTATAGTCATTCCATCAGCTGGATATAGAGTTGTGTTTACTTGTTTCAGTTCTGGTTTTGCAGCAAAGAAACCCTTCCTAGAAGATCTGTGGCAATTTCTCCCCACATCTCATTGGCAAGGAAATGAGATTTTTGAGATTGTCCTTAACTAATCAGTGTTAATTGCTGAGGAAAATAGAGGAGGGACTGAAATAAAGACAGAACCTAGGCTCTATCAATCAGCAAGGAAGAAATGGGACAGTTGTTTGACTTACAACATCAGTGTCTGCTGCATCTAATACTACAATAATTTTAACCCATTTCCAGGGCAGGTCACTAAATATATCAACTGCTGTTCTCCACCTTTTATGTTAATATATGAGAAAATACAAATCCCCAATGTTGGCAGAACTGTGGAGAATATTCTTTCCATATGGTGCTATTGGTTATATAAATGGGAACAATCATTGAAAAGTCAGTTTGACAAGATGTTTTATATCAAATTTTAAAAATTTAACTATCTCAAATTTGTCATATTAAAATAACTCAAACAGTTCAAACTTAAATATCCATGTCGTAAAATGGTTAATTAAGTCATGATGTAGTTGTTTGATAGCAGTGTTGCTCAATCAAAAATAATAATCATGAAGACTGTGTAGTAACCATGTAGTAGGAAAAGTGCTTATAACACTTAGTGAAGAAAAAGAATATAAAAGGAGGCCTATGCAATGATTATAATTCAGGAATTACATCTGTACATAAACAAAAGCCAAAACAGAAAATGGGAAAAAAAAAATCAGTTTGATGGTGATGAATAGAGAGTACCTGAAAGTAAATTTCTTTTTTTCTTTTAGTATTTTTAAAAATTTGTTCTTTTTGTTATACATGGTGGAATGTATTTTGACATATTATATATACATGGAATATCACTTCCCATTCTTGTGGTTGTACATGACGTGGCGTTACACTGGTCCTGCATTCATATATGGACACAGTAAAGTTAGGTCCAATTCATTCTACTCTCTTTCCCATTCTCATCCCCTACCTTCCCCTCATTCCCCCCTGTCCAATCTAGTAAACCTCCCCTCCTTCCTCCCCTCCCTATTGTGAATCAGCAGCCACATATCAGAGAGAACATTTGCCCTTTGGTTTTTGTGGATTGGCTTATTTCACTAAACATGATAGTTTCCAGTTCCATCCATTGACAGGCAAATGCCATAATTCTTCATAGATAAGTAATATTCTATTGTGTATGTATGCCACATTTTCTTTATCAGTTCATCTGTTGATGAATACCTAGGTTGGTTCCATAGCTTAGCTATTGTGAATTTAGTGGCTATGAACATTGATGTGGCCATGTCACTACAGTATGCTGATTTTAAGTCTTTTGGGTATATTCCAAGCAGTGGGCTAACTGGGTCACATGGTGGTTCAATTCCAAGTTTTTCTGAGGAATCTCCATACTGCTTTCCATAGTAGTTGCACCAATTTGCATTCCCACCAGCAATGAATGAGTGAACCATTTTTCTCACATCCATGCCAACATTTATTGTTATTTATATTCTTTTCTTTTCTTTTTTTTTTTGGTTCAGGAGAGGTACCAGACATTCTATTTTGTATTTTATTTAGAGACAGGGTTTCACTGAGTTGCTTAGCTGAGGTTGGCTTTGAACTCATGATGCTCCTGTCTCAGCCTCCCAAGCTGATGGAACTACAAGTGTGTGCCATCATATCTATCTTGTATTCTTGATAATTGCCATTTTTACTGGAGTGAGATGAAATCATAGTGTAGTTTTAATTTGTACTTCTCTAATTGCTAGTGATGTTGAACATTTTTTCATATATTTGTTGACCAATCATCTATCTTCTTCTATGAAATATTTGTTTAGTTCCTTTGCCCATTTATTGATTAAGATATTTGGTTTTTTGGTGTTAAGTTTTTGAGTTATTTATATATCCTGGAGATTAATACTCTGAGGTGCAGGTGACAAAGATTTTCTCCCATTCTATAATCTCTCCCTCTCCAGGTTCTTGATTGTTTCCTTTGCCATGAAGAAGCTTTTTAGGTTGATACCATCCCATTTATTGATTCTTAATTTTACTTCTCGCACTTCAGAAGTCTTGTTGGGGAAGTCAGTTCCTAAGCTGACATGATGGAGATTTGGGTCTGCTTTTTCTCTACTAGGCGCAGGGTCTCTAGTCTAATGCCTGGAACCTTCATTCATTTTGAGTTGAGTTTTGTGCAGGGTGAGAGATAGGGTTTCAATTTCATTCTGCTGCATACAGATTTCCAGTTTCCCCAGCACCATTTGTGGAAGAGGCCATGTTCTCTCCAATGTATGTTTATGGCACCTTTGTCTACTATGAGACAACTGTATTTATGTGGGTTTGTTGCTGTGTCTTCTATTCTGTACCATTGATATTCACATCTGTTTTGGTGCCAATACCATGCTGTTTTTGTTATTATGGCTCTGTAGTAAAGTTGAAGGTCTGGTATTGTGATGCCTACTGCTTTACTTTTCTTGCCGAGGATTACTTTGTCTATTCTGGGTCTCTTAATTTTCCAAATGAATTTCATGGTGGCTTTTTCTATTTCTTTGAAGAACATTGTCGGAAATTAAATAGGAATTGCATGAAATCTGTGTAGTGCTTTTGGTAGTATGATCATTTTGACAATATTAATTCTGCCTGTCCAAGAGCATGGGAGACCTTTCCATCTTCTAAGATCTTCTTCAATTTCTTTCTTTAGTTTTCTATAGTTTTCACTGTAGAGGCCTTTTACGTCTTTCGTGGGTTGACTCCCAAATATTTTGTTTCCTTTGAGGCTCTTGTGAATGGGGTAGTTTTCCTGATTTCTCTTTCAGTAGATTCATCACTGATGTATAGGAACATAATTGATTTAGGGGTATTAATTTTATATCCTGCTACTTTGCTGAATTCATTTATGAGTTCTAGAAGTTTTCTGGTGGAGTTTTTTTTTGGATCTTCTAAATATAGAATCATGTCATCAGCAAATAGGGTTAGTTTGAGTTCTTCTTTTCCTTCTTGTATCCCTTTAATTTCTTTTGTTTGCCTAATTGCTCTGGCTAGAGTTTCTGGGACTATGTTGAATAGAAGTGGTGAAAGAGAGCAGTCCTGTCTTGTTCCAGTTTTCAGAGGGAATACTTTCAATTTTTCTCCATTTAGACTGATGCTGGCCTTGGGTTTAGCATAGATAGCTTTTACAATGTTGAGGTATGTTTCTACTGTCTCTAGTTTTTCTGGTGTTTTGAATATGAAGTGATGTTATATTTTGTCAAATGCTTTTTCTGCATCTATTGAGATAATCAGGTGATTCTTGTCTGTAAGTGTATTGATGCGGTGAATTATGTTTATTGGTTGCTGTATGTTGAACCAACCTTGCATCCCTGGGATGAACCCCACTTAATCATGGTGCAGTATCTTTTTAATATGTTTTTGTATGCAATTTGCCAGTATTTTATTATGAATTTTTGCATCTATATTCATCAGGGATATTGGCTGGAAGTAAATTTCTAACTTTATTTAGAATTTTGTTAATGTTTGTCAACCAAACAATAAAAAAAGAAAGGCAACTGAAGGGAAAAGCTCTTTCATATTCTCTACTCAACCAGATTTATCTGGGCTGTTAAGAGAATCAAAAACTTCTTTAGGAAAATTTTGATGGTCTCTGCAGACACTGTCCTAGCCTACCTTGCCTCATCTTCTGGGAAAGCCTAAGTCCGATTCCAGGATCACTCTAACAGAATGTCAATTGTGCTACTGGAATGTCTCATATCAGAAGCGGATGGAATGTGCTTCATTCAGCCACACATAACAACTGCACTCTCGGTGCTGCCAGAAAGCTCAGTCTGGAATTATTGCTGTAGTTCTCTCCCAGAGCACAGTCAAGCTGATTGCTTTTTGAGAAAACCTCTAAGGGATTTTTTTTTTTTGGTCCAAGTACCTAGGCAGCTGTTTGTGCCGCTGGCTGGAGTAGAACCTGAAGACAGAAGATGTAGGTCTCATCAAGTGGAAGGGTCTTTGAGGGGAAGAAATGCAGTGGCAAGAGTCAAAATTGAAAATCTGGACAACATGGTAAAGAGAATGAGTTGAAAGTCAACATTGAGGCATCCAAAATTAGAAGGCTGGGTAATGGAAACAGAACTCAGAAGGATATGAGATCAGCAGAGCACGTATGTGAGGACACTGAGGTGGGCCAGGACCGAGCAGGGGTAGCCCTCTCAAAGGTGCTAGTTCAGTTTAGATGAATAACAGAGTGTTCATTTTTGTTTTTTTCTGCCCAAGAAAAAGTATATGTAATACTCGTGAATTAATTTGACTTTGCCTATTTTAGGAATGCCTTTACTGAAAAACAATTTAGTATTCTTCCTTTTGCTTTAATAAATAATCTCTAGAAGCAAAAAAAAAATAGCTATATGAAGACTGTTTCTTTATCTTCTGTAAAGCCACTTTGAAGACATCATCTGTTTTTTACTCAACATAGCATCGATGAATTCTTACAGCTATGTGATGAAAGCTTTTTAGAATTCTTTTTAGAATGCAGTGTCAAGAACACATCTCTTCTCTTGCACTGGTTAACTTCATTTTCTGCTTTGGAGAGAACCATGAAAGTATAGCTTTAATTCTCTTTTTTGCTTGAGTACCGGGAAGCTCACAGCTAAATATAATACTTAAATCCTTTTTTTTTTTTTATAGTTGGTGTGAGCTATAATTATCTCTTATGCTGTTTTTGTATTCTGTTATATATATTTGGGCTGTCCAATTTACATATGTATTATTCTTTGAGTCACATAAAAATTTAAAAGTGGAAAAGAGATTATCTGTAAATAAATATCCAGTGGGAACGTTGGCAGCAAATTGTCATAGAAAGAATAGGGGTTTGGATACCCCACAGGTCTGAGTTGTATTTTTTTGATCCTCTGTGACTCATGAGCCTGAGACTATTGCTGACCCTGATTAATGCTTGAAGTCCTCATTTGCAAAGTGGAGATATTTGATCAGGTAAGTTATACCATATATGTACCATGTCTATGATGTGTTGTTTTCTTCCCTCCACCCAACCCCCATCATTTTAGCTTGGAAAAGAAAATACAGAAGGCTGATATAAAGGTATTATGAAATATAGAAAAGGCTATCATGCTTCAAAGAACTAGCAGAGTTAGAATTAGTAGATGAACATAATAAGAAGGTACATTTGATTTCAAAATGATTTCAATTTTCTATTAGATTATTCTAATTAATGTCATATGGCTCTTATCACTATAAATGGTGAGTGAAATCTAGTTCAATGGCCTCAAGGTGTTTGATACTGAATTTGAATACTGGTTAGCCATTTTCTCAATTGCCACATGAAGCTCTGTCCACCTCTAAGTGTTCTGATTACACCACCTTTCATCCCTTCAAACATGTTCTTACTGAAAACTGACCACATCAGACCATGATCTAACCAGGCATAGTAAGAAATCTTAGAAAGTAAGTTCATGATTCTTATGAACTTTTTACATTTTTTAAGAGTTGCACTTTTCTGATATCCTGCAGGCCATGCAGAATCACAAATACTTTAAATAGAAGAAAACTGGAATTGGAGACTAAAATTTCTCTTTAGACTTAGTATAATCTGTAAAAAAATTGATTTCTGATTAAAAGTAACACTTCCATTTTCCTGTAACTTTACTAAATCTGTTTATCATTTCTAACATTTCTTGGGTTATGTATAAGTATTATCTTTAGGGTTATCTGTATATAAGATCATGCTGTCAGCAAATAAGGACAATTTCATTTCTTCCTTTCCTACTACTTATTATTTCCTTTTCTTGCCTAATTGCTCTAGCTAGGACTTCTAGTACTATGTTGAACAGAAGTGGTCAAAGTTGATACCTTTATCTTGTTATTGATTTTAGAAGAAAATCTTCAACTTTCTACCATTGCATATGATGTTAACTGGGCTTAGCATATATGACCTCTATTGCTTTGAGGAACATTTCTTCTTTATCTAATTTGTTGTGAGTTTTTTTTTTAATCATAATAGGATGTTAAATTTTATCAAATGCTTTTCCTTTGTCCAATGAAGTGATTGTATTGTTTTTGTTCTTCATTCTGTTAGCATTTTGTTGATTCAGATTTATGGAGCCAACTTTTTATCCTAAGGATAAGTCCCACTTGATCATGGTGAATGATCCTTTTAATGTTTTCTTGACTCTGATTTCCAGTACAGTTCTGCATCACTTACTGATGGAGGCACATTCTGGAAGTGGTGTTAAGTGATTTTGTTGTGTGCTATCATTGTAGTGTGTACTTACACAGACATAAATGGGACCACCATCATATGTGTCTTCCATTATGGACTGACATTTCATCATGCACCACAAGACTGTGTTTTGTTGAGGATTTTCATACCTATCCTCATAAGTAATAATGGCCTATCGTTTTTCTGGTAGTGTCAGTTTGGCTTTGGTTGATACTGGTAATGCTGGTCTTATAACATGAATTTGAAGAATTCCCTCATTTTCCACTTTTTTGGAAGAGTTTTGAGAAGAATCAGTAGTAGTTCTTTAAATGTTGAGTAGAATTCAGTCTTGAAATCATCCAGTCCTGGGGACCATATCATCTTTTCCTTGATGGGGAACTTTAATTATGATTCAACCCCCTTGCAAATTATTGGCTTTTTCAAATTTCTGATTTTTTTCATGGTTCAGTCTTGGTAGGTACATGTTTCAAAAAATTTATCCATTCCAGGCTGCCCAATTTTTTTGCATACAGTAGGTCATAATATGCTCATAAGATCCTTTGTATTTCTGTGGTCTCAGTTATAATGTCTCCCATTCCATTTCTGTTTTTTTTTTTTTTAAGTCTTCTTTCTTTTTTTCTTAGGTAGTCTAGCTAAGAATTTGTCAGTATTGTTTGTTTAAAACAACAACTCTAAATTCTAATTTTTTAAATCATTTATCTAGTCTCAATATACTTACTTCTGCTTTGATTTTTGATGTTCAATTTTTATTTCTAAATCATAAATTGGCAAACTATAATTAGATATATTTATGGGGTACAAAGTGATGTTATGATCACATTTCTTATATCTCTTTCCAGATACTCTGATTCAAAACCTGAAGGCAAATTTTGACTCTTCCTTTATCAAGATTTATCATGTCAAACCAAGAACCAGGGCCAATCTAGTCCTCTCTTGAAATGTTTTTCACACCCACTTTTGATTTTTCCCCCAGTGGCTCAATGGAAAGATTTTAGGTGTTGAAAGCATACCTTCAAACCTCAGCTCTAACCCTTTCTTCCTGGATGAACTTAGGCAGTTATTTAATTTCTAGGATTTTCTTTTGATACATCTATAAAATGGACTTACTCACAGGGTTGTTGCAAGGATTAAACAAAGGAATTATGTAATGCACCTCACATAGGGTTAATGTGTAATATTTGCTCAATAAATCTTAGTTGGCTCTCTTCTTTCTTTATCTGAGGGTTTCTCTCATTACATTAGTCCAAATGATAACACCTTTCATCATTGTAATCAATTACAGATTGTCCAAAGTATATCATGGAAGAATTTTATTTTAACTTGTGATAACGTTATACCTTTTCTCCCAACTAAACTGTAAGCTCTATTCATTCATTTATTTGTTCAGACATTTACTTATGATCCAGTGATTTAAGATACTAAGTTTAAATCACTGATTGTAACTTTAAGTGGATACAGGAATTTCATTCTTAAAGGATGTGCTTCCTCCTACTAGGTCATGTGCTCATCCATATCAAATCAAATACTGGATGAATGATGACCTCAAGATTCACAAATTAATTTGGAAAAAGAGAAAGTTTGGAAAGAAAGAAGATCAGTTAGATGAATGTACTAATAAGCCACATAGGACACAACAAGTTTCTGAAGTAGAGAAGTGACAATAGAGGGAGAAATCTGGGAGACAATTAAGTGTAAAGATTTTGAACACGGGAGTACTTCTGGAGGTCGACTCATCAAGAATAATTCAGGACTGGCTCTCGGGGACTTAGAAGGGAAGAAATAGTCAAACATAAAAATTGATATTTTGAAGATTATTGGACTTGTTCTGCAGGTATCATTAAGAGGCGTGGTGGATTACAAACTGGAAGATTTTGGAAGGGAAGATGAATTAAATTCTAAATATTTTTGGTTTGAAGGGCTGGTGCGACCTTTCAGAGCAGATATAGAAGTATTAGTGAGTTGTTTGGGACAAGATCTCAGGACAGAAGTGAAAGAGGTACCCAAAATTCATCCTAGAAAGACCATGGGGAGAACAACATCTCAGGCAGAGGGAATGAAAGTGCAAAAGCCTAAAGGCTGAAAAGCTGAAAGCACACTTCTGTAAGCAGTGTGATACAAGTCGTCTAGGGCACGTGGCGGGAAGGACTAAGACTGAAACTGTAAGGGAAGACCAGATATAAAGGCCCAGGTATGCACTGTGAAGGGCTCTAGAATGTGCCTTGCAGATGATGGAAGCCATCTGAGGCGTGTGTGGGCGGGTCATCAGATGAGGCAATGTCGCCTGGAAGAAAGGTGCAAGTGGAACTTGGAAAGAGATCATGAAAGCATCAAGATTTGAGTTGGAACCTTCACAGACAAGTATTTTTCTGGGTTTTGATGATTGCAATTCCACATCAAGGCAAGTTCTTCCCGATCATTAGGCTCAATTCAGTTTTCTGCTCTGGATCAAAAACCCTTTGACTTGTTCTTCCTTCCCCATTCTTCTTTCACCTTCTTCTTCTAAGAAAGAAAATGATTACTTTTCTTGTGCTCAGCATCTCAGCAAACATTGAACCCTGGGTTCCGGAGGAGGAGCACTGGTTTTCAAAGTCATCAGTGGGATAGTCTACAAGTGATGTTGCCAACAGGATAAAGTCACTCACTTCCTGGTTCTGAGTACCGGAGGGTGGGCAGCGGGGAGTGGAAGATGGCTGCGAGAAGAAACCGTTACGGGTTCCTCTTCAGAGAAGAAGTCTCTGGCACAAATCCTGGAGTTCCTGTTTCTAAGGACACCTCCTCATCGGTCGTGGTCACACCTGATCTAATGATTCTATAATGAGAAGCAGCATGACATTGCCATCTAATGTCTCTGACCCGAATGTGAATGTGTTACCAACAGCACGGAAACTGGGGAAATGAAAACAGGAAGGATTCTATTATCAAGCCAACATGCCCTCTATTGCAGCACTCGGAATGCCTTATTGACATTCCTATTCACGTCCAACCCCAGCGTAATTAATCACTGGTGCATTTGCTATCCCAGGCTACAAAGATATGTCTTGAAGCCTTTTCAAGTTTCTTCCAAGCTTCTTGCCTTGGCATTTTCCCAAGCTGCTTCTTGAAGAACAGCAAGCTGGTATTTGGAGCATATGGCGATGGTCTGTTTGTGTGTTCATTAAATCAAGATACCAATGAAAAGAAAGCAGAAAGCTTTCTGTCCTTTAAATGAAATTGTCAACCCAGATATCTGCTGCCTTTCCCAAGTCCTGGTCTGAAATGCCTGGCAAGTGGGGCTGTGTTATAATGACAAATTAATTCATATCAGACTTTGATCACAGCCTGAAAAGTTTTCTGACATCAATTTTCAGTAGTTGCATTTAAAAAATCAGAATTCACTCAGATGCCTCCAGTTCCTAACAACAAAAGCAGAGACCTCTTGCTCTATCTGGAGCGCCAATGTCTAGCATGAAGCTGGGAGGGGAAATTTTAGGACAGTTCCGGGTACACGGAAAAGGAAGGCGATGTTGGTGCATGGTCAAAACCCAACAGAAGGGGGCTCTCTTGCTGACGTGAGGCCCGTGCACAAACCGTGCTGTGGCTGCCTCTCTCTCCCTCATTTTCCCTTGCTCTTTCCTCCTGCCATGTAACGTGTCAAAAGCAAATGAAAATTGAGAGGATTCGGCTGAAAATAGAATTGAATTCTATTAGTCAGCCTAATAGTGAAGGTGCATTTGGAAATACAGTGCAGTACAGCTAATGTTTACCACTTGACTACTCATGCCCCAGGCTCAAAATGCATAATGATGCAAATTAAAACCCAGCAAATGGAGGAGCTGGAATCTCAAAGATAACCATACCTAACGCAGGGTATGACAGAACATCTGCTCTTTAATTAATCTTACGTAAAGACTGAAGCACTGCACTGAGATGCACAGTGTTTATGACAACTGTTTTTTTTGTGGTTAACATGCTCCTGGACTCCCTCATGTAATTGTTGCTGCTTTGTAGCTCACACAAAGCCCAGCTGAGCAACCCCCCTCAGCCAGAAAGGAAAATATGGGCAGGAAGGGGACTGAGATGAGAATATGATGATTTTAGAATATAAATCAGGCCAATCCCCAGTTGCAGCCTTCATTCCTTCCTTGTGGGGTTGGGTTGGGAGGTAGAAACTTAATCAGAAGATTTTATTTTTTAATATGGGAAAGCAACTATGTGCATGTTTGTATATACCCATATACACTATATTAATATATATCTTATTTTACATTTTATGCAGAGCTGAAGGAGCCATACATATAGTATAACGGTTAAAGTTATAGGCTTTGGGGCCAGATTGTCTGTTGAATCTTGTCTCTTCTATTACCTACGTGAGTAATAGGTGCCTCAGTTTCCTCATCTGTTTAATAAATCCAATGGAAATTCCAGTCTTAGAAGGTTATTGTGAAGATATTATTAGTCACCATGATTAATACATCGACTATGCAAGAGGCCTCAATGCGTCACTTCATTTATGTGAACTAATTCAAATGTCCAGATAGCCATACCTAATAGGTAATAGACTATGATGCACCAAACTCTTAAAATTGTAGCCAATACATTTTTAAGTATGCAATCAGTGTTAGCTATAAGGATTAGCATTACTTTATAAGTCACCTATAGTATGTATTATTATCTAACCCGCTACTCTGTTGGAATGGAATTGTTGGTTTCTTTATCTCTTTTTTTGTTGTTGTTGTTCTCAATTAAAGCTCAGAAAGATTAACTCAGGTTCCCCAAACTGTAGAATTGAAGAATGACAAAACCAGGATTTTCATTCTACATCATCTGACTTAAAATTTGGTGCTTTAAGCCCCTTCTTATCCTGAAATTGGAGTGTTGGGTAATTGAAAAAATGGAAGGGGTAAAAAAGAGGAGAGCAGTTGGAAATTCATTGTAATAATGTGTTTGTTCAAATCAGTCCAACCAAATGAAGCATGCTCGGCTCTGAAGAAAATGGAGGTTATCTCAGATGTCAAAACACTTCCCTGTGAATATTACTATTTTGGACAGTGGCCATTTTATAAATTTCAATATTCATTTTTTCCCCTCAACCACCATTTGGTATCCCTGTGGTATTTATTCACCAAACATGATGGTGAGATTCTGGAAACGACGAGACGTCAAGGTCTTAATTTTCCTTCTGACATGGAATCCATTCCTACGGCATAGACAAGTTGGCTGTTATTTTCTAGCAGCTGCTTTAAGGTTGATACATAAAGAATTCACACACGGTTTAGAATTAAGTAGAAGGGAAAAGGAGAACAGGGGGAAAAAAGATGAAGAGAGAAGTGAGATGCTAATGTTTTCTTGACACTAAAATTGAATTCTTCAACAATAAGGATTTCGAAGCATGACAACCCTTCGCCTGTTTGCTGGGTGAGCTTCGTTTAGTGGTATATTTCTCATGGATATTAAGAGTCTTCCTGAGATGAGCACAAGAAGCTGATCACAAACAAACAAAGAGGAGACTGGCAAGGCTAATTCCCAGCCACCTTTCCTTCCACTGGAGGGGGCTCTCTCAACCCCTTCTCTTAGGATGTGAAATCAAACCAGATGGGTGTGCTATCTCCATCTTTTGGCCTTTAGCAGAGTCTCTGGAACAAAGCAGGGCGGCTGGGCTTCTTGAAGACTTGCATGGAAAGAGAGAGAGGGGCTGGATGGAATCTTGAATAAAAATGATAGGTTATGCTTTAAGCTAAATAAAAATAAGCCATCTGAAGAATATATAGAAGTGGCATACATGCTGCCTCTGGAAAGATTCATTTTTATTTGTCTATCTATGTATAAAGGAGGAAGATAGATAAATTGAAAGGGAAAGTGCCATTTCTGAAATGTTCACTCTGGCGAAGGGTTTGCAAACAATATAAAAATAGCGGCTCTTCCAAAATGACGGCTTTACTACAAGTTTATCCACCTCTCTCCCCATTTCTAGCACCCCCCCCCCCCCCAATTCAAAGTATAGTCACTGTGGGGAAAAGACAGCGATCTTTTGTATGTTGTTATAATTAACCCGGCCCGTTTCATCATCAGATTATAGAATGGGATGCAGTGTTAAAAAAAGAACTAAAGGAAGAAACCAGGAGAAATGGCCATTTTAATTGCATGTTTATTCTCTCTTCGCTTTCCCAAATTGGTTTCGTTTCCTCTGAGTGGGGTAAGTGCCAGGGTATTCACATGAGCAGGGGGCCAGGGTGGATTCCAACATTTACCAGCATTTGAATTACCTCCGGACGGTTTGGCGGCCTCTAAATTTATACCCTTGAAGGCACAGCAACAAGCCTTCATCTCCTATGGAAGAAACTTGAAAGCATGCCAGAACAGGACCTCCGTCCTCCCTTCTTAGAGTCCTGGCACGTAGAATCACACAGGAAAACAAAAGGCATTTGTGAGGAGCCGTCCAGGAAGAAAGATTAACAATATAAACCGAAGGGGGAAAGAGAAAGAAAAGAAAAAGCCCTTTAAAATGGTTTTGTGCTTATTTTAATAGAACTTGCACAGTCCCTGAATATCCTCTAATCAAAACCAAATGCTTGTTGCTGTACAGCGCTCTGTCTTTGTTCACCGGTAATGCCCACTGGCTTCGGTGGGGGGCGGGGCCCGGCTGGCGGGCTTATCTTTCCACCACGAATAAACAATGTTGTCCTCAAGGTTAGGCCACACCACTGCCTTGAAAACCCAGGAAAAACCCTCATTGGCCGCAGGACCTTGTTCTTCAGTCACCCCAAATGCCAGATGAGAAACTCAAAGATTTTTTTTCTTGCTTTTGATCCTGAAATTTGTCAGGGAATAGGAACGGGAGAAAGGAGCTCCTTCTCTTCCCTCTCCATCTCTGGCTCCCATTCACTCCGTCAGTCCATCTGTTCCTCTCTACCTGGTGGCTTGTCTTCTTTCTCCACTCCTTCCCCTCGCATCCTTTCTCTGCCTACCTCTGTTCCTCTTTCGGTTTCTGATTCAAGTCAGAAAATTGGTCAGCTTCCAACTTGATGGGCTGATGTCTGACCTTGACTTGGTGTGGGCTGGAAGGATTTCAGCCTTGGTTTTATCAGGATTAGCTTTTTATCTGCACAGAAGTACCCAAGCAAGTAACTCATCTCCTCATCTTTCACCTTAGACTTGCTGCTTTCTCCTCTAATTTCTCAAACAACAGGCAGAAAATAAACAGCATGATTGTGATGGTTCTGGCGATATGACTTTTACTACAGGGCAGAAGGGATGAAGCCATAATCTAGTCCCGGGCTCAGGATCAATGTCTTTGGTTTGCACTGGGCGATGTTATTAAGGGAGCCGGCAGCTTGTTCTGTTTTGAACGCGAGACAATTCTTTTCAAATGCTTATGGGGTGTCCACGGCATCCTGCATGGGGGAGCGGGAAGGAAGAAATCCCAGTCCACAAGATCTGCACCTTTACATGTCGCCCCAGCTCCTTGCAGCACAAATTGACTTTGTAAGATTGGCTCTGAAAATGAATACCCAGGACATCACTCTGTGTTACTTTCCTGTGAAATTACTTTTCTGAATGAAAATATTGAATTCCTTTGAAAGCAAGTAGTATAATATCTCTGGAAATGAAAATCCTGTGGAAATCACAAAGGAAAGAAGACTGAAGGATATGAAAGCTTTATATCTCTAAATGTTAGTCAGGCCTTGGACTTTTTTTTTTTTTCCTGGAGAACAATCATAACTGCTCTTTCTGATGTGGATACCCTGAGTGCTGGAATCTCCTGGATACTTCTATTAGAGATTTGTGTTTTATCTACAATAAACAGCCAGTATCATTATCTTAATTTACTACAGCATTTGGAGTCACTCCGTGTTTTCTGAGTCTACCTGCTTAGCAAGTCTGACCTGCGGAATTTTCCTTGTCTCAAGGGGAATGTATTGACTTACCGCCAGGCGTCTAGGTGTCACAGACAGAGCCTCTTCTGAACCAACAGAGGAACAGGCAGACCCTGAGGAGCAGTGGTGTGGAAGACTGTCTTCCACACACATCAGTTACTGGTTGCTCACTACAGTCCCTCAGATCATCTAGAGAGGGATGGTCTCCACCTTTCTTGTTATGTCGACAGATTTGCCAACTGTGGAGGGAATTTCCTGCAAATTAAGGTACTCTCTATAAAACTTCTCACTCTTGTCGTTCCTCTAGGCTTCCTTAGTTGAAGCACCTTACATTGCATTTGTTGTCGATTCTTCTTCTTCTTCTTTTTTTTTTTTAATACGAGAAGGTGTCAACTGTCAACTGAATACATTATAAAATGCCTCTTTCAGCTTCTCCCCAGATCAGTACAAAAACAGGAAAGAGAGGAACTCAAAGGGAGGATAAGGAAGTCCAATCAAGGTAAAGTGATATTGCCTTTCTGTAAAGGAGATGGAGCCCTCTGCCCAGATGGAATGTCAGCCCAGCCTGACGGCTGAAAGAGATTGCAAATTAGATGGCTGAGTTGCTGTCAGCCATGTTTGAAGAATGTGCAGAGCAAAGAGGTGCTAGGTGACCGAGCCAAGAGCTTGATTTCCAGAAGCTTTAGAAAGCTTGATGATGTCTCTGATGTTTAGACTGATATAAAAAGAAAAAAACTTAATAATTGAAGCATGTATGGTAATCCCTGGAAGACAGCACGTCATCCTTAAAAACAGATTATGCCATAGTCATTTTCAATTTTGTGGAAAAATCTTGGGCATTTATGAAATGCTATAATCACAATATTAGTGTGCTTTGTTAAATCTTCAAGGTGAAAGCAGGACTTGATGGTTTTCAGTTGGGAGGATGTGTAACTGTTGGTGGCAATCGAGTGTTTCAGTGGCAATGGCAGGAAAGTGGTTCCTGGAGACAGGAAACCAAGGCCAAGCTTGGTTCTTCTCAGGGCAACACTTTCTTCAAGACCCACGTGTGGACTTATTGTTAAAGGTGCAGATGACATGAGGTTGAAGGAATCATAAAGAATGTCTTATTACTGATCAAATGACATGTTTACGTATATAGTAATATGTAATAATAAAACCCACCATTCAGTGTGATGGACAACAATAAAATGCATTGTATGTCAAAATCAGGTGTCAATTTTTAGGTGAAAACACATTGCGTGATGCCACATGTTGAACATTTGTCCAAAATGTTCAACACCAAGAGTTAACACAAGTGTAAACTGTGCACTTTGGGTGAGAATGGAAGATGCTGGTCAGCCTATTTATTTCTTTAGATCTTCTATACCTACTTTGAGATTATTTTTAAAGAGCTCATGATTTTATCCTAAATATACATATAGTTTATAACTATATGGTCATATAGTTATATATATAGTTACATATATTTTTATTTATAATATAGTCATTTTTATTATAAATAAAAATAAATATTTTTATTTATAATATAGTCATAATATAACTATATATTATGCATATATAACTATATATACATATTTATAAAACTATATGTATTTGTATATATATAAAACTATATTACCTTATATACACACAGGTTCCAGAAGATACTTGGTGCTCAAAAAATACTTGGGGATTGAGTTGCCAGTTGTTCAGTTTCTGTGGCTCCCGGTGTAGCCCATGCTTCCTTCATCGTGGGCACTCTGTCATGGATCTTCCTTCCTTGTACTCCCATTTGCAAACAACCTCTCAATGTTCTAATAAAATCCTAGTGATATTTATACCGTAAGTTAAAGTTCCGATATTGATTTTTTATAACAAGTATCCTTAAAGCTACTTGGGCAAGTGAAGCTTGCCACTGATTAATCTTTTTCAAGTGTATAAATACCATTCCAATGACTGGTGTATTAAAGTTCAACAACTCAGTATGTATACATTCCTTGACATGACCAGTGACTAAATTCTTTAAAAAGGATGCCAGATTAAGGATGCTTATATGTCCTAAGCAATTTTTCAATGCAGGAATCCCATAGAAGGGAATTAGGGTATTTTAGCCACCGTAGGGAATAGCATCTCTATTTATTTGCATATCTGTAGTTATGCAAAGCTAGATTCATTTAATAAGGATACAGGGTGAGGAGTGGAGTGACCAGAGAGCTGGAAATGAAAAACTCAGCTTCCCCATTGCTGCCGTAGGGTTGATGGCTATGGGTTGGTCATGCCCGCTCTTAGAATGTTCTTTGTATGCTTAAAAAAATTGAAAATTGTTAACAGGGAAATATGTACCACCATTGCTCTGCATAGTTATAGAATCACAAGCAGCTAACTAATACAAGGAAAGGAAATTTTGACTTAGGAAGACACAAGCACAGAATGAAAGCAACTTGTTTGACAAGTAGTAGAGAAATTATGAGGGTGATAGGTACTGGTACACTGCCATTCATTGTCAGAGTCCCCATATATGGTGATACCACAGACCATGGGACTTGACCTAGATACGTTATAATTAATGCGTTATTTCACCATAAGTTCTAAATACAATGATGTAATATTTCAAATAAATAAAATACAATATATGAGTCAAGAAGAGCCTGTATAAGTGCATATAAAAGTAGTTATAGATCCATGGAATGCTTATTTTCATTTTTCTGGGTTTGAGATGAAATGTGATATCATAAGTGTACCTCTTTGATTTTAGTCTCAATTTAGAACACATTTTTTTCATATTCTCATAAAAACAGAAGGGTATATGGAATCCTAGTATCAACACCCAAGATATTTCTCTTCAAATTACTCTTAATCAATTAGTGGCAAAGAAATTATTTACTACACCATGAGTTAGTTTGAGAAACATCTGCACCAAACATTTATGCCTTCCTTACTCCAAAACATATTAAGAACCTGATGAAAAAGAAGAGACATATAAAGCAATTATCACAACACACTATAGACACTGCTATCTTAAAAGTAGGCATGGAATTTAAGGGGATCCTGACTTGGGGTAGGTAACTATAGTACAAAGAATTTCCTGAAAGAGGTAACAATGAGATTGAATCTTAAAGCTAGTTTATTATTTTCACCATTTGAATGAAATGTCAAGCAATAGAAGGATTTTTTTCTAAACTTTCTAGTCTTGCTTTAAAGCAGAGGCAAAGACCCAAACTTACCTTACGTGGCAAAGTTAGATTATCACATCTTGCTCTCTTGTCAATTTTGCTTTTCATTAGAAATAGTTTTGAAAGAGCCAAAAGTTGAGTTGAGCTGGTTACTATGTTCAGTTTCTAAAAAAAGAAAACCAGAATTTTCTCATTGAGAAAAATAAATGAAGGGAACAATTCTTTCTAATGGTTTGGTGGGGGTAAAATATCTCTTGGTAGAGGGAACTACATTTTTTCTTTCTTTTTTTTTTTTTTTTTTCTGTTGTTCTGTGGAGAAGTAGGTGGGGTGAAGAGGACAGAATTTCAGGTATTTGAAAGGTGTTGCCTATAATCATGCAGCTAAGCCCCGTTCAGTTTGAGAGGGATTCTGAAGAGGTAGATTACTTTCTCTACAGAGGAGGAGTACCAGCTGAATCAGTCTGTTACCTGTACATTGAAATTGAGATAGCCAAAGATCTGAATTTTAAGCACTAATTGTGGGTCATCCACGCTTTACTTTGGTAGAGTATTGGAAAGATCTGTTTGAGGTGAGCTGAAGGATATGGTAGAAAGATGATGGGACATAGTCTGATTCACCATGTGAGCATGATCTTTTTGTCGATATTAAGCCTCTAGGACTGACTTTCCTTATCAGTGCAGTGTTGTGGGGAAAATGGGAAAATCTTAAAAGACATTATCTCAAAAAACCTATCCAGTTAAAAAAATGTTATCTGAATAGCCAGAAGACAATTCAATTTAGTTCCTACATACCTATGGCATACTTTTCTTTAATGAAACATTTATGAATATGCAATAAACTTACATATCAAGATATGATGTAGAAGGCATATTATGTCTTATAGCTAATGAAGGGTCCCCAATTCTCAGTCTTGCATTCATAGACCTCAAACACCTCATTTCAGTCTCTTTGTCTAAACTTACCTTTAATTACTCACCTTCAAGCTTTTTCCAACCCTGTCAATTCTTAGAGTTCTCTGAAATGTCAAGCATACTCCCATCCCTTGACTTAGGCTCCTAGAGAGTTCTATAGCTTGGAAATCCCATGTTCAGATTCAGCCCCTCCTTCAAGGGCAGTCGGGAAAGGAAGTGTCTCCATGAGCTGTTCTGAATTTCCTCCTCCTGGAAGCTGAGGAGAATCTCAGCTCCTCAGAAGCGTGATTTGGTGATACTTGCTCTCTTCTACCTTGCTGCAGACTCATTCATCCAAATATGTTTCCTTTTTTGAAGAGGCCTGCATCTTATTAATATCTATGTTCCCCGAGCTTATCAGAAACCTTCAAACGTGGTGGACCATCAGTTTATGCTGGTAGAATAGAATCAGAGAAAACTAGTGTTTGCAAATGAACATTCATTCAGAGTGAAAGTCAAAGCCCTTTCATTAGTACTAGGCTTCTGATCTTCCCCATCCTCTATTCCAACCACGCCAGCCCATTTCTGCCCCTGGAACTGTTTCGAGTCTCTTCCCACCTTTGGGCATCTGTACCAGTGGCTTCCTTGCCTAGAATGAACTTCCTCAGACACCAGCATGCCCCTGACTCTCACTTCTATCATTTCTCTGGTCAGCCAGGCTTTCCCTGACCGCTCTGTTTAAAACGACAATTTATAGCACTCCCTATTTCTTGTTCCTTTTGTTTTTCTGCACATCACATGTGACCATCTGACGTAGCAGGCACTTATTTGTTTGCTAACCATTTGTTGCCCTTACCACAGTGGAGCCACAGGAGGGCCCACCTTTGTTTACTGCTTTATCTAAAGTGCTTAGGTCTATGCCTGTTGCTTAATAAGCTGTGTGTCTTTCTTCAGTCTCTGCTTATTCTCACTAGTGTATGGAGGTGTCCCCATATTCACGCAAGCTTGAAACCAGCGTTGCTGCCTTGCGTCTGGAGCTGAACTCTACCTGGGGACAGTCCACAGTCTCCTTTCTGCTGTAGACCACAGGTTTAGGACTCTGATCTAGTGGAAGTGGAAAGTTCTGAACTATAATGGAAGACAAAGAATGAGTGATATTAAAGAGAAAGGGGAGCAATAAATAACTGAGCAAAAAGATAAAGTATGTGTATTTTTACAGAAGACTTCATAACCAGAAAGAGATTTGGGTGAAACCCCACTCATCTATATATTTAAGAGAGGGCCAATTGGTTCAAGTTTGGCTTGAACACTGACTCAAGTGAGTATGGAAGCTGCAGTAAGTGGCTTCCATATGTTAAAAATTTGAAAGGAACTTTAAGGATTCTGCCCTCAAAACAGTCACGTTAATGATATGGTTCATATTCATTGATAAGAAATCTTTTGCAATGGTTTATCAAATTTTATCTTGACAGCATAGAGGAATTTATTATATATAGATTAATATTTTGTCTAGACTCAATGACAATCATACTTGGTCTACTTCTGTTAAAATGGTCCTCCTCCTCTTCACTTGGACACACAATGACTAGAAATCTCTGGCCTACTAGTTTGAAGTTCTATCCTGTTTGATTTTATGTGGGTACTTTTTCCTTTTTTTTGGGGGGGGGGGTAAAAATCTTAAACCAGCTGGGCCCTGATGAAATGGGCCAGATTTGTTATTAGGGTAGTCTTTTGCAAAATACAATTGGACAAGACTTTGAAGAGATACAATACAGGAGTGGAAGAGAAGGAAGAAGAGAGGATGGTTTTTAAATCTATTCACTGAACAAATGCTTATTGAGCATTTCTGACATGCCAACACTACGTAGGCATGAGGGCTATAATGATGATTATGGTTAGCTCGCTGGCCCTGAGGGAGCCAATGTCTAGGTTTTCAGACAACATCACTGGTGCTGTTGGTGGAAAAAGAAGAAAGAATGTCAGGTGAAGAAAAAATGTTCGCGTGTGAGACTTGGGCTTGTTGAATTCTAGATGAGAGCAATACATCTAAATGGTCTCACTGTCCTTTTGAAAAATAATATTTTAAAAATCTACATTCTATGGGGGAAAAGCAGTGAATAATAATGGTTGACTAAGATAAGTTGGATATGAAGTCTGTTTTCTATTGGGGAGTATACATTTGATACTTCCGGATGGGAGACTTTTTTTTTTTTTTTTTTTTTTTTCTTTTTTTAAATTGGAACTTCTTGCCAAGTTTCTGCTTAGGAATTCTGAACTGAACTTCAAATGGTTAGGGGTTTCTGTTTTAAACACATTTGGAGTTGAGGCTTCTTATTCAGGGAAGAAAACCCCTTCAAGTACATCAAAGAGCTGTGAGAAAAGCTACAGTGTTGACAATTTGTTTGAGGGCATTGAAACCAGAAACATCGGTCTCTGTAGTACACACACATTTCAAAGTTGTGGGGAAGGTTTCTGGGGAGAGACTTCTGGTGCTCTAGGAAACACCAAATACCTGGGAAGTAATTTAACAGATTCACTGTACCTAAAACATGACCTGACTCGCCCAGTAATTTCAAACTAAGGTCTAGAAGATGTTTTCTCTGGGGAATGACCTTTAAATAAATTGTGAGGCTTCTCATTGCTGCGCCCAGGTGAGAAAAGTCAGGGATAGAAGCAGAGGGAGGAATCTTCCCAGAACATCAGAAGCCATTTGACCCAGGACCTTGGTGAAAACTGCTTAAAAATTCAGTTTGAATTGCAATAGTCTGGGTCTTGAGAGGGAATGATGGAAGAAGATTGTGTTGATTTAAGACCTGGTCACTCCTTAATCCTACTGAGGACCTGGTTAAAGAGGAGACAGAGTACAATCCGTTCCTTCAAAGGTTGAACCTACTATTAAATGCTTGACTGAGAAGCATGGGAGTTGTATCTACACAGCCCCCCGTCTCCAGTCCCAGCCGTATCACTCAGGACCCGGGTAACCACAGGCAGGTTGATCTCACCTCTTGAAGCCTCTGTTTTCTCATTTTGGAATTGGAAACCATTATACCAACCTCACCGGGCTGTTTCTTGAATAAATGAATGTTGGCTATAAATTGCCTAGCAGATTACCTGATGCTCACAAAATGCTCAATAGATATTTTTTGCTCCCCTCTTAATATACTTTTCTTTTCCCCCTTGGGAGGATAAAATAAACTTAAGCCTCATTTAAGTTAAAGTGAATATTTCAAGTTAAGAAATCAAGAAGTACTATGTGCATGTACAAATATATCACAATGAATCCCACTATTATGTGTAATTATAATGCACCCAGATTTTTTTTTTTTTTTTTTTTTTTTTTTTTAAGAAACCAAGGAGGCAATGATTCCTGGGCCACTTTGCCACCATTTGCTATGTGTCTTGAGGCAAGTCACTTAATCTCTCTCACCTCTGTTTTCTCACTTACAAATTAAGGGTGAAATTGAAGTTTACAAATACTTGTAAATTAGAATGAAAGGGTGCATTTAACTCCTAGGCAAAAGAAGCAAGTAAGCAGAATGATCAAGAGGGTTGACTTTGAAATTTGACTTTCCGAGTTCCAATGTGGGCACCAAAACTTACTTGATGTGTGATTTTGGTCTAGGCATCAAAGATCATTGTATCTCATTTTCCCCATCTGCTATATAGGAATAATAATAATAGTTTGTGCCTTATAGATGTGAAAAGTAATGAGGAATACATGTGAAACCCATAGCACATACTGTTGCATAGTAGGTAATCAATATACAATGTATCTTTATTATCTCAGAGAACTCTGTTGGAAACCTTGTGATTAGAGAAGATAAAGGGAAGATTAGTAGTGTAGAAGAAGGAGATCAGAGGCAGAGAGGAGGGATGGGTAAGAGGAAGCAATGCAAAATGAATTCTTTAAAAAATCATGTTATGTGCATATATAAATATGCCACAACAACTTCACCTGTAGGCATATGTAAAAGTCAAATCAAATCAAATATAAATAAATAGATGAGTAAAACAAAGGTCTAATAGAGAAAAAAAAAGGAGAATGGGGGAGGGGAGGGAGCAGGGAGAGAAAAAGGGGGAGTCCTGAACTGAAATCAAATTCCATGCACGTATGAGTTTCTCAGGAGGATGAACCCAACTACTATGCATAACTATAAAGCTCCAATTAAAAAAAAAAAGATTGATTTGGAAAAGGAATCTCAGGGGTTTTGGCATAGAGACTCTGAACAGATCTTTTGGATTTCTGTTGTACAGTGGGTATCAACTACTGTGTTGTCCAAGTGTCTGGGGATCATTTGGAGAACAGCAATGACTTATCTTACCAGAATTGCTCAGTCCTTTGAGCCGCTCTTTGTGGAGGAGACCTTCCAGGCATGGAGAGACCGCCAATCAGGAGATCCTGGAAGAGTGCTGGGATTGCTCTAGTATGGGACAGCTTATCTACAGCCCAAGGAGCCCCTCTGAATTAATTGACAACACATTCATGTGCTGAAAACTTAGGGGATCTCAGTTTAATACCGCAGCTGGGTGCACAGAGCGCAATACACTGTGGCTCCAATCCTGTTGCTCAAATAGCCTTACACTTGGTTCAAATCCAAACTGGCCCGTCAGTTGCAGAGGGCATCCCTGGGCGGCAGCCTTACTAAGCATGAAGGTGAAGTCTTGGCATCGCTATGAATGATAAATTCTGCTCGCTGCACTTCTGCTGCTCCCTGGTGTCTATGAATTCCAAAAGTGTTTCCAAGGGAGGAAGTGACTTTGGGAATCAGCAGCGCAGCTAGAGGAGAGAAGGCACTGTCAGGGCCACTTAAAGAATTAGGAGATGAAAGTGCTAAAAAGATGGCATGTCCAGGGCTCACTGCTCTTCCCTACAAGATACGCAGTGACACCCAAAAGTAAATTCTAAGTGCAGCCAAGTTCAACCAGGTTCTGATCTTTGCATGACGATTTACAAATGTATCTCACATCCTTTTTTGTTTGTTTGTTTGTTTCTAAATCTCTGCTTTTCTGGTTCTCAGAGAACATGTCCATCTTCCATGAATGATCTAGCCCTGTCAGAGGGAGGAGTCATCCAGAGGGAGAACCTGAGAAACCTGGGAAGTGACTATTCCGCTAACACAATAATATAATTAACTACACAGATGAATCATGTGGTAAGGGTTTGCTTCTCCCACCGGAAGGGCAGAGAGGATATGACACAGGCGTCATTTCCTGGGAATGCCAAGTCCTCAGCTGTAACGATGGGCATATGACTCTGGAGTGAGCTCACATGACCTCAGAACTCTGGACTTTGGAATAACTCTTAACTAGTGTGCTTTACTTGAGTCTTACTTTCAATGGATGCTTAATATTGTTGCCAGAGTGATCTCTTTTAAAAAATGTGACCATAAGAATCCTGTGTTTATTACACTCGATGTGAAATTCAAGTTCTCAACAGAGTAAAGACAAACTCCTTTGCCCCCAAAGCTTCTTCCCAAGCCATTTTCTTTCTGCCCATTGAATTCCATCCCTCCCCATTGTCCCCTCTGACACAGGGCTCTAGCTACACACAGATGTTCTTCCCAGCCTCCACATTTGCTCACTGCTGTTCCCTCGGCCCCACTTCCTTTCTACCTAATAAATCCCAGGCATCTCGTGGAGCACTGCCCTCGTGTCCCTTCCTGGGGGCAGAGATCTCATCCTCCAGGCGGCCTCCACATCTCTCTTCTGTGCCTCCACACGTTTTCTCACCTCTACGGTGGCAGTTCTGCTGTGAACCTTAAAACAGGGTGGGTTCTGTGTCTTTATCGTCTGGCAGTTGTGTGCTCCCTGAGGGATCGGACTAGGCTTTATTTGTTTCCGTATCTTCATTGACTTACCGTGTCCAGCATGAAATGGATAGAGTAACATTGCAGAGTAAATGCAATCACTGGTTAACAAATTGTCAATCATACACTAATACCCACCCCCATGAAGGCAGAGGCCTTGGGGCTGGCACTCTGTTGGGTGAATGAATGGTGGATGAATGGCAGCCTCATATTGTAGAAATCAGTGAACACCATGGAAGCTTTGTGCACTGTGAGTGGCTGGGCCCAGGTGAGGTTGTGTTGCTGTGACTGCAATGAGTACAATGTCCTGACTCTCAAGGAGGCATGGCTGTGGGCAAAGGGCCACGGGAGCCAGCTTTCAGCTGCTTGACTGTCACCCCAGGTAAGGAAAAGGCAGCGTTCCATTGACTGGGCGTGTAATGGGGTGAAAGTGAACCTGCTGCTATTTCTTTCACAGCTTGTGAAGGCTGTAATAAAAAGGTCTGAGAGACTTTTTCTCCTTGGTCCTAGAAGAGAGTGTCATAAATGTCCAATTTACCACTGATTGCCACATTGGCCCAGGTACTCCACAGCAACAAGCCTTGGAAACATAGTTAACCAGAAATGCAAGCATTGAGAGTAACGTACCCACTTTTATCATCCTTCTCATTCCCATTTCAGTAGCAAATTAGAAGTAATAACCATTAATTGAACAACTTCTGTCATGCATGGTGTGAAAATCTCATTTGGTCTCTACAAAATCATACAAGTGGGTATAGTGTCACCATTTAAGGAAACAAGAGGCTGAGTCAGTTTGAATGATTTTTTTTTCCAAGATCATTCTCTGGGTGTCAGGCAGCTACCACTCCATCATACTGAGGTAACAACCCTGATGTAAGATTTTAAATTCTCGTTCATATCATGTCTACCACTGCACCCGAGGCATCTGTGACTGTTCCATGTGACTTCTTTCTTTCAGAACTCAGGCTGGTTTGGAATGTATCACTGTCCTGACAGAGAGGGAAAAAGGAGCAATGAGTGACTTCTCCAGGGCTCCCCAAGTGCTTCTGGGCTGCGCCACACATTGCTTCGACTCACATTCCATTGGCCAAAGCAACTCATACGGCCATACTTGGATCAAGAGGTTAGGACTGTGACCTGTGGTGAGGCTCTGTAGGCCCTGTGGCAATGGACAGGGATGGATAATTGGTAAGGAGCAATTAGGGGCCTTAATAAAATCTCCTAGAAAGGGACAGAACTGGGGTGAGAACTGAGTTCTTTGTAACCCCAATCCCATCAATCCCATGGTCCTTTCACCATGCCAAGTGGTCTCCTATGGGAACCTGCCTGGAGCTTTATTAACTTTGGTGAGAGAAGACCTGAGTAAAACTCTAGCGCTTTTTGATTCCTCAAGTGCAAGAGAAGAACTAAAGACCCCACCTTGTCACTTAACAGAACAGGATTGCAGGTGTGTGTCAGTAAAGTCTTGCTCTGTAGTCTGTCAGTGTAATTGGCATGAAAAACCTACTCTCTTTCTGCAGCCCTTATTGCTCCAGTAAATCTCCCACTGTACCTCCCATTACCCCTCGCTTAAAGCACCGATTATTCCTTTATTAGAGCTCAGCCACAAGTAGGCCATGAATTTTTATGGCTTTTCCGGATCTCATAAGGCAATGGGAAGCATCCATTTAAACACAGTCACTAAACTATACCACAGGTTTATGGCCTGATACAGCATTTCCCTGCTTAAGACAAGTCTCACCACTCACCCCTCCTTGAATATTTAGTTTCCTCCTGGAAAAAAAATTTTTTTTCAAGTCTCTATTTTTAACCTCCCTGGTGGTTACCCAGGGGTATGGACCAGGTTGACATGCCACCATTGACAAAACTCTGATTGTCCCATCTTTGGAAATCATTTGTACATTGAAAAAATATCCTTGCAGTCTCCTACAGCTTTCTTGGAATGTGTAGTCTATTTAACTTGTGTGTGTTTTCACTGAGCAGTTTTTATTTACCAAATGTTAATTCCATAGTTATTATATGTCAGGAAATGTGCTAGATGTGGCTATTGGTCCCTAAACTTCTAATCCTATCTCTGTGGTTAGGCCTTCTATAAGAAGAGAAAGAGAGAAGAAACTGATATTCCTACCAGAAGCATAGAGAAAAGGGACCAGGGGAGGGAGGGAGGAAGGGAAAGGGGAAATATTGGGGAACAATATTGACCAATTATGTTATTATATCATTTGTATGTACAAATATGTAACAATGAATCTTCACTATTATGTATAGTTATTTTATATATAATAAAAATAAGAAAAAAAAAGGAAAGTGATGCTCCTTGGTAACTTCAAAGAAATTTCATTACATTGTTTTATTTGACCATGTCTATGTATTTCACCATGGTACAGACTCATCTCATTTGGACTTTCCATAGTGGAAATGCTCTTGATCACAACTGGGTATATGGATCTAAACACAGTTTGCTTAATGAGAAAAGAAACATGGTCATAAAAGCAGTTCAGTTTCTGGAAATAATCACTGTATTTGCTCTTAAAACTCTTCTTCTACGGACATTTTGACATCACATAACTACTCTTAGATTCTTTCCCCCTGAGTTTTTACCCTATAAAGTAGGGGCACACATCCATAATTACTGAAATTTTTCATCTGGTTCACTTGTTTTTAATTGACACATCCCGATTGTACAGATTTATGAAGTACAAAGTGATAATCTGATACATGCATACAACGTGTACTGATCAGGGTGAGCTAGTATTTCCATCTCCTTAAACATTCATCATTTCTTCGTGCTGGGAAATTTCAAATTCCTTTCTTCTAGTTCTTTATAAAATATAAATTCTTGTAAGATGCAGTCACCCTGTGTTATAGAATGTTTATTTACACAGGTACTTTTATATTCACTCAAACCAAATTCACTATTTCCCACAACTACCCACCTTTAAACTTGCTCATTTTCTTCTCTCTTTCTGGTCAAAGCGGAACTCATTTACCCTTCACCAGCAGCCATAACTTGGGAGACATTCTTGACTTCATTTTCATTACCATTCAATCAGTCACGAAGTCCTGTCACTTTTGTATTGTAGCCTTTTTCAAGCAAGCAATGTTCTCTCCATCCCTTCCGTCTCAGTCTTTCCTTATGGGAATCCCTACGACACTCTCCCTCTGTCCCCAACTGTGGTCTTCTTGCCTCCAATCTCACCCTACTCCAGTTCACCTCCATCAGTATCTTGAGGGACATTTCTACATCCAGATCTGATCATGACACTCTCCTTTATAAAGCTCTCCTTTGTTCCTTCAGTGTGTTTATTTGGATAGATCTTTCCTTTTGGCACAGAATAACAAATATCCTATATAGTAGAATTTTTTGTGTTAATGAACATTTTACTGCTCTTCCCAATTTTTATAATTATACCTCTTATCCCTCAAAAATCACTTATGAACCAGTCTTGTTAATTGATATACCAATGTCCTAAAACCAATGTCTGGGCCTGGGGCTGTGGTTCAGTGGTAGAGCACTTGCCTGGCATGTGTGAGGCCCTGGATTTGATCATCAGCACCACATATAAAATAAGAAAAAATAAAAAAATAAATAAATAAAATAAAGGTCCTTTGACAGCTAAAAAGATATTTAAAAAATAAAATCAATGTGTTTAAAAAAAAAATTCCACATCTGCTATACTGTTGTCTCCTTTGACCTCTTAGAAAACTTCTATCCAGTCCTAAGGACTCTGTTCAGATCTGTTTTCCTAAGGGCAATGTCTTGAGATATCTCTAGTAGAACTAAACCCTGCTACCTTTGTGCTTCACATTATTTCCTAATTTTCCTTCTGTTGTACTGGACTTTCAGCAAAGCATCAAATCTTACAATGTATACCCGTTTCTACTCTTGGATCTTTTGTGTTCTTTGTCTCACTGATCCTCCAACCTGTCAAATATAGGTCACCATTATTCCATTTTAGAGATGATAATTAAATTTATTTAATGTTCCAAGTTTGTGCAGTTAATAAGTGGAAGGCATAGAGGTGTCCCCTCTGTCACATACTACACTTCTAAACTGTTTTTCCCCCCAAAATATTTTTTATTGGTGCTTTTTAGATATACATTAAAGTGAAATTCACTGTAGAGTATTCATATACAGACTAATTTGGTTATTTCGTTCCACTGTTTCTCCCTTTTCCCATCCCTCCTCCCTTCCTTCATTTGTTCTCCCCAAACCTCAATTCCCTTCTTCCAATCCACTGATCTCCCTTCTTTTTTCATAGGACACCTCCCTCCCCACCACCATTTTCCCCTTATTTTGCTCTAGCTTCCATATATAAGAGAAAACATTCAGCCCTTGACTTGGTGAGCTGGCTTATTTCACTTAGCATGATGTTCTCCATTTCCATCCATTTACCAGCAAATGACATAATTTCATTCTTCTCTATGGCTGCATAAAACCCCATGTGTATATGTGCCACAGTAGCATCTGCTTCTGAAGACAGGGAAGGTTTATCAGAGAACATCTTGTTAGAGAAAAGTCTAGCAAGAGTGCCTTAAAGTTGCATTTTCAAGGCAAGAACAGAGGTTGTGTTCGGACTGTACCATATCATTAAAAATTATGAAGTTCATTTATACACATAATGATATTATTAGTATTTATTATTTTTATTAGCAAATCCTTGTTATAAACATTTATGGGGTACAATGTGATGTTTTCATATAGATATATAGTTTGATGATTAAATCAAGCTAATTAACATATCACTTCAATGTCATTATCTATAGTGAGACACTTGAAATTTACTTTCTTAGTTATTTTGAAATACAAAATACATATTATTGACTAGTAATCCTGTTCTGCCATAGATCTCAAACTTATTTCTCTTGTCTATGTGAAACTTTTGTACCCTTTGATCAACAACTAACTCTTCATTCCCTCCCTTCATACCTCTCTGGTAACCAAAGTTTTGTTCTCTCCTTCTATGAATTCAACTTTATTAGATTATACACATGATTGAGATCATACAGTATTTGTCTTTCTGTCCCTGGCTCATTTCACTTAGCATAATATCCTCCAGGTTCATTCATGTTTTTGTAAATGACAGGATTTCTGTTTTTTTTATAGCTGAATAGTATTTTATTGTGTATATACATACTACATCTTCTTTATCCATTTATCTGTTGTTGTACACTTAGATTATTTCCCTATTTTGGATATTGTGGATAATGTTGCAGTCAACACGAGAGTGCAGATATGTCTTTGATATATTGCTTTCAATTCCTTTGGATGTATATCCCAAGTGGTATTACTGGGTCCTTTGGTAGTTTTATTCTCACTTCTGTGAGGAACCTCTACATCCGTTTCCATAATGGCTATACTAATTTACATTCCCTGCAACAACAGATGAGATCCCTTTCTTCTGCATTCTCTCCAATGTTTCTTTCATCTTTTTGGTGAAAGCCATTCGAGCAGGTGTGAGGTGATATCTCATGATGGTCTTCATTTACATTTCCCTATTAATTAGTGAAGCTGAGCATTTTTTTCATGTATGTATTGTCCCTTTTGAGGTCTCATTTGAGAAGTCTCTCTTCAGGTCCTTTGCCTGTTTTTAAATTGAACTCTTTGATTCCCTGTTGTCTGAGTTTCTTACACATTTTGGAAATTAACCATTTGTAAGTGCATGGTTTGCAATTATTTCCTCCCATTCGTGGGCTGTCTCTTTACTTTGTTAAGGGTCTCAGTCTGATGCAATTCCATTTGTCTACTTTTGGTTTTGTTGCTTGTGCTTTCAAAAAAATCATTGTCCACACCAATGTCATGGAGCGTTTCCTTTGTTTCCTTCTAGTAGTTACTATACTTTCAGGTCGGTCTTGTGTTTAAGTTGAAATGCATTTTGAGTTGATTATTGTATATGTGATAAGATAAGGGTCTCATTTCATCCTTATGTCTATGGATATCCAATTTCCCCAGAAACATTTATTAAAGAAACTGTCTTTTTCCCATTGTGTGTTCTTAGCAACTTTGTCAAAAACCAGGTGATGGTCCATGGGAGGGTTTATTAATGGATTTCCTATCCTGTTCCATTGGTGGGTGTGTCTGTTTTTATGACAGTACCAGGTTATTTTGATTGTAGTCACCTTATGATATGTCTTGAAATAGGGAATGTAATGTCTCTAACTTGATTCTTTTTGCTCACAATTGTTTTGGCCATTTGGGGTCTTTTGTGATTCCATAAAAATTATAGAATTGTTTTTCCAATATCTGTTAAAAAATGACATTGAAATTTTGATAGGGATTGCCTTGAGTCTGGAGATCACTTTGTGTAGTATGGATATTTTCACAATTTTAATTCTTCCAGTCTCTGAAGATGGGATATCTCTATTTATTGGTCTTCTTTAGTTTCATTAGTGTTTTATAGTTTTCAGTATACAGTAATTTACCTCCTTGGTTAAATTTACATGTATATAATTTTTTTTGTCCTAGTGTCAATGGAATTGTTTACTTAACTTTCTTTTCAGATTGTTTATTAAATACACAGAAACTTTTGTATGTTGATTTTTGTGTCTTGAAACTTCACTGAATTTATCAGTTCCAGGAGATTTTTTTGATGGAGTCATTTAGAT
Organism: Sciurus vulgaris; assembly: GCF_902686455.1. Taxonomy (NCBI): domain Eukaryota; kingdom Metazoa; phylum Chordata; class Mammalia; order Rodentia; family Sciuridae; genus Sciurus; species Sciurus vulgaris. The sequence goes on from NC_136476.1 coordinate 63,961,238, forward strand.
TTTATGTACATAAGATTCTATCATCAGCAAATAGAGACAATTTCATTTTTTCCTCTTTCCTGTTATGATGTCTTTCAAATTTTCCTTTTTGCCTAATTGCTCTGGCTAGAGTTTCCAGTACTAATTGAAAAAAAGTGGTGAGAATGGGCGTCTTTGTTTTATACCTGATTTTAGGGGAAATTCTTCTAATTTTTTATCATTTAGAATGGTATTGAGTGTGGGCTTGATACATATGGTCTTTTTTGTGTTGAGGTAAAATCCCTCTATACTAATCTGTTGAGAGTTTTATCATGAAAGGCTCATTTGAAATTTTGTCAAATGTTTTTCTTGCATCTATTGAGATGATGATATAATTTTTATTCCCATTTTGTTAATGTGGTGTGTCCCATGTATGCATTTCTGTATGTTGAACCATCCTTGCATCCCAGCTATAAAAAACTTTTCATTGTGGCTGGTAATTCATTTATTGTGTCCTTTGAATATGGTTTGCCAATATCTTCTAATTTTCTGAAGCTCTTTATGCTCATGCATCATATAAGATTGAGAAAATATGAGTTATCTATATGAAAACAAACATTATCATTAGATTATTCTATCTTTTTCTCTTTGGACAGGAGTTTAAGTGATTGGTTAGTAATTGTGGGAAAGGGCTTTAGCCTCCCTTTGGTGGGGAGGCTATCAGCCTTAGTGCATTTCCAAGCATAGATTACAAATTCAGCCTGGACCACATAAGTTTAACCTCAACAGAAATGCTCTCCCCACGTACATTAGGGTTCTGGTCTCAGGTTGACTGCAGATGGGTGTAAGATGTTTCCACATGAACACTGCTGCAACTAAGGACTTAAATCACTTCTGGCTTTGTGTATTCTGCTCTTCAGTGACCTCTGAATAAAGGTGCCTATATGACAAATTCCTTCTGTGACTTAGAACTAAAGAATTGTTTCTACTAATGATGTACTAACCTTCCTTTTATGAAAGTGAGAGTTATGAAAAGCAGAAGTTCTTAAATGTGGGCTCTAAATCAGGATATCTCTGGGGAATGTAAAAAACATACTGATTCCTGAACCTCATTCCTACATATTTTGATTGAGATACCTGGAGAAGGGATGAGGAACGTGTTCATTGCAGACTGGCTTGATACCTGGGCTTTCTTGGGCATGCTGATTAAGCCAGAGTTCTCACCATTAGCTTCTAACAATTTTAACCTGAGATGTAGCAGCTCCCAGGACTGTCAATGCTGGACTGAGGAGGCTCCGTCCTGGTCTCTGACTGTAAAAGATCTGAGTGTGGTGAAGAAGACAAAATCTGCCTCTAGCCCTTTGCACCTTTTCACCTCTGGCCTGAGGGCACTTGATCCTGGTAAAAGCTGAGCCTGGGGCTAAAGGAGCTCAGGTGGCCCAAGCACCTGTCTTTAGTATGTGGAGTACTTCTTGCATTAGTGTCTAGGGGCATGAAAGCTGGACCCCAGATCCTCAGGGAAGAACATCATCTCAGGTATTATGGGTCAGTAGTGCACTGACAGGAAACTCAGGTTCTAAGTGAATTTGCCCAGGGTCACTGAGAGTTAGCTACAGAACCTGAATATGAGTTCCAGCCACTTGACTCAGACCAGTGCTCACTCCACCACTGCCTGCAGCTGCTGTGAGGACTAGGGAGGCTGTCCCTGCCTCTGCTCCTGTAGGAAGGGACGCAAAACATGGGATTAGATGACTGCTGCATATTAAAAATCAGCCCTTTGTCTGTCTTTGAACACAACCACTGCTTGTGCTCCCATTATGAGGACAGAAACTTCCCAGGAGAGGGACAGGAGGAAAATGAGAAGGATTCAAGGAAGCTCTATATTGGGGACATTTTTTTTTTTCTTTTTAAATTTCAGGTTAATATGAACCTGCTTATTTCCTCTGCATCCTTAGTGAATACTAAACACAACTGATTTATGTCACTTCTTCTAACTGGCGTTCTAATGGGTCCACAAGAGGAAAATAAAATATTTAATAAAATAAAATGTGACAAATGAACTCTTGGAGTGAAACAAGCCACGTTGGTTGAGCGCTGCAGAATGCCGCAGAAGGAGGCAGGGGGTTCTGAGAGCTGGAAAGGGGCCGAGGTGAAAATTGTGATGGGTTTTGGAGATTTTTAAAAAATTTTAAATTGGAGGGATTTGACCATATTATACATGATCTGATGTATCCATGTACACATTTCATCTCCACTCGCCTTTCTTTTGTCGCTCCTCATTTGCTGCAGTCGGAGCAGGGTTCCCTATTATGTAAATAAGGGAATGAGACAGATGGTGCCACAAAGCAATGAATTCATTTGGGGGGAGGGCTTTAATTATGGATGGGTGGGCCCGGCTGTGTTGTGGGTTCAGCAAACGTCCCAAACGTTATGGGATTGGCAAGACCCCAGATGCAGTTTTCCAGGCACATTTAAAAATCCTATCATATTTGCAGGGGAATTGAAGTTGGGAATTGAACTTGTTCTTTATTAAATTCCTCAAGTTGCTGGCCCTGATTTTTAGCCTTTAAAATTGTGGAGGAATTTAAATGGTGTTTGAAGGAGCTGGTCTATAATTCTTTTAAGGCTAAGGTGCTTCGTAGGTGCTACTGATGTTTGGAGTAATGTTTTTTCAGGGATTATTTGAAAATTGGAGATCCAAAGTCCTATAAAAGCAAAATGAAAATTATTTGTAATCCCATAAGATAATTGCTATTAATTTGTTGGATATTTAATTTCAATACTTTTAGTATACTCTTTTTGTACAATTGAAATCACAGTATGTTTGCGATTTTATATCTTCAGTTTGGTCATTTAATACCATATCACAACCATCTCCATATCACAACTATCTCCTTATATCACTTTATTCATAATATTCATGAACATATAATGGATCATTGAATTTATGAGTATTCACTTGAAAAACTTTATATATATATATATATATTTTAGTGGGCATTAGTTTCACTTACAGTAGGGTAAACTAGATCTTAAGATAGTATGAATTTGTTTTTCTACTTGGTTGATAAAATTTGCTTTGTAGAAGCAAATGTACAGAATAATCAGAAATGGCTCTAAGAATTTGGGGGGTGCTATTTAATGTCAGTTTCGATGATAAATTGGATAGAGTCATGTGGCAAGTTCACAGTCAAAGGCAGAAACTCAAAGAGAAACCCCACAAACTGAGCTGAGGACACAGAATATACAAAGAACTTAGAGCTGTAGATATTATTACATAGAAAAGCCAAATGCAAGTTAGGTGAAAACTTAAGGGTAAAGAGTAAACCCTTAGCATTTGTGAATTTAGTATCCGTGGATTCAGCTACTCACAAGAGACCTTGCAAGGCCAGGACATGGGATGATTTATCATTTTGCTGCAACAGCACTGTGAATCACATGGGTTTGTAAAGCTTGCATTTTGACCAAAGCCACTCGGTCTGTGAACCTAGCCAACCACACAGTTTTTGATTGTCAGTCGGCTTTTTGATTCTGCATTCCTTGATGAAAACTTAGCATTTCTCATAATTGTGATAAATTGTGTTTCTTTATTAAACAAACAACAACAACAAAAAAAATCTTAGCCAAGGGAAGAACATCAACTGTGAGAGCTGGTACTGAAAGGGAATCAGAAATAAGAAGCCCAAGTGATCATCCCTCGCCAGGAAGCTGAACCCTTGGATTCATTAAGGAGTGGAATGTCACACTTGGCAGTACTCTGGTCCTATGACATAAATGAGTGCACCAGACGCTCTCTCTGCAGCATTAAGAAAAAGATATTTGTGATTCCACTTCAGGCAGCACTCTCCTCTGTGCAAATACTGCTCATTAAGTAAATTATTAAGGTGCAATTAAATCTTGCAGGTTTTCATTATATCTTTTTCAGGGAGAAATTACATTAGAGTGATGTTTGTGAATGTGCTGATCACTAAGACCTTAGATGTGTCAAGGATGTATCTTAAGCACATTTCTTTTAGTGAGAATTTGCAGTGAGTCTATTTCAACTCTGACAAATTCTGGGTTCTTTATAAATCGTGAGATAGGAAGAGAATAATAACCTGTTGAAGAGAGAGCAATGAACTTACTTATCCAAAATGTAATTGGCGTGGACTAACGACTCAAATGGGCAAAAGGAAAGCTGCCTTTGAGTACCAGATGTACCTGCGACTTTTGGTGTGGCAAAAAGAGGACCATGGAAAGCCAACCATGCAAATTTTCTTTGGCCTAGGATTGAAGATCCATAAAGAAGCTGGACCTAAATGAAATCATGCCGAGGTCAATTTTTAAAAAGCAATAAAAATGGAAAATGTTGCCCACAGAATCAATATGTTACCCCGACTGGTGACAGGCAAAATTATGGAGGAGACCAAGTTGGCCTCTATTGTCTCTCCACTGAGATGAGTCCAATGGATCAAAGTGGAAATCCAATTCAGCTTGTTACAACTTTTCGTATGTTCATTATGCCCTTCTGAGACTCGATTTCTTATTTTCGAATTAAGGGAGGTGTAATTGACCCTGCCACATGTATAATAAACTAATGCTTCATATTTTCTATTCACATACCCACATGAAAGGTATCTGTTTCTCTGGAAGGACCAGAAAGTTCATAGGAAAGGGACTTACAGCCAGCTCTGACTTTCGTTTGCTTCAAAAACTAGTGTGTTCACAAACTGCACATTTGTCTGGTCCAGCAGTCTTTCCAGCTGGGTCTATCACCTCTTTCCTTACTTACCCTGTGAGCTTCAGCCTTTCTGGCCTTCTTTCCATTTCTTAAATGTGTCCTAATCTTCAAGGCCTTGATCCTCCTGGTATTCCACCTGCAAACCACCTGCCACAGCTCCCCAGCTTTTGGCCTACTTAGCTCCTTCTCATCCTTCAGATCTCAGCTCGGGTTTTACTTGCCTTTGTTCTAAGGCTTTCAGAGCCATGGTGCTTTCTTTTAGTGCACTCAGCCCAGCTTTGTGACTAACTCAACTGCCTTTCTCATTAGGTTCTAAATTTCCAGAGGTCAGGGGCCATTTTCATTTCTGCCCATCACTAAAATTACCAACATTTTGAATAATACTCAGTTAATGATTGTTGAATAAGTAAATGAAGCTTTGGATTTATTTATTATTATCTTCCCTAAAATATCTATTTAATAATTGTTTTAAGTACAAAACACTGTCCAAAATAATTGTCATGAGTCAGTGGTTCCTTAGGAAGTTGTGTCCTGCTTAGTCTCAGATTGATTCACGTTAGCAAAGTTTAGAGCATATGTGCTTCCCTCAATCTGGAAACAGGGAAAACTGAAACGATGACAGCTAAAATTACTTTTATGGCTCATTTATTTTCATCTCCCCCAGGATCAGGTAGTTACTGGCAGGAATAAGTAACTAACATGACCAAGAAAGAAAAGGGGGCTTCCGGAGAGGTATCGAAATCCATGCTATCATCTTTAAAGAGTAGTCCTTCCCAAATCAGTTTCAGAAAGAGGCAAGGTCCTCAGATTCACCACAGTACATCAAGATGGTACCCGCTGAAAGATTTTGTTCCTCAGGAAGAGATGAAAACCCGCCACTTCTTTAGCTATCCCTTTCCCAACTCATGGTTGGGGTGGCGTGTGAGTCATTGGTTGTAAAAGAATGACATCGGATTGATTTGTGAAAATTTCTATGTATAAGTATAAGACAATTTAAACCCCTTGAAAATTATACAGATAATTTTTGAAAGGTGAACTTTCTTATTCCACATAGTTTGTGCCCTCCATCTACTCTAGAAAAAAAATGTGAAGTATTTTCATTATAGTAGAAGGCGATGTTTGCCTCCCACCAACTTTCTTAAGATGAATTCTTCGGAGATACCAGGGCTGAGATGGAAAGTGAACAAAATAATAGACATATGTTGGCTGATGCTCTTCTACCTTTCAAATTACTTTTCAAGCCCATTTTATGAGAGTCTTTCTTTCAGGGATGCAACTTTTCAAGCTATTAAAATACCTATTTTGTTATAGGAGATATTGTAGTGTGAAGATTGTGAATCAGATTGCTGGGGTTCCAATATGATATACTAGCTGGTTTTATTTAGCTTTTTTGATGCCCTATTTCATCATTGATTATAGTAGCACGCACCTTATAGAACTGTGTCAAGTCAGATTTGAACTAAGCCAATGGTGCTCTGCCTGGAGATCACATGGCATAATTGGGGTTCGAGTCCAGGTCTAATCGTACTAATCATACTAGGATAAATAATGATAGTAGAGTTTTGTGTTGAAAATTTTGGAAACTACTCCTTGGGGAAAAGAATCCAAATCTTTTCTTTCCCACTTGTCTACCTTTATGTAATCATTCATGTCTTACTTAGTTCAATCTCTTCGTAAGAGCTACATCTGATAAAGGAAGGCAATAATTTTGTCTTTATATAATACTGTGAGAGATATCTGTGTGTTTGACACAGAAAATCTGTGTGATTTTCTTTCCTTGAATCTTTTTTTTTCATAATTTATTAAAGGAAAATAGTTCCTCATCTTAATCTTTTTTTAAAGTTGAGATACCCTTGGCTGAATAATATGCAGTTACTAGAATAATTGTTAACAAAGACATAGCAAAATGAAATGAACATTGTAATGATTCATTCAAAAAATATTTGCCAAGATTCCATGAAATGAGGACTCTTAACAGAAGCAGTTTACATAAAATGGAGGAGACAGTCAAGTAAATAGATATATGATAAATGCCATCATATTCCTGAGGACAGTGATGGCTGTCCAAGAGCAAAGTGCAGTTTGCCAGGCTAAGGGGTAGAGGCTGGTTTGCCATCAGGCATGAAGCATGGGAGATCAGTGCTGTGTTGGGAAAATATAAATGGTTGAACCACAAGGAAAAAAATACAGACAGGGAAGTAAGCGCACAACAGGCCATAAAGGTGAGTAGTTTTACACTGAGTCTCATGACAAGCCATGGAAAGGTTTTGATTAAGGAAATGCATGTGGTTTCTATAGCCCAGTGTGACAATAATTTGGAGAGAGATAACAAAAGGAGAAATAGCTGAGTTACAGAATCCATAAGGTAATGCAACCCTGGCAAGGAAAGGCAAAGGTGTCAGGTATCCTAGATGGCATATAAACCTATGTTTCCCTCTCTTATATAGTGGAAAAGAAATAGCCCATTTTTGATAGGCTCATTCTTTAGCTATGCTATTACTCTTAAATCTATTTGAGTCTACTCCGGAAAGGAAAGAGGGGGACAAAGAGCATTTCTTAGAAGTTAAACTCTGTGTCAATCACTTTCACATATTAATAAAATTGAGAGATTGATGTTCTTTCTAACCATTTTCAGCTGTAAAATCCTTGAACCACACTTGGTGTGAATATATTTCCTTGGGTGTGAAGATGTTCTGAAAATGGAAACTACATTGACTTCAGAACTTTGGCATGCCATTAGAACAGCAATAATTCTGCCCGACATTCTTATTCTCCACACCTTAAGCTATTCATTTGACTTGTGCATCATACATGCAACGCTCTCCTGTTTGGAGCAGGTGGTAAATTCACTCCCTAGCTCCTTTTTGCTTAGATAGGGTCATGGCTGGTTTTAGCCAATGGGTTGGAGTGGAAGTGATTCAAGTCACTTCAGAGCTGGATCATTTAGTTGCCATTGTGAAATGCTCTAAATCTGTCTTCTTAGCCATGTGGCTTTGTTAGCCTGAATCCTGAGGATGGTGATGATACCAGAGCAGATCTACAATGGCCTTGTTTATGAGTGAGTAATAACCCTTTTTTATTTTCATCCAGAGTTTCTTAGTGCTAGTGACATTTGGGGCTGGATAATTCTTTCTTGCGGGTAGGGAGGGGGGCTCTTCTGTGTACTACAGGATGTTGAGCAGTAACCCTGGCATCTATTCACTTACTGCCAGGAGAACCCCTTCACCAGTTGTGACAACCCAAACTGCCTCCAGACATTGCCAGATGTTCTCTTTGGAGAAAATTGCTCTGATTGAGAACCATTGTTTTAAGCCACTGAGATTTGCGTTCATTATCACAGCATAACCTATGTGGAGCTGGTATATTCCCCAATCCATTGCTTTTATCTTTCACTCTTTCCTTGTAAGGTTCATTCACCAGATATACTTTTGATCTGTGAAATATTATGTTTTATATCCTAACGTTTTTGGCCTTTTAAATGTGTTTAATGGTATCATTCAGTTCAAATGCTGTTAAAACTTATTGTTTCATGCTGCCCACTCAATCTAGACAAAATGGCTTCTAATGATAAAAGTGTCCCTTGATAACAGTTGTCATTAAAACAAGTAGCAGTTTTTTTTTTTTTTTTTATTATATCCCAGTTTAGTTTAATAGCAGTTCCCAGTTTGCCACTGTATGCTGGTTCGTTGTGGTTTAATTGAGGATATCCACAAAGGTAGCAGAGTACTGAGGAGGAAGATTCTGGTTCTCCATGGGTTTGTTGTGCAGCTAGTGTGCATTCATAAGAAGATACACACCATGCACACTCACTTTCCTTGACCATATAGGTAGGGTGCTTGAAGTGAAGCCTGGGGCACAGTGAGGACTCAACAAGTTATCCATGGTTATTACTGGCACTACTATTTTTAGAATAAATATATTTTAAAAATCATGTTGAAATTCCCAATTTATTTGTTTCTTTTTTTAAATACTTTTTAAAAAATTACGTTTTTGGCAGATGTTCTCTTTGGAGAAAATTGCTCTGATTGAGAACCATTGTTTTAAGCCACTGAGATTTGCGTTCATTATCACAGCATAACCTATGTGGAGCTGGTATATTCCCCAATCCATTGCTTTTATCTTTCACTCTTTCCTTGTAAGGTTCATTCACCAGATACTTTTTTTTTTTTCCATTCTAGATGTTGCATAAGCAACTGCCAGATACACTTTTGATCTGTGAAATAATATGTTTTATATCCTAATGTTTATTTTATTTATTTATTTATATGTGGTGCTGAGAATCGAACCCAGTGCCTCACACATGCTAGGCAAGCGCTCTACCACTGAACCAGAACCCAGTCCCTATTTCCCTGTTTCGTATACCACAAAAGCTAGGACCCAATCTTCCTGAACTTTGAATTCCTAATGCTTAGCACTTTGTTGCAAGAAAGCTTAAAGAAATATTGAATAAATGAATATGAGTTGAAGTTAAAGTGGGGAGCATACAACACATTTTACTAGGATTTAGAAGAAGAGGGAGAACTCTGAGCAAAAAGTGTTCCAGGGATATTCCATAATGTTGCTTTTTTAATCCAAAGGTGAAGAATTTAGGAGAAAATTTTGTAGTTAGAGAGTCCTGATTTACATGTGTGTTACTTCACTTCCTTTTAGGAATAGGCATATGGGTAACAGTTGAGGTGAATAAAGACTTTGGGTCTAAAGACTGCATTGGCGTCTCAGCTCTACAACTTATAATCTGTGCAGGAAAACATAATTGTTCAGACTACCTCATCTGCAAAGTGATCATCATTAATACCTGTTCTGCATACATCATGGAAGTGTTATGAGGACTTCCTTGATAAATGTAAAAAATCGAATAAAACATGAAGTGTGATTGTTACTAGCTTACAGATACTGATGAGGAATTCCTGGCGACTAGAAAAATATCTTGCCGAGCATCTAGAAATAGGTCTACAGAGACCTACAGAAATGCCTATTTCATACGGACAATTAAGAGTGAGATAAAAAAATAAGAAAGTAGATGCACTGACTTAAAGTGAGAGGAAGCCAGAGACCTCTCATTTGTAGCAGTAGGGAGTACCTAGGGTTAGACAGCGGGACTGTGGTTTACTACAGAATCTAACCCTGATATTCTAGTCATCTAGAGGCATGGAAATTGAGAAGTTCTTACTGTCCTCTTAAGACTTTGTTCTACCTGAGGCCATCCTAATTAGATGTCTTCTACAGCAGTATGGATTCAAAATTAAGATGACTTGGTGGGGGGTGAGGGGCTTCTCCAATTACTTATTAGAAAGGAAGGGATTGTACAGTGAGAAAATGAGGAACAAGAAGGAACTGGAAATGAATACCAAAAGTTTGACAAAAAGACACTTGAACTTGAGAGGAAAAAAAGTGAGATGAGATCATAATCCTTATAGCTATTCAATATGTATGAGGATTTTTTTCCCCTACAAAAAAAATAACATGACTTTTACCAAAGCGTTACTTAATATTCTGTACATATGACAAAGATTCACAAGTATGAGTGAGGTAGACAGAATTTCAAGATAAGGGGCAGATTTGTGTGCTCTGGTAACTGCTGCGGCTTCCTTTGGACTTGATATGGTCAATAGAGAGATAGACCATGGTTCAAAGTGTTTGCCAACCTGCCCGAGATGCATCTTAAACCCACCGACCACCTAAAGGGATAGCAAGTGGCAGTCTTGCATGATGAAAATCTTGGTCCCTGTCTCAATATAGTTGACAGCCTCACATTGAAGATGCAAGAGTCTGATTTTAATGGTTCCAGAAGAGAGTATGTGGGCCAAGGAATGGTAGGTTTTAGCTCAATATAAACAAGATCTTTCTAAAAATGATGGTGTACCTAAAACTGAGTGACCTGCCCCATGCAATGATGTTTCTTCTGTTACTATAAGTATTTGAGCAGAAGGTAGATAAATATCTTCTCATGTGGATTGCTGTGGCTAGGAACTGAACTATATATCCTTTTCAGTTCAACATTCCTATTGCTTTTTCCTGTCTTCCACCCAGCATAGGAATTTCCTCCATAGCCTCCCTTGGAATATCAAATCCTTTCACCAAAAAAAATTTTTTTGAGAGTTTATTTGTTAAGTGTGAATGCTACTAGCTGCAGTTTGATCTTTCAGAGGTTATAACTCATTGATTTATAAAACACTTTTCCTGGAAAGGGGGGATGATTTCCAGAGTACAGGTGGAAGAAACTCATTTAACCAAAACATTGATAGAAAGAATATTCTTTAGTTGGAGTATTTCCTGGGAAAGTTGCAAATTCTTGTACTTAATGTTTTGTTCTGCCTTTTATTAAGGATATATAAATCATTGGTTACTGACAAGGTTATCCAATATTCAGCACTTTAAAACTTGCAAAAACTTTTCAACATATTAAAAGTTTTATTTAAACTTCAGAAAAATGACAGTATCTCCCCATTTCTAAGAAGAAGACACTTAGAAAATAATAGATACATTTATGGGCCAAGACTTTATGTAAAGAGTACTACACACTTTACATGTTCTACCTTAAGATCTGTACAAAGTGATCATGATTCTCATTTTTTCCCCAGGAAGCAGAGAGAGCATTAATGTAGACCAGGTGTGAAGTAGCAGACCTTAAACTGGACCACCACCCACAGAAGAAAGGACAAGCCATCAGATCAAAGAGTGTTAGAAATGGGAGTTCAGGGCTCATTCAACATTCAACAAACATGAATATGACTCTCTTTCAGGTCTCAAAGAACTCATGGTATTGGAGATCTGGGCCACATATTTTCCTTTTGATCTGGGACCTCAGCACCTAGCCTGAAACATAATCAAGCATAACTCATGTCATTCCCACAGTAACTTTGCACAAAAAGCATGCAGAGATTGAAGACAGACCACACAGTTACACTACAACAAAGCTTGAACTTGCAGCAGTTCCACTGGAATTGAAAGTCCAATATTTTTCCCAAATCTCTAAATTTAGCTGGAACTTGAATTAAATAAGTTTTATTATTCTCATACTTCCTTGATTCTTCTACAAAGACTGCTCCCAAGTTTCCCATGCCCCTCAAGACTGCACATGTTCAACAGATAAGCTAATCCCCCACTTAAAACAAAGTCCCCCAAGACTTCTGTCCATTTCCCACATGTCATTTCAAATTTCTGTTCTTTCACTCACTCTGGACTCCTGTCCCGTCCCCTCATTGTGGAGAAAGAAGCCACGTACGTGTTTTCGTTCTAAGGGAACTTCCCCTCTGAGTTTGACACAGACCAGTGTACGACTTAGAACACCAGAATCAGGACCACTGGTTTGGGGCCCAGGCTCTCCTGTTGCTTCTGGATGTTACCAGTCTCTTTCCCCTGCAGAGTGTTTTCATTGTGGTGTGTTCTTTTTCTTTTTGAAAAGAATTCACCATATCTAATTTCACTACAACCACAACCCTTGAGTTAGGTGCTGTTGTTCTTTTCATCGTACAAATGACAAAACTTTGTCAGATAAAGGCATTTTGTCAGTGGCACCCAGAAAATAAGATGGAGTCCAGAGTTGGCACAAACTGTCAGAACCTAATGAATGCTCTAAATGGTGGCACCTATTGCCACCCGTCCTGGAATTCCTTCTCTGTAAAAGGAAGGGATTGTATCAATCACCTTCATTTCATTTCTATGAAATTATATGGGGAGTCCAATATATAAGGAGAAAAAGCAGTGTTCAGTATATTGTTTTTTAGTTTAAATGTATATTTATTTATGTATGTACATATATATAATATTCTTATTTTTTACTATAAAGTCAATTAATAGGTTTCAAAATCGGTGTTAATAAACATTATTTTGAATCAGAGGTTACAGATAATAAGGGGTTCCTGAATCCAATTATTTTAGTAATTTGTTTTGGTTTCATGGCACAAAAATCTTAATTCTCACAGAGAAGTTTTTGTTTTGTTTTATAAAAGTAACAGTTTTTTCAATAGTTATAAGCTTACTCTTTTAAATAATAATATAATATTTTTATTTCAGAATTGATGTACCAACATCTAATAGCTACTCATTTGCATCACTTGGTAAGTATTTCATTTGGTCTGTGTTAATAAACTGGCCCCTATTTAGCCAGCTGAAACGTCTTTACTAGGAAATACTTCTCAAATATGCCTGATAACAATATAAGATTTCTCGGTGATTTCATTTAAAAAAATTCTCAGCTGCCTTTGCACCTCTGTCTGTCATTTTTCAAGGCTGTAAAAATCTACTTTGTTTTCCATTCAGTAGAAATTTCAAGTTTCACTTTCCTTGCTGACACCTTATTTGCAATTATAAGCATGAAAATACCAGAATTCTGAAAAGCTGTTGTATTTTCTTTTAGCTACTTAATAAATGGAGTTCCTTCACTGACACACACAATTTTTTTCTTCCTTAAAATTCTTTGAAATATTTGTACTAGCACCTTGCCTTCAGTTCATCATAAAACCTTCTTATAAAAAGGGCTATTCTGGAACCTGCTGCCAATGTAATTACCAACAACTCTGAATGATTGCAATTTTAAGGCTGCATCTTAATACAACTGATTATTTATATGCCTTGATCCAACAGTTGTTTACGAAGGTGTTTGCATGTTTGTAGCAAGTTAACATCTAGTATTTGACTATGCAATACCATTAAATAGTCATTAGACTACTTGAACACACTGCAATAATATTTTTAAATGAGCGAATACTTCTGTGCTCTTCTCAGACATTACTTCCACATGGTCTGACAGACATTATTACACTTTGGCCATTTTAAAGTAAACTATCTTATTTGTTTTTATTTGCATGAACCCAGCATAGGAAAAAAACATGATGAGAGCAAAAATATTATTGGTAAAGTCCAATAGAGTTCATAAGTGACTATTTTCAGTAATCCATCATGTATTTTGAATATTAGAAGTTTCATTCCTGTATAGATATATCATCAGAGAATGATACTCTAAGCATGTGTGTGTGTGTGTGTGTGTGTGTGTGTGTGTGTATGCATATAAAATTATCCTCTCACACTTGTGTCAGATTTTTAAAATACCAGGTTTTAAATCTTCCCCTCCATAGAATCTGATTTTCACTGTCATGGGAAGAACTGCATGTCCATAATCTTACTAATATGAAATTTGCCTCTAATCCCAGTGGCTGGGAAGGCTGAGGCAGGAGGATTGCAAGTTCAATGAGGTGCCAGCCTCAGCAACTTAGTGAGTCCCTAAGCAACTCAGTGGGACCCTGTCTTTAAATAAAATACAAAAATGGGCTAGGGGTGTGGCTTAGTGGTTAAGCATCCCTGGGTTCAGTCCCTGGTATGAAAGAAAGAAAGAAAGAAAGAAAGAAAGAAAGAAAGAAAGGAAGGAAGGAAGGAAGGAAGGAAGGAAGGAAGGAAGGAAGGAAGGAAGGAAGGAAGGAAGGAAGGAAGGAAGGGAAATTTGCACTGTTTGTTAACTTAAATTTCAGTTAATACTGAAAAAGGCAAGCAGAAAGACTCATTTGATTTGTTACTATCTTTTGTTTAACTGTGACTAACCTTTCAGGGACCATCATAAGATTTTGAAATAGTTGGTTGCATAAAACACTAGAGATTTGGATAATTTTAGAATCATAAACATGGATTCATTGTTTTCTGATCCATCATTGTAGATTTTTAAAATTTCGAGTGTGTGTAAGAGTTGCCAGCGATTGTATTCACTCCATTTATGATTCTCAGTGGTTGACGCTAGCTGATATATCAAAGGACGATAATGTGCCATTTCTAATTTACCTTTTTAATTTGTTTTCTCTTTCTCCCTCCTTCTGTTTCTGTCTCCTCCTCTTTTTCTCTTTTAAACAGAAAACTCTTTCTAGTTTAAAGGTATTTTTATATCTCTTGAAAAAAACCAAAGTAGTTATAAATACAAATATGAGAGAATAAGTCAACATTTGCAAAAATGTTTAACTATTAATCAATTATCAATAAAAAGTCAAAACAGAAACAAGGATTAAAATCAACACTCTATCGTGATATTGTTTTGACTACATATTTTGCGTTCACGGCCTCCCGCATTGTTCATTGCTAATCAAGGATGAGAGCGTGCACCAAACAGATGTGGCAGAACCCTTCCTGGGCCTCGGCTTGTGAGCTGAGGTCCTGTACATGCTTTTTCAAATTTATCGGTGTTGACATACTTAGTCATAAATGTTTTTTAAAAATTCAAAGCAGAGCTATAATCTTCCTAACCAGTGACAAGGTACCACTGGAAACAACTTAATCTTTTGTATACATTCAAATATATGTATATAGATATGTGCATATAAATATACAATAATAAAGTCTATAATATAAATATATGTATGTCAGAAAAATTTTATTTTCATGTTTTCCCAAAACAAGTTAAAATGGTGAAACAATTTGTAGTTTTGATGCCCAATAAAGCATTGAAGTTTAGGTCTTTCTATTTTTGCAGATAGCACTCAAAATACCTTTAAAATACACTTATTATATACTGAAATATAAATATTTGAGCATCTGTATTGAATTCAAGGACTTCACAAAATAAAATAGAATTTGAAAACCACGAGGGCAGATACTTTCCACATTTCTGTCCAGTCCTACTCTGTGTTTGTGGCAATTTTATTGTATGCATATCACTTTTTCCTTTTGTCTCTCTGGTTTCTCATTGTCTCTTGTCCCCCTTTCGTCTTTTCTCTCTTTTCTACCGCCTCTTTTCTAGCAGAGGACATCTACCGTCAAACTATGGTGTGACTGATACAGTTAATCTTTAACTTCAATCTTCATTAGTGAAAATTTAAATAGCAACATGTGGAGAGTATCCACCAGATTAGTGCAACTATGGAATATATATGCTTTTATGAACTGATAATATGAAATGATCCATAGGAGAAATTTGAAAGGCCAGCAAACACATGAAAGGGTTCTGGGGCTCACTAGCAACCACAGCTCAGGTATTCTTTTTCATTTTTCAGGGTGACAAGAAACACAGACTGGCAATATCCATTTCAGTGAGGGTGCAGAAAATATGTTTTCTCATACACTTTTGGTGGGAGAACAATGATGGGTCTTTAGAGAATTGCTCTCTATGTATCACTGTTTAAATCATTCATATCATTTTCTCTGTAGTTCCAATTTGGCTACCCAGCTTAGAGGAAATACTGGCACAGGGAGGAACAAAAAAGTTCACTGCAGTAAGTTTTGTATTACTGAAAGGTGAAAGCTACTTAAATGCAGGGGCATGTGGGCCATTGCCCACCTCTGCAGCATCCACCTTACTGTCTACATGAATGGTGCCTTCTAGGTGATACCTCTGGGACCTTGATGTGTCTAACCATGTCAACGTGGTTACATTGGTTGCAGTACATCTCATCTACACAATGAAAGATCAGGTGGCCAGCAAAACTACAAAGGAGCTAATGGGTACTGTTCTGGACACATGCAAGTTAGACTGTCAGCAAAAGGCATCATTTATAGAACTTTATGTGCAATGAAATCTCTTTTATGTTTCCTAAAACAAAACAATAAAAACAACAAACCAAACCAAAACAATATGTGAAGAAATTTTGTATAAATTTTAGGAGTATGGGCTCTGGAACTAGACTAAGATTGAACTGTGACACTTGCCAGCTGTCTGTCCTTGGAAAAAGTAACTAAGCCAATGTGTACATCTTTCTTTTCATCTATAAAATGAACATAACAATAATGCCCCCCATAGGGTTGTGATGAGGAATAAATAAGTTCATAATGAGAAACCATTCAAGCAGTGCATGGCAACACAATAATGTATCAAGCCAGTTGTTATTATTAACATTACTGTTATTATTATTCCTACATGGCTTTATATACCTGAAAATACAAATGAGTGCAGAGAGAAATAACCAAATTGTTAGTATTTCCCTCACCACAGAAAGTTCTAGTAGACAGCAATGTTTTAATATTAGTCTTTACTTATACTTCTCAAAGACGGTTGCCTGCATTTTAGGACTTTTGGTATCTTTGGCAATGCGCATATTTTTAATTTTACATGTTCCAGTATGTTAATCTTTTTTCTTATTGGCTTCCTTATTGGCCTGTCTTGCTTGTCTTAGAAAAGCTGTCTAAGCAAAATGTTGACAGAATGAGACGATGAGGTTACACTGGGAGGTTAATTCTCTGAGTTAGCGTTTGGCTGCCACTCGGAGGCCAAGCGTTCCATTCAGTTGGGGCTAGGTCCTTTCGTTGCCATGGTCCCTTCTGCTCTATGTCCAGACCACCAGTGTGCCATTGATGATTTAACAACAACTGCGCATCCATTTATATTATAGGACAGAGCTACTTCTTCATTTCTTGTCTATATCGAAAATTCAAACTGCCAAAGATCCACCCTCACCAAATGTACACAGGATTTTTCTTAACACCGGTCCTCCTGGGTTAGTCAGTTTTCATCACTGTGATCAAAATACCTGAAAAGAGCAATTTAAAGGATGAAAATTTACTTGGGGCTCATGTTTCTGAGGTTCATTCATGTTTGGTTAACTCTGCTGCTGTGATCCAGAGGTGACGGAAGGGTGAGGCAGAGGAAAGCTACTCGGCTCTTGGCATCCAGGAGGCAGAGAAAGAGAGGGAAAGAGGGCATAAGTGCTCACAAGGAGCCAGGAACAAAATGAAATCCCCAGCCGGGCACAGTGGTGCACACCTGTAATCCCAGTGACTCAGGAGGCTGAGGCAGGAGGATCATGAGTTCAAAGCCAGCCTCAGCAACTTAGAGAGGCCCTGAACAACTCAGTAGGACCCTGTCTCTAAATAAGCTATTTTTAAAAAGGGATAGGGATCTGCCTCAGTGGTTAAGTGCCCCTGGGTTTCAATCCCTGGTACCAATAAATAAACAAATAAATAAAATCCCCAAGGGCATACCCCAAGGGACCCACTTCTGACCACACACCACCTGCCTAGAGTTACCACCCAGTTCATTCAAACCAGGAAGGGTTGATATCTAGGATTGGGGTCTGTGGATCTGCATTTCTTGTTCCTTAAGTTACTATGGCATTATTCCCATTATGTGCATGGGAATAACCAATGTAAATATGGATTATTTAATTTTTTTTACTCACTTAGAAAGGATGTGCGTGAAATCCCATTTAAAGAGTAATAGCACTGATCATTACACCAGCAATGATCATGGATAGTTTAATATTTGCTTGATCATCAAATAATCTTATAAATAGCTACAGACTAGAAACCTAAATCACAGAGAAGTTAAAAGTTTGGCCAAAGGACCCAGCTATCAGTGGTAGAGTAGGAATTTGAGCCCTCGCTCTGATATTCAGAGCTCAGGTCATATTCTGGAGCAAGTATTTAATTTTTAAGGAGGAAAAGTAATGAAAAGAAAAAAAATTTCCATAAAGAAGAGAAGTTTCCTTAGGTTTAATAATTGCTATTTTCCTCAATCTTGTATTTTCTAGATTTTCTGGATTTATTGATTGAAATGATTGAATTTTTAGCTCCTCAAGGTCACTTTCCCCACCTCTCACATTGTGAGACTGTTCCTAGGAATCTAGTTTTTCTTCTTTCTTGTGATCCTACTGGCCAAAATTCTGTCTACATTATCAGTTTTTACAAAGAATGCACTTCATGTTCTTATTAATATGATGTTTTTTTAAATATATTTTATTCCAACATTTAAAACTCATCAATAATTCCTAGATCACATTTCCTTTGCATTATTTTGTGTCTCTTTTAATTTTCTTAAGTGAGGTCTGCTTCACTTATTTGCAGTAACCCTTTCCTCTTATAAAGAGTTGTATGGCTCTGCATTTCCTTCTGAGTACCACTTTGGTCTCTGCCCACATGCTCTGTAATGAAAGGCCCTCCTATTGATTATTTCTGAATTATTTGTACATTTCATTTTGATTAATTCTTTAGCCTATCATTCTGTCCAGGGGTGTTCTTCAAGCCCCAAATAGTTTATTTCTTATTATTCTTTGCATTTAGAGTATGTGACAGAGGATATGACATGAATTCCCCAAAACTATTTCAGATTTCCCCTTTTCTAAGCAGATGGAAACCTGTACTCCCTAAATCTTATAGTTAGGCAAGTCCATACAACCAGATCTACCAGTAAAATGTGAGCAGAGATGGCACACGACACACCCAGGCAGAGGCAGTGAAAGGCCCTGTGTTAGCCAGCTTTTTCACTGCTGTGACCAGAAGACCTATAAGAACGATAGAAGAGGGAAAGTTTATTTGGGGCCTCGTGGTTTCAGAGGTATCAGTCCATAGATGGTCAACTCCATTCCTTTGGACCAGAGGTGAGGCAGAACCCTGTGGCAGAGAATAGAGGAAAGCAGCCCAGGACATTATACCAGGAAGCAGAGGGAGGGAGGAAGAGAGAGAGAGAGAGGGAGAGAGGGAGAGAGAGAGAGAGAGAGAGAGAGAGAGAGAGAGAGAGAGAGAGAGAGAGAGAGAGAGAGAGAGACGCCTCACCATGAACAAATATAAACCCCAGAGGCACACCCCCAATGACACACCTCCTCCGGCCACACCTTACCTGCCTACTGTTGCCACCCCGTTAATATCTATCAGAGGATTCATGCACCAATTAGATTAAGGCTCTCATAACCCAATCACTTGACCTCTAAACCTTCTTGCATTGTTTTACATGCTAACTTTTGGGGGATACCTCACATTTAAGCCATAACAGGCCCTATTTCATTTGATAATTCTTTGGTCTTCCTGTCCTCTTAAGTGATGAAGGACAAGGCCTTTGAAGAGATACCAGAATCACAGAGTTGATGAGTCTTTATTGAACAGAAGGAGAAATAGCCTCTGTGAATGGATTTTGCAAGAAAAATAATTTTTGTTTTGCGTCACTGAGATTATGGGATTTGTATGTTAGCACAGCCTATCCTGATGAATAGAATCTATTATTATTACTTTCATCAATGTTCTGATAATCATTGATATTTCCTCCTACCAAATTGCAATTGATAGCAAAATAGTCAAACTAAAAGTGTTTAGTTTGGGGAAAACCCAACAGAATCTTGCCAGAACTGTCAATTTAATAGTGGATGTACCAATGTTCTTTGTCTGCTATAATAAATGTCATCCATTCATTAATTAATTTACACTTTCCAAGTCCCTATTCTGTACAGAGCTCTTTGGATACTATCTATGAACAAGGACCTCCAATGGGAAAAGGTAGCAAGTTTTCCTGAAAGTTTTAAATAAGAATGAATAAAGAGACTCAGATCTGTGACCTTTGATTTCTACAATAGTGCCCATCTCTCTCATTTCCCCCAGGATAAAGATTTATTATTGAATTTTCCTGATTTTGGTTATTTTCCTAATTATCTCATGTTTTGTGGAATTTTCTTCTTTCGATGGTAGCTTGACTATTGCTTCTGGTTTGTGAATTTTTCACACATACTATTGTTTGCAGACACATTTTGGCTGAGGCCTCATCTGATGAGCCATTTGTTAGTTCTGATTGAGTAGGTCACTTGTGGGCTCAATTAACCACTTGCCCTTCATCTGATGGTGCAAGTGGCCAATTGCACCTGCAATTAGCTAATTAAGGGTTCGGTCATTTCCATGGGCAATTTTGCCTTTATCTAATTGTGGGCTGCACAAAGTTCCTTTCATCATTTGAGCATATACCACCTCGAGTAGGCAGAGAATGATGACTCTTAATAAAGGTAAAGTAGGAAAAAAAATTTTAAATTTTATTCTTCAATACAGTTTTCTAAGGTAGGCATAAATCACAGATGATAAGGCATAGAATTTTTTCGGTTGAAATTGAAAAGATCTCTCTGTAGATCTTTTGAGCATGTTTTGCTTACTGGCTATTTATCTATCTAGCATCACGACTTAGAAGAATCCCTGGATTGATTGATTTTACGTGTGTGCGCGCGCATGCGCTCACGCACGTGCTGGGGTTTTATGTACATGAACTCATTCTATGAACCTGTAATGCTGGTCTCAAAGTGGTAAGGGTGCGTCAGACAGTCTCTCTATAGATGAATCATAGGGCAAAAGAGAGCTGTGTGCTTGGGAGAAGAAGGGGAATTCATCGCTCCTATCCTTTGGTAAACACTTTACAAATAGCTTTTAGGGGGCTGAATACTTCATACAAGAACCAGGGAGCAGAACTGGAAAAATACTTTTTTCCCCCTTTAATTTGAGGATAAAAGAACTACAAACATCTCAGGACCCCACTTCTGCCTGTTATACAAACTGAAACTCTCCAGTTCTTCCCTTCTAGAAAGTAACCAGCACATAGACAGCAATCAGAGAAAGCACTTATTGTCCAGATTTTTCATTGTATGTAATCTTTTGGAATCACAGCCACACAGCCAATTTCTATGGCCCATCTGTCAGGACATTGAAATTGCTTTATTACACAGAGCCCGCTCACAGATTCTGTGGATTCAGTAAGGAATATTTACCGATGTCATCTGAGATCTCAGGGGTTCCATAAAACACTTAATTAACATACAAAATCCACTTCAGCTAAGCCTATACCTACTTTCTGAATATCAGTTACTGATTTGATTACTCCTGAGGCTAGGGTCAGCATGGGGAAAAATTGCAGAAGCTGCTGGAGAACAAGCTAGAGGCAAAGCAAGGTGGGCAGCCTCTGACAGCTGCTATTTTCTCCCCCAGGGACAAGAGCTGGTGACATGGCTCCACCAAGCAAGCACAGAAAAAGCAGGGCTGCTTTTGTTTGCTTCTTCCTCCTTTTGCTTTGTTTGTATGAGCAGGAGTGCTGTCTTGCATTGATAATTAATTGCTCATGTCACCAGAGTTGCCTTCCTTGATTCCATCATTTATAAGCTGTGTTACTTTAAGCAAGTTACTTTACCTCTCTGAAACTCAATTTCCCATTATCCTGTGGTGGGCTGGAGACTATATATTTTACATTAAGGAATATGGCTCATAAATATTGCTCAACCTGGAAGAGAACTTTGCATAGATCCGGTAGCAAACGCAGTTGTTGGTTGTATAGATATTGATGAGGTCACATCAGCAATAACAATGGTAATTCTAGAGTTTTGGGTCTCTGTGTGCACATGACCTCATTTCCATGTGACTACCTTTCAAGCGACTATCTAGCACCATTGCTGGTCAGCGAGGTGTTTGCTATATGCCTGTAACGATAGGTAAACAACTCCTGAAATTGAACAGGGCCTGGGACCTTTAGGACATCGTGGGGTGGAGGAGACAGAGAGAATCCCTTTCCCTGCTTTGTGTTACACTCCTTTCTGGAATTCCATTGCAGACCTGAGCTTGGTGAAGGTGATTCATTGGGTACTCAGATATGACAACCCCCTGGGATGTGGATAGACAAATCCAGCAGCCATCATGCCAGTCTCAGAATGAGTGACTGGGCTGGCTCCTTCCCTGGCTTCCTCCCAGGAAACACCTCATGTCTTTGTGCAAAAATTCATCTGGCCGACCAGCCCCAGACTTGTCAGATACATCTGGACCTCCCCACTTAGGCTCACGCGGAGACCCCTGTTGTATACAAAGCTCTTACAGTGTTTGATGCATGGTAGAAACTTCTAAATGTCAGACTCCTCTCTCATCCTGGAAGCCACGTCAGATGGTGGGATCATCAATTACTTTCCAGATTTTCATTCTTTCTTTCCCACAGATGTAGGGCAATTCTCAAACTCAT
Organism: Sciurus vulgaris; assembly: GCF_902686455.1. Taxonomy (NCBI): domain Eukaryota; kingdom Metazoa; phylum Chordata; class Mammalia; order Rodentia; family Sciuridae; genus Sciurus; species Sciurus vulgaris. The sequence goes on from NC_136476.1 coordinate 63,983,572, forward strand.
GTGTTCTGAATCTCACCGACTCTGGTTATTAGTTCTGTAGAGACATGGGACTGGCTTGAACTTGGAGGAGCACTATTTACAGACACTTCTTTCTGAAGAAACCACTGGTCCTCAGTAGTGCTCCAATGTCATGTTACGTTTCAAACGAGCTGACTTCACAGAAACCTTGCCATTTCAATCAGCTTAGGATAAGTTTGGCTGATCCCCAATCTCAGTGGTTCATAACAATAAAGGTATTTTTTTGCTGGCTTTCTGTATCCATCACAGTGACTTTGGCTCCATGTCCTCTTCACACCAGGACCCAGGGTGATAAAGCTGCCCTTTCTGGATCCTTCTAAAGAATTAGACTCATCCTGTGGTTGATGATTCAGGGACACTAGACCACTGAGCCACATTCCCAACCCTATTTTGTATTTTATTTAGAGACAAGGTCTCATTGAGTTGCTTAATGCCTTGTCGTTGCTGAGGCTGGCTTTGAACTTGTGATGCTCCTGCCTCAGCCTCCCGAGTCACTGGGATTACAGGTGTGCGTCACTGCACCCGACTGTCACCATGTAATTTTAAGAGGAGAGTAAAATTATTAAATCCAGACTTTAAATGATCACTTAGTGCTAGAGTGGAAGAAAGATAAGTTGAAAAGGAAAAAACTGGTCACAGGGGAGCCAATGACAAGGCAAGTGCTGGGTGTTAGGAGCAGGCTATGAAATAATAATAGCTACTGAATGTTGTTTTCAGCATGACGGAGCCACTGGCAGTGGGCAGGAGAGGACACAGCTTGCACCCTGCCTTCCAGACTGTCTATTAAAGAGAAATAAGGCAGGTCAGATTAGTGACCAGTTGCCGTAGAGACAAGCTCACTCCTGGAATGCACAGTGAAGCAGGGCACAACACAAAAAGCCCAACAAAGAAGACCCCGGCTCATGTAAAATGACCCGCCACTCCAGAAATACCTTGGGGTTCTTGGAGAGAGAGAATCGTTGCCAGCCTGGGGCCTGCGGCAGGAGTTCGGCATCTTAGCAAATGGATTTTTGTCTTCTTGCACCTGTCAGTGCCCCAGTGATGTCTTGCTAATCTCTCAGTCTCATTTGTCCCAGGGCTTGCTTTCCCTCGGATGGAACAACTGTCAGCTCTGGCCGTTAGGTGCACAGGCACCTCCTTCAGAATACACACAGGGCTTTATTTTCAGGAAACGGCCTGGGTCACCTCCTGAGATTGTATTTTTGGCCTCGCTAGCCATCTCCCCGAGGTCACCGTTTGTAGATACATCCGTTCAAATTTTAAGAGCAAGTCTATGGCTTAGGAGGAGGAGTTGAGGGGACTTAGGTATTTAAATGGGTTCTTTGTAATCTCTCTCTCTCTCTCTCTGGTTCACTGAGCAAACCAGCCTTACAGCAAGGCATTGATCATTCTCCTCGCAGCCTCCTGGAGAAGAATGAGCAAGCTGTGAGAGATTTATCTCCAGGCTGGACTCTCCTCCAGCTGTGACACAATCAGAAAGGGGCAGTCAGTGCTGTCCCCAGGGTGGGGCTAGCACTGGAAAGATGTATCCTCTGTTAGAACATGCTAGAGGTAAGAGAACCCCCTTGGTTGACAAATCTTCTCCCTAAAGAGGTAAAAGAAAGGAGGCTTGGACAGAAGGAGGTCCCAGAAAGGGCAGTGCAGAGAGGAAGTGTGGTGGGAATAACTTCCTGTGGCTTTCTCCATTCAGTCCCAGGAGTCAGACCCCGCCACATCTGTGAGCCTTCAGCTCAGCTCAACGTGTTTCTGACTGAGGAGACGTCTCAGATTTCAGGAGCCCTGCCAGGCTTAGGAATGCTTACCAGTGAGGAATTTGACATCAAAAGGTTCAAAGGTGGTTGGAAAATCCAATCCTCAAATTGTCAGAAGCAAAACATGTCTTGTCTGTCCTATTTTTATGACTTTCACAGCGAAGACTGGTGGTACCAAGGAATCAAGGGAATCTCAACCTTTACCTAGCAAGCCCTTTCTTCTAAGGCAGCCTGCACTCTGCAGCATGGTCTTACGGTTCACAAGCTGGGGGAAGGAGAAAGTGGTTATTTTATTTGCAGTCATAGAGCCGTTTTAGTGATAGCCATAATGGAGCACTGTAAATCTGGAGAGTCAAAGTTCAAATATGGGTCTCTTAGCTTTTGACATATTTTTATTTTGGGTCCAAATGAAGTACATTTTTAATAGGCAGGACAACCCTTGCTGCCTTCAATCAGAGATAATACCAGACTGAAGTTATATTCTGAGACAGCAAGTTGCATTTCAACTTAAGATAAATATGCCCCCAGTAAAATTTCACCCATTCTGACTTTAAAAGATGTCAATTGTCCAAGGTCAATTAATAGTACTTGCAACTTAAAGCCAATCAGGAGGACGAGTTAGCATGGATTTTTTTTTTTTCAAAATGAAAATTTATCTTTAATCAGTATTTTTTTTCCTGCATTGCTTCTCACTTGAAAAAAAAGTTTATGCATTATTCAAAAATTAGAAAAGAATGGATTAACTGTGGGATGTGACGATGTACCAAGACACTTAAAATAAGTTATGCTTACATGGACTCATACGAGCTTGGGAAGCGTTCCGTAGCATCTGGGACGTTGAATTTTAGTCAGAGATTGTCCTTCAGAATAAATGTCCATGCGTTCTGATCCAGCAGGACTTAGACTGGTGTGCTTCACTTGACGGTCATTTTTCTGAGAATCTTTTGGGAAGGGAGATAGAATAAGGTGTAGATCATGGCCCCAGAGAGATGAAAGACCAGCGTGAACGTGCATACATTTCTCAGCCTTCTCACAACTTAGTCAGATCATTTCTAAAATTGGAATGAAAATATTTCTCCTATCATTCTCACTGGCTACTTTGAAAATTAGGAAAAGGAAGAAGAAAGGGAGAGAGAAAGGAAGGGAAGAAGCAGAAGAGAGAGAACGGCAGGAAGGATTTGAAGGACGGCAAGTTATCAAAGGCCCTCTATGTACCTTGATAATTGTCTTCTGCTTTCAAAACCTGACAGTCTTTCTGTGAGGTAGCCAGTGTCCACCCTTATGAGAAATGCTCCTTACATGAATCCTTTCCCATGGTTGCCTAGGAACGAGGATCTTATTTCCCTGGCCCTCACTCTCCTCTCTCCCGTCTGTCGTGGGTCTGGTTCGGAGCGGCTTGAGTTGAAGGTGTGCCTGTGTCTGTTCACGTGGTCCTGGGGGCTGAGTCGGCTCTAGACTTGGAGCTGGCCACTGTCATGTTCATCCTCTCATTAAATCTTCACAGAAACCTGAGAGGCTCTCTGCTCTCATGGTAAGTACAAGGGAACTGCATCTCAGGGAGGTTCAGGAATTGTCCCAAGGTCACAACTAAGAACGAACAGTCAGGTTTCAATGCCCTGCTTTAGTTTTCACTGCCTGGGGATGAAGTGGGTGTGAAAGGAAGTCCCCGTCTTGGATTCTTCATCTGGCTCTCTGGGCTTTTCACCTCTCCTTCCTTGACCCATCCAGTGATGGGTCTGGACCCTGAGCAGACTCTGCTCACGCCTCTGGGATGCTAAGCCAGGCTGGGAGGAGTGGCGTCTGGCAGCATGGAATCCCACTACCTCCTGTGTCTCACATGGACAGGCCCACTAGAGATGAAGCCACTTCAAATGGTACGATTCACTGAAAGACATCGAGTTCATCTAATTCAGTGCTTTTCCAAATTGCTTTTATCCTTTAAAATTTATGGTTGCCTATTGTTAAAACCAATCTGAAAACGAACCACATTATACAAAATTAACCAAGAGCCAACGAGAGACTCTTCCTGCAGAGCCTCTGAGAGCCCAAAATCTGCCAACATAGACCCTTTCCACAAAACTTCCCCTTCCCAAACCCTGAGGTAATTTATCTTCAAGAAAAAAAAAAGACCACTCAATGTTTATAAAGAAACTAAAATATTTTTGTGCCCTTTAACCCAATATCTTCTTTTCTAGAAATTTATGTAAGGAAACTAATTTTCAATGCAAAAAGTGATTTATGCACAGATGTTTTTCACTACATTAATTACATTAGAATAAAAACTGTCAACTATCTATAAAGAAGGGGTAGAATGGTTGAATAACAACTGTGTTTTACCTCAGGGAATATTATACAGCAATTAAAATTGATTTTATGCAGGAACTACTTAGGGATAAAATTAACAAAATATGTTCAAGAATTACACACTGAGACCTATAAAACATTGCTGAGATCAATTAAATAAGATCTAAATAGAAGAAGATATACATCTTAGTATTGGGAGATTCAATGCTATTATGGTGATGCCTTCAAGCTGACCAATAGATTCAGTGAAATCCACTTGAAATCCTTGCAGACTTTAAAAAAGAAAGATTAGTAAGACAATTTTAAAATTCACATGGAAATGCAGCAAACAGAATAGCTAAAGTAATCTGGAAAAATAAATTGAAAGGATCACACTACCTGACCTCCAGACATATTATAAAGCTAGAATACCAAGCCAGTGTGTTCGTGGACATACAGATCAATAGAATAGAACAAAACTTCCAGAATATACCTACATACATGCCAAAGCCATTCAATGAGAAAAGAATCATCTTTCAACATGCTAGATAGAAATAATTGGTTATGGTTACAAGAGGAAAATGAATCCTTACCTTTATATTATGTCATATATAAGGTAATTCAAAATGAATACAAAACCTATATAGAAAAATGAAAACTATATGATTTTCAGAAAACGTAGACGAAAAACCTTTACAATCTTGAAGTAGGCAAGGATTTCTTAGGACACAAAACACCATCTAGAAAGAAAAAAATTGATAAATTGAACATTATAAAATGAAAATGTTCTGCCCCTTGAAAGTCACTGTAAAGACTATGAAAAGGCAAGTCATGGTTCAGTAAAAATACAATACCTATGCATGATTAAGAAAAACTTGTGTCCAGAATATATAAAGAACTCTTACAAACCAATAATGATAATAAGATAAATAACCCAATAAAAAGTGCCAAATGTTTAAGTAGACACAAAAGAAATAAAATTGTCCATTTGGCATGTGAAAATATGTTCAACATTACAAGTCTTTAAAGAATCTAAGTAAAATCCAAATGGCAGATCACCGCACGAACCTCAAAATGACTAAAATCCAGAGGACTGTCAATACCAAACGTTGGCCAGATTATGGAATGACTAACCTCTCTTACATTGCTGAAGGGAATGCAAAATAGAAAAGCCACTTTGGAAAACAATTTGACAGTTTATTAAACAGTTAAAACTTCATTTACTTTACCACCCAGCAATTCCACTCCTAGGTATTTACCCAAGAAAAATGGAAACATATGTCCACAGAAAACTTGTACAAGAATATTCAAAGCAACTTTATTAATGATAACCACAGGATATCAACATCCCAAATGTGTATCAAAAGGGGAATAAATAAACAAATGGGTGTATAATCATACAATGGAATATATGTATAAATAAAACATAGCAAACTTGATACACATAACAATAAGGATAAATCTTAAAACTGATAATGCTGAGTGAAGAAGCCAGGCATGCATATTGTATGAATCCATTCATATGAAATTGTAGAAAAGGGAAATATTAACATGGACATTTAGTAAGCATACCAGTGGTTAACTGGAGCTGGTGACAACAATGATTGACTGTAAAGAGAATAAGGTAATTTGGGAGTTAGATTGATATGTTCTATATCTTGGTTCAGATGGTATTTATATGAGTGTATATATTTGCCAAATATTTTTAAACCATACACTCGAAGTGGATGAATCTTGTATATAAATTACACCTCAATGAAGATTTGGAACCTAAAATGTTTCATTATGATTATCATGTAAAAAATGTTCAATCACTTTAAGCAATAAAAGCAGGACATAAAAATTGTGGGCACAGCCTGATTCTTTTTAAAGCATGCATTAATAATCAATGAAAATTCAACAAAAATCTTTTAAAGGTAGCGATTTATTATAACCTTTTCTCATACCCAAATATTTTTCTCTGAGCTTTCATGTGAAGTTTTAACCACTTCACTGATGTCCCCCAAAAGGAAGAAGTGTCTGCCAATACACATCAAAGACATGAATCTGCAAATATCCAGAGTCATCCCTTTGGTGAAAATGACACCATTGCAAAATGAAAGGAGAGAAGGGGTAGGTTTTTATTTAGCAAAATTGGAGCTTGAAAAGTAATGTTTTCTCAAAAGAGCATTAAGGAGGACAATGTCTCAGCGTCCTAAATACAAATCAGATTCCAAACAATGGTCATTACAAATCTGTGCTCGTGCCTCAGTTTGCAATCTTGTGGGTTCCAGTTTTATCTTTGGAAACTCAATTAGGCAAAGAAAATCCAAAAGCTAAGAAACAAGTTCTGTCTGTGTTGCAAAGATAGGATCAAACTAGTAAGTTTATTTTGCATAAACTTCACACTACATCTCATCTCAGGGTGATTTAGTCAAATCCTCCCAATCCAAGGACTCTTTCTTGTTTCCTGCCTTCTCCTAGGAACAAACACTTCAAAGGTTTACAAAAGAGCAATACAAAAACTTTATTATTAAGGAGGAGATATATATATATATAATATATATATATGCACATATATATATATTTATATATATATGCAATAGAGCCTGTAATTTTAAGTAGTCCATTTAAAGTTTTAAAGTTTTTGGTATGTAAAATCTCAGCAGCATAGCAAAGTGTAATCTTTGGGCTATGTAACTTCATTCAATTCACTCTATTTATATAACTACCCAGGGTTCACATCAAGCATATTTTTCAAAACGTCTTCTAATTCCAGGTTTGCAATTCAACTGAAAAAAAAAAAAAAATCAAAGACACCTAAGAACATTTTATGACTTAAAAAGTTTTCTTTTCTTGAAATAAAAACTGCTGCTGGAAATCTCTCCTCCCATATCTTATCAGCTCAACTACCTAGTGTGATTTGAATCACCCAAACCTCAGTTTAAGAAAAAAGAGAGGAAGAGAGAGAGAGAGAGAAAAGAAAAACCTTTGGTAAAGTAGGTTCCTTTGATCCTTTTCTGCTACTTATGAAAACTCACACTGTATGTTTAACACATTCCCAACAAGCCAGGATAATGAAGCACATGGGACACCGAGACTTAATTCCATGTCTGTTTCTTTATTTAAAAAAAAAAAAAAAAGCACAGACTCTATGGGCCAAGCAAAGAATAGACCAGACTAGCTAGGAGCGAACAGTAAGAAACAGTTGTGATCGCCGAGTTGGGAGATATCATTAAAAAGCAAACCGGGGAGCTCCAGTTTCGGATCTGAGGAGATTATTGATTCAAATCCTTTAAGGCATTCTTCAAAGGGCTTCTTAAAAAGTTGTATTGTCTGAGGAGTTTGGGGCAAGTGTATGAGTGAGTGTGCGAGAGAGAGAGTGTATGTGTGTGTGTCTGTGTGTGTCTGTGTTACCCAAGGAGGGAGATTAGTGGTTGGGAGGGCTGTATCTATGTGAAGCCCAGAAGGATGAGTTGTGGGTGAGCACTGTGAATAACTTCACAGTCGGTCCTAGTAAATATAGGTAATTACCTAACAGGTTTTCTGCTGGCTGGCTTAAGGTTTTTGGTTCTCTGATAACTGAGCCTCAGTGGCTACCAGCAAGGCCCTTCATGAGTTGGCCTGTGTCTCTCCTGCTGGGCCTTCTCTCACCACTCTCCAGAGCGCTGGAGCTGAGAACATGCCAGACTGCCTGGGTTCAGAGTCACGCTCCTCTGTGAACACTGTGTAACGCTGGATAACTTAGTTAATCTTGCCAAGCCTCAGTTTCCTCAGAGATAAAATAGGAATAGCAATAACTACATCACAGCACTGCTGGGTTAAATTAGGCAGTTGCATGAGACGTGTTAACTGCCCCACGTGTGACATCTGGGCAACTCACAGATTTTCATTAACTAGTTTTTGAAAACTTTCCTTGCACCAAGTGTATACTTTTCTCCTACCAATCTGAATGGGAACGCTATAAGTTTTCTAGGACAACTGTCACAAAATACCACAGACCAGGTGAGTTTAACATTATTATTTTCTACCAGTTCTGGAGGCTGGAAGTCCAAGATGGATGTGCTGGCAGAGTGGATCTCTCATGAGATCTGGGTCCTTGGCTTGCAGATGGCTACCTTCTCTCTGAATGTTCACAGAGCCTTTTCTCTATGCCAGAGTATGCCTGCTGTCTCTTCCTCTTCTTCTATGGACATCAACAATGTTGCAGTAGAAGTTCATCCTATGAGCATCTTTGAAATTAACCACCTCTTTAAGGATCTTATTTCAAATCATGGTAATATTTTGAGGGTTAAGACTTAAAATATGAATTTTGGGGGGTTGGAGGAAAGTGACACAATCACAGTTACTAAGTCATAATACCTGCTTTTTCAAACAAAGACTCCGAGAGCCTGAGATGCCTTCCTCTACTTTTCCACTGGGCAATCTCCTTTCTATGTTCAGTTCCATTCAAATACCTGATTGGTGGTTGGGAGATTAGTGGTTAAATACCATCTCTGCAGAGATTCTGTCGAACTCACAATCATAGCTAGACACAAGTCCTTAGGTGATGTAATCTGTTATAACGTTTAGTGTACTAGATTCACCTCAACTTATACACGCACGTGCACAAATGGATGAGTGTGCACACATACACAGATGCCTATGTGTATTTACATATGTACACACATGTATACATAAGGTTACATAGGTATATGTGTATACAGTAGTCTTCTCTTATCCTGGTTCCTCTTTCTGTAGTTTCAGTTACCCATGGTCAACCGAGGCCTGAAAATAGTAGGTAAAAAATTCCAGAAATGAACCATTCATGAGTGTTCATCGTGCACTACACTGATGATGAGCTCTCACTGTCCTGCTCTGTCCTGCCTGGAACATCAATCATTCCTTTGTCCATCGTGTCCACACTCCATATGCGACCCACCCATCAGTCACTGAGTCACCCTCTAGGTTATCAGATTGCCTGTGGCCTTGCCTACAGTGCTGTGTTTCAGAACCCTGGGTACCTTGTAGGCTACACCACGGTGCCTACCTCATGCGCTCCACTTCAGTCCTTCACACAGGCAGCCTTACCTCAAAACACCACCAGGTGGGCGAGTACAGTGCCATGAGATATTTTGAGAGCCCACATTCATAGAGCTTCATAACAGTATATTGTTATAATGGTTTTATTTTATTATTAGTTATTATAAATCTGATATTTGGCCTCATTTATGACTTACACTTTAGCATAGGTGTCTATGCATAGGAGAAAAAAATCCATAGTATGTATAAGGTTTGGGATTCTTCATGGCTTTGGGCGTCCACTGAAGTCTGTTGCAATGTATTCTCTATGGCTAAGGGGGACAACTGTATACTACACACACACACACACACACACACACACACACACACACACATATGGATAGAGAAACAGATGGTCCCTTATTGTCCCTCTCCCCAGTTAGAATGGAAACTTCATGGGGAAGGGACTATTTTAATCAGCACAGTGTTCCCCAGTCAGTGCCCACACAGTGTCTTGGCTGGTAAGGGCCGATTCTCATTCTTATCAGCTAGAAGGTCTAAAACCTCCTCCCAGTATTCATGATCTCTTCAGACCAAGGATTTCAAAAAACATGAATTTCTGGGGGGTGGAGCGAGGTGACACAATTCAGCTCCATAACTCACTCACTCAATCTTGATTTAACAAAATAATGAATATTTTTATAGATTGGTGTTCAGTCCTCTGAAACTACATGTGTGGACTACAGTTGAAGATATTAGCAGGCTTATTTTGATTCAGTAGGGGGATCATAAACATATATCCTTTTGATTATGAAGCCAGAGTTGATAGAAAGAAAGTCTTCTGAGTAAAAACCCAGGGCAGAGTTTGAGACCAATTGTTAGCACTGTACTTCTCTCTTTGAGATTTCCTTTTCTGCACACAAACTTGGTTTGATAGGTTTGACTGACTTGACCGTGCCTTGAGGCAAAGAAATATGATAACTATGTACCTAGGGGTGGATTAAGACAAAATAAGGGGCCATTGCTGGGCTCTATCCAATTCTGTCTCTCCACAAGTCCCTCTGGGTAAATCCTATAGCTTACACCTGTCCAAGGCAGCAGAAACCTAGACCATCACATCTGTCAATGGCTGCCCAAATAATTAAAGCCATCTGTGCCCTGAGTCCCAACACTTCTCTGAATCAGTGCACTGATCCACAATTTTTCCAATGAGAAATAACTCTGGAACCTTTATGGTTAAATTTTTTTTTTTTAATGAAAGGAAAAGAACCTAGAAAGATAAGTTTTCTTTGATCCCTCTTGACCTCATCAACAAAAGTTCCCTTTTAAATACAGCAGTTGAGATGTTAGGAAACTCTTCAAGAAGGGCTTGCTAAATCTCCAAATCAAGTTAGAGGTCAATGCATGTATTTGCCTGTATTGTTTTGTTCAGTGCAAGGAATCCAACCTACCTGCTCTCTTTGTGCGTCTAGTGATGAATGTGTTGACTGATTGGAATGCAGCCAAATGCTATTTCATGTCGAGCCTTCTCCTCAGGGTATTATGAGGCCGTGCAGGGCAGTATGAGAAAGAACAATGTCTGGGTAAGAGCTACAGCTCTGGAGTCGGACGCACCGGAACAGAAGTCCAAGCCTTGCCATTTGCCTGACCTTGGCAAATTCCTTGGCCTCGCTACATCTGTTTCTTCATCTGTAAAATGGAAATGATAATAATACCTACTTCATTACTGATGGGAAAAATTGCATGAGAAAATGCATGTTAAGCACCTACTCGACAACTTGGCACAAGGTTGACATGCAATAAATGCTAGTTATTGTGGTTTTTGTTATTGTTGTTTTAATTCCCAGACCACACACACAGACTCTACCAGAAGTCCTGCTTTTCAGTAGCCTTAAAAAGAACAATTGTGAGACAGGATCACAAGTGTCTTCCACATTCGATAGGATTGCCGTTTTGTTAAGTCAAACTTCCCCTTTGGAAAGTCTTTGGGGTGGGGTGATGTAGGTTGTCTGTACCACCCTTCCTTTGATTGCTCAATTAGGAATCAAACCTGATCAGACACTTTCTAGCTTCCAGATGTCATGTTAGGTACATTTTCTCTCCAACTGTTGTTTAACCCTTAATAGAAGGCTTTGAGGTAGCTGTTGTGAACGTCATCGCTCTTCCACAGGTTAGTCTACTGACTTTCCGGTGGTTACACACCTAATACTGTCAAAGCTGTGATTCTGTTATGGACCTGTGATGTTTTCTTCACAGAATCTCTCTGGTTAACCTCATCCATCTTCTAATAACCAGTTCAATCCCTGGGTTTGAGTGAGACTGAATCCATCCCTGACCCCAGGAGGTATAAGGATGGTAATATAGACCCTGGACAGAGGTGGCTGTGATCTGGCCAACACATTTCTGAAGAGCCCACACTGAGAGAAAAAGTCTCTCTCTTTTTCTCCTTAAAACTGCAAAAAACAACAACAACAAAAAACACACAAATAAGCAACAACAACAACAAAACAAAGTGTATACATAAGAATGTGGAGAACGTGAAAGTTATATAAACTGCCACTTACGTGCCTATAGTACTTAAAAATAAAGAGCATGGAGGTGGGAGGGAAGGGACAGGGGAAGGAGAGGGAGAAATATCTGAGCAATCTGATAACATCTTTTGAACCCCTGGATGCAGATGTGCCTGAAACTAGTTAGGTAAGGTAATAAATTATATCGTCTTAAGCTTCTTCAAGTTGAGTATCCTGCTAATACATTTCTAGTTAACACAATTGGATCTGGGAGCTCCATGCTACTTTGTGCATTGTTTAAAAATGTACAGTTTGGACAAAAGATCTTTCTATTTGAGTAAAAAATTTTTCACCTGCTAGCCTTATTTGGTACCCCTAATACTCATCTCCAAATCAGGTTAATTTAATAACCGTATTTAGTTATTTGTATGTCCATAGAATGTCTAGATATTTTTTAAAACTTATTTAATTAATCTTCTTGTATTTAAAATTCAATCCATAGTGAAGCAGCTTTACAGTTTTTTTTCTGGTTTTTTTTTTAAGTAGTCATCCTTGTATTGAGAAAGCTCTAGTATGATGAGAGAAACATTAACACTGATGCCCACAGACATGTGTTGGGCTGTCAGCTCTGTGACTTTGCAGCTGTGTGAACTTGGACAAATTGCCTATCTTTTTGGAAACCCAGTCTTCTCTATACACAGAGCTAATAATACCTATTTCACATTGTTAATATAAGAGTTAAAAGAGACTGTGCTTGCAAGACTATAACATCTTGTGAACTGTAATGCATTGACCTTGACTATAATATACAATACAAAATAGACATTCACAAATACAGTTTTTAAAGATTGAGGTAAGTATGTTTTTGAGAACCAGTTTAACTTGGTGTCTAGTAGCATAACTTGGAATTTTTATGAGTATCATTCATTGAATAATGGTGAATGTTTTCTCCTTGGGAAAACATTTTTAAATTATAGGCATGTACAAAATTCATCACCCACACCCTTCCAAAATCAATCACTGTCTACATTTTTGACATATTTTTCTTATCTTTTTTCAATATTTATTCATCTTTTTTCAAATTCATGCAAACAATATATTAAACAGTTACAACTAAAAATAATTAGACTATTACCAATTAAACCAAGGTTTACTGAACACTTGTTCTCTACATTGAAGATTCTCCCACCAACAGAACAATCTCTTTAATGAGTTTGATGAAGGAGTTCTCAAATTCTGTATATTTTATATATATATCCAGATGGGAAAAATACAAATACTGGTTGTGGATGTTTATTTGTGATTGACTTATATTAATATTTGTAAATCTACTTTATTCCTTTGTGTGTTTATGGAATTGTACTCATCCATTCCTCCATGAATCAATACTTAAATTATTTCTAGTGCTTTCTATGACAAACACAAAATATTTTGTGTCTATATGCATCAAATATTTTGTGGGTATATTCAAGTCCTTCTCCAGGACAGATATGCAGAAAGAAATTTCTGGGGTGTAGGATAACTAATTTGATACTACTCTCTTGCCTGCCAGGTAGATTGTGCCATTGCCAGCTATGCCTAATTTACTCTCCCCCATTCCTCTGCTTGTCTACACTTGATATCATCAAACTGTATCATCTCTGCTGAATGGGTAGTAGAATGGTAGTTCATTGTTATTTTAATTTACATTTTCTGATTCCTAATGAGGCAGAGCCAGTTTTCATAGAGTGATTCTGATTTCATCCTCTCTGATTACCTTTTCATATTCTTTAAACTATATTCCCATTGGCTTTTGAGCTTATTCTTATAGCTATGTAAGAAACCATCAAAAGCTTCATATGCTTATCTTTGGTCTGTCTCATATCTTATAATTTTGCAGCTATAAGAATTTCCTGCCAGACAATTTCTTATGTTTTACCTTTGCTTATGATATGTTTGCTATAAAAAAGTTTTACATCTATAATGTTTAAATTTCTATTATGTTCTTTGTCCCTTTTGGTACGTAACTCGATTCTCTTTTTACAAAAACCTTTCCAACTCCAGGATAACATTATTGTCTTTCAGAATCTTGGCATAAAATTGTTTTTATTTTTCTAAATATGGATTTATTTTTGCCCATGAATAAGACAAAGTTTTTGATTCTCAATCTAAATCATCAATCTCTATGCCTCTTCTGGAGACAACATCATACTGTTTTAAGAACTGTGGTTTTATCATATGCCTTGGTTTCTGAAATGTTAGACTGATAAAAGTAACTTTGTGTTTGTATTGTTTATGAAGACACAGATCTGTGCTGAGTGTGGAGTGTAAAGAACATTTTTGCATTTTTTTTTTTTTGGTGGGGGTATTGAACTCAGAGACACTCAACCACAGAGCCACATCCCCAGCTCTATTTTGTATTTTATGTAGAGACAGGGTCTCTTTGAGGCTTTGAACTCATGATCCTCCTTCCTCAGCCTCCCAAGCCCTTGGGATTACAGGCATGTTGCCACAGCGCTTGGCTCACATTTTACTTCATTTCACTCTCATATCAGTTGTAAAGGTGGAGGTATGGGCTACATCTGACAAAGGAGGAGACAGATATCTGGCTGGAGATATCTGACTTTTCCAGGGTCACACAGCTCGTAAGCTGCGCAGTGAAGATTCGAATGTTATGTCTGACTTCAAAAGCCAATGATTTTCTCTACATCTCCTACATCTCAGGTCCAGACATCCTTGAGGAAAACACAGCCTAATCTGATTCCTTTTATTTTCTGAAGCTGTGTTATTCTTCAGATATGATCCTTAATGTTGCTCGAAGCTTAAAGTTGAGGCTGCTCTTATATCAGTCATGTACAAGTTATGTGGAGGATAAGAAATTCAAGGAGAAGCGGAATCTTTAGTAAAGTTAAACAATTAGTATTTATTTTAAGGAATAGTATAGCCTTCATCCCCCACCCCACCACTTAGCCTCAAGTTTCTTTATTCCCCCTAATTATTTCCAAATGTTCTTCAGTTTTCTGCTGTCTTTCTCGAGACAGAAACCTAATGCCAGCAATGGCCACCAAGCCTTCCCTTTGGCCTTTGCTCTTTATGACCGGGTCGCTGCCTTCAGCAATTAGTAAATCATGGACAATTTCAGCTGTCACATACTCTTGGATTTGACTCTGACCCTTCTCTGGAATCTGAAGTCTCTTGAACAATCTGCCATTTTCCCACATGGACTTCCTTCCTGGTTTTGCAGTAAAGAGAAATGTCCAAAAGACTTTGGTCGGGTGCTGCAAAGGTCCCTGGCTACAGATTGTCCACTGAAACTTTGAAACAGTTCCAGTTTTTACCTAAGAGCAAGATAGTTAAATTTATCAGGTTGTTAACTTTGCCATAAAATAGGAGAAGTCTAGACTTCCCCCTCCCTTCTCTTTCAAAGAAGAATGAAGACCTGTCTCTGTTGATTTATGATCTTGGAAAGAAGAGAAGGACACAAGATAAAAGGGGAGACATGGAATGCTATGATAAAGTGGGTAACACCTGAGAATCTCTCCTGCCTGGAGACAAGAGGTCTCAGCTATTGAAGACGGGCAGACTTAATTTTTACTCTTTTCAACTCTTATAATGTGAAACTACCTCTACTTTGACTTGCCCATGCTGAGGACTTTGAAGTTCTACCAGATCGTCCTGGGATAGTAGTCAGGTCTTAAGAAGAGATTTCTGACCTAGAAAACTTTCTCTTCTAACTGAATGGATCAGTTCCATTTCCTACAGTATAACGAAGAAACTGATGAGTCAGAGCCTGTTCTTATATTTTTAGACAACAATATAAGTGGTTGAAATTGTTACATATGAAATACCCAACAAACACTTCATGGGGGAGAGTTTACAAGTGAGACTTTACCTAACTGTGGCCAGTTCCTTTTTGCTGTTGGTCCTGCATGGAGACTAGCCTCTGTGAATCTGAACCCTAGGTACACATGTGAGAACACAGAGCCACAGAAAGGGTAACAGGAAGAGGGTGGAGAGAAAGGAGAGCAGAGGCCACACATGTCCTTACTTGCCAGCCAAATTTTGGAGAACAGTCATCCATTAAATGCAATCATTGCACTGTCTGTCATATTACTGAATTCAGGAGACTGTGATCATCACTGAGCAGACTGTTTTCTTCCACTCAGAACACTTTAGAGTCTAACCTTGAGAAAGGCTGAGGACGCTCCACAGAGCACAGTGTCTCTCAAATACTGAATGTGTGGCCGAGCGGCAGACTGCAAGAATGAGAGTCAGCTCGACTGCATTCAAATGGCAGCTCTGCCCCTTCCTGTGGAGTTTTTGATTTTGGACTTCGGGATATTGATAAGTAAAATGACGGGTTAAATGAGATGAGTTCTAACATGGTTTCAAAGTCAAAAGAGAATATGGTGAACTTAACAAAAGAATATGGTGATCCTAGCTCAAAAGATCACGATTCCTTGTGCCAAGGGATCAGAGATGAGTGAGTGTTGCTAAGCATGAAATCCTGCAAACAGAAGAGCCATACAGGTCATGTAGTAGATTAGTCCTCCCAGTCATGAATCTTTATTGACATTGAAGAAGTGTGAGCTCAGCACCAAGCTCACTGTGGTCAGTGCTTCTATCCATGTCTCCAGCAGTCAGTTGAAGAAAATCCCCACCTTCCCTCAGACTTAATTGGTTTCTGGGCAGCATAGTCCCCTAGTGCCATAGCTATCTTATTCAGGGTGAGCTCAGGTGCAGTTTTCTGTTTTGCCTGAGGCTAACCAGACAGCTCTAGTTACCAGGAGAACCTTTTGGAGGAAACATTCCCCAAGTATATTCAAAGAGATGGATTGGAATTCTGAGAAAAGTGGCTTCCTTCAGATGTGCGTGAGAAGCATCATGTCTGAAGGAAAAAAGAAAAGAAAGCTTTTTATAAGTGAAAATTAATTATCAATAGCCCTGGGGCAGGGGTTGCTTGCTTCTGATAATGACCAAGTAAGCACATATTTAACCTAACTCTTCTGCAGATAACAATAATGAACTTCAAAATAGAAATGAAAAAATAACTACCTGAAGGCTGAAGAATGAACAAACATAAGTACATTTTGTAAGAAAGTGTATATTTGGAAAAGGTGAATAACATTTGGCGTTTTTCTCTCATGTATGTGTATGTGTGTGGGGCGGGGGAGGTGGGGTGTGTAGGGGGATTTAGTCAGAAGGCACGTCCTAGTCTGTACTGCAAAGGGTGGCTGAAGCTCAGATGTGACACTGTAATCTACCTTCCCTGAAGACCAGCAGAATGCATTCAGGATAACTACAGCTATTGGAGAGTGAGGGGTTGGAAGAATACTGGAAAGGAGAAGAAAGGGAAGGGAGTCATAAATTCTGTGCATAGAGCTATCAAATTATGTGTTTGACTCTAGAAGCACACATGGTAAAGACAGGTTACAATCAGCCCAACAAAGGCTAAATAACCAAGCTGAGACTTGAGGTATTGCCCAAGAAACAGACTTTACTGTTTGATGCCAAGTTAATTGCTGAATTAACGCTCTTCAGAGGAATATAGAAGAATCCAGAATATCTACAAGCTAACATTCACAAAGTCCAGGATATAATCCTGAATTACTCATCATATGAAGAAAGAGGAAAATGTAACCTATTATTAAAAACAATCAACAAAAACTGACCAGATGACTCAAATATTGAAATTAACAGGCAATGATCATAAAGCACTCATTAAAAATATACTCGGGGGCGATCCAAGATGGTGGACTAGAGGGTGACTGCATCTCCAGTCACTCCAGAACCCAGGATTCAAGAAGGGGAGGCATTGAGAGACTCAGACTAAAATAGAGACATGGGGTGAGTCTCCCCCACCCAGTGAAGCTCAGCTGGGTGGCAGGCCCGGATTCAGGTGGCTTATTAGAGTAGGACAGGGCAGGTAGAGTCTCCCCCAGGCAGCCCTGAGCACTCTGGCGGTGGGCTCCACCCACAGGGCCAGATTCTCCAGCTTCGCGGAGCAGGCCCCCCAGTGAGAGCCTTTATGCACAGAACCAGCGTGCAGCCAGCTCCGGCCCACACTCAGGTTGCTTCAGAGACCAGCACAGGGCAGCCAGGGACTTCCCCAAGCAGCCCGGCTCCCTCTGGTGGGAAGTGCCTTTCTAGGCTAGCTTCTTGGAGCACACCGCCCAGTGAGAGCCTTTCTACACAGAGACAGCCACAAGTCCCTAAGCCAGCGGAGACCTCCGACCCACAAGCAGAATCTGGGATGGGGTAGGGCAGCCAGAGACCTCTCCAGGTCTCTCTCCCTGGAACCAGTAGCAGGCTAGGGGCAGTGTTCTTCAGAGCACTGCATTATCAAGTTACTCCAAGACTTCAGGCTACTGAAGGCTGGTAGGTGATACACTGGAAATCTACAGGGACACTATAAGCCAATAGAGGAAATCTGCAATATCACAGAGTCCCACTGACATCTGACCAATATGAGAAAACAAGGGAAGAAAATGTCCCAAACAAACTTAGATACTATATCAATTAAACCCAATGACAGCACAGCAGAAGAAATGTCAGAAAGGGAGTTCAGAATGTACATAATTAAAACAATCAGGGAAGCAAACGAGGAGAAGAAAGAGCAAATGCAGGCATTAAATGATCACACCAATCAACAGTTAAAAGAGCAAATACGGGAAGCAAAAGAGCATTTCAATAAAGAGTTAGAGATACTGAAAAAAAACCAAACAGAAATCCTTGAAATGAAGGAAACAATAAACCAAGTTAAACACTCCATAGAAAGCATAACCAATAGGATAGAACACCTGGAACACAGAACCTCAGATATTGAAGACAAAATATTTAATCTTGAAAACAAGGTTGACCAAACAGAAAAGATGGTAAGAAATCATGAACAGAATCTACAAGAATTATGGGATATCATGAAGAGGCCAAATTTAAGAATTATTGGGATTGAGGAAAGCTTAGAGAAACAAACCAAAGGAATGAACAATCTATTCAATGAAATAATATCAGAAAATTTCCCAAATCTGAAGAATGAAATGGAAAACCAAGTACAAGAGGCTTATAGGACTCCAAATATACAAAATTACAACAGACTCACACCAAGGCACATTATTATGAAAATACCTAACATACAAAATAAAGACAGAATTTTAAAGGCCTTGAGAGAAAAGACTCAAATTACATTCAGGGGGAAACCAATAAGAATATCAGCAGAGTTTTCAATCCAGACCCTAAAAGCTAGAAGGGCCTGGTACAACATTTATCAAGCCCTGAAAGAAAATGGATGCCAACCAAGAATCTTATACCCAGCAAAACTTACTTTCATTTGACGATGAAATAAGATCCTTCCATGATAAACAAAAGCTAAAAGAATTTACAGAAAGAAGCTGGCATTACAGAACATTCTCAGCAAAATATTCCATGAGGAAGAGATGAAAAACAACGATGCAAATCAACAACGGGAGGAACTATCCTAAAGGAATAGCCAAATAAAGGAGAAACCAAATCATGTCAAAAAACAAAAATGAGTCAAATGACTGGGAATACAAATCATATCACAATAATAACCCTGAATGTTAATGGCCTGAACTCATCAATCAAAAGACATAGACCGGCAGATTGGATTAAAAAGAAAAATCCAACAATATGCTGCCTGCAAGAGACTCATCTCATAGAAAGAAACACCCATAGACTAAAGGTGAAAGGATGGGAAAAAAACATACCATGCACACGGACACAGCATAAAAGCTGGAGTATCCATCCTCATTTCAGATAATGTGGACATCAAGCCAAAACTAGTCAGAAGGGATAAAGAAGGACATTACATACTGCTTAAGGGAAGCATAAATCAGCAAGACATAACAATCATAAATATCTATGCCCCGAACACTGGTTCATCCGTGTACGTCAAACAAATCCTTCTCAATTCCAGAAATCAAATAGACCACAACACAATAATACTAGGCAATTTCAACACACCTCTCTCACCGCTGGATAGATCGTCCAAACACAAGTTGAATAAAGAAACCATAGATCTCAATAACACAATCAACAATTTAGACTTAACCGACTTATATAGAATATATCATCCAACAAAGAACGAATACACTTTCTTCTCAGCAGCACATGGATCCTTCTCTAAAATAGTCCATGTTTTATGCCACAAAGCTACTGTTAGCAAATACAAGAAGATAGAGATACTACCTTGTACTCTATCAGATCATAATGGATTGAAATTAGAAATAAATGACAGAATAAAAAACAGAAACTTCTCCAATACTTGGAGATTAAATAATATACTATTATATGATGAATGGATAACAGAAGACATCAGGAGGGAAATTAAAAAATTCTAAGAAGTAAATGAGAACAAAGACACATCATATCAAAATCTCTGGGACACAATGAAAGCAGTACTTAGAGGAAGATTTATTTCATGGGGCACATTCAACAAAAGAAGTAGAAATCAACAAATAAATGACTTAACACTACAGCTCAAAGCCCTAGAAAAAGAAGAGCAGACCAACACCAAAAGTAGTAGAAGACAGGAAATAGTTAAAATCAGAGGTGAAATCAATGAAATTGAAACAAAAGAAACAATCGTAAAAATAAACAAAATAAAGAGTTGGTTCTTTGAAAAAATAAACAAAATTGATAAACCCTTAGCCCCACTAACAAAGAGAAAGAGGGAGAAAACTCAAATTACTAAAATTCAGAATGAACAAGGAAATATCACAACAGAGACAAGTGAAATACAAAACATAATTAGAAGCTATTTTGAAAATCTATATTCCAACAAAACAGAAAACCTCGAAGACATCAAGAAGTTTCTAGAGACATATAAATTACCTAAACTGAATGAGGAGGACATACACAACTTAAATAAATGAATTTCAAGCAATGAAATAGAAGAGGTCATCAAAAGCCTACCAACAAAGAAAAGTCTGGGACGAGGTGGGTTCTCAGCCGAGTTCTACAAAACCTTTAAAGACGAGCTCATTCCAATACTTCTCAAAGTATTCCATAAAATAGAAGAGAAGGGAACCCTCCCAAACTCATTCTATGAAGCCAATATCACACTGATACCTAAACCAGACAGAGACACTTCCAGGAAAGAAAATTTCAGACCAATATCCTTAATGAACATCGATGTAAAAATTCTCAACAAAATTTTAGCAAATCACATACAAAAATATATTAAAAAGATAGTGCACCACGATCAAGTGGGTTTTATTCCAGGGATGCAAGGTTGGTTCAACATCCAGAAATCAATAAATGTCGTTCACCATATCAACAGACAAAGTTAAGAATCACATGATTATTTCAATAGATGCAGAAAAAGCATTTGATAAAATACAGCATCCCTTCATGCTCAAAACACTAGAAAAAATCGGGGTAGTGGGAACATTCCTTAACATTATGAAGGCCATCTATGCTAAGCCCATGGCCAATATCATTCTAAATGGTGAAAAACTGAAAGCATTCCCCCTAAAAACTGGAACAGGGCAGAGATGCCCTTTTTCACCACTTCTATTCAACATCGTTCTTGAGACTCTAGCCAGACCAATTAGACAAACCAAAGAAATTAAAGGGATACGAATTGGAAAAGAAGAACTCAAACTATCCCTCTTCGCTGATGACATGACTATATATTTAGAGGAACCTGGAAATTCCACTAGAAAACTCTTAGAACTCATAAGTGAATTCAGTAAAGTAGCAGGTTACAAGATCAATGCTCATAAATCCAACGCATTTTTATACATAAGTGATGAATCTTCAGAAAGAGAAATTAGGAAAACTACCCCATTCACAATAGCATCGAAAAAAATTAAATACTTGGGAATCAATCTCACAAAAGAGGTGAAAGACCTCTACAATGAGAACTACAGAACACTAAAGAAAGAAATTAAAGAAAACCTTAGAAGATGGAAAGATCTCCCATGTTCATGGATAGGAAGAATTAATATTGTCAAAGTGGCCATAGTACCAAAAGTGCTATACAGATTCAATGCAATTCCAATTAAAATCCCAATGGTGTACCTTACAGAAATAGAGCAAGCAATTATGAAATTCATCTGGAAGAATAAGAAACCCAGAATAGCTAAAGCAATCCTCAGTAGAAAGAGCGAAGCAGGGGGTATTGCAATACCAGATCTTCACCTCTATTACAAAGCAATAGAAACAAAAACGGCATGGTATTGGTACCAAAACAGACAGGTAGCTCAATGGTACAGAACAGAGGACATGGACACAAACCCAAATAAATACAATTTTCTCATACTAGACAAAGGGGCCAAAAATATGCAATGGAGAAAAGATAGCCTCTTCAACAAATGGTGCTGGGAAAACTGGATATCCATATGCAACAGAATGAAATTAAACCCCTATCTCTCACCCTGCACAAAACTCAACTCAAAATGGATCAAGGACCTCAGAATCAGACCAGAGACCCTGTATCTTAATAGAAGAAAAAGTAGGTCCAAACCTTCAACTTGTTGGCTTAGGATCAGACTTCCTTAACAGGACTCCCATAGCACAAGAAATAAAAGCAAGAATCTACAACTAAAAAGCTTTCTCTCAGCAAAGGAAACTATCAGTAATGTGAAGAGAGAGCCTACAGAGTGGGAGAATATCTTTGTCACTCATACTTCAGATAGAGCGTTAATTTCCAGAATCTATAAAAAACTCAAAAAACTCTACACCAAGAATACAAATAATCCAATCAACAAATGGGCTAAGGAAATGAACAGACACTTCACAGAAGAAGATCTACAAGCAATCAACTGATATATGAAAAAATGCTCAACATCTCTAGTAATAAGAGAAATGCCAATCAAAACTACCCTAAGACTTCATCTCACCCCAATTAGAATGGCGATATTCAAGAACACAAGCAACAATAAGTGTTGGCGAGGATGTGGGGAGAAAGGTACACTCATACATTGCTGGTGGGGTTGCAAACTAGTGCAGCCACTCTGGAAAGCAGTATGGAGATTGCTCAGAAAGCTTGGAATGGAACCACCATTTGATCCAGCAATCCTACTCCTTGGCCTATACCCAAAAGACTTAAAATCAGCATACTACAGAGATACAGCCACATCAATGTTCATAGCTGCTCAATTCACCATAGCCAGATTGTGGAACCAACCTAGATGCCCTTCAGTTGATGAATGGATAAAGAAACTGTGGCATATACATATACAATGGAATATTACTCCGCTGTGAAGAATGATAAAATTATGGCATTTGCAGGGAAATGGATGAAATTGGAGGATATCATGCTAAGTGAGATAAGCCCATCTCAAAAAACTAAAGGACGAATGATCTTGCTGATGAGCGAATGAGGACATTTAATGGGGGGTAGGAAGGGTTAGCGTTAGGGTTAGGGTTAGGTTTAGGGTTAGGGATAAGGAGGGTGGTAAGAATGGAGGAAGGAAGGACTGTATAGAGGGAAAAGAGGGATGGGAGGGGTGGGGGGAAGGGAAAAAATAACAGAATGAATCAAACAACATCGCCCTATGTAAATTTATGATTTTAAATAAAAAAAGGAAAAAAAACTATACTCAATAATGTGAACATAATATGTACTATTAGAAGGTAGAAAATCTCAGCAGAAAAGATAGAGAACCAAATGGAAATTTCAGGACTGAACAAATAATATCTGAATTCATCTAAAGCTCTATTCTTTCTGTGATAAATCCTCATATTTAAAGGGTTTTGAAGAAACTAAAATGGAAGAGGATAAAGAGCTATCTTATGTTAGGAGGATCAAAAATGTTCTAAGAACCTTCTTTTATGGTGTAATTTAATCTTTCCAAATATTTTTTAAATTGGACATTATTAACTCTTATAAAAATGAGAAGACTAACATTCACAGAGTTACTTTTGTGCCCAAGGACATACAGCCAAAGAATAAAGAAGACAAAATTTGAACACATAGTGTAGTTTGATTTAAGAAGTCAACATTTTTTTCTATAATATTGCTTCTCACTAAAGTCCATGCCCCAAAATAGTCTATTTAATTTGAGGGTCATTTCTTATTTTATTTATCCCCAACCATGTATAAATTTTCATTTCAAATTTTTGTTTTATATCAGAATATGCGAGATGCATTCATTCTAGTATTTACTCAATATGATGGAAGATTATCTCCAGATCCATTATTTGCTGGAAATGAATCAGAAAATAATTAATAAAATGACTGACTGAATCCTAAACTATCAATAGTTACCTTAAATATAAATGATCTAATACACAAATTAAGAGAGATTGCTGGAGTGGACTAAAAATTACTCTTTATGTGTTATCTAAATAAACTCACTTCAAATGCAATGACATGTAGCCTTGAAAACATGACTTGTTTTAAAAAGCAGGAATTGCTATTGTTTACTTCAAAGCAAAGAAAATTATTGGATTCATTTCAGACTAATAAAATGACCAATTTGTTAGCAGGCACAACAATGCTAGATAGATACGTACATACCAAATAACAGAGCTTCAAAATATATAAAGCAAAGGCTGACAGAGCTAAAATAGGCAAATCTGTAATTATATTTGGGGATTCAGCATCCCACTCTCAGTGATTAACAGGACTAAGAGACATAAAATCAGCAAGATATAGAAAAAAATAACACTCAACCACCAGGATCTAACTGGGATGTGTACAAGACTCTGCATCAGAAGAACACACATTTTAATCAAGTACTCATGGAGAATCCAATAAGATGGACCATAACCTGGGCCATAGAACAAACCTTTGAGAAATGTAAAAGTAGTAGAATCCCACAAAGTAGAATCAAATCCATACACACAGGAAGAGAAAATTCTTAAAACACTTAAAATTATTCCAAACACTTCTAGATAACCTGGAGGTAGAAGAGGAAGACTTAAAGGAAATAAAAAGTACTTAAAAGGTATGAAACTGAAAACCCAACCTATCAAAATATTTAGAATGCAGCTAAAACAATACTAGAAGGAAAATTTATAGTACCAACAGATTATATTTAACCAAAAGAAAAAGAAAGTCTCAAATGAATAATATGAATTACCCCAAAACATAAAAACATGGACAATAAAGAGCAAAATAAAGAAAACTAAGTGGAAGAAAAGAAATAATGACAAGAAAAGAAATCAACAAAATTAAAAATAAGAATGAAATAGAGGAAAAATCAATTGACAAAAAATTTATTCTTTAAAAAATATCACTAAAATTAAAAAACCTATAATAGGACTCATGAAGATTAAAAAAGATACAAATCATCAATATAAATAAGAAGACAAAGGATAGATCCTTCAGTCATTAACAATAATAAAGGGATATGAACAATGTAATATTCATATATCTTACGTTTGAAGACATGAATCAATTCCTTAAAAAACTCAAATGTCAAAAAAGTCATTCAAGATGAATAGACAATCTATTTTTATAATCACTTAAAAATTAAAAAGCACCCCAAATAGAAATATTTAAGCCCAAATAGTTGCACTAGATAATACCACCAAATACTTTTTTAAAAAAATTAATAACCAATCTTAAATGGTCTTTTCCATAAAATAGAAGAAGGGAACATTTCCAAAGATACTTTATAAGGCTAGGTTATTATCCTGATACCCAAATCTGACAAAGACAGTACAACTAAAAAGAAAATCTACAGTGTTTCTCAGGACCTTAGATGCAAAATTGTCAACACAAAATTAGAGAATCAAACTCAAGAATGCATAAAATCATTATACACCACAACCAAGTAAGATTTATTTCAGGCATGCAAAACTGTTTCAACACTAATAATCCATTTTTTTTGGAATGCACCTTATCAATTGGCTTATGAAGAAAAAGTATGTAATATCAATTGATGTAGATAAAGCATTTGGTAAAATTTAACACTCATTCATGATAAAAAGTCTCTAAAAACTAACATAAGAGGGGAATTACTTGAACTTGATAAAAGGCATTAATTTTTTAAATGCAACTAATATTAAACTTCATGGTGAAAGATGGAATATCTTTCCTCTAAGATATGTTTCGTTTGAAAACAGAACACGAACGTTCATTCTCTCCAATCTTATTAAATAGAGCCCTGGATGCTCTAGCCATTGCAATAAAGCAAGAAAATAAAGAAAAGCATTCAAGTTAGAAAAAGAGAAATAAAATCAACCCTATATGTAGTGGCTTAATTATCTACATAGAAGTTCCCAAAGAATCTACAAAAAAAAGGTAATAATCATAGACCTTAGTAACCCAAGTTCCACAGGGTTACAGAATACAAAGTCAATGCACAGTTACCAATCTTATTCAATTACACTAATAACAAATACAAGGAAACTGAAATTAAAAGCACAATACCACTTATAATTTCTCTCTCTTTGCATATATGTCTCTCTCTGTGTGTAATGTATACATACATACAAACATATATACATTTTTCATGAGAAGTATACACACACATATACATATATTTCTTATGATTCCCTTAGAAAATATCATAAAATAAATTTGTTAGATCAAAGAGTCATGCTTTAAAGTTTGATATAAATTACCTGTTTTTCCTTCCAAAGAGGTGAGCTAATATCCTTCTGTCAGCATTTTGTAAGTGTTCTTTTTCTATATTTTCACTAATTCTTGATATTATAATATTATAATTTTATGAATTATTGCCAATATAATAGGTGAAAAAATGTCTTGTTTAAATTTAAATGCTTTATTATTTATTGAAGTTATTTTTATCTTTTCAAGTGCTTACTAATCTCTTAAATTTATTTTGATTTTCTAGCTCATATATTTTGACGACTTTGATTTACAGCAAAATAATACATGTGCATTTGCATGACTTAAAGTTTCCACTAAAACAACAAAGATTATTAGCAAAAAATAGCATTTCTTTGCTCATCTTTCTTTCCCGCCCAATCTTGCTACCCTAAGATAACCAAGTTCAATTTTTAGAGTTTATTTTGGTGTTAAATTAATTTAACTTCATGTTTCTAAAGAGTATATGAGTATATGAGTATATGAGCAGCTATAGATTCTACTCTACTACTTGATTTTAAATAATATACTATTTTACTACTTGATTTTTCATTTTCAGATATCAACTATTCATTTCCTACTAGGTCAGAGGGAGATTTAACTCTCTTTCAACATTCTCCTCATCCTATCCTGTCCCATGGACAAATTCAATTCTCTTCAACCATCTTTCCAATGTAGATTTATCTTCATTTTAGGCTAACCTCATATAAACTGATTACATCATCATTACATAAATATAATTTGTAGGTCAGTGAATATTGTATATGGTATAGGTTTTCTTTCTGGTTCAACTTTCTGTTTTCCCTGGAGTTAATAATGACCTTGTTTTGGAATTTGCTTAATTTTCTTTATATATAAATCTCTTTTATCACCAAATTCTTGGCTAGTGTTACAACTTTCTTATCAGGTGGCATATACAAGGTGATCTATATTTTCCTTTAAAATTATGTCTCCATCAGCTTGCTTCAATCTCAAGAAGATACACAAATTCAAGGATATATATTAAACGCAGAAGAGTATTCTACAGAATGAAATGGAATGCAAATGATAAGTCAAAGTTGAAAATAAATAATCATCTGTCAAATAAGAGTTGGGTCTTGCATAATCTGATCTTGATAGGTTGATTGCATTAGCAAGATATAGGAATCACTTTTCTGCTATTTACACTAAAATTTTCAAAAAGTTATTAAAATTTCCCATTCATATACCTCCTTTTATTTATTCCTCTTGTCATTGAGTCCACACTTTGTCATTCCTCTGCTGTCATCTACTCTAATCCCTGGAGGGAATAAGATAAATGCATATGTTCAAGCTACAATGCCTTACTAGAAGTTGTATCAATTTTTTTCCATTGAGGTATTGGACTATGATCTATTATTTTAATAATTCTATATGTGCTAATAACATTTAAATATGCTTTATCATTTCTTTTTTATTGCCCCTGAATTATTTTATTTTCTGAGCTATTTTTAATCCTTATATAGTCAAATTTCTCAAGTATATTATCATGTTTTGAAAACATTTCTTTATTTCAAAATATTTCACAATGTTTTTCAATTTTTATCATTTTTTCTGATACTTAAATTTGAGGGGCAACTTTTTAAAAATATAATTTAAAACTATTGTGTACCAGTACAATATATTAATTTTACAAATGTAAAATTTTATCATCTATTATGGCATTGAAAAACCATACATTCTACTTCAGTTTTGCAGCATAATATCTATAAGAAAAGATTAATTGTTATATCAGAAAACAAAAGGGCTTTCAATATAGAGGACAATCTGATTTTAATAACATAACTTTGAATTTATTTTTGATTCATTGTGATATAGATATCAATTTGTTTTTTTCAAATGTAAACTAAAGCATCATCCAAGAATTAGTCTCACCAATATTATTTCACAGCTAAATGATTCTTGACACTCCCATGTCTGTGAATCCATTTCTAGATTCTCTGTTTTATGACATCATTAGCTATTTTCTTTATTAGACTTTTACTATGGAAATTATATTCATATGCATCTGTAGTAGACTTTGATAGCTTCAGTGAAAAATGTCCCCAGTCTTTACTCTCTGTCTGTTATTTTTTTAGCTCCCAATTTTATTTTATTTTATGAAATGAAATACATGTCAATTTTTGACTTTGAAAAAATTTTTATTAAAATTTTTATAGCCTGTATAAACTTTTAGATTAATTTGGGGAAAAATTTACATTCTTGCTTGAATTCTCTTGTTTAGTAACATTAGTGTTTCAGCATATTCAACACTTTCTTTATAGAGGTCTTCCACATTTCTTAATTAATTTATTCTTGGTATTGTTGCTGTTCATGAATTTGATAGATTTTCATGTGTTTAACTGAAATTTGATTACCTTTTTGAATTC
Organism: Sciurus vulgaris; assembly: GCF_902686455.1. NCBI lineage: Eukaryota > Metazoa > Chordata > Mammalia > Rodentia > Sciuridae > Sciurus > Sciurus vulgaris. Next base: position 64,012,004 of record NC_136476.1, read on the forward strand.
TATCTCTCTGTTATGTTTGAAGAGGTTTAATTACTTCTTTTGCATGTTGCTTGAACAAATATTTGTTTTATTTTTATGATGTACAACATAATGTTCATAAACGTTGTGAAATGATTATACAATCAAGCTAATTAATGTTTCCATCATCTCATATAGTTACCTTTTTTTCTTGATGACCAGAATATATTGAGATCTACTCTCTTAGTAGTTTTCAAATTTATAACACAGGTATATAAACTATAGTCACCATGCTACACTTGGATCTTCAAAATTAAATTATCCTGTATAACTGAAACTTTATACACCTTGATCAACATCTCCTCATCTTGCCTATTCACCAGCCTGGGGTAACTACTCTTCAACTCTTTTCTTTTGTTGATGCAGCTACTTTAAACTCTGCATATAACTGAGATCACGCAGTTTTATCTTTCTGTACCTGGTTTATTTTTCCTAGCAAAATGTCCTCCCGGTTTATCTGTGTTGTCACCAATAAGAGGATTTATTTCTTCTTTAAGACTGAATAATATTCCATGGAATCCATGTACAAACACATACATATACCACATTTTTCTTATTTCTTATCTGTTGATGAACACTTAGGTTGATTGTATATCTTGATGATTGTGAATAATGCTGTGATGAACATCGGCATGCAGAATATGTCTTTGAGATAATGATTTCATTTCCTTTGAATATATACTCAGAAGTGGGATGTTGAGTCATTTAGTAATTCTATTCTTAATTGTTTGAGAAATTTCTATGCCATTTTCCACATGGTTGTAACAATTTGCATGCATGATGGTATACCAAGTTCCTCTTCACACTACTGTCAAGACTCATTTCTAGACTTTTAAATAGATCTATTATTATGGTTTTGATTTGCATTTCCTAGATAATTAGTGATGTTGAGCATTTTTTTTCATAAATATGTTGGCCATTTGTATATCTTTTTTGAGAAATCTCTATTCAGGTCCTCTGATTGTTCTTAATTGAGTTATTTTATTCTCTTGCTATTGTGTTCCTAATATTGAGTTGCTTATATATTTCAGATATGAACCCCTTTCACATGTATGACTTGCAAATATTTCCTTTCATTTCCTAAGTTGTCTCTTTATTGTTTTGCATTTTAGTTTGCTGTAGTCACATTTGCATATATTTGCCTTGGTAGCATTTCCTTTTTTTGGGTAAGACCCCCAAAAAATTATTGTCCACATGATGTCAAGGTACTTTTTCCCTTTCTTTTCATGCTTTCAGGTGCTATAGCTAAGTATTTAGTCCATTTCGTGTTGATTTTTTCTTGTGTGTGAATTTCCGTTTTTTCCAATGTCATTTGTTGAGAGACCATCCTTCCACCATTGTATAATCTTAGCAATCTTGTAAGAGATCAATTGATCGTGAGTGTGTGGATTTATTCCTGGACTCTTTATTCTCTTCTATTGGTCTATTTGTCTATTTTTATGCCAGTGCCATACTGTTTTGGCTAGCATTACTTTGTAGTATACTTTGAAGTACAGTAGCATGATGTCTTTAGTTTTGTTCTTTTTGTTTAAAATTACTTTGGCTGTTCATTTTTGGTTCTACATGAATTGTAATGTTGTTTTGGTACTTCTGTTAAAAATGCCACTGTTTTGATAGGGATTATATCAAATCTACAGAATGATTTAGGTAATAAGGACATTTTAACAAGATTAATTCTTCGAGTCTGCAAATATAAAGAATCTCTCTATTCATTTCTATCCTCTGGCATTTCTTTCATCCATGCCTTTTAGTTCAGTGTTCAGCTCTTTTACCTTCTTGCTTAAATGTGTTCATTAGCAGTTTTGACGCTCTTGCAGATTGCATTGTTTTCTTAAATTTTTAGCAGAATCTTTTCAGAAGTTTCTACGTATAAGGTCATGTCATCTCTAGAGACAATTTTAATTCCTTACTGACCTGGATACCTTGTGTTTCTTTTTCTCAACTATTTGCTCAGGCTGGGACAATCAGTGCTATGCTGAGTAAAAGTGGTGAGAGTAAGCTTCCTGGTCTGATTCCTAATCACAGAAGAAAATCTCTCAGTTGTTTACTGTCGATTGTGATATTTATTGCGATTTTGTCGTACCTGGCCTTTATTGTGCTGAGATACGTTCCTTCCATACCTAATTTGCTGAGAGTCTCATCATGAGAAACGATATTGAGTTTTACTGAATGCCTTTTCAGCATGGATCAAGATGGTACTAGAGTTTTTGTCTTCCATTCTGTTTATGGGGGGGTCACATGTGTTGATTTGCTTCTGTCGAACCGTCCTTGCATCCTAGAGTAACTCCTACTTCATTTTGATCAATGATTTTTTTTTTCAATATGTTGTTAAATTCAGTTTGCTAGCATTTTGTCGATGACTTTTAAATCTATCTTATCAGGACACTGGCGCATATATATATATATATATATATATATATATTTTTTTTTTTTTTTTTTTTTTGTCTTGTAGCACCTTTGGCTTTGGTATCAGGGTAATGCTGGCCATATAAAATGAATTTGAAAGTATTCCCTTCTCTTCAATTTTTTGGAAAGAGTTTGAGAAGGGTTATTCTTTTAATATTTGGTACAATTCAGCAGTGAAGCCATGAGTCCTGGCCTTCCTTTCCTTGGGAAGTTTTTGATTACTGTTGCAATCTTCTTACCATTAGTCTATTAGGATTTTCAATTTCTTCATGATTCATTCTCAGTAAGCTCCGTGTTACTAGGAACTTATCTGTTTCTTCTAGACTACCCAATTTATTGTCATGTAATGCTTCATGGCAGTCTTTTATGATGTTTTATATTTCTGTGATATCAGTTGTAATGTCTCCTTTTCCATTTCTGATGTTATTGTGTCTTCTTTTTTCCTTAGTCAAGGAAAAAATTTGTCAATTTTGTTTATCTTTAAAAACAAAAACCCCAACTCTTAGTTTCTTTTATCTTTGCTATTGTTTTTCTTGTCTCTAGTTCATGTACTTCAGCTCTAAGCTTTGTTATTTGTTTTCTTCTGTTGATCTCTGACTTTGTTTGTTCTTCTTTTTCTGGTTTCTTGAGGTGTACAGTTTTATTGTGTATTTGAGATATTTCTCTTTTTTAAAGGTAGATATTTATAATTTCGCTCATAGAAATACTTCTGTCGCATTCCATTTTGGTATGTTGTGTTTCCATTTTGTTTGTTTCCAGATTTTTTAAATTTCTCACTTGATTTCTTCTTTGACCCAGGCACCAGGAGCAGCCCACCTGAGAACTTTTTTTTTTTAAGTAAATGTATAGAGGTTGTTTGAAAGAAAGGAATGCAAGGAATCATTTTCATGAATGCTTTATTGTTTGGAGATGTTCCTACATAACTACCTTCCTTTCCTGAGTGAGGAAACAGACACAAAGGGCTGAAGGAGAATAAGTTGTGGTCCAAATTAAAATGAAACCCCATTCAACTGATTGCCTCACCTGTCAGTCATGCAATAAGCAACATTATGGCTTTCCAAACAATCACTGGATAGAAATACCATGAGAAAACAACTAGAGAGAAATATTTATTCTTACAGGTCTACATACAAAAAATAAAAAATAAAAATGTTGCTATTATGAGGTCACCGCTCTTATTTTTCCCAACATGGCGCTGGTCAGCCTTCTCTTCCAGATTCTGCTCCCCATCGCTATTCCCATTGGGGCCATGCCACACCCAATCAGCACTCAGCACCTCCACTTGAGACCTGCGGCAATTGAACTCGCCCTATCAGCTCTCACCCCGTTTCATGCCCCAACCAATCAGCCCACACCCGGCTTTATATAAAAAACACTCCTTTCTGAATAAAGCGGAACTACTCTGGGGCTTAGCTTTGTCTCGTGTGTCCGTGTGAAATTCTTTCAGCTACCTTTTCACTTATTCAGGTAGGAAACACTAAAAAGAATGTGCAGTGCTTGCAAGTGTTCAGAAAAATAGCAGCCAGAACATTATTGTAAAATAACAATCCCTTGGAAGACACATTTGGAAACTAAGGAAAATGCTACATACATGAAGGTATTCATCACAGCAGTACCAAATAATAACAACAAGGACAACAAAATTGAAGCAACAGAATTAACTAGAGGGAAAGTTCTAAGGAAACTGGTAGACCCTTAGGTAGCTCCGGAGTTTGCAGTTGTTGGGAACACAAGCAGGACTCAGCACTCCTGCCTTCTCTCTACTTGTCTCCACTTGACTCAGCAGACTCCATATGCACTGGCCTTGTTTCTCAAGCCCTGTAAGCATGAAACTATGGCCAAGGTTTTTCATTTCTATTCCACCGTACCTTCGTTTTCTATCACAGCACAACAAATGAGTACACACTTACTCATTTTCAACCACGCCCCTTTCTTATCTCACAGTAGGAACATCAGAAGTCTAGGTAGGCTGCACCAGGTTCTCTGCTTAGGATCTCGCAAGGCTGAAGTGTAGATGAAGCCCAGCTTGATTCTAGTTTGGAGGCTCTGGGAAGAATCTGCTTCCTGGCTCATTCAGCTGGTTATAAGAATTCAGTTTCTTGCTTTTGCATGTCTGAAGTTCTTGTCTTCTTCCTGGCTATGAGCAGGGTTCACTCTCAATTGCTAGAGATCCCTCTCAGGCCTGTCCATGTGTCTCCCTCCTCAGAAATGTTGACAACCTCCCTTGTGTTGCATTTCTCTCACATTTTAAATCTGACTTCTTTTTCTTCTACAGCTGGATGAAACTCTACTTTTATGGAGCTTGTGTGATTAGGCTAGTGCTACATGCATGATCTCCCTATCTTAAGGTCAACTGATTAATAATTGTAATTGTGCCTGCAAAATTCCTTTTGCAATATAACTTGGCCCAATCATGGGAATCACCAGGGATGAAGGTCTGGGATCACCTTAGAATTCTGCCAATCATGTGAAAGATATGTCTCACTCCCTCCGTTTCTTCAGTTCTTGATTCAGTTATTGACTGTTCAGAAAAGTGGTTTCTGAAAACTAAGTTCCGATGCACCACTGTCTTCCCCAAAACTTCCATCTATTTTACTGGCTTTTAAAAACATTTATAATTAAGGTGTTTATTTTCTATTTCAAGGAACACAGGAGAAAAAAAAGTAGATGGGAGGTGGACAGTTGGGTTGGGACAAGTGAAATACAACAAAAGAAATCAGCCTTATTTCCACATTGTCAGGTCATAAAGGTGCATACATGACCATTCCTGGGACAAATCCATATCTGTACATAGCTAATACTCATTATTCACCCAACTATGGGCAAAGTTCTGTTCTAAGCTTGTTCTCTCTCTCTCTCTTTTTTTCTCTTTAGCGCTTATCGCCTATCATTCAATGTATTTTACTTATATTGTTTATTATGTCTCTTCCATTATAGGTAATCTCAACAAGATCAGGGACTTTCTTTTTAGTTCTCAGCTATAGTTTCCATTTCTAGAATGGTGTCTGGTACATTGCAGGCACTCCATAAATATGCATTTGATGAGTGAATAATTGATACAAAATTTTATGTTGAGTATGTTGTCAACTATTTAAAAATATGAATGTATTTAAAGAACTTAATAGAAAGATGGTAAAATTTTAATAACTAAATATCTATTTCTTAAACTTCTCAGTTTTGGTGTATTGACTTAACAAACAAAATAGCCCAGTAGAAGGGACTGTCCTCTGGGGTCTAGGAATTAGCCAGGTATGACACAGCCAGTAGGCAGATTATTCTGAGATAATGCTAAGGATCCTATAGCTCATAATACACAAAAACATATGCCAGAGGCTGTGCATTGGAGAAGAAAGAACACAGAAAATGACTCACACAGACTTGGATTAGAGTCTGCTTTGTAACATTTGTTACTTGTGTGACTTCAAAAGTCACTTAACCTCTTTGAATCTATTTTCTTACTGTGTTAGATATCTTTAATTTAAAACACCTGAGAAGAACAACTTAAAGAAGACTAGATTTATTTTGACTCATAGTTCCAGAGATTTCCATCCACTATCAGTTTCCTTCACTGTTACTGGGCCTGTGGTGAGGCAAAACATCATGGCGGAAGAAAAGGGCAGTGCAACATTGCTCACCCCAGGCAACCTTGAGAAACGGGTGGGGATGTGAAGGGAATGTATATAGTCCCCAAGGGCACAACCCTTAGGACCCACTGATTCCACCCCATATAGTTTTCACCACTTCCCAAAAGTCCATTCTGCTAGGAATCTCAATGAATAAATCCATTAATGAGATCAGAACTCCACCTCTGAACACTGTTGCATTGGGGACCAAACCTTCCACATATGGTTATTTCATATCCAAACCATAGAACTCGCTAAAAAGATGAGGATACTAAATACTTTTCATCACGACGCTATCATGAGGATAATGTGGAATTCTGTATCTAGCACATGGTCGTCTTATTTTCTTTCATGTCATTCAGCCCATGTATGCTTTTGATTCCCTGGGGAAAATTTGCTCATGACCTCCCAACTTCTCTACATTTGACCTGTGTTCATTATAGAAGATCTTTCTTGATAGGTAAGGCATTTTTTGAGAAAGGAATAGGATAGGACAAAATTTGTAAAACAATGTTCAGTTTCAATAATAGCAGCTAACCTAAGATGGCAGAAATACAGAAATTCCAATGTGGATATAAAAAAATTCTCACTTGACCTCCAAAAGACTCCCTGTACTTCCAAGTTATTATAACATGATATTGCTCAAATAACTGTGTTCTATACGTTAGGAGTTTGGAACACAAAACATTGTCCATTACAAGATAGGATATACAATTTTAAATGAGGAAATAGGAAAAAAAAAGTGTTTAAATTCTGATTTTGTAAATGAGCCATTATTTGACTTTGAACCTTCTTCTCTGAACCTTACTACTCACTCTCAGCCTTCTGATACAGTCAGAGAATCTTTGCATGCATAAACAAATGGCCCTTTGTGGAAAGATAGTTCCCATAATAATAGAAGCTATCATCTCTCTAGTGGCTAGCATATTCCAGGCACTATATATTATTGTATACATTGTCTTTAAAGCTTATAACAGCTCCATCAGTAGATATCATTGTTTCCATTTTATATACAAAGCAGCTGAGGTTTGGAGACATTAAATAAGTTGTACAGAGTAGCACAACCAAATGTTAGCTTTTCTGGAACTATAATATGTTGACATCATTTTGAATCTGGGTTCTTTTCAATGCATTTACTGTCTGGTCCAATTTTATTTCCAAGAGGATTTGGTTCGGCTTTCTCTGACTTCATTTAAATCTTCAATTAAAAAAAATTAACAGAAGTTTCTTTACCCCTTGCTCTACCCCCAGTTTTTTGCACAACGCCTGAAATAGTAGGCGTTCAATAAAGACATTTTAATGAATGAATACATGAAAAATATAGGGCCATGCCATGCCTCTGTTATGGACAGCAATTTTTTTTTCAGTGATAAATTTCCTGGCTATATTGTGAAGATGTCTTCATTTCTATACTTTCATCTGTAATTATTTAAAAGAGACATTAGAAAAAGTTTCTATGTGATCTGATACCATGTCTATAAGTTTTCCTTAAATATGCCATTATGATTATCTTAATTTTACAAAAATAGAGTGTATATTGTATTTCATGAACACATTACTTTTCTTTCTCTTAGAGCTCAAAAATTTTCAATTTTATAATTTGCCACAGAAATGTTTGGGATAAAACATCAAGTACATACTTATATTTGCAGTATACTCCTTTTAGTGAAGCAAAATTTTATTTCTGTCTTAGATTTTTGGAAATATTTTAATGATGAACTTACTACGTTCTTAATAACAACAAAAAGCACTTACTAAAAATTTCAATGTACAAGCACTGCCTGGGTGCCTGCCCTTCATTATTTTAATTCCCACAAAATCTATGAAGTAGGTATTATTATCTGAAGTTTGTAAATCAGGAAGCCAAGAGTAAGAGTGTTGTTTTCCCTATCCTCAAATCCATGTTTTGTCTTCGCTTTTCAGAGTCGAACACATTCTCATTTTTAAAGAACACAGAAACAAAACGTGGGTTGCAAAGGTCAGTTTTTCACTTTCATCTTCATTAAAAATTGCTCCATTAGCTCCAGTACTTCCTTCTTGCTTCTTACAAAACTAAGTAAGCCCCTTTGCTTGTTCTTCACACTTATTTCCGGAATCATGTCAATCTAGTTGTTATTTTCTTAGGAGTTGGTCACAACCATTGTTTTGCCATTTTATGTGTGTCTTTCAAACCCTGGACTCATTAGCGAGCTCCCTGTGAAGTCATAGGGACTTCAGTAACCTTCCCCTCCCTTCGCAGCATCGTGAACGCTTATTCCTGTACTTATCATTGTATTCTTGGGTGCCTGATGTCCTCTGAGATTTTTATTAGAGAAACTTTGAAGAGAAAGATTAAAAATGTGTATTCCTCTTCTAGCCTTTACTAGCAGACAGTTCAGACTGGAGCAGGGGAAGGAGGATAGAGAACTCTGGGAGAGAAGGTTTCCTGGCAGGCTGATGTCTGGTAGTGCTTCGACACTTGAGAAGTGAACATATTATTGATCTGATGGAAAATTAAGAATAGCTGCATGGAAGATTATCATCCCAGAACAAACAAAAGACATGGTACAGTTGTCCTTTGGTAAATCTTGGGGATTGGTTTCAGGACCCCAAATCAATACCAAAATTCATGAATGCGAAAGTCCCTGATATAAAATGGCATAGTATTTGCATATTACCTATGTATATCCTCTTGCATATTTTAAATCATCTCTAGATTACTAATGTTACCTACTACAATGTAAATATTGTGTAAAGTTGTTATAATGTATTTTTCAGCGAATAATAATGAGAAAAACATCTGTAATGTTTAGTTCAGATGCAATATATTTTTCCAAGTATTTTTGATCCTTGGTTGGTTGAATCCCCAGATACAGAACCCCCAGATGTGGGTATAAAGGGGCAGTTACAATCATATGCTCTAGGAAGATTAAATGCATTGCACAAAAATAGAAATATAGCTATTGAACTCAGCTCTACTCTATAAAATAGTTAAATAATAATAATTTAAATACTATTGATTAAGCAAACAGAACACTGCTAAATTATATCCCAAAATGACTGCTATAACCTCTCCCACCCTGCCTGTCTTTTGTAATGAGACTTTGCCATACCATTCATCCAGAGGTAAATTTCCACTGCTCTAGAGTCAAGACTTGACTTGTCACTTGCATTGACCAATACTGTGTGGTGTAAGTGAGGTTGAAACATGGGGAAGCTAGACTTTAAATGAGCTTTTAGCTTCCATTATCAAACCTTTAGAATGTTTCCTCTTGGAATGTGGCCTTGAGGCAGCCATGCTTGAAGGAAGCTCAAGTTATGAATGTGGAGGACTAAGGAACTATGACCAAAATCCTCAGTGACCCCCAGCTCCCCACCAGTTCACCACCTGCAAGTGGTCACATGAGTGAAGCCAAGTAAGATAAGAAAAAAAAAAAAAAAAATCACCCAGCAAATATGAAGAATCACAAGAAATAATAAATAATAAATCACTCTTTCTTTAAACCACCCGTTTTGGGGTGATTTATTACCCCAAAATAAAAGCTGAAACAATATCTATATTAGGAAAATAGAAGAAGAGAAGGAATGATAAAAGACAGCTAAATTATCTGCCAAAATACCAGGAAATTAATAAACAGTATTTCAAAAGACAAGGGGGAAAAAAAAGCATGAGTATATATTATTAGAAATGTGGAGACAAGATACCAGAAGAAACAACTAAAGTGTTTAAAGTTGTTGCCTGGGGCCAGACTGTAGGGCAGGCCAGGGGAATGCAATTTTTCATTATAGACCTTTTAGTGTTATTTGATTTTTAACATGTGAACATGAATTGCTTTGATAAAAAATAAAATTTATATATTTTTAAATTGTCCCTGGGATATGCAATCATGTGAAGTTAGGGCATTGGAAGGCCTCGGGGCTTGACAGATGAATGAGGAGGAAGCTCTAATTTAGTCCATGACTTTCTGTGGTCCATCCTGCCCCTGAAGCCGTGTCCACCCTTCTAGATCTACCTTTGCATTTTCAGTTCTTGGCTACCAGTTCAAAATAAGAACGTATTTTAAATTTGCAGGTGAAGACACTTAGAAGAAAAACAAACAAACCAAACCAGGATGCAGTAATGGATTGTCTTTTTTGTCTTTAACTAATTTCTTTCAGGTCCCCATAATTTTTTAAAAGAAAAGATGGAGAAAAAAAAAAAAAAAAAGCCCTGAATTCTTTCAAGTAGTATAAACCTGAAATAAATGAATGATATCTTTAAATGACGAGTCTTGAATATTTCCAAAAAGTCACAATTCAGTACAATTTGATTGCTGGAAAAAATACTTGTCATCTTGTGAGCTCTTTGAGATCCCTCCTTGCTTCTGAATATGAATTTAATTTTAAATGAATCTTGAGAACTTGGGGTGCCTCCAGTAATACACAGGTAGGAGTAACTTCAGAAAATCTGCTGCTTCTTCTTTTCACCATCTTTCCCTTTAGACTTCCTAATGCCATTCTTGGTCCTGTTGGAAATGCTTGCTTCAAGCCATCATTATTTCTTAAAGCAAAATAGTCCAAGCCTTTGGCTACACAATTCTGACAACTGGACAACTTGGTTGGTTGGGGTTTTTAAATGAGTCGATCAGAGCAGCTGTTTGGAAAAGTGCATTGAGTGATTTTCTCATTTTTCAGCAAGCTTTTGTGGAATTATATCACATCAACTCAAGTATCTCTCATTCCCCCAAATATCTCTAGCTTTAATTGGCTTTCCATTTTCAGTTCTCTCTTTGTCCCAGCTCCCCCCATTTAACCTGCCTTCAAAGGAAGCACCACAGAATTATGCTTTCTGTTTGGGTGATTCTAGTAATGAGGGTAGGACTATTCCTGGGAACTGCATCAAAGAATATCTGTATGGGCAATTTTGTGCAGAAGTGTCAGGTTGAGAGGCTGAGCTGAAGTTCCTACTTTTGCCTTCTCCATTCTTGCCAGTGGTAATTCCTGAGTTCACACACAGTCAGTCCACCAGCATCCCAGGTTGTGCCAAGCCCACCATCCCTAGGACTCAGAACTGAATGGTCTGCCCAGAGGCCACTCTCTACTCTGCCAAGTATAACAACAAGAATAAATGCCAAGTGTCGAGTCCCTGCTATGGGTTCAACATTTAACTGACCACTTATTGGGAAGCCTGCTACCAATCCTCAATGTGAGGTGTAATTTATCCCATCTTACAGAGAAGCGACATAACTGCTATACGTGAAGAGAGGATTTTCATCTATATCTTGTTGTCCACAAAACTCAGTTTACTGTGTCACATTGCTGTGGATCTCACTGGTTCGTTGGGTACTATAAACCGTTCCTGTTACTATTGTGTTGACCTTAAATAGATAGGTCTGAAGGAACTTTTCTGACATTGAGTATCTCTTTCTAGAGGCTATTCTCTTTCTAATGGCCTAGGCCCAAATGACGGTGACATTTGCCTGAATCTGGCCAATTCATTTGACTCTGTTAGTTGAACACCTGTTTACTTTGGCAGAGGTCAGTCTGCAGAATGGTCAGTCCTCTGAGGCCCTTTGCTGCCTGGTCTTGCCTGCTTCACTTCACTGTTGACTGATTACCTCCCAAGACCTCTACCCTAACACACAAACATTTTTTAAAAATTAATTAATTAATGTGATATGCATTATTTATTCATGTCATTGGGTTCTAAGTACTGTGTTATGCTTTGTGTACAACAAAAAGACAAATCAAGCACAAATCCTGAGGTCAAGGAGCTATTTCTGTTAGAGGTGGTTGATATGTATAGACGCATCCATTAGTAATCATAATTTTAATTGTAAGCACCTATATATACTCTTGCCAGACCCTGGGCACTTCACAAAGGATGCTTCACTTCATCCTCACAAAAGCCTGGTGAGGTAGTTTGTTCTATTCTTGTCCCATTTAACAAATAAATAATCTGCAACATAGAGATCATATTATGAGCCCTAAGTAGTTTAATTTCAGATCTCAGCTCTTAAACACTACAGAATTTGGTGAAGATGCCCAACAGGTTGCAGAAGAAGCATAAATTGGAGGAGCTGAGAGGAGAAAAAAATAACATTCGGTCGCCTAATACCAAGCAGACTCCTGCAGTGGTAACCCTTGAGCCAGGCCCCAAGAAATGATGGGTAGTATTGGGTCATAAGGAAAGAGTAGCAGAGGACAGAAGAGCAATTTTCTGGTTGTTCATGGGCTCCTGTTGCTGCAGCCCCAACTTCACTCCTCTCTGAGTTGTGACATAAGTCTTCAGTCCAGGATTAAATGTCTGTCAGTGTGCAGGACTGGGTGGCCCTTTTCTCCATCAGCCCAAATAGGTTTTTGGAAAAATGCCTTAATCCTCCAGATTTCTCTCCTAGTTTATCACTATCCCTCTAGTAGTAGATTTCTTTCTCTAAGAATGTCTCTATGAAAGGACCTTGAGTAAGGACAATGACCCAGGCAGGAGAGCAGCCATCAGCCATGTCAAATGAGTGAAATCACTGCCCAGCCCAGGGAAATGCTTTCAGAGTTTCTCCACCCCAGCAATTGCTCCTAATCAGAGACAGATGGTGGTGGGCTATTTAACCTCTGTGCATTTCCTGAATGTGACGTGTCTCAGCTCATCTCGCTTGAAGACTAAAGTGAGGAGGACACCAAACTGAGATGGTTGGAGAGAAATCTGAAAACGGAATCTTTACCCTGTGCATCCTGCATCATGCCTCATCTGCTCCAGCAAGTGGCCATGGTAACCAGTCTGTACCCTGTGTTTACTACTGAAGGGGTAACTGAGAGAAACCTAAGCTCCACTGTTCCTATCAACGCCAGTGACCACAGCTTAAGCTGATGTGGAGATTCCTGGACTGTCTTAATCCTCCAACTTGGAATCCTTTTAAAATACAGCCTCACTGCTGATCAGCCTGTTCTTAACTGGACTTTTTTATTCACATTGTATGATTTCTCTTCTCCAGATGTGCCATCATGGGTGGCCGTGGGCTAATTGTAGCCTTTGTGGTTTTTGTTATTCTTTTCTTTCTTTCTTTCTTTCTTTCTTTCTTTCTTTCTTTCTTTCTTTCTTTCTTTCTTTCTTTCTTTCTTTCTTTCTTTCTTCTTTCTTTCTTTCTTTCTTTCTTCTTTCTTTCTTTCTTTCTTTCTTCTTTCTTTCTTTCTTTCTTTCTTTCTTTCTTTTTTTTTTTTTTTGCTAAATCACCACTTCCCTGCCCCTGACATTAAAAATATCCCTATCTCCTTTCTTTCCTAAGTCTAAACTGTACTTTCACTGCTTATATTCATCATGCTCTGAATCAATTAGTCTTTACCTTGGCAGGTAAGTTAATGGGAATTTTCTAAAGAGATACTTACACAATTCTCAAAAAAAAAAACAAAAAAAAAAAAAACCCAAAATCCTTTGGTTTTACAAATACATTTTGACATACCTCTCTGTGTATGCGCATGTATATGTGTGCATATTTTTGTTTATATACATATGCATGGGTAGGTATACATGTGTGTATGTCTGTATGTCTATATCTATGGCTATTGTTTGTCTATGACTGTGTGTGTTTTATTTTCCCTACCTCATTTCTGTTGTACCTTCCAGTGTTCTTTGCAAACCTGGTACATTACTAGCCTCACCTTAAAACATGTGGGAGTCCAGCTCAGGCACAAGGAAGGAGATGTGGGTTTCTGAGAACATTTCCCTAGCTTCTGTGGAGTAAAGATGAATGAAGTCGAGTATCCCAATAAAAGTCTCATGTAAGAGAAAGAGAAAACTAATTGAATGAAAAACAAAATGGTGATAAATATCCCATCACAGATTATTCCTCTAGAGTGGAAAACATCAGGTGAAAAACTTCTCTGATAGAGGTAAAGTATTCACTGGTTCCACAAGTTGCTATGAAACCAACGTTAATCACGTTGGACCGTTTATGCTTCTGTGGCTTCTGTTAGGTTGGTTATGTTTCCCCCCATAACTTCTTTATCACCTACTTGTGAAGACTTTAGTTTTACCGGGTTATTTAAATATTTTTTTTCATTTTTTTTCCGTAAAATAGGGGTGCTATTTGTATCTTGCTCCTAAAGGACTCTGAGATATCCCCCAATGCACTGACTACAGGCAAAGATCATCACAGAACTCCTGGTAATGTCATCAGATAATTGTTTGTGTGCTGGTTGAGTTTTTGGAAGCTTTTGATTTCTCTTCTCAGTGAAGCTGGTTTATGGCTCTTGCAGATTCACTTAATCTTTTGCAACACATGAATGACCCCTTCGTTCTAAAGGCCACATGGTTGATTTGGTACTTTCTATAGATCTGTCTCTCACTGGTTTGCTTTTGTCTGCTCATTCCTTTTCTGTTGCTTAATGATTTCATGAGATTTTTGCTCTACCAATTTGCCATCTCCAATTCAGGCCATCCCTTATTCTTCTCCTCCACTTTAAAGCTTTACAGCCTTGCCTCCAAGAGCCTGGGGTTGCATCTCTACAGAGCACACGTCATTCCCACTCTAAATAATTGAAGTGGAGACCAGGAGTTATGTAATTCCACACTCCATAAGCCATTTGCAGGCTTGACTTTATGATGAATTTTGACTCCGAAGACCTTGTCCCGTGAGAAATGTGGTACTCTGAAAGCTGGAGAGCAAAATTGCCAGTCACCATGAGAACTCATCTGATTAGTTCTCCATGTTCATTAGTTTGGTAAGATATATATTTTAGAATTTAGGCAGGGAAACTTTTTGGTGTGTTTTCATTACAAGAACTCTCACTTTCAATGCTAGCGTACGGAGGGCTTTTAATAGTGTGTTAGTATCATAAAGGATCTAAATAATAGTATCATAAAGGATCTAAATTTTAACAATATTTAGAATGTAGTATTTTTATTTCAATGTTGTTGGCTCCTTTTTTGTTAAAATAAACTGCAGTTTTTAAATGCGTAGTTTTGATTCAAATTTGATTATAATCAATTCAGCTAATTTTAGTACTTTTTGCAAACTGAGGGCTTATGAAGACTTAAGAGAAAAGAAACCCTAGACATATGTAGATATCCTACTATGTTCAAAATAATTCGCTAATTCCATTTTTGAAATCTTAGCCAAAATATCAACCTAAGGAGATGAGAAACAAAAGTGTGGCGGGTTGCAGAAAGCCCAGATTTTCATGGTTTCAGTCTTTATATCTCCTAACTCACCTTTTTGCTCTAACGCTCTTCCTGCAACATAATGTAAATTGAGTGGCTTCCCTGAACTGCAGGCTTCAATGATGTCATGTCGCTTCACAAATGAAGTCCCAATTCTAAGAATCGACAGTGCAAAATCTCCACAATGTGATTTCAACTTCTCTTATCCTCATTTTTTCCTGTTTTCTTCTTCCCTCCTTCTCTTTCTTTCCTTCCTCCCTCCATCTTTCACCCTTTCCTTCCTTTTTTCCTCCAAAAATATAAAACATCCACAAATTAATGATGAAGGAATAAGTCATCACTCAAAGAGCTCTAGTCTGCAATAGAGCTTTCCAAAAGGTTGTGCTCTCTGGTCCCTCATCTTTCCTCCATCTGTTCCTACATCTTCACCTCTAATGCCATCCCCCACTCTCTGCCACCCACACTCTCTCCAAGCTCACCTCCTGCATGAACACTTTACTACCTCCAATGCCCACCTTCTCTGTGCCTCCTACTTTTCTTTCTTTCTTTCTTTCTTTCTTTCTTTATTTCTGTTCATGAAAGTAATGCATACTCACTCTGAAAGACTTTGAGAATGGAGAAAAGCATAAACAGAAAATTGGATGCATGGTCTAGTGTGATAAGGTAGTCACCAGATGTCTGGATTCCAGTCCCAGCCCTGCCACTTAGGTGCTGAGTGATATTGGGCATGGCCTTTGTCCATTTAACGTCTCATCTTCTTCTCCTCCAAAAGGTAGAACTTAGTTTTCTGATCTGCAAGTCCATTGCAATTATAGAATTGAGTATTTAATGTTCTTGTCTGTATGTGTGTATTGTGTGTCTTAGTCTCTCCACTGGGTAGTGACAGTGGCCCTCACTACTCTACCTGATGTTTGCCCTGGAGTCGATCTTCCAGCCCTGTGGGCATGTATTGAGAGTCTCATAATTGTATCCCAAATAAACTCAACTTATAATCATTTTCACCCAAGCAGATTTGTTACCTAACTTACGTAATAGTGAAACATGCTGGACTTGAATTTCATTATTGGGTGTAAGTTTTATTATCCTTTATCTCTCCATAGTCTTTTGTTTCCTTTTTTTTTTTTTTCTTATTTCAACTTAAAATGATAGCACTAAACTAAACATTAAAATTCTATCCAGTTTGAAAAATACTATCAACATTATTTCATTGATTTTGTTCAAATTCATTGCAAACCCATATGACGCATGAGTCTCTATTTAATGCCCTCTTCTCTTCTGAAATTTGAAGTTTTCTCTGTCTTGAGCTGTGATTTGAGGAACTGAGAAAAGGAGAATTAAAATAGTAGTGACTTTATCATAAAATTCATGCCAGCAGTATTGAGTGACTAGATTAGAGCATAGATTTATAAATCCTACTAGTTCCTTCCAGTTTCTACACATTTTTTAGGAAGTTGTTTATTTTTCCATAACTGATCTCTTCTTTCTTAAACATGATCTCCAGAAAACTCTTCATTTATATTTGCTATATAAATGCCCTTTAGAGCAGTTCCTGAATCTTCTATTAGCAACTAGTTGGTATTTTGTTTCCTGGGCTTCTAGGTGGAGGGGGCGGGTGGGATGGAACTGGAGACTAGTTTATCCCCACCATACTCCACTGACCTTGTTGGCTGAGTGAAGATGGCAAAATGGCAGCTTCCTGGGTGACTCCGTTTTCATTTCTTTACATTAAATTACCTTTCTTACCAATTTGTGGTGAGGATCAGATAAGAGGGTATGAGCAAAATTTCTGAAAACTGGAAAGCCCCACAGTTGGGGTAATTCTCCTTTAAAACCATCCCCAGTGTTTGTGGGCAAACTGTCCCATGTCCCATCTCATGTAAAATCTCTGTTCTTGCTGAGGAAGAAGGTAGTTGAGGGACAGATTTACTTCATATTTTGTTTTGACACTGTGGTCATAAAACCTAACGACTGCACTGATGTATGGATTGTTTTCATCTCCTCTTTCCTGTTATTGGAAGCACTTCTCTGTACTCCCTAGAAGTGTATTAAAAGTCATTTGATTAGAATTTTACACTCATGGCAACTATCACTCTTAAGAGTATAGGCATGTAAATGCGTCGGCATCCATGGGTCTCTCCCTCACATGCCGGCATAACATCCCGTTGTTCCAGAGGGAAGGGAAAAGCAGAAACAAAATATCTGTTACCCGTCAACATGTGAGGGAGCCCCTAACCACAGGACGTCAACAGCAGAAGTTGTGAAAATAACCTATTCCCTTATTTGCGAGAAAATACCCTATCCACACTGCCTCCCCGCAATCCAAATAGAAAGGAACCAACCAAATGGATAAATTCTGAGCGCTGTCTCTCAAACTGGCCTCTTCTGAGGGATTTTGCCATCTGCTCCTTCCAACCATTTCTTCATCAGAAGCTTCTGAGGCAAAACAACTGTTTTGCTAATGTAGCAGGTCCTCCACGCCAGCTTCGCATTTGGAAATCAGAGTTTACTTAGGTCAAATGGGTTAATGGGTGTGAGTAGGTGAATTTTGTATGTATATAAAATAACTCACCTAAATGTCTTCCTGTAGGTATTATCCTATTCATTTTTATAGAATGGGATTCTGAAAGCGAGGTTGAGAGAGGTCAAGTAATTTACCCAAGGTCATATAATTTGGAGAATTGAGTTGTGATTTGCCTTCAAGCCACACGTTCCAAACTTTGCCATTATGACATTCCTGAGTCTCTTCCTCATCTCGCAACAGCACCAGCAGCAGTAAGGTTTCTCTTGCCCATGTTTCTGTGATTCTTCTTCCTGGGCCCTGTTGCTTCTCACTTGGAAGGACGCGGTTCTTTTGGTGATGTGGTGGAATCAGTAGATGGCTTGCTACCTGATTGTGGAGCTTTCTCACAGAAATAACAGGAGGAAGCAACGTTAAAATAAGGGCACAGTGGCTGTCTGCCTAAATTCTCCCATTCAGGTCACATCCACCAACTAAGTGTCTGAGTTCCCAGGTTAATTCCTCACGCAAGGAACTTGTCTTTCGTGAGGTTTCATGGGAAACAGCTAGGTATTTCAAAGTCCATCATCTGACAGGTTTAAGCCTCCTAGGAGAAAGGAAACTAAGGCAATTTATGGGAGAGGAACATGTGTGAGTCAGTTTGTCCTCTGACTGAAAGTCAGGAGAACATCAAACTATAAATTGCAGGTAGACCCATTTCTTCTCGGTTCCTAGGCTGCCCACTGACTCGCTCTGCTGTGGAAACAATGCTTTATGGAGGGCAATTGTTGCAGCCATTTCCCTAGAGGCCAGTTTTTTGTGCTTCATCCCAGGGTATCTCACCCAACATGGGTGAGAGCAGAAGACCTAGGTAACTCTCTGGACCCTCCCATGACTGCACCACAGCTTGTCCTGGTTTCTTGGACTTTTCTACCTTCCCAGGCAATCAAACGGTTATGATTTCATGGACACCAATGCAAAGTCAACATGGCACCTAAAATATACAACAGGCCAAATATATGGAGTTCTGTGTGAAGGACTAGATCTGAATCTCATAAAGATTAAATGGATATGCATGAGGTTCCAGTGAGGGGCCAGGCATGGGGACGTGGACTTTTATCAATGTTCTTTCCATTGGCAGGACTGCTCTCCTATGAGGATGGCAGAAAATAAACTAACCAAGAGCCGGCTAAACTCAAGCCATCCCTAGACTGTTTTATTGCTGTCTGTAATTTCACCTCCTAATCAGTCTGAACCAGTTCCTGTCCGAGCCAGTTTCAAAGACAACTGATCCTTTTGGAACATTTTTCACTGGCAGGTCCACTAATCTTGCCTTGCTTGATGCTGGCAGTCAGCTAAGAGTTGGAAGCTTATTTGACTCATTCCTTTTTCAGATGAGAATCTTCTTTGTATCAGAAACACAGTTAGCCACCTGGTACAATACCATAAGTAAGAGAAAGAAGAACAGAACATTTGGAGTCAGACAGAGCAGGATTGGATTCGCAGCTCCGTCTCATTGTAGCTGTGCTGCATTAGGCAAGCATTTGATCTTCCTGGGGCTCAGTTTACTCATCGGTATGACAACACCGGGGTCACAGGATTGTTGTAAAAGTCAGACAATCATGGCAATGTGCTTAGCTTCTGATATGCTTTCATTCGTCCTGAAGTCTTCATCCTGTCAGCTGAGAAATGGAAACTCGGTTTGCATTAAGTCTCTCTGAGAGCAGGTATATTAGAGTTAAAATAGAAGATACTGGAGATTTGGGATGGTCAGCAAGAAGGGGGGGCGAGAGTTGCGAGGGAGAGAGTCATGAGATATGGCCCATTAGCCTAACATGTAACATCAGAGAGCAAAAGGAGGAGGAAACGGCGAGTGGTCAATGGTTCCAGGCATCATGACCTCTAAATAAAGACTTTGATGAAGGGGAAAACAGTAGCTGCAACCAAAGACAACAGCTTTTCCAAGATGGCCTCATTAAATGTTTAATTGGCTGAGAATATTCTGTGGGTTCCCACACGCTGCCAGGAGCCTCATGCAGTGTTTCATCCTTTGTTTAAGTGGCTTTTCTGTCTGTGCAGAGACTCAGACCCAAGACATGCTGGAAAACCTACCTGCTTGTTCCGTCAGAGAATGCAAACGGATTATTGGGGTTAGAGCAGTGTCTTGCTTTGATGTGTCTCTTCTAGGACAATCTTTCCTGCCCTCCCTAGGAGGGTGGTAGGAACAGTGAGTGAGATGATTTACCAGAAAGATAAGTGAAGGAGCCTTCAGGTGATCAATGGGCTCAGTGAAGTCAGGGGTCACTAAAGGGTCAGGCTGGAGGGCTGCATTCCACAGCGGTAATATTGAATGAATTGGGTTGTTCTTATTTTACCCAAGAGGTAATTGTCCCCCAAAATGCATTGCCGGCAATATTTCAGGTTGTCTTGATTATATACGAACTCACATAGATTGTGCTCTCTCCCGTGAGTGGCCCTGGCCTAGTTAAGTCCTGTGGGGAATGTAGAGGGAATGCAAGATGTGGTCTGTGCTCTCAAGGAGCTTATGTAGTCAAAAAGAGAAGACTAAAAATCCGAGAAATAATACGAGATGTATTCAGTGTGCTCTCCATCCTGCATGTAAGCGGAACGGGAGACCAAATCCTTATGGTAAATGTTTATCAGTCATGAAATATTTATCATGCCATCTTTTTTAAGCAAAAATGGATATTTAAGTGGAGAGAAAATATAAAAAATATTTAAACATCAGCATATGTGTTACAGAGCATATAATTTGATTATTATACTATATTTAATTTTCATTTTATATATACTTATTATATACACATATAACCAACTATCATTGTGACAGTTCTTTATTTTGATCCTACTAGTGTTTCTCTAGGGTTTTTCTTTAATTTTTCATGTTGTGTATGGTCATGAAGCCATAAAGTAGTTATTTTTTCAAGGACCATAGTTGGTAAAACTAAAAATTGGGGGAGTTGCCAAATGGTCATTTTTTAAAAATCCATTCATCCCTGACAACCATTGGTTTGAAGTAAAGAAACGTGAGTGTTTCAGGGGCTACAAGAGGATTTCTTGGAATAAAGTGGTACTCACTGATAAAGAGGAAGTTAGGGGAAAATAAATAGTACATTGAGGCAGTCAGGTTAGGAAGTTAGACTTCATGGAGAAGGGAAAGCCATCCATTGTCTTCAACAAGAGTGGTACAATAAAATTTACATTTAGGAAGGTGAGTTTGCCATTATGACATAAGATTGATGGTATGGTGGTGAATTAGAGCATTTACTTTAAGAGAAAGTACTAGTAATAGGAATTCTGCTCAAATTTGTTGAAGAATAGGTGGTATTCGAGAAAGTTTCCAAGGAAAGTTTTCACTTAGATGACAAAAATCAAGGAATACAGTACTAGAGATAAGTTCACAGGCTTCTAGGCTTCTGCTGCCTGTGAAGTCAGAATGTGGTCTCTCTTCTGCCACTTACTGTACACACAGGGCAACACAGCAAAATGGGCTGAGTGTTACTCTTGGTTTCATCTCTCAGTCATTATGCAACCTCGGGAAGTTTAAACCTCATGTTTTGCACATGATATATATATAACATAATATTGCCTGTAAGTTCATTTTTAGGATTAAAAAAGACAATGCAAGCATTGAGCTTAACAGAGCATATAGCCCAGATCAGGCACCCAGTGAGCAAAGTTATGGTTTTTATCTGCGTGTTCTTGGGGAAAGCGTATAACCTCTGAAACCCAGTACCCTTGAATGTGAAAGGAGTAAATCAGGGACACCTTTGAACACTTACTGTGAGAAAGAAGAGATGGATGTGAACACTCTGAAAACTGGAATTTGAAATAAAAATGCTAGTTCTTATGGTTATTGTTCATAATAACTGCTGTCATATATAAGCCCTATATCTAGAACCTGAGCTTAAATAGATTCTTATGCATTTAAGTAGTCTGTTAGGTTCACGAGTGATGTGATGATCTCTTCTGAGGTTGAGGACCTGGGCTTGGCAATAAATGCGGAGGTAGCCTAGAGGATGTGACAAAGGGTGACCCCCAGATCATACCGTGAAGGGCTTTCAGGTTGCCCAGGTTGCGCTGGTGTAACCTGAAGAGGCTTGTTCTGAATCCATTGCAAGGGCTCAGTAACCCTATCTTATAATGCACAGCTCAGGCCTTTCTTCTTTGCTTGATCAACAGCAAACACTTCTCAAGCACTTACCCTATGCCATGCCCAGTGCTGCGTTAGGACAGGAAGGAATCATGCCTAGTTGCTGCTTGCAGGTGCTTACAGTCTGCAGGGAAATAAACCAGAAAATCAAGCATCCAACTATGGGCAGAGCAGCCTTCCCAGGCTTCTAGATGATTCATGTTTTCACTGATCACTGTTCTGTGTAGTGGAGACAAGTCAGGGCACAGGGTCTGGACTCGGGCTTAAGCAGTTCCTCGCTGTGTGACGTTGTCTGAGAGACTTAACCACTCTGACCCTCAATTCTGCATTTAGGGTGTAATAACTATACCCACTTCCTCCTGTTGTCATATGTATCAAAACAGAGAATTAGCACCTCACCAAGAGTAAGTTCTCTATACAGCTGCTTTCACGATAGAGGAAGAATATAACCCAAACACACAGGATGTCCAAGCGACCACACTGAATTTTAGTTGTTGTTTACACTAAAGGAAGAAAAGGATCAGGTCGAGACTTCCAGTTAGTGGAAACTAGCTTCTGATTTCCATCAGCTTAACTCTGGAGCAGACAGGCTTTTTGAATAATCCAGGAGAGATAGGGATGATGCTTTAGACTAGTGACTGTTGAAGTGAAGAAAAGTGGCTAAATTTGTGGCATATCTGAAAAGTAGAACTGACAGCATTTTCCAGAGGGATGGATTAGAAACAGGAAAGGGAGGAGCAAATGGTGACTCCAAGGTTTTTGGAACTGGAACAGGAAGAATGGAGTTGCCTTTAATGGGGACAGAGAGGACCACTAGAGGAGCTGCTAAGTAGCAGCTTCTGACATCTGCTCAGTTGGTCTATACTCACACAACTCTGTGCTTCCATTGGGTGGGATCCACAAAAGGATTGATAGACTTCACTCAAGTTCATAATCAGGCATGGCGTGGAATAAAGACTGGCCAAGGGCTCTGAAAATGACTCTCTTTCTCCCCTTTTAAGTTAATTAGGAAACACATTCTTGTTTTGAAATTAGAGTTCTATAGTAAACCTGAGCCAAACTCTTGGTCAACTTGTTGATTATGGAAAATGGGGTTTTCCTGGCAACTTTTCCATTTGTTTCCACTGCTTTTCTCTCTACCCAAGAGATAGGTTTAGATGCCAAGTTCTTTCTTTCCCCCAATTATATCTCCTTGGATAACCTCTCTGATGGGTGTGGAACCACCATAGTGGTTTATTCATAGTTGATCATCAGACTAAGGAGCATCCACCAGTGAAAAACAAATAAAAGCATGACGGGATCACTGGATTCATGAAAGGATAACTTCAGTGAAATCATAAGACGTGAACAGCTTTCTATGAGGAGAACGTTTGTCTGGTCCTCCACCTCTGGACCTGAGAGTAACCACGTCAAGACTCCCACCTCCCAGACCAGATGCCTCTGTAGCCCCAAGCCTATAAAAATCTTCTAACTCAGGCTTTCACGGAAGACAGCAAAGGGATTATCTGTACATGATTGAATCTCCACCTTGGAATGAGAACTACATAAAGCTAGTTCACTGTTGACTTGGACATATTTATATATAACACATCATAAATAACATAGTAGCACTAATATAAACCCCCAGTTTTGTTTTTCTCCAAGGAACAAATGAAAGTATTCAGTCAAGGAAGCAAGCATGAGTTTATTTGTGTTAATATGAATAAACTTCATTCATTCATTTAATAAACATTTATTCAGCAACCCCTGTTCCATGCATTGCACAAGGAAGCAATGGAGAAGCTTCAAGAAGATCAGACTATTTTGCTAAGGGACAGAGGGAACAGCACATGTGCCTATGATATTCCAGGCATTATATTAGACCTCAGGGATTTGGCAGTGACAAGAAAGATAAGGTCCCTGCTCACATGAATTTAACAGAAAATAAGTATACAATGTGATTAGAAATACAATTTTTTTAAAGTGGTGTTACACAGACAAGAAAGGTGATAATTAGAGAGCTAATGGAGTAGAGGTTTAAGGTATGGAAAGAGTAGATAAGACAGGGGTGTCATGATCAGAAGGAAAATCGTGCCTGAATGCAAAGGTAGTTGAGTAGGGAAGATATGGAAAGAGAGTGAAAATGAACGGATACAAAGCCAGTGTGGTTAGAGGCTTAGGAAATGATAAAACTACTGGAGTGAAATAAGATCAGACAGAGAATCAGGGGCCAGATCCCCAGGGCTTTAAAGGTTATGGCTAAGGAGACTGATTTTTTTATTTCAAATGTGATTGGAAGCTATTGGATGGTTTTACCCAACACTTTTCTATGATCTTATTTATGGTTTAATTTAACTTTATGCAACATAGAAAATGGACAAGAGGTGCTAAGGTGGACAAAGGGAGGCTCTATTCAATGATATGTGATGACAACCAGGACTGATTTTTCGCAGTAGAGATACTGAATAATGGTCACATTTGAGATGTATTTGGAGTGAAGAGCAGGAGAGATGAAGTATACAAAGACAGTTCCTTGATCTAGAGTTAAGCTACTAGTGAATGGTGTGGCATTAAATTTTATCCACAAGACTGGACGAAGAAAGAGATTATGAATCAAGTATGTTTTTAGGGACTGTTAAGTTTGAGATGATAACTAAATATCCAGGTGTGAAGCTCAGGAGAGAGGCCAACACTGGAGACTTGTCACATATAGTTGGTATTTAAAATTTGTGGATGATATTGTTCAAGAATAAGTTTAGATATAGAAAAGAAGAAGGGTGGAGATTGAGTTCTGGGGGCTTCCATCATTCAGACTGGAGGCAATTAAAGGACAAAACCCAAAGCAGCCAGTTGTAAGAGGAAAAACTAAATTGATGTCATAGAAGCCAAGAGAAGAAGCTATTTGGGGGGGGAAAAAAAGAGATTATCTTTCCCAAATGCTTCAGGGAGTTTAAGGAAAATTATAATATATAGTTGATTCCTGGATGGTTAGGATAAAGTTCATTGGTAATCTCATCCATGACCATTTCAGTAGAGATGTGGATAGGATAATATGGAAATGTGAAGATTAAATCATTCTGGGAAATGGATTCTTAGGGGGGAAATGGAGAACCTGGACTTGAAAGTTTAAGAGTAAGTTGGGTGAAGACAAGCAGATATTAGAGAAAGGCATTGCAGGATCAGCATAATCAAAGAATCAAACTTAGAGAAATATCACTGAGTAAGCAATGCAGTTGCTTTCTTGCTGAAAGATAAATAGAAAGCTGGAGGAAGAGTTTCGTCCAAGGGCTTCATCATGAGGGATGTGGTGAATGCTTCTGTGGGAAGCAAGGCCCCACTAGAAGTTTTAATCAGAAAGTGACATCTTGTCATCCACATTTTCAGAAAGGTCCTTTGCAGTATGGACCATGGCATACCAGACTGAAAACAAGGAAACCACAGAGGAGTCATTGAAATGCTATGGGTAAAAATCATGAGGGTACAAATTTAAGTAGTTTTTGAGATTAAAAAAGAGAGAGAGAGAAAGGGAGAGAGACAGAGCATATTCTTGCAAAATGGAGGAGCTGCAGTTGAGATGTCTTCATGGCTCATTTAAAGTCCTTTTAGTAAACGGTAGTGCCAGTATCTCTAATGGGAAAAACTGGAGATGTGTGTATTAGTAAGCTCAGTTTTTTACCTATTGACACGAAGGTATTTGTGGGACATGCTCAAGGAGTATTTTAGTAGATGACTGAATATTGATTTGAATTGTTGTTATTAGGTATGGAATATTAAAATTCTGGAAATTATTGAAAAAAATCTGGGTATCTGACAAGTTAATGCTATTGGTAACTTTAGCTCTTGTTAATTTTGATAGCATGGTGTTAGTGTTTTGAGTGAGTGGAAGATAAGAAAGCAGAAGTAATGAGTTAGAAACGACCATTTTGAGGGTTTTGAGAGGCTTAGATTTACAAGACGAGACAGATTAGACAGGACTATGTAGGGTTGAAGAGATATTCTTGTTTCTTTTAGGTTGGGAGAAGCTTCAAAATATTTATTGGCTCAGGAAAAGGAATGAAAGTCTAATCTAGGAGGGAAGGGAGATGATGGAAAAGTCAAGTCAGGTTCAAGGGGAAACAGGAGGAGGCCCTCAATGACTCAGATGGGTGGCTTGAGGTGATCAAGAGAAGGATGCAGCAGGAGAGCATTTGGTGTGAATATAGATAAGGAAGATAGAAGGATTGAAAGGATTCCCTTTTCTAAAACTCAAGAGGCACAAGATCATTGCTAAGAGGGAGGAGTGTTGGGTAAGGTATCTGATACCAGTGAAGGTTTAGAAGAGTCTGAGGGAGACAAAGAGGGAGATGAAACAAGGGCTGATGAAGAGACTGATGAACCACCCTTGGTTCAATTTGGAGAACATGAGTCTATAGA
Organism: Sciurus vulgaris; assembly: GCF_902686455.1. Taxonomy (NCBI): domain Eukaryota; kingdom Metazoa; phylum Chordata; class Mammalia; order Rodentia; family Sciuridae; genus Sciurus; species Sciurus vulgaris. Next base: position 64,038,226 of record NC_136476.1, read on the forward strand.
GTTGTCAACCTGAATGGCTACTTGATTTGTGGAAAGAAGCACTTAACAATTTAGATGTAAATGTGGGAGAATAAATAAAAACAATAAACCAAAGTCACATTTACATTAATAGAGTGGAAAGAGGAGGAGGAAGGAAACTGAGGGTACTAAAGGAAGAGTATTTGAACGACCTATAATGGGTCCCAGTTTGGGTAAAACAGAAGTTCAGTTGGAATACAGCTGACATATGGGGAAAGATCCAAGGAATCAAGATGGCTGAAGGACCATGAAGATGAGAGTAAGGTATTGGGGGGTTGGAAGTTGGTGTTTGTGAGAAATTAAAACAATATTTCAGAGAAGGACACATTCCACATGATAAGGAGGTATGGGGAATGGCCATAAAAGTGAATGATTGTGTTTAAGTGAAAGGGAGTAAAGGTGAAAGCCACAGGGCTGGCAATGTTAGACGCAGGGAGCTCAGAACCATGGAAGTTAAACTGACTCTTTTCATGGCTTAGAAGTTGAGGTGAGGCTAGAATCCACCATGTATGAAGAGAAGAGACTGTGATGCCAATTGGGGACAGTGATGGGTGAGGAAGGAGGCTGAAGACCTGAGTTTTGTTTTGTTTTGTTTTGTTTTTAAGGTAGATGAACAGAAATCTGGAAGCAGCATTGGAAAGCAAAGGAAACATCAAACTTTCCTCCTGACACTAACCAAAGGAAAATGTGGAAGAATGAGAGAATTTCTCTCAAGAGGGCTAAAAGCAAAATCATATTTTCAGAGGAGTGTATAGAAGGATTGATATATGATGAGGTTAACATGGGAAGTCTTGTTTAAAATGAAGGGTTCCAGATGTTTTACTAGAAATGTTTGAAAGACAGAGGAGCAGTAGGATTGGGACTGGGACCAAGAAAATCAGAGCAGAAAGGGGATAGAAATAGGAGCAAGGAAAGATGACTATGGGGTTTTATGTTTTGGACAGTAACCACTGAAAGGAAGCTAGTAGAATGTGCTGGCTACAAAGATGCATAGAGAACATTGGCATGCAGCATGGACGCTGAGCCTGATACGGCTTGCATTTTGGCAGCCTGTTCTTTTGACTGGTACAGGAATAACCCTTCAAGGTTAGTGGCTCAGCCAGGAGCTCTAACACTGGCATAGAGACAGGAAGATGTCGGGGCAGGATTTATCTACGTACAGAGACCTCCCTTCCTGTCATGGTCAAATTTTCTCCATGTGCTCCTGTTATCCTTCTCCTTTACCATTCTGTCATGAAATGTCTATCTCTGTAGCAATCATTTTTTGCACCCTCATTCAGTCAGTGTTCACTTAGGATACTTTATCAATTGATTCAATTTTGTTATCTAATACATATTATTCAAATGCCTGCTATTCACCCTCTAAGGCAGGCTTATCTTGAGTCTCTGAGAAGCTCTACTGTTTTCACTGGGGAGAATAATTTCCTCATTGGGCCTCGAACTAAAAGTTGCTACCATCTTTATTTCTCTCATTGGGTAACAATATTTGAACTTGACCACTTCCTGTATGATGTCACTTCCTCCCATGGTTTCCTGCTGCCAAAGTGTTCTTGCTTTAACACTGCACCTTAACTCTCATTTGGGTTATGAAATAATTGTTGAAATTTTACTAAATAATGTGTGTTCTTCTCTGTATCTTTATTTACAGGTGTGACCTCCACTGCCTTAGAGTCATCGGGGATGTTTTGTGTACACATGAATAATGCAAGAATGACCTGGAAGGCCTGGAAACTCTACATCTTTCTTAATAAAAGATGAAGTGCAATTTAGAAATTCTGACTGCAGAGGTATTCTCCATAACCTTGCTCTAATCATGCAGAGCTGGGAGTGTAACAGAAGGCAGCCCATGAACTGTTTTTACTTTAGGATTAGAGAGGTTGCTCTTGTGTGACTTGCTCTCCAACATCATTATCTCCGATGCTTGACCTGTCCAAATGCTGGATTTCCTTGCTAAGACTCGCCCTTGTGATCTAACCATCTATGGTTACTATTTGAACTTAACCTGAATAGCATTTATCCAGTCTTGTTGGTTGTTCTGGGGTCAATCTATTGCCCCCAACATTTTAAAAAATGGAGAAGATGGACTTCAGTTGAAAACCAACTGGTCAAAAGGCCTTGAAACTAAATCTAGAGAGAACAAATCCAGATAAAACTGCAAACCCATGCACTGTGATCAACAGCATGACTCCTGCTTGATAAACTTATCTTTTCTCCTAACCCTGCCAAACCATTGCCTGTTATACACATGATATGATGGGATCTGCATAAATCTCCTCTTTACATATATTTGATTATACTATCTGGTTATTCCAAAATCTAGGGTTTTCTAATAACAATGGGAGAAAATATAAACTCCTTCTTGTGCCCTTCATGGCAATTTATGACTAAGCTGTAGTCTATCATTCTGTTCAACTCAGGTCAGTTTTAATCCTGACCTCATGTTCCAGCCACATTGTGGTGCTTCTCCCTTCAATAGAGAGGGATTTTGCACACTTCATCTTACACCTGTTATTGTTTAGTTTTACCCGAAAAACACCATCATCATAACCTTCAAATCCCATAAAGTGTTTTTTTCCCCATAAAGTTTTAATATAACCTATCCTGGAATATTTCCCTAATCTCTGCCATCAAAGATAATGAATTGCTCCTACATATTCCTTCTATGCACGTTTATTCACATGTTGATGCATTTGTAAGGCAGACTAACAAACTGAAAAAATGGGGATAGGAGCTGAAGCTGCAATCTACAGGTGGGAGTTCTTTTTTAAAGAAATCTCAGCTTTGCTCTTAAGACTTTCAGCTGATTGGAAGGGGTCCACTAAGGCTACTGATGGTAATCTCCTTACTTAACATCAACTGACTGTGGATGTTAACCACATCTGCAAACGACTTTTCCAATGACACCTTAGAGGAGTTGTGATGGACTAACTGGGTACTACAGACTAACCAAGCTGACAACATAAAACTAGCAATTAATTGCAGAGGGATATAATTATTGCTATCCCCTTGGAAACAAGTTTTAAAATATCTGGATGTAGCTCTAGCAGAGAGATATTACTGTGGAATCATATAGTGCTTGTCATGTTAATTCTTTTCCTTATTGGTCCCATACATTAGCTATTAAGCAGGTAGAAGATACTAGGATAATCAGTGTGTGCATCTAATAACAAAGGTTCAAATAATATAAAGCAAAGTTAACATCATTAAATGGAAAACAATACTACATAGTTGGAGACTAAAACACTCTACTCTAGAAATTGATGAAACAATTAGACAAACAAAAAAAACAATAAAAATATAAATGATCTAAACAATACAATCAAATCACTTGACCTACCTGGTATTTATTTTAAAAAGACATACTAGACACCTAGTCTAGACACCTGGTCTATTCAATGGTTCATGGTATATTCAAAAAAAGAACAAACGTCAAAACATAAAATGTCTCAATAAATTAAAAAGGATGAATATCATAAAAGTGTATTATCTGACAGCATGGAATTAAAATAAAAATTCTTAGTAGTATATCTAGGTTCAAGAGGTAGAATATTCTATATAAATAGACATAACATATATTACACACACATGAGTTTTTATGGGGTATTAGCTAATGCAATTGTGGAGTTGACTAAGTAGTTACTGTAAGGCTATTGTCTCTGTGACTTGTGTTGGAGCTTGAAGTCCGCAAGGCAGGTAGTCGGGAAAGGAGGATCACAAGCAGTCTGGAACACACAGCACAAGCTGGAACCCCACAAGGATACACTTGAACCTATTTCCATGATTATTGCCTCTGATCTAATGATGAAAGCATGGTACGGAAACCAGAATTGTGTGTGTGTGTGTGTGTGTGTGTGTGTGTGTGTGTGTGTGTTGGAGATCGAACGAAGAGTCTCATGAATGCTAAGCACATGTTCTGTACCTATGCCCACATTCCAGAAACCAGGATATTTTCTTGCTGAGCTAAATATGCTAAGCACAAAATACCTCAGTCAGAGGAGCTGAAAGAGGAACCAGGAGATGCTAGAGCTACTGAAGGTCTAGCTACAGGTTCATGTCATGAAATCAGTCAGTAGAACAGTAACACCCAATGTCGGTTAAGACTAGCTGTTGCTTCCCTTAGAACCTCCTAATCACCATAACCAGAAACATACAAAAAAGGAAATTCTGGAAAGTGTGGTTAAGACTAGTAAAGTTGATGCATTGTACAGCATTCATACCAGGAAAAACCCAAAAACTTAAAAACTCACACACACTATTAAATAGGCCATAAGAAATCACAAAGGCAAGTAGAAAATATTTTGAACTGAATGAAAATGAAAATATAATATAATGAAATTTGTGAAATGCAGCTGAAGAGTTTAGATAAAAATTTATAGCTTTAAATGCCAACATTAGGAAAGAAGAAAAGTTTAAATCTAACCTCTTACAGAAGTAATTAATGTTCGAAGAAATTGGAAAGGATATAAAAGGAAAGGAAATTAGTGAAATAGGAAATAGATTAAGTAAAGTGGAAAATTAATTCTTTGAAAGAACATCAAAATTGATAACCCCCACCTAGATTGATCAAGAAAATGAGAAACGACACAAATTACTAACAACAGTAATGTTAAAAGAAGGAACACAAATACGTATCTGAAAGACATTAAGAGATGAATAAGAGGCTGGGCATGGTGGCACACGCCTGTAATCCCAGCGGCTTGGGAGGCTGAGGCAGGAGGATGGAGGGTTCAAAGCCAGCCTCAGCAAAAGTGAGGCGCTAAACAACTCAGTGAAACCCTGTCTCTAAATAAATACAAAATAGGACTGGGGATGTGGCTCAGTGGTTGAGTGCCCCTGGGTTCAATCCCCAGTATCCTCTCCACAAAAAAAGAATAACAAGAGACTATATTAACAAAGCTATGCCTACGTATTTGACAATTTAGGTGAATTGGACCATTTATTTGAAAAAGACAACTTGTTAAAATGAATAGCAAATGAACATTCTATAAAAATGCAAATTTATTATCAATATTCTTCCTATAAAAATTCCAGACCTAGGTTATTGCATTAAGTGAATTCTATCAATCATTAAAAGGTAAGCCTATATTATACACAAATTCTTTCTAAAAATACAAGACAAGGAAATACTTCATATCAGTTTTATGTGGCCACTATAATCCTCATATTAAAACCTAAGAAAGATATATCACAGTAGAACTAAATTCTTATCATTTGGATATTAAACCAAAAGCACTTCACAAAATATTTGTAAGTTTAATCATATAAAGTATTAAAAGTATAATTCACAATAACTAAGTGGGGTTTATTGTAAGAATGCAAGGTTGGTTTTAACATTTTAAACTCAAGAAGTAAACTTACCATATTTATGATATAAAAAAGAATATAATCTTTTCAATGATTATAAAAAAGCATTGAAAATCCATTACCCATTAATGATTAAAGAAAAGATCTTACCCCAAATTAGGAAAAAAGGAAATTCCTCAATATGATAAGGATTACCTAAAGAAGTCTGTGGTTAACATTATATTTAATATGAGATATCTTTCCTTAGGTCAGGAATAATTCAAGGATATTCAGTCTTATAATATTTCACATTGAAAGAATATGTTAAGGAAGGAATTAGCCAGGAGAAAATATTTGCAGGACAAATATTGAGCGAGAGAGAGGAATTTGGAACACACGAAGAACTCCTACATGTCACCAGTAAGAATTTAACATACTCACTAAAGATGGGCAAAAATATCTTAATATACATTGCACAAAAGAAGATCTGTAAAAGACCAAGAAATGCATGAATAATTTATCAAAACCATCATTCAACAGGAAAACCAAACCTTAATGAGGTACCCTATGCACACAGGAAAAATATTTTGATTACAATAAGTGGTCATAACATTGTTTGGAGAAGAGATGGAACAAGTGGAACCCATACACAAGGTTTATGGGAGTATATATAGGTGTCACCATATTAGAAAATGGGCTCGTAGTTTCTTGTAAAAATAAGAGTTTGCCTATTATAAGTCCCAGCAATTTCAACTTTAGTTATTTACCTAAGACAAATGAAATGTGTACAAAAATGTTTGTAACTACTTTATCACAATAGCACACACTGGAGACTCCAGATGGTAGTCAATATGGAAGTGAATAACCAAGTTGGTATACTCATACAGTGGTATATAACATGGGAAGAACTGTGGATAAGGGCATGCATCAATTTACAGAATACTATGCCCAGTGAAGAAAGCTGTAGGTCAAGGATGTATACTGTATGGTTCTATGTATATGTGATCATCTAGAACAGGCAAATCTAATAAATGTTGGGGGAAAAAATTCAGACCAGAGGTTACCTGCAGAGTAGTAGGGGTAATGAATTTGACTACAAAGGAGAGATTTCTGGTAGTGATGATAATGTTATCTATTTTAACAGGCATTTGAGTTATAACAGATATATGCATTATCAAAACTCAATGAAAGTACAGTTTTGATTTGCACATTTTATTGAAAGAAAGCTTTAGATCCAAAGAAAATAACTATCAAGCAAATATTGAATTCTAGTAATGATAATGCATGATGAAGTTCTTAGAAATAAATGCCTACAATGGTGCTTTGAAGTGTCTCAAAAATAAGTTGGAATGATGTATAGAAGGATGAATAGAAAAGTATGTGATAAAAAACAAGTCTAGTTAAGGTTAATGATAGAATCTAGGTGATTGGTATTCAGGTGTTCATGGTAGGATTCTGTCAATTTTGTCATTTGTGAAATTTTTCATAAGACATATTGAAGAAAACTAAACAGATGAACAAGTAATCAGAAATGTTCCAGGGTTTTGTGATCTAGTGTAGTTTTAGAAATGTAAGAGTTTTCTTTATTTATTTTTAAATATGGCACTAGTATCATGTTTCTCTACCAATTTTCTTTAAGCCATCCTACCATGAAGTGATAAAAGAATCTAGAAGAGTTGTCAGACATTCCTGAGAATTGGCTTCTGCTTGGACAAAAGAATTCCTAAAGCCTGGCTTTTAGAACCACATGTTTCTTTTAGCATGGAAATAGATTAGGTTAGCTTCTCATTTTTCCCAAAACCCTAGGGTTTGGAGCAGGTGGAGTGTGACTTTCAGTCTGAAACCAAAAAGTACCTTCTTTATTCACCAGCCATATCTGGAGGAATCAGTCACTTGATTGACAGAGCCCCTAATGACCTGGTGCTTTTCGGAGCATAATAGTACTGCAGGTGTCTTTCAAAAGGATGTTTCAGATAGGACAGTGAGCCCCTTCCTTGGTAAATCATACTTGACCATGCACAAATAAGATCTTTGTTCAGCCTAGGGACTGGGTTTAAAAACCTACCATCTCCATTTGAAAGTTCAACTGTCTTAGACAGCTCACTTACACTTTTTCTTTACTTAAAAATTTTATCTTGCCTTCCATAAGTAATAGTTCTATACTTCACGAAATTTACTTTATTCTAACAGTTAAGATTTATTTTCTAGCTTCAGTCTATCTTGTTTTTAGCTCATTGTTTCAAAAACTAGGGAATGGAGTTTAACAGACCTGGATATGGCTTGGAGAAAGACTGTGTTCTCCTGAAAGTAGTAGAGATTGGCCCAGAGGAATTGAATTGAGGTGCTCTCTCTGTAGAATAAAAAGAGAATATTTACGAACCAAGTCACATTTTGGACAGGAACTAATAAAAACACATTGATGATCAGAAATGCATGTGCTGAAGGCAACCATCTCTATCCTTTCCGGGGAAGGAAAACGGAGAAAATGTTGAAGTGGAACTTTGACCCCTAGGAAGATGACAACTTCCTCCTTCACGCATACCTTTTCCTGTTCTTTCCCCTGCTCCTCTTCCTCTTCCTCCTTTTCCTCCTCTTTCTTCTATTCTTGTGTTAACAAACTACAGAATATATATCTGAATCTTTATTGAGGTTTACATAGCTACATCTATATCTATATATAACATTTTTAAAATAATAAATAGATGTGAATCTCACTGATTTCCAAATAATGCACTGTGAACTCGGAGTTTGGAACCATCACTTTGAACAATGTTTGGTGTAGAATTAAAGAAAAATGTGGCAAAAACTTAGAGTCTTAACTAGTAGGTAGTACAATTGTGAATACATTTTTCTTTTCTTTTTTAGTATTTTTTAGTTGTAAATGGACACAACATCTTTATTTATTATTTTTATGTGGTGCTGAGAATCAAACCCAGTGCCTTGCACATGTGAGGCAAGCGCTCTACCCCTGAGCAACAACCTCAGCCCCATTTTTCTTTTCTTAAAATATATCGTCTTGTTTGTTTAGATCCCATCTTCTCCAAAAATAATTTTATATGCTTTAAAACAAAAAAAATATGTACCATATCATGAAATAAGAATGAATAAAATTATGTAGAAGAAAGTAAAAATGTATAAATACTAGTAAATATAATAACAAAACTTTTCTAGTAGTGAAACATTATAGTTAATTGTGTACTTCTCATAAATTGAAATAATGTGCGTGTGTGTAAAATCACAATGAGTCATATACTCCTTTTCAACAGTATACAGAAAGCACAGCAGTTCTTTAGTAAAGGAAACCTTTTACCTGTGCTAAATTTTTAAAGGAATTTAATATACTCACACTATGCATGAATATTTATGGAGCTCTTTAGTTTAAAAACCTCTCACTTTTTCATTACTTTTAAAAAAATCTATAAGTATGTTTATTCTATTTTACAGAATAGATTGAAGCTAGGAGAGATATGGTTTGTGACTAGTAAACTACAGAAGAGGAGCTCCAGTCTGTATCTTTAACTCCAAATCTTATGCTCTTTCATGTCACCATTTCAGGGACATTGGCTATGATAATGGATGCTGTTTTCAACAGTGCATTTATTGAAGGTGCAGAAATGGAGATAGCATATGACATTTCCTGTATTGACCCTTGGTTAAAAGCTGAGAGCACAGAGTTAAAGCAAAACTCATTGAGTGACTTGTGTTGTGGATAATTTACTGAAGTCTAGGTATTTTGCTTTCCAATAATTTAAATTTGTGAGTTTAAAGACTTTAGAATAACAAAAGGAATCACAGTGAAATGTGCCCCTTCAACTAGCAATCTCATTAATATTTTCTTGATTGGAAATTGTATCAGTCAGGGTCTCAGCTGGAAACAGATGGCACCACTCAAACTGGGTAATCAGAAAGAGTTTAGTAAAGGACTTGTTTTTTTTTCCCCCACAAAGGAGTTTAGGGAGATCAACAAGGGTGATACAGGACTTCTAGAGAGGAGTCTGTCAAGGAATAGCATCCCTGAAGAAAGGGGACCAGAGGAATAAATTCTGAGAAAATCTCTCCGATCTCCTGCTGGGGCTTCTACTGACCAAACTCATCAAAGTAGAGGCCACTGGAGCCCTTGAACACATTCCAGATGGTCAGTATCCAAGGCACAGAGCAGGCTGGAGAAAAGTGGAGAACAAATCTGGAGGTGTACACCACCACAAAGGTAGATGCAAGTTGGTACAGGAATAAACTCTCCAGAAGAAGCAGAGTGGAGATGTGATAACTCTGATCAAAGAAAGACCTAAATATTTTGAATAATAGCCGTGATGGCTCTAGTACAGATTAAGCTAAGAATGGGGTGGGGGTGGGGGTGAAGCAAACATTTCTTTTCTTTTTCTTTCTTCTTCTTTTGTTACTGAAGTTGAACCCAGAGGTGCTTTTAAACTAAGCTACATCCTCAGCCCTTTTTATTTTTTTGAGACAGGGCCTCACTAAGTCACTGAGGCTGACCTCCAACTTGCTATCCTCCTGGCTCAGCCTCCCTAGTTGCTAGGGTTACAGGCATGCACCACTGTATTCAGCTAAAGCAAACATTTCTTAAACAACAATTGTGTTCTAGCTATTAGGTGGGCTGCTTTCCATACATCAGCTCATTTAATTCTGACAATAATAATATTGGATATCATTATCATTGTTAGGCATATTACAGGAATTAGTCTCAGTGAGGTTAAGTAATTTAAAAGACCTAGTCAGTAGCAAATATGAGATTTGAACCTAGGATTTGGTGACATCAAAACGTGGACTTTTACACCTTTTCAGTTTTCCTACCTACTGCCATAACCTATCTTTCTTAGTATCTATCCTAAGGTAGCAGAGGGTAGTGCGAAGGGGAACTACAAAAAGAAAATCTCAAATTATTTTGTATAATATTATGACCAATAATTTTAACATTGTTATTTTGAAATTATTATGCATATGATATGACTCATGTTTTATTTGATATGCTACAATAAAGTAATATTACTATAACATAGTTATTATCATTAAGTTCTGAAATTTCCTATAGGAGAAAAGTAGATATAAAATTTAAAAAGTTAAACCACTGTTAATTGTCAGCATGAGCTGGAAATATCAGTATATTTTCATGACTGTTGCTGTGCATTTTTAAAAAACAGACTTAATAATGACCCCAGAAGTAAAAAGCATTACCAGCACTGAGTTATGTTCCTGGAGGAACCGGGGCTGCTTGGAAAAATGGCTGATCCTAGATCTGGGACAAGAAATGCACAAAATGAACTGGAAACACTTCATCCTACCAGAAGGTGAGGAAGCTCTCAGAAGCTACTAGGGCTGTGCAAAAGAACTTAGGAGTAAAAGTGATGAGGGTCTCACTGAACCAAGATGAGGCAGTTTGAATATCTCAGAAATAATACACGTATGGATTGGAGTGCATCAGAAGCGTTAAAAAAAAATCAATGCTCCTATGAGGACATTTTAAGAGAAAAAAAAAAAAAGTCATCAGTAACCTTTGGAGTGTGCTAAAACATTCATTTCTTGGAAAACTGATGAATAGAGAAAGAATCAAGTATTCCATGTGGTTTTCTATACAACCTCAGGGAAACCAAATATTTGATGAAGGAACATCCTTTTTATAAACATAAACCAGCTAACAGATGAAAGAAGAAAGATTTGGAAGATGATTTTTCAATCCTTTAATAAAATAGTGGGTCTAGGTAAAAAAATTAATGACTACTAACATCATGCAAAGAGAAAAAAGGTATCCACGTGCTTCCTATTGCAAGGAAGAAGTACCATCTCTGAAATATTTCTTTACCAAATATCTACCTACCTCTGATCCTGCTTGTGGATCTATGTAACTATTATCTCAAGAGAGAGACAGGGGGAAGAAGTGCTACCATAGAGTCATAATCAACTGAATCCAGAAGTTGAATAATTCTACATGATAGCACTAATGAGTTCATTCTTTACAAATAAATTGTAAAGAAAAAAAAGAGGGAAAAATATAGATTAAAAGGGATCCAAGAGAATGATAAAAATGCAATATGTGAAAATGAGTTGGGTGCTGATTCAAATAAACAAACTATAAAAGCAAATTGTGAGATACCCAAGAATATTTGATACTGTCTGTACATTTTATGATATTAAGGAATGACTGAAAATGGGGAATTAATAGTATTATAGATATGTTCTTTAAAAGAATCCCGAATTTTAGGTATGCAGACTGAACTAAAGAAATAATGTGATATCTAGGATTTGGTTCAAAATAATCTAGGGGCTTGGGAATTGGAGTTATACAGGAGGGTTGCATAGGATGGAACATGTACTGATAATTGTTGAAAATAAGAAATGGGTATGTGGGGGTTCATTATATTTTTCTTTACAAATATATTTGTACTACTACATGATAAGGTCTTAAAATTTCATTTTAATAGATAGTGTTACTAAATTCTGTGTGTGGGTGGTTCTGAGATCTACATAATTTAAAGAAATCCATATTAAATTTACAACAAATGATTCAGGTTTACCAGTTAAAAACCATTTTTTTCACAAATCCTTTTACACATAATGGGTATGAGCTTTAAGCTCCAGTGTAAAATTCTGGTGGGTAAGAAAAAGAAGTTGTTCAGACTTTTCTGAAACCCAAATTTAGGTTCTGTTTTTAAAAGACCTATTTTCCAAATAGTGGAGATACATGGAGACCTAATCTCAGTCAGTGCAGAACACTGCCCCCTTTCCTTGGGGTGCATCCAGGTTCAGGGGAGTTATCATATTGCTATGGGCTGGGATGAGGGGCATCTTGGCTTCATTGTCATCTTTCCATCAGACATCTGCTGAAACACCCATCACACCACTTGATTCTTGATCCCTAGTCCACACTGATCACCAGAAGCTGTCCCTTTTTCCAGTCATTAAGGCTCCTCCAGGTCTGGCTTTTTCCAGCTGATAATTAAACCTTCCTCTTAGGTACAAATGAGCCATTCTGTCTGCACCATACTTGTATAAGGAGATTTTTGAGGCTTCCCCAGCCCTGCCTGCCTGGATATGCAGTATAATAACTTCTCTGGGCTTTGATCTCCCCGGGGGTCTCTGCTTTGAAACAAAGCACAAGTCTCCTCTGCTCTTGCCTTGCACCAACAAATCTGGAGTCTATATCACCCCTTCCACCACTGGCCCTCAGTCCTCGCAGGGTCAGTTACATCAAGGGACGAGCCTCGTCTCAGGCCCTTGGCAGTGTCAATTATACTAGCTTTCCCTTGGGTTGTCTCCTCATTGCTAGAAACTCTATTCTTGTCTCACAAGGAAGGAGGGACATCTTGAGCAGATTCATATGTGCGTTCAGTACTAAGTTATTTTTTATTTCCCCAAGAGGTAGGCATTCAAAACTCAAAAGCCAGGAAGAGATTCTTCTATTATCTCCTTGTTGCTGACAACCCAATGGAAACGAATGAGTTGCCCAAAAGGGAAGTGAGGTAAGGGGAGTGAAGGTGAGGATAATAACACCAAAATATTCAAACAAACAAGTAAACGAACACTGTATGGTAAGTACCATTCTAGGTGCTTTAGGTACGTTAACTTGCCTCTGCCTCCGATCAACTGTATGAAGTGAGTACGATCATCCCCATAGATCAGAGGCACTGAGAATTTCAATTACTTGTGCAAGATTAGACAGCCAATGAGTGCTGTAACTGGAATTCCAATCCAGGCAGCCTGTCTCTAGACCTGTGCTCTTGAAACTGTTATGAACGAAGTGGATAAAAGATTGAATCCATTTGAAGATTCTAGTCCAAGTCTTGTTTGCATGCATGTTTCATTTTCTTAATCATCAGAAGTATAAAACCTGCTGCCTCGTTTTTATTTTCTTGTCTTCATCCATATGCAATGTAGATAACATGGGGAAAAGAAGAAACTTAATACCTTATTTACTCTGGTCTCATGTATGCCTCATGATAGCACTGGAATTTAATATTACTAAATTTCCATTTTTTCCCATGAGGATGCTAACCTTCAGTGTGACGAATGCTCTGATAGACCCACAGTGAGGAAGTAGAAGAGGTGTGACACAAACCCAAGGCCATCTGATCCCCCAAGGTTACGCTTCCTCCTCTGCCAGGCAAGAGAGTTTGCGTTCTGATCCGAAATTGAAGGTGGACAGTTGCAAGGCCCCTGTGAACATCCAGCCCTGCCAGAGGAGAGAAGAATCAGCCTTTGGATCTGTCAAACAGATACCTTTTCACCAGCTGTGACTCTGCTTGCTTTACGCAGCATTAATGAAAAGGCTAGAGCAGTAACAGATGGAACACACTCGAACCTTCCAATCAGGGTTCTTCCGTCCCCTTCAGCTCCTCTCTGCACCTCGTGTCATCTGCATTAAAAAGCCCAGTGGAACTTTTTCAGCTGCTTCCAGTCAGTCCACATAACGTCCTTTCTGACACTCCTCTGGGGCAGCCCTGTGTCATGCCTTCACAGAACGGGGAGGGTGCAAATAATTAGAACTTACAATGTCAACTCACAGTCTCCAAAATCAGTCACACAGAAAATGTAGCGGCTTGATGTATAATTCGCAACACCATTTTATGGATATAAATGGCCTAAACTGCTTATTTTTTGGTAAAAGTTGATGGCATATTTTATGTGTCCCACTCATTCATTTTCACAGAAGCAGAAGCAATAACGTTGATTAAGATGAATTCTTCAAAGCCGGGGTTAGTTAACTTTGGTTGTTCATGGAGTATCATTCAAATAACTTTTCCTTTTCTCCTCTGCCCCATCATAAGTGATACTTTTAATTTAAAAACTCATTTGCAGATATTTAGAAATAAAAATGTTCAGGGATATGAGCACAGTGCTCTCTATGAATAAAAAACTTATTTAGATGTGACGTTACCTTGCAAATTTTTTACAGGAGTCCTAAATTAATGCATAGAAACGCATCCCCCCCCCACACACACATACACAAACACCTTGACTGAGGTTAATCTGATCTCCTCCCCTTCCTGTCATAATAGTTTAACATAATGATAGTGCTGTCATTATAAATATTTGGAAGCTTCTGCGTCTTGATAATTGATGGATTCTGAATGTTTGAAGAACTCAGAAAATAATTTTTAAATCATCACAAGCGTCGCATTCAAAGTGTTTCCTTGGATTTTGAGAATGAAAATCAGAACCAGCTTCTCTTTCTTAAGAACTGATGGGGGAGAGAGACAGAGGCAAGTACACCAGCCCTCTTATTTCCTAGGTCTTCCTCTGATAAATTGAAAATGGTACCGCCCCTCTGTGAATCTGTCGCCCTCCAGATGCTTGGCCCGGATGCCATACACCTGCTCAGCGTCAGCCAGAACCCACCGAGCATATGGCGGCTCACATATTGCTTTGTCCCAGGATGGTGTGGGAGCACTGGTCACCTGGGCTCTGTTTTCAAGTGGTGTGACAGCAGCTGTGGGAAGCCCAGAGAATGACAGGCTCTTGCTGCTAGTGGGAAGGAAGGGTGACGGGAACAGAAGGGAGATGTTGTTATATACCCAGAAACTACGACTTGACTCTCCTATAAAAGAAGACGCTGCTTATTGGCTTCACCCATAGTGAGAAGGTGCAATGGAAAAAAACAATGCTCATTTTTTTTTTTTTTGGTTCATTTAAAATTGCAATTGTAGTAGACAGAATCACGACCCCTAAAGATGTCCCTAGTCTAATCGCCAGTCTGTGAACATGTTACCTTACATGGTAAAGAGGAATTAGGAAGTAGATGAAATTATGGCTGCTCATCAGCTGACTTTAACATAGGGAGATCATCCTGGATAAGCTGGGGGGTGGGGCAGTGCATCAGAGGAACCCCTACATGTGGAAGGGAGCAGGCGGGGAGGTCAGAAGTGAGGCTATGTGAGCCACCTGGTGGTGCTGGCTTTGAAGATGGAGGACTGCAGCCACAAGCCAGGCAATGGCAGCTATCTCTAGAGGCTGGATAGGGAAAAAGTTATTCTCAAGACTCTCCAGAAAAGAGGCCTGCCCTAGTTACACCTCGTTTTCAGCCCAGCGAGACCCATTTGGGACCTCTGAGCTATAGGACTAAGATACAAATATGTGTTAATGTCACAGAAGCAATAAGAAACTAATATATGGAGTGATGACTGGAATCTGTGGTTCTCAACCTTGGGGTGACTTAAAAGCAACTGGGGAACTTTTAAAAGTCTTCATGCTGGGGCTTACCCCAGACCCATCCTGTCTGATCTCTGGGCATGGGACCCAGAAATCAGAATTTTGTAAGGTCCCAGGTAATTCTAGGTGATTTCCATGTGCAATCAAAATTCAGAAACAGTGATTTAGTGGATGGACCTCCCCACCCGCCACCACACACACAGTGTTGGAGTTGAGAAAGTTAGATTGGAACCCCATTTGTATCATTTCAAGATTGGGGCTCAATTTAGTTCACCTACAAATTAAAATTGAATGTACACATATTATTTAAATCTATCAAATATAAACATATATGTGTGTATACATAAACATAAAGAACTCTTCTATAAAATGAACAGCCATATATAAGTGAGGTTTCACCGTCTAGCAGATAGCAAATGCTTGTAATGGACGTTGTTTTGGTATCAGTGAGTGGTTGAAAGCTAATGCAGAGATTTTAAAAATCTTCCTCTGGTAATATCAAGACATATATTTACTGTTTACTGTAGGTTGTTCTGGGCCAAAGAGTCTGAAAGCATGCTCTAAGGTGGGAAGCCCTCCTTAAATTTCTCAGGTCACTTTCTTGAAGAAAACAACATTACCGTACAAAAGTTTTGCTGATTTGTTTTTAATATATACACACCTAACCAGTCCTTTCCCTTGAGTTTCCCATACTTCCCTCTTAACTTGCAGGCTCAGGTTATAGGGCTGTGACCTCAGGCAATTTCCTTAACCACGCCTCGCACCTCTATTTCTGTTAGTAAAAGAAGAACCGGAATTCTCCTTCCCATCCATAGTCATGATGGGGACTGGAGCAAATGTAAGGCACCTAGCACAATACCAGGCCTGCAGTCATGGCTCAATCAATGCTATTTTTGGAGTAATACAATTAAAGTCCGAATCTGGCAAAGGGAAAGGAAGAATAAGGTGGGAAGTGAGTGGTAGTGAACATAGAAGAGAGCGTTGCTCAGGGCTTTGGTTTGAGCAGATGTCCATCATTTTACGGTTGCCCAACAGGTGTGGCTACAGTGGGCACAGCTGTGTGCAGAAGCTCTGGCCTGCTGCACATCAGACACTGCACTAAGACTCTGGAGATGCAGAGACATAAGAAGACTTGTCTGCTTCACAGACATTTAAGAGTGCAGCAGGCCACCCTGTGCACAAATAATGCAGGTATCATCATTTATGACTCTCAGGCTCACAGTTAATCCCTTGAGGCCAGGGGCTGTGGTTCATGGTTCTTTATCATCTGATTTCCCAGCTCAGTTCCGGCACAAGGTAAATGCACAATAGAAACTTGCTGTTTCATTAGCCCGTGAGAGTAACATGAAAATCATTTAGAGAAATGTAACCCATTCTGGCCTTTCAATTGCAGTAAATGGAAGGAACTAGTAGCTTTTGAAAGCAGGGGCATTGGGCTAGTATTCAGGCCGCAGTACCAGCACATGGGCAAGCCCAGGCTTACTGCGTGGTCTTGGCTTTCATTGGCCTTGCTTAACACAGTTCATGCATCTAATGACAATGAAGTAATACCAATATCTTACCTGCAATGCCCCTCTCGTGAGTCAGTGCCTGAAATAAGAGAGATGAGGGTAAACATTTGTATAAATTCAAAATTAATGTTTGGGGTTCAGAAGAGGTAGAGTTCACGTGTGTTTGGAAAGATAATAATAACGACAAAAATTCTTGAAGAAGCTCTCCGAAGGTAGCAACTAAAGAAATCTTCTTTTTGAAGTTGTTCAGGATTCAGATGCTCCTGTTTTCCTAATGCCCCTGGTAGAAATGCATGAAGATAGATGGGCTAGGCTGTGGGCTGCAAAGCCGCTCACACCCAGACTCATACTCAACACATTCACTTCCTCTATGTGAAACCTCAAATGTATGAAAAAGTGCTCATCACCTCTAGTAATTAGAGAAATGCAAATCAAAACTACCCTAAGATTTTATCTAATTCCAGTTAGAATGACTATTTTCAAGAACACAAGAAGTAATAGGTGTTGGCATAGATGTCGGGGGAAAGGCACCCTCATACATTGCTCGTGGAGTTGCAAATTGGTGCAGCCACTCTGGAAAGCAGTGTGAATCCTCAGAAAGTGAGAATCCTCAGAAAACTTGGAATGGACCCACCATTTGACCCAGCTAGCCCACTTCTCAGTTTATACCCAAAGGACTTAAAATCAGCATACTACAGTAAAGCAGCCACATCTATGTTTATAGTTGCTCAATTCACAATAGCTAGGTTATAGAACCAACCTAGATGCCTTCAACTGATGAATGGATAAAGAAACTGTGGTGTATATACAGAATGGAATACTACTCAGCCACAAAGAAGAATAAAATCATGGCATTTTCTGGTAAATGGACGGAGTTGGAGAATATCATGCTAAGTGAAATAAGCTAATCCTAAACAACTAAAAACCGAATGTTTTCTCTGATAAGTGGAAGATGATACATAACAGGGTGGATGGGTGGCAGAGAGGGTAAGAGAAGAATGGAAGAACTTTGGATTGTGTAGGGGAAAATGGGGCGGGAAGTGGTGGGGGAAGGAAAAACAGTTGACTGAGACAGTATTGCACTATGTACATGTATGATTACATGAATGGTGTGAATCTACATCGTGTACAACCATAGAAATGAAAAGTTGTACCCCATTTGTGTGCAATGCATCAAAATTCAGACTGCATCAAAAATTTTAAAAATAATTTTTAAAAAAGACGCAACTTCTCTGGCATTTAGTGTCCTCTTCTACAAACAGGAGTGATGTTTTTGATGTGGTAGGACTGGTTACAAACTCACTGAATGCACCTGCAACAAGATATATGAGAAGCCTCAGTTTCTCCTTCCTTCCTTGCATCTCACTAGAAGCCCAGTTGTTTACAGAACAGATTATAGTTGGAAGTCTTCTCCTACTAAATGAGTCATTTATTTTGGTCATAATTTTAAAGACTTATTCATAATGATATGTACATCAATATATTATATAATTGTGTTCATTACATATGTATAATGGTGTATGTTATATATGTATGTAAATATATTGTACATATATATGTATATCACAAACATACATATACATGTTCCTGCAGTAAAAAAATTAAACAATACCAACAAAGTTTCTATCAATCCATTTTTAAAGATAGGTTTCCTTCTCCAAAACTCAGTTTCATGAGAAAAATATGAGTCCAAATAGTGTTCCTATCTGACTTCAAGAATCAGACAGCTGGGATTTATTCCCTCAAGGCAGTCAAATCTAAAACTATCCTCAGGAGGCTCTGAGAAAAGTACCTAGCAGTCCGAGAGATTTGTGGGTCGGTGATCTCTTCCTGGATTCTGATTAGGGCCAGGTACACTCTCTCCAGATAGTTCTTCAGAGTTCCCTTTACTCACTGTGCCCTTTATTCTTGCCAGGAACACACCCGGTGACAGATTATCTGCAAGAATGTGGGATAGAGAATCAGGCGCCGGCAATGCTCAAAGGCTGGTCGGTGGCAAAAGGCAGGTTATGGAAACTAACTCTCAACTTTCACATCTGTGAAATAGGAGTGGTATTCGTTTTAATCATGTCACAATATTGCTAAGAACATTGAATGAAATCATGCTTTAAAATGCTGAAGTATTTATACAAGACACTATGGAGATACACATGATAAAGAATGGAAAAGCATTTGAAGATACAAGAGTGGACAGTCTTTAGTAGACATAACTTGTATATTCTTCCGTTTAACAACACTCCTAATTTCACAAAAACCCACTGATTTCATCTTTCACTATTGTGCGGTATCTACTCACCAATTTATTGCATCTCTGGAATAGTTCATCATGAAGTTTTATTCAATAAAATTTATCAAGTACCTACAAAGTGCCAGCCTTAACCATACCAGCGAGCAAAACAGACCAAAAGATCTGTCCTCATGCTGTTTAATTGACTTTGGGAAGTCCCACGGATGGTGGTCCAGAAATGGAGGTTCTCTGACGTACAGAGGCTAGAGTGAGATCCCAGGTCTTGTTTTCTTCACCTTCCACCTAATGTAATCCTGAGTCCCAGTTCTCTCAAAAATCCCCTACCTGGCATTAGTCCAGGACAGGCGTTTGGAATTTTGAGCCAATGTTTGGTGCTCAGAAGTTGGACAGGAACCATGTGCTGACTGCCAGCGATGCAGTTTGAGAACTGGTATCTGGATTTAATTTCCACTGTCTGTCAGAAGGAAGCTTTGATCAGATCCTGCATTTTTTCACTTCTACTAAGTGACTAGAGGCTACTACTTGCCCATTATCACTGCCTCCATGTGAACTCTGGATTAGAGGGAATAGTGGGGCTTTATTTACATGAATTCCCCCAGAATTGTCTCTCTCTACTCTCCAGTTTTTGCACAGTTAGTGCCAGTGGCTGACTGAGTAACTGGACCTTGTGTTGGGGAAGGTATGGATGGGAAGTGGGGAGGGGGACCCACACCTATCGCAAAAGGAAGTGCCCCAGGAATAAGTGACTGCAGCTGGGTCTTAATGGCTTTTCTTCTCTGCCGTCATTTTCCTTTAAGCCCAAAAGAAACTCTTTGTAATACGTGTTAAAATTATGGTTCAGATTTCTGATGATCAAGTTACATAGATTAAAGTAATGGATACCAGACTCCGCATCAATTCAGGTATAAATATGGATGAAATGAATGTACATTATCCACTGTTATAAATCTGTGTGTTCAAGGAAAGACATAAATCTCCCAAACCTTTCCTACCTCAGGGTATGAAAGTGGAGTGTTTTTTTTTTTTTTTTTTTTTCCTAGTGTTTTCGATGAAATTATGATTTGGAGTAATTTGCTGGTTTTGCAGAAACCTCAGACTTTTTTTTTTTTTTTAACAAGAAAGGGTAGAGTATATTATTTATAATGGTGAGTCATTAAAATACTCCAGGAAGTCATCGCTGCAGAGGGGGTTGGAGAGGCAAGGGGTTAGGCGGCATTCCAGATGTGCATGTGTGGAGAGGAGCTGAGCCTTTGGAGAAATTTATAGCACCTGGGTCCATTGTAAAGGGCTCCTGGCCTGGGGCACTTCTGTTCTCCGGCCCTCCCTCAGCCCTATCGCCACAGTTCCTGCAGGGGCTCACAGGCAGTGGTGTGATGGGCACATGGCCACAGGATGTTGTGGTCTGGAAGGGAAGCCTGAGTTCTCGCTGCTGCTGAGGCACAGGGCTGATGAAAGCGAGCTTCTTATAGCCTAGGGCCCTCACGTGAATGAGAAGAAGCCTCGTGGTTTGGAGCAAGGCACACCCAGCTCTGTTCTCCCCAGCTGTGCGTTCGGGCACCTTCTTTTAGCCCTCGAAGTTTCACAGTCCACAGAATGGAGACACCAGAGTGCTTTCCATGTAGCTTCAGTGAGAAGTTAGATCATGGGGTGAAGTCACCTAGTGCAATTCCTTTATCTTCCTACAAACCCCAACTTGTAGGACTTAAAGATTCATGGCCCCACATCGCATCATGGACGCTCAATGATTTCCTTAGCTCCTGCTCTTTCTATCTCCCCTCAGCTAAGCCTGCTGCTGAACCCAGAGGGAAGTTCAACGTCTCTAAGTCATGAGTCAAGAACAAAGACCTTAAAGGGGATACACGGGCCCTTTGGATGAGATTGCTCCATTATCCCCTCTCCTGCAGCATCCAAATGAGCTCCCAGCCACCTTCTGCTCAATCCAGCCAGCAGGAGGGAAAGTAGGAAAAGCAGTGTAGCTCCTTCCCTTTAGGGACTAACCTGGAAATGACCCACATCATTTCATTCACATTTCACAAGCAAAAATTCAGTGTACCTTATGGCTGTACCTAATCTTGAAGACTGTAGAGAATATTCTTCACCTGAGAAAGCCACAGATTCAGCTAGATTCACTTACCACCCAAGAAAGGGAGAGGGACATTTGGAGGCAGTTAGCATTCCCTTCCAGAAAGGTCATGGGAGATGAGCCAGAAATTCAAGTTTAGCCATATTCTAGAAGAAAAAGATCTGGGCTCTTCAGGAGTGAAGAGAGGAAGATTACAATACTATGGAGCATAAAATATGTCTGTGACCTGATCATCGGGGTAATCAAGACATAGCTATGTGGCTCACTGTGTTAAAGTGCTGGTTTCAGAAGCAAAGGTACTAACTAGGCCTAGCCTACTGTGGGTCAAGTACAATTTACCTTTCTCTGCAGCCTTGGTCATCCTTTGCTTACCCAATGTGCTTTTGCTGCTGTGCCACCAGTGTGTTCCCCATGGCCTGATGCATAGATGACAATCATTGAACGAATGAACAAATGAATGAATGAATGAATGAATTCATGCAAGAATGAAATGAATGACAAGGAGCAACTGGGCATCAGGAACAGTGACATTAGTGGGCACTTTAACAAACAAAACCAAGTCATCTCCGCACTCCTGCGCCCCCACCATCCTTACCCTTAAAGATAAAAGAGTAAGGATGCTTCTCATTTATACAGAGAAAAGCCAGAACAGCAATTCCTCAGTGCCTATGCACTTACCAGCACCCACATCCTTTCTTTCTCCCTTCTCTGTGTCCCATTGGGGGGAGTGCTCCCCCAGCTCCTCATACCCCTCCCTCTGTTCCTCAGGGCCTGTGCCCCCCATATTCCCTCCCTTAGGCATCTTCCCATTGCTTATTTTCTTCTGCATCCTTCAGGCTTTAAATAGATTCACTTTCTCCCATCTTTAAAAAGAATAAATATTCACCCAACACTGACTTAGAGGTGTATCTTTTCCCCCACTTTACTGCCAAACTTCTTCAAAGACCTGAAGGGACTCGCTGTTCCTGGTTCTTCACCACCCACTCCCTTTCTGTTCCATTTGACTTTTGGCTGGTATCTCTACCACAACCCTCACACTGTGTGGGTCAAACCAGGGATGATCTCCCTGTTTCAATTGCCAAGGGAATTTCTAGTTCTTATCACACTGTCTTTTCAGAAGCATTTGACCCTGTTGCTTACTCCCTTTTTTGAGAAGCTTTCTTCCCATGGCAAAATATTACCCATCCTGGTCTTTTTCCTTCTTCTTGGGATGCTTCTTCTATGTCTCCTTACAGACTCTCTTTCTCTGATCATCCTTAAATGATGGTGCTTCTTAGGCCTCTGTCCTAGGTTATCATCTATTCCCTCTCTACACACAGATTCCAAGACATCTCATTCACTGCCCTTATTTTCATGTGTATGTAATCTATATGCATATGAAGTCCAAATGCTTATTTCTAGACCACTCTTATCTCTAGAGTGAAGATACAATTGCCTCTTCCATTCATTTAGATATTATAAAGACACCTAGAACATTCCATGTGTGAAATTAATGCAGACTCTGACCCTTAGTATCCTTGTGCCTTGATTTTTCCTCATTTTTAAAGCACATGTAATATTTGAGAATTTTCATGGGGTCAAATTGATTGGCATATACAATTGTGCTACATTCACTGTGAAGTGCTAGATGTGTATGAAGAACAACAATCATGTCGATCAGCAAGGCTTCACTGAGTGCTTACAAAGTGTCTAGCAAGGTTCTGAATGTTCTGGGGATTAAAGAATAGAACTAACCATGGATCTTATTTTGAAGACCTAACATCCATTGGGGAGCAAAAAAATGAAATAATGAAGCACTAAACTGTGATGTAGGCAACTGAGTTCACAAGAATGGAACAGCCAGTGGTGCTGCAGGTGGGGTTCTTGAGGACTCTCTATTTCCCCCCAGCCCCACTCACCCTCTTCTTAAAGACATTGCCCTGCCCACAGCACAGAAGACCCAGCCCTAGTTGTCACATGACCTCGTACCCACAGCCACAGCCATTTGGATTGGGATCCACCTGACCTGGGCGGAGCCTATCAAAATGTGTCTCCCAGGGATGTGTCCTTCAGACTGAGTTGAGGAATACTAATTCACAGATGTCACCAGATCTAATGCCATGGGGATATAAACAAAGACTATGAAAACCCAAAACCCCCCCAAAAGCCCTCAGTGAAATCCTATTCACTAAAGGGAGAATAGAGCTGATAAGCAGGAGAAGTGGAGATAGGGGCCATGTGGTTCAGCACCAGAAGTGGAGACCAGGAGTTGTAAGTCAGCTTTCCAGTTGAATTGAGACCTGGCTAGGTGCTATAGTTTGGATCTTGAACATCCCCTAAAGGCCTATGAGTAATCGGTATGTACCCAGGGTGGTGCTTTGGGGGACAGTAGGTGCTTTAAAAGATGGGGCCTAGTGGGAGGTCTTTAGATCACTGGGAATGTGCCCTTGAAGAGGATCATGGAACCCTGGACCCTCCTTACTCCTTTGCTCCCTGACTTGTATAGAAGCAGTTTTGCTTTGACACACCCTCCTGCCATGACATGCTGCCTCTTCACAGGCCCACAGAACAGGGCCATCTGATCATGTATGGGGACCTTCAAAACTGTGAGCAAAACTCAACTATTTCTCATTAAGTTGATTATTTCAGATATTTTGTTATAGTGAAAGAAAACTAACACATTACTTTTCCTGTGACCATGCTAATTTTTTAATTGTAAATCTTAAGTTCATTCTGTATCTGATGGTGCCGTATCACATTTGTGCTTATTTTTTTAAATATAGGAAGATATTGAAATATTAGGCACCTTAGTCATGTACTAATGTAGATTTAAATTGTGATTTGATTTAAGTTGATCATGGGGATTTGATTTCTTACAACATCTA
This sequence comes from Sciurus vulgaris, assembly GCF_902686455.1. Taxonomy (NCBI): domain Eukaryota; kingdom Metazoa; phylum Chordata; class Mammalia; order Rodentia; family Sciuridae; genus Sciurus; species Sciurus vulgaris. The sequence continues at coordinate 64,062,394 of NC_136476.1, forward strand.
ATTGTTAATGGGAAATAGTTCTGTTAATGCATCTATCGTGCACTAATTACTTTAATAATAATAACTATGCAATCATCTTGATTTTATAGTGGCTTATAGTTTACAAAGAGATTTTATATGTATTATCTCGTTTGAACCTCACAGAGAGGTTCAGAGAGGATAAATTATATAGCAAGTATGGGACATCTATTGAGGTCTCTTTATTCTTATTCCAATTATAAAGCAGATTAAGAGTACACAATTTCAATTAGTGCATTCTCCGACCTAGCCCTGAAATTGGTATGTGTGAAGATACATCCTGGAACATTGCAAAGAAACTGAAGCCACTTGTCTGTCTTTTATATTCAAAGTCCTAAAGTTCTAAGAGGAGAGAAAGCCCAAATTCAGCTCAGTTCACTAATATATTTTCTGATTTCTTATCATCTACCAGCTCTGAGCTAGGCCCTGAATTTTTTTGTGCGTGGACATGCTGAGTCTGAAACATCTGTATTAGAAAGGTAGAGTATCAAGTCCAACCTGTGAAAACATCAAGTTTAACATTCAAGTGATCTTCTCTACAGTGACAGTGGCTGTGTTACCCAGGGACAGTGGTCAGCGGTTTCATGGAAACATCTCCGTCTATTTAGCTCTGACATCTGGCTCCCTGGACACCTGATACAGAGAATGCTGAAAGCAAAGAGCCTGGTAGTTCAAGGCTTTTGATACTGAGAGCAGGAGCTTTCACGTAATCTCATAAAACTTGCAAAAGCTGCTAGATCATCCCTGAGACAGCTACTCTCTCTCCCATCTATTTTGGGAGGAGGAGGAAGCCCAACTTAAATCACCCTGTCCAAGTGTGGACTGAGAAAATGTTTCCAAATATTTCCCAGTTTCAAGAGAGCAGAGAACTTGCTGGGAGGAAGAATAGGTGATTCCTTCTCAGTATTCTGCAAGGACAGGCTTGGGCTAAGGGACACCTGCCTGTCTACCTGCCCCCCACCCATTGTTCTGTTTCTTGCTGCAGTTCTTCTGCCCCTACCCTCTTCAGAATGCAGGTTATAGTATGGAAAATGAAGGCCAGGAGGTTGTTTGACTGAAGGCTAATGCACACATAGACACTAAACTAGCCATCGTACCATCAGCCTTCCCAGCTCCTCACAAGTTCCCCAGCATGAAAAGGGGTACATTTAGACACCAAGTCCCTGACTGAAGAAACAGAAAATAGGGCCATCAAAGCTGAGGGTTTGGCCCAATTCCCTGATATGCTTGGCCCCCTATTCAAAGAAATAAATTGGTCTTAAGTACAATAAGTGAGACTCTTATATTCCTCTGAAATGGAAAGAGGAGCTATCAGGCATGAGAATTATCCTTCCCACCTCCTGGCTTGTGGGAATCAGAGTAGATCCTCAGAGCCTACATTGCTTGTTGGCTCTTAGGAAACCACATGTTTCCCTGCCCAGGCCCTCCAGCCAAAGCTGAGTTTCTCAGAAATATCTGCTCATGCAGAACCCCAGGGTTTGAGAGGAGCAGCATTTTAGATGGACAGAGTTCCTACTACTGTGCCACATTTTCAGCTAAAGTAGGGGTTGATCTTGCTCAGGGAGCACCACAAATCCTATCCCCCTTTCCCCAAGAATTCATGATTCAGAAGAGGTTCCTCTTATATTTACATGAAGTTTGTCATTCCCAGTGGGCTAATCTAATTTAATTGGCTCATGGTGGCTTCTCCATTCTGCTTTTAGGTCCTAGGTCCAAAATATTGACAGAACTATCTCAGTTGGAAGGAATTAGAAGCCAGTTGTCTCTCCATCAGTAGGAACCCTCAGACTCGGAAGGTGCTACTCCCCTGAGGAGGTAGCCCAATCCCAGGAGGGACAGCACAGTCACAGAAAATCACAGGCAAGGAAGGGTATGCCATGCTCCCGGAGACACTGCGTGGACATGTGAATTCTATGAGGCCAAGGCCTGCAGCTCAAGGAAGAGAGAGTGGATCTTTCTAAGCACCCCATTTTGTGCAACAACAGGAAGAAAAGAAAAGGTAATTTTGAAATTTCATTTTGTAACTAGTGTTATTCAAAAGGAATAACATTTTTCTCTGTGACTTTCCTTGATGTTTCTAACATGTATTAGTTTGATTAGCACTTGATGAGTTTGTGGAACATTTATACCTCTGGAATACACACTGGCAAGGCAAAGGAAAAGAAAGCTCCGCCTGAGATTGAGTGGCCCATAATCTTCTAGGAGAAATGAATAAACTGACAGCTATAGCTTAAAGTAATGGGTTAAACTCAGGGGACATCTGGGAGTCCCAACTGACCTGGGAGTTGGAATCTCAGAGGAGATCACACCTGAGGACAGTGGTTTGGAGGAGAAACATCATTTTGATGGTTAGAGGAATTAGTAAATAACTCTCATATAATCTTTTTAAAGGGGTCATCAATGTTCTAACCTTCTAGTATGTACTGTCATTTAAACCCACAGTAGCCCCATGAGATTATATAATTATTATCCTCTTTTTATAGCTACAGAGCCCTGGACTCAGAGATGGTAAGTAGCTTGTCCCAGACCAAGGCTGTAGCAGATCTCAGATTCTCACCCAGGCAGTCTGGCTTGACAGATCATGCTCTTGGACACTCTGTCCTTGGATTCCACCACAATGACAGAAACCTCAGACAATTGGAGCCAGAGAGCAAGGTGAGAAACAGAAGATGAGCAATGAAATGGAGTGAAAAGCAGAGCCAGGTCTTTGTAAGTCACGCTAAGTCTTTATTTTTCAGATTGGGTGGCAGATATTGTTAAGAGTATACGATGAAAGATCAGGGGAATTTCTAGGCCAATATCTATCATTTTGCAAACATAAATTTTACAGAAGAACTATCTTAAGGTTTATTCCAAATATTTTGATGACACACCACACAAAAGTAAAATCAAGCAACTATTTTATCTTACAAATTGCAGTTGGTCACATGTTTTGTTTAACAGTACAAGATTTACAAAACATTATATACTTATTTTATTTTATTTCCTATCCATGAATTCCCTGAAAATACAAAGTGTAGACGATTCTTCCGTGTGTGCTTGTGTCTGTTATTTTGGGACTTATTTAAGATATAATGATCTTAAATTTTAAAACATGTATCAATGGCTAAATGCAGGAAATCTTAGGCATAATCTTAAAAGAGGTTAACATTTACAAAATGTGCAAAACTCAGAAATAACCCCAAATCTCTAAACACCATGAAGACCATGACCTTGCCCCAAGATTCCTCATTACATACTTCAGAGGGGGCAAGGTAGCACTAACCAACTACAACTCATGGACTGATTGTTAATTCCAGAAGCTAGCTGAAAAAGTCTGTCCTTAAGTGTTTCTTAAAATGTGAGCTTTGTTGTATAACCTTTTGGTTCCAAGGTGACTGAACGTAGAGTTTTCTTATTAAGAAGACTTCGAACCGTCACTGCACAAATACATAGTTTTGGCATTCATTTTTTTTTATACCTACAAAATTTGTATGACAATTGCCTGAACTTTTTGAACCCAGAAGCATTAATTTGGATGGGACCAATAAGAACAAGATAGAGATAGACAGATAGATGACAGATAGATATCACACAATATACTGAATAGTTCTTTTGAGTTAAATATCAAGATCATCTTGAAAGATGAAATGCAAGTAACAGGAAAGGAATTGAAATATGACCAAATGTAGCTGAAGTAAAAAAAGAGGCAGCCATACTGGAAAAACATGCATCATTGAATGACTCATCATACACCGCTTTAATGTGCTCAGAAATACAGTTCTAGCACCCCTGGGTTCAATCCTGGATACAAAAAAAGAAAAAATAGTTCCAAAAACCAGATTAAAAACTGAAGTAAATTCAATGTCTAACTATATTAAGTGCTTGTGCCAATTATATAGTCATTTATTTGTCTTTCCTATGATCTCTCTCTCTCTCTCTCTCTCTCTTTTTTTTTTTTTTTTTTTTTTGATAACGGGGATTGAACTCAGGGGCACTCGACCACTGAGCCACATCCCCAGCTCTATTTTGTATTTTATTTAGAGACAGGGTCTCATTGAGTGGCTTAGCACCTTCCTTTTGCTGAAGTCGACTTTGAACTTGTGATCCTCCTGCCTTAGCCTCTGGAGCTGCTGGGATTACAGGTGGGCGCCACCATGCCCAGCTCCTAAAATCTTTAAATTTAAAGTATTTGGGTTAAAAGTATTATTAACAAAGTAGTGAAATGAATAAACACTAAAAATAATGTGTAAATTTAAAAATGTTTGTACATGTGTAAAATAATATCTATACACATGTACACATTTAGTTTGTGTGCTCAGATGTGAAAATAGCTCACATCAAAACCACAGTGCACTTTTGAATATGTCAGTCACTTTAATATTATTCTTCTGAGAATGAATCACCTCAAAAATACATCTTTGAATTTCAGTATGTTCAATGAGGTAGAAAACTGATAAATCATATTTTATAAATAGTGGTGTGAATATCATCTTTTAAGACAAAACTGAAATGAAATAAGATGTGACCTTGAAAACTTACTGTAATATTCAGTTGTCCAGATGGGTTGAACCAGAGAAACAATTGAATCATGATTTTCTTAAAAGGTCTACACAGCTTCTTTTGTCATGTGGGGTGGGGGGAAATAACAGAGCAAGAACCTGGGTAAAGTGAAAAATTTCATTTTCTTAATGACTAGGAGTGAAAGAAAAAAAACCACATTCTTTACTATAACAAAGTAATGTTTGAGAACAGAACCATGAGGATTACCTCTAGGAGTTCTGAGTTTTTGAAGTCCACTTATATGTCATCAAAATGTGACCATATGCTTTTCCATCCAAATCAGCAGTGAAAGTGGATCCTCTTAATTGAAAATGAAAGTTGATCCTGTTTATAACTATGCCAAGACAATTTTATTAAACAGACTACCAGTCCCCCAAAAACAGTAGGTGCACTCATCATATATCTATTATTGGAATGGGATGGGCCTTACATTCCCAGACACCTCCCCTATCAGAGAGAGAGAGAGAGAGAGAGAGAGAGAGAGAGAGAGAGAGAATATGAAAGGGAGAAGCAAAAGAAAATTTAATATGGCACCCTTTTTATGATAGATAGTGAGGGGCTGATATATGTACCACTGTTTTGACAATGAGTACAATCTACCCTGCCAGAGATGAGGCAGAGAAGGGTTTCTTACATCTCTGCTGCCACACCTCATGGGTGTATGTATCCACCTGTTTCTATCTTTGTGTTTCTCTGGAAGAGCTTGATATGAATTCTGTAGGTAAATGGGAATCATTGAAGGAGTATAGACCAGGAAGAGATCTTACAAGATTTGATTCTGGAAGGATCATCCATTCTTGCTGCAAACAAGCTGACGGAGAGGGATGAGATAAAAATGAAGACAGAGATTCAACTGATGGAGGCCGTTGTCCAGGTGAGAAGTTATGAGAGCTGGAGCTAAGGCTCTGATTGTGAGAAGAGAGAGTAGTAAAGAGATGAAACAGCTTTGCCATGTTGGATCATGTGTGGTGGCTTTGATCAACCACAGAGCCTTCTTCTGTAAGACCTGGCTCCATATACCTTGATATCCATGATACTTATCATCAATGAATTCAGTGTTTCAACCCTCCAACTCCAGTTTTCTATTTAAAAGAACCTGAATTGGAAAAGAATTCCTCCCTCCCATGCAGCTGAGGCCACAAATAGACACACCACATAGAAACTGAGGCATATTTGTAGGTAATCAGAAATTCAGAAAATGCAAGACACAACATATTTTCTTTAATAAATTTCTACTTATGAAATATAAATTTGATTCTAAACAAGATGCAAGAGGCTGTTCAAGGCAGTGTACACACCTCTCCTTCCTGGTATTCCCCTGTGGTAGAGACTACTGCTACTGCTTAATAGAGAGGTGAATTTCCCAAGGCCACATAGCTGTTAACACAGGACTCAGAATTCCAGACAGATACATCTGCCTCTGTAGCACATGCTTGTCCCAGCCTCTGCACAATGCTGCCTGACCTCGCACGCAGGGAAGACAGACCTTTGGGACCAACCTACTTGGAATAACAATTTGCTTCCTGGCAAGAAAACAGGAAGCCTCCGATATGGCCCTTTTCTAACTAGCCTCTTTGTGAAACAAGTAGGTCTTCCTCAAGTTCTTTTAATGATTACATTGTATCCCTAAAGGCCGAAAATTAGGTCACTTGTGTCTGTGAGATCAGTTCTACTCCAGTCATTTAATTAACAAATATGAATCCAGGGCTTTCTGTGTGCCAAGCCTGAGACCATGCTACACGAAATATAAAGGCTGACCCTGCCCTCAAGGAGCTCCCAGCCCAGCAGATAACATGAGATGTGAACAAAGATGACGATAATGCAAGGCAAACGTAGGTGAGGGTCATATTGAATTATGCTGGGAGGGATGTAGAAATTTCAGAAGAGATCATCCAAGTACATTTTCATGCATGAGAAGACACTTGAGCTGGCCTGGAGGAGCCACTGAAGTTGCATGTGTGGTATTGCTATATGATGTCTCAGGTGGGGGCAAAAGTATAAACAGAGACCCAGAGGTTGGTAATTAGGGACATGGGCAAGGAACAGTGTGGTGATGAACGTCCTGGAGGCAGCGAGGGGTGGGTGCTGAAGGAGGCTTTTTCTTTTGCCACTCTGACACTGACATTTGAGAATTTGATTGGGTTCCTGGCTATTCTCAGGAGCGGCTGTGGTAATCTTTGAGGCTGGCACAAGGCTGAACACTTCTATCTTTGTGCAGTCTTTTTCCTTTTGATGAGTCCCTGGACGTATGAAATCCACCTCCTCTCTTGGTGCTGTTATCAAATCTCATACTTGCATTCAAAATGGGGTCAAAAAAAAGAGAAGAAAAGGGCAATTGATTTGTATGTTTCAGTCATTTCCTTGGGAACACGCTGAGCTTTTACTCTGGGGTGACTGCGAAAGAGACCCTGCCTGTGATTAGATCTGTCAGGCAGTGGCTGTGTTACACTAGGTACCTGGGGAAATAAAACCACGGGCAATTGCCGATGTCTGCTTGCCCAGAGAGCTGTCTGCCGTGCAGCGCAGTAACGGGTGAGTTTGTGTGGCTGCCTGTGGGAACCACTTGGCTACGACTTGGCTGGGGGAGTCCAGATTTGAATCTGCTGGACAGAAGATCTCTAAAACCCCTACACGGATCCCAGATTTGATACTCTGGATACATGGACACAATGAAATGATGCAATGGCAATGACACGATTAGGTGTCTGTGCAGACTAGTTCCCACGTTTCTATCTTGTCCTTAGAATATTGAATTTTGAGTTAAATACCTACTTAGACGATTCCTATACTGAAAAGTGAACACTTGATTTTACGGATTTTTTTCAGTCTCATTTTTAGCCCAATGTCTGGTTCAGTGCTGAATAGCAACTTTCAATTGCTTAAATATTAGATGTACAGTAGATGGAAACATATCTAAAAAGAAGATAAACTTTGAGATTCTACTTCCCATCATGGCAAGGTGTTATTTTTTTAGTTTTATACGAGAAGCTACTATAACACAGAGAGGCAACTGTCACATAGCTGACTTCCGTCGCAGTCCAAGACCCTTACCCCTAGAACAGAGCTCATTCCTCTGTCCTTTGACACTCTTCAGCAGTTAATTACCTATTGCTTTTTGAATCTTCAATGATATAGACCTAAAATCGTATAACTCAACAGAGCCTAAAAGAGGATCCTTCCTACTCTGACCCCAGTTTTCTATTTTTAGTAAATAATTGAGAAGTGGAAATGTCAGGTGACTGGACGTCATACCCATCCCTCAAAATCCTGCTTACTCATAAGGACTGTAATCATCATGAGGAAATGTGGAATTATAACCGTGATGGGTGGATGCTAGAGAAGTGGGTGGTACAAGAGTCGAAGGTCCAATAAAATAAAAAAAAAGAGCTAACCAAACCAGCAGTCTGAGGATTAGCTAATTGATCATGAAACACATATTCATTGACTTAATACTTTGTGCCAGAGACCCTTCTAAATGCTGAGTACATAACAGTGAGTAAACACTCAAGTCCCTGCTGCATGGAGCTTACATTTTAGTACAAGGGAGATAGCAATAAATAAACAAGAAAATAGATGCTCTCTTGGAGAGAGATAGCATGGACATGAAATGGCAAACATTAGGGATTAGTGCGTGAAATAGAAAGCGCAAGCACAAGGTCCCCATGGAATGTCAGGTCATAGCATATTTAAGGAACTGAAATATTTCTACATGGAGTATGCGTGTGTCACATTAAGACACCAGAGCTAGCTTGTGTCCGTTTATACTAGGTTTTGAAAATCAGGCTAAATAATTGACATTGTTAAACATTCCTAAACAAGGAATGGCATGATTAGGAGTGAGTGTGTGTGTGTACGTGTGTGTGTGTGTGTGTGTTAAAAAAAATATGATCACCGTGTTGAAAATTATTGGAGAGAAACAGTAGTAACTCTGAAGAGAGAGGTTTGGAAGATATCTTGGCAGCTGAGGTGAGAGGTGATGGTGCCCCAGACTGAGGTGGGGCCAGGAGAATCAAGGAGAAGGGAAGAGGTGAAGAGAGGTTTCAACTTTTGTGGAAGTGTCAGGGGTAACACTAAGGGTTTTGTTTTTTTTTTTCTTTTGGGGAGGGGGTGTACCAGGGATTGAACTCAAAGGCACTCAACCACCAAGTCATATCCCCAATTCTACTTTGCATTTTATCTAGAGACAGGGTCTCACTGAGCTGCTTAGCTCCTCAGTGTTGCTGAGGCTGGCTTTGAACTTGCAATCTTCCTGACTCGGACTCCCGAGCTGCTGGGATGACAGGTGTGCACCCCCATGCCCAGCCTCAGGGTTTTCTTAAGCAAGTGGGTATATTATTCCATGTATTGAAAGGGATAACACTGGAAAGGAAGCACATTTTGAGAAAGGAAGAATTGGAACCCCAGTATTTGGATTTTGAACTTGTCATGGCTAAGACACTCATGAGGCATCACAGTAGAGGTATTAAATAATCAATTGAGTCATATGAATCTGTAGCTCACAAGAGATTGGGACTGAAAATCTGGAGATCTCAGAGGATATGCAAAACCTGTAAGTGGACAAGCTCACTTAGGAAAGTACAGCATAAGATAGAGACTTGAAGAACCCCAACATGAAGGAGACAGGGAAGCAGAAGCAAAGGAGTGAAAAGGAGACTGTGATATTACAGAAGCTAAGGAAACAGAAAAATTCCAAGAGAAAAAAAGTCTTGAATGCTGCTGAGATTTCAAGTAAGTTACTGATGGAAACCTGTCCATTGGACTTGTAAAAAGGTGGTTATCAGCCAACATACAACATATACACATATAGTTTCTTTGAAGAGTTAAGTGTCAAAGAAGGTAGTTGCTATTAAAAATGTGCTTAAAATGATGAATTTTGTTTTTGTTTTTATTTTCCAACATCTATTCACTTTGCTGCTGGGCTGTAAATTTCCTAAGTCTAGGGAATATCTCATTCCCCGGATACTCTTGCTGTTCATGGTAAAGTTTAGTAATATTTGTTAAGTAAATGAATGAGAAACAAATAAATGAGGATTCAGAGAATATCTTGGTCAACTATTTTTTAGAAATTTATAAACTCCTATGAAGAAAACATTTGTGACATCGGAAGTCAATTTATGCAGGTCAATTAGGCTGTCATGTACTGTCACGGTCACAGAGACACTTTGAACTGAAAAAAAGTCTATGCCCTTAAAAAAAAAAAAGGATTCAACTGTGAGTGTTATCTCCTTGAATCTTGCCACTTCTCTTTATCTTTAGTGCTGTTGCCTTAATTCTGATCCTTTTTATTTCTCATTTGTTCCACCAAAGTTTCCCCTTTAATTCATAGCTGGATTAAGCCCTTTCAGTGCTTTGGTGCTGCAAACCCTCTTGATGCTACCTATAAATCAAAACTAAAATAATACCAAACTATAAAACATAACGCTTATGAATATACTAATAATGAAATGAAAGGACTTTCTTCTATATTTCACTGCTTGTAAAATTCTGGATAAATCATGCAGCTGACACTTGCTCATTCACCCCTGCATTATTGGCAACCTAAGAATGAGCTGAACCTGCCTGCTGAGAGATCCACTGTTCCTCCAGGGTTGCCTCTCTCCAGTTCACCATCTTCCAGAGTCATCTGAAATGGCAGAAGTGATTATTTCTTATGAATCTTTCCTGAGCTTCTCATGACCATAGGACAGAGTTCATTCTCCTGGCTTGGATTATGGGATTTTCTGTGTTATGACCTCTGGAAACAACTCGCTGTCCTCTGTGGCCATGATCCACATGTGCTCCAACTGTCTAGATATTTTGTAGTCTCTGAATCCCTGTGGGCTCCTACAGATCCACACATTTGCATAGCCTAATATATCTTCCCGTAATATCCCTCTCCAACTTCTTCACACACCAAATTCCTCCCTCTTTTTAGACTTAGCTAAAAGCCCCTTGCTCTCTGGTTTTCACCAGGTCTTAAATAGGTGCCCTTTATGCTGCTGCAGCACATTCTGTTTTTCCCCAGTCTACTCACTGTCTTGAAATTGACCTATCTCTTTCTTACAGGACCCCTCCCAAAAATGATGGCCAGCATCTATCAATCTTTTAGTGAACTCTACATGGATTGTCTAATTGAATTCTCACAACCTGGCCAAATGGTACTATTATTATTTGAATTTCACATGATACATTTAAGACCTGGCAACCACACAGGCCTATCAGGAATTAAAACCAAAGCCTCTAATGCTGGAATATACAATCTTTTTAAAATATTTTTTATTTGTTCTAATTTGTTGTATATAACAGTAGAATGCATTTATGCATTTTGATAAATCATACATAAATGGAATGTAATCTCATTTTTCTGATTATACATATTGTAGGATCACATCAGTCATGCAGTCATATTTGTACATGAGGTAATAATGTCCGTTTCACTCTATTATCATTCCTACCCCCCTACCCTTTCCCCTCCCTTCACTCCCCTCTACCTAATATAAAGTAACTCTATTCTTCCCTATCCTCCCCTCTTATTGTGAATTAGCATCCCCACATCAGAGAAAATGGTCTTTAGAATATATACTCTTAACAACAAGACTGTGAACTTCCTGAGTACAAAAAGTGAACATCATTCACCTGACATCCCTAGATTTTTGCAAGAGACCTGGAACAATGAGAATAGCAGGTAAGCATTCATTGTACAAAATGAATGAATTTATCTTGCCAAAATTTATTTCTGTTATCTCCTAACATTGCTAGGAAAATTAGATTATATGTATTTTTATTTTTTTCCCACAGTGTTCTTATATGAGAGTTAAAAAGAGGAAGAATGAAGCACAAATTGGAAGAATAGAAGCATTGGAAGGAATTTCATATGAAGGAAGAATGAGATTTGTATGGTATCATGTTGAGAACTTGAATTAGGGCCAAGAAAGCATCAGGAGGAACAGTTTCTACTACTGGGAATACAAACATTTTAACTTTTAAAGCTATAAATGATAGAATGGGCTGACCAATAAGGTGATGAGGTCCCCTGTCCAGGAAGTGCACAAGCAAAAGTTGAAGGACAATTTGGTGAGATGTTGCAGAAGAATTTCAACATATAATGAGGCTTCTTATTTTCTTTGAAGTTCTTTCTCATCCAGAAACTTAGGAATCTATGAAATTGGAGAGGGGAAAGGAGAGAAGAAAAGAACTCAAATCAAAACAGAGGAGGTTATATATTTTAATTTTCCTGTAGTTGTAACTGAGAATCTGTGTTTATGGAGGAGCCCATTTGTTGGGATTTATATGTTAAATCAAAAGGAGCAGGCAGATGAGAATAAGCTAATTGAAAAACCTTACTATGGAGACTTTTCTCTCCAGGGGATCATCCTACCACGCTGCTCCTTCACTCTTGAGATTCCTCCATTTCTACCACTTATGTTGGAGATTTCCCTCCTGTATCTGATGGGTTTCCCTGAAATGTGACCACAGAGAGATAGAAATAGGCCTTTCCTGAAACGGGTCTCTTTTGAGAGTAGAAGAGAGAGGCAGAAGATAAATTGCTTCAGTAGAGGAGAGATCAAAGATAGGAAGAAGCTCTCGCTGCCTGGTGGGACAATGCTTTGTAAATAAATCCTCCAGTCTATGGAGGACACAGAGATAGGGCTGATAATCCAAGCCTGAAAGCAGATGTGAGCAACTCCATAAATTTCTAGGGTTCTGGGTTTTCCTGGGATTGTGGGAGAAATTGGAAAAAAAGGAAATTAAAACAAAAACAAACAACAAACAAAAAAAAAGGAAAGATCCAAAGTAAAGAAATAGCATCTGGTGAGACCACCACAGTGTTGACTCATTGCAGAGGCCAAGCCAAGAAGTGGGATGCAAGGCTGTGACCATGGCAGAGAAGGCAGTGTCAGGGGATGCTGGAGTATCCGACAGCACTGCCCCAGCCTCGGCAGCAGGAAGGGTGACACAGGCACAAATAGGATTATCAAAGGGTATTTGTGACGGTCTTCTAATACCAAGGAGCAGGGCATGGAACCTTTATAACTCGACAGGTATGGTTGACTGAAGAAATTACTCATCTCCATCCTGAAACTCTGTTTAGTACTCCCTTTGGATTTTACTTACACTCCGTGAGGAGAGAAACCCTTCCTTGTTTATATTTGTTTCCCTGGATTATGGTGCCTGGGACAACATGTGCTAGTAAATAAGTCTTTCTGAATGATTGATTGAATGCCTAAATAAATCCATGAAAAGTAAAACATCAATTTCTTCATGAGAAACAATATTAGACACTGGCTTGAGTAGGAGATAGAATCTACAAATGAGGAAGACAGCATCTGTGTTCCTAAAGAGGCTATGTCAAGTGGAGATGCTAGAGAAGTAACAGTTAATTCAGTGGAATAAAGATTGGTGGAGGGAGAGGAAGTGCTGAGTTTAGACTTGTTCTAAATGTTGTTTGCTTCAAATTCCATAGAAGCACATTGGTATCTTGACACTTAAGGGTATTTTCTTTCTCTTTTTTGTACTTCTCGATTGTTGATGTAAATGACTGACATTCTGAGTAACTTAGAAAATGTTAAAAGGCAGGATAAATATAAATCATAAACTTACCACTCTGGCAATTTTTTATTACTATTTTGGCATATTGCTTTCTAGACTTTCCTTTGAGCATTTTCCACACAAGGAGATCATATTACACCTAGAATGTTATCTTATTTTTTTCCCTCCCCCATTTATGTGTCATTAAAATATTCTTCCTAAGCATGACAAGTAACTTTCTTAGTCTTCTTTCTAAGTCAGTATCATGGTTCACTCAATAATTCTCTTTCTGTTGGACACCTGGGTTCCTCACATTTTTAATACTGTAAATAATGCTGCATGTTTCAGATGAGATTCACCTGAAAAGTAATTTCCAGACAAAGACAAGAAGACATTTTAAAGTATTTTATGTGTCTTCATAAATTACTCTTCAGAATGGTTGAACCAGTTTCTACTCTTACTGGCTCTGTGTGCAAGTGTCTGCCTTACTATGTGTTTGGGCATTTTGACCTTCTATCCTGGCACAGGGTTGATGTCAGAGAATCCTTCCCTGCTCTCTGGACAGGAGAGAAATCAGAATCAATAGTTATATTTAAATTACACCATACCACTTTCTCATATTAAATGAGTAAAATGTTAATATGGAGTGCTCACTTTGGCAGCACATATAGTAAATTGGAACACTACAAAGAAGATTAGCATGGCCCCTGAGAGAGGATGACAGGCAAATTCATGAAGCGTTCAATATTTTTACAAAGCCAACCAAATTATGCTACATGCATGTATGACTACTTCACAACACTTTCCAATTTCTCATATACAACCATAGCACACTAATAACACTAGATAAATAGATGGAAGACGGTGGAGTAGAGGAAGAGAACAGGAGGGAGGTGGTGGAAAGACGAAGTACTGAGGATTGAAAGGGAGCATTTATGACTATGTCAAAATGAGCCCCACTGTTATGTAAAACTATAATGTACTAATAAAAAAGAAGAAAAAAACAAAACAAAACAAAACAAAAACCCCACATTAACTGGCAGAGACAAACCTTGAGATGGCGACTATTGACAATGTCGATGGAAGCATGAATTGATGTAACACTTTCAGAAAGGTAATTTGGGAATACTCTTTTAAAAAGATCAATGGCCATGTAATTTCAGGTCTGAAAACACTTCTCAAGGAGCCAATCCCAAGGAAAAACAGTTATTTTCATCAAGAGTATGAAACATAAATGTTATGCCTCCTCTATGTATGTGGTATATAGGGAAAATATTTGAGTCAATTGTGGCCTATCTACATGACGAACTTGAGACACTTTTACCTCAAAATACCATAAAATTTTTGTGGAAATATGAGAACACAATAAATTTTGTCTGAATTTAATTATAATTATATAATAACAGTGGCATTATATGGGTAAGATGGAAAAGGGTCACAAATAGGAACGTTGGCTCTGTGGATGAATACAGAGTAGACGTGGCATTATAATGTAGTTTTTCTGAACTTACTTTGTCTTGATTTGTTCTCTCTTTATTTCCAGCTTTATAAGGCAGCTGTTTTCTTTTCATCCCATGGCAAAATGGTATATAACGGGCTCCTTAACTAAAAGGCATAAAGTGGATGTTTTCAGGGTGAGACCAAGGTCACGAGTAACATGAGATCTTTACATATGACCTCAACCTGGGAGAGCCAAGAAGTCATACAGCAGTTTGTTTTCCAAGTTTTAAAAACACTCACCAGTCCAGTCGGTGGAATGAGGATTCCTACAGGCCCGGAGGAACTTCACAAAGATTGGAAAGAATGTGTTTGGCAAAAGAATCCCTGGCCTGAGCTGCTGATTTTTAGGGAGAGGAAAGGAAATCCCAGATAAAACTGCAAAAGCAGATGTCACAGAGGACAATAGGTTTGAGAGAAAGAAGAAACATGGTGTGAAGTATCACAGGAACGCTCAGATAAATATATGTTAAGGAACAAATCTCACAGCCCCCCATGTGTACATACCAACAGGTTCAGGACAGGGTTTGGTCAAGGGAAGAAAGTAAGCATGAAATTTTCAAATCAAATATCATAGGTACCAGTGCAACGTGGCAGGGTGGGCTCAAGGATGAAGATTGGCAATTGAAAATTAAGTACATTTAAAGAAAAATACATACAAAAAACATGGGAGGGGAAACGGAAGAAGTGGGGTACATCTGGACATTACTGTGTTGTAAGGTAATTTCAGTCTGAAGTAGGATGAAATGAAAGGAAAAAGGACAGTGAGACTAATGTGAATTTATCAATAGCACCAACCATTTGATCAGAGGGAGGAAATTGATTATGCTCCCTGAACACAAAGCTGACCTAGGACTTTGGAACATAGAGCATTGTCCATGTCCTCGGAGATTCTTTATTTTAAAAAAAGCACTGCATTATACTTATTTGTAACTTTCTTTGACAATGTCATCTTCCAAAAGGCTAAGAGAATCAACAGAGAAAAGAACAACTTCAGCCTTAACTGGGGACAGGAAGGAAAACCTTGATTATCAAAGTGGATTTGGTAAAGAATAGGGAAAAGTAGCTGTGTAAGTACCCTGGATATAGTCATCAGGCCTAGATTTGAAAATAGCTTTTGGAAAAGTTTAAAAAGTAGAATTTGTCATCTAAGAAATGGGAAAGTCAAAGAATGAATTGTGTCCTCCTGATTAAAATGGAAACTGGCTACCAGTTTTAACCTACAATATCCCAAATGCTTACTATAAACCTCATGAAAATATAGTAGATGAAGACTCACCAAAAATAAACCAATAAGTAAAAAATTATGGGCAGTGTATTTCTAGACTTTTGCAGAAATCTTACTCATACAACAGCTTTTGGATCTGGAGGAGGAGAGGAAAATTGGCAGATTGTTCATGGGAAACCTCACAGAAAGGCAGAAAGAAGGTAAAAGTTCACACTGTCCATTGCACAAGCTGCCTCCTTACCCAGAGAGGTGGAGATCAATCATGTAGAAGTTAAACACTTGTATTCAGGGACAAGTGAAACCCCATGCTACTGTCTTATCATTTGGTCAAGTCATTAACTTTCCTAAGCCTTATTTTCATAATCTCCAAAATGAGATGCATATAGTACCTGCCTCAAAGATTAGCTAGGAAAACAAAATTAGAAGTGCTAATTCATGCAAAGCACCAAGCCCAATGCCTGAAACACAGTAGGCATTCAATAAGTATTTATTATTTTTACTCCATCCTTTTGGAAACTGGATTTTCCAAAGAACAGGAAGTTTCCCAAGGTGGTAGAAAGGAAGTAGCAGGAGGAAGGACGAGGGCACTTAATATCCTAGGAAACCGTGTCCCCTCTGACAATGTGGTGAAGGGAGCAAAGAGGAAAAGCAGGTCATCCGGAGCACCACAGCATTACAGAGAAGTCGTGGGCAGAAGACAAAAAGAACTCCCTCGACAGATCTGCACCAGGCAAGAGCAAGCAGCACTGGAGGTCTTGGCTGAACTTGATGCTTGTCAGTCCAATCAAGGCTTGACAGGTATAGCACAGGAGCCTCATTAAATTTGAATATCAGATGATTTAAAAACTGTTTTAGCTTAATTTCCCATACCATATTTGGAACATACTTAGACTAAAAAAACCCATTGTTAATACAAAATTCAGATTCGACTGGGCATCCTGTATTTGTATCTGCTAAATCTGGCAACCTAATTTAACCTCTGGCTGCAGTTAGGAGGAAATTTGACTTGCAAAGAAATGGAAAGTGAATGAAGCCACAGGAAATGTACACACCCGACCCTTGGTAAATACTGATTTGAGTCTGGATCTCTGCTTCTCTTTGAATAAGTAGAAAGATCGGACACCATCAATTAAAAGCTTATCTGAAGTTTAGCAGGAAAAGGGAAAAAAAGAAATTATGAAAATTCATTTCATAGGATTTTGAAAATATGAACTACAGAAGGCAGGGGGAGAGTTTAGAAATCGGTTGGCATTCCAGGAAGTATTGTATTCTGAGAGAGGAAGACATTAATGGGAGAGAAGTTTACAGAGTTAACAAAATGAGATGGAACAGATAACCTTAGAAGAAAAGGCATTCACAGCAGCATATTCAAAGAGTGAAGAGCAAAATCTAAGTACTTTCTGAGGCAGTAAGAAGCAGAACTGATGCTGCAGTAAAGCAAATCATGAAATGGGGTTGAAACTGGGGAAGTATTTCTATCCTTGGAGTGAAAAATGAAGAGGTGAAATGAGGAAGACAATAGTATAGACGTGAGACACAAAGAATGGAGATCCAATCTCAAGCTACATGAAATCAGAACAATTACAGTATATGCAAAAGCAAATAGTTAATGCAAACTTCATGAAGGCTGAGAAAGAAGAAAAAAGATGATAGTCCAAGAAGTGCTGATAGGGCACTCAGGATGAACTAAGCTTCCTCCCAGGCACCTCACCTCTGTTAACTTCTTAAAGACTCATGAGTATCCTATGAACCTGGTATTATGTTAACTCCATTTTACAAATAGAAAAAAAGGGAAAACTGAAAAATCAAGATGTTTTCATCTTGGATTTTCTTTTTCAAATTTTGTTCAAGGTCACAGACTTAGTGAAGGAAAAAGCTGGGACTGAACCCGAACCTTCTGGCTCTTACTGAATGCTCTTGACCCCAGAGTTGCATGGTATCTAGAAAGAGTACCACCTTTTGCACAGGCAAATTTTAGGCTTCACTTTTATCACATCCAGGCAACATCACCAAGAGATAGCCGCATCCCAAAACTTCACTGGAAACACTTACATATTTAATAGACAAAGAAAAATGTTGTAAGCATTCAGGCTACAAATAAAACAGAACTGAACAAAAGAATTTATTTGTAGAGGTATAACAATCAGATCAACCTGAGACTTCTCCATAATGCTAAATGTCAAAAGATAAGGAAACCATCTTGCAGAGTTTTGAAGAAACCTGGTTATGAGCCAAATTGTATAACCAACCACATGGTGCCTCCCTTATATGTGAAGCCAACAGCATTCAGGCATTCCACGCTGTGAGTGGGTTTCGAAATCATACCAGCACACATGCTCCTTGAAGGAGTTAGTTGAAGACACATACCTATTCTAAATGATCAGAAGAGTAATCAAAGTTAAAAACTCAAGTCTGGGGAATTTGTGGCAACAGGGAGCTAACAAGAGGTAGAAAGGTAGGTCAACACAAGAAAGGGAGTCATGGAGTCTGATCTAAAATAATTGTCAAATTGTTTCAAAACCGAATGCAAATGTCAATTAAAATTCTGGACATGGAAGATATATGATACACAAAAGAATAATTTAATAAACACAGTCTGGTGTGCCAAATCCCAAATTATATTTTAAGACTGAGAAGTGGGAAGTGGGAAGAAAACTCTAACTAGATTCCTCCTCTAAACTGCTTGGTTGTGGAGACATATCAGAGTGTCTAGTTTCATTTCTAACTTTGAGATTTAAAGAGACAGGAGTTGACGTGCGCTGATTTGACCCTTATAAACCTCATCTCACACAAAGATCTCATTAGCTCTTTGCGCTCCAGCTATGGTGAGTCTTTTAAAAATGTTGATGTTGGTTTTGTGTTTACGATTCTCAAAGGCTTCCTTCTACCGTGGGCCATCTGCTATTCCCTCTGGTAGGAATGCACCACCTCGATGGTCACCCTTGAGTTAATGAGTTAACACCTACTTGTTATTCGTATTTCAGGTCATATTTAATTTCTCAGGGTATTTTTCAAGACTGTGTCTATGTTGGTTGCCTTTGTCATATGCTCTCATAGAATTCCTTTCCTTTTTTTTGGAACATTTATCAGTTTATAATCATGGTTTAATTAATGCAATTACTTGATTAATATCTATTTTCCTCACTAAACTGTTCCCTCACTCCAGCAGGGTCTGGAGATATTTTTTTTCCTCTTTATTTTTATGCCAGAAGCCTAGTATAATGTCTGCCACATAGGAGGCGATCAGTGTATGTTGAGACAATTAATACAAAACATAAAACAAATAATACATAGGCCAAACTATAGATAGCACAAAATAAATCTCAAAGAAGCATTAAAATCCTCAAGTACAAATACAGATGATTGAAGAGACAGTAAATATTTCAGTCACAACTTTATGCACACATAGGCTAAGCTGCCTCAATTAAAGTCAAAGATTCCTCAAATACGGAAAAAAGAAACAAACCCACAGCATTGAACGTGATACTGCTGCATCAAGAGATAACTTAAAATGTATCAAAAGAAGATATAGCAGGAAAATGTAAAGAAAATAAAAGTAGAGCTAACAATAATTTCCAACACAAACAATTCAAGTTTTCTTTAAAAGTTTTATTAAATAAAGATGATAAGTGGAATGATTTGGTTGCTTTAGGGTATTTTAAACCATATTTTCCAGGTATAGATCTGTCTTGGAGGAAAAGGATATCAATAACTTAAATAGCAGAAGTATTAAAGTTAATTACATTTATTTATATTTAAAATTAGTTATACACTTCTTAAATACATCAAGGTTTTGCCTACCAAAAGACAATACACTTACTCTGGAAGCTTAATGGAACAATAAGAACATATGATTATTAACTGGGAAAAAATTACACTTAAAAAAACAAATATTCCAGAAGCCACATATTCTGTCCATAATGCCAAATAATTAGAAATGTTTTCATAGGCATATATTTTAAATATTCCTCAGGATTGAAATTTAGATATCATTGCTGTGAATTATTGAGACAAAGATAAATTTGACAAACTATAAACTGCTTTTAAAGGATTTAAGACAATCTAAGATAAAAAAAAAAACCTAAGTACAACCAAAGCTAGTCTCAGAAAGAAATATAAACCACTAAATGTATGTTTGCTATGTAAGAAAGAATTTAAAAATAAAGTAATCCTAAGGCAAACCAAAGAATAATGACAATAAAAATAGAAAACACTGATTTTAGGAAATATTTAAATTATATTGTTTTAGTCAACTTTTTCGCTGCTATGACTAAATGACCTGACCAGCACAACTATAGAGGAGGAAGTGTTTATTTGAGGACTCATGGTTTCAGAGGTCTTAGTCCACAGAAGGCTGGCTCCATTCCTTAGGTTCAAGGTGAAGCAGAACATCATGGTGGAAGACTGTGGCAGAGGGAAGCAGCTCACATCATCAGGAAGCAGAGAGAGAGAGAGAGAGACTCCACTCTCCAGATACAAATTATGTCTCATAGCCACGCCCCCAATGAACCACTCCCTCCAGCCACACCCCACCTCCTCCAGTCACCACTGAGTTAATCCCTTCAGGGATTAAGTCACTGATTAGGTTAAGATTCTCACAACCCTATCATTTCTTCTCTGAACCTTCTTGCATTGTCTCACGTGTGAGCTTTTGGGGGGCACCTCATCTCCAAGCCATAACAGATATATAATGAAACCCTATTTTTCAGAAAGAAAACAAAAGGGAGAAGTCTTAGATAAATCTCACCATTCACTAGGAAAAAAAAAAAAAAAAAAAACCTAAATAATTGATGTTAGAGATGAAAAATCCCTTTAAAAATTTTGTTGTAGGAATTTTGGTTGAAAAGAGAATACTGTGAATACAATCTATTATGGTGGGGAAGGGTGCCAGCGATTAAACTCAGGGGCACTCGACCACTGAGTCACATCCCCAGCCCTATTTTGTATTTATTCAGAGACAGGGTCTCACTGAGTTGCTTAGCATCTTGCTTTTGCCGAGGCTGGCTTTGAACTGGCAATCCTCCTGCCTTAGTCTCCCAAGCCACTGGGATAACAGGTAAGTGCCACCATGCCCTGTGAGTACATTCTATTTTAATAAAATTAGATAATATTAATGAAATGGAAGAATTGGGAGGAAATTTTTAAACTAATTAAAGAAGGAAAAAGTGCATTAGACAATTACTATGGTAAAGACTGAAAATTTTACTAAATAAGAAGATTGTCTCCACATCTGAAAGAAGTTTATTGATGATTCTCTGATTCTTTCAATGAATAGTAATTTTCATTTGATATTTTATTATTTTATTATTTATTTATTTTTTTGATTTTAGAGCACATAGTAAATTTAAGGATCAAAACAATAATTTGCCTTCTGAAAACAGGGTTGTTTTAAAATTTGGAATAATTATTAACATAATAGCTAGCCTGAGAGTTGACTCTTTTACATGAATAAGTGAGATGAACAAACTGGGATGCCATCTATCTATTTTCTCTTTGGGACTCACAAAGCTTGGAGGACCTTAGCAATGAATTTAGCAAAACAAAAGAAGAAGCAAGAATTAGAGGAGGCTTGATTGTTTAAGCTCTTTTGAGGAATCAAGCCCACGGATTTACACAGATTGTCTGCACAGTCTCATAGATGGTTCCATATGCATTTGCACAGATGAGAAACCAAGCCAGAGACCTCAGGTTACGTGCTCAAAGGTCACAAAGGTAGAAAAGAGTGGAGCTGAGGTCTGAAGGTTGGTTTGCCTACTCCAAAGCTTTTCAGGATTTCATCAAGACACCAAAGTTGAGCAAAGGACAGATGGAGGAGAGAGGTCACTAGTGCAGAAACACTGCTTTCTGAGTGGGAAGACAAAATGACATTTCTGGAGAGATGTATTCACAGGCTCATCATTCTTTGCATGTGGAGATCTTTTGAAGTTTCATGCAGTTTTTTTCCCAAGGCTAGGTCTGCTTCCTGTTAAGGCTGTCAAGTTGTTTTGTTTAAATAGCTAATGCATGATACCTAACTGTCTCCCTGTGATACCAATAAGTCAGTGGCAGTAAGGGAAGATAAAGGTGAAAATTCTGGATCCTTATTTAAAAAACTCCTGTTTTTCCCTAGGTCCCCATGCCAAGAATCATCCCCCACAGTGCAATCATTTTCTAAGACTCACTGAGATGACAAAGCTTTGTAAATGGTGCCTAAGCTTGAGAAAAACCCAACAACTCTTTATCCTAAACTCCTGACTCCAGTCTGCAAAAAAGGATTGCATAATCTTCAAGAACTCAACTCTAGGCCTAGAAATGTCTGGTATGGCCAGAAAAATGCCTGACTAATTTGCAAACAACACACTTATAATCATTGAGATTTATTTTATTTATTTTCAGTCATTAATGATTGTACAAAGCACCTCATGTTCTTTATGCCCCAAGTCTTCATAACAATCCTGTGTGATGGGTATGCTCATCTTGAAGACTTTTCCTAACCAATTCAGTTCTTCTTTCTTCCTAAGGATGAGGTAGGACTGCCATTCCTTACCTTCACTGAAGTTTAGATTTAGGTTTTGGCACTATCACGAATGTAATGTGAGATAATGTCACTTTGGGGTAGAAGCTTTCTGAGTTGTAACACATCCTTGTTTCCTGCCTTTCCAGATATGATGATATATGTTAAATGGAGTCTCCATCAAACAGCCCACAAGTGACTAAGATGATCATAACTGCTCATGTGCTGACCTCAAGTAAATTAGTAGTAAAGACAAAAATGAAACTTTTGTTTAAAACCTGTGGCAGATTGTAGTAAAAAAAAACAACACCAAAATATTTCTTCCCCATGTTCTTACTTAATGGCACTGTTACTCTCCCATTGGGAAATCAGGTCTATGTTCCTTTTCCTTGAATTTGGGACAGACTGTGACCATGGCAGAGGTGACACTATCTGTCATAAAACACAATACAGCTTCTGATGTTCTTCTTGAGATATTTGCCCATGGAATCTAGACTTCATGCTGTAAGGAAGCCAAGCAGATGCATTAAAAGGCCCTGTGTTAATAAAAGAAAAAAAAAAAGAAGGCCATGTGTAGCTGTTCTAGTCACGACCACTTGAGATCCCAACCAGCAGCCAGCACAAACCACCAGAAGCGTGTATGTGAACCTTAGTCTGAGGACCACCTCAGTCTGGGAGCCATGATGCTGACCAGAGTGGCAAGTCTTCCTCCTCAAGCTCCATCCAAGTTACAGATTTTGAGAAAAATAAACGTAGTTGTTTCAGGTTACCTGAGTTTTGGGATAGTTCATTACCAGGACACAGACAACAAGAATAACTAGAATAAATCCAAACTTTGGAGTATTTTTGTTATGAAAGCATAACTTACATACCTTGAGGGATGTAGCAAAAGTCTTGTTTTCCACATTTTGCAACAGGGGACAGAGAAGTGTAGTGAGGTGAAATAACTAGCTGCAAGTACACAGCCTAGGAGAGATCTGCAGCAGAGGAAATACAGGAGAAGGGAACTGGCATGGAGCACTTAGCATGTTGATGAATTATGTCACACTCTTTCAAATGATATTGCATTAATTCTCTAACAACAAACAAAACAGTGAGGAAAGTGTGTCATTCCTCTCTACAGAAATCTAGCTCCTTGGAGATAACTTTTTATACTTTTCATTTTATTTCCAGGATTAAGCTCAATTTCTAATATACTTAAGATCACCCATTAATGTTTGATAGACTAAATTAAGTTGCTGAGTGGAGGGAAGGTCAAGAAGGGTTTGGAGGAAGCCTGGGATAGCACAACTTCTGAGTCCTCCGTCTCAGACTTAACCTCAGATCGGAGCCACTCCAAAGCTGTGCCTTCTCTACATATCACTATTTGGGTGAGGGGATGGATAGTCATCTCTCGTGGGCGTTGATGAGGTCCTGGCAGTGTGCAGTGTGAGTTAGACAGACCCTTTGAAAGGTCTTGAAGGCATGGACAACGATCCGTAGGTAGAAGAAGCAGAGATCTGGATGCTGGATTTAGGTTCTGGATAGAGCCTTTGTTCAATATTCAAACTACCCCAACAGAGTAGATCTTGAGGAATAAAAGCAGCTTTTCTAAACATTTGTGAGCTATTGTCAACACGGCAAAGGTATAGGAAGGTAAAAAGTTAACAATAACAGTGCCTGATCCTCAATGTAGCTAAGGCAATGGACTTGGGTTCCTGAATGAATGGGCTCTTTTCTTTCAGAAAAGAAAATTGTACATTGCCCCAATGTACAAAGACAGTTGTAACTGTGGCACTCCTTGAGATGAGTCTGGGTTGGTTGTTGTTGTTTTGTTTCCACTAAACAGGGCAACTCTTGTTCATTATCCACCTGTCGCAGTTGAAAACATGACCTGAACACAGCCTTTCAAGCTGAAAACCTAAGCACTTATACCAATATGGAAAGGAATAAAAGATATTTATGAACTGAATAAAAGTATCTATCCATTGACCTTCTGCCAGGATGTAGAATAATCAGTTTACCACAAAATAAATCAACTATGAAATAATTTCCCTTCATCTAAAATTAAAGCTTGATCATAGAAAATTAGAAATAGTTACAATAAGCTGAGAGAGAAAATAAAAAAACATTTATAATCTCACAACTTAGAGATAATCACAACCTAGCCTATTTTTCTGGGCATGTCTTACTCATATATGGTAGAAACCATAATGTACACTCAATTTTTGGGAAATCTTTTTTCTTTAAATGCAGTATTTTTATTGTAGAGAAGTTGTATGTTTCTATAAAGCCAATTCATCAGGTTTTTATTATCTTGTGTTTTGTGTCTTACATAAATCCTCTTTTTTATATTATTCTTAAACTGATTTTTTTTTTATCGCAAACAAATGGGATACATGTTGTTTCTCTGTACATGGCGTAAAGGCATACCATTTGTGTAATCATAAATTTACATAGGGTAATGTTGTTTGATTCATTCTGTTATTTTTTCCCTTCCCCCCCGCCTCCCACCCCTCTTTTCCTTCTATACAGTCCTTCCTTCCTCCATTCTTGCCCCCCTCCCTAACCCTAACTCTAACCCTAACACTAACCCCTCCCTCCCCCCATTATGTGTCATCATCCACTTATTAGCGATATCATTTGTCCTTTGGTTTTTTGAGATTGGCTTATCTCACTTAGCATGATATTCTCCAATTTTATCCATTTGCTTGCAAATGCCATAATTTTATCATTCTTCATGGCTGAGTAATTGAAGAAAACCTTAGAAGATGGAAAGATCTCCCATGTTCTTGGATAGGCAGAATTAATATTGTCAAAATGGCCATACTACCTAAAGTGCTATACAGATTCAATGCAATTCCAATTAAAATCCCAATGATGTACCTTACAGAAATAGAGCAAGCAATTATGAAATTCATCTGGAAGAATAAGAAACCCAGAATAGCTAAAGCAATCCTTAGCAGGAAGAGTGAAACAGGGGGTATCGCAATACCAGATCTTCAACTCTACTACAAAGCATTAGTAACAAAAACAGCATAGTATTGGTACCAAAATAGAAAGGTAGATCAATGGTACAGAATAGAGGACACGGACACAAACCCAAATAAATACAATTTTCTCATACTAGACAAAGGGGCCAAAAATATGCAATGGAGAAACCTCTTCAACAAATGGTGCTGGGAGAATTGGAAATCCATATGCAACAGAATGAAACTAAACCCATATCTCTCACCGTGCACGAAACTAAACTCAAAATGGATTAAGGACCTCGAAATCAGACCAGAGACCTTGCAGATTATAGAAGAAAAAGTAGGTCCAGATCTTCAACATGTCGGCTTAGGACCAGACTTCCTCAACAGGACTCCCATAGCACAAGAAATAAAAGCAAGAATCAATAACTGGGATAGATTCAAACTAAAAGGCTTTCTCTCAGCAAAGGAAACTATCAGCAATGTGAAGAAAGAGCCTACAGAGTGGGAGAAAATCTTTGCCAATCATACTTCAGATAGAGCACTAATCTCCAGAATCTATAAAGAACTCAAAAAACTTTACACCAAGAATGCAAATAACCCAGTCAACAAATGGGCTAAGGAAATGAATAGACACTTCACAGAAGAAGATCTACAAGCAATCAACAAACATATGGAAAAATGTTCAACATCTCTAGTATATATATACCACAGTTTCTTTATCCATTCATCAATTGAAGGACATATAGTTTGGTTCCACAGTCTGGCTATTGTGAATTGAGCAGCTATGAACATTGATGTGGCTGTATCTCTGTAGTATGCTGATTTTAAGTCCTTTGGGTATAGGCCAAGGAGTGGGATAGCTGGGTCAAATGGTGGTTCCATTCCAAGTTTTCTAAGGAATCTCCACACTGCTTTCCAGAGTGGCTGCACTAATTTGCAGCCCCACCATCAATGTATGCTTGTACCTTTCTCCCCACATCCTCGCCAACACCTGTTGTTGCTTGTATTCTTGATAATCACCGTTCTAATTGGGGTGAGATGGAATCTTAGGGTAGTTTTGATTTGCATTTCTCTTATTACTAGAGATGTTGAACATTTTTCCTTATGTTTGTTGATTGCTTGTAGTTCTTCTTCTGTGAAGTGTCTGTTCATTTCCTTAGCCCATTTGTTGACTGGGTTATTTGCATCCTTGGTGTAAAGTTTTTTGAGTTCTTTATAGATTCTGGAGATTAGTGCTCTATCTGAAGTATGATTGGCAAAGATTTTCTCCCACTCTGTAGGCTCTTTCTTCACATTGCTGATAGTTTCCTTTGCTGAGAGAAAGCCTTTTAGTTTGAATCTATCCCAGTTACTGATTCTTGCTTTTATTTCTTGTGCTATGGGAGTCCTGTTGAGGAAGTCTGGTCCTAAACCGACATGTTGAAGATCTGGACCTACTTTTTCTTCTATAATCTGCAGGGTCTCTGGTCTGATTCCGAGGTCCTTAATCCATTTTGAGTTTAGTTTCGTGCATGGTGAGAGATATGGGTTTAGTTTCATTCTGTTGCATATGGATTTCCAATTCTCCCAGCACCATTTGTTGAAGAGGTTATCTTTTCTCCATTGCATATTTTTGGCCCCTTTGTCTAGTATGAGAAAATTGTATTTATTTGGGTTTGTGTCCGTGTCCTCTATTCTGTACCATTGATCTAATCTTTTAATGAAGTGTAATATACACACAGTAAAGCATGCAAGTTTTACACATATAGTTCTGTGAGTTTTTTAAAGTCAACATACCCCATAACCACCTTTAAGATGATACAGACTATTGCCATTATCCTAAAAACTTCTTTCACACTCTTCTCTGAGTTTATAACTTGTCTCTCCTACAGCAACCACTATTTGGCATTTGAAATTTATGTAAATAAAGTCAAATAGTTCCTACTATTTGGTATCTGGCTTCTTTGACTAAAATTAGATTTATGAGAGTCTTCTATACCATGGCATACTATTTTAGATTATTCATTCTCATTGTATAATTGTTTATGGTGTGAATAGACCGGAAGTTTTTTATCCATTTAATTGTTTGTAAACATTTGCATACTTTCCATTTAGTGGCTATTAAAAAATTCTGACTGCAAATCTTGTGAAGTCACTTATCTTTTGGGAGTGTAACATCATAGGGTATGATATTTCAGGTTTAGAAGTTAGTACAAAACATTTTTACAAATAAATTATATCAATGGATATGCTAAATCCCTCTCTCCTGGCAGCATGAGAATTCTTACCACTCATCTCCTTGCCAAAATTATTTGAATCTTTTTCATTCCAACTGTTATTGTGGGCATGTAGTAGTCTTGAATTGGTGTTTTAATTGTAAAACTTTTGTAATTTAACTTATAGCTAATTGTATTAGCTTCCTAGGGCTGCCATAACCAATTGCCACAGATTGGGTGGCTTATAACAACAAAAATCCATTCTCTCACAGTTGTGAAAGTTTGAAGTTTAAAATCAGAGACCATGGCAGAGCTGTGCTCTCCATGAAGGTTCTAGGAGAGGATCCTTCCTTGGCTCTTCCTACCTTCTGGTGGTCACAGCAGTCCTTGGCCATCCTTGATTCATCTTGTCCTCCATCATCACTTGCAGATCTCCCTCTGTGTCTGTATGCCCAAATTCTCTTTTAAGGATATCCATCATTGACTTAGGGCCCATCTTAATCCTGGCTGAGCTCATCTTCCCTTGACACCATCTACAAAGACTTTATTTCTAAATAAGATTTCATTCACAGGTTCTGGGGTTTAGGACTTTAACATATCTTTGTGAGGGATGTGAATGAATCTATAACAATAGTTTGTGGAGTATTTTCTGTGGTGATTATTGGCTATTTAGATATCTCCTTTTGTGGAATACTCATTCTAGATGTTGAATCATTTAAAAAACTGAATTGTCTTCCTGTTTCTTATTGACTTGTGGGAATTCTTTAAATTTTCTGGATAAAATCCATCACTTACAATGAAATTCTATAAAATGTCATCAAATTATTTCGGCATCTCTTGAGATGATTAATTTTTCCTTATGTATGCAACTAACATGGTGAATTACTCTCATTTTTGAATGTTAAACAAAATTTGAATTCCTGAAATAAGCCCAACATAGTTGTAATGTATTACCTATTTTATATATCACTGAATTTGATTTGTAAATATTTTGGTTAAGATTTTGCTATTGTGCTTTTGAGAGAAATTGGCTTATAATTTTACTACATTATTCTTGTCAGATTTTGATATGAAGAATGTTCTGAATTTTAAAGTTTGTCTTTTTCTGTTCTCTAAAAGATTTTGTAATTTTTTTATTATTCCTTAATTGTTTAGAAGAGTTCATGTATAAAGAAATCTGTGCCTCATTTTATTCCTTCTCCATTTTTTAAAGTGCTTTTTTTCTATCAGTTACTACTAGGTACATATTAAAATCTTCACAGTTGGAGTTTGAATTCTGTAAGATGACCACTAAGATTAACAAAAGAAAGTACGTACATATGCAAAAAGAAAGAATATATAATACTTATTAAAATAATTATTACAATAAAAAGAAAATAGGAAAATAAACTAATAACTATTTCTTATAATTCTGTTATAATTTTGTATCTTTTTAACTTACAGTATTAGATTCACATAAACTTAAGATCACTATTTCTTCCTTTTTGAATCAGTCTTTCTTATTGAATTATTTAACTTTATCTCTACTAATACCTCTTTTTTTAAAGTTACTGTTTTTATATTATTAGTATTTGAGTTCTCTGTGTCATTATATTTACGGTTTGCGTCCTAAACTAATCGATTTCATTTTCTTCCTTTCCTTTCTTCAGTGCTAAAGATCTAACCAACTGCTCTACCACTTAGCCACATGCCTAGCCCTTGTTTTCTTTATTCAGTCTGACAAACTTGTTATTAATTATAATATAATATAATATTTGCATTAAGCAATGCAAGATTGAGTTCTAAATATTATAATTAAGAACAAACTTTAATACTGTCTTCTGGGCTGGGGATGTAGCTCAGTTGGTAGAGTGCTTGCCTTGCAAGCATAAGGCCCTGGGTTCAATCCCCAGCACTGGAAAAAAAAAAAAAAAAGTAATGTTTTCTATTTGTTTTCCATTTTTTAGTTTTGTTCCTTTTTCTATTTTATTTTCTATTATAATCATCATTTTAAAAATTACTATAATTTCCTTCTCTTTGCATATGTACTTTTTGGTTAATTCAGTGGTTGTCTTGCAGATTTCATTATGCATAATTTAGTTATTAATGTTTCCCTGAGGTTAATTAATTTTTATAGATTCTTGAGCAACACAAAGATTAAGCAATTCAATATTGAGTTCCAGTCACTCCTCCCTTTCAATACTTACATTATTGTCTTACTCTATAGTCATGTTTTGTTTCATTCTTTCCTGAATTACCTGTTTCCATCTAGAATGAAATTTCTTCTGCTCATGGAACTCTCTTTAGTATCTCTTTTAGCAGTTTGGTGGTAACAAATTCTATCAATTGTTTTTTGTCTGAAAAACTTTATTTCATCTAAACAACGAGGAATATTTTTACTGGGCACAAAATTTTAGGTCGGTAGTTATTCTTTCAGACCAGTAAGTATTTTGTTCCATTGTCTTCTACCTTTCACCATTTCTGTTGAAAAGTCAGTTATAAGTCTTATTGTCTGTCCTTTGAGAGTAAAAATGCCTTTTTCCCCATTCTGATTGCTTGCCATTTTCTATGTCTTTGATTTCCAGCAGTTTCTATGATTTGCTGAAGTATGCCTTCTTTATGCGTATCCAATTTTTGGTTCATAGAACTATTTGAGACTGTGACTTGCTATCACTAGTTTTGAAAAGTTCTCAGTATCTTCAAATGTTGCTTTTACTCATTTTTTCTTTTCTTCTTGGTTCCCACTTGTATGTACATTAAATCATTTCAGTATTTTTGTGCTGTTTCCTGGGAATTGTTCATCTTTTCATGCTTCTTGTTGTATATTTTAAACTGACGTATACATTAGTCTGCTCATTCCTCTTCTGGTTTGTCTTATGTCCTGTTAAAGCAATCTTATTTTCAGTTTCTGAATTTACATTTAATTATCTTTATAAATTTTTAAATCTACTTTTTAAGTATGGCAAACATACTTATCTTAAAGTCCAAAGCTATTTCCTTTAGGTTTCTTACTATTAACTGTCTTTTTCTTTGATTATTTAAGCCTGTTCCCTGGCATATCAAGTAATCTTATATTAAATGTTGAGCATTTTGTTTGAAAATAAATTGTGAAGGAACTGGATGATTTTGTTTTTCTCCAAAAGTGATCTAAGTTTCTTCCTTGAGCACAAACAGATTACCTCAGTTCAGTCAGAGAGTAAGATAATTCAGGACTATAGGATTACCTTCTTGAAATTTAGTGTTTATTTTAATCAGTCTAACATGACTAATGGAATCTCTGCTTAGTTTTCTAGCTCATTACAAGCTATTTAAAACTTATATGCTCTACTTTGGCCTTGGCACATGACTCAGAAGAAATTGTACTGAGAAAGTCTGGTTCAGTTTTCTGTTTTTTGTTCTATAAGATTTTGACCTCTTGCCAGGTATGGCGGTGCATGCCTGTAATCCCAGGGACTCGAGGGGCTGAGGTGGGAGGCTGATGCAGGAGGATAGCAAGTTCAAAGCCAGCCTCAGGAAAAGTGAGGCGCTAAGCAATGAAATGCAAAATAGGGCTGAGGATGTGGCTCAGTGATTGAGTGCCCCTAAGTTCAAACCCTGGTATCCCCCTCCCCCCTAAAATTGAGCCCTCAACTTTTGGTTACATTGGTAGGCCTGAAATTTTTGTTTCTCCAACTTATTAATACCACCATAATACTCTTCCATTTTCTTTTTTAAGGCCATGTTCTCATGGCAAATCAGCAAATGGTCCCGGCAGGGAGGTAGCAGTAAATGTACTCACATAGCTTACCTCAATACCTTTCTTTTCTCTCTGAGATCCTGGTCTGTCAAGTTCTAGATGCCTTGGTTACTCTCCCTCAAATAGCTGGTTTTAAAAACATATGCTATCTAGCAACTATACATCATTATTCTTTGCCAAAGGCTTAGTTTGATACGCCTTCCCAGCCAGAAGTACAAGTCTTGCATTTAATTTTATAATATGCATTTTGCACCAAATTATATATTGGAAACATTTTTCTATGCTATTGGAAAAAAAATTTTTTTTAAGTCTACGGACAGCTCACTGTAATGAATGTATCACAGTTGACCATATCAATTTCCTGATTTTGAGCATCTTTAGACTGCTTCCAATTTTTCAATATTTCAAGATATAGAAAGATTTTTGATGTTTCTCTAGACCTTTTTTTATGTTTTGTATGTATAAGATTGCATCTGGTGTATAATATAAAATGTCTATGTATGAGCAACTGCTAAAATTTTTGTGTCAATCAACTAAATGGAAAAGTTATGTGAAATAAGCAATTTCTATATGATTTAGAATAATTAATCTGTATTTCAGAAGAAATTAATAGATTTCCTATGGAGTGAAAGAGTTAAGGGTTTAAATCTGAGTTTTATCACTTAAGTAGCTGAAGACTCTGGGCAAATTACTTAGCCACTCTGAGCCTATATTCTCATTTCTTGAAGACAAGTAATAATATCTATCTGACAGAGTTGGTATTTTGAAAGGAATAATTATCTATTTAAGTGTCTGTGCACACCAGAAGCTCTCCAAAGACAAGGTTTAGGCATTTATGTATTTGTTCATTCAAAAATACTTAATGAATACCTATGTAGCAAGGCATGGAGGATACAGCTATGGGCAAGTAAGCACATGCTTATATAATGTTTGCATTTTAAAGGAATTGTTAGTACACAAATAAATATGCAGCACAATTTTAGATAGTTACTAGTACTGTGAAGAAAATTCAATAAGGATAAAGGCTAGAAGGTGATTTTAGTGATTATTTACTTAAAATAGTTGTCAGGGAAATTCTCTCTGAGGAGATAAATTTGAGTTGAGATACAGAAAGCAAGTCAGGTAGAAATGTGAGGAAGAGATTCCCAGATAAAGGGTATGGTATATGCAGATGTCTGGCCCACAGAAGATTGATAGGCCTTTGAAAAGAGTATGAAATCGTGTGATAGGAGT
This sequence comes from Sciurus vulgaris, assembly GCF_902686455.1. Classification (NCBI taxonomy): domain Eukaryota; kingdom Metazoa; phylum Chordata; class Mammalia; order Rodentia; family Sciuridae; genus Sciurus; species Sciurus vulgaris. The sequence goes on from NC_136476.1 coordinate 64,094,777, forward strand.
AAAATGAGTGAAGACTGTACCAGGATATGAGGGCACAGAGGTAGGCAGTGACCAGTTCAAGCAGGGCTGTTTTGGCCAGGACTGATGAGAAGCCACTGCAGAATTTGATTAAGCAAGGTAAGTGATTTTCTTTTCTTTCTTTTTTTCTTTTTTTTTTTTTTTTTTGCATTCAAATATTCACTTTGACTTTTGCATGAGTAGTTCAGCATGGAAACAGGCTATTGCACTCTTCTTTATTTTAAATCTCAATACCCAGCATAATATCTGGTGCATAAATGTGAACAATTAACTGTAGCAGTTATTTTTTGAAAGGAGCATTTGTGCTAGGGAATACACAATTTCAAAATGCCTGTCTCTGAATTATGAGTTCACCAATGAGTATAGCACAAAGCAGAGATAGCCAAACTACATTTGCAGTTAATTGAGGTTCATTCAACAGCAGTTTGAGTTCACATGTAGACAATGCAATGTCAGGATTTTAAAATGATTTTGAAAATGAACATCAATCAATAAATATCCATTATGGCCTTAAAATTGACTGCCTGGTGAACAAACTGCAATAAACAGCAAGAGCGTCCTCATTCTTGTGTCAAAGCAGGAAGACTAGACTTGGTAGAAAATCCTGATCCAGATTTCTAGCTGTGCAGAAATATTAGAATTTTTTTTATCATTCTGAAATTTCAAAAATTCTTGGTCTTCTTGCAAATATTTTTTATGAAGTAAAACAAGGAAACATTCTCTTATAAATCTGGAAAGTCTGGGACATCATCAGGTTTCAGAGTCTCTTCTAAGTTACATGACAGCCGAGACACCAAGTACCAAGAATCTGAACCCAGAAGAATCAGGTTAGATACCATGTGTGGCCATTCTAAGCAGCCTCTGTTAGAGGGTTGAGAAATAAGCATTCAGGTGTTTGGAGTAATTAATAACCTGTACTCAGAGGTGCTAGAATATTCCCCCTAATAGAACTGATAATCCCATCCATAAATGGGTTTTGGTTTCTCTAATATCTTCCATAGCACTAGTTAGTACATAATAAATATTGGCTGAATTCTGATTCAGGAATAGAGCAAAAAGACACTAGTTTTTCTAGAACACTTATTCATTAGTTCACAAGGAAACAATTTCAGTGTACTAGACACTGTACTAGACAGTAGAAAAATAAATATGCAAAAAAGTCTAGTGAAGAAATCAATTAATAAAAATAATTGTAAAAACGATGTTTAAGTGCTGAAATGAAAGATTCCTTTGTAATGGAGAGACAGGCATTACAATTACATGGTGGTTCTGAAATCAACCTTGGATGCTTATCAAGACATGTGGGTGGCATTGAACACCTTCAGAGGGTAGGTGCCCTTGTTGGAGAGGGCTTTTTGAAACCCTTTTGAGTTTACCTTGGGCTACTGACTCTGTTCCTTCCCTGTCACTCTCCCTTACCCACTGGCTAGTTGTTCTCACACACATAATCTTCAAGATAAAGTTCTGAATGATTTCACCAGGTTCAAAAATATACTCCATTATAATTTTGATTGACATCTTCTTAGTCCTATGCACTAATTTGGAAGAATTTGCAGTCTTAAAATACTTAGGATAATACTCATATAGGAACACAATCTGCCTCTCCATTTATTCAAATCTTAATTTATATTTCTCAGTATAGTTTTGTAGATTTTCTTTATTTTCTTCCTAAACATTTCCCATGCAGATTATTTTTAGGACTTTTTTTCTCATGAGGAATTGAGTACTTTTTGTATGTATATTTCTAATCAGTAATTTCAGGTATATATTGAATTTTTAAAATCTATCTTACATGAATTCACTTCCTTAAACTTTCCAATGGATTTTAATTTAATTTTCAGGTTATAGCAGAAATTTTAAAAAATACATTTCCTCCATCATTGTTCTATTTCATGTTATACTTTATCAACTGGGATTTCCAGAACAAAGATAAAAGATCAAGGGACTTGTCCAAGGAAGTAATATATGTTTCCCTCAAGATTCTTCAGAGAAGGTCTCACAACTAGCAGAGGTCTTTGCTCTTCTACCATTGACCTTGGCATGCTTATTGCTCATTTCAGTTGAGAACGCACAGACCATTATGCATGGAATACCCTGTGTCTAGTCTGGGACAATGGCTGCCATCTTAGTCATGACCTCTTCCCTTTACTTCCTTTCTCCCATCTCTGAATTCTACAGATATTTACTCAACACCTATCCAGTAAGCTAAGGCCTAAAGCTTTAGAGATGTTAGATCCCACCATCAAGATGCTGACAGCTAAGCACAGTCCAAGATATTTCTCTAGTGAGCTCTGTCGCCATGGACCTTCAACCACCGGATCACAATCTTCTCCTGAATTTCTTAGAAAAGTCTCAAATTTAATATCCTTAAAACAGAATTTTCATTCTATTATCAAACATACTCTCCATCTTAATCAATGGAATCAACTTTCCCTATGTTGATTCCATTGATCAACAAAAAACCTAGAAATTATTCTTTGTTTCTCCATTCCCCTCACCTACATCCCACACTCCATTCATCTGCAAGTACTGTTGAGTTTATATCCCACATGCTTTTATAACCCCCCAGAAGTCCTCTGTGGTTCAACAATAAAATAAAGGCAAGACAGGTAATACACAGGACAGAAGGAATAGGGGGAGTTTGGTTTGAGAGGTTTGGAAAAATATTACTAACTTATAATGAGTATTTAGGTCTTTTCATGTGTTTGCTCACAAAATACTGCCCCTTTTATTAACTCCATTTTACAGATGAAGAAATCAGTTGAGTGAGGGTAAATGACTGGCCAACATCACATTACTAGTCAGTTGAGGAGACTGAAATCACACCTGGCTCTGGACTTCCAGAGTCCAGCTGCTGATTCTCCACTAGGAGGACGGGGTTAGTGTGGACCAGGTTTGAGGACCTGCTTTGATTTGGGGAAGGTCATGGGACCCCAGATCATTCATAAACAAAGTAGAAGAGGTCATTTTTATCTCTACTGTACCAATTTCCAAAAATATTTTCTCCCTGGATCTCTGGGGGAGCTCTTAACCCTGCATTACAAGATTATTTCTTTGTGTTCTTCCAAACAGAGTATGAGCCTTTGAGCCAGAGGAGATACCACATTTTTTCCCCTTTGACAATAAGCCCAAGAGTCAACTTGATAAGAACTTCTTTCTTCTTTCCATTACTAAGTTTGACTGACCAGAGGAAGTTCTCTGGAGACTAAGTCTATAAACTCACTTTCCCAGCATGCCCCAGCTCTCCCTGATTTCCTTGCAAACATGAGCCTGGAGCTTGGAGCCCCTCCCTTTGGAATTCAGGCAGCAGGACTGCAGAAACCTATCTAGCTCCTTCTGAATCTGCTCTGTGCACAATGGCTACCTCATTGGGTTGCAGCCTTGCCTCCCTAGGTCATTGTGTGATTAACCCATAATTAACCCTATTCTCCAGTCAGAATTTCCATCTAATGTATGGGGTGGCAGAGTCAACATGCGTGGTTATTTCGTTTCTTTAGAGCTGGAAACCTGAAACGTAACATTCTCTACTGAGCGGAGCACCAGAGGAAAACCACAGAGTTCGTATTACATACATTAGGCCTTTTTATTTTTATTTTTTTAACTGCAACCCTCAACAGGCTCATGCAATCCTTGGGTAGTGGGATAGCTTTCTCCAAAGGAAGTTATCCTCTCTGATGGCCTTGCCATGCAAAGGACACAGCAGTGCATATTTTGCTTGACTGTAAGGTAGTACAATTTCTTTTTGCAGGCAGGCTGGAAGTGGCCACCCCAGAGTTGAGAGATATGGACAATATTCATTTCTGCCACCACAGACAGCTCAGTCACAGACAAAGATGGTGAAAGCGGAATTGGCTTGACCTTGCTGCTTTGCAAGGAGCAGATGGGACCTAGAGTCTAGTTAGCAAAGAAAACTGTGCTAAGCCTCCTAGGTAGTGTTTGAAGAGCAAGAGCTAGACCCTACAGAATCCTTCACTGCCGTGTGTGTGTGTGTGTGTGTGTGTGTGTGTGTGTGTGTGTGTGTATGCACACACACCTGCTTTGTCTGATGTGTAGAGGAGAGAGAGAAGAGACCAGAGTCCTTGTCCAGACTGTGGCTCTCTATTGCACATTTGGCATTTGATTGATGTGTTAAACTCCCATGGACATCAATGGTGTGGTAGCTCAAAATGCATAAGAGATTCTTGTTGTTGACGAGATGACAGTTGGAAGGGAAAATGTTACTGATGCTGCTTATTTATCCCTCTAGGAGTCCTCCTTCAAAGGAAGGAAGCCTAGGGGAGTGATGGGAGACATGAGGAGTAAAGCTGAAGTAGCTAAGTATAAAAGACACACGTGCCCCAACTCATCAGAGTCTCATTGTGCCTTTGGTTTTGCTCCTATTGGTGTCTTGTGTCAGGAACTTTCTCATTCTCTTATTTTCTACAAAATCCTTTTTGCTTTCAAGCACCAATTATATTCTCAGTTCCTTCAAAAAGTCTTCTCTGATTTTTCTGCACTTGGCAAAAGGTATTCCTTTCTCTTACCTGTAACTTACATGGAAGAAAAGAGGCTACGCCTGACACACACATACCCAGGTCTTCAATGATATTGTGGGCCTCGAGTAAACCTGGAAACAGTGGAGGCTGGGTCCAAATCCAGACTCCCCCACACCGGAGCTGTGAGGATGGCAATAAGCTCTCTGAGCCTCATCTCTAAACATGAATGATAACAGCCTCTTTATGGATGAGAGTCAGTATTGTAGGAGGTAATGTACACAATGGGCCAAGCACATAGTAGGTAATTCAGCATATATGGTTTCCTTTGCTCAGATACTGGGTCTGATTCATTTTTGTCTTGTACTTTTACAATTGTTGTCACATTTTAGTCATGAAAGAAATCTTGATTAATTAAACAGAATATCATTTTGCTACTTAATCATTCCAGGCGTTGAAATGAAATAATAATAAAAAGAGTAATGCTAATAAAAATAGTAGCAAACACTAGTGCACAAAGACTTATTCTTCCCATGCATTATCTTATGTTGTATACATAAAAACTATAGAGGGAGATATATTTACTCCCACTTTGTAGATGAGGAAATTGAGGCCACACAGCTGGTAGTGATGAAATAAGATTTCAAACATAACCTTAGTGCTTAGAGTCACTTAGATAGTGGTTCTCAGTCACAATTGTACAAAAGTATCCCATGAAGAGCTTTTAAAAATGTCAATAGCTAGACCCCAACCTCAGATTTAAACTCAATTAGCTTGAAGTAGGTTCCAGGGATTGTTTCTAAAAGTCTTGGATGATTCCATGTGTAGCCAGTGATGAGAACTCCTGACTTGGAGCAATGTTGGAGGACAAGCAGAGTTTTGTATCGTAATGTAGCTTATGCACTCCGGTTTCATCCTGCCCAAAGTAAGTTGCCACTCTATATTCAGTCTGGGCGCAGAGCATCCCAGCTTCATGAAATTGCTCAAAATGCAATTCTGCCCAATCTCTCCAGCAGATCTGGGTACCTGCAATGGGTATGTATGATGCACCCAAGGCTTCCGACTCTCATGCTTACACAATTCAATCGTGTAATCAGTCACTCTGTCACTCAGAAGCCACACGGAGCCCCTACCAGGAGCAGTATCCCAGAATGAGTACTAGGAAATTGCATACAAGTAACACAGGAGCAGTATTAGACTGTGAGGTGCTCACAGACCAACAAAGGAGGGAGAAAAGTAGGTCAAGGACTAGGCTGCAACATGGTCATGAAATGCATAGAGCAACTGGTCCCTCTCCATCCTCACCTCCTGCCATTTCTCTCTTTTCCCAGATCCCTCAATACTTTCCACAGTTTGTGGCCATAAGGGCCTCAGAGGAATAGAGGTCACAATATTCCACAGAATAGCAGGACTGGTGTGGGCCAGTCCGTGAACTTTCCAAGGTCCCACCATGAAGGAGTAGAGCAGCATCCAGGGATGCAGATCTCACCCACTTGTGGCAAAAGAGAGGAGAGGAGGAAAATAAGTTCTGGAGTTCTTTAAATATATTAGGAAACTCTTTGGAAATATCACTGTCTCCTGGACCTGGGGTCTTCAGCTAAGTAGAGAGGCTCTGAGTTGAGTTCTGAAACTCAGGGATGGAATGCACTACTAACTATCATAAAAGGCAGACATGAATGGGCAGAGGGTGAGGGGAAGTCAGGACAGAAACAGAGCACAGCGTTCTCTCCCTTTGACTGATGCCGAGTCCATCATGGGCTGCAAAGAGGAAGAGTCACCAGGGGTAGGATAAAGCCAAGAATAAGAAGCAGGATCAGTCAGAAACAGGGTCAAGTGTTGACAGAAAAGCAGGACCGAAAGACTCGCCAAGAGCTGGACTGCAATGGCCAAAGCTCATTTTGATGGTCATTGTCTCTGTCATATCTGAGTGGGACAATCCAAGAAGAGGAGACAGCATGAACTAGGCTGGGCTCTCAGTCAGGATAGACGACAGAGTGCCAAGCTGTTTTCGCCAGAAGGGAGCCGGGCCTCATCAGAATCACTGCTGTTCGATCAGGGGGTGTAGCTTAGTGGTAGAGGATGTGCTTTGCATGCACAAGGCCCTGAGTTCAATTCCCAGCACCCCTGTGTGTTTTCCTTAAGGTTTTAACTCCGTGGGGTTGACTTTTCTCAGTCAGGCTGCTTTAGCACTACAAAGTCAGGATCCAACTTCAGTAAAAGAAATTGAACCAAATGTTAAGTGCAGACATGTCACCAATCATGCGTAGGTTGCTCTCTTTGGGTTGTAAGAGTGAATATTATTGCTATGTCAAAGCATCCAGGTTGGAATGGAAACGAATTAATACAAAACATTCATTTGTGAAAGGGAAAGAAAATAGTCAATGGAAGTGATTATTTTTACCTGACTTCGAACAGGAAGCTGGAAACTGTTAATGGGCGTGTCTGACCTGTGCAGATGGGCAGGACTATCTCTTCCTTCCACATTCTACACTTAGCACCGGGATGATACTTTTTGTCAATTTTACTTCTGAACTGCATTCACAAGATTAAGCTACCCAAAGGCCAGGTAGTCCTAGTCACAGCTAACTTTTCATGTTGTCTTTCTCAAACTCTATGTCTCTGATCTCCATTATATGCAACTCGTTCTGGATCCATACAGTATTCATTCATGTGGTGTTTCCAGGACATGTGCACGTTGACAAAGAGGCTCAGAGAGGTCATGGCTTGTCTAAAGCCCAAAATCCAGACCTAAGTCTCTGATCTCTGGTCTTATATTTACTATTAATTTGTTCCAACGAGGTAGGCTTGGTTAGATAGCTTCAGAATCCATGCCTTAATTTTTGGAGTGACTGGTATAAGAAGTTTTGGCTACGCATGATGATTTGGTTAGTACATTCTGACATGTAGATCAGTTACTTTTGACCTTTCCAGGTTTCCTCACTCCAAGTAAGCCTGTTTCTGGTCAATGGAAGTTTGGAAGGAAATACAATTATTTTTGTGCGACCTGCTTGAATGGCCATACTGGGATAAGTGGAAGAGTAACTCTAAATCAAGGTGAGTTCTGTGACTCTCCAGGTAATCCCAGGTCAGCCAGGAGATTGCTGGGATAACGTGTGATGAAGACTAACCGATCTTTGCTTGAATCCTAATTCTTTTGCATTAGAGTTATGGGACCTTGGGCAAGTCTTGTAACTCCCTCAAATCTCACTTATCTTAACTCTAAAATCTATATAGAACTTTGAAAGCTAGTGTACAGTAGAGGACTGCATATTTTTGAGTGAGACCCAAATGTGAAGACTTTCAATGCAGACTCTGAAGTCAATTGTCAGTCTGCATTAGAATCCTGGCCTAACCTGGGCAAGTTCCTTAAGGCCTCTAGGATCTAATTTCCTCAAGTGTCAAGTAGGGGTTAAAATACATGTTCAAAATCACAGACTTGAAATCTTTGGATTGAGGTGTGTTTCAGAGTACAGTATTTAAAAAAATTTTTTTGAAGGTAGGTGTGTAGACTATTTAGTATGTAAAACCCTTCTAAGATTTGGAGAGCAGCCTATAATCAAACACATTAAATTATTTTTTTCGGGGATTCTTGACTGTTCATAAGTAGGATAAATAAAGATCAGGAGTAGTCTTATGTCGGGTCAGATTAGGTTTTGCTACCACATGAATTTTCACTAAACTTGCCCTGAATTTCCATGTTCAGAGCTTGTTGAATTGTGGAATTGTAGATAAATGCTATGGTTTGCAAATGAGGTGTCTCTCAAAAGCTCCTGTGTTAATGCCGAAGGTGAAATTATTATATTATGAGATCTGCAACCTAATCAATGGATCAATCCATTTGATGGATTAATAATTTGAATGCATTAATAGGTGGTAACTGTAGGAAAGTGGGGTGTGGCTGGAGGAAGTGGGTCATGGGGGTTGTAACTTGAGGGTTATATGTTTTGTCCCTGGGTCCTCATGCTGTCTTTCTCTCTGCTTCCTGACTGCCTTACAGTGAGCCGCTCTTCTCTACCACACCTTTCTGATGATGCTCTGCCTCATCCTGGGCCCAGAGCAATGGAGTCTGCCCACCATGGACTGAACCTCTGAAACTATGAGCTCAAAGTAAACTTTTCCTCCTCTAAGTGGCTCTTGTTGGATATTTTGGTCACAGTACCAAAATGATGATTAACCCAATAAAGGATTGTGACCTTGTAATACCTGCTGGCTAGGATGGCGTGAAGATGAAGTAAGTTAGTATATATAAATGGCTTAGTCCAAAAATTGGCATATAGTAAACCATGAATAAATATCAACTATTATGACTCATTATCTTAAAGAATAAAAACCAAGAGAAAATGAGGCTTCGCTCTCACTGTCATTTCTCAGATTTCTCTTAATTAATTAACTAATGGATTTGTTGGAGGGCTAATCTCCTATCTCTTTGTCTTCTGAGTAAATATACCTCTAGATCCAAGCTGTAGCCAACACCTAAAGGAACAGTGTTGAGATGGAATAAGAGAGCGAGACAGAATGGAAATGAGAGAAAGAGACAATAAAGAGTATTCTGTACTCTACAGCAAAATGGTAACAGTTTGCAAATATAAAATATTTTAATTTTCTTCTCAGGCAATTTCTAAATTTTATCATTTGAACTTGAATTACTTTTATAATGAGAAAAAAATGTGCATACTCTAAGTTCTCTCCTATTTCCTCCTCCTTGGAGAATTGGCTCCCAGATTCAGGCTCTCATTTACAAGACAGCTATCAAGCAACAGACTTTTATTGATTGCCTACCATATACCAGGCATTGCTGCAAGTACTAAGAAATGAAGAAAACCCAGAGACATTACTGGAAAAATCTTCAGCAAAAGCACCTCCCATTTTTGTAACAACTTGTAGTTCACACCAGCCTTCAACGTAAGTTCTCTACGTTGGTCCTTCTTTTTACATTTGGGAAAGTGTATATATTTTTGTCAACATTATGAATGAAGGCTCTTGCCTGAAGTCATTCAGTATATTAAGGATGAAGTTGGACTCAAACTTGTTAATCATGTGAGTGGCACAACAGGATGAAAACAGTATTCCTAAGAACTTGAAATCAGTGACACTTTGAAAAGGTAATGCAATCTGCCCTCTATACCTGTGGATCTGTGAGTGTGAATTCAACTGTGGGTCAAATTTCAGAAAAAAATGCATGTGTACTGACTCTTTGTTCTTGTCATCAATCCATAAGCAATAGAATATGGCAATTACTTACATAGCATTTCCATTGTACTAGAAATTAAAAGTAATTCAGAGGTGACTTAAAGTACATGGGAAGATTACATAGGTTATATGCAAATCCTACACCATTTTATCTAAGATATTGTAGCATCAGTGGATTTTAGTACCCACAGGGTGTCCTGGATCAGTAGTCCCCACAGATACCAAGGTACAACTGTATTGTAAATGACTGTGACCAACTCTTAAGTAAAACCTTCACCTTGGCAACAAATAGTATTGGAGATTAAAAATTGGGGTTGTGTGTGTGGGGTGTTGGGGGACAAATGAGACTTTTAAGGAGGGACCTCAAAATAGTCCAATTTCCTAAATCTGGGCATTGACAAATATAAGGAAGAAAGCTTCAACCAAAGACAGATGTTTGGAAGAGAATACTGGAAACAGAGGGAAAGAAAAGGATGTGGTCTTTATATATCCAGCACAGTCGGAGGGGCAAAGCTGCAGAATAAGCACATCCCAGGTTAGGGACATCAATAAGGACAAAGTCTCTTTGTTCAGATTCTATACTCACAGGTAACCTTCAGGTTATTTTCGACTTCCCAAAGAATCAGTGCGTAGGCTTCTATGTTTCTAGCGACAACCTTAGCTACTTGAATTTGTTTTGTTTTGCTTTCAGTTTGTTTCTTTTGACTTTTCTTAGAAGAAGTTGGTCCCTATGTGGCTGATTGACATTCACTGCACTGCCTGAGACAAACTTGGGAAACAACAATAAGGCAAAGATCATTGCTTGATTCAAACAAGCCTCTATTATCTTAGACTCCACTCAAGCATCCTGCCCACCTTCTTTATGGAAACTTGATTTCTCCATGCTTCGACCACCCAGCATCCAAGTCAGTGGCTCCATCTGTTTCTTCAGACTAGGTCTTCTAATCTCATATAGCTTTTTTTCTGGGCAAAAGGGGCTGGGCCTGCCTGCCCTTGTTAAAAGGAAGGGAATCATTCAGCGTTTTGTTCTGCATTCTTCTACCCCAGATAACCCTCTCTAATTCGAGGTTGGCTGGAAGTCTGGAAGTCCTTATTCTTATCAGGAGAATTTCCATTGCTAAAGGGGAGGGCGCACTAGGCCACATCCTGTGCTCTGGGAGAGGCTCAAAAAAGTCAATTGCAATGCTTGGGACTCAAACAAAGTAAAGGACTTTTTTAAGTGGCTTAAAATACAGGCTGAGACAACAGACATGCTATAATTTTTTCTGTTCCTTCCTCCTTTGCTTGTAGAAGTCCTGTTGCCCCAGGCTCCAGGGTGGACAAATTTTCCATTTGCAGAGTTCTTCCCATGGACTAACAAAACTCATTGCCTGGCTCCTGACTTGAAAGTCTTTGGAGCCTAAGGTGATCAAACTAATACTTTATAGACCTGGAGCCCTCGGTGTCTGTCGAGCACAGCCGCGGGGGTCTGGGAGATGCTTGTGTTTCCGAATGTGTAGAGGTAGACTGCACTCAGGGGATTTGTTCATTTTAGCAAACTTGGCAGAACTTCCCTGCGTGACCTAAATAGAATATCTTCCTCTACATAAAGCATGCATCAGGGTATTTCCTGATTTATTCATGAAAGGTTTGCTTTACAAAGGCCTTAGGAACTGTGCAATCTCAAAATACATGATACATAGGCCTGGATACGAGAGTGGCATTTGTACAAATTGCTGTGATAGATGGGCTGTGCACTATGGCAGCAGAGTTGGATCAATTTAAATATCCACTGTTGGGGGTTGCTCTTTTACAGGAGGAAATGAGACCCAACCTGCACATCGTTGGCCATAACGTGGAGAAGTATTTTTTTTCTTTCTGCATTGAATGGTTAATCAAGGAGTGGAAAAAGAAATGAATAAAAATCATGTGCAGTAAGTCTTAGAATCTATACCTACTGATCATTCATTAGTTCATTTATTTATTCTCAACTAGGAATTAAGCTGTCAGCAGCTGATAGGGTGGGATCCATTGAGGGTACATAGCAATAGATATGCACGGGCTCAGAAGGACGACAGCACACAATATTCGAAATCTGATCAGTGTAGGGAATTTTAGATTCTACTATTATAGGGGTCAGACTCTCAATCTCTCACCTAAAAAAAGAAAGGCTTATTTCTCCTAATCATAGGCAGGCATTTTCAGGTGAGTCTACTGTACTGTCTCTTATAGATTTTTATCTGATGCTTCAGTATTTTCATGCTGGGGTATTTTTAACTGCACAGCAGATGGACCTTGGTTGTTTGCAAAGAAGTTTTATTTTAGAGCTTGTGAAGAGATTGGGGTTAATGTACAATAAAGTGAAAGTGACGTTTGTAAAGATGGTGCGAGCAGGATGCCAGGATCCATTACCTTGATAACCCCACAAACAGACCTGCAGCCTCCATTGGTGAAATGCTGCTCAAATCCCATCAGTGTTACTTGCAGGGTGCATCACCACTTTGTGGCAGATTTCCAGGGGTTTTCACATGTCAAGCAACTTGTCCTAACCAGGACAAGGAGATGCTGTTTTACAAACTGTGCTTTGGGGCCTAGAACTTTGGGCGGATTCAGATGTGTTTCCTTCTTCCTTGTTTCGTAATCATGGGTAATCGCTGGGAGTAGTGAAAGGGAAAATCCAGGTGCAGGCTCTTGGGTCTGAAACCTCGGGGCTAAAGCAGAGCCAGGAGGTCAGGCTGGCTCCGGGTGCAGTGAATGAACGTATGAAGCTGATGTTTTTCTTTGGAGGGAAACAAGCATCACTGGGACACTTTGAAGCCCTGATGGGAAGATTAAAAGAAGAAGAAGAGGAGGAAGAAGGAGGAGGAGGAGGAGATGACTTTCTGGGAAAGATCTTTCAAGAAGGGAAACCAACTGGAGGACAATATTTAAATGAGTTAACCTTCAGTGATTTCCCATGACCCAGAAGATCAAGTCCAAATCCTTAGTGCAGCATCTAGTTCCTTCACCCTCTGGCCCCTGAGTAACCTTGAGTCTTTCCATTGTCTGAACACAACATGTCTTTTGGCCATTCCAAACTGTCCTTTGTGCCCTGATAGCAATGGTAGCCAACATTCATCCAGGCCTTTAAAATGCCAGAAACTGGGCTAAGTGTTTTATGCATTTCATGATTTAATCTTTGGAGCAAACTCTGAGGTAGACACTACAATGCTCCTCAGTTTACAGATGAGGAAAAAAAAGCATAGAGGTCATAAAACTGGGTCATAAAGCTATTAAGAAGACTGGGATTCAAAGACAGTGTGACTCCAAAGCTAGCCCTTCAACACTTCACCACCCCTAAATCCTTTTCTGGATGAAAAAAATGACCCTAGATCTTGCTCACATCTGCATAGACCTGATTGTCCTTTCTCCTTGTTTGTCTGCTTTAAAGAGATTTAAAGACCATCTCCGTGCAGTGACTCAGGAGGCTGAGGCAGGAGGATCACAAGTTCAAGGCCAGACTGGGTAACCTAGTAAGATGCAGTCTCAAAATAAAAAATAAAAAGGGCTGAGGTGTATTTCAGTGGTAGAGCACCCTGGGTTCAATCCCTCCTACTGCAAAATAAACAAACCAACAAACAAATGAATGAACATCTTTTTATTCATCAAGTCCTTCAAGATCAAAATCCCCTTCTCTGGATGCTATTCAGGCACAGCAGGTGGTCTTCTCCTTGGAACCCCAAAACCCCTTGTACAAATACACTGCTGCACACACTGTTGCAGTATGATGCCATCCTCCTGTGCGTTCATTTGTGCCCACGTGCGTCCAAGTTCCAAGAGAGTGAACAGCAAGTGAGGAGTGGCCAGCTTCATAAATCCAGGGGGAGCTCCGTCTCTAGGCCAATGAACGCTCGCCAACACCTTGTGATATTTCAGGAGCAGCTCTGCAGACAGGTCTAGAGGAGGGCCCGCCTGGGCACTTTATCATTAACCACACCCCCATGGTGACTTCCTTCAACATGTGGGGCAGCGCCTGCCTGTCTGATAACCCGCCTTCCTTCTGGAAAAGATTTCCTCTGGCCTGGGTGCATACCTGGCCCTGCAAGGGTTAACCACGAGGCAGCCCAGATCAGCAGAACATGAGGTTTCCATTACCGGTGGTATGCGGACAAGTGGCACGAGCATGGATTACGCGGTAATCAAAGCACGCTGCTCAGAATTTATGTCGGAGGCCTCGCTTCTCCTTCCCAGCACAGGGAAACCAGGTCCTTGCCACTCTGCAGCTAGATCGCAGCAAAATTTTGAATTAGCCTTTGCTTCAACTTGCTTCAGTCCTGCCTGTTGTCCTCATCTTGTCCCCAAATGACACAGATGGAAAGAAAGGGCGCTAGAGGAATTCATGTCTTCTCCTGGGCTGAACCCTAAGAGAACCATTTAAAAGAGAGTAGGAAAGTGTGAATGGGACAGAAGACAGTAAAAGGTCGAGGAGAGAGAGTGGACTGTGGGAAGGAGGAAGGGACTGCAGAGAATGAGTGCACTCGGGAGGGGGCTATGGGGGGGACACTGGGGAATTTGGACCATTTCTTCTGAGAGGACAGAAATTTACACCTATGGAGAACTCCCTGTATGACAGACAAGTGCTGACCTCCTTATTCATGTTGCACAGAGGTTTCTGGTAACTTCTCTCACACATCATCCAGCTAGTGAGGGCAGCAGGATTCCAACCAAGGTCTTCCTTGGTCAAAATATTCTTGACTTCCTTTTTTAGCTGTGGGGTTTCCCAAGAATATAAAAGAGAGATTGGGCTCCTATTTTCAGTTGCAGGTAAGTAGAAATTTTTTGAACATTTCTTTTTCTTAGATACAGAGTGTGGAAAGAATCCATTGCCAGAACACAGAACCCTGGGGGTCTTTCAGAAGCTCTGCCCCATGACTCCTGGCTCTAGGTGTGCCAACATCTTTCTCATCTGAGGTCACCCTGAGGTTCGGAAAATTTTATTCAGCACCTACTGTGTGTCAGTTCCTGTGATGTTGACAATGAAGAGAGGATAAATGGAACAATGTCTCCTTTATGGAGCCCACAGTCTCTTTTTAGGGTGTCTGAAAGACAGGCAAGCAAAGGTGTGTAAATGATAAATGATACCATGGCGGAGTATACACAGATTCAGAGCAAAAGGAGAGATCCGTTCTGGGGGTTAAGAGGGAAGTCAGGTGGAGAAGTGAGCACAAGGAGAAAAGGGAAGCTGTGCCCAGGGCCTCAGAGAGAGCCAAGCAGATGGGGACAGTAGAAAGTAGTGGACAATCGGGGTTCTCCACTCTCACTACTCATTAGAATTACCTGGGGGAGATTTAAAACATACAGGTGCCTGGGATCTACTCCCCCAAATCTCTGGAGGTACAGTCCAAGTAGCAATGTATTTTTTAAAAGACTCCCCCGGTGAGGTTGAAAGCCACTAGTGAGCTGCCCCAGGTATATCTGGGTTGGAGTTGAGAGATGAGTCTGGAGCCTGAGGAAGAAGTCAAAGATGAAAGGCTTTGGATACCACTCTAAGCAGCTCAAACTTCCCCTGTGGACACGCAGGGTTTTTAAACAGGGAAGTGGCCTGACTTATCGGAAATGAGTCAGCATAATGGCAAAGCCTGGTAGGCTGAGCCTCAGGGGAGATTCTGTCTGCATTTTCTCAAAGAGCCTGACCACCTGTGCTTACTAAGACAGGTTGGGATTAACCCTTCCTTTGGTGACACAGCCTGGGGGTGGGGGGCGTGAGTCATCCTGGGGAAACTTGCAACCTGGAAGTCAGGAATGCCTCTTCTTTTCTACCTACTGCTACTAACTTGCTAAGGGACCTTAGCTAGATCCTTTCCCTTCTAGTCCCCAACCCATATAGTTAGGAGAATAAACGAAACTGTGCTTCTCTATAAGGTTGGAAGTATCCAGCTGCTTTGATTTGTTTTAGCAAAAGTATTTTTGTATTTTTATGTTTAACATAGCAATAAGGGGGATTTCCATTAAACATGAAATAGATCTAGGTTAGGAGAGGGTGGGAAAAGATGAGCCAGGAATTTCAAATGGTTAGTGATTTCTTGTTTACTTTGGTCTCTGAGCATATGTCAGTTGTTTTCCTGATATATTCAGTCTGTAGTGACATTACTCAAATCAAGTTGCTCCTCAAATAATCTATTTCTCCCCCATCAGGATCACCAAAAGTCATTGACCCAACCTACTTGTTGAAATGGAGGAGAATCCAGATGTAGAGATGCCCTGTTCTTTCCAGCTGACCTTGAGCCAAGAGTAGCACCACCTTGGAGAAAGCCCCAAATAGTCCTCACAACCTGGGGCATTTCCTGCCCAATGTACCCACATGGAGCCCCAGAGAACTTACAGACATTGCTGTGGATGCACCTTTAGTGATTCCTCATTACCACAAGAGCTCAAGCTCTCTGATGTGTTACCATCCTCCTTCCATCTGATTCTCTAAGCTCATCTTCTAGCTGGATTTTTTGACTCCCTGAACCCCAAGCACAGTGAACTGCTTGCTCACTCTTGCTAAGGATACCAAGTTCTGTCATGCCTAAAGGTCTCAACTCATACAGTTCCCTGTCTTTTTTACCTGGAAAACTTGTACTCATTCCTAGCCCGCCCCCCTGCCCCAGTGAAGAGGTCATGCCATTCATTTATTGAAGACCTAGCTTGTTTCCAGGAAAATTGTCGGATGATTATGGAATGGATAAAACAATCTTTTACTAATGATACTGGACTCTGTAACCTTCTGCATTTTCAGCTGACTTTGTCACTTTATGGTGATTATCTATTCAGTTTTGGATCTTTTTCTAGATTTTACACTCTTAAGAACCAGTATGCCTGTTATTTATGTGTGTGTCCACAGGACTGAGCACAAGGCCTGGCAAAGTGGAGGGACCAAGTGGCTATTCCCTGAATGAGTAAATAAATTGTTAATTTATTTAATAAATGAAAGAGTGCATGGATGTACCGAATACAGGGAGGACTGACTCTTCAACTCTTGGGATCGCCAGAGGCTGTAACAAAGAAGAGATCCCTTAGGGCTCAGTCTGGACTGGAAAATCCTGAAAGAGGCCTTTAGGGATCGCTAACATCTTGCAGATGAGAAACCAAGAAACCAAGACCAGGTGAGGGAAGGGGCTGGTCTCGATGGCAAGTGATCAGCTGGTCCTCAGCTTTCCCCACGCTGCCAGAACACGCAGCCCCAGTTGACTGTAACTGGATCGGCCTAGCACACAGGACCCCCAGTTTCATCTAACTCTGCTCTCAAACAGCACGGAGCCCTGGAACCATCACCTTGGAATCTGATCGCTGGTTTGGTTCCTTTCTTCCTCTGTCTATTTGATATGGCCAGCCTGGAAGACAGTGCTGATGAGGCAGTCTTGAGCTCTGCACTGACAGAAATCAGGTGTCCTCGCTTCATAAAAGAAACATTAACCGATCCAGTGGGAGCTGGAAGCAGAAGTGCTGACAAAGATGTAACTCCCAAGGATTGTATGGGGCAAGGAGAAAGCATCGCTCTCTCCTGATTTAGAGGCATTGTGGGGTTTGCAGATAAGGCAGAGAAGAATGAGAGGAGCCAGGGCTGAAGGCCAGGAGAGGGAAGGTCTCAGCTGCTCATTTGTGGGGAGAAACAATAAGGAAACAGGGAAGGCCATTGTCCCTCTGTCTGTCCCTACAGCACTGCCTAAGTCCTTCTACCATCCCCTGGATCAAAGCATCCCACTTTGCCCTTCCTGTCTACAGCTTGAACCTGCCCCCAGCTCAGTCTCTGCTGTCAGAAAGACCTCGTGGTCTTTCTGAATCACCTGACCGTGATTTAGCTACTCTTGATTAAAACCCTTCAGTGGCTCCCTGTAAATCTGTGTAAAGTGCAAGTACCTCCCATGACATGAAAGATCTCCCTGGACCACACCCCACCCTGTAGCTCCAAAGCAGCCATTTCTCCCAAAAGAGGGGATTCTGTTTTAACATATCATGAGGATCAGGGAACTTCTGGCAAATGACAGATTCAGGAGCTTAAGGTGGGTGGTCAGATTGCAGGGGTGGGTGCACTTTCTGGTAGATTATCTTCCATCCCATTCTCCCATGCACACCCCCACTTCTCTCATGGGAAAGTTAAATCTAGGCAGTGTGTGATGATTGAGGCTCTTTGTCCTATGTCCAGCCCTAATTGAGGCACCGTGAATTTGAGATGAATCAGACACAGTCCCTGCTCTCTAGAACTCAGACTGATGGAGGATAAAAGAAGCAGCAACAAATAGTTATATCAGGGCTGTCCTAGAAGTTTGTTTAAAGTGCTCTGGGTAGGCATAGGGAACCAGAGACCCTAACCATATGAAGGAAACTGAGGACATCAGGGCTAGTCCTTTGAGGATGAGTAGGCATTTTCTAGGAATAAGAGAAGAAAAGGAGCTAAAAGAGCTTTCTCTGTGGTAGAAACCATATGAGCTTTTGCAGTGTAAAGTCTTGTGGAGACACACACACAGTACAGAATGTTTGGAAAACAAAGCATAATTCAAAAGAGAATGGGGGACAAGATGGGAGATGTCAGTGGATGCAGGGTCTCACTCTCATCAGCTCCCTCTCTCTCTATCTCCTTCTCTACCTCCCTTTTCATCTCTCTTGTCTCTTCCTCCCTGACTCTGGCCTCATTTTCTTTTGTGTGCAAGAGCATCTTCCGTGTGAAGAAGGCGGCCTGTGTGGAGGCAGCTTCTTGCTCACATCATCGCAGCTGAAGGAACTCGAAGGAGCTCCTTCTCACCGCTTGTCTTCATCCATTCAGGCTGCTGTGACAAAGCACCACGGCCTGGGGGACTTAAATGACAGAAACTTTCTTCTCACAATTCCGGAGTCTGGGAAGGCGGTGATCAGGGTGCTTGCTTGGTCGGTTCCGGTGACAGCCCTCTTCCTGGCTGTATCTTCACATGACAGAAGTGAGCTGACCCTGGCCCCTTACAAAGGCACCAACGTGGCCCCACCCTCATGACCTAGTGCCCCTTCTAAAGGCCCCACTAACAACTACCATCACCTAGAGGGTTGAATTTCAGCATATGAATTTGTGGAGGGGCACAAACATTCAGTCCATAGACACTGTTTTGGTGCATTTTAACCCAGAGGAAAGACTCTGATTGATCTGTTCCAGAACTATCTCCATGTCACCACTGTGGAGGGTATTTTGAGATGTTAGTTAACATGACCAGCACAGGGCTCTAGGGTTGTTGGTCCCTCCAAAATCACATGGTCAGAGGAAGAGAGGAAGAGTTTCTCAAAAGAATATGTATTGCTGTCACTAGAAGATAAGAAAGGATTTTAGATAGGCAAAACTACCTCATCTGGAGATTCTCCTCCTCCAGGAATACCCTTCTGGGAATATGGGATTTCCTAATCTCTTTCCAAGAGACTTGCACATAGCATCTCCTCAATGCATGCTTGTTGATGGCTGCTGACTCTAAAATATAATGCTAGAGGTCAAAGAAAAAGAATGAGAAAGTAGCAAGCTGGACATTCAGCTTTGGAATAACTCATTTGCAAGAAATGTCTTGCTGCCCTTGGTGAATCTGAGGAAAGAATAAGAAGACACTCAAAGAACCTGTGGAGTGTGTGCAGCTGCGTTGCACCAGGAAGCAGAGCTCAGCTGAAGAGCTGCAGTCAGCATCCGAGGTAGGAGGAGCCTGTCCTGGCTTTGAAGCTGCAGGGGATAATGGAGCCACAGTGAAGCACAGGGCCTTTTATTGACAGGGTGAAAAGAAGCCAGCTGGGGTTTGTCTATAGCTGAGCTTCTGATTCTGTCCCATACTTCTGAAAAATACCCTCTTTGTCCCTTTGCTGCAGGTGGCACCTGTCATTACAGGACATGCAAATAGGATCAACAGCCCTGAGCTACTTAAGAGATGCCCCTTTCTCATATGAGTCTCAAACAGCTCTCCAAGTTCATCTCTCTTGCCGTTTTAGTCTCTCGGTCAGAGGATTCAACTGAACAGGAAGGATCATGGTGGCCACTGAACTCTGCATTCCAGTGCAGTTCCACTAACTTTTGTTACCAGATGATGATCTCACTCTTGCTGCAGCTTCCTCTCCCTCACCAGTCTGTAACACTCAAGGAAAATATACTTTTAAAAATTAAATCCAAAAAGAGGTTCCAAACTAAGGAGTGAAGCTGTCAGTAGGTTTAGAAGCAATGGATTCTTTAAAAGCAGACTATGTAGGTGGAACTGGTATAAAAAGAGAAGTTATAACCTAAAAGGCACAGAGGCAATCCTATTTAAAAAGCTGACTTTCCTGTTAGGGATAGACACTGAAAAGATGGAGACCCAAGGTGACTAATCTGGTGTAAGGAGATCACCAGTCTAACGTCCATTCCCTCAGGGTGTGGCCTCCAGGCAAAAGTGAGGTAGGGATTTGGATTAGGAAAATAAGCAGGACCACAGGTGACTGGCAGGCAGCCTGTAGGAAGAGGGAGAGATCCACAGCAGAACATGTGAACCTCCAGCATTCAGATCCCCACCACTTCCCAAACCTCTCTGAAAAGGGTGGAGCACAATCCAAAAGCGGGTCCACTCCTCTCACAGGTGGTGTGAACAAATAGGGCAGAACCGGGCAGAAGTTTAGCTGCAAAGATGGTTGCACAGTTCACTGTAACCAAATAGTTGGAGGAAAATCAACTCCACGAAGGAGAAACGGAAAATTCAACACCTACCCTAGTAGATCAGAGGGGTGGGAATAAGCAGAACTTGACTTTAAAACAAAGAATTTAGTATCACACGGTTGGAGCAAAAAGGGTTTCTATGGATAAAATATCAATTACAGATCATGAAAACTAAAAGTTTAGTGAGTGAATAAAAAGAAAGCAATTCAATAGACCATGGAACGGTAGCATGGACAAAATTGGAAGCGGAATTGGAGGGTTGAAAGACTGAGCCCAGGAATTCTCGGGGAATGCAGCAAAGAGGTACGACGAGATCAAAACAGCCAAAGGGTAAGAATCATAGAAAATAGGTGTTGCCCAAATTTCTACCATCGGTAAGTGCTTCAGAAGAAATGAATATTTAAAGAAATGATAGAAGTTCTCAGAAAGTAAAGACTCCACAGATTGAAAATGCTCAGCAAGAATCAGACAGCTCCACACATAGAGAGCCTAGCACCCTAATGGGGAAAACCAACCCCAAAAGAAAAGTCACCTACCAAGGAAGATGTCAGATTACCATCCCGTCTTGCTTTAGCTACATACAAAATGCAAAGAAATCCTGGGTGGAAATTAGTTCAAGACTAGAATTCTATGACCAGTCAAAATCTCACTGGAGAACAAAGGAAAAAAAAGATATTTACAGAGATAGATAGATGAACTCAAAAAATGTATAAGACACAATCTCTGGGAGGGAAAAAATCACTAGAATATATTTTACAAGAAGGAGACAAATTAAGCCAGGAGATAGATATGAGATACATGAAGCAGTGACAAAGTACAGGAAATAAGAAATTAGGAAAATTTACTGTTGATTCTAATGTTTTGATTGATTGCTTTAATGTAAATTGCAGATTGGGTATATGGATTGAGAGGGAGAGCAGGACACAATTAAAATAATGACCAGAAGATTTCCATGGTCATTTCTCTGAAGAAGTATATTAATTGACAATAAGCACAGGAAAAGATGTTCAACACCATTAGTCATTAGGGAAATGCAAATCAAAACCACAGTGAAATGCAACTCAGTACAGACAGTAACCAGTGTTACGATGTGGAGGAATTAGCATCTTCATGCACTCTTGGTGGCAATGGGATATGGTACAGCCACTTTAGAAATTCTTTGACATTTCCTCAAAAGGTGAAAAGTAGAGTTACTGCATAATTCAGCAATTTCACTCCCGGGTGTGTACCCCAAACAAATGCAAATACATGTCTACACAAAGTCATAAATGTCCATAGCAACATTATTCATAATGGCACAAATGTGGAAAAAATCAAAATGTCTATCAACTGATGAATGGATAAAATATGTGAGGGATGAAAAGGAATGAAGACATACTGATACTTGCTAAAATATTAATGAATCTCAAAGACAGTATGTTAAGTGAAATAAGTCTATTATAAAGGACCACATATCATTTAATTCCATTAATATGAGATGTTCAAATTAGGCAAATCTATAGAGAGAGGGTAGCTACTGTTCACTTAGAGCTCAAGGTGATGGAATGTGACTGTTCTTTGGTACAAGGTCTTTCTTCCAGTGGGGCTAAAAATATTCTAAAGTTGGATTATAGCGACGGTTACATAAGTCTATAAATGTAATAAAGACCATTACATTATATACTTTAAATGGGTGAAATTTATGCAAGGCATAATGGCACATACCTGAATTCCCAGTGACTGGGGAGGCTGAAGCAGGAGGATTTAAGTTGGAGGCCAGCCTCAGCAACTTATAGAAACCATGTCTCAATTAAAAAAAATAAATAAGAAGGGTTGGGAAGTGTGAATCAGTGATAGAGTGCTCCTGGGTTCAAGCCCCAGGACAAAAAAGAAGGTAAAATTTATGATATGTAAATTTTTTATCCATAAAACTGTCAAAATGTAATGAAAACTGCTGTAAGACATAGTGTGAGTGTGTTTTTTAAGAAGGAACACAGAAAAACTGACAAAGACATGAATGGGGGAGCAATTAGCATAGTGAATCAAAAACACAAACTGAGATGCAAGGGCAAACCCAACTTAATAAGCACCATCAGCATGAATAAGTCAAACTCACCTATAAGAAACAGACTCTCAGATTGTATTTTAAAAACATATGCATTCGATTTTTTTCAAGTAACAAATAAAATAATATTTTCACTGAACAGACAATGAAAATACTTGGTTAGAAGTGGTTAACAAGAAATAGACAATAAAACACAGTTGTGTCAATATCATGTTAAATAAGATCAGAAGTGAAAATAATTCAAAGAAACAAAGACACCCCGTGGATGAATGAAGCCAGGCTGAAATAACTGCTATACAGCTGCAAGTTTAGATACAAAATAGTTAATCAAAAGTTGAGAGAATTACAAAACAAAAACCTGAAACAAAATCGCTGTTGAAAACTTGAACAAACCTCCCCATAAAAAAGCAAACAGAAACCAAATATGTGAACTTTAGTAACATGCTGATAATTTGATATAATACACAGAAAACTTGCTCCTGTAAATGGTCTCTTTATCACTCTGGAATACATGTGCAATCATCATAAAATGTATCTACGACAAATTCAAAAGATTAATTTTATAGGTAAAATTTACTAACCATTATGCAATAAAATTAAAAGATAGCTTAAGAATAGATGCCCCCCAAACCAGCAAACAAAAACAAAGTAGCCATCTAAATATAAACTCAAGCCTGCACACACATAGAACTGCATACAATCTATTGATCAACAAGAAATTGAAGTGGAAACTTTTTAATCAAATTGAAGAAATGCAAAAAGATGTCAGTAAAACAAACCTAAAAATATACGTCTAAACACTTATAAAGAAAGAACTAATAAAGTAAGCAGAAATTGATGAAATAGGAAACATGCCCAAGTCCACAGGTGGTCACTGTCTCTGGCTTTGCCAGGTGGGGTCTGGGACGTTCTCATGGAGCTGTTAGCTGCTTTGTGGTTCGGTGTTGAAAAAAAAAATGGCGTCTTTTAGCGGATCACTGTGCTCAGTTACTGAACCATTAAGTTGGAGACTTCTAAGGATGTCTCAGGCAGGTCGGACTTTTGCCATAATCCCTAAAGTACAGGAAGTGTTTCTCATTTTTGACAACTCCTTACATTGTCTTATAACCTTGAATTGACCTTGTCCTCAAAATAGACATCAGAATATCCCTCATTCTGAATGTACTATCTGGTTTTCCTTTCTTTTAAATTGCCTTTGTGGAATGAGAAATTTCATGACCTTCTCCACTACTAGTGACAGATTAAAACGATTTGAAACTGTTGGAGATGGGGTATGTGCAAAGGAGTGCCTTTCTTTTTGTTTTACTTCTTTCTTTCTTTTTCTTTTCTTTCTTTTTTTTTTTTTTTTTTTTGAAGATGGGAGTTTAAATAGTGTTTCAGAGTAAAAAATGATATGCAATGCATTAGAAGGTGTAGGTTATTTAATTCCTTTGTTTCCATATTGTTTGGAAAAGGAGGATAAGCTAATTCTTCCTGGTAGGGCTTGTTAAGATTTGGGGGGGAGCATAAAATTGTGTGACACGTATTAATTTATGCCTGCTATATGCCTGGCACTGTGTTAGGTGCTCTGTATAAGACGGACATGGCCTCGGAAGCTTCAGTGCTACAGCATGCCTGCCATGGAAAAGCAGTGTTTCCATGTGGATTGGAGAGCTTGCAGATGCCACTAGCATTGAAATGTGACTTGTTGGAGTCTGACTGCAGGAAAGGGCCACTGCACATGAAGGAGCAAGAAGAATGGTCCCAAGTCAGGGCTGATAATGAATCTTCAGAACAACATCATTTTCACAAATTCACCATGGTCTCAAGTCTTGGATCCACAGTCCTGAAGGTCCAGAAAACCACCTTATCAAGACTCCTAGAGAGAAGAGTTTTTCAGTGACATGCTGCTACTCATTTCATACGTGATTGATTTGAAATGCCCATTTACTACTCTTCTGTGGTCAGAAACATCCCTTTCTCTATCTACTACACCATTTTCCCAACACCAAGTTACCTAGAAAGTTGAATTAATCATCAGAATATTATTTGGAGTTCTTAGAATATTGTTTGTAAGGCTTGGAAAATGGGTGAAGGCAGGCAAGTATTTTTTTGAAATTTTCACCTGAAAAATTGCCACATGACAACAAATGTTCTTAGGCAGACTGAAATTTAGTTTGTATCTGATATGAATATTTTTATTTTTATTTTGTATCATAGGTGGGTAAATGTATGTCTTATTTTTACTGCTACTTCCTTATCTTCTGTGACTAGTGTTATTACACTTACTACCACAGCAGGGGATAGGAGTTACTACTATGACTGTATTAACTTTCCATGTATGAACTCACTTAATCCCCAATTCCTCCCTGAGGTGTAGACCTTTATTACAGCCCTCAATTTACACTTGCGAATGAAGCATGAAAAGTTGAATTGTTTAAAGTCAGTCAGCTATGAGGTGGCAGAACCAGAATTCAAAACCAGGTTGCCTGGCTCTAGATTCTGATGTATCCATCTGAAATCACGTTTCAGAACAAATTCAATCAATAGTAGTTTACTTCAGTTGTTAGCCTTATTAGAACACAGCTAGGTTCGAGCAGTACCAGAAGAGCTCAGCTCTCTTTAAGCAGCAGTCCTTTCTTCTTCTTTAATCCTTAGAACCTCAATGAGGGGAGGAGAGCTTCAAAAAAATCTTGAGCTAAATCCAAAAGACGATCTGAAATACTTTCTGAAGGTCATTGTCTAACAGGAAAAGGTGACTCACCATATTAACAGATCCTATTCCAAGGAGAGAATTTGAAGCTGAAGAACATCAGAAGAGCTTTGCAGAAGCTTGACCTCTAGTGAATTAGAGAAAGCAGCCTCTCATCACCTACTAGTGCCATGAAAAGGCCTTGTGGTTACAAAGGCTCTGAAGAACTCAACTCAGTGAGAGTGGGCATGAGGGAGTTTGGCGGGCAACTGGTAAACCAACAGGTGAAACCAAGCACTGCAGCGGAGGCTGTATGGAGGTATACAACTGAGGTTCAATAAGTGTTTGTTGAAATAGAAAATGACTTTAAGTTATCATGTCTTCTTGTTATTCCTATGCATGGTGGCCTCCTCTTGGTGATTGTTCAAAAAGGGTATCTGCTTCAGACAACCGTACATGTTTTCCATGTTTGCTGGTTTAGAAAGAAAGGGACATGTTGAAGACATAAAGAAGATAAGGTAATCTTGTTCCAGTGGTACTCAAGATATTACAACTCTCATAAATCAGACTAAAATTCATCATTATGCATTTATTATATTTGAAATTAAATATTGGGACACAAATATCTTTTGGATTTGAAATCTAAACTGATACATAAGGAAAATGGAAGTTGTTGATATCTCATAGAAGAAGAGAGTAAATGAGAATGAAATGTATTGATGTGCAGAGCTACCACAAGGCTGTGGGAACCTGTTAGAGGGAAGACGGCTGAACAGTCATTCATGAGCACAAGCCATGGGCCGGGCCTATGGTAGGTGCTGGGAATCTAAATATAGTTCATGCTTCATTTACTTCTAGTTGCGACCCACATCCTACTCTATGCTTTCTGGACACACCAGGCGGCATCTTACATGAAAGTGTCTTGTGTTGGTCCACTCTGTGAAATGTTCCCACAAGTCCTCTTTAACTTGCTACCTTGGGAGTCATTGCTCCTGCCTCCCAACCCCACCACCAAGTGACCCTACAAGACTTGGGCATAGCTACTTCTGAACAGCCTCATTTCCTCAGTAAGGGTAAGATGTTTCTTAAATTTCCTAAAGGGCTAATGCTCTCCAGAGTCCTCAGCATAGCAAAATCCTTGTTTTCTACACAAAAGTAAGGAAATTGTCCCACTCCACTGTTGTCTTTTGCTCTATTATATAACTTATAATCCAAAGGATTTCATGATAGTCTAACTGAAAATAGCTCTTTCACTTTCTTCTCATGGTTCTGGAAACTGTTCATGGAGAGGTGTTGGAGTGCCAACCTCTGGGATAACAACTGCTTTCCTTGTCAGCACATGTATCTATTTTCTCTTCGAAATGTTCTTGGGAATAGTCAGCAGCCCACCATAAATGTCTTCAATCATCCAAATTCTGATGGAGGCAATTTGGGTCCCACTAGAACTCTTTGATACAAGAATAAATAAGACCTTTCCCTGTATCTCAAGGTGTCTGGTGGCCCTCGATGCTTTACTGTTGTGATACAACTTACCTGAGTATTGTGGATGTGGGGACAACACCACGGCAGGATCCAAGGAGCTTTTCTGCCCCTCTTGGCTCTGCTCCTTACCCAGCTGTGTGGCCTCCAGGAAGCCAGGATTCCTTTTCATGCTCAGGATCCTGATTTAAGAAAGGACACAGGGCTAGGGATATAGCTCAGTTGGTAGAGTGCTTGCCTCACAAGCACAAGGCCCTGGGTTCAAATCCCCAGCAGCGAAAAAAAAAAAAAAAAAAAAAAAAAGAAAGAAAAAAGAAAGAAAGGAAACAAATCCTGTATCTCATGGGAAGGGTGTTATGATCAGGAGAGTTGATGCATGTGGGCAAGTTCTGCAACAATAGACTCCATTTGCCATAAGCCCAGACAGTTAGTGACTTTTCCCTCTGCTTCCTAAGAATCCAGAACTTCCTTTTGATAAAATATTTATCACACTGTTTATTTGGCTGATTCTCACAGTAAACCATCAGCACCTTGAGGGCAAGGGTTTTCCTCTTGTTCTTTTTTGGATTGTGTGCTCCCATAATGGAGCCAGTCATATAACAAATTCTTCAAAAATACATTACAACTGACCACAAGAATGAGTGAAAATTTTAAATTATATTCAGGTGTTCTGAGTAATTTTGTACAAATATGTCACCTTCAGAACTCTAGTTTCCTAATTACTAGTGGGGAAAATACATTATGTCAGTCAGCATTGTGGATCAGAAGCTACATGACTTCTCATATCACAAAATTTCAGCCCAAAGGGTTCTTACAGTGATTAAGTCCAAATTCCTCCATCATACAGATGAGGAATTTGAGGTTAAGAAAATGTGTGTGATATGTGTAAGGTCATCTGGACAAGTCCAAGACCTCTGGACCATCAATTAAGTTTCCTTATTTGTTTGAGATAGGGTCCTATGGTCTTGCCTACACTAGTCTTGAACTCATGGTTCCAACATCAGCCTTCCAAGTAGCTGGAACTACAGGTGTGCACCATTGCATCTCACTAGTTCAGTGTTCTTGATGTCACAGCTTGAAATCCTTAAATGGAATTTACATGGTTACCAAACAAGAATGATTTTATAATCTAGGGTATATTGTTGTGTTCTAGATAATACAACTGTTTCTGGAAGAACATAGATACTCTGGCTAATGAGAAGATAATTCCTAGTACGGGGCTATGAATTGAGAACAAACTGTACAATATTGTTCAAGGTGGATGTTAGTTACCTTGAATGAATCAAACTCAAAGAGCAATAAATGTATTCCCATAAACCATGGACCCATACTGAAATCAAATGGCTTCATTCAGCAAGGCAAACTCCTAGGAAGCTAAACAAAACTAGGTGACTTATAAAGCAATGCATGGTGAAGAGAAGAAGTTGAATTAGTTAAAGAAATCTCCCAATTGTAGAGGTCAGTTCCAGAATCGGTCATCCACTTCACAATATGTCTATACACTATATTTGGTGTTAGAGACTGCTGAGGGGGTGAGGTATGGTTTCTGTTCCCAACCCTCACCAAGCCAGTGCACATCATATAGAATACTTCTCACCCAGTTGAGAAGTAAGATGCTTGATAAATAGCACAAATTTTTAATTTTTTAAAAATCAAAGAACATCTAGATAAGTGGAGAAACATATTACGTTATTGAATTAAAATACATATAGATATTGTTTTTCCCAAAACAAGCTCAAGCAAGTTATTTTGCAGATATAGCAAAGTTCAGCCTAAAATGTATGTTGAAAGTCAAAGGAACGAGAATATCTAAAACAATATTGAAAAGCAGTATTAAAGTAAGAGGCATCCAGCTACCAAGACTCATTATATACCTATAGTTATCAAGACTACATGGTATTGTAAGAGGAATGGACACATGAATCAATGGAATCAATTACAGAGTCAAAAACAGATGCACAGTTTGTTTCTTTACAAAGGTATCAAAGCAAATCAATGTAGAAATAATAACATTTTTAATAAACAGTGCTAAACAATTCGACATCCATGGGCAAAAATAAAAAAATCAGTAAATAAACTTCAGTTTGAAACTCATAGTTGGTATAAAAATTAACTCAGATTGGTCAAGGACTTAAAGCAACATAAAACTATTAAAATTTGAGGATAAAACAGGATAAAATCTTGGGAGTTAGTAATAGGCAAAAAGTTCTCCGACAGTAGACACATGATCCACAAAAGGAAAAGTTGATAACTCAAACCAGCACAATTTAAAACTTTTGCTCTAAAAAGGGCCTTGTTAAAATGATGAAAAGAAAAGCCAGAGACTCAGAGAAAATACGTGGGAACAACATAGGCAACAAAGGACTAGTATTTAGAATATATAAAGAACCCTCAAAGTTCAACAGCAAAAACAAACAACTACAAAATGAGCAAAATGTTATAAAAAGACATTTACGAAGAGGACATACAGATTGATTAATATATGAAAAGGCATTCTATATAATTATCCATTAAGAAAACTCATTTAAAATGAGTATCATGGCACACCCCTCACAATGGCTGAAATATAAAATAGGGCTAACACCAAATGTTGTTAAGGATGCAGAGAAACTGGACCAAAAATAAATTTAGGTAGAAAGGTAAAATGGATGATATAGAAATTCTGAAAAAAAAAATTAAGTCTCTTAAAAAGTAATTGCACAACAACCATACAACCCAATGACCTTTATTCCAGAGAAAAGAAAATGTATGTTCACACTAAAACCTGTACAAAAATGCTCATAGTAGCTTTATTTGTAATAGCTCCAAACTGGAAATAACCTAGACATTCTTCAATAGGTGAATAATTAAATTGTGATACCATGGGATACTACCTCAGAAATAAAAAGGAACAAACTATCAGTACATAGAGATTTATATCCAATGAATAATCAAATTCCAAACTACACACCATAAGATTCAATTTGTATTATATTCTTGAAATGAAAAACTTACAGACATAGAGAACAGAATAGTGGTTTCTAGGGAGTAAGGATTTGAAGGGAGAGGAGTAATGTCTACAATGTGTGCGTGGCTACAAAAGAGCAACATGAGGGTTATTTGTGGTGATGGGAATGTTCTACATCTTGTCTGTAACAATTTCACTATCTGGTTGTGATATTGCATTCTAGTTTTGCAAGATATCAGCATTGGTAGAAAACGAGTTAAGATTTATTGAATCTCTATTATTTATTATAACCACATGTGATCTATAATTATTTCAAAATAAAAAATTAAATTTCAAAAGCTATATTAGTTTGTCTCTGTCCTGTGTGTGTGTGTGTGTGTGTGTGTGTGTGTGTGTGAATGCATGTGTGTGTCATATGAATTTTACAGTTACTTTGCCAAAAAATGAAAAACAACCCTATGGAGATACTGTCTGGAATAGCAGGACTATACAATTAAATTTGAAGTATTTACATATGTTTGCTACTGAACCATTCTATCCATTTAAATGGTATATCATTTTATTATTTTCTTTTATTATTTTAAAATTTTGTCAATAAAAGAGTTACACATCTTTTCTTTTTGGAAGGATTTATTCCTGGACAAATTACTACCATCTAACATTATATTATGTTATGCTTAATATCTGATTATTTCTGGTAAATAAAAATGATATTAATTTTTAAAATGTTTCTTTTATCCAGATAAATTTGCTAAACATTTTATAACTCTGATCACTTCTTGCATTAAATTTACATACATTTCTATAGATTTCTCATATTTTTTAAAGAGAATATAATTTTCTCCTCTTCTCCCTCCTTTCTTGTTTCCTATTTCTGTTCTATTGTTTAGGAAGTATATTAAAATGTTGAGTTGATGAATGTTAATAGATATTCTTTTCTTGTTAATAATAGATGAAGGAAAGAGAGATGGAAAAATAGTAGAGAGTTTTCCCTACTATGAGCAACATGTTTAAGGAAAAGACTCATTTTAGGAATTAAAAAAAAAAAATTCTTCAAAGCACATGATATTAGAATGAGAATAAATGTACTAAGAGAAGCTCACCTTTCTTATGTAATCTTTCTTTGATAAACACTGTGCTAAAGGGTAGATGTGCAGCCAAGTCTGGAACTTTCTGAATGGTTTAACAGTAAGACTACTTCTGAAAAGCCAGATTCAAAAAATATCATAGATTCTGCACAGTAGATAGATGTTGTAGTAGATAGATAGATAGATCAATGCAGTAGATAGATGTTGCTGGAGTTATTAGAGATTCTGAAGACAGAGTAAGCAAGTCTGCAATCCATAGGTAGGCCGTAGGGAAGGACAGGCTGGATTTCTTCAACACAAGCTGAAGCTCCAATCCACAAGTGGAATTTCTTCGAGGAAACTTAGTTCTGTTCTTAATGACTTTGAAATGTTTGAATAAGACCCCCTCAATAGTTTATCTAGGAGATTATTCTCTACTTAAAGTCAATTGATTATGAATGCTAATGCTAATCTCATCTATAAAATACCTTCATAGCAACACCCAGTTCAGAGTTTCATTCAATCACAGGGACAGTAGCCTAGCCAAGTTGACCCAGAACAGATGATCACAAAAGGTGGGTCAACTGTGTGTTCTGAAGGGTGTACATTGTGGCTTGGTTGAAGGAATTAGAAACCATAGCCCAACACTAAAAACTCACACCTCATACAGAGAGTGTCGGCTAGTTTATAATCTGAAAGCTACAGGCCACTGCATGGGAGCACAGACAAGTGTAAATAAGAAATCCAAAGGACGAATGATCTCGCTGATAAGCGGATGATGACACATAATGGGGGGGTGGGAGGGGTTAGTGTTAGGGTTAGGGTTAGGGTTAGGGTTAGGGTTAGGGAGGGTGGCAAGAACGGAGGAAGGACTGTATAGACGGAAAAGAGGGGTGGGAGGGGTGGGGGGAAGGGAAAAAATAACAATGAATCAAACAACATTACCCTATGTAAATTTATGATTACACAAATGGTATGCCTTGACTCCATGTACAAACAGAGAAACAACATGTATCCCATTTGTTTACAATAAAAAAATAAAAATAAAAATACAACATTAAAAAAAAGAAATCCAAAGAGAACGTTCAAAATGTGATATTCTTGATGCAAACAAGGCAACATGGAACCTGGGCACAAAGCAGGAAGTAGCTACAAAAGGCCACTGGATTAGTTCTCCTTGGATCTGATGAGCATCTCTACCAACCTTTTTTCTGTGGCCACAAGACCAAGGGCAGCGTCACAGTCCCACAAGTGACAGCAGCTTACTGCTGCAGGCGAAGTGAGCACGCAGCAGGAGCAGAGCGAGGCTTTGAAGGGGTCACCAGTGCCCGTGCTCGGCAAGGCTTTGTGTGCCACAGTGAGGACACCGGACTGACTCCCCCGAGGAAACAAAAGGTCAACCAGAGTCTTAACTCAGGGAGAGACACCAGCAGGCGAGGGACTGGTAAGGAAGAGAAAGCCTTGCACTGAGCGTTCCTCAACATGATTATCAGCCCTGTCCTTTCCTCCCACTTTTTCTTTTTCTCTATTACTGAGAACATTCACCCGTTTTGGACATTTTTCAGAAGTAAAGAAGGTATTGAACTGGCTTAAAAATGACCACCATTAGAAATAAAAATAATAATGTGTCCAAAAAAAGTGGCACAGACCTCCAGATATTTAATCTGGTTAGTTACTGTCAGGCCAGTAATTCCCTGTGGACCATGGGCTGATAGAGACAGGCCAAGTTCCTCAGAGTGACCTTCTGCCACTCTAGGGAGGCCAGTAAACGCACGGTCTCAGTTCCTGTAGTTTCTGTGAACAGAAAGAGCCCTGAATTTTGATATTAGATGAGGCTGGGCTCTGGTTCAGGCTTTTCTACTTATTTGCTGGGTAACGCTTGGGCAAATCTTTAAGCCTCTCTCCACACCAGTTTCTTCATCTGTAAAATGAGATAAATTAAAGTACCTACATGATAAGCTTGATCTGAGGATTAAATGCAATAATGGGTGGAAAATCTCATTGAATTAAAGATCCATGTGCTTACTATATTTTGCCTATGAAATGTCATTTAAGCAGTGAGCTTTGATGTTGGAGCAAAGACTGCTAATTGCCTCCCACAATATCCATTCTTTCCTTCCTTTGCACAGAATCTCTAATTCTCAGCTGGTCCCAGGACACCTATAGAATCAAGGCCATATTTCTCAGACTCCCTTAAGCTAGTTGTAGCCTTGTGAATAAATTCCTACCAATAACAGGTAAACAGAGATGTCAGTGACCAATAGCAGCTCTGGAAAACCACCTTCAAAGATGTCGGGCCCAGAATGTGGAAGTGGTGACTGGAGTTCTAGGAGCCATCTTTGTCCAGGAAGATGAGTACCACTCTTTAGGGCAAATGAAACAGTGAGGGGAAAGAAGACTCGGCTGCCAAAGATGATAGAGTAACCACGTAAGCCTTCAGCTATGCTTCCAGACTTCTCTAGGTTCAGGTGAAATGAACTTCTCTGTTCTTTCAGATATTGTCTAATGTTACTCATTGCTCAACCTAATATCAAGACAGTAATATTCAGTACATAAATGTAAGAGGAAACACAGCTTTTGGATGTATATCCTGTAATGAGCAGAATCAGAGATCATAAGAGATTTCATGACATGGAGAAAAACACTCTGGACTTTGACTTCAGGGACCTGGGTTCAAATCCTCCTCCTACCACTTTGTAGCATGATAGTATTCACATTCTGCTTTACTCTCCAGGGCTCACTCACTGAACTTATTTAAAGAAAACAGGTGAACTATGTGACTATTCTATTTCCAGTTCCAACTTTCCAAGGCTTTACCATTCTCAGTATGCTGTAAGAAGCCTCCATTAACGAATATCTCCATTATGCATGGATTAAGGTGTATAATATCATGTGACGTAGGTAAGCAAACAGCTTCATTTTCCCAATTTAAAAGTAGAGGTTGGTTTGTAAACATGAAATTACTCTTCTGGAAGTTCCAGGGCTAGAAGTTGTAAATTTGACTGAAACTCCTCGCTGAGAGAAGAAAGTAATTGAAGTTGCAAAGAAAGTAAAACTGAGCACATAGCAGGGATTTATTAGAGAAGAACTTGAAAGTAGGGAGGAGAGACGCTTATAAGGAAATACTTCAGAGACTTAATAAGAAAAGAA
This sequence comes from Sciurus vulgaris, assembly GCF_902686455.1. Classification (NCBI taxonomy): domain Eukaryota; kingdom Metazoa; phylum Chordata; class Mammalia; order Rodentia; family Sciuridae; genus Sciurus; species Sciurus vulgaris. Next base: position 64,128,442 of record NC_136476.1, read on the forward strand.
AACCTGCCTCAAGGTGCCCCAGCCACTGTCAAGAGAATGGTGTGAGTTCTCCTCTTTCACACTTTTTTTTTTTTTTTTTTTTTTATGCAAAAGATATGTTCTTGGTGTTCAGAGAACATCTTCATTTCAGGTAACCTGATTTTTTTTTTCAATAAAGCAGGCAATTCATTAGATGTGTAACTAAATGTGATTCCATTTTTATAGCCTTGCTAAGCTTCTCATATAAAAATAGTTACAGTTCAGAAAAAAGAAATCTTTTGTCAGATTAAGTATATAAGTTTTCAGTTTATAAGCCATAATCAGCTGTAGAAAGCCTTATGGAGAGACATCTGAGGGTAGCAGAATGTGGGGAGAAGTGAGTTTGAGCACTCTTGGGGTATATCTCTGCTCTGACCTTTCCTAGCAGTTGAACTGAGCATCAAGTTTTAAAAGACCCCACCATGACCAGTGGTTATCACTCCCTGTGGAACTGCTACCAGAAGGAAATCTCAATATCAAACACAGTTCTTCACAGAGTTTTCTGGGAACAAAATTGAGGTGTGTGAGGTGAAAGTGAACAATGGAGACCAATATATGAGACATGAGTTGCCTCCCCCTGCCTTACAATCTGTGCTCACATCAGACATCATTCATCAAGCGCTGCAGGCTCCACCCTGAGTGTGCCCATGTCTCATGATTCTTCTAATGATCATGTCCCAGGGAGCCACTACCAATTTATTGGAGAGAAAATCTGAAGTTTAAACAGTTTGCTAGCCCTGCCCTAGAGCTGCATCTGAATAATGGAACAAGATGCACTGTCTTTTATTGAAATAAACATCAGAAAAATTGAATGATGAACTCAGGAAAGATAGCTGTCTGCTGAAAAGCAAGAAAAAGATTGAATGCAAAGAGTGGCTGGTACTGCTGCTTCACAGCAGAAGAAGTAAATGGATGAATGGGGGCTGTTGAAACTGCAGGTACCAAGAAACCTCAGAAAGAGAATGGACCACTATAAGCCCTGGGAAATAAGATCCAATCCCAGAGACATAAGTTTGGTTGTTGCTGTCTAAAAGAGGAAGTCCTTTGACCTGAAAGATGGGCACAAGCAATGGCTGTGAGATCCAGGCACAACTGGCACTTTGCTAAGTTAGCACTGGTGCATGTTTGAATGCACGGTCAGCTAGAAACAAATGAACAAGAAAAGCAGTGAACAGGTAGACTCTGGAGCCACAGGAGTATGCTATTTATTATGTACAGTCAGCTCTCCATACCAACAAAACACAGATCAAAAGTATTCAGGAAAAAAAAAAAAAAAACCTTGTGTCTACATAGACCATGTACAGATTATTTTTCCTTGCTATTATTACATAGGTAATACAGAATGCAACAATTTACATAGGAGTTACATTGCATTAGGTATTATGGGTAATATAAATAAAGAATACAGGATGATGTGCATAGTTCATAGGTTATATGCAAAGGCTGCACCATTTAAGGTTAAGGATCTTGAGCATCTGCAGACTTTGGTACCAGTCCCTCATACACACCAAAGGGTGACTATCCTAGCTTCAGGGCCTTAGGCAAGTTAGTTAACTCTCTGAGACTCAGCTTTCTTATAGATAACTAGGATTGCAATATTTCTCTTGCTGTAGTAGTAAGAATCTAGTAAGCTAGTACCAATAAATGCTTTCTATATAGTAAATAAGTATCATTGTTATTTTTCTTACTTTATCTTTATCTCTGGAGAAAAATCAGCATGATTCAAGGAAAGAAACCATGAAAGTCTAAACTAATATCAGGCTATGAGGAATGAACTTTATTGCAAAAAGACATTAAACTGATTTGATGCTGGCTTTAGTCATTGAAAGAACTGGTTTATTTCTGACTAAACTCTTACACTTTTAGTTCTTTGGTGGTCCCAACTGAAAATTTCTGGTGTTTTGTAGGCCCTGCACTCTGACTTAGTCTCATCAAACTTGTGACTGCTGAGTGCTGATGAGCTTCTGAGTCTCATATATGCTGCTTGTAAATTTGTAAGTCGCTCCAGGGGGAACTTGTCACAGAATATCTCTGTGGTCCCTTTCCTTAAGGATCCTGGACCCTCAAGTCCTGGCTGCTTTAGTAGCTCTCCAAAACTTACAAATGGATGATTTTTTAAAATATTTGTAATCTGGATTACTAATAATTCTCAACAAGAGTATTAGTTTCCAAATTTAGCTTGCCATTATTAAAAATGGAGACAAGTCCTTACTTATTGAACAACCTATTTGAAAAACTAATGAGCACAAAAATATGATAGACAATTTCTTTTTTTAAAAAAGGAAGTCATTTGAAAAAAAGTACCCAGTAGAAGTTTTAGATGACAGGAAAACTGATGCTCATAGAACTGGCGTAGTACAGATGAGGTTTCAGAGTGTGTTCAGGGATATTCCTTTTGCCTTGATCACTACCAAAGATTCCCTCCTGGTCTCCTTACCTCTGTCCCTCATCGCCCCGTTCAATAACATAATCCACACCTCAACTTGGAATCTTTACAAAACACGTAACTTGTCATGCACATCTCTTTATTGAAACTCTTCCATGTATCGTTTATCAGTAAAGTCCCCCCCCCACCAACTAAAAACATCTGAAAGAATAAAGATAATTGGTCTCTCACACATACTAGATCTAAAGTTAGCCAAGTGGGAGGTTGTTCAGTTCATGGCGATGTCAGAGCCCTGCACTGATTTCTCTGAAATTCTTTTGGTTTTCTATCTTTGGGCACAAGATGGCTGCCCTGTCTCCTAAAAATCACATTTTCACACACGGACAAAAGCATGAAAGAATGAATGGAGGAGGTCGTCTCTCTCTCTTTTTAGGACCTAAGAAAATCATCCCCTTATGCCTCATTGGCCAGATCTAAATCACGTGACACTTCCTTTGCTGCAACTGAGTCTGAAACAGTGAGCATCTAGTACACCCAGTCTCCACTGTGGGAGATGAACTGTCATTAAAAAATAGGTGGCTGCAAAGAATGGTTGCATTTAGACGAACATTACTATCTGCTCTAGCTACACATTTTCTTTTTGCATGTTAAATTATAAACCTCTTAGCAGGGTGTGTAAGCAAAATTTTTATGTTGCAAGAATCCTACACCACATTCAAGTGGTAATTAGCATTTATTGATGAAATGTATGAGAGATAGAAATGTACAGAAAACCAATCCAACAGGTCTCAAGGATAATCAGATCTCAACCAGCCTATACCTCAGCAGCTTCTAGTTTCTCTGAAGCAGGCCAGCAGAAGTGAGAGTCTATGACCGGAGGTGCTCCAACTGGGGTGTGGAATGTTTTCTGACTTTCCTCTCTCTGATACGGATGACTCTTCCTTCTACTCGTGACCATTGATTTCATGTTCACACTTCCAGCAAAGAGCTTTGGTATGTCAATCTCTTTCTTAAAGAAGCCAATTCTCATGCAACCTACAGGGCTCAGCTCGAGCATCAACAGAAGTGACTGCTGACCCTTTAGGGGACCTTGCTTTATGCTTCCTGGGCCCCTTTGCTTACCATACCATAGAACACACTTCTCTCTTATAGTTGTGTCTCCCCAGGAAGCTTATTAAAATATAGATTCCTGGGCTCTGCCCCAGAGACCCTGACTCTATGAGGCAGGAATGAACTCAGGAATCTATCTACATTTTAGTATGTGTGATTCTGAATGAGGAAGCATGGACCACAGTTTTAAAATGTCAACCCTATGTTTTAACTGTTGATAGCCCAAGTTTTATGGATTTCCCCAAACAGTTCTATAGTAATATTAAAATCCTGATTTCACAATTGAGGAATCAGGGTCTCAGGGAGAACAAAGGCACACAGTGAGAAAGTACTGAAGTCAGTATACAAACAATTCTGCTTGTTCCAGAGCACCCGCTCTTAGGCATCCTGGGCCTCTCCCTGGTATCCCCAAGACTTCCTTTTCATTCTTTAGCAAAGCTGGGACAGGGCTAGGTCTCAAGATGGCTGCTCAGGGGAGGAGCAGAGGGTCCTATCATGAAAGGGCTCTGATGGAGCCTCAGCAGATCTGCTCTGAAGGAGACTGACTTTTGCTAAGAAAGCAAGGGGACACAGCCAACTAAAGTGTGCTTACTCTAAAGGGAGGAAATTATGAAGCCTGGTGTCAATCTCTCTCCAGCAGGTGCCCTTTCTGCAGCCACAGGAAGTCCTTTGAAGACTTGTCACTACTGTACACAGGATCTGGGCTTTTCTCTCATTCAATGATGCAAAGAGGGAAGTAGGGACCTGGAGAGCTTCAGGTTAGGGTGGGAGAGGGGCACTAAGGAGGGGAAAGAAGGGAGATGAGTAAATGTCCAAAGCGGGGTTCCAGGTTGATTTAAATGGGAGCCGTACTGTGGAATTCAGAAGATCCAAGCTGAAATCCAGATCCTGCCATTCAGCAGAATGTTATAAAGAACATTAATTTCACAATATGAACTACAGTTTGCTTTTTAGCTAAATATAAGATCCCAGCCTGAACTTCTGTTGTTGGGGTTAAGATTCTTGATTTGAGTGTGATGCACTAGTTACTGGAGAGTCCTCCTCCCTCAAGATGGCAACAACCCCACTGTCCTACAGGAGGCTCCTCAGTAGTCACCACCTGCTGCCTGCCCAGGTGCGCAGCCCATGCTGCTCCAGGCTAAGAATGCAGGACCTCCCTAGGAATGGTGTGGGATGAAGTTTGCTCAATATACCAACACACACACACACACACACACACACCACACACACACGTGGGGAGACTAAGGTACATCAGAAGACCTCAGGACAGTAGGAGACTGACACAAAGGCTCTTGAGATCCTCTTCCTGCATTCAATAGTTAGGTCTTTATTCTGTACACCTACCACATTGAGTGCCCTCTCATTGCTTATTTGACAAACCTATCAAGCAGAAGTGGGGAATCTGTCCTATTCCGTAGCCACAGCTGGGGGAACATGAGCGGAAAGTGAGAAACACAGAGCCAGTTGACACCTAAGTTTGGCCCAACTGGTTCTTTTGTTTCGAAGAAGAGTCTGCCATTATTACCATTTTCAAAATGTTTATATTCAACATAAAAATATATACACAAAATCTTTTCACAATCATTAAACATAGAACTCAATGACTGGTTTTTCACGACACCCACAAAAAAGTCCAGAAACAGATCAGCACAGTATTCTGCAGCCTCTCAAACTCTCTTCCACCTACTACCTGCTCACCTGGCCCCTAGAGCACCAGATCTTTCTTCCTACTTTTAAATATTTGGAATCATGCAATATGAATTCTTCTCCAGCTTTCTTTTGCTCAGTTTATGTTCATGAGCTATGTTCTCACTGTTCTGTATCATTTCATGGAGTGACTATTCCACCCACTGTTGATCCATTGCAATGTTGATGACAGTTTCCAGTTTGGGGTTATCGTGAATAGTGCTGCTGTGAATATTCCTCTATACTCATTTCCTTTGAGTGTACACTCAACAGTTGAAACATTGGGTCAAAGTCATGGGCATGCTTGGCTTTAGTAGATTTAGTGAAAGAGTTTTGCAGAGTACTTACACCAACTTACATTCCCACCATTGATCTATGAGAACTGCAACTCTAACACACAATCAACAACACATGGTATTTTTTTTATTTTCTGTATTTTTCATATTTAGCTCTTCCAGTGGGTACATGGAATCATCCCGGAGAGTTTTAATAAGTAGAATCTGACGCGTGCAGTACGAGCCCTTACAGGTTTTACAAACACTGCCAGGTCTTTTACACAAGGCCACCTCACCTATTTATGCCACCTGCCACATCCCTAAAGCCATTTGAGTCTGAAATTCCTGACATGTTTCTCTCACTGAACTCTGAAAATCAATTATGTTATCGTTCCCATTTTACTAAAGCAAAAACTGATTAACTGTCTCAATGTCAAGTAGCAGGAAAGTGACAAAACCATTTGCCATCAAAGCAAAGGACTTAAGTTTCTGCATGCCTGATAATTAGCTGGGGATCAAGGGTGGTAAAAAAGTAGCACACTTTAATGAGAAAACTGAGTTCTAATTCCTGGCTTCCTTTCCAACTGGCTATACAAACTTAGCACACTCTTCTGAGCCTTTGTTTACGTAACTATAAAGCAAGGATGATAAAGTAGTTTAAAGGAATATGTAGTGGACTAAATGAGGCCACATGAGTGAAAGTGGCCAGGACAATGTCTGAATCACTCAGGGCAACTTAAAGCTATTGATGGAGACGGAAGACTTGAGTGCAGGTCCCTGAAAGGCCTCTCTGGTTCCCACCAACAGTTCTGCACTGGCATTGAGAAATCAGAAAACTCGTTGGTAGCTTTGCTTGAACTCTGAGGACCTCACAGGAAGAGTAGAGTAGGACTGGAGCAAGGGAAGTGACCAAGTGCAGGGGAAACCTGGCAGAAATTCTCTCAGCTGAAGGAAGGAGGACCCAGGGCAGGGGCAGATGATGGGGAAAGAAGGGGGATGCTACACTGGGACACCCACCCACAGCTGTGGAGGGACAGCATTCCCAGTTTGTAGAGGTGCTACCCAAAAGCAGTCAGATGGTGAGACTTCTTGGTGATATAGGGTCAATGGCAAAAGGCAGGAAGCATGAAAATCACAAGGACCCTTTTAGTGACCCAGGGAGAGAAAGCTGGAGAGAGAGTGCTGGGCATGGAACAGGCATCCAACACTGATGAAGTTCACACTGGAAGACGGTCCATGCTGACATCCCTGCCTCCTTCCTCTGGGTACCAGCAGTAAAACAGAGAATGAGCACCCAGAAGCCAAACGATGAAGGGAAAAAAAAAAAAAAAAAACAAGGATCCACCCATTCTGTTTAGGAGGAAACAGCAGTCATGTATAAAATGTATCCTCTTTTCAACTTGAGTGAACAGAGATGGGATCAAAACAGAGACAGTAAAAAAGGATTGCAATATAAAAGAAAGAAGAAAACATATCACTCAAGGTTCAGAAGAGCTTATTTTTAGAAAATCTTACGAAGATAAACAGAGAAAATAATAGGGAGAACCTGCTTGGAATTTAAAATGTTGACTAGCAAAGCTTTCACCAACATACTTTTAATGATAATTTCTTTTAAAAAGCCTTAAAAGCTGAAAATGAGAAATAATATATCAAAATATGAAAGATATTAACCCTATAAGACACATAGAGGTGAAATAAGAAAAATGTATCCAAACTTAAGTGCATGATACAGACCAGAATGCCCCTCACAAAAATGAAAAATAAAAAAAGAAGGAAGTAGTAAGATACTTTAGGTCTTCCCCATAGTTTTACTTACAACAAGAGACTCAGGATCTCTGGCAAACAGAAAATGGACAGTGATTCTTTCTGCTCTGTACCACATTAAGAATCAGGCAACACTGCATTCCATCATCTGTGCTCATTCATCTTCCCATCCTGGCCTCCTCTGCCCATTCCAGGAAGGAAGCCAGGGGCCAGGAACAGGGCAGGAAGGGAGAGGTGGGTAGGAATGATGGTAGCATGGCATGCTGGGAAATGTAGTCCCCACTATTAAAGCAGGAAAAGCCTGGCTGGGAAAGAGAGGAGCCCAACAGCCGAGGTGGGAATTCCAGGCGAGAGATAGAGGGAACTGGGTGTGATTTGTTTGTATAGTTGATTGAGGAACCACACTGCCCATGTTTGAATCCAGAATGTGCCTCTAAATAGTTGGGTGGCCTTGAAGGTGTTTGTACCTTAGTTTTTCCATCTATTAGATGGAGATAATAGGGAAGGGAGGAGCACATACTAAATTCACTGATTACTATATGATGGAGTATGTAAAGAGGAAAAAGGGCAATATAAAACATACTGATGAATGTAAAACTAAGACAAGTAAAGGAAGAAGCATACTTCTGAAAATAAACCCTCAAAATAGCCAAGAATCATTTTAATGCAATGAGAGGAGTCCAGTCTGACAATTCTGTACACACGCATACACACAATCCTCTTTATTCATGAAGTCTGTATTTGCAAATTCCCCTACTCACTGAAATTTATTTGTAACCTGAAAATCAATACTCAACGGTGCTTTCACTGTCATTTGCAGATGAGTGCCAAAAAAATTTGATTGACTGACTTGCACATTGCCAACAGAGGACACATGAGGCAATGCTCTGCCTTCTTATTGCAGTTCTTATACTGTAAACAAGTGTCTTTTCTGTGGTACATTTAGTGCCATGTTTTTCACACTTCTCATGCTCTTTTTTGAGTAATTTCCCTGTTTACAATGGCAGCACGCATAGTACTGAAGTTTTATTCAGTGTTCCTAAATGCAAGAAGGCAGCAATGTGCCCTGTAAAGAAATGCGTGTGTTAGATAAACTTCATTCAGACTTGAGGTACAGTACTGCTGGCATTGAGTTCAAAGTTAATACATCATACATATATGATCCATTTTTATAATATGTATGATATGCATATATTTCACAAAATGTATTAAATACAAACATTATTATAAAATATATATGTAAATAATTCAATGTCTTTATGCAGATACACCCACAAAACAAAGTTGTGTGCTGATTCATTGATGAAATGTTGCAATCAGAGGCTCTTAGGAACCTGACCTTTATTTTGCCCAGGGGCTACCATTCAAAATTTGCTAAATTCACTGTTTGCAGTGACTTTATAGAATGTAAGCACTTTGAATAATAAGAATCTACTGTGTATGTGTAGATAGATAGATGTTTAAAGCACAATAATGAAATAGGACAAATTAAGGGAACAAAATAGAAAAATAAGAAATAAATTTCAACATGGTCTACTTGGTATGGAATACTATTATTTAGTTTACTTGATTGTTTTATAATATAATATATTAATATACATTGTACTATATACTGTTGTACAATGTATAATATAAAATAGTACAATATAGGAATACTTAGGCACAGAAAAGTACATATGAAAATACTACTTGCAAAAAAGTGATATAATTTAACAGTATTATATAAACTAACCAAATAATTGGGAAAACATCAATTGGAATGAAGTTTTATGTGTGTGTGCATAAAACACATGGTTGTTTTCTTGAAAATCACAAATTAATATAGCTCTTCTCTAAAACTCCTGAAGTATTAGAGAAACAAATAAAAGATATTCTATGTACACACACAATATAAAAATTAAAAAATTATTGAAAATATAAATTGAAATATTGGAAGATCAAACAAAAGAATTATAACTATAAGCAAGATAATTCCTTTATCAAGAGATAAAATTGTTTGACATGGGCCAAAAAACTAGTTCCAAATGAAGCACTCTATATGAGTAGGTAACAGTGTTTTAGCAGATTGAAATGTAAAGACCAGGAAGCCCAGTATCGGAAAATATAAATGGAAAAAAAAAAATCACTAGGATAGAATACTGGAATAGAGATCAAAACAAAAGAATGAAAAAGATGTAAAATAGTTTGGTGAAGTGCATAAGGAAATAGATAAAAGGTTATAACTCATGGATTTGATATGAATGAATTAGAATATATAAAACAAGAATAGTTAGCAATTTAAGAATAAATAAATTAATAGAAATTTTAAAATAGAACACAACATCTAATTCATAGAATGAAAAGTTTTCTGTCTAGTCACATACTGAAGTCCAAGTCTACAAACAGAAAATGCAACTCTTCTCAAAGGTTTATGAAACATTTATAAATGTTCATTATAATCCTTCATGAAGAACTTAATAAATTTTAAGATTTTACTAGCCAATTTTATTTTAAGAGTGTTATAAAACTGGGAATCAATAAAAATGAAATATTATTAAAAACCCAATCATCTGGAAAGGTAAAAATACTCTTATAAATAATTTTTAATGTGAAATAAAAAAAAATTTAAGTTTGTTTGAACTATTTTTAAACAGCCAGAATAAAAGCATTACACATAAAAGTTCATAGGATATAGCCAAACTTGTACCAAGAAGAAAAACTGTGACTTTTTATGCCTTTATCATAGCATAAGAAAGAATGTAATGAGCCAACATAATTATTCAACTCAAGAGGTTAGAAAAATCATGAGGAAGAATACAGATAAAAGCAAAATTAATTAATTAAGAACAAAGGATAAGAGTATTTGGAAACTATTTCTTTAAAGCACAATATAGGATATATAAGAATATTAAAATTGGAAACAGGAAGACATTATAATAAAAAATATAACAACAGCCTATACAATAAAATAGCAAATAAGTCTTGCTAATAAATTTGCAATTAATAACTAAATTGCTTATTTTAAGGAATATATGTAAAAGAGCTACTTCCTCAGAATTAACAAAACCAAAAGCATCTAATAAACCTGGAAAGAATGAAATAAGCTCTATGGCTAGATAGTTTTATACCTAGTTCATTTTTAATTTTTAAGGAAATTCTAGCCCTAAAAAAAAAAAAAAAAAAAAAAAGTAAGGAGACTTTTCCAGCTTATAATCTAAGATGAACATGATTCATTCAAATACAGATAATAATAAGAAAATTTAAAAATCAATACAGCAAATTCACATTAAGTACTCCAAATAAAATACATGTAAATGTAAGTCAGTCTCTAGATTGCAAGACAATTAAGAGTTAATTGAATATTTTTATGAATATGTTTGAAGCCATCATAGAGTTTGTTAAATTTGTTAATCAAGATTTGAAAGGTCAAGGTCCTGGGTCAAAGAAAACCAGCAAGAAGTATGCTGACATTCTTTGAGTTTCTTTTTTCCTTAGCTATTTGTCAATAGTTGGCATAAAACAAACAAACAAACGAAAAGTAAATCAAAAGAAGAGTCTTAGCTAAGTGACAGAGAAGTCAGAAGATCACTTTTGGTCACTGCAGTTCAGGCCTTCCAAGTCAGTGAGAGCTTGATCAGCAAAGATCCTGGAGGAAGAGTGGTGCTGTTTTTCACATTGAAATATCTCCCAATTTTTTAAGCTGTACACATGGTTAAACTTTCATAAACTAAGTAGAAACATTCTAAAAACCAGAACAAAACTTTTCACAATACCAAATAAAAAAGGTTTGAATTCAGGACATCCCCAGGTATTGTGTACTCTCCATTGGAATCCCTGGAAAACCACAATCTTGGAAAGAAGAGAACGCGGAGAGAACAGCCTTTACAAACTGGCAGTTCAGTTTCAGATAAACTTAATCTGATGGATGAAACATGCACAACGGAAATTGTTCCAACCAAGGTGGACCTTCTCTGCTCAATATAAAATCATTCAGAGGCTCCACCATTTTAAAGCTGAATAACGATTACTTAGTCTTTATGATGCCAGGGCAAAAACAAGCAGACAAGAGAGAGACTCAGAGATTATTAAATCACTGGAATTAACAGATCTGGAGCTATAATTAATATCTCAAGAAAACTGATAGCAAGAAGGAGAATTTCACTAGAAATAGCGTACAAAATTCATCAATTAGCCCTTCTTGTACAAAAAATTAGGTAAATCTAAGAAGTTGTTTTAAGAGTTGATTTGAAAGGAAAAAAGTATTAATAAATTAGAAAAATGGGTGATTAAAAAATATTCAGAAAGAATTATAGGGAGCAAAAAGAACAGAAAACACATAAATCAGCCTGAGAGAAATATGGGAGATGAACACATCTCAGACATTTTTAAATTAAGAAGGAAAGGTGAGAAAGAACCAAGCAAAGCAAAATTCAGGTGCGCTTTTCAAAACTGATAAAAGTAATTAAGTCACCCATTTTTTGCAGCGAAAATATCCTGCACAAGGTTAAAATAAATAAATAAAAAACAAAACTACACCTAGTCCTATCACCATACACCAAATTCAAAACAAATAGAAAAAGAAAGTCTTTTAAAATTATTTTAAAGATAAGATTTACAAACATAAGATTTACAAATATTCCCCAAGAGAAATGAGATCCAAAAGGCAATCTTTTGAGGATTGCAAAGAAGTAACTGCCTATCTAGAATTCTATGCTTTAGAAAAATGTCCTTCATAACTAGATAAGAATAAATTGAATGACTTTCATTTCCATACTCTAGAATAGGCATTTTTATCATTCTACAAATTAATAAGGCAAAAACACAATTTGATAAAACTGAACAAATATTTGAAAAGGCTCTTAAGAAACAAGGATAGAGGTTGCTTCAGAGACCAGGACAAGGAAGCCAGCGACTTCCCCAAGCAGCCCGGCTCCCTCCAGCCGGAAGTGCCTTTCCAGGCTAGCTTCTCAGAGCAGACCGCCCAGTGAGAGCCTTTCTACACAGAGCCAGCCACAAGTCCCCAAGCCAGTGGAGACCTCCGACCTGCAAGCAGCCTCTGGAACCAGTGCAGGGCAGCCAGAGACCTCTCCAGGCGGCATTGTCCGCCTCTGGCTGCAGGTTTTTTCAATGGGGTGATCCAAGATGGCGGACTAGAGGGTGACTGCATCTCCAGTAGTTCCAGAACCCAGGATTCAAGAAGGAGAGGCATTGAGAGATTCGGACTAAAATAGAACAACGGGGTGAGTATCCCCCACCCGGTGAAGCTCGGCCCGGGCGGCAGGCCCGGTTTTGGGAGGCTTATTAGAGTAGGGCAGGGCAGCTAGAGTCTCCCCCGCGCATCCCTGAGCACTCAAGCGGTGGGCTCCTCCCACACGGCCAGCTTCTCGGAGCAGGCCCCAAGTGAGAGCCTTTCCACACAGAGCCAGCTCCAAGCCCTGGAACCAGTAGCGGGCTAGGGACAGCTTTCTTTGGAAGTACTGCATTATCAAGTTACTCCAAGACTTCAGGCTACTGAAGGCTGGGAGGTGATACACTGGAAATCTACAGGGACACTATAAGCCAATACAGGAAATCTGCAATATCTCAGAGTCCCACTGACATCTGACCAATATGAGAAAACAAGGGAAGAAAATGTCCCAAACAAACCTAGATAATATATCAATAAAACTCAATGACAGCACAACAGAAGAAATGTCAGAAAGGGAGTTCAGAATGTACATAATTAAAAGAATCAGGGAAGCAAACGAGGAGAAGAAAGAGCAAATGCAGGCATTAAATGATCGCACCAATTAACAGTTAAAAGAGCAAATACGGGAAGCAAGAGAACATTTCAATAAAGAGTTAGAGATACTGAAAAAAACAAACAGAAATCCTTGAAATGAAGGAAAACATAAACCAAGTTAAAAACTCCATAGAAAGCATAACCAATAGGACAGAACACCTGGAAGACAGAACCTCAGATATTGAAGACAAAATATTTAATCTTGAAAACAAAGTTGACCAAACAGAGAAGATGGTAAGAAATCATGAACAGAATCTACAAGAATTATGGGATATCATGAAAAGGCCAAATTTAAGAATTATTGGGATTGAGGAAGGCTTAGAGAAACAAACCAAAGGAATGAACAATCTATTGAATGAAATAATATCAGAGAATTTCCCAAATCTGAAGAATGAAATGTAAAACCAAGTACAAGAGGCGTATAAGACTCCAAATATACAAAATTACAACAGACCCTCACCAAGGCACATTATTATGAAAATACCTAACAACAAAATAAAGACAGAATTTTAAAGGCCGCAAGAGAAAAGAATCAAATTACATTCGGGGGAAACCAATAAGAATATCAGCAGATTTTTCAATCCAGACCCTAAAAGCTAGAAGGGCCTGGAACAATATTTACCAAACCCTGAAAGAAAACGGATGCCAACCAAGAATCTTATACCCAGCAAAACTTACTTTCAGATTTGACAATGAAATAAAATCCTTCCATGATAAACAAAAGCTAAAGGAATTTACAAAAAGAAAGCTGGCATTACAGAACATTATCAGCAAAATATTCCATGAGGAAGAGATGAAAAACAACAATGCAAATCAGCAATGGGAGGAAATAGCCTAAAGGAATAGCCAAATAGTGTAGAAACCAAATCATGTCAAAAAAAACCAAAAATGAGTCAAATGACTGGGAATACAAATCCCCCCAATACTGGGGATACAAATACATATCACAATAATAACTGTGAATGTTAATGGCCTGAACTCATCAATCAAAAGACATAGGCTGGCAGATTGGATTAAAAAGAAAAATCCAACAATATGCTGCCTGCAAGAGACTCATCTCATAGAAAGAGATACCCATAGGCTAAAGGTGAAAGGATGGGAAAAAACATACCATGCACATGGACACAGCAAAAAAGCTGGACTTTTCATCCTCATTTCAGATAATGTGGACTTCAAGCCAAAACTAGTCAGAAGGGATAAAGAAGGACGTTACATACTGCTTAAGGGAAGCATAAATCATCAAGACATAACAATCATAAATATCTACGCCCTGAACATTGGCTCATCCATGTACGTCAAATAAATCCTTCTCAATTTCAGAAATCAAATAGACCACAACACAATAATACTAGGCAATTTTAACACACCTCTCTCACCGCTGGATAGATCGTCCAAACAAAAATTGAATAAAGAAACCATAGATCTCAATAACACAATCAACAATTTAGACTTAACCGACTTATATAGAATATACCATCCAACAAAAAACGAATACACTTTCTTCTCAGTAGCACATGGATCCTTCTCTAAAATAGACCATGTTTTATGCCACAAAGCTACTGTTAGCAAATACAAGATAGAGACACTACCTTGTACTCTATCAGATCATAATGGATTGAAATTAGAAATAAATGACAGAATAAAAAACAGAAACTTCTCCAATACTTGGAGATTAAATAATACACTATTATATGATGAATGGATAACAGAAGACATCAGGAGGGAAATTAAAAAATTCTTAGAAGTAAAAGACAACAAAGACACATCATATCAAAACCTCTGGGACACTATGAGAGCAGTACTTAGAGGAAGATTTATTTCATGGGGCGCATTCAACAAAAGAAGTAGAAATCAACAAATAAACGACTTAACACTACAGTTCAAAGCCCTAGAAAAAGAAGAGCAGACCAACACCAAAAGTAGTAGAAGACAGGAAATAGTTAAAATCAGAGCCGAAATCAATGAAATTGAAACAAAAGAAACAATCGGAAAAATTAACAAAATAAATAGTCGGTTCTTAGAAAAAATAAACAAAATTGATAAACCCTTAGCCACATTAACAAAGAGAAAGAGGGAGAAAACTCGAATTACTAAAATTCGGAATGAACAAGAAAATATCACAACAGACACGAGTGAAATACAAAACATAATTAGAAGCTATTTTGAAAATCTATACTCCAACAAAACAGAAAACCTCAAAGACATCAACAAGTTTCTAGAGACATATGAATTGCCTAAACTGAACGAGGAGGACATACACAACTTAAATAAATCAATTTCAAGCAATGAAATAGAAGAGGTCATCAAAAGCCTACCAACAAAGAAAAGTCCGGTACCAGATGGGTTCTCAGCCGAGTTCTACAAAACCTTTAAAGAAGAGCTCATTCAATACTTCTCAAAGTATTCCATAAAATAGAAGAGGAGGGAACCCTCCCAAACTCATTCTATGAAGCCAATATCACCCTGATACCTAAACCAGACAGGGACACATCGAGGAAAGAAAATTTCAGACCAATATCCTTAATGAACATCGACACAAAAATTCTCAACAAAATTTTAGCACATCGCATACAAAAATATATTAAAAAGATAGTGCACCACGATCAAATGCATTTCATCCCAGGGATGCAAGGTTGGTTCGACATCAGGAAATCAATAAATGTCATTCACCATATCAACAGACTAAAAGTTAAGAATCACATGATTATTTCAATAGATGCAGAAAAAGCATTCGATAAAATACAGCATCCCTTCATGCTCAAAACACTAGAAAAAATCGGGGTAGTGGGAACATTCCTTAACATTGTAAAGGCCATCTATGCTAAGCCCATGGCCAATATCATTCTAAATGGTGAAAAACTGAAAGCATTCCCCCTAAAAACTGGAACAAGGCAGGGATGCCCTCTTTCACCACTTTTATTCAACATTGAGACTCTAGCCAAAGCAATTAGACAAACCAAAGAAATTAAAGGGATACGAATTGGAAAAGAAGAACTCAAACTATCCCTCTTTGTTGATGACATGATTATATATTTAGAAGAACCTGGAAATTCACAATAGTATCGAAAAAAATAAAATACTTGGGAATCAATCTCACAAAAGAGGTGAAAGACCTCTACAATGAGAACTACAGAACACTGAAGAAAGAAATTAAAGAAAACCTTAGAAGATGGAAAGATCTCCATGTTCTTGGATAGGAAGAATTAATATTGTCAAAATGGCTATACTACCAAAAGTGCTATTCAGATTCAATGCAATTCCAATTAAAATCCCAATGACGTTCCTTACAGAATAGAGCAAGCAATTATGAAATTCATCTGGAAGAATAAGAAACCCAGAATAGCTAAAGAAATCCTCAGTAGAAAGAGCGAAGCAGGGCGTATCGCAATACCAGATCTTCAACTCTATTACAAAGCAATGTAACAAAAATTGCATGGTATTGGTACCAAAATAGAAAGGTAGATCAATGGTACAGAATAGAGGACATGGACACAAACCCCAAAAAATACAATTTTCTCATACTAGACAAAGGTGCCACAAATATGCAATGGAGAAAAGATAGCCTCTTCAACAAATGGTCCTGGGAAAACTGGAAAACCACATGCAACAGAATGAAACTAAACTCCTATCTCTCACCCTGCACAAACTCAACTCAAAATGGATCAAGGACCTCGGAATCAGACCAGAGACCCTGCATCTTATAGAAGAAAAAGTAGGTCCAAACCTTCAACTTGTTGGCTTAGGATCAGACTTCCTTAACAAGACTCCCATAGCTCAAGAAATAAAAGCAAGAATCAACAACTGGGATAGATTCAAACTAAAAAGCTTTCTGTCAGCAAAGGAAACTATCAGTAATGTGAAGAGAGAGCCTACAGAGTGGGAGAAGATCTTTGCCACTCATACTTCAGATAGAGCGCTAATCTCCAGAATCTATAAAGAACTCAAAAAACTCTACACCAAGAATACAAATAATCCAATCAACAAATAGGCTAAGGAAATGAACAGACACTTCACAGAAGAAGATGTACAAGCAATCAACAGATATATGAAAAAATGTTCAACATCTCTAGTAATAAGAGAAATGCAAATCAAAACTACCCTAAGATTTCATCTCACCCCAATTAGAATGGCAATTATCAAGAACACAAGCAACAATAGGTGTTGGTGAGGATATGGGGAAAAGGATACACGCATACATTGCTGGTGGGGTTGCAAATTAGTGCAGCCACTCTGGAAAGCAGTATGGAGATTCCTCAGAAAGCTTGGAATGGAACCACCATTTGACCCAGCTATCCCACTCTTTGGCCTATATCCAAAGGACTTAAAATCAGCATATTACAGAGATACATCCACATCAATGTTCATAGCTGCTCAGTTCACCATAGCCAGATTGTGGAACCAACCTAGATGCCCTTCAGTTGATGAATGGATAACGAAACCATGGCATATATATACAATGAAATATTACTCCGCCATGAAGAATGATAAAATTATGGCATTTGCAGGGAAATGGATGAAATTGGAGGATATCATGCTAAGTGAGATAAGCCAATCTCAAAAAACTAAAGGATGAATGATCTCGCTGATAAGCGGATGAGGACATACAATGGGGGGTAGGAGGGTTTAGCATTAGGGTTAGGGTTAGGTTTATGGTTAGGGATAAGGAGGGTGGTAAGAATGGAGGAAGGAAGGATTGTATAGAGGGAAAAGAGGGGTGGGGGGAAGGGAAAAATAACAGAATGAATCAAGCAACATCACCCTATGTAAATTTATGATTTTTAGTAAAAAAAAACAATAGAAATTATTTGAATTCCTTGGGAAAAAAAAAAAAAGAAACAAGGATATCCAAGCAACTGTGTTAATTAGCTTTCTGTCCCAATAACTAAATACCTGAGATTATCAACTTAAAAAAAGAAAAAGGTTTTTAGCTCACAGCTTTGGAGATTCCAATTTGTGATTGGTTGGTCCCACCATCTGGGGCCTATGGTGGTGCACCACATCATTGCTAGAACACGTAGTAGAGCAAAACTGCTAACATGGCAAAAGAGAAAGGGGAAAAGAAGGGATGCCACATTCCCCTTCGATTTCCAGTGACTGGAGTCCCACCACACCATTAGCCTTCAGTTTCTAAAGGTTCCATCACCTCTCAATAGCACCATCCTGGGGACCAGCCTTTGACACATGGACCTTTAGAGGACACCTGTTCAACCACAGCAGTGATCAGTAAACATGTGAAAGGTATTTTAAATAACTTACTTGTTAGCAAGTACAAGCTAACCCCACAATGAGCTATCAGTACACAATCACACAAATGGCTAAAATAAAAAACTGATAGCACCAAATACTAGCAAGATATCACCAAATACTGTCACCATATACCACATAGGAACTGATATATTAACTTGGTAACTGCTTGACAGTAAGCTGAAGCAGGATAATATTCATGTCCTATGACCCAATATTTTCACTTCTAAGCATATACTAAATTCAAGTGAGCTCACATGTTCACCAAAATCATGTATGACAATGTTCACAACAACTTTATTTATAATAGGTAGTTATGAAATATTCTATAACACAATAGGGTAAGCATAGTTGACAGTAATTAATTATTTGAAAATAGCTAGTAGGAAGAATTTTGAATGTTCCCAGCACAAAGATACAATAACTGCCTGAGATGATAGATATGCCAATCACCTTGATCTGATCGTTACACATTTTATACATGCATTGAAATGTCACATAGTACTCCAGGAATATGTGTAATTACTATGTGTCAATTAAAAATAAAAGTGTATTTTCAAAGGATTGTAAGCCAAACCCCATTTTTATATATAACTGCATTAAAGGAAAATAGGCTAAATATTTCAATAAAATGAAAAAATTATCAGATTATCTGGTGCTTATTTAAAGACACCTCTCTTAACAGAGAAAGTACAAAAGTAAAAGGATCAGGAACAAACATAAACCATGCAGATTAACCTAACAATATCAACTATACTAATAATGAACCAAGAAGTATTTAAAGCAAAAATCTTTACCAGAAGCTTAATAGAATGTTTCATAATGACCAAAAGGTCAATCCACAAAGAAGACTCAGTTCTTAAGTGGTTTGCCCTTGATAGCATAGACCCAGAAGGTGTAGGACAATAATTTGACAGAACCAGAGGAGAAATAGACAAACTTGCAATCAGAGCTGAAGGTTTTGATATGCTCCTCTTTATGACTGGTTAAGTACACAAAATTCAGTAAGGATATAGAATATCAGAATAGCAAAACTCACAAACTTAACCTGACATATGTAAAGCATAACACCCCATAAATGAAGAATCTACTTTCAAGTACACGTAGAATGCTTACCAAAATTAACAAGATAATGAGCCATAGAAGCCTCAATAAATTTCACATAGTTGAAATCATTTTGAAGAAAATTACATGACCAAAATGGAATATGTTAGAAATGTGTTAGAAATGAATAGCAAAAACATAATTAGAAAGTCCTCTAATAATTGGATTTAAAATAATACTCTTCTAAATAATCTAAATGTCAATAAAGAAATCTTTGGGAGCTGTGTAATAACAAAAATCTACGTAGCAAAACCTCATAGATACAGCTTAAGATGCTCTGAGGGGAAATTTTATTATTTAAACTACTTAAGATAGAAAAGTAGAAAGTTGAAACCTAAGAACCCACCTCAAGGAATTTAGAGAAAGAAGAGATAGTAAAACTAAAAAAACAAAAAAGTAAAATGAAATAAGTTAGTTTGAAGAACTGGAACTAATAAACTAGAAATTAAACAAGCAAGAGAAAATCAAAATGAAATATCATTTCTTTGTGAAAAATTACTAATATTGATAAAGCCATGGCAAGATTATTAAAGCAAAAAAGGAAGGAAAGAATATATTATCAATCGGAAATAAAAAGGAACATCACTACAGATTTATAGACTAGAGAAAGATATCATTATAAAAGAGTTAATAAATTTGGAAATCAAATAAAATTGAAAAATTCCTATGACAATCCAACTTATTAAAACTAATTTAAGGAGACTTTTCAAAACCTGAATAGCCTATACATGTATTAAAAACATGAATCTATAAATAAAAATCCTTTTCTAAGAAATTCTCCAGGTACGTGTGACCTGTGATTTTTAAAATATGTTTAAGGAATAACATCTGTTTTATTTTTAAATCTCAGAACAGTAAAAAGAGGAAATACTTCCAAATCATATCATGAGTCCAGCATCATTCTGGCATAAAAATCTAACAAGAACATTACAATAAAGTAAAATCATAGGCCTATTTCTCTTATAAGTATCCATGCAAAAATTCTAAATAAAATATTAGCAAGTTTATTTAAAAATATAGTGTATCATGATCAAATTAGGTTTGTTTCATGAATGGAAGGTTGGTATAACATTCAAACACCAATCTATGCTATTCCCCAGCATGAGAAAATTCACATCATTATCTCAATATAATGCAAAGCAAACGTTTGTGAAAATCCAAAACCTCTTAATCAAAGACAAATAAACTTGTTTTTTAAATTTTTTTATTTGTTCTAATTAGTTGTACATGATAGTAGAATGCATTTATACATTTTGATATATCATACATAAATGGAGTGTAATTTCTTATTTTTCTGATTGTACATATTGTAGGAGCACATCAGTCATGCAGTCATATATGTACATGAGGTAATAATGTCTTTCTTCACTCTACTATCCTTCCTACCCGCATACCCTTCCCCTCCCTTCTCCTCTCTAACTAATGTAAAGTAACTCTCTTCTTCCCCAACCCATCTCCCACCCCTTATTGTGGGTTAGCATCCACGTATCAGAGAAAACATTTGGCCTTTGGCTTATGGGGTTTGACTTATTTCACTTAGCATGATATTCTCTAACTCCATGCATTTACCAGCAAATGCCATAATTTCATTCTTCTTTTAAACTTGAGTAATAGTACATAATATATAAATATATATATTTGTGGCTGCATCGCTGCAGTATGCTGATTTTAAGTCCTTTGCATATAAACTGAGGAGTGAGATAAGTAAGTCAAATGGTGGTTCCGTTCCAGGTTTTCTGAGGAATCTCCACACCGCTTTCCATAATGGTTGCACCATTTTGCCATCCCAAGAGCAATGTATGAGTGTTCCTTTTCCCCCACAGCCTCGCCAACATTTATTGTTGCTCGTATTCTAGATAATTACCATTCTGAGATGGTGTGAGATGAAATCTTAGTTTTGATTTGCATCTCTATTTGCTAGAGATGTTGAACATTTTTTAATATATGTGTTGATCGATTGCATTTCTTCTTCTGTGAAGTGTCTGTTCAGTTCCTCAGCCCATTCATTGATTGGGTTATTTGTTTTTTGGGTGTTACATTTTTTGAGTTATTTATATATCCTAGGTATCAATGCTTTATCTTAGGTGCATGTGGTAAAGATTTTCTCCCATTCTCTTTCTCTTCACATTATTGATTGTTTCTTTTGCTGAGAAGCAGCTTTTTAGTTTGTATTTATTCTGTTTATTGATTCTTGATTTAACTTCTTGCGCTTTAGGGGTCTTGTTAAGGAAATCAGATCCTAGGCTGACATGGTGAAGATTTGGGGCTACTTTTTCTTCTAGTATTTGCAGGGTCTCTGTTCTAGTGTCTAAGTCTTTGATCCTTTTGAATTGAGTTTTGTGTTTTTAGGAAAAATCCAGCAATCCTTCTTGAAGAAATATGCAAAATTAATCTAAAATTTCTTTAGAATTGCAAATATTTGGGAATAGCAGAAATAATCTTGAAGAAGAAAATCTTTAAATGATTTGCCCTGCTAGGTATCAAGGCTTTCTTTAAACTTTACTATAAAATATGTTGGTGTGATGGATAGAAAAGTAGATGAGTGGAATAGAATAAAGAATCTAGAAGCAATATCATACACGTACAATCTCAAGATTTATGACAATGTGAAGTAACAGAAAAAACATGGTTTCCTCAAAAAATGTCTTGGATTAGTTTATATTTATATGGAAAAATATAGAAAATTTACATCTACTATGTACCGTACACAGATATAAATTCTAGTTAGATGATAGACTTAGCATGAAAGTTAAAGCAATAAGAATTTTTTAACATATGTTTTTCTTTTTTAATTTTTTATTGGTTCTTTTTAGTTATACATGACAATAGCATTCATTCTGACATAAGTATAAAAGTACAGAACACAATGTATTTTAGAAGAATTTGTAGCATATCTCCATGTCCTTGGGATAAGTGAAGATTGTTAAAACTAGACTCAAATAGCATTAACCATAAATGAAAAATTTGTTAAGTTATTCTATAGTAAAATGTATAATATCTGTAAGTTAAAATTTTTGTTACACAATAGGAAAAAATGTTTGCAATAACTATTTATATGAGGTAAAAGATACACATAATATATATGATCAAGAACTCATATGACAAATATATAAAGAACTTTCGCTAAACAATATCAAAAAGAAAAAACAATAGAAAAAAAAAAAGTCTTCCCAAAAATAAAAAAGGAACTTTTCTAAATAATTTTATAAGGTTAGTATTCTGCTGGTAAAGACAGACAAAGGCCCCACAAGAAAAGAAAAACTACATATATTTCTCAACAACATGCTAGCAAACAAACTCAACAGCACATTAAAAGCATCTTACACCATGACCAAGTGGGATTTCTCTGGGATGCAAGGATGGTTCAACATATGCAAATCAATCAAGGTAATACCCTACATCAACAAATTAAAAGAAAAAACTCCACATGATCACTTCCATACACACACAAAAAGCATTTGACAAAGTTCAGTGTTTATTCATGATTAAAACTTTCAACAAAACAGGTATGAAAAGAATTTATTCCAGTGCCATAAAGACCATTTATAACAAACCTGTAGTTAGCATCATAATCAACCAAGAAAACTGGAAGCTTTCTCTCTAAAATCTGGCACAAGGCAATGATGGCCACTGTCACCTCTTTTCACACAGCACTGAAAGTCTTAGCCAGAATAATTAGATAAGAAAAAGAAATAAATGCCATCTAAATTTGTAAAAAAGTAAGATTATGTATTTATACATGGTATATGCAAAAAAAAAACCCTAAAGACTCAGTTTTAATAAGTTATTAGAACTAAAAAGTGAGTTCTTCAAATTTTCAGGATACAATATCAACACACAAAAATCATTTACATTTCTATACACACAAAACTATCCAAAAAGGAAACAGAAAAGCAATTCTATTCATAATAGCAATAAAAGAAATAAAATACTTAGGAATGAACTTAACCAAAGAAGTGAAAGATTGTACATTGAAAATTTTAAGGAAAATAATTAAAGAAGACAGGTAAATGGAAAAATGTCTCATGCTCATGAACTGAAAGACTTAACATCACAAAAATATCCATTCTACCCAAAGTGATGTACAGATTCAATAAAGTTAATCCAATGGCATTTATTTTAACAGGAATAGAAAAGGTTTTTCTAAAATTCATATTGAACCTCAAAAGAACCCAAGTAGCCAAAGTAATCTTGAGCAAGCAGTTGCTGGAAGCATCACACTTCCTAATTTTCCTAATTTCAAAAATATATTAAGAAGCTACAATAATTGAGGTAGTAAGATAATGGCATAGAAACAGACATATAGACAATGGAACTGAATAGAGACCCCAGAAATAAAACAGAAAACCCTTGCTTCTGTGGGAAAACTGACCTTTGACAAGAGGACCAAAATCACACAACAGGAAAAGGAGAACTTCTTTGATAAATGGTGTTGGGGAAACTGAATATCCACAGGCAGAGGAAGGAGAGTGGACCCTTACCTCACACCATTCACAAAAATCAACTAAAAATACATTAAAGACTTAACTTTTAAACCTGAGATGTAAAACTTCTAAGAAAAAACATACACATGGGTAATAGTTTCTTAACAGAAGTCTGAACAATTATTTTTTTAAAAATATATATAACACCTAAAACGTAGGCAAAAACAGAGAAGTGGATTGCACGAAACTGAAAGCATTTGCACAACCATGGAAACAATCAATGGAATGAAAATGCAACCAACAGAATGGGATAAGATATCTGCAAGCCATGTAATATATAGGGAAGAAAAAAAATCTAAAATAAAATAAATCTAAAAAAATCTGAAATAAAACCAGCTCAATAGCAACAAAATAAAAGCAATAAATAACAATAAATAATCTGATTAACAAATAGGCTAAAACAACTGAACAGACATTTCTTAATAGAAGATACACAAATGACCAGCAAATATATGAAAAGGTGCTCAATATCAATAATCATTGGGGAAATGCAAATCAAAACCAAAATGAGATATCACCTCACACCTGTTAGAAAGACTATTATCAAAAAGATAAAATATATGTGTCAGTGAGGATGTGGAGAAAAAGGAAACCTGTATACTCTTGGTGGGAACGTAAACTGGTACAATCATTATGCAATACAATATGGAGGTTCCTCAAAAAATTAAAAATAGAACTACACTGTGATACAGCAATCTCTCTTCTGGGCATGTATTTAAAGAAAGTGAAGTTATTATAGCAAAGAGAGATCAGCATTTTTATATTCATAATGGGAAAAAAGATGTTTGCAATATATATCTATATGAGATAAAAGATATATATAATACATTTGATCAAGGACTCATATACAAAATATATAAAGAATTATGAATAATTCACAGAATTAGTTCATAATAACCAAGATATGAATACAATCTACATGTTTGTTGATGGATGAATGAATAAAGAAAATGCGTGTGGGTACCTAAAATTAAATATTCATCCTTAAAAAAGAAGAAAATCTTGTCATTTATAACAACATAGATGAACACAGAGGACATTATGCTATGTGAACTAAGCCAGACACAGAAAGAAAAACAGCGCACGATCTCACTTATCCGTGAATTTTTAAAAGTCAAACTCATAAAAGCAGAGAGTAAAATGGCGATTACCAGAAGCAGAGGGGTAGAGAGAATGGGAAGATGTTGGTCAGTGGGTAAAAAGGTTTAGTCTTGCTGGATGACCAAGTTCTCAAGATCTAATGTACAATATGATGACTATAGTTAATAATACTACATTGTACACTTGAAATTTGCTAGACAGTTGATCTTGTGTTTACTCACCACACACGTGGGCACACGACTATTTGAGAAAATGAATATGTTAATCAGCCTGATTATGGTCATCACTTCACAGTGTATGCACATACCAAAACATTCTATACATAAAATTTTGTCAAGTATACCTCAACAAGGTAGAAAAGCAAACAAGTGATCAGAAATTCCCCAAAATAAAATATTTGAACAGTGAACAAACATGAAAATCTCAACTGCAAACTAAAGGACAATTTTATGCCACTAGACAACACCCACCAGTATGGTAAAGTTAAATTAAATGACATTACCAAGTGTCAGTGAGGATGTGCAGCAACAGGAGACCATATGTACTATCAGTAAGAGCAGACTGAGTGGTACAACCGCTGCAGAAAGCTCTTTGACAGGGAATCTGCTAACTCAGAACATGTACTGGATGACCAGCAGTTCCATTCCTGAGTTATTCTCAACACAGGAAGAAAGACTGAAAGACCTACCCTACCAGAGCCATATGTGCCAGGTGTGGCGTATGCATGAGCACAAATGATCAGAGCAAGAATGTTCATAGCAGCTTTCTTATAATATCTAGAAACTTGGACATAACTCACATACCCATCAATGATGAACACAATAGAACAGAAGGAAAATGAAAGAGCAACTATTTCATGAACCCATTCCACAAAATATAAGGAAAACAGGCCAAAGAGAATAACTCAATTTCTTTATATAGAGCTCAAAATAGGCCCAAACCAGTAATCTTATTACATTTGGTAGAAGGCATGAGGGAGACACCTAAGGTAGTGGTTAATAATGTATTAACTTTCTAAAATTTCATCCCTTGTGCATTTTCCTGTGTATATGTTATCCTTTGGTTAAAAATACCAATAAACCAAAATGTCTGCAGTATTTACAACTGAGCTATGATATCATAGGTAATTTTCATTTTTTTTACATTATATTTTCATATAATTTTCAAATACATAATGTTTAAGCATTTGAGAGTGACCTGCATATTCTAATCACTTTGATAAAGGCTTCTCTATTGATCCTCTTTCCTTTGTCTATGCCTTAAGTTATCTTGTCTCAACTATTTCATTGGTCTCTTGATCGGTCTTCTTGTCATTAGTTTTATAAAAGGAAGTGAGATTATCTGCCAAATATTGGTCAGTTTTGTGGGCCCCAAGAGAATTCTTTAGTGTTGGATAAGTTGTTCTTGGTAGCCCTTTAGACTACTGGTCCTCATTTAAAAAAAAAAAAAAAACAAAAAAAAAAAAAACAACACATATAACTAATGAGATTCCTGTGAGCCACACATTCCCATGAAAATGAAAACATCATTCAGTGAAAGAAGCCAGTTACAAGAGGTCATGTTTTATATGATTTCATTTGTGTGGAATATCCAGAACAGTAAATCCACAGAGAGAGAACACAGTATTGGTTGCCAGGGATTGAGAGGAAGGAGGAATACAACTTTCAGTGGATATGGAGTTTTTATGGGCTGGTGTGTGACCCACCCCTCCAAAAAATTTACATGAAGTCCTAACTCCTAGTAACTCGTAATGTAACTTGGAAGCATTGTCTTTAAAGAGGTACTTAAGTTAGAATGAGATCATTAAAATGGGCCCTAATCCAATATGGCTGATGTTCAAGAGAAAGGTTGAACTCAGACACTTACAGAGTGAAAACCACATGAAGACAGAAAGAGCAGCTGTCCATCTACAAGTCAAGGAGAGAGGCCTGGAATGGATCCTTCTCTTTGAGCTCTCAGAAGAAACTAGCCCTGCTGACACCTTGATCTCTGAATTCTAGCCTCCAGAACTGTGAGCAAATAACTTTCTGCTGCTTAATCCAACCAGTCTCTGGTATTTTGTTATGGTAGCCCTAGAAAATTGGTACAGGGGTTTTATTTTGATGGGATAAAGCATTTTAAAAACTAGATAGTCTAAGGTGAAATTTTCACAATATTGTAATCAGACCTAATACCATACTTCAAAATGGTTAATTTTGTGTTATGTGAATTTCACCTCAATACATAAAAAATCAGACTCCCCAGGTCCCTTACCACATACCAATTAGCCAGACAATTCTCCCTTTCAAAGGAAAGGAAAGCCTGGATGTTTATTTTCTAAGGAAGATAAAGAAACCCTATAGTCTTTCCAGAAAAAAAATTTAGGAATATTGTGAGATGGTAGTTAAATTGAGCCACCATTAAAAGTTAAACCATATAAACTTATAATTAAATAACTTGTATTAAAGATAAAGGTCATAAACACTCAGAATTCCTCACTTCCTAATTATTTCAGTCCTTCACTATCATCCATGCCCTGGGGGTCATTCGTATCTGCTATCTATGTATGGTGGGAATACTTTATGACCATGTGCTACTATCCTTCTCCGCGGGACTTCTGTGACTTCACTTTGTTGCCTTAGACATTTTCTGTGGTGAAAGCTTTTATACCATGAAAATGATCAAAAACTGCATCTCAAGGTTGGCCTTGCCTTCTTTTCCTCTTTCCTTCCTTCTCAGAGCTGGTGTTTTAGCTCTTCTAGGATGTCACTGCTCACAAAATCTAATGATCATAGGAGTTGAGTCTCGGTCTTGGACAAATGAGAACCCACAGCAGAATCTGCCTTTTGGGAATGTTCTGTCACGTGTCCTCACCTTCTCCTGGCTTCCTCCTTGTTCACCACGCCACCTATGCCCCCAGCAGGTCCCTGACATCAGCCGGGAAGAGCCAGGGATGGGGCAACAGTCCTGCTCACTCAGGTGAACTCCTGGGAGAAGCTGAGTCCACAGCTGCGGGGTGATGGTGGAGGAGGTGCCCCGCAGCTTCAGTGGGGCCATCTTCTTCCCAGAGCCTTTGCAGCTCCTGACTGCCATGCTGGCAGCATCCCTTTGGCTGCCACGCGCTGGCCCAGCTCTCACTTCCTGTGTGTCAGGGCAGGAGCCGCAGGCACGGAGCCACTATAAATGTTTGCTGGAGATGGAGCAACCTGGCCTAGTAGCAGCTGCAGTGCACTTGCTGCCAGGTCCTCTCGGTGGCTGAGTCAGTGGGTTCATCAGGAGGAAGCAAAGAGCCGTCCCTGAAAGGGCCTCCCAAAGGGAGCCTGGCTCTGCTAGCCAAGCAAGGAATATTTGTGTTTCTTACCTGGAAAACAGAACATAGAGATCAAAGGGCAGTCTTAATCAAAGCCACAATCATGATCCCTGCCTAGAGTCACTTTTTTTTTTTTTTTTTTTTTTTTTTTTTTTTACTGGGATAAACCTGCCTCTGTTACTTGGATACAGATGTCTACTCTTTTCTGAGCAGGAAGTGGCAAATCCAAACATGGCAGCCTCTTCATCACAGATGTCATTGGTGGCAGTTGCCAATGCCCCATATGCCAACACATCTCCTTTAATCTTCTCATTCATCCTCAAAGGTACTATCATTAACCTTCATAGATAGAGAGAATAAGGCTAAGGAAATCACTTGGCCAAGTTCTCTCAAAGACAATTCTCACCAGTCTTGGTTCAAACTCCAGCTCCTCAGGCTCCCAAGATGGTGCTCTTCTTGCTACACTGCACAGTGCCTCTGATCAGTCCTCCATTGGGACAAAGTGCAGCCTTCTAATAAGAGTGAATGTTTGCTGTCTACTTACCTTCTCATCTCAGCCATCCTGCTTTGAGACATCCTTCACACAGCAGGGCTGAGCCCTGTCTGGGTATAGATCTGAGTACATCCGGCAGAGAGCCGGATGGAGGAGATGTCAGAGAGAGTCAGAGGCATGGACACAGATGTAGACACTGACTTAGGTAGAGATGGATATATGTCCTGTGTCTAGATACAGATTTTAATAGGAAATGTCTGATTCATTATGTACCTAGAACCAATCACAGTACCTGACTCAGTAAGATCTCAGACAATACTGGCAGAATTAAATTGAATGGACTGCCATCCCCCAAATTGAAATATCATTGACTCCTGCCAAATATGGGACCAGACTCGGAGCGCTCACAACAACACTGGGGCTCTCCACCATCTGCCTGCACCTGACCTTTCCAGTCCTCACTACATCAGCCCACACTCTAAGCGTACTTGACTCCTCTGTGTTCCCTAAGTCCCCCTTGAACTTTCTTACCCCCATGCCATCATCCATGCTAACCCCCATCTGAAATGCCCTCTCTTGCCCCACCTGTCCCTTGTGAAAGGTCATGGCCCATTGTGGCCACTGCTTTCCTCTTGAAGTCTCTCTTTTATTCCCTTTTTGAAATGTGATGGTTCTCTCCTCTAAACCCCTTAGAGCGTTATATCTTTCTATGGCTTGACCTTTCTCTACCTGGGATTTTAACATCGAAGTAATAATTTCGCTGTCCAAATGCCCTTCACCTCTTCTCTTTCCTGAATAGATGAATGAAAGACAATTGTTGAATGAGTAAGTGAAAGATGAGACCGATGCTCTCCTCTTTCTGTGCCCCCTGCCTTATTTCTCTGCCATGCTACCTGTTTAGTCTTCTCTTACCAGTTTGCTCTTTGTAGGATCACATGTGCAGCCATGAGAAACAAAAAAGGAAAAGCTAACCTGTGCTCAAAAATGTAGGCAAACATAGTAGATCGTCTGATCTGGGGACACAAAGGCCAGGGCATCAGTTAAAATGAGAATTATTTCCACCAAATGAGTCCATGACAATGACTCATAATTTATTGGAAGGGATAGCTTTCATGTTGCTCTCAAAATATAAAAACACTAGAATACTACAGATTTATAATATCATACTAAAGACAATGAGGATATTTTCAACCCCTTGTTCTAGATCAGAGGTATGTTCTCTTCTTTATTTTATTTTATTTTGGTACTGGGGGATTGAACACAGGGGCCCTTAACCATTGAGTCACATCCCAGCCCTTTGTAAAAATATTTTATTTACAAACAGGTTTTTGCTGAGTTGCTTAAGGCCTCACTAAGTTGCTGAGGCTGGCTTGGAACCCAAGATCCTCCTGCCTCAGCTTCCCAAGCCACTGGGATTACAGTGTGAGCCACCATGCCCCGCTCAGAAGTGGGTTCTTTATGAGCAGCACCTTAGCTGATTTGAAATGTGTGGCCGAAGAAGTACGCATTTCTAGGAGGAAGTCATCCCTAGGCGGACGGGGGTGTGAAACGATCCAAGGAATGAACACCAATCAGAAGAGGTACTCCAGGGCCTTCCTTCTTCCAGTTACCCATCATCTTACCTCCCACCACTTGGGAACTTGTTTTCTGGACCCATTTTAGAGACAAGACATTTAAAACCAAAATAGTTAAGTCACAAATTCAAGGTCATAAGGTAAACAAATAGCGGATTTGTGGTTACTGCCTCTGGATTTCTGCAGAAGAACCCTAAGTTTTAGACCAGCCTACCTTATCCCCAGTGTCCTGAAGTGTCTTTCTTCCTCTTGCTTTTGTGCCTGTGCCCTGAGTCATCTCCTCTACCTAGGAGTCTCTGTTTGATATATTTAATGGGCACTTGGGCAAACACTAACTCACTCCTCCCCCAAATTCTCCTGAGGTTGGTGTCACTATTCTCACTTTGCAGAAAAGGTGAATCGTCAAGACTGCTAGTCATAAGCTGCTGAACCGAGCTCAGGAGCCTTCGGGCATTTCCTCTTCAGCAGCTGTCTCTACCACCTACCTGTGAAAAACCCATTCCGAGGCACAACTCAGGGGTCTCTCTTGGAAAAAGGAAATCTCTCATTGCCCCAAATGCCAATGCTGTATCCTAATCACAGATGTCACTAATTGACTCTTTGCTCCAGATGCACATCAGACAACAGTTCCTTGCGTGGGGCCTGTGGATGGGGCTTCCTGAGCAGGGCTTATGTACCTTCCTATCCTTTATCCACTAATTCAATATTTTCCCTGAGAACTTCATTTCAAGTATTCAAAAAAAGTCAGAGAAACCCAGGGTTTCTTTCAGTATTTAAAGCCTCTGGCCATAATTTGATTACTTAAAACTACATGAAAGCAGAAGAGGTTGAAAGTGCTTTACCTATGCAAATTCACTAATTATCGCCAAAGGAAAGAATCTAGCTTTTATGCAGTTAACACTAAACCCATGAGGACATGTACGACCTCAATATGGTTAAACCATGTAAATTGTGGCTCATATTGAGCTCGAGGTCCAAGCCCAAAGGTTATCTGACCCCTATAACTTAGCTCAGTCCCTGAAACAGAGCACCCTTAAGAAACATTTATTGGATGGATGGATAAATGGATTGATAAATGTAGATATTAAAATGTGAAGAACAGGTGAAAGAGTACACCAACAAGTAAAACAATATTTTCTGTTTTTACTAATGATTTTTGAAGAGCACTAATAATAATGTTTTAACTAAACAAAATGATCTAAACAATTCCATCCTTGGTAAACTCTACAAACATAGCACAGCTCTCATGATCTCTAGAATTCTGTTTTGACAGTATGACTACTGTGTCTGAAATATCTACAATCCCTTTGTTTACAATAGCACCTTAACTGTATGATTTAAATGAGTGGAGATTGCTTTTAAATTTTTCTACAATTATTTAAATGCACATTTCAATTTTCCTGAATTGTGCAAAAGTAATTTGGAAGATTAATTTCTGGAAATACCTGGCGGAATTTGCATACACCAAGCATAATCATTATTGATATTTGCATAGTTCTTCCTGCCCACATGCATGCACTATTACCAACTGCTACACAACCCATGAAATTATTGAAGAAGTTGCTGTCAGTACAATATGGATTCATCAATAAATGTTCAGCCTCGCAGAAGGAAAACAAACTTCACTGTTCAGTAGTAGAAATGTGCCATTCCATTTCATTTATTTATTTGGGGCAGAATCTGCAAAGATAAATCCATACCAAAAGAATGTAGCAATCTTTTACAATAAAGATTAATGCTATGGCAAAGAACATCTGAGATACATGAGAGATTGAAAACACCATTGGAAAAAAATCTAGAAAAGCAGAAGGGATTAGGCAATGCTGGTGGGGGAAAGACAGTAAATATACCCATACTACTGAGGGATGACATATCAAACTGTAGCCAGAAAGATTCTCCACTTGTGATGAGACAGAAAAGAAGCAGAAATCTGGACAGTGGGGGGTGGAAATGCCTGATGAATGTATGAGTAGGTCCACTAAATACTTATATGAACTGTTATGGAAGAATGTGGAAGGTGTTTACTTTCTTTAATTTACTTGAATGAAATGACCAAATAAAAAGAAGTATAACATAAATTATGCTGGGCAATAATAACAAAAATCTTTACGTATTGTCCATTATGTGAGGGATATCCTATTAAAAGATACATGTCTTTATATTTAATTCTTATCATATATTCATTTAGTTCACCAGCAAATGTTGCACACTTTCTTGCATTTAACATGTTGTAAGGGACAGTGAGGAGCTACAGAGATGCTCAGATCCTGTCCTCACAAGCAAGAAGCTCACCATATGGAGCACAAAACAGAAACATTTTTATAAATCTGTATAGTGTTGACATAGAGGAATTCACAAGTAACTCTGTTTGGGACTGGAGGGCAGTTTTCAGAGAAGACAAGAGTAGGATTTAGAAGGATAAATAAGTGTTTTCCCAATCAATAAGAAAGGAAGAACTTATTGGCATATTGGGCATTATGCACAAAAACACAGTGTCCTGAAGTGGCTGAGCTTGAGTATAACAACAAAAATATTTCGCTGTGACTGCCAGTAGGAGAAAAGTCAAACGTGGGTGTCGGTGGCTTTGAGTCCATATTGTTCCATGGGCAATATGGAGCCACTGAAAGATTTTAAGCAATGAAATGACATGGCAAGATGCCATGTTAAATGAATCTCTCTAGAGTCTCTGTAGGTATTGACCTCATAGAATTGATTCTAGAAGAAGGGAATTGTTGCAATTGGTAATATAGGACATGTATGACAAGGGAATGAAATAATCACATTAGGAGAGAGGACCAAGAAGATGAGAGATTCAACAGGATCCAACATATATAATTATAGAATAGATCTATTCACAAATAATAGAATGCAAATTGTGTATAAGTAGACCATGTAGTCAAGAAGACCATACATTACAAAATATTATTTGCATGTTTTAGGCAATACTTTCTCTTTGAATATACTTTTAATCTTGATTGCTCTGGAAGTATTATAAAATTAGTGTTCTCCAAACATTTTTGACCACCTATTTGTATCAAGAAAAAAAAATTGAGAATTGACCTGCCATAACTGTTGACATACTGGCTGGTAGATCAACAGAAGGTCTGTCACTATGGGGCTGGGGTTGTGACTCAGTGATAAAGCATTTGCCTGGCATGTGTGAGGCACTGTGTTTGATTTTCACCACCACATATAAATAAATTTTTAAAAAAGGCCCATCAACAACTAAAAATTAAAAAAAAAATCTGTCACTAATGATAATGGCTAGAAATTCATATTTCTTTAATCAATGACTTATTCCTACACACTTGACTAGATCTCTTATGTGCCTCCTCCTTGCAATAGGTGTCTTAGCTGGACACCTGAACGACTTCATAACATCTAATATTCCTTCATTCCCTAACTCTTGCCATTCACCCCTTTCAGTTACTTCCAAGTCATTCATGACGTTTAGTTATCTACAATTCCTAAAAACCCTGCATATCAGTTATCTCTTGTATCCTACTATGAGTGCCTTAATTTCGGTTAGCATTACTTCCTTGGTTAAGACAGCCCTGGTAAAATGCCAGTCCCACTCTTACTACAATGTGACTTTTTACAAGTTATTCTAATTGGCATTACTTTCTGTATCTGTAAAATGGAATAATAATAGATTTTTCATGGAGTTGTTGTGGAAATTGAATAGCTCATGTGATGTTTTCTTACAGTACCAACACTAACAAGCACTTAACTTGCAAGCCTGTTTCTCCCTACTGCTAGACTCAGGTTTTATCTTCCAATCACCACAGGATTGATCCAATCACCACAGGATTGATCAATCACCACAGGATTGATCCATCCACCATGGGTTGTGTAAAAGTGGTTTTCTAAAACAAAAATTTGACCAAATAATTCTCATGCTGAAAACAGATTTTTCTATGCTTCTTTACCAACTATAAGACCAATCCAGATAATTTATAGGATAGAAAAGGCTCCTAATGAATAGTCTATATTTGTATTTCTGATCTTATTTCTGCCACTCCTTCCCATGCCCCCTTTTAACAGATGTCCTGAAATATTTGTGGCATTTCAAATAGACCACGTTTCCTCTCCCTCTTGTGTCTGCTGTTCCCATGCACAAAACTCCTTCCCCTTGCACTGTCTCCATTCCTCAGCCATATTCAGTCTTTCTTCATTATTGAATTCCAGTGGTGACTGATGTCAGTTCTTTCCTGGCTTCCCATGACTAAGTGTGGAGTTCATTATATCCACCATTTATGCTCCCAAGGTCCTCTCTCTATTGCTTGGTCATAATGTCCTGCATGCTGTACTGTAATTACCTGTCCTGCCACAGCCCACAGTGTCCTGTACTATAATTACCCAAGAAGGGAGGTGCACCACTAGATGGTGTGCTCCTTGAAGGATGGGACCATGACTTACTTGATCTGTGACTTCAGGATCCAGCAGAGCAATGTCATGCCTAATAAGGGCTCAAGGAAGCCTTGGAATGTTTCCCAGGTAACTACGTTTTCAGTGACTTGTATACTAGTGTGTCTGTGTGGGTTTTTTTTTCCAGGAAACTTGCCAATATCCTCAAGTCCCACGTTTCTGGAATGCCTTTGGTTTTGTATTTTGAAGCCTTTTTGAATTGATGCACTAGCAGGGGGGAAAATCCCACATTCCCCTGTAAGCACAGCTATGTAGTTAGAAAACACATTGGTAGTTGAAAGAACATGGACAAGGGACTCTGACAAACCTGCACTTGACTCCCAGTTCTGCTAATTGGTAGTTGTTTGATTTTGAATAGTTACCTGATTTTTCTGAGTTTCAGTTTCCTTTTCTGTAAAATAGAGATAACAACAAACCACTTAGATTATTTTGAAAATGCAATGAGTAGATATGTGTTAAATATTTAATATAGGGTATGAATTTTAAAAATGATCAGTTATTCTAATTGTTCTTTTTATCATCCTCAGATTCAATGACTATACCACTTTACACCTATTAGGAGGACTATTAAAAAAAAAAGAAAGAAAGAAACAACGAGTATTCAGAAGAATGTGGAGAAATTGGAACCCTCCTGCATTGTTGTTGGGAATGTAAATGGGGCAGCCATTGTGGAAAACAGTATGGTGGCTACCTAGAAATCGAACATAGAATTATCATATGGTCCAGCAATGACACTTCTTGAGACACACCCAAAAGAATTGAAAGCAGAGACCTGGACAGATATTTTTATATAAATGTTCACAACAGAAATTATTCACAATGGCCAAACAGTAGAGTCTACCTGTTATGGTTTGGAGATGAGGTATCCCCCAAAAGCTCACATGTGAGACAATGAAGGAAGGTTCAGAGGAGAAATGATTGGGTGGTAAGAGTCTTAACCCAATCAGTGAATTAATCCCTGATGAGAATAATTGAAGTGACAGGGTGTGGCTGGAGAAGGTGGGAAGTGGGACGTGGCTTTGGGGTACATATTTTGTATCTGGAGAGTATTTCTCTCTCTCTCTCTCTACTTCCTGATGATGCAAGCTGCTTCCCTCTGTCACCCTTGCCCACCATGATGTTTTGCCTCACCTTGAGCCCCAAAGAATGAAGCCAGCTTTCTATGGACTAAGGCCTCTGAAACTGTGAGCCCTCAAATAAACCCTTCCTCCTCTATAATTGTGCTGGTCCATCACAGCAATGAAAAAGCTGACTAAAATACTACCCAAACATCCACCAAAAAGCGAATGGATAAACAAACTGGGGTGTATCTATACAATGGGGCTATTACCCTAAATTATTTAAGAAGGGAATTCTAATACATGTTGAATATGGATGAGCCTTGACGACATATTCTAAGTGAAGTAGTCTAAGCACAAAAGGCCAAAGTACTGTATGATTCCACTTATCTGAAGTGCTTAGATAGTCAAATTCATAGAGGTGGGAGGTGGAATGGTGGTTACCTGGGAGAGGAGATGATGGTGTGTTATTATTTAATAAATACAGGATTTCTGTTTGGAAAGATAAACAATTCAATGAATAGATGGTCGTGATGGTTTACAACAATGTGAACGTACTTAATGCCACTGAACTGCACACATTAAATGATTAAAGTGGTAAATTTTACATTATGTATATTCTATCACCATTAAAAGACTCAATGAACAAGATTTAATCAGATCCGCCAGAATAATTAAACAGCTAGAGTAAAACAAACCACATCGTTAAAGTCCTAGGAGGGCCATCGGAACGTTAAAGTGAAGAGTCCATGTTCCTTCAGCTCTACTCTGATTCCTTTAACCCAGAATGATGCTAAGATCCTGAAAGTCTTCATTTTTCCACAGCCAAGTGAGCGTGTATGCACACACACACATGCAGAGTCTCTGGGGCCCATGGAGACACAACCTGGAAACGGGGCTTGCCAGGATTAGAGAGCCAGAGCCAGCCCATGTATCACTCACCCAGTAGACAGCCCTCCATGGAGAAAAAGAACCTCATAGTCCCCTAACAAAGAGGATAATAAATTCCGATTAGCCAAGGAAGCTCTGAGTCTAAATACCAGCAAAGCTCAGCCCTGCGAGTGGGGACGAATTATCTGAAAGGTCATCCTGGAGACACTGAACAAAGGGCCTGGAGCAGCTGGGTCCCTTAATTTGAGGAAACACTGAAGCCTTTAAAGAAGCCAGAGGCAGAGCTGGAGAGATGGGAAAGTGGAGCAGCCTTCTGAGCACAGAGAGGATTTAATAGGAAGGGAAACACAAACCCGCAGGAAGCTCAGGGCGGGCAGCCGTCGCTCCTCCAGGCCGGGCCGAGGGCCGCGGAAGGGCTGCCATCACCCACACTAGGCTGGGGTGGCCCTTTTTGGCTCTGTAATAAAACAGAACAGCTCTGATCTCAGCGATTAAAGCCTTAAAACGGCTAGCTTGAGGGAGGGCGTAGATCCAGAGGGACAGCCTGCCATCCACCCCTCTCACTGTTGGCCAGGCTTTGAGCTGCTGACAGAGCCCAGTCTGCCTCCAGAAAATTCCAGGGGCCTCCCAGGAATCTAAGGCCTGGCCAGTAAGTAGCCTGTTACCTGGGTCCTGTTGTCACATCTTCAGAGTTGTAAGCTGGAAAACTCCCTGGGAGGGCCAGGTGGCAGGCAAGAAGGAGCCTGCTGGCCTGGAGTCAGCTTCCAGTAGCCCCTCTGTCTAGAAAACCCAAAGAAGGAGGATGGAAGGGTTCTCTTATTTAGGTGAGAAACCAAGCATTTGGCTTCACCCTGCACAGGGGCACCGCAGGGTAAGACTGAATCAAATTGAGTCCCTCAGGGCACAAGCAGTGCTATATACCCAACCAAGGACTGTGCTAACCAGAGGAAGACAGGAACCTATTTGTATCGTGGACCAAGTGTTTCATGGATTGTTCTCTTTGGCTTTCATCTCCACAATAACAACTTCGCATGGTGGGTATTATCATCCCTATTTTAGACACAAGGAAATTTCAGAGGCCAAACTTGAACCTACATCGTGATGGCTCTGAAGTCCTCTCCACTTCACCATGCTACCCCTTAATTAGGCCTTTTGCAAATTTTAGCTTCCTGTGTCCTGAAAATTGATTCTAATTCATATATTTGAGGCTCAGAGAAGTTTACAAGCTTGCCAAATATCACACTGTTAGTGAGTTAGAGAACTGGTACTGGAATTCATCTCCAACTGATTCCAAAGCTGATGTTCTTTCCTTCATGCCTCATGTATCTTTAGTTAAAATAAAATAATCCTGTGGCTTTTTGCCAATCAGCAAACATTTTGCTCCTTGAATCTTGAAGCTTAAGCCCTTCTAAGAATAGTTCAGTAATTATACTGCCCCCAATGCCCCAGAAGTCACAATTTACTGCAGAATGAGGTGATATGAAACAAAACAGACACATCTCCCAGGCCAAAGAGAGGCTGTCTGGATTACACAGACCTGAATGACTTTTATTGAGAAGATCTAAAGCTCATTTTGGTACAAAAAGTGGTGGAGAGCAGTGGCAGTATGTATGTGTGCTGGTTTGTTTAGTTCCCAATCTGGCAAATGATTCAAGTTTTTTGTTTTGGGTGAGATAAGACCAAGTGGGCTTGAGCAATGGAAATGGCCCATCATTTCTTGAAGGGAAATTCTCTGTCATTATCCAAAGCAATAAAAGCAGCTCTCTCTTTCACCATGTACATGATCCAACAAATGCTAGTAGCCTTTTTTTCCTCAGACTTAAATTCTGCAAGTATGTTCATGTGAATAGGAATATATACTGATGTAATCAGATACAGCTCTTGAGGGAAATGTTGCCAATTGCAGGAACATACAAATTGAGAGAAGCAGAAATCATGTAGGAGACTGCTTATCACCTTATAATTTCTGTCAAAATGACAGAGCCCTCTTTAAGGATTACTCATGCTTAATGGACAGGGCATAAACCATGGTGGCTGAAGGAGACCTCTCCATTGTTAAAGAACAATCCTAGGGCCAGTCAGCTTCCAGAAGCACCATCTTTGCTGTAGTAACTTGCATAATAAAGGAAGCATAAAGGATGGGACATCTTTAGCAGTGAGAGAAAATCTTTCATGGCAAGATTTGTGGTTTCAGAATTATACACAATAGATATCCTAAAAAATGACTTCCACAAATACTTTATAAAGGTGAAATCAGATCAAAAATCCATCTCTTTAGATGCATGGCTGCACTCATACGTAAGGGAGATCCCTAGAGGTCAGAGATCCCACATGAAGATCTAAAGCAAGATTGAGGCCTATGTGCTGATGCTGCAGCTGCCCCAAGGTGGCAGAAGGCAGGTGGGTCATGCTCAGTAATCTAGAGGCTTGAACTTTAAGGCTCATGTTGTGATAGGAAATGAGTCTTGAACTTCAATGTCATGGGAGAGTCAGAACTAACACACTTGCATCAAACCAAGATCTATGAAGAGTAGCACGTGCAATAAAAGGATAAACCAGAAACTATCTGCTATTTCAAAGAGAAATAGCAAGGAAGTTTGTCTCTCTCAATTAGGTTGCAAGTGAGCTAATATCTCCCCAAAATTTGTAACCACCAACTTGTACTCATGAATATCTGGGACTTTAATTTATACTATCCACATGATCCTGGAACCTCCAAGCTGGAATATTATACAAAATAAATTCTAGATTTCCAATATGCCTGGAGTATCAGAAAGAAGCAATTATCATTACCGTTCTGGAAAAATACTTTCAGTCAAGAATGAGC
Organism: Sciurus vulgaris; assembly: GCF_902686455.1. Lineage (NCBI taxonomy): Eukaryota > Metazoa > Chordata > Mammalia > Rodentia > Sciuridae > Sciurus > Sciurus vulgaris. The sequence continues at coordinate 64,167,935 of NC_136476.1, forward strand.
ATGATTCCTACATAAGATGGAATTAGTCCAAAACTAAAAATATGTCAGAAAATTTAATCTATGTGTGTGATTATCAGCAGAAACAAAAGTTGTAGACCTGAAGCTTAAAAAACTCTGATAACTAAACAATTTCTTAAAGACTATAAAAGTATATTGAAATTATTTAAAGACATTTTATAAGCTGTAAAATCAAGAAACTGAAAAAAACCAGATATTTGTAAAAGAATGAATTAGAACTTCTAGAAATGAAAAATGTAAACTTTGAAATAAATAAACAATAGACAATCTATAACTGATGAGAGAACTTGTAAACCAAATGATGGATTTGAGACCATTAGCTGAAACCAGCTAACCTGGTGAAAATAATGTGGGCCTAGAGCCAGGCAGAGTAGACAGAATTTTGCAGAATAAATACCACATCAAATTAAAAATAGGAGCCAGAACTTGTAAGTTGTTCATTATGTACAATAAACTATTATAAACACATTACATATCATTTCAAGTAATCCTTATGATAATTCTATGAGGTAGAATTCACTGTCTACATTTTATAGGTAAAGAAGTTCAGAGTCAGAAAGAAAATTGCTTGCCTCTCATTACACCAACAGTTGAAAGATCTGGGAATCAAACCCAGATCTGTCTCACTTGAGTCTATCTTCTTAACCACTAAATTTTATTGCCCGCCCCATTAGACTAAAATTCAATTTTAATCAGTTGTATAAGATTACATGGCCTGAGCATAGTTAAAAAATATTTTATTCCTTATCCTGAAAACCCTAATAGAACCTTTCACCAATATATTTTATAGCTCTCTCCTTGCTGATAATAGCAGAGTTTGATCTACAACTCAAACCGTAGTCCAGAGGACTGAGAAAGGCTTAAACAGTTAGGCACCTGATGTCAAAATAGGCAATAGGCAAGTCCAGAAGTTCTCTAAGCCTGGAAGGTTCAGGAAGATCTTAGTGATCTGACCTGCAATGGAAGAATCTGAGAACTCAGTAAAATATAGACTATTGAGGTGACTTTGAAAGTCAAAGTTAGCAAAACATCCAGAATTTAGTAGTTAGCGATCAGTATTATCAAGGTACAATTCTGGCTCAAGAATAAGAATTGTCTTCTTTCTGTTCTCTTGTCCTCTCATATTTCCAACGAGTGTTGGTAGACCGAGTCCCCAGAGGAAGCCTGAGAAGTAAAGGGAACATTGCCTTGGACTAGAAAAGAGACAGAGGTGGTGAGAGAATCATCAGACTCTGTGTGATATGCCCTGCCCAGATTATTCTGCAGAAGGCGATAACCCCTGATTAAACTTTGTGCAGGTAACCATTTTACTGAGGTTGTTATACAACTACTAAAGCTCACCAGAAGCATTTCTAAGAATAAATATTTCATATTCCGTGGCTAGTTTCTCAAAAAACAGTATAAACAGTTACCACGCATTTCTAAGAAAGAAATGTAAATTGCTGGAAACCTGGCAAGAAATGATTACATTAGTAACTTAAGAGTAACACACATAAACAAAAGTAAAAACTAAAAAATGTACATGGGGACATATTTCTGTGACTTTTGGATAGGATCTTAGTGATCATCAAAGACTGAAATGTTTATGATTATAATGATACAGGAATATAGTTTTCAAGCCTTCCTCTCAAAGAATTCTCACAGTCCTCTGAAATGGATATCATTCTCTTTTATTTATAGTTGGGAAAATGGAGGCAGGGGTAGTTAAGGGGAATTGCCTAAGATCAAATCCCTCCTCATGTGACAGCCAGATTCCAAATTCAAGGTTCTCTGATTCCAAATTCCATGTATTTTCCAATATCCAGATTGATAGCTGACTTGAAGAACACATGTGCAGAAATTATGGTTTAAATGAATCTAATATGATGAAATTTATCCAGGATAAATTTATCCAGGATAGATTTAAGGTACTGCCTAAATATATTCCCAAATGCTAATCAAATAAGTATGAGAGAATGTCCCAGCAGCTCATTGAAAAAATACTCAGGAAGTATGGTTAGCAGGAAGAACAGCATAAATCAATACATGTGACATGAACCACAAAAACTGCCACTTTAGTGAATTTATGCTACAGCAGAAAGAAAGATGACTCCTGGAATAATTTACTCTATTTTGGGGTTCATGTTGAAGAAGAAAACATGAAATACAAGTTGTTTCCCAAAGAACAAAGATGGTAGAGTGTCAAAAATGTCTCCAGATAGAGTCATGATGGAAAAACTCATATTTAGACTAGAGAATCCTTGATTAGAAGTCAAGATATCCCCTCCACCAGGCAAAAATGTAGCAATCCCAGAACTTTTAGAGCAATAGAAAGATACCTCCTGGGTTAATATAGTGATTAACCATGGAACGGTGCCTTCTGGGCTGAAGTCCTAGTTCTGCTGTTTGCCAGTTATGTGACCTTAAGTAAGTCACCCAACAGCTCTGTGCCTCCATGTTCTCATCAATAAAATAGGACTAATGATGGATGGCACCTCCCTCAGAGGGTTATTCCGAGAATAAGATGAGATCATAAAATTCATAAATTTAACACATAACATAACAGACATCTCATTGAATATTATTTGTTGTTATTGTTGTCATTCCTCCAGTTAAGAGAGCCACGAGCTTCCCCAAAAGAGAATCAGTCTCCCCAGGCATGATGGCAACTGGGAGGCTGCTCCCTACTTCCTCAACTTTCAGGCTTTCTGCACACAGCTTTGGCAGATCCATCATTTGTGTGATGTATCCCTATGCCTGAAATGTTTTGACTCAAACCCAAACCAGCCTAAAGACCAGATGCCCCTAAAGCACAGCCTCCTAGATTTGCCATCTTCTGTTTATTAGCTGTGTGATCTAGAGCAAGTTACTTAGCATCTCAGAGTCTCATCTGCCTCATCTGATAAAGACCTTGTTGCAGGAAAGATGAGCCAGAAACTGTATGTGGTTGTTCCCATTATCATGTCTGGTACAAGGCCAAATGCTCAGCAAATGTTATTTCCTTTCCAAAACTCAAGAAGAGAAGCTGTGACAATGTGATAGTTCTAGAGTACGTTCATTTAGTCCAATGGGTGCTGAGCACTATGATGCTGTGAACACAGATGAGTAACGTGTGACCTCCATCCTGAAGTTGCTCATGGTCTGGAAGAACAGAGTAAAGAGGCAATAAAGTCTTCATGACATGGCAACAGTGGCCACAGCAAGGCTGGAATCACAGAGAAGAGTGAAGGACAGTGACTTTGGAAGTGAGCAGAAGTTGGAGGTAAGGAGACGGCCAGTACAGAATGCGCTTAAGAAACTTAGATGCAGAAAAGAATGGAGGAGGAGAGGGAGAGCACCATTATCAGAGCTCGTGAGGTGAGCATATTTAGCCAGGGCCATATTTATAACTGGAAAAAGAAAAGAAACTAGTGAAAGAGGAAGTAATTCAATATCAACATGGCAAGGGAATTCACCAGTAAGTCCAGCTGAAAGCCCTGGGCAGGTTGTTGGAGTTGGCCGGGGTGGACGGAGACAGCTGGTCCTATCTCTGCATACAGATATAGGGACAGAGGGACAGTTCCAGAAGTTCTTATTCTGTGGCTGCCCCTGGACCCCAGCATGTCCTTGGGGACAGATGTGATTCAGAGCCCTGCAGTCACCCACGAAGACAGAAAGAGCCTCCCCAACTCTTCGGTGTGGAGTGGCAGGCCCCAGGGAAACCCTGACAAACCCCAGCCCAATTTGCTTCTTGCTTCGTTTTTGTTTTTTTTCCTTGGGAACCGGCACATTTTGCATTGAGGTCTGCACAAAGCCAAACAGCTCCAGTGTCAAATGGAAATCCAGCAGGCTCTTCCCAAGATGTGCTGTTCCTTTTGTACAGGCTGCCGACTTGGGAGAGGGGGCCCAGGACATAATGCCCGCGCCTCTGGGGAAGCACATCTAGACAATGGTGTGTGTGTGAAAAGGGGAACAGATTAACCAGACCAGGGTATCTCCCAATTGCTTTTCTTAAAGAAAGACTCTATTGCCAGGAAGCAAAGCACACACAAAAACAATACCTAAGCTAACAGAGTACTGGCTTTAATATACTCAGAAATAACAGAACACGGGCAGGCTACAACTTTCCAAATCCCCTCGAAAATCCTTTGCGAGAGCAGAGATGGTTTGTCAAATCTATACTCTTTGTTTAATACATTTGTTCTTTTGTTTGATCAAGGGGGGGAAGCCGTCTAACTCATTATATTGGGGGAGCTGCATTCGCTCCTTTGTGCTTCTTTTTCTTCTTCTAATCTTTATTAAAATCAAAAGAAGAGCCACTCTAATCCTTCAAATGATAATTTATTTCTCAACCTACAAAGTCAGAGTCTTCCCTATTATTTTAAAAACAAATCAATGCAATGATTTTAATTAAAAATGAAACAGGGTGAACCCAAAAAATAAATAGGCATTTGTTAGATCAACGTGCCGACTTGTTTACAATTAATGGGCAACAGGGCTCCTGGTGGTAAAGAAAGGATTTAAAAGCACCAGAATGTTTCCCCGTAGTGGGTAAATTCTCTGGACTTTCATTTGAGTCTTTGGAGAGAAAAACACATCTAGAAGTCTCCTAATGAAATGCCCTGACCCTGGGAAATTTTATGCTTCAAAATGTGCTTTCCCCCACCCCCAGCCCCCAACTCTGCCAGCCGCCTCCTTGGCTAGAAGATTCAGTGGGTTCTATTTTAGCTGGGGTTATTCATCTCAGATAGCAGAGTAGGTTTGGTTTTCTCACAAGGAGAAAAAAGGCTCTGTGTTAAGGAGACAAGCTTTGGCCTGCCCGTTGGTGGGTGGGGCTGGCCAAGTCGACGGATGATCTTTATAAAGGAAGGTTCGGGTTTCTCAGAAGCTACAGAAAACCACATGTAATAGGAGGTGGACTTCCCTCCAAATACCACTGGGGGGAAAAAGTGATTTCCTGAAGGGAAACCTAGGGGAAATTGAACCTGGAATATTGAAACGTATTCAGGGTATGTTTATTTATTGAGGAGCTACTGAGTTCCGGCAGTGGTGCTGGGGAATTGAATTCAAGAGAGGGTCCCTTCAGCTGGTTTACTGCGGATCAGCAGCCACCAAACGCCAGCTCTGAGGCAGGCCTTGAGGGAGGGGTTTCATGGAGTCCAAGTGCAGGGTTCAGTGGGGGAGGCCAGTGGAGGCTGTGGCTGACGAGGATGCTAAGTGCTGGGGGAGGTGACCCTGGAGAGGATGCTGTCTTGGGGCCATCGTCACCTCAGGATTGGGGCAGGGAAGGATAGAGGGAAGAGGTGCATCTCAGGTGGGCTTTCAAGAGCAAACAAGGCTGGGGCACCCAGAGAAGATGAAGAAGAGCTTCCTAGCAGATCAGTGTGAGCAAACTCCTGGCTGAACCTGTGTGAGGGTCTCAGCGTGAGAATGTGAAGGGTCGGGTGGTGGAGGGTCACGATGAGATGGCTTTTCCTCGACTTGATAAAATCCTTTCCATATTGGCCCGAGGTGCATCTCTGAGAAGCCTTCTTGGAGCTCCTCATCTCGGTCCCCAGGAACCCCCTAAGCTGTACTGAATGCCCCTTGTTGATGTCCCCCACTCAGCTTGCCCTCCTGACCTGCTCGCGCTCTTTGTTCCCAGTGCCACAATGCCTTGAGAAGTGAGCTGAGAGCCGAAGGCCAGGGTCAGACGCTCAGATTTCCAGGGCCAGGGTGGAAGGAGACAAAAGATCCCTCCTCCGGGAGGGGAAAAGGCTCCGGAGCCATGTGTTTGCGTCCAAACTCCTGATGGGCCCGCAGACTGGACACTTTGATATCTTGCCCAGATCCCACTTCCAGGAATAAAGAATCTGTCACCACGTAGAAGGATTCCTGTTGGCAGATGGCTCTGAGTGGCCAGCCCCCTCCTTGCCCCACCTGAGGCAAGGTCACACATCCTTCCGGAGCTGGCTGCATCCAGGGGCTGACTGTCAGGGCAACACTGAGCATCTCTCAACGGCCACCACTTCATCTTCACAACCCGCAGTAGATTCGTGAGACTCAACGACAGGCCCACTTCTCCCTGAGTCCAGCCTCTTTCTTCTCTTCCAAAGAGAACATGCTGTTCTATGTCAGGGGCCACTTGTAAACGAAACCAACCTGCCTCCACCCCGTGAGGGGCCAGTTTCAGGGCAGCCTGAGCTGACATGCCACAGTCGCACTTGGGATACGTAGGTAGATCCATTTTTTCTAAGAGCAGCCCATTTGAGAGGATGCAAACACTTAATAAGTGCTGGGGACATGACAAAGAATTAGCAAATTAAGAAAAATAACATCAAGTGCTGGTGGCAATTTTTTAAGTGCAGTATTCTGGGGACAAATCAAAATCAGTACAGATCTTCTGGAAAGCAATTTGTTAACACATATCAAAAACTATAAATCATTCTGAACTAGGAATTTACCCCAAAGAAATCACAGAAAAGAATAACATTCATCTATAATGTTTTTGCAGCTTTGGCTGGAAGAAAAAAAGTGTAACAACTTAAGTGTTCAGGGGACAGGAGGACTCTGGGCAAATTTGCACTGACAACCAGGAAGGTTAAAAGAAAATGTAAAAGACGTAGTTTTAGATAAAAGAAGCAAAAAATAAATAAAAATAAAATAAAATCCATTATGATTATGACTACCTACAATCTAAGTGAATTAGATAAAGAAAATAAATGAAGAAAACCCAAAATGGTTTTGGCTGATTAGTTTTCGTCTTTCAAATTTTATTTAGGATCATCATGTCTTCCTTTTGAAAATTTAAGTAACAGGTGATTTGCATGATTTGACACCTTATCTTCTTGTACAAGCAAAAGGGAAAATAATGTGAAGAGAAGACCAGACCTCAATCACATTGGCCTAGACCATGATGTGACCTTCCCCTGCCTGCGATCTTCTGAGGCAGACCTGAGTTTTGAAGTGGATGAATATAATTTGACAGATGCTCTTTGCGCTTTACTGCAAGAAGAGGATGAAGTTATAATTCTCATGTGGGATACATGGTTTATTAAAATAAGTACTTGTTCTCAGTCCATGGGGCCCAAAGCAAATCACCCCATCGTACTCTCTCTCCTGAATGTTGTACTCAGTCATTGCCCCTGCACCAGCAGCCTTCCCTCAGGAATCTCTTCATACCATGCATCCCAGGTTCCTGGCACCTGGCCTCTATGATTGTGTTTCCTATACTGTCCATGTCACCCCAGGAACAATATTTACTATCATCGTAGATTCCAGTGGCTGGGTGCTTCTCTCCAGCTTCTCTGTATTTCTCTGTGTGAAGCCTCTCATCTCCCTTGCCTCACTTAGACCATATAACAACACCATATTCATTATCATTATTCTGTCTTATAAGATGAGGAAACCGAAGCTCAGAGAAATTAAAACATCAGCTCAAATTCATAAAACTAGAAAGGAGCAAAACCAAGATTCAAACCAGGTTTGGAATCATTAAATCCATGCTCCTAGAGACTGTGTGGATTCAGACTAACGTTGACATTCTATTCTTGCCAGTGAAGAGGATTTGGGGCAATTCCCTTCTGTTGTCTGCCTGAAAAACTCCATAATTCCTGGAAATAGGACTCCTGCTTTGCAAAGCGTTCATATTAAATAGGTATGATGCTGCTTAGCTTGTCCTGGAAATGAGCAACTCACCTTTCATATCCTTCCTCACTTTGCATCTCTTTATGCAAGGAAATCAGTGACCCTGGCATGTGTAAGATGGAGGGCAGGGGAGAGGACAAGCCCAAAAGGTAAAGGAGGATGTGGGGACGAATCTAGCTCATGTCCAGAGACCCAGAGGGGAATGCCCTGTGGAACTGGACTGCAAAGGCCTGGCCAACAGGGCTGTCTGTCCAGTCCGTCTGCCCACTGCGGAGCTTCACACGATAATTAACATAGGTTAATCAGGTCAGCAAATTTGCAGGGCACTGACAAGCTGGGCAGCCTCAGGTTTGCTCCCAGAGGATGAGGCTGTGAGGGCTCTCTGGCTGCTCAGATAAGCAAGTCAGCCGGGAACAGTTGGTCTGCTGAGAAATTCAATGGCTGCCCCACGAGAGGATCCAGGTCACTGGGATCACTGGGTGAAGGCTGCTCAACCTCAGAATAGTGTAGCCCATCGTGACCAGGCTCTTGTAGTCCCCAAATCTCCAGACACCCCAAATCTAGAATTAGTTGATATTCTGAAGTCCTGGCAGTGATAATATGTTTGAATGGTTTTGTTCTGATTGAAAACACAGGGTACAGAACATTAAGTAGTTAGTTTTACAATTATAAAACGTTCAGTGCCTTTAAGAATGACAGCATGGGATCCTTATCTAAGACTCTTCCTTCCTTCCTTTCCTTCCTTCTTTCTCTCTCTTTTATTTATTTTTTTTTATTTATTTATTTATTTATTTATTTTGGTGGTGGTGATGTTTCCATTTGCTGCACAGAATGTAGAGGAAAGAGCTCTTTGAAGTGTGGACAGGAATTTAAATCCATGGTGGTCACTTAGCAGCTGTGTGACCACGGGCATCAAACTTAACCCTCATGGTGTACAATCAGGGTAATTGTGTCCACCTCTCAGTGAGGCCATGAGAACAAATCGAATAAATTGAGACGAAGCCTCGGAAAGCACCCAGCCCTGGCACCCTCCGTCACTATTAATCGTTATCTTTATCATCACGTCCTTGCCTTTTCTTTATCCTCAGGAGCAGCATCCGTCAGCGTCCGGACTTGCAAGGTGCATGAAAACAGCCCAGTTGCTGCTAAATTAGGGGCAAGAAGGAACTAAGTGGTGAGTAAGTTATTCCGGGGAAGTCAGGTCTTGTCAGCATGCGACGGGCTTCTTCAGTCCTGCACGTCAGTCATTCTTCAGGCCCTCAGATACCCAGAACCTCTCTGTCTGCTAAAAAGAACTGCACTATTATTGTCCCTCACAGAAGAAGAAAGGGGAACCGGCTCCTGTAAATGTGGGTCAGCAATCACCAGGGTGGTAATGACTTGGTCTGCCCTGTGTTCTCGGGCCCTCCTTGGTCCTTCCATAAAAGCCCTCTGTCAGGAGCCCTGCCTGGCTGTGGCATGAGGCCCTTTTGTTCTACAAATTCCTGGATATGACTCACAGAATGGTTGAAGCACATCTCCCTTCATGTTCCTAGGAGTTTTCCTGATGAGCAGTCCACGTCCTGAGGCATTCATTCTCCTTGACTTCTCTCCAGCATCCGCTGGTTGCCTGATGCCACAGCAGAGCTGGTTTGAGGATGTTGGCGAGACCAGCTGCTGCTCCTCAGGGGCAAGCCTGGCTGCCGGTGTGGCAGCGCCGTCAGGCCACAAGGAGTCACTTATTCTCCAACCTTTCCTCTTAGTGCGGGTGAGGCAGAGTCCCTGGGAGTGACACTCCTCCCTTCCCCAAGAAATCACGGCAGCAAGTTGGGGGCCGGGGAGGGGAGTTTACCCATGGAAAGGGCAGAGGCCGTGTGGCAACCCTGTGTCTCTGCTGCTCAGCTTGTGGCCATTTCTGAGGAAGTCCTTTGAAAGCATTTGGTCACAGCGGCTGTTAGTCCTTGAGCCCTCACTAGGCGCTGCCTCTCTTGCAATTACTCCAAACATGGTGACTTATTTAACTATTGTGGCACCCCCAGGAGGAGGTAGTGATACCATTTCCATTTTGCAGGTGAGGAAATGAAAGGCCAGAGAGGGAATGGTGTCTCCGTTCATGCTGCCCGAGCCGGGTGGTCAGATTCCACAGTCCTCACTCTTGAACTGGATGCTAAGGCCATCTCAACGTGTAGAGCTTGACATAAATGAAAGAACCAGGAGAAGAAGGATGAGGGGCAGTGAGGAAGGGAACAAGAGGAAGGTGAAGAAAGAGAAAAGGAGGAAGTTCTACAAACGAGGTGAATGTTTTGCTAGTCATGGTAACAATAACTCCGAGTACTCCGGCATCCCGGGCACGCAGGATTATGAAGGAGAGGCCTGTGGTCTCTGCCCGGCCAGCTGCTCACCCACTGGGAAGGAGCAGCGTACTGAGAGTGGGGCAAGATTTCACGAAGTTGATGTGGAAATCAGTAGGCTGGGATGTTCCTGGGTGTCAGTAGAGAGACAGTATTGTTTGCTTGCTCATTAGAACACAGAAAAAATTACGTCCTGTCCTAATATCTTAATGAACTTGAAGTTACTCCTCCTCTTTCTTCCTAAACACTTTCATGTATCCACATGATTATGTGAACTTTTGGATGCTGTAAAATAAATCATCACCATGGTCTCTTAAAAAAGGTCACTTAAAAAAATAAGTGTACTATTATAGTGTGTGTTTGTTTGTTAGTTTGTTTATTGGAATCCCAGGGATTGAACCCAGGGACACTGAACCCCTGAATCAAGTCCCCAGACCTTTTTTATTTTATATTTAAAGACAGGGTCTTGCTGAGTTGCTGAGCACCTTGCTAATCTGCTGAGGCTGCCTTCCAACTCCCAATCTTCCTGCCTCGTCCTCCCAAGTTGCTGGGATTACAGGCATGCCCCACCACACTCGGCACTGTAGAATTTTTAAAATAAAGATATTTCACACTCTTGCCCCGAGTTCAATGTTTTTAGAAAGTCATCAAGAACAATTACCCAGTACCAAAATGTCTTCAGAATGGTCATTTTAGGAATTCTCATTCTCAAAATTTATTTCAATGAACTTACTAAGATAGGCTTAATCACAAAAGATTGACTTAATGTTACTTAAAACAACAAATATTAGTAACAACTCAAATGTCCAACAGAGAAATAGCCAAATATCTAGAGACTATCCCCTTCATAGAATAATATGCAGTCATTAGTATTCATAATTTCAAAGACAACATTGCAATTTGTGAGAAATGCTTTTTATTTAATAAAGTACTAAAAGTAGAACACAAAAATTATATAGCAATTATTATTATCATCAAGTGAAACACATTTTTGCATGTAAACAGAGTGTAGAAGGTTATTCCAAAATTAAAGCATCTTTTATGATGATGGGATTAGAGGCAGTTTTATTTTTACATACACTCTTCCACATAACACATTACACATGCAATGCTACAAGGACAAGGTATCACAGTGCACACAGCTCAGGAAGAAGCCTGGGGACAGGTGAGAAGATGGATAGATTATTACTACTATAACTAGCAATCACGGATAGAGGGAAGGTGGATTGCTTTCTCATGCGTGATATCATAGTACCGAGGCAGGACAGTGGTGGTAGGAAGATTCTACAGATAAAATGCAATGAGTACACATGAGGGAAGAATCACTAATGGTTCCAAAGTTTGTGACTAGAGCCTAAAAATAGAAAATAGTAGACACTGGACTAGGGAGAATTTCAGAGATGTTATGTGGAGAGGTGCCCGTGAAGTATACTCCTGGTGGTACTCATTTAGAAGGCAGAATACAAATTTGGGGTTCAGGCTAAGGTCTAACTCTGGTCTCTAAATGCCCGAATGTGTTTATGAAACCATAAAGATCTAAGCTTGAAGTAATTCTTCATACACAGTGCGGATCTCAGACCAGCATATGACTGGTTGAGACTCACCTTAGGGATTGCCAGACTAGGAGTTCTGTATTAGTTTTCTGTTGTCACATAACATATTACTCCAAAACCCAGCCGCTTAAAGCATCTATTATTTCACAGTTTCTGTGGGTTAGGAATTCCGGTGCAGATTAGTTGGATGTCTCTGACTCAGGATCTCTCGACAGGTACAATCAAGCTATCGGCTGGGGCTGCAGTCATCCCAAGACTCATTGTGGAAAGGATCCATTTCCAAGTTGACTCACGTGACTATTGGCAGGCCTTGGGTGTTCACTGATTGTTGGCCAGTGACATCAGTTCCTTGCCATCTGGGCCTCTTTCTTGAGTCGTTTAAAATGAGAGAGTGGAAAAGGATCACACATTTTCATAACCTAACTTTGAAAATGGCATCCCATTACTCCTGCTCTGATTTATGTGAAATGGTAAATCCAATCCACACTCACTTAAGGCAAGGAATAGTAAAAGGTGGACCAAGTGCATGTATGTACGCTATGTCAAAATACTGTTGACTGTCATGTATAACTAAAAAGAACAAATCAAAAAATCTAAAACAATAAATAAATAAAAGGAGGTGGACCCTTGGGGTCCATCTCAGAGGCCGACTCCCATGGGTACCCCCCAGGTAGATGGACGCTTCCTATGCCGTTACCACCAACAGCACCACTGCCATCTTTGCCATATCCACTGCCACTCACTCTATGACCGGGAAGCATAGTGAAGTGAATTTTTGCAGAACCTGCAGAATGTCCTCGATGGTTGCTTCAAAGTAATCCAGTTTAGAAACAGTAACTACGGTCGCCTGGCAAGCTCATTGTTGTCATTCCTTCTTCCCACATTTGTGGCAGACAAAACTAATCATTCAACAGCCTCAGATCCACGCTAGACATAACTAATCACTCAAGCACATTTTCCCCACTTAATCAGAATCTGCCCTCAGAAGGTTTCTCTTCAAATTCCTCCAATAAGATACATTCAATCAATAAAATCTATTTTCTGTCACTGACCCAGTACAATCATCTCCTATTACAAAGGAAAACTGAAACTCAGCTGAGTGGGGAGTTGACCCAAAGTCTTACGTTAAATAACAAAGCAGAGATTTGATCCTAATCTGATGCCAGTTCCGATTCTTTTCCTGCTATTTTCTGTCTACCCTTCAACTCCACTCCTAACAAGTTATTTTCCAGATCCACTTATTTCCTATGCAGTGTGGTTTAATGATTTGGAGGTTTGAATGTCTGTGTGTGTGTGTGTGTGTGTGTGAGTCTGTGTGTGTGTGTGTGTGTGTGTTTGTGGAATGTGTGTGTGCACCCTCTGCTGCATTCTATTGATTAGAAGCAAAACATATAGCCAAGAGTCACGTGTAAACATGTGCATTTACATGTATATGCATACAGTTTTCCCTTTATTCTGAAAGAGATCATACCATGCCCACTATGTCAGAATAAATGATAATAAATTGTTCTTGGAATCCAGAATATGCTGGGGAGATTATCTAAAATTTAAAGAATAAGGTCAAAGACAAAGTACACATAACTTGAATCTCCCTCACACCAAATAAGATCTGGCATGCAGTGTGCTGTAACACATGGAGACATGAAATTGGCATTTCCCAGTCATTACTCATTTAGGTGCCACCTCGGAAGGGTTGCCACATATATGTGCTGTGTGAACTTGACTGTTCTTTTTCCATTAATTCCCTTTTTAAACCTAAATTATTTTAAACCAAAGGTGTAATTTGCTATTATAAATTGAAAAGAGTTCTTTCTCAATGATATATCACATCTATTTAAAAACATCCATAAACCACCTAGAAATCATCTTACATGCCACTAGGAATGAGTGTGCTGTAATAAATAAATGATTGTGAAATCCCATAGTGTGTGTTCGTGCTTGGGACCTCATAGATGGCTCAAGAGGCCCTTTAGAGAGCCAGGGGCAGTGCCTGCCAGAAGGAGCCTGGAAAGAGTAATTGGTCTCTTTAACCCTAGGGAGAGATTATTGTAAAGTCTGTGAAATATCAGTTGGATTGGAAGAGGCGTGGTCTAGGCGGTAGCAGATGAGAATCCATTAAAATATTCTTTAGGGAGGCCATTCTCACTCCCAGCCAGCACGCCAGTCACACTTACTCGATCACTCGCTCACCCAATACCTTTTCAGTTCCTACCATGAGGCTGATCCTGTGCTAGGCTCTGCAGAGAACAAAAAGAATAAGGTGCAATTCCTGCCCATCAGGAGTTCGCAATCCAGCAGAGCAGTGAGATGTAAAAACCAAAACCAAACGAACAAAAAACCCACCTTCATACCTGATAACAGCTCTAATGGGGGCATGCACTGGATGCTTAAGGTACTGGGAAATGCACACAGGAGCTACCACCTGCTCCCGGTTACAAAGAACAGGGTGTACGCAGCAGACTCAGCACCGGCAAAGGCCTGGAGTGGGGGAAGACGAGGAGCAGGTCACCTGTGCAGCTGAAGCCCACGGAGCACTGGGCAGTGGCTACCCCAAAGGCAGTGGAAAGGGACACCTTTCAGGTGATGAAAGGCTGCTCAGCCTGGAACAGGGATGTATCCTGGCAAAGGAAGTTACTGGAGGATTTTAAGCAGCCAAGTTTGTATTTGGAAAGTCCATCCATGTGGGACCCACACTGGGGAGGGTCCCACCTCACCCATTGGAGCCTACTGCCCCAGGAAGAATATGTAAGATGAAATCAGAAGCATGTTATTCTGATGGGCAAATCCGTTGTTGTTTAAAACTAACTACAGCTCATTTGAATTTAAAACTCTGTAAGAATACACAAAGTAATTAGCTTGTCTAACAAAATACAAAGGGAAGAAAACTGGTTACAGGGGAGTGAAGGTCTCAGCTTTATGGATGTGGGCAAGTCTCTTGGCTTTCTGAGCTCCACTTTCTACTTTTCTTGGTTATAAAATGCTGGATGGGTTTGAAGACCTTAATACTCCTCTAACGCTAAATTCTCCATTTCATGATGCTCTACACTTTTGGGGGGGAAGGGATGGGGCTGTGGATTGAACTCAAGGCCTTGCACGTGCTAGCTCAACCACTGAGTTACCTTTATATTTTGAGACATGATCTCACTAAGTTGCCCAGGCTGGCCTCAAACTTGTGCTCCTCCTGCCTCAGCCTCCCATGTAGATGGGATTACAGGGGTGTGGCACCATGGTCTGCCCTGTTTTCTACTTTTTAATGACAAAATTCTGTGTCTGGGCATAGAGAATCCTGGGTACTGGGAACAAGAAATGCAACAACCCTAGGACAGCAATGAGTTCAGTGTGCTGAAAGAAAGTTTTCACAGTCAATATAGATAAAGCACAATTGATCAATGGGGAAAGGGATGGAAAATAAGGTCAAAAAGCTATGCAGTAGGTAGGTAATACCTAGCAGACCATTAATAGATCTGGATTTTATTTTCAGCAAAATGGAAAGCCACTGATGTGATTTTAGAGGACAGAAACATATTTTAATAGGAACATCAGCTGCTGAGTAAAGAACAGACCTGAGAAGAATAGAAGCAATGAAATCAATTTCTAGGCAAGAGAGAATAATGGCTCATATTAGAAGTTTTGGATGAGGGAATTGATGGTATTAAGGTAAAGCTGATAAAACTTGCTGAAGGGTTGGCTGTAGGAAATGAGTGGAAAAGAGAAACGATGAATGATTTCCAGGTTTTGAAAAAGACTGAAAAGGATCAGAGTGTTTTGAGGGAAAGGAGAAAATCAAGAACTCTGCTTCAGCCGTCAGTATGAGATACTCACTAGACACTGGAGAGCCTCTGAAGGCAGCCTACTTCTTAGCTCACGGAAGCAATTAGGACAGGAGATAGAAATTAGGGAGCTATTAGAATGTGTGAAAATGTCCATAAATGAATGCAGGTAGAGACAAGGAGATACCAAAACCACAGCTAATCTTAAGGTTGGAGCAGGGATGGAGGAGCCAGCAAAACCTGCTGTGTGAGTCAGATTTGCTTTGGTGCAACTGAAATACCAAATAATAACAACTGAGAGGAGGAAAAGTTTATTGGGGATCATGGTTTCAGAGATCTCAACCCATGGTTGGCCAACCCCATTGTTCTGAGTCTGAGATGAAGCAGAACATCATGGCAGACGGGCAGAGGGGAGGGAAGCTACTCAGCTCATGGCAGCTGGAAGGCAGAGAAGGACAGAGAGAGAGGAGAGGGAAGCCAGGGACAAGATATAGTCTTCAAGAGCACATGCCCAGTGACCTACCTCCTCCAGCCACACTCCCCCGCCTACAGTTGCCACCAATTAGTCCATTGAAATCATTAACTCACCAAGTGGATCAAGTCACTGATAAGGTTATTGATAAGTAAGTTAGCAGGTAACTGTTCTCATGCTTCAATTTTTCGCCCCTGAACATTGCTGCCTTGCCTAACATGTGAGCTTTTCAGGGGATGTCCCTAGATCCAAACCAATAATACCTACAAAAGAGGGAGAGGCCAGTTAAGAACAAAACCCAAGAAAGCAGAGTGTTAAGGAAGGAAGTAGTAAATAACTTAGAGGTTCCAAGAATTTAAAAGAGCAGTATTAAGAATCTATCCCAAGCCAGGCACAATGGTGCACTCCTGAAATCTCAGCTGCTCGGGAGGCTGAGGCAGGAGGATTTCGAATTCAAAGTCAGCCTCAGGAACTTAGCGAGGCCCTAAGCAACTCAGTGAGACCCTGTCTGTAAATAAAATATTGGGGGGAAAAAAGGGGTGGGGATGTAGCTCAGTGGTTAAGCACCTTTAGGTTCAATCTCTGGTACAAAAAAAAAAAAAAAGAATTGGTCACTGAATTTGACAATAGTTTAATGACATTGACAGGTGCAGATTTTAAAAATTATTATCAGAGAAATGGGAACAAAAGTCTGATTGGACAGGTTAAAAAAAGAATAGGCAGTAAGAAAGTGGAGAGACTGTGTATGAATGGACAATTCTCATCTGAAGTTTTGCTTTAAAGAGAGGAAACACATAGAGTAAGAAGTGCAAGAGAATGTAGGTGAGGAGAGGGTCTCATTTTTGTGGGTGGAAGGTAGGGTAGCAGGTCTGCCTATTGATGGAGTGATCAAAAGAGAAAGGGCAAGTGGGCTTGAGGAGAAAGAGAAGAGAAGACAACAAAAAGAATGAAGTCATAAAGAAGGAAACCTCACAAGCGCCAGTGTAGAGTAGAGAGGTTGGTCTTAAAAGGTGGAAGATTTTTATGGATCGACATGTAAGTTAGGATGCAGAGAAGTTGGTAAGTTTGTAGTAAGACTACATGTATTTACCTCTGAATTTTGGCTCATTTTTCAACCGGAAAAGAAGCAAAATCATCAACTGAGACTAAGAAGGGACAGGGTAGGAAGTTTGAGGAACAAGACCACTTGCCTTTGGTTGTCTTAAAGAATGAGATAGTTGTTTCAATAAAATGTGGCAAGGCTGCTAGGCAAAGCAGATGGCCCATTGAGGCTTCTAGTCATAAATTTGTGATGAGACCCCTCCATGTGGTGGAGTGGCTTTCTCTAGCCCACTATCAGTGACCCTGGGGTAGGAAGGAGGAAGGCGAGCTTGGGTTCAAGGGCTCAGTTCTGCTGGTTGAGAATGATGGAGGGCAGGAGGGGCCACAATGAGGTTTGCCAGAGGAAGATCACAGCTTTAGATTCTGAAATCTAAGCTGAGTGCACAGTGACAGGGAGGTGTCAAGGGGATAAGGACACTGAGAAAGAATGGAATGACTGGACCAGAGGTTCAGATGTCATCAGAAAATGTATGGGGATGAGAAAATGTCTGATGCTTCTTTGACAAATTCAGATGAGTTCTTAATTTCTCACCCTTGGTTGGCCTCAATTGTGAAACGTAGATAATAACTCCACCTCCTAGGGTTGACAGTATGAAAATATGTTAATTGCCTAGAATAGTTAATGTTTACAAAGATATATGATGCAGGCATACAGTGTTTACTCAAAATCTTAGTTTCAGAGCTTCCCACTTTTTATAACCAAGGAATCGCTATGACTTTAATTCTATCTACACAGTGCCAAACACCTTTATCAAATGGGAAAAATCAGGCTGTAGCCACATTGCTCCTATACCCAGTTTGGAAAAGATCTGGATTATGCCAATTCTTGAGAATTCATCTAAACCTCTAGCACTGTATAAATCTCTCCTAAAACATCATGAATTACCTTGTCTGGTAGACTATGGAGGAGCTGGAAGTGGAAAATGGAACCATGTCACTCAATTATGGGCATAAATCCAAACTTTACCATAAATTATCCCTTTGGTGTTTGAGCCTCTAACTCTCAAGTTAGCAAGTGCACCCCATTGGCTTGGTACAATGATGAGTTAAATTAAACTTCTAAGCTTCATAGAGAAAACTGCAAGACCACAGTCACATTCCAAGAAGTCTATACCAATAGCAGTACTAAATTTATTACCTACCCCATGATCCCGAGCTTAGTCCCTCCTGTATTTTCTTTCTTTGTGAATTAATCATCTGTCAGGCTAGGAAATCAAGAGACATTGCAGCTTAATTTTCCTTCTCTCTCTCTCTCTCTCTCTCACACACACACACACACACACACACAATGTGCGTACACACGCATGGGTGCATACACACATACACACAAACACACACAGTGTGCACATCTTGATTGATTGCCAATTACAGTTATCACTCCTGGCTCCTGAGTAACCTGTGCACTGTGGGCACCTCCCCATGGCACTATCTCAGCTCATCCCCCGCTCTTGACTATTCTTCACCAACCTCCACATACCTGCCTTTCCTTTTATTCTTCCTTTTGGGCCAGCTTCAGTGGCTTTTGACCTTAAGCCTTCTGAGTCTGACCCTTTGAGAATAAGGCTATGGGTTGGCTCTTCAGAAAACAAAGTTCATATTTACATAGACACATGATTTTCCCTGCAAGTTTAGAGGATTCGCTTCTCACGTCTCTGGATCTCTTTGTCTTCATGGATACCAAGTGACAAGTTGTAGCATCATCCCAGGGTGTAGGTGTTGGGAATGGCGGGCCTCAGTGTTCCCCCCCTCAATAACTCCATAGATGGGGATGCTGCTCATGTCAGTGGTGCTCAAAGTTCATCCTGCCCCAGATTTTATTTCTAAACTCAACTCCTTACACCTGTCACTCAAATGCATCAAACATGAAATCTTGTCCCATTTTTCATATCTCTGTACTCCCCACGTGCAGTGTGGTGCCCAGTGCTGAGAAGACTTAATAAGTGTATTGAGGGGAAGGAGGGAAAGAAAGGTGTTTTTATGTGATCTTATATTCAAAAGACAACATTCCCAAGAAGAACATGGGCAATGGCAAACATCTTTGGCAAATACTAATAACAACTTTACAAATCCTACTAATCTCCGTCTCCTCGGCTTTTCTCACTAGATCGATACTGGAATCTATTATTTTAGTGCATTTCCACCTCCAATCTCCAACCTCTATCTCCCCAGAGACTCTACAGTTCACTGATTTTTTTTTTTTTTTTTTAGCTTATTAAAGTCATACTGCCAGTTTCTCATTCTAAAATGCCCCTACGACAATGTGTCTGAGAGAAAAGGCTCTGGAACAAGAAAGTCCAAGATGTGCATCTTTGTTTTACCAACAATTAGTCCCATGACATAAGGAACATTGTCTAATTCTTCTGAGTATCACTTTCCTCACCTGAAAAATGAGTATAATGTCTATATCTACAATAGAACCAAATATTATTTTCAAATAGCTTAGTCCATTGCCTGGCATATAGATAGTGACTGATAAATAGCTGTTTTACCCTAGGATAATCTGATAAGGTCCCTCCTAACCCTTTGAGTCTATAATGAAAGTCAAATTCAGAACTCAGTGAAATCTCAGGTTTATTGAGCACTTACTACATTCTCGACTATCTATAAACCATTGTCTATTTAATCTTCATAGCAATGCCAAGTTAGTTAATTGGCAATGCCTTTTAACTATTAGGCTGCAGAGGCCCACACAATTTAAGTCATGTGCCCAAGTTACAGAGAGAGTGACTTGCAGAGTGGAGACAGAAAAATTCCCTGTGCTAGAATCTGAGTTCCACAGAAGCCCTTGTCCTTATTCAACTTCCGTTCTGGCTCATGAGGAAACATGATGTTGTATCTTTCATTGTAGACGTGACTCTTCTGTTGCTTCTCCTATTGCCACAGTGGTGTTTTCTATGGCTGCTCCCTCCAGGACTAGAGACTACATGCCTGTACAGAACCCACAAAAATCTGTGCAGTTTGAAGGACAATCTGTCTTTAGTGATTTATAATTTTTTTAGCTATGTATTATTTTCTCCAATAATGCATAGGGTAATATTTCTGGAAAAAATTAAAATATGCCACTGAGTTCTGGGTTAATGATTTAACTTTAACATATAAACTCAAGGGGTTAGAAGGGACCTCAGTATCCTATCCAGAAGTCTACTTAATTGATTAAAGGTTAAGTATTTGGAAAGATTTGGCTTCGTAGCCAGTTTCATCTCTTAGGGGACAGAGGACTGATATGCAATACAGGGAACTGATACTCTGGAGCAATTGCTCACCAGGTAATGGGAATTCAGCAATAAGGTCAAAACAACCAGAACCCTAAAATAGTGTCACCTCTTAAAATTATCGGGGAAGATGAGGCTAGCAGGAGGCAAGCCTCAAACATTCAGAGCACAGGTCTGGAAGGGATGAGGGTGCAGGAAGGCTAGGAGACCTTCAAACATGTCATCATAATTTTTGCAATGGTCAGTGACGGTGACTATCACAAGTGATAGAAAACTGGGAACAGTGGGGTCTCATTCAAAGGTCTCTGACATGCTCGGCTTTAAGGATCATGAGCAAGAGAAGTAAGGAAGAGCATGTAACCGTAGAATCCAGTGGAAGAGGAGGGCCATTGAGTTGTCTAGAGAATCAACGGAGCCAAGACCTAGGCGATCTCCGCTGCCTGGTTCGTCCCTCCACCCCATCGCTCAGCAATGTTGAGCACCTGGCCTTTCCTGTTCCTGGACAGTGACTCTCCCTCAGGTCTGAGCTTGAGCTTTTCAGGTTCTTCCGATCCTTCTGATTCAGCACATGCGTACTGTCTTCATTTTTCAAATTGTCTATGATTCGAATCATCTCTGTCCCCCTTCCTCTCTGATAGCAAGGCCACTTGAGTCGCTCTTTCCTGAATGAAGCCAATGTCTGTGCCAGTCAATGCACAATTGTCGCTTGTGACCTTCCTGAGGTTTCCTGTTTCCTCCTAATGCATTAGAAGAACAAATCAATAAAGTCTGTGTCCCAGTACCTTGGGTAACTGCCATCTTCATGGTTACATCACTATCCAGGGCAACTGTGGAACGGTGGGGCACTTAACCCTGTGCGGAGTGGGAAGACTGGGTCGGGCTCATCGCAGCCTTCCACAGGACATGGGACTGCTCTTGGCTCCCGTGGAGGCACAGAGCCTCCGACCTCACGGCGATTTATATTCAGAGCAGCCCGCTCCCCTGGCACTGGGTGGATGGGGCCCCAGGAGAGAGTTAAGGAAGAAGGAAGGGGCTGTTGTCCTTGACAAGGAAGCGATTGATGTCTCTGCTTTCTCACCCTCTTTAAATTGAGATGGGACAAGATTAAAAGTTCAGGCAGGAAGCCAATTGGTGACTTACAACCCTGAGCAACAAGCCCAGTGTGTGAGGAAACCTATGGCCCATATCTCAAGAATCGAACCGCTTGGATATTTGAAATGTTTCTCCATTCTTGTCAGAATCTAGGCATTAAGGCTTTATCATGGCACTAATAGTAATGACAAATATAATAAATATCGATAAACTCTACTTATTTTATATCATATGTAATGTGTTGCATTTTATAATCTATAGTCCCTTTCAATTCTTATGATGACAGTATAAGGTAAATACGATTATCCCCATTTTATGAATGAGTAAACTAAGGCTCAGAGGAGTTAAGGAACTCGACTGCAGTGACACAGCTAGCTAGCAAGAGGTAGAACCAGGACTCAAACTCAGCTCTGCTTGTCTCAGGAGCATTTAGTATTCCATGGCACCACCTTGGTTGATGCACAGTGACATGATTGACTTTTTTAGGCCGTGGATGCAGTCGAGACCCAGTCTGAAATGGGCTTGAGTATCTCTTCCACCAAGAATTTTCTGGAGTGGATGAGGTTACACCAGGCCTTTTGTGGTATAGGTGCCAAGGGTGACAGAGCACATTCTCTGGGGCCTACAGCCCTGCAGTCTTCATCGTGGAAGTCCTTGTTCTGCTTTTGGCTTTGTGTCAGAGTGCAGCCTCTTTGAGTTATCAATGTTTTCACAGGAAGAGCAAAGCTCACAAAAGGGAATGGGGTGGGGAGTCCACAGCAGCCACAGGAGAGAGGGTCTGACCTTGACGCTCTCTTCCAAAAACGAGTACAGAAAGCGGAGTTGGGAGTTGGGGTAGCTCAAGGTCAGGACCAAACCACACCAGACATCATGTCCAGGATAAAAAACTGAAAGCCATAAAAATGGATTGAAGGTGGATTTGAGAACGGAGCTGTCAGGGATGAGTGGGTGATTAGGCAAGTTCAGGGAACTAGGAAGCAGGTGACTCTGGAGCCATGTGGGCCTTCATGAATAGTTTACGAGAGGCGAGTCTTCTCTTCAGAAGGTTCTACACACTGCTCTGAAGGCAAATCTCACTTGTCTTGAGGGTATAGCATTTTAAACACGATACCTGAGGATCCCATCTCCCCCTTAGGGAGCAGCTGGGACTTACTTGTGGGGCAGGCACGCCCAGTTACCTCAAACGCTTAGGAATCACAGTGGAAGGCCAAGGCATGCGGTCCATTCCCATGAGAGCCAGTTAGGTCAGCTCAGTCCCAGTGCTACAGCTCTGCCTTCAGCCTCAGGCAACTCTCTGAGGGAATAAATGCCATTCATCAGAAGGAACACCAGGCAAGTTCATGTGGACCTAGTAAGCAAAACCCATTCTCTCTCTCTTGGAAAAGATCTCAAAGCTCAGAGTGAGTTAGCAGCTTTCTCCTGTCATAAGGGCATTTTAGAATGTGAGGAGTTAGCAAAGATCATAACCTTTTCAGTTTTCTCCGAATAGAAAACAGATTTAAGATCTGATCGGAGTGTTGAATGACGTCACATGGAACTTTGAATGCTTTAGTTCAATAACTTTGAGTTGCTCTTCTTATTCTCTAGTATGAACAACTAGACAGGCACCTCCCAGACACACTCTGCTTACCTGCTAGAATCCTTCTATTTGACTCCGTTTAAACATCAAGTTTGGAACACTTTTCTGAGCTGTCCTGGAGCATACTTCCGGGGTCTCTTGGGTAAAAATATGCCCTTGGGCATCTCAAGTGAACTTGCCTGGATTTAACCTGGAGAGCGTACACCCTGGGTGTTTCCAGGCCTCTCGTCTCCCTTCTCACTGTGCTCACCCCAGTTTGGTGAAGTGCGCTTTGTCCGCTAGTTTATGATTTGAGTGGTTAACTCCTCTGATTCTGAACAAAGGACTATACTTCACTCTGACAATTTGTACCCTGCAGGCTTTCCTCCTGAGCAGTTCCTTCCCAACCTCTTTGGAGAATGATGGTAAAAGTCTATTTATTTAGCACTCCTCATGGGTGAAGGCCCTTCCAACCTATAAATAAAACAAATTTAACTTTTACAGGGTTACTAATGCCATGGAACGATAAATAAGTGGGCTGGCTGCCTGCTGGCTACAGGGCTCAGGCCACGAATTTTCACAAAATAGCTCAGGACCTTGGAATGTATGAAGAGTCTTTTATTATGTGAACTTAACCAAATAACAATAATGATAATTTCCTCTTTGTTGCAGACTTCCTTACCTAAAAAGAAGGAAAACTAAAATTGACCTTACCTTGATAAGAGGATGTTGGAAGAATAATGTTCACTTACCACATTTGAACAGGGCAGAATATCCTAGAACAAGGCCTCTAGCATAAGGTTCAATTTGTGCTTTGCTTATGTTTTGACAGATTATTTACCACATGTTCGTTCTTTCTTTTCTTTCTTTCTTTCTTTCTTTCTTTCTTTCTTTCTTTCTTTCTTTCTTTCTTTCTTTCTTTCTTTCCTTCTTGCTTCCTTTCTTTCTTCCTTTCTTTTTTCTTTTTTAACCAGGGATTAAACCCAATGACCCTTAACCACTGAGCCACATCCCCAAGCTCCTTTTTTATTTTTTATTTAGAGACAGGATCTCACTAAGCTGCGTAGGGCCTCATTAAGTTGCTGAGGCTGTCTTTGAACTTGCGATCCTCCTGCCTCAACCTCCCGAACTCCTGGGATTACAGGTGTGCACCACTGCACCTGGCCACCATAGGCTTATTGTTAAAAAGTTCACATTGTTACACTGGGACATTTAAAGTGATATGTTACAAGAATAAACAAAACATTATCCCCATCTTTTCATATAATTCAATAATGATGTCCATCATGATTTTTAATTTAAAAAAAATCTATAAATGTCAGAATGCAGTTTTGACTACTATAGTGTAGAAGATGGAAGGCAAGATAAAGTGAAATGAAAAGGACATTTGGAATCAGATGGGCCAGAGTTAGATTGTTCCCTCTGGTCTTTACTAGCTCTGCTAAACAGTGAAGATAATAATAGTTACTTCTTAAGGCAGTCATGGAAAGTGTATAACAGATGTGTCAATACTAAGCAATGTGCGCCAAAATGCTGTTCCCTTTCCCCTCCCTACAAATAATGTCTTCTAGTAATACAGCAAGCTAAAAGTTTAAACTTGGGGATTCAGGAAGACTTGTGGGAAGAAGTAGCATCTTATCTAGGGAATGAGTGGGTTTGGGAAATCAGATCAATTTTCTACAAAGAGAAATGTGAAGAGAGAAAATTCAGGGAGAAGAGTTTCCATGAACAAAGGAGTCACAGACAGTATGAATGTTAACAGGAAGTTAGGAATTGGGGAGGACACGATCCCAAAAAAAATGACTCCACCAAGCCCAGAGAGCTAAGTGAGAAATGTATGTACCTATGAAGACGTGTGCAAAAACAGGGAAGGGAGACAAGGATGGGACCTAGGGAAGAGGGAGAAGGGGATGTTTTAGCATTCGAGTGTGTCTCACTGCGTGCTTAATACACTTTATTTCAATTAATGTCTGCAAAAGTCCCTAGACGTGGATATTATTATTTCCTCAACAGACCCAGAGAAAAAATATAATTAGTAAGGGAGAAAAACAGAATACAAATGTAAGCCTATATTTGCTCCATTTCATATTCATTCACTAAGCCTTTCAGAAAAACCAGTCCATTGGACCTTGTGATCATTTGGGTATGAGATGACAGAGGACTGAAGTAGACTAAGTGCCTCCCCAACCCAAGTGGAGATGATGGATTGGAACGAATGGACAGGTGGATGAATGGTTGGATAGATGGAAAGATAGATAAAAAACATAGATATTTGAAGAGACAATGGATGAATGGATGTGTTGTAGAGGTAGTATTGACATAGGAAGGAACTAAAAGAATAGGAAATTAAATGTAACCTCTGATGCCAGCACATCTAGTAAAATCTGACAGCCTTAATGAAGATAAACACAGGAAGGAGGAGCAAGCTACTAAAAAGGGGGAAAGAATTCACCGCTGTGACTCAGATAAAAACTTTATGGGAATTATCTGCTAAAACGCTGCTATATGCAAATGTGTTCACTGGATGCCCATGACTGCATAGACAGATCAGTCATGTTGTCCCAAGGGTGAGGTTTGCCTCCTGGGGATGATCAGGAAGATGGACCCTGAGCCTGCAGGGGTAAAAGTGAACCAAGACTGTCACAGAACTCACCATCCTGCTCACATCTGGATTCTGGTGAAAGTTCTTAATTAATGAGAAGAAAAAAATGGGAACATATATTCTTCAAATCTTTGGCAAGCACAAGAACAGGTTTGTTTCTTTCTCCCATTAAACTACATATCCGTTTGTAGACAGATCACACTCTAGTCATGCTGTCTGGGGATTCTTGGGGAGCTCTCCACTTGGAAAACCCTCTTCCAGGCTCAAAGGACCCTCCTCTCTGAAACCTTCCTCCTCAGTGTGGACTTCAGCTGGAACAATACTTTACAGAATTTCCTCCCTGCATTGCTCAAAGTTAGTGTGGGTCATAAGACATTTTGCAGGAGTTTTGGAAGTTTGAATTAAAACAGAAGCCATATTCATTTGATGCTCAGACATCCACACAGGAACATCAGGTGTTGTTGCAACAGGTCTGTTGTCTCTTGTCTGCTGGCTTACTTTATTGGCCTGGGGCAGAGCAACCAGATCAACAGCAACTTCAGCTTCCACAGGATCCTCCTTCAGTTTTTCCGACTCCTGGGATTAGCTTCCTGATGGAAGGCACTCAATCAGCATAGAAGCTGAAGGCCTGAAGACATGGAGACAGAGGTGAACTCCAGGCCATCCTCCAGCCCCAGGGGCTCCGGGTTTCCCTTGCTGTCCCCACTCCACACCCATCTTCACATGAAGGTCTGACCCACTGACTTCAGGCTCCAGAACCAGTTGCAAAGGTGATCAGGGATTTGCAAACTGCCCCCCCCCCCCCCCCCCCCCCCCCCCCCCCCCCCCCCCCGGGCAAATCCAGCCTTCTACCTGTTTTTGAAGTTTTATTGGTGTATGGCCACACCCATTTGTTTAGGAATTGTGCTCAAGAGATTGTATGTCTCCCAAAGTAATAAATATTTATTATCTGACCCTTTCCAAAAAAAAAAAAAAAAAATAGGGATGCCAGATCATGGCAAAGACTATATAGCTGTTCACAGACTGTTAAATCAACACCCGCAATTGTGCAAGGTCAAATCCCTAAAGGTAGATGTGTGTACAACAAGTGTGTGTGTGTGTATGTGCATGCCTACATATGTTTATGTATACACATATGTTTATCAAGTATTTTGTCTCTATAATCCAACCCTAATTAGTACACAAGCTCTATGCCATTTATCACTTTCAAAGCAGTAAAACTGAATTCCTTTCCTTTTCTGTTATGCCACAGTATTTTGCGATTATACCCCTTGCCATATTGAGTTGTAATTGGTTTGTATCTCCATCCATGTAGTCACTTTTACTAAATAATGAAATTTTAGAAGCTCCCCTGCTCCAAAGGCAGTGCTCAATAAAGAATAATTAAATAGATGAATAAAGAAATGAATAAGCATCTGAGTGAATGACTAAGGACAGAAAAAAGGATGTTTCTCGTCCCCTCTTTTGGCCTTTCCGGCTTCTGTCAGCCCCCGCAGCCACACACCCGCACACGGAGCCAGTTTGGCAGGTGCTGGTAACTCTGGGCAGCTCTTCCTGGGCCACACTCTCCGCCTGGTCCTGGCACAGCCTGCTCAGCGTGACGGGCCAGGAAGCCTCTTCCTCGGGCGGCATTGTCCTTCATGGGGACCAAGGCCAGTTCTGGGGAGGCAATGCTTTGCCTTGGCAGTGGTGCCTTTGGTGGCAGATGGCCCCAGAGCCACTTCACATTGGTGGCCCTTCACTGGGGCTGCTGAGGAGACCGGGAGGTGTTGGGAAGGGCTTGCGGCAGGTGGAAAGCACCTGGACTCTGTCAGGCATTTCACATTGATGCTCAGATTGGGGCTGAGCTCCATGGCAGCCAGGAGCACAGTGGAGCTCTCAGTGAGAACCAGGCTTCTGCCATGACCTTGGTCAAGTTACGTGACCTCTTCGTGTTTCAGTTTCTCTGCCTGCCAAGCTCTCAAGTGCTATGATTTTGTGATTAAGAACTCCACATCATATTGATGGGTTTTGTCTCCTACTTAGAGAGATTTTTTCTCTGCCCCATGTTGCCTCTTAAACAGAGGCCTCTTCAGAGAGGAGAATGGAGCATGATAACCTGGGATTCACTCCTGGAAAGATACTGTTGCAAATAAAAATGAATGCAACCAGCATTTATTGAGCACTTATGTGCCGAAATCTCTACAAAGCACTTTGAGTGTATTATCTAAAAAAATAAATAAATAAATTAGAACTGGGTTGCTACTGCCTTTAGAAATTGAAGTGTGTGTGCGTGTGCATATGCATGTGTGTGTGTGTGTGTGTGTGTGTGTGTATTTCAGAAGATGCTCTGTACGGAGCAGAAAGAGTCGATTCAAATAGTGTGTCAATTTTTTCACTCTCCTGAATCATAGGTACCTCCTCTGCACATATGCATACATATCACCATTATTAATTTTTATAGCAATGACTCATGCTAATATTTATTGAGCACCTACCACATACAAGCCCTGTTTAAGCTGCTTACCTTCACATGGTCTCATTTCATCTTCTAATAGTCTTCCATAATGAGTATTATCCTTGTTACTGTGGAAGAAAGAGTCAGAGAGGTTAAGTGACTTGCCCAAGGTCACACAGCCAGGTCACATTCAACTCACATCTATCTAACTCTAAAGTCAATGTCATCTTTCCTCTCTTGAACTATCCCCCATTTACAGTGTGTCTGGAACAACTTACACTCTCCTACTGATACATACCCAGAATGTCTCCATACTAATTCTATGAACAAGGGCTTTGTTAGCATCTTAGTGGGTAGATCCGTGACTTCAACCCATAGCCAGACACTTTCAGAGGGACATCGATGGTGTGTAACATAAGAGAAAGATTATTTCTTGAGTCAGCATCAAACCTGTGAAGGATTTGGTAATAGGTACCTGCATTTTTCCAGGTGAGGATCCTGAATGTAGCAAAGAGGGCTTCTTGTCGAGGTTCACAGAGGTGGAGCTGAAACTAGGTCTCTATTTACCAGGTCGTCTTTCTACTTTGCTGCCACTGCCTCCCCTGCATATCTGCTGTCCTCAGAAATTTTAATTGAGTGGGTACTTAGGTGTGTGTGTGTGTGTGTGTGTGTGTGTGTGTAGCACAAAGGAAAAGATAGCAGGCGAGGGGTGACAGGCAGGAGAGCAAGAAGTTGGGGCAGAAAGGCTGAAAGACCAGCATCTTTTTGTGCCGGATGTGATGTTTTGAATGGCAGGAAAAGAAAGGGAACATCTTCATGACGGCTTCCCATGATGGGCTGAAGCAGAGCCAGCCTGGGAGCGCTTCTCTGAGGCCTTCTGCTCCTGCCATGCAAACCTCAGCACACCCGTTAATGAAGGCCCTCATGCTTTAGAGGTAGCAAAGACAAAGCAATTGTGTCACGGTGAGCTGGAGCTGGGACTGCCACTTCTTTTCCTTTCCCGTGGGAACTCGGAGCGTCACCAGGGTGGAGGAGACTGTGATCCGCCCGAGTCTGCCTCTCGGCGCCCTCTCTTCCAAATGCATTTTAGAAGCTAATGATTCTTCTCCTGGTGTGAATTGAAGGGATCCACTCCACACACCCCCACTCCAATCAGCAAGGATGTGTCAGTGTGAAACCCTCATACGGTAGTGGGTGGAAAAGGAAGATCCCAGGCGCCCTAGATTCCGACCCTCCAGTATAAAGAATCACATGTGAGATGGGGCTGGGTGGGCAGGGAGAAGACGCATCATTCCCTTGCACTGAGGTCACACTGCCCTTTTCTTTTCAGAGAAAAGCTTTTTTTTTTCATACATGCACGCCGCACTCACGCACGTATGCACACTCCCTGTAAGAAGGCAGCAAAGCATTTGGTCACCTACAGGCCACTTGGCTTCTTCAGAGTTGAGTGAGATTACAAAAGTCTGACACCTCCAATCTTCTTCAGCATCAGCTTATGGACTTGCAGAAGCAGATGAAAAAGAGGCTGGGGATGTATTAAAAAACATGTATGTATATGATGGATGGGAAGAGAGTGCGCAGGAATACCAGACAAATTAATGTCTTTCTGTATTTTTGGAGTCTTTTTGTTTCAGGCCTGTGGTGATGGCGCCTTGGAAGGGTTCTGGAATTTCAGAACACAAAGTAGCAGTTTTAAATAATGAGAGAAGATTCCACATGGAACACTCATCTAGCTGTGGCAGCCTGTGACTGAATGAGAGAAAAGTGCCCTAGAAGCTATTCATTACGAATTCACTGGAAGCTCTCAAACGAGGCTGGCAGAAGCTGAAATTGAAGTGGTCTCTGACCTAATTTTCTTCTGCATGAAACATCTGCATCAAGGCTGTCTTTGATGTATTCCACTTGGCTCTGTCTACGGGATTGTATCACATGGCCTCGGTGTTGCCTCCTTATTGAAAGACATTTCCAGCCTGTGCAAGGTAATGCGATGTTACTGTTACCCAAGCTAATCACTCAATGTGCTCCTAAAATAGAAACAATAGCAGTTCAGAGACAATGTTGTCTGCTGGCTGTTCCTGCAGCTTGGGCTCCTGGTTTTCCAACTCAGATCTGTGGCATCCGCCTCATGTAATTCCAAAACAAAGGAGAGGAAGACAGGCAAAGCCAGGCGAGATAATGTTGGAGGACCAGCAGCATTATGTGGGAGAAACTCCATCTTATATGGTCCTTCAAACAGTTGACTAGGATTTGGGCTCCATTTAAAACCACACAGAGCAGTCCTGCAAGATCTCTACCGTAAGAAATGAAGGCTCTCTTGATTTAGGTGTGCATTTATTCTAAATTCTGATTGACACCCTCAGCTGAGGGAGAGAGAGGTACTGAATCTTGAGTGTTTGGAGATTCTTAGTGATCTATGAAATACTTTTAAAAATTCTCTTTCCCCTCCTAAGCTCTCCCAACCTAGGTAGAATGCGAGAGTGAATTTTAAAAAGCAATAATGATAATAATCTTTTTTTAAAGCAACCGTAATGAGGCATCTTCTTTATGCTGGCAGAATAGCTCTTGCCTTTCCCTACAGAGGTTTGCTGGCTGTCTTGTTAATGGTGTGCTGCTGTTCCCCACCATCCCAGCATTATGTGAATAACCGTGGTGTCTTTTGTGTCCCACCCCCTGAAGAAGAAACCTTTGAAATTCTAAATGACTGTGCTGCAGGTTTTAATGTCTGCTTCTGAGAAAGAATTGAGCAACACTCACTGCGCAAGATGCAGCTTGCCTGTGAAAAGCCTTCCGCCTGACTCCTCTGTCCCTCGAATTTAGATGAATAGAGTTTCTCAGGGACGCCCTGGAGTGGTCTGGAGGCCAGGAGAGAACGACAGATGTGATCAACAGCTCCCTTGTGCCCAAATACTGACACCCCTGTGGACACACATGTAGACGCTCCCTTCTCCCCATGTGTCCTAACCAGGTGGAGTCATCAAACATGAGGCCTTTGGGAACTGACAGAATCCCTGAGATCTGCTTCTCTGGTGGGGAAGGAAGACTCAGAGAAGTGAGGGTTTTGCCTACCTGTTCACGGACCTCCACAGAGCGCCCAGGAAGGACATTGGAGCTGGAGCCGCGGTCGGCATCCTTGGTCATCGTACAGAATCAAACCAGATATCATTTCCTCCCAGAGTACTCTTACCCCTGTCTCCGTACTGGGGCCGCCTCACAGGAGGGCAACAGGCCAGAGCACCTGTGTTCTCCTCAAGGCCTTCAGAGTTTTGTTCTGCCTGTCTTCTCTATCAAGCTTGTATGTCTTGAGGGCAGGCCTGGGATCTATCTTGGTAGTCTCAATGTCCGGCACAAGTGGGTGAACCCATCCATCCCGATTTGCCCAAGATTTTCCTCGTTCCAGTACAGAAAGTCCAGTGTTCTGAAACCACCCCCACCCCTCACTTCTGGAAAAACCACGTGGTACAAAGTACATGCTCAATAAACGTGTTTCATGAATTGAAAAGAAAAACACCACATCACATTTTCCCTGTACATAGCAAACTTTAGGATTGGTTTTGAAGAACTTTCATTTTCTCTCCAACTAGAAAATGAAAATCTCAACAAAGCCCCACCAGCCCAGTCAGCATGTCTATCTAAGAAGCACAGACCTGCCAAATCTCACAGGCATAGAATCAGAGTCCTGGACCAAGAAGAGGACTTGATGCTGTCTAGTGTAAAATGTTCTCTGCACTGATTACCTCAAGAGCATTATAAACAAATAGTAGACATCTTATCACAAAGATGTAAGTTATAAGGGGAGTGAAGGGACAGGGAGAAGAGAAAGAAGAGGAGGAAAGAAATATATATGATTGACTGACTGATTGATTGATAGAATTTGAAAGGAGAGAAGGAGAGAAAAGGGGAAGGAAAGACCCAGCTCTGAATCACTGGTGCTCAGCTGTTGTTATGACTTGAATGTGATGTGTCCCCCAAAAGCTCATGTGTAAGAAAATGCAAGAAGGTTTAGAGGAGAAGTGATTGGGTTATGAGAACCTTAAACAAATTAGTCCATTAATCCCCTGATGGGGATTAACTGAGTGGTAACTGATGGCTTTGGGCTATATATTTTGTATCTGGCAAGTGGGTCTCTCTGCTTTCTGATCATCATGTGAGCTGCTTCCTTCTGCTACACTCTTCCACCATGATGTTCAGTCTCACCTCCAGCCCTGAGGAATGGAGCCTGCTGTCTATGGATTGGGACCTCTGAAACCATGAGACCCCAAATAAACTTTTCCTCCCCTGTAATTGTTCTGGTCAGATCTTTTAGACATAGTAACAAAAAAGCTGACTAAAACAGCTGTCATAGAGATAGAAGGTTTCACTTGACCTGAGAGGCACGGCAGAGTCTGTCCCAGCCCCCCTTTTGGACCTCATCCCTAAATGCTGCCCTCTCATTCAGCAATCCCCACTCCAGAGAGGTCTCCCACGCCTAAGCTGGGTTGTCCAGAGTACTCTCCTTCTTGGGAAGCTCTTCCCCACGTGTCCATGCAAACAGCGTTCTGGCGGTGGCCCCAAGCCCCTCCCTAACTAGCAGAGGAGCATTTCCTGTCACCCTGCCACCCTGCTTCCCCCTCAAGTGGAAACGGGTGCATTTGAAACTCAAGTGCTTGAGGACTTGAGATCCTCTAGGAAAATCAGTGAACTCATTACTTAATTTTCAAAACTTTCATGAATCGAATGCAAAATCTAGTGCGAGTGGCTACCATTTTTGGACAGGGGCAGTTGTGGAAAAGACCTTTAAAAGCTGAGTTCTTCTAGTTTATTTTCTGCTCTTTATGTCGGTCCTCAGAGCAGTACCTGGCACCTCAATATTTTTCTGAATAAATGAATGAATCTAGGCATGAACCAGGTGTCACCATTTGGGGTACAACCCAACAAGTCAGACTGATTCTGAATTCCGATCATCTCAGGTTATGATTCGAAAATGGTACTGTGCCTGAGGGAACCCTTCAGATGTGGAGCTGGCAAAGAGATTTTCTCAGACCAAGTTACATTATCCTACTAAACCTCAGTTTCCTTATTTGTTAAATGGGGACCTTTGTAGCACAGTATTTATGATTCTTTTACGGGATCTTAAATACTAGGTGTTTAATATGCTGAGTTCTTCAATGACATGCACACAAAATCCTATATGTAAGCATATGGCCGTATTTGTAGGAAAGCAGTTTGAAGGATGTTAATGTGTGATGTTCTTACCAGTGATTACAATTTTGGAGGAGAGGGGTGATTTATTTGCATTACAAAATGATTCCTTGCTGAACGAAAGATCTCACAACAGAATTCTCTCAAAATAGCTTAACTCCCTGATGCATCTTACATAAAAATATATCCTTAAAAAGCCAGGGTGTGTGCAACTGACTGCATAAAGCCAGGTCCACCTGCATTTTCAGGAAGGTATTAAAATGTCCCTTGGACTTGGTCATTTTCTCATACTATCTCTTTTTCTAATATTTCGCCATAACTCATTAGTTACACTCTTGTAAGGAATACGACACATTCTTTCTATTGGATCATCCATCCCTTCTCTTGGGTCTGCAGTTATTTATAATTCAGGGCCACCCACCCTCCATGGCACAAGGAGTCCACTTTCACAAAACAAACATGAGAGTAAGATAATACATGGGAAGTTTTTAAAATAGCACCTGACATACTAAGCACACAATAAATCTTGTTGCTGTTATTGTTGCTGCTGATATTACCTGGAACGGGCAATGCTGGGGAGGAAAACCAGGAACCAATCATATACACCATCAGAATTACCTCCAACCCAAAGGCTGCAGCAAATGTAAAGGTAGAGCCTGCAACCTCAGGGACAGCACCTGAGGCTAGATTCCAGAACAATCCTGTGTCCAGCCACTGGGCAGCAGGATTTCTGATCCCAATTGCAAAGGTAATATGATCCAACTTCTGGAATATTGTTGAGTCACCCTCAAGTGGACTTTTATGAAAAGTATAGCTGGACCACGAAAAAGGACAGAGAACTATGATTTCATCTTGTTAGATGAACTGGTTTTTGTTGTTGTTTTTGTTTGTTTTGTGTTTCTTTTTGGGGGGGACAGGGGAGGGTTGCCTACTGGCCAACAATGTAGTTTAGTAAATGTCTATAGACATGGGGAAAAAAGAAAAAAAAAAAAAAAATATATATATATATATATATATATTTTTTTTTTTTTTTTTTTCTCCTGCAAAATGAAGTGATAAGGTTCCTGGGGCAGTGACTGCTTTACATTAACCAAGGAAGGTTACTGCTAGGAGGATCTAGTCTGTGAATGACAAGGAGAAGCCAGACACCATGATCTAAGGGGCTCAGAGTTAATTTCATTGAGTAGATATTTGTTGAGAACCCACTTGGTACAAATAGAATACCAGGGACAATAAGAGGACAAGAGGAGGGTATGACAAGTGTCTGCCTTCAAGCACTCTACAGTTTGTAGGGGAACTGAAATGTGCCCACTAAATGCTAAGGAAGGCAAAGGCTATGGAGAAATTTAAGACAAACAAACAAACAAACAAAAAAACCTGGGCAGGACTGGAGAAAGGCTCTGGGTTGGCTGCCTCCCCTTTGTCATCTGCTCCTGCTCCCTTCCCCCTACAACACCATCAGCCTTCGCCCTGAGCCTGCCCAAGGACAATAGGGAGCAGCCCTTGATGAGGCTGGGGGATCCCCTGTCTGTCTCCCAGCACAGTCGCCTTGCTTTGACTTTGCTCTATGGAAAATAAATCACAGCCTCTCCATCCCTGGTGACTGTCCCCGGGGAACTGAGACCTCACCTCCTCCCTGGAGCCTGCTGTCACATGGGATTGTCAGGTACAAAGAGGAGACCTTCCGAGGCCCACACCCCGTTTGGAGAGCAAGGAGGGTCAATGGGAATAATTGCTAACAGTTGAATGTGAGCGACTCCAGAGGAATTGGAAGAAAAAGGCTTCAGGAAGGGAAGAAAGAAAAGGAGGAAAAGAAAAGCCCTCACCACCCACCCCCCAGCCTCCATAGTCTGTGCACAGAGAACTGCATGGTGGTCTGGGTCCTTGTAGAACATTTGTGTGCCGGACAATAGCACAGCCTGGCTTCAGATCATCAGCTGCTGGTTTCTGGTTAGCTCTCCCTTTATGTGAGTGTACAATGCAAGCCTTCAGTCACAGTGACTCTTGAGAAATACATCTGGTTTTTTCTTTCAGACGCTCTGAAAAGGTCAGCCTGTTCGTTTCTTAGACGCGAGACATCACATATTTTTTTTTTCTCCCTCTGAACTGGAAAGACAGACCTACACCTTTTCTTGCCTCCTGGTACATAATTAGACATGCTCAGCTCTAGAAGCCAGCCAGCCCATCCTCTGCACTTTTGCAGAGACATATAGCCCAGCTTCCTAGGTGGCTGAACTCCTGGGCTGATCACAAAGGCTCCATAGAGTCCCCCTTCCCGGGCAGGGTACCCTGGGACTCTCTGCTGGTTGTTTTGTTAATTATGACAATGACCCCTCCCCAGGCTGCTCCCCCAACACACTGCATGACCAATGATGCTGTCTCTGGCAGAAGGAAGGCTTGAGAATTTCTGCACACACACACACACACACACACATACACACACACACTCACAGAGCACCAAAATCCCCACATTTTAATCATTTTCACCCCAGTGATGGTAAAGATTCTTCATGCGCATTGTAACATAATAATAAATGTGCCCATGAGGAAAGAATGATCAGCAGCTGGTGTCTGACAAATTATCTCATTCCAGACAGGCAAACAGTCCACAGTAGGGAGAGGCTGGAGCCTGAAGAGGCAATTTGGCACACGATTGGGGTTTCACCTCTCAGATGATGGAGGTCCAAATGGCCCACCGCGTCTGGGCCTGGGCCTTGGAGGCTTCCTCTGCCTCTCCTATTCTCTCATCACCTCCCAGAGCTCCTGACAGCCGTAGAAAAAGGGATTATTCTCTGGGCTTAGCCAGCTCATCCCTCGCCCCTCCCCCAGGGCACTCATATTCCAACCAGAAGCAGCAATTACGGTCCACCCCCCGCCAAGGGCCTTGCTCTTTCCTATTTCCTCTCCTCCTGAGGCCCCGGCCTCCACTGCACAGCCT
This sequence comes from Sciurus vulgaris, assembly GCF_902686455.1. Lineage (NCBI taxonomy): Eukaryota > Metazoa > Chordata > Mammalia > Rodentia > Sciuridae > Sciurus > Sciurus vulgaris. The sequence continues at coordinate 64,203,780 of NC_136476.1, forward strand.
ATTCTGTGTCCAAAACCCATCAAGATGCCTTCTCTCCTTTTGCAAAAGAGTGTCAGTCACTTCTAGAAGCTCTTCCTTGGATTTGGATTACCCTGTGTTGTGGTTGTTTGTTTTCTGTGACCTCTTTGGGAGCAGCTACCATGTGTTTTTGATGAACCTTAGGGTCAGGTACCCGTCTGAGGGCTTTTCCACTAGGAGCTTGTTTGATCCTCAGGACCCTAGCAGGGAGGACTTCTCCTCGTTTTACAAGGAGGAAACTGAAGATTTATTTATTTTGCATCTTTCCCCCAGCAGGATTCCTGAGGCAGCATGGTGGGATAGAAAAGCCCAGCTTCACCTCTGTCCCTGTCTCCTAAGGTGTCTTGGGGACACATGGGCCTTTAGGGTTCATTTCCATATGACAGGAAAGGCCAGTGACCTGCCTGGCTGGGTTGTTATGAGGTTTCAAGGTAATATGTTTCATCTATGTGGTTGTGATCACAGACCTGGTCTGTAAGTTTATTTTTGGTGATTATTTTTAAAGCCATTTTCCTTACAAAGTGGACACTCCCTGAGGGTGAGGGCACGCTAGCCTTGTTCACACCTACATTCCCTGTTTCTGGAACACTACCAGTCACCCTGTAGGAGCTCGGTCAATTTTTGATGAATATATAATGAATGAATTGAGCAATACCAAGATACGAGGACATGGTCTATGTTTAATCCAGGTCATGACTGCAGTCTACATCCTGTGAAACGTGGCTCTGGGCTAAGACAGCACCCGCTGAGAGCTAGAAACATTTGAACAATTATTCCTTGAGTTGCTGACTTAGATGGATCAGCCCAAAGCCCTCCTCGGTATTGTTCGCCCGATCCAAGTTCTTGTTGGTATAGTGGCAATAGTGCTCCCTTTACTGTGGGAGAAAGTTGAGGTTTCTGGCAGCTGTCTCTTAAAAGAATATTTGAGAGTCGTATTTAAGAATCAGCTATTCAGCAGCAATGATCTGCACCCCCACTATGTGCATTTATACTGTGTGTGACTATGTGGACCAGGTCTTATTCAATCTCCAGGTGAAGCAGTACGATTACCCCCATTTTATAGATAATTCAAACTAAGTCTCAGCATGACTATATAATCTGCTGAAAATCTTACAGCTTTTAAGGTACAGATCAGAAACTTGATTGCCTATAATCCAAGTCGGAACTTGAATGCTAGGGGTCAGAACATGATATTAATTCTGCAAAAAGCTGTCAAATGGGAAGTGTATGAACCTCAGCAACCTACGTTAATACACCACATAGTGGTATCTGGACCACGGAAAAACAGAACAGAGAAGAGAAACAGTAAGTCGGAACCATTTTCAATGGTCAACACAAAGCAAGGGGCTGTTCATGAGCCCGATGTGAACATCTACAGTGCGTGTGCTTACAGCACCAATCTAAAGATGGGTCTAGCTGCTGCCTTGAACATTCCTCATTTATACCTAGAAGGAAGAACACACACTTCTTGTCTGGGATAACTCTAAAGGGAGTGCCAGAGAACACGATCTCTTACGTTGTATCTCACAGTGGAGGACTAAAATCTGACTTTGGGGCTTCATTGTGTCATGAAAGCTTCCTTTCAGTTTGTGTTCATGGTAGACATATAAAAGACTCACAGACGTCTATTATCTCCTAGGTTTAAAAAGAACCACATCTCCTATTCTTGTACTGCAGTTTGGTACCAGAGAAGACTAAAGACAAAGACAAAAATAGTTTCTAGTATTAAGTTTCTTGATTGCTTTAAAGCAAATAGTATTATATTTTTAACAGGAAACCCAAGAGGACCCAGTCGGTCCACAGGTACAGTCGCTAGGAATAATAGCTCTACAACACAAAAGAAGAGTTCAAATCTTCACCAAGCCTGGTGTGGTGGTGCACACCTATAATTCTAGCAATTCAGGAGGCTGAGGCAGCAAGATCTCAAGTTCAAAGTCAGCCTCAGCAACTTTTGAGACCCTGTCTCAAAATTAAAAAAAAAAAAAAAAAAAGATTGAGGATATATCTCAGTGGTAGAGTGCCCTTGTGTTTAATCCCTAGTATGAGAAAAGAAAAAAGAAAAAAAGAAATCCTCATCGAATCCCCCCTATACTCATACTTACTTACTCATACTTACATGGCTACACTGGTGGCCAAATAGGTACTTTTCCTTTTGGATTGTTGGGTGTGCAAAGATCTTCTATATGTTAGGACTCTATCCACACTGGATTTTGAAACTGGGGTTTCTTGTAACTGGGCAGGAATGTTAATAGGACATGCAGCATTGCCTTCTAGAATGGATGTGTGTGGTCGAAGTCTCATCCTCTGAGTAGGACAGCTTACTTTTTTTCAGCCATTTGTTACTGTATTTTTAGGTAGTTGGAGTTGAAATGGAGAGCCATCAGAACACCTGAAGAAGTTTCCCAGAATGGAGCTTAATGAAGTGCACAGAGGGATTTACTGAACATTACAGAATGTTTGTTCTGTGCAGAATTAACTACCGTTTGTTGTTGTTTATAACCAACGGTATACAAGGCATACAATGTCTTATATAATATAGACATAACAATAGATTTCTCCCAAGAACTTTCGATTCCTCCTCCCTAAAACCAAAACTATCCTTAGGCAAATATGGCAACAATAATGACAAAGTCTTCGACTGGTCTGGTCTGGATTCCCCATGTACAAGTCCTTTACCAAGTGGTTGTTGCTGTTACCATCGGCTGCTAACATGGGCTTGTTTTCTCTGGTTCCATTGACAATTACTTGAAGTGGCTAGATTTTATCAACAACAATCTTAAAACAGTTTTCTCCCTGAAATACTCTCAGAGTATTGCCGGGACTGGGCGTATTGACTATTATTCTGGAAAGGATTTCTCTCTCTGTCTGCTCTTGATGGAGGCTCTGGAAATTCAGTGCTGTACTGTAGAAGTATAATGCAAATAATGAATGTGAACCATATATGTATCCAGATTTTCTAGCAGCCACATTAAAAAGAGTAAAAAGAGGGTAAAATTAACTTTAAAATGTATTTTATTGAACTATATATAACATCAAGCATTTTAGCATGTAATCAATATATGAAAATGAATAATGAGATCTGTTACATTGTTTTCTTCCCTCATTCTAAGTCTTTAAAATCTGGTATGCACTTGACCTTGGAGCACATGTAAACCTGGACTGGCCACATTGCATGTACACACAAGACACATATGGTTCATGGGTGGGCACCATGTTGGACAACCCAGCACACATCTATGCTGAGGGTTTTATGTTCTGACCAACTGCTTTTGGTAACAGAGAGATTTTCATCTTGCTCACATTTTGATGGGTTGGGATTTATAACTTCCTGTTTCAAGTTAATCCAAAAATAACTCCCTACAGTTCCACCAAGGAGATGCACCATGATAATTTCTGCCTATTAAACTCCAGGGCTTTGTCCACCTTAACTCCCCTGTGCTATTATGTTTAACCGTTACATTTGTAATTGCCGTGTTAACACAATAATGCCCAAAGTACTTCCACTCCACAGCTGTCACTGTGTAATGTTCTTTTGTTATTGTTGTTGGTTTGTAACTAGGTAGGCTAAGAATGTCAGAATAAGAAGAATCTTTGAATTTACTCTTCCGCTTGCTCATTTTCTCTTCCTTTGTTTCCTGTGTGCTGATAATGTGGTCAAGGTCCCTACTCTGGGGTTTATGGGTTTCATACCTCCACCACTTCCTGGCAGTGTCCACATGCAGAATGGCCAGTAGGTCACCTCTGGGATCCACTTTGGCTCCACTGGAGCCTGCATTCTGTTCACAGTAGAGAAGGAGAGGGGATAGGGAAAAACTTAGGACTGAAGGACATCGACATGAGGAATGAATGACAGGAGGTAGGAAGCAGGAGAAAAGCATGATGGGGTAGAAGAGGAGGAAAGGATAAGAACCGAGAACAAAGGAGTGTGTGGACAGCATAGGAAATGCTGGAGAGTGCAGGAGAACCGTGCTCTAAAGCTGATGGGACCATCAAAATATACGAATTGTAAAGGTTAAGTGAAATGTTTATTTTATTCCTCTCTCCTCTTCAGTCAGCCTGACTGAATACGATTAACAGGCATGCTGCCCTTGCTGCATACTAAAATCAGATGTTAGTTCCACTTCTCACTCACAGCATTAATGCACGGAGGCCTCTTACACATAAATGCCTTTCTTACCAAGCCCGGTCACCTTCCATCCTTCTCCAAAGCTGAATGTTAGATAAGGAGACGTGGAGCCTTAACCCAGTTGGCGTCCTGTGCGTGTCAGTGGTGGGATGGAAAACACACCAAAGTACAGCCAGCAGACCTGGGGTCAAGTCCAGGCTCCACACCATCTGAGCGTTGCAACTTTGGTCAAGTCCACTGACCTCACCTAGGCATGCTTTCCTCAACAACCAAAGGGACCAGCATGTCCCTTTTCTAGCTTCCACACAAGGATTTGGGATGAAATAAGGCGATGTATAGGGAAGCACTGAAACTTCTTGTCTTATGTAAAAGGACTCATGTAATTCTATCTATGTTAGCCATTGTGTCCAAACTGTTATCAAGTTGTTTCCAGTTAACAGAGAGAAAGAGCTAGACTCAGACAAGTGACAGTGGCTCCTCTGATGCTTCCCAGAGGCCAATGATAGGAGACGAAAGACTGGTCCACTCCTCCTGGTCCAACCTGTGTACCCAAACCAATGGGTCTTTCCGGGAAAAAGAGTTGTCATTCCGACCCCACCCTAATACATTGGCCATTCAGTTGCCACGAGAGAAAATACCAAAAGTGTTTTCAGAATTAAAACAAAAATATGACTTTTAGTAACTTTTCAAAAACTTTCTTTGTTCTTTTTAGATAGGCATGACAGTTGAGTGCATTTTGACATCTTATACATACCTGAAGTACAACTTAGTCTAATGAGGGTCCCATTCTTGTGGCTGTACATGGTGAGGAGTTTCACTGATGCCATATTCATATACAAACATAGGGAAGTTCCATCCTGTTCATTCTACTCTTCAAAAAACTGATGTCAGAATGATTTTGTTTCCATAATTTCTTTTTCATCTCCATCATTTTATGTACTTACTTTGTTACTACTTACAAAAACTGAAATACTTGGAATTTTTTACCTAAAAATGACTAAAACATGTGTCCTTGGGGTTTTTTTCTCCTTTATTAAGCATACTTACAGAAAGAATATATTGATTTTTTTTCACTTGCTAAATACTCCAACATATAAATTCTTCTTTCATAAATTACTTTTTAGAAATAATTCATTTTAACTTCTCAGGGCTTACAGATATAAAGCCAATAACCAATTTTATATTCATATTCACTATGTCTAAAAGTAGCTAAGACTGCTTAAGTATGCGTCCCTCACACTTGACCCCATTTGACGATGCACAGTCACGACAACATTGCTGAGCTTCGCGGGGAACAGGTCCAAGCCCCAGAGATGCTTCCAGCTTCCCTGCAAACCTCAGCTGTGCCATCTATAAAGTGGAAATAATGTCACCTGTGTCAAAGTTGGTGAGAGAAATAAAAGAAACAATGTTTAAGTAACAGATTAATGAAATTTAAAGTCTTGTGGACTATTTAATTTTTCTCACCTTTATTAGTATTTTAAGCTCTAGGTTCTATGAGAAAAGAGTATTCAATCTGTGCACTACGGCTCCCCCAGGGCCGTTCTTCCACTGTGTTGATCAGGGCTAAGGAACCCAAAAGGGTGGGCAACAAAAAGGGTGGGAACCCAAAAGGGTGGGATAGTCAGACTTAGAAGGATGGCCTACGGTTCTCATCACTAAAGCACCTTATGACTGGCCTTGACTGTCTTCCTCACTTCTCGGTGTGGGAAAGCAGGGCTTTATTTTCAGTAGTCCAAGAGAAAGGACCAAATGCAAACCAGAGGATGTGGCACTGGACATTTTCTGTCTCTAGCTGTTCCCCTGCATTGTACCGCCTCATTCTATGGGTGATAGCAGGCCAGTTGGACATGCAGCATCAGGAGGTGACTCAGGGACTTTTAGAGACAGTACAACTGGCCACTCTCCTTTATGAAATCCCACCAACTGTCCACTGTCCTCTTCATGCCTCTGGTGATGCCGCACTCCATGTCCATCTGGGACCCCCTGAATGAGTTCTCCAACACGTTCCTTTCTGGAGTATGGGTGTTTCTCTGCCATGAGCCTCCATCAACCCTTTCTCCTCTGTGGCTGAGACCTGGGCCACCATGGTAGAACCATTCAGTCACTGTATTCACTCGATATCAACCGTTACATGCTAGCTCAGGACTAGAGTCAGGGATGCCCCAGGGAACAAAATACCTGCAAAGGGTGTAGACATGGGCGAGTGTAACAAGGGGATCAAGCGTAGTCTGTGGTCAGAACAAATCTCCCCAAGGATCTGGTACTGACGAGGAACTGAAGAATGAGTAGACATTGGTCCGGTGACGTTACATGGGTGAGAAGAGGAGATGCTCAGGCACAGAACATAGCGGTGGTGAAGGCCCTGAACCACAGAGGGCTCTGGGAAAGGAAGGAAAGAAGGCCAGTGTGGAGGGAGAAGAGCTTGGAAGAGAGAAGTCAGGAGGCCACCTCACACATCGTGCACGTACTGGATGGGGCTTTGCTATTTCATCTTTCAGTTTGTCTATATCCCTTTTGAAGTGGGTTGCTTAAAAATAGCATGAGGGTTATGGACTTAAATTCTGTGACAGACTGCATGGGTATAAATTCTGACAAAAGAAATGGCTGACTGTGAGACTCGGGTATAGCTGTGTACTCTTGTGTGAACCCTCGCTGAAACTGGAGCCACCAGTAGTACTCGCTGGTAGTGTCTTGAGTATTAAATAAATAAATAAATACACAAAGCTTCTAGAACAGTGTGTGGCACACAGTAAGTGCTTTATACGACCTGGTTATTATACCAGGCCATTATAATGGGTATTATGATGCTCCTACTTTTCCTCTATCTTCTGCATCTATGTTAGTTCAGGTCCCCTGGAACACGAAGTGGGCAGGAAGAGCTTCAGTATCCAAGTCCCACTCAACAAAGTCTCAAAGAGAGCCCATGGGAAGGTTCTGGAACAGACTTATGTGGGCAGAAGTGGTCAGGTCCTAGAGCTGCAGCTTTGGTCAGCGTGTCACTAGGGGCTAACCAGGAAGAGTATGGCATCAGCTCCAACACTGTACACATCACAGCTGGCAAGTTCTTTTCTAGGTGCAGCCTGTTATGGTCTGAATATCTGTGTCCCCCTAAAATGCATTTGTTGAAATCCTAATTCCCAAGGCTGATCCCTCATGTGTGAGATCTGTGCCCTTAAACTTGTCTTCCCTTCTATCATGTGAAGACAGTGGAAAATCACCATCTATGAACAAGAAAATGGGACCTCATCAAACATCAAATATTCCAGCACCTTGACCGTGTATTTCCCAGCCCTTGGAACCATGAGAAATAAATTTCTGTTGTTTATAAGTCATTCAGTCTGTGGTGTTTTGTTATAGCACCTGAACAGACTAAGACAGAGTTCAGGGAAGTCACATATGGTCACCATAGTTGCTCACTCCTTGAATAACTCCTCGTAGCTCCCCCCCCCCCCACTGACCCCAATTTGAATCTCCTAGACTCTCAGATGACGCCTGGACCTTCTAGTTCATTGGAGCCCATTGGTTTGATCCGACCTTTTCCCGGATGGAGCGCCCAACTCCACTATCTCCAAGGACACTGATTCAAATTGATCCTTTCTACCCTCAGATGCACTCATTGCCCTTAGTCTTCTTGTTATAGACATCTGGGCCCTTGTCTTTCAACAGAGTAAAGCCTTTTAGAAATCTAAAAGTAGTGACTTTGTGACAATGATGCCAACATTAAATAGAATTAGGTTCCAAAGCTGGTTCTACTGTTTATTACTTGTACCAGTTACTAAATCTCACTCAGCGTCCATGTTTCCATCTGTGGAATGGATCTAATGCTTAACTTTTCAGGTTGTGGTCATGTTTGGATGAGAAATGTGATGGTTCCCAACATAGGGACTGGCACATACCAAGTGCTCAATAAATACTGTACTTAACTTCCTTCATTCTGGCATTTTGTCTTCTCCAAGTTAATCATCTCCACTCTCTTCCTGGTTTTCCAGAGTCCTCTTCATTGTACGTACTCCTCTGATGAAGTTGCAATCTGTAATCACCTTTAAAAGGTTATTTACAAAGCAGTGTGCAATGCTTACTCCCCACTGTGGTGGGATGAGCACCCTGAAATAGGTGATTGCCCATTAAAATCCATCTTTGATGATGTTCATTAAGCCTAGATAGTATTCAAGCTCCTGAGGATGGCCTTTGTCATGCAAGTCCTTCTGCTGGGATTTCTTTTCCTCTCACACTTCTGGCTCTGCCCTTCAATTCTCAGTTACTTCCCCAGAGAGATCTACTCCTACCTCCTAATCTAAATTAAGTCTCTATTATACTCTCCCTACACTCTGTTCTTTTCCCTTATAGAACTCATCGTACTTTATAATTTTATACTTATTTCTATGGTTACAATTGTTTAATGTCTGTTTTCCCAAAAGACATTAAACTTCAAAAAGACGGAACTGTATCATATCTGGAGCAGCCAGCATGGAGGAGACGGATCGATAACACTGTTGAATGAATGCATGATTTACCTTCCTCCATTCAATCCAAGACTGCACTCACGTTTCTTGGCAAGCTTGTCTCACTGTTGATTCGTATTCAACTCCTTGTTCACCATCTTTATAAAGGTTTTATTTTTTTTTTTGGACTTGCTACAGCTAAGTCATCTGATTTGTGTGGCTATGTATATGTGTACATGTGCATATGTATGCATGTTTAACACAAGCAAGGGCAAATAATTGGATAAACAATGGGTGTCAACTGGAAGAGATATTGTATGGATGTGTGTATAAGAAGAAATAGGATATTGACAAAGTCACCTGGGTCAAATTATGGAATAGAAGTGTAAGGCATTGTGTAATATTTCATGTAAAATGGAGTGAACAGACAGTAGTATTTTTGTTTGTTTTTTTTTTTTCATAATCCAAGAAGTAGGTCATGAGCAGGCAAGTAGAACCAGAGTAAGAAGATCATGAGGAATATCCCAAAGTCATAGTCCACAGTGAGTCCTGAGCTCTGGGAACCACACAATGTGGCTTTAAGACTTACGGGCCAGTCTGGTTCTGTAAGCAATGGTGAGTCATTGGCAGTATTCCAGAGTTGTGTCACATATGTGATAAAGAAAGCCCCACTGATAATTTACCTAGAGAAAATGGGGAAGAGAGAAGCTGAGGCTGGGACATTACCTTAGCATTTGTAGTAAAAATCTGTGCTGGAGGAGGATGATAATTTTGGAGAAAAATAATGAGTTCATTTTTGGACAAATTGTTCACAACTCATGCAGAGTGTGAGTGAGCAGGTGGAAAGAAAGAAGGAGCCATCAGGGAGGAAGGAGGAGTGTGAAGGGATAAGACAGGACAGTGTCCAGGAAAAGGAGTAGGTTGATCTCTTTACATTATAGAGACAATGAGCAGGATGCACCCTGAAATATGAAGATAAGATTTGAAGTCTAATCGGTCTCTTAATTTGGATAAAGCAATTTTAGAGAAGGTGGTGGGGCCAGAACCAAAGGGTGGGTGGGTGATTTGAAAGTGGGAGCCAAGGATGTAGAAGCAGATACATGACGCTGTGGAGCATGATGGGAACCTTGGCAGTCTTGGGTTCCAATCATGTTTGTTTAACCCGCTCTGATCTGCTTCATGCTTTGCATGGTTGCAGTTCATTTGAATTTTCTCTGCCATGCTTTTTCATGTTGTCCTCTGGTACATGCTCTTTCTTCTGCTTTGCTATGGCCCTCTTTACTCCTAGATTCCTTCTCATGAGGGCTTCTTCATTGGTTCACAGCAGAAGGGCCTATTTGAGAACCATTTCACCTTGTCTTGCCACTTTACCTGCTCAGAATAGCATGCTGTGGAATCACGGATAGTCATTCTCTGAAATCCTTGGAATCAGTTTTTCCAAAGTCCAGGGACACAAATATGCTTACCTCCAGCTTATGTTATGTCAGCTACATATATGACATTCCCAATTCTAGAAGTCTTCCTTCCAGCATTCCTTGGAACAGCATGCAGAATAGGTGGGGTCTCATCTATGCCCTCTTGCTACTTAATCTTTATATGAAGTACAGGAAGATAAATAATAATGAACAAAGTATATATTTGTAGGAATTGTTATGTTAAACATAGAATTAGATCTGTAGATTGCGTATGAATTACAGACCATCTAATCTGTGAATGTCTATCTTGTTTAACCACAGATGCTGAGAGAGGGAGAAATCTCCTTCCTTCCTGTCTGCTTATGCACTATGAAATGCATGATGCAAAAAACTCCTGATACTCTTTCTTACTAGGAACATCAGCTTGGTGCATGACTTCAGGTCCCCTAGGATTGTTGCTGCATTCAACTCTGGCAGCAGCATACTCCTACTTTTAGAGAAGAGTGGCAAAATAAAAACAAAAAGTTGGACCCAATCACACAAGTCTGTCACATTTTCTTTTGCTTATGACCTATGGCTTATTCTTCCTCCAGTATTGTAGCCATGTACAGTTACCAATGTCAACTGAATGTCCAAGTTCCCATTGTGCCCTCATCTGGGATAGCATGTTAGCTTTCTCTGTATGTCCTGTGTTGATCAAGACATATAATGAATTTTGACAAGGGTACAAAGACCATTTAATAGGGAAAGAGTAGCCTTCAACTGATGTTCCTGGTCAACTGGATATCTTCATGGGGAATGAAGTTGGCCCTTTACATTACACCATATACAAAAAATTTAACCCCCAATAGGCAACGGACCTAAATGTGAAAGCCAAAGCTATTAAGCTTTTAGAAGAAAATATGAGTAAATCTTCATGACCTTGAGCTAAGCAAAACCTTATTAAATATGTCACCCAAAGCAAAAGCAACTAAAGAAGAGAAATAAATGAGACTTTGGAAAAATTAAGAACATTCAATTTTACACATTTAAATTTAAATGCTTTATAGGACACCATCTATTAAGTGAAAAGAAAACCCACAGAATGGAAGGGAATACTGGAAAGTTATATATTTGATAAAGGACCTTCAAGGCAATATATATATATATATAATATATATATATAATATATATATATATAACTCTTAGAACTTAGTAATAAAATTTTTAAATAAAAAAAGAGTTAAATAAACATGTCTTCAACAAAGATATTCAAGTAGATAATAAACACATGTAAAAATGTTCATCATTAGCCATTTGGGAAATGCCATCAAAACCACAATGAGAAGCCAGGTGCAGTGGCACACACCTGTAATCCTAGCAGCTCAGGAGGCTGAAACAGGAGGATCATGAGTTCAAAGCCAACCTCAGCAATACCAAGGCACTAAGCAACTCGGTGAGATCCTGTCTCTAAAGAAAATACAAACTAGGGCTGGGGATGTGGCTCAGTGATAAAGTGCCCCTAAGTTCATTCCCCAGTACCCAGCTCAAAACACACACACACACACACACACACACACACACACACACACACACACACAATGAGATACTATTTCCCAGGAGGACAGCTTTAATTAAACAACAGTTAAGAACAAGTGCTGTTGAGGATGAAGAGAAATGGGGCCCTTCATACATCACTGGTGGGAATGGACAAGGATGCAGCTATTTTGGAAAACAGTCTGGTAGTTTTTCAAAAGGTTAAATGTAAGAGTTATAATATGACCCAGCAATTCAACTCATAGGTGTATCTCCAACAGAAATTAAGGCTATTTTCTTTGTGTGTGTGTGTGTGTGTGTGTGTGTGTGTGTGTGTGTGTTACTGGAGATTGAATCCAAAGCTTCACACATGCTAGGCAAGTGCTATATCTCTAGCCCTCCAAGAGAAATTAAAACATGTTTGCACAAAACTGGTACATAAATGGTTATAGCAGCATTGTTCTTAAAAGCCCCAAAGTGGAAACAATACAAAAGTCCATCAGCTGATGAATGGATAATGAAAATGTGGTGGATTTTATTCCACCACACAAAGGAAGTACTGAGACAATGACAAGTTGGATGAACCTTGAAAGCATTACGCTAAGTGACTGAACCAGACAGAAAAGGTCACATATTGTATGATTTCATTTATACAAATATCCAGAATAGACAAGTCCACAAAGTAGATTAATGGGCATCTGGAGTTGGGGCAAGTAAAGGACTTTGGAAGTGTGATGACCAAAAGCTATGTTTCCCCCACCCCAAGAGAGAGGGTGCAGTGAGAATACATTTTCTAGAGTTAGAGTTAATGAATACACAACTTCACAAATATATGAAAAAGAAAAAAAATATATATATATATATTGAAGTGATGAGCTTCACATATAATTTATATGAAAATCATACTTTGAGGCCAGCCTGGGCAACACAGGCAACAAAGACAGACCATGTCTCAAAAAAAAAAAAAAAAAAAAGAAAGAAAGAAAAAAGAAAGAAAGAAAGGAAGGAAGGAAGACAAGAAAAGGAAAAGGGAGGAGATAGGAGGGAGAGGGAGAGGAAGAGGAGGAAGAAGAACAAGTGAGCAAGACAATGACTTCTAAGAACAAAGAAAAGTGACCAGGACATAAACTGACCACCTTTCCAATAAAGATTATAAACTGACCACCTTTCCAATAAAGATTAGGCTCATCAAAACCCCAGATTTCCCAGGTCCTTTCACCTGTCACCAGGGGCACCTTAAGCTGTCCTCATTGGCTGTAACATCATAACTAATGTACTTAACATTAGCTTCCAAACCATAGATGCTATACATTTGGGTAGATAACTCAACATTCCCAGAACCAAGTAGTATGTGCTGGACACATTTTTTTAAGTTATAATTCAAAGGAAAGAATTTCAAAAATTATCATCAAAATAAGATATTAAATAGCTTTGATATAGCAATAAAATACATATTTTTTTCTGCCAGGCAATTGCTCCTAAACTCCTCTAACCTTGAATTTCATCTCTATTTGAGGTCTTTATCGCACCCTGCCTACTTTGTATTATGTTATTTTCATATCTGGATCCGCTTGTTGATAGATTACAAACCCTTCAATGCATAGGGCCAGCCAGCAGCATCCTGGGTTCAGTTGATGTTTGTTGGTGAAGGAATCAATGAAGCACCAACTCCATTTGAAACTGAGCAAAGCACACATATAAGGAATTTTTTAAAGTAATGTAAGACTCTCGCTTATGTTCGAAGCAGAATGGCTTTGTTATCTATGCTCACTCTGACCTTCCCCCAATTTCACTCATTTTCTCCAGTGACACAGCTTCCAATCCTGTCCTATGTTCGAGTGGCTTCTGTTTGTTTTTGAAGAGTCATAGCATGATATACAACGGAAACACTGATCCCTTTACAACACTAGGTAGGTTTTGGAAATTGTAGGCAACTCTGGCTGGGCTTATCATTTTAACTATCTGGAAGCAGTTGCTTTCCCCTACAGATGTTCTTTGAAATACAGACGAATCCAGAATTCAGAATGCAGATCAGTTATTTCCTTTCTGGATCTCCTGTGGCCACTTCAAGGGCACCCTTTCTGTGACCACCACACACCCCAGTGCCAGAGAGCTTCGTGGCTTCAGCGGATCAGGAGCTTTCAAGGGAGTCCTGGGGGGAAGAGAGTTGTTCAATGGGAAATTAAGGCTTTGTACAGGATTTAAAAAGCCCTGGGGAACCGTGAAGAACTTCTGCTACTGATGCCTTCATAGACCTCAGTGTATTTGCTTTCTCATCCCATAGCAGACAGAAAATATTTTCAGAAATTTTGTTTCCAAATAAAAATTTGATTTGCATTGTGACTTTAGAGAGGGGAATTCAGATTTCTGTGGAGGAATTAAATATACATCCAGTGCATTTTTGGAAATCCTTAGAAATCCAATGTCTATTAGGTTACAAAAAGACTTGTGGCTTTGACAGAATTTAGCATTCTCATAATTTCATGACATTCAATATTTTTCTTTAATTGCAATAATAAATGCAAATCACCTCCAGGTTTACAAAATACCCTTGCAAGCATCTCTCATTTGTTAGTCACAAGATGATTATGAACCTCATTTTGTGGAAGAAATTGAGGCTAAGAGAGGTGCAATGACATGCCATGCTGACATGGGTATGAGCAGAACGCTCTCCAGAGTCAGTCATCAGGCCCTGGTCATTATCATCATCTCACCTGGTCATTATCTCACCTTATCCCATTTATATTTAGGCATTTGAAGGCCAGACCCCAGAGGATGACAAGCATAACCATCAGAGGGTATCTTTTCTAAAATTAATATTGACAAGAAAGCATAAACACAAAGCAGCAAGATACAGAGAAGATGAATATTATGGGTATTGTTGTCTCTCTTTTTGGATCGGAATCACATATTCCACCTCGTCAATGCAGATGCTACCCTTACCCCAGAGTGAATTTATAGATAATAGGAAGCCCAGCTCTTGGGTCTGGGATTCAGACAAACATGCTACCAAGGCAAAGGTTCACTGCTTTACGTGCTGGCATAAAATGGAAATGCTATTACATTCCCGTATGCAAACAACTTGCCAAAACAGTGTAGTGTTTCAAAAGCCATGTACTGAATGGAGACAAGATCTCAGTACAAGCTGTGGGAGCAGGGTGAATTTATGAAGCAGAAAGTATGGGCTGAGGAAGAGATCAGCCCAGTAACAGTTTACTGGCCTTGCCGTTCTCTTAAGAGGCACTAATGGTAGTGGACTGGTGCAATGGAAGTAAACCCAGCTTCATTTAAAGCAGTAGCATGAAATTGGTTGCAATAAAATTATGCATTAAGTGTGCATTATGTTTAATAAGACTGGATTGTGCTTCCCATGTTTACTCTGTGACTATTGAGGCTGATCCAATTTTCTAAAGTTCTCCAATTGGTTCACGATCGAGTTTCTGGCCAGAAGGTCAAATTTCCCTTGCTGTTATTATATGTCTCTATTACTTTACTATGGCATTTACACTTTATATTCATTACTTTTTTTTTCTATCTCCTGAACCTTCCCCATTCCAAAATGTTCCCTGTAGATGGCCCGTTTGACACAAATTAGAACAACCTTGATAGCTGTCAACTGGAGACTATCTGAGAACAAAAGGACATTATTGCAAACCAGCACTGGAGGTAATTTCATGTGCTTTCTCTGAAGGCTTCTTAATAGCCTTTGAGAAATAATACAATTCAGATCTGCAACCAGGAGACAAAGAATGGATGTTGGGCAGCTTAGAAAGCATGTGACTTGGTCTTTAGATTCCACTGTCCTGGGGTTCAGAGTATTATCATTAGAAAATAGAGGTACCTCGTTTTCATTTCACTCTGGCGTACATTCATTAATGCCTCTAATTAGGAGACCCTCATTGGGAACCTACTATGCACCCAATACTGTGAATGTGACAGTGATGCACCAATGAAGATGACATGGTGTGGCTATGATTTTGTAGTATAATGAGGATGGGAAATAGGGATGTTGGTACATAAAAACAACTTAATACACCTGAGGAAGAATAATTTGTATTTCTGGTGGATAATAGACAATTTTTACAGAAAAGGCAAAACAGCTTTCTTGGGAAACATGAAGGAATAGAAGACATTCAGCCAGGGAGGACGACATGCAAGACATGGAGGTGGGACAAGGTATAATGAAATCTCATGTAGATGACTGGGGGCCATAAATAGCATGAGGCTAGGGTAGGATATGAATTGGCAATAATTGGGGCCAAAGTGTGAGGAAGGTTCAACACAAAGCTATCAGGGTCTAGAGAGTAGCCTATAGCCATGGAGAATTCATAAAAATTCTCCCAAGTTGAGAAGTTTTATCTTTTACTCCTATAAATTGGTTCAAATTAGGTGAAGAATAAATACAGTTACTTTGAAGTATCTTTCTGAAATAATACAATGAGGTAAATGTAAAATAATGCATTGGCATTTGTGTGTGTATTTCTCTATCTCTTTTGGTAGATCTACACACACACCTAGAGTTGTGCTCCTTTATCTGCAGAGTGTGTGTTCCAAAACCCTAGTGGATGCCTGGCATTGAAGATGGCACTGAATCTTTTATACCCAGGATGAAGTTTAATTTATATACTTAGCATAATAAAAGATTAACAAAATAACTTTCTCTTGACGTCAGCATATAATTTTTGTTCTTTCATTATTGAGAACAATCCCACTTTCACTTATGGAAAGTAATTTACAGTTTCTCTTTGGCATACTCAAACTCTCAGCATTATTATTCCTGCACTTTAGAGTCATTATTAGGTAAAATAATGGACATGATGTTACTTGAGCACAAGCATGTTGATAACATGGCAGTTGAGCTAATAACCAAGAAGGCTACTAAGTGACTGTTGGGCCATATTGTTGGTTGGATCTGGAGTTGTACAGGAATACACTTAACAGAGGGATGATTCACATCCCTAGTGAGATAAAGTGAGATGGCACAAGATTTTATCAAGCTACTCAGAACAGCATGGAATTTGAAATTTATGAATTGTGTTTCTGGAATTTTCCATTTAATATGTTTAATATGTAGTCCATACATTTGACCACAGGTTGACCTATGAAAAGCAAAACAACATATAAGGAACACCATTGTACCTTATACATATTTATATATTAATATGCACATATATGTATGTGTACATGTACTTTTATGTGTGTGTGTGTGTGTGTGTCTATAATCACTGCATGCTCCTTTTTACACAGGTTTGGCAACACATTTGTAACCTTTTATAGTAGTCATGGAGTTCAGCCATGGTAAAGCAGTGTGGATATTTGATATATTAATAATATAATAAGCAATTATAAAATGTGGAAAATATATGAAGAAAAAGTTTTTGAGCAATAGATAACAAAAAGTACAGAGTTATATAATTTTGATAACAGGAAATATTTAAAGTGAGCTCCACATTCATACTGAGTTTCTACACTGGAATATTTTCAAGCTTTGGCACGTAGAAACAGAGTTCCAACTGAAAGCAGCAGGCTCACTAAATAAAAGACATATAGATCAGAATTCAGAGCTTCTGTGGCAGCTAGATTTTGCTATACAGGTACTAGAGATAAGTGAGCTGTGCTAAGAAGAAACTCCAGAAATTTGCAATGTTTTTGGCCAAACACTAATCTGTATGTGGAGAGGGCAAGATTCCACTAGGACTGGCAGAAAACAACTACACGCAAGCTGTGAACTTCTCAGAGATTACAAAAGTCACACTGTGCTTGCAGATACTGAATTCACAATCACCCTGAGTAGAATGTCCTCAGTGAATACCTCTGCCATGAACTAAGTTCTTCAGAAGTGACACATGCTGGGGTAGGGCTATTACCTTAACCAGAGAGTAAGAAATATTTTAAAGTTTCCCCTATCTCAACTAAAACTGAGTTTTGACAGGACTAAGCTGATCTGTTAATAAATTAAATGGCTTCTAGTAACAGACATGTAGTCACACAAACCCAGGGAGGTTTTGAAGAAAAATAACAAAACTCAGATTCTAAACATTGTAACTAAAATCCAATCAATCAAAACTTGTTAGACATTCTGAGAGTCAGGAAAATGGGTATCATAAATGAGAGGAGGAGAGAAATAAACAGAAAAAGAAAATAGATAATACATACACTGGATTAATAAATAAGGATTTTAAAACACTATAAGAGGCACATCCAAGCTATAAAATACAAAATGGATATAATGAATAAACAGAGGGAATCTCAGTTGAGTGGTATTAAGGATTATTTTATAAAGTGAAGTTAAAGAAAAATTCTATAAATGAAGAATACAGGATCTATAATTAAAATATAATCAAAAAATTTACTAGATGTGCTATTCTTATTAACATAGTGAGCACTATAGAAGAAAATATTAGTGAACTTGAAGACAGAAGAACAGAAAGTAGCCATACTGAAGAAATTAAAGAAAACAAATACTAATAAAAAAATAAATAGATACTCTGTGACTTGTGAGAAAATATCAAGTGGTCTATTATAAGTATAATTGGAGTCCTGAAATAACATGAGAGAACTATGAGAATAAAAACAAATTGGAAAATATGTTCCAAATTTTTAAAAAGCAGATGAACATATAAGCACATAGATTGAATAAATTTGATGAATACCCAGAAAATAAGCACACACACACACATGCATGAACACAATACAGTCAAATTTTTGAAAAATCAAAGATTAAAAACCTGTTAAAAGCAACCAGAATAAAGAATGCATTTACTCTGAAGGTAGCAATAATGAGATTTACTGCTGACTTTACATCAAAAAAAAAAAAAGTATCTTTAAACTACTAAAAGAAAAGCAAAAGGGGAAAAAAAAAAATCCCTTGATGCAGAATTAATGCACAGAAAAGATATCCTTCAAAAATAAAGTGAAATGAAACATTTTCTGATATATGAGAACTGAGAGAACATAGTGCCAACAGATATGCACTACAAGAAAAATAAAGTTCTGAATCTGAATGTATGAACTTGTAGTACCAGTTACTCAAATTACTGATGTAAGAGAGTCACTTGAGCCCAGAAGTTTAAGATCAGACTAAGTAACATAGCAAGAACTTGTCTCAAAAACACAAAACAAAGAAATAAAGTTTCTTCAGGCTAAAGGGAAAGTACACAAATTGAAATTCAGATTTACAAAAATAAGTTATAAATATGTTCATAAAAATATACATAATGGTAAGTATTTTATAAATAAACACTATTTTTCTCTGTTTTAAAAAATTGCTTGATGCAAAAATTATAATATATTGGCTTCAAAATATAGGTAGATGTAAAAGATTTGACAACAAAAGGAGAAAGGAGGAAGGTTAAATGTAATTAGACTCTTTATAAAATGCTACAAAAATATTTAAATAGGTATAAATTTAAAACTAATAGATATTACAATGGAATTATTTTTAAAAGGTTTGAGTTAACCAATGTTGTAAAACAAACAAAAATAACATACATAAAATAAATAACAAGGTAGTGCAGTTAGTACCAACCATCTCAATAGTATATTTAATATAAATGGACTAAATATGCCCTACTAAAAGGCAGAGACTATGGGACTATATTTTTAAAAAATCTTGACACACTTACACGATATCTATAAGACTTAAAATATAAAAATGTGAATGACTTAAAAGTAAAAAAATGTAAAAGTATGAATTTCACAAACACTAATCAGATGGAAGTTGGAATGTATATATTAATAGTAAACTTTAAAATAGAGTATCTTCAGAGGTGAACGAAAGCTTTATAATAATTTTAGTCAATTAACCAAGAAGACAATATAACATGAAATGACCACATATATTAACAAAGCTTCATAATAAATATATAAAATGAAAAATGACAAACTAAATGGAATAAAGTCAAGATTAGAGTAGACATTTTATTAAAGATGTATTTGATAGAATAGTAGACAAAATAATTAGTAAGGGCATAGATGATATAAACACTAACAACCAATCTAATGGACATTTTTATAACTTTTCAACCAGTCAGTGCAGAAAATACTTTTTTTCAAAGTGAAAAAGAACATTCACCAAGACATACCATATACTCATGATAATTCTCAATGTAATTTAAAGGATAGAAAACATTAAATATGTTCTCTACATATAATTAAATTTGAAATTAGTACAAAAATATAACTGGAAAATTCCCGGATATTTGAGAATTAGACAACATACTCATAAACTAAATAACTTATGAGTCAAAGAAGTTTCATGGGAAATTAGAAAGTATATTGAACCAAATGATATGTAAAACACATCATACCAAATCTGCAGAATGAAAATGAAGCATTGCTTGGAAGAAAACGTATAACTTCTAAATAATATATTAGAAAATAAGGAAGATTAATAACCAAAGCCCTAAACTTTCATCTTAAGAAACTCAAAGAAAAGGCAAATTAAACCTAAAAACAGTAAAAGGAAGGAAACGATAAAGAAAAAGAATAAAAAAAGAAAGCAGCCTTATATGTATGAAGGTTAATATTAGATATACATTTATCATACTTTTCTGAGAGTAATGTCCTATGGAGAAAGAGGGAAACGGTAGAATCCACCAGTCACCATTTATACCCAGCCAATCTGCTGTCACACTACTCTGATATTCTTAAGTGAAATCAAATGCAACTATAACAAACAAAAATAAGACCATGAAAGTACAAAATTCAACTACTTGAACTGTGAAATATTGATTTCAATATTTATTCTGTAACAGTTTAAAGATGGCCCATTTTACATCATGAGACAATTGACACCCCTCCTATTTTAGCAGTCCCTTGGCATTCTATTGGGGTGCGTTTCACAGCCTTGATATTATCACAACCAGGAACCTTCTGTGTAAATGACTGGTATTATCTAGAACTTCTGTGAGAAAGATTTACCTCCTCCTCTGTTTTAGTCAGCTTTTTCACTGCTATGACCAAAACACCTGACAAGAAAATATTAGAGAAGAAGTCTATCTGCTGTCCAGTTTCAGAGTCTCAGTTCACAGACAGTAGACTCTGTTGCTTTGGGTCCCAGGTGAGGCAGAACATCGTGGCAGAGGAGGAAAGCAGCTTAGGACATGAAACCAGGAAGCAGAGAGAGAGAGAGAGAGAGGAATTTCTCTCACCAAGGACAAAATATATCCCCCCAAAGGCACACCCCCCAGTGACCCACCTACTCCAGCCACACCCCAGCTGCCTACACTTACCACCCAGTTAATCCCTATCAGGGATTGACGAATCATTTAGGTTAAAACTCTCTAATCATGTCACCTCTAAACCTTCTCCTGTCATCTCACTCATGAACTTTTGGGGACACCTCATATCTGAATCTTCTTCAATATTATTACTGAAATCCAGAAACTACTTGTGACTTTAGTTAGGAAATCCAACATGTGCTTTCTGTTGAATTCTAGCATAAGACAACAGCAAGCTGTTTAACGTGCACACATGTGTTCATGTTTAATGCACATCTTGGCAAGGTCAGACGTTCCGACATTTACCAGGACTTGAGGCTTTACCTGAACTCTGTAAGATGAACTCCTTTATGGTGTGACCATTTAACACCAAGCAAAGTCCATTTGATCAGTTAAAGACCCTGGCCAGGTCAGACTGTTGGTTTTGCTTCCATTTATTTAATCAGAAGAACTAAAGCATTGAAGATAAAGTTATAGTCCTTTTGTCAAACCTTCCCAAGACCATTCCTCTTTCCCTCCCTAAGCTACCACATTCATGAATTTGGTATATATCCTATTCATATGTTTATAATTTTATTATATCTATGAGTGTAAGTGCCACTACATTTTTAAATGCTGTCATACTATCTATATCGTTCCGTAACTTTTCTTCCATTCTATATCATGTTTATGAGATATACTCATATATGAGATATAATCCATATGGATTTAGTGCATTTTACAGCTGAATTTGAATTCTATCATAGGAATAAAACACAATTTATATATCCATTCTTCTCCTGATAGAAATTTGTTTCCAATTCTTTTCTATTTTTAACGATATTGCAATGAACATCTTTGTTTAGGTCTCCTGGTGTACATGTGCAGGAATTTCTGCAGCAAAGCCCTGGAGGCAGAATTTCTGAGTCCTAAAGCTTATGCATTTTCTACTTTCTTAGTGGATATTGACAAATTAATTCAAATTCATGATATTAACAGGGTGAATACTATACTGTAGCTCATACAGCCCACTCCCTGTTTGATTTATTCTTCTGGGTGTCTAATTTGCCACCCTAATAATATGAGCAGAACAGAACTCTGCTGCCATATCCTACCCTGCAACCCAGTTATTCCTCCCCTAGGCTTTTCCATTGCATTGGTGACACCACCATTCAACTCAGCTGCTCAAGCCTAGAGCCAGGTGCCCTGCTTCATTCTCAACTTTCCCTCACCTCCCACATCCTCTCATCTACTCTACCAACAACACTGGACTGTACTCCCCCTCCAGTCCAGGTCCTCTCTGGGGACCCCGGTCACAGCCACAGACATAGAATTGCTTTCCCTGTCTCACCACCCAGGAGCCAAAGTGAGCTTTTCCAAACATAAATCTGAGCTCGTTGCTTTGTTGCTTAAAACTCCTATTGTTCCCAGAAAGAAATCCAAAACTCTTAATTTTTCTGTTTTATATGCTGTGCTGTTCCTCATGGTAGGGGTGGCACTGAGTCCATCTCTGAATCCCCAGAACTCGGTGACAAGCATGAATTAATCACAGATAAATGGATAGATGGATGAATGAAAATTTTCTACTCACTCTTGCCCCAATGTTCAGAATCAAAAAATAGAAAAATGGAAAGAGAAGCAGACATACACTCCTCTCCAAAGAGGAGCAAAGAGACTTGTCACCTTGATGGTTTTCAGTATCCGTAAACTGAGCAAATTTGGGAAATCCAAGTTGTTGCTAGATAAATCCTTGGCTTGCCAAACATCTTTGTTAAATCATTTATGAATTGTCTTATAGTATGATAACCCTGTTGTTATAAACATCTTCTCTTTGCAGCATTCCATCAGCATAAACACTTACCAAATGCTATGGATGTTGCACTCAGATCTTGCTGCTGAATTTGCTACTTTTTAATGAAATCAGTTTGTTATCATTATCTTACTAAGCGATTTCTTTCCATTTTTCTTCTTATTTATTAAATATTCAAGCATAATAAAATTTTGAGCATACAGAAAAGTTTTAAAATGATACAATAAGCACTCGCATATTCACCATCTAGAGTCATATCTTGTCATATTTGCTTCACACTTCTATGTATATATATATATATACTGTATTCATATTTTTATTCCAAGTAAATTAGACACATTATGACATTTTATGGCTAAGTGTTTTGACCTGTAACTTCTAAAATTAAAGCATTAGTGTACATAATCTCAGTCCTATTACTTTAGCCAGAAAATTAATAGCAATTCCCTGTATCATCGAATAACTGGCCCATATTCAAATTTTTCCTAACTGACATCACATTATATTTTGTAGAATTTTTTTCAGGCGAGAATTCATGAGCCTAATTGTTACAGCTCTTTGTCTCTTACTGCACAGCAAGCTCTCCCACCTGAATTTTCTTTTTACGACACTGACTTTTGGAAGAGAGATCAGTTGCCTTCTCGTACCTACACATCCAGTATTTGTTTCATGGTTTCTTAGTGATGTGATTTAGCTCTTTCCTCAATTACCTGTGTTTCCTTTAATCTAAAAAGTTAAGACTAGAAACTTGATAAGATTCAGATTAAATATGGGTTTTTTTTTTTGAAAGAATACTTTAATGGTGATGCTGAGTATTTCACATTCTGTCATAAAGCACATGATGTCGGGCTGCTGTATGATTTGCGATGCTAAATTTCATCACTCTATTATAAAACTGAGACTTTTCCTTTATAACAAGTAACTGATCTCAAGCTAAGCCTCTCCAAGAGCTGACATCATAGAATGCCTCCCATGTTCCAGGTAGAGAGCTAATGTTCTAACCTTCTATACGATCCTAAAAGGCAAGGGTCATTCATTCTGTCCATTGGAGGATGAAGAAACTGAAGCTCAACTGTTTAATCACTTTGCCCATGGAGGACATCTGCTTCTCAGCTGTATCCTTCACAAACTGATGCATAGTGATTGCACAGGGAGCAATGTTTTCTTGTTCCTAATCTATTTCCATGGATTTTCCAAGAATAACCAAAGTCAGATAAAAATGACAATGAATCTTTTTCCAAAATGTGTAGTTAGGACTTTATGACTGCCAGCATGGTGGCACATGCCTGTAATTCCAGGGGATCAGGAGGCTGAAGCAAGAGTATCTTGAGTTCAAAGCCAGCCTCAGCAAAAGCGAGGTGCTAAGCAACTCAGTGAGAACCTGTCTCTAAATAAAATACTAAATAAAACTGGGGATGTGGCTCAGTGGTTGAGTGCCTCTGAGTTCAATCCCCAGTACCCTCCTCCAAATAAAAGACTTTATCACTAAAACTTCTCTTAAAACAACTTACACATTCAGCTCATTTGAAATCAGCACTGTCTATATAGTGTTATTTCTTAACAAACCTAAATGCATGACTTTTTATCAATAGAAGTCGAACTCATTTATTTTTACATAGTTATTAATAATAAGTGACACTTTTGGAAACTTATTTTCCCATTTCAACTTACTGGACAGGAAGAAGGAACACAAGTAATAGTATCTCCCTCTCACGTCTGGAATAACTGCAGGAATGACAGGTAAGCTCCTTTCAGGCTTCACTGATAACAAAATTATCCATTGCTACTATTGCATGAGTATGCCCCATTGTCTTCCGTTTCAGGGAGAAGACACACAATGTTTAAGTATGATCTTCACTTGTGTTTTCTCTTTCTATGGACTCTTCCTCAAAGGAGAAAGATCCTGAGTTGTAGCCTCTGGGCTGGGACTTTCTGGACTTCTGGAAGAAAACTCATGGTAGAAGACAGAGAGGTTTCAAGGGGCAACTGTTAGCTGAAAAATAGATAATTACTATCATGTGGGAATTTACATGGTCTTTTTTAAATTTAATAAAGATTTCTTAGTTTAGAAAGACCAGAATGGCCTATAACTTACTGTCTACCATTTGTCCTTTGAATTAATTCCCTACAGTCTGACTTTGACTCCCTAAAAACTTCACTTTGAACTATTTAGTCCTTATGTTATTTTCTCTGTAACATTTAATTGTGTTGCATGCTCCTCACTTGACTTCCTCTTTCTCTCTCTCTCTCTCTCTCTCTCTCTCTCTCTCTCTCTCTCTCTCTCTCTCTCTCTCTCTCTCTCTCTCTCTCTCTTCCCCAACCCTTAGCATTCCATGATACTTTGTTTCCCTGACCTTTTTCCTGTTTCTCTGACCATCCTTTTATACCTCCTTCACCAGAATTCTCTGTGTCTGCCCACACCACACACAGTGGTATTCCCTGGGGTCACGGCCTGGGCCATCATCTCAGTTTGCATGCTCGTCCTGGATGATCTCATCACTGCTGTGGCTTATGCTTGGATGAGTCCCAACTCTGTCTTGGAGATGCAAATCCCCACAGTTCTCCCATGGACAACAGATTCATAAGCATGACTTCCTATGGTACATTCCCACCATAGTTCCCCAGTGAAGCTTAGCACATCCCAACTAAACTTACCCCATTCCCTCCCTCCATCCCCAACCCCTTCCTCCTCCTCTATTCCTCATTTGCCTAAGTGTCCCACCTCCCTCATACTCTCCCAAGTGGGAAATGTGGGATTCATCTTTGACTCTTCTACTCCCGCCCCAACCCACATCCTGTGAATCACTAAGTCTCATAGGACTATTTCTCAAATACCTTTTTTGTTCTTCTCTGTCTCTTCTGACCCATTACCCTACTCCATCTTGGGACTAGATTTCCTAACTGGTCTCCCTGTCCCTATCTGTGTTCCTTCTATCCCCAACAGTCTTCCATAGCCAGTGTGTCTACATAAACCACAAATCTGATGATACTAGTCCTTTTTAAAAACATGGATTTGAACTCCTGCTGCCCCTGATAAAATTTGAGTTCTTTTGCATAGATTGAAAGGTCCTCCATGATCTGTCTCTTCCAGCCTTTCCAGTGTCTTCTCAGCCATACTGAACTATCTATTCTTCGGAAGGGGGTGGTATTCCCTTCTATATGTCTATGTTTTCTGTACATGCATTTCACTTTTGTTGAAGTGGGTCTTTCCCAAACTTTCTTGGTTAACTCACACATGTCCTTCAAGATTAATATCAGATATCACCAGGTCCAAGATGCTTAGCAAGTAGTCTTTCTTGGCCATTGTCTCATTTGCAGATTTGCAATTCTAAGTTATTGAACATGCCCATCTTTAGCCATGGTTTATCTAATTTAAAATGTTGGGTCCTCATATTGTATATGTTTACTTAGAGTGTGTGAAGGAATTTTGACTCTCTTTCCTAATTACCTCTTTACTTCTTGTTGAAAATGGATCCCAATTCTCAACCCAAGAGGCCTGGATGAGCCCTGGCACCTGACTAGTTCTGAATTTCACCATCTATGGAAAGCTAAATTCTGCCCATACTTCTTATCCATTTATTCAGGCAAAAGTACCACATACAGTTATGTATACTGTGCACTGCATCTATAAAGGAACCCATGTGGAGATTACAGGAGTTCTGTCTCTATAGCAAATGGTCACCTGAATCTAGAATGTCAAAATCTACTACTTATATTTCAGCCATGTTCAATGGGTTGAGCCACCTTGCATGGTGAAGTTATCCCTTGTTGGTATGTCATCAGCAAATTATATTTGGATTAAATAGTTGGACATCCCTCTTGAGGATAAGTCCTATATCTAGCACAAGGTAGCAGTGTGTGGAGAAAAAAAAAAAAAAAAAAAAAAACCAACCTACAAATCTGAGTTTGAATTTTTGTTCTGCTAATTGTGTAGCCCTAATCAACCCCCTTAATCTCTTCGATGCCATTTTCCCCTTTTATTGGAGAGTAACAATATATAGAGATAACAGAATTAAATGGGTTAATGTATGTAGTCTATCTAGCACTGGCTCCGAATAGTTTATGTTTCCTATTCCTCCAACCCAACAGATTTTGGGTCACAAGATTCCATTGACCAAAGTGTAATGAGGACACATATCATCTATCAACTTGATAATTCTAAGTTCCTGCCCTATCTAGACAATTACAATATTCAAAGCACAAAAGAATAAAAAGGATATGGATCCGAAGTTCTCTGGTTACATGTTCTGGGTTCAGAGGAAGAGAAGTTTCCATTAAAATCATTGCCATTTACATTTTTTGTTTTGGCTGGGAATTACTGTTGTTTTTCTACTTATTTATTATTTTTATTGTGCAAGTTCACAACAAACATCTGATTTCTCTCTTTTAGCTGTCACTACTTCTCTCACTGCTGATGCTGCTAAGACTGTTGGGCTAATTTGGAGAAATGAGGAAATGTAGGATCCTCTTGTCTGTAGTAGTTCAGGTTATTTGAAAAATATCTCAAAGCAAAGCAACCCAAGCCAGAGATTCTTAAAGTCAATGTCCATATAGATGGCATTTGAGAACAGTCAGGGACAATATTTCCAGATTTTGTGAGCAAGTTGGTGGTGGAGCTGGAAGTATGTTTTAGTGGTAGATGGAATGTGTTTCCTCTGTGGAGAGAATAGCTATCATTCCTTTGGATTCATGTTCCAGGTAAATCTTTGAACAATTCACTTAGGAAAACATAATAAGGTTTATAATAGTTAAACCTTCTCACAAGAGCTCAGTCTTTGTGTCTCTCTGCCAAACCACACTGCAATATGAAAGCAGAAACTAACTTATGTTAGGTCCAAAAGACTATACTCTGGGAAATTTTTTCTTAAAAAAAATCAAGAGACCAAGAGGAGTATCGAGAAAGCAATGAAAGAATTTTCCAGCTAGTTGGATTGATTATGGCCATCTTAGTCCTGATTTCACACTTAACATCAAGGGACAATGAGTTCAGTAGAAAGGATGTAGATCTTTTTGAGACACTGAAATCCTATCCCTGGCACTTTGCTAGTCACTAAGGCTATAAAGATAGCCCAGTTCTTTCTATAGGGCACTTAGCAGGAGCAAATTTTTCACACACTTAAATATAAGTGTGGCCTAAATATAGCCAGTAAAATATGAGCTCAAGTCAGTTAAGTCAACTCTGCTGCAGAGGTAAGAGCAGATGCCTTCCCTTTTTGTTTTGCCATGCTGATAGCCAATATTTCAATTCTAACTGCTGAGTCAGCCTGGGACCCAGAATAGGGACCATGACACAACAGTGCAGGTCTCCCAAGTGGACTCTCAATCTCACACTTAAGTAGCATGAGAAGAAATTAAACTTTTATTATTTGATGTCCCAAAGATTTGGGGATTGTCATTGCCACATAATCCTATCTATGCTGACAAACACAAGCTCCTCTGTGGGACATTGAAAAACTATTGTTTCCTCTTTGAACATCATGTTTCTCATTTCAAAAATGAAGATAATCGAAGAAATAGCTACTGTCATCAAAGAATCTAAAGTTAGCACATAAATAGTAAATCCTCTTAACAAGGTAATTCTTATTCTAGCCAAATCTCTATTGATAAGGATGGAGGACTTTGTCTTCCCAAACCAATTTTGGAATATATTTCCTTCACAAGGTCTGGCCTTGGATTAAGTCCCAAGAATAACAAAAATCTCCAATGAACTTTATCAACAGATTTTCATTAAGAAGCAGAATCTACTTGCTTAAACATTAGCTAATAAAATCAGAGGTTTAAAACCAAAGAATTTTACAGTAGACAAGTGTCAAATCAAGATTTGATTCCCACTGACCACCTGACCAGGAACTGATCGAGTAGCAGAACATCCTGCCAGACTACTCTTCCTGTTCCCGAAACTGAGAGGATATCCCCTTACCCGCCAGAGCTGTGACCCAGGCTACACCCAGGCAGCTCCAGCTTTCCACGTAGCACAACTAACCTTACTACCTCGTGTTCCCCACTCTTGGGTTTTCCTCTGTGTGCCACATGCATGTATGTCTGTGTCCCCTAGGAGACTGGCAATTTCTAGCCCATCTTCCTTCCCTTATAGGCAGTTCTTAGATAGTTCCTATTTGTAATGGGCTGTTACCAGGTTAAACTTTAAGCACTCTGTGAATAAGGACCTTACTGTGAATTAGAAGCCCAGGGTCCTTCTATGCATGAAACAGTCTGTCTTCTTATTTTTTATACCAAAATAGATCTCCCTACAACTCTCATCCCTGGCTTCAAGTTCCATCTCCTAAAATAAAGCAGAACTACTCCTGCATGTTCTTCTGTGGAGATTAGAAAATCGTCAACTCTCCTCATGGGATCTGATGTCTAAATTCCTTATTCCTTGTCAGAACTAGAGTTTTCATTATCGCTCTTAAAGTATGGGGCATAGACGTATTTTGTCAAGTAAAGTGCAATTTTGTTTTTGACATAAATACCATTTATTGTGGTAATGGTTAATTCTTCAATGCCTATCAAGGTTTCTGGCTCATTGTAATGGCTCAATAAACATGATTAAGTAAATGCATGAATATAAACAGTACTGCTGGCCTGGTCCACACCAGTTCATCTGAAACCACATCTCTTTATCATGACCACAGACCTCCTCTGTCCCACCAGTTGTCACTCACTGCCACTTCCTTTTCTGTGTGTGACCACACAGGAAGGTTGTATGTGAGATTATGATGCAAGCTCATCTTCCTGAGCACTCTCTGCAGCTGCTTTGGTGCCCTCCACCATGCTTCAATACCCCAGGATCTATGTCAGCACTTACCACCTTTCCAGGCAGCCAGTGGAGGTAGGGTCTTCCCCCAGCCTCAGAACATCTATGAGGTCTGTTCTGTTCCTCCTCCAGACTCATCCTGTTTTACCCACCCACCTGCACACTGTACCTCTGTGCCTGTTCTTCAGTTGCAACTGTGTCTTCTGGTTCCTTGAAGATACTATGTGTCTTTCTGCCTCAAGCACATGCTCTTCCCTGTCTCTCCCCTGCCACTCTTTCTGTCTAGTGGACACTTACACTCATCTGTACCTAAGCACCATTTCCTTAGTAGAGTCATTCCCACTGCCAGAGAAGGACTGGGTGCTATTCAACTTTCCTAGGATGATACACCTTTCTTTCAGAGAATTAATCATACTTTGCAACTATGCAGTGATTTATGTCTATTTCTAAGTTCCACAAAGACAGGAATTTTATTTACTTTGGTCACTGCAGAATCCATCATGTCTAAAACAGCAACAGACATGTAGTATGCACCTAAAAACTATGTGTTGAAAGAATATGTCAGCATCGTCCTCCTTCACAAAGCTCATGTGCTCCATGAGGACACATAGTGAGGTTTTGTTGTTTTTGTCATGTTTGGGTTTTTTTGTTTGTTTGTTTGTACCAGGGATTGAACCCAGGGGTGCTCTATCACTGAGCCACATCCCCAGTCATTTTTTTTTTTTTTTTTTTTTTGAGATAGGGTCTCCCTAAGTTGCTCAGGGCCTTGCTAAGTTGCTAAGACTGGCCTTAAATTTACAATCCTCCTGCCTTGGCCTCCAGAGTCACTGAAATTACAGACATGTGCACCAAACATAGTGTCATTTATGCAGATCACTGTATTTCTCAGGAAGAACCTGCATGTTATATGGCAACAAAGCAGGTACTCAACGATAATGAGAATAAAGAAGGAAGAAAAGCAACATAAGGAGAAGGAAGAACAAGAAGAGAAATAACTAGTAATAGCACCCCCTTTACTCTCAGAAGTATCTCAATTTGGAGGGAAAAAATGTTATGGTCATCTTTCAGTAATGTTTTAAAGATGTTTTTAGGTCAGAGAACAGGGATGTGAAAGAGATTTGGAACTGGAAATTTTCCTTATCACTACAGAGGAGTTACAGGCAATAAGAAAGCCCAGAAGGACAATTTCATTTTTGGTAGTCCCTAAGGAGTCTCGAGGGGTCTCAGGGGTTTCTGAGTCTCAGAATGAACTCTGTATCCAACTGCTATGGAAGTTCAGATCTGGACTTTGTTTCTTTGTACTATCAGTGAAAAATAAAAATATCTCTAAAACTTTCCCCTACCCCATACCTCCCCCCAACACGCATACACACGTGTACTACTAATGGAGATGTCTTAGTCCATTTGAGCTTCTATAGCAAAATACTATCAATTGAGTATCTTATAAATAAATGCTTTTCTCATAGTTATGAAGGCTGAGAAGTCCGTAATTAAAGCCCGTCCAACTCAGTGTCAGATAGGACCTGCTTCTTGGCCTATAAATGGGCATCTTCTCACATGGCAGAAGGGATAAGGGACCCCTCTGGGACCTCTTTCGTAAGAATACTAATCTGATTTGTGGGAGCAGAGCCCTTATGACCAAATCACCTCCCAGAGTCCCTCACTTCCAAATACCACCACATTGGGGATTAAGTTATGAATCTAGGAGAACACAGACATCCAACAGATAGCAGGCAAGAACAGAGAAAAGAGTCATGTGACTTTTTATGATTTCTCCAATCTCCAAACGTCGTGGATTCTGACTTCAAAGTCCCCATCTAAGTCTAGTTCATATTCCCAGGACGAGCCTGACGGAAATCCTGAAAGACACGTCTGAGCCCAGGTCCAAGGGAGTAAGAACGACTCTGCCTTGTCCCTCTACCTTACTTTACAGCAAGGTTTTCCATTTCAAAATGCTGTTCCAGTTTGTTATAGCAGTTTGTAGCAGACAGAATTCCTGAACTTTAGGTCCTGGGAATCCACTTAGGTCTCAAAATCCAAAATCTACCTCCCAGTGTTCAATGTAGCCTCGTTTCTAAAACAGGATAGTGAATATAATGAGAGTTTCCTATAGTTGGGGTGACCCGGAAACCACTTAGACCCAGCTTCTCTTTCCACATCTAGTGAGTTGCTGAACACATTCAGCAAGAGCGAATACTTCCCCCACACACACACATACACACACACCATTGCAAATGTTTTATTTTCTTTGAATATGTGTATGCAAATGCTCAGATTACACCTGGATAGTTGTTGATAGATAAGAATGTCATTTTTAATATATAGATATGATCCAAAAATAAATACATAAATAAATACTCTCATACATATATGGATATTATATACTTATATGGGTGTATCCACTGATTCATTTATTTGTCCATTCAAAAATATATACCAAGTGTCTACCATGAACCAGACTCTGTTCTAATAGCTTTCAGTACGTTAGTGAACAAATCATTTAGCCCTGCCCAACTTTAGCAATTTCATTTTAGTGGGCATAAAGGTAAAAATCAAGCACAATAAATAAATTAATCAAATGATCTCTTAGTGAAAAGTGCTGGACTGGAGTAAGACGGATCAGGGACATGGACTACAGTGGGCGGATGCAGTTTTAACTGAGTGACAAGAGTTGTTACATAGATCTCATTAAGAAGCTGGTGTCTGAACAGAGATTTCAAGGACAAGAGGAAATAGAGGATTTGAGATCTGCTAGGAATGGTGTTCTCTTTACAGGAAACAAGCAGTGCAAAGATCCTGAGGTGGGAATGTACCTGCCATTTGTGAACAGCAGGAAAACGCTTGGAATATAATTTGGAAGACAAGAGTATTAGAGCAGCAGAGAGTGCAGCTAGAGAGGAAAGAGACCTGCTCCTATGATGCACAGAGACATGTGTAGATGCTGTGCATGTGTGCATCATACACATACCTGGACATATTTTTATTTTTAATTTTAAGTATATCTGTAGTTCTACTTGTGTTTTTATTGTCTAGATATTCATTGTAGACATATAGAGAAAATAATATGCAATATTTGTGTGGCCGTTTGATTGTGTCTCTATGGTATACTATGGTATTAGATGTTCATTCATGTATCTATTATGCAACTGAATGCATACATGACTTTATGGAATGTGTGTAGCCTCTCGTGTGTGTGTGTTTGTACTTTACACTAGGCTAATATACATGTTTACATCTATTTAAGACACATGCATATCTAAATAGTCATTCATTACTCCATATGACAGAAAAGTCTTAGATGTGATTTATATGAATTGTCCATTCAATCCAGGGCTCTCTGCAGGCACCTGGCAGGAGGCAGGGACCCACATCATAGATTCTGATGATTCTTTCTCTGAAGAGAACCACAACCCAAGGCAGAAAGCACTGTTGTTGACAAAACAAGCAAGCCCAGAGAGGTTTCAAAGACTGGGGGTCTAAGTCATGAGACTCCAGAAGACACCAAAGCTATGACCATCCGATTCCAGAGAACAGGCTTACCTACGCCACAACATAGATAAGTCATTGACCTGATTCTGGTGCTCTCTCATTTCCCACAGGGGCTGGAAGTGTCAGCCTCATCTTTGTCACATCCTACAAGAATGCAATAAGAAGAATAAGAAGAAAACATATCTTGTATTTTTTTCCCCTCAACTTGTTGCAAGAAAATAAATTGCTGATCCATTTGGATTTTAATTTGAGATTTTATTCTTAAAAAGCTTGGTATATAAGGTGAGATGTGAAAACTTCTTTTTTTCATTCCATTCTTGCCAAAGTTGTAAACCTAAGGCCAAGTTAATTAAAGTCAATGGAGAATGTATTTTTTTTATTAAACTTTTTCTTTCTATTGATTTTTCTCTCTCATACAAATAGTACAGACTTAGCTCTCAAAATCAAAAACACTAGAGCAAAGAAAAGGAATAATCAGACTCCCGAGATGATTTACAAACTCCAGCATAGGATTTCAGAGGTGGCTGAACTGGCAAGATGGTGAGAATCTAGGTCAGCTAAGAACAGACAGATCCAGCTCTGTGCCAGCTGAAGTGTGTGAGGCCAGAGTCCCTGTGCATTTGGCTTGTAAATGCTATATTTGTTTCCTGAGCTTGCAAACATGTGGACCATCCCAACAGTCTCCTAGTCTTTCTTCCCACTCTTAGTCCATTCCCCCTGATCATTCTCCATTCAGTAGCTAGGTTCATCTTCCCAAGCAATAATTCTGATGATATAATTTGTAGGCTCAAAGTTTTCAATGGTTTCCTCTAATCAAGGGTCAGCAAACTGTAGTCCACAGGCCAAATCCAAATCACACCTATTTTTGTAAATAAAGTTTTATTGGCACACAGCCATGCTCATTTGTTTGCGTATTGTCTGTGGCTGCTTTCCCACTACAACAGCAGAGTTAAATAGTTGTGGCAGAGACCATCTGGCCTGCTCAGCCTAAAATATTTACTATCTGGCCTTTTATAGAAAGACTGTGTCAATCCCTGCTGTAACCATTAAAAAAAAAATCATGATCACAGTCTAACATTTCAGGCCTTCAAGATAATGACCACAAGTTGGCTTCCCACTTTATTTCCAATACTCCTTAATATCTCTCATGTCAGAGTCAACTGAGACTGTTTGGTGTCCCCCAGACACCCATTGGAAAGGTTAGATTGGCCAATGCCCATCTTCTCTTCTTCTGGTAACAGTCCAGTTTTCCTTTGAGAAACTGCTTCGACCCCTCGGGCTTCATGGTTCTAGGGGAGTTAATACTACTTCAAGTTCCACCTCACTTCCCAGCCCCAGGAAAGAATCCATGGCAAGACTGGGCAATCTGAACATTCCATTCTTTTTATAATGATCAATGCTTAAGTCATCATATGACCAAAGCTCAACTAATATGGTGGAGTTCTGGACTTTGTTTTCGAAACTATTGGAAATAAGAAACCATTTTTTTCCACCAAATTCTTAAATCTATCTACTGCAACTTAGCACTAGGGAAAGTTATTTTGAGAATGAAACTGAAGCAGAGAGAGGGAAACACAGCCAAGACACAGAGAAAGAAAAAGGACTCCATTTCTTTTATTGGTTCTTTTTAGTTGTACATGACAGTACGGTCCATTCTGATATAATTATACAAGCATGGAATGTTTTATTCTAATTAAGACTCCATTTTGTGGAGGTATGTGATGGTTGAATTCACTGTGGTATATTCATGTATGTATACAGGAAAGTTAAGTCAGATTCATTCCACTGTCTTTCCTATTCCTATCCCTGCTCCCTTCTCTACATTCTCCTTTGTCTAATCCACTAAACTTCTATTCCCCTTGCTATAGGTTAATATCCACATATCAGAGAGAACATTCAACCTGTGGTTTTGGGGATTGATTTATTTCACTTGGCATGAGTCTCCCGATCTATTCATTTACCAGCAAATGTCATAAGATGGACTCCATTTTTAACAGCATGTCTTCAAGTACCTGATTCTAGCTATACCTGAAGTTACACTGCTTATGCACTCTTTAAGTCAGGTTTTTCATCATTGTGACCAAAAGATCTGACAAGATCAAAAAGGAGGAAAAGCATATTTTGGCTCCTGGTTTCAGAAGTATAATCCATGGTTGATTGACTCTTTAGCTCTGGGCCAGAGGTGAAGCGGAACATCATGGTGGAAAGTCATGGCGGTAGAAAGCAGCTCAGGAAACAGCAAAAAGGAAGCAGAGAACTCCACACAACAGGGACAAATACAAACCCAAAGACATGCTCCCAATGACCTATTTCCTCCAGTCAGACCCCACCAGCCTACAATTACCACCCAATTAATCCATATCAGTGGACTAATTCACTGACTTGGTTGACACTCTCATAATCTAATCATTTCAACTCTGAACATTCTTGTATTATCTCTCACAACACATTTTGGGAGATATCTCATATCTAGACCATAGCATACACTTTCCCTTTACGTGAATCATTAAGGTCCCTATTTGTTTTCTGAAATAGTTGGAATGAAATTCTGTCACTAGCAATTTAAATAGTACTGATGCAAACACTCTCCCTGGTTCTGCATCTGCATGTCATTGTTACATCTTCTTCCTCTAACCTGAATCCTTGAATGTCTTCTCCTTGACGACATATTTTTATGGAATGCTTCAAAAATTTGCATGTCATTCGTGCCCAAGGATCATAGCAATATTCTCTGTATCATTCCAGTGTTAGTATATTTGCTGCCAAAGTGAGCACCTGACCACATTTTATCCAGCATGAAGGGTTCATCTCAAACCTCATCTTCTCTATGATGCTTCTCCTGACTACTCAATGAAATATACTCTCTCACTTTTAAGCTTTGTATCTTATTTCTGCCTTTCTTATCATCTGAGTTGTGCCTTGAACCTTAAACTAAATGCATTAAAATGTGTATTGAATAAACAAACAAGTAGCTGATATGGAAAGAACACTTTTAATCATTACATTTGGGGTGAAAGTGCTGGAGGAATTGGAAGTACTTCAGACTGGAGTATATGTTCACCTAATCTCATAAAATGAATTCTGATGATTAACTAATTATTAAGCTTTCAGAAATGTTGCAGAGGCAATGCAAAAAGAGTGCCTGTATCCTTTTAACCCAGGTTTTACTCAATTCCAAACATTTGTTATATTTTTGCTCTTCCCCCATCTCTCTCTCTCTCTCTCTCTCTCTCTCTCTCTCTCTCTCTCTCTCTCACACACACACACACACACACACACACCCCAAAGCATTTCTTGAGGAGGCACCTAAAGTCACCTACCCAACCCCTAGCGATGCCAAACCTTGAGTACCCAAATTGCTTTTTGCTAGGTTTTCCTACTCTAAAGTCATTACATTTTAATCTTTGTGACTGATTTTATCACAGACACAAACTAACCAGCATATCGTACTTCAACAAAACTCGACCCACCTGCTTTGTCACCTGTTCATCTCTGCCTGGAGTAGCCATCACCATGATGGCCGTCAAATGATTATTCCTATCTTCTCCTTTCTTCTACATCGTCCATCAGTTTATTGGTGTTTACTGTAGGGAAGGCTTAAGGCTTCTCTCCCTCTGTCTCTCTGTCCCTCCCTCCCTTCCTGCCACCCTGCTTTCTTCTTTCTTTCCTCAATAGGGATTCAAGGATCACTACTTTATACAACAGGTGGTAAACTGTTACGATCATTATTTATTTTGATGCTTA
Organism: Sciurus vulgaris; assembly: GCF_902686455.1. Taxonomy (NCBI): domain Eukaryota; kingdom Metazoa; phylum Chordata; class Mammalia; order Rodentia; family Sciuridae; genus Sciurus; species Sciurus vulgaris. The sequence goes on from NC_136476.1 coordinate 64,240,299, forward strand.
AACTTTCCCAGATTCAGTCAGTAGGAGTCCCTTCAATCCGACTCCTATTTCCTTTGGAATTATTCCTATATTCTTATCACACCTTTCTACATTCTGTTGCCAAAAATGTTTGGGGCTCATCTTCCACTCTTCCTGTCCCAGCTTTGAAACCAACCCTTCTTCCATGAGGCCTTGGTTCCCTTCAGTGGAAAAATTCTATTTTGAAAGTGAGATATGGGAGTTCAGCTCCTACAGTGCTACTAGATAGCCTTTTTTCCAGTACCTTTCTGTAGATGGAGGGAAGAAATATAGGAGTGGATATAATGTACTGACACATAGGCATACACTTATGTATATAACATGCATCTATGTTTATTTGTACATCTATGTATTATATGTTTGAAAACAATACTGAGTTTACTTCTGTGTTTCCAATTCCAATCTAGCACTTTGGGTTTCTTTCTAGATTTTCTGTTCCCATATTTGTAAACCTCTTCTCTAATCATCCTCAATATTGACTCTGATCCTTGAACAGACGACAAGGGTCTTTTCTTGCCTTTGCTTTCATGAGAGAGCTGCTAATGTGTTCAAATTGCAGGGACTCAATAAATCAGTGCTGTTTGTTGGTGCCTGGGTCAGGGGTGACCTTGGCTTTGGCAGTGAAACAACTGATTCGAGAAACTTTAGGAAATCAGGAGGCCATGTGAGGGTGTCACAATCTGACTGACTACATGGCAGAAGAACCTCTTTAACTGGCCTTACAGGCTTCTTAAAATGAGGAATGAAAAATATTCTCAAAGTCTCTCTGAGGTTTTCCAGAGACAGGTGCTATATAAATTCAAATGTAATCATTGTTGCTGTGTGGAAAAAATTTTCTCCATCCATCTTGCAATACAATAGATGAAGACTATTTTTGAGGATCACTGCTGTTCTCAGACTTCTAAACAAGGAAAGCAGCTAAATATTGCATTAGGTGCAACAGCATCAGTCAAAATGAATTACAAACAACTCTCGACTTCCATATTTTAAAATTTTCTTTTACTTAAAAAATGCAGCGTGACAGAGGGAATGCACATGAACCTGTCTTGCTGCTTAATGCAGGGAATGCTCTCAACTCTGGATCCCACGGGGTGTGCAGTATAGGAGGAAACAATAGACAACAAGCCCTAAGTGTCCAGGTGGCCTTCATCATAGATTGCTCTGTCTTTTCTTCAGTTTGCAATATCACAGAAAATGATGCTGTCTCCTGCTAAGTCCCCTCTTTTGGAAGGAAGAAATTGATTAGGTCCTGGAGCTTTCCATAAATGCATCAAGTGACTTTCTCAGCATCACCTGAAACAGTAAGTGAAGAATCAGGACTCAATCGAAGAATGCTACCCTTTCCATTTATCTAACAGCTGCTTCCCGGACTCTCCACATAGGTTTTGTAGACCATGATTATTCACGGCTGCCTGTATTTCAGTCCATTAAACTTAGAGACATATATGTATAACCTCCTTCAGCCCCTGCCTAGAATCCTACAGAATAGCCACACTAGAAGAACCTTTGGAGACCTTCTTGTCTGAGTGCAGTGTTTTACTTTTGAGAACATTTTATACATGAAATTTGTCCAAAACGAGTCCCATTCTTCCATGCTTTAGCTGCATTGAAAAGCCATATCTTGGGTCAGTTCTGGATTTACATTTCAAAATACCACATTTCTTCCAAATAATTTTTAACTAAGAGAAGGTGATATACTAACCTTTCCTCTCACTCAGTCCCACACTACATGCTTGGCAGAGTGGAAAGTGCACTACAATGACACTAATCCTGGCACTGCCAACAATTAACTGGGTGACCTTGGGTGGGTACCCTAGCTTTGCTTAACCTTCATTTCTTCATTTTTTAAATATTGGTGAATGGATGAAGATATTCATTCATTCAGCAAACAAGAACTGAATGCAATAGGAATGTACTCTCCATTTAGTTTATTTGGTGTGTGACCTTGGGTGAGTTATCTGTAACTTAGTTTTCTCATCTGTGTAATGAGGAATGATGGGTAATAACAGAGGCAAGCAATTATGCATTCATTGCTTTGTCGTGAGGATTAAGCAAGATGACCATGTGAAGTATCCGTAGCAGTAATTGGTGCGTGTGAGGTACTAGTCACTGTTATTACAATTTTACCTGCTCCTTGTCTGGACTCTGATTATTAACTCTCTCTTGAGTTGATCTTCCTCTAGGTTCTAAGCCAAATCCTATCTGGCCTTCAGAGCTCAGTTTAAACAGTCTTCCAAGAAGCCCTCTCCCATTCCAGTCAACTTTTCCCCTATAACACCAACCCATAGTAGTGACATGATGATCTCATTTGAATATGCATATATGAGTAATTTGAATATGAGTATTTAGATATGCAAGTGTAACCTCTCCCTCTAGGTTCCTTGATGGTTGGATTTCTATCTGACTCACACAGAACCCAGTAACTTACAAGAAACTAATGAACTTCAATTGAATAAATGAGGTATAACATTGCTTAAATAGGCAGGCTACACTGGTTATATAAAGGGTTGTGTTGATTTTACATCAATGAAATCAAAAGACAGTTTTACTAAGTGTTGTTTATGAAACAGCTGATAATATAGACAAAAAAAATCTGCATCAGCAATCCTAAATGTTGGTCCTTGGACTAGAAATGTAGAAAAGCCTGGTACCCACCTTCCCAATATTCTGACTCAGTAGGTTTTGGTGGGATTGGAGGAGAATCCAAAATTTTTATTTTTTAAAGTATTTGCCAGTGATTGTATTGTGTGACCAAAATGGGAAAGTTCAAGTCTACATCACCTCTGACGGCATTCTCAAGGTTGCCTTCCCCAGATGAATGATTAACAACCATAGAGCCTGAGAGGTTTTTTTCTTTTCTTCTTTTTTCTTCTATGTTCATCACGATCAATGTTTTCTTTCCACATCAAAGATCCAGCTGTTAAAAGACAGCATTTGGGAAGAACAATGTTCTGAGTGACAAGACAGATTCTAGGATAAACTTAACCAAATATGTGCCAATTTGAATAGCCTACTTTGCCTCTCTGGGTTTTAATTTCCCTGTCTTTAAAATGAGGTCAATTATAACAGCAGTAAGAAGCTAATTTGGAGATTTTGAGGTTGACTTGGTTATTCAGCTTTATTCCACTGCAAGATTTCTTGATTTTGCTAAACACGAGTCTGTCATAAGCAAAAACATCTTGAGGGTATCTTGAAAGCAGTTTTCTGAACATACTGGTTTTAGCAGTGTCTTTAAAAGGAGAGGCGCTTTCCTGTATTGTCTGGAGCAGAATCAACAGCTTTGTGTAAACTATGCTGTAGGCCACCGAATTCCAAAAGCTCACCCTGGCATCCCTTTCTGGTTCAGGGATTGGGAAAATACTAATAGCAATTCAATTCTCACTACTTCTGTTAGCCAAACCCCTTTGGTTGCAAGTGACAGAAACACAACTCAAATTTGTTAGGCTAAACGGAATTAGCAGACTTGCAGCTAAACTTTAAGAATAGCTGAAATTAGAGCCCAGAAGGTTGCAGGAACTCTACTGCTCCCTGCATGTCACCTCTGTGTGCTCAGCCTGGCTTCCTCCATACAGCAGGGGACATGGCTGTCACTTACATGTTCATCTGCATCTTTGGCACCAGGGAGGTGCTATCCTTTGTCTTGTTACAATTTGGAAATTCTTGGGGAAGGACTCTGGCCTGGCTTGGGTCATGCCCACATCCTGAATGAACCATTCATGATAAAGAAGTATTCTGATTGGTAGGTCCTACTAACAGCACATTTGAGTAAGAGGAAGAACTATTTCCCACTTCCCAAAAGAGTACGGCACTCCGGGGGAAACAGTGCCTAGGAAGACCAGTGAGTGTCCACTGCAGAGAGTCCCATAGGTGTTAAGTGGACAGGTATAAGAAAAGGGTTATGTATTAGCCAACTACGTGGGATGTTACACAACAAAACACATTTTAGTTCTGCCATGAATTAGCTGTGTGACCTTGGCCCACCTCATTCATCTCTCTGCATTTTGACTACTTACATTGTCACATCTTTTCCACCTGATTTGGGCTCTTTGAGACTGGACCGCAGGTATTTCTCATATTTACATCTGCAGGACTTAGTTCAAAGTTTGACTCTTCATAAGTACTCAAAGATGTGTTGTTGCTGTTAACATCCAAGCAAAGCTTTATTTTAATTAAACTTGATTTTTAACACATATTAATTATACATGCTAATGGAATTCTCTGTGATATTTTCATACATATACTAAGTATGTATTGACCATATCCATCCACCCTCCTTCTCCTCTCTACCCCTCCCCAGCGCTTCCCAGGCCTCAGCAATCACTGTTGACCCAAGCAAAGTTTTAGTGCTCCTTATTGACATATGTATAACAAATACATTTCTTAATGAAGAAAAGAAGGTGAAAGGAATAAATAAACAAGAAAGAAAAGTAAAGCCAAATACATACCATGCTTGTTAAAAAGCTGCAATGGCACATTTGCCTTTAAGATTCTTTAAAGAGCACAGATCAGAGATAGTAAAACACTCTGCAGTTGGGGTCATCAGATATAGAAAAATAATAATCATAGTAGCAACAATAGGAACCCTAGTTAGAGTTAAATTTCTGATAAAAATCAATAATGTTAGGATTCTATATGCTACATTTAGAATATACTTATACTAAAATTTATTTATTATTTATCTAAAATTCAGTTTTATCTGGATGTCCTGTATCTCATCCGGCAATGCTATCTATAATTAGGTTTTCCATGCCCAAAAGAGAAGAACCAAACCAGTTGCTCAGGTGAAGTTGAGTTTTTTCCAATAACAGATTTCTCCAGGGCTCCTAATAAAGGTGTAATGAGGTATTTAATGATGCTTGCTTAACTGAGCTCCCCTCAACTCCCCAGGTCTGGATTTTCCCCTCTGTACAATGAAGGCACTTGGCTCAATGATCTACAAGTTTCTTCCTTGCACCAATGCCCTATGATCATCTGTCTGTGATTTTTCACACCCTGGGATTGTGCTTTTGGACTAGAAGGCTCTGCTGCCACCAGAGGCCACCAACTGGAGCTTTCACGAAGCTGACTTCTTCATTGCCCTGAAGATGTAGACCTTCCATTCCAGCTCTGGCTGGTGGCTCTGGTGCTTCTCCCGTCTCTCATTGCATTTGTACTCCACTGCTAAACCCCTGGGTCGAGCAGGGGCAGTGGGGCAGCGGGGCAGCTACGGCTACCGCTTTCTCAAAGAGAGCTTCACTGAGGTCGGGCTGTGACTGCTTTAAAAAAAAAACAAAGAGAAGCTCAGGACTCAAAGCAACCTATCCCAGCTGACTCAGCCAACTGAGTCAGACCCACAGTCTTTCCACCAAGGATGCTGTCCCACAGAGAAGCTAAGGCACAGAACCTTAGAGAACTTTTCTCAGTTTTCCCCAGTGGGACCCAAGAGTTTAACAAACTATGATTAGGACTTTTTGCCTAAGGGAAGCTCTCCAAGTTTAGATTTATTTATTTACCCATCATCTTACTGGGGTTTTTTTAAAGGCTGCATGACTGAGAAAAAAGAAACTGGAAAACCTTTTCCTCTTCTTCTTGGACCATGGAGCAAACCAGTGGATTCCGAGGAAAGAGTTCAGTCTGGCAAGATCAGTCTTCTAGACCCCTCTTCCAACTTCCGCCCTTGGCTCCTGCCTGCCCTGAGGGCCCGACTTAGCAGATAGTTGTTTGCATCTCCCTGCTTCCCACACACACACTGCCTTTGAGCCTTTCTCTCTCTCCTTCAGGATACGGCTCAGGAGTCCCAACTCCTAGGGAGTCTCTCCTCATTCCCTCAAGTTGAGCTGGCATCCCCAGTCAGCTCTGGGTGCCTATATCTCTTATTACATGAGATAACAGATTATGGTTTACACCTCTTTCATCTAATAAATCCCAAGGTTCTGACGGGAAAGTGTGTTAGTTTGTTTGCTTCCTGTGTCCCTTCAGCATTTAATGTAGCATCTAGTATAAAGTTAGAGTTCAGCAAGTACTTGTTGAAAGACAGAAAAAGGAAAAGGAGAAATAAAGGAGGGAAAGAAGGGAAAAAGGAAGAGTATTTTTGTTGTGAGTTTTCTCAAGAGAAACAACCAATAAGAAGTAGATGTGTGTGTGTGTGTGTGTGTGTGTGTGTGTGTGCGCGCGCGCATGCGCGCACAGAGAGAAAGAGAGATTTATTTTCAGGTGTAGGCACATGTTGACTATGGAGACTGGGAAACCATCTGCCCTCTGCAAACTGGAGAACCAGGAAAGCTGATGCTAGAGTATAAAGGCCTGAGAAGCAGCTGCACCAAGGGCAGGTGAATGCCCCAGCCCAAGCGCACAGGTAGAGAAGATGAATCCCCCTCTTAATCCAACTCTTTGTTCTGTTTGGGCCCTCAACAGACTGGGTGATGCATTGGAGAAGGCATGCACTTCACTCAGTCCGCTGATTCAGATCCTGCTCTCCGCTGGAAATACCCTCACACGCACACCCAGAAATAACCAGACACCTGGGCGTCCCAGGACCCACTCAAACTGACACACAGTATTAACCATCCCAGCATCCTATCTCCAGAAGGATGAATACCCATTGATGTTTTGTTTGTTTCAATTACTATTCTCTCAGAGATGTCTTTGAACAGTTTCAATTCATTTGTTTTGGGATTTAAACATAATTAATCTTATTAAGTTCTAATCATTCCTCATACTGAAGAATTAGGATTACGACTTATAATTGTCTGGATTGTGCCCCAAAGTCTGAATGAAGGCCCAGACACTTTGGAAGGAAACATGTCATTATCTCTTTCAGCTTATTCTTTGGTTTGTCTCTCTTTACACTTTCAGGCATAGGTTCAGGTTAAATGCAATTAAAGCAATTTGGCAGTGACATTCACTCGCACATCCATTTGACTCATTAGTGATGCCAATTTTTCTTCACAAATATTTTCATATCTGTTTCATCCTAACTTCCCTGCCATTGCATTGAGCCAAGCTCAGCCTCTCCGACCTGAATGATTAGCATAGCCCCTTGATGATCCACCAACTTCTGTGCTTCTCCACCTCTGGTCCAATGTATGCAGCCATCAGAATGAGCTTCCTGAGGCTCCTTAATGGCTTAGTTGTCTTTACTGGTCTCCTTTTCACCTTTTTTAATTTGTTGTTTTTTTTTTTTAACTTTTTTAAAAATTTTTACAGACTTCATTTTGACTCATTTTACACAAATGGGGTACAACTTTTCGTTTCTATGGTTGTGCACAATGTAGATTCACACCATTCATGTAATCATACATTTATATAGGGTAATGATGTCTGTCTCATTCCACCATCTTTCATACCCCTGCCCCCTCCCTCTCCTTTCCCTCTATGTAATCTAAAGTTACTAAATTCTTCTCATACTCCCCACCTCTCCCCCCTCCCTTATGTATCATCATCCACTTATCAGAGAAAACATTTGGCCTTTGGTTTTTGGGGTTTGACTTATTTCACTTAGCATGATATTCTCCAATTCCATCCATTTATCTGCATATGCCATAATATTATTCTTCTTTATAGCTGAATAATATGGAATGAGACAGACATCATTACCCTATGTACATGTATGATTATTACACAAATGGTATGAATCTACAATGTGCACAAACATAGAACCAAAAAGTTGTACCCCATTTGTGTACAATGAATCAAAATGCAGTCTGTAAAAATAAAAAAACAAATTTAAAAAAAATAACTGATCTGGGAAGGACATCAGTCACACTGAATGAGGGCTACCCTAATGAGTTCATCTTTCCTTGATTATACCCAGTAAGGCCTTGTCTCCAAATAAAGTTACATCTGAGTTACTAGGGATTAGGAGCTCAAAATATGAAAATTTTAAGGACAAAATTCAACCCATAGCACCATCCTTCCAGGCTCTTTCATAGTTCCATGTTTTACACATATTGGTCCATCTGTTTGGAACTCTTTTTCCCTAAGCCCAATCTCCACAGGTAAAGTTCTTTCAATTAAATCTTCTATTTTTGTCTTTTTTCTATTCACCATTGTCTTGCATTTCTCTTCTACTATAACCTTTCTTTTAGTGGATGATATCCATTTGTTTCCATGTCTGTTTCCCCATCTATACTTCAGGGCACAATGGTCTAATTGTGTTCCCAGTGCCATCCACAGTTCCAGACATATAGTAGATAATTAAATGTTTCAGAAAAAAATAAATTAGAAATAATGAGCAAGAGGAAATGACACCTAAGCTGAATTCCCCAGTGAAGTTTAAAAGTTATCCAAATGAAGGTAATGAGGAATGCTTTCCAGACAAATGAAGCACTATGAAATATTTGTGGAACTATTAGTTATAAAGTAGAGAGTTACAAATTATAAGAAGTATGGCTAGAAATGTAGGCAGGGGCATATCATGAAAGAACTTGTGAGTTAAAGAGTTTCATCAGCATCTTTTATTTATTAATTCATTTTACACTAACACATATGTTTTACTGACTTCTTAGCATGTGTTAAATCACTGGAAAGTTTTTAAAAAGTAAACAAGATGATCCTATTTGTGTATTATAATATTAATGTTGGAAGTAAAGTAAAGATAGATTGAGAAGAGTCAAGACTGGAAACGGGGTGGTCGCTGAAGAAACTGTCATCCCAGCCCAGGTCAGGAATGATAAGAGAACGACAGAAAAGACATCGTAAAAATGAGAGGAGGGGGTGAATCACAGCAATGCTTAGAAGGTGAAAGTGGATGACTTTGATAACTGACTGAGCAGCAGACATAAGAAGAGTGAAAGAGAGAAGACAAATCCGACGTCTGGTGGGGTGAGTGGTTGGATGGTAGAACCCTTCATAGAAACTTCAGAGACAGGAGAGAAGGAAATTGGAATACCTTTGGAGGTAGGATGGAGTAGAGTGTAAGATAAGGAGAAGGACAAACGCTGAGTTGAATTAGAAGTGCTCAAGGGATATCCACTTGGACAGGGCAGGTAGATGGCCAACTCTCCCAGTCTGGAATTTGAGAGAGGTTTTGGCTGGAGAGATTGGTACTAGAATCATCTAAATAGAGTAAAACTGAAATCATGGAACTAGATCTGTGACCCAGAGAAAGTGTATGGAGTGAGAAAAGGTGGGACTAATGATGGAACTCAGGCCCAGTAGAAGCAATCCAGCAGCTTCTGCGCTGTTCTACTTCCTTGTAAACATATATTTGGAATACTACAGATTTTTCAGGCTCATATTAAATACTGCCGTTGAGGAACACTTAAGTTTATGAAAACAAATGTAATCAAACCTGTGACTTTGAAGAACGATAGAGCCAAAAATAGCAAGACAAAGAAAAAGAAAAAAAATGGGTCTTTTTGTTACCCATTTTATTCTGTTCTTTTATTCTGCTGATTTTATTATTTATTTGTCATTTGATGCACTTAAAAAATAGTCATAATTCATAAACCTAATTTTCCCAGGAACCCATTCAAAATTATAATTATAAAAATCAAGCTAAATCAAATCTAGAAAGAGAAAGTTAAAATCTACCCCTTTTCCCCCCATTCAGGGAAGAAAACATAGAAGTAAAAATCTTTGCTTAGGAGGAATCCTACACAACCATCGCATAGGATGAGAGCACGAGAATTTTCTGATTTCAGAGATGAAAACCTGAGGATCATGAATGAGCGTGTCACAGTGGATGTTAAGTGCCAATCATTTACAGATTCTACTCCATCAAGCCACACGACCCTCCCCCTCCTTTCAGCATCTTGGTCCCTCTTCCACTGTCACAGAGCAGCTGTCTAGACCAGAACGCACCAAGAACAGAGATGGCAAGCCTACTGTGCCTCAAGGCACACTTGTGATAGGGAAAGGCTGTTAGTCTATTCCTTGACTGTTTTATTTGTCTATTGTTAAATATCCTCTCTATATCCTCAGTATTTTTCATCTATAAAATGAAAACTGATTTTTCCACCTAATGCTCTTGCAGTTTGGATAGTTACCCCTATAGGAAAATCATTCATATGGTTTACCTGCCAGGTTAAGGCTTTCTAGTTCCACCAACAGCACTATCACAAAAACTCTAACCTAAAATCCTACTTTTCCTCATTATATTGAGGAAATATAATCCAAAATCAAGAGTAATTTATGTGCCAGAAACATGCATTAGAACATTAACTAACATAGAAAGGTAATATTTCACAATGGGAGATGAACAAAGTAAATATGCATTCACCAGAATTTTTTGCAGTTCTGAAAATGGCATGTTTATGAGAAAAGAACTAGGATAGAAAAAGATACAGGTGATACCCAATTATATTTCTGTAATAATCATAGCTATGTAAAAATGCTGTATCATATGGACAACTTCAAGAAAACTCCCATAAATACATTTCTAAAATCAAATTATTTATCTTTTTAGTTTCTATTATATATAATATATAATTGAAAAAAAATGTGTGTGTATATATATATACACACATATATATTCTTCACAAAACTCCCCATATAATATAGGTTGTTGCTGATGCCATCTCCTTTTAACAGAAGAGGAAACTAAACTCAGGAATTGCCTAAGACCAAGTCTTAACATGTTGGAGTAACAATATTGTGAGTGGATTGTTTTAGTGAGCATTTTTTGTCACTGTGACCAAAAGACCTTACAAAAACAATTTCATAGGAGGAAAAGCTTATTTGGAGCTCACAGTTTGGGAAGTCTAAGTCCACAGATGTTCAACTCCATTGCTTTGGGCCTGAGGTGAAGCAAAATATCATGGCGGAAAGGTATGGAGGAGGAAAGCAGCTAAGGACGTGAAAATCAGGAAGCAGAGTGCATTGCTCACCAGAGACAAAAAATAAACCCCAAAGGCACACTTCAATAACCCACCTCCTTCAGTCACATCCTACCTGCCTAGAGTTAGTATTCCATTAACTCTTTCCTCAGATTAATGCATTGATTAGGTTAAAGCTCTCAAAACCCAATCATTTCACCTCTGAACACTCTAGTATTTTCTCACATGTGAGCTTTTGGGGAACACCTAATATCTAAGTCATAACATGGATTGTCTTCCTTTTATTGTGGTTTCTACTTATGGTATTGAATGATTTTATATTCACCCCTCCCTGCGTATTTTCTCATAATCACTCATGATAGTGGCAGAGAATCTCTGTTGATCATTAATCAGCTAAAATAAGTGAGCTTGAGCCATCCCTTGTACTGAAATTATATCATAACTGGGTTGTAGAATGCAGAAGGAAGGGGGCTTGTGGCCCTGTATCTTGGTTGACTCCAGCCCCTTTAAGACTACTAATGCGAGCTAGCTCAGTACATCACAGAGAGAAGACTTGAAGACCCACTTAAATGATTGACCTATTTCTCGGCTCTCTGTTGTTGCAAATTACAAGAATATACTGTGTGCATTTTCAGGTAATTTGATACTATTACCTTAAAACTCACTGGTTCCACCTCCCCCTTTCCCTCCCCTGTTTAGATGGAATATCTGACCTTTTCCCTTGGCAGGCTGCTTCTCTCTTTTCCAGGTAACTGATGATGATTTTTTACCCTGGATGATAATCAATATGTAGAAGCTGTCTTTATTGATTTGGATAAAACCACCAATTATGGCTATTTTGAGCAGAGCTCAATGGGATTAGATGTGATTACATGGCATTGGGGGTGTGAGCCCATCAGCACCCAGACGCTTCTGAAAGCCTATTTAATTGTTGTAGATGAAATGCAAATAGGTGCCCATAACCAGTACCCATTCAGTGGTCACTATCTCCAACCTTCACTGGACAGACACTCCAGGCTGGACCACTTGACCATGTGCTTTTCAAACAACTAAACCTTAAAATTCTATGAATCTGTCTCAGAAACAGCAAAGAGAATGGCTCAACGGTAGAAGCAACGGCTGGTGTGAGTCCTGTTTGCTCCAGTCTTGGCTGTGTCATTTACCCAGAAATCACAGACAGCAACATTTCCAGGAATGTGTGGATTTCAGGCAGATCAGAAAGAACGCCAGGAGATGGAAAGAGAGAAAAGCAGGCTTTAGCACAGGCTGATACTCTCGACAGACAAGGCCTTCTCACCATCTCCACACATCCTGATAGGTGCAGGTCCATTGATGCCTCCTCTGAGACTTTCTATATCACCTTTTCTGGAAAATAGCTTTATATTCCAGTGATTGGGAGTACAGAATTTTGGAGCTAGCTCGTTATTTTTTTTTAGTGAGTTTACTTTATGCATATTATCAAACTTTTCAATGAAAAGTTTGCAAAATAGGAACAATAATGAGATACTTAGAACTGTGCATGGCCTCTATTCCTAGCCTTCCTTTGCACTGATAATCATAAGAGTAAGAGCCCCAGGGCACACCTCTTCTCCCTGCCCTGACCAGCTATGTAGCCTATGTCTACATTTCTGTATCTGCAGCAGTTACCTGATTTATCAGGTGCCATGGCCCATGGAAAGTGCTCTCTTTGATGCACTTTCCCTTTCCATCCATTTCTGAGTAGGTTATCTGAAGCTCAGACTACTAGGAACACATATTTCTTCCACCCCTTTTGGGCAAGGTAGCACAGCAAGTCATAATGACAATAACCAGCCAGAGTCTACTCATGGATGCATTCATCCAGTCACTCATTTAAGAAGGATTTAGAGAGCATTTACTAAAGGAGATACCATTCTGAGCACTGGGGTACAGTCCTGATCAAAACAAATAGGGTCTCTGAAACAGGGAATCCTACATTCCAATGGAAGAAGAGAGATACTAAACAAATGTGGCAAATAAATGGAACAAGGTAAGCAAAATGCTATGAGAACACCATGCAGAGTCATGTAGCAGAGAGCATGCACAGGGAGAAAGGCTGTTAATTTGATTAGACACAGAAACCAAAACCTGGAAGCCAGAGGATCTCTGCTGGCGAGATTCTGGGTAGAGTTGAAACAAGGCTAGGAGGTGGGAACAGGGCCATATGTGTGAGGAACAACAAAGTCAATCCTTGCTCCCAAGCAAGGTGAAAACTCTCCTTCAACAAAATTCCTGGTGCCCAGCCCACTGAAACCTTTAGCTCCTGTTTTGGAATTCCTGAACTGACTCAGTCATCGCTCAATTCCTGGCCCAGAGTCACACTGAGTGCAGGGCCCAGCCTTGCTGTTCCTATAGCTTCTGCTATACCACACAGTGTCGCTGAGATCTGGTCTCCACCCCATTCTCCATAATCAGCACACTCAAGCAAGGATAGGGATGCATATTTGGGGGGCCGAATATTCCCCCATGTGTGTTGCACTCAAACCAGCCTGCAGAGCACCCTGGCTATCAACCCCTTGCCAGCAGGTTATTTCTCTGGTGGTGTTTTCAGTTCATTCAGATCCCCTAGAAGTGGCCCCCTAGCACGTGCTCAGTTCTGGAGTCCAGACCACCTAAGAAGCAAGGAATCACGCTCCATTCCATATCACCCTTCTCTTCTCTAGAAGGTAGAAGCACAGCCTTGGAGTCAGATGGATCTGGGTTCAACCCCTTCTTTTCCACTGACTCAATATGTGAACTTGAACAAAAGATGTAATTTCCCTGTAGCTCATCTTCCTAATGTATAAAATGGGGAGAATAATAATGACTACATCATAGGTTATAAAGCACCAACACAGATCTATCATATAAAAATACACTCAATAATTTGCTACGTCTGGACCAAAGTGTGGAGCTTGACTTTCTTCTTTTAACAACAGTTCCTTTCATTTCTCAACAGTTCCTTTCTCATGTAATTTATATTCTCCATGACTTGGACAAGATGAAACACAGTCTGGAAAACAGCTGTCAAAAGGTTTATTGAGTTACTGATTCCTACAGAGAGGGTCCTCAGACCCTCATAGGAGTAGAACCCTGATCTTCCCAAGAGTGCCTGAGTTTGTGAGAGATACAGGGCCTCATTCCTTTCTCTGAGTCCCTTAAAGTTGCAGAAAACTAGATGTTCGTTCATATGAGCCACTCTGATGCGTGCACACACCTGGACATGCATTAGCTTCATGGTGTCAGAAAACAAGCATGGAAAACCCACTGAAAGCCCTTTACTTTTTCCCTCTTATTTTTCATGTTCTTTAGAGTTACCAAAGAGCATTTTTGTTAAGTTAAAAAAAAAAAATCTAGTACAGTTTGCTTTTGGAGATAGCTCTTTACAAAAGCAGCAAGCTTTTTCAGGAATGAAAGACAGAACAATTGGAAACTCCGAGTGTGACTTCTGGCCCCATCATTTAAGACCGAATTCTCCTCTCTGAGACACAATGATGGTCTCCATTGCATAATTTAGACTCCTGGCATGCACTTAAGTCCTATTCATGCAAAGAGTAGCTCAGACTGCAGCAAAGGCAGAATGTGCAATCGGCTCTGTGGTGGTGTGGGAAAAGGACTGGTGAGAGAATTTTTCTGCTAATCCTCTACCCTTTCTGACGCCAACCTGGCATTTGGGAATGGAAAGGAGGATAGAGATTAGGACTGTGTAGGCTGAGGTGAGATATTTAGTAGTATATACACAAGTCTTCCTTCTCAAACATAAAACTGATAAATGGATCACTTTTTACATGGAAATTTTGTACTGCTTTCTAAACACCTTGACAAGATCTAGTCAAAAGACTAAAAACATATTAAGATCTGGATTTTCAAACTTGAGAAGAATGGGCTCATCTGTGGAGCAGGTTAGTACTTCTGAGGAAGTGGCCCTCACATTCTGTGGGTGTGTTCACATCCAGGTCATCACCAAGACTCAAACTGTCTGTTCTGTTTTGTTCCTTTTTAGCAGCTTTGATCGTTTGACCGTGAGATTACACCATCGCTGAGATTCAGCATGCTCTCTCTGTTATTCAGTTTTGCCACTGCTGTGACCAAAAGACCTGACAAGAACAATTTTAGAGTGGGAAAATTTTATCTTGTGGCTCCCAGTTGCAGAAGTCTTTGTCCATAGATAGAAGACTCCATTGCTTAGGGATAAGATGAGGCAAAACATCATGGCAGAAGGGTGTGGCCGAGTAAAGCAGCTACCAGGAAACAGAAAGAAAGCTGCTCTCACTGAGGACAAAATGTATACCCCAAAGTTACACCCCCAGTAGCCCACCTCCTCCAGTCACACCCCACCTGCCACAGTGACCACCCAGTTAATCCCTATCATGGATTAACACACTAATTAGGTTAAAGCTCTCATAACCTAATCATTTCACCAAAAGTTTTCTTGCATTGTCTCATCTAAACCATAATATGCTCCAACTCAACTATAATGATAGAAAAACAGCATTTATAAAAACCTCCCAGTCTCTAGAGGATTGAATGTTATAATGTCTGCAGCTTCCTAAAGTGTTTTCCTATCTTCATCTTGACATAACACACTGAGGAATCCTCGTTAGGTATTTATAGTTTGGTTACTATACAAGAAAACAAGTCCCATGCTAAGTCCCATTCCCTCTTCCCTCTGGTTCCTAAGTGACTTCTTTTCTTTCTTTCTTTATTCATTCAGTTGGTTCAAACTTCATTTAATAAATAAATGCCAACACTCCCATCGTTTTAGCTACCACCTAATGATAATGGCCTTGTGCTCCTTCTTCCAATCTCCAAATCATGAATGACCAGCTGCTTAATGCACATCCCCACGTGGCTGCTTCTCAAACACTTCTACACACCTTCCATAAATCTCATTTCTACCTTCCTCCAACCTTGAATCTAGAGCTTAACTCATCCTCTTTCTTCCTCCTTCTCTTCAATTTCTGACTGATAGAAGTCTATCAGCACATTTTTCCAAGCCACAAACTCTGAGGTAATAATCAATACTCCCTTTCCTGACTGTATAGCCCCAACTTCCACCACCATCTGCCTACTACCATCTTCCAAATATCTTTCCCTCACCCCCTCCCATTTTTCTTTCTTGTCTCCATGAATATGACCGAGACTTCTTCCTTATGTTAGTCAGCTTTACATTGCTGTGGCCAAAATACCTGACAAGAACAACTTAGAGAAGTAAAACTTTATTTTGGTTCATGGTTTCAGAGGTTCAGTCCGTGGATGACTGACTCCATTGTTCCGAGCCCAAGGTGAGGCAGTGCATCAAAGTGTAAGGGTGTTGTGGAGTAGTGCTGCTCTGCTCATGGTGGTCCAGAGGCAGAGAGAGAGGGGGCAACCAGGGGTATAAGATACACACTCCCAGAGACTTATTTCCTTCAGTCATGTATCACCTGACTACAGTTACCAGCCAGTACCGTAGGTCTTTAAAATTACTGAGCAATTAAATGGATCAATCAGCTGATTAGGAGAACTGTAATCAGCTCTCCTCTATATCATTTCATCTCTGAATATTCCTGCACTAACTCTTCTCTACCTTTTTCTTACTTTTTACCCAGGACTCAGCTCGTGGAATATCCTCCAGGAAGAATTCTCTAATCACCTTCCTTCCTGATTATGATGTGGTCGCCTTAAAGACAGGACCCTTTTCTCACTCGTTTCTGAGTCTGCAATTCCTAGCATAGGACCTCCCACATGGTTCTCAGTAAAGGCTCAGACCAAATGAGAATTCAGTCTCAATGTGCTACCGTCTGAATGGCAATGCTAAAGGCAGCTCACCATCTTACCCAGAAGGCCTCAGAGGCCTCATGAGAAAACTGCCTGAGTTCTTCAAGCATCCTGAAGTGGAGATGTAATTAGATCCCCATCACTTCTAGCTGTGAGCTAAACAAGCCTCCTGTACCATTCTGAAAGCTCCTGACCACTCTGCTTTTACTACGCAGAAGAAAAACTTGAGGCAAGGAAGTTGGTGGCAGATACCCTCAGACTTTTGAGAAGGTCTACCTTGATGTTACTCACTGAAACTTAGTGGGAACATAGGAATCAGGCAACCTGATTTATTTTAAAAGTCAAACTATCAGTATTTAAGAGAGAAAAGATTTAAGAGAGAAAAGATACAAGAAAGTGTAGAATGCTAACCTCAATCTCAATCAACAAGGAAATAAAGAATCATAATAAGATTACTATGAATGACAATAACTTCCAATATCTCATTTCATCTTCGCAACAATTCTATCAGGTAAATACTAATTTTATCTCCATTTGTTTAGGATACCATAGAAGCTCAGAGAACTTTAGTATCTTACCCAGACACACACATACACACACACACACACACACACACACACACACACACACATAAGTGAACAGCACAGACAATATTTGAATACAAGTCTGCCTGATTTTAAAGTCTGTATTCTCCATCATCAAGCTATATTGTCTCTCTAAAAGGAAAATTTAAAAATTCAGGAAAATTGATTGCTTAAACAGGCCACAGCAGTATACGCGAGGTGCTCAATAACTGTTGAAGGGAAATGAATAAGTGAAAAATTCACCTAAACTTTTTAGCTGGTTCATTTTCAGATTTCTTCTGTTTATGGAACATACTCCCCAGGAGTTCTCAAGCCAAAATATATAGTGTCTCTGTTGTGGTTTGGACCTTTAATGTCCCAAGAAAAGTTTATGTAATAGGCAATGCAGGTACGTTCAGAGGTAAAATAAGAAAGCTGTAACCTCATCAATGGATTCATCCATTTGATGAATTAATAATTTGAATGGATTACTAGGTAGGTAACAGTAGACAGATGGAGTGTGACTGGAGGAAGTAGGTCACTGGGGGCACCTGCATCTATCCTGCTCCCCCTACCTGCTCTCTGTTTCTTGTCTTCCCTGAGCAGCTGAGCTTTCCTTCACCACACCCTTCCGCCATGATATTCTGCCCCACCTCAGGCCCAGAGCAATGGAGTTGGCTGATCATGGACTGAACCTCTGAAAACAAGGGTCAACAAATCAAGCTTTCTTTATTTAAGTTGTTCTTGTCAGCTATTTTGACAACCACAATCTCTAAAAAAATTTCTTTAAACCTAATCATTGACCCTATGAGGCATAATTGATGCAAACATCTGGAGGGGCACTGTTCAACAAAGCTTTATTTGACTAGGGAAATATTCCATAATGGTATTGTCCAAGCAGGGGTGTTCACACATGGCCTTTCAATACACGAAATGTAGTTCATGATCAAGGAACTAAATATTTAATTTTATTTAATATTTTAACTAATTTTAAGTTAAATAGCAACATATGGTCATTAGGTAGCAAAGAAGTTTCATTCAACAATCATTTATCGAACACCCACCACATGTTCAACACTGGGCTAGATGTTAAGGATAAAGTGAGGTGAAAAATAAAATAATGCCTTGTCTTCATAGAGGTTAATCTAACATAAAGTTAGATATCAATCAAATAATTTTGCCAATCAGATGAAAATTGCAATGGTGATGAGGGTTATGAAGGAAAGTTATGGGGTCTATTAAGACCTGGACTGTTTTGAATGGTTCATGAAAGGTTCCTGAAAGAGGAAAGTTCAGGTTGAGATCTGATGATGTTAACCAGGTGAGAACTTTCTGTGTTAGGGGGAAATCTACCACAGAAATCCTGAGGCAGGCTGGCAGTGGGGTGTTATATCATGCCACGTCTCTGCAAGCAATGGTAAAGCTTTCTTTCTTCATACCAAGTACAATGTGAAACTATTGAACTGGTTTTTCTTGGAGGGGAAAGGAGTGGACATACTCAGATAAAACTGGCTGAGGTATGGATCAGGTATTGAGAAGAATAAGTAGATGCAGGAAGAGCAGGGACGGATCTGCACATCAGTGAGACTCAATGAACAGGGAGTTCAACTCACAACTTGAGGAGTTGTGGGTCCCCACAGTCACTCATTTCTACCTTCAGGGTATCATAGTCAAAGCACAGGAGAATGAGAACCAGATGAATGGGTGCCAAGGCCCATTTCTACCCCTATGTTCTAACAGTATGTCCTTTTCAAGTCACTAACCCTCTCTGAGAATATAGTTCTCTCACATGCAAAACATTTCTAGCAGAGTTGCTGAATTTTAAGAGCATTACATATATGGAAAGTAAAATACTGTATAAATTCTCACCCAGTTGGTGTGATTTGTATATGATTCACCCAAGGATAAGTTCAGGGGATATTGTGGATGATGAACTGTTCTTTCCTAGAAAGTTGGAAAGTATCTGCAATGAAGGGCAAATTCTCCAACAAGAAATTTAATTGACTGCAGACACAATGGAATGTAAAGGAAACACTGAGCATGTCTTATGCCATATTACATAAAATTTGTGGGTTATCTTGGTCTCTGCATACTGTTTAAATCAACTTTTTTGTCTCTGTGACCAGAAGACCTGACAATAACAATATACAGGAGGAAAATTTTATTTGGGCTCACAGATTCAGAAGTCTCCATCCATAAATGGCCTACTCCATACCTCTGGGTGAGGTAGATCATCATGGCACAAGGACATGACAATCAGGAAGCAGAGAGAACCTAACCTTGACTCACTAGGGACAAAATATATCCCCAAAGACATGCCCTCTTCCAGTTTCACCCTGTCTACCTACAATTACCACACAGTTAATCCACATTAGTGGATTAATCCACTGATCCAATTAAACTTTCATAATCTAATTATCTCACCTTTGAAATTTCTTACATTGTCTCACATGAGCTTGGAGGGCTACCTCATATCCAAACTATATTAGATACCATTTATCTTAGCTACAGTCTATCTATTTTCCTTCCACACTGCTACTTACCTCCTTTGAATCTTGGGAGATGGGGGGACAGGGGTATGGATGTAAATAGGCAAGCACCCCCCCCACACAGGATTCAACCTGTGAGTCTCCCACTCACCTCAGAACACTGCAAAGCAGGCTGCCTTCATTCTAGGGTAAACACACAACTTATTAAAACCAAACACTTCAGAGTAAGAGATGCTGAGAACAATCACACTGGACAGGCATGCACCAGAATCTCCCAGGCAAGATGGTAGTTAGGATGGGCTCCCTTCTCATGTTCCATGAAGATGGCCTTCACGCCACCATCTGCCCTATGCTATGTTTGCACCTCTTGCCTCCCTCTCCTGAGGGCTCTCACGTTCCACTCAGAGCCACCCCTCCGACCTGGCATGCCTTATCACAGGGCAGGGTCAGAAGCACCTCCACTCAATTGGACTAAACCACTTCTACCCTCTGCCATGTGGCACATCTTACAGGTTTGCACACTGAAATCCACTCAGCATGTGGGGGCCGCTGATGGGCTATTTGTGGTCCTTGGCTTTTTATGGTGAACTGTCGCAAGGGTTACACGAGAAAAGAAGATTGTGTAATAAGCTTACTGAGCCTCTTTTTGCTTTCTTCTCCCCTGCCAAATATCATCACCCTTTTACTTTTCCTTTCCTGAGAGTCATTTCCTCTTTTCCATGGTACCTACTCTTTCCATCCAATCTCTCACAACTCACCTAAAAGCAGCTTGAGGTCTCAGAGGAGGGAGGCGAGGGCACAAACAGCATAATGCCAGATGGTGGTGTAAAGACCTTCTTCATGGAACAAGGGGCAATGAACACCTAGACAATTGCTAATCAAGAAAGAACTTCATGCAGTAGATGAGACTGAGCTTGACCTTTAAGGATGTGTGCAGATGGGACTGCAAGGCCTCTCCAAGAGATATGAATGTACAAAGTCCAGGGGCAGAAAACAGCAAGAATTGCAACTAGAATTATTTGGCGAGAACCTGCAAGAAGTGAGGCAGCACAGAAAAATTGGAGCCAGATGGCGAGGAAACTTGAATGCCACATCCCACCATTTTGGTTGTTTTCATTAGGTAACCAAGAGCAATTGGAAATATGGGGTGGCATAAACTAATCTGAGCAGCAACCCATGAAGACAAATGTCTGAGTCACATATGGAAGAATTTCATGGGCTAAAAAACCAAAGTCAAGGAAACCAGAGCAAAAGCTTTTGAATGGCCTGGCCCAGATTTTCTAAAATTTTATTGCCTGATTCATTGTCGTATACTTATTTTTGTTTTGATGTACTTATTAAACATTTACTATGCATTCATTCACATGTGTGCCCAATTCCAGACAATCGAGTTAACCACCAATTCACACTTTTTCATTCATCCTGCATCCACTGAGTCTAGCCAAACACCCATCATGTGCTGAGATATTTTAGCAACCAAGGACAACAATAGCAACGACATTAGTGAGAGCAGTGATGAGGGAGGATTCCTAAGTGCTTCACACACATCAGTGAACGTAATCTTCACAATAGCTTTATGAGATGGGCATATTGCTATCTCCGATTTATAGGTAAGTGAATTGAAACCCATAGGGAGAAATGACTTGCCCAAGACATCACAGGTATCATGTGAGAGAGCTGGAATGAAAGCCCTAGCATCAGTTTCAAA
Source organism: Sciurus vulgaris (assembly GCF_902686455.1). NCBI lineage: Eukaryota > Metazoa > Chordata > Mammalia > Rodentia > Sciuridae > Sciurus > Sciurus vulgaris. The sequence goes on from NC_136476.1 coordinate 64,261,591, forward strand.
GTTTCTGTCCCCACTCACTTGATCGTCTCCTGCCTCCTCTCATGAGCTGTCTATTGAGTTTTGGACTCTTCTGCCTTCTATATTCTGCCTCACATCTAGAATAACAAGAAACTAAAACACACTGAAGGTTAAGGTTCATGCAGATGGCCCACTTAAGAATTTCAGAATGGGAGAATTTCTCTACCCACACTTTTGGCAAAATTGTGGTCACTGTCAGCGAAGAGCAGCCTCACAGAGGTTGCTTGTGAGATTACAGGAAGGGACTCTGGAAAAAGAAGTAGGGCAAGAATACAAGCGGCAGCCAGCAGGAGAACCTAAAATTAAGTAATGCATCCACCCATGTGGGGCATAGGGTGAAGAATCTCTCATTCTTTCAATCTCAGAACTCACTCTGTGGACATCATTTGTCTCAGCTGATTAATGCAATAATGGACCTTCAGCGAAGACAAGGAAATTCCCCCAAGTCACACCACTACAAAGAAGCAGGAAAGGTCTGTTGGAACTCTTTCCATCTTACCCATCTGTCCTGTAAGGATGTTGAAGATTCAGGTGGGGACACGGAGGAGGGAAGTGAGGGGTGATCTGTACCTCCTACCAGCTAATGATGAAGACGACCTTTGGAGAACCATGTACATTCTATGGGCATCAGTGTTGGGGTTTTGTGGGGGAATGGGGGATTGTTCTACTTTTGTTTTGTTTAGGGTTTTTTAATTGGCATGAAAACCAGATCCACACGTTTTATTAAACCACATAGCTATTCCTTGTTATCAGAAAACCATACCAAACCACTGCCATAACAAAATGCATTAAAGTAGCAAATTATTTTTATTTTGCCTGAGTATAGAAATCACTAAAATTTTCAGGTTTCTCTAGTGTGTATCATGCCAACGCTATTATCTCACCCTGGTTCAATGGGCCTTATCGTCAATATTACCTACTACACAGAGTGGAAAGCATAAAACCAAAATCTGAGATTCTGGAATATGTGCTAAAAGCAAACACTTGGTCCTAATGGCACAACCTTAGATTGTTCAGTGGTTGTCTTGATGTCTATAGTTTTGAGCAGAAGAAAATGGAATTTGGGATTTTTATTTGAAGTTCAGAATAATAAGAGCAGACAGGAAAATCTCAGAGGCCTAATGTTATCTTGGATCCATGGTTTTAGTATTTTTCCTTCAACTCTTCAGTTGGATAAAGTTATAGTAGAAGTCCCTTTCAGATCTCGAGAAGACCTCAGGGGGCTTACTCCGCGGGGAATATTGGCAGGGTGAGCAGCAATCTTCCCAGTAGTCAAGGACGAGCAGTCAGATGGATCTCACGCCTCCTTTCCTCTGACTCCACGAAGGGCCAACAAATCCACATCTCACTCCTTACAACTGGTGGAGCCTGCAGAGACGGTGGCTAGGTTCCTTCTGAGATGCGGGCTGAAGTCCTAGGGTACTGAGTCTCTGGTTTCTTCCCAGAGGCCTTTGGGCTTGGTGGAAGTCCTGGAATCAAAGCAGTGAATTCACGAGTCCAGGCTTTGGGCACTGGTGTGTGCAACATGAAGAGGGGCCCACTGCATCCAAGGATGCCTCCAGGGTCTACTGAAGGAAAAGAGGGAAGGCCTTCTGGCCCACAAGGGGCAAGAAAGAAGGTCTGGGAGCAGGGTCGACTCATTAGCACACAGGGCCTCTCCTGGGGAAGGGGATTGGAAGTAGCTCCTGGCATCATGCAAATGACAACACCAAAGATGCTTTGTCCCATAAAAATGGGCAAGTTACCTTTTAGAAGACTAAGTCTCAAAAAAACATAAATTAGGTTAGACAATCACTGTCTAGAAAGAATAGGAGCTATTTGAGCATTCAAAATTTACATTTCTTTTTTTAAATTTGTTCTTCTTAGATATACATGACAGTAGAGTGTATTTTGACAAACTCTTCAAATGTGGAGTATAACTTCCCATTCTTGTGATTGTACATGCTGTGGAGTTTCACTGGTCGTGTATTCATGTAAGAACATAGGAAAGTTACATACAATTCATCCCACTGTCTTTCCTGTTCCCACTCCCTTCCTTTCATTCCCCTTTGTCTAATCCAAGAACTTCTATTCTTTTCTCCTACAACCTTTTTGTATGTTAGCATCACATATCAGAGAGAACATTCAGCCTTTGGTTTTTTGGGTTTGGCTTATTTCACTTAGCATGATATTCTCCAGTTCCATCCATTTACCCGCAAATGCCATAGTTTCATTCTTCTTTATGACTGAGTAATATTCCATCATGTGATGTACCATGTGTTCTTTATCCATTCATCTGTTAAAGGGCACCTATGTTGGTTCCACACAGCTTAACTGTTATGAATTGAGCTGCTATAAACATTGATGTGACTATGTTACTGTAATATGCTGATTTTAAATCTTTGGGGTATATACCAAGGATTGTAATAACTGGGTCAAATGGTGGTTCCTTTCCAAGTTTTCTGAGGAATCTCCATACTGCTTTCCAGATTGGTTGTACCAATTTGCAGTCCCACCAGCAATATATGAGTAGACCTTTTCCTCCACATCCTTGCCAACATTTACGGTTATTGATATTCTTGATGATGGCCATTCTGACTAGAGTGAGATGGAATCTCAGTGTAGTTTTGATTTGCATTTCTCTAATTGCTAGAGATGTTGAACAAAAAATTATATTTCTTTTTGAGAAATATTCAACTGTGTCTAAAAATCTCTAGAGAGGACAAGGTAATGAAATGGTCCTATACCATCTTAGGGATAAGAGCAAAGACAGTTTCAGCTGAATGCAAAAACTGGTGAGTGTGAATATGAGTGTGTGTGTGTGTGTGTGTCTGTGTGTGTGCACACGTATAACTCTTTCCAACTCAACTGTGAATCATTTGAAGACAGTGACTATGGTATCTTGATTGAGTTAAAATCAAATAAATTCCTATTGATTAATTAAGGTCTACTCTCTCACAGTCTTTCTTTTCTATAAAATGGCACTATTTTCCCCATTTACTCCTAAGAAACTCTTAAGAATGAAACCATTTGCTTATACTTATCTCTTTCAGTTCCTTAATTTCATAATATTCATCTAACACACACTCAAACTCAGACTCACTCACTCTCTCTCTCTCTCTCTCTCTCTATTCATAAGGCGTGGCAAAGATAATCAACACATATTTGCCAAAACACTTCTGAATGCCCACTGCCTGCCTGAAGTCCTGAGAGTTCACAGGATTGCAATAGGAAATGGGTTGGCTTGAGTCTCTGATCAGAGATTCCTATATCACAGAAAATAGTCATGAACATTGCAACCCAAAGAGTCGATGGATAAAAAGGGAAATATAATCTGTGTCGATCATTTTTCCACTTCTGATTGCATATTCCTTCTTTCATACAAACAAACATGCATCGGGCACTTAGTATTTCCTATGAGGAAAACAGTAAAAAGGCAAACAGGGGACTACATTTATTATGTCCAGGAAGAGAAGGATACAACAATACAGTCAACAGGAAGAGCCAAGAGTGTCAAGACTGGAGAACAGACCAAGGTCTGCCATTTTCTTGCTGTGTGACCTCAGACAACTCCCTTGATATTCTTGAGCTTCAATTTCCTGTTCTGTGAAACAGCGATAACAATACCTTTAAGGTTTTTACAAGACTTATACAAAATCATGAAAGCAATGTGCAATCTATAAAGCACTATAAAATGTTAACTAAAACATAATTTCACAGATAATAAGCATATCTGTAATATCATTGAATGGTCAGTTCTGAAATACCAGCCCTCTTGGGGTCAAATCTGGCTTGTAGTATGTCTTTAAAACTTTGGAAGAGTCATCAACATTAAAACTTAAGCTTGAATTCCATTAAATAAAAATTCAGAAGATCTGGCAACACATTATACTTCACATTGCCATTGTGGACTAAAATTGGGTAGCAACGTTGTTTTTGTACACAATGGTTGCACTCTAGTTAGCCACAGGCCCCACTATTCCCTTTTGGCTTGTGAAAGTTACAAATCACTCTCATAAAAGAGAGACAGGTATGTGTAACCAAAGAAGGAGGTGGTAGGGCATTGGGGAGTTGGTTCCTGTGTGTTGAGAAGAGAACACAGGCTACTGGAAAGCCTACCTGGGTGGTGATGGTTCCATGTCTTTGGTCCCGTGGAAAGCAGGGGAGATAACATGGATTTAGGAAGAGAAAACATCAGGAAAGTAGCTACGGTGGCAAGAACACATGGCACAGAAATGGGGAATGGCAACTGAATTCAGAGAAGGGAGGATATTCATTGGATACAGAGAATCTGTGCATTAGACTCTTGAAATGTATAAAGAATAGCCAGGTGCTTGAACCTACCTTCTTGGAACTTGTAGTCTAATGAGGAAGGTCAAAATAAGGGAAATAAAGGTGAATAGCTTCCCTAAATCCGGAAGGCCTCGGATGACAACTAGCAAACTCAGAATCCTTTCATCTCTACTGAGTGGACAGGTGTTCAGAGGAGTTCAGATCATGGGCTGTAGACGTGAGTCTAGCTTTGCCATTAATTCCTTGTGCCCATCAACAACTGACCAGATGGTTCAGACCCACCTAACCCTATAGACGGAGACAGTACCAACGACGGCCACTTCCCAGTTTCTTTTGGATGATGATGGTAGAAAAGAAGAAAAAGAAGCGTGAACAACACGCTGCCAAACCCTGTGATCAGCGCCACCATCTCTGGTCACCTTCAAAGCTGGACTGTGACACGCCCGTATCAGGGGACAGCACAATAATCTTTCATGACTACTGTGGACAATGGATGATGGGGGCAGAATGAGTACGAGCATGGTCTGTTGCCCATACAGACCCAAACTCAAATTCTGTGGTCTTCCTTTGTTACCTGAATGAGTTGGACATGACATAAGCTCTTTAGGCTTGTTTCCTTACCCTAAAATATCTCTAATAATATCTATTTCCTAAAGTAGTACATGGTGATCATCTTATAAATAGCAATAAAGATTATTTTACTTTATTTATTTATTATGAATAATTATACTTTATTTATTATATCATTTACTTTATTTATTATAAAGATTATTTTACTCTCTGAACTTTTTCAAGATAATTGGGATAGTGTCACAGAATCAGTGAATCAAAGAACTAGAAGTGACATCAACATTTCTTTTTCTCTTCCTGAGAGTCTGATCTTGCATGCCTTCCAACATTTCTCACTCCCAAAGTTGTGATCTTACATACATTGTAAGAAAAAACACGAAAACCACGCCGGACACGGGAATTGACATAAGAGAGTTTATTAAGCAAACAGAGTGTCTCCCTGCAGGGTAAGAGAGAAAATGAGAGGAAAAGAGAAAGGGTGCACGCAAGAGAGTATGAAAAGTGAGGAGGAGAGAGAAAGCATGAGAAAAGATGGCGGGGAAGCTACCCTTAAGCAGTTGAATCCTGCCAGGCTAACAGGGGACCAATAGCAGAGAAGGATACTTGCAAGCTGACTGATGAACCAATAGCTAGCTAGGATGTTCACAGACTGACAAACTAGGTTGTGATGCAGCACAAAGGGCGGGGGAGCAGCTTTGAATTACACATACATATTATAAAATGGCTCCTCAATTAAAGCCCATTTTTATCTTATTTCAGTCCTGTCCAGGGTAACAGGAGTAGAGAAAGAATCAGCTAGATACAAGTGAGACCAAGAGTGACCGAATGTCTTGGTTTGCTGGGAACCGAAGTCAGGACACTGCACTTTCAGTACTAAATCGGGGTGGGAGGGAATCCTAAGCAAATAGACAGTTGGTCACTGTGCCTCACGTGGTGAAGTATCTTGGTATCTGGTGAAGCCAGAAAAGCCAAGTTCCATGCAATCGCTATGTCCTGTTTCCTACTGTATACACATGTGATGACCAGGAGGAGGAAGCAAACCAGAAGCAGACGCCCCTAAAGCCCAGGGAGTGTCCATCTTTCTTTCCCCTGAATGAAACACTCCTGGTGAGCAGGGGACTAGGGGCAGCTGGGAGTGCTTTGTGGCATAGATGCACATCATCAGGACACCCTGCTTTGGCCATTGTAGTGACCTTGACAGAAAATGGCCTTCCCTTTCCTGCACTTCTGCTGCTATTTCAGAGAGTGCCTCTGACAGCTTGGGGCCAAATCTTTTCCCATGAATGGTCTGTCCTCAGCGTCTGCAGTGAGAGGACTGTTTTTGTGTCCTGTCGTCAACTCTGGATCAGAACAAAAACATGGTACCCTTTTTACTTTGGTGACTGTGTGTGACCTTGGTCTTCACACCGGTTCAGGGCAAAGTCGAGCTCTCCCACGAGTGCCTCTGCTTGATTAATGGCAGGCCCCTCTTCCCTGACCAGGATGCTTTATGTACCTCACAGTATAACCTGCAATCCAAAGAATGATGTTCAAAGGTGCTGAGCTCTCCAGGATGTCTTTAGAGCTTCTTTCTGAAATTCTGGTTTTCATTGTTTAACATCATTTTTCATGAACTCAAAATAATTGAGGCAAACATTTTGCTTTGGGATTCTCTTTGATTTTTGTCTCAGAGACAACGCCTTGAAGTCAGTCAGGACAATGTCTGGATACAGCGAAATGAAAAACATTCCCTCTTAAATACCCCCAGTTCCTCGGAGGACTATGGGAAGTAAACCAATAATTTCCAGGGTCATTTCATTTTCTCATTATCTTTGATGACTCACAGTGACATAAAACAGGTCCTATTCCAAAAGTGTTACATCACTCCCTTGTAATATAGGCAGAAACTCTTGGTGAAGTTGTGTAAATCCAACCTGCAGCAGCATCTGTCACATAATCAGGGTAATCTTAGATAATCTTAAAGAAACATCTTGATTTTTAAAACACTAAAAACAGACCTTTAAGAAAACTTTTGGCAGATATTATGTCAAATGACAAACTATTTTTAAAATGTGTAAAACATATGCTATACAAATGGTCTGGTTCCCTTAATATACAAAGAGTTCTTATAATTCAATAAGAGAAAATGTTAACAACCCAATAGAAGAGTGGCAAATCAGCAGACCTTTTCATAAGATAGGTCTCATCAATATTTGAAAAGATATTCAACTTCATTAAAAGCAAATAAATACTAATATTTTATCTTTTAGCAAAAATATTTTAAAATTCACATTACAAGACATTGAAAAGAATGTGTAGGTATTTCCTTGAAATGTTTCTGAAAAGATTGAAGATGGAGCTTTAGTAAAGAGCAATATCGATATTCACAACCTGTAATGAAACAAATAGAAATTTATTTTATAAAGGACTTGTATTCAGGAATATTTACAAGGATATATATTGAAACATTTTTGAAAATAGTGAAACAATAGGCATATACTAATGTTCATCAATTAGAAATTAGATAAATTAGCATACATAAAGGTACAAAGATAAAATACTATACAGTTACTCTACAGAATGAGATAAATTTGTATATACTGATGCAGAAAATTTTTCACTAAATATTTACAAAGAAAAGTAGGTAGGAAATGCTACATATAGTGAAAAAAGGGAATATATAGGTATAAAAAGAGATGGAGATAAATATCACATTCATATATCAATTTGTATATCTAAAAAATTCTAAGAAGCACATAGGAATGTGTTATCAGTTACCTTTTGCAAAGTGGAATTTGTATATTTGTTCATACTAAAAAAATGTTAATCCTTTCTGAAAGGTATTAAGATAACACAAACAGAGTCAGCTTCTATGTTGGGTTTGCTCATGACCACTAATAAGAACTCGGTAAGCACTACAGTTCCCACGATGTCTTATCTGTGGGTTATTTATCTGCCATTCTCCACATGTCCCTGATCAATAACACACACCTCCCTGTGTAGTAATTACATGCTGGAAGTCTGCTTCCCCAGTTGCTTGACTCTCCGAAGAGCAGGTTGGTCTCATTGCATGGAAATCCCAGGGATGGGACTCTGATCTGGCTTCCAGGTCTGACACTTTATCTCCTTGTTCCCATTTTGCAGAAGAAAAACCTGAAGTTTGGGAAATGGACCAAGAGCATTTTGCCTGAAGTCACACAGCCAGTTAATGTCTAGAACATGTTTCCTCCCCCAAGACCTATCTCTGTCTTGGGGTTCCCGAGGAATATCTGAAGCTTTACAAGAAACATTGACCTGATGTTTAAATTCAAAAAAGGAGATTCAGCGTCACTTCTTTAAAGAACAAGTATTCCATAACCTTCGTTCCAAAGGCAGATCTCCACAGAGCCGGGTTGGAGGGTGGGTGGGAGGGTGGTGCTTCCCTTGAGCTCCAGAGCTGTCACATAGGGTTACAAAGGTCCGCATTATGGGAGAGGCTGAGCCTGTCTAGAGGATCACTGCGGAGGGCACGCCCAGGGAGTGCGCCTAGGTCGTGCGCTTCTCTGGCTCTGTGACTGTGGACCAGTCCCTTATATTCCCGAACTGGCTTCCTCCTCTGCAGATCAATAACAGCACCTCACAGGGTCTCCATGAGACCCAGACAAAATCATGAAAGTGACTTGCAAATTGCTAAGCAGCATAAAATGTGAATTTAAGGGGAAAAAATAACCATTAGAATGTCTACTTAAACCCATTGAATGTTAACGCTGTTAGGCTTGAAGAGTTCATCCATGGCTGTCCCCATTATCATATCTGTCCTACACTGTATCTTTAACGCTTTGCGGAAATTGTCAACAGTAATAACTCAACTTTCAGGGAGTCTTTAGAAGTTTGGTAAATTTGGCAACCTTGGATCCTCATTTTAGCATAGCAGCAATGAACTAAAATTTAAGTGTTATCTCTTTTTAAAATTATTTTTGTTGTTGTATTATAGTTATCCATAATAACTATAATTGTGGGATTCATTATTCCATATTCATACATGCATATGACATCACTTGCTCAGTCTCCTTCCCCAGCACCTTCCCGCTCCCTCTCTTCCTCCCTCCTACCTGCTCTACTCTACTGAGCTCATACAGATAGAGTAGAGCTCATATACAGAGATTATATATATATATAACATTATATATAGTATTATATATATTATATATAGTATTATAATATATATATTATACTATATTATATACTATAGTATATTATATACTATAGTATACTATATATAATAGTATTATAGTATAATACTATATATATTATATATAATACTATTATATATATTAATATTTATATACTATTATATATATTATATATAATATATTATATATATAATATATATAATTTGTATATGAACATAGCATGATTTGGTAGATTTCATTCCCTAATACTTCCCATGCTCTCAATTCCTCTCTCCCCTTCAATTCCTCTCAAGCTCTAATCTACTGGTCTTCATTCTATTTTTATGAGATAGTTAATTCTTCTTCTTTTCTCTCTCTCTCTCTCTAGCTTCCGTATATTAGAGCAAACATTCAATCCTTGACTTTGTGAGTCTGCTTAACTTCCCTTAGCATGATTCTTTCCAGTTCTATCCTTTTACCAACAAATGCCATAATTTCATTCTTCTCGATGGTTGAGTAAACTCCTTTGTGTATACAGGCCACATTTTCTTTGTCTGTTCACCTATTAACAGGAACCTAGGTTGGTTCCATAACTTGGCTATTGTAAATTGCATTGCTATAAACATTGGTGTGCATTTATCACAATGGTATGCTGATTTTAAATCTTTTGCATCAATTCCAAAGAGTGGGGTAGCAGGGTCACATGGTGGTTTTCTATTTCTAGTCTTTTGAGGAATCTACAAGTATGGAAATTCCAAACTTAGCTTCCGCATTCCAAAGTGGTTGTACCAATTTACAGTCCAATCAACAATGTGTAAGTTTACCTTTTCCCCCGCATCCTCGCCAGCAATTATTGTTCTTTTTATCCCTGAAGATTACCATTCTAACTGGAATGAGATGAAATCTGAGTGTCATTTTGATTTGCATTTTCCTGACTATTAGGGATGTTGAATATTTTTTCACATTTTTTTCAGACATTTATATTTCTTCTTTTGAGAAAGGTCTGTTCAGATCACTTGCTCATTTGTTGGGTTACTAATGGATTTTTTTGTTTTTGTTTTTTCTTTTTTTAGTTCTTTATATATTCTGGGTATTAATCTGTTTTGGAAAAGTAGGTGGCAAATCTCCCATTCTGTGGGCTCTTTCTTCATGCTCTTTTTTTCTTGCTGTGCAGAAGCTTTTTAATGTGATGCCATCTCACTTATTGATTCTTGGCTTTATTTCTTGAGCTTTTGGAGTTAGAAGTGCTATCTCTTTTAGATGCAACATGTAGCTTCAGTTGGCCATAGTCCCCACTACTCCCTTTTGTATTATGTTTCCCTGGACCCCCTTACCCTGTGATCCATGGATGCCTCACTCACTACAACAACTCTAGAGCTATGTACCCCTAATCAGGCCCATTTATTTTCTACAAAACAAAAGAGAAGAGTCTCTCTTTGCTCCATAGCTGATCTGGGCTTCCTCTTACTGGAAAAAAAAGCTGGGTTTCCAAAAAGAATCCTCAAATAAAAGCCTGTCTTGATTTCTGTCTTGGCTGGGCCAGGCTTGCCCTGCTTGGCTTCCATTATGTAGTTCTTCCTCTACAGCTTCCATTGCTGCATGTTTATGAACCTGATCCATTTATCAGAAATCCCACTTTGGTAGGGTGATACCATCACAGGGCAATGGAGTCTACAGGAGCCCTTCTGCTGTGAGTAGTAGCCTAGTTAAGGCTGTGCAGAACTTTGAGAAGACACCCCAGGGCTGGCCTCCTCTCTATCCCATTGAATCCAACAGACCCATTAATAAGGGACTCTGTGCATGAGTGTGTGTGTGCTCACATGTGTGTGTGTGACATATGCACACATGCAAGAGAAGATTCATGAGTGAGTCCCTTAGCATCAAGTGATAAAAATGGGTGAACCCAGTCAGCACTGAAAATAGAAGTTAGTGATTCACAAATGCATTCGCTCAGTCATTCATTCAACAAACATTTACTGGCTGCCCATTATATTAATGGCATTTGCTAAGACTCTAAGGTAATAAATAAATAAATAAATAAATAACCCAGTTCTTGAACCCAGCAATTCACTTGTCTACACCAACAACCACCTGTGCAGTGGAACAGCTTGATCAAGCTCCTCTTTCCATCTCAGTTCACCTTTAAAATGGGAATAACACTGCTGTGGGCTTTTTTTTTTTTTTTAGTCTGACTGATGTTTGTGTAGGTTAAAATGCCTTCCACTAAGTCTACCCGACAGCAAAAATTTAATAAACTTTGGTCCAAACTGAGCCCATCACTTTATAAGTAAGAACCTGAGGTTCAGAGGGGTTAGGTAACGTGCTCAGGTGGGCAGCTAGTTGTTGACAGAGCCTGTTCCCAACACTACCACCGTAGTTACACATCACCAGAGCTCAGGAGGTCTTCTGGTCCCCTGAACAACTAGGATACCTTCTTGGATTTCAGTCCAAACACTGTATAAATTACTATACCACAATTTTGGGGTTTTATATATTTCTATGACTAATATAAATACTTTGCCTTTTTACCCTGTATATTTTATTTTATACATTTATTAAAAACATTAATCTAAAAGTCCACTGTCTTCTCCAAAGGTGTTCATTACATCAAAAAAATTTTTAAGAGTTCTTGTTTTTGACAGTGGTTCAGAACGAGGGACAATTTTGATCCCCCCACCCACCCACTCACCCAGGGACATTTTTCATTGTCTAACAAAAGAAACCCTATTTTGTAACACTACACAACAAAAGGGCATAAAGGTGCTATTCTCTCCATTTCTACCTAATCCCCATTTTATGTCTGTCCTTCTTGATCCTCCTGTGCTCCCTTTCAGTGGTCACAGGGGATACATTTGTTTTTGTTTTGATTTTCCCTCCAGCATTCACTCCACTCCGTCAAGAATGACCAGTCACCCTGGAACCCTGGATTCCTGGACCGGAAGTTCTATGCAAGGATGATGATGGGCACAGCTGGATTCACTGGAGCAGCTTCTTAGAAATGTAAGTGTAAGTGAGAAGCCTCTCTTGCAGACAAAACAAGATGGTACCTAAGCCCTTTTCTAGCCCCAGACGTGGTACTGACTATATGGCTAACCAGGTGCTTTCCATGAGGGTGCCCTCACTTAAAAGGTGTGGCTCCTTTTTCAGGCTAGGAGGGCCGCTGAGAGGAAGGAGGAGATGAGAAGATACAACAGTTTTCCTCCCGGGGACCAGGAATAGCAGTGGAAGGTGCAAGGGTGACCACTTCTTCCTCCTCTCCTCCCTATAATGCTTTATCTTCAAAGGAATGTCTTCCATGTGTTGATTTTTAAAAATAAATTTCTCAAATGAAAGAACAAAGATTGAAAACTCCAAGAATTTTTTTTTTTTAAAGCAGAACAAAGGGCAGTAGTCAAAATAGCTTTTGTTAAAACTCTTGTAGGAGAAGCCTTGACAAATAGCTTGTCTTTACTTTGGCACATTTTATGTTACCCATCCAGGCTGTGAGTGATATCCCTTTTGGCTTATAGCTTCTAAAAAACATCTGGCCTGGTTTGGCCTAGACCAGCCTTGCCAGCAACTCTCTCTCTCTTTCTTGCTCTGGAATACCAAGAAATGGGATGAGTAACTGATGCTCCAGCATGACATAGGTGCAGCAGACTGATCAGGGGCTTCCCAGGAGTAAATAATTCAATTCCAAGTGGGCTGATTATCTCCTGAATCCCCACTCCTAGCTCAATACTTGGCACTGAGAAAATATTCAGCAAATATTTGTTGAATGAATTCATGAATGAGTAAACAAATCATGATCATCGTTTGAGGAAAGATTTCTTTTTTTTCCATTTTGCAGATGATGGAACTCAAGGAATCTAAGTATGCTTGCCCAGAATTATAGAATTGTTAACAGACTAAGCCAGGACACAAGCCCCAGGTCATCTGACTGGAAACCCCTCACCCTAGATCTTTTTTGTTCTCTTATGGGAGATTTAGTCTCAACATACCTAAAATGGGCTAAAGAATGATCTTACGGGGACATCAGCCACACGAATGGCAATCAGCCTTGATGACAGTCGATAGGCTAGGCAATACTGTGCTACGCAAAACTCAACAGGTTTCTTTATTGAAGAGTTCGTGGGAGCTTTTAATACTCTAAGGTGCAGCAAGAATAGATTGCAGCATTCATCCCGCCTAACCTAGGGGCGCATTTTGAGTAGCGCATGACGCCGCGTGATTTAAGACTTCTGGGGAGAACTATGGGGCGATCATTTTGCCTCTCTTGTCTTTGCTACCTGATCAAATGGTGGCTAAAGTGGAAAAATCATCTCCCTTCATCTTCAGAACAACCGACCTGGTAAGGCAGCTGTTTACCTGCATCTGGGTGCAAGATACAACTGAGGACATTTGCAGAATGAGGACCCAGCCATGGTTACTCAATGAGAGCTAAAAAACATTTTCTAAATTAACAAGAAAATTACCCACAGCTGATTCATTCCTGCATAGGGACAGAGCAGCTTTCTGGAAGTTTGCGTGGTGCCAGAAAATGCACGTCCATCCTCCCCGGCGCTCCAGCAGTCACTTGGTAATAAATAAATAAGTAAAGCTTGATAGGAGACATATGAACAAAGTGGAAATCATCTCTCCCCCGTCTTGCCCTCCACAAAGAGACAAGCCATGAAGTACACACAGACGCTGCCAAGATGGTCACCTGCAGGACTCTGCCCACGTGTGTGAGCGGACTGTGCCAAGCCCAATTTTTTTGTCTTTGTTAGGTGCATAGATTTTTGTTTAAGAGAGATGTTGAAACTGATATCATGTTTAAACTACCCGCCTTCTACTTGGCCTTCAGACTTTCAAGAAGATAAGTGACATTCCATGACGTAGGTATTAACTTTAAACTTAGCAAATCGTTTTCCAGTACGTGGGTAAGTATAGACCGAACCACTTCATAGCTTCTAGGTCTTCGTTCTTTTCCTTTTTAATTCTGATTAAAAGTTTCATCCCTTCACGGTGTGGTCTTTTTTCTTACAATGCTCTGTGGTCTTTGGAGATAAAGTAACTGAGAAATGGGCATCTAGCCACCCAAGGAAATGCTGAAAAGTCTGAAATACACAAAGCAAGAGGAGGGGAAAGGAATCATCCACAGTGGCACTGAGGAAGCTTTAAAACAGTGAAAAGTTCTGAGATTCACAGCCTAATTCCTCGACCACCCCTAGTATGGTATGGTCAACAGTGGACATCCAGGAATTCAGTTGCTAGATTTGAAAACCAGCAAGTTGTTCGAAATTTCCATGCCTCAGTTTCCCCTCTGCAAGATGGGGTAAGACTGGAACCTACTTTCCACACTTACGAAGACTCAGTATGTGAAAAGGACATAGAACAGTTCTGAGTACAAAGTAAACCTTCAATTAATGTGAGCATTAATGAGAGTTGCTAGCTGTGTGATCATGAAAGTCTCATTTTCTCCATCTGTAAAAGTGGCATCTTGATAACTACATCATAGCATCATAGGGAAGATCAAATAAGACAGGGACAAAAGCTCAAGCGTAAAACATCACAAACCTTAGAAAACTATTTTCTTATCTGATATGATACAACCTTTATTCCCCTCAGCCCAAGGCATCTCCTCTTTATCTCAAGGCCTCAGATTTCGTTTCTGGACCTTGACCTTTCTAGTGTACAAAGTGGTCTGTGCAGGCTCCATGGGCTAAAGGGGAAAACCGTGGTTGGCCATTGGTCCTTCCCATCTATGTCAGCGAACAGCACCATCCACCCCCCACTGGCCAAAGCAAGAGCCCGGAATGCTAGCCAGTACCACTTTGCCTCACCACCTGCCACCAGCTGATGGGCACTTCCTCTGGTGTCCACCCCACCACAGGCCTAATCGCCCCCCTTTTCCACGTTCATAGTCGCCATCCTAAGCCACAATTGTCCAGTCCAACCCATCTCCCTCTCCCCATTGCAGATGGAGAGATCCTCTACAAGTGTAGTCCCACACACGTCCCTTCCCGACTAAATCCTCCAGTGCCTCCCCGTTCTCAGGCAGCCCCACACCTGACTCCGGAGGACACACTGGGCAAGCTCCCCGGGAGTCGCACTGGAGTGTCCCAGAGCTCTTGCCTGAAATTGAATTTTGTCTTCTTGCTGATGACTCTCCTTCCCTCCTCTCCCCACTCGCCCCTTGATCTCCTCCACATTCCCGTTTGTATTCAACACATCCCCGCTTGTGCGAGAAAAGCAAATGATCCCACAAAACTCTTCTTCTTTATCCTCTTTCCAGAAAAATGGGCCAATTCACAGCTGCAATCGTGGGGAGAATTTCCTGTCTGGGAGCCTAGAAACTGCCAAGAGTGGAAAGCAGCAGCCAGCCAGCCAGGCCTCTGTTGTCATTGGCCCAAACAACAACAAAAACAACCAGCACCACCACCACCACAACAAGACACGCCACGTGTGCACAGGCACACACAAACACGCCCACAGGACCCGAGGAACCGGGCCGGCCTCGGGGGCCAGCTCTGGGCAGCTCGTTTCTGTGGCGAGGCGTATCCCCTGGCATCTTGCCACTGCAGCCCCGTTCCCAGCCCCCCCACCATCTGTCATCAGCGCGCTGCCTCCCGCAAGTGTGCCCACACTGCACGCGGAGGCTAACAAGTAGCAAATGGAGGGGAAGAAAACACAAAGCCACCCCAGCCAGTGGGAGGAGGCGGCCATGGCTTTGACACAAACTGACAAAACGCCGGGAAATTCAAACTGAAAGTTTGCCCTAAAGACCTTCAGCTGCCAGGGCTGGGCTGGGTGCAGCCAGGGGGTCTGGCAGGGAGCACCTGCAAAGAGCCTGGTGGGGTAGAGGTGGCTGGGCTGCTTTTCTCAGTCACCACGCACAGGAGACGTTGCCTAAAATCCATCCAGTCTGTCGTGGATTGCCCAAAAAGTTTTTCCCGTACGAGAGAGAAGAAAATTTTTTCTTTTTTAAAAAAAGCAAACCTTCTTCCAATAAAATTTCTGAAGGAAACGTTAAATCAAAACATCACGTGTAATCTAATGCAGATTGCTGAGTTCCCTGTCAAAAATAATCACCCCCCGGAAGGTGACATTGGGATAAATCACTCTCACCTGATTAAGTTAGTTAACTTAGTTCTGTGTTGTCATTTAAGGACAGTTTGGAGGGAAAATTGGAGGATTTGACATTTTTCACTACTAAAAATATTTTTGATAAATATTGTCTACCAAAAACTACATCAAATAAAGGAGCCAGGTGAGCCAGGATTCCTGCTAAAATGTGTCTAAATTGTTGACTTGAGTCACATGAATTCTGTGGATAGATGAGCCTCTTGGACTTTTCCTTCATAGTCATCAGATACAGGAACTAGTTGCTTTAAAAATCTTTAGAATATGTGTGTGTGTGTGTGTGTGTGTGAGAGAGAGAGAGAGAGAGAGAGAGAGAGAGAGAGAGAGAGAGAGAGAGAGAGAAAGAGAGAAAGAGAGAGAGAGAGGCATTTGAAAACATCCCTCATGCTTGACATTATTCTCCCTATGTTAGAAATAATGAAACTGAGGTTAAGAGAGAATTTAAAATTACTCTAAGTTGCAATGTCCCAACTTCAAGATCTCCTAACCTGAGGCCCTGTATTTTTTTTTTTTTTATTTAGACAATGAGATATGCTAAGCTGCTTCTATTTCACTTTGCCCCTTTAGTTCCCACCACAAAGCCACAAATGCTATAAATTCTAATTCCTCCTCTTCAAAAAACATTAATTAAGCAAGCAAAATTGCCATAAATTTTAATCAAGATGGCCAGAAACAAACCAGTTTTCGTTCTGTTCATTGGTCAGCTAAGTATTATTTGATTACTCTTTAATAGTTGATTGCTAAAAAATAAACTCTGGAAACGAAGTTTCAACCCCCAAATCATTCTGATTGACAGTATAATAGCCTGGCTCATTATCCCTAATCGACAGAGTAAACATATATTTACAAATAAAAACACACGCCAGATGTATTTTCATCCACAAGGTGATGCTGTCAACTAAAATAGGGAATGTGCACCAATGTACCATCCATCATTTTTAAGACACATCCACCACAAAGTCTCTGACTCTGCGATGGAGGAAAGCTTCAGGTGGCTGTGATATTGCTGTGTGTCCAAAGAAGGGGTTAAGGTGCTTGAAAAAGCACCAACTCCAAAGTCAGAAGAATTATCTCTGAGTGCAGGCACTGCCACTTCCAGGCTTGTAATCATATGCCTCAGCGTCTTCATCTGTACAATGGGAATAACAAGAGCATCTTCAGAATTTTTTGGGCATTAAACAAGATAGTAAAAATGTCCTGTAAGTAGTGGCATATCAATGTAGTCCTTTTCTTCCACATTTCTCCTTTCCCCTCAGATATTCTTCTTTTTCTTCCAGACTGATGGTGCTTAAAGGAAATACCGCATCTCCCTCCTTCCACCCTTCCTTCAGAGGCAAAAGTCAATTTGGAGGGACTCTTGTGGGTTTGACGGTGGGTGTTGGTGGCAGCAGCAACCAGTGCTTCATTTCACACAGGTACACTGCTACAGGCCTCCTTGTTTGAAACTGACCTTGACCTCTAACCACACGAGCTCTCTCCCAAGGACATGGATTTAACTGACCTCTTTGAGCAGCTCCTGAATGTGATAATCGATAATCGGTGAAATAGGAACAGTTAGAACCAGAGATTAAGAAGATTTTAACAGGGTTTCTGAGGGATGAACTGGGAACACAGGAGCCCGTGATACACTAGGTATGCAAATGAGGGATCCTAGCAACTGGACCAGAGCTCAGGGTTTGGACTCCAGTTCCTGAGGTGGTGAGAGCTCTGGTGCTATCCGGGTTCTAATGGCTTCCAGAATGGCACATAAGAGTAACACCCATTAGAAGATGTGAACATGTCCACATCCTTACCTAGAAGAACGTACTAGTTTCATTTCGGGTAAGGAAGCCTAGCTATTGTGAACCTTTCTCCAAGAAGTGCAAGAAGTGTGCAATCCCAGAAGAAATATAATACAATCATGGCCCTCTGTGGCATGGTGCTGACTGAAACTCTGCTCTTCATATCTTGCCTTTCTACTCAGCTGCTAAACCTGACCCACTTGAACTAGATTTACCATTTTAACCAGATCCTGGAAATTAAATTATTTTCAAAGGTCATGCACCAGGTCAGCTTCATACAACCAAGGTTTCCAGGTGAAACCACCAACAGAATGGTTTTCATTAGAGGGAGTGGAATAGAGAAACAGGTGATGGGTGAGGACGGCATGGTGGCAGGGGGTCAGGATGTGAGAGGGAAGGAGCCCAGTGCATGAGTCAAATAAGATTTAGAGGAGATCGCACTTCCTAGGAATCAATAAGTACTTGGAACAAAAGCATGAATAACTATTCTCTCTGACTTTTCTCAGACTTGGGGAGGATTAAAGCTTAAGATCAACTCTTCAGATTGAAATACCAGGTTATGGGTGAACTTTCAGAAGAGATGACTCCATATTGAGTCCTCAGATGATAGGCTGCTGAGGTTTTGAGACTCAAATCTCAAACAGATTGACCTCTGGAGACAGGTGGTGTTGTGGGGAAGAAGGGACATGAGGAGACAGAGTCCCGGGCCGGATAGGGCTTTTCAGGGCAACATTTGTCAGAGCCAGCCCATTTCTGGCAAAAAATATTACTCTCTAGGCAAGTGTCAATTTGCTATGTTGATCCAATACAACATTAACTTCTGAAACAGTTGCACTCATTTTGCCAATTTTCCAAGCTCAAAGCAGGAATGGAGTTAATAAAGTAACAGAGGCATTTTGGATGGTGAAACTCTAATTTAAAAATATCCACATGTGTATAATTTTCCACTTTCTCCTATTGCTGGAAGGAGTCTTAGAAATCTAAACCTCTTGTTTACAGATGAGAAAACTAAGGTCATAAGAAATAGAGGATTTGTTCAAGGCCACATGGCTAGTTAGAAAGATGCCAAGATCAAAATCCAAGATCTTAGACTTCTGGAAAGTGTTTTTTCATCGCTATCCCAATCTTCTAATTCATGAATGGAGACTATGGAGGGGATTTGAGTTACTGCTTCGCCATCATGGAGCAAGCAGAGCAAGCAACTAGGGTCATGGGCATTTGTGACCTTCATGCAGGTGAGTTTCCAACCGTACCTCAAAATATGTACAATTCTATGTGCCATTTAAAAATGAAATTTTTGAAAAGGATTGATAAAGCAACTGAGAAGAGTTAAGCTTATGTTTCCACTTTATCAAGGAAGACTTTTCATAATAAACTGGTCCACCTCATGTTCATTCCGCAAATAACCATGTCGACCTATGAGCCAGCACCATTTTAGGGACCAAAGGGAGAATAATGGTTGTGAATGATGCATTCTCAGTAATGGTCCTCATGAACCCTTCAGACTAGTCAAGGATTTAGACCACTGTTTTTAAGGCCTTCTTCACTATCCATTTCCAAATTTGTCAGGTGACTACAGCCTTTCCCAGTGCACTACCATGATGCTCTTTCCATAAAAACAACCTTCAGAAGAGTGGAATACAGACTTGTTCCAAATTTCAGCCTTAGCCAAATATTTCATGGTGAAACAGCCCTACTATCTCAGAAAACAAAGCAAGAGGAAGTTGAAAAGCCTTAAATGTCAGGAAAGTCCGGAAACCGCCCAAAGCAGGAAAGTGATTTATTCAAGGCCTATTTATTTTTCAAGAGATGATAGAAATATTTTCATCGACTAATAATGTAATTTAGAGAAATTAAGACTTGGTTCAAAGGCTCATGCTAAGTGAGAAATAAGAGAACTCAGAGATTATTGCCTCCCTCTTACACATGAGGAATTGGAGAGAGGAGGCACCGAAACTCACAACTGTCCCCGGATCATACAGGTAGCTAGTGTTGGTGTTAAAATAATAATTAATTTCTCATAGCTCAAAGATAGGAAGAAAAGACCTTCACAAATAGTCGTCTTTCTCTTGTTCACTTGGGCAAGTCGCTCAGTGGGCTTCGTTTCCAGGGACATTTGTGTAAACATGTCCTCCAGTGAACATAGCCAGATTCCACAAGATCAAAGGTGGAGCTGAAGGAAGACATGCCATACAGAAAATAAAGTCAGCCTGGAGATTTTACCTCCACATAGACCCAGCTTCCTCTTGGTCATCCAGAAACCCTGGGCCCCACTGACTGTCAGGAAGCCACACCCCAGAAGACAGCAACTCTGCTGCACATGTGCGGCCCCGTGACTTCAGCTGGTGAAATCATACTGCTTGGTTAGTCAGCTTTGCCAGTCTGTGCCTTTTCTTTCTCTGTGCTTTGGTTTCTTCTTCCAGTCCCTCAGCTGCATAGAACCATAATGCAATTTTGCAGAAATGAAGCAAAAAGGAATACATTAGTCTAGTCGCTTGGAACTGCTGCCAAAGGAATAGTATCTTCAACTGATTGCCAGCCAAGTCCCTTATGAGAGTGTGTAGACTCTTACAATATTGCTCAGGGAACAAAACAAAGAAGAGAAAGAGAAGGGTCATGCTTATAATTTACAGTACATGGTTATGGGAAGCTTCTTATGTTACCAGAAAGCTGGTGTCTGGGGTTTTCCTCTGCCCCAGAGGACATGAAAATGGGAAGGGAGAGGGGAGGGTTATCTTACCAACTTTTTGCAGCCAAAATCATCAAGGCCAAAATTCCTTCCTAGAAATGTCAGTGGCAAGATTCAGACAATTACCACCAGGCCAACAACTTCCAGCCCTGGGTCATAGCATCTTCCCTGCCACTCAACGACAGTGTCATTCCACTCGTCCCCGGGAGCAGAGGACCCGGGACCTCTTGCCTTAATGGCATTCAATTGAGAAGCATCAAGAAAGGAACTCCAAGTAAGAAACTTTTGCCCAGGAGATTTGAGCACCCTGATGGCGCAGACCGGTTTTGCTCTCCTTGTTCTCCATCTAAGAGAACAATGGTGGTTAAGGATTCTGGGTAAATTCTCTAGCCCAGTAGTCCTTACCATTCTGTCCTATAGAAGGAAAATAAGTGGTATAGTATGTGAAGCAATCCTCTCCAATGGATAGGACTTCCATTAACCTTCATTGATTGCATTCTCTTATTAAATCAGTGTCTTCATCGTCAAACAAAATGTGATGCGGGGATCACGTTGTTCACCCATGGTGGCTTCATCCCTCCTGGCCTCTTTGTGTGGACTCCATGATACAGGAGGCTGATGCAGGCTGATGGCTACTCCTGAACTGATTTCCTTAGGGGCAGAAACCCTATCTCTGATTTCCTATTCCATGTATGAAGGACAAATTCAAGCCAATGTCACTATGAAATACAAGGAAAAGGATAACTAACAGTTTCTCTTTGCTCATTATCTCCAAACTCACCAAATGGAAAGCCAACATTGGTTAGTTCATGCCCAGCATGTGAGCACACAGATTTTTTTCTGCCAAATGAGTCAATAAAAATGAGCATGCATATGTGAGAAAATTGCTCTGCAGAAAAGGGGAAAAGCACCTACATGTTTGCCCTGGTTTGAATGTCCCCTCCAAAGCTCATGTTGAAATTCATTTGCCATCATGATGATATTGAGAAGTGGGATTTTTAGGAGGTGAGCAGGTCATGGTGGCCTCGCCCTTCTGAAAGGGTGCAGGCCTTTATGGTGGGCTTACTTATGAAAGGAAAGAGTTTGTCCTCCTTTCCCTGACCCTCATGCACAC
Organism: Sciurus vulgaris; assembly: GCF_902686455.1. NCBI lineage: Eukaryota > Metazoa > Chordata > Mammalia > Rodentia > Sciuridae > Sciurus > Sciurus vulgaris. The sequence goes on from NC_136476.1 coordinate 64,283,269, forward strand.
TCTCACCATTGATGCCCTCTGTCCTGTTACGATGCAGGAAAACCCTCACCAGACATGGCCCCTTAATCTCAGACTTCCCATTCTTCAAAATATAAGCCAGACAAACTTCTACTGTTTATAATTTGCCCAGTCTGCAGTATTCTGTTACGGGCAACAGAAAATGGACCAAGACAGCCATAGTAAAGGCAAGTATTTCTACAGTGAAGATTCATGAAGGAGCATATATCTTAATATTGGACTATGGATCTTCTAGTGACCTGAGTCTGCTCCCTGGATGATGACCTCTCCAGCCAGACCCATCCATAACATCTCCACAGTGTGCCCCTCCATGACTCTCAAATATGTGACCTGCCAGGGCATCTACAAGTGTAGCCCAGTTCCCCACCCACTAGTCTTCATGGGAGAAAGCACGTGGCCTGCAAATGATATGCTATATTATTATAAAGATACACTTGCAGGCAATCTTATGTTCATTTATAAATCCCTGAATGTTAACTTTTATTTAAAACAAAATTTTGATGCATTTTTTTCATTCATTCATTCATTCATTCATTCATTCCCTCCTCAATTCCTTCAACACACCTGATGTTGAGGCTGTGTCTTGGAAATTCCATAAATAAAAATGCCTGCCTTCTAACATGCCCTTTTTGATCTTCCTTCTCCCCAGCCTGGAAGTTCTGGCTTTGCTTTCAATTTCTGGCCTGGTTCCTACCCCACAGAATAGTTAATAGATTATTGTCATTTCCCTCACTCAAATTTCAGCACTTCCTAAATATCTTGGCTTATACTCACTCTCTGGTATTTGTGCTCCTTTTCTTTTCCCAATAGAAATACCCCACCACCTCTACCACCAGACTTATACCCTGAGACCAAAACCTAAACACTAGTAGTGGGAAAGGGGGGACCAGGTACTCAAAGAACCTCAGGTGACATAGAGGGAACAGGGTTTAGATACCACAGATGTCACAGGACATGTAAGATTTCATTCTACTGCAGCGTCTATTCAAACCTCAGGAGTGAAAGGAACTTGAAGGTTCATCCATGTCTCCGCCTCTGATTACACCAAAATATTAGCCATTAAGGAAAGATTAGCATTCCATGGCATCCTTGGAGATCTCTGAGGTGGATTCCATTGCCTCCCTTAGTAATGCATTCCAGAGCTCTTCGCGCTGGAGAGATTTTCTTCCTGCTCAACCTAAATCCTGCTGGAAGCAATTTAAATCTTTCCCCTTTGGCCTGCCTTTGTGTGGAAAAAGAGGAGAGCTCTTTGCCCCTGCCCTTGCAGGGTCCCTTCACAGAAGCCTTGGCTCCAACGGGCACTTCATTCACTGATTAACATGAGAGCCAGGCAGGGCCTGGGAGAGCAGGAGATGGAGAGGGCGAGGTCACCAAGTCACACTCGCCTTCTCCTCTCTGGTCACCATTTCAGAAGAAGCACGGAGGGCTCTGGGCCCCGGGTTTAACCCAGCTCTTGCTTCTCATTTTCCTCTGTTAAGTCTGATTCCCCTTTCGCTGCCTTGTGACCTACTTTCATCTCAAGCGACGTTCTCCCCTTGAAGCACACAGCCAACGTGCAGCCGGCCCAGGGTGATTCAGCTGAGCGGTGCAGCAAGTTGCTCTGACCTTTTCCTTCATCTCCTGCAAACATGAAGGAAGGAGCGAAGACGATCAAGTCTGCTGCTGGCCAAACCTGCTTTTCTTTCCTGGCAAAAGGACATGAAGAGACAAAATATATTCTTCCACCCAAGACAGTAAATAAAAGAAAGAATGTTGTGGGTGTATAGGACTTTTAGAACATTTCATTTTTGTAATTGTGCATTCTGAGCTAAGAGCCACCACAAAAGACCAGTCTTTGGAAATTGAGGGGGTTTGTGGTATTCTTTCGGGGCTTGCTGACCAGCCAGGATTCTGTCTCCATTCCTCCCATTAGTTTTCAAGTTCTAGATTGAGGCCCCCAAGATCCTGGGGCCTCTGGCCAGAGACAGCAGCCAACATTTTCCCAGGATGAGCGATGGAATGAGTACTGGCCAGGCACATCTATTTGCAAGGTGTTTATAAAGTTTCTTGATCCTTTTTTCCACCTGGCTTGCCTCCTGGCCACAGAGGTTTATGGACTGTAGCAGGTCACCAGAAAGAAAGAGAAGATGTACACTCTACCCTAGCCCTGGGAGCTTCCTTCGGATGATTTTATATTCAAATTTTTTCCTGATCTCTTCATTTTCTTTTCCTTTTTCTCTTTTTTCCCTCCTCTGGTGTCTCTGTTTACACAGTTTAGAGATTGGGAACATTTTGGTAGTTTTCCAGCTGCTTATGCACAAGTGTAATTGAGTCATTTATTTTTAGTGATGTCAAGACTTTGAGAACAGAAATAAAAGGAACATTACACACTGACTAACTAAAATGTAAGAGAGTCCTCATTTGGAGGATGAAGATACAGTGGATGTGATTATTTTCAAATTGGAGGCTCTTCACTCCTCATTTCAAAACCAGATTTGGAACATAATTTGTTTTATTTTCAGCTGGTGGGGTCTCCAGTCTCAAGCAAAATAATTCTGAGCTTTTCCAAGGTTGATGGCTGACTGGCAACTCCTCAGTTTCTTCCCCTTTAAGTGAGAGCCCTACTTTATTTCCTGGATGGAAAAGATGAAACTTAAATCAAAGACCTGTGAGACTTCCCAAGATCCTCATAGGAAAGGTCACTGGAACATCATCTGTCATTTAAAACTAAACAATTAAATAGACGCAATAACCTGTATGTTTGATGACCAGCACATTCCAAGTATGCTGAATTACCTCTTTTTCTATGCACCCAATTATTTTAATTGTAAATCAACCCTGGAATAGGACACTATGCTTTGTGCTTTGCAAAGCTAACATGAAGTGCTAATGGTACTGACACAGATATTCTGTATATTCTTTTGATTCTCCCATCCCCACCACCCCCACAAAAGATATAACACAACTATGAAATCTTGGCATAACACAGAATTTTTGGAAATAAAAATATAATTAATAGAACTAGTGAATATTAATCAAGTGTCCAGACAGTTTTCCAAATGTTACACATATCAGAAAGCAGCACAAACATCCAATTTATTGATAAGGAAAGAGATGAACAAGTAATTTACCAAGGATACATAGCTATTGTGGCATGGACCCAGCAGGTCTCCAGTCTGTTCATAATCTCTGCGCCATATTCCTCTTACAGCAATGGAAAAGCAACCAACAAAACAGTAGGAACATAAACCAGGTAGACCGCCCAGAGTTATTATTCTTCATATACAAAGAACTTTTGCAAAGCAATAAGAAAAAGCCAGATGCTTATCACTTTTTCAGGTGGACAAAGGATAAGAACAGTCAAATCACACAGAGAAACCACTAAACAGTTAATACACTTTTAAATTATGAAACATATTTAAATGATATATCCCTTTTCTAGTGGATGAACCAAACTATAAGAAAAAAAAATGCTGCTCAGTTTTGTCAGTGGTGTGAGGACATAGCCCCTCTCAAACACAGCTGGTATGGAGTAGACATTGTTGCAACATTTATGGAAAGTAAATTTTCAGTGTGTAATTAAAAAATCTTCAAACTAAGTTTAATAATTCCACTTCTGGATATTTCTTCTAAGTGAACAGTCAACAGTGAGCACAAACACCCATATGTAAGGACATCCACCTTAGCATTGTTTAAAACAATGCCACATCCTTTATACAGAATACCAAATCATCATTAAAAACCATGATCTAAAAGAAAATAGAAATGGAGACCATTCATAATATATCAATAAATGGAACAGGAATTTATATGTAACAGTGTGTACAATTTGATGTCAATATTATGAAAAGTCTCTCTATACACGAAAGAAACACTAGAAGTCCAGAACATAAGCAAATGTTACTCCTAATGAGGAGACTCCTAATGATTCCCACTTTCTTCTGAAAATTCTTCAATGGAAATGGACTATTTATCATTTTAAAAACAGTGGAGTAAATACATGAAAATATAGATATGTACAGACAACTATAATGATTAAGCTCTTGCAAATTATACTGATCTCTGTTGTTAGCTCTGAGAGTCCTAGAAAATAAAGCAAAAAGGGAAATAAATTGCTCATGTATTTTTGATAGAAAGAATTCAAGTTCATCTTTCAAAAATCCTTTTTACTGATATTAAATTAAAAGTTGAGCTTATTAAAGATAAGTAAAGGACATTAGTTGATCATATTGGGCGATGCCTTTGCTCTGCTTCTGTGAAAGACCCAGAAACCTTGTTCAAATGCACAAGTGGTCATCTAAAAAAGTAAATGCTTAGAAAGTAAGAGTAACTAGCAACTCAGAAAAGACATTTTACAGGGAAGTAAAGCAGTAAACATTTTTTTTTCCCTGAAATATATAACCACTTAATCCAGGGATAGACCCAGAGAACCCTGAAGAACACTCCTTATTCAAAGATGCAATATCTTCTCTCCACAGTCATTTAGAGCACACAGTGGTAATAATGCAATAAACACTGTATGCATACAAGTTTAATAGAATGAAAATCATAAGACTTTGGGCCCCCAAGAATTATCTGGTGAAAAGTGCTTTCCATAATACAGAATGAGTCTCAGATTAAAGTAAAGAATTTATGATTTAAAAGAAGTCGTGTCAATTCTTCTTCCTATGTTAATATTTCTTCCATATATCTTACCACAAAGATAGAAAATCAATGAATGAAAACATTTCCAAACTTGAAAAGTCTTTTGAATTCCTCTTATCCAGGGGCAATTAAGTTTTGGGGACCCATGAATGTCTTTGGAAATCAAGTGAAAGCTAGTGAGGCTATCCCCAGAAATGTACACACAGGCACCAGATTTTACAGAAGTTTGAAGGAGTTCAAGACAACCTTCACATTTAGCTGTAATTCCATAGGATAGGAACACCTGAATTCATTCAACCTTGTTTTCCTTAGAGGACTTGAGAACTAGATGCATCATTCTGCCTAACCGAACAATATTTTTTTTTTAAGTAGTTCCCTCCACATGAGTGAAGTAATTTATCCAAAATTATATGGCAGATCCAGGATAGAAATCAGGTACCCTAATTCCCAGGACAGCTTTCTTTCTCCCACATTCTTGTTCACTTAGATTTTTAAATTTCTTTAGTTTTCCATAATCCTGGTTAAGAGGAGAATCTCCATAGTACATCCAAGCAGACCTCATGGAGGATTAAGGTGTCTCCCAGGAATACAGCACTGAGAAAATTCTTGGAGTCAAGTTAGCCTAACAGAGATCCTATGCCAAGTCACTGTCACCGTTTTTTTGATAGACTGGAATTCATGTCAGTGCTATACCTGTCTTGGGCAGCATTCCTTTAATGAGTCTTAGACTTTCTTCTGCATATGGTCAAAATGTCTGAAAATCCAACAAAATGTCTTTCCTGGTTTTGGAAGCAGCGGAGAATCAAAGCTCTCCTGCACCCCCAGTAATAAGACTGATGATATGCCTGAAAATAGGAGGATGAGGCATAAACATCAACAATACCAACGCCCTGTGACTTATTTTCATGATGGTAAGCAATCATTATTTTCTTTATTCACCAGGAGGAATCTGTGACTCATGAACTAGGGAGATTGTAGGATGCTTTGGTGTCTGAGAACACAGACAGAAAATTTAGACCTTTCCTGTTATTTAACCAAACAACAGGACTGAGTACACCCATCAATGGGCTGCATGGTATACCTGTCTGTACACTGGTTTAGGCTGGAAAGTTCCAATTTAGGACCCTGTTTATTGGAATTCTGTTCATCCTCCTAGGTCCATTTCACATCTCATGCTAACCAGAGAAACTTCCCTGATTATCTCAACCCATGTTCATCCGATTCTTCCAAGCAGTTCCTACAGAACTTAATGTAGAACACTGTGTTAGTATATCCTACCGCTTCATGAATCTTGTTTCTCCATCCAGATTATAAGTTATTCAAAGTCCAGAATCATGTTTCCCTTCCTGCTTCCTACTGAGCACATTGCTGGTATTTAAAAACTGTTTGCTCATTGAACAATTAAAATGAAAAAGTGGCCACCAATGCACCAGAATCCAGTCCAGCAGCATTCTCCTGTGAGTAGAGTTAAGCTTTTCTGACTGATGACCCTCTGCTGATGCTTCAAGATCTAGCTCAAAAATGCCATCTGCTCTGCAACTGGAAAGTTCTGAGAATTCTTGGGCTAAATCAAATAGCATGCAACAAGATGAGACGAGACTTGAAAAGACCGTTCCCATTCCTTTGCTCCTAAAAAACTTGTTTTGATCCAAAGGTGCATTTCAAATGAGATTCAACACTACCCTTCTACTATCTTTACTTGACATCTAAGAAAATCAGTGAACCTCCCAGAGTGAGCTGAGAAGAACCTTAAACATAATTCTAGTTAAATGATGGTCCTCCTTTATAACCTACTATCATATAGCCATTCAAAAGAAGATAGGAATATGTGAAATGATGTCTAAAATACAATTTTTACATGAGCGATCAAACAAATTGCACACAAACAATATTGATAATATTTTTCATTTGTATGAAAACATCTCAGTGCATGTACATACGCCTGAATTCATATGTTATATGTACACAGAAAACACACAGCATCATGAAAAAAACGCTATTGATTGTGTTCTCTCTGGGAATGAGATCTGAAGACTGAAAAATGAGGAGAACTAGAACATTAATATTTCACTTCAGGCAACTTAGTACTGTTTTATAGATTTTTTTCGTTAAGCATTACTTTGATTACTTATGTGATTTTAAAGTCAACATTTTTAAATTTCCAGAAAATCACCAGTCCAGTTTTTTTTTTTTTTTTTTTTTTTTTTTTTTTTTTTTTTGCTGGGCGATTGAACTCAGGGGCACTCAACCACTGAACCACATCCCCAGTCCTTTTTCGTATTTTATTTAGAGACAGGGTCTCACTGAGTTGCTTAGTACCCTACTTTTGCTGAGGCTGGCTTTGAACTCACGATTCCCCTGCTTCAGCCTCCCAAGCTGCTAGGATTACAGGCCTGCACCACCATGCCCAACCCAGTCCCAGTCTTAATGTACCTATTTTTGCCTCCTCATTGCACTCTGGGCCCCAAATCACCCACTAGACAGATACCTCTTCTCCATGCTACTTGGGCCAGTGCTCTTCTCTTGAACAAGAATGATCATCTCTCTCTTGTTCCTCTATTGAATCCCTAATGTCTTTCAGGAGACACTAAAGATCCCACTTCCCCTGTAATGCTCCCAGGATGAATTAATTGCTTGAATTTCATGTCCTTATTGCATTTTTCACACATCTCTCCTACTACAGAAATGTCTACATGCATAAAACTATATGCCAAATAATTGCATCTGTTGCTCCCCCACCCTAGACTGAGCTACTTCAGGACAGAATCTCTCTGTATTCTACTCATCTTTGCTACCAGCTTCAGTACCTCACATGGTGCCTAGAACACCTTTGGTACTTACAGAAGTGTTTAATGAAAGCAAAAGTTGCAGATCAGATTCTGAGATCCCTTTCCATGCAATCCCACACATTCCAAACCCCCCAAAAGTTCTAGTAACAATTTTGTTGCTGGTATTCTCAATAAACTATATTTTTCACCTTCTGATAGAAGACAAAAACTTTCTTTGTATCTTATATATGAGCTCCAGATAATTTCAAGTCACAACCTGTTCTAGTCCAACCAGAGGTAAACCCACCATTTAACTATAGATATAAAACAAAACTACGGGTTCTTGCATAAGACATGATACAGAGGGATCCCAGGCAGCCTTTCAGGAGAGGTTTCCTGAATCAAATTCACATAAAATTAAAGCAGAGTTTCCATCAAGTCCACATGTAGTGAATTTTCTTTGTATATGCATCTTCTATAACTGAATACTGTGATTTAAAAGTTTTCTCTGTTTTAATTATACTTTACTTCTGACAACTTCATGTCCATCAACTTCCACTAGTGTTTACCAGACAGAAAATAAATTCCAGGATTCTTACCATCAACATAAAAGAGTCTGAAATCAAACTGATTATTATACTACAGAAAGTATTTACATCACATATCATATTTAATTTTCATAACTCTCCAAGAAGTATAAATTATTAACCCTATTTTATGAAGAACACAGAGGACCAGAGAAATTAGGTAATTTGTCTGAGATCACACCACTACTAAGTAACAGAGCCCAGATTAATCTGAATACCCTCTGCTCTTCCCAATAAGCCATGTGTGTATCTCAGTTGTGGAATCTTCACCTAAAAGATGTATATATATAACCAATTTCAAATTAGAGAACTTTCCTAGTCAAACACCAAAAATAAAGGACTTATTTTTATTACAGCACAGATATTTCTCCATTTTCTATCTGCTATTGATCTAAAATTTTATTCATTAAACATTCAATGAGCACCTACAATTCAGAAGGATCATAGCAAAAACTTGGAATGAACCCTAAGACATGAGCAACCTGTGCTCTGGGCTCCTAAGGCAAGAACTCATTGAGAACGATGGCTATGACTATTTTTATCTCAGAGAGATTTCTCTAAAAAGACAATAATTGCTATGGATATGTGAATAACAACTGACATTTATTGAGGACTTACTATCTTCCAGGCATTGTTCTAAGAGCTTTGAAAGTACCAACTCACTTAATGCTCACTATAATTCCATGAGTTTGATGGCTTTTATTATTCATCCATTTTACAAATAAAAAACAGAGGGTTAGACAGCTAAGAAATGGTGAACTCAGGATGAAAACCCAGGCTGTGTGAATAAAGCTGCCATGAACATTCTTATACAAATATTCTTCTGAACAAATGTCTTCCTTCCTCTACAGTATTATGTCTAGAATGGAATCGTTGAATCACAGGTAGGTGTATCTGTGGTTACTAAGTAACTGCCATATCCTTTCCCAAAGTGGTTGAACCCACATTCCTTTGTTAATACAGGAAAGTAATTCCAATATATTATTTGGTTATTTTCAAAAGCAGAATGTATAACTGTATCTATATGATTTATTATGTATTACATATATTAAGTATTGAGAAAAAGTTAAGAACCATCCTTTTAAGTGCTAGTAGGGGGCTGGGGATGTAATTCAGTGGTAGAGTATTGTTTATGATGTACAAAGCCCTGAGTTTGATTCCCAGAATACCCTCCAAAAGAATCAACAGAGATTGCCTCTGCATGGTGGGCTGAGAATGCTCACCCTTTTCTTTGTATTTTTCTAATTTGCAGCATTGTGTATTACTTTTAGACAATATTCATTTGGAGTCTTTTTTTAAAGAAAAAGATCAGCAAACTACCTAATCAAAATGCTCTCTTCTAGTCAAAAGATCAAGAAATGCAAAGAATTAATCAAGAACTCAATTGCCCAAAAGAGGGGAAAAAAATCTATTTGTGGCAGTCTGAAGAAGCAAGAAGTTCTAGGAAAAGGTCCACCCACATCTCACAAAACTGTTCATTTGTGCAGGCCCTTTCCTGCATGCTTGAATTTGTGGTTAGGTAGAAGAACATCCCTTCCCCTGCCCTTCATACTCTCCGTGTTTATGTTATATTCCAGAGCCCTTTGCCTAGACAATACGACCTGTGTCTTATTCCTCTGTGGCCAGAACATAATAGATGCTCACTGTGTTTGCGCAGCTCCTGTACGGCTCATAGAAAATTGACTTAACAGAGTGGTCATGCCTAAAACACAACCATATCATTGATATCAATAATGGGGAAATTTGAGATACAATGGAATGTTTTTACGCAACGTGAAAGATGCCCAGTTACACACTGCGTTGGAATGCAGCTCCCCACTGCAACTGAGTGGCCACTTGAACTTGAGCCACTACTTGGAAACCATTCTCAATGTGATTCTTCTTTATCTTTAAACAAATTCAGGAGTCACTTTCCTTCAACTAGCAGTATTAAAAATTTTTAAACAGATCATACGATATTTATCAACCAAGAGAAAAAGAGCTCTACTCACAGAATATTATTATGTGTCGGGTCTTTACAAGAGATTCCACACCGTATCTCTTTTACTTTTCACAACAAGTCTGCAAAGTAGGTATTAGGAATACCTAGCTCACAAAGAGATTTCTGTCCTAGGGTCGAATCACTCCTCCCACATTACATGCCTTGGAAGAGGCAGAACTGGGACCTGAACTTGGGTCTATGAAGTCAGATTTCACGGGATAGATCCATCCTAGATGAATTCCAAGATATTAGATTCAAAGTAACAAAAAGTCAGCTGCATAAGCAACATCCCTTAGGGATGACTTAGAATGAAACGTCAACTAGTTAATTACTAGATCGCAAAAATGTTCGACTTGCCTGTCTGTCTCTATGGAAGTGTGAAATGAGGCACTGAAACTATTTGTCTCCCACAGCATAGAATAATAAGGCCATCCTAGAGTGGGATGTACAGGACCACGTGCCAGAGTTCCAAGGTTTACTTCTAATAGGAATGCGGTAAAATCTGAATGCCCTTAAACAGAAATTATACGGTAACGAGAATACAGACATGGGAACCAGAATCTTAGCTGTACTTCTTCACTAACAATATGTCCCAGAACAAACCACATGACCTCTCCGTGGCTTAGTTTCTCCATCTAAAATAGTAATAAAAAATGTAACAACATCAGACAGTTGATGTGAAGACTAAGTGCGTTAATACCTAAACAAGTGAATTCACATGTAAAACCATGCCTGGTACATAGAGAGCACTTTCCACCAAGGCAAGCTATTTTTATTATTACTATTACTATTGCTCAATATATATCATTCACATTCAGAACAGTGTGACTCATCCAGGATGATTAAGGAAAATCCCCCTCAGATTGATGAGAATTATAGATTACAAAATATTCTTTAAATAGACCATATTACTTTCAAAAAGTTATAGGTATTTAAACTAAAGTAGCTAAAGGAAGCAGCTAGAGTAACTGGAAAGTATTAATGTAAAAAGTTTCATAGGGCACCTACTTCAAAAAATGGTTAAATTAACCATTTGCCTATAAATAAAAATATTCTTGGAAAGTGTTTTTTATTAGATAAGGTGAATATTCCATACCATCATGCTATTTGCTGGTTAAAGAACAATCCCCTTCCCTATGAAAAACAATTTCATAGATTTTAAAAAAGCCTTGAAAATAATCTTTAGAAAACAATTTCATAGCTTTAAAAAAGCACTGAAAAGTATCTTTAAGGCAATCAATCTAATCTCACTCTTACCCAGGAAATCCTCACCCCACACAGCATGGGGACTCAGGGAAGAAAACTTAGACTCTCATTTCATCTCAGGCCATTTTTAGATAGTACTTCCTTAGATGGGGTGAATTCCTCCCTCTGAACATTTACTCTATTTCACTGATACACAGAATTACACCAAATGGATATCATCCTTCTTCTTGGTGGTAACAGTTGAAGAATTTGAAGACGGCTATTGCACACCTCCCTGTCTTCTCCACATGTAACATCCTGATCTGATTATTTCTCATTGACAAGCCTTTTGATACATCATCCACCTTGGTCCTTTCCTTTTGGACTACCTTCTATTTGACCCTTTTCCTTCCATGTTGGGATTACAAAAACTGAACTGGACACTCCAGGTGTAATTGGATCCAAGTCGAGTAACTAATAAGATATTGCCTGGTTTGTTTGGGACTCAAGGATAATCTTAATGTTTTGGTGCACTCTTCAACTCCTGACTTATACCAAGTTTAGATGTGCTCCCCTTTCTTTTTTGGAGGGGGGAAGACTGTATACTTTTCAGGATTCTGCAGAAAAACAGAATCAATTGTGTGTATGAGTGTGTGTGTGTGTGTGTGTGTATGTGTGTGAAAAAGACAGAGACAAAGAGACAGATAGGCAGAAACACAGATTGATTTATTATAAGGAATAGGCTTATATGAAGTCCAGAACAACAACAACAAAAAAAAACTAAAGGTACAATTCCAGTCTGAATCTAAAGACCTGTTGAACAAGAGGGTTGATAATGTAGGCCCAATCCAAGTCTGAGTCAGAGGACCAGGAGAGACAGTGGTGTACATCCTAGTATGCATCTGGGTCTAAGGCTGAAGAATGACATACCAATTTTAAGACAGTCGGGCAGAGAAAAAATATATTTTTTTTTCTTGCTCATTTTTATTCTACTCAGGTCATCAACAAATTGGATGAGGACCAACCATATTGGAGAGCAATTTGCCTTACTTTTTGATTGAAATGTTAATTTCATCCAGAAACATTCAGAAATCATGATTAACCAAATATCTGGTTACTCCCTAACACAGTCAAGTTGACACAGGAATTACACATCATGAGCTGTTACATGCTATTTTGGCCATATAATCCCCACCTTCTCCCTTTAGCACTTCTCCATCTACCACTATGACATTTATATTTATTTTACATCTATCCCTATTACTTTTCTTGCAATATTTTCACTATACTTTCACATTTGAGAGAGCTCAGATACCAATTCCTATATTATCATATCAGATATCACTCCCAAATTTGCATGTATGCTGTTGCTTGATAAATATTCTTCTAACATAAAATATTAAGCTGATATCCACCAAGAAGAGCATCATATGGAATGCTAGGCTTCCATTCACTCATTAATTGGGTTTTTAAAGTGTGGCTATTCATTTGTTATTACCTATTTAATTGTAGCATCAATTGTCATATTTCCATAAGATCCTAAAGGTCTGGAATAAAACTATGCCTATGCATTTACCACCTTAAGACTCTTTAGTCACGTGCAGAAAAAAATGAAATTTAAATATATTATGTCTATAGCCCTTCCCTTGTTGATCAGTTTTGCAATCTCAGAAAGAAGTCCAGCATGACCAGCTCTCTCAGTGGACCCTTTCTGGCTCCTAAGGTTCATAATTCGTCTCTTTAATGATCTTTTTGAGATGTTTTTCCAGGAACAAACTTTTAAGCCTGTAATTAGTAAAATTTGCCTTCTTTCCTATAAATATGTATGTGCTTCCTACTCAAATCAAAAGTGGATTAATTAATTCACAATTTGTCCTCCCATACTAATATCATACAGTATATTAAAACCTTGGTTATTGATCATGGGATGTTACTGTTCCATGTCTTTGGTTAAGTGAACTTCTTTATCCATAGTTTAAGATGTGAGATTTCCTGGCTATTGAATCAACCACCTACTGGATTTGCTATTGCTTCCAAATTGGAAAAAAAGAAAGCATCAGGAAATGAAAATACATCACTTATCTTAAGGCAAAGGACTAAACTAAATGATCTTCATTTCCCTCTTGTGCAAGGTCTATAGTTCAGGAGGCTTTATTTTGGGTGGAGTTTAAAACCTTTGTCTGGAAGTATTTTAAGTTTGCTCTTTCTACTCTGTAATCCCACCGATAAAACTGACTAATATTCCAGTATATAAATCCGATTCCTCTGTATTGGAAGATTTGAAAGATATACTGTGTCAATAAATTAGAAAACCAAGTTTCACAAACACATAAAATTGCTTTCATCAGGAAGTTTCTGAAACAGTTAGAAACCAAAAATGCAAAGCAAGAAGGTTTAAAATATGGCTGTAACCACAAGTGTATGTGAAACGCAACTTGCCCTTTGGTATCCTTTGGCCAGCTTTCTTAATTGTAGTTCTCTTCCTGCTTTGGGATTGATCTCAATATATGGCCTATCTTTCCTGCCGTTGTTTGGTTAAAGGTTCTTGGCACCATGGCTCATTTCCTTTATTGCCTAGTTGGTTGATTTTCTGGCTCATAATGCATGCTTCCTTAAATTTGATTCTGATTAAATCTATTGACTGTTCTCCTCAAAACTTTGGTAGCCATCTTCTCTCAGGAAGGAAAGCATTTCCTGTCTAGGCTCAGAGCACTCAATAATGCTCCCTCCCAGGAAATGAATGTCAATGATTGCCCTACTGCCCCCTGCTGATAGCTCCTATATTTATGAGTCCATCTCATGTTTTAAGCCTTCATTCCACAAATGAATTGGCAAAAATCAAGTCAGTTTAAATAAAAATGAGAATTACAGTAAAATTTAGCTGCAGTCTGATCTCAGCCCATTCAATCCATCTAGATGTGCAACGGTAGGACCGAATGGATGATGATTTAGAATAACCAGGGTGACTAAATGTCAGGTCTCTGGAACGAATCCCAGTTCTACTCTCTGAGTCCTTGGCAAACCATCTCTTCTCTCCAAGCCTCAGTTTTATAATCTGTATAAAAAGATGATTTAACCAGAAGGTTCCCAAGGTCCCCATTAGCTCTCAAGTCCTGTGGATCTATGAATCTATTGTAAAGTTGCCCATTATTAATTCATAACATTTGTGTGTCATAACCTGACCCAGCTATTAGCTATATAAATATGTAATCACGTCTTTGAAGGTAATGAAAGAATGGTATTTCTTAAAGAAATCAAACCAATGCTGCTTCTTCTATTTTTTTTTTTTCTTTCTCTATTTTTCCTGCATGTTCTTCCAATTCCCCAAATCTTAATGTATTATGGCAAAGGAGATGTTCTGTTCTAGCCTGAGTGGCAGTAAAGAGTACTGGAAATGTCATGACAATGCCTGTCCTCAATTGATCCAGCCCAAATATGCAGATGCAAGAGCTTCAGATAGTCATCCTAACTTCTGGGTGCCTGTCCAAACCAAACCTCTGAGTTCTTGGATTTGAGCCCTTCATTTAAGCAGAAATAGAGACTTCATTTTCTTTCTGTCTCCAAAGACCTTGGAACTTTGGGGTAAAACCAACCCATGAATGCAAACAGACATGCTCTCACACACTGTGCACACATGTACATGGGCTTATACATATGCCAGTAGCTATTGGAACCTCATCATAGCCTCATGTGCCCTTCCAAAACATCAGAAGGAGGCCAGTTTTCTAGACTATAAGGTTGTCTATTTAAAAGGATCTGGAATGATGAGGTTTCCAGGAGGTTGCTGACTTGTTCCAATGATGGCTTTGGCTACAGTGACCCACTGCAGGGCTTTGCCCGTGATTTGATCACAAAGAGTTGTCTTTATTTATGTGCTGTGTTTGAATAGAGGAGACAGCTTGGCAGAGTTAAGGATAAGGGGATTTAATCGCCACATATCTTTAAATGCTAACAGCTTTTACAATTTTTTTCTATACAACATGCTATATTTATGGGACAGTGAAGTGGCAGAGGTCTGAGGAAATGAAAATGAGAAGATGAAGCAAAAGGAAAGTAGGGAACTGGGGCCTTAATGAGTCTGAAAATATTTTAGAACTCTCAATTCCATTATTCTCTGAAAGCACTAGTTAGCTTTCCAAAAGTCTCTATTCATGATACTCCAGAATATGATGTAATTTAAGGTCTAAACAATATGTTCTTTCTGTCTCTATTTACACACTCATTTGTTCGGCAAATATACTTATCAAAAGTGTGTTCTGTCCTGGCATTACGTTAAGAGTTGTACAAAGTGTAACGATATATAGGACAACTCTGTCCTGTATGATCTCATTGTATGAAAGATAAAATAGATGTGTATGACTATAATGCATTCCTCTGTGTTGATTATTAAAGAATTAATTGAGGAGACATTTAAAAGCATATATTAGGATGTAAGGAAACAGATTCCTAGGAAGAAAGAGCAGCATGAGCAAAAAATGTAGATGCAAAAAAATACAAGGCTATTTTAGGGAATGACTGAATCATTGTGGTTGGGTGTTAGAGGAACAGAGGGGGAAAGGCTTGGAAAGCGTGAGTAGGCTGGGGCAAATTATGAATGACTTTAAATCTCACATTTACAGGTCTGGCCTTTATTGACCAAGGATGGGAAGTCAGTGATGATCTGGAATGGGGAACGGCGTGAGCAGAGTGACGCTTTAAGAAGGCTGACCTCAAAGCCAGGTGCAGGACAGACTAAAGCAAGAGGACTTGGGCCCACACTCGACTCAGTGTAAGGCAGTAATGGCCCGGCATAGGCAGGCTAGAGGTTGGAAGGCAAGCAAATTAATAACTGCAAGAACTGATGTGAAGAAATGAGAACTGTGTATAGGAATGAGAGAACAGGACATGCAGAAGACTCTGGAATTTTAAACTGAGATAACAGAAACTGTGTGCATCCATGGAAGAACAACTGACATATGAAGGATGGTGACATTCAATTCTAAACACTTAGGGATTTAAGAAAATATTTCTCTATGTGCCTAGGAGAACTCTCCATTTTCAAACTTCAACCTGCCTTGTGAAGTCATAAAATTCGTTAACACTTTTTATTGCTTGTTTATAAACCCGTTCTGAGTTCCAAACCAGAAAAATACACAGACTTTGTGTTTTCTTTGTCTAATCACCAATAAAACTGATTATCCCACACCCATTCACTTCTACTGCCTTATCCACATTGCTGACAATAATAAAAATAGAACACAAAATGGGTTCACAAAGGATACCCCACCCCTGCTTCCACAAGACTGCTAGTGATAGCTCAAGAATAACCAACAATTGCAGAAAATGCACCCAATCTGGATTGAGAAGTCATTAGCATTGAGCCCAGAAAAGGACTTTCTATTATAAGTGATGATGGGAATAAATGGCTCCCCAAGGAAATGGTGTGTTCTCTTAATAGCTCGAATTATCCAGGTTAGTTTGATCAAGCGGAGCAGAGCTAGCAGGGATACAAATTACTGAAATGGTGGCAAAGATAAAGCTTCTAGGGAAAAGAAAATTTGAGGTGCAAAGGAGATTTAAGATTAGCTTTCTAGTAACTCAGTAGAGCACAAGACCCTGGGTTCTATTCCCAGTATGGCAAAAAGAAAGAGCGAATTAGCTTTCTTGATAGAATGAAGGAGTGGGCTTACAGCTTGAAATATGTTTATGTTCTTATTTTATTTCAATGTCCAATTTCCAAAAGATCAGAACTAGGGAAGGGGGCAGGGGATAGTAAAAATCATTATCTTCTCTCTCTTTTTCTCTGCAATGCTGAGAATCAAACCCAGGGCCTCTCCTACATCAGGCAAGTACCTGATCTCCAACCTACACCTCCAGCCCTCTGTCTCCACTCTTTCTCTTGCCTGGCTGTCTGTTGATCTTTGGAACAGAGTTCTTAACCCCTGCATCACTGGGAAAGAAGCATGTTAGAAAAAACCCAGGGAGAACGCAAGTTCCTCCTTCCTGCTCACTGCCCCTCTGTAAATGGGGTTCAGTGAGGTTCATGAGCATGCCTTCCATCTCTCCTTTGGAGTTGGTGGTAGAAAACAACCTGCAAACATAGGCAGATTGAAACTCAAGCACACAACTCTGATCTGGCTTCAGTGAAATCAGTTGTCCTATGTTCTCTGATGACAGCATGTCATGGGGACACCATCAGAGCCCAGGCCCTCCCTCTGATGCTGTTGGCCAGGGATAATTCCAAAATAACCACAAGGATCCAAGAAGATCACTGGAACCCACATTTTCCTTTGTCTTCCAAAGACATTCAGGAAGTTTACCTCCAGATTTGATAGGTGACAGCTCAGAGCAATGATTAGAGTCATTTCAAAGTAATTAACATTCATAATTATTACCACCATAATCAAAAAGTTGGTCATTCCTTGCATTCAGTCAACATTATGAAGTAGTTAGTAACTACCAACATGAATTACTACTCACATTCGCATCCTAGATTCCGATGGACAGTGCACTTCTACACCCATCCCCCACACTCACTACCCAGAACCTTAATTCTTGGCTAATGTCCCCATTTAGAGAGACAGAAACTGAGGCCCAGAAAGTGAAATGATTGGCCCAAAATCTCACAGCTACTAAAAGTTGCAGAACTGAGACTTTAACCCATATTCTCTGAACCTGAATCAATGGAATATTTCGTCTGAGTCCCACACAGTAAATATTTGTTTATGCACTAATTAGTACATGTGTCAGGTCCAAAATCCACATAATCTCCAATTGTCCCAAACCCACAGTCACCACGGGGGAGGGAGGGGCAGGGGGGCCAGGACACAAATAGTGAGGTCAATTTTTTGGCATGATGGAGTCAAAATGCCCAGTTGAATCACTAAGGTTTTCTGCCTTAAGTGGATTATACAATCATTTATTTGTTCGCTCACTCTAAAACAAATATTCACTGAGTCCCTACTATGTTCTGGGCATAATGCTAAGTTTTTCATCCATCCTTCCCTCACCTTAGGTTAAACAATGTGTAGATGTTATATATATATTTTTTGTACTTATTTCCTACTGCAGTTAAAACCATTTGGGTGCTAGCAAATCTCTCATTTCTCCTCAGGAGAAAAATTTTTTAAAACCTGACAATGTATTTCTGTCAATGGAGCTTTTCCCTTATTTTTCAGTTATGTTCCTCTCTCTGACCCACTTACTCAGGTTCTTTGGAAAAGGAGAATTCACCCTCTGCAGGTCACCCTATTAATTACTATTACAAGGACCTGATTTATGGGCACAAAGCCCTCTGCGGGTGTTTGAGAATGGCGCTCCACAATGGGAAATGGAAACAGGTTAATCAATAACAGTCCTCAGGCTCACACTACGAGGCTGTCCTTGAAGGGTGCAGGGGATCTCTTTCCAGCATGCCTAATGAGCAGTCCTTCTGCCAGCAAGGAGCCCTCTGGGAGGAGGAGTAAATATTGACTTTAGACATGGCGCAAGGGCCAGAAGATACTGCCAGGACATCCATACTGAGAGATCATAGGACTGGTCGGAAGGAGGAGGAAGGCTGGACCCAGGAGAGTATGTGGAAGTTTCTTCTTTTGACCCCAGGGATCACTGAACTTGGTGTCAGAAGATCCAGTTTCCAGACCTGGCTGTATCAGAAGAGTAACCTTGGACCAGTGACTTAGCCTGTGCAAACTTCAGTTTTCTCCTCTGTAAAATGGGAATAATGAGTTCCTACACAATGCAGAGCTTATGGGAGGTAGTCAAAATTCTTTATGTGCCAGCAAGTGCTAAGGGGACACCTTCCAGGCACGCTGAAATCATACACCAGCATTTGCACCCAATCTCTCCTTTCCAGTGGACTCTGAGTTCACGACAGGAGGAGATTGCCATTTAAAATGCCACCTCTGTGGCTTCAACAGGGCCTGGCACACTGCAGGTGATGAAGAGGTACCTTTCACCAATAGTGTGCATCGTCCCTTCTACTTCTGCTGGGTTTTTGTTTCACCCCCTCCTCGTGATCCCCAGAAATTGTAGTTGATTTATTGGGGAAAACAGGGAAGGCAGTTCTGGAAGGGACCACTTTGTACCCCTATTTCACAGCTTGGCTCTTTCCCTCAGCTGATCAGACGCAGGTCACCAAGTACAAAATGTTGACTACCCACTAGGCAGTAAAACCCAGTCCTCTGGCTTAAAGGCAGTTAATGTGGTTCCTTAAATAAGTAAAAATCCCGAGCAAAAGACAGTAAAAACTAAAACCTGCCTGAATTTTGAATACCACTGTAAACTAGAGAAGGAAGGAGCAGAAGACTCACCATGACACCATATCAGTAGCCCCAGTGTGAGAAGGCTGGAAGAGCCCAGCCTCCAACTTGATCTGCCACAGCAGTGAAATCGTTTCTAATTTTAGAAATATTAAATAACTGATAATAACATGACCTTGTTAAAGAGCCATGTTGGGGGGGAAAAAGAGAGACACTGTTAAAAATAGCATGCAATCTCCCAGCTGAAGGTGCTAGGTAAAATATAGGTTCACAACCATAATGTGGGCTCCAAGTGATATGACACCGACATTGCTATCAGATGTAGCAAGGCTAAGGCTCCTGTGTGTTCTGGAAGATGTTCATTTTAAGCACCCAGTTGGGGGAGAAGGAGGCTCTTAGCATCCTTAAGGCATGAGAGAGTACATAAGCACTGGGAAATCAAAGAGAAATAGGACAGAATTCTTCTCAGGGGGCTTAAAATCTGGTCATCAGCCTCAGGGACACTCTGAGGCATCCTCGTTTTAATACATAAGACTAAGCTATGGTGCACAAGACCTAACTGGGAAGAAGCAGCCCCCTGCTCTGCCTGGAAATGTGTCTGAAATTGCTGCAGCCGGCATCCTATGAAATAAGAATTTGCAAAGCAGCACCTAAATAATTATCCTGGACCCACTCTGGGAGGACAGAGAAATGGAAGGTGCAGCTGCCTGGAAGGTGGACAGAACTTCAGACAGCTTCCCCATCCCTCCACATGCCTCAGATGTGCACCTCCAAGCCTTGGCTACCTCAAGGATCATTAAATGCTTTTAGCAAAACTGTCTCTGAGGAGCAACCAGCTTTGAAAGCCAAATTGAAAAAGGTCCATCTGATCGTGTAATTGGAGAGAAAGTAGGATCGGTGCCATGATAACACATTAGAGGCATTTGGAGATGAAAGAAAGGAAGGGGTGGTCTAATAATTAGCACGGGCCTGAGAGTGCAGAGATGCAAGTCTTCTGGGGGCAACGTTGGAATTCACTTATCAGATGCCACCAGTCCCTCCCCACATGCCTCTCCACACAGGAAGAATTTGCTGAGCACACCTGGGCTGAATCTCTTCTGAATTTCGTCCTGTCTATCAGACTTCCAACTGCACCGTTGAGAACATTGGTTCTCAACAGGGGGCAGTTTTGCCTCTATTTGGCCATGGCAGGAGACATTTTTGATTGTCATAAGTGGGAAGGGATTTTCTATCTGGCATCCAGTGAATAGAAGCTAGGGACACTGCTAGACATTCTATAATGCAAGACAGCCCCTGCCAAGGAAGAATGTTTCAGCCCAGATGTAAATAGTGCTGAGATTAAGAAACCCTGGTTTAGAATAATGAATGTTTTCTGACCTTTCGTTCTTTATAAACTACTTTTATTTTTATACCCTGACGGGCAACATTTTCCCTTTTTTAAACAAAAGGAATTGGTTTACCATATCATCACTACTGTAATCAAAACATCCCAGCAATTAAGAAGATATTCCTTATCTCAAAAGTCAACCACTTCAAGAACTATGTTTTTGCCTGGCACCTGTCCCTGCCCAACACCACAGCCTGAGTCAATGGAGCCTCTTGTGGGTGGACTCCCTGAAAAAACCTGTCGTTACCTCCACCATAACACCTATCTTGCTGAATTCCAAATAATCATGCATCAGCTCTGGACACTTTGAACAGTTTCCTGTTCATCTTTGTGTGTACAGCGATCCCACCACCTCCTCCCAGACCTGGTACAAGGCCCTTGGGTCTCTACAGGTTTTCAATAACTGTTTGGGAAAGTGTGGAAGAAAAAGTCAATGGAGGGAGAGAGAGGAGGTTTTAAGAAGAAAGAGAAGAAAATAAAGAAAACAATGATGGAAAAAAGCAAAGAAGGAGGGAAGGAGAGAGAGGAAGGAGGAAAAGAAAGGGCAAATGGGAGGGAAGAGTAGACTTGCAGGGAGCAAAGGAAATAAAAAAAAAGGTGGAAGAAGGGAGAGGAGGGACAGGAAGAAGGGGGATGGGAAGGAAAAGGAAGAAGTCTGCTATTGCTGCTTGCTCAGAAAAGATTTCTCTGTTCTCTCAGATTTAAGTCAAATGAACTCTCTTCAAGAACCACAGGACTGTCTTTCATGCACTCACCAATTTGTAGCTTCAGGTATACTTAAGTGATTATTCAATATAGATCAGATCTCCAATCCAAAAATTGAAAATCTGAAATGCCTTAAAAATCCAAAATGGTGCACCATGAAACTCTGTTTTGCGCACAAAATTATTAGATATATTGTATAAAATTGCCTTCAGGCTATATGTGTAAGGCATACATGAAACATGAATGAGTTTCAAGGATAGACTTGCATGCTATCCCAAGATATTTCATTAGGTATATGTAAATATTCCAAAATCTGAAAAGATCTGAAATCTGAAACACTTCTGGTCTCCAGCATTTTGGATAAGGGATATTCAACCTCTAGTATGTTCCAGGTTCCATGAGGTCAGCCTGTTTTCACTCACTGTTGTAGCTTAGGACATAGTATGCCTTCAAAATTACTTGCTAAACACGGGAGAAGGTGAACAGATCCACTGCAGGAGTGGTGGAGCAGCTGGTTCTGTTAATAGTCAGCCCTGTTTTTTTTTTTTTTTTTTTTTTTTTTTTTTTTTCAAGACATCCATCCAGGAGCTTGGATTTGGATTTGGTCTTTTCCCTTCCACCTAAATTTGTTCTGCTTCTGGGTAGAACTGCTCCAAAGCATTCAAGACAGTGGCATATACATTCTATCCCAGGAGCAATTTATTACAGGGAAATTTCCTGGACTCCAAGAAGCACCTTGAAGTCAGGAGATGATTAATTTGATATAACTGAAGAGCTGCAAACATCTGCTCCCCGTTGACATCTGCCTCTCATTAAGTTACAGCCCTCTGTCTCCCTCTGCACTGGGGGGCTGGCTTGTGTGTTGATCTGGTAACTCTAATTATATGGTAAGCCCAGAGCTCAAGGCCCTTGTGCCAGCCACCTGGTGGGGGCTCAATAAAAACTTGCTCTATTGCATTGTACTCCAGATCCACCCTGAGCACTTTCTAAGTCCTCTGTCACTCCTAAATAATAGAAATAAAAAACGGTAATGAGGTTGGTGAGCACATTGTCATCTTGTAGCTCTGATTAAGGCTGAGTCTGGATAAAATCAAACCCTTGGTTGATGCACATAAACAAATCAGTTCCGTGAAAACAATCTCCCAAATCAACTCTGCTTTTTAGCATCATGTTTTGCAATGATTCTTTGGTTGATATCTCTTACTCCTTATCCCTTCTGCACCAATTCTATCAGTTTCATCAATTCTAAGACACATCTCTGATTTTGACACACACTACTCCTGGAAGCTCTCCCTGGACCGAGAGAACACTGAATCTCCCTAACGTTGACTTCTAAGACTTCCACTGTCTCGAATAACCCTAACCTCCAACCCATGCTCGCCCCCACACAGCTTTGTTTTCAGTCATACTGTGTGACTTCTTGCTGCCTGGTTCCGTGCGTACTCTCTCCACCTTTCTACCTCTGCTCGATTAACTCATGTAACAACCCAGAGCCATAGGGCACCATCTCCATTCACCACTGAAGCAACTCAGACCCAAATACAGTCATCTCTCAGCAACCAAGGGGATTGGTACCAAGACCCCTCACAGATACCAGGTCCCTGGATGCTCAAGTTTCTTACGTAAAATTGAGTAGTATTTGCATATTTCCTGTACACATCCTCTCATATGCTTTATTTTTAAAGGTGTTTTGTTTTGGATTGACACATGATAACTGTGCATATTTATGGGGTATTCTGTATTCTTTCTTTATGTGTACACATTGTGCAATGTTCAAATCAGGGGTTTTCACTTATCCCTCATCTCAAATGTTCATTATTCCTTCGTGGTAAGAACATTCAAAATCCTCTCTCCTAATTACTTTTAAATATACAATATTATGTTAATTATAATCACATTGGTGTAAAATGAAACACCAAAAGTTATTTTTCCTATCTAACTGTGATTTTGTGCCTGGGGATCTCTCCCCCACTCTTTGATCCCCCTTGTCCTCCCTGTCCTCTAATGACATGCTTCTATGTTCTACTTCTATGACATCAGCTTTTTTAGATTTCATAAATTAGTGCGATCATGTGATATTTGTGTTTTTGTGCCTGACTTAGTTCCTTTAACGTACTCTTCTCCAGGTTCAACCCCGTTGCTGAAAATTACACAATTTCATCCCTTTTTGTGGATAAATAATATTACAATAGACATGCATATTGTTTATCCATCCCTCTGTTAATGGACACTTAGGTTGGAATACACATCTTGACTATTTTAAATATTGCTGCAATAAACATCTTCTGTATACTTGAAATCATCTCTAGATAACTTACAAACACCTAGTACAAAGTAAGTGCTATGTAAAAAGTAGTATACTGTATTATTGGGTGAATAATGACAAGTGTCTGTACCTGCTCAGTAAGACACAGCCTGCTTTTTTCCAAGTATTATCGATCCACAATTGGTTGGCTCTGAGGAGGCAGACAGGTAGATACATAAATGTAAATCAGTTAAATATTTACAACATTTTTTTCATAAAAACACCAAAAGAGAAACCATAGGAAGTCCTAAATTTCCTAAAATCTGTTCTTTCCCCCTCCCTGCTCACACTTTCCCCATGTGTCTAGGCGGACCCCAGTTTTCTCTACTCCCCAGCCCAAAGCTCCTGCCTTACTGTGTCCTTTGAGTGCTGGGTCAGGCTCTTTAGTCTCCTCCATGACCACGCTCTTCATGTATCTATATCATTTTGACCTCCCTAGCTTCTTAGAATTATTCTATAAAAACTCTCTAGTTAATCCAACAAGCAAAATATTCTTCCTGGCAAGAAGACATAAGAAGAGGAAAACATTTTTAATTTAGTATAGTTTGTCTTACTTGTATGAGATTTACACTGTCACCGTGCACGGAAGTCCCTGTGCCCCTTTCTAAGTCAGTACCTCACTCCATGGCCAGGGCTGAAGAGCCCTCCTCCTCCAACTGGTCCATGATGCCTCTCAGAGAGCTTGGCACGTGTGTCTTCTTTGATAGCTTTTGGTGCAAATGTCTTATTTCTCCTTTTGAAGTTTGGGACTCAAGATCATCTGTAAAACCCTTCTGTGCCTTCGATAAACACCTAAATAGTGTTCCTGTGGCAATGGCCTTCCTTGCTTTCTTTCTGTCCTTGGATTGGGCATCTTCCTGATACCACAGCAACCAGCATCAATTTGACTTCTCACTCTCAAAGTTGATGGGTTATTTGTTTATCTGTATTGCCCCTTCTTACCCCAGATACATATATACTTTGGAAACAGGGACATTTCTTATTCAGTCTGGCTCAATGGTGTACATCTGTAATCCAAGTTGCTCAGGAAGCTGAGGCAGGAGGATGGCATGTTCAAAATCAGCCTCAGCAACTTAGCAAGGCCCTAAGCCACTAAATGGGACCTGGTCTCAAAATAAAAAATAAAACCAGCTGGGGATGTGGTTCAGTGATTAAGGGTCCCTGGATTCAGTTCCCGGCACCAGAAAAAAAGAAAAAAGAAAGAAATTTTTTATTTATCCCCACACTTATCCAAGTACTTGATCAAAATATGTTCTCAGAAAATGTGTGTACAATGACAAGTTTGCTGGTTTGTGTGCTCCCCCCAATATCCACTCCTGTGCCTGACTCATAGGAGATGCTCGAAAAGTGTATCTGGAATTAAAGTGAACATATATGAAATAGCATGACTGATTTTCTTTCTTGATGCAAATTTATCTGCATGGTGGTCTAATAATGTTTTCGAAGTGAAAGAAAAAATGGTGGAGGGAGAACAAAGGACTGAAAACAAACTGGTTGGACCAGTTTCTTTCCCTCTGGATACAACGCCAAGCTTGGAGCTTTGTCTAAGGAAATCATACTCTCAGGCAAAAGATAACAGGCCAAGTATGGGTTCTTCTTCTGCAACCTGCAAGGCTGTAAGACCTTTCATTTCTGTATTAGAATATTCTGTTATACTAGGCTCGTGTGACCCCTTTGGTTAATAGTGACAGAAAATGTGACACCAGGGCCACATAACCACAAACACTACTGGTCTAGAAGCTGGAACAAATTGATATGATTGGCAAACCCCACCTAGGCTGCTCTTTGTAAAAGGGGAGAGAAAATACAGTGATCAAACGTAATCACTCTTAGGCATTGTGCAATTAATCTCCAGGATCCCCGGACTGCTCTCTGGGCTCCAGAGTTCACACTCAACCCTCAGCGATGGGCCCAGAGACTATGCATCCAGTGTATAAAAAGGTCTACAAACAAAACTTCACAAATTCTTTTGAAATTCAGTCCTTCCCCTCCTGTGGAGTGGGGACTTGGAGGAAAGAGGATACATTTTCTTTGGCAAAGCTTCTGAGGCAGAGGTTCAAGGTAGAAGCAGCCTGGGGAAAGCTGGTACTGTTGGTTGTCCACACACGCCCTAGCTCCAGCCCAGGGGTGGGTTATGAACCCATTCCCCGGGACAGAAATTGGTTTAGAGGGTGACATGGAATGTAATTCAAGTCAGTGAAGTGTGAGAGAAAATCTGCTGAGGGATTGTGGGAAAGCTTTCCTTTAAAGGAGAGAAGGAGAGAGAGAGAAGATAAAGCTGGTCTCTTTCTCTCTGGGACATGATCACGTCCGGCCATGTTATCTACAACGGCAACAGTCATTTTGCAACCAAGAGAGAATTCCGCCTGAGCAGGAAGACCAGAATGGCAGAAGGGAAGGGTAAAAAGATCCTGAATTCTTGATATGCCGCTGGGTCACCAACACCAGAGTCCCCGTCCTTCTGATTTTCTTACAATATGGGATATTACATCTCTTAAGCTGGTTGGGACTAGCTCTGTTCTGTTACTTGAGATCAAAACAATCTTAATCTATTTGGATTACTGAATTTGCTAAAACCTTTGGCAACCTTTTCAAAAAGTATTGCTCTCATATATACTGCATCACAGCAAACAGGTGAGACCCTGTATCTGTTTCAGCTACTTTACCCTCATATCCTTGGTCTTATATCCTGTTGTGGACAGGGTCACTGGCCTTTGTCCTCAGCTGAGTGACCCATTGATTTAATGGTTTAGGTCTACACTCAACTATTGACTCTATATAGCCCCTTAATTTCATGCCTGAGTCACACATGACCCTTTCCCTCCTCCCTTAGACTACAGAACACTCTCTGGAAAAGCCAGCCTCCTGACATCTTGCAGGCAAGGGGATTTAGACCATACACAGGCAGACACAAACCATGTGATCTTTTCCATATCCGTCCATTCCATTTATCAAGTTCCTGTCTATAGCTAGACTGTGGTTAGGCTCTCAGTGAATTAAAGGAACATGTTACCTGAACTCTAAGTGACCTTCAATATGTGAAGAACTACCTTCAAATGACTATCTGGGTATTCCCTCAGGATGCCTCAATTTTTTTTATTTAATTTATTTAGCATTTGGTGAGCAGTTAATTTATGCCCCCATTTTGCTAAGGATGAGGGATATAAAAATGAATTTGTTTTTATTCATTCAACAAACATATAATGAGTGTCTGCTTTAAGACAGACAAGCACCAAGGACTAAAGTGTGATGGAAAAACTACACTGAGCCTGTCCCCAAGGAGCAGCAGTAGAAACAGACACTCTCTGGCAAAGACAGGCATTTATTATACATCCACCCAAGCACTAGGTCAAAGGGAGGAGGAAGGCAAGAGAGATCACTCCAGGCAAAGGCAACTGCCACACAAAGTTACTGAGGCAGAAGAAGAAACAGCACAATTCAGAAAGTCGAAAGCTCACGTCGCTGGAGCACAAGGTGCAAGTGGAGACCATTTCAAGATGTGACTGGAGAGACAGAGGCAAGGACAAGGTCACCATGTGCCTTTTGTGTTAAGGAATTTGGACCATTTCCTAAAGACTCTGCAGCTGCCTTGGTAAATTTTAACTGACTAGACTTTTGCTGGAAAAGCAGAGTCCTGGACTCAGGAAGACTCACTCAGAGAAAAGTAAACACAAAATGAGGAATCACTTAAAGGTAAAGCAATGGGGATGGAGAAGTGAAGCAGGATGAGAGGTCCAGTGGGCGGAGCCAGCACAGGAAAATAGCCTGCTTGCTCCTGGAGGCGGGGCCAGGAGGTGGAGAAGGGGGGGTTTCAGTCTGGGAAGGAACAACCTGAGCGCATGCGTAGTTAGTGACACTCTGTCCCAGGTGGGGCCTACAGGTTAGACGTTAAGGAATACAAATGGGATGCTCAAGAGAGAAACCTGGGCTGGAGAAACACAAATTTGTTTCCACAGAGCAAAGGCGGTATTGAAGACCAGAGAATGGGCAAGGTCACCCAGAGGAAGGATAAAAAGTGACAAGGAAAGAATCTTAATAGGAATCCCTGAGGACAATCAGTATTTGTGGCCCTTTGGGCAAGAGTATCATTGGAAATTTACATGCATATAAATATTCAAAAGCGAAAACATCAACCTAACAGGCTGCTAACTAAAATATTTAATTCTCCTGAATTTATAATTATACTTCTATAATAATACAATTTTAAATGTATAAAAGGATAGTTTTTATATGATTGAAATTTGACAAAAATTTAATAAGATGATTGAGCTCCATTTTCATTTTGAACATCTGCATCTTCTGTTGATGGTCTGGCAACATTTAAACGAGAGCTTAAAAAGATACACACATTTCATGCGTTATTATCAATGTATCCCATGGAATTTATTTCCATGTTTTCATTTGAACAAAATCACTAATTATGGTGTTGTAATCAATATTCTTATACAATCACATTTTTTCACAGTAGTTCCAAAATAGAAAACTGAGGTAGTAGCAACGGGGGATGTCAACAAAATTGTTAAAGCAATACTTCAGTTCAGAAATGAATCATTAATTTTGCATATTGTGTTCAAACATTGTAGTACATAGAACATATAGAAAATATTACAAAATATTTTAACTTCATTGTCTTAGTGTAGCATCTAGATCTACAAAAATGAAGATTCCATATCATCCTTCACACTCTTTACATCAAACCTGCATATATGCAATTTAAGAGCATTATAAAAGTAAAAGAAAAAGAATTTAAGAGCATTATAAGAGCATTATAAAGAAAAGAATTTAAGAGCATTATAAAAGTAAAGAAAAGCAAGAAAATGGACACTTGGCACATAGAGAAATGATACTTCTTTTTTTGGCACTTTTTATTGTTTAGAGATGTCAATTCAGGAATACTTTTTTTTATTAAAAATCATAAATTTACATAGGGCAATGTAGTTTGATTCATTCTGTTATTTTTTCCCTTTCCCCCACCCCTCCCACCCCTCTTTTCCCTCTATACAGTCCTTCCTTCCTCCATTCTTACCACCCTCCTTATCCCTAACCCTAAACCTAACCCTAACCCTAACGCTAACGCATTATACTCTTAATATTGCAAACATTCCCTTGCTGCCATGTGCCACTACTGTAAAGCCCACGTTAATTCATGAGTAGTTCTGAAACCACAAATTGAAAAGTAAAGAAAAGCAAGAAAATGGACACTTGGCACATAGAGAAATGATACTTCACTCTGTAAGAATGTATTGCATTCATGCTATCTGAGTGGAAAGATTTGACACATTAATTAATTTGTCTTTTCTCTTATCTAAGTACTTCTGCCATTCAAATTCTCCCTGCACATCAAAGCAGTGCCCATCCTTGGCTTCTGCTGCAGCATAACCCACATACCTTTATGGGACTCAGACTTAAGCATCTTTGGTTCAGAAGACATGGGGTATAAGACTTCTAGAGAATTTCCCTGAGGCCCAAACAGCATGAGTCATGAGAGCAGTTGTTTAAGGTTAGGAGACACACTTGCCAGGACTGCATACTGAATCTCAAATGGAGGAGGTGCTCTGATACTCTCTAATAAATTTACTGGAGGACTTTCAAAATGAAGCTGTTCTGGGTAAGGGTCCCTATCAGTGAGCCAAAAGACTCATCTATCTAAGGAGCACCAATGGTTCAAAGGTAATTTGGAAGAAGAGCATTCCCTGAAGGAGTGTGAGGTGGAATTGCCAGAAAAATGAAAGAAAAACAAAAAGTCGTTTACAAAATCAGAGGAAGAAGGATTTCCAAGAAGTTATTAACAAAGGCAAACATTTTGGAGAGGTGGAAAATGTAGGATATTTGGGTAAATAGAATGTGGCATATCCATACAATGGAATACTATTCAGCAGAGAAAAGGAATGAAGTACTGAAACATGCCATACTATGGATGAATCTTATAAACATGCTAAGTGAAAGAAAGCAACCATGAGTTATTATGCAAGTTCACATCTTGCGTAATATGGAATGCCCTGTATAGACAAATCCACACAAACAGAAAAGTAATTTAATTGTTGTCACGGTAGCAGAACTGGGAAAAAGGGAGTGACTGCTAATGAACGTGAGATGTTTTTATGTCTTGTTTTGAGGAGATGAACATGTCCTAAATTTAGATTATGTCAATAACTGCACAACTCTGCAAATACCTTAAAAGCCTTTGAATTGGACATTTTCAATAACTGAATTTATGATATGCAAATTATATCTCAATAAAGCTCTTTTTAAAAAAAAGGAAAAAATAAGAAGAGATATCCACTCATCTCAGATCATACAAAACATCCCATCTAACTGTGGGAAACAAAATCTTGACTGCTGTCAGATATTTAGGACTAAACAATGCACCATGGTGATTCCATTGCCCCTGACAAAAATAAATAAATAAATTTTTCATTCTTTGAAAAACAAGACAATGAGACAGAGGGACAGTTTTATAATAAAGGTCTTTCACACTAAAGTAAACTCGAAAACAGAGAACATTTATGCAAAAAATCCATTTACTGTGTCAGTAATTTTCAGCACTTCCCTGCTGTTATTGTAGATAATTGAGTAAAAGCTTTTTCTTCCCTACATCAAACATCAGTTTCCAACTGATCCTCTTAGAAATTCAGTTTTGAGATTTCACTTCAAGATCATGACTGTAGAGTTTATGGGAATGTATGTGTGTTTGGGTAAATGGGACTGTTTCCTTTTCTTGAGGCAAATACTGGAAGAAAATAGAAGGAAAGAAGAAAAAGGAAAACTTCCCACCAAATTTATCAACGGTCACAGCTACCTTCCTGCAATCTCTCAAGTGATGCTACATTTAGGGTATGAATCCACATCTTCCACTCAGTCAACTCTTAGCATTTATATGATTCAAGGTATTAAATGCTAACATTTCTCTGTTGCTCATGTTTTTAAGGCACACATTAATTCTAAAGTCCATAAGCTGGCTAATTGTCACTTCTGGCTAATGGGTATTGTTGAATTTTTATCTTCTAAGAATGAATCTTTTAAAGCTATAAGTTGGAGGCATGATACCCACGACAAGAACTACGTAATGGGGAACTTAGTAACATACAGGTGACCTTATCACTCCAACATTAGCGGTTTCAAATATGAAGCGAATTAGCATTTACATTTCACAGTTTGTATGACATAGTGATTTAACACATACTTTCTGTGATTTTTTTTATTAAAAGGGTAGAACCAGTATTATTATTATCTCTTTTGTTTGGACAGGCAAACTAAGCATAACCATCAAGTGACAAGTTTAGAAAACTTTCCAGGATGCTGCCGGAGTAATCTATCGGTAACATTCACTCGTGTCTAGTTACCCGATGCCTGTCTTCCCCACTGAGTCTCATGGAACTGGGAACCAGTGTGGCATCTGGCACACAGTATGTGCTCAATAACTGTGAGTTAAATTGATCAAGTAACCACAACTAGTAATGCTCAGAAACAAGATATCAGACTGCACGTTACATGTTTTGTAAATCCCTAGTTATGTTTTATTTACTTATTGTCACTCGTTTGAAAAGCATGAAGAAGATGCCAAGTGAGACAGGTAGATCAGGAATGTGTTTACTTTTATACTCAAAACTACCTGTGTACAACATTTTGGCAACGCTTCAGTGGTCACCCAGCTTAATGGTCATGTAACTCAGTGGTCATAGAGCTCTGTGGTCCTACAGCTCTGTGGACATATAGCTCAGTTATTATATAGACTACTATTCATATAGCTCAGAAGTGTATAGCTCAGCGGTTGCCACCCAAGGATCACATAGCTCCATGTCATGTAACTCAGTGGTAATATACTTCAGTGGTTCTATAGCGTAGCAGTTAAGAGTTGATTTTATAGCTCAGCGGTTCAGAACCAGAGGGTTGTGTAGTTAGGTCTTTGCCCCAAACATCACTCTATCCTCTCCTATGTGTCTATTCTCTAGCACATCACAAGCCTCAGTTTCCTCATCTGAAAAATAGAGATAAAATGAAAACCTTCCAGAATGACTGTACCAATGAAATGAAATCGAACCTGTAAAACTTGCAGCATGATTGCCTGGCACTAGTAAATCATTCAACATACATATCATCATCGTCATTATCCATTGCTATTACTACGATTATGTGTCCCTAATGAGAAAAGAAAATGCCTCTTGGGTTGAACACAGAATCATCAACAGCTGAAAAGGCAATTTGCTGATAACTGATATTTGATTTGGAGTGGAAAGCTCTTACTCAATTTTCTACAATAATAGACGAGGAAATTCTAACTCTGTTATGTCTCAAATAGGACCCTGCAATCACCAGAGACAAGAATGGCCTCTCCCACTTCTTGGGGAGATGTTCATTGACTTGCCAGTTGAAGAACACAGGGTACCCTAAATAATCTTCTCTAATTCTATTTCACCTACTCTAGGCCATTTACTCTCCAAACTCCAAACTCCATTGCTGCTGGCCATATTTTTTCCTAGAGAACTATCACCCCAGTTGATCAGTTTATTTTGTGGTACTAGCGTTTGAAAGCAAGGGCACTCTACCACTGAGCTACATCCCCTTTTTATTTTGAAACAGAGTCTACGTTGCTCAGGGGGGTCTCCAACTTATGATCCTTCAGCCTCAGCCTCCTGAGTAACTGGTATTACAGGCATGTGCCACTGTGCCCTGTTCCACTTGATCATTTTAAGAAAATGATCCTTTGCAGTTCACAGGAGTGTACTCTTTCATTTACAAACACATATTTCCCTTCACTGCTAGGTGTTATTATTTCCAATTTCAACTGCTTCTTACGAACACAATGATTCCTGACTGTTGTGACCTGAAAGACTAGGTCACCTTCCTCACTGACCCCCTGTATCTGAACCTTCTTCTCCCCATTTCTGTTACTCCATACAATTCTCTTGGCCTCTGAGCCAGTCAGCAGCTCACGATAGGGTAGAATTACAGTTGCAGATGTTTTGAGATTTTGTGATGGATGATCTCTGTGGTCACTAGCAAGATAGGACATTAAGAATCAGAGACTTGAGTGTGAATTCTTGATTTAATTACAAATGTGTTGACTGAATTGTTGGCAAGTTATGCCATATCCCCACAACCCGATTGGCACAATTACAAAATAGAAATGCAATTGACTTAGGATAAAATTGCATAAATTTGCAAAGTATAAGACATTCTTCAAACATTTTAGTCACCAGACACAGATAATATAAGAAAAGTGATGAAAAATTAATATGAATTAAGGGCCCCTGGGTGAGGAGTACTCTATAGCTCTTCAAGGGTTACTTTCTTGATTTCTGAATTACTGCTTGATCCCAAGCTGTTCCTCTATTTCTTTTTGTTCAGGAATTCTCACCCAGTCATATAGCTTCAAAAACACATTTATCATCTCACCCAAGTCAGGAGTCCAGCCATAGCTTAGCCGGGTCATCTTCTCAAGATCTCGCAAAGGCATCAGCTGGGTTACGTTCCCATCTGGAAGCTTAACTGAGGATGCTCCACTTCTGAGCTTTTCTGCTTTTTGGCAGAATCATTACATGCATTTGTATGATGTCCCACTTCCTTGCTAGGGGTCAGCTAGGGACCCCTCCGCTCATAGAGGCCACCCAAGGTTCTTGCCACACGGCTCCCTCCACAGACCTTCTTACGATGTGGCGGCCTCCTTTTCCAAGACCATCCCGCTAATCTCTCTCCCTTTAGGAAAGGCCCAATCCCTCTTTGAAAGGCTAAAATGTTTTCCTCTGACTGAGTCAGGCCCAACCTTGATAATTTCCCTTTCAATTATTATCTCAAAGCCAACTAATTAGGAACTTTATATCTGCTAAAATGCCTTCACCTTAGCCATGTAGCGCAATCTCATGACAAGAATGACATCTGTCATATCAACGGATCCCACCAACACTGCAGGGAAGGATATGATGTAGGGTCATGTACATTGGAGGAGGGGCAGAACTCTTGGGGAACCTTCTTAGAATTCTGCCTGTAATAAGCATCTATCATCTGCCAAGCAATGCCTGGCAGAAATGATAAAAAAAAAAAAAAAAAAAAAAAAAAAAAATCAGATGTGTTCTTTGCCTTCCAAAGATTATAAATTGGATGATAAGCACACCTACCTTACAGAGATAGATGAGTAGGATTATGAGAGAAAATACAGGGAAGGGATTTGTCACAATGCCTGACATATGAAAATTAGCGTTCAGAGAAGTTAGTCATTATTATCAAATAATTGGAATACCGTTTGCTGAGATGTATATGAACATTCTGGGCAAGGCATATGTTGAGAGATTAGAAAAAACTTCAAGAACAGATGACACTTGACCCAGTCTTCTTAAAACTTTCCATCATAGTAAACCCATTTTTAAAAATATTTGGAAATTCAGACTCAGTTAAAGAACTTACACAAGGCCACTCGGATCATAAAAGATAAGAGTCTGGGCAAGGCATATGTTGATGGGAGGTTCATCTTCACTGTGTAATCAGAATGTTATTTTAGGACAATTATCCTGGTCCTGGTGGGGAAGATGTACTATTAGGGAGTAAGGACGTGCATGGGTGGGGATGGGTCCAGGAAAGCACGGGAGCCTTCAGACGTAAGGTGACTGAAACTTGAAACTGAAGTGGAGAAGAAAGGCCAGGCACTGGCACTGGAAATGAGCAGTCAGTTGCAGTCAGGAGAGGCAACTGGGAGTTTGAGCCCCTACTCAGAATTCCCACCCCTCCAGGGGCTCTTCTGTCCTCTCTCCCCTGCTTCTGGGCCATGCCTCAGCCAACCTGGACCACCTGTGCCATTTGCAACACACCTCAAATCTCTGTCCTTGCTGTTTTTTTTCCCTGTGACTAACCTTCTTCAGATTCCCTTCTAGCAAAATCCTAATTGTCCTTCAATGCCCATAATAAATGCCATCTATTTCAAAGATCCATCTATGATCCCTGCACACTTTGCAAATTGATGTCATCTCCAGCTCCTCCAAACACTCAGATTACACTTAAAAATCTACACCATACCATTCAGTCCTTTGATACATGTCCTTGTTATGGTCTCTAATTGATTTCAACTCAATACCAGGAAGGCCTTTCCAACACTTAGAGCTCTCTGTCTGCCTATGAAGAGAGAAGCTGCCTGGGAAGACAGGGAATGGGTCCTCACTAGAGTCTGCATCTCAGTAATTGTCAGGAAATTGAAACAAATCCCAAAACTTGCTGTAAAGATTTTTAACAACTAATATGGCACTGGGAAATCTTTGAGATCCTGTATCACTCAGAGACTTGGGATGATATGCAGCAATGCAGCATTCATTCAAGAAATATCAGAGCACCTACTCTGGGATCCAGTTGGAAATGCAAACTCAGATGCCAACAGGTGACATATGAGGTAGACACTTACATGAGGAAGGAGGTTGTGTGTCGGGGACCACTGGAGAGTGGCGGGGAGAGGAGAACACTGGAACAGACACACTCCCTAAAACTAATAACTCACTCCTCTGTCCCCATCCATGGTTGCTGAGTTAAGAATGGGGTCCAGCATTATCAGCCATTCTGATTATACAAGGAAAAATTTTTAAACTTATTTTATATAACACATCTTGATTTTTTTTAATTTGAAAAATAACTTCTTTTGCAAAAACACTGGGTAGACCTAATTAAATGCATCCAAGATGTGAGTCTGCCTAGGATACCATTTTGAGCCTCTAACTTAAATAATAATAAAGATAAACCTGATATTGAGATATCCCACACGTCTATGGGAGATAGACATTTTAGCATGTAATTATGCTAAAATGCATGTTTAGTATATTTTAGATTTTTCTTCAACAATAAATGAAAGCAACTGGTGGGAAAACAAAGAGAAGAGAGATGGAATCCATGTAAACAGGTACTTTCAGTGTGTAAGGGAATACAAAGGAAGTGACAGAGAACCTAGTTAGGGAAAGTGAAACAAAAAATGACAATCAAAGGTATAGATGGAAGAAGAAAAGAAACTTAGTGACAGTCCAGTGTGGTGTGAATAATGCACTCCTGGGTCCCCTCCCCATGGCAACCAGTAGAGGACTAGCTTCTGTTTGAGGAGAAATATGTTCAATCACTTTAGAACAAGCAGGGTTTTGATGAGGCTACTGAAACATCCAGCGAGCAATGCATAACTGGCCCGTCTCACAATGGAGTTGGAATGTTTGGAGTAAAATGAGAACAAGAGGTGAAGACCTGCGGGTCATCCAGGAGGTATATGCTTTAACGCTGTGGAGTCCAACGTGTAACGTGTAACCAGTTTAACGTGTGAGTCCAACAACGGGAGGGTACACAGCAATAGCAGCGAATGGGGCTGAGGCCCTAGGTGAGGAGGGTTGAGGAGCAGATGCGGAGAATCAACGAACTGAACAAAAAAGAGCATTTGGAAAACAGGGCAAGTTCCGAGTCCCTAAGGCCAAGGTTGACCTGTTTGCCAAGAAGTCCTTCTTTCATTCCTCTTGATCCAGGTCATTTCAAGATACGGCTGCTAGAGAAGAAAAGCCATAGCAGAATCTCTAAAAGCAATGTGACAGGGCTGATTTCCAACCTGGTCAAGAGTCCTTATCCTGTGAGGAGCTACTAGTACGTCAAGAGGATCATATGGTGTGGTCTGACAGGCTGAGCCACTCATTTCGAATGGTCAGGAGGAGAATATTCTTCCTGTGGCTGAGAGAAAGAGGGCTCCATCCCTTTTGAGAAGGAACAGATTTTCGCCCTGAATCTGCAGGGACAATACAAGCCACGGGGAAGGGATTCATTATTCTCAACTGCAGTCTTCCCACATTCCTGACACAAACGTATTTCCACACCCAGAAAAATTCAAACCAACTTCAGAGCAGTTGAGCACATACATGTTCTTAGGTTGCAACCGTTCGGCATGAACTTCATTTTTCTTAAGAAAAGTAAATTAAGATCTGCTGGGAAAAGAAGGAAAAGGAAGCTGGCCAAATGAGGACTTCAGTGGACTTCAGATGTGAATTTTCAGAAACTCCCTTTTCCCCCATTAATCCTTCCTTTTTGTCCTCTATCCATTATGTGGGATTAGTTCTTTGTAAATTTGGATTTGTACTGATGAATTAAATTCTTGGCAACCGCTGTTCCTGCTGACTGGATGCTTCTTTGTGTTCTTTGTAAGATCTATAACTCATTGCACCTGTTGCATCTGAATAGTCCTCTGCAGTCAGGGGTGTGTGTTTGTGTGTGTGTGTGCACGCATGCAAACACAAGCACACATGTTCTTGAAAGCATTCCACAGTGTTCAACGTAAAAAGAAGAACTCCAGGATGAGGGTAGCAGTTGTTAAACAGTGGACTGAGTTACAGCAGCAAGTTGTAGAATCTCTTTCCTGGAAGATCTTTTAAAAGAAAAAAAAAAAAAAAATCTTCAAATAGCACAATGTGGGTCAGTGCTCATTTCAGGTAGGAGGGTAGAGAGGTGAATTCTGAAAATCTTTCTAGTTCTCAGGGCCTACTCTATGCTTTCACCAGAAATTTAAAAAGAATGTAGTGCTTGGCATGGTGATGCACACCTGTAATCCCAGCCCCTCTCCTCAAGAGGCCAAGGCAGGAGGATTGCAAGCTCAAGGTCAACCTTGTCAAATTAGTGATACCCTGGTTCAAAATAAAAAATAAAAAGGACTGGGGCTGCAGCTCAGTGGTAAACGCATCTCTGGGTTCAATGCTTAGTACTGAAAAAAATAATTTATGGATCCTTTATTCAAAAGAGCACAGTCTTCTTATGGGGTAAGTGTAGGTCAGAGATGTTTAGTAGGAACTTACTCCAGGTAACACAGCTAGTTAGTAGAACACAGGGCTAGAAGATTCAACTCCATATTCTACCCCTCCCCAAACAGTTTCACATTACATTCTTTTGTTTTGTTCTTTCACATAAATATTAACCAGCTGGTTTGCAAGACTTTGTAGAGAAGCTCTATATTTTCATCAGGCTTCA
The DNA here is from genome assembly GCF_902686455.1 of Sciurus vulgaris. Classification (NCBI taxonomy): domain Eukaryota; kingdom Metazoa; phylum Chordata; class Mammalia; order Rodentia; family Sciuridae; genus Sciurus; species Sciurus vulgaris. The sequence continues at coordinate 64,321,027 of NC_136476.1, forward strand.
CATTTCTGAAAAATTACATCAGAATTTATGTCAGAAGGATGCTGTATTTTTTCAATGAAATAGATTTTTTAATGGGAAAAAGAGAAAGTGGCCTAGGATATATATCTTAGCAGCTGAATAAACAGGCCTACGGAACAAGCATTTTGGGCTTTATAAATTATATATTATTTATAATGCGATCATTCAATATATTAAAGATTGGGCCATTAGTTCCATAATATAATACATTCCCTCCTTTTATTTCCCATCCAGAGTTCTTTCAGAGATGGAAGTTGGCCAAATGGAGTAACAAGCCTCTTCCTTCAAAGTTCTGTTCGGTCTGCTTCTCTTACCTTTCCCTATTCCCACTGCTACCCACTGCTACCACCTCCACGGATAAGCCTTTCCCAAGCATGCTTGACTCCATCCACAAGCTACCCATCTGCTCTCTGGACCTCCAAAAAGGTAGAATGGGTCTAGCCCTAGAGGTGAGAAGACATTCTCACATATGTACGAAGGGGTGGTCATTTACGGGAAGTGGTAGATGCTACTGCCCAGGGACTGATCCCTGTGCCATTAGAAACATCAGCTTGGAGCTGGACACTGGAACCCTCAGCAGTTCCCTTCAGTCGAGAGGCTTAGTTGTGTGGAAGAGTCATGGTCCCAACCAGCCTGCCATGACCAGATGTCTGCTATGATTCAGAAAGGACTTCCGTGTATGTCCCAAAGATTCATGTGTTGCAAGTTTGGTCCCAGGGTGGTGATATTCACCCAAGTGGTGTGGAACCTTTATAAGTGATTTGTAGGAGGTCCTGAGGATGCTGCCCCTGGAAAGGATTAAGGTAGTTCTTTGTGATCCTTGGGTAGTTCTCAGGAAGAGGGCTTTCATACAAGCCCGAACCTGGCCCCACACACCTCTGACTTCATGTCTGGCAATGTGATCACTTCCTTACACATGCTCCCAACTTTGCCATCCACCATTAGGTGACATAGCTAAGGCAAGGATCCTTGTCAGAGCTGGTACAATGCTGCTTGAATTTATAGCCTCCAAAACTGTGAGCTAAATAAACCTCTTTTCTTTATAAACTCAGCCTTCAGGTATTTTATTATAGGAACATGAAATTGACTAGTACATTCCCTTCATCTCTTCCAGTCACTATAATAAAAGATCTTAGAGTGGCCAATCTATAAGCAACAAATTGATTGCCTACAGTTCTGGAGGTTGGGAAGTCCAAAATCAAGGCACCCCCATATTTAGTGTCTTGTGATGGCTACCTCTCTGCCTCAAAGATGGTACTCTCTGTGTCCCCACAAGGTGCAAGAGGAGAACAAGCTCCTTAGTTGTCTTTTATCAGGGCGCTAATCCCATTCATCTCTACTATTACACATAAATATATACATACATACATACAATCAGCCCCAGAAAGTAGGCACACTTCACAAATGAAAAAAACAAAGCACAGAGAAATCTGTGCTGCTAGCAGGCAGCAGAGTTGGAGTTAGAAATCAGGTGGTCAAGCTCCGGAGCTCAAGCTGATTTGTTGCTGAGTCTACAAATGCAGAGCCCCGTACTGCATGTTAAGGTTCAGAGATGAGTAAGACATGCCACTGTTCTTAAGGAGTTCACGGTTGTTGCAGAAGACAGACACATAATTACAGTAAGATGGAACAGTGCTGGCTGAGTTGAGTCTCGATGATTAGGACTGTATGCCTTGGAGGATGCCATAGGAAAGTTCTCTGCCCCCAAGAGCAGCGTGTCCAAAGGCAGGAAACAACTGTAACAGTCAAGGGGTTTTCATTAGGATGAGCTACTGCAGAGAAGTATGAATCCAAAAATGGTCCAAGGTCATGGCTGGAAGAGCCTGGAAGGCCAGTCTACCCTTTCATCCTGCAAGAGACGCAGAATGGAGGAAGAGTTGTAAGCAGGAGGTTGAGATGATGGGATGCGTTGCAGAAGAATCACTGTGTGAAAGCCCAATGGAGGCTGGACTGGAGAGGGAGAGAAGGTAGGATAGGGCACCATCTGGGATCCCTGTAACTTACCCCGACTCACATCACACAGAAGTGGTGGAGACCGTGTGGAAATCCAGGGGCTGTGAACCTCCAAGCACATTGCAACGGGAGCCACGAAAACTGTGTGCAAGTGTCATCTGTGCCACTTACCTCTTGTAGGAAACAGCTTAAGTTTTTTCCACCTCAGATTCATCATCTGTAAAATGGGTCTACTAAGTTCTCTATCCCCTGTTGCTGGGAAGATGCAGGAGAATGGCAAATGTAAAGCAGCTTGTGCTTTGCTATTTTAAGGAAATATTGTTCAACACAGAAAATGAAAAAAGAGACTTAAATGCACAGATAAAAATAATGACTAATCCAAATCCTTTTAACTAAAACTTCCAACCTTCAACAATACAGCAATATAAATTTTTAGAATTCAATGAAATCATTAATCACCAGTATCTTCTAAATCCCTCTCTACTCCTCTTCTGAGAACATATCTAGTATTAGCAAATCAGAGGACAGGCACTTCAAAGACTTTATTGTCATTTAAACCATCTGAGGGTCACAATGAAGCTCTATAAAAATGCTGGTTTGAACTCCCTAGTTTTCATTTCTTATATGAACATAAACTAACTCAAAGAACTTTAAGTCTCCAAAAAAGTTGCTGTCTTACACACAAAATTTCAAAACACAGGAGGTCAGATCCAACACACATGTAAGTCAGAAGATAATCTCTAAAGCCATGAGGGATTAGATATGTGGGCTCGATGGCTGGTGGTGATGCTGGAAAGGAGCCTATCTCAAGAACTTCCTTCAAGCAGCTGTCCATGATGATGGACAAGCCCTCATACTGGCCACCTACAGCATAGCAGGTCACAACCAACATTTAAGCATTCACCGACCCACTTACAGATTTTATAGGCTTCTAGCTGACCTCCCGAGTGCTGTATTTGGAAATCATCACATCTCCATTATCCAAATAATAATTTGTCACTTCTCCCTTAGAGTACGTATTGTAGAGTTGCCCACATGAGAAGCAGCTCCCAGTCAATTCTGGACCTGCACTCCAAGGCATCTTCCCTTATTTTTATTTGGAGCTCTACTTATTATTATCATTATTAATTATTGTTATTATTACTACTACTACCACAACTATGACTACTCTAGGGATTGAACACTGAGCTACATCCCTAGGCTTTTTATTTTTTATTTTGAGACAGGCTCTTCCTAAGTTACTGAGATTGGCCTCAAACTTGTGTCCTCCTGCCTCAGCCTCCTGTGTCTCTGGGATTACAGGTGTGTGTCGCCTTACCCGGCTGTGGGGCTATACTTAAAATCACTGATATTTTCTCTCTCTATGCTCATTTCTGTCTTACGTAGGTTATAATTTAATTCAAACCATCCCAAACATGCCCCCCAGGCTTGGTGAACATCTAAGTAGCTATTTGCTTGATGGGGCAACCCATGAGCGATATGGGTATTATGTAAATTCAATAATTTAGGTATTCACTATCTCATAAAATATTACTAAACAGCTCTTCTATGTGAGGCCCTTTGCTAGGACTTTAGAGTAGATGAGACAGACATAGTCCCTGCTGTGAAAATGCTCACTCTCAGCCTCCTGGAAAAGACAGGCAAATAAACGAGTCACCTGGATCTCATGTGCGTGTGCAGAGCACTGGAGAATTCAGCAGAGAGGGCGATGGGTCTTCCCTGGAGAGGTGTGAGGGAAAGCTTCATGAGGAAGGTGATGTTGGAGCTGTGCTTAAGAGATGAGCAAACAGCTCTGGGCTGAAGAATGCAGACAGGCCTTCCAGCCAGCAGGAACACTGAAAAAGGCAGGGGGCGTGAAGCAGCTTCTTATCACTTTTTGCGGTGTGATAAGAGTCTATGGTGCGTACGCAGCCAGAACAGTCAGATACGAGCCTGGCCGGGGAGGTCGGGCTCAGATTATGAAAGGCCTTGAAGGTCCTCCTAAGAAGTATATTTTTGCCCAATAAGTAATGGAACCATGGAAAGATTTCCTTGAAAAATGATCTGACTGCAGAGTTGAAAAAAAAAAGTCTGAGAAGAGAAACAGTTACTAAAGATAGGACAACCAGTTAGACATTTATGAAGATTCAGAAAAAAGGTGCTAAGTCTGAACTAGGGAGAGAGAAATGGACTCAAAAGACACATTTGGATAAGCATTGACAGCATTTGTTGACAGACGGAGTATATACTCCCTTGTCTTCACCATATGCATTTTGGGGATATGCAAAGCCCGTAAGTTCCCTAAATTACATGAGTAAAGACACATAACTCAACAAATGAATCATCAAAGATTGCTGATAAATGATGTTAAGGTGGTGGGCAGGGGCCCTTCTCTGGACTCTGATTCTACAGAGTTTGACATGGGCTTCTGGCACTCTCCATGGGAGTTGGGTAGACATCAGACAAGCTCCTTTTCTCTTGAGACTTTCTTAACACCGGAATAGAGGGACTGGCTAGGATGACCTCTCTCCGAGGCCCCCTCCAGCTCTCACACTCTGAGTCAAACACCTGTGATAGGGGGCCACCAACCTGAGCCTTTCCCAAGAGAAGAAGGGATTATTTGGGGGTTGACCAGGAAATGGGAATCCAGTGGCGGTAGTCACATCTCAGATTTGATTCTTGAGGAGCTGGAAATCAGTAGGTCTCACCTGAGGTGGGGCAGGTGCCAGAGACAGCTCCCTGGTTACTGAAGCTTCTCCCCTCAGAGGCACAGCCTCGTGGGGTCTGAACCTGCCCGGGCTTCCACAGAAGAAAGAGCCTTCCCACCTGTGCATTTGGGTCTCTGGATTTCTCAGAGTCTGCACCTCATTTGAATCAATTCCCACAGTCAGTTATCCTACTGACACTTTCCTAAAGCTGTTCCTAGGACTTGGCCACAGAATGCAGGGTTCTTGAGTAGCAGGGATCCACTTCCTTCAGAGGAGCAAGTTTTCCTCTTCAAGGCCTACCCAAGTAGAGAACTCCATCTCTGCCTATTTCCACTGTTTAGCTCTTAGTGAGCACCAAGCTTTTTTGCAAGCCAGAGGTCGCCCCACTAGGTAGGTGTCACTTCTGCATTCTAATAATGTGGAAAGGGATGTTAGGTGGTTTATCAAAGACTGAGCTAAGATGTGGCCCAGCCAGGATTCAAACTGAGGTCTGTCTGATTTCTAGTCCTTTGCCTTCCCCTTCTAGCGAACAAAGACAAGCACTAAATAATATTCTACACAAGTGTGAATCATCTACAAAGCCTCTAACAGATTGGCTGTCCTGTTCTACCCAAGGAAGGCATGTCAAGGAGAACTTCAGTTCAAGATGCCAAAGAAGAAACCGGTCATAATTCACCAAGTCAAGTACACTGATACTAGACTTCCAAGTTCTTTCCAACTTTGACCAGTACAGTTGTAACATACTGCTATCACTCAGTACCACCTAGGGATTTAAATGAAGAAACGCAATGAATCCGTCCACCTGGCTTTGAATCGCTTATCACACAGAGCCAAGTAACCTTGGCCAAATTACTGAGAGTCTCTGAGCCTCGACCTCTTTGCATATAAATCGGGATGAGAACAATACTCACCTCATAGTGCTGTTGTGAGGAGTAAATAAGACGGTGCCTGTAAAAAGCACTTGACACAGAGCCTGGCATATGGTGTGAGCTCGAGAACTCCCAACCACTATTATTATCATAATATCTTTGTGCATAAATCTCTCTGCAACTCTGATTGTTTTCTTAGGACTGATTCCAATGAGTAAAATCACTGCATCAAAGGGTGGCTCTTCACACACACTGCTTAATTATCCTCCAGAAGTAAGAGCAATTTATACACCCAATAGCTGAACCTGCAGGACTAAATCCAGCACCCTTCAGAGCAAGGGACTCAGAAGATGTATCAAATGCAGACGAATGTGATACCGTAAAAGATGTTTGAACATCCTATAACTTCTCACATATTAGGGCATGACCTTTCTTTTTTCTTTTTTTTATTTTCATATAACCAAGGCCCTGGGTGATCAAGGAATTTGACTTAAGTATTAGAGGAAATGGGTTCCTTTCTAAGCTTGGCCCCTTACTAACTATGGGGTTTTAAGCTAGCTCATTCGGCTCTCTACCTTGGTTTCTTCAACAGGGTCTTTTCGATTTTTTTTTTTAAACAGAAATTATATGTGGGCTGGATCTTCCTCTGCTATTTATTATTACTCCACGTGCATGGTAAATGTGACTATGCCTGATGGTAACAGCTGTCACCCTGTGGTCATAATTTTTGCTTTATTATATACATGTATTAGTCCAGACATTTAATATTATAGATTTCATCTGCTAATGTTCAATGGAGTACAGATCCAGCTCTACCCAACCTTGCTGTGTGATTAAAATGATGAAGGGTCAGAGACTTCACCTTCTGGGTCTCTCTTTCTTGTCTATATCAATGAGAGGCTTAGTCCAGATTATCCCCAATATCTATATTTCTATTATCTTACCTTCCTATATAGCAAGGTTTTTCATCCTCACACTTCTGACATTATTGATCCAGATCCTTCTTTTTTGTGCTGAAGGAAGGGGGAAGGGGATGTCCTAAGCCTTTTTGAATATTTAGCAGCATCCCTGGCCTCTGTTACCCACTGGTGCCCCACCCAAACCACGAAACTGAAACAATCTACAGACATTGCCAAATGTCCCCTGAAGGTCAAAATCATTCCCGGTTGTAAACCACTTGCCATGTACTTAAGGATGTGAGGCATTGAGTGTTAAAGAGCTGACTTAGGTGGCCTTTAATATCTCTTCTGATCACAAAATTCCTAGTCAATGAAGCTGTGGCCAATTTGAATTTATATTCACTCACATGTCACGTATTTGTGACAGACAATAGTCCTTTCTAGTGTCCCTTCTGCTGGTGAGTTCCACAGGGATGAGTAACTCAGTCACCTACATCTTTACTAGAGGTAGCAGGTAAAACATCCAATCCATGAATTTAAGATCCATCTGACCCAATTACAACTCAGGTGTCTTTGAAGAAAGTTCTTAACTTCCCTGGATTTCTTTATTTTTTTCATAGGTGAAGTGTGAATGATACCTCAGAGCAACCTGTAGATAACTGAATGTGACAACTTCCTATTGTACCTGGTATGGAGGAGGAATTGCGAATGGGAAGCTGTGACTTTCATTTTTCGCTATAGAATACGATTCCACTCAGTCATTTCCCAGCCTCAGCCTCGGGGCTTAGGCCAAGTTTTCTTTCGATATAATTGTTTCCAGCCAGAATGGAGGAATCGCTCCTGAGGAATGGGGTGGACAAATGATCTACTTAGGAGTCAGAGGAAGGGCAGGGACCAGAAGAGTGACTTTGCTCCAGCTGAAAACGTCAGCAGAGGGCTGGGAGAAAGGGATCAGTTTAGCAGGTGTGTTTGGAATCTGGCAGAGCGCACTGGTCCCAGGCCAGGACCACTGAGCTGGTCTGAATGCTGTCTGTGTTGAGTCCCTGGGCCTGAGACCCAGGAGGTAAAGGGGAGAACGTCTAGTGTAAACACACCACCGCCAGACAGTGGCCACGATTTTTCCGTAGGCTCTCGTAGAACTCCGAGAGGCCAGCAGCATGAGTGCGGCCTGAGTTTGAGGCCTTCGCCCACCCTCTTCCAGACCTCCCCATCCAAGAGAAGCTCCAAAAATAGCTCAGAATCTGGGCCTGCCCGAGAGAGACATAAAGATTCATTTACACGAGAAGGTGACTGCTCTGAATATCTACAGCCTACCGATCTATGCTAATGGCTCCGTCTCCCTCAAATCTGGGATTTATATAACTGACTCCTATTCTTTGTCATTGCCAGCAGAAATGCCTGAATTATCTTAATTCCAGAATGTAAATTATTCCAATTTTGAGGCCATCATTTTATAACTGTCAAAGTCAATATTTTTAACAGCCTAGAAAAAAATTACAACTGGAAAATGTCTAAACAAGTTGTGCTTGAGGTCCTGAGACAACTTCTGGCAAAAATCTGTGCTGAGATGGAGAAATACCCCACACTAACTCCACCCCTGGGAAAAAAACATCAATTTGTCCTATCACCAATTTGTCTGCAGGAGAGTCAATGTGTCAGTCCGCATGCATTGATCACTTTCAATCTGTTACCTTCCACTTACGGATTAATCATCTGTCTTTTAGTCCTAAGATTTTTTTTTGCAAAAAGAAATTAATTCCTAAAAGAATAACAGTCAATACTTAGTCATGAAGAGAAGGAAGAGATCCTGCCCTAACCTCCATCTTTTCCGAGTTATTTTATTTCTGTTTCAGTTCACTTCACCCGTCATTCTCTGGGAGATACTGTGTTCTGGGCACAGTCCTAGGGATACTGGGGTCCAAGAGAACTCAAGAGGAGGGAGGAGCTATGTGTTTGTTAGTTAGCTTTTTCATGGCTGAGACCAAATCACCCAACAAGAACAGCTTAGAGGAGCTGGGGTTGTGGCTCAGTGGTAAAGCACTTGCCTAGGATGCGTGAGGCACTAGGTTTGATCCTCAGCACCACATAAAAAATAAATAAATTGAATAAAAGTATTGTGTCCATCTACACATATTGTGACTTGTACTCAGAGGTTTCAGTCCATAGATGGGTGACTCCATTGCTTTGGGCCCAAGATGAAGTAGCACTTAATAGTAGAAGGGCCCAGGGGAGGAAAATTGCTCAACTCCTGGTACAGTAAGGAAGCCAAGAGAGAGATGGGTGGGGAGAGAAGGGTGGGGGAGAGGGGGGGAGAGAGAGGGAGAGGTAGGCCAGAGGGAAGATGCACTGCTCCAGGGCATGCCCCCAGTGACCCACCTCCTCCAACCATGCTGCACCTGTCTACTCATGCCACTCAGTCATTCCATTCAAATGAGGACGGACTGATTAGATTACAGCTCTCACCATCTAACCATCTTACCTCTGAGTATTCCTGCATTAAGAGGAACTTTTGGGAGACACCTCATATCCAAACCCCATAACAAGCTATCTTGTACTTGGTCAGGAGGGAAATGGCAACTCTTGCATAGGTGTTCTCTCTCTCTCTCTCTCACACACACACACACACACACACACAATTAGTCTCCATCCAGATGAATCCTTATCTCTACCTGATAAACTCCCCCAGATAGAAACCTGGAATTGAAGGAAGGAAACATGTGAGAAGATGACCACAAAAAGCAGAATCACAATTATGGTTTGCCTTTGGGGTAGAGGTCATTCATCAGCACCCAGGAAGCTGGCCAGGCTGCAAGAACATGGAGATAGCCAAATGGGCACTCTGGCCACCATTGTTCCAGACGCCAGGCTGAGTGGTCGCCGTGCGATGAGACTGGAAAATCTCTGTTATGGGCCCATCTCCTTCTCAGCAGCTGGAAAACATCCCATTCCTGCAACTCCGAAGCAGGATTAATTGATTGGTCTCATATGAACCTAAAAGCCGTTAAGAGCAGGGAGGATGAAAAGCAATTCAAATTGCTTTATTACCGTTTTCTAGTAAAGTACCAGTTTAGTCCTCAGCCCTACTGTGAAGCAGCAGGTCTCCAGATATTGACTGTGCTGGCATGTGCTGCTAGGAGAGAGGAAATGCCTGGGACTGAGAAGCAGAAACATCTGCTCAGGTCTCCAGCGGGCCTGTTGATGGAGCCGTGGGGGGGGACCCCCTCCAGGTGGTGTCACTACAAGCAGGAGACAGGAGCAGCACTCCCAACGGAGGCATTTCAGGCTGTGGGTAGAGACTTCTCCTTTTTGCCAAAGACCTTATTCACTTAATGGGAGAGCCAAAAAAATTACAAATGATTTCATACAGCAGCCTACAGACTTTCTGACACAGGGCAGCAAAGTGATTATAGTAGCTGTAATGATGGTGATAATAATAATCATCGCATAGTGCTCGCACACACGAGGCACTGAGCACTTTACAGATCTTAATTTCTTTAATCCTCCAATGACTCTGCAAGGTAAGCACCTCTAAAATCCCCCTTTGGTAGATGAAGTTGAGGCACCCAGAGAAGTAACTCGTCCGAGTTCACCGGCTAGCAGGAGAGGAGCCAAGCTTGAAACCCAGTCAGTCCAGCTGCACAGTTCCTGACCTTAGTCACTAGCTGGGGCATAATTACTGCACGGTGCTAGGTACTGTCGTGCACACTTTTTCCTTTGACCTTAACAGAGACACTAGGAGTGGAACAAAAACGTTCCCAGTTTTCAAATGGGTAAAACTGCAGCTTAGAGTTATGAAGTTATTTGTTCAAGGTCGTGAGGATAAGAAACATCAGAGCATGATTAACCCCAGATCAAGCTCTTTTTATAACAGCTGGGTCCCTTTCCATGACCTGAAAGTTTGAACTCAGGCTATGCTTTTTAAGTGGGACGCTAGAACAGAATGCTAATAAGTTAGTGTTAATAATCATAATTTAGTAATAGTTACCATTTATTGAGCTCCTGCAATTTGATAAGCTCTCTTAGACACGAGTTTAATCTTCACGAATCCCTACAAGTCCGGTCTTTATTGTCTCCATAAATCAAAAAGAAAAACACAAAAATCGCTTGCATTTCTATTCACTAACAATGAACAATGTAAGAAGGAAGTTAAGAAAGTAATTCTATTAAAAATTGAGATAAAAAGGATAAAATATTTAGAAGTAAACTGGAGTCAAAAATGCAGGCAATGGAACTCTACACCAAGAATACAAACTCTACACCAAGAATACAAATAACCCAATCGACAAATGGGCTAAGGAAATGAACAGACATTTCACAGAAGATCTACAAGCAATCAACAAACATATGAAAAAATGTTCCACATCTCTAGTAATAAGAGAAATGCAAATCAAAACCACCCTAAGATTCCATCTCATCCCAATTAGAATGGCAATTATCAAGAACACGAGCAACAACAGGTGTTGGCGAGGACGTGGGGATAAAGGTACACTCATACATTGCAGGTGGGGCTGCAAATTAGTGCAGCCACTATGGAAAGCAGTGTGGAGATTCCTTAGAAAACTTGGAATGGAACCACCATTTGACCCAGCTATCCCACTCCTTGGCCTATATCCAAAGGACTTAAAATCAGCATACTACAGAGATACAGCCACATCAATGTTCATAGCTTCTCAGTTCACAATAGCCAGATTGTGGAACCAACCTAGATGCCCTTCAGTTGATGAATGGATAAAGAAACTGTGAGATATATATATATATATATATATATATATATATATATATATATATACACACACACACACACACACACAATGGAATATTACTCAGCCATAAAGAATGATAAAATTATGGCATTTACAGGCAAATGGATGCAATTGGAGAATATCATGGTAAGTGAGATAAGCCAATCTCAAAAAAACAAAGGACGAATGATCTCACTGATAAGCAGATGATGACAATAATGGGGGGTGGGAGGGGTTAGTGTTAGGGTTAGGGTTAGGGAGGGGGGCAAGAATGGAGGAAGGAAGGACTGTATAGAGGGAAAAGAGGGGTGGGAGGGGTGGGGGGAAGGAAAAAAATAACAGAATGAATCAAACAACATTATCCTATGTAAATTTATGATTACACAAATGGTATGCCTTTACTCCATGTACAAACAGAGAAACAACATGTATCCCATTTGTTTACAATAATAAAAATAAAATAAAATTTTTAAAAAGTAAAGACAAAAAAAACGCAGGCAAGAAAAAAATTGGACTTGGTCATATTTCAAAACTTTTGACACTATCAAGGGGATGCAAAGTCAAGGCACAGATATTTACAATTTTAAGGGATTGCTATTCATAATACATAAAGAATTCCTATAACTCAACAACAGCAGCAGTGATAATGAAAAACCTAATTAAAAATAGTCAAAGACTTGTATCAAATTTTTCTCCAAAGACAACATTGAGATTGTCAACAAGAACATGAAAAGATTACTGGGTGTTGTAGCACATCCTGTAGTCCCAGCAACTGAGAAGTCTGGAGAAGGGTGATAGCAAGTTTGAGACCAGCCTCAGCAAGGTAGGGAGACCCTGTCTAAAAATTAAAATATAAAAAGGAGTGGTGATGTAGCTCAGTGGTAAAGCAGCCTAAGCTTGATCCCTATACCAAAAAATGATGATGATGATAATGATAAGGAGAGGAGGGGAAGGGAAGAGGAAGAAAATATAATGCCATTAATCATTCAGAAAATGCAAATTGACATCAAAATGAGATACCACTTCACACCCATTGGGACAGAAAAAAAAAATTAAAGTGACAATTGTTGGTGAGAAGGTAGAAAAAACAGAATCATGATACATGGTTGGTGATAACATAAGATCGTGCAGCTGCACTGGAACAATATGGCAGTTAATAAAAAATTAAACAGAATCACCATATGATCCAACAATTCCAATTCCCATATACATAACCCAAAGAATTGAAATATCAGACAGATTTGTACACCCATGTTCACAGTAGCTTTATTCATAGTAGCCAAAATGTGGAAACAACCCAAATGTCCACCAACAGATGAACAGATAAACAAAAATGTGGTATATTCATAGATGGGAATATTTTTCAGCCTTAAAATGAAATAAGATTCTGGTACATGCTATGGTCCGGATTAATGTTGAAGGCATTAATCTAAGTGGAATAAGCCAAATATAAAAGGACGAATATTGTATGATTCCACTCAGATGAAATACACAGAAGAGTCAAATTCAGAGACACAGGGTGGATCAGTGGTTGCCATGGACTGATGAGAGGAGCCACTGGTAAGTTATTGCTTCATGTGCAGAGTTTCAGTCTGGGAGGACAAAAACATACGGGAGACTCATGATGGTGACGTAATGAGCCCGAGGCCTCTGATCTGTAACTTTAAAAAGGGTGAAGTGGTAAGTGTAATGTAATGCATACTTTACCACCACCACCACCACCCCGCAGAAAAACACTGAACCCAAGATGAGAAAACTTGCCCAAGGTCGCAAAGAGAGCATATTCGGGTAATCTAGAATTCCTTGAATTCCCAGGTTCCTGAAGCCTACTCTAGTGCTATTCATATCTTTGCTGTATTCATTTTAGTTTAATACAGAGTATTTGCATTAATCATTTTAGTTTAGTACAGAGCCCTTGTAAACAGTTAAATATCAAGAAGCTTGAAAAAAAAAAAAATGAACCCAACTCATCACCTACTCTTTTCCCCCAGACTCTTTAAATAAAAGGAGAAATTCACAACTAAACCATCTAAGTGGGGTGGTGGTGATGGTGGTGGGTTATGATAGCAAACTCCATGCTCTGAAGCCTGGGCCAAAGCGATTTCACACAGTGCCCAGAACCACACACTTAGATTTTTCAATTTTTTTCCTTTAATACCATGGGACTAGGTAAAAACTCAGTCAGAAATCCACTGATCGCCCAACTGATTACAGTAAACACTAGATCACCAACTCCAATCAGATCAATCAAATTAACATTTTCTTTTGCCCCGTGCTCCTGTATTGCTTTCATCAACATCCTTGCTGATATAACTGATTGGTCTTCTTATTAATGCCCAGCGTTATTAGAAATCCTATTATGAAACACCTTCAATAAATTAAAATATTAAATTTCCAATTACATTTCCCTTTCAGCCTCAAAAAAGCAAAAATCTCAAAATCTCAGGATGTAGCCTCATGTGTAAAGTGAATTTTAATTGCTCCATTTTTTTCCACAACAACCTGGATATGGTTATTGATTTTCCTTAAACTGGGTTTAAGTGTTTGGAGTGATGGAAATTGTTTCCCTCTCCCCTTTCCACTTACTCTCTTCGTACCTCTTATCCATTAAGAATGCATGTTAATGATAAAGAACATTTGTGCCATCAAAGTTCAAACTTAAAAAAAATCCTGATTTCACTTTTTTTTTTTTTTTTAAAGGACAAGACTTTATCGGAATTGGAAAAGAAAATTTTATATATCATATAATTCCAACCAGCTATTAATCAACTTCATCCTAAAAGATGTGTAGTTTTATGCCCTTTTAAAACACCACATTGCAAGGAAATGAAAATTTCTTCTAACTCTAGGAACATTTGAGCTCTCCACTCTGTTTATGTCCATGAGAAACACTGGCAATTAATTTAACTTTTGCTAATTCAGATCTATATACTATTGCTTATGTCTGTTGCTGTCACACAATTTAATTACCTAGATTTGCATTACTAACAAATTAGGGAAATATCATTTGAACAAGTTACTTTATCTATTATTCTTCATACATTCCTTGAGAGCACAATTCATTTCCATTCTTAATCGGAAGGGCTTCAGGGACACTGGACTGGCTGCATTGCTCAGTTTTGTTAGGATGTTCCCTAGATACCAGTTTCTGCCAAGGAAAATGCACATGGCAAATTTTAACTTAGGCATCTCCAGCAGAACCTATTGTCATTCCCATCTCCTTCTCCATGACCTATCTCCTAACAAAATACCCATCCCCCAGTCACTTTCCAATAATACATGAGTTAGTTTTAAAAAATAATATTTGGAAAGCACGCTGTGGTTTACAGAGCAGTTTTTTATTAGATTTACATTTTGTATGTTTTTCTAAAATGTATTCGTTTTTTCAATACAAAGAAAATATTTGTAAGTCTTTACCATCTCGGAGCCCACTGTTAGAGTTTAGTTCAGGAATGTCTTCCAAAAGTTCCTGTGTTCGGGACTTGGTCCCTAGTGAAGCAGGGCCCCGGGGTGGAGCTTTGGGGAGATGCCTGGTTCATGAGGACTGTAACCTCATCATTAGATTAATCCATTTGAATAGATTTGAAGAGGTAGAAACTAGAGGCAGGTCTGGCATGGTTGGAAGAAAGTCACTAGAGGCAAGCTCTTGGGGACTATATCTTGTTCCTGGTCCCTTCCTCTCTCTTTCTTTCTCTACACTTGCCAATTGCCAGGAGCTGAGCAGTTTTCTTCTGCCGTGATGTTTCCATCTAAGAGTCAGCTGTCCATGGCTTGAAACCTCGGAAACCATGAACCAAAAGAAATCTTTCATCCTGTGAGTTGTCCTTATCAGGTATGTTGGTCAGAGAGATGAAAAGCTAACTAGCACACACATCATCTTATCATTTCTTAAACATTGATATATTTATAATCTATAGTGACAGAGTGCAGATCGGAGTCTGCACTAATCAGAGTAGGGAGAGTGAACAACAGGTTGAGAAGGATATTTTGAGGGTAATAAAAGTGTTCTGTGTCTTGATGGTGGTGGTACATGGCTATATGTATCAATTTGTTAAAAGTCATCACCCCAGCCAGGCACAGTGGTACATGCCTGTAATCCCAGTAACTCCGGAGACCGAGACAGGAGGCTGGTGAGTTCAAAGCCAGCCTCAGCAAAAACAAGACTCTGAGCAACTCAGTGAGATCCTGTCTCTAAATAATAGGGCTGGGAATGTGTTGAGTGCCCCTGAGTTCAATCTTTGGTACTCGTCCGCCCAAAAAAAAAGTCATCATCCTATATATTTAAAATGGATACATTTTATTGTATGCAGATTATACTTCAAAAGAATTGATAAAAATTTTTAAAATAGTAATATTTTTGTTAGGAAATTCAAATTGGACACTAAATTTATTTCACTTTTCTTCTTCCCATTATATCCCTAAAATGGAAGGAGAGCAGGGGATAAAAGACACCCAAAGACAAGGAGGACAGAAAAAAAAGTTTTCAGAAGATAAGAATTCAAGGAATTACAGAATTCAGCAGAGCAGAGGAAATTACAAGTACAGTATCTATAAATGAATTTTAAAAATCATGAGAAATTAGTCAGCAGCTGCCCTTGCAGGACCCTTGGTCAGAAGAGGAGAGAAGCTTAGCACTGTCAGGGAATTGACGGGAGGTCTGAATGGAGAGGAATGAGACCCCTCACCCCTCCTTCACTCAAGCAGCCAGACAGTTGCCCCTTCGTCCTCTCTGGTGGTAGGACAGAGGTTTATTTCAAAGGGACCCCAGACTCAGAGGCACCAGGCACCATGGAGAGCAGGGCGAGGGGCAAGGCAGAGCCATTTACAAGTCAGCTGACCTTGCCAACTGCACTTCCTTCCTCTCTCTCCAGATACCACCAGCAGAGTTCCAGAGGAAAGGCCGTGCACACCGACCCTGTGGTTTCAGCAAACATCAGGCTGTCTTGGTTCTTGATCTTGATCTCCCTAAACTGAAGCCCGCAGGTCATAAGCACTTTCCCAACACAGACCCACCCCCAACACATACACACACCTTCCAAAAGATGGCTCAATTTTAAACAAGAACGGATAGTAGAGGATCATTAGGTTTTTAAGAAACATCAACAGGATTTTTTTTTTAAAGAGTTAAAACAAACTTTTTTTTTTTTTTTTTTTTAATTTTTGGAGAAAACAGATGAAGAACAGGGAGAGCTTTAAAATTTCTTTAAGAAAAAAAAAAGACTCCTACATTTAGTATTTGTAATGTGATAAGAAATGATACTATGTCCATAAAATACATGAGTGCTACAAGAGGAAATATTTAGAAAAAAACAGAGCATTCTGATATTCAAAATATGTTAGTCCAAGTATCCAAAGTTCAGAAACTCAGAAGTATTGAAGAAGAGAAAGTCCCACGTAAAGCAAAATGAAAAGACAGAACTGGGAAGAGGATCAAGCAGAACAAGCAGCACACCAATAATTACAGAGCCAAGGAAAAGGAAGGAATGAAGAAGGGAGAACAATCTCAACATTTCAAGAGGCCTCAGTGTGGCCAGAACAAAACAAGCAAGGTAAATTGTCAAGAAATCTCAAGACACCAGAGACAAACAGAAAATGCACACGCCTCTGGAAATGCACCACAAGTCACAGACCAGGAAGACGCAGAAGGAGGTCCAGGCTTCTCCATGTCATGAGTGCTGATCAGGTCTGCCACGGATGGTGGCGTTGATTCGGTGGGAGACATTGCATATTGTAGAATTTTATATCAAGCTAAATTAACATTCAGATTAGAAGGAAAATAGATTGTTACACATGCTGAGCCTCAAAAACGATTTACCTTTTAGATGCCTTTCTTCAGAAGCTACTAAAAGAAGTGCTGCAGCAAAAGAATGTTGAGAAAATGGAAGTCAGACTACTTAAGGAATAAAGAGCTCACACACTGGTGAGATGCTAATAGAGAGTTTAGTTGTGCACCAGGTCTAGAGAACAACAATGGATTAGATGAGGAATGTTCTTAAAAGAACTCCGCACAGGGAGGGGATAGATACGCTACTGATAGAGTTTCATCTTCTGTATTTAAGCATGTGTAAAATGTACTGTTGGGTGTTTGACGTATCTGTGCGTGCGTTTAGAAAAAATTTCATGTGACAGGTGAATAGAAAATTAAGTGAAACAAATGAGGCAATTATTAACCACAAGAAGAATAAAAAATGTATATGATAAAGAATCTATAGTCTTTGGCTAGACTGAATTGTGTAAGGGTTACTCTGTCTTTAGATTTGGCCAAACATTGTTATGCATTTGTAAGGAAAAGTGAGATGCTGGAGATCAAAAAGAGAAGAAAGGGGTTGTTAGAGAGATATGTCCTAAATATACATAATAGAAATATAATATATAACATGATATATAATATATAAAATCTATGATATAAAATTATAATGCAATATACAATATAAAATTAAATATATAATATATAACTTATATAAAATTAATATATTATATATAAAATATAAAATATAATAAATATATAATATGATATAATATAAAATAATATGCTAACATATATATAAGCATAGTGCACAGATATTTGAAGGTAAACATCAGAGGGAAATTTAAGGAATGGACTTTTAGGACTGAGGATGGAAAGAGGTGGGGCAGAGAGCTATCATATCTTATAAAAACCTTTACTACTTCTTTATATTTACACTATCTGGGCCACAGTCATAATTCTTAATATAGAAGAGAGGTGGTTCTTGTTCTTACCATTACAAATAATATTACAAGGAACTTTTGCATCTATAGTCTCATTTGAGTTCCACAACAATACTCTAAGATGGAATTTACTGTGAGCCCTATTTCATAGATGATTGATTGACTGACGATTGATAGATGATTGAGATCACAGAAATGAAGTGAACCGTGGCAAGTCTGCTGATTCTACATCCTCGCCCTTTCCTCCATCCAAAGGTTAAGGAACAGTATTGTAATATTTGTCTATTTACAACTCTGCCTTACTCCAAAAAGGCACTTACAGTGACTTATAAAGATGACTATAGAGGTTTTCAAGATGGCGGCCTAGAGGGTGGCTGCATTACGTGTTGCTCCAGAACTCAGGATTCAAGAGAGGAGATATTGAGACGCTTGGGACCAACTCAAAGCAGCCGGGTGACTCTCACCCCCTGGGGGGGCATCCCGGATGGGACGGGGGTCCCGGAACGCAGGAAACTTTGTGAAGTAGAACTGCCGGCGAGACGCCCCTCCCCCCGCTGGAGCGCCATAGAGGAGGCCGGCGGCACAGCGCTGGGACTCGGAGCAGCCACTGGGGCTCCAGCGGCTGCCCGGGGGAGGAGTGGCGGGGAGAACTGTGTGGACTCAGGACACCGGGGCCTGCCCTGAGGAGGAGGAGAGGAGCGTGGCCACTTGGATTCGGAGAGACTGCGCCAGAGCTGCAGGCGGTTGCCAGAGGAGAAGCCGCGCGGCGAGCTGTTTGGAATCAGAACGACGCTTCTGAACCCCGGGGCCTGCCCTGAGGACGAGGAGGAAGAGGAGCAGCCGCTTGGATTCGGGTGACTACACGGGAGCTACAGGCGGTTGCCAGAGAAGGGGCTGCGTGGCGAGCTGTTTGGACCCTGACCACTTCTGAACCCCGGGGCCTGCCCGGAGGAGTAGGAGGAGGAGGAGGAGGAGCGCGGCGGGTCCTTTGGACTCGCAGTGACTGCATTAGCGCTCCAGGCGGCTGCTCAGAGGAGAAGGCGAGTGGTGAGTTGTTTGGTCTTAAAGTGACAGCTCCTGAACACAGGGGGGCTGCCTGGAGGAGAAGCGTGGTGGGACGCTTGGTCTTGAGGGGCCACACCAGAGCTCCGGGCGGTGCCCAGAGGACCCGTGCAGCGGGTCACGTGGATTCAGAGCCACTCAGAGGGACTGCTCCTGAACACCCGGGGAGTTATCTGGAGAAGGAGGAGGAACGGGGAGGGTCACTTCGACTCGGAGTGATTGATTGCCCCGGGCTACGGGTGGTTGGTGGGAGGAGGAGGCACGAAGTGAGTTTCTTGGACTCCTAGGGACCGCACCGGCATACTGGGCGGCTGTCTGGAGGAAGAGGCCTGTGGCGGGTCTCTGGGACTCAGAGCGATTGTTCGGGGCCACAGGTGGCTGCTCAGAGGAGGGGCCACGCAGCCAGGCGATTAGGTGCAGAACAGGGTCCCAGGATCTAGGAGGCCTCTGGGTGGAAGAACCGCACAGAGACAGGCTTAGGGCGGAGCGAAGGTTCCAGGCCTATGGGCAAATTCTCTGAGGAGGAGCAGCCTAAGGAGATTCATCTGCGAAGGGTGAGGCTCCCAGGCCCAGGAGGTAGGGCCGGGCCCCTGGAAACTTTGCAGAGGAAGGCAGCCCAGCCCAGGCAGTAGCTGTAAATTGAGGGGAACCTCTAGGAGGAAACTGACCAGCGAGACCTCCCCACTGGGTGAGTCTTCCCTGCCTGGTGAGGTTTCCCCACAAGGACGGTAAAACCAGAGACACAGGCCCAAACAGGCCTTGCCTCAGCCCACAGCCTAGGTCCCCTTTGGATGACCATTGGTCAACAAGTGGAGGCACCTCTGCCCACTAGCAGGGAATATACCCCACCTGAAGGCCACCACTCCTAGAGAGGCAGCTTCCTTGTGGAGCACCGCATTATCAACTTCCTCCAAGACTTCAGCCTACTGAAGGCTAAGAGGGGATATATATAGAAATCTTCAGGGTCATTGTAAATCAACAGAGGAAATCTGCAATATCTCAGCAGTCCACTGATATCTGAACAACATGAGAAAACAAGGAAAGAAAATGCTGCAAACAAATCTAGATGTTACATCAATAAAACCCAATGACAGCATGGCAGAAGAAATGACAGAAAAGGAGTTCAGAATGTACATAATTAAAATGATCAGAGAAGCAAACGAGGAGATGAAAGAGCAAATGCAAGCATTGAATGATGAGATGAAAGAGCAAATGCAAGCATTGAATGATCGCACCAATTGACAGTTAAAAGAGCAAATACAGGAAGCAAAAGATCATTTCAATAAAGAGTTAGAGATATTGAAAAAAAAACAAACAGAAATCCTTGACATGAAGGAAACAATAAACCAAATTAAGAACTCCATAGAAAGCATATCCAATAGGATAGAACACCTGGAAGACAGAACCTCAGACATTGAAGACAAAATATTTAACCTTGAAAACAAAGCTGAACAAACAGAGAAGATGGTAAGAAATCATGAACAGAATCTACAAGAACTATGGGATATCATGAAAAGGCCAAATTTAAGAATTATTGGGATTGAGGAAGGCCTAGAGAAACAAGCCAAAGGAATGAACAACCTATTCAATGAAATAATATCAGAAAATTTCCCAAATCTGAAGAATGAAATGGAAAATCAAGTTCAAGAGGCTTACAGGACTCCAAATACACAAAATTACAACAGACCCACACCAAGGCACATTATAATGAAAATACCGAACATACAAAATAAAGACAGAATTTTAAAGGCTGTGAGAGAAAAGAACCAAATTACATTCAGGGGGAAACCAATACGCATATCAGCAGATTTTTCAATCCAGACCCTAAAAGCTAGAAGGGCTTGGAACAACATTTTTCAAGCCCTGAAAGAAAATGGATGCCAACCAAGAATCTTATACCCAGCAAAACTTACCTTCAAATTTGACGATGAAATAAAATCCTTCCATGATAAACAAAAGCTAAAAGAATTTACAAAAAGAAAGCCAGCATTACAGAACATTCTCAACAAAATATTCCATGAGGAAGAGATGAAAAACAAAGAAGCAAATCAGCAAAGGGAGGAATTATCCTAAAGGAATTGTCAAATAAAGGAGGAAACAAGTTGTGTCAAACAAATAAATAAACAAAATTTTAAAAATGAACCAAATGACCGGGAAACCAAATCATTTCTCTATAATAACCCTGAATGTTAATGGCCTGAATTCATCAATCAAAAGACATAGACTGGCAGACTGGATTAAAAAGAAAGATCCAACAATATGTTGCCTGCAAGAGACTCACCTCATAGAAAAAGATACCCATAGATTAAAGGTGAAAGGATGGGGAAAAACATACCATGCACATGGACTCAGCAAAAAAGCTGGAGTATCCATCCTCATTTCTGATAATGTGGACTTCAAGCCAAAGTTAGTCAGAAGGGATAAAGAAGGTCATTTCATACTGCTTAAGGGAAGCATAAATCAGCAAGATATAACAATCATAAACATCTATGCCCCAAACAGTGGCTCATCCATGTATGTCAAACAAATCCTTCTCAATTTCAGAAACCAAATAGACCACAACACAATAATACTAGGTGATTTTAACACGCCGCTCTCACCACTGGACAGATCTTCCAGACAAAAATTGAGCAAAGAAACCATAGATCTCAACAACACAATCAATAATTTAGACTTAACGGACATTTATAGAATATTCCATCCAACCAAGAGTGAATACACTTTCTTCTCAGCAGCACATGGATCCTTCTCTAAAATAGACCATATATTATGCCACAAAGCTAATGTTAGCAAATACAAGAAGATAGAGACACTAGCATGTATTCTATCAGATCATAATGGATTGAAGTTAGAAATAAATGAAAGAGTAAAACACAGAAACTATTCCAACATCTGGAGATTAAACAATATGCTATTATATGATGAATGGATAACAGAAGATATTAGGAAGGAAATTAAAAAATTCTTAGAGGTAAATGAGAACAAAGAAACATCATATCAAAATCTCTGGGACACTATGAAAGCAGTACTTAGAGGGAAATTTATTTCATGGAGCGCATTTAATAAAAGAAGTAAAACTCAACAAATAAACAACCTAACACTACAGCTCAAAGCCTTAGAAAAAGAAGAACAGAAGAGCACCAAAAGTAATAGAAGACAGGAAATAGTTAAACTCAGAGCTGAAATCAATGAAATTGAAACAAAAGAAACAATACAAAAAATTGACAAAATAAATAGTTGGTTCTTCGAAAAAATAAACAAAATTGATAAACCTTTAGCCACACTAACAAAGAGAAGACGAGAGAAAACCCAAATCACTAAAATTCGGAATGAACAAGGAAATATCACAACAGACAGGATGGAAATACAAAACATAATTAGAAGCTATTTTGAAAATCTATACTCCAACAAAATAGAAAATTTCGAAGACATCAACAGGTTTCTAGAGACATATGAATTGCCTAAACTGAATGAGGAGGACATAAACAATTTAAATAGACCAATTTCAAGTACTGAAATAGAAGAAGTCATCAAAAGCCTACCAACAAAGAAAAGTCCGGGACCAGATGGGTTCTCAGCCGAGTTCTACAAAACCTTTAAGGAAGAGCTCATTCCAATACTTCTCAAAGTATTCCATAAAATAGAAGAGGAGGGAACCCTCCCAAACTCATTCTATGAAGCCAATATCACACTGATACCTAAACCAGACAGAGACTCATCAAGGAAAGAAAATTTCAGACCAATATCCTTAATGAACATCGACGCAAAAATTCTCAACAAAATTTTAGCAAATCGCATACAAAAACATATTAAAAAGATAGTGCACCATGATCAAGTGGGTTTCATCCCTGGGATGCAAGGTTGGTTCAACATCAGGAAATCAATAAACGTAATTCACCATATTAATAGACTTAAAGTCAAGAATCACATGATTATTTCAATAGATGCAGAAAAAGCATTTGATAAAATACAGCACCCCTTCATGCTCAAAACACTAGAAAAAATAGGGATAGTGGGAACATTCCTTAATATTGTAAAGGCCATTTATGCTAAGCCCATGGCTAATATCATTCTAAATGGTGAAAAACTGAAAGCATTCCCCCTAAAAACTGGAACAAGGCAGGGATGCCCTCTTTCACCACTTCTATTCAACATCGTTCTTGAGACTCTGGCCAGAGCAATTAGACAAACCAAAGAAATTAAAGGGATACGAATTGGAAAAGAAGAACTCAAACTATCCCTGTTCGCTGATGACATGATTATATATTTAGAGGAACCTGGAAATTCCACCAGAAAACTCTTAGAACTCATAAGTGATTTCAGTAAAGTAGCAGGTTACAAGATCAATGCCCATAAATCCAACGCATTTTTATACATAAGTGATGAATCTTCAGAAAGAGAAATTAGGAAAACTACCCCATTCACAATAGCCTCGAAAAAAATAAAATACTTGGGAATCAATCTCACAAAAGAGGTGAAAGACCTCTACAATGAGAACTATACAACACTAAAGAAAGAAATTAAAGAACACCTTAGAAGATGGAAAGATCTTCCATGTTCTTGGATAGGAAGAATTAATATTGTCAAAATGGCCATACTACCTAAAGTGCTATACAAATTCAATGCAATTCCAATTAAAATCCCAATGACGTACCTTACAGAAATAGAGCAGGCAATTATGAAATTCATCTGGAAGAATAAGAAACCCAGAATAGCTAAAGCAATCCTTAGCAGGAAGAGTGAAACAGGGGGTATTGCAATACCAGATCTTCAACTCTACTACAAAGCAATAGTAACAAAAACGGCATGGTATTGGTACCAAAATAGAAAGGTAGATCAATGGTACAGAATAGAGGACACGGACACAAACCCAAATAAATACAATTTTCTCATACTAGACAAAGGGGCCAAAAATATGCAATGGAGAAAAGATAGCCTCTTTAACAAATGGTGCTGGGAGAATTGGAAATCCATATGCAACAGAATGAAACTAAACCCATATCTCTCACCATGCACGAAACTAAACTCAAAATGGATTAAGGACCTCGGAATCAGACCAGAGACCCTGCAGATTATAGAAGAAAAAGTAGGTCCAAATCTTCACCTTGTTGGTCTAGGACCAGACTTCCTTAACAGGACTCCCATAGCACAAGAAATAAAAGCTAGAATCAACCACTGGGATAGATTCAAACTAAAAAGCTTTCTCTCAGCAAAGGAAACTATCAGCAATGCGAAGAAAGAGCCTACAGAGTGGGAGAATATCTTTGCCAATCATACTTCAGATAGAGCACTAATCTCCAGAATCTATAAAGAACTCAAAAAACTCTACTCCAAGAATTCAAACAGTCCAGTCAACAAATGGGCTAAGGAAATGAATAGACACTTCACAGAAGAAGATCTACAAGCAATCAACAAACATATGGAAAAATGTTCAACATCTCTAGTAATAAGAGAAATGCAAATCAAAACCACCCTAAGATTCCATCTCACCCCAATTAGAATGGCGATTATCAAGAATACGAGCAACAACAGGTGTTGGCGAGGATGTGGGGAGAAAGGTACACTCATACACTGCTGGTGGGGCTGCAAATTAGTGCAGCCACTATGGAAAGCAGTGTGGAGATTCCTTAGAAAACTTGGAATGGAACCACCATTTGACCCAGCTATCCCACTCCTTGGCCTATACCCAAAGGACTTAAAATCTGCATACTACAGAAATACAGCCACATCAATGTTCATAGCTGCTCAATTCACAATAGCCAGACTGTGGAACCAACCTAGATGCCCTTCAATTGATGAGTGGATAAAGAAACTGTGGTATATATATTCTATGGAATATTACTCAGCCATAAAGAATGATAAAATTATGACATTTGCAGGCAAATGGATGAAATTGGAGGATATCATGCTAACTGAGATAAGCCAATCTCAAAAAGCCAAAGGACGAATGATATCGCTAATAAGTGGAGGTTGACACATAATGGGGGGGAGGGAAGGGTTAGAGTTAGGGTTAGGGAGGGGGGCAAGTATGGAGGAAGGAACTACTGTATAGAGGGTAAAGAGGGGTGGGAGGGGTGGGGGGAAGGGAAAAAATAACAGAATGAATCAAACAACATTGCTCTATGTAAATTTATGATTACACAAATGGTATGCCTTTACGCCATGTACAAACAGAGAAACAACATGTATCCCATTTGTTTACAATAAAAAAAAAAAAAAAAAGATGACTATAGCATGACCTAGTAAATTGAATTAAGAAATAAAACATTGGAAGAGCATATAGGAAAAATAAATAAGGATAGTAGATGTAAAGGAAGGCTTAGTTTAGCAAGTGCAGACCAGAAAATCCTATGTATCACAAAATAACTGAATCTAAAATTTAGTTCTGAACTAAAAGTTCCCTTTTGGCTAGTAGTCAATGCTAAAAGGGAAAAGAAGGACAAATTGGAAGACTCACGGTCAATGAAGTAAGATCAAATCAGATGTTTCTTTAAAATTTTCCTATCACTAATGCTAAAGCCTCTGAGAACTCTGACCGACTCATCTTCACTCCTCAACCAGTAAGTCAGTGGTGAGGGAACATAAGATGTAATGTTATGGAACAAAGCAGATGTAATGTTCTTGTTAGTCACATATATACCTATACACACATGCACAAACACACACGCACAGATATGACAACTACGAAGAATTTTTTTAAATAACTTCCTGGTGCACTTGCCAAGAAAAAATAACTACAAAATGTTCACAACCTATGCCATTTATTGTATAGGATTATTTACTACATATGAATTAAAAAATCGTTCATGTATCTGAAATGGTGACTCTGGTTTTAGAAGGATCCTTTCTACCAGAGACAACCATCTCTTAAATATATTCCTAATTCATGGTAGTAAAACCATATCATCTGTTAAATGCTGACTCTAGAGGCTAGGAGTTGAAACCACTTCTCATCTACCTACCTTAATTCTGTCTCAAGGGGACAAGCCGTCCAAATTCTATGGCAGTGCACTGGCCAGGGAGTATTGACTTGACTGAGCCAAACGGAAGGGCATGCAAGAGGTGTAATCCGATGAGCTGGCAATCCACCATGTCTGTTGGACATCACGGCCTCTTCAGGGCTCTTCTGCTGTTCTCTGTGCAAATAATTAACATTCTGGGATGCTGGTAACCTAAAGTGACACCCAAAGTTGTCATTCTTTGAGATGCTTAAAGTTCTCCCTCAGTCTTAAAAGAATTAAGACCCTTCTGAAATGTATATTAGTATATCCACACTAGCCAAGGTATGAAAACCACAGATGTATTCATCAATGAAAGAATAGATGAAGAAAATGTGGCATATATACAATATGGAATATTATTCAGCCATAAAAAAATAATGAAATCCTGTCAATTGCAACAATGGATGGGATTGAAGGAAGCCCTTATGTCAAGTGGAAGAAATTAGGCACAGGAAGACAAAAACTGCATGTTCTCACTCCTATGTGGAAGTTAAAATTCACAAGAAACGATTATATATTTTATAAAGAACTAGAAGAGTTTGAAGGTTCCCAAGAAATGATAAATATTGAAGGAGAAGAAAATGTTAATTATTCTTATTTGATCATTAAATATACACATGTATTGAATTATCACACTATCATCCATAAATTATAATTGTTCTGCGTCAATTAAAATAAACAAAAATAAAATAAACAAATTTTAATTATAAAATAAAAAGTCTCAGATAGATGTAAAGGACAGGTTGCTGGGTTTCCATAATGAGGAAGACCTCACGCACAGCTTGAAGTTTTTGTCTATAGTGCTATTGAAAATAAATATTAACATCATTACCCTATGTGCATGTATGATCACACAAGTGGTGTGAATCTACATCACATACAACCATAGAAATGAAAAGTTGTACCCCATTTGTGTACAATTAATCAAAATGCAGTCTGTAAAATTAAAAAATAAAAAAGATAATTGGATTTTTATTCAACAGCAAAAAATTTAGTAGTGTAAAATAATATAATCACCTAGGAAAAAATGAAAGAAAAATTTTAAAAAAGAAAATAAATATTAGCAAACTTAATATGTTTTATAATACAATTGCTTTCATAACTGTTTTTTACAAATACCCTTCTGATTTCTACATAGAAAGAGAAAAACAATCTTTTTTCCTTTGTAGTCCAGACCTAGTCCACATCAACCTACTGGCCACTAAATCCAATGCTGTCTACCTTATTTTAAACCATCCACTCAGAATGTCCTCTTTATATGTTTCTTTTGCCATGCCATCTGCTCCTGCAAATAAACTCAGACTCAACAGGATTGCCTGGCTCCTTACTATCCCTGGCCTGAGTGTTCATGGGCTAAACCAGCTTAGCAGACACAAATAGATGCTCATCAAAACAGTATTTCAGTAGATATGACTCCATTTGTTCTTTGAACAATTCCTGGACCCTGAGATTGCCCTTATTTCCTCCGGTGATTCCCAGGAGTCCCCTGTGGGTACACCACATGTGTGCATGCCCCCTTTTGTCTTCTCCCACCAAGACCACCCCTTGGTCTTCCCTTCCTGAGTCAAAATGCCTCCTCAGTGCTTACCTTCCAAGCAACACTGCTTCAGGGCACACACTGCAACATCTCTAGTGCCACAGAGTCAACTAATGCTAGAGTTCTGGAGTTGCCAAAGAAACACTTTATTTCCATAGTCTAAAATGTGCTTAAGTCAACCTATCTCTGTGCTGAAGTATAAGGAAAGTCCCACTCTGCCATTATAATTGGAAGCATTACTACAACAATCATACTGCAGTTGTGTTTATACTGTCCCCAGGGTTTAAATATGGATCCTCAGAGGGCTGATCCAAGGGAGAATTCTGGATGGCAGATAGTGTGGGTGAAGGTGAGTAGAAGTCATTACCTATGAAGGCCAAGGGTCTGGTGCAGGAGCAACCATGTGTAGCTCTAGAGTAATATCTTTTCCAAGAGGCTCCTCTGTGTGCACACAGAGCACAGGTGGGCCTACCCCCCAGTATCCAGTAAGTCTAGCCATGTCTGACTTCTAGAAGGAATATAGATTTGGCTCAAACTGTCTTGGCCATACCTACCACTTAACAACCACCTACATGCCCTTGTGCTGGTTCCCTTATTTAGCACTTTGAAGACTCCTGAGGGTAGAATATTATTCTCTCCATTTTGAAAATGAGAACTGAAGCTCATCTATCCATGGTCTTCTCCAGAGCTTCTCTCTGAGGCTATAGAAGTAAGGACAGTGCAGGGTTCACACCAATTCAGTGCCGGATGCTGTGTTAGATCATGTGGCAGGACCCAAATATGCCCCAAGGAACTGAGATCATAGAAGGAGAAATGGAACGTAAACACAAATCATACTCTTAGAAGGTACAACGTTACCCAGCTGATGCAGAGTGCTGGGATATGCTGAGGTGGAAATGGAAATTCTTCCATACGAAGCGGTTGTGATGTTTAATCTTGGTGGTCATGACCAAATGATACTCATTCATTTATTCAACAACAGAAACTGAGTGTCTACTCTGGGCTAGAAACTATACTATCACCAAAGGCATGGCCATACAAGGAACAAGGAAACGCATAGTCTCATAAAGAATTAATTCCAACTGCATGAATTTGTTCGTGCTGCCATGATTACCACAAACTGGATGGCTTAAAACAATAGAATTATTCTTTCACTCTTCTGGAGACCTAGAAGTTCAAAATCAAGGTGTTGGCAGCTCTGCACCCCACCCCCTCTTGGCTCTAGGGAAGAATCCTTCCTTGCCTTTCCCTTCATTTCTGGTGGTTTCCAGCAATCCTTGACATTCTTTGTAACTGTGTCTATTTCATCTCTGCCTCTGTCTCCATATGGTCTTCTTCCCTGTCTATCTTCACATCATTCCCTGCTCTCTATGACATCACACAACCTTCTTATTAGGAGCCCAGTCTTTAGATTTAGGGTCCACTGTATTTCAGTAGGACCCATCTTAACTAAGTATGCCTGCAAAGACTGATTTCTAAATAAGGTTGTATCCTGAGGTTCTTAATAGGCATGACTTTAGAAGGAAGGACAGCCTTTAATCCAGTACACACACATTTGATAAAACTCAACATGAGTCAGATAGGGAAATATGGGGCGATGGGAGAATGTGGAATGGGACTCAGGAGTGTCAAGAAGTTCAGAATCCAGGAAGACAGTAAGTTCATAAATGCTCTAAAGTTCACTTGTAAGCAGACAACTTTTACCTCTTCTCTCCAAAGACATGCACCAGTATCTTCTAAACTATTTCTCTAACTCAGCATTTATCAAGCCACGCCCCAAAACTACCTCCTCCATGAAGTCTTCCCCGTACAGATTAATTACTGCTTTCCCCACACTATCACTGCTTCCATTGCAACTTTATTTAGAGGAATGGGATCTAGCATAAGATAAGTGTCTTCCATGTACTGGGAATATACTGGTCACTTCCACATATCCTATCATTCCTGTACAATGGGACCCCAATTTTAGAGTTAGAAAAACTGAGACTCAACAGGTAAGTTACTCTGACAAGAAGACAGGGCAGCTTGTCCATCTGGCCCTAAAGGTCATGTATCATGTGTCAGTGAATGACTTCCTGAATCTAAGAGCCCTGGTATTGTCCTCGACTGCTCCCTCCCAGGCCTGCAGGGAGCTACCTGAGAAGGGGACTGTATTTACTCCCTCAGCATGAAGGAAGTGCTGTTAGAGCACAGCTGAATGATCTGTCACACTGAATGCCCACAGGACTTCTGAAGGCCTGTGAGCTCACCCAGAGCTTTCCGCATCCTCGATGTACCTCCCTCCAACCCTCCTTTCATCCCGGGAGAAAACCAGACCAGCTGGGAGTGTTTGCACCAAGAAAAAAAATCCATCTCAAAGCAAACATTCTTCCAGTCCCTAAGGATTCCTCATAAGAGCTTTCCACTGCACTCGCTCACAGGGCAGACAATGTGCTAAACCAGCTGTTTAACACAAGAGGCTCCCTGTCCCCAGAGACCCCAGACAAGCTCCTGAGACGTGCGATACGTCTCCATTAGCCAAGCAACCGGCTTTGGGTGTACTTTCTAATTTCCTATTCCCATATTCATTAGCTGCAAGCCTGCTAGAAACTCAGGGTACCAGTTTCCCCAAACACAAGAGGGAACTGCTTCACCAGATTCGTATAGATCTGCCTTTCCAAGGACTCCATGCCACTGATGCTTGTCACCACCATCACCTGTGTGACTTAGCTGCAGAGCATGCAGAGATGCCAAGGCCAAGTCCACTGAGGAGGCATAGCTAGGAGAGAGGGCCTATGGAGACCACAAGCATCCAAGTCCTATGTCCACTGGGTGGGGGGAAGAAAGGGAATATGGTACCACAGGTAAGGGCTTGGACTACAGTTAGACAGAACTGGTTTTGAATCCTGGCACTGTCGCTCAGCAAATCTCTGACCTTGGACAACTTACATAACTTCTTATGCCTCAGAGATAATAAAAGAGCCTCCAGATTGTTCTGCAGACAGAATGAGATAAGGCTTATAAAGTTCT
Organism: Sciurus vulgaris; assembly: GCF_902686455.1. NCBI lineage: Eukaryota > Metazoa > Chordata > Mammalia > Rodentia > Sciuridae > Sciurus > Sciurus vulgaris. The sequence continues at coordinate 64,351,494 of NC_136476.1, forward strand.
TAGCACATGGTCTGGCTCCTAGTAAACTATAATTAATGCTCTTTGCAGGCTCATTTCAGCCTCTAAGAGAAGGCAGGGGCTGGGCTGGTAGACAGTGATGTCCCTTCAGAGGCGTCCTCACAGAGGACAGCAGCTACCAGTCTATGGGTTCTCTTTCCAGGCTGCAGTAATGACTAAACAGTGCTGGGTCAGGGCCTGCATCATCCAATACAGTAGCCACCAGCTACATGTGGCTATTGAGCTTCTCCACATTGAGAACTGGATTAAGTACAAAAATCTAGATTTCAAAGAGTTAGCATGAAGAAAAGTGTAAGTTATCTTAATAATCTTTCTTCTATCACCTACATGTTGAAATAATAATAGTCAGCTCCTGCATCCATGAATTAAACCAACCATGCATCAAAAAATTTTTAAAACAGCATCTGTACTGAATATGTATTGACTTTTTTCTTGTCATTATTCCCTAAAGAATACAGTATAACAGTTATTTACATAGCATTTACATTGTATTAGGTATTATAAGTAATCCGGAGATGATTTAAAGTATTCAGGAGGATGTTCATAGGTTATATGCAAATACTATGCCATTTTATATACAGGACTTGAGCATCTATGGATTTTGTTATCCACAGAGAATCCTGGAACCAATCCCCTGCACTGGAACCAATACTGAGGAATGACTGTACTTATATTGAGCTAAATAAAATATATCATTAAAATTAATTTCATCTGTTTCTTTTTACCTTTTTAAATTAAATTACTAAAAATATTAAAGTTATACTTGTGACTCAAGGCTCATCTGTATGGCTCACATTATATCCCTCTTGGGCCATGTTGGTTTAGGCCAGCAAGTCTGCCAGTCAATGGACTGAATTGAGGGATTGCTCTTGTTTAAATGTTCGTGTCCCCTCCAAAATTCATGTTGAATTCATGCTGCATTCACTCCAGTGCAGCAGTATTAAGAAGCAGGGCCATTAGGAGGTGATTAGGGCATGAGGGCCCCTCCCTTAGGGATGGGGCTAAGGCCTTTATAAAAGATGCTTCACATACCATTCAGCCCTTTTACCCTTCATCTTTCACCACGTGAGGCCACTCATTCATCCCTTCCAGAGGACACAGCATTCAGGGTGCCAACTTGGAAGCAGAGAGGAGTCATCCACCTTGTCGGCACCTTGATCTTGGACTCCTATATTGCACAACTTTGACAAATAAATTTCCGTTCTTTATAAGTTATCCAGCCTCGGGTATTTTGTTATTGCAGTACTAACAGACTAAGACTGGAATCCAGCTCACATCAGTTAGAAGTGCAGAGTAATCGGGAAACCAAGGCAGGCAGGATTCTAAGCTATCATACAAGTCTACAGATATCTGAGCTCACTTGCATTCCCTGGACCCAAAGATAACAAGAATAGCAGCAGACACATATCAGACCTCCCTTCTTAGTGGGGAGGAACCTTTAGCCAAGGGCTAAGCCTATTCAGGGATGGCCCTGTAAATGGGTGGGACTGGGTCCATCAACCTCAGGACCTGCCCGGGACAGGGCTGAAACCTTCTGAAGTAGCGAGTCACTATGTCTGGGATCATTTATAAACCTGGTAACTAGTAAGCACCTTATACACCAAGGGTTCCTTCCTTACATGTCATTAGCAGAGAAAAGGAATCAAGACATCTCCCTCAAAGGAACTGACACCCAGCTCAGAGCCCTGGGTTGTGAGAGAAAGCCAGAAGAGTGGAGAGAAGCAGAAGCAGCTTTGGGGGAAGACATTCAAAATATTGAGTATGCCTTCAAGCCAAGTCAACTACATTTCTAACATGGACACAAGGTAGTTCCTGAAGAACTCAGTCTCCTAAGAACACAACTACAGTTAGAACCATACATAGGGTCTAACATGTTTCAAGAAACTCCTGGATGCCCTTTCAATCTCTCAGTCCCAAACAGCCTCTGAAATGCCAGTTATGTAAAATCTAAACCCAAATCCTCCAGAAGAATGACAACAAAACCTATTGATTAGCTCTAAAGGTGAAAGTATTTTCCAGAATGTGTGTTGTTCTTAAATGAATGAGGGTGAATGGTTTTGTCAAATAATTTCCCCAGCTTCAAAACTGATAATTTAGTGTCCAATCTTACTTCCATGAAGCCTAAACCCATGAAATTAAATGAAGGAGACATGTGAAATGCACAGGAGACCAAAAAAGAAAAAGTTTCTCAGCTTCTGAGGCCCCGGTGATAACTATGTTCTTGACCTTGGCACAAAAATCAGGACTAGAATCTCACTTCTTGGCCTCATTCATCTGACATTGTCCTTGTGGACACAGCATGTAGTCAGGTACAAGTGGCATGAAGAGACGATCAGATTCAGCAGGGCAGCCTGATCCCTGAGGGCAATGTGGATTTTAAAGGTCAGATGGCCATGACCAAAACTCACCCTTTTTTAAAAAAATTCTTTATTTGTTCTAATTAGCTATACATGACAGTAGAATGTACTTGGACACATCATATATAAATGGAGTAAGATTTCTCATTTTTTCTGGTTGTACATGATGTAGAATCACACCAGCTGTGTAGTCATGTATGTACACAGGGTGATAATGTCTGATTCATTCTACTATCCTTCCTACCCCCACACCCTCTCCCCTCCCTTCACTCCCCTCTACCTAATCCAAAGTAACTCTGTTCTTCCCCAGCCACCTCCCTTATTGTGGATTAGCACCTGCATATAAGAGAAAACATTCGACCTCTGGTAAAACTCACACTCTGGTTACTTCTCCAAGATATGAAGAAATCTTTCGTAACCTCTGTAAAGTGTTGGAAGCTACCCCAGGGGTGCACCTCCAACCCATCTCATAAAAACTCTATTGAATTTGACCATCCATAGCATGGTGGCATCACCTGCTTAACAGCATGAATGACTCTCTATAACCAGGTGTCACCAGACCAGCCCAATTCTCATGAACAGACTGGGACCCAGATAAAGCGGGGAAGCTACTCTGTACTCCCAAGCCCCTGGGCTACCTCCACCCTGGGCTGCAGCACGCCTGTGTGTGGAGACTGTCCATGGACTTGACTGGCTTCTATACTAGCTCACTCTCGCTTGGGTCTGCTCCAGGTCACAGATCCTGGCACTTCACAAATGTGTGTTAAATTTTTTTAAAAATTAATTAATTAATGTCTACAGCTTTGAGCTTTCCCTTTCTTACCACACCCTTGCACTCTGTTTACAACAAGCAGTACGAGTCATGAAGCAACTCATTTAGTTGTAAAACTGGATTTGAGCAAGCCACTTGAGAAGCAGCCTGGGAAACAGAATCAGAAGGACAGCGAGAGCATATCACGGAGCCTTTTCCTTATGAGACATGCCAGTCCATGGCTTCCCACATGAAAAACGGATAATATAAGAGGCAATGGAAAAATGGGGTCAGGCCTGGGTCTGAGCAGCACTGGTTAGGTGAATCAGACACGACCAAGTTCAGGGCACACCTTAAAGATGTAGGCATAATCCAGCCTCTCCAGGAACCACTTTCATGATCATATCAGTGATTACAATAAATAACAACATTCACTTATTATTTTAATGCTTTTTTATTTTTGTTTATTTATATTTTTGGTACTGGGGATTGAACTCAGGGCCACTCCAACACTGAGCCACATTCCCAGACCTATTTTGTATTTTATTTAGAGACAGGATCTCACTGAGTTGCTTAGCATCTTGCTTTTGCTGAGTCTGGCTTTGAACTTGCTATCCTCCTGCCTCAGCTTCCCGAGCCGCTGGGATTGCAGGCACGTACCACCGCCATGCATGCCTGGCTCCTGAGATGTTTTAGATACTACTCTGACTGCTGGGGACACAGCAGTGATCATAATAGCAAAGTCCTTGCTCTCCTAAATTCAGGGAAAGCGTGTAAGGAAGCACATATCTGTTACTTCGCACAGGAGTGGGAGTGTCAGGGGCTGTGAGTTTATATAAGATGGCTGGGGAAGTTCTGAGAGATGTGGTGATATCTAAGCAGAGATCTGAGAAGAACGTTCCAGAACCCACGAGTATAAGCATGTTCTGCATGGTCAGGAAGGTGTTACTGGAGCTCAGGGAACCAGGAAGAAGAGGAAAGAACAAAGTCAGATAATGACGAGAGCAAAGTAGGCACCTCACTTAACTTTTTCATTACAAGATGTCCTAGTCCTTTGCATTCCCATGTGGAAAAGGATAATAGCATGCCCCATGGTTGCGCTACAAAATTTAAAAGCAAAAACAATTAAACTCACCAAAACCAATACCTTTAGAAACACTCCCTTACCAAGCCCTGGACAAAATGATAACGTCAGCAGTTTATTTTTCACTCTTACTATTAAATGTATTTCCAATGTGCATGTCCCTCTTGCACACAAGATGCCATGTTCTACTGTTCAGTCTGCATAAAGTGATGTGCAATTTTACAGGTGAGTCCCAGGTTCTATTAGCTAGTGCTGGACTGTATCCTGCTCTTAGTTCATTGACATCTCACAATAGCCCTATCAGGTACAGGTAGGCCAAAAAACAAAACTCAGGTAATTTTCCTCCAAATCATAGAATCCTTTGTGCTTTTGTGTCTTATCTCCATACAAAGAAAAAAAGAGAGATTATCATTAGGTCACCTAAATGAGTGTTAGGAGATTGAGAATAAGACCTGTCCTGTGATTCAAATATTCAGAAAACTTGTAAGAGTCATTTAGTCGTCAAGAACCTTTTAAAATTAGGATGAGATAAAATCTTCCAAGATTACCAGGTATCAAGGAGCTGAACTAGAAGACCACCCGACTGAGTACAGGACTCTCCAAGGCTCTTCCATCCATTCAATCATTCATTCGTCTCACCCATTCTTCACTTACCCATTTAACACTCAATAACCACTAACTTTGCTGTATATATTTACCTCCTAAAGTTCTAATCTCCCATTCATAGCCCATAATCAGAAAAATGAGAGACTACACTCCATTTATGTATGATCTATCAAAATGTATAAATGTATTCTACTGTCATTACAACAAATTAGAATAAAAAAATTTTTTAATGAAAATTTAAAAAATGGTGTAGCCCCTGATAAATTCTAACTTTTCTTTAAAAAAAAAAAATCAGATGGAAAAAGAAAAAAAAAAATCAGATGGAATCAAACCTGCGTAGGTCCAGAGATTTGGGTTTGACAAAGTGGTTCTTATTTGATCATTGTACAAATCACCTTATCTATTTCCTCAGATGCTAGAAGATAACAATATCAATCCTTCCTCATAATTTTGTTACAGAGATAAGAAAAGGTATCTGAGAGTACCTGGTACCCATTTGGATTCAGGAAATGTTAGCCGAATCTGAATTTGTGGGTAAAAATCTCATATTAGAGCATCCTAGTTCGTTTGCTGTTGTTTTAACAAAATACCTAAGACTGAGTGATTTATTAAGAAGTGTCTTTCTTACAATTCTGGAGGCTGGATCGAGGGGTCACATCTGTGCGCTGCTTCATGACAGGCCAGAGGGATCACATGGCAAGAGAGCAGGAAAGCTCAGATAATAAAGTCACTAATCTCATCATGGTGGTTCCATCCTCATGACCTTACCTAGTCCTAATTACGTCCCAGGGCTCATCTCCAAAGACAATCACCTCTCAGTTGGGGGATCAAGTCTCCCACACACGAACTTACGGGGGACATACTCAAACCACAGAATAAGTCTACTGCTGATTTTTAGAGCAAAATCTAGAATGTGAAGGAAAAGGAAACAAGCTGCAGAACCCTTGGGTCGCCTCCATTTTTCCCATTCCTTGGGCAGATGCTTGGGAAAAATTTTGTCTTGACAGCACTTTGAGGATGAGGAACACCCCAGAAACCTTAAATAGGACTGTGTGGAGACTAGGTGCTAAGGTTGTGAAGTGCTGGTGAGGAGAGTAGATGTTGGAGAACCTGGACATTTCAACTCTGAAAGCAGTAATCCACCTTGGGTGGACTTGGTCAGAACCAAGATGGATATTTGAAAACACTTTCAGTGTTTCCCCTTTTCTAAGCAAAGCCCACAAAAGCTGATTCATTTATGCAAATGTAATGCAAATATACCTAGGCACTGTTCTTGGAAACCCACTTTGGAATAGTTTCATGAGCCAACCTCAAAAATGGAGATGCTCAAAAGCTTGTAATTGAAAGAAAGCACAATTGTTTTCTACTATCTAAGCAATAGAATTTTTGTGTGCAGTGAAGTACATTGGGGTATGTTTAGGCTAAGTTGTATTTCTGCTTTCTTTCTGCTGTTTCTTAAGAACTGTTTTTCTGGTTCCCAAACAAGAGCTGGTATGGTCCCAGATTAAAAAAAAAAAAAAAAAAAAAAAAAATTAGGCAGTGCAGGACTTAAGACTGAAAACAAAAGGAAATTCACAAAGAAGAATTGAGCCCAACTGGCTTTCCAAGGGAATCCTTAATTTCAGGCAGGTGGGTATCAAGGTGACTGAGGAAGGGTAAAGTCTGCTTCCTTTAAGTAAATTACTTCCTATAGCTCTAGCAGCATTTGACTAACACACTGTTGCCTGTCCTCATGGAGATGTGCTCACAGAAGGATCCAGAATCAACATCCAGAGGAATATAAGAGAAGCTACCATGAGAACCCACCTTAGACTAGAGAAAGAATTATAAAGATGAAATGACCTTGGACTGATGAAATCCCCCAAGACTGGCATATTGAAATCTTATGCATAATATTATATAAGGATAAGGAACCCAAATTTTCAACATTAAAAATGAGAAAGGTGGATAACAGTTACACAGGTCTGTGAATGAACAAATATCAATGAATGGTATACTCTGGATGGGTGATGATATGCTATGTAGATTATATGTCAATGAAGCTGTTGGAAAAAATGGAAGAGATTTCTTTCTATCATGCAGTTAGAAGGGACAGAGGTAACAAAAGACATTCCTGCCCATTACTATGGTATCCATGCATTTCTTTTATGACTCCTGGGCTTATTTAGTATCTTTGGTGAGGGCCATGAGGTATGGTCTTAAAGGCTGGTGGAAGAGTCTGCTCATAATCAGTCATCCTGTAAAAAGCAAACAGAAACAGAAAACTGGACCTGATAAAGCAGGCCACAGGCAGAAGAGACATTCTTCTATCACTGTTTCACTCTTTTATTTTGGAATCCCAGAGTGGAGACCATGAGAGCAGAGGTGAATGGTCTGGACACCAGGGCTTCAGCACAGGCAAACATCCCTTCACAGACCCCGAGCTACAGATGCACAGAAAGATCCTACAGACCAGGTACCTTGCTCTGACTGTGTTCTTTTAAGCATCTCTGACCTTCTTACTAAAGTCTTATTTGTGAGTCATTCTCTTTTCAGTTGGTTGAATATGGGTACAAAAAATAATGTTATATTTCCTCAAAACTCACCTATTCCTCCCAAAATCTTTATTAGACACTGTTAGTATTAAATCTGCTCTTATTACAAAAAACAAAACAAAACAAAACAAAAAAAAAAACCAGACTAGACACATTTGTTTTCCCAGAGTTTTGGAGGATAAAAGTCTCTGATCACAGTGCAAGCAAATTTGGTTTCCATTGGGGGCTCTGAGATCTCTGGGGTCCCTTCCCATTCTTCTAAGGACATCTATCTTATCAGATAAGGCACTACCTTTAATAACCTTATTTAACCTAAATTACTTCCTTAAAGTATATGAGGGACTAAGGTTTTAACATACGAATTTAAAGGAAGGGGACCCAATTTAGTTCATTACACTATTATTTTTCCCATTTGTTTTAGTCAGCTTTTTCACTGCTGTGACTAAAAGACCTGATGAGAACAATTTTAGAGGAGGAAAAGTTTATTTGCGGGCTCCCAGTTTCAGAGGTCTCAGTGCATGAACAACAGGCTCCATTCCCTGGGACTCAAGGTGAGGCAGCATAATGGCAGAAGAGTGTGGCAGAGGGAAGCAGCTCACATGATGATCAGAAAGCAGAGAGAGACTCCACTCACCAGATACCAAATATATACCCCAAAGTCACTCCCCCCAATGACCCGCCTCCTCCAGCCACACCCTACCCACCTTTGATTATTACTCTATTAATCTCTACCAAGGGATTAATCCACTGATTGAGTTAAGATTTTCACAACTCAATCATTTCTCCTCTGAACCATCTTGCATTGCCTCACATGTGAGCTTTTGGGAGACATCTTGCATCCAAACCATAATATCACTCTATACCTGAGAAAACTGAAGCTTGGAAGAATAAAACTATTTTGTTATAGACAAAAAGCTAGACTTTAACCCAGGCTGTCTCATGGAAGAAGCACATCTTTCTGTTCTTCATTTATGCCACCGTGGTGAGTTAATGTATTTGTACACCTGGGCTGACATGTTCCTAGAGGAGAAGGCTGAATGGTGGTGGCAAAGAAATCCACAGGGAAAAGGGCTAGAGGCAGACAACCAGGCCCTGCCAGTTCTCCCCACGTGGCTTCCCTCACCCTTGCCAAACCTGGAGATTCTGGGTCAGAGTTGATTAAGAAACATAATAGCGTCATCTGCATGATTCTAAATAAGAACAATGACAATTCAGAGAGTGGAGATCCCAGAGGTTTGAATGATACCACATGGATGGTGGCAAAGCAGAAAGTTCTGGGTCATAGTCACCTATACCTTTCGACATAGCAAAGTACCATTCAGGCCAAGGACATCACAGAGTTCCTTCTTATTACCACAGACAGACCTGCCTACCCCAGAAGGCGCATGCTCTGCCAATCCTTTCCTCTTCTCCCCTAATTTCTTGATGTCCTATTCCCTCTTCCAGACACATACTAGAGTCAACAAATAATTTTTTAAATACCCATTGGTAATAATGGCTAACCTGTATTCTAAGGTTATTTTACTTATTCATTCAACAGTTATTTAATGCCTCCCTATTATAGATCAGATATTATTCCAGGCAGCAGCAACAGAGGAGTTAATAAGTCAGAAAAGATCCTTGTTCTCAAAGAAAGATATCCCAGTAAGGCACTTATATAATTGTGAGGGTCTTAATGTTCTTAGAACATTGGAACAGGAATGGCTTTGCCTTTATCACTTAAGGAGAACATCTCTACCACCAAACCCATCACAAGCAGTGTGATAAAGCATAGCATGATCCATAGTCATGATTACAGGACCTGGTTTCAAGCTCTGGCTTCGTGTCTTTCATTTATTCATGTAATATCCACTGTGTACCAAGAATTGTGCCTAATGCCTATGACACAGAAATGAGAAAGAGACAGACCGTTGAAATGCAATGTGCGAGTGCCACAGAAGAATCACCACGGAAGTGCTTTGGAATTACAGTGGAGGGAGCAGTTTGGTTTGCCAAAATGAAGATAACTTCACAAAGACATGAAATTTGAGTTAATTATGGAGCAAGAATTCTCTAGGTAGAGAAAGTGAGATTGGTCTGTGTCACTATATTATAAATAGAGACATATAGCATTTGGGGAACAAAATAATAATAATATCAGCATGGTCAACAAGGATTTCAGGCAGGTAGGAGAAATTTATAGAAGATGTATTGGCCAGATATCTCTGTAGTTCTAAGATTGTTTCATAAACTCAACTCTACCTTTGTATTTTAATAGCATAGAGAACAGTAAATAAAATTTACCTCTATAAATATTTCTATTCTCAGGGTATACATACATATGTATGTAGGTGTATATTTTAACTTGTAAAATGTAATGAGACATAATAGTACTGGGATGCTCACATTTGGATGATTGGATTTTACCAACAGTTATTTAACTTTGATCTGGGATATAACCCTCACTCTCATCAAGACTTAAGAATTAGCCTGAAATGACATAAAATTGAGCACATTTGAATTTTCATCAGGAGATTGTACACTCACTTGCACTTTTGAAATCTTCAACTCTCAGATCAGTTGCTTGAAACTCATGATGGTAGGTGGAAAGCAATTCTTTGCCATGAAACAGGATGACTATTCTTAAGAGGGTTCAGGGCTCTGAAGAAGCTTCTCAACATTCATCCAGAAAATTCCTGTCCAAAAAAACCTATGCCCATCTTTCATAAAAAGTTTAGAGAAATGATAAAGAATAAATATTTTATTTCTTGGTTCTATTTTCCATATTATTGCAGCTTTCTGCATTCCGGGACATGGTAGTAAAATAGTCCCTTCAAGAATATATTTTAGATTCTCTGAACATTTTTTTTCCTTCTTTCATGATGACCAATGATACTAACTGCTTGATCAACCTGGTTCCAGAGAAGGGACAAGAGAGATCACATACTCAGTCGCTCTGCAGTAAATACACAGAGCAAGTGAGTAATAAACCTTTGTTGCTATAAATCACTAAAATTGGGGGAGGGTGTTTGTTACCAGGCATAATCTAGCCTGGGCTGACTCATGTTTCACACGTTTGAGTTGAATCAACTGTATTTTAAAAGTTGACTATTTGTATATCAAGCACAGAGCACACACCATATGATAATATGTGCTACATAGTTCTTTTCTCTGTGCTTCATAGATAGGTAGGTATCACTTATGAATGATAAAACTGAGGCTCAAAACATGAGTAGTAGTGTCCACAAATAGGTCTTCCCATTCCAAACTTGGTCTCCTTCATACTCCACACCATCACTTGTCCTACCATTTCTAGGATAAGATGTAGTCTTGGAAAATGTAACCTGGATTTCCTCTGAGGCTTGACCCTCAAAATCTTGAACCCTCAGTACGTTATGGAAGATCAAATCCTTCCCCAAGAGTTGGATTTTTTAAAATCTAATTTTGTAAATGCATTTTTATTGATTGATTGATTGATTGATCGGGGTGGGATCTTGCTTTGTTGCCCAAGCTGGTCTCAAATTCCCAGGCTCAAGCAATCTTCCTGCTTGATCTTTCCGAGTAGCTGGCACCATGGGTGTTTGCCACTATGCCTGGCTGTCTCCACAAGTTTCGCAAATTTCCAGGGAATGAATGAATCTAAACCCTGGCCCACCTCCTGGAATCCTGATTCCTCATTTGAATCCTGCAAAATGTGAAACCAGGGTTGGCACTGAGTCCCTCCCCCTTCACCACGGAAACAAAACCAACTGACAGTAAAACAAAACAAAACAAAACAAAACCAACTCACTGTATACACATATATACACACAGAACATCAGGTAAAGGTGTCTGAGAGGACATCTTAGGTCAGCTCTCCCTAGTTCTGACTTCCTGACTTAATAGTCAATTGAACTCAGCCAAATTATAACCCTTTCTCTTTAGAGAAACTACCCTCCTTATCAATTAACTATGGTTATTTGATTGTTTGTACAAAACTTAAAGATATTTCTTTTCTATCACCTCCAATGTTCAGCATTGCCATTCCACATATGAGTGTGAAACCAGGTTTAAGGTAAAGCCTGTGCAGTTTCCTCACTCAATGCCATCCATCAGTTGTGTTGTGAGACCTATGCCAAGCAGGGGAAGAGATGAAAAAGATTTGACCTTTGACCTGAAAATATTTTGCTTCTGTTTTAGTCAGCTTTTTCACAGCTGTGACTTAAAGATGTGACCAGAATAATTGTAGAAGAAGAAAAGTTTATTTGAGGGCTCACAGTTTCAGAAGTCTGAAAGGCTGGCTCCATTCCTCAGGGCTTGAGGTGAGGCTGAACATCACGGTGGAAGAGTGTGGCAGAGGGAAGCAGGCCAAACTGTGACCAGCAGATAGAGAGGTCTCCGCTTGCCAGACACGGAATATATACCCCGAAGCCACGCCCCCAATGAACCACTTCCTCCAGCCACACCACACCTGCCTCCAGTTACCACTCAGTTAATTCCACCAGAGATTAATTCACTGATTAGGTTAGAGCTATACCCCAATCCTTTCTCCTCCAAACCTTCTTTCATTGTCTCTCACATGAGCTTTTGGAGGATATCACTTCTAAACCATAACAGCTTCAAACTGAAAATCTGTGATTATTATACATAAAATTGCTTGGAAACCTCCCAATCCCTCATCTGTGTTGTAGTATTTATGACAGTTACAGGAATTTAATGAGAAGCTAATGTGATCAAGTAAGGTTTCATGAAGATGCTAGGTACTGAAATGTGCAGGACTAAATGGTTGTGTAGGGCTTGGTGGTTATTAAAGGTGGGAAGGTTTAATAGGCAGTGGCTAGGGTAAGGGGAAAGGGTATCAGCTAAGATGAGCTGGTGTGGGGAGGTTTAGCTGTGCTGGAGACACTCAACCTTCTCCTAGGCCACCATGCCTAGCAGCATATAGCAATTTAAAAAGTAGAATATGATTCCGATCCAAGGGTTTGTTATCCTAAGCCCAAGGCTCTTTCATATTCTAGTAGTTCGCACATGGTGATCCCATAAATCAAAAGTAAGCTAGGATGAGCAGTCCTGTCTCTAAAATCTGGTCTTTGTCTAAAGGAATTAGCATTGAAGAAAAATACTAATGAATAGTGTTTGTTCAAATTCCAGTTTCTCTTCTTTAAATTTTAAAATTCTTTCATACAGTTTTCTGTCTGTTGACAAACAAAGCAGTAACAACCTAATGAAGAAAACAGGAAGCAGTATGCCCTTTTAGTTTTTCTGTTAGTTTGTTCTTCATGACCAAGTACTAGTGAAAGTAGACACCCAGGCTTTGGGGCCACTCTGTCTGAATTCACATCTCTCTCGGCCACCTATGAGCTGCGTGTCTTTTCCTGAGAAACATTTTTAACCTTTTGATGGTTGAGTTTCCTAACTATAAATTTGGGATGCTTTTACTATCCTTTTACAGGGTCAATATAATAATTAACAAGATCTATTATATATAATAAGTAGATAGTATACATAAAATGCATTAAGAACTGCTGTACCATCAGCAATCCTGATAATATTATAATAACACCTGACACTTGCTAAGAACTTAGTAACCATCAGGCACTGATTTATTTTTCAACAAAGATCAGTTTTGCATTTTCTTTTTTTCTTGTCGGTGGTCTCGATGATGAAGTTGTTCCTAATGTATATAATGGAAAGAAATGAATCATTTCATAGTGTTCCAATATGAACTCCAATGCCTATCATATTCTCTGCGACCTGAAAACGTTTGAGAAGCCTGCATTGCTCATCAAGGAAGTTGATGTCATTCTTCTTTCATAACAATAACTTTTCATCCAAATTTCAAAACAGAACAGTAGCTTCCAATTGGATAAAAATCTTATTCAGAAGCCAACAGGCCATCCAGAATTCACTGACTGTTCTAGGGTATGCTAGATAAGGAGGAGAAGTCCTAGATGAAATACTGTTTGGGAGTTTCTTGATGCATGTATTACAGACAGGATTTCAATGACAGCCATGAGTTGTCGGATGTAATATAATTCACTGTTGGAATCACAGTTCTTCCTGCAGCTTCAAATCCTGCCACTTCTAATAACAAAATGAGTTCCTATTAAGATTGGGAGAACTAAACAACAAGCATTGCATATCCATTTCTCTAGTCTCTACAGAAATAATAATAATAATAATAATAATAATAATATCGATGTTACCCTGAAACTGAGTACATCCTGCGTTCAAATGGTTACTTTGGACTCTAGACTCTGTCAGTTATTCCTCTTCACAAAACTCATTCAATCCTTGACCAAGCAGATCGGGAGCTTCCAGGAAGGCAGGAATGGCTGCGGCAAGAATTCTCAGGCATTCTGCCTTAGCTAAAGAAGGATATAAAAGTAAATGAACAAATTATTAAAGCAGCTCTTCTCCTCGAACCATTAGTCATTGTTTAGAGATTGACATTTTACAAATAAAATCAGTGCCCTGGTTAGGCAAAGCTCACAAACATGTCCCTTTTGCTTCCAGACTGCAAATTTGGGAATCAATGTATCAATGTACATATTTCAAAATGATCCTGTATGGGGAAAAAAAAAAAGTCATCAGCCAACTCCTGTAAGGGTACCACTTCCTTGAAATAATGTGGTCATTTTTAATGAGCCAAGAAAAATCTTTACATCATCAATGAGACTGTGATTTAGTATCTCAGAAATCAAGGACACAGCTTCACTGGAGAGCATTTTCTACAAAGCATAAAGAAACATCTTTAAACAACTGACTTCCTAGATCAAGAAAAGCATCCATCTCAGAATCTCTACAGTTAACTTCAGATACAAGTTCACTTGAGCAGCAGAGCCTCACATTAAAACTCCACTCACAAACTTAGTAGTGTGAAGTGCAAGTTCTCCAAATAAGCACAACTTTGGCAGATCGCACTTACCAGACTCCATCAGATTAGAATCCAAAACATCATTAGTGTTGCCCATAACCCATCATCAAGAGAGTTCTTGATTATTCAAGTATAGGAAATGTCAAAGGTGAGAGCACATTCCAAGAGTATAAGGATGTGCCTTTTTTTGGAGGAGGCGTGGGTATATCAGGCATTGAACCCAGAACTCAACCCATTGAACTCAACCACTAAACCTCATCTCCAGCCCTTTTGTTTTTTAACTTTGAGAAAGGATCTCACTAAGTTGCTTAGGCCTCACTAAATTACTAAGACTAGCTTTGAACTTGTGATCCTCCTGCCTCAGCCTCCCGAGCTGCTGGGATTATAGGCATACGGCCCCACACTCAGCAGGTAAACTGTTTTTGACAAAAACTTAATAGCAAAGGTTACTGATTCTAAAGGCTTCAGATGAAGCATTTTTAAACAAATATTACTTCCTACTCTGATAATGACTTTGCAAGGTGAATGTCATTACTGTGTTTTACAAACATAACAGCTAAGGATCAGGAATATTGGCTGAGCCAGGAAGCAAAGACAGGTTTGCCCAACACCGGGCCTGACACATTTCCCTGTATGCTGAACTATTTACCTGATGTGCACGTGGTGCTTTTCTGTATATTAATTGCTTCATTTGTTCTAGTCAACAGTCCCCTGATTGTAGATATTACCAAGATTCAAGAAAACAAATGACAGTAAACGTCACAGAGGGAATGTCAATTCTCTTCCAAGGACACCACAATGCACTTTCCCAAGAATTAGCGACAGCATTCGTCACCAACCAGGAGAGTGAGATTCAAAATTGAACTGAGTTGTGGGGGAATTCTTAATCAGACACATTCCATTTAACTTTTTTCGAAGTCTGTTGCCATGGTTGTTAAGACCAGCAGGCATTCCTTGAGATTACAAAAATCTCACAGCTGACGATGCTAGAAATTGTGTGGTCAGGTGTCATTACAAGAAGAGTGAAACCAAAGCCTATTTTTATAATTTACAGCAATGGGCTTCAGGGCTCAAGGCAACCTGCTATTTGGGATAGTATTTAAATATTTTAGTGATGTTTACTATTATTATAAAAGAAGTGCACTGTCTTTATAGGAAAAAATTTTGTTAAACATTATTAGAAAGAAAAAGGGGAAAATACAATTCCACCATCCCAAGTCAACTACAACTAACAGTTTGTTTTACAGTTTTGCTTTTTAAATAAAAAATATACTATTATAAAGATTTATATATATTTTTTTTTTGCAAAGTTGTCATCATGCTGTATATATAACCTTGGGTGTACCTTTTTCACTGAACACTGTAACATGGGCATAACTAGCACTGGATTACTGGCTGTTACTAGTCTATTGCACATAATGATTATGATTTATATACTTTTCTCAGTTTGATAGTCCTTTCAGGTTTTCCAACTGATTGTTATTATGAAGAACATTACAATGGGTCTTCATGTATAAAGTTTTCTTTTTCAATATTTAGGCTTATTTCATTTCATACTCAGAAATAGAAGCCAATGATTATTTTAATGGTATACATTGTCAAATTATTTTTCTAAGTATATGTATTTCACACTTGTAATATCATTTGAATATCCCTATTTTAGCCACTTGACAAAACATTGGCCAAGATATTCCTTGTATGAGTTTGTGCCATTCATTCTGATTTCAACCATTTTACTAGTTCGTTCTCATGATGGAAATTATCTTTTGGTTCAAAGGAAATTAAAAAGAGTCATTTCCATACATAGTCACAATATCCTAAAGCCACCAGTGCCCACGCACCTCACTGCTGCCTAATAATTGGCACTGTTGAAGCTGCAGCTGCGCAACCTCTTGAGCAGCACCCACATGCAGTATCTTGGATCCTTGGCTCTGGATGTCCTGGTGGTGAGGACTTTGCAAGGTCTAGCCTGTCCAAGTTGATCGACAGCTGAGCTGTGATGAAGCAACTGTCACTTGTGAAAGGCCATTTCAGGTTACATGCCTTCCCTTTGGAAATTATCTAGTTCTCATAAAATTCTCCAGTGTCAGGATCACTTGGAGGAAATATACCTTACAAGAAATAAAGCCAGGACTTCACTGAGTCTTCCCATAAAGAGTGCTGATGCAGATATCCACAGAGAGAGAGAAAACTTTTTCTCACCAGAAGCCTTGTCTGGGTTGGGGAGTAGGAGGAATGTTCCCAGAATAGGAGAATAGAAGCATTGTCTCGACTGAGAAAAGGAAGATGGAGGGGGAAGGGACTTGGGAAGAGATCGAGAGTCAGAGACTGAATTGGAAACAGAAAGAGGGGAGGTTTTTGCATGTCTTTGCGTAGAGGAATAATTTTTTAAAATTTTAATATATTTCACTGAATGATAAATGGTGAACTTCTGAGCTTGTTCTTCAAGAAAAGATAGTAAAGACATACTATTTTCCAGTCTTCCAGAGTTAGATTGCAGCGGTTTGGGGTGGAGGGTAAGAATAGCAGAGGGTTGCTCTTATTAGTCTGTTTTATGTGTCAGCTGGCAGGGACAAATCTCAAGGTGACTCATTTGTATTTAAGTTGCATAAATATTTTTCTAGAAAATCACTTTGAACTGACTGGGTCTTCACCAAGGCTCATGCAGTTCAGAGGTTGATAAGATCCTGTCAACTTTGACCCTCAGTCCTCTCCTATCCCGCCCCTCCCCTCAGATACTGACTTTGACTTGTGGAGTCTAGAATCTCTCTTGCTATGTTGACCACCATCCCCAACCATCACCCCCAGTTTTTCTCTTCCTTTTGGTGTTGACTTTACTATATATATATATATATATATATATATATATATATATATATATCCATCCTATATGCACCCATGGCATGCCAGCACTCCTGGTGACTAGTATTAGACTCAGTTGGTTTAGCTTGACCTGGGCAGCTAGTGGCAGTCTATGCAGCAGAGAGAGCATAACAACCATACAACCAAGGAAAGATAAATTCATGAAAAGCTTTCATTGCCTGGTATCCCTTTCACAAGTTATAAATCAGACATGAAAATCTAGATGCCAAATTAGAACTTCAATGTCACCAGTTAAGCTATTACATCAATATTTTACCCACACCCCCGCTGTACCACTTAATAGAAGTAGAATCATATCTTATTTGAAGTTTAGTCTTCCAGTGTTAGTTTTAGGTAAAAAAAAAAAAGTACATCATAAAAGAAAATTACTCTTGCAAATCCCTTAAATCACCTATAAAGTATTATAATATAATCTTCCAACAAGTTTAGAAGTCCAACAAACCCAGTTTTTCCTCTAGTGCTAGAAGAGATCGCCAACACTTTGAGAACTAGAGAAAATCGCTATCATGTCTTTAGTGGCCTTATTGTATAAAAATATAAATTGTGGAGGGAAAGGGGAAATACTGGGGAATGATATTGACCAAATTACAGTTTTGCGACATATGCATGTACATATATGTAACAGTGAATTCCATCATTATATATAATTATAATGCAGCAATAAAAATGTGAATGAAGATATATACATATATAGAATGTCTTGAACTCCAGTTAGAGAATCTGCATGGGAAGACATTGCCTCTAGAAGAGTCACGTGATAAATTGGAGGCATAGGAACACCAGAATCATGGCTTCCAATTCCCATTTACTCTTAGGTATACATTCAATGAGTGAAAACATGAACCAAAGATCTGTGCGTTATGGTAGCTATGCTATATCTATCTCCAAAGTAAAGCAAGGGTGATCAGTCTTTTTAGAGCTATCCATTTTAGAAACACATAACCCAGGCCTATTCTGTACCAAACATCACATCGAATACTGCAGCACTTACATAAAGAAATGACACACATTCTTGAATCTCTAGGAGCTCATTGCCTGGTGAGGGAGAGACAGACACTTGAACTACTATTGATAAATCAGTCCACCAACATAGTATACACACCAACAGAGGTGCAGGCATGAATTTGTAAGAAACAGTGGGAGGCCTTATTAATCTTACCTCGATGGGTTATAGAGGCAGTCACAGAAGCCTCTGAGAAGAGGTTCCTTAATGATAAATTTATAATTCTCAGTGCAGAAAAAGGGAGATGCTGCCAGCTGCTGCTCTAAAGGTAAGGGCATATGATCCATGCTATGGTTTCTCCAAAAGCAAGGCTTGCTATCTTCCTCGTACTGTTTTCTCATTTATTCACTTTTTTTTTCCCACTCAATTTTTCAAGCACTGTGCTATAGAAATTAGAGTATGGCTCTAGAGTTCTTGAGCCTGGATGCCTTTTGTAAATTTGGCAATTACCCAAGCACTCTAAATCTTAATTAACTCCTCTCCAAAATGTGGACAATACCCATACCTTGGGATCTTTTTTAATTAATTGAGATGATACATCCAAAATACTTAACATAGTGCCTAAAATAGAATAAATGGTCAATAAATCCACCTGTTATCAGTCACTGTGCTAAATATTCAAAGGTGACTAGGAGCTTTTAGGGGAAAAATGGGGAAGGGAATTTAAGGAAGAGGGAAAATCTTATGAAAAAACAGTATTAAGAAAGCATGTTATGTTAAGGGAATAAGATCATTCAGTTTGGTGCTTGTGCGAAGTGTGTGGTTGTGGGGAAGGGCAAGTAATGAGATTGAAAAGATAATCTGGGTCCAGATTGGGTAAGGTTTTATGAAACGTATGAACGAGGATGAACTTTATCCTGAAGGCAAGGAGAGACAATGGAGGTTTTTAGGCAGAGAGGCAACATTGTGCCACTTAACTTATTCATTCATTCACTCCTTCCTTCATTCCTTCCTTGAGGTACTGGGGATTGAACCCAGGGGCCCTTTACCTCTGAGCTACATCCCCAGTCCTTGTTTATTTTATTTGAGACAGGGACTTGCTAAGTCGCTGAGTCTGGTCTCAAACTTGCAACCCTCCTGACTCAACCTCCTAAGTAGTTGGGATTACACCTCTTCTGGCTGTTTTAGGGGAAATGTTCTGACAGCAGAAGAAGGGAAATTAGTAGGAAATGTTTGCTATAATCTTGGCAAAATAAAAACAAGGTCGTGGTTATGACTAAGGACTGTATTGGAAGAAATGGAATGGGGGTTTATTTCTAGGGTAAGATTAGCATAACAAAATGCTTGATAGGATGTGAAGAACAAGAGAAAAGGAAGAGTCTAGAGCAGGTCTAGCTGGAATTAAGATATGAAAAGCAGAGGCAGATAGATTTTGTTGTTCAAATGAACAGCATGCGTACGTAAGACCTGGGGGTGAAACTGTCCAACAGGCAGTTGGAAATTGGGTCTGGAGTTCACTGCAAGGCTCTGGGCTGGAGATGTAAATGTGGGAGCCATCAGGCAGTAGTGAGCAGTGAAAGCTCTGGGAATGGTTCCAGGAAGGGGAGTTGAACATGCTATCTTCTTGGTCTATTGCATTACTTTCCCTGGAATTTACTCTTCTGAAATTAAGTGAAGCGTAATCTATGTCACATGGCCTCCAAAAATAATATCTCCAAGCCATCCTAGAGCAATTCAACTTTTCACCATGTTTTTATTACACAAAATGCAACCATGGTTAAGTCACCTCATTGTCTAATGCAGAGGAAGTATCTTATGGCATTGAACTCATCAACCGAAAAATGTTTCTTAGACTTTGAGGGCTTTGTTTTTTTCTCCATAGAAACCATCATTGTTATTAGTTTGTACTGAGGAATTGAACTCAGGGGTGCTTAACCACTGAACCACATCCCAAGCCCATTTTATTTTTTACCTGGCTAAGTTTCTTAGGGTCTCACTGAATTGCTGGGGCTGGCTTTGGTTTGCCATCCTCCTGCCTCAGCCTCCCAAGCATCTAGAATTAGAGATGTACACCACTCTGCCCAACTTTTTTCTTTACAATGCAAGAATAAACTCATCTTCAGAAAGTAACTGCATACAAACTAAGAAATCTACCTCTCTTTTTTTAGTAGAAATCACAAGTCCCTCTACCCTTTCCCGTTTGTCTTCCTCAAGTCTAAAGGAAGGAGACTAACATCCACGGGTAAGTCTAAGTCATTTATCATGTTCCAAGTTCATGATGACTTACATGACTTTTCTAGGACAAGAAATTTTAATTGCAAAACTGTCTCTACAGGGTTAATGATGATCCTAGTTCCACCTCAAGCATCCATTCTTTGCCAGTTATTTGAAGTAAATGAATGACCAAACATTCATTTCTTACATTTATTTACCTTGGTTGAATGTAAAGAATTTTTGAGCAAAGCATTAATAGAGAATTATTGTGTCTCATCATTCTCAAGCTCAATGGAGGGCCAAAATAAAATGCAGACTACCCTGGATGCCCTCAATATGACTGAATGGGAAGATCAACCAAATGGGTTCAGTGATTTTCCTCACTGCTCAATTGACCATATCTTGTTAACAATAGTTCTACCAAATCACTAATAGATCATAAAATAGCAATTGAAAAAACCTAGGTTCACATCTCAGCACTGACCTTGAACAAATCAATCAAATGTTGCGTGGGTTCATTATCCTTATTTGTAAACACTGAATGTATCATTACTCTTACAAGTATGTTTAAGCATCAATGAGATAATATATATGAAAACATTCAGCATAGTGCCAAGTAAGAATTTGACCCAAATATCAATATTGGATCAGTAAAAGAATTTGGGATGTAAGATTATGGTCTGCTATGCCAGGTGCTGAGTCTTTTCTCTAATGCCATAATGGGATAAAACTATTGAGATCATAGATCCCGAATCACATTAGTTGGAAATTGTACATGACCCATCTTCATATTGACCATCAGCAAATACATTCCTATTTAGATGACCAGAAAATTCAGGTTGCTCTTCTGATTGTGCTTTTTCAGGTACTCCACAAAAGAACATACTTTTACCATAATGTGGGAGAAAAAAACCATCATCTGGTCAAACACCTGTTTAAGTGAATTTTTTTTTTTTTTTTTTTCGCTTATAGAACTTGAGACAGAAAAGGTAGAGCCTCCTTTGAATTTAGTAAAGTTTTGGGTAAAATACTAGCTGTCTCCAAGATACTGAATTAGAGTTGTCTGGGTATTGTAACATAGCATGCATGATCAATATTTTGCATAATTTTAAACCTATGTCCATTTCCTATAAAATTTGACTCTAAAATTTTGTCAAGGGAAAATTCCAGAGGAGTTTCACTGAATACAAAGAACTGAAGAGAGCAACTAGGCAAATAAACTAGTTTGCAAAAGGTCAAAGGATATTTAAGAGAACTTGCCAAGATAAACAGCATAGATTCAAAGGGAAAAAAACTAATAATGGATTGATATTTTAGAATTTGATCTCATAGCCCAATATAGGTCACTCTCCTTATGTATTATAATAAAATAAGCATACATTTAGGAGGTACTCACCAATGGGAAATTGATTTCGGGGCCCACCTGACATTTACATCACAGCTTGCTACTGATATAAAGAAAGATTAATGTACCTGGTCACCCAGAGCCAATGGAGGAGGTTTGAGCTTGCATCTTATTCATGACCAAATCCTCTCCAGCCAACCATGCGACTTCCTGGAACCATCTGTGAGAAGCTGTGGACTTTGCCATCCTGGGCCATTTATCCAGGCATGATGTTTAATTAGTGCACACAAAGTTGATGCGAAAGGCTTGGCAGCTCATCCCCTCACCCCTGTTGGGTTCATTGCCTCATTAGAAAAGCCCTGGATGGCTGACCAGCCAGACAAAACTAACAAGCACATTTTTCATCATCCACAGTAGCAGTAACTAACATTTTTATAAAGATTTAAGATTTACAAAGTGCCCTTATATACACAATGCTCTCTATTACAGTGTAGCAGACAGAGGACCAGACCTTGGATTTGAAAGTTTCTAGTCTATGTCCCAATTCTGCCATTATGTGACCTTGGGAAAAGTATTCTCTCCACCATGCATCTCATTTCTCTCCGCTATAAACAGTGTCCCTAGTGCCTGCATCACAGACAGTTGTCTGGATTAACAGAGGTAGTGTATGTGAAAATAACTACCCCTCAACAGGCGCTTCGTGATGATTGTTTTGACCCCATCTGCTCCCTTCCAACGTCTCCATCCATTTAATTGGATAATTAAAATGGTCTTCTGTACATCTAAAGAGATACTCTGAGTTGACTGGTTAGTCAATGACTATAGAAGTTAACTGAAGACCACAATTGGAAATTCAGGCAGGAAAGTCAGGATAGAGACTGACAGGCCTTCAGGTAAGATCTCATTGGCAATCCAGACCTCCTAGGAATTATTTTCTAACTAAGCATGACTCTTGTTAGTTGCTGAGCCAATGTAGTTATGCTGTGTCCATGAGACCAAAGGAAACACTTTAGACAAAACACAAAATAATGTTAAAACTGACTCTAGAGTAAAAATCTTGCCTCTTGCATCTTTTCTTCTTCTGTGTTTTGTTTCAAAACTCCAGGACTGAGTCTTGAGCTCCCTCAAGTAAAGGGGGCTGGGGTTCACACAGGAACTATATTTGAAGGAAAGCAGTGATTACCTCTCCTATCTTTCACAGTCAAATAAATATTTACTAAGTAAGGACACACAGCATACATTAAAATTAATGCTTCGCGCAGCTTTGGAAATGTCTGTCATATCTGTCAATGTTTCCAGAGCTCCATGACTGTGAATGGCTCTGCTGTCTCTCAGTGAGAGCTGCCATTTTCCTGATGGTGCTCAGCGGGAGGCTGGGCCTGATTACACACTCGGAGCCAGAGGACGGGCAGCTAAGCATACGAAAGCTCAAGGGAGAGAGGAAGAGCTTATAAAGTTAGTGTTCAGTGAGGTCTGTGGCCTCTCTTCAATATTTTCAGAGAGCAATTTAATGGTGATTTCAAATAAAGAAAAGGATCTGCACCTAATAGGGACATCTGTGTTTATAGACTATTAACAAAGGAAAACTGGAGAAAATTGACAATCATCTTTACTTGGTTAAATAGCCTATGCAGAGTTATGTCTTCGGTGTGTCAAGTTGTCACCAGCCCCAAGGGCTTAAGAAGGGAGAGTTTGCACTTAAAAGATATTGATGTGTGTGTTTCCCCAAGTGTCATTCATCCAATGCCTGTGCAGCGTGGAGATATTTGGACTTGGATAATTTTATTTTGTTGCTCTTCCCTCCTCTAGGAACAGTGTCAGCTCCTGACACTAATCTGGCTGCTGAAATGATGGCTTCCAGTTTCATTAATGGTATATTTATGATCCCTTTAAAATGCCAGTGATCTCCTCTTCTTGGAAAATATACACAACCATTAAGAAAGCCACATTTTTCAGCTGTTGCTCTTTCCGTTGGCACGTCAGGTCCTCCTAGAGCTACAGTCACCAGAAGATGGAAGGAAATTTGACTAGTTATTTTGGGACAGCGAGAGAAACAGATCTGGGGAGTATAGAAATGGAGAAGGGAAGAGGTGAAATAGGAAAGAGCAAACAGAAAGGTATGTGTTACACAGTTGACTACATTTTCCCAAGTATTCAGAAATAAATTAGTGACATTCCTGAATGTGCTGGAATGTCTTGCTTCATTCCAGCTGTGTTTTCTCTGTGACTCATGCATTAGGGTCCCATCCTTCAGCTCTAATATACGGGTAGTCTGGTTTAACATCAGTGCTAGATTCCTAGGTGATTTTTTTTTTATATACGTTTGTTTTCTTGCTTTTTTCCCCCTTAGAAATACACTCTATATGTAGATGGAAATATAGCTCAATGGTAGAGCACTTGCCTAGCATGCATGAGGCTTTGGGTTCAATCCCTAGCACTGCAAAGGAAAGAAAGAGCGAGAGAGAGAGAGAGAGAGAGAGAGAGAGAGAGAGAGAGAGAGAGAGAAACACACTTCTTTTTGTTAGGAAGAAAACCAGTTCTCCCTATCACTATTTTTATCAGCAGGACAAGCTCTCCCTTAAGAGGTATTTTATATCATAAAAATGAGATTGGAAAATCGTCACAGAGACTCTATCACTAATGTTTCTTGACATTACCTGGTTATTCGGAACATTTTTATTATTTCAGCATAAATGGAAAAAGAAAAAAAAAAAAAAACTTGCATCATAAATTCCAGACTTCAGAATCAACACAGGCCTTGGTTGGGTTTCCCAGAACAGAATGTGAGAGGAAGATTCTCGAACGGATGACTTATTGAAGAAGTGTTCTCTGGAGAAATTGGGAATCATGGGAAAAAATCAGAGTAGGGAAAGGGAAGAAGGCAAGGATGTATGATCAGGGGAAGTTCCAGCCTCATCCTGAACCTGTGGGGGATAAAGGAGGCTGCCATTTAGACCGCTTTGAGGCAGGAGAGCTGAGATTTCATATTGCTGTACTAGTAAACCTCTGGCTCCAGGAGGTCCCAGGGGGATGCAAACTAGCAGGCACTCTGTCTCTTGGAAGGTTTAAACAAAGAATGTCCAACAGCTCAAAGATACCTCTCTCACCAAGGTCATGGGTATGTATAAGCTGTGAAGAAGGACGTGTGTAGGGCCTGTGGGAGGGTATCCAACAGGCTCGGCAGGGACGCTCACAGCATCTACTGTGATATATGACCGTCATTTACTCCCTAATTAATCACTTAATACCTACTATGTGCCAGCTACTGGACCAAAAGCTGGACTCTCAAATGTGAAGAATTTATTATTTCCTAAAAAAGTTCAACACCAAAATAAAAATATTTTTTAAAATAAAAATGTTTCATCAGGCACCGTGGCACACACCTGTAATCCCAGCAACTCGGGAGGCCGAAGCAGGAGGATCACAGGTTCAAGGTTGGCCTCAGAAACTTGGTGAGACCTTGTCGCAAAAAAAAAAAAAAAATTAAAAAGGCTGAGAATGTAGCTCAGTGGTGGAGCCCACCTAGGGTCAATTCCAATACCTCAAAAATAAAAAATAAAGAAAGAAATGTAAATGTGCCACCCAGAAATAAATTTAAAAAGTAATATTGAAGAAAGGAACAAAAGAAACAGAATGATCAACAAAAGGGGTCGTTAAAAGATGATGCTTCAGTGTTCTCTCATGAATAAGGAACTGTGAAGCCACAAACAAGCACACGACACCCAGCGTGGGCTCCGTGGGCTCCGTGTAAAGCTTCAGAGGGAGTGTGATCTTCAACAAGTAGAACTCCAAATCCTCATGGAGGAGGAAGCTCTGCTCCTCAGACTCTGCATTACCGTTGTTTTCCTGAGACATCATTAAATATTCACCCAGAAAACATCTGAGAATCTGATATATTTTAGGAACAGCAACAAGCACTGGGGATACAAAGCCAAAGAACAGCCTCAACTCCTAGAGGAGCCCTCGTTCTGAGCTCAATGTGTCCCATCCTAGAAATTCAGATTCACCACCAGGAAAATAAGGCTTACAAAGCCTGTTTACACCCAAGGATAACATGTCAGGAAAAAATGAGCTCACTGGAAGTACATCCAACAATGAGGATTTCAGAAGCCCCCAGAACAAAACCAATGAGCATTTTCTTCTTTCAGCCACAGACTTAAACTCATCTTTTAGAATGAATAGTACTCCCAGTGAAAAAGCTGGTGTGTCCTAATCTGTGACTAAAAAATAAAAAGGAAATTAATCTTAAGCTCCCTGTGATAGTACTACAGGCGGCCAAGTAAAACCACAGATTAGGAAGCCTCAGAATGAAGAATGATAATTTTGATTTGCATTTTTCTTATTACTAGAGATGTTGAATATTTTTTCATGTATCTGTTAATTGCTTGTAGATCTTCTGTGAAGTGTCTGTTCATATCCTTAGTCCATTTGTTGATTGGGTTATTTGTATTCTTGGTGTAGAGTTTTTTGAGTTCTTTATATATTCTGGAAATTTGTGCTCTAGCTGAAGTATGAGTGGCAAAGATATTCTCCCACTCTGTAGGCTCTCTCTTCGCATTGCCGATAGTTTCCTTTGCTGAGAGAAAGCTTTTTAGTTTGAATCTATCCCAGTTATTGATTCTTGATTTTATTTCTTGTGCTATGGGAGTCCTGTTAAGGAAGTCAGATCCTAAGCTGACATGTTGAAAATTTGGACCTACTTTTTCTTCTGTAAGATGCAGAGTCTCTGATCTGATTTTAAGGTCCTTGATCCATTTTGAGTTGAGTTTTGTGCAGGGTGAGAGATAGGGGTTTAGTTTCATTCTATTGCATATGGATTTCCAGTTTTCCCACAACCATTTGTTGAAGAGGTTATCTTTTCTCCATTGCATGTTTTTGGCACCTTTGTCTAGTATGAGAAAACTGTATTTATTTGGGTTCATGTCTGTATCCTCTATTCTGTACCATTGATTTACCTGTCTATTTTGGTACCAATACCATGCCGTTTTTGTTACTATTGCTTTGTAGTATAGTTCAAGTTCTGGTGTTGTGATACCCCCTGCTTCACTCTTCCTGCTAAGGATTACTTTAGCTATTCTGGGGTTTCTTATTCTTCCAGATGAATTTCATGATTGCTTGCTCTATTTCTGTAAGGTACATCATGGGGATTTTATTTGGAATTGCACTGAATCTGTATAGTACTTTAGGTAGTATGGCCATTTTGACAATATTAATTCTGCCTATCCAAGAACATGGGAGATCTTTCCACCTTCTAAGGTTTTTTTTTGTTTGTTTGTTTTTTTAATTTCTTTCTTTAGTGTTCTGTAGTTCTCATTGTGGAGGTATTCCATCTCACCCCAATTAGAATGGCAATTATCAAGAATACAAGCAACAATAGGTGTTGGCGAGGATGTGGGGAAAAAGGTACACTCATACATTGCTGATGGGGTTGCAAATTAGTGCAGCCACTCTGGAAAACAGTGTGGAGATTCCTCAGAAAGCTTGGAATGGAACCACCATTTGACCCAGCTATTTCACTCCAAGGCCTATACCCAAAGGACTTAAAATCAGCATACTACAGTGATGCAGCCACATCAATGTTCATAGCTGCCAAATTCACAATAGCCAGATTGTGGAACCAACCTAGATGCCCCTCAACTGATGAATGGATAAAGGATATACGATGCTATATATATACAATGGACTATTACTCAGCCATAAAGAATAATAAAATTATGGCATTTGCAGGCAAATGGATGAAATTGGAGAATATCATGCTGAGATAAGCCAATCTCAAAAAACCAAAGGACAAATAATCTTGCTGATAAGTGAATGATGATACATAATGGGGGATGGGAGGGGGGCAAGAATGGAGGAAGGAGGGACTGTATAGAGGGAAAAGAGGAGTGGGAGGGGTGGGGAGAAGGGAAAAATAACAGAATGAATAAAATACTGTTACCCTCTGTAAATGTATGATTACACAAATGGTACGCCTCTACTTCATGTACAGAGAAACAAGTTGTACCCCATTTGTTTACAATAAAAAAATTAATTAATTAATTGAAAAAAGAATGAAGAATGGGGATACCCTGTGCCCAGATGTGAACCTGAGAGCAGAAAATGAAGAAGGGAATAATGTGGAGGAAATCAAATCATACGTCACTCTCACCTGGCGTCATCTGCCCCAGTCTACCAACTGAGATGCCCTCCCCGACCAGTCCAAATGTTGCCCGGGCTTTACAGCTAACCAGGTTCTATCTCCTTGATGAAATAGTCCAACTCTTTAATAGTTCTGCTGATGACAGTATTCACTGAGCTCTTTGCAAATCATCTGGTCTGATTTCTTAACTATCTCTTGTAACCCCAGTTAGCATACAGACTCTTCGATGGTAAGAATTTTTCTTTTCTTCTTTTGCATCTGTCCAAACTGAGAGCACAACAAATGAAAGACGTCAGAAATCATGCTTGCTAATGGAGGAACGCCAGGTCTTCTCAAGCTCCAAGTGTGCCCTCAGATTCTGAAGGACAAAGCAAAATGTGGATGTAGGGAGAGATTATAGGATGGCAGCAATGCAGATGAGTCATCAAGCTTAGGAAGATTAGCTCAGAAATGAAGGAGACAATGGGCTGAGATCAGAATCCAACTCCTGTGTAAAAGACGCCAACCCTAATCAAAGGGTTAAAAAGTGGGGTGGAGGCCCACAGGGCAGGAATCAATTCAAGGAGTAAGTCAAGATCAGAGCTGGCAGGGACTGAAAGGCAAGAAGTCAGAGCAATAAAATTTGAAAGTTGGGTCTGGGCCACATTGTGTAGACGCTGCTCTGCTGGGGTCAGCCCCTTTTGATGATGAAGTCGCTACTCAGTAATCAGGACTGAATTGTATTGATGGTCGCCCAAGAGTTGAGGAGCTGCGAGTCTCCAGAGCATATATGAAATTCCATTTTGGAGAATGAGAAATCTTAAAGACTGCATCAACTCTGTTCTCCTATTTAACCTGCTGAAAAGATTGCAGAGACTGAAATAACTGTGCCCAAGGAGAAGGAAGGACGTACGTACACTTCGGGTCTGTGAACAACTTATAAAGATACTTCTTTTGCTTCAAATAAGTATCTTTGACCTTGTCGTAGGAATAAGGGTAAAAATTGGTGGAGATGAACTGAAAGTAGGGGGACAAAATACTCAAGGACATGAAAAAGTGAATACCCGGATCAGCACTGTCCGCATAACTACCTGTGGCCGTGGACACCTTCCCCGGCTGCATTGTGCCATCAGTGCCGTCCGTCACTGTGATGGCCTCGAGCCACAGATTATTGAGCACTTGAATAATGGGCAGTGTAAATGAAGGTGAAATGAACCTTTTATTTTCTCTAATTCTAAATAACTTAAATAGGCCCATGTGTCTGGTGGCTTCGAAATTAGACAGTTATATGCTACTTATCATCTCATAAGAATGAAGAAAAAAACAATAAAATAATAAGGTTGAAGGAAGAGAATAGAAAAGAAAACTAATGAAAAAAAAAACTGAGAAAGTAATGTGAATGAGTAACAAAGTGGGTCAGTAGAAGGAAAGAGTGAACAAGGCCATCAGCGAGATCTGTTTTTATTAAAGAGAAGATACAGCAGGTCTAAGACCAGAGTGAAAGTCACTTAGCTAGGAGAGTTAGATTGGCAGGAGGCCTTGTCTACAATCTGGAAGAATATTGAGCTAAGAATTCCTCCCATGTTCAACTTTCAGGTTCCTACATGAAGCCATGTGCGGTGATTATTTCAGTTTTAAATTAGACCAAGGACTATCCCTAAGATTTACTTTATTTGATGCTACTTCCTAAGGAATGGTAGTTCTTGTTCTTTGAAAGACAACTCTGACTGGTTGAGTCTTAAGCCCTAGAAAAGAATCCTCTCATTTCTGAGTGCATTTCCCTAATTTGTTGAATGCGTACACGTTCATACCGTTTTCTCCATTCCTATACAGAAGAGCAGATGATTTCCCAATGGTGAAATGGGGAAGTCTCCCCCCAGACACATTGTTCAAATAAGCCCATTCACCTTGTTCCCATTCAGTCAGAGACACTTTTCTGAACAATGGAAACTCCATAGCAGTCACTGGAAATTCCAAGGGTGGAGAAGGATGTGCAGAAAGGAAAAAAAAAAAAAAAAAAAAAAAATGTGCTTTCTTTTCTCATTAAATGTAAGAAGCTCCTCCTAGATCAATCATTGTTTCATTTCTCACCTTCCCCTTAAGTAGCCTTAAGTAGGCTATGTTTATTTGATTCTCAAGCTTATATATTACACTATAAATGCCATCCAGTGGAAGAAAGATAACTAATATCATCACAGAGCTAAAATGTATAGGAAGGCTTTCCACATCAACTATCTCTGTGATCCCCAGATCATCCTTATTTTGCAGAAGAAACAACCAAGACTGACAAGAGATGATGTTCTACACAAGGTTGTGCTGAAACTGAGGCAAGAGTAAATCAGGTTTCCTTCAGCCAAACCCTATATGAAAACACATAACCCAGGACCTGATTCATAGGAAATTGCTTTCTTCCTTCCTCAAGACCCTGCATTCAACAAAACCCATGTTTCTCAGACCAACGGAGAGTTCCCATTCTACAATACCTAAAAAGGACTAGCAGGAAGGAGAGAGTCTTCAACACATGAAGATACTCTTAGATCCACTAGAATGTGAGACATGAATCTAGCAAATCTTAGCCAGACTCTTAAGTTTCCAGAAACTGTAGGTCTTTGACAATACCAGAACTCTCTTTACCTTATATCAGGAAAAAGGCAGACTCAACCCAAAATTACTTGACCCATTAACATTTTAAGTCTACTAGTCCTGATTCTTATGTATTATTCTTTCTTTTCTTCTTCTTCTTCATTCAGATGCTGGGGTATACCCTGAAAGAACTCAATATTGAGAACAGAGGTTTTCAATTCTCTTTATTTAGGGGATACATTTTTTAATACTAGAAATTTGAGCATGCATTTGAAGCATTTTAAGTTTTTTTCCATTCATCACAAGGAACTCTCACCATAGGGGAATAACTGTGGACTGTCCTGGACTGACATAAATTCCTGATCTTTATTCCTTTCCTGGCCTGCTGTTGACAATTCTTACCCCTCCTTACAACAGATAACACCCTGCTTCAGGCCACACTGCACAATTGTTCAATCCAAAGTACCCTCTGACAGAAGTCACTGTAATGAATGCACGTAGTCGGTTGTAGCAAAAATAAGCCTCACACTTGGATCAAATTTAGTAGTACACCAGGGAAAGATTCATGATGTATCTGCCATTCTCAACACGACAATTGGGAAACTGATCTGGCTAAATAGATTTGTAAACAACTAATTACAGTACAGTCTAAGGGGATTCTAAAAAGGAGTCAACACAGAGGATGGAACAACTAATTCTTCCAGAGGGGTGACCAGAGAAGGCATCATGGAGGTGGGGACTTTTGAATTAGACCTTGAAAGGCAAGTTGAAGGCAATGTGGAGAAGAGGATTCAGGGAGAGGTGATTGGATGAAGGCACAAGTGACCTGGCACTTCCTGTTGTGCCACAGATGAGAGGATTTACCAGTTGAGTGCTCTTGCAATGGGTGAGACTCTCAGTCAGTTTGTGCCCAACAATGAAAAGAGAGTTTTTTAAGGATATCTACAAACTTCAGGGTAAAAATGACAATAATTATTATGATTAGACATATAAAACACCTCAACTTTATTTTTTATTTACTTATTTTCTCTCTCTCTCTCTACATACACACACACACACACACACACACACACACATATATATATATATATATATATTTTTTTTTTTTTTTTTTTTTTTTTGCTAGTGCTAGGCATCAATCCCAGGGTCTCATGCATGCTACACAAACACTCTACCCTAGAGCTACACTTCTGGCCCCTCCTCACACTTTAAAAAGAATTTTTTTTAAAGTTTTTACAATTTATTAATCCTCATGAAAAAATCTCATGATCACCACAGATACAGTCATTGCAGAATCTTGACTCCTTTGGCTGTTATCCAATCTCCAGCTCACTTTTTGCCAGCACCAACATTGGCCTCCACAGGCCCCTGACTTTCTTCATTCTGTTCTTGTGTTCCTTTTGCTATTTCCTTGAGGTCTTTTTCTTTCTTACAGGCTGTGTCTTGCCAGTCTCTGTTTGGGTTCATTTTTCTTTGCATAATCCAATGAATCATAGATCATGCCAAAGCCAGTTGTCTTGCCACCTCCAAAATGGGTTCTGAATCCAAACACAAAGATGACATCTGGTGTGGTCTTATACATTTTGACTATTTTTTCTCGAATTTCTGTCTTAGGTACTGTTGTTTTCCCAGTGTGAAGAACATCAATGACCATTTGTTTCCTATGAAGTAGTCGGTTGGGATAGTTACTATGTCATTCATGAAGGTGGTAGATCCTCAGAAACCCAGGGAGGAAAAGAGAGCTAAAAAGAATTCTTGAATATTATCAAAGTTGGTATTTATAATGACTCTTATTATTTTTATTATACTGGTGAGAAAACTGAACTTCAGAAATATTAAGTGTCTTGCTGATAACCACACAGCAAATATTCTGTTAAGTTTTTAAGGAAAATACTCTTTTCATCAGAGCATAAACTAAAGGTCATGGGGAAAATAGTATGAATATTTACAAACAAACACAGCACAATTACGGAGTAAATCAAAAATCAAAATTTTTTTTTATCCTTTCCAGTTTATATTCTTCCAAACTGTGCTCTTCTAATTTTAAAATGAAAAATAGGAATATTTTGAATGCATCTAAGATGTAAGTGATAATAACTCTAAATTTTAAGATCATTCTTTATATCAAAGAGAAATTTCTTTTTGATTTCTTAACTATAAAGTAATTTATGCTCATTTCACAAAATGTGAAAGGAGAGGGCTGGGCATGTAACTCACTGCCAGAGTGTATGCCTAGTATATGTGAGGCCATGGGTTTAACCCCAAGCACCACCAAAAAAAAAGAGAAAGAGAAGGAGGAGGACAGCAGGAAGAAAAAGAAACAAAATTTGGGAAGGAAAAGAAAACTAGGGTAGGAAAAGACTCACTTTAATCCAATCACCACTTAATATTTTATTGTGTGATTTCTATTGTTTTATGCATATACATATTCATATATGTACTTCTTAGGCCATCAATTTCTTTCTCAGATTATTCATCAACAAAGGTGAAAGAAAAGACAAGTGGACCATCTGAATTATGTCAAACAGTGCATGCTAGATGAGTCACAAATTAGGATTGCTAGGATTGTTCCAAGTCTCACCATTGGAACAAACAGGATATAGAAAGGAGACCTTGGCCCAGTTTAACTGAAGACATCTGAACATTGAGAGCATATCTAAATTGTTGTTCCTTCTCAAATCCAGAAATTCCAGTGGGTTATACTAAAGTGAATGGTAAAGAGATCACTTTGAGACATGATCTAAAAAGTCACTGTTCCAGTAAGAATAGTTCATGAATCTAAGACTCCAAATGTTTTAACTACCACTTGCTGGTTCCAATGACATAATCTGAACAGTATGTCTGCACTGCCCAAAACATACAGTCAGATACAAGTGTGAATGATGGTATCTGGGAGTGCGAAATTGGTTGTCAGCATTAAGATGGTGGTCAGTAGGGAAATCAGAAAACAAGAAGATAACTCCTAGGGTCCTCAAAAAGAGCAGCTGACTTGCCCTCTCATTCATGCTTGCTACAAAGGAAAAACTCTTAGAGAGTTATCCATGACATTATTCTGAAAGGTACATGATCATCCCTTGAAATAAATGGTAAGGTAGTCCACAAATCATCTCATCTTTTCAAATTGGATATACCACTCCCTTTGCCACACCTGGGTGGGAATGATTACTACATTTGTCCCATTTCTATGCTTACACCACCACTCAGCATCACCTCACTTCTTCAGTTAACAATACTACCAACTTCAGGATCAGGCTCCTAATGAGAAAAGGTCAGATCCTCATACTTCACAACAAAATCCCTGGCACCAGTGGTTGTGCAATAAAACTATTCTCATAGGACTTGTCTCTTGAGAACATTCCCTGTGCTGGGAGAAATTACAATAAAAGAAAGGACCATTGCTGCTCTCAACACACTTGCAGTCTATTAAAATGCATATGTAACAAGAGCCAAGTGGGCAAGTCAGGGGTCCAGCATTAAATACTGCTTGGTGGGAAGGCTGACTGATTGTTCTAAGAGGAGAAGACTGAGGGCTTTTGGCAGAGTAGTCTAATGGAAAACATACTGCAGTCAGAACCTAAGTTCAAGTCCTGACAACATTACTTTCTAGTTGAGTGGCCTTGGCAACCTCTTGGAGCCTTTGAACTGGATGGCTTTGTCCCCTTCCTGCCATAAAATTCTATAACCCTCCATGACTCATCCTGAGATATAATGAAGACAAAATCAACTTTGTATAAGGAGAGAGGAACAAAAGGGCATTCAAGATATGAACAGTGTGAATTAGAAAAAAATGTGGTAGACTGCATGTAGCAGAGAAGAAGACCCTGAGAAGATGATAGCAATGCCTTCAATTGGGAGTTGGAAAAAATGGAGCATTATCAAGACCAGGGCTCCTACTGCCTTCTACTCCCAACCCCAGGCCCTCCCTTAATACAATAATTAAATTTCAGCTCTCTCTGACAACCATCCAGAATGCTAGAATGTTCAGATGGGCTCTGGTCTGAGAACTTAAGCTTGTTGCCTGTAACAACCCTACTCAAACTAGGTGAAGAAGAAATTATTGAAATAACTGAGGAGGATCCTATGAGATCCAGTTATAGAATATATCAGACAGGTCTCATGTGACCAGGAAGGTCATCAGGCACCTACTCAACTCCATCTAACCCTCTGAACCACATGTTTTTTTTCTAGTGCTGTAAGTCTGCTTCGTTCTTCTCTTCCTATATATCATTCTTGCCCAATACATGATATGGCCATAGCAGGAACTCTGCCCCTGATTCTTCATAAAGGTAGTGTTTCAGTGTTCAACATGGTTTTTTGTGACTCATTTCAAATTCTAGGGAAAGCCTTTGGCTGACCATCAACCAACTGATGGATCTGTAAGCTCTAAAATTTCTCAATTACTAGAAACCAACAAAACGTGTAGTACCCAGTTCTCCCCCTTCCAGGGCTATAATAAACAGGTTAAGCTAGAAAAAGAGAAGAAATTTATCTAGGACAAACAAATCAACTACTGTCTGCTACAGGATACTAGTGCATGATAGCTTGGACATTTTATAGCTCAAAAAGATTATGTGAGCTAACGTAATGCTCTAACTATCATTTGTAACAGTGTGTAGAAGAAAACATGAGCCAAGTTCTAAGCTGCTACAACTTTTGTAACAAAATTGGTTTTTAGATTGGGGGCTATCTTCATATCGTTTCTACCAACTGACCATGATCGTAGAATAAAAGAATTGTCAGATTGTCTCAATTTGATTCCACAAGGACATTCCTTCATACCATAAAACCTCTAGCACTTTTGAAATATACAAACAGATGCCTTCATGTGAAGAACAAAGGCCAATCACCTAGAAAATCATTTACTTTTAGAGTAATAGATGAAAAGCTGGGTAGAAAGTAAGATGACCAACCTCTGTGTCACTAAGGAGAACTTCAAGAGGCAAAAACTAACCTTTGTTTGATGTCAATCATATACCACACATTGTACCAAGGGCTGGCTGTGCATTTTCTTATTTAATCCTCATGAAATCTAAGAAGATACTGCTCACCCTACTACCCAAAGAGACTGAGCCTCAGGGAGGACAACTAACTTGTACAAAGTTGTGACAAAACCAATATTCAAAACAGAGTCCATCTGACTCTAAAGTATAAGCCTACTCGAATCCTTCACTCACACTAGTCAATACAATGGTTTTGGACACAGACTCAGGCCAAACTACTGGATTCTTAACCATTCTTACTACAGGGGACAAGTGATCCTGAAAAAAATGAGAGCTATTTAGAACCTACTCCCCAAAAGCTGTTTGAAGGATTGGGTTAACATATGTGAAGTGCTTAGGAAGATCCATGATACATCTAAAGCTCCTCACCCTTCATTTCAGCATATCCAGTTGGGATTCCAGCTCTGTAAGTCCAGATGTCTTCAGTTGAACTGGATCAGGGTGTCTGTCCATATGCTATTTGCTCTAATAATGACATTGGGAACAATCCTGGTTTATGGCAAGTTCAGTATGCAGGGTTTTATACAACTCAAATGATCTGCTTTGTCTTTTCTTCAGCCTCTGCTGATGAGCAATCTGAGAAGGAAATCATAGGCAAATAATGTACATGCACACATACAAATATGTGTGAAAGCAAAAGAACACATCAAAGTTATTGTTATTATTACCCCCACATTGTTTTGGATGCTGTGATCCATGAGCAGATGATTAATACTATGAAAGGTGAAAGTTATTTGCCTAGATCTGATTAGAGGCACACAAAAGTATTTGCAAACTACAAAATGTATCTAAATGTTGAAGGAAATGTAAAGAAATTCTGGCAAATATACTTAACCTAAGGAAAAATGCTGAAATCTTGCCAGCACTGACATTTTAGAAAGAAGGTAGACCAAATACAGAAGAAGAAGTAGAAGAAGGAATAAAATATGCTATCAGAGTGATAGCCCTAGGGGGATAAACTAAGTAACCTAATAGGTGTTTTCCATCTTTGAATTCTATGACTAGAATAGCAATGAAGGTTTTAGCTCAGAATTGGGATGCTGCAGACAACTTAGGAAGTCTATAGAAAAAAGCTTTTATATTACCTACCTGCACCATATCTGGCTTAAACTAGCACTGGCTGACTTCTATTTCCGTAAGTGCTCATTCACCATAACAACATCTTTAGACCCTGTGTGCGATCATCATGCACACACACATACAATTACAGCTCCAGATACATGAGCATTTGTGTGTAGATAGATTTTGAAAGTTAATGTTCATCCCTGATGCATTGGTTCTCTGATTTATATTCAATACATAGAGAATGTAAGCATATTTCTTTTAGAAGGGAAAGGAAGGGAAAAAAAATAAAACAATGACTGATATAGGTTGGAATTCATAGGTCAAATATTAATTCCCTGAATATTTCAGTAAATGAGCATTATACTTGTAACTTTCAATGTTTATCTAAAATGATAGTAGATGTTGTGGGAAAGAAGCGGTAGGGGGCAGGGAGAGAAAGCCATAACTTCCTCCAGAGTTCATTCTCAACATTATTTGGCCTACCTATTAAAATTATTATGATTATGTCTTTAAAGGTAAAAACATGTTCATACTGATCACATTAATTTCCTGATGGTAATGAATTTGAATTACAATGTGAAAATATTGAAACTAAATAACCACTAATGCTCTTGCAAAGGTTATTAAGAGCAGGAGATTTCTCCAGATGGTCTAGAAATTATGCCACAGTTACATAAGGTGTGGGTCAAATTCCATGATCTTAAGTTCAATTAACGTGTGGTTTTGTGCTACTTTCTTATAATATTATATGAGTAGATGAATATAACATTAAATGATCAGATCTTATAATGTAAAATTAATAGATTATTACCTGGGGCTTTTTAATCTTTTGCAAAATGATATTTGTTGAAATGGAATCTGACCCACATAAACAAATTTATCTTTATGAATGTGAATCTGATATGGCAGAAACCCTTTCAAAGCTCCACACCACATGTTCTTTCCATTACTAAATACTTTCAAGGATAAGCACTAAGTGCATGTAGAAGTTATTTCCATTGACTATTGCATCCAATTCTAACATATGAATCTTAAAATGTAGTAAATTATTATAAAAACTAGCTCAAACTGTTGCATTTAAAGGTACTCACTGTGTAATGTATGAGTACATGGAAAAATACATGAATAACTATTTCAGCATGTAATTCCCTCCAACTAGAATCCTTCATGTTGAAGATGATTATTACACATGCAGCCTTTTCACTCTTTCTTTCCCCATTGTCATCTAGTGACATTAAAGTAACTTTCTTGCATAAAGTCTCCCACCTTGGATTTTTCCCCAAGTTAAGATGCTTGAGTTCATAAAATCACAGGGCTCTTATTACATAGAGACTCTCATTGTACAAGTTCAACCTAGATAGCATCGTCCTCTGCGGGCACCAGCCAGATACTGTGCTTAGAGTCTGTGCAACCTTTATTCATTCGTACATTCCATTTTCAACTAATAGTTATTCATTGTGCCAGACACTGCTCTGAATGTTTCATGTGGCTAAAGACAGAATAGCAGGCAAGTAAGGAGTAGAGAAGAAACCCTACCTTCTTGACGCAGATTCTGATTATACAGTACTTTCTTTGTTAACAATAATTGCTTGTTACCTTACGACACTATACTTTAATTAGAAATGCCAATACAGGAAAATGTTAACTAGGTCTTGCACCTATTATCAAATATTAGACGTGGAAAATTACAAGCAGTTGTAGAAATGCACACTGATAATAAAAATGATGATGATGATAATAATAATAATAATAATAATAATCTGCCACTTATTGCTTAGCATGTGCCTGACACCATGACAAACTCTTTATATTTAATCATAAGATTATCAATTCTCTTAGACGAGGAATCATGTATATGTTAGTGGCTACCTCCCCAGTGTCATGCAAATTATAAATATTCAAAAATGCTTTTTGCCAAAGAAATGAATAGATGAATAAATGAATCTATTATTTCATTGAATGCCCAAGAGGTAGGTATTGTACCTTTCTTTATAGATGACTTAACTTAGAAGCAGAGAGATGAAGTATTCATGGCAAAATTAGGATTTAAACCCAGTTCTTATTGATGCTAAGATGTGTGGATATAACAGTACTCTGTAGCAAAGTCTCCTGGTATTTGGGGTCCTAAGTCATACTTTCTCATTAAATCAAACATATTCTTGATTAAACTATATGTATGGTTCTCTTTGATTTGATAAATATGCTTCATCACCTACTATGTTTCTAATCTTTCATGCCATCCCTGTAAATACTTACTCAGTGTTTATTCTGAACATTTATAATTAAATTTCAAAATAGTGTATCTTAACTTCTCTCCCTTCCACCCCCAGATTCAGTGGTTTCCTTACCAGAGAAAGCAAGCTCCTCAGGGATAAATGGGATCTGTCATTCCAATCAACTTCTTTGCACTTAAACTTGGTGTACTGTCGGGGCAGCACTGAGGGAGGAAAACCTTGGGCCAAGTTCCCACTCTCCTACTTTTCCAGCTCTAAGTTTTGTTTTTGTTTAATTTTGTTTAGTTGTAGATGGACACAATACCTTTATTTTATTCATTTATTTTTATGTGGTGCTGAGGATTGAACCCAGTGCCTTACACGTGCTAGTAAGCGCTCTACCCCTGAGCTACAACCCTGGCCCTCCAGCTCTGTGGTCTTCATATGTAACTGCTGAGAGTCTCCATTCTTCAAATGCAAAATGAGAACAATTGAAAGAAATAATATAAAATTGCAAAGTTCCTTCAGAGAACCTGTTAAAAAGTATGTGAGCAAGTAGAACAATCAGAAGCAGACCAACATACACGTGTGTGGTCGTGGTGCCAATCCTAGAGAAACCACCAAGGAGGCAGGCAGGGGTGTTAATCTGGGGGACTCTGGAGGGAGACTTGCTGAGAGTCAAATCCATGCTCGTCTCGTCTCCAGAGATGATGCTCAGAGGGATGTTCTCTCAAATGAAGTGTGGAAAGGGAGAATTACTTCTTGAGTCTGGGCCTGAGTGTTACTCTTTCTGGGAGGCCAATGTCAACTCAAGTAAGGGAAGTCTCAAGAGTTGAAACTGGTAGAGGGTCAAAGGTTTGGAATTAGATAATCTCTGAGGTTCCATCCAGCAATTGCACTTTATGATTCCAACCTCTGACCAATTTACAGGAGTAATTTAAATGGTCTCAAATGCCCTCTAAGAGTATTAAAGCAGAACACCATGGTATTGAGGGAAAGAGGGAGAGGAGAGCTAGTGAACAGCACCCACAATGCAAAGCCTCTAATGCTGGTGAAATGATTTCAAATGGAGCTGGCGAGCACAGCCAAGCAGACTTGAGAGGCACTGCGTTCTCTGCCTCAGCAATATATGTGAGTGCAGCCTCAGACAGAATTTTTTAAACACATACAGGAAAAAATAACTTATCAAATTTCACATTGAAAGAGAAGGCTCTTCCCTTATCTTGGCAAAAACCATCATCAATATACTGGATACCTGATTTGTGCCTTTTACTGGAGAGAGATACAGAAAGAAATGAGAAAAGCTTTTTACTCTCAAATATCTTATAATTAAATGAGGAAGATACAACAAACAGGGCTGCGTAAAGTGATCTCTACATAGAGGTACAACTAATCTGTTATGGAAAAACAAAGATTCAAACTAAGATACTAGAAGAAAGTTCTGTGGAGAACGTATTTTAAACTGAGTTTTGAAGAATAAGCGGAATTTATAATATGGGAAAAATTCAGGGGGGAAAAAAACTCTGGAATTTAAAAATAATGGACAAAGACCATAGAGAAGCAATTTCCTCAAAACACAATTTAAATGACTAATAAACATTTTAAAAGGGTCTACCTTGCTAATACTAAAAAAATACAAATTGAAATAATGCATAATGCAGAATCAATCCTCATCTACCAAATTGTCAGACTTTAAAAAAGGTTAACATCTGGTATTAGTACAAATTAGGATACTTTGTACAGTTCTTCTGAGAAATCAAACAATATATACATATATCGAGGCCTTTAAAAATGTTAATACATAGGAGGCTAAGGTAGGAAGATCAGGTTCAAGGCCAGCCTCTGCAACTTAGTGAGGCCCTGAGCAACTTAGCAAGACCTGATTAAAATAAAAAGTAAAAAGTTGTGGATGTGGTTCAGTGGTAAAGCACCCTTGAGTTCAGTTCCTAAGAACAACAACAACAAAAAGTTAATACAATTTTACCAAGTAAATTAAAATCTAATATTTTATTCTAAGGAAAAAAATCAGAGATAATATATAGATTATATACATATAAATATATATATATATATACACACACCACATATATATATAAAGACATGTTAAGGAATTATTTATAAAGATAAAATATTAGAAACTATTTAAGAGCTCAATGTAATAAAATATAATGTATTCAATACATATATTTTAAGAATATTTAATGACATTGTAAAATTTTCATAATACGCTAGGCAAAGAGTTCTAAATATATATGCACGTCTATATATTTATACATAATATGTATATGTACTTTGAAGCAAAGACTAGAAAATATATCTAAAGATATAATACTATTTCTGGATTATGGGATTGTATGATTTCATTCTATACTTAGTAACCTCTGGAATAGCTCAAAATTTTAATCAGAAAACAAAGTTACTTTAAAATAGTTTTTAAATGAGGTGGATTTAGACAAGTGGAGAATTGAAAAATGACATTTGATGCCAAAGAACAATATGAGTAAAGACAAAAACGATAGCTTAAAAGACCGTTCTGGAAGAGACAGAGTGGATGGGTGAGAAAGAGCAG
This sequence comes from Sciurus vulgaris, assembly GCF_902686455.1. Lineage (NCBI taxonomy): Eukaryota > Metazoa > Chordata > Mammalia > Rodentia > Sciuridae > Sciurus > Sciurus vulgaris. The sequence goes on from NC_136476.1 coordinate 64,392,612, forward strand.
GGTCAGTGGACCTGGAAGAGCAGCTGGGCTGTCCTGCTGAAGGCCTGGCCCATCCTGGTCATGGATGGGTCCGGTGATCCAGGCAGCTCCTCATCCGGGTAACCACGTGGTCATGCTGGTCTGTGTGAGGACAATCCGTTTGACAACTGCAGAACAGAGGATGGATCAAAGAGGGAAAACTAGAAGCAGAGAGAAGTCCTTTATAGACTCCAACCTAGAAGAGCCTTCCAAACTTTTTAGACCATAAGTATCTTTCAAATTGTGAGCCCAGGTTTTCACACACACACACAAATGCATACACAATTAGCCCCACAAATAACTAAAAAGCAGATTTCATGAAGGGGCAATAATCTTACCTTATGAGAGCTAATACTTTCTAGTCTGTTAGGTTCGATTCCCTTCTGCTTTATGACATTATGCATTTTTTTTTAATGCTGGCTACAATCCACAAAAATGATTTCATGACTTATAATATGGGGCTACTTTGGGAAAAATCCAAGCCTCCCTTTCCTCCCCCCAACTCTTCTCCCAACAACAGACCACACTCCAGTAATGGATTAAGACCAGGAACCCAGGCCCAGATCACGGCACCGAGAATTGGGGCTTTCAGGCCAAGAAGTCAAAGGGGAGACATCCTTGATCCCATATGGAGAAATATTTAAGGCTCTTGCTCCCTTGACCTCCCTTACTTGCTTGGAATGCTTCTTGGTCTTATATGTCACTTCCCACATAACCAGTGAGATCAGACAGGCTTGAGCTTTTATGTTCATCCTCTGTCAACCTTTCTTATCCCCAGAAGGCCAACAGAAAACCAGGTTAGCCCAGGAGAAAGGAGCCTGCTGAAGCAGATGTGAATCTAGTTCAGACATGAGCAATCCTTTTAGCTGGCATGCCATCCAACCTAAGTCCTAAAATAGAAATTTGGAACAAAAGCCCCATCCATCAGAAAAGTACGGTAAATTGGTAGACTGTCATTGGTGTGACTTACCCTTGGACACATATTCATAGGTAGTAACTGTGGATGGAAGTTATGTTTCCATCTATCCTTGCAGAAAATGTTTCAGTAATCCTAGTGAAAGATGATCCAGGCCTTACCTAGAACAGAGATTGTGGGGACAGCGAGTAGAGGATAGATTTTATAAACATCTGTGACAGAATCAGCCGAATTTGAGCCTCGCTGGGGAGAAGAGGAATACGGGGGTGGGGAAGATTGGGATACTTGGGAAACTGGGATTGAAACAGTGCATTCTAACATCATCGATAGGGACAGAAAACATGGGAAGAGGAACCAGTGTATGGAGAAAATGATGAGTTCTGTTTTGGTAGTGATCCAGATCAAAGAAAATTCAAAGCACAGACACAAATACATTTTGAAAGTTTCCAGTTTCTTATGGAAGAAAGCAGAATATGAAGGTCAGCTGAATCAAATAATAAATCAATTCACTATTATAAATTTCTGGATTCAGGTGGGACCAAGGGGTAACCCCTTTCATGCAGCAACTGAAAACAGCAACACCTATTATACATTTAACCAAGTTTTTGTGTTGACTTTTCCAGTTACCTCCTTAAAGAAACCTCACAACTGAGGGATATCAGGGTCAAGATCTCCAGTTTTTACAGATGAAAAACCTGGTCTCCAGAGGTGTGAGAAGGTTGTCTGGAATCACATGAGTTTCCAGCACTTTTCCCAGTACCTGTTCTACCTGTGTCCCCTGTAAACTTGACAAGGAGAAGAAAGAGGAAAGCACCAGGTGAGGCAGCTCAAGTGGAAGAACCATCTCTAAAATGAATTTGGAATATTCCAGAGGCCTGAATTAAAAGACATGCCTTACTCAGATTATAAAATAGAATTAAATTGTTGAACATAAAATCCAGGTCATTGGAAAAGGTTTCCAGAATTTGATGCTAGTTATGTTATGAAATACAGCTGCGATGAAATCAATCTTACTGCTTTATGGTCACTCAGAAAAATCGTTTTAGAAAGAGGATAGGAAGGGAATTACGAGGTTTTTTGCTTTGAACCCCATTTTGTATTTCTTATGCAGAAAAGGGTTTCAAGCATTATTAAGGGTGTTAATTGACATAAATCACATATGTTTCAGCCATTTCAGTAAAGTTAGTATGCATGAATTATATTTTTATTAACAATGGTTTAATCCTTTTAGCATCACATAATTGAGTTAGAACTCGCCTGAAGACTAGTACAGTGGAGAAAAAGACTCTGGATTCAGAGACCAGGATTTTAATTCTGGTTTCCACTCCTTACTAGTTTGGTAAGTGCTGCTGGACAAGTCTTAGCAAAATGTGTCTGAGTCAAAATTTCATCACTGGAAAAATCAAAACAATACCTACTTTACTTACATCAGAGATGTAAGGATTAAAAGAGATTAAGATGTGTATAAAACTCTGAGTGTGATATCTGACATAGCAGAAATTCAATGAATAGTGGCTATGATCATGAAAAAGAATAAATAAAAACAGTGTAAGCAATCTTGGAAAATATAATTGGAGGGGACCACGAGGGTAAAATATCAATAGGTAGACTTCAATCCCCCCTCTTTTTTTTTTTTTTTTTTTTGAATAGTGTATTGACCTCATGCTGCCTGGCAAGTACTCTACCAGAGAGCCACATCCCCATCCTGACTTCGAACTTTTAATAAAAGACAATATATAATTTAAAATATGTATTTACTTCTAATACTCATATTTTGGGTAATCCTGGAAAAGATACCTTGTCTTTGGCTCAAATTTTGCAAAACACCAAAGCAAAAACACCTCTGACCTTTCCAGAAATATAGTGAATATTTGCTTTTTAAAAGATCAGTTTTGGTTAGAAGTTCCCTGTATCAGAAGTCAGATCAGCTCTTGTCTTCAGATAAGCACCTACTCGCAATCACACACAACCTGACCATTTCAGGCAGATAAAAGGTGAGTCTGTGGTTCCAAAGGATCTGTGGCCATCTTTTTAGGGAATCTATCAAGGGTTTTTTGTTTTGTTTTGTTTTGTTTTGTTTTGTTTTGTTTTTTGCCATTTGCACTGTTCAGAATTTCTCCCTTAGAAATAAACAAAATGTCAATTTCCTCAAGTTCTTGCCTGAGCAGAGTTGGAGTACAGTTTGCCACCCTCTGAATAAACCTCTTTGAATAGTAGAGGATTTCTTCCTCTCACTTTTCTCTTCTCCAGGATGAATCGCCTTGATGCCTTTAACTTCTGCAAAGCAGCCTGCAAGACCCTGATTCTATTAAAGTGCTTGGCACCCCATGGACCTTAATAAAATACTCTGGACAAACTGGCTAATGAATTGACTTTTGCCATAGATCTTATTTCCCAAACTTCTAAACATGCCTGTAGCTTTCCTGTCCAAGTTCAAATATAGTGTATCACATCACAAGTGCTGAGGAGCAGGAAGTCCATCCCTGAATCTGGCACCACAATCCTGAGTGGAAAATACCATGTGTTTCCTTGGCAATCTGTCCTTGGTAAGTGGAAAAAGGTGGAGAGCGAAGGGTTAATGCTACTGTGAAAGACCCACACTGCACCCCACGGGTACTCAGAGGATGGGGCAGAGTGGTAAATTCTACTAACAAACAGCCACTGGAAACAGGTTAAATGCCCTGTTGTTCAGCAGGAAGTTGGAGAAAAGGTCTAAAGGTCTCCTGATCTCATTAAGGGCTGCTTCTGCTCTACAAGAAGTTTATAATCAGGAGTTGTCCTGCAGGAAGAAAAGGAAAGGACAACTAATGAGAGTCACTAGCTCACTTAGAGGCTGGAAGGCAGAAGACCTTTCCAGAATGTTAAGAGCCAAAAGAGTACCTTTTAGTGTTTGTTTTGATTATATTTGCCTGTAACCCAGCAACTGGGCCCAGATGCCAGGAGAGAAGGCTGCTGATGACTGGAGAAGGGAAAGAAAAAGAATTCCCTTTGTGTCCTCTCTTGTGTGGTTCTTCTCAAGGTGAGTGACAAGAACTGGCCAGGACCCTCTGAGAGTCTTCAGAACCCTCACTCATTTTCCTAACAGTGGTCACAGTGATTTACAACACCACATGTGCTCATTGGTGGTTTCCTCTTTTTTATTTTTGAAGACAAGACACAAGTGGGAAATGTGAATCTTGAGCCAAAGTTAAGCTGATCTTTTAAAGCAACCGAGGGAATTTTCCAGGCACCATCCCCCCTCCCTGAACGTTCTCCCTGAGCTGCTCTTTCCCCCTCCCAAGAGCAGTTGCTCTTATGTTCAGTGTCATTGTGAATCTGGATTTCAGGAGTTCCATGTTGCTCCAGGTGTTCAAACGTTCCCACTCTGTGTATGCCCCTTCTCTGTAAACAAAAACAAAACGAGGTGTTCAGTATGTGAGATCTAGTACAAAACCACACCAGAACAATGTCAAAGGGACAGCATTCTATTATTTCAATACATACACAGATATATAGAAGAAGGAGAATACTTCTGTAGTCTACCTTCAATCTTTAAAATCTTTATATGTAGCTTTGTAACCAGACAGGTTATTATTCAGTTCAAGCTAAATCCTTTTCTAGTGTCTGTTTGTTTTTGTTCATAACTCTGTGGAAACAGAGGGGTGTGCATGTGTTTGTGTGTGTGTGTGTGTGTGTGTGAGCATACCCATGAATTAGTGATGGTGATAGTTTGGTATAGTTTAACTATCACCACTCAGATATATTTGAAGCTAATTATCAATGCATTTTTTAACCTCTTCTAGATGAATGAATTCATATTCTTATGATTTTTTCCTCCATACAGGTCTAATTTGGAATCTTAGAAAATAACTTTGAATTAAAATATTTAATTATTTCCTTATTTATTTATTTTTGTAGTGCTGGGGGATTGAACCCAGGACCTTGTGATTATAAGGCAAGCATACTACCAACTGAGCTATCTCCCCAGCCCTCATTATTTCCTTTATCCAAGGATGCCTAGAATCTCTCATGATATGTTGATTTAAGTAGGAAAATTACTAGTAAATTTCATTTAGCCAACTGATTTGAAAAATGGAGTTTTCTTATCCAACATCTTCCATACATGCGAGATTTGAAAAATTCAAAATATTTTTGGCAATAATGCTATGTGCAACTGAACTGCACCAATCTGATGACTCGGGTGACATTTTAGAATCCTGCATGACTGCAGCACCAGTTTTTGAGTCCATAATGCAACTTCACATTTGTAGCATGAAATCAGCCATCCAGGGAGCATTTATGCCACAGAAAGCAGTAAATTCTATAAGGAGGGTCAGTTGTTAAACACTTGCCAGCACACCACTGGATTCTAGGTCATTATTCCAGATGTAATTATTAATTACCTATAAAATTTAAATTCTAAAATCTATGCCCTTAAATATGTAACTGCATAGATGAAAGAACAAATGAATAACCAAGGCATGCACATTTCACTCACAGTTAAAGTTACAAAAGTGCAACCTGATTTTAATTTTCTTTGATAATTATTTTCTAAATATTTAGAATAAAAAAACTTCCTCCTTAAGTCAGAAATGAACAAAATGGTAATTACATACTGAAATGGCAGAATGTTTTAAGTCTTATTTAAAAAGTTAATGAAACTTTACTATGTTAAAACCCTTGAAAGTCAGTAAGTAAAAGATATGTACCTCAACAGAAATTTGGGTGAAGAAATCCAAATGGCTAAAAACTGGAGGGATGGCTACATATTGTAATGGAACCGTAAAAATAAAAATAAGAAGATTCAATTTTATCTTCAAGATTGGCAAAGCTTAATTTCTTAATTTTGCATTCAATGTTGGGATAGAGAAACAAATATTCTAATTCAGGTAATGAGAGTAGAAAATATTTTAAAAAAAAATTTTTTTTGGTAGTACTGGGGATCGAACCCAGGAGTGCTCTGCCACTGAGCTACATCCCCAGCCTATCTTATTTTTTATTTTAAGACAGGTTCTCACTAAGTTTCTCAGGCTAGTGCTGAACTTGCTAGATCCCTGCTTCAGGCTCACAGGGATAATAGGCAAGCGCCACTGCACTCATCTGGTATTAAACTTTCTAGAGAAGTGGGCAATGTGTGTCAAAAGCCTTAGAAATATGTATAGGAAATTATCTCTCCAGGAATTTATCTTAAGAAAATAATTAAGAGTTGGAAAACAACTAACTTCAACAATAAGATCACTAAAGTAATAAAATTATTAATTTTCCAGCTATGTTGCACTGAGTAGTTCATACCGCAGTTCACATTTATGCAAACAAGGTAAAGAATAAGGAATAAGTCTGATGCCAACAAATTAAGTTCAGGGCACATGTAAGACCGGCATAGTCAATTCATTATCCCAGATTCTTCACATAAAAAATTAATACAATTCATCTTAACTAAGTGTTTTCATTATCAAGAACAAAATCAATTGTAATTGTGTTGCTGTTTACTAAGGCAGAAAACCATGCCTTGCACCCTATGGGTTCGGAATTCTGTTCTTCAACACTTGTCTTTCTTTCAATGATATTTCCAATCAACAATGTGTTCGTCACCCTTTTAAGTGTTTTTGTTAAATGTTCCTAGGGAAACTCCCATGCCCACAGACAGCCCACACAGTACCATCTCTTGCCCATCACTTCAATAGCCTTCCAAGTTGTGCATATTACTCTTGTCCCTCTACACTGCGCCAGGCACTTAGCACTAGTGAATACTCAATTCTTTATACAGTGTACCCGTTCTGGTTCACATGGTTTGCCCCTAAATACTTCTCAGCTTCTCCTCCATGTCCCTCTCCAGTCCACATCCTGCTTTCAGCTTTTCCAGGGCACCATGCACATGCGCTGTGCGGGCTGCTCCTTGAGTTTCTTCTCATTGCCCTCCCTGCCCGCTACCACCTTCCTCCTCAGTTGACTCTTTAAATTTTCAGATAGCGTTTGTCTGTTTTTTCTTGAATAAACCTCCCTTGCCTCTCTGACCATTATAAGTTCTTAGGAACATTTCCTTCACATCCCTCTGCTAGCCTAACTTTGTGGGAATTGCAACAAAGTGTCTGTCTCTCCTTCCAGATGCCTGCAAAAAACTCCAGATAGTCTGGTGTGCTGCTCAGGCATCATTACACCTTATTCTGGTGCTCTTAGATAAGAGGACCTGAACCTCCTGGTGACCCTGACCTTCACAGGCATCACAGCTGCAATTTAACAATGTTTCTGTGGAGACATTTCTCTTTCCACTTTCCCAGCCCCTTTCTCTCAACTCTACTAGACTCTAACCTCCAGAAAGCCAATGATATTGCCTGGACTTGCCCGCCAGTGCATCCCTATTGTCTAGCCCATGGCCTGGCACAGAAGCAGTACTTAATAAGTATTTGCAAATCAATGAAGTAATCTAATCTTCCTTTTTGTCTCTGTTATCGTTCTTTCCTCCACTTTCTCTTTCCACTTCCATCCTGTTGCTAACCATACACAATGATCCTGCATACCTTCCTAAAGGCCCCGCAGGTGGCTGTTTACACCAAAACTACATAGGGAATGGAGATTCGCCTCCTCCGCCCTCCAAAGAGAGAGAGCCACTTTATATTTTCACAGGATATTCAACTCATGCATTATCATTATTCAGAGTTACTTTGCTTTTAATATGTACTTAATTTTTGCTTTTTAAATGTGCGACTAATAATAGGATATTTGGAAAGTAAGAAGGATTGATAAAAATCTCAGTTTTGCTCAGTGAATAATTACAAAGCACTTCTGAACTACCAAAAAAAAGGGGGGGGGGGGCGGGGAGTACAGGAAAGGATTTACAAAATAAATGACTAGGTCAAAATCATGCTAGGGAAAAGGAAGATACTAAAAAATACAGTTGAGCAATCAAACACCAATTGTACTTGAGATTGAAGAGGGATTTGAGAAGAGCTGGAATCAGTCTTCATCCTGGCAGATTTCAAAGAAATGTCAGTCTCCATTGTTTTGGTAAATGTTAAGGGAAAAAAAAAAAGTTCTTTCTAGCTTTAAGGAAAGAATTAAAAGAAGTAAACACCTATGTGTCTTTAAGTAGATATTTATAATTGCCTAAGTAATTTCTTAGAATAGAGGAAATGGCATACCTTAGTGGTAGAGTGCCTGTCTAGCATGCACAAAGCTCTAATTTTTGATCCTCAGCACTGCAAAAAAAGGAAAAAAAAAAAAAAAATCTCAGGTTACAGATGAAGTAGTAACCAATTAAAATAGGTAGAGAAGGGCTAGGATTGTGGCTCAGTGGTAGAGTGCTTGCCTAGCATGTGTGTAGCACTGGGTTTGATCTTCAGCTCTATATACAAATAAATTTTAAAACAGAAGATAGGTGGAGAAACTATAAAGGAATGAGAACATATCAGTATGGGTACAGAAGAGGAAAAAAATGAGATTCCGCATCTTGGGCTAATTGTGTAGATATAAAATTGGTACCATTGTTCTTTCCTCTTTTTCTCTTTGTGTGTTTTTTTTTTTTTTTTTTTTTTTTTTTTTTTTTTAAGTAAAGTGGATGTTTGGGAAAAATATGTTATTTCTGACCAGAAGGGGAATTTTAATTCTTTTCTACTCCTAAATCCACCTATCAGAAATACAAGGTACCTTGAGAACTTTGGAATACTCATAGAAAATCAAGATAAGGAAGGAAGGAAGGAAGGAAGGAAGGAAGGAAGGAAGGAAGGAAGGAAGGAAGGAAGGAAGGAAGGAAGGAAGGAAGGAAGGAAGGAAGGAGAAAAAGAGAAGAAGGGAGGGAAGGAGAGAAAGAGATAAGTGTCAAACACAGATAAATTTATAAAACCAATTAAAGTTAAATCAATTTAATAAGTAGAGAAAAGTGAGTTAACGGGCAACTTTGGAAGATAAAGAACCATATTAAAAATAAGTCTTCTGTCTGATTAAACAAGTTATAGCACATCTTTTGTTGTCAACTAAGATCATGAAGTACTTGAGTGAAAGGGAGATGAGAGATCTTATAAGCCATTCTCCCTTGATTTACACCTGGTTTATTACATCATTCACAATATACATGTTGAGTACCTGATTTGTACCAGAAACTGTGGTGAAGGCTGAGCATAATAAATCAAAGTCCCTGATCTCAAAGAACTCATAGTCTAGTTGGGAAGAAAGATAATATCCTAATAAAGAAATATGCAATGCTAGATGGTGCGGACAGAGATGCACAGCGTATGTATGTGTGTACTTGCACATGTGTGTGCATTTGTGTGTGAGGCAGGCTTGATGGAGTGGTAGGGGAAACATCTCTGCAAATTGATAATTGAGTAGCGAGCATGGTGAAGAAAGAGGTTCCTGAGCATACATGATTTCAGGAGGACCAGAGGCTTTACCAGTCTGAGCAAGGAGAGCAGTAGGAGATACCCTTCTCAGAAGGAAGTGGTGACCAGGACACACCTGCCTCTACAGTCAAGACAGTCCTGGATACATTGGATTTTTTTGTCAGCTCCTTTATTTGGTTTTGTTTTTTGGAACACTGGGAATTGAACTCAGGGGAGCATCAGACCCTTTCATTTTTATTTATTTCATTTTATTTATTTGTTTACTTATTTTGTGTGTGTGGTATCTTTCTATGATTTTTATTGGTGCATTAGAATTATACATAACAGTGGAATTCATGGTGACATATTCACACATGCACATGACATTATTTCATCGATCTCATTCCCCATTACTTCTTCTTTTCCTCTCCATCTCCCTTCCCCACTTCCCTTTCTCTATTCTACTGGTCCCCCTTCTATTATTTTTTCAAAATCAGTTCCTTATAATTTTACATGTGGGATTGGTTGTGGCATATTTGTACATGAATGAAGCATAAGTTGGAGAATTTCATTCCCCTGAAAACACCCTCGTTCTCCCCTCCTCCCTCCCTCTGCATCTCCTTCCTCTCCTCTATTGGTCTCCCTTCTGTTTTCATTTTCCTTTTTTTCTCTGTAACTTCTGCATATGGGGGAAAAACATTGCACACTTGACTTTCTGATTCTGGTTTATTTCACTTAGCATGATTGTTTTAGTCAACTTTTACGCTGCTGTGACTAAAGGACCCAACCAGCACAATCGTAGGGGAGGAAGAATTTATTTGAGGGCTCACGGTTTCAGAGGTCTTAGTCCATAGAAGGCTGACTCTATTCCTCAGGGCTGGAGGTGAGGCTGAACATCATGGTAGAAGAGTGTGGGTGGAACCAACCCACGTGATGATCAGAAAGCAGAGAGAGAAAGCCAAGCCCCAATTCCCACCTCCTCCAGCCACACCTAACCACTTCAATTAATCCCATCAGGGGGTTAATTCACTGATTGGGTTAAGACTCTTACAACCCAATCATTTTTCCTCTGAATCCTCTTGCATTGTCTCACATGTGAGCTTTTGGGGGACACCTCACATCCAAGCCATAACACGTGATGTTCTCCAGTTCCATCAATTTATCAGCAAATGACATAATTCTATTCTTCTTTATGACTGAGTAAAACTCCACTGTGTATTTATACCACATTTTCTTTATCCATTTGTCTGTTGATGGACACCTAGGCTGTTTCCATAATTGGTAGGAGATATAATCAGAAGAGTAAAGGAGATAGGGACTCGTCAGACTATAGCCCAAAATAACACAGTATACCTTGAATTTTTGATGTTATTTCTTTGTTTTGACTTGTTGGTTTGTCTTTTGCTGTACTGGAGATTGAATCAGGGGCATTCTCTCACTGATCTACATTGCCAGTCCTTTTTATTTTTTATATTTCAAGACAGGCATTTGCTAAATTGCCCAAGCTGGCTTTTAACTTATGATCCTCTTACCTCAGGCTCCTGAGTAACTGGGATTACAAGGTGCCTGGTGAATTCCATACTGAGTTGGGATACCATAGCAAATTAGTCATTTGATCTAACTTAATGTTTTTAAAAGATCTTTCAGAATAAACTTTAAGGGGGCATGAGTAGAAGAAGAGATTTCAGCCAGAAAATTATTGAAATAACCCCTTGAAAAGGTGATGGTGCCCAGACCCAGATTAGCCACAGAGAAGTAAAGATTGCCTAGATTAAAGGTCTATTTTGAAAGGAGGGACAGATTTTTTTTTTTTTTTTTCCTGAGGAACAGATTTGATGATGGGTTGAATATTGGGTGTGAGACAGTAAGAAATTATGAATGACTGGGGTTTTTAGGAAAAAGAACAATCATGTACTCTAACAGGAGCCTGGGGAAGTGGAAATCAAGGATCCAGTTCTGGGTATGTTAAATTGGTGACTATGAGACTATTAAATAGAATTTAATAGAACTTAGACATAAGTGTTCTAGAATTCCTGGGAGAAGATCTGATTGAAGATCAGATTTTGGAGTTATTATGTATCTATGGTACCTAAAAAAGTGATTAGAGGAAATCCCACAGGGAGTGAATTTAGGTAGCCAAGAGGAGTCCGGGAATTGAACTGAGATTTCTCCAACATATAGAGGTAGGAAAATGAGGCGGGTCTGGCAAAGAACACTTGAGAATGTATAGTTTATACAATTGGAAGAGAACCAAGAATGCAGTTTCAGAGGTCAAGTGCAGTATATGTTCATGAAGGAAGCAGTCAGCTAAGACCTAGGTCAGGTATGAGAAGACTTGACCAGAGCTCATAGATTAGGTTTTCTGGTTCTTGTTCCCACGTTTCTTTCCATAACACCAGCCTCCCTCTATTGCACTGTCACTTTGCCTAGTTACAGACAGGACCTCCAGGAGCCGCTAATTCATTATCAATTCACTGAAATTTCAGTAGCAATGGTGAATATCTCAGTTTATGTTTGTTCAAAAGTAGACCATGAAACAAGGCTTTGAGGAAGGCCGTGTGTTAGTGAGCATGTTAATGTTCTGGACTACTGGCTCAGTTTCATGGATATCCTCTGAAAACACATGTAGAATATACATCAGCCTTGGCAGGAGGGAGAAGCTGTGCACAGTCTCATTCTTTGTGAGTTGCCCATGAAGAGCATTAAATACTGAGCATTTCCACCGTGCAAAAGTCCCCAGGCAGAAAAACGGAGAAGTATGGGTACTCGAGGTGGGAAGCTGTCTGTATGCTCAACAAAGGCCCATGACAGCTGCAGTGAACCCAGATGTGGGCTGAGTGAACATGGTATCTCCTATTGAGGACAGTGCAGATCTGGTTGTGGTAGAACTGGCTCACTACCACTTGGTAGCAGACTGTCTGGACTTTGTTTATTTTTAAACTATGAACTAAGTCATTTGGGCAAATGATCAAGTGGCATTTTTTGAGCACTTGTGAGATTGGGGGAAACTCTGTACTGTGTGAGAGATTTATTTAGACAATATTTATCATGTCCTGAGAGTAATAAAATAAGACAAATATTAGGAAGTATAATATCCTGCTTGCATTTCTCTATTTAAAAATTAGGGGAAAATCTTCAAGTTTTTGCTGTGTAGAGAAAAACAAGAAGGATTGAATAGGAATTGCATTCTTTTTTTTTTTTTTTTTCTATTATAAGAGTTATTACTTAGATTCATCAAGTACCAAAAAAGAATTTCATCTGGCTAACATAAATATTAGTACTTTCTAATATGTTTAATTGTAGACATGTCTATATGTGTATCTCATTAAAAAGAGACATTCACAAGTTCATCCAGTGAACTATTGCCATGGTCTCTAGAAATGTTATTTCTCTGCCTGATAACCAATGAGCCTTTATTAAATAGATGGCTGATGTGTATTTAAGTAAGCTCCTTAACTTTCTACAGGGAATTAATCCACATATATATGCTATTAAATACTAGCATAAAAAAATCCAAACTCTAGATTCTCCTTGGAGGTCTTAGATATTTCAAACTAATAAGGCAATGTGATTGCAAGCAGTGGCATTAACAGAGGATTGTAGGAAGCACAATATCACTGGATACTCTGGGTCCTGGGTGAAGCAGACTGTGAGACATGTGCTCCTGTAGATGCACAGTTTTGACTGTTTTAAAACTGTCCCAAGCAATCAGGATTTGATGTTATCCCCTTGACATAGTGAGGAGCAGCAGGTGAGTTCATGGAAGTAATGGCTCTTTCAGAGTTGGCATCAGGAAAAACTCTGCTTCCTCTTTAAAACACAAAAACATGGTGGAATGAGACAGACATCATTACCCTATGTACATGAATGGTACATTCATGCACAACCATAGAAACAAAAAGATGTACCCCATTTGTGTACAATGAATGAAAAGGCAGTCTGTAAAAAATAAAAAATAAAAAAATAAAATTAAAAAAAACACACATGAAAACAAAAATGCGTTCACTTTTATCTTCTGAGCCCCGTGCCACATCACTAGTGATGTGTCTTACTTATTGGGCCCACTCCAAATACACACACAGGAGTGCATGCCTTACATGTCTGTGTGCTGATTTGATTGTTGTTGTTATTGCTGTTGTTATTATTTTTCTACTCATTTTTCTCCTTGCTCAGATTTAACGATTCTTCCCTTTTGCATTAAATTGATCTTATGTATTTTAATAATTTTTTAGTATTTTGCAGAACTGGATGAGATATAAAAAGAAAGGTGGGAGTCGTGAATATTTAGCAAGGAATTCAATGCTTGTTGCACCTAGTGTGGGTTCACTAAAAAGGAACCAGGCCAAATTAACAAGGACAGGAAAATGTCTTCTAATTTCAAGAACAAGTTTTCTGTTTCTCATAATATAGTAGATCAGATGCTAACTTAGCTAGGTGAATTCATTCCTTATTGAACAACGATAACAAAGGAGGATTGATTGAACCATGATAACAAAGAAGCATTGATTAATGAACCTATTCCAACTTGGAAAGAGGTCATTATTAGCACAATTCAAAATTCCCCTTTTTGCCTTGATCCTTCAAAGAGCACAAAAACATTGGGCTCTAAGGACTGAGGATTTCATAAAACCTGAAGAGCTATCTAATAAATTGGAAAACAATATTAAGCCTGAAGAAGTTTGGCAGTCTGAAATGATTGAACAATTTTTTTGAAAAGATAGTATTTAACAGAGAGAGTAATAAAGGCTTGATTTGAGAATTTAAAATTCAAGCAGGCAATTCAGGTGGCATGAGCCCGAGTCCCAGCTACTTAGGTTCAAGGTCAGCCGAGGCAACTTAGCAAGACCCTGTCTTGATAAATAAATAAATAAATAAATAAGTGACCAGGAATGTAGCTCAGTGGTAGAGCACCCCTGGGTTCAATCCCGGGTACTGCAAAAACAAAACAAAAAATACTTTTTAGATACTGTTCTATACATTTGCATACTTATATAATTAAAATACAAAAATATAATACAAATGCAATAATAATGTAATGTAAAAATGAAATATCTACGAAATAAATGACACAATTGTTCTATTTAATGACATTTTAAAAATCTTTCCATGCAAATACAAATAGGTCTGTCTTAATATTAATGAAAACGCAAAAAATTTTAATTGTGTAAATCCATATACTATATTTTATAAATATTTCTACCACAGTTACATATTTAATCAGCTTCATTTTTTTCCTCCTATTAGAAACAATATACACCTTTGTGCAGGTTTTCAAATGTGTCCATGGGGTAGAGTCCTGGAAGTAGAGTGTATAGGTCAAAGAGCTATGAATATTTTATTTATTTAGCCTTTAAATATTTTTAGTTGTAGATGGACACAATATCGCTATTTTTTTTTATGTGGTGTTAAGAATTGAACCCAGTGCCTCACACGTGCTAGTCAAGCGCTCTACCACTGTGCCACGACCCCAGCCCTGAATATTTTAAATGTTGGTAGATGTGTTGGCCCACTGGAGACTAAATCACTGCACACACCTATGTTTCCACAAACTCAGATTTTGTGTATCTACAGTACCGAATCTTACTAATTTTAAAATTATTTGATAATCTGATGAATAAAATGATATTATTGTTAACATAATTTTTATTTTGTTTATTAGAGTATCTTTCTAATGTGGGTTTGCCAATTCTGTATGCTTTCCATGAACTGCTTGATGATGTCCTACGTCCATTTAAAAAAATGTGGATTTGTCTTTTTCTTATTGAATCATTGGAACACTTTATATATTTGTCCTTTGTTACATATACTGCAAATATTTTTTATTGTTTGTTTTTAACTTTCTTTACCTACAAAATTTATCATGGTAGATTAACTGGTCAATCTTTTGGATATTATGTCATCTTAAAAATTCACACCTAAAACTATAAAAATATTTCCTGTAAATATTCTATTTTGTAATTTTAATCTGAAATTTATTTTTGTACCCTCTGTGAAAAGAGATAGAACCATTTCTTCCCAAAAGGAGACTTTTTCCAAAATTAAATCTAAAATAATTATTTATGACTTATTTGAAATACCATATTTATCATACTCTCTTCATCATTTAGGAAAAGTGTAGGATGTTGTATTGTGTATGGTGTTCCATTCTCTGTTCTCCTATTTATTCTTGTGCTAGTACCATACTATTTTTGTCACTCTATCTTTATATTGAACATTATGATATCTGAGCCAAGATATCATGGTGGCATGTGCCTGTAGTTCCAGCTACCCAAAGCCGAGGCAGGAGGATCATTTGAGCCCAAAAGTTCAAGACTAGCTGGGCAAAATAGCAAGACCCAATCTCAAACACAAACAAACAAAGCAAAACCAAACAAAAATCCCTAGAATGATATGTGATATGATGTTGATGGGAAGTTAGGCTATACACTAGTCTTAATATTATTATTATTATTATTATTATTATTATTATTATTATTATTATATGCAGTGCTGGGGATTGAACCCAGGGCTTTGTGCTTGTGAGGTAAGCACTCTATCAATGAGCTATATCCCCAGCCCTAGTCTTATTTTTTATAAATGTTCTTTTCCTCCTATAGATAAGCTTCAGAATCAGTTATCAAGTTATGAAAAAAACAGGCTATTTGATTAGGGATGATATAAATTTGTAGATTATTATATAGGGAATCAACACTACCATAATGAGACTTTTTGTATAGAAACATGATGTGTTTCCACTTTCCATGTCTAATAAAGTCTTTCAGTAAAATTTCTAAATACCATCAAATAGGCCTTGTGCATTTCACTGACTGTGTGTGTGAATAAACACACACACACACACACACACGTACACACACATATACACTGGAAATTGAACTCAGTGGGACTTTACATTCCCAGCTCTTCTATTTTTTATTTTGAGACAAGGTCTTGCTGAGTGGCTGAGGCTGGCCTAGAATTTGCCATCCTCCTGCCTCAGCCTCCTGACTCACTGGGATTACAGGCATGCACCATGGCTATTCTAGATATTTCAGTTTCTTTTCTTTTCTTTTTTCTTTTTTGTCAGTTGAGTGATCATGGTTTCTCTCTCCATTTTTTGGTATCAATCTTGTATCTCCATCTTATTTCACATAGTATCATTCACCTTGAGTCATCTCTCTCTCTGACACTTCTCCCTTGCTGACAGATTCCTGCTTTTGTTTGGCAACAGCCATGTGTCCATTCCCAGAAGATGAATCATGATGACCTGGGCCAGCATGGCAGTCCAGATGACTGTGTCTTTTGCTACATGGGCCCTTTCCCTGCTACATTTTCCACCTAGCTTTATGAAATGTGTGATAAGAGGAAGTCTGAGAAATTTTACTCCTTTCTAGAAGGAAAGCCCCTTTGTTCCTATCTCCATTCTTTCTTTCTATTTTCTATGTTGAAGAGCCATCATTATACCTAGTTGGAATAGCTATTCGATGAGGCCACAAACATGAAGATAAAAAGGTAACAAGTTGCAAGGATAGGGCAGAAAAGTGCAAAGTCCTTGAAGACATTTGTGAACCACCGAAGAT
Source organism: Sciurus vulgaris (assembly GCF_902686455.1). NCBI lineage: Eukaryota > Metazoa > Chordata > Mammalia > Rodentia > Sciuridae > Sciurus > Sciurus vulgaris. The sequence goes on from NC_136476.1 coordinate 64,409,396, forward strand.
ATCCATGAACTGCCTTTTTCCAGATTTCCATTTAAGGAAACAAGGTGCACACTTTGGTTAATTCAGCTTCTCTAACTGCAACTGAATGTATCCAAACCTATTTAGATATTACTGGCATATGGGAATATTATTGATTTCTGTGTATTTACCTGTATTGAGTTCTCTGGTTGAACTCTAGTGAGTTCTATTAATTTTTTAGAGGATTATTTGAGAATTTCTAATGTGTGTTTGCAAATAATGATGGTTTGATCTCCATCCTTCTAATACTTCTTAGTATTTCTTGAATGATCTCGAAGGCACAATGTTGGTGAAATGTTGAATTGTGGTGGCAGGCAGCAGGTATTAATGTTTAATGGTAATGCTTCTATATTTCAGGACTAGGATTTGGGGTATAATTTTCTAGTAGAAAACCTGATAAGAAAAGAAGAATCCTAAATAACTAAAAATTGAGTTTTTTTCTATTTTCTTTTGTTTTTAATCAGAAATCGTTATCAAATTGCATGAACTACTCCTTTGACCTCTGACAAGATAATCACAGAATCATTCCACTGGGTTCAGTTCTGTAAGGAGCTATATCAATAGATTTCCTGGTTTTGAACATCCTTACTTGCTGGAACAATCTTATCATATGTTGTTGAATTTTCATATAAAATATGTTATGCAGGAGTTTTGCATCTATATGTACAAGTAATAGTACTACAAAGTTTTGTCTGTGTACTTAATTTGCTTTGCTGCATTGTGGGATGACAGAATAGCACTCAACATACAGAATGAATATGAAGTCTTTAAATTCCATTTAACTCTTTTACTGTTATGTCTACCACTCTTGTTTTCTTTTTCCTCCCCATGAATATGTATTACTTTTGTTTTTTTAAAAGGAGTTTAAAGATAAATATAGACATGTATTTTACAAATAGAACTTAACAGTTTCTGTAAGGCATAGTAGAGTTTACCTACTACTTCTGATGTGGGAGTTGGGGATTTAATTATGCTTTCATTTGATACTGGGAATTGAACCCAGGGCTTTGCATGTGCTAAGCACATACTCTAACCACTGAGCTAACTCCCAGCCCCCTATGTGATAGTAATTGGTTTACTTTTCTTCTTGAGACAAGTTTGTTTTTTATATAGATTTTTAGAAAATTATTCTTTTCACTTAAGATTTTCAAATTTACTGATATAATACTTTCATCTTTTTACTCTCCTCTGCATCTGTAGTTATGTCTCTTTCCTTGTCCTGAAGTTATATATTTGCTTTGTTTTCATAAAATTTACCTGGATTTTCTGTTTATAGTTAGTTAATAAAATTTTACTTATTCATTTTCATGGAATTCTAATACTTAAAACCTTCTATTTTATTTTTAAATTTTTAACTCCTTTTATTTAATTTAAAAGAATTTTTTTGGTTGTAGATGGATGCAATACCTTTATTTTATTTTTTTATTTTTATGTGGTGCTGAGGATCAAACCCAGTGCCTCACATGTGCTAGGCAAGCACTCTACCACTGAGCTACAAACTCAGCCCATTAACTCCTTTTATTGAAAATGTATATTTTTAATATTTTCTGTTTTATAATTAATATATTTAAGAATAGTGATTTTTATTTGACTACAGCTAGGTCATATTACATAGGTTTTGACATGCGATATTCTCACTATTGTTTTTGTTTAAATAGTCTATATTTCAGGTTGGCATTCTCTTAGCAAAGAGTTGTTATAAAATGTATTTTTAAGATGTTCAGTAGATATTTTGTGTTTGTGTATTTTTTAGTTTATAGTTTTATGCCTTCTCTCTTTATTCTATTTTGGATAGTTATTGAGTTTTTAAAAATATATTTTAGTTGTAGGTGGACATAATATATATATTTTTTAATTCAATGCTGAGGATCGAACCCAATGCCTCACATGTTTGAGGCAAGTGCTGTACCACTGAGCTATGACCTCAGCCCCTAGAGTTTTTTGGTCTGTGACATAGTAATTGTCCAATTTTTGTTAATTTTTGTTTGTTTGTTTCTTTGTTTGTTTTTGCAGGGCTGAGGATTAGGCCTGGGGCCTTGCCATGTAAGAGCTCTATCGCTGAGCCACATCCCCAGCTCTGAAAACATTTTCTGAATACTGAAAAATAATCTCAGATACACAATTTTCCGTGTACATCCGTGTACCTCTATGAAGTTTAATGAATGTGTCACTCAATTCCTCTATATCCTTTTGTATCTGAGCATCACTTAATTTGTCACTTCTTCATGAAGAGTGTCAAAAAATCTAATTATCATTGTGATCTTGTCAATTCTTCCTTGTACATCTAACATCATACTTCACATATGTAGATGCTTTATCAGGTATAAAATGATGAATTATTTCTCTCATCAAATTAAATTTTTTTTCTCATTTTAGTGTTTTTCACCTTGGATTTTATTTATTTTTCTTTATTTTTCGTTCTTTTTTTTCCCTTTACTTGTTTACTTATGTATTTATTTTTGTATCTTTTTAGAGGATCTGTGCACTTAACCAGGACCTTGTGCATGCAAGGCAAAGTGCCTTACCTCTTCATTTTGGATTTTATTTTGTCTGATATTACTATAATTTCTCCTGCTTTCTTTTAAATTATATTTGCCTGATTTCAGGTTAGTCTTTTTTATTTCAAAAATTTCTGGTAATTAAGTTTTACTTATGACCTGTTTAAATTGTTTACATTGCTACTTAGACCACCTTGTGTTTAACATGCCTCATTCAGAAACTGCTATGATCTATGACTCAGATAAAAAAAAGAAAGAAAAGGACATATAGAATTGAGCAACAATTTAATAAGCTTGATTGAAATTTGTGGTCATCTATTTGGTTTAACAGTATGACTTTCTCAATCTCAATTGAGAAATTTTATTCCCCAACATTTTATTCTGCAACTTAATATAAACATATTAACCAAACAATTTTATTTCTGACATCTTATTCCTATTTCTGGCACTCTATTTGTTTTCCTATATCATACCTTTTTTTGATTACATTTAAAAAAAATTTTTTTACTAGATTAATTGAATTTTTGTTCTCTTTCTTTGTGAATTTTGAAGCTCTTGTTCCATTACTTTAACTGCTTTCTCAGTGAGAGGAAACAAAGTTTATCTGTGTTCAGGAGGATACGAGATTAGATTAAGAATCCTGAATCTAACTGTATTAAGACAATTACCCAATGGAAAGTTTCAAAAGGATTTGTAATTAATACATCTGTAACTTATGTAAAGATAGAACTACTATTAGGGATAACTCATTTTGGAGTAGGTACTTGTGTACATGCTGAGGGAAATTGAATTTAGAAGTTAATTGACATAAGACCTGGAATGTAACTCAGTGATAGGTACTTGCCTGCCTTGTTTGAGACCTTGCTGGGTTCTGTCCCCAGCACCAAAGAAAAATGTTAATTGATACATAGATGGAAATTTTAGCCAAATATTTAATTAAGTCTAAACAATATTCACTATTTTGATCTTTTTCAGTTTAGAGGAATAAATCTGATAATCAATGAGTAAATAACCAGGAAAAACAAGTTTGTTAAACAGATAAATAGAAACAAATGAAATATATATAGAAACAAATGTAATATATATAAAAACATATATATTCTTTTTTTTTTTTTTTTCTCTCTCTTTCTCTTTTGGGGTACTGGAGATTGAACTCAAGGATGCTCTACCACTGAGCTATATCCCCAAACCTTTTTAATTTCTTATTCTGAGACAGGGTCTTATTAAACTTGTGATCCTCCTGCCTCAGCCTCCCCAGTAGCTGCAATTATAGGCGTTTGCCACCTTGCCTGAGATAGATAAAACTTTAGTGTGTAATAAAAGTGACATTTCAATTAAATGGGTAAAGGAAGGACTTTTAAAAATGATGTTGTAATAATAGTTAACAATTTAGAAAACAATTATGTTTGATCCCTACTTCATATCATGTATTAAAATACATAGATTGGTAGACTTAAAAGTGAAAATAAAAATCTTGGAATTAATTAAAAAACCAAATAGATGAATAATTGTTCTATTATGGCTTTTAAAAGTTTTCTAATGTTACATCCAAGGCAGAAAGCATAAAGAAATTATCAATGAATTTAAACACACAAAACAATTTATCTGGGGCTGGGGATGTAGTTCAGTTGTGGAGTACTTGGCTAGCATGCACAAAGCCCTGGGTTTGATCCCCAGCACTGAAAAATAAATAAACAAAAAGTGAACTTCAATGTATGGAAAAGCTTTATTAAGTTATGAGCAAATCAAAAACTGAGAAAAACAGTTCACTTAGTATTATGAATGCTAATAATACTGTGCTGGGGATTGAATAGGATCTCATACATGCTATGTAAGGGCTCTACTACTGAGCTACATCCTTAGTTTTGGGGTTTGTTATGGTTTGGATATGATGTGCCCTGAAAGTTAATGTGTGAGACAATGCAAGAAGGTTCAGAGGAGAAATGATTGGGTTGTAAACTCCTAACAACCCAATCAGTGATTTAATCCCCTGATGCAGATTAATTGAGTGGTAACTGAAGTGGTGGGGTGTGGCTGGAGGAGACTGGAATCAGGGCGTGGCTTGGGGGTATATATTTTGTATCTGGAGAGTGGAGACTCTCTGCTTCCTGGTGATGTGAGCTGCTTCCCTCTGCCACACCTGGAGCCCTGAGGAATGGAGCCGGCCTTCTGGGGACTAAGAACTCTGAAACCGTGAGCCCTCAAATAAACTTCCTGGGCTGGGGTTGTGGCTCAGTGGTAGACTGCTTGCCTCACATGTGTGAGGCAGTGGGTTCCATCCTCAGCACCACATAAAAATAAGTAAATAAAACATAAAGGTATTGCATCCATCTACAACTATATTAAAAAAAATAAACTCTTCCTCCTCTATAATTGTGCTGGTTGGGTCCTTTAAGTCATAGCAACAAAATAGCTGACTAAAAGAGGGTTAATATTCTTAATCTATAGAGTGGCATCACATATCAATGTGAAGATACATACCAATGACAACAAGAGAGACGCAAAAAGCATAAACTATCAAATCACAAAGGGAAGAAACACAGAGGACAGAGTTAATAGTAGCTCTCTGTTTTGGAAGTAGATATGATTTTTCTTTTTTGCAGTGCTGTAGATTGAACCCTGGGCATTGTGCATGATAGGCAAGTGTTCTACCACTGAGCTATATCCCCAGCTCCTGTAATTTTCCTTTTTTTGTGGTGGTGATAGGGATTGAACCCAGGGCTTAGCATAGGGTAGGTCTGTGCTCTGCTACTGAGCTATGTCCCCAACTCCTTGATTTTTTTTTGTCTACCAGACTTTTTTGTATTTACTTAATTTGGTACCATATGTGTGGTTTCCATAATCATATATATATATACACACACACATAGTGGGTGTGTGTGTATAATTAAAAGCATATTACTCTTGCTATGTTGGGAGTTTAATACTTGACATTGAGGAAGGAGTGCTACCTGGAATCGAAATTCTGTATTAAAATACTAGTTGAATGGATCTTGGGGAAGTCACTGAACTACTTTGAGCCTTGGTTTCTTCAAATATAAAATGGGAAATAATTTTCAAGTTACTAGTTGTTGTGAAGAACAGGTTTTAAAAGTTGTGGAATTACTTTGTGGAAATTGTTCTCAAATGTCAGAGATTCCTCTTACTGACCTAGTGCTGCATTGGGGCTTTTCCCAGCCTCCAGGCAAACCTGCTCATCTTTTTTTTTTTTTTTTTTTTTTTCTTTTTTAGAAGAAGGAAAAGAAGCATTATTGCTTTTCTAGCAAAGGAGAAACACAGGGGACTCCTGTCCCAGAGCCTGTGATTCTGCCTGTCAACAGGAACAGGGAGCTTTTATAGAGGTGATTCAAAGGCTACATTCCACGTGTTCTCTGTTGGAGTTGTAATTCACTTATTAATTTGGGAGGTAGTGATTTCTGAGATCTTCTGCTACCATCCCCAAAGTCTGGATTACTTAGTTCCTATGGTGGGTGTGTACTGAAGGACAGATAAATCTGCCTAAAATGGGGAAAAATGGTAATCCTGTTTCCCCCGCGAGATTAAGGAGGGGGAGAGATTAGGGAGGAGCAGGGAAAGAGGAAGAGAAGAAACATGTCCATTTTAAAAACCAGTTGCAGTGGCAGAGCAGCAAGGACTGTATTCAAAGCATAGAGTGGAACCACTGTTACATTTCCCCACTGGGCTCGTCTTGCACAGACACCCTATCCCTGTGTCTGATGAGGGTTTCTGTTCCTGAGTTGTTCAGGTGAAGCTGACTGGGGTATCCTAGATTTGTCCATCTCCTCTAAGTAGGACTGGATCTTCTGTTAGATCCTGGCTAAAGGCTCTGCTCAAGTGAAACTGTAATAACTATCACTATTGCTATCCTTTTTCCATATCAGAAGCTTTATCATTCAATTCCAGTATCCACAGAGTTAATTTAATTACCAAGTTGATACTAAAAATCTCATGTTCATGACATCAAAAAAGCCCTGACTGATTTCAAATTCTATGCTCCATAGTAAGTCAAATGAGAACACTGGCCGACCTCCTTTTTCAATAATAGAAGTAATTCCTCTGTGAGTGCTCCATGATACAGAGTCAATGCAGAAGGACTAGAATCAATTTTTCTTCCATATGACCCCTTATATGCAGAACAGTACTATGTTTCTCCATTTATATCTCCATGTGAAATAAAAGCAGAATTACAGATTTCCATGTGAAAAGTCTTATGCCCCTTTGTTCTTTTTTCCTGAACCCAAGCCTCTAAATATCACTTTAGATTGCAAGATGGGGGAAAAAAGAAAAAGTGGAGGAAAACACTGAACATTCTCAAGGAATAGAAGATACTGCTATATGGAGAACACAATTAGCTGTTCCTCTATCTGCTGAGGTTAGAAAAGAATATGAAATGAGCTGACAATCATCGAAATAATTTAGAGAAAACATAAAAATCATTTATTGGTTGATTAAGCTGTTAATCATTATTGTTCACATATAGGAACATTTTGGGATGGGAAGAAAGGAAGGGAAGAAATGGGGAGTGATAGGGTTGGAGGGAGAAAAGATAACTAAGCTTCTGGTTCACTATCAGCTCAAGAAAATTTTCTTGCTAGGACAGGGACATTTGGAGATAGTGGAAATAGCCATGAGAGGGAGGGAGGAAATCTGGATCCTAGTTTCTTCAATAACTTGATATGTAACCCTGAGCAAATGACTTTTCCTTAAGATCACTTTCTCATCTGGGGTAGATCAGTGGTTTTCAAGTTGTGCTTCAGCAGAACACTCCTGACCAGAAGCTAGATCAATGAATAATGGTGGTCTATGCAATTTACACAAAAATTAAATGAAATAAAACATTCCCTCTTTGCTGTAGTTTATTTATGAACAGTTGTTACAACAATTCCTGCACAGTATGGAAGTTTCTAAGTTTATTCAACAGTTTCTTAGATTTGAGATGTCAATGAACAAAATGTTTTGATTTTAAGATTTTCTTTACAACTTTTAAGAAACATTTTGCCTGATCGTCAACGTCTGGTAGCTGAGTTATAGCAATGCTAAAGTGAATTAATAAGCAGCAAATAAATAGTAAAAGAAGAACTTACAGTTAATCATGTTTACTCTTTAAAATTTTTAAGTAATTGTTGTTGATCTTTTTTTTATTTGTTTAAATATATTTTAAAAATAGGTACATATTCTGGTTTTAATTTTTGGATTAGACATCTGTCGTGATTCCAAATTTAGGGCTCTTACTTCAACTATTCTGTCTCACAGTAAAGGTTTCAGGACATAGATCATTTAAATTTATACTTACAGAATCTTGTGTTCTTTTTTCTTTTTCTCTTCTTTTTTCTGGTGCTGGAGATTGAACCCAGAATCTCCCACATACTGGGCAAGCACTTCACCACTTAGCTACCCTCCCGTGTTCCTTATGAACATTTTATGTAATCCTCCCATAGTAGTTCTGTAAGTATTTAATTTATTCCTCTACGGATGTGGAAACTGATGCATAGAGTCACTAAAGCATACATTAATACCTTACTATGACTAATAAAAGCAGGAGCCAGAATCTAATGAGTATATGTTCATTGCTAGTTTTGGTTTTGTATTTATTATACTCCCTTTAAAACTATTCTTTGGAATGAGCAAGTTTTCAGGATAAATTTCGGAAAGATACTAAAAAATAAAATTGTTCTACTTTCCAGACACCTAAAATATTACCAAATAAGTAGCTTTTGTGAAACACTGTTCTTAGCAAGTTGGAAAGAAATCAAACTATAACCTAGTAGACAGGAGAAGAGTTATGTATGAACCCCATGTTCTGATGAAAAGCAGCTAACATCAAATCTACAAGGGACCAGTCATGGGTGGGTGGTTTGTCAATTCAAAGTCAAGTTGACTTGGTACCAGTAAGCTCTGTCTTGATGTGCAGAATTCTGAGTCGAGTCTGTTTGGGAAAGCAAATATATGCAAGGATTCAAGGTGTGTGATTTTTAAAAAATAAAAATTAATAGAACATCATAGTTAAGATTTCTTTTATAAATTAGACATTGGTTTGGTCAACCTTCATGATACAGGAGAAATTTTGTGCTGGCAAAATTTATCTGCAAATACTATAAGTTTTTTCTAACTGCAAAAGAGATAAATTTATTGTACAAATACTTAAAAATCCAAAAAGTAAAGTGAAAAACATGCATAATATACCCATATTATATTACCTAGAAAACACATCACCTAGGAAAAAAACTATTAGAACTTCTATAACTATTAGAACTTCTATTACACTTTTCCAATCATTTTTAAAAATCTAAATATAGTTACAAATATAGTTACAAAAATATTATACACATTGGTTTGGAACCTGTTTACCCTTTATAAAAATCATGTAAATGTTTCCATGTCATTTAATATTTCTTAAAAACATTTGAGGCTATACAAATTCCAATTGCACAGGTGAACAAAATTTCTTAAGGCAATCACTTGCTATTGATGCCACAATAAAACACCTTGTCCATACAGTTTTGATGGCAGTCATGAATAAACCTTAAGTCAGTTTCTAAAAGTTAAATTTCTGGGTTAAAGACTTCTAATATATCCAGAAAGACTGAAACTAGTCCCACAGACCCTATAATAGAGAATTATAGGGTCTACTTTCCCATATCCTCAACAGTAATTATATATACTCTTCACATTTGGGAAAAATATGTTTTCCTGGTGTTACATAATAATACATACACATATATGTACACGTATATATACATATATATTTTATTTATCTTTCTGCTAACTTTTACATGTAAAAGAATACTGTCCTTCATTTGCAAAACTGATAAAGTTGAATTTTTCCATATATACGATTAGTAATTTCTTTGCTAGTATATGATAATATTTTTGAAATTATAGTGAAATTACAAATTTCAAAATATTAGAGTAGGAATTAAGAGATCTGGATTTTAGTCTTTATACCATAAGCTAATATCAAAAAACCTTACATTAAATTATTCAATCTCTTTGGTCCTAAATGTCTGCTTCTATATAAAATAAATTCAGAATGCCCACTTAAACTTTTATCCTATTTAACTGCGAAAAGCAAATTAAGATATCTATGTGAGAAACAGTCACTGTATTACTACTTTATTAGCAGTATTAATATACTTTGAAATGCATTTGTAATTACCACTCACAAAAGTAGGTTCTATCATTTAACTTTAAAATGGTTTTAAATACTTAAAGATAATTTACAATTCAGTTCAAATAAAACCCATGACTCCATAGTGCAAGTATTTATCACAAAAATGTTTTACATATCATTATATAACTACACAACTTTTTGCATAGTTTTATATGTTTTACACTTTTTAAAGCTTTTTATAGTAAGAAGTCAATTTATATGGGTGTGCTGCTTTTTTTCCTTTTAGAGGGATTTTTTTGGGGGGATATGCACTATGAAAAAATTAAACCATGACTATAATTTTGTACCTAGGTCTTTTACCTAACAATAGGTCATTTTTCTATTTAATTAAAAAATCCTCATAAACAATTTGAAGCTGTCTAATATGTCATGATGGGGATGCATTATTATTTACCTAACCATTACTCTTCTCTTAATCACTTATTTTTCAATTACTTGCTTTACCTCTATCATTTCTTGTATAAATCTTTTCTACATTTCTGATTGTTTCCTCAGGATAGAGTCTAAGAGGAAGCACTAAAGGTACAAAAGTGAACATTTTAATATTGCAAGTGTGCATTTTAAGTTGAGTTTAAAAGATTTGTGTTAACTTTTCTCTTTTAATCCAAAAATCTTTTAAAAAATTTTTAATGAGAATGCATTTATTTTGATGTGCATTGAAAAATGTGTGTACATATATTCCATCAAACCTTGATTTCACAGATATTATTACTTTCAATGAATTTAAAATTCTTAAGAGTTGATTTAAAAATATGTATCTATTGAATAATTAACAAGTACTATGGAAATATATCAGTAAAAGAGAGGAGAAGGAAAAAAGAATGTTGAGGGTGGTCTAAGAATGATAACTTTGAAGAAATTGCCATGGAAATGTAGATTATGGGGCTGTGACTAAGCTTGGTGTTCTGACCAAGTTACTTACCCTCTCTGGGCTTCAGTTTGAATATAAGTGATAGGAATCTAGAAACTGTGTTCTTCTTCTGGAAAGGGTACCTCTACAAATGGACAATTTTCCAGTGCAATCTTTTCTTCAGAATTTTCATTCGCCTAACCATAGTTGATCTGAGGTTGCTCTTTTTTATTTTTTTATTTATTGCAATAAATAGAACCTGAGGCCTTCCACTATTAGGCAAGCACTCTACCACTGAACTATATCTCCAGCCCCTTTGCGTTTTACAAATATCACTTTGAGTAGAATTTCATGTTAAATTATGAGTTAAAGCAAAATATTGGCTTTAAAATTGACACCAAATAGTCTAACAAAATACCACTCCTGGGTAACTCCATTGTAGGAACAGAAATGATCAAATTCTTCTCATCAGCCCAATTCCTTCATTGCTTTTGAGGACATAAAAAAAACGTAAAGTTCTAGAGCCAAGAAATGTGATTTTGAAGTTAGTTCATGAAATAGATCAAAATTTTGACTCATTGTCTCACATTCATCTTTGTATCCCCAGCATTCAGCTCTGAGTGTGGGGTAGTGTAGATAGATGCTAAACAAATATTCCATAGTTGAAAGGTATTATGTGTTTCATATTACAGTAACTAGCCTGATAGGACTGTAAATTTAACTTCTACCTATGGGAGAGAAACTTCCTTTTTGAATATTAGAATATTAGTATTGAAACATCTTAGATATCCAAAGGTATATATACAAAGATTCGTACAGAGTGTGTTTAATATAAGTTCTTGCAGTCTTTCTTCCTTTGAGAGCTGTTCAGAATCAGGAATCATCTACTTTTGTCTTCTTTTAGTCCCTCTTCTAGACATAACAGTGTGCTAGTGATTTTATTGTCTAGATATTGGGGGGGGGGTTCACAATTGTCCAACTTAAAGATTTTAGAAAAACCTTTTGAAGACAATAATTTCTAATAAGAGTAAAGATCTGAAGAATTCAAAATGAATAGCCAGTTGAAAATCACAAAGAAACTCAAATAGTAAAACGAATATATTGAATTGCACAGAAAAGGAGCTTTATACAAGCCGGGAAATGCCAAAAGTTAATAAGAGGTGTGTGACAACATGGTTAATTTTTTTTATTTTTTTATTTATTTATTTTTTTTTTTGATGCCCAAGGGTGCTTTACCACTGAGGTACATTCCCAGTCCTTTTTAATTTTTTTTATTTTGAGATAGGATCTTGCTAAGTTGCTGAGACTGGCCGTGAACTTATCATCCTCCTGCCTGTTTTCAGACTGATATAATATGGTTAAATGTTTAAGGATGAAATAATTAAAACTTCTGAAAAAGTCATAATCTCTATCACCTACTCTTTGTTTTGCTAAAATCATCAGCTTGAACAATTTTCCAGCCGGAATTTTAGAAAGTGGAGCTATCGACTGGATTTTTATTTTTTAATTTTTTTTGGTGTAGCTTTCAGGAAGCAAGGGGTCTTTTAAAATATGATAGAATGCACATATTGAGACAATGACATTAGAACATCTAGATGCTCTTGTTTCAGTTCAAATTTTATCTTTCTAATGGAGCCTCTGGGTCAACTCTTCATTTTTTTCCATGGGTCTTTCCTGCGAGTTTGGTAGAACCCCCACTTCGCTTCCCCACTTCCATATACACTTAAGAGATTTGGGTTCCTTCCTATTTTAAGGCTTTAATAACCAAAATGATTTATCGACTATCCCTAACCTGCTGGTGTTGGGCAAGTAAATGGATCATATTTGCATGGGTCAATCTGATTATAGGACTTCACTGTTTCTTGAACTAAAATTGTAAGATTTATTATTCTATTAGTGCTCATAAAGTCACTCTTTGGATGAGCCATAATTTCTCTTTATGAAGAGTCTGTATGCCAGTCACCCATGATAAGGGAGAAAAAAAATCCAGATTTCCAACATATTTTTATTCCCTGGAACATTAATAAAGACTTGAAATCCCATATGACTCTGGGGGATAATGACATGGGGTACAGAGGCAAATGGTAGATTTCAAGGAGTCAACATGTCCCCGTGAGACTTCCTTCACATTGTTGGCTGTGTATAAAACCTGAGTTTTTCATTTTAATTAAAAAATGTGAACATCGATTCTCCTGATGGAGAAGATAACCCACCAACTAGGCTTGCATTATCTTTGTGAATATTCTTGGGGAATGAAATAGCAGGAGGTGTGAACTTTCTCCTGCTTATCTAAATGGTCTGCTAATGGCAAAGCATAATTACGGTTACTTAAGTGCCAAGTTTATTAAGGTTTTCACTGAAACCTTCGGCCACAGCGCTTTCCGTCCCATCTTTCATTTATCCAATTACTTTCCCATCATTTGAGAAACTGCCTGCCCCAAATAAAAGCCAACAACCAAAAGCCCACTCTCCTTATGTTTAATTTCTTTCAGTTATTTCATTTGGCCGGTTAAGGCACTTATGGTTTCTAAAAGTCGAAAATAATATGTGTGTGGAAGCATCAATTGAAATTTTAGCCTTGCCACATTCAAAAAGCAGGGCTACGCGGGAGTTTTGCAATAGTTTGCTTCACAGTTTTGAGGAGTCATTTTGCTTCTAAGGCAGAAGATCGAGCTTATCTTCTAAAGATTATCCCGTGGTGCCCTATTTGGGATGGAAACTTAGCCATTGTGCCCTTTCCCCAGGGCACCCACACCAGAAGCCCGAAAGCCACCATCTCCCCATCAGCCTCCGGACCTCCTCGCTGTCTTTGTCCCTTCTAGACGTGGAAGCTTGGAGAGGAGGTTTGGTTTCCAAGGATTGGAGCGTTTGAAGGGCGGGGCCATCTCCAAGTCCATCTCCCCTTTTTGTCCTCTTCTTCTGGGACGGGAGGGTGGAGCCAGGTCCTCCCGCGGCCGGTTCGGGAGCTCTCTCTATCTCGGTCGCTCGAGGTGAGTCTGAAAGGGCGGCAGCCCGTTTAATTGTAGCGCAGGTTAATTTCTTGAGTTCACCGCAGTCGGTCCGCCAGCGGCTTCCCCGGTCTTTGCCAAGTGGGTTTACGAGGTCTGAGGCGTGTTGGGGCGCGCTCGCCTTCTCGCGAAAGGCTCCTCCCCAGGGCTTATTCCCCGACTGCGGAAAGCCCTTTGGTGCCCCAGGAGCCTTGGAAACCCGAGGTTTCCTCTGACCTCGTCGCGTCTTCCTCCCTCCCCACCGCCTGGTTCCTACGCCCCGGGGGAAGGGCGGCCCCCATCTTAGCACTTCCGACCCAAGCCAACCCAGAAGGTACCTTCACGTCGATGAAGATTTTATCGCATCCTCCAAACCCCCGCAGACATAGGAGCTTTCAGCCTGAAATACGATTGTTATTTTCTCGGTGCAGAGCTTGACAGAAAAAGTCAGCTTTTTATTAAAGACAAAGAGGTAAATTATCAGCCGGGACGCTGAAGGGACGGCGGAGACCTGGCGCGCTTCCCCTTGTTGCCACGAGGAATTTATGGGGGAGCGGCGACCAGAGCTCAGACACCCCTGGGGTCCCGGCGGGGAGGAGCTCAGGGCAGAAGGACTTCCCCAGGTCCCTCCGGGCACCTGAAAAGGGGAGTCCTTCCAATTCTGCACAAAGCCAGGCTCATTTCGTGCGGAGCAGCCTCACCGTCTTCCTCTCCTTTCTTCTTTCTCTTCTCTTTCTTTGACTCCCGTTTCCCTTTCGCCCGTGTCCTTTCGCCTCCTTGTTCTCCTCTCCCTACTTTTCTCTTCCCTCTCCTCGCCTTTCCTCCCCCTCCTTTCTTCTCCACCGCACGCGTAGTGTCATTTATTTATTTATTTATCACCCCCCGCCATCAACACCCTTTTAGGGCTCCGGAGCTTTTCAATGTGAGTGGGAGGAGAAAAGGGCAGGAAGTGTTGACTGGAAGGGGGTGAAATCGTGCCTCAGGGTGAGAATCTGCCCTGGAATATACAATCGGAAAATCTTGGAAAATGACGATTTAGATCTGCTCGTGCAACCCCGCTATCCGATGGGAACCAACTCCGCGCGCGTCTCCGCCTCCCCCTTTATTGTATGGATTTACGGGTGTTTCTGCCCCGACCGTTTGGCGGGGCGGGGAGGGGGCGAATGTTAAGGAGGACGGTCTTGCCCAGGAGCCTCAACACCGCGCTTTCACCGGATGCGCGCTCCTCAATGCAATGGAATCCAGCAACATCCCCCAATTCAGACGCGGACAAAAGAAACTTTAATTAAGGTCTCTGCCCCGCGCGCTGCGTGTTTCTCTCTCCCGAGGCTGTTGATGTCCAACTCGAGGAGCTGAGAAATAGAAATGGTACCACCAGCCCATGCCCTTGAACTTCAATTGCTCCTGACTTGCTGCATTGATTTTTTGATACTGTAGTCCCCCTCACACCCCCCGCCCCCGGTCAAATTAAAGCTTTAGGAGACATTCGACCCGGGAGAAAGGAGGTGGAAACCCACTCCTTTGCAAAAAGAGATAGTTCAGAACGATTCGGGGGGAAATTACACTAAATAAAAATTCAAGGTGTGAAAGCTTCATCTTGGCTCTCTTGTCTTCAACACCATGACACCTTATCATTAGGAGCGCTGATTGTTACTTTCCAAGCCTTTAGATGATCAGCCAGAAAGTGCAAACAACGCGGGGCTGGAAGGTGTAAAGTTATTTAAGTAGGCCCCCCCCCCCCCCTTTCGGTGCGCCGTCAAAACATTTCACAAGTTAGGAAAAGAAAGCGGTGGTTCCGAGGCTCAGGATGATGGGTTCTTTCCCTCCCTTCTCCCCCCACCCTATCCCTATCAGAAATAAATAAAACGCACACTAAGCCTTTATTCCGGGGGAGAAGACTTCAAAATACGTGCCAGCAATGGACAACTTGAGCTTCTCACTGGAGATACTCACACCGCAAACTGGAAAGGAATTAAAAAGCCCCACGTGGTTGATCTGGGTTTAGACTTGCAACCTCCAGTTCTCCATGTATGTTCTTTGCAAAGATTGGCCTCTAGATGGATGCGTGTGAGGGACGCTCTGGGGCCCGGGCTCGGTGCCTCGGGCAGGGCTGATGGTGGGAGCGCTATGAGCAGCAGCAGGGCAGGGTCCTCACTGGGGGCTTCCTCTGCCGGCCGGGGCTGCAGGGCGCCTCCGGGACCCGAGCGCGCAAGCCTAGGGCCGGCGGCCGCGCTCCTCGCACCGCCTTCTCCGCAGGTCTTTATTCATCTCATCTCCCTCTTCCCCTTCTCCTCCTCCTTTGCCTCCTTCTCCTCCTCTTCCTCCTCCTCCTCCACCACCACCAGCAGCACCACCACCACCACCACCTCCTCCTCCGCCGCCGCCACCTCCTCCTCTTGCATCTCACTGGCCTGGCTCTGTGTTGCTCTGAGTGACAAAGACAATGTCCCAGCCTTAACTTTGCAACCACCTTGCCTCCTTCTGGGGTTCAGCAGGGGGGGAGGGGGGACAGCAGCCGCAGCCTCAGCATCTCCTCCAGCTTC
The DNA here is from genome assembly GCF_902686455.1 of Sciurus vulgaris. Lineage (NCBI taxonomy): Eukaryota > Metazoa > Chordata > Mammalia > Rodentia > Sciuridae > Sciurus > Sciurus vulgaris. Next base: position 64,425,463 of record NC_136476.1, read on the forward strand.
TCCTTCTGCGCTTCTCCAGCTCTTGGAGAATTCTTCCCCCCGTTCCCCCCAGCCCTTTCCTCATTTCTTTCTTTCTTTTTCCCCTTCCTCTCTCCTGCACGTTGTTGTTGTTATTAGAAAGGCTTCGCGCACCCCCTGGTGCTCCGGCGTTTTGTGTGGCAGGAGAAGATTGTCTTCCTTCTCTCTTTCTGTCTTGCTTTCTCTCTCCCTCTGGTTGCTCATTATTCAGAGAGAGACACAGAGGGAGGGAGAGAGAGAGAGAGCGCGAGGGAGAGGGAGGAGAGGAGAGAGAAGAGCAGAGTGAGGGGAGAGAGTGAGAGGGAGAGGGAGGGAGGGAGAGAGGGAGAGGGAGAGAGAGACGGATATCTCAGGTCATCTGCAGCTGCAGCGAGTCTGAGGAGCCGAGGAAGGCAGGGAAGATGGCGATCCTCCATTGCTGAGACCCGGCAGAAGCACATGAGACTCCCAAACAACTTCCACAACAATAACCCGAGCAGGAAGAGGAGAAAGAGAAAGAGGATAAGGAGGCGGTGGGGCTGGAGAACCGAAGCACCTCCCGGCGCCGGGACGCTTCTTCTGTAAGTTACTGCAATTAACCACCACCTCCGGGTGGTCCGAGTGCTGGGAGAGGAGAGCGCCGGGCGGTGGAGGCACAAACGCGCTCATTCATTCGGCCAAGGAGGGTTGGCGGAGCGGGGAGGAGAGGAAGTCCCCTGCATGGACTGGCTGCTGGAAGAGGAGAAGAAGCGAGAGCGAGGAGGAGGAGGGGGAGGAGGGAGAGCTGGAGGGGGAGGAGGAAGAGGAGGAGGAGAAGCCAGGGAGGAAGAGGAGGAGGAGGAGGAAGAGGAGGAGAAGGTGGTGGTGGTGGCGGTGGAGGTGGCTGTGCTTTTCCTGCTGGCTGCTCCTTCTGCCGGGGTGGGGGGAGCGCAGCGCTGTGGCTTAATTAATTTCGTGTAGTTCTATGAAGAGAAGAGAAAATGAAAGATGAGTGAGAAGGGAGCTGGAGGCTCAGGACGGATGCTCCGAGTGTGGGGACAGGAGTAGGGACGGAGCGGGGGGCGGGGGGCGGGAGGCAGGAGACCTGAGCCCGAGCCAGAGGGAGCGAGCGAGGGTCAGAGGAGCGAGCGCTCCGAGCGAGCGGCCCCGACCTGAGCGGGTTGACCTCTTTCTTTCTCTGTCCCTCTCCTTCCTTCCCCCTGTCTGCCTGTCCCCCGCCCGATGGCAAAGCCGTGCGGATTGGCACCCCCCTCTTCCTCAGGTATTTGGCTCTCTCTCTGTCTCTCCGAAGTTGGGATGCGGGGTCGGGATGTGTCGGGGTGGCTGCTGCTGCTGCTGCTGCTGCTGCTGCTGCTGCTGCTGGTGAGGACAGAGGCGAGGACCCGGGGGCCCGGGCCGGGCGGGGGGCGCAGGTTGAGGAGCAGCTGAGGAGCTGTCTCCAGGCTGGGGGTTCAGAAGCGTCTGGTGGAGGAGGACAACGGTTTCTGGAGAGGAGAAGCCATTACACACGCTTGGCTCTCCTCTGAGGCGGGGAGAAAGGCAGGCAGGGGCCTGGGGGGGCGTCTCACTCCTGGTGCGGTTCCCAGGGGTCTGCCCTCCTTCCAGGCACGAGGGGAAGCCGCAGCCGCCCCCCATTGGAGCAGCCCCTCTCTTTCCCTTTCTTTATCTCCCTGTCCTCCATTTGCAAGCTGTCTGCTTTGGTTCCAGTCCAGACTCCAAAACACAAAGCTCCTTCTCACGTTCATTCTCCAGGCTGTTCACCATTCCTGAAGGAACCCTCATTTTCTTTTCATTGTAGCTTCTAACCTACAGGGAGGGAGGGAGGGAGGGAGGGAGGCCGCCTGGAGTTCCTTTTATATTCCTCCCCAACCCCACCAAAAAAAAAAAAAAAAAAAAAAAAAAAGTTTCATTTTTAAGCACGCGACTGGGATGGGGGAAGACCAACCAGTTGGGGCTTTCTCCAGGGCTCCCGGCGGCTCTGAGTGCCTGTGTTGGCTGTTTGGTGTGCTTTGGTTTTGTTTCTGGAGGTTGCTTGCAGGTTTTTGGAGGAAGTGACTAGTTTGGTTGAGAGCTGGGAACTGAGTCAGGTAAGCCGTGTCATGTTGTAACTCCATCAGAAAATGGAGGAGAGCGGGTTTCCAGGAGACAAAGCTGAGATGAGAAGTGTTTATGAAATTATGGATGTCTCCATTTTGAAGCTCTGTTGGTGATGGCTGGAGGAGGAGGCTTGCCTGCCTCCTCCTCCTCGCTCTCCAGAGGGAAACCTGGTGGTGGTTCCTCACCGTCTATTCATTATGCAAGGAAATGAGGGCTTTTAAAGGGTTCCTCAGGTTTTTCTCCCACCAGAGGAGTGCTTTCACAAGTTATTGAGACGTTTGTTTCCCTTTTAAAGTAAACTTTTGGAATTTTTTTTCTCCTTTTGAGTGGACCTGAAGGGTTTTGACCTTCTTCAGGAGAGGCGAGGCAAAACCTGAAACATTTCCACTGAGGTCTTCTCACAACTTTAAGCTTCTCCAGCTCTCCTTAAAGTCACCAGGCAATGTTATTTCCTCATTGTGAAGATGGTGGTGGCCCCAGGCTGAGATTTTTTTTGAGTTGTGGGCTTTGGTTATCATCATGTTGGATGCATTGCAAGACTTTATTGTCTGGTTTGGGTTGATTTCTGGAAAAAAATAAAATTCCTGCAAGATCTCAGAGGAACTCTTAAGACTGACTGACTAACAGCAGCTTCTCCAGGGTCTCCATTTCTCTTCAGGTTGTTCCATTTGTATGTTAGGCCTTCTTTTAGCTCCTTTGTTTCCCTCTTTCCCTTTCCTTCTGCTGGTTTTTTTCTGTGTTCTCAAGGACTGCAAGTCTTCAGGAATATCAGTATGTCTTCTTAACAATGTCACTATGGAAACAAATTATGCCAGTTGAGAAAACCTTATGTCCAGGTATCTTCACCTTTTTAATTGGAGGAATTTATTCATGTTGTAGGAAGACATTTTGTGAGGATGATTTGAAAAAAGAACCCAGTCCTTCCTTAGTCCACACACACTGATTTGGAGCTCTTCACAGATTAGTTCTAAAGAATGTATGCAATTGACCCAAGTAAAGAACTAAATCCTGAAATGCTTCAGGAATTTAAAAAAGCCAACCATGAAGATGTTGCTTTTCCATTAGGTAAGGTAGCCATCTTGAGGATGAGGGAAGATGTTGGAAGAATTTTAGATGGACTATTGAAGATACGTGAGGGAGGGCTCCACAGTGGAATGGGAACTTGGAGGAATTTCAGACCCAATTAATACAATCTAAGAGGGCTAATTGGACCTTGCTTTCAACTGAGGAGAGATACAGAAAGGTACCAGCTTCAACAGAAATAAGGAACACATTGGTGAGCGACTTGCACAAGCTTTTCTCTTGCTTTGCTTTCTCATTATGTATCAGATTTTTGTGTGTGAAGTTCCTTATGTCTACAGTATTTTTGTGCATATTGAAGTGATTTTCGTTTCCAGATGTAATTATATTCTGTTGACTAGCTGGTAACAGTGTCACTCAGTGAATGCACAGTGCAGTATATGACAACATCCCATTTTTCAAACCAAACTGTTGTGTCATTAATTGAGGGTTATTGTTCTTCTGAGGGGTGTGAAAGGAGAGGAGAAATACATGGTTCTTTAGCTGATAATTGTCCATGGTCAATGAAGTAAAACCCTGTTTGTACAGATGAAGATGTATGATTTTCACTTGATGTGTGTGCTCATTCAAAAATACTTCTCTTTAGATCTCTGCCTCTTTATTAAAAACCTAGAGCACTTTGAAAAAAATCTTACCTGGAATCATACCCTAATTTCCTCATTTTGAATGTTGTCCTTTGATACTATCCATTACTTTTGTTAAGTGGAATGTTGTCACCGTTATATTTACATTTACTAATGCACATATGGTTGCTACATGTTCAAACTTGGAAATTCAAATGCAATGGATAAAGACAGTTATTTGGGAAAGTAATTACACATCTAATTAACTATATTTGCTTATGAAAACATAAATACATTATATGTTGATCTTAAAGCAAACATTCATGGTTTATTTATTTATTTATTTATTTTTAAAGTCATTGTTGATAGCAGGACAAGTGGTTAATTTACTTATTTCAGTGGGGAAGAAAGAATGACAAAGTGCCAATTCAGCAGTTTGACTCACCACAGTTTTTACTTTGTGAGCAAGTATTTTGGTGTCTTTGTAGACAGTCTTGGAGTTGAGCTTTTTTGGAGAGATAAAAAACATCAGGTCTCTAAGTTAGGCATTTTGAAGTTCAAGAATATGTTCTAACTGGTAACCTGAGAAACATATCCCTGTCTGTTGTACTTTCTCAACATGGCAAGCATCATAATATTTAAAAGCATGATTTCTTGAAATTTTCTAGACATAACATAACTTGGATTGAGACAAGTATTTTGGATAAACCATCATGAGAGAAATAAGTGTCAAATCGAGCATACTCATTTGCTCTCAAAGCTCAAAGATCTTTTTTGTTTTTGAGACTTCAAGTTCACCAGGCTCATTATGCAAATTTTTGCCATACCACCTATACATCACAAAGGAAAATCATTTTGAACAAATATTTGTGAGCTATTATGCCCCACTGCCATGCAAGAGATTCTCGTTGGATCTTCACATTCCACAGTATTTCTCATATTGGTTCTATATCAATCTAATTCATTGACTGCATCCCCTGAGGACTTGATTTTTTCCCCCACTCTTTGGAGTTAGCCAACTTTTAAAGGGGGAAAAAAAAACTATATCTGTTCTTCCTAATGAGTCTTCCGGAAGATAGTAGGAGGAAAAAAAATCTCACTCTACTAATGGGCTTTAGAGTACTTGTGGTCAGTTTTCTTGAAAGAAGGGAATGGTGAAGTTGCCTTGGGACAGAGTCCTGTTTTACATGTGATGGAATTTTAATAGGGTCTAGTCTGCCTTGAATTATTTTATGTTCAGGTTTCTTGGTTAAGGTAACCGTACTTATCTTCTTTGTATGGTATGTGCCTTTTCAGACTTCACTGTGTCATGGAATAGAGAATTGACAAAGCTGTGTTGAATGTTCTAAGTTGACAGCTAGAGAATAGAAATACTATTTCATAAAGCTCCAGTTACAAATTCAGAAGTATAGAAAAAATGAACACAGATTGCAAAGGATCTGATGTGAATGTGTAACTGGATGGTCTGTATGTGGAAACTACAGAAATTCAAAAGAAATGGGGGAGAAGGTATTTCCAGGGTCTGTTACTCAAATCCAGTGAACTGAAAGCTAATTTTGCTTGTGTGTATGTGTATGTGCACTCGTGTTTGTGAAAATGAGCATCTTGTGAGATTAACATACTTTGAGAATTGATGGCTTTGAGAAAAACATTAGCTGGGTGTTGGTGACCTATTAATTGATTATGAGAAAACAGAGAAGAGAATAGATAATGCTAAGAGAAAATTCCTCTTCTTGTGTGATATGCCAAGACATCTGGCAGATGTTATGTTGGGCCCTAAGGAATGGACAGTTTAATTTTAGCCCTAGCAAGGAAATGGGAAGTTCTAAGCTCTTTTAATAGCACAAGTCTTAGTTTGGGGAAGGTTGCTTAAAAAAATAAGAAAGAAAGAAAGGGGAGGGGGAGGGCATTTAGTGTAATCTAGAAGAGCTCTGGGGAGCAGTGAGCATAAGTGGAGATTTTGGGATAAAAGGCAAAAAATATTATTTCTCAAGTAGAAATTAACATGAAAGTCTTTTAAAAATTGCCACATGAACACTGTGAATGAGGAATATTAGGTATTTAATACCATCAGGCAACTTCCAATTTAGAAGCTAGTTTTTTTTTTTTTTTTTAATGCCTTAGAGAAATAATATACTTCAAATATCCTCCCTCCACCCCTCATTTTACTGAAGAGGAAACTGGCAGAAAGACATGAAGTGACTAGTACAAGGTCAGAAAGTTCAGTTGTAACAAAGCCAGGCCTAGAACACAGGTCGGCTGACTCCAGCCCAGTGCCCTTTCCACTACCCCAACTGCATTTGATAATGAGGTTGTGAAACAGCTGTTCTTCCAGGGCCCAAGGCTCCCTGAGAGACTCTGCAGTCAGGCACTAGTGGGACATGGGTGTGGATTTTTGTTGGTTGAATTTAACACGTCGGGGACCCAGGGCTGGGCACAGTGTGTTTCATTCACAGATCCAGAGACTGATTTTGTTCCTATGACTTCCAATCAAGCTTTAGCTCCTGGGTTTGTAGCTGTGCTTTCTTTTACTTTCCCCTGTTCTTTTCTCTTGTTCCGTCGTCCAGGACTTGGAAGTGCTTTTCAAATGCCCTTCTTTGGAAATTTGTCTGGGTCTATTGCAACTTACAAAAGTGCCCACAATTGGACTCTGAGGATCTATTTTGCAACGTGGTACAGATTTAAATTGGCTTCTTTCAGAGATGCCATTTTGTAATACTGATGAATGGCCGAGAGGGTGAAATCCAGTCTCAAACAATTACTGGTGATTTTCCAGTGTTCCGTACTCATTCAAAAATGTGCCCTCCATGTATCTTCTTGGAGTCCAATTCAGTCTTGCAGACCAGTGGCTAACCATTTCCCATTTCCTTGGTACACATGAAGTCATCATTAAAATGACTTTTAACAATACAAGCAACATTTAGCCATGTGCGTTGGGACAGCACCGTAGGGAAGGGTGAAACAGGTTTCCAGGTATGTCTCCTCTTGGACAAGCAAAAGTAATTTTGTAAGGAGGACAAGTGATATTTGGAAGTTTCCACATTTTTCTAAGCTTCTTCCAAACGAATGCATAAATTCATACTCCAGGAGGCAGACTGGAGAAGGTGGTGCTGGAGGTGGACTTCTGGCAGAAACACAGTTAACGCTGTAAACAGTTGAACCTCGGTGTGGCACTCCTCCAAATGAGTTGACTGTCGAAAATAAAATGTTCCAGAAGAACTGGGAGAACAGGAAAGAAGTTAAAACAGCATGGTTTGCATGCCAGTGCTGAAGGAAGAAGAAAAAAGTTTGGGGTGGGGGGGTTGAGGGACATTGGAAAGAAGACAATCATTAAGTTCCACTGTCTCCTGGATTTATAAGACCCAGGAGAAGTTTCCAAATGCAGGAGAATGGATTTTCATGAATTTAGATTGCATTTGCAGTTTACTAAGGAAGCTCTTTTGAAATTTTTGTCCCCTTGAACCTTCTATCTGGAGAACTGCACAACTGATAAATGAGAAGTCCATTGGAAGCGATTTGGATTTACATTTTCTGCTTGGAAATGCTATCATAAAATTTATCTTCTTTCCAAGGCCTCCCGTCCTCATCAGCTGAAGCATCCATATGGTTTTTCAAGTCTCTGGGTGTGTGACTCCAGCACGGAGTTGCTTTTTCCAGGACTTGGAAAGACAAGAGGTAGAGCCCTCTGGTGGGAGAGGGTGCTGGTATTGTCACCTCCAAATGCATTGTCTTTGCCTCTGGTGAGCAGTTTACAGGGTGTCTTCAAAGCATTCTTTCCTAATTCCTAGCTGGAGCCGTTTCTTCTTGAGTTATTCTTGGAGGGAAGGTCTCTTTGCATGCCAGGTCATGGGTATTTTGGTATTGATTTCCTTGCTTTCATGTGTTTGCTTGTTCAGGTCACTTCATGTTGCTTCTGGAGTATTAATCAAATACTTATGGTGAGCCTGTCCACATCTACCCTTAACTTCATTCAAAAGGTAGAACCTGCTCATTGAGGCAAAGGGAGGGCTCGTAGGTTCTTGTTAAAAAATAAATACCTGAAGATGAAGACTTTATAATTCATGAAGTTATTTGCTAGGCATTCCAGTAGTCTTTTAACAAAGACCATGTAAGGGAAGGTGGGGAAAATGCTACTAGGAACCAATGGATCTTGATTAAAAAGTTTTGGGATCACTTAGGAGGAAATTAAGCATTTGCCCAAAGTAAGTAAGCAGAGACTTACCTTTGGATTCAGATTGGTTGGAGCACAAAAGGAGCTGGAGGCCCAGGCAGGACAACTGTGTCAGAAGTAATTAAGCCTAGGATTTGTGGAGAGGCTTATCCGCCACAGAGCCCAGCTGGGGAAGGCCAAACCCGCTCCCTAAGCCCTTGTCTGGCCAGTTGAACCAGAGCACAAGCGAAGGCCCTCGAATTTTGGATTCTTCTCTTTCCTATTCAGATGTAAGGAGGAAAAGCCATTATTCTTCAGTTTGCTCATGTCTGCCTAGAGCTTCTCTGTCAAGCTGGGAAATGCCAGAGGTGGGGGGGCAAAGCTGATTTCCTCTGAGGGAACATTCTCCCTGTTAACACTGCAAATGTGCCTATAACATTGTACTTATTACTCAGAAAATAATTGTGCAGAGGCACAATGTGGGATACTTGAAAGATGTTTGCTGCACAAAGGTTCCAATACTCACCTGCAGATTAAGAAATGGGTTTCTAAACCATCTCATTTCTGTTGCTAATGAAAAGCTTTGGAAGGCACCTGTGAATTAGAGCTCCAGCTGCTATCATGGTAGGGGAAGTCAGGCCTTGAAAGGATACATGGATTAGCCCGTCAGAAAAGCAAACAGTAGCATCAGCACAAGTAGAAAATAGACAGGGTTGTTAAGCTAACAGAAAAGTAGGCTAAAGCATTGCTGTAATTATATGGTGGAAATTTGCTGGAAGGAGGGACTGCTTGGATGAGAAGGAAAAGAAGAAGAGAGGCAAGGAAATAATTGACAAGTCTAAATAGAGGAGGTCTGTCCACTGGGAAGAGCCTACAGGAAGAAGTAAGGCATTGCTCTTAAGAAAACAATAAAGCAAGCAGAAAAAGACCTTGTAATTTGGTACCTATTGCATGTGAAATATGAAGACCAGCTCAGACCCACATTCTTTGGTAAGCTTCTATTGTAAAAAATAGAATTGAGCTTGGAAGACTATTTGTATGACTTCTGTGTTACAGATGCAGCCCTTCTGATAAAGGAAAGATGGAAACTTGGAGGGAGCTGGTTAAGTAGGCCTACATGGAGATTTTCCTGGAAAATGAATGTGGTAGAGAATAGAGCACAGTAGAAAATAGCTGCATTATTAATGGGCAGAAAATGTGATAGTCCTCTCTAAGGTTATCCATAGAGCTTCTCTACCTATGCTGTGGGTATTGGAAGAAAGAACAAAGACTGCTTATTTCAAAGAGGGAAGGAGTGGATCACGACTACTACCTGGTGTCCAGTTTGGGATTAAGCCAGTGGCTTGAGCCAAACGACACAGGCCAGTCTGTCAGTCCACTCCCAGCATTTTAAAATTCAAAATAAGGCCATTGTGGTGCAGAATGTTTAGCCTTTCTAATCCCTAATTACATCATCCCTCTGTGTTATGATCAATTAGTCAGCAACTGAGCACCAGTCACTCTACCTAGACTGTCATGGTCCTAATCTAGGAGTCCTTCATTTGGGGTAAAATTTGCACACTGAGTTGCAGGCTGAAGATGGTCAGAGATAGATGTCAGCTACAGATCACGTGAAGGTTTCGATTTAACAAGTGCTTACCACTCAGACTTCTCTTCAGTGGTTTCATTCTTTAATAGTCTTCTCTGAAAACTTAGTTTTATTTAACAGCTCTGTATGGAGACCATTTTCATTGGGATGTCAGAGTTCAGCTGCAAAAATGTACCCCTTTCTGCTGTCAGTGAATGTTGTCGCTTAATATTAGGTAAGAACAACAGAGGATAAATATGATTGCTCCATCATAAAAATTCTGCCAACTGCAGTATAGAGTAGGACTGTCGTAGACCTACAAAGAAATGCTAGTTCCCCTCTTGAATTGACTCAGTTAATATTAATAGTAGATACCGTTTGCTTAGCATTTAATATGAACCAGGGACTGTTCATATGATGGAGGAAACTAAGGGTTAGGGAGGTAAAGTAATTTCCCCAAGGTCATTGGACTAAGAAGTAGGAGAGCCAGGATTCACATGAATGGTGACTGCTTCAGAGTCCTGGCTCTCCGCTGGTGGGACCTGGCCTTGGTTATTACTTAGTGTGCTAATAGCGTATGTTCCTGATGGTTTATCTCTCCAGTTGCCAGGAGTTTATCCTTGGTGTTCTGGAAGGAAATCTACACATAATGGAACATTAATTATAATATATTGGTTGACAAGAGAGATACAACTGATTGCAATAGCTTGACAAAAGGTGTGTTTAACTGCAGAGCACCTTCTTTTTGTTCTTCAGAGTTATAAAAGGTGATGGGAAAAACAAAGCTTTACAGAATAAATATTTTTAAATTGTATCAAACTCAAAACACTTATACACATGGTTTTTAAAGAAGAGCACCTACCTATTATAGCAGAAAGATACACTTTTTTTTTTTTTTTAATAAAAAAGTGTTTTGCTTTTCTTCTACTTAGGTCTCTTTTGAAAGTTTCAGTGCTAAATAAATTGGCTTTGGCTTTGGTTATTATAAGCCCAGAAAACGTTTTCAGAAGCCACACAGACATTTGAAAATTGACTCTGCTATCTAATGGTCATCTGTGGAAGGTGGGACAGATTCTTTTGCAAATGTAGCAATGTCACCCCCATCCCTTTAGTGATCTCTAAGTACTCTGCAGATCCTGGAGACTTGATGACAGTTTTGGTCTAATTTGCCTTTCCCTGAATTGCTATGGTAATGGTAGGGAAGCTGCTGTGCATGAATGACTAAATAGCCTTAAGAGAAAGAAACTGTTCTGAGAGAGTTAGAGCAGGCCCAGATACCCCTAAGACATCCGGGACGGTAGCTTCTGTAAGACGAGCGGTTGGGCATTAAATGCTTACTAGATTCTTCAGCCCAGAAGCAACTAGTGGTGGGTTTATAAAATCTTCACTGTGCTAGGGATCTGTTCAGTTGATCTCTGGTTCCCTGACAGATCCATAACCAAAATCTTTATAGGGGGATGAATGTGTCCTATTTATAATGTGTAGAGGAGGCTACATCCATTTTCACCTCATGTATATCATTGTCTACCAAACTTAGCAAAGCCCTTATTTTCTTAGATGAAAGAACTTTAAAGGGAAAAAAGACTGAGGGAAAAAAATAACTTTATAGCTTAAGGGTGTAAAGTGAACATGATTCTCCGGGGGGAATTTCTAATTTAGAGGAATGGGGGGGACTCTATTTAGCCCCATGTATGTCATAAACTATGTCATGTCATAAACTATGACCCTTGTCAGTAGTGCCTAGCCTTCTAAAATATCCCTCACACCAGACAAGTCTTCAACTTCAATCTTTTTCCAAATTCATTGAAGAGAAACCTACCTAGGTTGCCCTTAGGAACTGCTTTGCAGAAAGTGAGGTGAATTGTGTCAACGTGTCTTTGTGGATGTAGTGACAACAGGGCATAGGACATTGAGTTTGAGAGCACATCCAACATGAGGGGCACCATAGGTGAGGCAGCCTTGGAACATGTTGCAAGGAGGTAAACTTGTGAAGATCATGTACGTAAGCCTTCCAGAGGATTCATCCATTATCTTGACAAGAAGAGAAAACCACATTTTCAAAGATAGATTCCATGGTTATTGTGAAAAGGCACAGTCTATAGATCACATAAAGCAGCATGCATTTTAAAAAGCAGAATTGCACCCTTGTGCTTACGTGGAAGTTCTCACTGTTTACTTCATCTTCTTCCATGACTTTGCCTCAGTAATTTGAGGGGACTGAGAGGTGAAGGGGTGTTTAAGAACAGGTGTCAACTGTCCCTGGAGTTCATGCCTACCCATGTTGACTGAGTGTTTCAGAGGACCTCACCCATTCTGTTTCTGACCAGTAACTGTAACTTGTTAATAATGAGTGAACATCACCTATGGGTCCTGAAATTAGCAAGTGTTAAATGTTATGTGATTATTAGGGGGAAACAAGATAATCTAGTCAGTGGGCCTAATTAGGTTGTGATTGCCCAATTGCCGCTTCATGATAATTATGTTCATAACCCTGTTTCTAGACGTCAACTACAATTATCAAAATTGACCCCAGCACAGGTAAGTGTTAGTGATCTTATGTGAAGCAGCTCTGAACAGTGAACATCTGATGTTTCCAAAGTGCTCCTACCTATTCCTTCTTCCCCTGCGGCCATCTTCCCATGATCTTTTCCCTACCTTGGTAGGAAGATCTGTGGCAATTTTATCTTGTCCATGAGCCCGAATGAACAGTATAACCTGTGGTAGTTTCTGCAGAAAAATAGATTCTTAAGTTTTAGCATCAAGTATGAACTGAAAAAGCACTAATACATTAGCAGATAAAAATCTTGACTTGGCATAAGAATCTGAAGTTGTCTAGATTGTTTTCCTCCTCAGCACATGACCCTGTTCAGTAATTTTAATGTGATTCATTTGAATCAATCTTTTACTTTATATGGTATAATCTTAAAGTGAAAAAGAGAATCATTTATGTTTAAGGTAGTGCTCATGAACATGATCATTAAGGTCTGAGAACTATAAGGTGAGAACTTTTTATATTACCCCCAGATTTATTAAACTTCTTGCCAGCATCTTCTAGCACAAAGAGAACAGGTCATTGCTGGGGATGTTGTTTACTGTTACCTTCCCATTGGAGGCTGTGACTTCTAGGAAGTATAGTCAACAACCTATATCCGAAGTGGATATGTCAGTGTGACACTGGGAATTGTTGGGCCAGATTGTCATTTGGCCACCTTCCCTCTTGGGTGTGCAATTATATGGGAGAATGATGCACTTAAGATTTACACACCGTAGCAAACTTTAGTGTAGTTGATCTGTCTGAAGAACAACTAGGAACTCAGCTACCGTGTGTGTGTGTGTGTTAAGAGAGGTTATCTATGGACACTTATTTTTTGTAGAACATCAAGAGTGCAGATTTCTGTTTGCAGTCCTCTCTTAGACTTGCTGGGTGTAAATGCAGCCCGTGCTGGGATCTCCATTAAGAAAGTGGGCCAAGGAGTGGCCCAAGTACAGGCTGAAATTTATCTCTGTCCTTTCCTAGCTGTGTGGACTTGCATAAGTTACTTAATTTCTTTGCCCTCATGATTTCCTACCCAATTAAGTATGAATGATAGTAACATAACTCTGTAGAACTGAAAAGGGTTACAGAATGTTATGTATAAGGATCCTGGTTTATAAGGGATATTTAAAAGGATAGTTTCTGCCTTCCTCACTGATGGAGAAACTGAGGAAGAGACCTTTCCCCAGGACTAGGCCACGTTCATCCACAGCCAGTGTATGAATTATTTTGTCCTTGTTCTTGAACTCAGTTTTTGAGTCCTGCTTATTAAAGTGTCTGCCTTTACTGATGAGAGGTCTTGGCTGCTGTTGCCCATCACAGATAGATGTTGCTACATCCTGAGCTGCTGCTCTATTTGATTGTGGACTCAGCAGCCATCACTGGGAATTTGTAAACGACCTGAGAATGGTGCTGTTTCCTCTTGGAAAATTGCATTTACATGCTAACAATGTTGCCTATCCACACCTTGCAGAGATATTCCCTGGAGTGTTGTAGGGGAACAATTTTTAATAAATGTGAAGTTCTTAGAGCTTTTTGGAAGAAAGATGTTATTACTGTTCCTATTGTTTGGTATCATTCTGGAAAAAAATGATTTGTCTAAGACAATAGTATTTTCTTATTGCAAGGAAAATCCTGGTTATGTTGTTTTATAAGAAAGTTGGATACCTCTTTGTTCCTTCACTCATGTAAGATATTTCTGAGCCAGTCTGAGGATTGTCCTGGACCCTTGTTTAGAAATGCTTTGGTTTTCTCTGTGCAGATGTATATTTTAACGGTCCATGTCCACTTGGTCTTACTTACATAGTGTAATATCAGATGCACTGAAATCTCAGGAGTAAGGAGGCTAATTTTAGAAAGTCTTAAGCGTAGATGGTATTTCAAAATGTGGAAAATGTGGAATGGTGTTGGTAGGACCTAACAGGACTTACATTACCTTGTTGACTTTGGCTAAAGAATATTAATTGGTGGCTTCCTTGGTGGCAGGATGGTGGTAGTGGGTATATTGGTGGAAAAGATGAACATGTAATTGGTTCTTTGGTAAAACTTTTACTGAATTTTCACTTTTAAAAGCATCACCCACAAAGTGGTGTTGTTGTTTAGCATTTTGATAGACTAAGGTGTCAATAGAATGTTGTTGGTTTTTTTTGCGGGGGGGGGGGGGGGTTACCAGGGGTTGAACTCAGGGCACTTGACCACTGAGTCACATCCCCAGCCCTATTTTGTATTTTATTTAGAGGCAGGGTTTCACTGAGTTGCTTAGTGCCTTCCTTTTGCTGAGGCTGGCTTTGAACTTGCAATCTCCCTGCCTCAGCCTCTCAAACTCCTGTTTTTTTTTTTTTTTTTTTTTTTTTTAATTATAAAAAAGCTTTACAGTCATCATTGAAAATTTTGAGGAAGAGAGAAAAACTGACCATGCAACCATGCACTTATTTACTGGTGTTCAAATCTGTAGAACTCTTGCAAGTGAGAGATTTTTAGTTTCAGAGGGTGGACCCCAAATCAAAGGAGTGGAGATGTAGCCATGGGCGTGGTAGCAGTTATTGTAACACAGAATGCCCTCAATATAAGAAGAAATATGGGGCGAAACAGTAGATCCGGATACCTGGAACCTAGGTGGACATCTTAAGGACTAGGAGTAGGGAGATCTCCTCTTGAGACTTAGGAATGTCACCTTCAAATACATTCAGTTTTTTACCTGTTGTAGGGTTGCTTCTTACCTGTGATTACAGAGAAAAGCAACTGACTTTGGAGTCAGAATTAAATTCACACCCTTTCTTCTCACTTATTTTCCAGCTCTATGAACTTGGGTTAAACTCCTAATTACTCCTAGTCCCCCAGTTTCCTATCTTTAGAATGGAATTCTTCCTGGAGGAGGCTAAGAGGCATAATGTATGCAAAACACCCAGCACCCTGCCAGGTGCCCAATAAATAGCCACCTCTGGTTCATTTGCAATGATGAATTAGGGCCACCCAGTGCCTCTGGTGCAGATGGCTTGCTCCTTGCCATTCTTCTGATGCCTGGTTTTGCATGCCTAGTTAGCAGTTGTGGCTTGATGATATAGTTGGAAAGAATTTATTGTCTTCATTGTCATAAGATGTGTTTTATGGACACTGTTATATTTAAGAAATATGTGCCTATTCATCTATTCATTGGTTATATATATTTATATATTTATCAAGTACAGGCACTCCTGCAGTGTGCCTGGATGGTCAAACCCAGGGGAAGTGGGATCTCTCTACCAGAGTTGTGTTAGGCTCTTTGTTTTGGTAACTGAAGTGATTATGATGGAGATGTATGTCCTCAGCCACATTAAAATAGCCTGGAGTCAGGGAAATGGTGAAGGTGGCTGACTGTGGGTAGTGGATTCCTGTTTAGATGCATTCATTTCAGCATCTTTGTGTGTATATATTTACAATATAATTTGCTAACCATGTAGTCTGTGCTGCTGTGGTTCGTAATCTGGCAGATATTTTAAATATTTACTCCAAAATATCTTGTTCTCTGTTGGTGTGAAGTAGAGTTTCCAGTTATTTTTAGGTCATTTTCATCTTAGCAACCCTGTTGGAGATGAACCAGACATGCTGCTGTAAACTGTCCCCACATTTGGATAGAATTTAATAAAGTAAAGTTTAATGGTTTGGTCCCAAGAGGCAAACAGACCATCTGGTTAGCAGAAGGTTAGGTCAAGTATTGCATGGCTGCTAAGAGGGCCACAAACCAGCCCGATGCACTGGTAATGTGTCCAGTTGCTGAATGCATTAAGCATTGAAATGGTGCTCTCAGGTCTGCCGAGCCAGCAGTTCTGTTACCACCGCTGTGACGCAGGAGATAATTCAGCTGGGCAAGCGGCAGCATGGGGGTGGATCTACAGTACAGGATGTGTAATGTCAACATGAAGGATTGGAGCTGGCAGAAGGAAGGGAAGCAGTCATTTCATGCCAGTGCAGGAAGCCTAGAGAGATGCTTTCCACCCCCCTTGCCTCTTGTCCTCTTCTGGAGCTTTCACATTATGTGTTAAATGATTACCTTGTGCATGGTCCATGGCAAAACTTCAGCTGATTTTCTGCCTCTTTTGGAACCTGTCAGCATAAACAGAGTAAACCACATTCCACACACATGTAGGGCGGGCAGAGGGAAGAGTTTGCTGCACAGACTGGGAGGAGGAGAAAGGGCTTCATTAGGCAGGAACATCTTTGTGCTTGAGATGGAATCCCATTGTATGTCCCTTTGTGCTCAGCTTTGAGACCGGCCATCCATTCAAAGGCTGCAATCATCTCAGAACATTGGGCTGCAGCTGTAGTTGGTAAGAAGCTGCAGAATGGTTCCCGTGATTCTGCAAAAGCTTAGCAATTACATAATTGCTATGTAACTGGAGAGAGCCATCAGGGTTGTCTAGTTCTCCTGGAAAGAAAGCTTCTACAATTTGAGGGGTAGATTGTTTTCCCTTGTTAAACCCGAAAGCTGATGAGCAAATACATCCAGCCACCAGGCTGAAACGGGTCTTCTCACTGGCTTGAGCGGGAAGAAGTTTGAAAGTACACTTAGTTGGACGCTCAGCAGACTTCACGGTTGTATTAAGGGAAGAGAGAGCAAGCAACTTGGGGAATCTTGGGATACCAGTTGAACATGATGTTTGATGGTTTCTAATATTGGAGACTGTTCTGTGTGCACTAGAGGCATGGAGTAGTCCAGGGCTTCCCTAGGAGTGGGACTAGCGGAGCTGTCCGTAATCACCAAGGGCCCGCTCCACTTCTGCTGGGGAGGCTTTCTGGCTTCTCTTGAAGGAGCTGGTGCTTCAGATGGCGCTCAGTGAAAGCTCCGGGAGCCCAACCATCATGAGATGATCCTGAGTGCTCCCGACTTCTGGGCATCAACCTTGGTGCAGCCCCATCAGCCCAGGGACCGGAGCCCACTTCACGGTCTGTCTGGGGGGACCGCACAGCGCCGGAATGAATTCCTTCTTTCAGCTGCCTCACCGCTTGTTTTCCATAGTTGAGAAAACTTTGAGGTGGAGCTGGTTAAGCGTAGGTGCGAGGGTTCCATTAAACCAGTGAGAGGTTCAGGCTCCGTTTCATCCGAAGTAAAACAGTCATCTAAAATGAGCCACAACTCCTGAGCCCAGTGCGGACTCCGTGTTTGTTTATGTTAAGTAGCTCAGCCATTTCAGCAATCCTGCCTTTCTTGCGTGGGTTTTGTGGAATTGCTGGAATAGAAAGAGTGGTTGTCGGGGTACATTTTTATTAATGGCCTAAGTTGGGCCTTTCATAACTGTGGTGCTTATCTGTGCTTCTCTATTGAAATGTGTCTGTAGTCAGAACTTCAGAATGATGGGCAAAGAAAGCAATTTGGATTCCTTTGTGAGTTAGAAGGGAATGCCCAGTGGGCAGAGTGAGGTTGTGGACTTCAGGATGGATTGGGTCCACAGATTCTGAGACCTTTAACCTTTAGACCTCTGCTTTCCTCCACCCCGTACCTCCTTGGTTTAACTGTGAGGTTGGTGGATGCAACTAGTTTAAGAATTTTGATTCCTATGTTGGCAGGTTTTCAAGAAGCAGCCTATCTCAGCACTAAGCTTTTATTTCATAGCAAGCCGGAGGGGTATAGGATCAGCCATGGTGACCCTTTCCTGCATCGTTCCAGGCAGGCCTTGGCATGCTCCCGCAGATGAATAAGGATGAGGGCAATTGGCACAAGGACCCACTAACTTCATCTTGCTCCGTATCTTAGAATTTGAACTGGCCTGACCTCATGCCATCGGCAGTGTGTGCACTCTGAGAACCACTAGACCATCTTTCAAGGGTCCTGGAGATTATGATGTGAGCAGCGTGCACTCATGAGGGAGAAACCTTTGACTCCCTTGCATGAGGGAGGCCACAAGTAAGGGAACCCCTTGCTACCAGTGTTGGTAGGCCAGTGAAGACCTTGCAGTAAGGGCTTTTGTGCACGGTGCAAGGAGCCTAGACTTCAGAGCTAGTGAGTAGCTTAGTGACCTTGAGTGGAGCATTTAATCTCTGATCCTCAATTTCCTTATCTGGGAAAAGAAATCTGCTTTGTAAGGTTCTTCTGGGGAATAAATGAGATCATGAATATAAATCTCTGGTGCAGAGCCTGACATATAGTAGGCATATAAAAAATACTAATTCCCTTTCCTCTCATCCGTAAGTTTTTACAAAATTATGGGCAGAGCACTGTTAAACAGTGACTATCTGATCAGGGGTCAGAATACCCTTGAGTTTTTCATGAAATTCCCAGTAGAGGACTCCTTGAAACTTACACTGTTAGGATTGACAAGTGTTTACCTTCTTGGCTCTTGGGGCTGAGCAGTATCTTTTATTATATAGTGACTTCTAAAAGCCAGTGTGTTCCTCTGTGAAACATGGCTCCAAAATCTGGTGAAGGAGAAGAAAAGTACCTTACCCTCTATTTGCACTATCTTGAACATTCTGTAATAGATTATTTATTAAATTCCTTAGATGAGGTTCTGGTTTTTTTGTTTTGACTATTGCTACACAACCAACTTCTTTAAAAGAAAACCTGAAAATTTCCAAGAATAGCACAGAAGTAAGATATGTTGTTATCCAGAATTCCAAAGACTTTTAACAATTTTAATGTCTCTTCGAGTTCTTTTCTTTGACCTCTAGCCCAGTGTACTAGCTTCTAGTATATTGGTATTCATTGAAAACTTGATGACTGTTCTCAGAGAAAAAGACCTTAAGTAGTTAAAATTTGGCCAAATAAACTTTGAAGGCCAACCACAGATTTGTTTCATGTCAGTTACTGAACAGACTGAGACTGAAAGCCACAGAAAGCCAGGCCCAGGGTCCCCATGTTCACCTGTATCTGGTGCCTTGCACAGTGTCTAGAAATGACATCACATAAAGTGTATATTCAGTAAACCAAACCTAGCATTTTTTAAAAGGTCACATTGCTTCTAAATATCTCTTTCCTAAGTATACCTAGATTTCTGAAACAAAATGAGCAAATATCATTATCCACACAGCCTTAATTATTAGTGAGTGACAATTTGACACTGATTTTGATTTAATGTTGAGAGTTAATGTAAGTTCCCAGTCAAAGGAAACTGCCCAACTCTACAAGTCCATATTACATACACTTTGGGAGTAAGAATATCTAGATGGCAATCTAGGTTGAAGAAGCCATGGGGAGTTGGGTTGTTTGGAAGGATATTAATTTGAGAATGAGAGTTTACTAGTATGACCCTGAATGACACTTCCATGCATTATAAAGCAGGATTTCATAGAATCAAGGCAGAAACATTGGAGCAGAGAGATTCAGACTCAAGAATAGTCAGTGATTCAAGGCTGTTGTTTGTGGAGGAAACACATTGGTAGTTTTATATGAAACTAAGACTGTATTTGACCTATTAAGTCCAAATGGATTGTGGTATATATTTCATAGGGTAAATTGGTGATATGGAAGCCTTGAGGAGTATAGAGAAAAATGTTATGGAAAGAAAAGATGAGGATGTAGTGTTTCCTATCAATGTAACAGAATTGGAAGAACGAAGCCATAGAACCAGGATAATAGTCAATGTTCTTTGAGGACAGTCAGGCGGATTCAGAAAACATCCTTCTTCACCTTTGACTTTTTAGTTCTTGAACATTTCAATTGAATGATTTAGACCATTGAAAGTCTAGTATGTGCAGAAGCCTTCTAGGTATTAGGTGACCTTGCAGCATTAAAGAAACCCATGGATCCTGTTAGTTCCAACCTCACTGAAGGACATATTCTGAAGAGCCAGCTCATTAAGCAAGCTTTTGAAGGGTGTGCGCTGCAGAGCAGTTTCCTGTTATTTGGTTAATGGTTGACCTAGTTCTATTGCCATATGCTTCCTGGAACGCATTCTAATATAAAGTATGTGTTAAAGCAAGACTAGGATAATAGCAGGAAAGTCAAAGCCTTTCTGAAGCAGAGACCATATTAATGCTGGCCCAGTGAAGGCAGAATAGTGGATGGATGGAAAATGAAAAGACTTTGCTTCTCATGGCCATGTTGCCTAGTTTTGATTTTAATCCTTATGTTTCATCCAGTTCATTTGGAGGAGTTGCATTTTCCCAGAATCCCTTGCACGTAGGCCTGTAACATTAGTTCATTTATGGTGCACGGGAGGCCAAGTTTGGTGTTCAATACACCAAGTAAAATTTTCACTGCAAGAAAAGATTGGATTAAGCTTGGCTAATGGCAGGTGGTTGTGTTTTTGTATTATTATTTTTATATTGTATGCAAGGGATTAGTAAATCTTTTTGTCTGCAGTTTGGATGGAGTCCAGAGCTAAGACTGAGGCTCCTTTGACTTATTTATCATTTTACCTGGAATCAAGCAGCTCTGGCTTGTTCATTTAGATGGATGGGGAGCCCACACAAGTCATAGGGACTGGTGAGCAAACTTTGCACCAGACATACAGTGTTTGTTTAAGCAGCTTCAGAATGTGAAGAATCTGTGGGTCTAGCCTGCTAATTGCTGGATATTTGGGTGGCAGTGGAGGAAGTTGTTCTGTTCTCTTCATTGCTCATAAAAAACGTGTTTGAGGAACCTCAAGTGTTTGTGTGGCGGCAGAAGGGTGGACAGCCCCTTTTAAAAATCACTGTAAAATTGCGGTGTGGGCAGTGATTCCTAAACCTGGTTGATCTTCAGCGTTAATTCTGAGAACTTAGAAACAAAAAGGAAAGGGATTTATTAAAAATGGACTTTTAAGTTCCACCACAGGAGAGGGATTCCTTAGGGTTAGGGTGGGAGCTTAGAAGGTGTGTTTTTAGAAGCCAGATGTAGGAGCCACTGGCCTTGAGTACAGTTTCATTAAGCAAGGGAGGAAGAAGCAGCCACTGTGCTTGAGTGGCTTACATGCAGGAAGGAGGAAAAGGAAGAGTTGCTGTCAGAACTTGATATTTGTAGCTAGTAATAATTGGAGCTGCAGAATAGGCTTTCGTCTTTTCTTCCCCAGGAATTTAGTACCTTTAGGGCACCTTAAGGGTACTGTATACTGAGTGATTTAAATTTGGGAAATGTCATCGCAGTGGCAGGCTACTTACCATGCTCCACTACCATTGCCCCCATCCTCCTCTGCCCTCTTCCTTGTCTCCCACCGTAGAACCGATGTCAGCAGAATATTTGTCACTCATCAGTTATATTGGATGCAGTTTTTTCAAATTAATACATGTGATAAAAATAAGGGGAAGTTGTTGTATTGTTTGTTTCTAAATACAAAGAAATTGCTCCTGATTTACAAACGAAGTAAATTTTTTTTTATATTAATGATAAGGAGATGCACTTGTTGACCAGACTCGCTCCATATGGCTTCCTGCATGGCCTGGTTTGAAGCTGTTGCCTCTGATATTAGGCCACTGCTAACTGACCTATTTTTTAATCAGAGGGACCTTCGCGACAGGCTCAACATGATCTGGGTTCTCATAAGTATGCCTGATAAGTAGTTGTATTGGTTAGTTCAGCGAGTAGCCGACTGAACCAGCTTACTAGACCTTTCCTCAAAGGTTAAGAAGTAACTTGGAAAGATGAAGATTTCAGTTTCAAAGCAGTGGATATGGTCAACATAGCTTTCTAGAATGTGTTCTGCATTAATCTCAACCAAAAGGAAAATGACCCTGTTGCAAAATTTAACAGACACTTTGACTTCCTGAGAAAATGCAGGGAGTCATTTCTGTATTATTGCCTATCCCTGAAATAACTACCACTACTACCTGTAAAACACCCTTCTGACACTGAAGAGAG
This sequence comes from Sciurus vulgaris, assembly GCF_902686455.1. NCBI lineage: Eukaryota > Metazoa > Chordata > Mammalia > Rodentia > Sciuridae > Sciurus > Sciurus vulgaris. Next base: position 64,447,201 of record NC_136476.1, read on the forward strand.
TATCTCTATAGAGTACACATTATCAAGAGAATTTGATCTTTCTCCACATTGTATTCTAACTGTAAATGTCTCATCAGGCAAGAAGAATGTTATTTCAGAAATAAAAGAGAAGAAGCAAATGTGTAGAAAGAAAAAAGGGAGTTGAGGAAATTGTCTGATTGCCAGACATATTTTAGTGACAGAAGCAGTGGTCACGACCCAAGAACTCATGCTCATGTCCTTGGCATGCTTAGAAGCTCCAAGAAGGGAGTATAGTCTCTTTAAAGTTATTTTAAGGAGTTGGACACTACCTACTAGGGCTCTAATGCTTACCCAAGTTAAGAGGTTGAAGTGCCTCCAAGGCTTTAAGTAGCAGCTGACCATGTGGTCTTGTTAACTCTGAGATGTTGCTGAGTGACTCAGAGCACTGTGGCAAACGATTCTGTCCTGTTCCAGCTGCCCCAGCAGAAATCAGCATTAGGTCACTGTTTGGGCAGATGGTGCAGAGCCCATGCCACCATCAGGACTTTAGAACAAGGACAACCTGAAATGGCTGTCCTGCACACGGGATGACGTGGAGGACCCGCCTGCTGCCTAAGCGTCCATTTCCTACTCTACCCTATCCCCTGTCCTCACATAAACCACTTGGAGAGGAGAAGACTCATGTTCTCATCATCATTTGCTCTTTGACCGTTTCCTCATCTGGATAGATGGAGACTTTTGTTTTCTGCAGGAAAAGGTAAAGTGTGCTCAAGGTAACCTGAACAGTGTATAATGCAAGAGGAAACTTGTAACCAAGAGGTGGGTTTACTGGTCTTAGCATGATGGAGGTAGCAGCTGCCTTATGACTCATGAGCACTCCTGGTTGAGTGAAAAATGGGGTGCGGGTGGGGTGGTCAGAAGGTGGTTGGGATGGTTGCCTCGCTAGACCACTCTCTAAACTTTCTCTGTCTTTTCATGACTCCAGCCTGTTTACGTAAATCCAAAATTATTTTGAAACTTGAAGTGTCTTTCTGTTCAGTCGTGTGAATGTGCTGCCTATTTCGAAAGTTGATAATGACTCAAGGGTATCCAGCTCTCAGGATTCAAGCCACTGCATGTTGGCAATGATACTGGATCCCGGTTTTAAAAATAAAATGCCGGGATGCCGCCTCGAGGATCCAGACATAGACTGTGAGCACATTCTACATCTTGATCCCCAAATACACAGCAGTGACAGCTACAAAAAAAGTAGAAGGGAGACATAAGATCTGGAAGGAAAGGCGTTACTGTCCTCTGTAGTGGACACAAATTCAGTCATTATGGACCCTTGAAATCCTCCCATCCAACCCCTTCATTCTGCAGCTCTGGAAAGGCTTAAGTGATTTGTCCAAAGTCCATAATGTTGGAAGTTAGTTAGGGAAGCCTGAAATGGAATCCCAGCTTCCTGCCTTGGCGATCCATGCTTATTCCACTATAGCCGTGTTGGCAGATCGCTTCTATTTCTTGTGCCAATTTTGATTGATTGGTGGAGACTGCCTGGAGCTCCACTTTGAGGATTCTGGGCCTTGTCTAGGCTTGTTGGAAGAGAGTGTGGAGATCAAGCAGAGAAGCCTGCAGTAGGCGGGAGAGGGTAAGTGACAGGCGATGGCACTTCCCCATACTTGCTGTCCCTTACAATTATGTGATTTAAAATCACAGATTTACTCCCTACCAAAGCACTTTCTCACTCGGTGTTCATGAAGACATCCTCTCCCCACACGTTTTCAAATAAAGAAGAGAATATTTAGTCAAGAGGCAGAGAATCTCCTTCAGAAGAGTTTATCCAGGTGACTTCTCCAGGGCAACTGGGTGTTAGGTAGCGGTTTGGACCAGCATTGGGGTTCCAGCCTGGGCTCGGTCCATGAGCCTGAAGAGTTCTCTGTGCACTGTTGCTGAGGGTCCCTCGAGTCCCTGTTGCCGGCTGTCTCTGCTGTGTTGTCCACTTAACTTTTTACCGCCTGCACCCTGCAAGGACTGTCTCCCAAATTCTCTCCCTCTGTAGATGGAGTAAGAAAAGGTTCACAGAGGTCAGAATTGCCCAGGGGAACACAGGGCCACACCAGAACCCTGGTTCCCTGATTATCACCAATCCAAGGTATTTCCCGAGAGGTTACCTATCAGTGACCACGATTTTGAAACTAGAAACAACCTTGGAGGTTATTTAATTGCTTTTTATATCCAGAGAAATTGAATCCAAGAACATTGAAGGGATTTGCCCAAGGTGACTAAGTTGTTAGGTTTCACAAAACCTCTCTGGATCTTGCCAAGCCCATATTGTACATGTTTTTTTCCCCCTTCCTCTCTCTCTTTTCCTTGTTTATTGTAATGAGACAAATGAACTGTTGTTCATCAAGAAATTCACAGGGAGTATGACTGCCTTGCAACATGTTAGAATTTATAGATTTTATACTGTCAGATTGACGGAACTGTCATTGAGGAGAACTTTTGGGGTTTCTCCTAACATAGTTTAGTAAATTTAGAAAGAAAACCTTTGGTTATAAATTTCTTTGTAATGTGACCCTCACAAGGTGTTAAATATAATTTTGGAACCCTAAATGTGTTAAAGAGTGCTGTGAACTTGTTTGCTTAGCACAATGCTAGGTACCTCATAGGGATATGAAGCACCTGCCACCAGCGCTCTGTTGTGCTTATCTCTCATGTACGAACTGACAGTATCCTGCCTTGAATAGGGTTCGTGTTTAGCTGGGAGGGAGCTCTGTTTCACAGGTAGAGCAATCTGCTAATGTCTGATTTGAGATGAGTGCTATTGATAACAAGAGAAAAGGCCACTGTCATTTCCAATTCAGATGCCTCCATTTTTCCCTCTTATCCGGGTCTGGAGAACAGAATTGGGGCTGTTCTATTTTTTTTTTTTTTTTTTTTTGGGGGGGGGTTGGTATCGATCCTGAGCTTCAGACGGCTCCTCTAAGGTAAGGTGCTATTGCCTCTTTGCAATGGCTGCTTCTTGTCTATGGTTCTTGCCTGTGGTTTCTCCACACCATATTAGCCTAAGTGATGTTGGTCAAAAGATTGTGAACCGGGCTCTTCGGAGGTAGGCCAGGTGGGCCACCTTGGAGCGTGTGCCCTCTGATGAAACATTGCCTTTTTGATAGTGCCACCACTTACAAAATCATTAATAAAAATGTTTCCCTTGTTCCTTTTGGAACCTCCTCCTAACCTTGAGCCTTTATTTTGGAAGGTGATGGTGTAATTTCTACACAAAACCGGGGAACAAACCATTCTTAATTCCTTTTCCTGCTAGTGAGTTGTTTCGGCAGAATGATCCCCTCTCACTTTAACAAAAAGATTCTCTTTCTAGCTTAAAATATTCCGGATGTGCTTTAACTTGCCTTGGGGTCATAGCACATGTCTTCTAGGACTGATGAGTCTTGTCAGTTGCCCCAGGGTGAGAACTTTAATAAGCAAATTGCACACACCTGGTTTTGCAAAATATTGGCCTAATGGGGCACTGAGGTGGAAGTCGGCACATCTACTCCCCGAGTACACACCCTTCCTCCCCACCCCTTTTTAAAGGGAGTCCTCAGAAATTGCTGCCTCCCCATTTATCTTGTAAAACTTTCCTGTCTCCTTGCTCCCCTGTGCTCTGGTGGCTCAGAGGGTTGTGATCATTAACGAGCTCAGGTTGTGGCTGCCGCCACTGCCGTCTTTTGGATTTGAAAGTCACGCCAGCGATGGTATGCGGTGAACATGCGGGGGAGTCTGGTTAAAAGGGAACAGGGCTGGAGAACTCTCTTTGTCAGACTGTGCATTCCCTGGCTCTTCTCTTTGATTTGTGGCTACTGTTGGTGTTTATACAACTTGCTCAGGTTCTTCTTGGTAAAAACAAAACAAAACAAAAAAGACAACCTGTTTCCCCGTTATTGAATGCTGGACCCCAGGGTTCTTGTTTTTTACTTTTATTCATTCATTCAACCGTTTATTTATTGTGGGATTGGGTATTGACACCAGAGCCTTGTGATTGGAACCTAGGCAAATGCTCTGCCACTGAGCTACATCCCCAGCCTTCTCAAACGCTTACTGAGCATTTGACTCCTTCTCAGGCTTTGTGCTAAACGTCGGCTTCACAGGAGTGAAAGACCTAGACCCTGCTTTGCAGAGGCTCGTAATCTAGCATTTACCTTGGCACATGTCAGCATGTGTAACCTATTGCTGCACCTAGAAGTGCTGTGTTGTAATGCATTTTCTTTGGCTTCTGTGCTCTCTCTAACTGCTGAAGATCATCTACCTCCCCACCCTCCCTGCCAAAGCTGTTGGGATGTCTTTCTTGTCATCCATGTTTTTTTTTTTTTAGACCTGCTGATTTATCTAGGTGATCAGGATATAGGATGGCTACCCTAAGAAGCTGCAGGCCACATATGCATATCCAGGCCAGCTAATGGGTGTGTTTGATGCATGGGAGAGTTTCATGTGTGGTACTGGAGCTTGATTCCACATTGATCTCAGATTCCATCTGTAATCCTCCTAATGTGCCCACAGGATTCCTGGACTGGACTTTTTCTCCATTGGTTAACTCCTGTGTCCCCTAGGGTGATATTCTGCCCCAAAATTTATAAATTCTGGTGATAGAATTTAGTTTTTTTGCAGTTCTTTTTATTTCCTATTTATTTATTTATTTTTGGTACCAGGGATTGAACCCAATGGCACTTAACCCCTGACCCACATCCCCAGCCCTTTTTATTTTTTATTTTGAGGCAGGGCCTCACTAAGTTGCTTAGGACCTTGCTAAATTGCTCAGGGTGACTTTGAACTTGTGATCCTCCTGCCTCAGCCTCCTGAGCCACTGGGATTATAGGCATGTGCACGGTGCCCAGCTAGAATTTAGTTATTTTTGGCCACAAAAGTTATAGGCTTTGTTGGCCATGACCAGGTGATGTGTGATTTCACTCTTCCAATCTGTTGTCAGTCTACCATTTGTTTATATGGACCTCAATTCTAAACCCAGCAATACCCGGAGTACCCTTTCCAGGAACACTGGTTTGGTGTTTCCAGACATCTTTAGAAAAAGTCTTTCATGTCCTTGTAGAGTTCTTTTGGGCATATAGACAGTCAACACATAAAGTATCGTACCCGCTTCTCTGCAGCTCTTTATATCCACAACTGGAGTTTTTCTATTTGTGTATCATGGAGCTGTGCTTAAATACATTTATTGTGAGGCATATGTATATATATTCCCCACTTGTACCGATGCACTTATGCATAGCATGGAAGAATGTCAGGTTAGCCCAATGTGGCAAGGTCAGAGGGCATATGCTGTGATAAGGAATTCTAGAGGTCATTCCCTGCCTTTGTCCTCTGCACTAAGCTCATGTCACTTCTATCATGCTGTGACATGAAACAATATTGCTTGGTAGGGAATGCATGAGGGACTCCCGTTATTCATTACCATGAGATTACTGCCTTCTCTTGCCTGGAAACTTGCCAGCCATGGTGAACAAAGAGATGACCCAAGCAACTTTCTCACCTTTATTCTTGAGGACTAAATGGCATCCTTAAAAATCTGATAGTTTCCTCTGTACCCCCGTGGTTAAGTAAAGTATAAGACAGGATTTCTTATTTCTTTTTTCTTTTTTTAACGAAGAATGTGGTTAATACAGGAAATCAAGATTTGTAGCCAATTTTGTGAGAATTAGTAAAAAGTCAAAGGTAGAACAGAAAGTATATCTGGCTGAAGAAATGAGATGATTGATTTCTAGGAAGCGAGAGATTGTTTGGTATATTCACAGTATTGAAGAAGAGTTCTTCCTGGAACAAAAGTACGGAAAAAATAACAAAAAGAGGCAAAGAGGAAAATGCATCTCCCTGCTCCCCAAATTCTGAACATTTCTTGAATTCTCAGACTTTTTTCAAAATCTTAACACTGAATTCCAAAATAATATTTATTCATGTCCGTGTCTTTTTCCCTGAGTTATCTGTGTCCCCTGAAAGTTTGAAAACAAGTGACTTTTTTCTCATCTCTGTTGGCGGAGACACACACAATGGGTCGCCTTTCGCCTTCTCTGTGGAAAGAATGGAAACATAGCCAGCAGCCAGAGGACCTCCATACGGACTGACATTCCTCGTTTCTGCTTTTGAAGTTAAGATGGTCACGAGAGAGAGAAATATTTTCGGTTCCAAGCCTAAGAAAAGGACATTCCTTTTAGTCTTGGCACTCTTGTTTTCATGGTGTTGATTTATTTCAGAATCATCCTCAGTCCCATTAATAAATCACATCTGAAAATCAAATCACTTTTGCAAGTTCTTCCCCTCTCCTTGCCCTTGATTATAGAAAAGGTGGCGTTTTCCTCGGATTCCTCTGAAGTAGCTTAGGGTATATTTTCCTGGCATTTCCCCCCCTCTGGATGGATTCCCATTGTTGATCAAGCACATTCAAGAACGTTTTCCAAAGAGTCCTGGGAGACCCATCCATGCATTCTCTTCTGTTAAACAAAGCAAAAATTAAAAAAAAAAAAAAAAAAAAAAAAAAAAATTACAAAAAGAACTTTAGCTTTTCACCTTGCTGTAAAGAAGGAAATCTCAGAGGAATCATTTTCCTTTCAGGAAAATTGGGGTTTTTAGGTTAAATTCCACATTATACAAATCCCCTAATGACAGAGAACCTATGCAATCAACAATGTTCCTTCAAAACATATTTCTCTGTTGAAAGAAGAGGGAGTTCCATTTGAGGTGGTTGATTAAGACATGAAGGAAAGGTCTGAAATTGGTGGTGGACGAAGGTCACTGGTAGAACTAATGGACCATTTGAAAATTATTAGCAGCTGGTTTAATAGAGTTTTAATAACTACAGCTGTGTGAGAAAATTCAAGCACACGGTATCCAAAATGTTCCCTTTGAGGTCCTTTTCTCCTTGTTCCCTAATAATCCTGGCATCCTTTGAACAAAAGAGCAACTGGGATTGAAGATTAGATAGCAGTATATATGAACATGTAATACAAGATTCATTAGCTTTGAGTTTTTGACCTTTGTCGTTTTTTTTTTTTTTTTAAATTCTGGCATCATTAAGCCCCACCCACAAGCTGCACTTTCCCCTGTCCCACCTAATAACATTACAACCTCAATGCCGTCCAGGTGTTGGAGAATTTCAGCGACTTCTCTTTCTCTTCACTTACATTATTCTTAACAATTTTAATCATATCTAAGGATTTGTGAGGTTTAATTTGCTGTACTCCAAGGCCGTGGAGAAAAAGACAATTGGAAGAAATACCACACTTGATAAAACTTTTTTTTTCTTTTTCAAAACATCGTCAGTTTTTGATTTCATGCAATGTAATAGAAGAATAATTTGCATAGATCTTTACCTTCATGTCTGGAGGCACAAGCATATACACACACACAGACACAGACACACACATGTGTGCATGCATATATAAATAATTTTTGGTCTGCAAAGAAATATGCCTGTTTCCTTCATCTGTCATCTGTACCTTGCTAACCCAGAGGCTTGACAAGGAGGAGAAATGCAGAGAGCATTCCACTGTTAATGGATTCCACAGCCATGAGTCACCTTGGCCTCAGGCTTCTCGCCTCTGCCTCATCCTATTCCTGCTCTCAAAGTCAGAGTTCTGGATCTCCAGTTACTGACTTTTTGGAACTGAGGAAGAACTGGGGAGATGACACAGGTGACATAAAGCAAGAATCTTCTTGTATATTTCTAAGCAAATTCCTAAAATACTGTATCAAAGTATAAACATAACAGAGGCCAGGTTTAGATAAATCCATGGCTTACACTGATTTCAAAGTTCTTTCTGAGTTAGACCAAGGACTTTCAGTATACATTATGTAAAAGTATTCTCAACTACCCCACAAAGCAGAATCGTCTCTGTGGCTCACAGAGATCAAGCCACTTCCCCAAAATCACGACTGGTTGAATGCAGGACAGACACCCAAACCTTGTCTTCTGACCAGCCCTTTCCAGTGCACCATGGATGACTCACCCACAAATGACAAATGCTTTGTAGGTTTTTAAAGGAAGTTGAGGATATTCAGGGGACATCCTCTGACCTTGTGAGGATGTATCATCATGGAAGGAAATCACCGCGGTCTTCATAGAATCGTCCTCCGAGCAGGTGCTCAGAGGGCTTGCCATGGCTGGTGTAGAATAGGGGTGAAGGATGTAAAGGTTTGGGAGGACAGCATCTGCCCACCGCAGTAGTGCTTTCTTGTGCTGTTATGTCACTCAGCAGTGATGTATCCCAACTTGTCCCCAGACTGAAAGGTTTAGAGCAGCAGACTGATGGAGAAGGGCCTGGGTAATGCCACGGGTAATACTCAGAAAGGGTCAAAAGTTGTATTTTTAATCTTCATGTTGTGCGGTGGATCCAATTTTATTGTGATTCCTGCTTAGCCTATGAGAAATGTTATTCCTATTTAGCCTAAAAGAGATCAGAGGCTCAGAAGGGTTGAGTGACCTGCACAGGATTGTGAAGTGTCAAGACAGGGCTGTGGATGCAGGCCAATTGTGCTTTCCATTGTGCAGGGCTGTGAGATGATTGAGAAACATGATACTGTTATTTTTGGAGGACCAGAGAAGTCCCTGAAAGTAGAGGCTAAGAATTATTGGTGAGCCTATGTGCCCGAATCATTTTCATGTATTACATTTAATCCTTGTTGTAATCCCATGACACAGTACCATTTTTACCACTTCACAGGGGAGGAAATGGAAGCATGGAAAGGTTCTACAACTAACCAAGATCAGACAATTGTTTGGTGGCAAAGACTGGATGCAAAGACTGGATTCACACTCAGGCAGGTGGGCTCCAAGCCCATTCTCCTAACTGCCTTGCTGTTAGGCAGCCCAAGTGCCCAGGTGTCAAATTCAACACAACCTTTATTGGCTGAAGGTGTTATTCAGCTGGATCAGCTGTGGGGCCAGTTTACTCTAAAAATGACCAGTTTGATAGGGATAGGTAATTGAAGCATTGTGCTTTGAAAAAGACCTTTGTCTCTCAAAAGAGAGGTGGAGAAGATATAAAGATATTATTTCAATTAGTTCTGTAAGTCAATATGCAGACTTCCTTTTTGAATGAGAGGGATTCCTAACTTGTTGGTCTTTATCTTAGAAAATGTGAAGGTATTACAGGGCTGTAAGCACATCACCAGATGTGATTAGATTAGCATTTAAAAATCCTTCACTCCAGATGTTCAACTGCCTTAGGTGGCTATCTCAAGGTCAGAGCCAGTGAAAACTCTTGAAAAGTACTTTGTTCAAAGGACTCCTTCAAGGCTGTCTAGGTCTATGCTGTCTAACACCAGAGCCCTAAGCCTCAAGTGGCTATTGAGTACTTGAAAGGTGCCTGGTCCATATAGATAATGTTATTGTCAGTCTAAAATATACTGAATTTTGAAACTTATTAGGAAAAGAATGCAAAATATCTTATGAGTTTTTATATTGATTGTTAAAATAATATATTTGTGTATATTAGGCAAGATAGATTACTGAAATAGTTATACCTGTTTCAGGCTGCTAGAAAATTTAAAAGTGCATGTATGGCTGACGTTATATTTTTGTCTGACAGTGCTGATCTGGGTAATTTCCTTGATATCTAGTTAAATAGAAAATACATGGGAATGCAATTATCACGGGCTAAGCACCATCAATGAGCACCATCTGCTTCAGCTACTCCAACCTAAGGAATCATTGCCTCTTAGGTGATATTCTACACCTTTGTTGGCAGTGTTCTTCTTAAATTCAGTTAAGAGTTTTAAGTTTTCATCTATCACCAAAGAACAGACTGCTTTTAACATAGGTTTAAAAAAGTCAAACTCAGACCACATCTCATTAGTTCCTCTGGATGAGTCAGAGCGTGATGAGCTGGTTATTCGATGGAGTTCACTGAGAGCAAATGTCTGTCCTTTCTTCCTGCTAGTATCCTGGAGGTTTGACCCACCTCTTCACCCCCAGGCCATCTTCCCGGCCAAGGCCTACAGCCTCTCCTCCCTGGACACCTTCTGGGCTGCTGTGTTCGCTGCCTGTGTCCCACTCCCTCCCTGCCCCCAGAAGCCCTTCATAGTGCTGCCAAAATAATCTTGAGAGGGACACAGCTTTCATTATATCACATTCCCCTGATTGTGGGATGATAAGAGTCCCAGGTTGCTCTCCAAATGAAGGGAGGGAGGGGAGAATCTGACATGGGAGACTCCATAGATGTTATCTTCCTTAATCCTTTTGAGATGGGTATTTTTTTAGTCCCATTCTACAGGTCAGGAAGCAGTTCTGTATCTTGCCTGAGGTCAGGTGGTAAACTCCTGGAGCTGGATCTAACCTCCAGGTTAGATCCTTCTTTGCTAAAACCTATGCTCTTTCTGCTGATTCAGCCTGGCTGCCTAACTCTCAAGAATATTCATTACCAAACCCCCCACTCTAACTTAAACCACGGATGGCCTTTCTTTTCCCATCCGCCCTGGTTGTCACCACTCTCTCCACCTGTGGCCCCAGACACTCCACCATAACAATCATCATAGATGGTTCGGAATTCCTTATTCTCTAATTTTTTGATGTAGTCTTGTCCAGCTGTGTTTTAATTTCTGAGAAAAAGGCCATCCTGTTTATCCCCCTTACAGTTTTTTGTTGATCTCCCGTGCCTGGAGTCGTACCAGATGTCTGGTAGGCACTCAAAGTTCAATAAGTACGTGGTGTTGGCACACGGCAGCTGATCAATAAATATTTGGTTTTATCTCAATTGTAAAGGATGTTTGTTTGTTTTCTTTTTCTGAGGCAGGAGCTCCAGGTCAATGATTCCTTCTTCACCAGTCTAAATATGAGATGGAGCTGACCTTGGCAATGACGAGAAACTTTTAAGTCAGAGTCTTAGATTCCTCACCTAATCTCAGGATCTTGATGGTGGGATGAGGTCACCCTAGCTGGTATCCCATATTATCTCTAGAGGGTAATGGTCTCTATTGTTTCTTGCATTTCCTGGAGAGACATTTAGGATGATTCTGTATGTTTGGGGTTATAAGGTTAAATATACGCCCTATGGGGACAGCGCCTGTGCCCTCCCGGAGCCTCATGGGACAAAATTGAATGTTAGATGAGATGGTTGGTCAGCGGGTTGAGGGACTGGTTGAAGTTTGTCTTCAGATATGTGTTCCTGCTGGACCTTCTTTGTCTAGCAGGACTTGCCTGCTACTGTCTGAAGATTGCTAGCAAAGCGTTTACATTTGGTCCCTTTGTTAATAGGCAGTTGGTGTTCCATGGTCTGCCCTGGCTGTGGCTCATGTTCACGTGCCCACATTCTCGGGTGGACTCATATTCATTATTTAAACACCAAAGTGATCACATTCCCACGTGTTCCCTAAAATGTGAGCTGACTTGTTAGCCAACCACTTGTAGACCTAAGGGTTTTTTAAGAGACAGTTTAGCTTTTTCTGATTTCTCTGAAAACACTTAAACTTTAAAACTACTTTTCAGTTTCTAAAACCCACATAATCCTAAAACATATACAAACATTATAGAAGCTGGATTTTAGACAAAGTAGAAGTTCTTTTCAACTTCATGTTCAGTGAAGACTACTGTTCATGGTTTGGGGCATACAACTTCCAGTTGTTTTCCTGTATTTGGAAAGTAGCATTTTATTATCATTTGATCAGACTCTGTACTCTATTTTGCACTTAAGAGTTCCTTCAGGAGAAGTGTGGGTTTTGGTATGCAGGCGCAGAATCTGGATGCTTGAGGTTTCTTCACTGTGGTGACAGGAGAACTTGGTCTGCACTGTGTTGAATCTTGGCCATCTGTGACCTCATTCTACTTTAATATGTGGCTCTTTAAAGACCTGTTTTTTAAAAGTAAATCCATAGAAATAAACTGTTTGGAGACCAGTTAGTTCTTTTCAACCCTGATGTTTCTCATCTTTAAAATACACCAGTCTTCTGGAATGCAGTAATGTTTTATGAGTGAAAATTGGATTTTGTAAAGACACTCTTTGTTTGAAATGTCATTGTCAGAGGCAGCAATGGTGCAAGGAACATGGTAATGTGCACAAGGATATCAGAACAGGGGGACGAAGGCAGAACATATCATTAGGTCCCCAATGCCGAACCTGCCAGGGAGTCTTAGGATGGCATTGGGATGAAGGGAGATGACCTGTGCTTGAGAACAGAGGACAAGACCTGCAGAAGGGCCCTGCTTATCTGCCCTCCAGTAGCCTCCAGCCCCCAGCCAGGCCTCTGCTTTGTGGCCAGATGGGACTGAGGCTAAAGCCTTTTTCTAATTCTGATCCTCAGCGTCTCCACCAACCCCCTCTCCACGCTTCTCCTCCACATACACGCAAACACATCAGCCCATCAACTCAGCAGTATTATTAATGTTTGATTCTTTATTTCCTCAGTGCTAAAATACTGCCCCCCACCCCACATTCAGACGTTTCTTAAAAGGGAGACTTGTTAAAATCAGAGTTGATTTTGAGTGTGCATGAAGTTTACACTTTCTGTCTATTGTTAAACTAGATCTTATAATAAATTTGTTTCCAAATGGTGGAAGAACAAAATATAAGTCTGGACTCTGGCTACAGCTGGGGTTAAACAGTGCACAATCGCAGCTTCCAGGATCTAATAATGCAGTATGGGAGATAAGTAGACAGTGCGGTGTGAATAATGCTTGGGAAGTTCAGAGACACCTAGGAGGGGTCTCAACTCTGCCTGGTGGTGCCAGACAAGGCTTTGTAGAAAAGGTGGTACTCAACTGGGGATACTTCTGCCTCACCAGGAGACATTTTACAGTGTCTTTAGAGAAACATGTTGATAGTACTGGGGGAATGGGTCAGGATGAAGGGAGGTATCTGGGGAAAGGAGTTCTTCAAAGGAAAATGTGAGCTGTAGTGCAGAATGGCACCTAGATAGTGGTTAAGTAAGGTTTCAAAAGAAAGGTGTCCTATAATTGGCCCTAAGAAGTTTGTTCCTGACTTTGAAGAGTTTGTTTTAGCAGAATTTGTTTTAGTTACAAAAGGCAAGATGTGGAGGATCCAGGAAGTAAGGGATGTGAAAACTGTTTGCGAAAAGGAGGAATTAATGGTAATTGTATGTGCCAGAAACTATGGCAGATGCTGCTTTATGTTCAATATCCAGAATATTCCATACAATGACCCTGTGAAATATGGATTAGTCTGCATAGAAGAGGAAATAGAGGTTTAGAGATTTAAAATAGTTTGTCAAGGGTTTATATAGCTCATAAGTCATGGAGTTGGAATTCAACCCAAGGTAGCTTGGCTTGAAGATACCTTGACTCCACCTGTACCTGTATTACAGGGAAGAAGATAGGCCAGGGAGTCTCACGTGTGTGTCTATGTACATGTGTTTGTGTGTTTTCTTGATGGATTAGACTTTAAGATGGTAATGACTTAAGTAGGCAAAGAGAAATTGAAAATGCAGAAGTGATGACTATTAGGTGGGCTCCCTTGTGAGGTAGTAGAGAGCCCAATTTAAAGTCTCAGCCTTAGATGTTGGGATGTGGGAGTGTGCCTTCCATTATGGTCAATAAGAGGGAAATGATGGGTATCTGTGGAGATGCGTAAGGCAAAGCCAGACAGTAAACTGACACCTCTTTTCTTCTCAGACATAATGGAGAATGGGTGACAGAGTTAACTATGTGAATATCAGATTACTGAGTAGAGTTGAGGCTGAATCTGTTGGGATACCCACCTAAGGATGTACAAAGAGAATTTGGGAGAAAGCATACATTGAAGATAGTTTTAGGGTTGAGATTTTTCCAGATGGTACGAGGGAAAATTAATGAGGTGGGTTTCATAATATGAACTCATTTGCAGATTTCTCTCCACCTGCTTCAGTTCCTTTAAGAAGATAGAAGGTAACTGTTCTTTTCATGGAAATTTAAAGACTTCTAAATGTATGAGTAGAGCAACTTGTTGATTGAGAAGTAGTGACAGACAGATATAATCAAATAAATATTATCTTCATGAACTTAGGTCTAGAGTGGTAAAATCACTGGATACAGACCAGCTGAGATCATTGACTTAATTATACCTGAAAGAATCCCAGACAGGGTAGCAAAAGGAATGTCATGGTATGAAGAACAGTGAAAATTCTTTGTGACACAAAGTAAGGAAGTAAAATTCATTGATGACCAGTCTCTTGCCAAATCACTTCAGTTGCTTTACATTTGATAATTGTTTTAAAATGTTAAAGTCATAAAATCTTGTTGAAAAAATTTCAGATCATTAGGCAGAAGATTAGTTGTACCGATACCCAGATAATCTCTTTTCCCAGTACTTCTCTCTCTCTCTCTCTCTCTCTTTTTTTTTTTCTTGTGTAAATGCATTGGCTAGTATTTCTGCAATAATGTTAATAGTAATCATTGTTGTCTGGTTTTTATTTCAGTTTTTCTAGTTTTATCATTAAGTATGATGCTGGGTTTATCTTAAATTTCATCAAATGCTGTTTAGGCTCTTCTGTATTGATCAGTTCTTTTTCTCTTTTGATCTTTTAATATAGTAAAGTATTGATCAGTTTTGTGTTGAAACACTGCCTTCCTGCAGTCAGCCCACTTGGTTGTGGAGTGATACTTTCTTTAATGAGCACCAGGATTTTATTTTGAATTTTTGCTTCAAAATTTATAAGTGACATTGGTTTCCTCCTCCTCCCACTCTTCTCTTCTGCCTGTTTTTAGAAGTAATTGTTATCTGTGTTATACTCTTTTGAAACATTTGTAATAATCTTATTCTTTAGGCTAGACAGCTTAGAAAGCATCTGATTGACTAATTCCTTGAAGTCTTTTAAAACTCTGTTGTTGTTAGGTAAGCCGTTTTTCCTAGTCTTCTTTTGGTGTGTGTGTGTTTTTTCCCTCTTGGATTAATTTTGGTAATACATGTTTCTGGACAATTATTTATTACATTAGGTTTGCAAATATTGCCACATTAGGCATAGTAACTTAAAAATTATATCTACTTTGCTTTTCATTTATGGATATTTTCTGCTTATCCTTAAATTTCTGTATTTGTCCCCCCTCCTTTTTTTAAATTAGGCTAACTAGTTATTTTTGTTTATATAGCATTACTTTTTAAAATATAAATGGTTACTGCGACAGTTTTATTATTATTTGATATTTTTATTCCTGATTTTCTTTTCTTTTCTTTTTATATGTATATGTGCCAGGAATTGAATGCAGGGGCACTTAACCACGAAGCCACATCCCAGCCTTTTTATATTTTATTTAGAGACAGGGTCTTGCTAAGTTGCTGAGACTGGTTTTGAATTCATGACCCTCCTTCCTCAGTCTCCCAAACCACTGGGATTACAGGTGTGGGTCACTGTGCCCAGCACTGATTTTCTATCTTTATCATAATTAAATCCTTTGTTCTTTATACCTGAGTTAGATGTTTTGATTCATTTAATCATTTCTTGATGAATAATAAGATATTACTTTTTGATTTACAGTTTTCAGAGTTATGAAATTTCCTCTAAGTACCACGTTTATCAAAAAAATTATATTCTTTTGTGACTTTTGTTTTTGTGAGGGAGAAGATTGAACCCAGGGGTGCTCTATTGCGGAGCTGCATCCCCAGCCCTCCTTATTTTGAGAAAGGGTCTCACAAAGCATCCTAGGCTTACCTTGAGTTTGATCCTTTTGCCTCAGCCTCCTGTGCCACTGGGCTTACAGGTGTGTGCCACTGGGCTTGGATAATATGTAATATTTTAAAAATCATGTTTTGCAGTTGAAATTTTGTGATTATCCCAGAAATCACTTATGAGAATAGTAAAAAATTTTCCAAGTATTTGGAAATTTATTTCCCCCTTTTCTTCTAGCTTTATTGGATTGTAAGTAAAAATTACAGATTTTTTTCTACTTGTAATTTATTATCTTTTAATTCCGTCGTTAAAGACTTTTGTAAACCTCTATGGGCACTTGAAAACTTTTGTAAATGTCTCCACAGGTGCTTGAAAAAAATGAAAATGTTTTCTATTTCCAGGATATAGAATTTGAGATGTATCTCTTAATTCTACTTTATTAATTATATTAATTATATCTTCAGTTCTCTTTCTTCATTTGGTCTGCTAAATGCTTATGTCTATTTCTCATATCTGTTACCATATTTTTCCTGTATTTATTTAGTGCCCTTAGGGGTGTATAAGGGTGTATAAATTTTCGTAACAAATCTTCATTGTGAGTTATGCATTTTTGGTTATTAAATGTTCATCTTCATCATCTTAAAAGCTCTTTGTATCTTGAATTTAACCATGATAATATTAATCATGAGCCCTTCTTTCTCTCGCTTGATGTATCTTTGGTCATATTAATACATTCAAACTTTTTGGGTCATTTGGCTATATGTGTGTCTCAGAAACAAAATGCAATTAGAGTTTGCTTTTAATCCCCTCTGGGGATATTTTCCAAAGGAGGAGTTATCCAATTCACATTTATTGATATAACATATACACTTAGTTGTAATTAATTGTATGCATTCTTTTACATTTCTGTGTAATTTCCTTTTTCTTCTGCCTTCTACTACAGGATCTGTGTTTTCTTTGATTTCCTCGCTCTAGCAATTAAAAGCGGTATAGTCTGTTTTTAGTTTTATTACTAATTAAATTTTTAAGTTTAATTAACGTGCATATCCCTCTGTTTGGAGTTTTCTTAACTCAGGAGTGAAACAATGCCAAGTGTTTTTCTTGTCCTGCTACGGAGGTGAAGACAACAGCCCATGCAGCTGTTGCTTTACCTCACCTTTTCATTTTGTTGTTATGCTGAAAGATTTTTCCCCAATTCTGTAGACTTTTATGGTTACTATGAATTTTTTGTTATTATATTATTACACTCAGAGGATTATAATTTTGTTCTGTAGGTATTAAGACTGAGTCCGTCTTAGTTCTGAGTGTAAGTGGTTTTGGTGCGCAGGGCCTTTGCTTCCCTGTAAATTCTGTCTGGGCTCATGATTTTGAACCTTCTGGGTTGGATCTATCATGCGTCGATGAGTAGATCTGAAGAAGAGTGACTTAGGATCTGCATTCCTTGACTATGCTGGTTGGAAACTGCCTTTTTCTTTTATGCATGGTTGGGAATTTAGTTGGGGACTGAATTCTTGGGTCTTGTCCTCTCGTTCTCAATTCTGTGTAGATACTGCTTCACTGTTTTCTGTCATTGACTGTTCCTGTGAAAAACCCAGAGGCCACCTGACTTTTCCCCCTATGATGGAATGATTTTTTAATGCCTTGATGTGAGTTGAACCCAGTGTCTGTCCTGAAATCCTGTAACTTCACCAGGATGTTTCAATTTTGATGATTCCGTCTTTCTTACTTCTTCACGGAACGTCGGCTATGCCGTCATTTCAACTATTGTCTATCATGGATGTGAGCGTCTTTCGTTTTGCCTTGCTGTCTGCTTCTAGAATACTTTTATCTGTGTGCTGGATCTCTGTGTTCAGACCTTATCTGTCATCTTCTCTACCTGCTTTCATCTTCTTGTCCTTTCTCCTCTGCATTTTGTGCAGTTTTTGAAGACTGTTTTCCACATCATCGACTTTGTTTTTGGTGTGTGGATTGTACCTCTTACAACTTTAATATATTTATTAGTTCTACAATGAGACTATTTTTGTCATCAGTTTCTTTCTTCAACTGCCAGCTCCCCTTTCATCTGATTCTGATGTCTTATCATCGTATCTTTGATCTCTCCTTCCATAGAATCTCTGTTAATTGTTGTATATAATCTCTTTCTGAGTCCTGTTCTTTCAAACTTGATTGCTTGGTCTTTTCCATGTCTTTTCTCTCTGTTACCATCCCGAGTTTCTTTCTTCCTAACTTGTCTTTGGGATATAATGGTTAGGTTAGAGCTCGCTCTCATTCTCGGCCCTAGATAATGAAGTTGGTCATCTCTTGAAATCTACCCCTCTACCCCTCTCTGTTCTCTCTCCAAAACCTGAGTGTGAGTCTCAGTGGCTTGCTTTGTTTGTGCAGCCCTTTAGCAGCTTGAGGGGTCTTGGTTGTGTTCCTGGGTGGGACTCAGTCAGTGAATTTTATCTGTGAACTCTGTGAATATAATTTTAAGTCCTGTGTTTGGTTTGAGGACTGTAGCGTTCTGAGTTCTGTTGGTTTGGGGTGGCCAAACTTTTTCCCTTTTCTTTCTATTTTTTTTTTTTTTTTCTCTCCTTTCCTTCATCCGTGCCTTTGCTTACAGTTTGAGACAATTAGCCCTCATTCTTTTCTGGAAGTTATTGGTTGGCTTGAAGTATATACATTTCTTGTGAGGGATTTCCAGACACCAGTGTGTATTCAGATGTTGGCCTTTACTTGGAGTTTAACTCTGCATCTTTGCTTTAGTGCAACAATCAAATGACCACTTGGAGCGTGGAAATATTTTCTGATAAGATTTTACTTGGCATGGAAGATTCCAGATCCTGAGGATTTAACCACCCCTTAGTATCTTATGAATAAAATACCCCGATCCTTTCCTCTGTAGATGGCCAGGTCCTCCTTCAGAACTCTCAAGGACACCCTGCCTGACCATTCTGAAGTTTTTGGGTTTTTTTTCAGAGTCACACTGTAGAGTTTACCTACTCATCTCATAACCAAATATTCTTTTTTTGTTTGTTTTTAAAATTCTTTTAAAAGTTTTTCTAATTAGCCATACATGACAGAATGCATTTTAACGTATCATACATAAATGGAATACAACTTCTCTTTTAAAAATATTTTTAATTGTATATGGATACAATACCTTTGTTTTATTTATCTTTATGTGGTGCTGAGAATTGAACCCAGTGCCTCACACATGCTAGGCAAGTGCTTCACCACTGAGCCACAACTCCAGCCCAAATGGAGTATGTACATGTTGTAGAATCATACCGGTTGTGTAATCATGTGTGTACATAGGCTGATAATGTCTGATTCATTGTACCCCCATGTCCCCTCCCTCCCTTCACTCCCCTCTGCTTAATCCAAACTACTTCTATTTTTTCCTAGCCCCCCTGACCCTTATTGTGAATTAGAATGTGCATGTCAGAGAAAACATTCAGCCTTTGGGTTTTTAGGATTGGCTTATTTCGCTTAGCATGATATTCTCCAGCTCCATCCATTTACCTGCAAATGCCATAATTTCATTTGTCTTTAAGGCTAAGTAATATTCCATTGTGCATATATAACACATTTTCTTTCTTTTTTTTGGGGGGGGAGGTACTGGGGATTGAACTCAGGGGCACTCAACCACTGAGCCACATTCCCAGCCCTATTTTGTATTTTGTTTAGAGACAAGGGTCTCACTGAGTTGCTTAGCACCTCACTTTTGCTGAGGCTGACTTTGAACTTTCATTCCTCCTGCCTCAGCCTCCCGAGCCGCTGGGATTATAGATGTGCGACACCATGCCTGGCACCACATTTTCTTTATCCATTCATCTGTTGAAGGCAATCTAGGTTGGTTCCATATTTTGGCTATTGTGAATTGAGTTGTTATAAGCATTGATGTGACTTTGTCACTGTAGTATGCTGATTTTAAGTCCTTTGGATATAAACTGAGGAGTGTATAGCTGGGTCAAATGGTTCCATTCCAAGTTTTCTGAGGACTCTCCATACTGCTTTCCATAATGGTTGCACCAATTTGCAGTCCCACCAGCAGTGTATGAGTGTACCTTTTCCCCACATCCTCCCCAACATTTATTGTTGTTTGTATAAGGAAGATGAATATGGGTATCAGCATTGGTTGGACCCAACATTTGTTCTTTTAAGGACAGCAATTGTCTTTTTTGAGTGTACTCTTAGTTCTGATGCTGGATTCTGCAACTTAGTATTTTCCCATTAATTGCTGAATAAGAAGTTAAATGTTTCCAAACGTTAGTCCTCTCATGCTCTCCAAGGACTGCATGGCTGTTACTGTGTTCATTCGATCAACAGCATTCGAAGTAGTGCTCCAGAGCAATGGAGAGGGGATGCCCTGTTCTAACTGGTGGTCTGTTTCCTACTGGAAGGAAAACTCGGATTTGGGTATAAAACCTCTGTGGGCATCGGATTTGCTGTGAGGGTGTGTTAGAACAGTTCCTTGGCCTCACCTCCAGAATTTCTGATTCAGGCCAGGGGTGGAACCTGAGAATTTGCCTTCTTCCCAATTTCTTGGGTAAGGCAGATAGATGTACCTCATCCAGGAAACAAGCTTTGAGAACCTCTGCCTTAAGGCATTAGGGTAAGTTAGAGATGCAGAATGTCAGTAAGAATATTATACATGAAGGAAGAACGTGAATAAACATGGAAATCTCATCTTCTCACCAGAATGGTAGTCGACTCTCGTAAGAGACCTGTAGGAAAATATTTAATAAGTTGATTCTCAGTTGTTCTGATACATTTATCAGCTTTTTATGTCCACCAAATGGATATAACAAACCACTAGGAATCAAGACAGATAAATAAAGGATAGAGCAGTGTTAGTCAATAAAGAAAACTTCCAAGTTGCTGTTGGTTTGACGGCAGTATATAATTTGAATAGAAACTGGCCATCAGCAAGGTCCTGGTACCACTGGTCTGAGCCACTTCTGGATGTGCCACAGGGAGGTTGGCTTTCTTGCCAGGCCTCTGTAGGACTGACTGCCCTTTCCCTTTCTGTTTTACGTGGAACTGACCCTGATATTCTCAGTTCCCCTTAAGGCTTATTCGGCCAGTCTCTGCAGTGATTTGTTGGCAGTGCACATTTTCCATAGGAAACAAGACGGTGTTTCTCATGGGGTAGATTTGGCAGGCATAGAACTACTCCATAACCTTGTTCTCATTCCATGAGGTTGGATTCTGAAGAAAGATAATTCAGTGTTATAGCTCTTGTTTTTCTTTGCATACCTTTGTCAGCAACTTTCAGTCTTCCAAATGTGTTTCCAAAGTATGAACGCCTGGCTTGCATACCTAAGAAGTTCTTTGAAGAGTCAAACTGCAGACAATGTATTTTGTACCTTTTCAGTTAATCTCCTAAGTGTGAATTCAGGGCAGAGGAAACACTGGGAGTTATTCTGGAATCTGCCTCCCCAGTGAAGAGATTTGCTTGTGACTGAGAATATATGAAGAATATATGAATAGTTATTGGCAATCTGAATAATACTTATGGAGTCTCCATACTGCTGAATTTCTTTCTCAGTTTAGGGAATTAGGCACCAGAGAATGTTCCAGAAGGACAGGCAGGTTACTTTTCTTGAGACCTCAGTTTCACTATTTTAAAAATGAAGATGTTGGACCAGCTTGGACTCTGGTCTTTAAGATCTCCTCTCCAGTGAACATTATGGGCGTATGGATGATTAACTTTAAGAGTGGGCTGTTCTCTTTGACTTAAGGAGAGCACAAGTAATATATTGTTTCGATGTTTTCCAGGGATGCAAAGGAGAGAAAACTGTACTCCTACCTGAATGTGTTAAACTGCCTGCCACTGAAAATGTTTTTACAGTTTTAATAGATAGGGGGAGAATCGTTCCTCAGCCTTTCCTGAATGCTTTGTAAACAAAAATTAAAAGGATTTGGGGAGGAAAGGTGACCAGATGGTCTCAAGGGTAGCTACAGGTGATGTCTCAGGTGTCAGATAGTCCGGGTAGCTTAACGCTGTGATATATATTTGGGTGGACCAGTGTAGTGGAATGAGGAGGAAGAGGAGGGTTGCCACTTAAATATCAAGAATAGGTGGGGACTTTCTAATGTTCTGGTGGTCAGCTAATCACTGTGGTGTGGCTCCATGAGTTGGAGTTGTGTAGCACCAAGATTTTGTTTTTCTCATTGTAGAGGTTTTCTGGAATTGCTCACATTCCTAAACTTTTGTGCAAATTGATTCCACTGGTTAATTTCTCCCAGAAAGCAGGCATGCATATAGGTGACCATTCATACCACAGATCTCATGTCATCAGGGCCAGATCTGCACTGGGCCCTGGGGATATAAGAGCAAAAAAGAACATGTTACTTGTTCTCTGAAGAGTGATTTCAAGTTGCCCGGGGCCCCGTCACTTTGAAAGAAGATAATTTTACACGTTGGAGAGAAGAAAATATGCATTGTTTTTCACAGAAATTTCAGCTGGAGGCCACTTGTTAAGTGTAGAACTTGACTATTTTTAATGACATTGGCCCTTACTCCCAAAGCCCACAGGATTGTCGGTGGTGCAAGGGCCCTTCCACTAGAGAAGGATACACCAGTCACCTGCCTTAATTGTAGATTCTTCTTGGAAGATTTTTGTCAACATACTGAAACCAGGAAAATAAAAATAAAAACTGATGATATCATTTGCATGAGGGCTGGTAAGATCAATTAGAGACATAGAGTTATAAATCTTAGAACTGGGAGAAAATGTATTGATTATCTGGACAGAAACTTACTAGCTAGGACCCCACCCCAGTAAGGGCTTATAAAAGCAGGTAGACTAAATGCAGAGACTGAAAATACCTAGGGATCACTTGTGAGGGGGTGTCCAGTTTCTGCATGATTGACATTTTGGGTAAGATAATTCTTTCTTAGGGGAGCTGTCCTATGCACCATAGAGTGCTTAGCAGCATCCCTGGCCTCTTCCCATTGGACATGATAGGTAAAATTATCTGCAGATATTGTCAGATGTCCCTGTGTTGGGGGAGATAGAAAATTTCCCTGGTCCCTACTTTGATAATACAGGATTAGTAGAAGAATTCAACTTTCATAACCAGTCTTGTCTTTTTCTTTTTGTGGTCAGTTAGAATCTTATCATTCAGAAGCTCTGATCCATTCATTTATTCACTCCTTCATTCATTCATTCAACTCATATTTACTGCGTACCTACTGAGTACACTGAGTATCCTGTCTTTAGGACAGTGATGGCAATTGGAACAAGACAGACAGACAACCCTCTCTTAGGGTGCTTATGTTCCAGTGGGAGGGAAAGACTAGAAAAGCAAGTGCTATGTCAACAAGGAAGGAAATAAAATGACCTAATGTGGTAAAGAGAAACTGTGGGTGTCGTTGTGGGAACGGGGCTCACTTTCACCAGGGATGATGTGAGAGGGAGTCTCTTGAAAGGTAGACCTTGAGAGCCTTACATTTTGAAGGTATCTTCATGAAGATTGGCATTGATATGTCTCTGAATCATAGTAAAAAGTAAGAGAATGAATTTAATAAGAAAAAAAAGTCTTAAAAATATGAGAAAGACACTTGTATAATGGGTCCTTATACCAAAAGGTTCAACACCCTGATCTGATCTCTTCATTTATCAAAATGATCAAAGTAAGGGCCTCAAAAGAATTGCTTACATTAAAGATGGCAGGCAGAGACGTCACACCTGCCGTCACTGGTTTTAGTGACCTGAGAACAAATTCTTTAATTGGCTGGATAGGCATTTCTGCACGACTTTTTTTGAACAACCCAGTAGTGAATAAGCTAAAATGCACAAGTTTGTTGGACTAAAGTGGGATTTTTTTTTTTTTTTTTCCTTTTACCTGTCCTACCCCACCTCATTCCCAGTAGTGCTGGGGATTGGACCCAGGGCCTCACGTATGCTAGGCAACGGCTCTACCACTGAGCTACATCCCTGGCCCCTAGAGTGGGATTTCTTCATTAACGATTTGTGGAATGTGGGGCTTGGCCAAGTACCTGAAAACTAGTGTTTTCACATAGTGATAAAGTCTGCAGTTGTGTTGACAGATAAGTGTCTAAGTTTTCTTTTTTCTTTTTTTTAAGAATAAACTTACTTGGTGAAAGTAGATTGGGAACTATAAGAGAAAACATTTTCCTGGCTGTCATTTTTTAAAAGAATCCTAATTCTTGGGTTCTGCCAGGCCCAAACTGTTAGTTTATTAATTTGTTGACACGAGGGTGGGAACATCAATGAATCTAAATAAGCCCGTGGGTTAGTTTGATAAGGAGAAAGGACAGCTTTCTAACGGCTTCTGCTATAGGTGAAGGCCAAGAGGAGGGGAACTAAAATCAGTCTCCTACTGTAGAGGACTTGGATGTGTTCATGGTCCATGTAGACCCAGATACCATTTGCCTTTCTGAAAAGCAGGCTGCTTAGGACTTTCATCTTGACAGGGTGAGGAGATGAAGAGCCATGATTTCAAAAGAGACAGGTAGACCCCCAGGTGCCAGGCTTAGGTAATCAGTATTGTCTGATTTAAGGAATTTGGAAGAATCATTGCATCAGGGCTTACCCCTTTTACCTGCAGACTCTGGTCACTCTCACAGGAAGGAAGTGATTTGTCATACTTTTTTTAAATTAAAAATTTTGTATTAATATATGTATATTTTTAATTGGCTCATAGTAGTTGTGCATATTTATGGAGTACAGTTTGGCATCTCAATGCACATAGATAATATGTAATGATCATATCAGAGTTGTGGTGTTTCTAGCCACAGTATATCATTTCTTTGTGGTAGCAACATTCAAAATCTTCCCTGTTAACTATCTGGAAATTTTCAATTAAATGTCAACCAGTTATCCCACTCCACTGTATATAATATTATAAATCATTCCTCTTAATGGTTGGCCTCAGCTTGCCTATCATGCACAAGGAGCTGGGTTCAATCCCCATCACCCCAAAATAATGGTAAAAGTTATTCCTCTTGTCCAGTTTCAACCCTGGGCCCATTAGCCACCCTCCCTCCATCCTTCCCAATCCACACTCTTCCCAGGCTCTGCTTACTGCTGTTCTATTTTCTTTGAGATCAGCTTCAGCTTCCACATGTAAGTTTAAACACATGGTATTTATCTTTCTGTGCCTGATTTACCTCACTTAACATGTGCTTCTGCTCTATCCATGTGCTTCTGCTGTAAATGGACTTGTCTGAATTCTTTGAATGATCCATGAGTGAGCAAGTCTCCCGAGAGATTAGATTGGGATTTTTGTGGGCTTTTCCCCAAATAAAAGAAGTTCCTCTGGCCAAGCTTTCTTAACACCCTCCACAAGCCAGCAGCTGTATACCCATTTTCCTCAACTACTGCTAGAGAACAAGGTAAGTTGTAAAGCTTCTGAATCAACCCTAGGATGGAGGCATGGCGTGTGTGGCTGGACCTTATGGGCCAGGATGGTTTAGCTGTGGAGACATGTCCACTGCCTGAGGTTGGTCAGGCTGACAGGCCTGCAGGGGAAGAGCCAGTGTAGCCCTGGTCTCTGCTGAGGTGGAGGGTGCCTCTTATGGCAGCTCATGCTTACTGTGCGTCTTAATCAGTTCCGTAATGAAGACCCAGCAGCATATCTGCAACTTCCCTTTAATTTTACAATTTTTATAATGAGAGTCCTTGTAGTGTGGAAAGTGCCTGTAGAAACCCAGCCAGCGTTCTGAACAGTCTATAAAGGAACACCGTGATTTTCTGACTCTGTCGTTTGGGTGAGGTTTGGCTCTGAAGGAGAGACAGCAGTTATCTCTGGTCCTAAATGCTAGGGCAAGAGTGGCTTCAAAGTTTCCAAGGAACTTCCTGATGAACTCATGACATTTCAGAGAATTCCTCTGTACTTATCATTTCTCATTTATTTATTCCACACTGACTGGTTTCCCATTATTTGAAAGAACATCATGAGCTGGTCTCTCGTTTGTCATGGTTGCATTTTGAGAATTTTACTGTGGGAGAGGAGTCTTTGCTCTGTCTGAGCCACATCTTGAGAACATCGTCCAGACACTTCTCAGAATTAGAGTTATCTGGTGAACTGCAGGTTCCCCTTTATAGACAATGAGGTCTAAAGCGACCGAGATACCACCCTGCTTCCTCCCTTTCTTTTCTTGTCCCTTCTCTCCTTTTATCTCCTTGCTCAAATCACACGCTTCCTTTTCTAAGGACAGGAGAGCTGGCAGACTGCCTACTGGCCTGTTGGCCTCAATTAGCCTTATATCATTGCAAAGGAATGCACGAATTCTCCAGAAGGTCTGTAGTATCTCTTTCTGTATTAGACTCTCACTACCTGCTTTCATAACAGGTCACTTAGCCAGAATCACTTCTTACTTACATATCTGACATTTCCTAGCCACTTGGATTACATCCCTAGATGCTCATCTCATTTTAATGATGATCCCAGAGGTATCTGCTATGAAATATTACTCCAGCATGCTCTGTAATACTTGAAAACTTTTCTTTAGGAGAGCAAACCTAACATAAGAGATAACCTGAAGACTAGCATCCTTACCCAGAAGGTGACTGGGTTATTAATCTGCAAATTGCCTGCTTGAGACTTTGTGCCGGTGTACAAGGTCCCACAGATGGACCAGGCCAGCCATATACAACAGAGGCCATGCGCATTGGCAGGACTTGGTCTCAGGATATTTCCCCGCTACTATTTAAATTCAGTCTCATATTGGGGGTTACATATGTGATCACAAATTAATTCTTTCTCTTCTGAAAATTTGGTTTTGAAGAACAGCTGTGTCTCCCTTCTGAATTCCTTAATTATTTATCCTCCCTGATATGTTAAACCTTTCATTAGTGTGGTGAATTGCCAAGTGTACAAAGAACTGCTTAGATCATGTAGCAAACAGTATAAACATTTGATAGGACATTTGAAGATACCACATGGTGAGCCAGGATCTATAGTAGTACCAAATACTGTGGAATCGATGAAGGTAGCTTGCTGTTGGAAGTTCTTTGTTAGTTTCTTTTTTCTTGAACTATAACATGGGGAGAGTACATATGTCATTTGAACTTTAAAAGGACCGATGTGCCCTTACTCTTGTTAAATTTGTAGTGCACAGGCCCATGTCAGAGTTCAAGTTTAGTGGAGAAAATTATTTACTTCCTATCTCTATCTGTCTATCTCTCGGGATGTTCTATATTGGCATCTGTGGGTTTGATTCCCTAACTACTGCTCTTGAGATTTCATCTCAACTTCTCAGTCCAGTGCTGTTTATAAAGATGCTCTAAATGATTTTTAAATCATTGGAATTTTACTTGGACTATGACAAGAACAAATGACTAACGGTGATCTAGAACACTCCTCGTTGCAAAGACTAGCACTCCAGTATTCCCAAGTGTTTTACTTAGAGTTTGTCCCCCATTTTTTACCCTTAGGTCCTGGGGATTGCAATTAGAAACATTAACCTCCCACTACACCCCACAAATCTCTGACCTCATCATAGCAACAGCTTTTGGTCTGTAAATACATTTTTAAGAATGATCTTTAGGTTCCTGATTTTTCTGTATTTGTTTTTATTCCACTGTGAATGCATTCTGCCACTTGTCCCTGGGTAATTGGTATTTCCATTCACAGGAAAGGGAAGTAAGAAAAGGGCAAACAACAGGTGCTAACTAAAGTCCTTGTTAGATTGTGGCTGAGGAGAACTGGGGAGCTCAGTGTCTTGTAAATGAAAGTAGGTTTCTGGAGTGGACAGAGGAAGAGCACCTTATGGTGTATCTGGATCCATTTCTCAAAGGCTTTGAAGGTTATAATTAGTTGCCACTGGATCACATGGCTGTGGGCTTCACGGCTTTATTTCTGGTCTGCAGGCCTTCAGTCAGAGAACAGGTTAGATCCAGACAAGGACTGTGTAGTTTAATTTGGTCGCTTCCTGGAGACATTTGGGGTTTTGACTTGACGACCACGTTATGCTCCTGGTCATCAAGCTCAGAGAGCAGCATTTGCCAAGCTGACCTGGACAAGGGTGGACGGTGGCAGGCTTGCCAGAAGGCTGGGAAACGTCAAGGACGCCTCCCCTCTCCAGTTACATCTGAGCAGTGAGTTGGAAGGACACAGGACCAGGCTGCAGCTTATCTGCTTTCTCCTCCCCAGGTGGAAAAATGGAGGCATAGTGCACCTCTGGAGTTCTGAGCACAGAAAGTGGGTGGACAGCTGGTACCAATGGAAACTGGTGTTCTCGAGACCAAGAAAGAGCAGCCTGTGTCCGGGATGTCCTTTTCCCCATCCCAGTGTGTATGTTCCACATCCTGCATGGGTTCTCTGGAGGGTCCTTAACCAATGTCTTCAGGAGTTTGTCACAGTGGATGACTGGATTTGGAGTTGCCCATCAAAACTGCACATTTTGAAATCTGCAAACCATAAGTAGAAACCCAACCAACCAGCCACCAAAAATAAATAGTTTGAAGAACAATCAATAATTAGGATAATCTCTGGTTTGCATGTCAGGAGGACCAGTCACATTAGGTGTAGGCTGCTGGAGAATGAATCTGGATTCACTTTGCAGGCATCGTCAGGGGTGGTGTGTAAAGATCAGTGCTGTAGAGGGGGGCCTGGAGCTACTGCACTAGGAGTCGGAGGTAGAGGAGGGTGCTTGTTTGATTTTGCACATTGATCTCATGACCTTCCAAATAGTGTTTCTTTCCATTTACTTCAGAAGCTTCCTTTCCTGCTTTTGATTTTTTTTCTGATACGGTGAGAAAAAATTTTGCTAATCTCATAATCGCAGTGTTATTAAGTGAAGTCAGTGGATTTGAGGCCAAGGTTTTTAAGTTGGAATCATAATTCTGTAGCCTCGTAGGTTAGCTCCTTGGGGGTTGCCACTCTTCTGAGTTGATGGAATAGTCATATACACAGGGCTTCATTTCTCATCCTTTTTTCGAGAAGATGACCATCTGCTACAAAAAAACATACCCTGGTTGATAGATGGGTGGGTCATCTCCAGGTCCGGTTTTCTTTGTGTCTCTCCTTCCCTACTCCTTTCTTCTCCTCCTACTCTTGCTTTGTGTACGAGTATACATCTACAGTCTCATACACATATCAAGTTTCTGTTTCTTTGATTGTTTGGGCCATGCCAGCAATTTCTGTTTTCTTCTTCTGTCAGCATCTTCAGGAGAAATGTGTACACAAAGGCAAAGAGGCTTTCAAAGTAAGCTCCATCCTCCTTTCGGTATTGGTGCAGACATCAAATTGAAGGCCATTCAGCTCTACCTGCTGCTA
Organism: Sciurus vulgaris; assembly: GCF_902686455.1. Lineage (NCBI taxonomy): Eukaryota > Metazoa > Chordata > Mammalia > Rodentia > Sciuridae > Sciurus > Sciurus vulgaris. Next base: position 64,475,974 of record NC_136476.1, read on the forward strand.
GTTCTCTCAGCAGCCTGGAGATTAACCTCTTCTAAGGCTCTGAGCTATTTTTGAGGTCGAGACGGCAACAACATTAAAGCTAGAACCCATTAGAAAATCACTTTCATCATCTCTTCTTTTTCCAAATCAGTGGCCCTTTTTTCTGATCTCATTACCCTTTAATCTCCTTTGTAGCAGAACAAGAAGACTGTTGGTTTGTGTTTGTGGCCAGTGAGGTTAGCATCCTTGATAACAGCCTCAGAAGACACCGAGATATTAAGAGAGCTGCACCGAGAGATGAATTCCATCTACGGGTGGAGGACTTCAGGCTGTAGGTGCCCTGCTTTCCTTGTGCAGAACCGTCATTTTTGTTGATGTTGTGCAAACCGGGCTCAAACTTTCCAAAAGACACACAGCAGAAAGCCTTTTGTTGCATTATTTCTAAAGGCTTGAAGTTTTGAAGGGAAGAGATTTTGTTTTCCTCTGGGCTACACAATGGAGCTTTCAGAGAACCTCTTTTAAAAGGAATAGCTAGAGCCTTTGTGTTGAAGGGTGTGTCTGTTGGCAGGGTCTGCTGATGCAGACAGACTGGCTGGTGATTAACAAAGGTCATTAGACTTTGGAATCTGGCAAGCCCCATCAGATGGTATGTCTTCTGTGCGTGGAAGGACGACTCCCAAGAAGCCAAGGCGTTGTGGAGGTTCCCCCAGAGCACCCCCAGAGCCTGCTGTAGAACAGGGTCTGGTCCTGGGTCGTCCTGTTCTAGCCAGTGCTCAGCTAGGACTCACAAGCCAGCCTATCAATCATGGAATAAAAGAACCTTTGGAGATCTTGGTGAATGACATTTGAGGAGGAGAAAGGTGCTGCTTTTCGGAAAGCAATGAAAACAGTTCATTCTTTGTTGGGAAGAGAAGAGCAGAGGAGGAGCCCAGCCTGCCCTGTAGCATTCACTGGTGACTGTCAGCCTGGCAGGATCCAGAAGACATGTTGTGCACGGAGGAGAAGCTCTGAGCTAAAATGGCTGCTCCCAAAGCTCAGGACTAGGGCAGCTTAGTGAGTCTTAGAGCTCCAGTGACGCAGGAGCTCCTATCTCTTGAAAGTGTGATAAACACATTCAGCAGAGCTGTGGCTTGTTTGGCTGAGATGAAAGGACTAAGCTGGGGGATGGGGAGTGCGCACTGGATGATCTGCTTTTTTCTGTGAAGTGTTCTAAATGCAGGAGTCGTCCGCACCATGGAAAAATTTGTTTTCAGGTCTAATGGACTGTGCGAAAGGAGAAGTGGGGTGGGGCCTCTGACTGCTGTAATTTGATCCAGAGCTGATAGCAACCTCTTCCACACAATTTGGGTTGGTGCTTAGACATAAAAGCTTGTGTATCTGGAATATTGAGACTTAGTTAGCTGAAAAGACTCTGGTGCATAGTTCAATGTTTATTGAAAAAGGATAAATTGCTGGGTGAAAGAAGAGGAGGTAAATATCTGCGTCTCACTCTGCAAGCTCAGTGTGTCCAGAGCTGGACTTGCCAGAAGTTATTTTAGCCAGCTATCAGGAGGAGCATTCTTTCAGAGAAAATCCTGGTGCAATGGCTCCTTGCACTCCATTGACATATTGTCACTGGACTTTGTTCCTCCTGCAGAAATCATTTATCTTTTATAAGAAAGGTACAGAAAATTGCATCATAAAATGGATTTGGCTACAGCTTTAGTTCTTGGACATCTGGTTCTAGATTACAATGACTCAGTAGAGTTTACGATGAGCTTAATGAAGTAATTCATTAAGATAATAACGGGCTATCTCAAGGTAGGAGATAGATTTAGGTAGGAAGGATGACACCTTTCTAATACATCTTTGACTTCTAGAGGGTGGGACTCTCCATTGAGTTAGTGTGAAGGCTTTCTGTCCACTTGAGTCATGTGGTAACTAGCAGTGAAGGTGGCCAGGCAGGTTTTGCCTTATTCACCCAGGTTCACAGCGTTTGCATCCAAAACGTGCATCCACTTCATGTTATAAAGGAGAGAAGAGGAAATAGACAAAATCCAGATTTATGAAGCCCTTCTTCAAACTGCCAGCTTCTGTTGTCTTAATGTAGACTGAGGTGCCAAGGTGCAACTTTAAACTAAAATCTGGATTGTCATCTAAAGCTGGTTGTTTGAAAACCCCAGAGAAATATTTTACGACCTAATTAGATTGGAGAAGCTGTCAGGTTTTAATTGGTAGGTGGCAAAAGAGCAAATAACCATTTAGCTCATGAAAGAAAAAAACTAAATTATTTGGCAAACAGGTGTACCCTAATATCAGTGAGGATATTAAAGCAATACAAGTGAGAATAAAATCCACCACTCCCAAGATTTCAATGCTGTTCCACTGTTGAGTGATAAGGCACCAATGTAGTAACATTAAAACAGCTGGTGGAGATTGAGATTTGCCCTTTCTTCCTGTGGACAGCCTCCATACTTTTAAGAAGACTCTAGTTTAAAAAGAAAATCAGTCCAAGGCAGAACCAGTGTCAATATTAAGATACCGAGAAATTTGAATTTAGTGGAGAAACTCAGAAACTGCTAAAACTTGTGAAGTATTAAGGGTTTCCTTGATACATGACATTTGAAGATATATCAAACCCCTAAACATTTATCTGCTTCTTTGAAGTTATGAAGTCAAGGACATCGTCTCTAGTATGTCTGATTGCCTGTCTTTGGCCAGGGTTCCAGCTAAAACTGAGTAAGAGCAATATACTGATGTTGGAATTTTCTCCATGAACAGACATTTGGCCCCCTCAGATTGAAGTATGTGGTTGGTGCATTCCTTACAATGCTTTGCTCTGACTTCTCCACAGGTGCCTAATGTGAGAGGGTAGACCTGGATCATGGAGGTGCTTCAGTGTGATGGCTGTGATTTCAGAGCCCCGTCTTATGAAGATCTCAAGGCACACATTCAGGATGTCCACACAGCATTTCTGCAGCCAACTGATGTTGCTGAGGACAATGAGGATGAGCCACGATCCGGGTCTATGAATGCCAGTAATCAGACGGAGGTGGAGTTTTCTTCCATAAAGGATGAATTTGGAATTGCGGAGGATTTATCAGGTAGCTCTATACTAAACTCAGCATATCTGATATCTCCTAATTGCTCTCATTTATTTTTTTAGCCTACAGCCATGGTTCTTGATACATGTGACTTCTACGGAGTCTCTTATTCTTTGTGAGCCATTTTGTTGTTTGTGCATCGTTCTTTCTCTTCTAAAGGAGCCCAAGTTATTATCCTTTTAGCTTCTTTAATTTTGAGGACAAAGTTGTAGAATAATATCGCAGTTTATGAAATTTGTGCTTTTCTAGCTCTGTGGCTCATCTCTGGAGATAAAGAAGAGAGTTGTAACTAGAGCCATACACTGCATCTTCATCAGAGAGAAGGGGCCTGATAAGCCTGTTCATTAGTGCTCTGAATTCTCTTCATGACAGCATCTTGAGGCACTAGGTCTTTTGAATGATGCAATGTTTATTAATGAAGAATAATTGAAATGGTACTGATTTGCATGATTGAATTTCTTAATTCTCTTTTCTCACTTTGCCTTTGCCTTCATTCTCTTTAGGTCAAAATGCAACTGCATTGGGGACCGGAAGTTACTATGGCCACAGTCCAGGATATTATGGTCAGCATATTGTCCCTAATCCCAAACCAACAAACAAGTTTTTTCAATGCAAGTTCTGTGTACGCTACTTCAGGTCAAAAACCCTCCTCATAGAACACACTAGGAAAGTCCACGGGGCTCAAGCTGAAGGGAGTTCGGCAGGACCCCCCATCCCAGGATCCTTAAATTATAATATCATGATGCACGAGGGATTTGGAAAGGTCTTCTCTTGCCAGTTTTGCACATATAAGTCACCGAGGAGGGCAAGAATAATCAAGCACCAGAAGATGTACCACAAAAACAATCTGAAGGAGACCACAGCTCCTCCACCTGCTCCCGCTCCCTTGCCAGATCCCGTGGTTCCTCCTGTGTCCCTGCAGGACCCCTGCAAGGAACTGCCAGCAGAGGTGGTAGAACGTAGCATCTTAGAATCCATGGTCAAGCCTTTGACTAAGTCTCGAGGCAACTTCTGTTGTGAGTGGTGCAGCTACCAAACGCCCCGCCGAGAACGCTGGTGTGACCACATGATGAAGAAACACCGAAGCATGGTCAAGATCCTGTCCAGCCTCAGGCAGCAACAGGAAGGGACTAACCTACCCGAAGCGCAGAACAAGAATGCCCCCAGTCCCCCGTCCAACTCCACCTATCTGTCCATGAATGCTGCAAGCCGGGAGATGCCCAACACTAACGTCTCCAACTACAGGGGCTCCATCGGCAACTCCATCATGAGACCCAATTCTTCAGCTTCCAAGTTTTCGCCCATGTCTTACCCTCAGATGAAGCCGAAGTCACCTCATAATTCTGGCCTTGTGAACTTGGCAGAGAGATCCCGTTATGGAATGACTGACATGACCAATGCTTCTGCTGACCTGGAAACTAACAGCATGCTCAATGACTCTAGTTCTGATGAAGAGTTAAATGAAATAGACAGTGAGAATGGCTTAAATGTTATGGATCACCAGACTTCGGGCCTGTCTGCAGAGCAGCTGATGGGCTCGGACGGCAACAAATTGTTGGAGACCAAGGGGATTCCGTTTAGAAGATTCATGAATAGGTTCCAGTGCCCCTTTTGTCCTTTCCTTACCATGCATCGACGTAGCATCTCCCGTCACATAGAAAACATCCACTTATCTGGAAAGACAGCTGTCTACAAATGTGACGAATGTCCGTTTACTTGCAAGAGCTCTTTAAAACTTGGGGCTCATAAACAGTGTCACACGGGTACCGCATCAGATTGGGATGCTGTGAACTCCCAGAGTGAAGGCATCTCCTCCTCGCTGAATGAAGGTGTAGTGTCCTACGAGAGCTCCAGCATCAATGGTAGGAAGTCGGGAGCCATGTTGGATCCCTTGCAGCAACAGCAGCCACCCCAGCCGCCGCCGCCGCCGCCGCCGCCACCACCATCGCAGCCACTCCAGCAGCCACCGCCACCGCAGCTCCAGCCACCACATCAGGTGCCACCCCAGCCACAGCCGCCACCCACGCAGCCACCACAGCCTCCCACCCAAGCCCCGCCCCTGCACCCCTACAAGTGCACCATGTGCAGTTACTCCACCACCACCCTGAAAGGGCTCAGAGTCCATCAACAGCACAAACATTCATTCTGTGACAACTTGCCAAAATTTGAGGGGCAGCCCTCAAGCCTACCACTGGAAAATGAGACCGACAGCCACCCCTCTTCCAGCAGCACTGTGAAGAAAAGTCAGACCTCAATTCTTGGGTTGTCCTCCAAGAACAATTTTGTAGCTAAGGCCTCTAGGAAGCTCGCCAATGACTTTCCTCTCGATTTATCGCCCGTGAAGAAGAGAACTAGGATCGACGAGATAGCAAGCAACCTGCAGAGCAAGATTAACCAGACCAAACAGCAGGAGGATGCGGTGATCAACGTGGAGGATGACGAGGAGGAAGAGGAAGACAACGAAGTGGAGATAGAGGTGGAGCTGGACAGGGAAGAAGAGCCAACGGAACCGCTGATGGAGGTTCCCACTTCCTTTTCAGCCCAACAGATTTGGGCCCGAGATGCCAGTGAGCCCCAGAAGGAGCCCAATTTCCGCAGCGTCACCCACGATTACAACGCCACCAACGGGGCTGAGATCGAGCTCACCCTTTCTGAGGACGAAGAGGATTATTACGGCTCCTCGGCAAGCATGAAAGATCATCAGGTTTCCAACACTGCTCTGCTGAATACCCAAACTCCTATCTATGGAACCGAGCACAACAACGAAAATACAGACTTTGGTGACTCTGGAAGACTTTACTATTGCAAACACTGTGACTTTAACAATAAATCTGCCCGGAGTGTTAGCACCCACTACCAGCGAATGCACCCCTATATTAAATTCAGCTTTAGGTACATCTTGGACCCTAATGATCACAGTGCAGTGTACAGGTGCCTGGAGTGCTATATCGATTACACAAACTTTGAAGATCTCCAGCAGCATTATGGTGAACACCACCCAGAAGCCATGAATGTACTCAACTTCGATCATTCGGATCTGATCTACCGGTGTCGGTTTTGTTCCTACACGAGCCCGAATGTGAGAAGCCTGATGCCACATTACCAAAGAATGCATCCCACGGTGAAGATCAACAACGCCATGATCTTTTCCAGCTACGTCGTGGAGCAGCAGGAAGGTCTGAACACGGAATCCCAGACCCTAAGGGAGATCCTGAACTCGGCTCCCAAGAACCTGGCGACATCCACTCCTGTGGCTCGTGGTGGTGGTATGCCTGCTGCGTTTGGTAAGACCACTCCTTCGAAGACCTTCACTCCAGAATGTGAGAACCAGAAGGATCCCTCGGTCAACACCGTGGTCGTGTACGATTGTGATGTTTGCTCATTTGCCAGCCCCAACATGCATTCTGTCTTGGTTCACTATCAGAAGAAACACCCTGAAGAAAAGGCCTCCTACTTTAGGATCCAGAAAACCATGCGCATGGTGTCTGTGGACAGGGGCTCTGCCCTTGCTCAGTTGTCATTTGAGGTGGGTGCTCCAATGTCTCCCAAAATGTCCAACATGGGTTCCCCACCCCCCCCACCACCCCCGCCACCAGACCTCAGTACTGAGCTTTACTACTGCAAACACTGTTCCTACAGCAATCGGTCAGTTGTGGGAGTGCTTGTTCACTACCAGAAAAGACACCCAGAAATAAAGGTTACTGCCAAATATATCAGGCAGGCTCCTCCCACAGCTGCAATGATGAGAGGGGCCGAAGGGCCCCAAGGCTCCCCTCGGCCTCCCGCCCCTATGCAGCAGCTGAACCGGAGCAGCTCTGAGAGAGACGGACCTCCCGTGGAGAATGAGATGTTCTTTTGCCAGCACTGTGATTATGGGAACCGGACAGTCAAAGGTGTACTCATTCATTATCAGAAGAAGCACCGAGACTTCAAGGCCAACGCAGATGTGATCCGGCAGCACACGGCCACCATCCGAAGCCTCTGCGACCGAAACCAGAAGAAACCTGCCAGTTGCATCCTTCTCCCCTCCTCCGGAGTGGAGCGGGACAAAACTAAACTCCGAGCACTCAAATGTAGGCAGTGCTCATATACCTCCCCCTACTTCTATGCACTGAGGAAGCATATCAAGAAAGACCACCCTGCCCTGAAGGCCACAGTCACGTCCATCATGCGATGGGCGTTTCTGGATGGCTTGATAGAAGCTGGCTACCACTGTGAGTGGTGCATCTATTCCCACACGGAGCCCAATGGTTTGCTCCTGCATTACCAAAGGAGGCATCCAGAGCACTACGTGGATTATACCTACATGGCTACCAAACTCTGGGCAGGGCCAGATCCGTCCCCGTCCTCTCTCACCATGCCAGCTGAAGCCAAAACATACAGGTGCAGGGACTGTGTTTTTGAAGCCATCTCCATCTGGGACATCACCAATCATTACCAAGCATTCCACCCTTGGGCTATGAATGGCGATGAGTCGGTGCTGCTGGATATCATCAAGGAGAAAGACACGGTGGAGAAGCCCATCCTAACGTCGGAAGAGCTGGCAGGCCCTGTGAATTGTGAAAACAGTATGCCCACCCCACTCCCCGAGCAGGAAGCTGAATGCCCAGAGGATGCAAGACTTTCCCCAGAGAAAAGCATGCATCTTGCTTCAGCCAACCCCGCCATATCCTCCACCCCATACCAGTGCACGGTGTGCCAGTCGGAGTATAACAACTTGCACGGCCTCCTCACCCATTATGGGAAGAAGCACCCTGGCATGAAGGTGAAGGCTGCTGACTTCGCCCAGGACATCGACATCAACCCAGGTGCCGTCTACAAATGCAGGCATTGTCCCTACATCAACACTCGCATCCACGGTGTCCTGACTCACTACCAGAAGCGACACCCGGCCATCAAGGTGACCGCCGAGGACTTCGTGCACGACGTGGAGCAGTCGGCTGACATAACCCAGAATGACATGGAGGAGACGAGCAGGATTTTCAAGCAAGGGTACGGCGCCTACCGGTGCAAACTCTGTCCGTACACGCACGGCACTTTGGAGAAACTCAAAATCCATTACGAGAAGTACCACAACCAGCCAGAATTCGATGTCTTCTCCCCATCCCCCCCGAAGCTGCCCGTCTCCCTCGAGCCCGAGATAACCACTGAAGTGAGCCCCTCCCAAATCTCCATCACCGAGGAGGAGGTGGGAGAGGAGCCCGTGTCCACTTCTCACTTCTCTACCTCGCACCTGGTCTCCCACACTGTGTTCCGGTGCCAGCTCTGCAAGTACTTCTGCTCCACGCGGAAGGGGATCGCCAGGCACTACCGCATCAAGCACAACAACGTCCGCGCCCAGCCCGAGGGCAAGAACAACCTCTTCAAGTGCGCCCTGTGTGCCTACACCAACCCCATCCGCAAGGGGCTGGCAGCCCACTACCAGAAGCGCCACGACATCGACGCCTATTACACCCACTGCCTGGCAGCCTCCAGGACCATCAGCGACAAGCCCAACAAGGTGATCATCCCGTCCCCGCCCAAGGATGACTCCCCTCAGCTGAGCGAGGAGCTCCGGAGGGCAGTTGAGAAGAAAAAGTGTTCCTTGTGCTCCTTCCAGTCATTCAGCAAGAAGGGCATCGTGTCCCATTACATGAAGCGCCACCCGGGGGTGTTCCCAAAGAAGCAGCACGCCAGCAAGTTGGGGGGCTACTTCACGGCCGTCTACGCGGATGAACACGAGAAGCCCACGCTGATGGAAGAGGAGGAGAGAGGCAGCTTCGAGAAAGCCGAGGTGGAGGGCGAGTCCCAGGAAATCGAGTGGCTCCCGTTCCGCTGCATCAAGTGCTTCAAGCTGTCCTTCAGCACCGCGGAGCTGCTGTGCATGCATTACACTGACCACCACAGCCGGGACCTGAAGAGGGACTTCGTCATCCTAAGCAACGGCACCCGCTTGCAGAGCTCCACCTACCAGTGCAAGCACTGTGATAGCAAGTTGCAAAGCACAGCCGAGCTGACCTCACACTTGAACATTCACAACGAGGAATTCCAGAAGCGTGCCAAACGTCAGGAGAGGAGGAAACAGCTTTTGAGCAAGCAGAAATATGCAGATGGTGCTTTTGCAGATTTCAAACAAGAGAGGGTAAGGATATGTTTTGATTCCCCTTCCCCCAGGAGGCCTCTCATCACTGGTGCCCACATGCACTACTTCTTCGTTGCCAGCCAAGCTGCTGCAGGCTTCCTAGTGACTTAGCTTGCCAGAGAGCGCAATAAGTCAATTAAACATTTCGAGCTTGATTATCCCCTGTTCTATGCTCACCCCTCTCCACGGTCCTGTTCCCCTCCCTCTCTCCCTCTGACTCCTCCCATGGCTCCCCAGGGGAGGTTTGGGGTGGTTTCTGTGTATGTCTTTCTGCCAAGTAGCCTAATCTGAAGCCTAGTTATACAACAGTGCTCGCTCTTTCCTAAGGCCGTTGTGGGCTGTCTCTTGGTACCATTAGCACTTCTCAGCCATGTCTTGGTCTTCAGTGTTTGCTCCAGCCACCTAACACCTCAAGGAGTAGATGTTTTTTTGTTTTTTTTAAATCAAGACGTTCATTAATGGCGCAGCTGTGCAACGTTCCGCCTGCGTAGTTGAAACTGGTTTGAAAACCAGATAACTTAGTGGCAGTGACGATGAGCTTCCTGCACAGAAATCTTCTCTACTCACAAGCCGTAACATATTTGGGTTCCAGAGACTGTGTCTAGTAGGCAGGATGCCATGACTGAAGAAGTTGTTATATAAAAATACTCGCCTATGTCTCCCTTGGTGTTTAACCTGCTAATCTGCTTTAAAATAAAATATGCCAGTAAACTACAAGAATAAATGCCTGCCTTTGAGGGAGGGCTTGGAGTACTGATGGCTACCACTGTATTTTACCAGCCTTTTGGCCACTTAGAAGAGGTGCCAAAGATCAAGGAGAGGAAAGTGGTGGGCTACAAATGTAAATTCTGTGTGGAAGTGCACCCAACGCTCCGAGCCATCTGCAATCACCTGCGGAAGCACGTCCAGTATGGCAATGTCCCGGCCGTGTCCGCCGCCGTGAAGGTGAGGATGGAAAGTTCTGGATGCGTGTTCTCGCGTGTGAGCGGCTCCAGGTACCTATTAACCCATGGCTGAAAACAGCTCGGGAAAGAGCATCTCGGAGTGCAGGCGCTCCTGAGTGGTGCTCCCCTCGGTTGGGCTTGCTTTGATTTCTTTGCAGGTTGGACCTTCATCGTCTTTCTGTTGGGGGAAAGGTCGCGTTTTGATCTGGTTTCCTCCCGTGTGGATAGTTTGTGGACACAGAAGGTCCTGGATTCTCGGTACAGGAGGCTTTGGGTGGTCCTTTCATTCTGTTAGTGTCCTTAGGACTTCGCTCTTCCAAGCGGCCTGAGCTCTTACGAGGAATCAAGTGGGTTCTGTTCGTATCATCTGCTCCTCCTGCTGCTGGAATCTTCCTGTTCTCATCTGGAGGAGGATGCAGAAAGTCCAGGAGAACTTGTCCTTTGCTTCTTATCTTGGGTCCTAGGGGGAGCGTGAAGGGTATTAATTCAACCCAAAGCCAAAGCCTTCAAGTTATAAAGTTATACTTGACCCCAAGAGCCCTCTGAACTGGCTTGTCTTTTCCGTCCCTTCTGCCCATGTGGTGCCACCAAGTGTCCTCCCTCCTCCCCTCTTTCACAAGGTCACCTGTTCTGAACATCGTAATCCAAAGAGCAACCACAGTTTCCATATCTACACTGCTATCCCTACTTCGCAGAATATGGTTGCTGAGCGCGTGTCATTTTTGAACACAGAATTTAACTCAGGTCTCTGCCCTTTCTCTCTGGATACGTGAATGTATTTTTGTCATCTGCCCTTCTTGATCTTGCATCCTGTTTTTGCCAATTTAGCACAAAGGTAAAGCTTCTACTTCATTGAAGACTGAAGCCTTCTGTCTTTGGACAGAACAATGGCAACCCAGGGACAGCAGCAGGTGGCTTCCTCTACATACCACCGCAGCGTGCCCCAGGATTGTTTCCTGGAATCATGCAAGAGAAAATCAGATCCAACGAACTACCTCGAAAAATGGGTGACTTAAAACCAGGCTGCTGCTTAGCTCTTGGGATGCATTTTGCAGCCACCTTCAGAAAAGGGGTGAGGGTGAGGTCACTGTCTGCGGGTGGGAGGCAGAGAGCAGGGTCTTTTGCTTTGCCTCTCATCAAATGATGGTCCAAGGCTCTTTGATGGTCAGACTGTGCCGCTGTTTTCTCTTCTCGCTTTCCTTTCCTCTGAACTGTAACCCTCACCAAACTTTGTGTCAGTCTAAATGAGAACATAGTTGAACTTTTCTTTTAAAGATGAGCAACCAAGTGAACTCGCTTCAGGCTGGGATGACACCTCTCACGTTCCCCAGGCAGCACAACCTTTGTTTGGATATGTTACCTTAAACCCACCCTGGCATGAAGAACGGCAGTCAGGCTTGCCCTCCCTCTAGGGGGAGCCAGAGAGGCAGGGGAGGACATTTACCAGGAAATGCTGATGAGCTTGGGAGAATGACGGGAGCAGAGGAAAGCTGGGGGCATTAATGATGGATATTTATTTTGTTGGTGGGGCATGTGTGTGTGTGTGGTTCTCTTAGCAGGAGGCTGACGACCCTTCCCACTTGTTCCTGGATGGATTGGAAGCAGCCAGAGATGCCAGTGGCGCCCTGGTGGGCCGGGTGGATGGTGGACACTGCTTGCTTGATGGAATGTTGGAGGAGGAAACCCGGCCGGGGGGATACCATTGCAGTCAATGTGACAGAGTCCTGATGTCCATGCAGGGGCTGCGTTCTCACGAGAGGAGCCACCTGGCCCTGGCCATGTTTACCCGCGAGGACAAGTACAGCTGCCAGTATTGCTCCTTTGTCTCTGCCTTCAGGCACAAGTAAGTGCTATTGGGTGGTCCCTAGTGGTCTCCGGGGGCAGCTTTTGTAGTCGAAGGCGGCTAAGCTAGAGCAGGAGGAACCAGGATGAGCAAGAAAGGCCCCAGGGATGGTGGTTTACCTGCCCTCATCCTCCCTTGAGTCTTAGTTGTCTCAGCTGTAAAATGGGACTAAGAACAGGAGTGATTGGGTGGCACTAGATTTGCAAATGTGGGCATTTTAAAGAATGAGAATTGGAGGAATCACTATGCTTTATCCAAGGGAGGATGCTAAGTTTACTGATCTGCCAAATATTCAGCCACAGCTGAGCCGTCATTTAAGGAAGCAAAGTTCCATTTGGAAAGCTGAGTTGCTAAAGAGGGAGAATGAGGACTGTTAAGCCATGTGACCACAGAACCAATCATGGCTTGTGATTTTAAAAGAGACCTTGAAAAGCAAAGAACTTCCTGGATGCTAAAGAGTTGCTCAAAATACAGGAGTGGAGATGTGGTAGCTTCCCACCACCCGTCACCGCTTTTAAAAGTGTGCACTTGGGGTTGGCGTGTAAGGCTTCATGGGGTGATGGGAAGGAGTTTTGAGAAGCAAGCTCATCTCTCCCTCTAGTTCATAAGTATTTACCGAACTGCACCTGGCACATTGTCTGGCACATAGTGGAGACCCAGTAAATACTTGTGAACAAAGGAAGATCGCCCAGTAGGCATTGCACCTTGGAGGAATACAAAAATGAGCAGGACAGGGTCTGTGACTTAAGGGTGAGGTGATAAAGCAAGCAAAGAAAGAGCTTGGCAGAATAAGGTGCATTTAGAAATAGCATTAAATGCTGTGAAGTTCAATGAAGGAAATTGTTAGTTCTACTTGGGGAGCATCAGGACGGTTTTATGGAGGGTTGGCTACTTGAGTCAAGTCTTCAAGGAAGAAGCTAGGACTGGAATAATTGGGAAAGGAGGCTAAGTGTGGAGGACAAGATGAGTGGCTAAGCCAGGGAGGGTGGAGGCTCCATGGAGCCCAGCTGGGGTTGGGGCGGGTTTCAGTTTGACCAGTCCTTAGGTTACAGGTAAAGGACTAGTGGAAGATGCGAATGTTGGAGTAGAGACCAGATTTGGAGTCTCTCAATGCCAGGGATGAACACTTAACAAGTTTCACTCCTGGTAAATGGAAGAGTCGGGATGAGTAAGTAGCCATAACTGGTAATTTTTGTCCCTCACTATATATTCGAATTCTAGTATTACCTTTTTATATTCTCAAAACTGCTCTTTACGTGAGGGATGTTTCTATTGTTATCTCTATTTTATGGATAAGAAACATGAGACCTGGAGAGGGTAAGTAACTTGCCTAAGGTCACACAGCTGACAAGTAATAGTTGAGATTTTATCCCAGCCAGCCTTACTCCCTAACTCTTGCTCTTGAGTTGAAAAGATTGAAAAGATAGAGGAGATTATTTCAGAAGTGGTAATAGTAGCTGATCCAAGAAGTTTGGGAATGGTCGAGGCTATGGGTCTGCATCCTGTTAAGTGGTAAGCAGTAGCATTGCTGTATGAGTCATTTAGAATGGAATTTAGTTCTCTGGGGCACTGACACAAATTAGAACTTTTCCCCACACTTTGCTTGGTGCACTTATTCTTTTTTAGACTCATAATTGTCATGAAGTACAGGGGTTTCTTCTAATTAAATAATGTCCTTGTAAGTTGCTTCTAGAAGACTGATGTACAGCAGACGGGGTTGGGTTCATCACAGGGGGTGACTAGCCCCCTTGATCACATGACTCCTTCAAACTCACTTGTACTATGCCTCAATATCACGTAGATTCCGGAACAGACCAGCCCACTGCAAGCAGGAGAGTCACTTTGAGAACTCCCTTCTCTACTCCAGTGTTCACCCTGCAAGTAGAATTAAAATTTAAAAACATAGCCATTTTTAAATGCTAAGTCTAATTTCCATCCTTGTTTTGGCTTAATTAAATGGATGCTCTCACTTCCTGGGCAGAAAATATGAATTGACCTTTGTCATATTTTCTTTTTCTGGATGCCTTCTTCCAGTGATTGGACTTTAGAGAAGAGATGATCTCCCATGATTTTGTTACCACTTGCCACATCCGTCACCCTAGAAAGACCTCTTCGTCTCTTTCTTTAGCTTCCCCTCCTCTTAGAAGAAGTTTTCAAAAACTCTTAGTTATCGATTTTCTTATGTGGCGAGTGCCATCGTTAGAAAGGAGATGAAGGAATTTTGCACAGCTTAGAAGTGGGACTCCTAGAAAAGGTGGAGAAAATGTTGTATGTAATTTTTAACTTGTTTCCCTTTTTTCCCTTTCCATATCCAGTTTGGATCGCCATATGCAAACCCACCACGGACACCATAAACCATTCCGATGCAAGCTCTGCTCCTTCAAGTCCTCGTATAACAGCCGGCTGAAAACACATATACTCAAAGCTCATGCTGGTGAGTTGGTATTCATGGGGCACAAGTTCTTCAGCCTGCTCTGAGTTCACAATCTAGTGGTCTTTATATTGAGTGGAATTTTAAGTTTCTTGCCCCACACATGAGCCTAAGCTCTTCCTGAAATGGTTGCAGGTTCAGTTTTATTTTTAACTGTTAAAGAAAACTGGAAGCAAAATCAGAAAAGTATTTTTAAGAATTACCTGAAGTCAAAATAATCAGCCATGTCATGTTTAATTCATCCTACCAATTAGAATGAGACTGTTTTGATTTTTTTAAAGATATTTCTGAATTACCAAGCCTTGCCAGTGGAATGACAGAGAATCGTTATATCCACTAAAGAAAATTCCCAACTAAAATTAAAGTCATAATCTCAAGGAAGTTGGATGGACCAAAGAGAACTCAAAGTGTGTGAGATTTTTCAAGATGTGCCCATGGGTCAGTCATTTCCTTTCACTTTGGAGTCATAACTGTGTAGGAACTGTGCTGTCCCTCTCAAGCCATCATTTCTCTTTGGGCCAACCTGGTGAACGCCTGGTACCTATTAGGTTCTACACTGAGCATGTTACAGGTATCATCCTACTCAGTCTTCACGATGATCCTAAAGGGTAGGTGCTGTGTAGCTTCCTTTGTGTCTTGCATAACACTTTATAACCTTTTGAATAACATTATAAAACTACCTAGAACCTGGGACCTTCACTTTTGCCATATGTTTGTACCCTGTGTCTCTTTGCTATCTCCAGAGTGTTTGACCCTGTTGAACTGACTTTTTAACCATAAAACTACTCTCAGCTGCTCTGAGCCCCACTGGGGGTTGGAGATAGGACAGGGAGATTAGCTACTTGGGCCTGCTTCTGTGTATGGTTGTTTTCTTATCTCCAAGAAATGTCTCCTAAACTTCAAGGTGTAAATGGCTTCAGAGTTCAACCCAGACTTTTCTAACCTGTGCGTATTATAAATTATTCTGCTGGGACAGCATTCTGGTCAAAAGCTCTGAGGGCTGGGTGAGTGGTTAGACTGTGGGAAGGACTTTGAGGAGTGTTCAAGACTGCACGCTTACTCCAAGGCACTAAGCTGAAGACTGGTCTTGGGGCTGACCAAGCTGACTGGCTTCCTTCTGCTCACTGGCTGGCAGGAAGGAAGCATCCAGAAAGAGAGAATAGGAGCAGTGTATTTCCAGTAGGTCTCCATGACATGGCTCTGAGTCACTGAGAGAAGTTTGACTTCTAAAGGTCTCTCTCTTTGTCTCGTCTATTCTAGGTGGATTGTTTTATAATATTTTAAAGGGTGAACAATGGTGTGATCCAAACAAATAAATCTGGACTTGAATTCTCTCTCATGTGGTGGGACTCAAAGCCACCCAGCAAGACTCATGCAACCAAGCTTGCATTTAAGGAAAAAAAGCAAGTAGTATAAGGACAGTAACCTTGCCTATAATAGTATGCACAAGAAAATAGCTTAGACCCCTGCCCAGCATTGTTGCCTAACTCCTAGGCAGTGGTCAGGAGGCCAAGTGATTTGTGTTCTTGTCTGGATCCTCTGAATCTTTGTAACTTCTTTCCTTGTGCTGTATAATGCTCTGTAAATCAAGGTTTTCTGTAGTTCTCTTCAGGACTTCTTGGAAATGCAAGCTCTGAAGGTCATCAGTGGTGAGAAGATTTAATTGCAAAACTTGGATGCTGAGCTCTCTGCATATAAAACCAGTTAGTAATTTTTATGGTAGTAGTCAGGTAACAAAATCTCAGCCAGCTAAAAGCAAGGGCGGGCCTACCCTCCATTCCTCTTCCTCTTAATCTGTAGACCCACAGCACTGCCATTCATTTGTACTGACTTGTAAAACTTATAATACCCATGATCCTGTTCTCTTTTCTTCCTTCTCTTTTCCTCTGAGTTAAAATTTTCACTTTAAAAATAAATTTTTAAAAAGTATGTTTATTAGAAATAAATTGAAAATGAGGCTGGGGATGTAGTTCAGGGTTAAAGTGTCTTCCTAGCATGCATGAGGTTCTAGATTCAGTCCCTTTCTCTGCACCCTCCCCCCAAAAAAATGAAAATGAAAGGAATATGCTCAGTCATCTATACTCTTATTATCTAAAGACCACTCTTCTTAACATTTGATTTTTCCCCTTTTAACTATTTTTTTCTGTAATCGTTTTTAACAGTTGTGGTTATGATGTAATCAAAAAATATTTTTGCCTTTCTGTTTGTTTTCAGTTTTTCATACTATCATAAACTCTCAAATTTGTTTAATGATAGTTCATCAAGAGGATATGTCCACATTTGTTTAATCATTTCTTTATGTTTGAACAGGTGGTTTCATACCTTGAAAAGGAAATAATGTAAATATCTGAATAAAAATTTCTCTATATTTAAGTATATATTCTTTACAGAAACTCTCAGAAATAGGATTGTGGGGTTGGGGGCTTAAGTGCTTTTGTTGTTACCAAAAGCAAAATTGCTTTTCTGAATTGATCATACTAATATACATTTGCCCAACAACATACAATGCCCACTTCATTCTTAAAATGTCATTAACTGAAAAGTTAACTTATGGCAAAGATAAGCCTCCCTCTTGCCCTAACTTGGTCCTGCTGATCAGTGTGATATTTCACTTTCAGTTTACTTTGTTGAAGAATATTTGTGATACATTTAACCCTCCTCGTGTTCACATACACAACTCTTTCCATCAAAGAAATGATGTATTTTTACCCATTTTTGCACTGTTGGTTTGGATAGGAAAATGGAGTTTTATGATGAGGTTTGTGAGCTGGTTAGAAATAAAAAAAAATGTGTGCACACACACACACACACACACACACACAAACTTGGTCTGTGGGATGAGGGGGTGTGTAGTTAGTCAGGAAATAAAGATTGGGAATCACATAGTAGAGCTTGCTTGAAGTGACTGTGCGCTTAGAAAAGCCACCAGTAGATCTTTAGGTTAAGAATTAAGCATATTAGTTCCTGTGGTTGACCAAAACCTGACATGGTCAATTCTAGGATGGAGAGGGAGGAAAAGGGATGGGGAAACCTTTCTGAAGGCGGTAACACAGACAGTTGGTTTCACTTCCTACTGAGGAATCATCCCAGAGTCTCACCTTCTGTAGTAGAACATGAGAGAACAGGGACCAGCCCACTTGGTTATGGAGTGCATGGAAGCGTCTCATCCTCAAGGAATCTGGTGGGCCGGGGGTTGGCCCAGGAGGATTCCTAGACCACAAAACCTGGGAAGCGCATCTCTGGAATGAAGGAATTGTGTGGGTTTGTTCTCTGCCCTGCCTTCTCCCCTCCTACTCTGTCTCCTATCTGTCCTTACCACCTTCTCCTTCCAGGTGAACATGCCTACAAGTGTTCTTGGTGCTCATTTTCCACCATGACAATCAGCCAGTTGAAAGAACACTCCCTCAAGGTCCACGGAAAAGCCCTGACCCTCCCGCGGCCACGGATTGTCAGTCTCCTCTCCTCACATGCCCACCACTCCTCCCAAAAGACAACCCCAGCTGAAGAGGTGGAAGACTCCAACGGTAAAAACGGTGGGCTGGGTTCATTGCCACTCGTGCTTTCTAGAGGGAACCCATACTTGAAAACTTGACAGTTCAAGGGAAGGAAGAAGTATGGGGAGGGTGAGAGAGTCTAGAAATTGGAGTTGGGAGGGGTGTGGCCTCAGAATTGCATGGTGCCCTGGTAAGACATGGGTGGGTCCTCATGGGAGCCCTGCCTGTGGAAGGAGCATGCTGGCGGGGATGGGTCAGGGTGGGCTCTTTCCATGTAGATTTGAGCAAGACCAGAATGGCATACCAGGCAGGTTTTGTTGTTGTTGTTTGCTTATTTTTTCTTATAACCTCTATTACAAATATGTCCATTGAGCTGTTTGAAGTGCCAGTTAAGTAAGTGAATTCAGAGTAGGAAGGGAGAGGGAGAATAGGTGGGTATTTCTGAGCAGGCCACAGGATATATTAGGAACAACATGGTGATTTCTTATAGCTGAAGGATGTTGAAGAAGGAAGAGTTGCAAAGAAGGTTCAAAATGTCCAGTTTTTGAGCTTCCCAAGAAAACAGGAAGCTGTGAAAAAGATCTGTTCACAAGTTGTGTGAGCAAAGCTAGAGGACAGAAAGAGAGTCCAGTCTTGGAGCCTGTAGGCGCAGCATAGTGAAACCAGGGATAATGTAAAGTTTTGATCAGATCAGGAAACAGACCCATGTTGACCACTCTGCTTACCTCAGAGAACTGCTGAATCAGACCCTTGGGAGAGAAGTAGGGGAAGTCTACAGATCCTGGGGGTGCAGAGGGGCTGCTCTCCTCCAACCCCTTCAAACTAAGGCCTGGATTTGAGTCTTATTTCTTTCAATATTAGTTGTATTTCCCAGGCAGTCATAGTTTCCTGGATAATGCTACCTGCCTTCACAGGTTGTCTAGAGAGTAATGAGAAAAGGTGCATATGTAAAATGCCCAGTGTAACATGTGACACACAAGAAGTCTGTCATTTTACAGGTGGTTCTTTTCTTTCTTTCTTTCTTTTTTCATCTTTTGACTGCTTTTCTGACCTTTGGGATCCTTCATAGCAAGTATGGATTTTGGGTTATTTTTAATGGAAGGGTTTAAAATGAAAGACTCTTCCGATGACCTGATGATCTAAGGGCTCCACTTGTCAACCTGGTCTAATTCTCAGATTATCAGAACAATAAGAGGTGATCTTCATTCATGAAGTCTGTAAGTAGGAGGAAATGAACAGGGAAGTCCCAAGACCAAAAAAAAAAAAAAGCATTTTTATTGAGCTGTAGGTCTTGGTGTCCTGTCCTCTGCAAATCATTAAGCATTGTGTTAAATACAATGGTTCCTTACTGGTATCCCTGTGTTAAGGCACTGCTATTTAACAAAGAAGTCTGGTTTGTTTGTTTGTTTTTGCAGGGGGTACCAGGGATTGAACCCAGGCCTTATACGTGCTAGGCAATCATTCCACACCCCCAGCTCATCATGGCGTGTTAAGATGCTATGGCTCTTCATAAACTGAGCACATGGGCTCCTCATTGTGTAGTAGTTTAAAATTCAGGAGAATGTCTATTTTGTCGGCTTGTTTTTTCTTCTCAGAAAACTTTAGAGTCTCAGACGTGGGACCTGGAGAGAATAAATGTAAAAGGTTAAAGAAAACATCCTTTTTGCACCTTAAGATTCTGTTTGTTGGAAAAATGGGTATATTGCAACCAGAGGGCAAAAATCTAATTTGACCCAAATTGTAGATCTTCATTAACATGATTTTTTTTTTTTTTTTTTTTTTTTGGTGGCACTGGGGATCTACCTCAGGGCCTTGAGTGTGTGAGGCAAGTGCTCTACCACTGAGTTACACACCTAGTCCATTAATATCCTTTTAATTTCATTGTTTTTGTCTGAAATGGAAGCTACACCCCCTGGAGCCTTTTGGGTGAAATTCCAAATACCATTCTCAGCAAAGGCCTTTTTGGGATGTTTCTCTTAATGTCAAACCTTTTTCCATTGTTCTTTTCCCTTCAAAAATGTTTCTCTATCAAGATAAGGGACTCCTATAGTTGCTCCACGGCATGGACCATATTTCTCTACACCAGCTAAGAAGAATTGAGTTCTATCAGCTTCCTGAGCCTATCTTCTCTACCAAGAGGTTGACCAGGCTTAGAAAAATCAAACATGAGAGCAGTATTCTTCTGGACCTCCAAGAGCTTAAAATTAAATGCCCAGAAGACATTATCAGCCCTCAAATCTGAGCTGACCACAACCCTACGCCTGAGGCCTGACCTTTTTCCAGGGTGATGTCAGAGTCGTAGATGCTAGGCTGTGGGGAGAGCTGGGATCACAGAAACATGGCAATATGATATTGGGTAATTGTGCAACACAGACAGCCCAGCTTTGCTCAGCCACGGGAAGATAATTTCCTATATATAAAAGTGATTTTCCTCTCCTTCTTAAGAAGGAGTACAGTAACTGCAAGCTCTGGGTGGTAACCATTTAGCAAGGCCTACACAAAAGGCATTGGACCTGTGCTGTTTTTAACGTATATAAATAGCCTGTATCAAAGGGCCAGTGGTGATTAGTTTAATTCAGTGACAAAAAGTTGATTAGAAGGCGGAGTGAACAGAAAAAAGGCATCAGATGGGCTGTTCTCATGAAGGAACAACTCCGTGGGAAGAATAATTAGTGGATCATTTCACCCAGTGAGTGTTTTCTTGAGGGCTTGCCCTAGGTTTTGCCTGGTTCTGCGTGGCCAGGAGTGACTGAGGCCTGTGCGCAGAGGACAGTTTGCCAGGGAACTGGATGGTGGATTCCTAGAAACAGCTCAGTCTGGAGGATGGAAAAACAGCTGTGAGGCTAGACAGTAGCCTGTAAATCATGCTTTGAATGGTGTTTAAAACACACATGTGAAATCCAATTGCACATTTTAATAGGGAGAAGCTGTGGGGCTATTGGCTCTCGGTTAAGGTTTCCCACACTACAGATGCCAGGACACTGTGAACACACAAACCAAAAATGTGTTGCAGGCCTGGGGGGAGTCGAGCTCCATAAAACCAGGGAATCACCAGTGTGTCCTTGGCTTTCTGCATCCTGAGTGAGGGATGTGAATACAACGAGTTGACATGCTCACTGCTCTTTGCAGTGGTCAAATGCTTGCTGACTTGAGAGCCAGCCAGTCCTCTCTGGCAGAGGGAAACAGCCCAAACGGGAGGTTCTTCCCTTCTCCCTCCCAACCCAGAGGGAAGTGCTGCAAGGGAGGGAGGCCGAGAGTGGAGAAAGTGGAGGGCAGCTCTCACCCCAGCCACCAGGCCACACACCTGTTCTGTGCCTAATCAGCACTCGTGGGCTGAGCTGTCAGTCTTGACATATTTCACCAGCACATGAGTCCTGTACGTGTGCGTCATGATCAGTTGTTGCATAGCAAAGCAAGGGCTGTGTGGTATTGGTTTTGTGTATAGGATAATGGGAAATGACACATAATTGCTATTCAAAACAACGCATTAAGGGGAGACAATAAGTTTGTCAACAAAGCCAAGTGCTGTGCTGTTTGTGTTTACTGGGTTCTTTCTCCTGCCATATGAACTATAGGACTGGCTTTTCTTAGGCTATTTCCTAGTCTCTGCTTTCAGCATAGAAAAATACACAGACGCACACAGCTAGAGAATAACAAAGAAACGAGGCCAGCACAGTTTAGCTGTGAGATCTGTTAACGTCTGAGAAGCCGCACAGGCGCGGGCAATGCATGTGTAAGTTAAAATTCAGCCACATCCTTTATGAGAAGTCAAGCCCGTGGTAACCTTCCATCTTTTTCCTCCCACGAATTTCCCCCAATGAAAAATTAAAAGTTAGGATTTCTTCTCTCCAGTTATGCCCAATGGAATTGCCTGCTTAGGAAAATGCTCTTATAATACATCTTAAACCCAAACAGAAATCAGGCACTAAGATAGGTGAACAATGAATAAGGCAAATGAGGGTAGCCCAGGGTATTTTTGCCCATACCCTGGTTAGCAACCTAGAGAGAACACAAAAATCTCCTGGTCCTGATACCTGTCCCTTCACGATTGAAATCTCTAGAGAGTTTACCTACAGCGAAGTCTTCAATATTGTGGATTAATTGAAAAATGTTGGAAGGAACTATGTGAGTTTTTAGCTATGATTTTCAGTTGCATTTTCTATTGTACACTTTAGAATAATATTTCATAACCACTGTTTTGTTAAGAGACCTTTTTTTGGTACTAGGGCTTGAACCCAGGGTTACTTAACCACTGAGCCACATTCCCAGCCCTATTTTATACTTTATTTAGAGACAGGGTGTCACCAAGTTGCTTAGTGCCTCCCAAAGTTGCTGAGGTTGGCTTTGAACTAATGATCCTGATCCTCCCGCCTCAACCTCCTGGGATTACAGGCTCGCTGTCATACCCAGCCCAAGTGACTTTTAATTGAGGCACCACACCCCTTCTTATTGTCACAAAGTCCTCTGTATTGTATTCAGAGTTAACTACTTAGTCACTCTTTCCCCACTGCAGTGGCCTGGATAACACCTGCTGATGTCTGCCATCTTTGGGCTGCCTTCAGCTTCTAACACCTTCATCAGCTTTGCACCCCAGTGAGTAATTCTTCTGGGAGCTCAGAAGGATTTCCTACCCACCTGCTTCTTTGTATATGTTTATGATCTTCACATCCTTTAAAGACTGGTCTTTATTGTCTCCAACTGGATTCTGATAACTTTTCTATCATTGGTAGATATACTGTTGGTTCTGCCCCTTGATTTTCCAGTGGGGACAGTTGGGTAGGTACTTGGTAAATACTATGTTCCTTTGACCAACCAGTGATTTCTTGGAGGTATCCCAGTTTTCAACTCAGCTAAATGTGCTAAGTTTCCCAAATTATCTTAACTGCACAGAGGCAATTTATACAGGGCAAGTTCATTTCCCTTTCATGTCAGAGACGGATTCACAGGCAAATAATCTGAAGATGAAACCTTAGGGACTGCTCTCTCAGAAACTTTCTGAGGGAATTATTCTGCCAAGATAAAAAGAGTTTCCTTGACATAGAGTATTTTAAATGTTGTCCTTGTTCCCTGCTTAATGAGACCTTGTGTGGAGGTGGAACCTGAAGGTGGGGACAGGTGGAAACTTTTCCGTGCCTCAGGAGGAGATAGAAGTGTGATGGATCTGCATAGATGGATATTGCTGGTCTGGTGACCAGGTAGCAGAGCCACTTCTTGAAGCCAGTGCATGCGATCACCCACCCTAGAGTGGGCCAGCTAGCTTTCTGTGTCTCTCACAGGAAAACCAACAAGACTGGTCCATGAGAGGAACTTTCTAATCTACCTGGAAAATTTTTCCCACTGTGCTTTTCATATAAAACAATATATGAGTTAGAAGAGACTAATTTGTGAGACGCATATGGGTCAATTTTTTTCAGACTATAATGGAAAATCTATCAGATATCTTCCACAAAGAGCCAGATAGAAAATATTTTCAGCTTTGTGAGTCATGCAATCTCTTTCAGAGCTGCTCAGTCTCATATTGCAACACAAAAGCAGCCACTGACAATATATAAACAAATGGAGATGTTTGAATAAAACTTTATGTACACAGACAAAGGAGAGGCCAGATTGCCTATGAATGGTACTGCACCAACCCTTGCTCTAGGTGATTGCATGAAAAACTGTAGCAATACCCATGGAATTAATCTTGTCCTTAACAAATGCAATTCTGAATCTTTATGTTTAACACATGAAACATTCTTAGGTGTCATGGAACATGTAACTTGACCTAAATATAGTCTTTGTTTCGTATATGAAATATAAGGTATTAGGTAAAGCTTTAAAAATATTAGTGCATGAATTACATTTAAGATTAAAGGAAAATCTTTCTCTAAGAATCATGTTGAGTCTAGCTCCAAACTATCAACTCATTTAACCTTGACTGCAGCAGTACTTGACACTTAAAAATTAAGATCTGAGATGCCTGCTTTTCTAAGAGGAGCTTTTCAGATCTCTAAATAGGTCAGACATAAAATTCAACCTTTAAGAGGATCCAATTAGTTGCTAGGGCATCAGACCTTCCACGCAGGTTCCAATTGCAATCAGATTTCTCTTGGGGTGAAAGAAAAAAGAGGTGGTTTCTTCAAAAATGACAATAATGAAATGGAGACTCTCAAGTGAATAATTGCAAAGTACAAAGATTTACATCATTCACAGTACTTGGGATATACAACATAATTTTATTGGCTTGTCTATAATTTTTAATAGGGTCTGCTGAGCTCAAAATTATCCGACCAGACACGACTCACCTTCCATTTTTCACACCAGAACTTCTACATTAAAATGTGATCTAGAGTTTGTTTTAGTGCTTAGTGTAAAGAAAGACGCATACTCTTGAGATCTTCAACTCTGACAGAGCCAAGTGGCACAGAAGACTGGATTCTGTTGTACACCCAGATAGATATCCATAGGGAATACATCTTACAACTTGGCCTCAATGGCAAATATGAATCCTCCAAAGCGATCATCACCCTGGATTTGAAGATCATGCAGTATAGACCCTTCCCAAGAAACCCACCTGCCTGAGATTTGTGACTTTTTGAATTAGCCACAGTTTTTTTTTTGTGCCAAGGATTAAAAAACATTTCAAGTGTAGACTTTCCATGTCCTGGGAACTTAGTCAACTAACCCATCTCCCTCTTCCCATGCCAACAAAAACATTTGGTCACCAGAAATACAAGCATTTACTACCAGACTTATTCGGAGCTGGTCCCTAGCAACACTGGAGTTTGCTTCGCAATGCCACATCTGGCTTTTGCATCTCTTGGTGTCCTGCTTGGAGATTACCTTACGTCCTTCAGAACCTCAGTCATGGGAGTGTCTGAAGAAGAAGAAACCTACTTTCTTCTCTGGCAGGAAATATATTTAATTATTAGTCGAATCATCTTCTAATTTTGGTTTGTTTTTGGTTTTTTTTTTCCTTAAAGAATTTTCCATGGTCTTATCACCGTCTACCTTGAATTTCTTTCCTGCTAGATATTTTAACCCACTTTTATTTGAACAAAAATCTCTCAAACTGTCTTGAGACTTCTATAACTCAGAGGTCCTCTCTTCCCTTTCAAACACTGCTCTGTGTGAAAGAATTTTACCTAGGCCAAAGGGAAGGGTATCAGAGTTCGGAGGAGACACATGAGTGAGCTGTGATTCAGAGGTAGTGATCCTGGTAGGCTTTTCTGGAGCAGAGGGGATATCCTGGGAAAGATGGGTGTGTGGAAAACAATTTGTTTTTTTAAGTGCAGAGATGAGAACAAGATACCAGAAATCGCTCTTTTTTTTCTTTTTGAAGAAATAATTACTATTTTTTAAAAATAATTCATAAATTTTGATAGTATGGCCCAGGAGAACATGTCCACATTTCTTTTTTTCTTTCTTTCTTTCTTTTTTTTTTAAAGCATATCTTTTTTAGATATACATGACAGTTGAGTAATCCTACATGATACTGTATAGAAGACTCCCAGGGATGGTAGTTAAACAAAAATGGTGAGATAAAGATGGCAAAGGTGGTGGGAGAGGCAGAGGTTCAGGTGGGAGGATCTGCTTGCTCTTTGTGGATTCAGTCCTTTGCTATGGATGCCCAGGAAGGGGTGAGTTCCTGCCATGGGGCTCTTCTTTGCAAGCTCAACCCAAGGAGGTGCTCAGCTGGGAGAGAAAGGCCCAGCTAAGGTTTCATGTACCAGCACACTGCTCTTGGACAAGTCATTCCAGAACTAAGTTCTGCAGCTTCCTCGGGGACACAGAACATTCTTAGATGACTGGCTGGAAGTCACTCCCCTTATGTCATCTTTTATTTTCATGCACCGCAAGTCCTCTGCCAAAACTTTGGTGGTTGCCACATTGAGCAGTGCAGGACCTTCCAAATCTTAGTCTGGTTCTTGATTTTTAGCATCGCCAGTTATTTTTTCCCCTTGGCCAGATTGAAAGTCTGGTTTACATAAGGGTTTTTGCATGTCTCCTTTGAATTCCTGAGGGGATAAAAATAACCATTATTTTTAATTTATTTAATTCTGCTGATTGCCTTAAATTTGTTGTCTCTTACCATGTCTAATCAATCAAAATCATCGTCACTTTATAGAGGAGTGAAAAGATGAGTCCTCCTAAAAAAAATTAAAAAAAAAAAAATGTGCAGCAGAGCTGGGTTTTCTTCACTGAATCCAAAGCCTGTGTCCTTGACCTTTGTGCCTCACTGAAGTCTAACATAAAAATACACATCTAAGAAGTGATTCAGAGTGGCCAAAGGATAGGCTCTTCTTACAGGTTTGGGGGTTTTGGAATCTCCCAAAGAAAACCAGAGACGAGTTTTGTTTTTGTTGTTTTTGTTTTTTACTATTAATATTTAGAACTTAAGTTAATAGGTATACAAGTAGCGTTAAGTTTAAGGACCAGAATATAATGGAGTGAGAAATTGTGCATGTAGATTTTAATGACTGTAACTATGGAAAGAGAAGGAATTGATGAGTCACAAATGGCTTCATGGAAGAGTGGGGCTCTGGCTGAGTGGAAGGGTGAGTAGATTTAAACAGGCAGAAGGAAGTCAGTTTCCAGTGAGAGGAGCATGAGAAGTGAACAAACATGCGGATGAGCGGCTCCCAGACTACAAGGAGACCAATCCTGCTCAGATTGTGGGGAGGTTAGTGGGAAGATTGAGGTGGAGCCAGCCATGAAGGGCACTCAACTCCAGGAACAGGACTTTGGAGTTAAGAAACAGTGAACAGGAAAGACCAGCAGCATGGGGCCTTTCCCCCATGAAAGTAGCAGGGTTCCTCCGAACTGGGGCTGCATCCAGGTGCATCTGCAGGTCTTCAAGAATAAGTGTATATTAAAAATAGTCGTGGGCGCCGCTCATCCTCAAGATGGCTGCATAGATTTTTTTTCCTTCTGATTACAAAAGCTATGTCTTCTCATGATTAAAGGACAGCTTTATGGCAGTTCATAGCGTAAAATAAGAGTCACCCATGATGCTAGCCCCTGCCCCCCAGAATAATGGCTCCCAACATCTGCTGGAGAGTCATTTTGATAGTTTTTTCTATGAATAGACAAACGTAGTTTTGTTTTGGCGGTTTTAATTGTTTTTTTATAAAGCTAGTATCATACTATGCAAACTATTTTTCTTTCATATACTTTTGCTGTCACTTGACAGGTTCCATCACTCGACTTGCTGTAGATTTGAAATTTGATGGTCTGTTTCCTTAAAACGAATAAACAAAAACTATTCTGTTCCAATAATAAATGTTGAATACTTACAGGCTTTAAGTATTTTTTTTTTAACTTGACAAAATGCGATGTATGTATTTAAGGTGGACTTCTCAAAATTATAAAAGGCCTTTGAGATTTTGCCAATCAAAAATCCATTAATTTCATCTGAAGGCTCACTCATCTCCTCCAAACTTAAGTATATCCTCTTTCCCTGCTGTTTCCTTGAGACATAATACCTTTTAAATACCAGCAAATGGTCAATAAATTAAATGACAAAATCAAGATCCCAGGCTGTCTAGACTGTTCATAGTAAAGGTCTGGAAATGAGACTCGGCTGGGGGTAAATACAAAGTCTGCTGGTAGCTTCTGACCCTTGTATTCACTTCCATTTCTGGAGCTGCCAAACATTCATGTGGTCATCAGTTGCCATGTCTGTCTCCCCACTATCAACTGTGTGCTCTCTTGAGGTCAAAGGCTGCTTCCTATTCACTTTCAGGGCCCTGGTGCTTGGCAGGCCATTCAATAAATATTTCTTAAATTGATTCGAATTAAGACTGGAAAAGCGACCATATACAAAGAAAACCAATAAAACAACGGTTTATGTGTGGAAAAAGCCTGGGAATTTTAGTGACTGCAAGTTCAATTGTTACGTGGTGTTTGGAAAAAGTAAATGGAATCCAGCTACCTGTGTGCCAGAATATGCTCTCCTGCATAGCTTCTCCTTCCTGGAGATGATAGCCGCTGCCCTCGTCAACAGCAACATATCCCTTTAACTTCCTGTAGGCCAGGTGACACCTTCAGGCAGCTGAAGAAGAATGGGTGCACCTCTTGAATATTTGCCTTTTGCTGCCTCTTCAGTATTTCTGCTTCCTTACTTAATAGTCCCATTTTATGCCTGCTTTCTGTGTATTTTCTTCTTCCAGAATATCCTTTCTCCTTCCTCCACAAGCTCAGAGTGATGCTCACAGCCTTCTTTTCTGCTGCAGCTGAGACTGTCATGCTGTGGAATTCTGTGGTCTCCTCAGCTAGGAAGGTTTACTTTCTTCCCAACTCTCGTCCACCAGTTGCCTGTCTGTCTGGACTCACCATAACTGCTGTATCTCCAGGGTCTCACGCTCTTAAATGTTCTCTGACTAGCTGCTCTGAGGGGTCCTTTCCTCCCTGACCCAGACCTGGGGGTTGGCCACTTCAGAGGGGCTTTCTCCAGCGTCCTGGTTTCTAAACTTGTCAGACCCCAACCCTGAATAACCCCTGCTCTCTCATGTCGTCTGATGGTAGTCAGTCTTCAACTCTGGCTTCCAGGTTCTTTGTTAATCACAAATCTGATTACTTTTAAGAAATCCACATGAGTTTCTTCAGATTTATCCCTAAATGATGTCAGTTTACCTGTAAGTATTCCAGGGTGTTTTCTTGTGAAGAGACAGGTATCGAGTCACAACAGTGTTCTAGTTGCGTTCTCTGCCTGTCCAGGAATCAGTGGAGTGAGCAGCTGCATGGTTAATAGCTGTGGCAATCACGGATTATTGTACTTGTAAGTTGTGATTTTATTATTACTCTGATTTTACAGTATTTTAAAATTTTGCCCATGGGTAAGTTTTTAATTAGGAATACAGAGAAAAAAAAGATGGAGAAATTCACATCTACCTTGCATGCAAGTAAGACTAATGCTACCAACACTTCTGTTAGAAGAAACGCAGTAACTACGATAACAGAACCATAGGCAGACAGTGAATTGTGAGTGAAATTCCCAATGAACACATTAAAATTGGTATTTTCGATATGTTGTTATGGTAACAATAAAATAAGATCACTTTTGCTGATACATTTGCAGTATACTTTTGCATCTTGGTTAAGTCATCTCCATAATGGAGGTTTGGGGGAAAAAAAACTTAAAAAAAAATTAAGTCCAACATTTAAATGAAAGATTTCTTTTTTTTCTCTTTTAAAATAATGTTTTGTTTTGTTTTGTTTTGTTTTTCTGTTACTTTCTGATTGGTTTTATTATCACTTGCCTCTATCCCTATAACAATTTCTGGCAGTAATTTCTAAATCACGGGTCTGAGCATGGTGAAGCACATAGATGTCACTCACCGTGTGTGGCTAGAGCAGAAAGGAAACTTGAGAACTGTAGGACAGAGAAGCAGTGATGCTGTATGAATTAAGGACAGCTTTATTTATTTGTTGTTATCCTTTGCTAAATTCAGAGAAAGTAAAAACAATGTAGGAGAAAGAAGCTTTGTAAACTCTGATAAGTTACACCCGTTGATGTTGGCTTTTATACTCACTTTCATCACTCCAATGAAAGGAGGTGACCCTGCTAGGGTTGGCCATGTAAAGCAACTATAAGAAAGTCTTGAGACCAGCTGAGCCGCTGAGCATCAGCTCCTTCTTGCAGACCAGGTGGGCCAGCTCTTCCTGTGCCCTTGGGCCTCCTGACCCAGAAGAGGAGTGAGGTTATTGACAGCAGTAGATCTGCAGCATTTGATTATTCCACAAACCAGTTCAAGTTCCACCCCGGGCATTCTTGGTTGCTGAGGCTATAGTCGGGGCGCGCTCCTCCGGGGAAGCATCCCAACATTCCATGGAACCTCTTTCCTAACTCATAACAGTTGCTTTTCAGTGGAATTTTGGAGTTGTGCTGCAGTACTGGCATCAAGTACAACTCTTGCTGTGTATCACTGGGTTCATTTTGATTGAGCAAATGCCAGAAAGGATCATTTTCACCCAAATGGAGTTAGTGAAAATTAGGGGCAAATGATCTTTTTGAAACCAGCTTTCTGCTTAGATCATCTTTACTTAATAGTCTTCAGATCACCATGGGATGTTGGACCCCTGAGTCTGAGGACCAGCTGGCAGACTGCTACAGGTTCAAGTCCAGGAAACACCATTTGCGTTGTAATGAAACATGCAGGCTTAGGCAGCCGATGTCCTGTCTAGCTCCCTATCCCTAGATAAATCATTTACCTCCTCTGAGCCTTGATTTTCTAATACATAAATAATAATGCCTACATTACAGGGTTATTTCAAGGATCAAATGAGATGTGTAGAAATGCTATCCTAGTCTTATTAGTGTCAGAACACTAGATATTATTAAAGTTGTATAGTAGAAGCAGATTTCTTATCAATTTATGATAATTTCTCATTAGCCAGAGAACGGTGAGGTGGGTTTTTGTTTGTTTGTGTGTTTGTTTGATGACAAAGTTTTCAAAATTCATGTCTTGCCTTGGAAACTGAACGAAGTTCCTTTACATTGTGATCTTTCTTGGAAGTCTACAGCAATTCAGTGTTTGGAAAGTGGAGCTTGATCTGGAGCCCTGTTGATATAAACTTGAACTTTAGCACTTAATTGAAACCAAACCACCTACGCAAGAAACTCCTTAGCACTTGATCCATGGTGGAAAGTGTTGGTAAGTCCTGTGTCAGGCAGCATTCCTCTTGGCATTTATCAGTGAACATTTAAAATTAATGATAACCTTCATTCATTGCACGTCTTATAACAGTAGATTACAAACATGGTTTCTTTTTATTTCATCCTTATAATAACTCCATGAAAGAGGAACTTATGTGACCAGCTACCTGCTGTTTTGGGAGGGAGGAAAATAGAAACTTGAAAAAAATAGAAACTTTAAGAAAGTTAGTGGTGTGTCTGCTATTGTTGCCAGAGTTGGGGCTCTTGTGCTGTCAGCCCGACACCAGGGCTATTTTCTCTATTTCCTTAAACCTCATTCTTAGACATGCCTGTTTTTTTCCCTAGAAGCCCTAGGAAGGTGCTCTGTTTTAGATATGGAAGCCATTCTTGGATATGACCTGTAAGTTTATTAGAGCAACTGCAGTCTCAGCCTCCAAATCTCTTGAAGGAATGGCTATCCCCAACTCTGCTTCCTCTCCACTCACTCATTCTTAGCTGGTAGAATCTGGGTTTGCCCGGCAGCATTTTGCCGGTATCCTTGGTGACGATCAGGTAGGCTAGCTCCAGTGACATTTTCTCTGGGAAAGGGTGGTTCCTTCTTGCTGTTTACTCCTGCTGCCGCCTGTTTCCTCCTGACCGGGGTCATCAGGGAGTCCAGGCACAGAAGCCCATGGCCTCTGCTCTTGTCATCCTTCTTTTTTTGTCTGTGGCATTTAAAACTGCTGAGCTTCCCTGGGCAGATCCTCCTCCCTGGGTTTGGTCCTGCTGTCTGTCTGGGGCTCTCCTCCGGCCGAGGACGCCTCCCTTTGCATTGTTCTCACCTCTCTTCCTGCTGCCGCCATCACTCACCCCTGTGTTGGGTCCTCTTCCCCTCCTCCGTGTTCCTGCTTCCCAAACCTGCACACTCAGCTCTCACTCTACCATGGTGGCTCACCTCCAGCTCTAACCTCAGGGCAGGCCCCCCTTCTTCTGTGCCTCCTGCCTCTCTCCACCTGGAGCTGCCATACAGCCTCCTAGAAGGTTCTCAAACAGAACTCATTAATGTCTTCCCAAACCGGCCCTCGGCCCGACTTGAAGACCAGCAGGAACCCTCTGCCTCTTCAGGTTGTCTTGGACCCAGTTCCCTCAGCCAGTCAGCTGCCTGCCCAGTCCTCACATGCACACGCTCTGCCCCGTCTTACCTGAACCATTACCACATCCATCCACCTGAAAAGTCCCCCACTCAGTCTGTTCTTGAGCAAGGGTCACTTCCTGTGGTCCCCTATCGGTTCTCCATGGCCTGTTTCTTATGCTCTCCCCAGCCTCCCCTCCCATTAGCTGCCTCCTCCCTGGTTTTTCTGCCCAATGGGAACAGTATGTCTTCCTACCCTTTCTGCCTTGCTTGGTGTTTCTTCCTCTTTCCTCCCTCTCTACGTGTCTAGACCCTACACGTACTTCGAGCCTCATGCCAATTCCTTTGCTTTGGTGTGAGTCACTTTCCTCTAAAACCACTGGTGCTGTATGCCCGCCTTTCCTCTCTTGAGGACCCATGCTCCATTCTGCCAACCCCACAGTACTGCCAGGAGGCAGCTTGTTAAGGGCAGGGTGTTTGGCACCTCTCTATTCTTAACACTGGCTCAGTGTTTAGTGCTTCCCTCCTAGAGTAGATGTCCAGTGAGTGTAAAGTGAAAGTTGGTCATGTCCCGCAAGTAGTCATTACTGGAGTTTAAAGAACTAAATCAAGATTTGAATTTTTTTCCCCCTGACTGTAGAGTCCCGCTGTCTTTTAGCTGCACTGCTAACAGCAGATAACAGACTCCCGTGGGTGTCTGTTCCATTCTCCAAGCACTTGCTCATTTTAATGTGTGTTGTAGTACTCTCCCTAACCACCCGAGAGTTCTTGAGATATGAGGGCTGATTATCTTTGTCTCTATCAACGGTCTAGCTTATAGTAGACATATTTGTTATGAATGAGGAAACCATTTATAAAGAGCTGGTGAATTCAGAAGAATGTTGCGTCCCTTCACAAATAATTTATTGACCATTGAGTTGAGCCTTATGAGTCCAGGGCATATGTATGAAGTGCCCTTGGGTGACACATGGATGTCGAAACTAAGGAGTAGAATGCAGATCTTGAAACATTTGGGTGTTGCTAAAACTCAGTATCCAGGAAATAGACCAGAGGGTCTTGGCCGATGAGCTGTAGGTTATGGTTCTTCACCTCAGGTGGATATGCCTCTTGGTCTCCTGTGCTTCCTTACTGCTTTGCACATGAAGGGATGACAGAGGGCAGCAAAGGCAGATGACTGAGTTTCCTTCTTTGCATAGGTAGGACCGTAATTTACTCCAGATGTGAGTGTAAGTAGAAACAGTAGGAACTGAATTTTAAGTAACAATTCCAATGCACTAGTAAAATCCAGAGGGAAAGTATGGAATCACGGGCTGCTGACGGTACTCCATCCTCTACAGTGAATGGGCTGCCAGTTGGCTTTTCTCAGTATGGGAATCCATGTGTACCAAGCTGCCTTCCCCGTCTGAGGAGCATTTGGTCAGGGCTGTGGGGACAATTTATAGACATAGGAAAGGTAAAAATGTGAGACCTCTGTTTCACCTGTTCTCTGCTTAAAATTCTTCAGTGACCATCTACTTTGCCTTCACACAAAATCCCAAGGCCAGCATGGAAAGCTGTTATTGGCACTGGACATGCTCTCTGGGGTCTCTTCTCCCTGTGTCTTCCCTCCTGCGCTCTGAGCTGCAGATGAGCTGAACCTTGTTTAGACTCCACTGAGTCACACTGCCAGCCCTGCTCTTCCTTCTTCCTGGAATGCCCTCTTATACGCATTGGTCTTTCCACTTGTTTTGCAAACACAGAGGAAAGAAGGCAGGACGCCTCCCGGGGCACCCCCTGAGGTTTCTCAAATGGAGTAGTAAGCAGGCAGACCTAAGGGGCCACACCCCTGCTCATCTGAGCCAGATGTTTCCAGGGAAGCCATGATGCTCTCATTAGTCACGAAATTAAATCCAAAATCCATGCACGTTTGGGACAAAATTCTTCAAATATGGCAGGGAGAACCAGACAATCCACAGATACACAGCTGCTATAGGTGAGTTAGCAAGAAAGGAAACGAGGATCATGGGTAGAGAGGACTAGGGTTGGAGTGTCTGGAGAGGGCACCTGGGGTGATAAGAATGATTGGTGCCACACCTATAAATTAGACTCTAAGAATTTTGCTTAAAGGTAGAGCCAGTCTTGAAAAAATTTTGACAAGAAGATAGGCCCCCTAATAGTTGTAGGGAAGGCCACTTTGATTTGGGAATTAAATTTGCTCTGACAGGTCTTTTTGCAGGAAGTTGATCTGTGACCACTCTCTTCATTGTTATCTAACAAAACGGGGGTTAATCCTTCAGTCAGTGGCATTATTTAGGTGAAGCTCACCTTTGAGCTGAATCCAGGCCCACAGTCAATCCCCCACCCCACCCCACTTCAACCACCTCCATCTACAACCTCAGCAGGTGAGCCACTGCCCGAAGTAGCTGTGCTTTTGGTTTTGCTCAGAATCAACCAGTCAGAAAGTAGCTTCCGAGTGTCTACCTTGTGCCTAGAGCTGGGAAGAATGTCACTGTCAGCCACAGTGTCAGAGAGCCCCACTCATTTGACCCTGCAGTCCAGTTAAGAAGACATTCTTTCATCTGTAGTAAACAATCTGTGAACACTAATTCAGTGCAAAATCTAATATGATGCAGGCTTAGCTGCTGTGGAACTCTGGGCCTTGCAAGGACTCCCTAAGTGCCAGGCACTGCCCTTCATACACTGCTCTCATATAAAGTGGACAGTGTCATCTTTTCTACTTGATCAATAAGGAGCCAAGGTTGGGAGTCTCAGCAGGACTACGAGGAGGTGCAAAAACATGTTCCGGAGAGCTGAAAATCGTCTGATTCCTGTTTGCCTCCTCGGTTTCCCTGTCTATAAAATGGGAACAATAATTCCTAAGGATGTGGTGAAGGTCATCAAGAGACTTTATAAAAAGCACCCAACAGTGGCTAGATGTAAAGCCAGCTGAGATGGTGCAAAGTTAGCCTGGGTCTCCCTGCCCGATCCTTCCAGCTTTGTGGAGGCGATGCCCTGCCCCTGAGCCCAGCATCACTGAGCAGTGCATCTGTGGGTGAGTATGGTGGAGTGGGTGGAGGAGCTCTCCTAAGGGAAGAACCTACCACTTTAATGGTGATTAAAGATATAGCTGAACCCAGAGTGAGGATTTTCTTATACTGCATGGGAATAGGTGAAAGTAAAAGAAAAAAGGGTAAGAAACCCACTGGGTTTGTTGGTTCAGAGACTCCAGCTCGGGGACAATTTTAGAATAGCTTTGTGCTTTGAAGTGTGGCTGCTCAATCCTGTCCTGACCCACCATCTTCTGTCTCTCCTGATTTCCATATCGTCACTTAGAGCTCTATGTGCATCTAAATATATATTCTTATGCCCAGATGTGCTCTTTCTTCCCAATTCATCCTTTAAGAAATCTCCACAATGGCTTCCTGTCCAGACTGTCACAGCCCTGTTCGTAGCCAGCCGTACATTGTGACCAACTCCTTGAAGTCAGTAGGCGTCTTCCCTGCACTCGGGTCTTGAGGAGGACACACCATGGCTTCGCGTGCGGCCTTGTGAGCTCTAAATGCCGTCTGAGGTTACTCGCACACTCTATGGTAGAGGCCAAGTCACTTATATAAAGAAGCTTTTGTAGTCATCGCTTTTGGTTGGATTTTGCAGTGTGGTAAAGACATCTATATGATCTCAACGAACAGCAGGAAACGTTACTTCCTCATCACACAATTCAAAAGAGTCACAGGTGAATTATGCATCTGGTATTGTAAGAGCTTCTCAATTAACAATGGCAGATGCCACCCAGAGGTTCCTCAAAAAAAAAAATTACGAAAAGGCTCCTTCACCACACAGTCATTTGTTTCCCCTGCATATTTCCAGCCTGTTTCAAGGAAGGTTTTTAAAAATACAGGCTTTGAGTTATGAATACAGCTTAGTGAAGAAGGGACACCTGTAATGTTTCCTAATTGAACTGGCAGAAAAAGAACAGGTTTTTTGAAACTGGGGCATTCAAGAGCCCCAGGTTATGTCCCTATTTCTCCATCGACTGGGTAACATAAAGCTATCTCTGCTTTTCTGAGCCACCAGAAATACTTGTGCAAAGTGAATAGTTTCTATGTTACATGTCTGGGACGAGAGCACGCTTCTAATGGGGGATAATTGGTAAAATATCTTATACGGAGAAAATGTACTAAACACCTGAAAATAACCCAGGAGTACCTTCTTGTCTGTTGTCCAGGGCTCTCTTTGCATGGTCTTGGCTTTGGCTATGGAAAAGTCATGGTATACTAAATGCATGCTACCATATTGTACTGAGCATCTCCCACCAAAAATACCTATGTCTACCAATGGATGCAGAAAAGGAGGAAGATAGCAGATTTTCCATGTGGAATTGTCTGAAGTGACTTCCAGATATCCTGACGTCATCTGTTTCAGGGTGTTGACTCAGAGCTGATTTAGGGTCCAAACCAGAAATTAATTCCTTTGGCTTCTTGGGATGGCCATGGATTCGAAACTTCATTGCATTCAAATTCCAGTGTTAAGCTGTCGTTGTCAAGGTAATTAAAAATGATCTAGGCTGGTTTTAGTGAAAGTGGGTCAGTGTTTCAGTGAGAAGTCTCTATTAAACTTAGTGTCCAAAACAGAGTGGCATTGGGTCAGTTGGATTTTCCTTTTAAATCAGAGTTTTCCAGACCACTGTTTTCAGTTTGAACTTTTTGGATGTTTATAGCATGTTTATTGAGCGCTTGTTTTAGGCCATGCCTTGGGCTAAATTCTGGGGGATGTCAACTTCAAAAAAAGACAGTGATAGACAGAGGCATGCATGGGCAGCCTACTATCAAAGAGATCCTAGTCTGGTGGGGGTGACATAGTCTCCGTATAGAATGATGAGTACTCTAGGAGAGACCCAGAGTAGGAATTGAGTGAGTGTATCCAGAAGAATCCAGGAAATGACATAATGGTAACAAATTAAAATTGAATGCCCTGTGATGGATTAATAAGAGTATCTCAGGCTGAAAAGTCTAAGGTTATCGTAAGAAAGTGAATATTAGAAACTGCTCTGGGACTAGTGTGGGGACAGTGTGGTAGTGGGGTGAGAATAGGTCTGGGAAGTTGACGGAGGGCTGAGCGCCATTGTTCAGTGTGGGCTTTTTCCTGTAAGAAGGGGGTGTCATGATCACACTTGCATTTTAGGACGGAAAAGAAAGTGGAGCTTAGGAAACCAGTTAGGAACATTTGGCCGTAACACCTCACACAGGGAGCTGTGAGGGCCTGAGCACGGGCAATGGTAGTGGGCTTGTGAGTGAATCACAGAGAGACCTTTCTAGAAGGTGGCCTAATAGAACTTTGTCACTTATGGAATGTGTGGAATGAAGGAGGGAAATGCATCAGGAATTTCTGCTGATTTTGTTGCCTGGGTGCAAGTGATATTGGAGAGAGAAGTGAATGGACTTGTCAAGGCCTCATGAGACCAGTTCTGGTGGTGTATGCTTATAATCCCAGTGACCCAGGAGGCTAAGCTGGGGGATTGCCAGTTCCAACCCAGCCTAGGTAATTTAGCAAGACCCTGTCTCAAAAAAAGTTAAAAAGGCAGGATGTAGCTCAGGGGTAGAGCGTCCCTGGGTTCAGTCTCTAGTAACACCTCCCCCCCGCAAAAGAAAAAAAACACCTATCAAATCCAAAGTCCAGCAATTCTCTACGTCTCCTGTCAAACCTGCTTGGATTCCCCTGAAATATAGTGACAATGTGAAGTTCCATGTGAAATTAGACCTTTGAGAGACTTTGAATTTAAGTGTGATGGGAAACAAAATCTAAAAAGAGAAAAAGAGTGGCCTTTTTGGGTGTATTTTTGTAGTTCCGAAGACTAATATTCCTTTTTTTTTTTTTCCCTCACCTACTCCCTGATCATATTTCAAGGTTTTGTTTTTACTCATGAGAATGACAGGAAGTTTTCAGTGTGTGTTTCCTTCATGTTTGGCCTCAACTTTATTTTCAGGATTAGATGCGTGTTTTTCCGTTTGCCTCCATGACAACCAAGCTGAGAATTCCTATATATAGTCATCCAGGGTCCATTGTCCCCTGGCCATTGTGTCATAATCTTGTGCATCCAGGCCCGAGGACTCCACTGATAGCAGAAGACAAGGAGGTGCCAGAGTCCTTGGCCTGGAGAGTTTCAAGGCATAATCAAAAGAAGGAAAAAAATAGTGTAACTGTCTCTAGAGAGTTCCGTTCCCCTCTGGACACTGTCCAGAAGGAGTGGACATGGTTTGTTTCTGAATGTTAGTTTCGAATGCCGTTTTCTTTGGGAGAGGTCCATAGATAGAGAACGTGTTTGAGGTTCTCCAGAGGAAATAATTGCGTTGGTGGCAAGTTGCTCTGGAGGTTCATAGTTGTTATCCTGGATGCTTGATTTCACTCTGCTGGTAGTACCCAGCGAGCAACAAGAATCTGGAGCAGGAAAGTGAGTTGAATCGAGGCGCGAAGGTATCAGATAGATCCTAAGTTATCTTTTTAAATAAGTAGACTCAGTGAATCATCTTGACAGCTCTCTGCTACATACTGTTTTAGGAACTCTAAATATGTGTAGGAACTACACACACATATGGTTGTGAGAGCTGTCCACACATTTAACCCAGCAGACATTTTCTTAAGTGCCTTTCCACCACTTAGAAGCACTTGAAATACATCAGTGAAAAAAGCAGCGAGAATCTTGGCCCTTGTGGCGCTTACATTATAATTTATAGGCAGAAACAATACCTCGTGTGCCTTTGTAGCCACAGCGGTCCACAAATTCAATCCAGCGCATATTTCCGTAAGTACCATAATTAAGTAATTGTGATGATAATTAAATTGTATTAAATTTGTAAAGAACCTGACAGATGATCTTGTCTAAAGGCAGTGAAAAAAATTATTGTGATTAAAAAAAAAAAAGAGAGACAGAAGATGAAATTTACCCTCTTACTAAATTTTAAATATATATCCAAGTCTACTTAATGATACATAAGCACATTGTTGTGCAGCAGATCTCTAGAACCTTTTCATCTTGCAGGACTGTAATTCCATACCCCTCGCACAAGAGTCCCTCGTTTTCCTTTGCCTCTAGCCGGTGACAACCCTCATTCTTCTTTCTGTCTCTGTGAGTTTGACTATTCTAGTTACAGTCCCCTCATAGAGTGGAATCATGCAAAGTTTGCCCCTTACTTCTGGCCTATTGTCCTCACTTTAATCCCTGTTGTAGCATATGACCGCATTTCCTTCTTTTTTAAGGTTGAATAATACTCCGTGGTATGTGTGCCTTTTCTTTTTCCACCGCTCGGTCGTGCAGACATTTAGGTTGTTTCCGCCTCCTGGCCGTTGGGAATAATGTTGAAGTGAGCATGGAGTGCCATTATCTCTTCAAGTTTCTAATTTCAGCCCTTTGCAATAAATGCCCAGAAGTGGGATTGCTGGATCATGTCATAGTTCCATCTTCCATTATTCAAGGAACCCCCATGCTGGTTTCCACAGTGGTCGCCCCACTTTGCATTTCCAGCAACGGCACACAAAGTCTCCAGTTTCTCCATGTCAGTGCTTTTTCTGTTTTTTTTTTTTTGTTGTTGTTGTTGTTTTGTTTTTTAATAATGCCATCCTAACCAGGGAATCCTTTCTTTAAAGCATCTTAAGCATTTTGTTTTCACTGTAGATGTGAATGTGTTCATTCTGTAGGAGTGACAGAGGGTCACACCCATGCGATTGAGGCTGGGTCCTCTGGCAGGAGTCCCACTCTCTCTCCTGCATGAACTGTATTCTCCTGCATGGCGCCGTGTGCTGTTTCCAGTTTCAATTTCATTCCGAAGAACTTAGAACTGGTAGATTTTTATGTTTTCAGTCTTCTTTAGTTGTTCTCACCAAAATGTATTTTGACAGTATTTTTTTTTTAGCAACGTGACTTTATCTTTTCAAAGCATTCAATGTCATTGTTGTAGAAATAACTTTGCACCCAGATTTCATCATCTCCTAAGGTATTCATTGTATTGAATAAGCACAGTCATATAACTGGTATAAAGAAGTTTAGGAACAAAAACAAATAATTGTTGATGGCATGGACTCAGCTGCTAGATCAGACGTGGATGGCCTGCTGGGGAAGGTGCACAGCACCAGTCCAGACTCACTGTGCTGTGGGTCTTCCTCCATCAGGGTATTTTAAAGTGTGGGGCATTGGTCTGGCCAGGTGTTTTGAAGGAGGTTGCTTAAGAGGACTCGTAAGTGTATACATGAGGTATAACAAGGTCAGGGAGAGAATCGCAATGTGTATGTGTGGGCAAAACATAAGAGGATACCAAAGAGTTCTGTTTGGGTTACTGTGAAAAAATATTCACAAAAAAGGTGACTTTTCTGCCAAAGAATTTTGCCAGGGTCGAGAAAGAGGAAGAGCAAGCAAATAGCCATGACCAA
The DNA here is from genome assembly GCF_902686455.1 of Sciurus vulgaris. Classification (NCBI taxonomy): domain Eukaryota; kingdom Metazoa; phylum Chordata; class Mammalia; order Rodentia; family Sciuridae; genus Sciurus; species Sciurus vulgaris. The sequence goes on from NC_136476.1 coordinate 64,516,020, forward strand.
GGACCTCGTGATGAAATATGCAATATGTGCAGGAAATAAGAAACTAGCCAGATGTGAGGCTGCAGGCCTGGGCTGGGACCAGCTGAAGAGCTGTGGTACCAAGTACCCACTTAAGGAATGGCGGAGGCCTTATTGGCAATAATGCATCATCATATCATAATCATATAAGTGGTGTGTTATTATGTCTGTGGTTTGTATGCTGAACAAACTAGAATGTATCCTAGCAGAAGAAAAGCCGGGTAGGAGGCTTTCAAAGCTGCCCATGTGTGACGTGAGGATCTAGAGGAAAAACAGGCAGGGAAGGCCAGGAAGCAAAGAGGAAAATGGGCGATGGTGGGTCATGAGCCAGGTTTCTGGCACATGGTTAGTTGTACTGCCACAGGAAAAGGGGAAGTCCTTCACCTCAAAAGAACCTCAGTTTGAGTTGGAACAAACAGGTGAGCTAGCCACTAACATTTGGAATACGCAAGATGTTTGGGGACCATGACAGTTCTCGATGTGGTGGTGGGTTTGGGGAGTCCATCAGACCCGCATCTGGAAACAGCTTCTCAGCCTCTGGTGAAAGAGAAGATCATCTCACAGCTCAGTGTGTTCCCACCACAGCAGGATTCTCTGTTCACTAGCTGCCTGGGCCACTGTCACATACTCAGAAACACATATGGCTATCTTTGTCCTTGGCCTAAGTTTATCAGCAGTTGTATAACGGAAGTCGCACGCCGTTCCCCGTGTTTTCTGGCTGTTAACTGAGGCATGTCTTTAGCTGCTCCCTTGCGATTCAGCGGACCTTTCTCAAATTGTCTCCAGTTTCTTGACAGTAGGCTGTATTTCCTGCTTATGTGGGTTCTACCCCTCCACTTTACTTTGGGCATCTGCAATATTTTGGGTTCAATTACCTATAGGAAACATTCTGTTTCTAGTTGCTCCCAATCTTTAGTTGCTGAAGAGTCTGCTTCTGAAGAAAATGGCAATCTATGTATCTTTTTGAGCTTTCTCCACATTTTTAGAACTTGGAGATTTTAAACTGTGCCGCATACCATCCACCCCACTCTCCGACGTGTGGGTTTTTTCTGTTTAGATTCGTTCTCTTCATCCTCTAATCTTCATTTCTGTGCCCTAGGGGAATTAAGTCACTTTTGTATTTCGATAAGAATGTACATGGTTCCGTGTTTACTTTAGCTGTTCAGTTTCTCCAGCATGTGCGACTTAAGGTTCAAGGGCAATGAATTGAGCATTTCGGTTTTCCTGGTGTTTCTCTCACTAACTTAGTCATTAATACAAATGCCTTTGTCACTAGGTACTCAGGCTTCTCTGGACTTCCTCTCCCCTTCCTCACTCCCACATTCTGTCAGTCACCGTACGCCCATGGTTTTCCCTTCATTCCCTACATTCATTTTTCACATCGTATCATAATCAATTATTTTCATGTCTTTCTGACTCAGTGAGTCGCTGGAGGGCAGGGATCAAGCATTACTGTCCCAGAACAGGGTCTCCTGTTTACTTAGATGCTCAATAAATATTTGCTGAATGAGCGGGTGTAATGTAATCATTTGCCCCTGGCCACCTCTGAAATCTGCTTGTCTAAAATTCTTTGTCTTTTATTTTTTTCTGTACTTGATTCATACTAACCATGGAGCCTGTCTTCCAAATCCGCCCCCAAGTGGAGTTTCAAATGTAACTGAATGTGGTCCCTGGCGCTGCCCTTCAGGTACTCCGCTCCCTTCCTCCTTCCTATGTGGCCTCTGAGCACAGCTACAGAAATTCGAGAACCGGCCTGGGTATGGCTTCCTTTTTGTCTCACTCAGCCTGCGAGGGGGCCGTCCTCTGCGCGGCTCCCACAATTTACTGCCCAATTGATTCTTACTCTCGCTGGTGTCTTCCTTAATCTTCCCATAGTTAAATTCGCCTGTTACTATTCATTTGTTCTCTTTGTCTCTTTTGTGCTTTCAATCAATGAGAGTTTGCTAAACAGAAAGAAGACCTGACTTCTCCTGCAATGGCAATGCTATGTGACTTCTGCCGCCTCCCAGGAGATCTGAGTTCCTTCAAGGCACCTCTTACCTGTTCTTTGATCTTGACTCCCAGAGTCAGCAGAGGCCTAGAAACTGAATGTTGTGGGTTCACACCTGTGGATGACAGCAAAGCCTTGTTCTCCCTTGCTTCTTATTCTGCTAGAGTTGACTTTTCTGTCTTTGCTTTTGTAAAGTTAGATTTCTTATGATTGTTTCTGCACTGGTTAATTTCTGGAGGAAAAAAGAAAAAAATATCTGGTGTTGATACCTGCGTTGGGCTGGTATTCTGGGGTCTGGAATTAGGGAGAAATCTCCCTTTTCTATAGGAACCTAAATAAGTGAAAGGGTTGGGGGAGCCCATCTGGAATTCAGCCCCCTTTCCTGATAAAATCTCAAGCCGTGCTCGAGCCACCAAAAGCATTCCTGTCCCCTTTGTGTCCCTTGTATTTCCAGTCAAATCCCACCCAAGGAATTTCTGAGGATTATTATTCAAAGACCATCCACCAAACATCTGCCTAACTCATGGCGTGGAGACAACTCTGTGTTTTGAATGCCTTCCAGTTCAGTGTGCTTCTAGAAACATCACCTGTGTTCTTTATAAAAGCATTATGAAATTTTGGATATTCTTTCCCATAAATCTTTGCAGTGTTTACTTTTCCCCACCTACTCCAAAATGTTTATTTTAGTGTTTTCTTTTGCATGCAGTTTTAATGTTATGTTCTGTTATCATTCATCTCTCTCCTAACGTGTTTTCCTTAACTCTTTCGACCTTGCCAGTACCTTGCCCTTCTCTCTGCTGCACCTTTATTGCATGATCTTTTTCATGCCTGTGATGTGTGTCCTGCGTCCCTATATGTCACCCTCAGGTATGGATGCCTAATAGTCAGAACTTAGGTTCTATAGTCAGACGATATAGTCAGGGATCTTTGTTCAGGTTCCGCCTCTGCCTTGTGGTAGACTCACGCGTGACCAGCCATCCTCAACTTCAACTGTCTCAATGGTTAAACTGCCATGGGGATCCGATTATACGGCACACCGTGGGTGTGAGAGTCAATTGCTGGCTACGCAGTAAATTTCTAATGTTATAGGCACTGTGCCCATCTGTGCTGAAATTATAGTTTGATCCTGATTGTAGAAAGTGTAATTCTTTTCTTATTATCAACAATTTACAAAATAGGTACCTATATGTAACTAAAGTAAAGGTAATTTTTAAAACTTTGCATATGAATAAAGTCATAAGTCAAGGCACTGATCTCTTCCCAGACTGTAGATCTCAGGGCTGGTGGGTGGGGAAGTGTGTTACGCTATGACTTGTTCTTAAAGGTCATAGGCTTTGCTGTTGGCTCCATCGTAGATACCACAGGCCACTTGAGTGACCCGCCGTTGGAGGCAGAATCTCCCACTAAATTCATATCCATGTGCTTCATTCAGCTGCTGTGTCTCCCTGTGGCCAGAAGTTTGTCTCTCCCAACCCACAAAGGGTGGTTTCACTTATCTTTCTCTAAGCTCAGAATAAGAGAAAATAGTCTTAATGATGATCTTTAACTTATGTGACATGCCCTTGCTGCTAACAATCTGTTTGCCTTTCTAACCTGGGTACAGAATGACCCTCTTCCACTCGTCAGGCTGTGCCTCATGAACAAGATGGAATTTCATGTTGCTTAGCAAGTGGGCTTTTTTAAGATCCGTGGAATCATACACACTCACGCCTTTGTCACTTGAGTGCCCAAAGTGCTAAAATCGTACATTATTCACAAACTCTTAAGTGAGAGAGAGGACTGAGAATGTTGGCACCAGAGAGGAGAGTGGAGCTCAAGAGAAGACCCACAGTGCCCTGCCCTGGCCACCGTCACAGCTGTACCACAAATGGTGGGGTTTGCTGCTTTTTCTAAATACAGCCATCCACCTGATTTAACCAGGAGAACAATAGAAGTTCGTAGCGTAGATGCACACAGCTAGCTGTTCCTTTTGCATTGCCATTTAAGGGAGGTGAAGCTCCTTTCTTGGGATGCTTTGCCTGAGACCTCTTGCATTTTATTTCTTCAAGTTTTTCTGTAACGTACACATACTGGAGTTAAAAATGTAGACTTTCTTTTTTGAGATGGATGAACTAATAGGTAGTAGACCCTAGAGACAAGACAAACGTAGGAACTAAAAGGAGGCTCTTCTCCTGGGGCGGGGTTCTGCCTAAGAGGTGACTGCATGATTTGAGTCGGTCGGGGATGGGTGGCAGGAAAGGAGACACCAATTCACCTGCCTTGCCATCCGACTGGGAGCTGTTCATTGCTTCATAGCTCTGCTGAGAAGGGATTGAAGCTGCCAGGTGCCTGGTGTCTGAGGCGCGAGCCAGCGTCCACGCTCACCTGGGAGACTCTCTGAGGCCATGTCGTGGAGGGAACTGCGGCCCCGTGTTGAGGAACAGACCATTCCATGGGATGTTTGCTTTGGTCCCCAGGTAGATTGTGGATGGTGGATGGATCTCGAGCAGCAGGCCCTGGCTTTGGCCTTGTTGATGACAGTATTTCTGTTCCGCAGAACTGAGTGTGAAGCAGGACCAATGCTACTGAGAGAAGAGAGGCTTTCCAGGGAGGCTGGCTGGCCGTCAGTGTGAGGCCTGCAGCCTCAGAAGCCAGCTAACCAGAGAGGTGGGGTGTGCTTCCCGCTTCATTGTGTGTTTCAAGCAGAATCTGGTCTTGAGGGTTTAAACAGAAAACATCTCAAAGAGTCCATGAAATGGTAAACAAACCTGCTATTGAAAGAAAGAATGAGGAGTTGACAATTGCAATATTGTGATCCTGAGTGGGTTCATCAGAGAGGGTAGAGGAATAAAGGAGGAGGAGATAAAGGACCGGGGAAGATGAATTCAATGTGTCATTCCTTTCTTTCTTTGTCTTCCCTTTACACCTGGTAATGAACCCATGGAGGCTTGGGGAGATTGTTCAAGTTTCCTTTTGTTTTATTTTTTTTGTGTGGCAGGTTTGTTTACAATTTCCAAAGGGGTTTTTCATGATCTTAAGGAATATGAATTGGGGGGAGGTGTGCAGGGGAGCAAGAAGGAAAGGAATTTTAGTATTTTGAAGACAGGAGGTGGCCCACAATCAGGGAGGCTCCCTGGCTCCGTTGTTCTTTTCCACAAGCCGAGGGGATGGATGGTCCTGGTTTCATCAAGTCTGGGTTTACAGAGTCCCTCCATGTCCCGCCTGGGGACTCATGCTTTGGGAAATTAAGTGTCCATCAAATCAGGAGGAGGCTTGTACCGTTTCCATCCCCTCTCCCCCTTGCGTTTTGAAAGGCTTAAGAAAAGAGCCCTTTGTTTTCTTTTCAAGGAAACTTAACACTGAAATTCTTCTGTGTGGTATTCACAGACTTCGTCTGTGTCGCCTTCGTGGGCAGCCGCAGGTTGTGCAGGACAATGTCGAATTTGGAACCTTCACTCTCAAAGCTGAACTGCGGGAAAAGGTTCAAGACTGTCCTTTTACCTTCTGGCTCTCTCTTTTAATTTTTTTTTTTTTTTTTAAGATTTTACTATTCTCTCTCTCTCCTGTAGCAGCTTTGAGCTTTCCCCACCTCCCCTCCGGATCAGGTTTCCCCACCACGTGCCCCTGAAGCTCCTGGGGTTGAGATGTGTGCCTGTCGTTTCCGACATGTTCCCCGGAATTGCAGACTTGAAAATATCTTTCAGAGAAACTTGTTTGGAATTTCATTTTAATGGGATTTATGAATAAATCTCCATCTTAATGCTGACTAAGCTTTAAACATCTATTCCAGGAGAACACTATCGGATTTTTTTGTATTTTAAAATTCAAATCACTTCACTGTGAAGGCAAAAAGCATTTTTATACTTGCGTGAGTGCCATGTGCTTGAGCGTTTCTGTTTAGAGACTGAATTTTTTTACTTTTATTTTTTATTTTTTTAAAATCACGAATACTTCTGGGCCAGCGGAGGAGGAGCTTTGCCCTGTCCCCTTTCCCTGGCCCCGTGAACACCTGTGTGCGTTGCATGGGTTTTATTTATCTCACCCCCTGGAACGGGTATTCTGTGGCAACCCATTGCACTTCTGTAGTTTCCTTTAGGAAAAAAAAAAAAATCCGTTTACTTTTCTTCCTTTGCTTTGAAATCTTTAACCTCCGAATTTCATTTTTAAATGCCTGGAGCCCTCAAAGTCAGATGGAAAGAGGAGCCCCTTCCTCCCAGCAGGCACCCGGTTCCCAGGTCTGTCGTCGAGAACGGCGAGAGATGGGATCCTCGCCTTCACCCTTAGAAAAAGACTCAGAACTAATCTGAAGGTGCTGGTGAGGGGTGCGGCGTTCAGTTAGAAGATGGGCGGGCTCTGGGGGCGACTGCGGTTCATAGCAAGGCATCCTCTACTTGAAGTGTGCTGAGGTCTTAGGGCGATCCGCATACACTGGAGAGTGGACACCCGGGGAGGCGTGGATGTGCTCATTAACTTGGGTGGTCGTCATTTTGCAGTACATCTGTGTATCTGATCATCAGGTCCTGTACCTTAAGCGTGTGCCTGTCCAACTTGTCACTCATGCCTCAGCTAACGAGGGGAACCTGGTGTTGCAGGTGTCCACGCTCCAGCCTCTGCTGCGTCCTCTGTGCCCCTGTCATTCTCCCTGTCTCTCCACAGACTCATCGTACTCAGAGCCCCCAGACGTTCAGCAGCAGTTGAACCACTACCAGTCAGCCGCCCTGGCAAGGAACAACAGCCGTGTGAGCCCTGTGCCTCTTTCCGGGGCCGCTGCTGGCACTGAGCAGAAAACTGAAGCTGTTCTTCACTGCGAATTCTGTGAATTCTCCTCTGGCTACATCCAGAGTATCAGGCGCCATTACCGGGACAAGCACGGTGGAAAGAAGCTTTTCAAGTGCAAAGACTGCTCCTTTTACACAGGCTTTAAGTAAGTGGCATGAAGAACAGCTGCGGAAAGCAGAGTGGCTGCCCTTGCTCCACCCCTCAGCGCATTCTTCCCTTACCAACCTGGAGCTCAGGGAAGGCCCTGCCCATTGGATGATACGGAGGTTGGGTTCAGTCTTTACGAAAGGAAGCTAGTTTCAAAGGACTGCCTCGGGATTTATAGAAGGGAAGAAAAGCTATGTCAAAACAAATTAGTTTAAAAACCAAAGCAAATGGGCTCCTGAACAGTGGGAGCTTGCAACAAAGAATTTCACTGGTCCAGTGCATAGAGAAGTAAGTGATTTCTCTTCAGGGAACAGTCCCTCCCCCACTTATTTATTTATTTATTGAAAAAATATAAATTTAGATAAATCTATATAGATATATATGAAATTTGAAACAAAACCAAACAGGATAAATATCCAGCACTTGCTCCTCTTGGTTCCCCTCATAGAACATTCTTATTTAAGATTGTAGTATTTCAGGGCACATAATCAAGACCCCAGCACAGTGAAAACTAGACTTGAGCAATCATAGGAAGATTGTTCCAATCTAGAAAAAGAAAATCCAAATCACCTTGCCGCTGTATATGACAGAACTGGCAATCTTGAGGAAAGGATGTAATGCTTCCTATCATGTAATCTAAACCCCTCCTGTGATTTAATCTCATCCTGTGAGATAGTGTGTAGGTCATGGCCACAGGTGGAGAGTGCAAATCCCAGCTTTGCCACTCAGTGGCTGTGTGTCCTGAGACAGGTCACTAAGCCTCTCTGTGTTCATTTCCTTATCTATAAATTAAAGATAATAATAGTACCTACCTCAGAGGGCTCTTCAAAGAAGTAAAGATACCAATGCATCTGAAATGCTTAGAATATGCCTTACAACATCACGGATAGAATGCTGTTTCATAACATCGCATCGGTACTGAATTACAGATATACAGCTGCCCTGCATAATCAGGTGAGCCCTATGGTAACCAGGACCAGAACCTCAGATCACTTCAATACAGACTGTGCACAGAGAGGTTGTGAGACTAGACATCATATCCCAAGAAAAGGCTGGACTGGATGAGGAAAAAGTCTTTTTCCCACCAACATTGTAACTGCTGGGCTTTGATGGGGACTGTTGGGTCTCTGTTAATTTGGTCCAGTTGTTTTTCAGATAGATATTTGTGATTCAGAGCTGAAGAGGCTCACTCCCAAGGAGAGAAGCCCTCAGGGTGATAAGGGGACCTCGCCCATTAAACCTCTGGTTTCGTCCGTTCGTATGAGACATTTCAGGCTCTGTCTGTTCTGAGCACTTGGAAGGGCTGGAGGGTGGTCCCTCTTCATGACCTCCTGAGCACCTCCCCTTGCTGATGGCCCTGACGAGCTTGCTGGTAGCTGTGGGGTGAAGTGAGCTCTGCCCTCACCTGCCTTTCCCCCTGCCTCTCTCCTAGATCTGCTTTTACTATGCATGTGGAAGCTGGGCATTCGGCGGTTCCTGAGGAGGGCCCCAAAGACCTGCGCTGTCCCCTCTGCCTCTATCACACCAAATACAAACGCAACATGATCGACCACATCGTGCTCCATCGAGGTAACTGTCCTGACCCGGTCTCCCAGAGGTGCTGGCGGGAACAGGTGGCCTGGTGGCACTCTGAGAATACTCTCTCAAGACTACCACGGCACCCTTGTCCTGGTCACCTGCTCTTCCAGGCAAGGGACCACAGCGATAGCCGCGGTGACAGTCAACAGGATAGAAATACTGCCCTGCCGGGAAGCGTTCCTCTCTTCCTCCACCGGGAGGGAGGCAAAGGGGATGGATTCCCCAGAGAAGGTGTCCTCAGGGCTTCCCAGCGTGAGGGAGCTTTACATCCTGAGCCCTCTGCCACCCGCAATGCTCAGCACGCACCCCAGGAGGAAGGAATGAGGGACCAGCTTGTGGAAGGTCTACCTGGTTGTAGAGCAGCTCCTTTGGGAAAGACCAAAGCCATGATTTCCAAAGCAGAAGGCCCAGTTTCCCTTGAAACGGACAGGGAGAGAGTCTTAGGAAGGAAGGTGGCCTGATACTCCCTAGGAACCCCATTGGATGGGTGTTGGATTTAAGAAGTGAGGCTCATGCCCGTGAGATAATGAGCGGTATTGGGTGCAGTTCCCTGGTGGGTGCGGCATGGTCGGTCCATAAGGGTTGGCTCCTGCTGATAATCAGGGACACTTCTGATCCGTCCACTTTGACTTTCCACTGAGTCCAGTTTCCTCTTGGCCAGTCAAAGCACTGTGAAGCCACACGCAGGCTCCCTTTGCCTTCGAGGGAAAGATGTACTTACCTGGAGCCTGCTTTGTCCTGACAAGGCTGAGGCTTCCGGGGGTGGGAGTTGACCGAAGTCCTCCTTCCGAGGTGCTTCTGCTCTTCCTCTCTTCAGTCGTTCCCCTCCTCCCTGCCTCTTACTCCTTACCATCTTTTCTTTGCCTTTAACCCCGAAAAGATCTTTGACGCTTGCCACACATGCCCCCAAGCCAACCAATGTCCTGCGGAGATGTCCCTCACTCTGACATGCTGGGTGTTTGGGAAATACGTGTAAAAGTATCCCATGTTTTCCCCAAACTCCTGCGTTTGGCGGGTACATTTTGTGATATGCCCACATCAGCTGCAGCCTCCGCCACGGAAGGCTCGCCATTTAGCATTCTCAGGTTTCCCTCCTCCTCTCGCACTCTAATGAGACGTGAGATGGTTGCTGGCTGGGACGTCCACCTGCAAGCTGGGAAAAGCAGCGTAGCAACATTTAGGCAGAAATTCTTGGCCCGAGTGGTCCTGCCTGGTGTTCTGCCTCAGTCACCTGGCTTCCGGTCCCCTTGCCCATGTGTCACGGTGGCTCAGTGCCCCAACAGGGCTTGGGCAGGGGCCATCCATGGCGCGGCTGCCGAGCAAGCAGAGACAGCCAGTCTTCACGTTCTGTGGTTGCCTCTCTTCTTTTCCCATATTGCTGCCCGGCGGGATCAGAGCTTTGGTGCCTAACGAGTTCAATGACTTTGCAGAGCTGAGAATTCAAGAAAGGGAGAAGCAAAGAGATTGAGCACCGAGGCCTCGAACACTTGGCAGAGAGCTGCTTACGTAGGGTCAGTTCATCGTCCACCATCGTGAGCAACAACGCTGTTACTGAGACTCTCGCTTTATATACAGGAAGCTTGAGGTGCAGAAAGAGTCCATTTGTTTTTTTTTTTTTAATATCACCAGTGTATTTGTAGCCTACTTCATTTCACAAAGGATTTAAGTTCGCGTAAAGATATTCCTGCAGGTTAAAAACAAATGAGGAAGCTGGGACAAATGCAAAATGAAGCATAACTGGTAGAAAATACAACTAAGTGTGTGAAGGAAGAAGCCAGGCAGGTGTGGAAACTCCATAGATGCCTTGAGGTGCAGTTCATTGGTTAGCAGTGAGCTGCAGATTTGGCTCTGAGATGCCAGCTTACCATGGAAGTGAAGCAAAGAGTGAACTATGCTCAGGATATTTGTTTAACTTTTTTGAGGTGTTGTTCAGGAAATTTGCAGGAGTTTTAGACACTGAAAACCGAAAGGAATTTCTCCAGAAGGTTCCCTGAAAAGGACAGTGGATGCAACATTGTCCACCACAAATACAGCACAGGCTGAGGGTCCCTTAACCAAAATGCTTGGGACCAGGACTGTTTTAGATTTAGACTTTTTTTTTCAGATTTTGAAATATTTACATCAGCTTTACTGATCAAGCATCCCCAATCCAAACTCCAACATCCAGTGTATCCAAATCCAAAATTGTTTGAGCATCATTGCAGTGTTGGTGTTGGATTTCGGATTTGATGATCAGACTAGAGGTGTTCCATTGGTACTAAGTTCCACAGCACCAGGAGCGCTGGAGTAGCTAGCAGATCACCCAACCAGGGAGCAGGGAAGCTGTGACTCAATCCCAATCTTGTGATCCCATCTCCTGTCTGGCTACCTGTCACTGGTTGCTTATGGCCTCCTCTGTTTGCCAATGGAGGTAATTTTGGAAGCATCTGAATATTGTCCTCATGAAGGTCAGAAGGCACCAACCTGAAATGAACACAAGCATTTGAGGATTCATAATAATAAGATCAGCAGTGGCTCCCACTAGTGAAGCTCACCAGGTAACAGGCACTGTATGGAGTGTGCTCCCTGGGTCATTGTGTAGACTCCTCACAAAACCCTGTGAGGAGGACGTGACCATTATCCTTGATGACAAGGGAAAGCAAGTTCAGAAAGGCAGAGCAACTCTTCGCCTTAAGAAGGAAGAGGACTCTTGTGTAACCCAGCTGGGATCTGAGCCCAGGTGTGTCTGACCCTTGGCTTTAACCACAGGCTTATGCTATCCCCCTTTGGGAAGGTGGTATCACCCTATGGAGTATTCTAGTAGCAGCTGGGTTCAAGGACAGAATGATCTGTGGGGCTGGAGATCAGAGATGAGGATCACTGATCCACAGATGGCCGAGGGCTCCAGAAGAGCGGAGTCTGCCATCTGTGTCCTGGCCTGGCTCTGGTGTCCATCTCAACTCAAAATGGCAGCTCAGTGGGAAGCTGGTCTTGACACGTCAGGAGACAGGATTGGATGTCTGCCTCACAATTTTGCACTGAGACTGGTCTCAGGGCAACAAGATGTAGCTCCTTCTGCACCTGTGCTCTTCCTACTCTGGATGAATAAACATCGCTGGTCTCTGGGGTCCGCAGTAGGAGATCTTTCTGAGGCCTTAGTGAATTAAACCCCGGATAAAACGGCCGTAGGAGAGAGCTACTGCTGGCAAGAATAGAGTTTCTGTCACTTTTTGTCCAGACACATAGATTTTTTTTTTTTTAAGTAGTTAGAAAGGGGAGGAGAGAATGTGTTTCCCTGGTGGGAGATCTGAATGAGAACTCATCAGAGATTTGTGCTGATTGTGGTGAGAGAGATCGTAGGGTTTGTTCACGTATTTGGCAAATGTCCGTTATTTGCTTGCTGCATGCCCCACTGTGCTTGGTTGTCTGGTCATGATGTAGGGATATGTAAGACCCAGGACCTGTGTGCCTTGAGGAGATGGACAAATGCATGGTGTATTCAAGACAGTGAGTGATGGACACCTAGGAGTTGTGTTTCTGTTTGGATAGAGAAAGGTGGTAGATGAGGGTGGCTTTCAGACGGAGCCATTGATAACATTTCAACCGGCAGAGAAGACCTTGCATGGGGTGTGTTTGTTTCCCAGGGCTACTGTAAAAAATGACTACCAGCGGGGTGTCTGAAGACAGTATATTCTCTCACAGTTCTGGAAGCTAAAAGTATGCACCTAAGGTGTTGGCAGGGGCATCTTCCTCCAAAGGCTCTGGAAAAGAACGCTTCCTGGCCTTGTCCTAGCTTCTTAGGCTTCCTAGTGTTCCTGGGCATCCTGGGCTTTCAGCTGAGACACCGCAACCTGTCCCTGTCTCTTTGTGGCCTCATTTCCCTGTGTCTCTCTGTACCCTCTCCTAAGAACACCAGGCATTGACTTTAGGGCCCACTCTAACCCAGTATGACCTCATCTAACAAAGTACATCTGCAAAGGCCCTGGCTCCCAATAAAGTCACATTCTGAAGTTCCAGGGGTGCACAAATTTCTGTGGACACTATTCAACTCTTTTCTCAGGGGAAGGAACAATTTAATGAACCCCTAAGGTCAGTGGAAGCAAGACGCGTTTGCAGGATGCTGTGCTGGGTACCTGAAGAGAATAGAGGCAACTAGAAAAGCTTTTTCTGGCCAAGTTATGGATGGTTTGGAAACTAATATAGAGGTTTGAACTTTACTCTGGAGACAGGATGGGAAGCCAAGACAAATTTTGATCCAATTGCTGATGAGTCATGTGTGAAATACAAATTTAACATGGGTTTAGACCCCTCTCTTTCAGGAACTCTGGATTTAGGTCAGATCAACATTTGATGCTATTGGCCATAATTTGATGAGTCTAACTAGGAAAAAATTAAGCCCATGATTTTAATGGTGTTAGGGCTTTCGGTAGGTTTTCACTTGAGCAGCAAATATTTGTTGAACACCCTCTGTATGCTAGAAATGTTTGAGCTCCAGGGATGCAGCTGGGAAGAGTAGGGCAAGGTTTTACACTGAAGGAACTTGAACTTCACTGAGACAAGAGACAGTAAACAAGTAAATAAATAGTTCCCGAATGCAGTGTATCAAGTTTGTCGCTTTGCCCATATGTACCGCGTACCCCGATGGTGAGCCTGAAAAATTGGGCACAGGTTGAATTTTAGGGATGAAACATGGTTTTGCCAAATATTGACATTGCGATTACGTGGCTGTGCACTCACCACGCTGGGCTTTGGTGGGCATGTTAGCTTAGCGTTTCTGTTTCCCAATAGATAGATAAATGGCGGCATGTAACAGAATTCCTCAGGTGGGAGTTGAGAATGGAAGTTATCTCCCCTGCTTTGTCTGATCAGTGTCATTTTGGTGAGAAGGAAAAAAAGATCTAGAGTGCGATTGCTAACCTGTTCCGAATTACCTGTTCTCTTCCAACCCCACCAAATGCCTTTGCCTGATAGAATTAGAGGTGCCCTTCTCGGCTCTTTCTAGCTGGAGGGTGGCATCAAACCTTAATGCTTCTTTACCAGGTGCTGATTTGCTTGTGTTGACATGTGCCTATGGATGGTTTTATTTTAGAATGATTTAAAAAAAATAATAATGTTATTTTTAAAATGGCTTTCTCTGGTACTCAATGTTTGTCACTTGTTTGGCTGAGAAAGAGTAACTGGTGCGTCTTTGATTTGGCCTAAAGAGGGGCTCAGTCCTCCGGGATGGCCATTTGTATATAAAGTTCATTGGCAGGAAGGACTTCCCAGTCTATTCCTGCTTCGCTCAGACTTGGTGCATTCTGGGAAGAAACCCTGTGTATGTTGTGATTTGCCTTCCAGGAAGAATTTTTACTTGGTAACTCTGGACTCCGCAGTGACATGCTTTTCCTGCTGATCTGAGCAGAACGACCCCCCATAGTTGGAGTTCTGCACATTTTTCCACCGAGCTCCACTGTAGCTTGACGGCACACGCTTCTCAGGGGCTCCTGGCAGGTCTTGGCACGCAGGTGCTTTGGTGAGGCCTTGCTTTGCTTTGGGTCTAGCCCCTTGAGTTTTCTGTCCTGCTGCAGCCCCAGGCATCTTTTGAGTAGGAGGAGAGGAGAGACACAATCCATCTTGTAGTCGATCTGGTGAAGTCATAATATTTTTGCAGCCAGTGCTGGAAGCTGAGTCACAATGAGTGTGATTCAGGCTGTGATTTCTTACCCAAGGTAATTTTGAGAGGTGTGAAGTCAAAAGAGACCCACAGTTGTCACTGCCCCCATAGAAAACCACCCTGGGCTCTGATCTTCTGTAACCAAGACGGGGCTTGGTCCATACCTGGAAACAGTTCAGTCTTTAACTTAATGTCCTTCACTTGCCTCGGTAATGAATACCCTCTTTCAGAAAATACTGTGGGTCATTTGCCCACCTTTCAAAGTTGGTCTTTTTTTTTTTTTTTTTTTAATCTTGTTTATGTTAGCCATGTTTTTAGAGAGGAGGAAAAGTTAACTATTTTCTATAATTAATATCTTAGTAAAAATACCTATAAGTAAGAGACTTGAAACTTTGGTAATGACTTAGCTTAGAAATGGGAAGTCTCACATTTCAGAGGAAGCAAGCGGGGAAATGACCCGTTAGCAATTCCGAAGATGCTGGAAAGACGTTCAGACATAAGTGGTCACCTTTGGAATCTGTGACTTTTACATGTTTTAAAATATTGGAATAAAAGACTGATTAGCCCATTGCATGCTGGTCAGAGGCTTCAGAGCTTTCTTGGTAGGGGAGAAGGAGGTGGGCATGAATGAGGTCAGATCTGTGACCCCAGGTTATGACTTTATGCTGAACTAGAGATAACTTCTCAGTTTCCACATCAACAAACTGATGAAAATAAAACTGACTCTGTAGGGTATTATGAGGATAAATGTCACGGGGAGGGCAGAGCACCTAACAGAGGCTTGAAACATAGCAGTCACTTAAAAATTGTAGTGTCATTTACACTAAATATTCTTATGAACTGTAGGGCATTATGCTGAGTTTCATAACTTTGCATAAAATTCACTTAGATACACATAATGAAATTGGAAACTGCAAAGAAAACCAACATAGTGATAGAGGAATTGAAAAGGAGACGTATAAAAAAGTTTGAAAGAACCAATTACTTACTATGGGAAGTGAAGACTGGAGAGTCTTCAAGGTGTTTGGGCATTATATGGAAAATTTTACCCAGCTGTTCTCCATCTCTACTGAGGTCGACAGAACCAGGGCAGACAGGACAGGACAGAGCCAAAGAACAAAAGAGGAAGCAGTGGAGATGACAAGATATAAATCAGGAGCAAACTAAGACAGCAAAGGGGATGCAGGCTCAAGGGAGGTGCTGGAAAGTTCACGCCAGCCCTTCCCATGAACTCCAAATCCCAGTGTGTGGATGGTCCCGTGTTTGACCTGCCGCTCCCTGTCTCATGCTGGGTACCAGCTTGCTCATGACCATGGCCAGCACTGTCTTACATGGAGCAGTTGCATTTCATATTTGCACTTTATTTAGAGGAGAGTCCTCAGCTGGGGTGAATCTTGCCTCCCCAGGGTACATTAAATTGTAGTCATTTTGGGGTGTCACAACTGGGAAGGAAAGGGTGCTGGTGGCATCTAGTGGGTGGAGGCCAGGGCTGCTGACAGCATCCAGTGCACAGGACAGCCCCCACACCACTGCAAAGAATTGTCTGGCCCCCACATGGCAATCATGCTACTATTGAGAAACCCTGGGTTAGAGGAGTAGAATATCCTAGCATGGGCTCCTTAAAACTCACTGGTTTACGCCAAAGCATTTTTTCTCCATTTACACCAAACCGTGGAACTGAATGGTTAGAAGACTGTTAAACATTTGCTATTCTAAGAAAATGTGTGGATTACATTATAATCATGTGTTTCTTAGCTGTCTGCTATACTTTGGTTTAAAAATATTTATATTTCTAAATAAGCAACTGACTCTTTGTATGGGGAAAATAACATATGCATTAGAGCTCCAGGGAGTACGTAGCAGACACCACCCTCCACGCTTCCCCTGCCCGGCGTTTGGCTGGCCAATTATTCGCTGTATTCAGAGACTCCCAAGGCAGCCACTGCCCTACAGTTAGAATGTTGTGGTTGAGACTAAGGCATGACGTTGGGTGGGGGAAATTCCCCAGGGGTGGAACACAGGCCAACAACAAAGGGAAGACTGGAGGAGCAGTCACATCAGCGTGCAAAGTACTGACGCTCTGGAAACCATGCCACTCGGTGGCTCTGGGAATAAATCATGCTTTCTTGACTTAATAACACATTGCTGTTTCTAAATAATGTAAGTATATGTTGTGTGCGTCCATTTGTAAACTTTCAGAGTCTTCTGAAATCCAGACACAGCATGAAAATGCGCTATATTTGATTCTTGCATAAATAGCACAGATTTTAATTTTATCCCAGTTATGGATATCTGGCGCGTGCGCTGGTACTCTGGGCAGACTGGTGTGAAATTTAATTTGAGCAGTTAAACACAAGGGTGAGAGAGTGCAAAGTAAACAAGCACACGCATTTCCAGCCCCACAGCATTTGGTGTGTTAACAGGAAACGCACCCAAATCCTCTCCCTCTCTCCCTCTTAGCTTTTTTCCATTGTGACAATTGGATCACAGATCTTCTGAAAAGGCACAAATCCTCCATGTCTCCTACGTGACCCCGCCTCCCCTTCAATGTTGCCTGCAGCCATTTCACTTGTGAGCTCTTTGGTGTTGGAGTCAGAGTTTAGTGAATGAAAGTGTGCAGGTTTCTTTGTTTTCAGATTTGTGGTTAATTAGAGAGTTCCCTTGGTTGCAGGGCAAGGGAAGAGTCTCCTTGAGAACATCTTAAAAGGGGAAACAGGAATGGGATTGGAAATAGTGGCCACAGTGGATTTGCAACGAGGCAGGCCTGGACTCCCATCTCAGCTTTGCCAGTTACAACTCTGTGAGCTTTGGAGAGTTAAATACTCTGTTCCTCATTTTATTTCCTGTAAAAATGGGAGTAACTCTATCCTTGTAGAGGTGTCGGCAGGAAGGCAGGTGCCGACCCAGTGGTAGCACACAAATGCCAGTTAATGTCACTTTCCTTGCCCCTTAGAGACATCTGCAAATGCAACTTGAATACCATTTGCTGAGGAAGAAGGTTGTTGTCAATAATTAATGCTGGTAAATACGGCAGGTCACCTCCATTCAAGCATTAGCAAGCACCCATCAGCCTGGCCCACCTCTACTCAGGCGCCATTCTAGGGATCGAGCACAGTGAGCTGCTGGTCTTCAGAACACTCACTTGTACCAGAGGCATATGTTGTCCAGGATTGGGGACGGGACAGTGTGTGTGCAGTTCACCCGTGAGAAGTAGCGGAATTGAATGACGGTTGAGACTCCTCTTGTCTTCCAGAGAAAGAACACCTGCTTGCCATCAGCAAAACGCCCATCTTCCATTCCGTTTGTTTCCACAGAAGAGCGGGTTGTCCCCATTGAAGTGTGCCGTTCCAAGCTGTCCAGGTACCTGCAGGGAGTGGTTTTCCGCTGTGATAAGTGCACCTTCACGTGCTCCAGCGACGAGAGCCTTCAGCAGCACATAGAAAAGCACAACGAACTGAAGCCCTACAAGTGCCAGCTCTGCTACTACGAGACCAAGCACACGGAGGAGCTGGACAGTCACCTGCGGGATGAGCATAAGGTACCTGCCCAGGACCGCCTGCCTCCCCCGGCCTCAGCTCTCCAGTGGGGTGGGGCCAAGCTAGGAGACAGGTGGCTTCAGCCTCTCCCACTGTGTACCAATCGGAGAAAGGGACTCTGAGGTACTTTTACAGTGAGGCTTAATTTTTCTATAATAAAAGAAATGTGAGATCATTTCAGAAAATGGCCAAAAATGGGTGGGGGAAGGGCAAATCAGCCTGACTGTCTACCACCCAGATCTCTCTGCTTGACACTTGGGGTCTCTTTTCTAGACCCACTTTCCTTTGTTTTATGTGATTCTGATTGTACTATACCTAAAATATTGCATCACCTCATTATCCTGACAGTATTTTTTCCATATTATTTTAAACGTGTTATTACAAACATTGGCCAATATTTTTAAAAGGGACAGAGAGTAAATATTTTAGACTTTGCAGGTTTCAGTGGCAATTGCTCAAGTGGGCCACGAGAACAAGAAGGTGACAGGCAATACATAAATGAGTGATCACAATTGTTTTCCAATAAAAATTCATTTGCAAAAATAGGCAACAGGCTGTCGACCTGTAGTTGGTGATGCCTAATGTGTCTGATAGATATTCCACCTTGTCCTTGATCGTGTAGGTTGTTTCCAATATTTTGCCAACTACCAAGATTTTCAAAGGTGTCACCACACATAATCTGAACGTCATAAATGTCATAAACCGTATGTTTTATTTGGGGAGGGGAATTGATTTAAAAAAGAAAAAGATTAGTACAGAACATAAAATAGAGGGTTTGTAGAAAAATTTCTCTTCCCAAGATTTGCTGCTCAGAGAGTCAGAGTCGTGCAGGATGGCTCCCTCCTTCTACATGAGATATATATAATTGGTGTATCACGAACTGAGGTGATTATTTCTGGTTTTGTGTTTTTGCCCCAAGCACAGGAGGAACTGATTGGTGTTTGCTTAGTGAAAGCAGGCTATCAATCCTTTCTAATCAGCCTGGTCCAGAACATTTATTAAGTGTTCACTTAAGACACTCTGTGTCCTCATCAGTGAAAATACAGCTCTCTTCTCTAGTCCTACAAACCTAAATTATAGAGATTTTAATCTGTATCCAAGGGATAGAATTTTTCTATGGGATTTTGAGAAAGGAGTCTGAACTTTGTCTTCTGTCCACAGTTTAATGGTTTTATGGCAACTTCTGCTTTGGAATATATTCACACTCCAGCACTGCCTAAAAAGTGAATGCAGGGAGGAAGAGCCTGAATTATAGTAGTATTTCTTATTCCAACTTCCTGGGCATTTGTAATCCAAACTTAAGGGAAAATCATTCATCTGCTTCAAACCAAGCTTCCTCTATTAATTCCCATAGGTCTTGTTTATGCAGCACCTTTTTTACTATAGGGTTCAAGGCTTCAGGTTCATATTTTGGGGCAGAGAAAATCAGGGAGATAAATGCTTCCCCAGTTGTTGCATGGTAACTTGTAAATCAGTGGGGAAGTCCGAAGAATGTTAGAAACCATACCAGACCTGAAACCAGAGGCTTCCTGAACAGTGGTGGAAGTCTGAGGCTTCAGGATATAGGTTAGGGAAAGGGGTTGCTCAGGAAAGTAGGGACCCAATTTAGAGCTTTTGGAGCCAGAAGACCTGGGTTTTAATCCTGTCCCCACCTTTTATTGTATATGCTTTGGGAAGCTACTTAAGTTGAAGGTCTGTTTTTCTGATTTGTTACACCACTCTCAGAAATTGTGTAAGATCAAATGAAGTCCTTGTTTTCCCTTACTTTGAGACTCAGTGTGATCCACAGACTATTTGTGAATTGAATGTGTACTGAAATATAGCAATTGTTACCTATCATAAAGGCAGTTGTGTTCTGAAAGTCCTGAACTACATTATAAAATCACTAATTATACCTTGAATTTTAGACAGTCTTTGATGTTACACTTTCACTGTCATATTATGTTTTTAATTTTTTCTTTCTCATTGGTTGACCAGCTTATTAAGTCCAATGAGCATCTGAGGCTAAAGAATTGTCCCTTTCAGCATGCCTAATGATTTTCACTTTTGTCTCAAATGTCTTTAAGTTTATGAGACTTGTGCTTATTATACCAGCAATTTCCTTTTTGTGTTTACTGGGTTTTTTTCCCCCTAAACAATGAGTGCAAAAGGTAGTTCAAATTTTCAAATAATTGTTCAAACACTTTTGTAAATAAAGATGTCAGTGCTTTTGAAACTGAATTTTCAGCTGATAAGCAGTAGCACTGTGCACTAGCTAAAAATGATCATTCATCGGGAAGAAAGATATATGAAAATCTGATTTCAGTGTTCATGAAAGGAGTTATGGGATTGTCAATATACTAAAGAGAAATTTGCTGGCAATTCAAATGCAAAAGTCAAGAACAATAGGCAAAAACAAGGAATTGAAGTCAGGAGAGTTAGGAAGAAACAGAATTGATTTTATTCTCAGTGTGATCTTTGTACTTAGAAAATCCTGAAATACCTATGTAAAAGCTACAAGGACATTAGTGAGTTTGGCAGGGTTGTAGGGTATAAGATCAATACACAGAAATCAATTATATATTCTTATTTACTAGAATAGACAACTTGAAAATGAAATTTTAGAAAGATCAATTCCATGTACAGATAATAACAAAGAGAGCAAAATACTTAAGAATAAATTTAACGTAAGAACCAAACACTGAAAATGCAAAGTAATGCTGAGAGAAATAAAAGAACTAAATTATCACAATGTATACCATGTTCATAGATTAGAAAATTCAGTATTGGGAATTCTTCCCAAACTGATCTACAGATCCAACATACTCTTAAGCAAAACCACAGAAAGATTTTATTTTGGTAAAATTGGCAAGGTGATCCTAATATTTATATGGAAATGCAGAAGACTAGGATAGTCAAAGAGTGTAGGAAAGGAGTAAAGTTGGAGGACTTCCCTTCTTACTTTCAAAACTTACTGTAAAGCTATAATAGTCAAGAGAGTGTGTTATTGGCATAAAGGTAGATACATAGCTCAATAGAGCAGAAGATAAAGTCCATAAATAGACTGTCTTGTATGTGGCCAATTGATTTTCACCAAAGGTGTTAAGGTAATAGGAAAACATTTTTTTTTTTTTTTCAAAAATGTGCTGGAACAATTGGATTTTTACATGCAAATTGTCACCCATAATTCTTATACTATTCTTTACACAAAAATTCACTCAAAAATGGATCATACTCAGCGCCATGTACAGCCAGAGGAATGAGAAGTTGTGTTCCATTTGTGTACAATGTGTCAAAATGCATTCTACTGTCACATATAACCAATTAGGACAAATTAAAAAAATGGATCATAAATACATGAACTAAAACTATAAAACTTATAAAAATAGTGGAAAACTGTGTTCTTGATTTAGGGAAAACAATTCTTAGCTACAACACAAAAGCTGTGAAAAAATTAATACATTGGATATCTTCAAAGTTAAATGTGTACTCTTCAGAAGACAGTATTAAGAAAATGAAAAGGTAGGCAACAAAGCAAATATTTGCAAAGTAATTATGTAACAAAGAGTTTTACCAAAATATACCAAGAATTCTTACAACTCAATAAGAAGATAAGCCACTCAATGAAGGATGAGCAAAAGATTTGAATAAGTACTTTACAATTACGCATGTGAAAAGATGCTCAATATGGTTCACCACTAGAGAAATATGAATTAAACCAACAGTAAGATTTTACCATCTACCCTCTAGGTTAGGAACAATGATTAATACTGAAATGTTAGCAAGGATATGGGAAAATTGGAAATCTCATACTTTGCTGGTGGGGATGTAGAATGGTAGAACCACTTTGAAGCAATTTGGCCATTAGTTTAAAAGTCAAATATACTTTACTCTTTGGCCCAGCAAGCCCACCAGTAGAGTTCTACTCATCAATATTTGTATTTATTTATTTTATTTTATTTTAATTAATTAATTTTTTTTTTTTTTTTTTTTTTTTTTTTTTTTTTTTTTGCAATTCTGGAGATTGAACTCAGGACCTTGGACTTGCAAGGCAAGCACTCTACCAACTGAGTCATCTCCCCAGCCCATTACTCATCAATTAAAAAAAAAAAAAAAAAAGAGTGAGCTAACATGTAACAACATGGACAAATCTAAGATCATACTAAGTGGACAGAAGCCAGACACCAAAGACTACCTATGATATGATTCTGTTCACGTGAAATCTCCAGAAAAGGCAAAATGACAAAAAATAGCCTGGGCCTAGAGGTTGGGAGGGAGGATTGATTTTAAAGAATATGAAGGTACTTCTCAGAGTGATTGAAAATATTCTTTAACTGATTGGGTGAGGCTTACACAAATGTATGAATTTACTGACTTATTCACTAAAAGTAGATAAATTTTATGGCAACTAAATTATACTTCAGTATTCCAAAGCCAAGCACACAGTAGGTCCTTAATAAATGTTAAATTCCTGCAGTCTTTTTTTATAAAGTGGATTGTTGGAATGATAGATCAATGGAATGCTCAAGATCCCAATTAATGTATGGATTGCCAAAAATAAAATGGGAACTAAGCATAGCAATTGGTTCTAAGCTAGGGCTTACTGTGTAAGACTATGTTTCAGATGTATTACATTCTTCTGTGAATGGCATTAGGTGACTTTTGTATGGTGGAAAGAATCTATAAAAGGAACTGTAAGGCACTATAGGATGTATTTTTGAAAGGACTTCATTAAAAAGAGCTGGAGTGGGGATGTGACTTAGTGGTAGAGCACTTGCCTGGCACACATGAGGCCCTGGATTCGGTTCTCAGCACCTCATATAAATAAATCTATAAATAAAGGCCCATGGACAACTAAAAAAATTAAAAAAAAAAAAAAGCTGGATAGTCAAAGTTGGACCTGAGTTCTGCTTACAAAGGTTGTAAACCTTAGGAGCATCTCTAAAGATGTCAGACTGTATTTGTAAGCTCCATAGAATACTGGTAACAGCAGTATTGAAGTCCTATCAATCCATTTAGGAACCAAAATGTCAAGTGTCCTTGATAGAGGCTGCCCTGTTTATCTTCAGAAACCAGCACGCAATAGAGAAGGGGAGACTATCAGAACCCTCATTTTGTAGGTGACACACAGAATCTTGTTCTCCTGGACCTTTATCTTTGTGCCATTGAGCAGGGACTCACTTGTAATCTCTTGGGATCCAGAGTAAACAGTGCAGGCGATTTTGTTTTATCATCCTTTGACCCCCTGCCTTTTTCTGATCTCACTGTTCCTCTAGAAGGCTATTTTATATTTTATTCTCCCATTCAGTCTCTCCTTCCTTCTCCCCTCTCCATTCCTTCCACGGCCCCCACAGACACGCAAGCGTGCACATACAATGAAATATCTAACAATAATGCCTCTTATGAGAAGCTCTGCTAAAAGATGAAGACATAACATATCTAGAAACCTTGAAGTCTTGGAAGGAAAAAACAAACCTTGCACTTCTCACATTTAAAAAATCTATACTTTTTTTCTTTTAAAGAAAATTTAAGTATATGCAATACCTTGTTAGTGTTCTTTATGTTCTAAAGTCTCTTTGCTAGTTTTAAGGAACATAAAAATATATTATCTCTAACTTGGTTTGCTCATAAAATTGTCATGTTCAGTATATTAAATTTAGAAGGATAGTCTATTCAGGCAATAGACATTCACTAATTGAATTTACTTTGAAATGTTTTTAATTTTTTATATAAATGGAACCTCAGGCAGCTGAACTCTAAGAAACTCATATCTTTTACTTTTTTTTTTCTCTAGTTTTGGGGAAAGCAGCAGAACATTAAACCCAGAATGAATCAACAACGTTTTAGATTCCCAGTGAATTTGTTCAGCTTTCTGGACTAATGAAATTCACAGTATCAAAAAAAAAAAAAAAAAAAAGTCACACAGAACATTTTCCAGAAGATGAAAATAAATAAAATGATAAAAGAACCTTCCTCCACTCCAAATCATAAAACACACTTTTTTTTTTGCATTTAATTTCTGAACTAAGTATTGGTAGCTTAAGTTTATCCGCGCCAAAGATTTCTGCAATTTGAAGGTTCCTGCAGAATTTGATGTCATTTTGTTGCTTCTTTCCTTCATGTTAGTTTGCCTGTTGATTTCTCAAAGATCCTTTTTTTTTTTTTTCCATGTATTTTTGACGACAAACCAGAATTAAGTAAGCAAGAAGTGTGACCATTTTTTGGAGGGATGTGTGTCAGAACCTTGGATAGTGTTTCTCAAGCAGCAGACATTAGAAGGTGTTCTTTACTTGTAAGCTTTGAAATTATCCACTCACTTCCCTGGTCAAAGTTAATTGCTCGTACTTCCAAGATTTCAGAAGACATTTCTTTTTCTCCTTTAAGGCATGTTCCTCTCTTTCCTTCCAAAATCCAACGCAGTTCCTAACATGCAGTAAGGCTCAGTTTGTTTAAAAAGCCATTGAATGAATTCACTCTACAGATATGATTTATTTAAGTATCCTGCTTATTTAAATAAGCAAAGTGTGGCAGCACATCAGAGACTTTGCCCTTGTTCATTTCAGGTCCAGGAGAATGTCATCTGCTCAACTGACCAGAAACAAAGCTCTGAGACTCTTAATGACACCTTTCACGTGGTTTCTTGACAGCTTGTTCCTGGAGTCAAACCAAGATTCTCCAAAGGAGTTGACTTTGTCTGGACTTTGGCCCAGTTAGTTCTGCAAGAAAGGTGTTTTCTAATTCTGACTCAAGAAAGTAGATACGCTTCTTGACTTCTGTGTTCCTTTCCTTTCTGGGTACTTTATATGATCCTTTATTCTCACTGTTCTTAGAAAGGTTTTCATTTTGAAGAAAACTTTTCAAAGGATGCTATTGCTCTCTCCCATCCAATTTTGCAACGTTATCGTTAATACTTTTCTCTTTCTTTTTCCTGTGTTCAGCTGGAATGACCACAGTAGTTTTTACTTATTTTGTGAGTAATTCTGCATTTCTAGAGCTGATTTGAATTATAAATGGGAAAAGCTTGAGTTGTGTCATCTGAAGATATGAGTCTGAATCCTGGCTTCAATCAGGACTTTAATTGTACTTGTTTTGTATACTGCTTTCTCGTTCTACAAATATGGAGGTTAATGTATATCTTACACCTAATGGTTAAGTGATACATGGAAAAACTTCTAGTTACATTTTTAGCATGTGAAAGATATTTGATTAATAGTGAAATAAATTTGTTTGTCAACTACATGACTAACCTTATGCTCTGCGCTGAGCTATTATAGAGCTAAATAAGAAATGCTTGCTACCCTGGAAGAGCTTATAAGCAAGTGGGCAAGACAAGCTTAAACAAAGAATCACAACCCCATGTGTTTAGTGCATGATAAAGGTGTCTGAAAAATAAGAGGCCAGCACAGCAAATATGGTTTCATGGCTCATGTACCAGAAAACTTTAACACTGCCCAGGGGATTTGTTTGGCTGAAAGTATCTTTTCTTTTTTTCCAGCTTTACTAAGGTATATTTGACACATAAAGTTGTATATGTTTAAGGTGCACTCTGTGATGTTTGATGTGTGTGAAGAAAGGGGGACCCTGGTGCTCTGTTGGTGAGAATGTAAATTAGTACAGCCATTATGGGAAAAGATGTGAGTGTTCCCCAAGAAAGTAAAAATAGAGCTATTTTTCGATTCAGCAGTCCCACTTCTGGGTATGTAAAAGAAACAAAATGAGTGTCTTGAGATTCTACATTCCCATGTTCACTGCAGCACATTCATAACAGCCAAGACATGGAAACAACCTAAGTGTCCACTGGCAGTCGAGTAAATAAAATGTGGCATATATATGCAATGGAATATTATTTGGTCATAAAAAGGAAGGGCATCCTGCCATTCATGTCTTTTCTTAAAATTTTACAAGAATTCTAGCTGAAATGCTCTTATTTGAGAAATGAAAATTGTTCTTACTTGCACCATTGACCTTCTTCCACCTGATACTGTTAGTATTTTACAAAAAATGGACCATGGGCCAAAATTACCTGTTTTTTTTTTTTTTTTTGTTTTTTTTTTTTTTATGACCTATTATCTAAGAATGACATTGACATTTTAAAATGTTTAAAAAAATGAAAAGAATAATACTTTTCTGACAAGCAAATTTATATGAAATTCAGAATTTGGTTTCTACAAATAGAAGTTTATTGGAATACAGCCTCATTCATCCATTTATGTATTGCTTATGGCAGCTTTTGAACTACAGCAGCAATTGAGTAGTTCTGAAGAGACTGTTATGGTCCAGAAAGCTTAGAATATTTACTTATCTGGCTCTTTTCAGAAAAAGTTTGCTGGCCTGTGTTGTAAGTCGTTCAAATTCTTCAGAGCACTGCACGTTCTCAGTCGGTGACTAATGGGCACTACTGATATAATAGGCAGGTCAGTGTTTTCAGTGTTCTTTGGTGTCACTTTTTCTAGAAATAAAAAGTTCACTTTTTTTTTTTTTGCAGGGGTCTTACCAGGGGTTGAACTCAGGGATACTCAGCCACTGAGCCACATTCCCCAGCCCTATTTTGTATTTTATTTAGAGACAGGGTCTCACTGAGTTGCTTAGGGTCTCACTTTTGCTGAGGCTGGCTTTGAACTCGCAATCTTCCTGCCTCAGCCTCCCGAGCAGCTGGGATTGCAGGCGCATGCCACCGTGCCCAGCCATTCTGGTTTTTCTTTTTAACATTAGTATGTAGTATTGAATGATGTGTGCATCCTGACTGGGTGTCTCCTTTTTAAGGTGCAGATGTTCAGTAACAGGAGGGAGAGCCCTTAGGGTCTGAACTCTGGGGACATTAAGTGGCCTTTCTTCACCACAGTCCCTGCTACTTGTTGCCTGCAAGGTAATGTGAAGACAGGATAGGCAGTTGCATTCTGTCATGAACGAGCAGGTTCACATGCGTCTCTCCTGTAAGGCTGGACTTGCTATCCTAGCCCAGTGTAAAAAGGCATGTTCAACTCTGTAAATCATACAGTTCTTAGACAAAACCAACATTATGGAAATATATGCCAAGAACCGATCTAAACCATTTTGCTGAATGGTTAAAAAAATCAAAAATAGCAAAGCAGAATTGGGAAAGCTGAACATCAGCTGAGCATGGAAAGAGTTTGGCATGGTCTTCGTTTCAGTGTTCAGGGTCAGCCTTTGCTCATCTCACAGTCTCCCTGCACAGCTGACTTCCAGACTCTAGGTTGTAGCCTTCACAAAGGACTTTGGGTTAGTGGCATCACTAGTGACTTTCACAAGGTGTAAGGATCAGCATATGATTTTGTAGTCTGGATGACTGCATTTCTGAACACGCAACATACATGGCGGGCTGGGGGTGTAGCTCAGTGGTAGAGTGCGTGCCCAGCTTGCACAAGGTCCTGGGTTCAGTCCCCAGGGCTGCACAAAGGAGGAACATATATGGCTGCTTTCCCCTGCAAAAGGCTGCAAAGGACCCACCCCAGTTCTTTCTCCCTTTGTTGTGAACCTTTGGGGGAAAGATGGTAAAAAAAAACAAATTACTTTTCATCTCCAGAGAAAAAAGTGAATCACCCTCAATATGTATCATCAGGAAGTTAGTCAGTTACCCACCAATCACCAGGTCTGGGAAGTAGTACCATCAATTCAGAAGCCAACTGAGAATTATTGGAACTTTAATAAGGTCTATGCCATTTGATTTTGACCCTTTAATGTCACATCTGGAAATTTCACTTATAAAATTAAAATTTACCATGAAAGCAAGGCTTACTTACATACAGTAAGGTTTATTACTGGATTTTTTATAGTGAAAAGCCAGAAATGACTCAATGTGAATTCTCAGAGGATTAGTGAAGTAAACTATAGCACATCCACATGATGATGTACTATCCAGCCATTAAAATCATGTTTATTCAGAGAACAATGCTAGGCCATTTGAGGTGTGATGAAGCAGGTGGCACACTGGCATGTCTTAATATGATACAGAAATGAAAACAATCCATAGAGAACGGGAATAGATTAATGCAGTTACTGTACGTAGGTCGATATATGTATAAATATATAACTCATTAGGAGTTGTTATATATTGGTCATCCGGCTCTAAGTAGGTTCTTTGTTATTTTCTAAATTTTCTGTGTGAGCCTTAATATGAAAGAAAAACAAAGTGAAGTTACCCAGTAGCTAGAAGGCAAGAGCAATGCTCACTCTAATCTAGACTCTGTGCAGACATCCTGTGTAAAATGCAGAAAAACCTGTCCTCATGGTGGTGTGTCTCCAAGGAGGAGAGGCAGGACATAATTATGGAACGGGGTGTGTTCTTAAAGGGGTCTGTCTGCCAGCACTGTGGGATCCCAGAGCAAGGATATTTAACCTGGGAGCCAGGTAGGGGAGGTTTCCCAGATGAAGCAACAGAGCTGGGCTAGAAGAGTTGAGTCGACACAGGAAGGACATGAATGAGGGTTAAGTACAGAAGAAATGGCAGGTGCGGAAGCACAAACTCAAGAGTACAGCAGATTCCAGAAACTCAGTACGTTCGGGATCATGAGGCAAGGGGGCGCCTGGAGACAGCCAGCTGCATAAACCCCAGTAAAAAAAAAAAAAAAAAAAAAATGTAGATTTTATCCTCAGGACAAGCAGAAACTGCCATAAAGGGATTTAAACAATTTTTTTTTTTTTTTTTTGGAAGATTGGTTTGACCACACTGGAGAACAGATTTAAGAAGAGGCAAGAATGGACACTGGGAAACCAGCTCGGGGGGCTGGGGTTGCAATATTCCAGGTAGAAATGATGGTGGGCTCTGCATGCAGAGGAAGAAGGGGGTCTTTCTTTTGTGTTCAGATGAATATTTGAATGACTGGCTTAGGGATTTTAAATATAGGAATAACTCGACACTAAAAAGGGTTTTGATTTTTAAAATCTTCTAATTACATAGCAAAATTTTTATATTTTACTTTTAAATTTTTTAAATTGCCTCACAAAGATTGTAGAAATCTTCAGGACAAATAAATCCTGGGTTATCCCAGGATGAGCATCCTCCCATGAAAATGTCATGTACTATTTTAAAATTGTGCAGAACCCAAAATGTTAACAATTTTCTAGTAAGGGGATGATGGCTATGGGAAAATGGACACATACAGTTCTTAAAAAACCCCAGAAGGAGGGGGAAAAAATAACATTTGGTTTGGTGACAGAGCTCCTTCTGTCACTGTGAGCTCCATGAGAAATGGGAGCTCCAGTAAAGACCAGGGCCTGTCAAGCCCTCCAGGAGCCCTTGTTGGATGAATGAATGAATGAATGAATGAATGAATAAATGAATGAATGCACACAGCTGGATTCAAGAAGAGGGATGGAGGTTGTTTCTTGACTTGCTTCTTTTTTTGATCATTTTTGTTTCCTGGCAACTGCCCACCCCTCCTATCCAGGTACAGATTTACGGTATCCCTGGTTACTAAAGGTGGGAAGTAAGTGAGAAAGTGGTCCCCAAAAGACTGCCCTCTAAGTAAGTCCTGGTCACTTAAAAATAGTTTTCTTCAAACATACTTCAAAATCAGGCGAATTGGGAACCTTGCCCACTTTTCTTGAAAAACTAGCAAGCCAGAAAACTTTTATTGAAATATTTGCCATAAATGCTATTTGGTGAAAACGTAGACTTTGTGGCCCAACATGACTTCATAAATATGCATTTACAATGGTTATTATAAGCATTTCCAAATGCCAAAATTGGAAAAGACCCATATTCCCAGATAGAGGAAAAAAGAAATTACATGTGAGGGGACTATTGTGTTTTAGGTACAGTGCTAACATTGAAGACTAGTGGTTATTGGCTAACCCTGAACTTGAACTCACATCTGTCTGACTTCATAGGTCATGTTCCTTGTGCCAGTTCTTTTTGCTTTTATATTAGAAAAATAAATAAAAATTCATAGAGGTTCATATGGGTGAGGCTAGTGGATAAATCTTCAGCTAACAAGGTGCAAAAGACCTTCAGAGACCATGTCTATGAACTTAGAAGAAAGTGAAGTAAAGGTTCTAAACTTGACCTCTTCCTCCTCCCTCTTACCTTAGTATATTATTACTAAAAAGAAATAAAGAAAGAGCAAAACAAGAAGTTACCTTCTCTAAGAGTTTAGCTGGGATTGATAAAGATATCTGATCTTTTTGACTTATTTTCAAAGTTGACTGATTTCCTGAATCCCATTCTTCTAGTATTGTTTCTTCTATTTAAAGAAGCTTTGTCTCTGAGTTTGCTTGCTCCTTTTAGATGTACCTGTCTTCCCCCGTCTGCTGGTCTCGATACTCTGTCTCTCTCTTGTTTTTCTCTCTCATTTGTCACAGTCAGTGATGATGTTCCCATCTGCCAGACATATGGAATTGATGGTGCTCAGCAAATCTTTGTTCCAATCTGGTCCCAGAGAATATTTTGGAATTGTCTTGTAAATTCTCTCTTTTCCTCTCCTGTGCCCTCATTACACTCTGTCTCTACTGTGGCAGCCGTGGAAATCTGCCTTGTGTTCTAATTAATGATGTCTGCTTTCCCTCTTCAACTGAACTGTGAGCCTCTGGAGGCCAGATCCAGGTCTTGTTGACCTTTGTCATGCCCCCTTCCCTGGCCTCCAACAAGGGGCGCTTACACAGAGCAGTAGCCATGACTGGTTATTGACTTGAGCAGGGGCTGGATATTGGCATGAGTCCTGTGCCACCTTGTCATTCCCAACAATCCTCCACAAGCAACTGGCGAGGTTCCAGAAGTAGATTGATGAAGAAGGTGAATTTTGCACCACCATTGATCTAAGAATCCCCCCGACCAAAAAAAAAAAAATCATTCAAGACTTTTCTTGTATGTAGTTCTGTTTCCCTTGAATGGTGTTTTAAAGATGGCTTAGATTCCCCACATTATTCTAACCACATTTCATATAAATAAGAACCATAGTTAACCCTTCGAAAAGACTTTTAAGAAGTTGGTCACCCGCATTTTTCTCAGATTATCCCGGCCTTGACTGTGGTCAGCTTCAAATACAATAGTTAAACCAATAGTCATAATACTATCTTCCATCTCAGTGAGAATTTGGTGTTCAGTCATTGTCTTCTGGCCAAAGCTGTAACAGCCTACAATCCCCGGTTGATGGGACCATGGTAAAGTGGTGTCTGGTTCTCCCTGCTGAAGGTCAGAAAGCATTCGAACCTTAGGTAGTGAATGAAAGTCACCCCTTTGAATTCAATTCAAAACCAATTCATTGAAATGCAGACTCTACCCTGTGCTGGTACTTCTGGCCTTATGCTTTCTGTAGTTGTGTTTCTTAAGAAAACAAGCATGGTAAGGAAGGTCCCGTGTTGACAGTTCCGATGAACATGGCGCCAGGTGGAAGCAAAGAACCGAGCTCTCTGAGAGTCACAGTAAGAAAAGGACTTCTCAGGCATCTGGGATGTTTGGTCCTGGTTATAAGAGCGCAGTTGCAGGAAGAGGATGTGGGTGAGGTCTCCACCGGGGAGAACCCCATTCGGTCTGTGGTTCATTGTTCCGCCATCTGTTTGGACCTTTTTCAGGTAAGCCGTAACTTTGAGCTGGTTGGACGGGTTAACTTGGATCAGCTGGAACAGATGAAGGAAAAAATGGAGAGCTCCAGCAGTGATGACGAGGACAAGGAGGAGGAAATGAGTGGCAAGGCCGAAGACGGAGGTCAGTCCCGCCCTGCGCTCTCAGTCCCAGATGGCGCCCGGCGCACCCATGGTGAGACAGAAGGGAGGCAGGAGGTGGCCGAGGGAGCAACAGAAGGAACCGTCCCTCTGAGTTAAGCAGCAGAACAGACTGGCTCCAACATCAGGGGCCGTGTCTCTGTAAACCAATACCAGCTTTAGAAACTCCAAGGAAAACAGACATGTTCTACCTAATTGTAGTGGGTTGGCAGGGGGGAGCATACCAGGAAAGGTAGTATCTCAGGATCTTCAGAACGAGGACAGGCAGACAGCAAGATGAGGGACACTGTCAGGCTATCAAGCAACAGAGTGAACTTGGAATACATCACTTCATTTTGCAAAACAACTTGGGCCCTCTCCATGCCTACCTCTGCAGGGCCCGTCTCTTAACCCCCTTGGAGCTGTTTCCACTTTGTAAAGAGGGAGAGACGGACCACATCTTTCATTCCACTGTGCATTTCCAGAATGCACCGGGGGAAGATTTTATTGAACTTTGAATCACTTTTCCCAACTTCCTGCCAGTCTACAATGATTCCAAAATAAAAAGGTTTCCAAAGTATATTTAGTCATAGAGACACATTTGTGATCTAGAGTGTTATTTCTCTATGTTGTTCAACATAAATCCCCAGACTATACATGTAAGAATATGGGTTGCAATGTGTTACTTTAGTTATTATAATCAAAAGCACGTGGATAACATAAATCCACAAAATGATTATTATAGATCTCATCCCAGGAGTGAAATAGTATTTGTTATCATTTCATTACTGAGATTACTGAGCATCATTACATGCCAGGTCCAATGTAGTGATTTTTTTTGTTTTGTTTTGTTTTGTTTTGTTTTGTGTTTTGGTACCAGAAATTGAACTCAGGGGCACTCGACCACTGAGCCACATCCCTGGCCCTATTTTGTATTTTATTTAGATAGAGACAGGGTCTCACTGAGTTGCTTAGCACCTCCCTTTTGCTGAGGCTGGCTTTGAACTCGCAATCCCTCTGCTTCAGCCTCCTGAACCACTGGGATTATAGGGATGTGCCCAGCAGTATAGGTAATTTGTATACAACCTTTTTACTTTTTTAACTTTAAAACTGTAGATGTTGGACTTTGATATTGTATTTTATTTATTAAATTATTTTTTAATTGCAAAATAAAAATCATATGCATTAATGGCATGCAGAATGAGGTTTTGAACTGTGTGTTATTGTGGAATGGCTGAGCTAATAACATATATTGCCTCACATATTTATTTTGGGGGGCAATAACACTTAAAATCTATTCTTAGCAAATTTCAATTATACAACATGTTATTAATTGCAGTCACCAGGTTGTACAGTAGATCTCTTGAACTTATTTTTTTCCTAACTGAAATTTTGTATTTTGGGACCAAGAGTTTCCTGGTTCCCCATCCTTTGCCCTGGTAACCACCATTCTTCCTCTGTGAGTTGGATCTTTTTAGATCCCACATAGGAGCGAGATGATTCAACATTTGTCTTTTTGTGCCTTATGAAATGTTTTCTGGGTTCATCCCATGATGCCTCAAATGACAAGATTTCCTTCTCAGTGCTGGTGTGTGTTTGTGTATCAGTCGTCTTTATCCATTCGTCCACTGATGGACATGTAGGTTGGTTCCGTATCTTGGCTTGTGTGAACGTGCTTCTGTGAACATGGGAATGTGGATGCTCTTGCATGTAACTCATTTCATTTGCTTTGGATACACAAACCCGGCAGTGGGACTGCTGGGTCATGTGGTTGTTCTGTTTGCAGTTTTTTGAGGCACGTGATGCTGTTTTCCAGAGTGGCGATATTCATCTACCTACCAGCAGTGTGCAAATGTTCCTTTTTCCACATCCTCTCTAGAGCTTGTTATCTTTCCTCTCTGTGATAACAAATGGCACCTGTCATTTTCACAGGTGTGAGGTGATGTCTCACTGTGTTTTCAGTTTGCTTTTCCTGGGTGATCAGTGATGTCGAGCATTTCCATAAAGGTTGTCTTTTCACTCTTGTTTCTTTGGTTGGGCAGAAGCTGTTGAGTTTGATACAATCCCATTTTTCTGTTTTTGCTTTTGCCTATGCTTTTGGGGTTGTATCCAAAAAATCCTTGCCCAGTTCGGTGCCTTAAACTGCTTTCTTCTAAAAGTTTTACAGTTTCGGGTCTTGTGTTTACATCTTACCCATTTTGATGTATTTTCTAATCTCACATGAGATAAGGTTCTAGTTTCATTCTTCTGCATGTGGATATCTGCTGGTTCCAATGCCATTTATGAAGGAACCGTTCTTTTCCCATTCTGTTTTCTTGCCAACTTTTCTTGAAAATCAGGCTGTAAATGTGTGTATTTATTTCTAGACTCTATTCTGTTCTGTTGGGCCACGTGTCTGTTTGTATGCCAGTTCCATGCCATTTTGATCATTTTAGTTTTGCAGTAGATTTTGAAGACAGGTAGTGTGATGCCTGTGTTGTACTCTGCTCAACACTCTTGTGGTTATCTGGGGGCTTTTGTGGCTCTGTAGGTAGTTATAAAGATTAAGGGCTGGGTTGTAGCTCAGTGGTATAGTATTTGCCTGGCATGCACAAGGGGTTGGATTTAAGTCTTAGCACTGGGGAAAAAAAAAAAAAAAAAATTAAATGAGATAACACCAAGAGCTTAGCTTATTATAAGCTCAGTACCTAGAACATAGTAATCACCTATAAAAGATAACACTACCACATAGGTTTTATTTTTGTTATTTTACAAATGGGACAATGAAGGTCTTAAAAATTTAAGAGCTTGTCCAAAGTAAAACACAAACACACACACAATTGAATTGGGTCTTTGAGCCAAAGGCAAGACTTTTTATAATACCTACCACTTGCCCAATCCCCTGGGCAGTAGAGTGTTCTTTATGGAAGGAACATGGCCCTGACATCTGTAGATTCATGGTCCTCAGGGCCTTGTCCAAGGTCTACTTTTTGCAGAGGGCCTGTTTTTCTTGCTCTGTCAGTCTGCAAGCCTGAGGAAGCCTAGTGGCCACCGTTTCCTTCTGGGCTGCTCCCGTTTCCCATTCCTTCCCAGATCCCACCCTTTCTCCAGGTAACCAGGGCAGAGGACATGGTTTTGCAAAGTGGGGGTTTAGTTTGGCCTTTGAACCGCCATCCAAGACAGACAAAAGGGCGAAGGTGTGCTGGCTTGTGAAAAAAGTCCCCAAGCCTCTGGTCACCCTGGAAAGTTAGGCGAACAAAGAAAACCTCCTCACCATCTAGGCCAGTTGCTCTGGGAGGTTACGACTTTCATTAGTAGAGGCCGCGTTCACCCCATCCTTTCAAGGACAGAGGTGGTGATCTGAGAAGCCTGGCCTTTTTCTCCTTTTTTTTAAACCTTTCCACCCATCTGTTCTTCACAGTGAACCCTTAACATCTGTGCACTGTTAGGACAGCACTCTGGGAGAGGGCGCTTCTGACAGAGGCTACAAAGGCTTCTTTTCACTTCAGGGTGCTCTGGGGCCCGGCCTCTCCTCTTCAGGAAATAAATGATTCCTCATTGGATGTTAGGACCCCTTCCGATGTCCACAGCTGCACACACATGCGCGTTATTTTAGAGGTGACAAGCATTCCAGAGGCAAAAACCCTTCTAGCCCTCCCTTTCCCTATGGCTCATAAATTAATAAATAAATAATAAGGCACAGGAAATTCGGAAAAGTGCCAGTTGAGATGCGTGTGGGATGCCAGGCTCATTCTCCCTGCTTGTCCCACCCGGCACCCCCTTTTCATTAGACTCTGTAGCATCAAGCCAGATTGACTTACCCGGGAAAGAATTTCAGTATCCTGTGTCTCACTGCAAAGTATGGTGTCCACATTCACACACCTGAACCACCTGGGAGGAAAGGTCCTGGGGCAGAGAAACAAGGATTCCTCCCCAGACCGGCAGGTTTTCCTGAGCGACAATTGCAAGCCTAAACCTTCCCTTGCCCCTCCCCCACCCACCCTGCAGGAACAGCCTCCTTTGTCCCATCACCTTTGAATAGACCTAGAATCAATTTCCCACCCTCACAGTCGATTCTGGCCAAGAAGAAGAAATGCGGGGCAATAGCCTTGGGGTGTCTTTGCCAGACCTTCTGGCTTGTGGGAGCTGAGGGCAGGAGTGTCCTAAGCACAGCTCCCAGGCTGAGGGAGAGCCATTCGCAGTGACAGGTAATGAGTGGCCTTCCCCTTTGAGGATGAAACTTAGCCCGTGCCTTTGGAAAGAACAGAAGAGTGGGTTTCATGTTTCCTAAGGGCAAAGGAGCAAGCGCACCAGGAACGTTTTTCTGGGTGGCGGTTTAGACTCTCATCAGATACCCTCAATGTCGGGAGTTCACTGCCTCTGGCTCTCCATTCCAACCTCCTTTCCAAACACTGAGAGCTGGAGAGAGGACTGGACGTGGGCAAGGGCCGGTCCCGCCCCGCCGAGGGTGCATGGAGGGAATTGGAGAGAGGAGAGACCAGGCAGGAGGAAATGAAAAGGAACCCAGCGAGCGGATCCTCCCGCCCCGCCTCCTCTCATTATGCAGTCGGGGAGGAGTCAGGAAGGCATTCTGTTGATTTCTTGCCCAAGATAATCCCTGCTAAGGAATTAATGCGCAGAGCAGATGGTGCTGTCTCATTTCCAATGAAAAGAATCAAGGAAGATAGTCTGTGCAATTATTTTTAATGGCTTGTGTGGTGATCTTCTTAATTTGTGAGAAAATGTTTCATCTTTTGTGAAAACTGGCCCTGTTCACACAGCTCTTTGTGCTGGAGATTAAGGCATCTCAGAGCTCCTATCCTGCTAAGGGCGTCCTGAGGATTTTGTGAGCTGGGTTACTTCAACCAGGAGACCTGTTCCTGCGTGTGGGCCCAGAGTGGTCAGATACAGAGAGATGATCAGCATTTCCCACACACTCACTGTGCAGTGGGGCTCTAAACCAGTTAGTCCTGCTGTTTATTAGTCCCCGTGAAGATGTGGCCCTGTATGGTATAAGGAAACACTTAGGCCGTATAAGCTGTCCTCTTGGAGTGTGCCAGGTTGTGTGGCCTGCAGACAGCCAGCTGGTTACATTTATCAGACCCAGAACGCCGGCCCGGCACAGTGTTTGGTGTTTACAACAGACCCATCCAGACCCTTCCAGAAACGTCTGGATAGCCCCACGTTCGTGAATGTCACTGAGGAGTCGATGTCAGGCAGCTGGCCAGGACCCTGCCATGGCTGGGGACACGCTTTCCCATTCTGGCCCCAGGTTGTCTGAATCACCTTCATACAAGGTTCTTTCCTGGTGCATCTCATTCAGGGCCTGCAGCCACCCTGTGAGGCGTTTGCTATGCTCTCCGTGGCAGGTGCCCACAAGTCGTGAGGCTTCAGCCTCGCGCGGAGCAAGGGAAAGCCCCGGGGTCTGTGGCCATGACCAAGCTGAGTGCTTCTGGTAGCCTCTGTTCCTTTTAGTAAGCAAAGATAAACTTGTGTCAGATGGAAATGTATAGGTGCCACACGGTGAGGCTCTGATACGGAGCATATTAGGAGGACGAGGTTAAATAGAAGAAAATGCTCAGGTGCCTTTGGAATGGGCAGGGAGGGCTGCCTGGCAGGAAAACCCCAGATTATTTGTGAAGGAAGGTGTTGGGGGGCAGGTGGGAAAAGATAGGGAGGCTCGGGGCCGGAGCCAGTGGCGGTTCTGGGGAGCTGTTCAAGAGGTGCCCTCCAGGGAGCCAACCTGAAGACAGGGGGCGGAGCCTGGGAAGGGCCTTCACGGAGTGGCCCTGCAGGCCGGGCGCAGCGCTCCCAGGGAGCGCTGGCTCACCGCGGCGCCGCGCCCGCAGCACACTGCTAACACCAGTGCTTTCTCTTTGCAGAGCTGATGAGATTTGGTGACTGTGGGACTCCTATTAACACCGAGAAGCGTTTTCCGTGTGAATTCTGTGGACGGGCATTTTCACAGGGCTCTGAGTGGGAGAGACACGTGCTAAGACACGGCATGTAAGTGGGGCCGTCCCACAACACGCTGTCCAAAGCCGGAGGGGCCGGCTTCTTTCTTTGCTCCCTCTTTCTCTCTCTCTCTCTCTCTTCCTTCTTCCCTTTCTTTCTTTCTTTCTCCCTCCCTCCCTCCTTTCTTTCTTTTTCTTTCTCTCTCTCTCTCTCTCTCTCTCTCTTTCCCCCCCCCTTCCTTCCTCCCTCCCTCCCTTCCTTCCTTCCTACCTTCCTTCCTTCTGGGTTCTTTCTTTCTTTCTCTCCTTCCCTCCTTTCTTTCTTTCTCTCTTTCTTCCTTACTTCCTACCTTCCTTCCTTCTGGGTTCTTTGTTTCTTTCTCTCCCTCCCTCCCTCCCTTCTTTCTCTCTTTCTTTCTTTCTTTCTTTCTTTCTTTTTCTTTCTTTCTTCCTCCCTCCCTCCCTCCCTCCCTCCCTCCCTCCCTTCCTCCCTTCCTCCCTTCCTTCCTTCCTTCCTTCCTTCCTTCCTTCCTTCCTTCCTTCCTTCCTTCCTTCCTTCCTTTTCCCCCAACACAATGTAGACCCTCCATGTCACCTTTCTGGGCCATGGGAGGAGAGGCAGTTGTGAGGAAGGAACCAGGTTTCTCCTTCTCTGTTGGTTTTTGAAATGGCCAGCCAGGCCCATGTCAGATGAAGGAGAGCCATCTTTATGCAGGACTCAGCCCCTGCCAGCCCACAGGCACAAGCGTGGTGTTTGCTCCAGCCTGCACCCTTTAGTTTTCATTGGGATGACATTCTGTGAGACTGTGTGAATCAGAGTATAGACATCTGGCTTTTGTTCCTGCCTCTGTGACTGGCCTTTCCCTGGAACCTGCCTTTGCCCTGCCTCAAGGTCAGAGACAGCTTCTGCCTTCCTCTGAGGGGGTTAAGAGCACACCTGTCAGATACTTCCAAGATCCTTGGTCTTAAAATTGTCCCCTCACCAAGGCACCTGTAGTCTGCTAGACAGAGAAGCTGAGATTTGCTCCTTTGCTGAGAAAAAAGCCCCGAATCATTGAGTGCAGGAGCTTCAGAGAATTCATCTAGCTTCCCAAGATGTTTGTGGGTTCCAATTTCGGGTTTTTACCTTTTGTTTATTTCTGCTATTTGTTTCTGGTTCCCTTTCAATAAATCTTGAATACATTTTTGACTTAATAAATATAGTCAATCTCAAAGTTTCCGGGTTCACCTGATACATGTGAGCATGAGGCAGTTCTTGCTGTTTGACCCCTTAAGACTCTGTAGAGGAGATGACATAAAGCTATTATGTTCATCTGGAAACAAAACGTGGTCTAGTCAAAACACAGTAGGATAGTGGATATTTTTGTAAGTTCAGAGTTTTAAGAGATGGGAGCAGCTGACCTGTGTATTGCAGAGAGCGAGATACATCCCTGGCAATGTGCTCAGATAGAGCACTATTCAAAGGAAACCCCAGAGACTTTGTAGGATGTGGAAATAGGGACACGAGTCTTTTATGTTTAGTTAGAATGAGCGTCTATACTCATCTGTCTCTTCCATGCATATTATTTTTTTTTTCTAGGGCATTGAATGACACCAAGCAAGTGAGCAGGGAAGACATCCGCCCGAAGGAGATGGTGACAGAGGACAGCATCAAGATGCCCTCCATAGAGGAGAAGGAAGATGACGAGCCAGTTGGAATAGACTTTTCCCTAAAGAGTGAAACAGTAGCCATCTGTGTAGTAGCTGCCGACAAATCTCTCCTAGAGAATGCAGAGGCCAAAAACGAATAAGAGTTTGGTGAAATTCTTAATCAAACCTTACTTGAACCGTGATGAAAAAGTGGGCGGGCCGGCGAGGGCTGAGAGGGAGGGACAGAAAAAGAGAAGACAGAACAAAGCTGCTTTTTAGGACTGAACAATCTATTTTCAAAGCACTGGTACCTGTGTGAGTGAGTATGTAAATTAAAGTTATTTAAATGGTTGGAATATGTGGCTCCTTTTCCATCACTCCATCTTTTCTTCCGGATCTTCACCATGGAAGTCTCGTTCCTGGCGGATGTGGAAGCACCTCTGTGGGCCTGGTCTCGGACAGCGTGTGCAGACAGAAGCTCCGGGGACAGTACAAGACTTCTCCTAGGGAACAACTTTTTGACGCACAACTTTCGGTGCGTTTTTCTAGTTTTAATACCTTAAGCTTTTTCAAGACCTAACTGCAGCCGCTTTGGGAAAAAAAAAAAAAAAAAAAAAAAAAAAAAAGGAATAAAATAAAACAACAAAAAACAAAAACAGAAAACAAACAAAAAAAACTGCTTTGCATAAAACAGTCACCTGTTTCCTAGTACCTCAAACTTAACCAAGGGAATTCTCTGCATTTGTCAGTACTACCTGTCGTCCTTGTGGTTAAATGTAGAGAGAACTGCTGGGCAAGATGGTGAATGGAGAAAAAAAAAAAAAAAAAAAAGAGTTTTAAAGAAAGGAACACAAATTGTGCTTAAAATCCCCACGTGGGTTTTATTTCTTAAAATACTGTGATTTTTTTAATTATTTTAGTAAAAAACAAAACAAAAAAAAGAAACAGACTTTAATTATTAGATAACTGTTTGTGAATTGTCATCCTTTATTCCAGGTAAGCTGTTTATTAGTGTTCGACTCTAATTTAGAATTTGGTAGATCCATGTGAGCTGATTTTAAAGTGCTTGAGCCGTTCTGTTCGCCATGTTTATTTCTTGTCAAGTTGAGTGTTACAAACACAGCACAAAATTCAGTTTTTCATATAAATTGTTTCTTTTTGTGTGCGTGTTGTTATCGTTGTTTTAATTTCGGGGGCAAGGGAGATCTAGTTTTTTGTGAATAGGAATGTTTTTATTTTAAACATGAAAATAACAAAGAAGTTAACTTTTTCTTTTTATCATTTTTTTTTTTTTTTTTTTTTAATTTAACTAAAGAACCAAACTTTCGGCACAGCTATGCAGCTCGTGGGCCAGAGAAGAGGTCCTCTTCACCCTTTCGTTGCTGTCAAATTAACACATGATCCGTCTCACACCAATAATTTCTGTTAGAATGGGCTGGCTTTTGTGTGTGATTTTTTTTTTCTTTTTACATCTGTTTTTATTTGCCTTTTATTTTGGGGGGGGTGGTTTTCATTTATTTGGGGGTGATGAGGGGATGTGCTGGAATCCCATCCCTTTAGCGAGAGTGGAGAAGAAATGACATATATCCTACAAGGAGCCTGGAGAACTTTTGTTTTGTTTTGTTTTAATCTAGCTGCCAGCTGCTGTTTCCCCATATTAGCTTTTTCTGGAGGGAGCAGCTTAGACTAAATCTAAGTCTACGTTTATAATATGTTCTGATTGTGAACAAAGGGTTTCGTTCCAAAAAGTAGAAAAGAATTTTTCTTGAAGCCTAGGTTGTAGAAGCCCATGTGTGTGTTAGCTTGGTTGTGCGTGGATGCGTGCATGTGTGTGTGTGCGTGTGTGTACACACGTGTGCGCGTGAGTCTTTTGGTTTTCATGTTTTCGTTTTGGGTTTTTTTTTTTTTTTTTTTTTTTTTAACTTGGAAGGGTTGCGGGAGGGGGGAGGGAAGACAGGGAAGGGGGATTGCTGAGATGACAGTGTCCCACACGGCTTCAAATAAAATCCATGGAGAGATGTTGCATTTGTGGAATAAGTGCTTACTTGAAAAGCATGTTCTCCTTTTATTTTCTTGCTGTTAAAAAATTTTATTTTTAGGACATTTAATTTAATTATTTTTAAGGGATGGGGGGGGCCACGACGTGGAAACCAGAAAATAGGGACAGTGTGGACTCTAGACAAAGATTCATTTTGTGTCTATATTTGTTTTTAATTGGCCTCATTTCAAATGTATTAAACAGTTCCATACCTGGATTGGGTGTTTGTAATGATTACCAAAAAACAAACAAACAAACAAAAAAAACAGAAAAAAAGGAAGAAAAAGGAAAAAAAAAAGAAAATAACTGTGACATGCTTTTATCACTACTTTATTTTTCAAATAACATGTAAATATTGTAATCCATTGGATTTTGTTTTGCTAACCTGTTAATAAAAATATGGGACCATTATCCTTTTAACAAGGCTAGAATGTCATTTTTTTTTTTCTTTTTCAAACATATACCTGATATTTTGTGGCCGCACATTTTTGGATGCATTATTATAATTCTGTTGACTGTAATGACATAGAATTTACAACATTTTTTTTGTTGTTGTTGTTTAATTTATACAGAGGACATTTTTTTTTTTCAGAGCTTGAGAGAAGAAAATAAATAGCAGAATGATAACCCTATTGACTACAATAATCAGTGTTTCCCAATACTTGGTAAAAGATAGGGAGATCCTGAGTGCTTGAAGCCAAGGGTTTAAAAAACAAAAAAAAGCAAAAACAAACAAACAAAAAAAAAAACCACAAGTAGGTTATTCAAGTTGTTTGCAACATACATTTTGTAATGAAATGTGAGAAATTAATAAAGAATTTTTTTCACATGTGTCTATGTCATCTGTTGTAAATCATTTGTGGATATGAATTCCTTCCTACAGACAGGAAGTGTAGAAATGATACAGCAGTTGGCTTTCAAAACTTGTGCACGGGAGGTATTTCAAGCTGCTGAATCTACACAAGTGTGAACAGCAAAGGTAAAATTAAGGCGAGGCGTGAGCTAGAATTTTAAAAAGCTAATGTTGCCACATCAGGTATTCCTCACAGACAGGGAGAATTTTATGGAGGGAATGTTTTCCATCAAAATTGCGAATCAGAGTGATGTATGAAGCTTCCAAGGAACAGCCAGTGCTGGGACGCCATCCGGGAACTCTTGAGTTCGTGAGCATAGTCAAGTAACTGCAGGTCAGAACCATTTGGAGGATCCAAGTCACAGTGCTATCACCCTTAACGAGAAAGCTTCAGTCACTCTCTGACCGCATCCTGCACCAAATTATTACCATTCACTTATTGGAGCTACCGTGTTGTAAATCAAAGAACAAATTAGTAGTTATGAAACCCAGAAGAGCAAATGAAAGCAGTGTCAGTTATAGCACAGAGTCACCCAACACTGCCTCCACCAGCGTTGGAAGAGTGGCTGGCAATTTGTTCAGAGTTCGTTCTTAAAACTTGGTTCTTGCCCTTCCTCATTCTTTGTGTCTCCTTCACTGGGAGAAAGTTAAAAGACAAGACTATAAAGGTGACAAAAAAAAAAAAAAAGATAAATCAGGGCCCCAAAGGCAAAGGGATTAAGTAGCAAAGATGATGGTTGCAAATGGAAAAAATGCATTCCCTGAGACCAAAGTAAGCCACGTGTGGCTGAGCTTGCCTAGTAGACAAGGCAAAAAAAAAAAAAAAAAAAAAAAGGATCAATCAATTATATTAACTTACTATCAAATGCTCAAGAGACCACCTGTTCTAGGACTGCTAGTTGAAGTCTTTCCTGTTTCCATAAAGGAGAGAAAGTGAGTCAGTGCTGAGCGCTTGGAGTTGTTCTGCCCATCACTCAATCTAGGAAGCAGCACACCACTTCCGGCCTCACTCCATGGGCTAGACCTGGTCACAACTCCACCTTCCCACTGGGGCTGAGAGATATGTAGTCTCCTCTACCGATGAGTCCAGGAAGAACACTTGAGAGCAACCTCTACCACACCAAAACCAGAAGTGCTTCTCTGGAGACAGTAGGGGAGATAGAAACCCACTTCAGAAACCATAGGATGCTGGCCCTGTGTACTTTGTCAATACCTTTTAGCAAATCTTTGGTGCTAGCTCCTATATAACAACAAACAAGGCAGACCTAGGTGCACACGTCTTGACAAATAGGATGAGAATAGAGACGTAGAGAAGTGACCGCCACAGAAGATGCTGGGCCTTGCTGGACACTTCGTTCCCTCTTGGGATGCTTTGACTGCACTTCTGTGTTGATGCTGGCAACCCCGGGGGAAGCAAGGTGTAAATAATGAATGTAGGTTTTCAGTCCATCTAGGGGAATGTTGGATTTAGGGAGGCGTGTAAGAAATTGGCCACTCACACACAGTCTTTAGTTCTAAGCTTAACCAAAATTCCTACAGGATACGTTCTCCCTTGTGGCTCTCCTCATTTATTCACTGTGATGTCACACTGTTATGTCACAGCTCTCAGAGGAATAAGCTTAGCGTAATACCTCTCTTTTTATTTGTACAGATGAACAAAATGATGGAGTTTTAAGGGTTGGCAAAACACTGACCCTAAGAATTTATTTTTTTAAACGTATATTTACAAGGTATTTTTTCCCTTTTAAAATTATTTATTTATTTATTTGTTTATTTTTTACAGACTGCATTTTGATTCATTGTACACAATGGGGTACATCATTTTGTTTCTATGGTTGTACACGATGTAAATTCATACCATTCATGTAATCATACATGTACAGAGGGTAATGATGTCTGTCTCGTTCCACCATCTTGCATAACCCCCTCTCTTATTTCCCTCTACGTAATCTAAAGTTCCTCCATTCTTCTCTCATCCTCCCACTCCCATTATATATCATCATCCACCTATCAAGGAAAACATTTGGCCTTTGGTTCTGGGGGATTGGCTTATTTCACTTAGCATGATATTCTCCAGTTCCATCCATTTATCTGCAAATGCCATAATATTATTATCTGGAAGAATAAGAGATCTTGAATAGTCAAAACAATCCTGAGCAGGAAAAATGAAGCAGGAGGT
The DNA here is from genome assembly GCF_902686455.1 of Sciurus vulgaris. Lineage (NCBI taxonomy): Eukaryota > Metazoa > Chordata > Mammalia > Rodentia > Sciuridae > Sciurus > Sciurus vulgaris. The sequence goes on from NC_136476.1 coordinate 64,559,952, forward strand.
ATCACGATACTAGAACTTAAACTAAACTACAGAGCAATAGTAACAAAAACAGCATGGTATTGGCACCAAAATAGGCAGAGCAATGGTGCAGAATTGAAGACACAGAGACAAACTCACATAAATGCAGTCATTCATGCTAGACAAAGGGGCCAAAAACATACAATGGAGAAAATGTAGCCTGTTCAACAAAGGTTGCTGGGAAAACTAGAAATCCATATCAGAAAATGAAATTAAACCTCTGTTTCTCACCCTGCACAACACTCAACTCAAAATGGATCAAGGACTTAGGATTTAGACCAGAGACCCTGCACCAAATAGAAGACAAAGTAGGCCCAAATCTTCATCATGTTTACAATTATTAATGTGATAGTTTCAGAGGAAACATCAAAGTCATTCTTATCCAGGGATGTTTCCTACAGCTTTCATTGCCAGACACCTTTTTAATACCTCTAATCAAGGTCAACAGCTTTGTAACATGTTGTTTTTCACTTCATATTATAAATATTTTCCATGTTGCAATAGAGTCTTCATAACTAAAAGCTACACAGAGCCCCATAACACATTGGATGGAAATACATAACCATTATAACCATGACTTATAACTCCAGGATGTTATTAAACATTCAGGTTTTTAAATTTTTTGCTATATTGTAAATAATGATTCAGTCCAAACTTGCCTGTGTATTTCTCATCTACTGTGACTATATAGATCATTTCACGAAAAGAAATCCTGAGAGGTGCAATTGACTCTCAAAAGGGCGTTATCAATAAGCACCAACATCCACCATGAATGGAATAATTTAATCATGCTCTTGGACTTAAAAAAGGAAAGGAGAATGTGTAGCATAGTCATGACTGAGGGGTTTAAAGTCAGACCACCTAGGTTCAGATCCCACTGAACTCCCTGGTATGTGATCTCAGGCAAGTTACTTAAAGCCCTTTGTACCTTAGTTTTCTAATTTGTGAAAATATGATAATATTCAACCATGCATCTTACTTTCTTTTATTGCTATTTTAAAATTTATACATATTTCAGCACAGTCAAGTTATTCATATCTGAGAGGCCAGACTTGGAGATTCAGCTGTCTTTAAAACAATGTAGAGTCTTCAAAAGAGTGCTTAATCAGAAGGGGAGGATGCCCTACCCAGTTTAATCTGGCCCAGGACTTGACCTTGAGCTATCATGCCAAAACTGGTGGTATGCACCAAAGATAATTGCCAATGTTGACTTTACTTGGAGTTTACACATGCAATTTACAAACCAATATAATAAAGTGATTTAGAAAGATGTAGGAGAGAGGGGACTAGCTGCCTCAGGGATGGACGATGCATGCAGTGGAGAAGCTGGACCACTGAACGAAGTTTTAAGTGACTGGTGTGGAGCCTATGCGGGAGAAAAAGGGAGGGGAAGGGGACATTTCAGGCAGAGAAAGGGACATGTTAGTCTGGTATCACCAAATGCCTCCTGATCAAGGAATACCAAGAAAGGTTGATCACAGGAAGTTCATGAGGGCCTTGATGCCAAGCCAGAGAGTTTCAACATAAAGGCATGGACATGCCACCAAGTATTGTGAACTCAGTGAGGAATTTTTTAAGCAAGGGGTTGACTCAATGAGGTTTCAGGTTAACAAAGAATATATTTGTTAAATGAATGTGAGGTGGTTGGTTGCCCTGCCTAATAGCAATCATTTCCGTTTTTCTTATGAACACAGTTGAAGTCTAATTTTAATTGGTATGGTAATGTACCCAGTTTTTCAAAACACATTTCTCACCTTCCCTTGCAGCTAGGAGTTCCTTGAGTCATGGTTCTGGCCAATGAAATACAAGTGGAGTTCTACTGAAATTTTCGGAGAGATTTTTTTCTTTCCAGTGATAGGTCCCACCTCTTCCTTCATGTTACTTTCTTCTCCCCTTCACTACCCTCTCCATTTTTTTTTTTTCCCTAGAATTTCATCTGGAATATTGAGCAGTCATCTTGCAGCCATCAATCAAGAAGAGTGGGGAAGTGACAGGATTTCGCATATACCATTAGGTGGATCAGAAAATTGAAGGAGACCAGGTCTCTAAGTGCAACGTGAGTGTGCTATGGGAACCTAGATTCACTGGTCCTGAAATTCTTGTCCTGAGGTGGGGTCAGGAGAGGGAAAGATATTTGTGTAAGTCTCTGTTGTTAGGGTTTTCCTGTTATTTGCCACGTAAAGCAGTTTGCAATAGCTGCAAAGCTAGAGCCAGCTGGAGTCAGGACAAGTTCCCTGAGATTACATTCTTTAGTTAACTGAGCCTCTTAAGAGAAAAGATCCCATAATCAAAGGTAAGAAGGAGATTCTGCTCTGTATCGACTGAGCTCAAACAGGCGATTTCTGCTGCCTTGGGAAGGGAGACTTCAACCCCAGCAGTCACATTACATCAGAGGAGCTATGATAGGACCCATTGATAGGCCGGAAATATAAAGAACAGCATTGATCTTTCCTACCTCCCTCTCTCCTCTATCAGCCTGAAGTGCAAAGAGATAGGAAATGAGAGAGAAAGTGTTGGGAGAAGGACCCCCGATCTCATGCCTGGTGGCATAGGAAACAGGGCTCCATCACAGGGGCCACAAGAGGCCTCCAAGGATCAAGCTCATCTTCTCTTAAAAATGTCAATCGCTTCCCTGTTCCTCCCTCTTTCTGCTTCCTGGTTGCCATGAGCTGAGCACCTTCCCTCTGCTGTGACCCTTCCATTTTCTTCCTCTCCTTGTGATCACAGCAATGGAGTCAGCTGACCATGGACTGTACTTCTGAAATCATGAGCCCAAATAAACATTGCCTGCTCTAAGTTGTTCTTGTTAGGTATTTTAGTCACAGCAACAAAAGCTGACCAGCACACTTGGTATATGGATCCATCACTCCAATCTCTGCCTTTGCATGGCTTTCTCTATGTGTCCGAGTCTTTTCCCCTTCCCTTCTCCTCTAAAGACACCCGTTATTGGATTTAGGAGCCACCCTAACCCATGATGATCTCATCTCAGGATCCTTCTGCAAAGACTCCACATAAGTTCATATTCACAGATTCCAGGTGGACATACCTCTAGGGTAGGGTAATCACCCTTCAATCCACTACAATCCTGATAAACATCTGAAGTGACCACGACTATTAGTCCCGTTTGACAGATAAGAATGCTTGGCGAAGGGTTAAGTCAATGCTAGGACTCATGGCTGGAGAGAGGTGTAGCCCTGCAAATAGCCAACCTGCATCCTCGTAACCGCCACACCGTGAGCTTCCTTTGTCTTCCCCATTTTCGTTCCCCTAGCGCCATGCACAGAACCTGGCCCTGAATCAGGACTCAGAAAACGTCTGTGGAAGGGACGGATGGATGGATGATGAAATGTTCTCTTCCCCGCCACCCCCACCCAGCTCCGACTTTCAGTAGCTGAGACACATTGCTGTCAGATGCAGCTAGCCTTTTTAAATTCAAATATATTCCTGTTGATACCAAGTGTTAGTTCTCATCTGATTTGGCATCGATGTTACATTTTCTTTCGGAGCTTGATATTGCTTTTTTAAATATCTAAGTAAAAATATGTGGCTTGGTAGATGAAAAATGTCTTTGTCTCTAATTCTAGGCTCTCTGAGAAAACGACAGAGAATCGAACACCAGCACCTCCAGAGGTCACCTTGACCCTTCTCCTCCTCTCTTGCTCAGAGATGGAAGCAAATGGATGGGGAGGTCTCCCAGATCTAAAAATCAGATAGAAGTGGTGGCTGCCCTGAAGTGAGGCAAGCAGAAGCCAGGATCAGCTGCGATGGGTATGGAGATGCGTGGCCATGACAAGCAGGCGGACAGTGTCAACGTTCTCACTTGTGAGAGCAACCAGGCAAGAGTGGGCCAGGAACTTGCGGGAGGCAGGGCCAAGGAGGACTTTTTTTTTAATAGGAATGATTTGACATGTTGGCCGCCCAGGAGGGAAGGAACAGTGTCAGCTGCAGGGGAACTGACAGGAGAAAGCTTGATGTGTCCCAGGGTATGGCAGAGCCAACGGCTCTGGAGATGGCAAGGAATTAACAGGAAAGGATCATGCTGTCCCTGCACATTGGAGGTGGGAGGTGCAGGGCCCTGAAGAACCTTGTCTGGGAGGTGGGATCTGAGGAGGGAGGCGGGGGACCAGCAGCAGAGAGGTTACTGAACTGCAAAAAGTTGGTTACTACTTTCTTCTCCATACAACAGAACAAGCTGGCCCAGAGGGGCTGGGGCTTAGACCTTTTGTTGGGACTTCCTTCCCAACACCCCTCCACAAACACCACCACCTCCACCTAATAAAGGAAAGACAGAGTCCCTCTAGGAGTCTGAAAGGACACTTCCTTTCCCCGCCTACTTAATTATCTGGCTTTTTGCAGTAGGGCTGCAAAGCAAACTTGCCTTGTTCCTATTCACGATTTCTCTCTTGAGCTTGCTCCCATTAATGAAACAGCTTAGTTTGATTTAGCTAACTGCATGCATGACTTCCAAAAACCACATCACAATGCAGGAGGAATGCAGCTACAGCAGCTTAACCACATTGTTTAAAGAGAGGAGCCCGGCAGCCGCAGTGCCTCTGAAATCCATTTAAGATGTGTGAAAACACGAGATTGAAATTCTGACCTTTTCCCTGAAGCTGAAAGAGCCTACTCCAGAACGCTGCTGGGGAGACTGCAGCTCCTGGCCGGGGGCCCATCCATGGCTTCCGTGGCTCTCCCTCCGCATGTGGCCCTTTGAGGAGGGAAGTCCTGCCTCCATCTGTCCTTCCCTGACAGGGAATCTGCCTGAAGGCAGCTGGGCATTTTGGAAGGGGAGGTGCTGTTGAGGGAAGGGTCACCAAGGTCAGACGAGGACAGGGCTCATCAAAGAGCGAAGAGCAGAAAAGAGAAAACCCTCCCTGGATTGGGTGGGTCAGGGTCTGCCACCGCTCACTGCCTTTACACATTTGAGCCAGGAAAGGGTTTCTACCCTGATGGACTTCCCGATGCCAACCCGGACGGCAGGGTGTTAAAGGCCTGTGGGCCAGGAGGAAGGACACCAGCAGTCAGATTGACCTGTCTCAGTTTCCACCCCATGTCATGCCTGTAGACTGTAGATAACCCCATCCAATTCTGGGTAAGAGCGAGGTGCCTGGCCCAGGTTGCCTTAGTTAAATCCTGACTGCTCCACTTACCGTGGGGAAGCCAGGCAAATAGCTTGGTCCCCTCACCCCTCAGTTTCTCCATCTGTGTTATTGGCATAGAAGTTATTGGCTTAAGAGTAGCCATGTATAGTCAGCCCCCTGTATCCACGGGATATACAGCCACAGAGTCAACCAACCACTGATGGGAAATATTTGAAAAAAAGAAAATGACTTCTCATTGAACATGTATAGACATTTTCCTTGTCATTATTCCCTTAGTAAGATAGTGCAATGGCTATTTACATAGCATTTGCCTTCTATGAAGTCTTAAAAGTAGTCTAGAGATGATTGAGTGTGTGTACAGGAGGATGTGCATACAGTGTATTAACTACTATGCCATTTTGTACAAGAGACTTGCACACCCATGGATTTGGGCATCCACGGTGAGTCCTGGAACCAATCTCCAACAGATACTGAGCACAACTGTATGTTATAGGGATTAAATCAGAAATCATTTAACACAGGACTTCTCCCATAGTCTGTGCTCAGTGGATTCAGTTGATCATTCTTCTGCTCATTGTTATTCTGCCTGATTCTTCATTGGCCTGAAACTTTTGTTTCCCCATCTGTAGAGAAGAGGCAACAAGTTCTCCACCCTTAAGAAGGCTAAAAATAAAAATAGATCAGGGAGGCGGATAGACTGAATCTGTGGAAGCCACCTGATATGTGGCCACTGATTTAATACATCATATATCACATCTATGGATTTGTCACTTGTTGAGCCTTGGAAAAATGTAATGGCCTGGATTTCTTCAATGAAAAGTGGGTGACAGAAGATCAAGATCAATAGAACTTACATTGTGGGCTCTGGAGTCAGCAGAGGCGGACTGGAGTGCCAAATCCTCTCCTTACCAGCTTTGAGACCTTGGATGGGTTATTCGGCCTTTCTGTGCCTGGCTTTTTCATCTATAAAAGGAGAATAATATAGTATCTATTATGAAAATGCCAGGGGTATTATCCAGACCAGAGGAGGGCCCACGGAGTCTGAAATGTTCCTTTTGGCCTCTTGTTATATCCCTACACCTATGAGCACATCTGGCCTCTTCTAAGGGTGCTCAGTGAGCGTTTGCAGGTTGATTCATCAAAAATGAGGCAGGAGAACATCATTGCTGATTTCTGAAATGAGTCGTGGCCCAGAGGGTCCTCATGATTTCACTTTGGTATTGTTGGTTGAGCAGGCGTTACCCTCAAATATTAAGATTTTTTCTTAATGCAATTCTCTTCAAGTCTTTTAAAATCAGAAGTATTGTTCTAAAAAATGATTTTCTGTAGGTGTAAAAATGTGTCATGCTTTCAAAGCTCTAACCAGTTACCCTGCATCTCACACCTGCAGCCAGCCACTGCCAGGAAAGGATCTTCCCCAAAACCCAGGTGACGAATGGTCATACTGTGGACAAATCAGTAGTGGGAAGATGTCTTGTTTCTATTAATTATTCTAAATCAGCTATTCATTCTGGCTAGAGACAAAAATAAAGTCACTATCCTGGTTTGAACAAATGTTGCAGGATTCTTGCTTATGAACCTGGTAAAGAGGCTAGCTCTGAATTGGTGTCCACATCAGACTTAGCCCTTGGAAGCAAAATTTCCAAATCATTCAATAATTAAAAACAAATGCAATAGATGGTGACGGTGACACACGCCTGTGATCCCAGAGACTCAGGAGACTGAGGCAAGAGGATCTCAAGTTCAAAGTCAGCCTCAGCAATTAGCAAGGCCCTAAGCAACTTAATGAGACCCTGTCTCAAAATTAAAAAAAAAAAAAAAAAAAAAAAAAAAGGACTGGGAATGTGGCTCAGGTGTTAAACGCCCCTGGGTTCAATCCCTGGTACCAAAAAGAAAAAAGAACTGCAAAAACCATGATGGTAAGGGTTAATATCAATTAAGCTTGTGTGGGCGTGGCGGTGCATGCCCATAATCTCAGCTATTTGGGAAGCTAAGGCAGGAAGATCACAAGTTCGAAGCCAGCCTGGGCAACTTAGGGAGACTCTTGATCAAAATAAAAACATAAAAAGGGCTGGATGTGTAACTTAGTGGCAGAGAACCCAGGGTTCGATCCCTAGTACTGCAAGAAAAAAAAATTATCAATGGAGCAGAGACTATGGGAAAGGCTAAGTGCTTTACAAATATTATTTTATTCAATCCTCATAACATGTATATGACTAGAAAAAGGGCTGCCCTCTCCCTAAGATTTATTAACCAAGTACATACTCTTTGTCTAGCCCTATGCCCTTGGGGATAGAACATTCTCTACTCCACAGACTGCAAGAGGGATCTTTCTGAAATTTACATCTGAGCCTGTTTCTCAGGCTCAAAGCACATCTCTCCCCTCCAACAGATCTCCACTTACCCTTCTTGTCTCAGCCTAAATGCCACCTCCCCTAGGAAGTGTGCCCATCCCCAGGTCTGAACGAGGCTGCCTCCCAGGTGTTTCTGTAGCCTTTGGGCTGACGGAGATCCTTGCAGCGATTACTCAGAACTGAAATGTTCTGCGCACTTCTGTGCCTCCCTCACACCACGGTGAGCAAAGACTGTGTCTCATTGACTACGTTCCCAGGGCCTGGCACTGTGCCTGGAACAAAGGAGTCATTGATGTAGTCAGGATGCTTTGTGCTGTGAGTACAGTCATAGAAAATCCCAGCTCAGATTCAAACCGGCTCACACAATGAGGGAAGGCACGATTTCAAAAAGTCAGAAAAAGGTCCAGATCTACCACGCAGTAGGATCAGTGGCTCCAGGATGTCACCAGGGGTTTGGATTCTGACCTTTTGCTCTTGTCAGCTGCACCCTAAAGTTGGTTCCCCTGTGGTCACAGCATGACCCGCAGTGCTACACACTTGATTACTTCATTGTGCTCATCTAGAAGGGAAGAGAGATAAAGCTCTCTTCCCAGGAACGTCTATGTAATCTGGTTGGGTGGATTATGCTGCCCCCATCCCACAGCTTTAGCTAGATGACTGCCATCCTTGGATTGTCCTGGACAAAAGGGGATTTCTATCTGGAATAGGAAAGGGGTGGGGAAAAAACCTAGATTCAATGAAGGAGGAGGAAAGAGTGCTCTCTGGTGATGAGGCAATCAGAGAACCTTTCACATAGGGGCTGAAGGAACAATAAAACTGAGCTCAGCTGGTGCTCCTAGGAATTATGCCATGGCAAAGTCCCTCAAGAGTGGGAGGGGCTGAGGCTGGTGTCCCTGGCACTGGCATATCCTCTACTTGAGAACCTATCATTGATTTAGGCAGAACAGGGCCATGCCTTCTCATTAGTCCTCTGGCTCAGAAAGAATAATGACAAACTTCTCCAGCCAAATGAGAGTGTCCCTAGAGCTTTGCAGACAACACTGGATCTCTGACTCAGACCACTTTTTTGACTCTAGGGTGGTGCTTAACAGACCTGCTGCTCTCAGTTTGGAACCCAAACCCATCAGTGTTCATTATTTTTCAAGAATCAGAAGTATCTGCATGGAAAGCATGAAGGGATTGGCAGCTCCTCTTCCAAGTCCATACCCTCCAACTACTGAGCCTCCTTCTCAGGGAGGTGTTGAGGGCAGATGGAAATGGGGCCTTCCAGAACTGCCCAAGCCGAAACACCAGCTCCACTACTGACTTGAAATGGGTTCAAGAACAAGACTCACTCTGTGGGTCTTCTTTTCCTTTCCTCTGAAGTAGGATATTCCTAAGTTGGGCACTGTCTTCCCTACCTCAAAGAAGGGGTTTCCCCAAACTCCTCATACCCCTTGGAGATGGAGAACATGGGTTTGGAGAAATTAAGCACTTACAGAGAAGAGAGGGAGAAATGGGGGCCACAATAGTGATAAACATAGGAAAGGTCTCATGAATACATATGAAAATTATCTTTGTAAAACAGAGATACAAAATGTCAATGACACTTAACATGCCATAAGACACTACTCAGTATGATCCCATTAATTTCTATTTACCACCCCTCACTTGTGAGAACATCTTCAAGATTGCCTTCTCCTTAAGTTCTCAGGAAAATGCTGAAAATTCAGACAGAAAAGAGGCAGGATAAGAGGTGCTTGCTGTTTGGCTTGTCCTACATTCAGGTCTCCTCCCACATGCTCATTGTCTTTCTGTTGTTTTTTATGGGCATTGTTTTCTCCTGTTCCCTGGAGACCCAGACTCAAGACACATCAAAGAACAAACCCCATGCACCATCTGTCTGCACCAGGTTGGCTCCTCCCCTGGGCTCCCAGCCTCAGGGAAACATCATCATTTACCCAGTTACCCAGGAGAAAACTGGCCTTGGCCCTGACTCCTGCCTCACACTAGCTCCTCACCTCCAATAGGTCCCCAGTACCCATTATCTGCTCGGTAAGTCCATCAGCCTTTGTTTTCACTCACTTCTGGTCTGTAGCTTCATTGTTGATCAAGACCACTCCAACCACTTCCTGTTTGGTTTTCTCTGGTCTAATCAGACAGGCAGGCCAGAGGAAGCAAATCTGACTCCATCGTTCCCTGTCTCATAACATCTCAAGACCTTCCATCAACCTTTCCCCAAAGGTCCTGCCAATCTAGATGCCAAGTCAAACAAACCTGTGACCCCCCCCCCCCCCCATTATTCTTCAGATTCTATCTATTCTCCTGGCCTTTCCACATATCCTGCTGCAATTGAAAACACTTTCCTCCACCTCCAACCTAGCTAATTCTTCTTTGCCTTTAAATAACTCACATTTAACCACTCTATGCCTCAGGGTTTCTTCTTCCATAAAATGAGAATAATAACAGTAGCTGCCTTACAGAAATAAATGAGTTCATCTATATAACACATGAAGAACTGTGCTTGGCCATTTAATAGTTGTTAGCTATTATCCTTTCCAGGTAGTCTTAGCCTTGAACCATACTCTCTCTAGTTCTGAGCTTCTGTATTATACCATTATTCTCTCATCATGACCCTTAATCAACAACTCAAATTGAATTGCTGGAATTTGCATTGCTTGAGAGCAGACACATGTAACCATCTCTGTAGGGTAAGAAGCATGGAAGGGACCTAGTGATTTTGAGTTGAATGAATAAATGTTCAGGCCAAGACCCCTTTTACCACTATCTGAACATCATCTGTGTTAGTCACCTTTTCATTGCTGTGACCAAAATACCTGAAAAGAACAACTTAGATGAGGAAAAATGTATTTTTGGCTCACAATTTCAGAGGTTCAGTCCATGGTTGGTTAACTCCGTTGCTCTGGGCTTGAGATGAGGCAGAACATCATGGCGAAAGAGCATGGTGGAGGAAAGCTAATCAGCTCACAGTAGCCAGGAAGCAGAAAGGGACAGGAGTTAGGGGACAAGATACAATCCCCAAGGACACACCCCCACAGACTATTTCCTTCATCCATGCCCCACCTGTCTACAGTTACCACCCAGTACAGTAGTCCTTTCAAATTATTAATCCATTAAGTGGATTAATCCACTGATTAGTTTACAACTCTCACAATCTAATTATTTCATCTCTGAGCCTTCCTGTGTTGTCTCACATTATGAGCTTTCAGGGGACACTTCGTAGTTAAACCATGGCATCATTCCAGATAAATTATGGAAACATTCTAGAGCTTCTGACAAAATACCCCCAATATATCTGGGCTTCTGCCATGGCTCCCACAATCCAGAGACAATCCAGGCAACTCACTGGGTTAGTGGCATGACAGGCAGAGTTACTTTCTCCTTCATTTAAAGAGGGAGAAAAAAATCATGAAGAGGAAAATTACTTAGTCATCACTGTCAACCTTGGCAAATAAACATTGCTATTACCTACTCCAGAACTCAAGCAGCAACACATAATTAGGCACAGGTTCAATCAGCAGCGAGATGCAGGTTAGGTAAGAGTGTGAGTGGCTCATTTGCCCTGCAGAAGAGAAGGGGATGTGGATTTTCATGCAAACACAGTCTCAAAGGTTCCCAATTAAATGGGCACTTTAGTATTTTTCAGGCCCAACCTAGGTAAAATGCCTTTTCCTGGAAAAAAGAGTAGGGAAGTTGTAGAGATATGTTTCTGAGGGATGGTTGCAAATTTATTAGGATTTTATTTGTTTTCTGATTATAAAAGTAATATGTGTGCATGGTGAACACCTTGGAAAATATAGAAGACAATAAAGAAGAAAATAAATGTCTATAATAATCTTACAGATATAATGCTATCATCCACTTGATTCACTCTATATCTATATTCAGTAACTCAGTAAATGTTCTCATCCAGTCCCATGGATTTAAATGCTGTCTTTATACTCATGATTCTTAAATTAATATCTCTAGCCCTATCCTCTCCACCAAGCTCCAGACTAGATGTCAAAGAGAGCCTTGTGCATATTTAATGGCATCAGTAAATCTCTTGCTTTCTACCCTTTCGTCCTCTGATCGTCTTGATATTAGTAAATGCCGCCATATCCACTCAGTTGTCTGAGCCAAAAACTAGAAGCCATACCCTTAACCTCCATGTTCCTAAATCCATGAGCATCTTCATTCTTCTTCCAAAAGACGTCATAGCTTCACATCCTCCTTTCTACTGCCATCACCCAAAATGCAAGAGGCCAATGTTTGTTGCTCAGAATATTGTATGATCAGTCCCCTCCCCATTTCTTTTCTTTCTCTGTTCTTTATACAGCAGCCAGGATGATATCCAGTTATTTTCTTAAGTCTGATCCCAAAAGTAGGCTTGCAAAAATGTAAATTACCTAGGGTTCTTGGTTGTACATATATCCAAGTTGATATACAGAAATCACCTTCCCATATCAACTGCCCCGACAGTGTCTGAGGGTCTGGATTTTAAGATAGCACTCCCAATTGTACCATGCACTTGGCCAAGAGTGAGCTTGGATCTTTTTGTAGGTTTGTATTTTTATCTCTCTTACTGACTGAAGCCATAATTACTCCTTTGATCACTTCATCTTTACATAGCAGTTATGAATTTCCAATCTATGGTGCAAGTGAATAAAAAATGTAACCTTCAAAATGTTTTTTTTTTTTCTCTCTTGTAATTGAACTTACAGCCTCTGCATTATCTAATGGCAGATAACTCAATCTGCTTAATTCTAGGTAAACTCAGTTACTTTCCCCTGTCCTTTTAAGTTTAAATTCAGTCAATCTGGGATTTCTTCACCTCTTTCTTAGGTTCAGGACCTGAGATTTGTCTATATTAACAGAGGTGACAGGGCTTGGAATGACTTTAAGGAACCAAACCTCAGGCAGAAAAGGAAAGGGGGCTGGTCTACAGCTATCCTCTATTCTAGCTAGGACCTAAGAACTGGGCTCCATGGGGCCTTTGTGTTGGGGGCTGTGCCATGCGGATGGTGCCAGATGGCGCCTGATCATATCGGCAGCAAGAAAGTTAATTGACATAAGCACACTCAGGTGATTTGTCGTCCACGCACACAATGCATGCACGTGTGTTCTCGAGCACTCCTAATCGTGCCTGCCTGGACATCTAGCGTCTTGCTTAATCTTTGCATAAGAGGCGTGGCCCTGCCCTCCACTTCCTGGAGGTGATATAAGCGGGCCGTAGGCGGAAGGCGAGGCGACAGCGCAGCAGCAGCTAGCAGAAAGAAGCGGCAAGCAGAAAGAGCGCGACAGTAATATCAGCAGCTAGCAGAAAGAAGCAGAGAAGCCATTAGCAGATGGGAAGAAGAAGTGGCAAGCAGATAGAAGCAGTGAGTAGGGGCAGCGGCGGAAGGCAGTTCACAGAGCAGAGAACTGAGAACATATCTTTAGGTTGCAGATCACAGATCGCAGTACATGGGACACATCACTAAAGCACCTTAGGTAGATGCACCCTTAGTTCACAGGATGCAGGATGCACCTTTAAGAAGAAGCTGCAGAAGCCTAAGAAGATATAGTCTTTCTCTCTTATGCAAAGCCTCTCTCTGTCTCCTCTCAAAGCAAGTAAGCCTCATTTCCTCTATCCTCTATAAACAAGCAAGCAAGCAAGGAAGCAGCCCAGAGATAGAAGTAGCTCAGTTTCCAGTCCACCACCCATAAGACCCGTGCGAAATGTTGCTGCAGGCGGTGACAAATACCCCTGCATTTGGTACTGCAAAAAGCCAGCGAACACCTTTGGTCAATCCCACTTTTATCAGCTAACATATCCTCTGACTTACCATCAACTCCAGGTGTCCATTGGTCCAAGTGGTTCATGTCCCCGCTTCTTGCAGTTACATGAAACTCACTCACGCTGGGGTCATGCAAGACTGGAAGAGCTGTTTGAACCCTCTGTGTATCTCACCATTTTCTTTCTACCTCTAGGGCACTGTATTAGTCAGGGTTCTTAAAGGAACGGAATCAACAGGAAGTATGATTATAAAAGGGGATTTATTAGATTGGCTTACATGACCAGAAGCTGGATAGTCCACAATGGCCATCTGCAGCTGGAGAGCTGGAAGAACCAGCAGCTGCAGAGTCCAAGATGCAGAAACCCCAGAACAAGAAAGATCAACAGCGCTACCCTAGTCCGAGACCAAGGCTTCTGAAAACTACCTGGAGAATCACTGGCAGAGTCTGCTTTGGAAGAGTGAAGATGTAAGTGTCTGGTATCATCACACAATCAAAGAAACAATCAAGAACCCATTCAAGAAGAGCCAAGTTTGCATCTGCATCTGCTTCCTTATTCTTCCAGCTTTTATTCCATCCTATTGGGTGGTGCTACCCATGCTTAGGGAGGGGCTTCACTTCAGTTCACTATCCCACATGCCAATCATCCCTAGGCACACCCTCAAAGACACACCCAGAAGCCTCTTAATCATCGGCATCTCTTAATCCAATCAAGTTGGTGATGCCACTTAACCGTTACATGCGCTATGCTTCTCTTGGGCCACCCTTGGGAAGCCTGACACAGGTTTCTTCATCAGTGCTCTATAGTCTCCTGGCCTGAGATGAAGCTCAGTGAGAAGGAGAGATTAGGGTGGTGGACAGGGATATAAACTGCTTCCCAGAGCCCTCATTAGGTAGAGTTGCTGCTCAACTGCAGTGACTGATAGCAGACCGTCTCCAGCTGTCAACTCCTTCTAGACGCACACAGCCTCCGTGCAGAGGCCATGCCTTCCCCTAGGTGAGGTAGGGTACAGAGGTCCAGCCTGTTTTTGCTCTGGAACCCCCTACTGCCCACAGCTTAGTCAGGCACACATCACAGTTCAGCTTCTCCCTCTCCCCAACCCCACTTTCTTCCCCTTCCTTAATGAGGCATTAAGTGCTAATCAGTATTTTGCACTTAAACCTGGTCTCATAGTGTCACAGAGAACCTGACCTGCAGGGTTTGGAAAGTTAAACTGTGTTCGGGGTCCCTTCTCAGGAATATTCACTGCAACACTCAAGCCTCTCCTTGGACCCCTTCCCTCAGCTCAGCCCTTGGAATCTCTGCAGACTCTACACAAGTGGATCATTAGCTTTTATACATCATCATTGAGGTATCCCAATCTTTTGGCACAAAAAAATCAAGCTTTTGAAACTCAAAAAACTTTTTCTATCCACCTGTTTTCTTTGCCAGGACTTTGAAAAGGCTTTTTTGAAATTCAGATGGAGAATTGATGCCTTTGTTCTCTTTGTTTGACTGTGGCCCTCCTTCCTTGAGGCAATGAACTCGAATCAGCTTAGCAGCTGCTGGAAGTAAGTATAAGCTTCTCTTGATATACAGTGTGGAGGTGAGTGTGTAGAGCACAGGAGGTACTTGTGTTTACGGTCTTATCCTAGCTTATTTGCCAAATACCTGTCACCAATAAAAAAAGCGCTCACCTGGATGAGACAGAGTAGCATTCAAAAGAATAGGGTTTTGCTCTATCTCAGAAAATATATTACTCAGATGATGAAGGTTCTGGACATGGTGATGCATGTCCATAATCCCAGCGACTCGGGAGGCTGAGGCAGGAGAATCGCAAGTTTGAGGCCGGCCTTGGCAACTTCATGAGACCCTGTCTAAAAATTAAAAATTAAAAAGGGTGGGGATGTGGCTAAGCGGTTAAGTGGCCCTGGGTTCATTTCCTGGTACTGAAACAAAAAACGAACAGAACAGATGATGAAGGCAATATTGGGAGTCTCAGAAACAGATGTGGGCAGTCCTGTTGGAAAGTTCTTCCCTGTTGTGTAAACCAATGTGTACAAAATGTTTGTGGCATCCTGTTACAGCGGTATCAATGAACCACACTTCACTAGTTCTTTCACTTGCATCGGGTTGGTCCCGTGACATGCCTTAGTTCATAGACTGCAGAGGAAGTGATGTTGTGGCAGCTTTTGGCACAGCCTTTAGACTGAGCAGCTTCTACTTTAATGCTCTTAGGAGACCTAGTCCCCATGTTAGGAACGTGCAGCGCAGCTGGCAGAGTCTTCACAGAAAAGTGAGAGAGAGAGGTGTTAAGATCATATGGAAAGCAAGAAGAACCAGCTGTCCCAGGTGTCCCAGCATGTCAACGGAGCCCAGTCCCACCTGACGAGACGAGACAACTAAACACAGCCAAATGGGTGACCACCACGAAGACCAGCAAAAACCATCAGCTAAGCCCAGCCAATTTTACAGACTTGTGAGAAAGAATACACCATTTTCTCTATTAAGCGACTAAATTTTGTGGTTTGTTATGTGGCTTTAGATGACCTAGAGGAGATTGGCACCTCCAGACTGCTGGTCACAGGACAGGCCCTCCCAATCACGGATGGATTCCCCAGAGGCCTGGCGTAATGGCATTACCCAGGCAACCCCCGGCTCCCTCCGTGTCACTGCAGGTTCACCTCAGAACTTCCGCCTTTCCCTGACCCGCCAGCTGCTTCCCAGTTGACTTAAGAGAAAGAAGGCACTAGGAAAACATTTCAAATTTTTTTTTTCTTTTAGGATTTTTAAAAGTATAACTTATAGTAAACGACCAGATCTTACAGTTCTGTGAATTTGGACAAAACGCATGCACTCTTGTGACTCATACCCTTGATGAAATATGAACACTTCATAACTCCAGAAGGTTCTCATGCTCTTATCAGCCCTGACACTGACAGTAACCACCACGAGGAGTATCTTCTTTAGGGATTAGTTTTTGACCATCCTTGAACTTCACATAAATGGCATCTTTTGGGTCTGGCTTCTTTTGCTGTCGTAATGCCTGTGAAATTCATTTGTGTCACCTCGTGCATTGATAGGCATGTTTTATTAGCTGACTTGTATCCCATCATATGGATGTGTAATTCTCCAATCAATGGATCTCTAAAGTTATTTCCAGTTTTTGGCGATCAAGAAAAAATACAAATATAACAGTAAGTATGTAAGTTGGTATTCAATATCATTAGTCATCATAGAAATGCAGATTAAAGTCCTAATGACATAGCACTTCACATCATTTAGCTTAGCTAAAATTAAAAAGCCTGAAATGTCGGGAATGTGGAAGTAAGATTCCTGTACAGTGATGGGGGAATCGTAAAGCAGTGCAATCACCTCGAAAAGCTGTTTAGCAGTTTTATATAAAGTTAGATATAATCCTACCTAGTGACCCAGACCTTCCATTCTCAATTACTTACACAAGAGAAATTAAAGCACAAGCCCCAGGTGATTTTTCTTATAAATTAATAAATTGATTTTTTGTAGTTACACATATTTTTTTGAGGTTGGTGTTGATAAAAATCAAATTTTTGAGACTATAGAGCCAAGAAGCAGATATCAGGCAGTAATAATCATATGAAGCCAAGGAAGCCATCTCCTGGGGTCCTGGGAGCAGCCCTTCCATTCGACACCACCATTTGTGTG
Source organism: Sciurus vulgaris (assembly GCF_902686455.1). NCBI lineage: Eukaryota > Metazoa > Chordata > Mammalia > Rodentia > Sciuridae > Sciurus > Sciurus vulgaris. Next base: position 64,576,847 of record NC_136476.1, read on the forward strand.
CCAGAAAGTTCCGTAAGTAAAAAAGAAGAGAAGATCGATAATGGAAGACAGCATCATGGCAAACAGCAACATTTAAAGGCAATGAGAGTAGGAAGAGAAAGATTAGTAGTAGGGCAATCAGACAGAAAGGATCTAAAAGCGGGGACTTAGGAGGGTAAGATGGAGTAAAGAGGTAAATTCAAAAATCCTGGACAGGCCAATGGATTTGCCCACAGAAAATCAGCAGTTATAGAGAAGTGATGGAAGAAAGAACCAGAGTGCTCTGTGCTGAGGAGCGAAAGGAAGAGGGGAAACAGAATCTCCGGGTATGCATGACCATGCGCAGCAACACTTTAATTGTGGTATTTGTATTTGGTAGTCAAATAGAGGCACACCTGAAGTCTCCGTTACTTGAGAGGCCAAGGCAAGAGAATTGCAAGTCTGAGGCCAGCATGAGCAATTTAGAAGACTTTTTTCAAAATAAAATAATAAAAAGGGTTGGGCGATAAAAAAGGAAAAAAAATGGAATGATCTTGAACTGAGGCAGAAGGAGTAGCCTTGGTGGAAAGAAAAGCCATTTCTTTTTCTGTGGTTGGAGAAAAGGAGGGAAGGATGGGTGGACATACTCATCAGATCACGTTAGCAGGAGAGTTGGGGAAACTCTGTCAAAAGTGCTGTGGATGAGGGTGACCTGGAAGTGGTGGAGGCCAGAGGAGCAAAGGGACATTTGGAACAGTGCAGGGGAGGAGCAGGAGTAGGGGAAGGAGCAGCCCAAGCAGCAAAAGCCTTGGCAGGGAGACTCAAGTGCCATGTGGTAAGGCAGAGGCATGAATTTGAAATAAAGCTAATCCAGAGCAGAGTTGTGCACTTTAATTTGAGTACAATCAATAGTCCAGGAGCAGAAGCGAAGAAAGGCAAATGGTGGATATACCCAGGGCAAGAGAAGATTGTGTGAGTCTGTCGGTGGGGCTGAGGGAGTTAAATGAAATAACTGCTCATGGAATTCAGGCTAAGTTAGGAAGGTAGCAAAACACGGGAAGGGATTTAGTGGGAGAAAAATTTAAATGGATTCAGAAACTATGGACTAAAAGTAAAGAGAGGGCTGAGGAGTACCTGAAGAACAGTCTCTCACTTCACAGAGACTAGCAGAGGTTAATGTGCCCATTTATGCCTCAACCAGGCAGAGCTGGGGTTGGTTGCTACTTGCTCCTGGTCTCACGGCCTCTGCCTTCTTCTCCTGGGATGGACTCCAAGCTGCCACATTCATCTGTTAGATCATTTTTGTTACACAGCCATAGAGATAATGGAAGATTTATACGAAATTGTATTTATAAAGATTAACTCCTCAAGAAAGAATAATTCTTGAGAATTTTGCAAGTCAAAGAGACTTATTCCTTTAACAGAGAGAGATGATTTGTTGAGGTGCTGGTGACATAATGATTACCTGTGGGGACTGGGAGCCTTCTCCCTGGATTATCCCCACTCATGGTCATGGTCCTGCTGTTAGAAGCCATGAGCTCTGCCACTCCTAGATATGTGGCCTTGGGTGAGTAAATTCACTTTCCCGAGTCTGTTTCTTCATTGTGGAAAAGACTTTCCTTCCAGGGCTGTCATGTGGGCAGAATGAGCTCACGGATCTGAAGGAGTGCCAGGGTTAGTCACTGATTATTTTGTTGTAATACCCAGCTAGGAGAGGTTTCTTTGAGATCTTTTTAAGAGGAGACTTACCTTACAGAAAGATCTGGGATAGGTCTAGCATTTTAAATAAAGTTCCTATGCTCCTCTTCAGGTCCATTAAGAAAAACTGCAAAATGTGAAGGATCAAAACTTGGTACCCATGTCAGAAGTAGCTCCTTGGTCTAAAGCAGCCATCCTCAAGCCTCCACCAGCCTTAGAATTACTTGGAAAGCTCTGTTCAAACACAGGTGGTTGTGTTCCACCCCCAGAATTTCTGATTCAGTAGGTCAGGAATGGGGCCCAGGAATTTCCATTTCTGACAGGTTCCCAGCTATAGCTGCTGCTGCTGCTGCTGTCCAGGAGGCCACACTTTGAGAAACACTGTTCTGAAAGAACTACAGATCTGACACAGTAAGCCACACCCCACAGACCCTTTCTCCAAGTAGAGCCAGTACCCACTCCCTGTCATTTCACAGATGAGCAAGGATTCTTGTTCTTTCTTTTCCAGTTAGCTCTCAGGAATGGAAGTCACCAGGTCTTTGTGATTAAACTCTAGAGCTGAGATGGCCAGTCATCCAGGGCAGAGAGTTTAACCGCACGCCTGAATGAATGGGTTTCATCAATAATTAAGTGTGCTGTTTCTAGAAGGTGTGATGACGAAGCCGTGGTTAAGCCGCAGGATGAAGGAGGCGGTTGGAACGGCTTTGCTTGTTCATGCTGTGTTCCAAAGGGTTTCAGGAAGTAAGAAACAGAGCCAAAAAGAGTAAATAGAATTGCGAAACAGGGAAATCAGCATCACTTCATCCAGCTTTTAAACCTCTGTGTAGTCAGTTTTGTGTCACTGTGACCAACATACCTGACAAGAATATCTTAGAGGAGGAAAAGTTTATTTTGGCTCACAGTTTCAGACATTCAGTCCATGGTTGGCCAACTTCATTGCTCTGGGCTCAAGATGAGGCAGAACATCATGGCAGAAGGGTAACAGTGGCAGAAAGCTGCTCAGCTCATGGCAACCTGGAAGCAGAAAGAGAGAGAGAAGGGGAAGGGGCCTCGGGGAAGAAGTACCCTTTTCTGGTGGTACTCTCAGTGACCCACCTTCTCCAGGCATGCCTACCTGCCTTCAGTTACCACCCAGTTAGTTCATTCAAACTAGGATGGACTGATTAGGTTATAGCTCTAATAATCTGGTCATTTAACCTCTGAATATTCCTGCATTAACATAGGAGCTTTGGGGAGACATCTCATATCCAAACCATAACTATCTCCTTCTCATGCCTGGGAATTACCATACTTGTGAAATTGGGTCCAACACCCACAAAAGCAACCAAGAATGCTAGGCACTTGCCTTTTGTGCATTTAGGAACTTTGGGCAAAGTCTTCCCATCAATGTTCAAACTCCAAACTCCACCAGCAGTTCAAAAACTAAAAAGCAGAAATTACCGAGAATCTACCAACCAGTGGGTGGAGCAACTCCATTGAGTTTCTGGAAGCTTCTAGGGCCACAGTCCCAGGAACAGAACAAGACATGCTGATGGCTTCCAGTATGTATGCTGGCATCAGAAGCCAGAGAAGGCTGTCCTGGTGCCTCTCCCAGACCAGTGCTGGGCCAGGTGTAGTGGGGGCATTCCTGTTAACCCAGTCTCAAAACCTAGTGCCAGAGGGGTTTTTTCATTCTGTTTTGTTGCTGTTAACTTTTGCTTGCAGCTAAGAACCCTGCTCAGTTCAGTCCAAAATAAATTCTGAAATCCAAAAACCTAGTTTTTAATCCTTCTTTTTTTTTTTTTTTTTTTGTCATTTTGAGCAAATCTCAGCCTATCTGAGACTTAACTTCTTAAGCAGTAAATAGGGAATGGTAATTTCTGTGCAAAGTTAGTAGGGAATAAAATGGGACAGATATATGGAAAAATTAAACCATATTGCACAATAAAAGTGGGAGTTACTATTTTTATACAAATATAGACTAACACGTGTGGCCTCTCTATAACTGAGATTTTATTTTGGCCCTTCCTCAAAATTAATGAGCCTTCCTCTTTCGGTGCTGATCAGGAGCTCAAAGAGTTCCTACTTAGGACATTTTCACTGTGAATTTTAAGTAGTTGCTTAGTAATCTGTCTCTCCTACTAGGTGGTGAGTTCCTCAAGGGTAGAGTCTTGTTTAGGGTTTATTTCCCCTCCGGTGTCTATTGGTGTACATAGTAGGTTCACAGCAATTCTCAACTGGTTGAAAAAAATGAAAGAATTTGCTGGGACTTGCATCAGCATTCCAGAAAGCTCCCAGTTTGGATGCAACTCTCACTTTCTTCCTTTGCAACATTTTTTGGCTCTGCGGCAACACAAGCCAATGGACAAGGGAGCGATCTGATGGGAAACGCTCCTGGAGAGGGTCTTGGCGTGCTACAGGTGCAAGCGAGGGACACAGCAGTGGAAATGCATCTTAATTGACGGCAGGAGAAACATCTCCCAGGTGCTGCGTTGGTTGTAAGTGCCATCTGTCCTGCCACAGAGGATTAAAGGGAAGGACACCTTTGTCGGGATCCTGGGGACAGTGTAGGCATCGAGATGAGCTGTTGAGAGTAACTTGTCCGTACTCCACCTGGCTAATTGCAGGCAAGGGAATCTGCCTTGGGTTTCCAGTTTGAAAGAGAGCGGATGATGCCTGGCAGGTCTCTCATTCCCACGTGTTTGGTTACATTTGTTGAAGAGAATTCTAGGGAGAATGAGAATCAAACATTTTTTGGCCTCTCCTGGAAGGTTTTATGTCAATATACTCCACTGTTTGATGTTTGATCTCCCTGTGGCAGAAGAAATAAAATGTGCTGCTTCGTTTCTGGCCCCGCGGTCTCTTCCAGGTCCTCTTTCACTTGTTAATTCACTTCACATGACCAAGTCCCTCTGCTGCGTAGTGGGGACACAAAGCAAGACAGGGCATTGTTTCTGAAGTCTGGACATTCACTGTCCTGAGTGGGAGATCAGGGGAGAGGTTAGACCTGTAAACAAAAAAATATATAAAATGAAGAATAGTAAAATAAAGGTGCATACGAAGAGGTGTGAGGGAAGGGAGGGGAAGAAAGAGAAGGGAAAAGCGAAAGAAGAGGCCCTTGGCTTTTCCGGGGTCCCCAGGTCCCAGTGTATGGCATTCTCTGTGCCTCCCCATTGTGAAGTTGCAGGTCCCCGTCCCTCCCCACCACGGTCTTTATCCTTTGTCCAGAGGAAAGTCACGTGCTCATCGCCAACTACGTCACCCCATCTTTCTGCCCTCAGTGACAGGTACGGAAGACAAGGCATAATAAAAGATGGTCAAAGAAGGCCTCTCCCTGAGGCTGGGTGTTAGGGTGCTGAGAATCCACTAAAGCTGTGAACTGCACTCATAAATACTGAACTGCTGCAGGCCTCCGGTACTGGGATCGGCCAGAGCTCCTTAGGGTCACTCTTTCTAAACCTTAGTGACTGCTAACAGCAGCGCATGCCTCAGTCCACTGAGGGTCACCTGAGAGCCCTATTCTAAAGTCCCCTATTTGGGACCAAAGCTGATCAAGCAAACCTTGATGCAATGCTGCTGGTCATTGTGGTAGAGGAAAAAGAGATGACTGTCAACTAAATGTTCTAGCTCAGAAGGGACACGAGTCACCTCTGCTCAGAACTCTCTGACCAGCAAGTCATGTGACCCCACCCCATCCTCAGGGCTGGGAATCACAGGTCTTCTGTGTTCCCAGAAGGGGGATAATCAGAATTATCTGGAGGAAGTAAAACCAGTATGTAGAGCATGCGTGTGCCTACACAGAAACATGCGTATGTTCACGGTACACAGATGTTTATGTGTATTTGTGTATGAGAGAGGTAGAGATGGAGAAGAGACAGAGAGGGGTCCCCCATAGCATTATAAGCTAAAAGATCTCTGGAACTTTCCGTGACTTTGGCCAAGACATTCCTTCTTCATGCCCATCTAAGCCAACTTGCTTTTGGATTCAAGTGTATAAACGCAATGAGTCCCAACACAGGGCCCATGGAAGATGGTTCAGATACAGCAATGTTTGATCTGAGGCTGCTCACGTTAAGGAGGCCCGGGTGCCCCAGAGAGATGGCACCTTCCATGCCACAAGAACAAGGCCTGCTGGATACTATTGCATTTTGACCCCATAATCCAGGTGATCCTTAAAACACAAAAGTTTGAGAACCTGTGCTTCACAGTGTATCCAACGCGTCCTATCTCAAGGGCTCCCTGGCTTTCTTCCCTCATGACCGCACATACTTTCAAAGCATCGTACCTGCGACTATTACACTGACCCAAGGAAATGAAAGACTTAGACCTTGGACTTGCAGTGGTTGTAAATTCCTTGGGGGGAAAAAAAAGGCTAAACTAGTAATGTATCTAATTATCTTTCCTAAAATATGATAATTTCTTTTCTGAGACAAATATTTACTTGTTCCTGGGGCTGGGATGAGGTTTCTCCCTGACACAACAAATGAAGAGTCAGCGACTAATCAATTCATAGTGCCAATGCAACCACCTGGGTGATTGGGGAAGAGGAATATTACATAGGCATGAACATTAAGATGTCACGCACCTTTGCTTACTGCATGTGTGACCCGCACACCTCACACTACAGGAAGTGACTGAAGTCAGGGAAGATGAGCAGTGCTTATCTTTGATAATAGTAATTAAAAAAAATCATCAATATTGTCCATTTATTTTGTAACTTCTCTGTGAGTGGCACTATGCTGGGGACCCTGTATATCTTCTAATTATTTTCAGAACAGCATAAAATGGTCACCCTCAGTTAGAGACTGAGGTTCAGAGAGTGCAAATAAGTTGCCTGTAGCTAGTAGGAGTCAGGATCAGGATCCAGAAGCTTCTTTTATACTGTATTCATCTCTCGGCCTCTTCAGTTCCCTAACTCTCTAGCTCCAAAACCGCTTCTCAGCACGCGCTTCTGGAGACGGGACTTTCTGGCCCTCTCAGCGTCTTCAGCGGGAGAGGAACCTCTGCACGGGAGTTGTGGAGGAGGAGAGAATGCCATGGGGCTGTCCCGCGGGACAAGGCTGAAGAAACTGGAAGCGTTTCTCACAGAGGAGAGAAGAAAAGGGCACGGCTGCCCTCTCCAAGGACCTGGCTCTCAAGCCAGACGACAACAGGTGGAAATATCGATAAGAATCTTCTAGTAGCTGAAATCAGTAGAACAGGCCGAGCAGAGCAGAGGCCACTCAGCGGGTTCAGCCTGGAAGGAGGCAGGCCTTGGGGCAGTGGCTGGACCACGGACGCCAGGGGACGGGCGGAGCCTGCTCTGCCTTGTGTGACTCGATGACTCGGACAGCTTACTCAGACTGTGCCTGTCTTTCCCCACTGGAAAGGGAGCGTAAGGACACCTGTCTGCAGGTTATCATGAGAGCGAGAGGAAACGCACAGAACCGCCTGGGGCAGCGGAAACCACCAAACCAGAACCCACGTCTCAGCTTGGGCGTCTCCCTCAGCGATTCCAGAACCAAAGGGCAGCGTCGGGAGCTCTGAACTGTGCTCCCCTGGTCCCCTGGGCAAAGCTGTTCACGCAGCACCACTTTCCAAAGTGTGGACATTCTCCTCCTATTTACAGGACATCACTTTTTTCTTTTCTTTTCCTTTCTAGTCATTTCTTTTGTGTGTGTGGCGTGCTGGGGCCGGAACCCAGGTCCTCACTGAACCACGCAGGCAGGTGCCCTCCCACCGAGCTGCACCCCAGCACCAGGACTATGCTTCTGAGAGCAGCGCTGATGATGGAGAGGTGGTGGTCTGGGGACAGGAAGCGTGTCCTCTGAGGATGGCGGAGGGGGCGGGAACTTCCCCACAGCGTGTGCTTCATCTCCAATAAGGAATAAGTTACTCTCCTTGACTTAACCACAGCAAGACTGTTATCTACCCTCTATCTCTGCAAAATTCTCACCACCGAATTTACAGTTGATTGATTGTTCCTTCCACATCCTATAATTGCTTCATTAGAGGCTTCAGATGGTTCATTGTGTTGGCAACTTCCAGTAAAAACTGTCTGCATGATCAGGGCCAGACACATGCCATTTGAGGCATCAGGGATGGAAGAGCGTGTGTGTGTGTGTGTGTGTGTGTGTGTGTGTGTTTTCAAAAGGCAGAATATTGTGCAGCATTCAGTCCCCTGGCTGGCGGTGGGGGTGGGGAGCAGGGACGCAGCGTCTAGGCAATAAGAGCGGTCCCTCAGGGATCTCCACTCCAGGGTGTCAGGCACCCTCCCTGTATCCACAGCTCCCTGATTCCTAGCTCCAGCCCAGCTCTGAACAGTAGACTGAGAAGTCGACTACCCCCAGACAGCTCCCCGCTCCAGATTATCCACCGGCTCTCCAGCTTGGTACCCACGATTCTGAACAGGATTCCTCACTCCCTTCACCCATATGCTCTCTCCTTCCCCGGCTCAGTAAATGCTAGCACAGTCCATGTGGCGGTAGAGACAGATCTCTGCCATCGTCTGTGTGTTCTCCTTCCTGCCTGATATCCAGCTGTTACGCCCTCCAAATTCCTCTTCCTCCTATTTTTCCTCTGTTGGTCCAGTCCCTTGTCTCTGTGGCCACTTTCTTGGTCTAAGTTACCACGGTGACTTCCATGAACCATGGAGACAGCTTCTTCCATCCAAACTCCCTGCAGGTCATAGAAACCAGAGTCATCTTTTAAAAACAAGTTGGATAACGTCCCACCTGACTGGAAACCCTTCCAAAACTTCCTAACGACAGCGAGAAGTCATTTGACTTTATAAAGCTAAATTATACTTTTTCTTAGTACCGCCTGTTCCTTCTGCTTCTTGTAAAAATGCCCTAATTTCTCAAAAAGCGCTTTACACCCTGACATCCAGGATCCCGTCTTTCTTATTTACCACTGTGTATCCATGATTAGCAGGCCGATGGCCACAGAGAAGGAGCTTTGGAACTGTCCGCTGATCTGTGGCCATGAAGGAACAGTGCGAGGTGTCTTGGTCAGCTGGCTTTTCACCTCCTATCCTAAATGACCTCAGGGACACAGAAGGGAACACTTCTAATATCTAATCCACAAAGTTTGCCCGCCGGCCTACACTAAGGAGGGACACGCGCCTCTCACAGATGCGCCTCTCCAGATCCAGGCGTGCCAACCTCTGCTCTTCCTGCTCCATCACCACTCTGTGCTGGGGTGACCAGAACGTCCGCTCATCCCCAGACACCGTGCTCACTCGTGTCACCATCGGTACATGCTACACCTTGCCTCTTCCTTCCTTCTTCAACCGAGGAATTTCTGTTTCAGCTGAAGGCAGCCCAGTGATGACTTCTCTGGCTTCCCCAGGTAAGGTCAGTGGCTCCTCCACTGTATTAGCCAGGCCAGGCTGCCATCATGAAATGGCCTTTATTTCAGTTCACTCTCACAAATATCCTGAGAGCAAGCACTCTCGTCCCTATCCTAGAAAGGAGGACACAGTCTCAAAGTGGAGAGTTACTTTATTCAAAGTCATACAACCACCTAGTGGCAGCCCCACCACGCCTAGAATCAGGGGCTCTGAGTCTCGAAGCCCCCACCCTCATATTGCCTAGATCAGGAGTTGGTGACTATTTTCTGTAAAGAACCAAATTGTACATCTTTGGGTCTTTTCAGGTCATCTGATCTTGATTTTTAAAATTTTAAAATTTTATTTATTCTAATTGATTGTACACGACGGTAGAAGGTGTTCTTGATCATGATCATTCACCTTCCTCACTTGCAGCACCAAAGGAGCCATAGAAAACGTACAAATGAACAAGCATGGTTTTCCCCCAATAAAGCTTTATGGATGGACCCTGAAATTTGAATTTCATATAGTTTTCATGTGTCACAAAATAACCTCTTTGGACTTTTCTCCCTACCATTTAAAAATATAAGAAGCAGTCTTAGCTCATAGGTGATACAAAAACACTCAGCTTGCTGATCCCCGGCCTAAACCACTACAATGAACTTAGAAGAGTGAACTTTTTTTCAACATGGTTCTGTTCTAGTTCTTTCTGACCTTCATGAGCAGGGACCTGGAGCACTCATCGTGGATCTTCAACAGCCACTTAACGCTCTCCACCTCAGGGGCTCTACATTTATTCCTACTGTGTCCCCCGAACGGCTCAGAGCTTCTCCCTCACCTCCTTCAGGTCCTGACTCAATCTCCCCAGCCTGGCCCTGGCTGCCCTCTCTAATGCTGGGCAAGCCTCTTCTGTCACTCATACTCTTTGCTGGAAGGGTCTCCTTAGTATGAATCACTGTCCCACCATGCACGTGTTTTCTCCGTTTACCTAGTTTATTGTTTTGCCCCATTAGAATGTTAGGGACATGCAGGCAAAACCTTCTCTTGTGCTTACCCAGAATAATAAACCCAGAATCTAGAAGGCCTCAAAGCACCTTATAAAAAAAAATTTAATAAATATTTAATTATTAATAAAAATATTGAATTAATGAGTGCCTTCTCTCACCTAAGTCATTTACAAGCACCTAACACGGAGTCGATCGTCAACATGAGAAGGTTCAAATGAATAGCTAGGTGGGGTGTGCATCGAGTTTCTCCTGAGCTCTTACTGTCTCGGGTTTGTAGAAAATCCTTCCTGTTTTCCGTGGAGTTTGTACAGGGCAGAGTCTCTTGCCTCTTCTCTCTGGGCTCCCTGTTAAGCGGGGATCTGTGCTGAGATTTCTTTGAGGTGTGAACTCCTGACCCCGCGCCTTCTGGAATGCTGAGCCAGGGCCTCTTGGGGAGGAGGCAGGAGTCAGGAGGGCATCAGGATCAGCCTCAGACAGGAGCAGCAGATGGAGCCGGGGACAGCTTGGAGAGGGAGGCCTGGAATTCTGGCAGAAAAGGGAAAAGGTACGTGCCAGGGCTCCTGGGCGGGCTGGCAGAGGAGGCCGCGGCTTCTTGTTCTGTTAATTGAGGTAATTTTTGCTGCCACCTTTTGGATAGTAACAAAATTCTCCTTCCTCCAGCCCGGGATCATCTCTCTGCCTCCCGCCACATTCCATTGTACAGAGACAGAGCTCTAAATTTAGCTACATTTATTTAGCTATTCCTTAAAACTTTGTCACTTAAAAAATAATTATAGGATTTCTCTGACAGAAAGCAATACATGGAGTGCACTAAATTACAGGTATATTTGGAGACCCAACTGGGATCACCAAATAAAATTGACAGCAGTGGCCTAATTCCAGAATAATCCATGTGGCACTGGAAAGACTTTGTTCCTTAGCCCCTCTTTTTAATCTACATATCGAGCCAAGGTCAATGGAACCAAGGGAAACTAGAGGAAGAAGCTCTAGGCCAAGGAATGGACCCCCCGGGAAGTTCAGCCTTCCTCCGTTTGGCAGAATTGGGCAATCCCCAAGTCCCAAGTAGGCCGGATGAGCTCTTCCAAGTGTGGAGAATTAGCCTGTCCTCCTGCCATGCCAAGAGCCTGGCCAGATGAGCTCTAAAAGAGGGGGGTTTCATTTTAAAATTTTAATTTTAATTTTTAAAAAACTAAAAAATTTTTAAAAACTGATTTTGTGTCTTCTGTGCTTATAAACTGCAGAAAACAACATTGGTCTCCCAAAGGGGGGGGAAACAATGGCCAGGAAGAAAAGAACAAGTCCCTTTGGGAAATGAAGACCCCACTCAGCAGAGCGGTGGTGGGCAGAGAGCCACAGAGAGATGAATAATTCTGGCATGGATTCGTTCCAGAAATAGGGCTGAGCTTCTGCTTTCATGGAGACCCTAGGGACACAAGCAAATCAGAGTGGAAAGGTAGATCCATCCAGCCTAGAAATTTCAGCAGATGCCACAGAAGTTCTGCTTGTGGAAGGTGCAGAGAGGACAGGAGAGAGGCAGGGACCTGGCAAGGAGATGGTGCCCCCCTGCTGGTGACAACCCGTGTCTGTGGATTCCTTACCCTTTCCCTTCCGACAGTTCATCATGGCTTGAGGTTAAGAGTAAAGGACTCTCTAACCCCAGGGCTGTTCCCCTGGGGTCTGGGTGGTGTCTAGAGACATGTCTAACCATGCAGAAGTTAACCTGGGCACAGCTGGTGGCCCAGAGCTTCTGCAGTTTTAATCTATCCGGTCAATTTGGAAATGATCTTTATTTCTCTATCCCAAACTCCTTGTTACCAACTCAAGTAGTCAAGTCACTTGTCACAGGCTTCAGAGCAAGGTCAGGGCCAAGGTTTGAGAGAAGTTAATTCTCTTGGCTCACAGTCCAGGGCTATTCTTTTTTTGGTACTGGGGATTGAACCCAGAAGCACTCCATCACTGAGCCACATCCCCGACACTTTTTATTTTATATTTTGAGACAGGGCCTTGCTAAGTTGCTGAAGCTGGCTTTGAACTCGTGATCCTCCTACCTCAGCCTCCTGAGCTGCTGGGATTACAGATGTTGGACACTATTTTTAAAGCAGTTCCCAGGCCAGCAGGGAAGAGCACTGCCTTCTGAGCAAGATGCCTTCGGATTTGAACCCAGGCCCTACACTAATCCTGAGGTTTGGGTAAAGACCTCAAAGGCATTTCCTCATCTATAAAAAGGGAACGTTCTCTCCTGCTGGGCTTCCTGCACTGTGCAGTTATATGCATCAGATGGCCCAACTCTGTTAATCTTAAAGGGAAGAATGAAATTGGCTTGTTGTCATTGTCTTCTGTAGCTCAACTCCCAAGTGGTCCAATCTTCCAACTTCTGCCCTCACCAGAAGAGCAGAAGAGCATAATACCATAGCAGCTCGAAGGCAGAGGGCAGGCCCTGGCACCTCCCTGTTGAGCATCCTTCCCTTTGTCCCCTTCTCTCTCCCTCTGCCTGGGTAGAGTGAGCTGCAAATCACACAGAAGCATGGAGGCCATGGCTTTGCAAAAGCCTGGAGTCAAATCTTGAGCAATTGACTAGTTTCTTCCAGCTGGTGTGAACATTCCAATGGGTGGCCCAGCTCCCAAGAAACCAGAGGTCACCTTGTGGTCCAGAAGGTATTATAGCTGCCTTGAAGGGCCTCAGACTGGGATGGCCGATGGTTAGCAACTGGCCTCAGCCCTTGACCACTGCTTCAGCAACCTGTGACCATAACCGCCAGCCCCGCTAGCGTGGACTGCAGAAATCTCAGGATCTTACACGGTCACCAGTTCTTCCACTACGGGAGGGAGCAGAAGGCTACTTGAGTTGCCCCTGCAGACAACCTTGCTAATCAGTGACACCTTCTGTGTGAAGCCTCCTGCACTAAGACCCGAAGATCATGTTCGCTGAGCATCTGCCGGGCCAGGGCCGTCCCTGTGCGTCCTGGCACGAGTTCTCCCATAGCTGCTGAGTAAGAAGCTAACACTCTTGTTTGATGAATGAGGAATTGAGAGTGCAGAACGGTTGTGAAATTTGCCCACGGTCATGCACCTAACCACAACATTACTAAGAGCAACAATGGGTGCTTTCAATTGTAATTTTCTCACCAGCACCTACAATAGCCCTCAGGGGTAACTTCTCTCTCTGCCTCAGATGAGAAGGTGAGAATGGAAACCTTTGATGATTTGCCCCCATCACACAGAGAGCCCGTGATAGATCTGCAATCAAGTTGATACCCCGCTCCTGTGACCTCCCACTCACATGGCTGCAGCTGCAAGGAGACCCTCAGCTCCTCATGCCAAGCCAGGTATTCATGGCACCACGCCAGTCATTCAGGATTCCCACTACGGGATCACTGAGGGAGCTTTTCCCAAGTGTAGATTCTCAGGTTGCAGGATCTGGTTCAGCAAACCGGGAAGGGCTTGCCTGGCGGTGTTAGCAACACGCTTCCCAGGAACGTCCTGTGCCCAGCCAGCCCTGAGAAACACAAGATCATTTTGCTGCCTCCCTAATTGCTGGGGTCTCCAACAGCCCAGCCAGCCTGTGATTTCTATCATCTCTTCTCCACTTCTGTCCTTGCCACAGCTGGTGCTGTCCTTGCCTCCATCTCCCACAACATCTCTTCCTTGTAATCCAGGGGCCACCTTTAGAGGCTCACCGTGGCTGGCTTCTCAGTGGCTACCAGCACCTCTGACCACTCCGAGACTCTCTCCAGAACCTCCATTTCCTCCCAGGTTTCCTCCTATCACTCTGGCCTCTTCCTTCAATTAAGTCATCTGACTGACGCCTCTGCCTCAGCCTATGCTTTTGATCTTGCTGCTCTGAGGCCTTTGTGCTCAGCTATCTTCTTCTGCTGTGTTACTTGCCCTGAGTGACCTCATTCACTTCAGGGATTCCATTGCTCTGTCTGTTTTGAGACCCCAGGGGAGGGAGGCCCAGACGTCTCTTGATCATGTCCACCTGGCACCTCCAAAGCAGCCTGCCTTCCATTTTTACTGCTCCTCCTAGGATCCTGTCTCTGTGAAGGATCTTTTAGGGGGTCACTGAGGACAGAACCCAGATGGCATACAGGGAGAGTACATCCTCAGCTCCCCCTGTGTTTGATTACTACCAAATACAAGTTCTAGCTTCTCAATCTCCCAGAAGCACCTCGGTTCCCCCTGCGCATGGTCACTGCCCCAGTTCTTCCTCCCTTTGGTGTCCTGCTGGATTCCTGCCAAGTCTTCCCACCAGACTGTTATCCATCCAAACCGCTTTCCTCCTAGGAGCCAATCAATCAGATCATGCCACATGACTACTGAATATCATCAAGTTTCTCCCTTCTGCCTTCAGGGGTGAAATGGAAATCTTTGATCTTTGGCCCAAAGCACTTCCTGAGTCAGACTTTCCTTTCCAACTCTGTACCCTGCATCTTCCCTGGAACAGCCCTATCTCATCTTCAGGTACTTGGACCTATTGGCTTCTGGGAAAGCTTCAGGGTGTTTTGCTATGTCTGTAGTGCTGTTTGCTCTGACCAGAAGACACTTTGCTGACATTTGCATGTAACTCTGTTCCAATGTTCATTCTTCAAGTCACCCCTAGGAGCCACCTCCCCCAGGCCCTCTCTGGTCATGGGGTTTGGGTAGGTGTCCCACCCACACACCCCAGGAGTCTGTGCTTACCTTTTCCCAGATTTCATCCACCACCAATCCTGAACCATCACTGCCCACTCTGCCTCTCCCACTAGGTCACCTGCCACTTCCTGTCTTGTTCTCTTCCTCTCTCCAAGCCCTGGAACATAATAAATGTCTGTAGACTAGATAATGAAAATAACAGCATGTATTTATTGAGAACTTAGAGTGCCACGCACCACATTAATTATAAAACATTGCATCATTTAACCCATGGGGTTCCTTTTAGCAACCCCATGAGGAAACTTATACTTATTCCCATTTTACAGATGAGGAAATGGAGGCAGGGAGATATTGAATAATTTGCCCAAACTCACATACTTATCAAGCAACACAGAGGGGACCAGAGCCCAAAGACCAATCAAATTAATGAACGAAAGAAGAAATTATGACTTTGGCCCTCAGTGTCTAGACACCTCTGCTCTGAATGTAAACAGGACCACATTTCAGTAGTAATATTTACTTGTGTCCCCCTGAGTAAAAGTTACTGGGAAATAAATCGTGAGTCCACCCTGGGAAAGAGCAGACCATTAGCTCTTTTACCCATCAGGCTACAACTCGGAGAGACTAAAGTAGCCATTCTAAAAAATTCCTAAGAAAAGCAAAATGAGAAAGATTTTCCTCTTCAGTCTCCCTGTCCCCCACCCCACCCTCCCTTACCCACAATTCCCAGCCCCTCCTCCCTTCGCTGGCAGCCAAAGGGACGAGAGCAGAGAACCACAAGCTCCATGTCTCCCTTCCTTCACCCCCAATTCCCAGCTACACCAGGAATGCACGGGGAAATCTGTATGCGGGAGAGGCTGGGAAGGTTGAAGAGAGCAATTTTTGTTTCACATCATTCCTTTGTATAATGTTGTAGCCTTCTGACAAGTCCGCATAATACAGCTTAACTTCACCAATTGCCGCCTTAAGAGAAAACAGTGAAGACCTATCTTTAATGTCAAAGGAACAATGGGCGTCCTTCCAGAAGGGAAAATGACTTGCTTTGAAAGAGTTGGAGAAGAAAAGTGCAAAATGTTCCAAGCTTAACGTGAGGGGGGGACGAACGTTCGCAGCTGCACGTTGGCCGGTGGGCTCCCTACTGCAAGACAGGGTGGCCACCGCCAGCTCATCTGTTGCGGGCCCTGAGCAAGAAGCCCCTCAGCTTGAGTGGGGACTGATAGTGGTGTTGATGCGCGGGCAAAGCTGGGCCATCTCCCTCATCCTGGTGTGTCCATGGGTGTGCCTGTGGGCGCAGAGAAGCCACAGTTCAGCTCACTGAAATCTACTTTCTCTTCACAAGAGATGGAGACCCCAGGGCTCATGTGGGGCCCCCTGGGAACTCCAGCAACTGGCTCTCCTTCTGCAGGCAGAGCATTGTGTTTGCACCTGATTCTCCCCACATGTGACCCCCTCCCCACTAGGCATTGAGATGGGCAGAGATTCTGACCTTTCTGGGCACAAAGTCTGGGTGCACTAAACAGTACCTAAGTCATAGGGACCCTCGTGGGGCCACCTCTCCAGTTTCAGATTCCGTGCCTGCTGCCTCATTTATGATACTTCATCCACATTCAGCTTCTTGCAGTCTCCTGATTGAGCAATGTTCTGTGACCTGCTCTCTGCTTTGTTCCTTCTGTCTGAAATGGCCCCTAGGAAACTCTCCTTCCCTATAAGAATTAGCTGAAATGTTTCCTCCTTCTCAAATCCTATCTGAGCTCCCCAGTGAGCTTACCCCTGCTCCTTCCTTTGGGCCCCAACACAGACATCAGCTTACATGGAATTTCTTGATGTATAAGACTACTCTCCCACTGGCTGATGATTAGTTTGGAAGCAGCAATTTTGTGTTCATGTAAATGCAGATATAGATGTACCTGTAAGAATTAGATGCAGATACGTCTCAACCCCTGGACCTAGCTCAGCACTTAGCACATAGTATGTACTCAATAAATACTTACTGGGTTAGAGGATCTAAACCTGAGGTTCTCAATCCCGGCTACAAATTAGAAGCATTTGGAGGAATATCTATAAATAGATGATAAATAGATATAAATATATCCATGTCATATATATATATGTATGTATGTATGTATATCAGTGATAGATCCTCATCCTAGATTAAACAGACTCTTTGGATTTGGGGCCTGTAATTTGAATCACCTTGGGAGACTTATTAAATCACAAGTGACTGAGCCCTACCAGTCTAATCCAGTTGATGTGGCAAAGGCCCTAAAATTTGCCTTTTTTCCCCTACCAAGTTCCAAGATGATATGCATGCCGCAGCATCTAGGAACCACATGCTGAGAACCACTATCAAGGTCATGGGCTTTCCCATGTCAATTTCAGTCACCATGAATTTGCTGAGTCCCTCACATACATCCTGCATTGGGCTAAGTGCAGTGAATCCAAAGTCAGGAGTCTCTGCTTATCCTAAGCAAACTTCAGAGAACAACTTCTCCAACTTTAATGTGCGTGGATCACCCAGTATCTGTTAAACTACTGAACTGATTCAGTAGACCTGAGATTCTACATTTCTAAGAAGTTGCTAGGTAATGTTGAGGTTCTAAAGCAGAACTGGCAAACTTTCCGCACAGGACCAGATAATAAATATTTTAAGCATCCTGGATGATAGAGTCTCTGTTGTAATTACTCAGTTCTGCCATTAGCTTGGAAATAGCCACAGGCAACACATAAATGAGTTTCAATAAAACTTTATTAGCCAAAGTAGGCTGGGAGGGCAAGAATTTCTTCCCATGGTTCATTGTTTGCCAAATCCAATTCTAGAGATTTGAAAGAGTAGAAAATATTGCATTTAGCATAACAAAGTGAGGTCCAGGACATCAAAGAGGAAGAAAAGAATGAGTTTGGTTTAGAGTTTAAAAATGAATTAAGCTCTGAATAGACAAAGGAGAGGAGAGAGGACATCGTGGGCAGGGCACTATGACACAAAGGCACAGAGGAAGGACTGAGAACCTTTTGGCAACAATGAAAAGTCCAGAGTGTGGGCAATTAGACTGCTTTAGCCTCAGAGTGACCCCTTAACTCTTTTCCATTAACCCTTCCTCATGCCAGAATTAAAAATCTGCTTTAGGAAATTTACCAGGGACCTGTTCCAGGAAGTCAAGGATCAGGCAGGGACCAAGCAGTAGATGAGTTGGGAAGAGAGGTCCCTGAACCCTTTGCTTCACTCCCCACTGTTGAGCTCCAGCGTCCAACAGTAGAAGCAGCATTCGTGAGAAGTCTTGAGACTTCTGACCCACCATTATGGGTTCAGCCTTGTTCTGCTGCCACTTCACACCATCACATGAATATGACCCCCTCTCTGCAGTATGTGAAGTACCCCGTGTTAAAGGAGCCAAAGATGAGGGTGGGGTCCTCCCTAATGAACTCACGTGGACCAAAAAAAGATGACTCCCTAATAAGTTACCAGAAGGACATAGTACGTGTTCAGTCTGTTTCAATGCCCAGCATACGTACATAAAATTTCCAAAGTGCCCTCACTTAACACAGTAAAAATATCGCATCTAAAACTGAAAGCACACTCATACATATTCGAAAGGGGATGTCAACCCAAAAAATAAAAACAGCTGACATTTGTTAAGCTGTTTATTTAATTTGTTAATTTATGTCAGTCACCATTATAATTTCTTTACATGTATTTCCTTTTTTTTTTTTTTCGTGGTGCTGGGGATTGAACCCAGGGCCTTGTGCATGCAAGGCAAGCACTCTACCAATTGAGCTGTATCCCCAGCCCTGTATTTACTTATTTAATCCTCACAAGAATATGATGGATTAGGTATTGCTATTTTATCCCCATTTTTACCTACAAAGAAACTGAGGCACAGAGGAGTGACACAAATTGCCCAGAGTCACACAGTTACTAAGTCCCCAAGGAATCCTGATACTAACTTAAGCAATCTGACTGCAGAACCTCATGATGCCTATGCTGTCCCCACTAGTTCTACTGCATCTCCAGGGACAGGTCTTCTGTGATGACAGTCTAGCTGTCATCCAGTTGGTGTGGAGGAAGTCCTCTGTGTCTAGAAACTCTTGGTCAAATAACCTTCACTTGCTCCTTCCCTAACACTTACGACACACAATGGCAGAGAAAGAAGAACAAAAAATAACTACAATGAAAAATCCCCTCTTGGAAAAAGAGAGAAGGGAAAAGATCGTGCTTTGATCACTATTGTAGAGCAGGTAGCCTGGGGATAATAGCACGGTGGGTAGGGGTCACCGTGATGCCTCTGCCCTGAGACAGTGACCCAGAGAGTTCTACTCTCTGGCAGGAACTCTCATCTATTTTGACCCAGTGTCCAGAGCTCAGAGGGACCAGGGGTGGCTCTCCCTTCCCAGGGCTGCTCACTTTCTCCTGATGAGTTCGCAGGCCTGGGTTGGCCCCGTTGTCGACCCCTTGTTGCAGATCGGTGTCGGGATTGGTGTCTTTCAGGCACGTGACTTTCTTAAACCTGCTGCATTCAGCCAAACCCAATGTCAGAGCCATGTGGTCCTCGAATCTAGATCACTGTCCCAGGCTTCTCTCCCGGCAGCAGGCCTTCCTGTCCTGTCTGGCATACTAACCATACCCTGGAGGTCAGGGCAAGGCTAAGTCATCCTTTGCTTTTCCCTGCAACCCAGAGAATGGATTTTATGTAATGGAAGAAAGAAGAGTGTTTGCAAGGTGTTGGGAAATGGGGCTACTCCCTGGTTCCAAGCTCTCCTCCCTGTGTTTCCAGACTTCCTTAATTTCCCTTATGCCAAGTGTCGCCGGGGTAGAGAATGTGGCTTTTCCAACTCACTTTGCTCCTCTCAGCCATCCCGGACTGCTGACTGCTGCTGGCTGGGCTTCTCTGAGAGGGACTTTGATTTCCTCCCACTTGTCTTGCTTCAGCCTTATAGGACATTACCGAAGGCCATAAGAAGTAGCCAATTCTCTCCAATATAATGATATTTTCTATCTCCAGAACATGGTTTGAGCCTTAAGATATTATATGTAACAGTTGACCCAGCTGCCATCTTAGACATGAGTGGGTTTTCTGATTTCCCAGCCAGTAATAGAGGAATTCTTCGAGCCCTGCAGCCCCTATTTTTCATCCAGTTCTACATTTGAAGATGTCACTTACAGAATCCCACTTCCAGGAGCCAGCGTTATTATTATTTAGGACTTATTTCATTACAAGTGAAGGAAACCCATCTTAAAATGGCTCAAGAAGAAAGGGAAATGCATTGGCTCGTCTGAATGGGGAATCCAGGGTTTCTGTTCCATTATTATTTTGTGTCTGTTTCTAAGGCCAAAAATTATGCCGTCAGTCTACTCTTGTTCTCTCAAAATTTCAGCTCTTCCTTCCTTTGTATTGATTTCATTTTCTGCCAGTAGCTCCGGATTTATATTTAACCAGCAGAAAGAAAGCATCACCTTAAAAAAAAAAAAAAAGAAACCTAGTTTCAGTAAAATTCCTATGACTGACTCAATCTGCCCAACTTAAGCTACATGCCCATCCCTCAGCCAGTCACTGTGGCTATGGAGAATGCCATACCGTGACTGGTCACACCTGACCATGTGCCCCAACTCAAAGTCCGGAAGCAGAAATTAGCCCAACCCAAAACACAGTCTGGGAAGGAAGGATATTTTCTCAAGAGAAAAGAGTGGATCTGTTAGGAGAAAAGATGCTCAGTGGACAAATAAGAAAAGTCCAGTTTGAAGACCAGGACTGTCTGTCCTAAGTATTGTGTCCCTGGAACTTAGAGTCCCCAAAGCCTGCTATGTGTGGAGCATGCTGTGTATGTGTTCATTCAATGAATGAAAAAGTGAATAAATTCAGAGATTACATTTATTACAGTGAATAAATTTAATTCAGAGATTATCCCCAAATAATCTATGGGGGAATTCAAAGGAAGATGAACTCTTCAAGAACTACCATGAGTTCAAGTGTACAGTCTAATTTTGATGACTCCCAGATTTGCTGAGTTGGAGAAATAATCCTCTTGTCTCCACAGGGGTCCTTCTTCCCAACATCATCACCAGAAGGAATAACTGGCAACATATGCACGCCCCTGCCCCAAATTAAAAACCCAACAGAAATTTCTCTGAAGCTACAAAGTTATGCATTCATTCTTTCTGCAATCCATTCTTTCTGTAACATTTACAGAGTATTCATTACACACCAGGCACTGTGCTAGGTACTAGGATATAAACATGAAAGGTCATAATTTCTTACTCCAAGAGCTGAAGCCTAGTAGAGAGACCAAAAACTAATTTTAAAAAAATGGAGGCAAGTTTTGGAGTGAAAGGTATGGATTTTGGTGTGTGATCTGGGTTTGAAATCTGACTTCCTCGCTTAATTACCAACAAAACACTGGGAGAGATATTAACCTCTTCAAGCTTCTATCTTTTTATCAGTAAAATTAGTTATAATTATTGTTGTGGTTTATATATCAGTGGATTAATCTACTGATGTGGATTAACTAGGCAGTAACCATAGACAGGTCGGATATGGCTGGAAAGGTAGAGCTCTGAGGGTGTGCCTTTGGGGTTTATATTTTGTCCCTGATGAGAAGAGCTCTCTCTCTCTCTCTGCTTTCCTCCTCCATGCCCTTCTGCCATGATGTTCTGTCTCACCTCAGGCCCAGAATTATGGAGTCGACCTTGTATGGACTGAGGCCACTGAAACCGCGAGTAAACATTTCCTCCTCTACATTGTCAGGTCTTTTGGTCACAGTGAAATTAAGAAACAAACAAACAAACAAACAAAACCAGACTAAAATGTTATATTATCAACTTTGTAGGTGAGTTAAATTATATCACCAACTTTATCATGTGAATTAAATAATATATGCATATAGACCACAGCTAGGGTCTGGTACAAATGGTAGCTCTTCTATTTGAGGCTGTTGAAGTTTAGAGGAAAGAACAACTAACCCAGCCTGTAGAAGTAAAAAATTTGACAGAAGACGTGAGATTTGCACTTGTTCTTAAGGATCAACAGAAGATCACAAATAGAGGGTGGCGTGGGTGGAGAGGAGCCTTCTGACGGAGGAAACAGTTTATTCAAAGCTTGGAAAGCCTGAAGAAAATTGGTACATTTAGAGAACAGCAAACACTTCCAGATGCCTGAGTACGGGGGGGGGATAGTGACTGGGAACGGAAACGAGTGGATGCCAAGGAGAGAATGAATAAAGATTCTAGGACTTCTCTGTCCAGGGGGAATAATGGGCACCTGGGAATCCCCACCCAATCGTCATAAATCATCAGCCTTCCAGGTAAGTGGGTGTCAGAACAGCCATTATTTCTCCTGCACATGCATTAAGATGGCACCTTTCAGATGGATAGAGAAGCTGAAGGTCCATTTGCAATTCCTTCCAAATGACTTGCATTACATCACAATATTTATTATTCAGAGTTTGGTTTGAATGGGGCAGGGATTGTGAGTTGAGGGGATTTGATGAGAGAATATCCATAAAGCACTTTGATCTCCCCGAGGCAATACTCCTTCTCAGTGACTCTGCAAGATCCAGAGAGATAATGTTTCTAAGTAGAAATGCCAGATTGCAGGAATGCTAGACAGAACAGAGATGGGATGGGGGAAAGACTTGCTCCTTAAGTAATCTCCCTCATCAGTATCACGGCTAATTTATCACAGTAAACACAAAGAAAGGCCTGTTGGACAGCAAGGGAACTTCGGTCCAGATGCTCAGGCCTGTATGGCACCCTTTACCAGGGAAGAAGCTGCCCCGGTCCACCTGAGCCTTATACGACTCTGACCTCAAACTGCCAGGGCTCTGGAACTTCACTCACAGCCTTGTTCCAGAACATTTCTCTCTAACCCACCTTATACCCCACTTCCCAACCTAATGCAGATTGACAGTTATGATAGAGGGAAAGAGGACTGGGATGCAGGATTCCAGATTCCCAGCCAGCTGCTTGCTTGTACTGCAGACCCCTCCTGGGTGCACATGTAAAAAGAACAGGCGTACTATAGGTATTTTGCCACCAGGATGGGAGCTGGGCTAGATATTGTGCAGGTAGGTCCCTATTTGCCCTGCTCAGTTCTTCCTTTACTCTGGATTGTTCCCTCACTCCTATCTGGCTTTACACACAAAGACAGAAGCCCCAGTCCTAAGGGCGAAGCGTTCTAGAAAGAAACAGTAAAAGATTGTTCACACAGAAGAATATAATTCTCCTTGTCCTCTATCCAAAGCTTGCCTCTCTTCACTTTGGCCCAGTTTTTGTTCCTGATGACTGTGTTTGAATATGATCCATTGTAGGATTCCTTCTCCTTATGTATTTGTATTTTATTTTGGTTATTTTGTTTTGTTTTGGTACCAGGAATTGAACCCGGGGGCACTTTACCACTGAGCCACATCCTAAGACATATACATATATGTAATTTGGAGACAACATCTCGCTGAGTTGCTTAGGGCCCCACTAAGTTGCGGAGGCTGGCTTTGAACTCGCAATCCTCCTGCCTCAACCTCCCCAGTCGCTGGGATCACAGGCATGTGCCACCATGCCTGACCGAATTTGTATTTGTTAGGATGAAACTAACTACTGTAACAAACTCTAAGCTTCCGTGGCTTAACTATCTGAAAAGCTTGTTTTTTATTCATGGTCTATATGCGGGTTTCTGTTCAGTCATGGGGAACAGACATGGGAACAGGGAGAGAGGGGCTTGTGTTCAGTGATTCAGGATGACAGCCTAGAGTCCCCATCCAGGAGCAGGAGGAGCAAAGAATGAAAGATTCGGGGTGGGACATATTGTGGGTCAGATGGCAGAGGGGCATGCCTCACCTCCACTTATCGAGTAGGCTCTCGTCATCAGGCTCCATTGAACTGCAGGAAATGTCATCCTGCTGCCTAAGCAGGAGCAAGAGTGAATGGGCTTGACTCTCTATCATGCCTTCCCCACACCCACCAGGTCACCATGAGCGAGATCTGCAAGGTCAGAACGCGATGTGAGAATCTGGCTACGAGGGTGCAGAGCTGAGTGCCGGGAGGAGCCTCAGCCTCTGCCGTCCCATGCAGATCAGTGGAGACCCGTGGAGGGCGTGGCGAGGAGGACCAGGTGTGTCAGCTCTGCCTCTGGAGACGCTGCTTGCAGGAACCTCAGAGCTGGCAAGTGGGGCCCAGAGCTGAGGACTGAGAAGCCCCGGGTGCTGGGGAAACATCCCATGATGAGAATTCTGGGTAGATATGACCATCACAAAGACCAGCCAGTGGTACAGTTTCAGGGATAAACAAGGGAATTGGTTGAGGAGCTCGTCCTTGGCAGATCCTACGTCTTTGGGGAAGATGACAGATACGTGGGAGGAAAGGAAGTCTGTGAATAACATAAAAAAAAAAAAAAAAAATCCCCTGTGGTAGAAGGGAAGTGGCACGGAGGTTGGTAATATCAGCAGAGTTAGGAAAAGGATTTGCCTCCAAGATGGAGATGCTGAAGGAGAGGAGGCAAATGAGATTCCGAATAGCTGCCTGGAAAGGTTGGAGGACCCCAGCTCCACTGTGTGGTCCTGAGGTGGAAGGTGAGAAGGTTGGAGCAGCCTTCATCCGAGAAGGCCTAGTCTGCTCATGCTGAGTACCACACACCGGGCGGCTCACAAGCAACCAGAATTCACGTCTCACAGTCACCGTGGATGGGAAATCCAAGATCAGAGTTCCAGTGTAGTTGGGTTCTGGTGGGAGCCCTGCTCCAGGGTTGCAGAGTGCAGCTCTCGGGCCTCTTTTTATAAGGACTCAAATCCCATTCATAAGGGCTCCACCCTCATGACCTACCTCCCCAGAGGACCCACCTCCAGGTATTAACATAAGGGGATGAATTGGGGAGGAGGGCCACAAACAGCAGCCATGGAAGACGCAGTAAGATCAGATGCCACCAGTCTTAGTTCAGGGGTGGTGGAGAGAGCACACCAGGGGAACTTTAAGGACAAAAAGGAGTTTTACTGAGGCCCCATGCAGAGGCCCCTGTTCTTGGAGAACAGCTCAGGAGCAGGCCAAGTCTGGTCTGGATGAGACTTCCAAAAAATGGAATAGACAAGATAGACCTGGGCTGAGGGAGACAGTGAACCTCCTCATGATCAGTGCATTTCCTTATATGTAAATTACACCCCCAAATTTTAAAAAAATGAAATAAAAGCCCATGAGAGCAATTTGGAAAATGATGTAAATGACATGGAAAATTATCAACCATTTCCCCCAAATGAAGAGGCTTGGGTTCTTATATACTCATTTTTTTTCAAAGGCTTAAAGTATGTTAGCAAATGATTTTGCTGCTGTCTTACTCACGGCCACGAGACACGTCTGAGCTGGGAAATGTTTCAGGTTGGAAATGCCTGACAGAGAAGTGGAAAGTTAGTTTCCTTGGGAAGAAAAAAGGATGAATTCTACTCTAAAGGTTAAATTTCGATCTGGGAGCTATAGCAGCACTGTCAAATAATTATTATTGTTATTTTTACAAATCGACTTCACTTTAAAA
Source organism: Sciurus vulgaris (assembly GCF_902686455.1). NCBI lineage: Eukaryota > Metazoa > Chordata > Mammalia > Rodentia > Sciuridae > Sciurus > Sciurus vulgaris. The sequence goes on from NC_136476.1 coordinate 64,601,932, forward strand.
CAAGTTGGGAAATTTCTGACTTAGTTTAAATGAGACCTCAATTCTCCCAGGCCTGATCTGCCACCTGAGGCAGGACCTCCCGCTGAAAAAGTGCTGCGCTGAGTCATTAAGATGGCAGCTCCCACTGAGAGAAATAACGGAGCCAGATTCTCACAGCAGAGCTGCGGAACAGTAGGGGGAGGGAGGGAAGGAGGCAAGCTCATTTTTGCAGGCAGATCTGAACGCTTCTTTTTCATAGGCACTCTTAGTCAATATTTATCTAGTTATTCAAAGAATTATAACTGATCATTTATCTCTCTTTCCTTTCCATTGTATTTTTCTGCCTCTTTGTGGTGCAGTGAACTTGGGCAACTGAACAAAGTTCTAGCTTCTTCACTTTTGGCCTTATGAAGTGGAACTTGTAACAGAGGTATTTCCAAATCGTGAAGCTCAGACAATTGGTGCAAGACCTATAGGGGGAAGAAAAAAGGCTATGTGCCCTCCTGGGTTGATTAGAGAAAGTTTAGTATGCTTTACGTTTTAGTCAGCCTTTTCACTGTTACAACTAAAAGACCTGGTCAGCACAATTGTAGAGGAGGAAGAGTTTACTTGGGGGCTCACAGTTTTAGAGGTCTCAGTCTATGGAAGGCTGGCTCCATTCCTTGGGGCTCAAGGTGAGGCTGAACATCATGGCAAAAGAGTGTGGCAGAGGGAAGCAGCTCACATGTGATCAGGAAGCAGAGAGAGAGAGAATCTACTCTCCAGAAACAAAATATATACCCCAAATCCATGCCCCGGATTCCCACCTCCTCCAGCCATACCCTAACTGCCTTCAGTCACCAGTTAATCCCCTCAGGTGTTTAATTCACTGATTGGGTTAAGGCTCTCATAAACCAATCATTTCACCTCTAAACTCTCATGCATTGTTTCACAAATGAACTTTTGGGGGATACCTCATATCTAAACCATAACTCTTTACTTTTCTAGAGTCTTTGTTATGGTATCACTCAGTGGGGACGTTTACTAATCCCATCCTGACTCACTGCCTTCTCTGACATAGAATGTTGGAACATTCTCCTGGGAGAAAAATTCTTGCTTGCACTTGGAAGTGCAGTGGGATACAGGGAACATGCCATCTTTAGAGCCAAAGACCCCAACTTGCATGACTATAGAGGAAGAGCTGAAGAGGAATCAAGGCTTTGCTGGCTGTTTTAGTCAACCTTCTTGCTGCTGTGACAAAGAGACCTGACAAGAACAAATTTAGAGGAGGAAAAGTTTATTTGGGGGCTCACGGTTTCAGAGGTCTCAGTTCATACATGGCCTACTCCATTCCTCAGGGTCCAAAGTGAGGCAGAGCATTATGGTGAAAGAGTATGGTGGAAGAAAGTGACTCAGGACATGGAACCAAAAGAGAGAGAGAGAGAGAGAAAGAGAGAGAGCACTCCACTCTCCAGAGACAAAACATATACCCCAGAGTAATACCCCCAAAGACCCACCTCCTTCAGCTATATCCTACCTGCCTTCAGTTACCACCCAATTAAGTCCCTATCAGGGGATCAATGTGCTGATGAGCTTGAGGCTCTCACAACCCAATCATTTCATCTCTAAACTTTCCTACATTGTCTTACACATGAGCTTTTGGAGGACACCTCACATCTAAACCATAACACCGGCCCTCCACCCACTCCATTAGTGGGGCACGTGGTCCAAGTCCACAGAGGACAAGAAGTTAGGGAATAAGAAGTCCGAGGTCAGGTTCACTGGGAAATGTGTGTGTGCTTATCAACACCTGTAAGGAAGTGAAGAAGCAGGATTGGGTAGAGTTGAAGGGTAAGTTGAAGTGGGCTGCATTTCTGACAGACCCCAGGGGAGCTCTGAGCTGAGGAGTTACTTCAGAGGTGTTCAGAATTGAGGCAAGAGGGCTAGGCCTTGGCAACTCAAAACAACCAGTGACTGGGTGGAGGCTGTCCCCGGGAGGGCTGACTGGGGGAGATGCACCCTTCATCCAGGGATACTTCTAGGACAGTCAGCAGTCACCATGCCCTGCATCTGGGGACAGAGTGCCTCCGTTCTGAAGGGGACCTGAGTGGCACGTCTCAGCCTCCACCTTGAGCCACTCTGTACAATTTACTGCTGAAGCTCTTCTTGAATGCTAAAAGGCAACCCCTCTCTATCAGTTGTTTCTGGATTTATCCTTGGCATGACCCTTCCACATCCATTTGTCTGGTCTCATAAATCCTAACAGAAAGCCACACAGGAAGGATCATGATCAAATCTCTCAACTAAAAAATGGAGAAACTTGTTCCAGAATAATAGTAACAAAAAACAAACAAACAAACAAACAAAAAAAAAAAAAAAAACAGAGAAACTAAGGCCAAGATAATAGGAACAATTTACTGAGAGTCTTGTTGTCAGCCTTAACCTGAAACTGCACCTGAGGCTTTCTGACTGCCGAACACCTAAGCTCTCCCGTTATCCATACCCATTGCGGCTGCTTTATTTTTACAATGACCCTGGGAAACAGGGAGAGAAAGTACATTTTCTTTATGTTTGTACACAGATGAAGTGGACTAATGAAGCTCACTAAACTAGACAGTGGCAGGATTTCAACTCGGGTCTGTTGGAGAGCAAACCCCCCGCACCTCCCATTTCAATTGAGTCCAGTGGTCATTTGATGAGCATCTATACCCTGTGCTAGGACTGGACAATAGGAAGACTAGTTAGACACACACCGACTTTCAATGAACTCATCCCATCTAAGAAAAGGACAGATCAGTTAAACACTGTGTGACCACTGTTCTGATGGACTGAACAGTGACCCAGCTTAGGAGCATCCCATGCAACCTGAGGGCTTCCTGCAGGAGACGAGGCCTCGTGGTGTCCACATCTGAACAAGAGTCCCAGTGCCTCATTCTCCCTGCGCACCCCCGCTGATCCTCCAAGGCACCCCCGGCATAGGAAGGGGCGCCACCGGAACAGGCACCTGCAAGAGGGAACCTGAGCAAGGCTTTCCTGTCCTCAACCCTCAATAGCTTACCTGTCACTGAGGATTCATTAAGTGCTCCCAAATCTGATGCTCATTCTCCTTCCCTCCCTCACCTGTGACTCAGTTTGCATATCGAGATTTCTTAACTGAATGAGCAAAACCAGCTCCTGTTTAGTCTTCCTGTCCCTAATTTTGCCCTCACCCTCTACTTTCTAATCTATACCATCTTTATACCATGCAAATATGACTCTGCCCATTTTGTTAAAAATTCTTCTATGTCCCCACCCAACTTTCTCTTGATAGATAGGTCTCGACACTTCTGTGGATTCAGATGCTACTCATCTGTCTGCAAAGCCCTTAACTGAATCCCCTTTTAATCCTGCAAACTCTTGCTCTTCCTTAAAATCTCAGTTCACCATCACCTCTTCCAGGTAGCCTTCCCTGATATCTGTCTGATGTAGATGTACCTAGTACTCATTGGAGCAGGTGTGTGTCTCTCCCACTAAGCAGTGAGCTCCTGGAAGGTGTGAGATGGTGGGGTCATAGCGGGGGTGACAGTTACTTGTCTGATTTGTATTACAAGCTCCTGGCACACAGAAGCTTTTCAGTGGAGATATGAGGCAGTTTTGAGCAGCAGGAACAACTTGAACAAGGACAGAAGAAGTGCCACAATGGAGAATCCAGGGGTTCTGTTCAGCAAAAAGTGCCATGACACTGTGAGGTAACAACCAGTTCCTTGAGGGTTATTGGAACGAGGGCTTCAGATCTTGACTGGCAGTAGCTACTCTCAGTTCTCTGTCATCGTGAGCCTCTGTGTAAGAATACTCACAACATGAAAATGTAGAAGAAGCTGATAGAGTGGAAGACAGAAGTCAAAAGCTTTCATAACCCAATCTTAGAATCAAGGTTCCACTTCCGCCATATCCTATCCACTAGAAGAAGCATGTCACCAGGCCCAGTAAGAACAACATGAGTAACAGGGAAGTGACTTCTCCTTCAAATGAACCTTGAGATAACCATAGTCCCTGCCAATACTTTAATATTGGATCTCAAGGTCAAAGGACCCAGCTAACCAGTGTTCAGATGGCTGACCCACATTTATTAAACTGTGGAATAATAAATGTTATCCTGAGCCACTAAATTCTTGAATTGTCATACAGTAATTGAAATATCAATAAATTTCAATATTCAACAATATTCAATAAAAAGAGCTTCCTAAAAACAAAAACATCCAGCAAACTTTTCCTGCAAAAGACTAGATAGTAAATACTTTCAGGCTTTGTAGGCCAAGAGACAAAGTCAGTACTTGTATAATCATTTAGCTTGTGACTATTCAAAGATATAAAAGACATTCTTAGTTTATGGTCCTTGAGGGTCAAATTTGACCCATGGCTTGTTGCAAAGGTTAAATAGATAGTGTCCACAGGGAGGAAAGGACCTGCAGAGATAAGCACTGGCCTGGTCATGGAGAGCTCATGTGGCAGGTGGATGATTTAGGGCTTGGTTCTGTAATCAATGGTGAGCCACTGAAGGGTTTTAAGCAGGGAAGTGACATGATCTAATTGTGTTTTGTAAGGACATAGCTAGCTGCAGAGAAAAAGTGAGGCTATTTACTGAGCTGGCAAAACTGTATCCATCCAGTTACCATCTTCTGACCCCAACATGTGAGCATCTCAGATGGATTCTAACTTCATCTCTTTCCCAAGTGAGGAATTTCTGGAAAGAGATAGCACTCAGGAACAACAACATCTTCCATCTTTTTGCAGGAACCAGCGGCCTTGGACTTAGGAGAACATTCCTGGGGGTCAACTTTCCTTATTCCTTCCAAGGAAAATCAAAGGGTCATTTGGAACCAGTGGAACAGACCCATGAAGAACATTCTTTGTTGATCTGCAGATCCATTTCTGCCTGGGTCTCCTCATGACAAAGACAATCTGACCTTTACTTCCACTTCAGCCCAACTCCCACACTTAATTCCAAAACAAGTCTTAAATCACTCAGGAGCCAAGCCAAGCCAGCCTGAAGAGGAAGTAACCTTGGCCAGGCCAGTGTTCCAGTACTCTCCACAGACATCAAAACAAAGACAGGGTGAAGTCCAGCAATATCTCCCACAAACACAGATGGAAGCAGCACACCTTCTGAAGGGATTGGTTCAAATTAAAATCATCATGTCTGGGAACAAAATATGCAACTGAGTCAGAGGCTTGGGGTGGGCTGGGAGTCTTAGCAGATAAATCAGACAATTATGAGTACTGGCTGTTACACATTTGTGCATGGGTTAAATGGGTGTCTGCTTTTGGTTGCCTGTTTTTACTCAGAGAACAATTCACTTAACACTGATCCCTGGGTGCCCAGGTCCACTTATCTGCCCACATTAACTCTCCTCTTCTCTCCAGGAAAGCAACCTTGAACCTGCCTCTACTGACTGGCTCTGGTAGTAGTAATCACACTTCGGATGCTGGTTCTATATTCTTACTCCACTTTCTTGAAGAGGAAACAGGCTTCAGGGCTGGTGTGAGATCTAACCTCTCAGCTCCTGGCCACGGTGAGACCTGAGTCATTCCAGTGCTGAGAGTCCAGTGCAGCAACTCCACTCTCCCACACCCCAGCACTTTATCAGGCCTTGTGCGGCATAATCCTCTCTCTCATGTGGGCAGAAGCGGCACATGGCGGCTCCTAGCAGCCACATGTTCGCGAGGGTGAACAACCGATAATCTACTGTGTGGCTAAGCGATGACGTTTGGTCAGATGAATTCAGCGCATTTCGGTGTAGGATGTCTTCAACTTACAGGGTTTACTGGGACACGATTCCATCATAAACGAGGAGTGTCTGAGGAGACTTATCTGCTTTGAGGGCCTGGAGTTACACCATAGGGCAAAAAAGAAGAAAAAGCCTGCGACTCTCACTCTCAAAGGTGTGTTGTAGGAGAGGCTGGGTCCCCAACCCACAAGTCAGAACTGCCAGCCTTAAATGAGCAATCCCCAAACTGGCAAGTTTGGGGAATGTGTCTAGGGAGTTCCTGGGCACTGGTCGTGCCAGTTTCAAGAAGGAGCCGCGTTGGTTCACACATCGAAGAGCAAACTGACAACCATCTGCTCACACATCCATTGGCCAGTAGAAGCAAGGGGCGCATGCCCAGGAAACACAGGAATGGCGACTAAATGCCTCGCCCACTACGCTCGGCTTGTGCCACCATCTAGAGTCACCCAGGTTAAAAGAGAGAGCTGTTTTTACTGTGTGGGTTCCCTGCTGAAATTCTCCCCGATGCAGACAAAGTCTGAAAGTAGCCTGCTGTGGGAAGGCCCCAAACAAATGGGAACACAGAAGTCCCATAAAATCCCCTATGGAGCTTGTGCATGGACGCTTCTGGTTCCCTAAATGAGGCACATGCCAGATGCATTCTGTTCCTCTTGTGGAGTGACTTCTGCTCTTGTCTTCTGCTCAACAGACACAACAGTGGCAAGCGATTCTCCTGGGGCAGTTCTCCTAACAAGGTCTCACAGCCGTCGATTAGTTCATGAATCCCCAGGTCTTCCCTGGGCCACCCACTCCCTGCACCTTTTACACACAAGGGCCCCTCTCTCAAGTGAGCAGGGAAGTCCCTGATGGTCAGGTGCTTGCTCTACAGCAGTATCAGCTTCCTTGCCGATGTTTCCTGGGGTTGTCACCTGTGGTCGTGACCTGGATGAGGAGTATCACCAAACTCTGCTGGGCTAAGACACCAGCCTGGTCCATTTTTGTGAGTAGAGCATCATTTAACTTTGCAGCTTCTCCTTCCCCTGCAGGGGTGCCCTCCACACCCAGCCTGCATTTCTATACCTTGCAGGACGGAAATCTAGCCATTGCCTGAGGGGCCGTCCCAGCCACGCCCTCCCCACTCAGAACTTACCAAGGGACTTGTCATGATCTCTCCGTGTGGGAAAGAAGCTGAACATTGGAATGGGACAGACTCGCTCACATGCCCTGAACTTAGGGTGGTGGGAGTGGACGCACCCGACGCTCCGTGAACATGAGAAGGTGAGTGGGAGTTTGGGGTTACAGTATCTAAGGGTGACGGCAAGCACCTATCAAGGTGGCAGACCTTGTCCAGCTCCGTGCATGCGTCAAGTCACTTAGGCCTCCCAACAACTAGCCAAGGTAAATAGCGTTTCTGTTCCTATTTTTTACAGGAGGAAAGAAGGCACAGAGAGGTGATGGGGGTTGGAAATGGTCACCGGGGGTGTCCAACCCAGGCTGCTGGCTCCTGACCACAAGTCCCCTCCTGGGTCCACATTTCACATTCTGTCATTTCATCTTCCAGTGTACTCTGAGAGCTTTACTGCTCCATGTGATACATAAGAAGTTGAGCCCAGAATCGTGGCACACACCTGCAATCCCAAAGACTCAAGAGGCTGGGGCAGGAGGATCTCTAGTTTGAAGGCAGCCTCAGCAACTTAAAGAGGCCCTTAGCAACTTAGCGAGCCCCTGTCTCAAAAAATATTTTTAAAAATCAGCTGGTGATGTAGCTCAGTGGTAAAGTACCCCTGGGTTAAGTGGAGATTCGGAGAGGTAAGATGGTTTTTCCAAAAATCACAGTTAGTAGCCAAGTGGGGATATCAATCCCTACCCCACTGCCCAAACTTTTCCCCACACAGCTTTCACAGCAGGTTCATTTTCCAAAAGTTTTGAAAACTATGAAAAAGAGAAGGAACAAGGATGTGAGTGAGAATTTCAGAAGGGAGAGGGAAAAATGAATATTTAGGGAACAAGTAAATTGATGAAGTATTCATTTTTCATACATGTTATTGATCTAAATTACATTCTATGAGGATTGGAACACAAAATATATGTTTCGCTCGGTTTGCAAATAAAACATCCATGGCTTGTTCACTTAATGCCATGAAAACCTAGAGGAGAAAGGAAACAAACTGGGACCATTAGATGTAAAGTAAGCTCCTTAGAGAATTTTAAGTTGAGAAGAGATTGACGTGGCTTCTCCTCTTTGCTTACGATAAAGCTCTGCAGCAGTTACGTACAATTTGCAGGTGACCATCGGGAGGAAGCATTTTGGTCCAATGGTGCGGCTTCCCTGGCCCATCCACAAAGGTGGCACGCTCAGAGACCTGCTGCCATTCATCAAATGGCACCGCTTTTAGACTCAGCTTTTAGAGCCACCCCACGGGGAAGAGCAATTGTTCCTTGTGGTCCCAAGGGAAGACATCAGTTTGGCTGTGACAGTCCCCGAATCGCATGCATAATTGTTCCGGGGGAAGTATTATAGGACCAACAAAAAGAAATCTGTGCTGTATTATTTTGCAGGTTCCAACTGGTTGAATGTAAAACAAAACAAAAAAGAAATTACATACTTGATGCAAAATTAGAGCATTTAACATTTCTATTTCTTTTAGACATTTTAATCTATTCCTCCATGAGGATAGCTAATGGTTGTCTAAAAGCTTTTGCCACTTTTCTCCAGCATTTTAGATGCCTATTTTCTTTAGCTAGTCCTTCTCACAAAACCATGTTCATTTTGTTCTTAGGATTTATTTCCAAGGATACAATTCTTAGAGTAATTTAGGAATTATCCAAAGAATTATTAAAGGATTTAAATCTTAATATAACAGTATTCATTTACCAAGCGATCTTTCAAGACATTTTTTTTAATATCTGATGGTGAGAAAAATCTGATGAAAAAAAAAGTGAAGCCATAGTCTTCAAAATAATTAATAAAAAGGGAGATGGATAAACAGAACACACTGTTAGAAAAGAAGTCTATTCACATATAAATGCATGTGTGTTGTGTGTGTGTATTACATTAATGTCAGGCGATTCCCCCAGGGGTATTAGGCTAGTATTTTTTTCCCCAAACATATTCTGTTTTTTCTACCCACATGGAGAGATCCATGATGTGCCAGCTGATCTGCAGGAAAGGGTACCATGCTTGTTGATGAATGCTTTTTCTATTCATTGTTCTTTTCCTAAAGCTGATTACATTGTTCTTTGATCTGAGGCTCAATAATAACCCTTTGGGCTTCAAAAGTCATATTTAATATCAGAAAAACCAGTCCTTTAAATATTTATTTGTGTTAGTTACCACTGAATGAATCACATGGTCTTCACTAAGCAGCCCACAAGAGCCACATCAGTGGCTTTACACATTGACATTATGCTTTGTCCATGTGAGGTGCCACATCTTCTTTGCTCATATATCACCTCTGTGATGAGTAGGAAATAGAAATTCTTTTCCATCATGTATTTCTATAATTTTGGGGAAAATGCTATGAAAGGTCTATAGGCAGGAGGAAGAGTTCAGAAGACATGTTCAAGTGCAAACGGAGTTCCTCATTGCTCTCTAAGGTGGTGGGTCTGTTAACTGACTGAGCTTTTCTTTCACAGGGAGTTATTTGGGAAATAGCAACTAGGGCAGATCCGCACTGTGGAAAAGGGAAAACGGGAACCAGTCCATTGGTGCAAAGAGTGAGGAAGAAGAATCCCTTGAGGTTGGGCAAAAGGAAAGGAACTGAGAAAAACAGAGAGGTCTGAACTTGGAATTTCAAGCTGAACACTATGAATGGGGCACACCCTCTACTCTGTTCTCACACGATCTTCAGCAAAGTCCACACACTGCTCACCAATGATGTTGTATAAGTTCATTCTCTAAGGGAGTTGAGAGAGAGGGCAGAGGAGAACTGAGGTCCCTGGTAATCTCATGGAACCCAGGCAAGCATCATTACGACTCCCTAACTCGAGTCTTGAAAGTGAGTGGGATTGTCAATGGTGACCTGCTTCTAGAAAGAAATGGTGGAGTACAGAACTCTGAATCCTGTCTATGCAACTCAAAAAAAAGGGACTGTTTTAGAGTAAAAGTAGAAAAAACCCAATAATAAGACTAAATACTCAGGCTCTCAAATGAATGATCTGTGTTAGAATTCAACAATTTAGGGGGCATAGGATCACCAGCAAATCACTTCATCTCACTGGAATTCATTTTTCCAGGTGTACAACGAAGGGTTTCACCTAAACCAGCAGTGAGTAATCTTGGCCCAAAGAAGGCACATAGCCCGCATAATTAAACGTATGATCATCCTTTGTATGTTAATTTGTGATAACTTAGTATTATTTTTTTATCTAATCTAAGCATGAAGTTAGAATTTAGAAAGGTGCTTCTTTGTTGCAATTCCTACAAAATCCACAGAAATTAACATTTCAGTAACTAATGGACGGTACAAAAATTTATAATGGGCACTTTTCTGTTTATAGTATAACAAGTAACAAATTGTTTGAATGTACATTTTATTCCTGCACAGGAGACAATAAATCTATTTTTCTTTTCATTTTGACTAACAGAAAGTTTGCAGACTTTTTTGATGGAGTTGGGATTTAGTGCAAAACAAAAAATTTGCTGCTACTGGGTAGAATATTACTAAGTCTTTTGAAGATTAATGACTATGGCTTCTCAGTGGAGTTTCAGGTGGTATATAGACAATAAATCTCAATTAGTCTATAGTAATTCTGTGTTATAGCTAGAAATCAGGGACTCATGACCAAATCCCTTGGTACAATTGTGCTTCCTACATTGTGTGAACTGTAATGACAAAATAAATGAATCAGCAAGTCCCCATCATTTGTTCATTACTATTCAGAGTAACAAGAAGAGGAGAAGTGGAGACAGCTGGCCAGGACTTCCTTCTTTGTTCTAACTTCATTTTTTAGGATGGTCTCTTGCTCTGTGAACTTTATAGAGTCTAAGCCTCATGCGTAATTAAATCTCCAAAAAAAAAAAAAAAAAAAAAAAAAAAAAAAACGAAGTGAACATCAACATGTCGCCACCCTAGGAAATAGAACTGGTTTAATAAGACCACATTTCTCACTGTCCTCCACATGTCCACGCTTTCCCATCCCAATTCATACTAACCCCAGCCACCATGATACTTTGCCTGAAACCCAGTTGTGATTAAATTATCCTCCTGCTCAGAAACCTTCAAAGTCTACCCAATTTTGGAAAGAGCCAAGTCAAGATTTTAGACATGGCCTCTGATGCCTCCTGCCATCATGAAAAGGATGATCTCATTAAACTTCACTGTGTCTTGATGTCCATCTTCTCTGAATTTCATTCATTTCTTTCAACTGGATGACTCTCTGCCCCCTGTGTCCCCAGAGAGGACACAGTAAAGAGCCCTTCTTTTCTGGAAAGTTTCCTGGAGAGCAATAGTCACATGCACCCCTAGGGTTCTTTGCATCTCTTATTCTGTCTTTTAATAGATTTAGTTACTAGTATCTTATTACCCTTCCAAGACTATAGGCTTCCTGAAGCATGGAAGCAGGTCTTAGTCAGCTGATTCTAAAGCCCACCTTCTTTCCACTGCTTCAGACTGCTTCGTTCCTTTGGAAAGCAGCTAACCCTCTTACTGGTGACATGCCTCCTTCAGTTGGGATTGGGGCTGTCCCTGTTTTGACATATAGGTAGCCTTGTGTCCCCTGTCACTCCCCTGTCACTCAGTAAAGAAGAACTCTGAGTCACCATGGCAAGACTCCTCCCTACATACACACACACACACACACCCTTCAGGAGGCCAGCGCATGGTTCTCCAAACACTCAGGAGACATCGCTGGCAGCCCTTCCTCTTTGGCCAAGCAAATGCATTGGCAGCCCAAGAAGGAATGGAGGGAATCCCCTTCTTGCAGGCATCTGTGCTAGTTTCTGGGAGCTGCTGTAACAAAGGACCATGAACTGAATAATTCACAATAATGGAAAAAGGCCAAAATTCAAAATCAAGGTATCAACCTTCCCTCTTCTACAGGCTGTTTTGTCTCTTTATCATTTCTCGGGGAGGCAGCCACCCTCCGTGCCTGCTGAACGGCAAGAACATCATTCCGACCCTGTCCTCAATGGTGTTCTTCCTGTGACTCCTTTCTCAGTGTCTCTTCTCTTTTATAAGGACTCCAGTCATATTGGATTAAGGCCAATCTCAATCCAGTATGACCTCATTTGAACTTGAGTACATCTGCAAAGACTCTGTTTCCAAATTCGTTTGCGTTTGTGGGTACCAGAGGTTTGGACCTCAGCGTATCTTTAGCAGGGACACAATTCAATTCAAAATGGCAACCCCAACCCTCCAGTGCAGCTCAGTGCTCACAGAGCGGCTACAGAGTGTCATTGTTCATGGTACTGTAGACTGTCCCAGCTGCCACTCTGCAGCAGAAAACAGGGCCTCGAAACCCAGTCAGAATAAGTTATACTCCGGGTACGTATTTTTTGGCATCAGATCTGCTATTTTGCTGCCGCCAGTATTCTGTTCCCACCATACCATTTTACAAACCAGATCGTCAGTCTGCGAACATCCTAGTCAGTCATTGGTCCCTTGTTATTAGCTCGCAAAATTCCACTATTTAAGAATAGCTCCACCGCCATTCTTTCTCTCTTTCTCTCTCTCTCTCTCTCTCTCTCTCTCTCTCTCTCTCTCTCTCTCTCTCTCCTCTCTCTCTCTCTCTCTCTCTCTCTCTCTCTCTCTCTCACTCTGCGGGCAGACACTCTGCCTGTCTGCTTAATAAAATCTCTTGCGTGAGTTCCCACGTCCATAGTAGTTTCTGGGTGCTTTTCATGTATAATATATACTCTACTGTCATGTGTATCTAAAAAGAACAAAGTAATAAAATAATTTTACGAATACATAGTTTTTAAAAATTATTACATTAAGTTATGATAGAATGAATATGTGTATATGTATATATATGCACACACACGCATATACATGTCAATCATAGGATTCGCCAGCATAACCATCTTGCAGGGCACAGCTCAGTGGCATTAAGTCAACACTAACATTCACATTGTTGTGCGATGGCCACCATCCACCTTTACCTTTTCATCTTGCAAAATTGAAACTTTGACATATGTGTAGGTTGGTTAGGAGTGAAAACAGTAGGACTGGTCTTCACTCCAGATAAGTGTGATGAGCTAGTCTGGGGCAATTGAGAAGAGCTGTGTATTGCTTGCCCCAGAATGTGACCCAATTCCCTCATTTGACTGATGAAATTGTTGCCTAAGCAAAAGTGATGGGGGCCCGTTGGGGAGGTTTCTGATGAATCCTCATGGGAAGGTGTTCCTGGCCCATTTAAAAGTACGTTCAAATCAGTGCTGCAGACTTTTGTTCCTAGCTGTCAGCTGCACCAGACGCTGCTGTAAGTGATGAAATAAATCCACCCAGCCCCAGCACTCAAGAGCTCAAGTCTATGTTAGATGTAGGTATTTAATACCAGGAAATACCTCTGAAAACACATCTTTCCTTGAAAATAAAAATAAAATTACAGTTATATGAATACACCACAGGTGAAACTCCACATCATGTTCAACCACAAGAATGGAATCTTAATTAGAAAAAGTTATATGCCATGCATGTATAATATGTCAAAATACACTCTACTGTCTTCTATGTCTAAAAAGAACAAATAAAAAATAAAAATAAAAATACTGTTTTCCTCTGCTTTATAAGGTCTCATAAAGCAGGATGGTACAACTGAAGAGTTGATCAACATCACTCCCATCTTCCCTCCTCCATTTAGTTAGGCCCTGATTCCTGGCATTGCACATTCTAGATATTTTTCAACGGGGGCACTTTTGTAAGGAAGGATGAGATGCTTGTGGCATTGAGGAGATACTAGAAAATACAGGTCTAAAGTTCAGAAGAGCTCTGTGTTGCAGACAGTGCTGAGAACAATTGGAGTGGAAGCGGTCAGAGGAGATCTGCTGGCTATTGTTCCTCAAGAGGGTCACATCTGCTGCTTCTGCAGCACCTTCCAGTCTTCTCTGGGCTGAAGGAGTAGCTGTGCTTCTTCGCAAAAGCAATTGCTCAGAGAGAAGTGGGACATCCTTTTCCAGGAAGCTCTTGAATGGCCAGACTCCCCTCCTTCTCTACCATTCTTAAATGCCGATATTCAGTCCTAGGTTTTCTTTCATGATCCTTTCTATTGTTTCGTGGGACCATCTCATAACATGATGATTCAAAATTTAAGTTTCCAAAACAAACTTCATTAGTTCAAGCTTAAAGTCATGTGTCCAACTGTCTGCCAGACATTTCCACATAGATGCCTTTCTGGCATTTTCCTTAAGCATGTCCAAAAGTTAGCTCTTTTTCCCTTACAACTCTTATCTTCATTCCATGTTTGTGCGCTCTCTCTCTCTCTCTCTCTCTCTCTCTCTCTCTCTCTCTCCCTGGCATTACACTAATATCTACCCATTTGTTTTCTCCTCATCACTGACAGGGCAGTGGGAGAAACAGAGATCATAACTATGAGACCCTCAATGCTTTTGGAATTTGATTGTCTGAAATCTGGAGATGTGTAACCTATTAAAGATTAACAGCATGATCTCCAATGCCCATGACCCACTGTGGTGTGAAAAGACCTCCTAAGCAGCCATGTCTAAGACTTCGGGATAGACACCAGAAGTTACATCCATGTTAGAGAGTCATGGTGCTTGGCAATTGGGAAATGGACTGGTGGGAAGAAGCAAGATGGACAACCCTGAGCTTAAGGGGATAATCAGAGGAAAATGGAGAGCTCTAACATCTCTACCAAGGGTGTCGAAACTTCAGTTCACAACTAGAGTAAGTTTGTACAGGATCAGGAGGATCTGTAGTGAGTATTTTAAAAGCAACTAGTACTGCCTACTACAGGAAGCACTATCTTCAACTGTGGAAGTACATCGAGTTACCCCAAGAACTTGATTCTATTTTTTTTTTTAAACTGGCTTTTCTTCACTGAAAAATAGATTTCATGAGAAAGGAATCTTATAGGTTTTATTCTTTGCTCCATCCCCAGTGCCTGGCACAGGAAGGCACTCAAAGATTATTTGCAGCCTTAAAGAATGGAAGACAAAGCAGGAAGGAATTCAGGGCTGGCCTGGGTGAGATGCTGTGAGTGATTAGTACTGTCGCCAGGAGCACAGACCAGCGCCGAGTGGCATCAGGACAGCAGTATGTTGGCAACAGTTTAATAACTAGCTCTTGGGATAGGGGGCAGGGGGTGGTGCCATCCTATTTGTAGCATTTATCAGTTTATGTGATGTAAACATTCCCACCATGGCTGATTTCAAGAAGCCAACAGGTTGCACACTGGCGCACAAAATTCCCGAACATTTAATAACCAGCCCGCATGTGTGGGTGTGGGCCCATCCCAGCGCACTGCTGGGGCAGATCACAGCTATCGATGGCCGCCCCTTACATAGCCCTCCACTTTCTGTTTCCCTTTTCATTTTTTTTTTCTTTTCCACAAAAAGAGGAGAAAAAAACTGGATCAAGATTATATAGCAGGATGCTTGCCGCACAGGCCAGTTCCTCATTCAAAGGCCATTTATTATTTGTTTGTTTTTGTAATGACCTTCAGACGCTGTCAAAAGGGAAGCTACCAAGAGGCAGCCAACACATTTCTTCCTCGAAAAAAATGTATTAAGAGCTGTGAGTCTGTGCAGCGAAGGCTTCTAGGGGGACCCCCGAGCAGGTTGACCAAGTTCTGGCTGGGAGCTTGACTAGCCGCAGAACTTTCCAAGGTTTTCCACACTTGAGTTTTGCTTGGAGAGTCCTCTGTTGTGAGCTCTCAGTGTCCTCCTGAACCTCAGTTGTTTCTTTCAGTCACATGAATCTGAAGAAAACAGCTAAGGAGCTGGGTGACCATCTATCCAATTTTCATGTCTCAAGGAGTTAAATTTAGGGATGCCTTAAAATTTGGTTTTTGTTATTTCAAACAGAATTTGAGGATGTAAAAGAATACCTAGGGAACACACACACACACACACACACACACACACACACCCTAGGTGGGGGGACTTTGAGGACAACATTCTCCTCCCACTACTGTGCTCCTTATACCTCTTCCTGTTCTAATATTGAACGTGCTGTCTTCCCGTCCCAGGAATGCTCCAGCAAAAAGCTGACCTCTTTGAAGGCAAGACAGTTGTCTTACTTATCTTCATTTCTTTTCCAGTTTGAACTCTCAAAACTTCTCGAATGTCTCACAGAGCCTGACTTCCAGCTCCGAGAAACACAGGAGCCCTCCGAGCCAGCAGAAGGGAAGAGGAGGCAGAAGACCTGAGTGGAACCCCAGCCAGTTCACTAAGGCTCACAACTCAGGAGAACCATGTCCTTAGCTGGAGTCTCAGTCTTCTCATCCGTGAAATGAGACAAGTTGGACACGGAATCACTAAGGACTCTCTCTTCTGTCTCTAAAAATTTCTGACTATACAACAGTTTCAGATTGCTGTATGGGGATATACACTCTAGTTCTGTATAAATTTAGATCTTTTAGACAGAGTAGTTAAATATTGAGTCAATATGGTTTTTGTTTCCCGTTGTGTTGAGACATAAGGACTTTAACTATTCTTTTTCTTTTTAAACTTTTTCCTGAAAGCAAAATATGTGAGATATTTCAGAATGTAGCCCCATTCACATTTTAAAAACTGAATAATGGGCTGGGAGATAGCTCAGTTGGTAGAGTGCTTGCCTCGTAAGTACAAGGCCCTGGGTTCAATCCCCAGCACTGCAAACAAAACAAAACAACAACAACAACAAAAAAAAAACTGAGTAATTGCTTCTGTGTGATCTGTCTTTGAAACCTGGTAGAATGGAACTGTCGATTTGACTGCTCTTCTTCTTAGCTGTGCAACACAAAGCAAACTACCTCACCCCTCTGAGTTTTGCATTCCTGTTTATGAAGAGAGACTATTAACACTTTTTGGAGTTGTGTGAGGTGTAAATGAAGAAAAATACCAAAGTGCCCAGCATCTGGTAGACAGTTCACAATTTTCATTTCTTATCTGCCTTCCTTTTTTCCTTCACATTCCATTAAAGAATTTATACATAAACAAAACAGATATCATTGAAATATTTTTGAGCAAATTACGTCTTAACATTTGGGTTGGACTTCCATAGGATAAAAAGATAACAGAAATTCCTTCAATATGGCATAGAAGTTTGCTAGACGGCCAAACCATATTCTCTTGAATGCTGAAACTGATTTGATAACAAATTTGTCAACAGTCGGCACTTCCACCCAGAGAGGTTCTTCTGTAGAGTGGAAAGGTTTTAGCTTAAAAAGAAGAGAAGGCAAAAAGGAACGAAAGCAAGTGGATCTTGATGGTGGGTGGTGGCAGCTGTCCCCCTGGAGCAGGGTGGACATGAGGGAAATGGGTAGATCTAGGCAGACGCTCTTACTTGAGCCGAATCTGGTCTCTTGTACAATTTGCTTCAAACCAGCAGCCAGAGACTCCATGTAGAATCAGAAGGTTTTTTTGTGTTCTTTCTGAGATTCTGTTGCATGGAATTTCAAAATGTGTTATTTAAAATTATGCAATTTAATGGAGGAATGTTGGATTATGTAGAGGGAAGTGAGGGGAGAAGAAAGGGTGGAGGGAAGAAAAGATGGTGGACTGAGACAGATATCATTACCCTATGTACACATATGATTACATGAACGGTGTGACTCTACATCACGTACAACCAGAGAAATGAAAATTGTACCCTGTTTGTATACAGTGAATCAAAAATAAATAAATAAAAAATGCAATTCTAAAAAAAAATTAAAATTATACAATTTGCTATTATAAATTATAGAAAGAAGAGACTATTGAAAGGAAAAAAACACAATAAAATGTTATATTTGCCTAAAATATTATGTTTGCTTAATATGTTTGCTTAACATGTTAACAGTTGCTTATACATTTCACTGTGTGTTTATGTAGCATCACATTTATACCAATAGGACACAATAACTTGCCTTTCTTCTTTTAATTATTTTTAATTAATCTATTTTATTTGTTCTAATCAGTTATACATGGTAGTAGAATACATTTTGACACAGCATACATAAATGGAGTATAACGTCTCATTCTTCTGGTTCTACATGACATAGAGTTACTCTTCATTTAATTATGAACAAGTTTTCTCAAATCAATAGGTCTCAACATCATCAACAATTTTTGGCTACTTAGCATTATGTTGTGTGGGTGCACAAATAATTATTTATCCAATCCCTGTTATTGGTCACTTTTTTAGTACTGTACAAACCCACAGAGCCATGATCCAGAAGAAACAGACCTGGAAAGCAGAAGGATGGAGATAACAATGGAAATCAGCTTTGGAACTCCATCCTCCTAAGCTACAGCACTCTTCCTAATTGTAACGGAAGTGAGAGAAAGACTAAGGGAATTTCTCCTGCTGCCAAACATTCCACAAAAAACATCTAATTTTGTTGGTTGTTCTCTTTCTCCTTTTTCATGCCATTGACCAAGGGTTAGCCAAATCCAATCTACCATCTGTATATTCAGGGAGAAAGAATGACTTTTACATTTTTAAGTGGTTGAAAAAAATTCAGAAGAATAAGATTTTATAAAATGTCAATAATATGAAATTCAGATTTCAGTGTTCATAAATAATAAAGTTTTATTAGAACATAACCATGCTCATTCATTTACATATTGCCTCTGAATGATTTGGTGTCCCAATGGTAGAGTTAAGTTGTTGCTCAAATACCATGTGGCACATGTATGGTGGCTAAGATATTTATCTAGATTTTTAATATAAAAAAAATTGGCCAAATTCTACCAGGGATTATTGACCAGGGACTATTTCAACTATTTTCCAGTCAAGTCAAAGTTAATATTTCTTGTGTTCACAGTTTTATTTACCTAGTTGTTAATCCTGGGTATTTAATAATAATTTCTAGGCTTGGGGAGATCTTGGGCCTGTGAACCTGATCTATCACTAATGACCTTGAGTGACTCATTTTTCTCTCTGAGCTCAGTTTCCTAATCTGTAAAATAGGTAGGTTGTGCTAGATCTCCACAGCACTTCATTAGCCTCTAAGGCAAATACACCCTTAGTACTCACTCCATGCCAAGCTCAGTGCTCACTCTGGAATGAACTGACAATGTTTACAACTGGGGACAATATTGTGTATCTCCCTGGAATGTAAAATACTTCTAAAGAGAAAAGAAAACGTTAACATCTATTGGTTAAAAACTCACAAGATTCCCCAGAAACAAGTGCCAGTGAATGATTTTCCCCCTCAGATTAAACCCAGAATCTTAGGGAATTACAGATTCGATAACTTCTACTGCAGGACACATTAAGGAGGAAAAGCTGCATCTTGTGCCAGGACCTTCTCCTCCCTTCACCCTCCTTCCATTCCAATCTTCTAGAAGAGTCTTTCACGTATGTATATATACAGAGTGGAATATTATTCAGTCATTAAAAGAATGAGATCTTGCCATGTGTAGCAAAGGGGATAAACCTGGAGAAATAAGCCAAAGCAGAAAGACAAATACCACAGGCTGTCACTTACATGTGGAACCTAAACAAGAAAAACCCATAGAAGTAAAAAGCAGAGTGGTGGTTATCAGGGACAGGGACTTGGGGAGATAAATGGCGGAAGACACAGCATTTTAGTCAACCAAGAAGAATAAGTTCAGGAGAACCATTGTACTTCATGGAGACTATAGGTAATACTGGATTGTATGCTTCAAAATTGCTAGAAGAGTAGTTTAGGTGTTCTTTACACACACACACACTCACACACACGCACACACACAAATATGTGAGGCAATGCATGTGTAAAACAGCTCATCTGCTACTCCACAATGTATGCTGTATTTTAAAAAACATGTTCTATACCATGAGTATATATAATTTTATTGTTAATGAAATAAATAAAAATACAATTGTAAGATGTCACAGCTCAAAGGGACCCTCTTTATTTGACAGACAGGGTGTCCGAGGGACAGGCAGGGGCTCCAGGCCCTCCTTTGGTCAAGGCTTCAGACCTTCCTCACTTTCCCACGCGGTCTTCACTAACTGAACCCTTGCTGTTGCTCACGTCCGTGGTTCATGGTGTCTGGTGTCTGGGGAAATCCCCAGTGTGACGTCAAAGCTTGACGTTCCTGAAATTCTCCAGCCAACGGTGCAGCTCCCAAGCATGCCTCCTGCTGTCGGCCAGCTCAGGTTGGCTTCCTTTCCCAGCCCTGGGTAAGCCAGGGAGCCGTCTGAAGCTGCGAATGCATCTCTACAATTGTTTATCAATCATAAGAAATATTGACGGAACATCTTGTCCTATGCTCCACGTTAAGTGTATTATACACATTATTACATTTGTCCTCATAATAACCCCAAAGGCAAATATTATTCATCCATTTTCACACGAGGAAACCAAAACTCAAGAGTAATTTGTTTAATGCTCTATTAGTTCTAGAACCAGACTAGAACCCAAAGTTGTCTGATGTGAAGTCTTTGTTCTTAATAGGACCCTGCGCTGCATTTTGATGACCCTCTTTCATTTGGATTTAAATCCTCCAACTTCCATCAAAGGCATATCCACTTTTCACAATTAGAATTTTAATGCAATGAATATTTAGGTTTCAACTGTAGGTTCCAACGAACAGCTCACTTTCAGGCACTAAACAATTTTTGGCTAAGCCCTTTTATGTCATCTCAATTAAAAATATCAATATTCACACAAAAATGCTCTCAGCTTAATTCTGCTCTGGTGTCTCATGTCCACTGGGTTTGTGTGCCCTCACGTCCGGGGCTGTCATGGTTTTTCTCTACCTGCAGGGCTTGTCCTGCAGCAAGCATACTGGAGAAGCATGTCAGGTCACAGTCACATCTTTGAGGCCCGCCCACGGTCACTGCCTCTCCGCAGCCCCCGCTGAGGTTCAGCTCCTTGTTTTGTGGTGTGATTCCCCCCTTCTTAGCCCTTGGCCTCAGAGCAGCCAATGTATGCCAATGATTTGTTAGTTTATCTAGTTGCCAAAAGAACTACCAAAAGGGCAAGACCTTGATAATCAGAGTCTCCGAAACTAAAATCAGAAAATACAGACAGATTCACCCAATAGGCAACAGAAACTCAGGCTGAAAATTTCCAAAGAAGAGAAGTACTAGGTGCTGTGAATGAGCCAAAGGTATTAATAGAACAAATAGACCAGGCAGAAGGGGCATGCAGGGATGTGGGGGACATGGAACGTGACATAGCTGGCAAGCAACAGTCACCCTGGGCCAGAGAGTACCTGGGCCAGACCCCTGAGCCTCGCACCCTGGATTCTCCGGGAGCTGGCAAATAGTTTTCAAAGCAGAGACAATTCTTGGTTGACCACAAACTTCATGTGTCTTTTTGTCGAACTTAAGTGTCTGGAAAACGTTTAAGTGAGTTGCAATACTCTGGATCCCAGAGGCCTAAGTAACTCAGGAGATGTCAAAAATTATTGGCTGACTGGCTGCCTGAAAGTTGGAAGAATGGGCTGTTCTGGTCAGCATGTTTGCTGCTGTGACCAGAAGACCTGACAAGAACAATTAGAAGAGGAAAAGTTTGTTTGAGGGCTCACAGTTTCAGGGGTCTCAGTTCGTAGACGGCCAGCTCCATTCCTCGGAGCATGAGGTAAGGCAGCATACCATGGTGGAAGAGTGTGGTGGAGGAAAGTAAGGCAGCTCAGGACTTCACGCCAGGAAGCAGAGAGGGCTTTCCTTACCAGGACAAATAGCAACAAAATAGGCACACTCCCAGGGACCCACCTCCTCCAGTCACCCCCTACCTGCCTACAGTTACCACTCAGTTAATCCCTATCCGAGGTTAATGCACTGATTGGGTTAAACCTCTTATAACACAATCATTTCATCTCTCTAGAATTTCTTACATTGTCTCACACATGAACTTTTAGGGAACATCTAACCTAAACCACAACACGGATGTTCAGTTGTCTGAAGTTCCTCACATTAGCCTTTCTGGGGACATGCTGTTTTTCTAGCTGAATGTACAATTGGGACTAGAATCCTTGGGTATCAGACATTCTAGAAAGACTGTGGGTTAGCTATGGACCTTCGAGCAGGAACTATCTGCAGTTCTGCAACAAGATCAACAAGGGCCTTACGCGCCAGGCCAGGGAGTGTAGATTCCATCAGTCAGCATAGAAATTGCCAAGGAGATAAGACGACTTTTCTAGAGAAATGGAACCCCAATATCAGCCACTTCTTTATTAATAGTTACTGTGCTGAGGCCTCTTCTGTGGTTTGCATTTCAAAACTGGGGCCCTTGTTATGTCATGTCATTCCCAGGATGACAGAAGGGCAGGGCTGATGCAATTTCAGCAAAACATCAGTCCTGAAACAAGGACAAGCCTCTGTAAGCCACAGGGGTTGGTGCTCTGTCGCTGGACATCGCTTTATTTTCTCCGCCATGCTCCCGTTCTTATTAGAAGCTGGCAAATAGCAGCTCCAAGCCTTTCACTTTTTTCCATTCCTGACTGCCTGAAACAGTGTGAAATGAGAGGGAACCAGCTTTGTGAGGGCTGAGTCACCTAGGATCAGGATGTTTGAGTCCTTCAAGGACAGCTTGTTACTTTCCTCAATTTTTAATCATGGGAAAAAGTGGGAGGGAAAACTGAGTCTCTATTCAGCTCACCTACAGCAATACCTTGATCTTCGAAGAATTAATTGAATCTCTGCCCTCCCACAGGGTTGAGATTTGCCCTTTACTGCCCAGGCTGCCTTCAAAAATATAACTTAATCTACAAAAGTTTCATTTTTCCAATTAGAAAAATGAGGATAATGGCACACGTTGTTAGTCGTCTACTTGACGGCCTTCCTTTTCTCTTCCTTCCTTGCTGGCAAAGTTGTCCTCATACGGTAGAGACTAAAAAAGGGCAGATATTAAAAATTTTACCTCCCTTGTAGCTAAACTAAGGCCTGGCGTTTGGTTATAGCCGATGAAATCTAAGAAGTTTGGAGAATGGTCTGAATAGACTGTAAGAGAGACACACCAGAGAATAAAACCCCGTATTTCCTCCTGCGTGTGGATGGCTTCCTGGGAATCCTGGATGCAGAGAGCTGTGCAGTCATCTGGAAACCTGGAGAAGATGGCCAAAAAACTGACCCAGGGTGGACATCAGTAAGCCATAAGCTACCCTGGAACCTCTTGCTTTCTGACCGCTTGTTACATGAGAAAAACACACGTCCATGGTTTAAATCACTCTGGTCAGCTATTCTATTACTTGCAGCCCAAATCTGTCCTAAATGATACTTACATAGGAATAGTAGGATCTACCACACAGAGCAATTTCATTAACATTACTTGGAAGAAACTACCTTAAATATAATAATTTCTTGTGATGTGAAAATACAGCCATTTCTTCATGTCCATGGATTCTGTGAATTAGGAATTGGAAAAAGCACAGTAAGGATGGGTTGTGCCTGCCCTCACGATGTCCAGGCCCTCAGATGGTTGATGGCCAGGAACTAGAATAATCTCAAGTCTTCTTCATTTACATGTCTGATGAGTATCAGCTAGGACCTCAGCTGGGAGTATTGGCTGGGACACTTAAATTTAACTTCTGTGTGTGGCTGCTTGAGCTTCATCACAGCATGGTGGCTGAATTCTAAGGCTGAACATCTAAAGCCATGAAGAAGCTATATTGTCTCCTAGGACCTAGTCTTGAAGATCATAGAGCTCACTCTGCTACAGTCACAAGTCCACCCATTGTCAAGGAGGAAGGAATATAGACCCTCCATAGAAGTGTCACAGACATATTATAAGATAGGCACATGGAATGGGAGGAACCTTTACAGCCATTTTTGGAACAAACAACTACACACATTCGATAGTTAAGAGGAAGTAATAAGAACATACATAAAGTGCCACGAGGTTCATCTCTATCTACTGATCTGTGCGTGACCATCCATGTGTGTCTTCTTGGCACTTCCTCTACACCACACCTATTCTTTATTTCCCTATCAGTCTCATTTTAAACATAATGGCAAAGCCTCCCCAAAATTATTTGTCTCAGTTAAACTATTTGGTGGCTCTTATTAAATTTGAAGTCAATGAAAGTGCTCGGATGTGTCCCTCATGTGCTATAGCAGTTTCTTTTTCCTTAAACTAGAGGCAAGACTATATTAATTCCAATGAAGTTTTTAATCTAGTTAGTGACTCATTTCTTCAAGATAATTTTGCATCCAGATTTTACCACCAGGAAGCAGAACCTACAGTTTAATTTTTCATTTTCTCTTCCTTTCCTTTCCTTTCCTCTCTTCTCTTCCCTTCTCTTCCTTCCTTTTTCTTTCTCTCTCTTTCTTTCTTATTTTTAGAGAGCATTATAGTTATATACATAGTAGGTGGGTTCATCTTGTCAATATCATTACATGCATGGATTTGATTTACTCCATTGCAATCCCACTTCCTCCCCTTTCCCTTCCCTCCTCTCTCCCCCTGTTCTCCTTCCTCTACTCCACTGATCTTCCTTTTGCTCTTTTATTTCTTTATTTTTATTGGTGCTTTCCACATATTCATAAGGTAAAATTCCCTATGGTACATTTATACATGCACATAACATGAGTCTGTAAACTCATTCCACATTTCCTCCTCTTTCCCAACCCTCTTCCTTCCCTCTTGATCACCTTCTTCTACTCTGCTGATCTTCCCTATGTCTATCTGATACCCATTCCCCCCACCCCTCCTTTCCCTCATTTTGCTCTAGCTTCCACATATAAGAGGAAGCATTTGGTCATTCATTTTCTGAATCTGGCTTATTTCACTTAACATGATATTCTTCATTTCCATCCATTTACTGGCAAATGCCATAATTTCTTTCTTACTTATGACTGAGTAAAACTGCTTTATGTATGTATATCACATGTTCTTAATCTATTCATCTATTGACAAGCATCTGGGTTGATTCTATAATTTTGCTATTGCGAATTGTGCTGCTATAAACATTGAAGTGACTATATTGCTATAGTATGTTGATTTTAGTTCTTTTTGATAAATTCCAAGGAGTTGAATTGATTGTTCCATTCCTACTTTTTTGAGGAATCTCCATACTGCCTTCCAAAGTAGTTGCACTAATTTTCAGTTCCACCAAAAATGTATGGGAGCACCATTTTCCCCACTTCCTCACCAGCATTTATTATTATTTATATTCTTGATAATTGCCATTCTGACTAAAGTGAGATGAAATCCTTGTGTAGATGTTGAAAATTTTTCATGTATTTGTTGGCCATTCATATTTGTTCTTTTGAAAAATGTCTGACTAGTTTTTTTGCCCATTTATTGATTGGGTCATTTGGTTTGTTTGGAGTTTTTTATTTTTCATTTTTTAGTTTTTAGTTTTTTATATATTCTGGACATGAATTTTCTTTTCAGAAGGGCAGTTAGCAAAGATTTTCTCACATTCTGTAGGCCTTTCTTCACATTCAAATCATTTCCTTTGCTGTCCAGAGCTTTTTAATTTGATGACTCCCTACTTATTGATTCTTAGATTTATTTCTTGAGCTTTAGGGTCTTGTTAAGGAAGTTGGTGCTGGTACCAATCTGATGGAGTGTTGAATCGATGTTTTCTTCTAGCACCTGTAAAGATTCTGGTCTAATTTCTAAGTCTTGATCCATTTTTGTTTAACTTCTGTGCAGGGTGACAGATAGGGATCTAGTTTCATTCTTTTACATATGGATATCCAGTTTTCCCAGCATCATTTGTTTAAAAACCTGTCTTTTCTCCAACACATATTTTTGGCATTTAGTCAAGTATCAAATGGCTATAAGGATGTGGTTTTGTCTCTGTGTCTTCTGTTCTATTGCATTGGTCTTCATATTTATTTTGATGCCAATACCATGCTGTTTTTACTACTGTAGCTCTGTAATATAATTTAATATTAGGTATTGTGAGGTCTCCTACATTTCTCTTCTTGCTCAGGATTGCTTTGGCTATTCTGGGTCTCTTATTCTTCCAAATGAATTTTAGAACTGTTTTTCTAATTCCCTACAGTCTCATTTTCTTGACCAATATCCTGATTCCTATGGCCTAGGAAGGGGTTTTAATATACTCCCGGGAGTTCTTAGTGTTCAGTTCATAACTTACTTCTAGATTTGGGACACCTGCAAATAAGAAGACACAGATAAAATATTGAAAAGAACATGTTTTAGTTAGCTTTCCATCACTATAGCAAATTCATGAGATAATCAACTTATAAAGAGAAAAGATTATTTTGGCTCATAGTTCTGGAAATTCCAATTTGTGATTTTTTTGTCTCTTTTGCTTTTGGTCCTCTGTAGGGGTGCTGTATAGCAAGATAGGGAGGGTGTGGTGGAGCAAAATTACACTTTTCATGATTGAAAGACAGAAAGAGAGAGGATCTCACACCCTTGGAAGGATCTCACACCCTTGGAAGGGTATGCCCTCAGTCATCTAAAGACCTCCCCATAAGCCCCACCTCTTAAAGGTTCCACAATTGCCTAACAGCACCACAATGGGGAACAAGCCTTTAAGACATGGACCACTGAGGGGACATTAAAGATCCAAAACATAGCAGAATCTCTTCAAACTCAAACCCTATGGAATCGTCTGAAAACTTAATAGGTTAAGGCAGAATCAGGAATCAAAACCCTCTGAATGAAAAGATTCATCAAACAGAATGGCCTAACTATACAGATTTTACTAACACTTGTCAAGATAGCATATGTGAATTTTAGACAGAGACTAGCTAGGAACTTCTGAACCCAAGGAATGACATGTGGTTTCTTCCCTGGGTTTTCTTTTTCCTCATATAGCCCAGACTTGGAGCTGAAGAAGCTGGCAATCTAGGCATGCTAATGTGCATAAACAACAAAAGCCAGCCCTATCTAGCCAAAGGACTGGGAAAAGGGCAGCCTCGTAAGACAGAAAACTTCTAGATAATACACACTGCACTCTAGCCAAGCACCACAGAAGAAAGCTATCCCCCACCCGGTCACACACACCAGCCATGATATAGAGTGGAAGACGCAGACTCTCTCCAATGAGATATACTCAATAGTATTAGAGATAAAACAAGATGGGATTCTTACAAAATATTCAAGTAATTCACGGAAAGGCAGAAGAATTAAAAAAAAAAGGACAGAGAACAAACTAAAAGTGAAACATAAAGTGGTGCACACATCCCTAGCATATCAATAGCAACATTAAATGCAAGCAGTCTAAATATACAAATTAAAGGAACAAAATTGATAGACTTGATTAAATAACACGATCTAGTTATATGCAACCTATAAGAAGCTCACTCAAATGTATGCAGGTTCAAAGTAAAACAATGCAAATATTAGTTGAAAGAAAGCAAGAATTGCAATATTGATATTAAAGTAGATTTTAGAAAAAGAAAATTATCAGAGACAGAAGGGACATTATTTGATCTTAAAAGGTCAATTCACCAAGAAGGCAAAGCAATCTAAATACACCAGAAGGAAAAGGAGGAGGAGAAAGAGGAGGAGGGGTGGGGAGAGCAGGTAGTATCAAAACACGTAAATCAAAACTGAAAAAACTGAAAACTACACTTTTATATCAAAGATGATTTAAATAAAGAGACTTAACAGGTTCATGGATTGGAACTCAACATAGTTAAGATGTCAGTTCTTTCCAGATTAATATGCAAATTTAACACAATTCTTATAAAAATCTCAGAAAGATTTTTGTGTGTGTGTTTTGTGTGTGTGATTACAGAAAAGAAAATTCTAAAATGAATATGAAACGGCAAAAGAACCAAAACAGTTAAAACAATGTTGGGGGAAAATAAAAGGAATAAAGTGGGAGGAACAAATCTACCTGATCAAGATTTACTATAAGGGTAGTGACTGAACTGACCTGGTGGTGGTGGCAGGAAGACACATAGATCAATGGAACAGAACCAAGAGCTACTGCAGAATCACACAAATTCACCCAACTGATTTTTGGCAAAGGCAATAGAGGAAAGGCAGGTTTTTCAATAAATGTTATGGAAGCAATTGAGTATCCACAGAACAAAAATAAAATAAATAAGCCTAAGTCTCAGACATGAGAGCGCACTCAACTCACACGGATCATAGATAGAAATGTAAAACATAAATCTTACAAAAATTTTAGGAAAAAATAAGAAAAAAATCTTTGCAATCAAGGATGAGGCAACAAGAGTTTAGATCGACAACGAAAGCACAATCCATAAAAGGAAAAATGAATGAGATGACCTTAATCGCGATTTAAAATTTTAGCTCTGCAAAAGATTCTAACAGGAAGAACAGCAAGGCTACAGAAAGAACACATTACGGGGAAATCACATATCTGACAAATATTCAAAACTCAGCAGTAAAAGAAAAAAAATCAAATGAGAAAATTGGTGAGACACATCAAAAGATATATTTCACCAGAGTGGATATGCAGATGAAAAGAAGCAAGATGTTGGACACCATTAAGTACCAGGGACATACAAATTAAAACCACAGCGAGATACCACTACTTGTGTATCAGAAAGGTTGCAATAAAAAAAAGTGTCAACACCAAATGCTAGCAAGGATGTGGTGAAACAGGCACTTCTGGTGGAAGTACAAAAGGGCACAGCCACTCTGGGAAAGTCTGGCAGGAAATGGAAACAGCAACTACCATGTGACCCAGCAATGGTGTTCCTGGGCAGTTAGCTAGGAAAAATGCAGACTTCCATTGATCCAAAAATCTATATGTTCATAATAGCCAGAAATTAGATACAATCCTTCAGTCCTTCAATGGTTAAATAAACTGTGGTACATTTATATCATGAAATACTCCTGAGAAATAAAAGGAATGGACTATTGGTACATGGGACAACCTGGATGGATCTCCAGAGAATTATGCTCAGCAAAAAAACCCAATCTTGAAAAGTTACATACTGTTTGATTACTGTTTATACAACATCTTGAAATAACAAAATATAGACGTGGAGAATAAATTGGTAGTTGCCCAAAGTCAGGAGGAGGGAGGAAGTTGTGCATGTTCACCAAAGGGTGACATGAGGGGTCCCCTGGTGGACATGTCATGCACCTTGACTCAATCAATGTCAATATCCTAATACTGCAGTTTGTAAGACTTCACCACTGGAGGAAACTAAATAAAAGGTACACAGGCTCATTTTGCATTTTTTACAACTTCTTTTGAGCTAAACTATATAAAACTAAAAAGCATAATCTTAAAAAGGAAGCTGAAGAACTCTGCCAATTCAGCCCAGTAATTCCACAGTTGAAGAAACCAAAGCTCTGAAGCAGTGGTGACTCTTTGGCTCTTTGGCCACCCACTGGCCAGTTTTTACTGAGGAATGGGAGACTCTTTCTAGAGCTTGGCTTGTTTGGCTTCTTGGGATGGAAAGACCTGGATCCACCAAGTGCCCATTACCAGATCTTCACACGTAGGTTCCAAAGAAGGGGGTGGGAGCAGAGAATCCTGAGGGACAATGAAGTGTATCCTGAAAAAGATCTCTACGGAACATAGTTATAAAGTGATCAGGAGAGAAGATGACTGGGTGGGGAACTTAGTTCCCAAGAGGTACATCTAATTACAAAGGAAAAAATAGAGGAAAATAACAGGAACTCTTTGGAGGCAAACGCCCATGATTGAAAAGTTCAGAGTAGGACTTGAATAGCAGGAGGAAGGCCCTTCAAGTTCTGTTTCAGTTTCCTGATGCAAGAAGGAAGTCCTGGTGGACCGAGGAGACCAAACCTGCTTCAGAATTGATGCCAGAGCAAGGAAGCATTCCTGCCCCTCTACTGATTCAGGCAAGAAGCACCCAGGAGAGCGCACCCAAATTAGAGACTACAAGATTTGGGTTAATTCTGTGTGTGTGTGTGTGTGTGTGTGTGTGTGTGTGTGTGTGTGTGTAAGAGACAACAGGCACATCTGGTTCAATAACCCAGCAGGTTAGAATAGAAAAATTGATGAGGAAAACTGGAACCCTTCTAAATTTGCAAAATAGTAGAGTCCAGTGCCCTGTGAGGAAATGGCTAACAATCTAAACGAATAGAAGTAGCGCCATCTATTAAAGTAGGGACACATTGAAATCTAGAAAACAATGGTAACTTTTAGAGAGCAGAGAGTAGCCAGAAATAAGAAAGGGCTTGCCTTATGGATAAGCATTATGGACACTCTGGTCCACCCTTTATAAATAGCCCATGATGGGAGTGTAATTTCAAAAATGGATACATTTGCTGACAGCATAATTGGATCAGAAAGGGTGGCACATCCAGGCAGAGGGAGCACTCTGGGTATTAGTGGGTCCTGGAAATTTTCTCCATTGAACTGAATCTCTAGACCCCTGGATTGGTGCAAAAATGATTGGTGTTGGGGAAAAAAATATTGCCATCACATGCCATATGGAATGTCTCTAAACTGGAGTCCCCTTAAATTGTCTGTGGAACAGGGAAGGATGTAAATTAATATAGGAATAATCAGTAGGAAGGCAATGAGGGAGAAAGAGAAAATCCTTTCTAAACTGAGAGCTCAGAGGACCAGAGCTTCCAACTGTCAGACTGGGCCCCAATCAAGAATAACAGCAAAGCAGCTCCTACACCTTCCCCTCTGGGCATGGATTCCGTGGCTTCTAGAGGTGGGCATCTCTGAAGTTGTTAGATGTGAAGCTTACAGTGGGTTTTGGGGTACAACAGGAAGAGGGGAAAGAAGACAGAAAGACACAGAAGACATGCAGGGACTCCTTTGTCCCAGTGGAGGTAAAGCAACAGTTGGAATGTAAGATTGACTTACAGTTGACTGTCAGAGACTGGAAGCTGAGCACATCATAGAAGGGCAGCTGAGAGGCCCAGCTGACTGAGAAGAAACAGAGTCTAACAGAAGGGGATCTGGTGGAATCCCCAAGTGGAGGGAGAAAAACCACTTTCTTTTTAAGGCCCCGAGCACAGCCTGAAACTGCAGTCAGACTCTTAGGGGAGACAGAAACATCCAGAAAGACTGTGGGGCTTCTCAACCAAAGATAGACTCACATCCCTGGTTTCTACTCCTGGGTCAGCCCCTCTAGGTCATTCATTGACTCTCTGGGTCTCGGTTTCCATCTCTGAAAAAGGGATTCTAGTGATACCTGCTTCTGAGGGTTGTGGTAATAACCAGAGCAGGAAAGTCTTGCACATGCCTGCTTCTTGCTATTTATTTTTGGAGGAAACATTTATGACACCAGTTCAAGATTAGGAATATCCAGTCCTTATTCATAGAATTATGAAAAAGTGCTTTTCCTTTTGATTCAACTGCATGTAAATCCAACAAATGCTTTAATTCTCAAGTCTAAGGTTTCAGGGTGTTTGCAACCCATGCAATTAACAACAGCAACGTCTATGGTCTTAGATTGCCATTCTTCCATGGACTTCAGCAAAGTCAGTAGGTTGGTGCTGGTGGAGAACCTTTATTCAGACCTAGAAACAGTTGATTCCTCATATATACTTAATACTGATATTAAACTAGAAATGTGAAATTAAAACCAAGAGAAAATGTATGCCAATCTGCTGTCTGGGCAGTTTGATATTATTACCATAGGTGGATTTCAGATTTGATGCTGAACTTCCTGGTAGCCAAGGCAAAAAGTCTGTTAGGTTACTTAATGCTTACTAGGAGGAGAAAACATAGCAATTCTCAAATTGAAATAATTAAAACAAATTGATTCTAGTGAACACTGTAATAGTTTCAAAAATATTCTGCAGCAAAGGCAGCAGTGTTTTTAAGTGACTGTTTCTTGGGGTTGGAGGAATTGCTTAGTGGTAGAATGCATGTGTAGCATGCACTGGGTCTTAGGTTCAATCCTTAGTTCCCGCACCACCACTGAAATAAGATAGCTTCTTGCATCTGTCCTCAAAGACTAAAGGTAAGGTGACATCGAAGCATAATTATG
Source organism: Sciurus vulgaris (assembly GCF_902686455.1). Classification (NCBI taxonomy): domain Eukaryota; kingdom Metazoa; phylum Chordata; class Mammalia; order Rodentia; family Sciuridae; genus Sciurus; species Sciurus vulgaris. Next base: position 64,633,547 of record NC_136476.1, read on the forward strand.
AACATTTTGTCCATTAGGAAGCTAGGATAGTAGGATCCAGTACATTTTTAATGGTCCAGCTGCATACCAGCCAGAACTCAGAGCATGTTGCAGAACCAGCAGAGCACAGTCCCACCATTAAGTGGTTTCCAACCCTGGCTGCACATCAGGAACAGCTGTAGAGAGACTGTGAATCGCCTCTTCCTCTAAAGTTTTTCCCTAGCGATGCTGATGTGCAGCCTGATTGAAGAGCCACTGATATCTCTTTTAGCAAAGGAATTTGGTAACACGTCCAGAGCTCAGATCCTCCCCAAAAGACCCCAAAGCATTTACTGTTAGTTGCTAACCCTTTACAAAAAATGTAAACAAAACTTTGGCTTCACCAAAGCATTTGAAAATGCCCCACCTGCACTTGATAAGTCCTGGCACGAACTCTTTCCAGGGTCTTCCGGGCATGAGATGGGATGTTCGTGCAGCTCTGCGCTTGAAAACTCAGGCACTGCAAAGGTCATGCATGCTCCTTCACGCCTGAAGCACTCAGTTCTGCCGCCACCTCCCGGTCGTACCCTCTATTTCTCTGTCCCCAACCCACCACATCCAACCCATCCCTCACCCTGCCAATCCCTACTCCTGTGTGACTTCCATTTAAATGTCAGCTCACACAGGAAGGCTTCCTTCCCTGGACACAAGGTCCTCCCGCCTCGGCTCCACCTGACCCTCTCCAGGACCTACACCTCCCTGAGCACCAGTGTCTGATTAAGCTCTGTGAGCATAGATGCTACGTGGCCTTCTTCACCCTGGATCTCTGACACTCAGAATAGAGGCTGGCACACTATAAATGCCTCATAAATATTTGTCCGAAGGATGACAGAATATCTGGCCTGCTGTATTGTATGCATGAGGAAACTGAGGACCAGAGAGGCACTTATTCAAAGTTCAAATGAACATTATTCACAGAGCCAGTACTAAGAATAATAAATATGACAAAAAAGCATTGATCCTATACTAAGTTTCTGGCACGGTGCTAAGTGCTGTTCATCCATTATCTAGGTCAATCCTCGTCAGATGACTCTGAGATAACTCCCTAAAACCACGTGCCTTCTTGGATTCTCTTTCCCACACCCCCTCATCTAATCCCTCATCACATTCTGTCCACTCTACCCACAAAATATGCCCCTATCTGACCTCTTCTCTTGATCTCTTCTCTAAGCCAGTGCCATTGATTGGCTGGACCAATGCAGGCAGCCACAAACTCGTCTCCCTGATTGTGCTCTCCCCCCGCCTCCCAGGACTTATTCTCACCAGTGGCCAAAGATATTTTAAAAATACAAGTCCGGTCACATCACTCTTCTGCTTAAAGCCCTCCCAGAGCTTTCCATCAACCTGTAATGAAGTGCCCACTCCTTATCACAGCCTCAAGACCCCGTGGGCTCTGGTCCCTCCCTCCCTCTCTGACCTCCCCCACCTCTCTCCCCATTTCTTGCATCTCTTCAGGCACACTGGCCACCTCCCAACTCCATAGCTTCCTGAACTCTTCAAACTTGCTCCTACTGCTGGCCTTGGCCCAGGCTAGCCCATCTGCCCGAAATGGTCTTTCCACTCTTTGACCACCCAACTTCAGATATTGGCATTGCTGGCTCTTTCTTGCCATTCAGATTCCATTTGAAGGCCACCTCTTTGGAGAGGCCATTCCTACCCACTCCTAAGTAGCCCACTTAATCATCACAGTCTGCTGATCTTTTTCCTTAAAGCACATATCACTATGTAAAAAAAAAAAAAAAAAAAAAAAAAAAATTGAGGTATAATTAATTATTGATTAGTTGTCTGCTTTGCTCATTAGCATATTGGCCTCTGAGTTCCCAAGACCTCATCAGCCTCATGCATGGCTGTCTCCCCCATTCCTGGTACATCATTTGCTCCCTGATTATTCCAGACCTTTTGCATTAATGATGAGCCCCATTTTCAGGTAAGACAACTGAGGTTCAGAGAAACCAAGTGAGTTTTCCCAGATCACACATTGAAGAAATGACGGAACTGAAGATCAACCTCATGCAGCCCCTCTCCAGAAACTTCACTCAGCCCTAAAATCCAGATTTCCTGTCTCTGAGCCCAGTGCCCAGATTACCCACCATTCATGATTCTTAGAAGGGGAAACCTGAGTGGCCTTGTCCTCAGATGGCTGAGATCCCTAGGCAAATTGGGCTTTGAGGAAGCGCCCTTCTCCCCAGGGACTTTAGGAGGACTTTTACCAGGGTCCCCTTGGCTGCACACTGCTGCCCAGGCCAGGAGTGAAGACAGTTTGGTAGCCCCGCTGTGCACTTCTGCTCTCATCCAACCCCTTTCCTAGATCTCAGACAGCAAGAAAATTTCCTCCCTGCCTCAGAGCCACTGGGGAGGCGGTGATGTGTGCAGATGAGACACAAGGATACCTCGAGGTGTGTCCAGGGTGCTCTCGGCAGCGTGCAGGAGCCTGGAGGCCACCATGCAAAGGGCCAAGTGGAGCTGGAGTCGCTACCCTGGGACTCTGGGTGCAGCAGGAGGAGGAGAGAACTTCCATTCTGCCCCACTCAGGTTTATTAACTGAGGAAGCTCACCTCCAGAGCCTCAGTTTACTCGTCTGTGAGACAGTGGAGTAATCCCACCGCACAGCACCCAGGTGCTCATTGGCATTCCGTTCCCTCAGACGGCAAAGCTGGGTAGGTGAGACACAGGAAGGAAAGCCACTGCTGAGGAGCAGTGAAGGGGCAGGGGAGACGAGGTGGCAGGAATTCAAATGATGTTTCCACTTCATCATCTGGCACTGCGCAGTGGCTTTCTGGGGCACATTGACATCTATTGTCTCTGTGACTCTTCACAGCTCTGCAACAAACACATTACCCTTGCCGCGATCACCTGCACCCTAGCACATCACAGGATCGAAGAGAAGATACTCAGACTCAGACATTGCCTAGCGAGAAAGAGTCAGGAAGCAAAGGATCATAGAACAAAAAACAACACCGAGTAGTTAGAATAGGAAGATCTGTATTTGAATTTCCTGTCTATCCTTCCAATCCTCATTAAAGTCTCTGAACCTCAGTTGCCTCTCCTGTAAAGCAGGGCCAGTAGTTTCTGCCCTGTCTTCCTCTCAGAGCTGTGACCTCACAGGTACAAAGCTTTAAGATGAAGGTCAGGGTGCTGGAAGGTGATTCTGCAATTTGTCCAACCGGGGACACCACTAGCTTTTCATCTCACCTTTTTCTGAAGCAGAATGGGTGCTCTCCTGAAAGTGGTGCCTCTGCCTGCTTTCCAGGTCTGGGAGAAGATTCTAGCATAATCTAGCACAGTCCACTAGTCTTGGAGAGTGAGGAGTAATTGCAGCCCTGGGAGGACATGCATGTGAGCTGTCTGAAGACTTAGAGCCACACACAGAGGCCCTGGCCTCCTTGCTGAGACGCTGCCCTGCGTAAACCTTGTCACTGTTGGATAGACTCAGAAGACACAAGGCCACAGTCCAGAAGTCATCCAGAGGAAGACAACCTTGCCATAGAGCCGAGTGACCCACACCCAGGCTGCTAGGGAGAGACAGAGGTTGCCCATAGGAGCTGATTCTGCTCATTCCCAGGCCGATTGTCCAGAATCCCTCCGTGTCCACACTTGCCTTCTCTGCCCAGAGGCTGCCTACGCCCACAAGCCCCGGGCAAGTGCTCTGGGCTTGACCCCAGGCCCTGCGCACAGTTGCCCCTGACCTCCACACACCGGCAGCCCCTGCATGTCTCATCCTGCTCAATTCCCCACTTATTGTGCCATTTAACAGCATGAGAGGAGCCGCGGCCTGCCCTGGGGAGTGTCTGCAGCGAGAGCAGTCACCGAATTGATTTTCAAGATTAACTGTCATCCCCAGCTGGGAAGCAGCCACACAGGAACTGAGCAGTCTTCCCGGTTTTCTCCTGCTTCAGAAATCACTTTCTCTGCCAGGTGTCTGATCAGGCAGGTTGGGAGGTCTGAGAAGGTCTCTTCCTGGCCACTGAAGGATAAAGCCCTCTAAAATGTGAGCCCGGGGAGTCACCCAGAGAGCCTCGAGTGAGAAGGGCTCACTCTGTGCTTGTGAGTTTTGTCTTTGCTGGGTGATCCAAGACAAATTGCTTAACCTTTCTGAAACTTAGGTTCCTCATCTGAAAAACAGACAATAAACACCTACCTTATGGTGTGCTTGTGAAAATTAGAGATCATGGGTGTAAAGTGCCTGACCCAAGAAAATGAAAGATCTGTCATTCAATTCCCACCCCTCCAGGGACTGACCTCACCCAGGACTGTTCCCCCCATCTGGGTTATTTGATTTTCAATAAGAACTACACAAAATGATAAGGGAGATTTTTACAAAAGACAACGAATGAATAAATATTTTAGTTGACATAGAAAATGTGTCCAGTTTCCGCAGTTCAAGGTCCTGACGGTTCCATACCTTGGTGGTTCACTACCTTCTTCCTCACCCTGCTCCCCCGCCCATCTCACCTCTAGGGACTCACCAGATCATTCCGGGTTCCAGAATGAATCCAGAGATTTTGCTTCTCTTGCCTCTTGGACTTGCCCAGTCCCTGGGAATGCTCCCGTTGGCATGGGATCCCTGGTTTTTGTGTTAGTGGCAGAACTTGGAGGCCCATTTATTGAGATCCAGGGCATGTCCTTGGTTAGGGGTCATGACCATATGGCATGTCACAGCACTTGCTCTTGCACAAACCAGTTTCCCCGCCACCATTCCTATCCTTCCCTCAGTGTTTCTGACTTCAATCAGGATCACATGGGATGTTCACTGAAGATGCAGGTCCTGGGCCGTATCTGGGCCTACCCAGCAGGGTCTCTAAGAGTGAGAGGCCAGGAATTGGCCCAGGTAGAGCGCCCTACTCATTATTTTGCCCATGGACGTTTGAGAGCTACTCAAGCGCAGTGACAGAAGGACCCTTAAGATTGCATATCCTCTCTCTGCTTTTACCTGTGGGAAGGAGGGTGTCAATACCTGAGTGAGCCAACCTGCCATGCAGAGGCATTTTCTACCTGTGAACCCTAACCCTGTATATTCAGGGTTATTCTCCCTAAATCAGGGAGAATAGCAGAAGGAAGTCGGAATATATATTCAAGGAATTATAATGTGGAATCTTAAGGCAGAAGGCTAGCTCCCTGTCCAGGTCGTCCACAAATCACTTCATGTGGCACAGCTCTGGCCAGCTGAAGGTGCATACTGAAAGTTCACTTTGTCTATATGTCAACTTCCTTGTAGAAGGAAGGTAGAATAATTTGATTTTTACTTCAGTGTTGCCAAAATGAACTTAATTTTATAATATTGCAGATTGCTTGATATCTATAGAGACACAGACACACACTTGATCAACAGAAAAACATATGCTGTCAGACTTAAGGTGAAAAGGAAGAAAGCAATATTGAGAGCCTACTGTGCACCTAACGTTTTCATGTATTTTTATAAAATGATCTCATATGATTCTCCCAACTGCCTTAGGTAGGTGTTATTAGTTCCATCTTCACATAAAAATTGGTGCATAAAGTTTAATCATTTTCCCTATTTCTCCTAGCTATTAAATGAAGTCTCTCTTCAAGGGGGAGTCTGGCTGATTTAAAATCTGTAGCTTTTTCTTTATCCTTTGCTTCCTTCCTAATGGCTGTTTGTGTGACTCTTCATATTCAACAATGTATATCTAAGTAGATCAGGGTCTACTAGGCAATATAAAAGAAACGAACAAATCTATGTAATAATAATAATATCATCTATGTTGGGAGGTGGACCTGGATTTGAAGAGAGCCATGATGTTAGAGACATTCAGAGGAGCTGGTGTTTGCATGTCACCGTGGGAGGCAGCATTTGGGATTGGCCTGGAGAGATGGCTCCAGGGGAGAGAGAGCAGAGGGCAGATTCACTGGCAGGAGCAGCCAGAGTAATTACATGGAGGAGGAAATAGCAAGTAATCTAGATTGACTGGAACAGCTGCTAAGGCTCCAGTACAGTGTGGACGCAGAATATGGCTAATGGGCCTCATGTTATACTTCTTCAGCATACTCTGCCTGCCTGGGATCTGGGGCAAAGAATGGTACCAGAGCTCACTGAAGCTGAAATGTGGAATGTCAATGGCTTCAGTATTGGCAGGAAGTGTCCTACTGTTAGAATGACTGTCTCTGGAGCCTCAGTGGGTTCTAAATCAGGGAGAAGAGCAGCAGGAAGTTGGAATGAACCATGAGAACTTGATAAAGAATACAAGCCTCTGAGGAAGGGTTTAACAAGGTGGATGCCTTCACCTGCAAGGAACAAAAATCTCTAGATTAATTAGTTCAAATAATAAGGAAGCGTATGTGTCAACCCACATGACAGGAAGTTGTAGGTAAGGCATCACAGATAAGGGTTTCAAGGACCTTCACTCTGCTTTTCTTATAATCTATGGGCTTTGGCCCTCTCTCTATAGAGGCTTCATCCTCAGGCCAAGAGCAAAAGAACTACAAGAATTACAAAGGCCACCTTGAAAAGTACATTAGCCAGAGGAAGATTGGGACCATTTTTCTTATGTCCTTTACTAGGAAGAAGGAAGCATTTTTCAAAACCATCCCCCTCCCCCAGATTCCCTCTCATGTCTCATTAGCCAGATTTAGGTCACCTTCCCAAGTCTCCACCAAGAACAGTGGAAGGAAGAGGTTCACATGATTGACATCATCTGGGACGGAGGAGATGGCCAGGGCTCAGCTAAGTGGCTACTGAAGGGGAAAAGAAGGGGACTGCATGCTCTGTGTCCCCTCTATGTTCAGTCTCCGGTCATAGGCAGTCACTTTCTCTTTACAGAGAGGAAAACAAAGGCTCTGGGAGATAGGGGCCTCCTAGATTGGCTGTGTTCTCATCTTCCCAGAGGGAGCGTCTCTGACTCTTGCTCCTAAGTCACTCCTTCATCGGGGCCTGGCCTGAGTGCTCGAGAGCCCATGTACCAGGAGGTGTCAGATGCTGCATCCAAAGAGGGCACGGTCAGTGCCCAGGGTCCTCCCTGTGCCTACGCTCCTTTTACAGGGCTACAGGCTTGGTCGGCTTCAACAAAGTCCCCCAGGACTGAGGACTGGGAGCAGCAGTTTAAAGCACCATTAAAAACAAAACAAAACAAAACACAGAAGCCCAGACATGTAGGCCCGAGGAACCATCTGGGATACAACAGACTAAAGAGGGTGGGTACCAGATGTGGAGTCTCCCATGGACAGTCATGCACCATGGACAGTGGATAAGGGAGGCAGGCTGGCCTGCTGAGGCTCACAGCAGTGTTTTCTTTGCTTTCTCTTCTTTGTCATATACCAATTATGGGAGCAGATACCTGCCTACTGAGCACTACGGCCCAAGGTTCATCCTGTGCAAAGAGGGAACCAATGTGGGATGTTTTCTTCTCTCCTGGGCCTTCATGGGGAAGCATGTGAGCTGGAAGCAATAAGAATGATCCTGTGATCATTTTGAAAAGAAAAAACATCAGGAACTAGAGAAGCCAGTTGCTTGTCTTGGGACAGCAATAGAACTGGACTTGAACCAAGTCTCATCTCTCAGACCCATGTCTCTTCATCTGAACTGGGCTGATTTCCATCATCTAGTTGATAATCAAAACCGAACCAGGCATCTGTTTTCCTAAGAGAGTCCAGAGCCCACTGTGATTGATGTTCCAGTGTGGGCGAGCGATCTCCTGGCTTCCCTGCCGAACTGACTCCGCTCAGAACCAACCACGGCAGAGTTTTTTTTCATCTCCCTGCCTTGTCCTTCAAAGAACTGGGTCTGCGGGGGTTGTCTTTCACAGTTTACTCTACAGTTACTTCCCGCGTGTGCCAACAGTGTCCCCTCACCTCCAGCAACCTGATACCTCATTGCAGTTTTGCTCTTTAGCCACTTAATCCCCACTACATATTAATAACACAAGTCTAAACCATTAGGAATTATTGAGGTTGCAAGCACGCAGGCAGAAGTGGCCTGGAATGACAGCTGCTCCTTATTTAGAGCAAAGGTGATTATAATTCACAAAGAGCAATGAACTAGTTTTCAGAAGGACAGAGTCAGAATCAAAAAGATTGGCAAGGTTGGAAGTATTCCCAGTGTTGGATTCTAGAATTTAGAAAACAGAGGCTGCTTGGCTCTCTTTCTCCCATTTCAAGGAGTTGAGCTCTTAGCTCTCTTGACTTTGAATCCTATGGGTTTGGTGAACCACAATGAACCTGTTTTTAAAGTTACCAGAACCTACCTCCAGATTCTGGGAGTACCAGAGGCTGGTAAAAGTCAAGAGCAAAGAGTAAGTAGAATTGGAGACATCCCAGCACTGCTGGAAAACACTTGCAAAATGCTGTTAGGAACGTCTGGTATTGAGGTCAGTTGAGAGGAAGGAAGGACACAGATTCAGCTATGTTCTCCTCTTCTCTAGGAGCATCTATAATGTCTTCTTTAGGAGCATCTATAATGTCTATGCTCCTAAAGTCACCTCTTCATTTGGACCCTGGTATGAGAAGTTAATCTTTAACTCTGCCTCTTCCTCTCCCCATAATCCATCATAGTTAAGGACAGAGAACCCAACTGTGTTCGGCCTTTGCTTCCCCACAGCACCCTCCAGGGCCTGAGCACAGGGAGACAAACCAGGCACTTAATGCACAGAACCGAAGGATGCCACCAGTCCAGGAGTCCCGCAGTTCTGCACGTGGACATCATACTCACCACGCCCTGCTTCCTCCTGCTGTCCTCCTAAATGCCTGCCGTGCAGGAGCGGGCAGCGAACATTTGTTGCCCAAGGTTCTCTCTGCAGCTTGAGATCCTCAACTGTCTCCCTGTCACGTGCAGAAGGCCATCCAATGTGGCCCACACAGCCCTGCTCTGGCCGCTATCTCCGTCCTTGCCTCAGAGACCACCACTCTGCCCCAGTTTACACTCCATGGGTCCTAAACTCCTGGAGTCCCTTTCCATGGAGTCTAGCACAGAAGTGGAATTCAGTGAAAGACTATCAAGTAAATAATGGACAAGTCCCTAACCACTATTAGCACACTGCTATGATGAACCATATGATGGCAGAAATAAAAGCCAAGGAGATGGTGTAGCAGTGGCTAAGAGGTCCGGATATGGAGCCCAACTGCCCGGGTGGAATCCCAGCTCCACCCGCGTGCATGGACTGCTGATTGCTCTAGGCCTTAGTTTCCTAAGAAAGAGAGAGACCAAGAGAGAAAAGGGAAGGGAGAAGGGGAAGGAAGGAGAGAAGGATGTAGGGAGGGAAGAAGAGAGAGAAGGAAGAGAGAGAGGGGGGAGGAAAGAGAGCACCTAATTCATTTGTTGTTGTGCAGACTTTAGAAAATAATTCATGTAAATCCTTAGCGTAATGGTTGACACATATAAGTGCTCCATAAGTGATATTTAATGTTCTTACAAATTGAAAACAAAATCCAATCTTAGAGAAGTATTTATAAATCTACTGACTGCAGCTGAATTTCATGAGGTGACAGTGACATAGAGCTAAGCAGTTAGATGCCTCCAGTTACCCTGAGAAGTCCAAGACCTTTCTTTAGCAGATGCCTGCCAAGACCGAGAGAGAGAGAGAGAGAGAGACAGAGAGAGAGAGAGAGAGAGAGAGAGAGAGAGAGAGAGAGAGAGAGAGAGAGAGAGAGAGAGAGGCTGCAGTCTTGCCCTGGAAGACGCCATAGAGGAATGAAGGCACGGAGTCTGGGCTTCCATGTCTCAGTAGTAAGACCCCGCACCAGAATTTGTTCCCTCATTACTTAGTGTCTGAGCCTTGAAGAAAACATGTAAATTATGCAGAAAGGCACCATATTGTCTGAGGCAAATGAGACCTTCATTATCCCTGTGTGAGCAGGGCTTAGCCAACAGAGCAGAGAGAAACAGTAAACCCTTCAAGGTCTGGCAGCACAGATGGGTGCTCAAAAAGGTTCCAGGGACCCTCAAGAGCAGGGCCAAATGCTGTCGTTATTCAAGTGATTAACACATGGCCAGGCACGTGGTGTGTCCCTAATGATCCTGCTTCTCTGCAGCCTTCTCCAGGGGAGGCAGCTCATCTGCCCACAATCCTCACCACCACACCCCAAAACACACTGCCTACAACCCAGAGGGTTGGCGCTCTCCTTACCCACCCCCACCACCACTGATAGTAGTGCCCATTCCCATTGATTCAAAGACCTCCTGTCTCCATGAGTCACAGTCCCTGGTTGTACCATTGTCTCCTACCCCAGCTCTCTCACACGTTGACTATATTCAAATTCATCCTGTGTTTACTGGGGACCATGCATCCAGTGCCTGGCATAAAGTAGATGCTCAACATTTGCTGAGTGTTGGCATTGGTTTACAGTCTTCCTTTCCACCCCCAAACCCTGCTGCCATCTCAGATGCCCTCAAGATCTGTTGGAAGTTTCTCCCAGCCTCCAGAATCTTGCTTTACCTATGTCCTCAGTCTCCTCCTCCATACCAGCAACTCATATTAATGGTCACACAGTCTGGCCCCGCCAATGCCTGGCTTTAAATTCTTAACCTTGCAACATCATCAGTCTGACCTCAATCTTTTGTTTTCTCCTCTCCCATGCCTCACAGGTTTGACCCAAACTACCACTATTTTTCTCAAGTCCTGTACTTCATCTGTTCTGCCACTATCAAGGTACAGGTCACCACATATACTTTCTCCCCAAACTCCCTCTAGCCCCTGATCTGTCTGTTCACTTGCCAAATTAACTGTATATTCACATATTGTTATTTCTTCTCTCATAGTCTTAGGAAGGGAAGCTTTTATTTTTTTCAAACTTAATCCCTCTACTCTTATACCCTATCATTATCTTTTTGTGAAGTGTGCATTTCTGTACCCTGTCTCTTTGTTCTATCATTCAACTTCTAAAGTTACTTCTTATTTGTCAAACCCAATGAACTTTCAGTGCTTAACCATCGTTGTTTTATTTGAAGCATTTGACAAGGTGAGCCACATCCTTTTTAGAACGTTCACCCAGAACTCACCTTGAGTTTTTCTCTTCCCTTACACTCATCCTTGCAGGTAACTTTCCCGAACCTCTACTTCTATTCAGTCTTCTCTGATGTTCCTGGAAGATTTGTCCTTGATTTTCCTCTCGTCTTACTCTGTACCCACTCTTGGATCACAGTACATGGTTTCTCCTGAATCTGGGCTCATATAATAATTCCTAAAATTATGCTCTCAGCCAAGATTTCCCCTTGAACTTCAAACTCATACATTCAACTACACATGGAAGCCTCCACCTGGAAGGAAAACCTCAGCATGTTCCAGACCCTGTGCTGTCTCTTTCAATCACATGCCCCCTACTCCTGAGCTTCCATTTCACCTAGCAGCCTGTCTGCACATAGCTGAAGCTCAGACATGTGGGTGACTAGGCTAAATCTAATCTAGTGTTCTTCCTTCTCTGACTGAGTTTGGGTGGGCACTGGGATTGGAACTGTTAGCTAAAAAGTGAAAGAGCTTTAACCTGAAATGTGGACATAGAGAGGCTGTTAAGAAATTAACTGGGAGATAGAGACCCCTGGGGTTTTGGAAGGAGAAAGCAATAGAAATTGAGATGTGATCACTGACATTTATCCAAAAGGAGGCCATGTCATTGGACACCAATGAAGTCCACTCTTCTAAGGAGTTCTGTCCACTTTGGATAATATATTTTGAGTGTCTGTATGTTGAGTTCTGGAATGTGGTGAGGGGATTGCAAATTCCAGTCAACTTCACCACCATCACTAGTGCCCCAATCCTGCCCACTTACCAGATGTGATTTGTGGAAGACAATGAGATCAAGAGTAGCCAGAACCAAGAAGATCTACAGAAAAGTCACACACAACAAGACCAAGCTTTCAGTCTCCACTTCTGTCTCCTTGAACTGCCTGATTTAAATGGTCTGCCATGTCCTAATGCAGATATTTCCATGATGATGAGAGTAGTATTATGTTTACATTCTATCCTAGTCACAGGTAATTCACTTCTTCAAGTGACAAATGTTGTGTATTAAGTGCCACATCAACTTCCCACGCAGACCAGTTTGAGAACTCTGAGAATAGCTCTTGCATTGGCTGATCAGCCATCTGAGCTGTGATTGGCTGAATTTCTTCATGCTCTGATTGATCCAAATATCAGACAGTGGTGCACATTTACAAGAGCACAGGTTTCAATGACTACTCCTGCTGTGATATCATGGCAGAGAACTGTACATGGAACAAAGCACTTTGTTTTTGAGTAAACACCCAGTTCAACATATAATGCAAATTAAATGTTCCTAAACATCCCAAATCATTAACTAATGAATGACCAGTATCAAGTTATACTCGTCAGTTTATACTGGTCAGCCTACAACACCCCCTGCCCAGAGTCACACGGTCCATTGAGGTCCATTGGATCTGCTGTTTCTGGGGAAAAGTACTATTTATCAAGTCTGGTCACCAAGCAGTCTTTTTCTCTGGTGCCCACCAGCATCAGAGTGTGGCTGCCCCCTTTTCATGTTGCCACTGACCTATCTCCACCTGATTCCCATAGATCTGTATCTTACAGGAACACTTCTTTGCATATATTATTTTATTTGAGCCCCCACACCCCTCCTTGAGAAAGGCTATTCTAACTCCTATCAGTCCAGAATCAGGCTTTGTGAAGCAAGCCATCCATCCAGTGAGTGGGAGGTGGAATTGGGATGGAAACCTATGTCAGCTTGACTCTTGGACTCAACTCCTAGCAACTCCCTGCACTCTAACTCCTGTCTCCCCATATATCCAACAGGGATGCCCATGCAAGTCTCAACACCCAGGCAGCCCAGTGGCCTTCGTTCATTCCATAGGCTGAACAGCACAACTCTTATAAGTTCTGTGAGTCTTTTGTCTGTGCTGCTACTTGGAGCATCCTTTTCCCACCCAAATTCAGCTCAGTGCTCCTGCCTCCTGACCAAGCTCTATCTCTGCTTCCCCAATTGGGTCATTTTTCTATAGTGCCCCTTACCTCATCTTCCCTTGTACTTTGGGATTTAAACACATCTCATGGCCCTCAAAAGTGCTGTAGGTTTGGGGAAGTCCTGACCATCTCTGATTCATTACTATACTTTCACTAAACATGTCCAATGCCAAGGAGATACACAAGAATTGTCCATGAACTAGAAGGATGAGCCAATAGATGGATATAAGAATGAATGTCTGAAGCAGGGAAGGAATGAGTGAATGAATTAATGGATTGAAATGAAAATGAAAACCCAAAGAGAATGGCAAGAGTCCTGAGCAATTATTATAAAGAGTAATGAGATTGGATTCTTTGAAAAGCATGGTGGAGAGGAAGAATGTGCTGAAATCAAGATGATTCTAAAATGCAAATAGGGGTCCTGGTGTGGAGAACTGAGAAAAGCACTCTTCATTTCCCAGAAACCCCATGTTTCAATCTCCACTCACTTACGAATAGTAGTGTGCTGGTTTCCAGAACTGCTCAGTTTCATAAGGTGCTCACCCTTATTCCTGACCATTAACAAGCAGCCATGATACAACAACACTACAGTGGATAAGAACTTTGGTGCACCTACCATGTCCCTGGCATTCTCTCAAATATCTCATTTAATTCTGATAAAAACGTGATGAGACATGTACTTATCGGATTTTACAGATGAGAGAACTGAGATTTAGAGAAGTTAAATGATCTTAGCATCGCTTACTAATAAGTGGCTGAGCCAAAACTTAAACTCAAGTCATCTGACTTCAGAGTTACCCTTCCTTATCACTTCCATCACGTGATGTGGCAGCACATTCCCGTAGCTGGCGATGGCAGTAAGACTCCATTCTTTGAGCACGTGCTACAGGGTGAGCCAAGCACTCTGTGGACATTGAGTCCATAGTAACCTGGTGCACTGTAGGAGTGTTGTCTACATTTTACAAACAAAGATGCTAAGGTTTATGACCTAGGGACAACATGAGAAAGTGACAAACTAAAATTTGAACGCGGGTTGGCTTATTCCATAACCCATGTTCTTCACCGTAGTAGATCTAAGAAGAGACACTCATGATTTTCGTTCTCATTCAATGGATGACTGTGGGGTCACGGAAAGAGTCTGGTATTTGAATTCAGGTTACCTGTCTTCCAGTGTTGGCTCTTCCACTTAGCTCTATACCTTGGACACATCAGTAAACATTTCTGGGTCTCAATCTCCTCATCTGTAAGATGGAGCCAACCACACCACCTTAGAATTATCGTGAGATTAAATAAGAAGTCAATATTGGAGAAAGCCCTGGGCAAATCATTGCCTCTAGGAAGTGGAAGGAGGAAATTGATATAATTATCCTTGTCCTGGGAGAAGGTAAAATAAGTCCCACAGAGATGGTGTGACTATGGAAATCACCTCACAGAGAGTTGTTCATTAGGTCAGGAATGGAGCCCAGGTGTCCCTGGGCAGAGGACCATGTGCCTTTTGCTAGTTGACCAAGAGTCATGATTTTGCAAGGAGGAGATGCTTCCGGTTGCAGGTGCTTCTTCAGTTTTCAGTGTGCCTGGTGCCCCATCTCCCACCTCAGCCCAGCCCTTTCAGGGCTCCTTGACATTCGGGGTAAAAGTCTTTTTCCTTCTTTCCTCGGCTTGACTGTTGAATTAAGTGGTCTTATTCCGTTAGAGTTCCACCCAGAATGAGCAATTCTGAGGGAAAGCAGCGTGCGCCTGGTCAGGCCGGCTCGTCAAGAGCTTGAGATTCTCAGCTAATGAACATCGTGTGGGAGCTGGTTGGGATTAAGCCATTATCTGTGTGATCTTCACATGACCCTTTATAGACCAAAATTCATACGTTCCAATTCTGTGCTTAACTAGGAAGGCTCTGCTGCTCCTTTCTCCTCTGCTCTCATTTCTCTTCAATCTCCCGGACCCATTATGCAGCAATTTTGCTTTCTCCAATTTCATTTTCTCTTTCAAAGTAAAATGTCATTTGTCAGGCAAACCACATATTCTTTGGATCCCTATCTGCTAAATTATTCCTGAACTTGACTTTTTGGGGGCCCCATTCTGGCTGACCTAAATTCTTCTCTGTCTTCTACCATTTCTCCCTTCTCTCTGAAGGCAGCCGTTTGTGGCTTCATTGCCTGAAGAAGCTGTTCTGGAAGCACTTATCTGTTACCCCAGTTGGAAAGTTATCATCTCTATCTAAATTAGCTAGTGTGATCTTTTATCTGAACTCCAGGCAGAGCTGATCCTTTGCATGAGAACTACCCATCAGGTTTCAGACCCATCAGAAATGTCATTCTAAGATGATTCATTCTGGAACTAACATTCAAGTCCTCAGTGTTTCTAAATACAGAGATTGTCTCTGTAGCCAGTTTTTAAAAGAACTTGCCACGCTCTCAGGGATAATACCTGAGTCCCAGTTGGGCCCTCTCCTGCCCACCTCAGAAGACATGCACTGTGCAGTCCCCTGGTCTTTCTGTCCTGGTGTCACCAGCTGTAGAGGGAATGCACGGTGGGGCAGGACCGGGTTGGGTAGAGAGCAGAACAGTTCCAGAGTGGCAAAGAATGACTGCATACAACTCACCTCCAGGGGTAGCAGCAAAGAGATTTTGCAGTGAAACCATGACTGTTAACACCTCAAAAATGATCTCAGCAGGGGCCAGCAGCCCTGTCTATTCCATGATCAGAGTGCTGGGCTGGTTTTGAAGTACCCCAAATCCAGAGAATGTGACCATGTGTAAATTCAGAACTAAGCTTGTGAAGATAGTAAACTGTGTGAAGGATGGTTAAAAGAACTGGAATGTTTAGTCTGGAGTGGAGAGCTTTTATGGGGATAAGCAGGGTGGAAAATTTTGTCTCAGACTCCTGTTTTGCAAATTAGAAACCTGAGACCCAGCACAGACCCAGAGAATAACCAGAGTGAACTTTTAAAAGAATAAATGAGATCATTTCACTTGCTGCCTGAACCCTCCAATGACTTCTCTACTGCTCTTAGAATGAAAGAGACGACCCCAAGCCCTGGCCTCCAAGACCCCTCACAAGGGTGCCGGCCTCATGTGAGGTAGGGGACCAACGAGGCTGCCCCAATCCAGACCCCCAATACCAAAGTAGAAGTTCATTTCTCTGCCTTGTTATCGATGACACCAGAAGTCACAGACCAGACCCGACTGCAAACGCTGTCGGCTGATACCTCAGAAAAAGGGCCCTCACCTACTTCATCCACATGGTGATGTGGGTCAAGGGAATATGGGAGGGCAAGTCCAGGCGGTGAGCAGCTTCAGGGAGGGGCAGCACACCAAGGGATGGATGATAACGCTGCTGCACAGGTCATGGCCGCTGCATTGAAGTCTATGAAGGCTGGTAAATTTTATTATAAATAAAAAGTTTGAATAATTAAAAAGTCAGAGATGAGTGTTCAAGGGCAGGCAGGAAGGTTCTTCTCTTCCTGAAGGTGGAACTTCTGCTCTGGCTACAAGTGGCACCTGAGGGCGCCATTGTTTTTCAGAGTCCACTGAAGTGTTCACTCTCAGGGGGCCCTCCCTGGCCACCCCGACAGAGCTCACCCATCACCTACCTTTCTCTCAGCTGAGCACCCTGCTTATTTATTTTTCAGCTCTCATCACACTTTTTACTTATTTACTCACTTGATTCAATTCCTTTTGTCTAGGCTTCCCCTGCACCCCACTAGACTCTACCTCCATCGGGTAGGGTTTCCTCTGTCTCAGTCATCGCTGTATTAGTTATGTATTATTGCTTAACAAAGTTATGCCAAAACAGAGTAGCTTAAAATGACAAGCATTTATTGTTACATGGTTTCTGTGGGCCAGGAATTTAGAAGCAATGTTGCTGAATCGTTCTGGATTGGAGTCTCTCAATTGTGATGAAGAGGTTGGCGGGGCTATAGTGTATAGATGTTGGCTGCAGCTATAGCTTAGCTGCAGCTGTGACTTTGTTATATTCCAAAATGGAGCTAGTTGGCAGAAAGCCTGAGCTTCTTTCCACTTGGGCCCCTTGGAGCATGGCTTGAGCACCCCCATAACATGGAGGCTGGTTTCCCCTGGAAATGCAAAGAAAGCGAGGTGGAAGCCACCATGTCTTTTGTGACCCAGCCATGGAAGTCACACATTGTGATTTCCATTGAGTAGTCATTGTGGAAGGGGATCCCTCAAGGATGTGAACATCAGGATGTGGAGGTCTTGGGCCATCTTGAAGTCCGGCTACCACCAGCGTACTCTCCTTCAGCCTCCAGTATAGTGTTGGCATAGGGTAGTCACTTAATATATGTTTGTTTAGTGAATGAGAGAAGGGAGACACCCCAAGTAAAGTCAGTATTAGCAGGATTAGTGACTGAAGCCAGTCTTGAAATCAGGTCTTCAGTCTCTTGCTGAAGGCTCCCCCTGTACCACAGAGACATTTTTAACACTTCCCCAGCTGTATGCCCCATTTCCTGACATATATCCCTCTTTCCTGGTTGTACTAGATGGTACCCAAACCCGATGGTGAGCCTTCCAGAAGGGAAATGCATCGCTGGAACTTGCCTCTGCTTCAGTACCTGCAGGGGAGAGCGGGGGTCCTGGGAGGCTGAGGGGAGGTGAGGGCCTAACGGATTCACAAGCCACATCGAGAGTCTGAGGCCATGGTTCTGACTCGGCAGGAGGTTGAGCAGTGCGCTCAGGGTGAAGCCCAGGACTCTGCAGTTAGGAGAGCTGGTGGTTAAAGGACAGAGAATCCCACCCCTCCAGCTCTTTGTACCACTGAAGACATCCCTCTGGTGGGGGGTGGTTTATGGGAGGCTGGGGTTGAGGAGAAGAATTCCACCCACGAACCTGCCAGAGTAAGAATATTAATACATTGTCACCAGGAAACGGAGCATGGGGCAGGGAGGCAGAGGGGGTGAGCCACAAGGACCAGAGGCAAAAGACTGGTCCGGAACTGGAGTGCTGGTTGTTTGGGGTCTTTAAAAATAATTTTGGCAGGGAGTGTGTGTGTGTGTGTGTGTGTGTGTGTGTGTGTGTGTATGTGTGAGAGAGAGAGAGAGAGAGAGAGAGAGAGAGAGAGAGAGAGAGAGAGAGAAGGAGGGAGGGAGAGAGTTAGCTTCTGGTCTCCAACTGGGAATCGGATTCATTTAACTTGTTCAGAGTCAGTTGCAATAAACCAGGTGGTTCTGCATAGCTCATGCAAATCACTTCTCCTCACACATGGCTGTAGCCCCAGCTGCCAAAATGTTGTCATGTTCTTGTCTCCAGAGCCTTAATAAGAAGAAAAACTACAGTCTGGAGTGTATATGTGCTCAACACTCTCCTTAGTTATCACTGAGCCTGTGTGGCCACTACTAACCCTGTCAGCAGGCCCCGTTTTGCCAAGTCCTTAGGAAAGCTGGAGAGATGTGGATGGGACCGGAGGGCCAGGGGTCCAGCCCCTCAGGACACAGTCTGACTGTGGCTCTGCCCAGGCTCTGCCTTATCAGGACCACAGAGACTTAAGTAGGAACCCAGCCCCACATTCCAGTCCTGCCCCGGTTCTGCTGATTGGGTCTGACTGCAACCATCACGTCGCTGTTCCCTGATTCTTGTGAGAACTGAGACGATCGAGTCAGGATTCCCAATTGCTTTTACTTCTTAGTTCAGTAGAAGATGATCTTCATGCAGCACACGAGGGTAAGCATGAAAGCTTACCAGTGCCCCCAGGGGCCTCTAGAAAGGTTTGACTCACCTGCTTCTGCCCACCACCTCAAAGAAATATCATTTCTTTGTGGTAAGAATATTTAAAGTCTTTTCTTCTAGCTGTTTTGAAACACACAATACATTACTGAATTGTATCATGCAATAAACGCCAGAGGTTAGTCCTCCTATCTGTGATTTTCTACCTGCCGACCAACATCTCTTCGTCTCCATCCTGTCTCCACACCCCAGGGTCTAGTAACCACTGTTTTCCACTGTTTTAGTCTTTGTTTCTGTGAAATGTTTTTTTGGATTCCACATATGAGTGAGATCATGTGGTATTTTCTTCCTGTTTCTGGCTCATTTCACTTAATGAAATATCTTCTAATTCACCCATGTTGTAACAAATGACAGGATTTCTTTCTTTCCTTTTTTATGGATGAATAGTATTCCATTGTGTGTATATGTATATGCCTCTATCTATCTATCAATCATCTATCTATCTATCTATTTATCTATCTATCTATCTATCTATCTATCTACATTTTCTTTATCCATGCATCCATTGATGGACACTCAGATTCCATATCTCAGCCATTGTGAATAGCGTTGCAATAAACATGAGACATATGTCTTTGGTATAATGATTGATGTAATAATCCTGTTCTCTTTAGTATATACCCAGTAGTGGGATTCCTGAATTATATGATAGTTCTATTTTTACTTTTTGAGAAGCCTCAATCATGGTCATACCAACTTCTATTCCCACCAACAGTATACAAGGGTCTCCTTTTCTTGATATCCTTGACAGCACTTGTTTTCTGTTATCTCTTTAATAGTTTTTTTTTTTTTTTCCTAACTGGAGTGAGGTGATTTCTCATTGTGGTTTTGATTTGCATTTCCCTGATGATTAGGGATGTTGAGCAATGTATTTTGGACATTAACCCCTTGTCAGATACATAGTTTGCCAATATTTTCTCCCTTTCTTTAGGTTGTCCCTGCACTCTGTTTGATGTTTGCTTTGCAAAGAATTTTTGGTTATCCTTCAACAGATGAATAGATAAAAAATACGTGATGTATATATATTTATATATATCACATATATCATCTATAGATGATAGAATACTACTCAGCTTTAAAGAAGAATGAAATTGTGGCATTTGCTGGTAAATGGATGGAGTTGGAGAATATCATGCTAAGCGAAATAAGCCAAACCCAAAAAACCAAAGGTTGAATGTTTTCTCTGATATACAGATGCTAATTCACAATAAGGGAGGAGGGGCTAGGGAAGAACAAAGTTACTTTATATTAGGTAGAAGGGAGTGAAGGGAGGGGAAGGGGTATGGGGGAAGGAATGATAGTAGAGTGAAACAGACTTTATTACCTATGTACATATATGACTGCATGACCAATGTGATCCTGCAATACATACAATCAGAAAAATGAGAAATTATGCTCCTTTTATGTATGATCTATCAAAATGTATAAATGCTTTCTACTGTCATGTACAACTAATCAGAACAAATTTAAAAAATTTTTTAAAAAAGATGCAAAAGAACTTGGAGCTGCTACTGTAACACAAGAATTCCACTAATGAATAACTTCCATAATTAATTCTTTCTTCCTCAAAAAAAAAATCAGTTAGCTGTAGATACATGGATTTATCTCTGGGCTCTCCATTCTGTTCCATTGGTTTATGCTGTTTCATGCCAGCACGTAGCACATTTGGAAGCTGGTGGTGTGGTGACTAGCTTTGTTCTTCTACTGAAGATTGCTTTGACTTGCACATTCCCTCTCCCACCAGGACTGGCAATGTTCTGGATCTTCTTGGGTTCTGGGGTGAAGACTGCATGGAGCAGTGTCATGGCCAACGCCCAGAGATCACATGGGACAGGCAAGGAATTAATTTCTTCTGTTTTAAGGAATTTGAGGATCACCTGTTACTGCAGCAAAACCTCTACCATTCTGACGGTGCCATGGCACATTGATGTACCCTTTGATCTTGAGGAAAGCTCTAGTCAACTGGGAGGTGACAGGCAAATGTTTATCACTCACACATGCAAATATCAGTAATGCATAACTAACTTTTTGAGTTTCTATCAGTTCTGTACTCATTGAATTTCTGCTTTATACTGAGGCTAGTAAAAAGGCTTCAGTTACTTATCCATACAGAAAGAGGTGATTTTTTTTCTATGCCTCATTCAGGGAGAATTAAAATTTCCCAGAACCTCTGTTGAAGCTCCTGCAGCATATAATTACAGTAATGATGACAAGCTTGCTTTACAAAGTCTCACAGTCTGAGTTCGAGCCCTGCTCTCTCATATACTGGGTGACCTGAGGCAAAGGGATTCATCTGTTTCTACATGGGAAGTAAGAGGAATGGGAATAACAGGAGACTCACTTAATGGCTCCTTGCCAGAAATAAATGAGTTAATACGTGTAAGGGCTTTAGGCCAGCACCTGGCCACGGCTTGTACTCTGTACGCTTGAGTAGCAGATGTGCTCTTACACTCCCATCCCATAATCTACCATTTGAAAATTTTCTAATCTTATGAGTTCAGCTTTAGTATCCTCTGAAGCAACTTTATCTATGGCTAATCCTAATCCAGAATCAGGTAGAAAAGAAAAGTCTGGGAAGATAGTTCCAGCTTAGCTAGGTTGACACAAATCAGCCATCACAGATTGGAGCTGTGGATTGCAGTAGGCTGAGAAGCCACACTGAGGATTCTTCAGGGAAAGATCGTAGAAAGATCTCTCTGTGGGGACAGGGTGGAGAGTGACTGGCAGTTGGGAGACAGAAAGTGGGAAGGATTGATTGCCACAGGATTCTGTAATTTCTAAGGTGCTGCTTCAAACACTGTGGGACAAGGTCTGGTAACCATACAAAAGCAAATAATTACAAGGGTAATTTTAGTTCTAATTACTGTGACATAACACAAAAGTAAAATAAATATACACACAAAAGATTAAGATACTTCTCCCCCCATAGATAATCAGTCCATTTAATTAACTTCTCCCATGTGATATTCTTATTGATTTAATTCTGAATTTTTTTTTCCAGCGACAATGTAAGTGTGTTAAATGATCAGAACAATTCACTCATATTTTATCCTCATGTGTGGTATAAAAGAAAAGTGAAGGACTGGATCTTCCTACCTAGAACTAAAGAGTTTGTTGAATAATAGCTCTAGACTTATGTGTGAATTTCAGTTCCAAATAATAAAAATAAAAAATAACAACCCCAAAACCCCTGGAAGAAGGAGAGAAGGAAACACTTATTCCACGGAATGCTGCCTGGTGCTGAGCGTCCAGGTTTCTCTCTGTCCCCTAAACCTCCCTGTGATTGCTGGGTCTTGTACACTTATTTCTGGCTAGCTGATTGTGAAGAGAAGTGACAGGTGCCACTCTGGGCTAAGGGAGCTTGGAGCTGGACACCTCCCTCAGCGTTCTCTTCTCCACTATGGTGACTTGGGGGTTGTGCTCCAGATGACTGAGCTACCAGGTGGAAGACAACTGTCCAACCAGCATGGGCTTCGTAGGAATGAAGATGGGCTTTCGTTATAAAATACAGTTGGAGGTTTGTTACCTCCTCGCACAGCCTGGCTAATATATCCGCCAAAGCCTGGGTCAGGTGCTTCCATGCCTCTTTTCTCAGAGGCTGTCCCCATGAGTCCATGATGTGTGTAGCTTACCCAAGCTCCCTGAGTTTACGGCATTGAGTTTGAACTGATCTGTAGCAAGCCCCAGGCCCGTAGATTTTTCTATCCTGCCATACCAGATCGTACCCTGTTATCTTCCCACTGAAGAATCCAAAGAACTTGGCCATGGTGGGGGGATTGATGGATGAGAAAGCATTGGGAGGGATGTAAAGTTCTAGCTGAACCTAAGCCTTCCCTGGGTCTTCCTGTTTGCATCTCTGACTATACTTCCACTTTTTTCCTTTTTAAATGCATTTTTTATTTGTCTTAATTGGTTATACATGACAGTAGAATGCATTTTGACACACTGCACACAAATGGAGCATAACTTCTCAGTCCTCTGGCTATACATGGTGTAGAGTCACACTAGCAGTGTAATCACACAAGTATGTAGGGCAATAATGTCTGTCTCATTCTACCATCCTTCCCATCTCCACCGCCTCATCCCTTCCCTCACTCTCTTTCACAATCCAAAGTTCCTTCATCTTCTCTATTGCTGCCCACCCCCACTATGGATCAGCATCTACTTATTGGAGAAAACATTCGACCCTTGGTTTTGGGGGATTGGCTTCTTTCACTGAGCATGATATTCTCTAGTTTCATCCATTTACCTGCAAATGCCATAATTTCTTTCTTCTTTAAGGCTGAGTAATATTCCACTGTGTATATATACCACATTTTCTTTATCCATTCATCTGTTGAAGGTCGTCTAGTTTGGTTACACAGTTTAGCTATTATGAATTGAGTTGCTATAAACATTGATGCTGCTGTGTCATTGTAGTATGCTGATTTGAAGTCGTTTGGGTATAAACCAAGGAGTGGGATGGCTAGGTCGAATGGTGGTTCCATTTCAAGTTTTCTGAAGAATCTCTATACAGCTTTCCATAGTGGTTGTACCAATTTGCAGTCCCACTAATAGTGTATGAGTGTATCTTTTTCCCCACATCTTCACCAACATTTATTGTTGCTTTTATTCTTGATAATAGCCATTCTGAATGAGAATCTTGGAGTATTTTAATTTGCATTTCTCTAATTGCTAGAGATGATGAACATTTTTTTCATATGTTTGTTGATTGATTGTATTTCTTCTCCTGTGAAGTATCTGTTCAGTTCCTCAGACCATTTATTGATTGGGTCACTTCTTTTTCTTTTGATCCTGGAGGTAAAGTACAACTTTGGCTAATAGCATGGATTTCTGAACCTCTTTTGCTTAGAAGCTTATGACCTTGACAAAGATTCTTCACTTCAAAAGCCTCGGCTTCTTCATTAACAAAAATGGGGATAAAAGTACCTACCTCATATGATGGTTTTAAATATTCGACAAGATGGTGTCTGCAAAGTGCTCAGTGTGGGGTCTGACACAATGGAAGTAATTGGTAAATAACAGCTAATAAACATGGTAGCCCAAAGTAGCCTGTGTTGGTCAACTTTTTGTCACTGAGACCAAAATACTTGACATAAACAACTTGCAGGAAGAAAGATTTATTTTGGCCCTTAGGTTAGAGATTTTAGTCCATAGTCGGTTGGGTTCATTGCTCTAGACCATAGGTGAGGCAGAAGGTCATGGCAGAGGGGTGTGGTAGAGGACAGCGGCTCAGCTCATGGCAACTGAAAGAGGAGTGAGAGAGAGAGAAAGGGGGCCAGGGACAGATAAAGTCCCCCGGGGCACATCCCCAGTGACCTCCCACCTCCAGCTATGTCCCACCTGCCTACCATCTACCATCTCACAGTAATCCACTTGAATTAATAATACCTCAAATGGATTAATCCACTGATGAGGTAACAGCCCTCACGACTTCCGGACAGTGGTGCAGTGAGGGTGGAGTCTTCAACACGTGAGCATTTGGGGAACATTCCAGACCCAAATCATAACACACTCATCCATTTTAAGATGTAATAGATTATTTTTCCAACAAATGTTTTCTCCAGGAGCTAACTGTGTAAATAGTCTTGGGCACAGTGGGACTGTAGTTCATTCCCTGAGAACGAACAGGACATTGAGTCAGCTTAAACGTCATGCTCGTTATTCGTTGTGATTCTTCTGAAGAGTTCTGGACTTGACATTGGGAGGCTGTTCTTCTAAAAGAGGTTCCATTATGAATTTCAGAGCTTTCAAAATCTCTTACCTGCAAAATGGGAATTCTGAATTTCTATTTTGCAGAATTGATAGGAGTATTAAGAAAAAAATCCATAGGGGAAATCTGTAGCACAGTTCATAACATGTAAGAGGTATTCAGTAACAGAACAACAGGTGTATAGGAGTCTCCATGTCCTCGGAAGGGAGGCTGGGGCAAGTCTCCTGGGAATAATGCAGGAGGACTCTAGGAAATTGTCTTGTAGTACACATACAGACTAACATTTTTTTCTTATTGAATTAGGAACATGCTATCTAGCCTCTTAATGAAAATTCAAATGTGCTGTATGGCAATGTTAACTAAAGGCACAATGTGGTACCACAGAGCTCTATAACTTACTCGTCATGAGAGACTGAAATTTCACACCCATTAAACACTAACCTGTTTCCCCTTCTCTCTCCAGTCTCTGGAAGCTACCGTTCTCCTCCCGGTTCTATGTGTATTTTAGATTTCTCATGCAAGTGGAATTATGCAGTATTTGTTCTTCTGTGACTGGCTGATATCACTAAGTATGATGTCCTTGAGGTTCATCTATGTTGTAACAAGTATGAAAATTTCTTTTTTTTTTTTTGATGCTGAATAACATAGTCATTTGATTACGATGAGAGAGAAAAATTAACATTTTCTTTTCTCTTATATACTTAGTTTTTCACTTACACATTGTAAATAGATCTTATGTTAGCTATAGAAAACTTGGAGGATAAACAAATTTTTTAAAGAGATAAAGATGAAACCCATCCATAATTTCAAAAACAGATATAGATACTTTTCAAGACGTTTTTCTAGATGTGTATTATATTTTTCAAATATATCATAATGTGAAACTCCTAGAAGAAAGCATAGGGTCAGAGAGCAACTTATAGGCTCAAGCAGTGACTTTTACAATGGGACTCAGAAAATAATACCCAGAGTTAATAAATGGGACGGCATCAAATTATAGAGCTTCTGCACAGCAAAGGAAACAATTAAAACTGTGAAGAGAGAGCCTACAGAATGAGAGAAAATCTTTCAAGCTACTCTTTCGACAGAGGATTAATATCTCTTCTGACAGAGGATTAATATCCAAAATGTATAAAGAACTCAAATTTACCACTAAAGCAACAGATAACCCAATTAATAAATGGGCAAAAGAATTAAACAGACACATCTCAAAGAAGAAACATAAATGATCAATACTTACATGAAAAAATGTTCAACATCTTTAGCAATTAGGGAAAAGCAAGTCAAAACCACACTGAGATTTCATCTCACACCAGTCAGAATGGCAGCCAATGAGAATACAAACAATAAAGCCAGGTGCAGTGGCGCCACCGTAATCCCAGTGACTCAGGAGGCCGAGGCAGGAATCCCAGGTTCGAGGCCAGCAAGATCCTGTCTCAAAACAAAAAAATAAAAAGGGCTTTAGCTCAGTGCTAAAGCACCCCTGGGTTCAATCCCCAGTACAAACAAAGAAGGAGGAGGAGGAGGAAGAGGAGGAGGAGGAGGAAGAGGAAGAGGAGGAGGGGAAATGTGGGAAAGGATGTGGAGAAAAAGAAACACTTTTATACAGTTGGTAGGACTGTAAATTAGTACAATCAGTATGTAAGGTGGTTTCTCAAAAGAGCAGGCATGGAACCACCATATGACCCTCCTATACTCCTTGGTGTTTATCTTGAAGAATTAAAGTCAGCATGCTATACATGCATACCCAAGTTTATAGGAGCACAATTCACAATAGCTAAAATATGAAACCATGTCTGTTAGTGGATGAATGGATGAAGAAAATGTGGTGTATGTATACAATGGAGTTCTGTTCAACCCTAAATGAGAGAGAAATTGTCATTTGCAGGTAAATGGATGGAACTCGAGAGCATTATGTTAAGCAAATAAACCAAACTCAGGGAGTCAAGGGTGGTATGTTTTCTCTCATATGTGGGAGCTAAGGGGAAAAAGGAAAAGAAAGGATGTTGTGGGGGGTTCTCACGAAAATCAAAGGGAGAGTAATAGAATACACGGGAGGGGCCAGGGGAGGGAGCAGCAGAGGGAGAGGGAAAACATTGGAGAATGATATTGACCAAATGATATTGTTAAATCGTGTGTGTGTGAATACTTAACAATGAATTCCACTATTATGTATCATTATAATGCATCAATAAAAATGTGGAAAGAAGAAAAAACAAAAACAAAAAAAGAGTGCTCATCCAAAAAAAAAAAAAATCATGGGTATGGTGTTATATTCTGCTTTTGCCTTTAGCAACGGTTTGGATCTATGGTTTCATATCAATACGTGTCTGTGACTGCTTATTACACCAGCTGCATAGTACTCCATTGTGTGGAGACAGCCTAGGCTGTAGGTGGTTTCCAATCAGGGGTATTTTAATCAACACTATAATCCTCAGAACTGAAATAATCACAGGTAAAACTTCATTAGCTCTACTATAATTCCTGTCCTCATTCATAAGTCTCCTGCTTATCCCTATTAAAAATAATTAAAATGTTTTCCAGTTATACCTATCTAATTATGTATTAATGGTCCCTAAGCCAAAAGATTATTACTGGGATTAATTACAGTAGAAACACTTGTTCACACATATACAATCCTTATTTCATATCAGCAGCAATGGTGAATCTTCAAACTGAACAGACCAAAATGATCTTTTATAACAAACAGTTGCCAAGCAGGATCCTCTTTGGAAAGGAGAGAATTACATCATTACTTAGTAATTCAGACAGGAGAAATGAGTTCTGAAGTAAGGGAATTTGGATATAAAAGCAGTTTGCTAAATTATAAACAATGTTGCAAAGTGGAAAGAATATGGGTTTGGAATCAGACAAAATGAAGTTAATGTTTGGCACTGACCCTTTATTTGCTGTGACCTCTTAAACAATTTACTTAACTTCTCTGAGCCCCCAGCTCCTTCATCTGAAAAATACATATTAATTAAATATCTACTGCAGGGTTTTCTTAAGGAGTAAAGCGATCATCTATAATAGCAACAAATTTTTTTTTTTTTTGCCACAAACTCATGAAAAATAAATTCCCCTCTTCCCATGCAGAAAATAGCAACAGAACTCTAAGAGTGAAATTTCTCCTCCTTGACTAGTAAGACACCGAGAACAGTTAAAGTCAAGGTCCTTCACAACTTAGAAGATGCTATGTCTTAGTCCAGTTCTATCTTTGATATCTCAGATTAGCAGAGTTCTCTACTAATAGGACGACCAAAGAATTGACATCCACATAGAGACTTTTGAGCTTAACTGGGCACTATAAATAGCTCTTAGGGGCAACAGGTGTGAACTTGAGCTCTTCCAGGCAGACAAGCCACCCCTAGTTTTTTATTTTTATTTTTTTGCCAGGGATCCAGGACCTGGCTCAGGCTAAGCAAACACTCTACCACTGAGCTCTATACCCCAGCCATCCTAGAGTTAACCAGTTAATAATGGTCTATATGAAGCAAGAGAAAAAAAATCAGATCATTTCCTTTCAAAGTACTCAGGGCTTGTCCATGTGATGGAGAAAAAATAACTCAGCGAGACACTGACCAAAGTATGCACAAGGTTTATTTGGCTTGGCCTGAACAACCTTTGGCACCATACCCTTGAACTATCAATTCTGTTATCACTCTTCCTGGAGTTAAGCAAACTTGTTTCTCTCACCCATTAATCTTGATGTGCAATTTTATGAGATTTACGGTTTTGTTTTCTTTAGTTTTACTTACTTGACATTTTTTGACACATGCCATGCTCTGCACTAAATTCACTGGAACTACCAAGATGGTTGAACCATAGTCTCTATTTTCAAGAAACTCACAGTTAAGCTGGGGAGACGAAAGCAGGAGCCATTAATGAAACTGGGCAAGGCAATAAACTCCAAAATGCAGGTGTACGCTGAGCACCATGGGACATGGGGAAGAGGGCAGTTAACTCTTCCATAGAAGGTTCACTGGAGTGGCAACAGTTGAGGCGTCTCAGGTGTGGGATGTGTGAGAAGTTGCTCCGTGCACAGCAAGGCTGGAGCCAACTGTGGCATAGACTGAGGGCCTGACCGCCAAACTCTGGATTTGCGACACTCCGCAGCAGTGTGACCTTAAGCTGAGCAGTCCTCTAGCTCAGCAATCAGTTACAGAATTCGCAGGGTCCCGGAACCTCTTGGAAACGGCCAATCCACCATTTTCTCTGAATTTCTTTAGTAATAATGCTATCGCCTTTCTCAATGTCTTAAAGCCTGTGTGTGTGTGTGTGTGTGTGTGTGTGTGTGAGATAGAAGACACATGTCCACTAAACTCCACCTGGTTCCTGCCATGTTTTTATGCCAATGAAAGCTTTGGGAATGGAAGCCATACTCTAATCTTTAAACCACTTACATGTGATTGGTTTTTAGGAGCATTTTTCCTTATTGCATTCAAGAAGGGTATATTCATATGGGTAACCCATGTGAGACCAACATTTACCCTGTGCTGAATTTGTATCCACTTATACATGTTTTTTCTGCTATCATTTTTGTGGGGTATAAAAAAATCAATGTGATTCTAAATAATTCTGACCTCTTTAGAAGGCAACAAATGTTGTATTTGATTCAAAGCACTTCTTTTTTCTTTTTTTCAAGGCAAGTGAGAAAATGAGCAGTCCAGCCATATGGAGAAGGGATGATTCAAAGACAGCCCCTTCTCTGAAGCCCCATGTACGTACCAACAGAGAGTGTTCCAATGCAGAGCAGTGTGTTCATGTCAGATCTGAAGACAGAAGGAAGAGGGCAGAGGGTGCCCCGAGTTTTGCAAATTGTCCTCTATTAAACCTCTTCTTACAAGAGATATATAAAGTAGGCTCAAGAAAACAATTTTTAAACAATTTATTGTGTATCTTAGTTGAAAACTTCAGGGGTGGACTGACCCAAGATTCCTCAATGGAGATGCTCAAAGGCTAGCATAGAAATGTCTCTCTTTCTCTCAGCCCTGCTTTCTTATGTGTTGGATTCAGTCCCAAGCAGACTCTTCCATCTCAATGACAAAATGACGACTCACTGGCTCTGGTTCATCTCTTTACAGATCAGCAATCCCAGCAGAAAGAAAAATTATCTTTGCCAAAAGTTCCAATGAGGTTCAGAGATTAAACCCCATTGGATCAGCCTGGGTCACGGGTCAGTTCCTGAACCTATCGCCATGTGCACAGTATGCTGTGATTTGAAAGTCCCCTCTGAAACTTTAATTGCCATTGTCAACAGTATTAAGAGGTGGAACCTTGAGGAGGTGATTAGGCATGAGGACTCTGTCTCTGGGAATGGATTAATGTCATTAGGGCAGGAGTGGTTTAGAATGGAGTTCAGAGGGATTGTCCGCTCTCCTTCTAACAAGTACTGCTTGCCCTTTTTCCATGTTATGACAGAGAACAAGGGCCCTTGCTAGATGCTGGTGCCATGATCTTGAACTTCCCAGCCTCTAGAACCATCAGCCAAATAAACTTCTATTGTTTATAAATTACCCAGTCTGTGATAATTTGTAGTAGCAGCAGAAAACAGACAAAGACAGAATAAAATAGCTGATGGGCCAGGCCTGTCTCTTTTTTGGGTCTTGGATGAGGGGAATGAAGAGTAGGAGGCTGCCACCTCCGTGTGGGCCTGGTGAACCTAGATACAGGGAGCAGTGGCTCCCAGGGGTATGACAGTGACTTGCTCACTCTTTCTAAACCTGTGTTTTCTTCTTTCTAGATGTACATTCTAGTTATGGTTTCCAGCCTTCTGACAATGGAGTGTGGCCATGTGACTGAGTTCCAGCCAGTGGAAGGTGAAGACAAGTAATTTGCATTTCCTCTAAGCAATCAAAACTTCCCAGACAGCCCTGGAAGCCACAAAGAGATAGAGGAAGCACAAAGTAGAGGGAATTTGGGTCTTGAAGTCTTTACACCTCAAAGAAAAGCTGCCTAGCAAACATCCTTTGCTGATATGCTACCATGATTGAAACATGCATTTTTAAAGGATTTGTTTGTTACGGCAGCTAACATCATCTTAACTAACAGAGGTATGCATAACAAAGGAAGGATTTTTTAAACAGAGCCAGCAAAAACTAAGCATCTCACATCCACTGCAAAGTTTCTTTGCGTTTGGTGCTGGAGACTTCAGATATCCTGATGGATCTAATCAGGGAGTGACGGGGGCCTGGTGGAAATATTGTTCAAGGAGTCAGCAGACATGGCTTCAAGGCCTGACTGCTACGGATCACTGTCCATTCGTGGGCATGTCCCTTCCCCCTGACCCTCATTTACTTCATCTACAAAATGGCAATTGCAATATCTGCCTGCCTGACTGTGAGCATCAGATATAATTATGCGTTTGAGTGTGATGTAGTCGACACAGCGCGGGGTTGGACTGAAATCAGAATGAAGACCTGATGCTGTCAGAAGCAATGGGGGGCACATTCGTTTGTCCAGTGGGTTAGAGCAAAGCATTAATGAATTCATTTAGTCTCATTTTATCTTTCATAGAACCATAAAAATAAGTGCTGCACTGGGCACTGAAAGGGAAAAAACGGAACAAGATGTACATCCTGCCCTAGGGAGAAAGAGAACAGCGGTGGCCAAGTCTGCCGTAATAAAGCTTGAGGCCTCCCTCCGACTCTCTCACCACTCCTCCTCCTGCTGATCAAGGCAGCCACTACTCAGAAATGCTCTTGTTTGTGGGCTGGTGTTTGCTAAAGCTGGCCATTCATCAGGCATCTTCTTCCCTCCTTGGACTAGTAAAATCTCATCCTGTCCACCTACCACATGGCCACGGAATGAGCCTTCCAAAACACAACCATGTCATTTCTCTGGGTCTAGAAATCTGCTTTTAATTCAAGATGCATGAAACCCACTTAGTAAGGCTTTCAGGAGCCCTCAAAATCTGCTCTCAGCCCACCCTTTCTAGTCCTATTAGCCCCAGTTCAGGTCAAAGGGACCTTCTCTCAGTTCCCAGGGGAGTCCAGCTGCCTTCGAGACTGTGGTCTGTGCTGGGGACACAGATGGAGGTCCAGGTGGCAAATGGAGAGAAGGAACTCAGGAGATCTGAGTTGGAGACAGATACTAGGACTGTCTTTGTTAAAGTGAGACCTGGGACCCTAGGGATAATGGGGCCAGGAGGTAGAGTAGGAGGTAGAGTACCAGGAGGTAGGAAGGGAGGGAGGAGGGCTTCGGGAAGACAGACGTTCAGTGTGAGCCAAAAGAGGAAGTTGCAAGGCAGGGTGGGGGTGAGCAGAATTGGGGAGCCAGGGACTCACAAGGAAGGAGAAAGTGACGAGAAGGAGAAAGGGGTCCCTGCTTCAAATGCTGCGGGCAAGGAGAGAAAGGGCGAGGGTCACCGGATAGGGCCAGGGCAGTCAGCAACTGTCTTTTCAGTGGGACAGCTGGCGGGGAACCAGGCTGCATGGGATATGAGAATTGAGAGGACAGAGGAGAAGGAGGCAGGGAGGAGCCCGCCCTTTGGAGAATGGCTTGAGGAAACCTGAGTCAACTCCCTAAAAAAGCAGCCCATTGTTCTCAGCCCCTGGTGGCAGGAGTGGCTCTGGCCTCACCTGTTTCTGGTGACCCTGCCAGGCTGCTGCAGCCTGAGCTGTTTTCCACCACCAGTTCAAAGGGACCAAACAACAGGTGCTGGATCCCATTTATTTCAGAGCACCTTCCTCTTTCACTCACCTGGTTCCCAGACATCTCCCTCAGCAGTTCTTGGACGCTAGTTCCCAAAACCTAACAAAGCCATCAAGAGGATACCTCCTAAGCACAAGATTTCAGAGAACCAAAACATGGGTCCTCTAAGTTGCTGCTCTGTGACCTTCGGTAAGCTACGTGTCTGAGCCTCAGTTTCCTCATCTGTCAAATGGGAACAGCAGTTCTTGCCTTAGAAGGCAGACCTGACGATCAGATCAGAAAATGAATGTCGAACATCACGGGAGACTGGGATGCCAGATGGTTTATTGTTTACAGTGTTCTGATGCATTTTTGCCTGGAGTTTTTCAGGAATGTCACTCAGTTCTTGTCCTTGCACAACTCATCAAAATGTATCGAGAGCTGGGTGTGGTGGTGCACACCTGTAATCCCAGCAGCTCGGGAGGCTGAGGTAGGAGAATCACAAGTTCAAAGCCAGCCTCAGCAAGAGCCAGATGCTAAGCAACTCAGTGAGACCCTGTCTCTCAACAAAATACAAAATAGGGCTGAGAATGAGACTCAGTGGTCGAGTGCCCCTGAGTTCAATCCCCAGTACCAAAAAAAAAAAAAAAAAAAAAATGTGTCGAGAAGCTTGTCAGCTTCACCTCCTACAATCATCATGGATCCAAGAATTTCCCACCACCTCCACGGCTATCACCGTCACCAAACTGCCAACATCATCTCCCGCAAGCTTAGGCTTAGGACTAGATTACAATCTCCTTTCCTTGTCTCTCTTCTCTCAATGAAGCAAGACGGTCCTACTCAGAGTGTGGCCGCCACATCCTCACCCCTCCAAAGCCCTCCAAAGGCATCTCACTGTATGTTCAAAAGACACCGAAGTCCCTGTCCTGCCCACAAAGCCCTGCATGACCTGCCTCCCACTGTCCAGTGGCTCCTCTGCTCCAAGACCACATCCTGTTTGTGATGTGCGACTCACTCCCCTACCTTGCTCAGGTCTTTGCTCAAACAGGGACCTCCTCAGAGAGTGCCTCCACTGTCCTATTTCAAAGCACCTGGTCCCCAGCACCCAGTTCCATCCCACCCCCACCCTGACATGCTCCATCCCTTCATCCTGTCCTCATTCTGTGGAACACCGTTGGACATGGGTTTGCACGTGACTCATGTCCCCCAGTCCAGTGCAAGTTTCCTTAGGACAAGGATATTCTTCTGCCACGTTGTCCTCCTTACTTAGAGGAGTTGTGGCAGGAGAACAGCCCGTCCCACCTACGGAATGTGAGAATGAATAGACCCAGGTCCCCCCACATCTGTCAGCTCAGCAGTGGCCTGAATTCTGTCCAGCCCACTTCAACTACAAACAGCAGCTACCTGGAGGAGCTTAACTTGAGCCTCGGGACAGCTTTTCCCCAGTCCCGCTTTAACTCCTTGAGTGGCAGTGCAAGGTGCAGTCTTTACTCACCTTTAAAATATTACTTAGTAAGAAGTGGATCCATCCTCACTGTTGAACAACCCCACAGAGCCTGTGCGCAGTCATGGAAAAGTCCTCCACTTCGTCACACTCCTCGGGTCCCATGCCACATCCTCCCCAGGTGCTACTGTCAATGGTTTGATGGGTTTCCTCGCAGAGCCCTTCCAAGCACTGACACACATGTGTCTACACTCGCGCAATCTCCCTTCTAAGAAGTGGTAACATGGGGTCGTGGTACCTCAAGCACGGCAACGGACTCTCACCAAGCCACCAGCCTACGGGTCCTTCAGCCTGGGTCCACTGAGATCTGCGCTCCTTCGGAGCCTGCCTGCTGTTCCCTGGCACAGATGCCTCAGGCCTTTTTTTAAGGCCCTGAGGTTCGGGTGTGCTAGCTCCGGGTGGGGCTGTTACAAACACTGCAACACACTTTCTCCTACACACAAGAGATACGCAAGATATTTCTGTGGATGAGACGACTAGAAGACAAAAGAATATCTGAGAACTCGGTCATATTCATGATAGTTAAAAATATAAATATTTAGACTATGGAATAATAACCTTTTATCAAAAAACCAATAACTCAATTTCCCTAAGACTGAATAATAAACACAATGGCAGGAAGAGGCAAGTGACGAGAGATGAGGGCCTCTGGGCCTTTCCACGGACACCTGGTGTTAAACCTGACAGCCCCTCGGCAGGCTGGAGTTGGTGCCTGCTCTGAACTTGGAGAAACCGTGGCCTGGGGGTAGAGGTGGCATGCCTGAAGTCTTCCAAGGGTAAAGTGGCAGGGTCCCTGCTCAACCCCAGGTATGCTGACAAAGCCTGTCATCTGTCAAGCACACCATGGGTTTCCATTTCTCTCTCCTTCTTCTTTTCAATAGAAAAAAAAAAAAAATGGCTTGTGAAACTGGCTTGTCAAAACTGCCCTCCTGCTTCAGTACCTAAGAAGCCCAGGGCATCATCCAAGGGGCGGGTGACCACTCAGAAAACCCGCTCCCTGCCCTGTCCCCCGGGGAGTACAGGGGCACTTGGAGACCGCTTCCTACCTGGGAGGACCATTCACAACTCTCCCAGCTCCCACTGGCGACTGTGGCTTTGGAGAGTTCTGCCTGCCCTGGAGCATAGAGGGAAGAGGAGAGGGCCTCAGAACCCGTGTCCAGCCGGCCAGGCAGCCAGCCAGCACTGCCTCGGAAACTAAGGAGGCTCCAAGATGTCCTGGTAGCTTTATTCTTAATAGCAAACAGAAAAACAGAAAAGGCCAGGGGGCCAAACACACGTTCACTGAGACATTCTCGAAGACGCCCACGGTTTACTAGAAAGAGGTTGATTATGCAGAAAGAGACTCACGGGCTCGAGGCCCCAGCTGACGGGAAGGGTTCTGAAAGATAGGCCTGTGTGCACCCTCCCCATCTACAGGGGCCCTGTGCACTCACTGCTCACGTCACTTAGATGACGCTGGCCCGGCCCGGCCCCAGCACCCAGCTCTGCTTTGTGCCTCTCTGCCTATGACCGAGTCTTCCCTGGGATTCGGAAACCAGCCTCCC
Organism: Sciurus vulgaris; assembly: GCF_902686455.1. Lineage (NCBI taxonomy): Eukaryota > Metazoa > Chordata > Mammalia > Rodentia > Sciuridae > Sciurus > Sciurus vulgaris. The sequence continues at coordinate 64,668,577 of NC_136476.1, forward strand.
CTTTACTTCCACGCGCAGGACCTAGGTCCACTCCCTAGGGCCCCACAGAACAAGTCAGATCCTGCCTCCCAGAGACACCCCTTCCAGCCCTGAGAAATGCCCCAATTCCCAGCCTCCCGACACCTTCTCAGCAGGAATGAAGGGGCTGCTAGATAGAGCCTTTCTTAACAAACAGGTCTAGCCTTTCTGGTTAGGAGAGCTGTCTGGACAAAGAAAACCAATCCCGCTTGTCTTTTGAATCCGCAGCCAGATGGGGAGGGAACAATAGCCCCAGGAGAAGTGGGGGGACCTGCCTCTTCACATCTTAATGAAGGTGTGAACTTTGAAGCTGTATTATGAACACTTGAAAGCCGGGCCCTGCTTAAGCCTTTCAGCTGCTCGCAGCCACCCTGGATAATGAGGCCGCAGCTGTGTGGGAAGCGCGGGGGCAGGACAAGGGGAGGACCAGGGTTATCTGGAGGCAGGAGCCTCTGGGGCCCTGGCAGAAAAGCCACCCTTGGCTGCGGGCACTGCCCCGTGACCAGGCCCCGGTGGCTTTCAGGGACAAGGAACTCTCTGTTCAAGCCAAAGGAGAGCAGTAACCCTATTAAGGACAGGAGAAAGGCCTGGAGAGTCCTCTTTTACATTTTTTTTTTAACTTCCTAGGTAATAAAAATAATGACTCACAGCTGGAGGGACCTGCCAGCCTCACATCATTTTGATGCACACAAGAGTCTCTCTGGGAGGCAGAAAGGACAGGGGCTCAGAGAAGACAGTGACCCTGTGTAAGGTCACTTGGCCAGTGAGTGGCAGGTCAACTAGTTCTAATCCAGGTCTTTTTCTGCCCCACGACTGACTCTCCCTTGACGCCTTCGAGTCAGGTCTTGAGGTGTCCCCTGAAATATCAAAACATCATGGGTCTGACATCGACTGAGTGTCTTCCCTGACCCTGGCAGTGGTCTGTCTATTCATCTCATTTAATCCTCATAGCAACCAAATGAGACATTATTAGTATTATTGTTATAGATGGGGAAAGTGAGCCACATAGCCAGCAAACACATGGCCAGGCCACAATCTAAAGTCAAGTTTTGCTAGAAACATTTCACTTGTCCCCAGTGTTCATGTAACATTTATTCATGGGGAGGAATGGGGAAATTCAGAGACAGACCAAGAGAATGAGCACACCCAAACATGAGCACAGTATCCACGGCCTGGCTTTTTCTTCTGTGAATATATGTTTTTCATGTATTCATTCAATGTGCATTTATTGAACATCTATTGTGTGCCAAGCACTGTTTCTGGGGTCAAAAGTGAACAAGACTAGACCTGCTTTCCTTAGAAGGTTGACCTTCCAGGAAGACCTTCCTCTGTTTTCCAGTGGCCCTGGTCATCTACATGGCTCACAGCCTTTCTCCCTAGCACTGCCCTCAGATGAAGTGCCTGAGGGCTGTCAGCACAGTTTAAACATCAGCAGAATGGGCTCTTGAATGTCCAGGTGACTCGTACCCAACACGACACGATGTGCTCAGTGCCTTGGAGCTAATGGCCAACAGTGCAGCAAGCGGTTAAGGTGCTGGGTTTCTCCTTTCCAGCTTTTACTTTCCGCAAAAATATGAAGTTACTTTGGATGCTCCGAAGAGCAATAAATATTTGCTCATTTCTGTGACTGCAAGGTAGCAATCTGACAGCAAGGCATGATGAGTCCCTTAGAATCAGATGGTTAGACAATGGAGCCAGGCCTGCCATGCCATTTTCTAAACAGGGAAACTGAGGTTCAGCGAAGAAGAAGTAGTTTGTCCACAGATACCTTGAGTTGTGGATCAAAGTCAGTTCTGTTGTCCTAGGCCAGGTCCAAAAGGCAACAGGACCAGGGTTTTCAGTGTCTCAGGAGACACTGGAGGCAGAGCCGGAGTTATAATTCCAGAAAGGAGAGATTTGTTGACCAAGCCCAGCAGCTGTGAACCCAGCTGGTAGCTTGATGTTTGGAGCTGCTCTTCTCAAATTGTCTGCTCTTAGCAGCTTTAACTCTTGTTAAAATTACTGAGGACCCCAAAGAGTTTTTGTTTATGTAGATTACACCTATCGATACTTACTGAATTTGGAATTAAAACTGAGAAAGTGGGTCTGGTGCTGTAGCTCAGTGGTAGTGCGCTTGCCTAGCATATATGAGACACTGGGTTTGATCCTCAGCACCACATAAAAATAAATAAATAAAGGTATTGTGTCCAACTATAACTAAAAGTATTTTTTAAAAAATTGAGAGTTTTAAATATTTGTTAATATATTTAAAAACAACAATAAAATCAGTACCTGTTGGGAGGAAATAATAGAAGTTCATTGAATTAGATAAAAGAGAATGAAGGGAAGTGGGGGATAGGAACAGGAAAGACAGTAGAATGAATCAGACATCACTTTCCTGTGTTCATATATGAAGTCACAACCGGTGTAACTCCACATCATGTACAAGCACAAGCATGGGAAGTCGTACTCCATGTATGTATAATATGTCAAAATATATTCTACGGTCATAGATAACTAAAAAGAACAAAAAAATTTAAAAATCAGTACCTGTTAATATGAAGAACCTACTTTTAGTTAAAAAACTATGTTTTTTCAAAATGAAAAAAGGTAGTGAGAAGGAAGGCCGTGTTTTTGCAAATCACTTGAATATCCAGCTGAACAGACGGCTGGATTCCCACTTCTGCTCACGCGTCCCATCTTTTGTAATATGATGTTTCCACACGAAGCATGTAAAGGAAATACAGACTCACACAGATGCATAGTTGGGAAAGGGGAAAATGTTTTAATTTTTTATTTAAATAATTGTGGTTACTTTTCACAGGTACTACATCAAAACTCAACGTGCGGTAGTATTTTACAGATCAGTGTGGTGTGGAACCTGCTGCGTGTACTCCATACACCGAGGCCCATTGGTCTGTCTTGCGTTTTGAATGGTTCTTTGACACATGCGTGTTTTGTAGCATCATGCCCTGGTCATTTGAGAAATAAGGATTTGCTGAGTCTCATAGTTCTTCTGGATTTTGACACATTTCATTATAATAGCCTCCAGGAAGCTTCGCCATATGAGAGAAGGAGAATGGGAAAAGGAAGCAATGTCTTGGTATTGTTGGGGAAACAATTTTAAGTTTGGGGATCCCCTGAAAGTCTCAGTGACCCTCCCCCTAGACGTCCACACTCCACCCTTTGGGAAGAACAGCTCTGGAGTAAGGAACAGGTGATGACCCTTGGGAAATCCAGCTGAACCTATCTATCCCTCTGAAGGTATCAAGTTCACATGAGTAAGACAGCCGGGGAAGGACAGGGTATGAATGCTGGGACAGGGTGCTCAAAGGCCGTCCCTCCGGGGGAGTGGAAGATATTCGAGAAGCATCTCAGGACGCCTGAAGGCGGGACCCAGCCTGAGTCATGGGTCAGGGTATGGATAGTGCATTTACGCCTCACTGGCCATACTCATTTGCCTCCCTCCTCAGCTGGGCGGTGTCCAGGAGTGGACAGGATTGTCAGTTGGACAGACCAGGTTCAGCAGAGACCAGGAATAAAGGGTCCGAGGTGGGTGCTGGTGAGGGACAACAGAGGCGGCAGAAACGCTTCTGATTCTGATTTTAGCCATCTCTCTTGAGTTAGAATCAACACAAGAAGAATCTAGAAAAAGTAGTTACAAGGCACAAGGATGAGGGAGGGAAAGAGAGGAGCGACCTGGAGCAATGGGCACACAGTCTGCCCTGTCACTTTTGCAATACTCTGTCCATTGGCTGGACCCTTCTTGGGAGGTGCCTCGTGTCTTGGTTCTCTTGCCCCAGTCCTAACTCAGCTCTCAGGACCTCTTGGAACTGGTCGTGCTTCTTTCAGGGATGGCCCCTCCAGTCAGCCTCCAAACCCTGCAATCAGCTTTCTTTCTCCAGCACAGCTTTGATCATGTCTTACCCCTGCTTAAAACCTGCGAGCATGCCCCTCCCCCATAATCCACAGGGTCCACTGCAAATTCCACAGGGTGACACCAGAATCAGGCACCTCACTCATTTCCTGCTGTTCCACCAGTGGCCCGCTGTCCAGCCTCCAGCACTTCCAGCCTTGCTGCACACACACCAGCTTCTCCCTCTCTTTCCACCTTCATACCCATTCTCCTCAAGGCACCAAGGACCTTAACTTTCTGCCTGTCCTTCAACAGCCAGCTCAGTTATTACTTCTCCTCAAACCGAATCTGGCACTTTCTCCATCTTTGCACACAATGATCAAAGTGTTTTTCAAGATGTAGTAGCTGTTGTGCTGCAGTCTAGATAGCTCTGTCTTCCCCACAGGCTTCTGTGTCTGGCAGGATCACACTTCCTGGATTCTATGTACTGAGATGGGACTTAGGAAACCAATTCTAGGCAGTTCTGGTCTGGATGGAAGGCACTTCCAAGCCAGTGCATCTAATTGCCACTGAAAGACTATCCAGAGTTCTCCATCCCCCTGTCCCTGCAATGGGCAGTGTCTGAAATGGACCTGCTCTGTCAGCCTGATCATCTAGTAATTTGATGGGCACATACCTCCCCCAGAATGCCTCCCCAACCTCCCTACCAACTTGAGATTATCTGTCACACATTCTCTGAGATTTGGGGATTTTTTGTTAATGCAGCGTATCTTACCCTAGACTGATGAAGGTGGAGATCAGAAAAAGCCAAGCTGCTAGTTTACCCTGAAGTCTACCTTGACTCTGAGTCGTACATGAGGCTGGCCCAACCCTAATGCCTTAAGCACGAGCGTCAGACACCTCCATTCCCTAGCCTGCCTTGTTCACTGATTATCCTAGACGCTTCCTGTCTGGCCTTGCTTTCACTCCACTCCTCTGCCTGCCCAGTGCACAAAGTGCTTGGCTAGGGCTCCCATTTCTAGACCCTTTGACTTCAGGATGAACTCTAGCTTCCTTGCTACTGACCTTCACTTCTCTCTAGCTATTGTTCTGCTGTTTGTTTTCAACCCCTATGATAGGAAGGAAATTAGCCCCCCAAAGATGCCCCAGCCCCAATCCCCAAATCCTTCCATGGCAAAAGAGACTTTGTACACATTTCAAGGTGTGAGCCTTGAAATGGGTAATGAACCTGGCTCATCTGATCATGGTCACATGAGCTCTTAAAAGTGGAGAACCTTCCAGACTGAGTTAGAGAGGATGGTGGGACTATGGAGGAGGGTCAGAGAGATGCAATGTCACTGGCTGAGAAGATGGAAAAAGGGACCCAGGAGCCAGGGAATGTGGGTGGTCTCCGGAGGCTGGAAATGGAGGTTTCTTTGAAACTTCTACAAATGAGCACAGCCTTGTTTTAGCCCAGGAAGAGCCGTGCTGGACTTCTGATTTACAGAACTGTGAGATAACACTGTGCTGTTTCAAGCCCCAGAGTCTGTCCATTTGGTGGAGCAGCCATAGGAAATGAGCACATCACCCTTTCCACTCTAATTTGCTCTGGAAATCTTTCCTGTTTGATGGGGCCAAGGTATCAGGGACATTCCCCACATGCCCCTGAGGCAGGAGAGAGGGGTAGACCCACTTCCTGGGTGGAAGCACCCTTGACTGGGAAATTACTGGAGAAGGTTGTACAACAGCAGGAGGTGGAAGCACAGCCTCTGGAGGCCAGCAGGCCTGTCTCTGCCACATGAATGTGTCCACTCGTCTAGTTTCCTTCTGAATCTCTGAAATGTGAGGGTTTCATTTGTTTTTCTGTATGGCCTTGCTGGCTTTCACATCACATGCCTGTGTTCTCACAATCTACTGCTCACTTAACCAAGACCCAGAGGAAGAAAGCAAGGGCCAGAGCAGCCACAGTGACTGCCGCATCAGGCTCTGCTCTGTTTCTGAGATGGCTGTGGGTGGCTGTGTCAAAGGAAAAAAAGCAAAGCCCAGCACAAAGGTTGGGAGGAAGCCAGTTTTGAGATTTGATTGCTGTCTCTAATATGCCCCATTGTGTGACATTGGGTTAGTTGCTTAACCTTTCTGAGCCTCAGTTTTCTTCATCTGTAAAATTTGAACAATAGCGTTTTCTTGCAAGGTTGATGTAGAGATTAGCCAAGGCCATGTACTGGCACACAGTAGGTACAAAACAGTAGCTACCTAGTAGGAGCGGAGCACAAAGGAATACACAATGTAGATTTCATGTTGGCCACACGCTGTTACCACTAGGGGGTGCTCAGACCCCCCTCTCTCTGTCCCCAGGGAGGATAAACTTAATCTTTGATGCAGACTAAGAACACAGTAGGACATCCCCTAGGGGTTGATGGCAGAAATGGTAGAGGTTATAGTTTCCATGTCAAGAGCTGATCCTCAGGTCTGTGTGCGGGTGGACTTTCTCTCTTCCCTTGTGTCCAGGGTTGGTGTAGTCAGATGGACCAGGGGCAGTGTTATGCTGGAGGCAAGCAGATTGCTACATTTTCAGGAATTTTGAAGCAGGTTTGACAGTCATTATTAATATTAAAGTATATAAACTCAGAAGCAAATAAATCACATTAAAACCTAAGAACATAAATACTCCCAAATCATCACTTCCTAATTATTTTACTGTATTTTACTATTAGCTATGCCCTTGAGTTCCTGTCTATTATAACTTTATGGTAGAAATACCATATGATGGTGTGCTACTGTACGTCTCAATCCAATGATGTCATGTTGGTAGTTCAAAATTAGCCATGGTGGAAGTATTTGCCCTATAGAAATTGGCAGACATTACAAATCGGGGCCTGATTTATTGTTTTATTGACTATCTAGAGCAGGGGCCGGCAAATCTGGCCCACAGGTTGTTTTGTGCAACCACTGTGAGCTCATGGGCTAGTACCGTGAGCTGCAGAGACCAAGCCGGGCACCCCCACCCCTTCTCCTGTGTTCCCCTCTGCTCCCAGCACCCGCCTTTCCTGCTGGTGACCACACGTCACCACTGTCCAGGATCCACCTTGTTGCTGCCTACACACTGAAGATTCTGCTGCTGCCAATTCTGTGCCCCACGCCATGGATCTCAGTCTAGGAGTGGTGACTTGGTGAGTCTATCTTTGATTGGCTGCCTGAGGTCAGAAGCTGGACGTCTGGGGGAAGAGAAGGGTGGGCTGGGATCCGAGTAGCTCAAGGAGTAAAACTGATCCTGTGGGTCAGCTTGAGCTGTTGCCTTTCTGTGGGCAAAGTCTGGTGGAGAAGCATGACTCCTGTATTGGGGGATGACCTTTGACTGGGACAAATGTGGGGCCAGTAGTGATAACAGTTGGTTTTTCAAGCTCTAAGAGTAGCTCAGTCTAGCAAGCAAATGAACAATTATCTTCTGGTTGGTCAGTACTGTTGGAGCTCAACAGAGATTGATAAGAGCACAAGCCAGGAAATTCAAATACAGCCTGGGGAGAGGAACAGACCCGAGAGGGCAGCCCCCAGGGACCCTGGAGCTGAGACTTAGGAAGGAAGCGGGACTTAGCCAGGCAGGTGAAGGGGAGAGCATCTGGGGTAGAGAGAACATTTGAACAAAGCAATGGAAGTCAGAATACCATGGTCCACAGCCAGGATATCTCAAGGTGTTCTGTGTAGGGGTGAACAGCCACATTTATGGGGAACAGATATGGAAGACTGGTCAGACATTCAGATCCTATGTCTTATTTCAAGAAGCTGGGACCTTAAATGAGCATGGGGAGTTTGCAAAGTGGATTTGAATTTAGTTGTATCTCCTCAGCAAGAAATGTAGAGGATGCATTGGTATGTGGGGTAAGACTAGGGTTTGAGAGGTCATCTGGGAAGCTGTTGAGGAGCTTGGGTGAGAAAAGAGGAGCGCCCATATACCAATGTGTCTGATAAGGTGGTGTTGGGTATTGGTTGGGGAAAAGGCTGAGCTGCCATCGTGAGGAGGTCCAAAAACAGTGTGGCTTCAATGAGATATATGTGTATTGCTTTCTCTGAGCTCAGGCCAAAGCTGATGGTGGCTGAAGGTGGATAGATTTCTCTGCTTCACAAAATGGCCCAGGGATCCAGCTGACGGGAACACTCTGCCACCCAACACATGGCTGCCATGTTGGGCTGCAAGGATGCCACTGGAGCTGTCCCCATGCCCAGGGCTCAGCAAGGGGAGAGGGAGTCCAGGACAGCCAGTAGCTTTGTCCTTTAGGACAGATCCCTTCTGCCCGTACTTAGCTCCAAGAGAGGCCGGGAAATGTAGTCCTTAGCTGGGTGGCCATGTGCTCAACCAACGCTCAGGAAGTTGTATTACCCAAAGCAAATGAGAGGTATGGATACTAGAATTAAGGTTAAATAGAGAAAAAAAATGTCAGAATCAAGAGCTATATTAAAAGTTCAAGCTATCAAATGCAACAAGAGAGAATTTTGAATGTTTTTACCATAAATAATAATAAATATTTGATATGTTTAAGTATTGCACAATGTATATAATGTATAAAAACACCACATGTTTTGACACGGTACCCCATTAAATGTATAATTTTATGCTTGTATGCACCAGTAAATTTAATTTTAAAAGTATAGAGATTTAAGCCAGGCACAGTGGTGCACACCTGTAATTCCAGCAGCTCATGAGGCTGAGGCAGGAGGAATGTGAGTTCAAAGCCAGCCTCAGCAACAGCAAGGTACTAAGTAACTCAGTGAGACCCTGTCTCTAAGTAAAATACAAAATAGGGCTGGGGATGTGGCTCAGTGGTTGAGTGCCCCAGAGTTCAATCCCTGGTACCTGCCCCCCCGGCAAAAAAAAAGAAAAAAAGAAAGAAAAGTATAGAGATTTAAGAAACAAGAAAAACTTGAATCAACTAGATTATCATTCTGGGTTCTCAACTGCAAGCAAGAGAAATGGACTCTGACTAAAGTTGAATAGGTATTTAAGAAAAGGGAGATTGGATGTTTACAAATCACTGGGCCAACTAGGGAATTGGCTCAGAAAATCGGCAGGGACCAGAGAAGGCTGAGGAGCCACGGTACTAGGAACAGGAGCTGCCTGGAGCGAGGTGCCCCGCTACACGATGCTGCACTTCTGCCAGGGGATGCCGTGCGGAGCTCTGGACATCGGATGCTGCCACCGTTCTACTGACCACTTCCCCTGCAATCTGGAGGCTGTTGGTGTCATTCCAAAGCAAGTGTCACATGTCTGCTGCTTCTTTGCTTCAGATGAGAGAGTGAGGAAAATGGAGAGCCTAAGTCCCCACTCCTTAGGCACAGGCTGTGCACGGAGGCGTCTTCCAAAATGAACAGCATGGAAAGGGAGGGAAGAGGAAGCCTTATATTGGGGAAAACTGACGAACATGCTCCAGCTGGGTGATGGAGATGAATCCCAACAGCCACAAATCACCACGAGGGTGTGCGCCCTTCATGAGACGTGACGAAAAGGGCACCTCCCCTCTGCCACCTCTCTGCCCCCAAACCCACAACCCCAGTCTACTCATGGGGGAAACATCAGACAGACTCCAGTGCAGGGGCACCCCAGACCATAGCTGACCAGTTCTCCTCAAGACTGTCAAGGACATCAGAAATGAGGAAGGCCTCAGAAACTTTCCCAGCCAAAAGGAGCCTTAGAAGACAAGATGACTAACATGATACCGTATCACGGATAGAATCTGGGAAGAGCAAAAGATTAAAAAAATAAAAACAAAGGACACCTGAGCTGAATGAAGGGTGGGCTTTAATAATAATACTGTACCAATAATGACTCAATAATCATAACCAATGTGCCATGTTAATATAAAATGTTAATATTAGGAGAAACTGCTTACAGAGATAGGAGAATGTTATGGGGACTCTGGGTACTGTCTTCTTAATTTTTCTAGAAATATAAAACTGCCCTAAGGAGATAGTCTATTTAGCATACTCATAATAATCACACCACCAAAAACAACCAGGAAAACCCCGTTGATTAAACTTAGGTCACCTGCCTGTGTTCTGGCTGCCAGGAAGGTGAACAAGACCAGCCATCCTATTTCATCTTCCCTAATGGAAAAAGAACCCTGCCTTCCACCCAATCATGGGAATCCCACCCCCGCAAAAGAAAGCAGGTTCTCAGGGTGAGCAGCCCAAGATGGCCAATTCCTCTGCTCTATCCAAGCCTGAAGAACAAGGGGAGGAGGGGAGTCAAGATCACGCCCATGACTGACTCAGATTCCTGAGCAGATAGCGGTGGCATTCGGTGAAGTGGGAAGTCCAGAGCAGGGCAAGCCGGGAAGGGGCAGAGGCCTCATTTTGGATGTACTGAAATTGGGGCATTTGTGGAAATGTCCCGCAGAGAAATGGATATGTGCATGTGGATCATGGATCGTGGAGGAATGACTGAGTCATTAAGACCAAAGAAGAGATTTGGGGAGTCACCAGCACACCCATCAAAGTCAATGGATTCCCTAAGAAAGCATATTGAAAGAGAGGGGAAAACCACCCATCCAGCCCTAAGGAAATCAGCATTCAGACCTTGGGCAGAAGAAGAGTCCACAGTTCTGAGAAGAAAGGGATAAAAAGAAAAAAAAAAAGCAGGGGAAGGATAGCCAGGACAAAGGGGTGTCACCAAAACCAAATGAGGGGACACTTTCAAGGAGTGAACCTTCCACACTGTCCACCCTAAGAGAGAAGCCAGGTCATCTAACGTGGAGGAGCATCCTCCAGGTGTGCCTGTTTGCCTATTTTAGATGAATACCATAGTGGACCACACAGAGGGCGGAGGGCCTGAGAGACCAGCAGCTCTTGCCCAAGGTCTGGCCACAGAGGCAAAGCGAGAAATGGCAGGTCTTAAGATGAAATCTCAGCTGAAGCAAGGATTCTTTTTAATGGGAAGAAACCGAATAAACTTGTGCACTGAGAAGAAAAAGTAGAGCGAAAAGGTGAGATGCTTGACAGTCCCTAGAAGAATCAGCCGGTGGGCACTGGTGGAGAAAATGGCCTGGAGCAGGATCAGAGGAATCGTTCCCTAGATCAGGAGGGAACAATGAGAAAGGCTGAGAACTCTGACTAAGTTGTATTTGAGGATGGAAGAGACTGCAGAGGGTAGCCCATCTTCCGCTTTCTTGGCAAAGCAGGAAGGGAGGTACTGGGGAGAGTGATAGATCTTAATTGGGAAGAGTGGTAAATTGGGAGCAGACCCTGTGGGAGTGGGAATGGGAAAGCTTCTGAAGCAGATCACATGGGAAAACTTCCAGAAATCCTAAAAGCCCAGAGGACATTGGGCTTCGTGCGTGGGCAGGCTAGTGGCTGGCTGGATCCCAAGACAGGGCGCGTGGGGTTGAGTGAGCTCGGGGGAAAGTGGCAGGGAGATGAAGACAGGCTCGTCTGTGCCATTCTGCTTCACACGTTAGTGGGTCCAGGCCCAAGTGTTCAGAAATGAGCATCATCCCAGAAAGAAGGTTCTTTTGCGGGGGCAAGGGGTTGCGCATTACACTGGAACTTAGCCAAGTCCTTGCCTTTTCTCAGAGGACTGATTTTAATGGCCTCCCAGGAAGATTTTCACACTACACTTCTTTAATGAAAATATGTGAGGGTTCCGGGCAGAGAAGTGGAAGCAGAAACCCTCCTTCCATTGGAGGGTGGGTGGACAGGAGAAAGAAGCTGCCTGAGTCCAGATTCCTAACGGTTCCGAGGAGCTCCAGGCAGACCTGGGAGCCTGGCGAGCAGACCCCCCTGGCCTCCCCACCCACCTCTCAGAGGAGGCAGTGATTCAGTCTGTGCTGCACCTGCCCCTGGGCTGCCACGCTGATTGTTGTCACAGTCCCGGGGGAAATGGAGGAATGAGTGCGATTCTAAAACTAGATAGGGGCTGGGGTTGTAGCTCAGTGGTAGAGCACTTGCCTGGCGCGTGTGAGGCCCTGTTTCCATCCCCAGCACTGCAATAAAATAAAATAATAAAGATCCCATCCCGCTCCGCCACTTACCACGAGACCCTACACAAAGCCACTTCATACCTCAGAGCCTCAGTTTCTCCATCTGTAAATTAGGGTTAATTGTAATGACCTAGTGGAGTAGCATAAAGATGAAATAGACGAGTAACCGTGAAGCTGGGGACCTGCACAGCACCTACTAAATGGTGTGTGTGCCGAGAGCCAGTTGTTAAACACTCAGGAATCTGGCCTGTCAGCGCTTAAACTGTGAGTAGCCTGAACTCAGTTATGGTGTGAGTGACAGGAAACGGCAAATGCCACACATCAGGGCCTCTCTTTTCCTTGGAAATCTAATTTAGAAACCACTGTTATTATTTGTCTTTCTCTTCCCGCATAGCCTGAAAACAGCTTGTGATATATTATCATTATCCCTATTTTAAGAAAGAAAATGAGATTTAGATTAAATGACTTGTTCATCATCAAAAAGTCACAACTATCCAATCTTTTAATTTTAATTTTTTGGCTACAAATCCAGCCCGATCTCCACTCTGCCGTGACAGCATGAATGTAACGCAGCACCCTTCTGTAACCCGCAGATCTTCTCTTTGCTTCTGGTTTTCCTTTTCCAGCCACTTCAGCGGAGGTGTGATCTTTGCGGGCCTCTGGCTGCCCTGAAACAACCTGGTTTTACCTTGACTTCAGAAAGCCAGAGCTGTGTGCCCACCACAGGAAGGCCCAAGGGTCCCTTATTTGCCAGTGCGGTTATCGCTGCATTTCTGTACGCACTTCATGTCTGCACAGCGTCCTTACACGGTGAGGTCAAGGACTCCAGAAGCATTATCTCATGGTCCCTCAACATCCCAGTGAAGAGAGTGGGAGGTCAGAGCCCCTACTCTACAACTGAGAAAAGTGACTTGGCCAAGATCGCCCAGGGAGCTGGAGGCTGTGGCAGCTGGCTGTCCCTCTGCTCAGGGCGAGGCTACTCCACCCACGAGCAAAGGGCAGGGTCACAGCTACAGTCTCTCCCTTGAAGGAAGAGAAAATGTCAGGGCCACCAGGACTCTAGTTGCCAGGCACAAACTCCTTACCAGTTGGGGTAAGGGTACAAGGAAATCTCTAGCCTATCTACTGCCTCCCAGTTATAAACGTCACCCAGGATGAAGCAACTGACATTGTCCGCAATCGAGATTCTGAGCCCATGCTGGATGAGGACGCAGTTTGCATTCTCTGGCTATGAGATGACGCTGAAGTAGATGTGGGGGGAAAAAAATAATAACACGGAGAGAGGTTCAAGCTGCCAGATTATTCCAGCTGACATTATTGCTGTCACGCCCAGTGATTAAGTAGAAAATAAAGGCAGAGTCCCGCTTGTCTAATTTGATTATCAAGAAGCTCCGTGTTGATTACCAACGTCTGCTTCAACAAGGGGCCGAAGAGAGGGAGGCATCCAACCAGCTCAAAGCCAGGGAAGTGCACGCAGGGCGTGAGTTCCGCCTAAGTGAGACTGAATAATAAATGGGATGTGCTCCCAGATGAAGAGGGAAATAACAAGCAGAGAAAAGGGAGGTTCAGCTTGCAGAGGCGGGAAGGGGATTCTGGCCAACCTGGAGTATTGGAGCAGTGGCCTGCGCTGAGACGGGAAGAGGCTGGGGGCATGAGCTAAGTGAGGGAGGCGGAGGAGTGAGAAAGAAGACCATGAATTAGAGATGAGACCACAGCGCGGACGTGGCCACAGGAGGTGATTATAAGTACTTTTGGGGGTGCTGTAGAACAAGGTGTCAGTATTTTAGGAAAAATGTGGCCAAATAAAGAGGATCCTCGAGCCAAGTGAAGACAAATCCCGAGGCGGAAGGCCAGTGCCTACTTGAAAGCCATCTGTGTGTTGCAAAGAAACAGAGGTCAGCTCAGCGGCAAAGAACCAGAGCAGCCAGCTCAGAGTAAGGTCAGGGTGTCAGCATCTCACTGCCCTGCGCCAAGACTCTAGGCGTGGCAATGCCATTGCCTAAGGATAGTCACAGAATCTGCACCCTACAGTCAACTGCTGATGGGGACCAGAGGAGGAGGAGGCTGGGCTCGAGGTCGGGAGACCTGGCTCTGTTCCTTCCTGTCCATAAAGGGAGGATAATAATAGAATTCATACTTGGGGTAGGGGGATAGGAAAGAAGAAATTTTTAAATAAGGGAATTGAGGTCAATCTCCGAGGATTAAAACTGTAAAATCAACAAGTTACAGAGCAAGACCGAGACAAGTAGAGTTAGTTACATTAGTCAGAAAAGTACCCAGGCTGAGCAAGAGCTTGGAGAAAACATTATATATCTAATAAAGCATTAAATATCCAAAGTAGGAGACCAAGCAATCATACGGGACTTGATTGGAGTTGGAAGCATAACAAAAAGGAGGACCAGAGGATGTGCCTCTTCCAGTAATCCAGACCACAAACCTAGAGCGTTCTGTTCCCCTGCACAGAACTGTTAGCATTAGGACGTTGGTGCATGAAATATCCTGGCCATCGGACTCCACATCTTGTTTGCTCAACAACCTTAACTTGTTTTGTTCTACAGGGGAAATACTCTGCTTAATTTAGAATTTTCCCAGAGTCAGTCTGGAAGAAATGGGTTGGCCTTCCTTGGAGAGTAAGGTCACTGCACACCCAGGTGATCAGCAGGGGCAGCCCACCTGAGCAGTGAGGTTCTGCTCTGTGCCAAGAACCTGCCAGGCTTCCCAGTGTGTAGCTGCACCAGACATGGTCTCTGCCTTTGAAAAGCCAGTTCAGACAGACCAATGACGGGATGTGGAAAACACCTCTGAAGACCTGTAGTTAAGCCACCCTGTGCCTCTGAATCCCTCAACTGTAACATGGGACAACGATAGAAATGAGTTTGTACGTGCAGAGCTCTTAAACAGACCAGGCACAAAGCAAACGCTCAGCAAACGCTCAGCAAACACCAGCCGTGAGCAATCGCTGGGCACGGTAGCATGCATCTTCCCTCTTGACTTTGGAAACTCTTATTCTTAATGCTGTTTTTAACAGCTGTAATGTGCTTTCTCATTATTTATATTATATGGTTATCAGGATAGACACTAGGGTACAGGCAAAAAGAAATAAACAGCTCTGTTAAAGACTGAAATAATCATTTATAAAGTGAGGAACAGAAAGATCTTCTAACACATTCACAGGTTATTTTAATATGTTCCAAATAAATGCTAAGGAAAGAAGTGTTTATAAATAGCATTCAAAACAGCCCCCTCCACTTTCTGGGTGAATGTGCACTGGCTTGTCAATGTCCCCATTGTGCAGGGCCCAGAGCTGGATATAATTAAATCCTGTTGCCCGGGAAAACTTACAGCATAGTTGGTCTGACACATTTGATGATTTATTAACTCTATCTGCAAATGTAATGAGGATAATCCTGTGCCTGGGGGTTGGGGGATGGATGAGATGGTATGGTGCCGTCACTGTCCTCAATGAGCTTATAATCCAATGGATGAGGTACAAATGGAAATGGCTAAATATGGTCCTGGGTAGAAGTAATGAGCACTAGTACCTCTGCTCAGCACCTGGAAACATCAATCTCTTAACTCCTGGAGGGTAAAGTTGTCTGCGTGAGACAGCCTGGCACAGGGGCTGGAAATCTGAACTTTAAAGGTAGCCTGGTCTCCTAGGAATCACGGCCCAGCTCTTGTCTATTGAATGTTCTTGGTTGTGTGAGATGATTTAACTTCTATAAATCTCGGTTTCCTCATCTTTAAAATTAGGATGATAACAGTAACTATCTCAGGGCTGGTTGAAGGTGGAGATGACAGATAAAACACACATATCACCATACCCACCACAAGTTAACTAGAACTCACATATTCTACTTGCTTCCCCTTAATACCTACCATACAGCTCATAATAGGAAGTGTCACTACCAATGTTTGAAGAATGACACATGCAAGAGTACATAAAGAATGAATGAATCATTCAATCAGGGAGACTGTTGTGTGGGAATAAAGATAGAAGAGTAATTATTATTATTATTATTATTGATTATTACTTTGGCAGTACTGGGTGTGGAACCCAGTGCCACGTGCATGCTAGGCAAACATTCTACTACTGAGCTACAAACCCAAACCCAGAGTAATTGTTCTTAATCAGGGAAACAGAAGTTTCTTAGAGGATGTGGCATTCGAAAGAGTCCTAGAAGCTGTACGTAGGTAGCATGTGTGGCACAGGGTAGATATGCACCAAGTGAGGGTGGAGCCTTGGAAACAGTCCTGGGACTGTGGAGTATTTCTGCAGGAAAAGCAGAGGAATGGAGGTGGTATTGGTTTTCAAAAGTGCCATTCTGGCCCCACATCAAGAAATGGTGGAGGAGAAAACAGAAGGTGAGAACAATCTGAGGCCACCCCACTGGAGATTGGTGGGAGTCTGGACCAGACCAAAGGCAGTGGGAATGAGGAGGATAAAGCACATGAGAAAGAATGGAATGCTGGGGTGAGAGGGCAAGGAGTCAATGAAGACTCTGAGGCTGGTCACCCGGATGATTGGCGTAGTCATTATGACAGAGATCGTTATTAAACCATGGAGGAAAATGGTGCATAAACAACACCATTGTTCAATTATTTCTCCTGAATCATATTATCCTAGATTATCATGGTGGATGAGACCAGTCCCCCAAACATTCACCATCTGCTGCATTGATTTTGCTCAACTGTGTCCTAATTCCAAAGCATCTCTTATTCTTCGGAAGGTCAGCCTTCTACTGAGTTAAAATTTGCCTTCCCATCATTTGTAACCTTTGGTTCCAGTTTTGGCTTCTGCAAGCATAGACCAAGTTTGCACTGTCTTTTCCAGGCAATTTTTTTTTTTTTTTTTTTTGGATCCAGTCATTCAGCTAGCCAACCAAGACTTCATTTTTCTAAATTGCCCATAAAAATAACATGAAGGGCCTTATTAAATAATTTGCCTCTCTCTGCTTTATCATTCTTTTAGAGCTTGCTTATGTTAGTGGTCACAAACTGCACACTAATGACCATCCAGTTTTATTTAGATGCTCAGGAATTATTTTATCATCTTTGTAGGAATTTTTTTCCAAGGTCACTAAGTTGTCTGCCCATGTACAATTATAACAGAATTATAAGGGAAAACAGAATCTCACAGAGCCACTATCACTCTTAGGAAAAGCTTTTGTGTTCTTGATCACACCAAGCTTTTGCATCTGGTTGTCCTTCCACGACTTGCTGTACGTATGGCTGGTTCTGTCTCTTCACTCAGGTTCAGCTCAAATATCTCGATCCCAGTGAATTATCCGCCTACTACCTGATCTAGACTCAACCCATCCCCATTCACCCTCCAATAACTCTACTGAATTGTGTAGCCCTTTAAAACCACCTGAAATGATTTTGTTCATTCATTTGTCTACTGTAAATAGAAGCTCCCCAAGAGTAGGGATGTCACCCTGTTCCATGTCATAGTACCAGCACCAAGCGTGCCTCCTGGCACAGCCCGTGCTGAGTAAGGACTTGCTGTGCAAGTGTATGAACAATCACCAGCTTAGAATTCTAACAGTCCAGCCTCCAATCCTTCCTGCTTTCAAACACCAGGATGATGTTGTGGCTCTCTCCCAAGATTCCTGTCGCATCCACTTTGCCAAGCAATTTTTCCTAGTTGGTCGGAATTAGGTCCAGAACAGAAGTTCCCCAAGTCTCTTCTGCTTCTGGCTGAAAGATGAAATTATCAGCCAAGTTGAGCAAGGCTAAATGGATCAGATGCCCTGTGTGTGGCTGAATGAAGCTCCCAGCAGTGATGGCCCCACACTGGTCCTCAGGAGGAGAGACCACATTCCCCCAGATGCCTCCTACCATCTTACATGCTCCTGGGTTTCCAAAAAGAGCCAGATCTGCTTTAACATTGTCAAAGCAAATTCACAATGACCAAATGACCTTATTCCCCTCCTTGACTCTAGTCCTTGATTTCTGGATTTAGCGACTGATATTAAACCAGGCAGTGATGGCAGTTTTAACCATGGAGTTATTTCATTGGTTGTATGGGTCAGAATCCACTCAAACTGTACAAAATAAAAAGAGAAGTAATTGAAATGTAGTTGAGAGTTCATGGAACCCAGGGGCAGTAGGTGGGCAACTCCTGCCTCCCTCTGAGGCCACACAACACTACTCTCTCCTATTTCTGCGTAGCTGAGTCACACTCCTTTAATGACTGGCTTCCACCCTTGACCATGGTTTCTCTGCTCTCCCAGAACTTCTGACTCACATGTGCTATGGTGTTCCCTTCATCTTGTTGCAAACTTCATCTCTAGCCTATCCAAACTTTCAGCTCATGCACCAGTGATTAACTGCAGGTTCTAGCCTACTCATTCAATTACTCAATAGAAACAACAACAACAACAATAACAACAACAAAAAACCAGAAGTCCACTAGCCAGTAAATGAATGGCCTTACTATTTCAGGCACTGATATTTGGTTCCATCAAGTGTAGGTGGAGAAGCCATCACAAGGTTCACAGGGGTGCTCCTGACAAGGGTGGTATTTTTCTGAGCTGGAGTATAGGAAAGGGAGATGTCTCAAACATTTTAATATGCATAGCATGGTATCCCGGCTAAGGTGACTGTTTATTGCTTGGTCCTACTTTGTGAATTAAAGCCCAGATCAAATCTTTGCACCATCCTAGACATGAACCTCTCTCCCCAAGGAGGATGTGGGCCCCAATTCTGCAACAGCTCCAGCTCTCATTCTGCTGAATCTCTGCTGCTTTTGCCATCAGCCGAGCCTACTGTCACACCTGGGTACTGACATCTACTGCACTGGATGCATATGGTCTCAACCATGAGTGTTACCACCACAAGAAGTATTTAGAGATGTAATGGGAATGGTGTTTGGGTCATCCCAATGACTGGGGACAGTTGCTGGCCTTTAGTGGGCAGGAACCAGGGATCCTTAACTTCCTGCACTGTGCAAGACAGTCGCATCCAACAAAGACCTGTCTTGTCTAAAATACCAGCAGCATTCACATTGAAAACCACAAGGAGATTGACAAATCACTCATGTTTGTTTCCAGTATCTTTATTGCCAACTACTCTGCTAGACTGGGAACACGAAAATAAATAAATATATCATAGTCCTTGCTGTAGGCTGTCCTGGCCTAAAGCAGAAGAGAGTCATGTAAACAAATAATACCCAATGAGGAGATGGAGGAAATCATTAATTCTAGATTTAAAAAGAAAACTAGTATAGAGGAAAGGTAACAATCATAGTACACAATTCAGCAGCAAGTGATACATAAGCAGAATATAAATTCTTTATACCAATTTTACAAAAAACTATGATGTACCTCTTTGGGGAATATGAAGGGAATGAGAAGTGGGGTGATCTTTTTATAAGAAATTCAATCCTCATCCCCTATAAAAGATCAATAGATCACACCAAGAAACTGGAGCATAACTGTATAGGCACATTATTTAGGAATATGGTGGTAAATTTCAAAAGGTATAGCCAGAACGGGTTTGGTTCCCTCTGGGAGATAGGTGACAGGGCAGAGGCTGGCAGGTTTGGGCAATAAACTGTGTTAATCGGCTTTTCACTGTTGTGACCAAAATACCTGACAAGAGCGATTTCAAGGAGAACAGGTTTATTTTGGCTCTTGGTTTCAGAGGTTTCAGTCCATGGTTGGCTGGATCCACTGCTCTGGGCCTGCGGTGCAGCAGAACACCATGGCCAAGAGGGTGTGGGGAACAGAGCTGTTGGTTCCATGGCAGTCTGGAAGAAGAAGAGAGAGGGAGCCAGGAAGAGACTGGGGGCAAGAAAAGACCTTCCAGAGCACACCCCAGTGACCCACTTCCTCCAAGTGGACCCCCCTCCTACAGTGTCCACCATCTCCCAATAATGCCACCAAATTGCAACTCACAGTGGACTATTCCACAGATGAGGTCAAGCCCTTATGATCCAATCGCTTCCCCAAATCCCTACCTCTGAACATTGCTGCTCTGGAGACTAAGCCTTCAATCCATGAGTCTTTGAGGGACACATTATATCCAAACCATAAACCTTGCAATATTAAATTTATTATCAGTGCACATGCATTCTCTTTCAATATAAAAAAATTTAAAAATTAATATAGAATGATGAAGGCTGTCTTAGAGGAATGTGCAAGATGCTATGCATTAATTCTTAATGACATACGGTCTCTAATTACTAAAACTGTGAAAAGGTTTTACTAGGATCAGTGTGCAGGCCTGTGAAAATACATCAGCAATCCCCAACATAGGGATGAGCATGTTCCAAAAGCTTATTTCTACTTTTTAACACCTCTGTTGGAAAATGCCCCAATTAGCCTACCTGGGGCAGAAAGCAGAACTTCCAAGAATCCCAGCATTGGCTGCTACTCAGGGTGTAGAGGAAAAACACATGGAGGGGAATTGGAAGCTTGGGAGACATCCAGGAGAGAGAAGAGAAGAGAGAAAGGAGGGAAGAGCATCCCAAGAGTTCACACACAAGGACACAGGTGCCAGAGAGGCCCCTGCTGACTCTGGTGTTAGTCAGTTTTCCTGCTGCAACTGGTGATTTATCTGCCTTCTCCTTCAACTGCAAGCTCCTGGCAGGCAGGGACCACTCTCAGGCACTTCTGATGCCCCCACATGTAACAGGGGACCCTGCCTATTGCTCTCTCCTAAGCAGAGAGTTCATGATACCAGGTGCTATTCTATACACTCTCCATGTATGTATCTAACAGGTACTTGGTGAGGTGGGTATTATCATCTCCATTCGACAGAGGAAGACACGAAAGCACTTAGAGACTCAGGAACTCCAACTGGATCACATTAAACCCATCTGAAATCCTAGCCCTTGGTCCAAGATGGCTTCCATTCTTGAGGAACTCTTTCTTCATTTGGAACCCCCACACCAACATGGTTCCTTTCTTTCTAATTCTAAAACTACAGTGAAGGGGAAAGAAAAACTGATATTTATTGAACATTTGTGCCAAATATTTGACATGTGCTATCTAATTAAAACCTCATGATAATCAAACATTGGAAGTAGATGTTATATACAGTAGATGTCATCATCCTATATTAATTTTTAAATTGAGTACTATTTTGAAAAAGAATGCTTGTGCATTGATAATAAATTTAAATAATATTACAAGGCTTATGGCATAGTTTGGATATGATGTGTCCCTCAAAGACTCATGGATTGAAGGCTTAGTCTCCAGAGCAGCTATCTCACTGATGAGGAAATTGAGGGTTATAAAAATGAATGTATTTTCACCAGATCCTATAGCTGTTTAGTTGAAGAAACAGAATTTGAGAGGTTTGTCTTCTCATCTCCTGGCATGAAACTGTGAACTTCTGTTTCTCTCTCTCTTTCTCTCTCTTTCTCTGTCTAACTCACTCAGGGAGAAACCAGTGGCCACACCATGAAGGCAAGATGCCGAGGAGTTGATATGTCTTGCCAACATCCGTATGAGTGAGCCCTCTTGGATATGGATCCTCCAACCCCAATCAATGCTTCTGACAACTTCAACCCTAGCTGACAACTTGAACATACTGAAAACTCTGAAAGACTCTAAGCCGGAACCACCCAGAGAAGCTCCTCTCAGAAGCCATGCAAGATAATAAGTGTTGTAAGTTGTTAAGTTTTGGAGCCATATGTTGCACAGAATTACACAGCAAATGTATCTTGTTTTCCTTTCAAGGAGGGGTCTGGGAAGCAGGCATTTCATCTGTGTGGCTTCCACACCTGCTTCCCTGTTTTTCCTGAGTCCAGAGCTAATCCCTTCAGTGGTCATCAAAGAAAAGCCGTACATCTCTGGTGACTTCTTGCTGAAAGTGAGCCCAGAGACAACATTGGACACAGCCAATGCAAGAGAGAAAGAAACCATTCTTTACTGTGGTATCCTGAACCTGCCCCTGGGGAATCAGTTTGGTGACCTTTAGAAAGAGGTCTTGTTCATCCTGAATATTTGTGACTTTTCCACTTCAAGGGAATCACAGAGAATGAAGCAGCTTGTATTTGGGGGGAAACTCAGGAAGTGAAATTTTCAAGGGAAATGAGTCCATTTAATTAGGACTCCTTACTGTGGCCAGGAGCATCGCTCCAAACCACCACATTCCTGTTTTGTAGCAATTCACACAGCACACAGACTAAAGAATGGGGCTTCTGGTGTGTCGACCACAGTCTTTGAGGGCTTTTTATCTCTGAAACACGAGACCTGTGTTTCAGGAGCCTGGGCTGGATGGTGAGCTGGGTGAAGGGGGCGTGATCGGCTCAAGTCACTCCATGACCTCAGAATTGTTGAGATGAATAAATGAGAAAGTGCACACGAAGCACCGAGGAGAACGAATGGACAAACACGCACACATGCAAACATCAAGTGCCCAGCACAGGGGACAATTCCCACTCCTCAGAACTCCCAGAGTTCTAAGAAAACATGACACAGCATTAGAGACAGAGGGGCTTAAAGTCCTAAAAGTCACCCAGTGAAATACTCAGAGCTTGAGAGTAAAATGAAGGGACACTTCTGTTCTGGGTTCAACTCTAATCCATTCAATGGACCCCAAATTCCTACATCACAGGGATGCAGTCATGACCGAATGGAATGATGTATGAAACACGATAGAACTTAGAAAACTCTAAGGATCTTAAGCAAATGACACTGTGCTTTTCCTCCATATGTTGTACACCTGTGAATCGATGAGATTTCGCTCCATTTAGGCATGGCCAACTTGCTATGGGGTCCCTCCCAGGCCCAGAGACGATACAGAGGACACACGATTCACAAGCAAAAGCAGGGAGTGGGAGTCACTCCATCCAACCAGGACTCCTGAGATTTAGAAAAGCATGTCCTCAGAGTCAAGCTCGCTGAGCCACACCCTGAGCCACACACCACCTCCCATCCCTTTTCAGTTTTTATTTTGAAACAGGGTCTCACTAAGTTGCTTAGGGCCTCACTAAAGTGCTGAGGCTGACTTTGAACTTGTGATCCTCCTGCCTCAGCCTCACTAACTGCTGGGATGACAGGCATGCACCACCACGCCCAGCTGGGTTTTTTTTAACAGTCTCTTTGGATGGATTAAGCACCAAATCTAGTGTCAGAGCCTTCTGTTTGAATCCCAGGCCTGCCACCGGCTGGCTGTGTGACCTCAGAGAGCTACCTAACCTCTCTGAAGCCTGTGGTTTTTACTGGAATTTGATAAGCTAGTTTGTGTGCCTGGGAAGAGTTGTGGCCAGAAATGGCCTGATCCCCTCAGAACTGAGACAAGGATTTTCAAAGAGGAGTCTGTCCTCTTTGAAATTTTGAATATTTTATCCATGCTTGCTGAGAAGCCAGGGCATGGCCCTTTGTGCTATTGCATCTCGTCCCTTGTAGATGCCACCTCGTAAAGGGCCTCAAGGCTCTGTGACATGCTCCTGGGGCCTGACCTGAGCTCAGGGGACAGCATCCTCCTGGTGATTCTGCTGTAAGATCATCCGGCCTTGCCAGCCTGGGCCGGGCTGTTCTCAATGCTTAGCAATACTGGCTTCTAACGGCCAATGTCTGGGGATCACTTCTCCTTTTACCTGTGACGCAGAATCTCTGGATACAGGTAGAGGGATATCTTCAGTGTTTAAGATGTTTCTCGGCACCATTGGGCAGTTCCCTGGGCAACCTCTGGACCTGCGGACCCCTGGCATCCTGCAGCGTGGACCCGGTGTCAGCACCATGGGCATCTCCCAATTCGTGGAAACACTTGAACGCCAAGGGCTGGGATTTTTCGACTTGTGACTTTTTTTTTAGCCGGATGGTGCCCACTCGTGCTGTGAGTGCTAGAACCTGGTGTTGAATTGTGCCTCGTGCTGCCAGCTAGTTTAAATTTCATATATCAATATTTCATGGTGTTCCAGAAATAGCACAATCCATGACATATATAATGTCGAGTCCCTGTCTCTCCTGTCCATCTCTGCCCGCCCCACAGCTCAGGATGCATACATGCTATCAAATGAAGACACGGACTCACAACGTTCCTCTTTCAAAGGAGGAAAGATAATAACGGCCCCGGCCACGTTCCTTTCTAAGCCCACTCTGCCACCAGTGCGTGGGACCTACCCCTTCCCACACCCTCAGGGGCTTCGCGACACTCCACTGAACGGTCCTTTCCTCTGGTCTTGGCTAGAGAGAAACTCCTCAATATCTGCCCGAGCTCCCTCACCTCCCCTCCTCCCCTCCCCTCCTCTCTTGAGGTCACTGTCCTCGGGTTTTAGGTTCCACTGTTCCCCTGCAAGAGCTCTTCAAGGGCCCTGTGACCTCCATGCTGCACAATCCCACAGCCAGTTCTCGATTCCCTCCTTCCAGAGCTCGCGCTCATCTCACTCCCTGTTTCTTGGAGGACTGTCGCCTCTTGGCTTCCAGGACGCCACGCTCCCGTGGCCCTCCTGCCTCACCTGATGCTGGTTCTTGTCCTTCTTTGGCTTCCCCTTGTGCCCGCAGCGTGGTTCTTGGGCCGCTTGCCTTTTGTATCTCTTTGTGCTCCCTGGAGAATGAGGAAGAGTCCGCTCCGCTCTGCACCTGAAATGTCCTCTGTACTCTGATGACTGTGAAGGAAGAGCTGCAGTCCAGTCCTCTCCCCAAAAATCCAGGCTTTGAGCTGCACCTGCCTCCTGGACGTCTCCTCCTGGATGTCCGAATGGCATCTCAGACTCAACAGGTCCACAAGGAAGCTGCTGGTGTCCCTCTTCTGAACCCACCACCATCACCACCACCACCAACACCAACACACACATTTTTGCCCATTTTGAAAATGGCGACTCCATTCTCCCAGTCTTCCAAGCTTGGGAATCCCCCTACGCGCTTCATCTCTCACCTCCACCCATCAGCAGATCCTGTGAGCGCTACCTTTAAAATGCTTTTGGCATCTGACCACTTCTGATCATATTCACTATGTGCCCCCGGCCTGGGCCCCTGTCACCTCCACCTGGATCCCAGTCATGAGGCTGCTGCCTGAGCTCTTTGCTTCCCTCTGCTCCTTTGGCCCCCATCTTCTGTCCTCCCCATCCCCAAGAACCCCACATATCCTGTGCAAATATGCTCATATCTTATCCCTCCTTTATTCAATATTCTCTGCATGGTTTACTCCATCCAGGGCTCTCTTCAAATGCCATGTCATCAGAGTCCTCCCTTAACCATCCTGGGAAAAAACATTAATCTCCCACAACCCACCGCACTCCCTGTCCTAACTGAACTTCAGTTTTCTTCAGATATATTTATTTACCACAGATCTGTGTACATGTGTGTATGTTGTCTCCCCGTGAGCACTAACCCTGTGCTTTTTTTACTTTTACTGTTATTACATTTACATTATCCCTAGCACCTAGAACAGTGCCTAACTGAAAATAGATCAATAAATGCTATCAATAAATAGATCAATAAATAGATCATCAATGAATGAATGGCTTTATGGAAGAACAGATTATGTGTGAACACAGAGCAGCCTGTGATTATCTGACTGAAGGTGATCAGAACAGCCTCCTTGGACAAGAGGTATGATAATGAGACTTTTGGCACAAGTTTGAGAACTACCGTCCATAAACAAAGTAGGAGTTGTGTCCACAGAAACTTGAACTTAATTCCTATTCACCTATCACCATTCACAGGCATTCCTTTCTCTGGTAAAGGGGTCAAGAGTGCCTGACATCCAAACTCAGTTCCCACAAAGACATCCTGCCTCTGGATCTTCCTCTCAGTGCCAAGTAGAAACAGAAGACGATCTTAGTAGCGCTAGCTGTCACGAGCCTTGGTTCACAGGCAGAGGGGTGAGGAGATGGCCTCTGGTCACTAAGTAGACATTTCTATTTCTATGTTCAGTAGTAGCATTTGCTATGACAAAGCAAGTCTTCCTTCTTTCATGCTATACATTTTTCACCAAAAAACTTACGATCCCTCTAGAAATCAAGTTGTTTTTATGCAAGAGAGTTGGAGAGCTCACATTCTAAAGGAATCCTTCAAGAATCCTATGAGTAATGAATTGATAACTCAAATAATATATCCACTTGGTAGCTTCACGCTTGAGGGTTGCTTTAAGGGTCTTAGACTGGTCGGTAGGTGAGTTAAAGTATCAGCCCAGTGTGCTTTAGAGTTAAGTTATGCATTTGATGCAAATTCTATACTCTTTACTGAGGTAAACTTTACATAACCTGGAATTCATAATTTCAGTCATTTTAAAGTGCACAATTTAGTGGTTTCCAGTATTATGATGTCGTGAAGCCATCAAATTAGATCTCATGAACATCTAACTCCAGAACAGAAAAAGAAAATATCCTTGTATTTGTCACTATGACCAAATTACCTGACAATAACAACTTGGAAAAGGACAATTTTGACAATTTCACAGTTTCAGAAGTTCAGTCCATGACAAGCCAACTGCATTACTCAGGGCCTGAGGTGAGGTGAAATGGACCATCATGGCAGAAGAGGTGGCAGAGTAAAGCTGATTACCTCCTGGTAGCCAGGAAGCAGAGAGAGCAGGAGGAGCCAGTACCAGATAAAGAATTTCCAGGGACATGCCCCCAGTGACCTACTTCCCCCAGTGACCTACTTCCTCCCACCTGACTGTGGTTACCACCCAGTTAGTCCATTCAGATTATTAATCCATCAAATGGATTAATAATCCATCAAATGGTGAGGTTAGCACTCTCATAATCCCGTCATTTTGCCTCCAAACATTCCTGTATTTACATAGGAGCTTTTGGAGGATATTTCCTATCCAAACCATAACAGTCCCCTGAGAGAAACCTGTACTAATTGGACAATCACTTCTCATGCCTTCCCCTGGAAACCACTCATCTACTTTCTGTCTCTATGAATTAGTCTGTCATGGGCATTTCACATAGATGACATTGTATGATATGTGACTTTTTGTGTCTGGTTTTTTTCACTTAGTATAATGTTTTCAAGGTTTAACCATGTTGTGACTTATATCAGAACTCATTCCATTTTATGGCTGAGTAATATTCCATTGTAGGACTATCTCCCTTTTTTGTTTACCCATTCATCAGTTGATGGACATTTGAATTGTGTCCACTTTTTTTCTATTTGCATGATGGTGTTATGGCCCTTTTAATACACATCTTTATTTGAACTCCTCTTTTTAGGTCTCCTGGATCTATGCCTGTGAGTGGAATTACATTCAACAGTAAGTGCATGTCCTCTGCATCAGAGCATAAAGAGAAATAAGGCAGAGCTCCTTCCTCCCCTCCAATAAACACCCTCCTTGCTTTTGGTGTGCTCATCACTTGTTCCACAAGCACATGCCAGGCACTGGGAATGAATCTGCAAACAAGATAGTTAAGGTCCCAGTTCCCATGGATCCCGCAGTCAAGTGAACCGCTGGGATGAGCCAACTAAACAGGTGAACAAATAAGATTATCTCAGCTGAGGGTGCAGAAGGACTACTTCAAGCTGGATGGTCCAGGGACAACCTCTCCGAAGAGGTGACATTTAAGCTGAGACCTGAATTACAAGAAGGAGCCAGTCATATGAGCAGCTGTGGATAAAGCCATGAGGGTGTGTGGGGAAGAGCATCCTGGGGAGAGGGAACAGCAGGCTCAGTTTGCAAAGCCTTCTAGAAAGGGAGGAATTTGGCATGCTCAAAGACCCCAAGCCCATCTCGTCCCCAGTCCTCCCTTCCCGCCTCCTTCCTGGCCATCAGGCTGCCCACCAGTGCACCTTCCTCCGTCTGCTGTGCCCCATCTCTTCAGTCTCTCCTTCCTCCCCTTCTTTATTACCTCATAGTGAGACAGAAATAAATCTCTGGCATTTTTGATATTGTTAATCTACCTTTTAGCCAACAAAACCAAAAACCACTTTCTGGTTCTTTCCAGCCGTTGTACCATCTTTTCCCTTTTCACACGTAGTCATGTCAACAGAGTCGCCCACAATTAAACCACCTCTCTCCTCCTCCGTTATTCCTCAGTCTTCAGCAACGCAGCGTCTGGCCCCAAAGCCCAGGAACACAGTTGTCCCCAAGGTCTCCTCCTCCTACGTGTACTCTAGTGGCTGCTCTTCCATCCTTATCTTAACCAACCTCTTGGCTACGGGGGGCACTGGTGTGTGCTCCTGGCCCCTGAATCTCTCTGCCTGCTAGGTCTCAAACCTCGCTCTCTGGCTCCTCTTTCTCAGTCTCCTTCCCACGTGCTTTTCTATTGCACACTTGTCAAGTATCAGAGTTCCCCAGGGTCAGTCCACACTCTCTGTTTCTGGGGCTTGAACCCGGGCCTCGCACACACTAAGCAAGTGCTCCATCACTGAGCCACACCCAGGACAGAGCTGATCCCTCTTTCCCTCTCACAATCCTTTCCCAAGGTGACATCAACCAAGTATCCATGACTCTAAATGCGATTTATCTTCATTAAGAATTTGTCTTCTCACTGAAATTTATTTGTAACCCCAGTGTCTACACTCGTAGGTACTTTTGTGGTTTTTCATGGGAAGAGCAATACACAGTTGGAGTCACCTGACCCATACCCTCTCAGCTGAGGCTGAGTACCACAACACTCTGCCTTCTTTCTTCTTTTAGCTCTTACGCTATCAACAAGTATCTTCCGTTTTCATGATCTATCCAGATCCACTTTTGTTTTGCATTTTTGTCCATTTTGTTGGCAATTTCATGTTCAATAGAGTTCCCAGGTGGAGTCCTGGAAGATCTGTCTAATTCTAAGCACTGGAAGGCTGTGTTTTGCCTTATAGAGAAAACATGTTAAGAAAGCTTCACTCAGGCATGAGTTGGAGTGCTGTTGGCCATCAGCTCAATGTTAATGAATTAACAACGCATACTAAATAAGGTGTCTTAAAACAGAAACACAAAAGCAAGATGGTCTGCTAAGTAGGGACCAAACTGTGCTGACCAGAGGTCCACGGGCCCTCACTTTCTAATTCCACTAGGAGCTATGGCTCAGGATTCACTAACACTGGTCTATCACGGCTCTGTGGACTGTATCTACCATAAATAAAGAGTCACTGATACCATCCAAACAATGCCCTCAAGGACATTTCATCTGCTATCCAGACTTCTCGTCTTCTTTTGTAACCCCAAATACTCAGTTTGTCTACTGGACACACAAAAATACTTAATAATCACATCCAAAACTGTGGTGGACACTGTAGGAGGTGAGACCCAGCTGAGGGAGTGGTCCTTGGGGTATGCTTTGGGGAACTATTTCTCCTCCTCCTCTTCCTCCTTCCCCTCCTTCTTCCCCTCCTTCTTGGTCACAGGGAGGTGGGGAACCTGGACATATATCTTTGTACCATTCTTTCTCCACCTACTCTGCTCACTCCTTGCTTTCCTCAGCTCTACTAATGAAGAGCTGTCTGCTGGTGATTCACCACCTTAGTGCCTTCTTCCACTGTCCCTCCTCCCAAGACCCCACATATAAGCAGTCCCCAAGTCTCTGGCAGTCTCCTTCTTGAGTCAGTTTTCTGCCCTACGGCTCTGGCCTGGCTCAGACTAGTACCATCACTAGATTTCTCCCCTTCTTCCCAAGCCCAGGCTTCACCTGCTGCCAGAATTATTTTCCCACTGGGCAAATCCAATCCTGTTGGATTGATTCTGCAGTTCAAAATCTTTACTTTCTCTCCACTGCAAACAATCTTAAATCCAAGTTGCAGACTGGCATAAAAGACTTTCACCAGCTCGTCCCGGCCTACCCCTCCAGTCCCTCTCCTGGTCCTTATATCACCTTCTCTCCATCAGAAACAAGTTCTTTTGCTGTTTACTGAGCACTCCATAATTTCATGCTGTTCTCTCTACCTGGAGTATCCCTCTCCCTCTGACTTGGCCTTCCATTCTTGCTCACTCTATCTTCTCCAAGCTTAAGTTGATTAGCAATTATCTTTACTGTTCTTCAAGGGCTGGTTTTCCCATAAGATGAGCATGTGTCTTGTTACTTCTATACCCTCAGGGCTGAGTACTTCCTACAAGATGTACCCTTGGACAAAACATGAGCTTCTCTGAATTTTAAATTCCATTTTTGCAAAAAACAATTAATCCTGCCAACCTCAACTGGCTCTTGTAAGGACCAAATGAACAACACCTTAAAAAAAATCAAACAAAACATTGCCCATACCCTGGACCAAGAAGACCCTTAAAACTTGTCAGACTTCCCATATTCATTGGTTGTTCTTAGAAACCCGTGGGATTTTCTTTCCATGCTTTTAGCAACAACATCTCTTTGCCCATTTTCAAAGTGTTATGATTTGGATCTGGAATGTCTCTCCCAAAGGATTGTGGGTTGAAGGCTTGCTCCTCAGCACATCAGTGTTCACACATGGGACTTTTAGGAAATGTTAGAATCATGAGGGCTCTAACTGCATTGTTGATTAATCTGTTCATGGATTCATAATTTGAAGAGATTATTGGGAGGTTGTGGACACGTAGAAGGTAAGACCTAGTTGAAGGAAGTGGGTCCTTGTAATATGCATTTGGGGACTATTCCTCCTTCTTCTCCTCCTCCTCCTGCTCCTCCTCTTCCTTCTTCTTCTTCTTGCCTCCTTTCTGGCCATCATGAGTTGGGCAGCTCTGCTTTATCATGTCCTCTATGCCATGATATACTGCTTCACCACAGATCTGGAAACAATGGATCCAGCTCATTACAGACTGAAATGTCTCAAACCATGAGTCAAAATAAATCTTTCCTCCTCTGAGTTGATTTTCTCGGGTATTTTGTCACAGTGATGAAAAAGTTAACACATAAAACCACCTACCCTGCTTTAAGCACTTGGATTTTTCCTTATAAATTTTTAGTGCTTCTCCTTTTCCAACTCTCATCATTCCTCTTGGTTCATCAAACTGCAGAGAAAAACATACAATTGCCAAAAGCTCCCATTCTACCTTTGCACATAGGTAAACGTGGAGGTTAATAATATCGTAAACAGTCCAAAGCCATGACACAACAGCATCGCCTAATGACTTCCTGAAGTTACAGAAATTCTTTTCTTTCATGTGTCCTATTCTACATTTGGCCAAAGTTATGACTGAATTGCAGAAAAGAGATGTTAACCAAATTACAAATGACAAAAAAAGTCATAGGAATAACAAATATAATAGAGGTTTTTCCAACATTCTGGAATGCTGGGTAAAAATGAATAAGATGTGAGTATGGACTAATGAACTTTCTATTCAGTCTCCAAAAATCAAATACCATCCAAGGGTAGGCATACCTAAAAACAGCTCATGGGAACAAATATCATGATATAACTAATAAAAAATGGTGAATCACATGAGGTTGGTGTTATAAACTCAGGAAGTAATTGACCTGCTGCTCTGAGCCCCAAGGAAACACTCTCTGGCATGTGTGGGACCACATGCCATGAAGAGGAACATGGATCAACTGCAAAGTGTCCTCAAATGAGCAATCAAAACAGAGGGGTGAAGTACAAACAACAGAAAGCGAACATCATCATTTATTTCAAAATGGTAGACGGAACCTCATATGATCCATATTACATCATTATACTAAGGGCTGTTTTTGTTCAAAGTCAGTAAAAAGCAATTACCTGAAAGACAAATAATATGAAAGATCACTTTGATTGGTTTAAAAATGGAACCTCATATTTATCCAAAAGAATTAAAATCAGGATATGTTAGGGATACATGCATACCCATGTTTATCACAGCACGAGTCACAATAGCCAAGTTCTGGATTTGCCCAGGTGTCCACCCACAGATGAAGGGATGAAGAAAATGTGGCATATATACACAATGGAGTTTCATTCAACCATAAAGAAGAATGAAATTATGTCAACTGTGTGAAAAAATGAACAGAACTAGAGACCATAATTTTGAGCAAAGTAAATTGGACTCAGAGTGAAAAAAAAATCGTATTTTTTTTTTCTCATCGGTGGAACTTAGAGGAGAAAAAAAAGGATGCCATGAAAGTAGAAGGGAGACCACTAATGATGACAAGGATGGAAAAGAGAAGTTAGGAAAGAACCAGGAAGTAGAAGCTGGAGCAGCTGTGTTCTGGGCACCTAACCCCCACTCAGCTCCTGCTGAATTCCTCTGCTGAGTGGACAAGTGGCACAGAATAGGGGTGGACCCCAGCCCCAAATGGGGCCCTTCCTTCAGGTTAGCAGTTCTTGATTTGTGCGGGCTTGCTCATAATAAATGAGGTCAGCCAATTATATTCCCTTTTTTAGGATGCTGAGCTAAAATTACTGGCCAGTTTTAGCCAGCAATGGGATCAAAAGGATTATCAAGAGTTACCCCATTAGAGGGAAACTTGGTGGCCATGATGGACCATCCCCAACTGAAGACAGGAAGAAACTGATCAGCAGACAGGTGGGACTGGAAGTCATGAACAGAGAGAAGCAACGGTGTCTTAAGTGAGGTCATGAAGTGCTCAAAAGACAGAGAAGGGTTTTTGTGCAACAGTATCCACATCCAAAGTCTCCAGAGGGCCTGGATGAACTGGGACTCCTGCCTTGGAGTTTCTTGATGCCCCTTTTGTTAAGCTAGCTCATACTGATGCAGTAAGAACCCCAACCAGGACAAGAAAAAGGGAACAAGGGATCCTTAAACAACAAACCAAGGCCAGTAACCCAGAGAGGAAAGGGGCATAAAGGAAAACCAATTTAGCCCAATTGTTTCTGAGTTCAGCATGAACCAGCTAGGACCAAGAGTAGATAGTGAAGTCAGAAAAAGGTGGGACCAGGAACATGCCAGATGCCAGCAAGTCTTGCTGCGGCCATTGTGTTGCCCTGCAAAAAGTCAGAAGTCAGTTCCTCAGGGGAAGCTTTCTCCGGGGTCCCCCAGTCAGAATCGGGCACCCACTTCCCATGTTTTGCGAACACATGGTTAGCTTCCTCCAAGTGCTTACCACTCAGAATGCTGATTGCTGAACTTATTTCCATCTGAAGGTCCTCCAGCCCACTGGATCTCAACCAGGTGCACTGTGGGCCCCCAGGGCCATTTTGCAATCCTGGAGTTACATTTCTTGTCAAAACTGGGTGAGGGGAACTACTACTACTGGCATCTAGTTATGCTGCCAAACATCCTGCCCTGGGCAAGAAAGCCTCTGACAACAAGGAATCATCTGGTCAAACATGTTGACAGTGTAGAGGCTGAGGAACCTGCTCCACGTCATGGTTCTCCAGCTGACCGTGCTGTGCTCTCCACTCCTGGAGCCACCAACCACATGAGGCTGTTGTGCGCTTGAAATGTGCTAGTGCGATCAAGGAGCTGAGTTCTTGAAGCCTGTGTATACGTTAATGAATTTAGTTTTAAATGAGCACATATGGCTGGTGGTTTTGATGTAAATCAATCCTCTTCTTACTCCTCTCAGACTCCAGGGACCACCCCATCTCTTCATGCACTTGCTAGACTGGATATTTACAATTTAATGTTCCATTGCCGCTGACTCCCATCCCACCCCCGCCCCCTGTAGACTGGAAGCTCCCTGAGGGGGGGAAGCATGCTCAACTCATTCACCTCTTTGGGTCCCTGGGCATTTCTAGATAATGATCCTTGCTGGTCCTCAAACTGTTGTTTTTCATAAAAACAAATGTCCTCCTGAACAGAAGAGTTGCCTGTCTCGAAAACTCCATCTGGCCTCTTAGCTCAGAAAGCTACCACTTGTCTTAAGACAACCTCCTCTGCTCATGTTCTTTGTGACCAAAGGACTGTGGCACGCTCCTGCCACCTGGTGGCAATGTATAAAAAGTCATGTGAAGGCTTTAACCCTGAGGGTCTGATTTAGCCAAAACAGGAGACAGAAAGGGTGCACTTTGGGACTTGCATTAGTGAAACAGAATTAATAGAGCCATAAGTCTGAACAAAAACTTTGTAATTACTGAGTTACACCACCTTAATTTCCAGATGAGGAAACTATAGCTTAAAGGTATTTTATGACTCTCTGAGATGTATAACCACCAGGGACCATAGCCAGCACCTCATCATCTCCAGCTGTATTTTTTTCTCCGCAATCCACCTCTAAAAATAGATATTTATTTGTTTGGGGAAGCCAAAGATTTGCTTAATTGATAGAATCATGAACAAATATAACAGCAAAATAAACAAAAGGGACTAATTTCTGTACAAGACCTCTTTTGTAATGAGCACTAGACTTTGTAAAGAAACTGTCTTTTCAGAAGTGACAAAATTCTTCTAGTTTTTTCTTTTTCTTTTTCTTTTTTTGGTGGGAGGGGTACTGGGGATTGAACTCAGGTACTTGACCACTGAGCCACATCCCAAGACCTATTTTGTACTTTATTTAGAGACAGGTTCTCACTGAGTTGCTTAGCACCCTGCTTTTGCTGAGGCTGGCTTTGAACTTGTGATGCTCCTGCCTCAGCCTCCTGAGCCACTGTGATTACAGGTGTGTACCACTGCACCTGGCTTAGGGTTGGTCTATACTGAGCTTACACATTCAATTTAAAAGGACAGAGTTGGACGTGCATCTGCAAAATCAAGTGCATAATCGCTTCCCTCTATGGAATGGGATATTATATTTCATTTATGAGACCATGCATCAGATATGTGTCAACCATGGCTCAGTGATACTGGGTGCTATGCTAGGTCATGGGGATACAATATGGAGGAAAAGAAATGAGCTCTCTGCTTTCATGGAACTCAGGGTTTGATAGGCTGAGACACAACTACTGCACAGGTGGTAACGAGGACACCACACATGTGGGATGGGAAGAGGTGAGTTCCGGCTGGAGGAAGATGCTGTCAACAGAAACAGAATCAACCGTGGTCATTACTGCTGCACAGCGGGCAGTATCTGACAGGGCCAAATTCCAAATGTTCTTGGTGCCAAAGTAACCAATCAGGAAGTGTAAGGTGGCAATATTGCCCAAACTGAAGAGTTGGGTGGGAGCAGGCACCCAGCAGAAGAGCGATATGGGCTATTGGGTCTGCGTGGTGAAGGAGAACTCACCCTATTATGCCATAATGGGAGGGCAGAGGAGGCAGTTATGGACACTGGGCTGGATAGCGGCCTGGGAAACCCCCCAGACAGGGCTCAGGATGGGGGGAGAGTATTAATACATATCTTGCCCCTTCAGGGTTAGCCCAGAGACTGGCATTAGGCTGAGCCAGCAGGGAGTAGGGCAGCCAACACAGGCAGCTTCTATGGTAAGGGTGCCAGCAGGGCCAGATGGAAATTCTGACCATAATGTTAATTTACTCTTCTGTGGTTTTCTGCTCAGACACATGTCAGTCTCTTCTCGGTTTGTTTAGCCTAAAGCTATTGACTGTGTGGGGCCAGGGCCTTACACCCTCCATTTGCTTTAATTTCCAAGGCATTGGTCAGCTGAGTTTATAGGAAGGGATGGTCAAGATCCTGTGTGCTGGAAGGACAGCATCATGCTTGAGAAAGCAGTTGGGAAAACCCTGCTAATTCTTCCCAGATCTGAGGCACATCTCAGTCGGGAATATTCATTCTGTCCTACTCAGTATAACGCAAGCCTGTGAGCTGAGGTCCTTTCAAATATCTAATCCAACGTCTCCCTGGGAAGAATATTCACCATTCTGGGACAAAAGCTACCCTGGAGCAAAGACAATTGGAAGTCAGAGCCTGGTGGCTTCACGAGTCATGACATCTCGTTGGATTGGGTCTCTTGGATTTCCCCTGGGGAACTTTCCTTACCTGCCCTCAGACCTTAAGCTCAGCCCTCTGAAGTGAACTCTGGCCCACCTGGCAAGGGACTGGCTCCTGCCAGGGCTTGACCACAGACCAATCATGTGACCCTGAGATGGATTGTTCTTACTCACTGCCTCAATTTCCTCAGCTGCTCATGAGATAATTTTCAACGCTGGATGGGAAAACTATTGCTGAGGTCAAAATATGAAAATGTTATGCTAGATATTAAATGTCATCCAAGAGACAGTAAATTTAATGGCCCCAAAGTGGTTTCAACCCTCGGAGAGGATTTTACTTCCTGAGCCTTGGAGAGGAAGCTAAGTGCTACTCTTCTATTTCTGTTCTGCATTCGAAAAGTCATAAATAGTTAACTGTGTGAGTTCTTTTTTATAACCTCCCAGGAGCATCTAAAAATAGCCTCTGGGGGGCTCAATGCATATTTCCTCAGGTCCTCTTCTTAATTTTTCAATATGGGTGGTGACGATTTATTGTTAGTGTCACCTGTAGATTTAGAGAGACAGAGCAGCCAGGCTGGAAGGCAGAGGGAGGTGGCATGGGGGAGGGGCCCTTGGGAGGTGGAACCCAGTGTCAATTCAGGATGAGAGGCCAGGGATGAGAGGCGTCACCTCTCCTTTCCTTGGTTTCCTTGGTAGTAAAATTAGAGAGGAGGGGAGTCTCCTCTCCCCAGGGTGCTGTGAGAATCTGCCCTCAAGTGTGACGCTTCAACAGATTCCTCAGCAAAGCAGAATCTGCCAACAGCCAAGTGCTATTGTGACAGGTCAAGTCCACACTCATTACATGCCCTTGCAGTGCATGTCACCCCTGCCGTTTCCTATCTCCAGGCCAGGAGTAGGGCTCTCCTGCCAGTTTCCCAGCCCAGTGGCATGACCCGGGGCTGACTGTCCATCACAAGCTTGATGGACAAGGGGCAGGACAGCCAAGTACAGCTCAGCCACCTGTTCTTGCCAGCCATGCCTCTGCTCCTCTGCATGTATCCATACCAGTGACACCACCTCCCTCTAACTCTCAGCCCATGTCCTTCAGAAAGCACCCCTTGCCAACAGCTGGCCAGTCAGAGGACTCTGGCCTTCGAGAAGGAAGGATGGAGGGTAGGGCAGGAACCTCCTCCCCAGGCTCTGTGCCCTGTGTTTTCCCTTTAAACACTCCTAACAATGCACAGTGATTAGCTGCGTCCCAGGCCCCCTGACACCCCTTAACCTGGAAAATCAGGCAGACTTGCTCGACAGCAATCAGCTCCCAGACACATCGAACTGTAATGTGATTACGCCATTTACCAAAATGCAAAGAGAGATACTTGAGGCGTTTCTGATTAGGGCTGACATTATCCCTCTAATGGGCCACCGCATTAATCAAAGCTGTTGCTATGGCTATAGCGATGGTGGGGAAATAACCCCAGACTGATTCTGGGCCTACCCAACACGCAGCCTCCAAGGAAGAGGTCAGCTTTTGTTAGCGACGCTGCACAAGAACTGGTCCTTCCTGCTGGAGAAGGGCTTTCTATTGACATCCACCAGCACCAGAAAGAGAGGCCTCTGTTTTCTTTCATTCTGCTGGGGGGGTTCTGGTCCCATTGCTCAAGATGACTTGACGGTGTTGTTGAAGGGGGGCCTGAGGGGGTGTGGAGGCTGATTTGTGGGGCTGTCAGAGCCTTCTGCTCTCCAGAACTCAGTCTTAATTGCTATGGCCCCCTGGGAATCCTGTGGGGCATGAGAACCCGGGGCGGGAGGAGGAGGATCTGTGGAAAAGCCCAGCTTTCCCATGGCATGAACACTCCGGGCTCCCGCTGCGCTCTCCATTCCAGAAGCCTCTAAAGCACTTGGCAGAGACAAGTCTGTACCACACACCCTATGACGGAGCAGATGGAAAAACAGAGGCGGAAATGGATGAATCTGACAGGGCCCCCGTGCAAAAGCCCCTGGCCTCTGCTCTGGCTGCTGGAGCCCACGAACTGCAGTGGGGGACAGGGAGGACAGGATCCCCAGAACCTGCCCTTGGTGGGTGGAAGTCAACCGCCCATGGACCCGAGCCAAACTTCTCTCAGGCAGAGATAAACTTGGAGGTCAGGGATGTGCCACGGTCCCCTCCCCCATTCCATGGTGCAAATCAAGAAATCGAGCCCTTGCCCAAGTCCATTCTAGAATTTTCTCTGAGCCTTGGTTTTTCTGTCCTCAGAGTGGGAACAATGAAATCTACCCTGCTTTTCCTTACAAAGGAATAAAAATGAAATCATTTCACTGGGGGAAAGTGATTGGTAAACTCAAGAGCACAGATACTCACACCTGGCTCCACTGGGAAGTCACCTAAGCAGATCTCAGAGGCAGCCTGGGCCTCGGCACCAGACCATGTAAGCTCATTGGTCTGGGAGGCACCTAGCTTGGGGACTTTGCAGAGTTCCAGGGAAACCACCGCTCTGAAGTGTTGTAGGGAGCTGAACCCTGCCTTTAAGTCTCATTTCCAAAACCAGCCATATTTTTTAATGGGAATAAAAAAATTTTAAATAAAAGGCTTTCATGAGGATAAAGGTAGAAAATGTATGTGAAAGTGCATAAAGTCATACATCCTGGATTCCTAATTAATGTTCAAGTCCCTCATTAGAGGCCGCTGCCTCTGTTTCAGGGGAAAGGGTCTTGTCCCCAGGGGTAAGACCCCAGACGGCACCTCACCTCTGAGCTGGGTAAGTTACTGAATAACATCGAACATTTACAACACCTGAAACCTTTCACATGCTTGATCTCACTTAATTATAGCAACAACCTGGTGAGGCTGGCGCGGATCATTGTTGCCACCCTGTGAAGCAACATCACAGGTGACTCAGGCAGTTAGTGGCAGAGCTGGAATTTTAGCCCAAATTTGTCTTGTTCCAAAACTGGAGTTCTTTCCATGACCTTCTTGGTTAGAACTGACCTGAGTCAATTTTGTCATTCACTATGTAGATGCAAGAGGTCTTCAGGCCGTGCATCTCTGTGTGCTATAATGAAAGCAGGTGTCACATGCAATCCTGCTACACAGACTCTCATTTATTAGCTAAGCAGGTGCAGAAACAGGCACGCGGCTTGCTCTGTGAGCTCAATGACATCCTGAATCATTGTCCTTTTAGGTTGCCCCACCAGAGCCTTGCATGAAAGCTTTCTTAGGGGCAAAGGTGACATTTTTTAGCACCAGGATTCAGCTAACCTTGTCGTTGGGTC
Organism: Sciurus vulgaris; assembly: GCF_902686455.1. Taxonomy (NCBI): domain Eukaryota; kingdom Metazoa; phylum Chordata; class Mammalia; order Rodentia; family Sciuridae; genus Sciurus; species Sciurus vulgaris. Next base: position 64,707,193 of record NC_136476.1, read on the forward strand.
ATGAGAAAAAAAATCCTCTGATAATCAGCCAGACAAATACGAGATCCATTGGAGTCATAAGCTCATGGCACTGTTCCATTTAACGAACTCAGGGAGGCCCATCAGAAGGCTACCAGAACATTCCAGCCCAGAGTTGACAAAGGTCTTCCCCGATGGCTGTGGGGAGGGGGTCGCTGAATCACTCACAGAGTCCACCCGACATATTGGGCACTGCTTCAATTTCCTAGGGCTACCCCAACAAAGTACCACAGACTGGGAGACTCTTCACAGTTCTGGAAGCCAGAAGTCTGAGATGGAGTTGCCAGAGGGGCCACAGCTCCCCTCCGAAGGCTCTGGGGAAAAATCCTTCCTTGCCTCCCTCCCAGTTTCTGCCAGAGGGCAAAAACCCTCAGCGTTCTTTAGCTTGCTGCTGGGTCATTCCAGTCTCTACTCTATATCTATGATTGTTGGGCCTTTTCCCTGTGTGTGTGTGTGTGTGTGTGTGTGTGTGTGTGTCTGTCTGTCTGTCTGTCTGTCTCTGCATGCCTGTATCTGTGTGTCCTCTCTCCTTTTCATGAGAACACCAGTCAATTGTATTTAGGACCCACCCTAATCCAGTATGACCTTAACTGAATTAATTACATCTGCAAAACTCTTCAAATAAGGTCACTTTCTGATGTTCTGAGTGGACATAAATCTGGTGGGACCACAGCATGCCAGGTGGTATAGAGAGAAGATAAAGGTGAATAAGCCTTGCCCTGCACTGGGGTTGCTCAGCCTCCACTGAGGTAGCCCCGCAGGTTGGTAAATATTGAGGGTCTCGGGAGTGGTACACACCTGTCACTGGTGCAGGACAGGAGAGGCACCTCACCCGAGTTTACAGGGTCCTGCAGGTGGAAGGGATTAGAAAGGCCAGAGACAGAAGAGGTGACATCCAGGTTCAAGGATTTAGTCATCGAGGGAGCAGAAGGGGTTCTTGTGGTGAGGGACGAAGCCCAGTTGGGAGGTAAGGGCAGGGCAGGACAGCTCCTGTTTAAAGCAGTGGAATTCACCCTGTGGACCCCAGGAGCCACGGCGTATTTTCAGCAAGGGAGGGACAGAGTCACATCTGAATGTTGGAACAATCACTAGGAAGCAATGAAAAGGATAGATTGGAAAGGTCGAAGGAAACGGGAAACCTGAGTGAAAGGCAAGGAGGGACGAAGTCTGGCGCTCCTGCCAGCGACCAGGGGTGGAGAGAAGGAAATAGGTTTCATAATTTTTCAGACAGAATCAGCGGAGTTTGCAGGAAGATCAAAAGCTGATAGAAGGGGAGGTAACGATGAGGTCCAGGGGTTCGGTTCAGTGCTCTTGTTAATTTCTCTTCTCGAGGCCGTCCTGAGCGCGTGGAAATGGATCCAGGGCAGAAGCCTGGAGAACGTCCATGTTTAAGAAGCAGGAGGAGGAAAACCAGCTAGCGGAGAATTCAGAGAGAAAAAGGCCGAGTGAGCAGGAAGAACGGGAGTGACACCTGAGCGCAGGTGGAGGAGCCCTGGGCACCAGGGCAGAGAACGGGCATCCAGAGAGGGGCTGGCCCGGAGGGGCTACCCGGGAAGGGGGAATGCTGCAGCCCTGGATTCCCGGGGAGGAATCTGAGGGGGAACTTACCCAAGACCCGGTAACCCCAAGAACATTGGGGTCAAAGCAGTACACTCGTTTATTCAGCTAACTAGGGTGACCAACCACCCAGGTTTTACCCACGACTCCTCTACTTTGAAACCTGAAAGCCTAATGTTCCAAAATACCCTTCAGTTCTGGAGAAAGCAGGGCAGCCAGTCACCTTGGTTGACATGCTTCCTGAGCACGTGTATCGGATGACACGGGGATCAAGAACACGCAGGGCAGCCTCCCGGGCCGCTCGCAGCCGGCGCTTAAAACCTGCGCCAGGGGCCAGGAGGTCGCTCAGAGGCAGAGTACTTGACTAGCACGCACCAAGCCCTGGCTTCAACCCCCAGCGCAGCAAAAACCAAACGAATGAAGCAATGATAGATTGATACTCCTCTCTGTCACTGCCAAGGGCAAGTGAGAGCAGGTGGTTTTGTTATAATTTAGGCTAGAAATGGAAAAATAAGGTGGTGGTGTGCCTCCATGTTAATAGGAGAAATAGTTCTTCATTGTATCAAATTAAGAGCAGAGAGGCATGCTTATTCTCTCTGCATAAATTTTGTGAGTTTTCAAAATAGTCATGTGAAAAGGAGGAATGATTTATTTGGTAACACTGAGGATAGACTAGACCAGAAAAAAGGAAAGATGTCTACACGGGATAGAATGTGCTTGATTTCAGATACTGCGAAGAGAACCAGAGACCCCTGTCCATCTCCCCTGGTCCCACTCTCTTCCTGGGTCAGTTCCTAGAGTGGTCCTAAAGACTTATCTAATTTGAAGTCCAGAGTCAAGGTGCAAGCAGGGCTGCACTCTCCGGAGTGTCCAGCAGAGATTCTGTCCCTGGCCTCTCTCAGCTTCCCGTGGCTGCTGACCTTGCTAGGAGTTCCTGGCCTCATTGCCTCTGCCTCCATCTTCGCCCAGGCCTCCTCCCTGAGTCTCATCTCCCTCTGCCTGACTCTTACGAAGATATCTGTAATCCAAGATGATCTCAGCTCAAAATCCTTCAGTTAATCACATCTACGAGGACCCTTTTCCCCAGTAAGGCCACATTCCCAGGCTCTGAGAGTTACCATGAGACATAGTTTTGGTGGAGCTATAACTCAACCCGCCACATTCCATTGGTATAATTTGAGTCCATTTTCCCATCCCATGAGTTGCAAGGGGCAAGAAGAATCCCCTAAACTGACAAAGAGTTACCCTCCCCTGGCCCCACATATGCATGAGGAGAAAACCCTTTGATAGGGCTTCCATGTACAGATGTCTAGTTTGTGTACTGCACAAAAGCCCTTGGCTAAGGGACCAGTGGGGCAGGATACTGAAACCTAGCACTGCACCCATTGTGAGAAACAGGCACCTTTATTCTTCCCACAAAAGTGCCTTCCACTTCCCTTCTAGTGGGCCTACTCAGAGGGGGTCTTTTCTCTGATTTGAACAAAGGTGCTATTTAGATGAGGAGAGATCCTGGCCATTGACATTCGTCACCTCAACTGTGCTTTGCCAGTGGCCAGTTAGAGGTAATGGTTCAAGCTAATTGTTAAAACTGGCAGGACTGTGCAAAATTTGGCAGACCTCAGCAGAGACTGAAAAGGGATTGGTTATTTCCACAGGAAGTAGTGGCATGCAAGGTGGTGAGTTAAACGGAGGGGGTTGCTAGAAGCAGAGGGAGAGAGGGGTGGGCAGGGCTCTGCCAGGCCTGGACAGCCTCGTGCAAGCACACCCCTCACCTGCTAGGGTTGGAGCAGCCCGGCCTCATCCCTTTTGTGACAGGAGGGACTGGAGTAGAGGGCTGAGATCTGTCCCCAGGAACACCAGCCCCTGCCCCAATATTCTGCAAGATTTTGAAGTCATTGCCAGGTCTCCTTCAGTAGAGACCTACTAGAACTTTCACTGAGAGCCATTCAGCCTTGACTTTGAAGGAAGCTGAGCGCTATGGTACGTGAGTCCTGGAGACGGGCAGGTGCACCCTCCCTGCAGCCAGCTGTGTGTCCAGCAGCTGGTACTATAGGCCACCACCCACTTGAGGGAGAGTAAGACCAAGTCCCCAAGTCACCTGCCCAGCAACCAGTCAGACCCCCTGCAGAAGAAGCAGGCAGAGAAAAGGGAGCCACCCCCTCTGCAGATGCCCAAGTCCCTTAGGTATATCCAGCCTAAAAAGCACTTCTTATCCACTGTTTTATTGGGTCCTCAGAACAGTGTCCTATGACAAGCCCATTTTACAGATCTGAAAACGGAGTTTTGCTCAGAGTCAGGGCTCCCTACTCCTGCCTGGTTTTGTCACAGCAGTGGTTTTCAGCCTCAGATCCTGACCCTGGGAATCCAAAGGCTGTGTGCTTTCTATCTGGGTGCCCCTGGTGAGATGGGCCAGTTGTGCCAGTTAACCCCACAGAGCCATTTTCTCTGTAAATAAAAAGGAATAACAATTATCTTCTCCATGATGTCACTGTGGAATAGCCAATAAAAATGATTAAAAAGCAATTGCCAACAATTGAAATCAAACACATAATAAGAGAGTAAATAGCTGTGTTGTGACTTCCATGGGAATATAGATATAATTAAAAAAAAAAAAAGACCAATCCTTGGGTATCTGTATAAGTTAGAGAGAGTCATTAGTGAGATGAAAAGTAGATTTTCTTGATGGTTTTATTTATAAGAAAAAGAGTAGATGTGTACTGTTTGTCAAAAAAATGAGATTTTTCCAGGAGCATATGGCAAATTAATCATTAAGACTCTCTTACGGCTCAGACCCACTTATTATGTTCTCAACGGTGTGTGTACAACAAACCTGCACAATTACATTATGGTGACTATTAAATGATTCATCAGGGTCACTTTCCCAGTAGATTTAGAATCTGGTGCTTATTTATGCTTCCCTCTCGGTAATCTTTATTATCTCAATTGTGTTTGCCAGGGGCTAATTAGAAGTGAGGGCACAAGCTAATTGCTAAAATTTTTCAGAACCATGCAAAGTATTTATTTGGGGGTGGGGGTGGCGATTTCATCTTTGGTAGCAGAAGAGATGGTTTGTGATCCTAACACTTTGTATGGCTGCTGGTTCTTAAGAGTTTACTATGCAAAGTGATTGACTAGCAGTGTAGACCTTGAGCTATGATTGTTCCTGGCACCAGGAAGAGGCAAGCTCAGACTCTGTGCCCTTAAACTGCCATAGCCTGAATTTGGTCCAGGACTTCTTATCTCTCACAATCCTTACCCATACCAAGAAGGAAAAACCACAGGGGTGCAAACAGAACCAGGTTCCCCGAGGATACCAGAGACAGTGGTGAGGACAGCAGAGGAGCTCCACATGATAAGTGAAGAGTGAATTCTGGTAGGCAAGGGCAGACTTGAAAGAGCAAAGTTATTTGTCAGTAGAGCACAAAGATGAAGGTTCTAGAAAAGCAACACTTAGAAATTCAGACTGGCAGTCTCAAGAAGTCTGACACGATCAGCTACATCTTAGAACAGAGGAAGGTTCTAAGTAGCTTTTCTTGATGGTTTTATTTATAAGGAAAAGAGTACATGTGTACTGTGTGTGTGTGAGAGAGAGATTGTCCAGGAGCATATGGCAAATTAATCTTTAAAACTCTCTTATGGCTCAGACCCACTAAATATGTTCTCTTAGAACCTAGAAAAGGTTCTCAGGTCCATCCCTAGAGAGGAAGGAAGAAAAAGTCAGAAGAAGAGAGTCAGCTTTTTCACTGCTGTGACTTTAAGACCTGACTAGAACAATTAGAGGAGGAAATGTTTATTTGGGGATTCACGGTCTCAGAGGTCTCGTCCAAAAATGGCCAACTCCATTCCTCAGGGCTTGAGGTGAGGCAGAGCATCATGGCGAAGGAGTGTGGTGGAAGAAAACAATTCAGGACATCACACCAAGAAGGAGAGAGAAGGGGAGAGAGTGAGAGAGATCCCCCCGTGAACAAAATCCAAACCCCATCAACCCACCTCCTCCAGCCATGTCCTACCTGCCTACAGCTACCAGTCAGTTGATCCCTATGGGGTCATTAACGCTCTCATAACCCAATCATTTCACCTCTGAACTTCTTTGCATTGTCTCACCTGTGAGCTGTTGGGGGACACCTAATCTAAACTATTACACTCAGCAGTAGGTTCAGTCTCATGCTGGAAACCAATTAGTTGAGAGTCAAGGCAAAGGTAGAGAAAGAACTTTATTACAATGAGCTAACTGATTGCAAGATGGCAGCTAAAGGGCCTTCTCTCAGGAGGCTGATTTAGGGGCAGTTTATATGGAACATGGGTGATGACAGACTGGTGGGCACCTTCCCACAGGTGAAGGTTTGTGACCAAATGACTCACCTCTGATCCTAATCACCTGGTCCAGAGATGCTTTCCAGTTCTTCAAAGCTCAAGAGCAAAGGTCACTATTTCTATGGGCCATGCTTGTCACTAATTAGTTGGCCCTCCATGCAGTTCCTGACATATTACACAATGGACAGACTAGAGGGATGGTTGCCCTGAGACCCTCTTGCTGATCACCAAACTTGCCATAAAGAAAGAAAACATACTTCACCTAATTATTGTGGAAGACAAGGGTTAGGAGAGGTGAAATAGGGGGCCGGGCAGGAGGCCTTCTCAGTGCTGGGCTTCACGGGGAGGGATATTGGTTCCCTCTGAGATCAACAGCTCATCAGAGAGCCCCATTTACACCAGCTTCATCTTCACATTTTGTTGGGTTGAGCAGCATCCAATGCGCTGTGCCTCCATCTCCCCTTCCAGCGTGCCTTCCGTTCTGTGGGAGGCTGGAAATGGAAACTGGCTTGCTTGCAGCTCAGGTTTGCCATGCAAATTAGATGGTTTTATTCATAAGCACTCGTGCCAGATCGGAATGTAGGAAGTGAAGACTGTTTTCCTGTTTTTACCACTTCTCCAGGCAAGAAAAGTCACAGGAATACAGGGCTACGGCAGCCACGAGAACACACCTCTGAGTTCTGCACTGCAGGGACTGTGCTCACCGATAGCCCTGCTGCTGTGTGACCCACCCTCACCAGCACCAGCAGAAGCCACACTTCTTTCTCATGAACTGCTCTCAGTCAGTGACCCCGCAGCAGAGATGTGGGCTCCTCTGATGGATGCCTTTGGCTCAAGAATTGGCCAACTACTTTGCTGGATCTTTCCAAGGCCTCTTGCACAGACCTGATTTTCTGGTGTCCCTTGAGAGTCTGGTAGAACATTGCCTTGTGCAACCCAGTCAACCTCTTAAAGGAAGAGGTAGTAATGGTCTCCCCATTTGCTGTGGGAAAGGGAAAGAGGTAAAGACTCTAGCATCTTCTAGCATTCATTTATTGTTCGTGAGTTAGTAGTGTTAAGAATAGATATCACTTGTGGAATACCAAACTTATGTGCCAAGTGTTTACACGCTGTCCTACTAAATGTATTAGTGAGGCATTTTTTCATGCTCACAATGAAGCAGATATTATTAGCCACTGTCTTACCTGAGAGCTGATTAAGAAAGCTTCATTGTTGGGCTCCTTTTCAATGTGTTGTCATGTCTACACTATCTAGGATTGCCGGATAACCTATAGGACTGTCAGTTAAATCTGAATTTCAGATACACAACGTGTAAGTTCTTCAAGCCTACAATTTTGGTCCCAGCAATATGGGATATATACATATACTAAAAATGTGATTTGTCATTTATCTGAAGTTCTATTCTGCCTGTATTTTACTTGCTAAATCTAGCAATCCCAACAATAATTAAGAAGCCCTTCCAAGGAAACAGGAGGAATGCTCTTCAAAACAATGCTGCAAAAAGCCAAGCACCAAAAAAAAAAAAAAAAAAAAAAAAAAAACCAGAATGAGACAAACATCATTATTACCCCATGTACATGTATGATTACACAAATGGTGCGACTCTACTTCCTGTACAACCAGAGAGACAACAGTTGTACCCCATTGGTGTACGCTGAATTAAAACAAATAAATAAAATTTAAAAAGGAAAAAAAAAAAAAAAAAGCCAAGCACTCTTGGAAGAAAGATACCAACAGTAACAATAGGAGCTAATTTACTGAGCACCTTGGTAGTGGGCACTGTCCTGAGGTCTCTCTTATAACAACTCATTCTAACCTCACAACAAGCACTGGGCCAGGCCCTCCTGTCATTCTGATCTTAGAGACAACAGAGTCAGAGAAACTTGCCCAAAGACAGACAACCAGCAGGCAGAAGGGCTGGGCTACAACCATGGTCAATTCCAGATACTGGGTGCTTAACCACCACCCATTCCCATGGAGAGCAGGCAAGACTCACCAAATCATGGAGGGGATCTTCAGCTCAGGGCTGCACAAACGGAGATTCCCTCTATGTTCTTTCCACTCACCAACAATCTAGACTCCATTTTTCTCACTAGTTAGGTGTCACACCCTGGTCTGGCAGCAGGCTAACCAGATCTCATACACAACGTTCTTACTTAGAAAGGGTTCTATGTTCACATGTAAAATTTTTGGAATACAAAGAAGAACATAGAAAGTATAAAGAAACTTAAAATCACCCTAATTTCTGGTGTTAAGGTACTATACAACCTTTCAGTCTATGGACACATCAATTTTTTAAATTACTTTTAAAAAAATCTGAATCACCACACACACTGTTTTGTGGCTTCAATTAACAATACATTCTGAAGTCTTTCCTTTTCCACAAAGTCATCTTTGAGAAGCGTATGGGCTGAAATGTGCCCCTGCCCCAGCTATTTCATATATAAAGATCTAATCCCTGGTTGGACCCAGGGGTCAATATCTTCGTGAGAGACACCACACAGCTCACTTCTCCTTTCGCCATTGGAGGACACTGCAAGAAGATAGCCACCTGTCACCAGGAAAAGAACCTACGCAGAAACAAACCTACTCCATCTTGATCTGGGACTTCCAGCCCCCAGAACTATGACAAAATTAATTTCTGTCGTTTAAACCACTCCATCAATGGTATTTTGTGATGGCAGCCATGGCAGACTAATACGGAGAATGTGAGTTGTTCAGAGCTATGATATATCATCTGACGGTTATACCAAGATTTATTCAACAACTCCCTATTGCTAATTCCATAAATTGCATACGAATTGTATGTTTATAAGTAACCCTTATGATAAGTACTTTTCCTGGCCCTAACTTAGAATAGATATCTGAGGGCAGACAGGGTTGGGGTGACCAATCGTCTGTTTGCCCTAGACTATTTCTGTCTGTGCATTGAAAACCTCAGTCCTGGCTAGACTAGAACAGTTAGCCACTCTATCTCTAGGTCAAAAGCAACAATGTACTTTCTAGGACCTTCTTACCCATCTGGTTGGAACATCCACCAGACCTGACCTAATTTCCATATCCATTATATATATGAATTGCCCTTCTCAGGCATAGAATCTTACCTATAATTTACGTGAACATACTTCAGCATAGATACTGAGATACAAGGTGTAAATTAAAAGTAATCTATAATCCGGAAGGAGTTAATTAATATGTGAAGCACCCTAATCAGGAAGCCACATTCCAGAGGTGGCTGGTTAGCATTTGAAAGACCCTAATCAGGAGCCTGTACTCCAGCTTCAAAGCTTGCTACAAGCACCAAGACAAGTGCTTACTTTAAATACTTCTATCTGAAGCTGCATATTGAGCTTGTTAATTAGCACACAGAGTATTAGAAATAATGGTGAAATACAAGCTAGTCCAAGAACATTCTGCCTTGCATTAACAGAATATTTTGAAAATCTGGTATCAAAACCAGACAGCCCAATACCATTGGATCAACAATTCAGGTCAAGGACCATTGATCCATCACTCCTACATGTATCAGAGGATTTGGAAACTGGGGGAGCCTCTTGGTGGTTATCACAATGACGAGAAGGGTGGGGGGATGACCAGCAAATTCATTGCCTAGGTCCAGGCTAAATGTCCTACAGTGTCTGAGTCAGTCCAGCACCCAAAATGCCAGAGACGCTGGAGAAGCTTCTAAGTCATCATTAGAGACTCCTGGCATTTTTGCCTCAAAATAAACCATCCTATTTATAGAATCCCAATGGCAGAGAGTTCACACTCCAGTGGACTTAGGAAACGTAGTGGTCTTTGTGTCTGAATGTTTTGTTATTGTGTTGGGTCAGATTTTGCTGTGACAAGTACCTGGGAAAACCAACTTGAAGAATGAAAGACTTATTTTGGCTCCTGGTTTCAGTCCACAGTGCGCTGGCTCCATTGCTATAGGCTCGAGGTGAGGTCAGACTTCATGGGAGAGGGGGTATGTCAGTGATCAGCCACAGATTCCCATTTAATCATTCCGGTCTGGGCCCACGTATCTCTTTTTCTTTTTTATATCCCCTAGGTACATCTAATGAAGAATCATGTGCTAAGACATCCATAATTCACTTTGAATACCTCAGCATAGACTATATGGTGATAATGCATCTTTGAACTAAGCCAGTGGTTTTTTTTTTTTTTTTTTTTTTTTGCGGTGCTGGGGATCGAACCCAAGGCCTTGTGCTTGCAAGGCAAGCACTCTACCGACTGAGCTATCTCCCCAGCTCAGCCAGTGGTTCTTGATGTAGGCTACGTCTGAAGTCATCTAGAGAGCTGTAAAAGACAATTCTACCAATGCTTGGATTTCACCTCCGAGATTTTGACATACTTAGTCTGCAGGTGCAACCTCAACATCAATGGTCTTAAAAGTTCCTCCAAGTGGCTCCAATAGATGATCAAGAAGAGACCCGCTGAATCAAGTTCCAGCCCAGGAACAATCAGTACATTTAAGTATATGAAGTTCAGGAGTGATCTGAGGACATTCTGATCCACATACTCATTCTTCAAAAGGGGGCTCCGGCATGGTCTTCTATTATCCTATCACCCAAAATCAGATGCTTAGCAAACTAGCACTTTAGACATAAAATGAGTTTTTATTAATGAGTTTTTATTAAATAGCATGATGAAAGTAGCAAATGGACTTCTCCCCAGTGAAATTATGAATGTATAATACATATGTATTAGCTATGAGGAATATTATATTAGGACTATTACACCAACTATTTTACTAAGGATATACTGATCTAAGCAAAGTCTCTAAGTGGTTCCACGTTCAGCTGCAAATTCTCAAGGTGTTGGGTGCCTAAGGTTCGCTCCCTGGATGACAGGAGCAAAATGAGCCTGTGGCGTAAAGAGTAAGCGGAGCCCCTCACAGCAGACCTCCTGGAGTTCACCCACCAGGTCAAGTGAAATTTGGGACATGACTCACTAATAAGCATGCAGTTAGTAGACGTCTATCTACCTAGCAGAATTTTCTCTTAGATTCGCTTTATCTAAAACCTGTTATTGGGGATAGCAGCACTTCACAGTCACTCACCCCACCGTGGAGCCTCAGCTGATGGCTGTGAGCTTGGAGCCAGCCCAGCTCTCACAGAGCAAACCGTGCTGTCTTCTTGTTGGACATACACAAAGCCTGTCTGGCTATTGTGGAGCATGGCAAGAAGAACATTCCAGAGTCATATCTGAGCACAAACAAAAGAGACTACCTACACCACAGAAATGGCACCATGTCCTCCTCTATCAGCCAACACAGTGACCAGACTCCTCCCTCCATTCTAGCTATAGCTTCATCTGCTCCTCCAGCTCCTAGATAAAACGTGTGTGAGAGCTACTCCATCACAGCAGTCTTCCATTCTATGTGCCCTGAACTCTTCCCAGAACCACCTAACACAAGCCCAAATTCTCTAACAAGCCCCTTCTATACCTCCCTTAGCAAGATGTCCCAAGTTTCTTCATCTCATTTTTTTCTCCTTTGTTGTAAAAAAAAAAAAAAAATGCTTTTTTTCCTATTATTAGTTCCTACATAACAAATTACCACAAATTTAGATGCCTAAGAAAATACGAATTTACTATTTCACATTTCCTGTGGGTCAGAAGCCTGGGCTTCCGTAGCTGAATCCCCTTCTCAGGCTCACACGGTTGAAATGGAAGGGGTCGGCTAGGGCTTGTATCTTCAGCTGCAACTTGGAGTCCTTTTGCAAGAGGATTCAGGTGACTGACAAAGTTCAGTTCCTGAAACTGGTTGACTGTTTTCTTACTGACTGGTGGCCAAGGGTTGCTTTCTGCTGGTAGAAGCTGCCCTCAGGTCTTAGCCACAGAGCACCCTCCACAGGCAATTCACAACTTTCTGTTTGTTCTTTCCAAGATGACAGGCAGTCTCTCTGCAAGGCTCACTTGATTAAGCCACACAAAATAGTTCTGAATCAGTCCAAAGGCTTAATCACTGGAGTGACATTACAATGCTTCCCAGGTCCCCTTGAGGTTCAGTTTAGACTCAAGGCAGGGGGTTATACCAGTCATGACCACCAGGGGGCAGGAATCTCGAGGACCATCTGCCTAACCAGCCACAGATCTAACAGTTCAATCCGGTTCCTGTTGGCTTTGGTTGAAAGACGCCAACATTTTTTCAGGTATCATTTCTACCAAAAGAGCCTAACACTTGTGCATAGTCAAACTGCATCAAATCAGTTCATAACACTGGCATGGGAAACCACTAGTCCAACTGGCCAGACTTGCCTGAGACCCTTCCAACCTTCTGGGATCACTCCTTTTCACCTGCAAAACCATTCATAGGTGCTGCCCACCAAGAGGCAGGTGGAGTTTGACACCCAGAGTAAAAAGAAGGCCGTTGCCTAATGTGAGCTATTTGTTCAATAATCTATTCACCACTGAACTACTTACAAAATGACCTATCCTTTATAGGTCAAACAAGTTATAACAACTTTACGCATTCGCTCAAATTTGTCTTAAAGAAGGGCTGGGAGCATAGCTCAGTGACAGAGTATATGACTAGCATGCTCAAGGCCCTGGGTTTGATCACCAACATGTGAAAAAATATATATTAAAGAATATTCTTCTTCATCTCACTGGGGTTGTAGCTCAGTGGTAAGAGTGCTTGCCTAGCACAAATGAGGCACTGGGTTTGATCCTCTGCACCATATAAAAACAAATAAATAAAATAAATGTATTGTGTCCATTTACAACTAAAAATATTTTTTAAAAGGAATGTTCTTCTTGAATATATCCAATTGAGTTTAAAGCATTCTGTCAAAGGTAGAAATGACTAGAACTTCTCTCCTTTGAGAAGACAAGAATACTTGCTAAGTGAGCAAATAAAAGTATTTCCATGATCTATAATTTTGAGCACCTCCTGTCCCAGGTTGGGGACCACAAATTCACCCCTAATTGAAATGTCTCCGTGAACAGGTTGATTTGCCCCCAAGGGAAGTATCCTTATCATGACAATTATCATTTAGTTCATGTGAATTCTCCAATTATCTTCTTTTAGAATTGTATTCAAATTATCAGGATCGTTCCCTGAATAAACATATTTTGAGCACCAATGACAAGCCAGGTGCTCACTATGGAGATACAGCAGTGCACCAATAGAAATTTTCTCCTTCATGGAACTTTCCATACAGCAGGGACACACATGTTCAACCAATAATCCAAAAATGAATACATAATTCAAATCTTGATAACTAGTAGGTAGGAAAAGTATAAAAGAAAGATAAAAACCTTTGGTCATGATGAATTAGGGGCTGAAAATTGTGAGTTTAGGCATTTTCTCTCTTCTCCTATCTCTCTACCATGATCCATTAGGAAGATACCCACTCTCCTGGGAAATGCAAAAGGCCGTTAGCAATGTAGTCGGCTATCCCAGGGAGCAGAGAGCCACTGGACCCCTTCAGTTTTATAAAACAGGTGAGCTGTGTGACCAAGACCTTCCACTCACCCCATCTGGAAAAACTAGAGCCCCAGCATTCAAAGATCGTCACCTCCTCATGGCAAACAAGGAAATCAATCTTCATTGCCAAGTCAGCAAAACAAAACATCCTCCCTATAATTAGTGAGTAAAGAAATCTACTTTGGAGTCACTAGCTGTCCATTAAAATTGTGTATGAAAATCAGAAATACCTCATGTTTAAATATTTACCAAACACGGATAATTCATAGGTCTTAAATAGAACAGTATAGCTCAGTTCTGTTTATTCATTCTAAAACAAGGAGCCGCCACTCTAATTAGCCAGGTAGAGTCGGTGCTCTCTAAAACCTTCCTTGATTTCCCCAGGCACCGTTATTAATGGCTACGTCCTCCTCCTGCTCCCACAAGACTTCCGTTCCAGCTCACTTTTGTGTTGTACCATAAATAGCCTGAGGTCTTTGAAATTATGTTTCTGCCCCTTTTACTCAATTGAAGCCCTCAAAGAGAGCGACCTGGTCTTATTCGTTCCTGTACCCTTAGTACCTAGCAGAGTGCCAAGTGTAGAGTTATAAAGGTCAATAAATGATGGGGTCATGAAAAAGATGTGGCATAAATCAAATCTCAACAAATGGAGCCTGACAAGGTCCCGTAATCCCATGACTCAGGAGGCTGAGGCAGGAGGATCACAAGTTTGACGCCAACCTGAGCAGCTTAGTGAGACCCTCAGCAACTTAGTGAGACCCTGATTTAAAATAAAAAAGACTGGGGATATATCTCAGTGGTGGAGCACTTGCCTGATGTGCATGAGGTCTTGGGTTCAATCCCCAGTACTCAAATATATATGGGGGAGCGGGGGCAGATGACATTTAACATTTTAGTTGAGTAATGAATGAGGACACGGTTGTACCAAACTGAGGAAGATGTAGCATTCAGGTGAGAATTGCAAGTGCCAAGGACATGAGAGGAAGAAAGAAACAGAAAGCAAACCACGGACAGGGGAGAAGATGAGACCAGAGCAGAAGTCAAGGCCAACAGCACGGCCCACTGTAGGTCAGGCAAAAGGTTTCAGGGGTGTACTATAGACAACATTTTAAACAGCAGAATTGCATGATATGACTTATATTCTTAAAAGATCACTCTGGCTGTTGTTTGGAGAATGGGATATAGAGATGTGTGCTATTTATTTCACAAGTCCAGGAAACTGGTGACAATGGCTGGTTCCAGAGAAGAGACAGTTGAAATAAACAGAAGAAGCTGTACTTGAGATGTCCCTGGACAGCATTCTCCACTGTTAAAATACCCAATTATTTCTATACTAGTTGTAAAATGAGAGTATTCAATTGGTGTCCCCAGCCCAATACCTGAATGTCTCCAAACTTCCCCAGAACCAAAAACCAATGCCTGGTACAGTAAAACTACAGTCCCAGGCAGTTCTGTCACCTGACTCTGCTGTAATTGGAGACCCCAAACTGCACTCTTTACTGAAGATCACAATTGGGGCTGGAGGCTTGGTGGTAGAGCACCTGCCTAGCATGCATGCCTGGCCCTGGATTTCAACACCAGCATAGAAGAAAAAAATCATAACTGAATTTATAGGATAGGAAAAGAGAGCAATGGGGTACATTGGCACCCCCAGGTTTTTGGCATGAACTGTTAGATGGATAGTGTTGCTGACAAGTGGGACAATGGGGGTGGGGGACAATAATTCTGTTAAATTTGATACTTTTATTAGCTACCCACTTGGAAAAACTTAACAGGCCAAGTGAAGATTCCCAACTACTACCCACACCAGCAATCTTTCACAAAACCAAACTCTAGAACAAACTGAAATACCCTCAGTGATCACTTTATTGCAAATAAATCTATAAAACCTCTAGATTCAATTAAGATCATGAAGCACACACATGACCTGTATGAATCAGACTCTTACAAGTCATTTGGCTGGCTATCGTAGGCTGAATAACAGTCACCCAAAGATATGAGACCCTAACTTGGATACCTGTAAATATGACCTTATTTGGGGCAAGAGTCCCTGCAGGTGTGACTAGGGTAAGACTCTTGGGAGGGCAGGTTAGATGAATTCCCCAGGTAGCCCCAAGTGCAATCACTGTGTCCTTATGAGGAGCAGAGGAGATGACACAGCAGGAGAAGGCCTTGTGAGGAGGGGGCGAAGTTACAGCACTGCGGCCACAACCAGGGAACACTGTCTGCCACCAGAAGCTGGGAGAGGTGAGCATAGATTCTCCCCCAGGGCCTGCAGAGGGAGCAGCGGCCCTGCTGACCCTGACTCCTGCCCAGGGAGGCATACTTCAGAGTGCTGGCCGACAGGACCCAGAGAATACATTTCTATTGTTGTGAGCCCCCATGTTTGTGGCAATTTATTAGAGCAGCCACAGGGAGATAATGCACCCACAGGGTAATTGGAAGGAAATGGGGTCTCATATCCAGCGAACAAATGGAAACCTAGAGTCAAGGATATGTATGTATCTTACTATGGACTCACCCTACCCTTTCAGTCCCCAGTCTGGTTAGCCAGATGGCTTTCCCCTGTCTTCCTGGGAGACTTTATTTCCTGTGAGATGAGAGAGAGGGGACAAAGGCTCTCCCCTTGAACAAACTTTAGCTAGGTCTGAGCCCTCTTCTCCACTCACTAGGCCTTGATCTTGACCTCCCTCTGTCTTTGGCCTACTCACCTGGCTTCAGCAAGAATCCTGCAAAATTGACTTGATAAGAATCACCCCCCCTCTTGATATCTGAGCTCCTGTGACATCTGACATTGTCCCTTATCCCCACCTTTGATGGAGAAATCTTCAGCCTGCCTTCAGCACCAATCCCATTAGGTCAGTGTGATATTATGAACTATGTTTGGTCTTTGTTCCCATTTCCTGGCACACAACCTTGAAAATCCTTGGAATCTTCAAAGTGATTGCTCTCACTGTGCTCATGAATGGACGCCCTGGCAATCCCTGGGAAGCTTCAGGATGGAGGCTGGTCACGGGAGACACTGAGGCGGGATTCCAGGGCTAGAACTTCCCCCCAACCCTCAACAGTTAGGGAGTGGGAGGGGCTGAAGGCTGACTCCCAAATGTGATTTAATCAATCATGCCCACCTAAAAAGCCAAAAGGACAGGGTTTGGAAAACGTACGTGTAGCTGGCGGTTGGGAGAGGGTGGTGTGCTAGAGAAGGCACGGCGCCTCTGCCCCTCCCCCCACCGTGGCCCGTACAGCGCCTCATCCGTATCCTCTGTAACAAGCCAGTCACCATGAATCTTCCCCTGAGTTCTGTGAGCTGCTGAGCAAATTCATCAAACCCTAAGGAGGGATTATGGGGACTCCAGTTCATGGCTGGTGGTCAGAAGCACAGGGCTTGCAACTGGCACCTAAAGTACGGAGGGGGCAGTCTAGAAGGCTGAGCCTTCCACCTGTGGGACCCGACACTGTCTCCAGGTAGAGAGTGTCAGAACCAGTGGAACGCGAGGACACTCAGCTGGTGTCCATGGCACAAGTGATTAATTCCTTGCTGGAAGGGAGAAATTCCCACACATTTGGGAACCACAGAAGTCGCCTCTGTTGATCATTGTCATGCGAGAGCAGAGGAAAGATGGATTGTTTTATCCAACAGTCAGTTTAGCAAGACTCTTTCTACCCTGTTCTCTCCTCTTCCCTTTAAAGCGTTCCCGCCACCAACCCCTTCACCATGCTCCTTGGCTCTCAGTCCCCACTCATCCTGGTATTCAGAGCTGGGCTTGATCTCACAGCAGGGCACTAAGCTGGCATCAGCTCTGGCATCAGTTATCTGGCACCATTGTGGACAATTCACATGTGTTGTTACATTAATCCACCCACAGAGCCACAGAGATAGTTGTTATTACCAGAACATACCCCATTGAAAAGAAGGAGCGTCTGTACTCACATGATACCTTACGGGAAGACACCAGTCATTATACATTTGTCTCAACCCAGAGAATGTCCTCCAAGAGTGAACCCCAATGGGAACTGTGCATTTGTAGATAATGACACATCCAATTGGGTTCATCAATTGCAGCAAATGTTAATAACAGGGAGGCTGTGCCTACGTGGGGGTAGGAGGTCTATGGAAAATCTCTGTATCTTCCTCTCAATTTTGCTTTCTAAAAACAATTAAGAATTTTTAAGAAAAAGAGAAAAAAAAAAATCAGCAACTTACTCAAGACCACAGAGCTAATGAATGTTGAGGGCAGATCTCAAAATCAGATATCAGACATTGACATCTGTGCCCTTTTTTCTTGACGTGCCCTAACAATTAAGATGCGCACACCAATAACTGTGGCAGGAGGCTGCTTGAGAAGAGAAAGAGCTCGAGCTCTCAGGATTCAGAGAATCCATAAACACAGGAAGGCAGAGGATTCGCGTGTGGAGCCCAGACTCGGATCTCACCCATCACTCTGCCGGCATCAACTCGTCTGCCTGTGGAGGGAACACTTCGCCTAAGGTCTACTTTCTTAATACAGTTCAAAGTGTGCACAGTGGTGTTGTTGACTGCAGGCCCCGTGTTGTGCAGCACATATCTAGAACACGTTCCTCTTGTGTGTTGGGGTGAGATCTGGAATGCCCCCCACAGTTTCATTTTAAAAGCATAGTCCCCAGGGCTTCACAGGTGGGGCATTTAGGCAGTGATTGGATCAGGAGGGCTTTAATCTCATCAGTGGATGGGTCCACTGATAGTCGAACGGACTATAGGGACCCAGTCAAAGGACGTAAGTCATTGGGGGCGTGTTCTGGAAGGTTTTGGAGGAAGCAGGTCCCTAGGGTCATGTTCTAGAAGTTTTTGTCTTCTTTCCAACCCTTCTCTCTCTCTCTCTCTCTCTCTCTCTCTCTCTCTCTCTCTCACACACACACACACACACACACACACATCTTCCTGAAAGCCATGGACTGAGCAGTTTTTGTTTTTCTCTGCCATGTCTTTCCACCATGGTGTTCTGCCTCACCTCATGCCCAGAGCAATGGACCTGGTCAACCATGAACTGAGTCATCTGAAACTATGAGCCAAAATAAGTGTTTCCTCCTCTAAGTTCTTCTCTTCGGGTATTTTGGTCACAGTGACAAAAAGCTGACGTATAACATAACAGAAACCTTATACCTATTGAACAGCAACTTCCACTTCCCCTCCTCACAATCCTGAAAACCACTCCCCTCTGCTCCCATGCAACGTCCTGCTGGATGCTTTAAACAACCCTGTGATGAGTGACATCCCACATTCAGAGGGAGAGACTAGGGAATCTTCAAGGAAAACTTGATGCTAACTCTGGACTTTTTAGGATAAGGAAAGGGGAGCTTGCAGAACTGCAGGGAAGTCTTGTTTCAAGGGAAAGACAGAATGTTCTAGAAAAAGGCAAGTCATGTTCATAAACTAGCTTTTGGTGAAGCTGGCCAGAGCGGAAGGAGAGCCATAGGGAAGGACAAAGACTGGAGAGCCGTGAAGGCCATGCTCACACTTTTGGCTCTTGTTCAGTGTGCCTTGAGGGTCCTTGACATGGATTCCAGAGCCGAGCTTTAGGAGACACGCAATGTGGAGGATTGGTCAGGAAGGATGGAGGGAGAACCTCAAGACAAACGAACCCGGTAGGAGCAGAGGCTGGAGCCCAAAGTGAATGAAAACAGACAACACTTTTTCACAAAAGACGTTGAAGAAAGGAGAAACTACAACTCAAAATAAATAGTTCTCGGTGGAACAGATGCAGCCACGGGCCTGGGATGCTTTCACTTAAACCTGTACGCGTTAGATGGCCAGGGCAGCAGCTGGCCGGTAGTAAATTGCTCCTTATCCCTAGATCGAGGTCATTTCACTCTCCTACCCAGAGTCTGAATAATAAACGTTCTATTCTTCCAAAGAAAACAGTGTCATTGAATGAGCTGGAAATATCAGAAACAGGACTGTTTGGTTTTTAGGGACAAAGTTTCACACGACACGTCAGAACTCATCTATTTCTTTCCCAGTTGACCCAGCCGACCTTGGAAAGTCATTTTCTTCCTTTTTTCAGTACAATTTTAAAAATCGAGGTGTTTTGAGAACTGGAGAGGCAAACTTAGGAATGAGGTTTGCAGCAAAGAAAGGGTCATCGATCTGCTGGAGAGTTCTCCTGTTAAGACAGGAGAGGAACAGCTGGAAGGGCGCCCAGTGCAGGTGGCAGATGATGCAGGGATGGGGAAGGGGACTTATTGATTGGCACCTGTTACTTCCCAAGACCGAGCTTGAGGTTGTGAATGTCACAGTGAACAAGATAATCCTTGTCCTTGGGGCTTTCACAGACATATAGAAAAAATATTTGAACAACCAGTTTTGAAGGAAAACTTTGAAATCTATAAAAAGCCTGGCAATTCCATGATTTTCTGATCACTTTTTGAGCAAAAGTCTGATGGCTTCTTAAAGCTGGAAACACAACATAAATTCAGTGACTGAAAAAGCTTCATGACATAATGGTGTAAGATGCTGAATCTTTTGAAAGGAAGACTTTCCCCTCCCTTCCAGCAAAGACCTCCCTGGGAAAGTGGGGGTAAGAGAAGAGTGAGGAGTATGTGACTTCCTCTACCTACCCACAACCCACATGGGTCAGCTGATTCCCTCAAGGTTGGGGTAGGGCAGGGTCAGATAGGTAGGTATCGGCAATAAGAAAGAAAGGTAAGGTTAACAGAAAATGTCTGCCATGCCTGGGTCGGGGCCATGGGACTATCCCCTGACCCAGGTAAAAGCCCTGGGGTTTAGCATGACTCTCTCCTCTGACCACTGGAATTCAGGAGCACAACTTTGGTTTATCCTCTGTTGAAGCCACTTCTACCCCATGAGGACTCTGCTAGATAGAATATAGGGATTGCCAGATAAAACAATCTGTCTTTGTCCAGCTAAAAGCTGGGAGTGAAGTCTAAGCACCAGGCAGGAACAATTCTCATCCTCTGATTTTCTGGGAGTGGGAAAAGACATGGGGGTCAGTCATGTGCTCCACTAACTGCTCTCTGCTCAGTCCCATGGACAACCCTCGTCCTCAGATGGTGAAAGGAGAATTTCTCCAAAGAAAACCCCATAGATTTTACCTAAATCTCCACTCTCTTGACTTTATTGACTCCTTGCTGGGGAGTTAGTGCTCCACATATCTGCATATGACCTAGAATCTCCTTCAGAATATGTGCTGTTGCGTCAACTGAAACCTGAAATATAACATTCTACTTCATCTGCAGTGACCAAAGGGGAAATAAATTTCAGAATGTATTAATAAGTCTAAGTGTTTGAGGCTTCAGTGCAAAGTCCTTTAAAGGAATAAAGAATAAAGTCTCTTGTTTCCCTCTCGGCTTCCACTCTTCTCCAAACCCAAGTATGAGATGTTATCATTGCAGTGCAAGGAAAGACCCATGTGAACCAGCACCCCACAAACACCCAAGGAAGTGAACATGCTGAGCCACTGAAAGATGACATTTGATCTCAAATCGAATGCTGAATAATCCTGGCATCTTAGTGTGGAGTGAGAACAATGGACATAATCAAGTTGTCATTCGGGAGCAAAGAAAACTGATTGGAGATGACAGTCTCCTCCATCACATTCAAGAAGGACCCCAGTCTTTTAACCAATTCTCAGAACAGGAAGGAAGAGAGGAGAAGGCTGGAGAGTGCACCTTACTTAGATTCAAGAAGTATAAGAGAAAGAAGATGGCTTGTCTCCAGTCACCGAGTCATCCAGATCTTCCCAACTGGCCATGAACAGGCCTCAGGTGTGCCACCAGAACTTAAACCCCTAAACCTGTGGAGGTCCTGGGTTGGTCACCTCTGGTCATAGGAAGCCTCGTTTGGGGTTCTTCAGAGAGTCATGGAGATGAGTGGGATGGACCTGTGTACCCCACAGAGCTTGCAGGCAGCAGCCTAGTAAGTGCCACTGGGCTCTAATGGCTCAGCCTCAACCTGCCGAACAGAGCCAAGAAGGAGTCCTTCCACCCAGAGAGCCAAACCTGCAGCTCAACATGGGGCCTGAGGGTGGATAAGTGTCCCATGGTGCTCTAGGAGTTATGTTCCTCGGGGACCACAGTGTGCAGCCCCTGGGGCCACCTGTCTGTGTTGAGAAAGGTAGGTAGTTAGGCCTGGTGGTCACCTCCCGTGTAACTGGGCTTCTGCCTGCTTGTAATTGATGTGCCCTCTTAGTGGCATCATGCCAGCTGCAGAGTGACTGCTCCAACGATATGTGAGTGCCCTGCAAATTAAAGCCACACTATTATTTTGAAGTACTAGATATAAAAAATTAATTAGATTTGAAGAATATTCACATTGTGACAAGGAATTTCAACAGTAAAGTTTTCAATAGAAGGATCAGCTGTTCTAGATGTGATTTATAATTATATTTTATATATAACATAATTTACAGATCTAAATATAATTTCAATTATTATGAATTATGGAATTTTAGAATACGAATTTTGAATAGTGATGAATAATGATTTCTAAAAAAAAATTTTTTTGTATTTAAGTCTTCTTATTTTTTCCACATTTTAAACAATGGTCTAAAAACTGTTTTTGTGATCTCCACATGTAAAGTTTTTCACTAATGGTCGATATTCAAAATTTAAAGAGGTCATTATTAAAAACTTCTGATCAGGACTTGAGTAGTAATTTCAAGCATCAACCTTGATGTCTAAAAGCAAATTCATTTTCTCATTTAAAAACTGATAATACTTATTTAGGGGGTATATATAAATAAAATGTCTAATCAATTTGTCATTTTCCTTGTAATTCCATAATGTAAAAAAAAAATAATCTTTTTTTTTTTCATCTTTCCCCATATAGAAGTCTCCAGGACCCTTTCAATTTATCTACAATGTGCTGGAAAAACAGTACTTTTACTTTTATAAAAATACGGCAGCAGAAATCCCCACATTAGAGCATATAGTCTGGTGAATAGCTTAGGCAAGGATCCATCCAACAGTCTTTTGAGTCAGCAAGGAAGCTTATGGGAAATTTTCTCATAAGAAATATGCTTCGACATACATTTTTTTAATGTGTATGATTTATCAAGAAAGCATACTTTGTGTAGAGTGTGGCCAGGATTGTTCCATAAGAAACTTGATCCTCAACCATGGATCTCAGTCAAGATTCTGGCATGAACCCTAGTCTTGGGAGGAGAGCTCACAGCTGCTGTTCAGACCTTCTATCCCAAAGCAGGACAAAGAGCAACCGAAGCCCTGTGCTCTCCAGGTGTTTGATCTTAATTGAGTCGTGTCTTACTATTTGGTCACTTAGCTGCTGTTATGAGTTACATCTGGAATGTCCCCAAAGCTCACATGTGACAATTTGATCCCCAAG
Organism: Sciurus vulgaris; assembly: GCF_902686455.1. NCBI lineage: Eukaryota > Metazoa > Chordata > Mammalia > Rodentia > Sciuridae > Sciurus > Sciurus vulgaris. Next base: position 64,729,854 of record NC_136476.1, read on the forward strand.
GCAGCAGTGTTCAGAGGCAGGGCCTTAGGGAAGTGATTGGATCACCGAAACTCCAACCTCATCAATGGACGAATCCATCGATGAATTCATGGCTTAATGGGTTATTGGGAAGTGGGGCAAACTTTTAGAGGTAAGGCCTAATTGGAGGGAGTAGGTCATTGAACGCATGGCCTTGAAGGGTATATTTTGTCCCCAGCCCCTTCTCTCTCTTTCTGCTTCCTGGTCACCATTAAAGGAGCAGCTTTGCTCTGGCACGTGCTCTCCGCATGATATTGTGGCTCCCCACTGGCCCAGACACAAGGGCGCCGGATGACCAGGACGAAACCTCTGAAACCATGGGCCAAAACAAATATTTTCTCCTTTGATTTTCTCAGCAATTTTATCCCAGCAATAGAAAGGTGACTAATGCAGTCACTTTTTAAAAAAATGGGCAATTGAATCTAATTTTAGCATGTTCTTCGGCTAATTTCACTTATTATTTTATCTTTAAAATATGGTCTCTGCTCACTCTTCTGATTTGCAACGCCTTATCTTTTTTCTCCTATTTCTACCCCAGGGCAGAATGGGGAGATCTAAGAGGTGAAGGTGCTCAGAGATTTCCAGAAAAGGCATCATGTAAGTGGTCAGAGAATGCCTGGTACTGTTCAGTCAGGTCCAGCCCTCAGGAAGCCTGGCTGAGTTCCTCCTATACCATCATGTATGCTTCACCTCCTATGCAGAGGCACGTGTGTGCGCTATTGCTTGTATGGTGACACCCTGCGGTGTAGACATTAGTAGATCCAACTCAGAGGAAGATACTGAGGCTCAAAGTCACTTAGCGATCACTGAAGGACACATCTCTACTGGGTCTGTGAGTAGGTCAGGAGTTAACAATACAATCTGTTTGATTTTGAGCCTCACTCCATGCTTCTTAAACTTGAATGTGCTCTTCTAAATCCCCTGGACATCTTAAAATGCAGATTCTGATTTAGCAGGTCTAGGGTGGAGCTGGAGATTATGCATTTCAAATAAGCTGCTAGGTGAGGCTGATGATACTGCTCTAGGGAGGGCACTTAGCATGTGCACGTGGTCTTAACCAGGCCCCTCTGGGTAGACTGGCATCCAGGCGCAGCCCAGACCGAGCTGTCGAGGTTATCATTTACAGCTGAGTTCCCCCTCTTTCTCTGACTGGCTTTTGATCAGGGTTCCAATGGATGGCTAGCAAGAGCTAATTACAATCCCAACTAATTCACTGTGTCAGTTGTTATTCATTAACAAATTATGTTCCTGACAAACTGCTCTAGTGTGGTACCCTAAGTACTGTAATTAAAATCTTAGAAAGTTGCATGTGGGCCTAATTGATTTCCTTAATGTATTACTCAGACTAAACATTCCATTATTTTGTGTCTTGATGTTTATGAAGGGGCGGAACTGCCGCTGCCACCCAGGCAGCAGAGAGATCCATCTCTGTGTTAACAGGAGAGCTTTCCTGCTCCTGGGTCCTACTGGATTCCCCAGCACTCCTACTCAAGCTTTCCGACGACAGTGACATTGCCTGGTACTAGAAATATTCACACAGAAAGGGATAAAGAGTGATTAGACTTAAGTCTGTAAGTTGTGTTTCCTTCTTAGATTTCCAAACTTTGGGAATTTGTGCTGATGCCTTAGTAATCGAGAAATGAAGAGCTGTTCCCTGTGCAGGCGTCGGCCGGGTCTTTGGACTGTCCCTTTATCACTCAGCACCACAAGACAGGGAGGGCCTGAGCAGAGCCAGTATCCAAGTGTCTATGCTTTTGTTTGAAGCCCCGTGAGCCAGACCAGTGCAAGTGTGGGTGACAAATTTGAAATGCTATGAACAGCCGATACCTCTACCACAGTCCCTGGAATTAAGTTGCATTTATTCATCCATTTCTGTATTCAACAGCCTCTCAGTGAGCACACAGGCTGGGCCCAGAGCTAGGTTTTCAAAAAGCTTTTTAAACATGCAAAATAAGCACAAGCATGATAAGGACATCTCATGTGCCAGGCTCTGTTCTAAGAATTTATTCTTGCTCAGTTCTGTGAAGGAAGGACTCTTCTTATCCCTATTTTACAAAGAGGAAAATCAAGGCAAAAGGAAAGGGAAGGAATTTGCTTATTAAGGTCACACTGCCAGGATTCAGGTGTGGTCTGTCACCAAGTCCCTGCTTGAACCACTGGGTGACACTGCCTCTCTTCAGGATAATAATAAACTAATGAGAATTTAATATGTCCCCATGAGTAATTGATCACACACACACACACACACACACACACACACAATGTAATGAGGTAGCTACTGTCACTATCCCCACTTCACAAGCACAGAGAGGTTGCTTAAATGCCCCAAAGACTCACGGCTTGTAAGTGGCAGAGTCAGGATTTGAGCTGAGGCCCTGAGCCCATGATCTTAATCTCCATGAATCTTATACAGAGCTTACACTGGACCTAGCACAGATCTGAGAAATTATACAGGGATTTGGGGCCAACACAATCCAACCAGTTTAAATAATTAGGCTCCAGGTATCCCTGCCCCAGATTTCCAGCCGATGAAAATACGACCCAGGGAGAAAGTGCAAAGCTGAGATGTGAGCCAGAGTGTTCATGCCTAAGGCTGCCCTGGGCCTTGTATTGTGGCCCGCCTGGTGCAGCCGAGCTCTCTGACAGCACTTCCTCCCTCTGCCCTGCTCCCCCTCACTCTGTGTCTGACACCACAGGGGCGGGTCACACATGTCTGAGGATAAACTCAGCAAGCTCTCTCGACATTGCCTCACAGGTCATGCTGCGTGTTGGAGAAACCAGGATGTGCTTAATTTTGGAACATGGTTTTTGTTTGTTATGAGAGGGTACACAACAGAAAATTGCAAATTATGCCCCGGGGCTGTGGCTCATGCCTGTACTCCCAGCGGCTTGGGAGCTGAGGCAGGTGGATCACAGGTTCAAAGACAGCCTCAGCAACTTAGCAAGACCCTGAGCAACTGAGCGAGACTCTGTCCCAAAATAAAATATAAAAAGGGCTGGGGATGTGGCTTAGTGGTCAAGTGCCCCTGGGTTCAATCCCTGGTACCTAAGGGGAAAAAAAGCAAATAATGAAGACAGTGCTCGTGTTTTCCTGATCCTGAAACACACACACATGCACACACACACGCACACACTCAGATGTCAGTTATGAGGGCTTCGGGAGGAATTAGACTATGTGCGCGGGCACAGAGGCCAGGTTCTTTTCAACAGGCCACCTTCCTGCTGTGCTGACACTCTGGTGACACCCGTTCTCAGCACAAAGAGCTTCGCTGTGGGTCCAGTCCTTTCCTGGCCTTGCTACCACGACTCCTCCTGTCTCACCGCCATTACCCAGTCACTTCCTGTGTCCTTGGTCCACAGGCTTCCTCCTCTCATGCTTCTCCTGTTGGGTGAGTGCCTCTGCGGACCCCCAAGCCCAGGCCTCTAGATCTCTTTCCTTCTGGACTTCCGCCCCAAGCATCACACATCCCTCGCCCTCTGGTTTCTGAGGATGATTTGATGATGTGCCATCCTTGGTGAGTCCTTCTTGCAACAGTTTCCATTCATGCTCTGTGATTTCCTCCCAGTTATACCAACTGTGTGTCCTTTATGGAATGTCCCTCTGATAGATGAGCTGGCTTTTCATTCATTCTTTTTTTTTTGCAGGGGTGGGTACCAGAGATTAAACCACTGAGCCGCATCCCCAGCCCTATTTTGTATTTTTATTTAGAGACAGTGTCTCACTAAATTGCTTAGCACCTTGCTTTTGCTGAGGCTGGCTTTGAACTCGTGATCCTCCTGCCTCAGCCTCCCGAGCCACTGGGATTACAGATGTGAGCTGCAGGCCCAGCTTCATTCAGTCTTAACACATGATGTTCATCTACTGATTTTTAAAAATGAATAAATATACTTACATGTATATATAGCTTTATGTATACACTACATAATGTATGCATATTGTATATTTACATACCTATTTAGTATATCAGTCATACAACAAATTGTCATATATGTTTGTATATATTTATATAGTTAATTTATTTTTTATTTATTTGATTAATCTTAGCAATCAATACCACAGCTTTTTATTTACATTAATAAGCAAAAATCAGATTTGAGTTTAAGTCTAAAGATTCATGTAGGTATATTCATTCCTGCAAATTCCGTGGTCAATTCTTAGGCATAGTCTTGGAACATTGATGACTTGCCTAATGAAAATGCTGTTGGGAATCAAAAATTGCTCCCCGAACAGTGCCACCTGTCCACAAGAGTCCTCACAAAAGCTGGACAAGATGAGAGAACGCAATTGCGTGCCACCGGTCTTTCCCTCTACACAAGCCACTGTTTGTAGGCAGAGAGGGAAGCAGAAGAATTGTTATGACAGCTTCAACCACTCTCTCTAATTTACCTGATATATTGGAAAACATCTGGCTTAGGTTAAGTGTTCACAATACAGACTATTTCTGAGGCCTGCTGCAGGTGTCTGGTTAAAATGGGATTTCTGTTTTCTTCACTGGAATTGTCATTGGAAGGTTGCTTGCTGGCAGTTTTCAGTTTGGGGAGGTTGAAAAGCCCTCAGAATCTTTGGAACAAAATCCTTTTGTTTGGGGAAAATTACCAGGATTGGTACATAAAGCAAGTACCCACCCATTGTCCTTGGCGGTAGCAGTGGCCCCATAAATCTGCATGCTGAAGTTGCAGATTAAGATGCCAAGTGTTCTGCCCAGTGATGTCACTGAGTATCTTTAGCCAGAACCAAGCCCTTGAAGAGGGAGCCAAATATTTTGCCTAAAACACTGGTATTTAAGCAGTATTCAAAGATTTAATAATATTAGCACTCTGAAATATATTTCCACTATTTGATTGTTTTCAACTTTTTTGATACAGTTTATAAAGGCATTTTGGAACAAATCATCTGAATAGATGGTTCTCATAGGAAGATGTACAAAAGGCCAACAGGTATAAAGAAGTCACCAGTGAAACACAAAACAAAGCAATAGCAAGGCGTCACTTCACCCCAGTTAGCATGGGTGTTATTAAAAAGACAAAAAATAACGAGCACTGGTGAGGACATGGAGAACAGGCAACTCATTTACTGCCAATGGAAATGTAAATGAGTACAGTCTTTATGGAAAGAGTATGAAGGTTCCTTAAAAATAAACTACCTTACTATCCAGCTATTCCACTACTAGGTTCTATCCGAAGGAAATGAAACCAGTGTAATAAAGAAATATTTGCACTCCCATGTTTACTGTAGCACTAGTCACAGTAGCCAAGATGTGGAATCAACCAAGGTGTCCATTGGTGGGTGAGTGGATAAAGAAACTTTGGTGTATATACACAACGAGATGCTATTCATCAATAAAGAATGAAATTCTGCCATTTGTGGCAAAATCGATAGAACTGGTGGTCATTTTCTAAGTAAAATTAGGCAGGAGTAGAAAGATAAATACTGCCTATTCTCACTTGTTTGTGAAAGCTAAATATCTCACAGAAGAGAACAAAATAGTGATTAAGAGAGGCTAGGAAGAATAGGGAGGAGAGGGGATAAAGAAGATGGATAATGGGTCCCAAAATATAGTTGGATAAGAGGAAAACGTTCTGGTAGACTATCACACAGTAGGGAGACTATTGTTTACAACAATGCATTATTTATTGTATAAAGAAGCAGAAAACAGAAGTTCAAACACCCAACCCCAAGAACTGATTAATGTTTAAGATGAAAATGCTAATTACCCTAATTTGATCATTGCATGCTGTACACATGTATTGAAATCACACTGAATTGTCACATATGTACGATTATTAGGTCTGTTAAAATTTTAAACAATTTTAAAAACATTTTAAAAGATACTTTATATTTTGCATAATATTCCAGTAAACATGTGCCACAAACATGACATAAACAAGCTTCAAGAAGCAATTCTTAACCTTCTCATCACTGCATGTAATGCTTGCTGAGTGTATTAGTCAGGGTTCTCTAAAGGCACAGAATCAACAGGAAGTATGATTATAAAAGGGGATTTATTAGATTGGCTTACACGACCAGAAGTTGGATAGTTCACAATGGCCGTCTACAGCTGGAGAGCTGGAAGAAACAGCAGCTGCACAGCCCAAGAATCAAAAGCCCCAAAACAAGAAAGATCAACAGTGCTACCCTACTCCACAACCAAGGTTTCTGGAAACTACCTGGAGAATCATGGGCAGAGTCCGCTTTGGAAGAGTGAAGAAGTGAGGGTCCTATATCCTCAGAGGATCCAAGCAGCAATCAAGAACCCGTTCAAGAAAAGTCGAGCTTGCTTCTGCATCTGTTTCCTTGTTCTTCCAACTTTTATTCCATCCTGTTGGGTGGTGCAGTCCACACTTACAGAGGGTGTCCTTTTCAGTTCACTATCCCCCATTCCAGTGGTTCCTAGACACGCCCTCGCTGACACACCCAGAAGTCTCTTAATCATTGACATTTCTTAATCCAATCAAGATGACAATTCCACTTAACCATTACACTGATCTATGATTTATTTCATTGTTTTTAATGTTAGTCATATCTCAGCGAATTGCTATTATGACCTGTAAATGGAAACCACCAAACTATTGTGATTGCTTTATTTGGGTTCAGTGATCAGTCACAACCCAAGTGTGGTGAGTAGGAAATGAGCAAGCCTTTAACTGAGCAGAAGGAGCGTCTGTTCCCATCTGTGGAGACCAAGAAATGTGGGGCCTTAGACTATGAGGCTTGAGGACATATGCTGATGCAGTAGTTTTCCATGAAACACTTCAACATAGACACTGAGATACTATATATGCCAGCCAGTTTCATCGCAGCTATATATATATATATATATATATATATGTCCAGCCGGATCCAGCTTTAACTCTAGGAGCAGCCAGGGGTGGTCAGCAGCCCTTCTCATCTGGACCATCTACAAGTGGTTTTGTCACCTGTACCCCAATCAATAGTCAAAGCTTTGCTAATTCTCACATTAAATGTCAAACAAGGGTTTTCATTTTGGAAAATGGTGTCCTGTTGATCAGCATAGCAAAAATCAGAATTGAGCTCTTACTGGTGAAATTCAAAGTGTTTTGGGGGACTGGGGATGTATGTGGTTTGGTGGAAGAGCTCTTACCTGACGTGCCTGAGATCCTGACTTTAATCTCCCTCCCCGCCTCCCCAAAAAAATGTTCTTGGCCCGGGTTCTAGCTCAATTGTAGATCACTTACCTGGCATGTGCAAGGACCTAGGTCCCATCCCAAGCATTGCAAAAAGCAAACAATAAGAAGAAGGTATTCTTGATATATGGACTGGTTAAAATATCTCCTCCCTCACTCCATCAGAGTATTACAATCCAGACAACCTGGTCACCTATCACCCTGGGAGACTTGATTGCCAGAAAGTTTTATGTGCAGCCACTGGTGTGTAGCCATTGATGTGGAATATCCTTGCTATCTGATGTCGACTGTAAGGGTGACAGATTTCTGTCTCTGCAGTCTTGGCTTTTGTCTCCAGTGAACAGAAGTTCATGCAAGGTGCTCATTGGAGCATCCAAAAGGCCAGACAGAGGCTGTGACTTCATCAAGCTTCCCAGGTAGACAGTACAAGCTGTGTTGCGCTTGCTTTCTAGTGATTGTGTGTTTCACAGAGTCTGACTTGAGACTTGTGTGGCAGAGTCTGACCTGAGACTTGCTTTCATTATAAGAAAGCAAGGTTATGCAAGATGGCAGATTGTCACCTGCCTCAGACTCCTTTGAATGGCTAGTGTTATCTTAAAAAACACCACCAACAAAACTCTTGTGATCTGCAATTGCCAAGCCAATTAAAGTCACTTCCTAGACCCCTTTTCTACTTTCAGATCTATGTGGAGAGTGAGGGATGCTGGAGAAGCAGGCCACTATGGGGTGAGTGTCTTACAAACATGACCAACAGAACAGAATGTGGAGCAGATGAGTGTTTCCGTGACTGCCAGAATTCCATTGGTGAGAAAATCTCAGCAGGGGAAGATTCTTCCCAGGATGGGGACGTGGGTCATTTACCTTACATAGTAAATGGAAATATGACCTTATCTGGTAGTCAGATGCTGGTGAGACCCAGAGGTCACATTCGAAAACACAGTATGTAAAAAGAAGAATTTCGCTGACAGGCCACAGTACTACAAAACTGGTGTTTTAGTTGTGAAGTAAACATTCTCAGGATGACATTGTGGAAGAAATACACACAGCCCTTCTTTGTATTTTACTTAGAGACAGGGTCTCACCGAGTTGCTTAGCTACTCGTTACTGCTGAAGCTGGCCTTGAACCCACAATCCTCCTGCCTCAGCCTCCTGAGCTGCTGAGATTACAGGCCTGCACCACCAAACCTGGCCAATTTCAGATTTTTCTAGTGGGCCAAAGGGAGAAACCAGAATGGAAGAACCTCTGAGGAAGGGACTCTCTGTATCAGGGGCAGTTTGGCAGGAAGCTAATGAGAAGGAGAATCGAGGGAGGTGAAAAAGCAAACTCCACTCCTGCGTTTCCCTGGCGCAGTCACTGAACTCAGGATCAAGTGTGACCCGAAGTGGGAGAGGAATCTTCTCTTCATTGCTGTATGGATCCAACATGGAAGGATATAAGGGAATCGCTTGGGAGCTACAGGCAGGTCTGCCTCTTGGGCATCGCCTGGAGAGTGCAAGCATGACACAGACATCAGTGTCGTCATCTAGAGCCCTGGCACCAGAGACAGTAATGAAGCATGATGGCCGACAGCCTTTGCAGGTGATAAAAGCCCAAGACAAGGACTGTGTGCAAGTAGTTTATTTAGAAAATGATCCAGGAAAGGAGGGCAGAGGGACCAGCCATGCAAGAGTACATTATCAGTTGGTCACTGCTGTGCGACCAGGGCTTGACCCCCACTAAGGCCTTCTAGGGACATGCCTCATTTATCTGCCAGTTCTTATCCCCCATTAGGAAAGGGATGCCCTATTGGGTTTTAACTCCCCTGACCTTCCAGGTTGCCCACGCCTGAGTGGGTTTCCACAGTCATCTTGCAGCACAGCATTAGAGAGGTCCCAGGGCAGAAAACCATGATGCAGATGAAGCAGAACACTGTCAGAATATATTTGTGCAAAACCCATCGCCACAGCAGTAGCTGAAGTAAAATGTGGACAGAGGAGACGTGAGGATGTGAAGTAGCTGACAGGGTGCATCTTTGGCACTGCTCAGCTCCCCTCGTGCCCTGCATGAAGTCCCATTCATTACAGAGCCTTCTACAAAGGACCTAATAAGAGAACTTCATGGAAGGAGCTATTGTCTCTGTTGCTGCAGCTGCCATCAGATGCCAGGTTGGTCTCCTCAAGAGATGGTGCCATAGAAAGGGTTAAGATCAGTCTCTGTTGGCAGATTGGGCTCCTTGGCTTTAAAGGAATGCACACCATTGCACCTATGCATGACTTCCATCCTGGTACCATGACCATCGTGAGTTCACTGCACAAACACTGGAGTGGTCAAGGACAAAGGATCTGTAGGAAAAGTGATCCTATGGCGAGGGCCTCCTCCAGTGGCTGTTCTCCGGTGGATATTACCACAAGCCAACGCTTCGTGCTACCCCCACGGCTCCGGGCACTAGCCTTTTACCTATAATCCTAATCTTTCTTCTTCCAAACTTGCCCCTTTCAAGGCCCTCATTAACCAGCCAGATTATTTTCCTCCAGCGTGGAGGCCATGTATATTTCCATATCAGGTCATTTTTCCTTTGTATAAAGTAACCACCAACTACACTGGTCACAGCTTTGCCCACTTTGCCTTTGCCACTGTCTTTTAGGACCACTGTTCTTCAGGGCCATGCCCAAGTGCAATTTCTCTCTGATCTTAAGGTTCTGAGGGTCTGATACAGCATGACCTTAAGGAGCAGCAGCTGTTGCATAGTCACGTGATGTCCTATGGCCAGGTACTCATTCTTTTTTAGGACTCAGAGCACGCCAGGAGGTATCCTTCAAATGGAGCATATTTCTCTGCTGCATATTTCTCTTTCTTCCCCTTGCCCCCGAACCCTACTGATGTGGATTCTGACTATCCTGTTGGAGTTTGCCAGAAAATCTACATACCATCTTTATCCGCAACGGATTCCTCTAGCATCATGACGCCTATTGGTTTTCACCCAGCAGGGACCTGCTACAAAGCTCTCTCTTGCTCTGGTTCCCAATCGTAAGTGACACTATTCCCAAGTGCTGCTCTCCAAATCCAAAGTACCTCACCAAGCATGATGTTTCCTTTTTAGCACCAGAAGGTGATTCACTGTTAGTGGAGATGTCCTGGTAAGTCCCAAACCAGTGAATTTCTGAAACCATGGGATTCCTGAAAAATTCATTGATACATTAAGCCCCTTAATCTTTGTGGGGTTTGTCCCTCACCCTCTGATTTGCATATATCTTATTAGAATATCCAGACTACTTGTCCCTTCCTGCTCACTAGATCAAATTAGCCTAATGTCATTAAAGGTTGAGGATCAGCATGACATTCTGTGAAATGTTACAATTGAGTTCTGATGGACCATATTATGGCAGCAACAAGGCACAATATATCTCTGTTCAGGGTCACGAATGTGTACTCGTGTGCTTTTTATAGTAATGCGAACTTACTTTTGAGCCCTCTGAGCAATGGGTATTAGAAAGAATACCCTTACCAGATTAATAACCACCTATTTTGTACAGAGGCTATGTTGACTTTCCCAGGGGGTGGGGGACTATTTTACCACAGCAGCTATAATGGGGCTGTCATTTGCCATGATTCTGTGGCTGTAGCAGAGGCCATAAAGATAAATCATATGGAAAATCTGAACACAGCCTTTGTTCCTGTATCCTTTAAGTTCTGCAATGCCTCCTGGGCTGTGATATTAATTCTGGGTACGATTTTGGCTGGAGAAGGATGGCCACGGGGGTTTCCACAGCACTAAAGCCTTGTGCTTGGTCCTCTCTTCCATGATGGCGCCTCATGGACTGTGTCTCAATATCGTCTGCTCAAGGACCGAAAGAAGGGAGCACTTGTCCACTAGCTCGTGGTCTCTCATGGGTCAGGGTTGCTCCCTGAGCTGCAGTCCCTCAACCCCTCCAGATCGGGCAAGTGTGAGAGCCAGGCAGTCACCATATTCCCCATACAGGGTGAACCTGAAGCAACTACAGTGAGGCAATACACCTGCACAAAGCTAGTTTTCACAGCTGTGTCTAAAGTAAAAGGCAGATGAAGAAGCCGTGTGGTGACGTGTGAAGGTGTTCTACATAGTGGTATGTCACCAGTCTTTCCTACTTACTAATTTCTACCTACCCATCCTAGCCAATCTGTTACTAATTAGTTTCTACCATTAGAAACATTGGCCTGAACTTCTCTTATCCTCGCGATGCCATCAAGTGAAGACTAAGCCTTCCGGCAATTATAACAGTCCTTAGAGATCTCACACACCTCCCCAAGCCCAAAAGGAAGTGACGGAGACCTCTCTGGTGGAGCACCGGAGTTCCTGAAATGGGGATATTTATTGTAATTTGGTTTATCAAATTGAAAAAGAAACCTAGTCATGTGAAGCACAGAAAGCATAGAACACCATAAGCTCTCTTGAGAAAGTTCAGATAAAGCAGTGTCCTAAAGACACAGTGTAGAAACTAGCCTTTACATTAAATTATAAAATTAAAAAGTGAAAGAACAGCCTTTTCATAAGCTAAAAGGAGATCTGTGTTGAGGGGAAGTCCCTTCCCCTCCCCTCACTAGCAGCTTGGGAGAAGTGCCCTGGTACAGGGTCAAGGCCCTTGGATAGACCATTTGCTGAGCATGGAGCTTGACAGAAGCTCCTGGATTCCAAAACAGAGCACCAGGGAAGGAGCAGAATCGGATGCTGAATTGGAAGCTTTGGGATGTGGCTGGTCAAAGCTCAGCCATACTGCAGTACCATTTCCCTGAATAACTAGAAGAGGAATTTTAAAAATCCGCAGGAAGAACCTTGTATTCATCCTTGTATTCACAGGGGTTTATTCAAGAGTTCACGAAACTTTTTTAAAAATTATTTATTTTTTTAAATTTTTTACAGACTGCATTTTGATTCGTTGTACACAAATGAGGTACCTCATTTCATTTCTATGGTTGTACACGATGTAGGTTCATACCATTTGTGTAATCATACATGTACATAGGGTAATGATGAGAAGAATGGAGGAATTTTAGATTATGTAGAAGGAATTGAGAGGAAGTGGGGGTATGAAAAATGGTGGCATGAGACAGACATCATGAAACTTTTGACCTAGGGTTTTCTTCTTTCGTTTTGACCTCAGCTAAAGGGGAGTTGGAGACCCACCCTACAGCCTCCCCTTCTGATTTCTAAGCCTTTAATGAACTCTTCTCTCTTTTGGTTGGTCCTGAACTCTTTGAAAAGGCAGGGAAATCAACACTAAGTTTCTAAATTTGAAACAAATGGTCATTGGACTGCAGGCATTGTCTTCCTAGGCCAATTTAGAGCCTTCAATACTTGGATCGAAAGTTGATATGTTGACCCCTCCCCTTTTTTTGCATATTTACTTTTTCTTAATTTTCTGTAATAAACATATGCAGACAGACCTTGTTTTGCACAGTTCCTTTATGCACAAATTTCAGTTACCATGGTTCAAAAAACATGAGTCCTCCAACAAACACAGTTCAAGTTTCAGTTACCATGGTGCATTAATTGTGAAACTTTGCTGGTTGCTCTTAGTACACAAACCATCACATAAATAACAGAAGCACATCACAATCAGTTACTAATCACATCACTTCTTTCAGTCCATCCAGGCTTGCTCATGATACATCTCTTATTCGTTCACTCACAGACAGCAAACCAAGTGGTTGTGCTGTCTCCTGTCTCCCAGTGATAGACTCAACTGGAATTTTACAAAAATGGATGATCAAAGAGGGATTTGGCCAACATGGAATGCAGAAAAGAAATGAAGATGGCCACACTGTAAGTGAAATTTGAATCACACACAAATGCAATTATAGAAGAAATGGTTGGCTATGGGAATGTGGGTGGGTACTCCTAGGTGTGCAGCTAGAGAAGCTGAAGAAGAGGAGGGAAGCAGAACTCACTGAAGTCAATAAAAAAAGACAGCAGTTCTTTCAAAATTAGTGTCTTGTGAATATATATATAATGGTAAGGAAAAATACTATAAACAAATCGAAAATACGTAGAATAGAGGGAAGGGAACAGGAAGAACAAGAAGGGGAGGGAAAGAGGAACACTGGGGACTTAATTAGAGAAAATTACATTGCATACTTTTATAAGTATGTCAAAATGAACCCTAATGTTATGTATAACTTAAAATTGAAACTTAAAAAATTAAAACAAAAATGAAAGTGGTCATGAGGTGCAGGTCTATAGGCCCAGTTATTTACGTGGCTGAGGCAGGAGAATTGCTTGAGTCTGGGTATTTGACACCAGACTGGGCAACATAGTGAGACACTGCCAAGAAAAAAAAAAAAAAAAAAAAAAGGAAAGAAAGAACATGATGAAAAAGTTGAAGATGCTGCAGAAGAATTGACATCAGAAAAAAAAAAAACCTTCAAATTAAAGAAACTGTGAAGGATATTTCATGACATTGAAAGCAAAAAGGATAAAATGTTGGTTTCTAATCCAAACTTAGAATATGAAAGTTCATCAAGGCAGAGAAAAGATGCTTACTCTGTATCATATGTTATATGAACCACAAGAATAATGCCCTACCTAGTTTAAGTTATACACTCTCCTTGCGTGTATATCTTAAAAGAACAAATAAGAAATAAGTTATATAAGAAGGCAAGTACCATTCAAACTATTTTTGAGATTTTTTTACAAAGAAATAAAACACTTCAATTCTAGATATTTCTATTTCTAAATTGCATACTACTAAATAAATGACCTTCACTAATTTTCTTTGCTTTCCATATTAATAATAGTGAGAAAGTTTTATGTTTTGACAAACATTATTAATATTCACAGAACAACCCATTGATTATTAAAATCACTTTGCACAGTTTCAGCTTACATGGTCATTGTTATGGTCCCAAACTCCTGGTTAATGTGGGGACTGTATGAGATGAAGAATTAGTATGTTTTCAAAGGCCAACAGAGAGCAATACTGTTCTTTCCTCTACTTTCTGTTGCCTGGAAGAGTTTGGAAAACAATTCCATTCATAATAGCCTCACCTCCCCGCCGCCAAAAAAAAAAACCTTGGAATAAATCTAACCAAGGAAGTGAAAGACCTCTACAACACTGAAGTAATAAATTGAAGAACTCAGAAGATGAAAAGACCTCCCATGTTCATGGACAGGTAGAATTCATAGTGTTAAAATGACCATACTACCAAAAGCAATACATGGATTCTATGCAATTCCCATCAAAACATCAATGACATTCTTCACAGAACTAGAAAAAAAATTCCTTTGGAAGAATAAAAGACCCAGATAGGCAAGGTAATTTTAAGTCAAAAAGGCAATGCTTGAGGCATCACAATACTTGACTTCAAATTATACTACAGAGCTACAGTAACAAAAACTGCATGGTACTGGCATAAAAACAGACACATACAGAACAGAAGACAGAGAGAAACTCACACATCTATAGTCATCTGATCCTGGACAAAGGTGCCAAAAACACTTTGGAGAAAAGATAGCCTTTTTAAAAAAATGATGCTGGGGAAACTGGTTATCTGTATGTAGAAGAATGAAACTAGATTCTTTTCTCACTCTACACAAAAATCAACTCACAATGGATCAATGACCTAGGAATTAGATTAGAAACTATACTACTCCTAGAAGAAAATGCAAGGTCAACACTTCAGCATATAGACACAGGCAACAACTTTTTAAGTAGGATTCCTAAAGCTTAGGAAATAATGCCAAGAATTAATAAATGGGATGGCATCAAATTACAAAGCTTTTGCACAGCAAAAGGAGCAATCAGGAATGTGAAGAAAGAACCTACAGAATGGGAGAAAATCCTTGCTAGCCACTCTTCTGACAGAGGATTAATATCTAGAATATATGAAGAGCACAAAAAAATTTACACCAAAAAATCAAATAACCTAATTAATAAATTGGAAAATGAATTAAACAGACACTTCTCAAAAGAAGAAATACAAATGGCTAACAAATACATGACAAAAATGTTCAACATCATTAGCAATTAGAGAAATGCAAATTGAAACTACACTGAGATTTCGTCTCACACCAATCAGAATGGTAGTCATTAAGAATACAAACTAATAAATGCTGGAGAGGATGTGGAGCAAAAGGAACACTCTCATATTGTTGGTGGGACTGTAAATTAGCACACCACTATGGAAATCAGTATGGAGGTTCCTCAAAAGATTAGACATGGAACCACCATATGACCCAGTTATATCACTCCTTGGTATTTATTCTGAAGAATTAAAGTAATCATACTATAGTGATGCATGCATATCCATGTTTATAGCAGCACAATTCACAATAGCAATACTATGGAACCAGCCTAGGTGTCCATCAACAGATGAATGGATAAAGAAAATGTGGTCTATATACACAGTGAATTTTCATCAGCCACAAAGAAAGATGAAATTATGACATTTGCAGGAAAATGGATGAAACTAGAGACCACCATGTTAAACAAAATAAGTCAAACTCAGAAAGTCAAGGGTCATATTTTTTTTTCATATGTGGAAGCTAGAGAGGAAAATGGAAAATATAGGTGGGAGTGGATCCCCAAAAACAGATGAAAGGGACCAAGGGGTGGAGGTTGAGGAGGGAAAGGGGAAGTGCTGAGAGTGATAACAGTCAAATTATATTGTTACATTGTGTGTATGCATGAATATATAACAACAAATCCCATCATTATGTACAATTATCATGCACCCATTAAAAACTGGAGGGAAAAAAAAGTCGTACATATCCCAGTAAACACACAACTTTAAAAATTTTTTCCCACTGGTTTAATAAGCCGTACCTTAATCTATGGCAAGTCCCATGATACACTCAGTTCATATTACAGATACTGCCCTAATTATATGTATGCTTCACTCTAATGTTTACATAGTTGCAATGGAATCAATTTTATTCATTTTGCAGCATTCACAGATTTCCCTCTCCTCCAGCCTGCCAGAGAGATCCTGTAATTATCTGCCCAGTTTTCCTCCTTAGGAGATGTAAAAAAATAATAGAATTCCTCTAGTTATTTTGTGCCTGTTTGTGCCTCTATAAGTCTGACTCTTCTCAGAGGCTGAACCACTTGGGACAGTTTCTGTAGAGTTACACAATAACCCCTGTGAAGTCAGCATCCAGCAGGTAGAGACGCACACATGCCCGTGGCAAGCAAAGTGCGATGATCCCTGGAGCCCAATCCCCCGTCGTGACACCTTCACAGTGTCGTCAGGGGGATTCCATGAAACAGTATATACGAAAAACTCTTTCTAAACTGCAAAGCACTGTGCACATGTGAGCTGTTAGGACCAGGTGGTGTGTGACATGGAGATTACCTTTTGCCAGGGGGTAATCATTTCAGTTTATATAACACTTTTCACTCCAGGAGCCCCAAACCCTTGTGAATATGATCCTAAGAAATATCACTTGAAATGAAATGCACATAAACAAACACAGTCTAGCAAATGGGGGCACCAATTATGACAATGACGGAGGTCTTAAATGAGAGCATCAACATTTTGACACGTCAGCTCTTGAGGATGTTGCCTCTGTAGTCACAACACCTTGGGGGGGAAACCAGTTCTCAGCGTTAATGTTTCCATCAGCATTGACTGTCTGGCTGAGGAGGGAGGAGGGAAACAGAAGTGGAAAAACATCTTAGAATATGAATTTCGTTTCCCATAGCAGTCCCTCAGAAAACTGAAACTCCGCGAGTCTTTCAAGAGTCTCTTTTTGTTTTCTGATGGTAAAGGGGGGGGGGGGGGGGGGAAATAGGCTGTCATTATTGGAACGATCAAACAGAGAAAGAAAAGAGGCAGAGGTAAGTAAAACACCAATTACAGCATTGCCAATCTGTGTGAATTGGGCTCCTTCCCAACAATGGTGCAGATGAATTTGAGGATGTGGGGAAGGGGCTGCGGAGGGGGCAGCGAAAAGAGATCTGCCAAAATACAAGACAGGGAAGCTTCGAGAAAATGCCCCCTGGCGCTCTGGCAGCAGTTCAATCAGGCAGAGCCCTGTACATTCCCATGCACCGATTCCATGGTGTGTGTTCACTTGCAGATTTGGCTTCTGGCTCGCTCTCTTTGTCTGGGTAGCTAGGCATGAAAAAGAATCATCTGCAACCAGAGCTCAACTTAATTCCCAATTCCTCTCTGGAAACTATCTGTTGGCATCGAAAATGTGCTGTGTAAAAGGCCATACTTTGACTGATCAAAAGTGGAATTTCAGACCCTCCATCAGAGTCTTTGTGGATAAAGCCAAGCCAATTCCCGGAAGGTGACAGAAGAGCCTGCACCTCTGGCGTGATTCGTATGCACCTAGTTTCTCACTGTTCTTGCCAATGACAAACAGGAACCCCCCAACAATTTTTCCTCTCCCTCTTGGCAAATGCAATAATGGCACAGCTGTTTTCTCACTATAAAAAGACAGTCACTCCTCCGTCACTCGGCCTATAGCAAAAGGTCAGCTTCCATTACTGGTAACTGCCACGTATCAGATGAGAAACACAAAGGAAATTCGCCAGGAGAGGTTCTAAAATTTTTGATCATTTTATCTGCATCCCAGCACCTAAATCTGAGTGCGGTGCTCAATACATAACTCATGTAGAAAAACAAATTTAGATAAATATCATTTTGGCTCCTGTTTTTAGGAATCTTCCTGCAGGGTAATGTTGATGTCTGCCCATTTTTCCCCCTTGAGTCAAGGAAGCCACTGCATAATATTGTAATTTTGTTTTGATTTGTAGTGTGTACCTCTATGGCTGCATGTTCAAGACATTCAGGAGTGCTCTGAGAGACATAATAAAATTTGGCAGAAAGAATCAACAGAGGCGATTGGTAAACACGAGCGATTGAACACACAAATTTGCTTTTACTTTTCCAAACCCCCTAAAGTGACAGTAACAATTTTTAAAATAAAAATTAAACAAAGAAAAGGAGATGACAGCAGATGACAGACAGCCACAGAATCTTGGAAATGGACACCCAACATGGTGGGGGAGGGCATGTAGGAGAAAGAATCTACCAAAAGCAAACCAACATATGCCTCAGAACCCCCAGAAGTTGCAAGAATTGAGAGTGCTAGATACCTCTAGAGGTGGAGTGCTGAGGGGGGTGAAATAGGACAATTGGCTGCAGGTCCCCTACGGAGCGAACAAACTCCCGGGTCCCCTTGTGAGGCAGCTGGCCCGCCATAAATGTGTGAGCAGGGAAAAAGCAATGGAGGGCGACTGAAAGCCACAGGGAGCCTAAGTGACAGACAGTCACCTGGAAGGTGGGGCCTGGTGTGTCACAACCTTCCCCACTCAAAACTAATTATGTCTCTTTAGGAAAAACTATTGTTCCAAGATCCCATCACACCCTGCCAGGTGGCCTGGACCCTCCCTTATTACAAAACTATGTCACAACCCTCGATCACCCTGGCAACCTAAGCATCAAATCCCTTGCAAAGAAAGCTTGCTGAGGGTAATAAACTGGTCAAGGGGAAAAGAAATGGAGACAAAAACAGGGGGGCTGGATTTCCTTGAAATCTCTAACTGTGAGCACCACGCCATCCTCCGTTTGAGGCGGCCCATGCAGCTCCTATGCTGTCAGTCACAGGTCAAAAGTGAACTGGGCGGGACTTGGGAAACTTTCCCAGGACCCCCAGTAAAATTGGGGGGACAGGAAGGGTGTGTGCATCTTCTCCTCTCTGAAAGGACCCATTCTCTCCCTTGAGACTATCCCATTTTCCCTTTTCCTAGGCCTAATAAACCCATGCCTACTACTCCAACTGACATGTCTGAAATCTTTCCAGCAGGATCACAAGCACCAGGGCGAGAAAAGACCGCTGTGGCCATCTCTGTTTCCCAGCAGGCCTCTGCCTCTAACACCCTCAACAGCCCTTTGTGGCCCAGCAGCCAGCTCTTCCTACCCCAGTGGAACACCAAAGGGTTCCTCCTTCCTTGGGGATATTGACACAGAGGTTCTGGGCTTGGAACTCTGAGGCACAGCTGAAGATGAAGTGAAGTTCCACAATCAAACTGAAAGACCAGGGCTGGAGAGATAGCTCAGCTGGTAGAGTGCTTGCCTTACAAGCACAAGGCCCTGAGTTTGATCCCCAGTACCGCAAAAAAAAAAAAAAAAAAAAAAAAACTGAAAGACCAGGTTAGAAAAAAAAAAATTACAAAATAAACTCAACTCCATCTCCTTCTTTATGCCTACTCTAGAACTATTAAATTCCATTCAAATTTAAAACTGCAGAAAGAAAAAAGAAAAACTAGTTACAAAGAATTAGGAATAAAAATGGTATCCTCTTCTCAGTAGCAACACTAACAGTCAGATCCTGACTTCCTCTCACTCAGTCCCACCCCTGCATTCCTCCAAATTCTTGGTTCTCTTCCTTTGATTTCACACAGAGACTCCCACAGATTTTTGGTGTTGGCCTCTTTAAGTTTAGCAAATTCATTCAACCTTAGTGACCCAAAAAATGGCCTTGGTCCTCAGCCTAAAATGGTATTAAGGAATTGCCTTAGAAAAGGATGAGGTCACCATAGGTTGTACCCCTAGACTCTCCGTTCTCTGGATAGTGCTTTGTCCTCAATTCTCTGTTCTCTTTTGATTATAACTGAAACGGCAACCGTAGCAGCCAATCCCAAATATGTTCCTGATTCCTGCCAGGCAGCCAAAGACTGACTTCATCACTCTCTCCTTTTTTTGTTGGTGATTGGAGGAGCAATTGGATCATGAAGTTGGTTTGATGATTAAATAAATGGCTTAGTGACATTTGGAGTGGCAGCTTTCCAGATCTGCAATCACCATAAAACTGCAGGCATGAATAATGAACCTGGGGTGGAAACATTGGGTTCAGAGACCACAGATTTGACATTACCTCATCATTGCAACATTGGTCTTGATTTCTCTTTCTTGGCTGCATTTAGGGCCAGATGCCAGTTCTTCAACAACTGTGTATGGAGACGCGAAGGTGATGCCCTAAGAGTCTACCATTGTTCATGGAGCCTGCACTAGCCATTGTAATCCTGTGGCTTCAAATGTCCTTTTAATGGATGAGAAGGAGGTGGAGGATGAGGAGGGGAAAAAAAAGAGTACTTCCATCATTTTAGGTGGCTCATGGGGAAGCTGATCACTTTTGCTTTCAGTAAGTCAATGGAGAAGAAAATTCAATCCAACTGGTCTCAAAAAGGAAAATGAAAACTGAATTACTTCAAACCGGGCAAAATTTAAGGAAGAAGATTCCCAGTGACTCAAATGGATATATCTCCCACCTGCCCCTGGTTCTTGGACCTTGTGTTTGAACTTTGGCTTGCTGCTGTGTGAATCTTGCCACTGGCAAGACTGACCCCATGAGGAGGAAATTTGTACATGTCCAAAATTAAAATGCTGAATGAATCGGGGAAAACAGTGTTATTACTGAATGGCAATAGAGAAGAAGCAGCAATTGAGGGAAAGAAAATGAAAAGCTTTTGCGGGGCCATGATCAACTTGAGAGACCTTACAGAATATTCAGTTAGGTTCTTGTGAGCAGTGAAGACATCAAAATGTGACTAGAAAACTAACATCTGAGCTCAGATATCAATCAGGTTCAATCTGGTAGATTTGGAATTCACTTGATTAGAGGATAAATAGAAAGCTAAATCTATTAAGGGATAAGGTAAAGAGTTTAAAAAAATAGAAGACTATTACAAAGATAGAGCAGATTTTGCTGCAGTAGTAACTCTGTCATCTTAGTGACTTAATACACAGAAGGTTTATTTGTCACCCGTTCTTTACATCAAGAGTTGACTAGGGGTCTTTTGGCATCATCACACTCTGGGGTTTGGACTGATGAGCAACTTCCACCTGGAGCATTGGCTGGTCTCTGTAGCAAAAGGAGAGTCTGATAATGGCAATCAAACACTCTAGTCCAGAGGTGACAGACAATTCTACCACTCAAAAATCAAAGGACAAAAGTTGTGATATAGTCCCATCCAACCATCAGGGTGGCAGGAGGTGTCATCCAGCCACTCATCTGGAAAGAAAGGAGTTCGGCCTTCAGTGAGCCACAGCCACTGGACAAAGACAATGACAGAAGCTGCAAAAATATGTGGCTTTAGAGATGGTAGAACCAAGAGTTGGCGTGGAAAGACGGAGAAAGGAGAGTCTGACACGGGAGGACCAGGACAGCAGGAGTCAGGGACAACCACAAGAAGGAATGAAGAATGAAGCAAGTCGGCAGTGCAGAACTTTCTAGCAGAAAGGTGCATTGTGGAGATTTATCGAGGTCAAATGGCTGTGTCACGAGGAGAGCTTCAGGAGGGCCCTCCTTTCCTTGATGGAGTCCCCAGGGTCACGATTTCCGCCCTTCAGGCTAACCTTAACCCTCACCAACCTTAAGTGAGTGACACACCTGGACTATCACCTGTGCCACAGAGCATTCTAAAGGTCCAATCCTAAACTCTTTGCTCTCATTTCATCCTTCTAAGCAAATTTCTGCTTTTGGTTTGGCTTCCCTTGAAGGTCTATCTTCAGTAACAGGAAGGATTAGTCATATAGACTGAGAATTCAGACCACATGACAATTTCACCGCTCACTGGGTAAATTTAAACCTGGCATTCTGGCTTTATAGCTCAGCATAATGAACTGGGGTACATGTGAATGTTCCTGAGATGGATCCACCCTTGATATACAGGCAAAGGTAAGACACTCAGGCCTTCGGTGGACTTTTCTACAGTAAGAAATTATAAGAAAAATCCACTAAGAACAAACTTTATATTGAGGAAAAACAGAAGGAACAATAAAAAATTTCTCTAAGAAGGGCTCAAGGAAAATAAGAGACCGTGAATAGAGGCTACAACTGTAGATTCCTAAAGAGTTTGGTGGCCTTTTTATTTTTTGCCAAACTTAAAATAGAACTGCAATTGCTAACAGACTAGGAAGTAAATGCAATTTGGCAAAAATAAAAAATATAAGTCAAAGTTATTGATGGCGGGATGAAAATACCACCTGGATTTATGCCAGAAGTCAAATATATACCAGATTTTTATATTTCTAAAAGTAAGCATGCTGAGAATTGCTAAATAAATCAAATAGAACAAGTATGTATTACAATGTTATATATACTATGTACTGTAATATAGCAAATTATAACACATTATAATATGATGAAATGCACTTCAGTCATCAAAACTAGATTTTTAGAGATTATTTAGTGGCAAAGGAAAAAGTATGGGCCTCAATACAATGGCCAGCAGGGAGAACAGCAGGACTTTATAAAGCGTGTGCATTATTTTACCAACTTTGAAAAATAGTGAAGACTGGAGAGGTCAGCCTCAGCAACCTAGCAAGACCCTGCCTCAAAATAAAAAGTGAAAAAGGGTTGGGGATAAAGCCTACTAGTAAATTACCCCTGGAGTCAACTCCCAGCACCAAAATGGAAAAAGAAAAGACTACAAAATCTCAAGCATAGGTTGAAAGTGGTGGTTATTGTGATTATGTCAGATTTTTATTTTATTCTTTATACTTCCCTGTGATTTTCAAATTTTCTATAATGAACTGAAAGTTCTTTTATGATAATGTAAATTACTTGCATAGAGAGGCATGCTTCCATTAGCAATTTCGTTTTTCAATTATTTTTGTTAGTTATACTGAAATTAAAAACTCATTAGATACATTAAATGTAACATTTTTAAATGTTCAGGGTATATATGCTCCCGACTGCTTTTAAAATGAAGTTGTAATTAGGTGGAATAAGAGAACTGAGACTGGAAAGGCTCTCTGAGAGTAATGACAAAGACATGAAATGCCCCATTTCAGATATTATGAAATACTTAACCATGTAAAAGATAATCTTGTGGACATATTTTATAGAATCCGATACATATAAATTAAAATTTGACTTCAGATCTGCTCATAGATTTTCATACAAATAGAGTAAGTTCCCAAAATTCAAATCAAGCTAAAAGTTTATTTTTATATTACATGAAAATGAGATAATAAGCCAAACAATATTGAAAATAAAATTCTAGAGGAAGTGATTCACCTGCCTAGGAGAATATACTATTTTTAAACAGTGGAACCATACATTGTATACTTGCAAATATGAGTTAATTAACCATCGATACTCTAAGTTTGAAGCTCCATTTGGCAATACAGAAGCCCTGGAGGGATTCCTCTTATCTGATGGGTTTGAAGACTGAGGCAAGTTCAATTGAGAGGAAGGGGACAGAGTGAAGTTTAGGGATCAAAGAAGCTTTGTAGAGAATAGGACAGCAGGTCCACCAGGAAATAAAAGAAGTTATGATTGCTACGGCACAAAAGCTGAAACCTAGCTGTGAATTGAGACAGGAATGTACTCCATGATACTAACCGAATGATCCCACTGAGCAAGCAGGTCTCCAGGGTCCATCTTCAAGTGCGTCTTCGTCTCCCATTATGTTGTTTGGTTTTTGTTTTGTTTTGGGCAGAGCTAGGAATGGAACCCAGGGCCTCATGCATGCTGGGCAAGCACTCTACCTCTGAGCTACATGCCCTTTGGGATGTAAAAATCCTCTTTTGGATCAGCTCTTTCCTCCAATACTGTTGAAATAATTGAAAGGTCTTCTCACTCTGATCATCTTAGACCATAAAATGTCCTCTGGTCACTTCAGCTTCAAATACAGCCTCAGTTTATAATATAGTGCACCCAAATATTAAAATAAAACTCCTAAGGTCATTACAAGCTTGGGTATGCTTTAGGCTACTGGGACTACAGGGGGGATGGGATGCTCCTTTTGATCTCCCTATTAATATCACTTTAACCTCACCCAACTCTGTCCTCCAGGATAGAAGCAGAGACAGCAGGAAGGAGAGGAACCCTCTAATTTGACTAACATAGATAAGTTGGTAAAGCTGCCCTCTGGCTCTGGCTGCGATCTCAGACTGGATTTATTCTCTTATCCAAATGTGTGGCCTCCTCAGATGCTCCCCTGCCAGGCCCTCCCAGCTGGAATTCCTTTGACTCAAGCAGTGTGTCCCAGTAAACCAGTCATTTATAACCCCGCTCTGCTTCTCTGTGTAGTGATACCTCCAACATCATTTTGCCAAAACACTTCACCAGTTATAGGAAGCCCTCTGGGTCTGGATGCCTTTAAAAGCAACCCAGACTTGCATTCCTCCTGTGGATTCATATTTGGCCCCTGCAGCTTTGACCTGGCATGGACCCAGGGTGGGTCCCTCCTACCTGCGCCTGCTGCTGTGTGACACAGCTCGTTTCGGCCATGCTGTCTCACAGATCTTTCCCTTGGCACGAGTCAACTGCCTGCCTGCCTGTGTTCCCCAAGCTTCAAAAGCTATCTATCAACCTCTCCTTGGAGCTCTCCCAGGAGGGAGTCAGATGGGAAGAATTCACAGCTCGGGGTAATGACCATAAGGATCACAAAACGTGCTTTTGGCCATCTTTAGGAGTTATGAATGGGTAGACTAATACTTTGCCCTGGAATGCAACACTGTTTGGTATCCTTGCTCCTCAGTGAAAATTGAGGAGTCCTATTTTAACTTCATCTTCCTTCTGTTCAATTCCTCCAGTACTGCTCAGTCTCCCAGAGCAAGACAAAGGAGAGGATTGGGTTCAAGGTATGTAAATAGGAATGAAGGAGTGACAAGGAACCGGGACCCATAGAATCAGAGCTGGAGGAGGAAGGCAAGAACTATGGCAATCCCAGCTATGCAGGAGGCTTAGTCAGGAGGACCACAACTGTGGTGTTGGCAAGGATGTGGGGAAAAAGGCACACTCATCCGTTGCTGGTGGGGTTGCAAATTAGTGCAGCCACTCTGGAAAGCAGTATGGAGATTCCTCAGAAAGCTTGGAATGGAACCACCATTTGACCCAGCTATCTCACTCCTTGGCCTATATCCGAAGGACTTAAAATCAGCATACTACAGAGATACAGCCACATCAATGTTCATTGCTGCTCAATTCACAATAGCCAGATTGTGGAACCAACCTAGATGCCCTTCAATTGATGAATGGATAAAGAAACTGTGGCATATATATACAATAGAATATTATTCCGCCGTGAAGAATGATAAAATTATGGCATTTGCCGGCAAATGGATGAAATCGGAGAATATCATGCTAAATGAAATAAGCCAATCTCAAAAAACTAAAGGACGAATGATCTCACTGATAAGCGGATGATGACATATAATGGGGGGAGGGAGGGGTTAGCATTAGATTTAGGGTTGGGGTTAAGGAGGGGGGCAAGAATGGAGGAAGGAAGGACTGTATAAAGGGAAAAGTGGGGTGGGAGGGGTGGGGGGGAAGGAAAAAAATAACAGAATGAATCAAACAACATTACCCTATGTAAATTTGTGATTACACAAATGGTATGCCTTTACGCCATGTACAAACAGAGATGTATCCTATTTGTTTACAATAAAAAAAAAAAAAAGGAGGACCACAACTGTGAGGCCAAACTGGGCAACTTGCTGAGACCCTGTCTCAATATAAAAAATAAAAAGGACTGGGAAGTGTAGCTCAGTGGTAGAACACTTGCATAGCATGCGAGAGGCTCTAGTTCAACCTCCAGGACCACAAAGAACAGAAAGAAAGAGGGTGAGAAGGAGAGAGAGAAAGGAAAGAAGGAAGGAAGGAAGGAAGGAAGGAAGGAAGGAAGGAAGGAAGGAAGGAAGGAAGGAAGGAAGGAAGGAAGGGAGGGAGGGAGGGAGGGAGATTAAAGGGCTCAGAGGTTGGAGAATGTAGGAATGGTTGAGTACACATTCTGGACAACTACTCTTTTTTGCGGGTGTTACTAGGGATTAAACTCAGGCACTTGATCGCTGAGCCACATCCCCAGTCCTATTTTGTACTTTATTTAGAGACAGGGTCTCACTGAGTTGCTTAGCACCTCACTTTTGCTGAGACCGGTTTTGAACTCAAGGTCCTCCTGCATTAGCCTCCCAAGACGCTGGGATTACAGGTGTGGGATTATAGGTGGGATTACAGCCACCACACCCAGCTGGAAAAATACTTTTAACAGCTGTTTGGCTAAAGGTATGGAAGACATGAAATGGTTGAAGATTCTTTGTTTCATTCTATCATTGGCCTGATAGACTGGCCAATGATTATGGAATCACTAACAGCGTTAAAGCATGGGAGAGGAGAGCTGGTCTTCAGGATGTGTTGTTGAGCTCCATTTTGAATAAAGTGAACTTCAGAGGCTACTGAGAAATCCAAATAAAAACATCCTGGAGCGCTGGCGCTCAGAAGAACAGGATTCAAGATGTATCTTTCAGAGCTAGGATCACTATTACGAACTATTAGGAATCACAGGACTCAACGACTTCTCCAAAGAAGCAGGTGGAAAGACTGAAAAGCAGAGGTCAAGACCACCTGGGGAATGTATCTTGTGAGAATACGGGGCATGAAGAGAATCTCTTACAGAGAAGGAATGGAACTCTCTGTTGTCCAAGAGAAAGAGCTGCATCTCAAAATCAAGCTAGTCTGTTCTAAAGAGTGCTTCATCCAAAAATACCTCATCTTCTTTTCTAATTGACTTTATTGCCTAGTTTTACAGCTAAACCTCCTACTTCTTCAAACTGTAAAATGAGGATAATAATTGTGTCTTCCTTCCAGGGCTGTGATAAAGACAGAGTAAGGCAAGGGCACAGAAATACAAACTCAGAAAATGAGCTACTCTGATTATCATCACTTTTTGTGATAGTCAACTTTCTGTAGCTATAGCAAAATACTGAGAAAATCAATTTAAAAGGAGTAAAGATTTATTTTGGCTCACTGTTTCAGAGTTTTCAGCCTGTGGTCACTTAGCTCCATTGCTTTGGGCCTGCAGCAAGGCAGAACATCATGGCAGAGATCAAAGGGTAGATGAAGCTAAGTTGGTCACCTGATGACAGAAGGGGAGCAAAGAGGAAGAGTCTGAGGTCCCAATATCTCCTCAAGAACATCCCCCATGACCTAACTTCCTCCGCTAGGCCCCTCCTACTAAAGGTTCCACTACTTCCCAATGGCACCACATGCTGGCAACCAAGCCTTTAACCTAAGATCTTTGCAGGTACACTCAAGTTTCAAACATTAACACTATTATTATTTATAATATTTACTTCTGTTTAAGCAGTAGTCACTTCTCTACAAGATGAGTATCTCAAACTTATTTCTAAGTGCTTCGACATTTTTCTTGCCTGTTAGTCCTTCCCTCTTATACAAATGGCACTGAGAAAGAGAAAATTACTTGAATACTAGGTTGCTGATACCCTGGCATGGTTGATATAAACATACTACCATCATGATCTGGTTTGACTTTCAAATTGAATAATCAGAGATCACAATTTCCTCTTAGGGATTATGCATAAAATTAAGAGGCATTTCCAACAGTTTGATGGTGGTTGCTGAATCATGACATTTATTATGTTGGTTTCCTATTGCTGTGTAACAAATCACTACATACTTCAAATAACCATTTATATATCAGCTCACGGTTCTGTAGATCTGAAATCTTGGCGCTGTATGACGACTCTCTGCTCAAGTTCACAAGAGGTTGATCTAAAAGTGGAGACTGTACTGTGGTTCTCTGGGGCTCAAGATTCTCTTAAGCTCACTATTGTTATGATTCAGTTCTTTGTGGTTATAAAACTAAGGTCCCTGTTTTCTTGTGAGCTGTTGTATAAGAACATGGCTTAGCTCCTAGAACCTGCTCCTCTCCATCAGCAGTTCACTACAAAGCTGCACGCTTTCTTCTAGGCCAGCAGGAATGTCCCTGATTTCTTCCTTTGCTCCCAGTTAGAAAAAATGCTCTGCTCTTAAAGACTCACTTGATGAGGGCAGGCCCACCCAAGGCAATCTCCCCTTTGCTATATCATGGGTGATAATTAAGAGAGTGATAGTTCATCAGATTCATATATTCTGCCCACATATGAATTATACAAAGGGAAGGATTGTTGGGGGCCACCTTAGAATTCTGCCTATCACATTTATTTGTGGAACAGTATGTTACAGGAATTTCAACAAAGCACTGGGAATAAAAAGACAGATTAAAGATCTTTGCGTTGTTCATCCTCTACTCTAGCAGTATCAAACATAGGAGCCAATAGCTGCATGTGGCTTCTGGACCCTCAAAACATTGTTAATCCAAATTGCAATATGTTATAAATCTAAAATGCACACTGGATTTCAAAGAATTGGTACCAATAAATAAATACATAAACAATAAAACTATCTATTAATATTTTTTATCTTGATTACATATCAAAGTGAAATTTTTCAGAATATATTCATTGAGAAAAAATATATTATTGGAATTAACTGCACCTGTTTCTTTTTACTTTTTTAAAAATGTCTACCAGAAGTTAAAAATCACAAATGTGGTTTGCACTTTATTTTCTCTTAGACATCACCAGTAAAAGATAACATCAAGAAAAGAAACCAAGACAGAATTTAGAAAGAAAATGATAATCACTTCCAAGTACACCAGGTGCCATGAGAGAAACCAATGGCATTTGGGGGACACAAAGACAGAGTGGTCAGTTTAGCTAGGGATGAGAGAGACTAGGAAAGGCTTCAGCGACGTAGCTTCCCCTTCATGGTAGACAAGGTAGAGCATTTTCCTATGCAAAAATCCTTTCCAATAGACAGAAATTCTTTATATAAAACTGCAGAACTGGGCTGGGGCTGTAGCTCAGTGGTAAGAGTGCTTGCCTTGCACATGCTAAAGCACTGGGTTCGAGCCTCAGCACCACATAAAAATAAGTAAATAAAGATGTCTCTCTACAACTAAAAAAATATTAAAAAAAAAAAAAAAACTACATAACTGTCATTAGGGACCTTTTCTTTTAGGTGACACAAATCAGAGCATGATTTTAAAGCAATTAGACATGCCCCAGGACCAGTTCGCACTTCTCTGACAGATCATTGCTCTCCCTCCACCGGGGCCTTTGTCCTCTCAGACACAAGCAGAGGTGGCTGACTCTTTCTGAGATACTTCTTAGGGTCAAAAGTTTTCAGGCTCACACCACTGAGAGTAGCTTGTCTTCCAAATTCCTCCCAGTCAGGGTCTCTCTGGCTTTTGATCTCTCCAATGGAGGGCAGCTATTACTAACTTCATTAGAGAGTAGTTAATTACCTTGTGGGCCCTCCCAATTAATTCAGAAAGCTCTCTTGGCTTCCTAGCTCATGACGAAGCATTAAAAAAGAAACATTGAAATGTGATCTATAAATATTTTTTTCTCTATAATAGCTCTTTTTTTCTTTTTAAATCAGGAGTTTCCCTATCAGATATCTTTTGGACCTAGCCCTCACTTCTCATAAGGACCCTTGTGAATATTATTTATTCATTAGACAAATACTTCCACAAGCAAGTAGTTAATACTACAAATACCCTGGCTATTCATACTAGCAACTGCACCTCCATTTAGTATACTCTCTTCACCATATTACGTTAACAAAGTTGAAGGTCTAATATTCAAGCTGATATTAGAACTTACACCTCTTTTAAGTAAATTATAAGAGTTTTAAAAGAATAAAATGATTAACTCACATCAATTCTCTTTATTCCTAAATTCTCATGGGTAAGGGTCTTTACCTCATTTCTAGCATCTTTATTTTAAAAAGCTCTCTGTTTTAGCAACTCATAGATGAGTTTTGGCCACCTGTGTATGCTGCTTCCAAAGCCGAGTAGTATCTTTTTTGGATAGACATTTAGAAAGATCTTCCCATGCAAATTATGGATTTACACCAGCGAGTGGCTATGGAATTGAGAAGAATTCATAAGGATTTTAGTTAGCATACCAGCGTTTTTTTTCTTCAAAATGTTTTGAAATGGTTCTGGCAAATGTTGAGATTTGGAAAACTGGTCAGGAAGTACACAGGTATTGATTCTGTTATTCTGTATATTTTTCTGAACCTTTGAAATGTTTTCTAAATATGTATATTTAAAAGGCATAACGCCTCCTGCTCACCAGGGAAACTCACAGCGCAAGAGCAGACACAGCTCCACCCCACAGGAGTCACTGCCCAATGAGGGAGGTAGCCCCGGCTCAAATGATCACAGGCAGGTAATTATTTGTTATTTTACAAACTGCGATCAGTTTTACAAAGCTAAGGATTAGGGTGCTGGGAAAGCCTTTAACTCTGGGACCTGGCTGGGGCAGGGACTGCTATCCTGAAGAACTGGAAATTCAGCCATGAGCTAAAGGACACGGAGGTGTTCGCCAGGAGCAGGTGGATGGGGCATGGAAGCAGGTAGAAAGGCAAGGGGTGGGAAGGAGCCCAAGTTTTCCAAAGGAATGAAAGAATGTCTGTGTGTCAATGAAGAGTGAGAAAGTAAAAGGACACAAAGTAAAGCCTAAAAGTGGGGAACAGATCTGGGGGTACAGCTTGCAGGTAGAGCATGTGCTTAACATGCATGAGGCCCTGGGTTCAATCCCCAGAACCATAAGAACAGAAGTCCTGGATGGAGCGTTTGCCGATATCTGTGGTGTGAATACTTCCACCATATTTGACTCCAAGCTGCCTACATGATGTCAGAGGACGTAGTACTGGGAGAGAGGTGGGCATGGGTCCTCCTGAGCAGGTACAAGCTGGCCCCAGTTCAGCGTTGTAGTAGAGCTCATTTCTAGACCCACTCTGAATGAGATGATACAGCACACCTTGGTATTGGACAGAAACAGGCAGCTGCTGGGGGTAGACAGTGCACAGTGCCTTGTTCACAGATAATATAAAATGTTCTCTTTATTTTATGAGGGAATTCACGAGGATAAATTTTATGTTTTACCATTTTATATAATCAAAAGCTATGATTTCAATGTAATCTTGAGTTTATAATCCCTGTTCATCCTTTGTCTCCTTGTGCATAGAATGAGGAATCCCTTGGAGGGATAAAATCTTTATTATTTTATGAAACGAGGCCTTGAATAATCAAGATCTGATTTATACTCATTAAGGGTCTTAGTTTTCTTGTTTCGGGGTGTAGCACACAGGGTGAAGACCCACCCTCAGCTGCTGGCTCATACAATGGCATTTCCTCTCTTTCCTGTGTGTAACCTGCAGAGCCTGGCCAGGTGACCTGACTGCATTTTCAACTTCCAGCCCTGAGCCTGTCGGGAGGAAGCCTCTAAGAGAGCAAACATCTGTATACCTAATGCAGGCATTCTTTTATATTAAACATTTATCCCACCAGGGATTAATTCTACTGTTAAAATTTTAGGCACCTGACTTTCTAGTGCCACCCTGGACGATGACTTACTATATATAATTTCATTGAAGTCTTCAGGGATCCCTGACTTTCTAAAGAAATTTAATCCTATTTTGTCCCATTATCCCAGATGTGGAACACCACTTAAATATAACATAATAATTATATAATATTGGAAACAGAATGTTACAATAAGAATAAGGCTATAATTATATATTATAATAATATTATTAATATGTTATATAAGTTATAGATTATGACTTCCAAACTATTTTAATGCACCTGTGTCAATTTTGTTGAAATATTCACAGGACTGAAAACTTGGGACTTATAGATTTAAAAGAAAAAAAAAAAATCAGTGTCATTATTATCTCATGAGTCCTGGTTTGTTACTCCACGGTGTTTCCAACACCTTTCATATTTCAGGTTATATCGAAGGTAAAGCGTTTTCTGTTTGCAAAGTTGTTTTTTTTTTTTTTTTTTTTTAAGACTGCAATGCAAACGTGGTCCCTCCGCAAAGGATATAAGGCAGAATCCTCCAGCATCACGCCAAGGGGCTGCAATCGTTTCCCTTCTAAAATATTCCTATGTGATTCATTTATTGCATTAAATAAAAGTGAGTGGTGGCACAAGATCACGTGGAATATCATTTGAAATCTCCCCCAGGACTTCTTATTACTTTTAAAACGCCCCATTACAGTAATTTATTGAGCTACTTCATTCGTTCATGCTTGCTCTAGGGCTGTGCTTGAAGCTCTGCGAAGTCACCTAGGGGCTCTTGGCCAAGGGTTGGTCATATTGCTCTGACTTTTTCATTTTTTTTTATTATGGTCATGAATTTTCAAACACATCCAAAATTAGAGAGAATAAGGGCAGGAACCACCACGTATCCAACACCTAGCTTCCGTAATTATACATTCATGACCAATCTTATTTTATCTCTATCCTCACTCCCTTTACTGTCACTAAACCCCATTTTAATTCCCTATGAGGCTTTCAGAGAAAGTCATGGAACCTTCTGTGGCAATACCAACCTCTCCCCATCCCTCCTGGTGATGTAGACTTCCACGGAGCGCCAAGAATGAATCCACACATTTCCCAAGCCATTCTGTGCATGCGCCGCAGGGTTTACATCGATCATGTGAAAGGGTTTCATTTCAGCTCAGACTGAAGTGACTCATCAAGCCAGAAGGGTGGGCCCTTGAGGACCAACAACACTTTCCCGTTTAACCTGCTATGTGACAAGAGCACCTGCAATAGTTATCTTGCATAAATCTCTCCTTGACCTTTATGTTATGAGAAACACTGTTTACTGAATCCTGTAGAGTTAAGAAATGTTGCCAGTATTTATTACTGAAGAGTTTAAATTTAAATCAAATTCGAAAGTAAATTCATACTTTAGAAGTAAAGCAAGCCATTGGCAAAAAGCACTGGAGAAGAGGGAGAGCCTGAGAGATTCTTTCAACTGGAAATCCATATTTATCAGATTTTCTGATAATGAAAGAAGCAAGAATTCAAAATGTGAACTAGAACATTTATGGCAATAGATGGAATATTAGGAAAATATTGAAAACTATTATCCAAAAACAGGAGATTGTGGAGGTAAATTATAAAATATGCATACAATGGAATTTTATGAAAACTTAAATACTGATGGAAAGATGTTTGTGACATATTGTTAAAAAAAAACCTTGAAAAATAGTGGGAAAAAAGGTGGCAGAAGGATCTATAGATTAAAAGATAAGAGAACTAGTAACCAATTGCAGAGAATTATATTACCCTTATAAATTTAAGCACTCACATATATGAGAACACTGCAGAAACATGAACACAGAGCAGTTACTGAATGATGTCGTGAGATTTTATAATTATTTTGAAATGTGATAGTGGTATGTTATTATTTTTTAAGTTCCATATTTAGAGATGAAATGCTTTACTGAAAGGGGATGTAGGGCTACAAACAAAATTAAATTGACCAAGTTTGTAGGTTTATTATGGACTACTCTCTATTTATGTGCATATGGAAAATTATTCACTGTGAAAAGGTTTTTTTAAAGTTATAAAACAATATGTATTGTGACTATTAATTTGTTTCAGATATCTTCGTTTATTCTTTCACATGAAGCATGACTTGTGATTTTAATATAGACATAATATACTTTTGTGATAAATAAATTGCTTGACAACCTAAACTAATTTATGCTCGACATTAATCTCTCAAAATTTGCTGGTTTCTCATTATTTTCAACGTACCACAGAGTTTACAGTTCAGAAGCTGTTCAGGATAACAACATGAGAAGTCACACATTGTCTCGGATTAAAGTTGCTGGCCTTCCACCATCCTGTTCAGCAGTTATGAATACTGTCCTGGGGTTGGGAGCCCAAGATTCAGGTCGGGAGCTGATATAGAAAAAAGCAACACTCACTGGAAACTCTGGGATTTTAAGTTTCATACAAAGCTAGTCCCCCATAAACCAAACCCAGAGGGAAAACTTAATCTTTTAACAGGTAAGTCTAGAGGAAAAACAAATCTTTTTATAGACATGATTTGATTAATTTAGAAAAATTTTAAGGACCATTTTGTCTAAATTAGTAAGAAAATGTGACTGCTCTGGGTACCAGTTTTGCTGTTGAAGTGGCTGGATTTACCCTGGTCTCTTAGGTAGGGAAGAGTAAGTCACCAAGACTTAGCATTTTCAAATTCCTATAAAAAGCATTTGAACCTGAAGTGTCCCTTCCTGAAAGTGACTGTAAGCATGCACAATGGAATTGGGATAAATTAAATATAAAGTACTTATCATATCAACCTCTATTAATGGGTTCACTCTGCTGTGCACTTGCTCCTGCTTAAAAACTCACCTGCAGCAGGGTGCCGTGGCACACACCCATAATCCCAGCAGCATGGGAGGCCGAGCAGGAGGATCACAAGTTCAAGGCCATTCTCAAGAAGTAATAAATTCAAATTAATTAATTAATTAATTAATCAATCTGACTCTAATTAATTAATTAATTAGGAAAAGAAGGAAAGAAAAGGGCTGGGTTGTAGCTCAGAGATAGAGTGCCACTGGGTTCAATTCCAAGTACTGGAAGAAAAATTAAGAATCACCTTCACCACAGACCCCGTGTGCAGGAAAAGAGCAGTTTGGAGATCGGATGATTGTGGTTCTGCTTCTCTACTCAAAGGCTCCAAATTGTTTAGTTGACTAGAAAATTCTGCTCTGCTGCTAGTGTTGGTCTCCTTCTCCTGGGCTTCTCATAGGACCTGAGCCCAATATTGGGTAATTAAGTTCTGTCTCACTCAGCTTCTGAGCCCAAGTTCATCCTGTCCAGAGGGAGCCTTTGTCCCACCAGAGAGAGAGATGTGAAGTGGTCCTTACTGGCCTGTCCTGTAGCCATAAGGGTGCAGGGAGTAGGAGGCTTCTCTAGTGGCCCCTGCTCCAAGAGCCCCTCGGGACTACTGTTTTGGTTTCTTGGTTTCTTCCCGTGTCTACACCCAGGGAGACGCCTTGACTCTTGGCCTCTGCCATTGGAGGTGGCCCCTTTTCTTGTTCCTTTAATAGCTACAAGCTAAGATCTAGATCCCTATGTAGAGGCCCCCAAAGATTTTCTTAATTGGGATGGGATTTAATTGTAAATTGCTACATCTATTTAAACAAAACAAAATAAAACATAGTTTTGACCATATAGTATTTCTCAACGGTGTGCCAGAGAGAACTCAGCTGATAGATTTTCAGGATATTTGCAAGTTGAACTGTTAACCACAGCTATTATTAAAGTTTAAATTACATAAACTTATAGATAATTTACATTAAAATAAAGGTCATAAATACTCAAAACTTGCAGCATCTCAATTTCTCTCACCACAGTTTACTATTATCTGTGTTCTTGGTTTATTTACAACTATCCTTATTTGTAGAGTAGAAAACCATGATGGAACTGCAACCATAGGTTGGCTATGGAGCTAAGAGTTCAGCAAACGACAGCAAAAGCATTCTGTGAGAATTAATTGGCCCTATAGAACTTAAAGCATATCATGTATTTTATTATTGTGTATCAAATGTGTGTTATACATCCTCTGTATCAATAAAATTTATAAAGTGGTTAATTTTTTTCATCAAGTCAGTTGTTCCACTTTTTCATTTTTCCTTCCTCCTACTCTGCTGTCAATTCTGTAGTCTCATTAACTCAGTTCCGCTCACCTCCCACACTGACTCAGAGCCTTGGGTGGGTGGGAGGCTGGTGCCCAGTCCACTCTTGATTTACCTTGTCCATGCAGAGGGGCATCGTTCGCTCAGCACACAGGGCTTCTGCTCCCTCCCCATTCCTGCTCCATGGAGGTGAACGGACTTGCTGGTTGTTGAATTTGGAAGGAGAAATGGGGCATATTATATCAGGGTTCTTTCCCTCTTCTTTGGAGCTACCCATAGAAGGGGCATCTTTCTTCAAAGGGGAAGCCTGTCCTGTTCTGGTGTCCTTCTGGGCTGATAGAGAAGCTGGTCAAATCCTGGATTTGTGTCGTCAGGAGCTCTGGCTCAGAGATGAAAGTCGTGCTCTCCAAAGCAGCATTAGAAAAGGAATGCCACATATGGACCTCCGTCTGCTGATTTCTTTGTCTCTCTTCTCAGTTGTTTCCAAAATTGAATGGGGGAAATGGTGTGTTTTTATTGGGCCCCTCTCCCATCAGCCTTTGCTTCTGAGGCCAGAATGTCTTGCGGCTGTACCCAGATGTGTTGCTTCATATGCATGAGCCCTACCCAAGAAAACCTGACTGCAGAATTTATTTGATTCAAATCCCTTTTATTCCCTGTATGCATATGAAGATCACAATGCTTCCGCAATTGAGCACCTTTTACATGAGGCGTATTCTTTTTACAAACTTCATGTAGAACATGAATAAAAAGTATTATTATCCCCTTTTGCAGAGGAGGAAATAATGACCTAAAGTGTCGAAGGAACTTGCCCGAGGTTACAAAGTGACGCAGCCAGCTGTCAGATTCCGAGGTCCTCAATTCTATTCTCCTTCCCTCTCCGTGCCTTTTCTCCCCTCCCACCTCCATCCCTCCCGTCTTCCCTCCTCTTTACTTTCAACCACCCCTCTAGCTACCTTTGCTCATTGCCATGTTTTCTAGCCCTTTGAAAAACTAAGGAAGCATTTGACACCTCAAGGCTTTCAATATATTAAGAAATAATCTACCAAATCTCACCCCAACAGCTGGGCCCCCAAGGCACCTGGCAGCAGGCAGTAGGAAAACTGGCTGTCTTTCTAGTCTCCTCCTCAGGTTTCTCACAAGGAATGGCCAGCATCTCATCCAAAGGCCTGGGGAGGAGGCCACAAAGAAACCAGTGTGCAGAGAGAGAGGCCACAGCACTTCGCCCAGCAGGGTCTACCCAGGCTTGACCTGGGGGCTGGGCTGTACGTGGAAAAACACAACCTTTCCTCAAACAGAGCGTGCGCCCTTACCACTGAGTCAAGGTTCCTTTCTCTGGGGTTGATAGTTGTGTAATAGGGTCAGGAACGGAGCAAACAGTTGAGCAATTACGTGGGGAATGATTGGAAAAAGAGGGAAAAAAAAATATAGATAGCATTCTCAGTGGGGATAATATTTAAGGGGGTGAAAACTAGTTCTGAGGGAGAGAGTAAAATAATCTCACTCTTAGGGGCCATGTGTGAGCTCAGTGTAGAGCACATGTTTAGCATGCAGGAGGCCCTAGGTTCAATCCCTACCAACAAAAAATTAAATTAAATTAAATTAAAAATTTTTTAAAATGCTACTTTTTAATATGTAAATCCAGATAAACATTTAGTGCCCCCAAGTATGCCTGTATATCTGTGGTATTAAAATATCATGGAGGGATTGATTAAAAAAAATATGTCTTGGACTGGAGACATGGTCCAGCGGTATAGTGCTTGCCTAGCATGCATGTGGTCCGGGGTTTGATCCCCAGCACCATCCTCACTCCCCTCCCCCAAAAAGAAAAAAGAAATCTAGAAAATCTTGTTAGGGAAGCAACAAAATCTTTTGATTATTGAAAAGTGGCCTATGCAAAGAGTATAGCAGAGTATGCATTACATAGCAGGTACTCAATTAGGAAGGCTGTGTTGATGTCATCACAGTTGGCTGTTGTTAGGATTGTCCTAACTCGAGAAACCATGTTGTCCCATCCCAGGGAGGGAAGGGCGTCCTGTAGCAAGTTTGCAGATGAAATTAGCTTGTGGTGGATCTTGCCTGAGCTAGAGGTCCAAACTGCTCAAGGTTCTAGAAAATAAACAAGATTTTTGCACACCATTGGGATGACCTCCAGGATGCCAGGAAACACTGTACACAACTGTGTTAAAATTCAAAGAATGTGGCAGTGTGCAGATTGTCACAAGGGCCACTATGACCCCCTGGGGAGAGGACATGCTTCATAAATGTATTAATATGGGATTGAGGACAATACTAGTAACATCTCATTCATGCCACATGGGCCCTGCCAGTGTGGAAAACTGAATATCAGACAGTTAGTCTTAAAATCTGTGTTCGTACTGCACCTGGTGTACAAAGTGGTTTTGCATAGAATATCTTACAAAATCATCACAATAAATCTGGAAGGGCAATACTACTTCCTCACTTAAAGGGCAAAGAAGCTGGAGTTTACACTGTCCTCCTTATTTCTTGTCCACATTGGCTAACCAGCAATAAGTATCAGAGCAAGACTCCTTTCTTCTCTACTCCACCACCTCTCTAATATTCCTTTCCCACTGAGGAAGGAGATATGAAATGTAAAGCTATGAAGGAAAAGTCATGCTGGGACTTGGGGACTCCCTATGAAGCATGCGATAGTGACTAAATGGACACAACATAGCCACACAAGAAGGGGTATGAATCTAGCATATGGCAGAACCTACTGAAGCTGCTCAGAGACATCTACCGCTCTGTTGCAGAGAAATGAAAACCCATCAAAATAGAGTATAGCAGCATCCCAAGATGCTGTGAAATTTGGACTATAAAATAGAAGGTTTGGGGGCACAAATGTTGAGAATAAAAATATAACACAAAAAAAAAGAATGACTTTGTACATTCAGAGTGCTGCTTTTTATTTCAGGGCCACAGCTTCAAATGTAGGAATGATGGATATTTGGCTAAGAATTGAGAGCATATTCAAAGGCTGAAAAGAATGCGTTTAGTCAGAGACCAACTCATCTGGCCAAAAAGGTTGTAAATGGAAAACAGATGGGATAGGAGGAAAAAAACACCTAGATGAAACTGAGATGGGTTTCTATGCATGACATTAAGGAGTGCCTGGGAAGAATTTCAACAGTGAGGGAGGTTCTGAGTGATTCAATGAGGAAACACTGGGAAGGACATCAGAAACAAAACGTAGGCAGCAGATGTCCAGATATCATGCACAGAACATGAGCAACATAGCAACCTTGAGATTATAGCAATGGTGACAAACAAGACCTCATAGATACCACCGAGAGTTGGCAGGATGGAACGGATCCATGAGAACAGTGATAGAGGGTGAGCTGGGTACAAAAGACCTGTTGGGAGGAGGTGGAACAGCCCTGTAGGCTGGGAAAACAATAGATTCTAAGGAACCCCTGAACATTTGGATGAAGATGAAAGAGGAGAGGAACAGAAGTGATGTTTTTGTGGAAACAGAAATGAACCACATGGAGGAAAGCCACAAAACTGGCATGACATGCATGATTAGTGAGGATAACACTCTGGATACTTCATTCAGATGAAAGCAGAGTTTTTCATTTCCTTCCTAATAATTTTATGTCCTAGAAGATAGAGGAAGGAATAAAATAACTATGGCATTTGGGGGAGAAGAAGGGGTGAGAACCTGGAAACAGTGACTGACATCATCACAGAAAAGCAAGGCTTAGTGGGATCAGAAGTGGTCACAGGACTTTAGGAAGGTAGACTTCAAAATGTTTTAAGTATTTATGGCCTAGTTACACAAGTTTGCAAAAACGAATACAGTATAAGGGAGTGCTCAGAAGCATGACTTTGGGCAATACCAATGAAGAGGAAAGATTTTTAAAGAAACAGAGTTCTGACACAGAGCCCTTTAAACTGAGATACATCCAGAATGGATACCCCAGAGGATGGAGGCAAACGATAACTCTGAGGGTATCAGAGAGTGACACAAGGAACAACAAGAATGTTAAAGTCCTTGAAGAATCAAAGCATTCAAGAATGAGAAGGACCAGAGAAAGTATTATGGGACCAAGGACATTATGATAATGAGCATTACTGGCTTTCGTAGTGACAACGGACCTAGCCTATATCCAATACACCGTTTTATGAAGTTTAAGAATAGGCAAAACTTGGGTGGGGGATGCAGCTCAGTGGTAGAACACTTGTCTAGCACGTGCAAGGCCTTGGGTTCAATCCCCAGTACTGCCCAAAGGAAAAACAAAAACAAAAACAAGAATAGGCAAGACTAACCTGTGGATATAGACATCATAGTAGTGATGCCAGGGCAGACAGAGGCAGGGATGGAATGGAAACTCCCAGGATTATGGTGGCAAACTCTATTTTTCAATTGGGGAATTGATGACATGGGTATATGCATTTATTGAAACTCATCAAACTGCCTCTATATGTAATTGCACCTCTATTAAAATAAGTAATAAACATATCAATCTGGGCAATGATATAAAAAGAATGACTTTTTTTCTTATGACTTGAGGGTAAGTTAATGAAGTTAATGCAAATAGTCAAGGAATTAGAAAAGCAGAATCTCAGAGTTTGAAATTAGTTTTCTCCAAGTAGATTTAGGGAAAGGTAAATTAATTTCCTCCTATTGGCAAAGACTTCCTTATTGCAAACAGGTGTGTCACTATATTCCATCCTGTTTCTACTGGGAGTATTAGTGGTTTTTAAACTTGCATGCACATAAATATTACCTTGAGTGCTTGCTAAGAAGACTCCAGGTCCATACCTGGAGATCTGATACAGATCTGGGTTAGTGTCTAGGATTTTGCATTTGAATAAATGATCTTAATCGTAGGTGGCCCACAGACCTACAGTTTGAGAAACACTTCATTAGAGAGTCAAGTCGTAAAACCACCTCCTACTTATTCTAATTTCAGGAAACATTTTCTGATATTAAGCCTTTTTCCATGACTTCATAGAGAAAATATGTTGCTTATATCACCACATATTCCAGCCCACATGACATTTTAAATAATAGTCATTGACATTGTATGTGTCTATAGAGTTTGCTAAATAGTGGATGAGCTTACCTTGTGCTATGGAAAAATCCTTGGGCTTGTGAAAGACAGAAACATGATTTGTGCCAAATTTACTGAGATGAAGAATATCTCCCAGAACACGACCTCTAAAGAAATTCTATACTGAACATCAAAATAGCTGTCAGGATTTTTTAAGAAATTGAGCTTAATAATAAACATGGTGTTTTCATTTTACACTTAATTCACTAAGTTTTTAAATATGTCTTGTAATTTGAAATAAATATTCATTATGGAAATTTTAGAAAAATGAGAATGTATTAAAAAAAATCACCAGTTATTCCACTGCTGTGAATGAAGTAACCATGATTCACATTCTGATTTTTTTCCTTCAGGTCAGTTTTCTGTGTCTTTAGGCATATATATTTACTGTTGTGGTGTTGGTTTATTTCTTTACAAAGCTGGGATTATGCTATATAAACATCTCCTAATGTGGTATTGTTGTATCATACTTTAGTAGTATTAACTTTCTTCTGATCTGATTTTACTTTTCTTCTTAACATTTATCCTTACCTGATATGATATATTTGTTTTCTGTTCTCTCTCAAATGCGTGATCCAAAAGAACAGGGCTTTTGCTATGACACACCTTCACAGGTTTGCTGAATGAACAGTGAGTGAATGGCATTGTATTATGTCAGTTGATGTGATTCGAAATCATGATTTATAATGAGTAAGCAACTCTATTGAATGAATGTAATTTGTTGTACCATTTTTCCTGTGTTGAATAGTTGAGTTATTTTCACTTTCCAATTTTTACTGTCGTGATAAATGATGACATATAAATCTTGTTTAGTAAAAGGAATTCATATTTTTAAATATTTCCTTAGGATTAATTCCTAGACATAGAGCTACTGTGTCAAAACTTATTTTTTAAAAAACATTAAAGACATTTTCACACATTGCCAAAAAACTTTCCAGAAATATCATAAATTTATATGACTATAAGCAGTATGGGAAAATCTCCCTCTATGTATCTTTGCTCATATTGAGTATCACCATATTGACTGATTAATTGGTCAATTGATTTTTTGTGGTCCTGGGGATTGAATCCAGGGGTGTTGTACCACTGAGCTACACTCCCAATCCTTTCTTAAAACCTTATTTTGAGACAGAATCTCACTTAGGTGTTATGGTTGTCCTCAAATTTGTGATCCTCCTGCTTCAGCATCCCAAGTAGCTTGGATTATAGCCATGCACCATCATGCCTGGGTAAGTATTGACACATTTAAAAAGAATTAGACAATTAAATAAGTCACGAACTGTATCCCTTTGACATTTTAACTCATTAATAAGATAACAATAAAGGATATTATCTTATTACAAGTTTATATAAAAGATTATTTCAGTCAGATGTGTTGGCACACATCTGCTGTAATCCCAGAAATTTGGGAGACTAAGGCAAGAGGATTACAAGTTGAAGACCAGCCTCCCTCGACAACTTAGCTAGACCCTCAGCAACTTAGCCAAGCTCTGTCTTAAAATAAAGTTTAAAAAACTTAAATGTCTGGGAGTGTAGCGTAGCTCAATGGTAAATCACCCCTGGGCTCAATCTCCAGGGGAGAGAGAGAGAGAGAGAGAGATTATTGCAACTACTTTCTGCTGTCTTATCATTTGCTTTTATTATTTTATGGTATTTTTTAGAAGACACATAGATTTTTATGTTAAATCTCTTACTTTGCAATTTACCCCATTATTTTTGTTCTCAGAATTCTGTTCCTTATCTTGATGTAAGATAATATACTTACCTCTTCTTCTGGATAATGTTTAAAGGTTTCATTTCTCTGGAGAGAACCAAGAGGGAAGTGGGGAAGAGATTCAGAGAAGAGCTGTCAGGGAAAGATGCCCAAGGCAGAGGGTGGTCTGTTTGGAAGAATAAGCACATTCCTTAATAAGAACTGTAGCTTGATAGATGAAGTTCTCAGACTTCTTTCCTTTGCTAGCAATGGATATTCATTCCATCTTGTCTAAAACTTTGCTTTTATTAAATGCACATCTTACTTAAAAAAAAGTTTCATTTCTCACACATAATCCCTTCATCTATTTGGAATATGTCCTAGTCTATAGTGTGATATGCAAGTCTAGCTTTTTCTTTTTTTTTTTAGTTAATGAAGGATCTGAATGGAGATTCATTGAGGAGTCTTCCTTCCATTTTTTTTGGTTATCACGTTCATCACATATTTTTTTTTTTTTTTAATGAGGAGGGTCTACTGTGGAACATTCAAATCTGTGCCATTAACCTGTTATGCTCTACATCAGCAGCACCTTAGTTGACATATTAAGTTTAATATTTAAGTAAGGCATGGCACCTCATCATTTCTTTTTTGAAAAGTTCCACAAACAATAATAACTAATATTCCTGTTGTTTTCACTTATATTGAGTTTGGATATTAGTGAAGTGCAAGGATTTTTTTTTTTTTTTTTGGACTGGGGATTGAACCCAGAGGTGCTTAACCACTGAGCCGCATCCCCCACCCTTTTTATTTTTTATTTTGAGACAGGGTCTCACTAAGTTGCTTAAGGCCTCACTTAGTAATGAGGCCTTGAACTTGGGATCCTCCTGCCTCAGCCTCCCAAGTCGCTGGAATTAAAAGTTTGTGCCACTGCACCTGATATGCAATGCTTTTTTAAAAATGTATATATATTGACAAATTGTATTTTTCATTTGTCTGTTGCCTGTCCAAATAGTTTAGCAAATTTTCTATTAGAGCACTCAATTTTTTTCTTATTGATTTGTAAGTTTGTTCTATTAACTAGAGCTGTGAATATAGCACAGTTTATATTTATCTTCATTTTAATTCTTTATATTTTCATGAATGAAGTTTTCTGGGCACCGGCCTCTTCTACAACTGTACTAATTTCTGCATTGAAAGCTTACTATTATTGAAGTATCTTTTCTTTTCCCAACATTTGAAATGTTGCCTTCATCACATTTTGTTAACCTGGTCTAGTGATTAATCGTAAAAACTCCGGGATCGGATTGCTGTTATTCATACACCATTAAAACTCTTTGCCACCATTTTCTGTTAAGTTTCAAGGGAGTGACCTTTAGTGCATGGTGAATAGCACGTAAGTGAAAGCTATTATTATTGCACTGGCTAAAAGATTTTTCTCCTGTTGTGTTTTTCTGTTTGTTTGTTTTCACTTTGTGCTTGATTTATTGAAAACTACAAACTCAGGAAGACTCCACCTCTGCTCTTTGAATATCTTCAGTTATTTGCCTTCCAAGAGGGTGAGCAGAAATTCCCTCAAGTAAGGTAACTGAAGTTCTCCAAATTCTTTGCTTTGATGTGTTTCCTCCAACATGCACTTTTCAGCATGACCAAAAGTTCCAGCCTCTGTCCTTGGGGTACTAGGGATGCTGCAGAAGATTACTGAGAATACATGCCGAATTTACCATGGCAAGATCAGTTTATGGTGAAAACCTGAAGGGGTACTACACTCACACAAGTCCTTACCACCCAACTCAGGAGCTGGCTGTGGCAGATCCCTTACTCAGCAAATATATCTGGAAATGAAGATGAACAATTTCTGAAGTCCTCCATGTCACTTGCCAACCCACCTCCATCCAACTCTCTACATTATTTCAGGGCTGGCTTCCGATTACAGTGTCTGAGCTCTGAGCTTAGAATTTTCTTCCTTGAATTCATACAGGCAAATCAACTTAGGGTTTATTTATTTATTTGTTTATTTTTGTCAGTCCCTTTCCATCTGTTTTATAGATTCCAGGACTATAGCGGAGTAATAATTCCCCAAAACTCAGCAGGCTCAAGCAACAATTTTTTTATTATCTCATG
Organism: Sciurus vulgaris; assembly: GCF_902686455.1. NCBI lineage: Eukaryota > Metazoa > Chordata > Mammalia > Rodentia > Sciuridae > Sciurus > Sciurus vulgaris. The sequence goes on from NC_136476.1 coordinate 64,774,193, forward strand.
ATGCTAAGCATTGTGTATCGAGCTAAACAGTGCTTCTCCTGGCCTCACTTTAGTTCTCTCACGTAGTTACAGCTAGGTCTGAGGTCCTCTGGAGGCTTCACTGCGTGGAGACACTCAATATGACTTCTCCTAGAGGTCTCCAAGGCCTCTCCATGCAGCCCTCCCTCTGTCCTCCCCGGGCTTTGCATTAGCCCTTCTATATAGTCTGATAACCAAACTTTGTACACGTGGCCTGCTCTCAAGAGTGCAGAAGAGGAAGGTCTTTTGAAAGCTTAGAGCCAAATTAGCATCGCCTCGCTCTCAGTGCATTCTGTTGATTAAGGTCCAAATTCAGTATGGGACAGAACTATACTGAGGCACGAGTACCAACCAGCGTGATTCATTGGGATCATTGTCCTGTATCTACCACGTCATTTCGCTTCACTTTCCAGGGCTGTTGTGTTTTTTGGTTATTGTTTCTAATTAACTAATCAAAAAGATTTCAAGTTGATAAAAATGGTGAATTTTAAATCACCATCTTAAAGTGAGAATTTGATATTTATTCTGAAAATAGCCATATAAATTATTTTTGGTATTTGTATCATTCTCTTTTTTACTTAAGTGTATTGTGTAATACCACATAAGAAAATCTCCTAACTCTCCAATCTTGTCAACCTCACTTACTGGAAAAACTGTTTTCTTTGAAAATAAAATCCCTCAGAATAAAATACATTCAAGACCTTAATTCAATAAACGTTTTTTTTTTTAAATATCTAGTATGTGCTGGGTCCTATAATCAAGTTGCTGACAGACTAATATTTTCAATTCAATTCAATTCAATGATCAGTAACCACAAAACATTCATTTTTTAAAAAGTGTGTTAATTTCACTAAATGCATGGAACTTCAAGGTATATGAAAGATTATAAGACACAGCATTATCCTCAAGGAGCTTTGCAATATGAGAACTATCAAATGGAACACATATTATTCATATGAAAAGGAAAGATGTTGAACCCTTACCTGACAAAAATTAACTCACAATGATCAAAAGCTTAAGATTCCAAAACCAAACACTTTAAGACAAAAATGCAAGGAAAAATATAGGGTAAGTCTTCGTGGCATTAAATTTGACAATGATTTCTTGGATTTTAACCCAAAACATTGACAACAAAAGAAAAAATAGACAAGTGTATTTCATCAAGAATTCAAATTTATGCAGCAAAGGACACTGTGCCCAGGGTAAAAAGGCAACTGAAAGAATGGAAATTGAGATTTGCCAATCATATATCTGATATCAGAATATGCAGAGACTGTAAAACTCAAAAACAAAAAGTAAACAATAAAAAATTGGACAAAGAGCTTGAAGAGATATTTCTCCAACGAAGATATACAAATGGCCAATAAGCACGTGAAAAGATGCTCACCATTACTAACGATTAGGAAAAAGCAAATCAAAACTACAGATACTACCTTATACCCATCAGGATACCAAATAATGAACAAACAAAAATCTAAAACAACAATTGTTGGTGAGGATGTGGAGAAATTTGAAAGCTTAGACATATACAATTATATTGTCCCTTTGCTAAAAAGGATGGTTGTTCCTCACAAAATTAAACATTAGAATTTGTGTTTGATTCAGCAATGTCTATCCTGAGTGTATTAAAAAAGGGATTTGAAAGATATTTGTGTGCCCATATTCACAGCAGCATTCTTGGCAAGTGCCAAAAGATAGAAACAATCCAAATATCCATTAACAAATGAATAAACAAAATGTTGTCTATATACACAATGAAATATTAGTTAGTCTTAAAAAGGAATGAGCAATTCTTTTGGCTCTCTGAGCAGTACCATGGTGGTAGGCAAGAACAAATGCATTATGAAAGGTGGCAAGAAGGGAGCCAAGAAGAAAGTGGTTGATCCATTTTCTAAGAAATATTGGTATGATGTGAAAGCACTGGCTATGTTCAATATAAGAAATATTGGAAAAATATTAGTCACAAGGACCCAAGGAACCAAAATTGCATCTGATGGCCTCAAAGGTATGTGTTTGAAGTGAGTCTTGCTGGTCTGCAGAATGATGAAGTTGCATTTAGGAAGTTCAAGCTAATTACTGAGGTCATTCAAGGAAAAAACTGCCTGCCTAACTTCCATGGCATGAATCTTACCTGTGACAAAATGGGTTCCTTTGTCAAAAAATGGCAGATGATGATGTTGATGTCAAGACTAGCGATGGTTATTTGCTGCATCTGTTCTGTGTTGGTTTTACTAAAAACTGCGACAATCAGATCCAGAAGACCTCTCATGCTCAGCACCAACAGGTCCGCCAAATCCAGAAGATAATGGAAATCATGGCCTGGGAGGTACAGACAAGTGACTTGAAAGAAGTAGTCAATAAACTGACTCCAGACAGCACCGGGAAAGACGTAGAAAAAGCTTGCCAATCAATTTATCTTCTTCATGATGTCTTTGTTAGAAAAGTTAAAATGCTGAACAAGACCAAGTTTGAATTGGGAAAATTCATGAACTTCACGGTGAAGGTAGTAGTTCTGGAAAAGCTACTGAGGACAAGACAGGTGCTTAGTTGAATGGGCTGATGGATAGGGACCGCCAGTTCAAGAATCTGTTTAAATCTGTTTAGATTTTTAATAGTAACAAATAAGAAGTTCTATTTGGGGGGGGGCAAGGAACAAGCAAGATTCATGCTATATCCTGGATGAATCTGAAGATATGTTTAATGAATTAAGCCAAACACAAAAGGACAAATATTGTATGATTTTATTCATATGAGATAGCTGAAGTACTCAAATTTAGAAAGACAGAAAGTAGAATATTGTTTACCAGGACTGCAGAGATAGGGAAATGAGGCACGAGTGTTTAATGGGGATGGAGTTTCGTTAGGTATAAAAAACGCTTTGGAGAGTCATGTGGATGATTATGCACAGCAGTGTGCATGTGACGAAGGCCACTGAATTGTACATTAAAAATTATCAAGTGATAAATTTTGTTATTTATATTTTACCAAATTTTAAAAGTGAACACTTTTTAAATTAAAAGCAATAAATGCTACAAGAAAGACATAAATAATCTTTCCCCTAAGGTGTTCCTCAGACCCCCTCTCTAAAATTTCAATCCTAGTCCCACTCAGCTATTTCTTTCCCCCATATCTGCCTTATTTTTCTCTTATGATATATCACTAATATTCTATACACTTTACTTTGTTTCTACTTTCTTCTTTAGAATGTAAGCAGCATAAAAGTAGGAAATTTTGCCTTTTTATCTTGCTTTATAATTGGGATTATAACACACTAGTTAACAAATATTTTTTGAATGAGACGATAAAATGTGAGTTGTTACACTGTATTGTTTAAGGAATAATGACTAGAAGAATCCATGTATTATATGCCTCAGTACAGATGCAGTTTTTTACCCAAATATTTTCAATTCACTGCTGGTTCAATCCATGGATGTGGAAGCCTCAGGTAGAGAGGACTGACTGAACTTTCATATTTTCATGTTACTTATCAGATGCCTTTCATTTCAGTTTGAAGAATTCCCTTTAGCATTTTTTTTTATAAAGCAGGTCTAATGGTAATGAACTCTCAGCTTTTGTTTGTCTAGAGAAGTCTTTATTTCTCTCTCATTTCTGAAGAATAGTTTTGCCATGTAAAATAATTTTGGTTGGCAATTTTTTTTTTCCAAATGCTTTGAATATACCATCTCACTGTCTCCTAACCTGCAAAGTTTCTCCTGGGAAATACACTGACAAATTTACTGAGGTTCCCTTGTGTACATTCTTCACATACAAATTGAATGTACCTATAAGGACATCCAGGACTTGAATTCTTGAGTGGCAGGGGTGATCTGTTCATCTGATTGGCAGAAAAGGAAATCTATTTATAGAATCTATCAAGTGTTAGCTAAGGAGGCAGGGAAACTGCTACTTTCAAACAGTGTTGCTAAGAAATGTACATTGACACAGCATTTGTTAGAATTTTGGTAAAACTTATTAAATATAAAATACACATTCTTTATGACTCAGCAATCTCCTTCTTTGTATCTTTCAAGGAGAAATTCTTAAACATGTACACAAGAAGGGAAACTGAGGCACAACAAGATTAAGTCACTTCACCAAAGCCATCTCGGAATTGACAAAAGGGCTAAAATTTAATGTGTAAAGCATTTAGAAAGGTGTGACACAATGTTTCAGTAAGTTTTTTTCGCTGCTGTGACTAAAGGACACAACCAGAACAATTATAGGGGAGGAAAAGTTTATTTGAGGGTTCATGGTTTCATAGGTCTTAGTCCACAAAAGGCCAGCTCCATTCCTCCGGGCTTGAGTTGAGGCAGAAACTCATGGCAAAAGAGTGTGGTAGAGGGAAGTAGCTCGTTTGGTGATCAGGAAGCAGCGAGGTCTCCACTTGCCAGACACAAATATACAACCCAAAGCCACGCCCCCAATGCCCATCTCCCCCTGCCACACCCCCCACTTCGATTAGCACTCAGTTAATCCCTATTAGGGGATTAATTCACTGATTGAATTAAGACTCCCACAACACAATCTTCTCCTCTGAACCTTCTTGCATTTTCTCACACGTGAGTTTTTGGGGGACACCTCATATTCAAACCATAACACAATAAGCACTGTAGAAACACCTGCTCACCATGTTAACTTATTTCAGTATAAAAGCATTTGTGCTTTGCCCAATTGACTCTTAATGCTTATATTTTCAATCTGTATGAGTAATTTATGTGTTATACAGTTGTCATATATATTTGGAAATATTGTTCAGTTTGTTTCATATTTTTCTGTTTATATTCTTATTTGATAATGAGTAATTAAATTTTTGTGTGATCAATTCCATTATGGATATTTTTAAAGCTTGTATATCTGCTTCCTACTAGAAATTTGATGAGCATTTGCCTCTTTTTTGTTTTTCCATATTTTTATTTGTATATTATAGTTGTGTATAATGGTGGGATTCATTGCTACATTTTTGTACATGCATGCAATATAATTTGTCCAATGTCATTGCCCAGAAGTTCCCCCTTCTCTCCTGTCCTCCCTCCTCTGATCCCTTTCCTCTATTCTTCAGACGTCCCTTCGATTTTCATGAGAGCCCCGCCACCTCCCACCTTTCTTTACCTTTTTCCTCTCCAGCTTCCACATATGAGAGAAAACATAGGATCCTTAACCTTCTGAGTTTGGCTTATCTGTTTAACATAATGTTCTCAAGTTCCATCCACTTTTCTGCAAACAACTAATTTCATTTTTCTTTATGGCTGAATAAAATTCCATTGTGTACATATACCATATTTTCCTCATTCATTTATCTGTTGATGGACGCCTAAGTTAGTTTCACAGTTTGTTGTGAATTATGTTGTTACAGACATGGGTATGCATGTATCAAGATAGTGTGATGACTTTAATTCTTTAGGATCAATACTGAGGAGTGGTATAACTGAGTCATATGATGGTTCCATTCCTAGTCTATTGAGAAGCCTCCATACTGATTTCCATAGTAGTTGTGCTAATTTACAATCCCACCAACATTGTGTTCCTTTTTCTCCACATCCTCTCCAGCATTTATTATTGTTTGCATTCTTGATGGCTGCCATTCTAACTTATGTAAGATGAAATCTCAGTGTAGTTTTGATTTCAATTTTCCTAATTGCTAATGATGTTAAGTTGTGAAACACGTGTTTCTCACGTGTGAGAGCAGGTGTTTCTACAGTGCTTATTGTGTGATGGTTTGGATATGAGGTGTCCCCCAAAAACTCACGTGTGAGGAAATGCAAGAAGGTTCAGAGGAGAACATTTTTTATATATTTGTTGGTCATTTGTATTTCTTTTGAGAAGTATCTGTTTAGTTCATTTGCTCATTTATTAACTGAGTTGTTTGGGGTTTTTGATGTTAAGTTTTTGTAGTTCTTTATATATTCTAGATACTAATCCTCTGTCAGAAGAGGAGCTAGCAAATATTTTTCTCCTGTTCTGAGGGTTCTGTCTTCACATTCCTAATTGTTTCCTTTACTGAGCAGAAGTCTCATTTGGTAACTCTTGGCAGGATGACTCTTTCCTTCTTATTTCTTCTCTTTCTAACAATCTGACTTTTTGAATTTAGTAATATGTCAGTGCATATCTATAGTTTTTGTATTAGTTTTCTATGCTTGTTATAACTAATTACCTCAAACTGAATGGATTAAAATAACAGAAGTGTATCGTTTCACAATTTCGAAAGTTACAAGGTATACATTAAGGTGTCAGCAGGCCATCTCTTCGAAGATTCTATAAAAGGAAGCCTCTCTTCCTTTTCCTAACAATTCTCGACATTCATTAGGTTGTGACAGCATAAATCCAATCTGCCTGCATTGTCATATGGCATTCTCCTGAGTCTGTGTCCAGATTTCTCTCTAGTAATAGGAATACCAGTCATTGCATTAAGGCACACTCTCATCCAATATGACTTCATTTTAATCTGATTACATCTTTGAAGACCCTATTACCAAATAAAGTCAGTCACAGGTACCATAGTTAGAACTTGACATCTCTTTTGGGCGGACACAATGCAATCTACAACAGTTTTTAAATACTTAAGTTATTCTAGCACTAACACTTACCTATTAAAAAATGTTAAAGTTCCATTGCACCATCAGATATTTATTTAAATGGATATATTAAATGGCTACATACTGGGATTTCTATGAGGCTATTTTTTCCTTTATTTTTTAATTCTTATAACAGTATGAAGTGGAGATATATCTTAAAAGTAGTTTCTAATAATTTTGACAAATAGTTCAATAAGGATACTTTTATAAATGCCAGATAATTCAGCAGCACAACCAATCTATTTCTATCTGCCAAAAATCTGTACTCTGACCAGCAGAGATTTCCTCATTTCTAACTTTCTCAGACCCACTGTTTTTGTCATAAAAACTACACGGAAGAGAAAGAGAATTTTCCCTGTGTTTAAGGGTGCATTCCACTTACAATCCCCTGTGCTTTATTGGTTTTATTTTTAACTAAACCACATTGTGGGATATATCTACTTTCTAAGAATTTAGAACTTCAAAGAAAAAATGAAACAGATTGAGAATACAAATGGGAACCAGAAACTATAAAACCAATTTCACTTAACAATGAATGTGCAAGAATAGATGTATTAGTGGAGCAATTACTATCTGAACTTCAAACATGTTTAGTCCTGGAGCTCTTCTTAATTAATACATAGTATAATACCTCTGTAAAACACAGGCAGGCTTGTATTGCAAAAATATAAATAATAAAGATGGGTTCATGAAAAGGGAACCCACACTTTCCACTTAAAGTTCTAGAATATTATTTAATGCTCTAAGTTTCTTCTAAGAAGTGTATAGAGTTATATCAGTTTGCTCAGAAGTTATTTTAGAGAATATTCAAATTCTAATATAACTGTCAGAACATCTGGCCTATACATAGATTAGAAAACCAGCTATGAAAGATATGGGAAGAGCTGAAAAGATGATGTGTCCCCCATCCACTTTCCCCTCACCCCGGGTCAATCAACCCTCACTGACTTCCTGGAACATTCCTCAAGCTCAGCACATAACAGAGGTCTTTCATGTATTTATTTCTCCTGCAAGGCTTCTCAGGGTAAAGATTCAAAGGTTTATCCAATATAGGGTTTGACATATAGCTACATCTCAATAAATGCTGAATAAAACATAATAAATTAATTAGCAAATGCATGTGATTTTAATAAGATACCAACTATGATTTTTAGCTTAAGAGATAAGCCAGGTATATTTGAAATTAATCATGTATGAAAAGCAGTTTTAACTGGAAATGAGAAACCTTTTTGGAATTTAAAAAAGAATGCTGGGTTGGAGAAAAAAAATATTTAAGCATATTAAGTTTTAGCAAAAGATCTATTTCACAATTTGTTGCTAACAATTTTGCTACTCTTTCTTGCAAAACTGATGAGAAAATCAGTTCACAAATAAAGAAAGGATGAGTTGCGTAAATGATACTGTTTAAACATAAAAAATGTTCATGCCAAGCCTTTGCCCCAGTAGCTTGCTGACTACACCAGGATACCAATTTTCCAAATCACAGTTAGGCAATTAAACCATGAAAAGTAGTTTTATGAGTATTCATGTAGAATGGATGCGGCTTTGGTGTGCACAAGAACTGAAATTCCAGACGTTAAGAACCACCTATGTGGCTAAATGGCTTTCCAAAATTTTGTGGCAAATGTAAACTCACCAGCAGACTATGAAAACACCACTCCCATCCATTTTTTGTAATACTGGAAGTTATTAAGTCTTGTTTAATTTTAATATGGAACAGCTGGAGGTGAGCCCAGTGGCAGAGCACTTACCTAGCATGCTTGAAGCCCTGGGTTCAATCCCCAGCACCACAGTAGATGTGTGTACACACTCACTATCACCTTGATTCAATTTTCTTTTTTTTTTAATTTATTTTTATTGTAAAAAAATGGGATACATGTTTGTTTGTACATGGAGTAACAGCACACCATTTGCATAATCATACATTTACATAGGGTAATAATGTTTGATTCGTTCCGTTATTTTTCCCTCCCCCCAACCCTCCCACCTCTCTTTTCCCTCTATACAGTCCCTCCTTCCTCCATTCCTCCCCCCTACCATCCCCCGTTATGTGTCATCATCCGCTAATCAGTGAGATCATTCGTTTTTTGGATTTTTGAGATTGGCTTTCTCACTTAACATGATATTCTCCAATTTCATCCATTTGCCTGCAAATGCCATAATTTTATTATTCTTTATAGCTGAGTAATATTCCATTGTATATATATACCACAGTTTCTTTATCCATTCATCAATTGAAGGGCATCTAGGTTGGTTCCACAGTCTGGTTATTGTGAATTGAGCAGCTATGAACATTGATGTGGCTGTATCTCTGTAGTATGCTGATTTTAAGTCCTTTGGGTATAGGCCAAGGAGTGGGATAGCTGGGTCAAATGGAGGGTCGATTCCAAGTTTTCTAAGGAATCTCCACACTGCTCTCCAGAGTGGCTGCACTAATTTGCAGTCCCACCAGCAATGTATGAGTGTACCTTTTTCCCCACATCATCTCCAACACCTATTGTTGCTTGTATTCTTGATAATCGCCATTCTAATTGGGGTGAGATGGAATCTTAGGGTAGTTTTGATTTGCATTTCTCTTATTACTAAAGATGGTGAACATTTTTTCATATGTTTGTTGATTGCTTGTAGATCTTCTTCTGTGAACTGTCTGTTCATATCCTTAGCCCATTTGTGGATTGGGTTATTTGTATTCTTGGTGTAGAGTTTTTTGAGTTCTTTATATATTTGGAAATTAGTGCTCTATCTGAAGCATGAGTGGCAAAGATATTTTCCCACTCTGTAGGCTCTCTCTTCGCATTGCTGATAGTTTCCTTTGCTGAGAGAAAGCTATTTAGTTTGAATCTATCCCAGTTATTGATTCTTGCTTTTATTTCTTGTGCTCTGGGAGTCCTGTTAAGGAAGTCTGATCCTAAGCCAACAAGGTGAAGATTTGGACCTACTTTTTCTTCTATAAGATGCAGGGTCTCTGGTCTGATTTCAAGGTCCTTGATCCATTTTGAGTTGAGTTTTGTGCAGGGTGAGAGATAGGGGTTTAGTTTCATTCTGTTGCATATGGATTTCCAGTTTTCCCAGTACCATTTGTTGAAGAGGCTATCTTTTCTCCATTGCATATTTTTGGCCCCTTTGTCTAGTATTAGAAAATTGTATTTATTTGGGTTTGTGTCCGTGTCCTCTATTCTGTACCATTGATCTACCTGTCTATTTTGGTGCCAATACCATGCTGTTTTTGTTACTATTGCTTTGTAGTAGAGTTGAAAAGTTCTGGTATTGTGATACCCCCTGTTTCATTCTTCCTGCTAAGGATTGCTTTAGCTATTCTGGGTTTCTTATTCTTCCAGATGAATTTCATGATTGCTTGCTCTATTTCTGTAAGGTATGTCATTGGGATTTTAATTGGAATTGCACTGAATCTGTATAGCACTTTTGGTAGTATGGCCATTTTTCAATTTTCTTTTTTTGATCAGCTAAGTTTTCCTTTCATTATTTACTTATTGATCTCTTTCTCTGTTCCAGACACACTTCTGGTACTTAAAGAATGACAGTAAAACACACCAAGATCCCTGTATTCTAGCAGTAGATATGACACTAAACAACAGGTATAATAAACATATAAATTATGCAGTAGGTTAGAAGATAGTAATTTTATTTTAAAAAATTTTTAACAAGCAAAATATAGATTTATTGACGTTAAGGTAGAAGTAGAACTCTGTAAGGTAGAACACAATGGGCTGACAAAGAGAGAGCCACTGAGATCCCAGTGTCTGGAAACTGGTGTGTTATGTGCTGAGCTGTGAGACATTCTCTTCCTTATACAGACCTGATTGAAGACCTTACCCCATGTGTTCCCACTGGTTACCTTATAATACCTGATTAGAACAGTGTCCAATTTTCCTCCATTGGTTACTTTAGAAAACCTAGTTAGAATACTGTCCACTTTACCCCGACAGGTTGTTCCAGAATACCAAACCTGTGGCAGGAGTTACCTTGGGTGATAAGTCCTCAGTGGTAGGAGTTGTTGTGGTAATGGGACTTTAAGTCTTAAACAAGGACATGATGACTCATCTCCCTGTCATGTCCACTAGTGGCATTTTCCTTCTACCCTGCCTCTGCCATCTTGGATTCCCTGAATTTCTACCTAACATTTCCCCCTGAAAGACATGATCCCCAAATTCTTTTGGGGTAGTTGAGGAGCTAAAGATCTCATCTTCTTATAGCTGATTTAGGCTGATAATTGACTGTTGTCCCTGTGTATTTGGGATTCACAGAACTCTCACCCTATCTGGTCAAGATCAAACAGCAGAGTCAGGGTTCATTTGTAGGATCAGTTTGTAATCTTGTCAGAATACCAGCTGGAGTCTGATGGCCTAGATTTTTTAATGGTTTTCTATCAGATGAGGCATGGACAGATGAAGACATTCAGCATCAGGGGATTTCAGAGGTCCATGGCAACAGCTGGCAGGAGACTGGATGAGGTATATAGGGCAGGGATCATGATAGGACAACAAACAAGACAGCAAAGCATCATTTCCCTATGAATATTGGGGCTAGATAATCATATCAGTAAAACACAGAAACACAGATCAAGTCTGCCCAGGTAGAAGGTTAGGAAGTTTGGAAGTCTCAATTGACTCAGAAAGAAACTTGTGACCCTGAAAGACTTGAGTGATAGTTATCAGGCACTGGCAAGAATCCTTCCTTTATAGCCTCCAGCTTACTTACTTTTGGTAGGGCTAACAGCATTGTACATCTCAAGGTACATTAAAAGAACCATTTTTTCCTTCTAAATGTTCACAGGCATATGACTGCTTTGGTTATACATGCCTGCCAGGTGTTTTTTAACAAGTTGGTCAAAATTGACCTTGTTCTTACCTACTGTTAGGAGTCAGCTGAAATTCCTCTGGGAGTCACTCTTGACTTGTGAGAAGTCTCTAGGCTGCTTTAGCTTTCCTCTACCAGTTGAGCCATCTTCCAGGATGAGTTAGGGTCTTGCAGACCACATATGGTTTCCCCTGAAAGCAGCAGGGACATTTTCCTCTCCAGTGACCCTCCTTTTTTGCAGCATATACACTGGTTGGCTTCCTCTTCTGGTGCTTCCCCTGACTGGGAGGTCTGATGATTCAGTGGAGTTGCAGGCCCCTTAAAGGGGTTCCATTATTCCTGGGTTCTGGCTGACTGTAGAGGGCAAGGGACAAAGTATTGACTGCTTTTGCCTTGGCCCTTTACTTCCTTAGTTTTGGTCTCCAAGTTTTGGTTTTAAACATCTAGCAGGCCAGTTTTATCAGTCTTAAGTTGGGAGTAATGGCTTATAACTTCAATATCTATAATTTAGAAGACAGTAATTCTAAAAGGAGAAAAAAGGAAATCTGGATAAGCAGCATCAAGGAATGCTGGACTGGGAAGTTTTGGACATTTTGTCATCATATTAAATAGGATTATCAAGGAATCAGGGTACCGTTGAGAAAGTGGAATTTAAGTAAAGATTAGAAGAGATAAAGGAAAGGGCAGATACATACAAAAGAGTTTTATAGGAAGGGAGAACAAAAGTCTCAGATGGGATTGGACCTGGCCACCTCAAGGGACAGTAAGGAGGCCAGAATGGCCAGAGCAGAGTGAGCCTGGGGAATTGTGTAGAAAATGAATCAGAAAAGAAGGGGAGGTGAGAGAAAGACAAATTATGTAGGATCTTCTAGACCATTGTGAGGACTCAGGATTTTCCTAAATAGGGAGTCGTTACAAGGTTTTAAGCAAAAGTGAATAGATCCGAATTATATTGTAAAATAATCTGGCTATCGTTTTTAGAATAGACTAAAAGGAGGCAAGAGCAGAAGCACTATGGGCCCATGACTGATGTGGCTGTGGTGGCAGTCATGGAGACTGCATGGTCCCTTGTCATGAACTCTTACCAAGCTGATACAGCTATCATCACCTCTATACAGCCAACCTGCCAGAAACAGAAACCAGTGATGAATTCTCAATATGGCTTTCTTTTTTGGGGAATCAACTCACGTCTCAGTGGCAAGTGGACTGCACTGGGGTCTTTACATGCAGGAAATACATGGAATTTGTTCTTACAAATAAATAATAAATGAAGTATACATTTATTATTTTATAGGTTTCCATTTCCTGCCCACAGAACTTCAGCCTATACCACTTTCTAGGAATTTACAGAGTGCCTGATTCATAGACTTAGCATCTCATCCAACATATTACCCGATTAGGGGACCCACTGGGACATGCACTGCTCAGATTACCCTTTTAAAAAAACGTTGCCTGTGAGTACTTAGCTGAGAGGTATAGTTATCTGTCAGCTATTCCTGGCAGCCCTGAGTTACTGAGCTTGGCTGGGGTACCAGAGTCTGGTAATTGTGTCCAAACAGGGATTGCTCTAATGATCAGTATTTGCTCCAGAGCTGCCCATCAGGGATTGAGACTATTTGCTCCAGAGCTGCCCATCAGGGATTGAGACTTTGTCAAATCTGCATCATAGTCTGCATCTTTTCCTGCACAATTCTGCTTCCTTTCCTCTCTCCTTGCACAGGAACATATCAACATTGTGTTTTCAAAGCTTTCCCTACCAAATCCTGCTTTCTCCCCTTTGTTTTTTACAGTTAATACCTGCCTATATATATATATACATATATATATATTCATACTTCTATCTCTATTTCAGTGTCTGCTTCCCAGGGACATGATTTACATTTTACATAGTGGACTAAATCATCTTTACAGATAAGATCTGGCAATTGTTTTTAGAATAGACAATAAGGAGGCAAGAGTAGAAGCATGATGGACCCATGAATGGAATGGCCCTGTGGCAGTGATGGAGATGACCAATAAGAGATTCAGGGAGCTGAGAAACTTGGGTGAGGTTGAAGAAGTCAGAAGTCTAAGCTTGAAGACAAAAGATAATTTTAAAGCTCAACTGTTATAGTCTGAAATTGTTTTAAAAAGTATTTTTAAATTATGGTATGCTTCTGAAATGCCCTTAAAAATGAGTTGAACACTTTTATTACATTATGGGACTATTTTTGTAATTAAGAAAATGTCACCACTCTACAAACATCTATAATTTGGAAAGAGGTTTTATGAACGTAATATGTTTGTCATAAATCACTAATCAGTTATAAACAATGGCGAAGGGAGCCACTGATCAACAGCTAGCATAGTTGTGATTTTTACTGTTGTGTTTTCTATCTATTTTGGTGTTAAGCTGTGTCTCTAGGGAGTGTCCACAGCCAACATGATACTCTCTAAGACACCCCTGATAGGTGATGATGGAGGGTAGTTTCAGTATTGGTCAAGTGAGACACAAGAAGGAGGTGGAACTAAAATGCATGAAACAGAAGAAATTTATTACTTTCAGATCCCAAATAGGTTGGAATGGTAACAGGAGGCCCATGGGAAGTCTGGGGATATCGAAAAGCTCAACTAGCAGGTGGAAAGTGGGATTGGGGATCTGTGGAGTGAGGCCTTTATAAAAGTCTATGAGTGTTTTCCCCATGAAGGGCCTAGGGTGGAAGACTGGTTACATGTGAAGGGAGAGGGTATTTGTTTGAATGACTCTAGTGTTAGCCATTAGGTTTTATTGTGGTCACGGCTGTGGCACATGGGTTTTGAGTCACTGGAATGAAGAACACACAAGCTATATTTCAAACAACCATATGGAAAGGGGAAACTTTTAACTGGGCCAACGGTGACAGGGTACAACTGGGTTCAAATAACTTTGGACTTAATAATGGATGCATGGCAGCAACTATATTAAAAAAATCATGACAGCATGTGCTCTGCCTACGGAAAGGCTTAAATGAAATGCTGCTATTTTTCTTAATAGGAACCATACTTGGACTTTGTCCATCATTGTATTTCCAACACACTGATGGTACAGAGTAGGTCTATCCAGAAGATGGATAGACTAGAATCCTGTAGAACACCATCGGTAAGTGTAGTTACTCCTAAGGACTAGAGCACTCTGAGGGAGTTCGCTAACATGAAGCTATGCCTGGTGAGTCTCTCCCACCACACATCAGCTCCAGCAAAGCCTGCCAGCTCTAATGTCAATGAATCCAGAAACCAACCACTTCTCACTGTGTGGCTTCCACACCGACACGTCACCGCTCTCAACTGAACTACTGCAATAGCCTGTAACTACTCTGTTTGTATCCTTAACCTGCCCTAGGAAGTTCTCCATGCAGAAATCAAAGCAATTCTTTCAAAACAAAAGTCACAACATGTCACTTCTCTGCCTTCATCCTCCGATGACTCTCCAGTTTATTCAGAATTAAAGCTGAGGTCTTTGCCGATAGGCTCACCTCTCCTTTAACTGACCTCAGAATTCCTTCTATATGCCAAGCATGCTTCTACCTCATGGCCTTACACCTGTCTGCACATGAATACAATGTGAGTGTGAACGTTCCTGGCTATCATTGTTGGTTCCCTCTAATTTTCTGTGGTAACTGCATGGCTGGTTTCTTTTCTACTTTCTGTACTAGTATCAACCCAGAAGGGAACTTTTCTTAATTAACCTGTATGTCAATCTGGACCTCAGCAGAAAAACAGATGTCACATTCAAATTAGGTATTTTTTTGGGTTGAATTGTGACCTTCTCCTCTTCATAAAACAAAAAACAACAACAACAAACAGTACCAGGGAGTCTTGGGGTCATTATGATGCAATTCATTATGTAACGTTATAAGGGTGGGCTCCTAATCTGACTTATTTCAGAAAAGTTCAGTGGATAAGAACCTGTCACCAAAGTTGGAAGGCACCATAAGACCCAAGAAAGAAGCCGATGAAACCAGGATTGCACAAAATGAAATTTATTAGGGATTTATGAACAGAAGTGTCTTGAGTGGCAGCAAAACAGGAGGCTCCCTGCACCTAAAGGCAGAAGGAAGGGTTTTATACCAGGCGAGACTCAGCCAAGCTTAGTATACCTGGGCTTTCTCAAAACTACCAACATATCAAACATCAGCAAAGAAACAATTCAGAGGTATGACATAAAATGCTCAACTCTCTCTCTTTTTTTTTTTTTTCCAGGGCCAAGAACCGAACTCAGGGCCTGTGTGTGCTCGGCAAGCACTCTGCCACTGAGCTAAACCCCTAACCCCTCAACTGACTATCTTAATGACAGTTTTTATCCTGTAGGGCTCACTTGGTGGGAAATGGCAGTTATGACCAGATGGCAGTAGTCATGCTACACTGAGTCCCTACACCTTGTAAGAAGAGACACAAAAACACAAGACATAGAAAGGGAGAGTGCCATTTAATGATGGAGGTGGAGATTGAAGTGCTAAAGCTGCAGGCCAAGGAACAGTGAGGACCATACAACTACCAGGATCCAGGAGGAGGTAAAGAACTCTCCCTGACAAATTCAGAGGGAGCAGAGTCTTGCCAACGTCCTGATTTGGAACTTCCAACCTCCAGAACTGCTAAACGATAAATTTCAGTTGTTTTAAGTCATTTAGTTTATGGTACTTTGTTATGGCAGCCCCAGGAAACTCTCAGGAGGTATATTCCAGAAAGATCTGATAAAGGGACTCTTTACAACAGTAAGTATAGGGAAAACTGGAAGGAGACTCCAGGACCCTGGAGTAAGAAATAAGGCCCTGAAGGCCTGAAGGGACGAGGTCGAGCATAGTTATCAGAATCTGGAAGAGTGTCACCTGAAGAGGAGTCACCCTGCAGAAACAATGACCTCATATCAAGTGCACTGCCAACCACAAGAAGGAAGGAATTCCCTAAATTCACTTTCCTCCCTCCCCGCTTCTGCTCAGACTCCCCAGGAAGCCAACTGCTGTAGTCCGGAGAGGTCAGCCTTGTCGGGGCTAACTACTAGGTGACAAAGGGAAAACGATGCGGGACATGGAGTGGGAATGAAACCTGTCTGAAACATTCTCTGTAGTAACATTCCTTTTCCTGAGCACTATTGATTCTTTTCAGGTGCTTTTTTAAGAAAAATAGTACTTATCATCTGATATAATACATATACCTTTCAATTTTTAGTTCCTTATGTTTATTTAATTATTATCCTACTAGAATACAAACTTCACGAGGGCAGTGAAGTTTGAGGGATACTACTTATCTTCAGCCTGAACACTTCCTGATGTGGACAGTCTCAAACACTGTTTAATGAATGAATTGTTGGAAGTGTGGTATCTCACCTTGGAGCTATGGTTTGGATATGTGATGAATGTGTGACTGTGTGCCCCCAGGGTTGTAATCCCCACAGTGGGATATTTTTAAGAGAGTAGAAACCTGATCTGACTATTGCATTTAGGGCTGGGGCCTTTGGGAAGCGATCAGGATTAGATAAGGCCATATAGTGGAGCCCCTGCGACCGAATACCCATGGCTTTATAAGAAAAGTGAGAGAGCAGGCATACACAGATGCACTTGCATGCTCCATGTGATGCTCGTGATACCTTGGACTCTACCAGAAAGAAGGCCACGAACAGAGATTTGAGCAGAGATAAACTTCTTTCCTTTATGCACCTCCATAATTAGGAACCAAAACATCTCTTTTCTTTATGAAGTCACTCAGACATTTCACTATGGTAATACAAAATGGACTAATACACCTAGTATTTTCTAGATCAGCAGCTGCTGCATATCTTCTTACTCATCCTCTTCCCTGAAACCATCTGACTGCTTTCCAAAAATACAAGCAAAATTCTTAGGAACCAATGACTCCTTCCATCATTTTATCTTGGCCTGTCAACTGCAGAAGGGAGGCTGGAGATGTTGTTGACAAGCCTTTGTATTGTGGCACAGGGGTAAGACCTTATCTAGCCTGTAGGACTTTGGGCTCAGGCAACTCATTCTACAGGGGGGTCCCATACAGGGCTGGGGATATAGCTCAGTTGGTACAGTGTCTGCCTCACAAGCACAAGGCCCTGGGTTCAATCCCAGCCCCAGCACTGCAAACAAACAAAAAACAAACAAGGGTGTATACAGACTATCCAACCAGTTTTACTGGGTCAAAAATGACTGTCTAGCATGCAGTTTTTCTAGAAATAAAACAGCGATTTTATCATAACACTATGCTTTAGAAAATATTATGGGTGAACCTTTTAACTAATTGACTCTTAATCTACTGTTACCACAGCTATTTGGCGGAATATTTCTAGAAAGTTTCTAAACACACTCAAAACAATGCTTACTTCTAAGAAGGAGGAAGGAGGACTTTTCAATCAGTTCTTTCCTACGTTGCTGTTTTTCTTTTTTTTTCAGCCACAAGCAGAATATTTGTTTTGTTTTTAAACATACATTATATATGGAATCTCTCCCTTCCCTTTTCTTTTGTAGACAGTAGTATTTGTAGAGGATGAATTTAATATTATAACTTTGTACACCATATATTTAGTTTTTTTTTTTGGCGGTGCTGGGGATTGAACCTAGGGCCTTGTGCTTGCGAGGCAGGCACTCTACCAACTGAGCTATATCCCCAGCCCCCATATATTAGTTTTTAAAATATTTTCACATACTGAGCACCTACTGTGCTCCAGGCACTGTACTAGGTGTTAGAATAGCCACGAATGACAGTGAGTTCACCTCCCCAAGAAGCAAGGGCCTGGCCAAGAGAAGAGGTTCAATGTAGGTTGAGCAACCTACCAGTGCTCAAAAAGCTTTGGATTTTGGAGAGTTTGAATTTCAGATTTTTGGATGAGGGATCCTCAATCAGTAAAATCTATACAAATATTCTAAAATCTGAAACACTTGAAATTTGAAACATTTCTTGTCCTAAGGTTATTAGATAAGAGACACTTACTTGTGTTTCTTCTATATTGTTTAAATTTGTTAGAGAGGTCCTCTCTGAGGAAGTAAAATTTGACTTGGAGTTTGTAGGAGTCCATTTTCTGCTGCTTTAAAAGAATATTACAGATTGGATAGTTCACAATGATAGAAGTTTATGTGGCTCATAGTTCTGCAGTCTGGGAAGTCCAAGAGCAGACACTAGCATCTGGTGAGGGAGGCACTTTCAGTTGCATCACAACATGGTGGAAAGGCAAGTGAACATGCACTAGACAGAGGGAATCCAAGTCACTTTTATTAGGAAGCCACTCCTGAGATAACTAACCCACTCCAATGATAATAACATTACTCTATTCATAAGGGAAGAGCCTAATCACCTCTTAACGTTTTCATCTCTTAATACTATTAAAATGGCAGTAAAATTTCACATGAATCCGGGTGCAGTGGATTCTGAAGTAAGAGGACGGCAAGCTTGATGCCAGCCTCAACAATTTAGCAGGACTCTGCCTCAAAATTAAATTTTAAAAAGGACTGGGGATGTAGCTCAGCAGTAAGAACACTCCTAAGTTCAATTCCCAGTGCTGTGGGGGAAAAAGGCAACATCAGTGTGAAAGGAGACATTCAAATCACAGAGAAAAATCTACAATAAAAAAAGAGTCATACAATTATTTGGAAAGACAGAGTTCAAGCTGAAGGAACCTCAATGCAATGGTCCTGAGGACAGAACCACCCCGACACGCATCTGGGAATGTAGCTCAGTGGTAAAGTATTTTAGTATGCCCAGGCCCTGGGTTCAATCCTCAGCATTGCAAAACCAGAAAACAACTTTGCCTGTTTGAGGAATGTAAGAAAGGTAGTACAGAAGGATGACTGCATGAGAGGGAGAGAGAAGAAAGAGGTGCATTTGGAGAATTTGATAGTAGTCAGATCATACAGAGATCATCTAGTGACTAAGATATAGAGGAAGACAGAGGGCAGAGAATTAGAAATTGAATCACAGTATAGGGAAATAGATGCTGTGAGAGGAGAAATACCGTGTAAGTGGAGAGGAAGACTACTCAGGAATTTCATGAAAGACTTATATCCAAGTTTCAAGAGTCTATGGAAAACCACAGTGACAGTATGCCCACAAAGCTGCTGGCCCAGAGTGGTGACTTGCAATTGGTCATACAGCTAATGGTAGTCTGACTGTAACTGTTTGATACTTGAACACTTCAAGTCAAATGTCATGGGGGAAGGGGCTATTAAGAGACAGCTCAGTCAGGTACCTAGGAATACCAGCTCTGAAGTCATCTGCCTGAGTTCAGCGTCTGGATCTACCACTTACTAGTTTGGTGACTCTAAGCACATTATTCAACATCTGTTATTTTAGTCTTCTCATCAGTAAATGGGCATACTACTAACAGCTAACCACTTACAGACTGTTATGTTTTGGTCCTGAAGTTTTACATGCATTGTTCCATTCCCCTCTCCAACAATCAATAAGCTGAGTGACCTTATCTCCAAATTACTGCTAATGAAATGGGAGAACATTCATCCATTCCACTAATATCTGCTGTGTGCCTGCAATATGCCAAGCATTATTCTTAGGTGTTTGGGGATTAGCAGCAAAACACACACACAAACACACACACACACCTTGCTTTTATGCAGTTTCAGCTTGGGGTTTAAAGGAGGAGGGATGATAAACTTAATTAACATGTATATTATATGGTAATCAGAAGATGATAAATGTTATAGGGAAAAAAAGCAGGACAAAGGAACTAGAGAAGTTGCAATTTTGAGTGACGTAACCACAGTAGACTTCACTGAGGCAGCGAAATTTGAGCAAAGCATTAGAAAGTAGGAGATAGAACAGCAAGTGCAAATAAGGCACTTGGGGAGCACATTTGCCCACTATCCACCGACAATACCATGTGGGATAGAGCAACGGATGCGGTGAATGGGGAGGAGCTGATGAACTCAGCTGTAAGAACTCTGACTTTTCCTCTGGATAAGATGGGGAACAAGAGACCTGTTAGCTCCAAAGAAGTGACATAAATTGACCTCCGTTTTAAATCCGTCCTTCTGTTTAAGTCCAAGGTACCAAGGCTAGAAAGAGAACACAAAGTCTGAAGCCGGGCAGTCTGGCGTTGTAATCTACTCCGGGATTTAAAAATTAGTCGACACCACAAAAGCTCACACTGCGCCCGCGCCCCGCAGTGCTGGCCCACCTCTGTGGTTACCGCAATCATTTCACTTACACTCCGCCCCAACTACCGCCCTCTAGGTCCCCGGGTCCAGGTTCAGCATCCACTCTCAGCTGTGTGCCTCCACGTAGCGCTTCCCCGGCGACGGATTGCGCAACTCGCGCAGCCGGGCGGAGCCTGGACGTAGGCGGAGCGACGAAGGGAGACGGGTGGCCTGAGCTCCCGGCTGCAGACGCGACAAGGGAGCCCCAAGGGCCGCCGACGCCCGCGGTGTGCGTCTGCGCACACCCGATCCCGGCCGCCCACATTCCAGGGCCGCCAGAGGCTCCGCCCCCAGTTCCGGGGCGGAGTTTCTGGCTGCGCTTGCGCACAGGCTCGCCGCACCCTACGCCTGCGCGTTTAGCCGACCCGGCCCCATCCCCCAGGTTTTTCTGGTGGGGGAGGGGGCACGTCTCGGCGAGTCACGATGATGGCGGCCACCATCCTGTGGTGAGGTAGCGGATTCTCAGCTGCTCTCGAGGACCCCCTCGCTTCTCCTGTGGACTCAGCGGCCGGCGCGTGAGGAAGCACGCGGCCCGAGCTCGCGGGGAAGGCCGCAGTCGCGGGAGCAGCGGCGCGGCCTCGGGCACGGGCTGGGGGAGAGGCCGCTCCGCTGGGCGAATGTGACAAGCCCCCACCCCCACCGCCTTCCTCCTGAGAGCGCGAGGAGCGCGGGCGACCCCGGGGCGGCCAGGCCACAGACCCCGCCCAGAGGCCCCCACCCGGCGCAGGCCCGGCAGCGGAGCTGCGGCGGCACCATGCAGGTCACCCTGAAGACCCTCCAGCAGCAGACCTTCAAGATCGACATCGACCCGGAGGAGACGGTACGCGCGGCGAGGCCGCGAGCCCGGCGGGGGCGGCCGCGTGCGAGAGCCCCAGGCGCCCGCCGGGCCTGGGCGGGGGGCGGCGCGCGGGCCTGCAGCCGGGACCTCGGGAGGGCGCGGCTGGGCCCTGGCGGCATGCGGCGGACCGACCCTCCCGAGGCTCCGCGGGCTTTGTGGTCCCAGAATGGGGAAGCGGAGGCCGGACGCCTGGAGGCAGATGGTGTGGAGCACACGCCCGCGGGCACGGGAGGCCTCGGCCGGAGCGCGTGGTCGTGGGGCGGGAGGGGGAGGGGAGGCCGGGGCCGACGGGGCCGCCCGGGCGGTGGAGCTTGGCCTGCTGGTGTGGTGCACAGGTGGGGGAGGGCGATGTAGGCGTCGTCACCACCCCTGCGGGGACCTGGTTAGGCGCTAAGGTCTAGGAGTTGGTAACCCGAGATGATGAGCCTTAAAACAGTATCAGGTTCTGTCTGCAGCCTGCCAGAGGTGAGTGGTGAGGGGTAGTGGAAAGGAATTCTTCGCCCCGTCTCTTTAGAATGTGTTATCACAGGTCATTTTACTGCTGTTCTGCAGCCACCAAACCCACACCCACACACATTATGCTGAGGCCTGTTAGTGAAGTTTTTTTGTTTTGTTTTGTTTTTTTCTTTTTTGGCCTGAGAGCCCTTC
This sequence comes from Sciurus vulgaris, assembly GCF_902686455.1. Lineage (NCBI taxonomy): Eukaryota > Metazoa > Chordata > Mammalia > Rodentia > Sciuridae > Sciurus > Sciurus vulgaris. The sequence continues at coordinate 64,796,251 of NC_136476.1, forward strand.
AAATCCAGGCTCAAAACTCAGCTCCAGATTTAACGGGTTCTGCTTCAGAAGTTTTGTAACCCTGCAACCTCCATGACTCTTCGAATAGTAGCTTTCAAAGGGAGAAATATATAAAAAACTGCAAATCGCTTCAGCTGGTGAAGTCTTAAATACTTCACAAGTTCACGTGATAAATTCTAATACCGTCTTCCCTATTTCTGACTGCAAAAAGTGACGCTGTTGAAGTTAATTCAACTTTATATCAAGAATCTTGAAAATGTCATGAGTGTAAATTTGTTTGTTCTGGAACTGGACTGCTGTACACTGTTAAGATGGTTTATAATGCGAGGTTTACTGCCCATCTCTGTATATCTCTGTATATCTCTGTGTGTGTACACACACACACACAAATACATTTTTTAAGCTGAGGCCTTGCTGTTAAATAGAACTGCTTTCCTTTTGTGGCTCTAACTCATTTCCTAAGACTTTGGGCAACTTAGTCTCATCCTCTTAATAGCAGTAATACCTGCAGAGGTGTGAAGATTATGGTAGTTTGTTCGAGGTCTGTAAATGAAATCAGTTATTTAATCAATGGAAGGTATTAAGTTTATCTCATAAAGTTTTCCATCTTTACTTTCTTAAACGGAGAGTTCCTAACCTTTTTACAGTTGTGAAACAAATTGACTTGATATCAGTACATTTCATTGTAAACATATGTATGGTATGTAATAAATTCTGGAAGGTATGGAAGGTAAATCATGTGGTATGAGGAACTTTTCAGTGTGCTCAAAAGTAATAGTCAACATTGGGTGGATTGATAACTACTAATAGAATCGAATTCTTTTTGAATATTCCCTTACTGTTTGTGTACTAGTAAGTTGGAGGATGAAAGTTAAAGTACAGTCAACTGTTGAATGATTTTTAGACCAAACTACATAAAATGTCTCTTTGTCTTTGATTCTTTGTAGTGATAAATTTTGGTGTCATTTTGCCACTATGACATCAGCATCATATTCAGAATTAATATTAGAATTACCAAAACCTAAGATTTGATTTTTTTTTTTTAAATGTCTGTGGTCTGTTGAAATTGTGCAGTGACTCCACACTCCACTGCAGTACTTGTGCTCTGAAAGATTTATACTACTCCTCAAGCACTTTATATGGATGATTATCTTAGAGTCAGTAACATTTGTATAAATTTTCAACTGCATTTATCTTCCACTTTATTTGCAGGGAATGTAATTAGTATATTGCATAAGTATATTTTCAGTAAGCTCATTGTTACAGTGGCTTCCTTAACTTTTTGTTATTATTTATATAAATTGTTGCTATTAATTTAAATGTAAAACCTAATACTTCAAAAATGTTTTTCCAGACAACTGTTCTAACTAATTCCATTTCATCTCCCCCGCCCCTCCTTTGGTGGGAATCAACTTGGCCTCATGCATACTACGCAAAGGCTCTACCACTGTTCCATACCCCCGCTCTTATTTTAGCTTCATAGGGAATTGAAATTAGTGTCTATTTTTGATATAGTGCTTTAAGATTCCTTTAAAAAGGAAACAATGAAAATCATTTTCGGTGTCCTGTTTTTAGTTTGTTGTGAAACTGTGTAACCAAGGGTTTTAGAAATAATACTAAAATTAAGAAAAGGATTTTTCGTGAGAAATATAGGTATATCAACAATTTGACAGATTTAGGCTTCTCAGACCTGTATTTTGGTAGTTCAAGGTTTAATTTGGTTCAATTTGTACTTGGAAGGAACTAGGGAAATTAAATAATTTAAGGTACCTAGCGTAGAAACTTCCGGGGTTCAAGATGAGCATGAGGGGGAAAAAGATTGAGAGGTAGTAGGAATTAAAGATTCATTTGTTGAATAAGTAAATGTTTAGTGAGCTCTGCTGGCAGGACTGGAGGAGTACAGGGACTTGTAGGAAGACATGATTTGGTCTTCTGGGAGCTTTATTGATCTAACTGGTGCTCTGTGGCTAAAAAGGGAAGTACAAAATGGAAAAGGCATGATAATTTGTTTTTAAGGTGTTTTTATTTGCTCTAGTTTTTGAAAGTTGGAAATCTCTCCCTTACTAATTATGTTGTACCTCTGCATGACCATTATCATGCACTGCCTTTATCGTTAACCTTTGCAAAGATCCTTTTATTTTTACAATAGTGTAGTGCATCTTTTATAAAACTTTCAAGCAATAAGGAGCAAAGTGAGATATGTTACATGTGAGAGGCAGATAAATTTCTTTCATTATGTGATGTTTTATTTTAAATAGGTGATTTACTCTAAAAATATGGAAGATATTTAACCTACATACCAAAGCATTCTGAGATGTCTCATATTCTACTACTTCTAAAAGATTAAAAATTCTACAGTTTGTTGGTGTGATGGACATTTAGCAGAGAATGGAATGCACACAGGTTTTAAGCTTTGATCCAAAGTCACTTAATTTTTTGTTGATGCTGCTTAAAGCCATTAATTAAGAACAGGCAGATTCAAGAATAAAAATGTTGAGGTCATTGCAATCGTAGTATGTGGTATGCACAATTATCCTATAGTCTGCTAACCCCTGATACTGGTTATGTGTTTTAAATAATTGGGGGTCGGAGACCAGTAAACTTTAAATGCAGGAGCTGAAATGAGGTTATGTTACTGTATAAGTGACACTAAAACTATGCATTGGATATTTTGATAAGAGACTTAGAATGTTTTGATTTAGTATTTAATATGCTGTACAATAATCTACAATTACCTCACTTTTTATTTTATTTCTGTGATGATTGTGATTGCTATAAATATTGTTATAAAATAATTTCTTTAGTATTCGGTATATAGTATTTGCTAGCCATTTACTAAGATTGTTTCTGTTTATGATTTATTGTATTTTCAATATAGTCACGGTAGCTACAGTGCCTTCAACATTGAGTAGTACATAAAGTACCATATTGCAGAGGTGAAATGAATGGTTCTTGGCATATTGGTAGAATGGATCTGTGAAGAAACTAGAGAGTCTTATATGGTTTCTGCCAGAGTTGATTCCCCCCCCCCCCCCCAAAAGTCTGGCACTAGTAGGCATGTAGTGAAAATCTTTTTAATGAATTGAATACATTCTTTTGGTGGACTGTCAAGTCAGTGCTCCTTGAATGTAATGTGTTTGCATGTTGATTCACTTATTTAACAAATATTTGTTGAGTACTTACTAGATATTAGGCCGTACACTCATGGTGTGTATGTACATTTTAGAGGGATAAGATACTCAAAAAGCAAATATAATGAATTAGGTAATGATAAGTGCTGTATAGAGAACTGAATAAGGAGAGGTGATGGGATAGTGCTTGTCCTTTAAGTAGACTAGTCACAGAAGGCCTTTCTGGGTAAGGCGACATTTAAACTGAGATCTGAATAATGAGCATTCAGAGATGAGGGGAGTGTTTTCTTTAGGTGACTGCTGGGGCAGAGACCTTTAAGAGTATTTTGGAAATCAAAAAAGACCTGAATTGCTGAGGTAAAGAGGAGGTTAGAGTTAGGCAAAGGACCAAAGCACGTGTTGTAGGCTAGGGTTTTTCATGGTAAAATGGGAAGCCTTCATCAGCGGTGGGGAATTTCGTTTATAATTGTAGAAGGTTACCTTGATGCTATATGGAGAATGGATGTAGGGTGGGCAAGAAGGAAAACAGTGAGACGTATTAGGAGGCTTGCACAATAGTTTTAAGCAGTTGCATCTTGGATTAGGGTAGGAGTGGCAATGGATTGGGGATATGTTTGGGGAGGTAGAGTAGTGATAATTTCTTTGATGGGTTGGAGCAAGGCAAATTGAGAAATCTAAGATTACACTTAAATTTTGATTATACATATTGTATGAATACTTGTGTTCTTTCCTGAAATGTAAAGGCTAAGAGAAGAGGAGGATTGGAAGTTGGGGTAAGAACTCATATTTAAGGTGCTTGTTAAATATTAAACATTTAAGTGGAGATTACTTTTGTTATGAGAGTGGATTAGAGAGAAGTTTGAACTGGAGATAAGAGACGTGAAAATAGCCAGCATATGTGGTTAACTTCAAGCCATGGGACAGGATGAAATCTCCAGCAGTCTTTTTCAGTGCCTATTCCTTGAGAAAATTGATCTCTAATGCCTAAGTTATTCTTTGTATGTAATTGATTTACTTTTGTGTTTTTTACAATTGTGGGACTTTGGTGGGAATGTTGCTAGGAGGTTGGATTTAGTTAGGGCTGAATCCTGAGCTACTCTGATATGTGGAGATGAACAGAGGTCATTCATGGAGCAACCTTTGAGATAGGATGAATTAAAAAAAAAAGTTTGGAGCAGGAAAAAGGGTCAAATGTATCTAATGCTTGAGCAATTAATAGTAAGATGAAAGCAGAAATGAGAGCTTTGATTTTGGCAAGCTGGAGGTCATTTGTGACCTGCTTTCTCTTGGTTAGAGGTGTTGCTGGAAGCTAGATTCAAGTGAATTGAGTAAGGAGCAGTAGGTGAGGAAGTGGAAATAGTAGGTATGGACATATAGTGTTAATTATCCTTGACATTATTCTTTTTCCTGATGTACCAATTTTATTTGTCATTTGAAATAAATGTGAAATTGAATACAGTAATTCTAAGCTTAATAGTGTGTGATAGATATTGTTTTAAGAGAAAAAAAAAAAAAAACGTGTTTTTTTAGTCAACTGTTTTGCTGCTCTGACTAAATGATCTGACCAGCACAATTATAGAAGAGGAAAAAGGTTTATTTGAGGGCTCATGGTTTGAGAGGTCTTAGTCTATAGAAGGCCGAATCCGTTCCTTGGGGCTCAAGGTAAGGCAGAACATGGCAGAAGAGAGTGTGCAGAGGGAAAGCTTGCATCATCAGGAAGCAGAGAGAGAAAGAGTGTCCCCTTTGTCTCCACTCTCCAGATACTAAATATATATCTCAAAACCACGCCCCAATTCCAGTCTCCTCTCGCCACACCCTACCACTTCAATTAATCCCTGATGGATTAACACTCTCACAACCCAGTCATTTCTCCTCTAAACCTTCCTGCATTGTCTCACATGTGAACTTTTGGGGGACACCTCACATCCAAACCATAACAATGTTGTGAAAAGTATGTAGTAGTATATACTTTTTAAAAAGGAAATTAAAATAAATCAACAGTAAATGGTTTTGATAGTTTCGTTTTCTACAAAAGATATTCTTGCCTAGATCTTTGGCCTTCTGTTCTTTAATCTCTTCTTATCCATTGATCTTTCCTTTCACTCTACTTCAACTGTTTAGTCTCAGGACTAGGAACTATCCCTCTCCATTCCTAGTACTGTAGCTCTTCCTCCATTACCAATAAACTTTAGCATCCCACACTACACTCCCTCTGATTCCATCTATAATGAGATTTCTAATCCGTTACTTTTTTTCATTGACCCTCACACTTCCACTTTGGTCCAACTAAAATAGAGGCAGTGAGTATACACACTCCTTAGAAGAGTTGGAGTGACATGACTGTGACTGGGCTGCCAAAGTTTAAGTCCTGCCTGAGCCACTTGATTTGTGAACTTGGTCAGATTACCCAATTAGTGTCCATTTCCTTACTGTAAGATGAGAACAATAGTTGTGAAAGTAAATAGGATTTTGAAGGTTTTGTGAGTTTGAGATAATATGTATATAGTGCTTAAGGATAGTTACAGTGCTTGGCAACATGGTCCCACTCTTACACCATTGTTCTTGTTTGGGAAACCCCAAATGTAATTCAGCTGGATTTTGTGCTTACATTAGTGCAACCAAAGAAAAATATATAGCTATATGGACTTGGACTTGTCTTATTTGAATTCATGAACATAAAAATTAATTGGACCTGCAGTGTACGTCTTACAGTCTGCATTTCACTAGTCTATTTGCTCTTCATTGCTATAGGGACATTTCATATTTTCGCTTCTCCTTATTTTCAACTATTAATAATCCATTTTTATTTTTTCGAAACTTTCAAAAGCAGTTGAGACAGAACTTCTACAAGGTCCTATTACAGCCTATATATATGCTAGTCTCTTAATTGTGGCTGGTACTTATCTAAGACCAATCCCTCCACTTTAATATCTGTAAAAGGCATCACTATAACATATCTCCTTTTCTCTTCTGCATCATTGGTTTTTCCACTTCTAGAGTGCATAAACATCTTTTCCCATCTTAATAAAGTGCTTGTCTACATACCTCTGCCCGATTTCCTTGCCCTTCACAAATAGAGTATCTTAATACTGTTTACGGTTTTTCCACATTTTGCTCTCTTTCAAATATACCATAATGCTCCTAGAAGAGAGTTCCCCCCCACTTATTTGTCTTTTGTTCTTGAGCACAATACTTTAAAAAATCTTTCCTTATTTGTAAAAATGGAAGTAGTAATAATTGACCTGTCTTCCTTAAAGTTGATGTGAAAATCAGGTGAAATCAGGAGTCTAAAAGTTATAGCAAATTGTGAAATTAGAAATAAATCGTGCTATTTTTTATGCAAATTCTGCTTTTATCAGTTTTCCGTTATTTTGATCAGTCCTGTCACTATGATTTTTTTTTAAAAAGGTTTGTGTGAATGAGGTATTTTCATTCCCTCAGTGTGACACATCAACAGTTTTGAACAGCGTATAAGAACAGTGAATAAAGTCCTGTTGTTTTGACTTGAAAATTGAGACTTTTTTTTGATGGATGATATGTAAAATTTCTGTTCCATTTTGAAAGAAAAGTGCTAAATTTAAACCTGCTATAGCACGGTGGATCCTCCCAAAGGACACTAAACCATCTATTCCCTGTAGGATTAGGTAAATAAATTTCCTTGTGTAGTGTCTCAAATTCAGTTTTAAAGCCAAATGAACTTTATAATCACTTTAGACATTATGTAAACCTGTTCAGCATAGGAAGTAGATCAACTTCAAATGACTGATGCACGTGAACAAGTCCTAGATACTTAAAGAAGTAGATAAAATTGTCAGCCACTGGTTGCATTAGGTAGGCAACTTTTTTCCCTTTTCTTTTTTAATGTGCTGGATTCACTTTTTTGCTTCTATGGAAATATTATTATTATTATTATTATTCAGAACTGGAAATTGAAGCCATGGGCACTGAGCTGCAACCTGCCCCACCCCCCCAGCCCTTTCATTATTCTTTTGAAAGACTGTTTCACTGAGTTGCTGAAACTGACTTCAAATTTGCAATCTTTCTGCTTCAGTCTCCCTAGTTGATAAGATTTACAGGTGTGCACCACCGTGACCAGCTTCTCTCTAGATACTCTAGGAGCTGTAGGTATCTTGGAGTTCTGCTTTCTCAATTTCCGATTTCCTGTGTCTGTTTTGGTCTTGTTGAAATCATGCTGTCAGTAATATATTTTAGATGTGACTAAGTTGGCATGTGTAGTTTACTTAGGAGCCTAAATGCCATTTTACGTGACTTCTATTGGGAAAATAGATTCTAGATTTAAAATAATAAACTTTTGAATGATAACTCCAATTTGAGGATTACCTTTGTTACTGTCTCTGCTCACATACTGTCTCTGCTCATTTATTCTTTAAATAAAAAGAAAATCTCCTTTCCTGTTTTACATTTTTAAAAATTCCTTGGATCCAGAGGGGAAATCTTTTCCATTTCTGTTTAAGTCAGCAGATGTATTTATATAATCAATTCTTTTTAAAATTACCCCGAACCTACTTTGGAGAAGAAATTTAGGAACTTCTTGGTGCCTGTGCCAGTTTTTCAAATGGAAGGATACCAACCAAGAAACCAAAAAAGAAAGTTTCGTATATAGTATAAATCTTTGAAATTCCTTTGTAAACATATTTCACTTTTGGAATCTTTTTCTCTTTTACTGATAGTTAACTGCCAAAATTTGATTGCTGTTATTTTTGATTAATTGATTATGTAGTAGTAGAACTGCCTTGAACTCCCCCTCCCTTTTTAATCTCTCAAAATTGCATGTATTATATAACATGAATAAATATTGATGGGGAATATGATGCAACTTTTTTCTTTTAAACTCTAGTTTTCCTTTAAAATGGTTAAATTATCTAGGCTTTGGCATAGTAAATGAAGTAAAAGGTAAAAGGCTTTGCCCCTGTTAAGTAATAACCATTGTATACTTTGTGTCCTTCCAGTCCTTTTTAAAATATATCCACATGTAATAAATTAAGCACAGCTATACTTGTTTTTAAATAATTGCTTAGCCATTGACTTTAAAGATAACTTTAGATATTTCATTCATTAATATTGCATAATTTTCAAATGAATGTGCAATGTTCACCATTTCACCTTGAAGGATGTTAGATTTGTTTTCAGTTTTTAGTGTTACAGTGGCACATAACTTTGTGTGTGAGGAATTAATTGGATCAAAGGCAGACAGACTTAAAAATGCCTGAATCAGTGTTCCCAGTACACCAGTATTTGGTGTATTGGCTAACTAGTGAGGATTCAAATTTATATAGTCTGCCTCTAGAGCCTGTGTCATTAAACCTTTCCTCTTCATGTGTTTTAGTGTCCTCATCAGAAAATAAGGATAGTATTGCCTATCTGTGTACTCATTACCTATCACTGTGTAACAAATTACCTCAAAACTTAGTATTTAAAACAATAAACATTATAGTTTCTGCAAGTCAAGAAATTCAGGGGCAGCTTAGCAGTGGTTCTTAATTTAGAGTTTTCATGAAATTGCATTAAGGGCTATAGTCACCTAAAGGCTTACCTGTGGCTGGAGGATTCCCTTCTAAAGTGACGACTTTGGAGGCCTCAGTTTCTCTCCACATAGGCCTCTCTGCAGCTGCTTGAGTGTCCTCATGACATGCAGGCTGACTTCTTCCAAAGGAAGTGATCTAAGTGACTCAACGAACAAGATAGAAGTAGTGGCTTTTATTATAAATCAGCCTTGGACTTCACATACTTTGATTTTGGCAGTTCTTGTGGACTAGTCACAATTTAGTGTGGGGTGGGTGTACCAAAACCCATGAATTCCAGAAGGGGAGGTGTCATTGGGAGCCATCTTGGAAGTCTTCTAGTCAACCTCCTGGAGATGCAGTGTATAGATTAAAAGAGCTAATCATGGTTGTACCTGGGTATCAGCAGGCAGTTGTCTATGTTCAGTGCCTTATATAAATGGCACAGTATTTTTGTAAGACCTATGTATATTCTTCCATATACTTTATATCTTCTCTAGATTACTTCTAATAATGTAATACAATGTGAATGATCTATAAAGAGTGGTTATGGTATATTGTTTAGGGCATAATTGCATGGAAAAAGTCTGTATGTTCTCAGAACACAATTAGGTTCCTGAACATAGTTGGATTCCCCCCTCCCCAAATATTTTCAATCACAATTGGTTTAATCTTTGAATACAGAAACTGGGGATGTGGATGGTTGACTACTTTGGGCTTTAAATGACAGGGCTACAAAACTAATAAGGAAAGATATATTGTAACATTAGGAAACTGAGTTACGTGAATATTCAATTAATGATTCAGTCAACAATCAGTAGTCCTAGAAATGTTATGCAAAGTGCTGTATACGAAGATTGATATGGCAGTATGTTACACTATTATTATAAGAATATAATTATCAGCTATTATTTTTATTATATCAAGCATACAACCTAAATTTATTGACCAGAAGTGACAACACTCATGCATTACTTAATGACGCGTATGCATTCCGAGAAATACATCTATGAGTTTGTCCTAGATGTTTGTGAGAACATCTTAGAGTGTACTTAGGCAAACCAGGATGGTATGGTTCAATCATTCATTGTGGCTTCTTAATGCAGTCCAGTGATGGGGTGAGAATAAAATGTATGAGGCTGTGCTGGTGCAACATTGTAGTGGTTCACAGAAAACTTAAAGTAGATAGCATTCACACTAAAATAACAAAAAATGACAGTTGTTATTAACAACTGGTATGTACTGCACATATGTGCTTTGCTTTCATGACTGGCAGCACAGTTAATTTGTTTATGCCACCATTACCACAAGTGCATGGGTAATGTGTTGCCCAGTGTTATGATGGCTGTGATGTCACTGTGTTAGGAATTAGTTTTAGCTCCATTTCAATCTTACAGGACCACTTGGAAGGTCTGAGGTCCACTGTTGGCCAAAACGTGTTGCAATAAGAGAGAAGATATGTGAATGGAAATGAACTGACTTTGAGGGAGAGGTTGACTATAAAGCTGGGGTGACGAGAGTGAGCAGGCTACTCGAGGAGTCAGAACTAGTAGAAGGAATTAGGTTTGAAAAGAAGGGATAGCACTTTTGTTAATGGGTGGAAAGGTGATAAGATAGATGTGGTTGTGACAAAGTGGTTGTGACAAAGTATGTCAGTTCAGTGGCAGGAAGTTGAGGATGAGTTCGTCTGATGTTTTCTGTTTAAAATAAAATGGAAAGTAGACGGGGCGGTGGTGTGGCCATCAGATCTGGAGGAGAGGGCTGGCCAGGATAACCGATAACGAGTATTTCCCTTTTTGAACAGAAGCATTTACAAGACTGGATGTAAGTGTGGATGGAGTCACATAGAAGGTTCAGATTAGCTAAATGAGGTGGAAGAGTGAGTTGAATACTGCTGGAAATTATGTCGTGTTGGTTCATAGAGAATTTTGTCTAACAGAAGCTGCAGAAAGATAAGGGGGTCTGTAATATTAGGAAGAAGGTGATAGGAGGATTTGCAGTGTTGTCTAAGAGAGTGGTAGTGAAGATGGACGTGAAAGTAGAGACTAGGGACCAAAGTATCTGTGAGGCTCTGGAGCATGTGTAGTGAACAGTTGTTGAGAGCCAGCAGGAATAGATGATTGTTCACTTGTAATTTCAAAGATAGAGTAGTTTTATGGATGACAGACTTTAGCCTGTGGCCTGAGGTGACTTAAATGGATTGGAAGTAAATATCATTGTTATGTGAGATGAAGAAATAATAAATAAATTTTGGACAGCTCATTGAACCCATTCCAAAATCTGGTTCAGGTACTTTCTTCAATATAATTTGTTTAAAGATGAACATAATTTTTAGCCAAATCACATAGATATTTGGGTGTGTAGATTTCTCATTATTATGTTTTTAATATTTTTCAATCAATTTTTTTTTTTTTTTAATTGAAGCAGAAGTTACTTAGAAAATGGTTGGGATTTTTTTTGTCCTGATTTTCCTAATATAAAGGAAAATTTTATTGTATCCATTTCTGTTGGATGACTGTATATTGTCAGTTAGCATTCCGCTGTTTCTTTTTTACATATAAATATTTCCTTCACATATTTCTTTTGTTATTTATCCATTCAACATATAATAAATGAGCATTCACTATGTGCTAAACCACTATGTGCTGTTCTGAGAACTGAATTTACTTGTAGTGACCTATGTAGTCTCAATTCGTTTGTGGCTTTTCTGAGTGATCATACTTGCAAATACTGCATCCATCTTAACCACACTTAGCATAGACTTTTAATCATCTAATAAAAAAAAAGTATACCACGTTGGATAAATGGCATGTAATTTGTGTTCTTGAGTTTGCTGACCATTTTCTGAATTCTTTTCTAAAGTTCTTGTGTTAGGTTTATCTTTGAAATGTGGAACCGTGGAAAGAAATATGTTGAGGTTTCTGGAAATTGGGGAATGTCGATAGCAGTGATGTTACTGGCCCATACTGTGGCGTTTGCAAAATGCTTTAAAAGTTTGAAGTCATAGAGATAGATGATTTGGGTTCCAGCTACCACTGAGCAGTGCGATATGAGACTTGTGATTTAACCTCTTTATTTTTTATCTCTTCATTGGTAACATGGAGTAGATGATATTTCTATTGGTTCCAGAGTTTTAAGGATTATGTTAACATATTTGAAGCTAAATAAAAATTCCTCTCTTTTTTAATTGTATAAAACAGTTATCTTTGTATCCCTTTCTGCCAAATAGTTTTTAACATAAAGCTCAGAACAGTTTAGACAGTTTTTCAAAACTAGTCTGGGAAATTGGAGGAAATGGAATTTCCCCCTTGATTCTTGTGCTTTTAAGGTAATGTAGTTCCAGCCTAGTGCAGTGTTTCACACCTATAATCCTAGCAACTCAGGAAGCTGAGGCAGGAGGATCATCAAGTTTGAGGCCAATCTCAGCAACTTGGTAAGACTCTGTCTCAAAATAAAAAACTTTTAAAAAGGATTAGGGACAGAGCTGAGTAATCAAAGTGTTCCTTAATTCAATTCCCACTATCAGAAAAGAATATAGGGGCTGATGATATGGCTTAGTTGGTAGAGTGCTTGCCTCACAAGCACAAGGCCATGGGTTCAAGTCCCAGCACTGAAAAAAAAAAAAAAAAAAAAAATGCAGTTCCATTAAGGCACATGGAAAAGCCAAGTTCCCTTGACTTTTACTCTTGTACCACCCTTTCGTGTCAGTTACTATAAGACATCCACTAGACACATTTTCTAAATCCTTAATGAAGAGGCCTTAAAGGTCATTTGTAACTTATTCTCCTTCACAAGAGACTGATGGTCAGAGAAGCCAAGATACTTGTTTAAAATCATTCTGAGTATTCCAGTAGTTCTCGGCCTTAGTTCAACTTTGAACCACCTGTTAAGTTTTTTTTTTAAGTAACTGGATTCCCCAGATTGTTTTAATTTACCTTTATAAAACCCATGGTTGATTATAATGAAATATTACGCTTTTAAAATGAATCATTTGCCTTTTAACATTCATATTTAGCCTTTAATGTGAAAGTAATTATTATGGATGAGACAAGATTAGAACACTTACTTTTACTTTCCTACTCTGGGAAATAAGTCCATAAACTTTTTATGCAAAACCAAATCTTTGATTTGTCAAGTCAGCTAGTGTGTAATAGTCAACTAGTATGTAACAGTCAACTCTGTATGTAATAGATGGTATAATGCAAAGTTTATGTCTTTTGTATCAATTAGTACATGTTAATGGGAAGTGTTTGGGTATAATACTAGCAAAGTTTTTGGAAGCAGTCATAAATAAAATATGTAAAAATTTTATCTTGCATTATTTATTCAGGATCTAGATTGTCCTTTTTGTTTAGACTTTTTAAAAAGTGTCTTTATTGTTCCTATAGGTGAAAGCACTGAAAGAGAAGATTGAATCTGAAAAGGGGAAAGATGCCTTTCCAGTGGCAGGTCAAAAATTAATTTATGCAGGTATGAATTAAATATTGAAATTAATATACTGTGTCTTGTTTATAGTAACATTCTTTTAGTTTTAGAAATGTTATCTTACAAATTATAGTATTCAAATTGATTCAGAAACATGATCGTATAGATAAAAGCAGTGAGAGCAGTCATTTGAATATGGCATTAATATTCAATCTTCTCTTTATTCACACTTTTCCTACATTTTTCCATTGAATGGTGTGTAAGTTTTACGTAGTTTGATCTTTTTTAAGCATCATGTAACCAGATGTTGTGTTTTTAATCAAACAGCATTTTGGGTTTTTTAATCTGTTAAATGGGAATTATACTGATTGTATTTGTTGATGTGCTTGAAATCATTCCTGTAAAATTAAATTTATATCAAGGGTTCTTATAAGTCAGTAAGGAAAGGATGGTTCAATGTAAAAAACAACAGAAAACCAAGAATGTGAATAGGAAATTGTGAATTTAATTAGCCTCACTGGTAACCAGGACAAGATGTGTTAAAAGTAGACTCAATAGCCAAATTTAGTTGAGAAAAATTCTCTTTGTTCTTCAGAGGAAGTACTAAACACTGTTGTAGTTATCAGTACAGTTGGTCTTTGATTGCCTGCAGATTCTTCATCTTTCCTGGATAAAATTTTGTAGTATTTCTTTAAATAACATGGTTTAAAAGAAATGCTAGCCTGGTGAGCCAGTCCCAATATTTTTATAGGTCAGAATTAACAAACCTAAAGAGATAGGCATAAAACTGCAAGTTTCAGTCCTGTCAACCTATTGTCTAATTCCAGTAAAGAGTAGAGACCCTGTTTCTTTCTGGATTTATAATTGCAGCTTTTGGTGCAATAACTTTTTAAAAATGCGAAACTAAATTTAAAGAAAAGTAAACTTCAAGGAGTCCTGACAATATAACTGCAGTTTTGTTTACTTGTGCATTACCGAGTTCTGTACCATCTTCCTTTTTCTTGTATACCATGTCATTTTTCTGCAGTGTTTTTTAGTATCTCTTCTACATTGGAATATTTCTAATTTGTGAAATATCTGGTATTTTAGGAGCAGGAAGTTTTGTTCTTCCCTTCCATCAAGAAAGAATATAGGTTATTTTCTAAGAAATACCTAAGCAATCAAATATTTAATTATCTTTATCATTATGATCTCCCCTTTCTCAAGGTTTATTTCATATTTCCTTGCCCAGCAAGTCTTTTATATAATTAATAATAGTTTTAAAATTGCTTGGCATTCTGTATACAGTAGATGTATTTGACATCACTTAGTCAAATGCTTATGCCTTTTTAATTGTATTTCCATTCATCTTTATCTTGAATGATTATGGTTTTCTTCGGGGAAAGAATTAATTGATGGAATTAACATTGGTGATTAATTAAAAGAAAGTTGTTTTGACTTCATTTGTGTGTCAAAGATCACTGTGCCTTAAATAACATTTTTTTCCTCTGAATATATTAGGCAAAATCCTCAATGATGATACTGCTCTCAAAGAATACAAAATTGATGAGAAAAACTTTGTGGTGGTTATGGTGACAAAAGTAAGTTTCAGCCTCATTCTTGTGTCTTTATGCATGAGTCTTTTTTTTTTTTTTTTCTGTTTTTAAAATATTCCTTTATTCTTCTCTCTTTTTTTTTTTTCCCCTTCCCCCCACCCCTCCCTCCCCTCCCACCCCTCAATACAGTGCTTCCTTCCTCCATATATGCATGAGTCTTTTTAAAAATAATGCTCCTGGGCTGGGGTTGTGGCTCAGTAGTAGAGCACTTGCCTAGTGTGTGTGAATCACTGGGTTTGATCCTCAGTACCACATAAAGATAAATAAATAAAATAAAGGCATTTGCCCATCTACAACTAAAAACAAACAAGATGACCCAATTCCACTCAGTGGACACGGTTTACATATATCTATAGATTGCATATGTAACTGCCATTTTTTAATTTACTTGAGTCAACCATACAGTTAATGGTTTCACACATTTTAATGTAATTTTTATATAAATTTAAAACAATTGAAATATGAAATGTATTAAAATTGTACTTAGAAATCTAGTAAATGTTATTCTGGGACTTTTAATAAGGGTTCTTTTAAAGGGACATGGAAGTTATATACCAAACCTGACAAACTCCTCAAGGCAGAAAAGGCGTGTAATGTAAACTCATTATTTGATTGCTATTTCTTAGTAAAGAAAAGGCAGCTAAAGAAATTTGGAATATTCCTCCACCATACTATCCCTGGTGTTGAACCTTGGGTCAGTCAGATCTGCACACTCAGCCCTCACCCCGTTTTTTTAAGTTGCTAATATTGTCTTCGTACTCCTGCTTCAGCCTCCTAGAGTCACTGGGTTTACAGGCATGTACCACCATGCCCAGCTATTGGAATGATTTTTGTGATGAAGGTTAATTTTTTGTGATTTATTGGACTGAAACATTTGGGATGATTTATATAATAGTGAAATTATCTCTGTAGCAGGGAATGAACATGGATTCCTTAGGAGACTGCTAAATTTATAAACTTGTATATTAAAGGATGCATAATCATGCAGTGAAGAATTAAGACTAATACAGGAGTGTAATTTATGACATTAATTTTAAGACTGAATTGTTTTGATCTGAGAAAGAAGAGCTTTTTGTTATTATGATGAAATACCTAGTGCAGCTAATTTTTCCAAGAAAAAGAGGTTCATTAGATCAGAATTCAGTCATAAGGGTTCCACTCTAATGATATCATCAGTTTCCAAAGACCGATTAATCACCCTCTTAATACCTTAAAATAAAACTTGGGTATTAAAGTACTTGAGTTGGGAGGAAGTGAGGTAACCCAAACAATAGCAAGTAGTGTTACAGCATTGAGTGTGAATTTAAAACCAGTTCATGAAGGTTATTTTCAAAGTAGCTAAATAATTGATAGTAGAAAACGAATTGAAATAACTTTTAATTATTATACACATTAGTACTGCGAAACAAAAAGCAGCTAAATGGTTTAGACAGACCTGAAAAATTTTTAATCCAAGAAGGACCATTTAGCTGTACTTAAAGTACTTACTCATTAAATATTCAACTTTAACTACAGAGAAGGAACTAAGTGAGGAAATCTTGTATCGTCTAGTTTTAATATACATAACAAAATTTATCAGTTTAACTATTTCCAAGTGTACAGTTCAGTAGCATTGTTTTGCAAATATCACCACCATTCATCTTCAGAAATTTTATTTTTTCCAAACTGAAACTCTGTACTCATTACTTTCATTCTTCTTCTCTTCACCCTCCAGCAACTACCATTCTACTTTCCTGTCTCTGAATTTGTCCACTCTAGTTTCCTCTTTTTAAGACAAATCCTACAGTGTTTGTACTTTTGTGACTTGAAGCATAATGTCTTCAAGGTTTATCTGTGTTGCAGCATGTGCCATAATTTCCTTCCTTTCTAAAGTTGAATATTTTTTCTCATCTAGTTTCATACATATTATATAAGGGGAAATGTGATAGGCACACATTTAGATGTTTTTTATTGTTAACATATTCCTTTGATATTACATTCACCTTCACTATTCAGACTGTAAGAATTAAGCAGAAAAGATCTCAGAATAGGTGCATATTTTTGAGGAATAGATACTTGGTGCCCTATTTATTATAATACAGAATTAACTCATTGCCTAAAGATTTCTACTAACATTGGAGTTTTAAGAAAATTTATAATCTTAAGTATTATATTGGCCATTAAGAACGTCACAGAGCTAGCTATAAGAGTCTTGGAATAGGACAAAAGAGTAAATGCTACTGGTGTTTTTTAAAACCCCCTCTCCTGACCTTGTACTAGGCATTTTTTTTCCCAAAGTACTGTCTGTTAGCTCAAATTGAACACAACAAGGCAGCTCATAGCTTTTGCAGTTCGTTGATTTTTGCTTGCGACAAATTATGTTGCATTTTAATCCCATCTTCCACCAAAACAGTTAACTCTTTTTGTTCATAGGAAAGTTATGAGCTAAACAGATAGTGAATATTGATGGGCCTCAGTATAAGAATAAAACTCATATAGTATGATGTTTTCATACATGTGTAATTGCATTTTTGCTCTGTGGGAAGCTTTATGACTGCTAATTTAGAGAGTGCTGAGCATGTGCTTATTTGATCTTTAATTTTTTTATGTATCTCAAAATGTTAACCTTTCTGTACTTGTACCTGTTGATTTACAGTCATTATTGGGGGTATTTTCTTAAAATGTAGCAGAATATTTATTAATAATCATACTTCTATTTTTATTTCCATTTTAAGGAAATTATATTGAATATACTTTTGGGGGGGTGGCGGGGAATGGGGCACCAAGGATTGAACTCTGGGACACTCAACCACTGAGCCAAATCCCCAACCCTATTTTTGTATTTTATTTAGAGACAGTGTCTCACTGAGTTGCCTAGCCACCTCGCTTTTGCTGAGGTTGGCTTTGAACTCATGATCCTCCTGCCTCAGCCTCCCTAGCCACTGGGATTACAGGCATGCACAATAGCACCCAGCTAAATATGCTTTTAAATAGCAATAAGTAAAGTCATAATCAAGGTACATAAAAGTTTTTTCAGGAAAATTATGTGAATTCTGAAATATTGATCCCCCCCCCCCTTTAAGATGTGGAGGCTGAAATTTTTGTCTACATCTAATTGAAGTTGATAAGATAAGCTTAAATGGTTTCAGGAACTTTGGAGAGTAACATAGTGCTGATACTAATTTATTTTATACAAAATTATGTTTAAGTTGCAATTTTGTATTGGTGTTTGTAGCATCATGAGAGAATGTAGTCTTCACAAGATGTATTTTCATGTAATAATGTATTTTTTTATAATTATTTCTCTTTTTAATGTGTTTAGCCCAAAGCAGTGACAACACCAGCACCAGCAACAACTCAGCAGTCAAATTCTGCCACTACTACCACAGTTAGTTCCTCCACAGCAACAGCTGTGACTCAGGCCCCAGCACCTACCCCTGCTTTGGCTCCCACTTCAACACCTGCATCTATCACTCCAGCATCAACGACAGCATCTTCTGAACCTGCACCTACTAGTGCAACTCAGCAAGAGAAAACTTCAGAAAAACCAGCAGCAGAGACACCAGTGGCTACCAGCCCAACATCAACTGACAAGTAAGAACTGGATTAAGAATTTCTGCATGTATTTATTTTTAATATAATTTTGATCAATCTGATTTCTTATCTACTGTGTTTTTTCCTAAACTTTGAAATTTGACTAAAGCATATGTTCGGATCTGTTTTGATAGTTTACTATAGGTGATATGGGTACATATTACCATACTTCAGATTTTTGTGCTTCGTGTAAATAGGAGATGGGCAGGGGAGGAGTCAAAGTCATTTTTCATTTTCATTTCAAGTAGTAATGTTATGAAGTACAAGTCACCAAGAAGAGCAAGATTTATAAAAATTACATAACATTGCCACTACAGTCAGAGTTTATATTTGGCTGTGTTCTTTGTGATCCTTGTCATGTGTATCATAAGCATCCTTATAGATCAGTAAATATTTCCAGTTGCTGCATGGCATTTTGTTTGGTTTTGACATTTGTTAGCTCTTAAAACCTTAGAAAAGTGAGTTTGGGTTTTTTCCTCATCTATAAAATGTGAATGACAATAGAACCTGTCTCATAAAGTTGTTAGAAGGTTTAAATGAAATAGTGTCAACTATGTAAAATAACAACTGCTACTTCATCTAAGAGGATGAGTTACATTATGGCCAACCTTCACTGGCACTGTAACTGTGTTTTGTGACTTAGTGAAACTCAGTGTGGCAGTATTTGTGATAATTTGAAATTGGAAACAGACACAGTGGAAAACTGTAGTGACTGAAAATATTTGCTAACATAGAAAGTGTTCATGATATATTTGACAGTGCTGATGAAGAATATATAGTTGTGCACCTTTATCTACAAGGTCTGTGTTCCAAGATGCCCACTGGATGCTTGAAGCCACACATAGTATCAAACCTTACATATTATGTTTTTCCCTATACAAACATTCTTGTGATAAAGTTTAACTTACAAATTAGGTCTAATAAGATATTAATGGCAACTAATACATTTTAAACAATCATAGTAATATACTGTCATAAAAGTTGCATGTGAATGTAGGCTTTCTCAGAATGTCTCACTGTATTGTAGAACTTGGCATTCTCTGTATGTGAATTAGTTAATACTTCCTTTTCCCTCCCCTCTCCTTTCTTCTGTTCATAAGAGCTTTCACTTATTACTTAATAGAAGCACTTCACAGTTTCTTTGGAATATTCAATTTCTCAGCATCACTACTCTTGCATTTTGGGGCCATTATTTAAAAAAATAAAACCTTTATTTAAAGGTATAAAGGTTATCAGAACACAAGCACTCTGATACCTCAAAAGTTGCTCTGAAGAGTGAGACTGCTGAGTGATTGTGTTAGTCAGGGTGTGGTAAAGGAAAGCTACTCAACTCATGCAACCAGGAGAGGGGGTGGTGCATAGGTCAGGGATAAGAAATAACCTTTTCAAAAGGTCATGCCCCCAGTGACCTGCGTCCTCCAATTATGCCCCGTTGCCTGTTGTTTTCCCACCTCCAGGAGTTCATTCAGTTATCAGTATTGATCCACTTGTGAGGTTAGAGCCTTCATGGTCCACTCACTTCCTAACAGCACCACCTCTGCACCTTGTTCTGTAAGGGGCCAAGACTTTAACACATGAGTCTTTGGGGGGCACTTCATATCGAAACCATAATAGTGACTTAACAGGTAGGTCTCATATGCAGTATGGATGATTCATGTTCCATACAGAACTTTTGCATGGACAGTATAAGATTGCACCATCCACTCAGAATACTGCACAACTTGCTCGAAATTTCACATAATATTTTCAGGATATGGTTCACTGTGGGTAACTCTAAACTACTTCATTTTAGCGTTTTGCCTTAAACTGTGTTTTCTGTGTATAAACCAGTCAGCCATGTTTAGAGAAGTCTGGGTCACATAGATCCTTGCTGAGAAGACAGTATGGGCTCAGGAAATATAATATTTTCCCTATGCTTGCCTAGAATGTTTTTCCTTTCAGCATTGTGTGGCACCATTGCCTGATTTGAACCATCTTGCCTTTGCAGAACTAGTAATGTATTCAGCTCTCTTACATAGTGGGAACTACCCAGAGTCAAGTTAAGCTGTTACATGAAAGGGGTGTTGATCTGTGTATGAAAAGGAAGGTACAAACTTAATACACTGGTTCCCCAAACCACGTAAATATTGTGAATTTAAATATGTGGAGTCATTATAGTATGTCTTATTTTCTAATTGCTTTAAGCTCCTTTAAAATCTCACAGTGAGACTTTCATAACTGGTTAACATATTTTAATATGCTGATGTCATCGGTTTAAATTTGTTTCTTTTTATTTCTATTTTTTTTTTCCTGGGGGTACAGTTTACCTATTCTGAAGAGTTTTGATTACCTTATCAGATCTGCAGAGAATTGCATAAATGAGTTAATGGTCAATGGTCCAGGAAAGCAGACATGTCCCTCACTTAATTGGATTTTGTACACTAGCTACTTATTCTTGTCTCAAAACTACACATCTCAGAGGAGGATAATACAGGATGGGAAGGATGAGAGAAACTCAAAAAACAAACTACTTTAATGTGCTTTAGTTCCTTCATCTGTGCTGTAAAACCTCTAGAATCCTTTAAAGCACAGAATTTTGAGTGTGTGGGTGTCAGGAAGTTTGTCCTTCACTGCTAAACTGACATTTTTAAGAACACATTTCTTTAGGTTACTTTTGCTCTTTGAAAGCCATCTCTTCTAGTGTAGATTCTACTTGATGATAATCTGCTTTAGAGAACTGTACAGGATTGTATTGTGTGTAGTGGAGGACACATTAAAATTAACTTTTAAATATCCATCAGTAAGGGAAGAACTTGATGAGTGTTTTATTCATACTGGAGAACAGTGCTACTCAGTGTAGTAGTCAGTAGGCAGCAGTCAGCATCACTAGGAATTTGTTTGAAATTAATTCTTAATCCCCATACCTCTAAATCAGGCTTATCTAGGGATGGATCCCAGAAGTCTGTATTCTCCTGGTGAATTCTTAGGCTTGCTAAAATTTGAGAAGTCTTAATAACTGATACCACAGTAGTGTTAAAATACATCATGTGTAGGCATATTAAATGAATGTGATTTCAAGGGTTTTTATTGAGTGAAATAGATTGTAAGACAGTGTAGTCAATAACCATAAACCATACAAAAGCTATAAAACAACACTGTACATTCTTTGTGCATAGGCCTGTTACTATTTAAGAAAAAGTAGCAAAGGTCTGGCACACTAACTCATGAGTGGTTTCCCCTGTGGTTGGGGAGGGGGAAAGTACTGGGGCTTAGTCAAGATTGAAGAATGGTGGGGTGTTTTTTTTTTTTTTTTTTCCTGGTACTGGGGATTGAACCCAGGGCCTTGTGCTTGCAAGGCGAACACTCTACCAACTGAGCTATATCCCCAGCCCGCAAGAATGGTGGTTTTTAAAGTATACCTTAGTCTTTAATTTTTCAAAGGGAATTTTTAAGACAATTTGTGAAACTAGTGTAAATTGTTCTACGGGAAATTAGTTCTAGCAGGTACTAAAATCTGTTGTGCAGTGATGATTAAAACTGGAATGACTCATATTGGAAATTGGTGGAATAAACTAGAAATAGAACCAACCAGGAATTTAAATAAAGATGTAACATGAGACCATTTTGGGGAAAATGCTGTTGGGTTAAATGCCTCACCATCAGGGTAAAAAAGATGGATCTATCTCTCACATTGTATACTCAAAAATAAATTTTAGATCAGTAAAGATTTAATGTAAAAAATGGAGCCATAGACTAATGAAGAACAAGAGAAAATTTTTAAGACTAAAAATTGGAAACCCACAAACCCATTCTTTAATAAGCTTGATTTTGGTCCATTATATTGAATATTTTGTACGTGTGCAGCAAAAAATTTGAGGTAGATCTGATTGTATTAACATGGAATCATTGTTAGGTGAGAAAACCACAAACACAAGCAAGACAAGTCATTCTTTAAAACAAACTGACATTTTAGTCATTGTCTCTGTCGTAGGGACCTTGGGCAGGAAAATTAGTTTTTAAATATTCTTTTTGAAATGTTACCTTCTCAACATGTTTTTTGTTTTGTTTTGATACCAGGGATTGAACCTAGGGGTGTTTAACCACTAAGCCTCGTCCCCAGCCCATTTTTGTTTTTTATTTTGAGATAGGGTCTTGTGAAGTTGCTTAGGGCCTTGCTGAGTTACTGAGTCTGGCTTTGAAGTTGTGATGCTCCTGCCTCAACTTCCCGAGCCCCTGGGATTACAGGTGTGTGCCACCACACCTGGCTCCACACATTATTTTTACTGTCTAGTTGTTGAAGAAACTTCACATGTACCAAAAGATTGTTGTGATCATAATCATATTGGGTATTATGTTGCTGGGTACTTTCCTAAGCACTTTATTAGTAGTAACCATACCTGTAACACTTTGGACTATTTGCTACTATCATAGTTGCCCTCATGGTGTTGATGGAGAAACTGAGGCCTTAGAAAGTTTAAGTAATTTATGAATCAAACTTGTATTCCCTAACTTTTGCTATGCTACAGAGGCCTTCTCAGAACTCTGAGATACAATATTTTTGTTTTTAAAATTGAATTGGAGGTATAAGAGTGTATGTGTGTTCATTTAAACTTCTAATTACTACCTTTGTCACATTTGTAAACTTAGTTTATTTTTCTTCATGGTCTTGTGTAACTTGTTAATTTTTTATACTAGACTCATCTTGAATTCCGCAACAGAGAAACTTACTTTTTCAGTTGGTTTCCTTTAGGTTAGAACTTGAGGGCTGGGGAGATAGCTCAGTTGGTAGAGTGCTTGCCTTGAAGGCCCTGGGTTCGATCCCCAGCACCGCAAAAAAAAGGGAACTTGAATCTATTCCACATCTGCATTCTTTTTTCACATGCTATATTCATTGACATGTATGTGTTATCATTTGGAGTTTGTCTGTAAAACTTCAGTGTGGAGTTTCCAGCCTCATTTGTTTCCTGCATGTGCCATTTTCCAGTGTATTGCATTTGATATTTCTCTGTTGCAACTTGATTTATTAATTTTTTAAATTGTCCATTATTATCTTTTCATATTCCTTAGTTAGAATCAGCTGTCTATAAAGACATTATTTTGTAACTTTGGACTTTTTAAATGAGTTCTCAAAATGGAAGATTGAGATTGAAAAATTTTCTCAAACTTAAAATGTTAACAGTGAAATTTTGGGGTTTAACCTGGAAAAGACTGTTAAAGCACTATAGACGAACTTTCATATTAAAGACAAAGAATCTCTTTACAAATGGGATAGTTACTAAACTAATATAAATTAAATTTTACATACTTAGTGAATGTGGTTTTTCTGAAAACTTTTTACAGTACATCAGGAGATGCTTCTCGGTCAAACCTTTTTGAAGATGCCACAAGTGCACTTGGTAAGTATTTACCTTGAATATCACCTTAGAGATAAGGAAGAAGTTTAAGTACCACTTTGTAAGATTATGATAATGTGTTAATTTTCATGGTTTCTTATAGTCTAGCTGTAAAATAATTGATCTAAATAATTATTCAGTAGGGATGTCACCAAAGACTACAATATTTTTATTTTGTCTTTCAAAATTCACTCTTACAGTTAATGTTAAGCATAGTCCTTTTCTTAAAGCAAGTAATTTTTATTTTCTAATGTGAATTTGTTACAAAGTATTTTTGAAAGGATATAAAATCTTCCATCTGCTCCCCTTCTTCACATTTATTCACCTGTAGCTTTCTTCCCTATTGACCCTAGTGATTCTCATTTATATCTTGTCCCTTCTATTGACTTATAGCAAAAATGCCTTTTTGTTCTTTTAATTCTACCTGCCGAATACAGCCTTTCCCTCTTCTTTCACTCCTAATTTTTCAAAATCCACTTCCCTCAGGCCCTGTCCTCCTCCCTTGTGGGATCTGTAGTATTGTTCCTGCTGATTATTGTTTTATTGTCTGGGAACAGGTGGAATCAGCAGCCTCAGTGGAGTGGGGCTCCTGTAGCAGTAGGATTCCAACAGTAGCGCCTATGGAGATCTAGGGTTGGTCCTCTGACTTCACTGGGCTTGAACTCCCTGATGCCCTCATGTTCTATATAGCGGCAAGTCAGTTGTTTAAGTCAGCAGTCTAACATTGCATGAATATATCAAAACCAGATTTCCATCTTTGAGGGACTGCTAACTGGGACTGCTTCACCACCAAGTGCTATAGCAGTTGACATTTAGTCAGGAAGACAGAAATTGCTTTACTTCAAACATAGAAGGGCTGAATCTTAGGAAATTATTACAAAGGTTTTGGAACAGCTGTAAAAGGAAGTTACCCAGAAAATGGTAAACTGTTCTGTAGTTTCAGAGCTGGAGTCACCCGGCACAAGCCCCTAAAACTGCTTAAAGCTCTGGCTGCTGCTGCTACGTCTAACCTCTGCTGGCATTGGCGAGTCTTACTTTTGCATCTTTTTGTCTCCTGGAGCACCCCTTCTCAACTTTCTGGTCCCAGAGGTCTTTGTTCTTGTTTTCCCCTTGTGTCTCAGGATTGAACCCATAGCACTCAACCACTGAGCTACATCCCAGCACTTTTATATTGAGAGTGCCTAGCCTTGCACTCTTGATTCTTCTGCTTCAGCCTCCCAAGTAGCCAGGATTCAGGGGTGTGCCACTGCCATTTGTTCTATAATCTTTAATCTACCTGGTCTCTGGATTGCTTCCCTGCTTCTTCAAACTTTCCTTCTTTGATATTGACAGACACTGTTCTTTTTCTGATCTATACCTTACACCATCCTTCTCAGGCTTGCTAATTAATTATTTTTATTTTACCTGACCCTAAAATATGTAGGTTTTCTATGGTTCTGTTTCTAGACCAGAGTTCAGAGTTTACACTTTGGGATGGCCAGTACCATGCACTTACCATAATGTGTCCCCAAGTTTTAACTGCATTATACAGACCTCCCTCTGAGCATCTAGATTCATTTGTTTAAACTGTCAATTAGAAAGCCTTTGTCCTTCATTAATATATTTCAGATTGACTCAACTTTTTATTCCCCTCATCAATTCTTTTCCTTTGTTTCCTAACTTGCTTACACCATCATCTATTGTCCTCTGCTTACCTTGGCCCAGTGAGTCTCAAGTCTCCAGCATATTTGTTTCCATTGCCACTCAGTTGCCGTAGTTCAGTTTCTTACCCAGACTCCTAACATTGTTATTTTCTTTGTTCTTAAATTTTTTACAGACTGCATTTTGATTCATTGTACACAGATGGGGTACAACTTTTCATTTCTGTGTTTGTACGCGATGTAGATTCATATCGTTTGTGTAATCATACATGTACATAGGGTACATTTCACCATTTTTCATCCCCCTGCATTTCCTTCTACATAATCTAAAATTCCACCATTCTTCTCTCACCGCCCCCCACCCCCATTATATATCAATATCCACTTATCAGGGAAAACATTTGACCTTTGGTTTTTTTTTGGGATTGGCTTATTTCATTTAGCATGATATTCTCCAATTCCATCCATTTATCTGCAAATACCATATTATTATTCTTCGTTATGGCTGAATAATATTCCATTGTGTATCTTATACCACAGTTTCTTTATCCATTCATCTGTTGAAGGGCATCAAGAAATCAAAGCAAGAATCAATAAATGGGATGGAGTTAAACTAAAAAGCTTTTTCTCAGCAAAGGATACAGTCAATAATGTAAAAAGAGAGCCTATAGAGTGGGAGAAAATCTTTTCCACATGCACTTCAGATTGAGCACTTATCTCAAATTTATAAAGAACTTACAAACTTTACATCAAAAATATAAAGAACCCAGTCAATAAATGGGCCAAGGAACTGGACAGACACTTTACAGAAGAAGACATACAGGTGATTAATAAATATATGAAAAAGGGTTCAACATTTCTAGTAATTAAAGAAATGCAAATTGAAACAACTCTAAGATTTCATCTTACTCCAGGTAGAATGGCTGCTATCCGGAACACAAACAATAGATGTTGGCATGGATGTGGGGGGAAAGGCACACTTTTACATTGCTGGTGGTGTTGCAAATTGGTGCGGCTACTCTTTTTTTTTACTTCTTAATAACGTGATTAATTGAAAAACAAGACTTCAGGGGGCGTGGTATAATGACTGGGTGTGGGGGACTCTGCACTCTTTTAGTCTGTGTGTATCTTTGCACTATGACATACCATCCATTGATACCTTAGTAATCTCTCAGCCTCAATTTCCTTGTATTTACAAGGAGATAAGAGTAAACCTTTCTCATTGGATTGTCATGAGAACTAAATGAAATGTACCATGTTAAAATAATATAGTTATAATCCTCCACATGTCTTAATTTTGTTGATACTGATACCTATTTCTCTATCTGGAAACTAGGTGATGGGGAGAGTATTTTGCCACCTTCTGTGGATTTGTGCTAGAATTACATCAGTGGATGATTAGGAAAATAAAAAACATTAAAAAGTAGCCAGGAGCAGTGGCACACACCTGTAATCCCAGTGACTCGAGAGAATGAGACAGGAGGATTGCAAGTTCAAGGCCAGCCTCAGCAGTTTAGTGAGGTCCTAAGCAATTTAGCAAGACCCTTTCTCAAAATAAAAACTAAAAAGTGCTTAGTGGTTAAGCACTCCTGGGTTCAATCCTTGGTGTGTGCGTGCGTGTGTGCAGACACACACAGTTAGAAAGTGTTTATGGGATGGGAAAATAAAGATCATGGATTCATATGTGTGTGTTTGTGTTTAACTGTATACCTGAGATTGTGTGCTTTATAAAGAAAGGTATATTTAGCTTACAGTTTTGAAGGTTTAAGTGTGGAGTATGTGGTGCTGGCACCTGCTCATCTCTGTTCTGTTAAAGGCCCCATGGAGGCATCACAATGGCAGAAGTCTAAGAGGGAGAGATCCTGTGGGCAAGACAAGAAACCAGAGAGCACAGAGGGGCTCTTTTTAATTCACTTTTAGATAACCGAAGGTCCCCATCTCTCATTCTGTCACAGTGGGCACTAAGCCTCTAACACTTGAATCCTTGGAGGGACAAACTTTATATTTAGGGTTGTTTTAGCTGTGAAATATCTTTAGGTTTTGGAAGTCTGTAGAAAAAAAAAATTTTTAGATAGTGTCAGTGACACTGCAAAATGACATTGTACCCTGTGCATCTGAACCTGTGTTTGGATAGGGGATGAGGAAAAAAAATTATGAATCATGATAAATGATATTAATACAGAGAGCTTCTACAGTGGAAAACAGAGTTCTACTTAGGATAGCTGGGCTATACCTCTCTAATGCTGTAACTTTTGATTTTAGAACTGGAGTGTATGAAGGACATGGCTATCCAGAGAAGGCTATACACATGAAGGCTCTGGGCAGGGAAAAATGACTTGTTGAGTAACTCGGATAGGATGGTTCTGGTGACAAAAAGGAGGATTACTGGTTTTTTGCAGCTGGCTAAAGAATGGGTTGTAGGTGTGACACAATGTAATCCAGACCAGTGGTTGTTGTGGGCTGATCTTGAGTGAGGGCAGTAGGAAAAGGAGCCAGATGGATTTGGGTTATGATTTAAAGATGGGAGCGACCAGATCCACTGGTAGATTAGATGTGGAGAGGGGGGTAAAGAAATTGAAATGATCAAGCTTTCTGGTTCAAGCACTTGGGTGGATCGGCAGACAGTGGAGGGGGACACATTTAAGGGAAAATCTCTATTGGAATTAGTTAAGGAATGAGTGGAATGTGAGGAATTGGACACAGCATGTGTGAACAGCTGTGGCATAGAAGGAAGAGAGCAGACAGATGCACCAGTTGCTGAAAGAGATGGGGATGGAGTCATGGGGTGCTGTGTAAGGAAGACACACAGGACATATGTAGTTGTTGTAGTTGATCAGGATGATTACTCAGGGAGTGAAGGGTAGAAGATAGAGAAGGGAGAGGGTAACCAGATCTGATTCTTTGAGGTGGCAATAATGGCAATAGTTCCCAGAACACAAATAAAGGAGGAGATAATTTTAAGTGAGGTGATATTAGTGGGGAAACAGCTTTCATTTGATAATTTTGATAAGTGTTGTCTGCTGTTCATGAAATGTGAGGTAGGTCAACTGCAAGGGAAGATTGGAGAGAGTCTTTGGGCATTGACTTACTGGAATAATAACAGTGTTGGGTAATATATGAGATTCTAACTTTCTGGTTACTAACCACCTTTCCCCAACTTTTTTGATAATAAAGATCAAAAGAAAACTGCCAATTTGCTACATTAGAGTCAGTTGCTTGAAATGCCCGTTTTCAAAATTGAGTTCATGTGTTTCTTCTCATAGGTTGTCTTCCCTAACCTGCTACTAAATCTAGCATGTGTTTACCACTGAGCTACATTTGCCGCCCAGTCTGCTGATAATTCTCTCTTAATTTGTACCTGATGTTTCTTTGTACTTAGGAAATATTATAGTTTTATACTGGCTTTGTAATAAGTTACCACAAATTTAGTGGTATAAGACAACCCAGACTTACTATCTTACAGTATTGGAGGTTATAAGTCTGACACAGGTTTGGGTTCTTTCTGGAGATGGGGCAAGAACTCCTTCTTTGTCCTGTTCATCTTCTGGAGACTTCCTACATCCTATAGTTTATGGTCCCTTTCTCCATCCTCACAGGCAACAGCATAGCTTTTCTCTCCTGCTTTTGCCCTCTTAACCTCTCTGCCTCCCTCTTCTACTCACCCAGGAAGTCCACAGGGAATGCCTTATCTTAAAGTCAGCTGATAAAGCAACCTCAATTTTACCTACAGGTTCACTTGCCCTTTGCCAGGGCATGTTTTTTTAATCCTTAGTCCAGCAACATGGACATTTCTGGGGGATTATTATTCTGGATCATTATTCCGCGTACTTAATATATGTTGTAATTTGTATTGTTAATTTGTTTTTGTAATCCTAGCAGTATTATCAATACACTGTATACATGTATACACTTAAGAAATGTATAGAGAATGTTCATTAAATGTTCCATTCTCCTCCCCACCCCCACTCCCGATTTTTAGTGACAGGTCAATCTTACGAGAATATGGTAACTGAGATAATGTCAATGGGTTATGAACGAGAGCAAGTAATTGCAGCCCTGAGAGCCAGCTTCAACAACCCTGACAGAGCAGTGGAGTATCTTTTAATGGTGAGAAACATTTTAGTTGTTTTTTATTTATTTATTTTTTTCATTGTTTGCTTGAGATCAAAATCTCAAAAGATTTTAAAGGAAAAGTTAACAATTCACTAAAGGAGAATACTGTATGATAGATAATTTGCTTAATGCTTTTATTTTTCATAGAATGTTAACATTTTGTGTTAATAAAAAGGAGCCTTTTCTAAAAGATTCTGGTACAGTTTTCATTAGGAAGAAACGTGGTTAAATGAGTTATAAAATTGGCTGTCCATTTGGAGTAATATTTTGTATTCTTAAATATGTGTTGGGGACAAGGAGCATGTTTTTGATCCAATAGGGCCACATTTTAATAGTGTTTTGATTCCTAGCATCATCTTGGATGAATTATTTAGAGAGGAAAAAAAAAAGTTGCCAGCTTTGAAAAATTGGAAGATTTCATATAATACTTAGATTTCGGGCTTATGTGGATACACTTTGGTTTGTTTGGGGCTTTTTAAGGGGGGGTTATTTCTTTGTTTTGGGGGGATTTTGGTTTTGTTTATTTTTCATTTTGAGACAGGGTCTTGCTAAGTTGTTGAGGCTGCCCTCTGACTTGGGATCCTTTTGCCTCAGCCTCCAGAGTTGGGATTATACATGCGTGCCTCCATGCCCCATGAGCTGACTTTTGAACCATTAGGGACAGGTGTTAGATTAGGAACCTTTAATTCACCATCTTATTCATTCTTATACCCATCTTGCATTTTGATGTGTGAAATTCCCTGCCCTGGTTCTGTTGACATTTGAATTTGCTAGTTAGTTTGCAGTCAATAACAGTTAAGGGACTTTTTGAACAGGTCCCTGCCTTTTTTTTTTTTTTTTTTTTTTTTTTTAAATTGTAAACAAATGGGATACATGTTGTTTCTTGATAAAAGTTTTTGAGAAATAGGTTATTGTGGATATTTGAAGCCCTTGAGATTTTATTGGCATGAATATCTACCAGTTTTATAGATGTGTTTTACAGTCTAAAATAATGCAGAATTTTGGAATGATGCTGGGTTAACTATATTATTAATCTTAAATTTTCATTCTGTAATTTTCTTTGGTGTTCTGAGGTTTTGATCTAAGTGAATTGCCACAAAGACCATTTCCTATCATAACAACTCTGGGGAATACATATCACAATGTAACCCATTTCTTTGTTCCTAGGTTGCACTTCTGTTGGAAATTCCTTTCTAGTAGCCAGCTAGCCTCAGGAAAGCCTCAATTATTTCCCCTGTATGGGGGATTGAACCCAGGAGAACTCTACCACTGAGCTGCATTCCCACCTTTTAAATTTTTTATTCTGAGACAGGGTTTTTCTAAGTTACCTCTGCTGACCTCAAACTGTAGATCCTCCTAAGCCGCTGGTATTACAGGTGTGCACTACTGCACCCAGCAGTATCAGATGTTTTGATCTAATATATGTTGAATTTTGAGGTGTAAAAAAATGAATTACTGTTTCGAAAGCAACTGAATTTTAAAACTGCTATGTAGAATTAAATGCAAGTATGTATACGGATGAAATAAGTTCATGAAACAGTTTAAAGTGTTTGAATATATTTATCGTTGGTTAAAAAAAGACTACCTTTAATTGTTACTAGTTAACATATACGTGAGAATGAGTGGAAAGAAGATATGAATTATTGGTCACTTACCTAATAAAAGGTTATATGGTGTATGAGAAGTACAAGCTATAGCAGTGTTGATTTACTTTTTATTTTAACAAACCTGTTTATTTAACAAAACTGAGAATTTGGGTGGAAACTCTAGATCCTAAATCTATATATAGTTTGTTAGCACTTAGTGACTTCATTGAGGGCTTGAATTGGCAGCCACTCTCAAAAATGCTCATTTCTTTTAAATTTTTTTTTTTCTTTCTTCCTTTCTTTTCTTTTTGTCTTTTTTTTTTTGAGACAGGGTCTTGCCAAGTTTCCTAGGATGACCTCAAACTTGTGATCCTCATGCCTTAGCCTTCCAAGTAACTAAGGTTATGCTTTTAACACCAGATCCAACTCAAAATCTAAGAATTTAATAAAGACCTTTTAATAGTAGTAATGGTAAAATCTATAAGTATTCTGTATCATAACGGGTTGTCCCAAAAGTGTTAGTGCAGTTTTAAACTATAACAGCTCAAGAAGGTAAATGCCTCAAACACAGAAAAAGCATCAACTAAAATTTAAATTAAATTTCTTTAATATCTATGAATATTAAATTTTGTGATTTTTGGAAATAATTCTTTATATGTGGTACTTTCTGGCACTTTCTTAGAACTGTGGATCAGTAAAAAAAAAAAAATACCGTCCTACTTGGCTGTATTAGTCACCTGATCTGTATCCATTTGACTTTTTTTTTTTTTTTTTTTTTTTATTAACTTTAAGCAGTTTGTATTACACAAAGGTTGTCACATAACTGGATATTTCTCTACTTTGTACACAGTTATTCTTCATAGAAAGATTTCTTCTAACTTCTCTTCTGGTGATGGCAAGCACTAAGATCCTGATTTTAGCAGAATTGTAGTAGAAATGTCCCAGTGATTTAAAGTGAAAGCAGTACATTGGTACTTTGTTCTTGCACCCAGTATCAGGAATATACAAATGTCTTTTTATTCAAAAACACAAAATAAATTATCGCAGACAATGACAGCAGTAAACCATTGTATATTGTCAACTGAAGTTACTGGTGAAAAGCCCTTGTTGAACTTCCTATCACAGTTCATTAATAATGGTAAAGCACTATTTTTGAGAGTTAGAACATATTGCCTCTCATATTATCTCCCATTACACTCATTCCAGAGTCCATCTCCTCAGGAATTTCTCTGACTACAGCTTTTTTTGCTTTAAATTAACAGGGAAGGGCTAGGGTTGTAGCTCAATGGTAGAGTACTTGCCTAGCACACAAAAGCACTGGGTTCCATCCTCAGCACTGCATAATAACAAAGAAAATGTATTGTGAAAAAAGTTCTTAAAAAAAAAAAAAAAAAAGCTAACAGAAGCCCCACCCCACCTCAGCAACATTCATTAAAGCAGTTCTTACAACTTGTGTTTGATCAGTTTGTTTTCCACCATATTCACAAAATCTCCAATCTTGAAGGATTTTTTAAACTATGAAAGATCATTTAACACCTGCATTCTTAGCATGGTCATTGTAGGAACCATGACAAATTATACATACACAGTGTATAACTTATACTAATTAGGATCCCATTCTTGGAGTTTTACATGATGTGTAGTTTCACTGGGCATGTATTAATATATGAACGTAGGAAGATTCTGACTTATTCTACTGTCTTTCCTATTCCCATCCCCCCCCCCCTTCCCCTTTTTCTAACCCAGGGAAATTCTATGCCTCCCCCTGCCCCCCCATTGGGTTAGCATCGCATATCAGAAAGGACATTCTGCCTTTGGTTTTGTGGGATTGGCTTATTTCACTTAGCATGATAGTTTCTAGTTCCATCCATTTTCCTCTGGTATTTTTGTATTTATCCTTTAAATTGATTGACCTAGCCACATTCACATCATCTTTCATTAGTCTCAGACTTCCCCAGCTCTGTGGAATAATTATTGTTTTTACTTTTGACCCCATTGTAACTGCTATTTTGCTACAAGGTCCTCACCTTGAAACATTAAGGCTCAGGCATCTGCACCAAATTTTAACTCTTTTGTATAAGCCCCAGTGAGATGAAGAGTCAGTGCCCTGGACACTGATCTCACCTGGTGAAGGACTATGGGTAATCAAAGCATTTCTGTGGGGTATTGGCAGAGAGTGCACATTGTGAAGCAAGCCATTGGCAGCTAGTGAGGGAGAGTTGACCTCCCCCCCAACACACACACACACACCAGGAGTCATTTCAGAACTGTCATCTTTGGATGGTCTTAAGGCTGTAGTTACAAATTAGCTCTTTGTGTCACTGAGCAATAGTTGCTGAAATTTTCTAAGAATTTCAAAATCAACTAGAGCAATGTACAGCTTAAAACCTTGGTTTAGTGTTAATAAAATACATATCAATATTTTAAAATTTAAAATAATTAGATGTGACTGGTGGGTATCTTATTGGACAGGGCAAATAGAGAAATTTCCATCGTCTTGGAAAATTCTGTTGGGCAGTGCTGCCTTTTACTATTGCATTGTGAGTACTATACCACACCCAGGCCATGTCTAATCTAATTCAAATCCATGCAGTTTAATAATCCTTTACTTTTAATTGAAGTAGACATCTGTTTTATGCTTTTTGGAAATTAGACAGGGATATTTAATAGACTATCAGTCTTTCATTGGTATAATAATATTTAGCTAATGTGGTATGATGGGATGTCTTAAAGCTTGGAAATTGTGTTGTAGGGAATCCCCGGAGATAGAGAAAGTCAAGCTGTGGTTGAACCTGCTCAGGCCACTGGTACTGGGGCTCCTCAGTCTTCAGCAGTGGCTGCAGCTGCAGCAACTACGACAGCAACCACTACAACAGCAAGTTCTGGAGGTAAAGTGGAATCTCTTGGATAAGGAGATGGTTGTCATCGATTAAGAGGGGCATCATTTCCAAAGCATTTAGATAACTGAAAATAAGTTCTCTATTTACTAAAGAGGGGTCCAAAAGAAATTTTTCCAAGTGTGTGTAAAAGATAATTTTGCATGTTTTGCCCATCAGTGCTGTAGAAGAGCATAATTTGTTTAGTTTGTTCTAAGGAAAAGATGCTTCCCAGTTTTCATTTAGGGTTACATTCTGAAACCATTCAAAATGCTCACCTTGTGACAGGATCTTAGTAGTTATCATACAACTTAGGAAATGAAACCCTAAGAGTTGACCAATTCCTAAGAATCTCCAATTATCTAAAGAGAACATAACTTGAAGTCAGGGTTCCTTACTGGTCAGTATCATCCTTCCATTGCCATAGATCTAACTTCAGAGCAAAGCCTGGAGCCTGTGGTAGGCCCACAGAAGTACTAAATACCTTTCTCACTCTGGCTTAGTATTTCCTGAGAATTCGAGTTTAGATTGTGTTTTTTAAGGATTTTTTATTATATAGTCAAGTGCCACATAACATTTCATTTAACACCAGTGGTCCCATAAGATTGCATTCCTTAGTGACATCATAGCTGCCTTAGTTTGTACAGTATAGTCTGTGATGTTCATACAGTGACAGAATCACCTAACCACATATTTCTTAGACTATATACCTGTCCTTAAATGAGAACTATATAATAAAGGAATGGGCTTTTTGTTTTTGTTAGTTTTGGTATATATTTTCCATAGGAACTTTTGAACAATTGGAGCAAATTTTAATGCTTTTTATTCTGAGAGATTACAGGTAGAACACAGATTCTTAGTTATTTTTTGGTAGTAGTACCCAGGGAAATTGTAGGAAGTTTATCTGAGAATTCATTTTTTACTGATGGTATTTGCTGTATAAATACAATTTAACCAGCTCTCTTTTATATATTTACTACTTTTATTTTTAAATGTCTGTGTGTATTTCAGGGCATCCCCTTGAATTTTTACGGAATCAGCCTCAGTTTCAACAGATGAGACAAATTATTCAACAGAATCCTTCCCTGCTTCCTGCATTGCTACAACAGATAGGTCGAGAGAATCCTCAGTTACTGCAGGTGATTATGTAATCAGTGTTAATTTGCAAAGTGGATTTAGAATGTATTGCATTTTGAAAAAGTCCATGAACATCCTTCCCCCTCCTCACCAATTCTTGAGAATGATTAGATCCAAACTATACTCAATAGAATCTTATGCTCTATATTAGATGTATTGAAAAGAAGTTGAGATATAGAAATTGTATTAATTTCAGTTTGTCAGATAATAAGTTTTTAAAACATTTTATATCTTCCTTTTGTAGATTCCCAGTGTACATTATTAACATTAGAGAATCAGAGAAGCTATTCAATTTTAAATTGCTTTAATTTTTATTTTTTGTGGTACTAGGAATTGAACCAGGGCTTCACACATGCTAGGCAAGCACTCTACCACTGAGCTACACTCGACCCCTTTATTAAATTTTATTTTGAGATGGGGTCCTCACTAAACTGCTGAGGCTGGCCTAGATCTTGAGATCTCCTACTTCAGCCTCCAAAGTAGCTGGGATTTTAGGCATACATGACTGCTCCAGCTGCCACAACTTTTTAACATTAATTTTAGGGGAGGAACATTTATGAAAGATAATTTGAATTCTCTTCCCTGTTTACCTAATGCAAAAGTGCTGGACTCCTTTAATAATAACAATAATAATAATAGGTAAGAAATTACTCTAAAATAAAATATTGCTGTTTTCCTGAAGATATTATTTTCCTCTGTCCTTCAAATCACAGCAAATTAGCCAACACCAGGAACATTTTATTCAGATGTTAAATGAACCAGTTCAAGAAGCTGGGGGTCAAGGAGGAGGAGGTGGAAGTGGCAGTGGAGGAATTGCAGAAGCTGGAAGTGGGCATATGAACTACATTCAAGTAACACCTCAGGAAAAAGAAGCTATAGAAAGGGTAAGTTTCCCTAAAAATAAAAGTGTGGCTCCTTATTCACAATAACCATATTTCAGGTGCTTAGTAGACACACGGGGCTAGTAGATAACTACTGGAGAGAACACAGCTAGAGCATTTCCATTCACGATAGAGAATTCTTTTACACAAAACCAAATAGAACCTAGCCCTGGAGACCCCCGTTCCCCCACCTTGTCCTTTGTAAAGTCATAGGACTACAAGTAAAGTGCTTTTCTTACATGAAACATGTATACATATATTAATAAACTACAAATTTCATTGATATTTTAAAATTCAAGGAAAAAAATCTGAATATATATATACCTGATTCTGAATTATTTCTATTTCACATTTTGCTTGGCTTTGTCACTAAAATATAAAATAAATATGTTTGTGAATTATATAAGAATTATGTTCAGTATATATCATATTCCAGCTATCCTGATTTTCTTTGCATCCTTCCCCCCCCCACCCCCCACCCTTTGCACTGGTTACCAGTAAAGCTCATGGCACTGCAGTAACCTAGTTTTTATGATGCTGTGACTAGTTGTTCAATTTCTCTCTCATTTTTAATATGGTAAACAGGTAATCATCATACTTGCCCTTATTTTCCCAACGGTTTTGAGACGTAAATCGGATAAAGTGCATAACTTAAAAATACTTAAATACTTTTTAATACTTAAAAAGTCATCTGGGCAATAGTAATTTATCCTTATTTATTATACACAAGAGTGTTCAGGTTTTGCAATTGGGTATTTCCTAGATATATCTTCCCATCCTGCTACCACACTGAACTGGGAGTAGCATTCTATAATTCTGCTACACTCCCAACCCTTTTAATTTTCTTTATTTTGAGACAGAGTCTCACTGACTTTGAACTTGAGATTATCCTGCCTCAGCCTACCAATTTAGATATGGATCATTGCACCCTGCTAAAATATTTTTAATTTATGTCTTGACCTAATTTCTACCCCCCAATAATACAATTGAATAAACAGGGCTTGCTCAAATTATTTTATAGCAACTATTTTTATTTTGAGGTGAGGGTTATTGGTTTCTGATTTTGGTGTTTGGTAGGGTTTACTTTGTTTTGTTTTTCTAATTTTGCTTGTGCTTCTGAGAGAAAGTTGTTTATCTGTCCTTTCTGTTAATTATTAGTTTTTACATGTGAATCTATGATTCATTTTGAGCTGTTTTTTAAAAATGGTGTGAGTTGTGGGTATTTTCATTCTTTTGCATATGGATATCTAGCTACCTCCACACCGTTTGTTGAAAAGACTCTTTTTTTCCCAATTTTATTGTTTTGGCTCTCTGTTGACCACATGCGAGGGTTTATTTCTGGGCTCTCAGTTCTGTTCCATTGAACATGTGTTTATTCTTTTGCCATTACCTCATTTTCTTGATTACTGTGTCTTTCTAGTAATTTTTGAAATTGGCAAGTGTTGAGTGCTCTAATTTTTTTGTTATTTCCAAGGATTATCTTAGTTATTCTGGATTCCTTGCATTTGTTTCAATTTTAGGACCAGCTTGCCCAATTTTTGCCACCAAAAAAAAAAAAAAAAAGAATGAGGCTTCCTGAATTAAACAGGACTTGTGTTTATGTTTATTCTGGAGATGAATTTGGGGAATATTTTCTTGTTAATCATAAGTCTGACCAACTCATGAACATGGTATCTTTCCATTTGATAGATTTTCTATAATTTTTTATTAGTGTTCTATAGTTTTTCAGTGAGTTTTGTACTACTTTGTTTATTTGTTTTTGCTGTACTGGCAATGCTTAACCACTGAGCTATGCACACCCCCCTCTTTTTTTTAAATTTTTCTTAAAATGTTCCTGAATCCATTAGTCCTAGTAATTTACATACATGTTCCTTGGAATTTTCTATATACAAAATTATATAGTCTGTGAATAGAGATACTCTTTAAAAATGAATATTTTCCTTTTTTCTTGTCTGATTGTCCACCTAGAACCTCCAATGTATTATTGAGTAGAAGTTTTAAAAAAAAAAAAATTCATCTTTTCTGTTCCTTTATTTTCAACATTCTTATGTCTTCTAAAGTGTGTCTCTTACAGAAACATTTAGTCTGATTGTGCTCTATTGACTGATCTGCCTTTTATTTCAGCTGTCCCAGCTATAATCTGAACAAGACTTAGGTAACATCTCATTCTTTTAGTTTGTTATCCTTTCATGGATGAATAGATACTTATACTGAGTTGGGGTTTTGCCCAGTTCTTACAAGTCATTTTTAAAAATAGTCCAACATAGGGTGATTGAGACAGTTGAGAAGAAGGTTCATAAATAGCATCTTGCTGACAAATAATAGTACTTAATGAATTAGGTAATTGCCTTGAGTGTTTAAAACTCTTAGAAGCAGTGCATATTAAGTCACAGGTGATTTTTTTTTTTTTTTTTAATAGAATAGGAAAAGGAAATTAAGTAGCTGGTAACAACATTTAAAATGCTCTGCATGATCAGCAGTGAAAAATAGATGGTGGCACATACTGTAATATCAGCACACCAGGAGGCTGAGGCAGGAAGATCATGAGTTCAAATCTAGCCTTAGCAACTTGGTGAGATCCTGTCTCAAAATAAAAAGTATAAAAAAAGGCTGGGAATGTGGCTCAGTGTTGAGTGCCCCTGGGTTCAATCCCTGGTACCTTCCCCCCTCAAAAAAAATAGGCCACCATATGTCTTGATTTCAAAATAATCAGTCATCTGGTTTTCTAGTGTGAAGTATTAAATAAGGCAAGGAGATTGAGAGTAACATTTGATCCAAATGAAAGACATAAGTTTCATTAATAAATAAAACATTTACAACTGATTCATTGTGAAAAAGTCTTTCCAAGTGCTGTCATCCTTATCTTCACCCTTAAAGTACTAAAAGCCATTTGATTTACAAATTGCTGTGGGGTTGATTATTTTTAAACCATTACATTTAGCTTTCTGGTTTTTGGTGTTAGTGCCAAAGAGTATTTACATAGTACCTCCTATTTACATAGGTTACCTCCTAACCCTTGGGTTGGACAATGAATCCAGATTCAGATAGGACTGAATTCACACAAAAATTCTCAAGAGCTGTTGTTGTGGGTATTATGTTTTCAGGTAATGATCTGTCAGTAGTGCTATGCTGAAATCCAGAGTAAGTGAAGAAAATTCAAAGGGCTAGAATTGGTGGGTTACACTTAACTTTCTTCCTTTTTTTTTCTTCCAGTTAAAGGCATTAGGATTTCCTGAAGGACTTGTGATACAAGCATATTTTGCTTGTGAGAAGAATGAGAATTTGGCTGCCAATTTTCTTCTACAGCAGAACTTTGATGAAGATTGAAAGGGACTCTTTTGTATCTCATACTTCACACCAGTGCATTACACTAACTTTGTTCACTGGATTGTCTGGGATGACTTGGGCTCATATCCACAGTACTTGGTATATGGTAGTAGATTGTTGGGGTGGGGAGGGAGGGATCTAGATTATTGGGCAGGGATAAATACAGTGCATGTCTGCTTCCGTTAGCAGATGCCGCAAATCCACACAGTGTGTAAAATATTATACAACCAAAAATCAGCTTTTGCAGGTCTTTATTTCTTCTATAAAACAGTAGGTACCTTTTCCTAGGTTTCACTCTTTTTAGTGTACTAGATCCAGAAATTTAGTGTAATGCCCTGCTTTATATTTCTTTGACCTAATATTGGTTTCTGAAAGGATCTTTGCTACCTAGAATTTACAGTTTCTGTTTCATGGCAACACTGGATAATGCTTTTTAAAATTGAAAATAATTTTGGAGCAACTATAAAAAGAAATGCCAAATTATTGATGGTTATTGTTGCTGCTTCACATAAAATATAAAATTAATGTGTTAGGAAGCCCATTCTTTCATCTTAAGTACTTGGGGTGGGGGAAGGAAAAGGGGAAACTTTTTCTTAAATTGAAAATAATTACTGCTATTTTAAAATTTCTTGATCATTGAATGTGAGACCCTTCAAACATGATTTGAGAAGCTGTACAAGTATAGGCAGAGTTATTTTCCTGTTTACATTTTTTTGTTTGTTTGTTTTGGGGAAAAATTAGTAGGTGTCTAATTACTGTTTACTTCATTGTTATATTGCAGTAAAAAATTTAAAACCACCATTGCATGTTTGCTTTTGATGTATCCCTTTGTGAAATTAGCACTTTTGGGGCCAATAGAGAAATCCTGCATTCACTCTTCCCCGTTTCCTCAGCAAAAATGTGCTTATCAGCAAGTCGTGAGTCAAACCTGCTGTCTCTTTAAAACCCACAAAATGCTGAATCAGTTCAAAAATAATGCAAATGTTTCAAAACTGGGTTTCTGATATTTGTAAATGTTTTTCCTTTTTAGATAAGAATATATTACCATTAAGGTCATTAGTATTATATTGTTTTCAAAAAGAGGAGATGGACAGAACTATAATCCAGTGACTTTTACTGCATTAAAAAGACTGATTCGGAAGTCTTTTGGAAGGGTTGGGAAACGTGTCTGGAAAAGTACTTTGGAAAATATACAATCAAGATAACTCTTGGCATATTAAAAGAAAAACCTTGATAGCAGTGTTGGCTTTTATTTGGAATTTTTTCATCTCAATATTTTTCTTTGGAATCTCTTTCATTGACATTGATATTTGATCAGAAAGAGGGGGCAGATGTCTACTTGTTCAGTTTATCAAATCTATTTTCCTGAATAGAAACAAGACTATTTAAAGAAATAATATTTTTCCTACCATCTGAAAGTAAGAAGATGAATTTGCACAGACTTCTCCCTGCGTAATCTCTTGCAGTGTCCTTTACCTTTAGCACAGTTGGATGATGACTCTTTTAAGCTCTTAACGTCATGCACTCATAACCTGTCTTATGAAAATAAATGAAACCATGATTTTCCTTCATGATGTACCATGTTTAATTTTCCTGTGTTTATTCCATAAACATGATAGGCTTTTGGACTTTGTATTATCTGTATGTTTTATAATGGATCATGCATAATGTCTCAGGAGAATAAAATAGAAGATTCATAAATATGTTTAACTTTCAAGGTTGAACAATGGGTTTGGAAGAGGGGTGGCATTTCTGGTTGGAGAATGGAATACTGTCGCTTTTTTAGGACACTCTGCTACCTTGTTGCTCAAATCATAGTAAAAACTGGCAAGGGGGAAAAACAGCAGCCGCTTCTTTCCTCTGGAAAGTGACAGCAGAAGTTGGAGGCACGGAGCTTTTATCCTTGGACAACTACAGATAGTAGGATTTAATTACCGAAGACAGCTCAGGCCAAGATTTGGCCATTCCTTACATTACTTGTTTATCTACTTCTTAAAGAATCAGCTGAAACACCCTAAATGAAATAGGCTTTTTGTGCCTTTTGCTCTTATTGTTTAATTTACAAATAGTTTTGGTAACTCTCTTAATGTAAGTGGCTGTTTGATTTTGGAATTTTGCATTTGAGGTATGTTGTCAACTATTTCTTGAATACTTCTATTGTTTAGCTGCTCTGGAAAATGTGAGGAAGTCGTGAGTTTATGTTTGTAAAATTCTTTTGCCATCCTCTGATCAAATATTTCCTTGTTTAAAAATAATGAAGTTTTTCATCATATGATTTTTTTTTCCTGTACCAGATGGCTAGGATTCTAGAGAATTGATTATAAAGTATTTTCAATACATACAACATTGCATTTCTCATTTTTTAAATGATTCTCATAGAATCTTAGAGAGTGAAAGTTGACAATACCTCTGTTATGGATACTTGTATTTTATTCAGTAATTGGTGAATGTAACACATAGGTGGCCGGCATCATGATGTTGGGTCTCCTGATTCTTTTCTCAACCAATGCATCAACAAAGAGGATGCTTGGTGGGGATGTAAGCCAAGGTGCGTGAAGTCTGCTAGCAAGCTGCAGAATTCACCTTTTCCATACTTAGAGCAGCAAACCTAAGGCTGCTGTAAAACATGGAGCTCAGTTTTTAAGAATGAGTGATTCCTTGCCAGATCTCTTCTACGGGGTTCCCTAACCATGAGGTTTGGGTATGTGTACTTTCATTTGTCTTCTGTCCATTTTCCATTTTGCTATTCTAAGCCAGAAAACTGACCAACTATAGCCACATGAGCCAACTCTGACTTACCACCTGTAGTCTGAGCTGGGAATGAACTTTTTTTAATGGTATTTGAAAGAAATTTATCACATGAAATTTTATGATCCAGTCTCAGTGTAGTAGTTTTTTGAACCAATTACGCCCATTTGTTTACATTTTCTCTATAGCTACTTTCATTCTACTAAGGATTGCTATTGAATACTTGAAACAAAGACACTGACCTGCAAAACCTAAATTGAATTCCTACCTGGCCCATTACAGAAAGTTTGCCAGCCCGGTTCTAAACCAAGTAGACTATCGTATATTACATTGAATGATGCATTTTATTCCTTTCTTGGCCATTCTTGGACTCCTGACTTCAGGTCTTCACTATAGTTTTATTTCTGGTGACCATTACAACTTCTCAGAGGAGCTACATCATCCCCAGCATCTCCATTCAGGAGGATTCTATGCCTGATGTACTAGCCTCCTGGTGTCTAAGTGACTACTCAGATTAGTCTTCACCATTGCTCTCTACTTCCACTTCTTACAGTAAGATAGTGACATTCAGCACTGAGCATACTTTCAGAAGCACCTGGCATAGTGAAAAAGTTGCATGAATATGTGTGGAAATCCCATGGCCCCAGAACCAACCACAATGGGAAAAGAGTGGATGGAGCCCTGGAGGGAGGAGTACAACCTTGGGCCTGTTTGAATGGCATGGTCATTGTCAGGATTGTGGGTGTAGTTGAGGGATAGGAAGGCCAGTGACCAGAAGTCAGGAAACAAAAGCTTGGATTTGATGGGAAGAAACATTAACATTTGGGGAACTGCGAGGACAGTAATAAAGAATGACAGATGGTTGGGAAGCCTTCCCTGTGGGTAATTAGAAACAGTGGTCTAGTAGGTTTTTTGGTTTTTTGCTTAAGAGGGCTTTGGGAGGGTGAAACAGTCACATTTGCTTGGTCTCTTCCACTGAGTAGAGGAATAACAGGCCATTTTAATAGTTTCTATTGAATAGGTCTAACAGTGCCTTCCAGGAACACAGATAAGCCATCCCAGACTGATTTTTTTCATTCTCATTGACTGCTATAGACCTTCCTCATCTTCCTCTTCCACAGCTGCCCAGCTTGGGTAGAGGTGATCCTCCCAACCACCAGCAGCTCCACCTGTGTCCCTCAATGTGTTCCATAGGAACGGTCAACCCTTGGTATCCATGGGGGATACCCAGATCTGCAGATGCTCAAGCCACTTACGTGAAGTGACATTGTGTGTACCTGTGCGTATCCCCTGTATACATAAAACCATCTCTAGGTTACTTCACACTATTTAGGGAATGACAGTCTGAACAGATTTAAGAATAGGCACAATTTCTTTTCAGAAAATTTGTTTTGCTGCAGTTGGTTGGATCCATGGATGTGGAACCGTAGACATAGAGGGCTATCTACTCACCGTGGTGGAAAGATTGAGAAGCTCTATCCTACACTTTTTAAATTAGCTCTCTGGATGGGATTTTGTATAAGATGGATTTCTCCAGAAAAACAGCCAATAGGATAATTTCTTGTAGAAGTATGAAGTTTATTATCAAATTGGCTTACAGTTATGGAGGCCTAGAAGTCCCACCATGTGCTGCTGTCTACAAACTGGAGAACTGGAGAACCGAAGGCCAAAGGCCTGGAAAAGCTAGGATGGGGGACGCTGGTGTGTAAAATGGGAACCAGGAGTGCCAGTATCCAAGGGCAAAAGATGTCCAGCTCAAGAAGACAAATTGTTCCAATTGAATTGCCACCTTAAGGTTCAAGGAATGATGGATAAAAATACAGGATTAGGTTATTGACAGCTTCTACCTCCATAACAAAAGTGCAGCAATGTCTCAAAACTGCTTTTAAGGTGAGGCGCTTGCTTGCTTGTACATTGTAAAAGTTGTGTGTTTGCACTCACCAGCTGTTTCGAAGAACACAATGTATTACTTTAAAATTAATTGAAAAATTGCTGAGAATACTTGGTGTTGGGACAATGCCTTAAAACAGTTTGGTGTTGAGGCATTAATTTATTGAATGATTTCATGAGGATAAGTGATTTTTAAACTTGGGAGATTTTAGTCTACAGCGTTCATGTTTTTTTCAAATTTCTTTTTAATTAGATTTACTTCTGGTTTGGTGGCATTCTGACTGATTTTATAGTTTCTAATGCTAGGGAAATAAATGATCCTAAAGCAAAGTTAAATATTGCTAATGTATTATTTATTACTTTAACTGTAAAATTTGGTTTTCCTTTCCTTTTTTTTTGGTACAGGGAATTGAATCCATGGGCACTTTACTGCTGAGCTATATCCCTACCCCTTTTTATTTTTTGTTTTGAGACAGGTTCTCTCCAAGTTACTTAGGGCCTCGTTCAGTTCCCCAGGCTTGCCTTGTACCTGGGATCCTCCTGCCTCCACCTCCCTAGTTGCTGAGTGATCTTTACAGGAACTGCACAGAGAGCTCCCATTCACCTATTCACCCACCATCGCCTTGGAGAGGTCTTTAAATTTTCAATTGCCCTGCTAATGTCCTCTGTAGCAAAAGGATCTGCTCTAGCTAACACACTGCATGTAATCACACATGGCCCCTTGGTCCCCTTTCCTCGATCTTCATGACCTTACCATCTTTTGAGACCAAGACAGTTGCCATGGAATACCCCTCCAGCCATGTTCAGTAGTGGCCCTCAGCCCTGGACTCGGGGTGCG
The DNA here is from genome assembly GCF_902686455.1 of Sciurus vulgaris. Classification (NCBI taxonomy): domain Eukaryota; kingdom Metazoa; phylum Chordata; class Mammalia; order Rodentia; family Sciuridae; genus Sciurus; species Sciurus vulgaris. Next base: position 64,840,905 of record NC_136476.1, read on the forward strand.
CGCGTGCTTCTGGAGAGAACGAAGCAGCACTGCTGTGCCCCTCACGGCATCCTGGGAGATGACACGGGCAGTCTGTCCATTTGTCCCATCACTGTGGTTCCCTTGGATTATTGTCCCTTTATATTTAACAAATACTAGTTAGTTGGTGATATCTGATATTTTGAGCCTTTGTACATATCCTTTTTTTTCCCCCTTCTGGTACCAGTGATGAACCCAGGGGTGCTCAACCACTGAGCCACATCCCCAGCCCTCATCAAAATTTCGCCCATTAATTTTAGCATCACTGATTTTCGGCATTCATTACTACTATAATGGTTGCCTGTGATGATTTTCAAATTTCACTCTAGGTATTGATGTTCCGTATTCTTACATTCTTTTTCCCCATTATTTGTATCTGAGTGGACTTGGATTTCTACTTTATTTGATGGTATATTTATTCCTTAACTAATTATTCTGTTGCTCAAATTGGCCCAGGTTTTGCCATCATGTGCTTTCTTAAAGCCGCTTCATTTTGACATGCCCTTGCCTGAGTATTTCCTTAATCCCTGGAACAGCTCCATTTCCCTTCCCTGGGCATTATATTTAGAAACCAAAACGTGGTACACACCCATAATCCCAGCTAGTTGGGAGGCTGAGGCAGGAGGATCACAAGTTCAAGGTCAGTCCAGGCAACTTAGCAGGACCCTGTTTCAAAGCAGAAAGACTGGGATATAGTTCAGTGGTAGAGCACCCCTGGGTTCAATCCCCAGGAAGGAAGAAACCAAACATTTTGCTAGGTGAAGTCATTGCTGCTGGAGTTCACTGCTCCCAGGCCCCTCAGTGGATGCAGAAAATAATGACACATACACACGTAGTGAAAATTCAGAGTTCACTTTGGTACCTTTAACTCTAATCCCGCACCACAAGGCTTTCTAACTTCTCCCTTTCTATATTTTTTTCTGGGGATTGAACTCAGGGGTACTTGACCCCTAAGCCACATCCCCAGCCCTATTTTGTGTTTTATTTGGAGACAGGGTCTTACTGAGTTGCTTAGCACCTTGCTTTTGCTGAGGCTGGCTTTGAGCTTTAATCCTCCAGCCTCAGCCTCCTGAGCCACTGGGATTACAGGCCTGTGCCACTATGCCAGGCTCCCTTCACATGTTTCTAACCCCGTTTCTCAGAAAACTGGCTCCCATCATCCCTGATGTCATTTCCAGCACCCTCCGGTACCCAGAGGCAGCAGATGTCTTTCTAGCTTGTGTATTTCTAGCTTGACACACAAGCTAGAAAGATGGGGAACTCTCACCTCCCTTGTTCTGTGTATGGTACCTCTATTAATGCCTCCCCAATTTCAGCTCACTGGTTTGATACATTACACTTAGATGAAGTGGTTGTGCTAATGTACCAGAATTTGCAAGGCATTCATGCATTTGGGGTTCATGTCTGGTCCTTGTTACAGAGCAGACACAGCCTACCACATGCTTATGCACACTTCCCAGCTACTAAAATGCTACTATTTTTGTAAAGTCCTATTCTGGCCCAAGGAAATGTGTAAGTCCAGTGCCTCACCCTGTGCTAAGGGCTTTCCTTACACAAGGCATTATTGCCATTCTTACAGATAGGTTAAAATGAGGTCAATTGGGCAAAGCTACTACTGACACTGCCTCCCTTCACACTCCCTGAGCCCAGTCTCCATCCCTCCTGTGAGGTCTCTGTGCTTCCTGCTGCTTTGACAGCCATTAGCTTCTCTGGTCCATGTCCAGCTGCTGCACACCAGCAGTTCCTTGGGTGTGGCACGAGTACCACTTCAGGGAATCACTAAGGTCCACACTACTTTCACAGTGACACCAGGATTCCTCTTGCCATGTTTGTAAGCACAGAGTGGGTTCCCAGTCAGGGATACGAAAATATAAGCACAAAGAACCGAGGTAGGGAACTGAGGTAGGGAGCCCACCAGGGATCAGCCCATGAGTCAATGAAACAGCCGAGGTGGGCAGAAAACCACCCAGGGCCAAGCCAAGGGTCTGGGTTTTATAGGCTTCATTTAGTTCCTTCATTTAGTTCGAAAGTAGTTCCTGCGGTTTACTAGGGTCAGGTGATCCATTAGGGCGGGACAGGAGGCTAGGGAGGGAAGTTTCTAGGGTTTATTGTATTGGGATCAGCTGATCCATCAAGGTGGGGAGTGAGTGCCAGTCAGGTGTGAGTTCTGTGTTCTCCTGTTTTCCCTTCCTGCCTTCCCTCAGGCTGAGCCCTGGGCCTTTAAATGACACTGGGCGGGTCGGGGAATGGCTGTAGATAGGGGAAATGCCCTGGGGCGTTCACGCCCACCTGTAGACACAGTGGGTTTCCAGAGGTCCCCAGGGCCAGAAATCCAGCAGGTGGATTGAAGCCAGTCAAGTTCAGATACAATTCCATTCTTCTCATTAAAAGAAAAAAAGATTTTTTTTAAACTTGAGGATGTTGGTAAGTGAAGATGTGGCTCAGTAGGGGAAGTGCTTGCCCAGCATGCACAAGGCCCCGAGTTCGAATCCTCGGCACCACCAAAACAAATTCCAAAATGGAACGTGTTTACTTTAAATACATGAACTACTAACAATCACTTCTCAGCCTCCATTTCTATCATGTAAATGTTGTTAGGTAAAATCCACAGGAGCAAAACTCTTCCTAATGATACTTGAGAGGCGGGGAAAGAGGTCCTTAAACCAAAATGGTTAGCGAGTCCCCGTGCTGTGTGATGGGTTCCCCACCCCCGACTCGTTGAGTGACAAGGGAGACGCTGTTTGGAGAGGTGGCTGAAGCCCCTCTGCCCTGCTGCGCCCTGTTCCCACCTTCAGGATAAACCTCTAAACGCCCCGGCTTGGCTCAAAGCGCTTCGCGGACCTGCTCCCGGCTACACCTTCTTCCCGGACCAGGGCTCTGCTACCCACCTGTGCCTAGAGAGCCTCCAGGCCCCTCCGCTCCACCGACCCCCCGCTCAGCCCTGCCCTCCTGCAAGCCCGAGACGCGGCGGAGGCTTCCCGCCAGCCAGCAGAGGACCCGCCCCTTGCTCCGCCCTGAGCTCCACGTGCGCAGGGCGGGGCTCGCCTGGCCGCGCCCACCTGTGCGCGCCGTTATTTCTCTGGGGCTGCACCCGTGGAGCTCGGCGCCTGAGCTAACCAGGCAAGTGCGAGAAATTGTGCTTTGACGTCTTCGGAGGTCGCAAGGTTGGGGAGGAGAGAGACTCGTCTGACGTTGTAGAAAGAAAATAAAATGAAAACCCAAGTGAGTGATGGGGGATAAATACGGAACTGGACAAGAACAGGCTGGAAAGGCCAAGGGAAGCCGCCGCCCCCCCGTGTCCTGACGCGCCCCCTTGTGGTGAGGGAGCGCCGAGTTGGCTCCCGGGAAGGAGCACAAAGTGAGAAGTCCCAGGCAGGAGAGAAAGAGCTGGGTTCTCTGGGACATTGGGAGAGTGGATGCCACCCGTGGAGAATCGGGTGAGCAGGAGAAAGGGAGGGTGTCTGGGTAACAAAGTCTAGTCCATAGTGACCTCTCTTGCCCAGGCTCCACAGGAGAAAGGAGAGAGGGAATAACCTATAGGGCTGCAGGTAGTGCGCTCGATCCTCAGGAAGAACTGCTGTGTAGATGAGGAGACGGAGGTTCAGAGGGACTGAGCGGTCGGCCCCCGTTATCAGAACTAGAACACGGCTGGTGGAAGTGGGGATTCACACCTGGCTCCAGGTCTCCCCTGGCCTGGCTTCATGCCAGGGGTCCAGAAGACAACAGATCTCAGGGATGGTCTTGGCCCTTGGCCCTCCTAAGGCCAGCCTGGAGGGAGGGCACAGGAAGAGCTGATAGGATCTGATTCAGATGGGATTTTCTCTCTAGGGTTTATATTACTGCAGCCAGAGTGGCGCAGGGATAGAGAAATCCATCCCTTTAGGAGAATTGCCCTGTTCACCTTCAAACGCCATCCGAACGCAGGCAGCTCCTGCATCCAGAGGGCTGGGTCTCCCAGCTCTCTGTGAGGCATGCACGGGGTCACTGCAGGATCCACCGTCTGGCCTGCAACCCCTCCTGTAGCTCCCTACTCCCCAGTATCCATTGCTGACCCAGTACAGGCGCAGCAGCGGGTCTCACTTGCCCTCGTGGATTCTTCAGTGAGTGGTTTCTGCAGCCCCTGGGCCGGGGAGGCATCTGGGGGTTGTGAACCGGGAAGGTTTCCAGAGAGCCCTTTTTCTCTATGGCCCAGATTGCTTTTGCATTCTTCAGTATTCCTTTCTTTTTAACTTTACCAAACTCAGAATCTCAAGCTACACGATGCAATTCTGAGCAATGGTGGACTCACACCACCCTCAGGAAAGCTCACAGTGTCCCTCTGTGAGCTTGGAACACACACACACACACACACAGATGAGCATCAGTCTACCTGTTTCGGGGTCAGGAAAACAGGTCTGGGCCTCCAGACCTTGGTCCCTCTGGTCACCATATGGGACTGGAACCCAGGAAAATTCTCAGGGATTCAGGGCTCTTGGTGTGGAACAATTGGCTACAGGATTCAAAAGGAAACCCAGGAGTTGGGATGTGTAAGGGGCTCTTCCCCAGCCTGGCAGGGGCCATGAAGGTGGGAGAGACTTCTCCAGGGCCTGGGTCTGTGAGTGAGCAGAGTGGGAGGCTTGGGTATGAGAAGAGTCCCCAGACAGGAGGAAGGCCCTCACTTCAGGAGCTGGCTGTTGATTGACTGCTGTTCTCAGCTGTGATGGCAGAAACCCAACCCCATAGACTCAGTCCTCCCCAACTTTGACACAGATAAAGGCACCTTCTTTCAACGTGCAGATGTTGCCAGGTGTCCACCACCACTGCTCCATCCAGGAAGTCTGTCCTGAGCCATCTCCTCCAATGACACACTTCCACTGCATCAGCCATTGTCTCCCTGCGCAGGTATTGGAGTTGAGCTGTTGATTCATTTATTGAGTTGTTTATGTGACAGCACGAAGTACCAGGCCCAGCTCGAGGCCTAAGGGACCCAGACCCTACCCTGAGGAGTCCTATGACAGATGGACCTTTCCAATGTCCTGAAGAATACTCCACCAGGTGCAAAATCAGCACGAAGTCAGGGCCCACAGGGGAACTGGCAAGAAATGAGGAAGCCTCATGAACAGATGTGTGAGCTGGGCGGGAGGGTTTGGAAAGAGCTCACAGAAGTGGGAGGAAAGGCATTTCAGGCTGAGGTTACAGCCTTTGTAAGGGACAGATGCAAGAAAGTACCACACTGGAGAGAGACAGATCACTGGAGTGGCTTGGGCATTGTTATTGGGGTGGAAGATTATGTTAGAACAGGGGCCCAGTTTACACCCTTGGGTTGGTGACTGGCCAACTTATTCATGAACAGGCCCAAGGCTTACTTCATCGATTCTACAAATATTCTGCTGAGGACCTACTATTCGCCTGGCACAGACATTGAACAGGAGGGCTTCAGGCCATCGGCCTCCAAAGCTACAAGCTAATATTTCACATCTGGGCTTCTGTACATAAATCTTGTGGGGAAAAGAGATTTATGGGCTAAAAAGAAACTAAAACCAAAACAAGCAAAAGTCTATAGCCTGTTGCTTCGTTGGGAACTATCGCCAGAGGTGGGTAGTGTGGTCTATTTTGCTTTTAGTAGGGGGCAGATGTGTTTAGATCTGTTTTCAAAAGATAAAGATGATTATGAGGCTTCCAAGCCCTTCCCATGGCCACGAACAGGAAGCAGGCAGCCCACTAAAGCAGGGCTGTCTCTCTGGGTCCTGAGCTAGTGCTGCTCTCTCTACCCTGCTGGGTGCTCCTTAGAAATGCTGACCATGTGGCTCCTCTGTCTAGTTCCAGGCATTGAAAGGAAATGTAAGTTTCTTCTGGAAAGAAACCTGACCTCTTTGAGACTGGATAAAGAAGCCACTGCAATCAAATTTGTCAGCCTGTTTCTTTTTCCTTCCTGGGAAAGACAGCAGACACAGGACAGCCCAGTCTTTAAAGGAACTAGGACTTGAGTTCAGATCCTGCTTTGCCCACTTAAAGTTGTGCGGTCTTAGAGCATTCCCTTAATTTTCTGAGCCTGCGTGTCCTCATCTGCAATGATGATATTTATGGTTCAACCACCTCACTTTCCAATTATTGGTGTGTTAAGAAGTCAAAGAAGCCACACAGGGCAAAGCAAACATGTGGAGCAACATAGTGCATCTAAAACACTCCTATAAATACACGAGTGCTTGATGTGGGGTAGAAGTGATGGCAAGCCTCAGTGGACAGTCAGTCATGGTGGCCAATCTTAGCAACTTAACAAAACCCTGTCTCAAAAAATAAAAAGGGGGAGGGGGGTGCTGGGATGTAGCTTAGTGGTAGAGTGCCCCTGGGTTCCGTCCCTAGTACTGCAAAAAGGAAACAAAATTGAATGGTGTTGGGGAAACCGGCTCCTATCTGCACAAAAAGAAGATCACTTCATTATATGTGTATCATTAGTTATCGTTTATTCACTAAAGACCTACATGTAAAAGATGAAACTATAAAATCCCATAAATGAAATATGAATATTATTTTGCCCTCAGAGTACATACAGATTTCTTAAAGGAAATCTCAAAGGGAGAAGAGGGATAGGTAGGCCCTGGGGCTGAGGCACAGAGGGGTTTTTATGACTGAACATAGCACATGAGGGAGTTGGAATTCCCTCTGAGAATTTTAAAAAATATATATTAATAAAACACTCTTGGAATGACTTAAGATTTCTGAAAAGGTTGCAAGGTAGCGTTCCTGTACCCCTGCTCTTTCAGTGTCTGGAGCGTTAACACTTGACAGAGCCGTGGTCCACTAATCACAACTGAGATGATAACATTGAAGTTTGGCCACTATGGCTTTGGCTTTGGGGCTTACAACAGAGGATTTCCACTAATGTCTTGCCTTTTTTTTTTTTTTTTTTTTGGCGGTGCTGGGGATTGAACCCAGGGTCTTGTGCATGTGAGGCAAGCACTCTACCAACTGAGCTATATCCCCAGCTCCTCCACTAATGTCTTCTACTGGTCTAGCGTCAAATCAAGATACTATCTTGCATTTGGACTTCCAGAGCTTTTGACTCCCAAGTGTTAACTTTTGACCTGTCTGCCTCACCTCTTGCTGTTCCCACAAAAATTTGGTGGCCACAAACCATTCAGGTGCCGCTGGCTGCCCCAGGTGTGTGTGGGCAGCCCCAGAATGCAGCCTGCTGACTGGGTCACTATGGAGCCCCTGAGTGTCTCCCTGCCAGTGTGTGGAAAGGTTCCCGTGCTTGCGTTTATGTGACCCACGGGATAAGTTTTTAGAACAGTGCCAGGTGTGATGAACTCTCAGTAATTAATAGCTATTATTACTGAATTCACGTTTAGAGAATCCCTGGAAATCGTTTTTGTAAAGGTTGTAAGTGGAAAGTCACATGAAAAAACTGACATTTTATTGTATCAGGAGACACAAGTGACCCCCAGGAATTCACTACTTGTCTGGGTCTAATGGCCATGGCCAAGTGCAACCCGAAAGTGGATGAGCTCATGAAGTCTACAATCCTTTTTATTTTTTATTTTATTTAATTGTTTTGGTATCAGGGATGGAACTCAGGGGCACTCAACCACTGAGCCTCATCTCCAGCCCTATTTTGTATTTTATTTAGAGACAGGATCTCACTGATTAGCTTAGCACCTCGCCATTGCTGAGGCTGGCTTTGAACTAGAGATCCTCCTGCCTCAGCCTCCCAAGCTGCTGGGATCACAGGTGTGCACCACCGTGCCCAGCAACTCCACAGCCCTTTACAGAGTCCTTATCAGTTGCTGCCTGAAATTTTAGGCGTGTGTACTTACTAAATATTCTCATTTACTCATCACAGTCCAACTTAGGGTGACTTTTTATCTGCACATGACTGTCTAAGGCTCAAGTATGCTTCCATCCCCCAGAGTCTTCATTTATTGAAAGTCGCTTGTGCTCAGAGAGGAGGAGGTGCTGGGAGGAAACAGGACAGGCCCCGCCCCATGCGAAACCTGCCTTCCAGGGGAGAGAGGGTCAGGGTTAGGGCTGTCTGCCTGCTTGCCCTCGAATCCTCCCCTCCCCTCCCCTCGCTCCACTCTATCACAGAGGGGGCTCCTGGCCTCCTCTGTTGTTTCTCCAGCTTTCAGATGAGGTGGTCTCTGGCAGTTGGGTGCACTTCCCCAGTTTGCTCTTCTGATGCCCCATGACTAAATCCCTTTATGAAATTCTTCCTGTTGAATTACTTGGAGTGGGCTTTTGTCCCCTCTGGACCCTGACTGATATCACAGATGAATCAGGTAACCTCAGACAGTGACAAGAAGATCACAGAATGGGGAAGGGGATCCATCTCTGAAAAATAAGATTGTTTGATTGTGGAAGAGAAGGAGGAGGCAGATGTATGAAGGTCTGTAGAAGGGGTGTTGTACGTGGAAGGAACAGAGGCACTGAGCTGGGGGTGAACTGGGTACGTTCAAGAGGCAGAAAAAAAGGCAGGGAGGTAAAATTTGTGACTAAGCAACTCTAATACAAGGAGAACCTAATGCTGGAGAAAGTTCAGGGTACCCCTGCCAAGGAAGGATGGGTGGGGGCTGTTACATCTAACGGGGTGGGGGTGGGGAGACAGGGCTCAGGTGGAGCAGGAACGGGGGTGGGGGGGGAAGGTCACCAAGTGCCCTTGGACCCTGAAGAAGAGTTCAGATCAGTAAGCGAGCAAGACAGTTGGGGCAGAGGTGAGACCAGAAGTAGGAGAAGCAGCTGGTGAGCGTCCAGGGGCGGGTGTGAGTCAGCAGAAGGAGATGAGCCCGGAGAGGCAGTGCCTGCCTAGGGAGAGCCAGGCGCAGGGGCCTGAGTCTGGGGGCAATCTACTGGTGCCGCAAGTGCCTCAGTTTCTCCCTCCACTAACCAGGAAGGACAATGCCCCACTGGCTCTCTGGCGTACTGTATCCTTTTTGGTGACAGCACAATAAATCTGAGCTGGCTGCTGGTGCTCTGGAGGTGCTGGTGCCTTTGGGAGCCTCTCCAGGACATATGCCAATGCCAAGCTGGGCCATCTCTGGGCGGGGGGGGGGGGGGGGGGGGGGCACGCTCATGACACTGGAGCTGTCCTGCAGGTAGCTGGGCCCACAGAAGTCCTAGAAAACTAGCTGTTTCGATTTTGAACTTTTACTGAATATGCTTCTCCCTAGAGTTTAAGTGTAGTATGTCTTAGAGTTGCCACAAAGTGAGTGGCTCAAGCAACAGAAATTTATTGTCACAGTTCTGGAAATGAGAAGTCTGAGGTCAAGGTGTCAGTAGTGTTTGTTTCCTTCCTCCCCCTCCTCCTCCTTCTCCTTCTCTTTCTCCTCCTCCTCCTCCTCCTCCTCCTTTTTTGGTACTGAGGATTGAACCTAGAGGTGTTTTACCACTGAGCTTCATCTACATCCCTGACCCATTTTATTTTTCATTTTGAGATAGGGCCTCACTAAGTTACTTAGAGACTCATTAAAATGCTGAGGCAGACCTTGAACTTCCAATCCTCCTGCCTCAGCCTCCTGAGTAGCTAGAATTATAGGTATGTACCACCATGCCCAGCTAGGGTTGATTGCTTTTAAAGAGTGAGCAAGAATGTCCCATGCATGCCTCTTCTCTATTTCCTGGTGGTTTGCCAGAGATCTGTGGAGTTCCTTGATCCCTGCCTTCAACAGTTCACCCTGATCTCTGCCCTCTTCTTCATGAGGGTTCCCCCGTGTGCATCTCAATGTCCAAACTTCCCTTTTTCATAAGGAAACGTATTTGATGAGGCTTTCTCTAATGACGTCATCTATTCTGCAGTAGTCTGTGGGCAGCACCTGAGTTTCCTTTACATGTTTATTTCAATCCAAGACCTCTGAAACTCCCCAGTGAGGTGGACTTTTCCAGAGCCTACCCAAGAAGAGAGGTCACTTGCCTTTATTTGGGCATCACTTTTCCCATCTCTGAAAGGAGAGGTTGACTAGATGACCACTAATGATCTTGCAGCCCTTCGAGTCCTGTTCCAAACTTGTGTGAGGCAAACAGTCCACCTGCTGACCACACACAGAGGGTGAAGAAAACACTGTGCAGCAGAGAAAAACATACTAGGAAATGTGCTTTCCCTCACAAAGCTCATGAGACACTAAGCAAGGACTCTGCATTCATTGCATGGAACTTTGGTTAGGCTGGCACCATGCATTGTCTAGGCACCTGAGTTAATCAGCTTTCTGACACTATAACAAAATACCTGAGAAAAATTACCTAAAGGAGGGAAGGTTTGTTTTGACTCATGGTTTTAGTCTATGGTCAGCTGGCTCCATTGCTTTAGGCCTGAGATGAGGCAGAACAGCATGGCAGACAGGTGTGGTGGAGAGATTGCTCAGCTCATGGGAGCCAGGAAGGAGAGGAAGAAAGGGGATGAGGCTAGAAACAAGGTATGGCTCTCGAGGGCACAACCCCTGGGACCCGCACCCTTCAAATTGTCCCACCCTCTACAGTTTCCACCACCTCCAATTCACCTATGAATCCATGAATGGATTAATCCACTGATGAGGTTAGAGATCTCAGTATGATCTAATCACTTCCCCAAAGCCCCATCTCTGAACACTGTTGCACTGGAGACTGAGTCTTCATGAGCTTTTGGGGGACCATCCAGGGACAAATCAGAATAGACTTCCCATCAAACATGTTGAATGATTGGCAGTTCCTTTCCCTGCTACACACACCAGCAGAATGGGCCACTTAGAGTCAAAGCAGAGTCCAAATTCAGCAGAGGGAGACCAGGTGAGTCTGTCTTTCTGACTGCAGAGACAGAAGCCCAACAGGGACCTGCTTGGACAAAAGGAAATTTTTTGGTTCATGTGACCAAACAAGAGAAAGCTGCCTCCTGCTGGAGACAGGCCCACCAGTACAGCTGGCCTCCAGAGCTCGCCCTCCTCTCACTGTTGGTTCCAGCAGCTCTGCCTGGGTTTCTCCTGAAAGCCTGGCCCTGACTTGTCCCATCTTCCAGCAGAGAGTAGGGGCTTGCTGTGCCTCTAGTTTGAAAGCTCAAGCTAGAACCCTGGTTGGCTTAGCTTGGGCCTGGAGCACAGGATCTTACCTGGGCGTCTCAGCCACATGGCTGAAGGAGCTGGACTGATCATTCCTCCAAGGAAAGGGGCCCAGGCTGGCATTGATTTTCTGGGTGAATTTGACAGTATCAGGTCTTCGCCAAGGTTATTGAGTTTCTGTGATTCCAAGGGACTTCAAAATTGCTTTGTGTAACCATATAGAAATTCTGTTCAAAGACAGGGATGTCCTCTTTCACCACTTCTATTCAACAGTGTCCTCGAAACTCTAGCCAGAGCAATTAGGCAGACTAAAGAAATTAAAGGGATACGAATAAGAAAAGAGGAACTTAAGCTGTCACTATTTGTGGATGACATGATTCTATATTTAGAGGATCCAAAAAACTCCTCCAGAAAACTTCTAGACCTCATCGATGAATTCAGCAAAATAGCAGGCTATAAAATCAACATGCATAAATCTACAGCATTTTTATACACAAGCGATGAAACAGCTGAAAGGGAAATGAGGAAAACAACCCCATTTGCAATAGCCTCAAAAAAATAAAATACTTGGGTATCAATCTAACCAAAGAGGTAAAAGATCTCTACAATGAAAACTACAAAACATTGAAGAAAGAAATTAAGGAAGACCTTAGAAGATGGAAAGATCTCCCATGTTCTTGGATAGGAAGAATTAATATTGTCAAAATGGCCATACTACCAAAAGTGCTATACAGATTCAATGCAATTCCATTAAAATCCCAATGATGTACCTTACAGAAATAGAGCAAGCAATCATGAAATTCATCTGGAAGAATAAGAAACCCAGAATAGCTAAAGCAATCCTTAGCAGGAAGAATGAAACAGGGGGTATCACAATACCAGAACTTCAACTCTACTACAAAGCAATAGTAACAAAAACAGCATGGTATTGGCACCAAAATAGACAGGTAGATCAATGGTACAGAATAGAGGACACGGACACAAACCCAAATAAATACGATTTTCTAATACTAGACAAAGGGGCCAAAAATATGCAATGGAGAAAAGATGGCCTCTTCAACAAATGGTGCTGGGAAAACTGGAAATCCATATGCAACAGAATGAAACTAAACCCCTGTCTCTCACCCTGCACAAAACTCAACTCACAATGGACCAAGGACCTTGAAATCAGACCAGAGACCCTGCATCTTATAGAAGAAAAAGTAGGTCCAAATCTTCACCTTGTTGGCTTAGGATCAGACTTCCTTAACAGGACTCCCATAGCACAAGAAACAAAAGCAAGAATCAATAACTGGGATAGATTCAAACTAAATAGCTTTCTCTCAGCAAAGGAAACTATCAGCAATGGGAAGAGAGAGCCTACAGAGTGGGAAAATATCTTTGCCACTCATGCTTCAGATAGAGCACTAATTTCCAGAATATATAAAAAACTCAAGAAACTACACCAAGAATACAAATAACCCAATCAACAAATGGGCTAAGGAAATGGACGCTTCACAGAAGATCTACAAGCAATCAACAAACATGAAAAAATGTTCAACATCTCTAGTAATAAGAGAAATGCAAATCAAAACTACCCTAAGATTCCATCTCACTCCAATTAGAGTGGCGATTATCAAGAATACAAGCAACAAAAGGTGTTGGTGAGGATGTGGGGAAAAAGGTACACTCATACATTGCTGGTGGGGCTGCAAATTAGTGCAGCCACTCTGGAAAGCAGTGTGGAGATTCTTTGGAATGGACCAACCATTTGACCCAGCTATCCCACTCCTCAGCCTATACCCAAAGGACTTAAAATTAGCATACTACAGAGATACAGCCACATCAATGTTCATAGCTGCTCAATTCACAATAACCAGACTGTGGAACCAACCTAGATGGCCTTCAATTGATGAATGGATAAAGAAACTGTGATATATATACTCAATGGAATATTACTCAGCTATAAAGAATAATAAAATTATGGCATTTGCAGGCAAATGGATGAAATTGGAGAATATCATGTTAAGTGAGATAAACCAATCTCAAAAATCCAAAAGGCGAATGATCTCACTGATTAGCGGATGACGACACATAATGGGGGGTGGGGGTGGGAGGGAGGAAAGAATGGAGGAAGGAGGGACTGTATAGAGGGAAAAGAGGTGGGAGGGGTGGGGGGAAGGAAAAAATAACGGAATGAATCAAACATCATTACCCCATGTAAATGTATGAATATGCAAATGGTGTGCTGTTACTCCATGTACAAACAGAAACAACATGTATCCCATTTGTTTACAATAAAAATAAATTTAAAAAAAATTCTGTTCCTGTTGTAAGTATAATTGACCCTTTCAATAGTAATAGTAATTGCTAACCCTGACTTAGCACTCATTTAGGTATATCCTAAAATCTTTATTCTATTCACCCACTTAGTGCCCACATCCTTTAAGATGTATTATTCTTACCTCATGATGGTTCATTGTGTGTTGACTTTGCCTGGCCACATGACCACATATTTAGTCAAGCATTGTTCTGGATGTTTCTGTGAAGGTGTTTTTTGGATGAGATTCACATTTAAAAGGTGGACTGTGAGTAAGTAGACTACCCTCCCTAGTGTGGGTGGGCCTTATCCAATCAGTAGAAAACCTGGCAGGAACCATGACTGACCTCCCCAGGCAGGCAAGGGGGAAGTCTGCAGCCAACCGCAGTGTTTGGACTCAGACGACTGCGTCTCCCTGTCTTCCCTGGGCCTCCAGCCTGCTGCCTGTCCTTGTGCCCTCTCGACTGTGTGAGCCAATTCCTTCCCCCACAACTCTATTGGTTTCGTTTCCCTTGGGAACACTGACAAGTACACCCCCATTTTACGTGTGATGAAACTCAGATGCAAACGCTCAAGGTCATGGAGCTGTTAAGTTTCAGATCATCATTTGAATCCAGGAAGTCTGACTTGAGACTGTGCCCTAAGTTCTTGTTTTGGACTGCCTGTTGGTGTCCCCCACCATTCCTGTGTTGAAGCCCTACTCCAATGCGCTGGTATTTGGAGGTGGGGCATTGGGGATATGATTAGGTTTTCCTGGGGTCACGAGGGTGGAGGTCACGTGATGGGTTTAGTGTTCTTACAGAAAAGGGAAGAGAAACCTTGGGATGTGGCTCAGGGGTAGGGCCCCCAGTGGGCTGGCACACTGATCTTGGAGCCTCCAGAACCGTGAGAAATGAGCATCTGTGGTTTAATTAAGCATCATAGTCCTGGTATTTTGTAATTGTAGCCTGAGCTAAGACCATGGTCAGCCTCTTTCTGAGATGGCATCCTTTGCACATTGGTACCTAGTTCAGTGCCTGGAACAGAAAAACAAGCTGTTGTTGAGTAAATGAGCAATGGACTGAGTAGGAATATCAACTTCTAAATCAAAGATCTGGGAAGTGCCTTGACCCCAAACTATCGAGGGTCCTGGGTATAGCTGGGAACTCAATGATTGCTCGCAGAGAACGAGGGGAGTGGTCTCAGAGGCACTCTTGGGGACTCAGCTCTAGTGCAGCTGCCTGGAGACACCCTAACACCACTGGAGAGGCACTTCCTTATGTCCCTGGGTGGAACAGGGTTCTTTGCTGGTATCTGAAAAACAGTGTGAGGTGGCGCTCTTGGAGAAGGTCTTAGGATTCCTGGGACAGTATTTCATCGGGCGTAGCAGAGCACTGGTCTCATGGGGAGAGGTGGCACATGGCAGGTGCCATGCAGTGACTGTGGCTGTGGTCATGTGTTGCATTAGGATAAACAACTCTAGACACTGGAAGTCCAGAGGTGGATGGAGGTGAGGGCAGGTAGAGCCAGGCAGTGGGCTCTGAGTCACTGATATTCCTGAAACAGGCCAGTGGCCAGCAGCTAGAACCAGGGGGTATCCTGGGAAGTTAGGAAATTGCCAGAAGGGTTCATTCTTGCTTAAGAAGCATCAGGTCACCGGGAGGAGACCCAGTCCTCAGGGGCAAGAATTGGACCCTGCAGGCCTATTAAAAGATCACTGTTTCAATCAGGATCTGGACTGAGGAGCTGAAAATTTCCTCAAAGAACACAAATCAGAGGCCCAGCCCAATGCAACCTCCAGGGAAAGCAAGTGCCCTGACCTGGAATCTGCAAGGTTCCCAAACTCCAGCACCCCGGGGACAAGGTCTATTCAGGAGCAGTAGAGTTTTGCCTAACCCCACCCAGGAGTAGATGCATAATTTGTAGGTCTCAGTGCACAATGAAAGCATGAGTCCCTTTCCTCAAAAACTATCCCAGCCAGGTGAGGTGGTGCATGCCTATAATCCCAGTGGCTCAGGAGGCTGAGGCAGGAGGATTTTGAGTTCAAAGCCTGCCTCAGCAACAGTGAGGTGCTCATCAACTTAGTGAGACCCCGTCTCTAAATAAAATACAAGATAGGGCTGGGGATGTGGCTCAGTGGTCGAGTGCCCCTGAGTTCAATCCCTGATACCCATCCCCCACCCCCCCAAAAACACCTAACAAAGTTCAAGACAGTGGAACATTAAATCCAGTGTAGGGACCAGTTCAGTTGTCCCTGCCCCACCAAGTGTGGGGACCCACATCGCCTTCCTTCCTGTTTTGGGGGATCAAGGTAGCACTCTAGGAATAGGGCACATCCTCCCCAGTCACACGGATCCCGGCTCAGGTGCAGGAGGCTCCTGTGCTTTCTCTCAGTGAACACAGCCTCCTGCTCTAGGTCTGTTTACTCTTCGGAATCATGACAACCAAGTCCCCACCTGTAAGGCACGTGCATTGCCTCCACTTCATCCAAAATCAATTCCTACTGTTTCCCTAGGGGTCTTCTCTTCCCCTTTCCGCGGTGTCTGGGCGCTGGGGGAGGGAAGGGCGCATAACTGTCAGCTAAGCCAATCACTGTGTCCCTGGCTACAGCGCGGAGCCATCGCGACACTCCAGACCGTCCACTCAGGTGAACCTCAGGTCTCTGGCACCAGCCTCAGACTTGCCACCACGAGAACCAGGTGAGCGTGGAGCCTGAGCTGCCCTGGCCAGGAGACTCTGCGCGGAGCTGGAGCGTGAAGTCCGCCCTGGACTCTGGATGACGTCATTCACGTCCCCGATCTAGCGCTGCCTGAAGCTCACCTAATGCCCCTCGAGGAATTTTCCTGGCTAACAAAGTTTCATTTTGCCTCAAACAGTTGGATAAAACAGTCCTAACAGATTCCCTCCCTCCCAGAGCTGCTGTGAGGGCTGGAAATTCCTGAGTGCCTAGTCTCGTGCCTGTGCACATCCACCTGACAAAACTCAGCTCCTGCGGTATTACTATTGCCCATGCTGTTGTTGGCTGCATCTGGGTGTCGCCTGGCTTGCAGTCGTGGCCCAGGCAGACTTCCAGCTGTGGAGATTCCCGGGGAGACCCAGCCCGGGCTGCCTAAGGCTGGGTTTGTTTGGAAGCCGCCTCTGGGTGTCTGCTCCCAGTGGCTTCCCCGCGTGCACGTAATGCCATAATTGCAGCCTTGCCAGCTGTCGGCCGTGGAGACAACCCAGAAAATGAGGTTGGCTCAGTAAATATTGAACCAAATTATGCAAATGAGTTCTCACAAGAGATTCAGCTGCACAGACAGGGTCTGATTGGTGGGCCCTGGCCCAGCTTGCAAGAGACCTCCCCTTCGCTTTGGCTGATCTGTCAGCCAAGGACCTGCCAAAGAGGCTGGGTCAACCCTGGGGCTGGAACAAGACGGGGGGTCACCTTGCCTGCTACTGACATGCATGCAGGTGGTGAGAGATTAAAAAGCTGGAGGGGAAGGAGGAGTAATGGGGAGAGGCAATTGAATTCAATTCCTCCTCCATCCTCATCTCTCTCCAAAAGAGGTTGCCCTGACAAGTCTCTGAGGGCACAAACCTGGCTTAGGTGATGACTTCACTTTGCCTACTGCCCAGCTGGTGGCCCTCCAGGGACCCTGGGATGATGAGATATATTTATTTGCTTATTTATTTGTTTACTTTTGTCGGGGGCGGGAGGTATTTCTATGGCTCTTCCCTACTGGCAAGTTAAGGTCCTGGAAACCCCTGCAGTAAATGAGGCCACAGTAGAGAAACTCAAGATTCCAGAAGCAGGGGTCAGGGAGCAGGAAGCTCTGAAGCTCTTTTGCAGTCATAGAAGGAGTCCCTGTGGTCAGGGCAGGGCAGAAATGGATCTGGGAGCATGTGGTGGAGGAATGGGCTTGTCTACAGCACTTGATCTCCACGAGGGTATTTGGTTACGAGCAGGCAGCTTGCAGGTAGGACCCGGGGAAGAGCTGGGGCAGGTGGCTGGGGTGGGATGACAGCCTGGGTCTCAAGCATGGATCCTAATCCATTCCTGACACTGTACCCTGAGGGCCCTGAAGATACGGATCAGGGATGTGACAGCACTCCCTTGAGACTCAGAAGCCCAAAGTGGGCAAAGGCGGCTCCTCTCAGCTCCTTGGTGAATGAGGGTGGGCTTTGGAGTGATGCGGTCAGCAGGGCCCGAGGGTGACTATGGCAACCCAGAACTTGAAGCTCTGTGTGTCCTGCAGGATGACCTCCCCGACGGGTCGCAGGGCCAAGCAAGGGCTGTGGCCACGTGGGCCTCACATGGAAGTGAGCCAGAACATGGAAGGAGTGTTTGAGAGTCTTCATGGTGCAGCCTTGAGACATCTGTCCAGAAGGAACAGCGAGACGGGGGCAGGGTGGGGGCAGGAAGGGCCACATTCCCATAGCCAGTCAGGGCACTGGACTGGCTTCCCACTTCCTCTACAGCAGACAAGCACACTTAGTGGCTCAAACCAACCCCAATATAACTGGTAGTTCTGGAGGTCAGAAGTCCCACATGGGTTCACTGGGCTAAAATCGAGGTGTCAGTGGAGCTGGGTTCCTTCCCGAAGCCTCCAGGGAAGGACCCGTTTCCTTGCATCTTCTCATCTCCAGAGGCCACCTGCATTTCTCGACTGGTGGCTTCATCACTCAGCATCCATCACCACATCTCCGTCAGTGTGGCACGTCTCCCTCTTTTAAGGACCTTCATGACTGCTTACATTTGGGCCTGCCCGCATAATCCAGGATAATCTTGTTTCAGGGTCCACTGGGCAGCAACCTGAAGTCTCCTTTACCCCATAGACTAACAGATTTGCAGGTGACAGGGATTGAGATACGGACATCTTTGGTGATCCATTATTCTGCCTATCATAAGCATAGACTAAAAAAAAAAAAAAAATAAGTTAGCACTGTTCAGTGCTACCCAAGGCTACAAGAATTGAGGTGAAACTAGGTTATGCTTGGAAATATTTTTAGTCTCATGAAAATTAAAAAAAAAAAAAAAAAAGGAAAGCATATCAAACAAAGCCAGGGCTGGTGATGTCATACACGAATTTGGAAATCATGGGCCACTTCGTCACTTTCTATGTACCACCATGTCTTGTTTGACATGGGCTTTAGAGAATTATCCTCCGCACTGTTCTGGTAGGAAATATGTTTTGCTATACTGCAGAGAGTCTAAGAGGTGACTTTTCATGGCTTCCTTGTTTTTAACTGTTGTCTGATCCCCTTTATTTCCCAAATTGGAACTCTTCTGGTTTTACCATCCAACATTCCGAAGTGCCTCCCGCTTTAAATGCATAAGAGATTGTCTTCATCTGAAGTTGCCCTGGCAGTGGGAAGGGTAGACTGGTAAATGGAGGGAAAACAGAATCAGCCATAAGGAAAACTTACAACTGGGAAGAGAAACAGATGAGTTCATCCAACGACAAAGCAACAACTGAGTTCTTGCTGTCAGTCCATTGTGAGGTAGCTGGAGATACCAAGGAGATTCTGTGTCTCTCCATTCTGCCTAAAATAGCCTCAGACTTGGGGTTCTGGTTTGATTCCCATCAAGGCCTGCACTCTACCCCCCTCCAAGCCAGGAGCCAATCATGTTATCAATTTAACCCTCTGTAAAGGTCTGGTTCCTCTTTATCTCTCTAGAGTTATCTCTCCCCACACCTGCTCCTGGGAGAAGTCATCATCTGGGGAAAGCCCCAGGTGTGCTCATACCTGCAGTCCTTTGCTCTCGCCAGTCTTGGCTGCCTCTGCTGCTTTGACTGCTTACCCTGCAGGCCTCAGCTCAGATGTGAACTGTTCTGTGCAAAACACAGCCCCAAACCCAAAAATCTGTGAGTCTAGGCCTCTACCTGCCAGAAGCAAAGGCAGAACTGGAGCTGAAAATAAGTTTTTATAGAATGAGATGGTCATTATTACCCTATGTATATGTATGATTGCATGAATGGTACACAATCAGAAAAGAAAAAGTTGTGTTCCATTTGTGTACAATGCGTCAAAATGCATTCTGCCATCACGTATAGCTAATTAGAACAAATAATTTAAAAAAAGATGGTAAGGCAAAATGTCTTTAAGGATCATAGTCCATAGCCTTTGCTGCTCACTTCTAACCCAGCCCTGATGAGTGTGCTAGGTGCATCGTCCCATTTCTCCATGTTGTGGTCTCATGAGGACCTTAGGAGTTAACTCATCATTTCTATTTTTCAGCTGGCTAGTGTTAGAGAGAATCAAAGTGTGCTCCGAATTATAGAGGTGGCAAGTGCAAAGCCTGCTGATCCCCATGTCTATGACCTTCAACTTTCCGTAGTTCCAACTGCTCATAAGAGGCAGGAACAAAGGACCCGGACACTCCATCAAGGCTGCATGGTATGACAGACCTAGTTTGGGAGTTGCCATTAGAAGCCCCTCATTCAGTTGCACTGGGGCCACTTGCACGCTGTGGAGCCTTGGGCAGGTCACTTGGCCTCTCTGATTGCCAGGTTCCTCAAGCCTGTCTCCCGAGTTTATGGCGAGGGTCAGATGGAATGAAGGCCATCAAGGACCAGTGATCCTTCCCAACGGAGCATCAGGACAGGCTTCCTGGCAGAGGCAGCAGGACAGGTGCAGGAACAAGAGCCTCTGTCCTGCAGAGCCTGGGGCAGAGGCAGGACAGAGGGGGAAGGCACAGCAGGACGCCCAGCTGTACAAGCACAGCCTTCTCTGGAAACACTCGCAGATGCTGCCAGAACACAGGTAGGGAGGGCAAGCCCGGGAGGGACAAGCCTCGGCTTGGTCCCCAGGTGTGCTCTGGAATCAGGAAAAAAAAAAAAAAAAAGAGAGAGAGCCCAGGGAAGAATAATCCAGTCCCACTGCACTGATAAAGCAGCGCGAGGGGAGGGCTCCCCTGGTGCGGCGTGTGTGGTTGGCTGTCTTCTCTCCTGGAGCCACGCGCTAAGCCAGGCCTGGCCGAGTGGGCCTCAGACCTGGTGGTCTGCGGGGCTCAGTGCAGGCTCTGCTCAATGTCTCCCTCTCTCTGACCCTCAGGTCCCTCCTTGGTGACACAGGACTGATGTCTGCTCTCCTACTCACTTTACTGTGGTAGGAGAAGTAAATGGAGTAAAGAAAATAAAAATGATTTATGATTCCCAGAGGCCCTACCGACACCAACCCTGGCAGTCTTCTCTGGGGATGGGGATGAGGAGGCTGGGAGACTGGAATGGAGGGAAGGGTTTTCACTTCGGTACCGTTTTATACATTTGGGTGATTTGAACCAGTAATTGCCAGGCCTCCTCAACCACTGCCTGCTGCCCCCCACCCCGGCGGCTCCATACCTCAGTACCACCCCTAAGTTCTTGGTAAAAGTCGAGCCTGGTACCTTAGCCAATTGTCACAGCCAAGGTTCGTGCCTTGGGCTATTCCTCAGGATAGGAGGCCCCTCTCCCTTCAGGACCACCCAGGAGCAGTGAGGATCCAATGGCTGGGAGAGAGTGCTTTAGTGACATGGCTCTTCATTCATGCAAACACACAAGGACGCTTTCCACCAGGCAAGCCCGCCGTGGAGGAGCACCCGGTCCCAGTGACAATGGCAGTCTGAGTGTCCTCCTGGCTCAGCCGTGAATCTCAGAACTCAGGCCTAGAGGCAGGGCCTTCTCTGGATCCATAAAAGCCACGGTACTGTAGGGAAAGGAATTTGGGATAAAAGTCAGAGAAGTCAGGTGTCCCTCTCCTGACATAGGAGGCTTGCCCGGCCCCACTCCCTGGAGAGAGTAACTGGAGTCGTGCTTAGGGTTCAGCCTCATCTAGGTGGGAGTGGGGAAGGACTAGGTAGGGCCTAGTTGCATTCTCCTACCTTTGCAATAAAACCTGATATTTTGATTCTTCCTTAATTCTAGCTGTCTTTCTCCAGTGACTCTGACCTTAGGGAGCAAAGCCATATGACTATCCAGGGCCCTCTCAGCACCATCCATTGCCTGCCCTCCACTGCCTGCAGAGAAAAACTGGCTCTCTTATCTGTCCACAGGGCACCAGCAAGCTCCCCAGAGAAGTCCCTGTCTAGTTCATTAGCATGACAACCTGGTTTGGGCCCCAGGAAGGTAGTGATTCTAGTCCTTACTGTTTTCTTGCTGTGCCCATAAAGAGTGAGGGAAACAGCGGTGTGACATCTGCCAAATTCTGAAGTCTTTGTTGCGCAGTTACATTCCTGTGCACTGAATGACTGATTGATCTTTGGTCCTCTGGTTGTGCTCGTGTCTTAGGGAAAGGAATGCTACTTAAGCTGTCCCACTGAACCTCACAGCAGTCCTTTGAGGTTGGCAGCATTCTTCCCCTATTACTGGTGAGAGGGTGGAGTCTCTGAGGTGGTAGACCTGGTGACATGGCAGAGGCTCAGCCTGAGTCTTTCTGGTGCCAGAGTTCATGTTTCTCAAACTACATTTTGTTTCCCCCTAAAAACCATGAAAAATTCAACAGAAGCTGCTTACGTGAAACGGGGTGCTAGAAGCACCTTGTATTCTAACATTCAGTCTTTGACACCAGTTTCTGACACAGCTCCTAAATCTCCCGCAGTTTCCTGGGTGACAGGAGCATCTTCTGTTCTAATGAGATGACTCTTGGTGGGCTACTGGATGGTAGGTGGTCATCAGAAAAATCAAGCCATGATTAGAATCTTGGAACTTTAAGCTCCTCACCCACCAGAGAGAGGAGAGGGGCTGGAGATTGAGTTAATAACTATCAGAGCTATGCGAAGCAGCTTCCATAAAAATTCCTACAGGGTGGAGACTGGAGGGCTGTTGTGTCATGGAACTTGGGGAGAAAGTAGCAGCAAGACCAGGTTGTCTCCAATTTGGACAGAAGTGGGGGTAACTTTGGAACTCACCACTTGTGATTTGCGGCTTCAGGATGTTAAAATCGTAACTGAATTGTAGGAGACCCAGTCAGTGTCTGGAGAGTTGGTTTACAAGGGAAAAATTCACACCCACCCACGGTAGCCAGTCCAGGAGTCGCCTCATTCAGTCCCTTCTTCCTTCTCCCCTGTCCTGGTCTGGTTTCTAACACTCATCTCTGAACCCTGCACTGCCCCTGTTATTTGACAGCAGCATTTGGAGTTATTTTTCTGAAATAATTAAAAAAATATTATGGACTACATAGTTAATATTTTAGAAATTGTTTATATCTTTATTTTATCATTCTCCTAAATGTTGCTTACCCATCAACATAATAGAGAGATAATAATTAAATGTACTTGTGTTTGATACTTTGCTGACTTTATTTGGAAATACATATTTTTATCATGTAGTTACTAAGACAGTTATCAAAGGTAGAGACTAAAAATGCTTAATAGTTTGTTAGTTTGATTTATAATATTTAAAACATTAGTTTTAAACCCACTTGTACTGTCATCTCTGGCTTCATAAAATTAGAGAAAGGACCAGGCAATTCTGAAATTTTTAGGAGTCCAATTATTCCATAAACATTTAATATAAATTTCTTTTTCAAAAATAAAAAAAAGTGCCAGGATAGTGGCGCACACCTGTAATCTCAGCTGCTCGGAAGGCTGAGGAAGGAGAATTGCAAGTTCAAAGCCAGCCTCAGCAACTTAGCAAGGCCCTAAACAACTCAGTGAGACCCTTTCTCTAAATAAGATATTTAAAAAGGGTTGGGGATGTGGTACAGTGTTTAAGTCCCTCTGGGTTCAATTCCCAGTATTAAAAAAAAAAAAAGTAACTTTAACATTAACAAAAAGAACATGCATGCTTGAATGTCTTCTATGCCAGATTTTAATCCATTACAGACCAGCCATAGATGACCTCATACTGCCAGGGTAACCCCCAAATAAAGCTCCTCCTACCCTTGCCCCTAACTGAGGAGCATTTAGCACTACAAGGCAAGCTAATGTGTAAATCAACCATGTGTGACTACTTTTTTAAACAGATGCAGAGTATCTTAGTACTGAGCAAGCAAACAAAATTCAAAATTCAGAGACCTGTATCATGCTGAGACTGATTTTAGATAGTAATAAACATCCATCAACTTCCCCATTCCCTGATTTGATTATTTATCCACTTCTAAATTTTTATTAAACTAGGAAAACAAATACACTCAAACTGTACAGGCTTATAAGAACTATGACTTATATATTTTATGAGATCAAATTATTTTCTTCCATTTCTGCTCCATAGGACATGGAGCTGGTTATCAGAAAAGAAAGCAGAAATCCTCTTTTTTTTTTTTCACCCCACATTGTAATGCACTGAGAGGAGTGATCTAAAAAAAAAAAAAAAAAAAAAGGTTTGAATTGTAGTACCGATACTCATTCAATACACCTACCACCACCCACAAATCTATAAACAGATAAAAGCAAATGAGGAGCACTCCAGAGGTGTGATCCAAGAGATGCAAAGTTTAAAATTGTCAGGAAGAGAAAAAGAGGGCCCCAAATGTCAGAACCATAACCATGTAAGAGGCCTTTGGAATTGAGGATGAAGGATCCATACCTGAAGGGAAAACTGGTTTAGCTTAATCTGGATTCAGCATGATGTTCACGACTTCTAACACTGCGATTTTGATGGACCAAATTGTTCCTCTTCTTTCCCTTCACTAAGGTATTGGGGTTACAAAAAGTCTGGGCTGTATGTAAGATTCCATTCAATGACAGGGTCTCACTGCTTAAAAACAAACAAAATGTTGGAAACATCTCTCCTCTGAGTTGGGACAAAAGTTTTCTTCCATGGAAGTTCTTTGGGCATGACAGTCCCAGAGAGAAGTCTGGTACCTAACAGGTCCTGCACTTTCAGAGCTGTACCCTTTTGCAAGAGGATTCCACACAGGCTGGAAATATCAAGCAACATGTTGCATGGTTGCCCCGAACTGAAGATTTAATCAACAAAGATACACTCCTATGTTCCAATTAGCTAGACTCATTGCTAAGATGTGAATCATTCACATAGTACACTTAACCTACAAAGTGCTTAATTATTTTCACTCAACATGCATCAAATATTTATTGAAAGCTGCCAAGATACCAGGCATCTAGTAGGTATCTGGGAACAAAATAAACAAAGAACCCAACCCCTGTGTATTCTGGAAGGGAAAGAGTCAATGAAAAGGCACAAGATCTCTACTTCAGACAAAAGATGAAATAAAAGACTGGACTTACCCTCCTGCCTGAAACAACTAAAATTTTGGATTAATGTTATTCATCAATTCTTGACAATCATTGTAAAGACCTCAGACATCAGACCATGAAGGACTTGAAAGATGGGAAACAAACAAGGTGAGCCCTGTGACTGGCCCAACTGGCCACCTGAAGAGTGTTTCCAGGCTGTGGCACAGGACAGGACACTCAGTGGAGCCTGGGGCTAAAGTAGGAGGCAGATCTGAGACCAGGGAAACCAAGGAGGCCAAAGTTCACAAGGCTGCATACCAGAGAGGACAGAACTGTACAGAAAGAAAGCACTAGATCCAAAGAGGATGCCCCTGAGTCATCACATAAGTTCAGATCGGAGGATGCAGGTAAAGAAACGGCACAAGACTTTGAAAAAACTACTCAGAAAGAAGGAACAATTTCAGAGTCCACCCAGAGCTGGGAGTGTCCCTGCTTCCATCAGCCTGGAAAACCACATAACTCATGGGGCATGTTAAGTAGAAGATGTGGGACAAATAAAAAGACCCACGTTGAACTTCTAGCCATGAATACTACAATGAAATGAAAATGCTGTGGTTGAGACTAACAGTGAATTAGATGTGGCAGAAAAGAAGATTCGTGAACATGAAGACATGGAAATAGAAATTATGTAAAAGAAATACATGGGGGGAAAAGACAAAAATAAAGAGAGTGTCAGTGAGCTGTGGGACAATATCAAGTGGTCTAATACACCAGTCATGGAAGTCCTCAAAAGGTGGAGGGAGCACAGGGAAAAAATATCAGATGAAATAATGGCCATTTTCCAATTTGGGTGAAAACTATAAATTCACAAACTCAAATGTTCAATAAACCCTAAGCACAAGAAACATGATAAAAATTATTCCAAGTTATTTTATAATCAAATTGCTTAAAACTAGTGATAAAAATAAAATCCTAAAAGTAGTATGAGAAAAAGGACATTACACACATATGGGTGACAGCAGATTTCTCATTGGAAACACTGCAAGCTACAAGGCAGTGGAGTACAGTCTCTAATGATGTCTTTGGTCAGCATGGTGGTGCACACTTATAATCCCAGGAACTTGGGAGGCAGAGGCAGGAGGATGGCAAGTTTGAGGCCAGTCTCAGCAACTTAATTAAAAAGGAGAAAACATTTTTTAAAAATTTGAAAAGGAGAAAAAGGAGTGGGGATATTTCTCAGTGGTAAAGCACCCCTGGGTTCAATTCCCAGTATAAAAAAAAAAAAAAAAAAAAAGAGAGAGAAAGAATAGAAAAGAAAAAAAGGAAATTAACTTTTCAAGTTTTTAAAAAAAGTACCTTTTATTTATTTATTTATTTATTTATTTATTTATATGTGGTGCACAGAATCAAACCCATTGCTTCATGGGTGCTAGGCAAGTGCTCTACCACTGAGCCACAACCTCAGCCCCTATTATTGACTTTTTAAGGCCCAACTAATAACGATGATTATAACTTCTGTAACATGTAGAAGTGAAAAATAAGACAACAATAGCACAAAACTGAGAGGGAAGAAATGGATGTATGTTTCTATAAAGTTCCTTTCCTATATGTGAGACAGATGACATCACTTGAAGGTAGACTGTAGTAAGCTTAAGATATGTACTATAAACCTTAAAGCAACCACTAAGATAGCACAAGAAAAAGTTATAGCTAATAAATTCACAGAGGAGATAAGAAGGAATCTAAAAAATACTCAGTTAATTGAAAAAACAGAAGAAAAGGATAAAGGAAAGAATAGATGAGACATTAAAAAAAAGAAATTGCAAGATATGTGATTTAAATTCAACTATATCAATAACACTAGAACATAACTAAATCAATAAATTTTATTTTTTAAATTTGTTCTTTTTAGATATACATGACAGTAGAATGTATTTTGACATATTATACGTACATGGGGCATAACTTAGTCTAGTTAGGATCCCTGTCTTGTGGTTGTACACGATGTGGAGTTACACTGGTTACGTATTCATATATGAAGAGAGGAAAGTTACGTCCAATTCATTCTAATGTCTTTTTATTCCCATCTCTCCTCAGTTCCCTTCATTCCCCTATGTCTAATCCACTGAACTTCTATTCTTCCCTCTTCCCACCCCCTTGTTAGTATCTACATATCAGAGAGAATATTCAGTCTTTGGTTTTGGGGGATTGACTTATTTCCCTTAGCATGATAGTCTCCAGATCCATCCATTTACTGGCAAAAGTCATAAAGTTGTTCTTTTTTTAGTCAGGGTTCTCTATAGGAACAGAATCAACAGGAAATATGATTATAAAAGGGGATTTATTAGATTGGCTTACACAACCAGAAGCTAGATGGTCCACAATGGCTGTCTGCAGCTGGAGAGCTGGAAGAAACAGCAGCTGCACAGCCCAAGACATGGAAGCCCCAGAACAAGAAAGATAAACAGTGCTACCCTAGTCCCAGACCAAGGCTTCTAGAAACTACCTGGAGAATCACTGGCAGAGTTTGCTTTGGAAGAGTGAAGAAGTGAGAGTCCAATATCCTCAGAGGATCGAAGCAGCAATCAAGAACCCCTTCAAGAAGACCTGAGCTTGCATCTGCATCTGCTTCCTGTTCTTCCATCTTTTATTCCATCCTATTGGGTGATGCTACCCACGCTTAGGGAGGGGCTCCACTTCAGTTCCTATCTCACATGCCAATCAGTCCTAGACATGCCCTCACTAACACACCCAGAAGTCTCTTAATCATTGGCATCTCTTAATCCAATCAAGTTGACAGTTCAAATTGACCATTACAATAAGTGAGGAGAAAGTACAAGAGGGGCAACTTCAAGAAGTGAGGTGGCTACGGTGAGACTCATAGAGGTGATAGGAGACAAGGAGGTGAACAGATTGGATATCCATGAGATTCCAAGGCTCTAGGCTGCAAGCAGGTTGACAAAACAGAGAACGGAAAGGAGACCAAGGAGGCTGGGGTGGAATGAGTGAGAGGGAAACGGTGGGTGATGAGGTCAGAGAGGTTGGGGGATACGGACAGAGGTGGATCCTGGAGTTCACCATCTTACTGAGGGAAAGACAGAGACACAACTGGACGAGTGTGGCCTGGTCTGACTTATGCTTTAAGAGGCTCACTCTGGTTGTTTTGAGAGAATGGATTGGGCAGGGGAGAACAAAGGCAAAATCAGGGAAATTCAGTAAGAGGCTGTTTAGCAATTCAAGTGAGACATGATGGCAAGGGAGGAGAAGCTGAACCCTGAAGAGATTCTGGAGGGGTTGCCCTCGATACTTCCTGCTCAACAGAGAGTGGAGTTTGAGGGAAAGGAGGCATTGAGTTTCATCCAAGGTTTTGAGCTTGATCTAATGGAAGGACGGGTTTCCATCAACTGAAATTGGAAAATCTGCAGGGAGGGCAGATTGGGAGAAGAGCGGTTCATTTTGGACATGTCGAATCTGAGATGGATATTCCAAGTCCAGGAAGAGGTGGACATGGTTGTAGAGGGATCTGGGATGGAGAAAAGTATCCGTGAATCATCTGCCCAGAGCTAATACTGTGAGATCACCAAGGAGTGAGTACAGGTAGATCAAAGGACAGGGAAAGTACCAGTCCCAGAAACCACCGAGAGAGAAGAGGAAGAGGGAGAGGAGAATTTTTTTTTAAAGGTGGGAAGACAAACAGCATGTTTGTTTGCTGATGGAAATGACCAAGGATAGCTAAGAACTGGTGATGTGGATGAGAGAGGGAGGATTGCTAGTCATATCTTGTAGGCAACAAGGGATGGGCCATAGCACTTGAAGGGAGAGATCGCAAATCAGTCATTCACCCCTGGGCGTCAGTGTTGCAAGGTTGGAATTGCTTTTAATTATTTAACATCATGTTGTTTTTCTTGTGCCGGACTAGCTTGGACACGGGGTAAACGGTGCAGAGTCAAGACCCAGACTCCGGGAGCTGGGTGGAAGCAAGCTTGTGGTGAGCAGCTTGCAAACTCGTTTATTGTGGGAACAGCTATACATTTTACAGGTTTCTTGCCCAATCACAATGTGCCATGGGGGATCAGACCACCAGGATCCTATACAGGTTCCCTTGGTAACACCGAGTCAATTTGGGGCAGTTATGTACTTTCCTAGGTGGCTGAAGCGGAACGCTCCTCCCCGAGGTTTTCCTGTTGGGCCTGCATGAGCGAAGGTTTTCCTTACACACTTGAGACGTTCACTGCTGCCAGCCAAGAACTAGGATTTCTCCCAATGACATCATAGAACCACATGGCATATGAGGGCTAAAACCATGTGCCTTCTGTTTCCAGGACATCTCTGCCCTGATAGGAAGGTTCTGGAAGAGAGTTGAGGAGCTAAAGGACAGCACAGTCTTCCTAGAACCCCTGCACACAGTCCCTTGCTCTCTAGGTACCTCTATGTGGCTTTGCCAAGCTCTTGGTCAATGACACCAGAATTCTGTTTAAGTGACTCCCCATCAGAGACAGCAATGGGACACCAAGGTTCATGTGCCACTCTAGGAGGTGACGCTCTCATGACTGAAGATAGGAGGACAGGGCAGGGTTCACATGTATGTACCACCACAGAGGAGTAAGAAGCCAAGAAGGTAGGAGGAAGCTGGAGAGAAAGGTTGGAAGCTAGGCAAGTTGGTTCCAGGAAGCATGGGGCGATTGACACCACGATGCTCTCACGGAGAGCTCAAGTGAGATAGAGACCAAGCGGCGCCCACTGGGTTCAGCCACAGGACGCTTTGTCCAGGCAGTTTCGGTGGAGAGGCTGGGAGGAAGCCAGATGCTGTGGGTGGAGGATGTGTGGGAGGTGAGGACGTGGAGACAATGCCAGAGGAGTATTTGTTCATTTCATTTGACTGAAAGTGATGACAGGGAATGACAAACTGAGGTCAAGGTCAAGGTCAGGGGAAAGGAGGATTATTTCAGGAGGGTAATATTTGAGATGCGTATATGCAAAGAGGAGAGGACCAGAGGGGGGAGGATTGGAATAAAAGACAGAATAAGATGGAAATAGTTTTGAAAGAGATGGAAGAAGCTCAGAGTCCCAGGAGATGGGGGAAATAAATGAAAATACAGACACCTTGTCATGGACTGGTCCCTTTGGAAGGAAGTCAGTGTCTGCAGTGGTGACAAGCACTGGCCTCAGGTAATTCAAGATCAACAGTGGAAGCTTCTCTGTTGGGGAAATCAAGTTGCAATTGGAGCACCCCAAAGCTCCCTGACCCACCCCAGGACCAAGTCACAGGACTGACTCAGTGCACAGGGGCAGGAACATTGCCAGTAAAGTTGGCGCAGCTTGAGATCCAGAGTTTGAAAAATGCAAGAAGAGAGAGCCAGGCCTCCTTTGCCACCTGAGGAACTAGGGTTTCCTAAGGGGGATGCGGGAGTACTGATGGAGGTGGTGACCCAAAGAGAGGACGTGGGAGGAATCAGACAATGAGACACTGGGGAGTCAGAGGGAGAGGTGGGGTGGGTGTGTTTGTGTGGATGGCCTGTCTGGCCTCATGAGCCCGAGACCTGGGCAGTCACATGGCCTTGTGCCTAGAAGGCTCCTGTGCTTGCTTTCATCCTCTGATGTTGCTGTCTTGACTGTTTAATAATTGCTATTTTTTCTTTGTTTTTTATTGGTACATTGTAATTCTACACTATAGTGGCTTCGCTGTGCCAGGTGTGTAGGTGCACCTGATGTCATGTGATCAGCCTCCTTCCCCAGCACCTTCCTCTTTCCTTCCCCCCTCTCTCCCTCTGATCCACTTGCTCTAATCTACTGATCTCCCTTTTATTATTGTTATTCTTATTTTAATGAGTGCATTATAATTCTATCTCCAAGCAGATTCATTTGTGGTATAGTCAGGCATGGACGTAGCATAATTTGATAGATTTTTGCACAGAAGGCTTCACTTTTCCATTTTGTATGGGGACCTGTAGCTGGTACTATGGGAAGGCTTTTAAGATTCCAAATGTGTTGGTTAAAGTCAGTGCTAGGGCTTTGTTTTGGCATTTGACACATTCGTAACAAAAGCCAGTGGTCCACCACTCGGCCAAAAGCCCCACCAAGCAGCCAGCATCTACCCAACACAAGAGACTCTCAGCCTGACTTTCTTCATATGGCCCCTCAGGATACAAGGGGATAGCATTCCCCACCAGCCATGCCCACCACGACAAAGAATGGAATAGGCTGCTACCTATACCCTGGCGACCAAGGAAAATCCCCAGGGGACGGCCTTGAGCAGTTGCAATGGCCAGAGGAGATCCGTTGCCTCTTCTCCCTCTGGTTCATCTCTCTGCTCTTTGCCATCCATTCGACAATCAGCTGTTACAGTTACTCTGTGCCAGAATGTTCACCCCAGTCCATCCAGCAGGATCTTAGCATGTCCTGGCCACCCTTCAAAATAAGGAGTGGGCAAAGAAAGACCTGGGAGGAATGAGTGGGGGGGGAGGGGGAGGGACACTGCATACCCCACTTCTCCCACCTACTTTTAATTCAAATTGGTGGTGCTCACCTGTAATCCCAGCAGCGCAGGAGGCTGAGGCAGAAGGAAGGATCACAAGTTCAAATTCAGCATCAGCACCTTAGAGAGAACCTAAGCAACCTAGTGAGACCCTGTCTCTAAATAAAATATGAAAAAGGGCTGGAGATGTGGCTCAGTGGTTGAGCACCCCTGGGTTCAATCCAGTACCAAAAAGAAATAAATCCATCATTTGATTTCAAATTCAAAATTCTCTCTTCTCATGCTCCAAGTTCACTATTTAAAAAGCAGGAATTTAAAACCTTATCCTTAAATTTCCACAATGGGATCTGCAGTGCCCCAGGCTTTCTCCTAGGTTCTGGTGGAGCAGGAAAGTACAGAGACAGCAGTAGAGTTTCCCCTGACAGAGCCAAAGACAGAAGGAATCCTGGCCTGACATCCATTTCCAATACATATGCAATGTAAGAGATTAGAGTGACATAAAATCAAGAAAAAATGAAATCCCAACTTTACATCACATCTCCACACCTTCTCTCAACTCTTGTCAAGAGTTCGTACGCTCTCTCCTAGTCCTTCTTTTTGTCATTTGTTCTGATTAGTTAGACGTGACAACAGAATGTGTTTCGACTCATTGTACACCAATGGAGCACGACTTCTCATTTCTGATTGTGCACAATGCAGAGCCACCCATTTGTGCAATCACACGTGTACATCACGTAGGGTAATGATCCTGTCCTTTTAAAATAAACTTTTATTTGTTTTTTTTAGATATACATGACAGTAGAAAATATTTTGACATATTATGCATATATTGAGTATAACTTATTCTAATTCAGATCCCATTCTTGTTGTACACGATGTGGAGTCTCACCGATCATGTATTCATATGTAAACAGAAAAGTTATGAATTATTCATTCCACTCTTTCATATTCTCCTCCTCCCTCCCTTTCCCTCATTCCCCTTTGTCTAACCCGATGAACTTCTATTTTTCCCTACCTGCCCCCATTGCTGTGGGTTAGCATCTGCATATCAGAGAGAACATTCAGCATCCAGTTATTGGGGGATGCGCTTATCTCACTTAGCATGATTGTCTTCAGCTCCATTCATTTACTGGCAAAAGCCACAAAGTCATTCATTTTATGACTGAGTAATATTCCTTTGTGTATATATACCACATTTACTTTATCCATTCATCTGTTGAAAGGCACCTAAGTTGGTTCCATAATTTAGCTATTGTGAATCGAGCTACTATAAATATTGATGTGGCTGTGTCACTGTAGTATGCTGATTTTAAGTCCTTCGGGTATATATCGAGGAGTGGGATAGCTAGGTCAAATGGTGGTTCCATTCCAAGTTTTCTGAAGAATCTCCATACTGCTTTTCACAGTGGTTGCACCAATTTGCAGTTCCACCAAACAATGTTTAAGTGTACCTTTCTCCCCACATCCTCATCAACATTTATTGTTATGTGTGCTCTTGATAATTGCCATTCTGAGTGGAGTGAGATGGATTCTCACTGTAGTTTTAATCTGCATTTCTCTAATTGCTAGAGAAGTTGAACATTTTATCACATGTTTTTTGACCATTTGTATTCCTTCTTCTGTGAAGTGCCTGTGCAGATTCTTTGCCCATTTATCGATTGGGTTATTTGTTTTTACTGGTGTTAAGTTTTTGAGTTCTTTACATATCCTGGAGATTAATGCTGTATCTGAGGTGCAGGTGGCAAAGATTTTCTCCCATTCTGTAGGCTCTCTCTTCACGCTCTTCATTGTTTCCTTTGCCGTGAAGAAGCTTTTTAGTTTGATTCCATCCCATTTATTGATTCTTGATATTAATCTTGTGCTTTTGAAGTCTTGTTGAGGAAGTTGGTTGCTAAGCCAACATGATGGAGATTTGGGCCTACTTTTTCTTTTAGTATGCATAGGGTCTCTGATCTAATGCCTAGGTCCTTGATACACTTTGAGTTATGTGCAGGATGAGAGGTAGGGGTTTAATTTCATTTTGCTGCATATGAATTTCCAGTTTTCTCAGCACCATTTGTTGAAGAGGCTATCTTTTCTCTAACGTGTATTTATGTCTCCTTTGTCTAGTATAAGATAACTGTATTTATGTAGGATTGTCTCTGTGTCTTCTGTTCTCTTCCATTGGTCTTCATGTCTGTTTTGGTGCCAATATCATGCCTTTTTAAAAAAAAAAAAAAAAAAAAAACCATCTCTGTAGTATAATTTAAGGTCTGATATTGTGATGCCTCCTGCTTCACTTTTCTCACTAAGGATTACTTTGGCTATTCTGGGTCTCTTATTTTTTCCAAATGAATTTCACAACTGCCTTTTCTATTTCCATAAAAATCATTGAAATTTTAATAGGAATTGCATTGAATTCATATAGCACTTTTGGTAGTATGGCCATTTTGACAATGTTAATTCTGCCTGTCCAAGAACATGGGAAATCTTTCCATCTTCTAAGGTCTTCTTCAATTTCTTTCTTTAGTGTTCAGTAGTTTTTATTATAAAGTGTTTCACCTCTTTTTTTGGATTGATTCACAAATTTTGTTTCAGGCTATTGTGAATGGGGTAGTTTTCCTAATTTCTCTTTCAGAGGATTTATCACTTATCAATAGAAATGCATTAGATTTGTGAGTGTTCATTTTATATCTTGCTATTTTGATGAATTAGTTTATGAGTTCTAGAAGTTTTATGGTGGAGTTTTCTGAGTCTTCTAAATGTAGAATCATATTGTCAGCAAATAGGGTTAGTCTGAGTTCTTCTTTTCCTATTTGTATCCCTTTAATTTCTTTGGTCTGTCTAATTGCTCTGGCTAGTTTCAAGGACTATGTTGAATAGAAGTGGTGAAAGAAGGCATCCCTGTCTTGATCCAGTTTTTAGAGGGAATGCTTTCAGCTTTTCTCAGTTTAAAATGATATTCTCAGTCCTCCTTCTTGTGAATTCATGTATGTGTAAATGTGTGTGCCTCATATGTAACTATATTTACACACCAATAATACATATATAATATGTATATAATACACACATATATACATATAAACTTAAAAATTAATGGGATCACAGCAGGCATGGTGACACATACCTGTAATCTCTGTGGCTCTGGAGGCTGAGTCAGGAGAATCGCAAGTTCAAAGCCAGCCTTAGCAACTTAGCAGGGCCCTAGGCAAGTTAGTGAGACCCTGCCTCAGAATAATACTATAAAGGGCCAGGGATGTGGCTTAGTGGTTATGCATCTCTGGATTCAATCCCTGGTATAATAAAAAAAAAAAAAGAGAGAGAGAGAGAGAGAAAATTAATGGGATCACAATGCACATAATAGAACTCAAAGACACCTATTTGCATTATAACTTATATGGCTCTATTCAGTTCTTTTAATGGTAGCGCAGGAATACATTGTAGTTTCTCTACTCACTCCATCCTTGCTAGATAATTAACTGATGCACCATGAACATTACCAATAACCCTGTTCTGAGTGTCCTTGTCCACACATGCTATGCTCATAGGCATTTTTTTTTGAGACATGTTTTTCTCACTTTATCCTAAAAACAACCACCCTGAGAAATAGGTACTATCATGATTGTCATTTTATAAAGAACTGAATACCAATATCTAGAGAGTGATAAAGTAACTTCCAATCAACACAATAAAACATGGTAAGAGCTCAGGCTTTGGAACTGGAATTCTATTTCCTGGCTTTGTGACCCAAGACAAATTACTTAACCCCTCTGTGCTTCAGTGGTCTCATCTACAAATGGAAATACTAATAATTGCACCTACTTTCTAAAGTCATTGTGAGGATAAAATGAGAAAAATCCATAATATTTGAGTAGTAGCTGACACCTTACAGATACTCAATACAAGCCTGCTATTATGAATATTAGAGAAGAGTATGCAGATCTGGAGTAGTTTGGAAAACATACAATAACAAATGCAGAAAGTGCAGTAAACATATTTGATTGTTGCAATTTTGTGAAAACTATCTGCTTATGGAAAAAGATTTAGAGGAAATATGTGAAAAGACTTTCTTTATTAGGGTGGTGGGATTATGTGTAACATTTTTGGATTTTTATGGCATACTATAATTAACAAAAAGAGAGAAGACAGGAAAGGCTGTGGACTTCGCCCTGGAGGATGTGAAGGGCTCCCGGGCTCTGCAGGCCAGGGCCTCGCCTCTAAAGGACACAGCTGGGCTCGCCTGAGCAAGGCGGGCTGTGTGCTCTCCAGAGGCCGCCTGGTGCTTGGTCTCCCCGGACAAATGCCGCAGCTTTGTCTATTTGGTCATCTGTTCACCCTTCTCTTCAGGGAGCATTTATGCAGCACCTCCTGTGTACCATACACTAGGTGCTGATAGAAGGTGCAGAACAGGAGCATGAAGGTCTTGGAGCCTGAATTATAATGAGGAACATCGACAACAAAAGAAAAAAGTGTAAACAAGAATGATCAGATAGTAATAAGTGCTAGGCAGGGAATTAAAATGTGGACCGTGACAATGACTGACTGTGTGGCTGCTTTGGACTGGGGGGTCAAGGAAGACCTGGGAGGTGGCACTTCTGCTGATGAAGAACAAATAATGTTTCCAGAAAGACGTGGGTCAGCTGTGTTGAATGTCACCCAAA
This sequence comes from Sciurus vulgaris, assembly GCF_902686455.1. NCBI lineage: Eukaryota > Metazoa > Chordata > Mammalia > Rodentia > Sciuridae > Sciurus > Sciurus vulgaris. The sequence continues at coordinate 64,876,414 of NC_136476.1, forward strand.
CATCAAGTGTAATGAGGACGAAAAGGTGGCCATTGGGTTTGGCAGCAGAGAGACGAATTCCGTTGCAGACATGAGGTGACGTGAGGCATATTCGGAAGCCAACTAGGATTGGATCTGGATTTTAGTTTAACCACTAACTAGCTGTGTGACCTTGGCTGTGTTACTTAACCTGTCTATACATGTGGATAATGACATTTATGTTATTTTTCTCTTTTGGGGGATGGATACCAGGATTGAACCCAGGAGTGTTTAACCACTGAGCTACACCCCCAGCCCCCCACCTCTTATTTTGAGACAGAGTCTAAGTTGCTTAGGGCCCTACTAAGTTGCTGAGAGCTGTTGAAGCTGTTTGAATTTGCAATCCTCCTGCCTCAGCCTCCCAAGTTGCTGGAATCACAGGCAGGCACCACTGTACCTGGCCTAGGATTGTTGTGAAGTTTGAGTGACAGAAAGTTTGTGCAACTACACAGCACTTAATAAACACTCAATACACTTGTTTCCTGTTTTCAGGCATCTGGAAAACAGGGAACTTGGGGCAGTCCCAGGAAAGAGGTCTTGTGCCTCCTGGTGTTCTGTTTTTGAAGGCTCAGCTGTGCTAGGCAAAGACATGGTTACTGACCCAGAGGCCTGAGCATTGGGTGGCTGACCATGCTCAAGCGGGAAAGGAGGGCAGATGTGATCTCTTCTCACCTCCCGGCTTGACCTCAGGCGAACTTGCTAAGGAAATCCTGGACCAGGAGGAACAGCCAGTCATGGAGCTTGCTGCTGCTTAGTTCTGGGCTGAGCAGGATGGATGGAGGCTAAGGATAACTAACTTTGTACCTAAAACCTTGACCAGCATGTCCTGAGTAAAACCGGCACTTTAAGTAATGCCCCTGTGATTTGACAGGTTTCTGGGACTTGCGAGAAGTCCTAGACCCTGCGATAAGAAGAGCAGGGCTCCTCCAGTCCTTGCGTGGAAAAACACGATCCAGGGCAGCAGGGGAGCCTGTTGCATGGCCAGCTTCTTGCTCTCGTCTTATAAAAATGTAACTACAGAATAATGGAAGACCAAAACAAGGGGTCACCTTCCACAGGACAGTAAGTAGGGGTTGGGTTTCCTCCTTCTTCCAAAAGGTCAGATCCAGAATCTTTCAGTTCCTTGTCCCAAAAATTGCTGGGAAAAGGCAGGGGCTGAGTAGGGAAACCCCTCCTCAGAGACAGAAAGGCCATGGGCGCTAGGAAGCAGAGTGCACCCGCAACAAGGAGGGCACACAACGGCAGGTGGGTGGCCGCTTCAACCCCGCAATCCATGGGAGACACTGCCTACCCATCTCAGCCTATGCCCACGAGACCTAACCCAGCCCTAACCAGCACCTGAAGGCGTCTCAGTGCAGAGCTTCCTGGGCCCACTCACTTGGCCTTGGCCCACAGGCAGGCTGCCTAAATGCTCTTGAACTGGGACTGTGCTAATCTCCCAGAGTGACTTTTTTTTTTTTTTTTTTTGCAGTGCTGGGGACTGAACCAGGGCCTTGTGCTTGCAAGGCAAGCACTCTACTAACTGAGCTATGTCCCCAGCTCACCCAGAGTGACCTTTTAAAAATATTTTTATTTGTTCTAATTTGTTGTACATGACAGTAGAAAGCATTTATACATTTTGATAGATCATACATAAATGGAGTGTAATTTCTCATTTTTCTGATTGTACATATTGCAGGATCACATCAGTCATGCCGTCCTAGATGAAAAGTCTGCTTTACTCTACTGTCCTTCTTATCCCCCTCCCCCTTCCCCTCCCTTCACTCCCCTCTACCTCATCTAAAGTAACTCTATTCTTCCCTAGCCCACCCCCCTTATTGTGAGTTAGCTTCAACCTATCAGAGAAAACATTTGGCCTTTGGTTTTTGGGGATTGGGTTATTTTGCTTAGCATAATATTCTCCAACTCCATCCATTTACCAGCAAATGCCATAATTTCATTCTTCTTTTTAAAGCTGAGTAATATTCCATCATATATACATATATATATGTATATATATGCCACATTTTTAAAATTCATTCATCTGTTGAAGGACACCTAGGCTGGTTCATAGTTTAGCTCTTGTGAGTTGAGCTGCTGTAAACATTGTGGCTACATCACCATAGTATGCTGATTTTAAGTCCTTTTGTATAATCCGAGGAGTGGGTTAGCTGGGTCATTTGACATTTGATTACCTTTTTATAGTATGTATGAGGAGCTCTGTGTTGTTTTAGTAGCATCTTATAGCATGAGACCATCTTCTGCCAATCTTCATCATGTTGAACTTATTTTAGGAGATGATGGGGGCTCTGGACTTCAACTTCTGTGGGCATCTTGTATGTGCATGTGGTCAGAGGAAATGCCCAGTCCAGGGCAGTGGGCCTGGGGTGTGGTCTGTGATTGCATGTTGCCCACAAGATCCCAGGAGGTGCAACCCAACCTCATCCAAGCTCTGAGTAGCCAGGAATGGACCACCTTAGGCTTCACCCATGGAAGAAGAGAGGACCATTTTAGACCAACAAGAGCCTAATAGGGCCCACAGTGTTCTAGAGAAAACTTGGCAAGATCCTTGAGCCACCTGGACAAGCAATCTGGGATGAGGTAACTCTCCACACAGACCCATGTTATGAAATACATAAGAAGCTCGAAGAAACCGTTCACTCCAGACTCCTGTTGCCTTGTGTGCAAATTACTGTTCATGGCCAGGGAAGGCTGGTGGCTGCTGGGCCTCGTCACCTGAGATGAGTGGATATGAATGGACTCCCAGAAGGCTTCATGGAATTGTCTGGGATCAAAATGGACAAGGAGAAAGCCATAGTGTCCCTGGAAACCTGCTAAGAATTGTGGGATTGTCTTCACATTGACAGTTCCAGGTTTTCATCTCGGAACCACAGTCAACTGACCAGCAAGAACCTCTGTAACTGACTTCTTTACCCTCTGTTAGACCATTCTCCTTGCCAGAGAGGAGAAATAGGCATACATGAATGGTTTTGTGGCTCTGGCAAAGCTCTGTCTGGATTTAATGCGTATTCGGTTAAGTGTGTAAAGGCTAATGTAGAGAAGACTGTCAGAGAGTAGCTACCACCACCTGGACAGGGGCTTTCTTGAGTACCTTCATCTAGACCTGTGTCAACATCCAAGGAGCACAGTGTGAGGCATAGCTCAGTGGGTGTCCTTGTTTCCTCCATGACACTGGCCAAGTTACTGAATTTCTCTGAACCTTGTTTTCCTCATCTGCCAAATACTCTTTCCTTCAGGGTTAATGATAGAATTAAATGAGGCAATGGATGTACACACTAGCCCCCAACACAAGGTCTGTCTTGTCCCTGGCACATGCAGATGGTGACTCCTTCCAGGCTCCACCATGCACCTTGCCTTTACTAAGACCGTGCCTGCTGACTGTGAAAAAGCATCGCAAGAGAGCTACTGAGGGTCTCTGCAGGACCGCCTTCCTCTTTGGTTCCCCTGGCAGCACACTGCCCAGATGGGGCCACTTGATAGGAAGCCCATGGGTATCCTCGACTCTGAACAGAGGTAGCAAGGCCCACGCCCAGGTTCCTGTGAGGATTCGTGGAGCACTTGAACAGCCCCAGTTCGTATCTCATGTCCTGGAGTTTGGCTGAACAATAGAATCCTCTCAAGGGTCCTAGTCTGGATGATAAAGTATAAACTCAACGACTTTAAGAGACTCTGCAAAGTTCCAGGCAGGGTATGCTGCATTAGTGTTTGCAGGTCACTGTCGCTCACTACGAGCCAGAGAGGGGAGTGGAAAGAGTTTCCACTTTGCCCTCACTATTTGAACAGGCCCCTTTATGCAGCCCTTGCATTTGGGGGACAAGAGGAAACTCAGGGATTTTTGATGACTGGGAGGAGCCTCAGGAGCAGGAACCACTGCCGACCCACAGAGAAGCACCCTCCGGGGGCCCACCCACCTCTGTCTGCCACTGGCCACCGGCTCCCTTCCAGCTCTGCACTGTGACTGTTGACTCACTCCCAGGCAGGTCTAGACCTGCGCTCAGGTGGTGTGTGGAGAACCGCCTCCCTCTCTCTGCCAGAGAGGAGAGCAGACATCATTCTAAGACAGTGAGACCACAGGGGCCTCTCAGAGGCCAGTCCCTGGCTGGGCCTCGTGGGCTGCTCAAGTGTCTCTTCTCCCCCACCCCCTCCCTCTATCCCTCTCTCTCTCTCTCGCTCTCTCTCTCTCTCTCTCTGTCTCACTCGGAAGCTATTCTGAGATTGAGCAATGCTTTGGAAAAACTGGGTCAGGGCAGGCATGTGCAGGAGGAGGACACCCTTGGACCGCAGAGGTGACTGTGTCCCAAGCAACAGCAAACACACCATTCACCAGACAGGAAAATCTGGAACAGCCACACACGGACTACTCACTGGATCAAGGCCAGTCCCTTAGAAAGGAGAGCTTCACCTCATGTGAATGTATAGAAATATCACAACGAAACCTATTATTTCACACAATGAATATGCACTCATAATTATAATTTTTAAAAAAGAAAAGTCCAGACGAACTCCTCAGCTCAGCATCCCTCCACTCCTTACTGCGTAACTCAGTCTTCAGTCAGCTGGACTTTTGGGGATCCTCTCCAGTATCAGGTGTCCCTGCCGCTGGGACGTGCCATGCTGCTCCTTCTCACTCTCTCCTCTGTTGCTCCCCAGACTCCTGCTCTGACGTCTGCTCCTCTGACAAGTTGCCCCAGCCCTCTCAGACAGCGCTGGTGATTCCTCTTCTCTCCTCCCCAAGTGCAACACTTGAATGTCCATTCATGCCTCCCAGCTCTGCCTCCCGACTTGCTGGGCTGGGCTGCTCTTGGGTGGAGTCACATCGTACTCATCTTTGTGTATTTAGAGCTCCTCACAGGATTGAGCTTGTGTGACATTCTTAGTAAACGTACATCAAAAAGATGAATGGCAAACTGAGCAATGGCAAGAGAGTTGGCTACAGGGTCAAGACACCTTGATTGATGACCTGGCTCTGCCAGCGAACACTGTGACCTTGGCCAGGCACGAAACCTCTCGTAACCTTGCATGCCTCACCCTTAGGATGGTCATAGCAGCAACCAGGCTACCTGCCTCACAGGCCTCAGTGGAAATCCAGTGACATAATTTATGGGGAAGCATCTTGCAAACTGAAATGGGTGATGTGCACATCCCAACCCCGCTGGGCTGACTGCCTCCTACCTCTCACTCCTAAGCAAGGTGAGCGCTGGCAAGGGAGGCCTCCTGCACACGGAACTCGCCAAAAAACTGTCAGCAGAGGCATCTCTCAGAGCAAGCCCAAAGACAGATGTATGTGCTTATATGGAAATCTGTTTTTAACCAATATAACATGAGAATGGAATTCTTTTTTCCCCACATCCAGCCTTGATAGCTAATTAATTCCACCTGGAGGAAGGAGCCAGGCCTTGAGCAAGGACGCGTTCTTATTCCATGTTTGGGAAAGAATTTCCAGTAGCGCTCTCATGTGGATCAGGGGAATAAAAAGGGATCAACCAAGTCACTGGTTTTAAAAAGATCTCAAAGATAATTGAATCTGATCTCATTATTTCACTGGCAACCCAGGCAGGGGATGTGATTAGCTTAAGAAACGTAAATGGTGGAATTGGGCCTGACCTCTGACCCCCTTTCCACAGACCAAATCTCCTGATCCCAGACTGTCTTGACATTTCTTAACCAGTCTGTTGGTGGCTGTTAGGTTGGACACGTGAGGACGGAGTTAATTATCCAAGGAAATACCCTCGACGCGGGCGTGTCTCTTCTCAGCAAATACTGTGCCCAAAGGAACAATGAAATTGGTGACCGTTGGCCCCCTCTTGCCTTCCTCCTAACAATCCCTTTCTCACGTCTCAGGTGGTTTTAAAACAGTATTCATCCCTTTAACAAGGTATTTCCAAATTGTCTTGAATGCACTGAGTGCCTGAGGAGATGCTGTGTGCTGAGATGTCCCACACTGTCATGGAGGGTGCTGTGGACACTCCCAGGAGACCAATATTCCAGTCCCTGACCCTGCTACCAACTCGCTGGGGGGTCTTGACAAGGCATTTCCATCCTTGATGAGGCATCTTCAAATCTGTAAAACTCCTGCCCAGGTCAGTGAAAGCACCTGGGATTCTCCATGCCCACCTGATAAGACCAGGATGTTGCATCAGATTCATTTCCTCAACTAAAACGTCATGCCTAACCCAGGTGAGAGGCATGGGGTGCAACACGTGAAGCAAAATTGCATCCTCGGCCGGGAGCCAAGTGCCAGGCAGCAATCCTGCTCACTCCTGTCTCACTTGCGAGCAGGGCGTCTCTCCTCTCCGTCTGGCCCTCTAGGAAGCTGAGGGACGAGAACCCTTCCTTGGTCTCTTAGTTACTCTTTCTTCGTCTAGCTGTTGTTCTGGACTTTGTCTCTGCCTTCTCCCTGGTCATCTCATCGACCCCACAGTTTCAACTACCCGCTTGATGCTGAGGATTCTCCCCCCTGGTTGGTTCGCCGGAACAGCTCTCTCCTCTTTCCCTTGGACATCACCTTGGAGCCTCAGACTCACACATGACTTGTCCTCCCGAGGCTCCTCCCGTCCCTTCACGGTCAACATCTCCTTCCTGTGACCTCCCGGACCCTGTCAGCCTCCCATCTTGCTAATGGTACCACCACTTAGTTGACTAAGCAGAACCCTGGAAATCATCTTCAATGCCTCCCTTGTCCTGGAAAATCTGACTCCGGACATCAGCGAATCAGTCTTGCAGGTTTTCCTTCCTTAACTTAGTGCACATCCTTCCTTTCCTGCTTCCACCAATTTTGCCTGAGCTCCTGCCTTAGTATGGCTTGCCTGTACCACTGTATCAGCCTCAACTCATCTTCCTCTTTCTCTATCTTTCCTTCCTTCTTTCTCTCTATTGTGGATGGAACCCAGGGCTTTGCTCATGCTAGGCAAGTGCTCTACCACTGAGCTACATCCCCAGCCCTTTGAAAATTTTATTTTGAGGCAGGGTCTCACTCAGTTGCCCAGGTTGGCCTTGAACTTGCGATCTTCCTGCTTCCTGATAGCTGGGATTCCAAGTGTTTACCACTGTACCTCTTTCTTAGCATCTCGTCTTCCAGTCTACCCTCTGCACTGCAGCTAAGAGCAATGGGCCTCACCCCTGAGGGCACACTGAAATCACATGAGAAGTTTAGCCCCTAGGTGCCTGGTTCTCCTGGCCCCAGAGATTCTAATGTGATTGATTTGGGGGATGGCCTGATCTAGGGGGTCTTAAAGGTCCCTTGGTGAGTCTAATGTAAAGTCAGGTTGAGAGCTACTATGCCAAAATAATCATTCTGAAACTATTTGCAGAGAAGAGGGGGAAACCCTCTTAGTGGCTTTACTAAGTCATTGTAAGTCAGGCCACGGACCACCTCATCTCTTGCTTCAACTCCCCAAGTGATTCCAGGCTGCAGGCAAAAAATGAGACCTGGGTTCGTCACTATGGCAGGGAGGATGGACCTGTTTGGAGAGAATAAGAAGAAGGAGACCACTAGGAGGCCGGTGCAGGGGTCCAGGTGAGAGATGATAGCAAGACGAGGGCAGGAGCAAGGAAATAATTCCTCTGACGCTTTTCCCTTCCCTTAAGCTCAGAGGCATAATTAGTAAAAACATCCCTGGATGCAAAGGCTGACTTCCCTTTCACAGTTCTGCCTGGTTGTGCATCCTTTCAGCTGCAAGTGAGTTTGGCTAAGCAAACACAGCACCTTGACTATTGTAGTGAAAGAGAGGGAGGAAAGAACTGATGGACACCACAGGGGCCCCTATTGAACAACTGTGCCTACACACAAGGTCCCAGGATGCTAGAGAGCAATGCTTCAGCTTTCCTTTGAGTGGGCCTCTGCCCATGCTGAGCCCACCAAAGCTAGCCTTCCAGGTTGTTCTTCTCTCTCTGTTGCTCCCTTTTCTCTACATCTCACAGTCCTCTTGGTCTTTTATTTATCCTCTCCTTTCCTCCTGGCTCTAATTCATGCCCAACCAACTGGGTGCGTCTGGTTTTCTCCTTTTCAGAGCTGGTGGGGGTCAGGCTGGGGGACTCTTGGAGCCCTGGTCTGGATGATTGCCAACCATGCTCTTCCTGCCATACCAAGCATCCTTAAGGATGTTTTTCTGATAAACTCAGGTTTTTCCAAGAGCAATCTGATCTGAACAGTATGAGGTCAGAAAGCAGATGTGCAGGACTGAGAATTTCCAAAGCCTTATGGTTTCCAGATTGAGGTCTCTGCAGTGGCCACAGTTCTTGTGAGATTTCTCAGAGGAGAATTTTCTTCAAGGACCATTCTTGGAGGCAGCATGAGGAAAGCATGGGCTTAGGAAACAGCCAAAGTGCATGAGTCCCGAATAAGAGGTCAAGTCAACAAGAGAACGTTCCTTGCCCTCTGAGCTGTGCTTATTTCTGTCAATAACTCAGGGTAATACATTTGCTTTGGTTCCGTTTACTGTGAAGAGTCCATGAAAGAATGTCTGGGAAAGTGCTTTCTAAGCTGTGAAGTCCTCTAAATCCATAAGGACTTATTATTCCACGTGCAAATGCAAGCAATTGATGCTTGGAAGTGAACCGTAGGATTGATGCATTAGTTTGAAATGCCAAAATGGACCAGGCATTGGATTTGTCAAGTGGTACATATGGTTTTCTAACAAGGGATCATAATTTGTCTTGGGACATCCAAAAACTCCTGTAAAACAATACTGTGCAGGTTGTAACATATTGAAGATTAAGACGTATGGGCAAGATACCCAGATTTACAACATATTGGCTGTTTTGCAATTTTGAAAATCTGAAACCAGATTTTGGAAAGAACTGTTTCTCTCCCAGCCAAGCAGCAGAGCCAAAGAAAGACAGAATCCAACAGAGAAGGTCCAATGCATGTTTCCAGAGTCCAATCAGGGTTGGCAGAGCTGAAGTTCCACAGGGGTGAGACAGCAAGAGAAGTGAGGCGGACTGGGCTTCTGAAGGCAGAAGCTACTCAACACTGGCCCATGGTGGCTATGTAGAACCAGGGCTGAGCATGCCAGAGTTCCTGTTTTTTCAGGAGAAGCTGGAAATCTGGATTTTTGTATGTGCATGTATATGAAATTTCCATTTTTAAATGCTGGAAGTGGAACAAATTTAAAATACTGGGTGGGCCAAGCTAAATAGATATGCTGATTCCATTTGGCCACCCAGTCATCATTGCTGGTCTGGACCACCTGGCTGCCCATGACAACTACCTGGGGAGGTTTGGGAAATACCAGTGCTCAGGCCTTACCAGAGACTAATGAAATCAGAATTTCCGAGGGTGGGACTCAGGCATTGGAGAAGTTAAAGCTGGCCAGACAGTCCCAGTATTCGGCCAAGTTAGAGAACCAGAGCTTTAGTATCTTGGGGCTGGTGGCGTCAGACCCTCCCGGGAGCTCATTAAGCTCTCAATGGATAAGGCCAGGAATTTGTGTTTTAATAAATAAGCAGGGATCAGGTCCTGTGTCTTGAATTATAAGGTGCATATTAGTCACCCCAGCATCTTATTAAAATGCAGACTCTAATTCAGCAGGTTTGAGGTGGGGCCTCGCATTCCACCTTTCCACAGAACTGGGTGATGCTGCACTTTCAGTACAAAATCCACACTCTGAGCAGCAAGTGCCTCGATCAGTAGCTGGCAAACCTCAGCTTTTGGGCCAATCCCAGCCTGCCTCTGTATGTCCTGAAGAATTTTTATATTTTTTTAATGGTTGGGAAAAAATTAAAAGAGAAATAACATTTCATGACTCATGAAAATTATATGAAATTCAAATGTAGCTGTCCATAAATAAAGTTTTATTGGAACAGGTCATCTCCATCCATTTACATGTTGTCCATGACTGCTTTTTCACCACAAAGTGGCAAAGTTAAGTAACTGAGAAAGAGACCATATGGACCACAAAACCTAAAATATTGACTGTGTGGCCTTTACAGAGAAATTTGCCAACCCCTGGTCTAACTGGCCAGCCAGAGGGCCTGAAACCAGCATGTCCCTGCTTTGCCCTTCCTCTGGCTGCTGCTAATACAGCTCTGTGAATTTGGGGCTTCATTCAATGGGACCTCAGTTTCCTTCTCTGTAACATGGGCATCAGATAACTCCTATCTCGCTGATCTGTTTGGATTGGCGGTATGTTCTGAATGCGCCTGGTGCCCTTGGCTCACTGCGCATGCTCCATACATGACTTTCTCCTTGTCTGTACTTCCTTACGGTAGATATTGCCATTGTACCTGCTGGAAGGGAGTCCTCAGGGAAATGCTTCTGGAGGGGTAAATGATTTAGGGTTGGAAAAGTGTCATATTAATTGTATACAAACAGAATAGCATTGGAAATGCTGTCCATCCCTCTTCCGGTGGCTCTGGGGTTACTTCCTCCCATGCATCCTGCAGTTATCTCTATACCCCAGGCTCCTGCACCAGTTACAATTTATGGACCCTTAGTTTCAAATTCACCCTTCTTTGCCCTGCTTTGTAGACCCTAGAGGTACTTCTCCATTACCAGTGGGTTTAGCCTTAAGCTTTATCAACAAAGGACCCTTCCAGGCCAGGTAAGAAGTAAGGCTTCCCTTCTTGCTGTCAGGGAACTGTTTTGGGCAACTAGCCAGTCCACAGGCAAGTGGTAGCCCCAGTAGCACTCACCTGTCCCTCACCTGCTCCAACCTGTGACCTCCAATAAGTTCCCTTCCACTGGAAACCTACTCCTATTGACCGACTCCAGCACGCCTGCACCTTCTGGTAACTTTTCTGCCACCTGGAAGGCTTTTCCTTTGTATCAGTCCTGTGGCCTGCCCCGAGGCAAGTACCTTCACCACGTTGCATGGTTCTGTGGCAGCCATGTGCTCTCAGAGACTTGAATCTCAGCCTTGGAGGGAGGGAGGAGCCGGGGAGCAGGGTCCTTTTGAGTTCTTAGTTCTTACTCTCTCTCAGCTTCCTAGTAGTAACTTCTCCCTGCCTTGCTACTTCTGTGCCCTTTAGAATTCTCTTTTCCCTTTCTAATAATTAACCACATTTCACTAGTTAAAAGTCCTTTATAATTATATGAGTTGTCTACAATAGTCAAATGTAAAAAAAAAAAAAAAAAAAAAATTAGGACACAGAATAGTGATTCCCAGGACTTGGGAGGGAGAGTAATGGGGAGCTAGTGTCTAAAGGGGACTAAAGCCAGCACAGTAACACACACCTGTAATCCAGTGGTGTGGAAGGCTGAGGCAGGAGGGTCATGAGTTCAAAGCCAGCCTCAGCAACTTAGTGAGGCCATAAGTAAGTCAGCAAGACCCTATCTCTAAATAAAATATTTTAAAAACAGCCGACGATGTGACTCAGTGGTAAAGCACTGCTGGTTCAATCCTTGGTACCCAAATAAATAAATAAGGGAGACTGAGTTTCAGTTTGAAAAGAAAGTTCTGGAGATAGATGGTGGTGATGGTAACAAAATGATATGAATGACTAAATGTCACTAAACTGTACATTTAAAAGTAGTTAAAATGATCCATTTTATGTTATGGAGATTTTACCATTATTGTTTCAAAGATCTTGATATTAAACTTTTGAGTTACACGTGTTGCTTTTATCTCCCAACCCGGCCTTGGCTGATGCACCAGCATCCCCAATGGCCATTCCTCTTTCTGGGCTTTTGCTTTCATTTAAAGCCTCTTTCAGCCAGCAATAACATCCATGTTCCTAAGTGCATCTCTGTCTACCATTCTCCCTTTTCAAACCTCCCTCCCTAGTTTTCTGCTGCTTAATGAGTGAGACCCCAACCTCTAAGCCAGGCATCCGAGGACACCGAAGGCCATCTTGTCTTCCAAACCTCAGTTCCTGCTGCTCCCTGTCATGTTCTCTTGTTCACCTAGCCATCCTGTGTCACCTCTCCTCTCTGCTCACCTTGAACTTGGGTTGGACCTCTCTGAATTTGCTCCTGCCCTCTAGAATCCCGTCCATTGCTTCTTTCATACCCACACTGCCACAATTTTAAAGCCCAAATATTCTTCAAGACATTGCACTACCAGCTCCCAGCAGACCACATTCATCCCTCATTATGCATTAGATGCATCTCCATGCTATCCCTTCATGTCTTATAATATAACCATGCACATGACTCCGGTTCCCAGCGAATGGAGAAGATTCCTGAGACTGTCTCTATATTGAATAATCTTTGAATTTCTCTAAAGCATATAGCACAGAGCCTTGTACATAGGCAAGGCTGTTAGAAACAGAGACTTTCAAAAAGTTTTGGCACTTTCAAACTCATCTTTTTTCTAGAACAGACATGGATAAACAGCTTTAGTTTGCTTTCCAATCTAATCAGTTGGAAGTGGCTACTTGAAGTTTTGTGTAAAGATAGAAGCTACATCCTGTCTCACAGCAAAGGAATGCATGATTGATTAGTAATGTCTGCCATGAATGTAGGATGGAAAATGGAAACCAGCACAAAATAGATGGACATTTCTGTTCTAGGTGCTTGTCTGAGCAGCCTGAGTATCAGTCCTTCGGAATACATACACAACTCAAAGTAGAATGTCAGACCAGGCACCTTGGCCCATGACAGTAATCCCAAAAACTGAAGAGGCTGAGGCCAGAGGTTTGCTCAAGTTGAAGGCCAGCTTGGGAAATTTAGTGAGATCCTGTATCAAAATAATAAAGAAAAAGGATGTAGCTAAGTGACAAAGCACCCTGAGATCAATTCCCTGTATTCTGCTGCACCTCCCCCGACCCAAAAGTAGAATGTCAAGATCAGGAAAGATAGGAATATTCTTTCCAAAGGAAAATATTCAAAATATTCCTCATTCTTTTATGAATCCTTTGATGAGTTTACACTCTTAGGGTAGTAGGGAAATTACACATAATCCTAGTTTTGAACTCAGTTTGGTACATCAGTTTTTGTCTAATCCAGTCTTATCAGTAAGGGTTATTTGTAGAAACATTCTAGCTACTTTAAGTAAAATGTGTTATGATATGGAGAATAAGGTGCTTAAACAACAATTGATAGGTCGAGCATGGTGGTGCACACCTGTAATCCCAGCAGCTTGGGAGAATGAGGCAGGAAAATCTCAAATTCAAGGCCAGCCTCAGCAACTTAGTGAGGCCCTAAGCAACTTAGCAAGCCCCTGTCTCAAAATTAAAAAAAATGAAAAATGGCTGGGGATGTGGCTCAGTGGTAAAGTGCCTCTGGGTTCAATCCCTGATACAAAAAAAAAAAAAAAAAAAAAAAAATGAAAGACTTGAAGGGCATACTCTGGACTGAGTCTCTGGAAGTAGTTCCTGGAAGAACGTCTCATTCACAGCCAGGAAGATGGGTGAACATCCAATCAAATTGGGGAAAAAAAAAAAAATCCTCAAATTCTGTTCACAGTTTAGAGTGGCTCATTCTTCAAGTTCTCTCTGAAACTTGTGCTGAACTTCCATCTGGTCTGTGCCCAGGAACACCTCACTCTTGTCCTTTGCCTACAGGGGGGATAACGCAGAGGCAGAAGAGTCCTCCACGTGAGTGATGGCCGGGGAAGGAAGAGGACACAGCCGCCTGTCTGGCCGCCCCTGCCCTTGCCACCACCTGTCCTGTTCCCGGGTGATACTGCTGCAGGGCTCAGCTGTGACTAGGTGCAGTCGGGTGAGGGTAGGGGTGAGCCCTTCACCTCCGTCTGATCGGCACTCAATGATGGACTGGTTCTGGGTGTGGGTGCTGGGTGAGGGTTCCTCACTGGTGCTCAGCGTCAGAACTCATGGGCTGAGCCCTCCTACTGGGCAGCTGCGGCCATCTTTGACCCCACCTATTCCTGGTGTGTCCCATTGTCCAGCAGTGCATGACTCCTGACCCTTGGGTGGCCAGTGCTCCCACAGGTGCAGTGACTAGAGCCCGTGGCACCTTCCTTCACCCCTCTGACCCTGGAGGAGGACTGAGAGGCAGGCGTCCCTACTGAGCCCACTTTGGAAACATGGGGGCTTCAGAAATCTCTAGAGGAGGCAAAGGAGTCCATTTTTGTTTTATGTAAGAACCTACCCAGACTTCAAACTTCAGGGTCCAGCATCCCCTGGAGAAGGGAGACAGGAAGAGGTAAATATCAAGCAGCTCTGTTCTCTACAGACTCTACATTTCTGTTACATGAGTTAGAGTAAATTAGGTATTGCAGCTACTCAGGTCACAAAAAGAGTGATACCAGACATGGACTCTGTGGTCAGAAGCTTTTGGCAGGGTGATTCCTTGGATTGTCTCGTTTTTCAAGTTGATGTGATGCTAAACTATTGCTGAAGTTGAAAACAATATTTTTTAAACAAAAAGACCTGTTCAGTGTGACACTCTGCTAGGAGCCTGCTCAGTATCCACAAAGTCTTCTGTTTCCTTACTAATGAGCCTAAGGATTGGGGACAGCAATGTGTCCAACTTAAAGAAACTCAACATCCTTGGTCCTCATGGGCTGGAGTTGACCACTGAGGATAGTAGATGGGGCCACAGGTAATCTGTTGTTTGTTTTCCTGATTAAAACATAACTGGCTCAACTGACTCATGATTTTTATCTTTGTCCTTCCTCTGCTTCCTGCCTGGAACCTGGATGAACGCCTGGAGGCACTGCGGATGTCCTCTGAGCCGAAGAAAGGGTCACATGTTGAGGATGGCAGAGCAGGCAAGTGGTAGAAACTTGAGTTCTTGATGACTTCACTGAGTTACTGCTGCTTCTAGACTTCCTGATCTTTAAGAAGAGGAAACTTTCTGGTTGGCATTTTGTTACTTGCAGCCAAATGCCCTCCTAAAAGATTGAGGGTCTCTACTGGCAAGAAAGAAGAGTGTCCTTGGAATGAAATCAGGGGGTCCATGAAGATTAGAGACTGACAGGGCAACTGCCACCTAAGTGCTTCCAGGATATCCGAGAGTCAATTGTGAGAAGAGGCACCTGCCTTGGGGACTGTCAGAGGGCTGGATTTGATGCCGATGACGGAGGTGACCACCACAGTGTGTGTGGCACTTAGTAGGTGCTCTACAGATATAGATCGGTTGTGGCTTTCCTCCTGCACCTTTAGGGTCTCATTAGGTAGCAGCTCAATTAAAAACTAAACTGTGATCGCAAGACCGAACAGAACTTGAACAGTCCTCTGGTCCCCATTTAAGGCCAGAATCTCATCGCAATATCCTTACAAATGAAGAACCAGCTTCTCTTGCCCACTGTCAGGAGCAGGTGCTCACAATGCCCACGGACAAGCTCTGGACAGATGTGCTTCATGCCAGGTTTCTTTTTTTCTGAGCTGAGTTGAACTTGCCTCCCAGAAACCAGGCTGTAGCATATTCTGAGGTGCCTGAGTACTATCTTCCTGAATTCTGCTTGGCCCTCCCCTCGCCAGCTCCCTCAATGACACGCTCTCTGCCAAGGTCGCTGCTTCTTTCATTGCACCTGTCAATTCCTCCCCTGTGGTCAGAATTAGGTCCAGAGCAGCCTCTTCCCATAGCACCAGACACAGGCAGGCAACTCACAAACCAAACTGGGTGTGCAGGTGTGCGTCTTCCACTTCGCAGTGTGTGTGTGTGTCTGTGTCTGTGTGTGTCTGTGTGTGTGTGTGTGTGTGTGTGTGTGTGTGTGTGTGTGATTAGTGCTGTGTCGGTCAGCTTTCCCACTGCAACAAACACCTGAGGAAATCACCTGTAAAGAGAAAAGTTTTCTTTGGGCTCAGTTCCAGAGATTCTGGTCTCTGAATGGTTGTCCCTGTTGCCTTGGGGCCGGTGGCAGGGTAGCTCGCTGTGGCAGGCAATGCCTGGCACAGCACAGCCTGCTCCCCTCGTGTTTGGAAAGTATGAGAGGAATGAAGAAAGGGGCCAGAGTCCCACTGTCCTTTCAAAGGCACCCTCCACATGGCCTGAAGAGCCCCCATCAGACCCTCATCTCTTTTCTGTGTGTATCAAAATATATTGATTTCTTCCTTAGATTTTTTAAAAAGTTTTTTGTTATTTTTAATTTGTTCTTAATAGTTATACATGGCAGTAAAATGTATTATGGCATAGTGCAAACACATGGAGTATAACTTCTCGTGCTCCTGGTTGTACATGATGTAGAATCACATCGTCCTATAACCTTAAATGCACATAGGAGTTATGTTCCCTTCATTCTATTGTCTTTCCTGTTCCCATTCCCCATCCCTTCCCTTCATTCCCCTTTGTCTAATCCAATGAACTTCTATTCTTCCCTATCCACCCCCTCTTATTGTGAGTTGGCATCTGCATATCAGAGAAAACGTTCAGCCTTTGTTTTATTGGAATTGGCTTATTTCACTTAGCACGATAGTCTCCAGTTCCATCCATTTACCTGCAAATACCATAATTTAATTTCTCTTTATGGTTGAGTAATATTTCATTGTACATATATACCACAGTATCTTTATCCATTCAATCTGTTGTAGGGTTCTAACTTGGTTCCATAGGTTAGCTATTGTGAATTGAGCTGCTATAAACATTGACGTGGCTGCATCACGTATGCTGATTTTAAGTCCTTCAGGTGTATACTGAGGAGTGGGATAACTGGGCAAATGGTGGTTCCATTCCAAGTTTTCTGAGGAATCTCCATACTGCTTTCCACAGTGGTTGCATCAATTTGCAGTCCCACCAGCAATGGATGAGTGTACCTTTTCCCCACATCCTTGCCAACATTTATTGTTTCTTGCATTCTTGATAATTGCCATTCTGACTAGAGTGAGATGAAATCTCAGTGTAGTTTCGTGTTTCTCTAACTGCTGGACATGTTGAACATTTTTTCATATAGTTGTTGACTGATCCTATTTCTTCTTCTGTGAAGTGTCTGTTCAGTTCCTTTGCCCATTTATTGATTGAGTTATTTGGGGGTTTTTGGCATTAAGTTTTTTGAGTTCTTTATGTATCCTGGAGATTAATGCTCTATCTGAGGTGCAAGTAGCAAAGATTTTCTCCCATTCTATAGACTCTCTCTTCACATTTTTGTTTCCTTTGCTGTGAAGAAGGTTTTAGTTTGATTCCATCCCATTTTTTGATTCTTGATTTTATTTCTTGCACTTTAGGAGTGTCATTGAGGAATTTTGTTCCTAGGCCAATATGATGGAGATTTGGGACTACTTTTTCTTCTATTAGGCACAGGGTCTCTGGTCTAATGCCTACGTCCTTGATACACTTTGAGTTGAGTTTTGTCCAGGGTAAGAGATAGGGATTTAATTTCATTTTGCTGCATATGGATTTCCAGTTTTCCCAGCACCACTTGTTGAAGAGGCTATCTTTTCTCTAATGTATGTTTATGTCACCTTTGTGTAGTATGAGATAACTGTATTTATGTGGGATTGTCTCTGTGTCTTCTGTTCTCTTCCATTGGTCTTCATGACTGTTTTGGTGCCAATATCATATTTTTTTTTTTTACTATAGCTCTGTAGTATAATTTAAGGTCTGGTATTGTGATGCTTCCTGCTTCACTTTTCTCACTAAGGATGGCTTTGGCTATCTTGGTCTCTTATTTTTCCAAATTAATTTCATGATTGCTTTTTCTATTGCTATGAAAAACATCATTGGAATTTTAATAGGAATTGCATTGAGTCTGTATAGCACTTTTGAAAGTATGGCCATTTTGACAATGTTAATTCTGCCTATCCAAGAACATGGGAAATCTTTCCTTCTTCTAAGGTCTTCAATTTCTTTCTTTAGTGTTCAGTAGTTTTTATTGTAGAGGCTTTTCACCTCTTTTGTTAGATTGATTCCAAAATATTTTTGAGATTACTGTGAATGGGGTAGTTTTCCTCATTTCTCTTTCAATAGATTCACCATTGCTGTATAGAAATGCAATTGATTTATGGGTGTAAATTTTATATCCTGCTATTCTGCTGAATTAGTTTATGAGTTCTAGAAGTTGTCTGGTGGAGTTTTTTGGGTCTTCTAAATATAAACTCATGTCAGCAATAGTGATAGTTTGATTTCTTCTTTTCCTATTCATATCCCTTTAATTTCTTTCTCTTGTCTAATTGCACTGGTTCAAGTTTCAAGGACTATGTTGAATAGAAGTGGTAAAAGAGGGCATTCTTGTCTTTTCCAGTTTTTAGAGGGAATGCTTTCAATTTTTCTCCATTTAGAATGATGTTGACCTTGGGCTTAACATATATCAGTTTTACAATGTTGGGGTGTTCCTACCATCCCTGGTTTTTCTAGTGTTTTGAACATGAAGGGGTGCTGTATTTTGTCAAGTGCTTTTTCTTCAAGGGCTCACCTCTTGAAGCTTCTACCATCTCCCAGTAGCAGTAGTCTGGGGACCAAGCCTTTGACATGTAGGCCTTTGATGGACATTTAAGATTTGAACTATAACAAATGCCAACATTTAAAAACCAGAAGATTTTGCATTTTAAAAATCCAGGTAACTGTGGAGTATTTGTCAATCCCAAGTCTTCTTTCTTATATGCTAAGAGTTGTCTGCACTGAGTGGAGGCCACCCAGACAGGGGCACAGGGCCCAGCTGTTTGCTGTGCTGCTGACACTCCACCCACCCTGGCTCACTCGTTGACATCCAGTGCCAGCTCCTACAGGCCTTGAGTCTGCATCCTGTACCCCATGCAGCAGCGTACCCCTTGTAGGCAAGCAGATCAGTTTCAGCCGGAACCAAGGTAAAGCACATTTCCAAAGGCAACTTGACCTTCTGAAAATTCTTTCATTGTTTTTGGATGCCACTAATTCATTCTAAAGAAACATGTCCCTGTTCTTAAGGAACACGTGTAAATATTTCATAACAGCATTGCTTTTGATAAGGAAGAGCTGACAGAAACTTAAATGCTTGCCTGCTGGGGAGTGTGGCCAAGTCAACCACAGTTCCTTCCTGCTGTGGAGTACTACATAGCAATAAAATAGAATAATAGTAATAGCAAGTAAAAATAAGACTATGTTCAGATTTTGAAAATCTCTTACCTAATATCGAGTGAAAATAGTAATTTGCAAGCTAATACAAAATATGATGTTGTGATTTATGTTTAAAGGACAAAATATGTCTGAGAGTGGTGAAACACACCTGGAGTCCTAGCTACTCACGAGACTGAGGCAGAAGAATCATAAATTTGAGGCTAACCTGGGTAACAGGGTGATCCTGTCTCAAAATAAAAAATAAAAAATATTTGGTATGTAGCTCAGTGGTACAGTGCCCCAGGGTTCAGTCTCTAGTACTACAAAAACAAAAAGAAAAGGAAAAAGCCATGTTTACATGAGTATATGTATATAAATGGATAGAAAAGGCTCAAGATGGCCGCATAGTAACTTACTGCAGTCGTACTGCCAGTACGGAACTGGAATGAGGGACGAGAGTTAAGGACAGCTTTGACTTCATGAGCATCGTTTCGATTTTTTTTTCTGTGAGATTTTGTTTATGTATTGTTTGGGTTGTTGAAATCAAATTAAGAAGACAACCCCTGCTGTGTGCAGAAGCTCATTTTTATCCTCAAGACTGTGACTATGGAGAAATGAACCACCTGGAATCACACCCTGTTTGCGAACTTAGTTAATCTGTCGTGCATTTCCACAGAGTCAGTCCGTACCTCTGGGTTTTTCTGGGATAGTTCCAACTTTAAATGTTCTGTGTCCCCATAAATACACTCCTTCTTGCCAGACATAGTCTTCTGATTCTAGGTACGGAAAATGCAGTCACTGTATACCTTACACAAATGGCTGTTTCTAAGCAACTGCATATCAAGGATATATCCGATTTACCAAAAATATACCCTGGAAGCCTCTGTGTCCCCAAACAGGGCTCCATAATGTATCACTTCTGACCAATATAAATTCTTGTGGGTTCAGAGAATGAGGGAAATTCAGCCAAGTGTTCCCTCTCAGCTCCAAATGGCATAATGACAGCCCTGTTGAAATAGCACCCACAGGGCCCTGCACTGCGGGCCTTGCCGCCTGCAGGTCCTTGCGCTTCTTCAGAGGCTGATCACTGGCCTCCACCAGCTGCTCTTCACCTCTGGACAGATGCTCCAGGTGAGGAGGCCCAGGGAGGGACTGGGGGACACTTACACATCTGGCAGAAGCCTCCCATCCAACCATCTGGGACAAAATTGAGATTGGTCTCTGAGCAGAGGAGGAAAGCCTTGCTCAGAGCACTGTTCACTCTTCAGATGAGACGTAACCTGGCATCTAAGGATGGCCTGGTCCCTAACAGGGTTAAGACGAGCCCCGTGGGCAAGCTGTCCCCAGAGAAGGGGCTTTCCAAAGCAGGAATGTGACTTTTTATTGGGCCAATTGTGGTATGAAAACAAAGCAGAGCCACAATAAAATGTCACTTCACATGTATCTGGATGGCTATTATAAAAACAGGAGCAACTCAACAAGGCGCAAAAACAGAAAAAAACATAGGTTAAAAAGAATATGAAAGAATCTGGACCCTAGTCCATTGCTGGGTGGGGGGGGGGGGAGCATAAAATGGTACAGCTGCCATGGAAAGCAGCATGGGGGTTCCCCCCAAAAATTAAACATAGAGTTACCGCATAACCCAGCAATTCTACTTCCAGGTATGTCACCAAAAGATTTCAAAGCAGAGACTCAAGCTGGTATGTGTCCAATAATATTCACAGTCATATCCAGGAGATGGAAGCCATGCAGATGTCCACCAATGAATAAATGGATCGACAAAATGTGGACTACACACATAATGGAATATTATACAGACTTAAAAAGACCGAGCTTATACACCCTGCAAACTGGATGATCCTTGAAGACATGCGGTGATGTAAGTCAATCACAAAAGTGCTTGTGACTCCACTTATATGTGGTAACAAGAGCCGTCAAATTCACAGAGACAGAAAGCAGAGTTGGGGTTTCCAGGGCTTGTCAGGTGGGAGGAACCAGGAATTGTTTAACAAGAACAGAGTTTCAGTTAAGAAAAAGGAAAAATTTCTGGAAAGAGTATCAACGACTGTACGACAATATGAATATACTTAAGTACAGCTAAAATGATAAATTTCATGTTAGGTATACTTTACCACAATGAAAAGAGACAGAGAGAGAAAGAGGAATGAGACCCAGGGCAGAGCAGGCCACTGTGGTAGCAAGGAGACATGCGTAGGAAGTGAGAAGCATCCCATAAGTCTCTAGGATTTCATCTGCTGCCATCCAGGCTTTGGCCTTCTTTTCATGGATGAGCTCTTGTGAAAAAGTTGTAGAGCAGACATGAGAGCTGGCTGCATGCTCATCTGGACCAGATGTCTTCATAAATCCAAAGCAAGTTAAAGCTAGCGATACCTTTGGGTGTGCAGCTCTTTGTTCTTGCTTTGCTAAAGGCTGTCAGGAAAGTAAGAACTCACATTCAACCTGACCGGGTGCGTGTTGTACTCATTTTCCTTTAGGAGGCCATGCTTTTCGTCTTTGCTTATTTTCCCCTCCTTAGGGGGCAACTGCATGTTAAATCCACTTGCCTTTGTCAACGCAAAGGTGAAATTGCATATGGCGGGCATGCCTATTGCACAGAGATGGGATTGACTGGGTGGAAGGGATGTGAAGGCTGAGGTCCTTGGGTGGTTGTGAGGGATAAGGTGTGATTGAATATACCTGTTGGGAGCTGCATGGGGGGTGGTATGTGAGATGAGGCTGCTGAGTGGCTAAAAGGCCAGGGATAGGCGTAGAGGCAGTGGGGAGGTGGTGGTAGATGTTTACAAGAGCTCCCATCCAGAAATTCTTCCACCAACCCTTGGAGGAAGCACAACTGTTAGGCATCCCCATGGGTCAGATAAGAAAAAGGAGGCTTAGAGAGAGGAAGAAATTATTGCAATGAGTATTGGCTGATCTGGGAGTAGAACCATGTTTCCTGGGCCAAGATCCAAGGCACTTAGTACCCACTCTCTTTTTTTTTTTTTTTTTTTGAAACAGGGATTGAACCCAGGGACATTGTACCACTGAGATACATCCCCAGCCCTTTTTATTTTTGTTTTGAGACAGGGTCTTCCTGAAATGCTTGGGGCCTCACTAAGTTGCTGAGGCTGGCCTTGAGCTCGAGATCCTCCTGCCTCAGCCTCCTGAGTTACTGGGTTAGAGGCATACACCACTATGCCTGGGTAGTACCTGTTCTTAGTATATAAAAATTGAAATTCCCAACTCATTTACTGGTTCTCAATAACACTTGTATTTGCAAGTATAGAAATGCACTTCTAAGCCAGAATAATCACTCACACAATGAGTGTGTCTAATATTCAAAGATAATCCCCATGATCTCCATCTGGTGTTATGCACTTGACTGTGGGTGAGAACTGCTACCAACAGATACCAACAGAATATGGCAAAGGTGTTGGCTATTACAGCTGTGATTACAGTATATTATTTAGTGAAGGTGATGGAATTTTACAGATGTAATTAAGGTCTAATCAGTTGACTTTGTGTGATAAAAGTGATATTAACCTGAGTTGACCTGACTAAATTGGATGAGCCTTTAAAAAAAAAAAAAAAATATATATATATATATATATATATATTAGTTGTCAGTGGACATTTATTTATTATATGGTGCTGAGAATCCAACCCAGTGCCTCACACATGCTGGGCAAGGGCTCCACCTCTGAGACACGGCCCTGGCCCCTCATCTGAGGCTTTTACAAAGGGCCCAGGCTTTGCCTGAAATCAGAGACTCCAAGCAGCAGAAAAACACCCACTCCACTGTTGACTTGTTCTTTGTACTGGAGATTGAACACAGGGGCACTTAACCACTGAGCCACATCCCCAGCCATTTTTATACTTTTATTTGAAGACAGGGTCTTGCTGAATTGCTTAGGCCTTCACTAAGTTACTGAGGCTTTTGAAATCACCATCCTCCTGCCTCAGCCTCCCGAGCCGCTGGAATTGCAGACATGCGCCGCCGTGCCCAGCTCCACTGCTGACTTTAAGAGACAAGCTGCCAGAGAAGGAGAAAGAGAAGGAAATGGGAAGGGGAAGGGGACAGAAGAAAAAGAAACAAGCTGCCTTGAGTTCTACAGGTACAGAGAAACCCTGAGGAGAGGACTCCATCGCGTCATGCCTGGGCTCCTGATCCAGGAAAAACGTGAGACATAACTCAGGAAGTGTGGGTGAGGCTGCTCCACCGATTCCTTATCCCCTTTGCTCCCTTATACAAAGCTGCTGGAGGACAGCCAGCACCTTTGCATAAGGGTTTCATTCAGTGTTGGCAACAGCCAGGCCATAGCCAGTGCTGGAGAAGATGTGGAGGGATTGAGCCTTCATGGATGGCAGGTGTGGGACAGGGACTGGCAGTTCCCGCTAAGGCTAACCAGAGTTACCACGTGACCTAGCAATCCTGCATCCTGATATATCCTCAAGAGCACTGAAAGAAGGTATTCAAACAAAATGTTTAGAGAAGCATTGAATATGAAAATCAAAACCTAGAAATAACCCAAATGTCATCCACCTGATGAATGGAGCAAGAGATGCAGTATATCCTTGCAATAGGATGCTGTTCAACAATAAAAAAGGAACAAAATGCTAATACATTTTGTTCAAAGCAAATGAACGAACCTTGAAAACATCATGCTAAGGGAAAGAAGCCAAGCACTAACAGCCATGTATCCTGTGATTCCATTAATATGAAATGCTCAGAATAAGCAGATGCACGGACAGGAAGTAGATTAGTAGTTCACATTGACTGGGAAGCAAGAGAGTCTGGGGAATCACTGCCAATGGGTGCAGAGCTTCTTTTCAGGGTAATGAAAATGTTCTGAAATTAGTGGTGAGGTTGTAGATCTTGGGAGTATACTAAAAACCACTAAGTTGTATGCTTTAAAAGGGTGAATTTAGCCAGACACAGTGGCATGCCTGTAATCCTGATTACTCAGGAGACTGAGGCAGGTGGATCACCCAGTTTGAGGCCAGCCTGGGTAACTTAGTGAGACCCTGTCTCAAACTAAATTGTAAAACGGGCTGGGGCCAGCATATCGACGCCTTTTTTGAGAGCAGATTGCTCACTGTCAGGTGTCTATCATCCACCATTTGCCTGCCTCTCTCCTGTCCATCGCCTGCCTTACCCCTATCCATCACCCAACGCTCGAGGTTCACCTCCCGATCAACCGACAGCTGCCAGCAGATTGACCGCAGACCACCAGTGGAGAACCAGCTGCCTGCTGCTGCCTGGAAGTTCACTGTTACAGTGCCTGCAGGTTTGATTACATGTGGCTGCCGCCATTTTGAGACAACAGCCAGGCCCTGTAGGACCCCTGGCCGGACTGACCGAGTCCGTCTCCAGGATCCCTCAGCTCAACCGATCACTCCCTGCCTCTGGGGCCCTCACATCAACTGACTGCTCCCTGCCACCAGGACCCCCAGACCAACTGACTGCGCCCGGCCTCCTGGATCCCACAACCACACCAAACACACCCGACCTCCAGGACCACTGCCAGACCAATTGCATCCTGTCTCCAGGACCTCCAGCTGACCACGTCCACCCCTGAGCTGCAGCTCCCCATTTGCCAACACATTTGGAAGACAGAGTGGCCATCTTGGATAATCCTGGAAGCGGTAGCTCCGATCTTCAGGTGGGGCAAATCCCATCCCGAGACGCCTGCTGGAGGCTTGAAACTCATTGTCAGGTACCTCTTATACATCAGGCTACTGAACACTGGGAGGTTTCATTAGCATATGACTATTGTACAGTAGATTTTCTTTTTTCTCCTTTTTTAAAAAAAATATTTAAGTTTTTATTTCTTTACATTTCTTGCTTTCTTTTCCTTCTGTTTACCTGTTCCCCTCAGAGTCGCTTTTTCCCTTATTTACATGATGTTATTGTCCCCATAGGGGCTATTTGGTCTAGGATTGCATAGTGTCTGGTTTGGGCACTGCTAATATTGACCTCCCCTTAAAGAAAGGGTTTTGGAAACCTATAGGGCCACTATAAGCCTATAGGGGGAAATCTGCAATACCCCAGATCTGCACTGCTAGAGGGGAAGATACATGAACAACATGAAAAAACAAGGGAAGAAAATGATCCAAACAAATCTAGATTCTATATTAATAGAATCCAATGACAGTATGTTAGAAGAAATGTCAGAAAAGGACTTCAGATTATACATGATTAAGATGATTTGCGAAGCAAAGGATGAGATAAGAGAGCATATGCAGGCAATGAATGATAATACCAATAAGCTGAAAGAGCACCTGCAGGAAGCAAAAGATCATTTCAACAAAGAGATAGAGAGTTTCAAAAAAAAAAAAAACCAAACGGAAATCCTTGAAATGAAGGAGACAATAAACCAAATAAAAAACTCAATGGAAAGCATCACCAACAGACTAGGCCACTTGGAAGACAGAACCTCAGACAATGAAGACAAAATATTTAATCTTGAAAATAAAGTTGCCCAAACAGAGAAGATGGTAAGAAATCATGAACAGAATCTCCAAGAACTATGGGACATCATGAAAAGACCAAATTTAAGAATTATTGGGATTGAGGAAGGCACAGAGATACAAACCAAAGGAATGAACAACCTATTCAATGAAATAATATCAGAAAATTTCCCAAACCTGAAGAATGAAATGGAAAATCAAATACAAGAGGCTTACAGAACACCAAATGCACAGAATCACAACAGATCCACACCAAGGCACATTATAATGAAAATGCCTAACATTCAAAATAAAGATAGGATTTTGAAGGCCATGAGAGAAAAGCATCAGATTACATATAGGGGGAGACCAATATGGATAGCAGCAGACTTCTCAACCCAGACTTTAAAAGCTAGAAGGGTCTGAAACAACATATTTCAAGCTCTGAAAGAACATGGTTGCCAAGAATCCTATACCCAGCAAAACTAACCTTCAGATTTGAAGATGAAATAAAATCCTTCCATGATAAACAAAAGTTAAAAGAATTTACAAATAGAAAGCCTGCACTACAGAATGTTCTCAACAAATATTCCATGAGGAGGAAATGAAAAACAACAATGGAGGTCAGCAAAGGGAGGAACTACCTTAGAGAAAAACCACTCAAAGGAGAAACCAAGCCAACTTAAAAACCAAAAATAAGCCAAATGACTGGGAATACAAATCATTTCTCAATAATAACCCTGAACGTTAATGGCCTAAACTCATCAATCAAAAGACATAGACTGGCAGAATGGATTAAAAAGAAAGACCCAACAATATGCTGCCTGCAAGAGATTCATCTCATAGAAAAAGACATCCACAGACTAAAGGTGAAAGGATGGGAAAAAACCTACCACGCACATGGACCCAGTAAAAAAACGGGGGTTTCCATCTTTATATCAGATAAAGTGGACTTCAAGCCAAAGTTAGTCAGAAGGGATAAAGAAGGACATTTCATACTGCTTAAGGGAACCATAAATCAGGAAGACATAACGATAGTAAATATTTATGCCCCAAACAATGGTGCATCCCTGTACATCAAACAAATCCTTCTCAATTTCAAGAATCACATAGACCACAACACAATAATTCTGGGTGACTTTAACACACCGCTGTCACCACTGGATAGATCTTCCAGACAAAATCCAACCAAAGAAACCATAGAACTCAATAACACAATCAATAACCTAGACTTAATGGACATATATAGAATATTCCATCCATCAACGAGCGGATACACTTTCTTCTCAGCAGCAAATGGAACCTTCTCGAAAATAGACCATATGTTATGCCACAAAGCAGCCCTTAGGAAATGCAAAAAAATAGAGATACTGCCTTGTGTTCTATCAGATCATAATGGACTGAGAGTAGAAATCAATGACAAAGTAAAAAAAGGAAATTACTCCAACACTTGGAGACTAAATAATATGCTATTGAATAAAACATGGATAACAAAAAACATCAGGGAGGAGATTAAAAATTTCTTAGAGGTCAATGAGAATGATGATACAACATATCAAAATCTCTGGGACACTATGAAAGCGGTAGTAAGAGGAAAATTCATTGCATGGAGCGCATTCCAGAAAAGAATGAAAAGTCAACAATTAAATGACCTAACATTATAGCTCAAAGCCCTAGAAAAAGAAGAACAGAATAACAGCAAAAGTAGTAGAAGACAGGAAATAATTAAAATCAGAGCTGAAATCAATGAAATTGAAACAAAAGAAACTATTCAAAAAATTGACATAACAAAAAGTTGGTTCTTTGAGAAAGTAAACAAAATAGATAAACCCTTAGCCACACTAACAAAGAGAAGGAGAGAGAAGACTCAAATTACTAAAATACATGATGCAAAAGGAAATATCACAACAGACACCACTGAGATACAGAACATAATGAGAAGCTACTTTGAAAATCTGTATTCCAATAAAATAGAAAGTACTGAAGACATTGACAAATTTCTAGAGACATATGCTCCTCCCAAACTGAACCAGGAGGACATACACGATTTAAACAGATCAATATCAAGCAATGAAATAGAAGAAGCCATTAAAAATCTACCATCCAAGAAAAGCCCAGGACCAGATGGATTCTCAGCCGAGTTCTACAAGACCTTCAAAGAAGAATTCATTCCAATACTTCTCAAAGTATTCCAGGAAATAGAAAAGGAGGGTACCGTAACAAACTCATTCTATGAAGCTAATATCACCCTCATACCCAAACCAGGAAAAGACACATCAACGAAAGAAAATTTTAGACCAATATCCTTGATGAATATAGATGCTAAGATCCTTAACAAAATATTGGCAAACCATATCCAAAAACATATTAAGAAAATTGTTCACCACGATCAAGTGGGGTTCATTCCTGGAATGCAAGGATGGTTTAACATCCGTAAATCAATAAACGTAATCCATCATGTCAATAGACTTAAGGATAAGAATCATATGGTTATTTCAATTGACACAGAAAAAGCATTTGACAATATGCAACACCCCTTCATGCTGAAAACACTAGAAAAAATAGGGATAGTAGGAACATACCTGAACATTGTAAAGGCTATTTATGCTAAGCCCAGGGCCAACATCATTCTTAATGGAGAAAAACTGAAACCATTCCCTTTAAAAACGGGAATAAGACAGGGATGTCCTCTTTCACCACTTCTATTCAACATTGTCCTTGAAGCTCTAGCCAGAGCAATTAGGCAGACTAAAGAAATTAAAGAGATACGAATAGGAAAAGAGGAACTTAAGCTGTCACTATTTGCGGATGACATGATTCTATATTTAGAGGATCCAAAAAACTCCTCCAGAAAACTTCTAGACCTCATCAATGAATTCAGCAAAATAGCAGGCTATAAAATCAACACGCATAAATCTACAGCATTTTTATATGCAAGCAATGAAACAGCCGAAAGGGAAATGAAGAAAACAACTCCATTTGCAATAGCCTCAAGAAAAATAAAATACTTGGGTATCAATCTAACCAAAGAGGTAAAAGATCTCTACAATGAAAACTACAAAACACTGAAGAAAGAAATTAAGGAAGACCTTAGAAGATGGAAAGATCTCCCATGTTCTTGGATAGGCAGAATTAATATTGTCAAAATGGCCATACTACCAAAAGTGCTATACAGATTCAATGCAATTCCAATTAAAATCCCAATGATGTACCTCACAGAAATAGAGCAAGCAATCATGAAATTCATCTGGAAGAATAAGAAACCCAGAATAGCTAAAGCAATCCTTAGCAGGAAGAATGAAACAGGGGGTATCACAATACCAGAACTTCAACTCTACTACAAAGCAATAGTAACAAAAACAGCATGGTATTGGCACCAAAATAGACAGGTAGATCAATGGTACAGAATAGAGGACACGGACACAAACCCAAATAAATACGATTTTCTAATACTAGACAAAGGGGCCAAAAATATGCAATGGAGAAAAGATGGCCTCTTCAACAAATGGTGCTGGGAAAACTGGAAATCCATATGCAACAGAATGAAACTAAACCCCTATGTCACACCCTGCACAAAACTCAACTCACAATGGATCAAGGACCTTGAAATCAGACCAGAGACCCTGCATCTTATAGAAGAAAAAGTAGGTCCAAATCTTCACCTTGTTGGCTTAGGATCAGACTTCCTTAACAGAACTCCCATAGCACAAGAAATAAAAACAAGAATCAATAACTGGGATAGATTCAAACTAAATAGCTTTCTCTCAGCAAAGGAAACTATCAGCAATGTGAAGAGAGAGCCTACAGAGTGGGAGAATATCTTTGCCTCTCATACTTCAGATAGAGCACTAATTTCCAGAATATATAAAGAACTCAAAAAAACTCTACACCAAGAATACAAATAACCCAATCAACAAATGGGCTAAGGAAATGAACAGACACTTCACAGAAGATAATGTATAAGCAATCAACAGATATATGAAAAAATGTTCAACATCTTTAGTAATAAGAGAAATGCAAATCAAAACTACACTAAGATTCCATCTCACCCCAATTAGAATGGCGATAATCAAGAACACAAGCAACAATAGGTGTTGGCGAGGATGTGGGGAAAAAGGTACACTCATACATTGCTGGTGGGACTGCAAATTAGTGCAGCCACTCTGGAAAGCAGTGTGGAGATTCCTTAGAAAACTTGGAATGGACCTACCATTTGACCCAGCTATCTCATTCCTCGGCCTATACCCAAAGGACTTCAAATCAGCACACTACAGAGATACAGCCACATCAATGTTCATAGCGGCTCAATTCACAATAGCCAGACTATGGAACCAACCTAGATGCCCTTCAATTGATGAATGGATAAAGAAACTGTGATATATATATATATGTATATATATATATACACACAATGGAATATTACTCAGTTATAAAGAATAATAAAATTATGGCATTTGCAGGCAAATGGATGAAATTGGAGAATATCATGTTAAGTGAGATAAGCCAATCTCAAAAATCCAAAAGAGGAATGATCTCACTGATAAGTGGATGACGACACTTAATGGGGGGTGGGAGGGGGACAAGAATGGAGGAAGGAGGGACTGTATAGAGGGAAAAGAGAGGTGGGAGGGGTGGGGCGGGAAGGAAAAAAATAATGGAATGAATCAAACACCATTACTCTATGTAAATATATGAATATGCAAATGGTATGCTGTTACTCCATGTGCAAACTGAAACAACATGTATCCCATTTGTTTACAAAAAAAAAAAAAAAAAAAAAAACGGGCTGGGGATGCAACTCAGTGGTAAAACTCCCCCCGGGTTCAATCCCCAATACCAGAAAAATTAAAAAAGGCAAATTTCATGATATGTAAATTAATCTCATTAAAGAAATGTTTTTAAAAATAAATAAATAGACTGGGGATGTAACTCAGCCTTAGAGCACTTGCATAGCATGCTCAAGGCCCTGTGAGCAATCCTTGATACTGCAAAAATAAATAAATAAATCTAATTAAATAGGCATAATAATACCATCTGTATTATTATGCATGTTTGAGTATACAAATGTGATAGATTCCTACAGGTAGAGTTTTTCCATTGAAGAATGTGAGCTCTTTAAATTCTGATAGACACTAAAAGATCCTCTGCAGAGCTTTGCACAAATTTATAGTTCATATAACAATCTATGAGAGAGCCTGTGGTTCTACATCATTACTAACAGAGGAATCATCGAACATTTTAGTTCTTATGAATCTTGTTAGAGTTTTAATTAGCATTTCGCTTATGTTTTAGGGTGAGCATCTTTTCATATATTTTTAAGACATTTGTATTGTCTGTCCTTGTTCTTGGCATGCTTTCTTATTAGATTGTTGGTCTGCTTTTTATTGAATTTTAGGAACTCTTTATATATTACTGAAATTAAACCTTTTATTTGCATGTTCAAGTAAATTTTTTTTCTACTTTACAATTTGTGTTTTTAGTTTGTTATGGTATTTTTTGCCATGCAGGGAAAAACTAGTTGTCATACCGATGAATCTATCAAACCCTTTAAAAAAGTGATCTCTGGATTTTATGTCCACTTACCTTCCCAGTGTTGAGAGTTATAAAGAATTGTATTTCGTATTTTATTCTAGAACATCTTTGCAGTTCTAACATTTTAATTAGACATTTCTTACGCCCTTCATAAGAAACAGAAGAGTAAATTTTTCCACCTGCTTCTCTTTGGGGATTTCTCCTTCTTCTGCTCCGTTCTAGTCTTGCCTCTTTCAAGCCCGTTGCCCCCTGATGGCAAAGGTTGCGTTTGCTGCTTCCTTGGGTTGACCTCATTGCTGGTGGACCCCATCTTTGTTTTCTGGCTTTCTCTTTCATTACACTATTGTGGACCTTTGTTTTTTCCCACTGCAGGACTTGAATGCTTTGGAGCTTTGTGATCTTGGGCAGGGTAAGTGACCCTCTGCTTCCCTGTCTGCGAGGTGATACCCCCTCCCCAGGATGAGCTCAGACAACTCTGTGAAGTGAGCCATGTGTGCATGGAAGTCAGCGTGGCGCCAGCCCAGGGCTGGACGGTGACGGACAGGACTGATACAGTGCCAGGTGACCTCCTCCCCCACTGCTCCCGTCCCAGTCATTCCCCACCCATGAACTCCCAAGACCGACTCTCTCCCTCGGCCACAGCGAATGGTCATCTGATCATTTACACCAAAGCATTTGAGGTGCTTCCAGGAATCAGAGCAGTGCATGGGATTTTTAAAAGCACTTGTTCACCAAGAAATCACAATGGGAAAAGAACAGTTCCTTAAACAGATGGTGCTGTTAGAATTGGACATCCACATGCAGAATGACATTGAACGCTTTATTTTATTTATTTACTTTTTGTGGTGCTGGGAATTGAACCTGTGGCCTTGTGCTTGCAAGGCAAGCACTTTACCGACTGAGCTATCTCCCCAGCCCTTGAACGCTTTATTATACAACCTTATCATACACCTTGCAGGGAAGACTTGAATGCAAGACCTAGAACCGTAAAACTCCTAGAAGAAAACAGAGAATACCCCTCAGCTGGTGTGGTGGTATGTTCCTGTAGTCCTAGCTATTCTGGAGGCTAAGGCAGGAGGATTGCTTGACACATGAATTTGAGGCCAGCCTGAGCAACAGAACGAGACCCTGTCCAAACAATAAAAAAATAACATTCTTGACATTAGTCTTGGCAATGATTTTTTGGGGGGTGAGACTCCAAAAGTACAGGCAACCAAAGCAAAAATACACATGTGGCATTGCATCAAGCTAAAAAACTCTGCACAGCAAAGGAAACCATCGACAAAATGAAAAAGCAACATAAGGAATGGGAGAAAATATTTGCAGATCATATATTTGGAAAGGGGTTAATTTCAAAATGTCCAAGAAACTCATGCAACTCAATAGCAAAAAATCAAGTAATCTGAGTGAAAGTGGGCAAAGACATTTTTCCAAAGAAGGACAGAAGACACACGAAAGGTCAACAGGTATGTGAGAAGGAGCCCATCACAACCATCATCAAGGAAATACAAATCAAAAGCCCAATGAGATATGACCTCACACCTGTTAGGATGGTTGTTACTAAAGAGATAGAAGACAGCACGTGCTGGCAAGGTCATGGAGAACAGGAGAGCTTTGTCCTTGTTGGTGGGAATGTACACTGATGTAGTCAGTATGGGAAACAGAAAGGAGGTTCTTCAAAGAATTAAAAAATAGAACAGCTGGAATGTAAATTATTGCAACCACTCTGGAAGGTGGTCTGGAAATTCCTTAGAAAACTTTGAATGGAAACACCATTTGACCCAGCTATCCCACTCCTCGGTTTATACCCAAAGGACTTAAAATTAGCCTACTACAGTGATACAGCCACATTAATGTTTACAGCAGCTCAATTCACAATAGCTAGATTGTGGAACCAACCTAGATGCCCTTCAATAGATGAATGAACAAAGAAACTATGGTATTCCAAACAATGGAATATTACTCAGCCATAAAGAATAATAAAATTATGGCATTTGCAGGTAAATGGATGAAGCTGGGGAATATCATGCTAAGTGAAATAAGCCAATCCCCCAAAAAGCAAAGGCCAAATGTTTTCTCTGATAAGTGGGTGCCAATACATAACAGTAGGGTGGTGGGGGGCTAAGGGAAGAATGGAGGAACATTGGATTGTGAAGAGGGAAATGAGGGGAGGGGTTGGGGGCAGGGAGAAGGAAAGATGGTGGAATGAGACTAACATCATTACCCTACATACATGTATAATTGCATGAATGGTGTGAATCTACATTGTGTACAACCACAGAAATAAAAAATTGTGCTCCTTTTGTGTACAATAAATTAAAATGCTTTGTGGTTCTGTATAACAATAGAACAATTTTTTTTAAATAAAATAAAATAACTAGAACTGTTAGGTGGTGGTGGGGTGGTGGTGGATGGTCCACACTTATAATCCCAGGGGCTCAGGAGGCTGAGGCAGGAGAATTGAGAATTCAAAGCCAGTTTCAGCAACTTAGCGAGGCCCTAAGCAACTTAGTGAGACCCTGTCTCTAAATAAAATATGAAAAAGGTCTGGGGATGTGGCTCAGTGACTGAGTGCCCCTGGGCTCAATCCTTAGTACCAAAAAAATGGATTTTATATATATATATATATATATATAATGATATATATATATAATATAATGATATATATATAATGATATATATAATGTATATATTATATATATATAATGATATATATAATGATATATATATATATCATTATATGATTCAGCAATCTCACTTCTGGATACATATCCAAAAGAGTTGAAAGTAGGAGCTCAAAGAGATAAATGTATTCCCAGGCTTATTGAAGATGATTTACAATAGGCAAGACATAAAAACAGCCTAAGTGTACTAGGGAAAAATGGATTTTTAAAATGTGCATGTGTGTGTAGAGAGAGCAAGAGAGAGAGGGATAGATGTACAGATGTATATTATACATAAATGGAATCTCATTCTTCCATGGAAAAGGAGGGCATCTTGCCATTGTGGCCACAGGATGGTCCTGGAGGGAAGCATGTTTGGTGAAATAAGTCAGGCAGAGGAAGACAAATACTGCCGTCTCACTTGAAGGCGGAATCTGAAAAAGTCCTAGTCATAGAAACAGAGAGCAGAAGGGCAGCTGCCAGGAGCCGGGGGGGTGGGGGACGGGAAGGGGTTCAAAGGGTGCACACTTTCAAGATGAGTGTGCTCTGGGGAATCCAGGGTACAGCATGGTAATCATGGTTGATGAGACTGTATTATATACTTAAAAATTACTAAAGGAATATATGAGTTCTCATCATGGACTTAAAAAATGTGACAGTAAAATGACAGACATGTGAACTCTCTTGATTGTGGTGAAATTTCACAATATACCACAATATATCATGTTGAACACCTTAAATACAGACAACTTTATTCATTGCAATGTATCATCAAAGCTGGGCATGGTGGCTATGATGATAATTTTGTCATTTATGCTTCAATACATCTAGAAAAAAGTTATTTAATATAGAAATTTTTAAACACATACAAAAATAGAAATAATATCATCATAAACCACCATGTATACAGTTACAGCATACATAACAAAGGTGAATGTCCTTCATTCATCCCTGTATGCCCTCCTGATTCGCTACACCTCGTATGAATCAGCTCATTCTGAATCAAATCCAGCATCTCACATCATTTCACTTGTAAATATTTCAGCAAGTATTTCTAAAAGATAAGACTTGAAAAGTCTTACACACACACACACACACACACACACACACGCATGATACCATAATCACAACTAAAAAAAATTTTAAATAAAGCCAAGCATGGCGGTGCACACCTGTAATCCCAGCTACCTGGGAGACTGAGGCAGGAGGATCAAAAGTTGGAGGCTAACCTCTGCAATGTAGTGAAATTCTGTCTCAAAATAAAAAAGAAAAAGGGCTGGGGAAATATGTCAGAAATAAACTCAACTGTCATGTATAACTAAAAAGAACAAATAAAAAAAGGAGAGACCAGAAGGCACATATGCAGGTATCTCCCTGCCTCTCATCATGTGAAGCTTCACCTTAGGACTGCCAGCAAGAAGGCCATCACCAGATATGGCCTTGGCCTTGTGGACCTCCAGAAGTAAAATAAACCTCTAAAAAAAAAATATGGGGATGTAGCTCAGTGGTAGAGCACTCTGAATTCAATCCCAAATACCACAAAAATAAAAAAAGAAAGAAAAAGTAAAAGAAAAGAAAAAAGAAAGAAATTAAAAATAATATTTGGCGGGCACAGTGGTACATATCTGTAATCCCAGAAGCTCGGGAGGCTGACATAGGAGGATCTCGAGTTCAAAGCCAGCCTCAGAAAAAGTGAGGCACTAAGCAACTCAGTGAGACCCTGTCTCTAAATAAAATACAAAATAGGGCTGGGGATGTGGTTCAGTGATCCAGCGCCCTGAGTTCAACCCCTGGTAACACCCACTCCCGGAAAAATAATAATTTGTTTGCATTTCCATGATTGTATGGTAATTTTTTAAATTGTTGGTTTGTTTCAATCAACTTGTAAGCAAAACTCACACGTAGCATTTAAGTGCTATCTCTTCAATCGTTCTCAGTCTAAAGTCTCCTTTTCCCTCTTTTCTTCCTCTTGAAATTCATTTCTTGGTGTTGTTCCAATGATTATTCTACGTCTAGAGTGGGCCACCATCCGAAGTTTGCTGACAGCAACTTTAAAATGTCACCAGGTGGTGATTCTTCGGTGCTTTGTGTCCACTGACCTTGCTGCCCCAGTGCCCTGAACGGGCGTGCCACTGCGCGGCCCACCCCTCGGCAGCGCACAGAGTGGCTGGTGAGCAGGTGAACTACGGGCTAAGAAGTTTGAGTTGAGCCTGAGGAAGAAGCTCCTTATCGTGTCAAGAGGGCGGCTGAATGGGACTGAATAAGGGGCATGACAATAACACCTGTGTCAAAGTGGCCGTACGGTTCCCGTGAGCCATCTTATCTAACCCGCATGATCCTAGGCTCATGGAAAGACAATCTTAGAAAAGCAATGTGGCTAAGGTCAAGGAATAAGTGGTAGAGCCCCAAGTTTCCTATCCCTGGTAGACATCCACATCCGGTGGAGCCCAAACTGCCTTGGCAGAATATCCACAGGAAATTCAGACAGCGGACGGTGAAGCTCCTTTCCTCTGGTCCTCCCGCTTCCATCCATCCACCCGCTCACCCATCTCTCCGCACATCCCTATGCCATTGCCCTTTTACTGGGACAAGGCTGAAGGAGACCCAGCGTCTCTCCAGGACGGTCAGGGCCAGTGCGGGGAGGAGCAAGGAGGCGCTGCTGCCATGATCTCCTCCTCACAAACGGAGCCAGCGGCGGAGAGCTCGCTGCAGGAGTCCCCACCTGGCGTCAGCGAGACGCCCGGAGTACTTCCTGGGCTCGCTACCGTGGAGTTCATCCCTGGGGTGAAGGGCACGAGGAACAAGAGAACTGCAGGTGCAAAGACCCGGAATCTGGGGAAAGTGGAACCGGTGGGAGGATCAGCCAGTGTCTCGGGGTGGCTAACGTGGAGGGTGTAGAGGCTCAGAGTGACGTTACAGCACGGTTATTTTCCAAGGCCCTGCCCTCCAGTTATATCGTGCATATTAAAATTCATCCACCTCCATATTAAATATCAGTTTTCTATAACTACCCAATAGTGGGGGCCAGTTGCAGAGACCGTTGATGATGTAATATCACCTTCTGTAGACATTTCATTACACATTCATCAATTGCAACTTGGTAACCTCGTTTTATATTTTTTTTGGAAAATATATAGAGAAAGAGGATCTGGAAGAAAGTTTTTGCAGCTCTATCTGCAATAGCTAATTGCTAAGTCAGGGACATTGCAAATAGTAAGTATTGGGCACTTGCCGCATGACGGGCACCGTGCAGCATTTTAGATGTGTTGTTTTTGCCTTCTATCCTCACACTTCCCTGAACTGTGGGTCACAGTGGGAAACCAGCCTGAGAGGCCTGTGAGTTGACCCCACCCAGAAGACCTTGGATGTCCCGCGGGGAGCTTGGCATGGGAAGCACTGAAGACCTTTGAGCAGAGGGGATGGCGCCGGTGGCCTAGGAGGGCAGCAGTGGGAGAAGTCTGGAGCAGGGCGCCCAGGCAGGGGGCAGTGCAAGACCTGAGGTGCAAGGTTGGGAACAGTGGTGCACCCTCGCTCTGAGAGGGCAGGTACTTGTGGGCCTCATGCTTTCGCTTTTGCTGTGCCAGCCCTGGCCCGGGTCAGTCTCTGGGCCCAGGACTGGAACCTGAGCGCCTGCAGGCGGAGGAAAGGAAGCCTGATTCCTCCAGAGGGCGTCACAGGACAGCTTTTCCCACACGGACGTTGTGTGCGCCGCTGCGGCAAAGGGATGCTTTGGGTGACAACTGGGCTGGGCTGGAAGCCAGCATGCAGGGAGGTCCCTGGAAGGGCGCGGCCTGACCAGGAGAGAAGGAGCCTGGCTTTCCAGAGCCAGGCCCAGACCTAAGATCCACAGAGGAAGAGACCCTGGAGCATCCCGTGAATCTAGCCCCTACCAACTCCCTTGTGAAAACTGGGGACCAGCCAGACCCCTCATCTCACCCAAGAGGAACTGAGGCCAGGGAGCAGCGGAGCTCTCCCAGGGCCCCAGAGAATGTCAGACAGGCCAGGACCAGGGGCCAGCTCTGTCCGTGTTGGCATGCGCCCTTGGGTGTGTGACCCAGCCACACTGTGGGGGTCAGAGACATTGCAAATAATAATAAATATTGGGCACCTGCTGCATGCCTGGGTGTGTTGTCTCCTTTCATCCTCACAATTTCCCTAGAAGCAGGGGACACCACCCTCAAGTCCCCCAAAGAAAACAGACATACTGGAGGCCAAAGCAGTGCTTTACGTATGGCTGCACTGCTGTCCTCAGCAACCCAGCCCAGGGATGAGTTTTAATTTTGAAAGGGAAATGGCAATACCTGCTTTACTATATTTCTAAGAATGTGTGATTTTGTTCGATGAGGTTACCTTCTGGAGCTGTAAAATGGATTCTTCTACTACTCATACTTTCAATAAGGATGTTCTAATTACTTGATCCATAGCCAGGAACCTAATCAGGACATTTCTTGCCCCAAGCACTCTGGCTGGTTGATTAATGGAGACTTGGCCATGCCAGCCATGTGACTTTGCAGCGCAGAGGAGAGCAAACTGCACTGAGGAGGGACCTAAATCCTCAAACCCAAATGCTCACATTTGGGATATAAAGGCCTTGAGAAATCAACACTTAGGAAGCACTGGGACTTTAAGAGGGACAGCCACCTATCCAGGTTCTCAGAAGAGATTGGCAGAAGAAGACAGAAACCCCTTCTATCTAAAGCCCAAGCCCTTAATCTTGAAACTCAGTTGTAAACCAACAAAAGACTGTTATAGTCAAGCATATTTACTTTTCCATTTCCCAGGAAAAGAAGACAGAAAGGCAAAACAAAGAATCCATGAGAACGCCTATTTGAGACACACAGATTCGAATTCTGGCTTTGCTGCAAACAAACGCACTTGAAGGAGTCACCTCCAGGAGGAGTCTTTCAACATTAATTCAACAAATATTTACTCTGGGCACCAGGGACAACCCAGTGAACAGGATGTTCAAGGCTGATGCTCAAGGAGCTGGGGAGGGGGGTAAATACAACACAGGGTGCTAAGTGCTATGCAGACAATAAAACTGGAGGGTGTGACGCAAGAGGGATGGAGTGGGACTGTTTAGTAAGGAGTCAGGTATGAGAAATCTGAGTTGCCATCCGAATGGCAAGGAAGAAGGAAGTCACACTGAAAGAAAAGCATTCTAGGCAGAGAGAAAAGCAAGTACAAAGGCCCTGCGACCTGGGACGAGCAGGCAACTTGGCGTGTCGGGAAAATGTGGCGGAAACGAGCTAATAGAAGTACACGGGTCATTTTGTAATAAAAAGAAACTGGTAAAAATTAATTTTAATTGTTTTGTTGACCCAGGAGACACAAATATTAATGAGATGCATTTTTTTTTTTTTTTCTATGCTAAATCTTCAAAATCTGGTGTGGATTAGGAGGGCGTTTCAAGCGCTCAGTCGCCAGGGGCGCCAAGTGGCTGGAATCGGGAGGTCGGTGTGGCCCATGCCCGGGACCGGAGCGCACGGGTTCCGAGGAATCCGGGGCTGCTTCTGAGAAGCCTTGCGTAAGCCCCACTTGGGCTCCTGGGGCAGCGGCCCCTGGCGCGGGCCGGCGCGCACGGAGGGGAAGTCCCGGGCTCTGCTCCCCAGCAGAGGCCGCTTCCCGGCTCCGGGACCCACGCCCGCGCACGTGGGAACGCAGCGCGGCTGGCCGGCTCCAGACGCCCGCGCCCGCCCAGGTGGGGTGGGCCTCTCCGCCCGCCGCCCGGCCCCGCCCCTTGGCCGCGGGTTGGCGTTCGGGTGCAGACAGGCCTGCATTCCTCGGAGGAGGCGCGCTTCGGCCGCTTCAAAGCCTGCGGAATCAACAACCTCCGTCACCAGGCGACGCGCTGCAGTTCCCGCGGGCGCCACCAGGGGCGCTAGCAGGGAGGCCGCCCTCCCGCTCCACCCAGCCCCGACCCCAGCCTGGCTGGCCCAGCTCCTCCCTCACCTGCCCGGAAGACCGTCCTTCCACCGGCCCCACCTCACCCAGCAGCACTTAGTCCCCAGCGCTTGCCTAGATTCCCTAGTTTTCTAGGCCTTGGACACCTGCCAAGAGGGTGGGGCGGGTGCCAGCTGTGAGCCGGCCAGGGACCAAGGAAGGAGAGTAGATGTGCATCAGGAGGCCCTTCTGCTTGGGGTGGTGATAGGTGGAGACAAACAACGGTGAATCCAGTCTGTGCATTCCGAGACTGGAGCCAGGAACAAAAAAGATTCCACTGTTCGGATGTTTTCATCCCCGAGGCTGAAATAACAGCGGAGGCCTGACTGCCCACGTGGTGTCTGTGGCCAGAATAGGACCCACATAATAATGGCTTAGCTCAGGGAAGGGCCTTTCCCATTCCATGGTGCAATATCATCATAACAGCAACAACAGTGCTCGGAGGCTGACGCAGGTACCAGTGGGCACCTTGCCCTCTGCCCTGGCCACACTTCCAGTGGCATTCCCAAAACCCTGGCGGGGTGTGATTACGGGGATGGCCAGACCCTGAGGGACCTAGAGTTGGCTGATCTCCAGAGGACGAAGACAGGCCCAGCTGGTTCACTACTTCTTTGTCACCCTCATCCCTCTGCCATGGGTCAGCATGAGAGGGCTTTTGGGATGGACTTTCTTGTGGGGTCTTGATAGTACTCATCTTTCTAGAAAAACTGTCTCTTGATCTAGGAATTAGACATGAGACCCTTCATCAAAAAGGAGAAAAAGTAGGCCTGCATCTCCATCACGTTGGCTTAGGACCAGACTTCCAAAATAAGACCCCCATCGTGCAAGAAATAAAAGCAAGAATCAATGAATGGGATGGATTCAAACAAAGTTTTTTCCTCAGCACAGGAAACAATCAATAATGTGAAAAGAGAGCCTACAGAGTGAGAGAAAATCTTTTCCACGCACACTTCAGACAGAGCACACATCTCCAAAATTATTTATAAAGAACTTAAAAAAACTTTACACCCAAAATACAAAGAACCCAATCAATAAATGGGCTAAGAAAATGGGCAGACACTTCACAGAAGAAGATATACAGGTGATCATCAAATATATGAAAACGTGCTCATCATCCCTGGTAATTAGAGAAATGCAAATTAAAACCACCCTAAGATTTCATCTAACTCCAATTATAATGGCTATTATCAAGAACACAAGCAATAATAAGTGTTGGCGTGGATGTGGGGAAAAAGACACACTTGTACATTGCTGGTAGGGTTGAAAATTAGTACAGCCACTCTGAAAGGCAGTATGGAGATTCCTCACAAAGCTTGGAATGGACCCACCATTTGACCCAGCTATCCCACTCCTCGGTTTATACCCAAAGGACTTAAAATCAGCTTACTACAGTGATGCCACCACATCAATGTTCTTAGCAGCTCAATTCACAATAGCTAGATTGTGGAACCAATCTAGATGCCCTTCAACTGATGAATGGATAAAGAAACTGTGGTGTATATATACACAATGGAATATTACTCAGCCATAAAGAAGAATAAAATTATGGCATTTGCTGGCAAATGGATGAAGTTGGAAAATATCATGCTAAGTGAAATAGGCCAAGCCCAAAAAACCAAAGGCCAAATGTTTTCTCTGATAAGTGCATGATGATATATAACGAGGGGTATGGCTAGGGGAAGAGAAGAATGAAGGAACTTTGGACGGTGTAGAGGAAAAAGGGGTGGGAGGGAGTGGGGATGGAAAAGCAGTAGGATGAAACAGACAGTATTACCCTGTGTATATGTATGATTACATGAATGGTGTGAATCTACATTGTTTATAACCATAGAAATGAAAAGTTGTACCCAGTTGTGTACAATGAATCAAAATATGTCTGTAAAAATAAAAAAAAATTAATAAAAAAAAATAAGTAGGAAAGTCCCCTAAAAAAAAGAAAAGAAAAGAAAAAATGTCTCTTGGTTGCTTTTGCAACTAGCACCTGACCTCAGGAGTAGCTGAGCTCAGGGAGCATAAGATGGCACAGACCAGCTCACCAATGAGCATGCCATATGGGCTGACATTTCCAAAGTGGCAGGACCAGATGTAAATGACCGCACGTGTGTCTGGAGATTCCAGTTATATAGGAGGGTGTGAAGAAAGTGAGTGTGGGTCTGGGAAGAGCACATTGAGTAGGTGGATCTTAAATGGGAAGAGGATGGTCTGAAAGGGGGCTGAGAAAAGGGTAGGATTTGCAAAGGGAGGGACAAGAGAAGAGCCACCTCCTTGTCAGCTGCTTCTGTACCTCTGGCAGCCACCGCCTCCCATGTACTTCAAGTGTACTTAGTCCTTGGAACAAACCTCAGAGGCAGGTATAACTCATAATCTCTGCAATTGCACATTTCTGAAACCTCTGAAAAAAAAATGTAAA
The DNA here is from genome assembly GCF_902686455.1 of Sciurus vulgaris. Lineage (NCBI taxonomy): Eukaryota > Metazoa > Chordata > Mammalia > Rodentia > Sciuridae > Sciurus > Sciurus vulgaris. Next base: position 64,918,238 of record NC_136476.1, read on the forward strand.
TGCTTCTGTAACTTATCTGGTGCCAATTTGAAATGACACGAGTCTGAATTTATCTCACTCAGTGTGAATGTTCATACTTTTGCTGTAAGAAAAAAAGTAATGTGTTTGATATTTGGGGTGTGCTGCCCCCGCCTCCACCGGGCGTCGTGTAATACAGAATGTGTGTGCTTGTCACCTTTCTAAAATATGGAACATTTTGAATCCTGAGGCACATCTGGCCTAGAGATTTTTTTTTTTTTTTTTTTTTTTTTGCAGTGCTAGGGATTGAACCCAGGGCCTTGTGCTCGACTGGCAAGCACTCTACCAACTGAGCTACATCCCCAACCCAGGGCCAGGAGATCTTTGAGTAAGGGACTGTGGACCTTTACAATTGAGAGGACTGAGGCCTGGTAAGGCCTGGACAAGGGTTGCTAGACACAGAAGAGCCAGTGACAGGTTGAGGACTCCAGTCCTACTCCTGCTTCAAACAGGGGACTGTGATTTCCCCAGGCAAAACACAGGCTAAGCTTGGATAGAAATGCAATGGCCTGAACCAGAGAAGGTTTCGTGGGTCACTTATAGCCCGCAGGTGCAAGGTGTTGTAAATGGAGCCAGAAGCAAAGGGCATCTCCCAAGACACGTGGTCATCTCCAGAGCACGTCTGACGGTAGTGCCAGGTGCTTCAGCTCAAAGGTTCAGAGGTCGAATCCAGAGATCAGCCAGTTACTCTATTTCTCCATTAGTTTCCTCTGCCCTGTGGAGATAGTAATAACGTCTGCTTCTCAGGAATGTTGCCAACATTAAATAAGACGTGTTGGAAAGCACAGCATAGTGCATGGACCCTAGTGAGCATTCAATGAGTGTTAGCTGTGACTGTTACACCAGACCCCCCTTATCCACCAGGAATATATGTCATTACCCCCCAGGAAGGCTGAAACCATAGATAGTACACAACTCTATATGTACGGTATTCTCAAAGACAGGCACACATAGCTCTTGGAGCAATCCAGATCTCAGTATGGACATAAAGAATATTCTTGTGTTGCCAATCTTATTTGTTTTCAAGCAATTTTAACCATTTTTTTTTTGCCCCCATTAAAACTGGCATAAAATGAATGTACTCAATACTATTGATAAAAATCATCAAGATGGCAGATTTTACATTATATATATTTTCTTATGTTTAAAAATTAAGCTGGGCATGGTGGCACATGCCTGTATTCCCAGTGGCTAGGGAGACTGAGGTAGGAGGATCACATATTCAAAGCCAGCCTCAGCAACTTAGTGAGGCCCTAAGTAACTTAGCAAGACCCCATTTTTAAATAAAATATTTAAAAGGACTGGGGATGTGGCTCAGTGATTAAGTGCCCCTGTGTTCAATCTCTTGTACCAAAATAAATAAATAAATAAATAAAACCCAAAATTAAAATTAAAGACTGACAGATATATTAGGGAATACAGAAATGTGTACATAAAATGCATGTGATTTCAAGAATTTCAAGTTATTTGGGGGCTGGGGAGCAGGGAAGATATAGATTGAATTTGAGGGAGGTAGAGAGGCAGAGTTCATGAATAAACTCTCCTAGAGACCTTGTCTGCCCACATTCCTGAACTTGGTCCAGGGTTGTAGAGTTTGATGAGCTTTGTAAGTCAAAGCTCTAAGAATCTGCAGAGCAATAGTAGTCATGGGTGCTGGGCACTTGGGCAGAAGTAGACATAAGCATGACAATGTCTCCCAGCTAGTAGTGGGAAAAGAAATACAAAGAGACAAAAGTAAGCCAGGCACGGTGGCGCATGCAGCTCCAGAGGCTGAGGCAGGAGGATTGAGAGTTCAAAGCCAGCCTTAGCATCAACCAGGTGCTAAGTAACTCAGCGAGACCCTGTTTCTAAATAAAATACAAAAAAGGGCTGGGGATGTGGCTCAGTGGTTGAGCATCCTTGGGTTCAATCCCTGATACCCCTTTCCCCACAAAAAAGGGAGAGACAACAATAAGAACCGCAGAATGTGGTCAGCACTATGAGTTGCATTCAGAGCTCTCTGAACACTTTGAGGAGTCTGAGGGAAGGAGCACCCTTTCTCCAAAAGGCAGCAGGCAGTTGGAAGAATGGCATAAACAAGCAGTGCCTGAACTTGGTGGAGGGTGCCTTCAGGAGTCAGAGGTTCTCAAACTGAAGTGTGCCTCAGAATCACCTGGAGGGCTTACTGAAATACAGACTGCTGCTCCCAGTGCCTGGTGTTTTTGACTCAGTAGAGCTAGAGGTGGGGCCCAGGAATGTGCATTTCTGAACTCCCTGCTCTTGCTGCTGCTTTGGTCCAGGGACCACACTTTGAGAACCACTCCGCTAGAGCACCCAGAGGAGGAAGGGCAACCCAAGAGGTGGGGGACATGTAAGGAAAAATGCAGCTCAGCTTGGACCCGCGGTAGCTCCAGCCCCTCCGACGGAACTGGCGCTCCGTAGGCCCCGTCTCAGTTGCCGCTCAACAATAGTTCCCAGAAATCCAGGCCGGATACGGGAATTTATTAAGCAACAGAGTGTCTCCCTTCAGGGTAAGAGAGAAAATGAGAGGAAAAGAGAAAGGAAAGAGAAAGGGCGGGCGCTAGAGAGAGTGGAAAGCCAGGAGGATAGAGAAAAGTGAGGACTGACAGAAGGATGGGAAAAGATGGCGGGGAAGCCATAGGAAACAGGTGAATTCCTCCAGGCTTACAGGGGACCAAAATCGGAGAAGGATACTTGCAAGCTGACTGATGAACCAATAGCCAGCTAGGATGTCCACAGATTGACAGGTGGTTGGGAGGCGGGGAAAATGGCTGCAACGGAATGGGCGAGGGAGCAGCTTTATACATTACAGGAAAGAATGTACAAAGGCTTGGAGGACGAGTCCGTGCAACAGGTGTGCAGAGAGCAACGAGCAAATCAGTGAGGCTCGGGCACATGGGCTGCCAGGTGCCAGATGATGAAGGACTCATGTGCCAAGCCGAGGAGTCTGGACTTGAGCCTGGAAGATAAGGGCAGCCAAAGGAGGTGCTTGTGAAGTGAAAGAGGCGAACAGATTGGCAGTTCAGCAAGATCACTTTGGAGGGCAGATGGAGTGGGGAGGGGAGAGTGGAGGCAGGGAGACCAGGTAGGAGGCTGTCTGGACTAGCCTGTTGCATTCTGAGGGCCTTGATCCTATTGCTGTCCAGAGTCCCGGCAGTGGGGAGCATCAGTGACTCGAACAAACAGCAGTCTGTGCAAAAATAACATGGGCGAGCACTGCCAGGGCTGTGAGGAGTAAGCCCTGACCGAACAGGAACAGTGTACCTGACCAGTACCATGAACAGCCTCCTGGCCAGATGTTGACACTGAAGCTCAGAGAAGTTCAGGAACCTGACCAAGGTTAGGCAGAGGCAGATTCAAGCCCGGGGTGAAGCCCACTCTCTATCATCCACAGTGCACAGCACGGCTTCTGTAGGAGCTCACCTCCTTCCTTCAGGGGCTTTGTGGGAATGGGTGTTGTCTGTGTGCGTGTTGTGAGTGTTCAGTGTGGCGTGTTGTGCAGCCGTGTGTTCAGGGCAAGTGTGTGATGTGCTTGTGCACATCTTTGGTTGTGCAAGTGCTCAGTGTGTCTGTGCATTGGGCGCTGGATGCTGCTATCGTTCCCCCAATTCTATCCTGTCCCACTTGTCACTGAAGGTGTAAGTGTCTCCTTGGACCTTATGGGGACCTTCAGGGAAAGAGAGCCAGGGACAGACCTTTTCAAGGTCAGTGGTTTTTCCCATATGGTAACAGATCAAGCTCAGGGAGAAAGGGAGAACATCCTGCCTGCATGCTCCCTTGACATACATTTGAATAATTCCCAGATACTCAGGTCAGTGGGAGAGATCACGAAGCTCACCCTGCAAGAATCCCAGGGACAACAGGAGCAATGGCAAGATCTTGCCAGGTAGTGATTTTTTTAAATTTTAAGTCACCTAATTCCGGAACCAGCCAGAGAGAGAGAGATGGGGAAGAAGAAGGAAGGAAAGATTGATAGGGAGGGAAAGACTCCTTGACTGGGAGTCGGAAAAGCTGGGTTCTGGACTCCCAGCAGGCACTTGCTGCTGTGTGACTTTGGATAAATCCCCGCCCCTCCCTGGGCTTCAGTTTCCTCCATCAATCAAGTTGGGTCACCAGATTCAATCATCTCTAAGTTCCTTTTCTAGTGACAAACTACGTTTTCCTTTTAAATGTACCTGAGTGCAACTTTTCCAGGAAAATGTCAAACATTTCAAAGGGGCAGAGCTCCCCGGTTTGCCACGTATCTTTTGTCACTCTTTAGTTGATCTTGTCTACATTCATGTCTGGGGATTTCCTATGATGTACGCGTTTTCTCATTTCTCCAGCTATATTTCCTTGTTTGTGTAGGTTGACTGTTGCAGAAACAGCACTGTTGGTTTAGGCAAATGTACACTACCATGCCAACAGGAATATCCTGTTGACAAGAGCGTCTTTTATAGGTACCAGCTGTTTGAAAACGTGTGTTTTGCCCCATCCGAATGATCTTCAAATAAGCAAGGGTCGTCGTTATTTTTTCCTGGTAAAATCATTTATTTGAATGTAATCGTCTAGAGCTCCTTGAAAAGTCAAAATGTCAGGTGATTCATTACCATGTCCACTTGGTTTTCTCCTCTCCTTCTCTGGGACTTTTCTAGGGCTGCTGTAACAAAATACTGCCAATGGAGTGCCTTAAACAACAGAAACGTCTTGTCCCATAGTTCTGGAAACCAGACGATCAGGGTGTGGGCAGGGTTGCTTCCTTCTGATGGAGGGATGGTCCCAGGCCTCTGCCCTGGCTGTGGGAGGTTTGCTGGCAATCTCTGGTCTTCCTGCCTTGTGGAAGCCTCAACTCAGCACCTGTGTGCATGTCTGTGCCCAAATTCTCCTTTCATAAGGACACCAGCCCCATGGCCACCCTACTCTCTTACACTCAACCTTATGCCACCTCACTCAAACTATGTCACCATCCTGTTTTCCAAATAAGCAGGTTCTTGGGTACCAGGGACAAATTCAAATATGCATTTGTTGGGGGACACAAATATAAACCCTTGCCTCATCAAGTTTTCTGTAAGGAGTGCAGTGCCATCTGAGAACGCTCTGAGTGTGACTCTGGGCCTTCCTGGTCTTCACGGTAACCAGCCCTTTAGGAACGTTCACTGCTGCACACACTTGCTCTCGTCTGACACCTCGCCCTGGTCCCCCAGATCTTAGAGGTGAGTTGAGGAAGAAAGAGGCAGACACCTGAACTGGGGAGTCTAGTAGGCCTGGATCTGAACCCCAACTCACACACAAAAAAAATGTAGGCGAAGTTCCTTTGACAGTTATGCAAAACTGTCCGAAACCCCTCTGGATTCTGATCAAGCAGGACAGTTGGTTAGAGAGAATGCAGCTTATTGTTAACAATCATATGCAATCATATGCAAACCCCTTAGACTGCAGAGTGGCATACGATTTGGGGGAGGGGAAAAAAGTGTCACACACGTGCTTTTGGGAGTAAAAAGGTTACCTTTGTCTACTGGGGAGGGGTGTGTAAAAACATTTAGGAGACAGATTACAGCCAGAAGTCTGTTTATTTGTTTAATAAATCATTGTTGGGGAACCACTATGTGTCAGATGTATGCTAACCACAAAAGAAATGAGTCCACGATGCTTTAAATAGTCCAGAGGGACACAGGAGTGGCAGCCATGAGAACAGTTGCAGCCACAAGGAGAGTGACCGTGGCGGACATGGTGAGTGCTCTGCAGTCCACCCTGGGGTCACAATCACACTTCCCACCACCTGCTTCCAGCCATTGGCTGAGGGACCAGACATGCCAAGGCTGCCTGCTCCTGGGTGGGAGCCAACTCCTCTGACAGCACAGGTTCAAGGACTCCCAGCAAACTTGCTGAACCTTTCTTGAATAGGTGGCAGTGCAGGGGGGCCCTTCTCAGGCTTCCTTCCTTGTCTCCTTCACTCGGGGTCAGACTTGGACTGCGCTTTCTCGAGAAGACTCTGTGTCCCTTTCTCATCCCTGGAGTCCCCCTGCATCCTGTGGCTCCCCTCTGGTTTCCTCTCACAGGCTTTGGTTCTAATCCTCGCCTGTTTAATTCCATCTTGGCACCTGTTTCTAGAAGGATCTGAACTAACACAGAGGTGCCTTCAAGATTGCAATGAAAGCCTGGATAAGTTGGGTGCAGTGGCACATGCCTGTAATCCCGGTGGCTCAGGAGGCTGAGGCAGGAGGATGTGAGTTCAAAGCCAGCCTCAGCAACGTATAAGGCCCTAAGCAACTCAGCGAGACCCTGTCTCTAAATAAAATATTAAAAAGTGCTGGGGATGTGGCTCAGTGGTGAAGCACCCCTGGTTTCAATCCCTGATACCAAACCAAACCAAACCAAACAAACAAACAAACAAAAAAACAATGAAAGCCTGGTGCAGTGGACCATGTCTATCATCCCAGCCACTGGGAAGGCTGAGGCAGGAGGATCTCAAGCTCAAGGCCAACCTGAGCAACTTAGTAAAACTCTGTTCAAAATTTTTTTAAAACTAAAAGGGCCGGGTGTGGTGGCACACACCTATAATCCCAGTGATTTAGGATGCTGAGGCAGGAGGATCACAAGTTCAAGGCCAATTTCAACAATTTAATGAGACCCTTTCTCAAAATTAAATAAATAAATAAATAAATAAATAAATAAAGTGCTGGGGAGTAGCTCAGGGGTAAAGTGCTTCTGGGTCAAATTCCCAGTACAAAAAAAATTTTTTTTTTTAAAGTACTGGGAATATAACTCAGTGGTAAAGCGTACCAGAAAAAGTAATAATAATTGATTATAGATATTTGTTGCAAATATCTATATATGATATTATCTATCTAATTATAGATATTTGTTGCAAATAGATATTTGTGCACCCATATTCAGACAACAGTATTCACAGTAGCTAAAACGTGGAAGCAATCAACTGTCCATTGACTGATAAGTGGTTAAACAAATTGTGGCTCATACATACAATGGAATGTTATTCCGCTTTAAAAAGGAAAGAAATTCTAACCCTAGAAATAGGTGCAACTTGAGGACATTATTCTAAATGAAATCAAAGCTAGAAAAAGACAAATACTGTGTGATTTCACTTATACGAGGTCCCTAGAGTAGGCATTCATAGAAAGTAGAGTTGGGGTTGCTGGGAGCTGGTAGGAGAGGGTAATGGGGAGTTACTGCTGCACAGGAGAGTTTCAGTTGAGGCAGATGAGAACATTCTGGAGGCGATGGTGGTGATTGTTACTCAACAACACAAAGGTACTTAATGCCACAGAACTGTGCACTTACACATGGTTAAGAGAGCCGGGCGCGGTGGTGCACGCCTGTGATTCCAGCTGCTCTAGAGCCTGAGGCAGGAAGATCACAAGTTTGAGGCCAGCCTAGACTACTCAGAGAGACCCTGTCTCAAAATAAAAAATAAAAGGGACTGGAGATGTCACTCAATGGTAGAGCACTTGTTTAGCATGTGTGAGCCCTGGGCTCAATCCCAGTACTTAAAAAAAAAAAAATTTAAGATGGTAAGTCTTGTTATGTGCATTTTGCTACAGTTAAAAAGAAAATACAGTTCTTGCCTCTTGGAGAATGGGAACCAGCAGGAAGTCAATAACTGGGAGGAAGCTCAGAGTAGAGAGCTGTGGGCATGAGGTCAAAGGGTGCCAGCTTTGGTGCAATGATAAGGTCAGAGTCTCTGGGTGGCAGAGTGGCTGGGGCTGCTCCAGGCTGCTGGACACCCCCTGTGTTGCCCTTAACCGGTGACTACTTATACTCTTCCAGGACCGGGGGAACGTGCTGATTTGTTAAAAAAAAAAAAAAACAAAAAAAAAAAACTCATTTTGATTCTCGGAGCCCAGATTCTCCTGTTCTAGTTCTTTGTCTGCCCCTGGGGGCTGCCCAGAACAGCTCCGTTCTGCTTCCTGCTCCCTGCCATCTGCATGCCAATACTCCCTTGTCAGTCTCCTCCTGAGAGGAGGCCTTTCACTGGGACGCAGCTCAGCTCGCTGGCAGAATCCTGAGGAGAGCCCCATTGACTGGCTCCCTAGCACCTCTCCATGTGCAGAAACACCCAATCCTGTTGAAAAGGGCTTGGGGACATGGGTGGAAAGATCAGGGAGGAATGGGGCAGGCATTCATTCTTCAAAAGACCCAAATGGTCCACTTTAAAACTGCAAGCCTCCTAATCTTTTCACTGTCTCATTGGTCCTCATCCACACCTGGCTTCCAGAAGCTCTGTGACTCACCAGATCTGGAAGTGAATCAGAAAACATGATGATAGTCCTGGTTTATTACTTCACAAACTTGTTCTTTAGGCAAGAGAAAGACAGAGGGAAGCAATGACTTTTCCCCTAAATGAAACATTTCGATCACTTCTATACTTCCTCTGCCCCCACTATACTCTGAAGGCACCAGATGTGACATGTGCAGATAACCAGACTTTTCCACCTGGGAATTTTTACTGTCACTAGACATAGGCCTTAGGTCATAGCGACTCGGGTAGAGGTTGTTGTCCAAATATCCAACAGGCAGAAAAAGAAAAAATGCTTTCGGATTTTAGCACTTTATTATTCCTCTCAACTTCAAATGGCTATTAAGGAAGTAGAGGCTTGAGCTTGTCAAGCACCTATGTTCAAATCCAAGCTCGGCCATATACCCGGGACAAGCTATGCAGTTGCTCTGTGCCTCAGTTTCTTGATCTGCAACTTGGCAATAAAAAGTGACTCCTATATAAAGGCAGGATATTATAACAGCTGGAAATCACTACACATATTCTGTGTGGAAGCATGTGCTATGTCCTTTATATACATCGACTCATGTAATCCTCAAACTCAGGATGATCTAATTCTAAAGCAGGTGATCCTAACCACACCGTGACACTGCATTTTATTAATTGAGAAATGCTTACAAAAAGGTAAGTGTGGCCACAGTAAACATCCATTTCTCCCTCTATTTGAGTGTAGACCTGTGATTCAGAGAGATGAAGAAAATCTCTAAAATCATAATGCTTGGAGATGATAGAGATGAGGCTGAGCTTGGGATTGATCCTCTCTAAATTCAACTATGCAGAGATACACAAAAGATCGGCCCTCAGGGAGGGAGGTGGGGCTATGAGCCCAGCTTGGAAGGAAAAGAGGAGCTGAAGGTGGGGCAGGAAAGGCATTGCAGGCCAGGGAGTAGCGCGGGCAAATTCCTGGAGACAAGGAGGGGAGTCGATAGTTTGGGAATGGTACACAGAGGGGCAGCTTGGCTGGGGAGCAGGCAGGAGAGAATTCAGCACCAGATGTCAAGCCAAGAACGCACTTCACCTTGAGAACATTCATCACTCCAAGCCAGCAGGGAGCTTCCTGATGTACACCTGGGTCAAACCTTACTCCTATGTACCAGGAGATAACACTCAGGAATGTTCAGGGTCACATTGCAAATAATGGTACCAAAAAACTGGAAATGAGCATGATATTTACCAACAAGTAAATAAATAATAATTACGGTCTGTCCACATAAGGAATAGTCTACAGAGGTGAATATGAATGGCTTAAGGCCACGTGGAATAAATGAGTAACCAAAGCAAGCTGCATACAAGGGGAATATTATTCAGCTTTAAAAAAGAAGAGGAAGCCTGGCATGGTGGTGCATGCCTGGAATAGCAGTTTGGGAGGCTGAGGCAGGAGGAGTCCAAGCTCAAAGCAAGACTCAGCAACTTAGGGAGACACTATCTCTAAATAAAAAATAAAAAGGGCTGGGGATGTGACTCAGTGGTTGAGTGTCCTTGGGTTCAATCCCCAGTACCTTAAAAAAAAAAAAAAAGAGGAGGAATACATGCTTATAATCCCACTGGGAGGGTGAGGCAAGAATATGGTTTAAAAAAAGGGGGGGGGCTGAAAATATAGCTCAGTGCTTGCCTATCATGTGTGAGGCCCTGGGTTCAAACCCCAGTATCAAAAAGGAAAAAAGAAGAAAAAAAAAAAAAAAAAAAGAAAGAGAGAAAGAAGGAAATTCTATAATTTACAAAAGCATGGATAAACCTGGAGGACATCATGTCAAGTGAGATAAACCAGACACAAAGACAGATATTGCATGAGTCCACTTCCATGACCATCTAAGATAGTCAAACTCGTGCAGCAGCGTAGGAGGCCGGCTGCCAGGGGCTGGGAGCGGAGGGAGGAGCAATTGCTCAATGCGTGCGAAGTTTCAGTTATGCAAGATGACGGCTGACTAGCCATCTGCTGCACAGCACAGTGCTGCAGTTCACAGGATGGTCTTCTGTGCTTCGAAACGTTTAGAGAATAGAGCTCGGGTCAAATGTTCTTACTACAGAAGAGAAAAAAGAAGACACAGGAAATATTTGGACATGTTTAGCACTGGGGCTGTGGCAGTGGCGTCATGGGAACACATATGTCCGAACTCATCAAGATCTGTACATCAAGCCAGGCGTGGTGGCACACACCTGCAATCCCAGTGGCTCTGGAGGCTGAGGCAGGAGGACCATGAGTTCAAAGCCAGACTCAGCAAAAGCGAGGCCCTAAGCAACTCAGTGAGATGCTGTCTCTAAATAAGATACAAACTAGGGCTGCGGACATGGCTCAGTGGTTGAGTGCCCCTGAGTTCAATCTCCAGTACCGAAAAAAAAAAAAAAAAAAAGAGAGAGATTTATATATCAAGTATGTGCAATTTTGGGCATATAAATAATACCTCCATAAAACGAAAGAAAAGGTTAGCGCATGATGCTTTTATAAAGCTCAAAACAAGAAAAACAAAGTAAAAGAAATAGTAGGTTGTTTTCTTCCCTGTACTTTTGGAATGAAGCATGAAGAAAATACTGGATAGAAGATTCAGGACAGGACATGGGTGGGGGCTGAGGGGACCCTCTGGGGATGAGTTAGGAAAGGATCAATCAGGTGGGTACAACTGGTCTGGACATGTTCCTACCCTTGACCTGGGTGGTGGGCTGTGTGAGCTTGTTTTTTATTCCATCTCTTAACTTGCGTATGTAGTACATGTATCTTTCTCTACGTCATATGTTGGTTCCTAATCCTATCGATTTTAGAAAATAGAGAAAAGCATGGGAAAAATGCCCAAATAAATTGAGTGAGCTCAAATCAAAGCCACTGGTAGCCCTGGAGCACTCAGGGTTTCAGGGTGCGTGGCCTTGTCCCCCAGAGCCCTTCTGTCAACACCCGTACGGTTCCGGCCTGTATCCAGTCAGCACCCGTTCTGAGTCCCTACTCTGCTGGGAGGTAAGGACCTGGTCTTGCTCTAGAGGAGCTCAGCAACTTGGGAGGGCGTGGAATGTAGGGATCCGGGAAGACCAAGTGGAGCGAAGTCGCAGAGTCAGGTCCTCTGTCTTCTGGGCCCCAGAGGACTCTGGGGGCGTGGGCGCACGGTCGGCGGGCAGTGCTCTGCTTGCTGACCTGGGTGTCCTCTTCTGCACAGGCCTCCCTGTGGCTCTCTGCCTGGGGGTGGCATCATTGCACTGTCCCCTCCCCCAGCACACACTGTTGCACAACTGTTCGCAGTATGACTTCCCAACCCCAGCATCGTGCACAGGGCTCGCGAGGTGGGGTTCATGGGCTGTCGGAGGCCCTTGGAGTATCCTGACAGTGACGTGTCTCCCAGCAGCTTTGACCATGCATGAGCACTCCACTCCATGTGCTGATAAGTCCAAGGCAGCTCCCTCCCTCAAAGGGAATGCCACCCCCCCCGCCCCCGATGCCAGGTGACATAGCCGTGCCCCTCAATGCCAATGCAACTCTGGCCCAAACAGGCCGGGGTAAAAACCCCTGGTATAAAAACATCATATTTTTCTTGCGAATCCCATCCAAGATGATTAAGGATGTACTGTTTCAGTTAGTTCATCTTAAAATAATATCCTCGTGTGTCCTGCGGGCGCTTGCCTCCCTGGGACTTGGCATCTAAGTCTCAAGGGTTCTGCTCCATCCTGTGTCACTGGGTGCTTGTCCTCGGTGCTTTTCAAAGAATGGCTTATTCTCATGTAGGTCCTCCCTGCTCGAATGGAAGCCCGTGAGGGAGACCATCCTCCATCCCCATCTCACCGGGGCCTGGCCAGGGGAGCTGCCAGACAGAAGCCCTTGCTGGGTTTGGATGGGCTCTCCCTCCTCTGGGTTTTGCCCTCTAAGCTGTGGAGTCCTGATGCTCTCTCTGAACTGCTTGTGTGTGCTGGATTGCAAAGCATCTCAGAGAGGCCCGAAAGCCATGTTCTGTAATCAGGGTGTGTGCGTGCGCGCGCACACGTGTGTAGATACGTGAACATGCAATCTGGTTATTCTGGTTACGCAGCATGGAGCTGGAAGCCCCAGAGCACCAGGTTGTCCTCATTTAGGAGTGGAAAAACAACAATCCCTTCCGCTCGTGCAGCAGGGCTTGATGGCTTATGAAGTACGTCCACAGCTACTCCATGAGGTGGAAACTCAGCCGCCATGGGACCTGGGGACCACTCCCCCTCCCAGCTCCACAGATGGGGAGACCAACACAGACAGGGAAACCAATTTGGCCAAACTCAGTCCCAAACTCCCAGGCCCAAAGTCAGGGAGTCAGGGACTGGCACCAGGCAGCAGGTCAGTGGACCAGGCCGCCCGTGCTCAGGGCGCATGTCTAGGGCACTAAAGATCTCTCCTGCCCTGGCTGGCTGCGAGCCTCCATGGTGGTCAGGGCTCATTCCCGGGGACGGGCTGAACTGGAAATGAGCACTTCAGTGCTTCGTGTCTTGCTCACTCCACAGTGCAGCCCCTTACGGCCTCTGCTCTGTCCAGCCCTGGGCTGGGCACTTCACTTCAGGGTTATCTTAGCTCTGGGTCCTGTCACCAGGAACTCAGAGGAGACACTGGACCCAGCTAGAAGTGCTCAGGAGAAGCTTCTAGAGAAAGCAAGTCACAGCTGGATCTTCAAGGATGATGAGCATTCACTGGTCAAGGCGCTTAGTGAGTGAGGGGACCGAGAGGCAGGGAGAAGGGCATTAAGCCAGGGAAAGAGTGAGCAAAGACACATTTCATGTCTATGCTTATCGTCTCCATGATTTTTACTACATATGACTATCACCCGCATAATATTTACATAATATTTTATTGCACTATTTTTTTAAGACTTCAATACATTTGTTTAAAAGCGACACACCATATCCTGCATTTACTTGCTCATTTCCTTTATCCCAATACACGTTAAAATAAATGCCTGAGTATCCAAGTGAGAGACAGTCATCCTTCTCTTCCTGTGAGATCGTCTGGATGTCCAGGGAGAAAGGGTGCCCCGTTTGGGAATCAGTGAACAAAGTCCTGGCCGTGAGCAAGAGCGTGGGGGTTGCAGGCAGTGCTGATCGGGCTGGCGTGAGGCTCAGAGTGTGATGTGTGGATCAAGGGCAGATGGGGCCTGAACTTGAAAGGGCTTGCATGCTGGCTCCGGAGCCAGGCTGGGATGGTCTAAGAGTCGGGAATGGAGAGGCCCTGAGGGCCGGTGCTGTGAGCTCTCCCAAGGGAAGGGGAAGCCAGACTCCCAGAGGCTGTGGCTCAGGTCTTCTTTTGAAGGTCTGATTTTTTTGTTTGTTTGTTTGTTTTGATACCAGAGATTGAACCCAGGGAACCCAGGGGTGCTTAGTAGTTGGCTGGCTTTGAACTTGGGATCCTCCTGCCTCAGCCTCCTAATCTGTTGGATTACAGGTGTGTGTTACCGTGCCCAGCTTATTTAGGGTAACTGTGAACTTCAGTTCTCAGGAAATCTCAGGGAAGACAGATCTCCAACTCAAACTGAGCCTTAGAGTCAGAACACCATCATCTTTGGGCAAGTTGTATGACTTTTTTTTTTTGGTGGTGGTACTGGGGATTGAACCACCCAGGGGCATTCTACCACTGAACCACAAACCCAGTCTTTTTTTTTTTTTTTTTGAGCTAAGTTCTCATTAAGTTGCTGAGGCTGGCCTTCAATATGCAATCCTCCTGCCTCAGCCTCCCAAGTAGCTGGGATTACAGGCATATACCACTGTGCCCAGCAGTATAACCTCTTTTTATCTTGAATGTATGTCAAGGCACCCAAGGCAGGAACAGAAGGTTTCAGGTCACAAGTCTTCTTGAGCACTTCCTTCCAGATCTATGGAATTATCCATTTGAGGGTTCTGATGATGCTTTGCTGTGGGGAGCTATCCTGTAATTTAGGATGTTTAGCAGCATTCCCGACCCCATCGGTGGATGCCAGTAACATCTTCCCAGTTATGACAACCCAAAATAAGTGAAGACACTGCCAATGTCCCCTGGAAGAGGAGGAGGACAGTGTCGCCTAGACTTGTCTCGGGAGAGACCGAAGGAGTCCGGTGGCCTCAGCAGTTGAGCCCACATCTGGGCCCATGATAGCAGAAAGCTTCCAGTGCAGTCGCCAGGGCCTTTGATTTCAGACCTCTGGGTGGGACAGGAATCGCTGATGAATAGTTTTTGTCATTGTCTGTTTCACTGGGTCACTTATTGATTCCCTAACACCGGCTACTGATTCATTCATTGATGTCAAGGACAGAACACCCCAGGAGGTCACGTGCTTCCAGCACACAAAGGCATGACCTAATGCTTCCCTGCTCGGGCCTGTCCTCCGGGAGAGGGCCGCCAACAGGAGGAGAAAAGACCTTTGTTTTGGTCTCAGATCAGCTATGGGAATCCTTGGGCCGACTACCCAGCATGGTGGCAGATTCACACACGCTTTCCAGGTCCTCCAGCCTGGCCAACCTGTTCTTTGACTCATAAAAATAATTATAGTAAAGCATCACTGAGCACCTACTGTGTACCATTGCACGCACTTATCTAATACTCACAACAATCCATTATCCCCATTCATTGCATGAGGAGATTGAATCTCCGTGGGACTAGAGGACTTGCACAACATTGTGCAGCCCTGAGTAGCAGGCAACCAGTCAAAGCACAGACAGCCAGGCCACTTGACCCCAAGTCCCTGGTTCCTTCTCTTCTTAGGTTATAAGGTCTCCCTCCTGGTGATGCTATGAGAAAGGAAGACAGATGCCAAAGTGCTTGGGTTTGGAAAACCATAGTCACTGGCTCCTTAACCATTGTTCTGGGTTCCAGAGCTGAAAGCACGTGCCCGTAACACTGAACAGCACTACTCTTGATATTCTTCACCTTGTAAAATCTCAAATACAAAAAACCATACAAATGTATGGTTTCATGAATTATTATGAAGCACACCCATTCTTTTAACTACTAACCCAGTCAAGAAACAGAACTTTGCCTGGTGCCATGATACATGCCAAGCATCCCTGCTACTCAGGAAGCTAAGGCAGGAGGGTCACAAGTTCAAGGTCAGCCTCAGCAACTTAGTGAGATCCTGTCTCAAAACTTAAAATAAATAAAGGGCTGGGGATGTAACTCAGTGGTAGAGAATGTCTAGCATGTGTAAGGCCCTGGGTTCAATTCCTACTACTACTACTACACACACACATACACACACACACAAAGAAGAAAAAGAAAGAAAGAAAGAAAGGAAGGAAGGAAGGAAGGAAGGAAGGAAGGAAGGAAGGAAGGAAGGAAGAAAGAAAGAAAGAAAGAAAGAAAGAAAGAAAGAAAGAAAGAAAGAAAGAAAGAAAGAAAGAAAGAAAGAAACCAGAACTTTGCCAACTATCCTATAAACCATCCAGAGGCCCCATTCCAGTCACAGACCCAACCCTTCCCGCCACAATAGTCACAGTGCTTACTTTTAGAGTACTCAGTTCCTTGCATCTATTATCCAATTAAGCATATCTAACTGTTATAATAATTCTTCCTTTTTGAAAAAACTTGATAAATCTCTTAAGTCTGTTTAGTCTATGGGTTTCCCCTTCACCCCTTTCCTTCCCACACATTTTATTATTTGTTTAATTGCATAACTGTTTAAGGTGTATAGCATGATGTTTACACACACACACACACACACACACACACACACACACACAGAGGAATGATTGCCTCAATCAAGCAAATTACCTAACCGTCACCCTCCACAGTTACCCTTTTTGCATGTGGCAAGACCCCCTACAATTTACTCTCTTGACATGTTTTCAGTATGATACAATTAATTAACCACAGGCCTCATGCTCTCCATGAGACCTCTAGACACATTCGCCCCACGTGACTACAAATGTGTACCCTTTGACCTCTTTCTCCACTCTCCTCCTACCCCTTCCCCCATAACCACTGTTCCATGTATCTGACTTTTTTAGATCCCACATATTCGTGCAATTGTGTGATATTTCTCTTTCTGTGCTGACTCCTTTCACTTAGCCTGTCCTCCAGGTCCACCCACACAGCAAGCTGGGTATGTACCTAAAGGACATGAAATCAGCACCTCGTGGAGATGTCTGAGCTCTCATGTTCACTGCAGCATTATTCACAATAGCCAAGAAATGGAAGTAACCTGTGTCCATGGTGGATGATTGGGTAAAGAAATTTTATACAGTGGAATATTCAGTCTTTAAAAAGACGCTAGAGCTGGGCACGGTGTTGCTCACCTCTAATCCCAGCGGCTTGGAAGGCTGAGGCAGGAAAATCGCTAGTTCAAAGCCAGCCTCAGAACTTAACAAGGCCCTGAGCAACTCAGAGAGACCCTGTCTCTGAATAAAATTTTTTAAAAAAAGTGGGGGGAGGCTAGGGTGTGGTTCAGTGGTTAAGTGCCCCTGGGTCAATCCCCAGTACCTAAAAAATAAAATAAAAAATGACTATCGGAATGCCCCTGGAGGACATCGTCCATGTACTTTACATCTTTCCTGAAGCCTTCTGCAGATTGGCTTGCAAGGACCTTCTAAGGAGACACTCCCTCACGTATCAGCTGGTTGCCCCGTGGAATGGTCCCTCCATCACATCTCATTTTGGAGAGGAAGAAAGATCCCTTTTGCGTGATCCACTGATTTCTCTAAGTGGGCATCTTCTTACTTTCCTGGTCTTGCCCCACTACCATGCTCCTGTGACTTGTCATCGGGCAGACCTCCGAGCCCTTTACATGTGCTCAGTCTCTCCGTCCTCATCCTGGACGCTCCTCAAAGCCACCCTGCCCTTCCTGCCCCAATCTCTCTCCCCTTCCAAGCATGCTGTGGAAAGCCACTTGTATCCTCACGTTTCTGCGTCTTGCTCTCCTCTCCTGCCCGGCTCCCTGGTGCTGGCTTCATCCTCACCTCAGGGAATCAGCCGCAGCATGCTCACCTATACCTTCCATCCAGTTAAATTCGTACGAAGCGAGTCTGGCCAGAGCGATCCCTCACCAACCAGTGGGGCAAGAGGGTTATTGAGACAGGACCACATCACAAATGAGTTCCCACTCAGGATGTGCAGCACTTTGGAATGAGGATGTATGTGTTGTCATTTTAACTGACACATTTCTGTGTGCAGGGCAATCATGGATTAAACATAATGCAAAAGTTCTCCCTCTCCTCTAGCACTTCTTTATATTTTTTTAATAAAGCAAGACTGATTTATTAAACCAGGGAGAACCTGGCTTCCTTCAGTCTCCAAGATTCCCTATGGGAACTGAATATGGGACTCGAGTGGGATGACACTATGGGACAGCATAGAGCAATATGGGACAAAGTTAAGACCCCAGCCCCGGATCCACAGGTCCCTCCACACCTGCACATCCTTAGCATCCAACTTACCTCTGTCCCTGAGTCACCATGAAGATAGGAACTGGTGAACTCATGTGTGCACAACCACTGTTATTTAGGAAAACCACCCAGAATCCCTACCCACCATTTTTTCTTAAATGAAATCAGAATAGAAACAATCAGGACAGGTGTGGTGATGCACTCCTGGAATCCAGCAATTCCAGAGGCCGAAACAGGAGGATCTTAAGTTCTCAAGTTCTCTACCTTAGCAACTTAGCAAGGCCCTACACAACTTAGTGAGACCCTGTCTCAAAATAAAAAATAAAAAGGGCCGGAGATGTGACTCTGTGGTTAAGTGCCATGGGTTCAATCCCTAGCACCAAAATATTTAAAAGCATAAAGCTATTGGGGCTGGGGATATAGCTCAGTTCATGGAGTGCTTGCCTGTCAAGCACAAGGCCCTGGGTTCAATCCCCAGCACTGCTAAATAAATAAATAAATAAATAAATAAATAAATAAATAAATAAATAAATAAATAAATAAATAAAGCTACTAATGCATCATGGAGGCCTCACCCTTCTGACCCTTACCTCATGTCAGAATTACCTAATTACCTCCCAAAGGCCCTCCTTCCAAATCCCACGAACATATTATGAACTCAGGAGTTAAGTTTCCAACACATGAACTTTGGGGGGAGACAGTCAAGCCAAAGTTTGATATTATCCCCAGTTTATAGACAGTAAATGGACATGGAAGTAGGTTAAACACGTTGCTCCAGATCAGATCTAGGATGAGAACTGCTGACTCCTGAGGCCACATCCAACCACACTCTTCTCTAATATCTTCCCAACACATGTCACTGCTCTGCACCAGTCTGGGCATAGAGTAAGTGCTCAGGAAATGCATTTTATTGCCAGTACTGCTGCTACTCTTAACCACAGGGACAGTTGCCAGGTGCCCTCTGTATTCCGAAGGGCAGTTGTTTTCAGATGCATTGCCTTGTTGAATCTTTGCAAGAAAGTGAAGCTAGTCCATCTCAGCTTACAGGTGAGAAGATTGAAGTGCAGAGAAGGCAGTTTTCCCATAAGAATATATTTAGAAGACTTTTTATTTGCTTTTGTTCTAGGGGTTTCTTCTCACAGATGGTGATTATCTTGTTTAGAAGATTCCAGTGAGGAGATGTGAAGGAACACAGTGCCATTTCTTTCACACTCTAGAAACCAGCTCCACTCTTACCTCCGTCGCGTGGTCCTTTCCGAGCCAAGCAGGATTAAGAGGGCCCATACCTCGTTTGCCAGGGAAAGGTCAGAACTCCTAGGAGAGAGGAACCTGGGCTCAATCACTTGGTCAACACTTATATGGATCATCTGAAAATGCCCAGCAAGGTTGCTGGACACCTAGGAGGAGACACTGTCATATGGGCTGCAGCAATGGAACAATGTTTGGGGAGATAAGATATGAAAAGGTAAGCGTGGTGACAAATGCCAGCACTCTTCTTTCCTTGTGCTTGGATGATTTTGAAACACATTGCTAATAAAACATCTGGGGATTTCCTTTAACTGCAGATACAGTCTTTGGAGTCCATGCTGAACGCTCACAAAGCCTGTTCTGTGGCTGAGATGGACTCTGTCTTAATCCTTCTGTAATGATGCCATTATTTTTACAGCTGTTTCTACAGCCCCATACGTGATTAAGACGCACGGCCTGGTCTCTTTTTATGTAGCAATGTACTGTACCCTGGAAACTGTAAATTCCCACAGGCAGGGCCCATGCTGACACGCAGTGGCAGGGGGTGAGGGGCAAAAAGAGGATGGGCTTTGGAGACAGGTGTCTCTAGACTTCAAAGTCAGGTTCCAGCATATACTGGTAGCAACCTTAAGCAAACCAATGAGTGGGTGAGCCTGAGAGGTTAATGAAACCATATTTTACAACTATAGTAGCCAAAACAGAAGATATTGTATAAAGGCTTGTGAAGCCATTGTCTGGAATAAGGTTTGCATACTCAAGTCCCAGTATTTTACAAGGAAGTGTTACCTCAGAAACCTTTACTCCAGAACCTCATCTATTTATAGTGTTCATGCTAGCTGAGAAAGGATTAAGGAAGTTTTGAACTCTTTGTTCTTTATTAGGCTTTTATTTTTAAATTTTTATTTGGAAATAACTTCCAACTTGCAAAAAGTTGCATATGGGTAAAAGTAGTACAGATTACTCCATATACCCAGTTTCACCTGTTAGGATTTTACTCTGCTTAAGAGTAAGTGCATACATGGTGGCCTTTTACCCTAGATCCTTCAGTGTCTATTTCCTAGAGATAGGGACGTTCACCGTTGCTCAACTTCAGTTATCCATTTCATATATTAACATCGATACAGGACTTTGGTCTTGTGGGTCTTCCATATTCCAAGTTTATTGGTCAATTTATAGTAAAGTTTTGGCTATATGGAGTTCATCTCAAGGTGCAAGAGTTAGCCCTTGGAATTTTCAACTTGTAGCCATGGTGAACAAAGTTACTGTGGATTCATTTCTGCCTTCAGGCCAAGGAAATGGAATAGAATAGAAGAACAATGAAGAGAATTAGATGATGAAGTCTCCTAGTCACAGCAAAGAGACCTAGACCAGTTCCTCTGAGTGACTGTTCAGGGCAGAAACTCAGGTCTAAAGAGAGGGAGAAGTCTGCCTTTGACCCCAAGGTCATAGGCCAGTGAGTAGACCAGCTAGAACTGGAGACCATCAAGCATTAGAGGCCCTGACCTGGTGTGGTGGTACACACCTGTAATTCCAGCAACTTCAGAGGCTGAGGCAGAAGAGTTGCAAGTTCAAGGCCAGCCTCAGCAACTTAGTGAGGCTCTATCTGTCTATCAATCAATCAATCAATCAATCAATCAATCAATAAGATGGGTGTGTGGCTCAGTGGTAGAGCACCCTGGTTCAACCTCCAGTAGAAAGAAGCCCTCAGATCTTCACTCTCCAAATCTCCTACTAGATATGTGTTGTCATCATTATTTAGGAACTATACCCAGTTTATTTGCCTTTCCTCAGCAGCCAAGAAATTTGACCCAGTTAATAATAATAATAATAATAATAATAAAGATAGATGGTATTTATGGAATACTTTCTGTGAGGCAAACACTGTTTGAAGCACTTTATATGCACTATTCCAGTTAACTCTTATTTACAGTCCTACCTTTGACAAGCCCTATTGTGTTCCCCATTTTACAGACTATAAAACTGAAGTTTAGCTAGGTTAAGTAACCTAATCAAGGTCTCACCCTCAGAAAGTAGATCCATCAGCCAGGTGCAGTACTGCACGCCTGTAATCTCAGCAGCTCGGGAGGCTGAGGCAGGAGGATCACAAGTTTGAGGCCATCCCGGTAACTTAGTGAGACTCCATCTCAACATAAAACAAAAGGCCTGAGGATGTGGCTCAGTGGTAGGACGCAAGAATACTTGCAGTAGCATTATCAATAATGATACAAAACTGGAAGTAAATAAATATATCTGTTGGCAAGTTAATCATAATGGTCTATTCACACAAAAGAATAATATGCATAAGTGAATATGAATGAATTAAAGCTACATGCAATAACAGGAATAAATGAGTAAAGAAAGCAAGCTGAATTCAGTGGAATATTAGTCTTTAAAAATTAGGAGCCAGTTGGTGGTGCTCACTTGTAGTTCCAGCTACTTGGAAGACTGAAGTGGGAGGATTGCTGGAGTCCAGGAATTCAAGGTTAGTGTTAGCAATGTAGTGAGACCCCAAATAGAAAAAACTTAAGGGCTGGTGATGTAGCTCAGTGGCAGAGCCCTTGTCTGTCATGCATAAGATCCTTTAACGCATAGAACCGTGGTGGCCAGAGGCTTGGGGGAAAGGGAACGGGAAATTGTTACTCGTCATGTGTAAAGTTTCAGTTACTCGACATGCATAAATTCCAGAGATCTGCTATATAATAGAATTTATAGTTGACAATATAAAATTATGTGCTTTCAAATTTGTTTAGAGGGTAGACCTCATGTTAAGTCCACAAAACATCACACACACACACACACACACACACACACACACACCCAAAAGGACATCACGCTTTTGAAGGTGATGGACATGTTTATTACCTTGATTGATCCGCTGGGATTGTGGATGTATGCATGTGTCCAAACTCATCAAACTGTATACATTAAATATACAGCTTTTGGGTATGCAGTTATACCTCAATTAAAGCTAATTTAAAAACAAAATGAAAAACGTATTTGTTCCCACGGAACTTTAGATACCCGATAGGCTTGTTTTCTAAATAAAATCAATCCTTTCGGGAGGAAGCAAGGAAAGCTGCTTCGAGTTCTCTTCCAGGATAAGCACAAATGGAGCCTGAAAGTCATCCTTCTTCTGATGGAACTCTGTGGAAAACGGAGTGGAGGCAGGGAATCCATTTGACATGGTCCGGAGACCTACTATGCCAAAGTGCTGGCAGAAAGCTGGGCAGCCTTTCATTCCCACTCCACACGGAGACCAAAGAAGAAAGGTTTCAGGAGATGCAACCTGCTTGCACTTCATGAGTGTAACATGGTAGGAAGAACAGGATCTTCTCTGAACTTGAATCCGGGCTGTGTTTTGAGTCCCTCTCAGGCTGGAATAGAGCCAAAGCCACCTCGACCTATGCGGGAGGCTGTTTTGGGTCAATTTCTCAGCAACTGTTTCTCACCCAGGCATTCCACAGCCTTGCCTCCCCGGCACACATGTGTGGGGACTGGGGTCATCCCTACTGTAATGGTGAGGTGACTACAGGACACACGGATATATTCATTTTTCCTGCCCGACTGTGAACCACAGAGATCATGCGATATCCCTTCATGGGTTTCCAAGCATGGAAATTGGCACACAAGTTGGATGTGGTGGCCCTTGCCTGAATTTCCAGCAACTCAGGAGGCTAAGGCAGAAGGATTGCAAGTTCAAGGCCAGCCTCAGCAACTTAGTGAGATACTGTCTCAAAATAAAAAATAAAAAGGGTTAGGATGTCGCTCAATGATGACAGAAAGGAAGAAATTATTGCACACTGTAATTATTCTGCAAATGTTTAATGAATTTTTTGTTTAATGTAGGATGCAAAAAAAAAAAATCTTAAATTTTCAACAGTCTGGCACTTACCGGTTTTAAAGGTGGAGTCAACTGCCTTCTGCCTGAGGATGACAAGCCTTCTCATTTTCAGTTTGGCTTCTAAGTATGGTCTTCGCCTGATAGTAACTTATTTTTGTTTCCTGTGAGTCAGAGAGCAAAAGGCACCGTCTCCAAGCCACTAGGACAACTCTTAAACAAACGGCTCGGTAATGAATAGTTTTGGTAAAGTAACAACTGTCACATACCTAGTCATAATATGTGAAAGCTCTCTAATTTGTTCAGTGCTCTGTATTAATAAAGTTTGTGTCCTATCATTTCTAAAGAGTCCCTAAGAACGCTTGCTCAGATGGCCAGGGTAAAGTCCCACGTCAGAGCCTGGGAGAGCAGGACCTTGTTGGTCGACGAGGAGGTGAGGCAGGATGTGAGCGACAAGTCTCATGGACATCAACACTGTATCCAAAGGCCCCTACCTCTTTGAGGTTCCTCAGGAAAATGGACTGTGCTCAAACAATTGAATGAATATCACACCCACAGAGTGTCCTGTGACTGCCAAGACATATATCTATTAGACATCCTTTTCCATGTGGGGTATTTTGTTGCTATTGTGCTGATTTGGGTTTCGTTCTTCCCTTTTGGAGTGTGCCACATTGGAGAGCTAGAGAAGTCATGGGGATGGGACCCTGAAGCTGCTGGAGCCTTTGCACACATCCACAAAAAATGTATCATATTTGCATATCTGGTAGAAATCATCGTCACACAGGTGTTCATATATTTCAGGATTACTTGCAAATAACACTGCACTTCTCCTCTCCTCACACGCCCCACTCCCATCCAAAAAGCACAGACTACCCAAAACAGGACCAAAAAAAGAAAAAAAAATAGATTTCATATGTTGACTTGTATCTCAGTATATTTCTGATGTGTCAGAACAGGATTGAAGGAGGTAACTCTAGGCCTTTAACTTTGAGAAGATCCATCACCCCTCCTCTATACAAAGAACCAACCTTTAGAAAGATGGCAAGAGTAGCAGGTTGTGAGATATGACATGTGAAAAGACCAAGGTGAGGGAAAGACCTGAAGGGAAACCCCAGGTGTGGGGTTCAGCAAAGGGTGAAGCTCAATCTCATACAGCAAATACTCATTGGGCATCCACTTTGTGCTTAAAATAAAGGATAATAAATTAGTGTTTACTGAACGCCTCCTGCGTGCTTGGTACCTTCCAGAAAAGATCTGAGGCATCTGTTGGAGAGAGGTCAAGGAGAGATGAGCAGTCAAAGCTTCCAGCAGTCCAAGTTACCTGGTCACGGGCCTGCAAGAGGCACCTGAGGTCTGCAGAAGTGTTGGGAGTGGGTGGAGCTTGTAAGAAAGGCGCCCTGGGCCTGCTGGCTGCCTGTGTGAGTGGCAAGTGTCCTGCACTGCACCTACTATGTGCTACAGGCACTGGTGCTCTGGGACTTACTGGTTGCCAGCAAGAGTGAGGTTTTCTTGAGCCAGGAGCTCTGCATTCCTTACCTGGTAGCAACTCTGAGTCTAGTGTGGTTATTCCTATTTTGCAGGGAGGGTATTTAGTTCAAAGAGGAGACATCTGAGTCCACAGTCAGGTGCAGCTAGCAGCACAGTAAAGCTAGAACCCAGCTGGGTGCTCAGGTCTCTTTTCCATCTCTAAGAAAAGGCTGTGGCTGAGGGTACAGCTCAGTGGTGCAGCACGTGCTTAGCATGCACTAGGCCCTGGGTTCCATCTCCAGCAGCAAACAAAAACAAAAACCAAGGAGAAGGCCGGACGCTGTCCCCTCTGGCGGTTCACACCTGTCCTGCCACAGAGGCGCAGAGACATCAGACCTCTCCAACGAGAGCCAGAGCCTACCCAGCTGTAATAATAATAGTGCTCACCTTTCACTGGGCATTTATTATGTAGCAGGTACTTTAATACACGCTCTGAATTATTTCGATAACCTTGTCCAGGAATGATACCCACACTTGTCAAAGGAAGCCTAGAAGTCTAGAGTTCCCTGGAACCCGAAGCCAGTGTCAGAGCTGAGAATCCACTTAAACTTGGTTTTAACTTTCCCAACTGGTGAACCTTCTCTTAGAGGAAAAGGGCACCGGTCTGCTGCCTGAAGCCAATGTGCGGCGCTGGGGACCCGCTGTCCGGAGCCGTCCTGTGCCGGGCCGACCGGCGGGGGGCGCTGCAGACCGCCACCTCCAACTCGGAGCGCGAGGGGACAGCCGCGCCTCCCTACGTCGCTCGCTACACCGCCTCGGCCCAGAGCGGGGCCAGGCCTCCCTGCCGGGATACCAGGGAAGTCGGGCCCGAGCTGCGAGGACACTCCGGGCGTCGCAGGGGCGCCCTCCAGGCTCGGCTCTCCGAGTGGAGGCCGCCCGCGCCGCGCCCTGCCACTTACACCTCCACTTGGGCACGGAGGGGGTTTCGGGGACCGGCTCTTCCTGGTGGGGTGGGGTTCCTGGCACTTGCCCCACCGGGGACCTGGGATTTAGAGTGCGATCCCGAGGAGGAGCGAGAAGAGGGCGGGAACGCCTGGCCTCGGACGCGCCGGTGCGCGTTTGAACGTCAGTCGGCTGCTTCCTCCCTCCGCCCGGCGGTCACCGTCCTCGGCTGCAGCGCTGCGGAGTCCACACCTACCCCACGCCCCCGCCCCCGCCTGACCGCTCACCCGGTTCTGACTTTGAACCCTAAGGCCGACTGCGGTGCCCTTGAGCCCGGCCACGGCCAGCAGGCGCTCTGGCCCTTGCAGAGAGCCCCGCCAGCCGGCATCCTGTCCCTGGGGAGGGAACGCCAGCTCCGAACAGCCGAGGCGGGCTCTAGCTTTCTAGTTCCTCCTGGGCTAGGTAAGCGGCGGCCACTAACCTTGCCCCTTCCGGGAGTCACCTGGGACCCAGGCATATAAGGTCGGCAGCTTAATGAGGTGAAAACGAAGTGAAAATAGCCCCGCAGCCCCTTGGTTGATGCTCTCTTTAGAAAGGGGATTTTATGCATAGATTAGGATCATGGAATTCTGCTGAGAGCAATGACCCCTCCGTGTTAATTGGTCATAATTAATTGCCTTGTTAGAAGTCTGGACCATTCCAAGTTCTAAGGTGTAGAGATTCGCAACTGGGAGGGAATGACTTTCTTTTTTAGGGTATACATTAGCATACTTGTTGAATTGGATTTTCCGCTTTCACTTTTTAATATCTTTCCGATTCCCAACTGCTCTCTGGAAATTTAAAAAGAGGCGGTGGGAGGATTGGTGATGTGTTTGCCACAGATGGATATGGAAAAACTGCCCAGAACATGTTGACATTTATAAAAAAAAAAAAAAAAAAAAAAAAAAAAAAAAAAAAAAAAAAACTAACATCTCCACACACTTTGAGACTCTGATATTAGGAACAGCCTATCATGGCAAAAGTTACTCGTAGAACATCTGTTCCTTCCAATGGAAGGATTTCTTTCCTGCCAAGAGTTTATGAATTTTATATAGGAGCTTGGTTCTGTTTGGGGAAAGAAGGAAGCAGGCCAAATAGCCCTTTGGCTTGGAGGAATGCAGGGACACTTTGCTTCTGGCTTTTAGAGGGCTCTTGAAGACGCAGATGAGGCAGAAGTCACCCTTCAGAAGGACACGACTAAGGAGGGAAAGAAAAAAAGCTGAATGGCCTCCCGTGGCTGAATGACTAGTCCACAGTGCGAAAGCAAGGTCAAGGCCACATGGCCTGAGGGACCTGGGCGAGTTGAATGTGACTCCTTCACAGTCTAATCCTTTTGGAAGGAGGAAGGAGGGAGCTTATTACACGGATAAAACCCAAACAACTCTATCAGTGCACTTCAGCTGCCCCATTCATTTTTACATGGGCCAGATAGGGGGTCATTCATCTCTAAAAAACTTCCCTCAATCTCTTCACCTACTGTCAATTGTCTCAATTGAGCCTGGTCCCTGGAAGGTTTTTATCTTTTGAAAACCATCAGAGCAGTGCTCAGAAAAGCCATCTGAGAGAATAGGACACTAAGTGGATTAGCAATTGAAACATTGATGATTACCTTTTGATTCAAAACAAGTTTATCTAAGCAGCTTTCCAGTTGGTTAGCAATTGAAAGGAGCTTTCTGCTCCAGAGAAATTTCTGTAAAAAAGGGAACGTCACCTCTCTGCATTTGAAAGTAGACCATTTTAGGTTCTCCACCCTTAAGTGGATGGATTTTTTTTTTTTTTTAACTCAGGATTTCCGATGAAACTTGGGAAATAAATCTACATCTACTTTAAGTATGAAGTGTCTAAATTGTTCCTTTTTTTGGGGGGTGCTGGGGATCAAACCCTAAATTGTTCCTGTTTTGATAGAGGGAGATAGAGCATGAGAGGGTCATTGCACACATCTGTAATCCTAGCTTCTATGAAGGCTGAGGCAGGAGGATTGCCATTTTGAGATTGGCAACTTAGAGAGATTCTGTCTCAAAGTCAAATTTAAAAGGGACTGAGGAAGCAGCTCCGTGGTACAGCACTTGCCCGACATGCACGAGCCCCGGAGTTCAATCCCCATACCTCAAAAAAGAGGGAGAGAGAGCACAACAACCATCATTAAGAGTTTGATACCTTCTTTCAAGTTGACAAATATTGATTGAGCACCTACTACATGCCAGGCACACTTTGTCAATCACTGCCCTCTCCCTCATTGTGGAGAACTAGAAATAAATATATTTAATATGTGTTGCATTCCAGGTGAGTGTCATAGGGGTAAATCAAGCAGGTTAAAGAGATAAAGATTAACAGGGACAGGACTGGGGGGCTCTTTTAGTGCAGACAGGAAAGGTCACTCCAAGAATTGACATGTAGTCCCTCCAGAATATTCCCAATGCAAATATACCCCTAAACACCTAAACAGATAGATTTTACCAAATTAAGTCATACTCTATAAGCCCTGGCCCATTAATTTCTGAATATTTTGCATATGAAGAGTATATTCTCAGGAGCATGTGTGCCTGGTAGAGTCGGGTTTAAATTCCAGTTTCATGACATTTTTTTTTTTTTTATTCCAGTCAGGTTATCTAAATCTCAGATCCCTCATCCTTAAAATAAGAATAGTAATTCCTATCTCAGAGGCTTATTGTGGGAACTGAGAACACCTAAATACTCACTATAAGAACAGCGTAAAATGTTAGCCCTTATTTAGTGTCATTTACTCAATAACTTTAATGGACCATAGTACTCCGTTCTAAGGATATACCAATGCCCTTGTTGCTCAGAAAGAATTAGATATCAGCCTAATGGATGTCCAGGTACGGGGCGCACACCTGTAATCCCAGTGACTAGGCTGAAGCAGGAGGATTCCCAGTTCAAGGCCAGCCTCAGCAATTTAGCAAGGCCCTGTCTCAAAATAAAACAGGCTGGGGATATAGCTTAGTGGAAAAATGCCCCTGGGTTCAGTCCCCAGTACCAAAAACAAGACAAAACAACAACCGAATGGCCAAGGAGAAAGCTAAAGGAGAAAAGCAAAGTAACAAGAAAAACAATAAAAACCGATGTAGTCAAACAAAACGTCTGTGAGGACAATCTCTCAAATCAGCATGTTCTGGGGTCTCCTTTTCCTCCTGCCTTCCTTGATACTGAACCCATCACTCACAAAGACCTGTCCACCTACGTATCACCAGCACAGTTAGGGGACCTCCGGGTCTTGCCTCCCTAGTCATCTGACACCTCCTCTGCAGGCTGCTGAGGAAGGTCAGGGAGTCTGGGGCTAGAATGAAGTTCTGCAAGGGTCTCAGCTTCTCCGTTTGTGCAAAGGAGGCGTGGGGAAAGCGAGCACTTTCCAGGCTATCATTCCTTTGCTCTTAGATCCTGCCCTGTGCTCCGCAGAGCTTCCCTAACGCTGAGATCCGAGCCGACTCCCTGAGTCATTTGTTCATGCCCAGTGGCATATGCCCAGATCTATTTTCAGTTGAGATCCTGGTTAGGGGAAAAGGGATTATCTTTAGATATTGGGAGCATTAGAAGAATGTTGGCAAAGGGCTTTGGAAGATGGGCAAGAAACACGAGTGTTTCCCATGGGCCCGTGGCAGAGAATGCAGGCTCAAGAGATGGAGCCGACACGTGCCACTCCCAGCTAACTTCTCTCCTGCATCCTACCCCGAAGGGGCCCCAGAGTGTGTGACCTTCAGCAAGACGCTTTCCTGGGCTCACCTTCAGTTAGTCCAGCTACAAACAGGGCTGCTCTCCTTGTTCTAATCATTTGAATACGTGCGTAAAATGCTTGGAAATCTGCGAATAAAATACCTGGGAAGAAGGGCCATGGCTTATTTATTCTTGTGATTTGGTAGAGTCTATGGGGATGTTTTGATGCAGAAAAAAAAAAAAAGAAAAGACCTTCCTGAAGCCATTGTCCCTACTGGAGCCTAGAGGAATGTAGGGTATTTTTAATAGAATGACAGATAAGATTACTTGTCTCTATTAGAAAAAAGGATGGGTTAGGTCAATCTTGCCCATGTAGCTTTGTGTGCAGCAAACATCAGCCTGTTTAGATTGAAAAACAAGCACACATTCCTAGGAGGTGAGGAGCTTTACTTTATCTGAAAGCGTGTGATACAGCAGTAAGAACCTCGGCTGCAGCATCAGGCAGACTTGAATTCCATTCACAGCTGTGTGACCTTGGACCAGTTGGTTGATTACTCTGGGCTTTTGTCTTCTCCACTACAAAATAGGTCTAACAAATCCCTCAGCACCTAACAAGGTTCTTGGCATACCGTAGGTGCTCAATGAATGTGAATTCACTTTTCTACTCTCTATCTACCTCCAGCTCACTCAGTCAGCAACTCTGCGTCCAAATTCCCCAGTATATTCATCCTGACAAGCAGGAAATGCTTGCTTGTGGTCAATGACAAAGAAAAAGAAGAGAGAAACCGAAGAGTTAAAAAGAAAACAAACAAACAAACAAACCATCTGGTCTAAACCCACAATCTGTGAAATTGCCCTCCTCACCAAGAGTTTCTATTCCAGGTTTTATGTTGCCAATCTGGGAACATTGTCAAAGCAAATGTTAGTTAAAAAATTGTTTACCAAAGGACAGGTAGTTAAACATCAGGTAGAGATGAGAGTATTGTTATGGCAAACCTAAAATAATTTTTCTCAAACCTTTATTTATAAAGGAAGGCATTGAACAGAAGTGCTCAAATATATCCCAAGGCAGTCAGGATGTTTTTCTTTCCCTTCAGTTCCTTTTACAGATCCACTGTCTGACAATATCTCTGTAGAACTTTCTCTCTTTAACAATGTGCCATAAATTCTTATTAAGGAAATCAATGAGACCTGTAGAACTCTGCCTATGAATTATATGTCAGTTGCCATATAGATTCCTGGCTCAGTATTGCTGGAGCCCAGGTAGACTCTTATCATTCACAGAGAAAGCCAATCGACCACACTTCCTTAATTACTGCAAACTTCCCATCAAGCAGTTTTATCAGTTGTTTAGCATATAGTATCAACTGTGCTTGGGGACAAGAAAATGAAAATAAAGAAGAACCAAACCTGGAAGAGGTCATGTGTTTCCAAATGCAAATTGAGGTGCAAACATTAAACAATAGGGATCTTCTAATCCTTTTACAAAAGCATCAATTGCAAATCAGACTCCCATGCCAGAGTGACTTTGCCTAACAAAAGTGTTTAATGCAAAGAATCCCCTGGGTAAGGCACCCTCCTCTCTCCAGGCTTTGGCACCAGGAGTGTCCTAGGAAGCCAGTTATACTCCCTACCTACAAAGTTAATTGTGTTTAAAAGAGAATCAATTTGTTCCTGTGAGCTAGGTAGTCAATCCCCAAACTATAGTAGCCCAAGGTGTTGCTTGGGTTAAACACTCAAAAAAAGATTAAGTTCCATTCTGCCTGAATCATTCGTTCCAACTGAGGTTTGTAATATTGTCATGAATAAGGCCAAAATCTTCATGCTGAACCTGAATAACGTGTTTTAACATGATTTAACATGCATCTGATAAACAAGTTGGAAGTATCTAAAATAATAAGTGATCAAGAAAATTATAGAGGAACCTGGTGAGGGGGGAACATACCTGTAATCCCAGTTACTCTGGAGTTTGAGGCAGGAGAATCACAAATTCAAGGTCAGTCTGGGCAATTTAGGGAGACCCAGTCCCCAAACAAAATTGAAAGGGGGCTGGGTTTATAACTCAGGGGTGGAGCACTTGCCTAGCATGTGAGAGACTCGGGGTTTGATTTCCAGCACACACACACACACACACACACACACACACACGCGCACACACACACACACACACACACACACACACATATGGAAAAATGGTATGTATGTGTTGTTATACCGAATGCGGTTATGATTGAGTGTTTCAAAGAAATTTCCCAAAGAGAGAAAAAAATTTAGGAGGACTGGGATAACAATTTTCATTGACTGTACACTGAGTACCCTTTTCCGGAGCAGATGTACTTGGACAAAATATCCGTAGATGGTACATTTTATACATTCTTAGTTGTACTTTGTTCTCCTGCCCTTGCATAATGCCTGTCAAGGTGGACCCTTGAATAGATGACGTATGTTGGAATGGAATTGCATGGAAAGAGAAAGCAGAACAAAACCAGCAGGCTATCCTCACGCTGAGAACAGCTCCCATGTTCTCCAGGGGGAACTCAGTGCATAGGCCTGTCTTGACTCTCTGATAACAGGCACTAGAGAGGATGGAACCATCAACTTGGGGCCTGCTACATCAGATCTAGGCAGTACTTGCTGCTCAAAGCCAGCTGAATGTGACCTTGAACAAGCTCAGTCCTTTATCCACACCTCAGTTTTCATTTTGAATTAAATGTTCTTGAAGCCCCTTTCCTGCTCAGGCATCCTCTGGAATTTTACAGCTTCGGTCCTTGTAAGTTGCTACCCATTCCTCAGTGAGCATAGTTGTGCCTCAGGCGCAGAGGCATTTGTCACTCTTACATGCTGTTTTCGAGAGTCGGTTTATTCAGACAAGTCCAGAAATCAGAAAACCCAAGCAGAAAGAGGGGTCTTAAGCTTCAAGCACAGTAGACAGTTGAGGGTTGGACAACCATCACTAACTGGCCCTTTCCCTTTGGCAGACTGTCCCACCGAGTAACCTAAAGTGGAGTGGAAAGGGCTTTCTTGAAGTTTTTAACCCCAGTGCTGGGGATGCAGCCCAAGGCCTTATGCCCACTAGGCAAGTGGGCACATCCCCAGTCCTCTTCTGGAAGTTTTTAAGATGCAGGGTTTTGTTGTTGTTTGTTTGTTTTTTGTTATCAGGGATTGAACCCAGTGTTGCTTAACCACTAAGCAATAGCCCAGCTACTTTTCAATGTTTTATTTTGAGACAGGGTCTTGCTAAGTCCTTAGGGCCTTGCTAAGTCCTTAGGGTCTTGCTAAGTCCTTAGGGCCTTGCTAAGTTGCTGAGGCTGGTCTCAATCTTGCAGCCCTCCTTCTCAGCCTCCCACATCACTGGAATTACAGGCATGCATCACTGTGCCCTGCATAGGCACAAGGTTTTAAAGTCTTGTTTGTTCTGTGTTCTTAGAACACATACTTTTTCCCTTGAAAGGAACAACAGTGATCCCCCAATTTTGGCTTCCTGGAGGACAGGCCCAATGATCTCCAGCCATTCCTTGTAAACACTGAGCAGTAGGTAGCCAACTGCATGGCTGCGGGCTTCTCCTAACCATTCCTTCCAGTCACCTGACACACGTTTGCTTTCCCCAACAAAGAGGCAACCCCTCAAACAGATGAAGTTCTTTTCAGAATCAATGCAGAGAATCACTTGGCAAGGAAGAATCCTCTAAAAGGAGATGCCAGGTTTTTCTTTGGCTAAATAGTCAATTAATGATTAATTGTATTCAATTGAGTCCAGAACCTACAGGTATTCAGTGACAAAAAAAAAAAAAAAAAAAAAAAAAGAATGCTCCCAATGTGTTCCAAAAATTTAAGTCTGTTGGGAGAGCCATACCCACCAAACCTTGTAATATATAAGGATATGTGTTGACAGATCTAAAGCAAGTAGCACAGAACGTACCAGGGATGGAACCTGGGAGGACTTAACCACTGAATCACACCGTCAGCCCTTTAAATTTTTTATTTGAGAAAGGGTCTCACTAAGTTGCTTACAGCCTCGCTAAGTTGCGGAGGTTGGCCTCAAACTTGCAATCCTTCTGCCTCAGCCTCTGAGTTGCTGGGATTACAGGCATTCGCCACCAAGCCTGGCCCACAGAGTTGTCTTTTAAAGAGCTAGACTTCAAGGGATACATAGGCTCTTTTTAGGCAAATATGGGTCTTTCCAGAAGTAGCAGATATCTTCAAGCAAAGGCCAGGTGCATTTGGGCCTGAAAGTTTAGCATGGCCAATTTATCTAAGGTGTGACTGAAGAGGACTATAGATAAGCAGGTGGGGGTTGTAATTGCAGGAATGTTCACGTTAAATCTGTATCCAGAGGCCCTGGGCATCAGCAAGTTAAAGAATGGAACTGTAAGGGGTGACTAGATCTGTATGACCAGGACAATTGTGTGCTGGGCCAAGAGGGGGTCAGAAATGAGACCGTTTTCCTTCAGCTCAGAACTGAAAGGTTGCGTGTGTGGCATAGTAAGCCAGTTTATGACTGGGTCGAGAAACAGGTGCAGGATACTTGGGCTTCCCCCAGGCTTCCTTGACAAAGGAAGTAGCACCCTGATATGGAGACAGAAAGTCTCAGGCTAGTGATTCTAAACGTGTTTACTGGAAGAACCTGGATGTTAGCAAATTCTCTGAAGTGGGTGTGTATCTGTTTCACCTGTAGTCCTACCTGCCCAGCAGACTGAAGCCTTAAGTATTAGTAGAGGAGTGCTCTGAGTGTGTCAGCAAGAATGAGAACAGAATGCCAGTCTATGGAAGGAACTTGTTTTTCAATCTGTATAGTGGGGAGCAGGGAGGGAAATCCCACCACTGCCTCTTGGTATAAGGATTAATTACATAACAGAAGTTGCAAATACTTCAGAAAAAGCTCACAGTGCTGTGCAGAAGTAAGGAATTATTATACACCAACAAAAAGTGACTTGGATTGTCTAGACACAAGGCATGCTTGCCCCTGTCCTGAGAACCCCTTCTGGTTGCGTCTGGGACATTCTGCTTTCATGGTTTGCACCAATTTACTTATTTCCCAGACTTTCAGCAAGTGTGTCCAGGTTGCTTTCAATTTTTCTGTAGTTATAACCTACTTGAAAAGCTTTTATGTGGATGTTCAGGTGTAACAGCTGACTACATTCGTTATGTGTCATGGGATTTGGCCACTAGGTAGTAACATAGCATCAGTACAGATTCAGATATTCTATGTGAGATAATTCATTCCCTCTCTGGTCTCACATACAGTAGATTGGACAGGTTTGACTATTTGCTGTAGTTGATTTAACTAGATAATTGCCAAACTGAGGACTCTCTTCTCCCTTACCACCCCCCACCTTCTGCTCCACTAAAAAAAAAAAAAAAAAAAAATTCTCGTTTCCTGATCTTCTTAGATAACTGACATGAAAGAAATATAAAAGCATAACAAACGTAGCAAATGGTCCTAACACTAACACTCTGTGGTATCCTCCTAATTATTATGTTTCATCAATGAAAAATGCTGTCAGGTGAACTCTGATGAGATCTCAGATGAACTGGGTAAGTGTGAATTTACATTTTGTTGTTATTAAATTGGGTTTCTGTTTATTTCCTCCTTTTCCTCTAAGAACAAATGGAGAAGGACATTTGGGTGGACCAGTTGTAAAATACTGACTCATCTAGGTGTTGAGAAGACAGAAGCAATTCAAAAAGTGATACTATATCAAGAGCATGCTGAAAACGATTTAATGCTGGCTCCAGATGTCCATGGTTTCAGAGAAGCATTTGACTGATGGGCCAGGGCCCCTCCCTCCCCAAACAAGTCACCTGGCTGCAGCAGTCTCCATACCAGCCTGAAAGATTTTCTGTGTTTATGCTAACAGTTTAGCAGTTGGTTTCCCTGTTTCCCCCCAACACTCTGTTTTGACACTGACCAGGGCCTCGAAGCACTAAGCACTTCAAAAGGATTTAAGAGTTTATTCATTTTTCAGGAGATGGTGAGAAATTTACTGAGATTCATTTTGGTGTTTAGGGTCAAGCTTCCCAAAGCTTGGTTGTTTCCAACTTTTTAGTTTTCCTTAATGTAAAAAAAAGAATAATTACAAAACAATAACAGACCCCTTTACTTCCATATGGCATTCTGACTTGGACAGTGTTCTGTTTGTTTCCATGGGTTAAACTCTGTGCTGTATTCTGTGGCCTCTATCATGTGGACAGATTGTGGTGACTTTATAGGACACATTGAATGTTTGTGAACAATGAATGACAGTTTCAGAAACCACTTTTAGGAGACAGACATACTTCAGGTCTGTACTATAAAACCATGTTAATATACAAGAGCCTGTGAAAGGTGCTAAGACAAGACAAAGAACTAAAGCAAATACATAAGATATACAATAAATCATTAAAACATGATAAAAATGGTACATAAATGGGTTAATGTAGAACTGGGTGGTGCCTAAGTCTGTAGAAGACAGAGGGAGAGGGAGAGGTGTGAGTGTGTGTAGTGGGGGAGTTCTGCTCTGCAAATTCGTCAATGCATGTAAGTCGTGCTCAATGCAGTGTCAGAAGCTGGAACATAAAATAACCAGGTGGGTGACACAGGCTGCAAAATTCAGATACTCCCATATGACACAGTTCATCAGGTACCACCACTGCTTGTTTTATTTATTTTATTTTATTTGACTACGGGGGATTTAACCCAGGGGTACTTAAAAACTGAGTCACATCCCCAGCCCTTTTTATATTTTACTGAAACAGGGGCTCACTAAGTTGCTGAG
Source organism: Sciurus vulgaris (assembly GCF_902686455.1). Lineage (NCBI taxonomy): Eukaryota > Metazoa > Chordata > Mammalia > Rodentia > Sciuridae > Sciurus > Sciurus vulgaris. The sequence goes on from NC_136476.1 coordinate 64,953,780, forward strand.
GCTGGTTTTGAACTTGGGATCCTCCTGCCTTAGCCTCTGGGATTATAGGTATGCACCATCACACCCAGCTTTTTGCTTATTTTAATATGTTCCCTGTGGAGTTGCTCCTATAACATAAAGATGGCCACCTGGGCTTCCTCATATATAAAGAAATTGTATGTAAACTGAACACAGTTGTGTACTCCTGTAACCCCAGGGGCTTGGGATGCTGAGGCAGGAGGATCAGGAGTTCAAAGCCAGCCTCAGCAACTTAGCAAGGTCCTAAGCAACTTGGCAAGACCCTGTCTCAAAATTAAATATAAAAATGGCAGGCAATGTGACTCAGTCATTGAGAGCCCCTGGGTTCAATTCCCAGTACCAAAAAAAAAAAAAAAAAAAATTGTATGTAAAAAAATTGTATGTATTGTTTATCTCCAACTATGAAATACTGTTTTGCATCTCTAAAATTTGGAATAATCTTTGAAAAGAATTATTCCCCCTGACCATACTTGAGATGGTCAAAGTCCAGTTTTAGTTTTATAAATCAAAACATGATTGCTAGAGTTAGGTATGTGTGCTTGTCAAAAGAATATTTTGCTAGAAACCACTATTGTTAGTCCTTTGTGTGTGTATGCACACAAGTTAAAATCTAGGACATATAAGATTAAATGTCATAAGGAATATATAATAAGCAGGCATCTCAATTATTAGGTGCTCTTTATTATCCAGTGTAAATGACTCCATGACACCGTAATGACCGTACACCTAGGAGTGCAGACCTGACATATGAGAGCAAATAGTTGAACTATTTGTATATGTTAAATAGTGTCTTGTCCTGTTACATTTTTGGGAAATCCTCCCCATTCATTTTTGATATTGAAGCTTTCTTTTCCAGGTTACAAAAAGTTAATGAGTGGCAATGTTTCCCTATGATGTCAGAAAAATTTGAATCAATTTAAAATGTTTTGACGGTTTATCATGCTGTTTCTTCTATCTGGAATAATAGGCATTTAGTGAAAAAGATGGCAGCAATCATTCAATAAACCATTTTCATACATCGACACTGTGCCAGAAGTTTCTGTGAAAGTGGATTATTGTAAGAGCAATGAACGCAATTTAACACCAAGGAAAATGTGTTAGAATGTTGTTTTCATAACTTTAATTGCTCTTTTAAAAATAAGTCTAAAATATTTTTATATACATAGTCCACTTATTTTAGAATATTTAGAAATTGCAAAAAAGGGAAATTTAAACTGAGAGACCTGTCTTAATATTTTGGCATTTCCTTCCAATTTCCAATTAAACATTAATTTTTGGTTTGTTTCTATCCCCCGCCCCCCCCCCCCACACACAGAAAGGCACACAATTGGAATCTTACTGTTAATAGTCTCCTATCCGGCTTTTTCCACTTAACATACCATGAGCATTTTCCATGTCATTAAATATGCTTTGAATATGTTCTTGGCCACATAAAATTCCATCCTATTGATGCACCTGTTTTCTTTTAAGCAAAGACACATGCCATGCTTTCCAGTTGTGCTAGACTCTAAAAGCCAAAGACAATACCTTGTGTTGATCCACCAGGAGCCTCTGGTGAATTTCTTTTCATTCCATTGGTAAGTGTACGACGGAGCCAACATACCTCTGGACACTAGATACAATGGATACTTAATAAGCACTCTAAAGAAAATGATAGCTCTGTTCCCTTGATGATCTTGTTAGTCACATCACCTTTGTGGTGTCAACAAGTGTCACAAATGCTTTCCCATTTTGTGACAGCCACAAATGAATTTACTTCACTCTTGGGCTCCCACTTCAAGATACTTGTGATTAAAATAATGCAGGTTTGAGGCTTAAAAAACTACAGAAATATAAATGCTATGAACTTGCAAAAACACTGTTTAAAGTTTAAATTTATGATTAATTTTGTTAATTCAAATAATTTCAGGGGTGCTGGGGATGGAACACAAGAATCTTACTCAGGCACCTTCTATTACAGAGCCACACTCTAAGCACCCTGAATGAGTTAATTTTTAATTTTTCAGTCAGTTTCCCTGTCTTCAGTTAGAGGGGTTGAGGAAGTTTTAAAATAATCTGCTAGAAACTCCTCCAGACCTCTTTGAGGATCACACACACACACACCAGTCACAAACAGAATGAACGGATCCTTTAATCCTCAGGAGGGCACTGTGGAACTGTTCCTATGGTTGTCTGCCTGGGGAAGATTCCTTTGTTACTCACATTTCATGGGGAGCACAAGAGCAGGCCTCCAGTGTAAATTTTCACTCACTTTTAATTAAAGACAAACCATGAAGATGTTTTTAAATGAGAAACTGGAATGTGTATGTTTACTGATAAACATGAATATTAAAACTGAATAGAATAATTGAGCTGGTTTTACCTGAAAAATCACATTCGAATAAGAAAACTGCTTTTCTGTAGTTTTATGTACATTTGCAAAGAGCAATCCAGACCAGATGTTTTCTAATTTGATAATTTTCAGTACTCAGCTCTGATGGTACTGATTGTAAAACTAAGTACCTTAAAAAACAAGTCCTGTACAACCTCTGTTGAGAACAAGGTGGCTTTTTAACATACTTCTCAAATGCCCTCTACTCTGATGTGTATGAACTGAAATCTGTTACATGCTTTCCCAGAACAAAAACAAAAACGATGAAATCATTGGTCAGATAAAATATTATAGGTTTATTTAAAACTTAATTCTCACCTTGAGTATGCAAAATACAAACTCCACAAAATGTTCATTTTTTTACTTTGTAGTTTACAAATATACAAAATAGAAGTTTGCTTAAATTTATATTACATATTTATTAAGGCAAGGAACTATATAGAAAAAAACACATTTGTTCTGCTTAAGGCATACTTGGGAATAAACCATTGTACAAATTATTGCACATCTGAAACCACAGTGCATAACAGACTGTCTGCATAAAAATGTAAAAGTAAACCAGGTGTATTTACCTGACTTAGGTCATACATGTAGATCGGAAGACAAAAATAGATTTTCCTTGTCAACGTATGCAGCAGTTTGAGAACTTTGGCTTCCTCATTTGGTACCTTTAGAACCAAGACTCACCAAGCACCATCGCATAGGCTATTAAAACACATTTTCTGTACCTGAATTTCTTCCTCTTCTTCTAATATCATAATAATGGCTTTTAGAAGGCAAAGAGAATACAAGGTGATCTTTATGCTTAATATTGCATGGAAACACAATTCAAGGGAATTCTGGTCTTCCCTCCCCCCACCCCCAACTCTTGGATCTAATTTATACCCTGATATCCAAACTTCCAGTCACCCCCTTGGCATTTTGTAAGTCCAGGCATGTTCAAGTTGGATTTAGAATTGGAATGATAGAAGATCCAGTCGCAGACCCCATCTGTTCTTTGATTTGTCTTTTGCATTCCTCCTTTCTACTGATTATCTCTTCGTTCACAAGCTGACTCGTTGGGAACTTGACCATGATTGTAGTGCTTGCCAGCAGGGCTCCTCCCCCGTGGGAAGACGGTGTGAAAGGTTAAAAAAAAAATACTGAATTCTCTTCTGGCAGTGTGGGTCATATCCACTATTTGGGATTTAAAAGTGCCTCTTCATGTGTAAGGCCAGGTGGTCCGACCTGGAAAAGGCCCGGTCGCACTTCTGGCACTGGAACGGGCGGTGCCCTGTGTGTTTGCGGTAGTGCCTGGTCAGTTCGTCAGAGCGCGCGAATTTCCACCCGCAGCCGTCCCAGTCACAGTGGTAGGGTTTCTCACCTGTGGAGGGAAATGGGGGAGAGAGCTGCTGAAGCCATAGCCAGAACCAAGAAGTGCCCTCCTTAAAAACGGGGGGCCAGATGCGAAAATCAACTCCCCACATGACCCCTTCTGAAAGAATCCAGAAATGTCTTTATACTACTAAAGGGCCACATTAAATTTCAGAACATAAATAGTAAATAAGCATTTGCTCTTGTTTTTGGGGGAACAGTACTTAAGCGGTAAATCCATACAAACCACCCAAACCTACAATGCTACAGCGCCAATGTTTTCATGTTTAAAATCCACCACAGTGGTGTAAATGGACTTGGATATATTGACAGTTTGTCTGCCCAAAGGAAGCCAAAGTATCCTATCCCACAGGTGGCTATATTCCACCCACTCCACCAACATTTGTTCTTTTTTATTTTAAATGAACACTATATCTAAATGATCTTAGGAACACCCCAAAAACCATAACAGTTAATTATTGGAATTTGAATAAAATCTAATTATTAATACTAGAACTAAACATAATATAACAGGAAAGTAAATCTGAAAAGGCAACAATCAATGAGAATAATCCAGAAAATTAAAACCTGATTTTTAAAAAAGCCATAGATTTTTTGCAGTGCCAAATATAATTTCTTGATTACCAGATCAACGCTTTGCCCAAGCTAAGAGGCCCACATGCCGCTGGGAATCTCCCTGCCTTTTAAAGATCTAACAAAACTGCATAGTCAAGCAGATATCATCCATCAAGCAAAAGGCTCCTGGGCAAAAGAACAGGCGCCGGTTTGCTGTCCTCTCCTGAGATCCAGGAGATGAAGGAGATATATATACCACGAGCACCCAAAGGAGGCCTTAAGTGTGTTGTTCACAGCTAGCCTATGAGCCCCGGGACACCAATTCGCCACCTTTCCTCGGCTTGTCACACTACCTGTGTGGGTTCGCAGGTGTGCCTTGAGATGAGAACTCTTTGTATAGGTTTTGCCGCAGCCGGCATAGTCGCAAGTGTGAGTGGCGGTCCTTTTCCGGGGCCACGACCTTCTTCCCCTCTTTGGCTTGGGCTCCTCAGGCAGGCAGGAACCGGGTGGCATGAGCTCTAGGGGTGAAGAAGGTGGGGTCAACATCATGTCGTGGGCCCCGGAGAGCGGGCACACGCAGGGCTCCCCAGCCCCAGCTAAGTATCCCCTAGACTGACCTTGGTAGTGGAGCGGCGGGACCTGTGGCTGCATCTGGTCGGGCAGGAAGGGTGGATAGTTGGGTCCCGGATGGGGATGGAATCCTGGGGGAAGCGGCAGGGCAGAGTGACAGTCCCGGCTGCTCAGCAGTTCCTCGGGACCCAGTGTCGGGGTAGTCCTGCTGGGGAGCTGCCGCCCCAGGGGAAAATCGTGTGCGCTAGGCCGGTGGCCATTGCTGAGCGGGGGTCCAGCGCCCAAGTGCGCCTCTAGGGGTCGACCGACCGTGCACGAGGAAACCGCCTCCTGCTTGATCTTGGGGCACATGCGAGGCGGCCCGCCGCTGTAGGGCGCTACCACCACCGGGTGACTGCCGTCAGGGCTGCCTTTGCTAACACTGATGACCGACGGGCTGCCGTACTCGCTGCCAGGGGCGCTCAGCGATGCCTTCAGCACAAATTTGCCCATCAGCCCGCCACCTGGCGGCTGCGGTTGCTGCGGCGGAATGTACACTGGGTCCAATTCGGGCCGCAGGAGCTCGGCCACGAAGCCGCCTGAAGGGCTCACATCGTTGATGTCCGCCAGGTTGAAGGGAGCCGTGGGAGGGGGTGCAGACTCCCGGCCATAGAGGAGGCCGCCGCTGGTGCCGCCTGGCGTCACACCCGGGTCGCCCCCGGCCCGGATCGGATAGCTGAAGCTGCAGGTGGAGGGCGCGCTGGCAGGGCCGCTACTCGACGGGGACGAAGAGGATGAGACTGACGCCGACGAGGACACGGTGGGGGCCACCGACTCCTGATGGGACAATGAGTTGGAGAGAATAAAGTCTAGGTCCAGGAGATCGTTGAACTCCTCCGTCTCCCTTCGGGGTAGAAGGGCCGGGTTGCTACCACCGCACGCAGCGCTGGCTCCGCCACTCTCCAGGTCTGTGGCCACGGTCGCCGCCGCCAGGTCGTAGGGGCGACCGGGAAGCACCGGGGGAACTCGCTTCATGTGGGAGAGTTCCTCCCGCCAGCGCTGTGGGAACAGGGTAGGAGAGAGACCATTATTGGTGGTCCCCTGTAATAACCACCCGACGTACTGACTCCTTGGCGAGCCGAGCGCACCCGCACCTCCCAGACTTTAGAAATGGGCAGGGCAGAAAGCCCGGGGGGACTCCGAATGCCAGCGATGCAATCTCGGCCAACACCCGGGTTCCAGGGTAGCTAATGCATCTGGATGTTGTGTCTGCTTGACTACCCGAGCTAGCGCCGCGGCCGGCCAGCCTCGGGCCCTCCCCGGCCAGATCCCTGAGGTTCTCCTGCCACCCCCGGAATTGGGACACCGCGGCTCTCCCGGTGCGCCGTTGCCACCGGGCCGCCTACGCGCTAAGCTCATTCGGCCTAGTTGGTGTCTGGGGACTTGGTTACCTCCCGCCGGGTGGCCCGGCCCAGCGGAATCTACCGCCCGCGCGCCTGGGTACCTGTGAAGACCCGCTGTGCGCCCCTGGCGGCACCGCAGTGCCGGGACCACACGCACGTACCCGACCCAAGGGCGTGGAAGCCACCCTGGGAAGGCTGTGGAGTCCGCGCAGTGGCCACTCCTTCTTGTCAGGGGGCTCTAAATGACCTCCCGGTTCCGCTCGTCCACGTACCACCCAGAGAAACCCACCAGGTGCTCCCTGTAACCCTGCGCGACACTTACGTTATTTGGGGCACCTGCTGGACGCAGTGTCTTCTCCCTTCCCGCCGGGCCAGACGCGAACGTGGAGAAGGACGGGAGCAGCGCGTCGCTGACAGCCATGTCAGACTCGCCAGGTGGCTGCCTGCGGGGCGCACAGGGAGGCAGGAGTCAAGACCCACTCTCCACGGAGGCTCCAGTGACGTCCCACTAGTTCCCCTTCCCACCGATGCCTCGCATCTCACCTACCTCATTAATGTGGGGCCCAGAAGGTCCTCGGAAGCCCGAAGCAGCTGGGGTATCCGAACCCCAAAATCAGGAGGGGGGAAAAGCTTACAAACGGAGCCAAAACCAAAAGCCAAACAAAAAACCAAAAAACCAAAAAAACCAAAAATTGCCCGAGATCCTTCTTTAGATTAAATATATATTGAAGACGTCTTTCTTTAAAAAGTTCCTTTGTATACAAAAGTTTTAGAAAAGTCGTAAACTCTTATAAAAATAGACAATCAGCAAGGCGAGTAAGTAGGTCCGGTGGCCAGGCTGAGTTCTCTTCGACTCAGCAGCGTCCCCCACCGCTGTCGCGGTCGCTGCGGCTGTCGTCGTGGGCGCAGGGGCTGTGGCCGGGGCGGTGGGCGGGCGGCGCCGCCAGGTGAGAATGGCCGCGGTGGCGCGGAGCTGCGAGCTGGGCGGCGGCACAGGGCGCGGAGTCCTGGGGGTTGCGCGGAGCGCGCGCGGCCATGGGCGCGGGCCACCGGCGGGTGGGTGGGTGGGGGGCCAGAGGGGCGGGGAGGGGCACTCGGCGGCTCCCGGTGCCGCCGCCGCCCGCCACCGCCTCTGTTCCCCGCGCGCCCGCAGCCGCGCTCGATCTCTCGGGCCGGGGAACTGCCGGCGGCCGCCGCGCGCTTCTTACTTATAACTTCTCGTGAAGCTCCTTCCCCGCCTCCTTCCCGCTGCGCGCCAGGGTCCGCCGTCAGACCCCGCCCCCTCCCTTTCTTCTCCCCGCCCCCCTCAACCCCCCCGCGCGTTGCCATAGCAGCTAAATAAACAAACTCGGCGCACGTGGGGGCGGGGGAGAGGGAGGGGCGCGGGCGGGGCCGGGCTGGGTCGTGACGCCAGCCCGGCAGCTGGCGGGCTGGAGCCGTGCTGACGCCGGCGGCGGTGGCGGCGACGGCGACGGCTCCGGCGCTGGGCGCGGAGAAGCCGGCGCAGTCCGGTGGCCGCGCGACTGGTTCTTCCGTGCTGGCAAGAGTCAGCTTCCCAGGGTTCGAAGCTTGCTACCCAGAAGGCTGATGGGGGCTAGGGGGGAAGGTGACGCGATCCCACCTCTGTTCGCGTACGCGCTCGCCGCGCTCTCTGCGAGCTAAAGAAGAGCGCGATTATCCGCGTGACTCATCCAGCCCGCCCTCTCTCGCATACGCACGCTGGAGTCGGGCTCCCGCCCCGCAGAGCCCGGGTAGGCTCTGGGCCTGGTCTCGCACGGGTCCTCGCGGGGCTGCTTACTGGGTGGGGGTAGGGATAGAGAGGAGGCGGGTGCCCAGCGCTCTAGTCTGGAGGAGTGTTCCGCGCCTGCAACAGGCGGAAAGAGGCCAGGGTGGAGAGAAAGTCACGGTTTTAATATTTAAAGGAGTGGAAGAACTCAAGATTTGCTTTGGTGGGTGGAAGAGAGAAGAGGTACTGTGAGGCGGGGAGACACCTTTCAACCTGGCAGCTCAAAGCACTTTACAAGCTACGCACTCTCCTTTCCACTTTATGGATAGGAAAACTGAGTCATAAAGAGGTGAAATGGCGAAGTAGAGGTCAAACGACAATTCGCTGTTTTTAAGCCTAGGCTCCGGGTAGGTCGAGCCCACCAAAAGGGACTTAGCTGGAAAGTAGCCAGGGACCAGGAAGTGGCGTGACCAAGGTGGGACCCAGATTCCCAAAAAATGCACACCGAAGTGGCACGCCCGTCCATGCCCACCGAGGGGAGGAAAGAAAGAGGCGATCGTTATTTCAGTCTTCTAACGCTGCCTCCCCACCCCACTGGCCCCTTAGTTTGTGATCGGTAATTTTCCAGCCGGGAAATGTTTTCGCCGTCATCCCTGCAAACAGTACTTTTTTTTCTTTTTTCCAAACGTGAGTGTGGTGTTCAGTATCACTTGCTAAACGTAGGCTTGCGAGGTGTTTACTTTGGATTCCGGCGCGCAGAGCCCGGCTCCGCCCGCGCCCTCTCTTCTGAGCCCCCTCAACAGTGACCGCTGCAGCTCCCGGCGGTTGTCAGTCAAGGAAAGAAAAGGAAAGAGGGCCACTGGGAATAGGGGTCGAAGCTCCAGCACCAAGTAGTGTGCGCGCTCATCCTTCATGGAACGCCATTGCCACGTACTTTTTGTTGTTGTTTTCACCTGTTTCAATCCCGCGATCCTGGTAACTTAGATTTCCTCCGAATATTTGTTATCCCTGATTTTTCCACTCCTCGCGACCACAGAAACATTCTTGGCATGTATCTCGCCCCAAAAGAATCGAGTCAGGTCACTCTGCCAACGACAGAACTCTCTTAAGACCAAGGGCTGGACGCCAGTGAGCATCCTCCAGCTCGGTTTTGAGGGGCGCGAGGGCGAGCCGCTGGGGGTGGGAAGCGAGATTCGGCGGGGAAACGGAGGTTCAGCCCCTGCTCCAGAGGGTCAAGCCAGTTACTTTACCTCTGTGAAAACATCGCCCTTTCAAACGTAGAAATGAAGAAAGGAAAACACCTGCTACCCCATCCCCCACCCCTTTCATTATGATGGCAAAACCCATTTGGGATGCTAGGACTTGAGGGCTGCCTGGGAAATTCGCCACTTTTCCATTAAGCCCAAGGCCCCCCTAAACCCCGGTGAACTTGGATGAGCCCTTGAATTGCAGCCATCACCCTCGGGATGTAAACATATAAGTCAGAACTTGGAATTTACGACTTAAGTAGTCAGTGAACCAGATTCCTTTCTGCTTTGCTTTTATTTATCTAAGGCAGTATCCCTCCCCCCTCAAAGAAACAAAACAAAACAAAAAGCCCACTGTGACGGCCACAATGAAAAAAGCAATATTGTACAGATGAATTGGAAAACCGCTATTATTATGTCATATAATTAAGACAAGATTCTGAAACTTAGTTGAAAAAGATGAAGATTCCAAATGAGCTTCTGAAGGTTAAAAGCTAGAGCCTCTTCTTAGCAGGCAACTATCTGGTTTTTCCTCCGATTGCATCATAAAGGGAAATCTCTATATTCACCCAGATTTCTAGAAGAGGTAAGAACTTGGAGTTCACAAATCATGGCTTTTCAAGGCAGGTGCCTGGTGTGACAAGGTTATGACCCTCCCTCTGTTCAGAACAGGTAGGGCCAGAAGAGTTAAATCCCTGCCCTATATAATTTATAAACATGAGTCTGAGTAAACCTTTGATGACTAAATTGCACTCTAAAATAATAATAATAGAAGACACCCTTTAAAGGAGAATTAAATACTGGTGACTTTATTTCAGCAAACTGATATTACAAGTTTTGTGGTATGGAAGTTAATAATGTCTTTGGAGTTATAAATTTTTTTTTCTTCCAGCACAAACTTCGTTTGTTGGCAGGTGATGTGATGGAAGTCATTAGTGCTAGGGTTTTAATGTGGCACCATGGAGGAGTGTGACAGATTGAAGAGAGAGCACCAGCATTAAGTGAAAGACGCAGCACTCATAACTGGGAATGGCTCTGGGCACACAGAGCACTCAGGGCCCCTGGCCTGGCCTGTCTGTGCATAAGTGCTACAGGATTCAGCAAAAGCTGCTTTTATTAAATGGTCAAGGCAAGAAATGTTTTTATTTAAAAAACTTTTTTTTTTTTTTTTTTTTTTTTTTTTAATTTGGTACTGGGGATTGACTGAGGGGTGCTTTACCACTAAGCTACATACCAAGTCCTTTTTTACTTTTAATTTTGAAAAAAGATCTTGTTAAATTGCCAAGACTGGCTTCATACTTACAATTCTCCTTCCTCAGCCTCCTGAGTAGTTAAGATTACAGGTATGTTTCACCATGCCTGGTTACAAGGGATGATTTTTAAGTACCCATATGGCTTTGGATGAAATCCCTATAAATAACTGTGAGGGGGCTTGCGACTTTGATAAGGTGGCTAAGGTTTTCTTAGCTTCTACTCCAATCTCCATGTAAACTTCAACCTCCTTGTAGCCTCATTTTTTAAACTGGTCTTGTGTTACCCGTGTTAGGCTGGTCTTGAAATCCTGGGCTCAAGTGATCCTCCTACCTCAGCCTCCAGAATAGCAGAGCTTTAATCCCAGTCTGTAGAAGTTAAGAAAGTGAGCTTTGAGCAGGGTACGGTGGCACACTCCTGTAATCCCAGCAACTGGAGAGGCTGAGACAGGAGGATCACAAATTCAAGGCTAGCCTCAACAATTTAGTGAGGCCTAAGCAACTTAATGAGACCCAGTCTCAAAATAAAAAATTAAAAAAATTAAAAAAAGAAAAGGGTTGGGGGAATATAGCCTAGTTAAATCCCCAGCTCCTGCCCCCCAAAAAAGTGGGCTTTGACACTCAGTTTCCTAGCCTGACTCTACTGCTTTCCAGCTAGGCCTCTCTTTGCCTGTTTCCTCTTTTGTAAAATGGGGATATCCAAAGAACTTGTTTCTTAGAGTGATGAGGATCAAATAAGATCTTCTAAGTAAAGTATAGGACTTGTTGCTTAATACCGAATAGCTCTTAGGATCACCAGTGTTCTCCAGTGTGCCGCAGATAAACTTCGTGAGGACAGGGACTATTGTTTCGTTCACTGCTATAACCCCAGGTCCTAGTTTGGTGCCTGCCTAGCGCGAGGGAGGTCATGCTGTATAAATATTTGTTGAATGAATAAGTAAAGTACTTTTCCTTTCTGAACAACCCATTGTCAGGAAGCTGGTCTTTCAGCTCACAACCATGGGCTCGTTGATCCCCATTCTTATCAAGAACCACAATCAACCCAGACTCATAATTTCACCACTCTTCCCCCAGCTTCCTAAAAGTTCCCTCAATTCCTTTTTTCTTCTTTCTTTTCCTGTTTTTTTCCCCCCTGTCCTTTTTTGTTGTACTGGGAATTGAAATCATAGGTGCTGTGCCACTAGGCTGCATGCCTAGGCCTTTTTATTTATTATTTAGAAACCAGGGTCTTGCTAAATTGCTAAGGCTGGCCTTGAACTTGCCATCCTCCTACCTCCGTCTCTGTAGCTGGGATTTCAGGCCTGAGCCACCATGCCCTGCTCCTTCCTGGTTTTCTTTGATTTGGGCATACGGGTGTTCATGCAGATGGTCCATTTCCATTCCGAAATACCTCCTGCTATCTTTTTCCTGCTTCAGAGCTGTCTTGCTTCAGTCCCTGCTCATTCAGAGCTTTTAATCCTGGCTGTAGCCCCCTCCCGCACCCCCATGGCCCAGGGGACTACCCCTGCTCAATCTCATCCATTTTGCTCACCAGTCACCCCAGTCCTGCTTCTTGTGTCCCCTCAGCTCACCTTTCCAGAGCTCCCTTTGCCTAAGAGGAGCCAGTCAGAACCGCTTACCCTTATAAACCAAATGTTTCCTACTTTATCTGGCCCTAGATAAACTTTCCAGAATCATCTCTAGAGACCAACCCCACCCACCCTAAACTTTTAACTGGATGTTCTTTCAAATCTCTGAATACGTGATGTGTGTTTTCATCAGCTGTTTTTCCTGTCTGAAATGCCCTTCCTCCTGCAGGGCCCTCATCAGACTCAAACTCCTTCCTAATTGTCCCTTGTCTGTGGGTCCCCTTTGAATGTTAGCCCTCTCTTCTCTGAGCTCCAGTAAAGCCGCGTAGTGACGTTTCCTCTGAGGACTTGCATTGTCTGGCTGCATGTGGGTAGCTCCTTTGCCACTGGACCATCTTCAGCACAGATGCCCAGTGACTGTTCACTGCACAGTGAGCAAAGTGGGCGAACCTGCTCCTGGGGCCCATCCCCATCTCCTCGTGGTGTCTGTCATTGAAAGTTCACGGGCTTGGTTTCCATCCCTTCCCTTCCTCCACCCACTCCTTTTCTGTCTTTGAAAAGTTCTGTAAAGAAGACAAAAAAATAAAATCCTTCTTGACTCTGTCCTCTCAAAACAGTTGGACAAAGGGAGAGAACAGGCAGCGTCAAGGCATTGTAATAACACAAACTTGAAAACACAAACAGAAATAACCAAAACCCAAACCAAAACCAAATGGAGTGAGAGTCGACTCTTTTCTGCAGCCAGATTCATTGCCTTTCAAAACCCAAACTTGGGGTATTGAAGTTTTTAGAGCAGAAAATGAATCACAGACATTTAAAAATCAATTCTCAGAAATTTAATTAAAATCCTTTTTGTGAACCCTTAGGTTTGATCACTTAAGTTACATTCTTAGGACAAAAACTCTTAGGCCCAGTATACTAAGCTATTTTAAAAGAAAACCTGGATATGGATAACCAGTAGAACAATTGCCTACTCTGCTTGTGTAAGACCCTGAGTTCCATCCCCAGCATTGAATAAACAAAACACAAAAACCTTAATGGGATTAGCTTAAACATCTCTGAAGTACTCTTTGGATGGCAACAGGTAAAATTCAGCTTTTTAGTGTCTTCAATTTGTCCTGAGATAGTAATGAGATATTAAAAACATTTAATTTAGGGGTTGGTTCCCCCACCTCCATACCCCAGGTACTGGGAATTGAAATCTGGGGAGTTTTACCACTGGGCTACATCCCCAGCCCTTTTTATTTTTTATTTTGAGACAGGGTCTCACTCAAATGCTGAGGCTGGCCAGGAATTTGCCATCCTCCTGCCTCAGCCTCCCGAGTAGCTGGGATTACAGGCCTGCATCACTGTGCCCAGCTAGCTTGCTTATTCTCAAATATCTATTGAAGTAGGGAGCAATATTTATAAAGAGTAAGACATTGCAGTAAGATTTCTGTTAATAAAGGAAATTAGAAGTTAATAGCCAACTTTATCTGGTGTGACTTTTTGAGACCACCAGGAACATTCTTTAGATACCACAGACATTGGAAATAACATTTAAAAACAAATGAGCTAGCAAACTCAAAAGTATCCTAATTTAAAATTAAAATGAAAAATGTAAAACTATTTAAATGAAGTAGCAAAGAAAGCAAGGGGGGCAGAGAAAGCCTGTTGCTGGAATTTTCTTCTTGACCTGGTCCACCAGGCGCTCTTTCTTCTGGGAAGATGGGGAGAATTTGGTCCAAGGGAGAACTGAGACTTTATACTCTCTAAGATTTTACTTTCTTCATCTAAAAGCCTCAGTGCCTCAGATTCTTGGGCTAGGACCATGTCATCCTTCCGAGGAAAACTCACTTCCCTGGTTTAAGTCGGATTAAAGAGAACATTTTCGTGTTATGGAAAGCATAGGATTTGGGAGGGTTTGGAAATGAATGCTTCACACCCTGAGAAATGCAAACAAGAAGCAAGCAATGCTGTGTTTAATTTTCTTCTCAGTTCGTGGGCCGGACAAGAGGGTGGGTTATTTTTGCCAATATGACATTATGTTCTTGGAGTCAGGGAAATGATTTTTTTTTTTTTTTAAATTAACAATGCATTTGATTACCCTGTGGTTGGTTCTTTCCCTCATTGTGCTTGTTAATCGATTTTAATGTACTGGCTGGTGGGAAGAGTGCTGGAAGGTTGGTGAGTACTAGGGTTCAAAAAACCAAAAAAGCCAAAAGAATTTTCCAGCAATATCAGAAAACCTCCTGTGGTGTTGGATGCATTGTTTCAAAGTGGTTTACTCCGATCTAGACACAACCTTGTCTTATGCCCAGGGATGACCAGAAACCTTGTCTTATGCCCAGGGATGACCAGAAGTGTCTTGGAGGAAGAAGCCCCTGGAAGAGTTACCTCATCTTAGAGAAGTTCCCAACATTATAATAGATAATTCAAAAAGGCCATCAATTCAGAGTGACCTCAGTCTTTGTAGTCAGTGACTGATGAATTTTTCTGGTTGCTAAATTTAACCAACAAAGCTATCAGAGCCAAGTATTGTGGGAAACACTGAAAGGCTGAATTTAAATGTTCTGATGTTTCATTCAACAAACTTGGTTTTCCCTTAAAAAAGAAACTCATTTGGGCTACTTTCAAGACAAAACATCTTTGGTTTATCTGAGTGCAAATTAGGGCATCATTATCTCAGTTTAATTCTTTTGAGTTCTCTTGCCATGACTTGATTAAGGAGGGCTTCTTGTCAGATTTCACTGGGTTATGAGAGATGAAGGAAGAGCAGGGAATAAGTGGGCAGAGACCATAGGGATGGTGGGGTGCTCTGCCACCTGAGGATTTGGATTCTAGGCCTTGTGTTGCCTTTTATCAGCCTAGAGATCTTGGGCAAGTTACGTCATCCAGTTCTGTACTTACCTTAGCTATAAAATGGGTCTATGAATGTACCTGCCTCACAAGGCTGTTTGTTGTGAACATGAAGTGAGATATTACATAGGAAAGGTACCATTAGCTAGGCATGCTGAAACACACCTGTAATCCCAGTGACTGGGGAGGCTGAGGCAGGAGGATCTCAAGTTTGGGCCAGCCTCAGTCATTTAGCAAGGCCCTAAGCAACTGAGTGAGACCCTGTCTCAAAATAAAAACTGAAAAGGGTTGGGGATGTAGTTCAGTGTGTTAAACCACCTCTGGGTTTAATCCCTAGTACCAAAAAAAAAAAAAAGAAGAAGTAGCATTAATGTTAGTTTCTCCCTTGATCAATGAAACTTGACATAGTAGCTTGAAATTGGTTCTGGGAAATGATGCAATACCTTCTTTAATTTTTTTTTTTTTTTTTTTAGTTGTAGATGGACATAATACCTTTATTTAATT
This sequence comes from Sciurus vulgaris, assembly GCF_902686455.1. Taxonomy (NCBI): domain Eukaryota; kingdom Metazoa; phylum Chordata; class Mammalia; order Rodentia; family Sciuridae; genus Sciurus; species Sciurus vulgaris. The sequence continues at coordinate 64,969,183 of NC_136476.1, forward strand.
AATTAGTTTATTTATTTTTTTAATGTGGTGCTGAGGATCAAACCCAGTGCCTTACACATGCTAGGCAAGCGCTCTACCACTGAGCCACAACCCCAGGGCTGATGTAATACCTTGAAGACTGCAATGCTTTGTCATGGTATGTTCTTCCCCCAAACATCCCAGAGTCACTGTAGATTACTACAGTGACTCTAGAATCAAGGACTAGAGTCATTTAAGACTTCACAGACACTGGTTTTTTTTTTTTTTGTACTGGAATTTGAACCCAGGGTCACTTAACCACTGACCCACATCCCCAATTCTTTTTTCTATGTTTTATTTTGAAACAAGATCTTGCTATGTCTCTAAGTTCTCCTAAGTTGCTCAGGTTGGTCTCAAACATGAGATCCTCCTGCCTTAACCTCCTGACTGCGGGGATTACAGGCGTGTGCCATCATGCTCTGCCACAAACACTGTCTTAAGTAGGACCAAGTACAAATTGGGAATCATACTTTCTGAGTGCATGCCAGGACTTGCAAAGACCTTTTTTGGGTCTTGTTAAATCCACACAGTTACCTTGAGCCACATAAGCTAGTCTTGAGTTAGACAAGACAGAGGGGAATTTCAAAGTCAAGTTCACCACCGAAGAATTATAATCCTGATTGACAATGTTGGCAAAGTTCTGACCTTGTCTTTCTTGGAAGGAATACTGGAAGGATCTGCTGTACTCTCTAAGAATTGGAAAATGCAGGGATATTCAAATTGCAAATTACCATTACCACTCTTTGAGATTGTACCCAGGACTGTGCTAAGCACTTTGTATGCCTTAAGTTATTTTGTCTTGTGGTACAGGTACACAGTGGAATATTACTCAACAATAAAGAGGAATGAAATTATGGCATTTGCAGGTAAATGGATGGAACTGGAGGTTATCATGCTAAGTGAAATAAACCAATCCTGAAAAACCAAAGGCCAGTGTTCTCTCTGATATGGAAATGCTGACTCACAATAGGTGGAGTGGGGTGGGGAGTGGAGGTTCACTGAATTGGATAGGGGAGAATTGAGGGAAGGGAGAGGGGGTGGGAATGGGAAACACAGTAGAATGAATGGGACATAACCTTCCTGTGTTCATACATGAATACATGCCCAGTGAAACTCCACAGCATGTACAACCACAGGAATGGGAAGTCATACTCCAGGTATGTATGATATGTCAGAATACACTCTACTTTCATGTATAAGTAAAAAGAACAAAAAAAGTTATTTTGTCTTCACAACCTGCTTGTGAGATTCATGCTGTTAAGAGGCACTGGGAAACAGATTTCAAGGGGCAGAGGCCCTGCTTGGCTTACTCTTATTCTAGAATGTAATGCAGTTTTCTGGCACCTAGTAGGTGCTCAAGATATATTTTTTGAATAAATGATCCCATTTTACAGTTTAAAAAACTGCACTATGTCCAAATTTGGTGGCAGACGCCTGTAATCCCAGCAATTCTGGAGGCTGAGGCAGGAGGATTGTGACTTCAAAGCCAGCCTCAGCAATCTAGGGAAGTCCTAAGCAATTGCCTCAAAATAAAAACGAGCTGGGGGTGTGACTCATTGGCGAAGCACCCCTGGGTTCAATTTCTAGTACCAAAACAAAATAAAACAAAAAAACAAAAAAAGAACAACAAAAACCCCATAGGTGCAGTCTGGGGCTGGGGTGTGGCTCAGGGGTTTTATGTGTTTAGCATGCGTGAGCCTTGGGCACGGAGTGTAGGAGCTAGCCCAGGGTAGTGCAGACAAGTTAGTGAGGCAGCCTTGGAGCCCATACAGGGAGAGAGACCTGTGCTATGACTGTCCTGTAAGTGGCTTGTCCTTTGACCTCCTCTTGCCTGTTCTCAGCTCTGCCTGGCTTCCCCACCTCCAGAGACCCTGCATCAATTTTTTGGCATGTGTGTACTGGGGATTGAACCCAGGGGTGCTCTGTCACTGAGTTACATCCTCAGCCCTTTATATTTTGAGACAGGGTCTCACTAAGTTGCGAGGCTGGCTTCCAACTTGTGATCCTCACCACCCAGCTTCCTAGGTAGCTGGGATTACAGACGTGTGTCACTGGGCCAGTTTGGATCAAGTTCTCTGGAGAACAAACCTCAAACCTTCTGCCCAGGTTCTGGCACTCTGGGCCCAGGGATGGAGAGGAATCTTAGGACTCAATTGCTTGCAAGTGGATATGGATGGATAAGTTTCCTAACTTTTTTTTTGGCATTACTGGAGATTGAACCCAGGGGTGTTTTACCACTGAGCTACATCTCAGCTCTTTTTATTTTTTATTTTTAGACAGCGTCTTGATGAATTGCTGAGGCAGGCCTCAAACTTTGGATCCTCCTGCCTCAGCCTCCTGAGTCGCTGGGATTGCAGGTGTGTGCCACCATGCCTGGCCCGACTTTCTTATATAGACTTTTATAGTGAGCACATTTTCACTCCCCACACGCACCCCACAGCACGTTTTCATTCCCTACACACACCCCACTTGCTCGTTACCTGATGCCTCAACTTCATGAGTCCTTCAGGGTTCTTGCATCTTGAAATCTGCTTCCTCTAAGTCTGTGTCCATCTGTCCGTCTGTTTTGTAGATCCCACTTTGCCTTGGCTGGTTTTACCTTTTCAATTTCTTTACAGTTATTTTAACAGGGTTCCAGAAGGCAGCATCAGAAAGTGTGTGCATTACACCACACTTAACCAAAACCCCCTTGCTGCTTCTATTATTTTATTTATTTTTATTTTCCATTCCTGGAGATTGAACCCAGGGTCTCATGCACGCAAGGCAGGTACTCTACCACTGAACTATATCCCCAGCCTATTTATTTATTTAGGTATTGAGGATTGAACTCAGGGGTGCTTAATCACACCCCAGCCCTTTTTAAATTTTTTATTTTGAGACAGGGTCTCACTAAGTTGCTTAGGGCCTCACTAAATTGCTTAGGCTGGCCTCAACCTTACAATCCTCCTGCTTCGACCTCCTAAGTCTCTGGGATTACAGGCATGTGCCGCCATACCTGGCTATTTTGTGTTTTAAAGGTGATTTTTTTTTTCTGATTTCAGAAATTAATTCATGTTTTTTAAAAAAAGTAATCAATAAATGTGTCTAAATTTTAGAAGACCCATATGTCACCTCTTCAGATACAATCACAATGTATAGTGTATACATTTTCAGAATTTTTATGCACATATGAAAATATTAAAATGTATGTTGAAGATATGGATTATCATTTGCACAGAGCTTTGTAAATTTGTTTCATTTTTCATCTAACAGTTTATCACACACACACAGATATACCTTATAGTTTTAAACATGGTATTTCCAAATACTGGTATTTAACCAATCCTCTTTTGATTTACATTTAGTTTGTTTCCAGTTTTTCATTATTGTAAAATTTATGTGCACCCTTATACATATTCAATTATTCCTTAGAGTCAAATTATAGAAACTAGTTTTCAAAAAATTGCAACCCATTTCCAACTCTTCCTCAAAATATGTACACCAGTGTCTGTTCTCATTGGCAAGCTATTAAGGTATGGATTTTATTTATCTGTTTTTCAGCTGTACTGTAGGTTGAACCCAGGGCCTTGCATGTGCTGGCAAGCAAATGCTCTACCACTGAGCTACATCCCCAACCCAAACTTTGGTTTCTTTACATGCTTCCCAGGATCACTATTATGATCTTATTCTTTTACTGTTTCTTTTAAATATCAGCATGGAGACAGGCATGGTGGCCTATCCCTATAATTCCAGCAAGTCAGGAGACAGAAGCAGGAGGATCATAAATTCCAGGCCAGCCTGGGCAACTTAGCAAGACCCTGTATCAAAATAAAAAAAATTTTAAAAAAGGGTGGGGATGTTGTTTAGTGATAGAGCACACCTGTGTTTAACTCCCAGGACCAAAAGAAAAAAAAAAGAAAAGAAAAAGAAAAAGAAAAAAAGTCAGCATCTTCTTTATCAACTTTTGGGCTCGTCAGATTTCTATGTCAGTACTTTGGATTTCCTCCAAACGGTGCAGATATGGAAGTTATTCAACATCAGAATGTAATCGGAGGCCCCCCTCTGTGCATATGGAAACAGAGGCCTGGGGAGCAGAGGTAACTTGTCGGTGCCACATGTTGGCAGAACTGGGATGAGAAAACAGGTGTCCTGACTCCTGGCCAAGTGCAAGTCCAAGCTCCTTCCCTGTATCAGACTGGTGCAGGAAGCCCTGGAACCTGCCCCTCTGTGAGCCCCTTCCCCTGGTAAGACCCACAGCCTCAGGACACATAGACCTACAATGGTCCTGTAAAGTAGTTATCGTATGGGGAAAGAAATGGAAGAACTGGAGAGGAAGTTCAGCAAATTAATCATTTACAACTAACTGATCCTGAGGAAATCTAGCAGCAGGGATTAGCATATAGTGACAGTGTGCACACGGGTTCGAGAAGAGGAAGAAGGTACCACCATGACCAGTCTGCCCTGCGTCACCTAACATACCCTGATTCGGGAACAAGAGTCAGGATAAGCCACTTCTCTAGGCACTGTTAGCCACCTTGGGAGCTTGGGTTGCTCAGGATGGAGCCCAAGTCGAACACAATCCTTGCTGGCCGAGCCCCTGTGCTGGAATGACTGAGCTGTCCAGCATAGCCAGTGTGTAAATGTCAAGTAAACACCAAATTCAAGTGCAATCTAACTATTGTGCTGGGACTGTTTGCTTTAGATATAAGAGTCAGCAGGAAGGAGAAGGAGAAGGACAGGGAGGGGAAAAATAGATGCCAAATCATAAGGCAAAACACGAACATTGGGAGCCCTCCCTTGACCAATTTGAATGTCAAAGAGACCAACCTCAAATAAATAGAGCCGCACTCCATGCTGCAAAAATAAGTGTGTCCCTTTGCTTAAAAAAAAAAAAAAAAAAAGAAAAAAATCCAGATGAGGGAACATTTTCCAGTCAATCATACTGCTGCAAAGTCATCCTGTTGAATTTGTGACTCACAGGCTCTCTGTGTCAATAGACAGAGTAAGCCCAACGTTATGACTTCACTGGGAGATGAAGCAGAAGATGGGATGAGGCAGGGCCAGCTTTAAAACAGGCTCTAAGCTCTGACAATAAATAGCAAAGGAAACACTGACCACTTGCTGGCTGGGGAATCACATCTGTTGTTCCTTTTTCTTTATTTCTTGCTCATCTCCTAGAAAAGAACTCGTTTAAATTTGACTTTTTTGCAGCAAAAACACTGATGCAGGATGTGGTCACTGAAAGGCTACGATTGAAGGAACTTCTTCTGACCTTGTAGCTCTTCCATTGATCTTCTATCCTTGCAGCAATTCTAGAAGGCAACTGGGGTTTGTATTATTTTATTTTTTGTGATGCTGGGGGTTCAATAGGGCCTGATGCCTACCAGCAAGCTCTCTACCACTGAGCTGCATTCCCTAGAACCTTGTGTTATATTGAAGCCCATAGAGAGTAGGTAACTTTGTAAGCTGCCCAACAGTTCTAACCCAATTCTCTCTGGCTTCAATTGCAAATTCTGTGTGATTTTCAGATGACCTCGCATTTTACTGACCTATTCTGAACCAGACACTGGACTTGGCCCTGGGATCTCATGAACGAATAGGAGATAGTTCCTGCCCTCAAGGAACTCAGGAGCCAGCCACAATACTCTTGGCATTTACAACTGTGTGACACGATCAGTTTAGATTGCCTGAAAACAAGTTGAGATCTGTGCACCCCCAGCCACTTCCTCTCTCTCTATGTTATATCTGTGGTACTGGGATTAAACCTAGGGGCATGTAACCACTGAGCCTCATCCCTGGACTTTATTTTTATTTATTTATTTACTTTTGAGACAGAGTCTCTCTACATTGCTTAGAGCCTAGCCAAGTTGCTAAGGCTGGCCTCAAACTTGTGATCCTCTTGTCACAGCCTCCTGAGCAGCTGAGATTATAGGCATGTGCCATGGTGCCCGGCAAACCCATTGATATTTAAGAAAATAAAATAGTGCCAAGAAACTCGGTGTCTATTTTTTCCAAGTGGGTACTATTTGTAGATGCCTCAGGAATGCCTGTGGGGATAGAAAAACCACTAAGAGATAATAGACCATAGACCAGTGTGCATGGAGCAAACAAAAAAACAGCCGATCCGAAAACAGAACTGGCAACCAGCGGGCTCTGTTCGGCCTGCTGCAGGTGGGGGCGGAGGCCTGTTGTTGGGGCTTGTCTGACCACAGAGCAGGGTGCTCAGGGATGGGGCTGGCTGCGGAGCTGGCAAGCCTGAGCTCTACTCTGAACTTCACTGCCCCTGTGAACATGGGTCAGTCTTCGGCTCTGTCTGCATGTTGGGTCCCTCAGCTGTAATAGGAAGGAGGGAGTGGAACAGTCCTGTGAGGTTCAACGTGTCCGAAGTCATCTGTGTGTTTAGATGGGTTCTTGTCTTGTCCGTCTGGATGGCCCCAGCCTAGAAATTCTCAGTGGGCCAAATGCCAAGAGCGCCAGACCTCTGGCTGTCCAGATAGAGGCAGCCCATCTTCCTGACTCTCCTGGAAACTCTGCTGAACACTCAGCTCAGATGCTTGAAAATATCTGTCATCTGCCTAGACAAAAGCAGTTCTTAGAGTGGCTAGGCCTTCATTTTAATATAACACCAATTATTTCTTCTTTCTTTCTGTGGTCTCGGACTTCTCCCACTTCTGAGAAGCTGTTGGCATATTTTTATGTTCCCTAGTTGCCTGGGTCCTCTTAAAAATTCTTTTTTTCTTGATGGCTAGGAAAATTATTCAAAGAACATGATCAATACTCTTTTGCTGAGGTTTTTCTTTCTTCTTCTTTTTTTTTTTTTTGATGGTACTAGAAAATGAACCTATGGGGCTTTCCACTGAGCTACATCCCCACTCTCCTATTTTTTTTAAAAAAATATTTTTTTAAATTTTGAGACAAGGTCTTGCTAAGTTGCTCAGGCTGATCTGGAGTTTGGGATCCTCCTGCCTCAGCCTCGTAGTATAAGTAGCTAAGATTTCGGGTGTGTGTGGCTGTCTACCTGTTAACATTTTATTTTTGCTCTGTGTTTCTCAAGCCCTCATCAGGTTCTAAAAGTGTCAGAGCTCCATTTACCATTTGACTTTTTGTTCTAGCTGGCAAGCACTGGCATCTGCCTGAAAAGACAAACATGAGAGTTTATACTGGTCTTTGTCAACTACCTGCCCTTCAGTGACCTATTTGGCTAGGTAAGAGCCAGAAAACCAGAGGTGTGTATGTGTAGAAAAATCCATTCCTTCATTCATATAGCTGATATTTAGGGAGTGCCAGCTATGTATTTTCAGGGCTGGGAAAATAAGTGGTAAACAAGAATGCAATCTCAACTCCCAGGGAGCTTGCAGTCTATTTTCAGAAGAAAAGCATTAATCAAATCATCATGAAAATAAAGACAAACTAATCATGAAAATAAAGACAAACTGCCACAACTGCTACAAAGAAGGATGCATGATGTAAGAGTGAGTTTTTTATTATTGTAACAAAATACCTGAGATAAATCAACTTAAAAAGAGGAAAGGTTTATGGAACTTCCAGTTTTGGAGGTTTCAGTTCACGGTTCCTTGGCCCACTTACCTTTGGGTCTATGGCGAGGCAGTCTGTCATGGCAGAGCATGTGGTTGAAGAAACTGCTTACCTCATGAAGCTGCTCATCATGCCCTGCTAGGCCTGCCTCTTAAAGATCCCATCATCTCCCAGTAGTGCCAACCTGGGGAATAAGCATATAACACATGGGCCTTTGAAAGACACTTGAGATCCAGAAGTAGCACCCAGCATTGCAAAGCTTATAAAAGGGAGAGCTGGCCTGAGTGGGATGAACAGGGAGAGTGGCAGGGAAAGGGCTGTCTTGTTCTCCTTGTGACCTCTGGGCCACAATAAATGATGGAGAGAAATACTTGTGCCCCTAAATTTTTAAGTCTATCATGGTCACAATGACCTTCCCTTCTCCCTCCCTCCCTCCTTCCCTCACTTCTCCCCCTCCCTCCCTCCCTCCCTCCCTCCCACTTTCCTTCCTCCCTCCCTCCCTCACTTCTCCCCCTCCCTCCCTCCCTCCCTCCTTCCTTCTTTCCTTCCTTCCTTCCTTCCTTCCTTCCTTCCTTCCTTCCTTCCTTCCTTCCTTCCTTCCTTCCTTCCTTCCTTCCTTCCTTCCTTCCTTCCTAGAATGTTCCAGGCTAGGGACTCAAGACACAGAGGTAAACCTGACATTGCCTGAGACACACCCTGAAAGGAATAGTAGCAAGAGGGACCAAGTATGATGCCAACAAAAGGGTGCTCAGGGTTGCAAGAACCCCCAGAAGACTGATTCTGCCCGGGGGCACCTGGTGGGTGGGGAAGTAGGGTGTCTAGGCTGTGGATTTGACGTGAAGGAGAGAGCCAGCTGTGTAGATGGGCCCATGTGACCCCCCAGGGGCCTGCAGAGTGCCTAGGAGGGTGATGTGGAGCCAGGAGTTCAAGGGGCCCCGTGTCATGACTTCCCTTAAGTCAAACAGTGACTCAAGATCCACATGAAGCACTGTCCACACTTCAGTGATTCTAGAACGCCATTCAACATTTCTGGTGTACGTGTGTCCTACCAGTTTTAAAAGGATTTTTTTAACTGTTAAATTCACTCAATTTTATTTTTTTTTTAAAACTTGAAAACACACTTAACCAAAATGCATGTAGTATTACAACTTGGATGTGCAACTCAACGTTCTATCGTTTTATGATACATAAGATAGTCAATGCATAATAATTATAATAGTAAGTGTGTGTTTCTCTGTGTGACATATAAAATCACCTTGAGTCCAGTAGTAGTACTTTTATTCTATTTTGATAAAAACCATGGTAGGAGCTGGAGATATAGCTCAGTGGCAGGGCTCATGATTAGCCCAGGGTTAGATCCCAGCACCAAAAAGCAAACCGAAACATTGTGCCACAACTCTAGGACAATTTAGATGCTAAAAGCCAATGCTTGTTATTTCTTCCATCGTTCACGTGTTATATTCAATGATGGGTCAAAATCTCTTTAAGCTGCGGTTTCGCTGGATATGGTGGTCATGCCTGTAATCCCAGCAGCTTGGGAGGCTGAGGCAGGAGGATTGAGAGTCCAAAGCCAGCCTCAGCAACTTAGCAAAGCCCTAAGCAACTCAGTAAGACCCTGTCTCTGAATAAAATATAAAAACGGGGCTGGGGATGTGACTCAGTGTTTAAGTGCCCCTGAGTTCAATCCCCATTACCAAAAACTTAAAAAATTAAAAAATTAAAAATAAACTGCAGTTTCTTTGACAGGTAAGGGCTATTGCGTCCTTCTGCCTTTGAGCATAGACTCTGCCTTTTCATCTTATTTCCTCCACATCCCTTTAGCCATGTTCTCCTGCAATGCAGCCTCTGGTCCTCAGTCGTCTTGGTCACACAATATCCCCTCTCATGAACATGCATAAATAAAAGGAAGGCAATTTGCAGTATCAGGCAGCTTATCTCTGAACCAGTCCTCAAAACAACCACAGAACAATAGCAGACAAAGCCCCATTTTACAGATAAAGAACTGCCCCTCTTAATGCTGTGTTCCTAGCCAGAGCCCAGCTTTGAATCTGGGATTGTCTGGTCCAAAGCATGACATTCTCTCCTACGACGTCTAAGATTCAAGGCAAAACCTTTTCCTCTCTCTCCAGTGCTAACCCTGTTCTACAGAAGAAGTCATCGGGAATAGCTTCTCATTTGTTTGTTTGTTTGTTTGTTTTTTTGCTTTTGCTGGTGCTGGGGATTGTGTGAATAGTTTCTCAATATCTTACTCTGCCACTCTACAGACACTGCGAATTGACTGTGAATATTATGTTTTTTCCTCTATTAATTTAATAAGAGAGAAATAGAAAACCAAGTTTATTATTGATTTTTAAAAATGGGAAGCTAGCCTATGCTAGAGTTGCTATGATTGAATATCAAATCTGTCGCTCAGCTTCCTGGCCACCGAGACAAAACAAACGGAACAAACTTCGTTCCATAGCTCTGATCGCCAGAGAGGAAGACACACGTGGTTATTTTGGTCCTTAAACCTCAAGTTCACTTCTCACCTGGAAGCCCACATAGGGACACTGATAGACACAATAATTAATGTTTTTGGCAAGAGCTTTACCACAAATGCCAATTTTTGTCTGCCATTTCTTGTGAAGGCCTTTAATTAAGGTCAAGGGCTTAACACTGAAGCAGACATCAGTGAGCGCTTGGTTCACCAGTGGGCTGCAGCACAAAGCGGGATGGAAGGAAGGAGGCTCAGCACCACGAGGGAGGTGTAGCGGGAGCTCAGAGGACCCTGCCATTATTTGCAAGTTGGATAAGGAAGAAAGCTCGCACACAGGAGGCGGCCTGGGGAGGAGGAGGGGAAAGGGCAAGGACGTCCAGGCTTGGTGAGCAAGAGGAAGGACCCAGAGAAATGAGACGCTTGGCCCACTGGGAGCATGTCAAGCCGTTTGTCTGGGATTCTCAGAATGAGATTCTAATAAGGCTTCCATTAAAGGGGTTAGATTTGCTGCTTGGACATTTTCTAGTTCTTCCAAGACAACTTTTTGTTGAGTCAAGCGAAAATGAATGAGAATCAGATGGACCACATTTCTCTTGAATACACACGGGCTTAAAAACGAAGGGGAAAAAGAACTTGACAGAATGTGTCTTGGCTTTTGCCAAACCCAAAGTATTTGAAAAATCACCCAGGACGCATCTCGAACCCAAACATATGCCTGGATTCCCCCACTCCTAATTGCAGCTGCGGCCGTTTTATGAAATGAATTGTGCATAAGAAAATAGGGTCTGAATGGAGGAGCCTCATTAAAGAGAATGACTGATGCAGGGCGGTTGGCGGGTTTGCCCTTGAGAACCTACCATCTCATTGCCTCGCAGAGAGAGAGAGAGGGCCAATGCAGTTTGCTAACCATGCTATTCAATAGAGCACCCTTGTAGAGAACAATTAAAACCTCACATTATTCAACTTCATTGTATCATGTGTAGAAAGAATTCAGCATCTCTTGTTTCTTTCCCTCTCTGTCTCTCAATTTTACATTCCAGGATATAAAAATGAAAAGAAATATGTTTTGCATCAGTCTCTTTTCACAGAAGTGGAGACCCAAGTTGAGGGATGGTGGAAATAGAAGAATAAGGTCGCTAGTGTCCTATTTATTCTGTTTCTGAACTCTTGACTTGAGGATCATGGACATGTGAAAGGTAGAAGGAATCTGAGACCCAGATCAGACCCTAATCAGTTGACCAATATGTCAATGGATCACAGTTGAGCAGTTGTAAGGCTAGACCTCAAAACAGGACTTTTGAGACTCACTTTTTCATAGCAAACACATTATTTTGGGCCAGGTTCAAAAATTGAGAATGGAAGTGAATTTTTTTCTTCTATCCTTCACCTCTTTCTTTCTTTATCTAAAGCAGACATGTGCAGAGTACCCCATGCAGGCCACAGGATTCACAGATTGTTATGTGTACCTACTCACCCTGGAAGGAAAGACTGCCACGTCAACTGTGCTGTTAGAAAGTTTAGGGAGAAGAGAAAAGCAGCAGCCATTGAAATGGAGAGCAAGCGGGGTGAGAGGTTAGAAGAGTTCAAGGAGGAAGCCTGTGAGAAGTGGAAGCCATGGAAGTGGCTTTGGAGCCTGGGAGATGTGGGATTGTACTGGGGAGGCATGAGAAGCATGGTGGGGGAGGTGGACGGATGGACAGTTGGATGGGGAGACGGAGGTCCAGTGAGGCCAGGCTGGAAGGGGATGGTCGGTGGTGTTTGCAGTAAGGGACGGAGAAGAAGTGGGTGGATCCCCAAAGGTCTCGTGTTCCATGTGAAGAAGGCCGTTGGGGCTTCCTGGTTTTTTTGTGGCCCCTGGTGCTCCAAGTGCATCCTCCTGAAATAGAAGTTTGTTTTTGTTTTTTGTTTGTTTGTTTGTTTGTTTTTGCACTACTGGGGATCAAATTTAAGGATGTTCTGCCTCTAAGCTACATCCCTTAGCCCCTTTTAAATCTTTTTATTTTTTATTGTTTAATTTTTTTTAGTTATAGATGGACACAATACCTTTATTTTATTTATTTATCTTTATGTGATGCTGAGGATGGAACCCAGGGCCCCACACGTGCTAGGAAAATGCTTTACCCCTGAGCTAATACCCCAGCCCCCTTTTTTAAAATTTGTTGAGACAGGGTCTCAGTAAGTTGCTCAGACTAGTGTTGGACATGCAGTCCTCTGCCCCAGCTGGATTACAGGCTTGTGCCATTGTCCAGGATTTTTTTTTTTTTTTTTTTACTGTGCAAATAACCTGTCCCGCCCGTTAGCCCAGCCTGGACTTCCCTGCTTGGCAGCATTTGATTTTGATTAGACTGGGCCCTCTCAGTGCCTCCTGAGCCCTGTCACTTGCTGCTTCCAGTCTCACGCTGTATCCTGGGCACAGTGATAACTCACGGCTTCCTGAACAAGGCCTGCTGCTTTTTGTTTCTTGGGCTTCCTTTGCTTTTTTGTGTCTGTGCCTTTACTCATCCTTGTCCCTCCACCGGGGACGCCCTTCCCACCCATCACTTGCTGCCTCAGGAGGACTTCCCAAAGGCTGTTTTTTTCTAAATCAACTTTTCACCCTCAGCAGGCACATAGTAGGTGTTCAATAAAATATTTAGTGGATGACAGCTGGGGCTGTAGCTCAGTGGCAGAGCAGTGGCCTGGCACATGCCTGGGTTCAATCCTAGCACTGAAAAAAAAAAAAAAATTGCCAGATGGGAGCATCCTTAATTCGTAAGCCCAGTCCAGGAGACCCACTCGCTGATTCACTTGCCCGTTCATTCCTGGGGGTGAACTCACTGAATCTCTGCTCGTGGGGTGGGGGGCGGTTACCATTCACATGCTTCACACTGGTGCAAGATGTGCAGCTATTATATCAATAGTGTAGTCGTTGGTAAATAGAAAGCCACTGTCCTGAGACCATCGAGTGCCCCTCACCAGACTGGCTCTTCCCCCGGAAGCCTCTGGTCCTCCCTATGAGACACCAGTTAGAGTAAACCCTGCACACCAGGATCCCCAAGAACCTGCTTGAGCACGCTTGTTGCAGTTACTGTGCCACATGGGTGATTAAATATGCACACAGTCACCCATGTCCATGGAGAGTGGGAATGGTCACAGGCTCCATTTATTTATTTATTTTATTTTTATTTCTTTGCAGTCATGAGGATTGAACCCAGGGCCTCGTGCGTGCTGGTGTGTACTCTACCATGAGCTATGTCCCCAGCCTGGGCTCCATCTTATACACGAAGCTTAGAGAGGTAGTCTCGCAGTTCCCCACCTATAAATCCAGCACTCTTCTGAGGAGCCAGGCTTCCTCTGCCTCTTCTGTTCTGTGTGATGTCAAGCAGAGCAGAACCTGCCCTAGCTTTGACACTGGCCTTTGTGCCCAGGCTGAGTCTGAGGGGCAGCCAAATGTCAGGGCTTAAGAGCGGTCACCTGCATTTACCTAGGCTTGAAATGCAACACCAGGCAACGGGGGCTTTTTCCCTCCAGGTGAATGTCTGCATGTGTGTGTGTTTTGCAAATGCAAGATCAGCCAGATTAAATTTAGTTCAACTTGTTCAAACAAATGTGCATTCACATAGGGACATAAGGGGACGTTTCTGGGCTTAGGTTCTAACTCTTTTCCCTTCTCTCTTCTCCAAAAATAGACTCCCCTTTCCAACTTGAACTTCACTGAGGTAAAGAGGGGTAGCCAGAGCCAAAACACAGAGCACGATCCTCTTTCTGGACATAGGGGTTCAAAAATTTACACACATAAAAATACTAAGGCGCAAAGTTTTGAGCTCTCAAGTTCCTTGTCCTGGCTTGATTCTGTGACTATCAGGAGAGTTTAAGGACTTCACCTCCACCTCCTATCTGCCCAGAGACACCCCATTCCTAGTCTTCCCTTCTGCCTGCAAACCAGGTCCTCCTCTGAGCTCCCTTGTCTCTGAACCTTCTCCCTCCCCATAAGATCTTCTGTGGCACAACCCGTCATTCAGGAAGCCTTGGACACATGTGAGTAGTTCAATGCAATGTGGAAATGGTGACTCTTGCTTTTGATTGCCTTGGGGCAGGCATATCACAGCCAATAAATCTGAAAATTTTGATTGAGTATCTACTATGACCCAGACTCTAGTCTAGAAGAGGACAGAATGTATTTCTTTAAATTTAGGACATATTTTTTTCCCTGATATTTTGAGATCTCTAAAACTGGAATAGAGATTGCAACCAGGTTCTTATGATTGCTTTTGGACAGGTACTGGTTACAGTGAGAGTGTTAAAGCCTTGGTCAACTCATGTCATACATGTGCATGTGTGTGTGTATAATGTGTAATAATGATAAATACTAACAAATTATTTTTTTATACTGAGATAGGGTCTCACTGAATCAGCACACCTGGAAAGAATTTTTTCTTTCTTAGTGATGTATAAAGTAACAGTGAATCTAAAAGTCTGCTGGCAGATTCTACAACGTGATGACCAAAATTAATTAATAACAATGTATTGCATTTTTTTTTTAAAGCTAGTCAGCAAAAATTTATCTCGAAATAAAAAATTAAAACATGCTAGGGGTAGCCGGTTGCAGTGACTCATGCCTGAAACTTGGGAGGCTGAGGCAGGAGGATCACAAGTTCAAGACCATCCTCAGCAACTTAGCAAGGTCCTGAGCAACTTATCAAAACACTGTCTCAAAATAAAAAAGAAAATGGACTAGGGATGTGGCTCAGTGGTTAAGTGCCCCTGATTCAATCCCCAGTAACCCCCAAAACCAAACCTCCCTCCCTCCAAGCAAAAAACAAATATATGTATTTTGAAATCATGGAGCGAGCAGATTTTAAGTGTTCTCACCACAAAAGTAATTACATATATGAAGTATTAATATATGTATCATTTTAATCCAGCCATTCCATAGTGAACATGTTTCAAAACTTCGTGTTGGGGCTGGGGAGATAGCTCAGTTGGTAGAGTGCTTGCCTTGCAAGCACAAGGCCCTGGGTTCGATCCCCAGCACCACAAAAACAAAAAAACTTCGTGTTGTACGTGAAGAAGGTACATAGTTTATGTCAATTACGATAAATGCAAGAACTTTAAAAATGTGTTGGTAGGCTGAGTGGTCAGTTATGGGGTACGAAATGATGGGTCCCCTGTGTTCTCAGGTGCTCACATTTTAGTAGGGGGATAAAACGCAATCAGTGAAATATGGAATGCTTCACAAATTCATGGGTCGACTTTGCACAGGGCTGTGCTAATTTTTGCAGATGGAGTCTGGGAAGGCTTGAAGGGGGAAGTGACCTTTGAACCGGGAACTTGAACGATGCTTGTCTGCAGTTCCTCCAGAGGAGAAGCGGGGCATGCCAACCAGAGGCAGCTGGGGAAATGAAGAGTCCTCTGTTTGGGGACTAGTGATAGGGAGCAGGGGGTTCTGGTACGCATGCTGAGGAGTTCGGTTTTATTTAGGGGAGGGACAGGATCAGACCTGTGTTGAAGCGTGGTGTCGAGCCGGGCACAGTGGTGTTCCCCTGTAATCCCAGCAACTTGCAAGACTGTAGCAGGAGGGCAGCAAGTTCAAGGCCAGCCCCAGCAACTTAGTGAGACCAAGTCTCAAGGAAAAAAAGGAAAGATCAAAAGCCCTGGGGTTACATGTAGCTCAGTCGGGGAGCACTCTGGAGTTCAATCCCAGTTCCACAAACAAACCAACGAAAAAGGGGTGGTGTCTGCCTACAGCAGCCTGGGTAGGGGTGAGGGTGAGAGATGGGAGACTGGGGAGCTCACTTGGACAACATGTGTGCAAAAATTGGAATGATACAAAGATTAGCACAGCCCTGTGCAAGGTCGACACACACATTTGTGAAGCATTCCATATTTTAAGATCTGACCTGTTTAAGAAGGGGTGGGGATGAGGGTCTCTGTCAGGAAACGAAGGGCTAGATGTGAAGTGATGAGCCTTGTGGCTCTTGGGTATTTGATCTGGTTTCCATAGCCACCCTTGGAAGTTAGAAGTATCATGCCCATTTTACAGCTGGGTAATTGGAGGCTGGGTCAGGGACAGTGGTTTGGATCAAATGCTAAATGCTGAGATTAGAATAGCACCAAAGGAAGGGCAGCGAATGGCCAATCTGTGGCCTTACAAGGTGCACAGCTGTGGAGAGGACACTGTGACCTTGGGGTCAAGTCCAGGGCCCTGGCAGGTGCAGGAACTGAAATAGCCCACCTGTCAGGGCCACTTCAGCTCTCCATGAGCTCCATGTTGCATTACATCGTGTTGGTTCAGATTACATACCGTGTTTACCGTGAAAGGTAGAACGATATCTAGATTGTGGGCATTTTGTTTCCCTAGAGGACCTGTCTATGGGAAGCCACGGTCTGAGCAAAAAGCAGCCTTGTTGGTGGATTTGGGGTCCAAGCAGGTCAGCCGGGCTGTACTGACACTGTGCAGGAAAGAGGAGTCTTCTGCAGTGCACTGTGAGCCTTCCCCTTCCAATCCCGGGAGGGCTGGCCAGCCGTCTGGGGCTGACACCTTGAACGGTAAAGGACCTTGACTGAACTGCTTTTTATTTTGGAACTAGAGTTTGAACCCAGGGGTGCTTAACCATTGAGTCACATACCTGACCCTTTTCATTATTATTTTTTATTTCAAGACAATGTTTTGCTGAGTTGCTTAGGGCCTTGCTAAGTTGCTGAGGCTGGCTTTGAACTTGCGATCCTCCTGCCTCAGCCTCCCGAGCTGCTGGGATGACAGGCGTGCGCTATGGTGCCCTGCTAGTGACTAGGGAATGAATGAATGAACTAACTCTGCTTTTTCTTGGACTCCGGGATTGACAGAGTCTCTTCCCTGCTGACTCCTTCCCCCCTGATGGCTACATTCCTTCTTTAGACATATTAATCTTGAATTCAGTTAGCTTTGTTTTGGGAAAACCATCTTATCTCTTTGCAGCTTTGCATATCTCTGCCCTAATCTTTAGGGCACATCCCTGTCATCTCTATCTAACTCCTGCCTGTGATAGTCCTGTGACTGGCCTGTGGTTGTAAATAGCAGCGTAAGAATCAAGCCCCTCTGACACCCAGGCAGTCCTCACTGTCTTGGGTCCTGGTTGTGGGCAGAAAAAGCTCAAGATGGACTTGGGAGTTCTTAGAAGGAATGTAGGGAGAAAGAAAAGAGCCTAATGAAGGCCATGACCTAGGTTGGAAACTCAGGGCCGCAATGGGTCATCTGGGGAGTGCTGTGTCCATTATGTCCAGTCCTGTTGAGGTTGGGACTCAGCCAGCCCGGTGGGGTGCACCTGTCATCCCAGCATCTTGGGAGGCTGAGGCAGGAGGATTGCAAGTTCAAAGCCTCAGCAATTTAGAGAGGTCTTAAACAACTTAGAGAGAATCTGTCTCAAAATAAAAAAATACAAAGGGCTGGGATGTGGCTCAGTGGTGAAGCGCCACTGAGCGCAATCTCTGCTACCAAAAAAAAAAAAAAAAAGGGAATAAATAAAAAGGTTGGGGCTCATTTAAAGGAGGTGAATTCCAACTGAGCAGCTGATAGGTAAGGTGTTTGTGAGGGCAGGGAGGTTGGGGGTGACCCGCAACCCTGAAGCCTTATTGGAAGTCACCTCTAGTGAGAGTTAGGGATCTTCTGAGATGTCTATGCCTGGGTTTTAGGCCTCAGCACATGGAAGGAATTCACTGCCTGCAGAGAACCTTCTACTCCCTGGACTGGACAAAGATACCTGTGGCCACATGTACAATCCAGATCTTTCATCACGTGACGTTGAAACTACTTGTTTCTTGTCCATTTCTTCAACCTGATGGGGAGATCTCTAAGCTGTAGACGTTTTTGTACCAGGGTAATTTTTATTCTGCTTTCTGTCTCTACAAATTCGACTACACTTAGTTACCCCATAGAAGTGGAATCAGGCCACATTTGTGCCCTTGTGACGGTCTTATTTCCTTAGCACAATGTCTTCATCATGTAGCGTATGTCAGAATTTCCTTCTTTTTCAGGACCCAATAATATTCATCCGCACCACATTTTGCGTATACATTCACTGGTCAGTGGACACTTGGGAGCTTTTTCCATCTGCCATTGAGTAATCACGGGTCCAGAATACTGGACAGATGTTTAGCGAGTGCTCCATGGATGAATGAAATTGGAGTGGCACCTGCAGAAGTTCTGGGGTGGAGGAGAGTTGAGGAGTAGTGGATGCTACACAAGGGGGCTGCTATCACTTACAGCTGGAGGATGCTGATGAGTGAATGGCGTGCTGGTTCTGGAACCTTCCTTACTTTCCATGTTGGTTTCCATTATTTCTTGTTTCCAGCAGTAACATCTTCATCCCTCAAAGAGTTTGTGGATCTGCTTTTAGGAAAGACAAGGAACCAAGGACGAGGGTATACCTGTCTCGTTTCCAGCATCCTCCAAGGAGAAGAGAAACCTCAAGGTCGAGTGTAAGGATTAACTATTTATTAAACATCTATTGACCCCAAGCACATTGCAGGCCCTCACCCATGTGGTCCCGCAGACTTCTCCTCCCAAGTCCACGAGGTCAGGATGCTCACCCTCAGAAACTCGTTGAAGGCTGGAGAGGGTGGGAGCTGGTCCAAGGTCTGGCATCTCTTAGAGCTGGGCTTGGAGTCACTTACCTTTTCTGTCTTAATTCTCTCTTCCCTGAAATAAGAGACAGTCTTGAACCTGCCTTGTGGGTCGGTTTGGGGTTCAGAGGCACTGATGCTCATAAAGCTTTCATCGTAGAACCTACTCTAGGGCTCAATAAATGTTCGCTAACATCATTCATAATCCTCCTCTGTGCGCCTCTCCCCTGGAATGCCCTTCCTGTGGTTTCTGCTGCAGACAGCCCTGCTGTCCGGTACTCCCAGAAGTCTCCCTGATTTGGGCCTGAGAGATAAAACCCTCCAAAGACCTCAAGGTGCTCTTCACCCACTCACCCAGGTATTTGTGATTTGGGTCTGAGTCCTCTCCTTGTCCATTCACAGGCTTCAGGACGGGACAGTGTCTCTTCCCTGCAGGTCAAACAGCACTGAGGACACTCCCCTGTGTCCTGAAGCCAGGTGGAGATTACAGACACTGCAGGGGGTGAGGGGACCCAGGACTCAAGGGCAATCGCCATGGGTGGTGGGCTTGGGCATGTCTATCTTCTCTGGGCTCCGGGTTCTCCAGCAGAACAGTGGAAGGAGAAGGAAGCAGATGACTCCCACGAGAAATCACCCTAAATCCTTCAGAAGTGTGCAGAGCAGGCTGTGCCCGGCCCCCAGCTGCTCCATGTGGAACACAAATGCTCAAGAATAACCTCAACCTGTACAGCACACTCACAAGGCAAAAGCTCACAAATAAAATTAATTGCATTAGGAAAAAATGACCAGTAGGCCTGCATCTCCATCACGTTGGCTTAGGACCAGACTTCCTTAACAAGACCCCCATAACGCAAGAAATGAAAGCAAGAATCAATAAATGTGATAAATTCAAACTAAAAAGTTTTTCTCAGCACAGGAAACAATTAATAATGTGAAAAGAGAGCCTACAGAGTGGGAGGAAATCTTTTCCACACACACTTCAGACACAGCACTCATCTCCAAAGTTTATAAAGAACTTAAAAAAACTTTACACCCAAAATACAAAGAACCCAATCAATAAATGGGCTAAGGAAATGGGCAGACACTTCACAGAAGAAGATATACAGGTGATCAACAAATATATGAAAAAGTGTTCATCATCCCTTGTAATTAGAGAAATGCAAATTAAACCACCCTAAGATTTCATCTAACTCCAATTAGAATGACTATTATCAAGAACACAAGCAATAATAAGTGTTGGCGTGGATGTGGGGAAAAAGGCACACTCATACATTGCTGGTGGAGTTGCAAATTAGTGCAGCCACTTTGGAAAGCAGTTTGGAGATTCCTCAGAAAACTTGGAATGGAACCACCATTAGAACTAGCTATCCCACTCCTTGTTTTACACCCAAAGGACTTAAAATCAGCATACTACAGTGATGCAGCCACATCATTGTTCATAGCAGCTCAATTCACAGTAGCTAGATTGTGGAACCAACCTAGATGCCCTTCAACTGATGAATGGATAAAGAAACTGTGGTGTATATATACACAATGGAATATTACTCAGGCATAAAGAAGAGTAAAATCATGGCATTTACTGAAGTTGGAGAATATCATGCTAAGTGAAATAGGCCAAGCCCAAAAAACCAAAGGCTGAATGTTTTCTCTGATAAGTGCATGACGATATATAATGAAGGAGGGGTGGCGGGGAGAAGAGAAGAATGAAGGAAATTTGGATGGTGTAGAGGAAAAAGGGTAGGAGGGGGAGGGGATGGAAAAACAGTAGAATGAAACAGACAGTATTACCCTAAATATATGTATGATTACATGAATGGTGTGAATCTACATTGTGTACAACCATAGAAAGGAAAAATTGTACCCCATTTGTGTACAATGATTCAAAATGCAGTCTGTAAAAATAAGAAATATTTTAACTAAAAAAAAAAAGAGAGAGAAGAAAGAAAAAATGACCACCTTTGGCTGGGTGCAGTGGCACAGGCCTATAATTCCAGTGACTTGGGATGCTGAGACAGGAGGATCATGAGTTTGAGGCCAGCCTCATCATATGGTTAGCTAATGAGACCCTGTCTCAAACTAACAAAATAAAAATGGCTGAGGTATAGCAGTGGCAAAGTGCCTCTGGATTCAATCCCCAGTACCAATATATGCATATATACACATACATACACATATATACACGTATATATATTAATATAGATATTGGTACTGGAGATTGAATATATATATATATACATATATATATATATATATACACACACACACACATATATATGTATTAGTGCTGGAGATTGAGCTATACCCCAGCGCTTTTAATTTTGTTAGTTTGTGACAGGGTCTAAACATATGTGAGTGTGTGTGTGTGTGTGTGTGTGTGTGTGTGTGTGTGTATCTCCACCTGTGAATTTAGCAGATCAAATCAGAAGCACATGGATGAATGGACGCATCGAGCCCCCATCAGGGAAACCAGGCCCATGAGCTTATCAAACACACCAGATCACAGAATGATGCTAACCCCTCATCTGGAACATATAAAAAAAATGTGCCTAAGACAGTGGCCCAGTGGCACACACCTGCTGTCTCATGAGACTATCCTGAATGTTGGGGGGTTGACAGGTGATGCTCTGACCCTCTCAGGCCTTGGCTCAGCCCCAGCTCCCTGCTGGATGCAACTCACTTGAAGTCAGCCAGCCCATCTGGACCCTCGCCCTGCCTTGGACAGCTCCACCCCTTGAACAAATTCCTTGGCTGGGTTGTACCCGGTCCTGCAGAGCGACTCTTCCATCTGGGCAGGCCCTCTGCCTTTGCTTTGGGTGTTGCAGCTTTAAATGCCGAGGCCACTGTTAACACTTTCTTAGCCATTCTGTAACCTATGTATCATTTTGAAAAGTGTGCTGTGTGACGTGAGTGTTACAGCTATTAGTAATTAGGATGGAATGGGATACAAGAACCTGTGATTGCCCCATCCCAATCCCAAGCAAACCACGACGACTCAGTGAGTGCAAATCTAGGAAAGTGATGTAGCTCACAAATTCATCGTTACTCAGTAAATTCTGACACAGAGGAGAGACACATGTGTCTGGTCCCTTTTAATGTCATAGTGGACTCACAATACAAGATCATTTCTTTCATCCGCCAAGCTGGACTTCTCAGCTTCCAAAGTTCCAACTCAGAGTCCATGTGTTCATTGTTGGGTTTAGAGTTTGGGTCTTGAAATCACAGACTTGAAGTGGACCATATGGGTCCTTGGCCATTGCAGCTGAATGCAAGTTACTTCCTCATCTAGGAAACTCCCTTTTCTCATCTGCACATGGGGGGTGAAAACAACAATGCACAGTTATTATAGAAGTGATGTTATGAGATCGTTTTTAAAGGGTTTAGCACTGTCCCTAAAATGGGGTCAATCAACTGTAGCTATTATCCTCCTCCCCCAAATATATAAGAAGGAAGGGATCTTCTGGTCCATCTTTGGTCAAAGTGGGACTAGAGTGGAGAGAAAATTGTTCTTGGGGTTTATGGCATAAGTGCACCTTAAAGAACATAGACCCCTAAATAAAGCATGCTCTATAGTGGTGCTTTCAGCCTTATGAGCCTGAATCCCCCTTTGTTCCCCTAGCCTTCCCATCCAGCCCTTTACCCACTCTGTTCCAGGCCCAGAGCTCAATATCCATCCAAAGCTCGGATTCAAGTTTTGTTCCATTGAGAAAAGTGATGATCATGCCTTTCCTTAAAAACGCACTAATGCCAGGGGCAGTAATCCCAGTGACTCTGGAGGCTATATCAGGAGAACCTCAAGTTTGAGACCAGCCCCAGCAACTTAGTGAGACCCTGTGTTATGGTTTAGAAAAGAAGTGTCCCCAAAAACCTCATGTGTGAGATAATGCAAGGAAGTGTAGAGGTGAAATGATTGGGTTATGACAGTCTTAACTAATCAGTGCATTAACCACCCCCAAAGGGATTAACTAGGTGGTAACTGTAGGCAGGTAGGGTGTGGCTGGAGGAGGTGGTCACTGGGGGCCCTTTGGGGTCTATACTTTGTTCTTGGTGAACAGAGCTTCCGCTGTTTCCTGGTGCCACGTCCTGAGTCACTTTCCTCCACAATGTCCTTCAACCATGATGTTCTGTCTCACTTTGGGCCCAGAACCATAGGGCCCGCTGTCTATGGACTGAGACCTCTGAAACTGTGCACCAAATAAACGTTTCTTCCTCTAAAATTCTTTTGGTTGCAGCAGCAAAAAATTTGACTAACACACCCTGTCTCAAAACAGAAAGGGCCATGGAAGTAGCTCAGTGGTAAATTGCCCCTGGGTTCAAACCCCAGCACCAAACCAAACAACAACAGCAACAAAAGCAAAAACCAAACACAACTCGTAACAAGATCGATGGAGACCAGCCAGACACCAGGATACGGGCCTTGCGTGAATGAACTCATGGCATCCTCCTTGATAGGCTCTGCCATCGGTGTTACTGTTATCCTTGCTTCACAGAATGGAGGACCATAATACCAAGAAGATTGTTTCAGATTACAGTGTTGGCAGTAAGTGAGGAAGTCACGATTGCCACATTCAGGAAACCGAGTCCAGATCCCTGCAGGGTTAATGGGGGCAGCAGGCGCTGGGAAGGTGATTGATTACAGGGAAGCAGAAGAAAGAAACTGGGGCTGCTGGTCTCCTCTCTCTTCTCCCCTCCTTTCTCTCCTATTATAATTCACTCAGTCACCTTTTCTCTTATACTATCACAACAACCGAGCCTCCTCTTGGTCCACATTTCCAGTCGGGGCAGTTGGTGGCCAGTCTGTTCTACTGGACTGCCAGGGAGATCCTTATGATACAAATCTCACAATCCTACCATGTCATCCAATCACAGACAAATGAGCAGGTCACAGGGGCACTTGGTAATCCCAGAAGCTCAGGAGGCTGAGGCAGGAAGATCCCAAGTTCAAAGCCAGCCTCAGCAATTTAGCGAGACATTGTCTGAAAATAAGGAATAAAAAGGGCTGGAGGTGTGGCTCCTGGGGTTAAGCACCCCCAGGATCAATTCCTGGTACCAAAAAAAAAAAAAAAAAAAAAAAAAAAAAAAAAAAAAACCCTTGTGTTTTGGGATGAGATTGGAACCACATGTTGTTTGTAGTATGTGCCTGTTTGTTTCTCCAGGAGCTTGGGAGCCCAGCCCCGTCAGAACCAAATCTTATTCCCAGTGGTATTAACATCTAACAAAAGCCAAGCAGAGAATATGGCTCAAGGGGGTGTTTGACATCTAAGTAAAGGAATAAAAAGAAGAGAAAGAATAAACAAAGGTTCTGTCCCGGATAGATTAAACAGACGCCTGCAGACAGCCTGCAGTGCACGTGCTTGGTGGTGACCATGCTTGGTGCTGACCATGCTTGGTGCTGACCGCTGTGACCTGCCACCACCTTCTCACCCCTGCGAGGAGATGGGGAAAGGTAAAATTTTGGATAGATGAATTTGCGCTCTGGACTTCAGTAAACCAGCATTAAAACAGAAAATCTAGCGGGTGGACACCTGCCTGCTGCCCAGCAGGGTCTGAGAGCCCGAGTCGCTGCACAGTGTTGGCGACACTGAGTGCTACCCGCTTTCCACGTTCGCGCTTCTCTCCTGTGTGCAGGCAGCTCACGCTAGTTCCCATCTGCATTTCCCTGTGCACCATTTTTGTGTTTCTTGGCCTCTTGGAAATGCAGTTGTTCCTCAGTGTCCCTAGGGGATAGATCCCAGGACCCCCTGCTGCTAGCAAAAATCTGCAGATGCTCAAGCCCCTTCTATAAAATTATGTAGCATTTGCATGTAACTTACTCACATCCTCCAATCACTTTATGTAGGCTCTAGATGACTTATGATACCCAATGCAGTATAAATGCTGGGCGCTCAACCACCGAGCCTCGTCCCCAGCCCTTTTTATATTTTATTTTGAGGCAGGATCTCTCTAAGTTGCTTAGGGCCTCATGAAGTTCCTGAAGCTGGCTTTAAACTTGGGATCCTCCTGCCTCAGCCCCCGGTTGCTAGGATTATAGGCATGGGTCACTGCATCTGGCTTGATCAATTTTATCCTTTATGGCTAGTGGTTTTTATCTATTTTGTTTTTTAAAACATATTTGTAGATATTTGGTAGAACTTTATTGTATTCACTTATTTATATGTGGAGCTGAGAATTGAACCCAGTGCCTCATACCCAGTGTTAGGTAAGCACTCTACCACTGAGCCACAACCCCAGTCCCTGGCTAGTGATTTTTATACCCTACTTAAGAAATTTTTGCTTATCCCAAGTCATAGTCTATTCCCTCATTCTCTCAGTAGGTATTTTTTGGGGATATGGGGATACTAGGTATTGAACTTAGGCATGCTTTACCGCTGAGTTACATCCTCAGTCCTTTCAATTTTGAGATAGGGTCTTGTTAAATTGCTGAGGGTCTCACCACATTGTTGAGGCTGGCTTTGAACTTGTTATCCTCCTACCTTAGTTTCCTGAGTTGCTGAGATTATAGGCATGCACCTCTGTGTGTTCTCTATCTCTATGTGTGTGTGTCTATGCATATATATATATATATATATATACACACACACACAGATATATGTATATGTATATATAAAATATAATCTTATTGTTTTACTTTAAACATTTTATGTTTAGATCCATAATCCATGTGAAATTGATTTTATTGTATGGTCACTTTTTTTTTTTTAATGTTTATCCAATGGATTTGGTTACCTTTATTGAAAACATCATACTTTCCTCCCTGCACTGCAATGTCACCAGTATCATAAATCAAGTTGCTTGTACTTGTGAGTCTGTGTCTGGATTCCCTTTCAGTCCATGGGTCTATTTGTGCTAGTACCACCCTGTCACAATCACTATGGTTTTATAATGTATATAGTGTAAGACCTCCAACTTTGTTCTTCAAGATTGTCTGGTTGCTCTTTGAACCTTTGTATTTTCATATAAATTTTAGAATCAGCTTGTCAATTTCCACAACCACCTTTAAAACTGTTTGTCAGTATCCAGTAAAGCTAAATAATTTTGCTCGTAGGTAAACACTCAACAGGAAAATATGGATATACAAGGATGTTCATAGCAATTCTGTTTATGAGAGCTCAAACCCGGAAACAACCCAAATGCCCATCAACAGTGGATAAATAAGTGTCGTGATATTCAGAGTGGAAAGCTATGCAGCAAACGAGAACAAAAATACGGTGCCACCCAAAATGACATGGCTTAAGCTCGCAAAGGATGTTTAGTGGCTGGGGTGCAGCTCTGTTGGTAGAGAGCTTGTCTTGCAAGCACAAGGCCCTGGGTTCAATCCCCAGCACTGCAAAAAAAAAAAAAAAAAAAAAAGAAGATGTTTAGTGCAAAAAGCCAGAACTGGGGTGTGGTGTGGCTTTGTTGTACAGTACTTGCCTAGCGTGTGCGAGGTCCTGGGTTCCATCCCTGGCACTGCGCGGGGTGTGGGTGGGGGGACTGTCCTGGATCTCATATGTGATTCCATTCATAGAGGTTTCAAAAGCTAGAAAAGCTAATCCATGGTGTTAGAAGTCAGGAGCTGTGATGTTGAAGAGGGTAAGTCATGCTGAAGGGCTTTCGGTGCTGGATACATTCTTTTTCACTCTATGAACATTCAAAACTTAAAAGGGTGCAAATTTCTACATATTATACCCCATAAGAAGTTTACAGGGAGTGAGCGTACAGCAGTGCATGCCTGTAATCTCAGCTACTTAGGAGGCTGAGGCAGAAGGATCTCAAGGCCATGGGGACAAATTAACAAGAATGTCTCAACGTAATATAAAAAAGGCCAAGGGTGTAGATCAGTGGTAGAGCACTTGCCTACCATGTGTGACGCCCTGGGTCTAATTCATAATACTGCCCCCCCCCCCCCCCCCCCCCCCGCCAAAAATACACAAAACAACCAAGTTTACTAGGGCTGGGAGTACAGCTCAATGGTAGTGAAGCCCTGGTTTGATCTGTAGTACCCCCCCAACCCCCCAAGTATACTTAAAAAGTAATTCAAGTGGCAACTTTTATTGAAGGCTGAGGTCAGGGAGTCCCATCCTGCAAGTGTACAGGAGGTAAGCATCAGGACAAATAAGAATACAATACAGTTACTACCCTGGGGCAAGTTGAGGGACAGAAGGTCAGAGTAAAGAATGAAAAAACATCCAAAATTGTATGAAGTATTGTGGGAACAGAAGGCCCCTCAAGTCACCTGGCCTGGGTGGGGGATCCAGGCTTGAGTGCTAAGTGGGACTGCAGCTACTGCAGTTGAGGTGCTAGTAATGTCTTTGAGCCCAGGAAATAAGAACATATGAAACTAATGTGCTAAATTTTATTTTTAATTTGAAACAAGGTTAAAGTTTAATTTAAGCCCTGACTAATTTCCTTGGAACTGTGGGTTAGTTGGGTATGTCGTAATCTGGATGGGGAATTTAAAAACTCTTTTTTTTTGGTACTGGGGATTGAACCCATGAACCCAGGGGTGCTTAACCACAGAGCCACATCCCCAGCCCTTTTTACATTTTTTATTTAGAGACAGGGTCTCACTGAGTTGCTTAGGGCCTCAATGAATTGCTGAGGCTGGCTTTGAATTTGCGATCCTCCTGCCACAGCCTCCCAAGTCGCTGGAATTACAGACATGGGCTACCATGCCCAGCTTAAAAACTCGAAAAATCACTACTTTGAAGAAAATGGATGCATTTAACTTCTGTTCTTGAGAACACTGAACAAGTTTGTAACCAATGTCATTGGGCAGACAGATTGGCTACATCAATGAAGGAGTGAAATGCGGTCGTATTTGCTAAAACAACAGCAATGACAAGAAGTTTTCTGAATTGTAAGGGATTACCAAAACAGTCCACAAATGAAGTCTACTCATAGGTAAGTGTGCGGGGAAGCGATGAATACCAGGAAGCTACCAGGGAGAGGGGAATGGGATTTTTCTGTCTAATTGTTGGCAGTTTGGGGAAATCGCAAAGAATCATATGATCTGGAAGAAATTTTGTGTTTTAAGACAGTCCCCAAATTAGACTTAGCAGCTTAATTCAGGCCTTCTGGAACATCCTCCTCCCGGTGGCCTGAGGAGATGGGTAGTTTGATTGCTCCCTTAGAGATGCAAACCAACTCCATCATACCTAGCTTAGGTCAGTCTGCAGGGGAGGACTTGGTAACTTACACAAAGTGGACTGGTTCCTCACAGATGGAAAGGACTGTTGTTTCAAAATCATTTTGTTGCAAAGCGTCTCAGTCCTGCAGGAAAAATGTGCAATGGAAAGGACTCTGGAGAGGACAGGTAAAGACTTCAGTGTTACCTTGAACATTTACCGATTCTATGACCTTGGAAGTCCTCATTGTAAGTAACACTTTGTCTCAGTTTCCTTTTGCACACACACACACACACACACACACACACACACACACACACAAATGAGGATGATAGATAGCATACACCCTGGATTACATGCACCTTGTCATGAGAATGAACTCAAGTAGCAAGTCATTTAGCCTGGAATCTGGCACATAACAGGCCTTTGCTCGATCATAATATTTTATTTTTGTAATGTTTTCTGGCTGATGTCATGCTGGACAATAAATGCAGTGCTGAACATCTCCTTTTCTAGGTCACTGTGTCCACAGTTAGAGAGCTGAGCCAAATTGCATGTTCACTTGGAGCCAGGCTCCATCCTTAGGCAGACATAGCAGGCAGGCAAGTAGGCAAGGCGTGGTTCTGCCCTACGACGGATGGTCTGTCCCTACTAAGGAGCATGGAAAGCCCTGAATCATTAGTACGTTTTGAGCCTTTTTCTTGTTTTCAAAGAGTAACCCACAATGAGAAGTCCATTTTGTATTGATATCAGTACCTATGTGTTTACAGATGAAATAAACTTCACAGGATAATACTGACTGCCATGCACCTGATATTTTATATTCTATAGTAGTCCATTCCACTTAAAAAAATTGATTGCAGGACTAGGGGGTGTATCGGAGTGGAACAGTGCTTGTCTTCACAGGCACAAGGCCCTAGGCTGTGCCTATATTCATGCATATAGAGGTATACATACATACATATAGATTGATAGATTGTAACCCACCATATTGATTTTATAATGTATCAATGGATCAAAATTTACAAGTTGACAAACACTACTTTCATCCAGTCCCTCAGGTGGCAATGAGGAAACTGAGGCACAGGGAGGGGAAAGTTCTTCCTTAAGGAAAGACAAGAATGACACATGACTGAATCCATATGTGTGAACCCCGCAGCTCTGGCTATTTCAACAAACCACTGCGTGGAGGTAATCTTCCAGCTCTGCTGGTGAATAGTGGCACTCCTGACATGGGACATTTTAAAAACAAACTATTATTTCCAGACGTGGTGGCACATACCTATGATCCCAATGACTTGGGAGACTGAGGCAGGAGGTTTGCAAGTTTGAGATTAGCCTGGGTAACTTATTGAGATTCTGTCTAAAAATCAAAAAAAAATTAAAAAAAAATGAAATGTGAATGCAGCTTAGTGGTAAAGCACCCCCGGGTTCAATCCCAAGGACCTAAATAAATAAATAAATAAATAAAGGGTAGGGAAAAAAAATAAAAACTTATAAAAGTGTCCACAAAGGCCCTTGATACAGTTGTTTTCTTCTTTTTAAAGAGCAGGCCCACTGCTAAGAGGAGATACTATTATATTTCCCCTGGCGTTCTCAGCCGCGCCTTTACCTGCCAAATCAGACAGAACGCTCACGTGCTGCCAGGCAGCCTCTGAACTGTCCACGCTGTGGGTTGAACTGGCTGTCCCTACTGGGAGCCAAGTTGTTCTAGATCTTTCCTTCTTTCTGTAAATAGCAAGGTGGCTTACGGGAAGCAGTTCAGCCATCATCCTGTTTGGGATCTGCCCCCAGGCCTGCCATCAGCCGTGGTGTTAGGGAAAGTTTATCAGATCTTGAGGAGCCACCTTGACCCAGACTCGGGAGCTGCAAGGTCACCTCCTGGGCTGGTGTTGCTGTGGATTCCTCTACAGGATGCGCTTTCACTTCTACATCAGTGGAAGGTTAGGGTGTCTCCTGCCTTGGTTGTAGCTGGGGCTTTTGACTCCCTCTGTCCTGTGAGAGAGCGGAGTGTGACTTCAGTACTTTCTCCGTTCTGTTGGTCTGTCCCTGGCTTCCTTTCCAGTCATATCTGGATATGTGCTGAGTCTGGTTCATTCTGATACAAGAGCTGATCCGTAAATGTGGCCTCCATCCAAATGAGCGGGGAGACTTCCCAAGACTTTGTTTCCCTTGAGCTAGATTCTGTCTTTGTTCTTTATTTGGGGAACGATAAGGACTTACTTCTCCGCAGCACCCGTGCATCAGCTCTGCCAGGCATGGGGTCTGAGTGCCCAGGTCTAACCAGTGGTTTATGAGACAGATCAGGCTGATGTTGACACCAA
The DNA here is from genome assembly GCF_902686455.1 of Sciurus vulgaris. NCBI lineage: Eukaryota > Metazoa > Chordata > Mammalia > Rodentia > Sciuridae > Sciurus > Sciurus vulgaris. The sequence continues at coordinate 64,999,200 of NC_136476.1, forward strand.
ACTTGAAGATCTTTTCCCTTTTCCTCTCCTTTCTTCTCCTCTTTTCTTCCCTTCCCCTTTTCTTCCCTTCCTTCCCTCCCTCTTTTCCTTTCTCCCTCTCTCTCTTTCTTTTTCTGTGTGGCACTGAAGAGGGAACCCAGGGTCTCATGGACGCTCCAGCTCCAGTGCTCCATCACTGACCTGCATCCCAGCCCCTTTTATTTTGCGACGGGGTCTTAAGTTGCCCGGGGTGTCTTTGAACTTGAGATCCTCCTGCCTCAGCCTCTTAAGCAGCTGGAATTATAGGTGTGTGTCACCATACCCTGCTTCCCTTTTCCCTCAATTACCTTTTGTGTGTGTGTGTGTGCACGTGTGTGTGTACAAGCCAAGCAAGTGCTCTATCACTGAGTCACCTCACCAGCCATTCTATTTTGATTCAGGGTCTTGCTAAGCTGTCCAGACTGACCTTAAATTTGCAATCCTGCAGCCTCAGCCTTCAGAGTAGCTGGGACCACAGCTGTGCGTCACTGCGCCCATCTCGAATACTTTGAGTGCCTTGTCAATGTTCCACGCTGGAGATAGGGCAGCCAATGAAACAGACAAGTCCCTTGTCTGATGATGCTTATCTTCTAGCCAAAGAAAGGCACCTGGTAAACATGTAAATAAATGAGATGATTCTAGATAGTCTACAGGTGCTGCTAAGAAAAGAACAGAAAGAAGATAATAAGATAGAATGACAAGGACCCTGGGGGTAGATAACATTGAGCAGAAACCAAGTTATGGCAGAGGTGAAAGGGACCTGGGCACCATGGGCTGGAACGGTGGCTGGCCCAGTGGCTGCAAGACAGGCAGCTGGGAGGGGAGCGGGAAGAGACGCATCCTGCTTTGAGAGCCTTCAAAGTTCATGAAGGTGCCCTTCAGCCCCAGGAAGAAGCACAGACTTATCTCAAGCAATGGGAACGAATGGGAATTTGTCACTTTTTAACATCTTTCTGCTCTTTCTTCCTGCAAGCTGCAGATTTTGGTCTCTACCTGCCTAAAACTTCTGGTTTTAAGACATTCCCAAAACCAACTCCTACTACGCATCAGAGTACCGCTGGTTTTTTCCTTTTAAATAAAAAACAAAGCCCAAACTGTAGCCCTTGGGCAAAGGACGTTGTAACAAGAGGTTAAGAAAAGTAATCACTTTCCCATCTCTCCACCTAGCTGGCAACACCATTTCCATTTTCCCTATCATATTCCACTTCATGCTAAGATGTGTAATTTTTATATATTTCATTACACGAGAGTGACCTAGGGTGTGGAGTAAAATGGAAGTAATTTACCAACGAATGCATTCACACTCATCTCTGGCTGCCTGCCTACTGAAGGGCAACGCATTGTTTTTTTTCAACCAGGGTCTCACACTTGTTAGGCAAGTACTCTACCATTGTAAGTTCAGTATCTCAACAATCAGCATAACAATTCGAGTGAGGTAGGTGCTATTATCATTCTTGGTTTGTGGAGAAGTGGTTTTCCTCACCAGACTCCGAAATATTAAACTGCCTGAATATGCAAATTGTCCCCCCTAATCCTGCAGGCAGCATTCAAAGCTGTTGTGCCAAATTGCAAAGCTAGACCCTTATGCAGAACCCCTCCCTTCGGCTCCCTGCGTTCCAGGAAAGCACCGCCAATCCTGACTGTTTTTATTATTTTATCACTTATTTATTTTAAGTAGCAGGACTTTTATTGATTTATTTTGTGGTATTGGGATTGAACCCTGGGCCTTGTGCATGGTAGGCAAGCAATCTACCACTGAGTCACATCCCCTGCCCCCTGGTTGTTTTTAGTAGAAACTTGTGTTTCTGTATAGTGGGGCCAAAATATGGGCTGCCCTGGGTTTCCTTCCTATTTATCTCACACTTACTATAAATAATGCTGATCATTCACATGCGGACACCTTTGTAAACAGTTTCTGTTTACTGAAGTCTTTCAAATGTATGACCTCACTTGATACACAATAAACAAGTAGGGAGGGCTCCCCTGGGGTCCCCAGTTGACAAAGAAGAGGGAGAAGAAGGAACTGAAGTGATCAGGCCAAGGTCATCCAAACTCCAGTCTTCTGCCAAATCAGACAGATAAGGAAGGATTGGAGGGTCAGTGGTTCATGTTATCAGTAGATACTAAACCGGCCCCCCACCCCATCAGTGACTCTGGCTGATATTACCACGGGAGAGAAGGGGCAAATGTTGTCAGTTTGCTTCTGTATAGTTTATACTACTGAATGCCCCAAGATTTGCCCGTGATTCTTGACTTTGGGAAGCCATTTGCCATTTCTTATATCATTTATCCAAAGATTCTGTTGAAGTATTACACAACATCCTATGTTCAGAGTCACCCAGTTGGGTCAATGTGATGGTGGATTTCTTTATTTTTATTTTAAATTTATATAATTTATTGGTACCAGGGATTGAACCCAGGGGCACTTAACCACTAAGCCACATCCCCAGATCTATTATTATTATTATTATTATTATTTTAGAGACAGGGTCTCTCTAAGTTGCTTAGGGCCTCACTAAGTTGCTGAGTCTGGCTTTGAACTCACAATCCTTTTGTCTTAGCCTCCCAAGCCACTGGGATTACAGGTATGTACCACTGTGGATGGTGGTTTCTTGATTGGAAGTTGCATTATTGGCCTGCTATTTGTGTTGCTGAAAGCTTGGTCTTTGTCCCCAATGCCAATCCAATAATGAGGACACGGTTTTGAGAAAAAGGAAAAAAGGTTTATTGCTTTGCTAGCAAAGGAGAAACAGATGACTCCTGTCCCAAAGGCTGTGATTCTGCACATCATGGGGAACAGCAGGCTTAAAGAGGTAATTCAGAGAAAATGAGATTAGAGAGGAGAGATCAGGAAAGAGAAGATCAGGGAGGAGGTTAGGGAAAAGAAGATCAGGGAAAAGAAGTTGAGGCAGAAGGTCAGGGAAAAGACTGGGAAAAAGTAAAAAACCATGTAAGATTCAAAGTGACAAGGGATGTAGTCAGAGCATCAAGTGAACCCCTGTTACATTTGTGGCATTATACAGAGGAGGGAACCGAGTTCCAGAGGCTACATGGAGCTCATAACAGGGTCAGGACCACAGTCTAATTTTTTTTTCTTTTTCTTTTTGGTACTGGGGGTTGAACCCAGGGGCATTTTACCACTAAGCCATATCACCAGCCCTTCTTATTTTTGTTTTGAGAGAGGGTCTTGCTAAATTACTTAGGGCCTCACTAAATGCTGAAGCTGGCTTTGAACTTGCAAGTCTATTGCTTCGGCCTCCTGAGTAACTGGAATGACAGGTGTGGGCCACCATGCCTGGCTCTAATTTTGCCCAAGATGAATCCGAGTTTATTTTATGCTTTCCCCACTGCATCATACCTGTGTTCGTCTTTAAAAAGATAGATATGAAACATCCAGCAATCCTCAAATTATTTATTACTGCAGCACTCTCAGGAGAATACCCCTTACAGATAATTCTCCAAACCCCATCTGAGCATCTGGCGAATGGCTGGATCTTTCCTCATGGCAGCTGGAAACCAGAGAGTCAAACATTTACCAAGTTATTGACATATGGGTCTGGGTGTTTGTTTAGGTGTCAGGCAGTTATAGATTACTTTTTAACACCCTATTTTGAAATGAAAGTAAATATGAGAATAAGCCCAAAATTGTCCTAATAGAATGTTAAGAATAATCAATACTTGAGAATGATAAATTTGTAGTCCTGGGAGGGAACACAGAGGAACCATTAGTTCTGTCTGTGTGATGTAGATGCAGGGAATTCAGGAGGTCTTGGAGCAGGCAAGAAGGGAGACTGTTGGAGAGTTAGTAGGAGGAAGGATCAGGAACTTCAGTTGGGTGATCTCATGCCAGTAATAGGATACCTTGTTGGTGATACCCAGGGGCCATAACATATCACAGTCTCTTGCAAATGACGCTGACTTCTGAAAAGTGAACTATAAACTTGCATACAGTGGATGGGGCCAGAACTATGCAAAACCGAAAAGAGAGAGAATAGTTGACCTTCCAGAACTTTAGCATTTCTAAAGAAAAGAGCGGGTCAATCTAAAGGAGGCCAAGTCATTCCTGGAATCTTGGAAAAACAGGAACTATAGCTGCTGACGTCTTTCTAGCAGTCTTGAGTTCTTCTCTATTTTGGAGTACGTGGAGTTGGATGCTCCAGTCCAGGTTAGCTCAAACCTGCTAACCAGGTCATAGGACCCCAGGACCTCCCAAATTGCAATATGGCTTCCTGTGGCCTGATCTGTCTGCAGGGAGAACTCTGGTGGTCATGCTCAAGGGCCAGGGTCTGCCTGAGGCTGGGGGGACTCTGGGTGCAGTGGCATAGGCTGCAAGTCTGGTGGAGGATAGGTATTCAGATTAGCAACTGGGTCTAGCCAACGAAAGCTCACAGTAACCTTGAAGAAGTGTTTCGGTAGGAGAACAGGCCTGATGCCAGCTTGTGGGCTGTGCCAGACAGGAGTGAAGGAAGAGTCAAGCCAACTGCAAAAGCTAAGGCCTGAGCTGGAGGGAACAGAGGTGGAAGGATTATTTGCTTAGTTGCTTGTTTGTTTATTAGTGTGGGAGACTTGAGCGTACTTGAATGTTGATGGGAAGAGCTGGAGGAAAAGAGATAAAAGATTAAGGATACTGCAGCAGAGGTGATGATTGGCAGAGTGGTGCCCCTCAGCAGGCCGCAGGTTCGAAGGAAGACATGAGGGGGACTGGAAGCGTGGATGAGAAGAAACCACCCAGCGTCTTCTGTGCTGAGAGGGAATGGGCAGGCCAACGGTGGGTGCAGAGCAGCTCCGAATGGACCGAGAAGCAATGAGGGAGGCACATCCTCAGCAAGGGTAAGATGGAAGTTGCCTGGAATGCATCCTGACGGCCAGCCTGCACCCAGGAGCACAAGCCCTGCCAGCGGTCAGTGGCGCAATGAAGAGCAAAAGTCAACCGAACCCTGTCTTTTGCATAAAAATGAAAGTGACATTAGCCACTGCCGCCAAGGAGGCTAGACACCTCTTTTCCTGTTTACCGCATAACACGTGCGCCTTTGCCAGCTCAGTGTGTTAATTTCCTCCAAGAGAGCGAGCACATCACAGAGGACCCATCCCCTCCTCCACTCGAGAGCTGGAACCTGGTGTCTACCGTGTTGGGAGGAAAGGGAAGCAGGATGAGGAAATGAGGCTCCAGGGCTGAGCAGTAGGGAGCCCAGAACGGTATTTCCAAGAATTCCATGCCTGGAAGTAGGAGCTTGTGGGTCCTACTTTGGTTAACCAACTCCTTTGGTATCAATGGGACAAGACAGTTACCCTGGGGCCAACTGTTCTCACTACAGAAGGAATCCTTGCTTTGCTTAATAATTGCCGGCAGGGCTCTTCTAAATAACAAATGTCCCAGTACATTTCAATTAGGATTTTAACATCCTCAAAGACAATTCTAGGAATAGTTCCTGGGCAGGATCAACACAGGCCATGTGGACAAGCCACTTCCCCTGGGAGGCAGCTTGAGATTAGTGTGGAGTTCTTGGTCCTAAGGTAAGAGGAGGATTTCCTGAGCATCTCTAGGAAGTGGATGTGTGCCCCGCTCCTCTCCAGCACTGTTCTGGGTTGGAGAGGGAGGAGAGCAGATACCCTGATGGTCGTGCTTCATGAAGAGCGCACGAGCAGCCCCTTCCAGGAATGGATCTTTTTGTGACAGTAAATTAGAAATACCCGCTGGAGGAAAAGGTTGTAATAGAGGAGTAAGTCGTGTGTTTTCTCTAGACTGGACTTGTGATGTTGCATGGCAACCCAGGAAAAATAGTATGTAACGCAGATCCGCAGATTTGCTTGTGCTCTCTAGGGGCCCACAATGCATTGCAGAGGGGAGGGCCCAGGGGGTCGGGTCCCAGTTCAACCACTTCTGACTGTGATTTTGGATCACACCTTTGTGCTCTGAGCCTGCGTTCCTCACTTGGGAATGGTTGTGATAATGCCAGATCTCAAGGATGCTCTGAGGATTAGAGGGGATAATGTAATTGAAATTCTGTGCAAATCAAGGTACCCATTTCGAACACTGATTCCCATGTACAACAGTACTTGCTGTGCACACCACTCAGTGGTTGGAAAGTTGACTAAAGTTAATATTTTATGGACCAAAAATAGTCCTGTTACTTGAATCCAAACACAGTTGCCATCCAGGTAGCTTCTTCCTTCCATAGAAGGAAGCACAGTTTCAGCTTACATCAGCTGGGGTATAGAGCCAGCTCCCTTTGTTATTTACCTTTTTTTCCTTCCCCTGTGCTGGGGATCAAATCCAGGGCCTTGCGCATCCTAGGTGAGTGCTCTACCAGTGAGCCACATCCCCAGCCCCCAACTCCTCTTGGTTCATCTCTATTTCAAAATGTTCTTGCTCTTTCTACCTTTAAATTGTCTACTTTTACTTGTAATATGTGTGTAATTGTGTATTTGGAACAGGTGCAGATAATTATTTCTCATTGTTAAAATGTAATCTCATTAGTTATGATATAGCTAGGTTAAAGATGTAAGAAGTTCACGGTTGTTTAGTGAAAAAGGCGTAGCCCATGTGTTTTGAAGTCAGGCTGGCCCGAGGCCATACAGGCTCCCCCACTGGTATGTTGGTTGTATTATTCAATTTCCTTTGGCTGGGTTTCCTCATCTGGAAGGCAGAAATATTAAACCTGCTTTTATAAGCTTTTGGAGTTAAATGATATAATGAATGTGAAGAATCACTTGGCATAGCCGGGGTTGTGGCACATGCCTGTAATCCCAGTGACTCAGGAGGCTGATGCAGAAGGATCACGAGTTCAAGACCAGCCTCAGCCATTCAGTGAAGCCTGAAACAACTTAGTGAGACCCTGTCTCGAAATAAAAAATGAAAGGGGCTGGGGATGTGGCTCATCAGTTAAACACCATTGAGTTTAATCTCTGGTCTCAGAAACAAGTAAAACACATACACAAAATCACTTGCCATGCTTGGAAAGGAAATTTACGATTGAGGAGTTCAGTGCATATATGCGTGTGTGTGGGCATATATATATGTACTGGCTATATATATATAGCCAGTATAGTGATCTTGCAGCTCATAAATACATATATAATATATATAATTAGTGTATATGCACTGATTATCTATTTCTATATACATAACTATGTATATTTGTATATAGTCATGATTATTTTATAGATACATGTGTATATGTATATAGACATATTTTATAGATATATGTACATATATGTGTGTATGTGTATATATGTGTACGTATGTGTATGTGTGTGTGTGTGTGTGTGTGTATCTCCACTCTTTTGTTTCACCTTCTCCCAGAATCAATAAGGTGATAAAATGAGTCCAATTCAAATTTCCTCTTCCAAGTCTCCAGGCCTGAACTCATGGCCGAGTTGAAGGGATGATAGCTATCAAACATTCAGAAATATTTGATGAAATATGGCAAGGTGATGAAGAACTTAGGCTGCCATATCCGACAGACCAGAGTCTAAGCCTCATGGTTGCAAGCTGCATTTAGCTGCCCTGAGCCTTGGCTGCTTCGTCATTGAAATGGGGGTGATAACACAGGTTTCATGGAGTTGTGCCTTTTTTTTCCCCTAAGAGATGGTGTTCACTATGTTACCCAGGCTGGCCCCCAACTCCTGGGCCTCAGCCAGGACTATGTGGACCTGCCCGTGCACCCAGCGCACACCGCGGTTTTGAGGACTGGTAAGTGGGTTCTGCACAGTTCTTTGTACAGGGCCAGTGCTGCAATTCTGCAGTACAACAGAAGCTACCGTCATTATCATCTTTGTAGAAGAGTTTCTGATTGTTGACTTTTTTTATTAAGTAAGATTCCTCCTCCTCCTCTTCCACCTCCTCCTCCTCCTCCTCCTCCTTCTCCTTTTGATAACTGGGGATGGAACCCAAGGATGCTTAATCACTGAGCCACATCCTCAGCCCTTTAAAATTTTTTTTTATTTTGAGACAGGGTCTTGGGTCTCACTAAATTGCTTAGGGCCTCACTAAGTTGCTAAGGCTGGCTTTGAATCTCCTGACTCAGCCTCCCGAGCTGGTGGAAGTACAGGCCTGCACCATCACAATTGGCAAGTGAGATGCCTTAAATGACCTTGAAGGCCGATGCCTGTTTACAGCTTTATTTATTCAACAGATATTTATGGAGTCCCTCCTGTGTGTCAGGCATGTACTGTGAAGTATTGAGGGAGAGGATTTGCGGGCAGTCATACCCCCAAGGAGAGCAAAGCTCCTTTACTCTCACAGCTCTTTGCCAGGCTTCAAGCGCTTTAAATCAGCCATTAATTTTGAATCCTCTGTTGAGTTTATTTATTTATTTATACTCACTGGGGTTGAAGCCAGGGCCTTGTGCAAGCACTCAGCCACTGGGATACATCCTCAGCCCAATTCATTTTATTTTCATTTGTTTATTTAATTGCCTTTGACTGGGTCTCTCTGTGTTGCCCAAGCAGGCTGCAAATTACTGGGCTCTGAGTCTTGTTCATCCTGATATAGGAACGGATCCATAAACGTGGGTTGAACCAAAGTGAGCTGTGAGATTTCCCAGGCCTTTGTTTCCCTTGAGCTAGGTTTTGCCTTTGTTTTCCATTTTGGGAATGATATGGACCATTGCTTGCTCTTATATCTCCTGCTGCACCAAAGCCCAGGCATCAGACCTGAGCGGCCAAGTGTAACCAGCGGGTTTATCCAGTTGCAGATGCACAGGCCGATGTTGATGTCAAACTTAAAGATCTTTGTCTGTCTTTCATTTTCTTTTCATGCCTGCCTGTCTGTTTCTCTTCTCTCTCTCTCTCTCTCTCTCTCTCTCTCACTGGGAATTAAACCCAGGGCCTTCTCCATGCTCAAGTGCTCTACCACTGAGCTACATTCCCCCATCTCCCGTTTTTGGTCCCAGGGATTGAACCCAAGGGCACTTAAACACTGAGCCACATCCCCAGCCCTTGTTAATTTTTATTTTGAGACAGGGTCTCACTGAGTTGTTTAGGGCCTTGCTAAATTGCTGAGGCTGACCTTGAATTTGTGATCCTCCTGCCTCAGCCTCCCGAACTGCTGGGATTATATGTGTGTGCCATCACGCCCGGCACCCCCAGTCCTTTTTATTTCTTTTTGAGACAAGATTTCACTAAGTTACCCAGGCTGGCCTGGAATTGAAGATTTTCCTGCTTCAGTCTCTTGAGTAGCTGGGTCTGTAACAGTGGTCCACTTTACACTTTGAAGACAGCCCTTGCTGCTCTGCCACTGTGACTTATTTTTAAAATGGACAGGTGTCTTTCTCTTCCTCTCTCCCTCCACCTCCCTAATCTCCCTCCACCTCATCTGGGGGGACACAGGATTACCTTTCCCTCCCCTCCTATGCAGAGTCATCTGTCCTTTAGCACACACCCAGCACAGGAAGGAAGGAATTTGGACTTGGGGATGGCACCAGAAGATCTAAGAAACACCATCTCCCAAGCCAGGTGCAGTGGTACGCACCTGTAATCCCAGTGACTTGGGAGGCTGAGGCAGAAGGATTGCAAGTTCAAGGCCAGTCTCTGCAATTTAGTGAGGAGGCCTTAAGCAACTTAGCAAGACTCTGTTTCAAAATGAAAAATCAAAAAGGAGCGGGGATGTGGCCCGGTGGTTAAGCACCCTTGGGTTCAATTCCTGGTACAAAAAAAAAGACTGCCTCCCAAATTAACAAGTGAATTACAACTCTGGACAGAAAAAAGATGGCACAGAGCCTTTGAATCACCTCTTTAAAACCCCTCTATTCTCCCTGATGAAGAGAATCATAGCTTCTAGGACGGGGAGTTCAGTGTTTCTCCTTTGCTAGCAAAGCAATAAAACATTTTCCTTTTTCTCAAAACTGGGTCCTTGTTATTGAATTGGCATCAGGGACAAGGACCAAACTTTGGGTATCAGGACTACAGGTGTGTGTCAGGGTGCCCAGCTGATATATTTATTAATTGTGATTAATACTGTGACTATCACTGGGTGCATTGGGGATCCTCTGTAATCCTAGCTACTTGGGAAGTGGGGACAGGAGGATTGCAAACTTGAAGCAAACCTGGAGAACTAACTTAGCAAGACCTCATCTCAAAATAAAAAGGCCTGGGCATGTAGCTCAGTGGTAGAGTGCTTGCCTAGCATGTGCAAAGCCCTGGTTTCATTCTCCAGTACAGAAACAAAGCAAAGCAAAACCACACAAGTATCATCCCTCTTTTGTAGAGGAAGAAACTGAGACACAGAGAAGTTCAGTACTTTGCTCAAGGTCAATAGAGTAAATGGCTTTGGGGCTTTTCCTGGGCTAAATGACATTGATCTTGTTGTTATCCGTTCTTCTTAACCCTCCAGGAGGCACTTGGTTGACAAGCCATTGAGCACCCTCTACGTGGGGAGAAGAAAAGGGGGACCATGGATCAGGGGTACTAATGTGAAGCACAGATTTCCAAACCGCAGTGCATTCCGGTACATATCTGTCAGAATGCTCTGGGATTCAAGAAAGTCCATTAGGGAGAGTGTGCTGAGGGATCCTAGGGGAGGCTGGCTGGCCTAGCAGCAGTGCACTCTATGTAGAAATCGCACACAGAAGCTCTGGCACTAAGTTTCCTCCTCCTGCAGTCACTCACAAATCCTCAGTTAATCCATCTGTCCACCCATCCACCCATCCACCCATTCATCCACCCATCCATCCATCCATCCATCCATCCATCCATCCATCCATCCACCCATTCATCCACCCATCCACCCGTCCATCCGTCCATCCATCCATTCATCCACCCATCCACCCATCCATCCATCCATCCATCCATCCATCCACCCATCCACCCATCCATCCATCCATCCATCCATCCATCCATCCACCCATCCATCCATCCATCCATCCATCCATCCATCCATCCATCCACCCATCCATCCATCCATCCATCCATCCATCCATCCATCCATCCACCCATCCATCCACCCATCCACCCATCCATCCATCCATCCATCCATCCATCCATCCATCCATCCACCCATCCACCCATTCATCCACCCATCCATCCATCCATTCATCCACCCATTCATCCACCCATCCACCCATCCATCCATCCATCCATCCATCCATCCATCCATCCATCCATCCACCCATCCACCCATCCATCCACCCATCCATTCACCCATCCACCCATCCATCCACCCATCCATCCATCCATCCATCCATCCATCCATCCATCCATCCACCCATCCACCCATCCACCCATTCATCCACCCATCCACCCATCCATCCATCCATCCATCCATCCATCCATCCATCCATCCATCCTCTCATTCAAGTTCCTAGTCCTAGTTCCTAGTTTCCAAAATGCTATTTCTGTTATTATTCCGTGAGCATAGACTATATCTACTGCGTGCTAGTTGTTTTACTCCTGTTACTTCATCAGTCGCCTCATGCATTCCAAAAAATCAGGGGCTATCTTTGTGCCTCTAGTATTGTGTCAGTTACTACTGCGGGTAGAGTAACTGGCTTGAACTGAATCTTGAAGTTTGGGTAAGAATTATCCACTCGAACTATTCAGAGGAAGGAGTGGGGAAATGTCATCCAGGCTCAGGGACATCTATGCAGAGTGTTAGAGGTAAGAGGTGGCGTGTGCTCTGGGGAACAGTCAGGGAAACAGAGAGGATGCACAGGTTCTCTAGCAATCAGGACTGCAGAGATGAGCAAAGGGCAGGTAATGCAGAATCCTGGGGTCATGCTTCGTAGTCTAGAGCTATTGCCGGGCACGGTGGCGCCTGCCTGTAATCCCAGTGGCTGGGGAGGCAGGAGGATTGGGAGTTCAAAGCCAGCCTCAGCAACTTAGTGAGACCTTATTTCTAAATAAAATACAAAAAAAGGACTGGGGATGTGGCTTGATGTTTAGGTGACCCTGGGTTCAATCCCCAGCAACGCCCCCACCCCCCAAAAAAGAAGTCTAGAGCCATCGAAGTGTTGCTGAAAGCTCAGTCCTTGTCCCTGATGCCAATCCAATAACGAGGACAGTTTTGAGAAAAAGGAAAATTTATTGCTTTGCTAGCAAAGGAGAAACACAGGAGACTCCTGTCTGAAAGGTTGTAATTCTGCCCATCATGGGGAACGGGGGGGGGGGGGGGGGGGGGTAGTTTAAGAGGTAATTCAGAGAAAATGAGATTAGGGAGGAGAGATCAGGAAGGAGAAGATCAGGGAGGAGAAGTTTAGGGAAAAGAAGATCAGGAAGAAGGTCAGGGATAAGGTTGGGAGAAAAAGAAAAAAACTATGTAAGTTTCAAAGCGACAAGGGATATAATCAAAGCATCAGGTGAAGCCCTGTTACAGAAGGGATTTCAGCTTTCTAATGGCATTTGAGATCGACTTGACCATGTTTTCTACTACAAAGAGTTTGACCTCTTCAGACTCTCCGAGTTCATGTGATGGGCGATCTCCATTCAAACCAGGACTCCAGACCATGGGCCAGCGCTCCCTGTCCACCACCCATGCTGACAGTCCTCCTCCTGACTCATTCTCCTTCTCCCCGTTATCTAATCGTCTCATCCGTCAGTTTCTAATATAGGTCTGTAAACCCAGTCAGAGCTCAATAAATGTTTGTTGAATGAATCACACCCCTATCAAGGGGATGTGTGTGTGTGTGTGTGTGTGTACCTGAAAGCCCTCTTGAGTTTCTTTCACTCTTCTTGGCCTACTTAGAATTGCCTTGGTAGAAAGGGACTGGCTTAGCAACCGAACAATTAGGCCGCAGGGCCTGGCTCTCTAACTGACCAGCCGTGCCTCTTGGCCAACTCTCCATCCACGTCCTCTTTGGGTCACTGCTATGATCTTTTTTATTTTGCAGTGCTTGGGATTGGACCCAGGACTTCCTACGTGCTGTGTAAGTGCTCTACCACGGAGCAACATCCCAGCCCTTTGAAATTTTATTTAAAGACAGGGTGTGTTTACATTGCTCAGGTTGGCTTTGAAATTTCCATCTTTCTGTCTCAGCTCTGCGAGTCACAAGGACTCAGCAGGTACCTCCATGCCTGGTAACTGCTGGAATTGGCGACCTCTGACCTGCCTGATACCTGCAGGCTTGTCTCGAGCTGTGAATAAATCCACACCTGGAAGAGGGTTTTGCTAACTGCAGCTGAGCTACACATCCCCAGGGCAAGGTCCCTGTTCCTCCTCCAGCTTAGGTGACTGTCGGGTCATATTTTGATAATTGGAAACCTCCTCCATACCCACTGAATGAGGTCACGGGTGTACATTCAAGGGGTAGAGGGTGGGTGGGGTGTGGAGAAACCAAAATCGGGAGGGCAGAACTTCGGGACTAGCAATGGTGGACACTTGGTCCATGCCCTCAGGCTAAGGGTCATGAGGGGGAGAGGGGATCAATACACCACCCTCCCTCCTCTCGCCCTGGCCATCTCCTGCCTCCCATAGTCTGAACTAGACCTGAAGCCAGGGTCAAGTTCATTACTGGAGTAATCCAGAAGGATCAGCTTCCTGGGTCTCAGAGCAGTGAGGAACGTGCAGGGTGGATCTGGGGGTCTGAGGGGAGGGTCGTGCCTCTTGCTCTACCCACATATTTGGTTGCTTCTCTAAAGATGCTCCCTTTGCTCCCTCTCTATCCAGCTCACGGCCCCCACTTGGCATCCAGCTCTGCACGCCGGTCTCCCTCTGCCATGAGGCCTTCCTGGAGTCCCTTCCTGAAATGACACCTGTCCTCCTGGGGGGATTATTAGTCCTCTGTCCTCTTTCTACTCACCACCGATCACCTGAACCATGAAGCTAGCACAGGACCTGGGCGGAGCAAACCCCAGGAAGTGTTTGCTGCCCTGTGTCAAGCTCTGTGACCTCAGGGCTCCATGAGTTTCTCCTCTCCTGCAAAAGTTTCAGGGACCTGGTGTGGTGGCGCACACAGGTGATCCCAAGCAGCTCAGGAGGCTGAGGCAAGAGGATCAGAAGCTCACAGCCAGCTTCAGCAGCTTAGCGAGTCTCTAAGCAATTTAGCAAGACCATGCCTCGAAATGAAACATGAAAGGTCTGGGGATGTGGCTCGGTGGTTAAGCACCCCTGCATTCAGCCGCGCTCCCCAAGACCAAGCCAAACAAAAATCTTGTCAGCAGCACCCTGTTTTCCTCAGCCCATAAACTGTCCAGCTCCCTTCTTTGCCACCCGAGGGGTTCCCCTATCCGCCTGGCTCTTACCCAGCAGCTTCCCAGCACCCAAGCTGGTCAGTCTGCTGAGCTGGTTGCCCGGCTGGGGCCAAGCCTGGCATTGTTCTGTGGTTCACTACCATCTGCGTGCTGGAAATCAGCATCTCTTGGTGAGGCACACCATAAAGGATCAATTGCACAGGCGACTCCACAAAGCGGTGGGGGGTCAGAATGCCTAACACCACAGTACTCACACGCATTCCCCTCCTCCCACCCCAAACCCTTATCTCTTCTATTACCAAGATAACCAGCTGTCCTGTTCAGCTCGGGGCTGATAAGGTGCCGCTCAGTCCCTGCCTGAGCAGTCGCCTGCATGGGGCACTCGGCAGGCCGGAGAGGTCTGATTCACGTGTTCCTTCTCTCACTAGCTGTGACTTTGAATGAGAACCTTTGTTTCCTACTTTCCCAAGAAGACAGACATACTACCCTTTCTCCCGGCAGTCCTGGAGACATGTGAGAATTTTTAGGTAGGCATGTTAAATGGGAAAGCCTTAAGGAACTGTCAGAAGGTGTCATTCCTGCTGCTCCCGAGGCAGCCCACCATGTTCCCCTCAGCCTTCTTGAGCGCTGTGGATTCCGTTCGTTTGCCCTCTGTGATGTGTGGTGGTTATGTGTGTTCTATCCGGGAATGAATCCCAGACATTTTCATGACAGTGGCTGCAGATTTCTCAAATATCTTTCATGCTCACTTCTGCTAAGAAATTAGATTTGTCATCACATCTTCTTATTTAACAAATTAATAAAGAAACTACATACTACACATCCTCTTTTTTTCAGTATTGGGAATTGAACCTGGGGCACTTTACCATTGAGCCATATTCCCAGTTATTATTATTATTATGATTATTATTATTATGATTATTATTATTATTTTGAGACAGTCTTGCTAAATTGCTGAAAATTTAAAGGATTGCCTTAAATTGCTGAGGCTGGCCTTGAACTTGCTGTCCTCCTGCCTCAGGCTCCAGAGTCTCTGGGATTAAAGGAATGCACCACCATGCCCAGAGGGGAAGCAACACTATTGATCACAAATTTGTTTCTGAATATTTTGATAACTGAATTTTTAGTCAATTGGTTTCCTTTGTCATCTTACATATTTTATAGCATGTATGTAAACATATTATTTTAAAATGAGATTCCATGGTGTACACATACATACATACACATCTCCAAACTCCTTAAGAATCCAGCCGGAGATTCAGGGAAATATCTGCAGAGGAAACTTCTAGAACTCAAGCTGTTGATTACTGTTATCCTCAGGAAAACAGAGGGAAAGTTTTAGAAATGCAAAGCAAGGGGTATGAAAATCTATCTAAAAACAACAATTAAAACAAATTCAGAGAGGGGAGGAGCAGAACTTTGGGATTGAAATCCTGGCTCCTGCCATCCACTTGCCCTCTGCCTTTGGACAAATTCCCTTGTCCCTGGAGCCTTAGTCTCCTCACCTGTGACACAGTGGTCCTAGGACCCCTAGGGAGGACTATATGGGCAGCATGCTTTCTGCAGAGCCTGTCACACACAGCTGCCCCCAGCCAGGGCCAGCCCAGGAAAAGGAGGTAGTAGAGGGAGCTTCGGACCCTATGGGAGGTTTAAGGGATGGGGAGCAATTTTGGAAAGTGGGCCTCCCCACCCTCATGCGTGGCAGCCTGGGGACAGTCTCCGTGGGTCTAAGGGACTCTGGCTCTAGGACTCCAGAATGCTCAGGGCTAGCAATCAGGGTCTGAAGAACTGAAGGAAAATCTTGCTCTCTTTGGTGCCAAGCTCTGGGCTCTTCAAAGGGCCCTGGTGCCCTGAGGTGGTCAGATGTGCTGGGGCATGAGGTCAGCATCAGTCTGCCTCTTTACCACTGAGGGAAAACAGACCGTTAATGGGCTGCAGTGGTCGGGCCTGGAATTCCAAGGTTGTGTGGGCACCCTGTCCTCACTTCACCTGGGCCTTCCTGTGGCTGAGGCTGTGGAGTTCCCTACACAGTGGGTGTGGCTGGGTTCTCCTGAGAGATGGGCACAGTGGACCAGGTGCGCAGCAGCAGCTGGACATACGGGGTAAGCAGCTGCACATATCAGGGCTTACTTTGCTGGGATGGTCAAGACAAGAGGGATTTCTAAGGTATGCTTTATTTTTTGATGCCAAGGATTGAACCCAGGGGCACTTAACCACTGAGCCACATACCCAGCCCTTTTTTTGTATCTTATTTAAAGACAGGATCTTGCTGAGTTGCTTAGGGCCTTGCTAAATTGCTGAGGCTGGCTTTGAACTCACGATCCTCATGCCTCAGCCTCCCCAGCTGCTGGGATCACAGGCATACACCACCTTTCCAGGCAGAGTACATGGTTTTTAAGGAGACCCCCATCTCTCCAGTGGCCAAACCTGCCCTTATGCAAGCTTCAGAGTGAGTGCCTCACCCTCGTCCCATCTGCGGTGAAGGAGTAGGACAATGGCCCAAGCCAGCTGTCCCCAAACTTGGCTTCATAGTGAAATGCCTGAAAAGCTTGCAAAAATGCAGAATTTCTTCCAAATCAGAATCTCTGTGGGTGGTGCCTTATCATCTAACTTCAGTGTCCCCTCAGGTCATTATCAAGGGACCAAGCCCGGGCAGATCCAGAGATAGCCCTTGGGATGCCATGTACTTATCTAAGTCCTATAGATCTTTATGACTTTCAAGGCACTTTTCCACACATAAGTGATTGATTTTCACAAAATCCACGTAAGATAGGGATGTGGAAAATTTTATCAGTGATTCTGCAGCAGGACCAGGCAGAGAACTCCTTCGTTCAGTCAGTCATTTCCACTTAGCAAAGGTGGATGATATGGCCTCTGAGACGCACACCAGGAAATCGCCACCCACTGGGGCATACATACACGTGCACACGAGACTACGTAAAATATGAGGGTCTACCGACCAGAGGAAGGAGAGGTGGGGTGTGTGGGGAGGAGGAGGCCAAGAAGGCTTCCTGGAGGAGGACGGGGCTGAGTTTGAGTGTGATTTTACCATTTATGGAAAGGCATCTTGCTGAGAGAACTGCACATGTAAGTTGTGCTTTGTGGGTTGAGAAAGCCTCCTGTATTCAGGGAATGTCAAGAATGTGAGCATTAATTGAGAAGAGGCTGGATAGGTAGGCTGTGGCCAGTGACCCAGAGTGGCTGGCTGTCTGCAGGCAGTGGGGAGCTGCGGAGAGCTGGGGCAGGAGGTGACCTTGGCCTTGTGACTTAGCTCAGGGCTTCTCGAACTCAGTGCGCATGTGAATCAGCTGGCTCTCTTCATGGCAGCTCCAGATTCCACGGCATTCTGCAATCCTATCAAGTTTAGCAGGGGGTACGGGTCCCTGGACCATACGTGAAGTGAAAAGTTTTTATGTGGCTATACTTGGAGCCAGTGTGGAAGTGGGGCTGATGGCAGGCGAACTGTCAGAGGAGGCACTGGGCTCAGGCGTTGGCTGCCTTAAAAAGACTGGCTTCAGTGGGTGTGGTGGTGCACGCCTGCAATCCCAGCGACTCTGGAGGCTGGGGCAGGAGGATCTCGAGTTCAAACCCAGCTTCTGCAACTTGGTGAGGCCCTAAGCAACTCGGCAAGGCCCTGTTTCTAAATCAAATATAAAAAAGGGCTGAGGATGTGGCTCAGTGGTTAAGCACCCCTGGGTTCAATCCTTGGTACCAAAAAACCAGACCAAACCAAAGACTGGCTTCTCCTGTTAGCTTTGGGCAGCAGAATCACGAGCCCTGGCATACGCCACCCTCTGTATTTCTCCCACCCACAAAAGGGCTGGAGACGTGACAGGTCATCATTCGACTTCGCTACGTCTCTACAGAAGGTGAATTTTGGCAGCAGATCTAGGGATCTGAGCCTATTGATATTCCGTCCATCACAGGACTTGGAAGAGTTTAGGCAGCAGAAAATAGGACTCTCTTCCATGCCGACCACCACAAAGGCAGGATCCATAGAATGTGACCAGCTGTTTTGGTGGTTTTCTGTTACTATTTGTGAAGTCTTCATTCTTGTCATCTGCTAGCAGGAGAATGGTGGCAGTTGCCAGAGGTTGGAGGGAAAAAAAAAATCATGGGAGAATTTACATTTGAGAAAATTCCATTCATTGACTTAATTATTTCTGGGAATTCAGAAGAGACCACCATGATCCTTTAGCCACGAAAATGCATGAGCCAGCCTCGAAAATGCTAGATTCGTGCAGGAGGAGCATTTGGGAAATTTTGAACTCTGCAGTTTTTTTAGACTGAATATTTTGCTTGCTTGGAAGGTCTTGAAATATTGAATAACGTTCTAGCAATACAAGGTGAGATTAAGCAGAGAGTGAAAATAATGGAAACTGAGACAGTGACAGATCTTGCATTCGTTATCTTGTTCTTGCATGCTGGTATTTTCTGGATTTTTTTCCCCATAGACCTCAACCTTATGCAGACTCATCTATTTGTTTTTCATGCTGCAGTAATTACATCCAATCCTGCGTTTTGATTTTCCTGCTTAACATCGAAGCATAACTGTTTTTCCATGCTGTTCCACAGGCCTCATGATCAAGTTCATGGGCTGTATAATTTACTAGCTAGATGTATCATAGTTTATTTAAGCCTGGCTATTGGCTAGTTCAGTCACATGATGCCGTTAAACACAGAATGAGCAACACTGTTAGTGGGAGTGTGAAATGGTACAACCCTTTTGGGAAAGCAATTTGGCAATATGTATCACAGGCCTGAAAAATGTTCATTGCCTTAGAGCTAGTCATTCTACTTCTGGGAATCTCTCATAAGGAAATAATTCAAAGTGCAGACTCAGATTCCTGCACTGAGATCAAAACTTCATGTATAATGGAGAAAAACTTGAAACGATCTAAGTTGTTTGAACATAGGGGAAGCATTATGTAAATCATTACATACTACTCCATGGAATATTATACAACCATTACAAATATTTATAAATGGAAAATGTTTATATTATGATTAAAAATAAGCAATATGTAAAACTGTATTTTTACTGTAATCCCAGCTGTGTAAAAAATAGGTTACGAAATATGTATAAAAAATGTTACAGGGAAACACCAAAATGTTAACAGTGGGTGTTGGGACTTGAGTGATTTTATTTTTCTTTTAACTTTGCACGTCTATGAAACACTCTAAAAACCTTTATTTTGTTCTGACAAAAAATAATACATTCACTGAAAAAATTGCATGCATTAAAGAAATACGCAGTGTAGAAAGTTAACCCTTGCTCATTGCCCTTTTTGCATTTATTTAAACCATATGTTTCCAGAATCAATAGTGTGAGAATGTCAGACCAAACTATTTTTGAAGCAGCTGTACATATTTCCTTTTGTCTTGTTGGATTCTTTCTTTTTCTGCAGTGCTGTGGATTAAAACCAGGGGTGATCTACTATTAAGCCATCTCTCCAACACTTTTAAAAAATTTGTTTATTTATTTTTGAGCCAGGATCTTGCTGACTGTCCCAGGCTGGCATTGAACTTGCAATCCTCTAGTTTCAGCCTCCCTAGTAGTTGGAATTATGGAATGTGCCATCATGTCCCACCTGCCCTATAGAATTCTTTTGTTGAAAAAAAATCCATGCATGTATCTTAAGACAGTTTTAGTTATGCATAATGCAATTGTTTTGTTGTTTTTGTTTTTGTTTTTACTTATTTATTTTGTTTGGTATCAGGGATTGAAACCAGGGGTGCTTAACCACTGAGCCACATCCCCAGTTCTATTTATTTATTTATTTTTGAGACAGGGTCTCACTAAGTTGCTTAGGGACCTCACTAAGTTGCTGAGGCTGGCTTTGAACTTGCAATCCTCCTGCCTCAGCCTCCTGAGTCACTGGGATGACAGGCTTGTGCCACTGTAACTGGTTTGGATTTTTCTTTATAAGAAAGATGAAGAGCCAGGCACGGTGGCACATGCCTATCATCCCAGTGGCACAGGAGGCTGAGGCAGGAGGATCAAAGACAGTCTTAGCAATTTGGCGAGGCCCTAAGCAACTCAGGAGACCCTGTCTCTAAATAACATATATTAAAAAAAAAAAAAAAAAAAAAAAGAGGGGAATGTTGTCAGTTACCAGGAAAATTGAGCCCTATTTATGCTCAGCAAATAGTCATCACTGCCAAGTCCTGAGTTTCTTGGATGTGGAGTAAAATCTACTTGTTAACCAGGTCATTGTTATTTTAGATAATTCGAAAATTATTTAATTCAAAAATTTTTATGTGAGCCCAGCCCTCACAAAAAACTTCATGTGAGAGTTAAAATAAAAAACTATAATATTTCTATATTTTTCAAATGCTTTATCTAACCAAATATTTATTTTATGATAATCCAAACAGTCTTTAACATGCAGAGGCACATGACCCGTTCTTCAAGGAAGGGACAGTTAATCAGCGTGGTACATCCATTCAGGGGGATCCTATATAAGCGCGAAGTCAGTAGTGGAGCTCCAGAGTTCTCGACATCAGTAACATGTTTGCAGCATGTTAACAAAGTGATAAGAAGTAAGAAATAAAACATGCACGGTTTGGATCTGAAAAGCTCATGTTTGGAAAGCATTATCCCTAAGGCAGCAAGGTTCGGAGCTGGGAGTTTTGGGCAATGGTTGGGCTCTGACATTGACAGTGCGTTCATCCATGTGCTGGATGAGTCCATTGATAGTTTCATGGAGTACTACATGGAAACTGATGGTAGGCAGGTTGTGGCTGGGGAAGTAGGTCACTGGGGATGTGGCTTTGGACTATATCCGTCCCTGGCCTCTTCCCACCAACCCCTCTGTTTCCAGGCTGCCATGAGCTGAGCAGCTTCCCTCTGCCATGCCCTTTGGCCAAGGTGCTCTGCCTCATCTGAGGCCAGAGCAAAGGAGCTGACTGACCATGGACTGAACCTCTGAGACTGTGAGCCCAGATAAACTTTTCTTCCTCCAAGTTGGTTCTTGTCAGATGTTTTGGTCACGATGACAAAAAGCGACTAGCGCATGTACAATATGATCCTAGTTTGTAATGATCATGACCAGTATAACACATATACACACACATGCAAAATATTTGCTTAGTATTCTAGAAAGGCATTCACCAGAACTTTTTTTTTTTTTTTTTTTTTGAGAGAGGTCTCGCTAATTTACTCAGATTGGGAGCCTCTTGCTTCTGCCTGCCAAGCAGCTGGGCTTACAGGCATGTGCTACCATGCCTGGCTCACCAAAACTGTAATAGTAGTTATTTCTAAAGTATAACAATATGGGTGATTTTACTTTTATTTTTATTTGTCTGAATTTTTAAATCTTGCTAATTCAATATTTTTAGAAAGTAAGCTTAAAAATTCATTCAATTTCATTAATTATAAAAGAGGAAAAATACCAAGTTTAGCTTTTGCATGGGAGAGGAAGAACTGGTGAAAGAAATTTAACCCTGTCTATGTTCACTGCATGGTTTCCACTCAGGCCTCCAGTGCTCAGATACATGCTCCTGCCAGCAGCAAGCCCCTCCCTTTCCTCCCATCTGCCTCTTCT
Source organism: Sciurus vulgaris (assembly GCF_902686455.1). Classification (NCBI taxonomy): domain Eukaryota; kingdom Metazoa; phylum Chordata; class Mammalia; order Rodentia; family Sciuridae; genus Sciurus; species Sciurus vulgaris. The sequence goes on from NC_136476.1 coordinate 65,020,889, forward strand.
TGCCTGGTCAGCATGTCTCTGAAGCTCATTTGCAAGGCCTGATGGAGCAGAACCTCCCCAGGAAGCCTTCTTGGATCTCCCTACCCCCACCATTGTGCTACCACTACCTTTTGTAGAATTTCTATAGTGATAGACCGGCTTTCTTTTCTTTCTTTATTTTAAATAATATTTTGTGTTAGTTTTAGGTGGACCCAACACCTTTATTTTACTTTTATGCGATGCTGAGGATGGAACCCAGGGCCTCACACATGCTAGGCCAGCTCTCTACCACTGAGCCACACCCCCAGCCCTAGACCTGCTTTCTTAAGTCTCCTTTTATCACCTCCTTCATGCATTATGGATATCCAACCTCACTAAGATATTGTTATTTTATGAAGAAGCTGTTATCGACACTAAGAGTTCTTCAGAACAAGGGTGTGTGAGATTTGCATTTCTGTTACTCCCATAATCCTCGGAGCTTGACGAGCCATAGATACACAATTGAATTTTGCTAAGGGACTAACAGTGGACAAAGGATCCTTCTTCAGGAGAAAGGTTGTGGCGAGACGATGTTCACCTCCCATGAAAAGGTTTAGAGGAAGAAAGAGCGACAGCAGAGAACCTTCTCTAATAACCCAGATGGGTCATAGATCGCAATGAAAAATTTCTCTCAATTCTTTCAATATCCCCTTGAATAAGCTACTATGGCCCTCAGTTTATAGATGAGGACACTGAGTGGGACAGCCAGACTTTTGCCCTACCCGTGTCAGATCCATCACCCCTGACCTTTCCATGGCAGGAGAGGTGCCCCGTGAGTGACTCAGGAAACAGGGTCATGGGTCTCCTTTCTGAGGCTAGTGTCCTTTCATGGCAGGTAGCTAGTAAAGTTTGCACATTTCATTTATCTTTGGGTATTTTCTGTACCAGATTCCATTGCTGGTAAACTGGTAAAGAGCAAGACATTTTGTATTTGTCCTTCTTTATTTATTTTTGTTACCAGGGATTGAACCTAGGGGCACTTTATCACTGAGTTACTCCCCAGTCCTTTTTATTTTTTGAGAGATTCTCACTAAGTTTCTGAGGCTGGCCTTGAACTTGCAATCCTCCTGCCTCAGCCTCCCAAGTTGCTGGGATTATATGTATGCACCACTGCTTGCAGCTCTTATTATTTTAATAATAGGATGCTGGCATCTATTTGTTCAATTAGGGCTTTAATTTATTTCCTTTAATCCACATGCTCATGTTTGCACATCAATATAAACCTTTCCTTGAACAATATAAAACATATTGAGATGCTTCCTGTTAAAGTCCATTGAGAAATGGCTTTTTCTCTTCATGTCTTTCTTGATAGCTTCTGCTATATGTCACTGGTAGCATCTGTCAATTCAAAATACAGAAGAGGAGCAAGCCCAGAGAGAGAGAGACACACGGAAGAGCAACTTTTCAAAGAGTATAACTCACAACTCATTTACTTAGAAACATTTACCATTGATTTCTGTTCTTTGTAGTAGTTATTCTGTATAAAGTTGCCCTGAACACTGAATTAGCAAATACCAAATAGTTTCCTCCCACGGAAAATACATGGCTAGGTCACTTTTAGTCTCTGGTCACATTTTTGTCTACTAACGAATACATAACAGTGTTGTGTGCGTGTTTCTGTTTAATGACAGTCTCAGGTCTTTTTTCTGTTTCTTTCACAGCATACCTGGGGCTGGATAATTTATAAAAGAAAGAAGTTTATTTAGCGCCTGCTTCTGGGGGGTCACAGAGTCCAGGGTTGGGCAGCTGCTTTGGTGAGGGTCTCTGCTACATCTTAACATGGTAGAAAAGCAGAAGGGTAAAAGGGAAGTGTGGACAAGATGACACAGGAGGGACAGGCTTGCTTTATTGCAACCTGTGCTGTTGAGAACAAACCCACTTCTGGGAGAAAGGCATGAGGCCCTCTTAACTACCTAATCACCACTTAAAGGCCCTGCCTGCCACCACCACTACCACCACCACCACCACCACAGAGTTATTTATTTTGTTCTATTTGTTTGTCGGTTTGTTTATTTATTTTAGTGCTGAGGCTCGACCCTCAGGCCTTGCACATACTAGGTAAGTACTCCACTGAGCTACACCCCTAGCCCTCCACTACAAAGATGAATTTTGACATGAATTTCACATTTCATTGCTATGTCAACCACAGCAGACATCTTATTTAATATATTTTCTTGATTCATTAACACTGAACTCACAGCCAATAGCACTGTAACTCATGCCTGAATGAAACTTACCTAGTATATATTTTCTCCATAAGACATGTCAGTCTTCCTGTGCTGATGAACCAGTTATTACTTCAGCACTATGCCTGGGGGTCATTTTAAACAGTAAAGAAATATACAAAAACTGTGGCATGAAATAGATGGTGGAAAGGACACTTGTTTATAGTGTGAGTGCTGAAAGAGGACACAGAATCATTTTGACAAGCTTACCTGGGACCATAGGTGGGCAGCTCAAATTTTTTGCTGCTCTTTGCATGTCTGTGAGTAATCAAGAAAGCACAGTAAGTATCGATTGGGGGGTTTGCAAATAAATTTTAGTGAATAGGTGAATTTGAAAATACAGAGTCCTTGCTGGACATGGAGGCGTCCTTCCTGCGTGAAGGCAGGGGGATTACAATTTGAGGTCATCCTCAACAATTGTTGGTGAGGCCCAAAGGTAGAGTCCAATCTGCAGTAAGAAAGATAAAAAATAAAAAATAAAAAAAAAAAGAAAAGAAAAAAAGAATCCTTCCTTGAGTAGTAAGGATAGACTATAACTGCATTGAAGAGAACTGTGAAATTGGACTTCTGGTACCTGTTGAAATCTTTGAAACTTGCAGGGTTGGTCTGAGATAAACTTTCAACTCTAAGAAGATAATTTTCCCTGGAGTTCTCTGGATATGGATGGAGATTCAAACTGTGGGTAAGTGAGAGAAAGGAACAGGCCCAATGGCAGATGCCTGCAATCCCAGTGACTCAGGAGGCTGGGGCAGGAAGATCGCAAGTTTGAGGCCAGTCTCAGAAATTTAGTGAGAACCTGTCTCGAAATAAAAAAATAAAAAGGGCTGGGGGTGTAACTCAGTAGTAGAGTACCCCTGGGTTCAATCCCTGGTGCTGAACAAAAAAAGAAAAAAGAAAGAAAGAAAGGGAGCAGGAACTTCTTCCCTTTCTCACTTTCTGAATTCTTCTCTTTGAGAGAAGTCATATTTAGCTTAAAGACAAGGAAAACAACAGTGCATGTAAAGCTTCAGGCCTCACCCAAAACATTATAAAATGAGCTATAAATCCAGGGAACACAGTGTCTGCACACTCTGTAGCTTTCCAGAAAATCCAGGCCAGACAGCTGGGGTGGGGAGAGAGGGGGTGGAGGGGAATTTCTCACACTCCTCTGGTGCTGAGCCTCTGCCATCGGCTCCTGCTTATTTTCTCATTCAGGGGCTGCGTAGTGGGCACAGCAGCCACGGGATTAAGAGCAAGATCGGGGGTGTGGGTGGAGCTCAGCGCCCAGCGCTTGCCTCCCGTGTGCAAAGCCCTGAGTTCAATCCCTCGTGCTAGAAAAGTAAGATGGAGTTTCATGAAATCATCTGCTAGTGAGGGGCCCATCTCACAACCAGAGTCTGAAGACCCTTCAGATTTATCCTTTCTTTGACTTTCAGTTGACCAGACTGAATTCATCCCAGATTTTGTTATCCGTGCACCCATGGTGGACAAGATCGTTCTTTTGAGGCCTTGAGGGATTTGTGAATTCTTTCACTTTTTCAGACCAGTTTCCTGAATACCTACTAAGTGCAGAAGAGGGGATGGATCCTGGAGTCCAAAGCTGAGCTCTCCTGCCACCTGGCTCCCATGATGGTGTGATTCTGTCTGCCTAGAGGGCCTCGTCCAATAGGATCATTTTTATATTTTTTAAAACCAGAACACGTATCGAGTGGCTAACGGTCCAAACGCTCAGGATGAACTGGGCACTGCAACAGCTGCCCTCTTGGGTTTTTCTGGAACTGGGGTTTGAACCCAAGGCCTCACACATGCTAGCCAAGCTCTCTACCATCGAACCAGTTCTCCTGAGCTACCTCCTCACCCTAAAATGAACATTCTCAGTGGATATTTAATTTAATTTAATTTTTTTATTTTTACAGACTGCATTTTGATTCACTGTACACAAATGGGGTGCAACTGTTCATTTCTATGGTTGTGCACGATGTAGAGTCACACCATTCATGTAATCATACATAAACATAGGGTAATACTGTCTGTCTCAGTCTACTATCTTTCTGTCCTCCACCCCTTCCACCCCATTTTCCTCTACACCATCCAAAGTTCCTTCATTCTTCTCTTCCCCCTGCCACCCTCCACCCCTTTATTTATTGTCATGCACTTATCAGAGAAAACATTCGGCCTTTGTATTTTGGGCTTGGCCTATTTCACTTAGCATGATATTTTCCAACTTCATCCATTTGCCAGCAAATGCCATAATTTTATTCTTTTTTATGGCTGAGTAATATTCCATTGTGTATATATACCACAGTTTCTTTATCTATTCATCTATTGAAGGGCATCTAGGTTGGTTCCACAGTCTAGCTATTGTGAATTGAGCTGCTATGAACATTGATGTGGCTGCATCACTGTAGTATGCTGATTTTAAGTCCTTTGGGTATAAACCAAGGAGTGGGATAGCTGGGTCAAATGGTGGGTCCATTCCAAGCTTTCTGAGGAATCTCCACACTGCTTTCCAGAGTGGCTACACCAATTTGCAACTCCACCAGCAATATATGAGTGTGCCTTTTTCCCCACATCCACACCAACATTTATTATTGCTTGTGTTCTTAATAATCACCATTCTAATTGGAGTTAGATGAAATCTTAAATGGACATTCTCAGTGGATATTTTAGGTTCTTCTATTTGTACTACATTTTCAAGAGCCAGGGTGGATTTGATGCTTACAGACTATCTGTGTTTTCTCTGGCCCTGTTGGCACTGCTCCATCCCCACGTGTGGCTAGTGGCTACCATATTGGTCGGGTTATTTCTCATCTCATTCTTACACCATCATGGGAGGCTGGCCACTGTGAAAACCTGTACTCTGAACTCTGGGAGCACAGGATGGGGAGCAATTCATTTTTTCTGGAAACAGCTTCCCAAGGGGCCCAGAGAAGGGGGCTTTTGAGTTGGAGCTTAATTGTGCCAGAAGGGAAGGACGCCCTCGGCAAAGGCAGGAGCACCCACCTGGAGGCCGGTGGGAGGGGGAGGCCCTCTGCCTCGAGCCAGTTTGGCCCTGACGTCCTTCGGGTCTTCCTGAGTTCTGCAGTGGGCCTCGAGTTCCGGGAGGAGCGGTCCCTTCTCAGTAGTGCAGTTTGCTCAGGGCTGTGGGCCGAGAGGAGTAAGCCAAGCCCTGCTCCCAGGTAGCTCACGTAGAGCAGCGCTTCCCAAACCCCAGCAGCACCTGGGGGCTTCTTCAGACATGCTCCTGGACCCCATCCCGGATTCAGTGGCCCGCTGAGCCTGAGGATTCACATTCCCAGCAATGCTGATGCTGTTGGTCTTCGAGTCCTGGGGCTGGTAGATGTGTGAAGCCAGCAGACGTCCACTCAGCAGATCCCAGGTGATTACTCTGTGGCAGGTGCTGCTTCAGCCCCGAGGATACGGTGGTAAGCAGCAGAGGTGAAGGCCCCTCCTTCGCTGGAGCACCTCGCGTGGACAGGAGCCACAGACGTGGTGCCTCAGGGGTGCAGCTGACCTGGGGGGAAGAGCCTGCTCTTGGCTTCAAAACTCGGATGCCTACAAAGATTACAATGCTCTGACATCAGAGATGACTTTCACGCTCCAAGAGAGAAGTCCAATGGAGGGATGGGTTTCAGGGGACCCACCGTGTGGCAGAATTTGTGCCAGGGGTTTGACGAACGCCGTTGCCCTGAATTCTGACAGTGTGATCACAAGCACCTCTCCTGCTCTCTGTGGCTGGAGACGGAGCTGCAGGGAGTCTGCCCAATACCTGCCACGTCCCTGCGGCCGGCCAGTTTGTGGGGAAGCAGTGGTTTCTTGTAGATGTTCGGAGACGGGGGTCTGCTGAGGGTGAGGACGGGCGATGCCTCCCTCGTGCACTCAGACACCGGAGACTGGGCTATGAAGGCACAGACCTAATTTTACTTAGGATTGTACAGGACACATATAGGCACATTATCCAGTCAGGTTAACACGTTTGTTAAGGCACAACAGAATCAGCCTATGGGTGAACTATACGTCGAGATAATGTAAACAAACCAAGTATGCCTAAGTAATTCTGCCCAGCAACAAGTCTGAGACAAAGGACTGGGGGCATGGTAAACTCCTGCACACGGCGTGAAGCAAGGCAGCGCAGGTGAGCTCACATCTCAGCTTGCTGGGATGCTTGACAGAGCGAGGTCTCCCCTCAGCTCCTAACTCAGCCTCAGCAACTGCAAGGTCCTTCATTCCATGGCGAGTCTTTACCATTACCTCAGTTTCTCTGTCCAGACTGTTTGGCTTACTTAGACCACGGTGTCAGCAACTGCTGTCCGATAAGCTTGAGGAATGTTCCCTACAGTTTTTCTGTCAGCCCACGGTGTTTCCTTGGGCTGCTCCTCTTAGCAGCAGTCTTCTCTGTCACCTTTTCTACTAACCCGTATCCCCCAGGTCCCTGCTGAAGCCTCAATTCTTCTTTCTTTGATTTTTTGTTTTTTTGGTACCAGGGATTGAGCCCAGGGGCACTTAACTACTGAGTCACATCCCCAGCCCTTTTTTTGGGGGGTCAGGGTCTCACTGAGTTGCTTAGAGCCTCACTAAGTTGCAGAACTTGTGATCCTCCTGCCTCAGCCTCCTGAGTCACTGGAATTTCAGGTGTGTGCCACAGTGCCCAGCTAAGCCTCAATGCTTCAGGCTAGTTTTTCTTGACCTGACTGATAAGTTTCAATTATGTATTCACAGTTTATTTAATTCACAGGGTCTATCACATAGTAGTTGCTTAATAAAATTCATTTCCTTTTTCTTTTTGGTACTAGAAATGGAACCCAGGGCCCCACACATGCTAGGTAAGTGCTCTGTCACTGAAATTGTTTTTTTTTTTTTTTTTTTTTGCCATACTGGGGATTAAACCCTGGGTTGCTCTACCACTGAGATATATCCCCGCTCCTTTTTATTTTTTATTTTGAGACGGGGTCTTGTTAAATTGCCCGGGCTGACTTTGAAATTGTAATCGTCCTGTCTTGGCCTCCAAGTACCTAGGGCTACAGATGGATACCACTGTGCCTGGATAAAAGTTCTGAATGAATGAGCTAAGGAATTTAGGAAATTGGAGAAACTTCCTGGAGGAGATGCAGCGTGATCCAGTGGGCTGAGAAGACACTCCAGGAGACTGGAACAAGGAGGGAGTGGCCTGGTCGCTAAAGCTGAAGATAGCCTTGAACTTGGAAGTACACAGGCCTGAGGGGGAGTCCAGACATTCTGCACAAACTTGGGCCTTGGGTTGTTCCCAAGTGGAGGTCACACCGAGAGAGACTGTAGAGGTTGACGGGGATTCTGATGAAATGGAGTCCCTGTGTGCTTGGGGGCAACTGAGCCACCTCCAACTTTTTTTCTGTTTCCTGGAAAATCTTAGCACCTTGGACGGCAATGGGGTATGTAGGAGCAAGGCAGCTCAGATTCACGTTCCCTCTAGCTCTGCCCCTAAAGAGCATGTGACTGTAGACAAATTGCTTAACCATTTTGAAACTCAGTTTTTTTTCTATGAAAATATAGGACCACCCAGACCACTTAATTTATTAGAGTGTCATGAGAATTAAATGAGATAATACAGCAGAAAGTGCCTGGCACATGGTGAAGGCAGAAGGAAGGCCGGCTGTAGGGCGGAGTGTGACTGTTTTCTCATCTCTCCTTCCTTCTCTTCTCTCCCTCTCCTTCCTCTCTTGGTATGTCACCCGTGAGAAGATTTTTAAGGGGCCCTGACTCTAGGCATCCAGGGGGTGGTACATCCCAGAGGGTCTGAAGGGACAGGAGCTAGTGGGGGGCAGACCAGGTAAAGGAAAGTGGGCAGCGGCCTGTGGCTTTGATTACCAGGTGCCGTTCTCACCTCTAAGACGCACATCATCAACCCTTTGGTGTCCCAGATTCCGTACCAGGGGAACCTTAGTCCCTGCTGACCACTATTGTTACTATTTTTAGTGCTGCCCAAGTTCCTAATCTCCTCCCAGGAAATAATTTAGCAATCGCTGAGGCCAGCAAGGGGCTGGGGCCAAATCAGATGTATGCCAGGGAGCAGGCTAATCCGAAGGGAAGTTCCTGCCTGCAGTAAGACTGAGCTGCACACACACACCGCACACACACACACATACACACAACAACAACAACAACAAGAGCAACAAACGATGCTTGAAGAAGGAAAAGCAAACTCTGAGTTCGCTAGTCTGCAAAGCTTTTCAGGGGACCAAATTACAGTAAATCTAAAAATAAGGCCTGGCGTGCTTCTTTCTTTAAATGCACAAAAGGTTTCTTTTTTCTACCTGCCTAGGGAACAATATAATTCCAACAGGCACATTTGGCCTAATTTTGTTGCTAGGACCCAGAAAAGCTCAGGGGAGAGAGAGTTCCTGAGATTGTGGCTTGTTGCTTGTGAAGATCAAACTCAAGGAAAGTTATTTTTATACCTAGTGGGTTTTTCTTTTTTTTCTTCTGCTTTCAACTGCCTAGTATTTTTCTTTACGATTAGGGGGTTTGTCTTGTTAAAGTCTTTTTTTTCTTTCCTTGATTATAAAAGATATACATGTTCATTGTAGAAAATTAGACACTACAGTCAAAAAGGGAGAAAATGAATGATATTTGTCTTCAAAGATGTACATGGTTAATGCTTCCATACGTTATTTTCTACTTATTGTGTATTTATTATTTTTTGTGGTATCGGGGATTGAACTCAGGGCACCTCCCATGCTAGGCTGAGGCTCTCTACCAGTGAGTTATATCCCCAGCCTGATTTTATTCTTTATTAATTTCCTCACTTGGTTTTTTGTTCATGATTCTAGAATTGGGTAACACTTCAGTCAATAAAATAGAATAAGTGTCTGAGTTGTTAAATACATATGGCGCATATAGCTTTGCATCCCAGATTATTATTATTATTATTATTATTTTTTTTTTTTTTTTGGTACTGGGGATGGAACCTAAGGATGCTTAACCAATGAGCAACATTTCCAGAAACCTCCCCCACCTTTAAAAATTTTTAATTTTGAGGTCTTGCTAAGTTGTGTAGAGTCTTGCTAAGTTGCTGAGGCTGACTTTGATCTTGTGATCCTCCTGCCTCAGCCTCCTGAGCCCCTGGGATGAGAGTGCATCCCAGATTTGAAATGAGGTGTTTCCAACGTACTGCTCCCTTGTCAAGGGCTAGACCACTGTCCATCTGTGGAAGCCTGCTGTGTGTGTCTTCCTTGATTGTTTGTGATCCCTTGGCTTTTCTTCATTGTTTTCCACTTATTTAGATGTCACTAACAATATATGTTTGATTCTCCCTGGTTTGGGGTTTTGATTAATGTTGCATAGCGTAGGTTGGAGCTCAGGAGGGCCAAGAAATCTTATAACTGGAGACTCTGGCAATTACCCCAGACTCCAGGAAGCCTTGTTGACCATGGCGTGTTGTGGAAATGGCAGAAGCTGGATCCCCTTCCCTTTTTTTCTTTACACTGAACCCAGGGGCACTGTGCCACTGAGCTACACCCCTCGTCCTTCTAATTTGTTATTTTGAGATGGGGTCTCACTAAGCTGCTGAGGCTGGACTTGAACTTGTGATTCTCCTGCCTCAGGCTCCTGAGCCTCTGGGATTATAGGTATGTGCCACAGCCCCTGGTTAAATTGTAGATTTAATTTCCTTAATAAAGAAAAACTAAATTTTCTAATTTTTAATTCTTTTTAAAAATTTGTTCTCATTAGTTATACGTGATAGTAGAATGCATTTTGACATATTATATATATATATATATATATTTGGGGTGTAACTTCTCATTTTTCTGGTCATATGTAATGTAGAATTACTTTGGTTGTAAATCATTTATGCACACAGGATAGTAATGGCCAGTTCATTCTGCCTTCCCTATTCCCATTCCCCCTTCCTTCCCTTCATCCCTCTTTTTCTAATTCAAAGTACTTCTATTCTTTCCTGTAAATTTTCCAATTTTAAGTCAATTTTAGTGTATCACATTTTTCTAGAAACTTTCCCATCTTATCTATATTTTAAAATTTACTAGTATAAAATAATTCATAGTATGCTTTATTATCTTTTTAATTTTTGCCCTATCTATAATTGTTTGTCCCGTCTGTTATTCCTTTTTTTTTAAATTTATTTTTATTGTAAACAAATGGGATACATGTTGTTTCTGTTTGTACATGGAGTAACAGCATACCATTTGCATATTCATATATTTACATAGAGTAATGATGTCTGATTCATTCGTTATTTTTTTTCGTCCCCCCACCCCTCCCAACTCTCTTTTCCCTCTGTACAGTCCCTCCTTTCTCCATTCTTGCCCCCTTCCCACCCCCCACTAAGTGTCATCATCCGCTTATCAGTGAGATCATTCCTCTTTTGAATTTTTGAGATTGGCTTATCTCACTTAACATGATATTCTCCAACTTCATCCATTTGCCTGCAAATGCCATAATTTTATTATTCTTTATAGCTGAGTAATATTCCATTGTATATATATACCACAGTTTCTTTATCCATTCATCAATTGAAGGGCATCTAGGTTGGTTCCATAGTCTGGCTATTGTGAATTGAGCCGCTATGAACATTGATGTGGCTGTATCTCTGTAGTGTGCTGATTTTAAGTCCTTTGGGTATAGGCTGAGGAGTGGGATAGCTGGGTCAAATGGTAGGTCCATTCCAAGTTTTCTAAGGAATCTCCACACTGCTTTCCAGAGTGGCTGCACTAATTTGCAGTCCCACCAGCAATGTATGAGTGTACCTTTTTCCCCACATCCTCTCCAACACCTATTGTTGCTTGTGTTCTTGATAATCGTCATTCTAATTGGGTGTAGTTTTGATTTGCGTTTCTCTTATTACTAAAAATGGTGAACATTTTTTCATATATCTGTTGATTGCTTGTAGATCTTCTTCTGTGAAGTGTCTGTTCATATCCTTAGCCCATTTGTTGATTGGATTATTTGTATTCTTGGTGTAGAGTTTTTTGAGTTCTTTATATATTCTGGAAATTAGTGCTCTATCTGAAGTATGAGTGGCAAAGATACCCTCTGTTATTCCTAATGTTATTTTTGAACCTCACGTAATTTTTTCTTGATCACTTGCACCCTAAATTTATCAATCTTATTAGTCACAGTGCTGAGTGTCTGTATTCCCAGCTATTCGGGAGATTAAGGCAGGTGGATGACTTGACTCCATGAGTTCAAGGCCAGCCTGGGCAACATGGTAATATCCTGTCAAAAAATTAAGAAAATGAGCCGGGGCTATGGCACACGCCTGTAATCCCAGTGGTTCAGGAGGCTGAGGCAGGAGGATTGAGAGTTCAAAGCAAGTCTTAGCAAATTTGCGAGGCTCTAAGCAACTCAGCAAGACCCTGTCTCTAAATAAAATATAATAAGGACTGGGATGTGACTCAGTGGTTAAGAGCCCCTGGGTTTAATCCCTGGTACCAAAAAACAAACAGACAACTTTTGACTTTGTTAAAACTCTTAATTTTTTTTTTTCCATTTCACTAATTTCTGCTCTCATTTTTGTTGCTGTCTGCTTTCCTTGGGTTTGTTCTGCGATTATTTTCTAATTCTTCAAGCTGGATATTTAGCTTATCCTATTTTGGCATTTCTTCTCTTCTAATCTATGCATTTGAAGTGTATATTCTCTCATCGAGTGTTGGTTTGGCTGTGTTGGACATCTTTTGACATGTAACATTTTCATGGATAGTTAGTTCTAACTTTGGCCTAATTTCCACATTAATTTTTTTCTTGGATCTTTGACTTAGGTAGAAGGAGTCTCATAAAATTTCAAAACCATGTTTATTTTTTCTTTTAGTCAACTTTTTGTTATTTATTTTCAGGTGAATTTTTCTGTGGTAAGAGAAATATATATGCTATGCTCCTGAATTTTGTGCATCTGGCTTTATAGACTGCTAGACAAGTTGTGTCGCCATATGGATTTTTTTTTTTTTTTCTACTGGGGATTGAGCCCAGGGGTCCTCTACCACTGAGTCATATCCCCAGTCCTTTTTATTTCTCATTTTGAGACAGAGTCTTGCTAAGTTGCTGAGGCTGAACTCACACTTGCAATCCTCCTGCCTCAGCCTCCCGTGCACCACCATGCCCGGCTTGGATGGCACTTCATACACATTATCTCGACCCTTTCCAATGAAAATTTCAGATATGAATAGTGTTTATTTGACATTTGAGGAAACTGAGGCTCAGAGAGGTAAGTGGTGAAAGCAGGTGTTAATTTGACTAGTTTAAGTCAAATTTATTTTTACTTATATAATTATTCAATCATTTGAAAAATAAGATAAAATGTAAATGTGGGACTTTCTGGAAGGATCCTCAAATGACAATAATTCAGCTCTTTCTTGCTTTCCTCAGCCGTGACTGGGCCCGTGGGCCAGGCCCTGGGCTGGGCTCTGGCTCGCTCTGGCCACAACCTAGGCTTTGCTCTTGAGAAGTCCGTGTCCTCTGACGTGCCTTTTAGATGCTGAGATCATTTATTCTTTTGGAGAGATATAAAAAAGAATCTCATAGAAACACTTGGAGGAAAATGTTGGATAAATAAAAGTTGCTATTTTGGGGCCAATTGTTGTGGTGACAGCTCTATTACTATTGTTGGCCACTGTGTATTTTCAGTTCCTGCCCCCTCCGGTCCCTTTCCCTACCTACCTCCTGGTCCTAGGTTCCTCTGGTTTCCAGCTTCAGTTCCTCCCCTGGGGACTTTCACCCCATCCCATCTGTGGCTTCCTTGGGGATGCTGGCTCCCCCGGAGCTGTGTCACCTTGACTTGCTTCTTGCCTTAACTCACCCCTGAGTCTGCTGAGGGCACCATGTGCTCTTGATCTTTGGCAGTGAAGGCTATCAAAACCCCAGAGTCCAGGCGTGGAGGCAGAGGGCGCTTTCTCCTGCCCTCCGTGGCCAGCCTCCCCTCCCGACCGCTTGCTCCTTCAGCTTAGTCAGGGACTCACCCCTGGAGCCAAGCGCTTGTCTCAATCCATCTTCCAAAACCAGCTCGCAAGAAAGCCATTGTCATCCCTGCGTTACAGATGAAGAAACTGGAAGCCGAGAGGTAGAAGTGTGCCTGAGGTCTGGGCCAGCTTCGTAAATGCAGGCCCACCTCCAAGGCTGGGTTCCTCCACCTACTCTGTGTCTGGGGGATCTTAAGATCACGTCTCCACTGTTACTAAGCGCTGACTGTGGGCCTACCAGAGGCCTTCTTCCTAAAACTAGGGAGACTCATATCTACCTTCTCTTTTGGTAGGATTGTTGGAGGTTTCAAAGCAACTGGAAAGCTCTTTCTAGAAGCTACATGAATTTAAAAAGGCTGATTGAAAGGTCCAAACTGAGCCTCACACTTTGCCCAAACCAAGACAGACCTCTCAGGGTTGAGCCCACACCTCTTTTGCTACTGGTGATTGACCCCAGGGGTGCTCTACCACTGAGCCACATCCCCAGCCCTTTTTGTTTTTTATTTTGAGACGGGGTCTTGCTAAGTTGCTGAGGCTGGCGTCAAACTTGTGATCCTCCTGCCTCTGCCTCCTGAATTGCTGGAATTATGGGCATATGCTACCAGACCCTTTTCTGGGATTGCTGTCTGAGCATGCCCGGGACCTGGGATGCAATAGCTGGACAGACATTATCAGCAGAGGAAGGAGACTGTGTGAAGAACTGGGGTGAAGAGAGAAGAAGGCATTTGGGGAATCACAAGGGCCAGGCATGGTGGGGAAGTGTGAGATCCAGCCTGAGAGGTGAGCTGGGCCCAGCAGTCAGGCACCATGCCAAGGAGCCTGGTCTTTACGTGGAAGAGTCTGAGAAAGTAGGGATGCTGATGACGACAAGGCCAGCTGCTAATGGCGATGAAGCACTAAGCCCTTCTCAGTTAACTCAGTGCACACAACAACTACAAGGTGGGCGGGCTGGGGTGGATGCTATTTTGATTCTCCTTTTCTAAACAAGGAAGCCAAGGTTCAGAGACGTTAAGTGACTTACCCAAGACCCCACAGGTTGTCTGTGGCTGACCCAGATTTCAAACTCGGACTGTCTTCCTTTAGGGGCCACTGTCCAAAGGACACATTCTCCTTGGTGGTCAGAGCTGGAGGGTTTCCTTTGTTCAATGTTTCGGTCTACGTTTTAGAAAGATAATTATCTTTCTGTGTGGAGCATGAAAGGAGGAGGGACTGGAAGCAGGACAGTTGGATGCCCTGGCCTAGCATCATCTGGGGGGTGACTTTGGAGTTCGGCCAATTGGAGAGGTATTGAGACACAAGAATGAATAATAGATTGACTCATTCATTCACGAGTATTTCCTGAGCTTCTAAGATACCCCAGGCCCCAAAATGGCCAGACCTGGGTTGTGGGGCAGTATGGAAGGGTCCGGAGTCTGTGAGAGGGAAGAGTCCAGTGACCTCACCACATTGGAAGGGTTCTTTCTACAGCGAAAGTGCAGCCCTCACCCCTGCCTGGGGCAGAAGTTGAGGGAAGATTTCTGGAAGGTTCCATCCCGTAGGTGGGAATCGGGACCATCTCCCGCAGGTGGGAATCATGACCATCTGCAAACGGGGCTTCCTCGCAGTTTCTTCCTGGCTGCGATGGGCTCCCTTTTGGCTCGGGATGAGGTTTGTCTTGGCTTTGATTCCTCATTAATTACCCTTCAAGGTAATTCTGTAAATGCCAGTAATGACCAGGAGTTAATTTCGCTCTCTCCTGCCTGCTTCTCTTCTTCCATGTTTTTCCCCTTAATGGGCCATCCAAGCTTGTTGGAATGTTTACCAAAGCAGGATAGTTAGAGACGTAAATAAATGCATTTACCTTGTCTAAAGGATCTGCAGATAGGATTAAGGTGAGAGGAGTAATTTACAGGTGAATAATTACTTGGAAACCTCAGCAGGGAGACTGCTGGGGTTCTCTAATTATTTACCTTCTCCCAATTTTCTCTTCTTTGAACTGGGAGCACGGGGGTGGACGGGGGTGGATGGGGAGCTGGAGATGTTACTGTGGATTTCCCCTCCCGATTGCAAAACAGCTTTTGGGGAGGCCTCGCCAGGATCCAGGGTTGGCCCACGGGAGCCTCCAGGATTCCAACGGCACTTTGGCGCCCTGACTTCCTCGGATGCCCTCCCGGGTTCTTTGACGGCACTGCGAGCCCCATGCAGGGATGGAGAAGCTGAGGTTCCCGTGGTGAGGTCATTCCCCACGAGCCACACAGGGAATGCATCGCAGGCTGTGGCCCAGACCCAGGCTTCTGCTCTGCCCCTGCGTCCTCTCCCCGGGCAGCCGCAGAGCTTCCTCCGCGGGAGGCCGGTGCTCCCTTGCCAAGGACCTGCTCCTCTTCCCTTAGGCCAGTGGCCGCGCCCCTTCCTTACGCAGCTCATTTTCCATTTTAAGATTTCCTGTTTGAACTAAAGGGCAAAGATCTCCGCAGTATCAGCCTGGAGCCGGGCTTCTGTGTGTATAGAGGGGAGTCCTGGCCCTGCCCTCTGTTTGTCCACTCGCCTTATCGACGGAGCCCAAGTCCCAAGTTCAGAGGCTCCAGTTCCTTCCCGATTTGCTGGGTAAAGTCCGGCCCTTCCGTGCGGGCGGCCAGGGCGGGTGGCCAGCCTGGAGCCAGTGGTCATTTATGGCCGGGCAGTGCTTCCGTCCTGCCTGGGGAGCCACTGCTGCCGCTGGCAGACAGCTGGTCAGACGGACGGACACGGTGATTTAGGGGTGCCTTTCCTCTTTTCTTCGTTCCCTTTTTCCTCTGCTCGCGACTGACTCAGCCAGGGCCTTGCGGCCGGGCAGCCTGGGAGGAGGTCTGCAGCCTACTTGAAGCCGTGGACCTTCTCTTGGGGCGGCCTGGCCTGCCAGGCTGGCACATGAGCTGCCACTCATACAGAGCTTTATGCACAGCACACACTCCAGATAAAACCAAGAACCCCGTGGTGGGTCCTTTCCCAGAGAGACACTCAACTGGTGCCACGTTTATAGGGGATAATAAGAACTATATCACTGCTGGAATTCAGTTCCAAGGTCCTCTCATCTCCCACATCTCATCTGATCTGGAGGACAATCAGGAGTCTTCCAGATGCTTATCACTCCAGCGTGGTCGATGAGCCGCAGAATCAATGGCTTCACGGAACCAGCCCTTTATTGTACAGGGGTTTAGGGGGGAGCTCACGCCTCCCAGGGTCTGAGGAGTAATAGGTGACTTACACAGGCCCTCTTCAGGTTGCTGGGAAAGGCGGTGGTTGCAGGGCAGGGTGCAGATCCCAGGAGGAGCAAGCACCCCGGGGCACCACGGGGCCAGCCAGCCTGGTGTGGGGTGGGGTTCAGCAAGCACTTTCTTGGGTATTTGTTCAAAACCCCTGGGAAGCTCCAGAGGCCAGGAGGAGGTCGTAGCTCTTGGTGGTACCTGCAGGTCTACCTACCAGAGTGTAGGTGCTGGTCCTCCGCAGGGGAATCCCAACTCTGCCCCACAGGACCAAATTCCCTCTTCAGAGGAAGGCTGGCTCCGCTCTCACAGAGGGGCTTCGTCTGTTTCGTGAACTGCTTTATCTTCTGGCTCTGAAATGGAACCTGGCCCAAGGCACTCGATAAATATTTGCTGTGGAATGAACAGACACATACAACACACACACACACCATCACACAACTGTAGAGTCCACAGGCTGAAGGAAGCTTCTAGAAGAGTACAGATTGCTAGCTGCGGGCAGGCCCAGAGCCGGAGCCGTGGAGACTTGACTCTAGGTCTCATATGCATGCCCTACAGACCGCGGGACTAGGTGTTAGGGCGCTTAAGTTCTAATCTCATTGATAAGATCTTCTGGTTTCATGTGAACTCTTCTTCCTCCACTGCAAAGTATGAAGGCCCTCTTGGCTGATCTCCTCTGTAATGTTTGGGCAGCCTGGAAATGGGCAAATGGCATGAGTCTGGAACTTTTCCAAGTGAAGGAGACTGCTCTGTCCAGGCTAGAAAGGCAGGCCTCTGTCCTGTCATCCTCACCCCCATTTGAGGCCAGAAAGATGGCTGACCTCTGGGCTCCTGCAGGGCTACCTGCCCTGCTGGCTGCGGCGAAGGATGGGGCAGTGGCTGCTGGCTGCCTGGCCTTCCCGTTTGCTTTGTCAGGATGAGGTGGCTGGAACCTGAGGAGCTTAGGGAGGGCAGAACGTCCCTGGGCTTTTCTGGGCTGCAGTTGCAGGGAGCCCCAGGGCCTGTGCAGAGACCTGGCTTGGGGTGCCCATCGCCTGTCACCTTCTCCTTCCCCTTATGGCTGCTGATCTGCAGCAGGATTTCTCTTGGGGCTGAAACTCCAGTACTGCTGTGGAAAACTTGTACGTTGCATCTGGTCCCCAGCCGGCTCCTTCCTGGGAGGTGCGCTTAGCGAGCTCATGGGGAACACATTCCCCCTGCTTTGAGCCCGGCCTGCGGCAACGATTTCCCTTCGACCTCATTCACCTCCCCTTCCCTCCACATTGTCCTTTCTACCCTGACCCTCTGGGGGGAACCTGGTAAAAGGGGACATGAAGTTAGAAAGAACAGGGAGCCTTTAAACCCCAGCCTTGCTCAAACCAGCAGTGTGCTCCAGCCCCAGGTCTTTCATCTACCGAGTAATTATTTCTTCCCAGGCTCGTTACGAAGATTCTTAGGAGATACTCATGCGTGCACAGCTCTGGGCAGTAGTGAACAATACTCTCGAATGAGCTGTGGCTCAGCAGCGCTCCGAGCATCCCTCGACCCCAGGAGGAGGTCCTATTCAGTGTGCCCATTTTACAGGTAGGTTAAGGCATGGCCCAAGGTCAGACAGCTCGTGGGTGGCAGAGCTGGGACCATGTCCCTGGCGGCTGGCCCTTGGCCAGCCCACTGCCTTTTTGAGATATGTGTGCTTCCCGAGGATCCCTTGGGTCCAGCTGCCTTGAGACTCACCCCGAGGTCCCTGTGGGGCTTTCACCCTGGCCTCGCTGTCCCTTTTCCACCCTCTCATACGTCCCACGAGCTCAGGCTCCTCTGGCTCCAGTTCCTACCTCCGTACCAGAGTAGCGACAGAGCACAGTAGGTTTAAGAGACAGAAAGTTGTTCGCTGTCTGTTTTGGGAGTTTGCTGTTTGATGAAGGATCAGAATACGGGCCTGAGACACTGACCAGGTGGGCCGGTGGCTGCCTCCACAGAGCTCACCGCCAGCCAGGTGTGAGCCAGAACCCCCGCCATGGAAACCTGAAGGCTAAGCCCCCTGCGAGCAACCACGGGTGGTCCTCAGCCTCAGCCCCGAGGGTCTCAGAGGCCAGGCAGCACAAGTCAGGCCCTGCACCCAGCACTCTTGACTCTTGGGAATTGCTTTGACTCCTCTCTTTCTTTTACATCTTATCCCTGTTTTTAACTTCAGGAGAGAGGAGGAGGCCCTGGCGACCCATGATGGCTGTCAATCCCACATGTAGGATAAGGGCCCTGGAGGGCGGCCATTGCTTGTTCCCAGTGGAAGTGTCGGGCAGGTGAGGCCGAGTTTTGAAGCAGAGGTGAAGTGACTTGCCCAGGGGCACACAGTCTCTGCCTCCAGCAGTGGTCACTTCTCACCTTGTCAGCTTCCTGCTCCTCCTGGGCAGAGTCGGGAGAACAGGTGGAAGACAGCCCAGAGAGAAGGGCTCCTTCTGGGAACCCAGGGCCTTGGATTTGCTACTGGCTCTGCCTTGGAGTTGCTTTTCCCCTTTGGACCCATGTGTCCCAGCTGCACCAAGACCCACTCTCCCCGACCCTGTTTCCAGCCTTCGACAGGCAGATCCAGGCTCAGTCACGCATTTCCTTGTGTTAGGGATCAGGAAATGGGGGTAGTCCTGGGCTGGGGGAGAGAAGATCTCTCTTTTCTTTTCTTCTTCTTCTTTTTGGTCCTGGGGATTAAGTCCAGAGGTGCTTTACCATTGAATCACATCCCCAGCCCTTTTTGTCATTTATTTTGAGACAAAAAGCTTGAGATCCTCCTGCCTCAGCCTCCCGAGTAACCGGGGTGACAGGCGTGTGTCCCCGTGCCCAGCGTCTCTCTTTTGTTTCCCTGATCACGTGATTCCTCCATGAGTCTGTCCTGTAAGATGCTGGGAGGAAAGAGATAGTGCCAGCCACCTCTTAGCTGCTAACAAGGGAGGCAAAACCTTTCTTCTTCTGACTTAGAAAAGGGAAAGGAAGACATGTGTGTGGGGGGATGCTGCCTTACGCAGGACAGAGGTGGGATAGGAGGTGGGGCCACGCCAGAGTGTGGGGGGACAGTCAGTGGGTGCATGTGTGGGAAGATGCCCTCAGGCTTCAGAAACCGCCACATGTGACAAAAGTAGGTGTGTTAGGACTAGGGAAATATGATATTTACTTAGAAATGAAAATCGATTGCCTTTAACTTTTGATAAGATAATTACGTTCCTCTGAGTCATTGTCATGCATTTGCGTTCATGAACCTCCCTCATTAAGTAGTAAGGGTATGCCTTTTATCTTAATTCCTTTTTTATAGGGCTGTGAATTTCTGCATTTATCTACCTTTGTTTTCCTGTGTAGACACAGGACTGCGTGGCCTCACAGAGGAGAGATAACTTATTATCTAGAGACTATTTCTCTGGAACCCAGCCTGAGGCTGAAGTGGGCTTCAGTTTCTCTTCTTCCTGCCTGGCAGTGTGACCTCCAATGAGTCACTTTATCTACTTGCCCCTGTTCCCTTGTCCGCACAGGAAAGTTAATATATCACAGCATTCATGGGGCTGTTGAAAGCATTAAATGAGATACTGCTACACCCCTCTACAAAAGGTGCTGGCCTTGTCCATAGCTGGCTCATGGCCGTAGCCATTCCTCAGCACTGTCCCCGTTACCAGCCTGGCTACAGAAATGTGAATTGGTATTGGGTTGATAGTGTCATCTCCTGAGAGATCAGAGCCAATTTAGCAGGGGGCTGGATTCCAATCCTGCCTGACAGCTCACTAGCTGTCTGACTCTGGGGTGACTTGGCCTAGCTGCCTGAACATGTAAGCTTGTAACTCTTTCAGTCTCCCTTTCTTCATCTGCAAAATGGATCTATTAATGGCACTGACCTCCTAGAGTGGTTGTAAGGATTCCGAGACTATCAAACACATGCATAAAATTTAGTATAACTAGGCACCGTGGTGCCGTCTGTAATTCTAGCCGCTCAGCTCAGATAGGAGGATCGCAAGTTTGAGGCCAGCCTGACCCTGTCTTAAGGTAAAATAAAATAAAAAGACTGGGGATGTAACTCAGTGGTACAAACATTCGTAGAGCATGTGTGAGGCTCTGAGTTTAATACCCAGCACTGTAAAAGATAAAACATTTTTTAAAAAATGAAAATATCATACAGAGTCAGGCGTGGTGGAATGCATCTGTGGTTCACTCATGTTGGAGACTGAGGCAGGAGGAACAACTGAACCCAGAAATTTGATGCTTGCCTGGACAAGAGTGAGACCCCATTAAAAAAGATTTAGGCTGGGTTGGTGGCGCACACCTGTAATCCTAGCAGCTTGGGAGGCGGAGGCAGGAGGATTGCGAGTTCAAAGCCAGCTTCGGCAACTTAGTGAGACCCTGACTCAAAAATAAAAAAATAAAAGGGGCTAGGGAGGAGGCTCAGGCATGGAGCACCCCTGAGTTCAATCCCTGGTACCCCCCTAAATTAGCATAGTGAGTAAGAGCTCTATTACTATTGATATGAAATAAAAAATATGTGTGGGACCTTTAAAGTGCACGCGTATTAGCTCTGCTGACCCCAGGGAAGTGATGTCCTTTGCTTCCTTGTGGGAAGGTTAGGAACCTCTCTTGCGTGCGTGTGTGTTAAGGGCGAGCAGGGGGAGGGTCTCGGGGCCAGCACTGCTTCCGTTTCTCTCTGTTGCTTTCCTGGATCCCAAGGCGAAAATCCAGCGCTCCTTGGGGTTCAGCATGGTCTCCTCTCATTTGTCGTCAAGTTGGAGATCCAAGTGCTTTCGAGAGTGTCTTAGTGAAAATGTTCTGCCTGCAGCCTCTGGAGACGCTCAGGGCTGACACCGTGGCCGTTAGCATGGAAGGATCGAGAAGACTGGCGTCCAGCTCACCTCCCGCAGCCCCGCTAGCTCCTGCAGCTCAGGGCTTTTGTGGCCCCCAGAAGCAAGCCAGCCGCTGACACCGGCAGGGGCAAATCACCTCTCCTGGGTCTGTTCTGGGGAACCCGGGGCAAGCTAAGCTTCGAGGGATTGCTGGGGCTCCAGAGGCAGTGCCTTGGCACTGCCAGTCTCCTCTTGGGTAGACCTTACATGGAAGTCTGAGAAAGACCCTTCAAATAGCAGGGGCCCTATAAGTCCCAAGGGCCCTGGGCAGGCAGGGGGCACCATCTGTGTGTTCTCCATGTTCCCAGCATCTCGAGAGACCTTATGTACATCAGCCCAGTCAGTCCTCACGAGAACTCCACCATGTAGATGTTACTGTCCCAGTCTTCAGTCAAGGCGTGTCTTATTGTCATTCTTTAGTCAAGACGTGTGTGTGGTTGTTAAGATCAGGGACTTTGGAGCCAGACTTCTCGGATTCAAATCCAGGTTCTTCCATCAACCACCTGTATGACTCTGTGCGCTTGACTTCAACCATCTGAGCCTCAGTTTACTTTTCTGTAAAATGGGAGCCAAGAGTCATGTCGAACTTCATGGGTGATGTGAGGACTCTTATTATCTGTCGAGTGATGTTTCATAAATGGTTGTAAAAGCTGATGCTGGGGTAAAAAGAGGACCAGAGAGGAGCAGTCCCATGCCTAGGGCACTTGGTCAGGAAGAAGTAAAAGTCTTTCTGGAATCCAGGTATGTTTGAGTTTCACGCTTCTACTCATTATTAAAAGCATTGTATCGTCCACCTGTAATTACAGGTGCCCACCTGTAATCCCAGCTACTCCTGGAGGCTGAGGCAGGAGTATCCCAAGTTTGAGGCCAGCCTCGGCAACTTAGTGAGACTCTGTCTGAAAATAAATGAAACAGGCTGGGGGTGTAGCCCTGTGGTAGAGCACCCCTGGGTTCAGTCCCCCACGACGTAAAACAATGGCGAGAAGAACATCGTGTTTTCTCTGGCTGAGTTTTCTTTTTGTTTTTTTTTTAAATTTACTTTTACTTTTACGGACTGCATTTTGATTCATTGTACACAGATGGGGTACATCATTTCATTTCTCTGGTTATGCACGATGTAGATTCACACCATTTGTGTGATCATACATGTACGCAGGGTCATGATGTCTGTCTCAGTCCACCATCTTCCACACCCTCCCTCTCGTTTCCCTCTATGTAATCTAGAGTTCCTCCATTCTTCTCTCACCCCCCACCCAAACACCCCCATTATGTATAATCATCCACTTATCAGGGAAAACATTTGGCCTTTGGTTTTTTGGGATTGGCTTATTTCACTTAGCATGAGAGTCTCCAATTCCATCCATTTATCTGCAAATGCCATAATATCATTCTTCTATATGGCTGGATAATATTCCACTGTGTATGTATTCCACAGTTTCTTTATCCATTCATCACTGAGGGGCATCTCGGTTGGTTCCACAATCCAGCTGTTGTGAATTGAGCTGCTATGAACATTGATGTGGCTGTATCTCTGTAGTATGCTGATTTTAAGTCCTTTGGGTATAGGCCAAGGAGTGGGATCGCTGGGTCAAATGGAGGGTCCATTCCAAGTTTTCTAAGGAATCTCCACACTGCTCTCCAGAGCGGCTGCACCAGTTTGCAGCTCCACCAGCCATGGACGAGTGTGCCTTTCAGCGAGGTTTTCTGATGTAGACCAGCTCCAGACAGCTTGGTGCCTGCTGAAAGAGACCGACGGACACACAAATGACGACAGGTGGCCGGGGAGGACCAGTCGCAGGGAAACACATCCTGCGCTCCATCAACGGAGAGCCGTGTGGACGCATCTGCAGGGTCTGTGGACCCTTCGGGGAACGTCTGTCCTTCCTGAGGAGAGGAAGGAAGAGCACGCAGGCGCAATCCAGGCTGGAGGAATGGACGGCCGCCAACTCCTCCAGGGGCTGGAGAGGGAAGGATGTTAGAGCGCGTGTGACCAGCGGGGCTTCCGGGCTGGACAGGCACTGCCATTCTCCCTTTTCTCCTGCTAATGACCCCGGGAGCCGGTGGGACCAGGGACACACGCAGACAGGACCGAAGGATGCTCCACCCTCTTGCCCTTGCGCGGGGCCTTTAATGCACCACCATCTTCCCTACCCACCCCTGCATCGTCTTCCTGCCTGGAATTTCTCCCACTCTGGGCAGTTTCTATATTCTAAAGGCTTCTTTTCCTAAGCCTTGTTTCAAAGTCTCATCAGACTTTGTTTGACTTAAAAAAAAAAAAAAAAAAAAAGTTTTTGGCAGATTTTCCCAGTAAATTAACAAGGGCCCAAAGAGCAAGCCAATGTCTGTCCTGTTCAGCATCATAGATCCAGAATCTAGAACCAGGCTTGGCACTTAGAAGATGCTTAATGTTCTCCCAGTGAAAGAATAGGAGCCAAGATCCAACCCAGAGTCCAGGCATGAACTGCTAGGACAGCTTTATTAAAGATATCACTTTCTGCTGGGTGCAGTGGCACACACCAGTGGCTGGGGAGGCTGAGGCGGGAGGATTGTAAATTTGAGGCCAGTCTCAGCAACTTAGTGAGGTCCTAAGCAACTTAGTGAGACTCTGTCTCAAAAAAAAAAAAAAAAAAAAAAAAAAAAAAAAGCTGGGGGTTTAGTTCAGTGGTAAAGAGCCTCTGGGTTCAATTTTCGGTACCCAATAACAATAACAATAATTTTCATGCTCCACAAGTCATCTGCTTGAAGGGTAGAATTCAGGGATTTTAGTATATTCACTGAATGGCACAGTTTCATCACCTGAAGGAAAACCCCATACCCATGAGTGCTCAGCTGCCCTTTCCCTCCTCCCAGGCCCTGGCCACCCTCATCTGTCGTCTGTCTCTCGGGATTTGCCTGTGCTGGACATTTTCCCAGTGGAATCGTGTAGCCATCAATCATCTGGGTGTGTCTGCCTTTTGGCTGTTGTCGATAATGCTGCAAAGGACGGCTGCGTTGGGGTAGTCGTGGACGTGCGTTTTCCTGTCTTCAGGGTATACACCTTCACCTGCCTTCTCACTCTTTCCCCAGCCAACTAGGCAAGAGGCCAGGTGCTCGGTCAGATGGCAGGATCTGGCCTCCTGGGAGGAGCTAATCTGTCCCTGCTCAGGCCTCGCCCTCGCAGGGCTCCACCGAGGAGGCTGGGGGCTGGGGAGCCCAAGCCTTCGCGGCCAGGTGGCCGGGCAGGCATGCCATCCCTGGGCTCCGACTGGCCACTTGAGTAGCACCTCACCTTTCATCTTTATAGAGGGAGGACGAAGATCGAAATGCCTCGTTCCCAGACAAAAACAGACAGGGCGTTGTAATGATTAACACGGCGCAGTTGTTCCTGGCCTTCGCAGGTCTGCTGTCAGCGGGACGGTGACAGCCCGGCTCCTCCTGCTCCAGACCCCAAGGTGAAGGACAATTGCATGAAGATAACGCCTCTCTGCCAAAGTCCCCGGATGTGCCGGGCTCCCTTCTGCTGCAGGGGCGCTCGGGCGGTTCCGAAGCTGCCCTGTTGCCCGGGCAGGTGAGCCACCGGTTCTGCCTCTCCCCAGCCCCACCCGCCGCCCCCACCCCTGGGCCTGGACGCGCTCGCTGGTCCATCTGGAGGGGACGCAGCGCAGCTCCCTCTGCAGCTGATTCGCTCAGTTTGTCATCATCCCTCACTGAGCGCCCTCCTCGCCGGCGCCAGGCTCCGTGCTCCCCACGGTGGGTCCAAAGGTGACCGTGGTGCGGTCTGGGTTTCCAAAGTCCTCCAGTCCGGCGAGGAAGGAGAGCAGCACGCAGGCCAGGGAACACGCAGAGCACTCCTTTCAGGGGACTCACACTGTGCATATCGTCACACACCCGCCTTGTCCCAGATGGTGGGACACATATGAAAAGCTAAGTTGAGCAACAAGCATTAACCTTTCATCACACCTGTGTGGTTGGAAGCCTCACAGAATCCAACACCTGGGCCTTAAGGGGCTGAAGGCATCTAAACCAACCTGAAGAAATCGAGGGGGCTCCATCTCCCAGAGAAGACGTCCTTCCGGTTGGAAACGGCAGCATACATAGGAGTTTGTTCTTCATCATTAATTCCTAGGCAGACCATGTTGGTGGTGTTGGTCCACCTGTTTCCAGCCTCTTTCATTTAAGCAGATGTCTCTCTCTCTCTCTCTCTCTCTCTCTCTCTCTCTCTCTCTCTCTCTCTCTCGTATTTATTTATTTATTTATTTAATTGAATTCCGGGGTGCTTAACCACTGAGCCACATCCCCCACCCATTTTTCATATTTTATTTAGAGACAGGGTTTCACTAAGTTGCTGAGGCTGGCTTGAACTCATGATCCTCCTGCCTCAGCCTCCCGAGCTGCTGGGATTCAAGGCGTGCACCCCTGTGCTGGGCTTAGGCAGATGTTCTCAATATCACTTACTTGGACTTTTCCTGCAGTAGCTCTTGAGACCAGAGATTGGCCTTGGACCCCGGGACAGCAGATTCTGAGGTGGGCTGGTGACCACCGATGGTAGCCTGGCCTGAGAAGACGGGCTTGTGGAATCAGATTGTTTTCAGGAAGTTGGAGCTGGGAGCGGAGAGGCGGATCCCGCTGGGGCTGGGGCTACATTCTTACAGCGGGAAGGTAGCACCAGGCGGGAGGCCACGATGACTGTGCAGGTGACAGTATAGGAACACAGGAGCAATGGCAGCGAGTGAGGAGGTTGTGAGATGAGTCTTTTGAGACAGAGAGGGAGACAGACGGGGAGAGAGTGCACACGCCAACAGCTCTCCAGTCCCTGGTGTGGCCTCGCCTTCCTCCCTGTCTTGGAGTGTCTGTGGGAGACCACGAACAGCCCCACTCCATGTTCCCCCTTTGAAAATGAGCTTGGACGAGTCTTGGCTCCTGAAACCAGAGTCTCGGCTCTAGCAGTGCTGCACCCTTAACACGTCTTAGGTGGGGCAGGGCTTTTCCAGTTGGGTAAGAGGAAGGGGTCCTGATAAAAGAGCCAGCGTCAACTCTGAGGAGGTGGGAGACTCGGTCTGGCTGCACTTAGAGTCAGTGATGGGGCTGCCAGGGTGGGGAAGGGGTTTTATAAAAAGGATCCTTTATACTGGTGTTGTGGCGCATGTGCCCGTCATCCCAGCAACTCGGGAGGCTGAGGCAGGAGGATCACAGGTTTGAGGCCAGCCTCAGCAATTTAGCAAAGTCCTAAGAAACTTAGTGAGACCCTATCTCTAAATAAAAAAATAAAAAGGGCTGGGGTTGTGGCTCAGTGGTTGAGCACTCCTGGGTTTAATCCCTGGTACAAAAAAGGAGGAGAAGAGGGAAGGTTTTTTTCTGTCCACCACTCACTTTCATTTCTGTAGTCACTGTGAACTGGATTAAAGTGCTGTGTGAACCAGTCACCATCTGTGGATGGTGCTTGGAGTGACGTTGCTTTAGGAGTTTTAGGAAATCAAATTGTGGCAATGAATGTGCTTCATATGTGGCTTGTGTATATGCTCCATATTTATGGGGTCAAAATGTACTCCCTGCCTCACATTTCCTGAATGCTTCAACGCCTTCTTTAGTTTTTTGGTACTGGGGATTGAACCCAGGGTTACTTTACTACTGAACCACATCCCCAGCCTTTTTTATTTTTTATTTTGAGACAGGTTCTCACTAAGTTTCTTAGGGCTTTGCTAAGTTGCTGAGGCTGGCCTCAAACCTGTGATCCTCCTGCCTTAGCCTCCCAAGTTGCTGGGATGACAGGTGTGCACTGATTTTAACTCTTCTTTTGGCTTCTCCAGCTATACTCCCATGCCAATCATGTTTTCTGGTGTGTTCTTTTCTCCTACCCATGACTCACTCTCTTGGGGGAAGGAAGGTAACATTCTGCAAACAAAGGCCACTGTGCTACTTAGGCCTCCTGACCCTTGAGTCTTGGCTTTGCCACTTTCCAGTCAGGTGGTGCTGGGCCGAGTGCTGGGGTGCCTCTGGTTCCTTACTCATGGCAGGTGTCAGAAGGACCTGACAGGTACTGTGAGGATTGAATCTCTGCTGCGTGAAGGTGTGCCCTGGGTCCAGCTCAGTGAAGTTGCTCCTCTGACCTTGCACTCTGGCGACACGCCCCCCTCCCATGTCCTCTGAGATCTGGGAGCCTCAGGAAATAGCACAGGCGTGCAGGTAAACAGTGGTGGCATAAACGGTCCTGTGGGCCCGTCGCCTGTGTCTTTACTGAGGTTGGGAGAGGAGCGCAGCACAAACAGCAGAGACTCTGGTTTCTAGAACCAAGACTCGTGGCCCAAGCTCATTTTCTAAGGGGAACATGGAGTGAGGCTGTTCGCGGTCTCTGCTGACCGGCTGGGCTTTGTCACGGAAGGTGGAAGGTGTCACTTTCCCCGGCTCAAGCTGAATCCTGATTATCGGTTATGATAGTCACTTCCTCTTATCAGTAATGGATTTGGGGATGGGTGTGTAACCCAGTATGTAAAATGGAAGTTGATGAGAGGCATCTAGAGATTGGACTTCTTTTCTTCTTCTTCTCCTCCTCCTCCTCTTCTCCCTTTTCCTTCTTGTCCTTCTCCTTCTTTTTCTCAGTGCTAGGGATCAGGCCCAGAGCCTGGCATGTGCCAGCCATGCCTCTGCCCCTGAGCTGTATCCCTAGTCTGAGAGGGATCTAGAAAAGATTTTGTCAACTCTTCATATGAAGAAAACGGAAGATTCAATCTCCTTTGTCCCTCTGGATATTTTTCTGGTTAGATGTGACGTCTGGCATTGTGGCAGCCCTCTTGTGACTATGAGGGGAGACAGTCTGGGGACAGAGTTGATGAATAGAGAAGTGAAAAAACCTGGGTTCTTGAAGTTGTCAAATAAATCCTGAAGTCACTCTACCTCTGGCCTTCATGTTGAATTGGGGAAAATGAACCTGTATTAACTGCACTAGCTTCTGTATCAAACTCCTCAAATAAAATGCCAGGAAATGAATTTTCTGGTACCCTGCAATGCAGATGGCAGAGTGATGTTTGGTGAATCCTGGACGTGGATTCTGTTTTCTTCCTGCAGGTAAGGAAATGGACTAATTCCTGCTGTGTTTAAATATTCCCTTAAACAGAAGTCATAGTTGTTAGGGATAATTCTTCTAGCCTAGCCACATGAGCCTGAGTAAGCATGGAAAGTGACACGGCTCTCTGTGTCTCATCAGAAGCTGGGAGAGGCCTAAGGCATGTGCTCTCACCTGTCCCTGACTCGTGTGGTCACTCTGACTGCAGGAAGATTCTCTGCAATTAAAGTGGGCACTTAAAAATAATGAAATAAGTCAGGCACATAATGAAATAAGTAATCCCAGTTACTCAGGAGGCTGAGGCAGAAGGAATTGCAAGTTAGAGGCCAGCCTCAACAACTTAGTGAGACCCTGTCTTAAGATAAAAAATGGAAAGTGCTGGAGATGTATATCAGTGACAAAGTGCCCTTGAGTCCAGTCCCTAGTACTACGAAAGAAAGAAAGAAAGAAAGAAAGAAAGAAAGAAAGAAAGAAAGAAAGAAAGAAAGGAAGGAAGGAAGGAAATGGGAACTTACTATAATGGGTACAGTTGGGAAGGAGTGTGTGTGGGAGGGGCTTTGTGTAACTGGCCTGCAACCCCTGTAGTTGCTTTATTTGAGGCAATGCATTTCCTAATTCAGCACTGCTGGTGGTGGTGGGTCCCTAAATGGGCATCCACTCAGCTTTATGATCCACTCTAGCAACAGTGGCAACCATTCTCAGTACTTCTCCGCATGTCCCAATGCGCCCGCCTGCTTATCTTATCCTCAGCGTTGTAGAAGAGAACAAATAATCTCATCTTCAGGACGACGTCTTTGCAGGTGGAGTAAGCCGTCACATCCAGCATGGGAGAATCTGAGTCCAGGAGGCTTTGAACTTGTGAGCTCTGGGGGAAGCACAGATGTGACTTGGGGAATCCGTCTGTTTACAGAGGAGCTGGCAGCAGGCATCGCTGTGACAGCCCCTGTCCCCGAGGGCATCTCCATCTCCATCGCTTCGCTATGCGTGGTTGGACTTCTCAGAGGACCACAGACTCAGATCTGGTCCTTTTTTTCTTATTCCTGGGCGTCAAGACTCAGAAAAGTAGTGGATCCAGGAGGGAGAGAGAAGGCTTTGTCGGGGCTGGGGATGGAAATTTTGGCCAAGTGTCCTTCCTTCAAACTCAGGTGAGGAGCCAGGTGGGTGGAGAGAGGGGTGTGGCACGCTCTCACTGAAGGGGCCCCTCCCGGTGCAAGGCAGGCGGCTTGGCTCCGCCCTCGTGCCTGTGGCTGGGGCGGCTCTCCATAGGTGAGGAGACCCTGCAGTTGGCCTTGACGCTATTCATCATCTTTTTTTTTTTTTTTTGGCACCAGAGATTGAACCCAGGGGGCTTAACCACTGAAGCACATCCCCAGACCTTTTTAATATTTTTTTTTAGAGACAGAGGCCTGCTGAGTTGCCTAGGACTTTGCTAAGTTGCTGAGGCTGGCTTTGAATTCATGATCCTCCTGCCTCAGCCTCCAGAGCCACTGGGATTATAGGCCTGTGCCACTGCACCCAGCTTAGATGGGAGGTATTGATTGGAGCAGTGGTTTATTTGTTTGGTTTTGGTGGTTGGGACTTAATCCAGGGCCTTGCACCTGCTAAGCACACACTCCAGTTGCTCCATGGGAGAGTTTTATGCTGGGGATGGACAAGCTCAAATTTTCTCCCTTCTTTGTTTCTTTCATTGTCTCGTTTAAAAAGTAACTTTCTGACTGGCCTCCAACATGCCCTCCCTAGGCCTTGTAATATGCTAATTGTTGCCGCTTTTTAAACATGTCCCTGTGCTCAGGCCTTGTGCTGAGCACCACCTCATCACTTGATTCTCACAATAACCTCATCAGGAAGCTCTGCCTCAGAGAGTTTGATTAATTTGTCTAATGCCACACAGCTAGGGAAGGTAAGGATGGAATTTAAATATGGACAGGCTGACTACAAACCTGTTTCCCCAAACTAGGAGGGGGATACCCAGGTCCTGCTGTAGGATGTTGGGGTGAGGGGCTGAAAGCAGCAGACAGACGTAATGGTATGGGGGGCACTACTCACTGAGACCCAGGGATGGATTGAATGGCTGGGTCTCCGTTTTCTACCTGGCCATGTTGTCCTGTTCATGAAGTCCTCCTGCTCCTTCCATTGTTCCTGACTCTTCTCTGTAATCAAGACAGCTCATGGTGTCCACAGACAGCATCTGAGCTGCCATCTGTCCCCAAGCCCTCAGGACAGAGAGATGACCTAGGCTCCAACATGCACCCAGTCAGGAGCCAACACCTGGTTGCTGACCATCATGGAACTCGTAGGTGTCCTCTTGATGTTGCAAAGGAATAATAAAAAAGCATCCGCTGTCTTAAAGGACCCAGTGACTCATTTCTTTCTGTCCTTCTCTGCCCACGAAAGCCCTGTACCCTGCTCTCAGTGAAGAACAAGAAAAGAATGGTCGGCACCAACCAGATCAAGGGACAGAGAATATGAGGCTTGACTGAAGGCAGTGGTCCTCAACCCCTCATGCTTGATGGTGGTGACCACGACAGCGTCTTGCGAGTAGGTACTACAGGCCAGAGGCTTCCTGAAGTGAGCCAGTCCCCCAAACCCAGGCCCAGTGTTCTCTCTGATAGGTGGCTGTTAACACATAGTCGGGGGAGAATAGAAGTTCACTGTTTCAGACGAAGGGGAATGAAGGAAGGGACGGGACGGGAAGAGGAAAGTGGAATGAACGGGACATGGCCTTCCTGCGTCCACGTCCGAATACCGCCAGTGTAACCCCACAGCACGTGCGGCCAGTGGGAAGTCCCACTCCACGCACATGTGCTGTCAGAACACGTTCTCCTGTGTAACTAACAAAAGAGCACATTTTAAAAATTAAAAAAAAAAAAAAAAGCAAAAAAGAAAGAACGCTTCCAAAGAACTTCGTGAAGTCAACTCACTCATCACCTCCCTTTATGGGGAAACCGAGGCTTAGAGACCAGGTATGTCCCCAAAGCCATACGGCTAGCAGCAGAGGGCGTTTCCTTGTCCTTGGAATGGGATGCTTATCGGCCTCCTGGTTTTACTGAAGTTGTCATTATTAGTATGGATTTCATGGGCCAAATGTCACGCTGGACTTGTGCTGGGTACTTCCAAATCCGGGGCCCGCTTGAGCCTCACGCGGCTCTGAGGCAGAGTGCTTCCTGCAGCCCTGGAATTCTCCGGCGGTCCATGGAATCTGCTCGTGGTGCCCGCTCCGTGCGCCCACTTACCGTAAGGAGATGGGAAGCACTACTGAGAAAGCAGGCTGGGTGCGTCTGCTTTCTACTTAATTCTCCAGCCCCCTGCCTGGAGGCCCCTTGTCCCTTGGCCTCTGGTTACAGGCACACATGCACTCTTGAGTCTAGGTACGACCCGTGCAATGCTTTATTCTTCTTTTACCATTTGACGTTATTTTGGAACATCTCCCCAAAACTACGTGATTGTAATTTTCTCTGACTACAGTACCCATCTCATGGAAATGCTGTGATCCACTATAGAGACCTCTGTTTTTAGAGGCTGTACCCTGCAGTGGCTATCTATGACTACCTGATCATTCCTATTTTATTATGTAAAAAAATTGAACCGACACATTAAAAAGTTCATATTTATGAGGCACACGTGATGTTTTGGTACATGTACATATTTTGTAAAGTTGAAATCAGGGTCAACATTGATCTCCTCGAACAATTTTCTCAGCCTTTCTCTCTCTCTCTCTCTCTCTCTCTCTCTCTCTCTCTCTCTCTCCTCTTTTTTTGTTTCTGGTACCAGGGATTGAACCCAGGGACACTGGATCTAAGCCACGTCCCCAGCCCTCTTTGGTATTTTATTTAGAGACAGGGTCTTGCTGAATTGCTTAGGGTCCTGCTAAGTTGCTGAGGCTGGCTTTGAACTTGAGATCTTCCTGCCTCAGCCTCCCAGGCTGCTGGGATTACAGGTGTGCGCCACCATGCCTGGTCAATTATCACTTCTATATGGTGAAACAATTTTCTAGCATAAAAATATATATATATATTTTTTTTTATATATAATGTGAGTTTTTTAATGTGAGTTGTTCTCATCTGCAGTAGTACTTTGAGAACTCCTTGAGGATTGTCTTCTTGGGTCAACGGGCAGGAGAGGTCATGCTGGGCCACAGCCTGGTCAGTAGGAATTCACTGAGCACCTGTGTCTTCCAGGCTGTGTTCAGGAGCTGGAGGCACAAAGGCGAAGGGGACAGACACAACCCCTGGCCTCCTCGACTTCCATTCCTCTGAGGGGCGACCACGGGGGTAAGCACATACGTAAACAAGGTAATCGCGGGCTGAGCAGGGCTGTGCGGTGCTGTGGGAGGTGGAGAGATGGGGCAGGAAGTGCGAGGGCGTCCTCTCAGAGAAGCCCCTCCGTGGAAGGGTCATAGGACTCCCCCTCCTGCAACATCAGCCCAGGTCCCTGAACCTGGAGGAGCTCCCAGCTGGGAACTCAGTGCTGTGAGACCCCGCCAGGCTTCGTGGCCTGCAGGGTGGGATGGGAACAAGGCCGAGGGGTGGCCAAGCTCTGGCAGGCGGGGTTGGAGGAAGGGTGGGATTTCAGGCCACATCAGCTCTGTACCCTTTTCCTTCGTCCTTGCGAATTTCGTTCCAAGCTCCCATTTACATCCTTCTTTATTAATGACTCTCATTTGCCACATATTCTCCGAGTAGGTGGGCTGTCCCAGGCCCAGGGTGAGGCACTGCGTGAGGTGGTAACGGTCCTTGACTGGGGCGTCACAGGCGACCGAGCGTGTGCAGCGGGGAGAGCAGGAGACGGCTCTCTGCCCATGCCAGGTCTTCTTGGAGATCGTCCTGCTGTGTGTTCACACAGAGGTGGGGCACCCTGGCCTCCCGGGATCACTGTGTGTGTGAAGAATTGGCAGGTCATCAACTCTAATGCGTGTGTGTGTTTTTAAATTAACAAATTAAAATGACCTTCAAAGGCACAGAATTAAAAATACCAGGAATGGAAATCGCTAGGTTTCTCACTTGGTCTGGACACAATGGCTTGCTTCCTCTTTATTTCTCCCCAGAGGCCCAGGGCATTGGGCAAGCGCAGGCTAGCCCATCTGACTCTTCCTCATTTGGCCAGGACGCTTGCTGGGCGCGAAGCCGTCTTCCAGGCCTCCTTGTGGGAACAAACAGCCCGCAGTCCCCGATTTCATCACTGCCTTTCGGGTGGAACCCACCAACTGTGCTCCCAGCTGGGTTATCTCTACTCTTCTCTGCACTTCCGGTCTCTTCTCAAAGGGTGTAGGCCTGATAACCTGGTTCTAGACTCTGGAGGTTCTGTCCAGTGTCACACTGGCTTTCTGGTGAAGACTCAAAGAACAGATGCTTAGCTACGACTGGCACAGTCACCCACGATGACACCTTGGTAGTCGTCCTCAGGGGAAGCGTGCTCCCCATGGGAGCCCCTCTGGAATCTACCTCCTGAGTCATGGATGGGAATAAAACCTCCTTGATCCCGCTGAAGGGTGCAGAAGGAGGACGCTACATGTACCTCAGCCGTTCCTGTTAACCCGCTCAAGTCACCCGCACCAGTTGGCGGCTGTCATTAATGGCAGGTGTCAGCTCTGGTTCACGACTACTCTGCAGAGTGCTTCTCACTTTGCCCTGCTCCGGATCCGCTCAATGCGGGACCTTTGGCTATGGTTCCGACTCTGGCCCTTCTTTTGCTCCTGCCCTTGATGTTGATCAATGTGTTCAGGTTATTTCAGCTTAGTCGTGGAGTTCTCTCAGGACTGGCCTTAGACTCCAAGCTGCCCGCCTCTGGGAAGATTCTCCAGTTCCAGAAGTACCCTCTAGGCCTCACCCCTTAGCCTAGACCTCTTCGGTTGGCTTATCCCGGATCTGGTTGTTTACCGTGAACCGAGCGCTGACCAGCCACTTGGTGGTTTGTTTTCTCGGGTTGGCTCATATTCGGGGCACCTTGTTCTTCTGAAGGATTCCTTTTCCTGAAACCCCAGAGGGCCTGACACCCTGCCCCCCCCACCCCCAACAGGTGTCCAGCATGCGGGTTACCTGTGCTGAAGCAGTAAAACAATTCTTCGGTGCTATAAACTCAAGGGCTCAGCTGCTGAAGGTCAGTGTGTGTTCCGAGACATTTTTACAGCCAGCAAACACAGCAGCCATTTACAATGGAGTGCATTGGGTCATAAATTATTTCACCGACAGCACTAGCCCCTTAATTACAGAGAAGCGGGGAGGTTACACATCTACTGTGCATGGTGAGAAAATGTAGCTCTGGTTTTACCCTGTCGTTCTCCTCATCAGTTACTTCCACCCACTTTCCCATTGGACTTTTTTTTGGCCCGTAGGATCAAGCCACATTTGCACATTTGTCCCTGTTTTTTCTCTGTTGGAACTGTGACCTTCGGAGACACTTCTTTGGCTCAAGTTGGCAGCGTGAAGGTTGTTTCCTAGATCTGAGGCCTTGTCATGGACAGCTAGTGAGCTCTGGGATCCACAGGTGTTTGGGGCATTGATAGGGACCACTCATGTGGCCTCTTCTGCTATGGGACAACTTCTGGGAGTCTGGTCACTTCTGCCACGACTGTGCAGAAGAAAAGCCTCACATCACCTGCCAGCAAGTGTATTCTGTGTCTGGCACCTCATTATTACTCTGTTTTCCCTTCAAGTTGGGCCCAGAACACTGGAGACTTGGGTGGAGAAGGACTCAAAATTATAGATGGGGGAAATGGGTGTTTGGCACTCTCGGAGGGTGGAAAGGCCCCTGGATGTGAATCTAGCCAGACACAGATTTGAAACCCAGGGCTGGCTGTCATGTACCTGAGTTCACTGGGGCCCTTCACAATCTCCCTAGGTCTCAGGTAATTCACTGAAAAATGAGCCTGATAGGGCCAACCTTTCCAGGGAGAGCGCAAACAAGATGGCGTACGAAAGAATCTGACCTGCCGTGAGAAGAAGCAAGTGACCTCCTGTGGGCTCTCAGCAACCTTTCAGGGCCCCTCGGCAGTTCTTCTTCCTCTCCCCATCCTGAGCAGAATTGGAAGGGCTGAAGTTTCGAGCCTGCTCCGGAACCCCAGTGCTTACGAGACTGGGCCTGGGAGCTGCCCTGGAACATGGCGGGCTCATGGGATGTGGTGTGAATGGACACCGGGCTGGCTGGCCCTCTGAGCCAGGCTTCGGCGGCTCATCCGGAGCCCGTCAGGCCTCCCCTGCTTTGCTGCTCTCAGAGCTTGTTCTAGTTGTGGCCTTGACACGGTTTAGGTTGAGTTGAAGGTCCTGGGCTGAGGATTCCTCCTCCTGTGCAGTTGACTTCCAGCCACCTCTGCCAGACAGGTGAGCAGAGAGGGATTGGGGAACCACTGGGCCATCACGGGGACAGCTGCTGCCCCCCTTCCAGTCCAATCAGACTCATAGCCCTGGTGGATGGCGCCGGAGGCTTGTAAAATGCCAGGATGTGTCTATAGGTGTTTGCAGTACTTTCCCTACTCCCTGACCAATCCAAGCCTGGTTGACATCTTGGAGTTTTTTCACTTCCCCAATTCCTGAACAAACGAATTCAATCCATTTGAGGTTTTTCTAGCTGGACGGACACACACACACACACACACACAGAGGAAGAGAGAAACAAAGACCATCAACACCCTGTCATGTTATCTGTGATATCTCACTGAATCCGAATAGTGATCCTGTGCTCCCACCTGGAGTGAATAACCCAGAATGCACAGGGCATGGAGGTCCTTGAAGGTGAACTGACTCATCTAGGTCTTCTACCTAGAAAGTAGAAGCTGGACCCAGGACTTCAACCACTGCCCTGAACAACTTTGCTGCCTCAGAGGCTAGGAGGGAGAAAGCTATGAAGAAGGAAAGTGGATTAGCAAGGAGGGTGGGGAGGAGAAGGAAAACAGAAATATATAAAGAAATGCATGCAGTTATTGCTTCATCAAGGCAAGTGAAGTTTGCCCACGTGGTGGAAAATTGTGAAACTTGGCTTGGAAAGCTTTGCGTTGGATCGATTGCAAGTCTGCATGGTGGGAGATCTGCCATCGCACCCTGGACTCAACCTCTAGTTACAGACCTTGCTCTTGGATCATGTTTTCCCACCTGGTCTGATCAGATTGATTGAAATGGCTATTTTCATTATTCAATTGCCTCGTCTTGGCAGTTTCACAAACTTCCACATGCCACCCAGTAACAGGAGGCCATTATCTTCCAGTCTCCTTGGGTGGGTGTGTGGGGGGTTATTGTCCTTTTTATTTCTCAAATGAGGAAGCAAGAACAGAGAGTTTATGAAACTTGCCTAAGGTCCAGCAGCTGATAACATGATGAAGTCAGACTTGGAGCCCAGCTCACCAGGTCCCAGGACCCACCTCTTTCCATAGTCGTGATGTGAGGGCTTTCTATGCAAAGGTAGTCACATGTTTTCTCCAGCTTAATTGTTGTAATAACCTTAGAAATTCAGATGTTGTGTTCTTAGAACGCCACATTTTATAGAAGGGAATTTTATCAGAGGGTTAAAGACCTTTACTGGGGCCTCACAGTTGTCTAACAGAGGCAGAACTTGATCTGAACTTTCTAAATGTGAACTTCCTGTTCTTTCCATTATACTATGTTTAAGGAACAAAAATCTCCCATTTTCCATCTATTCATCCACCCATCCACCCAATTATTCATCCATCCATCCGTCCATCCATCCATCCCTCCCACATTTGCCCAATCATTTTTTTGGTGCTCACTTTATAGCAGGGCCTATCCTAAGTCTAGTGATGAAAAATTGCCATTTGCCTCCAGGAGACTATGGTCTGTTAAAAGGACAAATAATCCACGACATGCTAAAATGCTGAAGTCAGTGTGGTAGTAGACATATGCAGGTGGAGGGAGATCAGGTTGGGGGGGGGGGGCGGTGGTACTCTGTCCCTGCTTGTTGAACCCCTTGTTTTGAAGAAAGCATTCTGCATGTATTTTTCAAAACCTCTTCCTAATTGAATGAGGCACCTGCCTCTGTGGCATCCTTGTTGGCAGTGGTTGAGCAGGAAGTCATCCTCCATGTGAATTAAGTTAATTTGGTGAAAGTGAAATGAATAGCTCTGTAATCTGGGGTGATAGGATAGCCCAAGCAGGGCTAAGCTGCACTTGCTGCAGAAACTCTTAATTGAGCCGTGACCTTGGACTCGGGCTGGTTACATAAGCCATCCCCAGGTGAGAACTAACCAGCATTTGCCCGGTTGACAGAAGCTAGGTTGCCTCTTTTCATTAGGATCCAGGGTACATTTCTCTACTGCCCAGACACGTAGAGAGGTCTTCTTTTCTGGAGTCCACAGGCCCTAGGAGGTCCCTGGGTGGACTTCAGCCACCTGTGAATCTTTGGAATTGGATATAAAATGTTGTGTGTATAAGTATACCATGTAGTTCTTGGAGAATGGCCATAGATTTAATCAGTTTATCAAAATAGTCCCTGAGAAAAATAATGTAAAAATACTATAATGTGGTGATGTGGTTTCCAGTTCCTACCCCAAGTGAAGTTTTGCTTCAGGAAGTCTGGGGCGAGACCCAGGACTCTCTTTTTTGGTAATTCTGATGCTTAGTCAGCCTGGGGAATGGTTGAATTGGAACAGCCCTCGAAGATCTTGTTATTGTGCAGATTTTGATTCCGGAGGACTGGGATGGGACTGGAGATGGCGTGTTTCTAAGCAGCGGCTAGGTATGGCTCCCAGCTTGAGTAGCAAGGGTTTTGTCTGAAGGTTTTTTTTTTTCCCTGTGGTTAGATTAAAATCACATCTAATTTGTTTACTTGGGATTGAAGCTAATTACTTAAGCTACTTCTCTTTGGAGGACATGATTAGGGGGAAGTCAAGAGATTTCTTAGGGAACACTGAATACTTCAAGGCCCCAAATTCCATTTCCAGTGGCAGTAAGAGAGTGTAAAGAAGTTGGGGGGCTGGGGATGTAGCTGTGTCTTATAGCACTTGCCTATCTTGCTCAAGGCCCTGATTTCCGTCCCCAGTGCCATAAAAAATACAGTCTGAAGTTAGATAAACTTCGATACAAATCCTGGCCCTGGTATTGATTATCCCTGAGCATCATTAGGGATGATATCTGCTATGAACAGCGTGATTATCAACTAACAGTGATACAGAACAGTTGGGGTTTATTTTTTCATGCATTACAAGAAATCTTTTTGTAGGGTGGGGATCCTTGGAGCACTTGCTGATCGTCAAGGACCTGGGTCATTTTGTTCTGTTCAACATTTCTGCCATGTCGCTCTTGCCGGAAAAGAGAACACGCCTCGCCTCTTTTCTGCACTTGGACAGATAGAATTGGATTCTGGTTGGAACTGTGTTGCCAAGCTCTCCCTTGCTGCAAGAAATGTTGGATTATGAGTGTTTCCAATCTCTATTCTGGAAGGCAGCGGGAGAGGAGAGATTTGAGAAAGAGCTCACAATAGCCGCCGCCACATCATGTGCTTCTGTGCAATTTATTGAATCTTTTGGTGTCGGTTTCCCTGTTTGTGAAGCAGGAGAACTGTTCCTCCCAGCAGTGGTTCCTGGAGTGTGGTGTGGGGTTCCCAGGCCAGCAGTGAAGCATCTGCAGGAAACTCGCCCCTGACGCAGAAGCTGTGAGGGCGGAGTTCAGTCACCTGTTTTAACATGCCTTCCAGGTGATCCTGATGCCTGCTCAAGTTTAAGAACACCATCTTAAAGATTTCTGGGAAGACTGATTCAGATGGTTACACGAGGGCCCTTGACAGAGAGTGTTCTAAGATGTAGGCGCTCACTTCTTAGACTAAACCAAGCCATGCTGGATTCCATGTTTTCTTGGAATGCTGAATAACAAATCTTCTTGGACTAAGAAGTTTTTAAAAATCCAAAAAAGAATTTTTTAGGTTCATTCTAACTAGTGATATCAGTCCTCCCATTCCCAGGGCTCTTTTGAGAATCTGCTGACCAAGGTCGCTAAGGAAAGGAAATGGAGATGAAGAAAGTTTGAGAGAGTTGACGCCATTTCTTTGTGCCCCTTATTGAGACAGAGCCCACATACCATAGATGTGTTCTTCAGGAGCACACGAGTCAGTGGCTTTGGAGCACGGTCACGGAGTTGTGCAACCCTCAACATCGTCAAACTTCAGAACGTTTTTATCACCCCCCCAAAGAAACCTCAGACCCGCTTGAAGGGATTCCTCCTCCTCTTCCCCCCCCCGCCCCTGCCTCTCCAAACCACTAATCTTCATAATGTTCCTAAGGATTTCCTTTATTTATTACTTATTTATTTATATAATTTACTGCCTTGTTTACTGGGAGAAATGCCAAGATTAATGCCGACATCATTGATGAACACATCGGCATCCTAAGACCAAAGTCTCACATGAGTTCGTTCTGTGAGATTGTTGCC
This sequence comes from Sciurus vulgaris, assembly GCF_902686455.1. Taxonomy (NCBI): domain Eukaryota; kingdom Metazoa; phylum Chordata; class Mammalia; order Rodentia; family Sciuridae; genus Sciurus; species Sciurus vulgaris. Next base: position 65,060,530 of record NC_136476.1, read on the forward strand.
AGTGAAAACAATAATGACAACAACCATGATATTGTTCACTGTCGTGAACAGATGTGGTCTGTTCTACCGGGAGTCAGAAGACTTGGGTAGATTATTACCTCTCTGTGGCCTTAAGTCTCATCTGCGGCTGCTGCTGGTGGCGGGGTAGGGAGCTGACTTTCCCCAGATGGTCTCTGAGGACCTCTGCTTCTGAGAGTCTAACTCGCTCTGGGTCCTGCACAGTGAGTGGGAGGTCCTGGTGGGAGCCCACGGAAGTGGAAGAAGGTGACCGGCTGGGGAGTGGCCTGGAACCTTGGCTTTGGACGAAATGGTTTACTTTGAAGGGAGAGGGCTGGGGCTAGCAGAGTCTTGCCTCAAAATTTCTGCCCTGGGAAGAGGAAGCAGATGGAGTCTGTGAGGCTCCAGGGGCATCAGCATGAAAAATGGAGGAAGTTGTGCATCAACACGAGGGAAACCCCACGGCAGTCGGAGATCTAATGAGCAACGCATATTTGTGGCAGGTCGTAAGTGTCCTGCCACTGGATTCTTCCTCTTGGACTGGTGGCACAAGCATCCAGTGGGGTCTGGAATACAGGGCCTTTCATATTTCTGGCAGACTATGATGCTGCAGGTCTGTGAAAGTATGCGATCAAAGTGAAGCAAAGAGCCCAGCGTGGTGGCACACGCCTGTGATCCCAGCGGCTCAGCAGACTGCGGCAGGAGGATCACCAGCTCGAGGCCAGTTTGGCAATTCAATGAGACCCTGCCTCAAAATAAAAAAATAAAGGCTTGGGATGTAGGGGAGTGCTAAAGCACCCTGGTTTCCATCCCCAGTACCCAACAATCACACAAAAACTATGAAGTAAATGTGCAGAGAAAATCCTCACCCCTCTCCTACTTCCACGGACCACAGTCTGTGGCAGAGGATGCAGCTCTTACTTGTCCCTGTCATCCATCTTCTTTCTAGTTGGAGTTTTGCTGAGCCAATAGGGATTCTCTCCAGGGATGGAAGAGGGAAACCGTTCTGCTGGCCTCCTTTCATTACTGAGACCGTCAACATTCAGGTTCATAAACGGTCCCCTCTCTATGTCATGGGACAACAGTGTGCAAATAGACCATTGCTGTCCTGGGGCCGGGGGCCTCCACACGGGTGCACACACAACTTCTCGGGAGCCCAAAGAAGGCAGAAGCTCCTCTACCAGGGTAGCCAAGGAGGCCCTTGCAGCAGGAAGCTGAAGCTAACCCAGGAAAGGCAAGAGGAGGTCCTCTGGAAACGCCATGTGCTGGATGGAGCTCCTGCCAGAAAATTTCCTCCGGAGTCCTTGGAATCCAAGCTGGATGAGAATAATGGTGCTGAGCTGGGCGCGGTGGCGCACGCCTATAATCCCAGCAGATCGGGAGGCCGAGGCAGGAGGATGGAGAGTTCAAAGCCAGCCTTGACAAAAGCAAGGTGCTGAGCAACTCAGTGGGACCGTCTCTAAATAAAATATAAAAAAGGGGATGGGAATGTAGCTAAGTGGTTAGCAACCCTGGGTTCAATCCCTGGTGCCAAAAAAAAGAAAAGAAAAGAAAAAAGAATGACGGAGAAGGTTAATTATAATGCTGGCTCCCCCTGTGCCACTCAGGGTCTGATCCCCACTTGACAAGTCAGTGATGGTGACTCTAGCAGGGCTCAGGAGTCACTGAGGGGACCCCTCCCCTGTGCTGGTCCAAGGAAACTTCACAGGCAAGGCTTTGTGATCTGTTGCCCGGCTGCTGTGAGATTGGGCTGTCCGGCTGCCTCAGCTGCCATGTCCTTGTGAATGTGGAACTTGATTCCCACTCGGTTTCCCAAACCATGCAGTGACAGCGTAAGAGACTGGACCTGCCGGGACCTACGAGAGGGTAGTGATCAAGCTCTGGGAGACTCTTCTTAAACAGCCTGGCCTCGCCACCATGGTGGTGCACACTTACAATTCCAAGCATCTGGGACACTGAGGCAGGAAAACCCTGAGATTGAGGCCACCTGGACAACTAACTCAGTGAGACCTTGTTTCAAAAGAAAGGGCTGGGGGTGCAGCTCCGTGGTCAAGCCCCCCGGGCTTCAATCCCCAGTGCTTCAAAATGAACAAACAACCTGGGCCAGCCTGGGGGTGCCGCTCGGTGGTAGAGCGTGTGGTTTGCCTGGGTGAGGTGCTGGGTCAGATCCCCAGCACTGGAAAGGTGGGGGGTTTGTTCAGGACGCCATTCCCAGAGGTGGCCATCTTTGGCAGGTGGCTAGTGGAGTCGAATGGTTAAGTTTCTGGCACCAGTTGGTCTAGAATTTGAATACTGGGTTAGTCCTGTCTAACTGGGTTGCTTTGGATAAGAATATGGTTTTTCTCTCGGCAAGCTGGGGTGCCTGTACTGGGTCTAGGAAGTGAAACTTATGGAAAGTGTCCTCATGAGGAGGTGCTGGGACGCTGGGTGTTTTACCCTCTGTTCTGCTTTATTATTCTTAGCAGGGCTCCTGGCAGGGCGTCGGGGAGAAGCACCTCCTTCTGGGGGCCCCAGAGTGTGAGTGAAGTTTATGAAGGTCGCCTGGCTCCTGGGCCTGCCCGGTTTCTTCTGTGGACAAACGTTTGGACTGAACTTCACCCTCGCACAATGAGGAAACATGTTTTAAAGGCCTCACTTGTCAAAAAGGGGTTATAAAACAGACTTAACGAGACTTCTGGATATAGCCCGGGTCACGGGGTTGGCTGCGCCAGGGTGACTGAGGCTGGGATTCAGGCCTGAATCGCGGGCTCTGCTGGGGCCAGGCTGGCCCATCCTGACAGGGCCCCTGAGCTCCGCCCACCTCGAAGCTTCCATCCCTGAAAAAGCGCTTACCTGCAGGCTGTCCTGAGATGATCGAATGCTGAACATCCTGCAAACAGGACGAGGCTCCTGCCTCCCCGTCTGGAGAAGCCCAGCCAGTCCTGTCCTTTGGTGTCACAGCCGGCTTCTCCTGAATGGGGACCCTGCAGTCCACGCTGTACTTGTCGCACGGGAAGGCAGAGGCCCAGAGAGGGGCATCCCATAGGATGGGTGTTTCAGCACGACCTTAAGAAGGTGGAAAAAAAAAAGGAATGAGTAGAAGAGACTTCACAGCCTGGGAGGATGTGGATTCATGGGGTTTGAGTTCCATGGGGGCTTCTAGACTTTTCCCCTCTTCTTCCTCTCCTGCTCCTTCCTTTTTCACAGAGAGCAGTTTATCCTCTAGTAATGGAGGATGGTGGCGTCTTGTTCCCATCTCACAGACATGCTGAACACAGCTACGAGGTCACAGCTTCCCTGGCTGCGTGGGGCTGCCCGCACTCCCTCTCGGGTGTGCCTGATAACAATCACTACACTTTTCTTTCTCTTGTTTTAGATTTTCGATGGTGCTGGGGATGAACCCCAGGGCCTCACACATGAACGGCCAGTGCTCCACCCCTGAGGATAACATTTTACAGAAAAGCATCCTGGGCTTAGGGGACAGGGGACCTCATGCTGGGGACTCACTACCACCCAGCAAACTACTGGCATTTTCCAAGTAGTACCGAACCTGCCTGTCTGTGGCCGGTGTCTCAAAATTCCAGTGTGTTTGTTAAGGCCCATGATCCCTTTCATTGTTAGGGTCTTTGGATTTCAAAGCGGGGAGTCTGGGGTGATGCTTGGCCTCCATGGGACTAAGGAGGGTGAGAAAGCTTGCTTTCAACTTCCCCTGGCAGACCCAGGCTCAATTCCTAATCCCTTTCCATATCCAATGGCTGCCAGTCCTCTGCCCTTGGCCCTTTTCCTGGTATGTAGTAGGTACTCAATAAACAATAGCTAAGTGAATGAGTGAGCGGCACTGTGGGTTGCTCTATGTGAACATGATAGTTCCTCGTTTGGACGCTGGCTTCTGGGTCTTGGGGATGGGGACTTTTGCTTCCCTCTGGCCTGCAGGCCTTGGCACAGTGCCCTGGCTACAGAAGGCGTTTCAGGAGGGCATACCAGACAAGTGCACACACGGATTTCTTTTGAGGCTGCTGGTGCTGAATCATCTGGTTGGACTTTGTCTCTGTACAGAGTTGGGCCCTGATTTCGAGAACATTCTCATCTTTGTGCATTTATAAAGGTGGGTGTTCCTGTATTTCTGACCTTGCAGCCACCTGCCCTCTGCAGCAGACTCGCTGTTGTCTGTGAATGAACTCGGGCTCCGAGAGCATCCTGCAGTCTGTAGGACTTGGCTGAAGGAGAACTGGAACCAAAGGAGGGGCTAGGGCTGTGGGAGGGGCTTCAGCGCCAGGACAGACGTTCTTCAGTCGGGAGGAAATGAAGAGCGGGGCTCAACACACAGTGCTCACTAAGCCAGAGAAGACAGAATGCTCCTCCCCTGAATGGGCTGTGCTAATACTAATAACCATTGGTCAGAAGAACTGGATTTGTATCAAGTGTCAAATCAGCAAGAGAGGAAACTTCTTCTTTTCTGCATCCTCCTCCTTTTAATGTAAGAAATCAGAAGTGGTCCAGTCCCAGGCTGGCATATGATACGGTGTCAAGGGCTCAGGACCCTTATGTCTCATTGCTATTTTCAAGGTCACCTCATGGTCCAAGACCCTGCTAGGGCTCCAGCCATTGTATCTACATTCCAAAAAGCAGGAAAGGCAGAGATAAAAGCAAGCACACTTATTAGAAGTTGTATACACAGCTTTTCTGATGATATCCCATTTGGTCAGAACTTAGTGGCTTGGCCAAACATAGAAGCAAGAAAGACTGCAATTTATTCTGGGTGACCAAATACTCAGCAAATATCAGGAAGTTTTGTTACTGAGAGGGAAGGGGAATACCAAAATTGGAGACAATTATACTACACATGTGAACTTAAAATGGGTAAGTATTATTTCCAATATAATTTTAAGAAATTTGAGGCTCAGAGAGGTGAATGGCACACCCCAGATCAGACAGTGAGATGTTGGAGGATGGAGGATTTGAATCCAGGTCTGTCTAGAATATAAAACCTGAAGTGATCACATGACCTGCTTTTTGATTGAGGTGATGCTTCCCTACAAGGTCAGCTTGCCTTGTGTGCCATTGATGTTTGTGCCCAAAGCTCAGGAGAAAACGGACCCTTGTGCATGCGCTCATTCAGCCAGGGTTTCTCCGGTCTGCTAGGCTGTGTTTGTCCTTGTCCATCTTGGTGGCCGGGTGGTTCCCACGCCTCTTCTCTGATTCATCTTTCCGTGACCTGCACGGGGCAGGTGCTCTGGACATTTTTGTTGAATAAATGAATGACTGATACCAAAACACAGGCCTGCTTGGTACCCCGGTTATTCTCAGGCCTCTCCTGAGTATCCCGAAGAGCCAGACGTTTCTAAGAGCGACCGACACACAGAGACTCTGTGCCGTCCACAGAGTCTTACCTGGTCTAGCTGTGCTAGTCCCCAGCTGGACCCTGGGACTCCAAGAGGGAAGGGCCCTTATCATTTTGAGAGATACCGTGGACCCTCATCTCCGCTAAGTGCTTCATGTCATTATTTCAGTTCCATTTCATCCTCAAAACAAGCTCTGTAGGAGGCAGTATTCCTGCTGTACGGGTGAGCAGACTGAGACTCAGTGGACTGTGGCTCATCCAAGCACGGCTGAGAGGTGGTGGGCTAGGAAGCCAGCTGTGGTCTTGACCTGCTGGACTCCAGATCTGTCATCTGTGGCTTGTTCATTTATGCACTTCCAGTCCTTGCATACTGGATAAGCCAGTCCTGAGAACAGCTGCTTAGCATTACCCTCAGTGAACAGAGCCAGCAACTGGGTGAGTGACAGAAACCTGGTTTCTTCGGGTCACGTATTACCCAGGCACCCCTCTTTGACCCCGCCCCCAGTGCCAACATACCCATGCGTGTGTATGTGCTCACACACGCGCACGCACATGCACGCACGCACACTTTCTTCTCGGCTGCCTGGCCTTCTGCTGTGTTTCCCCAGTGACCTGGGTCACTGCAGCCAGGCGTCTGTGGCTGCCCCCACCCCCGCCCTGGGCAGTCCCAACACCAGCCACCTTTGCTTTGGGCTGTGTGAAGCGGGCGCCCCAGGCCAAGGGGCACGTGTGAGGCTGTGCATGAGTCAGCCTCCCTGGCCCCGTCAGGATGAGGCTGGCTCGCAGGGCCTCGGGCGCTCCAGGGTCAGGAGCCTCCTGGCTCACTGCGCGCACTTGGGCACCCACGTCAGGGGCGGCCGTCAAGTCCTGGGGCTGCCTTGCGTCTCGCAGGGGCTTTTCCGTCATGGCTTTTATTGTCTGTGACCCAGGGCGGTCCCAGAAGGGCGGCTCTGGTGAGAGCTCATTCACAGCCCAGGGAGAGGAGGCCTGCCAGTTTCAAGGAGGAGGCTGCAGGCCTCTTCCAGGCCCCGGTTAGCTCATCGGTTCACACGTTGTCAGGAAGTCCGTCAGCCGAGCCCTTTTCTACCCACCCCCACTCCATGCTGGCTGGGCCCTAGGCACACCGGCTTTCTGTGTGTTCCTGCCCCGCCTCTCCTGGGTTCCCCGGGCCTTTGCCTCAGCTGGTCCTCTACCCAGAAGGCTCTCCCTGCATCTCTGCATGGTCTGCTGTTTGTCACTCGACTCTGCTTAACGGTCTTTTCCCTGGGCACCCGTATAGGAGCTACCAAGGTCTTCTCTAGCATAGTATGTGTCTTTTTAATATATTTAAAAAATGTGTGTTTCCCCGGCCCCACTATACATTTTAGGAAAGCAAGGACCTTGTGAAGGTAGGAAGCCTAGCCCTGCGGTGAAGAGCAGGTGTGAGGGCTGGAGGGGCAACGTCTGCAGGGGCTGTTGTCTCTGTTGTGACCCCTCAGCTCTGCCATGGTGGGAAAGCAGCCCGGACAGTGTCAACAGGTGGCTGAGGTCTGCTTCTGTAAAACTTTATTTATAAAAACAGGCGGCAGGCAAGCCTCAGTTTCCGTTTCTGCACCTTGTAGGTACTAGTAGAGCTGGTCTCCCTGTTGGCTATGAGCATAAGAAGCCATTTCGGGCTTCTTCGTTGCTTAATCTCAGTATCTCACGTGGGGCCTGCACCCAGTCGGGATGCAGCATATGTATTTGTTGAACAATTGAGTGGCTGAGCACCTCCTGGGTGCCAGGACTCGTGCCGGGCTCTGGGCCTTGGGTGATCACTGCTCTCAGAGTAATCTGAGTTTCAGGGCAATGGATCAGATGATTCTTATAGCCAGACACAGTGGTGCATGCCTGTAAAGCCAGCATCCAGGGAGGCTGAGGCAGGAGGATCGAAAGTTCAAAGCCAGCCTCAGCAATTCAGTGAGGCCATCAGCAACTTAGTGACACCCTGTCTCAAAATAGAATATTATAAAAAGTGGGAGATGTGGCTCAGTGGTTAAGTGCCCCTGGGTTCGATCCCTGGTACCCCCCCAAACCCCCCAAAAAAGAGATAGCAGGAGCAGAAGGTGTCACATCCCACGGGCAGGTGATATCGAGGCAGAGCCACAGTGCTCAAACAGTGGGAAACAAGCACGTATGTCCTCACCAAACTGTAGCCATGGCCCAATGTAGGACTAAGCTGCAGACCTGATTATCCAAAGAAGCTGGAAATCTGGACTTCGAGGTACAGTCTGATCTAATGGAGCAAAAAGAAACCAAACCGAATCAACACTGAGTGGGTCCAGGAGACACAATGGTAGATGGTAGTCACCCATCTCCTTCCCATTACCCCTTCGTGGGTGAAGAAACTGGAGCTGAGGGAAGTCAAGTGATGTACCCACAGGCACGCAGCTGACATGGTGAGGCTCTGGGGATGGAACCCAGGTTCACCTGATTCCGAACGCATGACCCCTGTGCCAGTTACCCCAGCTGCCCTTTCAGGAAGGGGCAGAGAGGCTGGGGAGCTTGCTCCAGGGACTCAGAGCTCAGCCTTCCTCAGAACGCTGCCTTAGCCCTTTTCCAGCCACCTGCCGAGGACTGACCGCAAAAGGCCATCGAAGGAATGCCCGCCAGGCAGGCCCTCCCCTGCGCCTCTTCCTGCTTCCCTCCAGCTCCATCTTTTTGGCATCAGCGTCCAGCCTCCTTAGCAGAGGACTCGAGGCTTTGAGGGTCCTTCTGTCCTTCTCCCTAAATGACCCCCATGATAGAGAAGATGGGGGGTGATCTGAAGAGGTGACTTCCTAGCAGAGGAGTCTGGTGGACAGAAGAGTTTTGGGCGCCAGCTGGGTGACCTTGGCACAGTTCCTTCACCTCTCTGAGCCCCAGCACCTTGGTCTTTGAAGCAGGTACAAGAGCCTGCTCCTTGCAGCTCACGCTGAGATCATAAAGTGCGCACCCAGCTGACCCGTGGCTAGAATGTCAGGGACACTCCCGAGGGGCAGGCCCGTCTTTCTCGCCCCCGCCTCCCCTTCTCCCTGTCCTGCCTGGCTCCCAGCCTGCTGCGCGCCCGCTGTGGCTCTCTTGCCGGGATGCTTAGAGAAGTTTGTGGAACCTGAGTGGGTCTCAGCCCCTGCAGCCCCTCACCTCAGTGCCAGGGCTGCAAGGAAAGGGCGTGGGCATAAATTACGCCCATCTGCTCCCTCCCTGCTGTGGCCGGGAGCACGTGGCCTTAGAGGATGTTGTCCTTGCCCTGAGCAGCCCTCGGAACAAGGGAAAGGAAGAATGCCATCCCAGGCAGGAGTCCACTCCACCCTGCCCGTCCCGTCCCCCGGCCCCTTTCAGGGGGCCGCAGGAACCGAGTTCTCTGAAGGCCCTGCTTCTGGGGAACAGAGATCACCTCTCCTCTCATCCCAGGCTCTGTCCTCTTGGCTGCCCACTTGGGTCTTCTGGTTCCTCCTGACTCATTAGTGACATCGTTCATTCATTTCTTCTTCCACGGAGGTTTCTCGATTACTCCGGGCCGGCCAGTGCCGTGGGTGGGCTAAGAGTTTCAGGCGAGACTCTTGCCGCTGAAGAGCTTAGGGTTTAGAAGGGGGCGATGGCATCGAAACCAGCCAGATCTGGGCGCTGTGGGGGAGGTGTTTGTGCTGGCTATGTGAATACAGGAGAGGGAAGCTTTCCCAGGGTCACCCTTTGATCCCAGGAAGAGTTATCTTGGCTGAAGGGACAGCACCTACCCAGCAAGGAACGCAGGGCGTTTGGTGGAGGTGTGGGCTTGGCCCGTGCAAGGTGGGAGAGGTGAGCAGCTCTTCTCTTCTCTGTGTCCAGCTATCCTCCGCCTCATGCTTCGATGAAGCATGCTCTCAGGCCTCTGGTCTTAGAGCAAACCCTCCCTCTGCCTCATGTTTCTCTCCAGCTCCTGCCCCCGGTTTCCTTTCCAGCCAAATTTCTTGAATACCTTTTCTGTGTTGTGCGTGGACTCCATTTCCACCTCCATCGCCTCCTGTGTCCACCTTCTACCCCCAACTGCTTCTTTGCAAGGTCATCATGGCCTCCACATCCCAAGTCAGTAGCATTTACCAGTCATTCAATTTGGTTTTCCAGTGCCATTGGTCCTGGCGGGCTGTTCTATCCTGGTGGACACGCGCTGTTCATGCTTCCAGACCCCACAGATCAGGGGTTTTCCTCCTATAGCCTGGGCTGCTTCTTCTCAGTCTCCCATATTAGTTTTTGCTCTTGGCTACCAGATCTTTTTTTGGGGGTGTGGGAGGGTTTACTGGGGATCGAACTCAGGAGCATTCTGCCACTGAGCCACATCCCCAGCCTTATTTTGTATTGTATGTAGAGACAGGGTCTCACTGAGTTCCTTAGCACCCCACTTTTGCAAAGGCCGGCTTTGAACTTGTGATCCTCCTGCCTCAGCCTCCCCAGATGCTGGGATTACAGGCTTGTGCACTGTGCCCAGCTGGCTACCAGATCTTTATACACTGGTATTCCTCATGGCTGGCATATTGATCCTCCTGTTAGCTTTCTTTTTCTTTATCTCCTTTTTTTCTTTTTCTTTCTCTCATTTCATTCAGTTCCCCTCTTTGTCTTAATAGCTTCCAAATCCTGCAAAGATCTCTAGCTTCAGAGCAGCAGAAGCAAGAGACTAGCTACCATTTTCATTTGGCTATTGCCCTACACTTCCTAAATTCAACCATAGAGTCTGTCACCCTGGCACCCTCTTCCAGCCCTGGTACCCTCCAGGGGGTGGTATCTCAGTCTGCAGTGCAGCTCAGTCACCACTCCCCACCATTCCTCCGTACAGTACGTCCTGCATCCTGGAGACTCCCTCAGCCTGGGCACACGTGCTGGGTGTTCACTCTATTAAAATCTGAAGGTGAATCCTAAAAGCTCTTCCATGATTTAAAAGGCCCTGCACGATCTGAGCCCTGCTTCATCTTGCTTCCTTCTTCTGTCACTCTCTGGGTCTCAGACTGCTCCCTTACCTGTGCAGACCAGTGCTTCCTGGGTCTGCAATGTTCTTCCTCCCCATTTTCTTAATTCCCTTCCACTCTTCAGCTATCCAATTAATCACCCATCCTTTGCCCAGAAGAAGCCATTCTTGATATCTGCCAGAAGAAGTTACTCTGTCCCCCCACTACAGGTTGTCTCAAGACCTTTCTTTTAGCTCCTTCATGGTAGTAGTCACAAGATGGGTCGGTATGTGTCTTCTCTTCAAGACTCTAACTTGCATCTGGGTGGGGTGGTGCTCACCTGCATTCCCAGCTACCTGGGAGGCTGAGGTAGGAGGATTGCAAGTTTGAGGCCAGCCTGGGCAACTTAGCGAGCTTGTGTTGAAATAAAAAATAAAAAGGGCTGGAGATGTGGTTCATTGGTAAAGCACCCCTGGGTCCAATCTCATATATATATATATATATATATATACTTTTATATATATAAAAAAGCATGTTACTTTCACTCCATCAGGGACGTGTCCCTACCCCAGTACCGGCCGCAGGATGTGGTGTGGTCAGTGTGCTTGGGAGCACGTGAGCCCCAGGCAGTGGCTTGTTTGTGGGGCTTTGGCTGAGGGGCAACATAGGAGGCTGTATGTTCTAGAGAGACTATTCGGGTAGCTGTGTGAAGGATGGATGGAGAACATGTGCCCCCTTGGGAGACTGGCTAGGAGCTCGTCCTTGAGGCATTTTAAGTGGGCGAGGAGGGTGGTACGAGCCGGGGAGTCTGCCAGTGTTTCCTGGGGTGCAGCTCTATCCTTACGAGGAAGACTCCTCGCGGCGGGGAGAGTCTGCCTGGGGCCAGTGGTAAAGCTGAGAGGCCTGCGATGCCTCTTAGGTTTGCTTGGGGGGCTGGAAATCTGGGTGGCGAGCACGTGGGTAGCCATGACAGATTCTCTCAGCCATGGTAACACGGTGAAGCCCTCGGTGTGATCGCATGTGTCTGATCTTGCATGTCTGGTCCTCGTGTTGTGTTATAAGTCCATTTTCTCACACCCTCCTTGGATCCATTTCATTGCCCCACCCCCACTCCTGGGTAGGAAAGTTCAAGACTCTGGGTGAGACGAGGAGCGGGGAAAGGTTTTAAGACTTGTCTGGAGGGTGTGACCCAGGACAGAGGACGGAACTCTGGGCTGGGGCATCAGGGTGCCTGGTTCTGTTCTGAGCATGGTGCTCACCAGTTCTGTGACCAGCCCAAGTCCCTGTACCTCCCTGGGCTCCCTCATCCGACAGAGGGTTGGAATTAGTCAGTGGTTCTCAACCGCAGCTGCATATCGGAATTGTCTAGGGACCTTTGAAATTAAAAATGATCAGGCTCCACCCTGTAAAGCTTCAGATTCAACTGGACCAGGGTGGAACCCAGACATTGGCCTTTTTTAAAAGCTCACCAGGTGATTTTTAAACACAGTCAGATCGAGACCCGTCCAATCAGATGCTCTGGAGACTTGTCCACTTGGGTCGTCTACCCTAAGAATGGCATCGTTCAGGCCCCTAGGGTCCCCCATTTGACCTGTCTTCCATCTCCGCGCCCCTGGTCACCTGCACGTGCCTCATGCTCCCGGCCTTGCACTGGGCTCTGGAGTCCCAGCAGGGGCGTTTCCAGCCAGACTGAGAAGTAGAAAGGCAGACCGTCGGGGGGGATGGGCTGGGAGTTCTGTGAGGAGGAACAGATTGAAGCTATTAACATTTGATCAGTTTGGTATTGTTCTTCTGGAGACCACAGCTTATGAGGCTGCTTAATAAATGTCTGGTCGGGGTCCAATCCAGAGCCGCCAAATGGGTGTTGCTATGGTTTCCAAGGAGGTTGTTTGCCACACAAGTTACTGCTTCCCACCCCGAACTGTGGAAGGCCAGAGACTTCCCTCTGCTCCTTAACTCTGTCCCTTCCCAGATGAGCCCATGATGGGAGGGCATCTGCCTGGGTCGGGGCCACACCCTGGCCACTGGTGGCATCTCTCCGTGGCAGCTCCTGAAAGCAGGTCCTGTCCCTCCTCACTCTGCCCACTTCCAAGGATCCCACGGCTCACGTCAACATCCCCGGTTTCAGGGTCCCTGTGTCTGACCCGCTGCCCCTGACAGAAGGAGGAGAGTGGTGGTCAGAGGCTGGCAGCCTGTGCGTGCGCGCCTGTCAACACGAGCGAGCGTGCAGGTTCTCGTGATCCAACGTGTGGGAGCCACGCGTGTCCGATCCTGTGAGGGTGGGTGGGGGTCAGAGCGCGTGTGTGCTGGTCAGGAATGGAGTGTGTGCTGAGTGTGATTCTGAGTTCATGTGTGTGTGTTTAAGAACGGGTGTGAGTGTGAGTGGCAAGAACAGGCACTGAGCGCCAAGCCAGGCTGCTAAATCTTAAAAAATGTCTCATGACACATTCATGATAAATGGACACTTATTAACTCCAACATGAAACTACCCAGATCAATGCCATCCGGCTCCGGAGGTGAAACTTGACCAAATACAGTGGAAACTTTCTGTGCACCCTCTCCCAAATGTGTCCCCTCCTGTCCCCCCAGCGTTTCTACTTCCCAAATGACTCTTGCACCCTGTTTGCGGCAGCAGATAGGTTTCTCCCAGTCTTCGACCTTTCTAGAAAACATAATCAATCAAACATGTGTGAGTGTGTGTGCAAGCACGTGTGCACGCTTGTGTGTGCACAAGCACACGTGTTGGGTGGCTGGGAGTGGTTGGGGAAGACTGGAGAAAACTTGTGAATTGGAAATGCTCTTGAAATGAGGTGGCATCTTCTCCATGTGTCACAGGAGGCAACTTTGTAACCTCTCTGAGCCTGTTTCTCTTCTGTAAAATGAGAGGAGGATCAAGTGATATAAGATGCGCCAAAAGAAATGGCACATACTTGGATCTCAATCATCCTGAAACTTTAAAAAAAGTTTAGCTATTAAAGAGGAGGCAAGAAACTTAGTCAAACTTGCAGAGGGAAAACCGACAAGTCAGATGCACCTCATTCAGATCCTTCCTCCTTTTCTCCTTCTATTCTTCCCTTCCTTCTTTTTTTTGGTACTGGGGATTGAACTCAGGGGCGCTTAACCACTGAGCTCCATCCCCAGTCCTTTTTATATTTTATTTAGACACAGGGTCTTGTTGAGTTGCTTAGGGCCTTGCTAAGTTGCTGAGGCTGGCTTTAAACTTGTCATCCTCCTGCCTCAGCCTCCTGAGTGGCTGGGGTTACAGGTGTGCGCCACAGTGCCTGATTTCTTGCTTTTTGATTCCTGAAGTGGTTTCTTTTTTGTGCAGGGGACAATTTGAATAGGGGCAGCTTTTAGCCTAATGAAGGACTTGGTTGAAGTTCCTCTGCCTACTTGCTGCTAAATAAAATTGCATGAAAATAAGATTATTTGATAACTGCTGGATTTTGAATTTATGAGCATTAAGGTGAATGTGCATTACCAACATATCCTGACCTTCAGACAATGCCCAACTTAAAATGAAACTTGCTTGAACATAATAGCCAAGATTCAGGTCTCAAATTCTAAAGCAAGGGGGTCTTATGGGTTCATTCATCCATTCACTTATTGACCCAGTCACATCCTGGAGTTATATGTGGACGAGATCCTTCTAGTAGGAGAGAAAGACAAGTAAACACTTAAGGACAACACATTTGCTGGTGTCACTGAGAAGAGCCAGCATAGATGGTCTGTAGCCAGCTCCCCTTCAGTTCTGCTCTGCACGTCTCTACCTTGGGCCTCAGATTATTAGAATAGATACCACGAGTGACTGAGAAGGTAAAGACATGAGGTGCCTCCAGGTAGTGTGAAGACAGGGTAAATGTGAATAAGCAGCAGGTGGAAGAGGCGAAGGAGGTCCCTGCCGTTGATTGAGCACTGATTTGTACCAGGCGCTGTTGGAGGAGGTGGGATCATGCACTTTCCCTAAAATAATCATTACAACCATCACTGAATCAATGTCATCCCCATTTCAAAGACAGACAAACTGAGCCATGGAGAGGTTGAGATATTCACTTGGTAAGTGTCAGAGCACAGAGTTAAACCCAGGTCTTATTGACGTTTCAACCTTGCTTCGCTTTTTGAAAATTGTTTTGTGGCAAAAGCAATCATATGACTAGTCTAAGGTAGTTTCCAGTGAATAAGAAAGCAAGAATCTGATACTGACCAGAGTATTGAGAAAATCCAATGTAAGATAAAATATTTTGGTTAGCATTTGTCTAAGAAAACTTTGGAAAGCAAGTTGTGTAACTGGCTTTCAAGGAGTGGTCCCTTATTCCAGGAACCTCAACTTTGTTATTTTTCTGATGCTGTTGTTCAAATCATATACTCCTGGTACAATGTTGAAGAAAGATTCTGGAGACAAAAGAAAGAGGGAAATAATATCATGTGTCATGGCATAGGAGCTGAAATCCAAGTTTTATAAGCCTTTCTAAACAGCACTGATCTTTTGCAATTTGTTAGAATCACAGAAAGACTTATATAGCCCAAGTTGGGGGCGAGGGCGGGGGATGTAATGATTGCTAAGACTGCAAAGAGATTTTTCAAGTACATTTTTTATTATTTAAAACAAGATTTCTTTTCTTTTCTTTTCTTTTTTTTTTTTTTTTTTTTGAGTTCAAAATGGTCTCCACAGTTTCCTTAGATGGGTTTAGATCTGAGTTTCAATTTTTCAAAGTTCAACTGAATTGGCATTTCCTGTATCCTAAAAATGTCTTCAATTAAAGGCAAGAAAAAATGTATTTTTTTTTATCCTCATCAAACTAAAATATGGCTGAAGGGATTTTATTCAAACTTTTCCCCAAAATTCACCTTTTGCCAAGACCCAGCATGGAAAATTTCAGCCCAAAAGGATCACTCTTTGGCAAGTTACCCGAGCTAATGAAAACAGGGGCATAAAGGGAGTCTGTGTGCCGCACTAACGATAGTGGTCACTAGAGCCTACATTGTGCGAGAAGAAGGGCCTCATTCAATAGCCCCCCTTTCAAGTCCTTTCTATCATCAATATGGATGAGTCTCGGATTTGAAGTGGCCACTAAACAGAAAGCGCTTACTTTACGAATACAATCTGGGGATGGCATTGTTTCAAGTGTCTTTGCACAGTTATGACTGACTCTGGAATAAACTTGTAAACACAAAGGTAGGACTTGCTCCAAGGAGTGTTGATTCACTCATTCATTCGTTCACTCATTTATTTCACAAGTGTTGACTGAGCGTCTGCAACGTGTGTGGCACTTTGGTAGATGTGGCGAACACTACGGTGGGGCCACAGAGGTGATTTCTGCGTTTGTGGGTTCGTGAGGGGAGAAGAAGACAGATTAATTTACAAGCCGTGAAAAATTCCATGGGCAATGGAATGGGGTGCTGAGGGAGAAAATCAAGAGTCGGGGTGGGCTGGGTGCGGTGGCACAGACCTGTAATTCCAGTGACTCAGGAGGCTGAGGCAGGAGGATTGAGAGTTCCAGGCCAGCCTCAGCAACTTAGCCAGGTTCTAAGCAACTTAGTGAGATTCTGTCTCATATAAAAAATAAAAAGGGCTGGGGATGTGACTCAGTGGTTAAGTGCCTCCAAGTTCAATCCCTGGTATCCCCCACCCCTTAAAAGAGTGATTGTGGTAAGAGGCCCATATTGATAGGGAAGCTAGAGGAGGTCTAGTGTATTGTATTCATTCATTATTCAGCAAAGAGCAAGTGGCTTGCATTTCCAGGAATCTCTACTAACTGAGGCACCATTTCTATCCTCCTGTGCTTACAGACCAGCGGGAGATCAGAGAGGTAACAAGGAGCTCTGATATTGTGTGACAGGTGCTTTATTGAAGTCTGCGCCATGTCCGTTGGAAGAACAGGGAGGAAGTCAATGGCGCTGGGGTTGGTAGTGCTTCCGGGAGTGAGGAGGGGCGAGTCAAGATGCTAGTGCGAGCCGATGCTGGGACCACACAGACAAAGATGGAGAAGGGCTGGGGCTGCCTTCAAGGAGCCTGTGGTCCAGTCTGCTTCCAAGATGACCTCTTTGAGGTCCTGGAACCTGGGGTGCCTGATCTACTTCTCCAGGAACAAGTTGGAACTTGAACCAAGGAGGTCATCAGTAAATGGTGCGTCCCTTTCTCCCATGTCATATCGATCTCCTTTGGGGATTTAGCTTGGTGCTTAAGAACTGGGCTCTGGCAACGGAGTGCCTAGGTTCAAGCTCTGTGCTTATGTTTCCAAGCTTTGTTATTTTGGGTAAGTTACTCTCTGTTCCACAATTTCTGTATTTCCCTGTGAGAGATAATTCTGACACCGACCTCTCAGGGCTGCTGTAAGGACCAAAGGCAATCATGCTTCTACAGGCATAAAGATATGGCCAGCATGCATTCTTCTGAGCTGCCTGTAAATGCTGTGCCTCCCTTCCCGACCCCCGCCTGTCCATTGGTCCAACCATTATGGATTGACTACTTTAATCATCAGGCATTGTGCTGGGTGCTGGAGATTCAGCAAAACCAACCATGCCAAATCCTAGAGTCTCCTTCCTTAGAGGTGGCTAATTTCCCAACTCTCTTTAATCGAAAGTTCTCTGCCCCTTCCACCCAGAGAGCTAGCTCTTTGTCATCTTTGTAATACCAAAATAAATGAGGGGTGAGTGTGTGCATTCCTTTTTCATCAGCACATCTGGCTTTTAGGTGAAAAGCTCTGCCAGAAATTTTGAAACATCTTGTTTCTTTAGACATAGGAAGGCAGGGAGATTTCCCACTATGGATTAGAAGTAAAAACTTCTTCGTGGCCCAGAGCAAGGGCAAAACTGAAATCGCACAGGTCAGTGGAAAGGTCAGCATCCATCGCTTTTGCTTGGCATTACCTTAGGGAGGAGGAAGAACAGAAGGGAGGTGGCTTCCAGAATAAGAAGTCAATATGACACTGTAGTGCCACTGAGGGAGGCCACGGGTGTTAGGGAAAGCGTTGTGAGCATCGCCTCATCTTCCTGAGCCTCAGTTTCCCTTTGTGTAAAATAGGAATAACAGACCCTCCATTGAGGGCAAGCGGACATGAACATAGCAGTACATCAGTCCTGGACAGGGTAAAGTATGGTTCACAATGGTTCTTGCTCCAGAGATCTGGGATATGAGGGATATGAGCTCATCTAGGACACAAGGAACACTTCCTCCTTTTCTAATTTCTGGGTCCCTGGATAGGTCAGAGGTGGTAGGGGTGGTAAGTGGCTGGAGGGAGCCCCGAGGGTCATTGGTTGGGGTGGCTGGACAATATGTTACTGGAAAATCTACATTTTCTGAAACCAGATTTTTGCTTGGATTTTCTCCACTTTCTTTGGTGAGTTTGGCCTTGGTAAGTGCTTCTTGTTTGTTTCCAGCCCCACCACATGTTCGCAAATCTTTGCAATATGCAGTTCCAACTGGAAAAAGGGCTGGAGAAGGGGTGCTTGGTTTGAGAACGTGTGCAGACAGTCGCGTGATGGAATTGGGGGCATGGCTGGAAGCAGGCGGCATTTTTAGCGGCAGCTTCTTGTCCCCTTCCCTAGAGACAGATTCCCGAACGGAATCCTCCACCTCAGACATCAGGCCAGCCTCTCTGTCCCTGCATCCTCCCTTCGCATCTCTAGGGAGGCAGGGCACAGAACCCTGGCCCGGCCCAGCGCTCTTGCGCCAGGCTGCCGCTGACCCAGGGGTTCTGCGAGGCTCTGGCCCGCCTGGGTCTGCGCAGGTTCCAAGGTCAAGGTCGCGGTCAGGGTCAGCGGCGGCCCTCCCCGGGTGCGCACAGCTGAGCGCAGGGCCTCCCGCGGGCCGCGCCGCGGGGCCGCCTCGGGAACTGAGCAGGCCGCGTGTGAGCGCCGGGATTCCTGCTCCTGCCTTAAATATGCCGGTTATTTTTATCTCCCTACGTCAGGCAGCGAAGGCCATCCCACCAGCGGCCGCGGCGGCTGCTACACAATGTTTCCCTTTAGTCGGGAGGGGAAATGGAGGGAGGCCAGACTTCCTGATCACATGGTGCTGAAGTCAATGAAAAAAAATTAAGGGGGACCCCTCCCTTCGCCTTCAGTGCCCGGTCCAGGGCCCCCTCCCCTGCCGCCCGCCCCCCGCCGCCTGGGCCGAGCGGCCAGGGAAGCGAGGCTCCCGGCGCGGGGCCAGCGGCCGAGCAAACAGCGCTCGAGATTGCGGCAGTAATTGGCGGCTCCGAAACACTGAGGAAATGAGAGGCTTGTACGAAACATCAGCCGACAAGAAACGGGGTGATGTCAGCCAGCCTTCCAGGATTAGAAACCCTTAAAAGCTCCGAGCCCGCGGCCGCGGCGGCAGGTCGCTGGGCTCCGGGGTAGGAAGCCGGGCTCTCGCGGCTCCGCCGGCGGCGCTTCCCCTTTCTCCCCTTTGCCTGCCTTTCTCTTTTCTTTGCGCTCGGCTTGTATTTCCTGGCCCTCTGTTAAAACGAAAGGGAGAGAGCACATCGGATGAATTCCATTTCAAAGGCGCCTCGTACCTTTTTTTTTTTTTTTTTTTAATGTTGTCTTTAACTTTAAAACAACAAAGCAAACTCGACTCCCAAACCATCCCAAGGGGACCAGGGAAACTCGGGTGCTTGTTGGTTGAGTTTGTTGAACTTTCTTTTCTTAACCCCTTCCCTTTTGGAGTTGGAAGTGCACATTACAATAATTTGCACGTTTGTGTGTTCAAACGCGTCCCTTCCTCGCCTCCAGCTCGCCTCTAGCCCACAGGGCAGCCTTGCTAGCAGGCGGTGGGCAGGGAGGGTGCTGAGACAAGTCCATCAGGAGCCCTCCTGTCTTTAAATGGGAGGCCAGGCCTCAATTGTCCAACGGTACAGAAAGTGCCACCTGTCCCCACAGTCTCTCCCTGTGTTTGCCAGGATTAATGAGGCCCTGTTTGGAAAGGGTTTGAGTCCTACAAGGAAAGGCACCCTCTGCACCCTTTCAAAGGATGATTTATGTCCAGCTTTACCCAAATAGGAACCAAAGGAGCATTTTCTGCCCTTTAGAGCAGGGGAACTCAACACCTGGCTTTGGGAAGTTCAGAAGCCTGAAACTCTGCTTTATTAATGGATCTGTCACCTATTTACCACCAGGGCGAATTCGGTCTCAGCCCCCTTTCTTTCTCAGCCCCCTTTCTTTCTGAGATTCAGGAAGAGGTCACATCAGGGCCAAGTTTGTGAGGGCCAAGTTTGTGCAGGAACAAGACCAGTTCCAAAGACTTGGGCTCCCTCGCTGTTGCTCATGGCAAGATCAATGTTCCCAACATGAGCCCCCTCAATGTTCCCAACCTGAGCCCCCTCCTGTGAACACTCACAAATCTTGTGATAAGTCCCCCTGATGGTTGACAATCCTACTCTGCAGTGATTGAGCTGGGTATACTTTTTGGTCTTTGTCCAGCATACCTGTGGTGGGGGTGGGGGGGTGCTGGGGATCGAACCCAGGGCCTTGTGCTTACAAGGCAAGCACTCTACCGACTGAGCTATCTCCCAGCCCCTGATTCCACCTTCTAAGTGGTAGATCACAGCCTTGTTTTCCGGGTCTCCTGGGCGCGGTTTCCTTTTTGATGTTCTCAAACACTCTGCAAATCCCAATAGGAGGTCTCATCTCCTAGTCTCCTCCTGATGTCCTCCTGTTAGATAATGGTGTCTCTGCCCTCTCCTTTGCTCAACCTTGGAATCTCCAGGTCTCCCCTGTCCTTGCTGCGTTCCCAGACATGTCAAGGTCAACAGATTCTGTTGCTTATTTCCAGAAACAATTTGCAAGTTCTCTGTTGTTCCTTTCCATCCCCCATGTGAAAAATCACAGCTGCCCTTTGAGTGTGGGGGCCTCCGGTTGTAATCTCAGATTTGCTCCTTAGTAACTTCATACCCTCAGGAAGTTACTTCTCCTCGGTGAGCCTCAGTTTCCTCATCTATAAAGTGGGGATAATGACAGAGCCACCTTCAAGGACTAAATAAGGCAAGACATATGAAGGACTTGGTCTGGTGCCTGCCCGCCATAAAGTAGATGCTCCTTAGATGGGGCGTGTCATCTCTGTGCTCCATTCCCCTGCTGAGCCAACGCTGAGCCCCAGGATCCCCTGAGAGCTTGGTGAAACAGATTCCTGGGCACCGCCCTTTCTAACCTGCTGACCAGTCAGAACTGACTGGGTTTCTGGCCCTCTGTCTACACTGCATGACTTTTTCCTCCCGGCACGGCTCCCCTCTCCAGCCCCGCCACAGCTCACCCCTCACATGTCCCCATTCCTTGAGTGGATACCCGAAGCCCTCCAGTCCCCCAGGCCCTGAGGCCTGCCGCCTTTCTGCTGGGAATATTCTTTCCCTTCTCTTCCCTGCCTCGTTGAACTTCTCCCTTCTCAGGACCCAGATGGAGGGCTTCCTTTCTCCCGAAGCTGCTGCAGCTTCTCCGCCCAGTCCCGGCCTCCCTGCCCCGTGCTCTACTGTCGTGTATTTGTTGGACTCCAGTGGTCCTCAGCATCCCTGTCTCCTTCGGCCTCTCCACGCAGGGGCGGGGTCTTGTGAGTCTGTGTCCCAAGGATATGCACAGTCCCAACCCCCAAAGGAGGGCCCATGAATGCTTGTTGAGTGAATAAAAGAATGAATGAACCCATGGCCGGTTCTGCAGGAAAGCCCCAGCCTATCTGGTAGGACTGGGGCGGGGCAGTGCTCTGGGGCCTTGCGCATGCTCCCCGGCCTTCAGGGCTTCACGCTGAAGCACCCCCTCCCTCTGCATCATCAGGTGGCCTAGCATTATTGTCCCCACCCTCAAGAGGGTGATTGGGGCAGAGGAGAGGGAGTGTAGAAATGGGGAACTTCGTTGAGGCCATCTGGGATGCAAAGTCTTCTCCACCTCCACCCCACCGTGCGCACACGCCCTCTGGATGCGGCTCTCTGTGGAGGGCTATGCGGGCCGCCAGGGCTAGCGGGGCGTGGCCGGAACGTTCTCTATGGCAGCTGGAGTTGGTTTGGTTACTGCCCAGGGCCTCCTTCCCCACCAGGCTGCCGCTCCTTCGGGGCTGGGTTCCCAGGGCATCTTCCTGTCCTCTGAAGCCCAGGAAAGCAGCAAGAGGTCTGCTCCTTGGCCAGCTCTGGGGACTAGGGAAAGAGATAAGAGAGAGAGCAGCACATCCTGAAGGAAGATTTTGTGACTGAACCATATTTGGTCACAAACCACGTGGCAGGTGCCCCTGCTCAGCTTCTCCTCTCAGTTACACCTTGGACCTGGGAAGGAGATATCTGTGCGTGTCGAGTGGGGGCCTCTGCAGATATACGTCCATGTCCTCATCCTCGCAATCTGCAAACATGATCTTATTTGGGAAAAGGGTCTTTATAGATGTAAGTAGATTAAGGCTCTTAGGATGAGATTATCCCACATTATCTGGCGGGGTCTAAACCTAATGGCAAGTGTCCTTGTAAGAGATACAGGAGAACACTCTGGAGGGAGAGGAGCCGGCTGTGTGAAGATGGAGGCTGAACCGGGAGGAACACAACTCTGGCCAGCCTGGCCAGCGGACACTCGGAATCACTGGAAGCTGAAAAAGGAAATGAAGGATGCCTTCCTCTACAGATGGTTTCTGACTTAATATGGTGCAACTTACCGATTCTCTATGATAGTAAAAAGCATACCCATACAGGTCGCGGGGCACTGTGGCCTGCACCTGTAATCCCAGTGACTTGGGAGGCTGAGGTGGGAGGATTACAAAGTGGAGGACAGCCTTGGAAATTTAGCACGACCCTGTCTCAAGATAAAATAAAAAGAGTTGGGGATGTAACTCAACATTAGAGCACTTGCCTAGTGTGTGTAAGGTCCTGGGTTCAATCTCTAGTCTGCAAAAAGAAAAAGAGAAAAGAAAAAAACTCCCTTACAACTACTCTGTTTTTTACTTTAGTATTCAATAAATTACACGAGATATTTAATACTTTATTATAAAATAGGCTTTGTGTTTGATGATTTTGCCCAACTCAGGACTAAAGTAGGAGTTCTGCTTATGTATAAGTTATGACACTTGGTGAATTATGTGCATTAAAGGCACTTTTTTTGGTACTGGGTATTGAATCCAGGGGTATTTTACTGAGTCACAACCCCAGTCCTTTTTATTTTTTATTTTGAAGCAGGGTCTTACTGTTGCTCAGAGTCTTGCTAAGTTGCTGTGGCTGACCTCAAACTTGTGATCCTCCTGCCTCAGCCTCTGGAGTTTCTGGGATTACAGGCATGCACCACCACACCCAGCTTAAATGAATTTTTGCCTTAATACTATTTTCAGTTTACAGTGTATCTATTGCCTCATCATGCGTAGAGGAGCATCTGTATGTGTACACTTCGGGGAGACTCTGATTTGGGACTTTGGGTCTCTGGCGCGGTGGGAGAATACGTTTCCGTTGCTCTAAGTTTTGGGGTTTGTGGTCCTTTGGTATGGCAGCCCAGGAAACTCATACAGTTTATCTGCACTTTCTTTCTTATTTTATTTTTTATTTTTTTGGTACTGGGGATTTATTTAACCCAGGGGCACTCAACTGCTGAGCCACATCCCCAGCCCTTTTTAGTTTTTATTTTGAGATAGGGTCTCGCTAAATTGCAAAGGCCAGCTTTGAACTTGAGATCCTCCTGCCTCAGCCTCCTGAGCCACTGGGATCACAGGCGTGCACCACTGTGCCCGGCTCATCTTCACTTTCTAAATGTGAACTCTGCACCGGAGAGGTGAAGGGCCAGCTCATAGGGCACTGCAGTTCAAGGTCAGCTCATCTGACACCCTGGCAGGTCCTCGGACCCTGCTGGGTAAGAAGTGAGAGAGCTGAAGAGGCAGGAGGCCTCCAGGAGACCCGCACTCACCAATCGAAGGGAGAGGGGGCTCTGCCTCTCCCCGTGGAGGCGCATCTGTTTCCCGCAGAGAAACCCTTTTCCTGCCAGCCCCGCAGGTGGTGAGTGGGGACCTGAGGAGGAAGTTCAGTGGTGGGATTTCTGGAGCTGGCTCTAAGGTCCACGGCTGGGGGACACTGGCTGTGCAGCTCATCCCCAGGGTCCCGGGCGGCGATTCTGCCAGCCCAGACCCGCTCCGAGCTTGGAAAGCACATGCTTCTTTTTCCCTGTCGGTCCCTCCTGCCTCTTTCTGACACTTGGCAGGCGGGGAGGGGCCGCGGCAGGGAAGGAAATCGATAGGAAATGCCTGTAGGAAATGGGATTTTTGGGAACGTGTGTCATGTTATCCTTCTTGATGTGGAGGGAGCGCTGGCCCTTCAGACTGAAGCAGGAAACAGGAGAAGGCAGAGGCCACCCCGGGGATGGCGCGGAGACCCCTGCTTTCCGAGCCGCGGTGGCCCTGGGCTGGCTGCTGCAGGCCCAGCCACGTGGAGTCGGGTTGGCCTGGAGAAGAGCGGCCTTGGGTGGGACGTGAGTCTCCCCCCACCACCTAAGGGCTGCCGCCAGAGGTGGGAGCAGGTGTGCCCCGAGGGGACTGAGGTCAGGAAGCAGAACCACCAGACTGGGTACAAGGCAGGGAGCGAGACCACCATGAAAGGATCCAGAGGGAGGGGACCAAACCCAATGCACCACTTTCTAACCTGGGCATGATGCTGATGATCTCTGGGCTTCTGTTTCTTCATCTGGAAAATGAGGGATGTAGATGACAAAACAGGCTCAGAGAGGTTAGGTACTTGCTCAAGGTCACACAGCTATGTAGGAAAAAATACATTCTCATTACCGTCTCATTGAAATGGAAAACAACTAAACCCAGCTGGAAGAAGCAAAGAAGGATTTATCAATTTACATACACATATGCTTTATAGGAATACCTTCCTCACAGACTTGTTGAAAGAACTGAATGTAAATATATGTATGTGTATATATGTAATCTATACAATTTCTTATATAGTTTTATATTGTTTCTCTCTACGTGTGTGTGCGTGTGTGTGTGTGTGTGTGTACGTATGAATACTCTGCAGATGTCAGCTATTTTTATTTCTTTTCCAAGGCCAAAGAAAGCTTCCTTGAGGACTCTGAATAAGGCTTTAGAAGATGGACATGGCAGGTATTTGATGGGCAAAGCCAGGCCAGGCGGGAGGGATGGCAAGCGGAGCTGCGCAGAACCGGGCTGGGTGCGCGTGGTCGCTCGCTCTGGTGGAGCTCCGGAGGGAAGGCAGCAGGAGAGGGACTGTATATAGGACCACCTGGAGCGCTGGCGTCTAGGTTTGGAGCTTGGACATTGTCCTGGAGGGAGCGTTTCTTCAATGTGGCTTGAGTCAGGATGACCCGACGGGCTGGTTGACATCACTGGGTCCCATCCCGGAATGCTGATCCAGTAGGTCTCGGGGCTCAAGAGTCTCCGGTTCTATCAGGTTCACAGGTGATGCTGATGATGCTGGTCTGCGGAAATGCTTTGAGAACCACTGCTCCAGATGATGTGTGTGATTGCATGACCGAGGACAGGTTCAAGGTGAGGTTCAAGGTGAGGTTCAAGGTGAGGGTCAAGGTGAGGGTCAAGGTGAGGTTCAAGGTGAGGTTCAAGGTGAGGGTCAAGATGAGGTCCAAGGTGAGGTTCAAGGTGAGGGTCAAGATGAGGTTCAAGGTGAGGGTCAAGGTGAGGGTCAAGGTGAGGTTCAAGGTGAGGTCCAAGGTAAGGTCCAAGGTGAGGGTCAAAGTGAGGTCCAAGGTGAGGTCCAAGGTGAGGTTCAAGGTGAGATCCAAGGTAAGGTCCAAGGTGAGGGTCAAAATGAGGTTCAAGGTGAGGGTCAAGGTGAGGGTCAAGTTGAGGCTCCAGGACGGTTTCCAGGGGAAAATGCCCTTGATCTCTACTCCTGAGGCCACATGAGCAGCCCCCTGAGACCAGGGTGGGAGACTCTGGAGCAGGAGCAGCAGGCACTGGTCCCCTGTGTTTTCCCAAAGCAGCTGCAGGCCCATGCTTGGCAGGCCTTGGGGAGAATTCAGTAGTGCCGTGTGGCAGCTGGGTGCCCTGCCGGGCATCTTCACACTTTGCTTTTCTGCTTTATTAAGAGTAGCGACAGGAAGGGTGACCTACTTCCTGGGGATCCCAGGAATAGACAGCTGAAATCCAGAAAGCAAAGGACACCTCCCAGCGGTCCCTCCTGGGCCTGTCACCCCCCCTGGGTCTCTGCAAGCAACTGCTGTGGTCACATGTGATTTCCTGGGGTCGTCAGCAAGGGCGGACAATTGTCAGGGCAGCATCCCACCCTCTCTGTGTCAGTGCTGGGGGAAAAACAATATTTAGTTAGTTAAACACCCAGCTACGGTTTCGTTTGAAAAGCTGGCTTTGATTAGGCGGCTGCAGGAATTGATTTATGAGGACAGATGAAAAAAAGAACAAGCATAAATATGTAGAACTCACCCAAATGATGACTAAAGGGCATGAAATACACAAAATCCTTGCAAGTGGAGATGGAAATGACTTATTAGGCTTCGCGGGCCCATCGGAATCATGCAGTCACAGTTCCTGACAATATTCCTTTAAGGTCTTGGTCCAGATGGAGTTTAGATCAAGGGATGTGTCAGGGCTGAAGGTACCTGCTTATCCTGGGAAATTCTCAACTCTGGAGAGAGGAGGTTTTCACATGTGTGTCGTAAAAATATATAGAGAAATAGGATGTATTTCATGAAATATACATGCATTAAAATATGTGAAATGTAATTTTATTTGGCTGCCTGGCTAACGGGGTTGTGGTGTATTGTGTGGAGATGAAACACAGGAAATGACCTCACGTGTCTTTCGCTATGAAGATGCTTAGATAATCCATCTCTTCCCAAGGCTATGAGTTTTTTTTTTTTTTTTTTTTTTTTTTTTAATTTGGTGATGGGGGAGACCAGAGATTGAACCCAGGGACTTTCAACCACTGAGCCACGTCCCCAGCACCCCCCTTTTCTTTTAAATTACTTTGAGACAAGATCTTGCTAAGTTGCTTAGAATCTCATCAAGTTGCCGAGGCTGGCTTTGAACTTTTGATTCTCCTTCCTCAGCTTCCTGGACTGCTGGGATTACAGGTATGTGCTACCTCGTTGGCCAACCCAGGCTAGGGAATTGTACGGACAATTTACAAAGAATATGGTAGCTCTTTGTCAACACTGCAGTGATCTTGGTGTACCTCGTAAGTATCAGATAAGTGTGCGTGCTTGATCCCTTTAATAGAAAACTGTATGCATTTCCTCTATGAGCATCTACGGATATGAGCCCGGTGACAAAGGCTTGGGCAGATGCAGGTCACAGTGGACCTCTGGGGAGAGTAGCGGGATGGGCTGATCTCAAGGGAGGTGTCTTCTTTGCGTGTCTGTTTGCGTTGAGAACATATTGATGCTTTCCTTGTACAATTTTTGAAAGTGGTTAAAAACACAACCGAGTCCTCCTCCGAGCTTCTGTAAGAGGAGTGTCGAGGGCTGCAGCCTCTGCTTCCCGGCCTTCCTCCGGGACCTCAGCCGTGTCCCAGTCTTCGGTAAAACCTCTCCTCTTTGGTTCCCAGTGTTGCCACCTGCTCTAGTGGCTCCTCCCCTATTGGCTCCTCTGCAAGACTTAACCTGACCTTGACCTTGCCCTTCCCTCAGTGCACTGTGGTGGGCGGATGCTCCGTCCCACCTGAGCCTGGGCAGAGCTGCCTGCCGAGCTGCATCCAGGACAGCCCGGATGTTCCGGCTCTTCTCTCGGACTGGCTTTTTCAGTTTTGCACCACCTCATTTTTCTCTGGGCCTCTCTCTCTCCGCCTCGCCTCCTTCCTCCTTTCTGCTGGGGTACAGGGCAGCTGTGGCAGTGCGTGCCTTGACCCTGCAGCCGTTCAAGGTAACACTGAAGGGCCCGAGCTACTGGGATCTCTGTGCCCCAGCAACCCACCCGCAGGAGGCACCCCTTCCTCGGCCGGCCCTCTGCCGACAAGTTCTGGGCAGTGTTGCTTTTGCGCTGGTTCCAGCCTCTCGTTCCTGGGAGGTCTGGCTTGGTGGTGCCCACATGTCCATGGTGGGCAAACAAGAGAGGTCTTTTGGGACATTCAGGGGATCATGTTTTTCCACTGCTCTTGGTCATCTAGCCAAGGAACACGCCTGCTACAAGCGCCTTGGTTTTCCCCCTTGTAAGTTGAGAAGATTGGTTTCGATGGTTTCTGAGCTGGCTTCCAACTCGGTGTCCTGCATGTCATTGCGTGCCTTTGTTGGTGCTCACCTCTCCTGTGTGGCCCGGGGACCATCTTACTTCATTCCCACACGTCTATGGTGTAGAAGGGGCAGCTCATATTTCCCCCATTTTACAGCCTAGGCTTGGTGATGGCCAGGACGGCCCAGGGTATTTTAAGCTGGTATGGATGTGGGCAGGAGTTTGCATAGAAAGTTCTTCACAGAGACTCACCAGGAAGAAGAGCTTCTGTGGTGGATAAGAGGGAAAAGGTCATCTGGGTGGAGGGAAGGGCAGCATGGAAATGTTGCCAGGTGGGGAGATTAAGGCCTCTTGATTATCTCAACCAAGCTGGAGGAGTGCAGAGAGGAACTTCCACCTTGAATGTTTCCTCCTCTGGGAAGCCCTCCAGGCAACCAGTGTGCTGGTGAGCTTGAACAGTCATTGTCCCTAAAATATGCAAAAGCCTGTCTTTATAAACTTTGCTGATTACTCTCACCAATTTTCAGTTAGCAATGGGAAGTCACTGGTGCTCAGTTAGGAAGGGATACATGCCGTTGGCTCTGGGAAGCAGGTAAGAGCTACCCCCCGCATCCCTCGGGGTCTCCAGCTTGGCTCTCTGCTCTTCAATATCTGGCTGGCCTCCTGCGCAGCAACTGCCTCGCTGCTAAAATCATTAGTGATGAGGCTCTTAACGCCAAGGACTGTGGGAGGTTTTCAAAGGCAGCGTCCATGTTTGATTAAAGGCTTTAATGATGATAAGTGAATTAAATCTCTTATCAAAATGTGGGGATGCTGGGAAACTACTGGGTAGTGCTGTATAAGTGGAAGTCATGCCAGTAGCTCTGGGAGGATTCTTGGGGTGAATGAACTCTTAACCCAGTGGGGTACCTGAGTCCCACTTAGTCTGCTTGTTTTGTACGATTGTCCCTTCGTTCAAAATAATTTGGAATTCCATGCGACCTTTTGGTTTCATCTAGAAAACCTTCCTTCCAAAACCCTGCAGGCATCAAGGGACCTCCAAATCTATTTTCTCAGGGACGGGCCTGACTGAGTCTGGGGAGTCAGATTGGCTACTGATGGAGGCTCCGCCATTTTTTTTTTTTT
Source organism: Sciurus vulgaris (assembly GCF_902686455.1). Classification (NCBI taxonomy): domain Eukaryota; kingdom Metazoa; phylum Chordata; class Mammalia; order Rodentia; family Sciuridae; genus Sciurus; species Sciurus vulgaris. The sequence goes on from NC_136476.1 coordinate 65,088,977, forward strand.
TTAGCTGAGTGTCTGAGTGCTGTTCCCCTCTGATCCTAGCTCCCTCATCTGAAAAACCTCCAGAGGGTTCATGAGACTAAGAAATGAGTTTTAGAGCCTAGGCTGGTGGTTGTGTTTGTTCCTCACCCTTGAACCTGTGCTCCAACCTTCTCCATTGGGGCCTGGGAGGCTGACAATAGTAGCACCCCTTGTCCTCTGCCCTTCCTGGAATTCCACCAACAGGAGGTCATGGCGGAAGACTGAGGAGCACCTGGGAAGAGAAAGAGGTCCCCTCACTGCCCAGCTCGGTTCTGGTCAATGACGGAATCCCTGTCTAGCTCCAGGTCCTGGTGGTAGTGGCCAGTCTCCTTGGGCTCCACTCTTGGACAGGTTGTGTGTGGTGGCGGAGGCATCAAGGGTGAGTTCTGGGTGTCTGGAAATCCACTGTTACCCCACTGAATCCTGCCCAGGCCTCAATAGATAGTCTGTTTGCCAGGTGTGATGGCACACGCCTGTAATCCCAGCGGCTCAGGAAGCCGAGGCAGGAGGATGGCGAGTTCAAAGCCAGCCTCAGCAACTTACTGAGGCCCTAAGTCACTCAGTGAGATCTTGTTTGTAAATAAAATAGGGCTAGAAATGCAGCTCGGTGGTTAAGCACCCCTAAGTTTGATACCGGGTAACAACAACAACAGCAACAACAACAAAATAGTCTGTTTAATAAAATTTAGGTGAGTATATCATTTGCTTCCTGCTTCTTCCTGGACCGTATCAAACCTGGTGCCTGGGTCCACGAGAGAGGCTTGACATACCATTAGCAGACAGCCTTTACTAAGGGCTTAGATTGGGCTAAGCTAATGTGTGTGTTTTTTAAGATGTATTTTATCATTTAATCCTCACAATGACCCCATGTGGAAGGCACTAATTAATATACCCAGTTTACAGATGAGGAAAGCAGAGCTGAAAGTTGTCAGTGACTGGCCAAGCCACCCAGCCGCACGGGGAGGCAGGACTCTATGAAGGTCAATCACATTGTGGTTGGGTGAGCAGGGACTTCTTGGATTGGGACTGTCGCTGCAGACTTGTGGACTGCTGGGTGTGTGGACAGTCTCTGGGGGCTGGGGCGGGCAGTTTGGAGCCCTGGGTGGCTGCCTCATCTCTGCTGGGAGTTTCCCTGGGCGTCAGGGCCATGCTGGCCTCCGGGAACCCGCGCCTCTGGTTTCGGAGCGTCCGGTTGCGCCGTTTGCCACAGCTCTGGTGCCGGGGGGTTTCCTTTCATTACCTCTTGCCCATATTTTTTACCAGCTCTGAGCTGCAGCCTCATTGCCGCTCCTCCACCCTCCTGGTCACCCACACCCACTGGTGTTTACAGTTTGTCCCCAGCATCTGCAGACTTCATTAGAGCCAGAGCTACACCCTCTTCCTGCTCATTGGTGCAGACCGTGCATGAGGCCGGGCTGAACACGGCTCCCCAGGGTGCCTGCCAGACACCCCGCCAGCCGGGCCAGATCCCCTTATCTGAGGACCTTTGCCAAACTCCAGTCCAGGCGTCCCAGCAGGGAAAGCATTTCTAATGGGGAGCTGAGCCCTACTCTGTGTCTGTACCTTGGTTAGCACTAGTGGGGCAATGACTTAGTTTTGTGATCAGTAAGACCTGCGCTTAGTAGCTCTGCGATCTTGACCTAATTGCCTAACTTCTCTGACCTTCAAATTCTTCATCTTTACAACTGAAGAAAAACAGAACTGGGTGTTGAGGTTATCTAATAGAAAGTGCTGGCAAAATTCTCTTTTTCTCTACTAAAGACTGCTTTGGGGACACAAAGAATAAAAAGTACAGAGCTTATTTATCATTCATTTGCTTATTTTTAGAGTGCTCTCTAGAAAGTGTTAGTATGTTATCAGAGATTATAAGGATAATTGTCCTCATTATCCTGAACATTGCAAGGTTCAGAGAGTTGAAATTAATTTGCTCATAATCACTCAAATAACAGGCTGGATTTGTAATCACCTCTAATTTGGGCAATTTTTAACTTTGAAATGAGGGTCTCCATAAGTTGAGGAGTCCAGCCTCGAACTTGTAATCCTCCTGTCTTAGCCTCCTGAGTAGCTGGTATTACAGTCATGGACCACCCTGCCTGGCTGTCTTGCCATTTTTTAAAGAACAAAAATGAACAACCCAGTGATATAATCCAAAGTAAAATGACCTTTCTTTCTTGTAAAAAGATAGCTTCTATGCTGTATGCTCTTATGGTTCTCTATCCAGAGATTCCCTTGCCAAAGTGGATGTCATACATGGCTCCAAAATCTCATTATCCTGTTCTCGCTGTTCCTTGGATGAGCTGAGCTTTCCAAACTGCTTGAGGTATTGCCCATCAGGGTTGCGGGGCAGGAAGCCGCACGGTCAGTGCACCCTTCCTGGAGTGCGTGTTCTGGAGGGATCAAGATGACTTGGTGAGGGCAGAAGATGGGAAGGGTCTGGATAATGAAATGAGTCTGAGGGCCATCGTCATTGTGCGTTTTCTCCTTATTAAACTCAGAAACTTACAGCTGTTTAAACATTTTTTTTTCTTCTGAAATTATTCTTCTATAGAGAATTAAAAATGGAAGATAGGACCAGGCAGGATAGGGTGTACCTGTAATCCCAGCGGCTCAGGAGGCTGAGGCAGGAGGATCATGAGTTCCAAACTGGCCTCAGCAACTTAGGGAGGCCCTGAGCAACTCAGCGAGACCGCCTCTAAATAAAAAAAATAAAAAGGGCTGGGGATGTGGCTCAGTGGTTTAGTGGCCCTGGGTTCAATCCCTGGTACCAAAAAAAGAAAATGGGGGCTGAGAGCTTTCCTTGGCCACCATATTGCAAGACGTGGTTGCATCCACTGATTTCTGGACACCTCAGGGTGCCTTCCTCCAGCACCTGCACAGAGCTGTGGGATCACACAAATGGATGGACATTCGTGGGGCACTCTGTTGGTTATGGCCAGGGTTTTCACATGGGAGAAATGAAAACGACTTCTGCAGACCCCTCTCACCATGTGGAGGCTGGGTCTGAACGGCCGGGCTTCGGGCTACACTCCTGTGCTGTCCTGCACGCCCAGCTGTCTCTCAGCATCTCCGTCCGCGGTGCGCCTTCGCCGCTGAGCAAGCCCGGCTTTCTTTTCGGGATTGCCACAGAGCGGTACATGCTGTTGGGGGAGGGGAGGGCAAGCGAAGCAGGCATGATCCCTCTTCACAGAAAGGATTATAATGAGCTTCAGCTGTCTGGGTGGTTCACTCTCCATGTGAGAGTGAAGAGGATCAAAGAGACCAATGTGTCACCATGGGAACTGTCCCAGTTTTATAATCTTCATTTTTCAAAGGCCTGGAAATAAACACATGGAAAGCAGGGGAGATTCAGCGGATAGGAAGTGATGCAGGCTGATCATTTAAATACAAGTTTTAGAAAGGGAAACTTTGCCAGGATGAGTAGCAATTGACTGAAGGTGAGGAAAATAATGGCGGTCCTGAATCTGGAAAAGATGCATTGAGATTAGTGCTTCCTGGCCGAAAGTTGTAGGGGCGATCTTGCTGCAGGACAGCTGCAGGAGTCTGTGGGACTGCCACGTCCCCAAGGGGGAGATGTCTGGAAAAGTTCCTGAAAGGGGACAGGGACAGAGGTGAGGGTATTGGTGGAGTGTGCAAAACTGGATACAAGTTAGTCCCCACCTGAAGGCATATCCCCGTGTATGGAATGGCAGTTCCTCCACCAGGTGGTGACGATTTGTTCTCCACCCCTGGAGTCTTGGGTTGGCCATGTGACTTGGCAGGTTGGTAAGATACTGGTAAATGTAGTACAGAGCTCAGAAAGTGCTTTAGATTAGGTACCACCTTCTACTACTTCTCTTAGTTCCCCTGTGACCACCACAGTGTGAATTAGCCTAAGCAACCTGCAGGATGATGAGAGACACATTCCCATTACTTCATAATCACCTGGCTGACAGCCAGCCACGCCTGTGCAAGGATGCTCATGGCCAGTCATGCTCAGACAAATGAGTGGACCCAGCTGATCACCATGCAGCAGATTAACTATTCCAGCTCCAACTGTTGACCCTTGGAATCAGAAGCAAATAAATTACTATTGATTTTGGGATGATTTGTCACACGGCAAAACTAACTGGTGCAAGGTTTGTGTGACAGATGGTAAGCACCAAGTAGGAAAAGAAATATGTACACATTTTTAAATACGAAATTGCACAACTTTAGCTAAGGCTTTTAGTGTGTATTTGGCCACCTCAAAGCAGTTAAAACTTTAGATCAGTCAATTTAAATACTGTGGTTAGGAAAATGTACTCTTGATGTAGATGTAGATGGAACAGAGGTGGCAAACAACTGCCCATAAGTCAGATCCAGCCCACCACCTGTTTTTGTAAATAAAGTTTTAATGGAACATAGCCACACTCACTTATTCACGTAAAGTCTACGACCACTTTCACTCTACAGCTGCAGAGTTAAGGAGCTGTGACACAGGCCATCCAGCCCATAAAGCTAACAGTATTTACTATCTGGCTTTTCCTATAAAAAAAGTTGTAGGGCACAGCAGTAAGTGGGGCTTCAAGTGCAAACCTAGAAGCAGAGAAGCACACATTTTTAAGAACCTTCAAACAAAGGGGTCAGGGGTGTAGGTCAGTAGTAGAGCACTTGCCTAGCATGCATGATGGTTTGGGTTTGAGCCCCAGCACTGCCAAAACAAAAAACAAAGCAAAAACCTCCAAATGAGTATTTTTTGGCACATGTTCACAATGAAATATTTAGACATTATCGAAAAGCATAAGAGAATGAAAATCTGCTTTCACCAAAGATAACCTCTTATGACTTTACAAGGTGTCTTCCCAAACATTCTCAATTTCCCATGTATTTTTTTCTTAAAAAGAAGTTGAACTAATCATGCTTCTCTCATTTAATAATCTGGTGATACCGAATTATTGGTGTCAATAATTACAAGACGACATCGTCATTTTAATGTCTGTATTGTATTTACTAGTATAAAGACTATCACATGCACCTGACCCCTCAATGGTCCAATATTGAGTTTGCTTCTAATCTTTCACCATTCTGGGCTGGGGATGTAGCTCAGTGACAGACACTTGCCTAGTATGTGCAAGACAATTTGTTTAATCCCCAGCACCAGGGGAAAAATACTACCAATTTTTCACCATTTCAACCACCTATGCGATAATGAACATATGTATGCATAGGCATAAAAAACTTCTAGGAAACTGTCCCCTTAAAGTCAAATTCCATATGACATTGCATAAAGAAATATATATGGGGCTAGCTGGGCACAGTGGTGCATGCCTGTAATCCCAGCAATTGAGAGGTCTGAGGCAGGAGGAATGCAAAGTGAGACCCTAAGCAACTTAGTGAGATCTTGTCTCAAAATAAAATATAAAAATAAAAAGGGCTGGGGATGTGGCTCAGTGGTTCCACCCTAGTACTCTCCCCCAAAAGGTAATTTTGGTGTCAAAGGTTATTTGCATTTAATGTTTTCATAAGCATCCTCTGGTCGCCCTCTGGAAGCTCCATATTGATTTATTCTCTTAACTACGACAGACTAGTAAGAACAAACACTGTTGACTTGCTAAGCAGACCATTTCATCTCCCAGATCGCAGGGGGAAGCAATCAGGGGAGTGGAAAGGATTGGAGTCATCTTGGGAGAAAAAGACCACATCATTGCAGAGTCCCTGATGTCTGAGGGGACATGAAGGTGTTCTCTGGATGACGCAAGCTCTGTAAAGCTCTCTGCTGGCTGGAGAGATAAGCCCCATCTAGGCTGGCGAATTGTCAGTGGAGACAGGTGTTGATTCCTGCATCGGAGCCCAACTCAGCAATAGCTGAGGTAGGGACAATATAAGATGGCGACCCAGTGAGTTGCCCACCGGGGAACTCAGTGTGGTTCCACAGAGGGCCCACACCAGTGGCTGCGTGGGGATTGTCAGGGGCTTCTCTGGGCTGGTGAGATCGTCTCCACATCTCTGTTCCCCATTCTGACTACGGTACTCTTAAGAGGGATCAAGGTGGCCTGGTGGGGGGTAAGGGCTTCTGAGGAGACCGGGACCCTGGAGAACTCCAGGTCATTTCACTTGAAGAAAGTTTGAAAGCGTTGGGTAGGCCTTAGAAAAACTTAGGAGGGGGCACGAAAGGTGCTTTTCAGCATTTGTGCATTCACACTAAAAATACCTTTATTATTTTAAAAATTATATATACTCAATATACTCAATATGGAAAAGTGAACACAACTGAAAACAGTAAAGAAGGAAAGAAAATTATCCTGAATTATCTAAGAGGAGTATCCTTACTGTCTTCATCAACTTCCTCCTGGACAGCAAGCTGCAAATGCACACAAAATACGCATATAATTTTACATAAAAAGTTTGATACTGATCTTTTTTTCACCCAACACTATGTAACGGACATAGTTCTGTGTCAACGAGGTCATCATACTTAATGGCAGTTTAGAATTTTATATGTGGTTTTACCATAATTTATGCAACTAATTGCCTATTGGTAGAAATTCAACTGTTGAATATTTTTGCTAATGTAAGCAAACATTTTATCAATGTTCTTGCCTTATGTCATCATTTGCTAGGCTAATTATCTTCTTAGAATAAATTCCTAGAACAAAACTTCTGGATCAGAATACTTGCACATTTAAAAATTTGATATTATTAAATTTCTCTCCTGAAAAAATTAACCAATTTGTATTTGTGATGATCTTAAATATGATATAAAATATTATACCTTAATATTAACTTCTGCACAATTGAATATTTTTTCATATGTTTAATACCATTGTATTTCTTGACCTATGAACTGCTTGTACTTATCAGTCTGTTTTGTGTGGCTATAAGAGAATACAATAGGCTGGTAACTTATGAAGAACAGAATTTATTTCTCACGGTTCTGGAGGTTAGGAAGTCCAAGATCAATGTGCCTGCAGACTTGGTGTCTGGTGAGAGGCTGGTCTCCACTTCTAAGATGGTACCCTGAATACTGTGTCCTCTAGAAGGGAAGAATGCTGTTTCTCACGTGACGGAAGAGCAGGAAAGTGAATCCACTCCTGTGGGTGAGTGATTTGAATCCTTTCATACGACTGGAGTCCTCATGACCTAAATACCTTGTATGGGGCCCCACCTCCCAGCACTGATGAACTGAGGCGGTTTTACCATACCCTTTGGAGGGCACAAGGGCGTTCAAAACCCTAACAATAGTCTTTGCCCATTTTCCTACTACATAAATTTGCGGTTTAGTTTTTGCTTTCTAATTTTTCAACTTTCATTTCTTCCATCCTTCAACATTTACGATGGCTATCAGATGCAAGAGGATTAGACATTTACTCAGCGGATGAAGAAGATTGAAGCAGTCCAATGGAAATAAATGTTGCAGGGTGGCATATTTCAACTAAACATAATAAACAACTTTCTTCCAATTAGGCCTGTCAAATACGGAATGTGCTGCCTTGCAGGTAGTGTGAGATCCTCATAATTAGGGGCTTTCAAGTATGAGTTGCAGGACCATCTGACAGAGATGTGTAGTAGGGTGAGGCCAGATGGCCTCTGGCATCCCTAATGATTTACAAGGCAAACTTTTAATGGGATGTCAATAATTCACTTCCACTCATTTTTTTTGTTTTGACCCAGAGAACTTTTTTTTTTTTTTTTCTCAAAACTGTAACACCATCCAAAATTGGGGGTTTCCAAGAACAACTTGACAAAAGTTGATATAGCAGAGCTGGCAGCACTAAATGAAAATAGTTCTGAGTCACTGATTATTTATTATAAGAAAGCATTCCAGGAGAGTGTTAGCAGTCACATGCTTGCCATTCACGTCTCTTACTTTCATCACCATGCATCACCTTGAAGCCCCAGAAATTTCGCCTAGGCCAGGTGCAGTGGCGTGTGCCTGTAATCCCAGCTGCTTGGGAGGCTGAGACAGGAAGATCTCAAGTTCAAAGCCAGCTTCAGCCACTTAGCGAGAACCTAAGCAACTCAGCAAGGCCTTAAGCAACTCAGTGAGACTCTGCTTCTAAATAAAATACAAAAAAGGGCTGGGGATGAAGCTCAGGGGTTGAGTGCCTCTGGGTTCAATCCCTGGTACCAAAAAAAAAAAGAAAAGAAAAAAAGGAAAAAATTTCCCTAATCTATATAAAGCACACAGGAATCAAATAGCTAGGAATTCAGATGGACTTAGGTAGATCTGACTTCTTGGCACAGGTCAGGTGTTGTCCTGGCCATGTCTTAGAACAGCAACAGAGTAAAGTGGAGCTGGGCGGAGTTATAGAAGCAATCTGGTGCCGTGCTACTATTGTACAATTGGTGAAATTAAATTACAGAAAAGGGAGGGGTGTTCCAGCAAATAAGGACCAGAATAGGATAGAATAGGATGCGATTTTGTGTTTACAGGTCCGTGTGATCATTGGTCCTACCCTTCCTTTTCTGATCTTGGGTTGCTGCTGCTTTGTAGACAGGATTGGAGGGATCAAATTTAAACCTAGAAGAATACCTTCCCTGGTCATTCATTCAGCAGTATATACTGAACCCCCACCACATGCAAGGCATTGGGAATTCAGCCATGAAGAGGAAAGGTAACAGCTCACAGGCTGAAAGCTAAGACACCAGAAGTCATCGAAAGTCGACAGGACAGGATGCTTGGGCAGCTCATGGTCATGCCTTCAAGTCTTGTCCACTCTATCAGGAAGGCCTTCTGGAAAGATGAAAAAGTACAGAAGTTAAAATAGATGGCGGCTGCCTAAGTGCATCCAGGGAAGGAAAATGAGGTTCAAATCATGGAAGCCGGAGAAAAATTTCGACTCACACCTTTCCAGAGTTGCTGCTTCTGACTCACGTGATGTAGGAGTAAGAACCAAAATTTAAAGCAAGAGATTGGGAGTTCAGCCCCCAGTTTCTGACAATATGACTTTGGCAAATAACATAGTCTGTTCCTCACCTAATTTTTCTCATCTCTCAAAAGGTGATAATGACACTTGCTTCATGGGATGGTTGTGGAATGAGATGAACTAATGGATACAAAATTGGCCAGCACAGCGTAGGTTCAAACTATGCTAAGCACTCTTACTAAAGTGGCAGGAGACCAAAATCTATTTAATTTCCTTAGTCTAACCTTTCTCACTGTGAACACACACCAACTGGATCAGTACAGCAAATTTTGACTTTCTTAGGTTTTTCTTTGGGTCATTGTAAATCCAGGCACTGTCAGGTGATTGGCCACTCAAATACTCTTTTTGTGAAATGCCAGTTCACATTTTTTGCTCAAGTAAAAAAAAATTTTTTTTTTCCTTATCTTTATATGTTATGGAGCAAGTTGTTATAGCTATCACAAATCTCTTTTCCAGTCTGTGGAAAAACCCTTTTACTCTTCATGGTCATGATCACTTTTATGGAAGAAACTCTCAATTTTAATAAAATATGGCATGTCCATATTTTCCTTTGAGGGTTAGTTCTGTTGGTGTACTGTTGAAGGAATCTTTACCCACTCCAAGGGGATGGAGATTATCTCCTATTTGTTTTTTTCTGAGTGCTTTTTGCATTTTTTTTTAACCCAGTGAGGTGATGCAACTGTATTCCCTGCTCATCAGGAAGTTGAGGCAGGAGGATTTGAAGTTGGAGGCCAGCCTCAGCAACTTGGCAAGACCCTGTCTCAAAATGAAAAATAAAAAAGGGCTGGGGATGTAGCTCAGTGGCAGAGTACCCCTGGGTTTGATCCCCAGTACTGGAAAAATATCCAGTCTGAAGGATATTAAAAGGACAACTAAATCTTCTAATTGCCCTGACGGACTCTTTCTCCCTGAAGGTTACTGTAAGGAAAAAATGCAGCTCAGCTTGGGACCTGCGGTAGCTCCAGCCCCTCCGACGGAACTGGTGCTCCGCACGCCCCATCTCAGTTGCAGCTCAATAGCTCCCAGAAATCCACAACGGACACGGGAAATCACATAAGGGAACTTATTAAGCAAACAGAGTGTCTCCCTGCAGGGTAAGAGAGAAAATGAGGGGAAAAGAGAAAGGAAAAGAAAGAATGTGCGCTAGAGAGAGTGGAAAGTGAGGAGGAGGAAAGGCAAGTGTGTAGGAGAGAGAAGCAAGAAGGGAAAGATGGCAGTTGAATCCCCCCGGACTAACAGGGGACCAATATCGGAGAAGGACACTTGCAAGCTCACTGATGAACCAATAGCTAGCTAGGATGTTCACAGATTGACAGTAGTTGGGAGGCAGGGAAATGGCTGCATTGGAAAGGGTGGGGAGAGCAGCTTTGTACATTACAGTTACCACTATTAACACTTTTGTACATGTTGTGGATTTTTTAATAGAGATACATGAATATATTTATGGACATTTCTTGTTTGCCAAATGAGACATATTAATAAGGCTGTCCTGAGCATCACATTTTAATTTAACAATGTCTCTCAGTGACCTTCCCCATCAGCTCCTTTGCTGATGACCTCATTCCTTTTAAGAGGCTGCAGATAATTGCCTTGCAGAAAAGCTTTGTAATTCCAAGCTACTGATCCCCCCTAAAGGGATCAGTTAGATTCTGTTTAGTCTTTTCTTATCATAAACAGGGCTGTGGTAAACATCCTCATGTTCAGACGTGGGGACTCTCTGGCTTGTTCCGAGGGTACGAGTGTTTACAATTCTGTTAGCTGTGGACAAATTATTAAAAGGTTATGTTGACTGAATGTGAAGTATCTCTCCAGTCTCTCTGGAGAGGTAGAGTTTGAGCAGAACAGAAGAGGAAAGAAAGGGTGTGCTCTCAACAGAAGGACTAGCATGAACGGAGGCTTGGAGCAGGGTCTTGACCAGTGAATGCGTCAGGACATTTGCCTCTGGAAGGTCCCCTGTGGTAGGGGCTGTCCTGGGCATTGCAGGATGTTACCAGCATCTCTGTCCTCTCCCCACTAACATAACCAACAAGCCACCCTTTCCCACCTATGGCAGGGTCACCAAAATGTCTGTGGACATTGCCAAACAATTCCATGGGGGATAAAATTGCCCCAGGCTAAGAACCATGACTTGCGGCGGGCGGATGTTCGGGGACCATGTTTTGGGGGTGTGTGTATTTGCACATGCCTGTGCAAGGTGCACACAGAGGCAGAACTGAGGCTAGCCTGGAGCTGCAGACTGGAGGGCTTTAGAGTTAGCCTGAGCAGCCATCTGTTTCTCCCCTGATGAACTCACACTGTAGACCCTCACTTTTGATGAGGCAAAGAAGTCACAGAATAAATAGCTCCTCTGCCTCTTTGTTAACAGGGAGCGACATGGGTTGGTGCTTAGGTACCAAAGGTTCTTGTCGACCTTTCATATCATTTGAATTTCATAACCCATGAGGCTGCAGATCCCTGGTCTGCAGAGGGGAAGTGGGCTCAGGGAGAAGGTAGATGCCAGGGTCCTCTTTGGTCCTCAGGTCACTGCACTTGCCATTGCTCTACTCCGAGGGGCCTGTCCAGCTGGCTCTGTGGCTGCCATTTCTGAAAGCCCAGTGCGGGAGCATTTGCATGCATTTTAATCATTATTTCCATCATCCGCTGAGCCTCAGAATAGGCTCCAAGTCATCGTGCTCTTTCTGGTCTCACGTTCTGGTTTATTTTTGGAAGTGAGATCAATGGGTTGCGCTTTGCTCTCTCTCAGGAACCCCTGCTGCATTGCTAACCACACCCAGGAGTATAGCCCTCGTTTGGGACTTCATGGAATATCTGACAGTCCCTCTCTGGCTCAGTTTCCTGATCAGCCAAATGATAGTCACGCTGCCATACTCTGCAGTGTTGTTGTTAGGTTCTCTGCCTGGCAGAGATAATGTGCTAACTCACAGTGATAAATAACAATGGGTAAGCTGGGAGCCTATGGGCGCATGCCTGTGACCCCAGGGGCTCGGGAAGCAGAAGGATGGCAAGTTCAAAGCCAGCCTTAGCAATTTAGCAAGGACCTAAGCAACTTAGGGAGACCTTCTCCTAAAATAAAAAAATAATAATAAAATAAAAGGGCTGGGCTCCTTGGTTAAGCACTCCTGGGTTCAATCCCCCATACCAAACTAAAACAAAACAAAACAAAAAAAAACAAAAGCAACGGGCATGTAACTTCAGCTTCTAACAAAGTACCTGCATCGTGGATAGGCAGAAAATGTGGAATGACGAAAGGCACCATCGCATGGTTACTCGAGAGCCTACCACCCGGGCTTGTGGGGAGTCTGCCCCAGGTGCCGGGCCTTAGGGAGGGCTGCATTTTGGAATGCTGACCTCAACTTTTCTAGGCCCCGAGTGACCAAGATTGGTTAGGGCCAGCAGTGCTGTTCAGACAGGGTGCTCTGGGCTGACGTGGACTGTGCCAGCTGAGGTCCCTGTTTTCCCTCCTTTGTCATGCTCTTCAGCTCTCTTCTTAGTTCCTGGGTTGACCAGATGTCCCAGGGGAGCTCCGGGACTCACCCCTGTCAAATTTTTCTAGGGATCCACAACCAGACCCCGATTCCAAAACAGCTACCAGATCAAAGGATCTTTTCAGTCGGCCTAGGAGTATCTTCTTTTGTAGTGGTTTTACATGCAATTAAAATATTGGAATGGGCGAGACACTGATTTTCAGTGACTCGAATTGCTTATAAATATAGAGTTCCTACAAAAAATATTCACATGTGCCTCCGTACACCCAGACAGTACCCTTTCTAGTAGTTCATCATTCATTCATTTATTCAGTCAGTCAGGTATTCAGGAAGTCAGTCATTCACTGGTATTTATGCCTTCAAGTAACCCCCCAGTTAAGTAGTGTATTGACAAATGTTACATTATTATTAATATAGTTATGTGTGCATATAATTATATATTATTAATCATACTACTATGTGAACCTGGCCAGCCCGTGGGTTAGTTATCAACGTAAGGGCGTCTACCTTTGCAGAGGAGGTCATAGTGAAGTTTAGGTCTTAAAGAATGGCTAGAATTTTTCCAGCAGAAGCATGTCACATTCAGGGAACAGAGAATAATTCTGTGGGGCTAAAGGACATGGTGGGAGCTAGAAAGAAATGGGAGCTAAGCTGGAAAGGCAGGCGCGCCTTAATCTGAAGGACCCTGGGGCCAGGCTGAGGCGTCTGCCTTGGCTTTTCTGCAGATGATGCAGGGCGATGGGATATTTTCGAGCCAGAAAGGAGAAGGCCAATCGTGGAGGTTAGAAAGTTCATACTGGCGGCTGTGTCAATGTTGGATTGCAGGAGAGCAAGACAGGTCCAGGGGACTCCTCTGAAGTTCCAGGTCTGAGGAGTCAGCACTTGACTGAAGGGGCAGCCACCCAGAGGGAGAGGCTGTGAGGACACAGCCCGTTGGTTCCCAGACTCCACGAGGCTCTGAGAATGGAAATCAGCATCTGCCTCCTCCAGGTGGGCTTTTAAAACCCAGTTACTGCTCGGGCACTTCCTCCTCTCTTTCCGACCTACTTCCCGCTTCCCTCTTCTTCCCAGACTGATGGCATGAGGCTGGCTCTTGAGACAAGCCTCCCCTGGATGTGGAGGAAACAGACCACCAGTGATCTAGGTGGCCCACCCTCTAGAAGACCCTCCCAGGAAAGCTTGCCTTCGTGGGAGGAGGTAGAGACACCTTCGCAGGCCTCTCCCAAGCCTTCTGGATTTTTCTTGAGTGACTCAGGTGAGCACCTCAGGTGGGTCCTCGGGCAGGTGGCCCCAGGTCCGTGGAGAGCACGGGGAGGGGTCTCAGTCTCCCTCACCTCCTCATGTGTGTGGATCCCCATCAGGACGTGTGGCAGCTTTGGAAATGACCTCAGTCTTTAGAATATGTGTTCTTTTTGGCTTTTCAAACAATGTCCTCATTTTGCCAGAGGAAAAGGGAAAGAGACTCTCTGAACGAGCAGGCCACCCTTTGTTCTGGGCCCGTAAATCTGGCGCGAGCACATGTCCGGCCTTCCCGCCCCTCCTGCATCATTGTCCCCACAGCTGATTAATAGGTCAGAGCTAACTTTAAACTGGCATTTCCTGACCAGCCCGTCTCCCAGCCCCCACCCTGCCTGACTGTTCCTTAAAAACCGCTGTATTTTCGGTCATGATTTCACTCCATCCCTCAGCCTCCTCCTCACAGGGGACTCCAAGGTGAGGGCTCCAACTTTGGTCAGAGCAGCTGCTGAGGGAGAGGCGCAGGTTGTCTGCGTCGCCTCTGACCTTCCTGGTCTGGGACGATGGCACTTGAGCATGATCGAGGGTCCGTGTGGAGAGGGGTTTGGCAGAGCGTGACAGGGGGTTGCCTTCTGCCTTTGTTTTTCTTTTACGTCTCGTGAGTGACAGGTACCAGGACCATGCAGATTGTGGTCCCAGGGCAGGTGCCACCACGGGACCGGCCTCCCTGTTGGCTGAGGAAGGCAAGGTACGAAGTTGAGCAGATCTGTTTTCCAACCACACAGTTTTCTAATAACGACGCTTTCCGGAGGCTAACGGGAAGTTGGAAGATATATACCTAGATTCATCTCCACACTTGCTTCCGTGTGTGAGTCGTCCTTACCTCTGGGATAAGCCACAACACTGCCACCTGTGACTACAACCTGCAGCTTGCCAAGGACACAGTTAAGAACAAAGCCAACGGCCTGTCCTGCCTTAGCCCAGCAGGATGCAGACCGGCTCCCCGACCACAGCGGACCTGTGGGACACATGAGGGGAGGCTAAAGGTCATCGCAGTGGGTGGGACAGCCAGTGTCACCCCTTCACAGGGAGGACACGGAAGCCAGGAGAGGTGAGAGCGGAGTCCCGGGAGGGTGCTTGTGAGGCCCCTGCTGTGGCCTTCTCCTTCCCTGATGGCCATGTGGGGTTCAGAGAAGTCACCAAGTCACTTCTTGCTGAGCTCATCGCTGGATGACCTCAGCAAGAGACCTTTGCAAGTGTATCTGCTGGTGACCGAGGGCCTGGCTGGAAGTTCAGCAGGGTCGACGGTGCAGCCTCGGGGTGTCCCCTGCGCCCAGCGAATCTGCCAGCCTCGGGGGACAGGGTGTCCCCTGTGCCCAGTGAATCTGCCAGCCTCGGGGTGTCCCCTGCGCCCAGCGAATCTGCCAGCCTTGGGGGACAGGGTGTCCCCTGTGCCCAGTGAATCTGCCAGCCTCGGGGTGTCCCCTACACCCAGTGAATCTGCCTCTTTCACTTCAGCCTAGGGACTGAGACAACTGTATACCTCTGGATGCCAGAGCCCTTCACGGGAGTGACGCCATGATGACAAATCCTCACAGAGCTTTGGTGGCCGATTTCTCTGATTTCCTCCATATTAACAGCTGATCAAGAAAACATATTCACCAAAGGTGAGCAGGCCCTGGGAGCATCCAACAGAAACAAACTGGAGTGACATTGAACAAATCCAATGTTGGTCTCCAAAAGTCCTGACTCTGGGAAGCCCCACTTCCCTCTACATTTCAATTATTGGACTCCACTTTTGGTAAATACTCTTCCAGATTGGTGGCAAGAAAAGACTAAGAAATACTTAAGTTGCTCACAGGACATTAGAAACAAACAAACAAAAAGACCCCAACTGGTTAGGGTTATTGTCAGGTCCCTCCTTCCATGTGATCCCTCCCATGGTGTTCAGCTGTGATCTTCCAAGGCCAGGCAGACCATAGTCACTATGAAACTTCAGAAATTACAGATATACATAAATAAGGCAAAAACCACCTTCAATTTTATCACAAAGATATGTCCATCCTTGGCATTTTTCTTTACAAAGTGTGCATATGTGTGCATGTATGTGTATACATTCCTATCTATGTGACTCTACATACTCTTTTGTCCCCTGCCTTACTCCATTGACATCAAGAAATCTCTCCACATCTGGACCTACTCTTCAGCATCATTTTTCAGGGTTGACTAGTATTCCATTCAGTGGATATACCATAACCTTTTAAACTCACTTCCTATTTTCCCCACTACTTCTTGTTTTTGTTGGCTTCAGGGATTTATTTATTGAGTACGTCTTTTATGTGCAAAGTGCTTTACAAACAGGTTGTTGTATGAGGTGGTGCCCTGTGATGGAGAAACCTTCCTTCAAATTCCATCCTTATTCCTTACTAGCTCTTTGATTAAGTTATTGAGCTTCTCTGAGTCACTGTTACCTGTCTGTGGGGAACATAAGTCTTGAGACCCTCCTTGAAGGACAATTGTAGCTGGAATGATGGCCCACACCTCTAAAATCCCAGCAGCTTGGGAGGCTGAGGCAGGATGGTAAATTCAAAGCCAACCCCGGCAACTTAGTGAGGACCTGAGAAACATAGAAGCTGTCTCAAAATACAAAGTAAAAAGGACCGGGGACGTGCCTCAGCCGCTAAGTGCCCTGAGTTCACTTCCTGGTACAAAAAATTAAAAATAAGAGGACCTCTGTAAAACGAAGTGAGATAAGATGGAGTGTGACTGGAACGGGCCCAGAGCAGGGGACTTCATTGTTGCCATGGAGAGTAGCCTGTCCAGCTTGAGGGAAAGTGGTCGGAGATGGACCTGGGAGTTTGGAGTGATCCTCAGGGGACAGGTGGGAAGACCTGGCCATGGGGAAGGCTGGTAAACACCGGAATGGGCGTCCATTCCCTGGCCTTCTGTCTAGTTACACTGCGACCGTGGTCCACCTTGTGCTCTGAATCTAGCCTTACTTCTCTGGAACCTACATGTGTTTTCCTTCCTCCTGACCTTCTGACCCCAGCCTTCTTCTCCCCGACTCTCCTCCCTGATCTTAATAATCTCTCCTCCCCAATCTCAGGAAACAGGATTCCTCTCATCACCCCTTTACAAACCCCTTCTTCCCCCTGATGGGCAGAACCACAGCCCCCAGGACAGGAGTCCCCTGGGCTTATCCTTTGGTAGCAAAGAGATAAAGCTTCTTTTCCCTTTTTCTCAAAACCATGTCCTTGTTACTTGGATTGGCGTCGGGAACAAGGACCGAGCGTTCGGTGACAACACGATGACGTGGACCGGGAGTCCTTGAGGGGTCGGGTTCCTGCTAAGATGTCAGGGGAGGGCAGGGGACAAGTGCCGTCCGCGGATCTGCTGCCCTCCTGGCGTGCGTCTGGGAGGTGGCACTGTGGGCTTTGC
Source organism: Sciurus vulgaris (assembly GCF_902686455.1). NCBI lineage: Eukaryota > Metazoa > Chordata > Mammalia > Rodentia > Sciuridae > Sciurus > Sciurus vulgaris. The sequence continues at coordinate 65,106,039 of NC_136476.1, forward strand.
TCAGGACGCTGGCTGGCCACACGGGAGGGTGCTCTTGGAAGTGCCTTTACTGTCTTTGGGTCTGTTCAGCTGGGGCTTCCAACCACGAGTCGAGTCAGGGCGTAGGTTGGGACGCCTCAGACAGATTGAGCCTCAGTCCCCGCCCTGCCGTTTCTCTGGTTCAGTGTATGAACCAGCCTGAGTGGGTCCTTAGGCAGATAGCAGAGATCAGGAGATCACTATGCAAAGTTGACACCTCCAGGGCTGACATCTGAAAACACTGAATAGGCGGGGAGTCTGTTGTTTTCTCTGTCTCTGTCTACCTGTCTCTCGTCCCCCACCTGCTCACAGAAGCTCCACTTTCTGCCTCTGTTTGGTTCCAGGGCCTCTGAGAACAGCTTGGTGTTTACGTAGGAGCTGCTAAGGGAAAACTGAAGGAATAAGAGAAGAACCTCAAATAAATCCTGGAAACCGAGGTTCTGATCCGAACTGCAGAAGCCCCTGAGAGATAGTAGGATCTAGAACCATGTTGTCATTGTCGTGAGCAGTGACTAAGAGAGGAATCAAGTTTGGTTCCAACAAGTGGATTTTATTCATGCAATGCACGCTCAACCTAGCGTTCCTCATAATAGCAAGTCACAAATACATTGAAGATTCACTCCCTTGTTCACCTACAGTCCGATCCCCATGATCTTACTCAATGCAACGTCTCTAAGCCAAGAAGTCAGGCAGCAAGACTGAGGGGATTCTTCTCAGCCGTAGCCTTTCTCAGCTCCTCCGATGTCTTTGGATATCCTCGGGGCGGGGTCTGATAAGCCGGAAGCTGGGTGGCAGTCGTCGCCTCGGGAGAGTTGGTCAGTCGTCTGGCCTCGGTGACAACTGTCGATCAGCAACCAGTGATGGAGTAGACAGCAGCCGGGGCAGCCAAGAGACAGAGCGACGTGGAGTCCTCTGGTCACGGTGCTGCTGACAGTTTGCTCCAAAAGCCCAGGGGTTTCAGTAGTGATTTCAGCCCAGTCATGCTTCATAAAGACCAGAACACGACTAGAGTAGGAGCCCCCACGCAGATCATAGATAAAGGTTCATATCGGCATTGTTCAGGAGTGTCATCCTGCCACACAGCAAGTGTCACCAGGCGCCTTTATGATTTTAGTTTACAAGTTCAGGCAAATGCCAAGTTCAGGTTCATACCAAATACGGCTTATTATTACTGTATAACACACAATGATAGCAATTCCCATTATTTCCTTGTCTCATTACAGTTATAGATGGTGGAGGTTTTGGGGAGACGCTGAGAAAACAGGTCCACAGCCACACCGTGTCAAATAAGCCTCGCATGGAGACAGGAGGCAAACCAAGACAGGTTTTGAGGACTTTCTCCAGGACACGTGGATGGCTTCCTCTCCACAGCCGGGCCCCTGATGAGATCAGCACAGGCACAGAGCTAAGGCTTGGACGGTTTTCTAACATTTTGACAGAGTGATGCTATGTGTGTTGAATCTAATTTTTTTTTTTTTTTTAAACATTGGTCTGCTTGTACTTTGTATGTCCTTTAAAGTTTTTCATATCTAGTAACTTATTTTCATTACATTTTACAAATGTCACCGTCTGTGATGGATTAGTCAATGAAAGCAAAACAAAACAAAGCTGGTTCTCCTCAAAAGTACTTGAGAGGTACTGTTTGGGGCCACCCTACGAAGGTCACACTATCTCTTTCTTCAGGTATGGAGTTCTCAGCATTTTCACTGTGGGGGAAAAAGTGAATGGTGATATTAAAAAGAGGTGTGTATAGATACCACAGTTTCTTTTTTTTTTTTAATTTATTTTTATTGTAAACAAATGGGATACATGTTGTTTCAGTTTGCACATGGAGTAACAGCATACCATTTGCATATTCATATATTTACATAGAGTAACGATGTTTGATTCATTCCGTTATTTTTTTCCTCCCCCCACCCCTCCCACCTCTCTTTTCCCTCTGTACAGTCCCTCCTTCCTCCATTCTTGTCCCCTTCCCACCCCCCATTAAGTGTCATCATCCGCTTATCAGTGAGATCATTCCTCTTCTGTATTTTTGAGATTGGCTTATTTTACTTAACAGTTTTATCCATTTGCCTGCAAATGCCATAATTTTATTATTCTTTATAGCTGAGTAATATTCCATTGTATATATATATATACCACAGTTTCTTTATCCATTCATCAATTGAAGGGCATTTAGGTTGGTTCCATAGTCTGGCTATTGTGAATTGAGCCACTATGAAGATTGATGTGGCTGTATCTCTGTAGTGTGCTGATTTTAAGTCCTTTGGGTATAAACCGAGGAGTGGGATAGCTGGTTCAAATGATAGGTCTATTCCAAGTTTTCTGAGGAATCTCCACACTGCTTTCCAGAGTGGTAACTCATCCTTAAAGGAGAATAACATTATGGCATTTGCAGGTAAATGGATGGAGTTGAAGAATATGACGCTAAGTGAAATAGGCCAATACCCCCAAACCAAAGGCCAAATGTTTTCTCTGATATGTGGATGCTGATCCATAATGGGGAGAGGGGCAAGGGCCGAATGGAGGAACTTTGGATTGGGCAGAGGGGCGTAAGGGAGGTAAAGATGGTGAAATGAGACGGACATCGTTACCCGAGGTACATGTCTGATTGCATGAATGGTCTGACTACATCATGTACAACCAGAGAACTGAAAAGCTGTGCTCCATTCATGTACTACGAATGGAAATGCATTCTGCTCTCATGTATAACTAATTAGAACAACAACAACTAAAAGAGGTGTGATTGTAGTCACTTGGCCCTGGGTTCTTGACAACCTCCCCTGGGATGAGCATCATTATCAGTACAACGAGAGCAATAAAGTCACCAGGTGGGATGTCCAGAGAGTCACTGTAGGAAAAGGGCCTGATACAATCTCTAGCCTCTGGGTAGGTACTCAGAAATATTCCTTCCCTTTTTCTCTTCCCTTTGCAATTAATTTGCATATAGAAAAACTTAAGTGCTTTGCTTTCTTGGTCTCTTAGAAAACATTAGCATCCATCCTCACCCTGATTCCCTTAGGCTGATGGTGGTTTTCGCAATCTCCTTAATAATGGGTCCAGTATGTTACATAGTTTCCCTCCCCCTGTTCTCAGTGAACCTGCAAGCTAGGGATAGTTTTCCACATTGAAAAACAGGAAACTAAAGTCAGAGTCGACCTGAAGTCCTAAGTTAGGACTGACAGCTTGAAATCCAATGGGTGGAAAGGCCCAGAGCTCCGCCCACACCCTGCGGTGAATGGTGAGGGTCCTTTTCGGGCCCTTGCTTTCTCTTCTTTCCTGTTTCATGGGTGACTGTCCTGAGGATGGTGTTCATATCCAGGAATCAGCGACCTTGGTGATAGGAGCCAACGTGGTGAGCAGGGACCAACAGCCTGCACTTTGGGCAGGTCCTGGGACCACAGGGAAGAGTTCCCAATGCCCTTGCTGCCCATCCACCTCTGGGGAGGTCCCGGAAGATGTCCGGGGATAGGTTTTCTTCTGTGCTCTGGAAATGAAACTTCCATCCTGGTCAGCGTGCACGCGTCTGCCATGCCAGCTGCTTCCGTTGCGCAATCGATGCTGCTCACCCCGGCTCTGGCCTCGCAGGGGCGGGGGCCTTGGTCTTTTTTCTTGCTCAAGGGTGAGCTGCAGAGATGAAAATAGACTTCCCCGCACCCCACCTCACCCCAGAGAAGAGAAGTGGTTCCACTGTGGCCCTGGGAAGGATATTTTGGAAGGGGCGATGGAGAGGGACCCTGCTGTGCCGTCGGAGCGACCTGGGTTTCAGTTCCAGCTCTCTACCTCTCTGACCTTGCCAGGCTTCTGCTTTCTTGGTGGCAAAGTAGAGATGAGAATATGACTTATCGCATGGTGAGAGGTAGGTAGGTAAGGTTTCTATTGGGGCCTGGTAATAACAGGAGCAAACGCTTCTGTTTCGCAGACTCCACGCCATGAACCCATTTCCTTCCAAGCACAATGGCAGGTATTAAAAACTGAGAGGGCAGAGAGAGGGCATGTAACTTCTGGCGAGTCGTTGGACAGCTGGATTCAGCCTGGGGAGCCTGTGTTCTTAGTTTGGACGCCATGCTGCATCTTGCTCCCATAGGCAGGAGGCCAGTGCATGGGAATTCCTTCTACCTCCTTTGGCAGCTGGTGTGTTCTTTCCAGAATGGGGTCTGCCCCTTGAGATTTAAATCCCTGTCGCGAGCAGTGAGTAAGAGAGGAATCAAGTTTGGTTCCAACAAGTGGATTTTATTCATACAATGCACACTCGACTTAACATTCCTCATAATAGAAAATCACAAATACATTGAAGATTCACTCCCTGTTCACCTAGAGTCCAACCCCATGGACTTTCTCAATGCAACGTCTCTTAGCCAAGAAGTCAGGCAGCAAGACCGAGGGATTCTTCTCAGCCATAACCTCTCTCAGCTCCTTGGGTGTCTTCGGATATCCTCGGGTGCCTGATAAGCGGAGTGGGTGGCAGTTGTCGCTGTGGGAGAGTTGGTCAATCGTCTGGCCTCAGTGACAACGGTCGATCAGCAACCAGCAATAGAGTGGACAGCAGCTGGGGCAGCCAAGAGACAGAGCGACGTGGAGTCCTCTGGTCACGGTGCTGCTGACAGTTTGCTCCAAAAGCCCAGGGGTTTCAGTAGTGATTTCAGCCCAGTCATGCTTCATAAAGACCAGAATACGACTAGACTAGGAGCCCCCAGGCATATCATAGATAAAGGTTCATATCGGCATTGTTCAGGAGTGTCATCCTGCCACACAGCAAGTTTATCACCAGGCTCCTTTATGATTTTAGTTTTACAAGTCCAGGCAAATACCAAATACAGCTTATTATTACTGCATAACACACAACGATAGCAATTCCTATTATTTCCTTGTCTCATTACAATCCCGAAACCCAAATATGATAAACTGGAATAGAGATTCACAAAGTCATGTTAAAAAGAGTCTCTCAGAGCAAGTAGATCAGGGGTAGGGAGGTGGTGAAGGGTAGGTAGTGGGGAAGAGATGGATCAGATTATGTTATGTGGGAATGAGATCGATTGATCAGATTATGTTATGCACTTGCACAAATATGGCAAAAAGAATCCCAGCCTGATGGATAGCTATACTGCTAAATATGACAATATTAAAAAACAAAAAACAAAAAACTAAAGAAGTAAAGGCATTCAAATTGAGGAGGGAAAGAGTTTCTCGGAACAGTTGGACTTGTCAATGACAAGACTAAGCCATTCCTGTACCAGGGGTGGAGCCCCCTGGAGAGGGAATCACCACCAATGACAGTGAGAGTGAGGCCACCCTGGGGCCTGGGAAGGGTCCCTTCCTCATCCTTCAAGCCAGAGTCCTGGCCACTTAGAGTTCCAAGGACACACCTGTCCCTCTGGAGTCCATCTGTCACAGGGCAGGGCACGTCGGAAGAGCACGCCGTGAGCTGCTGGTCTACCCGACGGCCGTCTCTCTTTGTGCTCATGTGATGTGAATTTTCTGAGAGATGAATCCATCCTTCCTTTTCAAATTAAATCAGGTTTCTGAGGTGGAAAAGCATAGGCCTGGTGTAGGCGGATTTCATAAAAATAATAAAATACATGCAAGCACTGTGGCTCCTTGGGGGGAGCCCGCTGGACTGCAGACCCGGCTGCTTCGGCTGCCCCACACACCTCCCTTGGCTCTTCTATTGAGGTCACTGATCCTAGCCTTAGCTTAGTGAACCTTCTCCTGGAAGCTGTGGACAGATTTTTTTTTTTCCTACCAGGGATTGAACCCAGGGGTGCTTAACCACTGAGCCACATCCCCAGCCATTTTTCATATTTTATTTAGAGAAAGGGTCTTGCTAAGTTTCTTAGGGCCTTGCTAAATTGCTGAGGCTGGCTTTGAACTCATGATCCTCCTGCCTCAGCCTCCCGAGCTGCTGGGATTACAGGTGTGCGCCGCCGTGCCCCCAGCAACTCAGTACTCTTTAACCAGCCTTTCCCCGGCCCTTTCTCCCCACCCCCCACTCGACTCGCGCCCGCGCTCTCTCTCTCTCTCCCTGTCAGTACTGGGGTTTGAACGAAGGCCTCTAGCATGCTAGGCGAGTGCTCTACCACGGAACTCCCTCCCCACCCTTTTAAAAAAGACTTATTTTGAGACAGGGTCTTTCTAAGTTGGCCAGGTTGGCCTTGAACTTGCAATCCTCCTGCCTCTGCCTCCTGAGTAGTAGGATTACGGGGGTGTGCCACCACGCCTGGCTTACGTCCTGGGTTTTTTTTTTTTAAATCGGGTTATCTGTTCTGTTTTTCGCGTCGACCTCCTTCCATATTCGGTGTATCGCCCTCTTGTCGACTCTGACATTTCCTCCCATTCTCTAGGTTTTCTCTTCAGTTTGTTGACGGTTTCTTTGCTGGGCAGAAGTTCTTTAGTTTGATGTCATCCTGTTTGAGTATCTTGACTTTTATTTCCTATGTTTTGGGGTCTTAGGCAAAAAGAACTTTGCCTATTCCGGAGTCCTGAGGCATTTCCCCTGTATTTTCTTCTAGTGCTTTCGGATCTCACTTTTACGCCTTCCCCGCCGGAGTTGATTTTTGTGTATGGTAAGAGGTTGGGGCCTAGCTTCGTCTTTTTGCATGTGGATGTCCTGTGCCCCCAGCACAGTTTATCAGAGACTGTCCTTTTCTCATTGTGTGTCCTTAGCACCCTGTTGAATTGGTGTAGATTCCAGAATTTAATGCCATTAAAATAAGTTTTATTATATACTTCCTTATTAATTTTTTGTTCTAATTAGTTGTACATGACAGTAGAATGCATTCATACATTTTGATAGATCACACGTAAATGGAGTGTAATCTCTCATTTTTCTGGTTATACATATTGCAGGATCACATCAGTCATGCAGTCATACATGTACATGAGGTAATAATATCGGTTTCACTCTACTGTCATTCCTTCCCCTATACCCCTGCCCCCCCCTCCCCTCTACCTTATATAAAGCAACTCTATTATTCCTTATCCTCCCCGCCCTTTATTGTAAATTAGCATCCGCATGTCAGAGAAAATATTTGGCCTTTGGTTTTTTGGGTTTGGCTTATTTCACTCAGCATGGCATTCTCTAACTCCATCCATTTTCCAGCAAAAGCCAGGATTTCATTCTTCTTTAAGGCTGAGTAATATTCCATTGTATATATGTACCACATTTTCTTTATCCATTCAACTGTTGAAGGGCATCTAGGTTGGTTCCGTAGCTTAGCTATTGTGAATTGAGCTCCTGTAAATATGATCCACATCCGTGCTACAGATTAGCATACTGTAGTATGTTAATTTTAAGTCTTTGGGGTATAGAATGAGGAGTGAGATAACTGGGTCAAATAGTGGTTCTTTTTATTACATGTATTTTATTTTTAATGTAAAATGTCCCATATATATGGGGTATAGTGTGATGTTTCAATACGTGTTTAAAATGTCTAATGATCAGATCAGTATAACTGGGCATATTCATCAACCAAAAATATTTGTCATTTCTGTATGTTGGGAACATTCAAAATCTCTACTAGGTGTTTTGAAACACACAGTTAAGTATCCTATACTATTACTATTGGTATTGGTGATTGAGTCCAGGCTTCTCTACTACTGAGACAACCTTTTGATTTTGTATTTGGAGTCAGAGTCTCACTAACTGGCTGAGGTTGGACTCGAACTTGCTATCCTCCTGCCTCAGCCTCCCAAGTCGCTGGTGGTGTGCCACCACCCATAGCACCTTTTAATAGGTTTTAAATTTATAAAATGAACGTGTCATGGTACAAAATCAAAAAGTGCCAAAAGTTATACAATGAATATCAGTCTCCCAATTTTGCCAGTCTTAAGCCCGATCCCCAGAATTTCTGTGCAGGCTCAGGCATGTCTAGAACATAACAAAATGTCACATTCAAAACAGTCCCATACAAATGGGTGACCACCGTGTTCTGTACTCTGCTTCAAAAACAAAACCAAAACAAACAAAAAGTTGAATATAGTGTGTAGAGTTTTCTGGTAATGACAGTGCAGATCATGATGTGGTGGTTCCGTTAATTTACTCACCAGACATTTGGTTCTCCTCTTCTTAACCATGGTGCATGTGGTGTGTGCGGGGCATGCATGTGACTGACGTCAGCATGGAACTCCTTTGGTCCTGGTTTCTGACCGAGGCTCCTGATCCCCGAGATGGTGCAGCAGGTGCTGGATAGCTCCCTCCCGATCCTAAGAGAGGTGCTAGGCCACCCGGGCGGCCCTACTGAGAACATGGGGCGCCTTCTGCCAGGACCATTGCCCAGCTTCAGCTGTCAGAGGTGCCGGGAGGCTGGGAGGAGACACTGGAGGGGTTGACAGTGTGTGCTGTGTCCTTCCCCATCCTCACCTCCCTGCAGGGTAAGTCGGGGTGAAGCACTAAGAAAGGCTGAAAGGGTACTCTCAGAGACTGGCATCCGTCTCTGGGAGCTCAATTTAGGGGCACAAGACTGGTACAGGGAGGCTGAGGCTGTCTGGCCTGAAGTGGTGTCGGCTAAGCCCTACTGGGAGCCGGAGAACTTCTCTCAACAGAGACGTGCAAAGGTACTGTGGTCTGTGGATAGAGACTAGAGTCACCCCAAAGAGACTTCCCAGAGGGCCTTCTGAAAATGCAGAGAAGGGTGGCCAGGAGGATGCAGAGAGCGGCAGGCTGGAAGGACCTTTCCTATCTAGGCAGTAGCCATGGGAGTGCCCAAGGGTGGGCTATCTAGGAAACCCCTGTAAGTCAACACCACAGGGGACAATGGCATTGCTCCCCGCAGCCAGCCCTGTGACGCTCGGCCCGATTTCCCTGTTTCTCTTTTTTTCTGGGCTTGTCCTGGAGTGGTAGTGAAGGGAGGGGAAGAGAGAAGACACTCCCTCCCCATCAACTGGAACCTGTCTGAAGCTGACCTGAGCTGACAAGGGAGAACGTTCCAGAAGGAATTTGTTCTAGTTCTAGCAAATACACTGGAGTGTGCTCTCAAGTTATAGAAACTGTTTTGGAAAATTAAAATCTAGGTGAGTGAGTTCACTGGGTGAAAAAAAAATGAAGTTGTGTTATAATAGTCCCATTTTTTATTTTTTGGCATCAGAGATTGAACCCAGGGGTGCTTAACCACTGAGCCACATCCAGGGCCCTTTTTATGTTTTATTTTGAGACAGGGGCTCACTAAGTTACTAAGGGCCTTGCTAAGTTGTTAAGACTGGCTTTGATCCTCCTGCCTTAGCCTCTTGGGATTACAGTTGCGCCACCACACCCAGCTAATTGTCCCTTCTTTGAATCTCTCAAATCTGATGTTCTTTTGGATATGTGTGATTTTATATATGGAATAAACTTCTGGAAGTGGAATTTTTGTGTCAAGCAGTAGGATATTTTACATTTCATTAAATATAGTCAAATTGCCTTTCAAGTAATTTGTCCCCATTCACTTTTCCCAAGCATCCAAGCCTATTTTGGGATGAAAATGGTGCTCTCCCAATACCTTTTCCAAACTATGATTATAACCATTTCTTTTTTTGTCAGTTTTCTGTTGTCATTTTTCTTATTGATTTGTAAGAACTCTTTACATAGTAAGGCATTAGCCCTCACTCTATCACATACATTACAGATATTTGCCAATATGTGCTATTTGTCTTTAATGCAGGTTATTGTGCAATGGCAATTTTCCTGACGTGGGTGATTTCTATCATGTAGAATAAATGTGAATTTGCTCTAGAGTGAGCCTAAATTAACAACATTTTTTTTCTCCTTTTGTATTTTGTTTTCTCGATTAGCAGAAGCTAGAAGTCTAAATAAAGTCACAGCTGGCAAAGAATGGCCCTGGAGGACAAGAGGTTGTCCAAAGTTGACCCCAAGCCCTCCTGGATTGAAAATTCAGCCCTGAAGTCTCTTGTGAGGCCAGAATTCACTAACTTGCAAATTCATATAAGATACAAGCAGCAGCACTCAAGGCGGAGCCAAAAAAGGGAACTGGAATGAGCCTCTTCCTCTCTTCCTCTCTCCATTCTCCCTTCGCCTCCCCTTCCCTTCCTCCTTTGCTTTTCTCCCTTCTCTGGCCTCCGGCAGGGGAGAGAGAGAAAGCAGAGAGCAGAGTGAGGGGCGGGAGGGAGGTGAGAGGGGAAGGCTCCTGTTGCTTAGGACTAAGCCTGCGCTGGCCCTGGCCTCTGGCCCCTCTGCTGGCTCTGTCTCTGCCTCCGGCTGCACCCTGTCCAGGCACCCTCTGGCTCCATTGCCAGCCGCTCTATTTACTGGACACTTGCTTCCCCTTCTCTGCTTGGTGCACTCTTACTTTTCGAAAGGCACTTCCCCCAGGAGCCCGGGCCTGGCGGGGCTGAGGCTCTTGCCCCCTTGGCTCACCTCTTTCTACAACACAGTGCTGTCAGGCCACAGCTGTGTGTCTGCTTCTGGCCCAGCGCTTGGTACAGGGTGGTGAGTCAGTCAAAGTTCATCGACCGAGACATTGTTTAAGGAGCAAAAGGAGCAAAAACGTGTCTGGGGAAGGTACCCTGGGCGTGCTCCTGAGGCACTGTCCAGGGGGTCAGAGTGCCCCAGCCAGCTTCCTCCTCCTGCTGAGCTACAGATCGCTCTCCTTGACGGAGTCAAGGTCCCTAGGGCACAGAGGTCCTGCCCTGGGCCAGGGAAGAAGCAGGGAAAGTTCAGAGCCGCTGCCTGCTGAATTTCACCTCTGAGCAGTCTGCTTAGAATAGTGGTTCTCATGCTTTGGTCAACAGCAGAATCATCCAGGGAACTTTTTTTCTTGCCTCATTCTTTCCTTTTTTTTTAATTACCGAGTGAATTCTGACAACTGTACCAAGGCCAGGTCCTCTCCTACTTCAAGAAGACTGAGACTCGCTGGTCAGGCAGGGGAGGGAGACCGTGCCTTCCTCCGTGATCCCCCCACATCCCCCTCCACTCGCGCTGGTCTGATGGTCCAGTCCAGCCTCCACAGCTTCTGCCACCTGCTTGGCTTCTTCCTACAAGAGCAGCACCCTCATGCCAGGCGGCTCTGCCTCTCCTCCTCTTTGCACTCTGCCCCATGAGGTTTCAAGCAGAATCAGTTCACATATAAATTTCTCCTTATCCTCAGCAGTATTAATTTGAGGAACATCACATATGTGTGGAATTAATACAAACAGAAAGTCTTATGGTGTAGATAGGAGGTGTCCCCCCAAAAGCTCATGTGTGAGACAATGTAAGAAACTTTGGAGGTGAATTGATTAAATTATGAGAGCCTTAATCTAATGAGTGCTTTGATCCACTGATAGGGGTTAACTGGGTGGTACCTGTAGGCAGGTGGGGCGTGGCTGGAGGATGTGGGTCTTGGGGGGGCGTGGCTTAGGGGTATATATTTTGTTCCTGGTAAGCAGAGCGCTCTCTGCTTCCCGATTGTCAGGTCCCAAGCTACTTTCCTCCTCCACACCCTTCTGCTACGATGTGCTGTCTCATCTTGGGTTCAGAGTCACGCACTGGCCGTCTATGGACTGAGACCTCTGAAACCGTGAACTGTGATAAACTTTTCCTCCTCGAACATTGTTCTTGTCAGGTGTTTTGGTCACAGTGGTGAAAGAGATGACTCACACATGTACAAACAAGATACTCGAATTAGGAAGCACGTAAAGGTTCTATTGTAGTAGTAGGTTAGACACCGAGAAAAACAGAACATGATCCTGAGCTTGGGGAATTGGGTGGCAAGGACGGGCTGTTGACTGTCACGCTAAGCTTCAGTTTCTCCAGTTCTGAAGTGAGGACAGTAAAGATAACAATAATGTCTACCTGCATGGCTTAGCATGAGGACTACAGGGAATAATGAGAACGAGAGTGTTTTCTAGGCAAACTGGTGCCTGCTCAGAAGGAAAAACAATCTGATGAATCATTATAAATAAGCAAACGTGTTTTCTTCAACTTTGCCTAGCCTGCATTTTTTCCAGCATCCCCCATAGGTATTGACCTTCAATAAGAAGGGGCGCATTCTAAAAGGTCGGACTGTTCTTTTTCCCCTTAGTCTTTAAGCTTCTGCACAGATGTCGCAAGCCTTTGGTAGTTTCCTTTGGAACTTCTCAGACCACACAAGTCTTCCCTCCTTGCCTCGTGGTCCGTTCCCTCTGTCTCCCGCCCCGCAGAGCCTTTGCAGATGCAGGTGGACTGCCTGACGCGGGACCTTATGCCCAAGGCTGGCCATTAGCAAGGCATCGTTTCCCTTTTGAGAGAAGAAGTTATTCTACATCAGGAAAAAAAAAAAAAAAAAAAAAAAAAATTGCTAACACTTCAGATGATTTGCACAAATCCTACAGAAACAGACCACATTTGTCTCAGACCTACCAGGAAACCGAGTTTATCAAGAACCTTTACATCCATTTTCTCATCCATTTGTCACGATCACTCTTCGAAGTGATTTGTAATGTTATGTCGACTTTATAGATAAGGAAAGGGAGCCCCAGCCCGGGGGGGACTCACATGGAGTCTCACGGCTTAGGTGGTGCTGAGGTCAGCCTTCCCCATGGGCAGAAGCCACTTTCAGGATGCTGGAGGGGCACGGCCTTCGCCCATGTCAACAGCTAGGACATTTCACGAGCGGGTCTCACCTGTCTTTCCAAGCCAGCTCTGCAGTGGTCCTTCCCCGAGGACCACTGACAACACTCACATCTGTCGGTCTGGCTCCCGTTACAGCCTGTGAGGAAGGGCCTAGGCTGGCATCGTTAGTCACGCACGAGTGGCTCTTAGTCATCAGCTGCGTAAGAACCTCAGCCAAGATCCCAACATTTTCCACCCGTCTTGGAGCTCTGGTAGAATGTGGAGGGAATTTTTTTCTTGGTTGGTTTCTCTGTTCGCAAAAAACATCTCCTTAACTTCCCAGTTTGCCCTGTTTTCTAGAAGGCCCATGGATGAATGGCTTGGCAATTCACCTCAACTGAGCAGCCGACTCCACTTCTGTTATTCCACATCTTCTTCAGTTCTTTCTCTGTCCGGTTTCTTTCCTGCAGAATGAGAGCACCTTTTGAGTTATTTCCCAAAGATCTATCGATCCTTCTCTCCTTTCCAACTCTACCTTCGCTGTCTTAGTTCGGACCGTCTTCATCGATCCCTTAGATGGGGACCAGGGCAGCCACCTTGGAAAGAGCTCCTGGCCTCCAGCTTCTTGCCCATCATTAGTCCACCCTTAGCTCTCTAGGATGCACATCCAACCGTGCCACTCTCCTGCAGTGAGCCCACGACAGAGTCCACACTCCTCGGCGAGGCAGCCCTAACGGGCATCATTTGGCACCCCACTCCCACCTCTGCTTACAGCCCGAGAGCCCGTCTCCTCTTTTGCTCTGCCCACATCAATGTCGTCATCCTTCCCCAAATCTGCCACATCTTACCTTTCTCACAAGATTCCCTCGGCTATGATATTTTCTTCTCTTCCCTTTATAGGCACTGTCTTCCTTTGGTGCCAGGGATTGAACTCGGGGCCTTGTGGATGCTACCAAGTGCTCTACCATTAGCTGCATCCCAACCCTGGTAGGCATATTCTAATAATTTCTCAAAGCTCAATCCTTAGGCCAACTTCTCTACGTAGCTTTTTGTGCTATCCCCATAAGAATGAATTCTCTTTTCTTTTTTGGGGGTGGGGCAGGGGGACTGAGGAATGAACCTAGGGCCTTGTGCATGCACTTTGCCACTTAATCTTTTATATTTTGAGACAGGATTTCAGTAGGTTGTCCAGGCTGACCCTGAACTTGCAATCCTCAGTCTCCCGAGCAGCTTGGACTACAGGTGTGCACACCCCGTGTGCCTATGAATCCTCTCTTCTTTGTATCTGCACGTTGTTTTATATCCACTTGTCATTCATTGATTCTTTCTTTTCCAGTGTTGGGGGTCAAACCTACGGCTTCTTGCATAGTAGGCAAGCACTTTCTTGCTGAGTCATATTCCCAGTTTCTATTCTTATGCTCATTGCTCTATCAATCACATATATATAATATATGTCCTATGATATATATTTTTCTTGCCTCATTATTATTTTTTTAATTACCTAGGGAATTCTGACAACAATACCAATATTATATATATAATATATATATATTATATCTATCTATTGATCATTTATCTATTTATCTATCTAGCAGTACTAATTCCAGTGAAGTGGCACAGATATTAGGGAAATGAATGATATATATAAACAAATCTAGAACACCGTCCTTACTCTTAAGGAATTGTTACTTGGGATTGAGACATATAAACCAACAATTTTAGTGCGGTGTACTGCCACGTGCTTTGATGAAGACATACATGAAGGGTCATGGGATGATGGAGAAGGCAGTGGACTCTCTGCTTGAGCAATTCAGCTGGGTAGACGACTGAGTTGTGCCTCCATTCAGATTCATCAAGGACCTGCTGACTGCCAGGGATGTTCACCTATGAATTAGATGTGGGTCATTAAGTGGCAGCTGAAAGAGAAAAATGCAGAGAAAGCAATTCCAGGAGAGGAGGGAGCAACAGATGAAATACACAGATGTGTGACAGATCAGGGACGCGGAAGAATTTTTTGGCAGCTGGCGCTCCAGTGGGCACTGGAGAAGCGAGGAGGAAGGAGAATGAGAGCGGGCACCAGACTGCGTGTTTTGCACAGGTCCTAGGAGCCCAAGCGGCCTGCAGTGGATGTGCAGCTCATCTTTGCTAAATGAGTAATTGTAACCTCATCCCTCTGTCTGCTTCCTCAGAGCTCGGTACCCGTATTTTGAGAGTTAGGTTTTGGTGCTATTTTTGATGGGATAGCATGCTGAGTGGGATCTGCTCTGTCCTAAATTGCAGTGGAGAGCTTCAGGGGCTGAGTGGACTCAGAACGTGTAGGCTAAGGTGGCCCGAGGTGCAGAGGTGTAAGGCGCCTCTGATGCAAGATGAAGCCTGAGGGAAGGGAGCCTGCTTTGTATTTCAAGCAGCCAAAATTGTTTCCGGGAGGACTAGGCTGAGATGGAGACCAAGGGTCTGGTGTGATAGTGCATGCCTGTAATCCCAGCGGCTTGGGAGGCTATAGCAGGAGGATTGCAAGTCGGAGGCCAGCCTCAGCAACTTAGTGAGACCCTGTCTTAAAATAAAAAAAAAACAAAACCAGAAAAGGACTCAGTAACTCAGTGGTAAAGCACCTCTGGGTTCAAACCCCAATACAAAAACCAACCAAACAAACAAACAAACAAAACCCCCGAATGTCAGTGTTAACTCTCAAATAGGAAGACGCACAGTGGGGAGGCAGAAAGCACAGATGAACCAGGCAGGGTGGAGTGCAATGCCAGGATGCGTGGGCCCAAGTGTTTCGTGACCGAGAAGGTGACCACAAGAACCATACTAAACCTTCTGGCAAGTGGCACCTGATGGGTAGTGTGGAAAACGAAAAGCAGGATCATTGCTCAACGATCTTGCTGATAGTCCCAGATTTTTATTTGCTTCTGAAATGATTTCTTGAAAAAAACTAGTAATCTACAGATTTATTCCAAGTTGAGCTCTAGGTATGTTCTGGACCCACCAATTCAACCTATAACATTGAATGCAATGGTTTTATTTGTGATTTTTTTTTATAAGAAGCAGTAGAACTATCTTTTTAAAAACAAAACAACAGTCTTATCTGGAACTCGATATAGAAATCAAGAGGACACAGTGTAAACCTTCAACAATTAGTGGAGAATACTTGATTGTTTGCAGAGCTCCTGAAGGTCTCAGGGGAATCCTAGAATTCGCAACGGCTCCACAGCCAAGAATTCTGTAGAGAACCACAGGCCCAGAGGCCAAGGTCAGTTCTCCTACATTCTTAAAGGCTTAGATTTAAGACCTAAGTGCCTGAAGATGGGATATTGCCTTCCTGTGAATCCATCAAACCTTGAAGGATTAAAAAAAAAAAAAATGTAGATCATTGCTGAGTGAAAATCACGTCAGTTTTGTGTTATTGCTTCAGAAAAATGTGATAAATTTAAGTGTGTGTTTTCCTTCTAAGTCTTTTCACGTCACCCAGGACTCCCAAAGTGTGGTGTGCCCTCCCTGTGCTGTAAGGTATTTGTCATGGAGAGCGGGTCGTCCTGGAGACCAGGAACTTCACTGATCACTTCTGGGAAGGCAGGGCAACTTCACCTGTCTGCAGAATGACCCACTGACTGTGGAAGGGTATTTGCAGAGGAGCCCAGAGGAGTGAGTCAACAGCTGAAGAGGACACATCCAGCTAGCTAGGGAGCGCCATGAAATCTCTTCAGAGATTGGGCAACAGCAGTGCTTGGATCCTCTGGGCTGTGTTCACCAGCTTTCCCAGAAACTTGAAAATGTGAGAAAGGAGAAAAGATGACGTGGTTTTTCCTGGAGGATCCGCACAGAGCTCCGTTCCCCTTGTTCTCTTGCTGAAGGCTCACATGGGTGTAGAGAAAAGCTAGCGAGACTATTTCCACGCTGTGCAATGGACACTGGACAAAGCAAAGCCTGTCTTTCAAAGTGGAGCGGGGAGCAGTTTTAGATTCAAGCTCCATGGGCAGGCTTCATTCCCGTACAGAGCCTTCTTTGGCATGTGACAGTGAGTTTGCGGTGTGGATTCCCTGTGTCCCAGCTTCCTCCTAGGCAAAGTGAGGGTTCCTTTAGCCATCGGAAAAGTGGGATGAATGAGGCACAGTCTATCATCAATGACCTCCTAACTTATCAGTGAAATACAGACCTGGAGAAGGGTTTCTTCTTTCTGTTGTGAGAGGGGAGGCTTCACATAGGAAGTGAGACTTCACTGCAATCTTGAAGGATGAAGTCCAGTTTGGAAGGAGAAAGAACATGATCATCAGGGGAAGATGTGCAGAAATGAGGACTCTTGCCATTCTTCCCTGCTCTGTGGTGGTTGGGAACGGCTGAAACTGGACAGCATGCGATGAATAGACCAGACGAAGGGGCTTTGGGATGGCAGAGGCTTTGTGACTTGAGGAAAGGTTTGGTTTTGTTATCTTAACAGCATTGAGGCACTCCTGAAGGATTTTGGTTTTTTTAAAAATATTTTTGTCATTGCTGATGGACCTTTATTTACTTATTTATTTGTATGCAGTGCTGAGAATCAAACCCAGTGCCTCACACATGCTAGGCAAGCGCTCTACCACTGAGTCACAACCCCAGCCCCTGCTGAAGGATTAAACAGGAGAACGACACAAGCCCTTAGTCACGTTAGAAAGACCATTTTGGCAACAATATAGAATAGAGGTTGGCAAAGTATGGCTCTTGTTTTTCTGAAGAGAATTTTATCATAACGCAGTCCCAGTTACTCATCAACATATTGTCTATGGCTGCTTTTGCTCTACAGTGCAGAGTGGTTTTCTTGTGACAGGGACACTGTGGATACCAAGCCTAAAATATTTGCCCCCTGGCTATTTACAGACAGTTTGCCCCTCCTCGATGTGGAGAAAGGCTTAGAGCCGTTCACAGGACGGAGAGAGGAGCTCTGATAGCCAGCCACCCCAAGGATGTCCAAGCCGGGGGGAGAAGCCTGAAGTGGCCAGGGGCAGTGGAGTGAAAGAAGAGAAGAGAAGGTTTCAAAAGAGGTGGGATCGATAAGACTGGAGGACCAGCTGGATGTGGAGGCTGAGTGGAAAGAGGATTCTAGGGCAACTCCAGTTTCTTACTTGGACAACTGGGTTGGTGGTTGGAATGCCCAGAGGAAGGGCGGGTTTGGGGATGGCAAGGATGGTTCCAATCTGAATAAGCACTATTGGGATGTCCAATAGAGGATGGAGATGGAAATGTGGGTCAGGAGCTCAGGAGGGTGATCTGCTCAGGACATACAGATTTGGGAGTGGTCAGTGCATGGATGCCCAGATTTCTGGGGTGAGTGCATAGAGTGGACCAGAGGAGATGACCAATACATGGCGAGACACATAGAGAGGCCAGTGCTTAGGGATAGACACAGGAGGGGCGACTGAAGGTGAAAGAGGTCCCGGAGGGAAAGAGGGCACCTGGGAGAGTATGTGCTGGACAAATAAAGCCAGACAAAATGAAATTCCACTACCAACTTTATGTTGCGTGAAGAGAATTGGGGGGAGTAGTTTGGTGTAGGATGGAGAAGGCGTGACAGGAAGCGGAAGTAAGGCAGCTGGAGATGAATGAAGCAGGGAGGAAACAGCTTCCGTTGACTGCCCATCAGAGGGCATCTTGGGAGTTCTGTGATTCTGAGTTCACTTCACCTGCACAATAGCCTTTTCAGGTAGCAACACTTGTCTCCATTGCACACATGAGAACTCTGAGGTAGAGAGGCAGCTACTTACTGGAGGTGATGCTGCTACAGATGGCAGAATGGGGAGTCCATCTCCCAAATCAATGCCCTTAAACTTAGTCAAGAAACACTGATATCCCTCCACCTCCAGCCTGCCCAGCTCCTCACCAACCCCAGCTGTCACTCAAGTCCAGCTGTCACCCAAGTCCAGCTGCAATGTCATCGTGTCTTCAGGGATGGGTTCCCGCTCGGCATGGCTGGATTGCAGGCAGAATCGTCACACCACACAAGAACACAGATTCAGGAGTCTGCTTAGATTCAAACGCTAGCCCCGGTACTGATACGCTATGCAGCTTTATCCTTACTTCTCTGTGCCTCTGCCTCCTCATGTGTAAAATTGGTTGGACAGAGTCTGTACCATGCAAGTTGTTCCTGTGAAATACTTAGGACAGGACTCAGCACATGTGAGTGTCTAATATCATCATCCACTTATCAGGGAAAACATTTGGCCTTTGGTTTTTTGGGATTGGCTTATTTCACTTAGCTTGGTGCAGCCACTCTGGAAAGCAGTGTGGAGAATCCTTAGAAAACTTGGAATGGACCCACCATTTGATCCAGTTATCCCACTCCTCGGTTTTTACCCAAAGGACTTAAAATTAGCGTACTACCATAATGCAGCCATATCAATGTTTATAGCAGCTCAATTCACATTAGCTAGATTATGGAACCTACCTAGATGCCCTTCAACAGATGAATGAATAAAGAAACTGTGGTCTATATACACAATGTAATATCATTCAGCCATAAAGAAGAATAATATTATGACATTTGCAGACAAATGGGTGGAATTGGGGAATATCATGCTAAGTGAAATAAGCCCAGGCTAATCTTGAACTTATGATCCTCCTTCTTCAGCCTCCTGAGTAGCTAGGATTCCTGAGCCTGCCTTTTTTATTTTTTAAATATTATTTTTAGTTGTTGATGGACACAATACCTTTTATTTTATTAATTTATTTTTATGTGGTGCTGAGGATTGAACCCAGTGCCTCATGTGTGCCAGGCAAGTGCTCTACCTCTGAACCACAACTCCAGCTAGCCTTTTCTTCTTTTTTTTAAAAATTCCTCATCCCTGGTGTCTAAAACTACTACCTAGTGGGTGCTCAATAACTATGTAAGGAGTGAATGACAGAGAATTAAAAAACAAACAAACAAACAAAATCCCCCAGTAGCAACCCCAGCCCCTCAGTAGACTGTGGGCAACGGTCTTCCCCTTTGTTAGCAGAGCTCAGACTTTGTTCCTGGTGACAGTAAGGCTGTGATAGAATTTTTGGGGCATGTCTGAGCAGATTCTTTCTGGTTCCCAGTACCCTGGGCCCTCAAACATTGCTCCTTCCCGCTCTGTAAGAAGGCTAAGCCTATGGAGCCAGAGACTGCAGACTTACATGCTGAGAGGCACAGCCCTAAATCAACTCGAGACTCACCAAGTTTGTCCAGTGCTCCTAGGGTTTCACTGTAGAGTAGCTGATGTCCAGGCGGAAGCTGCCTGTGGTGACAGGATCTCTCTGATCCTCCAGGTGACCTGGACAGCCCTCCCGCTTGAGGTGTTTTGAGGGAGGTGGTGGAGTCTTCTGCTCTTCGGTCTGTAGTTCCAGGTCTCTTGCCTCAGCTGGCAGGAGGCATGTGCTATGGGTGGTCATAGGCCATCCGTTAGTTCAAGGGCTTCAGGGAATCTGTGATCCCTGTTTGCAGGGATGATAAATTATCTCCATCCACTGCAATCAGTTATTTGGGAGAGGTGACTATATTGCAGTGCAGATTCCCAAGGCTAATAATCACATACAGCAGCTTCCAGATTCCAGCAAGAAGAGTGATTCTTTCTCAGGCAGGAGCAGAAGTAGGATGCTTTTATTGAGAAGCGTGAAAAAGAAGGATGGGCTCCAGTGTTACTTTGATCTGGTTCAAATTCCACCATTTACTAGTTGTGGCTTTGTGCACACTTTTAAACGTCTTTAAACCTTAGTTTCTTTTCATCTTCAAGATAGGGGTAATAATATTTCCCTTTTGGCTCTTTGTGAAATTTAAAGATAACACATGAAGGAATTCCAACCATAAAGCCTGGCACAAAGGTGATGCATGATAAATGGCAGATGCTAGGGTTTATGCAAGCAAGTAAACAGAGTTAGTCTAGTCTTCAGAACAGAGTCAGCAACTTTTTTTTTTTTTTTTTTTTTTTTTTTGGTATCAGGGATTGAACCCAGGGGCACTTAACCATTGAGCAACATCCCCCACTCTCTTTATTTTGAGACAGGGTCTCACTAAGTTTCTTAGGCTTCCTTAAGTTGCTGAGGCTGGCCTCCAACTTGCAATCCTCCTGCCTCAGCTTCCCAAGCCACTGGGATTATAGGCATGTGCCACTGCACCTGGTTAGGGTCAGCAACTTTTTCTGCAAAGGCCTAGATTAAAAATACTTTTAGTTTGAGTCTGGATGGTTCTTTGCTGCAATTATTCGATTCTGCCACACAAAAGGAGCCAGAGAGCATTCTTAAACCAACAGGGCAAGGCTTTATTCCAATAAAACTTTATTTATAAAAACAGACTGTTGGCGGGCTTTGACCCCTAGGTAATAGTTTTCCCATGCAAGGAAACGGACCTTTAATATCTACATACTCTGATAGCTCTTTTTTTGTGTAGTTATCAAATTCTTCCTTGGGCCTCAGCTTAGAAGCTTAACTTGTATCTGTCCCTGACTCAGGAATGATAAGATGTATCTGCAGAGTCCAGTTTGTCCATCTCAAGGGGCAAAGAATGTGGAGGTACATTGACTCAGTTCAGAGACAATGGTGGACGGGAAGGTGGCTTTGAGTTCATTTGTTTCTGGAGAGCAAGGGTCACGCCTGATTCATCTACAGGACATGGCTCAGAGTCGTCCATCTCTGGGAGTGAATTCAATAAACAGGTCCTGCACAATCCTTCCCGGTCCTCCTACCACGGCTGTATGTCTCTGAGCATATGCAACTCTGCCTAGCTAGATGGGAAACTCCCATCTGAGACTCAAAACAGAGGTGCACATAATGAATTTCAGGAGCCATTTTGGAGTATCCATGAGATGTGTCTCAGTGCCTCATAAGACTAAGGCTGGTGCTCACACAACAGCAGAGGTGGGTGTTCCTCCAAGAAGATTGTGGCAGCTATTTTCCAAATATGTTCTCACTGAGTGACTGCCATCCTGTATGTCTTTATTACCACATGATAGTAACACTTTTCCAGTTAAGTGTGGTGACACATGCCTGTAATCTTAGTGACTCTGGAGGTTGAGGCAGGGGGATTACAATTTGAGGCACAGCTCAGCAACTTAGCAAGACCCTGTCTCAAAAAAAATTAAAAAATTAAAAAGTTCTAGGGATGTGGCTCAGTGGTAAAGGGCCCTGGGTTCAATTCCCAAAACAAAACATAACAAACAAACAAAACCACTGTTTCATTAAGAGGTGGGCTCTGTGTTCCTTCTCCATGGGCCTGGGTGGGCCTCTGGAAAAGACTCGATCAACAGAATGTGCTGGAAATGACGCTGTGTGACTTCCAAGGCCAGGCTGTAAAAGGCGATGTGGTTTCCGCTTGTTTTTTTCTCAGTCTTTGGACACTTGTTTTTGAAACCCATTTAGCGTGTTGTGAGGAAGCTTGGTGCATGCGGAGAAATCACACGGAGGTGATCTGACTGACAGCTTCTGCTAACCAGGTGTGAGGGGTGAGCTTCAGCTCTGAGTCCTTCAGTCAAGGATGAGGAAGAGTCAGGTGATCCTATGAACCTTATCTGAATTTCCCATCCACAGAGAGAGCACAAATGATTATTGCCTTTTTTTTTTTTTTTTTTAAAGCCACTATGTTTGGTCGGTTTGTTTTGTAGCATTAGAGCTAATAAAAAGATGTTACAACTCTGTACTGTCCCTTCTGGCCCTATTTGTCCTGGAGAACTTGGAAGGACAATGACCATGTTACGAGGCAGCGGGTTCTGGTGAGTTCTTCCTTCTTTCATTCCCTAATCTGCGTCAGACTCTGGTTAGATTCTGGGAAGCATGGAAGCCTATACTGCTTCAGCTCCTGCATTCAAGGTGGTCATGAGACATGGGGAAAGACAGACGTTGTCCAAATCATTAAAATTACAAACTGATAAGGGCCTACAGAAGCTGTAGGATGTACAATAGGAGACCCGTGGAGGAAACAGTTATTTTTACCTGGAGGAATCAGGAGAGGCTCCACACAGAAGGTACCATTAGAATTGGCTTCTGCACCAAGCGTAGTTGACTGTGCAGCCAGGTGAGGAGCGGGGCTTCTAGGCAGAGGGAACTGTGTTTAAGGTCTACGGGTGGGAAGGCTAAGGTGGCAGGAAGGTAGACATTGAAGGAAGGAAAGAGGCAGGGAGAGGGGAATGGAGACTCACTGTGACGGAAGGCCCATGGCTGTTCTAAGAACATTAAATGCTATTCTATAATCAACAGGAGGCTACCAGAGTGTCTTAAGCAAGAGAGCGAATGACCTGCCACAGGCCTGCATTTTGGGTGGGCCATTTTCCAACCGTGTGGAAGACAGACAAGATGGAGAATTCGAAGCCAAGGAGTCCTGTTTGGAGACTGTTATCTCCTAAGTGACCTTGGAAGGGGGCCTGAGCTGGGGCCCTGTCTGCTGGAGAGATGAATATATGAGAGGGTCAGCAGTGACCATCGTGTGGGAAGAAGGAGGGCCAGCGGGGCCTCCCATCACCAGCTGGGCCACAGACACAGACGGGGCAGGTGTGGGCAGGATACTGAGCTCTCTTCAGACCCGTGAGGTGTGAGCAGCCCGTCTGCGGACTCCAGGCTCCACTGGCAGGTCTGGGTGAAATGGAGCCCCGGGAGTCGCCTGCAGGTAGGAATAATGAAGCCATGGGAGAAGAGGGGGTCCCTGGCCACAGGGGTTCCCAATCTGAAACCTCCAATCAGGCCCTGGTGAACGTGTCCCTGACCCAGCTGAGATTAGCTGCCTTGTCCTGGTGTCACCAAGGAGTTCGTGCCAAGCTCTGTCTTCAATGATTCGTATTAAAAACAATATGAAGTAATAATGTCGGACGTGCTTTTCCGGAACGTAGTTACTCTGTCCCAAAGGTTCTGTCAGGGCTGGTGTTTTGCTCTCCCACCTTCTCCCCGATTCCTCCTGGGAGTCACCAATTCAGGGAGAAGACTCGGGGAGAGAGAAGAGCTTGCGGGATGGAGGCCTGGGCTCTAGCAACATTTATAGTGAAGGCTGAGAAAGAAGAACCTGGAAAAAAATGGAGAGGGCGTAGGGGCAGAGCAGGGAGGGGGGTCTCCTGGAGGAGTGGATGTCCAGGGACCCTGGTGAGGACCAGGGTGAGACCCCAGGGTCCGGGGCCGGGCAGGACATGGGTGCCCGTGGTGCACACAGATGTGACTGAACACCCAGCGGTCAGGCTGGGTGAGGGTGCAGGTGGCTTCCTCACCTCAAGGGAACCTGGCTGCATGGCTGGATGTTGTCACACCACAGTTATTTCACAACAGTGTCTCCGATTTCCGGCACCTCTTCAAGCTGGGCCACACTTCTACCAGTTAAAATGGTGCCGCTGTTGGGAAATTGGGTGTCCTCACTACTGGGGCACTTGTCCAGCCCCTTTTGGAGACATGGTGGCAGCAAAAAAGATTGCAGAGGGCTGGAAATGAGAGGGAGAAGAAGAGCAGGGAGAGGTGGGGAAGGACAGCTCTCCCCTCGCTGGCTGCCTGGCCGAGGGCACGGCTGCTGTTTGAAGGAAAGTCAACTCCGCCCCAAAAGTCAGACCGCTCGTCCCCCCGCAAGTGATGTCCAGTCCACTCACAAAAGGGCACAGGTGGCAAGGGTTCTATCTATACTGCACCTCCGTGAGAACTGTTGTTGTCCAGTACAGCAAAACAAAAACTATGAAAAAGCCAAACTCTGACTCTTTTGCATGCTTGTGTTTCGGTAAATCTTTTCAGCGAGGATGTTAAATCAATGCCAAAAGGAGTCATTAAAATCAAACAGAGTTACCTTCCGTACCCTCTCAGTATCCGGGAACAATTAAGCTTTAGCAAACAAATTGCCAATGGCTTAAAAATGGAAAATAAATCCATCTACTTCTCCTAAGTGGGGTTTGCAGACCAACTCCCAGGACTCTGGGTGTCTGAAGCAACACTTTTGTGCTCATGCCACCTTATGGAACAGGGCTTCACATTTTGTTTCCCTCTATTTATTTATTTATTATTTAAATAAAAAACCCTACATACAAACATTTCCAACAATTTCCAAGATTATCCCGGGTAGTCAATAAGTATGTCTGTTTTCCAAGAGGGACGTGTTTTGATGAAGAGCAGAGAGTAGAATGAAGAAAATGTCAGGAGGAATTAAATCAAGGAGTGACATAATTCCCAGAGGGAGACAGACGTCAGCTGCATTCCCTGTTTCTTGCTCTACCTTGGACATCTTTCAGAACTCCTTGGAAAATAAATACGTATGTGACGGAGTGGTGGGTGGAGTCAACAGCTACGAACAGAGAGGGAATGAAATGCAAACACACCCTTGGTTGGATTATTAAACTGATTTAAATTCAAAATGCACAGCTGTATGGAAAGAATGGTCTTCCACCACCTCTTCCTTCTTGTAGGATAAAAAAAATGTTACTTGAGTTTCATTCTTCCTGGAACCTAAGTACCCTGTACTGTAGTCTCTCAATAACCATTTGTCAAACATCGCGTGCTTAAGTGAAACCTGAGCACAGTGGCACACACCTGTAATCCCAGCAGCTCGGGAGGCTGAGGCAGGAGTCTCGCAAGTTCCAAGCCAGCTTCAGGAACTTAGCGAAGACCTAAGCAACTTAGTGAGACCCTGTATCAAAATAAAGAATAAAAAGGGCTGGGGATGTGGCTCAGTGGCTAAGCACCCTTGAGTTGGATCTCTGATACCCAAAACAAACAAACAAACAAAATACATAAAAAATAAAGAAATGAGGGAAGATGAGTAAGTAAATTGCAAATGTATCTAGCTGTAGGCAGGAGAAATTATGTCAGGGTCAAAGGAACTTGTTGGGTTATATAAGACTCAACCATTGTGCAATTAAAAACAAAATAGAAAACCTTGTGCTTTCATGCCAGTCATTAGGTAGGTAGGTTCACACCCATCATTGTACTTAATTCTCTCAATAATACTGTGAAGTAAATCTTATTATCTCCATTTCATAGTAAGGAAACCAAAACTGAGGAAGATTAAGCCATTACTCAACGTGGAACATGTAAGAAGTGGCAAAAGTGACTTTCAGATCTGGATTTGCCTGCTCCTAACCAAGTTTTCTTTCCATACATTATGACAGTCACTGCAAGGTTGGTTGGTGATAGGTACAATCAATGCATTTTCCAGAAAATGCCATTGTATGTTTCCAAGTTCCAATTGAAATAAAGAAGACTGATATCTGTTTGGAGAGTGTCAATGGAGTTTGGTTTGAAGCTGTGAGACAGGTGAGTCTGTTAGTCATTTGATCATCTGCTTGGGTTCCCCTGGAACTTGGCTACTTACCATATTTAAAAAATAAATTTAATTTTGAAATATTCACAAACTTAGAGAAGAGTTGCAAATATAGTGTAAAGAACTTTTTTTTCCTTCTGAACTTTTTGAAATAAGTTACTAAACTGATGTCCTATGACTTCTGAATGCTCAAGTAGGTATTTTCTACCCACAAGGACATTCTACATAACCACAGTGGAACCATCAAAATTGGGAAATTAGTCTCTATACAATATTACTACCTAATTCTCAGACCCTATTCAAATTGTACCAGTTGTCCCAATAATGTTCTTTTTAATTTTTTTCTTTTTAGAATTTGTTCTAATTGATTATATGTGACAGTAGAATGCATTTTCACACATTGTCCAATAATGTTCTTTTAGTCCTTCTAAAAGTCTCCAGTTTAGACTCATGGTCATGTCTCTCCAGTCTCCTTTAGCATGGGCCAATTTCTCAGCCTTTTCTTTCTTTTTTTTAAATGTGTTCTTTTTAGTTTTACGTGACAATAGAATGTAATGTGGCAAACTATACATACATAGAGTATAACTTATTCTATTTAGGATCCCACTCTTGTGTTTGTACATGGTGTGGAGTTAGCTTAGCCTTATATTCAAACACAAGGCTAGGCAAGTCATGTCGGATTAATTCCACTGTCTCTCTTATTCCCCTCCCCCTCTTTCCCTTTATCTAATCCAATGGATATCTATTATTTCCCTCCCCAACCTCATTGTTTTGTGTTAACATCCACAAATCAGAGAGATCAGTCAGCCAGAAAAAGCAATCATGAAATCCATTTGGAAAAATAAGAGGTACAGAGAATAGTCAAAGCAATCTTTAGTGAGAAAAGCCAAGCAGGAAACATCACAATACCAGACCTTAAATTATACTACAGAGCCATAGTAACAAAAACAGCATGGTATCGGCACCAAAACGGACATGAAGACCAATGGAACAGAATAGAAGACACAGAGACATAGCCACATAAATTCAGTTATCTCATCCTAGACAAAGCCACCAGATACATAACATTGGAGAAAAGATAGCCTCTTCAACAAAAGGTGCTTAGAAAACTGGAAATCCATCTGTGATAAAATGAAAATGAACCCCTATCTTTCACTCCTCCCAAAACTCAACTCTAAGTGGATCGAGGACCTGGGCATTACACCAGAGACCCTGCACTTACTAGAAGAAAAAGTAAGCCCAACTCTGCATCATGTCAGCTTAGGAACTGACTTCCTTGTCCTAAAGCACAAGAAGTAAAATCGAGAACCAATAAATGGGATGGTATTAAACTGAACAGCTTCTTCCCAGCAAAGGAAACAACCAAGAACTGGAACAGAGATCAGTCTTTTCTTATTTTCATGACTTTTTTGAAGATCATAGGCCATTTTTTTGTAGGACATCACTTGGTTTGAGCTTATCCAGTATCTCTTTATGATATTCCAGTTGTGCATCTTTGGCAGGGATATGCCAGAAGCCACGCTGTGTCTCCCATTGCATCCCATAATAGGATGTGGGATCGGGTTGGCGTGTCCACCATGATTGTTTCCGAAGGTGGCCTCTGCCAAGATTCTCCACTGGGAAGTTAAGCTTCTTTTTCCCTTTGTAATTTTGAAGGGAGATTCTTTGAACTCTGCAAATGAGTTGTCCATTACACTTTCACTTTTTTATTGTTTCTTTTTAGTTATACATAGTAATAGGATTCATTTTGGCATAATTATGAAAGCATGGAATATAATTTTTTCTGATTCAGTCCCCACTCCTTCCCCTTCTCCCTGCCTCTGTTCCCTTTCCTCTACTGATCTTTCTGCTATCTTTAGAATTAGAATCTTGCGGATGTACATGATGTTGAGACTCACTGTGGTGTATTCATATATGCACATAAGAACGATATGTGCATGACGTTCATTCCACTGTCTTTCCCTATCTCATCTCTCCTCCCTTCCCTTCATTCCACTTATCTTTCTTCTATTTTTTTTTAAACTTTCACTTTTAAACTGTTTGTCAGTAAAGACTTGTGCTTCCTATTTTGTTCAATGAGTTATAATCTATTGCTTTCATTCCTTATTTTGGTGTTTAAAATATCCCAGATTTGGCCTGTGGGAGTCCTTCCAATCTGGCTCACGCATCCTTT
Organism: Sciurus vulgaris; assembly: GCF_902686455.1. Lineage (NCBI taxonomy): Eukaryota > Metazoa > Chordata > Mammalia > Rodentia > Sciuridae > Sciurus > Sciurus vulgaris. The sequence goes on from NC_136476.1 coordinate 65,133,936, forward strand.
TGACATGTCCCTATCCTTCTTTGAAGCCTTCCTTCCTTCCCGGTACAGCAAGATGCTCCAGGCTCATCTTGTCCTTTCCCTACCCCACCCAGTTCTGGAATCAGCTATTTTTCTAAGGAGTCCTGGTTCCTTTTAGTGCAGAATGCTGTTTGAAAGTCAAGATTTGGGTGGTAGATATGCTCGTGGTTATTGGAGTATCATGTTTCCCAGATCCTTTGTGTGGACAGAGCCAGGACACACACACACACACACACACACACACACACACATTTCACAACTGTATTTATTTCTGTATTTATCTTTCTACATATATATTCAAAATAATGAGTCCACACACATTTCCCATTTCAGACCCATATTTCAGGATTCATTCTAGTCTTTTTCCCCAGTGGAAAAACCTGGCTCCCAACATCCTAAACATATTAATGCCTTTGAACTCAGCTTATCTTCTCTTTCTGCCACTTTCCCCTCCCTCTGTGGATGTCTTTGTCCCAACTTGGTCTGTGAGGCATATACTTGTGGACATGAGCCTCAGCTTTTTTTGGGCTTCAATTCCCCCTTCTTGCCCCTCCCCTGCTATGACACCCTTCTCACCCTGCTCAGGCTCTGGGGCCCCATAGGGCTGTGCCTCTGCAGACTCCCAGTGACCCTGCTCAGGAGCCTGTGCCAGGCTGCCTCTCTGCTGACGTAGGTCGTTTCCACTCCCAGCGTGGACCCTGGTTTGTCTTGACTAATGCATTCGGGACTGTATTCTTCAGAAAGGAAATGGAAGAAAAAGTAGTGAAGGGAAGAGGAAACAGGTGCTTATCATTTTAGCAAAAATTAAGACTATTTGTCAACCATACCTCAATAAAGCTGGTAAAAACAAAGGCTTCTAAAATAATTTTTCATTTCATAGGATACTTTATTTATTGGTACTCAAGATTGAACCCTGGGGTGCTTAACTACTGAGCCACATTCTTAGCCCTTCCCCTTTTTAAAAAATATTTTGAGGCAATATCTTGCTGAGTTGCTGAGGCTGGCCTTGAATTTGAGATCCTCCTGCCTCAGCCTCCAGAGTTGCTGGGATTATAGTTATGTGCTGCCGCATCCAGATCATAGATTTTATCCAGGCTAAAAAAGATTCCTAAAGAATGTACTTACCATATTAAACAGTCGATAATTAGGATTTTTCTTGACTGGGTGAACTATCAGACATCCTTTCCCAGCTGCCACTAGGGGCCTCTCCTTACCATGGGCCCTGGAGGGTTAAAAATGACATTTCTGTTACTCCCTTGCAGTTGCAGTTTTGGAAGCAAATTAGGTTCCACCTATGAGATGAACTCCTAGGAGACCTGGATGTTGGAAGTGAGTCGAAAGCCATATCCTGATCTCACTGCTGTGGGAAAGTGAGGTCATAGACACGCGTGCCTGCGGACTGACTCGGGTTTGTGGCACGTGACGTGGGCACTGATGTTTTGAGAATGAGACACCTTGGTGGAAGTTAGTGGCGGCGGTGGCAGCAGCAGTAGCAGCAGCCACAATAGTAACAGTGTTCTGACCTCAGAATCTTAGAGTTGGAGGTGGCACTGAACTGGTCACCCTTAGAATGGCTTCTCTGGCCTTCTCAGGATCACACCCTTCTCTCATTCCCTGAATTGAATGCTCTCCATTTAAAAGATCTGGAGGGGCTTCTGTTTCTTGCACTGACTCCTAACTGGCACTCTGACTGTACGTAAGGGAGGACTAGATCCGAAGTGACAGGCACACACACCTGGAAGGGTGTCACAGCTTTTTATTTAAGTTGGAACTCAGGTTGTACTTATTCCCTGGCATGCATTGCACTAGAATTGCAGCTCTGAATAAAGGCGATGAACACATAATCCTGGCCTCAAAGAACTTAGGGACTGGAAAGGAAGTAGAGAAAATTACAATAATACACAACCAAGTCTACAATAAAATACGTGGAGATAAGTGTTATCAAGGAGATATAAATAGAACATGCCTCACAGGTCACTGAGCAAAGTCGAGGCACTGTACCGTGCTCTGAAGATCTCTGAGCCTACCCAACCTCCTCAGCATCATCGTTGCTACTGACCCTTTAGGCCAGTATCAGACTCCTCACTGGGCCTTAAATTCCACAGTCAGTATAGACCTGAGGTGCTCTTCCTACATCCTCTCAGCCTGGAGAGCTCACATCCCTGCTTCAGTCTGAGCTCCCGCATCATCTGCTCTGTGAAGGAATCAGAGAGATTGTCTCTTCCTCCTGGACTTCTTAACTGGGGGAAAACAAATGCCTATCAAAGGCATATTTCTTGCCTTTCTTCGAAGTCTTTGCTTGCTTGTCAATTTTGAGAATGTGGCCTCCGGAAGGAGAATTTATTATAAGAAAATTCACTCCCCCCATTTTTTCCCAAGGGAACTGCTTTATTGTTGCAAAGGACTTAAATAAAGCAAAATGCTCCAGAGACTAATCCTTTGTAAAATGTAACGTATAAGCACGCACCCACTTGCATGCACTCTCATATAATGTACAGTAACTCAAATTTCTGACAATCTCTGCCTGCACCTGGGAATTTTTTCTTGGGGCCCAAGGTCTCTATGATCTACAGAACAATTGTCAAGCTGAGCTCTGGACAAGCATAAGAGGCATTGAGCAGCTGCTTTTTCTCTGTGAAGACAAGCTTTTCTGACTTCTAAATTAATTCATATACTGTACGCTTGCCACTTGCTTAGGGTCCTGAGGGCATTTAGCATTGCCAATGTTGTTATGGCACATTCATGGAATGCTGTATGTTTGGAAAATAGTTTACAGTGATTTGTTAACAAGCACTAGCTGAGAATATGTCAGCAATGGTTGATTCACTTTGTAAAGCCCTGGCAACAACATTCAGTATTTATGGGATTGCAAAATCTCATTAAATGAATAAAGTTCTATTTTCCTTACTTGGATTTGACCAACATTTATTGAGTGTTGACTAAGTGCTATGCACTGTGCTAGGATTCCATTGAATGAGTGAACATTCATTAAGCAACTACTATGCCAGACATTGGGTAAGTATTCCATTGAGTGAATAAACATCTACTTAGGGTGGCAGGTGTAATACTAGGATTGAACTGATGGAAAGCATCTTATTGTGCATCTGGAATTTGCCAGTCATTCCATGTGAATTCCATCAATTGAATAAATATTTATTAATCACTTTCTATGCACTAAATGTCAAACCAGGTGCTTTAATATATACATTCCCATTTAATCTTCTTAGTATCATGGAGAGGGGCCAGTATTTTTATTTCCATTTTATATACAAGGCTCAGATTCATGACTGGATTTCCTAGAAACTGAGATTTGAACCCATGTCCCTAACTCAGATCCAGTTCTCTGCCCACTGATGCCCCTCTGTTTGTAGAACTAAATTTAATTTCACAGCTTTAAAGCAAACGAGGACCCGTGGCACACGAATGCTCACTCAGCACAATTCTGTCTCCGTAATAACTTCAGGGCAAGGGGAAACGTGACCTTCCCTTTTAAAGAGTAGTCATTGGAGCAGTTAAAATTCCTGAGTTCTTGAGCCCTGTCCTCTTCTTTTTGAGAAAGTTGTAGATAATCAGTTCTCAGGGCTATGGAGACAATTCTGTTGTGGTGATTAGGCTCAAGTAATAGTGCCGATCTAAGTAAGATCTAGCAAGAAGACCAGATGATTGCACTCTGGGAGACTGCCCCTGGATTTTTAGGATAAGTCTTGCCTCGTTCATTCAGTTATTTAGTTGGCAAGCCTCACTGAATGCCTGGTGCATTCCTATAGTCGCGCATGTGCAAGATTCACAGAAAGCTGGTCAATTTTTAGCTATGTGACTTTGGGTAAGTTGTTTGGTAAATCTGGTTCTCAGATCCCTCGTCCAGAAAAAGGACAGGTGTTTCTGAGGGTGTTCTTGCTCCACCTTTTTCTAAACTCTTAACATTCAATTTCTCAGACTCTAAAATGAGTTTAATATTATATGCTGCTATCTACTACCTACCTATCTTCTATCTTCACTGACCTGTCATCTCAATAGCTATCTGTCATCTATCTATGTCATCTGGATAAGCATTTAAAAGTACTCTCTCTGGCTTACTATTTCTTTGAATCTCCTCAAAACTAAAATGTAGGCATCCTTAACCCCATTATACAGATGAAAATTCAAAGCCAGGGGCAATTTAGCAATCTGCTTATGCTCACACAGCTGACAACTTGGCAGAACCAGCATTTCATCTGTCTGACTTCAGAGACTGGCTCTCCCTTCTTCATACTGTGTTGGGTCTATTAAGACTCCCATGGTAGAATGTGTCTGATGCGAAGAGGTCGTCGGTTCCAGGACCAAAATGGCAGAGTGGGCCCCAGGTAGGACTGGCCCATCCAGCTCGTCTGTTTGCTCTGAAAGTGGCCTTTAGAGGTTGATTTTAGACAGAAAAAAAGTCAATCTCCAGTAGTGACTAAGAGAAAACTGCAGGCTGGCAGCACCATCGATATCCTGGCTTGAGATGAAGGAACGGCACAGAGCCCTGGAGCAAAGGAAGGGCAGGCCTGGCTTCCAAAGGCTCCAGCCAAGCTGTTTCCATCTAGGCTCCTTTGGAGTTGGGTTTCTTTCATCTGCAAAATAAGAGAGATGATTATTTGCCCAGAGATTGTCATATAGGTTAAACAAGAAATGTAGGTGAATGCGTGCCGTTGAGACATGTTTATGTGAAGTTTAGCTCAGCCGACTTCTGTCAAGTGAGTACACATGTTGGGCATTTTCTGAGTCCTGGGACACAGTGATATGTTTTGATAAATGTGTCATCAGGTGATTTCATAATAAGAACACGGTAGAGCGTACTTAAGAAACGAAGATGGCCATGATGTCCATAGGCAATGTCATCTTCTGGGATCACCACTGTGCATGTGTCAGTCATTGACTGAAGGGTTGTTATGCAGTGCATGACTCTATGTGCAGCTTGAGCCATTGATCTTTCAGCAAATAATGGTCCCTTGGAAAGGCTACAGAAAAGGCATGACTTCCTAGTGGCTGGCTGGAGAGTTAGTCCCAGGGAGGCCTCCTTGAAATAAACCAAGTTAGTGGAATGGGAAGAGGGAGAGGGAGAAGCAATTCTTCTGCCCAGAGGGGGAGGCAATGAAATTGCATTGCTCTTCTCTGTTGGTGCAGCAATCCAGAGACCCTTGTCTTTGACCTTGACCTTAGCAGCAGCACTGTAGCAGGTGGTGCTGTGGAAAATATCTCCATGCCTAACAAATCAATCCATTAAAGAAATCCTCTTAGACAATGAGAAAACCCAATTGCTGGTTTGCTCTCATGAGGAATGGGTCCCACAAGTTATCCCATTACATCTTCCAACCCAGGGAACCAGGTCTCCTCCATGTGGCAGGAATCATGGTGTTCACGTTTCTCAGGATGCTTCTGGAATGGGTGACTCTTAGAGACAAGATACACACTACTGCTGGGTGACAAGTCATATTGGATGCAGATTCTTTCCCTGCCCCCAATTCCCAAGGGAGTGCTGCGATGAAGTCTTGTTAGAATCCGGAGGGGATCATAGCATAGCTGTGAGATTTGGGGTGTATTTTAAGCAATAGCTCATCTACAAACATCAGAGTACATCGAATCGCAGTTTACCACCCGTAAGAATGGAGAAATAGTTCCTACTTTGAAAGGGTTCTGTGAGCAAGAGCTCTTTGACTTAGGACTTTATGGAGGCAACAGAGGGCTTGTTGAGAGTGACTGGTGACCGAGTACAGAATCTGTAACGATCATGATAACAGTGGTGAACTCGATGCAGAGTCTGTCTATATGAAGGAGAGTCGATGGATTCCAAGGCCTATTCCCGGGGCACTGATAATAGGTTCTCTCCTCTGCCCTCCTGGAACTGGAGTTGGCCTGGTGTGGAGGAACATCAGCCTGATCCCATGCTGGCTCCTCTCCCAGGAGTCCCCTGTATGTCCCATGATCTTACCTCAGGTAGTGGATAATGAGACACATGTTCCTTGTCTTTGCTTAAGGACTCAGGAGACTCCAAAAGAGCTTCGCCTCTATCATTTGATTTCTACAGTAGCTGAATGCTCTTTCCTTCTGTGTCCTCTAAAATGTCACAGTTGTCCTGTGCTAAGTGAGGGGCTTTCTTTCTCAAGTTTCAACACACTTCTCTACACTCATCCAGGATAAATACATCCCTCTTCAGGGAGACTATCCTTTGCTGTAAACCTGGGAATGCATTTGAGTCCCACTTGGCAGGAAGTCACTCTCTACTGAGGGCAGGCTACCTTTGGAACCCCCCTATAATTTCCATGAAAAGTATCCAATGTCCTCTGGAATCAGGGTTTAAGATTAACTTAGGTTACTGCCATTTAGTCAAGCCCTGTCCAAGATTATGAAGGCTGCAGTGACACTTAGTAGTCACTTGATATCAATTCATCTCCTTCCCCGCTTTTCCTCTGGTTTGGTTCCATTTGCAATGATCTGGGGAGGTATTTGTTTCTGTCCCTTATTGAAGTGACTGGACCAGAACGCTGGACTTCTAAATGCATCTGTGCAAATATTGTCTTCCCAGGTTTGCCTTTTAATCCTCCAACCTAAGGTCCTTTGGCAAGGTCCTCGACAGCAATGGAAGTATCATCTGAGGGATGGCCGGTCATTCCCATTGTGAGCCAAGTCAGAGGAAGGCTGGTGCTCTGCCAGGAAGACCAGCTACTTGCCAGCTCCTCCTTGGCCAAGCCACTGCACACTCCGAAACGATGTGTAGTCACGTAGTTGGGAGAAAGCTTGACACTGATGCCCTCAACCCAAGTTCTCCACCCTTTCGAAGATGGGTTAAAGCAGGAATTGGCCCCCAACAATAATACCACAGAATCTCTCTGAGGATCTCCTATTAGCCAGGTACTTTCTATGCATTGGAATGTTTAGCAACACACTGAAGTGAGAATGATTTTTTCTGTGTGACAGATGAGGAAACCAAGGCTCAGAAGTTGCTTCTCCTTGGTCGAACGGTTGGAAAGTGAACACAGGTGTATCCCTTTCCTACACACAATCCTTGGAAGGGCCAGTGATCTAGGAAGTAATGAAGCCAATTTGCATTCAGTCTGAGGGAAGAGCAACTGCTGAACAGATGCCCGGATCCACTGGCCCAGTGCCATGAGGATACGGCTTTTCTTGGCAATGATGGCAAACTTGAGAAAGCATTCCACGGCATGCTCATGCTTTTCCCGTGAGTCACCCTCTTCCTCTCTTTGGAGAGTTTATTGCTAAGGAGCCATAACCATCCACCTGTGGCTCCTACCTTTCTACACCCCAGCAATCCAGAGGAGCAATTCTGTTAAGCAACATCCTCCCAGGATCATGTGGAGTTAGTGGGAAGTTAGGTTGCCCATGCTAATCAGCACTCAGGTAAAGTTCAGCTCTTCATGGGATCACGTAGGCTGATTCACTGACATCTCCAGAGAACAGGTGCCCAGTTGTTGTTTTTAACCTTAGAACCACACTACTGGTTCATCCTCACTCATTGACGTCCAAGTTAGACACCCAAGCTCCCGACGCAGGTGCCCGGATCTTCAGAGTGAGGCCCTGGCCTGCCTTTCCTTCGTCTTCATCTTCCTCTTCAGACTTCCTGCAGTTCACGCTCCAGCAGTGCCAACGTGGCCCTTTCCAGGAGCAGCCAGGGTGACCCAGGTTTTGCAATGGTTGGTCTTTCCCTTGTGCATCCCTGCCCCACCTCGTCCCTTGCCTGGTCCTGGCCCATCTCTGATCTCAGCTCTCAGAGACTCTCCTGGGGAGTCTGCCCTGATATCGTCAGCCAGACTCAGTTTCTTTCTTTTCTTGCCCTCCCATGACATCTTGTAAAATCTCTATCCCGTGGTAGGAATCATTTGTTCTCTTGTCACTCTTCTGTGGGAGCCTCAAGTGAGGGAAAGGTGTCTTATTTTTCTCAGAACATGCAATGCTTCTCAGGTGGCCTGAGTCACAGTCGCTGTTCTGGAAACCTTGGGGCCATGAAGCAGCAGCATGTTAGAATCCCTGCCATGGGCTTTGGGGTAAGAGACGAGTTGGAGGCAGGGAGGACTGGAGGGAGCAACTCACCAGCTTTTATGAATAGCCCTCACGTGGGACACAGTGGCCCCCAGGATCAGTGTCACACTGGTAAAAAGGAAATGGGTAGATTCAAACTGGCAGTCCTTCCAAGGAGGACACAATGGCAGCTTCAGGGGTCTCAGGCTGGCTCGTGCATGCAGGAGAAACCCAGCAGGGCTGAGCAGGACAGCATAGCTTCTGTCTACAGGACCCCTTTAATTTATTTAATTCATTTAATTTAATATTAAGTTGTAGATATTTATTGAAATTTTGGAGGTAATTGTAGATTTTCACACGACTTTAAGAAATAACACAAAGAAGTCCTTAAACTGGTAGTCTCAGGGAGGAAAAAATTGTCCTTGATCTCTTTCTATCAGGACTTTTCCCTCAGCCAGTTTGCAGACTCACCAGGGGGAGCCCAGTGCTAGACCCCGTGTGGATGGGAGGACACTGGAGTCCCTACTGCACCCAAGGACTCGCAGTCCGGCAGGGAGAAGGGCAAAGAAAGTAAGAATTACGCTGCTAAGTGGAGAGACTATCATTCATGTATGAGCGTAAGGCAGGGGCCATCAAGGACGCAGGTCAGATCCATTTGGGTTTTAATGGTGACGGCAGGGTGACGTGTTAGGCACAGTGTCATGGGACGAGGGTCTGTTCATGTGTCAGTACTGAGGCTTGAGGACCCGTACTCTAGTTGGAGAAGGAAGGTTCTCACGAAGGGAAGACCATCACAAAGAGACCGAGTCAGTCCACAGCGTGGGTGTCCAAGTGTGGGTGAGTTGTTTGTCCTAAAGGGAATGTAGTGTGTGCGTGGTGGAGGCTGAGGAGATGGGGAGGCTGAGGAGGCAGTGAGGAATATTCCTGGAGGCTGGTAGTTTGCTTGGACATAATCCTGATGGCAACAGGAGGGTCTGGACCATAAAAGATTTTAGGGAAAAGATTGCTTGGCTAGATTGGGATTTTGAAAGCTCCCCTTTGCCAATAAGCACTTCCTATATGAAAGTCTACCTTCTCCCCTGGGTGGAGAAGCAGGGGCTATGCATGGTGCCAGCTCAGTAACCTTCCTGGACATTCTTGGTCTAAGCCTCCGTCCTCTACCACACAGCTCTGCAGATGAGAATTCAGACTGCAGGAAGAGCCCGGCTGCTTCACTGAAGCAGGTCGTAAGCATCGTAAGCTCAAGGACCTGTTTGCGGGCCTCAGGCAGGGGGTCTACTGGAGCAGGGCCCGAGTGTGGAACAAGCTCTCAGGCTACCATTCCAGGGCCATTTCCGGAAGCCGGGATCTTTGCTTCCTGTGTGGTGCCAAACTTGTCCTCTCAGCTCAGTTTCCCCACCTGGACAAGCGGCAGGACCGTCTGTAACATCTCGGGTGCCTTGGGAATGAGTAACGCGATGGGGATCTGAGGAAGGCGTAGGGCAGCGGGAAGGCTTGCTCTTCTTCAGTCTGCAGGCAGGACTCCAGCACTGTGGGCAGGTGACATGTGCTGTCCACATGCCCTTCCTCAGGGCCACAGATTTGGCTATGCATCAGCCCGAGGCCTTGGCCAAAAACAAACAAACAAACAAAAACTCCTCCTTTTCCTTTTTTTTTTTTTCCAGTACCAGGGATTGAACCCAGGGATGCTCTACAACTGAACTATATACACACCCCCATCCTCTTTCATTTTTTATTTTAAAACAGGGGTTCATTAAGTTGCCCAGACTGGCTTCGAACTTGCAATCCCCCCACTTTGGTCTCCCTAGTCACTGGGATGATAGGCATGAGCCACCATTGCTGGTTCCAGAAAATCATCGTCTACTGCCTGGCTAGTAAGTTTTCTCACCTGTAAAATGGAGCTTTATGGTGCAACTTTCAGGGTATTACTTTTTTTTCAGTGCTGGGGGATTGAACCTGAGGCCTTGTGCATGCTAGGCAAGTGCTCTACCACTGAGCCACATCCCCAGCCCTCTCATGGGACAATTTGAAAATAGCGCTTTGTACATAATAAGTGCTCAGCCAATGTTTGATGTTTAAAAAGAAAAGGAGATCTTAAGCATCTGAGGCCTCTCTTGTGCATAGGGGTCATCGAATCCTCCAGAAGCCTCAAGAGTCTACAACACAGGACTGAACAGGCAGGTCTGGGATCAGGTCCTGTGTCTGCCATTTATTAATGATGAGGCTTTAGACAAGTCCCTCAAAGATCCATGGTTTTTTCAAATTGCTCTTTTCTGTGTAAAGGTAAGATAAGATCAAGGGTACAGAGTGGTCTCACATAATATGGGCCTCTGTGTCAGTATTGGAGTTTTCTTGATGTTGGCTTCTATTGCATTTACATACCAACTGCCACTCCATGCTGAAGATGAGAGGACCTATCCACCTGGGCTGGGGGACACAAGGATCTCATCCACAAGACACCACGTACAAAATCTTGGCTTTGAACTCTTTCTGGGATGGTCAGGCGGCTGTGTAGAGAGATCATGAAAGGATTGCATCTGCAGTGCTGGGCCACAGACACGTGGCAGTAGCAGCAGCAGCAGCACCACAGGGCACATCCACCTTTGGGACCTAGGAAGTCATGCTTCTTATGTCTGAAGGCCATTTGTGACCTTTAATAAACAACCCACTCTGCCCCCTCATTACAGAGACACTAGATAGATGGTATCCAGTGCAATCTTTATTTTTTAAAGTTTTTATTTGTTCTAATTAGTTACACATGACAGTAGAATGCATTTATGCATTTTGATAAATCACACATAAATGGAGTGTAATCTCTCATTTTTCTGATTGTACCTATTGCAGGATCATGCCGGTCATGCAGTCATGTATGTGCATGAGGTAATAATGTCTGTTTCACTCTACTATCCTTCCTACCCCCATACCCCTTTCCTTCCCTTCACTCCCCTCTACCTAATCTAAAGTACAGTGCAATCTTTTTGGAAGCCCTCTCTTTGACAGATTATTTTACATGATGCAAGCAATGAAAATTCACCCTCAGTACCCAGAAATGATGAGCATTCCTGGTGCATCCAAGACCCTGGAAAAGAGAAGCCCTGGGTTCTGCTTCTAGGAGTGTTTGGAAGTTCATTTGGAGGCGGAAATGTGGCTGCATTCAGAGAGAAACCAAGTGGGAAACTGTTCACTCGTTCATTCACATCTTCATTTAACTAATATTCACTGAGTTTGGGCTGGGCTTCACGTTGCTGCTGCTGGGAATACAAACCCCAGAGCATACAGCTCCAGTCTGGGAGGAGATAAAATAGTAGAACCACATTGGAAGGAACGGTGGCAAGGGTGTGTAGTAATTAACTAAGCATCACCCGAGGAAGACTCTGGGTTGATGAGTTCTGGAGATTGATTCCAGTAACTCTGTTAAGAACCACCGCTGAAGATCCGGAGGAGGCAGAGAACTTGGAAGTGGCTCAGAAGGATGAATGGATTCATCTGGAAGTCGGGTGATCCTTGCTGGGAGGGCAGCAGGCTCACAGGCTTGCCCAAAGGCAGTCTTCTAGAAGCCTTTGGAAGGCAAGTGAGAGGGCAGCCAGCATGCATCCCAGAGAAGGCACCAGAAGAAGAGAGAGGCAAAGCAGGGTGCTCAGCTAGCTGAGGCCGGGAAATCAGGAGATAAGCCAACATCCGGGGCACTTAGCAGAGTGCAATAACTGTAATAGTTTATGTTTAACTTGCTCTGTGCTGCCAAGAGCTTAATTTAGATTAATTGAGTTTTCACAGCAACACTATAAAGCCAGCTCAAGGTCATGCAGTTAGTATATGGAAGATCTGATTATTAAATACGTGTGACCTTGACATCCAAAACTATGCTCTAAAATCTAAACCACTGGAGTGCCAGAGAGGATGGGGAGGACGGGCAGAGTGGACTCTCCTTACCCCAGGGTTCCTGTGGCTGCCAGCTTCTAGGTCTACCATGACCTGGGCATTATTTCCTTGCCAAATTCAAAATTGCTTGCCTTTGTGTTCTGTAGGATTTCTTGTTTTTTGCAAAACGTCTTTTGTTCCTGCAACAATTTTTCTTCTTTCAGAAGCCCCTACTCCTCAGCTTGCCTGAGAGCACTGTGCTATTGTCTGCTGGACTTCTTGTGCTTCAAGTTCATCCCCTTGTCCCTAGGATGCCCCACATCAGCCTTGCCTAAGAAACCCTGCACCTTCCCCTTCCCATCAGCGTCTCCCACCGTCCTCTCCAGCTGCTGAATTTTGCAGTATCGAAATGTACTTCTGTATCTCTCATTTGCTAGGTCAGCCCTGTTCTGCACCAGCTGAAAAGGAATAATCAGAACCAAGTGCTGCATTAACTTCCATAACAGGGGTCAGCCCATATTGGGTCTGCCTTCAGGGGCCTGGCATGGTGGAGGAGAGTGCTGGCCACAGTGAAGGGTCTGTACAGAGGGAAATACTCTAGAGATAGCCTCTGCCCTGAGGCTGATTGGGAACACCAGGTGGTCCCCATGGAGCTGCCCCCTAGCTGCCTGGAGCAACATGACCAGGTGTAAGGGTGAGGCCTGGCCTGACTCTGGGATATGAGGTCACATATCCAACAGTCCCTGTACCTGACACTGTGTCTGCTGCTTTGAAACACTCAACCAAGGGATACTACGGCTGCCCTCATTCACAGATAGGGAAACCGTCAAGAGGAAACTGAGGCACGGAGAATTTGAGTGAGTTGCCCCATGTCACAGAGATAGAAAGAGGTGGAATGGAGATTTGAACCCAAGGCCTCTAGCTCCAGCGGTGCCTGGGCTGCTGCAGCTGCCTCTCCCTAGTGAGTACTGTCTCTGCGGGATACCCAGTCTCCCTGATGGTGCCAATCCGTTCAAACCCCAAGGCCTGCTGAAGTCACTGGTTCTTTTGCTCAGTGGAAAGAGCACTTGGAATTCCAACTAGATGGTCTTACCCAAATCTCTCTACCCTCACAAGGACCTTGGGTAAACTAGTTTCCTGAAGCCTGTTTCTCCACACTAGCACAGGGTATCTCTGCTGGTCTCTTGGGGTTTTCATGAGAGTTAAAGAGGCCATAGGGGTTTGGACTTTTCCTGTAGGGACAGCTCCCATCGATGGGGTGCACCCTGGGGACAATACCTATAATGTCTTTCTGCTGTTGGTGGGGCTGTCCATAGTGCCCAGTGGCTCTTCAGGCATCGTTGGAGGGCAGCCCTTTGTCACCTAGAGCATGGTGGCCTGTCAGTGCCTTTCTCACTCCCTAGGTGTGTCAGGGGATGGGCTTTGAGAGATTCAGGAAGCCCAGAGACACATTTCTGTGCTCTTAGCTTGATCCCAGTAAATGCTTCTGAGACAGAATGATTTAAAATATCAGCTGGCTTTTATCTCCCTGGATTTGCCTCCTCTCCTTTCTCTTTCACTTTCCTCCACTCAAGCGAGCAGAAGGTCCCTGCTTCTGGACCTCAGAGTTTTATCCAGGTGGCTTATGGCTGGAAGTCTGTGGTTTAGTTTAAGCCTTGAGAAACCAGACTCCTGCGGGGTTCAGGCAGGTGGAGGGCAAGCAAGACACAGGAACGAGCTGGGTATCAGCGTGATTCACTCGGAGCCAAGGCAAGCCGGGGTGTGCATATGCATGCTCCATCCCAAAGGGAGCAGCCAGCTGTCAGCTTCGACCTAGAGATGCCAACTTTTGAAAGGAGAGAATTCTGGCTCTTGGTGGGAAATCTGATTTTAAGGTTTGGCCATTAATCAATTTATTTTTTGGTAGTATTAGGGGTTGAACCCAGGAGCAGTCTACCTCTGAGCTACATCCCCAGTTCCTGGCTTTAAAAAAAATAATTCTGTGACAAGGTCTCCCTAAGTTGCCAAGGCTGGCCTTGAACTTGCCATCCTCCTGCCTCAGCCTCCTGAGTGGGATTATAGGTGTGCCTCACCACTCCTAACTAAGTCAATTTATTTTTTAAAGCCAGGAGCAGGTCAACCTGCTGGGAAAAACTCACATTGACAGCAGTCGGCTGGCCTCTGGTGTAGCCAAGGATTTGAGGGAAGAAGTCCCCAAGTGACAGAGTTTTACCAAAGTTATGGGTATAGAGGAAGGGAAGACTTTGGATTCTTAGAGCATAGGAGATGCACCCTAATCCCCAAAGTACCCCAGAGGCATGGCAAGATCCACAGGAACCTGAAGTACCTCTTGCCACATGGTAGGCTGATAGACCTGCAGGGGCCACATGGACGGGAAATGGCAGGGGAGGAGGGGACAGACCATGTTAAACCACGGCAATGAGTTCAGAATTGTACTCAGATGCTTTTCAGATGCTTCACTGCAGAGTGAGAGAGGAGACTCAGGTTGAACTGGCACGATGTCTCTGGAAGGCACCAGACCCCACACTGGGTGTTCTGTGTCATTATTTTGTTTAATTCTTATGAAAACGCTTTCGTAGAGTCAACCTGTGCCATTCCTGTCTCCTAGGTGTAGACAGGAGGTGTGACAAGAGTCCGACTGCCCAAGGTACTTCAATTTGTGCCTGGTAGGGTAGGGAGTGAGTTGGTGTTCCAGCGTCAAATTCTCCCAGGTCTATTGCTGTTTATTCATTTATTTTAAGGCATGGGTTAATTGGTGAATTCCTTCTCAGAAAAGCAGAATGTTTTCACTCACACATCTTCACAGATCTTCATTGCCTGCTAGACCTGATACGGATCCTTGGAAATCTGTGTTGTTGACCTACATCTTTGAGGGATGGTGTTGCTCTTTCCTTAGGTGATGACAGGCTGAGGGTCGCTTGCTGAGGAACTGTTATGGTTTGGATATGAGATGTCTCCCAAAAGCTCTTGTGTTGATTCAGGAGGTGAAATGATTAGATTATAGGACCCATTACCTAATCAGTGGATTAATCCATTTGATGAATTATTAATTTGAAAGGACTAATTTAATAAGTGGTAACTGTAAGCAGGTGAGGCAGGGCTGGAGGAGGTGGTCACTGGGGGCATATCCTTGGCTCTTCCTGCTCTGTCTCTGCTTCCTGGCTACCACAAACTGACAGTTTCCTTCCAGTATGCCCCTCTGCCATGATGTTCTGCCTCATCTTGGGTCCAGAGCAATGAAGTTGGCCAACCATGGACTGAATCTCTGCAACCAAGGGCTCAAAATAAACTTTTCTTCTTCTAAGTCATTCTGGTCAGGTATTCTGTCACAGTGATACAAAGCTGACTGACACAGGAGCAGAAGCAAGTATCCCAGGTTGCACTGGGATGGTAATCGATGGGCGGCCATGGGAAAGGTTATTCCACACTTTTCTTATTTTTTAAGTAAATGAACTTGGGAATCTAGTCTTTCCTCACTGAAGTATGGCTTTACCCAGATCAGTGCTCCCCTGGTAGGAAAAGCGTATTTTAAAATATTTGTAAGAAGATGCCACGTGAGGAGCAGCATTGGGTAAGCTGCAGGGGCACTGAAGGAGCAGCAGAGCGTGGTGGGCAGGCAGCCCTCTGGACTTGATGACACCATGGATCAAAGAGTCAACAGGGACTCTGGTGTAACTTGGCTGATAGCCCTCAGACCACACCATCTCTCCTTCCAACCAACGTCACCATCTCAGGGCACATGGGAAGCTTGGAAATGAGACACTGAAAAGGTCACTCGGAGAGCATCATCACTTCCAGACCACTCTCTCATAAGCTCTCTTGTCATTTCTTTGGCCCCTTACACCAACTCTGTGTTGCTCCATTACTTGGATCTCTGTAAAGTGAGAAAACTGGGAAGAATGCGGCAAGGAACGATGGATGGATCCAGGCTTTGGGGTCAAACAGACCTAGTCTCCAGTGGACTGTCCACCATTCATTCACTCACTTCGCAGACTTTTTATTGGCTAGCTAGCATGTGTTAGAAATGGCACTAGGCGGGCATGACGCCATGGACTAGTGACTCAGAAAATTGCACTAGACTCTGTGCTTCCCAGGTCCCTGCACTCAGTTCAACCATCTGCCACCACCATCTTGAGATTCTTAACAACAGTTGGCCTACATTTTCACTTTGTGCTAAATTATGTAGCTGGTCCTGATGTGAGGTGCAGAATCCAGGGCTGAGCCAACAGCGACCATGGCTGCCCTGGAGGAGGGGGTAGAGTCGGAGGTTAACTTTTGATTCTGTTTTCTCATCTGCAAAATGGAGATAGAACACCAGAGCTCGTGCACATCAATGCCACCCCAGAGACTGGCACAGGTGCTTGGCTTGCTCAGGACACAGCTTCCCGTTTCCCTTGTCTGTCAATGATGTCGAGTTGGTGTTCTCCCTGAAGCCTTCCTCCCGTTGTCTCTCCTGACCTTCTCCTTCCTCCACGCAGCCTTTCAAGGGGAGCCTTCTTCCCTGAAGCCCGGCCGTGCCTTTGTCTTTCACCCTGCCGCCAGGCGCACACGGGACCCAGGCCTGCCCGTGTGTCCGCCTGGGAGCCGGAATTCCTGCAGGGCCTTGGATTTGCTGTGGCAGTGCCCTCATGGAGCAGGGAGGATTCTTCAGGCGGGTGGAACCCAGGGGGCCCCTAGAGCTGAGTGTCATGGACAGATGGCAGCTTCTGATTCACAGCATCTGTTGGTGTCGGGCGTCAGAGACCACAGCCAATTGATTCTCAGAGCCTTTTGGTTGAACAGGACTCTGGCCATTGCTGGAAATGAGGCCAGAGTTGTTGGCAGTGCCAGGCATTTTTCAAGGAAGCACAAGCAATTCAAGATAATCCATGGATGAGATTTTCATCCTGGGATCCCCAATTTCCCTGAGGAATGGTGGCCGGTTGCCGGATGATGGTGAACTAAGCAGTTTATATGAATGCCTTTGAGAACTGGAGGCCTCAGGAGGAAGTCAGAGTGACCTGATATATAGCATGTAATAGAAGAGGAATGAATGTTTCAAAGGCAGGAGCAAGAGTTTTGGAGTCAGCAACCCCGGGTTCAATTCCCACCATTGACTCTTATTAGCTGTTTGTTCTTAGGCAACTTGCTGACCCTCTCTGAGCCTCAAGATCCCTGTAAAGTGGAGATAATATTACCTATCTCCCAGGACTGTGTGTAAAATACTTGGCATAATACCCGGATCCCGGAACTCTAATTCGGATTCCTTTCCCTTCTTGTTCTGTTTTTGGGTCTTCTTTTGCTGAAAGGCTGGGAGGTGAATTCTAAAACCAGCCGAAGAGGCTACTTTTCATGAGTCCTGCATATGTGAGTTTCTCCATGGCTCATTCCATGGATAATTCCCACTACATTATCATATCAATACTTGTCACTGTGACATGGTTCAAGTTGACCTCCAGCTCAACAGCTCTGGCAAAAAAACCAGTGCTAACTCACGCTGGGAATCCTCAGATCTCAACACTCTTTTGCCTTCTTGGAGACAACAGACTACTCATGAGCTTCAAGTTAGACGCTGTTTCTCTGCTCCGGTCTCAACACCATCCGAGGAATTGCCACCGGCCAGCGTTGCTGCCTCCTACCAAGTCTCTTCCTGATGATCCGGAGCTTGTCCACCTACCCACTGGTTCTCTGAATGTCGACCTGACGCCAGCACTGGGAACACAATGGAGTTTAAGCCACGTGCTTACCTAGCTTTCAGGAAGACCCCCATCTGGAGGACCCTGAGTGACAAGCGAGTCCCGCTGTGTGCTGAGAGAGCTGAAGCCAAGGATGTGCAGAGCAGGCTCAAGGCAGAGGAAGAACCTGCCAGACATCACGTCTGATCCATGCCAGAAGCCAGAAGCAGTGAGTGGACCTATGCTCCTCCCCTCCGTCCCCTGGAGGGACTGCCACCTCCTGTGCAGCGCCTTCAGCTCTCTCAGCTGACCTCAGTTCTCACACAGCCCCTTGGTGGCGAGGGAACTGTGTGCTCCCTGCCGCGAGGCTCTTTGGAGCCTCTGCGTCTCCTGCCTCCCTCTCAGTTCAAGCCTTGACCCAACACTGCCCCACCATGAGGACTTCCTGGGTCCCCCAGTTCCTCCTCCTCGCTTTTGACAATGCTCCTGTGGGGACATAGATGACTGTGCCCTGTGTCACCTTTCTGTCCACGTTTGTCTCAAGGACCCCATGAGCTGCACTAGAGTCGGAACCACACCCTACACCCCGCAGTCCCTCAGTGCCGATGTTCATGGGGTGAGCTGGGGAATCAGCGAGTGGATGGAGTACACACGCTGAGTGCATATCCTAGGGTGCTCCAGGGGAGGGAGTCATACATTCTCAGTGTTTTTGCTGGTGCCAATTCGGGCGAAACGGTTTTGGTTTTGGCGAGTTGGCGCTGACAACAATTGGGCGAGAAAAACAGTCACCGCTGTTGACTGAGGACTCGCTACGCATCAGGCTCCACGCTAAATCCTCGTCGTGGTGACAACATCTGATCATCACGCCATCTTTACAACACCGCTAGAAGATGACCACTTCACAGGGAGAACGACCCAGGCACAGAGCGGCCCAGGCACTTGACCAAGGACCCTCAGGAGTCGGCCGTGGAGCTGAGGTCTGAACTCATGCAGTCTGGCTCCCAGGTCGGAGACCCTGACCTTGGCGGTGGACTGTCTCCGGCACCCTAAGGGCTAGCGCGAGGCAGATTCCCGGCAGGGTGGACTGCCTCGGGGAGTCACTCTCACGCGCTGTCACTAACAGGGCTCTCCAAGAGGAAAGGTATTTTTGGTAGAGATGTGCGCGGAGAGGCCCAGATCCTGTGGGTTCCATCGAGGAATTTCCGGGGTTGTGGACGGCAGCATTGCCGCCTCGGGGCCCACCTTCACTCAGGGAAAAGCCCGGGACCTAAGGGTCTTCCTCCTCCAACCAGGCAGCACGTGCCAGTGTGTGGCGATGCCGGCGTGAATGGAGGTCCCGTGGTCGCGTGTGTTTGTGAATACACAGCCTCCCGAGGTCTGTGCCAGCCTACCGGCCTGTTGCAGAGCTGCCAAGTCGTTCTTTTGAAAAGCATGTTGGCTACTCACCCATTTTCTGCTGTCATGGTTTGAACAATTGTTTCCCAAAACTCTTTCCTAACAACACCAAGGGGTTGGGAAAGGAAAGAAAATAGAACAGAACAGGACTATAGAATTTACTGGGGAGGAAAAATCTAAAATAGACCCACCACCACTGTTGGCCACCTGCACTCTGAAGTTGGACGGACACTGGGTCCTTCACCATTGGTCACCGCTTCTAAGGGGGCAGCCTTTTTCTGGCAAAGGCCGTGGTTGTTTGGATTTAGACTGGAGGAATTTCTCTTCACCTTTTGCAAGTTTTCAGCTGGCTATTGTGCTGTCCAGGACAGGAAGTGGTAGCCAGCAATGGCTTGGAAGCATCGGGTCCTTGAAGGTGTCCTACATCAAGGTGCTGCGGAGCTGTGTGCTCCGGCAGAGCTCTTTGGTCTGCAGGTGATGGCTTCCCCCGCTGTCTGCTGATTGAGCCCTTTTCCTACACCAGAAGAACAGGGCTGCACACCCCACCAGCTGTCCTTGGACTCTTCCCAGTCCTCTGACTCAGGCTGGAGCCAGGTCAGGTTTATCAAGCACCCACTGCCCTCCTGAAAGTTTCTGCTCCTTTTGTGTTTTGTTTTAGAACCTGCATGTTTTAGAACACAGGGCTGCCAGCCGCTTGGGAGGCTGAGGCCGGAGGATTGCAAGTTCAAGGCTAGCATGGGCAACTTGGCCCATATCTCTATACAAAATAAATAAATAGGTAAATAATTTAAAAAGAGCTGGGGATGTAGCTCAGTGGTAAAAATGTTCCTGGGTTCCATCCCCAGTGCTGAAAAAAAAAAAAAAGGAATGATAGTAGAGTGAAACAGACATTATTACCTCATGTACATGTACGACTGCATGACCCATGTGATCCTGCAATATGAATAATCAGAAGAACGAGAGATTACACTCACTCCACTTATGTATGATCTATCAAAATGTATAAATGCATTCTACTGTCGTGTACAACAAATTAGAACAAACAAAATAAAACACAGAATATATGTGTATCTATTTATCTTACACATATTAAAGAAAGTATACATTTATTTGAAATATCTACATTTAACATATATGAACAGACACCTGTATTTTATAACAGATGCAAAATATCTGAGCTTTCTCTTATTTTTATAAAAAAATAGGTATACTTATGTATATATAATTAAAATTTTATAGATAGAATACTTGTTTCTTTCCTGAGCAATTACTTGGAGCTATCTACCTAGCCACGTGTTTATATCTATATTTGTGGGTGGGTAGAGGGATGGACAGGAACGAGATGCTTCACACGCTGGTTGACGTACACACATGAGCTCCTTCTGCAGATGCACGTTCCGCCTTCCCAGCTCCCTGTGCGCACGCGCGCCATCTCGCGCGTTTGGTTTTCTCTTTCCTAAGCGGCCACACTGCACTGTTCGTGGCCAGCCCACGCTGCCGTCGGCCCGGCCGGGCTGCGCTGCCATGGGAGCAGAAGCGGTCCCCAGCCCGGTAAAATCTCTCCCTGGCTTGCGCTGGGAGGTGTGGAAGTGTTCTCCCGCTTTCCATACCCCTGTGACCGCCACACAATCATCACTTTGTTTTTCTTCTCCCTTTCTTACTATTTTTCAACAGGCCCTTTTAAAATTTTTTTTTTAATCAAATAAAAAATTTAATGTGTCGTTCAAGGGAAATTCAGTCCGTATGTTTCAGATTCATTTACAGTTAAATCATCAGAAGGAGTTTCGCAATCTCGGCTTGGCAGCCAGGCGCCCTCTCTGACTTGGAACCGAGATGTGCTGGGCGACAGGGGCTGATTGCTCTGGCCTCCCTGCACCGCCGCCAGCCTGTCCCGGAGGCGGCAGGGCAGCCGCTGGAGGTGGAGCAGGCTCCCGCAGGTGACTGTGGACTAGTCCATGTGCTCCAGGGCCACTTCCCTCGAATGGACTCTGTATTGACCTGTGCATGTCTCCACCCGCGCTAGGCACTCCCTGCACTTACTGACCTCTTGCGCCTCATGCCCTTATCTCGAAATCCGGGAAACACTAACAGGCCAGGAATAGCACCTGTGCTCTCCAGGCAGGTGGCAGCTTTCGACCTAGTGAGCCTCTCAAGTCACGGCCACCCTTCCTGCGACACTGCTGTCAGCAGGGTAGGCAATTCCCAATACCATAGTCCCCCAACACCGGAACCCAGTGGCTTCACTTTCCTTATTTTCAGCCATCGGTGGTCAACAGTGTTCTGAAGATGTTAAATGGAAGATTCCAGGAACAAACCATTCATAAATCTTAAATGATTTTTATTATAGTATATTGTTATAATTGTCCTATTTATTTTATTATGAGTTACTCTTGGTCCTTTCTTACTGTGACTACTGTGCGGACTCCACTTTATCACAGGCATGCATGCATGCATGGGGAAACCCGGGGTACACACGTGGATGCAGTTTCAGGTGCCCTCCACTGATGGACAGGACCCCATTACCACCGCCTCTTCCTCAGAGAGGGATCCTCTTCTCTGCATGGCTCTCTCCTCTCTCGGCTGTCCCTGACCCGCTGCAAGTCCACAGGGCCGGCTCCAGCCCTCTTCTTTTCTGTCTCCACACTCCCCAGAGCAGGTTCATTTTCCCCTTACAGATTTAACAATTTCTACTGGATTTCCGGCCTCAACTTCTGTCCTGAGATTTAGGCATAGTCCCCCCACATTTCATCCCCAGGCACCCGGATGTTGCGAGGTGCCTTGAACTCAGCAGATCCACAGCAAGTCCACATCCCTGATGTCCTCCCTCACTCCTCGTCTGGCAGATGGCTTCTCCCGCTCCACTCTGATCCTTGTTTTGGTTAAAGTATCACCATCCACCTAGTTACCTGAGCCTGGGCACTCATCTTGGTGACACTCTTTTTAACTGTCAGCTGATAGTTGGCTGATTTTGTGAATTTTCCAAATTTGCCCCTTTCTCCCCTTTTTCATGTCACAGCATTCAGGCTCTCAGCAATCTTCTGGTGGCAGTTGTGATAGCGGCGGCAGTAGCCGCCCCTGTCTCTGGGCTCCAAGCTGGGCTGTCTTGCTGATTCCTCCACTTGCAACTGGAGTGAGCCCCCAGGCCAGGTAAGAGTCACACCACTCCTGTGACTGCAAGGTGTCCAAAGAATCCCAACACACTCCTGACTTGGTCCTCAGTTCCTCCTGCTGCCTGACCCTCAGTGACTGGCTGGCCCTTATCCCTGTTCTCACAGTGTGCCATCGGTCTCCATAGCAGCCTGCTAACTCCAGGGTGAGGAACCGCTTTCTAAATGGTTGCATCTGGTGACATTCCGGATGTATTTATTGTTTGGTAGCTCTGGCTATCAGGGAGGCAGAGGCCTAGGGGTGCCTCTCTGAGCTCCCCCAGCACGCCAGCTGCCTGCTTGCCTACCCAGAAGAGCACCGTAGACCCATGGTAAAGCCGGCTTCCCCAGGGGGCCACCCGTGCAGCTTCTTACTGACCCACGGTTCAAGGAGGCCTGGGTGTGTCACTTCAAGACCCCATTGCAGGAGAGACAGCCATCTCTGGGGACACAAGGTAGGACTTTCGACCTGTTCTTCCCTCCTCACCAGATGGGAAGTACCCCAAATTCCAACCAGACTTATGGCTAGTCTTGCGGGGAGCTGTGGATTTCTGACCTACAGATGTGGATGTCAGTTTCCTCCACATTTTTACAGTAAGAGGAAAGAACTAACCACGGCCAAGTGCCTTCAGTGAGCCTTGCTCCTTGACCATGGCACCCACTGCAACGGGGACCCAGATTGCTCTCACAGGCAGTGACGGCCTACACGTTGCTTCAGCATCTAGAACAACGTGCGGTGAGGGTCTTTGAGTGTTAGAAACCTCCCCTGTAAGTTCTGGGAAAAGGTACGCCCGTGCAAGTCACAGGTTAGTGGACCAAAGACAACCAAGCCCAAGGAAGAAAGGAAGGCCCTGGGGGAAAATAACTGGAATGTCTTTTCATAGCTTTGCTGGTAATCTTTGGTAGCTTCGGTTACTGACTAAGCTTTCCCCAAGAACTCCAGATACCTGTTCAGAAATACCTCTGCAAGTGTGTAAATCAAGTTAAACTGATGCCTGTACAAGTTCCCAAGGGGTCCTAGAGAGGGAGAGATACAGTTGGCCTGGGTTGGAGCGGGAGCTGGAGAGGGAAGGGATATTTATGATGGGTTTCAGAGTATAAATAAGAGTTTTCTGGGCAGAGAAGAAGGAAAATCTTTCACTGCAAATGTGGTAACATTGTGAAATCACGTTTAAAAGCTAGTAAATGAGTTCAGTATGACTGTAGCCCATGGAGAGAAGTGAAGCAAGAAAGAGCCCCAGGAGACGAAGGGCTGGGTGTGGGTCTGAGAGGCCTGGGCACTACCTTTACATTAGGAAGAGCCCGAGGGGGCGGAAGGACTTTTCCTGTAGCAAGTTCAAGTTTCCTGGAAGCTGGGTGCAGTGGCACACTCCTGGAATCCCAGCAGCTGGGGAGGCTGAGGCAGGAGGTCACAAGTTCAAAGTCAGCCTCAGCAGCTTATCAAGGCCCTCAGCAACTTACTGAGACCCTATCAAAATGAAAATGACCCGTGACGTGGTTCAGTGGTTAAGGGCCTCTGGGTTCATTCCCAAGTACAAAAAAACAAAAACAAAACAAAACAAAAAAACCCCCAACAATTACAACAACAACAACAACAGAAAAAACAAGTTGACTTGAACGCTGGCCCCTACACCCTTTCACTTCTGTCTTCCTTTCTTCCCCACGGTGATATCAAACGGGGTTCATCTAAGTGAGAGAACAGGTCTAATTCGGGAATCCTTCCTAGAGAAAACAGAAAACAAAAATCAAAACAGAAACCTGGGGAATTCACAGAGAGGCATGCCCAGGCAGCAACCAGCTCCCGGCGGGCTGGCTCAGAGGGAGGGCTGACCTGGAGGCTTGGACTCGGCGGGACCAGCCCCAGGGCCCTCTCCCTTGCATCACTTCTCCTTTGGGCGGGGGATCAGGACAGGAGAGGTGGGGAGGAGGAGACTCTCAGAGCAAATATTTGTCACTAAAGGGAAATCTTGGCAGGCCTCGGAATCACAGATAATTAAGAGATATGATTTATCATTGGTGATGTTTCCCAGGCACGGCCAGAGTGTGACTAAGTGTTTTCCGAGCCGCTTGGCCCTGCAGCCTGCAGTGCTGCTGGGGGAGGCTCTGCTTGCACGACAGGGGCCTTGCAATGGTCCCTGGGATGCCTGTGGGTCTTCCAGTCACACTTCCCTGGGCAGGTGGCCTGGGAGAACGCAGAGAACAAGCAGGCTCAGGGTATCGACCCTGTCATAGCACCCAGCGGCTCACCTAGCCCAACCCAGCCGCCTCCATTTCCTCAGTTGTAGAGTTAATAGGAAGAGTCTCAAATGGGGTGATTTTGGCCCCCAGGAGACACAGCATTGTCTGGAGACACTTTTGATTGTCATGACTGGGAGGAAGGGCATCTGGCAGATAGAGCCCCAGGATGCTGCTCAACACCCCACGGTGCTCAGCACGTGCCCCCGGCCCTGTGTGCAGGTGGCCGAAGCTGAGGGGGCCGAGCAGCAGCACCGACCTCACAGTTGTTGAGAAACTGAGTGAGATCACACATCTGCTGCCTGAAACGGGGGGTTCTGGGTGAATGGGTCATTAGAAATTGGCTGCTAAGGTCATTTCTGGAAAGGCCACCACAAGGCCACTGATCTGGGGTAGAACTCAAGGAGAGATCCCAACTGGGCAGAGGTGGGTGACCCTCCCCACTTCCCTTCTCCTCCCAGCGTCCACTGAGCATCTCCTTGCAACTGGCCATTTGGGCTACAGTGGTGAGCCCTATAAAGAAAGCCCTGTAAAGCCTGGTAAGGGGCCTAGACCATGGGTGGGTGTGGGTGATTGCTGCCCTGAGAAGGGGCATTCTTGCAGAGATGGGGAGGCTGCAAGGGCAGGTGTCTGCTGCAATCTGCATCCAGCATCCTCCTCCGATCCGGAGCTCCCCTCCTTTCCTGAGGCCAGCTGACAGCCCTCTCCAGATGACCAGCTGCTGCTGGCTGGACGGAGTGGTCCTGGGCCAGCTCCCTAGGTGTGGAGCTGGGCAGGGAGCTTGGGATCAGCCCTGCCTGTTGGCCTGGCCTGCAGCTGGCCACAAGGGGCTTTGCAGAAGGAAGGGTGGGGGCTTAGCGGATCTGGGGCCCTGTGCTCAGGCTCTGGCTGGAAGGGAACCTGGCTGGGTGCCAGGGGTGGACTCTTGGCTCTCGGTCTCCTTGAAGAGGGGAGGGGGCTACTTGTCCTCCACCCCCAGGTCCTGGCCGCTGACCTGGGGCTGCCTGCCACAGCAGGGGCAAGGCCAGCTTCCAAGTTTAGGAGTGCGTCTGCAAGTGGGCCTTTGCCATGGCCGGTGGGGGAGCGAACACTGAAAAAAGGAAAAGAAATAAAAACAGTGCCACCAGTGCCATCCATCCTCACGGGTTTCCTAAGGTGCCTGCCTCCTCCGACGCTGGGAGGGACATTAAGGAAGTAGAGTCAACAGGACCAGTGTTGATGGAAGCGTGAGGGCTGGGAGGGAGAGAGTGGGGTGCCCAGAGCCATCTCCATCTTGCTGTCCTTCATGCTTCCGTTTAGCAAGCCCTGGCTGAGTGTCCCCTGCACAGCCAGGACCGGACGAGGCACTGCGGTGGTCCCAGCAGGACCATGAGTACGGAGCGAGCCATGTCTGCCTGTTCATGGTGGTGTCCTGGAGACCCAGTGTAGAGCTCCAAAGATGGCAGATGATTTGAGAGTCACCCAAGAAGTGTGGGTAACAAACAGTTCCTCAGGGCAGCCGTGCTGGCCATGCCTGCATCGCGAGTGGGTGCGTGCCTTTCTGGAGGAAGGGGTCAGCTCTCCTGGGAGTTCAGCGGTGCAAGACCCTCACCAGATGCAGCCGCCTCTCTTGGGGTTCCTCAGCCTCCACAGACCGTGAGTCCAAAGAAACTTCTTTCTTTATAAATTACTCAGTCTCGGCCATCCTGTCTTAGCGATAGAACAGGCTTATGGTGGGGCACCACAAATGAGCGCTGAGGAATAAATCCCCAGGGTTTATGGACGAGTTGGGGGAGAAAAGACAAATGCTGGCAACCATCCTCTGTGATCACCCAGGGTAGCAAGGAGTATGGGGAGGTTGGAGCTGGGGAGGGGGCCCGGAGAGGAGGTTCAAGGCCTGCCCAGGTAGAGAGGGCTTTGGAGGCAGGTCCAGGATACTCTGAGGGTACCTTCCCCGGAGCCATTGCAGTGAACAGTCAGGTCAGAGATTTAGGGCAGAGCCATCCCTGGATGAGGGCTCAGTGGGAGACGTGGAAGGCTTCGGAGTGGCGCATGAACCAAGGCGGAAGGCCCATTCTTGGCTCCAGGCTTGCTCCTGGGAGCGTTCTTCTTGCTAAGCCACCACCCGTCTCCACTCTGCCAACAGAGTCAACACAGTCCCAGACTTGGGAGGAATCTTGCAGGCCCAACCCCAGCAAGCCCCTCCTGCGGCTCCTCACCGTCCCCTCGAATCTGTCGTGCAGGATGTGCTCAGCACCTCTGGTGCCCTCTACCACAGGGCAGCAGGGCCACGGCAAGGTGCTGTCCTGCTGGCCACGCCTGTCCTTTAGATGGGTGGCATCTGGTCAGCCAAGCGTTTAAACATTTAAAAGTTAATTTCCAACATTTAAAAATCAGATTTCACACCCAGAAATAGACACGAACTCCGACTGAGGTTGAAATGGAAAGATCTGGCCACACTGGATCCTCATTCCCAATGGTGGGAAGGGGCTGATGCAGAGAAGCCAAGGTGTGTCACTGTGCCGTCTGCCGTCCCGGCCCCTATCACACCCGCTCTCCTCATTCCTGAGTCCTGCTCGGCACCTGTGGTCTTGGGGGCTTATGAAACTGGACAGTCAGCAGAGTCACTTGGATGTAAATGCAAGTTCTGACTCTGCTACTTACTGGTCAGGTGGTCAGTTACTCCAGTTGAGCTTTAGTTTTCTCATCTGTAAAATGGGTATCATAACTCTCACCTCTTGGAGTTGGGTGGGGAGTAAATATAATAATGGACACCATCAAAGCATGATCTCTGCAAGTATGGAATTGTCTCGGTGACTTAATTTGCACGCTTCATGTGTGTTAATATTTACAATAGAAACACCATTTTGTATCTGCGGTGGCCAGCAGAGCTTCTCAACAGGGTAGGCCTCTTCCAGGGGTGGCTCTGACTTTTATTATTATTCCTTCCCTCCCTGGTTGATCTGGGTGTGAGGCCCCTCCTCTGTGGGTCCTCCTGACCAAGGGGCTGAGGGGAGCAGAGACTGGTGTTTCTGTGGCTCTGGATGTCAGACTCTCGTTGACTTACTGATCACGTTCAAGCCATGCCTGCTGTCCTTCCCGCTCATCAGTGCCACTTGGGTTATCCTCCTGTTTTCTCCTTCAGCTGTCTTCCAGGACGTGGAGGCCAGCCTTCCAGCCTCTGAGCCTCCATCTCCTCCTGGCCTGGGGCAGTGCCAGGCTGTGCGTGTGGGCCTGGAGGCTGAAGGCTTGCCAGCTTGGAGACCTATGTCTCCCTTTCCTGGGAAAGAACCAGACTCTGTCACTTCCTGTCCCTGAAACCTGGGTCAAGTTGTTTCCTGGGCCTCAGTTTACCTGCTCAATGAAGCTAAAGAGACCTACTTTTAAAGCTTAGCACAGGAATTAAATCAGGCAGCACAGCACCTGATTGTGGCTGGTACTTCTTGAGGCTGATCTCTAATGACTACCCCCTTCTAATAGCTTAGAAACCTGATGAGCTGCTTACCGTCATTTCCAGAGCACCTACTGTGTGCTAGGAGGGGTGTTATCGGGGCCTCTCAGACAGTGATGAAGCTGAGCAGCTCCTGCTCTAAGGCAGCTCTGGAAGCCAGTTGCACCCTCTTGCTCCACCTGGGGGGATCGAGTGCTCTTTGGAGGGCCGGGGTGGAGCCTTGGCCCTGCTCGATGGGCGAGCACAATGGGTCAGGAGGCCTGGAAGGGGCGGGTGCTCGCTCTACCTGGAAGCTTCTCGTTGCAGAGGAGATGGGCGGCAGGAGGCCATGGGTTGCTGGAGATGAGCAGGGAGGGATTCTTCCTCAGAACTCTGGATGCAGCCCAAAGCCGGCTCTGCCTTCCCCGTGGGCTAGGAGGGCGGGGAGGCTGAGCGGGGCTCAGCCCTGGGCACGTCTGTACCCGGCCAGGCCTTCCCTGCCCTCTCCTAGAGCTGACTGGGAGCACCTGTGGTGTATGCTGGGAAATATCCTGGTAGCGGGCACGGGCCACAGGCACCTACTCCGGAAAGGCCCAGAGACTCCTAGGAAGTCCTGGACAAATCTAGTGTCTAAGAGAAAGTGTTTTTCATTCGTGATTTTTCTCTTCAATGGGAGAACCACGTGGTTGGATTTCTTCAGCAGTTCTTTTCTTCTCCAAATGTGGAACTCTGTGAGGGGACCTGCCTGGGCCTGGATTTGGGGTTGGGCCCGAAACCTTTGTGAGTATGTGGGGCAAGAACAGGGAATTTTCTTGCAGTTCTGATAGGGTCCCAATTGTCAGGCAGTGATCCTCCCAGTATTAGTAAAGATACTAATAACAATGGTATGTATTGTGTTTACACACAATGTGCAGGCACTGGGCTAATCTTTTACAGTGCCCCTTTTCATTCACACAACCGCGGATAAATGTGATCATGTCCATTTTACAGATGGGAACACTGAGGATCCAAGCAGTCAAATGGTCCCAAAGCAATCGAGTTTGACCCCTGAGCCTCTGCATGCTTAACCACTGAACCGGCAGCTTTAAAGTGTGGCTCCCCCTTTCAGGGAAGGGGACAATAATGTCAGTATTTCCTATTTTGAGGTTCAAAGAAATACAGTCATGCACCACCTAATGATGCTTTGACAGGCCAATGACAGACTATGTATGAAGATTGTCCTGTGAGATCGTATCCCCTAGAGACCCGGGAGTCACTGCTCTCTGTAAGCCCATCCTATGATATTTGCGTAGTGAGAAAATAACCTGCCGACACGTTTCTCAGAACAGACGTCCATTGTTAAGGGACGCATGTCTACCGATGATTTGTGGGAGTCCTCCAGGGCCGATGGCACTGGCTTTGCTCACCGTGCTTCTTACTCATCAGGGGACTTTAGTTGGGAGGGCAGGTCAAGCTGCATTTGACTCAGAGAAGAAACTAGGCAATGGCGCTGCGTAGTCCCTTGCTGTAAGGCTGTCGGGGCCCCCCATTTTCTTGGGATGAAAAGCAGAGCCCTGTGGGGTGACCACTGCAATCTGATGTCCTTTCTGCACTCGTCCCTGTCACCTGCACTTGGTGCCACCCTAGCTTCCTACGGAGGCGATCCCACCTTTGAGTCCCCAGGGCAGTTTAAGGCACACTGCCCTTTGTAATGCAGCTCCTCCAGGAGGGGACGGCTGAGTCTCCACACCCTGCCTGGCACAGGAAACACAGCGGGCGTACCCAGGGATCACAGGGACGATGGATGGAGGAATGGATGAGTGTGCGAGGGAGCGAGGGAGGAAGGGGGGGTGAATGAGTGTGAATCAGCCGTCCTCCTCCAATGCCATCTCCAGCACCAAGCCTGGCCAGGACCCTTTGCCATCTGCAGTTTTAGACTCTGGGCGGCAGGGCGAGCAACAGAGAGGCGATGGCTGACTTCTTTAACCAAAGTGAATGGGAATAAGGACAATTTGCACCTTGATGTAAGGTGCATGGTCACAACCGCAGGCACCTTTGCACTTCCTTGTGTAATAAGGTCCTAAGTTCCAGGCAGTAGGTGGTCACTGGACAAGCATGAAGCCCCCTCTTCTAGCTCAGGCCACCTTGTGGCGTGGGAGACACGCCACGCTAAACGAGCAGCCAGCGCATGGATCCATCCTGCTGTTAGAGGCCCTGTCCAATCTGATCTTCCCAAACATCCAGGAAAAATTGTAGGTAACTGGAGAGAAGGGAGACCATGACCAGGACGTGGCTTGAGAGTCCACCGAGTGCCATCCTCTGGGTACCTGTGTTTTGCTTCCAATATCTCATGCATCCTCAAAGTCAAGGGCAAGGAAGGGGTCAGGATCCCCGTGGATAGTGCTCACTCGTTCACGCATGCGCATACTGCCAGGTGATTGAAGAGTGGAAGGGTTAAGTGACCTGCTGTATGAGCTGTTATTTGAGTCAGCTTTTTCACTGCATGACCAAAAGACCTGACAAGAACAACTTTAGAGAAGGAAATTTGTTTGGTGTTCATGGTTTTGGAGGTCTCGGATCATAGACAGTCCACTCCATTGCTCTGGCTAGAGGTGAGGTAGAACATCCTGGCAGACAAGTGGGGTGGAGGACAGCGGCTCAGGACAAGGCCACCAGCTAGCAGAGAGAGACTCCCCTTACCACAGACAAACTATATACCCAAAGGTGCACCCCCAATGCCTCACCTCCAGCCACACCCTACTTGCCTCCAGCTACCACCCAGTTAATCCATTCAAGCAGATTATTGCACTGATTACATCAAGGCTAACATAGCCCCATTGTTTCACCTCACCCTTGAGCTTTTGCAGGGACACATTATATCTAAACCGGAACAGCTTTCCACTAATACCCAGGATCAACAACTTATAAGGAGGAGAGATTTATTTTGGTCATGGTTTCACAGGTTTCAGTACTTGGCCACCTGGCCATGTTGCTTTGGGCCTGTGGTAGGTAGCACAGGGCATCATGGTGGAAGCTTGGGGTGAAAGAGGCTGCTCACCTCATGGTGGCCGGGAAGCAGAGGGGATGGGGTGAGGGAGAGGGACCAGGGTCCCAATATCCCTTTCCAGGGCAGCCCCTGATGACCTTACTTCCTCCCACTAGGCTCCACCTCTTAAGGTTCTACCACCTCCCAATACCATCAGAGATGGGGACCACGCCTTTAACACATGGCCTTGTAAGAGGACATTTAAGGTCTGAACCATAATGCTGGCCCAAGATAACCTACCTGAACATGCAAAACAGGGCTTAGGTTCAGATCTGCCTCATGCCTCTTGGTTCTTTCTTTAGCATGACTCCCGTGTGCATCCCTTGATGATGGGTTAATTAGCGAATTAAACCAATTCCTTGTGCAATTCTACTATGTGGGACACAAAGACAGGTGGCTCACACTGTGTGCTGAAAATGGGAGACAGGTAAGTAAACAGAGGACCCCTAAGAGGCACCAGGAAAAGACAGTGGCTGTGGGGGCACTAGGCAGACACAGGAACCAACTTTACTGGGGAGTTGGAGAAGGCATTGTGGAGGAAGTGACAGATCTGGATTTTTTTTTTTTTTTTTTTGAGAAACTCGATGAGCTAAGCACCTGGCTGGTCCCACTGCTCTCCTAAGGTGAGTGTGGAAAACAAATATGAATGAGACCAAGGAGGGACGAGGATGGCGTTGGGGGTGGTGATGGGGTGCAGGCTCAGCCGAGGAGGGTTTAGTTCTATGAGGTACCCAGTTTCTCCTTGATTATCATTAAGAGAGCTTTGCCTGCCCAGCAGAATGATTATAAGAGAAGCTAAGAGGGTAGGGGTGTTGCTCAGGGGTAGAGTGCCTGCCTAGTATGCACGAGGCCCGGGTTTGACCCCCCCACACACAAAAGAGAAGCTTAGAATAATGGAGCTACATACATATCCAACGTAAACTTCAGTTGATGCTATTTCTATGGGGCTCTCTCTCTCTCCTGTAAAATCTGTCATCCAGTAGGCAGAACAGAAATGTAAATAGGCACAACAGGAGGATTCACTGCCTGCCAATCAAAGGGAACAGCATGTGGTAGAGTATAATAACACAAAAGAGCAGGCGCAGTGGTGAGTTTGTATCAGTTAGCCTTGGCTGTATAACAA
The DNA here is from genome assembly GCF_902686455.1 of Sciurus vulgaris. Classification (NCBI taxonomy): domain Eukaryota; kingdom Metazoa; phylum Chordata; class Mammalia; order Rodentia; family Sciuridae; genus Sciurus; species Sciurus vulgaris. Next base: position 65,165,794 of record NC_136476.1, read on the forward strand.
ACCAGCCCAAAACTAAGTAATTGAAAACAACCCAAATTTATTATTTTTCAAAATGATTTTGTGGGTTGACGGAGTGATCCTTCTGGTTTGAGACAGCTTAGTTGTAACTGGATGGATGGGGATGGTATTACCCATATATTTGGAACCTCAGTCTCCATCTCTTTCCAGATGGTATCCTCAAGGAATCAAGTTGAGGTTTATAGACCTGATGGCTGGAGGGCCCAGCAGCACGAAAGAGCTGGCTTTTCACACTTTGGCTTGCTTCACATTTGCTAGTGTTCTATTGGCCAAACACAGTTTCATGATCTTCTGAGATTCAAGGGGTAGAGAAGGATACTCCTTTCCTTTCCTACCCTCCCTTTGTCTTCTTTTATTTCTTGTGGTACTAGGGATTGAACCCAGGCCTTGTATGCTAGGTGAGCACTGTACCACTAAGTTACATTCCCAGTTCATTTATTATTTGTTATTTTTTATTTTGAGACAGGGTCTTGCTAATGCTGAGTCTAGCCTCACCTTGCGACTCTCCTGCATCAGCCTCCTGAGTGGCTGGAATACAGGATTGTAAAACACCATGATTAGCTATACACTATTTCTTAATAAAAGGAGCTGCAAGGCATACTAGAGAACAGGAAAAATTTGTGGGCAGGAAATCAGTGATCTTGGTATATGTGGCAGGAGGTGGAGAGGAGGAGGCTGAAGAGACTGAGGCACATTCCAATGGGCCTTGAATATCAAGTGAAAGACTTCATCTTGATTTTTTAAGTGATGAGGTTCATGAAGGAATTCAAGCGGGGGAGAGCTTTGCATTTCCTCTAATTTAATTAATTTATTTTTTGGTACTGGAGATTGAACCCAGAGGCACTTTAACATTGAGCCACATCCCCAGTTCTTCCAAAATTTTTTAAAAAATTTTGAGACAGGGTCTCACTAAGTTGCCACGGCTGGTCTTGATCTTGAGATTCTGCTGCCTCAGCCTCTGGAGTCAATGGGATGACAGGTGTGCACCACTGTGCCCAGACAGCTTTGCATTTTAGAAAACATATTTTTGTGGCTCTTGTGCATCAGAAGAAGGTGACATTCAAGGCAAAGGATGCTGTGGGTCACCCATTGTTCAGGAACAGAGAGTCAAGTCCTGAGATAACACTGTGTCCTGAGATCCTTGGAGGCAGGGCTGGCTGTGACTTGCTCATGTTTTAGCCCAGAGTCCAGCACAGTGGCTGATCTAGAGCCCAAACTCACCGAATGCTCAAAGGAGTTTTGAATGGAGAGCAGAGCACAGACTGGCAGGTGCTTCAGAGGCAGATCCCCGGGCCTGTCCCCATGGGTGGCACCAGATGGGGGAAGAGTGGGTGTGAATACTCAGGAGCCCAGGAGAAGTCTGGGCCCAGAGACAGGCCAGCTGCGGGGACCAGGATACACACCTCTCTGGCCATTTTTAATCATCTTCATGCCAGCAGAGCTGTCTGAGGTGACTCTGGGTGACTTGTTTCATTCACGAGGGCCTCAGTTTCCAAATTAGGTGAAATGGAGAAGGTAACTCCATGTACCGGGCACGGCGATGATGCACTTTGAGGGGGACCGTGAGAGAACCCCGCTTACGTTGCAGTCACTGCCAGTGCCCTCCCATCAGGGCTGAGGGCCCGTGGACTAACCCACACTCTTCAAGGCAGGCTGAGTGAGTCAAGCAGCATGCCTTTTTCCCCCAGTGGAGAAGCTTGCATTGCGAGCTCTGTGGCTCGGATGCTCAACGCTGTTGCCACTCTGTGTTTCCAAAGCATGTTGGTGTCTCCGGTGAGGTCGTCTACTTAATGTCTTGGTGACGTTGGCACCATCAAGGCCTATTATCACGACTTTCCAGATAATGAACATGTCATTGGAAGTGGCAGTGAGTGGCAGGGCCAGGACAGAACCTAGAAATCTGAACTCAGTCCTCAAGGTCATGGTCTTTTTCAGGGGCAGCTCTGGCCCAGGCTTCCCAAGTTCACCCAACTCGAACACTCACCAGCTGTTGTGGTTGGGATCCAAAAGGTCCTGCCAAGACTCCTGTGTTGAAGGCTGGTCCCCACTGTAGCAGTGTTCAGAGATGGGGCTTTTAGGAAGGGACTGGATCACGAGGGCTTTAACCTCCTCAGTGGATTAATCCATTCATGGTTTCATGATTTAAATGGACCTTAGGGAAGTGGGGGTAGCTGTAGGAGATGGAGCACAGTTGACAAGAGTGAGTCCTTGTGGGCAGGCCCTTGTGGATTCTGTCTTGTCCCCAGCACCTTCCTCCCTCTCTCTCTGTCTCTCTCTCTGTTTCTTGCCTGTGGTGAGTTGAACCTCTTTGCTCTGCCTTACCCTTCCTCCATGATGTTCTGCTTTGTCTCAGGCGCCCAAAACAATGGAGCCAGCCCACTATTGATTAAAACTTCTGAAACCATAAATTGAAATAAATTTTTTCTCCTTTAAGTTGATTTTGGTCAGGTATGTTGTCACTGCAATAAAAAGCTGACTAACACACTAGCTTCTCAGAGTCCTTTCTCTACAATAGTCATCTTTGTGTAAAGAGCTCAAAAACAAATGTTCCCCTGAATGAAAAACCTCTTCCAGAAAATAAATTTGTATGGGATTAAGAGAGTTTATAACTGGGACAGGTCTGCAGGCTCTGAATGCTTTGTTTTTCTGGCATGGACTATAATTAATACATACGTTGAGCGTTATACATAATCTGCATATTAGTGACCCAATGCACAATTCATATGGTAATGCCATTAATTGCATATTACCTAGACTGTTTAATGAACATTACTTAGATATTTAATGAACGTAGTTATTATAATTGAATTCAATTATATTCCTGCTATGCATATGAAGTTGATAGAATAGCCGGACCTCACAGGGTCCAGGACAAAAGAAAAGAGTGTTTGTAGAGAAGGTAACTTGTGAGCTGGAGCAGAGAACAGGCAGAAGCTGAGGGCCGGGAAGGGCTTCCTTGGCTGAGCCCTGCAGGGCTTGGATGGTGGTGTGCACAGCAGGGTAAACAGCAGGCAGCGTGTGCTCGAACGCAGGATCCCCGACTTGCCCTCTGCTGAGGTTTGGGACAGGGTGCGGGCCTGGAGGCCCAAGCCAGCACCGCCTACGCTGAAACAGGACACTTTCCTCCAGGCTGACCCAAAGCCAGAGGACGGTTGCATCACTTCCTCTGGCACTGTGGCTGCCATGTGACTCTAGCATCTGCACTTGCCAGAGATGCAGGGGAGCCCTGCCTGCCCGTGACGCTGGCACAGAGGCCCTGGGCCCTGCATTGCTTCTTTTTCTCCAAATTCTGAGTCTGGAGCGGAAGAGGCAAAGCTGCCGTTACAGCTGCTGCTCTCCCTGCCGCTCACGGAGGCTGGGCCCCCACCCCACCCCGGGGGGAGCCCATGTGCACTGGGAACTGGGGATGAAGAGGTGCTGGAGTTCCGGATGCTTCTCTTCTGCCACAGTCAACTTTCTGTCACTGTGACAAATACCTGAGATAATCAGTTTGTGAGGAGGAAGGTTTATTTTGGCTCAGAGCTGCAGAGGCTTCCATCCGTGGTCAGCTGGCCCAGCGATTTCGGGCCTGTAGTGAGACGGTGCATCGTGGTGGGCGCAGAAGGCGCGGAAGCTGCTCACCTCACGGCAGCTGCGGAATGAGAAGACAGAAGACAGAAAGCGGCCAGGGTCCCAGCGTCCCTTCAGGGGCACACCCTGGATGACCTAATGTCCTCCTACTAGGTCCCACTGCCTAAAAGTTCCACCACCTCCCAGTAGGGCCTCAGCCAGTCACCAGCCATTAGCACACAGGACTTTGAAGGACATTCAGGACCCAAATGATAGCACCTTCCCAGGAAAGAGAAAGGCGAGTCCTATACACAGTGCCTGCTATGGACGAAGCACTTGGACGAACCCTTCTTTAATCCTTTAATAAAGAGGTTTCTGTCACTCTGTTGAAGCGACGCTAAGGCTCCAGAGAGGTTAGAAATGTGCACGTAATGTGCGAGCGCGCACACTCTTATGCACACAGCTGGTTGGAGGTGGGATCTTCATCAATACCAGACCTGTACCACCCGGAAGGTGAAAGCGCCCAGTCACCCCGGCTGCCTCAATGCAAGTCGTTGTCCTGTTGGGGAGGTTGCTCTAGAAGTTCAGCCTGAAACAATGATGAGAGAAAAACTCAGACCTCAGGACCAAGAGAACAGGGAGGAAGGAAGAGGGACCAGTTCTTTGAACTGCCCCAGGGGCACCTGAGATGTTTGGTAACCTCTCAGTGCATGGATTTGCAGGTCTGCCTCTGCCTCTGTTGGTGTGCTCATGTCAGGCTGGCCAGGAATACACTTTCTATTTAGAAAGCAAACGCAGCCAGGTTTGGGCCCAGGCCTGGAGACTGACTCACTTCTGCTGGGATGACACATGCTCTGCGCATGTTTCACAATTTTCAGAAACACCACATTTATTTCTGTCAATACCCAGAGCCCCACTTCGCCATCCACCTAAGGCCACACACTGAGGCATGGCTATTTTTTTACCCTGGGGCCTAAATGGATGGGATGACTTCCCAGGCCTGAAACATCCCCCTCGTTTGTAAGGAGAGAAAGTCTGGCCAAAAATTGTTGTGTTTTTAGCCAGAATTTGGCTGACTTTCAATAGTTCTATGCCAAGGCTGTGCCAGCCAGAGAGAAGGCTGTGAGTGGAGGCTTGAAAACAAGGCAAAAAAGAAAAAGAAAAAATAGGAATGCAGACAGCAGAGAGGGGAAGGCAGAGTGAGGGCTAAGTCTGAGGTAGAGGGAGAAAGGAGGAAGAGAGGGAACTTAAAAAGGGAAAGGCAGCATGGGAAATCATGGAAGAATGAGGCTGGAGAGGGCAGCTCATTTTAACTGATCAACTATTATGTGACTGCCAAGCATTGTTTGGGGTTTCTGCACATCACCTCACTCATGCCTCGTGACCACTTCTGAGTCAGCATTATTGGTCCTCATCATTATTAATGAGGGCCCAGGGGGCCCAGGATGTTAGAATCCATCTCAGGCCATATAGATAGCACAGGCAGAGCGAGGGATATGACCCCTGGTCACTCTGAGTTCTGGAACTTGGAGGACTCTGCTGGTGGCCAGAGAGCTTGATGGGAGGCCCATGATCTGGATGGCCTGTGATGTTCCCCTTAGAGGGGGTTGTTTACACACTCGAACATTAAGTGCTTAAGACTCGGAGGGCCTGCCACATACACAGGGCTCTGGACTCAGAGCTATCTGGAAACCTCCTCCAGGGTAAACACAAACAACCACTTCAGCTCCTTTGCCAATGAATCTCTCCAAAAAGAAAAGGAAAGGAAAAGGGAAAGTGATGCTATTTTTCCCCTGCAAAGTAAAGGTTAAAACAACATTTTCTTTGAGCTGCTGTGAGATCGGCCAGCAGACAGTTCTCTGGTAACCATCTCCATGTGTCTGTGTGGAAAGTACCTTGCAGTGACTAAGCACTAGCTGAGGTGATTCACTTGTCACTCTGCTTGGGGACTTGGGTCTTGTAGTGGGAGTTGCAGAGGATTTTTATCAACTTCTGCCCTGGGACTTCTCTGTAGGGTGAGATGCCTGAGCATACTGCCCTGGCCCTGCTCACAGGGGGAGGACCATGGAGAGCAGGAAGACCAGCCCTCTCTGGACTCCTGCCAGGAATCCTAAGAAGTCTTAGTTACTAAGTTCCTTGGCAACTGAGGACTCAGGGGTCTGAGGAAGTGATTAGGGGTCCAAAGGAAACGAAACTCACTCATGGAGCATCCAGGATCTGCTGGAAGTTTCTTTTAGGTCGTCTCAATCTTCCTCATGGTAACGCAGGGAGGCAGGTGTTGCTTTCCTTCCTCATTGAAACTGAGGCCCTCTCGGGGTAGGAGGCCTGCTCGTGTGTGCCTGTGGGACCCAACGTTACAGAGCTGGAAGCGGGCCAGGTGGCTCCAGAGAAGCGAGGGAATCCACCAAGCCACAGGAAGGCTCAAGTGAGGCCCGCCTGTCATGATGGTCATTTCGCTTGACATTCTTTTCAAACTTTTTTATTGAAGTTTCTCTGGAGAGGTGGAATCTCTTCCTTTCCTTCTCTTGAATCTGGCTTTAGAGATTTCTCCAAACAACAGCATGAAGTAGAAACGATGTTTGTGCTGAGTGATAGGAAGACTTGTACCTTCTACCTGGGTCTCTTGCAAACCTTATGGAACTACCCTGAATCCAAATACTGAGATCGCCATCTTGGAAAGGCCACACGCAGGCACTTCTCTGAACAGTTCCGGTGGAACCCTGGCCTCCTGTGACCACTGCCAAAGCTTGAACCTTGTTAGAAGAACTTTTCTTGGCTTCTACAGATCAGCCCATCTGCCAAAGGAAGACCACCAAGTGGTCTTCAGTCAAAATTGAAGCAAAAGAATCACTTCGCTTAGCCCCGCCTGAATTCCTGACCCACAAAATCATGAGCTAAAATGAAATGACTGCTTCTAAGCCCTTAAGTTTTGGGGGAGTTTATTAGGCAGTAATATAACTGAAAATTATCAATGATTGCAAAAGTCTCTTTATGAAACTTTCTAGTCACTGTGTCCCTCAAAAAAAAAAAAAAAAAAAATCATCCTCTGACTTCCTATGCTACAGATTTTTTCTTCCTGCTTATATACTTTCAACCAATAGAATCATACCCTAGGTCCTTTCTGTGTGTTTGGCCTCTTTGACTCAACGGCTTATCTATAGCATCCTCCCCTGAGGTTGTTGTAACAGTGGGTCTTCATTATCATCACTCTGTGCTAATGTTTGACTATATTCATTTATCCCTTCCACTCTTGGTAGACATTTGCGTTGTTTTGGACTTTGGGCTATTATGAATAGCACCGCTATGAAGATTTTAGGGTGTGCATTTCTTGTGGATGTTTACCCAAGAGAGAAATTACTGGAGAATAGACTGTTTTCAGCTTTTGCAGAGATTGCCATGTAAGATACATTTATGCAGGTTGTCAAAGTGGTTTCATTTCTTTTTCATTTTTTTTAACCAATTTGTATTCTTATCAGCAGTGACCGAAGGTTGCTTTATATTCTCCACAGAACTAGCTTTTACTTTCTTTTTCGTTTTGCACTTGAGAATTGCATCTGATTTTCTAGCACACAAGAGCTAGCAGGGCCATCCACCTGCCAACACAGCGTCTGAGGCGGGCCAGGTAAAGGCGGAGGAGCTGAGTCCCTACACTCAGATGGGCTCTTTCCATCAAGGGGAAAGAATGTCACAACTGTGTGTTCAAGACCAAGGAGTGGGCTGATGGGTTCAGCGGCAGTTATTCATCTGGAGAATTCTGTCAGACAGGCTCACTGAAGACGTGATAGAGGAAGTGATTAGGATTATGGCCGTTTTCTTCAGTCTTGGCTCCTGAGTCATCTCCAGGTCACAGGGTATTTAGCAGAAGGTGAGGCAGAGTATGGCAATTGGTTTATTTTAGGGCAATTAGATGTCTGGGTCATAAAAACCTGTTCAGGGGACTTGAAAATTCACCCTGCCAGACCCTCATGACTCACAGATTTGTCCTTCCTAATTGATGAGACAAGACATCCGCAAACCGAGTTCAAACTTACAAGGAAAAAACCAGGAGTGTGGCTGATTTCAATAGATGAGTTGAGTTTGTGGTAACTGGAAAAAGTATTGTCCTCTTGTTGCTCAATTGCCTCAAATCCAGGCCAATGACAGATTTTGAACAATGGCAGGAAATTGGTGTGTTTGTTATTTTTTCGGTGTCAACTTTGCTGGACTGTAGTCCCCAGTTATTCAAGCAAACACTCACCTGTGTGTGGCCATGAGGTATTTCCTAGGCGTGGGTAACCATCTACAATCAGTTGACTTTAAGTAAAGGAGACCAAGGAACCTTATTGAATCAGTTGAATGCCTTAAAAGAAAAAGTGAGGCTTCCTGCAGAAGATAAAATTCTGTCTCAAAACTGTAACGCCAACTCTTGTCTGTGTTTCTTGACTGCTACCCACCCCAGGGATTGCAGAGCTACTAGCTCCATCGTGGCCTGGGCCAATTTGCACACATACACCACACACACACACACACACACACACACACACATGCAAGTATGTATTTATACTTTTGTGGTTTTTTAAAAAAACATATATATTTTTAGTTATAGGTGGACATAATACCTTTATTTTATTTTTATTTGGTGCTGAGGATCCAACCCAGGGCCTCACGCATGCTAGGTGAGCTCTCCACCACTGAGCCTCAATCCCAGCCCTACATTTGTATCTACACACACACATATATAGATAGAAATATGGATAGACTGACCAACAGAGAGAACAGATGGATGCTGTTGTTTTTATGTCTCTGGAGAACATTGACTAATATGTATGGTGTAAATGAAATGAAACAACTCAGAAAAATTTGCAGATTGGATGACTGCCTGCCTATCCCAAGTTCTTTCAGTTTTTACAGTGAAGTGGGCTCTCTAGGGTGAGCAGAGAGAGCAATACCTGCCCTGCTTGGTCTGACTCAGTGGAAGAAGAACGAAAGTGCAAACCTCCACATGAATTCTCAGGAAAAGTTCTCAGTAATCATTTCAGATGTCCATTAAATGCCTGTGGCCAAACCCTGGACCACAGCGAGCCCACCCATCTCCATGCAAGCCTACTTCTTCTGTGACTACACTAAAATTGCAGCTGAAAGCGATTCTTGGACGTCATGCAGAGTCAGCACTGAGGGGTTCTCCATGGACACCTGGCCTCTCCTACTCCGCTTCAGTCTGGAAACACCAATGTCTCACCAACCTAGACCAAGCACTGACCAACTCAAGACTTACAATGATAGTTTTATGTTTTGCTTTTTATAAAGTCATAAAAGAATTTTTTTTTGGTATCAGAGATTGAACCCAGGGAGCCTCAACTACTGAGCCACATCCCCAACCCTTTAATTTTTTTATTTTAAGTTGCTGAGCCTGGCTTTGAACTGGCAATCCTCCTGCCTCAGTTGCCTGAGCCTCTGGGTTTACAGACCTGTGCTGCCACATCCAGCTTATAAAATAATTCTTCAAAACAAAGGTTACATAAATGATTTGAAAATAACCTTATTTTCTGAATAGCTAATTGATTATTTTTCTTTCTCACTACAAGAAAATCATCAATATGGCCCTCACATAGATTTCTGAGATGTGGATTGGGGTGGCAAAGACAATCTAGTCAATCTTGGATGTTTCTGCCCCAGATTTTGCTGCCTTGGGCTTTTATGACCCTGATGTACCAATGGGGATGGATCACTTTGCTTTTCCATTTCAAGCATTATGGATGCCAGAGCAGGAAGAAGCTTATTTGCCATTGACAATGAGTCTCTCTTGGATACCAATGTTTCTAGCTCTCTGCAGAAAAAAATGGCAACTATCAGCTGTGATTCCAATGCTGACCTCAGCCTCTTGGTGCATTTTCCACTGCTGTGACAGAATTCCACTGACTGGGTAGATTCTAAACAATACAAGTTCTTCTGGTTCTGGAAGTTAGGAAGTCCTAGGTCAGGGCCAGTATCTGGTGAGGACCTTGGCACTGTGTTAAAATGTGGTCTTTCTTTCTCCTTTTATAAAGCTAATAGTTCCATCATGGGGACCCATGCTAAGAACTTCCCAAAGGCTCCACCTCCAAACACCACCAATATAAGAATCAGGGCATTACGTTTCTAACACATGAACATTTGTGGACTCATCGAAACTGCAGCACTTTTGGGAAGCCCAGCTTTCCCTACTGAGCCTTCCTTGGAGAGGTTTCACATACCAATCAGTGTCGAGGTGCTTTAGATACCCTGTCCCATGTACGTGCATCCACGGGGACGTCTATGTATGAAACACACAGTGGACATCAGAGGACATTCTTACTGCAGAAGCACGGCCAAGAGCACTTTTCCAAGAGACAGGAGGCTCAGTCTACTGGCAAAGCATTCTAACTGACCCCATGGCTCTGGATGCTCCCTGACCCACACGGTCTTCCGCGTCCAGTGCTCTCTATAGGTTCTCACGTTCCATGACACTGTTCCCTGCAGGCACTAGCTACGAAGGATCTAAGGAAGAAATTGAACTTCTTAGTCCATCACACGTGGCCCTCCATTGTACAGTCCCTGCTTTTCTTTCCATCTCCGCCTTACACACAACCGCCCAGCAACACACAGAAAGAAGCTCTCCCTTCTTGGAATATCCCAGGTTCCCTCTGATATCCACCTCTTGCTCTGGTGCTCGTTTCTGCCCTTCTCATTCCTTCTGCCCAGCAAAACCCATCTTCGAAGAGCCACCTCAAGTATCACTTTCTCATTAAATCCTTTAGGATTGCCTGGCAAAGATATGTGTGTGTATATATATATATATATACATATATTATTTTTTTTTTCCTGTGAAATTGCTCCTTTAGCAGGTGCCATGGATTTTGATGATAGCCCAGAATAATATTCTGGATTGGATTTGTTTTTCTTTGTACAGCAACTTCTTCTTTTGTATCTTGCACTCACTGAGGGTTGAAGCTGAGTCTTATTTCCAGCTGCCTCCCTAACACCCAACTCAGAGTGTGGTAAAAGTTATTGTGGGTACAAGTCAGGGTACCTAGGTGAGGAGTAAATTAATGATACATACTGTATTTATTTATTTGTTATTTTATCCATTTATGAAACAAATAATTATTAAATTATTTATTAGTGCCTCTGAAACAGGCATGCACCAATGAAGAAGCGAGCCAGGGCTCTGTTCCTGAAGGATCTGACAGTCCGAGAGGACAAACACACAAAGCTGACGCGCACCTTGATGTCCAGGTGGAGCGCGTGACAGTAGTGGACGCTTTGCTGTCCGTTCTGCCTTGACGGTGCTACCAGGGAAGCTCACGCTGACGTGAGGTTGACATTCTGAGCAACCAAATGGAGACAAGTGGTCCAGGGATCTTCAGGACCCATAAAACCAGGTCTGTGGGCGAAAACCTGTTGTGACTTGAAGCCACTGAGATTCGGGGGGTGGTTATTGTAGCATAACCTCATCCTTCTTGCCTGTCACTCAGCTCATGATGCCAAATCTTCTTAAAGGCAGGAAAAGGGTCCTGGCCTTTAATGCTGGCTCAGACTCTGGGAAAACTAGCCCAGTGTGAGGTTTTCAGCTGCCCTCCTTTTTCTCAGCTAGATTTGGCATCTAGGAGCCAGGGACTCTGCCCACTCTGGCCTATGAGAGGACCAATTGGAAATTCTCCTTTCAGTGTCTCCGGGGACTCCACATGGCTGAGGAGGTGTGAGGGGCTCTACCTAGCCGGGAGTCTTCCACTTTTTGTCCTCAGGAGGAGAGGCCAGAAGCCTGCTGCTTCCTGGTTCCCTGTTGACTGGCTGCCCTGGGCCTAGGAGCCTGGGTATGGAAGAAGGAGGAGGCCTAGACACCAAGTCACACCAGGTCTTCCTGCTGTAGCTGGAGTGTCAGTGTGCATGTCCCTCTTCTCCATTTGTCTCTAACCATGAAAATCTGACCTTACTCTTAGCCAAACAGCCAGAATTTCAGTCTGTAGACATGTAAGCCTTGACTTTCCCCCACCACACGGCCATAGAAGAGCTTCTCGGCCCCGCCCCATTGCGAAGGTCCCCTGAAGGCGCTATGAGCACCAGGTCCAGCAGCAAAGTTTGTTCCAGCCCTCAAGAACCTCTGAGTTTTGTTGGGGACCTGGCACTTACACGGTGATGATAGCCGAGGGGTGAGTGCCCCATGTGAGGAGCACCGGAGGAACTGTCAGGGGTGGCTTGGTGGAGCAGGGGCCATGGGGCTTCGAGGCAAGAAGGGGAGTCTTCTGGACAGTGGTAGAGAAGAGGGAAACTCTCCAGCAGGCTGGGGCAGGTGCAGAGATACTGAGGTGAGAGAGCAGGACCTCAGGGGGAACCGAAAACCTCGTTGGGATGAGAGGGAGCGGTGGGGAGGGAATTTAAATTTCTCTGCAATCAGCCTGCAGTTCTCTAAATTTTGTGGGGGCCTTGAATAGCTTAGGTAATTGCAACAGGGCTTCCTTTGGCACAACATCAAAGCCACCTCTTCTTAGCAGCTCCTGGAGTTTCTGAGGACGCTGGCTCAGGGCCATTTGCCACCACCCTGGCTGGAAGGTGCAGGCCCGCCGTGCAGCCTCTGATGGCAGTGTCCCGCGGGCACTAAAGGCATTTCTGGCAGGGAAGCTCCAGAGCCGCACAGCCCTGGCCCCCACCCACCCCCACTGCTGGCAGGAAGGCAGCAACAGCAGTTTTAAAGGAGAAGGTAATTGGCTTTGTTTGGAGAGACCTCTAGGGAATATATGCTGTCCTCGTCACTTTACGTATTATCTCAGTCAAGTCTCAGCCATGCTATGTGGAGAACCTTATTCTTCTGATGTTCTAGGAGAAACGTGGCTTCTCCCGTTTTCCTGGGTCCTGCAGCTGGGATTCCAATCCAAGCCTGTCCGAGTCTTGCTCTCACTGTCTCACCTCTGAATTCTGGCAGGGTTCAATTAAATTCAAAATTAAAGGCGATCATCTTTAAAATGGGCATATGCAGCATCCTTTAAGTTTCCTAAGTAACCAAAGCTCATTCTTGATTCTTCTGGCGGGCGCAGGCTTTGCCTGACCATCTTTCCTGGGACCTGGCTGGCCCAGCTTTGGGGGGCAGCTTCTTAGCTTGGTCAGAGCATGCAAGCTTTGTAGCTACTTCCAGCCTAAGGAACTTGGGGACAGAAATGATAACTCCTACTTCTTTTTAACCCTGGGCTTTTAACTCAAGAAAGTCATAACTGCTTTTTGAAGCAGGCTTCCCCCAGAATGGAGGGAGGAGGGACACTAAGAAGCGTCACGGGGATGTGACAGGGAAGCTAAGAGGGCTCCTGGGAGCAGGCTGGGCAGCTGGGCTGGCTGCGGGAGTCAGCAGGGGCTCAGGGCCTGGTGCACAGAAGGTGGATGGGCTTCCTGCTGGGGCATGAGGGCGGCTGGAAGTCGGCGAGGAGCGGTGGCTGGAGGCGTGTTTTGCTTCTGCTTTCGTAAGCACAACAGTGGTTTGGCTGCAACACTCAAAGACCTGAAAATATGGAGGCAGGCTTTGGGGAAGAGGAGCACAGAGGATAGCAAGAGTGAACACGGGAAGTGCTGAGCCGCGGGCTCTGTGCAGAGCCTTGGCTTTTTTCCAGAGCCTGTTGTCTACAAGAAGAGATCATGGGGTTCCCAACTGCTCCGGGCCTGCTCGGGTCACCCGGCTGCTGCTCTCTGTCTTCGGCCCACTGTCTTCACTCCAGACTTGTCTGTGTCAGCTTAATACACTTTGCAAACCTGAAGGGTCCCGGAAAGAAAGAGTTGCTGTTAATCATATCGATAATATATTCACTCAGCATGATTTATGAAGATCTAATATGTGCCAAGTCCTGGAATTCAGAGATGGATGGAAACTCGCTGCTTGATGAAATGATACAATTTAGCGTGACCAGCAGAGCGAAGTAGCACACGCACCAAGCTAGGGAGCCTGCAGAGGGGAGAGGCAGAGCCCGCCCTGGAGCATCAAGCCCTCTTCCTAATGCGTTTGCAAACATTCGTGACCCAGACTGAGAAGGCAGCAGAGGGCAGGCAAGGTGGAGGGGCTGCACGTGCTGAAAGGAGATGTAAATGTTTGGCAAGGTTGGGAAGGAGTCAGGACAAAGAAGAGGCAGAGACAAGAGGGCCACGCCACCTGTGCCAGGCTGGGGAACTTGGGCCTTATTCCATTGGCTTTGGGAGCTAAGCATGGGTTTTATGTAAAAGATAAACGGGATTGTAATACTATAATTCAGAATAACAAATTTATAATAATTATAATAAATAATATTAATTACAAATGATGATGATAATAATATAAATAACAAATCCGTTCACATATGTCAGAGGTGATGGGATGTCACTCACTGCTATGATTATGCTGCTTTATAAATGACTCTGTCTTCATGGTGAAGTGAGAGATCCTGCTGCTGGCTTTGAAAAAGCAAGCTGCCATGCTAGGGCCACATGGCAGGAAGCTGTGGGCGGCCTCCAGCAAAAAGACACTGCAAGCTGGGTCCCTTGGCTGTCCACCTGCAAGGAAATGAACCTGCCAGTAGCCTGAATGAGATTGGAAGTAGATCTTCTCTGGTTGAGCTTGCAGATGAGGACACAGCCTGATGGATACCTTGATTGCAGGCTTGTCAGACCCCAAGCAGAGCTAAGTCAGGCCTGGACTCCTAGAAATTGTGAGATAAATGTGTGTTATCTTAAGCTGTCAGTTTTGTGATAAGTTGTTACAGAGCAATACAGATGACTAATACAGACCTCCCCAGGTGAGCAGTAAGGAATCTGTCTCTGGGAGAAGCTAGTTACCTTGAGGATACTGAGACTGCAGCAAGGTCTGCTTTCCAAGCTGGTGGTATCTGCAGCTGCCACAAAGTGGGATTTGAAAGCTGGTGTTGTCCCACCCCTATCAGCCCTCCAGAGCATGCTGACCACTAGAGAAGAAACCTCCTAAGTCTTAGAGGGAGGGCAGCTAAAGGGAAGAGCAAGAGCTTGACCTTGCCTAGGTTTACCTTTCTGAGACTCAGTTTTCCTCATCTGTAGCATGGGGATAATCCAGTTAGTTATATCAAGAGGGGTGGAAAGAATAATGTCTATTAAATTTACTGAAGTCTTTTATCAGGGTGATTAGAATGAACTAGGGGTGCAGAGTAAGTCTTTTGCTCAGAGCTCAGTTTTGGAGCGCCGACCATGTGGAAGGGCACATAGCCATGGTCTCATGCTTATCTTTCTTTGCTGGTAAGTTCTTCACCTTGGCCTCCCTTGTTCCACGTTGCCCCTGGGCCTCATGGGAATCCTTGCTTGCAGGGAGGGAGCATCTGGTGAGGAAGACGGAGATCCACGTGAAGCCACCTGGGCCGAGTTTCCATCTTTGCTGCTTCCTTTCTGTGTAACAGCGGCATCGTCCACTGGAGTGGAAAGCTGTCATTCCAGTCCAGGTGGCTAATTTGGGAGGAGGTCCGGGCAAACATTGCAGGAAGGAGACCTGAACCAGGGAGGTCTGTTGCCACTGTGGGTGATGGGTGCTCAGCCCTGGAGAAGGCAGGATGGTGGAGTGGCCCATGTGGAGGTGAGAAAGCTGTGTTGCGATGATCTCCTTGCATTGTTATTGGGGGGCTGCTCCCAGCGACATTGACTCTTTGCCCCTTTTGTCTTGCTTTGCACTTGGACCAAGTAGATGCCCATGATCAGAAAAAAATGGAAGTGACATTGCCTTTGAAGCCTTTGTGTGCAGAGGCTAATGCTAAGGGTGGACGGCAGAGCTTCGATGGGGACAGCCTCAGGAGTACTTCTCTGTCCCTCTCAGAGTTGTGAGACTAGATGATGTGATGCCTGGCAACATCAGTTTCCTTGTAAAAAAACAAATCAATATTTTCCCCAAAGAAAGGCTTATAGGAATCTTCCATGGGGCCTCTGACCAATGCCACGTGTCCCTGGGCCTGACACCCTCGTAAGACTTCACTGTCCCCTAGGATGAGGACGGGCTGTACTGCCGAGGTCTAGTCCCACTCACACCTTCTGCTCCTGTGAGTGCGGGGGTCACGCCAGCCCACCGGGGACTGGACACCATGCAGCAGGGCAGCGTGGCAGGTAGAACTCAAGACCACCTCAAGCCAGCTCGGTCGCTCTGAGCAGTGTGCTCCCAGGGAAGTCTGCGGCTTTCTACCGCCTCTTCCACATTCACGCAATGGGACGATGATGGTGATTTCCACCATCATCTATTGAGGAATCCACGAGATAACAGATACTGTCCATTGCCATTTTTTGAGGCTGTCCTGTTCTACAAAGTTGCTCTCAACCCTGAATGGTGAATATGGAGCCTTTGCTCCTGGTGGACATACAGGGTTAGGCTCCTGCTGGCTTCTCGTCACGTTTCTGTCAGCTGATCAATGGGTGATCTTACGTGTTCTGGATTAAAGGCCTTATTTGATGTAACTGCTGGTTAGTAGCCTTGACCGCGGGGCCTTCGACACTACAGGTCCTGTCTAATGAAGGTGCCATTTCTCTGTGAGGCATGCCAGTGGCTTCATGCTCTTTAACACTTGGTTTTCAGGCCTTTTAGACAGAAACCTGATGGAGAGAAAGTACAAAATGTGGCACTGAATAGACTTAAAAAGGCCCCTTGCTCATAAGACGGGGGCTGAAACAGGAAGGCAGAGCCCGGCCATGTTTGCAGATATCCAGGACCGCTCGCTTCACAATGCGAGACGAGACATTCTGCAGCTCTGGACTTGACTGTGAATGACCACAGACAGCCTGGGATGCCACCAGTACTGCTATGGGGATCACAGAGGACTCTCAGTGAGTTAATGAATTTGCAAATACAGAATCCTCGCTGAGAGAGTTGGCTATACATGGAGTCAGGCCAGGGGAAAAAATGGCCGCTTACCCTGTTATTATCAGGGACAGGATGGAGCCTGGCAGAGATCTGATAGTGGACCCCAGAAAACCAAATGCCAGCTTGTGCCCAGTCTGAAGCCACTTGCAATGATTCAGAAACTTGAGCCTCCTCTCCTTTCTTTCTCCCAGGGCTTCAAGGATTTCCACACTTACCTTTTGGCTTCCTGGCAAGTCAGTCGGTGAAGCCCAGAGGCCTCCTGCATCTGAGGCTGAGGCTGCTGGCCTCTGAGTGCCAGGGAAAAGGCTTGTTCGTCCTGGTCCAACCCCACCTGGCTGGAAGGCCTGCGAGCCCTTGCTCGGAAGCACAGGCCTGCATCCTGCCATTGTTCTGGGAAGGGCCGAGGTGGGAGGTGGGCCGGTCCTGCAGGCGAACAGCCCAGCAGATAGTGAATCTGCTTCCAAGTTGCTGGAGTCACAGAGGAAAAAGAGGCCAGCTTGCGCTATACCACGCCACCCCCTTCCTGCTCTCCACCCCAACCCTCCGGTCAGGTGTCTAAAGAAGCCCCAGGGGGTCCCGAAGCTCCATTTCTGCACTTTCCCAGGGAGGGACCAGGAAAATAAAGGGCACTCCTGTTTCTGGAGCTCTTCCCCGTGCAGAGCCCCCAGTGCAGGCCACTTTCCGCCCCTGCCTGGTGGAATCCTCCTGATAACTCTTCAGTGTATGGAGCATCCCCTGGTTACAGAGGAGGAAACCGAGGCTCAGAGTGGTTCCATGAGGAGCAGCGACTTCAACCCCAACCTGGACATTGGGCAGCACTAATTAATTTTTTAAAAAATTTGTTCTTTTTAGTTATACATGACAGTATAATTATGACATATTTATACAAACATGATGTATATCTTATTCTACATAGGATCTCAGTTTTGTAGATGTACATGTGTGGAGATTTGCTGTGGTGTTTTCATAGACATACCTAGGAAGGCTATGCCAGAGCCTTTCCATTGTCTTTCCTATTCTCTCTACCTTCCCTTCATTCCCCTTTGTCTAATCCACTAAACATCTATTCTTCCATCCCTACCCCCATTGTGTGTTAGCATATGCATGTCAGAGAGAATATTTGACCTTTGCTTTTTTGGGATTGACTTATTTCACTTAGCATGATAGTCTCCAGTTGCATCCATTTACTGGCAAATGTCATAAAGTCATTCTTCTTTATGGCTGAGTAATATTCCATTGTGTAAATATACCACATTTTCTTTATCCATTCATCTGTTGAAGGGCACTTAGGTTGGTTCTATAGCTTAGTTATTGTGAATTATGCTGCTATAAACATTGATGTGGTTGTATCTCTAGTATGCTGATTTTAACTCCTTTGGATATATGGAGGAGTGGGATAGCTGGGTCAAGTGGTTCCATTCCTAGTTTTTGAGTAAACTTCATACTGCTTTCCATAGTGGTCGTACCAATTTACAGCCTCCCCAGCAGGCATTAACAGTCTGTACTGCCATGCAGGGCTCTGTCTGAGAGACATTTCAAAGAGCAAAAAATGTTTCAGAAAACTCCAGACTACACTGGGGGTCCTATAATAATCCTGAAAATAACATAATAGTGATAAGAGCAATGATAACAACCAGTTTTCTGAGTGAGGCCCTCCGCTCAGCACTGGCACACTTTCCTTTTCCTTCAGTGGTTTTCGTGACATTTCGAGGCGTGCGTTACCATTATACCCATCTTAGAGGTGAAGCGCCTGAGGCCGGAGAGCAGAGCCAGCTTGCCGGGGTGGCAGAGCATCCCTGGAAAGCAGGACAGCACAGACCGGAGCCCAAAGCCCATCCTCAGACCCGCTCTGCTACGGGTTGGGGCTGGTGTGAGGTCCGGATCTTGGTCCCCGGGCTCCTCGTGTCCTCTGGCATCTCCTCCATGTCACCGAGAGAAAGATCAGTGAGCTTTGGTGGCAAAAGACACACACTGAAATCCCCTTTATTCTTTTCTAGGTGTGTGACTTCTTAAGTCGTCTAAGCCTCCGACACTGGATGCGCTTAGCTGAAGAATGGAGTCGTAAGGAACGCCTACTTGGAGGGGCACGAGCGGACGCCTGAGTCCATGCGCAAGGAAGCACCTTATAAACTCTTCCGCCGTCCAGAGCTCATGATCACGGTGATTTCTTCTGAATACGTCAGCCAGAGCCCCCCGGCTGTAAGCGGGGCTGTGCGTGGGGGTGCCCCTGCCATGGGAGGGGCCGGTGGCAGGAGAATATTCCTGAGCATCCGACCTCTCCACCCCGATCCAGAGTCTGTTGAGTGTAACTTCAGCAGCCGGGGGTCCTGGACAGCAGAGGACGGTTAGACCATCCCGTGATGGAACAATTTGATGTTGTGACAAGACCCTTGGTGGCAAGGAAAGGACCCTCAGACACCAGCACAGAGTTCCCAAACTTGGATGACATACTGTGATTACTGCCACACCTACATGTTTCTCAGAATATCTGTTACGTTTTTTAATAACTCACTTTCTAAAACTAAATTTATTTACCAACTTTGTATCACTATCATAAATGAAACCAAACATAGTGACTGACCAAAGTAGAGCTTCATCAAAACACATGCACCATTTTAACAAAATAATGCTGCAGAGTTCTAGGGAACCATTCTTGCAGTCGAAGTTTGGTCCTAAGGTGTGTTTTTAGTTCAAGAGGAGAAGAAGGAGTGTCAGAGCTGTTGGTGACTGGCTGGCCTGGCAGGAGTATCGCTCCTTGACATATAATCCAAAGGGTCAAAAAGAAGTTAGTGACTGCTCTCTTTACTAAGTGGTTTTCTTTTAAGCTTGTGATTCCTGAAGTCTTGTCCCAAAGGGTTCCTGTGCTGCTTAGTGTCCCACACTGTGAGGGATATCAGTACAGACACTCCCAGGAGATGCCAGCCCATTTCACAAATGTCACTCACCACCTGTCTCCCCATTTCACAGATGTGTAAACTGCGGCCCAGATAAGAACATGATCAAAAGCCCGCAGTAAACTGGCGACTGAGCTGGGAAGAGGCCCTGAGCTCTCTGCTCCCAGCCTGATGAGACTTCCATCAAACGCCCCAGTGGGTCTTGCAAGAATTTTTGGCTTTGACAGGTAAAGAAGATGAGCAGAGACACACTCTGCATCAGGCTTCTGCCTTGAAGAATTACAGCTACACTATGTTTCTGCATTCAGAAAAAGGATCAGAGCCACCTCGCGTTCTTCCAGCTACGTATGCTGAATTATAGACTTGCTGTGACATGGTCTACACTTAAGTGTGGAGTTTAATGTGTGACTGAGACACCAGATAAAGCTGCTGCCCCGCACCCCAGATTACTTCACTGTTGGATTCTAATTGGATATTGTCATTGTTGTATTGCACTTCATATCTGTGCATTTCTTTATATGTGGGACACTCATCAGACATCCTGATATTCACCAGCTCACTTGGTTATCACCTAGCCAGCTGAGGAAGTCTCCATTTCTTTTTGTTTGTTGTATTTAGATATACATGACAGTAGAGTGTATTTTGACATATTATACATACATGGAGTCGACCCATTCCAGTTAGGATCACAGACTTGTGGTTGTACACTGATGTGGAGCTACACTGATTGTGAATTCATATCTGAGCGAAGGAAAGTGATGTCTGATTCATTCTACGGCCTTTCCTATTCCCATTCCTCTCCCTTCCCTTCATTCCCTTTTGTCTAATCCAATAAACATCTGTTCTTCCCTTCCCCATCCTCCTTTGTTGTGGGTTTACATCCACATATCAGAGAGAATATTTGTGGCACAACCACATCAATGTTTATAGCAGCTGAATCCACAAGAGCCAAGCTATGGAGGCAACCTAAGTGCTCTTCAATGGATGAATGGATAAAGAAAATATGGTCTATGTACTCAAAGGAATAGTACTCAGCCATAAAAAAGAATGAAATTATGGCATTTGGCAGTAAATGGATAGAACAGCAGATTGTCATGCGAGGTGCTCTCTTTTTCATGAGTACTGTTGAAGATGTTGAGAATCCAGAGTGGCAGCTTGACCAGGAGGGTCACATGAATATGAAGAGGAGGGACTGGGACCAGGACTCAGTCTGAAGTCAGAGTTCATCAACCCCATGTTGCCTCCTCTCTTCCTCCCCATTGATTCCTGCCACTGCCAGGGTGCACCGGGGACAATTGTGTTGGTGTCAAATGCTGGGAGGAAATAATTCATGAGATGTGACAGCTAGGGACCCCAGGTGGGGATTTGAGCCTGGAAGGATTTATCTGGAGTACATTGGAGAGAGCAGAGGGAGCTGGAACAGAGGCCATGTTGGGGGATCCCAGACCAGCATTAGGAGAGGGTCACGGTTTGCAGAGCCCTTAGCAAGAACATCGCTTCCCTACGAAAGTTTATCCTGATCCTTAATCTCTGTGATGTCTCTGAGTTAGGTATGGCTTCATTATGCCTCATTCTTTCCTAATATTTTTGATAGTTAAAAATTACTTATTGGAGTGGTCTATTTTTGCTCTGCATGTCTCCTCCACTTGACTGGAAGCTTCTTGAGGGCAGGGATGCGTTTGATGATTGCCATTGTACCCCAGTGTCTAGCATTGTGCCTGATACACAGTTGGAGCCCAATAATTGCTTATGGACTGGAGTAGCACTGTGTAAGAAAGATGGGATTCGTGGCATGTGCTCCTTTAGGGCTGTGAGACCGTGAGGTGCAGAAGTTGTCAGAGTGCTGACTGGAGACCCCGACTGTCTCTCAGGGGACCTCGGGGTTGGAAGCACTTTTGTAAAGTGCTCCACTTCTTCATATGCACCCTCTCATGGGTCTTCTGGAGCTCCCTCACTGTGTGATGTCATGATGTCTTGAAAATGAGACCTGTGCTTAATTTAAGCGTTCTTGAGTTTGAAAAAATGACCTGACTTCAGTTTCTAATAGGTGTCTGGTAGAACCCACAGAAGCAAGAGCTCTTTGGGGTCCTCAATCATTTTCCAGACTGCGAGGGGTCCTGGGCCCAGTGCCAGAGGACTGCTGGCTTAGCGTGAGCGCCCTTCAACCCAAGGCCCGGCTCGCATCTTGGATATGCCTGGACTTAGGGACACAATACAGCTTCTTGGTGACTTAGTGTTCTTCTCTGTCAGTGGCAAACAAGCTAATGAAGGCGGTCGAGAGGGTCAGCTAGGAGCTGACATGACGAGTAGGCAGAATGTTGCCCGGGGCCGAGGGATTCTAGGAAGAGCAGCGCTGCGGAGGCCCAGAGTGGGCGCGGGAGGCGGGGGCCGCGGGTGGGACTGAGCGCTCTCGCGGCTCGGCCTGTGGCTGGGGATGCGGAGGCAAGCAGGACGGGGCCCTTTCACTGCGGGGTGGAGTGACGGCTGTAAAAGCAAAGAATCCCGCCTTCAGAGTCCTGAAAGGAGGACTGGGGAGCCCAAGGACAGTGACTGGGCTGCCTCGCCTGAGAAGGGACAGCCGTTCAGGCCCTGGGCTCGGACACCTGCCTCTGGGAACACAGCAGCGCTGGCCTCGGCCGGGGAGAAGCTACGCTTCCTGGAAACGCGCATCAGCAGATTAGTTACTGTCTTATCAGCAAAGTGCAGAGGCAGCCAGAGAGCAAGGGAGGGATCCCGTTACTCGTGACGAAATGCCCTTCTGGTCAAGTATGAAAAATGTTGGAGGAATGAGTTCCCAGCCACGGTGTGAAAACAGATGTTGGATTCTATCTTTCCCCCCTTTTCCTTTCTTTCCCCTCTGACATAGTTCAGGAAGAAGGGGCAGATGTCAATCTTCTGAAGCGGACCTGCTCGCCCGTGGGAAGGTCCTGGAATGATCTCAGAAGGGGAGCTTTGCTGTCGGGGTGCTGGGGCTGCAGAGCCTTCGTCCACTCCTGGGTTCCACAGAAGGGAGCTGAGGTACCCAAGGTCTTGTGGTATGACCGGGTCTCTCCGAGTCCTTTGCTAATTCCTGAAATAAGATTACCAATAGTGACAGAATTATGGCTGACAATCTTGAAAGTGTCCTTAAGAAATACGCTTAGGAAAAATTAAGCTTTATGATAAGTGCAAAGTCTTACCTCGTCATTTATTTTTATTCCTTTAAACTATCAAGTAACTAAACTGAAATATTATTTTCTTCTCAAACTAATGCTTATAAGGAAAAAACTATAAACAAACTAATAAAACTAATGCTTATAAGGAAATAGAAACAACTCTGAGAAGATCAGCTGCAGAATCTGATCTGTTGAAGGATTGAAGAGTGGAAACAGGTCAGGTTTTGGCATCAAGTAGAAGGAGAATCATCCCTGATCAGTGTCCGTGAGATCTCAGGCTGGTTTCCTGCCTTCAGTTTTTCCTTTATAAAGTGTGAATAATGAAGCTTTCCTGAAAAAGGCATCGTGAAGACATTAGTTACTAGGAAGAGCTAACCTATTCACTTTAAGCACTTCCTATGTGGTGAGCCTGTACCATATGCTTCCCTGGACTGTGCACATTTGATCTTCCAAATAACTCAGTGAACCACGATAGCAGCCCCATGCTTCAGATAAGGAGGACAATGGAGACTCAGAGAGGGTAAGTATCTGCTCACTTAAGTCAGAGCCAGAGGAGGAATTTGAACCAGCACTGCCTGACTCCACAACCCACATTAACCTGTGTAAAGTTGCCTAGTGACATGCATAAAAAGTTCCTATCAGTTATCCTGGTTGATCATGACACATTGTATGTATGTATTGAAATGCTGCCCTGCATCTCATGAATAAGTGCTAATTAAAAACATATCAATAAAAAGATGTCCAACATACATGTAGTCAATTTTGGAGCCATGATCTGAATATTTGTGTTCACTTCCTTTTCTCAAATTTATAATATCGAAATTTTATCCCCCAAGGTGATGGCAATAAGAGGTGGGGACCTTTGTGAGTTGATTAGGTCACAAGGGTGGGACTCTCCTGATAGGGATTAGTACTCTGAGAGCTTGCTCACACCTTCCTACATTTGGGGACAGTTAGAAGGTGCTGCCTGTGAATGAGAAGGAGATACTTTATCAGACAATGAATATTCTAGCATCTTAAGTCTTGGACTCCCCAAGAACTGTGGGAAATAAATTTCCATTGTTTATTATCTACCTAGTTTATGGTGTTTTGTTTGCAGCCCAACAAAAGTAATTCATATTATAAAAATAATTGTTAAAACAATGATATCATTTTTATAAACATAAAATATTATTCAAATCATCTCTCCCTTTCTTGGCTTATCATTGACGACTTCATCTTCTGAGATCATTATTGAAAAGAGGTCAGGCAAGCAGCACCATAACATATCTGAAGATCAAATCCAAGGTCTCTTCAGTATGTGAAGGCCCTGGCTTAGGGCTGCTACCTCCAGAACATAAAGAAAAATAAATAAAGGCTTCCTAATTAATTTCTGTGTCATAATCTTGGAAATCTTACATGAATTCCTGCCATAGATCTTCCCTGGTGAACGAAATGATCAGGTTACTGTGCTGTGAGCAGGAATTACACAACCCAATTGGGGGATATTGGTTATCTCACACTAGTCACAAGGTTAGGTTGGCATTAATATAAATGTGTTGATTAAGACAAATGGGTTATTATGCAATCAACATTTTTTTGTCACCTCTTCTTTCAGGATGTGGGACTCATGGGAGAAAAGTCATGGCAAGGTCCCTTTGTGATGAGAGAGTTGGGAGCTGCTCAGCTGGGAGATGAAGCCCTTTATGGGTTGTTTCGCGAACAGAAATGGTCCAGACTGGTAAGGCAATTCAGAAGAGGGATGATCCTTTAGCCTCCAAAACGCCTTATCAGTGAGAAGAAATGGAAATACATCTACTTCTTTGCATCATTTTACAGGAGCAGAGAGAGCCAAGAGAGCATACAGGACTGTCCAGGATCACCTGGGAATTCGAGGTAGGTCCAGTCTCCTGAGTCACTGTCCTTTCCAGGGCTCTGGGTGGGTTTTACCAAAAGATTTCCTGGACTCCTTCAACTTAGGGCCTTTCCAGTTCTTGCTATTCAAAAACTTTCCCAGAGAAAGTGACTTAAGTGTTTTGAACATTTTTAAAAAATATAACACGCAGAAAAAGTATACATAAGTGATCACAGCTCAATGAATTTTCAAACAGGACATTAGGAGCCACACAGAGTTCCTCATCTGGGGCCATCTTCCTGTAACTACCACTCCCCTAAGGGGTCATTGATGTCCTGAATTCTAGCTCCACAGATCTGACTTTGCCTGATTTTGAGATCTTTTGATGAGGAATCTTTTGGGGATGTGTACTTTTCTATCTTACTTCTTTCACTCAGCATCTATTTGTGGTATCCATCCATATTTTTGCACATGTAGATTGTACATCCTGACTGTTCTGTTGTATTCTATGCTGTGAATATGGCATGCTTCATGATCCCATTTATTATTGATGGACATTTGGTTACTATGATAATGCTGTTTTGAGCACAGTAATATATGTCTTTTGGTGCACATCTACCACATTTCTCTTGGGTAGATTCAGGAGTAGAATTACTTTGGGAAGTGATTTAAGGAGGAGGTAACTTCCCCAAAAGAGGAGAAGTGATTATGTAGAGTTTTAAGATATAAAAGAGCAGGAGACTTTTGGAGAACTTTGAGGGACCCAGTGAGTGGGCACCGGGTGCCCATCCATTCTGAGCAATAGGATGCTCCCTTCCTCAGCTTTCCTTTCTCACCTCTTTCTGAGTAATTCTTTGCTCTTGATCATTTCTGTTTTTGTCCTGAGCTTGCTGTTTCCTGGGAACTTTCAGCTGTCTGAGGTTAGCCGCCTCTGCCCAGGGAGCCTCTCCCTCTGAGCGCTTCCAGCCATCTGTGATTCTTGTTAGCCCAACACTCCCAACCCTGCATTGGCACTGTCAGTGACTTGCCTTTTTCTGTGAGTTCCTTGAAGGATGGAATGGGTTGGCCCAGTACCTTCCTGTACCTTGGATCTCCACGGCCCTTTCCCTGACCTGATCTCTGCCTGTGGAAGCTGATCTCAAGGGCTGCATCCAAAGGCCCCATCTTCTTTATTTTTGGCTTTGACCAATGGAGAAGTCCTCTTGGAAGATCAGAGGAAGAGAGGACAGTAAGGGCAGGTGATTCTCCCCCTGCTCCTGCTCTGCAGGGCTATCTTAAGCTGAATTCCTATCAAAAGGTTGTAACATCTCTCTGCAAGGCAACGCTCCCCCTTCAGGGTTAGCACTACGAACAGTCCCCAAATTCTAGACCCAGGGTACTGTGGGTCCTTTCCCATTCCACCAGTCCTACTCAAATTATCCTAATCTGTATGTGCCATCTTCTAGAACCCTAACTGACAGACACATTTCTATTCATTCATCTTTGTATCTACCTGGCAACCTGTCTGGTACACATGGTGAAAAATGAAGGTTAATTGACTAAGTGAATAAATGGAGAAAGAACTGGAAGAAGATGAGTATGGAGGAGTTGACCTTTCGCCAATAGTGAAGGACCTCGAATATTCTTCTGACTAGGTGTTGCCCAGGCGGAACCATGGCACAGCAGGAAGTGAATGGTGTCTAAATTATGCCTCCATTACTCAGCATCAGCCTGTTAATGCTCGGCAGGAATTTGGACCAAGCATGGCTAGATCTTCAGGTTTTTTGAGAAATGAGAAATCAGGATTTTGATGGGGAATGCCAAGTTTTAGATGTTGCCAACATTCAAAAATTGTAAAGACTTCATCCTGGCAAATAAACATGTAGCTGCTAGTTTGTAAGATCTCTGCAATCAATAGGGACCTGTTGGATAGTATGAGGCAGAGAACGAGGTGATCAGATATTGCACAATGCCATGAAAAAGATATCCCCAACAAGAGAGCAGGCCCTTTGATCTCAGTCCGCACAGCAGTTTGAATATGCTGAGAGGCTGTTACTTACACTGAAAACACTAATCTTTCCCCATGATGGGTCATTTTTTTTTTTTTTTAAATCAGGTTTTACTTCTAAAAATAGCACTTGGTGGATTTCTCCTCTTTAGTCAGGTTCCCAGCCACTTTCTCTATTTCTGCTTCAAGCTAGGAGCTCTGAGTTCTTTTGGGTTTTATCAAATTATACACTGTGCAAAGGCATCCATTTCACCAACAGATGGACTTAATGTGCATGAAAATACATGCCTTTTAAAGAAACTAAATTAGTAGTTCCACTTCTTTCCCCTTTTATTAAAGACAGAGTTCTAGGAGAGCTCTCTGCTATAAAGTCAGACTTTATAGACATCAGCAAAATGAGATTTATTTGGATAGAAATCGGATGGAACATCAGAGGAGCCCTCTGCAACACTGACCCTGCAGGTTTCAAGTAGAGATTTGAAGGATGCTGGCTTCCAGTCCCAGCCGTGGTCTGAAAAGAAAAGAGCAGAAAGATAAAAAGTTTGGAAACCCTCAAACTCTTTACAAGTTGGAGGTTCTTTTGCAAGGATGTGTTGATGGCTCACTTTGCTCACAGGCAAGATGGCGCCAAGATGGTGGAAGCCAAATGAAGCAAGGAGATGCAGTCCATGGAGCTCGAGGACTGAAGTGTCAGAAGACCTGGGCTCTTGCCCTACTTTTACAGTGACCCCACCTTGTCACCCCAGACAAGTCCCTTCTTCTCGTGGATTCTTTGGTTTCCCACTTGGAATGTGGAGGCAATAATCCTACATGGTCCACCCTGCCGGGTTTTATTGTTTGGGAAGAAATAGAAGTGTTTTGAAGGAAAGCACCTTCCTTTTCCATGTTTTTACTGATTTATGTAACTATTTACTTACTGTAATTATGAAAACAAGAGCATGCATGCATTTTCACTGTGAAATTTCAGCCAATACACGATCAACTCAAAAACTCCCTCTGGCTTCTCTTTAACTCAGTCCCAAGGAGTAACTATGAACAGTTTGATGTGTATGGGTCCTTGAATTTTTTCCATGAAATATTATACATAAAGACATATAATACAGACTTAGAAGTATCTGGTGATTTTTTAAATTTCATAAATAGAATTATGCTGCCCATACTCCCCAGTTTGCTGTTCTACTGAATGAAGCGTTCCGTGTCCAGAATATGGAAGCCAGCCACATTCTTCTAGAAGGTTTCACAGATGCTATTGTTTGGATACACAATAGTCCTGCTAACTAGTCCCTGTGAATATGGATAACATGGCGCTTCCAATATTTCATTGTTACCAGAAAATGCAATGTATACTTCTTTGTACCTCTGTGAAACTATTTCCCTGGGGTGGGTATCAAGAACTAAAATGCTTGATTAAAGAGAATAGGCATATAAATTTTTATAGATAGTTCCAAATTGCCCTCCAAACGGGCTGCCGATGTGCATTTCTGCAAGCAGTATTTAAGAGCACACCCTCCCCCCTCCCTCACTGACACTGGATATTAATTTTGGCCAATCTGATGAGTGAAAAATGAAATCTTGCTGTCATTTTAATTAGCACTTCCCAGACACCTAGTAAGGTTGGGTAACTTTTCATATCTTTACTGGCTATTTCTAAAGATGAGAACCTTGCTATGTTTTAGAAAAGCTAACATAAAATGTGGTTGTTGTAGAAAGCATGGCGGCTGAGAGGGAGATAGGGTATTAAGAATGTAAACTGTACTCACAAGCTTGGTGAGTCTGGGAAAGTTACTTTATTTTCCAGCCTTCAGTGTTTTCATCTGTACAATGGGTAGCATATTGCTGAGCCCTAAATATTTTTGTCCTCCAAGATTCATATGTTGAAGCCCTGACCTGGGATGTGATGCTGTTTGAAGAGTGGGCCTTTGGGGGGTAACTAGGTTCAGCTGAGGGAAGCTCTCTGCAATCCTGGAGAAGGACTCTCACCAGGAACTGATGTAGCTTGCATGTTGGTATCGGACTTTCCAGACCCGGGAACTCTAAGAAATGACTTCCTCTTGCTTAGGTCACCCTGCCTGTGGTTCTTGATTATGGTGGTCCAAGCGGCCAAGACACCTACTAACCCACCGCTCCTCCCCTCGGGACTGTTGTGATAATGAAATGTGAACGCTTGTGCCCGTCCCTTGTGATGGAGTCTTGGTCTGTGCTCTCTACGCAGATTGGTGGTGCAGTTCCGGTCTTGGTTCAGTGTCTGAGATCCGGGAGAGCCAGGGGTGTAAGTTCTAGTCCAAAGGCAGGAGAAGACCCGTGTTCTAGCTTAAAGATGTCAGGCAGACAGGATGAAGTCTCCCTTGTTCAGCCTTCTCTTCTGCTCTACTCTGAGCTTCAACAGAATGGGTGAGGCCTGAGGACAATCTGCTTTATTTGGTCTGCTGACTCAAATATTATTCTTATCCAGAAAAATCCCTCACAGACACACCCAGAATAATGTTTAACCAAATAGCTAGGCACCCGATGCTCCAGTCAAGTCACCTCATTAAATGACCAGTCACAGATAGTCTGGACAAAGGCATGGATTTTTTTTGTTAATCTAATATGCTGGGGAAAGAACAATTTCTAATCCTGATCCCCTCCACGTTCTCTCCCTCTTTAGAATGCATTGGTATTCAGTGACTGCATAGCTGTTTACAAAATACGTTTCTCTTGAAGAGTTTAATCAAAATCTTCTTTTTATTTATTTATTTATTACAGGCGATTGAACCCAGGGGCACTCTAAAACCAAGTTGCATCCCCAGCCCTTTTGCTCTATCTTATTATTATTATTTTTTAATTTGAGACAAGGTCTTGCTATGTAGCTGAGGCTGGTCTCCAACTTGCCATCTTCCTGCCTCAGCCTCCAGAATAGCTGGAATGATAGGTTTGTGCCACCATACTGGCCTGATTCATCTTTGGTAGTGGAGATACTCATTTTGTATGGGGTAGGAAGTTTAAAATGGACTTGATGGACTCCAGACTAGAGTGCCCACAGGTGCTCAGCACTGTGGGGTCAGTGGCATCAAAAATCCCCAGAAACAGGGTTTCCTAGGGAGATTTGGGCACAACTGCCCCTCACAGGGGAAGGAAATAAAACAGCCTCCCTGGTTGGCATTTGGATCTAGTCTTCTGATTGCCCCCTTTCTTGGTGATGGAGGCTGGGTTGGGCAGGACATGGGACTGGGCGCGTCAGATCCGGGGAAGCGTCAGATCCCTTTCCTGCTGGATAATGGCATCTCTCTTGAGCAATTGGGTCTTCTCCATTAGACCTTCTGCCCTGTTCACAAAATGGAGAGTTCAATTCCATGGTCCTGAAGGATTCTTCCATCTTGGAAGCTCTGTAATATAAGGCCCTCTTTGGCTCTGCTCCTGCACTGAGTCATCAAGCCAAGGCCCTTGACCTTGAGAAGCCTCTCTGTTTCTCAGAGTCAGGCTAAGAAGGCTTGCAGGAGGTGTGCTTAGCTACCTTTCTGCTGGGGGAATCAGTGTGTACCCTGGCTATCTGTAAGGAAAAGAGTGAACTCAAAGAGGAAACATTGGCATTGAGTATCACACTTTTCTTGGGCTGGACATTCCCACAAGTTTACTCAATAAGAGACAAGGGTAGCATCTGAGGTTCTTCTCTCTCTTTTTTTCCTTCAGCTTTACTATTTTTTAAATTTTTTGTTTGTTCTAATTAGTTGTACATGACACTGAATGCATTTATACATGTTGATAAATCATAAATGGAGTGCAATCTCTCATTTTTCTGATTGTACGTAGTGTAGGATCACATCGGTCAGGCAGTCGTATATGTACGTGAGGTAATCATGTCTGTTTCACTACGAGATTCTTCTCTTCTGGAGTGTCAGTAGGAGATAGCTGGGGGAGGTCTCCTAAGGTAGGGCTTCCTCTGTAAGCACACCAGTGAACAATGTCAAGAACTTTTTTCTACTCTATCCCCCTAACCTTGACCTAGTTCAGGTCCTCATCAACCCACTCCATGGCTCTTGCTTCTCGAGACACCTCCAAGTTTATTCTCCACCCAAAGCATCTTATAAATCTACCACCAGATTTATTTCCTGATGAACAGCCCAGATGTTGGAAATACCCAGCTTAAGAACTTTCTAGACCTGCATGATATGGTTCAGACAAACTTTACAAACTTTTTTCTTTTTTGGTCTTTTGATCATCTTCAGCTACAGCCTTATCAGTCCACTCACTTATTCTTCAATCATGTGGGAATGACCATCTGTTGTGTACCAGTATAGTACTGGTCACTCGGGACACAAAGTTGAACAAGACATTATCCCTGCCCTGGGAGACTATTGCTTTTAGCCTTTTTATTATTCCTGACAATGCACCAGAATCCAACACGTAACTTCCTCTCTGAAGAGGTCCCAGAAATTCCTTCCACAGGCCACACACATGTAAAGTGTCTTATTGGCCCGTGGGTATGTCTGTCTTCCATACACTCTGCATTCTCTGGCTATCTTGCTGACTTCCTCACTTGTCCTCCATCTAGAAAGCCCCTCCAACCTGAGAAGCTATCTTGTTAATTTTCTACTAAATTGTAAATGACACATAAGAATTGTACTTATTTATGGGCTACAGTGTGATATTTTGGTACTCGTATATAATATATAATGGTTAAAACAGGGTAACTAGCATTTTCATTTCCCCAAACACTATCATTTTTTTTTTTTTTTTTTTTTGGTGATGGGAACGTTCAAAATCCTCTTTTCTAGCTACTTAGTAATATACAATATATTACTGTTAACTAGAGTCACCCTACTGTGCCATAGAACACTAAAATTATTTCTTGCATCTAACCATAATGTTGTATGCTTTAATCAACTTCTCCCCAAATCCCCCTTTCCAGCCTCTCTCATTCATCTCTGTAATTCCCAGAGGGAAGGCATCAAGCCTTCCAGCCAGCAGGGGTTCCATAATTGTTTGTCGCATGCTACTGATGCTAACCTTCTGACTTAGCTGGTTGCATGGATTTAAGTACTTGAGATCTTAGAGCAATGTCTTTAAGCATTTCTAAAACTGTGGCTGCGTACGGAACCATCTGGAAGCTTGTGAAACTCTCAGTGCCCAGGATGGACTCTAGACCCACTGAGTCAGGATCTTGGAGGGCAAGATGCAGGCATCCCTCATTTTTTAAGCTCCTCACTTGATTCTAGCGTGTGGCCACCTTTGAAAGCTCCTGCCTCAGAGGTTATGTCGGTTCTTCTCCAGGCGAAGGGTCACCAACCTCAGGAGATTTTGCACACTGGACACCAAGTAATCTCTTGTGGTAATAATGTCCATAGAAGGAAAACTTTGCAATTTCATAAAGAAGAATCAACTCATAATAGCAAGAGTGACTTTACTGCAGTTCAAAGTTCAAAAGTTATATTTCAGAAATGAGGCCTTAACCCAAAGGAGAACAATATTTGGCAGAACGAGGTTGTAAAAATTTCCCAGCAAGCAAGTAAACAAGGAACCTAAGAGTCATAGAGTACATGGTAATAAAGAAATATTAGCCTCGTTGCCTTTCACCGAATTCTAGCCCCCAAACCATCCTGCT
This sequence comes from Sciurus vulgaris, assembly GCF_902686455.1. Classification (NCBI taxonomy): domain Eukaryota; kingdom Metazoa; phylum Chordata; class Mammalia; order Rodentia; family Sciuridae; genus Sciurus; species Sciurus vulgaris. The sequence goes on from NC_136476.1 coordinate 65,197,626, forward strand.
ATTAATCTGTTCCTATCTAGAGAAATTGGCCTGGGCGCCTGTCACTGATTAGATTGTTCAAAAAAAGCCGTCAGCCTGCTGTTGAGCCAGAAGGCAGGTAGAGGAGGGTGGGGAAGACAAGAGGAATACTGCTCCTAGTCAAATCCTTCCATAAAGCGACTGACTGCATTTAGAATGTGAAGGCCAGCTCCCTCGGGGATCCTTGACATTACATTCTGTATTTGCATTACCTTCAAAATATGTGCTCTCCAGCACGTGCCTGCATATGTAGTTTATTATTATCATCAGAATAGCGTAATTACTGCACAAAACTAGCTCAATTGTTTTTAACTCACTTCTGGATATATGTGCACTCCACCAACACTCTCTACCTTTGGCTAGCGGATTGATAAAAGGAGACTAAACTAAGGGGTTGACAAAAACAGAAAAGTAACATTCCAAGTAAGCCTATGGTGGGCTGGCTGTTGACCATTCAAAGCAAGTTCTGCTTCCCTTAAGAAGCTGGACCTCTTAGCACCCTGACTCTCCCTGCATCAGGGGTCCAGGCTTACACTTCCCTTACACTTGTTTGGAGCCTTGTTGGCTCCCGCACACATGGTCCTGCTGGAATTTTGTACCGGTGAGCATGGTGGACACTATATGGGCATAGGGCAGCTAGGAGCAGGGGACACACGTATGGCTGGAATTCCTTCCACTCACTTGCATGTTCCATCAGACTCTGTTTGCAAAGCACACATTCAAAATCACACTGAGAATTTCGAGGTGCTGCTAATAGAGCTTTAAGCAAACATGAAGTCCTTCTGGGACTCTGTGGAACTTCACAGCGGACACATCCGTGAAGCTGGCCCTGGGTACAGTGAAGGCAAATGTGTTGATGGAGTGCAGGAGAATGACAGCTTCAGAAAGTGTTTGGGCAACTTGTGTGATGCTGAGTCATAGCTGGTAGACCCATAACACACTTCTGGAGATGTATCTTAAGAGCCCTAATCTAAAGTTTTTTAAAGAGCTTTATTAGTAAAGCTGTTCATTACAGAATTACTTAGACCAGTGAAGATAGAAATAACTATGAAACAACTAGATATAACTGTGTAAAAATAATTAATTAATGAGGCACATCTTGGATGGAGTATTATGCACCAAATAAAATTCACAGAAATCATGTCAATGCCTGGGAAAATGTGTCTGCGAAAATGAGTATCAAACCCAGGGTCCCATGCATGCTAGGGAAGCTCTCTACCACTAAGCTATGTTCCCAACCCCTGTCTTAGCAATTTTAAAGTATGTGGTTCAGTAGTGTTAAGTATATTCCTCTGCTGTGAAGCAGGCCCACTAAAGCTTTCTTTCTTTTTAACAGCTTTTTTTTTTTTTTTTTTTTTTTTTTTTTAGGTATAATTGATATGCAAAAAACTGCACTTATTTAATGTATACACTTTGATGAATTTGGACACATCAAACCCCGCGAGCCCATTGCTACAATCAATGTGTTAGTAACTTATCTGTCATCTCCCAGAGTTTCCTTGTGCCCCCACTATGTGTGGGGGGAGCGGGTAAAGGCACTCATAATGTGACATGTATCCTTTAACAAAATATTGAAGTGCACAATAACATATTGTTAACTGCAGGCACTGTGCTGTACACCCAATCTCTAGAATTTACGCATCTTGCGTGCAAAATATTGTAGCAGCTATGGAAAACAGTATGGAGGTTTCTCAAAAGATTAAAAATAGAACTACCATATGCTTCAGCAATCCCTCTTCTGGGTACTTATCCAAAAGGAACTGAAATCAGGATCTTGAAGAGATCTTTGCTCTTCCATGTTCACTGCAGGCTTATTCATATCAGTCAAGGTAGGAAAGCAACCTAAATGTCCATCCGTGGAAGACTGGATGAGGAAAATGTGGTCCGTACAGACAATGGGATATTTTTCAGTATTCGCAAGAAGGAGATCTTAACATATGCGACACCATGGGTGAATCTGGAAGACATTATGCAAAATGAAACCACCAAGCCAGAGAAGGACACACATTGTGTGCTCTGAGTTCTATCTCTTACTCACTGTGCGATTTCTGCAACTCAGTTACTGCAACTGTGGGGTGGAGTTGCATCCCCCCCCATAAGAGGGTAACGGAGAGGACACCAATAGGACGTTGGACTTGATGCTGTGTGCTGTGTGTTGAACTTGATGCTGCTCTGAGAAAGTCATTCTACAGAATGGTGGTTGGTTGCTTCCCAAAGTCTCATACCTTACAAACTTTGGGGCATTAGCAGGCCAAGGTTGGCAATTGAGATAGCAAATCAGTTTCCAAATATATCGTTTCCAGTAAAATTATTTTTTCAAAACATTTTATGTTATGTGTTTCATGTCTCACAAACCACAGAAAGTCCCATTTATCATTTTTTTATAGCATAACAAAAAATAACAAAAATGCCCTTTTATGTTTTTAAAGTGTTACACAAAAATATAGGAAGTTAAACTTCTCCTTTGAATTCTAGAGGTGATCAAACCTAACAGAGGTAGTTAGGGAACTTTTATTCCATATTGTGAGTGCTACTACTCTGTTCTGCACACAGCCAGTCATTCACCCACATGCTCAGTGAGTCCTACCGAGTGCCAGCGTCTGGGACTGGAGACAGCAAGATTGCAGGTGGGATTCCTCTGCCCTCCCGCCCTGTACCTCTTTCTCCAGGAGGCAGGCTTGCCAAGTAGCATGCTGTGTTGTCCACAAAGAACTGTGGGAGTCACAGATGGGGGAATCAGTTATGGCCACAGAAGCTGAAGATGGCTAGCAGAAGATGGACCAGGCTCTTCCAAAGCCTTTCAGAGCCCTGGTCTCTATGACACCCCCACTCTGGTGTGCTGTAGACACAGGCCGCCTCCACCCTTGGACATGTGCTGCTGGTCAGAGAGGCAATCAGTCCAGACTTTCCACTCATCCTCTCCTGCACTAGGGCCCAAGGCTCGGTCAAGAGGCAAAATGAAACTGTTAACAAAATGGAGACTGCGATTTCCAAATCCCAGGTCTCTGCTGGTAGAGGGGATACCTTTATCTGTCTACCTGGATCAGAAAATCACATGTGGTGCTTGTTAAAGAGTAGATTCCTATTTTCCAGAATGGAAGGGCTAAGTCAGAATCTCTGGGAGAGGGGATTGGTAAGATATTTTGAACTAGATCTCTGGTTATTCTTGGACACAACTACTGTGTAAGAATTACTGGCACAAGAGAAAAAACACAGCTCAAAGTGGACAGTCTTGGTTGTATGGTGTGGGCAAGCCATTTTACCTTTCTGAGATTCAGTTTTCACATTGAGAATAGTAATTGCTTTGCAGTGTGGCTCTGCGATTGAAGCAAAATTATGTAGGTGATCTCACCATAATAATAAAATGCCAAATTGTGCTTCGTCATCTTTATCACTTCTCACTCTCTTTTCAAAGGGCTCTTGCTGAATGAAGGTCTCTTAAAATATTTGTTGGGTCTTTATAATTTCCGGTTTTAGTTCTAACTTTGGGAGATGCTGTCAAATAACCAATTTGGATAGAATAAAATGAGTTTTGGAACTACAGCAATCAAGAATATATTAGGTTTCTGTGAGAGTCTAGTCTAGAGACACGTAAACAAATAATTTTAATGCAATTTGAAAATAATAACGATGATGGTCATAATAGAAACATTTAAATTAATAATCATTATTATAATTAACATTTTTCGAGCATTATGGCGTGCCTTGAGTGTTGATATTTTCTCATTTAAGTTTCATTATGGTCCTATATGATGGGCATTATTATTTGCATTTTACAGATAATGAAACTGTGGCCCAATGAGGTAGAATCACTTGCCCAAGGGCATATAGTCAGAACTTAAAGAGATTCAAACTCAAGACTATCAGATTCTAAAGTTATTTTTCCACTGGTCTACAAAGCCTCCAGAAAACAAGTAGGTCTGCTTTTGCATTTTCAGACCTAACTGCAGTCCCTGGGCTGAGAGGGGCCGTAAAGCAATACATGTGCTTTAAATTGCATTAGGGTTTGATTTTAGAATGCCCAGTAGAATCACATACTGAGAAAAAGAAGAGTCTGTGGACATGGGGAAGTTCTTTGCCCAACTCCACTCTCTCGTTCAAGCAGTCCACTTAGAAAAGTTAATTAAGACATTCACTAAGGTATTTACCTAGGTTCATGGTCAATTATCTAATTGATAAATAGGCAAGGTCTGCATCCAAGGAAGTTCCATTGGCCCAGCTCATCTTGTATGAAAGTCCATGTCATCTGCATTTGCTGGCGTTGCTTTTGTTACATAATAAATTATGCTCCTCTAGAGCAGCTGGTATTTCCTCTAATCTGACAGACACTGAATCACATTCCCTGATAAGTGTTTCCTACTTTGCTTTGGCCTTAGGAAAACTCAGAACTTCATTTATACCCCAACTTCCTTCTTTGCAGTGCTGGGAATCAGTCTTCCTCTGGCTTCACGTGATTTTCTGACATTATTTTGCCACTTCATTATTTCTTTGGCCATTTTCATCTAACTATACTGTGGATTGTTTCAAAAGTCACTTCAAGTTTGGGAGGGGTGGGTGAAGCAAATACAAATGTATATAAAGGGTCATACTAATTTTGTGGAAATGAAAATGCAGGAAATGAGGAACGAATCTCCACCTGTGTCCAGTTGGCAAGTTTGTGAATGATTCTTTGGAAATATAACAAGGAATGAGAAGTTTTGGAAGAAGATGGGGCACACACTGAGGTCCTCTGGAAGCAGACGTACCTAGCATTGAATTGATTGTGTAAGTGTGAAGCTCAGAAGTGAGGTGGGGACTGAGGATGTGGGCCGGTGGTAGAGCACTTGCCTAGCATGCATAAGGCTCTGGGTTGAGTCCTCAGCACTGAGAAGAATAGTGAAAGGAACAAGGTGAAATCTGGTAAGAAGGATTTAGAAGTCATCAAGCCAGGTGTTGAAGCCATCAGAGGGACAATTCATCAGGAGAGGTTGCTTAGCCTCAAATGACAGCAAAAGTAAGAGGAAAGTCATACAATGCAGAAATTATCCCGTGACTGATGGCATACATGTGCACATTACTCATTCACCCGAGAGCTCAAAATGAACTATGCGACACCATATTGACTCCTGATCTTAAATCATATGAATGGACATACAATGTCGATTTCTACTCAGCAATAGAAATGCTTCCCACGATACATACTTTTTATGAATCTATTGTCTTTTCCTATTGAGTTTATAAATCATTCATTTCCTTGTGGCTTGAAAACAAGAATCCAGTATATTTAGAGAAAGGATGTTTCGCTATAAAAGCTAGATGATTCGTGTTAATGGGAAAATTCTGACTGCTTCAAGCTTGATCTTTTCGGTGTCTGGCACATGTAAGATGAAGTAAATTCGTATTATGAAATATTATGTTTTCTTTTTAAAATTTTAATGAAATGCTTTAAATCTTAAGATCAGAGCTGGCTTAGTATTTCCTGAGCAAAACACCATCAAGTACAATATTACAAAGGACTTCCGAGTTTTCTTGTTAAGTGGTCTACATATTTATATGAAAAGGGATTTTTAAAAGTTTCCTTTGCCAACTCCCCCCTATACCCCACTCAGTTCTAGTTAATTAACCAATCATAAGGAAAAGATGAAAGTAACGTGAACCTCAAGTCCTCGTGCTCTGGAAAAATATATAGTCACAGAATAATGGAAATAAATTTCAACTAATGAGAAACAGAAATAACGATCAATGGAAATAGTGAAAATAATTAGATCAAACAGGTCAAAGCTTCACAGAAAATTAACCACGGACTCATCTGGCTTGCGGAGGGCCTGAACCCAGGCTGAGTGATCATTGGTGGGAGCTGGTGCAAACTTTTTTCCTCAGAGAACACTAATTAATGTTCTTTCAATTTCATTGACTGAGGGTTGTTAATATGCTTTTTCACCTGGATTCCATCTCTCCACAGATATTGGAAGTTCCTGTCTTTCTGCCATCTTAAGACAGCCTGTCCCAATTCAGCCAGCAGAGCAGATAGATGAGATACAGAGTCAGTGGCTTGGCTGACCTGGAAGAGGAACAGGGTCCATTCCATCTTAAATGCTACTTGTGGCAAAATCCATTGATAGCAAAATTCGTTTCCTCTTTCTAAGTATCAGGGCAGGATCAATTTTCCAGTCTTCCTTGTAATTAGGTTGGGGCTATGAACGAGCATCTCTCAAACATGGACAGAAATTGTTGTCACTAGTGCTTGCCACTCTGAATGTGCACACCCATCCCCCAGGATCTTATTAAAATGCATTTTCTGATTCCACAGGTCTAGGGTGGGACTCATGTTTCTGCATTTTGATAAGGTCTCAGGTGACACCAGTGCTGCTGGTTTCATGGACAACAACTGAAAATTTCAGTACTTTAAAATAATAATATTTTATTTTTCACTCATCAGGCTATGGCTATGCGGGTGTCCTTGGTCATCAAGAACCCAAAGTGTAAGAATGTATTCCAGCCTGGCCACAAAATGTCCTGGGCAGCCTTCCTTGATCTCTCAACCTTATTTGCACAGCTACAATCAGAGCCCCCGAGGTGGCAGAGCCCCTGGATGACTGGAAGGAGATAGATCACTGACTGGAGGAATCTGCTTAGGAGAGCTGTGGACTCAGGAGGGACCATGAGAATACAAAGAGATAGCCTTTTGTGTGACACTGTGAATGTCAGGGCTTCCTTGTCAGAGATTACTCTAACACTTCCTCTTATCAGCTGCTAATTCAGAGCCTTTCCTTGACCCACAATTTTTGAATTAACTCAGTAAACTTACCAAATACCAATTATAAGTGCTAGAGAATGAATGCATTTATCAAAAAAAAAGTAGAGTTCTTTTTCTAAGGAGCTTGAAGAAGAGATAAGAAATGGGATCAAAGAATCAATGCACTTTAAAGGTAATGGAGCCCAATAAGACCTGCTATCTGACCTCAGAGGAAGGAGATGGAGGTCCAAGTTGTGGACACCAAGCAAGGCTTTCTAGAAGTGGTTGTATTGACATTACTCTTGACAGATGGGCAGAGTTTGAACTTGTAACAATCAGGATGAAGGCAGAGCACATCAGAGGAGTTTAAGGAAGTAAATGGTAGGAATGTACACGGGGAAGTATGAGATTTGCCATCAGGATCAGGTACAGGGTGAAGGATTGGAGTAACAGAATGTATAATAGAAACGAACGTCAGCGTCGTATCATCTGTCACTTTGAATGTCAGCGTAAGGAGCTTGGCTTGGATTTTTATCCTGTAGAAAGTAAGGAAATCATGATGGGTTTCCGTAGGCATGAGATCTCATTGGATGCAAGGCAGAAGGGGCAGGAGAAGAAGGTTCTGCAGACATTCTCTCCCCACTCCATGGCCTTGTGGCAATAGTTGAGGTGTAAAATGTGAGGCCTGGGGATGCGGAGTGTACAAAGGAAGAAGGGAAACCCCTGACAGCACCCTGAGGGAGACGGAGTGGCACCTCCCCGCCCCCCCCGCCTGCTTTTGAGAAACGAGGGTCCATGAGGCTGCGTCTTGCCTTGTGACCACAGTGTCTTGGTTACACATAGCCAAGACACTCTCACTTCCTGCTCAGTGTTTTCTACTTGAGTATGATACTGTTGCCAGTATTGTAAGAGCCCTCTAAGTTGTCCTTGGATGTAAGCACAACATGATCCCCACCTTTCAACTTGGCCACCTTTGCTAATTTTAATTTGAATAGTTTGTAGTCACCCCGGTTAGGAAATGTACTGGAACTCCACTTCACCGTAGCCTGCCAATAGAAAGTTTAAGACACACTAAAATACGACACTGGCCACTCCAAAGGCATGCAACTTGCTGCTTCTTTGGAGCCTGTACCAGATCTGGGTGACACGCCTGAAGCGTATTTCTAACCTTCCTGGGGGCTCCCTCTGTCCCATGGCTGGTCAGATTAAAGGGAGGGGGAAGACCACCTATCACTCTTCCTTGCTGTCTTCATCTTCCCCAGAACACAGGCTGGACCTGGGGGAGAACAAGTGAGCTCTGCTGAGACCACAGATAGGGGACTTCAGATTGTGGGCTCTTGCTCGGGAGTGACTGTGGAAAGACACTCTCGCTAATGCCCTTCTGGATCACTGTTAGAGGGGCAAAGGGGAGCGCTTCTGGCACCTGTTGCCAGAAGGAATTTCTTGCAACCCTAGGTCTGCCACTTCCTAACTAGATGATCTAGAATGAATGATCTAGAACGAATGATTTCAATTCCAAAGGCACGGTTTCTACACTTTAAATCGAGGATGGTGATTACCTGCCAGAATCCTCTGAAGGTGCCAAGGCATGGCAGTGACATAATTCTGAACACGGTGCATCATGCACGGTCCCCACGGTCCCATTAACGTTCACGTTGCTGCCTCAGCTCTGGGGGTATTCAATGGAGCAATGTCAGCTGCTTTTTGTTAAAGTCTCAGTGCTTTAAAATAATAACATTTTATTTTTCACTCACCAGGCTATGGCTATGTGGGTGTCCCTGGCCATCAAGAAGCCACGGGGTGAGTCAGGCCTTAAACACCTTCTTCCTGTGGCTTCTTTCTCACTTAGGATGAGTAAAGGGAAGGTAAAGAAGGGATGCTTTGGTCCCGGAGACCAAATCACTTCTGCTCATTGGTGTGAAGCCATCACATGACCCCCCAGGAAGCAAGGGGTGCTGGGAAATGTGCTCATGGAGCTGAAAGCCACTTCTCAGGGACAATCCCACAGTATAGAAGGGGAACAGGAATCTCTGGGGAGCAGCTAGCCATCTCTGCCATAGGAGGGGGGATACCGAGGTGGGATTGGGCTATGGACCAGGAAGCCAGGTTTACAGTGGCAAAAACACATGCCAGCTTCACAACTGGGAATGTCCCGACGCACTTGGAAGCTGGCTCTGAACAAGAAAACACCCGTGGTTGGAAAGTGGGGCTGGTGATTCAGGCCTGTTTGGGACCTGAAGAGGATGCCCTTGAACCCTTTGTTCAACAAACACCTCCCTCCTGCAAGGAGGTGAGAGGTCATCTGTCTGTCTGCTTTGACACTTTCACCCAGTGACCTTTGGGGCTTCAGACACCTTCCCAGCAGTCGGAGTGAGCTTGGTACAAATTGTCCTTGGACTTGGCTGTGACTGACTCACCCGAGGTCTGAGTGTGAGGAGAAGGCAAAAACAGACAAACAGCACGGAGGACTTCGCCATCCCAGACCTGTGTCATGTAAACAGGCTGTCTGCAGAGTGAGCCCAGGACGTGGGCTGGGGCTGGAGCCTGAACGGCGAAGACCCAGAGCCTTGGACAGTGAGGGCTGTTTTCAAAGGGCAGGTTGTCCCCATGCAGGGCACCAGGGAGAGGCAGGAGGTGGGGAAAGGACACGGCTTTGAGTCAGACACACTTACCCAGCCGTGTGACCTTGGATACAAGTCACTTATTCTTTCTAAGGCTCAGTTTTCCCACCTGTGAAATGGGCCTAATTCTGTGCATCCCCCAAATGCTTCAGGGATAAGTGAAACAATTCATTTATGCACATGCACCGGGCGAGCACAGACACACACAATTAATATTTCCCCTTCCCCTTTCCCTCTACATGGGATGGAGGAATCTGTTACCTAATGAGTAAACTATTCACCATTTCTTGAGCTCCTCTTATGAGCCATTTAATCCTTGCAACAACCAGAAGGTAGCTTTATTCCCATTTTATAGACGTGGACACCGAGGTTCAGAGAGTATACCAAAGGTATACCAAAGGTAGTGAGTTCGATCTTTCCACTGCCCTGCTACTGAGGAGAAAGATAAAGAAACAAGAAACAGATGGGGTGATAAATGTTAAGTCGGAGAACCTTGGAGGCACAATCGCCAACCCCAGTTTAACCTTGAAAAATAGAATTCTGATCTTAATTTGCCTCCATTTAGTTCACATTCCTTCATCGACTTATCTATTACTAATTACTTAGCAAACCCCGTGAGTGTCCTATACCTCTCCAAGTCTTGCTACTCAAAATGTGGTTCCTGAGCCAGAATCATCAGCATCCCTAGGAGCTTGCTAGAGATGCTGGGTATCAGGCCCCACTGCAGAACTACTGATCCAGAATCTGCATTTTCATAAGGCTCAGGTGATCCCATTAAAGATGGAAATAGCCTGGTAATAAGGGGGTGGGGTTTCCTTTTCCAGGGCGCCTGCCTTTCTGGTCCTCACAAGGAACGGTGGGGCATCTCTACAGTGGGTTTTGCCCTGCTCACATGTGTCCCCTTTTCTGCACCAGGGATGGATGTGTGGGGTGTGCTCCTGGGCCTGGACAGAGGGGAGTGCCGCAGATAAGGCTTTGACCTGAGAAAATAATCACCTCCTTCTCATTTAGTCACCTCATTTTGTGGCCCTGGGGCTTCAGTTGGTGGTGGAGGGGTAGGACCTGAAACTTGAGGTGACAGATATTCTTGTTGCACCACCAGGCACCTGCAAGTAGCCCGCAGTTAGCCTTACATCGTAGTGATGCACATGTTTATTCACTGGGCGAGACAGTGACTGTGTGACCTTGGGATGGCTCTGCCCCCTCTGTGCAACTGTGGCCAGAGACTTCTTGAGGGGATTCTAGAGTAAAAAAATATTGAAAATAGGGCTGGGGAGATAGCTCTGTCGGTAGAGTGCTTGCCTCGCAAGCACGAAGGCCCTGAGTTCAATCCCCAGCACCGCAAAAAAAAAAAAAAAAAAAAAAAAAAAAAAAAAAATATTGAAAATAGAAAAAGGCTCATTTGGAAGAGGTTGGCTGTTTAATGACCTTGCATCTCAAGGCTAGGCAGAAGAACCAGGGCCTGGCGTGTATTAATGTTTATTCCCTTGAGCACTTTTGGGAAATCCCGCCATTATTCACCAGTGTGAGCATCCACCACACGCGATGGACCTGGAGCAGGGACGGCACATCACATGTTTAATTCTCATGCCATTTTCAGGTAGGGAGCATCATTCCCATTTTCAGAAGGGGAAACTGAGGCTCAAGGAGACTCTGTGACTTTCTATACGGACAATAAAGAGTAGTGCAGGGCTATGTCCGTGCAGTTTTCAATATTTGAAATGGTGCCATGGTGTGACTGTCACCCAAGGTTCACGTGCTAGAAACTTGACCCCCCCACAGCCCGCTAAGAGTTTTGGGAGGCGGAGCCTAATGGGAGGTGTTTAGATCATGAGAATCCCACCCTTATGAATGTGTTAATGCAAATTATTAAAGGCATTATTTAAATGGAAATGAGAATTGACGTAAAGGAAGTCTTCATTGATGGGCCGTCTGAACGGATTCCTTAGGCTTTATTCCCTTGCCACTTCAAAAGGGGGTGTGAGAGAGGGGGTGGGAGAGTAGGCAGAGTCAGCCATTTATGAGGCAGTGGTGATCTTGAATATGTTTGGCTTCTTAGCTTCCCCTCTTCCACAAAGCTCACTGTGGACCAAGAAAGTGCCTGATCCTGGATGAAGCTCATGGCCTTGGGGTCTGTTCTCTCCAGCTTCCAGGCCAGGGAGTGCCAGCTGCAGGGCCAGCCTCCTGTGATTGCTGGGTGTGTGGCATGGGCAACCCAAAGACCACTAGGAAGGTTTGATGCTGCCAGATTTCCAAGCTGGGCTCTACCCCACTCAGGAGCCTGGTTCTGAAGCTTGGAGTTCATGCAGGACAAAAGGAGATGGGCTGAAGACCTTGGCTTCATGGGGAAGTTCTGGTGTCTTGTTAACTCAATAGCACAAAAGAGCTGCTACTGCCCTCCACCATTCTCCTTCGAGAGCATAGAGTGGAGTCAGCATGAGCTGAGATTCAGGTGGGGACACTCCTGCATTAGTTCAGTGATTTTTGTCAAAGTCAAGCAGCTTCTCCAAGTCTCAGGGGGCTTTGTTTGTTGAATAGGATGCTGAAATGGGAGGGGCACTCAGCGTGCGGTACAGGTCTTCACCCCCAGGGGTGTGCACTAAACAGTCCCAAGGACTGTGCCATTTTGCCGCATGAAGGTTTCTTGTTAGTTGAATATAAACATTGATGTTCACTTATATTCAGCTGTCATTATAAAACCTACCTTAAAATGAATCCAAGTGTAAACAAAATTTCACATATCCTGCAAGTCCAAGTCCAGGGATGACCTACCTTCAGGCACAGCTGGATTCAGGGATTGCAACATGGTGTGAGGCCTCACTTCTCTTTAGCCCTTAGCTCAGGGCTCTTCTTGGTGACTCTCTCCTTGGTGCTCTGGCCACCAAGCTCCGGAGTCACATGATTTTCAGCTGATTAACTCTCAAAGTGGTTCCCTTTTTCTCTTCTCTCTCTCTCTCTCTCTCTTTTTCATTTTGTGGTATGTGGAATTGAACTCTGGGGTGCTCTACCACTAAGCTACATTCTCAGCCCCTTTTTATTTTGAGATGGTCTCACAAAGTTGCTGCGGCTGGCCTCCCATGTGCATTCCTTCTGCCTTGGCCTCCTGAGTAGCTGAGATTACAGACAGGAGTGACTGCTCACTGCCCAAAGTCCACATTGGTTTTGATTGGCCTTGCTTAGCTCACACAACTGGATCAATCGCTATTTCTAGAGGCATAAAGCCCTGAGATTGGCTAATCTGGAGTCATATGACCAACCCTCCGATCAGTAGGGGCTGTTGATAGATGTGAAGATTGGCAGCTTTGCTGGGACAACACAGAATGGAGATGAGCTTTCCCCAAAGGCCGTGAGGATGCTGGGCAGACAGAACAAAGGGAGTTCACCTCGGGGGCCCTAGAGAAAGGACTACTTGCTTTCGATTCATCCTTAGTCCTCCCTGCGACCTAGTGCTAGTCTTAGGTTATTTCAAAAGTCATCAAAGTGAACTCTGCTGACTTAGAAATATAGGTAGCTCCTAAGCAAAGTGAACGGACTTGCAGAGGAAGGGAAGAGTTGCTGCTGAGCAGGAGCCCCAGGCTATGTCTGTGACTTTGACTCAGAGCAGATGGGATGCAGGACAGAATTCCACTCCACCAGCTGGGTGTCACATGGACATCCCTGCTCTCCTCGCTTTGAGATCTGTGACGTACACATCAGGACACAATGGGGGGAGGTGGAGTTTTCTCTCTGCACTTTAAATGCTCCATTTTGTTTTCCCCCAGATCTTTCGACAACAAGAAAACAAACAAACCCCACAAACCCACCTAAGGTCACAGGGCTTGATTTTTGACTCTGCAAGCTCTAAACCTGTCTTTTCTTGACAGGCACGAGGTACCCTGCTGGGTTGAATTTGAGGCGGTCAGGGCTTGTCTTTGCAGGCTGGTGAGGAAATGCTGTTCAATCTCTGTCTCTACCCTTGTTGGTCCTCGGTGGCAGCAGGAGCCGTGGTGTTCCCTCTGAGCTCCTCCCCAGTAGTTATTTCACTGGTTTCACAAATGCTCATGGAACACCTGTTCTGCGTGACAGGCTGTGTGAGGAGATGAGGCCACATGTGTAAGCCAGATGTGAGCTGTGCTCCAACACCTCACTCCCCTTCTCCAGGTCCTCCCACCGATGTGAAGGGGCGTGGCTTCGCACATCTAAGAGCCAAAAGTTTACAACAACCTCCTCCAATATTTTTACTTTTAAGGTTGAACGTGGGCCATGGCCAGTTTCTGGTCATGGATTCTCTGCTTTCCCTTTCCCCAACCCTGCTGGTCCCCATTTCTTCCATTTGGGCATCCACTCTCCTCTCTGACTTGCACACGTTCAACTCTCTCTCTTTTATGAAGTCAAACCGTTTATTTCTGCTTCAGCTTTCACCTCCAGTCCTAAACGTGCTTAGAAGACTAAAGGAATCCCCGGTTTCCAGGCTGTCCATCTTCACAAAACAACACTACTGATGAGGATGCAAGGAAAAGGTTCACTCAGCATTGCTGGTGGATTTGCAAATTGGTGCAAAACACTCTGGAAAGCAGTATGGAGATTCCTCAGAAAACTTGAAAAGGAACTACCATTTGACCCAGTTATCCTACTCCTTAGTATATACCTGAGGGACTTAAAATCGGCACACTACAGTGACACAGTCACACTAATGTTTACAGCAGCTCAATTCACAATAGCTAAGCTATGAAGTCAACCTAGGTGCCCTTCAACAGATAATTGGATAAAGAAAATGTGGTATATATACACAATGGAATATTGCTCAGCTTTAAAGAAGAATGGGATTGTGGCATTTGGAGATCTGGGAACTATTATGCTAAGTGAAATAAGCCAATCCCCAAAAGTCAAAAGGTTGAATGTTCCTTCTGATACGTGGATGCTAACACACAATGGGGGGGGGGGATAGTAGTTTATTGGATTAAACAAAGGGGAATGAAGGGAAGGGAGGGGGTATGAGAATAGGAAAGACTGTAGAATGAACAGGACATAACTTTTCTATATTCATTTATGAATACATGACCAGTGTAACTCCACATCATGTACAACCACAAGAGTGGGAAGTTATACTCCATGTATGTATACTATGTCAAAATATCCCTATTGCCACGTATATCTTAAAGGAACAAATAAAGACAAAACAAACCAACATTACTGTGTTAGTTATCAGGCCCCATTTAGCAGCCAAAAGCCAGAACATCATTTCTTAAATGAGAACTGGGACTACTTCACCTAGGATGTTTGTTAAGAATGAAGATTCCCAGAATCTACCCCAGGTAGTTGGAATCCCCGTGGGGAAGGAGCAGTGGGTCTCAACTGTATCTGCATTTAGGATTCACCAGGAGACCTTTTCTTTCTTCTTTTTCAGTGGCCCTCAAATGATTGAAATGTTCAGATTTCTAATCATCCAAGTAGAAGCACCTGCATTTCTAACAAGCATCTCAGGTGACTCATATGCAGCTCATGTGGGGGTTATGGGAACCCGGAGGAGAAAAAAAATATTTCCTATTGGGCTTACAAGAGGGTGGAGTGAGAAAAAGACTCTAGAGGAGGTGGGTGGTATTTAAGGTGGACCTAAAAGAATGGGTGTAGGTCAAAAGGGGAGCCTGGCTGGTGAAGATCGCTCCACATTTAAACTCCACATTATTTTAAAAAGAGATGATGGTAGACCAGCTCTGGAAGTGGGTTTGAGTCTAAAGTGGCATGGTCATTTGCAGGAAAGCCCCTGCACTGTCTGTCCCTCCAGAGTACAAGCTCTCACCCCCACTCAAGGAGAGGAGCAGTGCTCAGATGCGTCACTAAGGGTCTCAGACTTTTCTAAATCTTCAGGCCCACTGATGCTGTAAGTCATGAAAATATTCCCCAAATCTTGATATCTAAATATTCAAATTTCATCTCCAAGGTGACCTCTATATTTGTGGCACAAATGTCTGTTGGTAGCTGCATGTGTCAGTGGGGGTTTAGACAACAAGGCTTCCATTTCCCAGGTGGCTGACACCACCAGCTCCCCTCTGGAGGTGCCAGCGTCCCCTGCCCATGGAGGCCAACACTGGCAGCCATCCGTCAGCACAGAGGTCAGGCTGGTGCTGTTTGTCTTACACTAATGAGAGTCCTTATTAAGGGACTGTTAACACACTAAAAGGCTGTTTGTAGAACTTGGCAAGGTGATAAGATGTTTGCTTGCCTGCTCTCCAGGCTGATGTAGGAGCCCAGAACAGAGTCGAAGTGGTTAGCTATTCATGAAGATACTAGTCAGTTCTACAAACAAGTCAATCTTCAAAGCTCAAAAGGTCCGCGAATGTTTGTTGGCTTGCCATAGATTTGTTTGGTTATAACCATAAAGCACAAATAATACCCACTCAGAAGCATGTATTTTCATTATACCAGAATCTGATCTGAAGATCAGTGTTCTGAGTTGACCATTCAGGTGTTTTCTTTCCCAACAGTGTGAGTGAATTGTGCATGCCTGTGACCCAGGGAAAGGAGACACTAAGATTATGGAAGACACAAATTGAGGGACAAATTACTTACCCCAAACTCATGTCCTCTTAAGATGAGCAAATGTTGACTTTCTGGAAAGCCGGTTTCTTCGGGGATTTTGGGCATGCTGTCTCCAAGTGGGTATGCCCGTGGAATTTGCCAGTTATTGGGTTGAGGGCACCTTTCCCCTGGCCAAGTATGAAAGCATTAAACCAAAGTTTTCTGTGTCTGTGAGCTGCCTGCCTACCTCTGCAATGGTATTAACCACATTCTTGTGCCATGACATTAAAAAGTCATCTGTGGTCCCTTGTGGGACTCTTAAGATTTAACCAACAGGTTCCTGCATGTTTGAAAAGCTCTAGAATTAAAGCTGCAGAGAGGAGTTAAGAAGATGGTAATAAATGGTCATATAATTTATTGCCTAGACTAGGCCCTCTGGAGAGTGTAAGGGTGTGGAATGATTGATGGTACCAGGACTACAGGTGTGAACCAGGGCTGTCTGTCCTGGGTGGGACATTTGGTCTTCCCAGTAATAAACAATAGGTTAATATTTATTGAGCTAGGAATTTAACTCTCCTTTTAATACCCTCCTCCATTAATCCTCACAGGAACCTGCTTCAGTAGATATGATGGTTTCCATTGTACGGAGGAGGAAATAAGGACTCAAGCAGCAACTCATGCGGAGTGACCCCAGTCACGCCCCAGTAAGAGTGGACGTATGCAGGGGTTTGGTCTGAAGTCTCATTCTAAAGAGCATGCTCTGTGGGCATGGTTCCTCAACCTGTACTGTGTTTTCTCACCTTTCTTTCCAAATTGGGTTCTGAGGGGACTCAGGGTGCTGGGTAGCTGCCATCTGCTCTCTTCTGGGCAAGGAGGAAACCATGAGCAAACTTCACCAGGAGCAACTTCCTCTTCCTGTGCAATATGCCAGCCAACTGGATTTTATTTAATGGGAGGGGGGGGGTTCTCCTTCTTGAAAGAGATAAAAAGAAAAAGGAAGAAAGAAGAAGGCGGAGCTATTTCTATATTTTATCTCCTTTTGTTACTGGCAGTGAATTGCTGCTCCTTAGGGAATCTTTTTTTTAAAAGGAGGATTAATATACTTTTTAAAATTGAGCAGGAATAGGTGTCACAGATTTCAGCTGTACTGTGGAAGAGGTTTTAAATAAAGACAAGCACATGCCTGTTGAAGCTTGTTTTCTTTCTTAGTAAAAAGAAACATGGTAGTGATAGAGTATTTTTGAAATACTTTGGTCCTGGTCTATCTGAAGAAAATGAAATAATAGTAATTTCAGGTTGGAAACTGAGGCTGAAATCACTTCTCAATAAATCAGGATCAGGGATTGGAGCAGAAAAGGAGGCCAGAGTCACCTACAGAAAATGGGAAGGGAATTGCCAGGGGTAAAAACGCAGTGGGTGCTTAGAAAGCCATCATTCCAATCTCTCATGTAGTGTTCCTAATACTGGTTAAACCAACTCAGTGACCCTTTCAAGGGAGGAGCCAGCTGTGGGGCTGGGCCTCTTGGAGAGGAACAATCCCCATAGACAAAGCTTTGGACTCCATCCTCAACTTCCCCAGAACTGTTCCGCTTGAATCTGCTCACATTATGAAGGGCTTACGGTGTATTGAGGACTTTACAAACACATACACATGCTACTTCATTTTATCTTCACCACCTTGTGAGGTTGATGCTATTATTATTTTTTAGGGTCAAATAGCCAGTACGTTGTGAACCTGGAATTCAGATGGTGACAATTCATACACTCACTCAAATATCCAAGGATGAACTGGAGGTCACGCTGTGGACTGGTGCTTGTACTAAAGACCCTCTCCATCTCTTTAGGGATTGCTGCTGTGCATGCTGGACACCAACTTGTGCTCTTCAGTGGTGGGAGGAGGACAGGGGAGCAAGAGGCATGGCATTTCCTTCTCCTCCCTGAAATCCTTTCCTTTCTCCTGAGCCTTGCCCATGGGGTGCTTGGGAAGTGGGAAGAAGTGTTCCCAGGTGCTGTGGATAAGCTCATTCCCCAGCAGATTCCTCCAGACTCTTTCACATCTGTTGCACCTGGTCTCTGCTCCCCATAAGTTTTGAGCTTTGTAGGGGATGCTTTTCTCTGGGCTGAATATCGGTAGGGTGTATAAGCATTGACATGCTGAATATATAAATCTGACTAAGCTTTCCAAACCAGAACTGTGATAATTTAAAATCTCTTGGTTGTTTCTCTTGCCACCCTAGGGATTGAACCTAGGGCCTCATGCATGCTAGGCAATCACTCTAACACTGAGCCACATCTGTAGCCCTAAATCTGTTCCATCCCACTATCAACATGTGTTCTAGAAATTTGAGGAACAGAGAAAGATTTCAGAATAGGAACAGTTGTATTCACCTTTTGCCTTTTAAGAGTGGTGAGATATGACATTTATTTTGAACTATTTATTTGGACTCATTTATTTTGGGCCAGAATCTGGCCCATGATGGATGTTCATTAAGTGCTGAAATACAAAAACGTAGTAGTCACAACTTCAAACATCCCTGAAGACTTTGGTTTGCCACTGACTTTATATCGACCACCCCCAACTACTTGCCAAAAAATTCTCAAAGCTTGTATCTTGTCATTTCCACTTATCTTCTTATAGTTTTTCAAATCTTTTGGTCATGTGTGACCTACAACATGCCCCACGTAGCAGTGGCCTGGCAGGCAGGGTTCCTCACTATTCAGGCTGCAACCTACATTTTTACATCTATTTAGTTTAATCTATGTTGCTGGAAAATAAGAGAAAATCCCAATGACAGTAGGTCAAATAATGAAGGGATGCACTTGTCCTGTGCAATGAGAAGTTCAAGGTGGTCAGTGTCAGTCTGATACGGCAGCTTATCAGTGCCACCAGCAACTCCCGGACCTTCAGTTTCTGTCTCTGCTGTTGACAGACTTCCTTCTTACAAGATAACGAGGTGAATGCTGCACTTCCAGGTGCTGTGTGTGCACACATGGCAGAGAAAGGTGAAGGGTGGTGGGCAGAGAGAGGCCTTGATAGGAAGTTCCACCCATCTCATGAGCACCAAGCTGCCTGGCCACCTCCAGGTCTGAGTCAGGGAACTCCATGGCCTTTTGGCTGGACCTGTTGCCTGTCCCAACAAAGGTGGGTTTTCTTTGAAAAGAGGCAGGAAGTGGCAGATAGATGGCCACCACAAGATTCTGTGGTATTTTCATACCACTGGGATTTCTCTGGTCTTCAAGCAATTGATTTACAAATGGAGAAAACAGAATAAATACTCACTCTTCAGATGGAGGCTGAGAACTCTAAAGAAAGTTCGAGTCATTAAAACTGCTTTACATTTTCAGGGTTATGGCAAAAGGGTTAGGCAGAGAAGAGAAGAGAGTTCTCTGCTGTGTCATGGTGAAACAATATGCCCATTTCTTGCTTTATTATTTTCCATAAAACAAATGTGATTAGTTTTGAGGTAGATGGATGAATAGATTGATTGATAGATGTTCCCTGACTTACAATGGCATTATGTTCCAACGTTGAAAATATTCTCAGTGGAAATTGCATTTAATACATCTAACTCACTGAACATCATAGCTTAGCCTAGTCTACCTTAAACCTGCTCAGAACACTTGTGCTCATCTCCGGTTGGGTAAAATCACCTAACACAAACCTATTTTATAATAGTGTTGAGTAGCTTACATAATTTATTGATTACTCAGGGTCCGAATGAGGCAGATCTCAAGTTCAAGTGTATATCTGTCTGACTGAGAAGCCAGCATTCTTTGCACTCTGCTGTGCTGAGTGATATCCATGGTGTGGGAGAGAGAGTCAACAGAGTAGAAAGATCTTCATTCATAAAGATGGGGACTTGAGGTGGGCTGTAAGAAGATACCAAGTGGAAGGAGGGGTCACTGCATTTTCTTATTGTTTTCAAGTCCAGGTTCACACTTCTTGGGAAGCAGGGTTTTGTTGCTTAGGTTTTAGAACCTGCAGACTGAATCTGAGTGTTTTCGAGATCTGTTACCAATGATGTTTGGCTGCTATCTAGATATTTCTCCACCTCTCATTGTGCATCTAGAAGTTGTTAGAGTTTTCTATGTACATTCCGTTTAATTCTTGTAAGGATTCAGTAAGATATAATCTCCATTCTATAAATGCAGAAACCGAGGCTCAAAAAGAACAAGTTATTTTAGTTGGGGTCATACGCTATCATTGGCAGCCAGTGTGTGAATTTAGAAATGTCTGTAAGTTAATTGCTCTTTTTACTTCTTGGCTTGATAACACTGCAATTGATTGGGGGGAAAAGAAGAAGAATGGACAAAGGAAAGAAAAAGAAGAAAAAAAAAAGGTCTAGGTGTTAAACTGATTCTTTGAGAAGCAGACTAATTATACCATGAGTTATTTGACTCTGACTTCTGAGAGAAACTCTCGTCATCTATGGAATAAAAAGCACTCATCTCCTGTGGTTAATCCATGTTTTTTGTTTGCTTGCTTATTTTTGTTTTTTGTTTTTGTTTTGCTCTTTTAGTCTTCAAAATTCCTTCTTACATATTCATTCGTTCAGCAGACACACATCGACCACCTACTCTACCTTCTGTGCTTCTCTAGGTCCTCAAGAATACAACACCAACAATAATAGATGCTGGCATGGACGTGGGGAAGAAGGCACACTTTTACACTGCTGGTGGAGTTGCAAATTGGTGCAGCCACGCTGGAAAGCAGTGTGGAGAATCCTAAGAAAACTTGGAATGGACCCACCTTTTGACCCGGTTATCCCATTCCTTGGTTTATACCCAGAGGACCTAAAATCAGCAAAGTACAGTAACACAGCCACATCAATGTTTACAGCAGCTCAGTTCACAATAGCTAGATTATGGAACCAACCTAGATGCCCTTCAACAGATGAATGGATAAAGAAATCGTGGTATATACACACAATGGAATACTATTCAGCCATAAAGAAGAATAATATTATGGCATTTGCAAATAAATGGATGGAATTGGAGAATATCATGCTAAGTGAAATAAGCCAAGCCCAAAAAAACCAAAGGCCGGATGTTTTCCCTGTTAAGTGGAGGATGATATATAATGGGGATGGGGGTGGAAGAGAGAATAATGGGGAAACTTTAGAATATGTAAAAAAAATGAGAGGGAGAGAGGTATGAAAAATGGTGGAATGAGACAGACACCATTACCCTATGTACATGTATGATTACACGAATGGTATGAATCTACATTGTGTACAACCATTGAAACAAAATTATGTACCCCATCTGTGTACAGTGAAACAAAATGCAGTCTGTAAAAAATTAAAAGCTAAATAAAAATAATAATTAAAATAAATAAATAAATAAATAAAGTCTCAGCAACTGTTATAATCAAGAGGAGTCTAAGGAGAAATAACAACTAAATGTAGTGTGGTGTTCTGGATGAAAAAGTATATAAGACAAAATCTGAGGAAATATAAATAGAGTGTGGCCTTCATTAAAAAAAAAAGAATACAACTAGGGAGGGAACAGATTTGTACTTGCCTCCTGGAAGGTAGGAAGAGACAATAATTATTTTATCCTATTATCTTACATAAATGAAGCAAGGGAGTGAGACGTGGATATCTAGGGGAAGAAGGGCAGAGGCGACAGGGCCAGACCCAAGGCAGACACATGCCATGTTCAAGAAAGAGTCAAGGGATCCTAGAGACTGGGAAAGAGGACAGGAGAGAAGATGGTCTCATCCAGCAGTCAGCAGGATCATGAGTAGAAGACCCACACAATTCCTGGGGCGCAGTAGGTGCTCGGCACCTAAGACCCTGATGGGCATGGTTATTATTCTGTTCTCATCTCGAAGATGCCAGACGATTAGCTTTCTGAGCACTGGGGCTCTGTTTCGCTTTTGGATCTCCCTCCAGACAAAACCAACACTTGGCGCTTTGTACAAAAAGTCATTAAACAACCATTAAGTGGAAAAATGGTGTTTGGTCTTTAAATTAATAACCTTTGTTTGCTGCAAGAATAGGCAGGCATAAATGCCCAGATGGACCGATAAACCACAAAGACAAATTAATATTGTGTAATACTGTTAAGTATTCCTACCAGAGGGGCATTATTCTCTCCAAGGCTTTCCAAGTTTCTATTTCCATGAGAGGTGGGGGTGGGGTGAAGGAGCCTCTTTCTCTGGCCCCTTATTGAAGGCAGCTCTGTGACAGGGTTTCTTTATAATTGGTCGAGGGGGTGTCTGGGTCAGAGTGACAGCCAACGTGTGCTGCTATTACAACACATTACATAAATAACTCTACATAATTGCTACCATCCATCAATTTGGGGAGATCAGTGGTGAGAGATGCTGCCAGTTTCTTGGAATGAAAACTAAAGCTCCAAATAGTCCATACAGTCACACTCGCTAATCAATGCCAGTTTTTTAAAGGGAGGGTAAAATTGGTCTAGTCACCTATTCAACCTTGAGAGGGATTCCCTTGTGTGTCCTTCCTGTGGGTTGACAGGGCTAACTGGGCCACGAGTCTCACTTGGAAAAGGCTCTTTTCCAAATCTTGCACCAAACTCCGTTTTTATCACAGTATCATTTGTGTGTTGCAACCTGAAACCTTTGCCGAGTCTGCTAAGGACTGTTAGTGTTCTGATAGGTTTAGGTTAATCTGACCACTCTAGGCAGCAGGACAGAACATCCTGGCACATTGGGGAGTTTCAGTTTTCCATTTTCTCTGTCTGCATGGGTCGCGTTAACCTGATCCTTTCTCAATTCTTTCTTTCATTCAAGATTGGCAAGAGTAACACCAAGTTAAAAACCAAATCAACAAACACATGGAAACAAACGTGTTAGACGTGCAGCATGCAAAAGTGTGAAATCTCTCCATGATCCTGTGTTGCTGGTCTTGAACTCAGTCCTGGCCAGACCCTGGCTGTAAGCATAACAAGCAAGGGGCTGGATAGATCTGGTCTCTCCAGGGCTCAGGAGAGTGTGCCTGGCAGTAAGTGGAAGAATAATCTTATTGAATTGATGTTGAAGTAATGAAATCACATTACATACCTGCAGAGGCTGCTAGAATATTCTATATCCATTCTGCTGTTCACTCAGTTCTCATAAGGACTCAGTGAGGCATTATAATCTCCATTCTACTGATGCAGAAACTCAGGCTCAAAAAAAGAATAAGTTATTCTACTTAAGGTCATACACTTTGATCAGCAGAGCCCATGTGTGAATCTAGAAGTCTCTATCAGTTAATTATTCTTTTGCATCTCAGCTTGATGACATTGCAATTGACTGGAAAAAAAGAAAAGAAGTAAAAGAAAAGAGTCTTGAAGCTCAACTAATGCTTGTTGATTGAAAAGTAAATCAAACAGGAAGTTACCACAACTAAAGCTTCTTCGAGCAGAGTTGCAGAACGATGTAGTCAAGAGTTCGCTTTGCGACAACCCTGAGAAACAGCAAACTCCTAGAATGTACGGACCTTGCTTAGTTCCTTTGTGAATGTCCACAAGGTCTTTTCTGGGGTGGCGAAGGCAGAGATTGTATATGTTTAACAGACCCAAGTTACAGACACAGGCAAACTCTCCACCCCTAGCACGTAGTCTGGTTTTCTTTCTCTGTAAATATGCCCCCTCCCCATAAAAACAAACACCCCTTCTGCAGGACCCTTCTGCAGGGACGAGATGCAGGGGCTCTGAGGTTCCTTTAGCTTCATGTTCTGTGCTGTGTCTTGGTCTTCAGAGATGTTTGTCCAAATGAATACTTGATGTTCTTCAGAATGTTACAGCCTATTATATTAGTCAGAACTCCTTTTGTGGATAATTAGTAGGAAATGAAAGGATTCAAGGGTGATTTGGGGTTTCCAAAAATCCTTAGAAGTTCTTTAAGAGGAAAAAATAAGTAAGTCTTGCTAAACACCCTCGAGCCACAGGACATTGTTCTTTTTCATGGAAAATTGCTACTTAGAAAAATGCTATAAAACGTGTCATGCTCTTGGGTCAATGGACGTTATGCATTTAAATGTTCTTGAGCAAAACAAGGTCTTGCCAGTGGTGGTTTTATCTTTTCTAGATGCTTCACAGTTAAAGGGATGGCCAGGTGGGCACCTTTCCCTTCTGGACAGGCAGCATATGACAATAATGACAACAGTGGGGGTAATAAGAATATGCCATGCTAGCATCACAATTCATTCTCCCTGAAACTCCATTCACTTGCATTTTCACTTGATCCTCATAAAAAGCCTGTGAGGATAGTTAGGCAGATGTCACAAAGACGAGGACACTGAGGAGCACAGAGAAAGTGGAAAGAGGCTTTCTTGAGATCTCATGGTTAGGTGACAATGTGGAGACTCAGGTCTCCCTATCCCCGGGCTGTCCCCCTTTCCACTAGAGGAGGTTTGAGAGTGGGGGAGGAATACATCCTCTTGGTTTTCATTTCTGTGACAGTGGCTAGTTACATCTGAGCAGTCGTTTTTATTTTAATTTTTTTTTTTTTTTTTTTTGGTAAATCCCCAGGAGTCTGCTCTACTGTGTTGGCCCAACACAGACTTAAAATAAATCAAACAAAACGAAGACTGACCAAACGAAAAGGGGCAAACTTTGCTGCTTTGGGGCCAGTGGACAGGTGTACTTGGGTCTCATGCCCATGCCGGTTCCCAAGAGCAGGCCCCGACCACATCCATCACCACTTGTCTCAAGCCTGCCTCCTGCCACCATTTTTTAACGTCTGTCCCTGGGCTGCCGTCTGCAGAGTCTCGCCACAGGACCCCGTCTACCTCTGCTCTGCTAATGTGGTTTATGGATATTGCCTTCCTCTGAGAGGAAAAAGTGGTCTCATGCCTCCCAACAGTCCTTGCTCTACTTCCAGGTCTGCGTCGCCTCCTGCCTCGACCCTCCTTCTCTTTGGGTCCCTTGCCTTTCTTTCTCCTGCTTCAGAGATCATTTTCTCACCTCCAGCACCTTCCTAATGTAGGGATCTGTGTAAAAATTCCCACTGGAGAAGCCAAGCTGTATGGAGACTGGCATTTGGGGTCCTTGGTGACCTGGTCCCCACCAACCAACCTCAATACCCGTCTCCCACACTCACCTTGAGTGAGACATAGACTCCATCTACACTCTCCTGGTTGGGACGTCATTGTCTTTATTGGACTCTCCCACCTCTAGGACTTTGCTCATGCTGTACTACTGTAAAATCTAATAAATCCACTTGCAAGGATTATCACAAATGCTGTTACCTCCTAGAAAGTGTCAAGTCTTGGTTCCTCCAGGAAGCCGTCTCCTTCACCAGTGACAGCTGGTGCCAGGGTGCTCCTGTTTGTTTGCAGTAGTCATTGATTCATTCAGCCTTCATGGTGCCGTTGAGTCTCCTGAAACTCAAGACCCACCTTACTCATCTTTGTGTTCCTTGCATCTGGTATAAAAGAGACACTCGAAAGTTTCTTTTGAATTGAGTCTGGCACCGTATAAATTATATTCCAAGGGCTCAAATAGCTGTCCATTTTTCTTCAGGGTAGAGTTTCTAAAGAATATTAGAATATCCATTGCAAGTCAGTCAATTTGCTAGGGGTAGCAGAGGATAAAGAGAGAAATGGATGCTGGATTTGGGATTCCTGTCCTTTGTGGGCCCTGAACTTTTAGGCTGGCTTGTGGGGCTGAGACACTGGTGCAAGGAAATGTGAGCTAGCTTGAGGGGGCTGTCAAAGGGATCTTGGGTGGGGATGCTCCCAGACAGATGCACTGTTCAGTGACATTACTTTCACAAAAGAAAGAGGTTGGGCCTTGGGAGTAGGGACTCTCTCTTTCAGTCCTGTTTTGTCCCTTGCACAACCTTGAGCAAGTCCCTTGGCTCCTCTGAGTTTGGATTCATTGTGAGAGTGGACCTTAGAAACTTGAACTGGAATTTTGAACCATAAGAGACACTAAAAATACTTAAGATAGAAAATGAGTTTGATAAGTTGTTAGTAGTAAGATCGGACACTTTGAAAGAATATTTACCTAAGAGAAGTAAAAACACATGTTCACAGAAGACTTGTAAAAGAATGTTTTCAGCAGCTTTATTCATAGTAGCACAAAGCTGGAGATGACTCAAATGTCCATCAACAGGAGAAGAGATAAACAAACTATTGAGACTTTGTAAGAAGGAATACTACTCAACAAAACAAAGAGGAAACTACTGAGATAAGAAATAGCATGGATTAATGTCAAAAACATGTAGAGTCAAAGAATCCAGGGGCGAAATAAAAAAGAAACTGTATGATCCTGTTTCTGTGAAATTGCAGGTCTAACAATAACTTGAGGCTTCAGGAGAGTCGTTGGAACAATGGTGTCCATTGGGACGGGGTGGGGATTGACTGAAAGAGGCAGGAGGGAATATTCCAGGCCAATGATAATGTTCTAATTCTTGATTGGGGTGTTTATTCCATGAGTGTTTATATTTGTCAAAACTCATCTAATTATATATCCAAGACTGTGCATTTCAGTTGTCAATTAAACCAAAAATAACTCTCAAGAAGGTTCATTTTTCCATCACACTTGGAAATGAGCTGGTGGCAGGGAAATCAGAGAACCAATGGCAGCAGAAGCAACTTCTCTGTGACCTAATCTTTTCAAGGGAGGTTTTCAAGAGCAGAGCAGGAGCTGTTAGAATGAGCTATAGGGACCTGTAGATAGACCAAGGGGTAGAGATTATTTCAGAAAGAAGAGAGAGAGGAGCAAAATCGTGGGGTTGGAAAGATAAGTGTCTGCTCCTTGCATGTGGGATGAGGAAGAAACTTGCATGAAGGAGCAGGGAGAGGAGGCCACAAAGACAGTGAGGGTGACTAGGGCCTAGGTGACTAGGGTCCCTTCACCATATAGCAAGACAAGGGATGTGCAGGAGATATAAAAGAGAGAAGTCCGAAGACAGTTGGAGAGAATGATCAGAACAGAGGGGATAGTTAAAGCATTGGGAAGGGACAAGCTGACAGGAAGTTGGAGAAGCATAGAGTTGGTAAGAAGATGAATAAGGCTCTTGTGCTTCCTTATAAGACTAATGTGCTGACTTGACTGTCGGCCTGGCTGGACTTGGTGCTCTGTTGCTGAGGACGGACTTGGAGCTGGTCTCAGGACCAGGCCACTGGGAAGAGAGCTCAGTCTTTCTTCTATGGCATGTCAAGGGAAAGTGAACATGGGCCCCCTTCTCCCTGAACTGCAGGATGTTGCCTTCGACCCAGACATCTGCACCACGTGGTTCAGGTTGAATGGGATGAGGCCATCTTTCAGCCTAGGAGAAAAGAAGTTTAAGGCAAGGAGTCACTCCCTGAGATGACCAGACTTGGGGCAGTTTTGTACCTCCTGGGTAGGTTTACCTGACTTCTTTATTTGTAAACAGGGAAAGTTATTGCCTATGCCTCAGGGTTTAAATTATGATCCAATGTATTGAAAGGATGTGAATGGTTTCTGGTGCATGGTAAGGGCTTTATAAATGCTCTTCAAATACATATATGTATTTGTTAAATAAAAAGCAGACTTTGCAACGGAAAGAGCTATAAAAACGAGCTTCCCAAGAGTTCTGAGTTTAATTAGTGTAAGATTATGTCCAAAGGAAGACTAAATTGATTTTTTTTAACTCAAGTTGTATTTTGGAATAATTTTAGATTTACAGGAAATCTGCAGATAGTCCAGAGAGTTCCTCACCAACATCATCTGTAACGTGCCCTGTTCTAACCATGCGCAAAATGCTGAAATAGGCTGGGGAGGGTTTGAGAGGAGGGAAAGGGAACTACAGGGTAATGAGTCATATTGTCCCTTGTACCTGTTAAACAGGGGGAAAGACGAGTTTCTGTTTACGCATGTATTCAAGGACCCTGTGAGCCAGCAGGTTGTCAGGTTCTAAAGACACAGTGGACAAATTCCTCCACCCATCAGGCACCATTGTGTGCCTGCTGTGTTCCGGGACTATGCCAGGAACCAGGGAGGGACAGTGAAGGTGACCATTCTTGGGTCACTATTATAACATGCAAATGGGAGTGACGAGACAGAGAGAGAGAGAGAGAGAGAGAGAGAGAGAGAGAGAGAAACTATATGAGCTTCAAGAAAGACACTCTGGCCAGGTGCTGTGGCACATGCCTATAATCCCAATGGCTCGGGAGGTCAAGGCAGGAGGATCTCTAGTTCAAAGCCAGCCTCAGCAACTTAGTGAGACCCTAAGCAACTTAGTGAGACTTTGTCTCTAAATAAATTATAAAATAGGGCTGGGGATATGGCTCAGTGGTTAAGTGTCCCTGGGTTCAATCCCTGGTACCTTAAAAAAAAAGAAAAAGAAAAAGAAAGGAGACTCCTGTCCACTTGGAAAGAGGCATATCAGCATATTAGGGGCAGAGACTGGGAGATGGATAGTTGGGGAGTCTCACTTACCTCTGGTAAGGGCTTTTGGAAATGATAGGCAGTCTTACAAAGGGTTGAGACCTTGAATTTGATATCATGACATTGACTGGGAAGTAAAGGGATCAAATCAAATTATTTCTTAGCATGGGCGATGGAGCAGGCGGGAGAGAGAGAGGAGAATTGGGTTGGCAGGAGGAGAGAGAGAGGAGAAGGACTATCAAGGTCTGTTTTCCCATTAGGGTGGAGCAAAGTCTAAAGGACTTCTAGAAGCCTGGCTCAGACCTCAAACATTTTGCCACTCTAGTCCTGGCTGAGTGCTTATTTCCAAGTTCTCCCTGCAAGAGCAAAGGGACTTGTTCCTTAAAATGACCCAAAGAATGTCGCAATGTGCTCAGATCAGAAACCACTTTATATTTAGTCACTTTCACCCCTTCCTCCTCTGAGGGACTTCTTGTATCAGATGGAGGTGGCACACAAGCCCATGACCAACTGACCTTGTGCCCCTGTACAGGGCGATTGCCGTGACCCAGGAGTTGGGTGGGCTCCTCTTTCTTTGACTTGTGTCCCTCACCTTTTCCCCTCATTCTTACAGGCTCTTGTAAGCTTCCTAAGAGACTTGGATGCAAAGAGCATGTAGAGACCACAGAACATGTCCCATCACTTCTGCTTTCCAGCACAGTCTGCCACACGGTTGGCAGCAGAATCTTCAGAAATCCAGGTGGCCCTCTGTATTCCCTGGTGCTGAATTTGCGGATTCCACCTGGATGGGTTCAACCAACTGCTGATCAAAACTGTTTGGAAAAAATATTGCATTCCTATTGCACATAGATAGACCTCTGTTTCTTGTTATTATTCCCTAAATGATGTAGTATAACCATGATTTACATAGCATTTACATTGTGTTGAGTATTATACGTCATCTAGAGATGATTTAAAGAACACGGAAGAATATGCATAAGTTGTATGAAAACAGGATATCATTTTAAAGGAGGGGCTTGAGCATCTGTGGACACAGGATGCCAACCTGCCCCCACCCCCCGCCCCGCAGATACCCAGAGATGATGGGAATTGACTGAGGATGGCAGAAGCTTCGAATTTCCCCAGCACTGTTGCTACAAACACCTTCAGGGATGCCTGCCCTTCTCAGGCAGGTCCATCGTGGAAATCAAAGACCCTTTGGACCCTCTGGGTGCCAGCCAGTTCCCTGAAACTTCCATCCTCTATTCTGTGCTCACTGATTAAGTTCACTGTCCCTCACCCCTTTCCCTAAAACTGCTTCTACTTTTAAAAAGATGGCACTACCTTCCTCTTAGACACTCAAATTAGAGAACTAAGAAAGACTCTCAACTTTCCTCTTTTGCTCCTCACATGAATTGGTCAATAATTCTGAATGCTGCTACTTCAATATTTCCCTGAAATATCCAAGTCCTCATCATCTTACTCTATGCTATTTTCACGTCTCCTGCTGCCTCTGACTCTGAACTTCCAGCTCCAATTCTCTTCTCAAAGTGGTCCTGTTAACATGCAGAACCCATCTCTCTGGCTTTAACCCCGCTGGTGTTAACCTTTGCCTTCATCTAAGGTCCACGTGGAGACTCCACCTACTCTTTAGGACACACACACACACACACACACACACTTCAGACTCCCTTACCTCATCACCCCATGCCCCAAATTACTTGTTTGCTATAACAGACTTCTTTTGCTTTCCTAAAACTGCCTGATTCTTTCTCTTCCTGTGCAGGATGCGTCTTCTTGAAGCTTTGGGGAGTGCAGACCTGGAGAGGTTTGACAAGTCAGATTATCCTGCTGGGCCCACCACCCCTGTCACAAGTCCTAGAAGAACCTCCAACTGGGTGCACCCAAGCTCACAAGGTTGAAATGCCAGTGAGGCTAAGGAAGGCAGTGTGAACTTGTGAGCTGGACGAAGTCAGGAATTTTTATTTATTCCAGATAGAAACCTACAAGTTCATCTCAGCCTCTACAGAACTGAAAATGGCCCAATCAATAGAAAATGAATCAAAGGTAAAATCCCATAACCACACTGGAGGAGTGCCCAGTGAGCTTGTTTGCCTAATTCCAAGTTCAGATAATTTTTTGGCAGGGAAAGTACCAGGGATTGAACTCAGGAGCACTTGACCCCTGAGCCACATCCCTAGTCCTGTTTGGAATTTTATTTATAGACAGTGTCTCACCAAGTTGCTTAATGCCTCACTTTTGCTGGGGCTGGCTTTGAACTTGTGATCCTCCTGCCTCAGCCTCCTGAGCTACTGGGATTATAGTCTTGGGCCACTGTGCCCAGCTCAGATCATTTTTATGCTGCCAAGGACCTTAAAATCTGATGTGCTTCCCTTCATCAAACACTTTGTGTCTGAATGCTTCTTTCCTACAGACTCTCATTACAGTACTCAAATTAAATATAGGAAGAAAGAACCAAAGAACAAAGCCATTCATTAAGACCATTAGTCATCTGAGTGTCCCTGCCAGGACCAGTTTAAGCTTAAAAGAGATTTGAGGGGTCTGCAAATCCTAGGGCAGAGATGTCTTTAAAGGAATTTTTAGTCCAGCCACTGAACTAGGGGACAGATACAACTTGGTCAAGGAGTCCCTCATCAATAACCCAAAGTTTGTTTATTGTCCTATAAGATGTTCATCAGTTTTACATCCAATCTAGAATCAGTCTAACTTTTTAAAAATGAAATTAATGGATGGATGGATTGGGAAAAGGAAAGAAAGATGAATAAAATCAGCTTACTTGATGGAGAACAGACTTGGATGTGAATAACCAATACAAAGCACAGTTGCATTTATGTAAGTCATAATTTTTGAGGGGGTACACGGAATGGAACCCAGGGACACTTAACCATCGACCCACATCCTCAGTCCTTTTTTGTATTTTCCTGATAGAGTCTTGCTGAGTTGCTTAGGGCCTCGCTGAGTTGCTGAGGCTGGCTTTGAACTCATGATCCTCCTGCCTCAGCCTCCTGAGTCGCTGGGATTATAGGAGTGCACCACTGTGCCTGGCGTTAGTCATAATTAATTCTGAAATCAGAGAAACTCCCATTCCTTTTGCCTGGTGACAAGGAAGGTTTCCTGGTCCCATTGTTGCATATGTGTTTTCCTATTCATGAGGATAGCTGCTTGATGACTGACGATTGTTTAAATAACTCCAACTAAGCAGTTCTGCACATGGGATTTGGAAATATTGAACTGTTCTTTGGAATAGCACAGGCCAAACATCATTACAAACATATCTCATGAGAAACCAGATGTTGCCAATATTTAGTTTACTTAATTCGAATAATGTTCAACATACAACTTTCCTTCATGTAACATTTTTGGATAGCATGTGACAATGCATTATCATAGGATTAACTCATTGTATTAATTACTACCTTGATTCCCAGGAAACTTTTTCATGTTCCCAATTGGGTGCAGGGACTCCCTGCTTTGCTGCCAGTTTCTGTCTTTTTTCTTTATCCACTGGAAATGTCTGAATCTTTATGTCTTCCCCGTTAGTCGGCTGGTGAGTCACTGGGTGGCAGGAGTAATACCTGACTCACCCTGGATCCCCAGCACCCAACACAGGGTTATGTACAGTTTTTCAGTGAGGGTTTGTTGAATGAGCGGTAGGGGAGCTAAGAGCATGGGCTTGATTAGACCTCAGTCCTCTTAAATGATCACTTCCTTTTTGATACCAGAGATGGACCCAGGGGTGTTTTACCACTGAGCCACATCCAATCCTTTTTAATTTTTTTTATTTTGCAACAGGGCCTTGCTAGGTTTCTTAGTGCCTCACTAAGTTGCTGAAGCTGGCTTTGAACTTCAGGTCCTCCTGCTTCAGCCTTTGAGTGGCTGGGATTGCAGGTGTGTACCCCACACCTGGCTTAAATGATCACTATTTTTTAAATTTTGTATTCTGTTTTATTTTTTAGTTATTCATGACAGTAGAACCCATTTTGATATAATTATACAGGTAGGGACTTTATCTTATTCTAATTAGGACCCCAGGCTGTGGTCTTGGGATGTACACTTCATAATAAGACTAATTTCATGATTTTCAGACAGATGGAAATTAAACGCATTAGGATTTTATTTAAATTACTAATTAATCAGAGAACCAACTGTTTTAACTAGTTCAAAGGAGAGTTTAAAGAACTGGTACATGTACAGATGAGAAATATTGAAATGAATATGCAAATAGAAATTTAAAAAACCAAGCTTCTTCCACTGTAGAAGAGGAGTCCATTGAGCCCAGTGGCTAGAACAGCATTTACATGTCTATACACAAGAAGTCTTTTGCATCCCTATCAGTTATCTACAAATTCCAGAGTAAAATAACTCCCAGAGAATCAGAATCAGATAACCTGGAAGGTGTTATGCAGACAACAGAGAGTTTCCCATTAAGGCTGAGAAATTCCCTACACAGTTCTAATCTCCAGTGAGCTCACCAAAGGGAAGGACATTCTGGTTACTGATAACAGTGCCAGCCAAGGCCTGCAGGCACGAAGCTTAGGGTTTCTGTAATGAGAAGGAAGATGCTAGAAAGAAGAGCAGAGACACAGGAGCATCCAGATCATAATGGCTCCGGAAGGCCAAAATAAGAATTTAGCTCTAATCCAAACTTTTTAGATCATATAACCCTAACGAGAAGTATATTTCGAGTACTTGGTGGACACAGTTTGTGTGTATTTATTTGTATATGCACACATGTTGCGATGCCAGAATAGCTTAAGAAGCACAGTTCAGACACTAATTGGCTGTGTGTGACCACAGGCAAGTCACCTAACACAGTCCTGCCTCGGTTTTCTCATCTTAAGAATGGAGACGATAACCCAGAGAGGTTGTGAGTTTTTTATGAGTTAACAGAACAGGCACAGTGGAGCTCAGCACAGAGAAGTGCTCAGTAAATTCTAGAACAAGATGTATTATGAACATTCACAAGTAGAAATTAAAATCAATGGGACATAAAGTAAAAATAAAGTTCTAGTATGCGTCTTTCTGTCTTCAGGGCATGAACTTGACCACCCCACTGGGCATGTACACCCCGTGTCAGGGTAAATAGGAGGCTTGGAAAAAAACCTGTGGGCTGTGGAGATGGAGGGTGGGTGAGACGAGGCTCAAAGGCCAGGAGACCAGAGGGCAGGTGGTGCTGTAGCCCAGGGGAGAGGCAAGAGAGCTTGAGCTGGGCATCACAGGAGGCAAGAGGAGAGCTCCTGAGGTCACAGTGGGCCAGGTCTGACCACTCCTGGACCAGGACTGGGCAGGGATAGGAAGGAGGAGATTCTTAATCTGGAGGCAGATGGTTCTTGAGTAGAAGCTTGATAATTGGGAAGATAGGCAAAAAGGCTCAGGAAAGGCTTAGAATGAGAGGCTCTCTAGGCGGTGTGCTCATGTCCCATTGTCCCTACGACTTTGGAAGGTCCGAGAAGCCCTTGCTGCCCAAGCTTGCTTTAACTTCTATGACTGAGACTGTAGGGGTCCTGGTGTGGCCGTTACTCACAGCCTGACCCTCTGCACAGATGTGGCACCTGCTACCTGGCAGACAGTATTGACCTCGTGGAGTCCTCCCCATAAACCTGGAAGAATCATCATCACTCCCATTTTACAGATGAGGAAACCGAGGCATACAAAGGTGGAATGGCCTGAGCCATGAAATGACAAGCCAGGTGCAAACACCCTGCTCTTTATGTCCTGGTCACTGCAGTCCTCTCTGCCGGGTAACTCTTGGCATCATTTTGGAGAGGAGCCTCCTCCCAACCACTGAGATGGCATCTGAAGGGCAGGATAGCTCAGCACCTCCTTGCCTGGAAGCATTTAACAGATCTCAGTTGTCACCTGGGATGAAGACAGGGATGGGGAAGGGCCCAGGTGAGGGCCAGGTGAAAGTCTCTTGTGGTCCAAGAAACCTACCCTGAAAAGGCAGACTGCTCAGGATTTGGGGGGACTAAGAGAGGCGGGCAGGCTGGTAGGGAAACTAATCTAAATCCAACCTGCAGAAGGACACACTGAGATCCTTCAGGAACTGTTGGCCCCTGCAAAGGAGGAGGGTCGGTTGCCTCCAGGTGCCCTCTGGGGAAAAGGCCTACATATATCTTTGATGCCCTGCCTACCTCTCTGCTCCCCATTAATTGCAAAATTTTACTACTTTCAAAGAACTGGAGAAAGTCTACCCTGAATAGGTAAGTCACAGATGAGGGGTGTATACTTTGCCGTTTTAAACAACTCCAGAAATCTTCAAGTGGAGGCCACTTTGGTGAGGGGTCTTCATGACTTAAAAAGTGAGCGTTTCCCTTTTATGACCTAGCGGCTTATCAAGCAATTTGTAAATATTCCACACGTGAAAATCTGAGTCAATGATGCTTCTAAAATGCTTAAGCTCTTCCTTATCTGCAGTCTTGCTTGGACTTCTTTGAGAGACACTCAAGGTTTGTTGAATGAATAAGTAAATGACAATCTATTTGTTTCCTCCAGTCCCAAAGGCCAGCTTCAGCCACACCCTTGACTGAGTCATCTCAGACTCCCGGAATCACCCATAAAAATGAAGGCTTACCATAGATAACATGTTTGCCAGGACTGGATTAGAATGAGTTCTGTTGAAATATTTTATTTAAACATGGGTGGTACAGTTAGCATTATGCCTGTACATTAACTTATACTCTGGATCACGATTATGAGGATGGCTGGAACAATTACTCCCATTCACTGGGTTCTGCAGAGTTTCAGATTCTTTCAGGTACTCGTCCTGCATGGGCCAGATCCGTCTCTGTACATCCCCTGCATTTAGAAATGAGGACACCGAGGCTCAGGGATGTCCCAGCTCGCTCTAATGTTCACCAGCCTCTGGCCATAGACCATGAAGCAGAAGGGTTGCTCTCCTACCATAGCACGAGCGGCTTCTCTTGAAAAGGGGATATTGTTCTTTCTGTTCTCTAAAGAGGCAGCTCAAACTTGTTGAGGGTTACGGAGAAATCAGCTTCCCAATTCAGGGGAAATGGAAGCAGAGCAGGCCTCATGTGAGATGCAAGTCTCCCATTCTTGGATTTTTCAGAGTTCTTCTTCTTCTCTGGCCTGGGCATGTGGCATTCTAGCAAATTAAAAATACTTCAAATTCAGGCGAACCGTTCATTTGAAACAGGACAGCGACAGCAGAAAATAACAAAGCGACAAGATCTGAATGTTGCAAACTCTTTCACTAAATAGTTGTGAAATAGTGTTGACTTTGCCAGTTCCTGTTTTCATTTTCCATAAATCTATTCTGGTATCATTCTATTCCCTTGAAGCAGATGGAGCAAGTTCTCCATGATACCACGTCAAATAGTAAGATGATAATCTCTCTCCTTGCTGTATATTAAATAACAACAATAACAAAGACGAAAATGGTTCCAACTGACACTTTGGAAAATTACTTTTTCAGGGAAGAAGAAGAAAAGAAAATTTAAAACGTTTTAAAGAATCTACAAAACTCCTTGGAAAATGTCCCCATATCAACGTGCACACGACTGTAGTGAGTGATAAGCATAGTAACTGTAAACTGGGTCTGCTCAGGCGGAACACGCACACCCCAGGGTCTTACGGTCTCTGTGGCACTTACCCCGCGGGTGGGAGACAGCACGGGGGTGGGGTCTTGTGGCTTCCTGTGGGACCTGGGCTCAGCCTGCCTCTCCAACTGCGTGAACTTGGCTCAGAGTTAGCTTCTCCGAGCTCAGCTCTGACGGGAGGAGGCTGATACTGACCTCAGAAGGGTCAGGCAGAGGTAGGGAGGCCGGAAGGGTCTCCCTGGCAGGAGCTCAACCCCAGGGGGCTGCCCTTGTTGTCAAGGTGAAAGAGAAAAGGGATGAAGGAAAGGGAAATGGAGCTTCGCTCATGTGAGGCTCGAGGCAGGAGAGTTGAAGACAGACCTGGGAAATCCTGTCAGAAGCAGGCCATTATCTAAGCAAAATGCTCTGTTACCTGAGCCAGGCTTTTGGGATTGAAAGTCTGACACCAAAATTCGTTCCGTGGAGCTGAGCGAAGGGAAGGCCTTCGCATTTCACCAGCTCTGCGCTCCCTGGCTGTCGATGGGGTCCTCCGGCTCAGGCAAATTAGGGCCAGCTCCAGGCAGCCCCGCGCCAAGCCGGCCCAGGGCTCCATCTCCCACCCTCTTCCTGACCTTTCTCCCCGAACTTCAGGCCCATCCTGCTGGGCCTGCCTCCTTTTTTGCTCCCTTCTGGGGAGAAAAAGCACAAGGCCGCGGCCACTCCGAGGGGAGAGACGCTTCCCGCCCGTCTGACGTGTTCCTCGTGGTCTCACCTTCTCATGCTGTTGACAAAATGACAATATCACGCTGGCGTCACTCCCCCCATTCTCTCTGCTGGTCCTGCAGGGAGAGCAGGCCTGGCAGCCAGTGGACTGGAACGTTGTGTTTCTCTGATGGAGAACAAAGCCTCCAGGCTGGCCAGGGTCCCAAGACTGGGCTCAGGTCATTTTTGTTCATCTCCCCAAGGTCAGGTCCTGGAGCTACGCTCACTCGTGACACCCATGGGCCACACGCAGGCCCTCACGAGGACTCACTGTGTGTCAGGCCTCCCCTCACTCTGGCCCCCAGGCGCCGAGCGCCTTGGCAGAGGCCATGAGCCTCCTACCCCTGGCGGTATCCAGTGCTGAGGTGGAATCTGGTACCAGCCTCTGCGCGGTGTGCGTTCTGGGATGAATGAATTGAAATGAATTTGTATTCTGCTTTACAGCTTCTTGTTCCAGGACTTTGGGTCCTTAATAACCTTTGAAAGAGTCCATGAAGCGCTTTGTGGAAGACCATAAAAGCAGGCACCATAAAAGGCGTAGCTTTGGGTTTAGTCCACCTGGGAAGACCAAGTGTGTAGCAGGACTGGAAAGCTCCCAGGCATCTGGCCCAGCCCCCGTGAAGAGGGAACACTGTGTAAGAGCTCACGGAGGAGGCAGAGTCACCACAGGCCGTCACAGCTGTGGGTGGGAAAGGGCTGCCTTGCCCCCAGAAGCAGCATGTGGCATGGTAGTTTAGAGAGTGGACACAGGACCAGACAGCAGCTTAAAACGGCCTGTGCCTCAGCATCTTTCTCTGTAAAGAGGAAATAATATTGGCCTCTACCTGCTAAAGCTCCTGAAAGAGTAAATGAATTAATATCTCGAAAACACTTAGAGCAGTATCTGCACTTATCAGCATTCTATAAATGTTCATTAAAAATATTATTATATTCTGTAATAATGGGAAAGACCTACTAATCCCAGTTCAATAATGATTTCAATCCCAGTTTCAATGATTCTATGCCAGGAGCAGCACGTGAGTGGGAGATACCAGATGAACAAGTTGTGGCTTTGGCCCCTAGCTGCTTACAAAATCCTTTAAATGGGAACATGATGAAGGAATAATGAACCTGACCCAGCTCTGGGCTTACAGAGGAGCAAACCCCTATGAAGGCCTGGGCAAGACAGAGATGCTGTTGAAGTTCTTTTCATTACATGAAAAGGAAGGTCTAGGCCTCAAGTGAAAAGTGCCCCTTCCTACCTGTGGCAGATGGTGTATTCCAAGGATGGCAGCAGCAATATTTCCCATTACACATGTTTTTCAGGAACCTTGGCACTTTCCCATCGAGAAATGGAGTCTAGTTCTTCTCTTGAATCTGGGCAGGAATCCCAACTTGCTTGAAAGAATAGAAAATAAAGTGCTGCTGAGGTGGTGCTGAGTGACTTCCAAGGATAAGACTTAGAGGTTGGGACTGGGGGCTCGGGAAGCTGGGACATTTGCCTTTGGAGTCCTGAGGCTGCCACACTGTGGGGAAGCCCAAGCCATCTGGAGAGGACATGTGAGGGTCTCTGGCTGAGTGTAGATGCCTGTAGATGCTTCTTAGCCCTGGGTTTGAGCTTTCCTGGATAGAACTTTAGATATTAGGAAGCAGAGTCAAACCTGTCCCATTTCCAAATCCCCAAACCACAGAATCTGTCAGTACACTGTGTTAGTCAGCTTTCCATCAGTGTGGAAAAATAACCTGATGTAATCAACTCAAAAGGAAGAAAGGTGTTTCTCCTCATGGTTTCAGTCCATGGTCACTTGGTCACATTGCTTTTGGGCCTAAGGTGAGGCCATACATCATTGCAGAGAGTCCATGGTGGAGTCATGACCTCATGGTGGCTGAGAAGCAAAGAGAGAGAGGAAAGAGCCAGGGACATGCCTCCCTGCTTTATAGCTTCTTGTTTCAGGACTTTGGGACATGCCTCCAATGACCTAATTTCCTTCTCTGAGGCTCCACCTCCTAAACATTCCACCATCTCCCAATAGTGCCACCAATTGGAAACCAAGACCTTAGTGCATAACTTTGGGGAACAGTTAAGATTCAAACAATAACAATATGAATGGGTGATTTGAAGTCGCTACGTGCTGGAGTGATCTGTCATTCAGCAATAATAACCAGAACACTGCTCTCTGACCCTCAGCACAGATCGGTCCCTTAGCACTCTCAGCAACAGACACTTATTCCTCTAGAGATCGTAGAGGAAGAAAACATGCTCATTGCACAGTTAATAAGATTTGTTTCTTCATGAATCCAGAGTACTCCCAGTGATCAAAGATGCTACAGCTGGAAAAGTTTCTAGGGCTGCCATGCTTGCTGACATCTGGCCATGACAGCTCCCAAGGGTGTCCTCACCAGCGTGGCCAGCCAGGAGGGTGATGGAGGGTGGCGAAGCCCCCCTTGCTGACCTGACTATCTCACAACTCTTCTGCTGAGCTGGCACGCAGCATGCCTGTGCAGATTAAAGTGCCAAGTTAACACAGGAGGAATGTCAAACCCACCTGGAGGAATGGAATCCCCCTTAAAGGAAACAGGGAGCTCTTCGTTTGGTCTGCAAGATGGCACTCGAATTTTCAGTCCCTTTTATTCATCTTGTTATCTGATGGTTTTCCAGTGCTCTATATTTTATGTCTATGATTTTGTTTGGTCAGGTTGGGAAAGAGATGGTTGACCTCATTTTAAAGATGTAGGAACTGAGACTCAGAGACAAACCCAAGAGCACATTTATCTGAACAATGGTGAACTCAGGCTTAACGCTGTACCTTCTGATTCTAAATTCAGACCTCTTGTCATCGTACTCTGAAAAGAATCCCCATCCTGCAGCAGAAAATTAATGTCTGCCTGTTTCAAAGCTGTCAGAAGGTTGTTCATTAAAGATGTGATGTTTCTTACTTTTCAGGCCATTCCAGAGTATGGAATTCGGAGCTTTATCTGTGTAAGGAAGTTATTTTTCTGTTCTGGTGTTGGCTTTGTATGATTTTTTTTCCCAGGAGTAAAATAAAACTGGTAGCATGCTGGATTACCCCCTTCAGTCCTCCCAAAATTGATGTAAAAATTTTTTTTTCATATCCATGGTGTAAGTGCTGCCATTGTGGCTGACTTCAAGCCACCAAGTTGCTGTCATTCACTGTGCTGTTGAGCGGAGAGATGCACCTTGAGCCAACACTAGCCAGTTCTAGCAATGGATGAAACCAAGGCAATTATAGATGTGTTGCTTTTTCCTTGAAGTAATCAAACCTCCCAGTCAGGTTTTTTGAATCTTCAAAGACAGTGAGAAAAATAGTGCTGCCGGGAACTATTTATTTATTTATTTGTTGGTGCTGGGGATTGAATGCAGGGGTGTTCTACCACTGAGCTACATCCTCAGACCTTCTCACTTTTTATTTTGAGACTATACTGCTGAGGATGGCCTCAAATTTATGATCCTTCTGCCTCAGCCCCCTGAGTCTTTGGGATTACAGGTGTGCACCATCACTGGCTGAACTGAAGACTAACTTAGGCAGAACGCTTTTCTAAATGTCACCATTCTGGAGTGTTGACTAGAGAACTTCTCTTCTTTTTTCCCAATCCAAATGATACAAGCCCTGAATGCTGGTGTCTCGGTTTGGTATGACCGACCTGCTTGTGTTGGCACAGGGTGGAGGGAAGATTGCAGGGCTGGGCGGGAGCAGGAGACAAGCCCACAACGACCACCTGGCTTCACAGGTCCTCTGTGGCAGGCCTGATGCTTGAAGGGACAAAGAGGTTCCCAGTGCCTGTGTGGACAGTCCCCTGCGGTGTGGCTCAACACCAGGTGGGAAAACGGTTGTCCTGCTGATCTCCCCAGTCCCTCCCTCGTCCAGTCTCTCTTCTCTGACCCCTTTGCCTGTAGATAGCAAGCAGCATGTCCTTCTCCTGCAGAAGAGAGGAGGGAGAGAAGTGGATGGGGCCCCAAGACAGAAACCTGGTCCAGAGGGAGACAGAGGGAACGTGTGGAGGATCAGAAGCAGCTGACACCAGGGGAGTGGCAGGTGACGTCCCTGCATGAACAAGGCCTGCGACTGGAGAGAAGGGGCAGACGCAGTGAGAGCTTTGATCCGGCCCTGCACTCCTCTCTCCCAACCTCTCCCCACTCCCAAGCGGAGCTTCCTGCAATTCTTTCAGCACCAGACCTCCCGTGCTTTGTGACTGCCCATCTTCAGTGAATCCGCCACCCCCACTCTGACCACACTGGGGACTTCTTCTTACCGTTTGAGGCCCAGCTTCGGTATCACATCCCGAACAATCCTTCTTTGCCCTCCACGTCTCCCCTCCCCTCCACACACACACATACTCACACACTCTCTCTCTCTCTCACACACACACACACACACACACACACTCACACACTCACACACTCCACACACACACACACACACACTCACATACTCCACACACACACACACTCACACACTCCACACACACACACTCACACACTCCACACACACACACACTCACACACTCCACACACTCACACTCCACACACACACACTACACACACACACACTACACACACACACTCACACTCCACACATACTCACACACACTCTCTCTCTCACACACACACACACACACTCCACACACACACACTCACACACTCCACACACACACTCACACTCCACACACACACACACTACACACACACACTCCACACACACACACTCACACTCCACACATACTCACACACACTCTCTCTCACACACACACACACACACACTCCACACACACACACTCACACACTCCACACACACACACACTCACACACCACACACACGCACACTACACACACACACACACACACTCCACACACACACACACACTCACACTCCACACATACTCACACACACTCTCTCTCTCACACACACACACACACACTCACACACTCCACACACACA
Organism: Sciurus vulgaris; assembly: GCF_902686455.1. Lineage (NCBI taxonomy): Eukaryota > Metazoa > Chordata > Mammalia > Rodentia > Sciuridae > Sciurus > Sciurus vulgaris. The sequence continues at coordinate 65,239,033 of NC_136476.1, forward strand.
CACACTCACACACTACACACACACACACACTCACACACTCACACACACACACACTCACACACTCCACACACACACACACACTCACACACTCCACACACACACACACACACTCACACACTCCACACACACACACACACACACACACTCCACAGTCTGGGCTAGCAACGCAGTCCTGGATTCTGGCCTCAGAGTCGCCCTGGCCTGACTGCCCCCGGTCACCCTCTCAACCCACATTTCCCCATCTTCAAACCCTGAGGTGGGTGAACACTCAGCCTGTGTCACATTCTGAGGAAGTGTGCACCATGAGTATGTACCCACATTGGTGCCAAGCAACCAGCAACCGTCCTACCTTCTACCCTAAGTAGAAAAAAGTGCCTCAGGTCAAAGCAATTTATTTTCTGGCACTTACCACGCAGGCTTGCCTACAGTGGCTCCAATTCCAATGCTGACATTTTCGAGGGAGCTGGCTTAATGGAGAAAAATGACTCTATTCCCCGGACCAGACAGGCTTGAGCTGGGGTTGGCGTGAGGAGCGGGGAGCTTTTGTGTACATGTCACATTTCTCTAATTCTGAGGAATTTAAGCATCTTCTTTGCTTTGCTTCATTCCTGACCCATCCCATTAATGAAGATTAATGAAAGGACTAGAATCTATTGAGGAAAACAAATCAAAATAACAATTTTTTTCAGTCCTTTTGCCTCGAAACACAGCATGCCCAATTTGAGCATCTCATAAAATTCTATCCAGTTAAAACTGTGGTTATTAGGCAATTAATACTTAGTTTTGGTTCTGCTTATGCTCTGGAAATGCTGTTTTCCCAAAACATAAATGTGACAGGAAATTTCTTCACTCGGTGATCCTTGTCAATTTAAATATTACTTCATAACTGCACATGGGCTTTTCCCTTCTTTTGCAGGCGGGCCGTGGCTGGTCTTCTTATCTGCAGTTTGGGTGTGACAGTAGGCTGGGTGACAGAAGAGCAAACGAGTTCATGGATGGGAAACTTTGCAAGTCCCAATCAGAAATGCAACATGATTGCATGCCAGTGGTGGTCCTGTCAGGACTTCAGCTCCTTTGGACAGGATGAACCTGGGCTCTCCAGAGAGAATGGTGTGACACTCAGAAAAGATGGTGCCTTGCAATGAGATCCTGGAGCCCAGAACCCATTGACATCTCTTTTTTTATTTTTATTTTTTTAAATTTTCAGGTACCGGGGATTAAACTTAGGGTCACTCGACCACTGAGCCACATTCCCAGCCCTATTTTATATTTTATTTGGAGACAGCGTCTCACTGAGTTGCTTAGGGCCTTGCTAAGTTGCTGAGGCTGGTTTTGAACTTGCGATCCTCCTGCCTCAGCCTCCCGAGCTGCTGGGATTACAGGCGTGCACCACTGCACCCTGCCCATCAACAGCTCTTGATGAGGGGTCTCGAATGGAAATGCTTGCACAAGACCATGTTCTGTTTTTCTACTTTCCTTTCACAACTTATTCTCCTACGTGCCCTCTGCCCTCTGATAAAGAAGCGCTATTTCTGCCAGTCCAGTTCCTCAACCTCAGAATTCGAGGAATTTGCAGTCATCTCATGTGGCATTGCCTCAAAGTTTCCTCATGAATGCTTTCATCTCACATCTGTAAGTATGTCTATAGAGAGGGCCCTTGGGTCCTTCAGTGCACTGAAAAATTTTAGATGCCAAAGGATCTTATATATGCTCACCCTGAAATGGAAATGGGCCTCTGAGCCTAACAAGACTTGGCCTAGGAGGGGGATGGTTTCCAGAGAGATTTAAGACCTCAGGGGCCAAGGCTTCCAGAAAGTCTTCTAGATTTCTCTCTTTTCCTTCTAAGTCTGACAATGTCCTGGCTAATGAATCTCCTGAGGGAAAATGAATCCATGCACATTTATATATGTCCTCTCAGTTACATCAAGGAATGATGTATGCAAGTCCTTTGCATATTACTTCTGCTGCTGAATAAAGTACAGTCCTTCATGCTTTTTCTTACTAGCAAACCAGCATTAGAGAGGAACTCTGATCAGTAACCCTCCCATTTTAGAAGAACATGTCTCCTACAATATTATTGAATGCAACTCTCTCTCATTATTCAAAACATCAAATAGAAGATTTGATGTGATCTTTTTACATATGCCAATAAATATTTTAATTTGAAAAATATCACAAATTTAATACGATCAAGAGTTTATTGATCACTGACTTGCTATTAAATAAGCATCAGGATGGGAGAATACAAAGTTAATTAAAGTCCAACCCCACTGTTAGAAATATAAACTCTGGACTGGGGTGTGGTTCAGTGGTGGAGTGCTTATCCAGTTACGCACCAGGTCCTGAGTTTCATCACCAATACTGAAAAATAAATGAATGCATAGATATATAAATAACATAAATTAGTAAATAATAAATTAAAATATAGCATCTGAATAGTGTTTTACAAATCATTCTATGTGTGTTCACCATCATCTCTAAGCTCTCCCAATTTCCTGGTGAAGTAGGCAAATCCAGGCTTTGTAGAAAACAAAGCTCCAAGAGAAGACTTAACTTGCCAGAGGATACACAAACAGTCTACTGTGCCAGCCCAAGTCCATTCCCCTGGGTTCCTGCTTCTCAGGATTTCCCCAAGGCCATGGGTCGTGTTTCTAGGAAGCAAGGGCCTGGAATCCAGAATACTTGCAGATGACAGATTTTGAATTACAACAAAGAAGGATGAGGTCCAAGCGATCTCAGCACAGGGTGGTGCAAAAGGAGGACATGAGCAGACAAAGTCTGGGGTGGACCTTGTTGTAGAAAGCAGAGGATTGGATTTAGCTCTGGGCAAGTCGACCTTCAGCAGTCTGGTCAGAAGGTCGCTTTCTGTGTGGACCCAGCTTTTGTGTTATGTATTAGATGCTCTTAGGACATCTGTTTCTCCCCCAAACCAAGAGTTTTGGACATCTCACAAATTTACCTGAGATAGTGGAGTTTCTAGGGGTGAGAGTAACTAAGGTTTCTCTTAGGGAATGTGGTTCCAGTTTCCTGGAAAGAAGGCCAAAGATTTTCCATGGGTTTCTCTCTCTGAGCAACCTTCACAGATGCTGTGGTCAGAATCTGACTGCTTAGCATGTGGGTCTATTACCAGGAGCCATAGTGATCTGTCAGAATCCACCCCTAAGATCAAGAAGAATAACCATAAAAGCTGGATTGATAAATAGATCAAAAAGAGTTCAAGGACAGCTTGGTCTTCTACTAATTCTCTTGTTATTTACATAAAAGTGAACACATGGATGAACCCTGCACTACAAGGACACTTGGACTAGGAAATTTACTTAGATATTCGTGCCTGTCATGCCATCTCGGAGTTACTAATTGTTACTTTTCTTAGTTGAGTGATGAGGAAATTGAGACTGAGAGAAGTTAGTGCTTGACCCAAGAGTGATGGCAGTGAAGTTTCTCAATCCAAAGTCTGCTTGTTCTAACATACTGGTGGTGGCTCCATGGCACCTAATGGAACTCAGCAGAGTTCGTGACTGTGATATTGGGTTGCTCCAGTAGAGAAAAGGAGGGCTAATAGGGCCATCACCTAGCCTTAATTCAATCATAGCAGTCCAGCTTTTCTTTACTTTATACACTGGATTATCTACACAATTTCATAAATTAAGACTTGCAGATGATTAAAAAATCTGGGTTTTTTCAATTAGATATATATATATATATATACACTTTTTTTTTTTTTTTTTTTTTTTTTTTTTGTGGTGCCGAGGATTAAGCCTAGGATCTCACACTTGCTATGCAGTGTTCTATCACTGAGCTGTATCCCCAGCCCTGGACATCTTTAAAAAGCTGAAGTTTATGATGCCTCAGCTTTTAACCAAATATTTCCAAATGAATAGGCCTACAATCTTAGACATACTATTTTTCTATTCACTCAATCTGAGGGCAGACTTTGGATTGACCTCTGTAGATACCCATGTGGTATCCTGGGTATCTCTGTCATCTGTGGCAAACCCTTTTGGGGCAATGAGGTTGTTTTTGTGTCCTGATTTTATCCCTATGTGACCTTGAATATGTTACTTCCTCTCTATGACTTCAATTTCTTTATCTACATAATGACAATATTGGAATAGATAAACTTCCTGGCCATGAAAAATTATAGAGGTATGGGAGATTTTTGCAGTTGGCCAAAATCAAGTACCCATGCTCATTGGCTGGGGACCTGGAAATACGTTTGTCAGGTTCAGTAAAGGAAAATACAGTTAAATTCGAACTTTTTTTTTTTTTTTTTTTTTTTTTTTTTTTTAAGTATAGGTATGTCCCATGCAATATTTAGGACATACTTTTATTTTTAAAATATTATGTGTTGTGTATCTGAAATTCAAATTTATCTGAATGTCCTATATTTTATCGAGCAATCCTATCTTGGAGGTATATTGTTATCTCTATTCCCTTAGCAAAGAATTGAAACAAACAATCAAACATATGAACAAACAAAAAAGTCCTTGTTAATCTTGGTCTTTTTTCGGTAAAAATCTTCCTTTTTGATCTTTTAACTTGTGACCTCAAGGCACCTAAAAATATTAAATGCAGAAGGTAGCATTATGATTCTTAGCATTTCCTTCAACTTAATATTTATCTGTTTGTGTTTAAGAATATAATTCTGGGTCTGAGCATCATATTTTTTTCCATATCTGATGATCTAACAAAACCTCTGAACTTGAACAAGCTTCTTTCCTCCCTACTCTATGTCCTTTTGGCCAAAACTCACACTGATTTTACAAGGAATTCTGTTGGCTGTCTGAATCTGAATTTCCATCAAATATTATTACTAAGACACACACGCACCCTCCTCCAATCCAAACTTGCACTTTTTGCTTTTCGGCCAGTGATTGCATGTGGCTGGTGGTTTCTGCGATTGTGAAATCGTCTGAAATACCAGTGAAGAAAGTCTTCCTCCTGCACTTGTGGCCAAACTCCCCTCAGGAACTTCAGGTTTCTCTCTGCCTCCTTGGGCAGGAGGAAGCACTCATTTGAGGTGGTTCTGAGGCAGGGAAGTAAAGACAGAGCACTCAGCACTCTTTCCTTCATGTGCCCCTGGTAGGCCATCAGAGACCTTTTGCAAATGGCATTGGATCCTAATGGGAAATTGGATGCACCCTGGACAGAATCTTGGTGAATCTGGGCGTGTAGATTGTAGAGGGCGCTATGGAGACAGTGGACCCTAGGTCTAGGCAGGAAGCCCCTCAAGAGCAAGGTTGCTCAACAGCCTGGGCCTTTGCTGGCTTGCTCCTTTGAGAGAGCTCTGTGCAGTGGGAAGACTGGTGCTGGGAGCCACCACAGAGGAAGAAGTCCAGTGAACTGGAGCCAGAGTGGCTGTCAACGTTGTTTGATGATGACTCCACCAAAAATTAGACTTTACCTCTTAGCATGGCTGAGTGTCCAGCTGGAGAATGTCCCCTACACACTGGCACTATATGTACTGGACATCCTGAGCAGTGGATTAAGTAAGGAGGAGCCGTGTGAAAGAGGGAACATGCCTGAGAGTCTGGAGGACAGCATTTTTCTTTTCGGATCTGCCGGGAACTCACTGCAAGACCTCGGGTCTCAAAGTCCATGTGGTTATTGGGGTTGGTTAGGTAGATCTCAGAAAGATGCTCCAGACCTGCCTTTCCATTGTTGTCAATGTTGTTGTTATTGTATAATTGCTTGAACATTGGATCATTGGTCTAGAAATAAGAAATTCTGCAGCTTAGGAAGAAGAGCAACAGAATATCTAGAGCATACTTTGTGTTCTTCTTGGCCCAGAGCAACTTCAAATGAGAAAGTGTGTCAGAGAGAGGCGTAGCCCACTCTACACATACAACAAATACCTAGATGTTCTTTGCATCAGGCTCTGCTTAGGAGACAAAGATGCAGCAGAAAGAATGTTTTTCCTGGGGAGTTCACAGTTCAAGGGGGCAGAGAGACAGGGAAGCCAACAATCCGGATGAGCAGAGGCATTACCCTGGTGGAGGGAAGGGCAGAGCTCTGCGGGATCCAAGGAAGAAGTGGTTCATTTACCTCTGCTGTTTCTCTGTGGAAGTGCTATGTGGGAGTGGGCAACCGGGACTATTGGGGCAGCAAATAGAGGAAGTTCATGCTATCAAAAATAGAGGGGCAAGGAGGAAACAAAAGTTCCTCTGATCTGACAAAACACAGAGGGACGGGACAAGGGCAAGACTTGGGTCGCCTTCCCTGGCGCTTTGGAATGGGAATCTCGCTCCAACATGGAAATGGGCTCAGGAACAGAAACCTTCCTCAGTCAAGGAGTGACACTTGGCAGCTGTCAAAAGTCAGACCCGAGGGAGCCCCTCCATCCCTTAGGAAAGGCTATGAGGTTTCCCATGGAGGATGGGGAGGCAGGTCCCAGAGGGTTAGTGTTCCTCTTTAGGCCACCTGGTCTGGCCACTAACCACACATGGGGACAGGCTGGGGCCATAGATACCTTCTGTATTCAGATCCCATTGATGATGTGGGGTTTCCCATCCCAAAGCATTCTTCTGCATACGTGGGCTGCAGAAGTCCTCACAGAAAGGAGACACTGACCTGGGCATAAGAAGCCAGGCTGTGACAGCACAAGGCTCCGTACCATGGAACACAGGCATGGTGTGTCTCTCATTGTCCCTCCTTTCAGTTCTATGGGATCCTCTAATTAGCTCTCCAACCGTCTTTTCCACACTGTAGTCAAAAATTCTTCTGCCTAAAAATTCACAGAATAATCTATCATCCAGCCATCCCTACCCTCCACAGTCCCGGGCACGTTATCAGCAGCCAGTGGACAGTCAATGCCTGACTAAATAACCAGATGAACTTAATAAGTGAATAAGAAAATAGAGAAAGCAACCACAATCAAGTTTAATGGAAGGCTTTTTAAGCTGGCATTTGACCTGTGTCCTTAGAAGCTCTGGGCCTCAGCAACTCTCCCTTCTCTAGCCATGGGAGACAGACAGCCCTGCAGGAAGGAGAAGGCAGGCAAAGCCATGGGTGTGCTCAGTCCCAAGCTCTGTTTAGGACACACCAAGCTAGCACCCAGATTTGATTAAAATATGAAGCTACGGAGGCTGGTTGAAGTCAGGTCATGAAGGCATACAGCAATGTTTAGACTTCCCCTTCTCAGGGAAGGGGGGCTATAAAGACAGTGCAAGAAGCTGAGGGCAGTGGTACACTCCTGTAATTCTAGTGACTCAGGAGGCTGAGGCAGGAGAATCTAGAGGTCAGAGATGGCCTCAGCAAATTAGCGAGGCCAAAAACAACTTAGTAAGACCTTGTCTCAAAATGAAATATAAAAAGGACTGAGGATGTGGCTCAGTGGTTAAGTGCCCCTAGGTTCAATCCCTGGTACCCCAAAAAATGAAAAAAAAAAACATAAAAAAATAAAAAGGGCTGGGGATGTAGTTCAGTGGTAGAGTACCCTCCTGAGTTCAATCTCTAGTATCCCACCCCCCAAAAAAGATAGTGTAAGAACTTATTTGTCTTTATAGTGGAGCTTGAGAATCTTCTTCTAGAAGACTGAGAAAATTTGCTAGAACATTCTTAAATTGACTTTAATATTTATTTGTAACTGTCAAATAATTCTGTATTTCTGCTGAACACTTCTAGGCTTCCCACATCTAGGGGTGCGCCGATTTTTCTTCTGTTGATGCTGGCTCACACCATGATACTCCCTGCTGCTCTTTGTCCCACACCACAGCCTCCAAAATCTATAATGTCAAGGGTGATGGAAAATAGTCACTGTTGTCATTAATTCTGAGTGAATCCCATGGGCACTTGATTTAAATGTTGATGAAGCCAAATCAACAAGTGGCCAAGGGAATACCACAGAACCCAGGAGCTGTCAACCTGCAAATTAGAGCGCTTTAGAAAGCCCTGCTTGAGGTATTGTCTTAAGTCAGTCCTTATGTTTTCTCTAAGGCAATTCCAGCAAGGAGTAGCTGTGGATGGGAACAAAATGGTGAACCCCAAATAGTTACCATGACATTTGATTTTAATCACCCTTCTTTGCATTTCATACTAATAACTTAGAGAATTGTAGGAAAAAGACTCAGAAGCATCTGGAACCTGACACTGCAGAATTGTGTCCCCCAAGAGATGTGTTGAAGTCGTTACTCACAGTATCTCAGGATGTGATCTTATTTAGTAATAGGGTCATTATGGATGTAAGAGTTAAGATGAAGTCATACTGATGTAAATGGGCCCTAATCCAATATGATTGGTGCCCTTGTAAGGTCATGTGAAGACACTCAGGAGGAAGAGCAATTGGTGACAGGCAGAGATGCAACTGCAAACCAAGGATCACCAAGGATTACCAGCCACCTTCGAAGCTAGAGAGGAGCCAAGGATTCGATCCAGTCACAGAGGGTGCAGGGACCTGTTGCCATCTTGATTTTAGCATTCTATCTTGTGAAAGATTAAGAACTGCAAAAGAGTAAATTCCCAGGTTTTAAGTCACCCAGTTTTGTGGCCCCTTGTTATAGCAGCCCCAGGAAAGGAGTACAGAGACACTGTCTAAAAGGAGCTGAAAGCATATCCATCCTGACCTTCTGTCCCAAGAGCAATGCTCAGAGGTGGACTGCATCCTCGGAGCAGCAAAATCTCGTGAGTCCTTCCAAGGAGCATTCTGCAGGAGCTGCTACATGTTGCCGTGGCTCGAGGTGCTCAACAAGGCTTCATTAAACCAGATAGTGAGTCACGGTTTAAACTTCATTAGACAAAAATGAGGGGAATTTGAAATATGGAAAACGTGCGTTCCCTTCCTCCTTTGTCAAACTCGCCATGGCTCCTGTCATCCATTGGCACCCATGTACCTGTGCTTGCCGCCTTAGTCCAACCCACCTCTGTGAACTGCCCCTCTCCCACTGCCTGATATGCCAGTTGGGTTGTTAAACTACAGTCATTTCACCATACCACTCTTCTTGGTCATTACTTTGAATTTTTTTTTCATTTAGATAATATTTGGAAGAATACATTTTTGTGTATTTTTATTCCTTTGGCTTTCTCCTTTAGATAAATTTCTAGGACAGATTTACTGGCTCAAAGGAAATGATAGTGTTAAGGAGAAAGAGAGAATCCAGCTGTCTTATTTTTTAGAAATACATTTTACTGGGTATATTTTAGGTATGCAACATGATATTTTAGGATATACATAGAAATATAGTGAAGCGAATTAACATATCCATCATTTTATACTTATGTGTGTGTGTGTGTGTGTGTAGCAGAAATCTACTCATTTGCATGAATCCTCTATATAGCACGATTTTATTACCTAGAGTCCTCACGTTGTACTAGATCTCTAGACTTGGCCATCCTACTTTGGATTATACTACCATCTAAAAGAACAAACCGAAATACATTACCACCAGAAAGTATCAAATGATGCTTCACTATGGTGGGCACTTTTATTTCCTGAGACTGAAAATGTGTTTATTTCCTTTGTAGGATTATCCCAGTGTTCATTGATTTTACCCTTTTCTCCCCTAGTCCTATTATATTGGCTGGTTATACATCACAGATGTTAAATTAAACTATTTGTGACATCTTTTTGGAAAGAGCTTTTCTTTTTATTTTAGTGACCTTTTGTTTGTTTGTTTGGTACTGGGTACTGAACCCTGGGATGCTTAACTCCTGAGCCACCTCCCCAGCCCTTTTTCATATTTTATTTAGAGACAGGGTCTCGCTGCATAGCTGAGGGCCCTGATAAATTGCTGAGGCTGGGTTGGAGCCCACGATCCTCCTACTTCAGCTTTCAGAGCTGCTTTGATCACAGGCCGGTGCCACCGAATCTGGCTAGTGGTCTTTGTTTTTAATTGAAGAAAATGAGATTTTCTTGAAGACAAGTTGCTAGAGAGTTCTTTCTGCTCTTTCAAAAGGTATACTATTGGCTATTTATCAGATAAATGTCCCTCTACAATTGTGATTAAATACTGTTTTAATTCTGTTATTTCTATGACTTATTTTGATAGCTTTTAATCCATTTGGGGTTTGTTTTTCCTATCATACAAGGAGTAATCTAAATTAATTTATCTCTAAATTGTGATCCAATTATATAAAATAACCATTAAATAAGTATCCCAACTAGTTTTGATGCTTCCTTAACTACATAGTAAATTATTTTATGTACTTTTGCTGTAATGTTTACTTTTTGAGTATTACAGATTTTTATTGTTGTTGCTTGTGATATGGTTCAATTCCAAGTAGGTCTGGTTCTTCTACCACTGCTTATTTTTTTAGTGATTTCTTTTTGTGTGTTTTCATGCATTTATTTTCCCTGTGAGCTTTGGATTACTTTCTAAGTTCTCAAAGGAGACTAGTGGACATGTGGGTTTGGATTCATTTACAAAATCAATATGCTGTTTGGTTCTTTCTCTGGTTCTTGTGGATTTTATAATTTTAAGATTGGGTCTCACTAAGTTTTCAAGACTGGACTTGAACTTGTGCTCCTCCTGCTTCAGCCTCCTGAGTGGTTGGGATCATAGATAGGCATGCACCATCATACCCAGCTCTCCTTGTGTTTTCAGGAGACAGGATGCTAGCTTTCAGCTCAAGGTTTCAGAAGGTGCTGATTGTGTTCCTAAAGAGATGCTGGAACATTTCAGTTTCTTGAGCCACATGGAGGGTGTCTCTCCTCAAAGCCAGGAGTTGATCTTGGCTTGCTCCATGAAGGACCTTGTTCTTGGGCCTCTGAAACTCTCTCCAACAGAACTAAGCCCTTCCATAGGAAGATTCCAGATCTGAGTTCCATCTCTTCGCTCTCTTACACCCACTTGGTCCAGAACCAGGAGGCTGGTGGTATTTTCAGACTGAGAGACTCCTTTGGCCTCCTGTGGCTTTTCACATTTCCCAAGAAGACAGTTCGCTCTGGAGCAGGAGTACACGGGACATAGCAGGTAGCTGAAGCCCCTGGGACCTGAATTCTCGTCTTGTCTCTGTCACTACCTGGCTGTCGCTCACCCATTTATTTACATTTCTTTTTTTCTCTATAGAGGATCTAAAGTTGCTTTAAAACAATAGGAAAATGGAGAACTTATAAAGTGGAGAGAAAGAAAATAGGAAAGTAGGAACTAGAGGAGTAAAAATGGAGTCAGAATGACAGGAACAAACCCCTATGCCCTTGTCTTTGACCAAATTTGACCTTGAGCTTCCTAACAGTCAGAAGAAACAGAGAACTGCTTGGGGCAAATTACACTATCTCTCAATCTCAGTTTCACCTTCGATAAAATGGGAATAAAAACACTCATGTCATAGGATCCTCTGAGGATGAAATGAAATAAAGAATGCAAAGCCTTTAAATATAAGGTAAAACCACAGGAGGAGTCCCACAAAAGGTAGCTTTTATTGCTACTGTTACTTCTTCTATGATGCATCTGTTTTGAAGTTAGGAACCAGCTGGTGCATAAACTGACTCATCTCCAGAGGTCTTAACCTTTCCCAATGCGGTAGATGCTGAGAAAGGGTGATGGTTGTTAACCATGTTACCGACGTAAACATGAGGACCAGGACATTGATCTACCTGCCACAGGTGTAGGGTCAGGTACGGGAAGTGACATGCCCTTGCGGCAGATCCTTGTGTCAACCCCTTTCCCAGAAAGGGTTGACCTCCATAGAAGAGAATTCTAGAGCTTGGAGGAAGCAGTGGGGCTCATCTAATACCCTCTCTTTGCAGAGTGACAGGGAGAATTGACTACTAGCATGACACAGCCAGGGGGATGCTCAGATTCCAGTCCTTTCTCTTAAAGGACCCACTCATGGGAGGAGGCTTACATGGAATTGAAGTTAAAAAAAAAAAAAAAATGCCGATTTATTTATAGTTTAGGGAAGCGAAAGCCAGTTTGAGTTTGGAGGGTTCATTGTTTTTGCTTTCAGCCACCAGAGAGTCATCCACTCCTCTCCCGCCTCTGCTGGCCCTAGCAAGTCAGGCCCACGCGGTCCTGAGCTCACTAGGAGCTCACGTCCTCCGGCCACAGGGCTTGTGCGATTTCCTCCTGGCGCACAGCAATGCAGGTTTTCAAAGGCTTTATTTTCCTACATGCTTTTCTGTTTTGACAGAGCGTTCCACTCAGACGCATCTTTGGGCTATTTAAAACTTCGAGAGGAGTGCTGTCCAGGAGTGCACTTGTGCCCTGGACCCCTGCGGAACACTAGTTTATTTTGAGTGGCAGTATTTGACACTTTGATCATATGCCAAGTTCATCATGGGCCCCTCTTGGCCCGTTCCTAGCCATTAAAAGCCCACATGCACAGAGAGCCAGGGGCGGTCAAGTTGGTCATGATAGAAGGAGGTGAAAAGAGACTGTCTCCTAGCAAGTAGCGGGGTTCCTTTTATCCATGCCTTTTGGCTGGTACACTCACAGGCACCCTCACCTCCCCACATGTTGGCCTGGGGAGGTGGGTATTGTTACCAACTGCCCTTATTCACAAGGTCACTCAGAGAAGTGGGCTCCATCCAGGTCATGGTCATGGTCATAGGCAGCCCGGCATTGTTTCATTGATATCGAAGCCCTCTACTCTTGAGGGGCAGGGTAGGAAAAGAAACAAAGAAATCCAAAACCAGGACAAAATCAGCGATTTCCAAATAAGCATCGTTTCCTCCAGTTCAGAGGGGCCACTGACTGACAACTCTAGGGTCGTTGTCCTACATTAGTAAATTGTGTGCCAGGGAAATGAGTTGATATTCTGGTTCAGGGTCAGTGCAACTTGATGATTTTAAATAATTTATCTCTGAGGTCCAAACCAGTGGAGTTTGTTTGTCTGGGCTTCTTCTCTTCCCTCTCCTATTTCCCTTTCTGAATGGGTCACTCGGGATGTCTGCTTCCATGTGCATCTGTGTGCACTTGAGATCTGAAACCCAAGCTGGTGCCACCACCAGCTGCAGAAGCATGCCACTCGCTGTCATTTTTGGAAACCAAAAATGACTGGTCACATAATGGTGATTAGATAAAGCTTGTAATTTGTGTTTGCTGTAGTCAGCGACGTGGTATTTTGGGACAAACAGCCACTCTATGCTACATATAGCTTGGAATTTGCGGCTTTTTTGTAACCCAGCATTGTATGGTCAAGGAAGTAAAGGAGAAAGAGGGGAAAAGAATGGATGAAGGGAGAGAGGTCAGGAAGCCCCCCTCAGGAGACAGGCAAAAAACCAGAGAATCTGCAGAGCTTAAAGAGGCCATAGGAAATTTGTAGTTGACGTGACTTGAAGAGGGAGCTCATCAGATAGATGTCAGGCCCTGCCTGGTTGCCCCATGGCACGATCCTTCCCTGACAGTTGGAGCCACTTGACTTCCAGTGAGAGATTCAACCTTGTCTAGGCTCAAGAAGGACTCCACATCTGAGCCAGAGCAAGCTCGAAGAAGCCCAAGTTGAATTCTCCAGTGACTCACCTTTTCAGTCTGATTGATAGTCTCTGATGGGGTGCTCAGTTATAAAAGTGGGCCTACTTTTCTGGGGCTAATTCTGGAAATGATGTCTTTACCTCTCTTCTGAGTCTGAGTCTTCTCTGGATAAACCTGTTTTCATTCACTAAACATTTTTTGAGGATCTTCACGCACCAGACCTGGAAAGGCATTAGGGATAGAGAAATAAGTTGACCCTACTTCTGGCCCTCCAGTGACTTGCAGGCTAGAAGTCAAAACTCTTTGGGAGGGGCTGGGGACATAGCTCAGTTGGTAGAGTGCTTGCCTTGCAAGCACAAGGCCCTGGGTTCAAATCCCCAGCACCACAAAAAAAAAAAAAAAAAAAAAAAAAAAAAAAAAACTCTTTAGGATGCTGCTAATCCTAGACCCCACTGTGACAAGTGAAGTGGAAACCACCATTCTGTCAAAATCACCCTGTTGGAGATGGAGAGAAACAATTCCCCAGGAGAGCACGATGCTGCTACTAGAATACAGAGAATGAGGGAAAAGGTACTGGGCGTACAAAGTAAGAGATTCCTAATAGTCAATTCTCCTGGTGAACATCTTCAAATTAAAAGCTCATTAGCCTTTTTTATTTTTTTGCAGTGCTGAGGATTAGAATCCAGGGCCTTGTGCTTGTGAGGCAAGCACTCTATCAACTGAGCTATATCCCCAGCCCCCTCATTAGCCTTTTGAGGGAGCTTGAGTATGCAGTTGAATTACCAATATTGGGTGAATATTTGGCAAAGGAAGACCAATTTGTGCTCCAGTAGGAATTTTTAAGGAGTAGAATTACTTCACAACATAAGAGCTATCATCTAAAATAAAAAAAGTTATTTAGGAAATCAACCTTGAATCTAGAAAATAACTCTCTTTCTTTTGGGCAGGGCACACAGTTGTGTAGCAATGATGCTGTGGCACTTGCAGGTGTGGTTTGGAAGCTCTGCTGGGGACATACTTTTCATTGGTTCTGGGACCAATGACTGGCTCCTTTGAGTGGTGATGCCACCTTGCCTATGATCAAGATTTTGAAACTTATGCCTTGAAATCACTTTTCGTTACACCTTAGGACTCTAATTCATTCTCTCCACCATTGACACTACCATTTGCTCTAGAGATGTACACCAGGAACCAGAAGAAAGGACTTTCTGCACCTTCTTTCCTTTTTATTTCTTAAACCATTAGAATCCCTTGTAGGTTGCATTAGAAAGTCTTTTGGAAGTTTCCATGTCTAATATTTTGTGATGTTCTATGAAACCTAAATTCTAGAGGATGTTGATAGGATTCCATGAGAAAAGGGGGTGGGGGACTACAGGGACTGCTAAATTCAAGTAAATTTGGGAAAAGAAAACTTAAAATAAAATTAAAGAGGCATCTTCATTGCAAGGCTTAGACCTTCAAAAGCTCATACCCCTGGTGGATCTCCAAGAGGGACATAGAGTTGCAAGGATGATAAATGGTATTTGACAAGGAAATTTTTATTTTGAGGTGGAACAGAGTAGTTCACAGATCTGAACTTTTTTATCAGCCCAATATTGTCACTAATTCATGATCAAATCTCTTCTACTTCTTTAATTGAATGTTTGAACCAACATATGCCCTGTTAACAGAGTCACATCACCTGAAATTATCCAGGAGTATTGTGATGACCTATTGCACTGGATTCCCCTGCCACTGAATTGCTCTAGAGGACACCAGTCTGTCTAATCATTTTAGCATGTCATTGTTGGTCCCAAGCCTGGTCCCTTGTAAATAGAGGTCCACCTTTCTTGATCTTTTGTGTGGATCCTGTCATGCTCAGCCACTATTCCCCAAAGACTGGGGTTCTGGGTCCAGGGAAGCTTCTTACCCAGAGAGGACACAGGACAAGAACAACCCTCACAGATACTCAAGTCCCCTTGCTGAGTCCCTGTGCTGATAACATGCATTCCTCATTACTATAGGGAAGGGTTATTTGAGGACTCATTTTTTCTACTTTTCCACAGGTCCTTGACTGAAGTCACCTTGTCTACTGTAACAAGTTTCTCTTCCATTGAATCTTAGCAAACAGGTCCCGAATTCTTCCAGAAGTCCAGATCTGAATTGGACATTGATATCTCAGGGAGTGACATTTTTGATCAAGTCCAGAAAGGTACAGTATCCTCTATTTCTAGGTAATTTGCATACTGAAGGTGACTTTCCTGAACAAATAAGGTATACCCCAAAATAATCGCTGGTTTGTAATCCAAATAGAAAAGAGAAATGCTGACATAATGGGCAACCTCATTTAACTTTGTCTTACAACTATCCTGTTATTCCAAATTTGGGGACACTGACTCTAGTTCAACCCAGTCGCTTTACAGATGGGGAACCTAAGGCCCATAAGGGTGAGACAGTTTGTCTAAATACAGAAGTAGGAGGCAGCAGATCCAGTGTGGAATTCAGCTGTCCTAATCCAGAATTCTGGATTATTTTAGGACATTCAGATTATGGACATGGGTCATTGGAATTATCACATTTAATCAATCAATATTTTGT
Source organism: Sciurus vulgaris (assembly GCF_902686455.1). Classification (NCBI taxonomy): domain Eukaryota; kingdom Metazoa; phylum Chordata; class Mammalia; order Rodentia; family Sciuridae; genus Sciurus; species Sciurus vulgaris. The sequence goes on from NC_136476.1 coordinate 65,254,959, forward strand.
TTGTTGGTTTTTTTCAGGGGGGGGGGATTCCAGTATTTGCCAAATGCAGATTCTGCCCTTAAAGTTCTTACTATTTGTGGGAGGCAGTATACATGCACAAAAATGTGTGCTAAGTTGTAGAAAATGTCTAGTGATTCAATCAATGACCAGAGACTGTTGGGAGAACTTGGTGTCTAGGTAGTGTAAGGTCACTTTCTATAAAAAGCAGGGACTTTAGGCCACTCTCCAGAAGGATTTGGGCACAGAGAGAGGAGATGTGAGAGAAGAAAGCAAAAAAGACTTCCACCTGGGAGAATCTGGAGGAAACGAAGCTGTCAGACACGTTTAGTGCTATAGTTCCTTCCTTCCTCCCTCCCTCCTTCCCTCCCTCCTTCCCTCCCTCCCTCCTTCCTCCCTCCCTCCCTCCCTCCCTCCCTCCTTCCTTCCTTCTTTCCTTCCTTCCTTCCTTCTTTCCTTCAGAACTGGGAATAGAACCTAGGGTCTTGCCCATGCTAGTCAAGTGCTTTACCCTTGAGCTATACCATTGAACCTTGTGGTTTGGATTTTTTTTTTTTTTTTTTTTTTAGCTCAAATCATACTTTAATGTGTTGATAGTGTTGAAACAAATTCACATTTTCAAACAAATATTATAGTCAAACTGATTGTATTTTAACAGTTCTACTTTAATCTGCTATATCCACATCTGTCATTATAATTATTAGATAGGTTGCAATTATCATCATAAAATGGTAAATAATGTGATAAGTGTGAATATGGGGTTCAGATATCCTGGGTTCAAATTTTGTCATGCTGACTACTGGAGCTTTTGCAGTTTGGATCTTAAATGTCCCCCAAAAGTCCATGTGGTAAAGGCGTGGTCCCCAATGTGGCATTACTGGCAGGTACTGGAACCCTTAAGAGGTGGGACCTAGTGGAAACTTTTAGGTCATCAGAGACATGTTCTTGAAAGGGGTTGTGATACCCTAGTCTCTTCTTTTTCATACCCAGACATGACATGAATTGATTTCCGCTGCCATGTGCTCCTGCCAAGATGAGCAAGGCTGCTACAGGCCCAAAGCAACGGGGCCAACTGGTCATAGACTGAAACCTCCAAAACTGTGGACCAAAATAAAACTTTATTTTTTTTAAGTTAATTTATCTCAGAAATTTGTTAGTGTAATGGAAAGCTGATTAACATATTTAGGTTTAGAGGGTTTACGTTTTTGGCATGTTTTGGGAAAAGCTGTTGGTTTTCCATCATGGTCAAGAAGGACTGGGACAATGGAGTAAGATGTCTCCTTTCATGTAAATTGGGTGATCAACAGAGGCACACTAACCAACCACTTTCTGAAATGGCTGGGTTTTGATAACTTGTTGCATCTTGGCTACATCTTCTGGATTTATCTCTGGCACACTCTCAGGCATTCTTTGGAGTCCACTGAATAGGTCAAAGTTCTAACACTTGGTTCTATCTTCACTGAATCTACAACTAAATCCAAGCACTGTCTGCTTGATACTAAACATCTTAATAAAATGTGGAAAAGATAACGGAGTTGTTTGGGTTATATCAGCGAGAACATCTGGGTATTTGGAAACATCTGGACAGTTTGCCAAGGAAAAATAAAATAATAGTTAGTATCTGAGTGTTTGGTATTATGGGACATAGACAAAGTCTGAATCACGAACCTTTCTTTTAGACTTGGAAATGACTTGCTTTGCGCAAAGAAAATTGTCACTCAGAACTTTCACTTCATCTCCTCTTATCTTTTTTTTTTTGGTGGCTTTGAGAATTGAACCCAGGATTGAACCACTGAGCTATATACCCAGTCCTTCTTTTAAATTATTATTATTATTATTATTATTATTATTATTTTAAATTTTGAGACAGGGTCTTGCTAAGTTACTGAGGCTGACCTGGAACTTGTGATCCTCCTGCTTCAGCCTCCTGAGTTCTGGGTTATTGGTCTGCAGCACCACATCTGGTCTCTGGTCCACATTCATCTCACTGTTTATTGCAGGTATGATAAACAATGCTACTTGGATTATATAGAACTGAATGGTTCACCTCTTACTGTTCTGTCTTCAAGAAGAAAAATAAATGTCCATCTTCTCTGTTTATTTAAAGTCCAGTTCACTAATTAAATGTGAAAACTTTTACTGAGCCTCTTCCTAGTTGGAGGTCCTGTGTGTGACTTGAGGCTAGAGAGATGAACAGGCATAGCTCCTCCCTTGCAGGAGACTGCTCCCTTACAACAAAATTACCTTGCTCAGCACAAGGGGATTGGAGCTAATAAAGATAAGGACAAAAGGCTCTGAACATGCAAATAGAAATGTTCCTTAGGGACTCTAGTAGTCAGGGCTCTCCAGAGAAACAGAACCAACAGAATGGAGATTATAAATAAATACGTACTTATATTTATATAAATATGTTATGTAGTTATATACATATTGTGTATATTGTATATGATGTATATATTTAATTATCAACTTAATTAATTTAATTTATTAATATATTATATATAATAATGTTTATACATGTATGTATGCATGTATAAAAACTCCACATACATGTATTTATACATCATATCTTCACAGATATATATCTACAATCCATTTAATTTGAAGTACTGTCTTGTGCAATTATGGAAGTTGAGAAGTCCCACAATATGCCTTCTGCAAACGGGAGACCCAAGAAAACTATTGGTACAGTTTGAAGGCTTGAGAGCTAGAGGACTGAAGATAAAGATTCCTGTCTGGGTCTGAAAATCTGAGAATTGGGAGTGCCAAAGGAAGAGGGTCAATGTTCTAACTCAAACCATCAGGCACAGTTCATTCAACCTCCCCCTGCCATTTTGTTCTATTTGGGCTCTCGATGGATTAGATGGTTGGTGCTCACCCTTAATGGGGAGGGCCATTCATTTTATTGGTCCACCAGTTCAAATGCTAATCTCTTACCAGAAACACCTGCACAGACACACCCAGAAATAATGTTCAACTAGCTATCTGTCCATCCTGTGGCTCAGTCAAGTTTACATGTAAAATTAACCATCACAGCTGGAGAAGGCAAAGGTCAAGGGAGGATTCAGTAAAGGAGCAATAAGCAATACACATATTTGTTGTTGTTGTTGTTGTTGGCGGCAGTGGTAGTGGTGATGGTGGTGGTGCTAAGAATTGGACCCAGGGGCACTTTATCACTGAGTACATCCCCAGCCTCCCCAACCTTTTAATTTTTAAATTTGAGACAGAGTTTCACTAAGTTGTTTAGGGTGTCCCAAATTTACTGAGGCTTACCTTGAACTTGAGAATCTCCTACCTCAGCCTCCAGAGTTGTTGGGATTACAGGCATGCACCACTGCATCTGGCAAGGAGTAATTTTTACCTGGAGCTTTGAAGGATAAACAGGAGTTATTTTTCCACTAGATAAAGAAGAAGTCATTAAGCATAGGGAATAGCAAGTGCATGGAGACATAAGACCATGAAGAAAGATGGGGAGCAGGTGGTGTCCACATGGCTCATGGGTAGGCTGCAAGGGGCCACCATGAGAGATAAGGTCAGAGAAGCACATAATGGCAATTTTCTTTTTCTATTGTTTTATTGGTGACATAAGGGCAATTTAATGGAAGGTATCATGTAATACAGTGAAGGCCTTATCCTGTGGGTCATAAGAATCCCCAAGGCCTCAAAAACACACCTGTTCTTATTTCCAATATGGCAAACCTACACCAACTAGGAACTATCAGTTCTATTCCCAGATATATAACCAAGAGAAAAGGTGCATATACCTACCTAAGACATGTTCTAGAATGTTCATAGTAACTTTAGTCATAAAAGCTCCAAACCAGAAGCAACCATCTATTAAGATATATGCATAGACAAAATGCAGTATATTCATATAATAGAATATTTCACAGCAACAAAGAATGAACTAGATAATGATAATTGCCACTATGTGGGTCACACAGACATTACACTGAGCAAAATAGGTCATTTATATGTAATTTCACTCACATAAAGCTCAAGAACAGGAGATAATCCATCGTGATTGATGTCTGACCAGTGTCAGAGTAAGTGGAATATTGACTGGGAGAAGGAGGTGTTGAGGGTACTGGCGTGTTCAGCATCTTGATCTCTTGGTAGGTATATGGGTGTATACTTATATAAATGCATTCTACTGTCATGTACAACTAATTAGAACAAATTAAAAAATAATAATAAAAATTTAATAGCACTGAGAAGAGTACACTTCACTCAATGTATGTTTTTAAAAAAGTAGATAAAACCAACAATTTTTAAAATAAGTAGTCCTAAGTAGAATTTTATAAAGCTAGTTCTACTGTTTGCCAATATGACCCAATCCTCTTTGAAGAAGTTTCTGTCTTTGTAACAGACCCTCCTCTCTCCTGGTAATATGTGCCTTCTGTGGGAGCTTGTTAGACATGAAATACCCCTTGGCAGGTGAGAGTCAAAAGGCAGCAATTGAACAGGAATACAGCAAAGTGAAATGAACTCTAGAAGTCCTCACCCAAGACCTTACCTTCTTTTCCTCTTCTAGGTGACAGGCTCCCTGTGTGACTATGTCCTCTTTATGCTATATTCATCTCTTAGTCAGCATCTCTCCTCCCTGCAGCCTAGGAATAGGAATTCAAGTCTTTTTAATCTTAAAAAAACAAAAGCAAATGAACAAAATCCCTCCTTTAACCCCTCTTTCCAGATTCTTCTCTTCTCCCTCCTCTTCTAAAGAACCTTCCATTCTCGACATCTCCATGATAGTCTCTCTTCACAGTAGACACTTTTCTCTCCTTGTCTTTGATTACCTCCTCTCCCTTGACTTCTCAACTGCATTTGGCACTGTGGTGGCTTCCTCCTGCCTGAGATTTTCTTTTCCTTGATTTTTGTAGGAGCCAACTCTTCTGGTAAGCAGAAATGGTTATCATATCCACCTCCATGGAACACATGTGATGGAAAGAATAACTTGGAAGCCAAAGTGGATTGGAGAGAGGGCCAGCTGGACCACCTCCCAGGGCATCAATCCATGGGCCAGACTTCCTGGGGATGAATTGGAAATATGGAGCCAGTTTATTTAGAAACCCTGGTGTAATACTTCGTATAATTGGCAAAATGCAAATTGGTCCCTCTCTCACCCAGTACAAAACACCTTTGAGTGGAAGTTAAAAGAAAAAAAAAAAAAAAAAAAAAAGCCTGACTGGCAATTGTCTATTTCAGCTGTACATTGTTTTTTCTTTTTTGACACATGCTCAGGCAAGAGCAATGGGCTGAGATTCTGGAACCAGAGTCTGTGGATGTGGTGTTCTTTACCTTAGTGATTTGTTTTATTATCTAAATTTAAACCCTTTAGTTGTCCTCCCAAGAAGTTGGTCTGCTTCAGAGAATCATAAAAAGACAACTGAACGGAGTCCCAGAACCACAGGAAAATGGGAAATGTCTGTTTTTTTCTTCTTCTTCTTAAAAATGAACTTTGAATCTCCTTTGGCCATGGGAGTGAATTCTAAGGAGAGCCTTTCAGAACATAATTTATATGAAGATCATTTTCTTGCCAGCCCCATTAAATAAATGTTGAACAAGTATCTAAAGAATATTGTTTGAAGGTATCACAAATGATGATCTTCCTGGCCCTCAAATTCCACCCCATGAAAATGAATTAAATGCAAAAGACCTTCGCAATGAAGAGGAGAAAAACATACTGAGAACACATGGGAGAGAAAGAGCCTTCACTAAATTCAAGTTATAAGGACAGTTATAATTGGAAGAAGGGTCAAAGAAAATTAAGTTTTGGGACAATAGACTTTAGAGCAGTATTTCTTAACTTTGAGTGCACTTGGGAACCACCTGAGCACCTGACAGGCTGATGTTCCCCCTGCCAGGTCCTAATGGAAGGGGTCCAGGTGTTGACTGGCTATGGGATATTTTACAAGCTCCCTAGATGAGTATAATGCATGGTCAGGTGGAAGGTGGCTGCTTTGAGAATGGTCCAGCAGCTGGGAGGAGACTCTTTCCCAAGGAAGATCCAGGGCAGTGATTCTCACAGTGTGTTCCCCAAACCAGCCGCAGCAGCATCTGGGAATTTGCTGGAAATGCATATTCTTGGGCCCCACCCAAGACCTGCTGAGTCGGAAAGGCTGCAGATGGGGCAGCCCAGCAAGCTGTATTGAATGGGCCCACCAGGTGATTTCTCATGCACTAAAGTTTGAAACGGGTGATCTAAGGCAAGCTGACCTTAAAGAGGGGATGGGGAGGAAAGTGATGTAATGGTGACCTCAGGGAGCAGGGCAGGCTTCCTTCAGAACGGAGGCGAGGTGCAGAGACAGCAACCAGGAAGAACTTGCCCTAAGGAAAGAACTTTAGTCAAAGTGGAACACCCAAGGGAAACAAAGGCAAGGCCCTGAAAAGTCTGACCTAGGCATGGAGCCATGCCAACAGGCTCTTTCCTTAGGCTGGGACCTTCTATTTCTTCTCAGCCCTGCGTTCCTCACTCTGAGGACAGATGTGACGTAAGAGCACTTGCTTCTCTTGCACAGTGGGTTCTGGTTGCCCATGTGGTCTGAGAAACAAGACTGGGGATGCCCCCTGCAGTAGAAGGAGGAGACCCTGTCCCTCTCCGGCAGGGAGTGCTGCTGCTGTCTGCAGGGGCCTTCTTCACTTTCTGGCTCACTTTCACTTCTGCTTTCCTCTCTGACTCACTTCACACAGTGGCTCTGGGGACATTTAGCCCTTTCCTTGGAAGAGCCAGAGACCAGGAAACAGCAACTTTTGAAGGGCACCAGGAAGGCAAACTCTACAACAGGAAGGACAGATGTATTGTTAGGCTTACTTGATTCAGTCCTGTTTAACACATATTTCCAATGTGCCTGTTCCAAGCTGGTCCTCAGCCAGCCACCAAGGAAACAGAGAGAGAACACATAGACCTGGCCCTTAGGAAACATGTGGCCAGGTAGACAGGGTTTGCTGGTAGAGAAAGAATATCCATAGATCACTATATAGCACCTAAGAGGTCCTCTAGTTAGGATAACCCTTTAGGTTTATACCAGACCAGAACTTGTTATAACAAACGTATGAGCTATTGACAGTGGTGCCAGGACAACAGGGGTCAATTGTGCCTCTTTCAGGGGCTCTGGTAGCATGGCCATGGCCATACTGTGTAGAAGGTACAGTGCTGGTGGGTAGTGATTGGCTCTCCACTACCCAGGTCTGCACCATACTTGGTGGCTGCCCCCCTCTGTGCCTCCCCTTTAAGTACCCCATGCCAGCTTCAAGAATGGGACTAATCATAGTCAGAGGGGGGCAGCGACTTCCATCCCACACAGAGCACCAGGTTTTCCCATGAGGACCCAGCTGTGACTCTGGCCTTCACATACATTGCCCAGGTTTCTGCCTTGACCAGTTCCCAGTCCTACCTGACATTCTGCCTGTGCAATGTTGGGCAGGTTACAAAGTCTCTCAGATCTTTATCTGTCTCTTCCATAACTGGTACTTGAATTTTATAGAGATTTGTTGTATTTGGAGGAACCAATTAGACTTATCTGACACCAACACCTTCTCTCCTCTTAAGGTAAAAATTAGATGCCCACATTTCTGTTACATGACACCTTCTGTGAAGAAGTCCTGCTGACTTGAGCATCAATTTCCTCACTCAAGATCCACACAATGGTGTGAGAGCATGATTAAAACTGACTTAACTCTGGGCAGCCTGGCTGGAGAGCTCACTCTTATCCATTACTGGCTCTGCCATCTGGAAAATCAAGGTCCTTCCTGTGGCCCCTGCGGAGAACCTGGGCATTGCCTTGTTCCATTCTGACTTGATGTGGGTTTACATGAAGCTAACAACGTGAGGGGAACTTAAACTCCTGTCACACTCTGAATTATAACCCTCCCCCATTCATGTATTGAAGTTCTAGCCACCAGTGCCTTAGAATGTGACTGTGTTTGAAGATGATTATTTAAAGAGGAACCTAAGTTAAAAATAAGGCCATCCTATCTAACCAACAAGACTGGTCATCCTTATTAGAAAAGGACATTTGGAAACAGACAAGTTCAGAGGAGGATCCCACAAACACGTAGGGAGAAGATGGCTTTCTTAGTTTAGGCAGCTAGGAACAACAGAAATTTACTTCACCCCATCCTGGAGTCTGGGAAGCCCAAGAGAGACACCATCAGATTCAATGTGTGGTGGGGACAAAGCCTCTCTCTGGAGCCTCTTCTATACGGGCCCTGCTCCACCACAAGCACTCCACCCTCAGACCTAATCACCTCTCAAAATCTCCACCTCCAGATACCATCTGTTCTGGGGTTAGAATTTCAACATATGCATTTTGGGGTACACGCGCTTTCGGATTCTCACAGCAACCATCCATATACTGTGGAAAGATGCTTCAGAAGAAATTAGCCCCCCTGAACCTCAATCTCAGACTTCTAAGCTCAATAACTATGAGAAAATAAATTTTTGGTGAGTCACTCAGTCTGTTTGTTTGTTTCTTTTTTATTTTTTACGGTAGTCTTGTCAAACTAAAATATCCTCCAAAGGATATTTCCAAGGGGGGCTACAGAGACACCACCTCCCAGCGCACTTGGGAAACACACCTGGGGTCCAACCTTACTGGCATGTGGCCAGCTCCTTTTGCCTCTCTCAAAGCTGCTGCAATGCCCCTCCTAGACTTCAAGGAGCAGAAGACACAAGCAGTCAGGTGTGATCACAGTTCCATTTTCTGATCCCTCTAGTGCACATATTCTCTGTGCTTTTCTCCTCATCACGTTGTCAGGACCTTCTAGCCTTTGCCTAGATTTCCATGACATCGTTCAACCCCCCCTCCCCCTCCCATCTGCTTCCTTCAAGGTGTCAGTTTAGTCTTCTGAAAACAGCTCTGATCATGTATGTCATACTCCTGCTCTAAAACCTTTCTTGGCACCCCATTTCTTAAAAGGCAAGGTCTAGCTCTTTGTCTTGCCTTGATCTGCTACAGATCAGCCATAGTGGGATCTGCTCCTCCATCCCTTGCTATGCATATCGCTGGAGTATAATGGAATCAACCTGTTTTCTCCACACATTCCTCCTGCTTTCCTGCTCTTATACCTTTGCTCACTCTGTTCCCTCTATTCAGAAAGCCTTAACTCCTTATCGTATAATTCCTATTGATTTCCCAAATGCAGCTCAAATTCCCACCTCCTCTTGAAGCCTATGCATCTTATCAACTGGCCTTTATCTCATCTTCTTCTGTGATCCCACTACACTGTCCCTCATGGCTGCTAAGTTCTTTGCATCTTAAATTATAGTCATGTCTGCATGTGGTCTACCTTATGCCCCTCCCACATTTGCAGACCTGCTGGGTGTCTTCAGGAAGGGAGGAAGCATGGCGGCTTAGAAAGGAAGAGGCCCTTGGAGCAAGAGAACCTGCATACTCCACCTTGTCTCAACCACAGTAGGATGGGGGCCTTTACCTCTTACGACCCAAGTGGCCAGCATCAGGAGTTCAGGAACTAATCCAGGAGCAAATGGGCAAATCATTACATCTTTCTGAGCCTTAGCTTATCAGTAAAATGGAGATAAAAATAATATAGGTAATAATACAAGTTTATGGGATAATATTAGAGGGAAGTGTTTTGCAAAGAAGAAAGCTCTTTGTAACCATTAACTGGCTATTCTACAAGACATTAGAACTGCTTCCATCAAGTAAGCCATTCATGATCTATAAAGCCTTGATACCCCTACTAGACATTTGTGCATGTGCGCGTGTGTGTGTGTGTGTGTGTGTGTGTGTGTGCTGGAGACTGAACGCAAGAGCACTTTCCCACTGAATTACATCCCCAGCTTGCTTTTTTCCTTTCTTCTTTTCCTCCCTCCCTTCCTTCCTTCCTTCCTTCCATCCTCCCTCCCTCCCTCCCTCCCTCCCGCCCTCTCTCCCTTCCTTCCTGCCTTCCTTCCTTCCTTCCTTCCTTCCTCCTTCCCTCCCTCCCTCCCTCCCTCCCTCCCTCCCTTCCTTCCTTCCTTCCTTCCTTCCTTCCTCCTTCCCTCCCTCCCTCCCTCCCTCCCTCCCTCCCTCCCTTCCTTCCTTCCTTCCTTCCTTCCTTCCTTCCTTCCTTCCTTCCTTCCTTCCTTCCTTCCTTCCTGTTTTGAGACAGGGTCTTGCTAAGTTGCTGAGGCTGGCCTAGAACTTGTGATCCTGGAGTTCCAGGTTTACAGGACTGCACCACCACACCCAGCCCCACTAGAATTTCTACTTTGGCCACTAAGGAGTACATGGTGCCTTTTAGCTACTCCATGAGGTGTTGTCCCTCACTTCACTCTCCCAATAGCCTTAGAAAGGAGGTGCTGATATTATTCCCATGTTACAGAAAACTTGAGCTTCTGACTTGCCTACACTAAGGTCCCAGTCTCTGCCAGGTGGCCTCAGGAAGTCGTTCTTCAGGCCTGGGAGAACTGAACTGGGCTGGAAGGAAAGGATCAGGAAGCTGAGCGTTGATGGGTTAAATGTGCTTCCAGCTGGGTAGTCAGCTCGATTTCCAGGATTTGTTGGGGCTACGTTCCCCAGCTGGGCTGGACACAGTCCTGCATCTCAGTCTCCATGAGCCTGGCGGCTGAGTGTGAGGATTTGGAATTTCTGGGCCTGAGCTGGCAGCCATCTCCTCCAGCCAGGAGTGGGGTTGCTCTGATGAGTAGATAATTAGGATGCTTCTTTCAGCTGGAGATAAAGTCCAGAGCCTCACTCCAGCCATTATCCTGCCAACCCTAATAGAGCCAGATTGATGGATACAGCACGGAGGGAATTTGGAACATTCTTGTGCACACTATATCACACTCAATAACCGCCCGTGCACAATGTGGGACTTTTATAAGCCATTACAAAATCCATTTTGAAACATCTCTGGGTGCCACAGCCAGCTGCAAAGCATCTGAAGTATCTCTGACATTTGGGCTTTGGTGGAGCTTGTGAGAACACAGGGACTCGAGAGCAATCACTTGCGTACACACCAGCCAAGAGAACTCCATCGTTAAGGGAAGCAGATGGTAGCCTTGCAGCCCACCGTACATCTTACGCTATACTCCGGCAAACGCACTAATCCTTCTTGTTAGACAAGAACAGAAACCCCCCAAATGCTTTCCATATGTCCCATTGTCTTCCTGGTCCTTTAATTCTACCTCAAAAGCCCCCAACTTAGCAACCTTCATATTAATGCTAAACATATTACATCAGTTCTAACATTGATATGTTTAATATGAATACAATTAAAGTTGCTTCAACATAATCCTGGTAAGATAAACAGCACTGCTATTATTATAAACATCCCTGCAAGATCTCTTGTAAAATATTATCAATACTAATAGAAGCCCCCCCACCCATCCCCAACACCCACCCAGATACTCGGGCTAAACAATGCCACTGCCTCCCTACTAATAACAAATATGTCCAGTGATTTAAACATCGGTGCATCCAATGTAAACACCATTATAGCTAATGTAAAACAGTCACCGGCCCAGCAGATCTTCAACCAGCAAGCTGCCGAAGAGAAAGAACAGTTTCCTCAGCAAGAATGCATTACAGCCTGCCGGTGCCATTTGCAATAGATTACTTAAGCCCATAAAGAAATGAAAATTGCAGGCTCACTTTGAGCCAGAAATGATGAAATTGGAGAGCCCAGGCTTGGTACGGCATGGCAGACCGGCTTCTGCCTGGGGTCTGCGGGCCCTGGGCCGTTGGAACGCACTCTCCTGGAGCCTTTGTGTGCTCAGCTTGATACCTCTGATACAAACTGTCCCTTTGGTCCTGCTTCCAGTACATGGTTTCCACACATGTAGGCGTGAAGCCTGGGACTGGCCTTTTGGAGCTGATGTGCTTGCCGGACTGGGCACGTCTACGCGTGAGCACGTGAGATTTCTCTCCATAATGGCCTTTTCTGGCCAGCTTGGCAAAGAGCAATGCTCTTCTCCACCTTTCCTGGTGGAGTTTTTCTTTCTTTCTTTCTTTCTTTTTTTTTTTTTTCAGATTATGGAGAAGGTCAGGGCTTTAGGAGGAGACCTAGATACTTCACCAGCATCTCATTTTGTTCATCTGGTTCTTTCCTCACTGGGGCCTCCAAATCAAGCAGGCAGATGCCCTCCCCGCAGCCCTGGGGACTGCTCAACAAGCTTGTGTTTCTTTCTTGCCCGTCTCCCTCTTGCTATACACTTCCTTGATTTATTGGTTCCTAATCCCCTGTGTGCATCTCTCATTTCTGGAAACTTCTTGGGTGTGGTTCCAATATTCCGTACTCACTTTTTTTTTTCTAAGTCCGTCAAGCCCACTCCTGCTAAATACCAAACTCTGGTTTTGGGGATCTCTGCATGGTGGTCCCATAAGAAGCAGCCCCAAACTCCTACCCTCATCCTGTTGCAGAAGGTCTCCATGCGATTCTGTGAACCAGTTCTGACTTCCCACTACCCCATGTGTCCCTAGGAAATTTCCAAGGGAGGGTCATGCCCTTTGGGGCTGGGCTGTATGACATGTACTACGACGTCCCCAGAATTATAAATTTCCATTGTGATTGAAAGGAAGGGAAAAGAAATTTCCAAATTATTTCTCCCCCAACTTTGTTAATCCAAATGAATCACCTCTCCCTTAAATAATTTTTATGAAAAAATAAGTCCATTTTTCTCTTGATGACAAAATGTTTCCATGCTCCAAAGATGATCCATCTTTTTGGGGTGACTGTGACAAAAAAGCATCTGTATGTGCCCTTCAAAAATATCTCACACTGACCCCAGTTCACCTGCCTTGCAGAGTTCAGGGACATTTGGGGCTTTCAATTGTTGACATATGGAGTCAGCTAATTGTCTGCGGTGGGGACTGAAAAATGAATGAAGATGAGCTCAAAGGCAAGTTCTTGTTTCCTTTGCTTAACTGCCCGTGTCTTCTTAGGAAAGGAGCTCAGTCCATCTGAGCCTCGGTTTCCTCATTTGTATATTGGGTCTGGTGCTATCTATGCACCAGGGGCTTTGGGAAACCACCTAGATCTTATATATGTAAATTTATGATGTCAATTTATGGCATCTGTCGTTCTCATTTGGGTCCCACATCAAGCACCTCCTCCTTGAATGAGCCTGGACAGGGTGTTCTCATTTCCCCAGAGTCTGGAAAGATGGAGGGTTGGAATTCTCGTCCAGCTAAACATCATATTATTAATGCCAGGCAACTCTTTCCTAATAAAACCCAAAACCATGTAAACACTGGTATAGCTTTCAATTTGTAGTCAGATTAGACGCCAGGAGCGTTTGGTTCCATTTTATTTTATTTTATTTTTTAAGTGAAATCTTTACAGTGGATTTGAAAGCAAGCTATTTTCTGCCTCTCTGGAGAAGTGTAAGTTTTGGAAAATGACTTTCCTTGGAATGTTTCAACTTCGATCAGGGCGGATGGGAGAAGGAAAAAAAAAAAAAAAGTTGGTCAACTCACATGATAGAATTTCTGGACCTGGGTTCAGTATCTCATTTAGGAAGTGCCCTATGGAGCGAAATATGCACAGAAAGGAGCCCCTGAGTCATTCTAAAAGCTATTTTATGTCCTTGGAAAAGCAGGTGTTTATACTCATATTCCCCAAGTCTGTGTTAAGTATTGTATATTGCAAGTGCTGTCCCCCAAAATCACTCCAGGAAAGAAGTCCTCCTTATTGGAGAGGGAGACACAATTCTTCCCCACCACCCTCACATCTGTGAAGTATAGAATTTGCATTGTTCCTGCTTCTTCTGTTACCAGGAGTAAAGAGCTCCCGCCCCATATCCACGGAGCATCTCCTATTGAACCCTAGAGATCCAAGAATGGATGGTCAAGTTTCCTACCCCTCCCAACCTGGCAGGAAGGGTGAGGGAAGCTGGGCCTGTGCTTCCTCTTTCCTGTGACGAGGAATTAGGTCTCAGAGGGCTGCATGAAGTAGGGAAGTAGTTCTCATTCCTGAACCTTTGGGGACACCTGAACTCTGAGCTTCATTCAGACCCCAGAGACAAAGGTACAGAGGTTCTTGTCATAATCTGAGGCCTGAGGCCAAACTGTGTGTGTCCAATAGCATGTTAGCAAGAGGTGGAGAGTCTGGAAAAGAGTTAGCTAACAAATGGGCATGGTGATTCCCTGCCGTTGTCCTGCCTAGGGAAAGGAGCTGGCAGGCTATTCTCTGCCCAGAGATCGTCTCCTGAAAAACCATGAAATGCCCTGCAGGGCCCCTCCGTGAGCTGAGCTCCCAACCATGCTCAAGCGTGCCAGCATTCACTCCACAGAGATCTTAGAGTGAAGTTCTGGATTTGGACAAACCAAATCTTATCATTTCCACTGGCCCTGGTCTAGAACTCCAATTCCTCCGTCTCCAATGGCAGGTGACTCCCTCTTTATCTCAGCCAAGGCCTCCTCCTGGGGCAGCTGGCAGATTCACAGGTTCCTGGAAGTCTCCTCAGCAGCCCTTCAGGCACCTTCATCCACAGCCTCCATTGCAGAGCCTCCCCTGATCCCAGCAGATGGTGCTTTTTTTCCCCACTTCCTGTTAAACTGAGCATCTTCCTTACAACATTTGACAGGTGGTCCCATGGCTCATCTCTGTTTGCACACCTCCACGTGCCTGTGGGCTCCTGAAGGCCGAGAAAGTGAGCAGTGGATCCTTCGCTGATTATAGCTCTGAAGAGAACGATGCCAGGAGGCTGGCATCTTGTACTTGCAAACAAGTGCACATCCGTGTGTGAACTCAGCACACGTGTAAAATTACAGTTGTCACAAATAAAAAGTATCCTCCAGTTACTTTTCTGTGACAAGGAGCCTCATAAAAATGTAATACGCTTCTCTTCCCTCTCCCCGACCCTTTCCGAAGACCATTGGGGCATACAAACCCATGGTCAACAGTTTGCAAAGGGGTGTGTGGCCAGGGCGAGGTAGGGCCTCTCTGCTTCTGCATTCATCACTGCCTAACCACCTCTGTGCAGGACCTAATACAGAGCCAGCACTGGTGTGGTTTGGGAAGATGGTCTCCAATCATTAGTGGGAGAAAAAGCAGTAAAGAACGGGTCATCAAGTGGAAACACATAGCCCCAAGCCAAGAGGAGCATTCTTCCTCACTCCACAACAGGAAAGGCAAAGTTGATTCATTGACTAGAATTCCCAGGGGACAGGCTGGGGGATTGACCGTAAGGGGCAGTACCACGTCAGCAATGCCCACCATCTTGCCAGTCCCAGGAGTGGAACCCACAGAGCAAGGGAAAATAAGAGGTCTTTTAAAGCTGGTCCTGGAAAAGTATCTAGAGACAGTGTCTGGAGAGACTCAGTGGCTCCACCTGAACCTAAGAACAGGAATAAACTTGTTCAAAATAGACTTTTGTAAGGACATTGCTCTCTTGGCTTTGCTTCCCCTTAGCACCATGCCCCGAGCTCAGTGGCTGCAGCACGTACCTATTTATATTGATTCTTAAGTGTGTGGATGGAGAATAGACTGATTAGAACTAGGAAGCCATAGAAAAATTTTTACGAGGAAGGTTGAATTCACACCATGAAATGAAAATGGAAAATGGTTCACGTAGAACAAACACCTATATAGCAGTTGGTATGTGCCAAGAGCTTTCCCAAGTGCTTTACAAATATTGACTCATTTCTTCCTGTCAAAAGACAAAATTACAACAAATTTAAAGATTTTAATTGGCTTTATTTGTGATTCTACAATCAAGCAGCACTCCATTCCATAAAATAGAATAAATATTCCAATAAGTTAAAAGTACAAGAGGTTGGTTTTATAGAGAAGGGCTGGAAAAACCAGAAAGAAAGAAAGAAAGAAAGAAAGAAAGAAAGAAAGAAAGAAAGAAAGAAAGAAAGAAAGAAAGAAAGAAAGAAAGAAAGAAAGAAAGAAAGAAAGAAAGAAAGAAAGAAAGAAAGAAAGAAAGAAAGAAAGAAAGAAAGAAAGAAAGAGAAAGAAAGAAAGAAGGAAAGAAAGAAAGAAAGAAAGAAAGAGAAAGAAAGAAAGAAGGAAAGAAAGAAAGAACAAACAATGGATTGGTTATTTTAAAGGCATTTTCCTTGTAAGGTGGGGACAGGAAGAGAACAAGGAAAAAAATAACTGATTGGTAAAGACTGGGTTACTTTTATGTAAAGATGAAGGCAGAAACTGGCTTGTTGGGAAACTTGGCTATTATCTCTCCCGATTTCTCTGAAGGCCAGATAACAACTTAGTTTCAACCTGGTTTTAGTATGAGTGACTCCATTTTGATGTTTAGTCCGATCTTTGGGGGCCCAACGCAGGGCTTTAGTCCAAATTAATAGGGTCCTGCAATTATAATCTTCAAAACATCCCTATGAATGTGTACTATAATTATCATCATCTTACAGATGAGGAAACTGAGGCAGGGATCATTTGAGCTACCCTCCTCCGCTCATAAGTAGCAGAATCAGGACTTGGACTCAGGAAATCTGTCCCAGAATTCATGTCTTCAGTCACTGTATCAGGCTTCATCTTAGTAGACAGACGCATAATTTAAAAAATAGAGTTCAAATACTATTTTCTGAATTCCTCCTTAGTAAAGTCTTGGTAAAAAGCCTTAATCAGGTACAGCTAGGTGTTTAGAAGTTAAACAGGTGGGTAGCTTTTCATCTTTGTCTTATAAAGGTGGTTATCCCTTTTCTGTGGGGCTCCTAGTTCCTATTATCTGGAGATTCTAAGGCCTTTATGTTAGGATCTTTATGACTAACTTTTGAAAACTGTCAGCCTGCTAATGCCTCTGCTTACAATTTCCTCTAAATATTAGATCAGTCATAAGTAGTATTTGCCTTAGTCCATTTGGGTTTCTTTGGTTTTGGTACTAGGGATTGAACCAGGGGTGCTTAACCACTGAGCTACATCCCTAACCCTTTTAATTTTTTATTTCGAGACAGGGTCTTGCTAAGTGGCTTAGGGCTTCACTAAGGTACTGAGGCTGACTTTGATCCCGCAATCCTCCTGCTTAGCCTCCTCAGTTGCTGGGATTATAGGTGTGTGCCACAGCACCGGGCAGCACATTTGGGTTTTTATAGCCAAAGGCCACATCCTGGGTGGATTATGAACAAAATAAACTTATTTCTAGCAGTTCTGAAGGCTGGGAAGTCCAAGATGAAGACCTCGGCAGATTTGGTGTCTGCTGAGAGCTACCTTTCTGGTTCATAGATGGTGCCTCCCTGCCGTATCCTCATAGAGCAGAAGAGGCAGGGGATCTCTCTGGGGTCTCTGAAAAGGGCAGATCCCATTCTGAGGGCTCTGCCCTCGTGATCTAGTCAATTCCCAAAGGTCTCACCTCTCCATACCACCACGTTGGGGATGAGGATTTCAAATGTGAATTTCGAAGGCAGTAAGCGTTCTGCCTGTTGCTGCATTTGTGAGGTCTGTTTTCTCCAAGTACGCTGAGGAAGTATCTACTGCAGGCTGTGCTGATACCAAATGGCTTTTTCCCTTGTGCTGTCATAACTTTGGAATTTGACGATTTTCTCCAGTCGTGACACTCCGTGTTCTCTGGCCGGCTGCCTCGGCCTTACACGTGCTGTGGGTGTGGTGGGGTGAGGTGGCTCTCGCCTCCATGCGGCCACCTCCTCTGTGGGTCTGCAGCCAGACATCTGCAGCGAGCCTGACCTCGACATTCAGAATACAAGGCGGGTGCTGAGCCAAGGACTGTGAGCACCGCGGGAACCCGGGGCCCCTCTGTGCCTGTCAGTCATCATATCTGATCCTTGCTGACTTCTGAATGTGACAGCTTCTCATTCACCTTGGCCTGCCACATCCCCTGCAAGTTCCTCTTCTGATGGAGTGTCTCCTGGAATCGTACAGTGAAGGAGATTCTGGGAAATCTAGTTCCAGCTTACCTAAACTGGCAAAGCAGAAGAAAACACATGATTGTGCTCCTCGAAGATTTTTCTGGCAGTTGTTTTGCAAGAAGGTGATGCATAAGTAAATAAGCTACTAACTGAGCATGCCCTTGGAGCAAGGGTGGTTTTAAGATACCTTCTTCAGTGAAGACGGTTTGACGCTTGGCAGGTGCATCCCACCACCCTCACCCCTCATGTGGTTAGCTCTGAGAAAATGCTGGAATGATCACAGTCAATGCCTGCCTCTCCTCCTGAGAGTCAGTGAGAAAATGATCATGGTCCTCTGAGTCCTGAATAGATCTTTTATGGAGGGACCCATATGTGGGTCTTTTTATGAAGGTATATGCCAGCTCTCGCGCCAGGTCGTGAGCTTTGATTTAAATTAAGTGGTATAAAGAAATACTTGCCAAATGGATAATAGTTCAATGTTACAGTTATGAATATAATATTCACAAAGCTGACCTCCTCTTATATTCTCACTGCTTCTACGATAGGTGTAGAAGTGGCAACTGAGGTCTCCATGTTGGGCAGGAATAAGCACCTGCAGATCAGATCTTAAAGCCAGGTGCCAAGGTGCAGAACATGCTTCGAGACTGTGGAGTAATAATAGAGATCTCAATCAATTAGAGGAGCTTCAAGGATGTCCCTCGGTGGGCTCTGTGTGTCCCTTCCATGCGAAGCTTGTGTTGGTTTCCACTGGTGTAGAAATGATATGACTAAAGACCTGAAGCCAGAATGACACCTGGCTTCTGCTGCCGTCCTATAGCACAGGCCTGAACTACAAGTGGAGAAGAGAGGTTTTACACTGCACTCGGCTGTCCCGTTGCTTATTATCCTAGACAGGACTTTTAAATTATTCAAATAAGAGTGCTTTTGTAAATCAAAGGAACTGGAAGGTTTATTATCCAGGAATAGGTATGGGACCAATCTGAATAGGTATGGGCCTGGAAAAGGTATGGGACCAATCTGAGTTTCCCCTCCCAAGGATAGAGAAGGAGCTTCTCAGGGGGGCCTGTTCATGGAGATGGTCAGGAAGAACAGAATTCTTTTCTGTTTCCATCTGTTTGGCAAATAAAACAGTTTCCTTATTTATAGTACTTTGCCCACTTAGCACAGGTGGTGGGGGGACATGGCATCTGGATGACCATAAACCTCCTGGGAAGGTAATTTGGACTCTTCAAGCCTTTGCTTCTCACTTGCAAGTGTAGCTGACAAGAGTGAATACCTCACAAGGAACTTCTGAGTTTTAAATAAACTATGCTGGGCAGTTAGTAGGTGTTCAATTAAATAAGGAAACTGAGAAGCAGCCTCACCTCTTTGCATGGACAAGAGGACTCCCCAACTTAGACAGAATGACTTCCTGAACAGAGGACAAAACCCAGGGCAGAACACTGACCAGCAGCACCTGTCACCTTGATTAGTTGGCAACAGCCAGCTCAGGTGCCCATGAGAAGAAGCTCTGTGTACTTGGTGGCCCTGCTTTCTCTTCAGGGTCTTCATTTAAATGGAGAAGGCAGGAAGAAGCTCTGGGAAGATGACAGGAAGGGAAATCACTTCATACCACCTTTCAAGACAGTTCCACCTGGTCCAAGGCAGAAAGCCTGGCTCACCAGGCAGGGTGGGCAGGGTGGGCAGGCAGGCTGAGCCATGGCACCTCCAGAGAGCTGGGTTTGCTCTGGTTGGATGCTTTGGGTGGGGTAGCAAGGAGCATGCAGCGACTTTCAGCTCTGTGCAGTGATTTTGAACCTTCCTGTGCCTCACTTTCCTTAGAGTGAGGACCAGTTGAGACAGAACCTGTGCAGTGCACGCAATCACGGGCCTTCTCCTTCTCCGTCTTCACTAATTTGCCTTCTAAATCTTCTGCAAGGCCTGCCTTTATCTTCCAGACCCCTGGCTCTCCATAGTTCCTCTTCTTACTTTCTTCTACTGGCCTCCCTCTTATCTTGACTTCCATGCCTGGCCTGTCTGGGGGACCTCATCTCCCTCAGTGGTTGGCCTCCTTAGTTTCCTTCCTTCCTTCCTTCCTTCCTTCCTTCCTTCCTTCCTTCCTTCCTTCCTTCCTTCCTTCCTTCCTTCCTTCCTTCCTCCCTCCCTCCCTCCCTTCCTCCCTTCCTTCCTTCCTTCCTTCCCTCTCCCCAGGATCATCTCATTCTTCTCTCTCCTTCTCTTTCTACCACGTTCTTTTGGTCTCTCTTTCCCCTCCTCCTCTCTCTCTCTCCTTTCTCTGCTGCCACGTGACTGCACATCTCAAGGGGAGCTCTGCACAGACACTTCCCCTCCATGCTCTTCCCAGTGGCCCATTGCCAGTAGGAGAGTCAATAATGAAGACAGAAGGAGAGCCAGGCTGAGTGGCCGCTGACCCTCCAGAGAGCAGAATCACCATGACTTTGTATTCTTTTGTGCAGAGCATGACCTGTCTATTGGGGAAGATGACTTCTGTCTCTGGCACTCAATTAATTGACACACAAACAAAAATAAAATACTAATCCTAAAACCAAAAACAAAGACAGAGCTTCAACACGTCCATCCCCCAGGCTAGGAAAAAATGATCCTCAAATTTTGGCTTCTTTCTCTCTCTCTTTCCTGCCCCCTGGGTTTAACTGATGTTTTCTTGGAAGAGGGAATGGCCCTTTGTGGAATATGAGCCAGGAGACAGGTCATTTGGGAAAGCTGGTGACCAGGACTATTGCTTCCATGTCTGATTCTCTTTGTCCATTACTTGCCATAGAAACATTGAAAATATTGATTTCAATTCACACAAATCTGTATGTGGATACAGAGATAAGTGAGGTCTCCCCACTGCCTCTCTGGCAAAGTGAGTTGGGTGTTGTAAGGATTAAAAGTGATGACAGATGGTGAATGTTTGGCATATTACCTGGCATAGAGGTAAGCTTCAGAGAGGCTGGTTTCCTTTCCCTTAAATTGTAGAAACAATGAGGAGTCACAACCCATGAGCTCACGGCACCTTCAAGGTGGGATGGGCCTCTCAATGCAGAAGCCACCTCTGATGGGGTGGCCAAGCCATGTGAATCAAGTCTTCAGTGACTTGACATACTGATTCCTCACTTTCTTGTCATCTGAAAGGCAGCGAGGTGCAATGGAGATATTAGAAAGGCAGAAATGTGAGGGGGAGATCTGCATGTGATCCTGGCTCAGTCTTTTCTTTGTGTTTCAGTTTTTTCATTAGTACCATGGGGCTATCCATGAGGTGAGTCAATGGCTGAGTGCCACACTTGGCCCATAATAAATTACTAATGTTTTGCTTTGCTTTGGGAAACCGGCATTGGACATCATTTGATTCCCTCATTCTGGAATGCTACCCCAACTAACACGATAGCTTTATTGGGGGGATGGGGTACTGGGGATTGAACCCAGGACCTTCCCAGTCCTTATTATTTTTTATCTTTTGAGTTGCTCAGACTGACTTTATAGTTGCCATCTTGCTGCCTTGGCCTTCTGAGTATCTGGGATTATAGGAGCGTGCCATTGTACCCAGAAAGAGTTACCTTTGAACTATTTTGTGTAGATCCCTTTTGTTAGGTTCAAATCTGTCCGTCTCAGAATGTAATATTCCAAGCACAGTCTGCATCTGCCATTCCCCTTTTCCTTCATGAAGCAGCTAGAGTGGGCTGGGGAAAATCACAGTGTTCATATGGCGATTAGGATCCCAAGTCCAGCTGCTGGGTCCTGCAATATAATCAGCAGGCAGTAGAAAAATCACAGTATAGATCAAACAAAAAACAGCCAAGGGCAACAAGATCATCCTTTCCCAAATTTTCCTTTTGTATTCCATTACACTTGTTGACTTACATAGCACCTATTCATGTACACAGGACATGGCAGCTGCCATAGGTTTAAGAAAGGAAAGATCACAAAAAAAGACAGCTTTGAGAACATTCGATCCACGGACTTCATTTCTTCTGCATTTGGAGAAAAAATGTCTGGGATTTAGCCACAGCTCCTGAATATCTTGAATCTCTTAAGTAATATCAGTTCTTTGGAAAAAAAAATCTGTAAATCGGCCATGGTAGGAAAATTTATACCACAGAAATGGGCAAACGCTACAAGAGGATGTTTTTTCTTGTGCCCCTGCCCCTTGAGAGCCACTGGTTGATAGTTAACCAATGTGTCATTTCAATTTTAGTTTTGTGGTTGTTCTTAGATTCTAGGAATCCAATTTTCCATCAAATGGATTTTGGAGAGCCAAATTTGGAAAGGAAGAGGAAAGTTACAAGAGAGAAGACACTGTTTCAGATGTGACCTGGTAGAGAGGAACAAGCACAGATTTGGGGATGAGGCAGATCTTGTTTCAAATATTGGTTTCACAAATCTATTATCTTTGGCATCTGAGTCAAGTCACCAAACTTCTCTAAATCTTAGTTTCTTTAACTAGAAATGAGCAAATCATACCTACCTCAAAGGATGGTTGGGCAGATAAAATACTGTATTGATATAAATGACACATAAGACCAACAAATACAAGTTATGATAAGTATAAATCCCTGAAGTGGCTGACAATACACTCCAGTTAAATAAATGGATCCATTACATTTTGTCACACCCACAAAGTAGGTTATATTTGGGCTGCATCTGCAATATTCAGAGAAGGAATGATTAATACAGTCATCAAGAATAAGACTTCTAATTACTATTCTTTTGCTCTAGATTCTCAGGGATGTTTATATACTAAAAATCAAAGTGTAGGCCTACTTACATCAAGACCCTCAATACTCTTTGAATTAGTATTCTGTATTTCACAAGCAGATATTTATTCAATGAGTATTTATTGATCTGCTATCTTGCTGTTAGGAGCTATGGTCCTTTTCATTCACATAGTTCTTAATAGTTTACAGCAAGCACACCATGATTTTATGAAAACTTCCTAACAGCCAAAGGAATTAGATTTGGTAATTCCCATTTTAGAAATGAGGAAACGAGGCTCAGAGAAGAGAAGCCACTTTCCCAAGGCAGTCCTGCTGGTAAAAAGGTTGTGCTATCAATCATTCCTCTGCATTTGATAAGGACAAGTGTGCCTGTTTATCTTGTAAAAGAAAAATCACTTGATTGGCTAGCCTAGCCATTGTTAATTAATTTGTAAGGGTGCTCAACACTCACACAGTATAGTTGCTTTTTATAAGGAGACTTCACAAAATGAGTTTCCATGTATTATCTTAATTTTTTTTCCCAGTGAGGACCAAACCCATGTCCGCGTGCATGCTAGGCAAGAACACTACCACTGAGTCACATCCCCATTCTTTTCTAGTATCTTAATTGAATCTTACAAGAGTCTATGAAGTATAAGAAGGAAACACATCACTAAGAAGAAAAGACACTAATTGGACATATGATGTGTATCTAGCCTCAGTCCTAGAAATTAAACTTGGATTTCAGGAGCAAGGTGGAGTCCAAGGCAAAGCTCATGTGGTGATGTTTCATTGAGACGTACAAGAAAAAAAAGAGAAAACAGGGAAATGAAACTGAGGAAGAAGAAAAGCAAATATAAGATGGTCATTTGGGCTGGGGAGATAGCTCAGTTGATAGAGTGCTCATCTTGCAAGCACAAGGCCCTGGGTTCGATCCCCAGCACCGAAAAAAAAAAAAAAAAAAAGATGGTCATTTACTTGCTTTCCACAGCTTCTCAAGAAAGTACAAATAGGTTGCCTCGTCATGTGGGAAATCTCAGAAAGACCTATGGAACCACTGTGATGAACCACTGTGATGACTTGGTCCCTTTTCTTGGACAAAGTCCATCTCAAGAGCATTCTCCAAATTTCAGGTTGAGTTATTTAACTCTTCTCCAGGCAGCCACTGGGGAAGGTCGGAGACTCCACAGCTGGTCCTGGACACCGCAACCATAGAAGCTGTTACAGAGCAGGCACACGAGAAGTCATGCCAAGGCCTGGCCCTTGCTATAGAGTGCACACCTCAACAATTGGCAATGGTAGACAACTGGTAGGGGTGGCAGCCAGGGGACCTTTGTGACCATGAATGTGGTGTGAGCCTTAACTGAACGTGAGCATGGACGAACAGATCTGGGATGGACACAGAATAGGTTGGAAACACATAAACTGTCCTCTTTCATCTGTGCCCTACCCCAGGGGATAGACGTTCTTCTTCCCCTTTTGTTTCACATGGGATTCATGGGAGATAAAAGTTGAAAAGGGGACGAAGTTCTGATTTACATATCTGCGAACGCAATGCTCTTTCCACCTTAATATAATTAAACATTATTTGTTATAATCTTATTACTTTATTTTTTTCTGAAAAGAAAATATAAAGATAATTGAGCAAATTTATTTAATTCATACACCAAACAAAAAATGAAAAATGAGATAAGACCTTCACTCTGCTTGTCTGAGCAGAGAGGGAATTTGAGATTCCAACTTTCTCCTGAGCCTCTGTGGGACGCAGGCCTGTGTGTGGCCTTTGCTGAAAGGGCCCTGTGTGCCTTTGCCATCAGCGCCGTGGAACTGGGCTTCTCCTGGGTTGTGCTCATTCCTCACCCCTCCTAAGCTGAGCCTGTCTGTGTTCCCTCACTAGAGTGCCAATGCCCTCCACCTGGGATCCTCCCTGCCATACAATTCTCAGATTCTAGAATTATCATTAAAGAATACAAATTATGCTTTTGAAGAAAAATCTTCCCACTTTTTTAAAAAAAATGAATTTGAAGCCATTTAACCTGGGATTCAAGGGCCTGCATGACAGAGCTCTTGCTTACCTTTCTCTCCTCATTTCAGAACCTTTCCACTCTGTGCTTATACTTGAATGCAGAGACAGAATAGCTCACAGACTTTCATGCCTCTGTGCCTCTTTTCATGATGTTTCTTCAGTTCGAAATACCTTTTGCTTTTGTCCTTTGAAAATGTCTGTTGATTCATCAAATCCTTCCTCAAAGGCTTCCTGCTCCGTAAAGCCATCTCTAACTCCCCTGCTCAATCAAAACAAAAGGTTCAGATATTTGTACTTTCTTAAGGCTTTATTAATACCCCTCCTGGCATCAGTGGTCACATAATTTCACCTACCTGTTTGTTCCCTGTCGGTGTCTTTTTCTTCCTCTACTCTGTGCAGGGACTACGATTTATTCAACTCAGTGCCTGTGGCATTTAGTACAGAACCTGGGTCAACTGGAGCTCACTCCCTGTTGGTGTGATTTAAGTCTCTAGATTCATCCTTGAGTGGCCAGGACTGAACTTCAAAGTTAAAAGCAGATGCTTTTAACTTTGCTTTTAATGGCTATTCATTAAAATAGCCATTACATTGAATTTTGATTTCTGGGACTCAGTACACATTCTAAAAAATAGACCTCCTCAATGGTTATTCCAGTATCAGTCTGTCATTTGATATATTTGTCACCCCACAGACTCCCGATTCACTGCAGATATATTTTTGTGTATCAGGTGGTCACTTTCAACCCTAAAGCTACATAGATGTTTCCTCAAATATTTGACTTAATTTATAAAGGGTAAAATTTCATGAGGTCAGGCGAAAAACACAACAAAACACCAAAACTAGTCTGGAGCATAAATGGAAGAATCTCAAAGTTTATACAAGATTAGGAGTTCCATCAGTCACATGGAGGGATCTTTTGAACACATGGAGATTCAATAAAGACCACAGAAAAGTCATTTCTTAGCAATAGGCACAATGGACAAGAATAAAGAAATGGAAATATGCCATTGTAAGATTATTACATTAAATATGAAGTAATATAATTTTTTTTCAAATATACACTGTAACATATTGACAAAGACATATTCTAGGGACTGGGCATGTGACTCAATGGTGAAGCACTTGCCTAGCATGTGCAAAGCCCCAGCTCCTATCATCAGAACTATAAAAACAAAAAAGCAAAACAAACAAACCAATGAAAAACCTACATCTTAGAACACCTACTAAAATTTAAGCAAGTGGAAGGGATAAAACATAACACTAATACTGAATTCCACCCACTCCCCCAAAAAAAGTAGAAAAAAGGGACAGAAATCAGATGGGACACATAAAAACAAGTAACAAGCTAGTGAACATAAATTCAAGCATATTGATAATTGAATCAGATGTATATGGTATGAACACTTCAACTAAACAAAAAGTAAGGTCACATGGCATAAAAGAGCAAGATATAATGACATACTATCTTCAAGAAACACATTTTAAATATTAGTACACATAAAGTTAAAAGGTATGTGGATGGGAATAAAGTACCTTGTAAACTCTTATGTATGAAAAGTCACATTAACTATTTAATACAAAGAATATTACCAGCAATTAAGAAAGTTTCATCATGATAAAACTGTGAATTTATTGGGAAAATCTAGCATTTGCAAATGTATATGCACCTAATCATAAAACTTCATGAAGGAAAAAAAAATCACAAAATTGGAAAAAGAAACTAGATAAATCCATAGTCATGATTGTAGCATTGAACACTTCTACATAACTATTAAATAGGGAAAGAAATCATTCACATTGTAAACACTGAATGACACTGTCAGTCAACTTTATGTAGTTGAACCTCAAAATATCATACCCATCAAAGAAAGAACACTCACGTTTTTCAAGTACACATGGAACATTCACTAAAATAAGTTGTATTTTGTGTCATAAATCAGCCTCAATAAATAAAAAGGTACTTCAGTCCAATTCAGTATTTTATTACCTTAATAAAATTAAATGAACAACCAGTAATAGAATTATATATCTAGGAAATCTTCCAATTGTTAAAAAGTAAACAACAAATTTCCAGATAACTCACAGGTCAAAAAAAATAACAGAAAATTAGAAAATAGATGGAACTGAATTATAATTAAAATAAATATTTGATGCAGCCAAAGCAACACATATAGGTAAATAGATAGCTTTAAGTGTTTATATTTATAAAAAGAAAAGCCTGTCAGTGGTGTGCAAGTTCTCAAATTTGTTTCTCATTTTCAAGCTAATGAATTAGTTTCATGAATGCTGGCAGAAGACATGAGACTCCTAGGTCAGAGGTAAAGGACTTAATTATATGCCACAAGAGCAGCAGTCATATTAGTATTCATGCTGATTCCTTGAGTCCCAATTCCCAGAGTCAAAAAAAGACCAGAAGACGCGAACATGCTATGGGTTGCATTACACAAGAACTTCAACTCCAGGAAACACGGATCTTTTATACTGGATGGTAACCTATATGACTTTACTCCACAGGCAAACATTATCTTGATTTATTTTATTTATCTTTATTTGACAATAAACATACCTGCCTTTTGCTCTGGCAGGACAACTTCATTTCCCCTTTTGATGTAACATAACATATTCATAGGTCCTGGGTTTATTAGGGTGTTGGTATTTGAGGGAGGCTGTCTTTCTGTCTCCCATTCACATGTTACTCCAAACAAAACAAGAAGATACAGAAAATACAAACGGCTCTACATCTACTATAACATTTGAAATCAACATCAAAAACTTGTCTGAAAAGAGCCATCAGGGTATAATTAGTTTTTCTAGCAAGGTCCACCGAAATATCAAGGAATAAGTTTTACCAATTCTACAAAATGTTTTGTAAAAGAGAAGTAGAAGAAGACATTCTGACTTGTGAGTTCAACATTGCCTTGACACCAAAACCAAAGATCTTATGAGGTAAGAGGCTAGTACCTAGAAATTAATATCTATGGTGACCAACTCTCTGATTTTGTGTTTGACTATATCAGTTTTAGCACTGAAAATTCCATGTTCCAGGAAATTCCTCAATGTCAGACATACTATATGTTATCCCTAAAGCATCCTATAAAATATACCATAATGACCAGAGAGACAAAATTCTTTAGTCAAGAATCAGGGTTTTGAATTTAACAATATGTAACAAATCAGCATAATATGTCCCAGTAGTTTTTATTTTAGGTACAGGAGGTTGATTCAATGTTTAAAAAAAAAAATCAAGCAATGACATTTAACATAACAAGATAAAAGATAAAAATCACATAAGTTTCTCTACAGATACAGAAAATATACTTGGCAGAAAAAATTCAATCTCATTTATGATTTTAAAAACCCAAACATCTCAGAAAAGTAGGACTGGAAGGTGTTTTCCTCTATGTATTAGCTGTATAAAAATCTGTATAAAAACCTACCACAACAGTAAATAGAACAAACTGCATGACTTTTATATAGAAACTACCAAGCATTGTTTGTACAAATTCAAGAAATCCCCTCAAACATTTTTCAAAACTTTTATTAAAATGTAATAATTGTACATATTTCTGGGATACAACATGACATTTCAAGAGATACAATATGTACTGATTAAATTATATACAATATATGCTGATTAAATTTCCATCTCCTTATCAGTGCTCTGTGTTAAGGAGAGAAATTTTTTAAACATCAAAAGATATGCTATGTTCATTGTTTGAAAGAGTTGACACAGGATTTCAATTCTCCCAAAATTGATCTATTGATTCAATGTAGTTGAGATAAAAGTATGAGGTTTAATTTTTTTAGTTCTAAGATTTATTTAAAAGCGCAAAGACCAAAGACCTAGTTTAGTCAAAATAATTTTGAAAAAGATGAACAAAATTGAAATCCTACCTGATTTCAAGATGTGATGTACAGTTATTTTCATAACAGTATGGTAATAGCATGATAATGAGCATGTGGGTCAGTGGGATGGACTGGGCAGTTCAGAATACATGCTTGATTGATTTTCAACAAAGGAACTCAAGCAATCAGTGGGGGAGAGGATATCTCCATAAATGGCCCTCTTAAAATGGGAAGTTCATATGAAAAAACAAATAAACAAACAAAAAAAGATTCTTAATTCTTATCTCTCAGAAACCAACAAAAATTAATTTGAAATGTATCATATACTCAAAAGAGATAAGTAATACTGTGAGGTCTCTAGAAAAAGAACATGAGAGGAAACCTGTTCCAACTTGGCTTGGGCAAAAATTTCTCAGAACACAAAGAATATTAGCCATAAGGAATAAAATGAAAAACATTATTTCACCAAAATCAAATTCTTTTAATCTTTACAAGATTATGTTAAGAAAATGAAAAGGCAAACCACACACTAGAAGAAAAGTATACAACACATATCAAACAAAGACCTATGTCCAATATATTAGTCAGGGTTCTACAGAGAAACAGAACCAATTTTATGTACACACACACACACACACACACACACACACACATACACGCATGGATTGTGTATGAATACACATGAAATATTCATGTATCATTATGAAATTTATTAGGTTGTGATTATAGAGGCTGAATTGTCTGCTTTTCTGTCTGCAAGTTGGATACCCAGGAAAACTGGTGATGTAGTTGAGTCCAAGTCTGAAGGCTTGAGAATCAAAGGAGCAGATCGTGTAAGTTTCCGCCTAAAGGAGGGAAGAGATCGACAGCCAAGTTCAAATAATCTAGAAAAGTCAATTCTTTATCAACCTTTTGTTCTATTTAAGTGCTCAACGGATTGAATGGTGCCCACCCATATTGGGAAGGGCAATCTAGTTTATGAAGTTTGTAAATTCAAATATTAATCTTAAGAGGAAACATTCTCATAGAAGTATAAAGTATACTCAAATATTAGGGTACCTGACAATCCAGTCAAATTCATGCATAAAATTAACCATCACATTCAGAATATGTGTGTCTAACTCCTTCATTCGTTCATTCCTTCCGTCCTTATTTTCTCTTTCTAAATTACAACTCAATAGTAAGAAGATAAGAAGATACACAGTTCCAATTTTTAAAATGTACAAAAGACTTAAACAGGCATTTCATACAAGAAGATATAGAAACCACAAATAAGCACACATTAACATTAATCATCAGAGAACTGCATATTAAAATTTTGATGAGATTAGCACTACACATCCACTTCGATGGCTAAAAATGAAAGGACCTACACTGTTAAGAAAGAGTTTGTGAACTGGGTGCACTGGCGCATGCCTGTAATCCCAGCATCTAGGGAGGATGAGATAGGAGGATCACAAGTTCAAAGCCAGCTTCAGCAACAGAGAGGTGCTAAGCAACTTAATGAGACCCTGTCTCTAAATAAAATACAAAATAGGGCTAGGGGTGTGGCTCAGTGATCTAGTGCACCTGAGTTCAATCCCTGATCCTCCCCACCCCCCAAAAAATAGTTGATGAGGTTCTGGAGCAATCAGAATTCATACACATTGCTGGTAGGAATGTAAAATGGTAAAAGAACACTGGAGCAGTTTTGTCACTTTGTTAAAAATAAGATAAATATCTATATACCACATAACTCAGCAGTTTGCCTCCTACATATTTACTCAAGAGAAATAAAAAGGTATTTTTGCTTCCAACTTATAACTGAATGTTCACAGCAGTTTTATTCACATGACTCCCAAATTGGAAACTAAACAAATGTTAAGATAACTGGCGAATGAATAAGAAAATTGTGGTATATCTGCACAGTGAAATTCTGCTCAGTATAAAAAGAAGCAGACGACTAATATAAGTAGAAATGTGGATGAATCTCAAAAACCTGTCTCTGAGTAAATGAGATCTTATGGAACAGAGTACATGCTGAATGAATGGGTTGACCTCAACTCTAGAGATGAACAGAAGACATCTTCACACAGAAAATGGGCAGTGGTGGCCTAGGGCTAGCGCTCGAGTTGGTAATGGGCTGCAGAGGGGCAGAGAGGAGCTTTCTGGGTTAATGGTAATGCTCTCTATCTTGATCAGGATCATGGCTATAGAGCTGCATGCATTTTGTCAAAAACATATCAAATTGTACATTTAACATGAATTTATTTTTTTGAATTGCATGTAAATTATATCTTTAAAATATGATTACAAATATCAATTTCATCATCACCATAGTAGTCAGGGCTTCATGGACCCCAATGTGAAACCTGCAGACAAAATGATTTCTGGGCCACTGGGACAACCCAGTGTTCCCAGTAGACGTCTCTCTGCATTTTCCTTTGTTACAGTCATCCAAATATTTAGACTTGTCTGGGTTTATCTTTAAGGCCAGTTAGGTCCTATCATGAGGTGCCCCAGCGCCTCCTGGGAAGGAGCGAGGAGGTCATCCAAGCCTGGTGCAAATTGAGTCGTCTGAGGACTCTGATCACAGATCAGCTCATATGCTGGGATCGCCGTGGGTGACCTGCCTCCTAGGAGATGGGGCTGAAGCACAGGAAGACAGACATGTGAAGGGCTGGTCTTAGGTGAATCCTATGGAAGAAGGAGCCAGAGGGCACCGAGGGCATGGTTTTCTCTTCTTGGGAAGACTGGTGGAGTAAGTTAGGAACAGTTCAATTCAACATAGACAGAATGGCTTAGGAATAAATCAGAATGACCCATCTTCAGAAAGGAGGAAAGAACGGCCATCAACTCTTGCCAGAGTGCCAATGGTAGAAGCTGTGACAGATCTCTAGTCCTGACACCAGAGTGGGCGGGGAGGCAAAGAGCAGGTTGCAGAGCCGTGGTAAGACCTGCCCTTGGGCCTCCAAGGTTGGTGGGAGCTTGAAGAAGACTGCTGGACTGAGAGAAATACTGAGTAACAATGGTTATCGTGATAGGATTTTAGCTCCAAATGAGTGTGCCCTCTCTAACCCATGAGAGGGTTTAACAAAGATGGATAAGCAGGGTGGGCAGGGGCTTTGTTTGCCTGTGTCTGTAAACCACAACCTGTAAGCACTTTAAAATACTAGATGACAATTTAAATAATTGATTTGCTAATTGACTTTACACCAACAAAACAATTACTTTGGATGTACGGAGTCTTCCAGATGTGGTTACACATCCTTATGGGCCAGTCCCAACTGAGAAAAGTTCATACATTGAGAGTGTCCATTCAAATTGTTGGTAGCAACTGGATCAGTGGACTTATTTTGCTTTTCTTTTGTTTCTTTTTCTAGTAGTCAATTTTGATATAAATTCACAAAAGCATTTAACTAAGAAAGCTTGACTTTCTTAAAAAGTGGATCATTTAGTCTATATAGTTTGAGAAGCATTGCCACAGAATAAAGGCTGGGAGCCTGCTGGCCAAGCCTGGCCCATCTGTTTTTCTACAGCCTATGAGCTAATAATGGTTTTGTAAAAATCAAGAGAAGAAGATTTGATGACATGTAAAAATTACGTCAAATTCGAATTTCAGTGTTCATGAACAGAACTTTCTGGAACATAGCCATACCATTCCTTTGCATGTCACCGACTGAGTGTTTTCACCCTGCAATGGTAGAGTCGAGTAATTGCAGCAAAGACTATTGTACCCATAAAGCCTGAAGTATTTACTGTCTGGCCTTTTACAGAAAAAGTGCCTCCTGGCACTCCAATATAAAGTGACTTGAAAGTCATCAGAATTGAAGGGTTTCCGCAAAGATTGTCTAAGTCCTGGCTGGTCCTGGGTCAGTGTTCTCCATTGGTCTGACTCTGGGGTCTGCTGTTGTGACGCTCAGTGCTTTCCTGTCCTTGCCTGACACTGCTGGCACGTGACTTGGCTCCCCCTTCTCCCAAGGGAAAGTGCCTGCAGCCTTTGTAGTTCTGGGCATTTCTATTCACGTTTTCACCAGATCTGACCCTGCCTGGCTTGTAAAATCTGATGGGATTCCTGCCTAATGAGGGGTGGCTGCAGGCAGGTGGGGGTTGCCACTCAAAAGAGGCAGTGACATCTGCAGGCAGCAGAGAGAGAGGTGGCACTTGCTACCTGCACCCCACCCGCAGCTGCCACTGCTCAGCTCCTAGGTTTGCTGACATGAGACTCAGAATGGCTTCAAACAGCTCATTAGCATGCCTGGTAGAGGTGAGCATTCAGGTTTCCAAGAGCCCAGGAAGGAATTCACAGGGGAGAGGCTGGGGCTGGAGTAAGGACCCTTTGAGGTGGGCAAGGACATCATACTGAGGACCTGGCAGGAGCCAACCTAGGCAGATTGTCTCATTACACATGAGCCACATGAGGAGGACTGAAGAGACGTCAGAGCCGGGCTTTTGATTCTGGGTGCTCACCTAATCCTTGGGCAGGCGCAGAGGTGCCTGGAACCCCGGAAGAAGTACGGCTGCTCAGGCCAGAAGGATACGTCATGCAGCAGCTGTATCGTTTTGAGCAATGTACCTCGCCTCGTGGAGACTCCTCTCTGAAGGGTCGAACTTGTTGTGCAATTGGTGGGATCACTCTAAATGAAGCAAGTAACGGGTTCCAAACTCCAAAGCCAATGCAGAAGGGGATTATTATGAGGCAATGGCAGAGTCCTTCCTTCAGAGGCCCAGACTGACAAGCGACAAGGAGGATGGGGCCAATAAAGCTCTGCCTTTGACGTTTACGAAAGTCATGTTGGGTCTTTCCTCAAGTTAGATGTTTAGGGTGGAAGGGGTCATTAAAGCCCTTTAGCTGTCCCCTCTCACCACCACACCAGTTTCCTCTGGTACTTGGCTTCCTATCTGTAACACCCTGCCCCTGGTTTGCAGATGCTTACATCTGCTGGAGATAGGAGCTCATTCCTTGATAAGGAAGTCCCTTTTATCTTGGTAAAGCTCAGGCCATTGGAAAGTTCTTATTGGGCTGAAATCCACTTTGGGGACTTTTACTTATGGTGCTACTTGTATCCATTTAGAACAAATGAGGACCCCAACTCCATAAGAAGCAATGCAATTTTTTTCTTTATCAATTGCATGCACTTTAATAATTCTATTTTTTTTTTTTTTTTTTTTTTGAGAGGGGATCTTGCTCTGTGGCACAGGTTGACCTTGCACTCAGCCTCTGGGTCTACAGGTACAGGCCGCTGTGTCCAGTTCCTTCACTTTTCTTTGTTTTCCCTAAATTGACAATCACCAAACTTAGTCTCTAGACACCTTTACACTCTCTACAAAGATTGCAACCCTCAAATATCTGTTTTATGTGGCCACGTAGCTATCAATATTGACTTCATTAGAAATGAAAACCAAGAAATTCAGAAACTTATTTATTTACTGAAGAATAAAAATAATAAACCCCTTGAAGGTTAACATAAATAAAATTTTTATGCAAGATAATTATGGAGTTTAAAAAATGTTCAGTAGGAAGAATGGCTTTGTTTTACATTTTAGTACCTACTATAAGAAAAGATTGCTGGGTTCCCATATGGATACATAGGAGGAAAAGAGGGAAATATTTTAATAGCCCTTTTAGATAATTATTAATATTTAACCTCTAGAAACCACTGTATCCCATGAGAGTTTTAAAAAGTAAATAACCCCAAAGTATTCTTTTGACTTTATGAACCATTGGAAAGGGTCTTGAGGACCTTAGGTCCCCACAGATAATGTTTTTAGTTGGTGCAGTCTAATTTTACAGAATAATAGATTTCATAGTGGACATAACATACTTTGGTCCTTATGCCATTTTGAAAACTGCTGCCTTAAACTGTGATTCTTATAACTTCAGCCTTTCTCTAGTAGTCACTTTTCAGAAATGACTGCCAGAGCTCCTCTTTCATCTCTCCTCCCACCCCACAACACTTCTTTATTTTCCTTTATAGGATGGATTTCAAGACAGAAATGTGATCCTCCGCCTGACACCTTTCAGATAGAGCTTGAATTGATGATAACTCACCCTTTTCTTACAGCGGGTCTTCTGTTTTCCACTAGTCATGTAAGTACAGGTACCCGAGAAGGACCAAGGAATGCCTACGGCAAATAACATCATCTCTACAAAGACAGCACAGACTGACACAACGCGATTCCCCCTTTCCTCAGTGTTAAACGGTGGGTGCAGTTGAAGCATCTTTACTTTTCCTGACAACTCAAGATAAGCCCTGGCACTAATTTGGGCACATTCTGATGTTGTAGACTGAGCACACAGAATTAAATTCTTAGGAGCAGCTCTCACTAGGACATTCTCTCTACTTCCCAACATGGGCATGACCAAAACTCCTTGGTGGGTTTTGCTGAAAAGCATGCATTTTAGAGACACTCATCAAAGTCTACCTGGGAGACCTGCATGCATGGAGGAGCCAGGCCAATGCTCTGTTTTCTCTTCCAAACCTCACTGATCTAGCTCCCAGAAAGCCATCTGTTGGACAGGATTCATTTTTCAGGTCCATTTCACTATTTGGTGTCATGAAGGGAGGGCTATTATTTAGTAAGTACTTGCACTATGCCAAGTTTTCCATATTGCATCTAATTTAATCCTCATTAGACATAAGCAAGGGTTTGTCTTTTTTTTATTATTTTTTAAAATCCCAATTTCATAGGTGATGAAACGGGCTCAGGGAAATGAATACTAGTGCCAAGATAAAATACAGGACATGCAGTAAAATTTGAATTTCAGAAAAACAAAGAATTAAGTTTTAGTATAAGTCTATTCCTTGAAATCTTTGGGACATAACTTACACTAAAAAAATTATTATTTATCTTGAGTTCAATTTTAACTGTGTTTTTATTTGCTAAATCTGGCAACCCTTGAATTGAAATAACTGACACAAAGCTACACAGTAAGAACCAAAGTGCCCGTTCGACTCTGCCTGGAGGCTGTCTATCCCACCTGATGTCAAACAGTAATGGAAAACGGAAGAGTGTTTAATCAGATCCTTGCTGCTCTGCAAGAATCTAGAATCAAAATCGAGCTCCACATGAGAGATGTTAAGGGATATGAAAGTCTCTTTCTGAAACATTTGTGTATCCCTATTTTTCTGGTATTTTGAGGTCCTCCGAGGCAGTGCCACGTCTACTCTATCCCAAGTCTGCAGCATGATGGTTCCCAATGGATGGAAGCTGATTCTGTTAACTGAAAAAGTAGCCTCAGGAGAGCCCCCCTGAGGATGGTGCCAGTGGGCTCCAGCTCTTCTGACCTCTTCTCTCTCCAGACTTCATTTGAATCCAGTTTTGAGTATGGGAAAAAGGGGTCTCCATGCAGATCTGGTGTTCTAACATCAGAACTAGGACATGAGAGATTGATAAGGGCTTAGGCATGGCATCTGATCCCAGTTTTGGCCCTTGTTGCCTAGTAAATCCAGTCCCTGGACTGACCTCTGGGAAGTAGCCAGAATAGCCTGACAGTCCCTTTAAACTGTGAATTCTACAGCTGATTGACTGGGGATGGTTGAAAGTGGGGAATGGGCATTTCATAGCAAGGGCAGCTGTGTGGAAATGTTACCCGTGTTGACATTGCTGTGAACAGCTACTTACAAGGCTGAGTTGTCACTCCTCTTCATGAGGAGAATGAATTAGGCCGGGAGTAATTGTGGTGCATAGGCACTGTATCATGTTGATCTCATCAATGATAATAATAGTAACTTAAAATGTTAAAACCATTGGTCTTACTACCAGTGATGATTAACAAAATTCTCAAATGAATGTGAAGATATATGAAATATGTGAAATACTCATAGCTAAGATCCACCTGGGAGGTCAAAATACTCCTGTAGATGTTATGAATTGAGAATTTAAATAGTGTCACTGAGAGCCATTGATACTCCCAATGGATTGACTGCTAAATGGTTTATTTGCTCCTGTTTCCAGTTTGTGCTCTGGGATTATTGGTGCTCTATGTTGTCCATCTTTCTGGAATGATAGAAATTTGCTGAATGTGTTGCCAATACAGTGACCCCTAGCCTCACTGAAAGTGTTTCATCTGCTGACCTAATTTTTTCTCTTTCCTATCATCTAAGCTACTGTTTGAAACTCACCTGGATCATCTGACTACTGGTAGCATGGATCCTAGCCTATAATTTAGGAGTTTGAGCCTTCTTTGTATGGATCCCACAAACCAAATTTGTTCTCTCATCTTTAACAGTTCTCTTTTGTCTTGCCTTTTAAAAAGTAAGATCACTGGATGATCCACTAGGCAGAGAGTTTGGCACTCTTAGGGGTTTCCAATCCTTAACAGTTTACCTTGGAATAACCAACTATTATTATTATCTGAATGAAGTCTCAGGGAATCTTCTTACTCCTCTGGGCTACCTCCTGTTGCAGCATCTCCTTTCCTGTGTTTGAAAATATGCCTCCCTTTCTTCTGAAGCTGACCTCTCTTCCTGCTGTACCTTGAGGCTTAACCTGATGAGATTTACTCTTCCCCAAGGTCTTGTCCCCTGACTTCGCTGACCAGCTCCCCTGACTATCCAGGAGAGGCAGTGTCAGTTACCCTATGGGTGTCTGCTCTCTGAACACTGAAGAAATGTGGCTTTTGTCAAAATCAACTTCTAGAAAGTCTGTATTATTCAGCTTTCTGTTACTATGACCAAATACCTAAGATAATCAATTTAAAAGGAAGGAAGACATATTTTTGGCTCATAGTTTCAATCCATAATCACTTGATTTGGGCTGGTGGCAGCACAGTACATCACAGCAGGACCACGTGGTGAAGGAGGCCTGCTCTTCATCTGTTGACAGTCTGGAAGCAAGGAGAGAGAGAGAGAGAGAGAGTGAGAGAGGGGCTGGGTCTCAATATCCCCTTCAAAGGAATACACCCAGTGAATACACTTTCTCTCACTAGGTACCAGCTCCTAAAGGCTTCATTGCCTTCCCACAGTGCCACAGGCTGGGACAGAGCCTTTACACCTTTAGAGACACTTGTCTAAACCACAGCCAAAATCCAAACCTATCTCAGACCAGAAATGGTTTTTTTTTTTCCCCTCCAATATAGTTTCTGCCATTTTATTAATTATATTAGCTAATATTAATTATATCAACTATTAAAATATAACTTTGGTTAAGTCACAGAATTTATCTTAGGATTTCAAATGATACTAACACCTTTAGTTTCTGTAGACACTGACTATCAGGGAAAGCAAAGTAAAAAATTACTAGCATTTAAATGAAATTCTGTCTTACTGCAGGGTCTGTTCTTAGCACTCAACTTACATTATCTGATTTAACTTTTGTAACTCCTGTGTTCTACAGAGGAGAGAATAAAATCTCAGAAACTCACATCCCTCTTCTGAGATAAATACCACTGCTGGGTTTAAAACTGGGTTGGATGTCTCCAAAGTTCATTGTCTTTTAACTACTAGAGGCATAACTTATGGTAGAAAGTTACTCTGTATGGTGCAGACCATGGCTCCAACAATGGCCCATGCACATGTGCACACTGGGCAAAGAAGCACGTGCTGAATAAACACATCCAGCTTTGAATCCACATCACCTGCAATTTGTTGGAAGACCAATAATGAGTATCATCTGAATCGTCAAAGAGGGAGAAGGATGGAGACATCTGGCAGAGAAGAGGGATGATTCCAATTTGCTAGTCATTCTACTGATGATTGTTCATTCTACTGATCAGCCAGAATAGAAATATGACTACATGCTTGAATTTGTTGATTTTAGTTGAAATAGATGTGTGTGTGTGTGTGTGTGCACGTGCACGTGTATGCTTTAAAAAAGCAGAAAGAAGGAATTTTCTCTCCCTTATAATACATATGTACTATATTAGAATTCACAGAGTACTTCGTCCATTCTTTATCTTGTTGAATCCTTGTCTCAGTACAGTAGGGGCAGCATAAAGGTGAAGCTTTTATAGAGGAAACATGCCCCAAGTCCAGACTTGCAGAGGATGAAGCTTGGGTTCACAGGCCAGTCTAAGTCCCACTTCTCTGCTGCTTCAAGTTTCCCTGCCACATTTCTGGGTGGTACTTCTCATGTGATAAGTGGATATGACAACTAGGTAAGTTCCTCAGGACTTGGAGAAAATGATCAGGATTCATTCAAGAAAAGGAAAAAATAAAGCCAAGTGTATAGCAGTCACACTAAAGGGCAGCAAAATTCAACAATGCAGATTAATCTTAGTAATATTGCATTAGATAAAATAATTAGATTATAATTGATTACTTATGGCACGACACCATTTTTGTAAATTAAAACCTAACATACATGTTTTAAGAATACATATACATATCAATACAAGAAAATATAAAGAAAAGGAATCAAATGAAGAATATAAGATTTATGGTGATAATTTTACGATGTGTGAATGAGAGAAGGAGAAGAAGCTGGTAGAAGCACAACCATAGTTCATGAAGGTTGTTATCAGAGTCTTACTTTAGTTTTCTAGGGTGGTTTCCTGGATGCAAACATTAAAAATCATAGATAGTTAGTGAAATAAATAAAAGAGAACTATGCAAGAACAGTGATCAAAATGTGTCATGAACCACAAGGATTTATTCACTTCTGATAATTTGTGGTCCAATAAGAATACACACACACACACACACACACACACACACACACACACACACACACACACACAAAAGGCCTTTTCCCCTCACTTAGTTTGTATATCAGTCAGATTTTCATTGCTCTTACCAAAGTACATGAGAAGAATTACTTAGAAGAGGAAACGTTTATTTTGGGCTCATGGTTTCAAAGATTCAGTTCATAGTCAGTTAAATTCATTACTCTGGACCTGAGATAAAGCAGAATATCATGGTGGAAGGGTGTGTGGGAAGAAAACTACTTAGTTCATGGCAGCCAAGAAGCAGAGAGGGAGCGCACAAGGAGCCAGGGATAAGATGTAGTCCAAGGTCACAATCCCAGTGACTTACTTCCTCCAGCCACACCCCACCCTACCTACCTATAGTTACCACTTAGTAGTACATTCAGATTATTAACTCACCAACTGGATTAATTTGCTGATGAGGTTACAGCTCTCATAATCCAATCTCCTCACCTTTGAACACTGCTACATTGGGAATCATATTTCCAACACATGAGCTTTTGCGGGTACACTTCACATTAAAAACATTAGCAGTATAGGACTTTTTTCTTATGCACATAATACCATGAAGGTCTAAGGACCCTTTTCTGTCATGTAGCCACACCAGTTGGATTATGTGTCATTTCAGGATAGAAGAAGAAACACACTAACTTTTAACCATCTCAGTCTGTAAAAAATACTTGTCACTTCTGCTCACAGTTTATTGGCCAAAACCACTCATATGGCCCCAGATTAGCTGGGGAGACTTAAAAATATAGAAAAGGAAACAGATACATGGTGAGCACTCTCTGTCTCTGCCATGTTTTAGTTTTTATTTCTTATTTGAGATGAAAAATTCTACGTATGGTTTTTTATCAATCCTTCCTGTGAGCTTAAAGAGGACAGGTCAACTTTGCGAGAAGAGATTGACTCTGGAGTCAGACATCTGGATTTGTGTCTTACCTCTTCTCTAACTGACTTACATGAACTTAAGCAAGTCGTGTCTCTTCTGTGAGCCTGTTTTTTTTTTAATCTGTAAATTGAAGATAAGAATCCTAATGTTGCAGGATTTAATGTAAGGATAAAATTGGCCCCGGCTGTAAGTTGTCCACTAACACGTTGAAATCTCAGTAATTTTCTAAATGGTAGTAATTATTACCATGCAAATATGCTATGAGGTCATGGTTCAAGTTATTTAAATCTCAGTGTTTAGGGATGATCAACAATATCTTACATCATCCTTGTCTTAAAATTAAACCTCAAATCCTTGGTAGTCTTGCTGTCTTGAGCAGATCCTGCCTACAAGTAGGCAGGCATTATGGATGCCAGATGCATGGCACATTTGAAATCACTGTGTCTCTGCCCACAGGATGCTTTGGACTGGCATCTTTGGAGAAGCAACTAAGTGCGTTGAAGCCAGGTGGTCTTCACAGCATTCATGGTCAGATTTTAGAAATTCTTTCAGTCTGGGTAAACTAGATATGCTTCTATAACAAATATTCCTGAAATAGCTTCATATAAGAGGATTATTTATTTATTTATTTACTTATTTATTTATTTTACTTGGTGGATTGAACCAAGTAAATCCCTGAGTTCAGGGATTGAACTCAGGGGCACTGGTCAACTGAGCCACATCCTCAGCCTTATTTTGTATTTCATTTCGAGACAGGGTTTCACTGAGTTGCTTAGTACCTTGCCTTTGCTGAGGCTGGCTTTGAACTCGAGATCCTCCTGCCTCAGCCTCCGAATCGCCTGGATTACAGGTGTGCACCACTGTGCCCAGCCAAGAGGCTTATTTATTGCTTATAAAAAGTTCATTAAAGACATTTTAAGCCACTGACTCTCCATGTAATGAGTCAGTGATTCGTGTATCACAGCCTTCACAGTCTGAGAGTTGAGCCTTTTGGAAAATATAAACTTTTCAGTTGACAAGGTGGGGAAAGACATGCTAGAGATTATGAACTGGCAATTGCTTTGACCAAGAAGTGACACCAAACGTGGGTGAGCTCCAGAAGCCGCTGGCATACACTGGTTCTCTGCTGAAACTCCACCACAAATGGGCTGTCCTATATGAACAAGGGGAGGGCAAGAAGAGGTGTGCAGGCAGGGCAGGCTGCATGGTCCACACACATCACCTCCTCCTTCTGCAAAATCCTCCGAGTGTTCCACCTCTCCGTCTTTGCTTATGCCCCTCCATTGCCCAGAATGCACTTCCTTTCCATTCCTACACTTCCAAATTTTTGCCATTGCTCCAGATTTCCTCTTCAGTGCCACCTCCTCTTTCCTCATGGCCTCTTGTGTTACATTTTTTTCATCTGCTCTCCTGTTGTACATGATTCTCTTGAGATCCTCGGGCACAGTTGTTTTTACTCTCTAATTTTTTTTGTTCAAACATCTGAATGAGTCAAAAGCGGAGTCTTGAAAGGAATGTTTGGAACTTGGAATCGCAGTCAAAATCAGGAGCACGGGAACACAGTTGTGTTCTTTACACGGTACAATTTGGCCTGATTTTGGAACTCATAATTTGACTGGAAATGGAGAAAAAGTAAGAACAGAGAAGCAAGTCTCTAAACCTCCTTGGGAGAAGTGCACTGCCTCTGGACTTGGATTAGTCACTTACTTAGGTCAGTCAGGTCATCTGGCTGGATGATGTTTGTTCCATCCCTAGGCCAGAGAACCACTGGCAGCAGCTGATAGCGGCCAAATGGACTCAACAGTGAGATCAGCAATGCATAAGGTGGCAGCTCCTGGCAATGATGAAATTCCCTCTGGAAAGTGCCTTTGCCTTATCATCCGTGATGGTGTGGATGTTAGTGTCCTCCCCAAATTCATATGTTGAATTTCTCACCCTCCCCAGGGATAGTGTTAGGAGGTGTGAACTTTTGGGAGATGATTGTTTATGAGAATGTGTCACTCATGAATGGGATTAGAACTCTTATAAAATAAGCCTGGAGAGCCCATTTTCTCCTGCCATGTGAGGATGCAATGAAAAGTTACCATCTACACACCAGGAAGTGGGCCTTCACCAGAACCTGATCATGCTGGTACCCTGAACCTGCCTTCAGAACTGTGAGAAATAAAGTAAGCCCCCCAGCCTATGGTAATTAGTTACAGCAACCCAGGCAACTCAGATACAATTCAGATACCATGGTATTCTATGATTATCAATCATAGGCAGACTTGGTGTTCAAGCAATTTGCTAAAGGAGTATTTGCTAAAGAAGGGAGTGTTCTTGGGTTCTTGCTGCTTTTGAATCAGATGGAGAGCATCTACTGGTGATTGTTCTCTGACTTTCTTAGGGACAGACATCCTTTTCAGCAGTATTTTGGATGTTGAAGGTTTTCCTGCAGAACTATTCATGAGAATTAAAGCTCTCCTTGATCTGTATGCTGGTGAAGTCCTGCCTTGTGAGCAGACATGATAAATGTGTGCAAACCCAGCCAAACTCTCAGAACTGTGCACACAGGAGCAAACGCCCTTGGCATACCCAGCACCATACCGATGTGGTTGCACACTTTTCTTACCTAGTCTTTACAACATTCCTGAATGGTAGAGATTACTAACTCTATTTAGAAAAAGAGACTGAGGTTCAAAGAACTGGTACCCCAAATCACACAGGCTGGAAGGCACATTAGCCAGACAGATGCATGAACTCTACCTGATAGTCAGGAAAAGGATAATGGTTCATTAAATTCTGGATCCAAAGTGTCTAAGCCCATAATAGAAAACCCGAGATTGGTGATTTATAAAGAAAAGATGTCTATTTTGGTGTATGGTTCTGAGGTCTTGGATATCCAAGATTGTAGTGCTACCATCTTCTTGGTTTCTGGGCTTTGTTTCAACTTATGGTAAAAGGCAGAAGGGCAAGCAAGCATGTGCAGAAGAGAGTAAAAGGGACCAAACCCCCACCATGGCTAACCCATTCCTACAAGAAAAGCATAGATCCCTCCATGAGGTCTCTACTCCCATGACTAAACACCTCCTACTAGATTCTACCTCTCGACAGCAGCACAGGAAGTTAACATTCCAACACATGAACTTCTTGGGGAACACACTTACATGGTGGCATCCTGTAGTAGGCAAGTTCCCACCGTCAGGGTAGACTCCAGAGACTGGTTGCGCATTGGAAGTCTCCATCTCTTCTTCACTGAGTAGCCAGAAGATGCCTGCCTCTTTGCAAAGACAACGTAGAGTCTGAATGAAGAGCTTGCAGTGTTTTCTATGACTTTAACAACAATCTTCCTGGGTGTTTGATGCTTCACCAAGTATAGAGCATATGTACACATTTTCTCAATTAAACCCCTGGTTACGTTATAGAAGTTACCAAGAGAAAGCTGTCACTGAGAGAAGGTTAAGGCAAGAGTTCAAGGACACGCTGTTGTTTGGAGAGGGGCTATGACTAGAAGTATCATTCTACTATTCAGGGAACCCCCTCTGAATAGCCACTGTCACAATAAGGCCAGAAGAGGTGGTGGAGAGCCAGCAGCAAGACCCTGCTTGGAAGGGACTGAGCAGGGAGCATCAATGTGTCCTGGAGACCCTGCTGTGAAATGGGAATGACCGTTCCAACATTCAGCCTCTGTATGTCCTGTAGATGCCACTGAAATCTTAGTAGGCTAGAACCAGATATGTACCCTGGTCATTTCCAGAATGTTGGAAAGAGACTGCTTTGGGCTCTTCTCTTGGGAGCCTTGTTCCTCTTTACATGTGCCTCTGTGGTAGGGGTAGAAGAGGAAAACTTCAGGAAAGGAAGGATAGAGGAAGAGCAGGAAAATCACCTCTGGCTGGCTCTGGTTTCTCACTTACTTCTTCTATGTGCGGTGCAGCCAGGGAAGGAGACTAGAATTCATGTATGGCTTTATCCACTTTTTGCCCTGTAGAGAGTGGCGGGCCTTCCCAGCACCTGGGCAAACAGAACTGCTGTGTTTTCTGGGTAATGTCTGTAGCTAAGCACTAGCTGGTTTTCCACTGACAGGAAGAACTGTGACAACAAACCCACCCAGCCCTGGGTAGTTAATGGCACTTTCGACTGAGCTCATTTTTGGCATGAGAAGCAGAGGAGCAGGGGATCGTAAACTAGAACTCTAACCTGAGACTGATTCGCTTTTCCAGATAGGGACGGTGGTTTCTCAGCCTCGGGCAATGGCCCGGCCTCCCATCTCCAGGAGGAGTGCTGCTGCGGGCGCGGCCTCCTCATCTGC
The DNA here is from genome assembly GCF_902686455.1 of Sciurus vulgaris. Taxonomy (NCBI): domain Eukaryota; kingdom Metazoa; phylum Chordata; class Mammalia; order Rodentia; family Sciuridae; genus Sciurus; species Sciurus vulgaris. The sequence continues at coordinate 65,299,100 of NC_136476.1, forward strand.
AGAGTAGGCTCCTTCCGCAAACGCTGGCATGCTCTCAGCAGCTCTGCAGGGTAGTTTCTTGCAGGAGGAAACTGAGGCTCAGGGAGGGCCAGAGGTTTGCTCAAGCTTGCACAGCTGTATTTGACCTAAGAACCCTGGACTAGATTCTTTCCCCCTCATGATTGTGTTTGTAGAAATTGATACCAGGAGATTTTCTCACCTTTAATCAGTTCCTTTGGACCCAGCCATCAAAAATGGAAAATTGAACTGTTAGAGAGATGACATTCCCCGGCTCACAGAAATCCTGATTTCTCCATCTGAGTACTAAGGGCCATGCCAGGGTCTCTCAAGCAAGGACCTGCTGTATGGTTCATTCTCAGAGACAAAAGCTTGCATGACTGAAAATTTTTTGCATGTCTGTACCCAGGCCGATGTTTCAAACAATGTCATTTGATCTATTGTATATTAATGACTGCTATTTCAAAATGGATCATTTGAGATGGAAATATTCCTTTTCATGGTGTTTTCTGTTTTTGTTGTTCTTGCAGTTTGAGGGATTGAACCCAGGGCCAATATACCACTGAGACGAACCCCCAGTCCTTTTTATAGTATTTCAAGACAGGGTTTTGCCAAGTTACCAGGCTACCCTCGAACTTGGAATTGTCCTGCCTCAGCGTCTGGTGTAGTTGGGTTTATAGTTGTGTGCCACATACCTGGCTCTTTTTTGCATGTTAAATGAGAGAATTTGTGGCTCTCAACGTGGAGACTGTCCTATCTTAAGGTTTTATGAAGATTTTTTTTTTCTGTATGAGTTTCTACATTGCACAAATTTCAAGAACTCTGAGCTGTGATTCATAGCTTCCTCCTTGAGCTATAGAAACATTTCCGCATTCTCTCCTTGAAGTCAGTGAGTGAGCGATAATTGCAATCATTTTGCAGATGAGGAATCTGAAAGGTTAGATTTGTACCCAAGCATACACCTAGGGACTCACAGAGACTCACAGATTCCAGCTCCAAACCATATCCTCTAACACCAAATCTATCCAAGCTACCTCCAAGGAAATGGGGGGAAAATCAGTTTTAGCCAAAGGGTGACTAAAAGTGTCTGATTTCTCCTTAAGAGATCAAGAGGGACAAAGATTCAAAGTAGGTGGGGTCAGAGATGAGGAATGTGATAAATTTCCTCTTGGTCAGGAGGAACGCAAAATGATGTTTATCCCATGCACTTGGCCGTTCACCTGTCTGAATGCAGAACCATCTCTATCTCAAGGCCTCTACGAGGTGATGATTTCCAAATTCCAGTGCAGTGTTTACAATCCTGCAGCCAAGTGCTCCTTGTACGTACTTGAGCTTTAAGCAAAGTACTGCAAAGGTTTGCACCCATTTCTTATCTGGCCATGTTCTCCCACGCCTGCTACATGTGGTTTTCAATGGTTTATGAATGCACCACGTCTGTTCCAGCTTGTTCTAATGTTGCAGTGTTTAAACTGCCACAACACAGTGGTATCAACAGGTAAATCAACTAGATATGCTGAAAAAATGATGGGCAAGAATCACCCGGCCTAATTCATCCACAGGAAGAATTCACCTTGGGAGTTGCAGAGAGAAGAGATATGTGAAGCACAGACCAGAAAAATCAGCCAGTCTGGTGACTCTCTTATTCCTAAACTTCTGGACTGTTTTCATTTAGTCAATGGCAGTTTTCTCTAGAGTTGCCCCCTCTCTGAACCTGGGGATTCCTCCTTTGTGTGGCTTCTCAGGGGACTTTCTGCTGGGAATTGTGGCAGTTTGGGTTGCTGATTCATAATATTTGTGTATCGCTAATGATGTCCTCATCCACACCTCACCAGACCTCAGATCCACTCTTGCTTTCTGAAAGGAGAAAAGTTTCTAAAACGTGTGGCGCACTCACACCAAAGGCCTCCCTGCCTCCCAGCCTCCCCGCCTCCCTTCCATACTGCGGCCTCTACTGATGTCTTTCCTGCGTTACTCTCAGAGTCTCAGAGTCCAGTGAGCAAAGATGGGGGAGCCTTTGCTTTTGGGAAATAGGCTCTGTAATCCGTGGTCCCTGAAGTGATTTCAATAGGAAATCTGAATTCCTGCTCCATGCAAAATGGGTCTCAGAGGCCGAGAAATTAGTATTTGAGTACAATTTATGACTTACTTTTCATAAATCAGTGCTATTTTGCCTACAAATCATTTTGAGAAATGCATATGGATTTATAAAATATGAGTCCAAATGGGGAATACTGATTAGGAACTGTGGGTTGTATGTGGATCCCTGGCTCTGTACCAAATAGTTATGTGACTTGGGCACGTTGCCCTGAGTTTCTGAGCTTCATGGGGATTGTAAAATTGTTAAATTACATTTCCAATGATTACTTCATTAGTTGAACAAATATTTATTGCTTGCTGCCTTTCTGTTATGCACCATGCTGGTTCTTTCAAACTCTCTTATTTTTTTTTTACCTTTGAGACAGGGTCTCCTTATGTTGCCAAGGCTGACCTTAGACCAAAGGTCTTCCTGCTTCAGCCTCCCAACTAGCTAAGATTACAGGCACATGCCACCATGCCAGATCCCTTTTGATCTCGTACATATTATAAGACTATTGCCATGCTGTCATTGGATTCTATCACAATAGCATCTTGGCTTGTTAGGGACACTTTCTTCCCCTGTTTTTTCATATTGTTTCTATATATTCCCCTCTAGCAGTGAAGATCAGAGGTACTGAAGATTCCACCTTGCAGGCTTATTATGACCCTGCAGTTTTCCAGTACCTTTCCTTCAAAGGGGAGATCAATACCAGTAGCACCCAATACAGAGAAGATGCTGGACGTTCATCTACAGCTCTTCAATTCCTCACGTGCTTTCAGTTCATGTTAAGGAGGAGACACTGGCAAGTGGATAACTCTGAGCTGCAAAGGGAAGGCTTAATGGTCAACTTAGATAACATTGGTGGAACCAGATGCATAACTCTTCTTTGTGCAGCTAGTGTACATCTTTGCTCACACGGTCCATGAGTGTTTTCCTGCTAGCAATGGTTCTGAGGCCAAGGGTGCTGACTGCTCTTTGTGGGAGTTGGCTTCCACAATGGCTCCCAATGGCCTGGACTCCATGGTCTTCATGCCCTGTGTCAACCCCTCCCCTGGAGAGTGGACTGCATTTAGTGACTAGTATCCACCAAACAGAGATGTGCTGGTATTCTGTGATCATGCTACAGCCCCCAAAGTTAAATATGTCAAGGTTGAGAAAACTTGGGCTAAATCTCAGTCTTTCTTCTCCAACTGTGACCCTGGGCCTCCTGCTTGACCAGTTTCCAGATTCTTCCCCTGACTTTTGCACTTCAAGTCACTTTTGGTGAAATCAAGCACACTCTGTCCTCACACTCCCAAAACACATTTATCACCCCTGCTGTGGAGTGGATGTTTGTGGTCCCTCAAAATTCATATGTTAAGCCGTAGCCTCCAATGTGAGGGAATGAGATGGGGTTTAGGAGAGTGATCAGGTCATGATGGTGATTCATTACTGCTTGGGATCAGAGTGTCATGAAGAACTCCAAGCCTGCAGAGCGGGAGAAAATCTTTGCCACTCATACTTCAGATAGAGCGCTAATCTCCAGAATCTATAAAGAACTCAAAAAACTCTACTCCAAGCATACAAATGATCCAATCAACAAATGGGCTAAGGAAATGAATAGACACTTCACAGGAGAAGATGTACAAGCAATCAACAGATATATGAAAAAATCTTCAACATCTCTAGTAATAAGAGAAATGCAAATCAAAACTACACTAAGATTCCATCTCACCCCAATTAGAATGGCGATTATCAAGAACACAAGCAACAACAGGTGTTGGCGAGGATGTGGGGAGAAAGGTACACTCATACATTGCTGGTGGGGTTGCACTTTAGTGCAGCCACTCTGGAAAGCAGTGTGGAGATTCCTCAGAAAGCTTGGAACGGAACCACCATTTGACCCAGCTATCTCACTCCTCGGCCTATACCCAAAGGACTTAAAATCAGCACACTATAGAGATACAGCCACATCAATGTTCATAGCTGCTCAATTCACCATAGCTAGATTGTGGAACCAACCTAGATGCCCTTCAGTTGATGAATGGATAAAGAAACTGTGGCATATTACTCTGCATGAAGAATGATAAAATTATGGCATTTGCAGGCAAATGGATGAAATTGGAGGATATCATGCTAAGTGAGATAAGCCAATCTCAAAAAACTAAAGGACAAATGATCTTGCTGATAAGCGGATGAGGACATATAATGGGGGGGGTAGGAGGTGTTAGCATTAGGGTTAGGGTTAGGGATAAGGAGGGTGGTAAGAATGGAGGAAGGAAGGACTGTATAGAGGGAAAAGAGGGGTGAGAGGGGTGGGGGGAAGGGAAAAAATAACAGAATGAATCAAACAACATTGCCCTATGTAAATTTATGATTTTAATAAAAAATAATAATAAAAAAATAAAGGACTCCAAGAAAGCTCTCTTGTCACTTCCACCCTTTCATCAGCAAGAAAGTGCCTTCTATGAACCAGAGAGCAAGCAGGACCTTACCAGATGCAGCATCTACCGGTTCCTTCCCAACTTCTAGAACTAAGAAGATTTCTGTTGTTTTAGAAGCCACCCAGGCTATGGTATTTTTATTATAGCAGCCTGTATGGACTAAGACAGCCTCCAATAGACAGTCTGACTCCACGAGAGCATCCTCTCCCCACAGGTTCTCTGACATTGCCTGCAACGAGTGGAAGTACATTCTGTTACTTCTTCTTTCTGCTTCTTCTGGAGTCTGGGGGAGGGGAACCGAGTGGGGGCTGTTGAGCCCCAGTGGGTGAATCCGTCTTCCAAGGTCAGTCCCCCAAGCGAAGGTCTGTTTTTATTTATCCCACATGTGACAGCATCCACCAGGACTCAGAGAGAACCCTGCTGACAGTTTTGGGTAAGGACAGCAACATTCTCCAGAAGAACACAATGTGGCCAGGCATTCTGGAGAGACACCAGAAAGACAAATACCAAAATGCAAAAATCAAAACCAACAAAAACACTTAAAACAACCTTTTCTATTTGTGTTTCTAGAAGAGCAGAGGCATCCTTGTTACTTGTCATTCCTTTTTGTCTCTTCCGAAGGCACAGGCACGGGCTCTGAGAAGAAGTACTTTTACCAACAGCCACAGCAGCTGGTGGACACACACGCTGCACATGGAGCAATCTGGAAGGAGGAGGGAACAGCAAACCCACGTGGAAGACAGAAAGACAGCCTCCTCTCATGACGAGGAACTACGCTTTGTTATGAGGCTTCCTTCCAAGGGTTTCTGATGCGCAGGGATGTTGTTTTCATTCTCTCTTCCTGGGAGCAAATGGAATGAACACCTTGGATCTGAGAAAGTCCCAGTCATGCCCTCTGGTCATTTCCTGTCTCTCCTCCAAGTCTGAGGTTGGCTTCCTACTATTTGCTCCTTATCTGTCAGCTCAGGACCTGGGAAGTGGACCATGGAGAAAGGTCCACCAAAGGGCATGATCCGGTACTGCACAGATGCTCAGTCCCGGGTCCACCTGCTTCCCCCACCCTGGGAAGACAGAAGGAAGCCAGGAGATTCTGGACAACTTTGTTGTCCCTAAACTTGGGAATCCTAGCACACATCAGGTTCCATGCTTGCTGAGAGAAGTGTGGTAATGGGTGAGAACCAATCTCTAACTTCACAAAGCTCGTGGTCCTTGGGATGGGGTGGGGATTTGGGCCAGGGTGGGAGATGATGAGCAATGAGGATTCAGGGGTGGGGCGAGGAAGTCAGGGGTGCTCCAGAGCAGGGGCTGTTGACGAGATGCTGGGCCCTGTTTCCCTTTCTTGCCTATTTTGTTTAAAAAGAGGTTTTAATTGTTTAATTATGATTATATATGGTAGTGGGACTTGTTGTTACTTATTTATACAGGCACACCAAATTGCCTGTTCTTCTTGCTTGCTTATGAAATAGTGAAGGTATAATTGCGTTCTGACAACTTTGATTAAAATACATATATTCTTAAACTAAGCCTTCCCTACCCTGGGAATTTACAGCATAGAGGAAAAAAACAGTAATACATAATGGCATGTATATACAGATGTTTTTTGCAGCACTGTTTATATTGAAAAGAAACTAAAAAATAAGAGCATTTCCAAACAACTGATGATAGGTCCATCTTATGGAATATTTTGTAGCTATTTAAGAGAATTAAAAAACAAAAAAGAACAAATGCAGCTCTGCCAGATGACTCTGGAGGATTTTCCTGCGAGCTGTTGTTGAATGAGAACAATAACATAAACAAACATGTCTGCAATATGCTGCCAGTTTTATAAAACAATGATAAAAATCACTGCAGAATCAATTGTAAAATCGTTGTTTTGCAAAACATAAGATATTTGTGAACATACAAGGATCTAGGGAAACTCATGGAAGAAGGCACATGGATGGTTCTGGGTGTTTTCTTTTGGCCAAACAAACTCCTTCCCTTCCCCTTCCCTTCCTTCAGGTGCTCAGTGGAGCACCTGAGCCTGACCTCGGAGCTGTCTGGTGTCCAGTGTCCCCTCTGGCTCCTGGTTGGTGCCTGCACCTCAGGAGATGAGAAGGAGGAAGAGTGTGAGGTCCGGTGTTTCCCGCACCCCGGCTCCTTCCCTGCCAGTGGTGGTGGCTGTAAGCAGGAGCCACCCTTGTGTGCCGTCCACAGCTTCTGGTGGGGGCCTCCTTGTGGTCACTCCCTCCCTGCTTGGTAATCTATCCTGGCCCCTCGGGCTTGGAGGGCTCTCTGCTGCTGTTCACCACTAGTTTTTTTCTTAACCCCACTCACGCCTTGAGTGTGGTCCCTTTGTTAAAATCTCCTGGAGCCTTCTGTAGGCGAGTGATGCTAGAAGCTTCGTCCTCCACGCCCACTCCATGTGCCACCCTCCAAATGTATAAAAGGAAGTTCCTCTAAGTGCCTCTTCCTTGCCCTCCCATGCAGAGCACAGGGACAGGGCCAAAGGGGCCAGGCCACTGCTAGTGCATTTGGGGCAGACAGGGCAGGGTAGCCTGGGGATGAGCCTCAGACACTCCTGGCTCCCTTAGCTCCTGCTTCAGGGCCCTTCCCTCTGCAGGTTTGATTCCTGATGGTTTGAAGGTTATTCCTTCAAAGTCCAGTTTTCATCTCCCCCCACAAAAAGGCTTGCTAGAATGTTCCTTCCCTGCTTCTTTCTCCTGGTTGCTTTCCTTTTCTGAGTATCCATCCACAATTCCAGCATGAGTGCAGGGTGTAGAATTCAGGAAGTACTTACTTCCCAGCGATGCACTGGATGCTGCATGATTAATTATAGAGCTTCCCGTCGGAGTGGCTCTCTAAGCTTATGAATGGAATGGAGACTTGTGGACACGCGGAAGTAACCTGCCTGGGGGCTCTGAGCCAGCTCCCGCAAGGCTGAGAGCCCCTAGGCCAAGTCTGCTTTGAGGACCCTCAGGATCTGTCTAATGCCTCTCACTCTCTCCTTGCTCACGTGCTCAGGCCTAGGTGTCCTGGCCAGCCAGGCAGGCACGTGGCTACCAGGGCTCTCTCTTGCCACCCTGAACTCTACGTAGCTCTCTTTTGACTCAGGTTTGCTTTCCAGTGCCTGAAGGTCTGCCCCAGAGTGGCCACTTGTCACTGATCCTGCAGGGAGCTGCAGTGGAGGCTCATCTTCCCCCACCCTGATATACTTTCCAGAAAATAGAGTGAAGTATATGAAGAGGACAGTCCTGTTTTGCGTCAGGAGGGAGAGAGGCTAAGCACCAGGCAGGAATAACCCAAGGAGAAATGCTTATTCATCTGTTTCTGGCTTCCAGAAAATTTACATTCCTTCTAACCCAAGACCTGTTGCAAACATCTCCCTGCAGAAATGAGGACCCTGGTGATTTATGGCTCCAAACTGACTCCCATCCAAAAGGATTATGAGACACTCTGGGCCTGAAAAGTAGGTTTACGGTGCACATACATGTACGCAGCAACACATTCTCTTTCTCTCTACGGAACTGTTCTCACCTGGTCACAAGCTTCTCTGCATTGCAAAATTGTGGGGCCCAAGATGCCAGGGTGTTATTGGAATTCATTTTGCTTAGAAAAATTATTATCTTGGGTGTTCAGGCCTCATGAATAATAGTCATTCCCGGCTTTTCCTACGGCAAGATATGACTGGATGCGGCACCAAGAATGTACATTACTTGGGCTGGGGATACAGCTCAGTTGGTAGAGTGCTTGCCTTGCATGCACAAAGCCCTGGGCTCAATCCCCAGCACCACAAAAATAAAATAAAATAAAATAAAATAAAATAAAATAAAATAAGAATATACATTATTAAACCATTCCCACTCCTGTGTCCACCCTGTCCTTGCCTCTGTTGTTCTCCCCCCATTGCCAGATGATTGTTTGAAAGAATACAAGTCTCACAGCGTTCTTCTTCTTCACATGTTTTTATGGACCAACTCTCACAGCCCCTGTGGTGAAATTTGAGATCTAGAGCTTGTCATTCAAGATTCCTGACTACTTCATCAGGCTCAGCTCTCTCTACTCCCCAGACAGCCACGGGCCCCTGAGAGTGAGAGTTGAGGCTCCTTTACTCTCAGTTGAACTCTCCTTTATCTTTTCAAGCATTGTCTTTTCACATATTCTGTTCCCTGTCCAGGGAATGTCATTCCCTTTTTATAGAGATCTTTTTATACTGGAAATTGGGTAAATCCTGTTCAAAGATTTCTATTCATTTTCTATGGTTCTTTCAGTGTTTTTCTTCATTTATTGTTTCAATAATTAAAAAGCATGTGATTTCACCTAAAACTCCAGATTCAGTTTTTTTTTTTTTTTTTTTTTTTTTTGGTTTTTTATTGTTTTTATTTTTATTTATTTATTTAGGTATTGGGGATTGAATTCAGGGGCACTAAATCACTGAGCCACATTCCTAGCCCATTTTTTATTTTTATTCTTTTATTTTGAGACAGGGTCTTGCTAAGTTGCTGCAGCTAGCTTTGAACTTGCGATCCTCCTGCCTCAGCCTCCCCAGCCACTGGGAGTAAAGGTGTGCATCACCTGCACCCAGTTTAGTTTCTCAGTCTTTCTTGAAAAGTTAGCATAGTAGACAATTGTGTCCTTGTTCTTGCTAAGTAATCATCAGTGGGAGTGGCTGCCCATTTCAGAGCTGAGTATGGACACGCTGGTTTATTTCTGCCTCTGCGCAGCTGTGTGATGGCTTTTCAGTGTGTGATCCCAACCTCTCCAGGCTTCACAAACAGCTCCAATGTCACCACTCTTAAGAATTCTTTTCAGTCTCTAGGAAGTAGAATACCCGCTTCCTCTGAGCATATTCTGCACCCAGGGTACTTTTTATATTGTAGTGCACCTGCACTTGTGTGACTCTCCTTCCTGAAGCACAAAGCATGCTGGTTATTGCCTTTGAGCTCATTGCTAAGGACATAAAATTGAAGAGGACTCCATACTCACCCTCCAGAAAATTTCTAGTCCGGGAGAAACACAAACAGGAGATCAGAACATAACACGGATGGCTCATTTCCATAGGGTGTTTGCAGCACTAAAGGGAAACAGACGGGAATTCTTGAATGAGCCTTGAGGTCTAAGAGAGGTGTCTGTATTAGTTTCCTACTGTTGCTGTAATAAATTATCGTAGACTTTGTAGTTTATAACTCTATAACTCCAAATTTGAACTTGGATCTTACAAGACAAAAGCAGAGTATGGCCCCTTCCCCATCCTTTCCTGTTCACAGAGGATATCCTCTGACCCATGTGCTCATTCCTCTCTCTTCGAACCAGCAATGTTGGGTTGAGTCCTTTTCATGCCACCAGCTCTCTGATTCTCTCATTGGATTCTCTCTTCCATTTTTATTTTTATTTATTTGTTTGTGTGGTCCTGGAGATTGAACCCAGGGGTATTCTAACACTGAGCTACAATCCCAGCCCTTTTTATGTTTTATTTTGAAACAGACCCTTGCTGAGCTGCCCAGGTTGGTCTGGAACTTGTGATTGTCCTGACTCAACTTCCTGAGTCGGTGGGATTACAAGTGTGTGCCACCACGCCAGTCTCTCTTCCACTTTAAAGGACACTCTATGATTACATAGGGTCCTCAGATAATCCAGGATAATCTCCCTGGCCCAGGGTTAACTGATTAGCAATCTTACTTTCATCAACAAATGAATTCTTCTGGCCTTGTAATTTAACTTAATTACACGTTCTGGGGACCATGACGTGGGCATCTTTGGAGGGGGACATTCTTTGGCTTCCCACCATCTCTGTATTAGTTAGGATAGGCCATGTTCTGTGGTAGTAACAAATAGCTCCCAGTGTTAGTAGCTCAACACATCAAGGGTTTGTTTCCTGGGTATACAGCAGTGTTGGGGGGTCTAGAGGATGCTGTTTTTCAGTGACTCAGTGACTCAGTGTGATGCTATCATTGCACCACATGGCTCCAGGGTCACTGCAGTGAGGGAAGTAGAAGCACAGAGAACTGATTCACATTTACTGCTTTCATTCTATGTCACTGAGAAGAGATTCAAGCATCTTCTCCTTAGCACCCATTGGCCAGAGAGAATCAAGCAGTTTTCTGAGTTTAATTGCAAGAAATGCTGAGAATGTCACCTTCTATGTGCCCAGGAACAGGAAAATGAAATAGGTTTGGTAACCACATGGTATCGTTTCTGCCACAGCTTCTTGGAAGAGATGATTACCGAACTGAAACTTAAAGGGTAGCTGGGAAGAAGCAAGGAGGTAGGGAAGGGTGCTCAGGACATGTGAGGGAAGACACAGTGTTAACAAATGTCTGAGTTTGTTCAGGAGACTACACTTACATGCGCTGACGTCGAAGGGTCAGGTGTGACGGAAGAGATGGAGGATGAGGAAAAGAAGTGAAAGTGTAAGATATTGCCCTGTGAGTTAGAAGATTTAAATTATATTTGGAAACAAATGGGAGCCATTGATGGCATGATCGAGTTTGTCATGGCTGTTTTCACTTCAGAAGATCCCGTAGAACATAGAGCAACGAGAGCTGCACATTTGTGTGTGTCTGTGCTTCTCCGCTATGGTTTTCTGATACTTAGAGAAATACCTGTCCCATTGTGTGCTAAAAACAATCTAGCTGCCTGAGTCACTCTAGCTGTTTTGTGACTGATAGACTCGAGGGAGGCAGAGGATGGAGGTCCCAGCTTCATTGGATAGGTTGATGTCTTGATGCAGGCAGAAGATGACAAGGCTTGAACCATGCTAAAGACAGATGTGAAGTGGAAGAGGTCACAGATTCTGAACACATTTAAGAGGGAAAATATGGAGAGTTGATAACTGATCGGATGGGCAGTGAGGGGAGAAAGAGGATATCAAAAGCAAGTCCCATGGATCTGGCTTGGGAAGGTGGCTGGGAGGACTGTGTTAGTGGACACTGAGAGCACGGGAGGACAGTCAGGTCCTGGGCCATTCTGACAAGTTTAATAAGAGAAATGCAGAAGGGAGGCATTTTGTGAAGTGTCTGGAGCTTCTGGAGAGGTTTGGGATGGAGAAAAACCTACGTGGGTCCTCAGTAGAGATGACGAGTGAAGATCGCAGCAGGTGTGGTGTGGCCGCAGAACCAGTGGAAGCAGGAAGCAAGCATCAGCAGGACAAAGCACATAATCCACGAAATCCCAGCATTAAGAGAACAGCAGGGAAAGCTTAGAAATCAAGTGAGGGAGAAAGGGGAGTCTGGAGGGGTTTCCAGAGAGAGCTGCCATATTGACAGCTAAAGAAGGCAAGGGATTCAGGGTTAATTGGCAGTATCTCTGTGCCACAGAAAGTACCAGATGAGAAGAGTGGAAAGGGCCAACCAAATGAGTCAGTCAGGAGGTTTACTGGTGAACTTGGAGAGGGCTTCGTTGGCAGGGTGTCTAGATCTGAAGCTGGATTGGCCTGGGCTTAATAGCCAATAGGAAAGAGAAAGACAGAGACCACACTAGTAAGAAGTGTGTCAGAAAGACAGGGACATTAGGGATGTGGCGGCCAAAGGAGGGGAGGTGGTAAAATACATGAAAATCCTTCCAGAAGCAGCTAGGAACAGGCAGAAGTGCTTTGCTTCTGAGGTAGAGGAGGCGTCCATGAGTTGGAATCCACCACTGAAGTTTTGGTTGGTCACATCAGAGTTCAGCCTGTGCTGGTTCCAATCCTTCAGACCCCTAAGGACAGGACAGGACCACCACCTGACCAGCTGGGTAGGCAACAGCACTCCTTCGTTCCCTCAGAGCTGATGATCCAGTGTCTTAAGCACCCTTGCTTCTTGCAGATGGACCCAAGCAGCAGGTGCACGTGGGGAGACTCATCCAGTCACTGTGTCTTCACTGATCAGCACAAGCTTCTGCTCAGATGCTCACCTATGAAGGGAAGCTGGAGAGAAGTGGTACCCTTAGCATTATGCTGGGGGTTCCTCCGGGACCTGCAGTGCCTAAGCTCAGATAATAAATTCCACTTCAAGAAACTTTTTGACAGGATGAAATGAATGAATATATCTAAAGTGTTTAGCACAAAGCCCAGTTTAGAAAGAGTGTTTCAAAGCAATAGTTCCCTTCTCTGAGTAACTCGCTTCACTATCTTCTCCCAAGTCAACTTCTGGGTGTGTTTGATAAACCCTGATGTCCATGATACAGTCTGTGACGTGCCCTCCATGGAGGAGAGGTTATGAGCAGGGCATTACAGTGACAGTGACAAGGACTCAGGCATGTAGGCTCTAAAGCTGCTGATTCTTGTGGAGGATTGTAACTGCTTTCTTGTCCCGTCATGTCACTCATGCCTTGAGTCCCAGCTACCATGGCATGGCTGTAGAATTTTGGACAGTTCTCCTTTCCTTTCTGTTCCTCTCTTTCCTATAAAATGAGATTATTGTGAGATAAGTGCAAGTACTCTGAAAACTGAGCAAAGACGAGATATAATGAAGAAGCCTGCCTGGGTAGTTCAGATGGGAACAGTCCTGCCCCAGCTGAATGACTGACAAGAAACCATTTTAAACTTGAACTACCCAATGATTATCCTGCAGCTCCCATTGTTCCAGCTTTTGGAAGGTGGAAATGATTCCTGCCATGAACACAAAATTGGGAATGTCTCTTCCCTGGATGTGACATTTTCGATCTCCTTTAAAAACACTTCAGACTCTTCAGATCGACCAGACTTTCACTAGGATCAGAGTTCTCAGCAGGCCAAAGGCAAACCCACCTCCGGGTTCCTGGCAATGTATCTTGTTCATTCAACTCTGCTCCTCTTTACCTGCAGGAGAGTGAGTGCAGGCTTGTAACACCTTGAAACACAGAGGGCCGTGCCCACTTTATTTACTAGCTAGAAAAGAGAGCTATCTGCTGGGCACAGTGACAAACTTGCACTGTGATTTCTGGTTCTCCAAAGAGGAAGAGGGAACACGGTTCCTCCCCGAGAACTCTTTGGTTTGGCAGTGGGGTTGTTTGAGCTGCGATAAGGGCTAATATTTATCTAGCCAGCTTCCCAAATCTGACTTGCTACTTGGAATCTGCTCAGTGGTAACCTGGCATTAGTTATCTCACTGCCCTGTTTGTTTTATCACAGCCAAGAACTCAGGTTGGCATTAAATACCAATGTATCCTAGCTCGAGGACTGGCGTGTTGAATCATAGGGCAGGGAGGGGGATTTCCAGCTTAATTTCATTCAAGTCCATAGAAAGATTAATGCACAAAATACTGAATTGTGGGAGTTGGTTGGTGGCTCCAAGATCAGGGAATGGTCCTGAAACATGACTGGTGAATGATGAGAGGCCTGGAGAGGATTCGTGACTTACCTGGTTCACTGGGCTACAGAGTCATAGCTGGAGATGTCATGTCTTGAGTTACCATTTACTGAGCACCGGCGGTGTGCCAGGCATTGGGCACTTTGCTTTAGTTCTCAAGGTGCCACTCAAATTGACTGGGGATGTAGCTCAGTGGCAGAAGGCTTGCCTAGGCCACTCCAGGCACTGGGTTCAATCCTCAGTATTGCCAAAAACAAACAAAATAAAAAAGACGCTGCTTGGTAGTGGATCTGATTATTCACTGATATAGAAAACAACTTTCAGAAGTATGAACTAACTTTTCTCAAGACACTCATGGAAGAAACATGCAAAGAAATTCTTGGGTGTGCTCAATATGTATTGCAATCCTTTGCATTGTACATAACAGAAGATCCACCTTCCAATGGCTTAGTTTACCAAGAAAATATATTGCTGCGTAATTACATACAGCAGCAGGAGTGTGGTCTCAAGGTTTGAGGGTGGTGCAGGTGCATGACTGCCACCTGACTTCTCCCTCTTCCTACTCAGCCCTTTTTCCTTAGCAGCAGCACTCTTCAAAGATTTCTTCATTATGGTTGCAAGCTCACTACCAGTAAGCTGTGGGGTTTCAGACTCTGTGCTTTGCAAATGGCTCATTAGCCCCAGGTGGCCGGATTGGTTTTTGTGCCTACTGCTGAACCAAGTATGAGACCAGGGAATGAAGGATGCTGATTCATTCAAGTCAACCAGCACACTCCTGGGGAATGGTGGGATTCAGATCTGGATCCATCCACACTCCGCTGCTTGCTGTCTGCCTTCATCAGACTGTCATCCGACCGTCCTTATTAGTGTAATGTTATTATTCCCTTCACTTCGTCAACGTGGTGCTACTCTTCCAGGGAATATTTGCCCAGGAAGATAAAAGTTGCAGATCACTTTATTGTTCATTTTAAGAATTTCTTCCCTGTCCCTGTTTAAATAAACATGAAACTTGGGATTTTCAATCAATAGCATCAAATGTGTGTCTACTCTGTAAGGCTCTTAAAAACCCTGATTGTTGACCAGCCTTAAACTGTATCATCATGACTCTTATCCAGTCCTGTTGAGTCTCTTGCCATTAAAAGCTCATCTTAGATAGGTTCTGAAATCTTATAAACATCCAGCTGTACCCTGGGATGTTACTGGGATTCAACCCTGGTAGAATGATGGAGTTTTACAGAGAAGTACATTTAATGAAAATACGCTCAGCTTTGTTCACAGCCTGCTAGGGTAAATGGCTGAGGAAAGAGACCTAGGAGATGAGGCATTTGGCACTGCCTATTTGGTTTTTGTTTCAGGGAAGGGGAAGCATCAGATGAGTACTGGGGCAATAGAGGGCAACACGAACTTAACCTGGAAGATAGATCACGTGGCTTCCTCCTGAGATGCCCCACTGACCTCACATTCTGCATATTAGGAAGAAGCAATTCTGGGACAGTGGGAAGCACACTGAGCTTGAAACTAGAGACCCTGGGTTTAACTCCAATCTGTCACTTTCCTGTTGTGTGTCCTGGGAACACACAGCATAATCGAACCTCAATTTATATATATATATATATATATATATATATATATATATATATATATATATAATGAGGATGATAAAAGTCATCCCACCCTATTTTTGATGCTTAAAGTAAATAACAAACATAAACATGCACATGCAGAATTGTAATATATACGTACGAAATTATTAATTTTGTTAGTCATCCAAATTTTTACTCAATTGCCATTGAGACCGACCTTCCTAAACTCTGGTAGGATTTAGAGTGTAGGCCCCCAGGAAAGAGCAAAGTTGATCACCCAAACCAGGTCTATGAGCCTGACCACACTGGCATGGCTCTCTTGGCCCTACGCAATCTTCCCACTTATAGGTGACTTAATTCTCTGGTTTAAATTCTCTGGTTGGTCAGTGAAAAAAGCATAGTACTTAGCATCAGAGAGACATGGTCTAAGGTTTCAGGTACAACATTTACTGAATGTCTGCTTTTAGACAAGCTACATAGACCATCAGAGCCTTTATTTACTTTTCTGTAAAACATAGAAAATGCAGACAATTCACCCAGCTGTGGTAAGGACTATATGTAAGTAGATTCTCAATACATGTAGCTGATTTGAATCAGATATTTTAGGTCATGTCCTGTGTGATGTTTTTATGACAATATTATGCCTCTGCATTAGGTCACCTTCAAGTACCAGGGACCTGGAGGGAGGAAGCTCAGGAAGGAATCCGCCCATGTCACTCTGCAGCTAAGTGATTGCAGCAATAAGAACTTTTGTAATTCTGGGGATGAAACATCCAGTAATTGTTGCAGGGATAATTACTGTCCCTTTAATTGAAGGTATTCCTGGACATGACATTTCCCAGTATTCTGGAATTCTCATAAAGTGTACGTGGTTGGGATGACTTTTGTACATTTTTCTTTCATGGTGTGTTTTTACAAAGCAAAGCGTCTCACAGTGTTATGTGCTTCTTTCTCCCACACAAAAATTCTGGTAAATGACCCTTCCTGTCATGATTGCAGGCCTTGGGTCCTCAGAAGGCTGCTCAGGGATGCCCTTGAATAGCTTTGAAAGGTGTCTGTCTGTACAGTTAGCACACAGTATAGTTTTATGTGTATGGCTGCTGACTTCTGTGAATTATTTAGTTAACATGGTTGCTTAGATTTCTTGGTAGATACTTCCAAGCAAAAATCGTACTCAGCATGAGAATTTAAGAATCATAGAGAACTTCACTTTACTCAGGACGCTGTACAATTCCCTCTGTTTGGAACGAAAGCAGATCAGGAACATGGAGTCATGGAAATCTAATCATTCTAGATCAGTTCAGCACAGACTATAGGTGAATAAGAACATCCTGGTGGTCACTGCTCATCCCAAGGCAGGATATGGTGGCTCAGGGGTAAAGGTAAAGATGCGGGATGAAAGCAGTATGGCGGCCCTGAGAGAACCAGGTGAGGAATGAAAGGAAGAAAATGAGAGAGATGAAGAAAGGAATAATGTCTAGAGATGATTTTGTTTTTATTTATTGAAATCTTCCAAATCCTTGCAGATGGGTCAATATTCATTCTCAAGAATTGCAGAGGCCAAAGCAGTTATTGAATATAACTCCATGTAGAAATGGTTCCAAGCAAAGTCATCATATCTAACATTTTGGTTAAAATAAAGTTAAGAATTTGCTGTATTGTTGTGGAGGTTTTTTTTAATTGATTTATTTTTGTGTCCATAGTACAAGATGGACTAATGCTAGTTAAATAAATTATTACTAAGACATCAAACTGGTCTACCAAGTTGAGAAAGTAAAGAAGGAGAACATGTCTCAATACAGAAATGACATTTTCTTTCATGAACTACTGAAGTCTGAGTTGGCTGTTTTTGTGTGTTTTCCCCTAATTGGAAATTATGTAAAACTGTCTTTCCCTTCTCTTTTATGTTTTGGAAAGATTCAAATCTCTATGTCAACTAATGTATGACTCTGTCTGAAACCATTCAGAGGGGCTGGGGATATAACTCAATTGGTAGAGTGCTTGCCTTGAATGCATAAGGCCCTGGGATCAATCCCCAGCATCACACACACACAGACACACACACACACACACACACACACACACACTTTCAGAAACTTACATAATAATTATAGCTACCATTTCTTGATCATCTTTTATGAGCTGAGTAGGTGGTACATCCTTTATACTCATTATTCCTAAACTTATAACTTCCTCATTCCATAATTAATATGTTTTAATCTCTCACATTTTCCTTTTCTTTGTTTTTGTGGAATGCCTTCTGAGTGACTTCCTCAAAGCTATTTTCCAATTCACTAATCCTCTCTTTAGCTATATTTAACCTACTTTAAATATAAACCCACATATTGAGTTCAGATTAGACAGTCTATTTCTGAACATTCTATGTAGTTATTCTACAAGGTTTTGGCCAATTTTTGTAGTCATGTATCATTTCATTGTATTTTCAATAGCCTCTTTTTTCTCAAAATTTTTTCCAAAACTCCATTCTTTTTTTTTTATTAAAATGGACTATGTAAAAAATATGTCCTAAAGTTAAAAACTATTAGAAATATGATAATTAATATGACCTTCAGATATAACCAATATTTTTTACTTTTGTATATTTTTTTATTTTTGTATATTTTTACTTTTGTACTTTTGTATAATCCCTCCCATATTTTTAGAGCATGTACATATAAAACACTTATGTAGTGATTATTATTAAAAGTATTGTTATAATGGTGTCACATTTATTAGCTTATCAAATCCCAATGATAACTTTAAAATTTGGAAGTTATGAACTCTATTATTTCAGTAGTTGCTCAAGAAATTTTAATATTTATACTTAACTTCAAATTATGAAGTTAATCAATATCCTTAGTTTTCTCCCAAGTAACACAAGTACCTTAAACATCTTTAATTCCAATCCTTGTCACTTTAATTTCCATATCTTCAATACCATTTACTTTAATTCTCTTTGCTTTTATTTTAGTTATGAAAGACATTATTACTGATTTGTATAATCAAGGTTTGATTTTTTAAAATTCCTTGTTTCTTCTCAGATCTTTCATTGTGGATTATTTTCTTTTTCTAACAATAACAATTCTAGCACTTAACATATATATATAACATTTATTAGAGGCCAGGGACTAGTCCAGAGGCTTTAAGTCACTTAATCATCATAGTGTATCTATAAACTAGATTTTATTAATCACTCTTTGCATTGTCCAATGAAGTAATCTAGGCTTAGAGAGTACGAGTAGCCTATTTAAGTCACATAGCTGAAGAGCATCCTTTAGGATCTTCAGTGAGGATTTGCTGCTAATGAACTAGCTCCATTTTTTTGTTTGTCTAGAAAAGTCTTTTCTTCTATTTCTTAAAGATATTTTGGTTCATATAAGTTGAAAGCTATTTGTTCTCAGTACATAGAACTCATTTCACTATGTGGTTTTTAAATATTGCTATCAGAAAGTCAGTGGTCAATTAACATATTTATGCTTTGAAGCACCCTATC
This sequence comes from Sciurus vulgaris, assembly GCF_902686455.1. Taxonomy (NCBI): domain Eukaryota; kingdom Metazoa; phylum Chordata; class Mammalia; order Rodentia; family Sciuridae; genus Sciurus; species Sciurus vulgaris. The sequence continues at coordinate 65,317,918 of NC_136476.1, forward strand.
TTTTCTCTCTGGCTGTTTTTCGTAAAATCTTCTCTTGGTATGTAAAGTTCTCTAGTTTCATTATAACATTCAGATCTGAATTCCTTTTTATTTGTCCTGTTTATAATCATTTGTTTTTTTCTGAACTTGTGGGTCTATGGGGATTATTTTGTTTTCCTCTTTTTATAAGTAAAATTCTCACTCTTATCTCTTTTAGTATTTTCTCTGTCATTTTCTTTCTCATGTTACAGAAATTCAATTAGATATATATTAGATTTTCTCATTTTATCTTCCACATAGCTTAAACCTTACTTTCACATTTTTTCATTACATTATTCCTTTGGGTCTAGTTTGAATAATTTTTTTCAGCTCTACCTCATAGTTCAACAATTCTATTTTGACTGTTTAAGTCCCTCAACATTATGCTTTTTATGTGCTAAAATATTTAATATAACTTATAAATATATTACATGATATAAATATTGCTATAAAATGTGATAATTAAATTATTATATTTATTATTTATATCATGAAAACTATATATTGCACATAATGCAATATAAAATAAGTGTAATACATATTATAATTTTTTTAGTTTTTCATATGGTTTTATTTTTGTGACATTGTTTTTGACAAGCATGTGTTTAAATTTTTTCTTTTTTATGTTTTTATTAGTGTATTATAGTTTTAAACAATAGTGGTGTTCATTTTAACATATTTATAAATGCATAGAACATTATCTGTTCTATTTCAATCCTTACCACTACTCCCTTCCCTAGATCCCCTCTTATACTAGAGTACAAGAGGGTCTTCCTTCTATGCATTTATTTTTAGTTGGTGCATTATAGTTATGCATAATAGTCAGATTCCCTGTGCTATGTTCATAGAAACATATAACATAATTTGATCAACATCTTTCCCCAGCACCTTCCTTTTTCTTTCCTTCCTCCATCCTCAGAGTTGCTTAGTCTACTCTATTGTTCTTCCTTCTATTATTGTTGTTTTGAAAAAAATTGTTTTATTTTTAAATGTACTCATCTTTAAATCTCTTTGATTTCTGAAATTAAATGAATATATTTATCCTCTGTTTTCTGTTTTGTGTTTCTAATACCTGGGTATGTTTATGCTATCTGCTCTTACTACAGTTCTTACTCATGGTATCCTGTTTACTGGCACATAGTAAATTTTTTTCTGTGATCACATTACTTTGGAATTTCGTGGAAATTCTTTAAGACTTGGAATTAATATAGTTCTTGCTGAAAGTATCTGTGTTTGTTTTTGGCAGGTATCTGATATCACGTTTAGTTCTTGGAATTCATTTAAAAGTAGATTCTTTAAAACAAATCCTTGTGTGGTTGTTGGAGTCACTAAACGAGTATGAATTTAGGTCAACCAGCCCATAGGAGGTGTTGGTTGTTATGAATTATTTTGTGTGTGTGCATGGGTGTATGTGTGTGTGTGTGTGTGTGTGTGTGTGCTGGGGATCAAACCCAGGGCTTCATGCATGCTAGGCAAACACTCTACCGCCAAGTCACATCTTCAACCTGTTCTGAATTCTTATGGGATATTTTCCTGTCTCCACTCTGCACCATTGGGTGAGAAATGCAATTTCTTTACAGTCTTCTTTCAGGCAATGGAGGTCAGGTTGGTTTCTAACTAACCTTTGCAAAGAGGATGTGGATTATAGAAGCCCAGCTTCATAGATTCCTATAAAACTTCCTAGACCCTTAGACTACTGTCACTCACCACCACAGGCAGCAAAATGAGATTCACAGTCATCAGATTTGGCAAATGCTGCTGAGTCAAAGCTGATTCTATGGCTCTGCCAGCCTAAGTTCTCAAATTATTAAGTCCATCATATAAATACTCTTTTATTTCTTAACAGATCATAATAGAAATCCTAGCCAGAGTAATTAGACAAGAAAAAGAAATGATAAGCATTTAAATTGGAAATGAAGAAGTAATATTATTACCATTTTAACCTAGAAGGGAAAAATAGACTAAATAAAATGAAAAACCCCTAGAGACCTGTAGAACAGTAATAGTGAAAAAGTAAAGAAACTGTTGATACAGTAAGCAATGTGAATCTCCAGAGCATCACACTGAGTCAAAAAGTCAGTACCCAAAGGTTACATGCTATTTGGATCCACTTAGATAACATCCTTGAAATGACACAATTATAGAAATGGAGACCAGATTAGTTGTGGGAAGAGGGTGAGGAGAAGTGTGGGCAAGGAAGAAGTTGCATGAAACCAAAAGACAACCTGAAGGATCCTTGCCCTGGTGGAAGTGTTCCGTGTCTTGACTGCGTCAATGTCAATATCCTACTTGTGATACTTAATATACTATAATTTTGCAAGATGTTACTACTGGATAAAACTGGCTAAAAGGCATATTGGACTTTTCTGCATTATTCCTTACAATTGCCTATGAATCTATAATTACCTAGAAAGGAAAATTTGAATTTGAAAATCGGATTGATTAAGATTCCTAAGTTTCTGCAGTAAAAGGGTTTGACTGCTGCTCTTCATATCAAGGACACAGATTGATCTGGCAGTGCCAGCAGATGCCATTTGTGCAGCCTGTTTGGTAATTACAACTCATGGGTTCTGCATAATTACAGCGGGACTCACGCTGTATTTCCCATGCCGGAAATTACCACAGTCCCTTAGTAATTACTCAGGGCCAAACACCTTGGGCCAACTTGCAATTGATGGCTGACAAACTGTCAAGAAATAAAGAAATCAGCTTAATTTGTAGGCAGGATTTATAGGGAAATGTCCTACACTACTTCTATGTCTAGTATGACCTTTAGGGAGGCATCTGGTTTGTGTTCAAGAATGATTACTCCAAAATAGTGCTTAATTTTTCTAGGTAGTGCAAAAAAATTAACTCACGAAAGATATCTTGGCATCTGGTGTTGTCTATGTTCACTTGTCTCCCAAAAGGGTATCTAGGCAGGAGCACTTAGCCAGGAGTTCTCTGAAAGAAAGGCATGCTTACCTCTGTCAACTGCCCACAAATGCAGACATATTTTAGTTTTAATTCCACTGAAGTCTCACAATACAGAGATATTCATTGTCCAGGAGGAAAATCTAAGTTTCTTCCCTGAGGTTGCAAATGAAGTTAATGAGTGCTGAAACTTGAACTCTGTGCCATTCCATTCACAAAATGCTATGTCTCTTTTTTGTCCTTTACTACAGGTATTGCTAGAGTTCTCTAAGATGGAGATTTCAGAGCTAAGCATAACAGGAAGTCCATGAGCAATGTCAGCTTGAAGTGGGGAGGAAGGGCCCTACACTGTGGAGAGAGCACAGGGCTCCTCTTGCCTTCAGCTCTGAGACTTTTTGAATTAAGTCTTTTACTTCTCTGAGTTTTCATTTATTCATTTGTAAAATGCTGGAGCAATGAAATCAGATGATGAATGAAGATATCCAGCATGATACTTGACACATCATTTGGTAGATATGGATGCTGATGTGAGCGAGGGCCTTTGAGTTTAGGACAGGGCAGAGGGGACGTTTTGGCTCTAGTTAACCATCACCCCTGGTTTACGGCAAGTACCTCTTGCAGCAGGTGCTACCACCTGCATCTCATGGGTCTATTTTCAGAAACGTGTAGTTCAAGAGCTTCCTCATATCCTCCTTGGGGGCTGCAGGCTGAGGGACTGATCCTGCCATCCATGTCTTCCAAAGGGAACCTCACTCACTGCCACGTCATCTTCTTCAGAAGGCTCTGGAAATGGGCTTCCTCCACTCTTTGCTCCTACTTTCAGTTCAAACTCACATGGCTTTCCTTGAGTGTCTGTCTCCCTACCATAGCACCAATTTCCTGAAAGCAGTCACCTGCTTCAATACAGTGTCTGTAGGACCTAGCACAGGGCCTAAAAAGACAAGACACTTAATCCATGTTTTCAAATAAGTTAAGCAAACAAGCTCGTGCATGACCTTCTAGAGTCTATACTGAAATTCATCTGAGAGTGGTCAGTGCCCAGAGCTCCAGGTCCAGGTGGTGTCTAATGTCAGAAGGTATGTGACTGTCCCAACCATAGGCACCTTGTGTTGGGCAAACAGGAACCTTCCCAGCAGAGCTGATCCTATCTCATGACACCTGTTAATTTTCATATTTGGCATTAAGTATGTATAAAGAACATTTCACGTGACAGACTCAAAACACCCTGACTCTGGGCTCACCCATCCAGTGTCATGCATTGACAGAATCTCCTTTTCTCCCTCCTTTTCCTGGAAGTAACATTGCAGTATTGAAGCCTGGCTCTCAGCTTTGTCTCCTGGAGACAGATAGCAGGGTCCTGTAGCAATGGTAGAGGATGTCCCCAAGCACTCATTTGTACCCTTCCGAGGTCACAGTAGTGTGCAGAGGCAATGTTCATTGGGGTTGCTGGTGTGGAGCTGGGATAGTCTAGTACAGGAGAGTTGTCCTTGACTTCCTCCTCTTCCCTCCCTTCCTGCTGAGGAAACACTGTGGCTTCCAGGCCCAGTTCTGCCACTCTCTAGCTGTTGACTCAGCACATGTAAGTCCGATCTTGAATTTCCGAAGTCTTAAAATAATAAATAACCATTTATTTGATAATGATAGCACTCATCCTTATGGATTTGGAGAATATGTTTATTCATGAACCCAGCAAGCATTTGCTGCCTGCCTGGTACCTGCCAGACACAGCTCTAAGTGATGAAAATACATCAAGGAAGAAAGCAAATGCTCCTGTCCCAGTGGTGCACACATTTTAGGAAAGGAAGACCGGGAATGAGTTACACAAACAATTACGAATATAGCACATGAGAAAGTGCCGGATGGTACTAGAGAAAATTATGGTACCTGGTCTGTGGGTGATACGCAGTGCCAAATCCAGTGGCTGGGGGGACTCAAGAGAAGATGACCTGGAGGCTGGTAAGGAGGTGTGCCATTTGGAAGCCTGTGGGCAAGCACCCCAGCCAGAGGGAGCTGCAGACGCCGAGCCTTGGGACTGGAGTGTTGGGGGAGCTGGGCTACAGGGAGGCTTACAACTGTATATGAATGTATCGTTGTGCATTTAAAACTGTGATTAAAAATAAGAAAAACAGGTGAATTCAAGTTCATGCAATAAAAAGACCAGGAGCAAGAGGAACAGCAGGAGGACAGGCGGTCAGGGACAGGGGTGCAGGATATGGTGCACCTGCAGGAGACTCTAAAGCCCCTGAGTAAATGCTGAGAAAACTCACATGAGCATTTTGAGCGGAGGAAGAAACCAAACATGGCTTGAACTGGAAAAAGACTCCTGAAGTAGCTGCACAAAAAAGGACAGTGAGGTGGCAAGGGACGAAGCAGGGGACTCTGGCCAATGAGAATGGGAAATGCTCCCCATTCAGGCCCAGAAAAATGTCTAGAAGGGCATCTGGCAGGTGAGGGGATGGCAGGAAAGGTTGGCATCACGATTCTGGTGTCTGGTGTGCATGGCCCACGTGATGGACACACCTCCTGACCCTTCCCGGGCCCATGCAAAACTGATGTGTGTTGGAGGAGACCAGTCTCTTTGGCTAGGATGGTGAAATTGTAAAATAAACTCATGATTTTTACAGCGAGACGAGTCTATAGTCAACTTCTGGCTCCAGAACTTTCTCTATGACCTTGGGAAAATTCTTTAACCTTCCCCTAAGCTCCGGTCTCATCATTGCAAACCAAATAATCATAGTGCCCTCCCCATAGGGTTATTGTGAACACTTGTTATTATAACACATATAAAGCATCTGGCGCAGAGGGTGCATCCAAAATGCTAGCTCTAACCGCCATCTCTCATGCTGGTTCATGCTGGATTTATTTATAGTCTGTTTGTCTAAATGACGTTCATTTCTTTTAAGTATTTTCTGATTCAGAGATCTTCTGAAATAAAAAGTCTTTCATGTTTACAAACTTTCAAGTTGAATAAAAGAGTCTCTTTAATTTTAAAAGGACAAATGTTGGAGGCAAGTACTAATTGCCCTTGGCCAAATGTCTGTGGGAAGTTTGTTTGTTCAGCTTGTAAGGCTGACCCAGCGCCGGAGTGCTGGGCACATACTAGGTGCTCAATAAATATTTGTTGAATGAATGTGTGTGAGACTGTAATCAAGGATCCACTACTCATGTAACTGATGACATCTGGTTCTAATGACAGGCAAGAAGGAGATGAGGGCTAATTACGATAATGATATGTATAATACTTTAAACCTCCAAAGGTTTTCAATGTGTTAACTAGATTGATTGTTGTGCAGTTTTAAAGATTGGTATTTTAAAGGTTGTCTTTACACTGAGCAATTTTATTCCTTCAACACAGGAGCACTAGATTTAGTCCAAAGCTCTGGGCTGTGACTTAGGTTCCTCTTTAATGTCAGCTATGTAACTTTAGATGTGTGACCTACAGTGTCTAGAAAGTTAGAATTAAAATGTAATTGATCACGTCCATGTATAACTATATGACTGGTGGTATCCCACATCATGTGTAACCAGGAGAATGAGAAATCATACTCCATTGTAAATGATGTATTAAAGGGCATTCTACTGTCATGTAAAACTAATTAAAGAAAATTAAGATATATAATTGATCCTACATCATAGCAAAGCTAAGAACATTCCAGATTTGGATGGACCACAGGAGTGTTCATGAATTTGCAGACATTCTTGGGCAGCTCACGGGGGCTTTCCTCTTTAGCCTCTAGGTGAAGGGCATGCAACTTTGGAGGAAGTATTTATTTGTTATAATTGTCTTCATTTGATCATCTAAGATTACAAATACAACATATACTTGTCATAACAAGACCCAGGATGCAAAGATTCATAACCCAGAAACCTTCTTCTCCTGCGATAGTCCCTACCTCCTCTTAAAGTTCATCAAGGTCAATAGATCGGTGTAATTTTTTCCATAGTGTTCACCTGTCTTGTTCATACATAATCAAACATTAATGAACTTATGTGGAGTTTCATTTTTTTTCCTGAAATAGAATCATACTCTGCACATTACTATGTAGCATATATGGTGCATAAATATATACATACATTTATTCATAAGAGACTCATTTAATCAGTAACTAAACATGAGATGATGACACTTATCTGTATATGATTTTTCTCATTCAATAGGACCCTACAAAATTCCTTCCGGTGTCAATCGGTATATGATGGCTATTATTTTATGGCAAAGGAAACCCACAATTCACTCAGCTATTTCCCTATCGATGGGCATTCTCTTAGTTTCAAGTTGTAAGGCAGCTTTCTTCATTTCTTTAAGCCATTTCTTATTCTGGCAAGAGAGATCACTAATACGACCTGTTTCATAAGGAAATTGTAATGATTTAATAAGAAAATTCATCTAGACAGCAGAATTTCTGCCACATTCTAAGTGCTTAACAAATATTAGATGATATCATTTCACATAAAATGTGAACACAATCCTCTTTCAGATTAAAATATGCAAGGACCTTGACATTTTCTCTCTGATCGAAATTTCATATCCAATTACAGATTTCTTTTCTCTCATGTTCCCCTTTTCTCTAAATGGAACTACATTGATGTCTTTCTCTGTGGCTGTTTTAATCATCCCTTTCCCCTGTCATCTTGGCTTCCTGCTGTGGCCTAACCAATCGCCAACTTGAACCTTACATTTGTTCTTGCTGAGTAAGGTTTCTATGGGAAAGAAGAAGGTTCATGGCAGGGCAGAAGCCAGAGGCAGCCAGCCTTCCTATGTGGAGGGAATATTCACGGTCTATTGGGCCACCTGCTCCACTTAGCAGGTGGGGAAGAAGGATGAGTATTCTCGGACGTGATGCTTCATTGAGTGCACCGTCCCAAAAGCCCTTGGAGCAGGCATTGACAATATCTCCTGGGAGGTGCCTGGTCTCCAACATGTAGTGAACAGAACCATAGCCACCCCTGGGTCCACCTGGAATAGGTCTAGCCTCTGGAGTAAGAGGCTGGCATGAGCAAGGTAGATTGGAAAGACTCATTCAGCAGGTAGCTTCCACTGGAGGCAAGGAAATTGCATGCTTGGCAGTGAGATGGAGACCCAATCCTGTGGTCTGTACTAACACACAAGGTGAGGAATAGCCTGATGGCCAAGGGACATGGGAGTCTGTGGCTTTCTTAAGTTTCCCTGAGGCTGGATCAGAGGTAGCATGCTCTCCTCCTTGTTCTGGCCTGGATTTAGAGATGGAAGGCACAGGTGACTTCTGCTGGGTGGGTCTGGAGAAGAAAGGACATAGTGCCATTGTCTTAACCAAACATTCCACAGAGCTGCCTGTCGCCAGGCTGGGCCTTGCAGACAGGTCAACAAATAATGATCCCCCGGTGTGGTTCTTGCTGTAATAGACTAAGTACCAGGGATTATGGGAGCACAGTGCAGACTTTATGCAGGGCCCTTGGCAAATATTTGTGGACTGACTGTTGAATGAAGACTCTGTACCTTGGGAACAAACAGCAGAAAACCCTGCTTTTCCCTGGAGAAGCCAGGAAGTCCTCCAGGGTGGTTGGGATTAAGTAGCTCTTAGGGTAAGGAAGAGAATGTTACCAGAGGGAACAGTGTCCCTGGGTAGAGAGGGAAGAATGCACATGTGTATTTGGGGAAGACCGGAAGATTGTTGTGCTTGGGAGAGAGGATGAAAGAAACTGAGGAGTAGAGGAAGAGCTGGAGAAGCAGGCCTAAAAGACTTCAATTGACAAGATAAGGAGTGTGGATCTTAGAGCAAAGCAGGCAAGCAGAGATAGAGATAGCAAGAAGGTCAACGACAGGGTCAAGTACATCAAGACCAGCTTCTGAGAAGCTGCAGATAAGTCAGATAGAGCTTATCAAATCATCTCCCCTTGTTGTTGTGATAGATTGAACATCCTTAGTTTAAAAATCTAAAATTCCAAATGATCCAAAGTGGGAAAACTTTTGAGAATGTAACATGACATGGACAGAAAATTCCATACCTGATCCCATGTCAAAGTTTGCAGTCAAAACCCATCAAATTATTAAAGATATTGTATAAAAGTCACCTTTAGGCTACGTGTATAGGTGTTCATGAAACAAACAAATTTCCTGTTTGGACTTGGTTTCCTTCCACAAGACGTCTTATTACATACATGCAAATACTCCAAAATCCAAAATTCATTAAGTAAATAAATAAATAATCCCACTTTGAAACACTTCTGATCTCTGGCATTTCAGGGACACTCAACCTGTAGAGTGGTTTTGTCTCTATGACTACTTAGGAATGGGTGACTCCTAAACTCCAAGCTTTCCTGTCCTGGTCCCTGCTATCCTCAAATAGAACCAAAACATCACAGTCATTATGACCTAATATAAGAAAGTCTGCTAATGAGACCATCAGAAACTAAGGATGATGCCACAGAAAGATGCAGCTCTTGTGATGAGGAGAGTGCAGCCCCTTTCCTGGGGTCTCTGAAAGATTTAGCATGGCAGATGTTGACAGGTTGTTCACTGCCTATGGTAAGTGATTTCCCTGAGGGTCAGATTGCACAAGGAAAGTCAAATGCTAAAGATGCCAGCTAAGGAGTCTGGGGACTAGAGTTATCATCCTCCTGTGTGATAGGCTTTTTAACATTTTTTTCCTCTTTTCTTATGCAAACTGCTGCTACATCCAGACCTGCATTAGCTCTCTCCCATGGTTTGAAAACCTTTTAAGTGGGATTTCGTATCTAGTTTTTCCCCCACCAATGCAGAGTGGCTTCCAAACTTTGTATAGTGTAGACCCATCAGTAAACAAATTGAAATATATCATATATATGCACACACCCATACACATACATATATTTATTAACTGCATAAATATACTACTTTAAAGGTGTATCAATTGCTTTTAAAACCTGCAAACAGAAGTAATTTTTAAAAGGCTGGGATATAGAAAATGTCTCAGTAGGTGTTGTGAAAGTTTTCTTCCTGTATCACAGGGGATTTTCATGTGCAAGGGTCACTGAATCCATTGCTCTCATGGGCTCTCTTTGCTGGTCCAGAGCAGGCTTCACACTGCAGCTCTGATCAGGTAAAATAGAGTTCTAATACCTTCCCCAGCTAGTGGGATCTGAGCTCCTTCTACGTCATTATCGTGAGATAACTTCTCAGGCTGGTTGATTGGTTTTTCTGAACAAGCCCAGTTCCGAGCAGACTCTAGGACTTAGTTCTGGTGCCTGGGTAGAAAGCCCATCCCCAGCCATGCTGCCTCCCACTCCGGATATGAGCTCAAGGCACTCGACTTTACTCTCCAAGGAACGAATGAACAAACAAACAAACAAAAAGTGTGCCAAATATCTGAGGTTTTAGTTACAATAAAAAGACCACAACTGCATTCATTGAGAGTCCAGCATTCAAATGACTCTGACACACATGTGACATTTACTGTCTCAGACCCTAACTTATGGTAGGGATCATTACCACAGTTTCCAAAGGGAGGACTGAATTCACACAAGTGAGGGACCTACTCAAGTCACATAGTGACCAAGAGGCCCAGCTAGACCTGGCATCCTGGTTTGCATGGGTCTAGAGCTCATGTTTTCCCCTCACCCACTGTTCTTCTGATAAAACAATAGGAAAGAAAAAAGTGACAATTCAATTTCATCCACCCCTGAGGACTCCCCCACCTGGTGCTCTTCCCCAGTTGGAGCCCCCTTCTCCTTGAATCCAAGGTTCCCCGTAAGTGGGGATAAGGCTTTCACACCTACCCACTTCACAAGGCTGTTGGCAGGATTAAAGAGCTAATGTTTGCAAAATACTTTGAGCTTCAAGAAAAGGCAGGCGCCAAAGAACTACAAAGGGTTATTAAGAGGGTAGACTTCAAATCCCCTTAACAAGCTCCCTCCCCTCCGAGCTAACCTGGTGTGGATCCTCCTTCTGTCTCCCAAAGGCCATAGCTGCTCCTCTCTGTCCCTTGAGGGAGAAAGTGACAGTCTCTTGTCCTACTTCCTCTACTTCCATGACTTTCACCCCTTCCAAATCCTAGCCACAGGTATTTTAATATGGCCCATGGAATCCTTATAATGTGTAGAATCCAAGCATAATGAGGGCCCTTGAAGAGCATCTCCTTCAACTCGCTGCACAGTTGAGGACACCAGGACCGGGAGATGTAGGCACATGCCCAGAGATCAGTGGGAAGGTCACATAGAGGTCAACCACACACCACCATGCTTTCCGGAGCAAGACTCTGCCTCCTATTGCTCTCCCAGGGTTAACTCCTGCAGTGTACACGCAACTGGATCCAAGATGGCAGAGTACATCCTGCCACATCTAGCCAGCCCTGGTCCAGGGCCAGATGCCCAGACAAGGAGAGCAGTGCAGGGGAAGGAAAGAGCAGAGCATCAGGTTCACAGCCTTGGATTCCATCCCCAGCTCCATTCTTTTGTAGCTGTGTGATCCTGGCCTAGACCTGATCTGTGGACTCTAGTTTGCTGACTCCTTATCTAAAGCACAAACGGAACATGACATCTCCTAGCCGCATGCCGTGGCCTACAGCACCGTACCCTGTCAACACAGATGTCCTCTGCCCCATCTCATTTTTCATCTCTCTTCTCTCTCTCTGTCTGTATGTTTGTCTGTTTTTAAGAAAAAAGGCACTGACTTTTATTAATATTTGCATGCAAGGGGTTTCACAGAAAATTGGTTGGTTAGAACTGAACAGGTTGGACTTGAGCTTGATTAATCTCTAAGGAATAAGCATTTGGGCTTAGAAGCCAGTTAGTTATGGGAGGTGATTGTTGGCCTGACCAAAGCAAAATGGAGTTACTAGAGCTAGGTGCCATGCAGTCAAATTTTGAAATTGTCCAGTTTTCCAAAACACCAAAAGGTTCACAGCAACCAACTATAGAATGGTGTTCATTTACCTGAGCCTACATAAGGAAGCCCCCTTCCTTATGTTAACCCTGCAAGAAAACTTTGAAACCATTCTAGAAAAAGTCAATTAGATCTTTTTTTTGAAAAATAATGTTTTCTAGTTGCCAATGGATCTTTTACTTTATTTGTTTATTTTATATGTGGGATCAAACCCAGGGCCTCACACATGCCAGGCAAGCACTGTACCACTGAGCCACAACCCTGGCCCATCAATTAGATCTTTAAACAAATTTTTATTTTGCCTTTTTTTTTTTTTTTTTTTTTTTTTTACTGATTCCAAGGGTGTAGGAAGTACGGAAATTGTAGTGGGTGAAGGTAAGGACTGTGTTCTGAAGATCTGTCCAGCCTCTCATCTAGGTGGTGGCTCTGGCTTCTCCCCAGTACAGGGGACACCTTCCTCACAGGGTGTCCTAAAGGGCCTTGCTTTGGGACAGATAAAGGCAGAGAACGCCCTTCTCTCTCAGAACGCCTGCCTCTCTCAAGTTTTCAATTGCCTTTAGCTCACGTTTGTCCTTTCGTCAATATGCAGCATATTTTGGGATGGCGTGCTCTGATCCTTCCAAGCAAGCTCAGATGGGCCCTAAAAACAATGAAACAGTCAATAATTTTTACTAAGATCACACAGGTTCGATGAATATTAAAAATGTGCTCCTTGGGAATTTCTTGCCAACCTCGGCATTGACTTCAAAGCTGCTGTTTTCAAAGGGTGCTACCTGGGCCTTCGCACCCGCTTCTGCTGGTCCCTGCTGACTCCCTGTTCATGCCATGTTTCCCTGTCCCTCTTGTCTTGTCTCGCGCAGGTCACTGTTATCCCCAGAGCACCATTGTCCCCCATCTGCTTGGCTTGCCGTATTGTGTTGCTCGACTCAAAGTCTGAAAAGTTCCATGCTTGTTCCCTGTTTGTTTCACAAACCCACACTGTGTGTCCACCTGTGCCAGGACCAGGTTAGGATCCAGGGAAGAGGGATGATGGGAAATGGTTGCCTTCCCAGAGCAGATGTGGGGTTAGGTAATGATGAGCCTGTGGCCAGAGGAGAGGACGGAGCACCAGGAAAACAGAAGGGAATCAATGCAGGGAAAACATCAAGGAGAGGTTTTGGGAAGAGGCTGCTGTCGGCTGGTGATGGGGTGGTGTGGAGGACTCAGGCAGGTGAAGGGCAGAGGGTGGGGAGGAATATTCAGGCACAGTGGGAGACAGGTGCACAGGTGGAAGACTTTACGCCTGCATGTCTCTGTCACCACACTGTCCACCTGTCTCCCCAAATAGACTCTGCGAGCCTGCAGGGTAACAATTCCTCATTATTTATTAATGGGGAGAAAGCTCAGGCAAGGTGTGAGCAAATTATGGCCCATGGGGAAAATCCAGCTGAATGCCTAGTTTTGTGTGGTTTGTGATATAGGAATGGTTTTTAATTTTTAAATGGTTAGAAAAATAAAACCAACAGAAGACTACTTCATGACCTATAAAAATTCTATGCAATTCAGATTTCAGCATCCATAAATATGGTTTTATTGGAATACAGCCATGCCTGTTTACTTATGCATTATCCAGGGCTGCTTCTGAGCTATCACAGGAGAGCTGAGTAGCAGCAGCAGAGACCATCTGGCCCATGAAGTCTATCTGGCCCATTATCTGTCTGGTCCTTTACAGAAAAAGTTTGTTGACTCCTGGCTTAGGCTGTAGAATCAGACTGCTTTGGGTCAAGTCCCAAACCTCTTCCTCCTACCTGTGTGACCTTGGGCAAAACACTTAACCTCTCTGTGTCACTGTTTCTTCATCTCAGAATTAAAAACAGGGCTATTATGAAAACCGAGATAATCTGTTATAAACTAGGGAGTATTTAGAATAGTGCTTGGATGTAGCAAGTTCTCAGTAAATGTTATTCTTAGCGTTACGGCCTTGAACTCAGCTGCAGGCTTAGCACATTCTTTTATTCACAGGACGTTTGTTGAAAGAACAAGAGAGTGAGTGAGTCTATGGAGATGGAGGGACGTTCTGAAGATCCTGATTCAGCTGTAGCTTCTCCAGAATGCAGAGAAGGGAACCCCAGCCTCACCAGGCTTAACCCACTTCCTCTTTTCTTCTTGCCAGGGCCCCCAGAGCATCTGCTAGCAATTGGAGCCTTGTGGCATTTTTCTTCTTGCGTTGTTAATTTTTTAAGTGAATTTGCAGGCTGCGGAGGATGGAGGGAGGAGCCAGAGTGTGGACCGTGGGGAGCCACCACTGTGGAATTCCGGCACAAGAGATCGTGTCTGCAGAGAGCTGGGCCCCACCATAAACGATTTCCCTAAGAAACAGAAGCAGCAGCCATTTCATAGACCCTCCTATTGAGTCACATAGGGAAATGGTCTTCTTTGGCATTTGGGGCTTGTGCCACGTTCTCAGGGGAACAAGCGCAGACCACGGGGACAGAAAGGCAGCTTTGCCTTTATAAGCTGAACACTTGTGTGGCTAAAAGACTCCCTTGTGGTTTGGAATAAGGTTCCTGACCCAGGTGAGGCAGTTGTCTCACAAAAACCCTCTTAGAACATTCTGAGCACCTCCATGGTGCTGCGCACCCATCTTCAGGGGTGATTTTATCTGTCACTTGACTGGGACCCCAACTCTTCTGAGCCAAACCCTGTCCTGGGTCATTCCAGATCCTGCTTTTCACTGCTCTTACCTTCCACAGCCACCCTAACATAATCGTGGAAACCCCGCGGAGGACAAAGTCCGTGGGCTCACTTATGCCTTATCCATGGAATCCCCCAAATTTCCACAGACTGAAAGAGTGGCTTCCACCAAGCACATGTCCAGTTGGGGGAAGCTGGGAGAAACAAAGGCAGAAAACCATCCAGCAGGCAAGGAATTCTTTTCAATGCACTTTATCCTAAAGGCTGAGCCCTGACACGGGGAGCATCCCAGCTCTGACCCGCTGGTGACCACGCTGTGCTTCCTTCCACCTTCCTTCCTTGTCTTCAGCCTTGCAGCCTGTCCTAAGATGGGAAAGGGTGCAGCGTGTGACTCTTATTCACTTACCTCCCGGTACATCCAGTACATCGAGAACTGGAATCTCGCTTCAATAGTAATTACCGTGATTATGATTCCCTGTGGAACTTGCAGAGTGAGCTCCAAAAACAATTCCTCAAGCTTGTCAAACCACTGCGTCGATTTGCTTATGAAAGGCAGTTCTAATCAAAAGGGGTAATTACAATATTAAGTGCCAAGCCTTGGTGTGCAAACTCTTGAGTCATAAGATATTAAGCTTAATTGAACTCCATTGAAGGAGGCATGCACTGTCATGTGCTCGGCTTGCAGGCGCACACAAGCTGAAAGCTTCACTCCAGGAAAGTGGACAAATTACCTGACATATTAGCCACTCCGTGAGCACAGTGTCGTACAGCCAGTGCACCTGCTGCGGGAAGCAGTTTCCTCTCTGAAGTTTTAATGCTTTAGGGATTGCTGGTGGAGATCCCATTCAGCCTCCCAAGATCCTCCCGCCTCTTGGTTCTTTTTGGCTGTAACCACCCTGAGGCTGGCCCTGGACTGGAAACCATCAATTTGTTTATTTAATATGTATTGAGATTTTTAGAGTTCCTGGTGTTGTGCGGGGCATCGTGGATGCTCAGATAAATTAGGCCTGCTCTAGGTCTTCCAGAAACTCATGTTTTTTTAGCAAGTGAAGCTTACCAACAGGTGATTAACCTCTAGTGTGAAGGCACTGTAATAGGGCAGGAGCATCTGACCCAGCCCGTCATGGAGAAGTCCGCCAAGGCTCCAACAGGAAACGCCACCTGAGCCCATTCTAGAAAAATAGGGTAGGTGTGAAAGGCTGTAGGGTGACCCTGACAGACAGGCCAGCATGGGCCAACGTGGGACAGAGTGAAAACCTATGGAAGTTATGAAAAATTCACTGTGACCTCTAAATCATATATGCATATTCATGTTCCTGTGTATAGACACAGCAGGTAGACAGAGGTCACGAGGAGGCACGGCAAAGGAGAACAGGAGCTAGTAATGGGGTGAGGCTTACTGGTCCTATTAGGACCATTCCAAGTCCCTCTCCTCACGAAGAGGGTCAGGATCCAACTACTCTCATCTGAGGAATCTACACAAAAATAAGGAGGCAATCAGGTGGACGCCACAGGCTCAGATCATGACACACACCATACACGTAGACATGGCCTCGCCCCACAAAGCACACAGGTACTCCCACAGGGCGTGGCCACAATCAAACGTATACATCCCCTCAACATGTAGAGAAGATGACCCCAGTGCTGTCAGGCACTCATCCACATCTTACAACACAAGTGAGATCTGGGGTTCATTAGTAGCAAAGAAAATTTTCCTATCAAGTGAGCAAAGTGATCCGTCACACCAACAGATGGACGGCCTGGTTGGTGAATGTGCAGGGTTGCCTACAATTATGTGCTTTCGTTAGCAAGTGAATCAGTCTTCAATTTGGCCAAGGTACCAAGAGTAAGAGAGATGCACACATGAATCCATTTAGTAGTTCAGGACTTTTTTTTTTTTTAAAGAACATGAAACCAAAGATTCCAGGAGGAGAAGAAACATGTGTCACTTCCTCTCCATGCTCTGCACTATTAATATATATATATATATATATATTTTTTTTTTTTTTTTTTTTTTTTTTTTTACAATGCTAGCAGTGGGGAAATTACTATTTTCATTTCAAAGATGAAGGTGCGAGGCTCATGGAAGATAAACAGCTAACTGAGGTCACCTAGAGTGAAGGCCAAGGGCTGGAACCCAGAGCGGTCTGGTCCTTAAACCTGGTCTTTAAACTCAATAGAAATCTGCTTGCTTCTATAAAAAGAATAGAGGGGGGATAATTGTATTTTTCAGAAAATAAATCATTAAATATTTTTATCAGATAAATGAATCAATTTACAGAGCCCCCCAACTGATGATCTAGAAATAGCTCAACTTATGACCTTTTGACTTTCCAATGGTGTCACATTCAGTAGTAGAAACCATACTTCGAATTTTGATCCTCTCCAACCCTGGTGATGTGCTCTTCAACGCCAGGTCGCAGCAGGCATCCACATCTCCCAGTCAGCCCCTGGAGCTTGAGAATTAAATGACCGACTACCTAGGGTATACCGTGTTGCCAACATACATTTGGTAGGTTATGTGTATTAAGAGCATTTTTAACACATAAAAATGTCAAATTACAGGAGTTTGTTGGGCCATAACCCGGTTGTAAATTGAAAAGTACCTATATTTATTTTCATCAGAGAAATCAACCACGCTCCTGGTTGAGACACGGCGCTTAGCAATGGAAGGACAGTGCGTGTTATTGTCTCCCTTCCATAAGAACCCTGCAGAGATGCGTTGGGAGGAGCCAGTACGCGTCTGCCACTGCTCTGGAATCATTTGACTCTCCATGTTAACTGATGCACAGAAGGCTTTGCAAATAGTCCTGTTGTGGATCCTGGGGCTGATAAAGCCAAGTTCACAAGCCTCGTCTTCTTCTGATTAATATGGCTCTGCCATGGTCTTCCCTGGACAGCTTGCAACAGAGAGATCAGGACGAGCGTGCAAATTCATCCTTCTTCAAGAGGAAGGCTTCTCAGCGTAGCGTCAATGACCAGGACCTCAGCACCCAGCATAGGCCTGATGATCTGAGAGAGAGACAGATCATCTGGTGTGTCCTGAAAGCTCTAGATTTCCAAAGCTAATCTTGGTATTCCTTGACCCCTTTGGTGTTAGGAACAATTGGAGACGTTTATGGTTTCATTAGTTTGAAAGGCTAAGAGTTTTTCTTTAAGTTCTTAGAATAAATAAATAATTACTTAGAATTTTTTTTTTTTTCACTCGAGTCTTTCCTTTTGTTACTAGATGAACAGCAGAATAATTACTGGGTTTTGTTTATTACTTCCTAATGTGGTAAGCAGTGTTAAGCTTTGTCCTGTTGAGAATCACCTCGGACTGGGTGCCATGTTAGAGAACTGAGTTTTCATTTGATTTCTCTCTATGTCCGGCCTCAAGAAGCAGGAATAGAAGAAGAACATGTTCTTGCCATTTCTGGCTCAGCAGTTGAAAAGCCTGACCAGTATGATTCCAAACCAGAAATAAGCCAGGGCAGTTGAATTTTTCCTTGGGTGGTTGTGAGAAAGCCCTGGAGAGTTGGCAACGAGGTCATGTGAGCTGATATCATTCAGACTGTTCTGATAGTAGATTTCCTGGGACGCTGGCATCTTTGGCCTATCACTTTCAAACTTTGAAAGATAGTGTGGAAAGAGCAGTGCGAAGTTAGGCAAGGGACAATGTTTCTAGAATCAGACTGACCCAGTCACTAGGTCGATGACTCTGGATAATTTATGGTCACTCTCTGGACTTCAGTTTTGTTATCTGTAAAACAAAGGATACTGTGCCAGAAAGCTCTTTATAAATAGTTGTCATCTGAAGTTTAGCAAGATAGAAACATTTATTGAGCATCTACTATGTCTGGGACACTGGATGAAACGCTGCAAACGAAAAGGTGCATCCCAAGTGGTCTTGTCTCCTGTGGTATTGGCATCTGGGGGGAAAGGTGGGTGCTGATAGAGTCAACACACTGTATATACTGTGTCAGAAATGTATGCAATGTATTATTCTATAAAATGTTCTCCTTATGTCCATGGACATGGACTAACTGGTTTTGAATTAATGGAGTGAAAGGAAGTTCTATTGTAGGGGTCTTCAGGACCAGATCTGGGTTCAGAGTATGGGGAGACTGCTGCTTTATTTGGGGAAACTCATTTAGTTCCCAGGGTGGTTGTTTTTTTTAACCTTCACGCAGTGGAGTCTTCTGCATAAAGGCAGTGGTAAGCCATGCGATACAAGCTCCATCAACAAACCTGTTATTAATCATTATCATAATGATCTGGACCAACCTGCTGAGCTTTTTGATGTTTGCTCAGCTCTGCGGATTAAGATGAAAATCTGGGCGTGATCTCTATCGTTGCTGCATTAGGATCTGTGGCCCATTAATCTCAGGCTACAAATGACCAGAGGTAACCTCAAATGGACACACGTCACGCCACCTCTCGCCCGAGAAGCTCTATGTCCCACCACTGCCCCCTGTCCTGAATTCCACAGAAGCCTGGGGAGGGTTTTCCAGGTGAGATCCAGCTAGAACGTGTTCTCCCAGAATCATCAAATACGTTTTCCAAGTGCTTCAGGTCAAATCCCCAGTGGCCCCGGGAGCTTGCCAAATGAGATATTTCCAAGAGTAGCACCTTGACAATGAAATCTGTAAAAGATGAAAGGCAAGGATGGGAGAGGGCTCTCGGACATCGAGACTCCAGGCACAAACCCAAGATCTCAGCACATGGCACAAGAATGCGAAGGGATGACTTTGGTTAACTGCGGGTCTAGTGCAGGAGACCTGGTTCTATTTTCAGTCTCATTCTTGCTTCATGTGGTGGGATCATTAGGGCCATAGATTTGGAAGCATAGGTAAATCCAGCTTGTATTATGAGCTCTGGGACCTGGCTTTCATGACTTCTCTTTCTCTGTAAAGTAAGAATATAAATGATATCCCTCATAGGGTGGCTGTGAGATAACAGGACTTTTGTACCACTGAGTAAAAGTTAGAAGGGAAATTTCTCACATATGTGAACTGAGTGTGTGCTCAGAGCAAAGCTACAGGGAGTAAACGCTTGTGCTCATTAAGCCCTGTCACCTCTGTCAATCTTCTGGCTCTCAGGAGGGTGCAGGAGGAACTTCCTTCTGCCTCACTTCCCTTTTCTGGGCGTGTGCCCACATGGATGGACTAGCCTTGGGGCAAAATGGTCTAGCCTGGGATTCAGGCTTCTCTGGGTGGGTGACCAGGGGGGAAGTCAGGAAGTCAACACTGCAGTGCTTTCCCAGTGGAGATTCCTTGATTTGCCATCTCGATTAAATGTGTGGCACTCTACCAACTCCCTCATCTAAAGCTCCTCTGCCAACTCCCATCTCCTTAATCTAGGAAAACAAAGTCTCCACAAACGGAAGGTAAAAGAAACGTTCCGCCTCTTAACGCACAGGACAGACTTCTCCACAGTGTCTGTTCAGATCGTGGCGGAGTGGCCCTCTCATCTCCTGCTGACGCAGTCCCTCTCAGTCTCCTAGCTTGGTAGCCTGGATGACTGTGCTTCCTGGGAAAAGTCTGAAGTTCTAATGGGCAGCCTGATGTTAAGCTGTCCTGGAACTAACTGAAGGAGGACATCTCAATCCAGGGATGTCCCCTGGGAGTTCACCCTTTTGTATTTACCCTCCCCAGGCCTAGCCAAACACCTGACACCATACAGGCACCCGTGGATTGAGGATTTCATTTTATCCCATCAATTTATTGTATACTCCATATCCCTCACATTCTTTTATTCCTGTGGTATTATTTTTGGCAGAGTGGCATGAAGCTTACCTTGGACAGAACACAGACCATCCAAACATTATGTGCTTGATTGTTCTTTTAAGTCAACCAGGAATTTATTCTGTCTGGCCTGGTCTCTTAAAAGATGTGTCCCTGTAAATCTCCTAATACACACAGGTTGCCAGTGTGAACACATAGGTCCCCACATTTTATGGAAATGACACTGAATCATTCTGCAACAAAGAAAGGACTCTGGATGCTTCTTGGGGGTGTGGCAGACGGGCAGCATCTGGGCAAACCAGTCAAATGGGTGTGCCCCCAGCAACCAGTGGTCTGCTCTGGAAGAAAAGAGGGTTTTGAAATCAGAATGAGCCAGAGTCTAGCAGGTCCTCAGCATTCCTATGCGTAATCCTGAAATACTGTCTCCTTTCTGGAAGAACATCTAGCCTTGTGAAAGGCAGCTCCTAGGCAGTGAACACCAGACTGCGAGCTACTCACGGTTGCCCACGTGTGTTCTCTTGGCCAGAGAGATTTTTCCAGAGCTTCCATGTGGGTCTTCTCTTCAAGAGGGTCCTGGAGTCACCCAACACTGCCTTAGGATCAAATGTAGGGGCAAGGCCGTGGGGCTAGATAAGTCCCTGGGGGGTCCCTATTTTAAATACAGCAGTTCTGGTTTCCTTCTCTTTTACATCTTGAGAGTCTTTTAATGATTTCTTCTAAGAGTAGCTCTGCTTGAAAATGTTCGAAAACCATTTCCTCCCTCCCTCCCTTTCTCTCTTTGTCCCTTCCCCCCATTTCTCCCTCCCTCCCCCACTTTCTTTCTTTCCTTCTATCTCTCCTTCCTCCCTGCATTCCTTCCCTCTTTTCTTCCATTCTTTTCTTTCTCTCTCTCTCTCTCTCTCTCTCTCTCTCTCTCTCTCTCTCTCTCTCTCTCTCTCTCTCTCTCTCTCTCTCTTCTTTCATCTTTCTTTATGGACATAGACAAACTGGGTCCAAGAGATGAAGACTGAAACTAACCTGTTCAAGGTCACCGAGGACTCTGTGTTGCCGAATTTAGCCCTCTTCCTGTTGACCTGCTGACAGCATTACCTGTTTGCCTTCCCTGCATTTTGAATCCCTTCTTCACTGGGCTCTCATGATCACACACTCTTGTAGGGTTCCTCCTTCAATACTGACTGCTTCCTCTTTGTCTCTTTTTCTGGTTCCCAGTATTCTACCTCCAAATTCTGGTCTTGCCAGGGCCCTGCTCTGGGTCTCCACCTCTTCTCCATCCACATGCTTTCCCTCCGTGAACACATCTGCTCCCACAGCTTTAAATACTATCTGAATGTCAATGATTCCTATCTGCACATCTGTGGTTCTGACCTCCCCCTACTGGACTCAGGCCTTGAAAATCCAATGCTTTGTCTTCTGCACTTAGATGTCCACAAGGCATCTCAAATTCAACATTTGGAAAACAGAAGTCTTGATCTCCTACTCCCAGTCTGCACCTTGCCCAGCTGTCCCCTTCTAGGAACTGGTAGCCTTCCATGTCACCTGGTATATGCAATGGAATAGTATTTCTAGGTGTGGAATTAGTTGCTAGCAGGATTACTTCTAGACTGTGGGCAAAAAACTTAGGAATTATCCTTGATTCCTTGATTCCTCCTCTTTCTCTGACTCTGCATTCAATCCATCACTACCTGCACTCTGGGTAACGAGCAGGCATCAAGCCCTGTACCACAGACACCGTCTCCACTTAGGCCATTCATTCCTTGCTTCCATTAGTGGAATAACCTTTTAGTGGCTCATTACTGGTGGTATTCCTGCCTCTACTTTCCTCATAATCCATTACCCCTATGACAAATAAATTTCCTAAAAGTATAAATTGAATTCTCCTGTTCAAAAGTCTGCAAATGTCACCTGTTACACTTGGGATAATTCCAATTCCTTCCACTGTCAGCTAGGGCCCCTGTCTTGCTCAATGACCTCGTGACCTCTCGTGATACTGTTCCTGCCTTAACTCCTGAAGATTCAGGACACGAACTTTCCTCTGACCCTTGGAAGGCTCCGTGATCAATCCTTCATCAGTCGCTGGTAGTAGTTGTCCCCCTCTGCCTATAACGCTCTTTCCCTGAGTCTCAATTTCAAGTACAAATATTTCCGCTGGCTTTCAGAGACATCTTTGTTCATCTCCTTTTCAAATTTAACCTTCCCAAGTACTTTATAACACATCCTCTTGTCTTTATTCACTAAAGCACTGATCACTCTCCAATTTTTCTATTTCTCTTTTTTCATAACTTAAAGTACTCTCTCCCTCCCCCATAGATGTCCATGAGAACAGAAGGCTTACCTGTCCTGTGCAATGTTTTGTCCCCAACGCTTAAAACAGTGTCTGGTACATGACTGACTTCCAGCAGGTATATATTGAACAGACGGACAAAATTGCTTTTCCAACCATGCACAACCCAAGCAAACTCAGGATTCTGATCCTCTGCCAGACTCCCATTTCACTAAGGAATTCATGCATTAACTTCAAGAGTCTCTGTTTAGGACAGAGTATTTTATGGATTTATGTCATGTCTTCCTTCCTATAGAGAATGAAGACAGAAACAAAAGTTTCTTGAGATATAATCTCCGGAAATAGAGAGATTTTACTGCCTAGAAAATAATGTACTTATTCAAAAAACATTTATTGAGGTCATATTACATGGAACTGTTAAGCACCAGTATTATAAGTATGAGTAAGGTACAGTCCCCACCCTCTTCTCCATGCAAGGAGAGAGAAAACTAAGCAGATGATATAGTATTAAAATTTTAGAGGATATAGTAATAACAGCTAGCACTTACTGAGCATTTACCATGAATGGGGCCCTCTTCTGAGAGTTTAAAGCATATTATTTTATGCTTTATGCTTAAAATAATAATGCTTTTTGACATATTTGTTTTTCACAGCAATCCTACATAGTATTTCCCATTATTGCCTAATTTTGCAGTTGAGGAAATTGACACGGTCAAGGTCAGAGAGAAGGAGCACATGCAGATCTGGGCTTTGAACCTGCCTTCTACCATGGAGTGTATTCTCTTAGCACTCTGCTCTGCTGTCTCGAGTATGAAGGTAAGCAGAAATTGTCGAAGGATACACAGCAGGGAATTATTCCCTCTGCCCTTGGGGGCCAAGAAGTTTTGCTGAAAGGTTTACCGTAGAAATGGCACGTGAACTTGGACCTTGCAGAATGAGGTGGGATTCCCCAAAGGGCGCCATTGTGGGAGCATCCCAAGGCAAGCGGATGCCTTGGATACAGCCCCTGAGTTGTCCAAGTGCCTAATTAGCTCTGAAACAGGGACATGAGTGTGGCCACTGCATTGTGAGTAGGGAAGAAAGCTGGGAGGCAGGGCCAGGATGAGAGGTTCCTTCTACTGCAGAGTGAGAAGAATGAGTTCTCCATCCTTGACTATGGGGAGCAAGTGGAGAATTTTAAGCCAATAGATGACACATTCTAACTTTGCCCTAGAAAGGTCATGGGAAAAGGGGGTGGGAATAGGGGAGAGAGGTAAAAAGGAGAGTGTAAGGAAGATGGTCCAGGCAGGATGCTGGGAGCATGGAGGGCAGGTGACAGAGGAGTGTCTGAGGCCATGAGGAGCAGCTGCCTGCGGTAAGCTCAGGCTGTTTGCCTAAGATGTGTACGGGCCACTTCTCCAGTGACAAAGGAGGTCAGCACAGTCCCCTGGCTCTTGGTCCAGCTGCCCCACCCTGCAACTGCAGCCAGCTGTTGCACGGGCTCCAGGGACACGGCCTTCCCTCACTGCCGTGGCTTTAGTCCCTGATAAGAAAAGGCTGCTGTCCTCTCCACACGACTGGGCCTCAGCCCGACACAGAAGTGATGTCAATGCATTTTTGTCCGCCTGTCTGTCAGAGTTCTTTCACAACGGCTTTAAAAACATGCTGAGGTCATAGGAGAATGTGTTCACTTGTTTGGTGGATTATTACCATTTTGTCACGCCTGTGATTGGTTGGAGGAGATGAGTTATTTTGGTATTTAAACAAGAAAGCATGGGAATTTCCACTTTCTCCCTACAGCTGATGTGCGGACATGATCGGAGAAGGAAGTATTAGTATCATCAGGGTATGGACCACCCCTCCAGAAGAACAGGAATTCAAGTTTGCTCTCATGATTATTCAGTCAGTAGAAAGAATGTTTAAGTTTCTGAATTTTTTATTTTAAAAAAATGCAGCTATTTTTGCCTCTCAAGTTTATTCTATTAAGTTGCTCAAAAATGAATCTTGCATGAGAAAGAAATCCTAAATGAAAGAAATTCCACTGGCCCTCGCTGTGGAAGAGTCATTCTCTGGGGTGAATACCCAGTGAGAGACAACTGGGACCAAATGTCCTCATTTCTTGTTTTGGCAGCAAGTAGAGATTGTCCTCCTGTTTCTCTTACTTCTGCTCGCCTGACCGTCTCCCCAGAGGCTAACTCACATCCCCGATCACTCTCTATGGCCAAGAATTTCAGGACAGTATGAGTTTATAAGAGTGGCTAAAGGTGATTTGTTTCCTGTACCTCCTGATGGTTTCAAATAAATTATCTGCATTTGTTTTTTGTATTGAGCATCAATCTAGAAGACAGGATATTAGTTTTATTTCATCACAATATAATTGCTATTGATAATACTGATTCTAAAGAAATTCCCTGTCATCAGTTGGGTTGTACACTATGATTTCGTCCATTTGACACATTTGTAGAGCGCTGTCAATGTTTTTGGGTTGAGGGATCTTTTACTACCTTCGGGATTCCACGGATTTGAGCACATTAGGAAAGGGCAGGCCCCGATGAGGGAGGATTTCAGCATGCTGAGGCGCTATCTCAAGAGATGAGATGTGTTTGAAAGATGTGGCTGGCATCATTTAACACAGAATTGTTTTAAAGTATGTTCCAATCACGAGTTATAGGAAATTCTTTGAGGGGAAAAAAAAATTCCACTGTGTACTAATTTTGGGATATGGTACATATTTTTGCTTTGGAGATTCACAAGACAGTAAAGACACTATGTTTTGTTCAATTTTATTTGAACCACAGTGTTCGTTATGCTTATATTGATCACAGATTCATGGCGGGTTGGTGTATGTGTGTGGTCGTGTGTGTGCGTGTGTGTGTAAGAAACTCGCAATGAATGATTTTCTGATGTTTGAATTAAAAAAATATAGGACCTGTGACCACAACAACACACTGTTCTACTTGTGAATTTTCCATTTGGGTTGCATTGCCGTTAGCTTTTATTTTAAAGCTCTTTCCAAATTTTAAGCAGTTAGTTCAAGTTCACTTCCCATGACTCAGTCTCACTGCCTCCCATACAGTTTTGTTCTCCTTCCTCACCAAGTTTGTAGGAAGAAGGTTCCAGGTTTTCTCCTACCTCTTACTCACTTTCCACTTGCTGGTCAGTAGGATCTTGCCAACAGCAGGATCCTAACGTTGCTCTTTCAGTCAGCATTTAAGGAACTCAAAAGTTGATTCTCGATGCTTCTCAGGTGCTTTCACCTGCATACTCTCTGAGCCATTTGATAACATTTCCAAGAAATTCCACTCTTGGAATGTCATCTTTCTCAAGCTTCAGGATTTTGAGCTACCAAGTCTCCTCCAGCATATCAGCTACTCCTTCGCTGACCCAATACACCCCTTCTTCTTTCTTGCCTCTCCAACTTGTCTATTAAACATTCATTACATACGCGTTCTTTATTTTATCTCATACGATCTTCACAATACAGATGGCTCCTAGGTTAGTAGCTCCCTCTTACTGTTGAGAAAGCTTGGAGTGGTTCAAGGTCACACAACCTGTAAGTAACAGAAGAATTTGTACTTTGGCTTCTCAAACTCCCAATTTGATGTCACTCTCTCTACTCCAATATCTCCAGATGGGCCTGGGGATCCCTGGATTAGGGAGTAGACAAAACTATTGGTCACACAATGAGAATCTGCTAGACCTGCCATACTACTGAAATATTATGGGAAGAAAGTAAATACTTTAATAAACTTCCACAGTAAAACAAACCAGTTCATCATATAGGTTAGAACCCACAATTCAAACAATTTTTTAAGAAATAACTTGAAACTTCAGTAAAATGTTGTGACTTACGGGGATGTCACTTTGCTCTTATTGACCATGAGATCTACATGTAGGCAAATACACGTTCTTCATACCTTGCTGCTGCTTATGGCAAGAAATATTACACAAGGTTCTAAACTCAATTCTTTTTTAATCTTTCTCTAAACAGTATTTTAGTGATTAATTCACTTGTACAGTCCAATCTCTAGTTTCTGATTGCTCTTTTGATGTGTGCCATTCATTCGCAAATGTCTTCCTTCATTTAAGAGAACTTGAGGGCTGGGGAGATAGCTCAGTTGGTAAAGTGCTTGCCTTACAAGCACAAGGTTGTGGGTTCAATTCCCAGCACCAAAAAAAGAGAGAGAACTTGAGTGAGCAACTATCAATATACAGGACATATCTAACTGCCTCCATGTGTCTATCCAGAACATTAAACTAAACATTTAAGAAATAAGGCTCCTTATTGCCCTTCTTGTGCACCTGTTTACAGGCTCCTTCTCAGTGAATGCTGTTCTCCAATCACTCATGCTTGAGCTAGACATAATCCCTAGACATAATCTTTGCCATCATCCTGGCATTTGTAGAGTTGACAGCATTAGTGGCCTAGATGTTCCCCTTTCCCGTTTATGGCCATCCTGAGTCCACGGACCACCCTATTGTTCATGCCTAGATCAGTGGTTCTCAAGTAATAATTCTTAAAAAATTTTGCCTCCAAGAAAACAGTTGGCAGCATCTGGAGATGATTCTGCTCATCACAGCTGGCAGCTGGTGGGCAGAGGCCAGGGATACAGCTAAGCAATGTGCAGAACAACCCCTGATAATACTGGTCTCATCTATGGGAAAATCCTGCTCATTGGGTTCCTGCCTCTCTGCATCTGCTTCACTCTCTACTCAGAGATTAAAGTTTTGATAGCAAATATCTTCTGATGTCACCTCGCTGATGAGAAGTTTCAGTGATTCCTAGCAAATCTCAAAAACATGTCATTCAAGATTCTCCAAAATAGTTCTAGTCTTAGTTCCCACTTCCTCCCTTCATGCCACACAGTCATCCCTCCATACCTAGAGTTTAACAGGCCAGGCTGACTCCTCCCAGGTGTGGCCACACTTCTTACACCAGGTAGGCACCCCCTGATGCCTTCGTCTTGTTTCCCTCACTCTCACCCCTCCTGCCACTGTCCATGAGAATCCCTCCCTCCCTCCAACCCAACCCCAAAGGCTGCTTTTACTTTCCAAAGCCTGCTGCCCCCTGATGGAGGAGAGCTTTTCCCAACTCTGCTCTGGCTGGGGTGCCAGCATCAAGGTGCGAACTCCTTGGGAAATTCGGGGGAATACACACTTTGATTTGCACAATACTGAGCCTGGTGTGGCATGTTTCAGGAATGCAATTAAGAAGGGAGAAGAGGACAGGTTAAAGGATTTGGAAAATATGTGCCCAGTGGCCAAAAGTGTCTCCTCGGAACACAGATGGTGTGAGGAGGGTGCCGAAAACCGGAGGCTTGGTTCCTCTGCGTCTGGAACACTCATCTGCCGTCACAGGATGTCTACCATCTTTCTTTATGCTCTTTCTCTTTCCCTGTCTTCCTCCCTCTCAATTTCTTCTTTCTCTCCTACCGTCTTCCTTCCTTTTTTCATTATCTTCTTGTAAAACATTCATTTTTAGAGGGAAGAATAATCACATTACTACCAAGAATACAGAATTGATTCTTGGAAGGAGGGGAAAAGAAAGAAACCTTAGGGATTAGCAATGTTTTGTGGCCCTCCAAACCTCAGTCCTTTCTGACAGATTTTACTACTTCCTTTTTGAGAGTAATTTACATTTTAGTTTATTTTTTTCTTTTCATGTGTGTATGGGAAGACAGCAATAATTTTAAAATTTTTAAAAAGGCTGTTTTAGAGCAAGATAAAGGATATACACACCCACAAGCATATTTTTTAAACTCTCATGAAAAAAATCTTTGAACGTTCTGGTGTCTCTCATCTCTAAATAGAGAAAATATAACTGAGCCTCCACTTGGGGTGGAATTCACTCACATATTACTTTCTCCAGTTGTCAATAAATAATAAGGCTCAGAGAAGTGGGTGTAATCCTAGATTAAGGAGCTCAGTAAAGTGCCTACTAAATCATAAGGGTTTCAAAGTTTAAGAGAAAGGAAGCATTAAAGCACCGAGAAGAGAGTCTGACACCTGCCAGGTCCTCTGTTACATCAGTCATTAGCATCAGCAGCAGCGGCTGCCTGATTATTTTCGCTACATCCCAGGCTCTGTGCTCAGGTGGCATTGAACAAAACAGACAGTCTCCATCTTAACGTAACTCATACTCTTGTGGGTGAGACAGGAAATCACCAAGCCAAGCACAGTTGTGAACGGTGATGAGTTTGGGAGCTGGGGGGGGCGTGTGATTTCATGGTGGGGAGAGGGGCAGGAGAGATGGGGAAGGCTCCCTGGGGCCATGATGATGAACTGAGATCTGAAGAATGAGTTTAGTTAGCACGAGTTCCATGAGTGAATGAGGATGTGACAAGTGGTCCCCTGGGAAGTATAAAAATGAAGGAAGGCTTCTGAGCAGAAAGGAATGTAGAGTATTCTCAAAAGAAAGAGACACCTAGGTACCCAAATCTGGGAAAGGGAGGTGAAAAATGGCCCCGGATGTATGCAGGAGGTGGCTGGGCTCTGTCCAGCCAGGGTATTATAGACTGAGGTATGAAATTTAGTTTTACCCCAAGATAAGCTGCAAACTGTTGGAGGTTTAAGTAGGGTGTGACATGCTATGAGTTAAGTCATCGTGGTGAGAAGGGATTGGTGTGAATGGGAGGAATGAGTGGCAATAATGGAAGGGCAGTGGTTGGTGAAGGGTTCTTTCAGTAGTTCAGGTCTAGGGTGTTGAAAGTGGAGTTGGCAAGATGTATCGGTGTGAAGATATCCAGATAGAATGGACCACCCGTAGGAGGTGAGCAGGAGGGAGGTATCATGAACAGCCCTGCAGTGTTTGGCTTGGGGAGTTACATGGATGATGGTAGCCTGCCTGGAGCCACCCACCTGGCAGCCAGCAGAGACAATAAATAGCCTCTTACCCAAGGCTGGGGTTGACGACAGGTAACACACTGCAGCAGGTCCACAGTGGTCAGAGTTATGGACTTCTGTTCTAGTTCATGTTGAGTGAGCCATTGTGTCCTCGCTATGGACCTTGTGGAAAAGTTCATTCCAAGTCCGAAGCTTCTAGTAAACTTGGACTTGGAGATAAAGAACCTGGATTAAAATTCTACAGCATGGGCAGGCTACTCAGTGGCACTGAGCTAGAGTCCTCATGCTATTCAACACAGATAGTCAAAATGCCCACTCTGGCAGATGGTGCTATGGAGAAGAGACAGGTCTGACTGCAATAGGTAGAGCTGAGTCTGAATCTGGGGACCGTATTTGCATCCTCTCCTCAAGGTTGTCTATCAAGTCATACTCTTATATTTTCCTCTATAAGAGGAGTTGTTTTGCTCTGCTCTGCAATTCCAGGTGAACTCAGCTGCAATTTCTTGCATGTTAGCAGTTCAGGGAGGGTGGGGTTGAGGGCACAGCCTGTCCCCTGTTGTTCACTGTCACCAGGTGGGTACTGGCATGTTTTCTGTGCTTGATATTGGAAAATAAAGACAGTAGTTAGTTTAAAGCCTAAAGCAAAAGAGCTCCAAGTTTAAATGCATAAGAATAACCTGGAATGAATTTCTAAAACACAGATTCCTGGGTCCAGCTACCGTAGAGGTTCTAATTCAGGGAGCTGGGCGTAGCCGATGGCACTGTATTTTCCTAAATTCCCCAGCTGAATCTCAGTTAGGTGATCTAGGAGCAGCACTGAGAGAAACATCAGCCTAGGGATTGCCAACTTATCTGTGATTCCTTGAGGCAGAAATCCTGTCTGCTTCACTGCTTCAGGGCTGATGAATAAACATTTGCGTTATATATAAAAACCATTGAGGTTTTTCAAATTGAATTACTATGCTGTGATTCGGCTTTCTTTTCCATCCATCCCAAGTCAAGTTGTTGATGAATCTGCTATTATTTTAGGAATAATGAATTTTAAGAATGTTCTCAGCGTTTGGATTGACATTAGAGAGGATGAGATACAAGAAAAATTGTGTATATTGCATGTGTGTGTGTGTGTGTGTGTGTGTGTGTGTGCATGCATGTGAGAGAGAGAGAGAGAGAGAGAGATTAAGCGTTTATGGAAATCTCAAAGCACTAAATAGGTTAAAAGGGTTTGAGATTCCTTTTATAAGGATCTGTTGCTGATGGAACTCCATTCTAGCTTCACCATCCATTCAACATTTGCATAAAGACATTTAACTAGAAGTAAATAAAGCCTGGTCCAGAGTGGACAAAGCACCCATCTCACCTTTTGGGCATTCTCCTTTGGACCAGGTGGCCACCTCCTAGAGCCCCCATGGCCCTGAGGCAGCTCCCTGCGGGCTGTCCAGCTATCTCTGACTACACAGGTGTTCCTGCTCCCTGCTTAGCTTTCCCATCTGCAGCAGTCCAGCTGTGCTTTCCCCTCCACCCCTACCTCCTGCCAAGACTGAAATCTTCCCTCTTGGTGACAGGCTGGAGTAGGACACACCCGCCAAGCTAGCTGGTTCACCCACTGCAGGCCTTGAGCTCCTCTGTGACACTCATGCCAAGATACATTTGTGAAAAGCAAAACTCAAACCAAATCATATAGTGGGTAGACATGTGATTTCAAAATACCATGTGCCAGAGGATGTACTTATAGGAAACTCAGGGTGAAGAGCAAACGGCCTTGGAAATGACAAGGGAAACGGCTCTAAGTGACTAGTCTCCCCCTTCATCTTAACCAAACCACCCATTAGAGTTGACTCTCACCACTCTACTCTACTCTACTCTACTCTACAATTCCCACAGCCACGGCCCCACTTCTGTCTTCCAGACTAGCTCATGCTTTCTGATTTGGCCTGTGGTCTCTGATAGATCAAAGTCAATGTCAAGATCAGCTTATAGGAGGCCACTGGGTAGACAGGGAGAGCTTGGGAGCAGACAGACCTGCATTTGAAACCTGCCCCCTGCTTCCGTCTTGTGAGCACCCCAGTACGAAGTCCCCCTTTCTACTAAACACCTATGTTCTGCTCTATGCCTTCCAGATGTGGAGTGAACATCAGGGAAAGGAGAGCTGTGACCAAGAGTCAAAGGCCTGTTCTTTATTAGGGCAGGCCCCAGGAGCAGGATGTAGGCTTGCTGACTTTGTGGAGTTGTTAGCTAAGGTTTACTTAAACACCAGAATTTCCCTTCCTTCTTTGAAATATTTGGGTTTTAAATAAAAATGTTTGTTTTTCTCAGTTATGTTCTGTAACTTTAAATGTTCCCTGTTGTATGTCTGAAATCTCTTTCCAATGGCACTTGTTGTGTGATCAGCTCCTATACAGGGGAAGTCACTGCATGCAGTTTACCAAACAAGTTAGAAAATTCTAGCCTGAAGTGGGGGATTCGTGGATGTCAGCAATCTTTTCCTTATATGATACCCCCCTTGCATTCCAAGATGGATTTGGTTTTCTAAACTAAAAGCCACTCCAAGGTGATATCCTCTTGTTTTTCCAATTTGTGGTCAATCTCTAGATGGATACCAAGGTATTCAGAGGCGCCATGGAGAAGGCAGTCAACTTTCTTTGGAGGTGAGGCCACTCCAACCCACCACCCAAACTCCTCTGTAGGCTATGTTGGGAACACGCTCTCTCCTTAGTAGCATTTTAGAAAAAGGATGGCTGATCCCCAAGATGCAGGTTATTGCTCAGAGGTTGCCTTTGCATCAGAGGCTGGATTGAAGAACATGCTGGACTCCACCAGAATGCTGATCGAACATGGATAAGTAGAGCCTTCTGATGGAGAACAGAAGGGGAGGAATCTGATCAGACAGGATTTTACTGGCCGAGAGGAAGCCAACACTTTAACCCCAAGAACATGACCTGAGAAAATAAATTCCTACGCTATTAACCAATCAACACTCGTTTCCAACATTCAGCACCAGCAAGAGTGTCAGCATCTGATTCCTAAGGGTCTCTACGTTTGTCTTAGAACTGGAGTAATATATTGAGAACTACTATGGGCTTAAGGCTAGGTTAGGCAGAAAGCAAAATAATAACTCAGGTATTAATTGCCTTAGAATAGTGTCAGAGTCTGAGACCAAGTGACTCTAAGGGCATTATTATTACTATTGGTGTTGATGCTGCTGCTGGTGGTGGTAGGTGCCATTGTTCCTAGGGGAGGGTGTCACTTACTCCAGTAGGTTTGACATCATTGACTATGCCCTTCTTAGCCCCCCATCCTATCAGGTTCTCCTACTTCTTGGACCATGACTTCTCTGTCCTCCTCCCATCTCACCTCTTGGCTTTTCCTCTTCTCTGTAGCCCTTGTGGCATGGAGACTGCGGAGGGGTCATGGCTTAGTTCTGGTCTTCCTCCTGCCCTTCCCTCTGGATCTCTCCCAGTGCCCTAGGGTGATCAATCATCCTCACGCCTGTACCTTGAGCCCAGCCCTGCCTCCTACTGTTTCAGGCAGTGGTAGTTGGCAGTGCTCATATCTCCTGTACTGTGCAACTTGTTCCGAGCACATTCATCTTCTT
This sequence comes from Sciurus vulgaris, assembly GCF_902686455.1. Lineage (NCBI taxonomy): Eukaryota > Metazoa > Chordata > Mammalia > Rodentia > Sciuridae > Sciurus > Sciurus vulgaris. The sequence goes on from NC_136476.1 coordinate 65,350,782, forward strand.
GCCTAATTGGCTCCAACCTGCTGCCTTCCATGTTTGGTCAGACTGACGATTTGGAATTGTTCTTTCCTAGCAGTTCGCTTTCTTCTCTATGTTGATTCTAAAAATTAGTTCTTCAAATTTCTATTAGAAAACAAATGTGTTTATTATATATATGTCTACAATACATAAAGACAATTATTATAATATGTACTATGCATATATAAACAGTATGCTTATCTATATACACACATTGTTATGGTATATATTTAGTAGGTCTGTGATCTATCTATCTCCCACATATTATTCCATTATTTTCTCTCTGGTTGGTTTCACTTTGATCTATTTCCTATTGTAATTTCTCTCCCTCTGTGCCTCCATATGCCCCATTTTCTAGGATCTCATAAATATTTGCTGAGTCCATACACTGTCAATGCAGGGGTAAATGAATGAGTGAAGCAGCCTGCTAATCTTTCTGCAACAGGTCTTCCTTTCCATCTGACCATGCTCTCTGCAAGCATCACACCTCCGCAGTTCCATGTTCTCTTTACTCCCTTGCCTGAAAGTACAATTGACTCTCCATTAATTTTTACAGCAGTTTTCAAGTCACCCCACCTCATTACTTTGCTCTCCCTGATATATTGTCCACCTACATTATTCTACGCAAATCCTAGTGCCTCCTCTCAGGCTCTGGGTCTCTGTATGCTCATTATTACTAGAGTCTTGCTTATGACTTCCCGCCCTTTCTCTCTGACCCTGCCAGTTGGACCCATCACCAATGCCCACATCCCAGGCCTTAGCAACAGCACAGCCCACACAGACGTGGCCCCTTTCAGAACTTGCCACACCCACATTTCCTCTGCTTGGCTCCTCATCCCATGTTGTCCTCTATTACTGTCTGACAGTCAATTTATAAGGTCTTGAGACCAGCAGCCATGTCTACTGTTTCTTTTGGATCTAGACCATTGTCAAGAACAAAAATGATGGTCAGCAAAGTCATGATAAAGTGCATGAAATGCAGCATGCATTTTACGGGAGACTATTCTCTAAAGTGCAAGGTGGAACTTGGCCTCTCTTGTTTCCATCTAAACATTACACTTACTACTTTACCCACGGAGTGGCTCAAACCCAGTTCTTGGGGTCTGGTGTATCTTGCGTGACACAGATCTGAATAATAGTGACAAAAACAGTAGCAGCTAACAGTAGCATATTTGGTCACTGAATTAGGCACTGGACTAAGCCAGGTATTTTAATCTTTTAATTCAATCATCCCAACCAGCCTACAAAATAAGTCCTCGCGCCTCATTTTGCAGATGAGGAAACACACCACACCTTCAAACGGGCGTCAAGTCCTGACTCAGTTCCATGCCCAGCATCACATTCCAGAGATACAGAGATTGACAGACCGTACTCCCTACCCTCATAGAGTCTGCAGACTAGGAAGGAAGAGGAAAATGAATAGCTATTATTTGGTTTAATGTGTACAATATCAGAATTAGTAATTAGACTTCCTCCATCAAATGAAGGCAATGAACATCTCGGTCCCATGTCCACACAGTGCCTTAAAAATATTATCTGCACTTTATTTCCACAGTCTTCCTCCTCATACCCTATGTCCTCTGATTCATCATAAGAAAACACCAGTAAATGTTTTCTCACTGGAAGGGTATTCTAGAATATCCTGACCAGTCCTCCTCTAAACTCCCAATATCACAAAGAAAAACAAGGAACGCCTGAATTGTGGTAGAGAGGAAGAACCCAAGGAGACAGGGTGATTGGATGTAATATGGAATCCAGAATAGGACTGGAACAGAAAAGGGCCGCTAGGTAAACTATAAGGAAATTTGAATGAGGTATAGACTTTAGTTAATAATAATTTATGAATCCTAGTTGATTTGTTGTAACAAATGTACCTTACTAATATATAATATCAACAGTAAGGACACTGGGTTCAGATGGATGGGAACTCTCCATATTAATATCTCTATGTTTTTGTGTAAATCTAAAACTGTTCTGATATATAAAGTGGTCTAAAAAATAATAGCATCAACCCTTAAAATAAGCGTTGTGGGTGACTGGCAGCAAGATAGGGCTGAGGAGGTGGGAAACCAGGGTCAAGGAGTTGGTCTGTGATGAGGGGTGTAGAGAGGACAATGGTGACTTGGGTTTTGGAGCAAGTGCCTTGGCGGTCAGGGGAAGGGTAGGCAAGGCCAGTGGGCAGTTGTAGTGCTGGATTTGGAGTCTGGGGGATGGGGAGGAAGACCTGGTTTAAAGACAGGCACTTGGGAGTCATTAAGCACATAGGTAGTAGTTGGGGTATTTGATGTCCTAAACACCATTTTGAGATCAGCAGCCCGGAACTCTGTTATTACTGTGTGAAGGATGAGCTGGAGGAGGCTGGGGGGGAGCCAGTTTGATTATAACTGCAGAGCTGAAGCCTTTCATCCTTGGGGGAGCCAGCTGGTCCTGTGGGCACAGACTGTGTTTTCCCTGCTTCTGGAAGGCATTTCCCGAGACAAACTCTGGCTATGCTAATGATGCTGGTTGGTAAGTTGATCTAGCCTCAACTGCAGAGACCACGAGCCCACAACAAAATGCTTCCATGTCATTCAATACATTGGCTTTTCTTAAAAAAGAAACATTTTAATTCTCTCTTCCATACTAAGTTTGGGGTAATTACTGTTAGATGAAACTATTTTGATAACCATCTTTCTCGAGAACGCAGCACCTCTGTCGTTGGCAAACTTAATTAGATATCTGATGTTAACAAAAGCTTCCATTAAAAAAAAAGTCCTCAAATGTTACATCCCCCAGACTTCTGCTTCAGTAGAGGAGTCAATGCTAAGTACAGCTTTTATCATCAAACTGGCATTTTTGTATAGTTAATCATAGATGTCTGCTGCCCTGAGAGGGAGACGTGCCCCCCACTCCTTCCCCCGAAGATGAAAGTCTTGTCAACGTGGTAAAAATTCATGTTTTTCACATGACACTCCCAGAGTTGGGTCTTACAGACACTAAGATCTCCACTGCCTGGCATTCAGGGACTACCTGGTTGGTAGGGAAAGGATGTGTCTTGGTAATATAAGGGGGAGAATCTTAGTTACCTGGAGGGTAAACATGCCAGAGAGCCTGGCAGGACCCAGATCCACCTAAAGATTGGCATAATGACCGGGGGGGCTAGGAGGTTCCTAGCGATGGAGTCTCAGAAACGCAGTGCCTCCTGGAAAAAGCAACCAAATTTAGACAATGCTGTTTCATCATTTCTAAGTCCTCCCCACCCCACCCCAAACAGGCAAGTGTGTGCCTGCACGCCACACACACATGCATGCACGCATGCACGTACGCACGCACATGCACATGCACGAGAACACACGTTATTGTTTTTGTCTCCAAGCTGGGCAACACGAGGCAATTTTATCAGTACTTTTTCATTTAGAGGAAGAAAAAGTTCATAGCTGGGGACTGCTGGGCAGACTGGGCTCTTGGAGAAAGGAAGAGAGGGACATGACCACAGGGATCCCTGCAGCCCAGCTCCGGCTCCACCTGTCCTGGGCTCTGTAATCTCAGGTGTGCCACCTGGTTTTCCTGCGTCTCAGGTCCCTTTTTAAAGACATAGACATTCCTCTCAACCCGATTAGTAAAAATTGAGCGTATTTCCAGTGTCAGGCATTGTCCCGGGGATGCGATGTTGAAGAAGCAAATCAGAACCTCCCCACGAGGAGAATGGCGGGTATCAAGACCTTGCTGCCAGGATAAGGCGTATTGGGCATGCATGTGGCTGAGCAAAAATGTCAGCGTGTCCTCTCTCATTCCAGGATGAGCAGTAAAGCTAGAGCAAAAGGACAGTCTAACTACAGGACATTTAGCCGCACTAGGCCTCGGACTGAAGGGTATTATTTTGCAGAACTTAAGAAGAGTTTAATCACAAACACATTGAAAAAGCCAATGGGCTGTGGAATCAGAGAGTTGGCCCAGAGTTCTTGCCTTGTCCCTCCTTAGGAGATGATGGGGTACAATTTACTAAATCTCTTTCAGGCTAAATTGCCTTATTGGTGCAATGGAGATATTGCTAGAAATACCTATCTGAAATTGATCTTAGAGGTGATAAAGGAAATACCCTATGCGAAAAGACTTGTTTAAAGGCAAAGCAATGTCCACATGTTAGTTATTATTGATCGTTTCATTATTATTGAGTAATCACCAGCAACAACAGCAGCCGCCGTGTGGTGCCTTTTGGGGCTGATGTTTTGGGTTGAGGGATTGCAGCAGCGACGTTAACACATTTCATAGGCTCCAGAGTGACATCTGATCACTGGAAGATTTGTAAATAAGTCCCTGACCTAATTAGGAGCAGATCCAAGGATTTGGACTTTCTTTTGAATAATAGCAGCAGAGACCATGGCACAGAGAGAAGGCCTGGGAAGGCCCTTTCCCAAGTTCCCATGAGCAACCTCAGTAGCGCTTCTCCTTCTCAGTTGACTTGATCCGTTTCCATTTTGGAGACTGAAGGGAGGGTGCTTAAGTAGCACAATTGATCATTATTCTCAAAGAATCTTGTAATGATCATCAACCAGCAATCCCATCTGAAGCTAATTTCTCTTGGATCTTAGGGCCCAAGATGAGTTTCAGGCTCCCCCCTGAAGGATCATCACAGAGCTCAGGGGACCTTCCCCGTCTCCACAAACTAGCATTTCAATCCAGATGGTACTCGGGCCCTGAGTCACTCAAAAGGGTTGACTTCATTTCTCCCAAAAGGCCAATCTCTAACATAGACTCCTGCAGAGTATCTCAGAAGTTCCAGAGTTCTTAAGGTGGGCTTTCAGGATCTCCCTTGTGCTCCAATATTACACTAGAATTCACCAAGGTTTAACAGGGACAAGCTGCCATCGTTTCAAGAATCTGTCATGTCATTCTGTGTCCCTCCACCTGTGGGTGTGCCTTCCCTCTGCCTGCAGGAAGGATTCCCCACTCCCACTCACCTGGCATCCCTTAAAACCTCCGTCCAGGGGACTCTCTGTGAAGCCCGTGTTGACTCTCACCCCATCTCTCTCTTCCGCTGACAGACCTGGCTTCAAATCCCAGGACTTGGCTCATTTAGCGAGTTCTCAAGAAATCAGTCTTGTTTGCTCAAATTCGAGGAGTTGACCTGGTTTCTTCTCCAGCCTCGGACAATTAGGCCCAGTGCAATGCGGGAGGCTGGCAATCAGCGAGGCAGTTGTGAAACCTTTGATTTGAGGCAAGACTCTAGATTGCTCAAATGAGAGTTGCGTAACCCTGACGTGGGGCAACGGGCAGGAGGACCTGGCTGGGAGCAGGGATTCGGAGGCCTTTCTGGTGTGACAGCATCTCTACCCCAGTGCCACCGAGGCTGTCACAACTCCTGCCCCAACAGTTTCCTGGTTCAAAGAGCACACTGCAGAGTTCTGATGTTTCTGAGGACAAGAAACTACTCAGCTCAGTAGTGAGAGGATCCCAGGAGTCCCCAGGTTCTCCAAAACCCCAGCGACCCACTTGCAGAGACCTATCTGGGCTGCCCTGGAAGCTGCTTCCGCAGGAAAGGGGAGGCGGCCTCATTTTTGGACCCGGAGGCTGACTCTAGTCAGTGGTCGGCCTTTCTGTGGAAGACGCCACCACGGCTCAAAGTGGTTGTCTTTACTTTATCCTTATTGTGATTACTAATAAAAAATCATCTGGTGTTCCTATGTCAAATTAATATTTAATATTAATTTTAATACTCTTGGGAAGCCATTTCCATTCCATAGACATTCCCTTCTCTGTGTGCCTATCCTTAAAGATTTCTACCAATAGAAGGGCTCAATCAGGAAAACTGAACCTGGCCCCCACGTAGTATCTCAGGCTGTAGGGACAAGGCCACCTCTGCACTCAGATGTGGAGCAGTAGGTGGACCTGCTTTTCATCCACCTCCTCCATCTCGGTGGCTCCTTCCTCAGGAGACACTTCTCAGCCCCCCAACCAAACCTGGCATTTCCCTCCAGATCTCGTTTCTCTTAAGACCCTCATCACAGCTGTTTTGTGTGTCTTACTACACACAAAACAAAATTAAGAACGCCTTAATTTTGGAGACTGCAGTTCCAAATTTTTCTGTCATCGATTAGCTGTGTGACATTAGATAAGTTACTCAACCTTTCTGAACTGGTTTCATCATCTCCAATACAGGCTTAATGTAACCTACTTTGCAGGGTAGTTGGGGCGATTGAGTCAGAAAACGAATGTAGGGCCTGAAGGACAGGTCGGTGTTCTGGTGTCACACAGCCTCCTCCTCTAACGAGCTGCTGGGTCCTATCCAGCTCACGGCTTTGGTTTTCTTTTCTAGACTATAGCCCGACAGGTCCCTGCTTAAGAGGTTCTGAGAGGATTAAGTGATCTCACTGATGTGAAGAGCCCAGCATGGACTTGACCTGACAGTGCTGCCTGTCCCCAGGGCTGCCTCGGTTTTGCTTCTCTCTTTCCCTGTGATCTTCTGGGGCACCCACACGGCACCTGGCAGAGGGGCGGTAGACGCGGTGGGTCTGAATGACGTCCTGTGGCCCATCTGGCTACATGGAGGCTGGGATCTTCAAGAGTCCTGCCCGGCGTTTCATAGTTTCAAGGCTTATTCTTGGTCCCCCTCTCTCTGGAAATTAACTTCTGTATTTAAAAGGAAAAACCCCAGCTAAAATGTCAGGATTAGCGAGCTTAGAAAAGAAGGGAAATAGGCTTTGAGTAAACACACGGAAGGAGAAAACGGAGGGAGGGAGAATAGGGGAATCGAGGAGGGGAGTGTGAAAAGGCGGAGGGACAGAGAACATTCTGGAAGAAGATGAGGCTTCATAAGCTTGCAGACTCCTCCATTCATTTATCTGGACATTAAAGACGAGGTCGTTGTCCCCAGGTTGTGGCAGTGACTGTGGTCAGGAGGAGGCGTCACCCTCCTGGGTTCACCCGGTCCCCAGCACTGCTCTCAAGAAGCCAGCGAGGCCCTGCTGTCCCCCTAAGTGGGCAGAGGTGGTGGCCCTGAGCGAGCTGCAGAAACAAAAGCGTGTCCTTCTTCTGTCCCGGGCCCAGCCAGACCTCTGGACTCCTTGTGGCAGCAGAACCCAATCAAAGGCAGTTGTTGGGCTGTGGGCCATCTCTCCAGGGTCCAGCGTGACTCGCAGCCCGCAGAGTGGCAGAGAGAGAGCCGGGCTCCCGGCAGCTGGAACACGTGATTGGAAAATCCGAGACGATCTTATTTGGGAGAATTCTCTCTTCACCCAAACCAAGCGATTCTTAGAAACCACGCAGAGGCCCCCCACTGTCTGCAGGGATGCTTCCTTCCTGTTGGTACTGTCCCTGGGGGGCAGAGGAGGGAGGGAACCCTGTTTGTGTTTTATTCCTGAGAGCCCATAGAAATCTGCGTCCATCCTGCAATGGGCTCTGAAGGGCCAAGGTTACCAAAAGGCTAGGTACCTGCCTTGGATCCCCCATGAACCAGGCGCCACTTCTTCAAGGAACCCGCAGGAGGCCCTATCTAACCAGCCAGGTGATGGCTCCAGATTTGGGGACCTCATACATTTGGGTGAATTGTGGTTTAACATTTCCAAGTCTTGTTAACACAGGTGATCATGTTTCACTTCATTCTCTGGAAAAATATGGGGGCTTTTCATCCCCTCCTCCCCGTGACATTCAGGAAAGAGCGCATCTGTGGTTTCCTTATGACAAGCAAAAGTCCCTAACTTCCTTTCCATTCCCAGTCCCATGCTGGAGTAGGCTTTGCTCTGCAAACTCCTGATCAGAAAGACCGCCCCCTGTGGTCTTGGCTCCTGTGTATTCTGGACTGTTCTCTGTGCAAATGTCTACCAGGTCCCTTCTGATCTTGCTCCTGCTCACACCTACAGTCCCACAATGAGAACAAGCACTTCCCAGTGCTTTTATAACCCAAGGCCAGAATGATTTATTTCTTTTCTTGATTTAGATGCAACAGACGGGCAATAAAATACCTGAATCCCAGATGTACAGCGCAGAGATTTCTGGGTACATGTACGCCTGTGTATTGAGTCTGAGCAAACTACAGAAACTTTCCAGTACCCAGAAGTCTCCTGTGCACCTCCAGGACATCAGTACTCTCCATCCACTGTGATCCTTACTCTCACTTTGGGTTTAGTTGCTCCTGAACTTCATATATGGAATCATACGACATGGACAGTTTAGTGTATGGCTTCCAATTCTTTGCTACTGGGAATTTACCTTCTTCCTTCGAATGTGTTGGGCACTGAACAAATATTCAATGAAATGAATGTATAAAAGCCTCATGCATGAGTCGATTTTTAAAACATGAATTTAAAAGAAAAGAACCTCATGGCTAAGGACCAAATCTCCCCTAATTAGAAAAGCAAAGTCATCAGCACAACTGTGGTCTATAGGCAATATTTTTTAAGAATATGAAAAGAATGATTCAGTTCTATCTCCTCCTCTTCCTTGCCATCACTGAAGAAGAAATGAAATTATTTTTTCTGAGAAGTTTATATTGTCCTGACACCATGGGAGGGGCCTAGTCAGAGGCTTGTCCTAGTCTATAGGTGACGTTGTGGTTGTGATGGGGACACAGTGGCTGGGATGTCACTAGTCTGTGTGTTTGTGGAGAGTTACTGGGCATGCCAGCTTCACCTGGCTAATCTGAGTAGATTACAGGAAATAATGGCTATACGTGTATAGTAAGAATTATAAAGCACTAAACAAAGATTAGTTGTATAAACTAGTTGCAATGGTTAATTTTATATGTCAGCTTGGTGGGGCCACCGTGCTCAAGTATTTGATCATGTATTATTGTGTTAGGGAAAGTGTTATTTGGGGTGAAATTAACATTTAAATAGATGCATTAAGAATAAAGCAGATTGCTGGGCAGGGTGGCACACACCTGTAATCCCAGCATCTCAGGAGGCTGAGACAGGAGGATGGAGAGTTCAAAGTCAGCCTCAGCAATGGCAAGGTGCTAAGCAACTTATCAAGACCCTGCCTCTAAATAAAATACAAAAGAGGGCTGTGGATGTGGTTCAGTGGTTGAGTGCCCCTGAGTTCAATCCCTGGTACCACCCCAAAAAAGAATAAAGAAGATTACTCCCCATAATAGGTGAACTTCTAATCAGAAAAAGACCTGTACAGAAGACTGACCTCTCTCCAGCAAGAAAGAATTTTGCTCCTGGAATTGACAGTCTGAAGACTCTTCCCTGGGCCTCAGCCTGCAAGCCTTCCCTGAAATTTAAATTTATCAAGCCTCCACCATCTTGCAAGGCAATCCCTTAAAATAATCTCTATGTATTTATGCACACATCCTGTTGTTTCTGTTTCTCTGGAGAATCTAACACATTAGCTTCTCTTGTAATTTATCGAGCCGAAGGTTTTCTTACTTATTTGTTGTCCACTTTCGTTTCAGATGTTATCAAGTGTGTTGTTTCTTTTCTGAATCACCAAGGGATATATATTTGAATCATATTTTTCTTGCTGTTAAATTTATTTCAAGTCATATTTTTTCTTTCCATTATTTTCTTGGCCACCATCCATGAAGGAGGGAGAGGAATTAAATTTTTTTTTTTTTTTTTTTTTAATTCTGGTTGAGAAATAACTTCTGCAAACACACTCTACTTTACACTTGGAGCGAGGTTGTCCATGACTTTCAGCGATGTCACATTTACCACCCCAGGGACTTCAGCATGCTGTTCTTATTGGACATGATTCTAACCAACTATCTTGATGCTAGACACTCCTTATCCCCTTCCACACCAGCCTTGTTTAAACTTCCCTAGAAGACTCAGCACAAACCCAGATGCTGGTGGTGTGCACAGCTTTGTCTAACACCACAGTCCCTCTTTCTTCCCACTGCAGTGAACTGATAGGATGGAAGTGAGGAATTTCTTGGCATCCCCTTGGTTCTCCCCCAGGACCAAGTTTCAGTCTAGAATCTACTCCCCTAGACTTTGACATGGTCATGTCACTCTGAGGACCACACACAAGGTGCACCTGGTCCCAGCTGGCTGTTCAGCAGTGTCGGTGGGAAGGGAACTGTGGGATCTGGAGAACTTCAGTCTTCTGCCCTTCTAGGGAAGGCTTCACCCATGCGATGGCCAGTGTGCGTCTCTGACGACCACAGCGCAGGGCAGGGTGCAGTCAGATGAAGGAAGTGGCGCCATTGTGGTCTGTGTTTTTGGTCAAAATATCTTGCTCATGTTCCTGGATGGCTTGACCGATATATTTATATGGTTCTTCCTTAAATCCATCACCCATGATTGCATATCTCTTCTATAGTCTTATTATTTTCATCTAACTTTGTTAGATCGTGATTTAAAAATATGATGAGAATTTCCATTTGTGTTATTGAGTGTCTCAGGTTTCTCTAAACTCTCTTTTTCTTTATTTTCTTCCTCCTTTTTTTCTTCTTCTAAAGAGGTTATGACAGAGGGGAACCATATCCTGGACTTGAATTGTACTCTATTCTCACATCTATCAGAGTTATAAAAACATTTAATTTGATCCACCTGCCCCCTCTTTCTCTCTCTCCTATGTTGGGGCACATCTTCAGGTCTTTGATTCTTATTTTGGCCTGATATCTATACATTTTAGACGCATGCTAATCTAAGTCCCTAAGTCAGCTAGCAGCAACCTAAATGACTTCTTTTGTTGTGTAGCTTTGGCTGTGACGTACCTTTCCCACACCTCGCCTTCTTATTTGTAAATGGGCAATGGATATGCATCTTTTAATAGGCTTGTGGTATGATCATAAATAGTGGATTTTTTTTAGTGGTTAATCATAGTATTATTCTCAAATCTGCAGACACATTATGTATATGCTTTTGTGTGTATTAAATATTAACTTGAAAAGAAAACAAATTATGTTTATGAGGCACTTGTGGTACTGGATACAGTAGGTGCTCAAAAAATGATTGCAACCTGTGTGGTTATTAAAAGTTCAAATTATGAATCTAGGAATGAGAAAAAAAATGTGTGAAAAAAGTGTTTTAAGACATTTAGTTCATTTGAAGGACATCATAGGCCACCCTCTTGTGCATAAATAGCATCTCTCCACACAGCAAATTGAGGTACTGACTCAGTCTGTATTCTAGAGCACTCTAGAGTACCCTTTCATGTCATTGCACATAGAGAAAATAGAAATACTTGCCCATTACAATAAGGCAGGCAGGATGGAATCTGAGGGTGCCTACATGGAACTTGATTTATAACAATCACCCTTCTTTTCTTTTTATAAAATAACTATGATTAGACAAGATGTTTTCAAGATTATATTAAATACTGCATTCATATACAATTTCTAAACAAATGTATTTAAATTTTCCATGAGAAATGAAGCTTACTTCCACCAGTATAACTTTTTAAAATATTCATCATGCCTATAATGACTGCAAGCAGTTGTTGATCATATTTTAATGGTGATTTCTTCAAATTCTTGATTGTAGACCAGGAACTTTCCACACAGAGGTGATTCAATGTTGAAAACATTTGTATGATGATTCACAAATTTCTACAGCTCAAATTACATTTAAAGAGGCTAAGAGTTCTTCTTTCTTGATTGGTGAATATGAAATGGTTTATAATTATGCAACAAGATTTCAAAACCTATTAGGTCTTTCTGTCAAGGGTTCTGGAATAATGGTGGACCTCTGGTGTGTATCATGTGCAGCCATTCTGAGAGAATATCCCTGTAGCCAGTTAGTAAGCTGCTAAAGGGATCCATCAGCCTCACGCGAGAAGAGGTAGCCAACAGAGGAGAAATTTGAGGGTGCAGCTGCTACCTGGAGTTGCACCCACCTGGGTCCCCTGTTGAACCCCCCAACTGTGCCCACCCCCATGGCCATAACGTAGTCCATTCCTCAGTTCCCAAACATCTAGAGCAAGAGTTCCTCCCACAGCTAGCTCCAAGTGTCCTGTTTATGGGACAGTGGCCTTATGCATCCTGTGCTGGGCAGTGACCATGTGCTCTCACTGCAGATGGCTTGTTAAATGTTATGGTAGGTAAGGATTTCTATAGTGCCCTTGATCTTTACCTGCAAATGCCTTACTGTTTCATAGGAGTTTGGGTAGATGCTGCAGAGAGAGCTCAGTGGTAGAAGATTTCTCTCACAGGCACAAGGATCTGGGTTGGCCCCAGCACCATGGGGGGAAAATTTCGGGACACACTCAGTAAATGTGCCTTCTACAAGAATGCCTTTCATCTAGAAATGTGAAGTAGTAGAGGGAATGCTTTCAAACTATTGGTACAGAGGCCAGGACTGTGTAGATTCAGGGGGCGGGTAAAGAGCATCACATGGAAGCCCCTTATTTCACATCTGAGAGGAGTGAGACCCGGAGACAGAAAGGGGCTTCCGTAGGATCACATAGGGCACATGAGGGCCTTCATAAACCTGCCCCTCCTTCTAGTGCAAACAAGCCAGATCCCATGACACCCACTGGTGGACGGGCCCGTCGCTTTTGAGAGACACAGCAGCCGGAGAGCACACGCTCCTCCGGGACCCGCCTTATTTACCTTGTGTTGTGTGTCACGTTCTCATCCATAAACATTTCTGGTCTTCCGTTCGTATTTCCTTTGGAACTCAGGGCCAAGAACATCCGCGCCCTGGAGGACAGCCTGCACGTTGCTTGGGGGGAAATGAGTAGTGTACTTGGGGTAACAGAAATGAAGGGCAGAGATCTTTTGGGGTGAGAAACCCTACTTTGAAGATTCAGGTTCAGATCAGGGTTAAACTTCCTCTTCAGATGAGTGGGGCCCCCCACTCCCTGTGCCCCCCACTGCCCACATATATAAAAGTCTGCTGATGGAAGTTCTTTCTTCACTTGAAGATATATGTCCTTTTATACCTTCCAGCTCTCTTGGATGGATTGGATGTCGATTCCATTGGAGAGAGAGCAGAAAATTTCTCACTGGGAGGAGCTGACTCAGCAAGGGAGGACGTGGCCTCTACACACTGGAAGGAGCAGCCCCTCGCCCAGTCACCATGAGGAAAACTGTCTTCATGCATTGCCAAATGTTCCCTGGGGGGAAAACCGCCCATGGTTGAGAACCACTAACCTGAATATTAAGGAGAAACTGTAAGGCCCATGCCTGAAATGCACTGTGGCTTTGTGCAGGCTGTGTGACCTCGGGAAAGCTACTCAACCCCTCTGAGCATCATCCCTACTGGGTCTACCTCTCTGGATGAGTGTGAAAATCAAATGAGGTCTCATATGAAAATTCCATGTAAACCATCAAGAGCAATTACGGCTGCCTTAACACAGTGTTAACCGGTGGTGGATAGTTTAGTGCCAAGGCTGCATGGCGGAGTTTAAGCCCCTTCTAACATTCGGAGTGACCCGTGACATCAATGTGCTAGGTGAAGCTCAGCTTTTGCTGTCACGGTCTAGATTTACAGGTAAAGAAGCCGAAACTCAGGGGCAAAGGGACCAACCCGATTTCACACAGTGCATGCGCAGAGTCAGGACTCCATTCAGCCACATCCCTCCCGAGCTTGTGCCGTGTACCCTATGTTGGTGGCTTCCTGTTAATTCTCCAGCCCCTCTGCCAGCATGGGGCCTTGGCACTCATAAAACAGATGTCTGGCTGAAGAAATACCACCGCAACTCAGGGTAAGGTGACTTAGATCTTCATCCCCAGCTTTCAATGCCACAGTGAAGTGACTCTTCCTTAGGAACTGCTGGAAGGAAGCTGGAAATGACAGGCCGGCCCCTCCTCCACGCTGGGAACCGCTCACACAGGGCTGAGCGGCTCCGCGTCGCCCTTCAATTCTTAACTCTGCAAGCCTTGGTTATGCCGCTTCTTGGGGGAAACCCCTCTGGTGCCTCGGGCTCATGGCCACTGCCATCCAGCAGGCAGAGGGAGGGCAGAGGACATTGTCCTCTGAGCTGCTTCACTCGAGGCAGGTTCAGCGGCCCGAGGTCATCAGCCACGCTCGCCCCCACCCCTGTGACTCTCTGGAGGAAATATCCATCCCCTCTGGGTCCCGCCTGGCTTTGGAAATGTGTGAAACCCAGTGCCTTCTGGAGCTACATGGCTACACCTGGTTACAGGTGTAACTGGAAGGCAGCCAGCTGGAGCACAGGACTGTATCCAACAGTGAACCTCTATTTTCTCAAGCATCCCGGCTAGACACAGGATTCCAGGCAGCAGATGGTGGGATCAGCTCGTGAAGATTAGTGGCAGCCAGTTCCAACAGAGACCCAGCCACAGGGAAAAGAAAGGAAGTTCCAGTTAGCTGGGGAACAGCCCCCTCCGGGAAGTCACCTGGCAAAGTCCCAAGTCCAAAGCCTCAGCTTTCGAGTCAGAGAAACCTGGGTTGGGACCCAGACCTGCTGCATATCAGCTCTCTGACCATCTATGAATCCTAAGAAAGGATTGGCCTTCTCTCTTCTTTCCCAGATGCTGAAACAATTTCAAAAAGGCTAGTTATTAACCTCCCCAACTCTGGGTACCACTAGGTAACACAATGGACTCTGTTGAGGAGAGGACTCAAGCACAGCACCTCGCACCCAGGGGCCTATCAAGTGCTGCAACAACTCCTTTGAGCATCAGCTCTAAGCCATTGACCTGGACCCAGGACCTTGGGGTCCCTTCTCTGCCCATCTTTATGCAGCAGGTATGGGGTTTGCAGTGAGCACCAGGCCCCAGCTCCAGTGCCTCTTCTAGCCACCATAATCTCTGGCCACGTCATCTTTTCCTCGGAGTCCTCATCTCCTCACTATAATATGGAGAGGTGCTTAGGAGATTGTCATGGCAACTCAATGAGATCACGCATCTCATGTGCTGCCTGACGTGGGGACGGAGTTAATGACGTCATTCTTTGCTTCTTTGTTCCTTCCTTCCTTTTTTTCTAAAAATAGGTCGGAATGTGACATGGCTTTGAACCAACCTGAATTCAGAATGGAAACGTGAAATAAACACAACAGGATCAATAGGCTACATGCATCTTCCTTTCTGTTGGTGTCTGCATCAATTCTGGGTGCTAAGTACCAAGACAGCTCAGAGCCAGGGACCTTTTGAAACTCTCATTCCTTCCTGAGCTGATAAGGATACTGCCCTTGACATCAGCAGAGTGAATGCTAGTCATACTAAATGATGGAAGTTGCCATTTTGTCATCTCTCTCAGTGACACCCAGTTCAGACGACTAAATCACCTGGAAGAAGGCTAAAAAAAAAAAACCCTCAGGCCTTACTACAGAACATTCTAAATGGCAGCCAGAAATGAAGAATCACTTCTTTTCCAAGCGCTCATTTTTCACTTGAAGAGGCCAAAGTTCAGAGAGGTTAAGTGATTTGTTAGGGAAATCAGCTAACACAGAGCCTGCTGGGAATCCAAGCTGACTGTCCCAGGTCCTAGCACAGCGATCTTGTCTTGGCTCCTTGTGAACAGGTGGTTGGCTTCTCTAATTCAGGGAATAAATGAGATTTGAGGTATGCTCATCAGAGTCAACCTCTACAAAGCAGACAGCAGGTTCTCCCCGACTTGCCCAGAACCTTCTTGAAGTGTCTTCTTTCCACGGGTAATTCCTGAGACGTCTGCCATGACCAGGGTTCTGGGCTAGGCCTGATGATGCCGTGAAAACGAGCTATCTCTGAGAAGCTCCTGGCTTATCCTAAGAAGGGAGGCAGACAGGAAAAGAGCCAGCCAACTAACATTTGCTTGTTTGTGAATTTCATGATGGTCATGAGCTGGGGCTGCTGGGGGAGCCCAGAGGAGGCTGCTGAGCTTGGAGGGGATTAGGGAGATTGACAGAGATGTTTCCATTGGAAAGCAACACTTCAGCTGCTTTTCAGAGAAGAAGGGGGTGTTTGCTTGGGAACACAAGAGATCATCATGCAGAGACACCAGATCTGGGAAGGTGAAGGGGCCCAAGTATGAAGCAGGTGACCTGCTGCACCCACGGGTGAGGTGGACCGGGGCGTGCATGGTGAGGGGAGGGCTGAGGCTGTGAGACAGGCAGGGGCAGGTCATCCACAGCTTGTGGCAGGTCCAGCTAAAAGGCTGAGCTTCATGTTGTAGGGCTGGGGGCTCAGGGGCCAGCCCATGGCATTGTGCAGAGGTGTGCCAGCCAGGTCACTGCCTGCAAAGATGGCTCTCAGGGTCACAAGAAGGCTGGATCACTGTGGAAAGTCCTAAGGCAGGAAGATGTTCAGGAGGGACATGCTGGGGGCCTGAGCTAGTGCAGAGGTCCCAGAGGCAGAGACCACTGGCAAGTCCTCTATGCAGAGTAAAGCAGGTTGGGAAGGAAGTTCTTTCTTTTTCCTATGTTTTACTGGTGCGTTGTAGTTATACATAATGGTGGAATTTGTTGTTACATATTCATACGCACACATAATATAACAATATAATTCCACCAATATCACTCCCAGTTTCCCCCTTTGCCTCCCCTCCTGACACGCCTTGGTCCCTTTCCTTTACTGATCTCCCTTCAGTTTTCATAAAAATGCCCTCACCTTTCTTTTCTTTATTCCTCTCTAACTTCTGCATATGAGAGAAAACTTATAACCCTTAACCTTCTGACTTTGGCTTTTTTGACTTAACATAATGGTTTTACGTTCCATCCATTTTCCTGCAAATGACACAATTTTATTTTTCTTTAAGGCTGAATAAAACTCCATTGTGTATGGATACCACATATCTTTATCCATTCATCCACTGCTGGACACCTAAGCTGTTTGCACACATTGGCTATTATGCTGCTATACATGTTTTGCTATAGTATGATAACTAATTCTTTAGGATAAATACTGAGGAGTGGGATAGCTGGGTCATATGATGATTCCATGCCTAGTCTTTTGGGGAGCCTCCATACTGATTTCCATAGTGGTTATACTAATTTACAATCCCAACACTGTAAAAGTGTTCCTTTTTGGGAGAGAATTTTTAAGGACATTGTGATGATAAGTTGAGGAAGACTGAAGATGTAGTGGGTATCAGGGAGGTCCCCAGACTTCCGGCTTGGACATCTGGGTAGAAGATGGCACCAAACACTAGCGAAGAATGATTTGCTTTTCCCGGTTGTAGTCAGCTCAGGATGCCATAACCAAATATCATCGACATTAACAATTGAAACTTACTTTCTCAGAGTTCTATAGGTTCAAAGTCCACGGAGTGCCTGCACGGTCACTTCTGTGTGTGGGCAGGTGGTGGAGAAGGAGCCTAGGTAGGGCTGAGCTAGAAGTCATAGTAGAGAATTTTTCTGACATAAACTTGAAAATTGGGTTCCTGAAGATCCAATCCATGGAAAGCCTTGAACCAGAAACTGGGCATGTCAGCTGAATCCGTTGCCCCAGCCGTCACAGATCTCACTATTTTGTAGATATGGAGTAGGGAGACAAACTCAGGAGGTCAGGACTTTGGTCTCTAGTCTTTGAATGTGAGTCTCCCTGAGAATGACCTCATCACACTCCTTTTCTATGGGACAGACCTGCCTCTGGCAGAGAATGGACTGCTTACCTGACTCCTGGCTTATTAGCGTGAATCACGTTTGAATTTTCTAAGATTCCCTCGTTGGTAGAAGTACTCTCTTTGATCTCATGGCTTAAGAGTGTATAGGTTTTATCCAGTTAATCATGCATCTGGCATCAGTGTTTGTAGTCTTTGTTTCTTTGAGGCTCTGTGGTATTCAAAAGGTTTGGGCACTGGCCCCACAGCCGACGAGATCTGACTTTAGCAGCTACTGGAGCCTCAACCTTTTCTCTAAGTCTTTGATGATAATTGATCAGCTGGAAGTCCACGTAATGGTGGGACTTCCAAAGTGAATTTTGGACCTAAGAAGTTATTGAAGAGATGAGTGTCAAACATCATGGGTGTTAGTTCAGTTGAAGTTCTTGGGACTGGACTCAGGGCCTTATGCATGCTAGACAAATATCCTACCACTGAGCTCCAGCTCAGGGTGGACCTTTAAGGACATTCTCTCCTCTCCTCTCCTCTCCTCTCCTCTCCTCTCCTCCCCCTTCCTTTCCTCACCTCTCCTCTCCTCCTCTTCTCTCCTCTCCTCCCCTTCTCTCCTCTTCTGTACCATGATCCCCACATGGTTAAAGAGCCATCATGATAGACATATTCTACTTCAGTGCGTCCCTGTACAAAGCACATTCAGTTCACCTTCACTTTAGCCTCTCAACCATCCTCAAGAATTAGAAAGAGTAAGATAGATGGGATTAATTCTGCAAAAGAAAAATTCTAAGACTGATTAAAGAATTTACCCAATATCTCATGGATAGCAGAGGAGGGAGGAAATGACATTTCCTGAGTATCTGGTATGTGCCAGATTCTTTGTGTACACTAAGCTATTCAATCCATGAACCAACTCAGCAACTATTACTGTGCCCATTTGAAAATGAAGATGCTGATCCATGGGAAATTTAGACAGTTGTTAGAGAGTCCCCAGCCCATAGGTAGCTAGGCCAGCACAGACCTCTGGTTTTTTGATAATCAGTCAGTTTTCCTGTGTTTAAACTCCCGGTGCCCAGCTGTAAGAGGACAGCGACATTTCTGCTTAGCTGGATTTGGGGGAGGAAGAATTGTAAAGAGAAAAGTGGGTCATCTCTCTTGTTTACAGACAGATTTGGGAATATGTTTTCCTCTATATATAAAATAAAGGAAGTCACAGAGACATAAACCAGCTGCCCCGTGCTTCTGTCAGAAGCCTGAGCATTCCAACAAGCAGCCATCGCAAGCCACGCTGAGATTCCCAAGCCTGATTGCACTGTTCACGACCACAGGCCAGGGAGGCAGCCCCTACGTGAAGAAGGCCATGTCTTCTCTGGCCTGTTGTTTATTTTCCTCTCTTGATGCGCTCTGCGGTCTGGCGAGGATCTGGCCGCCTCAACCGGAAGCCACGAGGGCAGCGATCTTCCCCAGCATGTCCCAAGCAAGCCCCGCTCAGCTTCTCAGGCTCCCAGAAATTTACTCCAAATGAGTAAACGCATTTAGTCTGTCAGACGAGGCATTTGCTAAGTCCAGTGATGTGTGGATCAAGGTCACTGAAGGAAGAGAGTCTTCTGAACACTGGAGAGAATGGGGCAAAGGCCTCCACCTGGACAGCTCTGGCCTCCCTCCCAACGCTCCCTTTTGGGACCTGTGTTTGCCCAGGGTAACCTGTGAGGCTCTGGGTTACCCATGAGGCTCTGGGTTACCCAGGAGGCTCTGGGTTTCAACTCTGATTAGAGTAGAGGGAGAGGAGCTAGGGGTACTGCCGGGCAGGCACTCACACACTCTATCTCGCTTACTATCTTCCTCACTTCTTCCTGAAGTAGCTGCTGGAACCCAGTATACAGTTGAGGAAACGGAGCTTCTGACAGGTGCAGTATAAGGTAACTGGTTGAACTTGCATTTGAGCCTGAATCTGATTGACTGCTATACCTGTGTTCTCTCCAACATTCCACTCCACTCACAGACACAAGCTTAATACTTTCTAAGGCTCATAATACTTATTCTATTCTACTGTTAGTTGTGGATATTTAGATCCAAACCCTCTCCAGCTGAAATGTGAGGTTTATGAACAACAAGCTTTTTGCTTATTAGACTCAACAAGGACCTTAAAACAGTAGGTGCCTAATAATTGCTTGTTTTTATCAAACTCAACACTTAGGTGCACATATACCCCATGACTAATTCAATCCCCAAAGGCCAAAACTCATGGCCATGGGTGGCATTCTCCTTTACTTCAAGCTAGCTGACAATCCTCACTCCCCAAGATTTCTTGTCCATCTTCTTTGGATATTCAAGCAGTGAACTTCTCCAACCCCCAATTTCCCCAATCAGAAGTGCAAAAGGAACCTACGTAATCCAGATCAGTTGTGTAGGCCATGATGCTTTGGACTCCACAAATTCCTAAATCCATTTTCAGGGTCTGTTTTTAATCTTCAGGCATTGTAGGCATCTCCTGGGGCTATGAGAAGAACGCTCTAATTTCAGGATAGAATATAGCCGAGAGCCAACTTGGCAAGGGCCAGAGGGATATAAATTCATAGCGACAACTTAAAGAACATGGTTTTAATAGAAACATACTTCTATTTCTTCTCCAATCACATGTCAACTGTCTGTTTGCATGGGGAGACTGGGCTAAAATAAGAGTTGTCAGAATTGGTAATTGAGGGGCTCTACTTTTCCCCCAAAGCTCCTCTGTCCTCCAGATGACAACTATGAGAAATCTTTTGGGTGGCTGGGGACTTTGTGAAGTCAGCATTAGAGAGCAACCAGGGAAAATAGAGCTAGGATTCACTGTATACCATGGGGTGCTGACAAAATTCTCTCAAGACGATGTTCACAAATCCAGGGACTGAGGTACATTCTAGATGGTAAGGCTTTGAAGGTGAATGATGCACCTTGAGGAGCATGCTGATCAATGGAGGAGACAGACACGTGAAGAGTGACCTTTCAGGAGAAGTGTCGCATCATGGGTGACAAGAGACATCTTTGTGCATGAGATGGGGTTGGGGAGAAGACAACTTCACAGAGAATATAGACAGGCTAGACAAGAGTTTGCTAGCTGAACATGGGGGAAAGAGCATTCAGGCAACGTGATGCATAAAAAACAAATGGAATATGTCGGGGAACTAATGTATTAGAGTTTGGCAGGGACCAAGATTTTGTTGGCAGACATGGTGGAGAAGCAGGAGATGGCCTTGAAGAATTATATGGAAGTTAGATGGTGTATGGCCTCAAACTCCACACCAGGAAGCCCAGGTTATCCCAATGGCAACCACATGGAGACATCGTGGTCAGAGATGCACAGCAGCATGGTGGATGGAGGAAACACGACGGAGGAAGAAAAGGACCGAAATGAGGCCAAGGTGATGATACAGGTAGGAAGTGAAGAGGCCTGAACCAGAACAGAACAACGGGGCTGGAGAATCAGGAAGAGTTGGGGATGTAACTCAGATATGGCCTTCAGCGTTGGCTGGGGAAGTTGGCAGAAAAGTCACTTACTGTCTCCCAAAGACCTTCCCAGGAGACCAGGACCTCAGGGTGGCTTAATTACTGTGAGACGCTCTCATAAAGAAAGAGGAACACTGTCAGAGAGACATGGATCCTACATCCATAAGGACGTTGTAGGGCTTTTCCATGAGGACTGTTGTATTTATCATAACAGGAGGAATAAGAAGCACATATTATTATTGTATAAAATTATGGTTTTGTGTTTATTTTTTTATTTTTACACACTGCATTTTGATTCATTGCACAGAAATGGGGTACAACTTTTCGTTTCTGTGGTTGTACATGATGTAGATACACAACATTCGTGTAATCATACATGTACATAGGGTAATGATGTCTGTCTTAGTCCACCATCTTTCATACACTGCCCCCCACCCCGTTTATTTCCCTCTACATGCTCTAAAATTCTTCTATTCTTCTCTTACTCCCCACCCCCACCCCAATTATGTATCATCATTCACTTATCAGGAAAAACATTCCACCTTTGGTCTTTTGGGATTGGCCGATTTCACTTAGCATGATATTTTCTAATTCTGCAACTGTCATAATTTTATACTTCTTTATGGATAAATAATATTCCATTGTGTATATATACCACAATTCATCCATTCATCTGTTGAAGGGCATCTAGGTTGGTTCCACAATTTAGCTATTGTGAATTGAGTTGATATAAACATTGATGTGGCTGTGTTACTGTAGTATGTCGATTTTAAGTCCTTTGAGTATAAACTGAAGAGTGGGACAACTGGGTCAAAAGGTGGGTCCATTCCAAATTTTCTGAGGAATCTCCACACTGTTTTCCAGAGTGGCTGCACCAATTTGCAACTCCACTGGCAATGCACAAGTGTGTCTTTTTCCCCACACCTATTATTGCTTGTGTTCTTGATAATAGCCATTGTAATTGGAGTAAGATGAAATCTTAGAGTTGTTTTAATTTGCATTTCTCTACTTACTAGAGATGTTGAACATTTTTTCATCTATTTTTAATCACCTATATATCTTCTTCTGTAACATGTCTGTCCAGTTCCTTGGCCCATTTATTGATTAGATTCTTTGTATTTTCGGTATAAATTTTTATAAATTCCTTATAAATATTTTTGGAGATTAGTGCTCTATCTGAAGTATGTGTGGAAAAGATTTTCTCTCACTCTGTAGGCTCTCTTTTCACATTATTGATGTATCCTTTGCTGAGAAAAAGCTTTTTAGTTTGAATCCATCCCATTTATTGATTCTTGCTTTGATTTCTTGCACTTTGGGAGTCTTTTTTTTTTTAAGCCATATTTATTTATTTATTTATTTTTAATTATTTTTTTTTATTTGTACAGACTGCATTTTGATTCATTGTCCACAAATGAGGTACATCTTTTCTTTTCTATGGTTGTGCATGATGTAGATTCATACCATTCATGTAATCATAGTACATAGGGTGATGATGTCTGTCTCATTCCACAATTTTTCATACCCCCTCCCTTAAATTTTCATCTGCCTAATCTAAAGTTCCTCCATTCTTCTCTCTTGTTAAGGAAGTCTGGTCCTAAGCCAACATGATGAAGTTTTGGGCCTACTTTTTCTTCTATTTGGTGCAGGTTCTCTGGTCTAATTCCTAAGTCCTTGATCCATTTTGTGTTGAGTTTTGTGCACGATGAGAGATAGAGGTTTAATTTCATTTTACTACATATGGGTTTCCAGTTTTGCGAGCACCATTTGTTGAAAACGCTATCTTTTCTCCATTGTATGTTTTTGGCTCCTTTGTCTACTATGAGGTAACTGTTTTTATGTGGGTTCATCTCTGTGTCTTCTATTCTGTACCATTGGTCTGCCTGTCTATTTTGGTGCCAATACCATGCCGTTTTTGTTACTATTGCTCTGTAGTATAGTTTAAAGTCTGATATTGCTATACCTCCTACTTCACTCTTCGTGCTCAGGATTGCTTTGGCTATTCAAGGTCTCTTATTCTTCCAGATAAATTTCATGATTGCTTTCTCTATTCTGTACTTTTTTTTTTTTTTTTTTTTTTTGCCAATTTAGTCAGCTTTTGCATCATAGTGACCAAAACACCCAACAGAACAACTTAAAGGAGGAGAAGTTTATTTAGGGCTCATCATTTCAAAGGTTTCAGTCTATACACAGTTGACTCCATTATTTGGGACCAAGGTGAGGCAGAACATCATGGGGGAAGGGCTCAGTGGAGAGGTGCTGCTCAGCTCATGATAGGATCAGAGAACAGAGAGAGGGAAATGGGGCAGGGGGAGGGAACACAGGGAAGATGAACCTTTCCAGGGAAGAGTCCCAGTGACCCACTTCCTCTAGCCACACCTCACCTGCCTATAGTTATCCACTCAATCAGTCCATTCAAACTAGAAAAGACTGATCAGGTTATGATTCTCACAATCTCAAGATTTTACCTTTGAATATTCCTACATTAACAGGAATTTGGGGGGACACCTCATATCCAAGTCATAATATTCTGCCTCTGGCCCCCAAAAGCTCATGTTCATCTGACAATGCAAAATGGATTTAGTCTATCTTCAAGAATCTCCATAGTCCTAACAGATTTAGCATTGTCCAAAATTGTGGTTCTCAAGTCCAAAGTCTCCTCTGAGACAAGGCAAACTCGGTTGTGAACAATTGTACAACTCAAAAGCAATTTACATATGTCCAATATACAGTGACTTGGAGTAAATATTCTCATTCCAAAAGGGAGGAACAGGAGGCATAGAAAGAAGGGAAGGGACCAAAGAACCCAGTCGGGTAAACAAGTCCCAGAATTCCACCTGTAACTATTTATATATCATCTTGAGATACATGGCTGTGAGATATTAGTTCCAAAAAGCTTGACTGCAATACACATGAACCCTCTCCAGACCCAGCAACTTTTCTCAGAAGACAGTCCATGTTACTGGTATCTCTTAATGCGTGGAGTTTCCATTCTTGCCTTAACTTCTCCTTTGCAGCTTCACGCATCACCTTCCTGGGAGCATCCTTCAGGTACTCTGATTCTGCTCAATTTGACTGGTTTCCCAGGCCTTCCTTTGAAATCTCAGTGGAAGCATCCATGACCACTTAATTCCAGCATTCTGCATTCTCACAAAACAATGAGGATTATGCCAAAGTCTTCTGCCAGCTCTTATAGAAACTTAACTCCCTGAGATCATGGCTGCATTGGCCTCTGCAGCTCAGATGGTGAAACAAATTCCTAGGCCCCTTGTGTGAGCAGGGTGCCCCCATGAGCTCTTCTCACAGAAATTTTCTCCTCTGGATCCTGAAGCCTGTAGGGAGTGTGGTCTTTCAAATTCCCAAGATACACTTGAGGGCATCATATTGTCTCTGTGCAAAGTGCTTAGCATCTCTATAGAAGCTGTAATCTCTTCAATAAACTCAACTTCATTGGCCTCAGCTTTCCATGTACTTTTATGACCAAACTACAAGTATTTAAAATTCTTTATCTCTATTTTCTGCTTCTGATTCTCACAATAAGTCTGTTGTTAAAAGTAACCAGCAGCATCCCTTCTACTAACTGCATGCTGTTCTGCATTGAAATTTTATTCACTGGATTAATTAGCCCATAACTTTTAAATTCAGCCTCACTCAAAATCTCAGGACATCAGCAAAATATTTATCATTTCTTTACCAGAAAATAACAAGAATTGCCTCTACTCCAATTCCCAAGAGTCCTCATTTCCTTCTGAAACCTCATATTCATTCCTATCGGCATTCTGGTCTTTTGAACTCCCACCAGAATCGCCCATTAAGCTCTGGATACAACATTCTAGGATATCTTCTGGCCTGCATTTCTAAAGTTTCCAGATTTCTCCTGCAAGTCACTTTCAAAGGCTTCTGAATCACATAATCAAGTTAGTGTCAGCAATGACCCCACTTATCAGTATCAATTTCTGTTTTAGTAAGCTTTTGTGTCACTGTGACCAAAATATGCAACAACTTAGAGGAGGAAAAATTTACCTGGGGTTCCCTCTTTTACAGATTTCAATCCATTGACTTAATTGCTCTGACCCAAGGTGAGGTAGTACATCATGGGGAAAGAGTCTAGCAGAAGAAAGCTGCTCAGCTCATGGTAGGGTCAGGAAGCAGAGAGAGAGGGTGAGACGACGGGAAGAAACCTCAGAGAAGATTAACCCTTTCAATGCATGCCCTCAATTGCCCACCTCCTCCCCATTCCCCACTTCAGCCATGCCCCACCTGCCTGCAGTTACCACCCAATCAGTCCATTGAAACTAGGATGAACTGATTAAGTTACAACTCTTGTAATCTAACCATTTCACCTCTGAATATTCCTGCATGAACAGGAGTTATGGGGAGGCATCACACATCCAAACCACAACACTACTAGATTATAAGTATTTATATGTTAATAAATCAAATTTGCTAACCTGATTTTTCAATGCAGCATAGTATTCCAACTTCCAGGTATGCTGTAATTTATAGACTATCTACTGATAGATGTTGATGGACATTCAAATTAAATGTCCAAAATTTGCTCTCATATGTTTTTCTAATTACCCTTTACCATCCATTTTTCCCTCTTGCATTTCTAGTATTCCTTAGAATTAATTCCTAGAAGTGGAATTACTGTGTCAGTGGATATGCACATTTCAAAAGGTGGCATTTGTTGCCAAGTTGCTTCCTGGAATTGTTTATTTCAACTCGCCACACCCATCCAGATAGAATGAGTGAGTTTATGTTGCCCAACTTCATCAGTACTGATCATTTTCTTTTAAAAGAATTGTGTCAGCTTCTAAGGTGTAAAATTTCATCTTCTCATTGGGTCAATTTGCGTATCCTTATCACTAGCGTGTCTGACTTCTCATTTTCATTTTAGAGTTGCAGAAATTTTATGGATGTGGGTTAGTGACACACCTGTACCTCAGATGCAGCAAATAGCAACAAGTGTGCTGCAAGCCAGCCCCAGAGAGCTCCTTGGCCAGTGTTTGTCCCTCTGCAGGAGGACGTGTCAAGAGCCTCCTGGATTTCCCAGCATCGACAGCACAGGATGTGTTCCCTAGCTTTCCTTTCACTGGAGCTGCACCCACAGGAGTTCACTGCACCTTTCCTCCAACCCGTCAAAGGACCCAGCCGTGGCGCAGCTCAAGCTGTGCTCTGCATGGAGACCACAGCGATGGTATATGCTTGGGTGGCTGGTCCCTCCTCATAGACCCTTCCATGAACAATGGTCCAAGGAACTGACTCTGTTCTTTCTAGAATGAAAGCCTGGCTTGTCAATCCTCTACTGACATCCCCATCATGGCCCCCTCCTTGATTTTAGGATGGGGTCCCGACCCTGCAGTCTGGCTCTCAAGGGCCCGAGAACCCGGCTGCCCCCCCCCCCACCAGGTCCCTGCCACTTGCTTATTTCCCCAGAGTTCCCCTATTTCTTATCCTTCAGGCTCCAGTTTCAAAGTCACCCTTGAGAAGCTACTGCAGCCCTCTGAGCTTGCCCAACCTGAAGTCCTTCCCGGGGCAGGACTGACTGTTTCTAAGTCTGCCTTCCTTCTCATGGGAAGAAGGCCTGTCCAGAGCTGGCACAGGCCTTGGCAGGGAGATAGCAGCTTTAAAATTACAAAGACCTAATGGCTGTTGGAAGTTCCACAGACAGCCTACAGGATTCTGTTTGAGGGTGGCCACAGATTCCCTCATGAAACCAGGAGGGTCATTTAAGACTGCAAAGAACCGCATGCTATCAGGCACAGCAATGTAAGGGACACGCCCTGTCCCAGCAGCCGTAAGAGTCAGTGCCTCTCAATGCTGTCTCTTTGGGAACGTCCTCAATGGAAGGGAACTTTCTAGCTCAAGGTCTTACCCTTCTCCAAAGAGGCAGCCTTTATTTGGGAGAAGTCAGCGAGGCTCAGTTTGGGGCGATGGTGAAGGGCCACCCCCTGTTCCTGTGTTCCTTCCAAGACCAGTGAGTCTCTCAAAGATACTGCATTACAGACTGACTTGATCTGCTCAGCCCTGTTTCTTCTAACTCCCCAGATCCGTCTCAGTAAAATGCTTATATGCAAATTTCCATCTCAGGCTGCTCTCTTGGGAACCCAGCCTGTAGGGATGGCAAGCAAATAGTCATGTGACTTATTCTCACAGTGTTGGAGATGGCTTTGTCCATCGGACTCATCTTCATCTCTTTCCAAGGACAAACCAAGAATAACCAGATCAGCATAGCCTGTGCTCCGGATGGCACTTGACGGAGTCTCCAGCAAAAACCTTTGCAGCCACTGATGAAGCAAGAGCAGGGTGACTGCAGCTTTCGATCGTTCATGTTTGCTCCCTAACCCTGGTCTCTAGTGTCCTCTGCTTCCCAGGTCCCTGTGCTGATGCCAGGCACAGAGACACCTAAGATACAGGTCTTGACTTCCAAGACCATTTTCTGGGGAGGAAACCAAAAAACTAGGGACACATGGGGCAAGTGGAGACCCGTGAAGTGCTGCCGAATCTCAGAGGAGATGGTTATAGACTACTTTTGGGGCCAAGGGAAGGTCCCTAGAGAGGCAGCAGGGAACAGGCTAAGGCTGAGGTTGACGGGAAAGAGAAGGGAACTATACTTCAGAGTGAAGAAATGTGTGTATAAAAGCACAAACAGAATCTGGGTGTGGCAGCACATACCTCTAATCCCAGAGGCTCCGGAGGCTGAGGCAGGAGGATCACAAGTTCAAGTCCAGTCTTGACAACTCAGTGAGACCCTGTCTCATGATAAAAAAAAAAAAAATTTAAAAGGGCTGGGGATGTAACGGAGTGGTAAGTGCCCCTGTGTTCCCTACCTACTACTTGGGGGGGAAAAGGCACAAATAGGGATGCCTGAACAAGAACATGTGTATCCATTACTTTCTTTGATCTCTGTGATGAGCCAGTGAGGTTATCTGTAGAGATCCTTATCCCTGTTTTATGGATAGAGAAACTGAGGCATTTGGAGAAAAAACTACTTGTATACAGCAAGGGGATTTGTGACTTGAATCTGTGTCTTCTGAAAGCAAGCTGGCTGGGTCCATTGCACCACTCAGGAATTTGACTGAATTCTTCAATATCCCCCATTGTGCCCAATGAGGATAAAAAGGAGTGTGATATCAGCTTGCATTGAGGTTAAAAACTCAAAATACTAAAGGACAAATCACAGAATAAAGACCCTTGTTAAGTGCTCTCGGATTGTGCAGCGGTATGCTCCAGAGAACTGTCTTGAACCCTGTTTAATATTTGGTACCAGTGATTTGGACAAAGATACATAAAATCCGCTTATCACATCTGTGGTTGACACACAGCTGGGAGGGATAGAAAATATGATTGATGACAAAATCAAACTTCTAAATGATCTCAGTTGGCTGGAATCGTGAGCCAAATCCTGCAAGATGAAGTGCAGCAGGGGTCCGTGAGAAGACCAGCATTTTCATCCAAACCATCAATTGTGTGAGAAGAGGAGGGGGCGCCTGGCTTGGACCCCAGCCCAAGGAGAGATCTGGGGACCCCACCAGGCTTCAAGGCTGACTTGAGTCAAGTATTGCCATTAAAAATGCACCAGACAAACTCCCATCCTTGCTTTATGTGAAGATTAAACTCAAAATGGTGGATCTCATTTAATGGGACATTTTGTGAAATGCCTTGGAGGTGATTTAATGTGACATCAGATGAATCACTTTAGAGATGGAATGGCAGTGGAGGGACAGTGTCTTTGGATGAAGGAGGAAGTTGCTTATGCCTTTCTTCCTCTGGGAAATGCTCCCTGTGCACCTACCATGGACCAGGCCTGGGTCAGGTTTAGCACAACCTGGCACATCAGCTTAGGTCTCATACTCAGATTCTTCTGCTCACCAGTGCGACTCTGGAAAAGCCAAGGGGCTTGCTGGGTTACAGTTTCCTTGTTTGTCAAGTGGAGGCAATGATTCCAATCTCATAGGGCCTTTGTGAGTCATGAATGAGATCATGTACGTAAAAAGATGAGCACAGGCTTGGCCTGGAGTTGGTATTCAAACCTGGTGCTTGCTCTTACTCTCCAGGCAAATCCAGAGACGTCTATAAATAGGCAACGGGATCCAGGGTCTTGTGGACTGGATGTAGGGTCAGACCTTCAGTTCTCACATGGTGTCAGGAAAGGATGATTTTTCTGTCTGTGATTATCCCCCCAACACACACTTTGTGTGTGTGTGTGTGTGTGAGTGTGTATGTGTAAACATTTTCAAGCTCAGGGAAGGCCCTATCCTAGAATACCTAGAACGTTAACCAGATAGAGTCATCCACTTAAGAGAAAAGCACCAGGGTGGACATGGGTTCTCCAGTACAAGGAGTAGCCAGTAGCATACTTCATTGGAACTGGAAGTCAAAGCTACATGGAGAACAAGGAAAACACGGACCAATTTCCATGGTTCTGGCCTGAAGTTCCCTGAATCTACTTTGCTTCAGGTAAGACTGGTGTCCAGGCCTCTGGATCTCAGTTACATCTGTTCTCAAACAGATAAGAGGTTCTCAGATTTATATAGAGAGGGTTGCTGGCCTGTGTCAAAGTCCAATCCATGACCTGCTCTGATACATTCTTGATGGTTCCATGTTGGGTTACCAGGAAGATAAATCACTCCATTTAGCCCTGAAGCCCAAACCATTGGCTAGTCCCTTCCTGCCACCCTCCCCAGCCACACTCCTGGGCTACCTTCATGAATGTTCTTTCCAGTTCTAGTTCTGGAGGAAGAAAGGGGGGAACACCGCGGGTGTGGGAAAGTAAAGTTCTCGTCCACTTGTATGCTGAATGCTCACAACAGTGCAGGTTGAATAAAGGAGTCTGAGTGTTTGCTTTCCATGTTTGTCAATAAATCTTTCTGAAATCTGACTTTTGATGACAGCATTGATAATGAGGTGACAAAACTCATTGGAGACGGGGTTCACTCCCAATCACGGCATTGCATACATCTCTCAAAACTGAAGACTTTGTGAAGAAAAGGATTATCTCCCTCATGATTCATAAAGCAAGGTCTTACAGAGTAGTTTTTAAATTTAAAAACATTAAAATCATAGAGTGAGTTGTTCATTTTCCTTCCCTGGAAAGATTTTTTTCTTTTTCTTTTTGAGAGTATGTATTTACTTTTTGAAGGGGAAGGTGATAAAATTCTCATTCTTTAGAGTCCAGCACCACCGGGTGAGACTTCCGCTCCAGGGATGCAGGCCCAGAGACCTGGGCCCAGGCCAGCCAGGCCCCAGCCCACAGTCTAGTGCCCGTGCTGCGGTTGACCATCTGTCAACACATGGAGGTGCCTCTGCCCAGTAGCAGGGATTATACCCCACCTGGAGGCCACCATCCTTACAGGGGCAGTATCCTTTTTGGGTCACTTCATTATCAAGTTCCTCCAAGACATCAGGCTACTGAATACTAGGAGGTGAGTTATTGGAAACCTGCAGGGACACGATAAGTCTATAGGGGGGAATCTGCAATACCTCATATTTGCACTCTTAGACGGGGAGATACCTGAGCAATATGAGTAAACAAGGGAAGAAAATGTCCCAAACAAACCTAGATGCTACATCAATAAAATCCAATGACAGCATGGCAAAAGAAATGTCTGAAAGGGAATTCAGAATGTACATAATTAAAATGATCAGAGAAGCAAACGATGAGATAAAAAAGCAAATGCAGGCATTGAATGATTGCACCAATCAACAGTTAAAAGAGCAAATGCAGGAAGCAAAAGATCATTTCAATAAAGAGATAGGAATTCTGAAAAAAAAATTCTTGAAATGAAGGAAACAATAAACCAAATTACAAACTCATAGAAGGCATAACCAATAGGATAGAACAACTGGAAGACAGTACCTCAGACATTGAAGACAAAATATTTAATCTTGAAAACAAACTTGACTAAACAGAGAAGATAATAAGAAATTAATGGAATCTCCAAGAATTATGGGATTGCATGAAAAGACCAAATTTAAGAATTACTGGGATTGAGGAAGGTACAGAGAAACAAATCAAACAAATGAACAATCTAGTCAATGACATAATATCAGAAAATTTCCCAAATCTAAAGAATGAAATGGAAACCAAATACAAGAGACTTATAGGACACCAAATGTACAAAATTACAACAGACCCACACCGTCACATTATAATGAAAATGCCTAACATACAAAATAAAGATAGAATTTTAAAGGATGTGAGAGAAAAAAATCAAATTACATTCAGGGGAAAACCAATACAGATATCAGCAGATTTCTCAAACCAGACCCTAAAAGCTAGAAGGGCCTGGAACAGAATTTTTCAAGCTCTGAAAGAAAATGGATGCCAACCAAGAATCTTATACCCAGCAAAATTTACCTTCAGATTTGATGACAAAATAAAATCCTTCCATAATAAACAAAAGCTAAAAGAATTTACAAATAGAAAGCCATCACAAATCATATCTCAATAGTAACCCTGAATATTAATGGCCTGAACTCATCAATCAAAAGACATAGACTGGCAGACAGGATTGAAAAAAAAGACCCAACAATATGTTGCCTGCAAGAGACTCACCTCATTGAAAAAGATACCCATAGACGAAAGGTGAAAGGATGGGAAAAAACATACCATGAATATGGACTCAGTAAAAAAGCTGGAGTATCCATCCTCATATCAGATAGAGTAGACTTCAAGCCAAAATTAGTCAGAAGGGATAAAGAAAGACATTTCACACTGCTTAAGGGAAGCATAAATCAGCAAGACATAACAATCATAAATATTTATGCCCCAAACAATGGCTCATCTTTGTACATCAAACAAATCCTTCTCAATTCCAGGAACCAAATAGACCACAACACAAGGATACTAGGTGATTTTAACACACCTCTCTCACCATTGGACAGATCTTCCAAACAAAAATTGAACAAAGAAACCATAGATTTCAATAGCACAATCGACAATTTAGATTTAACAGACATATATAGAATATCCCATCCATCAATGAGTGAATACACTTTCTTCTCAGCAGCACATGGATCCTTCTATAAAATAGACTATATGTTATGCCACAAAGCTACTCTTAGCAAATACAAAATGATAGAGATACCACCTTGTATTCTATCAGATCATATTGGAATGAAATTAGAAATGAATGGCAAAATAAAAAACAGAAACTACTCCAACACCTGGAGATTAAATAACACGCTATTGAATGATGCATGGATAACAGAAGACATCAAGGGGGAAATAAAAAAATTCTTAGAGATAAACGCGAAAAAAGATACAACATATCAAAATCTCTGGGACACTATGAAAGCAGTACTAAGAGGAAAATTCATTTCATGGAACGCATTCAATACAAGAAGAAAAAGTCAACAAATAAATGACCTAACACTACAGCTCAAAGCCCTAGAAAAAGAAGAACAGATCAATACCAAAGGCAATAGAAGACAGGAAATAGTTAAAATCAGAGCTGAAATCAATAAAATTGAAACAAAAGAAACCATCGAAAAAATTGACAAAATAAAAAGTTGATTCTTTGAAAAAATAAACAAAATTGATAAACCCTTAACCACACTAACAAAGAGAAGGAGAGAGAAAACTCAAATTACTAAAATTTGGGATGAAAAAGGAAATATAATGACAGACAATATTGAACTACAAAACATAATTAGAAGTTATTTTGAAAATCTATACTCCAAATAGGAAATCTTGAAGACATCAACAGGTTTCTAGAGACATATAATCCACCCAAACTGAATCAGGAGGACATACACAATTTAAATAGATCAATTTCAAGCACTGAAGTAGAAATCTTCAAAAGCCTACCAACAAAGAAAAATCTGGGACCAGATGAATCCTCAGTCGAATTCTACAAGACTTTCAAAGAAGAGCTCATTCCAATACTCCTCAAAGTATTCCAGGAAATAGAAGAGGAGGAAACCCTTCCAAACTCATTCTATGAAGCTAATATCACCCTGATACCAAAACCAGACAAAACACATCGAGGAAAGAAAATTTCAAACCAATATCCTTAATGAACATAGATGCAAAAATTCTTAGCAGAAGTTTAGCAAATTGCATACAAAAGCATATTAAAAAGATAGTGCACCTGATCAAGTGGGTTTTATCCCAGGGATGCAAGGAAATCAATAAATGTAATTCACCATATCAGCAGACTTAAAGTTAAGAATCACATGATTATTTTTAATAGATGCAGAAAAAAGTATTTGATAAAATACAGTAACCCTTTATTCTCAGAACACTAGAAAAAATAGGGATAGTGGGAACATTCCATTGTGAAGGTTATCTATGCTTAGCCCATGGCCAACATCATTCTAAATGAAGTAAAACTGAAAGCATTCCTCCTAAAAACTGGAACAAGGCAGGGATGCCCTCTTTCACCACTTCTATTCAACATCGTCCTTGAAACTCTAGCCAGAGCAATTAGACAGACCAAAGAAATTAAAGGGATATGAATAGGAAAAGAAGAACTCAAACTATCACTATTTGCTGATGACATGATTCTATACTTAGAGGAGCCAAAAAATTTCACCAGAAAACTTCTAGAACTCATACATGAATTCAGTAAAGTAGCAGGATATACAATCAATGCTCATAAATTTAACACGATTTTATTCATGAGTGATGAATTCTCTGAAAGATAATTTAGGAAAACTACACCATTCACAATAACCTCAAAAAAATAAAATAAAATAAAATAAAATACTTGGGAATCAATCTAACAAAAGAGGTGAAAGACCTCTACAATGAGAACAATAGAACACTAAAGAAATAAAGAAAACCTTAGAAGATGGAAAGATCTCCCATGTTCTTGGATAGGCAAAATTAATATTGTCAAAATGGCCATACTACCAAAAGTGCTATGCAGATTCAATGCAATTCCAATTAAAATCCTAATGATGTACCTCATAGAAACAGAGCAAGAAATCATGAAATTCATTTGGAAGAATAAGAGACCCAGAATAGCTAGAGCAATCCTTAGCAGGAAGAGCGAAGCAGTGGGTATTGCAATACCAGAACTTCAACTATACTACAAAGCAATAGTTACAAAAATGGCATGGTATTGGCACCAAAATAGACAGGTAGATCAATGATACAGAATAGAGGACACAGAGAAAAACCTACATAAATACAGTTTTCTCATACTAGACAAAGGTGCCAAAAACATCCAATGGAGAAGAAATAGCCTCTTCAACAAATGGTGCTGGGAAAACTGGAAATCCATATGGAGCAGAATGGAACTAAACCTCTATCTCTCACCCTGCACAAAACTCAACTCAAAATGGATCAAGGACCTTGGAATCAGACCAGAGATCCTGCACCTTACAGAAGAAAATGTAGGTCCAAATATTTATCATGTCGGCTTAGGATCAGACTTCCTCAACATGACCCCCAAATCACAAGAAATAAAAGCAGGAATCAATAATTGGGATAGAATCAAACTAAAAAGCTTTTTCTCAGCAAAGGAAACTATCAGCGATGTGGAGAGAGAACCTACAGAGTGGGAGAATATCTTTGCCAATCATACTTCAGATAGAGGACTAATCTCCAGAATCTATAAAGAACTCAAAAAACTTTACACCAAGAATACAAATAACCCAATCAACATATGGGCTAAGGAAGTGAGTAGACACGTCACAGAAGATGTACAAGCAACCAACAGATATATGAAAAAATCTTCAACATCTTTATTAGTAAGAGAAATGCAAATCAAAACTACCTAAGATTCCATCTCACCCCAATTAGAATGGCGATTATCAAGAATACAAGCAACAATAGGTGTTGGCGAGGATGTGGGGAAAAAGGTACACTCATACATTGCTGGTGGGGTTGCACTTTAGTGCAGCCACTCTGGAAAGCAGTATGGAGATTCCTCAGACAGCTTGGAATGGACCCACCATTTGACCCAGCTATCCCACTCCTCGGCCTATACCCAAAGGACTTAAAATCAGCATACTACAGTGATGCAGCCACATCAATGTTCATGGCTGCTCAATTCACCATAGCTAGATTGTGGAACCAACCTAAATGCCCTTTAACAGATGAATGGATAAAGAAACTGTGGTATTTATACACAATGGATTACCCAGTCATAAAGAAGAATAAAATTACGGCATTTGCAGGCAAATGGATTAAATTAGAGAATATCATGCTAAGTGAGATAAACCAATCCCAAAAAACCAAAGGCTGAATGATCTCTCTGATAAGCGAATGATGATCCATAATGAGGGGTGGGAGGGAGGCAAGAATGGAGGAAGGATGAATTGTATAGAGAAAAAAGGATGTGGGAGGGATGGGAGGAAGGAAAAATAACAGAATGAAACAAACATCATTACCCTATGTATATATTTATGATTATACAAATGGTACGACTCTACTTCTTGTACAACCAGAGAAACAAGTTGTACCCCATTTGTTTATAATGAATCAAAATAAATAAATTATAAAAAATTCTCATTGTTTAATGAAATGATTATAACAATGGATGGAAACTCATTTTATTTTTTTAAAAATAGTATTACTTGGGATAAAATGATAAAATGTGAATAGTCCTAAGATTACTCCCCTCTTAAAACAAACATTGCTCATTGCAATCTTATTTTCACCTACTGTTAGAACCTGTTTACTCTTACTCTTCAGGCTTTCTTGGGTCCTCCAGCCCAAGGACTTTTTTTTGCCAGAACTGGAGAAATATAAGGACCCCTTCTGAAAATAAAGATTTAAAATAATTAAATAAAATACATAGCTCACAAAGAAAAAAACAATCATGTTGAATATGATTATCAAGATAATAGAACTCAGTGATAAGGTTATTAATATGCTTATTTAATAACACATGGCTATAGTTTAGATTTCAAATGTCCCCCAAAATGTCCATGTGTTGAAAGCTTGGTTCCCAGAGTGGCCTATTGGAAGGTGCTGGAACCTTAGCAGATGGGGCCTAGCAGAAGGAAGTTAGGTCATTAGAAGGTGATGTTGGGACCTCCCAGTCTTCCTATTTCTCTCTCTTTGCATCTCAGGCACCATGAGGCGAACATGCTGCTACCATGATGTGCTGTGTCTCAAACCCTCAGTCAGAACTTTTCCTTTCTATAAGTTGATTATCTCATGTATTTTCTCACAGTAATGGAAAGCAGACTAACACATGCGTGGAAACATAAGAGCTAGCCTAGCATCAGGTCTAATACTGTTGAAATTTTAAAATTGTGAAGAAAGAAAATGCCATTCTAA
The DNA here is from genome assembly GCF_902686455.1 of Sciurus vulgaris. Lineage (NCBI taxonomy): Eukaryota > Metazoa > Chordata > Mammalia > Rodentia > Sciuridae > Sciurus > Sciurus vulgaris. Next base: position 65,386,881 of record NC_136476.1, read on the forward strand.
GATAGCCTCAACAAAAGTAATGTGTTGTGAAAACATCTCTGGTTTCAACTAGTGCAGAGTAAAGATATTACCATTATTACTACAGTTTGTTGTCTACATTCATACCGGAAGGAAAGGCTAGATATAAGTTAGAAGTCAGTGATAATTGTTTTCTTTTTAATTTCATCTTTAAATTCTCTCCATTAACCTCTTTTTTAAATTTTTAATTTTTTTAAATTTTTGTAGATAGCATTTTGATTCATTGTACACAAATGGGATACAACTTTTTGTTTCAATGGTTGTACATGATGTAGATTCACACCATTCATGTAATCATACATGAATGATGTCTGTCTCAGTCCACCATTTTTCATACCCCTGCCTCCTCCTCCCTCTCATTTCTCTCTACGTCAAGTTCCTCCTAAAGTTCCTCCATTCTTCTCTCATGCCCCATCCCCCCACCCCCCATTATATATCATCATCCACTTATCGGGTAAGTCATTCATCCTTTGGTTTTTTGGGATAGCATTATATTCTCCAATTCCATCCATTTTTTGCAAATGCCATAATATTATTCTTTTTTATGGTTGAATAATATTCCATTGTGTATATATACCACATTTTATTTATCCATTCATCTGTTGAAGGGCATCTAGGTTGTTTCCACAATCTAGCTATTGTGAATTGAGCCACATTGATGTGGCTGTGCTACTGTAGTATGCTAGTTTTGGTATAAACTGAGGAATGGGATAACTGGGTCAAAAGGTGGGTCTATTCCAAAGTTTCTGAGGAATCTCCATACTGCTTTCCAGAGTGGCTGCACCAATTTGCTACTCCACCAGCAATGTAAAAGTATGCTTTTTCCCCCACATCCATGCCAACATCTATTATTGTTTGTGTTCTTGATAATAGCCTTTCTAATTGAAGAAGGATGAAATCTTCTCTTCCCTTCTCTTCTTCCCCATCTCTTTTCCCCCCTCTTCCTCTCAGTACAGGGCATTTGCCCAGGAAAGCTGTGGCACTGAGTTACAGTGTTACGGCCCCTTATTTTGAGACAAGCTCTCACTAAATTGCCCAGACTGGCCCTGGACTTGTGATCTTCTGTGTCTCTGTCTCCCAAGTAGCTCAAATTACAGGGATGTGACACTACACCCAAATCTATTGCTCTTGACATGCTTTCAAATACAGGTGCTGGCCCTGACTCTGAAATCAATCAGGTCTCACTGTCCTTAATATAGGACACATAAAGTATCACCAGTCCCAAAATAACCGCCGCTCTCTGAATCTCCTTCCTGAGCCTGAGACCTCCTACCTCCTTCGCTTAACCTGTTCGGTTCCTTCCAGCTAGAATGTCCTTCTTCCTATGCCAGTGGTCAAATTCTTACATGATCTTACGGGCCAAGTTCAAACATGATTGCCACAAGCAGTCTTCTCTGCTCTTGCTCCCGGCTGAACGTGATCATACATTCCACAACGTGCAACACCCTCACTTCTTAGTGCCACGTTGTCTTATTGTACAAGCATCTGCTCATTTCTCTTTTTCCCTTCCCATTAGACGCCTGCGCGACAGCAGGAACTAGTGACTTTCTTTCTTCCTTCTGGCACGGCTAATAAATAAGGGATGAGCTGAATGGAACTGAACACTCTCCCTAGCTCATCTGACTCAAACAACCCACATAAAATTTCCTGGTCTTAAATTTGAACAGGAAACCTCAAAAAATCAAATGTCACCTCCTACTTCCTGTCTCCCTACTTTGGACTCAGAACAAGCCTGAAATGGCCCCGTCTGGGATGGTTTTCTTTGGCTAAAGCTATGAGAAGACCTAAGGTGTGGGTGGGAATAAAAAAATAAAGTTGACTTTTCAAATCTGAAAAACAATAAGAAGTATTGGCATGGATTTTTCTGAGGTTTGCAGGAAAGACATGTTTGCCCCATTTTAGTTACTCAGCAGGCTCTTTTTATTTATTTATTTATTTTTTTGAAGACAACCTAGCAGGGAGATGCAGGACCTGGGAGCTGACAACGAGTGGCCCTGGTTACCTGGTAGCTATAGAAGGATATATAAAGAGCTCAGCTCAGCACTCAAGGTCCTTGGTGGTCTTAATGCAACTTGTCGCAACTGCATGCCTCATCCTCTTAACTCTTGAAACTTGGGCTCAGCCAACTTTGCCACACTCTGCCCCATACCAGGCAACAGGGAGGCCTTGGCAATAGCAGGATAGAGAAGACTCAGGCCATTCTCTTGGGAAGGACAGAATTTAGGGGTTCCTAAGAAGAAGCCACCTTGTCCACAAGAGGAAAGGGAGAAGGAAGACACGGGTAAGGCCAGATCACTTTGCAGAAAATAGAGAAGTCCCCAGAAGAATGGGCCTCAGTTATCACAGGTCCTAGATATGCCAAGGGCACATCTGAGAAATACATTTGCATTGACTTTCTAGTGACAGTAGACACATTTTACAAAGTGCAGCTTTCTGTTGCAAAGCACCTTGAGCCAAATTATTTAATCTCCCCAAGGTGTAACTCATTCACTTTCAAAATGCACACCAGCATGTTCAGGAGCTAGCTCCGAAGGGTTTCGTGTCAATAGAGGATTATAAAGTGCTTTGCAAATGACCAGTTTCTTTTCACCCGTTTGCCTTCAAATTGCACAAGCAGTACGGGGTCATCTGCAGGGAAAAGGTGCTTCAGCTAGGACCTTTTCCAAGCCACATCCCCCAATCACTTGGTGACCCCACATAGATCAATTTAGTTTTCCTATCCCTCCTGCTTGATTTAGGAGACAGGGAAGATTGTATCTGCCTAATGTCCACCTCTGCCAAAGATAGATGGAGAGCATGATTTAGAGGCTAGCAGACGTGCGTACCTATGGGGAGAAAGGAAGGCAGGAGTTGTTTGTCATTCTCCCTTTCCGTCACTCTCTTCTTATTTGTTTATTTTTTATTTTAAACTTTGCCAAAGACCAAAATTTGCCAAAGACCATTTTTCTTAATAGTTTTTATTTTCTAAGGCTGGAAACCTCTTCAGTTTGCAAAGCAAGAGTACGTAACTGCTAGAGTGACCCGGATTTTATTTCAAACTTGGAAAAGCCTATCAAACTGGCTGAGGACAATGGTGCATCTCTCCCTTAGACGCCAAGAGCAGCACCAGTACAGGACGTCCAGGGAGGAATTCCTGATCTGCTTTGTATTAGCTGCTCCACATGGAACAGCTAATACATTAGTTCTTAATTTTCTTATATATAAAATAATAATAGAACCATCTCCTTTACAGAATCTCATGTCCCAAGTGTGTGGATGATGTACTCCATCATATTTTGCCCTTCCCCCAATCCCAGCTTTGATTGGTGCATCATAGTTGTACTGGCTGATGGGGTTTGTTGTAGGTTTGTACATGCACACGATGTAACCGTATAATTTGGCCAATATCACTCCCAGTGTCTTGATGTAGCTTGTGGGTTTGGAAAACGCCGTGCAGAAAACTACTTGAGCTCTGTCAATCTTTATCCATGCCCAGTGGGAAAACAACTCCACCTTTTTTATTTGTCTTCACTCACTCCCGTGGTGACCTCGTGGTCTTCAATGTGGCTTGTTTATGAGTCTCATCCACCAGACCCCCTGCCACTCTGCTTACACGTCTCGCAAGCATCTTGAACTGGACATCCACAACACACATTTCCAGTCTCCTTCTCCCTTCTCTACCTATAATTATCTCCACCGCTCTCTGTTCATAGCAGCTTCTTCCTGTTGCTTAGGCTCAAAACCTTGGAAGACTTTCTTGACCACCTCATCCCAAATCCATCAACAAATCCTCCAGGCCCTCCCCACTCCCTAATGCATTCCAGAACCCCTAAGTACTCACCCTATTCAATATTATCCAAGACGCCATTTGATCTCACTTGGTTTCTTGCAAAGGTTTCATGACTAGCCCCTGCCTCTGCACTTGCTCTTGTGGAAACTTCTCAACACAGCAGCGAAAACAGTCCAAGACACTGTGCGAAACCTTCCTCACACTTCCCAGCTGAACACGGTCAAGTCCAAATCCCACCACAGCCCCCAGGGCCTCTCTGCCCCTGGCTCCCTTCCCTACAGCCTTCCTCGTCTCTTGACTGCCCTGAGCCCTGAGCCCTCTCCTGCTCAGGACTTTATTCTAGTGATTTCCTCTGCTTTCAACACTCCCAAATAACTGCACATCTTGCTCTGTCACCTCCTTCGATCTTTGCTCAAATGTCACCTTTACAGACCACTCCATTTAAATTGCAACCCCCCATCCTTCCCTCCTGACCCCCTTCCCTGCTGGACTTCCATCCACAGCACTTTTTAATCTTTCAGCAGTCTAGAGATTTTACTTGCAATGAAAATGTGAACTTTGGGAACAGGCCGTTTTCATTATTTTATTTGCTGATATATTCCTCTATAGATGGACTTGGCCCCTAGTAGACACTTAAATACTTGTATGTAGGAATACATGAGTGAGTTAGGCATTCTGCTGAATGTTAGGAGCATCAACTCATGTACTTTTCACAATGACAGTTGCTTCAATGATTTCCATTTTGCAGACCAAAAATGGAAGCTCTGAGAGATCAAATTTCCTTGTGTTCATATAGTGGCCCTATTTATTGTGAGTTAAATCAGGGCTCATAATTTTCACTTGCATGCTCTTTCTATTATGCAAGGAGACACAATACATTTGAAAAGAGCCTATAATTTATGGCTAATATTTTTTCTTTAAGATTTCTAGTCTTACCTCTTTGTATGGTTGGGTTCTTGCTCTGTGTCGGGATGCTTACTTAGGTAGAAGAGACTCAGTGCCCGGTTCACATCCTAGAGAGACCTGTACATGGGTGAGACTCGGCTCTGTTCCCAGACAGAATCCTCCCCAGCCCCTCTGGACTGGCACAGGGGAGGGTGGAAGACCAGGCTGCAGAGGTCTGGTATCTCTTGCGGACCTCTCTGCTGTTGATGAGTCCTTGGGTTTCACAGCCCAGCTTCCGGGGGCCTCCTGCCCAGTCAGGCGGGCTCCTGTCTCTAGACTTTTCAAAGTATTTTTCCTTCTTTGCTCCAGCTTTGTCCTCTTGCTCTTTGCTTGACGTTGCAGCTGGCCACACAGGCCAAACTGGCTATTTTTACTGACAAGCGGCCACCAGCCCATATGGTTTCCATTACCACAAACTGTTACCTTCATTGAGACCAGTTTGCAAATGAGTGGACTGCAGATAATGCAGATGTCAAGTCCAAGCGGCCACTCCCCGGGCTCCCTGGATTTACCTTGGCAGGTATGTTGGTCTTGATCAGTGTCCTTTAAAAGCAAATTGGATTGGACAAAATGCTGATTAATTACTCAGGTAATTTTATTTTATTTTTTATCTTCTTCTTTTCTTCCATGTCCAATTCAGTAGGTTTTCAAGAGGTTCAAGTTGTAAAACCAGGCTACTTTACACAGAGAGACACGTTCAAATTCGAAAAAGGAAATTTTGTTCCTTTCCAGTTTGAGAGTTTGCTCCATGATGATACTTCCATAGATGTGACAGGTGTCAACTCTGGGGACTGGCAAGGACACGCAGCTATCACTGCAGGGTGCATGCATGAGTGCTGGCATCAAAGGGATCCTGAGTATGTCCTCCCTCTGGAAAGGTGACTGGAGACTTCCGGGGCTTCAGAACTATTGACAACAACACCCCCTCCTGCACCTAGAACACTTGGTGAATCGGGAAATGTTTTCAGATCATCCCCTCGTTGGAGTCTCAGCCTTGCTGTGAGATTAAGCTTTGCATTTTCGTGTTACAGGTGAGGAAGCTGAAGCAACCAGGGCAACTAGACTTTCCCAAGGCAACATGGCTAGTAAGAGCCTCGGGGAGGATTCAGCCTTCGTGCCCCAGACTCCAGGCCAAAGCTCCCGCCCCTGCACCACAGCAGCCTCAGAGACTAGGAACAAAACCGGGTAGGGCTTGTTCAAGGATGTCAACTAGCAGCTACCGTGGGGCCTGATGGGGCATGTTGCATCGAAACTGGAAGTTGGCATTGAGATCCAGGCTCACTGTGTCACTGTACAGCTGCTGCTACTCCAGCTGGATGACACTGAAATTGTTGAGAACAAAGTGCTTCCTGCTGCCGTGTGTGACATCCCCTAACCACGGCCCAGGAGCTATTGTGATCACAGCGTAAACTTGCAGAACGGTGCGGGGGTGGCAGGGAGAAGTCTGAGCTGAGGCTGAGGTTGGAAATGAGGGTCGTCTTTCCGAGCCCTCATCCAGCCTGGTCCCCTGTGATTCAGGACCTTCCCCCCAGGTCCTCCTAGGTCTTACCAGGAGCCCGTACCCCTCCACGAGCTCCAAACCCAATTGTGCCTCTTCGTTCTGCAGACACACACAAGGTCTTTTATACTCCCACGTCTTCGGCCATGTTGTTCTCTTTTTCTGGAACTTTCCTCCCCCGTTCTTTATAAGATCTCTGAAGGTGACCTTATTTCAAAAAGAGTTTTGGCAGATGTGATCAAGTCTGGGATCTTCAGATGAGATCATCCTAGAATCCGGTAGGTCCTAACTCTCAGGACAGATGTCCGTAGAAAAAGAGGAGGAGAGTTCACAGAGACACAGAGAGAAGAAGGCAGGGGTTGGAGTGGTCGGCTGGAAAAGGCAGGGAAGGAGTGTCCCCAGGGCCATTGGAGGGAGCTCGGCCCTCTGAACTTCTGGTCACCAGAAATGTAAAATAATGTATCTCTAGATTCTAAGTTGCCAAGTTTGTGTCCTTCGTTATGACAGCCCTGGAAATGTCTTCAGATCGTCCCTCGAGACAGCCACCTGACCCAGGTAGCACCACCTGACCCAGGTAACACCCCCTGCAAACATCTTCAGACTGTCCCCCTCAGTACAGCCACCTGACCCAGGTAGCACCCCCTGCAAACATCTTCAGACTGTCCCCCTCAGTACAGCCACCTGACCCAGGTAGCGCCCCCTGCAAACATCTTCAGACTGTCCCCCTCAATACAGCCACCTGACCCACGTAGCACCCCCTGCAAACATCTTCAGACTGTCCCCCTCAGTACAGCCACCTGACCCAGGTAGCACCCCCTGCAAATATCTTCAGACTGTCCCCCTCAGTACAGCCACCTGACCCAGGTAGCAGCCCCACCATCCCCCCACACAGGGACACTTCCTCTTCACACCCATGGCCATCTTCTAACATACCACCATGTGGGAGGACCCATGTCTTGTCGGCGGGGACTGTCTGTCTTTCTCACCCTTAGGTAGCTCTTAGCACATTGCTGGGTATATAGTAGGCACAGAAATACTTAAGGTAGAACCAATTTTTAAAAAAGAAAAGAAAATACTTAAGGCGTGGCTGAATTCTGACTCGTTCCTTAATATGGCTCCCTCCCTTCCTCCGCTCTTCTCTCCCACTGTCTTCCAGCATGCTCTGCCTTCTGACTCCCCAGGTCTTTCACCCACACATCCTCTGCTCAGGATGCCATCAGCCCCTGTCTCCCTGAACTCCAGCTGTCCATCAAGACTCAGTACAGGCTAGGCATGGTGGCTCATGCCTATAATCCCAGTGGTCTGGGAGGCTGAGGCAGGAGGATCACAAGTTCAAGGCCAGCCTCAGCCATTTAGCCAGGCCCTTTCTCAAAATAAAAAAAAAAAAAATAGAAAGGGCTGGAGATATGGCTCAGTGGTTAAGTGCCCTGGGTTCCATCCCTGCTACAAAAAAAAAAAAAAAAAAAAAAAAATCAATACTAAGTCCTGTCCTTCTTTTGATGGAGGCAGGACCTGCTTCTCTTCCACAAGGCCTATTGTTCTTGCCTTGGCTGCAGCGTGGGAAAGAGTCTATGGAGCATCTGAATACTTGCTGATGGTGGCCGGGCTAGAAGCTCTTTAGGTCAGAAGACTGTCTGAGGATCTCTATCAGCCAGTACCCAGCACAGGGCTCAGGAACGAACACGCACCTTGCGCCAGTGTGCTCAATCAATGAGTCTGCAGGAGAGGGCTGTTAGGACACATTTTTTTAAAATTCAGTTTTATTTCTTAAAATAGTTTTAGATTTCTGGAAATAGTGAAAAAAAAAAAAGTAGAGTCCTTATACGTCCCAACATCTAGTTTGTTCTGTTCTTATCATCTCAGGTGAGTCTGGTACATTTGTTACAATTATAAACCAGTATCAGTGTATTAATAGTAAAGTTTACACTTTATTCCTATTCCCTCAGTCCTATCTGGCTTTCTTTTTCTGCTCCATGTTCCCATTCGGGTTACCACATCACATTCACCTATAATGTCTCATTGGGTTCCTCTGGCCCGTGAGAATTTGAGGCTTTTTTAAAAATTATTTTTTAAGATTTATTGTTTTCCCATGCACATGACAGTAGAGTGTATTCTGACGTATTACACATACACGGAGTACAACCCATTCCAATTAGGGTCCCACCCCTGTGGTCGCACCTGATGTGGAGTTCCACTGGTCAGGAACTCATGTGTGAACGTAGGCAAGTGATGTCCGATTCGTTCTGTTGTCCTTCCTATCCCCACCTGCTCCCTTCCCTGCATGTGCCTGTGTCTAATCCGGTGAACTTCTTCCTCTCCTGACCCTCCCTTGTTGTGGGTGAGCATCCACGTATCACAGAGAACATCTGGCCTTCAGTATTTGACCTTAACAAGGTTGAGGATTACTGGCCACGCACTGTGTAGAATGTCCCTCTGCTGGAGCTGAACGTCTTTCTCGTGATTAGACTGGTGTGTGTTTGTAAGAGGAAGATCTCCCAGGCGGAGAGGGTACCCTCCTCTGGACCTGTCAAGGGCCTGTGCGGTCAGTAGTCTTCATGGGTGGTGGCGTTGATCATCTGGTTGGGGTGGTGGCTGTCAGCTCCCTGCACTGCACTCTGTGGGGAGCTACAGTTGATTTTAGGCAGTAATAAGAAGCGCTCTAAATGACATCCACCTGATTGACAGACCTCTTTAAATGTCATATGGAGAGTCAGTGAGTTGAAGTGATGCTTCCAAGGTCCCACAGCTAGTAAGTCGAGAACGAAGACAAACTCAGATCTGACTCCAGAGTCTGACCTGTCCACATGTCCTTTACACACTGCTTCCCTAGAACACTAATCAACTGAATCCTTTCACTGTTTGTTTTGTGGTGCTGGGGATTGGACACAGTGTCTCACACATGGTGGGCAAGCACTCTACCACCGAGCTATACCGCCAGCCCAATCAACTGGATTCTTACACAGCCTTCCAAATATCCTGGGTCTTACCCTGCTCCGAATGAAATAGAAATGGAAATCTGGGTTAGGAGAGGAATAATTTACCATCTGCACTGTGTTGGGAAGCAGTTTAATATATAGATCTGTTCTACTACGTGCCAACAGAAATAGTCAACTAAAGTCCATATTTTATTCAAATTTCCTTAGTTGCTTTTATGTCCTTAATACTATGAGCAAGAGCCATAAATCATGCTGCTCAGCCTGGTCACGCTCGGCGGCCTCAGACTCCAGCTCCGGCAATCTAGCTTGGTATATATAACACATTCGAAGCAGAGAGGAGTGGGAGGACAGCAAGTATTTTAGGATTATTTTCAAGAACTATAGAAAATAAATAAATGTAACAACCTGGAATATCAGAATCTAAAAGACTCAAAGGCCCAGAGAGTGTCAGTGACTCACCAGGGAAATATCAGCAGACCTGAAACTAGAAACCCAGTCTTCGATTTGGGCTCTAGGCTCTTATTATGATCAGTGGCCTCCAGGAAGAAACAGACCTATGGCTGATCGTTGTCCACACTTGACAGCTCCACTGGTACCAGCAGGGTCTGAGAAATGGGCTTCCCATTGCTGGTGAGCCATTGTCTTCCTGTCACCCTGGTGCCATTTTGGAGGTCAAATTGGGACATACAGCTAATTCCTGATGAGCCTCATTGGTTCCTGCAGAGTAAGTGGTTAACTTCTAGGTTAATCTGGGCTAATAACAAAGGAATTAAAACCCAGTAGACCCTATGGAAGAAGTCCATCTGAGGAAGACAGAGAAAGCTTTAGAGATATAAAGCGAAGGCCACTCCCACAGCACAGAGCTTCTTTTATACGGATCATCTCTCTCCTTATCCTGTGAGTTCCTTGAAGGCAAGAGCTGGTCTGATTTATCTGCATTAACCCAGCACTGCCCTACAGGGAGCCAGGCACAAGGTAGACCTTAGTCAACTGCGGGTTGATGGACCGAGGGATTGAATGAATGAATGGCAGCTGGAGGGATAAGCTGAAGCAATCCTGAGTCTGGCTTCCCGAGACTGTCCTTTCTGAGACTTTTTCAAGCAAGGTTCCTTTCATGTACAAACATGAAGGCCACTTAGACAGAAAGAATGTGTGGAAATATTGGTGATGGAGGATCAAGAATGGCAACTCCCTCTGTCAGACTGGGTAGGGACTTCCTCTGACAATGGATCTTCCTAGAGTGGGAAGACAGGAGAACTTTCACAAAGTTTGGAGGGACATGGCTGAAAGATCGTATCTTGAAGAGAAAAATCATAAGATCACAGAAAGAGACTGAGGACATACGAAAGATGCAAATAAGTTTCTCATTGAGTTGAAATTCTAATAATATAAAATGAACTGTTCTAAAATCAACACTACAGTGATATTAAGTACATTTACATTATTGTGCAACCATCACTTATATCTGCTTCCAAAATAGTTTCATCATCCCCAAAGGAAACTCTATACCCCTCAAGTTGCTCCCCTTTCCCTTTGTACTTAGTAACCGTAAATCTGTGTCCTGTTTCTGTGATTTACCTCCTTCAATTATTTCATGTAAATGGAGTCGTGCAATATCTGACTTCTTATGTCTAACTTCTTTCACTTAGTATCATATTTTCAAGATTCATCATGTTTCAGCATTGATTTGGTACTTAATTCCTTTTTTTTTAATTCTTAAATTTTTTTTTTTTTTTTTACTTTTACAGACTGCATTTTGATTCATTGTACACAAATGGGGTATATACCTTTTTATGGCCAAGTAATATTGCATTGGAGGAATAAACCTCATTTTGTTTGCCTGTTCACCAGTTGATTGGCATTTGGACTGTTTACCTTTTGGATACCATGAATAATGCTGCCCTGATGGTACATGTACTCTTGGTGAATATTTTTTAAATGTCTAAATTATAAACAATAGTCTAACTTAAAAATGGGAAATCAAAGAGCAGAGAGTGCAGGAGAAAGGGGTGGGAGAGAAGAGGCAGTTTGATCCTCCGGGGACTACGTGGTCCAGGCATTGGGCCAGGAAGGCGACAATTGTGAAGTGTCCCAAGTTCACTAACCGGGAGATTTCTGAATGAGGAAAAGATGGTGGTTTCCAGATGACAAGCAACTCCATCGGTCAGCAGTGAAGGCCATTCATTCAGACTCTCTTTTTCTGAATCTTTGATTTGAAAGCAAACTGCATGACCTCTCCTATTATGTTATTTCCGCTTATAAACAAGACAGTGGACCCAGCTCACCTTCCTCGCTTCCACCAGCCAGGGCCTAGGAGTCAGGAGAGCAAAGGGACTGAGTTTTGGATCCTGCTGGACAGGAGAAGGAAAGCTGATGTAGGACGTGCTGGGCACCAGGGGCCAGATCATGGGGCTTCGTCTGTAATAAAGCCCTGGGACGTGGATCTGCATGTTATTTCTACGTAAGATGGAAGAGACCGAGGCTCCGAGAAGTGACGTCGTTCACCCAGACCCCAGCACACACCTGAGTGAGCCTTTGACTCCAGCCTCCACGTTCTCAATCACGGCCGGACTGCTGACCCCAAGCCTCCCTGGCGTCAGCACAACCTGGGCTGCTTTCCTTTGTTACCAGACCTCGTGGCTGGCCCATCACTCGGGACGATTTAAGGACAACGGAAAGATTCCCTGAACATAATGAAGCCCACCTTTTCTAGGAACCGACTCCATGGGATGTCTTCAACAGTTCGTGCGCCAAATGAATGACCGGCCATGCCACAACGTCCACTCGAGTGAGCACACGGGTCATCTAGCACACCTGTGATCCACACTCCACTTCCTGTTCTGTCCGCTGTCTTTCCAACTCAGTCATGGGTCATGGAGCATCATGGGGCAGGGCCCTGTCTGGTCATCTCTTCATCTTTGGGACCCAGGACAGGGCGTGGTGAGTACCTAGGTACCAGGTACTGAGGAGTTCGGGGACTCTGGTGCGGTGGATCTGGGCACCCTCTCACCCCCTCCTACCGCAGAAGGAAACCTGGGCCAGGAGCTGATCGACCATTCCCCAGTGCCTGGCCCCTTTCAGGATTCTTTAACCATCTGGTTCTGCGATCACCAGAAACTTGAATCAGACTGATGATTTATTTATACCAGGGCCGATGTACTCTGTGAAGAGAGGCCTCAGTTTCCCCATAGCAGTGTTCAAAGTTCACTCTTTTTTTTTTTTAAACCAAGAGTTTCCCTGCTTGTTCCGAATAGACTTCATTGACTGTGAACTGCTCATGCCACAGGCTTAACTCTTAAAGGTGTGTGATCTTGACCCTTTGACTTCTCTTCTTTTTACACCTGGTTAATCTTGCAGGAATACCCACCTCATACCTTGCTAAGAGAATATAGAGACGATGCCAATGTCAGCCATGACAATAAAAGTGATCCTCGCCAGTGTGTAGTGGATTTGTTATGTGTTATGTGCTGGGCTAAGGATTTTTTTTATTACTGTTTTTAATCTCCCAAACAAATGTATAGATCCATGTGTTTGCAAACATGTGTGCCTTTGTGTGTGAGCCTTTATTATATGTGGACACATTTGAACCTGTCTGTTGTCACACGTGAAAGGCTTTTGTGTTTTGCCAGACATGGCGACTCCTCAGCACACGTGGCAATGAGGTACAAATGCTGAGCACAGAGAAAAGTGTGGAAGGTCACAAAGAAAGGGCAGCACCCCTCCTGGAGGTAGGAGGCCAGCACTGGGAAGGAAGACAGAGAGGGCTTTCCCCGCCACACCTCTTTGTTCTGTTTGCTTTGTTAGATGAGCACACGGCATTTTTTGTGAAGTTCAACGCTCTTTTAATTGTTTGTCTATGGGACAGTCTTTGAATCATGGACCACTTTGGAAATAAAGATTATGAAAATAACAGCCTTCAAAGAAAATGAGAGAATAGGCTGCCTAGCATTCTGCCTGGGAAGCACCCACTACATAGACGGGTGGGGAGAGCGGCCGGGTGGCGGGTGCAGGCTGAGACTGCAGCCCAGATACGTGGTGGGGCACAGGCCTCGCTTCCAGCTGGTGCTGCTTGGAGGAAATCTGCTGGCATGTGTCTCGTGTGCGCTTGTCATCTTGCCTCCACCATGATGCTGTTTGCGTGAGACGCGGTTTATGTGTAAGATTTAAACCCTCATGGGAGTATGGACCTCAGTGTGGAAACTTAATGGTCGATCACGTAAGAAAGGGCCTGGCACTGAAGTGGCGGAGGGAGGCAGGCCTGCTTCACCGACAGCGGGTGACTGAAACGCACGTACGGGGTTACAAGGGAGGGCTGGATCTCGGCGTCCACGATGCTGCCGACTTTCTCTCCCCCTCGGTCCTCTAACGGGGGTCCTGCCCTTGCCTGTTCAGCCACTTCCTCCCCCTTCCGAGTTATATCAGGCAGGAAAACGCTGTGGGAAGAGACTCACGGAGACACAGCGGCCTGAACACGCAGGGCGACTTCTCGCGCACTTGATCTGACTTCTGGAATAGTTCCAACAGCTCATCGGTATCAGGACGCGGATCACGCCATTCTGTTTGGCCTTTAATTCAGTTTTGGCAACTTAGGAAAAGTATGGCTGCCACAGCTCCAGGCATATCCCTTCTTTTCTTTTTTTTAAAGACTAGAATAAGGAAGAAGGGAGAAGATAGGCCATGCATGTCACTTTTATCAAAACACTTAAATTTCTGGAAAACGAAATAAATATGGAGGGAGATTAATTTATGGTGTGATCCATAATCACATCATTTGTGCAATCAATTAAAGACCTGGAAATAATTTATATGCCCAATAAGAGGGATTACTTGAGGGTGAGTTGTTCCACATTTATACTATAAAGCTAGGTGGATAAAATATTTTTATATCTTATATAAATTCTAAGTGAAAAAAAATCAGAACACAAAACAATATAATTCTAATTACAATATATAAAAATACATAGCTATATAGAAGACCGGAACTATGCTAGGATTATCAGTTTTTCCTCTTCTTTCTTCCTTTATTCATTTCCTCTTTCACGTTTTCTCTAATGAGAGTGTTTTATTGTCAGAAACTATTTACGGGAAAATACCTCCTCTGGCCAGATCTTCCCTTCCTCACTCCTTGATTGACACCCTGTTCCCACCCACGGACACTCACTCTCAGTCCCAACCTCCATGAAGAGCTTTGAACTAAAAATGGCCAGGCAGGTCAGACCATCCACCCTTGGGGCTCATTCTGGTAGGTGACATGTGTCCCAATTTTCACCTGCTGTCCAGGGATGACTACGAATAGTTCTTCCCTTCTCTCTCAAGTGTCTCCAGTATAGATGATAAATTATGTATTCAGCCTGAATTTGTGGGAAATGGTCGCACCTCCGAATAAGGTGAGTGCTGTAAGTTGGCCTAACTCAGCTCAAAGCATCTGGACTTGCCAAGGTCACAGCACCCAGAGGACGACGTGAGAAATGCAGCAAAGCAGAGCCCAGGGGGGCACAGCCGCATCTCAGATCCCGGCTCCACCTCTGACGAGCTCCGCAGCCATCAGGCTCCAAGATTGGGTGATCTCTCTGAGCCCTGGTCAGGAGTAGGCAGGGCAAGGACTGGCTTCACGTTTGGCAGGTTGAAGGCCATTGCCACCCCATAATCATATCATGAATTCTCTGATTAATACTCAAATTAATAGTTAATATTCAAATTGATAACTCTCCATAAATCGTTGACTCAAGTTTATGCTCCAGGCTCCTGTTGGTACAAAGCAGCAAGCAGGCACGGTAACACTCAAGTCAGGGTGCTCAGGGAACGTGTGGTTAGTAACAGGGTCACGTCTGACTTCCGTGCATGACCATGCAGGGAAGAATGTGGGGGATTAGCAAAGGACTTAAGTGCTTTCAAAGACGTGGTGTCACTTCCATCCTCTGCAGTTCCCAGGCATGTGGGCCATCTGCCCGGGGTTTCTGATGTATCCTTGACATCTATTGGAGACTGTCCTTTTGGGGAAAGCCCAGGGAAAAGTCAGGTCACTGAGAAACCTTTTGTACAGTGAGTGACATCCATTGCAAAACTCGGAGGAGTGAGGGGATGTCGTGCCTGTTCCAGCTCCAGAGTTTGGGCCTGAAACCCTGGACCCTGCAGTACGGATTCAATAGATACACAGGTCTCGGGGCTGGTGTGCTTCTGAGATGTATGGATTCTCATTCCTCTTTCACATTTCCTTACACAGGACCTTCTTTCTCTGATTAGCCACAGACCTCCATTTCTCTATCAAATAATGCTTTTTCAAAAATTGAGCAACAAGAAGAAGGATGGCATCAGTATTTAGCTGTTGACATCTCCTCCAGCATCCTGTGTAGCAAGTCAAGAGTGCTAGAAGTGAGATTTTTGTTGAGAAAAGAAGAGAGAAGATTTCAAAATCTCCAGAGCTCTCTTACTCATGTTCCTCTGAGCAACTTGGAGTATGAGGTTGAGGAGTCCCTGGAAACAGGAAGAGGAAGAAGAATCACTTTTGCTGGGAAGCTCATGTGGAAGAACTGAAAAAAAAGCAGATCTCAAAGTCAGTAACTGACTCCCTCAGAGGATGGAGGGAGAGGTGGTGGGGTGGAAGAGACCATCAGGATACTGTCCTGCTTCGCTGAGGTGGGTGACAACAGCCATGATAGTTACCAGAGAAGCTTGCACTTCTAGATGCTCCTGGTGGTGTCCCATGTCCATTCCACAGGGCTTCACTGGGCCTTCACAGAAGCCGCATGTGGCAGGTTAAGTCCCACCCCATCACAGAGATGAGGAGAGAAAGCACAGAGAAAGTGTTTCAAGCACATGAAGAATGATCCAGAATCCATGCTCTCAACCTCACGGTGCACTGCATCTCATTTATGACGCAAGGTTGTACCTCTTAAGATGGACCAGGTCTCATTTTAAGTGCATGATAAGTGTTTTCTTATGTGACACTAGATTACCCCACAGTGTGGAGCTATTATTATCATCCCCATCTTACAAGTGAAAAAAAAGTAACAGAAAAAGTTTAAAACTTCAACGAAATCATATAATGAGAAATACTGGGCAGTCAGAGTTCCTGCTGACATGATTGGATGTCAGTCAGGGTGCTGCCGTGCCAGAGAAAGTAGCCCTGGGGAGGACACTTGAGCCCTGGGGACGGCGGGTAGAGTGAGTCAATTCATCAGCTACTGGGGAAACTTGGTCCCTGTCTGTGAACAGACTATCTCTCCATCTACTTCTCCCTTCTCCTCAAAGTTCACCTGGAATATTAGCACAGGCTCCCAAAGGATTGCTTGTCCATGGTCTCTAGTCCTTGGACTCAGCTTCACAATGTGACCTGAAACAGAAGTCACGCTCTCTTACTTTTCCAGTTACAAAACTTCATTGACTCCTGTTGTCCGGAGCAGTTCTGTCCAGTAGACTCTCAGTGATGACGGACATGTCTGTATCTGCTCTGTGTCAACAGACAAGAGATGCATGTGGCTTTTGTGAACTGGAAATACAGTTGTGCAGTGGAAGAGCTTGATTTTTGTTCACTTAAAGACCTCAGCTGGCTAGAGCTCTCGTATTTGATGGTGGAGGTGTGGAGTGTGAAGCCCTCGGTCCTCAGCCTGAGGATGAGACCCTTCCTAACCTGGGCGTCACCTTCTCGCCAGCCTAGATGTTCTGATCATGCCTCCTTTGCCTGCAGCTCCTTGCAGTTTTTGATCCAGTTGAGCTACCTTGTGTTTCCTTGGCTCTCGTATAGCACTGGGACCAGGGCAAGCCGAGCGAGACAGCTAGAGGACAGTGCAGTGAGATGTTCACTCTTGGGTCACATGGTGCATAGTCTAGAAAGCTCCATCTCAAATGCATTCTCTACCAGTGTACCTTCCCCAAAGCCCCGTAGTGGTTTTCTTCCCCATCGTGTCACCTAGAACTCACACAAAACATTGTCTTCCCCTACACTGACTCTACTACCTATTTCCCCATCTTCTCTGTCATTCACCTCTGTATCCTCAGTGCCACTTGGCCAAAGAAGATGCTCACGTAGCAAATGCAAATTGAATTATTGAATCAAATTCTTTGGGGCAATGGAGGTCTTCCATTCACCCACCCTGACCCATAACAGCAGTCTTTTCAAATCTCAGCTGTATTTTAATTTGCTCCTCCAGGGCATAGGAGGCTAGCAAACAGAAGGGAAGGGAGAAGTTACCACTTATGACTTTCAATTCTCTTCTAAGTCCTGCAAGTTGCCAAACACCCCTCACCCCCTATCTCTTCACCTTCTCAACCAAGACCCCTAATATGGCTTGCTCTGTGGGTCCTGCCAAACTTTGAACTTTGTCCCATCCTCTCCTGCTTCTTAGAGATAATTGGATGCTGCTGGTCTTGGCAGCAACCTTGAGGCTACACTTGCTCTACCAGCACTAGTTAGTTACTAAATAAACAGCAAGAGTACTTCAGGATAGGACCTCATGCGGGACTCTGAGACTGGGTGGAAAATGTCAAGACGTAATGAAATTTCCCTGAATCACGTCTGGAAAATGAAATGGTGGAGAGAGCCAAATCCTGAAACACATGAGAAAAATAGGAGAAAGGAGCACAGTTCTCTTTGGAATTTCTGCATCTTTGTAACATCATTGGGAGGAGGAATCCACGTCAATGAGTAGAACCAGGAGGCTGCCTGGCTAAACCTCCCCTTGCTCTGGGTTCAGCTCTGTGGGTGCAGCAGGAGCCCCTTGTGTGTATTAAAGTTTCTTGAGTGTGGAAAGTTAGCAAGAAGTAAAGTAGTTGATGATCGCCCCCAAATGTGGAAACACCTATCGGCACAGAAGAGATAATTGCATGGATTGTTCTGGACGGGGGCTTATCTCAAGCACCCTCATTTCTAATTTGAGCAGCCGCAGTCAAGAGAAGGCCGGTGGCTTTGCCAGGTGTACAGAGTGCATCTGTATCAAGGGAGGACAGCCTCACC
Organism: Sciurus vulgaris; assembly: GCF_902686455.1. NCBI lineage: Eukaryota > Metazoa > Chordata > Mammalia > Rodentia > Sciuridae > Sciurus > Sciurus vulgaris. The sequence continues at coordinate 65,405,000 of NC_136476.1, forward strand.
AGAGCTCCCTGACTCCCAGGCCAGTGCTCTCGTTGTAGTAGCTCAACAGTAGAGGGGAAGAGAGGCTGGAAACACTTTTCTCTACTGTCTCTCATCCCATCTTTCCAAGTGCCTCTGACCAAGGAGGCAGGATTGAGAAGCTGGCTGTTGGTTCTGAGGTTACTGCCTCTTCTTGGGGGGTTCGTATTGGGATGAGCATAGAAGCTAAACGCAGATGAACTTGGGTCAAGTGCTGGCTTGCTGGTGACTAGGCACACCGCTTCACCATCTAGGATCCATAAACTTTACCTTGATGACCACTTGTGGGGATTAGATGGGACAATGGATAGAAAGCAACTAATTCAACAACTCCACATCTCAAATTGGGCAGCTACCCACGCAGTCCTGAGGACACAGTGCTGCCAGCCAGAGGTGCTGGCAGGGTGGCACAGGTTGGGGTAGGGGTGCTGATGAGAATAGCTTTACTGGCTGCAGACACCCAAAGCCAGAGACTCATCCTCCGCTCCCATACACTCTGCTATGGCCCCACCGCGGGCTGGGCTGAGCTCTGGCTGGCTCTGCACCCCGCCACCTCCCAAGACATCTGGAGCAGCTGACTCAAACACTAATGAGATAATGTTTTTATTTGCTCTGCTTGTTTTTTGTTTATAAACCTGGGCTCCTGGGACAAGCCAGATCCAAGTACAGGTCTGAGACATGAAGGTCAGCCGTGAGGCTGACCACAGGCCCACAGAGCCTTGGCCCAGCTGGAGAAAACACCCGGCTGCCATCCTGATGGGCCAGACCCGGCAGCTCTCCCTTACAGCACTTCTCCTTCGTGCCCAACCCGAGGGGAAGGCTGGGAGACGGAGGCAAGCCTGTTAGGTCCCCTGGCCTGGAGACCCCCCGGCTCTAAACACAGGCAGGAGACTGTCACAGAATGTGGTATGATCACAAGGTCTCGCAGGCTTGTTTAGGATTGCATTAGTTATAGCGAGTCTTCAAGAAAAGTTTATCATTCTAATAAAATGGGGAGCACGTGAGTTCTCAAAGAAGTAAAGAGGCTACATGTCTAGTCTTGGAGGCTGGGCAGTGTGGCGTAGAGGGGAGGGGATCTCTGAGGGGGGCACTAAAAACAGGAGGCTTTCTTCCTATAGGCTGGTGCATATCCTCATTACACAATCCTGCTCGGCATAGGATTGCAGGCTAGGCTATGCTTTGAGGGAGTCATGGAGGTATATAAGGCTCAGTCCTTGCCATCCAAATGCCTTAGGTCCCATTTGACTGTGGCCCCACGCATAAGAGTACAACAGTGCTAATACTGCAGGAAGACTCCGTGTCGCGAGCTCCTGAACTTCGCAAAGCCTGTTTCCTCATCTGGACCTAGATCGTGGGTATCATAATTGCATGTCGCCTTAAAGGGCCTTGGTCCTGCGGCCCATGTAAGCAGTCAGCAGAGTCCCCAGAGCATGGGGAGAGCCAAGGAAGGGATACTCAGTGTGATGATAGTGGTGACACTTGACAAGACACCATCACGGGTCCTTAAAGCGGGGCCTGCTGATGTGTGGTGAGGATGGTGGAGAATGTGGGAAGTACCACAGGGACCAGGAGAGATTAGTGGAGACCCACAGGCAGAGGGGCCATGGGGAAAGGGAATGGACAGTAGGTATGAGAAGGCCTGGTGTTCTCAGAAAGCCAGGGCAGCTCCAGACAGGCTGATGTGAAGGCTGAGTCCTCTAGAGCATCCACAGGTGATTGACAAGGTGAGACTTCACTGCGTGGGCCTTGGGGACCTGGAAAGTCAGTGTAAGGAATGTAGATTCTGCCTCAGGTTAGAGGTTCTCTCAACCTTCCCTTCCCTTTCCTTCCCTCATCCCCTCCTTCCTTTCTTCTTTCCTCTTTTCCCCTCTTCCTCCCTCCCTCCCTTCCTTCTTTCCTGCCGTGGTTTGAATATAATTCATACCCTCTGAAGCTCGAGGTGCGATGGAATCCCCATTATGTGATAATAAGAGGGCGGCCTTCAGGGGACGATCGGGGCTCTTCCTCCATGAACGCGTTAATCCCTTCAGGTGATTCATGGACTTACAGGTTATCTCAGAGTGGGGCTTCTCTAAAAGTCGGTTTGGCTAGGTTTCTTCAGTACTCCTTATCTCTTGCAATGTGATGCTGTGTGCCCCCTTGGGATTCTACCAGAAAGAAGGCCATTGCCAAATGAGATCCATTGGCCTTGGCCCAGAACTGTGCACCAGAATAGAACTTTTTCTTATAAATCACCCATTCTGTGATATTGTATTATGAGCAATAAAATTCAGATTAAGACCCTTCTTTACTTCTTTCGTTCCTTCCTTCATTTCTTCCTTCCCTCCTTTCTTTCCATCTTTTTCTTTAGGCTGAAGAAATTTCTGTTTGAAAGCAGCCTTAAAAAGAACAATTAGAGGTGGAACTTCTCAGTTTAAATAGTTAGGGAGCTAACAGAGCCAGGAAAGTTTTATGGGCAAAAATTACTTTGTGGATATAATATCAGGGATTCTGGGACATGCAGGGTGCCATATCTACTTGGCCATCCTTGTGGGTAATGGAGGTTGCCCTGGGACCTTCTGAGGACCATCTAGAAAGTCCTTCAGAATGGTCTGTCTGGGAATGGGAAATGGGTCACTAATCCATGTGCTTCCCTCCCGCTTTGGATAAGTATTGCCTTAAGGGACACTAACTACCTTAGACTTTCAGATTTACCCAAGAAGAGGTGTTGGGCAGGTTCCATGGGTGCCCTGCTTGATGATATTGGAGAATTTTCAGGGCAGCCAGCAAGCATGGGGGTGGTGCATCTTGGGGACAGGGTCTCAGATCCCCCAGTGACAGAGGGTGCAAGGGATGTGAGTGGGAGCACAGCAGTGTGAATATAAGATCCCACTGACAGTATGAGTGTGTGGAGAGGTAAATATGGACAGGAAATCCATTTAGGCACCAATTGTTGCAGTAGACCAGAGGGGAAGTAATGAGGGAGGAAATCAAATCCCCTGCAGTGAGAAGAAAGGAAAGGAGAGGTACCATTTTGGAGGATGGCTAGGAAGACAGAATCCAAGGGTTGCTGAGGGTTCGGAGGCCTGAGAGCAGGGAGAGGGAGCACTCAGAATGGGTGTTGGGTGTCCACTGCACCAGCTAGAGGGAGGGTGCTGCTCACCCCAACAGGGAACTCGGCAGGCGACGGTGGCTTATTTATTTATTTATTTTTATTTTTATTTTTTATTTTTTGACACAGAACAGAAATTGTTCACGTTCCAGTCTGAGGGAAAAGGAGTTCTCAGCTCTTCTGTAAACCTCTCCTGAGCAAGTTACAGTCTGCATACCACACGTGGATAGGGCTGGGCAACGTGGGTGGCACATGCAGGGCACTTGCAGCTTCTTCTCCTCCACGTGCCCTTGTGCATACTCAGCTACAACCTGTCTTGAAGTTTTGTGGAATCAGAGTTTCCACCCTTTCTGAAGATGCAGAATAGGGACGCAGTGAAGTGAGGCACATGTGTTCACAGAGGGGAGATGTGAATCCTGACTAACCCAGGCCTGATTCTTGCTCCTCACCCCAGCCCTGCACCTCCTGGTCCAAGCAGCCCTTTGGCATGTGTCCAGCTTTTTTGTCCTAAGGTGGGCCTAGGGATGCTCTGAGGGTTTTTGTCTCACCTCTTATTCAAACCAGTAAATAAGCAAAACTAGTCTAAAAGCACCGTCTGCGTATCCAGAGTATCCAGTGCCATTTTCCAGTTATAACTTTTCTGAAGCCCCAATTTTCTCCTTTTGCACCTGGCATAAAACTAGTCTGCAGATCCATTAAGCAAATCTTCTCAAGGCTTCAGGATCATTAAGAAGAAGCAAGAACTGGGCCTGAAACCAGGTTTCCCGGATCCTTTCTTATTTCTAGTTGAGATTGAAATCATGTCCTTGCTTTCTCTGAGATGACAGATAAGTGCACTAGCACATGAAAGGGGTCCCCTCTGTTATTTACCTCCCCTTCCCATGCAATCTTTTTCACCCAACCACACTGTTGCTTCCAAAGTTCCTCCAGATAGCACTTTCTCGGGGGTCCTTGGATTACTCTGCCCCTTTGAAGAAGGACAGAAATAGCATATAGACTCCCTGCAGCCTGGATGACTTTTTACTGAGTCTATTCTCATGACTCTTAGGATAAAGTTCAGACCCTTAACTCAGCATTGAACTATTCCATGTGGACCCCACCCCCTGTGAAACTATCCTGACTGCACTGGGCAGAGGTCTTTGCCCTCTCAACTACAGCTCCACCAGGAGAGCATTCCCTGGCCCGTGAGGTCTTGTCTGTTTGGGGAATCACACTCACATCTACACTGAGCTTCTTGAGAGTTGACAGGCCTTATTCACATGGTATCCTTCTGTGGCTTAGCACAGAGCCTAGCACAGGGTATATACCCAGTAAATAACTGTCAAATTAATGCCACTATATATATATATAAACACATATATCTGTGGCTCAATGGGGATAATGAACTTGCCTTTAATGAACTCCCAGTGTTATCGTAGTACAGATGCAAGATGGGTGGCAGCAAGACAATCTAAGAGGTTCATGCAGTTATGGACCATTACTCCTGTAGGTTTATAACATGGAGCCCAAAGAGTGAACACCAGTGCTCATGTGGACTGTATGGGCTGCTGTATTTGCTGCTGTTTGGATGGGAGGGGTCAATGAGAATCTCGTAGAGTACCTTCCTGAATGCTAATGGAAGGATCCAGGTTGCAGTTTCTAAATAGAGGTTTACATAGAACAAGCATTCAGACCATTTCAGTCTCCACCAGAGGTCGGAGCCATGAGACAGTCTGTCATTCCCACTCTGTGGGTCACCTGTGAATTCCAGAACGCTCAAGTTGATCTTGACTTCTTATCTTTGCTCACCTGAGGCTGCATTTTCTCAGCTGTACATGGAGACACAATTGTGATTAACCTCCCAGAGTGATTGTGTGAGGAATATGCAGATACGACATGCTGGGCTGGAAGGTGCCATCTTGGTGTCTGGTCCTGGCGAATGCAGCAGCGGTGCCGGCGATGCTGACAAAGCTGGCCGTAGATGCTTCCCAGATCCCAGCATGGGACCTACTTCTAGGTCATCCTAAGTGATATTTGCTGAATAACAAATAAAGTCAGACCCTCCAGGAGAACTGAATCAGAAAAGAAGGATAAACATGTGGAGTGAGTTACTTGGGAACGCAGTTGAAGCCAAGACTCTAAATGAGTTCATGAGAAATTCGAGCTGTTTCTTTCCAAGAGATGGGTGAAAAATTGGGTAAAAAACATGAAAACTCGGGTCTTGATGAATCAGAAAGAAGGACAGTAATTGAAAAAAAGCCAGATGCTTTCTTCTTTTCTTAGCAATGGACTTATCTCACAGCAAATATGGAAGTACTATAGTCATTTGACCAGGCTGAACTGCAAAACTTGTTGGGATCCCTTGGATAGGTAACTAACAAGAAGGTGAGGTGAGGGACAAGAAGAGGAAGACTGTAAAGGACTCTTGGGTACCTACCAGGCAATAGGTTGTCTTGCTCCATTCACTATGGCTACCCTGCTCTGGTGACAACTGATGGGACCAAGTGTTGTCTTTGGCTAGCACCTAGACATAAGGTAATAAGCAGTAGTGTATAGCCTTCTATCTGCACCATTTTATATCATATGCTAAAAGATCTCCAGGGACCTGCTCTGCAGAGAAAAGTTTCAAGCCAGATGTCTTCATTCATCCAAGCTGTCTGGTTGATTTTAGGCCTGCCTGGTTTAGGAAATCCCCATGCACTGACAGAGTCCAGAGTCAAGGAGGCCTCAGTCTTCTAGAAGAAGGTTATTGGAAAGTATAGGTTCCTAGGACCCCAACCAAGAAGTTGCTAATAAGGCATCAGATCAAGGATTTGTCCAAGCTGAAGAGGGAATTCGTATAAGAGTGAAGAGGAAACCTGGTGTAACCGTGGGCACCCTTTGTTCTAGGTGGACTTTGCGCCAAGAAGCCCAAGGACACCACTAACAATGGCTGTAGAGAGCCTCACTAGATCCCAGACATTCACAGCAGTGACCAGCGGCGGGTCACAGCTCTCTGAAACAGGTCCGTGTTGAATCACACACCTCAATGATAGACACACTTCTGCTGCAGGGACTCCAGCAGGGTCAGATTGGATCTGTAAACTGAAGGCTTGTGAGTTGCTGAAGAGTCAGCTTGGAGAAAACAGAAGCAGACAGCTACCCTCTTAATTATCCAGAATGTGCAGACACTAGTTAGAAATATTCTCTGCTAGACTCTAAGGGATGTGTTGGAAAAGATCGTGTCCCACTCTTCAGGCTTCTCTGTTGCCAGAACCCAGCATGGTCCAGACTCACGCGAGAGGGTCAGTCAGTCACTGCAGAATCTAGGAAGAAGTATTCAGAACTGAGGCCTGCTGATGTGTTAGTGTGTTTGGGGGTGTGGGGGGCATGCAGTCCTAATAAGGGCATGGCCCTAAATTCCAAATATTGTATTCTTCAACCCAAAGCCTTCTTAGGCAAGATTCATTAGTCCATTTCACACCTGAAGCAGAGGCAGTGGTGACATGGAAGATACAACTTCATCTGGAGACCTCCAAACAGATCTTGCCTTTAGCAGCAACAAACTGGGTGCTGAACAGGGGGTTACCTAATATCTCTGTGTCTGTTTCCTCTTCTGTAAAACAGGAGATAATGCCTATAAATGGGGTGACCAAGGAAATGGTGAGATGATACACCAGAAAATAGCAGCCCACAGCAGAGCTCGATAAATGTTTGTTGAATGGCAAATGCCATTCCGGTGACTAAAGTTCACCACAGCTCAGTTCTGCTTTTCGCCTTGACTCATCTCCCTGGTGTCTGCCAAGAACCATTCTGTGCTCAGCTTGGCTCTTTCTCAAACGAAGAGGGACATTCATAAGTCTGGCTGGCACAGGTAGAAAGCCACCCTCGGTCATCTGCTGTCCATTCTTAGAAGATAACGATGGATAGGCAGACTCTGCAAGTGAAATTGAGCCCTAGGCACAGAGGGTGTGAATCTGTCACTGAAGTCACTTGGGGAGCAGAGCAAGGGCACCTTTAGAGGGAGGGGTCAGGAGTGCCAGCTGCCTGGCATCCACTGGCAGGAAGGGATTCTCATTTTAGCCTTTGAACTCATGCAAGTATCTCTTGGATCTGGAAAACAAGTTTAGGTTTACTAAACATACCATTATTTAAGGCAGAGTGGCAGGAGAAAGGCAGAGGTTGCGGAGTGATCAAGCAGTAGATTGAGAAAAGGACATGATGATTCCTCTGTATCTGAGAAAACAGATAACAGGGCAGAACTCACAGGGAGAACTGTCTGAGGGCTGTCAGCTGGGATGTGACCCTGGAGAGAGGAAGGGAAGAGATCTGCATTTGTTGACTGCACAGTCTGAGTGGGGCCCTTCCCATCTACACTGCAGTCCTGTATGACAGAGGTCCCTGTCCCTATGTGAGTGACATGGAAGCAAATGTTCAGGTTTTTCAGTAAGTCACTCAGAACCATGATGTGTACAAATGTCAGAGCTGAGACCTGCCCTTCCAAAGAATATGTCCATTGAATTACACATCCCAGGAGCCTTTCTGATTTATAAATTGCCTTTTAATATAAATTTCATCTACTTACCCAGTAAAAGTGAGAGGGGCAGGACCTGATGGTGAACTTAAGGTCGATGTCAGGAATACTCTAATCAGATTTCTTTTGTAGTCTGCTACTCTATGTATTTGGCATGTCCCTATTAGCCTAATCTATGATTCCATTGCAACTGTATTTTCCTCAATTGTCTCCAAAGCATGGAACTCATTGAGCCCACCTCTGTCTTGGTAGGCTCCACCGCTGTCAGTCAGGACTAACCTGATACCCCCAGCTTTTCTCACCCTCCCATGCATGCTCCCCAATGCCATGCATCCTCCAACATGGGAGCCAAGGTGATCTTCCCAAGCTCTGGCTCTACTCTGTATCTTAGCTTGGCACTCAAATCTAGAAGGGTCACCTCCCGCTGATCACATCTAACCCAGTTCTGTGTCCTGGCATTCAATGTAGCTGCATTTTCTTCTTTGTGCTTTTGATGCCATAGAGAAGATGACCTTGCCTATCCCAAAAGCATCACTATTTGCTCATTCACTTTCTTCTAAGAGTTACATAGTCAGAGCTCTTATATTTTGACCTAGGAAAATTTAGAGAGCTTTTTGAATATGTTATCAAATTTTGTTTTATAGGATTTACATCACTCAGTCAACAAAATAAATTTGCTCTTTTTTATTAACATTTTAATTATCTAATATAATTATATAAACTATTGATTTACATACATTTATTACAACTAAATTATTTATAACCCAATTTCTAAACTCTAGCAAGTTTTTAGTTTTTTAAATTTATGGTTAAGAAGCAAAATAATGATTAGTTTATATAACTTCTCTTAAATCAATGTATCTCTCTGAACTTTATTCCACTGACTTGAACTTCTAGAGTAATATTAAAATAGTAATGTGCCTGGTGTTTGTTTGAACTTGACTTCTGATATCATTGATCAATAGGACTACCTTCTCCTATTGTACGGTTTCTATATGAATCAGAACAGTCTGGCAAATGTTATTGAAATGATCATTGGGTTTTTCTCTTTTAACTGTCTAATATGGTGTGGTGCCGCTATCAAAATTTCCTGGATTAAATCATCCTTGTGTTTCTGGAGTGTCTCTTCAGACACTGCTGGTTTGGAACTTCCAACATTTTATTTATGGTACTTATACAAAATAGATTGCCCCATATTAATTTATGCTAAATTCCCTTTCCTGATCCAAGTCAAACTACATTGAGAAAAAAAGGGGAGGCTAACAAGGAAAGGCCCAGATGAGATTTCGGGATCAAATTTCTATTGATTTTGGAGAACCTGGTCCATGTGACAAAGTGCTGTATCACATTGCCCACTCTTAGGTTCTGCCTGACTTCAGCAAACACAAAAGGGAAGTAGGAAGCATCACAGGACTGCGCCAGGCACACACGACTGCAATAGCTCAGCAGTTAGAGTTTCCAATGGACATTCTGCAGTTGAAGCTTTCCATGTGTCATTTATCCTTCTCCCCTTCCTCTTCCTTCTTCTTGGTCTTGGCAGGGAAACGTGTTGCAATATTAATTTGTGTTTTCCGTATGATAGGAGTTTAGAAGAGCTGTCTGGAGTACGTGTTTCCTTCCCTTTGGGGAGTTATTAAAGCATTTGTGTTGCAGTCCTAAAAAAAGAAGGTGGCTAGAGAACACCCCATTCCTACTCTCACCCTCCCATCTTTGTTTGAGGAACTCACTGAGGGAGGCTGGTATTGGGGTGGAGGAAGAGGCAGAATTGGCCCTTGAGGGTACACAGAGGTCACTGTACTGCCCCAGGTGGAGAAGGTCCCAGACAGTGTCTTAAAAAGTTCCAGGACCTTTGCTGGGATGGAATAAGCGTGCCACAAAATTGATCACAGGGAGTCAGAGCCAAGCGCCCTTTGCAGATCGCCCAGGGCTTCTGCGCTTAGCATGATTTAAAGATTTTTCTGTGAGTGGGAACATTTCCATGTTACATATGATGAATAGTTATGAACCTCAAATAGAGTTCCCTCTCCCATCTTTCAGGTGCCCTGGATCCTTGTAGGAAGCCTAGACAGGAGGCAGGAGCTCCCCCTGCTCCCCCATAAAAAAAGCAGTGGTTTGCTCCTACATGTCAGTGTTGGGGAGCATGCCTCCTGGGTCTACAGAATTCTCGTACTAACCTTAGAACTCTTATGGTCCTTAATTCCATTTCACATAAGGAAATTGACTTAAAAAGAAGAAGTAATTGATACTCAGGGAGGATAAGGAACTGGTTCAAGGTCAGGATAGTATCTCAAGTTGACCTGAGTTCAGGAACTATGGCTAAGTAACCATACAGTATTGCTTTACAATTTTTTTAAATGCTCTTTCTTATTGAGAGCCTATTCTTAGCCATGCATAGATGTCATATGTATATATGCACACATGCTTTTAGGTAGAGATACAGAGAGCTTTATGAATATATAAATGTGTGCATTTATTTTCTTATGTGGGTTACAACCCTTATAAGAAACTTCCAAGTAAGGTCTTTCCATTATATCAATAATCTCAAGCAGAGGATGGGGAATTTCTGCAGTAGCTGTTAGACCTAGTAGCCAGTCCCTGCCAGGACATACTTTAGTGAGTTCATCTAGGATATGAGAAAACAAAATTTACCTTTCAATATTATCACAGGTACTGCATGAGATATTGGGAACAGTGAGATCTTGTTAACTGTGAAAAGATGTGCACATTCACGCCCTGCCTTCTAGTGAGATTGCAATCTGTACTGGTCATCTCAACAGAGAACTGTCGAGCAGTTACCAGGATACTGAGACATACATTACAATGCAGAGGGGACCAAGACACCAGGAGTTGGACACTGGTCTTGGAAACTGATTGTTTGCCTTTGTTTGCAGTCTCCTTGAAGCAGAGGTTAGATCATAGCTCTTCTGGGCCTGGCGAAGTTAACTGGAAACTGCTAATGGTCAGTCATCCCATCCGATTGCTTCTTTGCAGCCCTTCAGTGCATTCAGGAAAGCCACACAAATAAGATGCACTTCTATCACCATCCCATGGAATCTCCCCACTGTGGTTCTTCCAGCCAGCAGTGATTCTGGAAATGCATGCATGTAGTCTATCACGGGACCCAAAAAGTCTCCCCGTGGAAACCAAATTATCCCAAGCTAAGTCCAGAGAGACCTGCTGTGCAGGCATCTGCACTTGGGATGAAATCAAGGTACCTGTCTGTGCTCCGAGGTCACTGTAGTGTTCGCTGCAGCCGGAAGCTGCTCAGGACAAGTTGCTGGCCCAACCTGGAGAAGGAGGGACTTGAGGGCGTTTGTAAAGAATCACTTCAGTTGCTTTGTAGGGTTTTGGGCTCTGTAGAACCCACAAAATGCAACCAGACTAAGTTGAAGGTAGTGGAGTTTTCAGGGGAAAACGTTGGTAGGAAATCACCGAGATTTAAAGGTAGGTGTCTTTTCTATCCATATTGAGAAAGTGTGTCTGGGGAAGAAAGAATGGGGGACCCATTAGCACTTTGCGCTGCTTATTTTACGTGCCACTGTTCTTCAAAATGCCCTGTGTGTACTTGGCACTCAATCTCAAGACCTTGGTTGGTAACTAAGAGATTTTTTTGTGATAGTAAGTGGGATGGTCTCATGTGCTCTCAGATTTTGTAATCTTACAGTTTCTTATTTGTTGAAAAATAAGTTTTGTACTGATCTTTATTTTTGTTGTCATCAAGAATTATAATGCCAGGTATGGAGGTAGAAATTACCCTATGTTATTCTGGGCTTAAGGGTTCTGAGGTCTGGGTGCATCTCTAGGGCTGTTCTGAATCAAAAGTTCTGAAGTTTTATTCTTTCCCTGACTACTTGGCCATGAGGAGTCTCATAAGAATCTTGAACTTCAATTTTTTAATTTAATTATTATTAGGGTAATAATATATCTATCCATGACTTGTTTTCAAAATTCAAAGAAAAAAATGTGTATGATCTGTAAGTACAGTTTCTGGGAGGTTGTAGTTAAGAGCAGAAGAAATATACTCTCTGGCATTAAAATGTGTCCAGGTCCTGGTTCTGACACTTAAAAGCTGGGTGTTCTTGGACTAGTAACTGAACTTCTCTGAGTCTCGTATTCTTCACCTCTGTAAAAAGGCCAGTAATAATATCCATTCCATTGGGTTGAAGGGATAATCAATGTAAAATACTTCCACTATCTATAATATGATAAGCACTTATTATTATTGAAAACAGGAAGGAATTTCTCATTTGCATATCAGCCTTTGATAAGACAAAGATGCTCATACTATCTTAAAGATACTTTCCAAATCAGCTTTTAGAGAAGCTGGGGCTGCAGCTCAGTGGTAAAGCACTTGCCTAGCACATGTGAGGCACTGGGTTCAATCTTCAGCACCACATAAAATAAATAAATAAATAAAATAAAGTCAACTTTCAGGAACATAGCCTCTACACACTGTTGGGTTTCACAACAGTATTTTAATGTCAGCATATCATTTTTTATTATTTTTGTATTTTTCCCTCTTGCTTGGTCTGTAATAGAACCATCAACACTCAAAGCACTCTGTAAACTGTGCAATACCTTCTGCCCTTCCCCAGCTCTGCAGGATGGAAGCCAATTTCATGAGGCAATTAAGAAAGAACTAAAACGAAGGACAGCTGTCACACTGGAACAACGCGAGTCTGCTTTTCTCCTGTTATCTCACAGGGAGCCCTCAGGTCACGCAGCCTCTGTGCGCGGTTTCTCACCCCTCATAAGAGGATCCCTGTCTGTAGACTTGACATGAGTGCATGATCCCAATGGAGGCACTTCACCTGGGCGGCGACTGGATTCACAGGTACTAGGATGTGGTCCTCAGAGCATGTCCTCGACGCTCCCTCCTGCAGGGTCACTGTGAGGACCCTCCTCTCTCCTGCCTGGTGAATCACCCACAGCTCTCAGGACACTCCCGATGCCCTCTACCCTCATCTCTGCCCCCTCTGAAGCTGCAGCATGACTACGTCTTCTTCCTGGCACAGCTGACGCCCCTCCTTCCTATTCTGAAGGTCACAATTCTTAGTCGCAGGCTCCTGCTGCATCACAGTCTCAATGACTGACAGATGGCATTCCACAGCAAAGACCGTTCTTGCAAGAGCTGGCTCCACATCCTCCCCCCACTTTTGCCATTTTCCACTGACTCCCTGCGAAGCCCTGGGGAGTTTGATTGAACCTCCTGCTTAGGGGTGGAGGAAAAGCGCAGGAGCTATAGGGCCCAGAGATAGAGCACATTCCTGTCTTGGTCACTTGGGGTTCACAACCCAGATTAGTCAAAAGAAACTTGTGCCCAAACACCTGCTTGTCCATGCAGTACCCTCTGGTTTTGCTAGATGCTATTCTACATCCAACTTTCTTCTCACAGCATAGTGAGGTAGGGAAAAATCTCCAGATCAGAGAACAAAGGATTGGAAAGGTTAAGTAACCTCTTCCAAACCACACAACTGGTCACTGGCAGCTAGAATTCAAATACAAATCTGACACTCAGTCCCACGTTCTTTTTCCCATCGTGAACTGTCTTCAGACTGCCAGGGTGAAGGTAACTTTGCAGGCTCACTCCAAGAAATATTTTGTATTCGTAGTAAAGAAAAATTTCAAATAAATGCAGATTTTTAATGGATAATTTCCCAAAGAAGACCTAAATACTGTAATGCTGGTGATAGCACTAATGGAAATCAGCCATTGCATCAGCTGGCAGCTCTCCTCCTTAATCTTCTTGTCTCAAAGACCCAGAGGTTCTTTCTGATTACGTCAGCAGCCAAGCAGATCCAGTTTAGGAATCTCGAAACCACATATGTGACTCACATGTCATTGTTATAACAGTAGGAAACACATTAACTCAGCTTTAAAGAGCGTTCAATGAAAAGTTCAGTTTCCAGAAACCAGTTTCTCAGTGCACTTGAAGCACACAATCTAAGCCTTTCTCCTGAGGACAGTGTCCTTGCGTGAGGCTGTACATTGTGTGACCAAGCAGCTTAAGAAGGCTGTGTTTGCTTTTATAGACTCTGTCCTAACACATTCCAGTGACTAATGAGTGTTTCACCACTGTGACATTTTAAGTTGCAAGCCATAGGGACTGTCATTTGGTTGAACAGTACTTTAAAGATTTTTTTTAATGTACTTATATTACAAAATATTTTTTTTGGAAATCACAAACAAGAGTTCTCTTCTAGCTCAGGATTGATAATATGCTGGTCTATTACAGATGTTTTTGAATAAAGGAGGATGTCCCTCTGCTTTTTCTGAGTATTCACACTTGGATTCTTTCTTTAGGTTTTATATGCTTGAAGTTGGACATTTTAAATACTTGGATCAACAATGCGGGCACTCAAAACCATCCTAGAGCGTTGTAGTGAGAGTTGAAGACCCAAAGCATATATTTTAGGGAGTAGAAACTGGGGTTGAGATAGAGTTATTAGATTTTGATGTAACCTGACGTGGACTCAAGGCCACAGTCTGCTTCTTTCTTGTATGCACGATCTTGAAAGTCACTGACCTCTTCTGTATCTTGGCTTTCTTGAGAAAACAGTTATACTTCAAAGGGGAGACTGTGAAGATGGATGGGAGGTACTTGGTGACATAAAAGTGCTCAAAAATGTAGTTGTTTATTGTTGCTATTATTGTTGTTGTTGTTGTTGTTGTTGTTATTTCATTTCTATGAGAGCAATGGACAACCAGATAAATATTGGAACAAAAGTCACCCAGGTGTCAGGACTGAGAGACAGCACAGGGAAAGGAATTAGGCAGGGTCAGAGTCACTCAAGGGAGGGAGCAAGGGACTAGGACCCTTGCTAACCCACGTGTGCCTAAGTATAGACTCTTTCCAAGGAAACAGGAGAAGTTCTTTTGAACAGTCCCGAGAGTCCAACCCGAAGGGCTGCAGGGACTTAAGAGAGCTATTCTCTGGGGTTTTCTTTCTCTGGCTTTTTTAGGTGACCTAGGGAGAAGGAGAAAGGAACATATGCTTTTATTTACTTGGGTTGGGGAGAGAGGAAAAACAGAACCTAATATTGGCCCATTAAAATTCTGATAAAATTGAAACAGCAGTGTCTTGAGATCTCCTTGTCATGTTATAGGTTCCTGGGCATAAAATGATGGAGCACCAGGGGTCTAGTAGTTATTATTGGAAAATTAAATAAAAACATACCCACAAAGACAAAGACTTGATTTAACAGCCCTCTAGATTTTGGAAGTGTTTACTGTGAGGAAAGTAAAAGCAGCTTTATTTGAGTTTGTATTTGTCTTTGCAGAGTAGTTTCATGTGGGTGATTTCACATGCAAAAATCTGCCTTGCAAGAGATAAACCAGCATCTGCAGTACTGGGAGACATGCTACAGGTTTGCTCATAAAAATCTTTTATCATCTTTTGGGAGGTGACTCGACTAGTTTTGATGGGCGGCTGGATAGAAAATTCTAGTGAAGGAAGGGACGTGGCCAACTCATATGCACACAAAAACTGGGCAGCCATGGCTTTGCAGCAGTCTGTATAAATTGGCTTCAAAAGATAAATTTGAACAATGTTTGTGAATGTGAATGTACAGCCCACGTGGACCTATCTGCTCAGTGGGACATGGAATGAGGCAGAAATTTCCCAGGTCCCGAGGGTAGTATTAACTACCATTAGAATGTTTCTTACCGTAGAGATACCAAATTATGTTCAAGGAACCTCAAGTCTAGGGTCAATAAAATCCACCATTTGGGAGTGACATGAGTACGCAATGGTGCATTGATGTCCTGTCCACATCTCCTCAGATCCGTTTTACATTTCTGCATACCCCTTCCTCAGAGGCCCTTTGCCCAGAAGCTCAGACAGCGGAATTACCCAAGAGTTTCCAAGCTGCAGGGGTGGCCGTGGCCAGCCACTGGCGGGAGTGAAGAGCGTGAACACTCAGCTCCCTTGCCTGGAGTCAGAGGGGTAATTTCACTCTGGAGCCTCCCTGTGGGAATGTTGCCTGAAATCGCTTGTGTGCTTGGTTTTTTCCTCCTTTCCTGTACTCCTTCCAGCACTCCTATCTAGACCCTTCTGAGGAATGCCTCCCAATAAATCATTTGCATTTGAATCATCATCTCAGGGTCTGCTTCTAGGGAAACTGATCTAAGGTAACAAATTAACACAAGTGCTTCACACTGAAATGGTGTGTGTGTGTGTGTGTGTGTGTGTGTGTGTGTGTATAGCCTGTTCTCATGGTGTGGAGGAAGCCTGTGCCTGTTGGGTAGGAGAACCTTGTATGTGCCTGTTGGGTAGGAGAACCTTGTAGTTCTCCCCGGAAAGGATGAAGTTGGTCCTTTCCATCCCTGGCAAGGGAGCAAGGCAAGGGTCTCAGGCATGGAATGTAGAGTGAGGATGTCAAGAGCAACCCCAGTTCTGCAGATACTGTGAAGAAGGTGGTACTTGGCCTCACAGTGAATCAGGATAGAGGAAGAGGGTAAGCAAACCATCTGGGGTAAAGCAAAGTTCCCTGACACCTTTACGAAAGCTACTCTTTCAAGTTCTGGCAGCTGGAACTGGTTATAAGTGACCACCTTCCCAAATGTGAGGAACATAGAAATTTTCCTTGTGAATTCCTAGGAAATACATTGACCATCAGCATCTTCAAGGGATTGGTTCCAGGATCCCCCCACAGATACCAGAATCTATGGTCTCTTCCATAAATGGCCTTACACACATCCTCCTATAGAATTGAAATCATGTCTAGATTACTTATAATAGCTAACGCAATGGAAGTGCTACGTGAGTACTTGTTACACTGTGTTGTTTAAGGAATAATGACAAGGGGAGGAAGGGACTGTATATGTTCAATGCAGATGAGTATTTTTGATCCATAGCTGTGGGATTGACAGATATAGAATCACAGGTAAGGAGGTCTGACTATGAGGGGCCTCAGCACGAGATCACAGTATTTTCAAAGGAAGGTTAGCAATTCAGCAGGCATTGAGCCACATCATCCCACATTTCTAATACTCCAGTCTAAAAATGTGATGCAAATTTAGGGACTGGGTTACCTCTGGGGCTTAGAGGCTCACCACCAGTGGGCACGTCTAGACAGAGATGGAAGAGGGTTTTGTCCAGCACTTTGTGTCTGGGATTCCAGTGTCAATTTAGAGATAAGGAGTCAACTGAGCATCACTTTCAATATCTGGGATGAGCGATTCTGTCACAAAGTTGAACACGAGCTTGGTGGGGACACTGTGGCCCTTGCTGCCTTTCCCCTAAGGGAGAGCATTCGGCATCATTGGACACATTGCTCAGGACTCCTCCCCTGAGCCCCAACGAGAGGGAGGGGGATGGAAGTTGGACAACACAAAGGTTCAGAATTCCTGGACTCACCAGGAAGACAACAGAGCAACTCCCTCTTTCATCAGCACCTGGAGTTTCATCAGTGGCCTGGTCCACCCAGCTTTTATTGCACAGGGTTGGAGATCACTGGCGGTTTGGGACACAACACGGGCAGGCTTGGCCCTGCCCTGTCTTCGTGCTAGGCAGACCTTTATTACCCCATCTGCTCTTCGCTCCTTGCAACAGCACCTAGCTGTGGCCCGGCAGCGCTCGCTCCCCTGGCCGTCTCCTGCAGGCGCGCCTCCTCCTGTCATTCCCCCCAGCACGTGGATTTCATCACCACGCTGCAGAGTCTGAGCTCCCTGTGAGGCTGAGCTGGAGTTCCACGGATGATGTAGCAGGGATAGGAAGCATACGTGGAGAAAGTGAAAATGCCTTCAAGACAACTTGACGCTGTAGTCAGGGGAAGCCAGCCACCTCCACTCAGTTAACCTCCTGATTTTCAGCTGAGTCTTTGGATGAATAACACGGATGTGGGCCCACAGCTTATTCAAAAAGAATTAAACTTCAGATTGGTGATGTTCTCTCTTGAATGTTTTCTCTTTCACCCAAGTATTTACTCCAGGCTCTGAGCTGGGGTATCTGGGGTCTTCCCCTGACCAGGTGACTGGAGTCCATAGCTTCTCTTGGGAATTGTCCAAAGAGCTGAAAACCATGGGTGTGGAAGGTCGGGAAGAAGGCCCTCTCTGTCCTTTGAGGAAGAACAACCAGGACCTGAGGGTCTGCTTTCCCTGTGAGGAAGCCATGGAATTTGAGATTTCAAGGCCCAGAGAATATGACTATTGATGGGAGTTGGCAAATGAGCCAGAGATAGCAAGCCAGGAGTTTCATAGAAAATTCGCTGCTGTGAACTCCCGTAACTTCAAGGATCAAGGTGGTTATGGGTGAGGGGGAAAGGGGGTCCATGCCCTTGGCATCACTGGCAGACAGCGCAGTCTGGAGAAGAGAGGGTTACACTGTGGGCGGAGGGCTGGTTTCTCTCCCTCCCCATTCACTGGAAATCCCATCGGGATATTCTAATCTCCTTGGAACCCGCTGCATTATCTGTACTTTTAGAGCAGCTCACGTTTCAAATGGCAGGCTGCGGAGCGATCTGATTGTTTTATGGGCCCAGCCAACAGAGACGCTCCAGTTCCTTTCTCTTGGCCAGGTGCCCTCTTTGAGGGAGAAGACCTACGGTGTACAGAGACCGGCCAAATGCTTCAAGATTTCAGAAACTTCAAAGGCAGGGGAGGAGCCAGAAACAATAAAAAGAAAAATGATAAACATTCAGCTTAAAGACAGGCTGGGTTAAAATCCCAGAGAAATTACTCCAGCAGGGTTCGGGGCCGATTCTCAGAGGCCGGTGGCAATGTGCCATGTTCCGTGGTGTCACACAACATTCCAAGAAGCGATTATTAGCTTTGTTTTAGTTGGGATTAGTATGGTTAAGGACACGTAGAGGTGGAAAGACAATGCAAATGGGAAAGAGGAGGAGCCCAGGGGAAGGATTCACGCTTCAGCCCAGGACCCTCCAAGACAGGGAAGCCCATCCACCTTCCAAGGTGTCTAGGACACACCCACTTTGCAAATTAGGACCAAAGAGAGTCACTGCCATCAACTGGAATGTTCAACTCCAAAATACTGGAAGAGCTCAGCCCAACTCTCCTGGAAGACTTGGATCTTTCAAGCCAGGGGAAAACAAAAATCAATAAATTTAATTTCAATCAAATAACTGAGCATTAAGAATATGCCTAATGCTTTCCAGGGACCTTGGATGTGCCAGTGAACTAAACAAAGATTCTATTCCCTCATGGCGCTTGCATTCTGGTATGTGTAGGAGGGCAGGCACTAAATAAAAGTCAGAATAAGAAATTGGATGTTGGAAATGGGGAGTGTTCTGGAGTGTGAAGACCAAGGGCTTCGCAGGCAGGCAAGTAGCAAACGGGTGTAGTTTTACTGAAATGGTGAGATTCAAGCAAAGATGTGAAGGAGAGTTGGAGTTAGCTTCGATGTTCCTAGGAGAGGCAGATTCTGGGAAGAGGGAGAGGGAGACAGACCTCAAAGAAGAACACCAGGAGTGGGCTCTCAACGTGACAAAACAGTAAGGAAGCAGGTGGCTACCAGGGTGTAAAGAATGTGGAAAGATATCTGTAGAAAGTTGCTTTCTTGCAACTTTCATGCCAAGTTCCTTGGGATGCTGGTCACACAATGGGACAAGGTAAGCAAAGCTAGTGATGTCAATGCTTCTGTAAGCTAACTTACCAAAACTCCCTACCTGTATTAACCGGTGTGAAATTGAGGGCACTGTGGAGAAGATAAGAGTCACTCATCTAGCCACCTGCCACTGGACAAAGCATCGTGAGGGACAGGAACCCTATTTTCTGGTAAAACACCATGAGAGATGGAGGTGCTATTTGTTGAGCCTGTTGCCACTGGACTTTTAGAAGTAATGTCATGAGGCATGGAGGTACTACTTAGTGAAACATCCTAAGAGACAAAGGTACTATCTGTCCTGTCACCATTGGACCTTCCCCGTACACATTTTCAATAAACCAAAGGTCTTTCACACTGTCTCCAGGTACTTTCTTTAGTTTCTCAGCGACCTATCCCACCACCCTACCACAAATAGGCTATGATCAGTACACCATGTCAAGGTTAGTCCTGTCTGGTACATGATTCAATTGGTGATATACGAGGAAAATGTGCTGATTCATCATCTCACATTTTCAAATGGAAATAGGAGGAAATAATTGCATTGCACCTACGAACTTAAAATTAACAAGAAGTAATAAATAAGTCTTGTTTTCCAAAAAAAAAAAAAAAAGAATGTGGAAAGAGCATACTGTAGTTGACAACATGGGGATGGAAAGGAAGATCCAGGATCCCATTTGGAGAAACCACGGAAGATCTAGAGGAAGGCATCCAGGCCTGTGTGCTTTAGTCAACTTTAGTTGAGGACATGAGTTCTTAGCCATTTTACTTTGCATTAAAATGATGATACTGAGGGGCTGGGGTTGTGGCTCAGTGGTAGCGTGCTCGCCTAGCACATATGAGGTCCTGGGTTCGATTCCCAGCACCACATTAAAAATAAATAAATAAAGTAAGGGTATTGTGTCCATCTACAATTAAAAAATTATTTAAAAAAAAATGAGGACACTGATCCTCCAAGGATGTAGATGGCCTGGCTCAAGTTGCCCAGCATTGAAGCTTCCAGCAGTTCCTTCCCTGTGCAAGTTCTGGGCAGGGCTGGTCTCCTCCAGTTTCCGGCTGAGGCCACAGAACAAAAATCTTTGGCCACCAAGCTTCTTAGGAGGCCGGTGGCTTGCTCTCTTAGGAGCAGCTCTTGATTGTGGATTCTCCTTCAACAGAATTGTAGAGATGACCCTGAGCAAATGCACTTCCCACGTTGATAAGTCCTAGAGGAGAAGAGGGAAGACTATACCCAAGCAGAAAACATGCGGGTCCTTTAATTAAAGGTTCACTGGAAATGTAAGGTCTTTGGGGTCGCCACCAGAGACTTGAATGTGTTCTTCACGGAAGAGGAGAAAGTGTGCGAAAGCTAGTTTCGTGTCCGGGTTCAGTCACCTCCAGCTGTGTGGCCATGAGCCTGTCTTTGTTGTCAGAGGTCATCATGATGCTAGTCTTTCCCAGCTCCCAGGACTTCCTGAGAATCGTGTGTAAACCAAAAAGCACTATGTCTAAGAAGGGACTTTTTGAAAAACTTCTTGGGTTTATTGGGTCAACATGACATTTTTGCAACGTTTTGAATCCATAGCATCTTTGAATTAGAAATTACAAACCTTAGAGAAATTCTTATCTAGAGCAACCAGAGGACCAGACAGGGGGCATGCTTTATTTAAGATAATGCTGCGAGTTAGAGGCGAAGCTGGTACTGGGCTCCCTGACTCATCTCTCAGGCTTTCCAATAGATCACAGTGTGTAACCAGTAGAACATGTGCGTGAAGGTTCTTCCTGCTTCTAGCTGAGTCAGAGGGACAGGAAGGATCACTTCCTCTTGGGGTTCTTCCACTGGAAGCACCTTGTGTTTCCTTCTCTAACAGGAGCTTTCACTGCTCTTAAAGGCATTCATTTTGCTCATGAGAGACCATTTATCACTCACCTGTTGCCTGCTATACTGACGTAGGTATCTGCACTAAAACCCCCTCTTCAGTCCTCCCAGTAATTAATGAGCTATTAGGAACCCCATTGTGCAGATGAGGAAACTGAGACTCTGAAAGCTGGAGTGACTTGCCCAAGTTCACGTGGCCAGGAGAAAGCAAAGTTAGAGCTGGGGCGCCCTTGGAAAGCCACCATACCCTGATGTCTTTCCACCATACCAAACTGTATATGCTGGTTTCTCTCTTAGTCTCTGGCAGAAGCTAGAATTTTAGATGAGAAAGAGACTAGGTTAAAGAAAGCAGCTGAAAAAAAAATGGAGTAGGTTTTTATGAATAAGTCTGAAGTGTAGAATTAATATCATGAACTACACTTTGGGGGTGACCTGACTTTTTGTTTTTATGAGAATGCAAAAAAAAAAAAAAAAAAAAAGACAGCGATAATATTTTCCACATACACAGTGACTTTTCCCCAAAGCAGTTTCATAAATACGATGTAGATGAATCAGAGGTAGGATTTACGAGTGAGTCCGACGTGGAGCCATGTGGGAGGCCCCATTAGAGGCAGTGTCCATGTAATGACAGAAGCGCTGGGGCTGGAGCTGCTTAGATCAGAGACGCTTGGCAGACAGGAGCAAGTATAAAGGAAGGAGGGAAAATCACCCCTCCCCTGCTATCGAGAAGCAGGCGTTTGGGACAGCACAGTGTACTTCTCCCTGATTGTCTCTGAAGGTGGCTTTAAAAAAAAACATTGCCTATAATTAGACTGCATGTGAATTTGTGTACCTTTTTTTTTCCCCCACTGGGTGTACTTAGTGTTATTTACTACGATTTGAAACAAGCTTTGAAAAGATAACATGTGGCTGGACAAATCCTATTTCATTACTGGAATGAAAGAAAAAAAATTATTAAAGAAACACACCAAAGAGGAGGGGGAAAAAAGGAGAGATAAAGATGAGTGGCAGGCTTGCAAAGTCAAAGATAAGATCTTCCTGAGAGAAGACAGATGGACTCTCTCCTGTCAACGATACTCTGGCCTCCCCGGTTCTGGGTGACATTCCCATGGCAACACTCTGATTGGCTCTTACACCATCGGTGTGTCCTTGTGCAGGGGTCGGCATGCCTCTTCTGTAAGGGCCAGAGAGCTAGTTGTTTAGGCTTTGCCAGCCGGAAAGCAGCCACAGATGACCACCCAAACAAATGGCGTGGCTGTGTTCCAATAAAACTTTATTTACAAAAAGAGTGGGCACGATTTGGCCCTCCATATGAATCTCTTTTATCAGTTTTCATCTGAGTTGGGCTCTGGGCTAGAGTCTGAAGAGATAGAGAAGAAGGAAGTTTCTGTCTTTGCCTTTAAGCAACTTGAAGATTAGAGAAGTGAGAGATTAGAAAAGCCATACTGTACCGCAGCAAGGGGGGGGAGCTTGGGAAGAACAGAGCTACTGTATATTAGGTAGAGGGGAGTGAAGGGGGAGGGGCATGGAGGAAGGAATGATAGCCGAGGGAAACAGGCTTTATTATCTCATGTACGCGTATGACTGCATGACTGATGTGATCCCACAGTATAATCAGAAAAATGAGAAATTTCATTCCAATTATGTATGATCTATCAAAACCTATAAATGCATTCTACTGTCAAGTACAACTAATTAGGACAAATAAGATCAAATAAATTTTTTTAAAAATGTACACACAGAATTTTGTTGGGCACAAAGAGAAGGTGCCAGCTGATCTCCTCGGGAGGGTAAGGAAGGACTCTCAAATGGAGAGTGCCACCCTGCGTTCCTAACTCAGCAGGACTTCACTTTGCAGTTGGCTGGGCGTCTGGCTTCTTCTTCAATGTGGTTTGGGGGTCTTGATGTGGACCCAGGCCAGCAAAATTTCCCTCCAAACCAGTGGGCACTTTCCAGAGCGAGCTTCTCTCAACTCTCTCCCTGACTAATTTTCCATCCTCGTTTGACGAATGCCTGAAAACAGTGAACACCGGTGGTTCTTTGAAGTCCTCTGTGCTGTGTTTGTTCCGTGTGTATATACATGTTATACAAGGTACTAAAGATGAAATCACGGGGAGTTGTTTCAAGACACAAATTCCACCCACGGCTCTGGGGCAACCGTGGCCTCCATTAAATCCCATAATGAGTGCCTACTGTGTGCAAAAGGTGGTTTTCCTGGGCTGCTGTCCAAGATAATTATCAGCTCTCCATTTCCAGCACCACATCCATCAGGAGCTGCAGGGTAATTGTCAGAGACAAGGGCCCTGGGATGCCGGGTTCAGAGGAAGCACAGGGAAGGGACGTGGAAGGAAGGATTTTATGGTTTTTGCTGGGGACTGACTGTTCGTTTTTTAGCAGGAATCTCGCTCAAGTGACTGTTGGTGATTCCCTTTCTATTCTTCTTAGGAGTAACCAAGTTCTCCAGAGATTCTCGAAACTGCTGTGCTCTCTAAATACATAATATTTTCACACATTTTCATGTTACTCCCTAAGCTCTGTCTAAACCAGCTGCTGAGAAAACTTAGAACAATTCCAATAGGTTTCCTTTAAAGCAGCAATGAGGCAAAGATATAAAGTTGAACAAACATGTCAGAGAGTAGAAATCTTTCCAATTAGGACCCAGGGATTTTAAAATCTGCATATAATTGAAATGTCATTAAAATATAATAAGAGATTTAATTGTTCAAGTCTTCCACTTTGAAAATTACCAACAGGGCTCATACTTGGGGTAGATAAATACCAGATATGTAATGAGACATTAAGAGAAAGATGTTGAGGAGTAGAGAATGAGATGAGAGGGAAAAGGGAGAAAGGAAAGTAGGAATGGAATTCCTAAGAGAAAATTAAGATTTTCCTGCAGGGGGTGATAGGAAGAGGGTCAAGTTTGGGGAGCAAAAATCAAATCTCAGTAAGGAGAGAAAAATAAAAGGAAGAAAACATGGTGATGGGGAGCCACAGGCGTTAGCACTTGAGAAGACACCACCATCTGACTCTTGGTGAAGGTCACTGCTTTCTACTCCTCCTCATCATTGCCCCAAGGCTGCAGAGGCTTCGATGCTAATGCAACCACCGCAGCAGACCAACAGGGGGAGGGTGGATTCTGCACTGCTGCGGTGTGACCCAGACAGTGTCATTGCAGAGACCAGACCAAGTCAAAGAAGGGCCAGCTGTGCCCTGCTGACCGAGATGGATGTGGACCCTGGGTTATTGGTTTTCAGCTCAGCATTCTGCATGTGACTTGTATGAAAAAGGAGCAAGCCCCTTGAGGCTGGGACATAGATGTGCCAGAGGGGGCAGGCATTTTAAATGTTTCATGGCAAAGACAAGCATTTCTCCTGGTTTCAAGAGCAACTGTGTTAAATAGATGAGAATAATTGCATCTGAGTCAACACATGTTTATTGGGCAACTACAGCGTGCCAAACACAGCACTCATCTCTCTTCGCAAACATCATCTCATCTGATCTTCAAAACAATTCCCTTGAACTAGTTATCGCGGCTGTCACTTTCTTGATGAAGACTGAAGCATGGAGAGTTTATATGTACTTCGTCCAAGGACCTATAACTACTGAGGGTTAGTGCCCAGGACCAATCCAAGCACTTCCCACCTTCTCAGTTCTTCTAACTTCTTGCTACTAACCCACCAAGAGAGATAACTTGGCACAAGGGGGGCTCAGGGGATATTTGCCAATGTCTGGAGACCTGGTTGCCACAACTGGCTATCTAGTGGGTAGAGGCCAGGTATGCTGCTAAACGTCCATGCTCAGGACAGACCCCCAGCAAAGACCTTTCTGAGCCGGAATGTCAATGTGCCAAGGTTGAGAAAATCTGCATTCAATGGCAGCCCTGGACAGAGTGCCTCAGCTACAGGGCTGTCTGCCGCAGGACACACAGCTAACATTTGAAGTTCCTTGGAGTTCTCTTGGGGAAGGGAGGAGGGCAGCTTTTCTGTACTACTTGTGGCCTAAATTCAAGGTTTCTGTCTTTCCAATTTTCCATCAGTGTGTTAGGAAGTAACAGAAACTGGAGACCTTTCTGTGACGTTCCATTAGGCCTCTTCATCTTCTGCCTAAAACCCTCCAGCAGGGACTGGATTGTTCTCCCTGTCTCTATCCTTGTTTTCGTCAAGTGTTTCACAAAATACAGTTGTCCTTCAGTATCCACAGAGGATTGGTTCAGGGATGCTCCTCAGACACCAAAATCTGCAGATACTTAAGTCCCTGATCTAAAATGGCACGTTGTCTGCATGTGACTGACACATACCTCCCGTACACTTTAAGTCATTTCTGGATTACTCGTAATACCTCATGCAGTGTAAACAGTTGCAATACTGCCTGGTTGGGGAGACCAGGACAAGAGTGAAGTCTGTGCATGCTCAGTTAACAGATGACTTCTTTCCGAATACTTCAAGCTGTGATGGTTTAAATTCAGATGCAGAGGGTTAACTGAATAGCAGAATCTGTCCCCATGAAATCATCCAGGGCTCCTGGGGACTCCAGAGTCAAGATGCTTCGTCCTTCCTAGCCTGGCATGCAAAGTTTCTATGATCCTGGCTGCATCAGGCTCTCTGGACTTAATTTGCAAATGTTCCTTGTATTCCAACTAAGCTTCACTGCTCAGATGGGTTGGTGGGGACAGGGTCATAACCAGTTTTTTCTTGTTTCCGTTGTGCTGCTAAAGCAATCACTTTTCTTGGAATGCCCCTTGATTTGTCAATTCATGGCCAAATTCTAGCTCCAGTTACAGCTCAGATGATACCTCCTCATCAAAGTGGTCTTGAATTTCCTAAGTTATCACTCAACTCTCTTCCTCTGAAATCCCAGTCCCTCCAGATTTGAATGTATGTACATTCTATCTGAAATATGTCGTAATATGTCGTACATATAGAAGATTATATAATATATCAGATGAATTAAAAACCCCACCATGATAAAAGCCATTATCATAGTATTGTAAGAAAATGTGATCTTGGGCTAGGTAAACTTAAGTGATAAACATACAAGAAAATCTAAAAAAAAAAAAAAAAAAAAACAAACAAAAAAAAAAAAGAAATGTGAGTCTGTTTAAATTTTAAAAATTCGTATTTGAAAAAGCTAACCCAAACAAAGTTTAAACATAACAGATATTGAAAGAAGATATTTCCAGGTAGAATTCAAAAGATTTATACGGAGGAAATATAAGGAATTTACTACTTCAAAAAATTAGAATTAAAATGGCCTAATCAAAGCAATAGATAAATGATATAAGAAGGCTCACAGGTTCATTGACAAGAAGATAAAAATGACCACTGAACATAAGAAAAGATAATGAATCACATTAATAATTAGCAAAACAATGATGTCCACTACATTCCACTTTTACTTCGGATAGTTTACATCACATGAAAAAACTTATAATATTCCATGATGGAGAGGGTATAGAGAATAAGCAACTCTTTAGACTATGGGTATGAATAGAATTTATGAGGCTTATTTTCAGAAGTGGTTTATTAACACTTGCTAAAATGCAAAATCTAAAAATCCTTTGGTCCAGCAATTTCCCTCAAGGAGTGTAGTTTGCCTAAATATTCACACATGTACAAAACAGCAAAAACAACTTAAAAGTACCTTGTAGGGAAAGGGTTAAATAAATGGAAGCATGAATATACTATGAAATACTACACAGCCACAAAAAGAAATGGCATAGACATCTAAATATTGACATGAAAATGTGTACCACCTATATTCTACATGTTTAAAAAAACAAGAAATGTTACACACATGCAAATAGACATGTATTGTACGTTTTCTGGAAGAGTGAGCATCAGTGGTTAATTTAGGGAAGGAGATGAGGTTAGGGGGAGACCAAAGACTTAACTTTTTATTTAGATCCTTGATCTTCATTTTTATTGTGTATGCCTTGATACTTTAAAAACTTAAACATTAAAAGTAACCCTTACATTTTTCTAAATGATAAAATTCAAGTATAAAAAGATAACTGTTACAACTACTATCCATTTCAACACCTGGATTCAAAATATGAAAATGGTCTCATTCCAGTAAATTCCATTCCTACCGTGGTAAGTCACAGTCAATTTCTGTAGCCTGTCACCAAAGAACCACATAATTGATTTAAGGAGATTTATAAGTTACTAGTTCCCAGAATTGGTCCTTCAGTCATGCATTGCCTTAGCGATGTCAGGCTCTGTTCTTGGCACAGAATTCCAGGTTCCTGAGAAAAACAAGCCATCTGAGCTGAAGGAGTGGCCTGAAGGGTCCAGTGAGGTCCCTCCAGGACCTTGGGGGATGGGGAGCATGAAGAAAGGCTTCTAGAGCAGTTGACCTTCGAAGTGAGTCAAGGAAAGACACTAGCTCTCTCTCCCTCTGCCTCTATCCCACTACTGTTTCTGCAAGAGCAAGCATGTTTTCACGAGCTGCTCAATGCTGTTGAACACAAATCCTGAAAGTGCTGCTGGGAATAAAGGAGTTAAACAGATTTTTATAGAAATGTTTGGGAAGCTACACATTTAGTAATGTGTTTCCTTTGGAGAATGGTTATGAATTAAATAAAAAAAATACCAAAAGTGAACCTCTGGAATCCAGCCCAATTCTGATTTAGTGAGGCAGAAGTCCCTGTGTAACTGCATACTTTTTATTGCACAGATAATTGAATCATAAAAAAATAAAGCACACTGGTAAAAATTAGATTTGACCCAAATGCAGTCACAAGGAGTAGCTTTGTCTCAATGGGGTGCTGGGGGAACATTCGCCTCTTGATTTCATAGTTAACACTTGGTATATCTGTGTCTCATGAATTGTCACTTTTAGCTTCTGAAATTCCATGACTCCAAGGGGGCCGTACGTGTGCACACTTGTGTTTACACACAGTCATTAATGGCAGCAGGACCCTGGGCAGACTCTGCCTGGGATGCGGATGTTCCACCGTAACACATCTGAGGTAAGCAGACACTTGTTAAGCACCCTATCTGTCGTGCCCTACTGCTGGAACCAGAGGACGCCACATGGAAAATACATCTCGGACTTTGAGAACTTGGCAGACAACTGAAAAGGGTTGAGATGAGTTCAGGACCATGAGGACACAGCAATGACCTTCACCCAGGAAGGCCAGGAAGGCTTCCCAGTGGAGGCGACATTTGAGAAGGATCTTCAAGGCAGGGGGAGGAGGATCTATCATGTCAAAGACCAAAGGGCATGGGCTCGGGGGACTCCTCCAGGACTTAGGGTGCAGAGAGGGCAGGGCAAAGGGCTTTGTCCCCACTGCTATCTTCCCTTCATCCTAGGATGCCATTGTAGACGGGGTGGCTAAGATGGTTCAGTCTTTCCTGACATAAAGGCATGTCCTCACTGGTTTGTGTCTATAAACTTCACGTGCAGCAAACTTTTCCTCTTTGGAGGCGTGTCCTCCACCTACCTCACAACATGACCTTCAGTATGTTTAGTTTTGTTTTTTGAGGTCCTAGGGATTGAACCTGAGACTTCCCACAGAGCTCTGCCATGGAGCTACATCCCAAGCCCTTTCTTCTTATTTTGAGACAGGGTCTCACTAATTTACCAGACTGACCTTAAACTTGTGATCCTCCTGCCTCAGCCTCCCAAGTCAGTAGGATTACAGGCAAGCACCACTGTGCCCAGCACAATTTTATATTATGATGAAAACGTTTTGAATGGTCAAAAGGAACTATTTACAAACAAAAGGGCATAGATAAAGTATTTACTTCCTTTTATTTATTCCTATTTAATCTTTATCCGCCCCATCAGGCTGATACCTGAAGGACGTTGACAACACTTGCTCCCGTACTTGGAACTGGACCCTCACCCTGACCGAAGCCCCCGCCATGCCTCCTCAGGGCACGTCTGCTCTCATGCTGTAGATGCTGAGTGTACTTGAACTTCCTGCTGGCCTAGGATTTCCACTGGTCCAGAGCCTAAGTCAGGTTTATCTTCGCTTCCTTCATCTACCCACAGTCCCTGGCCCTGCGTCCTGCACAAATGTTCACGATGGATGTTAACAAAGTAAAGGAATAATTTTTAAAAAGGATAATATTTGATTCTATTTCATCCTGCTCTCCATATTAAAAAAAATTCCAAAATATTGTATAATAAAGACATTCTAATTTTAACAGCCTCACCACACAGTGGCTCAAAATCATTGACTCTTTACTCACAAGCAGCTTCAAATTTGACATGTCTCCCAGGTTAAGTATCTCTCTGTCACAATACTGCTCTTCTATATAAGTGGTAGTTCTTATCACCTGGAAGGACAGGCCTCGATTTTCCACTTTATCAATATGAACCACTTAGGACAAGGCAGTTTGCTGTTCTGGGTTTCAGTTTTCTCAAATGCAATGATCATAAGATTGTGACAAAGATGAAGACAATGAACACATACTTTGAGTGTATGGAACAAATTGAATGGAAATATTAGTCCTTATCATTAAGTAGTAAAGCAGAGCACACACCTCAAGTTGTGGGTGCTATTTTCAATGGCATGGAAGCACGGGGCCATTTGACTAAAGTTTCATTTGTTTAAGAAGCACTACTGAGCCTCATACCAGGCAATGGGAATTTAAACTTCCGAATGAAATTCAGTCTCAGCTCTCAAAACTCTGTTGAATCATCTACTATATAAGCAATTAGTACAAATGAATGTGGTTAAACCTACAAAAGCAGTTATTTTCAAAATGGAGGACCAAAAAAAAAAAATTCCCTTTGCTTTGCCTAAGGAATCAGAATAATCAAAAGAAATAATATTTGAGATGAGTCATGAAGATAGCAAGAATTTATCAGGTTAGTAGGCAGAATAATATCCTCTCCCCACATTTATGTTCTTGTCTGTAGGATCTTTGAATATGGGGATTAATGACCTCCCCAGTGGAGAAATTGATTTAGGTTATCAAAGTGAGTCCAATCTAATAACAATTGAGTCCTTAGAAACAAAAAGTCTTCCTTTCCTGACTAGTCAAAGGGAGATGGGACTGCAACGGCATTGTCGTGGGGACTGATGTGAGGACTCCATCCACCATTGCCGTCTTTGAAGATGGAAGAAGGGGCCATGAATCAAGCCGTGCAGGCAGCCTCACGCAGGCCGGAGGAGGCCAGGGCACAGCTTCTGTCCTGGAGCTCCAGAAAGGGAGGCAGCTCTGCCAAAACCTTGATTTTGGCCAATGGGACTCAGGTGGGACACCTGCCCTCCAGAACTGTAAGATAATAAATTTGTGTCTTTCTCCAGCCACCAAATCTGTGGTAATTAGTTACAGCAATGGCAGACTAACAGAATGGGGAAGGCTTACCAAAGGGGAATCATAAACAAATACCCAGAGGCAAAGGAGAAAAGGGTGCTTCTGAGAGCTTCAAGTAATTCCACCTAGTGAAGATGTTAATGATCTGCAGGGGAGAGAAGGGGAGAAGGGCTGGAGAGAACCAGAGCCTTCACAGCAGCAGCTTCCACTAGGCCAGCAGCCTCATTGACTGGGCTTGTAATGCATGACAGAGAGACAGCTAAGCATTTTACATACTTCAGCTCTAAAACGCAACGCCACTCCTTAGTGACTATTATAATCTCTGCTTATGGATGGAAGCCAAGCGACAGAGAAGGTTGAACAACTTGCTCAAACTTAACACGGGTAGAGGGTCCACACTAGGATTCAAACCCTGCAGTCTGGCTTAGCCCCCTCCTCTGATCACACACCCCAGTGGGCAGTGGGGGCCTAGGAGTTTGAAGACGGACAGTGAGAACTGAGGTCCAGGCAGTCAGCGTGGGGATGGGTTATTTGTTCTCTCTGTGCCAGTCTTGATCATCAAGTGGTGAGCCACTCACGCGAGCCAACAGTTGACTAAAAAGGACTTTAGGGGAAAAGGAGCTGGGGAAATGAATCAGAGAGGGCCAGAGAGAGAGAGAGTTCTCAAGGAAGGATACTCTGCTGCAGACCTTTCCAGTGAAATGTGCTGTTCCATTTCATGCCAGCCTCTGTCCTTCCTGCCTTTGAACAAGAATCCAGAGCCACTTCCTGGTCCACACTTCCTGTTACCAGCAGTCAGTGTGTGTGTGTGTGTGTGTGTGTGTGTGTGTGTGTGTGTGTGTCTGCTTGGTTCTAGAGGACCAGAGTGTTTTCAGATGCAACCACAACACTGATCATTTTTAAGGAAACAGAATCTCCTATTTGGACATCCTGCTTACAGCCTGTCCTGCCAAATGTGCAGACGGGCTCCCAGAAGTCAAAGCTCTAACCGTTCCTCACGCTTGTCCTAGGGGTCTCCCTGTTGCATGATTGGTTGAATGAATCCCCTTTGTATAGAGTTTAGGCTAGTTCTGGGTGAACTGGGAGCTCCTCTGGACACTACACCAAATGAAAGAAGACATAATAAGACAGGAGGCATCTTAGAATCATCTAGACAATCACCCCATGACCCCGCAAACAGAACTATTGGGGCTTGTGCATGGTTATTTTTACCCTCAGTGAGTCCTCTGTTCTTTCCTGATTGGGAACCACCTCTATAAGTTCCCGAGAGCTCCTTCACCATTGTAGAAAAGACAAAAAAAGAGAAAAAAGCATGACTTTCGAGTCAGAAACAAAGTTGCATTTCTGCCTTTCTCCTTCAGCAACTCAAGAAAGTCGTTCAATTTTTCTGATCACAGCACTAACTCTGTAACCTGTGATCTAATAGTTTTCTCATAGACTTTTTGGAAAAATTAAATGATATCAAATATGGGAGGCAATTGGTACAGCCCGATCCGTAGTAAGTGCTCAATAAATTATAATTCTAGTCACGTTTTTCCATGTTCTTCCCCCAGATCCAGGGAGAACTTCTATAGAGAAATAATCTCAGGACCTGCATACAAAATCTGTTTTGGTCAGGTCTCCAAGTGCTGTTCCCAGCACTGGCTGGCACCTCTCCTGGACAACTGATGTCCAAACTGAGACTCATTGTCCCTGAGCGTGCAGGACTGCTCTCCCTTTTACTCTGTACCAAGTGGGGAACAACAGGGTGGCTCCTCTTCTAGAATCAGCTCCACAGTATGCTCAAGCGTGATCTCCTTTGCCCTGGGCATTCATGCAGCTGACCCTTCTGCCTGGAAATGAGAGCCACCAAGTGATGCTACCTGGCATTTGCAAAGCCTCTCACTTGCCAGCATCTTCCCTAGAGCCTGCCAGGGACTCATTTGAGTGCCCTGCTGCAAGCATGAGATCTGAACAGCCATTGTCCAGTGTCCTCGCTGCTCTTCTCTGTGGACATCGAGTCTCTGATATTCTTCCTTCAACCGACACAGAAAAGCTGCTTGAGATGCTTTTAGAAGTTTGCCCTTCACAGGGTCACTGTCATAGGGATGGTGCCCGCATCCCACTGGCGAAGGAGAAGCAAAAGCATCACCCCTCCACTTTCTCAGGACTGCCACACGCACTGGGGCAAGTCTCGGCTGGTTTACTCATTGTGTGTTCAACATTTTACTGTTTACAGATGCATTGGCTTTCACAGTCCTAACTTCCCCAAGTTCTATTGGGATAACAGGGAAGGGATTATTACTACCTCCCATTTCACCAGAAACACTGAGGCTCAGAGTCAGACTTCAAAAGTAAGCTTCCTCTCGCCAAATCAAGCACAAAATCACACAAATGTACTTCACGTGTTTGGGGGATGGGCGCTGGTTTGGTTTACATACAGGCATGTCAATTGTCCACTACTGCTAAATGACTCAATTGAGACAGAAACTGCAGCTCAATGGACAGGTGTCACTTTGCTGTTGAAAAATGAAAAATGCCACAAGCAGAATTTTTACAGAAGAAAGGCAAATGAAGGGGACTGTCCACTCGCTCTCTCCAAATCCATGGTCACTGGAGGAGCTTTTCCAGATATGGTGTGTGTTAACAAAATTTTCAGAAAATTGATGGATGTCATCACTTTTTATTGGGGATGACAGAAAGAATTTCTTCTCTGCAATATTTTCTTCCCTGCCTGGGATTTGAGGATAAAATCATTCCCCATTTGGAAGTGCCTGGGGGGCTTTCCTGGGAAGTATCTCCATTTGGCATGGAATAGATCAAGGCTCCTTCCCCAGGTCCAAACTCCTCAAGCTTGAAACCACAGGTTGTTGCTTTTCGTTTTGTTTTGTTTTACAGTAAGACAACTTAGCAGGAATTCCTGGGATCCTGGAAAGTGCTCTACTTTCCCAGCTTCAACTACTGAAGGATTTGGACTAGATCTCTTGGTTGAGAGAGAGAGAGAGAGAGAGAGAGAGAGAGAGAGAGAGAGAGAGAGAGAGAGAAACCCCATCCCTTTGGGGAGCCCCAAATGGCTGCCTGATTCATTGCTTGTCAACAGATCCTTTAGATCCTGATACCACAGCCCACCTAGAAAGTCAGGTGCAAAGGGCATGGGAATTGACAAGACACCAGTTGCCCCAAATGATTCCTCAAGGAAAGATGTTCCAGGTGGTTACTGATAAAAAGGGCAGATGGCTGACTATGTGACTTGGTGGTCACCGATAACCCCATCTGGTACAGAAGAACTAGATCAAGGAGGAAGACTGGCAGTAGGGTAAGGACTTCCATTAACCGCCCAGGAACTGGCAGCCACCCCCGGGACACATCACTCACACCACAGCGGCCTCTGAAGGAGCTGTGATTTTCCCATTTCACAAAGAGTGAGGGACATAAAAACACATGTGTGTGCACAGGCGCACACACACATACACACACACACACACACACATGCACACATCTTGCCTCATGTTTTCAGTTCTAAAAGTCACCAAAGGATAAAGCATTAAAATGACTCTATTTTACATCCCTTAGCAAAAAGTGTGCTAGCAGATTCAACAGCTTTTATTGCTTCTAGGAATTGTGAAAGAATGACCGATTTATAGCCATTGTGCTCCTGCTCCACGGTTAAGGGCAACCCCCAGGGATCTTGGCTTTTCCAAACGCCAACTAGAAACTGACCAGAAATATTTTTCCTCCTTCGTTTTAGAAAGAAGCAATAATTGATACAAAAACTTCTTCCAGATCAAAATCTCACTTTTTCTGCTCTCAGTTGGCAAAGTGTGCATAGCACGACTCTTTCTTATCTGGGGTTTCCCGGGCCCTGAATTGTATCCCTGCCTCCCTGCTCAGGAGGAAGGGGATCGTAGAAGAAAAGTGTGTGAGTCCCCCCTGAATGTGCAATAAAATAAACAGAGTTGTGCCTGTGTCCATAAACTCCACAACATGCTACAAATGCTATTTATTAGCAGGAGATATGCTTATTTCATGCAAAAATTGAGATGTCTTTCCTGAGCTCCCCAGCCTGGGGGAGTGTATTCTGGAATGTTCTCTTTCACCCCACCAAAGCACTATTATTGCATTATCTTTGTTCCACAACTTGAGGGGAAATTCTTAAAGGTACTGATCCCTGAGGCCAGAGTGCCAGTTTGGCATGAAGAGTGGGAAAGAAGTACATAATAAAGGCCGAATAAAAAATGAGCAAAACAGATATGCAAAAGTGAAGAGACCCTCTTTTTCCTGATGATGGAGTCAAGTGAACCAGCCTGCCCTTCGCCTGAAGGAAATGATCTTTCCATCCTGGAAGGAATCAATGGTCCTGCACTGGAGAAGCAGTTACCTTAGCATCCCTGTGGGAAGGGTTGTGTCCCTCAGGTACACAGCTTGGAGGAGTCTCGCCCTCCAGTATCAACATTTCCACCTTCCCCAGTCAGTGGACACTGAAACCCAGCTGATGAGCAGGTGTCAACCAGACTTCTGGGATGGATGACAGCTCTGTTTATTATTTAGGATTATGTCACACTGGTGCCAGCTCCTACTGGAGAGAAAGAGAGCTAGAGAACTGTTACATTGCAAGGATTTTGCTAAGATATCACATGCATATCTTAAAATCAGCCATGGTCGACAGTATTTACACCAGGGGCATTGGTAGTTGCTACCACCAAAGCTTTTTTTTTTTTTTTTTTCTCCCAGAGAGCTGTTTGTTTAACATTTACCAACACACCACTCACTTAAGCTCACATTCACGTGTGAAACCTACAATTTTGCTTGTGTTGTCTGGATGATATTCTCTTTGCCCCTCCTCCCAAAATGTTTTTGAATCCTACTGATTCAGACTCATTTGCTTCTGGGTGTGTATTTCCTGAGAAAGACCATTATTACATTCACAGAGATCGAACCAATAGGCCCTTGATTTGTACAGAACCTAAATATCACACATATTTTTTTTAAATTTTCACCTGTACTCATTCCCAGAGAAGAACAGTTAGGGCTCTTACTTACACTCTGCTGATGGGAAAACTGGTTCATAGTGGTTCCATGGGAATGATGGGGCAAGGTAGGGTGTAGGACCCAGCAATCTTCCCTACCACCTTGCTGCCTTGGAAAGTCAAGAAAGTACCACTAGACAAAACAGCCACCATTCCCAGAACAGACCGCAGCCAGCCAGGAAGAGCCAACTGCAGAGAGCACAGAAGCAGCTTTTATGTGGTTTGAGGCTACATTCTGTGATTCTTTATGTAGAAGCAAATTGTCCTTTTAATTATTGTGTGGGCTGTACTGAAATAGATGCACATTCCTTGAGACACTGGCAGCAGCCAGAATGGCCCAGGTGTTCAGCCTGAAGATTCGCCAAGTTTCGAACTTGATGCTTATAATTGGGAGCGGTATCCGTGTTTCAAAGCAAAATGTTTTGCTTTTTCAAACTAAGCCTTTGGAATACTGTAAATGGGAAGCACAATGGAATAGCAAGGTATTCACAGAGTATTCCTTTATGAGAAAGAGCTGGGGACAAGGTCCTGGGAGTGGGTGTTCACTGGTACATTAAAGAACCCGCTCCAGTCACCCTGGTTCATCTCAGCTATGAGAGTCTTGCAAATGCTGCCAAAGGGAGAGTTCCTTTGGTTGAGCCTCTGTGACTGTCGTCTTTTGAAAATACCTTTGTATACTTTCCTGCAAGCCTGATAGGAAGCACTTGGCCTGTGAAAAATATGAAGTTTCCAGAAACCCAGAGCAAAGAAAAATCCAGGTCCCAATCATGCAATCATCTTTGTTCTTCTGCCTGGAAGTGGAGGACAGGACTGATCCTGGGCTCTGCAGGGACGCTGTGCAGACAGTTCAGTCCCCAGCTTTCCCACTTGCTGACCTGGCTTGGGTGACTGGAAACACAATTTCTTTATTGCTTCTAAGTGCTTCCCCACAAACCAAGCCCCAAGGTCATCTCCCCTGCTCGCTCCACAGACACTAGGGACCGCTGAGACCCCAAGCTCTCTGTCGTGAGCCCCTGACAACATGAAGAGGAGGCACAAATGCGTCCTGATGACTGACTGACCTACATGTGACTTTCTATCACCTTTGTGGAAGACCCAACCAGAACTATGGAATTCCCAGAGTATTTGTGATCACCCCCCAGGGCTTCGTCCCTCCTCATGGCAACCTTAGGGATATTCTGCTCCTTCCCTTCGTGACTGCTTTGTGAGTCAAATTGGTGGGATTTTTATTCAAGAGCTTCCCCTGCCTCCTGACCAAGGGCGGAACCCGGCCCCATCTGCATGGCTCAGTCTCTCCCGGGAACTCCGAGCACATTTCTACCTGGTGAAAGACCACCAGGGCTCACTTGTTGCAGGATGGGGACATCAGAAGCCTGGGCCACATTTCTGCCACCTCAATTCTCAGGGCTGCCTGGATCCTCTTTTCTTTCTTGACTGATTATCTTTATGAGCCAACTTGCCTTTCAACAAATTCTCTTTTTTTGGTTTGCTTTTCTCAAGTTAACAAATGTCTCACAAATTGCTCAAAGTGAATACAACCCTAATTGGTAACGTGCAAAATAACCAAGAACCTTATGAGCTGAGGCTGGGGGCCGGGGTCACCACCTTCCGGCATCTCTGGGCAGATCTGGACTTAGATTTGTCATGACACATCCCCACTGAGTGACAATAAACCATGTAAGTGGGACAAGGGGTGGAGAACAAACCTGCAAACCGTTTACAGATTTGGGTTATAAATGCCCAAAGCATAGAGTGGGTGCAACCTGGGAACTTGGATGAGTATCTTCCCCAAATTATCTCTGTATTCACCTGTCGTGATGGGAGGGAGTTGGGTCAGACAGTTGGTCCTGGAGATCTGTGATTTTTGCATACTGGAGTTTTCACTTATTCAGCAGCCACAAACATCATCTTCTTGGTGCAAGGCACTGGCCAAAGAAATGAGTAGGATGCATCCTCTGATCTCAGGTAACATGGCTATATCTGAGTCTGAGGGAAAGAGCCCAGAATGGAGGAACAGAGATTCGTGGGCAGCATCTCGCGGCCTGGAATAACCAGGCTGCAGTTGTGGCTGTGAAGCAGGAGGGACTTCAGTGACCCACTGAGCAACCTGGAGAGAGAAGCCCCTGTGACCCAGCGTCCTGGCTTAGGCAGTGTTAGGCCCTGACTTATTAATGGTCTGCCCGCCATCTTCCTGTTTTGTGGTGTGTGGCTGAGAGGGAGTTGCTCAGAGGTCAGTCCCTTTCCATTTTATTTCTCAGTATAGCTGCATTTCTTCTGGCCTCCCAAGAAGAATGGCCCCTCTGCACCTGAGAACCCGCAGACCACACAGCAGACCTCCTGACACCTGCTCTTCTCATAATCCTTGTGCTTCTCAAGAGCGGGACACACAGCAGGAAACTGCTTAGCAACTGCACGTAGGAAACTGGGATTCCAAACTATTCCTGTGGGGTTTTTCCTCCCCACTTTTCTTCTGCTGTTTTGTTGCCAGCCCTTCCTGATTCAATCATTGCTCCAACCACACAACACACTAACCGGTTCTGCAGGCCGTGGGATCTAAACTGGACCGGGGCTGTGGTTGCCTGGGTTCCTGCACACTGATTCCCCATGGAGTTGGCCAGAATGAGCTCTGGAGCTACAGGTGGGCAGTCCCAGGGTGAGGCTGCTCTTAGGGCCCCAGGTTTCTCTGGGGCTGACCTCTGGCGTTTGTATCACCATCGTGATACAAACCTTTCTCAGCTCACTGGGCTCCCAGATGTCACTCTTTCCTTTCTATCTAGAGTCTTGCTAGCTCCTGGTGCTTGTTCCTTTGACTTCTCTCTTGGCAGATGAATCGCCTCCCATCAGCCTTGGTCTCTCCCTGAATATGCCTCTCTACCTCTGTTTCTCTGTCTCTTTAAGTATCTCTGTCTCTCTGTGTCTCCATTCTCTGCCTTTCTGTCTCCGTCTCTCTGTCTGGCTCTGCTTCTCTTTGTGTGTCTCTTTCTGTCTCTGGAAGTTTCTATCTCTCACTGTCTCCTGAATCCTCATTTCCCTTTCTTCGTCACTCTGCTCTCTCCCTGTGCCTCTGTTCTCTTTTCGTCTCTCTCCTCTCCCCGCCCCACCCTCTCTTTCTGAACTTCTTTCTGGAGCTCAGCAGCTTGGCCCAGCTTCCACATGCTGTGGGCTCAGTTTGCAGGATAGCTAACATTGCACATGGAGGGTTAATTTTTCCCCCTCATCATCAACTTTCCTTCCATTTCAGAATCTCTGAGTCTGGCCAAAAGCGCTTCCTAGAGAAGGGCCCACGTGCCGTGGCAGAGCCACCCAGCCGCACTGCACCCCGGACAGCACCAAAGGAGGCCGCCTGTCAACTGCAGCGTGCAGCGTGCCGGGATTTCTCTGGCCGTGCTCCAGCGAGTCAGAGCCAATTAATATGAAATCAATAGGCCAAATCGACGTTTTCAGAAGTTAACTCAAAAGAATCCCTGAAGATTAACCAGCCTGTGGCCTTTGCTATGAAATTGTTACCACACCACTTTCTTTTCTTTTGAAAGTCCAGATGGGCAGATAAATCCAAAGTGGATCAACCACATCTGCCATTCCTCCACACAAATTACAGCCCCCGCCCCCAACTGCTTCCCTCTTTCCAAAAGGCAAAGCGCTCAGAGCCTGCACTGAATGGATTTTTTATGCTGTACTGTATGTTTTGAATTCCCCATGTATTAAGAGGAACCACATCATGACCCTTCCAAGGCAGAAACCTAGCAAATTCTGAAATCTGCCTTTTCCAAAGCTGGCCACGGTGGTAGCAGAAGGGGCTGCTCTCTTCCAGGCACAGAATGGGTCCACAGTGGCTCCTGGCCCCAAAAGCTGCTGCACCATGGTCTGAACCAGTATTCAAACCCAAAAAACCAGCGTGACATCTTCCCCTTCTCTACGTTTGCCAGGTACCATGGTGCCATTCCCAGTTTAGAAATGAGGTTATTAAGGAAGTCCTCTCCTAAAGGAGTGGGAGGGAGGGAGGAGAGAAGTTAGAGGTTCCTTGAATCAGATCTCCTATACCGAGCCACAAAGGCTGCAGGAAGCAGGGCAGCCTCTGGGGTTTTGAGTCAAGCCTCCAAAGTTAAGGCTGCTACCCAGGATGTCTAAGATGTGTCCTCGAAACAGAAGGACATGAAGTAGATGCAGAAACTGAAAATCTTGAGAAGCAGCAAGAGAATGTTGGGAAAATAGTGTAGTACCTAAAAGACTGATGTCATCACTGGCTTTTGAGTGCTTTATAAGTGAAGTTCATAAGGGGATTAAAAGGCTATGATGAAATTTAAGGTGATGGCCGGGCATGGTGGTGCACACCTATAATCCCAGAGACTTAGGAGGCTGAGGCAGGAGGATCTCGAGTTCAAAGCCAGCCTCAGCAGCTTAGCAAGGCCCTAAGAAACTCGGCAAGATCCTGTCTCTAAAGAAAATATAAAAAGGGGGCTAGGGATGTGGTTCAGTGATTAAGCTCCTGGCTTCAATTCCTGCTACCAAAAAAAAAAAAAAAAACTAAGGTGAATGACATGCTAATTACCCTCTGTGTACCATTACCCACTGAAGCCATGAATCAAGACATCATATCATACCTCACAAATATTCACACATATTATGTGTCCATCCAAAAATTCAATCATTACTATTTTTCAAAGTCTAAGGTTAGGCAAACAGAATCTGGAGCAAGGTCAGGAGACTTTTCTAGACCAAGTCCTGTCGTTCCCAAACTCATGTGCTTTTGGTAAAATAGTAAACGTTCTCCAAAGTGTGTTTATGAAGAAAGCAGCCAGGCGAATGAGCATCCTTTACGGTTAAGAGTACCTATTTGAAGTTTACCATTTCCTTTAATATTATCAAGAAAAGTAAAGAAGCTGTATTATTTGGTGTGGGTTGGGACTCCAGGCATGAAAATGAAGCTTTTCCATGAAAAACAATGTAGAATTTCAGAGCTAAAATATGTTCAGAGGTTGAGCCATCCTCTGGATGTGGCAGGTGAGGACACAGAATGCTGTGTACAGGTGGAACAGCGAGTGTGGGGGACGTGACGGTCTCATCAACCCAATCCTGCAAGCTGGTCATGTGCTTGTGACATTTCTTCAAGTCATCCTCAGAGTATCAGGGAATTTAAAGAAAAAAAAAAAAAAAGGTGTCCTCTGTGTAGATTATGAGTCCTGCAGTTGAGGCTTTAAAATGAGGTTGTTTGGAGGTCTCGGGGAGGCAAGATGTGACAGAAGTGCACCTCAGGTTTGGTAGGATTGTGTCAGCATGGCAGACAGCAGACTGGGCCGTCCTGAGGCTCTGACACCAGCCACTTTCCATGGTTCGCCATGATGGCCTCTTGGCTGGGCCTGGAGAGGCTCTGGCTGTGTGTCAGCAGCTTGCCTGGCCCTGCAGAACTCAACAGATCTGTCTTTTCTGGCTGCCTGACTCCTCAACCTGTTACCTGGTTGTCCCGACTTGAGTTTGAATTGGGCGGTTCCTGTCATTATCCCTGCCACATGGCCAAGGCTTCATGGTGGGGAAGCCCTGTTGACATTTGGAATCAACAGCTCCTGCTCTGTGGCAGACATGGCATGGAAGATCTGAGAGCCCATGCCAAGACCATCACTGGTCCAACCACAGCATTCCACCACCCCTCCTGCCACCCACCAATGGGCGCAGCAGTCTACACAGTTTCAAGATGAGTAAGTTGAATCTCCTCAGAGAAGTGCTTTATTCCAGAGTAAACGGGCCTTTGTGGCAAAGTGACAACTCCAGGTAGAAGCCTCACCCTCACAAGCCACCTCTCCATTTTTAGTTTCCTTTTGGGTTATTGTTTCCTATCTCCACTTTACAGAGCATGTCCTTAGTTCTAGCCTAAATGTTAGATGATATCAGGAGATCCAAGTCTGGTTTGGACCATTTCCTCTGACTGCAAAGTAATTGGAATACTATATCTATATATATATATATATATATATATATATATATTTTTTTTTTTTTTTTTTTTTTTTTTTTTTTTTGGCAGTACTGGGGATTGAACCCAGGGCCTTGTGCTTGCAAGGCGAGCACTCTACCAACTGAGCTATCTCCCCAGCCCCAAAAATATATTTTTGAAATGACGTTAATTTTTATAAAACCAATATTCATCAAGTGCTCCCTAGAACCAGACTCTGTTGTAAGCACTTTGTGTGTACTAAGTCATGTAATCCTAGCAATAGCCCCATGAGGCAGTGCCCATAAAATACATAAAGCACTTCTAGCTTTGCAGATGAGGAAACAAGGGAACAGAGATTAAGTCACTTGCCTAGGACCATGCCACTCTTGAAGAGCAGAGCTGGGATTCAACCCAGGCTATCTGGCTCTGGAGTCACACTTGGAGGTGCTATGCTGGGCTGTCAAAGATATTTTGGCAGCCAAAGAAATAGTCCAAACCAAACACAATTAGAGTTGTTGGAGAAGAAGCAGCCATCTCTGCACAGCTTTTGCCTGGTCCTCTGGTGGCTGCTCGGATCCCATGCAGGACGTGGAAGACCCAGAGGGGGAAAGTGACTTCCATGGTAAGTGGAGGAATCAGGCTTCGAACTCAGTCCAAATTAGAAACTATTATTTCATCCCCATTATACCTAAAAGGAACCCGAGTCCAAAAGTGTCATGTGGGACACATCCCCCTCTTGGCAGGAAGTCTGGACTTTGCGCAGGATCAGTGTGAATATGTATGAAGTTCTCAGTCAGATTCTGTCCCCGACTGAATGATTTCAAGGCTAAGAGAATCCTGAGTTCCCTTAGAAGAGTCTGGGGTCTGCACTAGTGCTGGGAGAGGTTTGCTTGAGACCTCAGCTGACACTATAGGAGAATGAGAAGAGAAGGAGGGCAGAGAGTGAGGTACA
Source organism: Sciurus vulgaris (assembly GCF_902686455.1). NCBI lineage: Eukaryota > Metazoa > Chordata > Mammalia > Rodentia > Sciuridae > Sciurus > Sciurus vulgaris. The sequence continues at coordinate 65,447,178 of NC_136476.1, forward strand.
GGTTGAGGATACTGGGGGATTCTGAGAATTCGTACTTCAAATTCCTGGGGACCCTTGGGGAGGAAGCAAAACAGCATCAACTCCATCCTGCAGAAAAGAGTCTGCTGTCATCCATCAATGTGGATTTCCAGCCTAGATCAGGCACTCTGGGGTCTTGCTTGCCTTATTTATAAACTAGGGTCCAAATACTTCTGACTACTGAATTGTTCAGCACTTCAGTAGGTAACACAGTACTTCCTTACTGATGACATATAGTGGACCATGCAATTTTTTTCCCCTTCCCCATCTTCTCTGTTAAACTCTGTTCTCCTGGATAATGATCTGAGGAGGACATTGGTGGGATTTTATTTCTTTGCAAGAATGAAAAGAAAAGTAATCTTCAATGGGCATGTGGTGTTAGAGGTTGTCAAGTGCCTGGTGTAACTGATAGTAAAGGGTAACTTGGATAGTCTATTACAATAATTCCCTGGAGTCACCGTAACAAATTGCCAACAGAGCACATCTTAAAATAACAGCAGTGTGTTAATTTTTGAATTTTATTTGTTCTAATTAGTTGTACATGACAATAGAATGCATTTATACATTTTGATAGATCATACATAAAAGGAGTGTAAACTCTCATTTTTCTGGTTGTACATATTGCAGGATCACATCGCTCATGCAGTCATACATGTACATGAGGTAATAATGTCGGTTTCACTCTACTATCATTCCTTCCCCCATATCCCTTCTCCTCCCTTCACTCCCCTCTACCTAATATAAAGTAACTCTATTCTTCCCTCTCCTCCCCCTTATTGTGAACTAGCATCTCCATATCAAAGAAAATATTCAAACTTTGGTTTTTTAGGTTTGGCTTATTTCACTTAGCATGATATTCTCTAACTCCAACCATTTACCAGCATATGCTCGAATTTCATTCTTCTCTTAAGCTGAGTAACATTCCCTTGTGTTCATAGACCACATTTACTTTATCCATTCATCTGTTCAAGGGCCCCTAGGTTGGTTCCATAGTTTAGCTATTGTGAATTGAGCTGCTATAAACATTGATGTGGCTGCACCACTGTAGTATGCTGATTTTCAGTCCTTTGGGTATAAACGGAAGAGTGGGATAGCTGGGTCAAAGGGTAGTTCCATCCAAGTTTTTCTGAGGTGTTCTGATACAGTTCTGGAAGCCAGAACTCCAAAATCAAGGTGTTGGCTTGGTTCCTCCTGGAGGCTCCAAGAACGAATCTATTCCAAGCCTCTCTCCTGGGTTCTGGTTCTTTCTGGCAATCTCTGGCATTCCTTGGCACAGATTCATCACTCTGATTTCTGCCTCCATCTTCATGCCACCTTCTCTGTGTGTCTTCTTTCTTTCTCATATAAGGACTCCTAACATTAGGCCTAAGGCCTACGCTAATGTCATTTGGGAAGTCTTACCTTAATTCCATCTGCAGAGAGTCCTAGAAGGGTGATGCTCTAAGTGGACATAAACCATTGGGAGGTCACTATTCAAAGCACTGTGGATGGATTTCCCAGGAGACAAGGATGTGAGATGAGCAGAAAACTGACTACGGATCTGATTCACCACTTGTCACTTGCTGAACAGCCCTGGCCACATCACTTCCCCTCTCTGGATTTTGTAAAATCCCATTCCAGACTAAGTGGGCTTTATGACGGGACAGGGGAGAAATGAGAAACCAGTAACAAAAGAGGTGAACACAATGAGGCTTTGCTGGCATCCCGTGGGAAGCAGCTGAAATATTGCCCCAAAGTGTCCCTCTGTGGTCAGAGGCCCCAGACATTTACTGAATCTGCCACCTTAAACTCATCTGGACTAAATAGCTCAACTTTTCTGTAACTCGAGACTTCAGAAAGGAGAGGTCCCTGTCTACCCATCCACACTCCCTCAGACAAGCCTGCAGATATTGTATAACCGTGTTGACCAACAGTGTGACCTGAAACCCACACTCCGAGTCTTGTCTGCAGACTCTCTGTATAAACTGCTAATGGGGCAATGTTCCAGATGTTTATCTCCTCATTATGAGTCTCTGATGTGCCACTTATGGTAATGAACTTATTCATGCTAAGGTTCTCTCTTTCCCCAGAGGATCTTCCAGGGCAGATTTGATGCGAGGAGAGACAAAGTGTCTCTGGTGTGTTTTAATTAGGCAATCACACGCCAGTCGTGGTGAACACCAGAAGCCAGAATATTGCCAAGCCTTCGGATCAATGAACTTCTGGAGATGTCTACTCTGAGAGGAATGAGGTAGTCTTCCCTTTGGAGGGGCTTTCAGCCTTCCAGGAAGAGACCTGACTGATGCACAAGGCAACCAGTGCTCTACACTCGTCCTACAGCGTAGGCTGTGGGCCGGGGAGGGGGAGTTCTGCTGGAGGCCTGGGCTTCAGTGAAGACAGGGCAATGCAGCTGGGCTGGCCAAGGGACCCAGGGGAAATAAGCAGGCAGTCAGGGAGCTGGAATGCATTCCTAGCAGAGGGAACAGCCTGAAAGCCATGGAGGTGTGAAAAGGAGCAAGAAGTTTAGCATGTGGACCGAGTGGGAAGGGCTGAGGCCAGGAAGGGAGGCTGGGAAGATTGTGCAGGCCTGGAAAATCAGACCCATGAGTTGATCCTGTAAACACCGAAAAGGCACAGCAGTGTTTGGGAAGGAACGTGATCAGAACTGCCTGCAGATAAGTCATTCATCATAGCCTAAGAGACTGATGGGAAAAGGCCCAGAGAAGGAAGAAAGGAGAGCAAATTGGCCATAATCCTCCAAGTCCACCATGATGGTTGCCTGAATGGAGTACTGCCAGGAGAACAATTAAGTAAAAGTGATAGAAATGGCCATGGGGGGACGGGGGGGGGGGGGCGGTGAAGCAGGGACAGTGGAGGAAGAGTCGCATTGCTGGCTGAGATGACGTTTATTTGAACCTTACTGAGGTGAGGACTATGTAGGAGCCACCAGGTCCTCAATTCGGCAAATTCCCTCCATGTTCAGAGGGCTGTGCAAATTTAAGTGCTGCTCAGGGAGAACACCAGCTTGCTTATTCCAAAAATCCCAGTCCAATATTCGCCACAAGGACTACTTCCTGTGATATCACCCACAGCTCCAGTCTTGCCCTCCTCTGCCTCTGCCCAAGTGTCAAGGGGGACATTCCGGTTCTGGAATCCTGACCTCAGATCTCAGTCTCCACTTGTCCCCCTCAACCACAGGTCAGCAGGAGCCCAAACCCCTCAAATCCACCACCACGTCATTCTTTCCAGCCTGCTCTCCCTACTCTCCCTCTCCATTTTCCTCTGTCTGGAGGGCTTGCTCAGGGATGGGATCTCCTGAGCCTCTTACTCTGCCTGGGACCATGGTTGAGGTTGGGTGGAGTCCCTCCACCACCTTCCTCTTCTGATCTATCTCACCCCTCCTACCACATTTCTCCTCCTGTAACTTTCCAAAGAAGTCCTTGTGATGGGAGAAGACCACAAGTTAAGGCTTGTAGACAGCGAGTGAAGATGCTTGATGGACCTGAGTCACTCACAGGCGTGAAAAATCTGGTTCCATTCTGAGGAGCGACTCCACAGAAATCATCTCAGGGTCTAGCAGGCTTTCCCGACCTGGAATTGCCATTCCTTTCCCCTCCCTTTCTCTCTTCCTTTCTTCTTTCAGTAAGATTGAACAAAGCAAGTGTGCAAACAGATCTGGGGTCAGGGGGTAAGTGTGTCTTGGCAGAGTCCTCTAGGAGCACCGGCTCCAGTGCCACATCCTGTGGCTCCTCCCTCCATGCTCCATCTTCCCACCCCTCTCTTTTCTTCCTTTATACCAGTGAAATGCTCATTCTGCTATTTAGCTACATGCAAAACACTTTACGTCTCCTATTTTTATCTAATGCTGCTTATGATGTGAAGACAATTCCCACTATTATTTCCACTCCAAAATCTATGGTGACATCCCAGTGGGTGGCAAGTGGGTAGAGACACACTGTTCCCCTCTGTATGTAAACCATCTACTTTCAAAAATTTTGGTAAGTGGAATGTGCATCTTTCTTCTAATCTGTGTAAATTAATATCCACTTAGGAAAATAATGTGAATAAAACATGAAATGCATCGAGTAGGGAGCCAGAGACCTGGTCCCATTCTCTTTCCATGTGACCTGAGGAAGAGGATTCTTTTGCACCTACTGCCCCTGCCCACCTGTTCCCTGAGGAGACAAATCAGACTGAGTGTGCAGTCCAGAGGCCTGGTGTTGTCACGCATAGTCATCCAGGACCCGTGCTTGGTTTAATTCTCTAACGTTGCCATCTTCAAATCCTCAATAGCTTTAACAAGAGTTTCTGCAGTTTTGTTCTATGCTGGGCCCAACAAATTATATAGCCAGTCCTTCCCTGGAACCTGGCTGTCCTGCCTGTTCACTGTCTCACCGTCTCTCTAGCTGACTCCCTCCAAGCGACTCCCCGCCAGCTCCCCTACAGCCCAGAGTATTCTTTGATCTGAGACCCAGGCTGGTTCCTGGGTCCACACAGAATAGCAGAATGATGGTGTCCAGCACCAGTCATGATTATCCAAATCATTTCCTCCTGTGACCAGGACCTGGCTTAATCCTTCCCAGGTACCAGGTGTTCCTCAAATATCTGCATGTGGAAGGGTTTGGGTGGCTCCTTCTTTTCTCTTTCGATAAAACAATTAGGTCATTTGGAATATGAAAAGCTTTGAAATCATGAAAGTACTTTATTTGAAGTTGGGAAAGAAAGGACTTTGATGGTGGAAAAAAAAATAAGACAGCTATTTCCATTTTAAACAAAGAAACAGCAGGAGAGGTTTCTGAAAGACAGTCCTGTCCAAAATATGAGGACCCAGCAAGTCAACGTGTGAGTAGAGGCATGAGTCCAGGGGGTAGGAGTTGCAGAAAAAAGTCTTTGGACTCAGAATAATGAAATCCTTCTAGTATTTAGAAATTTCTGGATGGAGATTTGACCGAATCATACTGGAGAGAAGTGCTTATCCCCAGAAGCCACCAGCAAGTTGTAGGTTTATGTAGAGAGGTGGAGGAAGAAGCCCCAGCCTCCCATGGTCAATGGCACCACGTGGAGTTGAGGGTTCTTACCAAGCTTAGCAACTTGCTTTAGCTGATTAGATGGTCTGTGGGGTTTTGAGCTTCTCTAATCAATGAACGATTCTACAGTTCCTCCTGTTCATGCCTAAAAGTCATCAACTTTGTTTTTTCATTCCTGAAGGAAACAAATAGAAAATCCAATTTCTTATTCCTATCATGTAATTGGGAAGATATTGATTGCTTCCAATTACTTTCATTTAAGTCCATGATCCTGGTTGGTAACTTCCAAGAATGAATGAAGGAACCTAGGAAATGAGAAACACTCAATGCAGACACAATCCTTTCAAGATCAGCATGGTCACAAAGGGTAGACCTTGGGTTGTGGACTTGGGGTCCCACATTTTCACCAATCCTTCCGACCCCGCTGCTAAGGAGTGACCAGTCTCTGGGCTGTCTCCACCTCCCTGCAGAGTGGAGCTAGCAACATTAGCATGCACTAGCCGAAGGGCAGGGGAGGATGTTTGTGAAACACTAATAGAAACTTCTGTGACCCTTTAACATCAGTGTTCCCAGTGTTTCCTCAGGGATAAGTCACATCCTGGAAACTAGCTGTGCACAGACAGGTACATGAAGACGCGGCTTGAAAGGCCTGTGTTTATTCCGTTGAAAGCATGGAAACAGGTCCAGGCGTCAAAAGGCCTGGGTGCTCATCCAACTCCTGCCTCTAGGTACTTAGGTGACTTTGGCCAAGTCCCTTCTCTTCCCAGGGACTCAGTTTTCCCATTTTCAACTGTGTCTGCAACATTGTGAACACTGACAGTGAACACATCAGCCCTTTGATATAGATATTCTCATCATATTTTACCTAAGGAAACTGAGGCTCAGATAGTAAGCCATGTGTGCGTGGTCATATGCCTGCCCACCAACCACTTTTCTACTCTCTCCAGGGCTGGATCAGCTATGAGAAGACCAGATTTTGATCCTTGGTGACTCTACGTAAACTGACAACCTGGCTTGGATTTGTCCTTTGGTTCTGGTAGACGCAAAAGGATGCAGGAAAAGTTCACATCCCATCTAGTCTCCAATTCTGTTGATGGTGTAGAAATATGTTCGGCATCAGCATCTCTCTCAGTGTGAGATGTGACCTTGGAGGCTCCCCTAGGCTCTGGCTATGAAACCCAGAACTTCACATCAGTGATATCAAGCCTGGTTCTGCCAGCTCAACAGCAATTCTAAATACGTTCCAGGCCTGCCAAAATAAATGTCTAATCCTGTTGTTCCACTCGTAGTCTCTACGTAGGTAGATCAATGGCATCAGCACAGCAGCCGTCCAAGGTGCTGGAGATGCCAGTGCCATCCGCCTCCCTTGTCCTCATGCGTAATTAGTCACCAGTCCTGTCTCTAAGGAAAATCCCATCAGGCTGCCTGAAGTCCCCAAGCGAGTCTGCAGTCTACGCAAGATAAGGTCTGGGAGGATGATTCCACACCTCCTCTCCAGCCCTCCAGCTCTCAAGTTCCCTCCCACTGGCCACTAGGGCAGCCCTTCCTACAGTCCCTGAGAGCTTCCTGCTATAACCTGATCACATCACATTGCCCCTGCCTTCCTGTCTACACCAGGCATTGCAGGGCAACATCATCCATCCTCCCCTCCACAGCCCTCCTTCTTTCTAACTCTGCATCCTGTCCCTGTTGCTTTCTCCAAAACCTCATCTCTTCTCTGTTCTCTTCTTATTTTTGTTGTTTCTTTCTCTGAGCTAAAAATGTTCTCTCCTCCTCTTTCCTTCTCAAAACACATTTCTCTTCACAGCTCCAGCTTTGTCTTCTAACTCTCTGCTCGCTCCTCAATCCATTATAATCTGACTTCTGATTTTTCCATTATACAGAAATTACTCTATGCATAGTTTTCCCAAATCATCTTTTTCCTAAATCTAAGACCCTCCTTACTCCCAAGGCACTTGTTTATTGGCAGGAGTGGGGTGGGGTGCAGGACCAGGGATTGAACTCAGGGGCTCTTTGCCACTGAGCCACACCCCCAGCCACATTTTGCATTTTATTTAGAAACAGGGTCTCACTGAGTTGCTTAGCATCTTGCTTTTGCTGAGGCTGGCTTTGAACTCATGATCCTCCTGCCTCAGCCTCCTGAGCTGCTGGGATTACAGGCATGCACCACAGTGCCCAGCTCTTAAAAGACTTTCTTTATTAATCCCAACTCTTTTGTCTCTTCCTGAGTATTTTCAGTTTCCATTTCAGATTTGTCCTTCTCTGTCTTCCCTTTATATGGCTTCCTCCACACTTCCATGATAACTCTACAAGGAGTCACAATGGGATGGACTGTGTTGGACTCACAGACAGCTCTTACAAACCCAGGGGCATACATTTATTTTTCTCTTGGGCTACGTGTCCAATGCAAGGATATAACAGGGCAGGTCCAAGAACCACAGAGTATCATTCAGCATGAGCAAGACTGGGCACAATATAAGGAAATTCCAATATTTGCCCCACTAGATTTCCAAATGACCTCAGTGACCACTTTTTAAACAGGAGTGTTCACAGTGGTTATCCCAGGGTTGTTCCACCACTGTGTAGGGGGCAAATCATTTGTCTCTGGTTCACAGGAGTTCAAATTGAGAGGACCTGTACTCAAGTAACTACACTTAAGGAAATATGCTAGGAGACTTACTGGCAGCTAGCCTTGATTTAGATGAAAGGATTCTGAACTTCACTCTGATTAACTGAACAGAAGGAGGCTTTGGGCACCTTGGGGTGATGTGAGTATGTTCTGCATGTGAGAAGGATGTGATCTATTGGGGGCTGAGGTCAGACTGTTGTATCCAGGCCCCAAGATAGCCCTGAATTATTCCAGCCATGTGGGATTCTGATCCGTCCAGAGATTCCTTCCATGGTGGGTACAGCTGGCTTGGGTCCCAGTAGGCTATTGTGGAAGTGATGGCAGATGACTTTTGAAGCTAGGTCATCAGGGATGAAGCAGACACTGTTGCTTGCTCTCTGGGGATCGGTTCCTCTGGAGGAAGAAAGGAAACTGTGTTGTGAGGGCATCGAGGGAGAGGTCCACACAGCAGGCATGCCAATGGCCATGGGTGTCAGTCATGCTGGGAGCAGGTCCTCTGGCCCCAGTCAAGCCTTCAAATGAAGTCTTTATTGACTTTCCAGGAAGCCCTGAGTCAGAGCCTCCAGATAAACTGTTCCTGAATCCCTGACCCTCAAACAGGGTGAGACACACATACTCATGCTCATTATGAAACCTGCATTATCTCCACTTTCACCTGGTCATGTGGACCTCTGCTAAACTACTGGAGCTTATGTGCCTTTTTGCTTTCAAATTTCTTCCTTTTCCTCAGTTCACTCCCTTCATACGGACCTGAGTGAAATGTCAAAGCAGATCTGCTGAAAATCTGTGAGTACTTCCCTTGGCTTTTAGGATAAGGCCCAAACTCCCACCAGGTCTACACGATCTGACTTTGGCTACCCTTTCCAAACTTCTCTCTCATGGCTCTTTCCTTTCAAATCCAAATTCAGACCAACCATCAATTTTTTTTTTTTTAATCATTTTCTGGAATAGACCTCCCTTTTTTCTATCTCTTGGTTAGATTCTGATACCAGCTTCTCTCTACCTGGAACTCTCCTCTGTTCTTCCTGTTCATCTCCCTGTGACCCCTGCATCCCTGAGAAGCCAGTCCTCATTTTCCTTGTCCATGTCCCTCTTCTGTGCTCCAGGACAACTTTCTTCACATCCTTCTCAGAGCATTGAGCATCCTGTGATATTATTAACTGATTATTAGCAGTCACAGGGTTATTCACAACTGCTTGTGACAGAGGCTCTCTGGGACTACCCCTGAGTGATCTGAAGCCATTTCTCCTACTCAAGAACGTCTACATGTTTGCTTGGAGTTGTTTTGTGATCACAAAACACACCGTCTCACCTGGGGCAGGCTAGACGTTAACCTCAATCAATGATGCATGGGAGTTGGTAGAGGAAAGTCTATCTTCTTCACCCTGACACTTTACTTCTGTGGCGTCCACAGAAGCACCTGCTCATAAGCTTAACTTTGATTGGCTTTCTTCCTTCCCCTTTGTCCTATCTCCACCCCTTTGTAGCTTTTTGTCTTTTCCCAAACAAACTACTTGTGCACATACCTTTTCCCTGGATCTGAGTTTGGAGTCGCCCACACTAGGACATGATCATTTAGCCAGCTCTTACCAGGAGCTGGATGCTGGATCAAGCTCTTTATATGGATTATATGTTTTAATTCTCTTAGCAACACAATTAGATAGGTGCTAATCCATCAAATTGGGGTAATAATACTTACTCATAGGACTGTTATGAGGATTAACTAGAATAATGCTTATAAAGAGCTTAGCATTTGGTAAGACTGGCAAAGAAGACAAGCTTGAAGAATTTAGCTTACTTTGCATAGTAAGCAATTGGTCATTTGCCCAAGATGACACAGATGCCAAGTGATAGATTTTTACCAAATTCTGCTAGATTCTAGAGCTTTCAATCACTGTCCTATACTGTCTTATCAGTTATGATCTACTGAAATGTCTTCCATGGCACACTGTATAGCTGCTTAGAAACAAGAACCTGACCTTTCATAATCAGTTTTATCCACAGAACTTGGCATTCAGTTGACAGCAAGATATTTATGTTGAAAAAAAATCTTTCTCTCCCCAGAAAATCTGTTTTATATTCAGTTTGGGTCACTCATTCTCAAAATAACTTATTTTGTTCTTTAGTTATAGCAAACCTAATAGTCATATATGAATGAAATGTATTATTTTCCCCTTTTCAGGGTAAAAGTGTATTTCTACTGTGGGAAGATGGGATATTTAATGGTAAGATCATGCTACTTTTGAAAGAAAGAACAGGTTCTAAGCCAATATTTTCAACAATATGTCCTTAGAAAAAACGACTTAGATTCTCAGATTTGTAACTTTTTCATCAATAAAAGACAAATTAAATTAGTAGAACCATGATGGAAATCAGCATGAAATTTTCTTAAAAGACTAGGAGTAGAACCACCGCATGACACAGCTATATATCTCTCCTTGGTATTTAACCAAAAGAATTAATGTTGTCATACTATAGTGATACATACACACCCATGTTTAAAGCAGCGCAATTCACAAGAGTTTAACAATGGGACCAGTCTAGGTGTCCATCAATGAATGAATAGATAAAAGAAAATGTGATATACATACATAATGGAATTTTATTCAATCATAAAGAAGAATGAAATTATATATATTTTTGCTGGAAAACAGATGGAACTTGAGAACATTGTGTTAAGTGAAATAAGCCAACTCAGAAGGTCAAGGGTCATACACTTTCTCTCATATTTGAGAGTTAGAGAGAAATAAAGGGAAAAGAGTTGAGGTAGGGGGAGTCTCCCAGAAATCAAAAGAAAATCAGTAGAGTAGAAGAAGAAGATTGGGGTGGGGAGGAGGGAAAGGTACAGGGAATGAAATTTACCAAGTTATATTGCACTCATGTATGAATACATAACAATGAATCTACTATCATATAGAATTGTAATGCACTAATAAAAATTTCAAAATGATAAATATGTGAATAGTAAGTAAATAAAAAAGGAATGATAGTACTTCCTAATACCAAGTACGTCAAAATGACCTCAAATATTAGTAGCTAAAGACAAAACAAAAACAAAAAACAAAACAAAAAAAAAACAACTATTTCACACAGTTTCTGAAGTTCAGGAATCTAGGAAAAGCTTAGTTGGTTCTAGCTCTAGATCTTTTGTGAGGGTGCAGCCAAGTTGTCTACTGGAGTGTAGACATCAGAAGCCTTGACTGGGGCCAAAGATCACTTCCAAACTCACTGCTATACTTGTTGGAAAGGATTCTCAGCTCCTATCCATGCAAGCCTCCCATAGCATGGCAGCTAGCTTTCTCCAGGGAAAAGAGAAGGAGAGAGAGAGAGAGAGAAAGAGAGGGGGGGGGGGAGAGAGAGAGAGAGAGAGAGAGAGAGAGAGAGAGAGAGGAGAAGAGGGTAGAAGAAGGAGGATGAGGAGCAGGGGGAGGAGGAAGAAAGCAGAGGAGAGGAGAGAGAAGGAGAGGAGAGGGCCTGAGAGAGTGAGATGGAAGTCACGGGGTCTATTATAACCCAACCTTGCAAGAGAGACATATCACCACTTCTGCCATTTTGTATTGGTCATCTGGACTAACCCTGGTGCAGAATGGAAGGGGACCATGCAAGGAGGTGAATACAGTGGACAAAATTACTGGGGAACATCTTGAAGACTGAGAACAATGACTCTCTACAGAATGGCAATGACGTTTTTTATATGTCTAGCACATTGTTCCTTCTAAAAAATAATAATTCTGTTTTATGAATGAAAGAGCATATACATTAGTTTCAGAACCTGAGGAACATACTCAACATCCCAGAGTGTAGTGGCCATGCCAGTATAATTACCACCTAATAAATTTAGTTACCAAACCTCATATCCTGCTGACAACTATGGACATAGTGACATCCATATCTCATTTTATTTAATAAAACATTTAAATAGAAGAGGAAGTGTTGTTAATGTTGCCCTTTGCAGTAATTTGTATGCAGTGCACAGCAGTTTCCTGGGGATTTTCTTGCACACATAGCTGTCAGTCAAGTAGCCATTCTCCCAGAGCCTGCCCAGGTGAGTGCATGGAGTCCTGAAGCACTGGTATTGCCTTAGAGAACTATTTGTGTTTACACTACACACTACAGTCCATGGCTGGTACATTTTACCTGATCCTCTTCTCCAAAACGAGAAGGTGGGTAAGTTAGATCTTCCAGTCAGCAGATTCTCTGCAATTCAAAGGCAAACACTGCCTGTTTAGGGCCTGCTAAAACTAGGATGGTGGACAAAGCTGGATGTGTAGGCAGTTGGGCCTCTAGCCAGCAAGGAACCCTGACAGAGCCTGCACCTACCAGGCCATGGAGCTCTGAGGGCAGGTAAGGACTTGGGCCTGCTACATTCCCAGGTCCTGATGATAGATTTAGTGCTGCCTCCAGTTCTTCTCCCAAATGAAGAACCAAAGAAGCAAGGGACTGAAGATCCAGGAGCCTGGCTGAGCCAGGGGTGCTGCCTGTACTGTGCTGGCTACTCCCCAACACGTGCTCACATAGCCTTGCCACAGTCTTCACTGGCAACCCACCTGTGGTGGCATGGGAGGGGCAGCTCTTATTCCCATCTGACGGATGAGGAGACTGTGACTCAGAGGTGAGTGACTTGGCCAAAGTCTAATAACTAACAGCAACCAAAGAGGCATGATTTCTAAGCTATTAATTAACTTCCTAACCATCTACCCCCAAGAAGTTGCTCTCTAAGCTGGAAACTCATTCCTAAGTCTGTCCACCACACATCAAGGAACACTCCAGAGTCCTTCCTTAGTTCATGTTGTTGTTCTTGGGTTTTTCTCCTCTTATAAGTTAGGGGGTGGTCTGAGGGTTACAACTCACCTAGGGCAGCTAGAAGAAGTCTGATGATTCTTGAAGAACAAGGCCAAACCACAGGGATGAGGTGAAGGAGCTGGGTTGGGAGGTGGGGGGTATTGAAAACAGGCCCCTGTCACCCTGCTGTCCTTGCCCACCTCTCCACCTGTTGGACTGATTGACTATAATTTAAAGAGATGTCTGTGCCTTTTCTCAAAGAACCTCCTTTAGGAGAGTTATTGATAGAAGAAGGGCTTCATGTTCTAGCACCAAAAAGAATGCACAACCTGCCCGGGACAGCAGCATCTCCCTGCTTCAACCCACCAGAAGGGACTCCCACTGGGCCCTGGGCATCTAACTCTCCCTCAAAGCCTTACCAGTGTCCGTAGTGATCACACAGGAAACTTGAGTTCATAGGCCAAAATAACTATCTGGGTATAACTAGTGTAAAAGAAAGAGAATATTCATTATGTATGAAGCAGAATTATAGGAGGGACAAGAATTTCAAATATCTGTAAAAATATCCTCAAAGCAAAAAGAATATTGGTACTATGAATTGCAAAATAAGAAGTTACAAAATTCCAAGTGATAATTTTAGGAATAAAAAAAGTATTAAAGAAAATAAGATGTAATACAAAATCTACTGGAGCAAAGTATCTGACTGAATACAGCAGACGATTTAGTGGACTTGAGGATCAAACTTCTACAAGTCATCATCAAGAGAACAGAAAAAGAGTGATACAGGGTACGGAGGCTAGAGATGGAATTGCCACTGTTGAATAGCAGTCGTCCAAGATGGTTTTCTTCCACCCACGCAGGCTCTTGCTGTTCACTTCCCTCTAGGTCAGAGTGTAACTAGCCTTTTCATCTGAAAGCACAATCACCATTCTGAAATCTGAAAGCATCCGCTTCCAGAAATGAATCACAGTGTTGAACTTGGTTGCGTTTCAAGCTTTCCCTCTTCCCCCATATTGAGCTGCTTGGCTCTGAAGGCTTCTGAGGAGCAGAGAGCACAGCAGTCCTGTTCCTCGGCCTCAGTCTTCTCTGCCTGCCCCCTGCTCCCTCACTGACTCTGAATTCCCCTGCTTGTCTCGGTTCTGATTCCCTCAAGGTCTCAGGTTGAGAAGGAAGTGGCAGGAGACATAAAATAGTAGATCAATTTTTTTTTGAAAAATTAAAAAAAAATTTTAATTAGTTATACATAATAGTAGAATGCACTTTGTTAGTTCATATATAATGGAGAATAATTTCTCATCTGGTTATACATGATGTTAGAATCCCACTGGTCATATAGTTATATATGTACACAGGGTAATAATGTCTGATTCATTCTACTATCTTTTCTACCCCCCATATCCCCTCCCCTCCTTTTAATCCCCTCTATCTAATCTAAAGTAACTCTATTCTTCCCTACCCACCTCCATTGTGAATTAGCATCTGCATATCAGAGAAAACATTTGGCATTTGGTTTTCACCCCAGTCAGAACAGCAATTATCAAGAATACAAACAACAATAAATGTTGGCAAGGATGTGGGGGAAAAGGGTACATATATTGCTGGTAGGAATGCGAATTGGTGCAACTATTATAGAAAGCAGTGTGGAGATTCCTCAAAAAACTTGGAATGGCACCCAGTTTGACCCAGCGATCCCACTCCTCGGTTTATACCCAAAGACCTTAAAATCAGCATACTACGGTGACACAGCCACATCAATGTTTACAGCAGCTCAATTCACAATAGTAGGTTGTGGAGCCAACCTAGATGCCCTTCAGTAGATAAAGAAACTGTGGTATACATACACCATGGAATATTGCTCAACCTTAAAGAAGAATGAAATTATGGCATTTGCCAGTAAATGAATGGAGATGGAGAATATCATGCTAAGTGAAATAAGCCAATGCTTTGTTTTTTAATGGATTCCATTTGAAGGTGACTCTGAGCTTTCTGGATCAGGCAAATGTCTAGAGATAACTTTTTTGCAGGGTATTCTGTGGGTCCTTTGGAAGGCCCCTCCTAGGCCCCTCTAGCCACCAGTTCTTGGACAGAGAAGGAAGCACTACTCCATCTGGTCCCTTTTGACTCTTTCCTCAGTCCTAGGATTCCAGCAACCCCTGCTTCCCCAACTACCACCACCAATTTCCTTTCCCACCTCAAGAAGACACCACTGAAAAGGTGAAAGGTAAACCTGTTCCCCACCTGCGCTACACACAAGCTTTTCTCTCCCCCATGGTCAGGACTGGGCCACAAGAAACACTCACAAATCTCCTGTTCCAACAACCTGAAGAAGAAGGCTGATGCCAAAGCAAACACACTCTCCTGGTTCTGCCCCGAAGCTCCTAATGCCTCGCTCCCTCCATTTCCCAGGCAAGTGAGACACAAATTTCTGCTTTAACCATCTAGAGGAAACACACTTCAAAGCTCTCCAGGTACTTCCACCAAAGTCCCTGTCATTGTCTTGAGATGAAAAGAACTTGGCACAAGAACAGTTTTCTCCAAACTTCTTCACAACTGCCCTTTCCTCAGTCAGAAGCGGTTGTGGGGATTTGAGAGATACTATTTGGGTTGTCTGAGTCATCTTGCTGAGTTTTGAATGCTCGTGACATGTGACTTTGACTCAGTTCTGTATCTTCTCTATGGGTCAGTTTCATTATCTGTAAAATATGGAGAATGGAATAACTGAGCTGGAGAGTTATTGTAAGTTATTATTTAATAATATAATGAATGAAGACCACTTCTACACTGAAGACCCCAGATGTTATTCTTACAATGGTAAATCTCTGTATAAATAGTAGATGCCATTATAACAGAGTGACCCAAAAAGTTCATCACTATGATTTTGGGATCAGACTATATAAATTTTCTTGTATCCATGTGCTTAAATATACATAAATATGGATCAACTTACAGAAAAGCCCTAGATAATTTTTATTATTATTTTCATATAATCTGTGGAAAAATTACAAATGGTTGTCAAAATTGCAAATGTCAGTGACCATTACATTTCTGCAGAAGATGACTAGAACTGCTACTTCCTCACTCCCTGGCACTATCATCCATTTATCTCCCTGGTTACTGAGAACATCAATGGTGGGACTGGTAGACCCTTTCTTCCTTTTGAGGTTGACAAGCACCATCAGAATTCAGCTCCACGGTATCTTTGTTTTTCCTGTGTGTGCCCCTTGGACTGGACCTTTGTTCTTAGTCTTAAACATGACTTTGTCTCCAGGCACTGCTTTACTTTTCGACCTTGCTGTATGGTCATAATGGACAACTGCAGTGTCATTTGGCTAGGGTGGCCTCACACTGGTTTGTCTTCCCTGTTCATTTTAATAACCCAGTTTTGGCTTTCACATCCCCCTCCACTTGTGCAAGGGCAAGTCTGTTGTGGCAGACAGGACCACATTGACAAAGCCAAATGATCCACAGAGACATGGAAAAGGTGGTGGTAGGGGCCATGAAGGCTCTTGATATGTGGGAATATAGGATGGAAGGGCCAGGAAGAATAATGGAAGGTCACTCTGGGAAGAGGAGATGAAGACCACTGAAAACTCTTGAGAAGTTTGAGTTTTGTTATTTACACATTGCAGGTCCATATGGAATCTAAATGGGTAGGGGAGAGTGACAAGATGGGAGGCATATTTCAGAAAGATCAGTCTGCCAAGAGGTTCTTTTGGAGGAAATGCTCAAGGCCAGGTGTCTGCCTGAAAGGATCGATCCTTCTTTGGTAACAGCACAGTGGATGTCTCCCATCCCATTAGCATCCATCCATTATTTTATGGCTGAGGAATATCTTTGGAAATCAGACCTAATGAGAATAATTCTATGTCAGTTGTGTGTATGTGGAGGTAGGGAGACATCGAGGGTGTTGGGGGGCGTGTAGAGGACGTTTGGTCCTAGTGAATACTTGGGAACCAATAAGCCAGATTGTGGGCCTTCCTCAGGAAGAAGGCATTGTGCTTAGGTGGCTACTGCTTTAAGGGAAAAAAAAATGCACAGCGGGTAGAATAGCAGATGGGCAGGAGAGAAGAAGTCAGAGAGATAGAGATGTTATCTTGGACCTTTGTGGCATGAATGGGAGCTGTGCTTGGTCAGTTTGCTTATTTGCTTTGACCTTGGCATTTCCCTGGGCCCAGTTCCTGCTGCTTTACAGGGAGAGGAGGGTCATCACTGGGTCATGTGCCCTTTCTTCTGACCAGAATCCTCTGTTCTTAGTTGAAGGCCACAGCTCAAGCTGGCCTCATCTGCCCATTTGCAGAATAATCTAGCCACAGGCAAGAGTTAACCTAGCAGTTTCAGAAGTAGACCCTGGCTTCCTAAACATTTTAATTCTTCATATGGCCCAGGGCCCTTAAGAGACTCATGTGGAGAGGTGGACCCTGGATGTGGAGTTCAAAGATTGCTTGTTTTAAATTTGATACTGTGTTTTGCTTCCAAGGTCAGAAATATGCACAACCAATATCTGATCTGAAGAATTGTAAATTCACTCTCTGGTCTCCAGAGCAAAGGAGTTATCAGAAAGCATTTCATCAGTATGGAATCATAATTGTGGCCTCAGGTCATTTGGTATTATAAATCAGTGTGGCTGAATAGTGGCTTAAGAGACTTTATTTCCAGGAGAGCTGATGGGATTATGAGAAAAGCTCCTAATGACTGGTATCTCGTGGTGGAATCTTAATTACCACAGAACTCATAGGATGCACCTGATAGCTCTACAGATGATTTGATTATAAACCACATTTTTAGATCTCTCCCTGATGAGTCAGCGATAGCATTCTTTGGGAGCCAAGTCTATGTGCAAAGTCCTACGTACGCAATAAATCTCACTGCTGTAGAAAAACAAAATTCTTTTAAAACCTCCTTTTAAATTTCCAGCCCTGAAAGTATTACTACTCTTGTTTTCTTGATAAGAACTTTCCAGACTAAGGATGTGTTGGACCAAAAATGTCTCTCTACTCAATATTTCTTGTTATTTATTGATCACTGTGGTTAGAAGTCACTTAAAACTCATGGCACAGAATATGTGGTTGCAGATTACATGAAGCCAATCTGTTTATTCATGTGATTATTTGGTAACAAATAGTCACTGAGACCCTGGAACAACTATACAACAAATGCCTCCCTGTGTATTAAAATGATAACAATGTCGCATGAAGACAAATACGGTATCTTGCTTTCTTGACCTTATCATTTATTGGAGCAGATGTAATGCCAAATCAAAAAATTACTCAAATGCCCATAAAGAAGCAGATGCAGGTGCAATAAAAATAGATCATACATGAAATCGACCTGTATTGGTTAGAGAAGAAGGATTGAGAAATGATCCTTGGGCAGAGATCTAGAAAAAGAGAAGGGGATACTTTCAGGAAGGGAAGTTAGAGGCAGGGTTAAAGGTTATAATAGCAGGATGTACAGTTGGGAATTGCATTCTGGGTACAGGGAAAGGAGGCATAGAGGCCCTGGGGCTGGAAGGAACAGGAAGATGACTAGGGTGGCTGGAGAACCCTGGGGAATATGTTTAATATGGAAGAAAGAAACCCCTTGAAACAACCCTGTGTGCCATGCAGCCAGATGAATAATTCAATGACCATTAAAAGAGAAAATCTACACCGTGCACAACCATAGAAACGAAATGATGCACCCGCTTCGTGTACAATGAATCAAAATGTAGTCTGTAAAAGGTAAAATAAATAAATAAATAATTTTTAAAAAATGAGAGAGAAAAGGATGGAGCCATTTAAGTAACTGTCAGGAGGTAGTCTGGGATCTGGATTGAAAGAAATCCAGATGGTGTGGACGGTGGTAAACAAGTGACATCTCATTTAGGTTAGAGGCTCAGGGAGGGCTTGCCGAGGAGGCCACATGTGAATTGAGAGCTCAGGGACAGAAAATTAGTCATGAAAATCAGGCAGGGAAAAGTGAAATGAAAGGGTGCCACTCAGGACGGTCAGGGGCAAGCCCGGGAAGGCGCTGAGGAAGAGGGGACCAGGGTAGGACCTGGAGGCCGAGGAATGAGAGGCCTGGAAAGTGGACAAAGGAGTGTCCACCTGGAGGGAGCCAAGGAAAGAGAGAAGGACGGGCATGAGTGAGGATGCGCTGGAGGGGGCCTGCCCACCTGTGCCTGTGCGGAGAGCACGCGGAGAGGGGGAGGAGGCCTGCGAAGCGGGTTCCCGCGCGTGACAGCTCTGGCTCGGCTCACATGTGCCCCCTGGGAGCCCTTGTGGATGATACAAGGAGAGCTCAACTCCCGAGGTCCCGCTTCCTGTCGTCTTCCCCACACTCCGCGCGCAGGCGCCGCTTGCCACGCGAGTCAGGGCAGGTCCTCACCTGCTGGCTTCCTCCACCTGAGTCTGGACTCTGGGCATCTTCCCTCTCCAGACACCTGATCCTCCCCAGCACTGCTTGGAACATGACTTCCAGGAACTGCCAGGCCTCCTGCTGGGACGAACCCCTTTCTTCTGAGCTCTCATGGCAGTCGCACCCGCTCTTTCTTGTATGTGAGGGACAGGGTCTGAATCGCAGGCTTCCACACAGGGGCAACTGGTGTCCAGTACGGATCTTTCAAGGAATGCATGTGCTAATAATGAAACAGCTATTGCCTCTGTGTTCCACTTTTCTTCTTACTTGGAGCAAGATCTCAGTAATTGTCTGGCTCCTCCCTGATGCCTTCACAGCCCAGAACCATTAAAGGCAATGCCATAGAATTTAGGTGGTTTTTTCTTGTATGGTTTAAATGAATTCATCAATAATCCAAATTCAATTCAGACCAATTTTGGTGACATCATCCAGTTAGAGATAGAATTATGCCATTGGAGGTGGGTGTTTGGAAATGTTGGGGCATTTCTGGTCATCTCAATAACTGGGGGTGGGGGGAAACCTCTACATTTATTTAGTGGCAGGATGAAAAATGAAAACTACCTGCCAATCAAGGGAATGTCCGACAAAACAACAACAGCAAAATCATTCTATCCTAGACACCACCTGCACTGCTTAGGAATATCTGCCAGCTCTAACTGATGCTGAGAAACTAGGAAATATTTTGAAGAAAGTTGTAGACACTTCTCCTCTGGGGAAATGGAAAGAAAACAAAAGAATGTTGCCCTGATGGCCTCTCTCAACCCTGCCCGGCCCTGCGATGCTCCTAGGGAATGTAAAGTCCAGGCCAAATGGTCCAGACACAGCAGGCCCGCCCCTCCGGCTCAGACAGGGGCAGCCTGGACCATCATGCCTCTGGCCAGGAGAGAGGCCGCCCCCCCGCATGTACTATACCCCTGGAGAAATAACTGAGAAAATGCGTAACTTACATTTGGTTCCCAGATGCTACTGCAGGCATGCTCCAGCCCCGCCCAGGAAGGGGTTCTAAATGAAACTTCTCTCTTCACTACGCAGAGGGCAGGATTGGCTTTGGGGAGTTAGGCGTGGGGCGGGGATGGATTTTGAAGTGGTGGCAGATTAAAGGTGACAGAATATCTGAAAAGGAGAGGTGACTGACCTGGCAGAACTTTGCAAAGGTCCTTCTTCTCTTTGTCAGAACGAAGCTGTCCACTCCCTCCCTTACATTTTATATCTATGCAGGTTTACATAAATAAAAATTGATGTAAATATTGTGTTTAATAAATATAAATATGGTAACATTAACATCATTACATAATATAGTTACATTCTTCATTACTCATAATTTTATTATGACAAATACTTTTATGTTGACAATATTATGTAATAGACATAATCTCGATGATCAAAATATCAACATGTTATTAAGACAACTAATTATTGTTCTCCTAATTTTACTGTTGTTATTAAGAATAGTTTCACACTCCTGACAGTCCTGGAGCTCCCTGAGAATAGGGACAATATTTTATTTATTCCTGTTCTCCTGGTACCTAGAACATCTGAGATGTTCTCCCTCACAATTCCTTTACATCTGTTTTATTCCACAGCACACACGATTTCAAAAATTATTTTTTGACCAATGGTTAGCACAAAATCTTGAGAGCAGCTAATTATGTGCTCCGAGAATCTAGCAGAATTTCATGTAATGGGAGGTACGTAGCCAATTTTGATTGAATCAAATCAAACTGGAAAAATGAAAACCATGAAATCTCTCATCTGAATGAACTGATACATCACAGTACCATGAAGAAAAATATATGTAAGAACTGATTGGGCTGAAAGAATAAAGTATCCTAATAGCTATGTCAGGAGACCAATTGAGTCACCTTGGAAGGGAATGACGTTCTTGACCAGGAAAGTGCTCAGGCGGAGGGTGGACATCTTGGCAGAAGAAATCGAGAGACAGAACCATGGTTTCATAGGGAGGGGACAGTTGTCCAAAGATGTTGACTGGAAATGTCCTAAAGGTGGATGGAACACTAAGGTTCTACCTGGTGAGCCTAGAAATGTAGATGTGGTTACAGAACCTCAGGAGTATCCCACCTTCTAATCCAGTCCAGATGAGCACACTAGAGAAGCTGCTGGGGACACAGGGAGAAATAAGATGCACCCTGCCTTCAAGTGATTCCTCTGGATTGTATACCCTTTCAAACTCTTTCGAGATGGACTTCTGTAACGTAAAATCCAGAGAATCTGGGCTAATACAGATAGCTGTCCCTGCTTTCTTCAACAGGTTATTTTTTTAAAAAGCTTTTGATTTCTTGAATGAAGTATAAACAACATTCATTGTTCTGGTGCAGAGATGGGTCCGTTCAACATTGCTTTATTTCCTCTTCCCTTCAAACAAGTACTTGGGGTGGGAGGCGTTTGTAAGTGTATTTGAGAAGAGTTGATTGCTTTCTATGGGTGGTTTAGAAACTAGACTTTCTCTACATAGAAATTATTAATCATCTGTGATATTTGCTCTCAGTCAACACAGAGTAAAGAGAACTGCAGAGAAAAAGGCCAGGGAGGCATCGTCCCCACTTCTTCCAGTGGCCGATGGTCCTGCTCTTCCTTTTTGGGACAAGCAGGAGAAACTGACTTTGCCTGTGCTTGGTTCCTATTCTGGGTGAAGGGACAGGCTGTGAGCATAGGAACCAGACAGTCCTTTCCTCCTGCTGTAGTGGAAAAGATGACTGTTGCTGAACAGGCCAGTATCTCTGCATTGCATGGTCTGTCTCTGAGGAAATTGCTTGCGGCAGCAGCATCTCTTCCCTGTTTTGAACAACACTCTCATCATTGACAACCATGTTCTGCAATCGTGGTAATACTAACTCCCTATTGGCTTAATGAGGACAATAGCAATAACAATCTTGCCTTGGCAATGTAAGTATTTCCATGGAGGGTATTACCATACTATTTTCAATAGATTGCTGTGATCCCCCCTCCCCCCCCACCGCTGGAATCTCGTGTCCCATTGAATGTGTTTATAGTGAAAGCTTATGAAAGAGTTCATCCATTCCAGCCCCCAACAGCTACATTTCTCTGTCTGGTTACTTCTATTTTTCAGTATCATAGGAAAGTAAAAATATAGTTAGACTCAACTTGTTTGATCTTGCAGAAGCCAACCCTAGGAGTATGGGGATCAGAAAGACACCTGTCAAAGGCTGGGTCATCTGAAATATTTAGTAGAGACCTCTGCATATCCTGCTTTGACTGTATATTTTCAACAAAAAGAAATTGAAAATGATCCGGATTTCTTAGGCTGACAAATACAATGTCCTGAAAAATAGCACCAACGGAGCACTTGACTCTATTCCAGGCACTGTAACAAGACTTTGTAAATATTTTCACATTTTCTTCCACAACAACTACGACCATTTTATAGATGAGGACACTAAGGCTCAGAGATGAACTGTTCAAGGAACCCACTTACTAATTATGGAACCAGGTTTTGAAATCCAGAAACCATGTTCTTCATGGAAGAGTGAGTACTTCAAGTCCCTTCATTTGCACATGGTACCTCCCTCCAGCTAAGACGATCCCACAATGCACTGGCATTGCTTCCTTAAAGCGTTGCCTTCCCACCAGTTTCCAAGCTCTATTCCGTTCATCTCTCTATGTTGCACTCACTTGATCACCACTGTGGACTCAATAGATGTTTGTACAATAGTGGAATGAATGCATGGAAGAACGAATCTATCAATGAATGATAAAACAAATGCTTCTCTAGTATGTGATTAAAGGGAAACACATGTCCAGTGTCCTAATTCTTATGTGGGTCTTTCCTAGATCTTCTCTGACTTGTCTTTCCCCAGATAAAATGGAGACAATGCACCATAATTCATGAACTTAGGGATCCTTACCAGCATGGAACTCAAGGAGGGTCCTTTCGATGTAAACCCTGCTCAGAAATGCTCCTTGCATACAGGGGCATGCAGGAACACCATCATCTTGCTCCAGTTGGTGTGTTCCACACAGAGGTTTGTCTGAATAATTTGTTTGAACAGGATTAGGGATATGAAGTTTTCACAAAGCAGGTGGCATTTGAACTAGGCGTTGAAGGATGAAAAAGTCGGTGTATCAACCATCAGAGAATTTCCCTCTTTCTCAAGAAGTCGCAGTTTTCCTGTGGGCTCTTCAAAATTTCTCACTGGACAGGGAAGGGATTGAGGGATGAAAGAAAACAAGAAGTGTTTATGACGTTGAGCCTGATCCAGAGCGACAAGTCTCTGTAAAGAGTGAGTGTCGGGGGTGAGGAAAATCCCCCAGCACTAGGAGGGGCCTCCTTTCCTTCCTGGGAGAGATAGTCGGCATTCCTTAGGAAGGTGTCCTCAGCCATTTCCCCTGCAGAGTACAGCCCTACCTTCAGTCAACTTGCAGGAAGTAATTTGTTTATGTTTAGAAGAGATCCTAATCCGGAAGGGAGGAGACAAAGAACCAGGTCTTATCATCCAATCTGCCACTGCCTTTCAGAAGTGCCCATGCTATGCTATAACCATGGAGCCAGGCACCGGGAACAAAACAGACCTGTGGGCTGGCTATATGATCCTGTTCCAAACTTTGGTCGCCATGGGTGGAGAAGGGGCCAAACAAGATACTCATCTGGTTAAGACCCAATGGCATGACAAGACAGAGGCAAGCAGGGACAGGGAGACTGCAGAGAGCTCACAGGAGTTTGGGAGTTTGCCTGACGTGCCTGGAGCTGGGGGAGTAGCTTAGGGATTAAGGCTTCTAGCCAAAGGGTACTTTTGACAACACAGGAGATTGATTTCTTCCCAAACTCCATAAGATCCCAACTGGCAAAGAGCATTGATGACGGTGGCCTTTGGTCCCTTGATACTTCATGAGCTTTGTTCCCTCCCACACAGCGATGGTCTTTGCTACAATTCTGGCCTTTCTTATCTCTTCTTGAGAGTCTGCCAATAACCTCAGTTTCTCCTACCTCTTCTTTCACTCTCCTCCAACCCATTCTGCACATTGCAAACAAATCTGTCCACAATCATCCCTTAGAGTCCACCACTCACTCTGCGTCACACACAGAGGCACTGTCCGTAGACTCTTATGATATTGGAAATGCTATCTGCTGTTGTCCAATATGGCAATCGCCAGTCACAGGTACCTACTGTGCTACCAAGAAGCTGACTTTTTTGTTTAGTTTTAATTAATTTATATTTAAAAAGCAATAGGTGTCCAGTGACTACTATATTAGACTGTACAAATCTATAGGATGGTGTCCAGGTGCCTTAGCCTGCCATTAAAGACCTTTATGACCTAGTTCCTCTTTATATCAACTGTTTTATATCCTGCCATGTTTTCCTATCTGATTTCCCCACAAATAAACTAAATTTTTTTTAAACCTATGTATCTTTGCTCCAGCTGTTCCCTCTACTCAAGCACCCTCCTCCTTATCTGCTTAATACATTTCTATTCGTATTTCAAGACCTAGAATAAATGTCACCTACTCTAGGAAACCTGCTTCACCTTTCATCGCCCCACATAATGTATCAGTCCCTTCCCCCACTCCCACCCCTGAATCCGTTTCTATTGGAGCACTTGTCATAATACATGGCAATGCTTTGTTTACCCGGATCTCTCCCCCACCAGCCCAGAAACTCCAAATGGCAAAGATTAACTCTTATTCATCCCTGAATCCTATCACCCAAGGAAGTACACACTGAAAATGTGTGGTGAGCAGATGCAAACCTGCAGAATAAATGCATCATTTTATCCATCCATGTTTAGCTCAAAGGGCTCCCGGGACTGACAGAACCATTAGTAAACTTGGGTAACATCAAAGGAAGTGAGGACAGCCCAGGATGTCAGGCCTAGGTCTGCACCCATGCAACAGTGCCTCTGGTCAACAGGAGCCTGCACATTCACTTCCAGTCTGCAAACAGGTGGACTTGGGTGGATGGTGCTCAAGGCAGGAAGGTGACGCTGGGAGAGGCTGGGAACTGCAGATGCCTTGGGCAAGAAACCAGAATCCTGAGGCCTTCGGGTGTTTGGAATGCTTGAATAGTTACTCACTAATGCCATTAGCAACCTGGCTGGTCTTCACTCAGCAGAGGGAAAAGGGCAAGTATTATCTTCTATTAAAAAGCAGTAATAGTTATAGAGCTCCTACCGTGCAATATGTTGAATAAATGGGGTCTCATTTGATCTTTCTAGAAACCTTAATACATTGTTATCTACCCCCCCACAGATGAGCACACCAGAGTCCATAAAGAAGTAACCGGTTGTGCAAAGATTCCCATACCGTAAATAATAAAGATAGTATTGAAAGCCAAGACCAACTCTAAAACACAATTTCCCAGCTGCTTTTTACATACAACCAGAGACATCACATGAAAACCTGTGCATGTTCTGAGCCACCTGTTGCCTGAATAGGTTTTATATTTCCCCCAAAATGTCAAGGAAAATTAGTGTTGAAAATGCCCATTAGATCACCTGGTCTGCACCCTACATGGCCCACTTGGGGAAATTAAAGCCCAGAGACAAACACTCACTTGTCCAATGGCACACAAAGTCAATGGCCCATCAGGACTGCGTTTCTAATGTCAGGCCAAGTCCTTATCATTTTAAACTTGTGCTTCCTGTACTCTCCTTGCTCTACAGAACTGCATCAGCAGGGCTTTGGGGGCACTAGTAATCACATGCCCTACTATACTTACTATGGTAGGGACTCTCTAGAAGGCAGGTTAGTGATGTGCATCAGTGATCTTGAAGCTGTGTAAGACTGTCGACTGAGTAATTGGTCCTACTTCCTGGAAGTCATCCAAAGGAACCAATCTGCAATGTAGGGAAAGGTGGTCATTTCAGCCTTACTATAATAGAAAAAAAAATCAAAAAAAGTAAAGAAGCAGAAAATTTAAGTGCCATCAAATCAGGATCAGGATAACAAGTTTCCAATACACAGAATTCTCAGAAGAAACAACTGATGTAAATGACAAACCACCCAGTGCTTACCTTTCAGTTCAATCAAGTACTTTTCCATCTGTCACTTCTCATCCTAGATAATACAAAAGGACAATTACATGTGAGCTGAGCTGGACTGACAAAATAAATTCCAGTTTTGAAGATTGGCAACAAAGAGGATTCCAACTTGACCAAGACACTTGCATGTGGGTCTGTTATAACCAACCAGACAGGAACGCTCCAACAATGAGAAGAGTTACTGACCATGCTTCTCAGAGCCTCCCTTTGTTCTCCATGAAGGTGTCTTCAAGTTCTCTGTGTCCCCAACCTGTGCAGAGTAAGAAATAGACCACAGAGGAGGGAACCAACCCAAGACCTCACTCTTTCCTATGCCATTTTTTAAGGAAGAAGTATTTGAGTGTTCACCCTATTATTATAAAAGTTCTTCTTGCCATACCCACACGAGGACCTCACTTGTTTCCATATTTCATTTCCTCCTCTGTCTTCAGGTCCGTTGGAAGTTTGCTGACAGTGCCTGGCCTAACTCCACATGGTACACTGGTATTATCTTTGAAGGGTTCAAAAATCCCTCTCACTAAGAGCGTCATTTAATCTCATTGAGACTCCTTTTTCTATCTGTAAAACAGGAAGAAGACTAGCTGTTTGGAGTTTGTATGAAGATCCAGGAGCACAGCACCAAGCAGAATGTTCCAAGGGCAAGGCCACCCGTCTTGACCCTGGACACAGGATGCAAGAGAAAAGGAAGATGGCCGTGTGGAGATTCCTTAGAAAACTCGGAATGGACGCTCCATTTGACCCACCCAGCTATCCCACTCCTTGGCCTATACCCAAAGGACTTAAAATCAGCATACTACAGAGATACAGCCACATCAATGTTCATAGCTGCTCAATTCACAATAGCCAGACTGTGGAACCAACCTAGATGCCCTTCAATTGATGGGTGGATAAAGAAACTGTGGTATATATATACAATGGAATATTACTCAGCCATAAAGAATGATAAAATTATGGCATTTGCAGGCAAATGGATGAAATTGGAGAATATCATGCTAAGTGAGATAAGCCAATCTCAAAAAGCCAAAGGACGAATGATATCGCTAATAAGTGGAGGATGACACATAATGGGGGGGAGGGAAGGGTTAGTGTTAGGGTTAGAGTTAGGGTTAGGGAGGGGGGCAAGTATGGAGGAAGGAAGTACTGTATAGAGGGTAAAGAGGGGTGGGAGGGGTGGGGGGAAGGGAAAAAATAACAGAATGAATCAAACAACATTACTCTATGTAAATTTATGATTACATAAAAAATTAAAGAAAAAAAAATAAAATAAAAAAAAAATAAAAGGAAGATGAAGAACTATAGGGCTGGTTCACAGAAAGAAGACATGGGTGATACAAAGACAGCGAGGGCCCCAGGCATCTGGGCACACGTGGTGGCAGAGTTAGAGCAATTGATAATATTTGCCCAAGTTGTAAATCCTTTTCACTTATGTCTTTTGGGTTTATTGACATGTCCTTCTTTAGTCAGTCCTATGTGTTTCCCCTTTTGCCAATGAAGAGTCTTTAAGTTTTAAGCAGCCCACTGGGTCCAGCTGACTGTGGGCAAAAGAACTCACCCAAACCTTAGGCCCCGCTAGCTGTCGTCTCTTCCATGCTGGGCTGCTTCTGCATGGGACCTGTCCAGAAGGAAGGTGACTCAGAACTAAGGCACACGTGAAGTTCATGAGCAAAATACAAGGGTGGTTTTGTGTTTTCTCTGGCAGCATCTACATAGAAATCAGCCCAGCTAACTCCAGGGAAAAATCAAGCCATTGTATGATCTATAGGCGCCTATGCGTATATATTTACTATCTGCACACATGCACCCAGAATATAAAAATATCTGTTGTGGTTGATCTTTCTTCATTTTTCAACTGTGTGCTTTGGCAGCATGTGCTCATCGTATATCATTCAGAAACAGGAAAAACTTAAGACCAACTATAATTATCAGAGCAGCGACTGGATTATCCAATTTTCATTTCTTGCCTTAATTTATTCAACATCACTTTTCCAAGCATCTCCTCCATGCCACACTGTACACTGCACCCTACAAAAAGATATAAGAAAGAAAAATCAGAAAAGCTCTATTCTTAAGGGCCTTACTCTCCTGACTTATGCGTGAAATGGAATAAACATCACCTGTCTCTTTGGGTAGTAGGTCCAATAAGCCGTGAGCAATAATTTTTATTTCTAGGAATGAATGGGATGCTTCCTCAAGTAAATTAATATTCTCCAATTAACAAATGTATAAATTTATCAAACAATGTGAAAAGAGAAAGGGAGGAGGTCAGAGAAGAAAGCCTGGGCGAGGAAAGAGGATTACAATTTTCAAAGATGTAAGAATTGGGATTTTTTTTTTTCTTGGGTCAAACAAAAGACAAGACCATGAACCAAACCCTTTTTATTAAAAATGCATGTACATGTGCATTTGAGTCAGTTTATAGAAAGAGCCAGGGATGCTGAAATTCACTAAGAAATAAACAGAAAGCAGAACCAAAGAAATGAGGGGAAAGGAAGCTGGGAACTTGGTGGGGAGTGTCATTCTTGGCCATGGAACATCACATCCGGTCCTGAGTTTTCCAGCAGTGGCAAAAACAGGCACGTAAACGTCTGCAGTTGTTATTATCTGAGTCTCAGAAAAGTTGCTTAAAGAATGCAAAAGATTTTGTTCGGGGTACTTGCTGGTCTTCTACTTGCTTGGGTTTTTCTTCTCTTTTCCTCTGTGGCTGCATTTTTAAATTAACACTCGACTTAAGACTTCCTCTAAGGACCATTAAATCACAGAAAAGACAATGTCCCTCACCTTCGGGGTGTGAGCTGTCTGGAGAGGGACATCGTTGTTCTTCATTTTTAGATTTCTGGAGTCCAGAGGGATGGTGACTGAGCAGTGTATCACAAGCTAATTGCTGCAGCCTTGCAGCAAACACAGAAGCAAACTTCATCCACCTCATGCAGGTAAACAATGTTTGCAGAATCTCAGTAGGTGAGATTAAAGAGCGTATCAATGAAGGTAAGGGAGGTGAGTCAAGTCAGAAAAACTTCCGCTCATTTAATTTTGAGTGAATAAAATGTAGAATAGAGATGAGACAGCACTGGTATTTGGCCTGTCCAGGTCACTGTGGTCAACTCATTTGTCACGGCCAGAGTCTATTATAATTATCTATGGCTATTAATATTTCAGCTCTCCCTGCAGAAGAGAAGGAGTATACTACTCTTTGTTTAAACTCTTCTTTGTGAATTCAAGTTTTTCATTAAAAAACTAAAAAAAGAAAAACTAAAAAAAAAAAAAAATCATGAATTTGAGCATTACTATATTACGAAATTACATGACTTTACAGCGTGAACATACTATCAAGTGCATAGGATGCTATGTTCACACAAGCACTTGGCATCGTCTCGGATACATTTCTTTTACCTAAGAAATCAAAGTATAAGAAAGTCGCTTGGTGACACTGAAAGCAAAGAGTTCAGGGTTTGCTGAATTTTCTTTGTTATTGGGAGGTGCTGTTGGTTTTGATCACTGATATTGTCTCTCCCAGTGTGCAAAATAAGTTCTAGACACGCAGGTCAGAATGTTAGTGCGTGAGCCCACATATACTCACCTCTTGCCTTCAGCACCTTGGTCAAGGTATTTAGAAAAAGGACACAAAATATCTACAAGTTTATTGAATAAGCAAGAACTGATTCTTGCATAGGCCACACGTATCAGTAAGAAGAGACTCTACCACTCAATCTGCTGAATTTGGAACATGCAATGAATAATATGGGTGCTCTCCTAGGGTTCTGAGTCCTCTTATCTGCTTCTCTTTGAGTTTCCGTGTAAGTGATATCAAAAGAAAAAAAAAAGAGAGAGAAAGGAAAGAAAAAGAGCAAAAGTTATGGCTGAATTTTTCACTAGAAAGAGGAGAAACCATAAAATCTTTTTAAAAGCCTTCTGTAGATAAACTGGTTCTAAGCACAACCACACTCCTGAAACGCTGGATGATCCTGAGATGGGGGAGACTTCAGATGCTGAGGACTGGCCATTATCCTTGCCAGACAGGCTTGTCCATCTTCCCATCAGTTGCAAGACATTTAATAAAAACAGGCTGTGTTAATTCATGCTTGTTTTATGGACTGCTCCACGGGGCCTCAACTGGGTAAGCCTGCAAGACCCAGCCGTGCATGGCAAATGGCTAAGCAGATGGTTTTAGTTTAGATAGTGGCTGTCAATGGTTTGGTGCGAACAGCTCTTGCAAACCAGCATGAAGTGAACAGATTGCATGGTGGCTGGGAGAAGCATATGTAATTGGAAACAGTAGCCACTTACAATAGGGGCGCATTTTCAATCTTTATCAGAGTGGCTCCGGTTTGGAAAAAGGGAGTTGATTAACCAAATGTGTTCTTGGCTGTGATGAATCCAATATTAAGAA
This sequence comes from Sciurus vulgaris, assembly GCF_902686455.1. Taxonomy (NCBI): domain Eukaryota; kingdom Metazoa; phylum Chordata; class Mammalia; order Rodentia; family Sciuridae; genus Sciurus; species Sciurus vulgaris. The sequence goes on from NC_136476.1 coordinate 65,477,410, forward strand.
AGTTTGGGTAGCGTCTCAGGAGGGTGCTGGCCATGGCTGGTCTGTTGCATTAATCAAGGATGTCTGGGTCTCAGAACTAATCCTGTTCTCTGAAGACAGGGAGCTATTTGAAGAAAGAGCCCCAGCAGCAAGATGGAAATTGAGTAGCTGGAGTTATGGCGGCAGGGAAGTCGAGATGGATTGGGCAAACTGTGTGCATGGGCATTAAGACAAGAAAAGGAAGAGACTCCCATGGATTCAGTGGTGGAAGAAAACACAAGTGCACAGTTTTGAGGGAACCCTAAAGGAGAGAGGGCATGTGAAAGTCTCCAGCCTATGGCACAGCCCGTCCTCCAGGCCAGGGCTGCATGCAAGACTCAGTCTAGATAGGATGTTGCATAAGCAAAGCAGGGGCAATTCCCACAATGAAAGTACCCCTGAGACAGCGAGCGGCCAGATGGACCAAGGCAGACACTAGACCACAGCCTCAGAGCTGCCAACTTTGCACAAAATGTAGCTCCAACACTTATAAACAGTGACTGAGTTATAAACAGATGTCAGGCCTTGAGATGTGCTGGTGACATGGGGATCAATGAGACATGAGGTCTTCCCTGACTGCTTTTGACTATGGCCCCCACTGTCCCTGAGCTCCATTAACACTACTCTGACAACCTCCCTAACTGTATTAAACATGCCCAATATTCGGCATGGAGGGCTTGCTCTGGGTAGCACCTGGAGATTGATTTCTTACGTGTTGAACAATGATTTGATTATCTCTCTTGCTAGACTATACCTACCGCTACACCAGGGACCATTTCTGTTCTGTTCTGTTTTGTTTTCTCTAATGTATTTAGTGTCTCTCAGGGAATAAGCACTCAGGATATTTGATTAATTAGTGCATAAATGAGTGAGAGGGAAAAATGATTTTTTTCCTCTAGGTGCTTAGAATTCAGGAAGTAGAGTGATAAGACCCACAAAGAAGGAAGTACAAGGATCAGGGTTCAGCCTAGACCATGGAAAGTCAAGGAAGGCCTCCTGGAGGAGTTGGCCCTCCAACTAAGGTTTGAAGCTCAGGGCAAAGCTGCTGGGAAACTTGCTACACCTCCTCAGAGATGGTCTGAGGCTGCTTTAGATGCTTTGTGGCCAGTGACCCTGCTTCTGGGAAGTAGTAAGCAGGGCAGAGCCAGTGTCGGTGTCCCAACAAGGTCTGCACAGGACAGAGGCACCTGGGAAATAGTGCTCCTCTCAGTCACAGTAGCTGGAGAGATGGCAGAAGGTGAGTTCGGGCTGCCTGGATAACCTGGGAGCCCCTCAAGCCATCTGGCCTGGCTGAGCCCCTGATTCCAGAGCCTGACCCTGGTCTTGTTCTTTCATAGTGGCCTGTCCTGAGCCTGGCACTGTCTTCTCTGTAGGTCAGGAAGGCCGCCCTGCCCGAGGCACCCAGGCAAGGAGGGCTGGACTGTGGGGGCTGCCCACAGAGAGCTGGCTTCCACTGATACCACGGTGCTCTCTCCTGAGTCACCTTCCTCCGGTGATAAGGCCCAGCTCATGCCAACCACTGGTGTGAAGGAGCCATTCTTCCCTCTGCCCCCTTCCACAGCCCCGCTCAGTCAGCACTTTTGGCAAACCCTGGGCTGCTGACGTGAAGAGGTCACCCGGGAGCTGTGAGCCACATGTACACACTGGAGGGAATCAAAGGAGGCTGGATGCCATCTGGCCCAACACTCTCATTTCACAGTTAAAAACCTGCAGCCCGGAGACGGGAAGGCCTAGCTCAAAGCTTCCCCATAAAGTTACCAGCAGTAAGGCAGGGGCCTGAAGCACTGAGACTCTTCCTTCAGGTGTTAAGCCACCAAAAGGAGCAGATGATGAAAGAAATACACCACTAATCAAAAGCACACTTTCACAGAAGGAAACAGTCTCATGGAGTCTATGAAGATTAATTGTGCTACTGGATCCTTCCCCACAATAAGGAACCTGGGCACCTGGCTCTGTGACTTTGGGCAGGTTTCCTTCCAACTCTGAATCTGTCCAAAATGAATGAAAATTATCATGATTCTCACTTTGTCCCTGACCATAAGAAGTTCACAGGAAGTTGGAAAGACTGGTGTCTCAAATCAACCCTGACATCAATATTCTAGAAAGGCATGCAAGGTACACAGTTCAAGGGATAAGAGTTTCTGGGAATACCTGGGAGGGTTTCTCAGAGGAAGGGGCATGCTAGCCAGGCAGCAAACATGAGTGTTCAAGGTGGAGGAAGTAGTGATCTCCCAAAGGCATGCTGCAGCACCCCTGCCTCATGTTGGGATGGGACTGTCAACAAGGAAGAAAAGCACAGGGGCTGGGATGTGGGCTGAAGCAGGAGTCAGAGTCCGGACCTGGGCAGTCAGGGGAAGGGGGTCACATCTGAGTTGAAAACATGTGCTTTGGTTTATCAAGTTCTATACCAACAGAATCAAGTCAACAGCAAGTACAATAGCATCTCTGAACGTCACTATGAATCCTAAACTCAGCGATTCATTTTCTTTTCTTTTTTTTTAAAGAACAGTTTCCTTTTTTTTTTTTAATTTTTATTTTTAGTTGTCAATGGACCTTTATTTAGTTGATTTATTTATACATAGTGCTAAGAATCAAACCCAGGGCCTCACATGTGCCAGGCAAGCACTCTACCACTGAGCCACAACCCCAGCCCCATGATTTATTTTCAACACAGCCTCTTATGTCTTATTAAAACTGCAGTTGTCAGATTGGAATCACATCACTTCCACAGCTGAACTCTCATATGAATTGTTTTTTAATTGCATGTTTTGGCTAAATTCTGTGTTAAGTTATATATCTGGATTATTATTCATCTTTATCATCATCCAGTGATTCCGTTTCTTCCGTAGTATTAGCTCCATCTTACAGAAAAGGAAACTGAGGTTTAGAGAAGTGATTTTTCTTGTCCAAGTATGGGGAGTGTACCTCAACTTTGATGTCTGCACATATTTCACTACTACTGAGTCGGGCTTTGTGGACAATCACCTAGAGGTTTCCAGGGAGGATGGAGCATTGGGGAGGGGATTGGGGTGAAGAAGGCCAGTCAGGAGGATGTGGCAGTTGTCCAGGTGAGAAATAGTCCCTGAGACAAGACGGAGCACATGACTTGAATGATGGGTTCCCGTGTCACACTATCTGGGGAAGACGCCAGTTCTTATAATCCTTCTTATTTAGCTTGGACAAGAAAAATCACTTCTCTAAACCTCAGTTTGCTTTTCTGTGAGATGGAACTAATATTACCGAAGAAACGGAATAACTGGATGATGATAAAGATGAATAATAATCCAGACATATTACTTACCACAGAATTTAGCCAAAATATGCAATTAAAAAACAATTCATAGCAAACACCACCAGCAGCAAAGCATAAAAATGAAACCAGAAACAGTGTACTTGAGACAGTCTTGCACATATTGATGGATAATTTTGGAGGAGAGGGAGAGAAAGGGAAGAAATCTCTGGGATTGAAGAATTAAGGGTTACAATGCAGAGCCTCCAAAGCCGATGGAGGGCTCTTTTCTGGGCCTCCTGAGGGTGCTCACCTGTGCTGTGGGGAAGAGCGAGGACTTAAGGCTGCAACTGAATGTAAACCATGTCTTCACACCTGCAACAAACAGGGTCTCCTTTCAGGCATCATTGACCGCCTGCTGAAAGGGTAGGAAACTGAGAGGGAAGATCATTTGCCTTCTTTCAAAATAGAAGGTTTATTGATAAGTGAACCTTGCCAAGGGCATTTCTTTCTTCAAAATAAGATGTTTCTAAATAACTCTTTCTACAAATCTTCCAGTCTCTTTAGTTGGAGCTTGACATTTTCCATCCAGTCTTCATCCCTCATTCCTCTCCCTTTGACCTACACCAGGAAGTAAGATGTATTGAACACATCGATGGCAGATGTAGACATTCCTTTCACAATGATGGTCATATTGGAAGGAAAAGAGGGTTCAAACTCTATGTGCTAGTTAGCTGTCCATTCCTATAACATATACCTGAGGTAATCAACTTATAAAGAGAAAAGATTTATTTTGATTCACAGTTGTGAAGGTTTCAGTCCATGACTGATTGACCTCATTGCTTTTGGGCCTGTGGTGAGGCCGCACATTCTGGTGGAGAGTGCATGATAGGCAAAACTACTTACCTCATGTCTGGGAAGCAAAAGGAAGAAAGAGGAAGGGACTAGAATCCCGCAATTCCCTTCAAGGTCACACCCCCAATAGCCTAAAGTCCTCCATCAGACCCCACCTCTTAAAGTGTCCAGTACTTCCCAATAGCACCAGACTGGGAATCTTGAATACATGTGGGATGTTCCAGATCCAAACTATAGCAAGTTGCTACCAATCTTAGTTTTATGGTTTATCATCTCCATTTAATCATAAATTCTAGTTCCTATAATTTCATTAGATTTGGAGGAAAGTTCTAGTCTCCTAGCTTAAATGAGAAAATGTCAATCATTTGATATTAAATATATATTTTTTTTTATATTAGAGCAACACTGTACCCTTTGTTAGCTTAAACATAGGTTCCAGAAACATAAAAAAGAGTAGTCTATGAAAATCTGGACACCTACTGGTTTTAATTCATTCATTCATATATTAGGCAACTATTTACTGAGCTTTAACCTTTTCTTCATACTCTGTAATCTGTGTCAGAGATACAACAGTCTGCTAAAATCAGAGTTTAGGACCTCAGGGAGAGAAGGAAAAGATTAATCAAATTCAAGTAATAAGAATATATTCGCATTTAATCCTGCCCATGGGACATGTGCAACCTGAAGAACGGCTATCAGGACAACTTGACCTTATCTAGGGGGTTTGAATCACAGTTCTGCAAGTCTCTAGCCATATGAAACTGTCAAGGAACTTGGACTTCTTGAGCCTCGGTGCACTTACCAGTCACCTGGTGCTCTGTCTTTCATGGGGATGGTGAGGATCATGGCGGGAAAGCACCAGCACAAGAATGGTCCATAAAAGATACTCAGTTAATAATCTCTTCCTTTTGTCCTTCTTTCCTTGAGGTTATTAGTACTCCAAATAAAAAGCAAATTCTTCTCAAATTGTTTTTTGGAATTTACAGAGGTAAAAATCAGTTCACATTTCCAGATTGACTACATGATGGCAAATTTTTTCCTCTTTCTCTCTTCCTCCCCCCTTTCTCCTCCTATCCCTTCTCTTCCTCCCCTTCCCTCTTCTCCTTTCTCTCTCTTTCTCTTTCTCTAGGCCTAGGTGCCGGAATCATAGAAGGAGGGCGAGGTAGCCCTTGGTCCCTGCATCTGCACCTGGGAGCCACCCTCACCACTCACCTCTAGTCCAAGGCATTCACATTGCCCGGAGTGACACCATCTCTGGAATTATCCAGCGGTGCTCCGGACGCATGTCCTGTGTATCTCGGGCCTGAAGAAGGATTGGGACAGTATTGATATTTTACCAAAACACCTCCACTTGGTAATGAGCAACAGAGACAGTGCAATAGGACAAGGCCTTCTGTGGTCACCAGCCCTGAACTTAGGTAGCAGGCATTAAGTAGTCTTTCATAAAGTATGGCCCAAATCTAATCAAAACACACTACACATGTTAAAATAAAAAGCCTGAGAAGCTTATTAAAGCATGAGTTGAAAACATAATTTTATTTTTCCCCTCCTTTTACTTCTACGTGTTTTCTCAAACATTATAGTACATATTACATTTAAATGTTGAGCTAAAAACTGACATTTAAGACATAAAATTGTGAGCTCACAGACAGGTGAGATGGAGCTTATCTTTAAAACATGGTGTTGACTCTAGTATATACCCTGCTTGTTTTGCCAGAGCAAGAATGACAACTCAGGGATGGCATCCAGGTGGTGGCTTCTCAGACTTTCCCCACCTTGCCTTCCTTCTCTCCGGACATCCTGGAAATGTATCTTCTGCTGCACTTGTTTGGCTCTCTTTACTACTGGAAGAGTTGGAACTTCAAGGTCGAACACCTTCTCTTGTTCATTTTGTTAACCTGTGATAAGACAGATACGAAACGATGTCATCATAACAACAATAATGATGATGAAAGCAACAGCAGAGGAAAGGGGGAGCAGCAGGGACCAGCATTTGCCTTCTGTGTGCTGGGCCTTTGCTGCCACATGAATCATCTCACTCTACCTCTAGAAGTAGCCAGTAAGTGAGCGACCAACTTGCTGAATCTCAATAAAAGATGAAAGATAATAAAGGGATTTCTTCAGAAGGCATGCTATCTGAGAAACAGAATTCAGGAGAAAGAGAAAATATAAAATGGAAAGTATGATCATTAAAGAAATAATTCAAGAAATAATTACAGAATTGAAGGACAGAACATTGAGTTTGAGTGAGTCCACACCACGGATGAAAAGGTACCATGTTAAAACACCTCATCCAAAAGTTTCAGCTCATTGAGCAGAGAGGAAAGCTCTTCAAACCTTTCAGAAAAAGAAATTGTTCGTACAACTGCCTTTAAAGAAATCAGAAAGGTAACAGAATTTTTAAAGAAGTCCTAAAAGCCAGTAGAAGACTGAGCAGTGTATTCAAAATTGATTTTGAACTGAGAATGTCGTATCTAGCCACACCATCCATTAGGTGAAATAGTAAAATAAAACTCTTTCAACCTAAAAGTTCTCAAAAAATTACCAGTTATATCCCCTTATTAAGGAAGCTATTTAAGAAAATACATAACCAAGGGGGAGAAAATCAAGAAAGAAGAAGGGGAATCCAGGGGACTGTGGATCTAGCACAGGATATAGGTGAGTGGAAGACCCCAAGGAAGATCTTGAAGTCAGACAGGAAGTCTAGCAAACAGCCTTTATAAGACTATTCAGAAGGTTCTGGAGTATTTCTTCAAGATGAAATTAATAACTGCCTAAGGTGTTTCAATGTATGAAGAGATTTTTTCACAACTTGGAAAGAATTTGGGGATAAATTAGTGCTCTAAACAAAAGAAATACCTTTTGGAAAACCAAAGCACTGATCAGGAAAGGAAACACTACCTGATAAGCTGTGACTAGCACGTCCGTAATCATCACAGTACAAATATTAAAAGCTGATTAAACCACAATTAAAATACAGTTATCATATGCCAACAGGGAAACAGAGTGCCAGGATTAAGTGGAGCAGGGGGTGAAAGAGAGATAAATCCTTATTTCCCATAATGGGAAGTTAGTTCTTAATTCCTAAACTAAAATAAGTAGTACTATAGCAAGTTATTTGAAAGATATGGAGACAAATACGAAAGGAATGAGCTAAAAGGATTGAACGCTACTTGCCCCATGGAAGTATTTGATACTTTAAACTATGCTTGTGAATCACATTGAAAAAAATAAAAAGTAAAATTCTAAAAACATGAATTTATCCAATCGTGGAGAAAGTAAGACATTGACCTCTATCTACCCTTGGTTCTCAGAAACTTCTTAGAAACCAAAAGTTTTAAATATTGGCATTCACCAACATTCTTGTTCTTTCTTTAAGGACTTAAGATAGTGACTAGAACAATGTAAACATGTTTTATTTGCGTGTTAGAGGCTTTTAAATCATTGCTTTTGTGATTAAGACTGCTCTTGAAGACTAAGCCTGGCCACCATGTTGTCTGTTTGCCTTAGTGAATTTGGTTACCATTCAGGGCCTCTCAGTGCTATACTCCTATTTACTCAGGCAGGTGCCATTTTGTGGCAAAGCAGATAAGATCTGTTCCCAGGCCTGTAAGGGGTGACAAGTATATTATTTGAACATGTGGGAAAATTATTTAAACAAAAAATGCACAAGATTATCAACACCCCTATCACTCAGTTTAAACAGGAACCAAACTAATGTCATCCTGCCGTCAAGTACTCTGTAGTTTATTCCTAAAATGTCCACAAAGGACAGGGAGTGAAGATGTGGGCCATTGTTGAGAATCTACCCAGGTGAGCATAAGAAAAACACTGAACACGACTCGCATTTCGTGGATGCTAATAAGGTTTCAAACACAATAATCTTACTGAAGCCTTAGACCTACCCTAACAAGTATTTATTAGTATCCCTAATTTAAAGATATCACTTTATAGAGTTTAAGCAACTTGTCAAAGAGCTGAAAATCAGATTTATGTCTATTTCATTGTAAAGCCCAATCTCTTAACATTTGTACTATTTAGGTGAGAGCTTGTAAATCTTTACAATGCGGTGGAGATTGAGTATGCTTTTGAATATATGTGCTTACATGTGCTCACACGTGCACGCCCACACACACACATTGTTCAGAGAAGGAAAAATATTAGAACACCAGGATATTCTGGACATTTTATTTTGATCTGTCACCTATTGGACCTTTTGCAATTCCTAAGGTAAATAAATGTACCAAACATAAAGTCAAACCCATGTGCTCTCTTTGTAATTGGGAGCTTTGACCCCTCCTGACCCTGAATGAGCTAGGCTGAGAGGTGAGAACAGAGTCTTTTGCCTGGCTAGAGACCAAGGGGGCTGCCTGTTCTCCTCTGGCTATTTCTCTAAGCAGTGCTGTGCTAGAGATGCTTGGCCTACCTCGTAAGAGCCAACAGCTCAGGCCTCAGGAATTCTTCTAGCCAGGTGATGTCCAGTTGGTAGGTTAAAATGAGACACGGTGGGATTATTTCTGCCACAGAATTTGGCAAATACTACAGAACTGGACTTTTCACCTCTTTTTGGCTTTTTTCCTTCCTTTTCACCCTTGTTGTTGATTCTGAGCCTCTGCCAGCCCATCACTGCCTCCACCTTACCTTAGCTCCCTGATCTAACCACTCATATGCAAAGCAGAGTCCAGGCCCAGCCTGCAAGATGATCCCTTCTAGGACAAAAGAGATTTCCCCAAAGCCTAAAGCAGAGCTGATCTATGTCTTCCAGCCAAAATCTTCTTAGGCCAGTCAACAAGAGCTTCTGACCTTTTCTAATGTTGCTACAGTCAGCTGGGGAGGAACAGGCAGTAAAAGAGAATGAGAAAGTCAAGAGTAGCCCGGGACAGGAGATGACTGATCTCTTCCCAGAGCAGCGGCCTCTCCCAGCCTCCTCTGGCCTTGCCGCATGCTCTGACTTCAGACTTTAATGCCTGGCTCCTTCAGAGAGAAAGTTCTACTCCCAGGCACTGTGACACAGATACTTAGAACTTTAGTCTCCTCCGGGGCACCTTTACAAGGGGGAGCTTCAGCTTTCCCAGGGCCCCAACAATTAGCTATGCAATTAGAAGGAAATCATGTCACTTATTTCAACCACAGCTTTGTTTGCTATAAAATAGAGCTTTTAACCCCACCCTTTCAAGGATCCTGTGAAGAGCAAATGTTAAGGTCTTCTACATGTGGCCAAGTAAGACAAACGGAGAGTGTCATTGCTGTTATTGTCAATATTATGATTACGAATTTGGGTACTTCTCTATCAGAGAAGATATTTGGAGATCTGAAAGAACATAACTGGAATTATACTATCTATCTCTGAGGTTAAGGCAGCTTATTTGACGAATCTTGTAATTAGCAGCAGTCTCGGGAAAACTTTGATGCTATAAAGCCAATATGCTAGAGATAAAATTAGCTGTCTCTCTTCTACCTGCAACAAGACAGTGGTTATACTACCTTCAAACCTGTTTTTTTTTTTTTTTTTTTTTTTTTTTTTTTTTATCCAGTCCATACCAGGTAAGATGTCCTGAGTGGCACACACGAGTCATAAGGACCTTCTTTGTCCACCATTACACATCCACCCCTTTTACCTAATCAGTCGTTAACGGCTGGAGTCATGGAATCCTTGATCCATCGGTTTCCCTAGGATACAACATGCGGGTACAAGACATTGTCCTCACAGTAGGCTTCAGATAGAGCGACCTCCATAGCTCTTCTCTTCAGGTAATCAAGAGATGAGAGCAGGATTGTCATAATTGGTGTGCTCAGAGACCAGTGGGTACTGTCTGGTTTCCCAAGACATTTCGATGGACCATGAGTTGGCTGGGGTGGGTTTGGCTACAGATCAGTCAGTCCCGTCATTTCCAGAAGGCCCTTCTTCCAACTGACACAAATAAATACACAACAGCCAGCACAGCAGCATGTTTGCTGCATAGAGAAGGCTGTGGAAGTCCTCAGCCCCGCAAGCCACTGAAATGCCAACACTCAACTCCCTCTGCATAGAACTTCTGGAGTTGCCATATGGGTGCCATTTTCAACTAGTTGAAGGGCAGTAGTAAAGAAATGGAGTCCACCAGTGTTTCAAACTTTAACAAATTGGTGAAAGTTCCAGTTATGGCACCGTTGAAACAGATCTTCTCTGTGATCAGTTCAAGACTGATTAGGTAAAAAGGGCAGATGTGTAATGGTGGACAAAGAAGGTCCTTATGACTCACCTAGGAATGTGTACATGTGGAGTTTGTTTGTTTATTTATTTATTATTTATTTATTTATTTATTGGTGGAACTGGGGATTGAACCCAGGGCCTGGAGTGTTAAATATGGTTCCCAACCCACTTCGCATTTTATCAGTCACACCTAATTATATTTGGAAATTTCTCCTATAAGGAGCCCATCTTCATGAATGAAAAATTTATTTAGGAAGCATGATTACTTTTAATCAAGAGATTTTTACCATCTATTGGACCTGGGAATGAACTACAAATGACCTCTAATTCCCTGGAGCTGGTCACTACCCTTGAAATTCTGTGAATGATTCATGAAGGAGCTTCATCCCTTCTCTCATTCATCTCACAGTTGGTTTGATGATTCTGTTGACAGCAGTGTCTGTTATCTAAGTGTGCTCTTTGCCTGTGTGTGCATGTGTGTGCATGTGTGAGTGTGTGAATACGTGTATGTGTATACTTACACGTAAAGTAGTAGATGAATTCTCGCAGTTTACTGTTTTGGAAAAATTTACCCCTATCTATACTACAAAAAGGGAAAATACTTATTCAGACATGATTCTTAACTGAAGAAATTGTGAACAGAATTTTGTGAAAATTATCCATTCTTCCCTCTTCTCTGAAGAACTTGGAATAGCAAAACTCCTGTTGGAAATTCGGCAGAAATTGAATGCGTGAATGAATGAAAAAAATAGTAAGGTAAACTCACAACTAAAACGTCCCACCAAACTGGCTTTTCAGAATTCCATGTTTAATGTGGGATGATTTTACCTGATTGTTGCCTCTTATGTTGCCTAAAGGAAAGGAAAAATTTGGTATGTATTTCAAATTCATTATGTCTTAGTTTTCTAACTAGTAAAATGGGACAATATCAGTACTGTACTTAGTGTACAAAAATATCTTCAGGATCAATGAACATGTGTTTATGTGTCTCAGATTATAATTATTACTATTTCTATTTTATATTTTGCTTCTATAGGATAACATAAATATCTCCATTTCCTGAGAAAGGAAGCATTATTTTTCATGAAGAGTAATAAGCATGTTACAATAAATTTACACCTCACCGTCTCTGCTATCAACATAAAATTTTGCAAGGCCGGATATGAATTTTATAGTAGCTTTGTGAAAGAATATGGGCGTCACTTTTGTCAAACAAACCAAGCTGTGTACTAAAACATTCTTTGTTTGATAAGCCTTTTGTCACCAATACATCTTGATTAAATTATCGTCATGCAAAACATGGACTTGGCAGCACCTATGCCAATATTGATATTGACCTCACCTTGGCCACCCAGCGCAGAAGAACTTTTCCTTTTATTTGACTTGCTACTTTTGTTCGTAAACATGGTCTTGTACATATTTACTCTCTCACTCTCCAGGACCTCATACCCACAGATTCTGGAAATAATCAGGCTATCACATTTCCTCAACATTCATCCAGCTTGAACTAGCTTTCCTATTTATAAAGTGTGGCATTCAGATGAACAATTCAAATTCACTACAGACAAATAATGATCATGCAAAATATTAATTTTCAAAATCACTTCCTGTGGCTCACATGTGGGCTTCTAAAGCTAAGAGTTTAATTTGATGAATGAGGCTAGCCAGACAACTCACACGCATATGTATAACCGCAAGATATGTCTGTAGATCTTTTTCTCGTTTGTTCGGTCAGTGAAATGATAATGTTGGTAAAAATTGTGTCTATTAATAAGCTCTAGAGGAAGGAGTCTTTTTGCACAGGTTATATGAATTAATTTCAAATAATTCAAATTAATATATATGATTACCATACTGCAATCTATATTTAGAGTAACTATATGTCAAAATGAATTTTTACCCAGTAAGAGAGTGAACTGTATACATATTTCAGGATCCAATTAGCCAGAATATTAAATGCCAATTGCTGTGCCTGACACTGGGCATAATTTATAAACCGTTGAAAGCCAGAGATTATACCACTGGCTTCCGTGAGGTTGAATGGCCGTGAAATAGAAAGGTTCCCATTGTCCTCTGTCCCGTCACCAGGGGGACACCAACAAAGCCAAAACTAATTTTAGGACATTGATTTGCTGAATGTGGAGTTGAAGGGATGAACTGATCCTAAGTGATCTTGAAGCCTCAGCCAGCCTCCCAGAATCTCAGGTACCTCCTTGGCGTACTGAGCAAGTTGAACCCACCACATTATTGTGAAGGGTGAGAGTGCATGAAAAATGCCCAGTGGCATGGTCGGGTTGTAAGAGGCATGAGGCAAATGTTGGTGGCTTCCTTTCCTAAGGTAGGAGTACTTAGCCTTAACACCCTTCTCAGCCTTGAAGGGGAGAAGGTCTCTTCACAAATGAACTTGGTCCAAAAGGCACTGGGCTGAGGGACTGAGACTCTGGGCTCTGCTCCCAGACACTAACCTCTGTGAGAATGTGGTCACCTCATTTCCTCTCTGCCTTTGTTTCACTGTCCGTGAAGTACAGCCTTGACAATTTCACTTGTGTGTAGCTTCGTCCTTCTGGGCCATGCTGGGCTCCTGAGAGTCTCCCCTAACAAAAGGTGCTACTCAAGTGGATATTCTGCTCTTCTTCTGGTCCTGGTAATGTCCCTTGAAGGGATTATTTACTACAGAAAGAATTAAATTATTAAATTATCCCCTCAGAATGGTTTTCAAGAAACCTTTCAGAGAAATATGCAAGGTTTGGCAAGGAGACAGCAGAATCCAAAGACCCAAGTCTATTCATGTACTTGGCTCTTTTGTCCATTATTCATCTCTGCTCTCTTCCTGGTACACTGGTTCTACACCTGTATGTGATCCTTTAAACTCCAGATGACATCCTAAAGAAAGGAGACGTTCCTCTCATTCCTCCCATACTGCGCTTGATATTCCTTTCTCATCCTCACCCCCTGAGCCTGGCCCTTAATAAGCCTTTTTTTTTTCTTAATAAGCCTTTAATACATACTTGTTGGATATATGAATGGCATATTAGCTACTGTTTTTTCAAACACAGAACTAAAGTGTCAGTGGCTCAGTTGAACTTGCACGTAACTGTCCAGTTGGATTTTAGCAATTAGCCTTCCACACAGCTCTGGGGACCAAGATTGCTTTCATTTATGACTCTATGATTTCTTTAAGCTTTAGATAAAGTCTTTCATTAAATTCTGTGTCAGGTAACCAGCCAGAGAAGAGAGAGAGCAGAGAATATCGTTGGAGAATGCAGGAGGTGAGCTTGAAAGTGGTGTCACTTCTCCCAGTGTTTTGTTGGCTGGGGCTGTTTATAAGTTCACAATCACAAAGCAAAGGAGGCTGGGAAATGTAGTCTTTCTCTATACCCAGGAAGAAACAGGGATTGTGGACCACACAAGCAGTCTTGGCACAAATTATATGCATACTCCACTGTAATTTTCAGTTTATGTATTTATTTTCCCTTCTGGGATAGCAACTCCTTGCGATGCAAAAGAGTGATTTATGCATGGTTGTGTCTCTATCACCAAACACAGGGCGGGAGCTTGAGGCACGTTTGATGAGCTGAAAGCTATTCTAGGATCCCATTTCCTTAAATATCATCCACGCAGTGAGTTGGGCATAATTACCATTTCCTTGCATAGCAATCATATCCTTCTATTTGCATATAATTTATAGATAGCTTGCCAATTCCCCTCATACAGACAATGCAAGTCCATTCAACCAGCACTTAGCAGTGCATTTACTATGAGCTGAGCACTCTGCTATTAGCCATAAGAAATTGCTAAATTATTGCCTGAGATTTCAGTCCTCAAGTGCTATAGGAAACCACAGGAAAAGCAGATTAACTGCTCTGTTCAGACTATAGCTGATGAGACAACCCATGTTTTGAAGGATAAGTAGGAGTTTGCCACCCAGAGAAGGAATTGATGCATATTCCAAACAAATAGAGCAATAGGAGAGGTATAAAATTAAATGCACTGTGCATACAACAATGCTATTTTTGGAGCACAGAATAAACTAGAAGTAGTGATGAAAGAAGATCCTGTTCAGGAAGATTAGGACCATTATACATGGGTGCCATCCCCAAATAGTTTGGATTTTTATCTTACAAAGTCATGCACTGCAAAACTACTTTTGGGTCAATAATGTCCTCATAGGATTATAATAGAGCTAAAAAATTCCTATTGACTAGTGACTTTGCAGCCATTTAAAGGTCATCAAATCATAGCACAAAGCATTAACCGTGAGTTGTGGTTCTAGTGTAAAGAATCTACCACACTGCTGGTTGTATAAAAACTACAGAAAATACAGCTAGGCACAGTACATGATATTTGATAATAATAAATTATTGTCACTGGGTTATGCGTTAATTAGGCTCTGCTTTTCATTGTTCCTCTAGAGTGTACTTCTACTTACAAAAGTGTTAGCAGTAGAACAGCCTCAGGCAGACCTCAGGGGGAATTCTAGAAGAAGGCACTCCCCAAGCGTTCCTGCCCTTGAGGACCTTCCAGTGGGACAAGATGTGTGTGTGGAAGACGGTGATATTGGTGACCCCAACCCTGTGTCGGCCCAGCCTAAGGTGTGTGTTTGTGTCTGTTTTTAATAAAGAAATTTTAAAGTAAAAAAAAAAAAAAAAAAGATTAAACCTTTTAAAAATAGGATAACAACTTATAGAATAAGGATACAAAGAAAATATTCTTATTCGGCTCTCCAATATGTTTATGTTTTAAGCTAAATGTTATTACAAGGGTCAAAAGTTTAAAAAGAAGTTTATGAAGTTGACGTTTGCAATAAGCTAGGGATAATTTATTATTGATGAAAGAAAAAAAATTGATAAACAAAAAGTGCCGCCTAAGCACACAGTGTTTATGGTCTACAGCAGGGCACAGTCACGTCCGAGGCCTTCCCATTCACTATCCGGGGAAACCGGAAGTGACTCCAGTCCTGCAAGTTCCATTGGTGGGAAGTGACCTGGACTGGCATACCACATCTTACCTTTAAAAAAAATGTGTTCTTATTAGTTATACATGACAGTGGAATGCATTTTGACGCATCATCCGTAAATGGAGTATGACTTTTCATTCATCTGGTTGTACCTGATGTAGTTACACAGGTCATGTAATCATATATGTACATAGGGTAATGATGTCCGACTCATTCGACTATCCTTGCTACCCCCATGCCCTCTCCCCCTCTTCAATCTCCTCTGTCTAGTCCAAACTACCTCCTTTCTTCCCCCTCCCACACACTTATTGTGAATTAGCATCCACTTATCAGAGAAAAAATACAGCCTTTGGTTCTTTGGGATTGGCTTACTTCACTTAGCATAAAAATACATCCTTTGGTTCTTTGGGATTGGCTTACTTCACTTAGTTTAATATTCTCTAATTCGCCAGGCATGGTGGTGCTCACCTATAATCCCAGTGGCTCAGGAGGCTGAGGCAGGAAGATTGCAAGTTCAAAGTCAGTTTCAGCAAAAGCGAGGCGCTAAGCAATTCAGTGAGACCCTGTCTCTAAATAAAATACAAAATAGGGCTGGGGATGTGGCTCAGTGGTTGAGTACACCTGAGTTCAATCCACAGTATCCTCCCCCCAAATATTCTCCACTTCGAGAATACAAGAATATAGGCAACAGTACATGTTGGCAAGGATGATGGGAAAAAGGTACACTCATACGTTGCTGCTACATTTTACCAGCAAATGTCATAATTTTATTCTTCTTTAAGACCAAGTAATATTCCGTTGTGTATATATACCACATTTTCTTTATCCATTCATTTGTTGAAGGACACCTACACTATTGTGAATTGAGTCACTATAAACATTGATATGGCTGCATCACTGGAGTATGCTGATTTTAAGTCCTTTGGGTATAAACCTAGAAGTGGTATGACTCAGTCAAATATGGCGGTTCCATTCCAAGTCTTCTGAGGAATCTCTATACTACTTTCCATAGTGGTTGCACCAATTTGTAGTCCCACCAGCAATGTATGAGTGTACCTTTTTCCCACATCCTCACCAACATTAATTATTGCTTGTATTTTTGTTGATTGCCATTCCAACTGGAATGAGAATTTCAGTGTAGTTTTGGTTTGCATTTCTCTAAATGTTAGAGATGTTGATAATTTTTCATATATTTATTGATTGATTATATTTCTTCTTCTGTGAAGTATCCATTCAGTTCCTTAGCCCACTGATTGGGGCATTTTGCGGGGGTTTGTTTTGTTTTGTTTTGTTTTGGTGTTAAGTTCTTTGAGTTCTTTATATATCCTGGAGATTAATGTTCTATCTGAGGTGCATGTGGTAAAGATTTTCTCCTATTCTGTAGGCTCTCTCTTCACATTCTTGATTGTTTCCTTTGCTGTGAAGAAACTTTTCAGTTTGATTCCATCCTATTTATTGATTCTTGGTTTTACTTCTTATACTTTAGGAGTCTTGTTAAGAAAGTCAGTTCTTAAGCCAACATGATAGAGAATTGGGCCTACTTTCCCTTCTGTTAGGCACTTCTCTGTTCTAGTGCCTACGTCTTTGATCCCCTTGAGCTGATTTTTGTGCAGCATGAGAGAAAGGGGTTTAATTTCACTTTGCTACATATGTATTTTCAGTTTTCCAAGAACCATTTGTTGAAGAGGTTACCTTTTCTCCAATGTATGTTTTTGGGTTTGGGCACCTTTGTCTAATATGAGATAACTGCCTTTATGTGGGTTTGTCTCTGTGTCTTCTATTCTGTACCATTGGTCTACGTGTCTGTTTTGGTGCCAATACCATGCTGTTTTTGTTATTATGACTCTGTGGTTTAATTTAAGCTCGGTATTATGATGGCTCCTGTCTCATTTTTCTTGCAAAGTCTTTCTTTTCCAAATGAATTTCATGATTGTTTTTTTCTATTTCTATGAAGAATATCATTGAGATTTTAATAAGAATTGCATTAAATCTATATAACACTTTTGGTAGTATGGCCATTTTGACAATGTTAATTCTGCCTATCCAAGAGCATGGGGGATCTTTCCATCTTCTAAGATCTTCTTTAGTTTCTTTCTTTAGTGTTCAGTAGTTTTCATTGTAGAGGTCTTTCACCTCTTTTGTGATTGTTTTACCAATTTTTTTTTGAGGCTATTGTGAATGGGTTAGTTTTCCTAATTTCTCTCTCAGTAGATTCATCACTGATGTATAGGAACACATTTGATTTATGGGTGTTAATTTTCTATCCTGCTACTTTGCTGAATTCATTTGTTAGTTCTAGATGTTTCAGGTGGAATTTTTTGGACATAGAATGGTGAACATAGAATGGTTTCATCATCAAATAGTGAGAGTTTGAGTTCTTTTCCTATTTGTATCCCTTTAAATTCTTTCTTCTGTCTAATTGCTCTAGTTAGAGTTTCAAGGATACACATCTTGCCTTTTATACCATATTTTCCCTGTATCTTTCCTATGCACAGATATTTTTAGGTACACAAACACTTAGCTCGGTTCCAGCCTCCTGCAGCAGTCAGTGCAGTGATGTGCTAAGTTGTAACCTAAGAGAGACAGGCTACCCACACAGCCTCAGGGTGAGATAGGTATCCCATCTAGGTTGGTGAAAGTACCCTCTGCACTGTTCACACATTGTGAAACAACCTAACACATTTCTCAGAACATTCCTCCATCATGAAGGGACACATGACTCTACTTATAGAAGTGAATGATTGTCCACAAGTGGGTGTGTATAAATTAATCCTACCGCTATTTGAATCTCTATTGTGTCCCAGGCTCTAAGCTAAATGCTGAGGACAAGATGAACAGTAAAGGCGGGAACAGTAAAACTTCAAGAGACTTGCCCTGACTGGGGAACTTGTTAGAATCATAAGGAGGGCTCTTTAAACGACGCACACCCAAGCTGTATCAGGGAGCATTTTTTCCTAGCAGAGAAATCTTATTTTGGAGAGTCCATTGCTTACGGGAGCCTGGGAACTCTCTGATGTGTGCTGAAGATAAGTCTGAGAACCACTAACTCAGGGGTTTTTGGCAGGGGAGGGACAAGTTCTAACTCCTCATAAAATTGTTTTTTTGCTAGTGATGAGGAAAATCAGGTGACTGAACCAGGTGGCACTTGAAACTGTGACATTTGCATCTTCCAGCGTCTGTGAAGAGCTAAGCTTGTATTCTGTCCAAGAAGCTAGCGTTTGCCCTAAGAGTAGGAAGCCACAGGGACTTTCTTCCTTTGGAGCTATCCAATCCCTTGCAGAAGGCAGAGGTGACAAAAACAGACCTCTCCTCTGTTCTCACTTTTGTTGTGTGATCATTACCATTGAGGAACAGAGTCTCATCCTAAAAAATCAAACAGCCACAGCAGAAAACTCGATCTCTTGCCACATCAGTAGTTCCCTGCTCTCCCTAAATATAGACTTCATGGAAATTGCATTCTCTAGACCCATATTGAGTTTAAATTCAAGAGCGACATTCCATCCAAACATGCCTCTGGGCTTAATGTATTGGGTGCACATGGCGCAAAGCTCTCTAAACCAATAGAAATGCCCCATTGGTTTACTTGAAAAGGTTACTGGATCCACACTGGATGAATCCCTGAAGAGAAAGAGAAAAATGAAGCACAAAGTCCAACCTTGCCCTGTAGCTCTTACAGTATTCTGGAGCCCAATGCCTAGTGTTTTGTTATCGCAGTTTGTTTATTTATCTCTCTAGAAGAGGAAGAGTAGGGTTAGAAGACCCTGCCAAGCACTAATATCACTCATACCACTGGTGGATAGGGGAAGGGTTTGAAGAAATACCCAGGTTTTCATTCCACTGTGTTGGAACCCACTGAGGAAATCAATGCAATGCACCAAATAATCAGTGTTTATTATTTCCCCCACATTCTAGTATTGGGGCATTATTAATGCATTCTCTTTAAATTGATATTTAAATGATTCTTAATCTTAGCAGTCACAATATATTGACCAACCCTGTGAGAAATACCTGCAATTCCCAGTACTTGTGAGTCTCAAAGAATTGCTTATTTCTATGCATGAACAAATCCAGTAAGGAGTTCATTGCATGCTACACAACATTCACTACTGTTTCTTTCACTTGTATCTTTTCATTGTATCTTTCATTTTCTTCTCTCTTGAATGGAAACTGCTTTGCTTTTCTGCTCCATTCTACCTGTTGGAAGTTGCTAAATTGGAGGTGTAGCCAACAGGAAAGATCAGCTATGGAGGTGTGAGTGCTTAAATTGACCTGAATGAGGAGGTGAGAGATTGTAGGGATGAACACATATAAAAAGAGTTTCCCATGGGAAAGAAGTGAATGCATTTGAGGCAGAGGGAAACCACATACAGTGGTTGGGTCATAAAAGAGTATGCTATGTTCAAGTACTACAAGTAATTTGATATTACTGATATGTATAGAGAAAATGAGGCTATCCAAGACGTCATGGATGAGATTAAGAGGGATATGGGCAATTTGCTGAAAATTTTTTGTTCATTGTGGGAGTAATGGAAGCTCCTAAAGAATACTAAGTGACTTGAGATAAGGAACATTATATTTGAATGATCATGTTGATGGCATTGTAAAAGTGAACTGCACTGACAACTGTCTGTCCAGGATTCTGCTCAGTACGTGGAGTCAAATGTTGACTGGTATCTCAAGAAGCTCACAGTCTCATGAGAAAACAGGTGTGCTCAGGTAAAGTGGGGGAGAGATATGAAAGAAAAAATGGGAAGTCTGTAAGGCACGGTGCATGCCCTGTCTTTGGCCCTGTCTTTAGCAAGGAAAAACAAAAATCAAAATCAAAAACCAAAATAAACCTACAAAAAAAAACAAAAAAACACCTACTGAGTAACCTCTTCCTCAGTAATCTGATGAGATGCCGTGGTTTTCAAGTCTTTTTTTAGCCGGACCACTTTGCTCTAACAAAAGTTCAAGTGGAAGCAATGGGAACAGGAATCCTTGCCCTTACTATTCCAGAAAACTCTTTTGGGACATGACAGCTGGATCCACTTCTAGAAGCCTTATCAACCCTTAGAACAGTTCCAGTAGGTCTTCTGGAACTATTCTCATCTAGGCTGAGATTCCATGGTCTACTATGGGACAATAGTAGACTGGAATCCTCAAGTCCACCAGACCCTATGCTGCTTGCATCATGACCCAATGTAGATTGGGCCCTCCTATTGGGTGGCTCTTCTCCAAGCTGTCAGTCAAGTATCCATGCTCTTTCCAAAGCATGCCTTTAACATATAAATATTGGACATGGTGAGATCACTAGAAACTTCTCATGGTTAAGCCTATAACTGTCATATAATACTCTATTCACACTTAACTGGTCAGCTCCTGAGCACAAGACTCTGAGGAGGCCATGAAATTAGCCTCCTCTGAGCAACCAAGAACAAGAAGTGGAATTGTTGGTCATCTAGATCCATGCTTGTGGCACTGAAGGTCTTTTATCTGGTGGGGCTTAGATCAGACATTCCTGTTATTAGCTTCCAGGCAGTCCATGATTGGCTGAGCTATCTTTGCTTCAGGCTGACAAAGGTGGTCCTGTTGAGTAGAATCTAGCTGAGTTCAGTTTCAGACTAAAACAGTCTAGATTCTTTAACAAGTCTTGGCATCTTCCACCTTTCTCATTGAAGCTCATGGAGTCTCTACCTCCATGGGTAGGTAGGTCATTTCTTAGTCCTCCTCAATGGATTTATATTAGTCAGTTTTCTGTCACTGTAACAAAATAACAGATAACTCCAACTTAAAGGAAAGAAAAATTTATTTTGGCTTTGGTTTTAAAGGTTTTAGTTCATAGTCTCTTAGAATGTTGTTTCTGGGCATGTGGTGAGGCAGAACATCAGGGTAGGGGGCATGTAGTGGAACCAAGTTATTTTACCTCACGATGGCCAGCTGCAAAGCAAAGAAAGAGGAAGAGGTCCCAATATTTCCTTCTAGTGCACATTCCCAATGGCTTAACTTCTTTCCAGTAGGGCCCAGCTCCTAAAGGTTCCATATCTCAATAGTGCCACAGTCTGGCAAAAAAGCCTTCAGTATATGAAATTTTGAGGTGTGTTTAAGATGTTTCCCATGACAGGGCTGCTGTCATTAAATTTTGAAAATATTATGAGCTGCCTGCTGTATATTGACATCATCCTCTTGGTTAAATTTCTCTTCTTCTGGGAGGTTTTTTTTTTTTTTTTATCACTCCACAAATGGGTATAAATATCTTGTGTGGTCTCAACCCTTTTTCCTGATCCTTCCTCTATTTACATTTTATTATCCCTTAATGTTTTTACCTTTCAAATAGGTGAGAAATGGGGCCATGTCTCGAAGATGTATTTCTTTATTCTTGGCACCTCATACACTACCTAAATCGTTAAAGGCACTGAAGTGTATTTATTTCGTTAGTTTTTTTTTTTTTAACTTATTGAATACTGACTGAATAAATGCTGAAGGAATGACAAAGCTAAAGAGTCTGTAGTGGTGATTCAGCCTGCTTCAAAACTACCTGGTTGGCTTTGGAAATTGGAAGAAAGAAACGGAACACTGCAAGCCTTATGTCCTTGATCCTCTGCCACAAGTCTAGGGACGCCTGTTTTTGCTGCCATTGTATGCATGAGGACACTGAGGTCAAGGTCACGCTTTGAGCAAATGGAAGAGCTGACATTTCAACTTGCATCTCTCAGATGTGAGCCCAAGTTCTCCGCCCTCAGGGGGCCACTGACTCTTTATTGGAGAATGAAGCAGCAACAGGACCCCGAATACATGTACAAGTCTTCGGAGTGTCCAAGGCACTTTCACTGCCAGAACCTCCTGGGCACTGCCATGGCAGCTGTCACTTGGAGGATGCACTGAGCCCTCTGCTTTGTGACAGAGCCAGCTACACAAGGCACAGCCAAAAGCTTCCAATCAAAGGAAATCCTGAAAAAAACAGCCTCAGCAATCTCCTGGGATTCTCCCCATTGCAGTCCTAGCCAAAAAAAAAAAAAAAAAAAAAAAAAAGAAAAAAAGAAAGAAAGAAAAGAAAAGAAAAAGAAAAAAAAACATGAAAGGAGATCTTCCCCTGCCAAGGTGGACTTCAAAGAGGGTGGGGCAACAGCGTTAGACCCTCCATTTGGCTCTGCATTGTCCGCCCATTCCAGAAGTTAATACGCAGAGAGAGCAGGATGGAGGGGATGCCTGCTGCCCCGGCAGCTGATTCGTGGGAACTCTGAGCCTGCATGAACAGAAGGGAAGAACAGCACGCTAGTCTTTAAAGAGCATTTTCCCAGCCCCAAGCCTCAGAGCAAAGCCCTTGAACTGCTGCTGAGACATGTGTTCTGAGCTGGTCCCAAACAAGCGCAAACACAACAGCCTCCACTCATCATGCAGCAGGACTGAAGGGTGGAATCCAAAGCATGAGACTGAGAACAGAAAGTCCCAGCGCTCGCTCGCTCGCTCTGAGCTGCCATGAGTTCCAGCCCTGCATCCTGCAGCCAAGGATGGGTGGCCCCTGAGCAGGAAACTCTTTGGCAGCCACCACTGCGTGCTTTGCCTCCTGACAAGAGCACACCCTGGCCTTCGTTATTGCCCTTATAAAACAGCTCGAGGAGAATGTGAGCCAAACGTTTTCAATGTGCCTGGAAGAAAAATGTTAACTATGATTCCACTCGGTAGAACAGTGCAGTACAACTCCAACAACACGCAGCGCTGCTTCCCCGGGACAGGCCCGGGAGGAAACTGACGGCTGCTCAGGCTTCCTGTGGCTTCTCCTCTTCCCCCTGCGGCAACGCCACTGGGGCCGGGCAGCTCTGGCAACCGCTTTGCAGCAGAATCGGAGAAATAGGGGCTTTTGTGACAGTGATTAGAGATACAGATTTTTTTCATGATTTTACAAAACATCTAGCTTGCCTTTAAATAAAACCCATCGAGATCTTCTGCAAGGTCTAGCTCATTAAAATCCATTTTGCATGTTTTCCATCTACATTTTGCAAAAAAAAGCTCATGCATGTAGGATGTCTTCTGTGTCTACCTATGTATACCAGGCAACCTCCGAGATCTTTTTTCCATATCTTGTTAACTCCCCCATATAGGAATATTATCATGTACATTTTTAAAGAGAAATAAATGAACACTATAGGAATTTGAGCACATTGTCTACCCACGAAGTGTTGGAACAAATATGCATCCCTACTTGCCCTGACCCAGAAGCTTATGTTCTTTTCATTGATCTAAAATTCCATTTAGTGTCATAAAAGGAGTTGATTTATTTCTGGGTGATTAATATGCCTTTTTTACAGTAAGTCCAATGAAGAGATCCAGAAGAGGTACAGAGAACAATCTTTGAGCACCTCTAAGAGGAAAACAACTACTTCACCCTTGTTCATGGTAAAATGCCAAAACATTGTTATTAGGAACCTAGGCCAGAGGCCCCATTCTGGCAATCCTAACAAGTCAAGTCCTGTCCCAAAATCCAAATGGAAGAGTAGTGGTGAAAAGCAGGAAAGGAACATTAATCAGTATAGTTTAATCGGAAAGACAGACCCAGCATTTTCAGCCCTGTGTCGGGTACTGACCTGCACTTCCGGGTTAGACAGACCTGGGGAGCCAGCAGCACACAGCCAAGCAGTTTTGGTCTCACTGTGGTCTGGTTGATCGCTATCTCAGGACTTGTCAGGCAGGGCCTTGTCAGTGATAAGACAGTTGTCATTGCCGAGGGGGTAGTTTCGGCTCATCGTAAGATGTTCATCCATCAGACCTGTTGTTCCTGGAATCCAAGGTGACTCAGAGCAAAGCAAAAAGATGCAAAATGGAGGCAGAGAGATCAAGTTTTTTTTAATCCTGTTTTTAATTACCCACTGGGCACTAGGCGACCCGAGGGAATAGTCCAACTCTTTTTTATGGTTTTAGAATATAAGGAAAAGGCCAAGGGCACCCAACAATGACATTAATATTAGTTATTCCTCTAGAAATTTTAGCCAGTCTAGAAAGTAAGAATCAGAAAAATTAAAAAGCAAGAATTGTGGGGGAAACGATAAAAATGTTGATTTTGATGGCTGACTATATATATAGTGCAAGTTAAAGAAAAATACCTGTAAAAGCTATTGGGACTGAAAGTAGAACATAGAAAATTAACCAAATGGAATTTAAAATAACAATAACTTTTCTACATAACAGCAATATCCATTTAGAAGACATGGGAAGAGATTGATTATACTCATGTTAAAATATGACTAAAAATGACTAAAAATGTATTGAAAATTAATAAAACAAAATATACACCAGTTACCTCTAACAAAATTGTGTGATCTATTCAAACAAGACCACAGAGTCTCAAAACAAAATTTTACAAACTCAAGATAGGTTTAAAGTTCCCAGATGAAATGAAAGAACAAGGAGTCCAGATTTTCCTAAGTTAATATGTAAGTTTATCATGATAGCAGTGAAGTTTTTACAATAAGAATATGGTTGTGAAGTTATTTGGAAAAGAATGCATCAATAAATAAAATAGCCAAGACTATTTTTAAAACAAGAGAAATGAGAGGGAGTTCACCAGCTAAAAGATATATAATACTACAACAATTAAAAAGGGATTATGTTGTCACAAGACTGGATAGTTATGTCAGTGGAATAAAACAGAAAGTTCTAGAACAATCATAAAATGTCATAAAACTTCATGATGATAATAATGGAAGTAGCAAACTTCAATCTGAGACATATAATATTTACCAAGTAATATTGTCAAAAGTGGCTAAAAGTATGGAAGAAATGAACATTTACTTGATCTTCATCTCAGATATCTATGAATAAAATTTCATATGTCTTATAGAGCTATACAAAAACACCCTTTAAAAATAAAAATTATGGTAAATATTTAAATTATCTTCAAAGTAGAGAATAACTTCTAATATAAAATAAATGCAAGAAAATTAGGCCACTTGACACAAAAAGATACACAAATATAAGAGAAATGAAATTAGAAAGATATAACAAATAGGAATAAACATGTAATACTTTAAAAAATAAATATAAAAATGTTACCTATAAAATCATCTTCTTAAAAAACTCTTTAACACCAATTAGCTCAATCATAATACTAGCTGCACATCGACCCATTCTGAGCAAGCACCAGTGTGCATCTTGTTTCTCTGCTTCTTGTCTCATCTAAACCTCACATTGAGGAGCTGGGTTATTCGTGTGCACAAAGGAAGAATAATGAGGCAAATTATTACATTACATTATTTGCAAAAGGTCATATAGGTATATCTATATATCTATCACAAGACTGGAGAGTTATAACAGCAGAACAAAACAGAAAGTTCTAGAACAAATCATAAAATGCCATAAAACCTCATGACAATAATTGTGGAAGTAGAGAATTCAATAAGAAAAGTGTAATACTCACCAAGTGATATTGATGAAAGTGGATATAATATATGAATATATCTATACATGAATATCTATATCTACATATGAACATGTAGATATATAGATATAGATATATGAATGACATGTCTATGAAGCTCTCCCTTCCAGATATGACTCTATATGAAAGTGACTAGAATTAACGAGCACTCATTTCAAAGAGAAAGAAAATCATTTGGCTAACAAGTATTTGGTAAATGTTCAGCCTGCTAGTAATCAAGATCATTAGGGTACAATTTCTAGGTTAAAATTTGATTGAAAAAATGAGAAAAAGAAAAACAAGAACTGTCAATTCTGGGAACGGTGACTCTAAATAGCTTGTCATTTACAAAACCTTTCGGGAAGGACACTTAGCAAGATGCATTAAAAGTCCTCAAAAATATTCTCATGCGATAACTCAACTTCTAGAATTGCAAATTGAGGAACCCATTAGATAGATGCATACAAATTTATTTCTAAGGGAATTCCTTGTCACACAATGTATCATAATTAAACAAATAATTTGAAAGTAAAATTAGTTAAATTATAAAATATCCAGAACATAGTTACAGCAGGATGAATAACACACCCCACCCTCCTAATCCCCAGAACCTGTCCATACGTTCCTTGCACAGCAATGGGGACGTGATTAATTACAGTTCTCCAGATGGGGAGATTATTCTGGATTATCAGGGTGGGCCCTCTATAATCACAAAGGTCCTTTTAATGGGGAAGAAGAGGGTGAGAGTCAAAGCAGGCACTCTGATGATAGAATCAGAAGGAGAGGAAATAATGTGGTCACAGAGACCCAGGCTGGAGGAACGTGGGGCCACAAGCCAAGGAATGTGGGCAGTTGGCCGTGACAAAAAATCAGATGGCTCTGTGGAGTCTCAGGAGGAGCACATCCCCACCAGCCTTTGGTGTTAGCCCACTGACTCGGGACTTCCGCTCCCCAGAACTGTAAGATAATAATTCATATGCTTTTAAACCGTCAGTTTCGTGTTAATTCACCCACAAGGTCACCGGGGCAATGGGAAACTAATATAATAGCTTCAAACCAACTACAAAAAACAAATTTTCAAAAATAAATAATGATGTAACATCATTATCATGATACATGCTCTTCAAAATCAAGGCTCATAGAAAGTGACATTGCTGATAAACCACAAGTTTCAACCATCACCGAGATTTGACAGATAGGACATTCCCAAGAGAGGTGCAAGATCAAGATGCAAATTTCCGAAAGAAATGGGTATGAAAAAGTTACATGGCTCTTTGATCCCTGCCCAACTCAGGAGCATGAAAAGATCCACTTTGGGAAATGAAGAAAGAGGAAGGCGGGGTGGTCAGAGGAGATTTATTTGGAGAGAACAGTTGCTATGATGTGAATCCCCTTCATGTGTACCCACAAAGTATTAGAGAGAGAGAGAGAGAGAGAGAGTGTGTGTGTGTTTGGGGTGGTGGTGTCTGACACTGTTCTCACACCTACTGAAAAAACTTTCAATGAGACCACCCACACAGAGAAATCTCAATCTCTGCAGCAAGGATCAGCTTGGCCATTCTGCTGGTGGGAAGGAGCACAAAATGGTTGTGTTGGGTGTCAGGGCACGCCTGGTGGGGTGGAAGAGTGAGAGAGAACTAGCAAGGGGTTTGAGTTCTGTCCAGCAGGACATTGAGGATGGATGGGCCTCATTAGAGAGGAGCCTAGTGAGGTGTGTTTTAGTCAGCTTTTCACTGCTATGACTAAAAGGATCTGACCACAACAATTGTAGAGGAGAAAAGGTTTATTTGAGGGCTCATGGTTTCAGAGGTCTTAGTTCATAGAAGGCTATCTCCATTCCTCAGGGCTCGAGGTGAGGCTGAACATCATGGCGGCAGAGTGCGGCCGAGGGAAGCAGTTCACATATTGATCAGGAAGCAGAGAGAGAGAAAGTCTCCACTCACCAGATATAAATATATACCCCAAAGCCACCCCCCAATTCCCACCTCCTCCAGTCACACCTACCACTTCAGTTACTCAGTTAATCCCTACCTGGGGATTAAATCACTGATTGGGTTAAGACTCTCACAACCCAATCATTTCTCCTCTGAACCTTCTTGCACTGTCTCACACATGAGCTTTTGTGGGACCCCTCACATTCAAATCATAATACACTGGGTGACTTCAAGTTGAGAAAAGGACAGATGAGAGCTGGAGAGGACAGTGTGTGGTCAACATCAAGACAGCTGCAGACAAATGCTCCCAGGGAGGCAAGGGTGTCCTGAGAATATGCCAAAGGTCCAGAAGAGCACTGGCTTTGCAGAGAGTAGGAAGCCTTCAGTGCCTGTCACTCAAGAAGCATCTAGTTCCTTCCAGACTCCAACACCACGGGGGTCAGAGTTAGAGGAAAGGTGGGGAAGGAGGACAGAAACAGAATAGACGATGACCATACCCCATTGGCCCTCTTTGGGTTTCCCGGGATAGCCTGGCTAGTGGAAGAAGTAGAAAAGACTATTTTAAATCAAAACCAAAGTTTGAATTACAGAAAAGGGAACTATAGTTTTTGAATTGTGATTGCATCTGCTATCAAAGGGATCACTGGATCTTTCAATACCTAGGAGGCACCAGAGAAATCCCAGGGTCGCCCCATTCTTCACTGAGGGCAGAAAAAGAGCTGCACCTCATAATTAACTTACTTTATTTTTTTGTTTACTTTTTGGTACCAGAGATTTAACCCAGGGGCGCTTTACCTCTGCACCACATCTCAAACCCCCCTCCTAATTAATTTCAAAAAGATAATGGAAGAGATGTGATAAATTTGCTCTGTAATTGTATCTATCTCAAGAGTTGTGCTTGTTCAAGATACTAGTTGCATTATATTTTCTTTTTTAAATGGTAGAAAGAGAAAAAGAAATAAAAAAATTTTTAAAAAGAAAAAGAAAAAGGGAAACACACCAAAATGTTAGTAGAGTTATTTTGAGTTGGATAGGTGATGCCTAGATTTTACCTACTGTTGTGTTTCTCTCCAATATTCCTAGACATATTACCATTAAAATCAGACAAGTAATTTTTACATGCATCTACCCTCTCACACAAAAGATTCCATCCTCCGTGCCCATGTAGCACATGGTTTTATTAAACGAGTGTTCCAAAGAATGCTTCCTGGAGAGAGAAAAATGGAAGCGCCTTGTCCATTAAGAGACTGGAGAAACTTTTTTGCTTCTCAATATCCTAGTCTGAGGCCACTGTGCTTACAGGAGCTTTCTATAGCTGACATAATAGACTCCCTGGCAGCAGACTGATGCTCCCTTACAGAAGAACCGACACACAGCAGGCAGGAAGAATTGAACAATATACTACTGGTGGCCAACAAACGAACTGGCAGCTTTTAACTTTTGTTCATAAAACCATGGTGGTATTTGTTTATGGGACACAGAGAACACCCAGAGGGACAGAGAACAGAGATAACTGAGAGGGCAAATTTCCGAAGCAAGCTGGTGTTCAAGAAACCCGTTTCCTACTAACCCTCCACAGCTGTGGCAGCCACACTCGAGAACACACGTGTCAAAGTATATGTGCAAAGAGAAAATCCATTCTTGAAACCTGGACTTGCAAAAACATTCTTGGGATGAAGTGTAGCGTTATCTCAGATCCAGTGTTTATCTTACTGTAGGTGCTTCATAAAGTTAGTTCTCTCCTCTTTCCAAGTCCTCTCCGCTTCCCAGCCCCATTCGTAAACATATGGGCACCTCGCTGGGGTGGTTTGGCACCAGAAGTCTCCTCATCTCTGCTTTCTTTATTCCATTCCAGACTCTTGGGTGAATTGTCATGCCTGATATGGTTGATTTCAAAGCCAAGTTTAGACGATGTGAATAATTAAAATCATGAAATTTAAACTCTCAAGTGAAACATTTCTGAGTCCTGCACACAGGGAAACTTGAACACTGAATTGGACAGCAGAAGCCAAACCGCAGCCAAACGAAAAAGGCTACAAATCCAGCATTTTAGGTACCACAGAAAATTAAGCACAGCAGGCGGAAAGGCAGCAAAGTTTATCTTGAGCCTAGGCCAAGAGTGAGCCAGGAGGAAAACAAACAGACAACAAACACAAACTCTGTAGCACAATGTGCTATTCAACTAAGCTTTGGTGGGTGCAGGTTAACCTTTGAGTTGATCCCAACCAGGTGATGCTCTGTCTTCCAAGGACACTGAGCAGACGAGCATCTGCAGATCTGTCTATGAAGGCCATGTATTGTCCTTAAATACAATAGTAAATTAAAGGTCTCTGGGGAGACCCAGAATAGTCCACGCAGGGCTCTGTGGTTACCCTTGTGCTTACACCCTTTAATTCTGCAAATGCATGTGCTGAAAAACTTAACAAAGATCCTTCCTATTAGGCATGTGGCTCTTGCAACAGCTGAGCTCCCCTTCCATCAAACCAGCACTCCCACAAGAAGAGCACACTCACACTTATCCACACACTTGTACACAGACCCACAAGTTTATCCCAGTCATGCACGGGTGCACAAACACATGTACACATTCCGACATTCACATACACACTGGCTTGTATATGGAACACACTAAAAATAAAGTCCAAGAACTTCTTAAATGTGGTAAGAAAATTTAAAATGGGATCCGAGGAAAAAATCTGATCATCATTTTAGGTGTTTTCCCCCATTCGGTTCTTCCCATTTCCACTGTACTTTGCAGAACTTGGCACAATGACCTCTGCCGGAACTAGAGAAAACCAAACACGTGTGCTTTGAAACGACCTTCCCAGAAATACCACTCAGGAGTGGGTACTGGGGTAGGCTCAGAGGGATTGGCAGGACTTCCTATCTATAGGTAGATACTCGGTTTTTTCTCCCTTCCCCAATACGTAAAATCACCTTCATTCATGAATTGCATTATCTCCAGTGGATAATGGGGAGGAAAAGGACAAAAAGGGGAGAAAATCTTAACACAGATGCCAACAATCTTGCTTCTTTAAGGTAGTCAATGTCCATTGTATGGGTCACTATATCAGAAAGTCTACACGAAGTTGAAGATAAATTCTCCTCCTCCTCCTCCTCCATTTCTCCTCCTCCTTTTTTATTTGTTTTTTTAACTTTTTTCTCCATTAACAAACCTCTATATTGTTGTCTTTTCTTTTTTTTTTTTTTTCTTAATCAAAGGTCCCTTACTGGTCCTGCTTCCATGAATGGTCAAGACCAAGAGAAAAGGGAGGGGAACCAGCTGGCGCAGGGAGGGATCATCTCCACAAGATTCCATTTATACACAGAACTAGCCAGACAAGCACAGAGTCACTCCTGGGGTTAGAAGTTGGCAGCATGGGATCAGGGAAGAAGTGGTGGGGAGTACGGGTGTTATTAAAAGTAATACAGCTCCCCCACCCCCAAACTGGGTGCTTGGGGGAAGACTTGGTCTGTTTCAATCCAAGAGGAATCAGAAGCTCAAAAGCAGTTTGGGAAGACCAGAACCATCAGGGATGGAGGGAGGAGGAAGGTCTGTGGGTGAGGCGCCTGTTTGACAACTGGGGTGAAGAGAATGCCCTCCCCCTGCTGGAATCCCACCAGCTCTCTGGTCTGCCAGGAAGGGCCTGGCTGAATTGCTGAGGTCAACCTTGACCTTGAACAGGAGGGTGCTCCTCCTTGGCCTCCTGAGCCACCAGGCTTACAGGTGTGCGCTCCCATGCCTGGCTGATAGAAGGTAGATTCTTCTTGGAGAACACGCCCCTGCGGCATCTTGAGTGCCCACTGTCTGCCAGTCTCCATTGTGAAGCTGCAGGGTCTTCTCTCCAGAAGTTCACAGTCCACACGGTGGGACACTCCACTTCTCAACAGCATCTGTCCTCACTACTTTTGCCAAGGCTAAGAAAAAGGGACAGCTATTTCTCCTAAGTGGCAAAAGAGGAAGTAGAAGTGAGTCACTCTGGAAGTAAGAGGATTCAAAGGCACGTTGGAACAAGTCTAAAAACTGTTGGAACAAACCTTGCTGGCATTGATTGGACTGAGCTCTCTGTACCATGTGCGGTCCTGAAAATTCATTAACCAGCCCAGAAGGACATGGACTGCTTTGTTGGGTTTAACTCTAAAGGTCAGAACAACGCTTTGTGTCCTCAGAAATGTATCATTTTAGAACCATAACCAACAGTGGGTGTGGTGGCACAGAGATTTGGGAGGCTGAGGCAGGAGGATGGCAAGTTCGAGGCTGGTCTCAGCAATGTAGGAAGGCCCTAAACAACTTAGCCAGATCCTGTCTACAAACAAAAAGGACTAGCAATGTAGTTCAGTGGTTAAGTGCCCCTGGGTTCAATCATGGTACCAAAGGCTGGGTGTGGGAGGGGGGATTGTAAGCAACATCTAGATTTTCCTTCCTTTCATCAGTTAATATGAGGTGTTCTGTGATTAGACTGGTAACACTACAGAGTAAAACCAGAAGGGACACTTGTGATCCAGGTGGCAGAGGCTGCCTTGGGGCCTTCTGTGAGAACTCAGAGCAGGGTCAGGTATGCTCAGGAAGACAGGTGGAGGCAGTGGAAGGAGTCTGCCTGGGCCTTGCACTCAGTGGGTCCTCCACCCCACACTCTGGAAGAAGCCCCGGTGCATCCTGCACACCTGTCCTTCTGGTGGGATTGCATAGTGCATAATCAAATGCCACTGACTCACCTCTGTAGGGATACTTCAACCACGGCTGCAGAGAGCACTCATGATATCTTTATTTTAGATGCTTAGACACCATGTTGTTTCAACACAGCAGACAAAGCCACAACTTTGTCTACTAAACCTTTACATTCAGCCGTAATTCCATGCCTGAATCCCAGGCTTGTATCTGCTGAACATCTTCACTGAAAAATTCTGCAGGCACCCTAAGCTCAGCATTAACATGATCTGAGGCTATCTACCTCCAATATCACTACCCCTCCCCAAATCTATATTCTGTACGGCAAGATTCAGCCAAGATTCTTCTGTAAAGAGACAAGTAGTCATCATGATCATTTCTCATCTTCATGGGCCATAACGACCCAACTCTGTCATTATGGTGTGAAAGCAGCAATAGACAGTGCGTAATTGAATGAGTATGGCTGTGTTCCAATAAAACTTTACTCACAACAACAGAGTAGATGGGATTTGTCCTGTGGGCTGTGAACCAACCACTCACACTCAAACTAGGCACCCTGTCCCTTTAGACTCCTCTTTTTTGCACATCTTCACACTTTCCAATTATTCACTAAACTTTGCTGGTTTTCACCTCTTAAATACATCACAAATATATTTTCGTCCATTCTACTATCATTTCCTTTAGCTCAATCATGGCAATTTGTGCTATTACTTTTTAAATTTTTTGAAATTTTATTTGTTCTAATTAGTTGTACATGGCAGTAGAATACAGTTATATATTTTGATAGATCATACATAAATGGAGTGTAATCCCTCATTTCTCTGATTATAATATTGCAGGATCACATTGGTCATGCAGTCATACGTGTCCATGAGGTAATAATGTCTGTTTCACTCCACTGTCATTCCTTCCCCCAAACCCTTCCCCTCCTTTCACTCCCCTCTACCTAATATAAAGTAACTCTATTCTTCCCTAGCCCACCCCCCTTATTGTGAGTTAGCTTCCACATATCAGAGAAAACATTCAGCCTTTGGTTTTTTGGGTTTGGCTTATTTCACTTAGCATGATATTCTGTAACTCCTTTTTGGTATTTATTGAGCCAACAGCTGTGGTCAAAAGCAAAGCATAGGGGGTCCATATCCTGTGGCCTCCATTGTTTCTATTGTGTTAACTCAGCAAGTATTTGTTGGGTGCCACTTATGTACCATGCACATCGTACCAACCACTTAAGGAGTGAGTGATGCCAAAGAAGGATATAACCCTTCCCCACCAAGCTTCCATAAAGTCAAAGGAATATTATGTTTGAGCCTGTAAAACAGCTCAAGCCATCTCTGAAAGTGCTTGATTTTTGTCAACTTATTAAAATGTGCACCCAAATTAAAAGCTAATTTAAAAAGAGAATTTGCTAAACAATTGCCAAAAATGAAATAAACTGTACTTATTTTGTATCTACATAAAAATCAGTTTTTAAGATAAAAAATAAGCACCAAATTAAAACCATCTTACTTATCAAATCGGTAAGATAATCTTTATCCTGTCTCATCAGTTCTAAAGCGTGGTTTCAAGAATTTTGGAAAATTCTTACCTTGCCTCTCAGCATTTCTGAATGTTCCAAATATCAAACGTGGCGTGTCTTGATGGAAACTGCTAAATAAATTAATCAGAGAAAAGATAATGATGTATTAACTCTGAAATGGATTTCTGTTTTGAGAGTTATAACTCCTGTCGGGTAATCAAAAGGGTAAGAAGGTGAGTAAAATTTTACAAACCCCGTGTTTTGTTGATGATACATAAGCATACTTGCAAAAATAGCAATTGGGGTGCTCTGGGACACAAATTCATGTCATACTAGGAAGAAATTGGGTCTTTTAAGGTGAAGAAGTTAAAATCTGGGGGACCATAATACCTTCATTAAAATAAAAATTTGGGATATTGTACGTGTGTTTGTGTATACATATATATGTACATATACACTTAAATGCAGCCTTTATATATTATTATATATAATATGTAATATATAATACCATATTCATATAAATATTATATTTTATAGATATAAATATTATATAAGCAATTACACAAAAGAATTAATAATATACTAAATATATAATATACCGCAATATATATTTTAGGTGAGTCACATATTTACGTATCTACAATATCTTAGTCTATCTTTCTTTGCATCTTTATCTATGGATCTCTCTCTCTCCATGTATCTTTTTAGTAGATGGATGCATAAAAGAAAGAGAATCGTGTTTATCTTAAAACGTAAGATAAACATTAAAACTGTGGAAAGGAGATTCAATTCAGGGAGTTCTTCCAAAAGTTGGGGTTGTCCGTAAAGGGGACAGTCTTTCTGGGCAGGTGCTACACGGGCTGGAGAGGCTCCCTGGAAGGGCTCTGCCAAGAGAATGGCAGCACTGGTAGGGACAGGCCTTACCTGCCGTCCTCTCCAGTCCTGGATTCTCTGAATGTAGGACTTTTAAGAAAACATTACGCATGGAAGTGTCAAGTGACTGGAGAGATCTTCTCCTTCACCCAGACAGAAGCGGCATGAAGAGTAATAATATGCAAATGCTCCTGTGGAGGAGGCATTTGGAATACTGTGAAATAGCTTCCCTAAAACATGTGGGTGCCTGCTTGACTCTCAAAATGGCTTTCTTCTTGGGGCCAAAGAGTAGTTCTAAGATTCACCTTGGGATGTTCTCTAGCATCTCGTCATCAAGACAAGTGAAGCAGATAAGCCCATGGGATTGACGTTGGAGTCACACTGAACTCAAATCCTGCCTCTGCAATTTTCTTGATGTGAGACCTTGAGTAAGCTATTGTCAGTGGTAGATTATATTTGTTCAATATATTCACTGTGTATTCCCTAAAGGAGAATCTTATGTTCTTCATTCATGTCAGACTCAGCCATGTCATTTGGTTTTGGCAGTATAATTGAGAGGAAATAGCCTGTGTCCCCTTCTTAATCTGCAGCTTTAAAAGCTACTGCATGTTCTGTCTTCACAATATTTCTGTGTCCACCAGGACACAACTATGTCAGAGATGAGGGCAACTATCTCAATGGGGGTCCCAGAATAAAGAACTGACATTAACCTACACTGCAAATGTAACATGAGAGGGAAGTAAAACTTAAGAGTCGTAAGTCTAGGAGACCTGGGGTTATTTGTTACTGCAGCATAACTTAGCTTATGCCATTTAATACACTTCTTTATGAAGCTGCTCTCAGTTTGCCTATCTGTAAAAATAGGGATGGATGGAAAAATATATTTTAGGAAACTGTCAGAATCAATTCACACAAAACACTTGGAACAAGTCCAATACAGGGTGAACATTAAATTAATGTTACCATGATAACTGATCTACACAAAAAATTATGAAATTAATCCCCAGAATTTCTCAATGCATGTGTTGTAATTATTGTCATACTAGTAGCAGTTATCAATAATAAGAACAATCCCACTGATAGATTAGTTTAGCAAGACAGTCCTGAGTCAGCTTTTACCAAAAAAAATAAATAAATAAATACATGTTTCATCACTAGAACAATGTGTGAAGGCAAGGGATGCCACCACTATGCTGGGGGTGAGGAAACTGAGGCCCGAGTGCTGCCCAATCCCTTGGTGTCACGCCAGACGGTTTCTGATGCCCTGGCAATTTGGACGTCCCACTTCATTCTAGCAGAATAAATTTCAGCATTACAAACAATACATTCAGAGAATGAAACAGTAGAAGGCAGCTGTGGGGTGCATTTGCTTATTCCGGTTCAACAGTGGGGGAATTTGAATTCCAGGTGTCCAAGCAAAGTTCTGGAACCCAGAGTGACTGCAGAGCATACCCAGGAGATACCCTCCTCTCACAGGCTCCCAAGCCTTGCGGGGGATGGCCGGCAGGAAGCCAGGCCTTTGAATTCCAGTTTCATTGGCATCCTGTGGCTGAGTCTTCTGGGAACTCTGACTGACATATTGGACAAACATATTCCACTCATTTGTGTCCCCAAAGCACTGGCATGTGGGTAACAGTCCAACACCTGCCTCAGAGGAACAGATCAAACTGAACAGGCCCCTGACATCTCCAATTTTATCACTATGATTTCATAGTCATTTCTAGAAGCTCACACAAGAGCCAAGTGGTAGGTTTCAGCCATGCTTTCACTTAATTAGAGAAATCCTCCCTGAAGGATTTCAATTTAAAAGAAACAAAACACAATATGTTGCTAAGTTTGTAATAAAAAAAAAAAAAATGGCTTAGGAAAACCTTGCTGGTGACAATGTAAATTGATAAGAACTTTGGGAAAGACTTTTATAAATCTATGAAGTAAAGCAAAATAGTTAATTTCATTAGACCCCAGGTGACTAAACTCCAGGAAATTTATTTTAAGGAAATAGTTCCTTTAAAGGATAAGGTTGGAGTAGAATGCAAAACACAATTTGTCACCTTCCATAATAGTGAAAAACTAGAAACAACTATTAAAGTCCCCAAATAGGAAATCAGTTAAATAAATTATGCCACAGGCCTTCAATTGAATTTGCTATTACAAGTAAAATTGTAATTTAAAATATTACGCATTCACAGGAAAATGTCTGTGACTTGGGGTACAGGAAAAAAACTAGATGTATCATATCTTTGTATGAAACAGGACTAAGTGAATGCCATGCTAAATTTAAATTGCAAAACAATCCTTTCTTAATTTATTGGTTTCTGGCATGGCTATGCCATTGAATATTCAAGGATAAATCTTCATAGGTAGAAAGTGTCTGAGAAGAGTCACATCATTCTTGTCTTACAGTTTGTTCCTTTTCCATCCTCTCTAATACTTGGGCTATTTGTTCATTCTCTCTAGAGGGAAAACAATAGAGTTTTTAGTATCGTATGTAAAGTATTATAGTCCTATGGCGTGTTTTATGTGTTTGGTGTTTTCGGAGGAGAATGCATTTTGACTTTTATGAATTTATTTGCTCTTCCAGTTTAATTGCAAAGCAGTTTGATTATTTTTAAAAACCCAATGCAAAAGCAAAATGGTCATGATTTGCAGAATGCATAGCAATTTTTTCTTTTTCACTTCTGAAGTTAATGCTTGAGAAAAAGAAAGAAAGAAAAAATAGAGAAAAAGAGAGAGAAGCCTGGGAAACATCTCCAGACAGAAGGAACCATCAAAAAATAAAAAGCAAATTGTGTCATATTATCCTGGAGTGACCATTGGTTTCCATCTGCTGTGACAGGAACTTTAGCCAAAAGCAATCTCACTGACCAAGCATCCTCACAGGGCATTGCTCCTCCAGGGCATCTTGTTCAGTCAGTGCTTGTCTCTTTCAATTCAGGACGGCTTTGTCCTATTTTCTGCCAATTTCCACTTCCTGAAACCAAGCTTCAGTTTCAGTTTGGAGCTGAGGTCCCCTTTTTCCCTGGCAAGAATGCTGTGAGAGCCATGTTTTTATCTTTGAAGGAATGTGCCTGTGCAGGAAGCTGACACCCATCAGAATAACATTGACTCAGGTCTATTCAAATGTGCCAATACTCAGAGGGGGCGTGGCACGGTGGCAGGACTTCTGGGGTTAAAGAGACAAGTAGATCCAATCCCACATTTGCCCATTACTTGGTTTTACAACCTTGACCAAAGACACTTGTTACCACTATCTTAGTTTCCTCTTTCATCATCGAGTGATAATAAACTCCATTTCAACCAAGTTACCATGATGATTGAGCAAGATAACATATGCAAAGCATCTGACACATAGCAAACACTTAGGAAATCGTTTCTATTACTGCTATCTCAAGTATTTCATTTAGTAAACATAAATAGTGCAATCTACCTGTTAATATGTGAACTGATTCAGCTGATGAAAAAAGAAATGTCAACTGCAACATTCCTCCATTCTGATTTTTCTTTTTTTCTTTGCTTTTTCTTTTCGCTGATGACTTTCATTGACCAGCACTTTGCTCTTGATATAATGCAGATGGGTTGGGAATTGCACAGGCAAATAGGTAGAGAAAGGGGAGAAGAAAGAGTAAGAGGGAGGTATGGGCAAGATAGTTTACAATAAATATGAGAAGACATTACTCGATTTCCATTTTTAAATAGTGATCATAAAAATAAACAAATACCACTTTCTTTGAGACTCCAGAGATGTTTTTGTTGGTTTTGTGCCACTTAATGCTTTAAAAAGTTTCCTTAATTTTGGCCTTCAAATGCCCATCAAGACACATAATTGGTGTATCCATTAGTTTCATAGAGAATGTGTTCTGGCCGGCTATCACTCCACTCTCCTCTGAGGGGTGAGAGAAGCATTTCCTATTGCCTGTTTTCTTGGTGGTGAATAAATGGTAATCTCCCCTCTCCAGGGAGCCAGGGCACAGGAGCATAATCTTTACTGAGTCAAAGACACATTCCTACTGGGGAATTTAGAATCACAAGCCAGATGCCAAAAAAGATGCAGTCGGAACTGATGGTGGCCGTATGCCACAACCACGGTGCCCAAGTCTGTCTCCTGCAGGGTCAGGTGACATAGGTCCAAGGCAATGGCTACCAGCAGTGCAAGCCAGGCTTTGTGCTTCAGCAGTGTCCAGCAGTGGCTCTATGTGGTCCAGGTCTCAGGACTTCTAGCTGCCTGATTTCCAAGAGCTCTTTGTATCTAGACTATGCTCCAAAACTACTTCTTCAAGTTTTGATGATTTACAAACATTCTCTTTTTTTTTTCCCTATAAATCAGTGGGACACTATTGCTTGCAGCCAAGAAGGGTGACTGGCCCGCCTGCCACTTTTCTTCCTGTGAGCCATCTCGGGATATGCACCGTGTCTCCATCCCTTACGGATCCTGCTAGCACAGATAGGTATGTACTCTCCAGCTAGGTCTCAACTTTCAATCTTCATTAGCAACTCCCTCTGGAAACCGTCCACGTTAAGGCCCTTGTGTAGGAGGACTCAAATTAGATGGTTGATTTTACATCTTGGTAACCTTGACCTTTTTTTTTTTTTTTTTTTTTGCTCGGAAGCTGGCATGGGCCAAGTTTATTCTTTTTTTTAAATAGTTAATTTTTTTTTTTTTTTTTTTACAGCCTGCATTTTGATTCACTGTACACAAATGGGGTACAACTTTTCATTTCTGTGGTTGTACAGGATGTAGATTCACACCATCCATGTAATGCTTTTTGTAGACCTACTAGACTGTTGGGCCCTGTGTCTCTTGACTTTGTTGCTGGGTTTTGTCCCAGTTCATATGCTGACAGTTCCTAAGTTACTAATTTGTACTTACAGATATCATGTTTGGTGTGTGCTGGGGTTTAATTGTGTGCACTAGAGCTAATGCCAAATTCTTTAAGGACATGCAGTGCACAAATTTATCATACATTTGCAAACACGTTCCTCCTAACTCTGAGGCTGGTTTCATTCCATTTCTTCAGAATTCAGCCATCATGCAGTACCCACCAAGTGTGGTCATCCTGCCAGAAATGAGTGTAGGCTTATCCCAGTCAATAAACATAGAAACCACAATTCAAAATGTCTGACTGACATGGAGATCCATGTAGGACATTTCAGGAATGCAGCTGGGTTTAACGTACTAGCACTTGACTCTTAGAAACTGTTAGGATTTAGATAAGAGATGTCCCCCAAATGTTTATATGTGAGATAATATAAGAAAGTTTAGAGATGAAATGATTTGGTTGTGAGATCCTTAACCCAATCAGTTCATTAGTCCACTTGAATGAATTACCTGTGTGGTAACTGTAGGCAGGTAGGGAGTGGCTGGAGAAGGTAGAGGGGCATGCCTTTGGGGTATATATTCTGTCTCTGGTGAGTGGAGCTGTCTCTCTGCTTCCTGGTGCCATGTCCTGAACTACTTTCCTCCTCCACACCTTTCCTCCATTCTGTTCTGCCTCATCTTGGGCCCAAAGCAATGGAGTCAGCCACCTATGGACTGAGACCTCTGAAAGTGTGAGTCCCAAATAAATATTCATCCTCTAAAATTGCTCTTGTTGGGTCTTATGGTCATGGTGATGAAAAATGCTGAATAAAACAGATTCTTTACTTCTTCCTGAATTTTCTACCCTGCTCTATATACTAAGAACAGCCTCCTATGCACAAATATTAGGAAGGAGTCCCCTACGTTTCTTCATATACTGTTTATGCCCACCCCTAACCCAGGGAATAAAAATGACTTCTCCAAGAAATATCAGCTTTTCTCTCTTTTTTGGTGTGAGTCGAGTTGCTTTGCATCTGCTTCCAAGTGGATGTACATCTAGATCAGAGCCCAGAGGTAGCCCTGGAGACCCACATCTTTCTGTTCTTACTCTGAGTATGCTAAGCTGACTGGGTAAGTAAACCAGTTTATTGCACCATAGTGGCACCCCTTGATCTGGGGACAAGAAGGAAGAAACCTGTTCTCTGATCAGCATGACCAGAAAAAGAACAGTTATTTGGACTCCATCTCTCTGACTTCTCTCTGTCTCAACTGGATTCAAATGCAGTGTGTGTGTATGTGTGTTTCACACACGTCCAGTGAGATTAGAGGAGTAAAGATGCAAGTGATTCCCATGGATTAAACCCCAGCTGTGGATAGAACTGCAGCAAATATTCCAAACTGAGAAAGGATAAATAAATAAGGGCAAGTTTAATATGCTCTCTCCTCCTCTATAATGCCCTGGATTTTATTCTCTTTCCCTGCATTATCTGAGATGCAAAATGGCTTTCCTTGGATAATATGCATCACCTCTTGTATTTGACATGTATTCAACACGCCTGGTGTGCCAGGCAATGAGAGGACAGTAGAGTAGTCCCTTAGATGCAAAGATTAAAGCAAGAACCAAATGAAGAGGCTCCAAGGGAGGAGCAACCACATTAGGGAGGAACACAAGTAAAGTTCTAGGGAATTTTGGCTTGACCCGGATGCTGCCAGCTACTTGATACTCAGCTACCTACCTATAAAATGAAGTCTGTGACTTCTGGCACGACTCCAAGTTAGTCATCAGAGCCCTGGGACTTCACAGATGTCACTAGGGCCCAGTCAGTGTGAGAGAGAAGTCAAACAGAAGAGCCCTGAGTTCCAGTAATTCCACTCAAGACAGCTCCTCTTTCACCTCAGTTAGGTAGATATGTTCCATACAAATTCTTCTAAAGAAAGGGCTAAAATTCAAACTCACTTGTTGTTGTTAAAACTATATTGATTTACAAAGATTCCATTGAAAACCTTTCTACGAATAATTATCTTTAAAGACTCAACTTACATACAAAAGTATGAATCTCAATTTGTATCTCGTAATGTCCAAGAAATTACACATTTCTGTATTCTCTATAAATGAAATCAAATAAACGTGAGCTCTTATCCTACCTGGGTATTGAGTCCTTGGCAGTGAGTGTTGTCCTTGCCCCACAAGATCACTTCAAAAATCTAGGAGGTTTCCAGAGTGTCCCCCAAAGAAGAGGGCTCTCTCCAACCCATCATGTCACCATGACCATCTTTATTGTCTAAAACGGAAGCAGCTCTCTAAATTCTAGCTGTTTCCATGATGTTAGTGAGACATGGAGCTCATTGCCGCACCTGGGCCCAGAATCCTACCTTCTGCACACCGACATGCTGATTCCTTGAAGCTTTCATCGTTCTCCCAGAGCATGGGCTTGGGGGACTCATTGGGCCCATGATTTTCTTTATCTTTGGGACACCTAGCCCATTCTACTCATATTTTCCACCTTTCCTGTCCATCAAGGACATTTAACATAATCTCATCGGTTAAGGCTTTAGCAAAAGGCAAAGCACTAATCCCCAACCCAAAAACCACTTTTGATTTTCTAGAGATTTCTATATTTCTCCATTGAAAAAAGCCATGAAGTGTGATATTAATTAGAACCTGCCACCTGCTTGACAAGCAAGTGAGGGAAAATATAAGGAGCATAATCAACCACCTGCTGACACTCCAATAATGTAAACTACAGGGTTTTGTTTTTACACCAGCAGAGAAAGAGTTCATTTGCCCAGCTGATCACTGACTCCTCTTCCCAGAAAGTAGCAATTCTGAATAACTGAAAAGATCAGTGTGCTCAGCATTTAATCAGCTCGGGGACTTCCGACATTTTTTCTTTTCTGTTTTAAACAGGGACAAAAGACCTGTGCCAAGGGCAGCCTTCACAGAAGCTGTGTGGGAGGAAGCAGGGCCCTGGACTGGACTCTGCAGAGTGGGAAGAGTTTTCTTTCTCCTTCTGACCCAGCTCCTGGCAGGTACCACAGGAGACAGGTGACTCTCACAGCCTGTGGTCATTCCCGCTCCTTGCCACCTTGGTGGAAAGTCAGCCCCGCAGTTCCTGAACCCTGCTGGACCACCTGGCACTGGAGTTGGGAACTGGGGAATTGGTGGGCTGGGAGCAGCCCATCTACAAAAGCATGAAGTCAAGGAAGGTTTAGAGTGGGACAGGAGGCTCCGTGTGCACTCGTGAACTTTGCCCTGCCCCTCACTCCACCTGAAAGTGATGGGGATGGGGTTACTTCTCTCAAATATCATCAAATTATCCGGTTAGATCTCTTTCCTTTTGTAGCTCCACCGGGGACCACGGGAAAGGGAAAGGAACAGTTGCTTGTGTAGGTGGATCTGCCGTGAGGTATGCTATTGTAAAGTCCAATCTGAGTGCCAGGGAGTGAGACAGCCCTTGTGGCTCTCACACAAAAAGAAACCCTCAAACTAGCTTTATCAGTGCCAAAAGCGGTATTAGGGTGCTCCAGCCACTGAGGCTTTTGTCTCTGAATAATTCAATTTTTTTGTTGTTGTCTAGTACTGGAGATTAAACCCAGGGATGCTTTACCGCCAAGCTACATCCCCAGTCTTTTTATATTTTATTTTGAGACAGGCTCTCACTAAGTTGCTTAGAGTCTCACTAAATTGCTAAGGCTGACCTCACTCTTGTAATCCTCCTGCCTCAGCCTCCCGAGTCACTGGGATCACAGATGTAAGCCATGACACCCAGCTGAATGATTCGAAACTGAGCGGGGCAAGGACATGCTGCTGCTTATGCTAGTCACTGAAAACCCTAACCGTGATGGGAAGCTCAGCTGAACTGGACAGGGTCAGAGGCACTCAGGGTCTTCAAACTGGATACTGCCCCTGGCCAGACAAACACCTCTTCTCCTTAAAGACGTGAACCCCAAGAGCGCTCACCACAGAAAAACACAGGGTGGAGGACCATGGTCCCCAGCAAATCCCAGAGGCTGATGGAAACTCCCCAGATCCTCAATAAGCAAGAACAGCCATATTATCCCTTCGCACATGACTCTGATAGTCATTTTCAAGGAAGCACCAAAAGCAGAATTACAAGAAGGAACACGTGATGTCTCAAGAGACGTGAGGCACTCAGGTGGACCTCTTACCACTTATGTGCCAAGCGCTTTGTAC
Source organism: Sciurus vulgaris (assembly GCF_902686455.1). Taxonomy (NCBI): domain Eukaryota; kingdom Metazoa; phylum Chordata; class Mammalia; order Rodentia; family Sciuridae; genus Sciurus; species Sciurus vulgaris. The sequence goes on from NC_136476.1 coordinate 65,521,037, forward strand.
CTACTGCCTCATATGAACCTTAGGATATTCCTGCAGAGGAAGCTCCCTCTCCTTTTTAACAAATACCACAGGCAATTTTCCCAGCGTCACTCTATAGGAAGGAGGGGAGCCGAGAACTGAGGCCCGCCCAGTGTTCGGACTCCCAGTTGAGTTCAGAGACTGTCTCCAGGGATCTGCCCTTCATTTTGATATCCACCATCAGGTGTACTGGTTAGAAGAAATCAGTCAGACGGATTCATCGTCACCATTTATGGAAATATTCTAATTATAGCTAACGGCTGGGAAACATGTGGACCAAGTACCAATCATCAAATCAAAGCGGGAGCTTATTATGTGTCTCCCAAAGAAGAAGAGCGTGTGATTATAGGACTGCCTATTTATTCCTCAAACCCATTTCAAAACTTGTCTTTGAAACCGGTGCAGAGTACTTTTAGAAAAACCCCAAATTGCCGCAGCCTTGGTTGAGGTTTTCAACAGGACACAGACGGGCAGCAAGACAGGTCTCTGTGGCCAGCCTTCCCACTTGGGGCAGGGGGAGGTCTGTGCCAAGCAGCTCGTTCATGGCCTGTTAAGTGACTCATGATACAATTGCTTTATTTCAATCTCTGGAACCGCAGGAATACATGGTTTTAGAATAGAAAAGATGGATGACCATCAGAGAGAGCTCCTCTCTGTACAACTGCATAGACTCTCTGAATTACATCAAATTATAGGCACCCAGATAATTCCCAAGAAGGGTGTTGGCATCTTCCCTGTGGGCTCAGAATACTCAATTTTTTATGTTATATCAAATCAAGTTTGGGGTAGGAACTTTAAGCGCCTAGGGGAAATGATCTTCATTCATTCATTCACTCATTCATTGATTCCTTTATCCTATAATTTCATAGAGCTTGCTTGTACTAGCTTCTGGAAATATTGAGGTTGTAATGAATAATACTGATGAGAAATATATATAGTTTCTGTCCCAAGGGCCTGGCACACAGTAGGTACTGACTGAATGAGAGAATGCTCTTGAAAGCCACATTTAAAAGAGAGCATACGTGCATATTATTTTACTGTCTCTGCAGGAGTATATTCAAAGCAATAAAGTGGAAAGAGATGCAGTACTTGATCCCGCTTTTGGTTGGTGGTAATGGACTGTGCAATGGTAGGGACAGGAAGGGCCATTGGATCTGGTTTTTGAAGGAAGAGTAGGGGGTTAACTAGTTCATTAGAGGAGAAAAGAAATCCAGGTGGAAGGAATGGTAGAGCAGAACGCTGGAGGTGGAGGAGGCGATAGTGTGTTTGGGTGCTCACTACTATCCCCGTGACACAGAGCAGCAGCATGAGGTGGCATGGAGGCATGCAGGAACCGGAGCTGGAGAGATCAGCAGGGACACCCTGCTAAGCTGAAGTGTCTGGACTTGTACAGGCAGTGGGGCAGGGAGTTGTCCTCCCCAAAACCGTGTTAAAAATGTAGCTTCAGAGCAAATGTGGGTGACTCCGCATGATGTTGCACCCCCAGGAGCCACTCTCAGCCCTCTCCTCCTGCTGGTGGGTGGGCACCACGTTTTTCTGCAGAAAGACCCCCTGCTGGGTGGCGTGGCACACGTCTGAATTCCGTGGGTCTTCTCCAAACCCCAAGGCATGAGTAAAGCTTATTTAGAAATCTGGAAGACAGAGTCCTCCCATGCTTTCGCTGATACTCTCTTCCTCCTTTCCAGTTGGTTCACATTCTTAAAATATTAGAGTCACAGTTAATTTTCTCTGTTGCTTCTTTGAGAAACTGTCACCTTCCACATCTCTTTCTCGGATTGGCAGATAATTTTACTCGCCCTTCGAAGACCAGTTCAAATGCTTTTGTTCAGCAAGCCTTTAAAGGACTCCAGCCTGAAACCCCTGTCCCTGAAGTCCTGCAGCAGAAAGCAGTCATCTTCATCTTCATCTGATCTTCACGATGGACCCTCCCCCAGTCCCCCTCTAACCTCCCCCTCCAGACTCCACGTGGATGAATCTCCTCTGCACCTCCTGAACATTCAACCTGAATGAGCCACACATTGACTGAACCCAGGATTAAAGAGAGAAAGACAAGCGTGGTAAGAAACAGAAAGAATAGAATAGAATAGAATAGAATAGAATAGAATAGAATAGAATAGAATAGAATAGAATAGAATAGAATAGAACAGGTGCAAAGAATAGCAACCATCTGTTCAGTGCTAACTCTGAGACTGTCGCAGCTCAGGGGATTATTTCCAGATTCATGAGCTCCTACTGAGATAGCAACACAAAACTCCAGCCACCGAAGAGGGAGGAACACAGGCTGCTGCCAAGAGAAGTGCCCTCCTCTCTTATCCCTTCCTTCTACTAGGAGGGAAGGACTGCTCAGGACTCTGCCCAGCAGTGGTCTCTGGTCACCTTCCATCCACAACGATCTCATGCTCAGTGCTTCAATTCTCTTTCCTCTTCCCTAACAGAATCTGCAAGGAAGGAGGCTCTGACCCAGTCCGGAAGCTTCATTCTCCTGGAAAGGCATCATATCCTCCTCCTAGCTACTGTGTGAGAAACTTTAAACCAGTCCCATGTCCTGAAATAAATCTCAAAGGCAAGAGAAGCCATGGACGGTGTCAGAAGAGAGCAGCGTAATCCAGGCAGCTTCAGGGTTTGTAGCAGAGACTGGGTTTTCCTGAGCTCCTGCTTCTCTCACTGGCAGAGTGTTTTAAAGGGGAGCCTGACACGAGGAGAAGCGGGTGAAGCTGCTCAAGAGGACAGCACTGTTCTTCGGTTGGCGTCACCTGTGTTCCAAGGAGAGTCTGAAAACCTCCACATACCTTGCACCAAAGCCCACCTGCCCTTCAAACTAGGCTGACTGCCCATGGGAAGAAATCAGCAACTGGCCAGCTCTGTGGGGTCTCGGCATGGAATTGCATCAACTTTCTTGGGCCCTCTCTGACCCACGTTGACTATCTTTCATGTCCTGGGGTCATGCTGCTGGCTTCTCTGTCCACAATTTTGTACTGACCAACCAACCAACCAATCCATCGCCTCCTCCATAACCCATTGACTGTCCCTTTCTTTGTCCCTCTTCTGACTGATCCTCTCCCTCTCCTGGACACTATCTCCGTCTTCTTTCAAATGTTTACTCAACATACCATTATTTAGCACCCACTGTATACTGATAAGGACTGTGAATACGCCTGGGAAAGTGGCCCCCAGCGTCTCTGCCCTTGTGGAGCTTGAGAAGAAGAGAATAGTAAGCAGAAACCAAGGGGCTGAGAAGGGGAAGCACAGGAGATACAGAGGCATTCAGCCATCCCGGCACATCATCATCTTGGGAACAAAAGGACCACCAATGCCACAGAGTTTAGGTAAATTAGCAAATACCATGACTGTGGGTCTGAATTTCATAGTCATTTGACTCAATGAAGGGTGAAGTTAAAACTTTATTTTCATGAAACGTAACTAAATTCAAGGTAAATTAAATTGCTTCTTTATGTAAACTTCCTCTCCTGGCATAATCTAAGTTGGGGTAAAAATGTGTTGGGAAATTGCCCAGCACTGGTGTGGAGCCATGTCTGATCCACAGTCACGCCTCATTCCCTCCACCCACAGCCACCGGCCGCCATAATACTAGGTCCACTCCAGGGCTCCTGAGTCCCTCCTCTGCCTCTGAGAGTCCCACACTCAAAGTTCCTGGATCCTTTACCTCCTGTGCCTGTAAAACATAGTTAACAACCAAACACTCTCTCTTTTCAATGAGCCCCCCTTTAATTTCTTATGCACAGAAATTGATCACGTCTTCATCTTAACGTCTTCCCTCCATTCCAGATCCCAGGTCTTACATTTGCATAACCCATAGCCACACAAAATGTTTTTTACAAACAGCCATGTTCCTCCAAAGGGGAACTGTATAAAAGTATTGGAATAGTTATTTTAAAATGAATATTTTTCCCCTTTTGTTCTGTTACATATAAAATGTTTAAGTCCAAAATCCAATCTCTCCCCGCAAATCAGGCAGTCATCCAAGCATGAAGTCCACTTTTCTACAGGAGGATTTTAATTTCAGCTGGTGTCCCAGGTTCCAAGGTAAAAAAAAAAAAAAAAAAAAAAAAAAAAAAAAAAAAAAAAAAAAAAAAATGGCATGAATTATTGGGAGCAAATTTGCTTACAGATCCTTAACAGAGGTTATAAAGCCCTGCATGCCACATAGACTATTTTGCATCTTTCCAGTGGTACATGTTCTACCAGTTTTGCCATCGTCATGATTAATTCAAGATGTAAATAAATATCAAGGATTTGGGGGGGTATATGGCCTCTGAGTGACCCTTTCCTTTTTTTCTTCTCTTAGCACAGAAAATGGAAAGTTAGCTCTCGTCTGACTCAAGGAGGGTGTTTTCAGCTCCCCTTCTTCTTAGGAAGCTCAAAGTCAGCATGGAGGAGAACTTGAGATGTCTATGGCTCAGCCTGGAGTAAGTACTTCCGGGTATGTTTTCTCATAACCACAACCCCAGTCAGGCTTCCAAATAATCCATTGGTTGAATTTCAAGGGCAATGCTGTCCTTGAAACCCCATCAGCTCAATACAAATTCAACAGGAGCAACTTATGCAGATGAAGGGGAGATCAAGGTGGAGAGCTATCTGTGAGGACAGCCCTGGAAGGGAAAGGCCCCAACTTCCGGGTCAAAGCAGTAGGGATGTGACACAGGGCAGACTAAGACAGCTTGACCAGATAGTCATGCTTCCCATCAAGGAGCAAGAAGCTCATGTGGGGATCAAGGCAAGGACAAAATGGCAGAGCTGCTGGTGAACTTACCAGCATGTGCAAGCTGTGGATTGGTGATGGGCTGGAACCAGGGTCAGGGCACTGTGCTGAGCTCCATGGAGCTCTAGTCCAAAGCTGACATGCCGAATCGTCTACTTGGGCACCCACCCTCCAGGATCCAGGCTGATACGTTGCCTCTCCCAAGTGCATATTTAAAAGCCAGACCAACTCTCCCTTGAAGAAACAGGGACAACACTTCCTACATGGCCTGAGCATAAAATCAGCTGCATTCCTATGGCCATGTGGTCCCCATCACTCACCATCCCTCTTTTCCAGGCCTGTTCTTGGCTATAATATTTTTTTTGAAAAAGATTCCAGATAAACACAGGCTCGTTATTGGTGTAAGTTCAGAGGCCCTTTAAAGAATGACGAACAAATTATTTCCTGGTTCGGTCACACGAAACTCACTAGTTGGGCTCACATTTCAGAAATGAAAACTACAAGGTGTGCAAGCAGCCAAACTAGACTCTGATGTATGGCCTCTGAACACTAAAAGTTTATAATCCACCTGTCCCAAGGTAATCCTGGGAATCTGGATGGGGGGGCAGAAAGTCCTAAAGTGCTGTTCACTGAGCCAAGGACCCCACAACATTTGATTGCGCCTCAACCCATCTGCCCTCTACTACTTGAGTAAAAGAAATGGAATGAGAGACAGGGTTGTGTAGCAGTCTCACATCCATAATCCTGGTCGTTGCTTTCAAGCACTGGAATTATAGCATTAAACCCATTTTACATATGATTCCTCCAAGGTCACACAGCTGGTGTTTATGAATTTAGAATTTCAATCCAGATCCAAAATCCAAATATCTGCCAGGCACTATGTCCAAAAAGTCCTGCCAAAGGGAACAGGGGGAGGGACAGGAACAGGGCTTATTTCCTGAGGCTTAACATCAGGATATCAGGATTTCATAGATTTTCAAAGATGGTGCTAGAGACTTCAGCAGAGGGCTTGATTCTTTTGAAGTAAAGCTGAGATAATGGGAAACACTGAATTTGCTTTGTAAAAATCCCTTGTTTGGCTCTTCCAAAGTCCAGCTTTTTCCAATAAAATGACATGTTCACAGCATTTTTGCTTTGCTGAGTCTGAACGACCCTCCCTTCTGCAGGAGCAGCGCACAGCATGCTGGGAAGAGGCAGGGTTGAGGGCGTGTCCAATGACCCAGTGTTGCCTCTATTTCGACCAGGACCTGCTGCTGGTGAGGCTAAAGATGAGTCAGTCTCCATCCAATCCAAAGAATAATTAAGAGAGGATGCAATTTTGGACTGCTGAGGTCTGAAATTCTTCTGGCAGCTTTTGAACCCAGTAAAGGTAAAGAGAAGGGACATGTATCAGTTGAGCATCCAGGAAATTCAGCGAGTGACCTAAGTACTTGCTGACACTTGATCTTAACACCATCCCTAGAGGGAAGGACTTTTTAGCCTTATTTTGGGGGATGGTGATGGTGATAAGTCAGCGAGAAGATCTGAACTTCTCAAGGTCTCCCAGCTAGGATACAGCTTTTGGGATCTAATCCCAGATTTGCCTGACTCCAATGCCTATTATAATTTTACGACACTTTTGGCAGCCAAATTTAATGCCCTTGGAATATGCCATGTGCTTTAGCCTCCCAGTCCTCAGGAAAAGAGATGGAAACAGCAGAGGGCCGGGCATTCCAAATTAACCATGCCAGCTCACATTTGTTCTTCCAAATTCAAAGCATGCCTCTTCTTCTTTAGGGCGCTGCTTCTCCACGTGATTTATGGGTGGTGCTTTCTGTGCACTGTTAGTGATCCATTATAAGTACAGCAACTGGGAGAAAGCAACCGTTTATAGCTATCGACAGAGCGATTTTTTGTAATGCCTGAAAATAACAAAATATTTGGATTTTTAGTCCATATGTTTTCCTTTTATTTTTCTGGTAATCCATTTTTATTATGGTTCCCAAAAATATCAGTGTGTAGCAGATTAGAAATTAAAGAAATAAAAACTCGTTCTTCTCTTTAAGTTTGAGAAGCCCTGATCCCAAGTTTGAGAGATGTTTGAAAGTAGGGACCATCTTTAGTGTCCACTAAACGATCGCTTTGACGCAGGCCTGGATAACTGAAGATATTCCACTGAAGGACGGCTGCTTGCTGGAAAGAGTTCCTGAGCTCAAGACTAGCACGGCAGGCACTCTGATCCACAGCAGCCATCCTGTGAGCAGTTAAAGGGATGGACTGGAGCAAAAGGGAACCGGATTTGAAGCCTGCATTTACAACTAAGCAGCTATGTGATCTCGAGTAAGGCTCTTACTTTTGCTGTGACTACTCAGTTTCTGCCTCGATGAAAAAGATGCATGCATTAGGGAAATGGAAATGGAAACTATAATGAGAGGCCACCCAGCACCTCTGATCCTCTTGCTTTAGTTATGAATATCCTGGCTTTGGCAGGTAGCAAACATTCTATGTACAGTACCGTCGCCACTTTGCCATGGTGGTGTCGGAATACAACCTTGCAGTGAGCACAGGTGAGCAAACAAGCCGTCAGAACTGGGGCAATGTGCAGGGGGCTCCATGCAGACCCGGTGGAAAATCTGAAGAGGACTCTGTGCCCCTGCAATGCTGGCAGTGCTCTGACCTCTGGAAATCAAGCACTGCTAGGGACCCAGGTACATGGTGGGGATGAAAGGCAGACCCAGGACCACGCTGGGGAAATAGGACACCAAGGGAACTATCTCCAGTTCATTCCTTTCCATTTACAGGTAAGAAGACTGAAACCCAGAGTAGACATGGCCACATAGCAGTTAGGAGACAGGGTTTGAATCCTCCTTGGTGGACCTTGCCTCTCTTCTCCATTTCCCAACCCCTAGGTATAACATCAACTACTCATTTTCCATCCATGAGCCCCTGGCACCCATCATTCTTATTTCTGTCTCTGCGAATTTGACCACCCCAGATACCTCATGTAAATGGAATCATATGATATTTATCTTCTCTTGTGACTGGCTTATTTCCCTTAGAAAAATGTTTTCCTTTTGTATCATGTGTCAGAATCCCCTATTTCCTTCATTTTCAAGGTTGCACAATATTCCATTATATAATACACATTTTCTTCATTTATTCATCCATCAGTGGACATTTAGGCTGGTCCTACTTCTTAGCTATTGTGAATAATGCATTGCATTATTTACATGGGTGTGTAAATATCTCTTCATGTCCCTGCTTTTGTGTGTGTGCGTGTGTGTGTATAAAGTGGGACTGGTGGATCATACAGTAGTTCTGCTTTAATTTTTGAGGGATGATCCTACTGCTTGCCAAATGGACTGCACCATTTTACACTCCTGTCAGCAGTGCCCTGGGGTTCCAATCTCCCCACCTCCTTGTCCAGACTGGTCATTTTTCTGGTGTTCTGATGGTGACCATCCTAACAGGTATGAGGTCCCTCTGCTTTTGTCTTGTCAGCAGGAAGCTCCATGCAGGCGCACAGAGCCCAGGCCTGGCACCAGTCACAGGCTCAGCACGTGTCATCTCTGAAGAAGACGAGGGCCCTGATCTCGGCATCCCTACTCACCAGGTAAAGGAGTATCCCAGGCCATCCCTGCAGACCGCCTGACCACAAACAGCTCATGCTCTCAGGCATAGCGCCAAAGAAGGGGACAGGGCCTCAAAGGCAAACTGGGCTCGCTTCCTTCGTTTGCCAAGCCATGGCCTCCCGGAGGGGTAAGATGCTGCAGGAATCAGGATAGTCCTTACGGCACATTCTTTACACCAACATTTTCCCAGAGGGAGCCCACCGCATGCAGAAGTGACTGAAGTTCTTCTTTGGTGAGATAATTACTGGCACTAGTAGGGTTTATTTTTTTAAGCAAAACCTATATATAATAAAGTATATTAACTACATTAATTTTAAACATATAGTAGCACAGATTTCCACATTTGAACACATACAATCACTACCCAAATCAAAATACAGAATTGCTTCTAGCAACCCAAAAGGTCCCCTCATGCCCCACTCCCATCCATAAGGAAACAGGGTTCTGATTTCTACCATGATCAGTTTTGCCTGCTTTTGAATTTCATAAAAACGGAATCATACAGTTTTCATCCTCTTGTGTCGTGCTCTTTTGCTTAACAGTTTCTGATCAATCTATGTGTTTTATTGCATGTAGCAATATTTCATTGTTTTTAATTATGTAGTGTCTTAATCTGTTCAGGTTCCTATTTTTAAAAAGCCATAGACCAAGAGACTTATAACAACAGAAGTTTATTGCTCCTCGTTCTGGAGGTTGGAAGTTCAAGATCAAGGTGCCAACAGATTTGGAGTCTGGAAAGTGTCAGCTTCGAGGCTCAGAGATGGCACTTTTCACTTGTCCTTACATGGTGGAAGGGGTGACAGAGAACTCTGGGGCCCCTTTTATAAGGGCACATTAATCCCAAAGGCCCTGCCTCCCAACACAATCACATTGGTGATTAGGTTTCAGTACATGACTTTGGTTAGGGGATACCATAACTCAGACCTTAATGTGGTGTATTATTCTATGAACAGAACAAATTTTATTTATTAATTTTTCTACTGATAAACATTTTGGTTATTCCAGTTTAAGAACATTGTTGGCATCATTGTGTGTGTGTGTGCTCACGTACGTTGTAGTGGGAATTGAACCCAGGGCCTGGTGCATGCTAGGCAAGGTCTATACCCCTGAGCTGCTCCCCGGCCCTATGAACATTCTTGTACCCTCTTTCTGTTGATATGGACATTATTTTCTTGAGTATAGAATTTTGAGAGAGACTACTACTCATAGGGTGAGCTTGTGTTAATTTAGCAGATGCCACCAATCTTCCAAAGCCATTATACCAACTTAAACTCCCTGATGACCTAGATTTTAATGATCACATACTGAACATACAGACACAGAAAAAGATATTGTCATAGAAACAGATTCTCCTTTTCTGATGGGGATAACTTGAAATTCTTATAAAAACTTGTATCTAAAAAGTTCACATTGTTTTAGATACACAGTCATGAAAATTTAGAAATGCCAAGCAATTTAAAAACTATTTTTAAAATTATCCATCCAGAGAATTCAGTTGTATTGTTGTTATCATTCACAAAAAAGGTGCTGAGGCGTGGGGGAAATATTTCTGATGTGAAATGACATGAAAATAATTTTGCAGGATGCAACCCTGATGGCCCAGTGAGATCTCACCTAAATTGATTTGCCTAGAACACAGGCTTTAGAAATGCATGTCATGGACATGGTGGGGTATGAAAGATGTGGACTGAGACCAACATCATTACCCTATGTACACATATGATTACATGAATGGTGTGAATCTACATGGTGCACAACCATAGAGACGAAATGATGTACGCCGCTTGTGTACAATGAATCAAAATGCAGTCTGCAAAAATGAAAAATAAATAAATAAAAAGAAATGTGTGTCACAGCATTAACAGTCTTTATCTCTTGGGGATGGGATATGGGTGACAGACGCTTCTTTCTTTTCGGTTCCAAAATTAGAACGTGTTTCTTTCATAATCAGATAAGATTAAAAGCATATGCAAAAAGGCCAGGCCCTACTTTGATAACTCCTATACAAAATAACCAGTAAAATGACTGTATTTCCCTCTCCTCTGCTACTTCTGCCCCTCTCTGCAGTCAGCAGGAACCGCACTAAGAGCCAAAGCATTTGATGAGGGTCTCTGCCATTTTCTGTACTTTCCAAATGTTCTGCAGCAAACCAGCATCCCCTTCATGTTTGGAAGAGAAAGAATAGGCATACATTTCTTTTTTAAAGTAGGATTTAAAAATGACTCCCTTCCCCCATGGCTCTGAAAGGGCTTTGTCCTCCCTGTGGGATCAGGCCGTGCGGGGTTATTTTTATCCAGCAGCATCACCACAAATATCTAACTCAGCCACAGCGTGTGCGTGCTCAATGTCTCCCCGACCGTTTTTCAGATGTGCAGATGACTGGGGAAACCCACTGGTGATTGACCGGTAGATGGACGCCCTTAATTTCTAAGGTAAATTTAATGCACATGGGCCGACGGTCTCTCTTGAGCCCTCTGCCTTTGAAGTGGGCTTGCCATTGTGCCCAGCTTCAAGGTTCCCCCTCCTGCTGCCCTGGTTTCCCCACATTGCTTCCCGGGGTTGCTGGTGGAGGCAGTTGGAAGGAGTGAGGAGCTGAACTCACCCAGAAGATTCCATAGAAGCTCTTCTGCCCAGGGATGACCAGGGGTGCCCAGGGCACTCGACTAGGGTTTCTCCTGACGAGGGACTCGCAGTGACCAGAAGAGACAGAAGAGTAAACACATGAATAACTGGCATGTGACAGGCTTCATTAGAAAGCTGGATGAGTGTCGTGGGGTCGCAGATGGAACAACTCAGGAAAACTCTATGGCTGCTCTGTCTCCAGGGGAATCATCTGCAGCCCAGCCCCATTTTCCCAACCTGTCTGTCCCTCCAAGTCACATTGCCTTGTCAACGCTCGTGCCCCACCGTCTGTGCACTTGTTGTACTGTAATGGAAGCTCCAGGACGGGGGCAGGGGGTGCCTCGTCTCTCTCGGTCACCTGTATGTCTACCTTGCAAACACAAAGCTTTAGCTGTGAGCCGGGCACCTCCAGAATTTGCTCAGCAGCTGTCTAGGGCCGGCCTGGATGGAAGCTCCAGTTTCATAGCAAGCCCTGGGCTGCTTTGTCGCAATGCTTGCAAGTGTATTTGTCAGAGTTTTGCTGAGGACACTGTCAGAAACTAGGAAAAATAAAAAGGAGCTCAAAACTCCTCCTGCCTCTCCCCCATGACACCATAGCCCCTTAGAAATACAAAGGGGCTCATATGCATTTATTCTAAACTTCTAGTATAATTTAGAAATGAACCAAAGCAAGAGATTACAAAAGTGATACTGTGTTTTAAGTGTTTGCATGTAACAAATTAATGTATTAAAAGTAGAATGCTATGTTGTCCTATTAGTCACAGGACTGAATTACAGTCAGTGTACCTGGGACACTAGTGATGGGACATCAGCTGAAAATCATACAACGAATGACACCTCTTAATGCCGAAGATGACCTCATGTGGAGTGATACCTCGAGGCTCCATCTGTCTAGTGAAGCCCAGGTCAAGCGGGCCTCATGCTTTCTGTGAGCTCTTCCTGGCACACAGTAGCTGCTCACTAAGTGACTTATATGTAAATGCTAAAATGCAGGAATGATGAAATGGATGTCATCAAGAGGAGGGCTCAGGGTAGAGCACTGGAGGACAAGCAGCGTACCCAGAATCTTGGTGGTGGGCAGATATACAGCCTTTTGGGCTCTAAGAATAGGTGCACCAAGGTGTAGAATTGACAAGTAGAACCAGGTGAACTGGGAACTGCAGGAGGATACAGATGCAGATGACACAGGTCCACAGACCAGATCCCACGGGTTTGGGGAAGATGCAGGGGTGGGGTGGGGGGAGACAGGAGGCCTTGTGGCCAAAAAGCAGATGGAATTGGATTTGTCTTTTAGGACATTCACTTTGACCTCAGGTAGAACAGGGGCCAGCAAACCACGGCCTGTGGGACAAATCTGGCCTGTGCCTGTTCTTACAGAAAGAAGTCTTGTTGGAACACAGCCACACCCAGTGCCCTGTGTGCTCTCGGCTCTGCAGCAGCGAGGTAGCGGTGATGGAGGCCGTTGCTACGAAGCTGACCGCCTTCTCCAGCTGCTCCTTTAGAGGAGAACTGTTGGCTCCAGCTCTCAGGAGAGAGGGTGAAGGTGAGTCCAGAGGCAGGGAGACGTGTCACAGTTACCAGTAGCCGGTGTGCAGAGGAGGGTGAGAAGACAGAGGAAGGGTGTTCAAAATGACTCCCTGCTTCTCTCGTGGGTGACCAGGCAGATGTCATGTCCCTGACTGAGAAAGGAAAATAGGTTTGGGGATTGGAAAAGAAGGTAGGAATTTGGTTTTCAGATTGTTAAGTTTGAAGCTCCTCAGGGACATCCAGGTAGAGGTATCCACCAGGCACCAGGGAAACGGAGTCTGGAGAGCCAGAGACCCAGCACTAGGAGTAATCAGTATGGCATAAGATTGGGGGGACACACAAAGAGAAGAGCCTTTGGCTGAGGATGGGGTCTGGGAACTCTCCAGACCTGCTTCAGTTTCAGACAGAAGCCAAAGGAGCCCTGGGCCCTGCTTCCTCCTTCTGCCCCCAAGTCAGAAAAGAACTGGGGGCCACAGGGAGCCCCACTCTGCCTCCTATCTCTAAGGACAGCATCATTTCTGACTTAAAATGGCCCCTTCCTGACACCTGCAGGGGTCCAATCATTTTCTATATTCACCCTGAGCATCGCTCCCAAGGCACTTCAAGGTGACATCAAATGCAGGAGGAGAAGTGGATGCTCAGTGAGACGTTTAGAAGCCTGCAGTGACAAACCGACTTTCTTTGTTTCCTTTAGGCAAATTATCATCCATGGGATTTTGCTCTACCAATGGTCGACTAAAGAAGTGTCTTCTCCTCCAGAGACATTTCATTTGGATCTCTTTCCCTAAGATCAGAGGAATCATGTACATGAGACATATATACATATATGGATGATAGATATCATGTTAGGTAAATAAATGCAGTAAGGTATGATATACATGATGCATTTTTTCATTTTTTTGGTCTGATTGACAGACCCATGCCGAAAAGAAAAAGGAACTTGCAAGAAGCTCAAGTTTATGGCAAAACTAAAAGTATCCCGTGTATCCCCACTCTAATCTTGGTGCTCACTCTCACCCCAGTTCCTCATCCATGTTCCACCAAAGGCCTCCGCCATCTTTATGTGGCTTTTGAAGGCTGTTTCTCTCCCCTTCTCCTCTTGGGCCCAAGTCCTCTCTCGCTCACGTAGGCACACGTGCAGACATGGTATTTCGGTTTTATGGAGAAGAAAGCTTCGTCTCCACATCTCTGGATTTCCTCAAGCACTTTGGCCTCTTGCCTTCCCTGACTCCTCCCTTCTTGGACATGTTGAGTTCCCTGATTGGTGGACACAGCTGTTGTTCTACAGCTCCTTGTGGGCATCACCATCAAAAATCTCAAGCCTGGGGGTTTGTTTGTGTTCTTTCCTCCAATTCCAAACTGGAATGAGGCCATGGTTCTTCCTGAGCAGATCTGCTCTGCAAATTTAACTCTACTGCAGCTTAGCTGTCCCAGGTTAGCTGCATTTGGCACTCACACTAATCCATGCACTCCAACAAGGTTTTATCACTTTGAAAGTTGTCTTTCGATATCATCTTGCTGACTCCTGCCTTCTGCCTTTGCATTCATTCCAAGTGTAGGTGGAGATCAGGGAGGTTATCCACTTTTCAGAATAAACAGGAAAGCAGAAATTTCCAAAATGAAAACAGAGTATCTGTGTAAGGTACGGAAAGGAGAGAGGTTGGCTCTGATGTTGTCTTTGTAGGAATTCATGTAAGACTCATGCTTTTGCCTCCGAGGAAAAGGAAGTCCAAAGCTGAGAATATTGTGCTTGGCCTGGGAGTGGACCCCGTCACAATCTGACCCAGCCTGCCTCTCCTGCCTTGTTCACCGTGACTGGCTGCCCTTTTAGCCAAATTCACTTTTCCCTCAAACAAGATCCAGAACTATGCTCACACAGGTCTTCCCACATTTCTATTTTCAATCTTAGTTTAAGCCTGGGCATGACGGGCCTTGACTCAGGCCTGAAGGAGATGTGACAAGGAATGGGTCACCTCAAGACAGGGACTGTCTGCACCAGTACTCATTTTCTAGGGCTGCTGGAGCAAAGTACCACAAACTTGGTGGTTAAAAACCATAACAATGTATTTTCTCACTGTTCTGTAAATAAGAAGTCTGACATCTGAGTATCTCCAGGACCATGCTTCCCCTGAAAGCTAGAATCCCCCTTTTCCCTTTTCTGACTTCTGGTGGTGATCTTTGGTGTTCCTGGGCCTGCTGGGTTATCACTCCAATCTCTGTCTGTTGTCTAGGGGTGCTCTTCCTTTGTAGGTCAGTGAGTCTCTGTGTCTTCATGTAGCATTCTTCTCTTGTTATAGGTACACCAGTCATATGGCATTAAGGACCCACTCTAATAACCTCTTCTTGACTTGATTATATCTGCAAAGACCCATTTTCCAAGTAAGGTAATATTTGCAGGTACCAGGCTCTAAGACTCCACTATATCATTTTGGAAGACACAGTTCAGTTCACCTAGATTCTACTGACACGCACATCATCTCCTTAGGGTGTGATCCCTGTTGTCCCAAGAAGATGGGGCCATTCCTCCCCAACTTCCTCAGGACCAGTGTCCATGTATACCCATGTCTTACTCTCCTTCATAGAGGTGACACTTGGGAGAAAGTCACCAAAAGAAACCGGTGGTGCCAGGAGGAGAAAATGCTAATCTGGACCCATAGATGCCACTTTCTGCTTCCCACAGGCGGCCACGGACTACCTACTTTATTCAGTCTTGAGTCTGACTCTGTAATGATCTGGCCCCAGGAAGCCTTTCACAGAATCCAGGACGGAATGGAGCCACTGGCACAGACTCAGAATGACTGGCCAGGAAAGCCCTGGCTCACGGACACCCCAGGGACTCTTCTGTGGTATATGTCAGTCTGTCTGCCAAGCAAGGAGGATCCTCCCCAATTTTCTCTGGATAACGCCAAATCCAGAGAGCAGGCTCTCAGGAGTGACATGTGGCTTGGCTGAGTGCGGCCCACTTCCTCTTCCCACTCTGGTGCTCATGGCTCCTTACAGAGGCCCAAGCTTCCTCTCCACCTGCAGTCCTCGGCCCCACCACAGCGCTGAGTACGGGCCGCCTTGCCTCTGGCCCTGGGTCCTGTTAGAAGGAGGCTGCTGCCCCTTTAGAGATCAGCACTGGGTGGTCTCCAGATACCCTAAAGTCTCAAGTTGCAGCCATTCTTACTCCAGGCCACCAGGCAAGAGGACTTGATCATCCAGAACGCATGAAAAGGAGACTCGCCTGCCTTCCACGGCTCAGCTCCATCCTTCAGGCAAGATTTCCATCTCAAAGTCATATATTGTCACTATAGCATCTTCAAATCTCTCGGCTTCCATCTCCACATGACATTCAGCCTTTTGTGTTAAATATTTCCCTCCCTCCCTCTTATGAAGATGCCAGTGATTGTACTTAGGGCCCACTGAGATCATCCCAGATAGCCTCTCCATCTCCACCTTCTTAATTTAGGCACATCTGTGACATCTCTTTTGCCATTTATGGTAACAGTCACAGATCCCAGGGATTAGACCCCAGCCATCTTTGAAAACCATTATTGGGTCTACTACAACAAGTTTAAGTTGACCCCAGAACTTCAAGGAAATAAAATGCTCTGGAAAGACATATACTAAGCTATGAAGGGTGGTGATTTCTGTGTGGTGGACTACAATATTTCTGTTGACTTATTTTTTTGTTTGTTTCTAATTTTCTAAAATGAGCATATACGGTTTTCATAAAAATAAAAGGGTATTTCTAATTTTAAAAATATGGATTGCTTTCCTGCCTCATAACGGGCAGAGGTCACCCAGGGAGATCAGATTAGTTGGGTTCAAACTAACCATGTCTGAACTTCATGTAACCACTCAGGCATTCTCCCTAAATAGGTGCCCTGCTGTGAGCAGATACCTCAGAGAGCAGGTCTCATGATTAGATTACACAACCCACCTCAGAAGCCCTAAGCACCATGCCTGGCATCTAGTAAGTGCTCAATAAATGCCATCTATTAACATTGTTAATAGTGAGGTGGTATTTCCAAGCAGCCTGACCTCTGTCCAAATAGACTAGTTCCACCAAAAGAGTAAAGCTCCCAAGACCTCGGGGTGCCTCTGTGCTGTCCCTTTGGGCAGCATAGATACCCCAGCATACCTAAGCCCTTGCCTTCTTGGGGATCAGTACCCTCCATTCTTCTCAACTTGCTCCACCCTCCCCATTGGAAATGCTTTCTCTTATGACTTCCCCAGATTTAGGACTCCAGCTCTCTCCTTCAGCTGACACTCCAATCAAAAAGTTGGATCAACACACCCATTCATCAGCCCCCGTTTGCCCAAAGAATAAATGATGCTTCCCACTGGCTCATCTACATAGGGTGTGCTTTCGCCAAGAATGCACTGGATGCCTCAACTGCCTGGAGGTGGCCAAGCCTCCTGAGCCTGGAGTGGGTGCCTTGGAACCAGCCTCTGACAGCTAGCTGCAAGAAGGTACCTGCTGGAGGATCCATTACTCTGAAATGATTGGCCCAGCCTGGATGAGGGCCCCAGGCCATAGTATCCATGTGAGCTGACAGTGAACATGCACAGTCTAAGGCAGCAGCCTGTCACAAAGCAAGTGGATGTACTCTATTGGATCTTCTGTATAAGGCAGAAGGTTCCAGGCTTCCCTTGGTGCTTATGGCCAGTTAATCTGGTCAGTTTAGCTCTCCTAACGCCCTGTCAATTTTATTTTCCCATCTGATACTTGAGAGTGCCAGTCCTGGGTCAGAAATTCAGACCAAGGTCTGGAAGTCCAAGCTCAGTGATAACAGCTACAGGTTATCAAGTGCTTATTATATACTATGAGGGGGCTTACCTCAGTCTTTTAATTGTAATCAGAAGCAGAAACTGAGGCTTACCCAAGTGAAGTAACTTGTAAATGGTGCTGCCAACTCTTCAACTTGAGTTGTCAAAGTCTTATTGTTTTCCCCACGATAACTATAGTGCCTGTGAATGAAAATCAATCTCTGCTCTCAAAAGGTTCAATCCAGGGGAAGCACGTTCCACAAGGAAATAACTGCAGCCTCCTACAGCCTGAGCAAGGAGGTAAGAGCATGGGACACAGAAACTCTCTCTCCTACGTGGGAGAAAGGGTGCCCGCGAGGTCCTTGAAGGGCAAGAGCTTCAGTCCCTCACTGCTGAAACGAGCTCGCTGAGAAGGACACAGGCCCCCAGGGAGTACACAGAACACCTAGGACACAATCCCTTCCCACTGTCTCTTCCTACTGCCTGGGGTCTGGGAGAGGGGAGAGTTAGACTGATGGTTGCCATATTTAGCAAAAACCCAGAACTGGGTGCCCAGCAAAATTTGAATGTCAGTTAAACTATAAATAAAATTTTGCATATTTATATTCCAAGCAATCTGGGGGACATAGTTAAACCAAAATACATATTCACCATGTATCTGAAATTCAAATTTAACTAAATCTCCTTTATTTTATTTGTCAGCTCTGGTTGGGATGGGTCCCCTGGGTCAGTCAGGGCTTTGGGAAGGGGCTTAAGCTGAGAGGGTGAGGCTGAGGCAGAGCAGCATCCACCCTTTGGTTAACGTCCAGCTGATTGTGTGAAATTCAGAGAAAGGTTCTGAGGAGCCAGAGGTGGAGGAGAGAGGGAGAGACTTGGGCTGTGCAGACAGGGATCAGCAGCCTCCAGGGAGGGAGGGGCCGCCCCTTATAACGCCATTCCAGGAAGGGGCGAGCAAGAGGGTGCGAGTCACTGAAGGACGCGGCCACAGGAGCATGCACAGGGGACATGGGCCTGCTGGAGAAGGGAGCTCTGAGGAAGAAGGGGACTCTCTCAAGAAGGAGTGGACATAGGAAGATGGCATAGGGGTGGTAGGAGCACTGCAGGCAGGGGGACATGCAAAAATGACCCCCCTTTTTAAATTTTTTTTTTGTCAATGGACCTTTATTATTTATTTATTTATTTATTTATTTATTTATTTATTTATTTATATGTGCTGCTGAGGATCGAACCCAGTGCCTCACACATGCCAGGCAAGCGCTCTACCACTGAGCCACAACCCTAGCCCCCTTCTCCACCTGTTTTTATTCCCCATGCTAGTTGTTACAGTGACTGGTAGTTTCCTATAAGAAAAAAAAAAAAAAAGGTCCAAGATTAGACCTCAAAATGTTAAGTCCCACCTATGTGACCTAGACACATTTACAAAGCATTGCTGAGTTCCATTCTTTCCTTTACAAAATGGGATGCCCAGAGCTGTCACTCAAATCAGACAAGGATGCAATGGCATAACTTTCTAACGTGCTGGTACAAAGTCCATCTCTTCCTGCAGCAAATGCTCAGTAAGTGTATATGGAATGAACGCTGTTCTTGTGTCTCCTCTCTCTCTGCATCAAAAACAAGTCAGGCGCTTAAATTCCATTTATGAATGCAGTCCTCTGTTGCTTTATCCTTCCTCGTTCTACTTGGAGAAGAAGCTAACTGGATGATTTGAGGTTGAGCAGGGACCAGATTCCCCTGGAGTCTGGTGTCCCTCGTCATCTGGGGGAGCGCTTTGGCTCTCAGCAGCAGACTGGGCACTGCTAACTGGTTTCCTACAGCAGGGTTGTATGAAATGGTCCCTCGGTGCATGAGTTTTGAGGACGGAGTCAAGTACAGATTATTGGTGTTAAAAAGTAATTACATGGAGAGGCAGAGGTGGGGGTTGAGACAATGGGGAGCCATGAGAGAAGGAGGAGGGAGGAGGGGAAATGGGAGCACAGAAGGGAGACGAGACATGCCGTCCAAGAATCTCATTACTGTGCTTGCAACTTGTCAGCTTTGGGGATTTGAACTCCCCAAATTATTTTCCTGATCTACTAAAAGAAAGAAAGACACTGTTGCAGATGGGTTGAGCTAATGGGAAAAAATTAGACCTTTTACTCTATTTCTGCAATGCTTTATGGTATCCACGGATGGTTCTGATTCTTCATCCTACTTGAGTTTCCAATGACTCTGAAGTGATCAAGATAGTGATTATTATCCACATATTAAACTGAGATTCCATCAGATCCGTGATTTTTTTCCAGTAGAGTTGGTCCTCCGTAGTCCAGGGCTCTGTATCCACTGATTGAAACAACAGCAGATCAAAAAAATATTTTTTTAAAAGACATCTAGACATCTGTATTGATCAAGTACAGGTGTATTTTCTCATCATTATTTACTAAATGCTACAGTATACAACTATTTACCGAGCATCGCATTAGGCAATGTAAATAATCTAGAGAGGATTTAAAGGATACAGAAGGATTGTATAGGTTATATGCAAATACTGTGCCATTTTATAGAAGAGATTTGAGTATCCATGGATCCTAGAACCACGGATACTGAAGGTTGATGCTGAAGGATGACTTACCAATTGGCTCAGAGGTGGCACAGTTAATTGCCATTGGTTCAGTCGTTGACCTCCTTCACTCTGCTATTCACAGAGTGCCTGCTGTGGGCTAGGCCTTGCAGTGTGTGCTAAGAGAGTGGAGTCAGCCAACCAGAGCCAGCCCAGCCTTCAAGGAGTCTTACTGGCTATTGGGAAAGACAGACATTAAATAAATAGCCATGCAACAAAATATGCAATTACACATTATGCACAATGACACAATGAAATAAATAAGTGCTAAGAGATTAAAACAGAAAGGAGAGGAAGGAGAAGGGTGGACCAGAAGGCCCCGCCAGTGGAAGACACGCATATATAGAGACTCAAATTCCAAGTGAGTCATTCCAGGCAGAGGGAAGAGCATATCTGAAAACCCTGCAGCACAAGACCACAAGGACTCAGGCAGGAGCAGAATGGACTTTTCAAGAGGGAGAGAAATCAGAGGTTGGGTGGAGACCGTGGCTTCAACCCTGGTTTCACCTGAGGATAACAATGGGTGATAACAATGTCTGGCTCTAGTAGAGATTAGAATAGCTGGTGTGAAGTAGGCTCTGAACCAAAGAATCTTTTAAAAGCCCTCTAGGTGATTCTAAAGCGCCACTGCAACACATTTTTGAGCAAGATACACTGTTCCAGTTTTCTTCTAATAGGAAGGCAGTGAACTTTTTTAAGCAAGAGATGAGGCAACATCAGATTTGTATTTTTACATATCACTTAGGATGCCATAGAGATCAAAAGTGGGGAGGCCAATGAACAGACTTGCTCTGGCCAGGTGAGGGATGAGGAGGCAGGACTGGGGGTTTACAGAGGGACTGGGAGGGAGATGGAGAGAAACTGCTGGCTTCCCAGAGAGCTGATGTGACTCACACTGTGGGAATAGTAATACATTTCAGAGGCCCCCAGGGCCAGTGCAGTCCTAAACCCGAGCTCACCCTCTGGTCTGTGGCTTTCCCAAGTATACTTCTGATTCTTCAAGTATGCATGGTCTGGCTTTGGCAAATAAGAAACTTTCTAAAATACCACGAACTAGTCACTTTATTCCAGGATCCCAGAATTTGTTTAGTACCTGGGAAAGGATACTGACAAACTTGTGGCTTCCTGTCTTTTGAAGAAATGTCCCCCATCGGGCACTACACATAGCCTTGCTAGATATTGTATAGGTGCTAAGAAACTTGCTATGCCTGCAACTGCCCTTTAAAAAAAAAAAAAGTCTGTGTTTATGTTTTCTAAGTAAGATAATTAGTTAGAAAGGCTTCACATGGTATAATTCCATAAATATTATGTTGCTTGCTAGTTACTAAAATAATGGAGTATGCCTCATAAAGATGACTTAATTTCACAAATGACTTATACCCAAGTAAATATTTACTTCTAAATGCAGTTTTGTTGAAAAACCTCTCAGAACACTTTCATTAAGCTTGCATGATACATAGACTGTGTAGTTATTAAGTCATTATTCAAGGGATGATCATTTTTAAATAAAGAGAAACACATGCTTTCAATGCATCCAACACGTATTTAGAGCTACTTACATGCCAAGACTTGAGATGACCACAATCCCTTGATTTCTGGCAATGGTCTTTGTTTTTCACACACACACACACACACACACACACACACACACACACACACACCACACACACACTCCATAAGTAAGTTCAAGTACAGCTGTGATCTCTTTCCTTCTCTCTACTGCTCCAATTACCCCTAAGAAGGGGTTTTTCAGTGGATTTTAACATCTAACTCCATTTTTATCTTCTTTCAATCCATTTTCTACATAACAACTGAGCAAACTTTGTAAAAATTAATACATATCACGGCATTTACTTGCTTCATACCTTCCAATGACGTCTTAAGATGCCTTAATGAATCTGCAAGTATGGTATATTAAATCCCACTATTATGTATAATTAGAAAGCACCAATTTAAAAAAAAAAAACTGAAAAAAAAAAAAAAAAGATGCTTCAGAAAAAAGTCCAAATTTCTTACCATGGGCAAGAAAGTCCCTGAGATAATCCAACCCCATTCCCTCCTAATCTGCCACTGTCCCCTGAACCCTCTGTGCCCCAACTGCCCTGGACATTTTTCTCAGCCCTCATCACCCAGGCCGGTCCTTACCCCGGGAATTCTGTACTCATTCTTCCTTCTCCTTGGACTCCTCTCCCAGATCTCTACAGGGCTGACTTTTCATTCATACCTGAGCCAGTGTGGCTTCTTCTGAGAGAGCTCCCCTTCCCTCCTATCAGTCTCTCCACCCTACAGACCCTCCTTATTTTTTTCTAGAGCACCCACCTCTCACTGTTTAAAATCGAATTGCTTCATTATTAACTTTTTTATTATTTGACTCCCTGTCTCCTCCACCCCTTTGAATAAGCCCTGGCAGGAGAGGAAGGCTCTAACTTGGCTTCTTTACAGCAGTGTCTCAGGACTAAGAATGGTCCCTGGCCCATCATAGATGTTCAGTAGTTTATTGAATGGATAAATTAAGACATATTCCCTGCCTGAAAGATCGGTCACCTGTTAAATGAAGCTGCACACAAGGCAATCTGGGGCGAGTGCTGTCGAGGCGTGGAAGAGTCCTACAGCCACCCCTCTCAACCACACCACATTGGCCTCTCCCTTTGCTGACGATGGGATCTTCTCACGGCCTCTGTGCCTCACCCCAGTTCATTCTCTGATGCCACGAGTGTTCAGTCCTCTGCTTCTGACCTCAAAGGATAGAAAATCAACTTATTCAGCCCTCACACGGGGCATTTCAAGTTCTATTCCAGCTGAGCTCTGTGGCTTCATCCCTTCCCCTCTCTCTGCATGCATCCTTTGCTGCTCTGAAAGCCAAATGCTAGCAGATGCCAACCACCGTTTCTTTCCTTTGTGTGGTTCACACATTCTTCCCTGGCCTTCAATTCCACTCTCCATTTCCAGACCTGGCTAACCCCAATTCTTGTTGAGGCTCTGCTCAAGATGAGAATCTTCCCTGCTTGCTCACTTCACCTTCCTCCCCAGGCTGGGTTGATTCTTCCTCTTGACTCCGAGCCCTCTGCGCTCCTCCAGTGCCATCCTAGAATTCAGCCCACTTGACCGTGTATACCTTTTTGTGACTCTCTTTTCACGTCAGATGTCTGAAGTCATCCAAAGACAAGGTGCTTAAATTTACAGGGAGATAACAAGAGAAAGATGTTCTGGGCCGGATAGAGTCCTTGAACGCCAGGCTGAGGAGACAAACCTTTATTCTCTGGGCAATGGGAGGTCAGCAACTGATTTTTAATAGACAAGCAAGGCAGATAAAGCAGTTGTGATGTTCTGGAAGCAATCTGTATTCATTTTCTTAGTCATGTGATGTTTAACTCCACGCTCTGTGACATCTGAAAAGTAGGGATAATTTGAAATGAACATCAAGAAAAGAATGCATATGAACATGTTTTCTAAAATGGAAGGTTCTTTCAAGGCACAGGTAAAACTATTGACTGATAATGAAAGCTGAAGGGTGGGGAGTGGGCAGGGTTTAGGAGTTGAATGTTTTTCTCTTGCTAAGTTTGCCGGACATCAAAGAGGCAATGTCCAATAACCAGGAGGAAACATGGCTCTGGAAATACCTAGACAGATTGGAATTGGCAACTCTCTGCAAAGAGGAGAGAGAGGAAGGCACGGGAGTCTGTGCATTGCCACTTAAAGTAATTGTGAATTTATCACAAAAATGCCCATCCTGGTCAGCCAAAGGAAGGAAGTATTGCCTTTTTCATTTTCAAGAACTATAATTGTGTTTCCGAAAGTTTTTTTCTTTTTTCTTTTTGGTGAAAGGAATAAGGAAGTAATTACTTGAAAATATTCAATCTTTGAGAGAATATGTTATTAAGAAGCTAAAGCAATGAGGTAGGCAAGCCCTTCATCAGAGGGCCTATTGCAAAGTCATTTGCATTTTTATTTTTTTTAAAAAAGGTTTTATGAGAAGTCACTGAATAGTAAAGACACAATTGGAATTTATGTCTGGATTTCTTTGTCCTAAATGAAAGTACTAAGGATTTGTTTTGCTTCTGAACTAGCTTTAACTTCATATTCTTTATTTTTTATTTTTTTCTTCCAAATCACATCTTTGAGAATGTGTTGAAATTTAATAGAGAAGAATGACTGTAAGGACCATTATATAAAAAGCCCCAATGGTGTTATAAAGGTACAGATATGGGGAATAACTTGCCCATTATGACACATTCATCAGCATAGGAGTATGATCCAGAAGGCAACTAGTTACAACAGGGACTGGATCTATTATGCATCGGAGAAGACAGCATGAGCCTGAACAGAAGGAAGCAGATGGTGTCAGAAAGCCCTTTCCCCAAACTCGTGAGTCGGCAGATGTGTCTACCTATTTCCCTGCATCTTCTAGCCTCACCCAGTACCTCACACGATTGTGCTTCTGGCTGATTTCTTCGAGCCTCATGCAGCTTTCTTCTAAACACCATATCCCTGCCCAGGTGCTTACCCCTCCCAGATCCAGAACACCTGATATGACAATGATGCCTTTGTGGGGATGCTTGGGACAATCCCAGAGCAATTTCATCTTCTGTCATTGCAATATGTGTCCTTAGTAGGGACTCATAATGTCCCACACCACTTTAATGAATATGTTGGACGGTCAGGGACACAGTAAAATCCAGGAAGACGAATGGATCTAATCCAGGTGGGAGAGACCCATCCCAGTGGGAGAACCTGGGTTGAGCTCAATCATGGCAGCATCTGAGAGTACGTGTGCAGTCATGGGAGGCAATCTCAAGATCTATGATCAAATGCCACTCTAAGAAAGCACATCTGACACAAATACAGTTGGGTGGGCAAAACTCCTGAAGTTATCTCCAAGGTGGCCACTAAATCATTTACAGAGCATCCAGTAGAACTCTGGAGAAACACAGTGGAGCCTGGGCAGGGGGTCACAGGAAAATAGAGGAGCAAGCAACTGAGTATGACTCAGAACCTGAGCTGCTGGTTTTGATTTGCTCCTGGAGCATTTTCCTCTCCTGGACCCTGGGACTGCTCTTCATTCAGGGGAGCATCATGGAAGTAAGTGAACAGACACCCATTAGTGTGTGCCTCTTCTCCCACCCGATCTTCTTTTTAAGCTAAGGTAACAAAAAGTTGACCACAGGACCCAGGACTGGTTGACTGTTCTCTCCAGGCTACACAGAATCAGTGCTGAAGCCAAGGGGTTGTAGCACTGTGCTCCCAACTGCAGGGCCGGTTAGAGCCACCCCTCCACCCGTGCGTTCATTTGCATATGTCACACACATGCCTCCTGCCCCACACGCTGTCTGCATTTGTGCACACCCGTATCTTCGGTTTTCATAATAAATAATTAATCCATTCCGTCCATCAATAGGCATTTAGTGAGATATGCTGCCTGCTCAGAATACAAAGGTGAAAAATTGTAGTGGAATATTTACTACCCTGTATTTCCATTTTGAGGAATCTTAAAGGATTTTTGTTGTTTTGTTTTTAATCACCTCGATGTGATAATGGAAATGAGAGCCTAAATATCTTCTGGTCTTTATTTTTTATCTAGGAATATTATTAGTCCTATTTCAAAACTAGGTCTTTCCCTGTGCCCAAGGATGGTTTAGTCTTGCTTTCTCCAAATTGTTTTGTCAGTACCGTAATAAATTTTGTGTCCTTCCTAGACATAGCAGACTCCTGTGATACTTTTCCTGCCCTATCCTTCTCAGTAATAATTGTTCATAATTTCTTCCTTTGTGCCCCATGAAGACCCCCATCATTCCATTTCTATCCTTTGACTGAGATGTGTTTGCTTCCATGTCAGCTGTGATATTTAATTCCCCTTTGAGTGTCGGTCCTGATTTCAGGACCTAGTGCCTGGTGGGTGGGTGCTCAGTAAATGTGATCCTTAATGAATCTAATCTGGCACAAATGTGTTTGCTTTATGGAACTCATTGTCTCATTTAAAAGAGCAATCAGACTAAAAGACAGACATGTCATGCCAGCTTGTTGATCACCTCAGAGTGTGAGAAAATCTCCTACGCTGGTACAAGGACCTTGTGGAGATGTATGACCTACAGCTATTGGTGTTTTGAGCCTGGCCTGGTCACCATGGGATGGACCCAAAATGAGCCCCAGATCAGAGTAAATAGGAGGATGTTAATGAGTGGTCTGGATGAATTAGACAGGCCTGGTTTTCTTCATATTCAGCCTGATCCAGTTTCCATGCATCTTAGAAAAATAAGGACAAATATTTAGGCAACATTGCAATCCAAATAAAACAAAAATGCTTTGTGATGTATGTGGAGGTCAGTGAAGGAGCATATAGAGCGCATACCAAGTGCCCATCTGGGGAATCGTTCAAGGGAGCAGCTAGATGTCTTGGAGCACTTGGCGAGAAGGCAGCTGAGAGCAGCAGTGTGCAGCCCATGCACACAGCCCAAGTGCGTTTCCAGGCTTATGTAACACAGTGGAAATGAGGCCCTGGCCTTCCCCACAGAGGACAGCACGGCTGACCAGCATGTGTTAGGGACCTCTCAGGACCAGCTTACCTTCTGAATCCTGTCATTTCTTACTGCTTCTAATAAAATTGCAGCCTGGCAATTGGTTTACCGCTTCACCAAAGGAGAGCTCACTGGGGAAGAGTTGCCCACGGTCCACTTAACATGCCCTAAGCTTTAACTCAGGACGTGCAAGGGACCTGAAAGTCATCAGAGGAGCAGCAGCTTAATTAGACACATATTGCCCCTTCAACCCATTGTTTATTCAGTGTGGCTCATTTAAATACGGAATGGCAAGCTAACGCAGGCACTCCCTGGGCCGTTCCGCTGTGCTGCTGGGAGCCAGGAGCCGAGCAGGGGGAAGCTGGAGCCAAGTGCCCTGACTCAGGCTGCACTCAGGTTTCCACAGTGGATTGGAGCAGTCGGTTCAGGGTAATTTTTTTTCTCCTAATTCCTATTTCTTTTTAACAGAAGAATTTTTTTTTATCGTGAACTGGCATATGCATAGAAATAAAGGGGTTTAAACCTATAGACATAGCATTCTGAAAACATCGTTGAACGAACAGTCACTCTCATGCCAATAGTCACTGCGGCTCAGAAGACACCTTTCTAGCCGGGCATGCCAGAAGACCCACCCTGGGAATGCCTGTGCCATGATTCTGTGTGTCTTCAGTGTTCAACCACTGTCTTGTACCTTCAGGAACAATATACTCTTTGTTCTAACACTTTAGATAAATGGACTCAAATGGTATATATTGCTGTGAGTCTGGCTTCTTTTGTCCAGTGTTATGTTTTTAAAGATTCTTTTGTTGTGGTGTATCTGTAGTTGATTTGCTTTTATTGTCATAGAATATCCTATCATATAATACTCCATGACATATTGGTCCATTCTGCTATGGAAGAATATTTACGTTATTGCCCATTTTTGGTTTTTTGGACCAATGTTAATAATAATAATATCTGTGTTAGAATCTCCTAGCTCTATGTGTATACATTTCTCTAAGGTACAAACGGAGGAGTGAGATTGTTGGGTAAATGGTTATGCATGCCTTTAACTTTGATATATATGAAAAAATATTTTCCAGTGGCTCAGGAGGCTGAGGTAGGAGGATCACAATTCAAAGCCAGCCTCAGCAATTTAGCAAGGCCATAAGCAATTTAGTGAGAACCTGTCTAAAATTTAAAGAAAATAAAAAGGTTTGGGAATGTTGCTCAGTGGTTAAGCACCCCTAAGCTCAATACCTAGTACCCACCCCCCAAAAAGTTTTAATGTAATATATAAAGCATTAAATTATATTTAATAATAAAAAGTTTACTTTTAGTACACCAGAAGTATACCAAGTTTTAATGGAAAGATAACCCAAACTTTATTTGGGATTTATCTCAAATAGCAAAGAAGTCATTCTCTCACAGGACATATTTTACCATAAAAAATAGTGGATTTTATGTATTCGAATGCTTCTCTTTGCTGATACTATTCTAGGGGTTCAGGAATGGAGATGGGGGGACATGAGTGGAAATCTATGTGTGTCACTTAACTGCGAATGTGTTTTCCAGACTTAGGACAGTTTTTTTGTAATTCAGTAGAAGATAACACCAGTCTTCTGGAACCCATCCTAACGTTGAAGGTTCTAGGAGAATAACAAAGGCATTAGAGACCACGACAGGTGGGAAAGAGTTGGAAAAAAACTGGATGAGGACATGTATATTCTGGAAAAGAGATGACGTAGAGACACATGACCTAGCACTCCAGCCTCAGGAAAGAGCAAACGGACACACGCGGCAAGACTTTATGTATTTATTTAACAAACATGGCATGGTATTTACATGCGCCAGACGTGCTTCTAGGAGGCAGAGGTCACGTGAGTTCTCCAACAGGCAGACAGACTGCCTCATCAGCTGGAGAGCCTCTGCCTTGGGGACACGGGGGCTCAGAGGAGGCTCTGCCAGCTGTGAGGGGTGACGCACGCCGTGCCCAAGGTCGGCTCTGCCCTAAGTTGGTGGTCCTGGGCAATGCACTTGACATCTCAGGGCCTCAGTTTTATTCGTCTATAAAATGTGAGAATGAGGTTAATAACGGAGCCTCTCTCGCAGAGCGGTTGCGAGAACTCTGCGTAGGTGTGCAGGCGCGCTCCTGTGCACGCGCGTATGTATAAGGCTAATCCTGAATTGACACGCGTGCCGTCAGCACGTGGGCTGCTGGTTTGTTACTGTTGTACCGGGCGCTCGAAGGTGGCTCCAGATGCTCCTTTTTTGCATTTCACTCAGGCAAGGAGCAGAACACAGGCATCTTTGACAAAGACTTCGATGCGTGTTCTGATTGCTCCGTTTGTGAACGGCATGAGTTTAAGGCAGTCACGGCCCTTGGGTTCCCTTGTCTGTCAAAGAGGAGTCACAGCTCTGCCGAATGATGGCTAGGTGGCCAGTGCTGCTAAAAGTATAGCAGGACCATGGGGTCCCAACGGCCTGGGTGGCCTCCTGCCTCCTAGGCAGCCCACATCCGGCCTCTGGAATGGTCTTTCCTTTTGGTGAAGTCAGGGTAACAGTGTGTGCTGAAAATCAGCACAAGTAAAGCGCCAGGCACACAGCATGGTCCATTATAAGGTCTCAGCCCCTTTCTTTTCTTGGTCTTTGTTCACGTATCTGTGAAATGATGTCAGTTTCTCCAAACTCATAAGGTTGTTGCGAGGATCAAATCAGGTAATGGAAGTGAAATCACCGTTTAAGGTGGCCTAGCAACAAAACTCAAAATTAGTAAGAACTAAATGAGCAGGGCGGGATTTACAATCGCGGCTTTATCTGACAAGAGTGACCATGAATGAAAACAAACACGTCTTTGAATGCAAGAGTCATCTAAACAGTGCGTTCACTATTTGTTCAAATGTTCAATAAGTATACAATACATTGGATTGGTTTCCTAATTATTTAAAACATTACTCTGATCTAGTTCAAAATATGATCGTATTATGTCAATAGTTGAAGAAACATGGATAAAAAATACATAAGAGATAAAACTGGAGTGGAGAAAAAATAAAGTCAGAAAAATTAAATGACCCAGAGATAATGTTAAATCAAAAGTATAAAAATGTATTTCTGTACTCCAATAAATATGGCTCTATTTTTACTCTTTGGAGATAATGCAGAAAGAAAAGCAACTGCATAGTGAGTGTTTTTCAAAGTGTCACCCACTGGTCCCTTGTGACCAGGGGGACTGTTTCCCTCTTCCACCATCGACCTCCTGGATCTCCACACCTGCTCATTGTGTGTGTGTGAAAATTTTACAGAATTCTTACTGCCTGTCTGAAGATGTCCTGCCATTTGAAATTAAGGTCTAGGTGATGATATCCACAGTACCTCTTGGCAACACTCTTTTGGAAAGTAATTTAACAACAGTCGTGAGAACATTAACAACCAATGTTCAAGATTCTTATTTTATTTATTTTTTTTATCCTTAGAACAAAATAAAAGCAAAGGTCCAGGGATAAAAATAGTCATTTCAGTTTTATCTATGACTGATTTTATTGGAAACAACCTTGTTAGGCAACAATGGGGTAAAACATAAATACTCTTTCCGTAAATTACTTTGGAGACCTAAAAAATGAGAATTGGGACTTCACCAAATTATCTCAGTTTTTTCAATGAAACTTGGATGGAAGAATTCAAAATGACTGCATCAATGTAAAATATGTAAACTGAAAACTATGAAATAAAAATAAAATGGCATGACATTTTACTTAGGGGAATTATGCACGATTTTGTTTCATATTTTTAAAATTATCTTTTATTGTAGTTTGCAATATGTGCAAGTGTGTGTGTGTGTGTGTGTGTGTGTGTGTGTGTGTGCTTTTTCACCCCAAATGGAGCAAGTTTATTATCTTCATCATCATCTACTATTAGAAAACTAAGAATTAGGCTTTAATCATCTGCAGTCCTCCCTTTCTGGATAAATCTAAGATGGAAAGAAGTGGTAAGAGAAACAGCTAAACCTTATAACATCACTAAGAGAACCAAGAAAAATCATGGACATGTAAGTTGCATTCAAAAGGAGCCATAACCCTCCGCATCTCTTGGATTCTTTCTTAAAGCATGCTTTTCTTGGCAACTGCATTTATCAGCATATGTGAAAATATTATCCAGGGTGCATTCTATATTTTCAGAAATGTAACATGATAACACCCCTTACAGAAAGGGTTTTGGTGGTGAACATCCATCAATTTTCGCTTGTTGGACTCCCTGAGGCAAGACCTTCTGTGTCATGTCAACATTTTTTCCTTCCTCCAGCAAAACTGGAAGATACAAGGAAAGATAGCATCTCAGCATCTCGTCAATGTTACCTTCCTCTCCCTCCTTCCACCAAACCCCCTACCTTTTGGCGCAGGCCAAAAATGACAGGGGAAAAACGTGGTCATTACTGGTTTTTTTTTTTTTTTTTTCTTTTTGGGGAAATAATGTCAAAGATAAACAGTGTTTATAGATTTAACCCAAATGTTAGTCATAAAATGATCTTCCAACGCTTGGACGTGTAATAAGGCATCTAGCGCCAAGTTAATACTGTCAACAGAACCCCCATCCAACTTTCTGAACTCTTCTCATCTGAGGGGCAGCTCTCAGTGTCCTGCGAGGGCTAAACCCACAGAACAAGTCAAAGGCGCATTTGCCCAGATTTTATTCTTTTAGTTCCTTAATCTGCGTTTGTCCTATGACAAGATGGTTTGTGGGGAATAGTGTGGTGGAGACATGTTTGAAGTCTTCCTTTCCAGGAAGAATCAAGGATTTTCACTGGACCACCCTTTTCAGGATCCTCATTCTCCTCTTTGAATGGCATATGACATTCTCTGGCTTTAACCACTAAAACATACGACTTGCTTGGTAGTTGTGTTCCACATAGTTACGGTGCCACAGTCATGACACCGCTGCTCTCAGTACTTCTGAACCTGGACTAGACAAAGTCTTGCTCAATTTTCTTGGGGCAGTTGGTCGAACTGAAGTGACTACCTTTCCCTAATTAACCTAGTGGTCTCAACTCCATCTCCACAAAGAGGATGTGGTTTCAACTCGCCACCATTGAGTAGGAAGTATCTCCTTTGTTCAAAGTGCCCTCGACACACCTCAGAAGTAGCAGGCTTCCTCCCGAGCCCGGTGGTCTTTTCGGTCAGTTGTGTCCGGGAGCAGAACTATCTTCTCTCCAAGCACAGTGGGACAGTCATCATAGCTGATGTTGAAATGGTTCAGCTTAAACACTCTTTCTTCCTAGGGGATCTGTGCACATGGAATTTTGAGGTTCTACAAACTCCCCCTAAATCCTCTTTCTTAGAGGGGAAGATTCTGGGGGTCTAAAGGATGCCCGGAGAGCTTGGAGAATGAATTATATTCCACACCCTCCCCGGCATGGGACTCCTTATCCCTTTGTTACACTGCTTATACTCAAGAAAGGGAGCAAGACTTGGTTCCCACTGGAATGGTGTGGGACAAGGACAAAACTTCTTAAAGCAATTACAATAATCATAACCTGGCTGCTTTTTGCTTTATCTCAGTCTAGTAGAATAACAACAATTTAGCTATGACAGCCAACATTTAAGTGAGCTTCACTTACTGCTGCACTAATACTGATAGATAAGCTTTTTAGACACCTAGACAAACAGGAGACTCTGATTTCAGACAATTTTATGGTAATTTTCATAGTTCTGACTCAGCAGCTTAACCAGAAAAGAGTAGCATTTTCCTCTATGCATGAGGCTTTGGTATCTGGCTATGTCCTGATCAAGAAGGAAGATCAAATGGGAAACTAAAGGCAAAGTCCTTAATAGGTTAAACACACACAGAGAATAACCAAAGACAAGATGGCTCCTGGCTTTAGCTTTCTTGGGCTGTCATATCCATCAACTAGAAATAAATACGGACATCACCTCACCCAACGGCCCTTGACATGAGGAAAAAAGGTGACCGGTGGGGCAACACAGGGTCAGTCACTCTACCTGTGTTCAAGGGCAAATGGGAAGTGAAGGTCATCCATTCACGTCTCTTCAAGTCCAAATAAATAGAAACTGAGGACATTCACAGTGAAATTTTAAAAAATAGTGATAACAGTGAATAATGTAGCATTGCAGAGGCAAAGAAGCATGTATTTGAAAACAAAATGTTTTGCACATAAAGAGGAACCATGTCTATTTTGTATTCTCAGTATACTTCAGGGAAAACTGGGCTATGAAGCAAAAGACAAAAGATGAGATAAGAAAATAGTTGAGTACTCTATACTGTGCCAAATTTGGAAAAATTGATCACCTACCAGGATCCTCTCAACCCTCTTAATTGTCTTTTCAGATGTAGGTTTAGAGTTAGGCATACATAAGTAGGGGCTGGATAAAATAAGAAGGTTCTGGAAGGAAATTAAAATGCTACAGCAGACTTTCAATTTGCTTTGGCAGCAGTAAAGGACAAATTCAATGCTGTGTAAATTCCAGGCTATAATTTGGAAGGATGAGAAAAAAAAAATTCTTCAAAACTGCAGAGGAAAAAAGGGGGTGAAGGGCAAGTGAGGAAAGATTGAGGAAAAAGAGATCAAAAGTGTATAAGACAAGATCAGTGATGCTTCATTGGTGTTTGTGAATAAAAACATGGATCAAACAAAAGAGAATAAACATGCAAAATTACAACCAAAAAATTAGAGATCGATAACATGTGTGCCATAAAAACACCATAAACCTTTTTATTAAAGTAAAAAATAAGACAAAGGTACACATCTTATGGCTTTCTCTTTATCATCTATATTTATTTGTTCCCTTTTTTTCCTATACCCAAGTCCCATTCCTCTCCCTCCAGAGAAGTACCATTTACATAGGGTTTTTAAAAATTAGCTTTTATACAAAAATAGGTATTTATGCACAGTAAAATTCACTGTTTTTAAATATACAAGCCAATGGGCACATAGTCATGTAGCCACTAACAAAATCGAGATAAAGTACATTTCAATTACCCCCAAATTCCCTCCTTGCCCTAAACAGACAATTCACCCCACTAGCTTGACAACTGAAAACGATTGTTCTTTGTCTTGCTTTTCTTGCCTTTTCTGGATTTAATATAAGTGGACTCACCTAATATGTAGCATTTTGTGTCTGACTTTCTTCATTTAACACAACACTTTGGAGGTTGGTACAGGTTATTGGTTATATCCGTAAGTGTATGAGTCAATTTTGCCTTATGAGAGCAAAAGACCTGAGGACAGATACTGAATAAAGAAAAAAAATCTTATTTAACTCATAGTTGGGGAGACAAAAAGTTTGCTATTGGGTCATTCCAACTGTTCAGCCTGTGGGGAGAAGCTTCTGATGCTATCACTTTACGGTGGATGGTATCACGGCAGGAGCATGAGTGGCAATCAACAATGCAGAAGAGACCAAACACCTGGCATGGCCCTGCTCTCAAGTAATGCAGTCCTGAGAGAGGGGCATTCATCCCATCTGGAGGGCGGTGCTCCCGTGACCTCATTGTCTCCCACTAGGCCCTACTCCTAAAGGTTCCACGGCCTCTCAGTCCCATTACATTGCACCCAAGCTTCCAGCACATGAAAGTTTGAGAGACAAATCAAATCCAACCCATAGCAGTTGGTGATCCATTTTCACTCTTCATTGTGTTTGTGCTTTCTAGATCCTTAGATTCTTTTTCCCCAGAGCCCTGGCATTCACCCTGGGTCATAAGCAGGCATTGGTCCTGGGTGATCGAGCCTATTGACCTTCTTCCCCAGTCCCTTACCCTTCACTCATAAGCTCATACCCCTCCTTTACCACTCAACTGAAAGTCTTTCCATTTTATTAAGTTTCACCGTGTTCTCATGTGCACCCTCAGGACGCTTTGCTGTGTGTCGTTCATGAGTGTTGAGTGTCCTGTCTGGACATGAATTAGGGCAGGGAGAGAACACCAGGCCCTCCAGTGTCAGAGATGAGGACATTTGTTCAAGACGTTTGGTTAGCATGGAGAACTAAAGGCATTCTCCAAGAGCGCCGATTTGCTCACCTCGCTTGTCCTCGAAGGGCTGATGTTGGCTGATGAGAATTGAGATGGAGCTCCGGAGGAGTCAGAAGGGAAACAAGGAACAGGAGTAAAGCAGGTTCCCCTGCTTTGTTGGTAGGGGGTCGTGAAGCATCAGGTATTGATTTTATAACTTTTCTTAACCAAGATTTAGCAAAAGAATTAAGCCCAACTTGAAGGTATCTATTGTTTGTGGTGAACAAACTTCTCCCCAGCAAATCTAGAACATATGAATTGCATCCTTGGGAGAGGTGAGATTAATGGGTATTCAAATTATTTTCTATTTTACATGGCTCCGATGAGGAATCTTGGTCAGGAAAGACTATCAGAGAGATAAGTTAATAGAGATAAGTTAATAGATAAGTTAATGCCTGGCTTACGACCCAGGGTGAATGCCAGGGCTCTGGGGAAAAAGAATCTAAGGATCTAGAAAGCACAAACACAATGAAGAGTGAAAATGGATCACTGAGTTAATACCATGAAAAAAGCCAGAAAGACCCAGAACAGGGCCCAGTTTCAACATGAACTGTGACATGAACTTCTCTGAGCCTCACTTTCCTCATCTGTTAAATCTGATCATTATACTTCTGACCTTACATGATAAGATCCAAATGAGACAACATTTCTGAAAGTGGTTTATAATTTGCCTAGGAGTCAAATGTTGGCCTAATCCCTGAGATTATTTCCAATTTATGAAAAAGACTCACATCTGTATCATAAGAGACAGATTAGAAACCTTCCTCTAAGAGGAAGACAAGATCTGAAATGTCCTAGAAGCCTTTGGTGTGGTCCCTACCATACGTGCAAACTTGTGATAGAATTATTACTCCCTGGCTTTATGGAGCAAGTTTCTCAGTCTTAGAGGCATCAGATGACTTGCTTCAGGTCTCACCCAGCTAGAGAAAAGCAGAACTGGGACTCAAATCCAGCTTTGTCTGGCTGACTCTGAAGCCCATGGTCTTTCCACCACATTATGTGGTTTTGTTGAAATCCGAAGTCCGTGATTCTGAGATGGCTCACTGACAGCACTTGCTTATCACATTAATTCTCCTTAGCGTTTTTATTTCCCCCAGTGACAGACAGACACTTTAAAGGCCACTTCAGCACTTCCAGCACGTTCATCAGGCTTGCTCCCCTGGCTCCGAAGTCAGCCTCCCCATTAAGAACCTTCTTCAAAGAAACCATTGGAGAGACGAGCAAGCCGGAATTCAATAACCACTCTGTGCTTCTGACACTGAGAAGATATATTACTGTACTCCAGTGACTGCAGTGTTTAGAACAGCTTTGGAAGAGTATTGTATCAATTATATTATCCCTCTGGGAACCCCATTAACATTAAAATGTCTTATGAGACTAACTAAAGACTTGAACAAAGAAAAAGTCTCACATGAAGGCGTCCTCAAATTTATAGTTAAGAAAAAAAAAATCCACCTTGCCTCTCCCTTTGTACCTGATGCAAGGATTCATGACCCTTCTTGGACTATTTTAAGCACATTATCTTAGAAAATGAAGCTCCATCTCAGAATGAATTACCTCAGACCAAAAGCAACACTGAGGAGATAATGCAGAGAAGCCCAGATTGAAACTGTATATATCTAGGTGTGAATTCTGGAGCTCCTACTTTGGTACAACAGCAGCAATTATTGTTACAGTTCAATGAACAACTATTACAGGAAGGAGGATTAGTATAGTCCATTTTCCTTAATTTCTAGCCATGTGCATATTATTCCTATTTGAAATGTGGAGAGGCTAAGTCAACTAACTCAGGTGACATGGTAGGCAGCTTCTGAAATGACTCCTAATAACTTTCACTTCCTGATCCAATAGTTCTTTCTTCTCTTCAATTTCACTTTCTGCTGTTTCAGTTACTCATAGTCAACCATAGCATAAAAACATTCAATGGAAAATTCCAGAAATAAATACTTCATAAGTGTTAAATTGCATGTCTTTCTGAGTAGCATGATAAAAATCTCATACTATCCTGCTCCATCCTGCCCAGCAGATGAATCATTCCTTTTTCTCCAGCGTATCCATACTGTATATGTTACCCACCTGTTAGTCACCTGGTAGCCATCTTGGCTATCGAATCAACTGTCTTGCTATATCAGTGCTTGTGTTAAAATATTCTTATTTTCTCTTTAATAATGTCCCCAAAGCACAAGAATAGTGCTGCTGGCAATTCAGATATGACAAAGAAGGGCTCTTACCTGTTTCCTCTGAATGAAAACTTAAAAGTTTTGGCTTGAGGGAAGAAAATAAATCATAAGCTGAGGTTGCTAAGATGTAGTGTAAATTGTTCATCTCTTACTGTGCTTACTTTATAAATTAAATTTTATCATAGTTATGTATGTATAGGAAAAATGCATAGTAGATACAGGGTTTGGTATTATGCATGGTTTCAGACATCCACTGGGATTTTTGGAACAGCTCTTCCACAAATAAATGGAAACTGCTGTATTTGAATCTTTATGTAATTCTCCTTCCCTTACATGTGAGCTGGACTCAGTGACTTGCCACTGTATACAGATGTGTCAGGATGGCACTTCTAAGAGTGGATTATGAAAGACCATGGACTTCCTCCTTCTTGTGTTCCCCCTTGTCCCCCTCTCTTGCCTGCTCAATCTGTTGGAACCAACTGCCGCATAGTGAAATGTTTTATCCAGAGACCCATTTAGTAAAGGACTCAGAGTGGCCTCTGGCCAGCAGCCAGGCCCTTGGTCCAACAGCCCATAAGGAACTAAATCCTTCCAACAACCACTGAGTGATCCTTGGGATGACCGTGGCCATGGCCGACTCCTTGCTTACAGCCTTGCTGGAGGACTCAGCTAAGCCCTTTCCAGATTCTTGACCCTCAGAAACTATGAGATAATAAATGTGTGTTATTTTTAGATGATTGATTTTGAAATAACTTGCTCTATGGCAATCGATAACTAATACAGAAAGCACAAATGAGGTTTATAGCCAACTCTTCAACTTCAAAGCACACTCTCCTTTCATTGCATTAGTGGGTTCTTTACATGTGACCTTGAGCAAACTATGAAACTCTGCAATTCCTCATCCACATGAATAAAATAGGGATAATGCTCACACTGCGGGCATTACAAAGCAGCTTAAATGAAATAACATATGTAACGGGTTTGACCTGTCAGTTGAACTAGGAAAGAGAAGAAAATACCAGAAGGTTGTTACTGTGGGGAAATGCTGAATGACACCCACGTGTGAGTACGGTGAGCTTTGAAGGAGAGCATCCCAGGAAGTAAAATGTGGGAATCACAGTAGTTATGAGGGCAGGGTCCCGCCATTTGACCTGGATCCTGCTTTTCATTGGTACAGTGACCACACTGCACACCTTGGAGGGTTCTGAACACAGTGAAGTGACGTCGTGTCTGTGCAGTTGTTGGGTCAGGACCCACGCAAAGTAGATGCTTGAAAGATTGTAGCTGCTTTTACCATATTTCCTAGTTAGAGTTATTTGACTAATAATGGTGGCACTTCAGGGTGATCATGATGGCTGCAGGTGAATAAAGAATAATTCCTGGACTGAGGTATTTGCAGTAATCTTCCTCATCTTTTTCATCGTAGAATCTCTCTATTCTTTAAACGCATCAGGAAAATCTAGAGATCATTCTTCAATTCTCCATCTTCATCTCCTTTTTCTTCTTCGCCTATCAGGTCTCATACTGCAGGGTTTCTCCACCAGGAACAACGCCCTAAGAGAACAGTGCACAGAGAGAAGTCTTCTGTCTCAGTGCATGACTTCCTAGGCAGAGATTCTTCTGTCTTAGTCCTACACATCAGACATTGAGGCTAAGATCTATGGCCACTGTAGACCTCTCTATGGGCACACGTGACACTCGTGGTACTCACAGTGACCAACCTTCCTGATGCTTGTGAGAGTAACAGCAGAAACCATACTGTTTTCTTTATTTTCATGCCTCCAATGCTTACCAGAAAGCCAGGCTTAGCATAGGGAATCAATTGATATTTGATGCATGCACGACGGAACTGCACCCTCCCTAGATACTGTTTGATTCTTCTAAACATCACTGTTTGTCAAAAATTTTGTGGTATAGGCTTCATGGGTGTATTAGATACATATCATAATTGCACTTCTATTTTTTTCTATTATCTGCTCTAACATCTTGGCAAATCTGGTTAAAAGAAAACAAGAATTTCCCTTCTACATACAGACTTAGTGTTCACTCAGTTTCTCAGGAACATGAAATAGAAGAGTAAAAAGTAAACAACAATTATGTGGAATTTTCTGTGCTAAGTGTGGGGGCCTGCTTGGACGCTGGAGCCCCCAGGCCTCTGTTAGCCAAGACTCATTTCAGTAGCCACAGAGGACTACTTACCTGAAGTGTGTTTAAGCCTAGGTGCCTTGTGTTTCAAATAATTTGGACATATTTAAAGGCAGTCAGTGAAAAAAAATCATTGACACTGAATTTTATATACTACCCATTAACTTCGCTTCTAGAAATCAAAGCTGTTCTGTTGTAAGATTTATAGATGCAGACTCAAACAATCTTCACAAGTGATCTAGAAGTGATTATTCTATAAAATTCATAATTTTACTTCTACCTCTTTTTATGCATTAGTTCAGAAGAATTAGGGTGCTCTGGAGTTAAAGACAAAAGATTTATTCAGTTAGAAAAATCAGCAAAATGTGAACCATATTTTATTTACTAGAAGCAGAGCATTTGTATTAAGAGAGAAAAAAATTCATTAGATTTAGAATTTAAAATGTGTGCATGCACACGTGTGTTCAAATACTTGCCTTTCTCTAATGGGCTGAGTAAACTTGAACAAGTCATTTCATCTTGGTATGTCTCCGTGTTTTTACCTGTAAAATGTACAAAAGAATCATAAACTTCCTCTGGGCTTTGTGAGGCGTAAAGGGAGCCCTGTCCATTGAACGGCCCCATGTAGCTCCAGGCAGATGGCAGACATGCCATCCACATTGGTGTGATCTCAATGCAAATGAGAATGGCTAGCCAAAAAGAGAGTCTAAAATTAAAAAAGTAATCACATAACCCAAGTCTTTGAACAATTAATGGTGAAAATAAAAAAATCTCCTTTACCTCTCCATTTCATTCACTACTCAACACTGAACACTACTGTCATGGCGACATACAGCTGGATTTGCAAAATAAAATAAAATAAATTAAATGGTCACTCTATTCATTTACTGTATTCTCTATATTCACATCATTTAAACTAAACTCCAAACCTGTGGATTTCTCAAAGAAAAACATTAAAATTTCCCATTCGCTGAAAAGTAGTTCCAACTTTTCAGAAGATTGTTATGTCCTCCCTCACTGGATCCAATGAAAGTTCCAATGGTCAGAAAGAAAATTGAGCACTCAGAAAATTGATGTGTTTACAAGGATTTTCACAGATTTTTCAGAGTATAGTTGGTCACCCTAAAAGAGAATTGATCTGGATTTCATAGACGCGAGGGCATCTGAGGATGTGGAGGTGACCTGGGGCTTCCTGTTCCTTCAGTCTGTACCCCATGTCCTCTGGCCTGGATGTGTCTGCAAACACTTGGGCCAAGGACCTGTCTCTGGACTCTAACTTTCCTCTGCACACCACCCTTGCAGTGACAATTTTAACAAATGCTTACATGCATGTGAATTTCAAGTCACCTTCCTGCTTTTGTCATCTCTCTGGCACTTCATGGGTAAGGATATGATGGACACTTGTCTCACTAAATTCAATCATGTATTAAACCAAAGTACTGCTTTTTTCTTCATTAAACCTGACTCCCCATCTCTCCAAAGATGGCACCACTATCCACTCAGGGAACATGAGCCAGGAAACCGGAAGTAGATTTAAACTCTACTTTCCTTATCTCTCAAATCCAAGTCTTAACTGACCTTATCTTCTAAATCTTCAGGAGTCAGACCCATGGCTCCCTATCTGTTGCCACTATCCTGCTTTAGAACACAGAATCTTGTACCTGCCATAGTCTGATACATCCCCAAAGGTCCTCCTTCCTCTATCCTTGCCCTGCTCCAATGCACTCTCCATGTGGCCACTATAGTGAAATTCCCAAAAGGCAAGTTTGACCACATCACCCTGCTGCCTACAATCACTCTGATTGCCTCCTGGGTTGGAAGTGACCTAACTTGGCATCTTACATCTTACACACATTCCTACCAGATTCTCCACCTTCCGCTTCTACTATTCTCCTTAAGACCATAATTCCCAAGTAACACTAAACCCCTCAGAGTCGTTTTCTCTACAATTCCTGCTTATTCCACAAATATGTGCCATGTCATCAAGCATTCTATTCCTTTGCATAGAACATGTTTTCTTCTTCTCGTGTTCCTTCAAGACTCAACTCAAGGGTTACTTCTTTCAGGAATCCTTCAATGCCCTCCACGCTCCTGCCATGTCACCAGAGTACCTCCACAGTTAAGCAGAACCAACTTTCTCCTCTACTAGCCTGAGATCCTTTATAGAGCAAAGAACCAAGCAGTATAACGTGGTATTTAAGATTATGGGTTCTGAATGCAGACCTCTGGGTGTAATCCTGTCTCTATTGCTTACTAGCCAAGTGACAAGCTATCTAGATTCTTCAAATCCCAGTTTCTTCGTCTTTTAAACATTGGAAATAATGTATCAGAATTAAGGGAGCTGAGACCTGAAGGATGAGAAGTTAACGGTGCAAAGCCTTGGAGGATGCACTTTTCAGGAAAAGAGAATAGTGCATAAGAGGTCCAGCTGATGAAACATGGGGCACTGAGTAATTTACACTCGGGCCAGGATTATATTTTCTAAGAGAGAGCAGTGAAGCCCCAGAGTTAACACATGGTGCTTGGCAGAACCTCATTAGCTGAGATCTGCTTCATTTCTCCAGTCCCATTTGGATTCTTTCCAGACTCTACTATCACATTTAAGCCTTGAGTGAAACTTTAAAGCTCTCAAAAGTGGTGAAAGGCTACGTTGGCAGGGACCCAAGCGAAGAACATAACTGCTGAGTACAGCACTCTGGCCAAAGGAGGGCATTATCCAAAATGGCGTGCCTCAGGA
This sequence comes from Sciurus vulgaris, assembly GCF_902686455.1. Classification (NCBI taxonomy): domain Eukaryota; kingdom Metazoa; phylum Chordata; class Mammalia; order Rodentia; family Sciuridae; genus Sciurus; species Sciurus vulgaris. Next base: position 65,562,458 of record NC_136476.1, read on the forward strand.
TGAGCCTCGCAAAGCACGTACATCCAGGGAATGTGGACTTCTTGTCAAACTTGACAGCAGGTTTATTTCAGCAGGAGATGCATTTGCCAAATGAGCAGAGACTCAAAGATCACACTGGTTTTAAAAATGGTTTTTGCTTTGCAGCAGAGAAATCAAATGATTTATGAGTTTGTCAGGGAACGGATGTTGCCTTTAAAAAAAAATTTTCCCAGTTCCAAAGCATTATGAATTGCAAATGAAGCAACCAGTGATTATGTGTGGGGTGTGTGTGTGTGTGTGTGTGTGTGTGCGCACGCGCACGGGCGCATACGTGTGTACACACATGTAACTCAGTGCTTGTCCTCATTCTTCTCTGCCTCTGTGGTTTGGAAGCCAACTCCACCGTGTGCCTTCCCCAATGCTGCAAGCAAATTGTAATTACAATGCTGAATAGTTATTTCTAAGACAACCGAATCTGTGTTCCATTAAAGTTATGGAATAGTTAAACATTTTTTTTTTATTCCCAACCATAATAAAAAACAGGTTCTCTATTCAATCTGATGCTTCAGAAATCAGAGGATTCCACGTGGTCCCTTCCATGATATTGGGAAATGCATTCTGATGGTGTCCCAGGCAATCAGCAGGAGGTCCACTTCACTGTGGGTTTATCATGCTCACTGTGGTTTGGACAGCAGCTGCGTGGAAGTCCCAAAATGGTAATCGATTTCCTCCCCAAGATACTAAGCCTGCTCACCAGCTACCAAGCATATTCCCTTGGTGGGTGTGTACCTTCAAGACATTACGTGGAGTCACAGAAAGGAGAACTGCACTTTCTCTCAAATTAGCAATGAGGAAAGGCCAGTCTTTCAGAGTGACTTCAAATGGAAAAAATAATGCTAGAGATATTCTGTTCATCAGCTTGCAAAACTCATTCTGATGATATTTTTTGAGATATTGTCTTTGAGATAAAGTCTTCTAAGATTCACCAGCTATTTTATGCTAATGCCCTAAGTCTATGTGTAGTTGGGATGCATTATAACACTGAAAGTAACTCTCTTAAGAATATTGAAATTATTAAAAAGCAATAAATGCTCTGCTGCCATTTATCTCCTATAGAAAACTGAAATTACATTCAGGATCTGAATTCTTTTACACATTTATGAGCAGATTGAAAATTACTCATAGATTTTAAATTTAATTTTTAAAATCTCATAGTTGTTGAGCCTAAAGTTCCACAGAAGATCCACATTATATGTCTCGAGTGGGGGATACTATGAGATAACTTTTATTTTATGTTTACTGATTGTTCTGCTCCTTTTTTGTTGAAGTGATTGTTTATAAGTTGGACCCACATTGTTATTTTACACATTCAAATGCTTTTTGGAAATTTACAATTTTTTTTTTATATTTAATGGACAAAATCAACATATATATAATGTGTGTGTTATGTTTAACACAATTTTTATATATGAATACATTGTGGAATAAGTAAACCGAGCTAATCAACATATATGTTGCCATGTTTACCTTATAATTTGTATAGTAAGGATATCTAAAATCTATTCTCAGTAATTTTCAAATATTGAAGTCTAATTTTTAATTAAGTTTTTTTTTTTTCTTATTCTTTCTGATACATAGGAATTCTTTATGTTCTTCATACTATACCCTTGAGCATTTTGGAGTTTTTTTTAAACACATTTAGATTTAGAATCCAGTGGATATGATTTCTGTTTGATCAAATTCATCTACTTTAGACAAAAAAACAATTGTTTCAGCACATTTGTTAATTAGACCATCCTTTCCGGTCCTGAGTTTCAATGCATTCAAAAAAATGTTTCAATCTTAAGTAACAAAATAAAGTAGCAAAAGTAACAAAATCTCTTACCAGAAGCTCTTTGGTTCTTTTGGACTATTCATTCATCCCCAGTCCTACATCATATTTTCTCAATTACAATACATGTTTGTTAAAAGTCATGGTTTTATTTTTATTTTTTATTTTTAATTATACATGGCAGTAGAATGTATTTTGGCAGAATATACATTCATAACTTACTCCTGTGGTCATACATGATGTGGAGTTACCCTGGTCATGTATATGAACACAAGGCTAGGAAAGTTATGACCAATTAATTCTTAATTTTACTGACTTTCCTATTCCCCTCCCTTTCCTTCATTACCCTTTGTCTAGTCCAATCTACTTCTATTTTTTTCCCTCCCCAACCTCCCTTGTTTTGGGTTAGCATACGCAAGTCAGAGAGAACATTTGGCCTTTGCCCTGTAATTCCAGCAACTTGGGAGGCTGAGGCAGGAGGATTGAGAGTTCAAACCCAGCCTCAGCAACTTAGCGAGGCCCTGAACAACTCAGTGAGATCCTGTCTCTAATAAAATATAAAAATGAACTGGGGATGTGGCTCGGTGGTTCAATGTGCCCCTGGGTTCAATCCCTGGTATCAAAAAAAAAAAAAAAAAAAAAAAAAAAAACTCATTTTTTTTATCAAGTCTTTTTTTTGTTGTTGTTCTTTTTAGTTATACATGACTGTAGAGTATATTTTGACATATTTATACAAGTATGGAGTATATATATCTTATTCTAATTAGGATCCCAGTCTTGTGGATGTGCATGATGGTGAGATTCACCAAGATGAATTCATATATGTACATAGGAAACTTATGTCAGATTTATTTCATTCTCTTTCCAATTCCTATCACCCCCACTTCCCTTTATTCCCCTTTGTCTAATCCACTGAACATCAGTTCTTTCCCTCTCGTCTCCTGTTATGTGTTAGCACTCATATATCAGAGAGAACATTCAACCTTTTATCTGGCAAAGATATTCCTTCCACCTAAAAGTCTTTCTCAAAAGTAAATTTTCTTGTCTTGGTTGGCTATTTGTCCTTTTTTGTAAATTGTAGAATCCGTGTTACGATTCAGATGTGAGGTGTCCTCCAAAAAGGCTCATGTCTGAGAACACAGGAAGGTTCAGAGGAGAAAGGACTGGGTTGTGAGAGCCTTAAGCCAATCAGTGACTTAATCCCCTGATAGGGATTAACTTAGTGGTCACCGAAGTGTCAGGGTGTGGCTGGAGAAGGTGGGGACTGGGGTGTGGCTTTGGGGTATACATTGGTATCTGGCAAGTAGAGACCACTCTCTCTTCTTCCTGATCACCATGTGAGCTGCTTCCCCCTGCCACACTCTTCCGCCATGTTGTTCTGCCTCACCCAGAGCCCTGAGGAATGGAGCCTGCTATCTATAGACCAAGACCTCTGAAACCATGAGCCCTAAAATAAACTTTTCCTCCTAAAATTGCTCTGATCAGATCTTTTAGTCACAGCAGTGAAAAAGCTGACTAAAACAATGTGCTTGTCAATTTCCATTTCAATTCCTGGCAGGATTTTGTATAAATCCCATTTTATTTAAAGATTAATTTGCATAAACTTGATACCTTCAACACATCATACCATTGTTATTTGTTTGCAAATACAACAATCCATTTATTTAGAAATTATTTAATTTTTCCATAGTTGTATAATTTCTGTGTACAAATTTTCTTAAATAGAGTTATCGAAATTTTATTGTTTTGGTACTACTGGGAATGGTATCATTTAAAAATTACTTTTCTATTATCCTTGTTTGGCAAGTCTTTTCATATATTAGTCACATATAATATTAATTATAATGATGCTTGCTAATTGTTTTGAATAATTAGTTGAAAAGAAGATAAGAAAGGAGAAAAAGAGATACTGAAGGTGGGTAAAGTGCTTAACACAAAAACAATGGCAGAAATAAAACACAATTCAGGAGTTATGGTAAATGTAAGTGCACTGTTTCCAGTAAAATAACAAAGATTATTTGATGCAATGTGAACAACATCAATGACAACTATTTGTTGTTTGTAAGGAAAATTTTTAAAACATAAAAGTGTTAGTCAACTTCCCATCACTGTGACAAAATACTTGAGAAATTCAGCTTAAAGGAGGAAAGGTTTATTTTGTTCCACAGTCTCAGATGTTCCAGTCCATAATTGCTTTGTCCCATCACTGTGGCCTCTGACAAAGCAGAACATCATGGAGGGAAGCAGTGTTTTTGTCAGATTGTGTGTGTGTGTGTGAGTGTGGCGGTGACCAGAAGACCTGACAGGAAAAAGGTAGAGGAGGAAAGGTTTATTTGGGGCTCAGTCCAAAGATGGTCAGCTCCATTGCTCTGGGTTTAAGGTGAAGCAGAATACCATGGAGGAAAGGTGTGGATGAGGAAAGCAGCTCAGGACATGGCACCAGGAAGCACAGAGAAAGAGAGAGAGAAAGAGAGAGAGAGAGAGGAGCTAAGCTCAGATTACCAGAGAAAAAATTAACACCCCAAGGTACGTGCTTGATGACCCACCTCCTCCAACAATACTCAACCTGCCTGCAGTTACCACCTAGCTAATCCCTATCAGTGGATTAATGCACTGATTTGGTTAAGACTCTCATTTCTCTATTATTTCACATCTAAACTTTCTTGCATTGTCTCCCACATGAGCTTCTCATATCTAAACCTTAGCATGGAGCAAAGTTGCTCATCTCATCATGGTTGGGAACCAAAAGCACAGAGAAAGAGGAAGAGGTCAGGGACAAGACGTCCCTTCAAAGGCACATCCCCAACGACCTACTTCCTCCAAACAGGCCCTCCTTCTAACAGCCCAAGGGACTTACCCACTGAGGTGAGCACCCCATGATCCAGTCACTTTCCCAAGGCTCCACTCCAAACATGATTGCATTGGGGACCAAGCCTTCAACACATGAGTATATGGGGACATGTCATATGCAAAATGTAACAATAAAGAAAAAATACAATTGAAAATAAAGCAAAGGAAAAGACCATATAGCATATTTAAAATATAACATGTAGGTACTTGGAAGATAGTAACCCAAACGAAACCATAGTACTTCAGAAGACTAAATAACTTTCTCCTCCAGCTGCCCAAGATGCTGAATGGAAAGAAGGCTGAGGGGAAGAAGGTGGCTCCAGCCCCTGCTGTGGTCAGGAAGCAGGTAGCCAAGAAGGTGGTCAACCCGCTTTTTAAGAAGAGGCCGAAGAACTTCAGCATCAGACAAGATATCCAGCCCAAAAGGGACCTTACTTACTGCCCATCAGCCACCCAGCTGCTTACGCTGGCCCATAAGTACAGACCCGAGATGAAGCAGGAGAAGAAGCCGAGGCTGTTGGCCTGGGCTCAGAAGAAGGCTGCTGGCAAAGGGGTTGTCCCTACAAAGAGACCACCAGTCCTCCGAGCAGGGGTCAGTACTGTCACCACCTGGGTAGAGAACAAGAAGGCTCAGCAGGTGGTGATTGCACACGTTGTGGATCCCATCCAGCTTGTTGTCTTCCTGCCCGCCCTGTGTCGCAGGACGGGAGTCCCTTACTGCATCATCAAGGGGAAGGCCAGGCTGGGACGTGTGGTTCACAGGAAGACGTGTACCACGGTTGCCTTCACACAGGTGAACTCAGAAGACAAAGGAGCTCTGGCTAAGCTGGCAGAAGCTATCAGAACCAATGACAGACATGATGAGATCCGTCATCACTGGGGAGGCGACATCCTGGGTCCAAAATCTGTGGCTCGCGTTGCCAAGCAGGAAAAGGTAAAGGTTAAAGAACCTGCCACAGAACTGGGATAAACATATGCTGTTGGGTTTCTGTCCATAAAAATTATAAATTATCCTTCATCCAGTGGGGAAAAAAAGACTAAATAGATTTTAAGACACAAAGCTTATTTGTACATAATTACAGTATATTTCTTTTCATTGCTTTGTGTGTTTATCTTGCTCATATATATATATATACACACACATATATACGATAGGTTTGTATCATATATTTTGATATGTGTGTATATACATATGCAACTTTTATCTCAGTGAACATATAGATTTGAAAACACTGAATGTAGTGCACACACATAGGAACGGAGTTGCTACATCAAAATATATGTCTATGTTCAAATGCCATGAATAGCTCTACATTTAAACAGTACTTTTCATTTAAGACATAGATTTTATATTGCAACTCAGTACACATAAAATCTTCTAATTCATAGAGCAATACCTACCCTTACTGCATGCAGTACCTTCTTATATTTTTATTCTATTTCATTCTACTCCATTCTGCTTTATTTCATTCCATTCTATTCCACCCTATTTTTAAAATGCTGGTTTCAGTTCTCTAAATTGGTTTTCCTTCCCATCAATGGATAGGGTCTGTGGTTCCAAAAATGCCAATTCACCAATCTACAGGACTGCCTTCTCCTCTCTTCTCTCGCTCCTGCCCCTTTTCCTTCAATATCTCACCTAGAAGCTTTATGAATTGTGTTGCTTAAGGATCTTCAGGATACCTAATTATCTTGGTTCCTCTTAACTTTTATAAGTTAAATGTTAGCTTTGTTCTCATCTTTAAAACAAAGATAAAGATAGTTTTGATAACACAGGATTATTACAGGGACTGACTAAATAATATCATGCTCATGCAGCCCCTGGTTCATAGAAGATCCCCAATAAATGGCAATGGATCTCCATGGGAGCCTCTCACCTCTAATCTCTTCCTTTGGACCCCCAAGGATTATCTCTAGGAATGATCGAAGGGGGGAATTTTTAGTAGGATAAGGCTTCTAGCTCTCCAATAGCTCATCTCTGTTGAACAATGTTCCTTCACTGTTTTTACTCCATATGGGATACGGGCCCACCACTGGTAGAGACCACTGAGTCTCCTGAACAGTGGCTGTCCCAGCTGTCCTTGGAATAATTATGCAGCACACCCTGAGGGAAGTTTAATCAATTATTTATTACAAAGGTCCTAATCACTAGCTGAAGGTTGTTAGATGAGTTTACCTCCCGTGCCACGTAAGTCCTCGCTGTGTGGGCTTTGCACAGAGATCTCTCCTGGCCCTGCCTCTCCCCTTCTGTCTCACCTGCTTTCTTATTCCCTGATAGCCAATGTAACATGTAACTATGAGGAGTGATTTTTTTTCTGTGAACCACTTTAATTGACACAAATCTTGGACAGAGATAGTCTTCTTATTAATGTGACTTTGACTATGTTCCTTGAGATAGTACAGTCTTGACCTTAGGGTGCCAAAGGCTCCTTTGCCTCTTCCCTTCTCTGGCCTGTACTGGAAAAGCAGCAGCAGAAGAAAGCCAGCCTCTGCCTCTGCCAGGTGAGTGGCATCAGACCCATGGAGTCTCCTGGGAGTTCTAGTGCCTTCCAGGATGATTGGGCGGACATTCTTACCATGACTCCCAAGGCATTTTATGACTTGGCTGCTGACTGACTTGCCCTCCTTATCTTCTTCCATGATCGGGTTCCCTACCTCCCATTTACTCTTTCTATCTCCGTTATATGGGATTCCTTAACACACTCCAACTGACTAGGTTTTCTGGCCCCCACGCCTTTGCCCACATTGCCCTTCTACATGGAACACTTTCCACTCCACTGTATCCTCTTCATCGAATTGTGATTTATTAATTCCACAAAATTCTGCCCAGATCTTTCCTGTTCCCTCTCTGGACTGTTAGTTCCCCATGTCACTCCCCGCACTTTCCCCCTATCACTTAGCACACGGTATTATTACTGGCTGTGTCTCCCAACAGCATGAATTCCTTTTCATTTCTAAATTCTCAGAGACTAGGGCAGGATAGATAGTGAGTATTGGAGGACTCAGTTAACATATTGATTAAGCTCAAGCGCAGTGTCCTGTGCTACCTTCAAAGACAAATCTTTTGAATTCTCTCAAACTATAAAGGTGAGAAAAAGATGCCCCTTTCTTCCGTCCCATGAAATGTGCTTGGTCTTCCCTGCTAAACAGTCAGCCTCCTATTCCATCAGGAGAAACTTCTTCAGTGACACTGAGTTCCTTCAGTGCAGTTTGGGGTTTGGACACAGGGAGAGAGTGTGTGTGTGTGTGTGTGTGTGTGTGTGTATGCATGCACACGCATGTTTGACATGCAACTTGAAATAGTTGGTGTCTCACCTTCTGTTATCTTTTAGATTCCTTTGAATACTGAACTGGGGATCCGAAATCGGAACCCGGGGAGGTACAGAACTCTTCCTACGTCAAGGAGTTTGGGGTCACCATCAGTCATGACTCAAACACGCATCCATGCACAGTCACAGAGCCTGCTCCTTTGCCACCCCCTGTAGCAGGCACCCTGCCGCAAAGATCTTCAGAGGCAGATCTTAAAACCCAAACTCAAAGTCTGCCGAGGACCAGGACTCAGGTGGTCAGGATGGAGTGTGACAAAAGGTGTGCCTAAAAGTAGGAAGCACAAAATAAAGAGTCCCCGAGGAAGGGTTTCCAAGGCCAAATGTAGGAAGAACAGAATTTACCAAATCAGTGAAAAGGTGATTTTTTTTCCAGGCGTGTCCTATAAAAATCAATCTGTGAATACTCAAAGCTGCTGAGTTCCAGGACATTCACCCCAGGGGTGTGTGTACCCAGTAAATGCCAGGAATCAGAGAGGACAGGCGAGAGGTTGACAGGGAAAGGTCGCCAGGCTCTGGAGGCCCCCTTCCTTGCCCTGCTGGGTGCTGGTGGAATGAGGATGAAGGGATCTGAAAAAAATTCAACCTCAGGGTTTTGAAGCAGAAGCAGGAAATCAGCCCCTATCACTCTAGGACCCCTGGTCATCCTACAGTCACCACAGGAAGCGAGGCAAACAGCACGGTGAAGATGGCAGAGCAAGATGACAACCAGAGTCACGGCCGTGTGGGGCCGTCGTGGGAGACCGCTGCTTGACCTCAGAATCGATTTGTAGTGACGAAGGGGAAGCTTTCGAAAGCCAAAGGGTAAGGTTGGATACTTTATGTTCCAGAGTCTTCAAGCTCTCCAAAAGTTGTCTTCAAAATGGCCATTGTTGTATGTGACAGTGGAATGTGGTTACACATTTCGATGAATCATGCATAAATGGAGTATAACTTCTCATTTTTCTGATTGTAGGGTCACCTCGGTCATGCAGTCATACATGTACATCAGGTAAAAATGTCTGGCACTCTACTATCCCTCCTACCCCCATACCCTTCTCCTCCCTTTACTCCCCTCCACCTAGTATAAAGCAACTCTGTTCTCCTCCATTCCCTCCACTAATGTGAATTAGCTTCTGAATATCAGAGAAACATTGGGCCTTTGGTTTTTTGGGTTTGATTTAGTTCGCTTAGCATGATATTCTCCTGCTCCATCCATTTACCAGCAAATGCCATAATTTCGTTCTTCTTTAAAGCTGAGTAATAGTCCATTGTGTATATATACCTCATTTTCATTCATCTGTTGAAGGGCATCTAGGTTGGTTCAATATTTTAGCTATTGTGAGTTGAGTTGCTATAAACATTGATGTGGCTGCATTGCTAAAACAAATACTTTTTTAAAAAAAATTGTCATTGATGTTGTTAGCTGCTGAAGAGTCTCTAAGTCTGGTTCAGTGCTGTTTGACCTCTTGACCTTTCTGCTTCCTTTTTAATTTGATACGTGACCTTCTCTTGGGATCATTTATATGAAAACCTCATTGAGTTACAGGTCACCCAAGTTCAGTGCAACCCATCACTCATATGTGACCCTAAACCCAGTAAAGGGAAGGGACTTCTCCAGGATAACACACTTAAGGGAGACCTGCTTCTCCCGATAACATCCCCCTTCCTTCTGAGGCCAAGATTCTATTCTGGGAGGTCCAGTCCACCACGCTCAGTGTCTACATCTCAAAGATGGCAGGAGAGAGAACTGAAGAGGGCTGGCTGCCTTGTCCGTGATCACGCAGATAATAAATGATGAAAGGAAGCGTTCAAAACGGAAATCTTTGATTCCATCCATTTTTCTATCTATGAAGGGAAGACAAAGACCACAAATTGATGCTAAGAACGTTTTTTTCCTGAAGGAAACTTTTCTGTCAAGTACCTTGAATTGTCCTTGGACATCTAAGAGGATGGATCTTGATATGTCCTTGAAACATCTAAGACCATGATTTGTAATAACTTTTCCCCCAAGAAAATAGGTTCTGCTCTATGAGAATCCTCTTGGGAATTCTTCCAGGAGTTTTGTGTGGTCTGGTTGCATATTATAGAACCAGAGTGCCCCAGGAAGAGTGAACTATTTGAATTGCTTCGATGACTTACGCTGTCTGAACTGTAACCAGTGCTTCAATTCTTTACATAACTAGGAAACTTTGTCCAATTTTATGCTATTCTGACAGTAGCTAGATTGAAATAATTCACAGGCAAGCCATATTTTTGCTTCATGACATACCATGGAGCAGGGAGGTTCTCCATTAGTCACTAAATGGCAAGAGCAAATGGCTTGGATTATTAAAGCCATCTTGAACAAGAAGAGCAAAGGGGTTCCATCACAATTCCTGACTTCAAATTACATTGCAAAGCTGTAGCAATCAAACCGTATCACCGGGCATCAAAACAGACACATAGGTCAATGGAGATGAATAGAAAACCCAGAAATAAATCCATGCCTATGTGCTGAACTAACCATCAACGAGGGTGCCCAGCATACATAATGCCAATCTACAATCTTAGGATAACTAGATATCCACACAACAGAAAAGAAACGAAATCAGATCCTCACATTATACCATACACAATAACCAGCATAGAAAAACTTAAGTCCTGAAACTGTAGAACTTCTAGAAGGAAACAGAGGGAAACTATATGGCATTGATTTTGGTAGTGAATGCTTTGGGTACTATGCCAAAAGCACAGGCAAAAATAAAAGAAATGAGACTGCATCCAACTGAAGTTTCTGCGCAAGGACAAAATCAACCAAACGAAAAGACAACCTCCAGGATGGGAGGAAACGTTTACAAACCATATATGCACTCAGCAGTCAATACCCAAAATATCAAAGGAACTCATACAACTCAATAACAAAATTAATAATAACAACAATAACTGATTAAAACGGTCACAAGTCCTGAATACACATTTTTACAAAGAAACCATGCAATTGGTCAACAGATATATGAAACAATCTCTTAGGGTCAGGAAGATAAAAATCACAACCACAGAGGGCTACCACCTCTCATCTGTTAGGATGATTATTAACAGAAAGAGAAGTGGTAATAAATATTTTCCTTATGTATGGGCATAAGGAATTCTTGTATATTGTATATAAATTGGTACAACCATAATAGAAAACAATATGGAGATTCCTGCAAAAATTAAAATTAGAACAATACCAGTCAGAAATCCCACCATGAGGTACACATCCAAAGGAATGATCCAGCATGTTGAAGAGATAGATGTTCTCCCGTATTCAGGCAGCATTTTCCACGATAAACTAATGTGGAAACAACCTGAGTGTATATTGATAGATAAATGGATACAGAAATTGTGTGTGTGTGTGTGTGTGTGTGTGTGTGTGTGTGAGAGAGAGAGAGAGAGAAACAATATTATTCAGACTTCAAAAAGAAGGAAATTCAGTCATTTGTGCAATAACACAAAAGAACCCAAGGACATTAAGTGATAGAAATCAGATATAGAAAGTCAGTACTGCATGATCTCACTTACGTATGGAATCTTAAAAAGTTCATAAAAGCTTAGAGGAAAAAGGTGGTTACCAGGAACTTAGAAGTGGAGAAGATGGAGAGACATCAAAGGGGAAGAACTTTCATCTATAAGATGAACAACTTCAGGAGACCTAGTGGTGTATAAAAACATGGTGAACATAGTAACAACACTGTATTATAGACTTTCAATTGAGAGAATGAATCTTAAACACCACAGTGGGGGACGATAACTATGTGAGGTGATGGATTTGTTATGAGATATATATATATATCTCAATAAAGCTGGAAAAAATTTGGAACTTCTCTCTCCCAAAGGTTAAGTGTCTGAATCAAGACATTTTTATGAACTCTGTAGGGTCAGATGCAATTATTAGTTACAAAGAAGAAACCAAGGCAGTGGCCAGACAGACTGTGACTTCCCAGGACTTATTAGCATACAGTTCTCCTGGGTCAGATTCACAGACACTGTGAACTGCTTAACCCAAAAGCTATAACCCACTTCTTGGTTAACAAAACTCCAATTTTATTCTTGTGGTCATGCATACCAGGCCCAGATAATCAGACACAATCGGTTCATAATTGGTATGAACAGGTCTTGAAAATCTGCTTCTTCTTTCTGATTTACTCAGAGTTAAGGGTAAGTTAAATCATTGAGATCTAAGAAGTCACTGGGGAGTTCTATTAAAGGATTCCCTCTTACTTGTTTTAACAAAGAGGTATAGAGGAAGAAACTTCTTTGGCTACCTTACCTTGCTCTTACTTCCTATTTTTGAGATTATTCTACAAGAACATGATGCTTGGAGCTGCAGCAGCCATTTTGTGACCACGAAGAAAGGCATTGCACAAAACCGAAGATGGTAGACCCAGAGGATCCAGGGAAACTGAGTCTTCGATGATATTGTTTAGCTGGAAAACAAACCTGGATCTCATATCTCTAGATGACCTGCTGATCCGATAGCAAATTGCTTAACATTTAAACCATTCGCGCAGCAATGTCCGTTACTCACAGCTACCCTGATTTTAAAGATAAACAAAGAAAATGTCCAGAGATGGCTAAAACTTTGAAAATACCTTACTTATTATAGGAATTTTTGTTTTTCAGAGAGAGCAAGGGGTTTCCATATTTCTCATCTTCTATACCAGGTCCCAGATCAGTATCTGGCATCAAGCATGTGCTTCGTATATATGTGGAGTGTGCATACATATGTACCTACATAGACACATAGGAGGTAAAGTTTGGAGTCGGTGTGTTAACCTCTAAAACATCTACAGAAGGGAAGCTAGCACTTGTGGACTATGTAACACAAGCAAGCCCTTGACCTCGTGGACACGCCGAACCAGCGTGGTGTGAAGGATGGGGCCGTGTGCACTCCCCACGGGGGTGCAGGCGCTGAGGGTGGATTGACTGTGAAGAATTTGACCATAGACTGAAGAGTCGGTCTGCTGTTCTTTCTCACCATGAGCCAGAAATTCCCAACAAAGGCTGTGGTTATGACTGACTTTTAATACCCTCTAGGTGAGCTTGAAGTTAGCACTTTTTCGTTATTTATCTTTTAATAAGCATCATATTCCACACAGAAGTTAATTCAGAGTACTCCCAGTTACATCGTTAGCCCCCAACGTGCACAGATTCTGCCACGGGTATTCCTGCTGAAGGCTGTCGGATGTGACCAGGAGGGACCACTGCAGCTGGCCTCAAGGGCAGGGCCCGTCCGCAGCACTCGTGGTACTTCCTAACCCCGTATTTCAACAGGTCGTCTGGTAGTATGGCCATTTTGACAATATTAATTCGGCCTATCCAAGAACATGGGAGAGCTTTCCATCTTCTAAGGTTTTCTTTAATTTCTTTCTTTAGTGTTCTGTAGTTCTCATTGTAGAGGTCTTTCACCTCTTTTGTGAGATTGATTCCCAAGTATTTTATTTTTTTCGAGGCTCTTGTGAATGGGGTAGTTTTCATAATTTCTCTGTCTGAGGATTCATCACTTATGTATAAAAATGCATTGGATTTATGAGCATTGATCTTGTAACCTGCTACTTTACTGAATTCACTTATGAGTTCTAAAAGCTTTCTGGTAGAATTTCCTGGTTCCTCTAAATATATAATCATATCATCAGCAAATAGGGTTAGTTTGAGTTCTTCTTTTCCTATTCGTATTCTTTTAATTTCCTTGGTCTGTCTAATTACTCTGGCTAGAGTCTCAAGAACGATGTTGAATAGAAGTGGTGAAAGAGGGAATCCCTGCCTTGTTCCAGTTTTTAGGGGGAATGCTTTCAGTTTTTCACCATTTAGAATGATATTAGCCATGGGCTTAGCATAGATGGCCTTTACAATGTTAAGGAATGTTCCCACTATCCCTATTTTTTCTAGTGTTTTGAGCATGAAGGGGTGCTGTATTTTATCAAATGCTTTTTCTGCATCTATTGAAATAATATGTGATTCTTGACTTTAAGTCTATTGATATGGTGAATTACATTTATTGATTTCCTGATGTTGAACCAACCTTGCATCCCTGGGATGAAACCCACTTGATCATGGTGCACTATCTTTTTAATATGTTTTTGTATGCGATTTGCTAAAATTTTGTTAAGAATTTTTGCATGTATGTTCATTAGGGATATTGGTCTGAAGTTTTTCCTCGATGTGTCCTGGTTTTGGTATGAGGGTGATACTCATTTGCAGAATGAGTTTGAAAGGATTCCCTCCTCTTCTATTTCATGGAATACTTTGAGGAGTATTGGTATTAGTTCTTCTTTGAAGGTCCTGTAGAACTCAGCTGAGAATCCGTCTGGTCCCAGACTTTTCCTGGTTGGTAGGCTTTTCATGGCTTTGCCTATTTCATTCTTGAAATTGATCTATTTAAATTGTGCATGTCATCCTGATTCAGTTTGGGTGGATCATATATCTCTAGAAACCTGTTGACGCCTTTGAGATTTTCTATTTTGTTGGAGTATAAGATTTTCAAAATAGCTTCTATTTATGTTTTGTGTTTCAATAGTATCTGTTGTGATAATTCCTTTTTCTTCCCAAATTTTAGTAATTTCAGTTTTCCCTCCTTCTCTTCATTAGTGTGGGTTTAGCAATTTTGTTTATTTTTCAAAGAACCAAATTTTTGTTTCGTCATTTTTTTGAATTGTTTCTTTTGTTTCAATTTCAGCTCTGATTTTAATTATTTCCTGTCTTCTACTACTTTTGGTGTTGATCTGTTGAAAAAATGTTCAACATCCCCAGTAATAAGAGAAATGCAAATCAAAACTACCCTAAGATTCCATCTCACCCCAATTAGAATGGCGATTATCAAGAACACAAGCAACAATAGGTATTGGCAAGGATGTGGGGAAAAGGTACACTCATACTTTGCTGGTGGGGTTGCAAATTAGTGCAGCCACTCTGGAAAGCAGTATGGAGATTCCCTAGAAAACTTGGAATGGAACCACCATTTGACCCAAGTATCCCATTCCTAGGCCTATACCCAAAGACTTAAAATCAGCATACTACAATGATGCAGCTACATCACTGTTTACAGCAGCTCAATTCACAATAGTAAGATTGTGGAACCAACCTAGATGCCCTTCAATAGATAAATGGATAAAGAAACTGGTATATATATACAATGGAATATTATTCAGCCATAAAGAAGAACAAAATTATGGCATTTGCAGGTAAATGGATGGAACTGGAGAGTACCATGCTAAGTGAAATAAGCCAATTCCAAAAAAAAAAAAAAAAAAAAAACCAAAGGCAAATGATTTCTCTAATAAGTGGATGATGATACATAAGGAGTGGGGAGGCAAGAATGGAGGAAAGATGAATTGTATAGAGGAAAATGAAGGGTGGGGAGAGGGAGGCAGGAAGGAAAGACAATGGAATGAGACAAACATCATTACCCTGTGTACATGTATGATTACCCAAATGGTGTGACTCTGCTTCATGTAGAGAAATGAAAGTTGTACCCTGTTTGTATGCAATGAATCTAAATTAAAAAAAATAATAATAAATCATAAATAAAAGAAACCCAAAGGACAAAGGATGGTCAGTGGCCTCGATAACTCTCATAAAGAACTAACTAGACCCTTGTTCTAAAGACAAACCAAATAATATTGTCTATCATAAGGCTATTTCCCTTGACTTTGAACAGAAGACTTTGCAAGATGTAATAGATGATTTTGATAAATTTTCTGGTAAAGGTATTTATTAAGCTTTTTTAAAAAATTCAGAGGCATTTGAAAACTGGCAAACTTGATCCTAAGAAGCAAAGACAGGGTCATTAACTGCAAAACAATTTCTGGAATTTATTGTGAAATGAGATTTTTAGGAATCTGCCAAATGTATCATTAATACTTTTCTTAACTGTTTGTGTTTCTGTTGATTCTCATGAAAAAAATTTGACATTAAAATTAGTAATAACTCAAATTTTTGATCAACTATGGAGATATTGAAAAGTTTGGCTATTAAACATAAACAGGCAAAGAAGAGCAATTTCAATGAAGTCATGGATGAATTTGCAGAAGGTTCAAAAATAGAAACCACAATGTTACCATGTACATGTTAGATTAAGCTCTTTCACTTCTTGAAACTGTGCTGATGTACTAAAAATACGCTAATAATCTTTTAATTTTTTTCCTCTTCCTTGTAATTTTGTTGGTTACTGGTGTGATCACGTTGTTCATGGACAGTCTTACTCTGCATTTCTTTTGTTGCCATTATTAGTATCCATTCACTTGATGATCATTGAAACTCACTTTGCACCCTAGAGCGAGGCGGGTGTTCAAAATGATCTACTTCTTGAAGGCGCCAGCACATACCACTTTCAGTAGCAGTGTTTTACAGACAAGGAAAGCCAGACTCAGCAAAGTTAGGTGCTCAAGACCCCTAACTTCAGAGCTACCATGAGGACAGTCCTTTCTGAGAATCAGACACTTGTCATTCTTAAAACTCAGAGAGACGCCGGCTGAGCCCACACAAGGGGTGATGTTAGTGCTAAGTTGTTGTTTAATTTATGTTAGAACATAAAGTTCACTTGAATATAAGTCAACCCCCTTCCACAACTTTCACCCAGACTCTCTTGCTTTACCCCCAAAAATGTTTCCACTAAAAAAAAATAAATATTAACTGTGAAACAGCCTATTTATGTAAGCAAAAACATTATCTAATCCCCATTTATTATGATTCATACATATACAATGTACTTGATTATACTTTTTGGTCATGTTACATTTCTAGTAAAGTTTATTAGAAACAGAACTTTTTGAGGGCTGCAGAGGAAAGCACTATGAAAATCCACCCTAAACCCCCCGCTCCAGCCTCACTCCCCTAGTTAATATCACTCCAGAAGATACACACAGGAAAAGGCATATGGGGCCCCATCTAGTTGTGCTACACTACATTCTGTTTCCATGGGAATACATATGAAGGAGATGAAATCATGAAGTACTCTAGGAGGTGCTAATAACTCAGCAGGGCATAATAACCCCTGAAAATATCTACAGTCACATAAAATACGGCAAAAGAGGATAATGGAGATTTTGGGGGAGGGGAGGAAATGAGCACCAGAGACATGGCAGACCAAGATGAAACTAACCTTGTGCTAACTTTGAAGCTGTGCTTTATAACTGTGGGTCACGTGTAATACTGAAATGTCATCAATTGCAATTGAATTTGGTCAGAGTCAGTATTTACCCTTGGGAGCATCCACGGATCTCTCTTTCAGTCTCTCTCCTCTCCTGTAAAATTTCAACCCATGGATTTGTTCCATTGTTTCTTCTGTCATTTTCCTTGTCCTCTATCTTATCTGTCAGTGATCATGGCCATTAAGTGCTGTGCAAGTTACAAAGGGCATCTCATTTATATTGCAGAACGTGTTTGTCATGCAGGGGCTAATTTTTTCTATTTTACTGCCAAGGAAACTGAGTTCAGGAAAGTTGGTGCAGCTCACAGGCAGGATGTAGAACTCGAACCCAGATCCCTATGGATCATTTTCCATTAACTGCACTTCCTCAACGACGGTGCTCTCATTTGTTGGATTCAAACTTGGCCACTCATCAATAGAAACAAGAGAGATTTTTGCAGCTATAACAGGAATTCCAGCTTGGGCACAAGTTTCCCAACATAGCTCATCAATTAGGAAGAAGGTGCTTAAAGACTCATCTCTGTGATGGCAAAAAATAAAAGTTAAGAATAGGTACCCCAATGATAAGGTGGAAGAGGAAGGGAGAATCCCACGGTGAAGGCATCTGTGAATGTTCCCAGCAGGGCCCCACAATTTACATGTGAGCCCTGTGGAGGGAGAGATTGAAGCATCAGCTGAAGGACTCTGATACACAGGTGTGCAGAGCAAAACGTGAACCACAGTGGGAGTGAGGAAAGTCATGTGGTTTGGGTGTGAGCTAGGGTAAGCTGTCTGCAATAACAAAGAGACCTGGAAAATAGGATAGGTTAAGCATTTCTTTTTGGAGCTAAGGATGCAGCTCAATGGAAGAAGGCTCACCTAGTATATGCGACGTCCAGGGTTTGATCACCAGCACCACACATACTCCAAAGTGTTGCTCCTTGTTAATGGTAGTTGTGTGTGTGTGTATGTGTGACAGATCTCTGAAACAGTCCAAGGCAATTCTAGGTTAGAAGACAGATCTGTTCACAAGTCACTCAAAGATCCAGGCTTTGTCACTTTCAACACAGTATTCAAGGTCACCCCAGGCTTGGACATCTAGCCGGAGGATGGAAAGGGCACAGAGAATCACCTGCAGGGGATTCAGTGAGCCTGGCCTAGTAATGTGTCTCTTACTTCCACTCACTTTTCCTGGTTTGGTGACCAAATCTGACTGCATGCGAGTCTGGGAAATGTGGTCTTGCTGAGAACTCACGCAGGGGTGAGTGAGCAGGTAATGGACTCTGACTTGGGCAATTTGGGGAATACCAGGTATCAACATTCTCAAAGAAGATTCCAGTTTCCCTGGCCTATGGCAAGAAAGACCAAAGTTAGTGGACAGTCACGGAGAGCCCAGAAAGACAGCTGTTGTTGCCCGGAGGAGGAAGCTGAGAGGGTGCTTAGGGTTCCCAGGACAAGAGGCCGAGAAACAACTGATAGAGCGAGAGCCAGAGATACCTAGAGCTACCATTTCATATTTTTAAATATTCAGAGAGTGAAACAAAGGAAGAAAAATGAATTTTTCTAGCAAGCATTCCACTAGGACATTATAATGATTGACAGTTTGGTGCATAAGTGCAGACCAAGCTCTGGCCTCTCCCTTCCTCTGCCTTTGCTCTCCTTCTCCTCTCTCTTCTCCATCTCTCCTCCTCTGTCAGTACATATCTGTATGTTCCTACTCTTCATCCTGCTTTGAGTAAAATCATATAAATGATTGAGTCAGTTCTTAATAAATGGAAATTTTATGTTTCTTCATTTTTATTCATCTGTATTCCTTTTGCTTATAAGTAAAACTGCAGTGAATATCCCTACATCTTCAGTCGCTCACCTAATTTTTAATACAGGAAAAAGTCCAATGTAAAGCAATGGATGCATCACACGTCAATCATACCTGCATAACCCTCAAGTGCATACACATTTAGATATCTGAAATAAATTGCCAATTTTCTCTCAAGAAAATCATACCCCTTTACCTTTGCAGTAAATTGACTCCTCATCTAATCTCCCCTTTTATTACAATCTGTGGAGTTTTATAGATTATATTTTATGTAAGTCCTTTTCTTTTTCAATTCATGCCTAAGAATTTATGCATTAAATTGTTTTTGTGTCAAAGTGCTCTCTCTTGAATTTCCTACCTGATTCTTCCTGTTAGATGAGAACTTTTTGAGTTGTGTATAGTTATTTTTTTTCAACCAGCTACACTATTGGTTTTTATGTATAAGAGCTTTTAGTTGGTTCCTTGGGGTTTTTACAAAGTTGGAAATTTGACTATTTTCTGTATTTATATCACTTATTTAGTTTTCCTAGCTTTTTGCATGGCTAGCTTTTCCAAAACAACGTGAAGTAATAGCAGTGATAATAGACATGTTTGACCTGAGTCTCTCTCGTGGTCTGCTTGCTGTGTGTGAACATGTTTGTATGGCAGGTGTGTGTAGAAATGTACATGCACACATATGTTTATCAAATGAAGGAAATTGCATCTTCATTCTGTTCCTCCAGCAATTTTAATAAGGAAAAATTGGGAAAAGTTGCTAACTGTTTTTTTAATACCTATCTTCACTTAGAAGAAGTAATTTCTGCAGCTGGGTTTGCATTTGGTAGGGAGTTTCCAAGCAAAAATAAAATAACTTTAGTTACAATCTGCTGCCTGTAACAGAGAAGCACAGATCTCTTTTTAATTCGATAAAGACACATCTCCAGTGATCTTAAATTCAGCCATGTTGCAGAAACGACTTCAGAGTACTTTTTAAAAAATAAACGGCGACATACAAGTTGTCTAAGGAGATCCAAAATGATCACTATGAAATTGAATGAGTATCAAGGAATTATGTGGAAAACCTCAAACCTCATTGCTTATGGGGTTTCTAATGTAAAACCAAAATAAAGATGTCCACAGGCAGGTAAGACTGGGTGTACAGTTGCTTCATACCTTACAAAGAAAGCCAACGATTCCTTTCTAGAAACAACTTTAAAAAAAAAAAAAAATTGTCAGGGTCCTTCAAGAGAACATAGAAACTGATCCTTCCTGTTTCTTTCACTTGGGTGAAGTCGAGGTGAGGGTTCAGTATTAGAGATGGAGAACACACTTGGGAACCTAGCAGGCAACAAATTCAGAGGAGAAAAGGCAGCAGTTTTGATTTGGGTTAACTGATCTGGAAAGGTCTGCTTGCTCAGTGTGGAGGAAGAACAAAACTGTTCTTCCTCCAGAAAGCCTTTCCCTATGTCCTCTTCCTCTTCCATTCCCGGGAAGCCTGTTCCTTACTTCTAAGCCCTATTTCAATTAGTTCACCTCTCTTTGGCACTTTCTATTCTGATTATGTACCTATTTGTTTCTCAACCAAAAATAAGAGATTTGTAGGCAAAACTCACGTATTTGCAAAGCTCTCGTCCACACCCTATAGAGTTCAGTGTAGGAACCCGGGACAGCTGACTCTGCAGAAAACATTCGTTGAATACATGGATCATGGAATGAATGAATGATAAGCATAAGATTAACTTAGATCCCTTAACAGTATTGCTACTGATAAGAATAATGATAACAGAGGCTCATTTTATGAAGTCCCCACTATGAGCCCAGATTTTACAATGCACTCTCCCTTTAATCTTTGTAATGACCCGGCAGGTAGGTATTATTATCCCCACTCAAGAGATGAAGAAATGAGGCTCAGAGACGTCACCCAACTTGCCAAGACTCATACGAAGGGGACTGGAAGGCCCCTCTGATATCAAAGACCATGCTGTTTCCAATGTGCTTAGTTGTCAAGTGTTGATAGAAATTTCAACCCTTATCACATGATCTGTTTGGTGTTCCTATTCTGCCAAGATTACTTTGAAGAATTTTAGAAGAAAAAAAAAAAACAACTATGTTCCAATGTGGGTGAGATTTCCAGTGTTTTGAAATTGGAGAAAATGTATTGCCAAGCACTAAACAAACATTGAATCTGTTTTATGAGCAAGTGGATTAAGTTGGATTTCAGTGGCATTCCTGTATCATGCACAGCAGGCACATGCTCATGTCTTCCTCCAGACTTTGGAGCAGTTGGTGTTGATCACAGACACTGCCAACTGGCTGCAATGCTTCAGAGGAATGCTACACACAGAATTTGTATCTCAGACTGCTGCTTATCCAAAAGAAGAAGAAGAAAAAGAAAAAATGAAAAAAAAATACTGTTTTTACAGCCTCCACATTTCTCTTGAAGACAGAAAAAGTAGTCACCTAAGATACTTTTTCTTTAAATATAAGGTTTTTGAAGACAGAAACTCTGCCTTTTATATTCCATCTGAAGCATAAACTACCAAATAATGCATGCTCTATCATCATTTGCTAAGTGAGCAAACTGTAAGATTGTGGCATTGGAGGCCATGTACCCTGGCTATACTCTACTTTGGTGCCACCAAGTTGGTTTTACATGAGCAATTCTAAGACTTGCAAGGGAAAGATTGAAGTGAGAGGTGTGAGAAAAGATGGGAAAATAAGCAAGCAAATCCCCCACATATCGGCACATAAAGGGCCACATGAATCCTGCCTGGAGCAATGATGTCACCTAAACAAAACTGGACAGTGAACTTAAAATGTTGATAACATCCAAAGCAAGAACGGAAAACTGTTTTCAAGTTGCATTTAAACTCAATCCGTTGTTAGTAGCTTCCTGGAACTTCTTGCTGAGGAGGGTCTGAGGCCAAATGCAGGCTCAGGGAGATAAGAATATTGTGAGCTATTTGTAATGTCTCCTGGTCATAGTCACACATGCTGCATTTGTGCCCCTGAACTCATGCAAAGTCTGATCCCAAAGTCATGCACTAATGGCACGAAAGGGTGGAAACCCAATCCAACCATGCTGTTTAGAGGTGGGCCTTTTGGTAAATGATCACGTAAAGTCATAAAGGTGAGGTCCCCAGAAGAGATGGTTTTATAAGAGGGAGAAAGACCACATGCACATACATGTGCTCCTTGGTTTTCCATGTGCTATCATGTCCTATTTAGGGACTCTGTCAACAAGAAGGCCATCACCACATATGGCTCCTGAACCTTGGACCTCCAGAACTGTGAGCTAGATGAATCTCTTTTCTAATTTAATTTTTTATTACTTCTAATTAGTCACACATGACAGTAGAATGCATTTACACATTTTGATAGATCATACATAAGTGGAGCATAATTTATTACTTTTCTGATTATACATATTGTAGGATTACATTGGTCAAGCAGTCATGTATGTACATGAGGTGATGATGTCTGTTTCACTCTATTATCCTTCCTACCTTCACACCCCTTCCCCCCTGCACTCCCCTCTACCTAATATAAAGCAACTCTATTCTTTCCTAGCCCCCATCCCACTTATTTCACTTAACGTGATATTCTCCAACTCCATCCATTTATCACCTAATGCCATAATTTCATTCTTCTTTATATTAGTAGAGAAGTAATATTCCATCTTATTTTTATCCACGTTTTCTTCATCCATTCATTTGTTGAAGGACCCCTAGGTTGGTTCCAAATTTTAGCTATTGTGAGTTGAGTTGCTATAAACATTCATGTGGCTGTGTCACTGTAGTATGCTGATTTTAAATCCTTTGAGTATAAACAGGAGAGTGGGATAACTGGGTCAAATGGTGGTTCCTTTTCAAGTTTTCGGAGGAATCTCCATACTGTTTTCCAACCTCGTTTCTTTATAAAGTTAGCCTGCCTCAGATGTTTAGTTATGGTAATGAAAAGCTGACTAATACAATCAGTCATAGTAAAATGGTCATAGTGCTGGTATTTTTATCTTGTATAGATTTAGTAATATAGGTTGAAAAAGATGATGAAAAAAGAAAAAGTTAAATTACACCTTTAAGGAATAGTTTGGTCTTCTAGAGTCATTTATTCAACTATAGTCCTAAATAAAGAAGTCACTGGTTTCTCTAACTGACAAATTATATTGATTGAAATACTGGATGGCTAAAGACAACATTTTATTCATTCAAAATGAGTAATTCTTAGAACTGCATACAGACCAGAAAGAAAAAAGTAAGTGAAAAACTGAATCATTTCTTCCTTAGTCTAAAAATATGGTATATAGGAAGACACCTTTCTGAGTTAGCCTTGGCTTTATCCAATATACACTCCTACATTATTAGTGTTTATTCACACACACGTGAACACACATGCACACACAGAGGGAGGAGCAAGACTAGCTAACTAACCAGAGGTTCATACTCTACTAGCATGAGGAAACCAGACCATGGAGATCTCTCAAACAACACACGACCCTGAGAACTCTGGATACCAAACCACAAATAGTTTACAAAGAAGAGTGTTGGAACTCTGGTCCTCTGGTCTTCACACACTCAAAAGTCCTAGGAGCACCACGAGCTTTCTTAGAGGAGATGTGAACCCAAGGTCTAGCCAGGCCTACCAGCCCTGAACTTAGTGGGAAACATTTTTTTATTTGAACTTAGCATGTCTTTAAATTTTGCTCCAGATTTAACAATAAGTTGGAAAATAAGGTAGATGTTTAAGGATTTATGCTTTTTCATCAAAAAAAAACAGTATTAACTAACGCCTGTGCTATCCCAGTCATGTGTATTAACAAGCAACCTCTCTGTGAAAACTGGCCGTCCTTATTGTAAGTCACATTTTGCCTGGTGACAAGAAAAATATCTACTGAATACTCAGAAGAAAACCCAATCTTCCAAAATCTAGCCTCTAAGTGATACAGAAAATATTAAAATACTGTGAATCATGTTACACTTACACCCGTAAGACAACTCCTTAACTGTCTGAGCAGTGCAAGAAAGTATAGCCATTGTCCTAGGAAATAGGATGTCAGGGAAGTGCACTAATGGGGAAAAAAAAACTGATCAGAATTGTCATTTAAGATTAAATTTGTGCTTCTTTATCATTGGCTTCTAAGATTTTGTTGTCAAGTGAAAAAAAAAAGAAAAGGAAGGAAGGAAGAAAGGAAGGAAGGAAGGAAGGAAGGAAGGAAGGAAGGAAGGAAGGAAGGAAGGAAGGAAGGAAGGACAGACGCTCCCTTCTTCACTTTATTAGGTTGTTGCTGGGGTTTCCTGATTTTTCAAAATACAGGGAAAACAAATAACAAAAATATAGCACCCTAATCTTTATTAGCAGAAATCCTCAATTTGTTCCCAGAGTCTGAATCTAATGATTTTTAGTTTTATGGCATTTGAGATGTCTTTTGCAAGGTGCCTCAAGTCTGTCTTTAAAATATGATACACACACACACACACACACACACACACACACACACACACACACCATGAAGGATCATGGTGTAGGCCTCCTGACCTCCTTTACACCAGGGCTCCTTTACTGCATGATGGCGGCTGCTAGGCTGGCTCAAATAATCATCTCTAGCAATTAGAGAAATGCAAATCAAACTACTCTAAGAGTTCTTCTCACGCCAATCAGAATGGCGATTATCAAGAATATAAGCAACAGTAAGTGTTGGCCAGGATGTGGGGGAAAAGATACACTCATACTCTGCTGGTGGGACTGCAAATTGGTGCGGCCATTATGGAATGCAGTGTGGAGATTCCTCAGAAAACTTGGAATGGAACCACCATTTGACCCAGCTATCCCATTTCTTGGTTTATACCCAAAGGACTTAAAAGCAACTTACTACAGTGACACAGCTACATCAATGTTTACAGCAGCTCAACTCACAACAACTAAACTATGGAGTCAACCTAGGTGTCCTTCAACAGTTGAATGCATAAAGAAAATGTGGATAAGAATAAGATGGAATATTACTTCTTTTTTAATATAAAGAATGAAATTCTGGCATTTGCTGGTAAATGAATGGAGTTAGAGAATATCATGCTAAGTGAAATAAGCCAAACCTAAAAAACAGAAGGCTGAATGTTTTCTCTGATATGTGGATGCTAATTCACAATAAGCAGGGGTGGGGGTGGGGGCAGTGGATAGGGAAGAATAGAGTTACTTTACATTAGGTAGAGGGGAGTGAATGGGAGGGAAGGGGAGTGGGGGAAGGAATGACAGTAGTGTGGAACAGGCATTATTAACTCATGTACATGTATGATTGCATGACCAATGTGATCCTGCAATATAATAATCAAAGAAATGAGAGATTACACTCCAATTCTGTATGATCTATCAAAACGTATAAATGCATTCTACTGTCACCTACAACTAATTAGAACAAATAAAATAATTTTTTAAAAAAATTCCTTAAAGGAAATGTGAAAATCTTATTATTAAACCATCTCAAGGAGAAAAACCTATTCTGGTTTTACAAGTTCTCAAGAAAAAGTTGGTCTTTTTTTCAAAGAAGTTGTGATTTGAATTTTTAAAAAAATCTTTCCATACATGGATTATGTTTTCTCTAGTTATTTTATTTCTGATGATTGGATAGGTAGAGAAGGGACTACTTTTCCTGGATCTTGATGGTTGTATAGATCCAAGGAGTCAGCCCTGGTCTGGGAACTCAGCACATATTTTTTTTCCTTCCCTGCTTGTTTGTTTCACAAATAACAAACACAAAACTCAGCAAGGCTTACAGGCTGAAATTCCATGATTGATGAGTACAAGAGTAGACACCAAAACCTTGTGCTTCAAGCTTTAGAGTCCCACTTTCTATGACCTTGACTTGTGATCAATTTTACCCTGAAACTCATAGATGAGATTTTTCTCCTCAATGATCTCCACCCCAAATATTCACACTTCCTGTCATAGAGGAAGCAGAGGAAACAGTTTTCTTGTATGCCTATGTTCTCTGCAGTCTTCTAAGGACCCTGAAGGTTGTGCACTCACAGAAGAACTCAGTGATAATGTATTAGTTGGAATTGGAACCCAGAGAATTATCAATAAGGTCATCGTACTCTCAAAGTCCCTTTTATGTAAACTTAATGCAGGAATAGGGAAGAGATTTAGGCATAGTTTTTGACATTAAGAACGCACTTCTCATTCAAAGAGGCAGATGCATGACCGAGTAAGCATAGATCAGGGCAAAGGCTAATGACCATTACAATTTGGAAAACATCTTTGACGTAATGGACGAGGCACTCAGTGAAGTTTACATGGATGTCCCTCTAGTAAGTGGTATAATTATAAAATCATCTTTGACGTAATAAATACAGCATGCAGTGAAATTTACTCATAACCCTGTCTCTCATTGCTCTTTGAAGATGAGCGTTTCAAAATGCTTTTAATAGAGATTAATTTACTCATCAGTATTATTATGGGGTTGGTATTTTCATTGAAAAATGATACATACCTCCTGACAAAAGCACACACAGGCACCTACTCATACATTAAAAGTTGAAGGGATTTTTTTTTTTTTTTTGTATTATTCATAAGCAAGGTAGTTCATCTGCAGAAGGGAGGGGGGAGGAGAAGGAGGGAGAGGAGTTTGAATGTCCCACTTGTAGGGTGTGGTCATGTCACCTTCCTCTTAGGATTGCATGGATTTATAGCAAACAAGACAGCAACTGGAAGTTGCTGGAACGTGGTAAACCCTCAAAAGTCAGTGCCACAGATGTGACACAGGACTTCAGCACCTGCACTGTGGGAACTGCTTGCCTCTCATCTGGCGTCTCTATAGCTTTAACTGATTAATTCATCTCAATGAAAATCTGGCCACGGTAGCTCCCTAATGCCACACACTCACATTATGAAACATGATTCACGATTTGAATTTTTACTTTTGGACCAGCTCCTATGGTGACATTGGCACCTTCCTCTGCATTGGATCGCCAGACACTCACGTTTCCTGAAATTAACTCATATTGCCCTGTGCCCAAATTAAATTCCAGTGAAAATGAAAGCTGCGATAAATCAACCCGCCCAATCTTGTACTTCAAGGGTGATTCCATAAATCACAGAGAGTGTTAGAGCCTTTGTCTTCAAAAAATTTCCATGTATCAGAAAGATCATTTCAAAAGTGAATAATTTATGGTTCAAGTTGGTCTTAAGTCTCATTTTGAAAGCATAGCCACAGCATAATTAGCACGGTAATCTGGAGAAGATCCAGGTCCGTGCTCAGTAATGTCTTTAAAAAGCTGCCACATCGGAAAACTGCCTGATTGACAATGCTGCATAAATGCAGAGCATTATCCTCACTGTTAGGTGACAGCCTCGTTTTGTAGCTGTTCTGTTGTCCTTGCCACAGGAAGCCATCTAATTGTTCTTTTTTCTTCTCAAACACATTCCTCCCCTATGTTCCCTCTTGCTGCCGTGCTAAGAATTGTATGGGAAATTTGCATACATATTCTGATTTTCTAAAGAGTGAATTTTCATTTTAGAATAGTATTTGGTTCTTTTATGCTGGGCTTTGTGCTAATAATTTTATTTACTTATTTGAATCGGAGGTGTGCTAAGCAATTTGCTCTGTTTTCTCATTTAAACCTCATGGCAACTCCGTGTGGTAGGTACTATTTTTATCATCGTATTGTAAGAAAAGACCAGTGACCTAGAGAATTGCAGTAACTTAACCAAGTTCTTAAAATGAAGTAGCCAGGACTCAAGCCCAAGTAGTTGGCTGGCAGAAATCAGACTTTTAACCCTGACTTTTATTGTTCCCTTGCTATTTAGATAATGTTAGGGGGACAAAAGCAAATTTCACAACAGTGTACATAGAAGGATCCCTAAGGTGATATATACTTCTTTGGTTGTGTGTATACAGATATTTAATATGATATGTAACATATCATAAATGCATATGTACATGTATATGCTTTTATAAAATACAAAAGTCAAATATAAGGGGGGTGATGTAGTTCTTTCTCTATACTGGGTAATTCCTAAGTGCTATACACTTCACACACATCATATTGAATTCTCAGAATAATCCACTAAGACAGGTACCATTAGTTTCCTAATTTTACAGAGGAGAAGCACAGAAAAGTTGAAGAAGAAGGAGGAGCAGGAGGAGGAGGAGGAAGACAGGAGGAGGAGGAGAAGAAGAAAAAGGGGAGGAGGAGAAGAAAACCATCATAGAATTAGCAAGTAGTTAAGATAAGAATTGATCAGGTCATTATATTTACACATGTGTGTATGTGCATACATTACGTGTATGCGTATATGTGCACACATACATTTCTAAACTCAAATAACTTAAAAAAAGAAATCTTCAACAACCTGGCTTTAGATGTCTCTTCCCACCACAGAATGAACTTCAACATATTGACCCATGATATGTGATCTCCAACTGTTGAGTGCTGAGTCACTGAAAGACGGTGCTAACCACAGTCACTGTGGACTCTCCTTTGTCTTTCCATCTGATTTTTCAATGGACCAGATTCCCTTCAGGTTCAAGTTCATCATTTTTGAATTCGCTAGGTCGTTGATCTTTTCTTATAATGTGTTGATAAAAATGTTACCTATCACATAGAGTTGCTATGAGGATTAAATGAAAAAAATATAATAAAACACTGGGCACACCTTGAGTCCAAATAAAGTTTTAAAAAATCATGAGCACAAAGCCCACTTTATGGTAAGTCACCAAGCATTATCCTAAAAAATAAAAAATGTGTATCATTGTTTTGATAGCTTAACAGACATTTGTAGATACCTGATAACCATGCCTCTATTTCAGGGTCCAAAAAAATAGCTTTGTTGGTTTGTTTTGTACGTACCAGAAACTTGGAATGGTTTTTACTTTTTTTAAAACTGTTAAAAATGAAAAGAAGAAAAATATTTCATGACATATGAAAATGTTATGAAATTCAAATTTCAGTGTCTATAAATAATTCTTAAAACATAGCCACGTCATCCATTCATGGATTGCCTATGGCTGCCTTTACAACCACAGCATTGAGTAGCTCCACAAAGACCAGATGAGTTGCTACATATATTTGCTACCTGACCCTTTACTGAAAATGCTTGCTAACCTTTTATCTACTCTGATGTGTTATATATATTTACTTAAGTAATTTTCTGGAATCTTCTCTTCTTTGTGAATCTACTCAGGACACATCACTATACTCTTGTTTTAATCTCAAAGATAAATCACTGGCAAGCAATCTTTTTCTGAATATGATTACAGTTGATTTTTTTCTCATTACATAGGAATGTTACTACAATCCTAAATGTCTTAAGAAAATCTGAATTCAGTAGAGTGGGTCATAGGCTGAGAGTACCAAGTACCATTAAGCCTCCTCTCTTGACCTCTATTTTCTCATCTGTGAAATGAGTACATGGGAACAGATGGCTTAGTTTATTCTTAAGGGCAACAGTCCATCAGAATCACTTGCTATAATCCTACGGGGTGTCTCCTGTATCACCCTTCTGCTGCTGTGTGTATTTGGGTAAGCCAGCTCTGTTGCTTTCTAATGCAATTTACTGGTGAGGATACTGAAACTTGGGGAAAAGCAACTTGGCTATAGTCAGAATAATTAGAGGCAGACATAGATCGGTAAGAAATACCCGTCCGTTCATTTGAAGAACACATTTTGATTACCTACCATGTCCAAAAGTCTTCTCTGACCCATATGGATTCTTTCCCCTCCAACAATGGTTCCCAACACCCAAGAACTGGTCCCTCTTGTCTTGTGAAGAATGCCATCTGCCAAGGAAATTGAAACTGTGTATATATATCTTTCTCTTACGAGTTAAAGACACTCAGAAACTCAGAACTTCTGAACTGTTAAAATCCTCCCCAAGTCGTGAGAAAGAACACAAATTAAGAAGTTCCAAAATGAAGAACCAATCTTGTTCTGAAGCTAAATCACCAAATCCTGACGTCGTAGCTACTCTTCAAAACCCAAACGCTAGCAAGCTCTGCTGCTTGTTTTTGTCGTCAAAGATGAATACCTTCTCTCCTTCGTTTTTCAACCTAGAGAGAATTACCATAACCTGGAATGACTGCCCAAAAGTTCTGAGAAGAATTCAACAAGCTGTGTGCCGGTTAAGCCCTTTGGATGAAAAGCAAACAGGGGAGAACATGGTGATGTGGGACGGGCTGCCCTTTGGGTCTGAGTTACAGTGTCCAGAATGCAAGAATGCAGATGCCAAAAAATCAGAACAGCTGCCTGGGGAATGGAGGGAAGTATAACCCAATACAGGGGCCAAAAGCTTCTACAAGGTTTGTGGCGGGCGAGACCCGGGGCCCAGGGTTACACCACGTGCATCTAAAGATGGCGACTGGCAGAGAGCAATCGGCGTCCTGATTATGCCTGGAGAAAGGCAGGAAGCATTTACAATTGGCTGTATGATAATCAGTTCAGCCGCCTAGCGCGTGGACAGTTATGCTTTACATGTATGCTTGAGCGAGTGATCGCTTGACCTTTAACAGGATTGGATGGACATATCTGGTTACAATTGCTTATGCATGAGACTGCTTATATATTGAGGTTGTGTTATCTGAATAAACGGGAAGCTGCTTCATGAACTTCTGAAGAGTACGTGTCTTTTGTCCCGCTGGTTGGGCAGAAAGAGCAAGAGGCAGCAGCGAGCCACTTGATGCAACCCGGGCTAGAAGCGCCGGTTATCAGTAAAGGTTGGCTTGCTCAGCAGATAGCTGCGAAGCACATAGAGGGGTGCCAGCCGCACTTCCTCAGTCCCATGTCCTCGTGCTAAGGTACACGGGGCTTAGAAAACCAGATATTCTTCCCAGAAAACAAAGATGGGAATTGCCTACCTTAGTGTGAATACAATGACCAAATGATAGAGTAGTTAGTAAATGAATGGTTGGACAAGTGAATACATGAGATGCCACTGCTTGCTCCCATTTTGTAGCCTCTGTGATGGGCACCGTGGCTATGTGATTGGTTCTGGTCCTCATAACAGCACTGTGTATCCTCATGGTAAGTAAGGCAGTGAGGTTAGGAGAGGTGGAAGGGACCCTATTATATGCTGACACTGTAGGCTAAATAAGTTTTGAACTACAATTATTATTAATCTTTATTTTTTTAAGTAACTTTCAGGAGTTCAATATCAAAGAGATGATGTAAGTAAACAGTCAGTAGCCATGTGATTCCTAACTTCTGGCTACTAACTGATTCTGTGCTCAGGGTACATGTTGGTGGAAATGCCCAGAGGAGAATTAGAAACCCATCCACAAAGAGTTGCAGATATAGACATGGTGCAGGGGCCAAATGAACAGGGGGAGTTTTAATAAAGCAGGACCTGAAATCTTGAAATACTTTAATGTGACCAAATGCATGACAAGAGAAGAGATGGCAACTAGCACTCTGCGGCTGCAGTGAACAGGGAGTACCAAAGAGGAGCTGTTTCCTTTTCTGAGACTTGCTGCTGGTCCCATGAGTCATTCGTCTTTGTGTCACCTCCTCAATGTCCTCTTCCAGATATTGAGAACTCTGTCCCCAGTGGATTCATAGTGCGTACTCTTTAAAAAAAATAATGTACATTCATCCTCTCTCCTTATTGACCTCTCATTCGCTCCAGAGTCTGATCAAACTTTTACTACCACCATGTCTGACACTACTGTCACCAGGCCACCAACAAGCTCCATATGCAATGACTGCCAAGCACATGGACACATTTAGAATTGCTTTTGCTTGACTCTTCTTGAGCATTTGACCAATTTCTTCTGCAAACTACTTTATGTATGGGTTTTGGTGGTACCATTCTCTCATGCTTTTCTTTTCCCCTAGAGTTGTTCCTTCTTGGTGTTTTCCCAAATTTTCTTCCCTATCCATTCCTTAGAGTTGGGATACACCAGAGTTCAAAGAAGTACACTCTTCTCTTTCCTCTCCATTGGTATCTTATTCCCTCTTATGGTTTCAGTTGTCACCTGACCACATGCATATAACTATCAAGCTGTATCTGTATATAGTCCTCTAGTTGTAGGTTTGTTTGCTACCAGACTTTTCAAACAGGTCATTCTTTAAGCCTCTTCAACTCAACATGACCAAAGTAAACCTTCCCCAATCCCAGTCTGGCTATACCACCTGTATTAGTTTCTTACTGCTGCTATAACAAATTACCACAGATTGGTTGACTTAGATTAACACATATTTATTATCGCACAGTTCTACAGATCAGAAGTCCTAAACTCAAGATATCAAGAGGGCTACAGTCCTTCTGAAGGCTCTAGGGGAGAAGCTCTTTGCCTGCCTTCTCAGCATGTTGAGGCCTCTTGTGTTTCTTGGCTCAAGACCCCAGGCTCCATCATCAAGACCAGCACCTCACACATCACCTTCAAATCTCTCTCCCTGAGCTCTGCTTCTGTCTTCATATCTCCTTCTTTGACTCTGATGTTTCTGTGTCTCTCTCTTATTCAGACCTCTGTAGTTCTATTGGCGTCACACAGATAAACCAGGACAATCTCCTCATCTCAAGATCCTTAATTTAATCATACTTCAATGTACCTCTTGCCATGTAAGGTAACTTTGACAGGTTTCGGGGATTAGGACATGGACACGCGTGGTGTGTCAGGGGTGGGGCCTTGTCCTGCCTACCTGACTCTCAGCTTACTTTCTCAGTAATGGCACTGTATTTATCTGGTTCCTCAAACCAATAATGAGAAATCATCTTTAACTGTCCCCTTACCTCCCTCATCTCGGTCGCCACCAAATGTAACCAACTCTACCTCCCAAGTCTCCCTTCATTATGTCTCTCCACCTTGGCATAGCTGGGACATTTCCCTCTCAGGTGGACTCAGCATAATCCCATTCTAGTAGGAAGCCTTGGGATAGACATACATAGATCTTTGGAAGGATTGGGTTTTTTGTTTTGTTTTGGCCATTTTAATAGGAAGGGAAAAACACATCATAGAGCTCTAGATAAATATTCTACTGAAAGGACACTATGGCAGAGTCACAAGCCCCACGGGTAGGAATCAGATGCTGATTTTTAGTTTTAACACGCTGTGGCATCAGGTGAGTTCTTTAAGTTCTCTGATTCTTAGTTTCCTCATCTGTTATACCTAACTTGTAAGTTATTCAGAGACTTAAACTGCAATGACGTAGATATTTATACTGTTCATATGTAAGTCATTAGTAACACACTCTGGATTCAAACCATTATATTACCAGAGTCAGTCAGAGCCTGGAAACATTTTAATATTCAAAAACTCAGCCTAGTCTCAGGCTAGTATGCATCAGCTTGTCTGTCGCTCTGTGGAGTTCAGGAATTGGCATCTAAGTCAATTTCCTGCTCCTTCTAGTTTGGGGTTAGGTTCAATTTTTATACAATGGGTGGATGGGGTTACATTCTTTAAGAGAAAGATCACAAAATTCTAAATAGAAGTAATTATAAAGGCAAGCATCTATCTAAAGTGATGAATGAAATGAACAAATTGCAATGTTTTAAATGTTATAAAATTATACAAACGTGTGAAAGGGGGTGAGGAAATGAGTCAACCTGAAGCTTAAGATGTAGAGACTTCCAAGTACATCATTTTCTCTTCTTGTCTATTCCAATGTCAAAACGAAAAGAAAAACCTATAGCTCTTACATTCTTAAGCATCATGCTTATTCCCTCCTCTGATGCATGTAAAATAACTTCCTTATTTGCAAAACGAAGGTGCTAAATATACTACTAACAAATGTTACAAATAAATGTCACATGGATTCTGTAGCTTGCTAAGCATTAAACATTCCTGCTATAAATTTGTTTCAGTCCTGCACTAACAAAAATCTGACTAGTATGGGAAATCATTCTAAATTTCAAACAGAGCCATAAGGAAAAGACAGTTATTCTTAAAGGACCAGATACATATGTCAAGGGAAGATAGTACTAGAGAATTTCTACAAATCCTGGGAAGCAGGATTGAGACAAACAGATAATAGATCTACTCTCTTTTAATAATGAA
The DNA here is from genome assembly GCF_902686455.1 of Sciurus vulgaris. Lineage (NCBI taxonomy): Eukaryota > Metazoa > Chordata > Mammalia > Rodentia > Sciuridae > Sciurus > Sciurus vulgaris. The sequence goes on from NC_136476.1 coordinate 65,596,349, forward strand.
TGTGTGAAGTTGGTGTCTTTGAGGACCCTGTACAACATTGCTTTAGATCAAAGTCACATTTTCCTTTTCACAAAGGAAGTGTAGCAACAGGCACAACAATGGGATTCCACTGTTTCTTGAATAATCCGTCCTGAATCCACCAGCCTCATGAAGCAGAAGAAGGGCATCTTGAAGATGTAGCTGGGTGCCATCTAGAAGAGGATACTCTGCTAAGATGGGGCTTCATCTCATCTTAGGTAGTATGAATCCTAAGCCAATTATCTTTATGTGGTGGTGCATCCTCAACAGGTGACATACCTCTTGGGACTTGAAACAAAAGGTTGAAGCAGAAGTGAAGCCCATCGTCAAGACCACCCGTGATCCACTGGGAAGGATGTGTGCTTTCCATCCTTGAAGACCTAGGTTCTGCAAGAGGTATGTCACCTGCTGCTTCCCATAGGGTCATTACCCACCTAGGGAAACAGTGAAAGTCCCACTGACCTGGCTCTGCCACCTGGTGATTTGGGGTCCCCTTTCCAAGAGAACAAAGAAGAAAGAACACTTGGAGGAGGAATTGATACTGATCATCAGTAAGAAGAGGTCATTAGAAAGCCGGTTGTCACTTTGTCAATTATTGGTCGATAGCCTTTTCTTTCTCACTGATTTTAAGATCTTTTCTTCATCTGGGTTACTCTGAAATTTCTGTTCTGTGATTTATTTTTTAAAATTGATCTTGCTTAAGATTTATTGACTCGTTGGAGATTTGTTTTTCACTAGTCAGTTTTAGAAGTTCCTCAGCCATTATCTCTGAAAATTTTGCTTCCCCTCTATTTTATCATTCTAGAAACCTCAATTAAGTATATATTGGAAACTACTAACCAAAGGCCACATTAACAAATTTTTGCTTTGGGACTTTGGAGTCAGAGAAGAAGAGTTAATTCTAGCCCCATACGTGGGTATAGGCAGGCTTGTGGGTAGAAATTCTCAAAGAAGACATATGTTACCTGCTCAGTCACTCCACCAAGAGTCAAGGCCAAATGGTCAAGTACACTGCTCTCTCCCTCAATGGGTCAGGTTTAGTTTTAGGTCACACGTTTAGGGAATCTTGGGGAGTTCCTATTTTCTTGCAATGATTCCTGTAATCACATGCCCTTGGGCTCAGGCCCTGTAGTTTGTCTGCCTGTCTGGCCCACTAAAAGCAAGAACCTAAGATCTGCACCTTCTATCAGGATGACCGACACTTGTTTATACCTCTGAATCACACTCTCTTGTGTTTTTCTTACTTTACCCTAAGGTCAGTCATGATAGGATAAAAACTACTTGATCTAACCTTTAGGCTCTCTGTACTAGGTAGGAATGTTTCTCTGCGTATCAAATTGGCCATATTGAGGCAAACATATCAATTATTCCTCATTTTAAAAACATTTCTGAAATTCCATGAAATCAAGCTGGTCCTATCTAAATGGCTTAAAGCCTGTACCAGTGCAAAGTAGGGGCCTCACTGTACAAACTCACATAGAGCTACGGTGTTTAGGTCAGAAGGCAAACCACGTGTCCAAGGCCTGTTGACCCACCTTTTTCCTCCAACTGTTACAGATATGCTGTGTAGGACCCAGACCACGATGGCTCTGACCATTCATTTACCACAAGGAGAGTACAGGGGCCAGCAGGGCACAAGGGCCAGGAGTCCAGCAGCTGAGCTCTGGCAGAGGTTCTCTCAATTTTTCTGAAAGTGAAGGAAAGTGAGTGCATTGCTAACATGTGTTAAATGTTTATGGACTTTACAATTTTTTTTCTGAAAGTTGTTCAATGATTCAATTTTATTTTATTGGGTTTTGCTTTAACATTTTATAAAAATCTGAAGTTGCATGCATTCCTTGTATATCTTTGAAACTGCTAAAGTTTCACTTTCATGTTGTGACTTATTGGTGCCAACAGGATTGCATGGTTCTTTGCAAATCAAATTCCTATATCTATTCATATATCAAGAGCATTCAAAAGTGATTAATGTTCCCCTCGCATCATCTTGACTTTGTCCAAATATGGAGGAAAGGTAAGTACATGCGAAGGCTTCAAGTTCCCTGAGACTTAACTTAAAAGTTGGCTCCTCCTTGAGGCTTCCCCCACTCATCTCCTGCCATCCCAGACAAGTACCCTGTGATCTCTCAGCACTTCATGCCAATGTAAATTTCTGATCTGGCTGGGTTGCCTGTCACTATTTGTGTGTAGGTTGCAGGAGATGCCCAGTCACTTAAGCAGGAAGACCACATATTAATTCTCTTGATAACTCTAGCACCTAGCATAAGGCCAGTCCTATAGTAGATGTCCAATAAATGTTTATTGAATCAATGCAAGAAATTTTAAATTATTTTAATTGCCTAAAATTGTGTTATATTTACAGCTTAAGTTCAATGAAATTAAGATAAAAGGTCAAGGTATAAACATCAAATTTTAATTGGGACAATACTTTTAAAAATGTACTCGTTGGAGGGCTTTGAGGTATAATAGATCCTGAACTCTATTTGGTGTTACTTGGGTGACTGAATTGTGTGACGTTTTTCCAAATGAGGAATTAACTTAATAGCATCTACAAATACTAGAGCTGAGAAGGGAACTTTGAAATCACAAAACATAATAACCTCTCTTTCTTCTTCCTGCTCAATTTTATTCAGAGTATCCATCATGACTTCAAATGATGTAATTTTAATGTTTTCAGGCTCCTTTTCTACCTCTCCGGTTAGATTAAAATCTCTAGCAAAGTTGAAATCTGCTATGTTCCCACCTTCTAAATTAATGCCTGAGGCATGGTAATCTCTTAAGAAAGTTTTATTAATTGGATGGTGTGTTAGCCTTCTGTTGCTGTGACAAAATGCTGGACATAAATTACCAGAATAGGAGAAAAAATTTACTTTGGCTCATGTTTTCAGAGGTTTCATTCCATGGTTGGCTCAGTGGATTATGGCCTATGGTCAAACAAAACATACCATGGCAGACGAGTCTACTCACTTCATTGTGGCCAGGAGCAAAGAGAAGAGAGAAAGGGAGAGGAAGGTGTCAGAAAAAAAACAGATATTCTTCGAGAGCACACCCCCAGTGACCTACTTCCTCCAACTAGCCCCCACCACCTCAAGCTGACACTACCTACCAGTAGCTCATTAAGTTATGAATCCATAAGTGGGTTAATCCATTCATGAGGTCAGAACCCTCTTGATCCTCCCAAAGGCTCATCTTTGAACACTGCTGCATTGGGGGCCAAGCCTTCCACATATTGAGTATTTGGGGAACATTTAAGATCCAAACCAAAACAGATGGATAAATGGACAAGTAGGTAGATAGATGGATGGACTGATGGATGAGTTGGGTGTGTGGGTGGATGGATGGATGATAAATGAATAAATGATTAATGATGTGTGCAGATATGGAAAGGGACTTCCAGGACTTCCCACACCTTTATATTCCAGAACTCCTCCAGACCTTTGTATGAAATAACTCAAGTCCCCCAAATCAAACCTCAAAATTCTCTATTTCATTCCTCTTTTGGGATTTTAGGGTACCACTGCCATAGTCTAGGACCCAACATTCTCACTCATAATGTGTTTCTGTGCCTTAGATATTCTTATATTCTTTTTCATGTCAGTGAAGGATGTTATCAGTCAAGATCTGTGTGTCAAGTGGTCAAAAGTGAGATACGGGAGGTCTCCTTTTACAGATGTTTCCAAACCTGAAAAAAGCACAGGAGCACCCATCTACTGGCTTATTCAACAAATCTTTAGCGAATACCTATTATACACCAATCAATAGTTCTAAGCACTTGGTTGCATCAGTAAACAAAAATTTAAAAATTCCCTTTCTTGGTGGAGCTTAAATTCTGTTGGGATTGGGGTGGCGGAGCAGGAAAGAGATACAAAAACTGGTAAGTATCATGAGAAATTAGACAGTTTGGCAAGACAGTGATAAATGGTATGGACGTAATAGAGCAAAGCAAGAGGACTGAGGGATCTGGGAATGCCATCTTACCCTGGCTTCTGTGTTAGAAATAATCTCCAGAGCTACGCAGGCACACACGCTAGGGTCAAAGGGAAACCAGAGAAAGTCCCACTGCACACGCCACACAGGCACATGCTTACACATCCCACACACATTAGCTGATGACTTATCCACAAAGGAAATGTGCTCATGTCAAATCCAAATGGAAGCCCATGGCCGCATGGACAATACTGCTCCTAAATGGCCAACTGTGTGTCTCCTCCAGCGATATAAATCCTGTAACATCCCATAGTACGTGTAACCAACCTCTTCTCACACTTTTAGGAACAGGAAGCTCACTCTCTCCAACAAAGTCAACTTGATTTTTAGATACCTGGAATAGTTCCCACTTTCTTCAGTTAATTAACTGAAATCTGCCTGCATCATTTTCATCCACTGCCCTAGCTCAACAAATGCCTCGGAGGAAGATGGAAGGAACACGAGCTTTGGAGCAGTCAAGAGCTTTCTTTGAGCTACAACCCCACGTTTCTAGCTAAGGACTTTCTGCAAGGCACAACTTTTCTCATCTATAAAATAGGGATAACGTACCGTACAAACCCATTGTGAGCTCCAAAGTGTCATTTGTATTACAGGGACTCATTAAACATTAATCAGCACTAATCTGAATACCATATTTATCCAAATAAATACAACACAGTATCTGCCTTCTACAGGGAGACATACTCTTAGAAAAGTCATCTGTTCCTTCAGCAGAGGTACTGGATAATTGACTAAGGAATTCTTACCTGTATACAATCTCAGCCTTTTCTGTATATGCTCATCCTGTTGCCTGGCCTTCCCTCTATTTAGTGATTAATTGGGTTAAAGAAGCATCATTTTGGAAAACTAACCCTGGGCTCAGGGTGGCTGGAACATATGGGTGATAGGAGAGTCTGGACTGAGATTCTGGAGTCCAGGTGCTCCTGGTCTAGCTGGACCCAGCTCCCTGTGCTATGGTGGACAAGTCATTTTTCTTCTTTGGAACCTGTTTACCCTGTGTGTAAATAGTGAGTGAGTTAGATGGAATTGTACCCTTTCTGAGCTGTAGCTCAAATTGATGTGGAGGAATGTACAGGGAGAGGGACCAGTCCTGAACCCTTATAATCGTACACCAATTCTTTGAATAATACAGCTTCAGCAGAGAAGTGTTCCTGGCATTTTTATCAGCATTCTCCCTTTATTGCTGTGGAACTTCAGTCAGATTTCTAAGTGGCAATGCAAATCGCCTTTGATTAATACTAGGAAACATTCCTTGAACTTCCCGCTGCACCACCTTCTAAAACGATAATTGTCTATTCAAAGGATCTTAATTATAAGATCCTTGACTCAAAATATAAAATTGAATCGAGCATACGAAATAGAAGTATACCTGAATCCCTGGGGGATATGTGTGCACACACATGCACGTTACATGTGTCTGTCTAGTTTTAAGAAAACTGAATCAGAAGCCATTTAAAATTCTTCCCGAGATGACTTGTCCAGAATGATGCTAACCGGTTTAATGAAAACCCAGCCTGAAGATAACCTGGCAAGATCTATTTGCAAAAGCCATTCTTGCCACTGGAGCATTTCCGAAACTGTTTTGAGAAGCCCTCCTGCTCATCTCCACAGCAGTTGCTCAAGTCCTTGTTCCCCTGGGAAGCAGAGGCAAGCTGTGGGGAGCAGTGTCCCCTGAGGAGGGTAACTATGGTGTAAGGAAGATCATGTGGTTTGGGTATTTTATCCAAGAGCAAATTAGAGGAAGCCATTGCATTATGAGTCCCTCAAAGTGTTTATGGGAAAACAATTGCAGGCGAATTTTAGTTTATAATCTTTCTCTGAAAAACAGTCCCTCCAAAAGAAAAGGTAGGGGAGGAGTCGATCTTGGATTTAAAACAGGCTGTTTCCTGTTTCTGGCCTCTGTTTCCTCGACCACAGTGGTGGGTAAGGGGTACTGAGGAACACAGTAAAGTTTAACCTGAATATTAAAAAATTATGGGAGCAACTTCCAACTCTGGGGAAACTGAGGAAGCCATTCTGAGCTCTCTGGGATTCATATTCCTGGGCAACAGAGATGTTCCTCAATAAGAGGAAGGAGATGACGCACTGAAGACCTACCAGGGAACAGGATGGGTTCAGAGTGTGTGGGGAAGACACTGCAGCTATGAGGAATGGCCCCAGACTTCAGGAGAGGGAGCATTAATTCCCGAAACTTCCATCAAGGGATTGAACCCGCTCTTTGGCCAAGACACCTGCCTGCTCTTGTTTGCAGAACCCATATCTCCTACCTCCAGAACCCCAGTAACAGAAATCCGAGGAGAGTTTCACTTGTAAAAAGCTTCTAGAACCCCAAATCACCTTCTCTCAAAATCAGGAAGAGGCAGCAAACAAGGCCAGGTGGGGGTCTGGTGGTTGCCACCTCTCCTGTTCCCCATTCTTTGAGTTTGGGGAAGTAAACATTACATGGGAGCTCCTAGGGTGAGTAAGCAGCTTGGGAAGACAGCAGGGATTTCCCTTCTGCTCCCCTGCAGAACTGTGCTGCTAAAGGCCTGCTTTAATCATTCACAAAGGCCTGACTCAGCCTGGGCCACTCCTCCCTCTTGGCTCAGTCTCCTCAGTAGCAGCAGGGGGCCGAGGTTCTCCTTGGTCCAGGGCTCTGAGATGGCCAGGAACCAGAGCCAAGCTGGAAGCAGTGCGTGGTTCTCACGGTGGGTGGGTGGCAGGCTCCCATGCCCACCCCCTTTGTGGGAGTTATAAAGTCAGGCCTCTTCACAGCTGCATGTGGCCCCAGAGACTCAACTCGGAAAGTCCAAAGCTAAAGGTTTCAGAATTAAGGAAAGCAGGATCAGTCGGAACCACGGCCTGTAGCCCTGGCCTTTCTGTCGGGTTGTAGCCAACCTCAAGTCAGGGACATCTGTAAAAATGCCATCGTTCTTCTGAGCGGACCTGGAAAATCACCCAAACGGAGGCAAATAGGCAAAGACCGTTTCTGCTTTTGATGGATGTCAAACTGGCTTTCCCAGGGGTTCATCTGAAATTTGGGGTTGCATATTTTCCCAAATCAAATTTTTCTTTCAAAAGACAGTTTCCTATGCTTCAGATGACAGATGTCCTACCTGTAAAAGACGAAAGCCTACATTAACTTAGCAAGAAATTAGAAAATTAGAAAAATCCATTTTGGTTAAACTGGAAATGAATAAGCCAGCTCAATGAGTCATGTTCAAAGTGTTATGTTATTTTACTTTAGATTTATAAAAGTAATTGTTCTGGAAATGTCTGTTGAACAATCTTACATACCGTGGTAGAATTATGCAAGAAATGGTAATTAAACAAATGGATCCAATTGTCTCCCGAGTCTTCCATAGCCTACAAGGTTCAAGTTCGCCAGGCCCCTGGTTACCTCCTTGATCCCATCTATCATGAGTCTTCCTTCTCTTGCTTTGTCCAGTTACACGGGCCTTCTTGATTTTCCTTCAACATGTGGAGAATGATGTGACTTCAGAGCCTTGATCTTTCCCCAGGGTGAGCTACTCTCCTCGTGGAAATCCACCTGGCTGCTTCCTCCCTCCCCAAAGGCCTCAGCAAGGCCTCCTCAGGGCAGACTACCTGAAATAAAGCTGCCCTCCCTCAGCTCCCCACCTGGCTTCATCGCACTGATCACTATTTGGTGCTATATTTCAGAATTTTCATTAGTTCACATGTGTATCCTCCATGAAATTGCAAACTCCAAGAGGCCAGGAGCCTCAGTACTGCTGGATCCTTCATGCCTGAAGTGGTGCTGGTACACAGAGACCCCCTGATAAATACCTGTTAAAGGGAAGTAGGGGTGCTTGCTATTTTTCAGATAGTACAGTATGGCTCCTTCATATTATTGCAAAAATGCCCTCCCAGACATCCTTTCTTCATCCACCCTCACATCCTCCCATGTCTTCCCATCTGTTAGCAGAGTTTATGGTTACCTTAGCTAGAATTTCACCGCATGTCTGGTTTTCAAACTCAGCAGCCACATTACACCAATTTCTTCTTGTTCATACCTATCCCTCCCTGGGTTTTATGCTTTTGAAAGGTAGCAGCAGCATGTTCTTGTCCATCTATTTTCCCAGTGCGGAGCCAATTTCCAGACACATAGTAAGTATCCTGCAAATATTTGTTGTGTGAAGGAACTGATGAAAGATATTCCATTCAAAGAGAAAGGAATGAGCAGAAACAGGGAGAAAAGGCATTTCAGGGCTCTCGAAGGCAGAGTGGTTGGGAATGAAATTTGAAATCAGTTCTATTCAAACTTGAAGTCAGTGTCTACCACTTGCAAGTTCATTAGCCTTGAGTATTTTAATTGTGCTAAGCTTTGGCATCCCTTCTGTAATCCAGGAATAGATCCACCTGCTCACAGGACTAATAATACAATGTAGATAAGTGCCTGGCGTGTGGGTGTTCTTCCTTCTTTATGATGCACCATGGCTCCCCATTCTTAGAGGGTGATCATCAGTTCCCAGGCCTGGACAGTTCCTCCAAATTGCATTAGCTCAGAGGGTTACTTCAGTCTGAACTGCATGGCCATCTGAGACATCTCTGTAATCACTCTAGGAAAAGTCTTCACCCAGAGCCTTCCTGAGAGCAAGACCCAGGCACAAATTTCTCCACTTTGGTTTCTTCTTTGAGTTTAATTATCAGTTGAATAACAGAATCTTTATAGGCCTTTAAAAGGGACTATCCTCAGTTCAATATTTTAAAAATTCTTTCAACTTCCATTTGTTTTAGTTCCTTAATTTTAACTTTTATCTGAATAAGAAAATTTTTCTTCTGTATGATCTATTTCTAACTGTATCTCACAATCATGAAAGAAGATTTCTTCAAAACTAACTTATGATTCCATTTTTACAGTTTTGGGGGCTTCTTCCCATTTGAGTTCTCCCATTTGAGTTCTCTGAATTCATGCAGAAAGAAACCCTGGTGGCGAACAGGAGTTTCTCAGTATTAGTGATGGAAAAGTGTCACTAGGAAATATGAGATGAAGCCTACATGAGTTTTTGCTCCTTCTTTCTAAGTTCCAGACCTGGAACCCACACCTGAGTTGAGTCGGGTCTTATGAGAACCAGCTACCTGGAACAATACTACTTGTCTTGTTGAGTATGGAGAATGCAAAAAGAAAAAAAAAAAAAAAAAAAAGACAATTCATGAGTAACATTGTTTATACAGTCTGAAAGAGCAATGTCACACATCCACTAAAGGACACTCACCATCTCAACAATCTGAGACAGGAGCTAAGAAGCAATCCTTTTAAGTGGGATGAAGTGCCTATGTTATAGCTGGTAGGAAAATGGAGGCAGGGATGGGCTATTGCTTTGGTGGTTTTCTGCCTTTTATCCTACCTAGAAGATCCCTAACCCTCATGGGTTCTCCTTTCAGAAGACAGGCTCCTTCTGGAAGATAGGCTCCTTCTGAGCGAACTCTAAACTACATCCAGTTCCTTTGATTCTTCCTTACAGTATCTATTTTGGAACTATTAACTATTTTTGTCAGCACATTCCTAGATCCCTTTTAAATTCCACATTTTCTGAGTCAAGGAATCCCATAAACAGCTCCAATGGCCAAAATCAACCCCATGAGAATCAGAAAGATTTTCCAGCAATGGAAAAAGCTGCTGAACAGCATGTCTGATGAACAACTGTGACACTCAGAGCTCTCCCTTCTCACCTGGTGAATAAACAGCTCATTCCTCTCTCTGTACTTTCCCTGATGGCCTTCACCCGTCCATTTGGCCAACCCCAAGGTCAGGAGGATTCCGAATTGTCATCCAGCTTTCCCAGGGACTTTCTTTAATGCCAGTTTACATCAGAGGGCAGTTTAATGAATATATTTGCCAGTCAGGGATCTAAGATGTTAATTAAATTGCTGAATAGCCCACTCCTCCAATTCACCAAGGGGGACAAGAGCCCCAGGTAAAGCATCTGAAAAGGTCCAGTCTCCAGTTTTTAGGGACCATAGGGGCCTGGAAAAGAGCACTGTGGTCCCAGTGCCAAGAGATGAAGGAGGAGAAGATCGAGCTCACAAGGAAAAGGTGATCCCCTGAGGGCCAAAAGAACCAGTTGTCCTTGGGCAACTAATAATAAGCATGAAAACAATGATAATAACCACCTATACAATATTATATAGCAAGTCCTTTCTTCCCATGGTGAACTGTGAGTCTATTACAGTTATCTTGGTAATTAGAGAGGCAGCTGATTCTAGGTAGACCAAGCAATGACGCTGATATCAGTTTTCTGGTGTGACCACTCTTGAGGGCTGGGACCTTGGGCAAATCATAGGTACCTTTTGGTACCTCAGCTTCCTCATCTGGAAAATGGGTATGATAATGCCTGTATCACAAATTATCTTGTTGCTCAAATGGGACAGTACAAAAGCACTTTGGAAACTTAAGTACTATACGAACTAAGGATGTCATTATTGCTAATAATCATTCTTACTCCATTATTCCTGCAAAACACATAAAGGGGTGAATATAATCCTTTATCCATTTTTACAAATGAAAAAAATATGTATAGAGATGCCCAAGAGATCATAATGTGGAAAATATCATGAGTTTCAGAATAAACTGGACTTGAATCCCATTTACTAGCTGTGTGACCTGGCAGTAGTAACTAATTTTTCTAAAGTTCAATATTTTTCTGTAAAAATTGGAGTTTTGTAGAAATTGCCTGAGTTGAAATAAGTAAAACATCTGAGACATTGTCTGACATTTAACAGGTAATCAAAAACTTTTGTATTTAACTCCATCCATTATACAAAGCACATTTATTTTGGTAAAGCTTATTTTATCAAAAACTTGGTACTCTTCTGTTGTTTCTGCAAGATCATGGTATACATAGTTCTTAACACTTTTACTTTGTGGATCAATTTGGTTTTTATGTTCAGCACTACAAAAAATACAGAGTCACAATTAGAAAGTCTGGGAGATTGTCTTTTCAATGTGACAAGTAGGAGCAGTAACCCCTTTGATAATCACAGAATGTTGTTGATAGCAATGCTTAAAGGCCAGGTTAAGCACCTGAGATAGGACATTAATTTCCAGAATATACAAAGAACTCAAAAAACACCAAAAAAAAAAAAAAAAAAAAAAAAAATCAAATAACCCAGTCAACAAATGGGCAAAGGAAGTGAACAGATCCTTCTCAAAAGAAGAAATATGAATGAATTCAAAATATGAATAAATGTTGAACCTCTCTAGCAATTAGAGATATGCAAATTAAAACTACACTAAGACTTCATCTCACTCCATCATAACGGCAGTTATTAAGAATACAAGTAACAAATGTTGGTGAGGATGTGGGGAAAAAAATTCACCTATACATTGCTGATGGAACTGCAAATTGGTTCAATCACTCTGGAAAGCAGTATGGAGATTCCTCGAAAAACTAGTAATAAGAAGCACCATTTGACCCATCTATCCTACTTCTTGGTATATATATCCAAAGGATTTAAAATCAGCATACTATAGGAACACAGTCACATCAATGTTTATAGCAGCACAATTCGCAATAGGTAAGCTATGGAGCCAGCCTAGGTGCCCTTCAACAGATGAATGGATAAAGAAAATGTGTTATGTATACACAATGGAGTATTAGTCATTAAGAACAACAACTTTGCCAGACCCAGTGGTGCACCAACCTGTAATCCCAGCAGCTCAGGAGGCTGAGGCAGGAGAATCACAAGTTCAAAGCCAGTCTCAGCAAAAGCAAAGTGCTAAGCAACTCAGTGAAACCCTGTCTCTAAATAAAATATAAAATAGAGCTGGGGATGTGGCTCTGTGGTTGGGTGCCCCTGAGTTCAAGCCCTGGTACACGCTCCCCCAACAACAACAACAAAAAAATACTTTATGACATTTTCCAATAAATGGATAGATCTGGAGACTTGTGCTAAGTGAAATAAGCCAATCCCAAAACAACAGAAGGTTGAATGTTTTCTCAGACATGTGGAAGCTAACCCACAATGTGTGTGGTTGGGGAAGACTACAAGTGCAGAGGATTAGACAAAGGGGAATGAAGGGAAAGGAGCGGGGATAGGAAGAGGAAAGACAGAGGAATGAATCTGACATCATTTTCCTATGCATATATACAGATACACCACAGTGAATCCCACCAACCTGTACATCCACAGGAATAGGGTCCAAAGTAGAATAAAATAAACAAATGTCAAGAAATTGTTTTAAAAGGCCAGGGTCAGTTTATATCGATCATATAGATTATGTAGGACAAAAGCATTTCCCCTCTACTGCTTAAAAATTAGTTTTTAAAAAGGAGAAAATTGGGGTGAAAGGAACCATAGATGTTACAAACCAAAAATTTTGAAGCAGAGTGACAGGGGCATCCCAGCCTTTCCCTGGTGGATCCCAAACAGCACAGGAAGAGCTTAACTGAGTGAGACTGGGCAAGGGCCAGGGCACCCAGCGGTTCTGGGCACTGTGAATCTCACTTTCTGTCGGGCACCAGCTGAGTTCTCCACACTGCTGTGATCAACCAAATCATTTGTCAGGGGATTTTGGACAATCGGAGAGACAATGGGGTTTAAAACTTGTTCTGAGCTCCCTGGAGAAAGGAGACCTTGGGTATCAACCTTCAGGTACAATCCTAAGAAGCAAGCCCAGCTCAGATCTGGGCAAAAGAATAGTGCATGCGTGTGTGTGTGTGTGTTACAAGTATGGGCTTGTGTCTGTATATGCCTGCATGCACGTATGTACTCACACTCATGCACACACTCCTGCTTCCTGCCAAGGAGAGCAGGAAAGAGCAAGCCCGAGACCAGGAGGGGCACCAGGGTCATGGCTGGCCTGGCTCACGGGGGCGGTGTGGTGGGTTCTGACTGTGAGCATAGTTCTCTCTCCCTGAGACTCTGCCTTTCCCTCCTTCTCCAGTGAACACCTCCTCCTGCTGCTCTCCAGACAACTGACCTTTTCCAGAAAAACATCTGTAGCCTTCAGGGTTTCGTCCCATCCACAGCTCAGTCCATCCCACCCTCTCCTGTTACAGATTTCAAAAAAAGCTCCTCTCCCCTCAGCAAAATATCCCTCTTTGTGGCATTGATGAGTGTGGGGGTCCTCTCTGCCACATCCCGCGTGGAAGAGAAAAAGGTTTACTACCGGAGGATGGTCTTGGCAGTATATCACTCAATTACCCAAAAAACTTATGTACTCAATAAACACACAAGAGCCAATACTCTTTTAAATGAGAGGGGGCATGACAGGTCTGGCCATACCAGCTCTGGCCTCTGACAACAGCTTGGAGTCACCCAACTCTCTTTTATTTATAATATACAGGTAAAGGGGGCAAGGACAGGGAGGAGCTTCTTCTGTGATGGACAGGGTAGGGTAGAGTTAGGGGAACCATTCTCTTAGGGGGAATACTGCAGGAGGAAACAGGGAACCACTCCCATGCAGCACCACATACTTCCGGGCAATTCCTGGAAGCTAGGCCTCTGTGTCCCATGGCTCAACCTAGTCTGATTCTGCTAAATAAGGACGGCTTCCACAGATGAGGAGTGTGATTCTTTAATATTTATTGGATTAAGCGATCATAGTTTGTCTCAGTAACTGGGCTGAAAGCTTCCTGGGAGGAGGGGCAGTGTATATTACTTTTATTAGTGTATTTAGGTACATGGTAGATACCACAAAAACACTTGTTAAGTATGAATGAATGATGAACGAACCAATGATTTACTGAATCAATCAACCAATATCTTATCTTAGGACATTTCCCTCACTCATAGAATGGGAGCGATAAAGCCTATCTGTCTGCCTCTTAGACAAGAGGCAGGACTACCGCGGCACAAAACCAGCTGCTAAAAACGTCTCCCCTAGGAAATCTGGAAGCTGAAGGCCTCAATTACAGCTCCGTTCTCCAGGGAGCCTGATGTGATTGGTCTGGAGAAAGACCTACACATTGGAATTTTTTGAAGATTCCCAGGTGATTCTAAAGGGTAGCCTGGGCTGAGACCCATTGCACTGACACTTAAGAAGTCTCAAGTGGAGTCGTTTCTGGTCTCTGTGTTCCAGTTCCTCCTTGTTCAGTGCACAGAGGAAATCTGCAAATAGATATTGCCATTACGAGGTACTAGGGACTGGGATGAAATTTTGCACTAGCAAAAGATTAAATGAAGATCTTTTTAAAAAAAATTTTTACATTATCTCTATTGAGGTAGATTGTTCGGGGATGACCCTTTGGGGTCATGCCCTGAATTCCATTCTGACCTACAAGTCAGAATTCACCAGGCAGAACCAGGGGCCTTCCAGTGCAGGTAGCAAACAGCAAGCCCAAAGGACTTTTTACACATCTCTGAGCTGAAATGCTATAGGCTGCTGTGAGTTATGGAAACGACGCCAGATTAAACACTCTGACTTACTGGCTCATGAGGAGACAGGCAGTCCCAGGACTCTTTGATGGAAGAAAGGATCAAACCAATGGCCAAGTGCAAAAACTAATGTGGAAAGACAGTTCAAAAGCAATCAGCCAGCAGTGGCCGTGAACTCAAGCCCCGGTGGTGGATGGTTTAGGCAGGTGTTTCCCCGGGTGTGATGGCCCAACCAAGCAACAGCATCACCATTTGGGAACTGGCTAGAAATGCAGTTTCTCAGGCCCCACTTCAGAGGCACTGCGTCACCATCTCTGGGGATACAACCCAGGGCCCTGGTTTTCACAGGCCCAGTCTTGATGCTGATGCAACTTAAAGCTTGAGGTCTGCAGGTTTATGGAAGTCCCAAAGGGCTGAAGCTTTTTTTTTCTTTCTTTCTTTTAAATATAATTCACAGAAGTTGATATAAGGGGCCCTGTCCTTTTTATTTCCTGGCAAATAAACATGGGTTTTGAGATACTCAAGAGGCCCGAAATCACAAGCAGCTTCCTCTGTAGGACATTGAGCCGACACAGACAGCATGTCATGTAGCAGGCAGGTGCTGCTCCCTAGCCACAGAGGGGGAGGAAGTCTTGGTCGGTGTGGCAGGGTAAACAGAGGACCTCCCCCAGTCACAGCCTGCCAAGCGCGCCCATGGGTCTGGAAATCAGGGCAAGGCAGGATTCCCACGTACCAAATTAGAACTTGGAAACAGGTTAGTTATCTTGGACAGACTTTGCACAAAGGAATGTTATCACCTTGCAGATCTACACAGATCTGTATGAAACTGAATTGAAATCATAGAGTCTTTCAAAGACACAGCCACCAACTGGGGAGAGTAGTGGCATTATCAGATGCCCATGCTTCACCCTGCACAGAAAAATCAGGGAACTGAGTTTCTGTAGACTGTCTGCAGCTGAGCTCTCCTGACCACCATGGGACATAGCCTACCAGCCCCTCCGTTTTTGGCACACGCAGCCCTCGGGGACACTTCTAGATGGGTAAGCCTTTTGCAACTTCCTGTCGAAAGAAGTCTCACAATGTCTTAGAGACAGCAATCAATTGCAGTGTGCTTTATTTTTCAGAGGCAGACTAATTACTCCGTGAGATGAGTGGATCAGCAGGTCGCATAGTGCTGCATGACAACTTCAAGGAAGCATGGGATGCTGGGTAAACCATCTTCTCCATCCCCCAGTTATTAATGGTTAGCACCTCATCCTTTTGCTGTCTCCCTTTCCTCCACCATCAGGTCACATCTTTGGCACAGGGAGGAAAGGTAAAGGGTTGAAAACCAGATGCACCTGAGTTGGGTCCAAAGCTCAGCAGCTAGGATGAGAGGTCACTTTGCTGCACTGAGTCTCGATTATCTGCAAAATAGGGAAATTAACCAACCAAGATGATATTTATAAAAAAAGATCAGCAAATAGCCCACTCTAAAAATCAATGAATATGTTGCTTTTTCTTCTTAGAGGCTGACGTGAAGATTACCTGAGATCTTAGATGAGAAAGGCGCTCTATGTTCTATGAGTGAGTGGTACAGATGTTGACTATTGCATTTTTCTTCCCTGTCCTTCTTACTTTACCTCCTTATTTTACCTTCTTTACCGTGGTTTTGGCTTGCATGGAAGTTTTACAATGTTAGCTTTAGAAAGAAGCTGGCCAAGGATGGTGTGTGTCCTCAGCGGGTGTGCACCTCGTCCGTCTCTTTTACTCCTGGCAACAGTGGGTGGACTCTCCTCATTTTACCAGACAAGGAGCTGCTTATGTCTTTGGGGGTTTTGCTGTTGGTTAGTATCAGAGCAGCTTTTGAGCCCAGCTCTGGAGTCTGATGCTCCACTTTGTATGACACGAAGAATCCTGGAGATTCCTCCCACAGCCCAGATCCTGTGCTGTATCCATGAGGGACTGGTCCCAGGTCACCCGGCAACTTACAGACAGTTGCTCACATCTTCTGAAGCTCAAGCCTGTGCTCCGTGCTTCAGGGGCTTCAGTCACACTTTCCTGACCCAGGAGAGGAAAGACCTATGCTATCTTTCCAACATCAGCATGAATTTTGACAAAGAAACCTCAGAGGCTGGATTCTCTGTGGAGTTTCTAATCCCAGGTGGGGGTGGGGAGGATGGCAGGAGGAGGGGGGCAGCTTTAGAAGCTTAGTTCCTGTTTATCCACGTGCCATTCTTTTAGTCCCTGAGGCTATAATATCCATTTAGAAAGATTAAATAAATGGGATTGGGGACAGAGAAAGAGGAGCGAAGGGAGAGGCAGAGAGAGAGAGAGGGAGAGAGGGAAGAAAGTAGAATTCTTGAAGCATTAAAGAGCCTAAGACCTTACTCATTCTCAAATAGATCTCACTTCCCAAAGACAAGTCCATGCCTTGGGAAATCACAGGCAGGTAGAAGCTGCTTAGAGGATTCTTTTTGTGCTTGAACCTGGCTTTTCT
Source organism: Sciurus vulgaris (assembly GCF_902686455.1). Lineage (NCBI taxonomy): Eukaryota > Metazoa > Chordata > Mammalia > Rodentia > Sciuridae > Sciurus > Sciurus vulgaris. The sequence goes on from NC_136476.1 coordinate 65,613,153, forward strand.
TTCCAGCATTCTCAGGTGCACTGGGGGCCCTGGGAAGGGAAAGGGCTTTTTCAAAAGACACTTCCAGCTCCTAATCTCTGTGCCTACAAACCAAATATTGATTTATTTAGTAAACCAGCCTGTGGAGGAGAGATTGTAAAGCCCTGTTTACTCAGCAGTTGGGCCCCCCTGACAGCTGTTCACCGGGGATTATGATGTCACAGAGGTAATTACACTATAAACAGGGGACAGGGGGGAGAAGAAAGCATGAAAGGGAACTGTGGGCTGTTACCAGGCAACACCAAATACGTAACCTGAAACCCAGCAAGCATGCAAATTTCCTAGGAGCCTCCCAGATGTCCTCACTTTATGGTCAACTCTCAGTTTCAGTTTCAATTTGTTTATTTGGTCTTCCTCAGTCACCAGTGTGGAGATGAGAAAGTTGGAAGAGAAAAGAGAAAGCAAAGAAATGAGGGGAAAGGAGGCGTTGTGCTTTCTGTCGCGGGGGGGGGGGGGGGGGGGAGCTCCCAGGAGAAGACTAAGGAGCTTGATCTCTCTGCAGAGAACTGTAGAGGTCAATGTGCAAGAGGTTAGCTAAGAGGTAAGCCAATGCCAACTAAGACAACCACGGAAGCAAAAAAAGAGAAAGAGAGAGACAGAAGGAAAGAAAGAGGAAGGAAAGAGGGATGGAAGGAAGGAAGGAAGGAAGGAAGGAAGGAAGGAAGGAAGGGAGGGAGGGAGGGAGGGAGGAAGGAAGGAAGGAAGGAAGGAAGGAAGGGAGGAAAGTTACAAAGTAAGAAGATGAATCTGATTGAAAGAGAAAGAGAAAGAAGAGTTCATTGCAGGATCAGACCCTAGGGACAGGAAGGAGCCCCTAGAGTCCTCTCATCCACAGCCCCACCTAGTGGTTGCCCCCTGCTTTACACCTCCCTTGAGGAGGTGTTCCCTGAGGCAACTAGACGCCCTGCCTTTCTTTGGGCAACTTTACCAGAACATTCTTAGGCTAAGCTGAGATGGCCTCCCTGTTCTAGACAGCTCCCCAACCTCATTCATTGAGTCTCCTGCTCAGAAAAAGTCCCTCATTGCCCAACAGAGATTTGGCAACAACCACCAGGATACCCAGTGTTTTTCTTCCCCTGGATACTTGTTCCAGCAATAGTTTTCCCAGTGGATCAGTTTCCGGCAAAATTACTTCTTGCTCAAATGGAACCATTTTTAATTTGTGAATGTTCCTTTTGCAATCTAGAATTTGGAGAGAGACTCACTCCCCCAGGTGAGGTCTGACCTTACCAGTGGAGGATCAATCACATCTCCCCTTCTCAGCCTTATCCTCTCTTCAGAGAGCCATGTCTGTGGCCAGGAGATGTCCAAGTAGGCTAGAGATTGTTACCTTTCAGGAATTCTGCAATCTGGCTTTTAGTTGTTGAAATCCACCATGATGAAAGTATATACACCACAGTATGAGCAGGCAGGACAATTTCCTATCCTGCCCCCAAAAGAACTGGTCCACCACTGTCCCTGACCAACCACTCTCAACATCTTTGGGGATTCTGTGCTTCACAGAGGATGGGCAGAAACCTGTAGCCAGAGAGCCCCGCATGCCTCTGAACTTCCTACCAAGAAAAAAACCTCCCCAGGTGAATGCCAAGAATATGAGAAAGGATGTTAGTTCCTCTTGACTATTTGCCATGCATAGTGACTGTCTTTGCTGACTCTGAGAACAACTCTCTTAGGACTGATTTATTTTATGGCCACACAAATCTCCACAGGGCACACCAGGAGCCAGATGTTGAAAGACCAGGTTGAAAAAAGAAAGAGAAGAGAAAGAGGGGGGAGGAGGGGGAGGGAGGGAGAGATGGGAAGGAAGGAAGGAAGGAAGGAAGGAAAGAAGGAAGGGGAAAGAGAAATCCGTTCCCTGAACTGAATCATACAGGCTGCTTCTGCTGGCATAAATACAAACACAGCAGCTGCTACAGTTAATGGCTTTTCTGCAAACTTGGGAATTTTGTCAAATTTCTTGTCCTAAATTCTAGTCATAAATGTCTAGAATGACAGTTTGGCGACAGCACTCAATTGCAGCCGTGGCTCAGCCACTCCCTCGGTATTTGATTGGAAGCCCATCACTTTCCCTATCTAGGCCTCAGTTTCCCTCAGCCAGTGGGGGTGGAGTCAGGAGCCCTGCCTGGCGGGGCTTTGCAGCTGGCTCCAGCGTGGGCCACAGCACTCGCTTTCTGACCAGCCCTGCAAGCAGAACGAGGCTCTGGGCTCCGGGTGAGCAGCGTTTTTCCACAAGCTAATTCTCACCGCATGGACTTGCTTCCCGTCCCCACTCCTCCTGTTGTCCTGGGGATGGTTTGTTTGTTGTGACCGACTTCTCCTCGGATGATCTGCAAATGCTGATGAAATTGTCTTCAATATTGCAGCCCTGGGCCCTGTTATCTCCCCCCAAATCTCACCAAGCCCAAGCTAATTTTAAGTCACTTCCCTAAACCAGGCACACGAAGGTGACTGGTGCAAAGCCACTGCTCGGCAAAGATTCTTTTTCGGGACTCTGCACCTGCCCCAAGAGTCAAAGCACAACCATGTTTTCTTTGCCACCATTGTGACAGCCTTGAAATTATTCCAGTGCTGATGCTCAACTTCTTCCTACCATGGTCCTTTCTAGAGCCCAGTTCTAGAAGCAAGAGTCCGACTCCCTCGGGCAGCCCACTCTTTCTGCGATCTCTCCCATGGCCACCCACGCCCAACTCCAGCCATGCTAACCGAGCTCGGCATCATATTCCCATTTCCCAAATCGCTCTTCCCACGCATGTGCCTGTGAGCCGATTCCTCTGGATGTCTATTCAGAGAGTCCCTCCCAGGCTTCGCCCAGATCACCCTATATGAATAGAAACCCTTCCACCAGCCCTCCTCAATCCACCCCCAGTTCAGTCTGTCTCCATAGAACATCACATCTGACCACGATGTACTTCCTGTGTTTACTCCTTCCCCGGGAGGCTGGGGCCAAGCACAGGGGCTTTGTTTCCTTCATTGCAGAGTCCCTGATGCCTAGAACAGTATCCGGCACATAACACCTACACCCTAAATGTTTGCTGAATGAATGAATGTACAGTCCGTTCTCTTTATTCATGGATTTTATTTGTAGCTATAAATCAATGCTCAGAGTGATTTCACAGTCATGTGCAGAGCAGTGAAATATCTGGAGTTGCCCGAAACACCTGTTCCCTGCTGAGGCTGAGCCAGCACCTCTGTGATCTAGGGTCTTATTTGCAGTGTATTTGTTGTTATGCATTTTTCATCTTTGTGATTTTTGTTAGTGATTTTACTGGCTCCCAAACATAGCATGGAGGTACTATGTCATGTTTCTAAGTTAAGAAGGCTGTGATGTGCCTTGCACAGAAAATGGATGTATTAGATAGGCTTCATTTGCTTTATATTATTTACAATTACATTTACTTTATATATTGCAAATCTACATATTGCATACAAATTGCAAATATAGATATTTGTCATCCACAGGGCAAATACATTTGTCTTTCCTGTGTAATCAAAAGCATTTCTTCCTGTCCTTGTCCTTGTCATGACTTTGAAGAGTCCATCCAAGGTCCTCATCCATTCTCCTACCATTGGTAACTGAGCTTATATCAAGTTTGGATTACACAATGAGCAGCTTTTGGTAATGTAAATTTTCCCTCCTTGCTCAGGAATTTATTTAATTTGGGATTACTAATTTGATGGGTGCAAAAATCTTTATGGCCCTGAAAGTAGGTTTTCGTGGTGGTGTTAGGAAGAGATTTCTTGGCAGACACACTGCTGGGTTAGTGCACAGGACTTAGAGGCTCACAAAGTGAGGTAACCCTTGTCCTGCAGTTTTCCAGAGAATTCAGACCTGGGAGAAGCCTTGCTGACCACTTACCTCATCATATCAAGGAGAGAAATCGAGGTTAGAAAAAAGAAGGAAGTTGTTCGAGGTGATACATCCAGCCAGGCCTACTTCCTCTAGGTCAGCATCCTTCCCTTCCCCCAGGGTGCCTTCTCTAGCTGTAGAAATGCTGCTTCTTCAGGATTTCTGGATCCATTATATTGTGAAAAGAAAACATGATAGATACACTTTGATTTTTCACTGAGAAATTTAAGCTCACTGTTCGACTCGCTCCTCTCCCTTTATTTCTTGTGTTGGCATAATGACAATAAGAATGTAGAGAGGTTCCGCTATGGAATTTTTTTAAATAAATTTTTTTTAGTTGTAGAGGGACACATACCTTTATTTTATTTATTTATTTTTATGTGGTGCTGAGGATCGAACCCAGTGCCTCACGCCTGCTAGGCAAGTGCTCTACCACTGAGCTCCAACTCTGGTTTTGATAAGGGTACCTCCAGGGCCTGTGTGTTAAAGGCTTGGACTCCAGTCCTTGACACTGTTGGGAGGTGGTCGAGCCTTGAAAGGTGGGGCCTAGTCTGACGTCTTTTGGACATACTCAGCTGTGCCCTTGAAAGGGATTCTGGGAACCCTGACTCCTCTGTTTCCTGAACATATGAGCAAGCAACTTCTTTCACAACAACTCTAACCACGATATGCTGCTTCGCCACAGGTCCCAAAGCAAAGCAAGCTGGCCAACTAATGGTGAACGAAAACCTCCAAAACTGGGAAGCAAAATAAACTTTTTTCAAGTTGATTATTTCAGGTATTTTCTTACAGCAATGGAAAACTGGCCAACCAGCCTCTGTGCTCAAGAACAGACTTACGATATCACAAAGACCAAGAGAGAATCTAAACCTGAGCAGCACAACACTATACCTCTAGCTGACATGTAAACTTTTGTCACTCAACTGTTTCTTTCCTGTAGGAGGGATGAAAATTGCAACTTTGAATACAGAGCAGTACTTTTCTGATGTGAAGATAATGATTGTGCACACATGAATCATGATAACAGTAATTAATGGTTCCAGAAAACGGCAAAAGCCTCCAGGAGTTGTCCACTCCATTAGTACAGTTTTCAAACCACTGTAGAACTTAGCAGCCTACTGCGCTATGGAAAGTTTCTGATGACATCAGACTAGAACTCATAGAATAGTTCGAGTTGACTTGCAGAGTTTTTCAATTTCACAAAATACAGTTCTTATACAACTCCATCCAAGAAAGAAATCCCCTTTCAAGGACCTAATCTCCATGCTAGGCCAATAAAGTCAGTGATTTCTCAAGTTGGCCCTGAGTGAGAGCAGAGCTTTGTAGATGTCTACTTCAGTTTCAATCTTGGATTGAGGATGAGATGGCCCAATCTTCCATCTAAAGGATTTTATTGACATGAGGACAGATTTTCCACTTTTTCTCTATAGAAGTTAGCAGTCCTCTGTTTTTGCTCAAGATTCTTATAGGAGAGAAGGGAGGGAAAGATGTATAAAAGAAATAACATCCTTTGAGTTCCACAGAAATCTCTCATATAAAAGAAAAATATACATTGACCATAAAAATGCATATTCTATTCCCTTAATATTTAGTAAAAATGTTTTCTTTAAACCAAACCAAAGGCTTGTTTTCTTTCCATTTGGATATGATTGTCTTTTATTCCAAACATCAGCTGTCATGTATGTCTTGAATAAAGAGTGGACTTCTCCATGAAGACAGTTCTTATTTGTCCATAAAGATACTTACCTACTCTGATATTGGTACCAATATTAGTCAAGGTTTTTACCTTTTTCATCAGGATCCATCAGCAACTATTTATCTAGTATGCTCTGCATACTGAGCACTACACCTCAGAGCAGGAAATGTACAAAGACTAGAATCCAAATTTAATCAACTTTTTTATTCCTACTTTATGACGTCAGAAAATTTTTCATACTAGATCCTTTCTTGAGGAACCCAGAAGGGAGACAAACAAATAAGCAAAAACAAAAATATTTCATGTTATGTAATAAGGCAATAACATAAAGAAATGTAAATTGCTGAAATACTCAGAAGCAGAAGGAATTAATTGTTGGGGGCACAGACAGAGGTGACCATGGAAGATCCCACTGAGGAGGTTCTTGCTGACTTGTGAGTTTGGAAGAATAACCAGGAATGCTCCAGATGAATGAAGTGGAGAAGGAAAGGACATGTTAGCCAGCTGTAGCCCTCACTGGAAAGGCAAAGAAATGTCACTCACCATGGAAGATATCAGAACATCAGGTGAATACAGATAGAGACATGATATGATAAAAGTCACTGAACATTGCGGTGAACACTTTAGACTCTACCAGACTGCACCAAAACAATTTGACAACTCTTTCAGGCAGCAATATGTCAGCTATGAAGGGGACAAGTGTACCAGAGAGAAAAAAAAATCTTACAGATAAGACAAGAGCTTTGTCAAGGCCTCATGGAGCAGAAGTGAGGAAGGGAGGTCAGAGGAGGCCATATCTGGGCACCTGACAGGAAAAAGAAGTGCCCAGTAAGCTGAAATCCTTCATGGCAGATCATCCTCTCTAAAGAGGGATCAGGAAATAGCTGAACCTGTTTATGAACTACAAGGTGTCCTTCACCTTTAATCTCTGAACTTTTTCTTCCTTAATTAACAGATTCATAATCCAACAGAGAAAGGGAAATAGAAGTTGCTCACTGATTTTCTATGGGCCTAATGGATAGATGCCTCTATGGTTAGAAAGGACATTCGCAGAAATCAGCGAAGGTTGTCTTACTGCAGAGCAAGTGACAAGGTGGGACTTTTGGCAACCAAGGACTTCAATATGGCTGTTGTCAATTAGAAGGAACCAGGGACATGAGTGTCTTCCCTCCACGCCCCTATGAAAGCTAGATGAAACTAGATACATTAAGTTTGCTTGATGGGTTTTCTGGGAGGGAAAAATGGTGAGATGATTGGAATATCCCAAAGTTGTGATTTGGTGGAAAAACTCTTGCCTAATTTTCTTCTAACTAATTTAGCAAATTATGTTTGCCCTCCTGAAAATGTATTCATTTGGGAAAGCAGAAAAAGTAAATATATTCAAAGGGAGCAGATTTCAAAAATGGGAGGAAGAATGCAATATATATAACACATTTACTTCTCCTTCTCTTTATTCCTAGTAACCCTATCAGTTGTCTCTCTACCGAACCAAGAGGAGAATATCATTCTTGGTCCTAGGTCAAAGTGATAGAGGCCTTACAGACTAGAATACCCATGATGTGTCTGATGAATTCTGTCCTAAAAGTTCAGAAGGGCATAAGAATAAACAGCTTTGATATACAATGAGGTAAACACATGATGAGGGTCATAAACCCCCATTCTATGTGATGCACCATGGAATATACTGAGAGCATTGTTAATTCATTTTTTATTAGACCAATCTTTGAAAGAGAATGCCTCGTAATTTTAATTTCAATTATTGTAACTCACATCACTATATTCTGGTTTTACCAGCCCTACTACTTAAAAGTATTTACAACAATTGGCAGTTCTTTTACTTAGAGGCCCACAAATTACAGTTAAAAGTATTGATAATTTCTACTAATCTTTTATTTTGAACATGACATGAATGGAGATGAATGTGGAAGTGAAGTATCTTAGGAACCTTCCATTTTGATCTAAAGGGAAGATTTGTCACCACATGAAAGCACAGTGGGTAATTACCAGGTGGTTGAAATGACAATTAACTCCATTCTTAATAATTATAATTTGACAGACAATAAATCAAGATGGCGGCCATCTGTAAATAAACACCCACAGAGCCAGCTGAATAGTATTGCACAATAGCTTAACCTCATAAAACTAGCAAACTAGTTCTGACGAGTGAGCAAGTAAATCTCCTAAAGACCAGAGAGAAACAAATTATTGGGTCACCATGTTCCTACATTTGTCAGCTGGACACAATTGAAGATCCAGTGTTGTTTTGTTTTGTTTTGTTTTTATTTGATTTTTTTCCTAGGACAATTATTGTTGTTTTCCAGAAAACATTACCTCATTTTAAAATATGGGATTATGATTTTTTGGTCCAAGTGAAACTGTTCTTACAAATAGTTTTACCTCAGAGCCTCACATAGCCCTGGGCATATTTTGCTGTGGTCACAGAATAATAATATCTACAGAGTTTATTGTCCCTCTTTCTCAAAAACCCCTCCTTACTTATATCCCATTACACTCCTCTATTTCTTTTTTACAAGATTCTTCCCTAGATTTTGATAATTATGATGGCATTCATGTCAAACAAGAACAACCCATATTCTTTGTTACCTTCTGCTGAAAGATTTACATGCATCTTTTTGGTTACTTCTCTTAACAGTCCTCTGAAGTAGCAGTCTATATTTTCCCAATTTCGCTTAAGAATATAGAGGTTAAAAATGATCCAGTCACTTTTCAGGGTGATATATCTGGTAAACTGTGGAGCAAAGATTTTAAATCAAATCTACTTCTTCAAAGCCATTGCTCTCAACTTCTTTACTTTACCTGTATGATCTTCGTTATTTTTTTCCAGGTTTTATAATGATCTTTTAAGTTTTTTTTCACTATCTTTTCCTTGATCTACTTTAGCTACTCCCATGCAGCTGTCACATCATTGCTAAGGATCCTAAATCTTCCTTTAGCCCAGATGTATATTCTGAGTGTCAGATCCTTATAGGAACACATTGCTAGAGTCCCTGGCGGGGCTTACTCTTTCATTCAGCAAATGCCTATTAAGTAATTTGTGGTCAGGCACTGTTCAAGGCACAGGGATTATGGTGGGAAACAATGGAAGAACCAGTACCCTCATGGGACATCTATTAAGGAAACAAGAGAGTGCAGAGAAGACAAACAATAGGTAAAAGTTAAAAATAAAATATGGAGTGTGGCAAATGATGTTATCTGCTAAAGAGAAAAAAAGAAATGGGGGTATTGATAGATCAGACATAGAAGAAGGCTACATCTTAAATGAGGTGGTCATAGGAGGTCTCACTGAACAGGTAACATTGAAGTGAAGACCTAAAGGAGGTAAGGGAGGGGAATTCCCTTCCCCAGGCAAGGGAATAGTCACTAGAAAGACTCCTAGGAAGGAGCACATTGGTCATTTCTGAGGAACACCAAGGAGTTTAATATGGCAGAGTGGTAGCAGAGAGAGCTGGTGTGGGAGGAGAGGAAGTCCTGGTGGCAGTGGGCCTGAGTTACAGAATATGGGGAGGTGTAGGTCCAGAAGAACATCACTGTATGTACTTCAGGGTTTTACTCTGAATGAAATAAGTTGTCCTTGGAAAGCTTTGGGAAGCCTCCCATGACCTGGCTTCTCTCTAAGGGGACCTCACAAGCTGCTGTGTTGAGAACAAGTTGAAGGAGGGCAAGGTGGAAAGCTGACAGCATCTCAGGCAGTCATTTCAGTAATTCCATAAAATATGGTGGTGGCTTCCAGGAGAGTGGTAGCCATGAAGATGGAGAAAAATGATCAGAGGCTGAATATATTTTGAAGCAAAAGCCAAAAAGAATTTGAGGAAGAATCAGATATCTAATTTGAGAGAAAGGAATCATGGAAGATTTTCAACCATTTGCTAACAGGGGAAGTTTGATGAAATCAGGTCTCAGGGCTGTATAAACATGTATACAAACAAGATACTTATTGTTTCCTATTCAAATCACAAACACACACACACACACACACACACACACACAAACACGTACACGCACTCCTCTTCCTACATATCCCTCATTGCCCTTACCAATATTACTATCTATCCAAGTATTTGTGCCTGATTTTAAGTCCCTTGGTGATGCTCTGCTCACCATCATCCCAACATTTGAATTAGGCATTCTCTAGCTCATCAGTTCATACCTCCAAGCATTACTCTGGTTCTCATTCCATGATGACACTGTTTTTCTGTGCCAGGGCATGAACCTTCCCCTCAATCTAGGTGATCCATCCAATCAGCCTCTAACCTATCTTCCTTGACCAAGGTCAACGTATTCTTTAAGGAACAATTGAAATAGATGCCCTCTTCTCTGCAGTCTGTCATAAGGTCAACAGAAAAATCAATTACTCACTCCTCTTCCTCAAATATTATTATTCATCAAGCCAGTATAGCTTTTTCTATTTCGGGCATTTGTTGGTACTTTGTAGTAAAGCGTGCATGTGGGAGTGATGAGAAATGAAGCCAGAGGAGGAAAAGAGGAATGAGATCACACAGGACCTTGAGCATCATGCTAAGAGGACTGTACTTCTGCAGTTGATTAGGGAAGAAAGGCAGAGCTTTGAGACAGCAAAGGGTGGGTAAGTGTAAGTCCACAAGGATCCACTCCAGTGAGCCTGAGGGGAAAGCAAATCAGGCAAGACTTGATGGGATCCTGAAATATAGTGGGGATGATAGAGACAGAGAAGGTGGAAGAGATCTGGCTTTTCTGATATAGACTCCACAGAGTTTGTGAATGATGACATTGATTGAGCCTTACCATTTATGAGACACCATTTTAATCACCCATCTCATGGTAGAAATAGCACTTATCCCCTTTGTACAAAGGAGTCAAACTAAGATGTACAGAGATTGACTAAATCGTCTAAGTTGCACAGCTATTAGGTAGTAGAGTCTGGATTTAAATTCAGGCAGTTACCAGGACTGGTATTCTCCCCCCAGTCTACCTCCTACAACATAGTCAATTAATATAAAACTGTACTTAGCTGCACAAGAACATTTTCCTAACTCATATCAGTCCAAATTGAATGTCAACTTCAATATTTTTAGGAAAATCACCCTTCCAAAATATACTGTTTGTGAACAGTGCATGCTATAACTTATGTTTATATGGATGCTTAGCCACTATGTGATGTTTTTCTTAGTCTTTTTTTCCCCTTCAGTCAAATGAGGGGAAACATCTAGCATATGGAAGCATTTCCACACTGCAAGCTATGCTGAAGGAGAATATTATGCAATTTGCAAACACTGTCAAATGAAATATAAATATGCATTAGAAAAATGCTGCATGGAGACAAAAATATCTTTGTATCTATGATTCATTCAGTCAATCATTTTTCATTCAACAAACATTAATCAGTCACCCATGTTATAGCAGGGGCAGTGGTGAGCAGTGGGAAGAGAGGGATGAATAAGAACCCTTTCATGAAGAAACTCATACCTTGTGATTTTTATTTTTGAGGGGTTATGGCTGGATGAAAATATTGCAATTGACTCTTCTTAACCATTTCAAAGATGAACAGAGCTCTGTGCTTTGCTTAAGGGAAACCTATAGTTTCTAGTCTAACTCTGCCTTTTAGTAACTGAACATGCTGCCCCTGCTATCTTAGCCTCAGTTCCTCAACTGAAAATAAGACACCTACATTCCAGAATGGTTGTGAGAATAGGGACTATGTTCGGCCCCTACATACCAGTTTGAGCCAATGAATAGTTAAATGAAGAACTACTGTGGTTTTTTATTTTTCAATTGCTAATGACACTTTCAAGGGTCCAATCAAAATTCACAATAATCATTTTCATTTGTTCTCCAACCAGCAAAGAACAACAACAGAAAGCCTCCATGGTGGCTTCAGATAGGAAGATGACCAGTCAGGAGCTGAGCTGCTGAGTTCTTGCAGAAGCAGATCATGCCTTGTCAACAGCAAATGCTGACTAGGAGGAAGGGTAATATATTTTTTTGATCTCAGTTTCTGAAGGGAGAATGAAATTCGCCAAAGAAATGGTGAGGACTTGCAGAGCTAAGAAAGGAACAGCTAACTACCTAAGAACCATGATCCCATGGAGTGACCATATTGGATTTCTCTTTTGAAGATGTTCCAATAGGTTTTCCTCAGAGAAATGATATGAGAAAAAAATGGTTGATTCTCTTCCGACAAGGATCCTCAATAAACAAGATTCCAGAACCCAAATAGGCCTATCCATCATCCATCTACAATGGGTGAGTCAACAGGGAACACCCCTAGGAACCTGATCATCAATAATGGGCCAGTTGGCTCCCCTGTATCCACATGACAGCATGTTACCATAGAAGGGGAGGAAACCAACAAATACCAAACACACGAGTGTCAAGCATTTTGTCAGGCTCTTTCTTGGGTACAATTTATTGGATTCCAATATTTCAGTTAGGGAGGTTGTTATTATTATTTCCAGTTTACGGGATGAGAAAGCTGTAACTAAGAAGAGGTAAGTTGGAATGACCCTTAAGCTGTCCAACACAATCAAAACAATCCCAACGTTTTACCACTAGCAGGTGGAATTTGAATTCAGATCTCTGTGACATCAAAACCTCTGTCACTGTAGTGTCTTGGAGTAAAATCTGAAATCAGTTGGTGTAAGCCACCTGACTATTCCCCATTTCTCAGAACGCCCTTTGTCCCCACAAGTCTCTGCCCTTCTCTGTCTGTCATGGACCCCCAGGAGGCTGACCTTTATGAAAATCAGACTCTCCCTTCCCTTCCCATTTTCGGTTGTCCTTGGCCAATAGGCAGCACCAGCAAGGGATCAGAAGGTGCCAGGATAGAGAGATTGGGATATTTATTCTCTTATTTCCCCCTGACCTTGTTTGTTTTCCTACATCCACAGGTCCTATAAAGCCACCCTTCTTTCCAGGACTCCAGTCTTGAAGTCCTGCCCCTTGCCCTTTCTTGCTTGTGACAATAAGGGCTTCCTGCTATTGACAGTTCCTGCTTTATTATTTTTTAAATAATTTTTAAAAATTTTTAGTAATCAATGTATATTTTACCTTTTATTTATATGTGCTGCTAAGTATCGAACCCAGGGCCTCACACATGCCAGGCAGGTGCTCTACCACTGAGCCACAACTCCAGCCTGGGGGCTGGAGTCCCTGCTTTCTTGATCATCTTAGCCTGCCTCATGTATCTGTGGATAGTCTCTTCATGAAATTACCCTCATCTAAACCCTTTGGAGTATGCCATTTCTGTTTCCTGCTAAAACTCTATTGAAACATTGAGTTAAAAACTATTGCCTATTTAACTCCACCATTCTCAAGATTCTTAAATGGGGCTTTTGGTATCCAGTCAATGGCACCGACTTGTATCTGAGAGAAATGAATCAGCTGAGATTGCAGCGAGCACGCTCTGTTTGGATATGCAGAGCTTGCTGGAGGGACGATAAACTCCCCACACATTATTGGCAACCACCGTGGTGAATGAAATTTCCCAGTTGCATTTGGAATGTGATGTTTTCCATGAAGCCACGCCATGAAGATGAAATCCGAAGTATATGAAAACACACTTGCAGGCCCTGCCAAGAGTTCTCTAGAATGTATGCAAAATGGAGCTAAAAGCGTTTGTAACTGTGTCCCAGAAAGTGAGACTTCGGCTCGGAGAATTTGACGGAAATCACTTGAGTTCTCCTGTTTGACTTTTGGAAATGATGAATGAGTAATTTGAAAATGAACTGAGAACTATCCCAGCCTTCATGATGATTTTGAAGTTTTCACAGGGCTCCTACCCGATTGTTGTGTGTCCCTGAAACACATCAGGCAAGGGTCAATCTCCTCTGGTTTTCCCTATCCACAGACCAGGGACGCCAACTTGCTTCACTGGGTTGTTGTGATGATCGAATACCATCTTTGTGAGGACCTAACATGATGACAAGCTCATGAAAGAGGCTTCTCCATGTCCAGCCTGTCACATTCCTTCTGAACTGACGCCATGAACCCATCGGGTAACCGGATGTGAAGAAGGATAGAGGGGATCAAGGGAGTCTATTTGGAGGAAACCTGGATCTGGTGGACAATCTGGTTTCACCTGGCCGAGGTCTTGGACCATGTGCTTAGGCAACCTTCCTCAGGCCTTGCTAGAGGGCAGATATTATAGTTAAGCAGTTAACCAACATCTGGTTACTAGAAATATTTCAGTTGATAAATTTTACATTTCATTCAATTTTTTCACCTTGGAATCCTCCCCTAGCTCTCCAACAGATACCATTTTGCCCATGATCATTTATTAAGTCTCTGATACCGTGTGTTTTCATTGCCACTTGATTATTCCATCATTCTCCTATTTCAACCGTCATTTATAACATTTCCTGCATGCCAGGCACATTGCTAGGTACAGAGATTGTGGTTCCTCAGTGAAAAGCAGTTCATATTCCAGCACAGACAACAGATCAACAAATAAATTCTACAGTGCACACAGAGGGAAGCAGGAGGAGTTGAAGCCAAACCTGGGAAAGGTTAAGGCAATTGAGGCACTAGAATGCAAAATTTAAGGTGGTCCTCAATCTTAGGGTTATAGGACTTGCACAAATCACCCTGAGAATGAGAGTCTCCTTAAATTTTGTATCTAACTCACCTTACTTTTATAATTGCTTATAAAATTGTACATATGGATTTCTCTCTAACTAAACTATAAGTTCCAAGCAGTAAGAGACCAACTTGGTCACAGTCATGTATGTAATCCCCAGCATCTCTAGAGATCCCCAACACAAGGTGAGTGCTCAATGTGAATTTATTGAAAGTACTGAAGATCCCTGATGGATGATCACGATTCTTTATCTTTGCAATGGTGCAAGAGTGATAGGCATTCAATAAAAAACATACTTCAAATTTTGAAGTTTGATCTTTCCTGGGCTGCCAAGGCTGGACAGTAGCTCCCAATCAACCACGTGATCAGAAGGGTAAACAATAGATACTCTAGAGTCAGCAAGTGAGTGAGTGAGTGAGTGAGTGCGCGTGTGAGTGAAGGAGGGAGGGAGGGAATTTATCATTTCATACTTCTAATCAACACAAAATTTCTAAGACTGGTTAGTACCTGTGGGCCTCAGTCCTCTGCAGTTCCAGCTCTGTGAGCCTCCTTTTATCAATGAGCTATATGCAACATTAGGAGCTTGAATGCCCTCAACTCTGGTGCTAAACAAAGTTATGGAGCTATTTCCTCCATTGTCCATGTCAGTTGCAACTTGTAAGTGTGATAGTAAGAGCCAGGATAGCCCAAGGGAAGTATCTCTCCAGATTGGGGTCAGGTCAGGGAGGGGGCAAGGCAGTCCGAGATTTCCTGACATGGACCATAGAGTTGTTCATGAGTTGGTGGGGTGAAGGGGTGGGGTGGATAGATGTGATGGGCAGCCCAGGCAGATGGAACCAGCCATACAAAGGCAGGGAGGGAAGAGAGAATGTGGAACTTTTAGGGCACTGCAAGTACTTGATGTGACTGAAGAGTGAGGGATGGGCTAATGAGGTCTGGAGATTGCAGAGATCTCTAACCCTTTGAAGGAGCTTAGACTTTACCCAGAGTGCAATGGGAAACCAATGAAGGAGGCATGGCAAGGAATAGCAGAGCCAGATATGAATTTTTAAACAATTGTACAAACTATGGCTCAGAAGAAGAAGAAAGACACACACTCCAAATTCAATTTGGTAAGTGTATTGAATTCGATTTAATACTTGACTTTGTCAGGACATGTGTGTCTGTGCTTCTCTTTCCACTTGCCAAATCAAACATGCCTATAGCACTGTGTGGAAGTAGCATCATCTGCTACTTAACCCTTTCCTTCTCCAGTGCAGGGAGGGTTGAATGAGCACATTGCCTGATCACTTGCACATGGAGAGGGGCCCCATCAAGTTGCCCTAGATGGGTTCTGCTGCTGGGTTTGTAAGTTTTATTTATTTAGCCAGAGCTAAAAATATGGAAAACAACAGCCTCTGTGCACGTGGATGGGTTTCCCTGCAGGAGTCTGGGCTGGCAGTTATTTTAATTAGCAACACATTTTATAAGGGCAGAATCAGAATTGGAAACATGTCAAGGCCTCTTTTGCTATTGAGTTTGGCAGACTCCTGTGAGTGTGTCTGGGCATGGCAATCAGCTCTTGACTACCCTCCATCTCTCCCAAGGGAATTGTGCACACAGAAAGAGCTCTCTGTACCCACGGTCTCACTGGGGAGTTGGAAGACTTATCAATATCACACACCAAAAGCTGAGGATCTATTCAGGCGTCTTCCTGAGCCCATTCTGGGAGAGCAAATCTTCTCAAGGTAGGCCTAACGTCATTCCTCTTTGATTCAGACCACCTTCTCTCTTCTCAATCCCTTTCTTACCAAACCGTGTACATATGCAACCTCATTTACTAAATTCATCTAACAGCCTCTTTGTATTTCCCAGAATTCTAAAGATAAGATTATGTATGTGTATATGTATATGTATGTGTCTATATATATAGTTCTTGACTTGCAATACCTTAAGATGACTCAGAATGTACTCATATCATCTTAAAACGAATGGCAGCTATGTGTACTGTTCTAACAGGAGGATCTCCTAGACGAATGGATCAAGCTGACAGTCTGCCACTCTCTGTCACTTATCCCTTTGTGTCATAGTCACTGAACCTCTGTGTGCCAGGCATATCACAAGTGCAGGGGGTATAACGGAACAGGTCTCTACCCTTGAGAAACTCTCAACTAAATGGGAAAAGTGACTCCAGACTAATTAAAAACCAGTGGCAAGTGTGGTAATAAGAAATGATCCATGAGTTGCAGAAACCAACCCGAGTCAGCTTCATAAAGATGGAGAAATCGTTGACGGGAGAAAATTCTGTGTTAAATTCAAAGTCATAGTTTGGGAGCAAGCAGATCCCCTGGATGGGCTGGAAGACCGTAGACAGAGCTACTTTCTCAGGATGAGGAAGAGGAGAGAGCAAAAGAGATCCTTATATTCTAAAAACCAAAATGCACTCTAATTGCTAATACATATCTGAGGAAATCCTA
Organism: Sciurus vulgaris; assembly: GCF_902686455.1. Classification (NCBI taxonomy): domain Eukaryota; kingdom Metazoa; phylum Chordata; class Mammalia; order Rodentia; family Sciuridae; genus Sciurus; species Sciurus vulgaris. The sequence goes on from NC_136476.1 coordinate 65,629,763, forward strand.
CTTTGCAATACATTAGGCCAAGGACACTCTGTCCATGGCCCAGCAGGCGAGGATACCCAGCAATAAAGGCAGAAGCCCATACAAAAAACAGCATGATTAAATGTGCTTGGAGCCTTCCTGTCGTTTCTGGTTCCCCACAAGCCTTTGTTTGGCCCAAAATACCTCCTGAAAACTAAAAGGACTATGTAAGGAAGACTTTTTTGTCAGGTTATCAACTTGAACACCTAAACTATTATTTTTTAGAAAAGACTCTTCCATCTGGTCCAACAACTCTGTTACAATGCCTCAGAAACCAAATGATTAAAAGCTCTTATTAATCCATTTTGGAGTACATTTGGGTCAAAACAAAACAGCCTTGACTGTATATATATTTGTAGATAAACACAATATCTTTATTTTATTTATTCATTTATATGTGGTGCTAAGGATGGACCCTGTGCCTCACCCATGCTAGTCAAGTGCTCCACCACTGAGCCACAACCCCAGGCCCCAGCCTGGATCCATTGAATATCAGTTGTCTTGACATTTAAAATACTCTAACACGTGAGATGACTTTTGCTTTGAGGAGCAGCAACCTCAGCCAGAGCTCCTGGCAGAACGTCCAATTCTTCCCAAGCAGAGGCTGCAACAAGAGAGGAGGTGGGGTAGGTACAAGCTTCTTGGTCACATGGAGGGAGCCTGCCTTCACTCCTCGAGCACTCTCTCAACCAGCATGAAGCTCCTGTTGGCCCCTCCTGCCTGTGGGACTTGGTGGGGACCAAGGATGGACCAAGCACAGTCACTAAACACACTACACGCACCTTGCTTCTAGGCCAGCAGAAGGGATGGACAAGAAGCCAGATAGGAAAATGGAAAAGCAGAGTGTCCTAAACAAGGGACCATGAGTTGTAGTGTATACGAAGTTCACAAAGATTGAGAAAACTTGTATGCAGAAAATAGCACTTACCCCAGGCCTTAGCAATATATTTTATGTTTGATAAATAATGTAGATAATATATTATGGAGGGAATACATATTAACTACACAAAATTTAGAAAAATAAGAAATGTTAAAGAAGAAAAATAAGCTCTGATTCTAGAGAGGAACACTATAGAAATATTGATAAATTTTCTAGTTTTCTTTCTTTTTGTATATTGTTACATGTAAAAAATAGATGATAGGGTTGAATTTATATGTTATAGTCAAATAAGCAAGTTATTTCTTTTGCAGTTTTCTAATAATGCTCATTTAGAGGGCCAACTCCATTCTAAAATTTATATCCTGTATTTTAATACATCCTGTAAATAGCATTTCATAGCTAAGCCTTCCTGATTTCCTACACAACTCAAAGACAACAAGACAAGATAAAGTAGTAAAGAAAGTAAAAGAAAACAACTGAAGGAAAAAGTTGCAAAGAAGGAACATGCATACATTACATAGCATATTATTTTTAGTACATATTATGCGCTGATTTGTTGAGCTCAGAGGCTTGTAAAGCTAAATTAGACTTTATTCTTCTCCTAAGAAGAAATTCCCTTTCAATAAACTAAATATGGCCAAAAGCAACTAGAAAATCTTATTGAAATGGTCAAGAATGGGAACAGAAAGGAAACCAAAGTATATTACACTTCCACCTGGCACAATGAGGTAAAATACCCCTTCCCTCTCCCAGCATCCCTGAGAGATGGGAACCAGGATCTCTTTCCACGTGAAGAGACCAATCATCGCGAGGAAAGACGACTTGCTTTAAGTAATAGGTAGCTGAGCTCAATCTGGAACTAGAATCAGCTTCATGGATGTGTAGCCGGAGCTCAGAGAGACCCTGGTGTCTTCATCTTCATATTTTTTAATAATTTTAACTTTGAATTTGAATTGTACAAGTGACATCTAATAAGACAGTGGAGTACTTTCTGGAATCTGGGAGCCTCAAGCTCATGTGCATTCTCCTCTCCCACAACCTCTCTCTCAGCCTCTGTGGGTTCTTGGCCTCTTGCTCCCTCACTGTGGCACACAGCAACCCTCTCTATCCAAAAACCACAGGGCCCTCCACTCAGGCATGCAACTGGATCTTCTTGGTTGGAAGAGGTCTACCTTCTGACCTTGGTCTCTGCCACAGTCTTGGTCTGCAGGCAAGGAGAAGGTCAGTGTCCAGCAAGTGCCCTGTAGCATCTTTGAATGAGACAAGGCACTGCGGGTCTTTGCCAGCAGCAGTATAACATGTCTGGAAGGTGATTGACTGGTGACCTCTCACCCACTCCCAGCCAGCCAGGAAAAGTGTCCCTGTTTTGTTCCCTTAGATGATGTCCATTCACCATTGGAATGGCCATCCTATGGCAAGAGGAGACAGACTTCTCTAGCTGAGGCCTCCTGTTTCAATTTTCATAGGCTCAGCCAATTCCATGATCAGCCCTACCAAGAATCTAGAACAGAATAACCTCGAAGTCGGCTTTCTTGTGACATCAGGATAGCATTCAACCAACCTCACATCAGATGTCCAGGCAGACTGCTGGCAGCTTGGCTGCAGTGACTCTGATATCCCACATCAGCTTCCAGAGAGGACATTACCCCTCTTCCTGCCCACATAGTAGTCTCGGTGGTGCCACACAGTCCTTCCTTCTCTCTCCACATGGGGCAACCCCTCTGGTTTAATGTAAAGAAGCAATTATCCATCTGCACGTGCTTCAGGGCAGTCATGCTGGTGGCCACAGGTGGGTGGGGTTAGACAGACCTGAGAGTTCCCGGAAAGGCTTGCAGGCACAGTAAGGAGGAACAAGCGAGGAGGAAGCAATGGAAACAGATCAGGGAAGGGTGACAGACCATCCTGGTTTACATAGGATGGAGGGTTTTCCAGGATGTGAAACTTTTCAGTGCTAACCCAAGAGCATCTTGGATAAGCGAGGACATTTGATCTTCTAGAAGGTTGAATCACAGAAGCAACTATAATAGTGCTGGCATTTCCCCGATAGAAAAGTTCTTTCCCTTAATGATTGGAGCTCATCATGGCAACAACCACATGAAAAAGGCAGAATGGTTATCATTACATTTATTTATGATGAAACAGGACCTCAGAGAACACAAATGACTTACCCCAAAGCAAATAGCCAGAACCAGAAGACAGTAAATCCAGATCAGTTAGCAAAACAGAAATAATAGAGTTTGATAACTGATTACATGTGCTCAGGAAGAAATAGATAGGTTTTCTAGTTGATCTAGAGAAAAACACTTCCTTGAAAAAAGAAATGGAACTAAGAAGGGAAAAGATTCTATCAGGACAGGACAGGGAAGATGAGTTTGGATTACCATGCTCTCTATTTGCTGAGCCTCACAAAGTTCTCCCTCCAGTACACTGATGTCTTGAAGGTGATCAGCCAACATTACATTTGCCTAATCCATCTCAGATGCTGGAAAACTCTGAGACACACCTTGGTAATAACTTTCTGCTTCTATTCAGGAAATTTTCTGGGCCACCTTCCTGACAAGATAAGTGTAAGAACTGGCAGTTATTGTGACTGTACTGTGGGCAGGAAGTGAGCAATATGTGCCCAGTGCTCTGCAGAGGACCTAAGTGTGGGAAGCAAACAATAGCCCAGAAGTAGGGGAGGGCAAAGGTCAGGGTGCGCCTTCAGGGTTTTGTTTGTGTGTTTGTTTATGTTTTTCATTGATTAATTTATTTTCGGTTTCCAGAAACTGCTACTTTCTGCAAATGCAGTCACAGCCCTGCCATGGAGAAGCTCATTACCCGCGGCTGGGGTTCAGAGGTAAAACTGTGGCCAGGTTTACAATATGATGTTTCACGGGGGAGTATCCAGTACAAGTAAGGCAAAGAGGGCCCTGAAGAATGTGTTTTTTAAAATCCAGGTAGAAAGGTGTAAGGAATCCCACGAAAACCACACCGGACACGGAAAATCACATAAGGAAGTTTATTAAGCAAACAGAGTGTCTCCCTGCAGGGTAAGAGAAAATGAGAGGAAAAGAAAGGGCATGCACAAGAGGAGAAACTAAGCAAGGGTGTAGGAGAGAAAAGCAAGAGAAAAGATGGTGGGGTAGCTACTGTGAAGCAGTTGAATTCCTCCAGGCTAACAGGGGACCAATAACGGAGAAGGGTACTTGCAAGCTGACTAATGAACCAATAGCTAGCTAGGATGTTCACAGATTGACAAGTGGTTGGGAGGTGGGGAAATGGCTGCAAGGGAAAGGGTGGGAGAGCAGCTTTGTACATTACAAAAAGGACAGGAAAGTGCAATTCATTTTTTCCTACATTCTGCAAACATTTATTTTACCTCTACAATGTGCCTGGTGCTATGTTAAGTGAATTGTCTCAGATATTAAACTTGAGACTATTTAATTCCTACCTCAATTTTACTGTGATTCCTCCAAAGAGGACTGGGACACTGGGAAAGGCAAGGACTCTAGGGATTGGGTCCAGAGATGAATGTCCCCATGGTTCTCTGTAGCATTTTACAAGGGTAGAGTAGATGCTCAGGCAGAGAGTTGGAATGGGCACAGCAAACTTAGAAACTTCCGTTCCGCAAACACACACTGCATTCCCAGTACTGCACCATTTGCATCCTAAGCTCATTTATTAAATTTTGCTCCTGATTCCCAAACAGAAACTCAGACAGGTTAAACATGTTGCCCAAGCTGCACAGCCAATAAGTAACAGAATCCAGTGTGTTTCTGATTCATATTTTATGCTCTTCTACAGCACCAGATGTCCCTCAAAGCATGTAACTCGCGTGTGACTATTTAACTATGAAAATCACATGTCTTGCATTGCATCTGGTGCTCTATTTCCACAATTGTCGTGACTCCTACTATTATACAAATCCATAAATAGCAAATGGAACTTTTGTGGCAACCCTATTTCATGATACAACTATCCCTGGATTCTTGGGGACGCTTCCAGTAGGGAATAGCTAGATGAAATAATGAGTGGGTGAACGTTAAGTTCTCCCCTGCTCTTGAAATGATTGTTCCCTAAAAACCAGCACACAAGTTCAAAATCAATCCTGATGACTTTCACTCATCACCAGTGCATTTGAAATACCCCCTCCCCACTCGCCAGCCTCCTCTGTTTGCTTTCTGTTTGGCTGATTATTTTACTGTGTATTTGTTTAATTCTCCCAAAATGCTATTAGAGGTTAGTAAAGTTAGTCAAGACCTCACATTATCAATCTAGGCTATTCGAAGCATATGCTCACACTGACTGTTTTGTGAGTATTATTCCTCTTGGTTACAATTTATGACAACCAAACAGAGCTTTTGCTATAAACAAAGTTGTAATTACAAATTTTAAAAAAGAGAAAAAAAAGGAGCATTTGGGCAAATCACAGAGAAAGGCTGCGTCTCTGAAATTGACTCTGGTTTTGGAAAGAAGTGGGGCAGGGGGTGGGGAGGAGAAAGAATGGTGCCTCGTGAAAGGCAGAGAGTCAGTCCAGAGAGGCAGCCCAGCCTCTGCTGAGGCTGAGAACTTTGACTCCAGCTTCCATCTGGTTTCCATAAAGCTAGGGAGCTTGGCGCATGGCTTGCCCACGTCACTGCTGCACGTGCCCGTCCGACCACGAGCACCCCTCAAAGCAGCCAGAGGGAGTGGGCACACCTCCTCCAGCTTCTCTGCAAAGTCTGGGGCAGGAAGACGGGCTTCCAAGAGAAGCAGAGTGAAGCAGAGTGTTCTCCAAGCCCATCGGGCAGGCTCACCAAGAACTGCCCACTCAACTCCCAAACTCCTAACGACCCAGCGTTACGAATAATTCTAGAAATGTCAAGTCAGGGCTCTAATGCCTCTGTTGCAGTTAAATTCTATCTGGAGCATGCACTGGCAACAGGACTTACATGAAAGAGCCAACACTTGGATCCAGATGCATGGAGCACAAGACATCAATTCAGTCCCTCACAAGTTAAACCATTTGAAAAATATGAAGAGTGTCTCTTAATTTATGAAATGACTGTGAGAAATGTAATGCTGTATATGAACCCTCTTGTATACAGTTGGTGCTCATAAATGAGAGTTATCATTAAGGTTGAGGTAATTCTTTCCTCCTACGTTGTAGCTAATTAAAACAACCTCACCGTGTGTCTGGCTCTAGAACACTGTACATATATCATCTCCATTAATCTTTTGAACATGTTACACTGTTTATAGTGACTTGGTTCAAAACATTATGGAATATTTGATTTGAAAGGAATCTTCAGCTCCATGATTTATAGATGAGGATGTTGAAGTAAAGAAAATGTCACAGCAAGTCAGTGGCAGCTCCGGAGCTGCCCTGGATCCTGATTCTGGGTGTTCTGTCTATTTTACCTGCTCTCATTAATCTTTCTGACATTTCAATAATTACAACTATCCTTCTAAAAGCCTTCTTGTGGAATTTTGGAGCTGAGAGAGGCCTGAATGGTGTCCACAAATGTTGTTTGTAGCACTGATGTGAATCAAATGGTGGCCCCCAAAGACCCCCTAATGCTCCAAACCAGTGAATGTTACCATGTATGAAAAAGGACTTTGAACATGGGATTGAGATAAGGATGCTGTGGTGAGGAGATTATTCAGGATTATGCAAATGGGTCTGAGTAATCAAAGGGGTCCTTACAGTAGGAAGCAGGAGGAAGACAAGGCCTTGTGGCAATGACAGTGATCTGACCAATGGACCGGCCAAGATGGAGCCACAAGCCAAGGAAAATGTCACCTCTAGCAGATGAAAAAGGCAAAGAAGAGTTCTCTCGAGTGTCCAGGAGAGCCAGGCCCACAGCCATCTTGACTTTAGCTAGTGATGTTGATCATTCATTTCTGGCTTCCAGAGCAATAAGATAAACTGGTGTTGTTATAAACCACTGAGTTTGTGGTGAGTCATTATAGCAACAACACAAAACTAATAACAACAGTGTAACATAGTATTTTAAACAAACTGAGTGACAGCCAAAATACCCAACAACAGGGAATGAAGTAAATAAATTATAATCAAATACAACACAGTCTCTTAAAAAGTGTGGATTCATGCTTACTGGAAAAGGTAAATGTACATTTCATTTTTCCAAGCATGAAAGCACCTTAAAAGATAGTAGATAGAATATGAGTCCATTTTGAAAGAAAATAAGACTGGAAGTGTATACTCCAAATGATTTACAGTGGGTGTCATGAATGGTCAAATTTTTCTATTTTTTAATGTAGTTTTCTGTATTCTCCAACAATTATGAAGTAAATGTGTTAATTTTATAACACATTTCTTCAGAAAAAGATCCTTTATAAACAAAAATCTATTTTTTACTGATTTTTTCATTTTTTTATTATTGTCATGATTATTGTTTTTATTTGCAGAGCTGGAGATCAAACCCAGGACCTCTTCCACTCTAAGTAAGTGCTCTACCACTGAGCTCCTACTCCAACCCTGATTCTTGCATTTTGTAAAACTGGAAACACATACATAAAAAGAGTCGTTGCTGGCTTGGAGAAGGGAGAGCTACAACAATGTTCTCCTCAATTCAGAATTTAGAAGCTTGTTTTAAAATAAAGATGGGTTCAGAATCCCAATATTGAATCATCCCCATGAAAGCCCAGAGTAATGACACACACTTCCCTCCATGCTTTTAAGTCCCCTTCTATGGCCTGCCCTTTAGTAATTAGAAGAGTTAATAAGTGCTTTCTCCCTTAGACAAGTCATGAAAGCATTGGAAAGCATAATTGCATGTGGCATTTTGCAAACTCACATGGAATCTCCCAGTATGAATGTCAGCCCAAAGGATTCCATTCTGAGAAAAAAGTGAGATGTAAGGACTCTGTCTTATTGACAGCTTATAAAGCCAAGACTGACACTTAGCATTTCTTTACTCCTGCTTTCTCTTTGGCTTTTGAGTTCCTTGACTCTCCTTGCTTTTTCTCATCTCTGTCTCCTTACAGCATCAGATTCCCTCATTTTGCTAATCCACCCCTGCTCTCATGCAACACACACCTGAAATCCCAGCAGCTTGGAAGCCTGAGGCAGGTGGATTGCGAGTTCAAAACCAGTCTCAGCAACTTAGTGAGACCCTCAAAATAAAATATTAAAAAGGGGTAGGGATGTGGTTCAGTGATTAAGTACCCTTGGGTTTAATCCCTGGTACCAAAAAAAAAAAGAGGAAAGGAAAGAAAAAAGTCACCCCTGATCTTTCTTGCTGCTATTTTTAACCCTTTCTACTTCAGCGTAAACTATTCCTGAGAAGTGACAACAGTCCAAACACTGTACTGGGCTCCAGGGATGATTGACATAGTGTCCTTGCCTTTAATTAACTTCCAATCCAATGGAGCCAATAAGCACAGTCAAAATAAGTGGCTCTCATATAGGTGAGACTTGTAAGAAACTGTCAGAGAGGTTCAAGGCACACGGTGGAGAGACTGGGGCTGAGAGTAGTTCCAACAGGAAATGGGTGACTTCAAGTTCTTTGCCTCCATGCTCTGGAATCCATTCCTTGCCCTTTTCCTGCTCTGCTCTGGGGCACAGGATGGTCTATCCCTGAAAACTGCATTTTCCAGTCTCTTCTGCCCACTGGTTTCAGGTTAGGTCTATCCAGTGGAAGACTCAGGCAGGAGGCTGCGAGAAGGCAGGAGGCAGAAACACCTCTGTCTGGCTGTGTTCAGGTGGCATCTCTGGCTTTGGTTGCATCTCCATCATGCCTCTGCTCCCACAGATGACCCCAGCTCCTTTTCTTATCATTCAACTCCAGTGATGCTAGTAGATTCCATTAATGTCAGTCTCTAAATTGCCTCGCATCCCCTATTGGACCTTTTATCTTTTCCAACAGCCTTTTGACTAATTCCCCAGGTTAAATACCTAAATACCCTGCATTTAACCACCGTGTTTGGGTTTCTCTTCCAGACTGGGTGCTCTGGAGTTTGAAGAACCAGAGGACTCTCCACTGGTAAAGTTCAAAAGCAAAGCCTTCTAGGTAGAGATGACAGCAGAACCTCAGGCTAAAGTGGAAAAATGGGACTAGCATAAGGATCCAGGTCTCGGGGGCCATCAGAAATGTGTTGGAGAACACTACTGGCAATCCAGGGAGAACCAGATCCCAAAAGCCCTTGAGTGAGCAGAGGGACCAGTATGTGTTTCACTTCCAGTTCTTGGAGAGGCATGGCCACCCAGCCGGACTTGTTCTCTAGGAGGATCAAACTGAAAAAGGCTGGAGATTCAACTCCATAAGGTCAAAAAGGACCAAATGCAGGGCAACTGCAATGCAAAGGGCCGGGAAGGGGTGGAACTCAGCAGAGTCCTCCTGATTTGGCAAGAAGGAAATGAAGAGTTGCATGCGTCTGGACGTTGTGGAGTCTAAGAGACTTAAGGGAATGGGGACCCAGTGACTTGGCCTGGGAGGTGGGTTTGGTTTAGACTGAAACATCAAGAAAAGCACAAAAGTTTAAACCCATGAGTTTAAAACTTTTGGTCAAGATATTTCTGAGGGAAACTGTTTTTAAAAGATGTTCTCATTCCAATGACAAATCTGTTCATTGAGGGCAAAATTTAGACCATTCACATTGACATGAAGCAATCAGTCTGATTAAAGCAATACATAGCAATTATTTAGATCATTGTTTTATTAATGACCAATTTACACGAGTAGGGCATTTAAATTATTGTCTTGCTGTATAACAGATAGAATGAAGAAATATTTTCATGGCCTATATTTTCAATACCATAATGAACGCACAGCTCTCAATGATAATGACAAGAAAGGATACTTTTCCTAGTTTTTTCCTTTGTGTATTCCAGACCAGAATTAAAGATACAGAAATAATTGACATCTGTGTCCATATATATGTTATAGTCTTGTAACCTCTTACTCCATCTTTCTATACCCTGGAAATGTCTATTATGCAAACAATTCTCAAAGACCATTATATGAGTAAGCACCCTAATTAGAAATTAAGTGGCAATAATTTGCCCTATTAAAAAGTTAGCATTTAAAACAAGGAATGATTTACTTCCTTATAATGCCGCTGGAACATGATACTAAAGACATAAAAGATTGATGTTTTCCTGTTTTAGGGATTTTGTCAGAAATCAGTGGTACTTTAAAACCCCAACCCTCCTTAAGTAATATGGGTTTGTTCCCTTGATTCTGGGGTACTGAATAATTCCTGGGTGAATCCATTTGCTACAAAGTTTTCAGGCGTTTGGTGAGAATTGTCACCTGGACAAGGTGTGTTTTAAAGGTGGATGGCATCTTTGAGCTCTTCTCATCCATTTTTCAGAGGAGTAAACCGAGACCTGCAGGGAGCTGAGTTGCCCAAAATGTCACAGTTAGTTAGCTGAAGAGCCCCGGCTGATATGCCACCCAGCACTTGCTCAATCACTCAGGCCTCTAGCCTTCTAGGACTGTGAAAGTCTTTGGCATCACCCTGCATGAAACCAGAGCTTGTTATTTGAGCCAAGGCAGGGAGCCTCCCAGATCCATCGGATTTCTTGCCTCTGATGACAGGTGGGTGTCAGAGTACAGCAGTGACGAAAGCTTCACCTTTAGGGAAAACAGGACTTGAGTAGCCTTGTCCCAGACTCACCCCTCTGATTTTACAAATGCATCTGTCTGCATGGGACCCACCAAGTCCTAATGGGTCTTCTGCCACTTCTACATCTAACAGCAGACCCAGGAAGACCTGATCAACTCCCTGGTGCAAGCATCCAAGCACACATGTCAAAAAAGGCAAATAATGTAACCTCTTGGGCTTGTGACAAAGTGAGCCACGTGCTTGTATGGATGTGAATTATAAATTACATCCCACTAGAGACCCAGGGTGGCCATCTTTCATTGAAGGAGGTTTCTTGCAGGTTGCACTGAAATTCTGGAGCTGTCAATGAACATGGTAACCTGGCTGCTTGCTTTCTTTTTCCAGAAAACTCTTTGAGAAAGGCCTCTCTGACATGTGGGATCTAATAAGGGGTGATTGTCCCTTCTGCTGTAGGCTTTCTCTCACGGGAGACTTGAACCCTTTCTTTGTCTCAGTGACTCAGAGGGGTCTGACCCTAATATAAATCACACATAATCTTCCAATCCCCTCCCAGTTTTGAGGGAGGCAGGAGAGAATGGATGTTATGTGGTCAACAAAGATGTTTAGGTCCTGAAAGGATGTTAGGGGCTAAATGTGTCTCCTTCCAAAGTTCATATGTTGAAATCATAATCCCCAGTGTATTTGGACATAGGGTCTTTAAAGAGATAATTAAAGTTAAACGAGGTCATATGGAAGGACCCTAATACAATATGATTAGCATTCTTATAAGAAAAGAGAGGAAAACAGCCAAATGAAGACAAGAAAGTGGCCATGTGCCAACCAAGAAGAGAGAGGTCTCAGAAGACAATAGGCTGGCCGATACCTTGATCCTGGACTTCTAGCTGCCAGGGCTTTGGGGGGAATATTCTGTTGTTTAAGCTCCCAGTCTGTGGTATTTTGTTGTATAAGCCCAGGCAAACCAATACACAGAGCCAGACCTTAATTCTAGAACCCAGCCACTAAAGGGAGGGAATAAACTCTACGTCATTTGGCATGATCAAATCTTACCAACTTTTTTTCTGAAGAAAGAAGCACGAGCCAAGGTAATCAATCTGCCGAGTAATGGAAGAGAAGAATGGTGGCCTTGTAGCGAGGCAGATTTGCTTTTGGCAGCCGTGGGACAGGGTCCTATTTCAGGGAACAGCCCACATCCAAAGGATCTCTTACCCAAGAAAATGTCCATCATAACAAGCCTCCTTCATCTGTATCTCTCAGTCCTGGCATATACAGTAAGACTACCTCCCACTCATTTGGATCTTGTGATAAGAGTTGTTCCAAAGTTTGTCTTTATACACGGTATGAATGAGGTAATGAAGGACATCAATCAACTAAGTTCAAGGAAAAAGGAGTACTTCCCTAGGTCAGCTATAAGGAGGTCAGAAATATGCAATTGCACATCAGCAAGGGCTGTCCCAACTCCAAAGCAATTATCTCCTTCCCTTCCTCCCTCCCTGGGAGAGTAGTTCTTCACCTTTGCTCACTTCGAAATTTAACTTAGAGAAATTAGAAGGGTAAACGAAAACCCAACAGATCACCTGAGAGGCCAGGATCAATAAGATGTGTTCTGCTGAATCACCTCCCTGAGCCCAGGCTGTGCTGAACATGTATAAAGCAGTCCATCAGCATCCACTCTGTTCTCCTTTCCCGGTTAACCTAAACAAGAAGTCTTTACTATTGTCATTGATTTAAGACCAGAAAGATCAAAAAGTTCATGAATTCTGAAACTGAAACAGAAAGAGACCATCAACTCCAACTTCTTCATTCTGAGATGCATAAGACAAGGCCATGGAGGTTAAGAGACCTTTTCAAGTTCCTTAACTCACGAACAAGTACTTTTGGTGGGGCAGGGCACAGGCTGGTCACAGCTGGTGTTGGGCTGGTGTTGACCAAGTCAAGACCAAGACTCAAGACCTGGAGCTCCTTCCAACTCCTACCCCAGTGCTGTCCTGTATTAGTTTTGTTTCAAAATCACCATGTGATCTCAGGCAAATCTCGCTGCCTGTGTGTGTGCATTTAGGTGGGTTCTCCTTCCCCAAGTACAAAGAAATTTCTCAACAAACCCCCAATGCTGACAGGATTACAATTAGAGAAAAAAGGGGAAAAAAATCTACAAATGCTATTTAAGGTCTTTGAGGATGCCTAAAAAGTTTCACTGAAACTCTATTTTGAACTTGACTGATACTCTGTTTTGAACTTAACTGGAGCACAAGTGATCCTGCTAAGTTGAACTGAATATAGAAGGTGTCAGGTTGGCACAGGGAGGAGATGTGGGCCCTGCCAACTGGAGGTGGTGTTGGAGGTGAGGAGGCTGGGGACAGTCAAGCTCGTTGTTGAAAAATGACTAACCATCCAGGAGCAGTGTTGTAGGCAGAGAACAGAATAAGCCTGTGTGCACAGGAACATACGTCCAGCGTGGGATCTGAAAATGCTTTACAGAGTCAAAGGTGTCATTAAAAACTTGAAACCCTCCTGTCTGGGGATTTACATAAATAGGTTATTTTTAGTTGGATTTTAGTATTTTCCATTTTGCTGGGCAATTTCCTTTTTCAAGTCTCCTCCAGTACCTTGAATGCAAATCCAACAATTTTGTTGAATAAGTCAATATTTACCCTTTTATGTGCTTTCTAATTTAAGCTTAGTAACTCAGTTAATATGTCAGCACTGTCTCTAAACTGGCCACGAGGAAGCTTGAGATGCTTCCAGGCTTATGAATGTACTGAACATAGACAGTATGATACTTGCTTTGCTCATAAATTGGTCTTGGTTTACTGATGCCAAAAATAGTGATAGCGGTCAATTTCTCTAGAAGAGAATTTATAAAATTCAAGCAGCAGCAGTAGCACCACACACACACACACACACACACACACACACACACACACAAACAAAAAAAGCATTGCCTATTTATTTATTGCTTTGCAATCTGTCAGACACACACACACACACACACACACACACACAAAGGTGCATTTTGCACAAAGTTCTAGAAACGTTTTTAAAAGAAAAAAATAGTAATTCATGAAAAATGAATCAATTTTCCCATGGTTATTATTAAAAAATAAAATCATGCATCTTGCTATGATAGAATATCTGGCACCAGATTACTTTTCCTATGGTACACCTTAAAAGTAGAAACACCTAATTAGAAAATTAAATTTAAACACTACTTGCGATAGGATTGGAAATTTGAAAAATCATTAGAAATAAATTAATGGGAGATATACAAGCACTTTATATTAAAGCATTGAAATTTTTCTGAGAGAATTTTTTTTAAAAACTAAGTAAATTTATATTTTTATGGGTGAGAAAACACAATATTGGCAACAGTTGATACTATTAAGCTCAGTATCATTAGTAGTTATTTATGGATTGGAAAACCAATATTGCCAATGTTTAAAAATCTTAGTAAATGTATTCTCTGCTTATGGATCAGATCATTCAATTGCTCTATCCATTGATTTATAGATTTAATGCAATTCCAACCAAAACTGCAGTAGGCAGGATGATTCAAAAATTCATGTGGAAATATGAAGAATGAAGAACAGAAAAAGTAGTGCTGATAAAGAATAAAGATTTAACATAGGCTTCAAGAATTAGAATTGCATCACATTGGCTACAAACAGATATAAATCAATAATAACAACCTGAGAGTCCAGATGTAAGCTCACACATACATGACCAACTTATTTTTTACAACTGCATTAGCTTAATTCATTTAGACAGTTGTTTCCATGCAGTTTTCTGAAACAGCAAGAATTGCTGTTGTAACAAAAAAAATTAGTTCTTACTTAATACCGTATACACTATTAAAGTCAAAATGAATGCTAGACAAGTATAAAACGTAAAACCATACAAGTTCTAGAAGAAAACATAGAATAAAAGATTCATAAATTTTGCATAAGTAAGAACAAATCATGAAAGAAAAAAAGTGATAAATTTGTCTTCATGAAAATTAGAATTTTAACTGACATTGTTAAGAAAATGAAAAGGGCAGGCACAGACAGGAAATATGATATTCATGATAAAGACAAATGACAAAGGACAACAATTCAAATCATAAGAAGAAGTCTTCCAGCTCAATAAGAAGAAAAATTAAAAATAAACAAATGGGCCAAATATTTGGATGGACCCTTGATAAAAAGAAGATATATACATGGACACAAGTGCCTAAAACAATAGCAAACATGTAACCACCAGGGACATACAAATTAAAACCACAGTTAGATTCCATGTAGACCTAGGTGGATGGCTAAAATTAAAAGACTGACAACGTCAAATGCTGACAACAATCTGAAGCTGCTCCTACATTGCTACTTGAATTGTAAAATGGTGCTCCGTTTTGGAAAACAGATAAGAGATTTCTTCTCAAGCTAACCATGCACTTAATATATAACTCAGTGATTTCAAGCCTGGGTATTAATCTTCTTAGGGGAATAAGAGCAAAAGACTTTCCTTGAATATTTAAAGCAATTTTTTTCATGATAACCCCACACTAGACATGACCCCAACTGGCGAGTACATAACCAAACTATGTCATGGTCAGATAACGGACTCTCTCTCAGCAATAAAATGGAACAAACCATTGCTAGACAAAACAACTTGGGTGGATCTCAAACATCATGCCGAATTTTAGAAAACAGAAATGAAAGAGTACAGACAGTACGATTCCATTTACTTGAAGTCCTTGGCCATGTCAAACTAATTTATAGTGATAGAACTCTGATGAGTCTTTGCCTGACACCAGGAGTGTGAAGAATCAAGTGCAAAGGGCCAAGAGAGAAGTCTCTGGGGGGATGGAAAGGTCCTGCGTCGTGATTGAAGCGGTTGGTTCATTTGTGTACACATTTGTCAAAACTCATCAAAGAGCACACTTAAAATGTGAGCATGGTACTACATGCCAATTATACTGAAAGAAATTTGATTTAAAAAATGGAGAATCAGAAAAACAAACAGCAACAGGCACAGGACTTTACAGTTTGCAGGAAAATCTCATTGTTCCATTGATCTTTGTCACCCTTGCCACCTCCTGGTGACGCAGGCTTGTACTCATGCTCCTCTTTGGGAAAAGCTATGAGGTCACGCAGCATGTTCATGAGTGGCAGGATCTGGCTTGGGGCTGCGATTCAGAAGCTCACCCTCAGAGGAATGAAACAAGGTACCCCTCCACTTGCACCCAAATTATAAAAGATGCTTAGATGGTGCGTCACTTAGATTTGAAGGGAGAGGAGGCTCCCCGTAATAATATTGATTGTACTGATTACTAATTATAATACCACACTCTGGGCAGGCATTACATCAAGCTCTGTTCAAGCTATCTGCAAAATAGTTCTGGGAGTGAGGCATTATGATTTTCATTTAATAATGAGCACACTGAACCTCAGCAAAGTTAAAGGACCCCTCCCCCAAGTTCACACAACTAGCAAGGGACCAGGTCTGATGTACTCAAAACCCCAACTCTTTCCATAGCACCACACTGGCTCCATATTTAGGATGACTGGGGCCATTTCTTCCCAGTGACTAATGTTGCCTAAGAGAGCTGGCTGGGTGTTGTCACTTGGAGGAAGTTGAGGTGGAGTAAAAAGAATGTCAAGACAAGGATGGGGTGTTCTGCACTTGTAGATCATGTGGGAAACGATGCCTGTCTAACATGATGGGTGGACTCTGAGCTCCAAGAGGAAGAGAGGTCACTCTGCAAAGGAATAGAAGGTACCCTTGGGGCCAGGCATGGTGGCATATGACTGTAATCGCAGTGGCTCAGGAGGATGAGGCAGGAGGATCTCAAGTTCAAAGCCAGCCTCAGCAACTTAGCAAGGCCCTAACCAACATAGCAAGACCCTGTCTCTAATTAAAATATAAAAAGGGTAAAAGGGACTGGGGATGTTGGTTAAGCACCCCTGGGTTCAATCCCCAGAGCCCCCGCAAATTCCCTTGGGTACCTGCAGCAATGATGCTAATGCAAAAAAGTGGGAGAAACTTGAACTTGAGCATGACCCTGTAGGCAGCAGAGGCTGGGGTAAGGCGATGCAGGAGACCTGGTGCCACAGACCCCTTGACACAAAGTATCACAGGATGAAGATCCCAAGATGGGAAATGGCTCATGCAGACCCAATTTCATCCGAAGAAGAAAAATGTAAAAGGCCTAAAGATGTGATGGGTTGTTATGGTAGATTTGTGATTAAGTCCTCACACTAGTATTTGGTCAAAATGAGTTTGAAGCTGTAGAGTATTGGGTTAAAATGTCTGTATTTGCTAGTTGTGCAACCTTGAGAAAATTGCTTTGCCTCTCTGAGTCTCCCTCTCTTCAGCCAGCAGATGTGGATAATGTCACCCACTTCATGGCGTGGTTGGGGGACAGATGTTTGCAAAGCACCTATCTCATGGACTAATCCTGGGTATATTTCTGACTCTCTCCTCCTTCTTTAGGTAACTTATATGAAACCTTAACCTTTGACCTTGATTTGAATCCCTAAACCTTAGTTTTGTTGGTACTAACCAACTTTCCTGGAACCCTGGCTACTGCAAGGAACAGTCTGGAAGAAGCCTGTCCTCTCCCCTCCTCCTCCTTCCTTTCCTGAGCCCTTGGGTTCCTCTACACCCCATGCTTCACCCTGTCTACTCCGTGCTTCTGGGTCTCCCAGGTCTGCCCAGACCTTGCTCTCACTCTCTCTCATCAGCCTGCCCAGAGGGACTCACTAACATCCTGGCAACTGGCTCTGATGATAAGGGTGGAAGCAAGTTTCTGTTCTGATAAAAACTCAGTCACAACTGCTGCAGGTCTTTCTGCTGAATCCTGGGGTTCCTGGATATAATAAAAAGCAAACCTGACCAAATCTGCTTCATTTGCTCATAAAATAAAGCTCAAAAACCCTAGCATGACTCGCCGATTCCTGCAGAACACAATTCCCGACGCCTGCTCTAACTTCCTCTCATGAACATCCCCATCCACCTGCCACAGCACCTCACACGCAGACTCCACTTCTGACAGAATGGATCACTGGCACTTCTCACAGGTGAGACTCTCACTTGCCCCGGGGACTTTGTGTATCCTGTCTCAGTCGCTTGGAATCCTTGTCCCCTATCTCCTTCAACACCCTCTGCCAGGCCCATCTCTATTCTTCATAAATCAGTTTAGCCATCTCTGACTCTCAGGGATTATTTGGGGACCTTCTTGTGTGCACCCCTGGGTCTCTAAGCTTCTGTTATAAGATTAATCATCAGTCATTGACCTTTTTAGTGTCTTTCCTGCTAGACTATGATGAGCACCCCAAGAGTGTTTGTACATCTGTACTCCTGCACCCCAGCACCTAGCGTACCCAGCCATCGAAGGGCACTGAGTGCTTATAAGATGCAAACAAGAGGACCAAAGCAAGTTAGGAAGCACACAGGCGAGTGACAACCACACACCTTTAAAGTAGTCTGTGGACCCTGGAAAAGACACTCCTAGAGTAAAGAAAGCAAGAGTGGGAACCCTTCAGTAAATTCCTGCAAGCTTTCCCAGAGGATCCCAGCACCGGGAGCCAACTGCAATCCAAGACTGTTGGACCACCCTGGAAAGCAAAGCCCTCTTCTCGGAATTGCATGGACGCCCCTCCACCCGCACTTGCTCTACAGTCACAATCTGGAATTGGAGTGTCACATTTTTTAGTCTGTGCTGTGTACGGCCTTACTCCAAAGCTAAAGAGAACAGCATTCTCTATGCACAGAGAATGCACCCAGACCCACTGATTAGGAATGTATTTTTAAACCAAAAAGCTTGGGAAGAGTTAAGAGGCCTGGAAGCTTTTAGAGATGTGTAGCAAATGGGATTCAGCAGAAAGACCTCCCAGGATGTAGGACTTGTCCTAGACAGGAATCAAAGTTGTTCCAGATCTGGTAAAGATTTTTAAGGGCTCAAGATCTATTTGTGGCAGGCCCCCAGTGTGGGTACTAAGATGCCTAGGGTCTATTCTCATGTGAGTCCTGCAAACAAGACTTCTTTGCCCCAGCTGACGGGCAAATTTTGACAAATACAGGCTTGGTTGACAGAGTACCACCATATCATTGAGATATTATTGAATGGAGATATTTCAAACCAGTATGTGGTTTGGATGTGACATGAATGTGTCATTAATGATGGTCTCCCACAAGCTCTCTTTCGTTATTTCTAAAATGCAGACCCACTGAAACTATGTTCCAAGGAGACTATAAATCAAGATGGTGGATCTAACAGCAGATTGACATTGCACAATAGTTCAGAGCGTGGTCTCTGGGGTCTGGATACCTAGATTAGACTGCGGCTTCCCACTTGTATGACTTACTGGCTGGAACTCCATGCCTCAGTTTCCACATCTGTAAAATGGAAATAAGGAGAAGACACCCACAAAATTAAAGACTCAGCAGAGCGAGGTTCCAATATAAAATCCTTGTAAGACCCTGGCGTGCAGTCAAAGCAGTGAGTCTTAGCAAACATCAGTGAAATGGTTCTATCCTTGAGAGTCTAGGTGTGCAGTAGCCGCAGAACCAGGACAGAGTAGTGGCTATCTTTTCAGCATCCCAAAGAGCCCCAGAGCTTTGACTATAAGATGATCACTGATGTGGCTTTGTTCTCTGCTTCAAGCACTATGTTTACTGAGATGATGAGCCCTGCCAGTGCTAGGTTCTGAGGCTACAAAGAACACAGAGGAACACCCCTGGCCCTCTCTCAACTCACTGATGGCTGGGAGAGTCAGATCCAAAACGATGTTATCGCATAATAAGCTCCAGTCTATGGCAGTATAACCAATAAATCAAGCAAGAGAAGGAGGCAGAGGGAGCCATGGATACTGCAAAGGGGTCCAAGTGTGGGGAAGGCTGAAGGACAGGAGGTACAAAGGGATCCTGGGAGGAATGAGAGGACAGAGGCCACCAGCTGAAGAAAGCAAAGAAAGCAAGGGCAGAGCAGTGAACAGGGCCAGAGAGGCCATGCCATTGGCAACTGCAGGAATGACCCAGAGTCCTGAGGCTGATTCCCTGCAGCTACAGCCGGGGCATGGCAGGCATGCACTTGTGGCTTGGTGTAGGTGGAAGCCCGTTAGAGAGACTCCACGGGCTGAGGGCTCTTCTCAGTCTCAACGCTGTAACGTTTGGGGTAGGTGACTGTCCTGTGGAGCTGTCCTGGGCATCGTAGGATGTTTAGTCCTGATTTCTATTTCCTAGATTCCAAGAGCCACCTCCCTGACCCCACAACCCCATTGTGACAATCTAGAAGGTCGCCAGACACTGTCAAATGTTGCCTCCTCCAAATCACCCCTCCCCCACCTTCTTGTTGAGAAGCATTAAACTAAGGATTTTGAATTTGATGCTTGGTTAAAGGTTCCAAAGGTAAAGACATGGACCAGTATGTATTTAATTTTGTTTTGCATTAGAAAGAGAGCACAAAGATAGCCTGTCTGGTTCACTGGGCAATTTCAACCATTTAAGAAAAGTGTTATGAGTTGCAATGAGAATACTAATGAAGGGATGCACATGTATTTCATAATTAGTGTATATACTGATAAATACAACAACATTTACATATGTTATACATAATAGTGAGCACACACACACACACATACCACACACTAATTGACTCTGAAGGAAAGTGTGGGGTGCCTCAGGAAGAAGAGATTGAAGAGTACCTACTTTCGAAGAATAAATAGGAATATTTTTTTAATTGTTTGTAATTCCCCCAAAATTACAAATACCATTATAATTTAAAACTGAAAACGCCATTTCAGAAGCCATGAGCTCAAGAAACTCTACTACCCCTAACTTAGGCTTCATAACGCCTGTGCGACAGTTGAGGAAACCCAAGTTTAGAGAGTTAATGGTTTGCATGAGGGCACACGGCCAGCAGGCCGCTGCCCGCAGACTTGGGTCTGGACTTCAAACCCCTTCTCCTTCCACTGTCTCATGGAATTTCATCCACACGAGGTACATGGTGTATTCTGGCTCATGGCAATCAGTTTGATCTGGGACATTTTGAAATTAGCTCCATCTACTTTTTCAGACAATATGTCTCTAAGCAAATGATCTCATAGAAATACATGGGAAAGAGAACCATGGAAAGTTCCGGAAAGGTTTGTAAGGCCTGTGTGCTTTCTCTCCTCCCCTCTTCTGATGGTGTCAATTAAGGATGTATTCTCTCTTTCCTTAGGTCCAAGGTTGTTCTGCCACTCCCAGCTGAAGCACCAACTCCATGTCCCATCTCCCCACCTGGTCTCCCAAAACTCCAGGTTTCTGTGAACTCGATGCCTGGGGTCCATGTATAGTCCACTACCCTACTAAGGGGCAGAGAGGGTCAAACCCTCGCTTAATTTGCTTGAATTTCTCTTATTGTCCAAAAATCTTTCTGTTTATGTCCCGAAGAAGAAAAACTAAGTGAGTTGTAAAAATTAATTCACTTTTATTTTTAATTGGCAAATAATAATTGTGTGTATTTATGGGATAGTGTAATGCCTTGACATAATTTACACAATGTGAAATGATTAAATCAGGCTAATTAAATCTATCACCAGACATACTTACCATTTTTGTGATGACAACATTTAAAATCCACTCTTTCAGCAATTTCGAAATATACATTATTTATTATAATAATATTCTGTGCACTGAATCACTAAAGCTTGTACTTCCTGTTGAACTGAAATTTTGTACCCTTGCACCAACGTCCTCCCTTCCCCCATCACCCTACCTCCCCCAGCCCCTGGTAACCATTGTCCCACTCTGTCTCTGTGAGTTCAGCTCTTAGATATCCCATAGGAGCAAGATCATGTGGTGTTTACCTTTCCATGTCTGGCTTACTTCATTTAATATCCTCCATTTTCATCCACATTGCCCCAAATGACCGGACCTCCTCCTTTTTAAAGGCTGAATAGCATTCCCCAGTGTATGCACAGTGCCTTTTCCTCATGCGTTCATCCGATTATGGACCCTGAAGTTGTGTCTGCCTATTGGCTGTTTTGACAGCTGTAATGAACCCCTGGGTGCATATGTCTCTTTGGCATATTGATTTCACTTCCTTTGGGTATATACCCAGAAGTGGGATCATCAGACCATGTGGTAATTAATTCTATTTTTAGTTTTCTGAGGAAACTCATACTGTTGTCCACGATGGCTATGGAAAGTTCACAGCTGATAAATCTGTCTCAATGTTGTTAATGGGTCAAGGACACCTGGAGGCCAAACATGATTCCACCAAGCTCACGGAGTAGGTGCGTGCTCTCCCCACTTGGGTCCACACCTCGTTTGTTACACTGTTTGAAAAGGTTGGCAGTGGCTGTTCCCACCCCTCCCCCACCAGTGTTTTGAAGCTTGCTCCATTTACAGTTTTCCAGACATTCTAGGGAGAAAAAATTTGGAAGGAACATCAGTATTGCTCTGCCCACTGAGCAAGACACAGAAAAGTTATGGAATGTATTCAACTATGCAGTTGCACTTTTTTCCTTTTTTTTTTTTTTCCCCCATAAATTTGCTTGAGAATCAGATTAAAAGAGGCTAATTTGGCCTCTGGTGGTTGAAAGAAATCAACATTTATCCAGGGCTTATCATGGGCTAGAACTTGCGCTAGATGCTTTGCCTGCTTATCTCATTATTTGTAAACACATTCTGCAAGAAATCATCCTTCGCCCTCATTTCTTAAGAGGAAACATGATGGCTAAGAAAGTAGAAACCGCTGACCCAAGACCACTCAGCAAGTTGGAGCAAAAGTGACAATATTGCCCTTGTCATTCAGCCATGTGCTGAGTGTCCTATATTGCCAGGTCCACTGTTCATGACCAAAACATGAGACCCTCGGTCCTCCAGAGCAACTAGATGGGGAGACAGGCAATAAAATACATGTGCTATTAAAAGTAACCACAACATCTATTCACCAACTGTTCCTGGGGCTGTCCGTGTGTCTGGTCTGAATGGTAAGCAGTGTCACTTCAGGGCTAGGGCCTGTAATCCTAGTTGAGGGCTCTCCAGGGCATACTCGTTGCCACCCGTAGTGATGAACAAGGTTCCAGGTGGTGATCATTCCATCAGCCTGCATCAGAGATACGAACATTTAACTTGGAGCAATACAGCCGGTGTTAGGGAGAGTTCAAATGCAACTGTGCAGATAGCTTGGAGCCGGGGGCCAGGGGAATAGGGTCTTATGTGTCACATGAGTCACATCTCATTATAGAAAGAAGCATGGTTCAGTGAAGATGTGCAAGATGGGTTATGTAAATGTGAGGTCAAATCTCAGCTCTACCACTAACCGGCTAAACCAAACCCTTGACCTTGAAATAGTTGATATGGAACAAGAGTCTCTTGCTTTACAGGACAGTTATATTAAGTGGTGTGGTGCATGAAGTGTTCGGGCCAGTGCTCAGAAGTTGTCAGTGTCCCTCCAGGCCTCTGCCTCCACCCGGCGACCTTCCTTGGACCCCTCCTTGGAGTGATAGAGTGTGTGTTGTTTGTATTGAGCTACAGGATGACATTTTCTCAGTCAAATTGCCACAATTAGACTGCCTTCCTTTCAAAGCCTGGTTCTTGTTTTTCTCACTTAGGTTTCTTTGTTTTGCTTTCTTTGTATGCTTTTTGCTTCTTTTCATTTGTCTTCAGAAAATTATTTATGCATCCCCAAACTGAGCATCCTATTCAAGGTTGGCTTTGTTATATAACAAACGAGCATGAGTTCACACTGCCTACAACCCTCTCTCCTACTTCTCGTCTCTTCTCTTTCACTTTCCAAAGGAAAGAGAAGAAGAAAGTTGCCTAGTGGCTCCATCCCGCACATCACCCTCTTCTCTCCTGGGACCCTGTCTGTTGACCAAACTGTGTAATTGGGTTAAGCAGGTTTATGTCTCCGTGTCCTGCTTCCTGTGTACTTTATGTTCTTCACCACACATCTGTAAGAACAAAGTTTTTCTTGTTCACAGAGGAAAATCAATTATCCTTCCCCTTAAAATGAAATCATATGTATTTATCTAATGAGGAGTCTTCAAAGAAACTAGAAGGTCATCTAAAATATTTAGGCCATCTTTCCAACCCTCCAGTGTGTCTGGCTTGATGTTTTATTAACCCGAAGTGTATGGGTTCCCTACTGGGTGCTGGATCCCACGTACCAGCAAGATCTGGGTCCTGCCCCTCAAGGAGTTCAGTGGCCAGAAGAGGAACCCTGTGTGGCACATTTACAGTAGAGTGTGACTCACTCCATGATGAGAGCAAGTATCAGTGGTGGCCCAGGAGGGAGCAATTAATGCAGCTATTTGAGGGTCTAGTATGGAGAGACCCAAAAGGGTAGAGGCTGGAGATGAGGTCCTTTAGACACAGATGGGGGACAGGTTGGCTTGGATAGTTAGGCCAATTCATAGAAAGCTATTCCATGGGAGGGATAACTTTGGACTTTTCTTATTCACCTAAGAGAAAGGAGGACTAGAAGATTTGGGAAATGGAGGTGGACTCCATGGCGAATCTGGAGTTGATTCTAATTCAGAAATGGAAAAGAGGGAGAAGAAGCAAAAGCATGGACTTCGTTAGACACCAGGCTGGGAGATTTAAGAGGCCTTCTCATTTGGTGCTCACAACACCCCAGCAAGCACCTGTTTTACCAGAAGCTGTGGTTGCCCTGGTTTCACACATGAGAGGACTAAGGTTTATAAAGAGCAATGGGAGGCACCACTGTTTGCTTCCCACGAAGTCCATCCCTGGGGACTAGCAGTGGGCCAGGGGTGAGGGCAGATGTGCTCAGATGTGCTGGTGTGTCCAGAGCTAGGTGCTCTAGACCTGCCTGATAGACAGAGAACCATGAGAACACTTTTCCCAGGGCTGGATGAAAAGCCAAAACAACATGTCCTGACCACGTGAGTTACTGTCCCCACTAACTTATCCACTCAGGGGCTTTTATGATCACGGTCTCCTGAACCTGACAAATGTTAGATGTTACGTTAGATGAACCAACCAATGGTAGCTGGAAGAAAGGTGAATTCCCAGCAAAACACAATTACCAAGGATGGCCTGTCTCCAGCCGCAGCTGCAAAGCCCCCTCTCCTGTTCTTTTGTATTTCATTGATACACAAAAAGAGTGGAGACCCCAGAACATCTCAATTGGATGAGCAGGACTTGCATAAAAGACCAGTGGCCTTTATAAAGCTTTGCCTTGAAACATAGAGGAGCATTCTTGGAGGGACTAGAGGAAAGCATCACATCTTTATTAATGGGCCATGTCTCCCTCTGACAGAGAAGACAACTTCTGCTGGAGAAGCCTTCCTCCAGGGAAGCACCACCTTCTGTGTGCAGACAAGGTCATAAGGGCTTCCAGCTCCCTGGGAGAGGAGGGTCCATCATATTCACTTTGGTCCACCCCTATTGTCCAGGGCCAACAGAAGATTACCCGTGAACTTGGTCTTTGTCTCAAGCCCACATTCTCAAAAAGGAAGACCATTTTTAGTTTTTGGCGGTCTGATGGTGTGCAGGTTCATCAATGCCTGAGGTCAAGTAAGACTGGTCCATAAAACAAAAACCAGCATGGATGTGGGGCAGCATCAGAGCCATGTTAGCAAGAACTTGGTTCTGCAGAAATTACTCAAAGCCATCTCCCCAGATCACATGGGACGTAAGGAGCTCCTGGGTTGACTGGGAGAAGCTCAGACATGTGGCCTAAGAGACACTATTCAATCTGTTTGTGCTTCCAAAAAGGACAGAGGTAGCTCAGGTATTTTTAGAGGTGTGAGGGATCTTGGTAGGAGGAACTGTCGTCCTCCTTAAAGGTCAGCATCAATCAGGCCCATTTTCATCAGATTGGATATAACTTCTTTTCTTGTTTCCTTTAAAACCATTGCACAGGTTTAGTGATTTTTACCCCCACTGTGTTTGCACACAACTGATTCTTTGGCTTCATATTGACAAGCAGGAATTCCTTGGGTTGCCTGGCATCCTTAGTATCCCTTCGGCCCTCTAGTAACCCTTTAAGGCAGATGGAATAAATGATACCAGTGACATCTCACATGACAAATAAGGATTCTAACAGAAGTTAGCTTCTGTGGAAGAGAGAGAAGACTGCCTGAGGAACCCAGACCGCTTCCTCCCTGAATTCACCATGGGATTAAACCTCATGGTCCTGGTTCTCACTCCTATGCATTTACACACTACAATTTTAAACCATATTATCACTCTCCCCCTTTCAAAGGGCATTAAGATGGTAGTTTCATAACGCAAAGGAACACCACTGAATTTGTATTTTACATATAAGACGAAAGGCCCCTGTTCATATGCAAGTGCAATGGGAATGAAATCCAAATCAAGAACTTCTTCCTGACCTCTGGTTTTTGGGGAGTTGTTTTCCTTTCTTTGTCTATCTCAAGGCAATGCTGAGTGTCTCAAGAGAGCAAAAGATTCTTATTAAAGTTGTTTTTCTTGTGTCTTTCCTGTTGCCTGGTTGACTAGTGATGGTGGTGACAGTCTCTGGCTCACTCCCAATCTTTCAATTCCTAATTGAAACTTTGGTTCTTCTTCTTCTTCCCCAAGACCTTAAAGTGACATGAAATGTGTCATCTGCTTGGCCCGGCTCTGGCACCTGCCCCCCTGCCATCTTATCCCTGATTTTCTTCCTCACCATGCAAGTCAGACACTCACAGTCTCTGCGTTGTTCACTGCTGTCCTGTGACTGGCAGAGCCACGTGACGTCAGGCAGGGCTCCTTCCCAGATATACCACACTGTGATTCAAAATCATGTCTTCCTCTCTGATAGTACTAAGCAACCTTTTTATTTACTCTCAGATAATTCAGGAGAAACAGCATGTCTACTAATTTGAGTTCTAGAATCTATATAATTCAAAATGAACCACCCCCACCCCGACCCTGCTGTTGGAAGAGTCATAAAGCTAGGCCCTGGAAATCAGTTCCCCTGCTCTTCAGGCAGGCTGACCTTGGAAGTTCAGGGTGGCCCCAAGGCAGGCCCCTGCTGAACTGTGTTAAGTTGAGCCTTATCCTGTCTCTGTACTTGGGTGATAAAGTTTGGCCCAAAGTGGCCGCCATACCTGCTGAGCTGTACCCCAGCTTGATGTGTAAACAAGTTGTAACCTAACAAAGTACCTGAGTCTCAGCCAATCACGGCAATCACGCCTCAGCTAATCACAGGCTGCCCACGGGTCAGGCCATGCTCACAGAAGGCAGACAGCCAATCAGGATGTTTCTGTGTGTAACTTCTTTTTCTCTAACTATAAATATAACCTGCACATGTGGTGGGGAGGGAAATTCTGAACCAACTTGGTCTGGAATGCTGCCAAGTTCTAGGACCTTTTTTTTTTTTTTTTTTCTCAAATAAACTTTGTTAAATTTAACTCATCTCAGACTTTTTTCCTTAACTCACTCAACTTTTATTGGTCTCAAATGACCAAAAGCTAAGGGCACCTCCAGCCCTACCCTCAGGTACCACTGAGTCCTAGCAACCTTATGTTATGGTGTTGTGTCTTAATTTGTTTAATATGATCCCTCTGAGGTAGTTTGCTTATAAAATATAGTGTATTCATTTATCAACTGACTGGTTGAAAGTTTCAGTGGAATGTTTCCACAGCGAACCATGTACATAAACCTACACGCTGTCCTTGGGACCCTTTGGAACCCTTTAGCAGGCGTCTTCCATGGCTATTTTGTGATGCTTTCCATTTGTGAAAAAGTTTTCACAACTTTTGTGTGTATATTTTCCCACTGTTCTTTTTTTGACAATGAAGCCAACAGGATATTTAGGTACAGAAACAATGTTTACGACAGAATTTGCCTTTCGGCAAAATAAATAAAAGAATATTTATTGTGATTTCTTCAGCCATATGATTTTGGAGGAGAATTGTTTCTTTGAAAAACAGATTAAATTGTTTGCTCCCGAAATACAACCAGTGATAACAGCAAAGACCCGAGTCAAGTTTGCTTTTGTTCCCCAGCCTGTGCTTTGTATGACTGAACTAGGAAACCAGAGCATGTATCCACATAACCAGTTTGTTTCAAAAGCATGGTTTCAATTTGTATTTTACAAATGGGAAAGCAGAGGTCAGAGTAGGGTAGGGACTTCCTGAGATTACATGGAAGGTCAGTGGTTGGGCTTCAGGGAGAAACAAGGCCTGCTGATTCTCCAGGTAGGGTTCTGTCCACCCTTCTAGGAGACTGGGGGCATTACGTAGCCCTGACTCTTTATTGCATTAAACGACTGATTACAGAGGCTCCAAACCACACACGTACACATTGTTCTACTTCCCAAAAGTACTTTTTTTTTTTTTTTTTTTTTTTTGCTGCATCTTCATGGGAATGGAATCTGAAAGTACTGCACACATACACACACACACACACACACACACACACACACACACACACACACAAACCTGCTCAGTTAAAAGGAACCATGATAGAGTCAAAAGAGTCTGTGCTACACAATCAGACCAATTTGGGTTCTAAGCCTGACTCTACCTCTAACCAGCTGCATGGCCTTGTCCACATTGCAGGATCTCTGAGCCAAGGCTGGTATCTGGCCTCTGGGGCTGTTCATATTCAACCTCCCAGCCTCTCTATTCAGTCCACAACAGTCTGAACCAGGTGAGGTAGTATGCAGATCCTATCTGAACATTTAGAACAGAGAAGTGAACACCAACATTCCCAAATTGAAGGAAAGCCTTTTAAAATTAAGAAATGTCCATGTGCTACCCCCAGTTTCCAGTGTCTCCAGCACATGCATGCTCTATGCAATACGGATTGGATCTGTGCTTGGGACATGCATGGATTTCTCAAGTCCTCATGATAACTCCACAGGTTACCTGCCCTCCCCGACGGCAACCCCCTCATCACCAACAACCTCCCCTCACCCCAAGTCTCAGTCATACACCCAGCTGGGAAATGTCTGATTTCTCAATAACCTCAGATCACATATTTGGATTTTCCATAAAAACCTACTAAATAGGGTATGTGTATAATTTCCTCTACAAACAAACAAACAAAAGCCTGTCTCTTGTACTTTGCTTAAAGAGTGCCCACAGTCAATAGGAAAATTTTTTTTCTTAGACAACACAAACTTAGAAAGGTATGTAATTCAGCTGTTAATAAAGCATAGGTAAATAAACTTTTCCTATGTTATACTGTAATCGTATTTTGGAAAGGTAAAAATTATAATGATTCATATATTCCATTATGTGAGATATTCCAATAACTTCCATTCATTTTTATGACATTCTCATCAGGTAGGATGGATGTAGTCATAACTGGATCTACTCAAATGACCTAATTAGCCCAGAGAACAGAATATTAGGGTGAATAACTCTGGTGCAAGCAACATCCAGGTACCTCAAGGTTTCTCTGCCCTTCAACCTTTGTCATTCCCAATCAGGAAGACGAGCTAGTGATCACAGTAGTCACATCCGTTACATTGGAACCTGATCCAAAACAAGCATCCTGTGAAACAAGTCTGCTCAAAAGTCCCCAATAATGAAATCGGATTCCTTTCCCCAATCACTTTTTACATGGACACAGCCTCCCAAGCCACAGTAGACAGTAGAGTTTAATATTAAGACTTCCAGTCATTGTTTCATTGTTTTTCTAGAATCAACCATTTGAAGCTCCATCTAATTTCCCTGCCACTTCTAAGTTATCCAGCTTGCGTCTTTACTTCAGGATGGCTATTATATTAAATGGGAACTGTCTGCCGACATGATGTTTTGATCTGAATAAGCAGGCCACTTTGCCTGATCTTGTGTCTCTGGATAGTCAGCGTCTTGGGAATGAAAACAGTGTGCTCACTCATGTGAATTCCCATGTCAAGACCCATAGTGCCCAATGCCAATTCTCAGGAACAATTTTCCCCTGCCAATCTCAAATTGCATAGAGTCAATGCATGCCATTGAGATTGATCTTTGCTTTAGCTGTCAGTTCTTACTTACAGATCCGATTTTTCCTTCCTGCAGTTAAAGTTATTTATGAAATCTTCCCTGATTCCGAGGCCCTCACACCACCTTAAATTGACCCACTTAATTTGAGGATTAAGTATGCAAGGAGGCAAATTAAAATCCATTGAAATGCACAATTCAATTAACACAGATGAAATCTGCTTAACTGGTGGATTGTTTGAAGGAAGTGTAGCCCCAGAATTTTATCACACATAAAAATTGCAATGTTCTTGGTTATATGTATATTAATTCACTTACAGTCACACTATGGAGAATTTCATTTTTCTGTACTACAAATAAGAGCTATAAATCTTAGAAAAAGGAAGTTAGTTACCTCAAGTCACAAGGCTATATAGTAGCTAAAAACTAAAACCAACAAACAAAAACAGGGATTTCTATGCTTTTTTCTGCAGGTGCTCTTGTCACTGTGACACGGAAGATAAGAATTAAGGAGCTTTCAATTTTATCACTCAATTTCCTAACTAATTAATGCCTATAGAATTATGGTCTGTGAGTTCACATGATTTATTACATAGTGCTAGTTGAATCTCATATACAGACCCTGTCTAATTCCAGAGGATATAAGGGACTAGGCATCTGGTTCATTAGGATCCATTTCTGTCACTCATCCCAAGTCACTTTTCATTCTCTTCAGCTGAGAAGTTTTTGTCTTCAGTACCCCAGTCCCGCCAAAGACGATTGTGGGTGGGAATTTTCACTAGTGTGCTTAAGAACTTATTTCATACTGGGTGAGGTGGCAACCCCTGTAATCCCAGCGGCTGGGGAGTCTGAAGCAGGAGGATCATGAGTTCAAAGCCAGCCTCATCAACTTAGCGAGGCCCTAAGCAACTCAGCAAGACCTGTCTCTAAAAAAATATATAAAAAGAGCTGGGGATGTGACTTAGTGGTTAAGCGCCCCTGCATTCAGTCCTTGGTACCAAAAAAAAAAAAAAAAAAAAAAAAAAACATTGCACTGTATTTCACTATATTTCCTAGAGAGAACTTCAGCTTTCCACACTCATTGAATATGGACACTGCGGGACTGTGGTGCTAAGGGAATTCACAGGTGGCCACCTCACCCGTAACACATAAATGTGATTCTTCCTATCTGGTAGCAATAATTTCCTCAACTGTTAGCAAAGCCTGCAAGACTGGCATCAGCAGAGAGCAGAGGGATCTCTAACTCTTAGCCAAGGTGATGGAGAGTTAAAGGTACCGACATAACAGCTTTGTGAACGTGAGACCCAGTGCAGCATATTCAGTTAATGCAATTGGAAAAAAGGCAAAACCGCAGGGAGGAGGGGTGGAGGGAAGAGGATGGAGATGCAGCAGCTTCAGCAGATAGACTTTTCCTTTAAGAAAATCTAATTTGACCTTTACACAACACACTTAATCCCTGCTCCCTACTTACTAAAACTCGACTTAAATGTCATGAGAGATCATAATATTTTAATATTAATTGTCTATCTTTAATGCCTATTATTTAAGGGCATGAATAAGAACAAAGAAAAGAAAAGGTGCTAATAACAATTGGAATTTGGATGGTGGAAAACTACTAGATGAATAGTAATAGATTAGTAGAATCTTAAACTGAATTCTAAATCTTAAATTGTGCAACTTCAAAAAAGATTCCACAAATTTGCAGAGAAGAAACACCGTTTTCATATAAACATTCAAGAATTATATTGGCAGCATAGTTGTAAATAGAAATCTTGGAACCAAAAGGAAAATTGAGTACTGCCCTTCAAGTTCGGAGGGACAGTGATGTCCTTCCCTGAAGACTCTACCCAATTAAGCTATCAATTAAATACAATGGTAGGATAAAGCCTGTCCTGGTCAGGTTTTTCACTGCTGTGACTAAAAGATCTGACCAGAACAATTTTAGGGGAGAAAAAGTGTATTTGAGGGCTCACAGTTTCAGAGGTCTTACTCCATGGAAGGCCAGCTCCATTCCTCAGGGCTCAAGGTGAGGCCAAAGAACATGTTAGAAGAGTTCGCAGAGGGAAGCAGCTCACATGATGATCAGAAAGCAGGAAGACTTTACTCTCCAGATACAAAAAATATATCCCATAGCCACATCCCAAATGAACCACTCTCTCCAGCCACACCCCACCTCCATCCAGTTACCACTCAGTTAATCCCATCAGGGATTAATTCACTGGTTAGGTTAAGGTTATGACCCAATCATTTATCCTCCAATCCTTCTTGCATTGTCTCATACCATGAGTTTTTGGGGGACACCTCACATTTAAACCATAACAAAGCCATTTTCAGACAAAAAAATATTTTTGACAAATAACTTCCTGTATTCATTTCTTAAGAAAACTACTAAAGGATGTGCTCCATCAAAACAAGAAAGTAAACCAAAGAGAAGAAAACATGAGAACCAAAAATGGTGAAGCCAACACAAAAATGCACACAGCAGGACAAACACTGTATGATACCACTTTATGAGGTATCTAAAATAACCAAACTCACCAAAGTAGAGAGTAGCACAGTGGTGCCAGGGTCTAGGGACAGGGAAGGATGGGGAGTTTCATAGGTACAAAGTTTCAGTTATGCAAGATGAGTAAATTCTAGAGATCTTTTGTAGAAAATCGTGCCTGTTTGTTAATAATACTGTTACACACTTCAAATTTGGTTAATAAAGTAGATCTCAGATTAAGTGTTCGTGCCACAATAAAAAATAAGCAAAGGGAATCTCCAGGATAATAGTGAAGGGACATTACAAGACGGCTCCTTGCAGAAGCCTCAGAGAGTAACTAGTCTTTGTGGATGGTGTTCTCCTGCTGCAATTGCCAAGAAGAAATCTGGTATGCAGGTGAGATATTAAAAGATCAATGCTTCTGAGGGATTGGGAAGAAAGGAGAGGGTAGAAGCAAGATTGAGCAGAGCATGGGAGCATTGCAGCCGATTAGACTTATCTCATAGAGGACTGAATGGACATTAGACCCTCCCATGCTTGGCCACTGGACATGGCCACTCTGGGACACGCATGCTCCTGGGACACACAGCTTTCTTCAGCTAACACATCTCTACATCCACCACTCTGGTCTATTGTTTTAGTCACCTTTTCTCGCTGCTGTGACTGAAAAGACTCAACCAGAACAATTGCAGAGGAGGAAAAGTTTATTTGAGGGCTCAGGGTTTCAGAGGTCTCAGTTCATAAAAGGCCAGCTCCATTCCTCAGGGCTCAAAGTGAGGCAAGACATCATGGTGGAAGAGTGTGGCAGAGGGAAGCAGCTCACATATAGATCAGGAAGCAGAGAGAGACACCACTGGCCAGATACAAATATATACCCAAAGCCATGTCCCGATTCCCACCTCCTCCAGCCACACCTACCATGTCGGTTATCACTCAGTTAATCCCTACCAGGGAATTAATTCACTGATTAGGTTAAGGTTATGACCCAATGATTTCTCCTCCAAACCTTCTTGCATTGTCTCATACCGTGAGCTTTTGAGGGATGCCTCACATCCAAACCATAATATCTATGTTGGATCAGATTAACAGAGTCCAGAAGGAAGTCCTTTACAGAGATGGAATTAGTATAATACCTAATGTGTTCTGAGATTACCTGATTGGGGGTAAAGGTCTCAGTTTTTAAGGACCTTTGGAAGTCCTTTTGGAAGACTCTGGTCAGGAAGAAGTTCAGGGAGAAAGTTGACTATGGAACAGAGACTCTCGCTGGCTGCCTATTTGGAATAGGGCGGGGAGAATATGGTAACAACCAGTCTCTGAACCCACCATGGCAGGAAGCACAAAATGGAAAGCAATTCATTTCCTGTTTTTGAAATTTAGGTTCTGGCCCAGCATGGTGGTGCTCTCTTGTAATTCCAGCAACTCAGGAGACTGAGGCAAGAGGATCACAAGTTCAAGGTCAACCTTAACAACTTAGCAAGACAGTCTCCAAGTAAAAACAAAGAGGGCTGGGGATGTAGCTGAATGGTAGAGCACCTTCGGGTTTAAACCCCAATATCACACAGTAAACAAACAAACAAACAAGAAAAAAAAAAAAACCCACAAAATTTAGGTTCTGTTCTATAGAAGTTATACATCGGCAGGTTTTAATGAAAGGTAGCACTTCCCCATCTTCCTCACTGACTCCTGTGTCCCTCTGTGCAGAGGCAACCACTGGGAGCACTTCCAACAGAATTTTTTGCACACATCTTTATATAGTTAAATCAAGCTCACCTGCTACTTCTTTTGTTGTTATTGTTCTAATAAGTTCTACATGACCGTAGAATGCATGTGTGCATTTTGATAAATCATTCATAAATGGAGTGTAATTTCTCATTTTTCTGATGATACATGTTGCAGGATCACATTGGTCAGGCAGTTCTATATAGTCATACATGTACTGGGGGTAATAATGTCTGTTTCTCTCTACTATCTTTCCTACCCCATGGCCCTCCGCTCCCTTCACTCCCCTCTACCTAGTCTACTTCTTGATTTATAGAAATTATTTCAACTATTTTTATGGATTTCCCAGGACCACAGATGAGACTCCCTTTGAGAGAGTGTTGCTGAGCATTTTGGAACAATAAGTTCTCTTGAGTGGAGGAGAGGGAACACGGGGGTCCTGGAGGAGTACCCCTACAGCTTGGAAGGCGTAGAGTCTGGGGGTCCTCTGAGCAGTGTCCAGACTCTGGGGTTTCCAGGATAAGCACCTGAACAGTGAAAACAACAATAGACCCCGAGCCCAAGTATCCCCAGCTCCACTTTTAGTATTCGAATATTTCTTTGGCCTTCTGTGAACTCTAAGTGCACCACCTAGTAAACAGTGGTATTGTTACTTATAGTAACAAATGAGGGGGTTGAATTGTTTTCATTCAGTGGCACATCAGTCTAGATTAGTGGAAATGATACCTGCTTATCTACCATCTTCTTATTGCAGAATATTTTAATGTATCATCAGAAAGCACATCAAATTATAACAAGTCTCACAAGTGGAGAAGAAAAGCAAAGATTCACATGGGCCCCCAACCACCCCCTGGGTCTTCACTTCAAGCTCCCTATTTACAGACCTAGATCTTGACCTGAGGACCCTGGCTTCCAGGCCCAGCCCGCTCACTGCTATCTATGGGATCTGCTGCTTCTCATTGCAGATGACGTGTGTATCACCCCACCACCAGGCCTTGCAGGAGCAGGGCCAGCCCAGATCTTTTTGTTATTCTCCAGCTCAGACCCCAGCACTTTGGATGAGCTCTGTCATTTTATGTATCTGCCTCTCTGGATTCTCCTGTCTCTCCCTACCCAACAACCATTGCCAGGCAACCAAGAGCCTCACCTGTACCTTTTACCCTGTGTCCAGGGAGATGGTAGATCTTCCATAAAAATTGATTTTTTAAAGCAAAAGAGTTTTATGGTTTACAAAACCCGAAACTTTCCGATTTTTTTTAGATTTCAAAATAGTTAAAATGTCAATAATTGTAAAGTGTGACTTCATCACCACAAATATGTGGATCGAGTACTCTGTCCTTTGTACACTAAAAAAGCACGTGAACTTTCAAGGTTCCTATGCAGATAAGAACTCAGAGCCACATCCAGCCTGTGTCAGCCATTCTGTCAACTGGGAGAACAGAAAGCAAATATCTAATTAAACTCAGACTACGATTTATCACTCACTACATACAAAATACTTAATAACTGCATTCTTAGCCTCATAACAACTTTGGAACAGTTTATCTTTAGAATCCTACTTTAAGACAAGAAAACAGAGAAGTGAAGTGTTTTGTCTAAGAACACACAGCAAGCAATTAATTATCTGAGTGTTGGGGAGGAGAGCTCATGTCTGTCACTTCTAATGTTGATGCTCTTTTCGCCACAGAATGTCATTTCTAGAATCTAAACTAGTACTTTTCACACCCAGAAGATCAAACCCCACTAACTGAAACTGTACCATTATAATAACACAGCCCTTTTAAAAATTTTATCGGTTCTTTTTAGTTATACATGACAGTAGAATCCATTTTGATATAATTATACAAGTATGGAATTTATCTTATTCTAATTAGGACCCCCAGTCTTGTGGAGGTACATGATGGTGAGATTCACTGTGGTGTATTCATATATGTACATAGTGCTTTTTATAGAGGGGAAAAACTAGAGAACCAATCCCTTCTTAAAGCTGTTTTGAAGAAGTTTAAAGAAATATTTCTTGTTCATGGAGCACTTACACAATTTTATACAATGATGCAGAGAATCAGGGTTCCAGGACTGAAGTCTCAGTATCAATACTATCAGGAAGAAAAATGAGAATAAATGCCTTTGAGCTAACTATGGAGAACTACCCAAGTCTTCAAAGAGTTACAGGTTGACAGGAAAAGATATGAAATGTAAATGACACCTCAGCTACTGTAAGAACAAGGAGCAAGTGTCCAGGGTAATTTCCTTCCACCCTGAAATCCTAATGAAATGCTGAGATCAATGTCACACAGGCCATCGAGACAGGACATAGATGTTAAAATAAGTCCAACCAAATGAAAGAGAGGGAGCAGCCTAGTGATGTCTTGCCTCTGGTTTCAAGAACAAAGGATCATAGTTCCCTCTTTTGTCAAAGCGATCACATTTGCAAATTATTAGTCATGATGAAAATGTCATATTTTCATGTTGAGTTACTACTGCAATAGACACTGGACCAAAACAAAACAATCTCCCTCTAAAAAATTCAAAGTAATTTCGAAAACAAACTTAATTTGAAGTTTTCACATTACTCATTATTTTAATTGATACATCAAGATCATTTATAGAGAAAAACAAATAGAAAAAGTCTTTGTCAGATGTGTCTTCGACCTCCTACTTGCAAACAAATTATAATCACATTTATTTTAATTAAAAATACATATGCTCATTTTTTTGGAAGTGAATAAAGGGGAAAAAACTCATCATTTCTTGCCAACCATGATAATTTTGCTACTAGGAGAAAGTACGTTCACTATCACATATATCTCCTGCTCACTTTTAGAAGCTCGTTATCTTTCCTAGTTTGTGCTCTGGGTGATGATTAGGATTTCCAGGATGATACTTATTTAATGTGATCATCGTTTTTAATTAAAGTGCTTTCTTTCTAAACCTCCAGTTGCATGTGATTTGATGCATATGCCTTTGCAAAGTTTTTTGGTTATCCGTTTGGGAGATTTGGGTGGCTGATGGCTTCATACTGAGTTCTAAAACTATGTCACCAAAATCCCCGACCGTCTTCACTCCGCCAGTGTGACCAACCACAGCCTCTCTGTGGCCTTAGCCAGCAGGCCGCAAGCTCAGGGAATGGAGGCAGGCCCTAGAAGCCCTGCCTGCGGTGCCTCCTGCGCTCTTTCCTTCCTCGCTGCTCATAGCTGATCATATAAAAATCCCTTCACGCTCCACCTTGCAGCTCTGTGGAGAGCAAGTGGGTTCCGCCCAGTCCCCAGGCTTCATCTTCCAGATCAACTGCTTCTCCAGCTGTCACTACATCAGCCTGTTCTTGGAGAGGACTTATCAAACTGTCCCAAACCATGGATAAGGAGGGGCTCCCTACCCAGGGCACTTCTCAGGACTCAGCCAGGTGCTGGGTGGATTGGGGGATCCACGTGTTGAGCCGCTCTCCACATGGGTGCCCAAATCTGACCCTCTGGTTCCAAGGTCACTCCCCCTGCAGGTGCCCTTGCCCAGGGAACCCTTCTCCTGCAGACAGAAAACTCTCCAAATTTACCGTGCTGACATACAGGTTGCACCATGCTTCTTCCCTCAAGCCTTGTTTTGGGGATCAAAAGCCCATTTTGAGCACTGAGAAAGCTCACTCCCTGTTTCTTCCCCTTTCAGTCCCGTTATACCTCAAAACAGTGTGAGTGCCCCGGATGAAGCATCACCGGCATGGAGTTAAAGAGAAGCATGAGGACTGATACTCCCCAGCACCGCCACACTCTGGGACCGTGTGCTTCCCAGGACCAAACAGCCAGGCGGCAGAAGCCCTGCCTGGACGCCTGCACCCCAGTGCCCAGCACTGCTCTGGAGCAGCACGGCCCCAGGGACCCCTCGCTAAACGGATACACATGTGAGCTGTGACTATTCCTGATGATCAGATACGGAGACATTTGGCTGCAACCAAATGGTATTCTTAACAACTTCCAACAGTGCAAAGTTTCAATCGAGCAGAAAAGCGTTGTACTTCCAAGTGGAATACTAGAGTACTTAGTGTAAACTGTTGAATTAAACAGATTTATGGTAGTTCTGCAGAAGTGAAAGTTTACAAGGTGTTTTAAAGAAACTGATATCACAGGTCGTATAATTTCCACCAGCATTTAAATGTAAGACTGTGTAATTCCTCTGCATCGGATGATGATGTAAGTGTAGGCGTCCACCGCTCGGCCCTCCACCCTCAGTCAAATGGGATGATCAGAGGATATAAAATCAGGGAAAAACCAGCATCAGTGCTGGAAAATAGGAAGGGTGCCACACATATGCCCAATACGTAAGGGGGTGTATTTTTCACATAGGCTGATGGTAATGGACCAAAGACACATTTAGAGTCTACATATGACTGTCCCCAGGACAGAGGAGTAACGAGAAAGCAGAGAGGCCCGGACAATCTACGTAAGACCGACTAGCGTGAAGGGTTGGAAAGAGATCTTGGGATGGGGAAACCAGCAAGCAAAATGCACGTGCTGCTACAAGGCCTTCCCTTGAGCCAGCAGCCCCTTCAAGAAGCAGCTCACATTGAATGCATTGGATGCAAGAGGCCACTTCCGGA
This sequence comes from Sciurus vulgaris, assembly GCF_902686455.1. Taxonomy (NCBI): domain Eukaryota; kingdom Metazoa; phylum Chordata; class Mammalia; order Rodentia; family Sciuridae; genus Sciurus; species Sciurus vulgaris. Next base: position 65,667,877 of record NC_136476.1, read on the forward strand.
AGGGACTTCTTTTGGAGCTGGAGGCCACTGCAAGCAGGACTTCCTTGGGGATCCTAGGTCCTGTTAAGATGCTGCAGGTTCACACGGGATAAGACATCAGGGAGGAGAGTCAGCAGCAAAGCACAGAAACATAACTGTACCTCAAACCCAAGGTCCCTCCACAATTGCTCCTGGTGGCACCTGTCCGTTCCCATCAGGGTGCAGGAGAGGTTTTTGCCTCAGGACTGTGAGCAGAAGTGAAGCTTCTCTCCTGGGCCTGGGTTTGGAAGAAGCACTTTTGCCTTCTCTGCGTTTTTCTGCCTTGGCTGGCTGGAGACAGCACACTCAAAATCTTCAGGGTCAGAGGGAACCTGGGACCCAGAACTGTCAGGTAGTGGGAGAAAATAAACTTCTGATTGTTGTATTGAATGCTGAGGTTTGTGGGGTGGTGGATTGTTCAATGGGTGGAAATCACTCCCCTCCCAGTGTGTACCCACCTTTGCCATGTAACTTTGCTACACCAACCATCAGAGGTGTGACAACTGTCACAACACAATGTGGTGGCAGTAGCATTGTGTGAGTTCTGGGCACACCTTGAGCTCTTGTCCTCGCCTCTTGAGAATTAAGCACCCCACGTTGCCATGTAAGGAGGCTGGACCCTCTGATTGACAGGAGCCCCTGTGATGGTCAGGGCAGGCCCAGACTGCAGGAGGCCATCTTGGACCCTCAGGCCCATATGAGTGGCTGATGGCTGCACCGCAGAGTCAGCCCAGAGAAACTAGGATAACTACAGAGTTGTAAAACTGGGGGGAAAGAACCACTTACATATTCAGTAGAGACAGAATGTTGGCTGGCCTCGGGTTACACTTCCAGGAAACAACGAAGTCATATCGGGAGCATTCTGAAGTGAGAAGGTGTGACAAGGAGTTCCGTAACCAAACCGGGACTCTTGAGGATATGTATCTGGGAGCCCCGAGGATACTCAGGGAGGTAAGGCATGGAAATTATCTATGTGTGCTTCTGAAAAGATATAGGAATAAATATAGCTGAAAATTTATCCAAGGCATAAACCAAATTTTAAAAATTACACTATGTGCATGTATAAATATATCATGGTGAATTCTACTTTTATGTATATTTGTAAAACACGAATTAAAAATAAACAAATGAGTGGAAGAATGAGCAGTAGAATGCAGGAAAGGAATAGGGGAAGGGAGGGGGGGAGGGAAAAGAGGGGCGCCAGGGACTGAAATGGAGCGAATTAAACTTCGTGCATGCATGAATGTGTCAGAATGAACCCAACTATTATATAACGATAAAGCAATAATCAAAGCATAAAACAAAAGTTTTTAAAGAAGTAGGGCTGGCCAGGTGTGGTGGCACAAACCTGTAATCCCAACAGCTCAGGAGGCTGAGGCAGGAGAATTGCAGCTCCCAAGTCAGCCTCAGCAACTTAGTGAGGCAGTAAGCAATGTAGTGAGCTACTTGTCTCTAAATAAAAAATAGAAGGGGTTGGGGTTTGGAGATGTGGTTCAGTGGTTAAGCACTCTTGGATTCAATCCCTGGTACCAAAAAAACAATAAATAAAATAAAATTAGTGCAGAAGCCTCCAGTGGTACAAACGAAGTTAAACAAATACAGATATCTATGACAATTTTTTAAAAAAGAAGCTATGTGATTAAAAAATAATAATTGTTTGGATCAGTATCACAAGGTATTATCAATGAAAGTTATCACATGGGAAAGATATAGATGAACATATTAACATTTTTTAAATTTATTTTTATTGTAAACAAATGGGATACATGTTGCACATACCATTTGCATAATCATACATTTCCATAGGGTAATGATGTTTGATTCATTCTGTTATTTTTTCCTTCCCCCCCACCTCTCTTTTCCCTCTATATAGTCCCTCCTTCCTCCATTCTTGCTCCCCTCCCACCCCCCATTATGTGTCATCATCCGTTTATCAGTGAGATCATTTGTCTTTTGGATTTTTGAGATTGGCTTATCTCACTTAGCATGATATTCTCCAATTTCATCCATTTTCCTGCAAATGCCATAATTTTATTATTCTTTATAGCTGAGTAATATTCCATTGTGTGTGTGTGTATGTATATATATATATATATATATATATATATATATATATATATATATCACAGTTTCTTTATCCATTCATCAATGGAAGGGCATCTAGGTTGGTTCCAGAGTCTGGCTATAGTGAATTGAGCAGCTATGAACATTGATGTGGCTGTATCTCTGTAGTATGCTGATTTGAAGTCCTTTGGGTATAGGCCGAGGAGTGGGATAGCTGGGTCAAATGGTAGGTCCATTCCAAGTTTTCTAAGGAATCTCCACACTGCTTTCCAGAGTGCCTGCACTAATTTGCAGTCCCACCAGCAATGTATGAGTGTACCTTTTTCCCCACATCCTCGCCAACACCTGTTGTTGCTTGTATTCTTGATAATAGCCATTCTAATTGGGGTGAGATGGAATCTTAGTGTAGTTTTGATTTGCATTTCTCTTATTACTAAAGATGTTGAACATTTTTTCATATGTTTGTTGATTGCTTGTAGATCTTGTTTTGTGAAGTGTCTGTTCATTTCCTTAGCCCATTTGTTGATTGGATTATTTGTATTCTTGGTGTAGAGTTTTTTGAGTTCTTTATAGATTCTGGAGATTAGTGCTCTATCTGAAGTATTATTGGCAAAGATTTTCTCCCACTCTGTAGGCTCTCTCTTCGCATTGCTGATAGTTTCCTTTGCTGAGAAAAAGCTTTTTAGTTTGAATCTATCCCAGTTGTTGATTCTTCCTTTTATTTCTTGTGCTATGGGAGTCCTGTTAAGGCATATCAACATTTTTATACAACAGAAATACAGTTCTGAACATCACTAATTAAAAATATAGCTGGGCACAGTGGCACCTATAATCCCAGCTGCTCAGAAGCCTGAGGCAGGAGGGTCACGAGTTCAAAGCCAGCCTCAGCAAAAGCGAGGTTCTGAGCAACTCAGTGAGACCCCGTCTCTAAATAAAATACAAAATAGGGCTGGGGATGTGGCTCAGTGGCCAAGTGCCCCTGAGTTCAATCCCTGGTACCCCTCCCCTAAAAAAATTCAAATGTTTTAAGAAATGAACGGGAAAAAAGAGACTAAATAAAAAGATTGCCTCTTTTATTTTTATCAGTAAGATTACTTAGCAGTGCATCTCCACTTTAGTGATTTCTTGATATAAAATATAGAAATATGCATACTATTAGGTGTTTGTGTATGTATATCGTAAAACAGTCCTAGAATCATTGAAAACATGAACTTAAAATTAACATAAGTTTAAAGTAAGTTTTATTGCATTTATTAGTAACACATTTTTTCTTTTTATTAAAATAATTTCCAGTGGGAGCAGAGTGATTAAATTTGCTCTCAATGTTTTTGAAACACTTGGTTGCATGATTTGCAAAATAGCAATCCAAAGGTGTGATTCTGGGTCTTTTCATTTCCAATTTGGATTTCATGGCTGTAGTAGCTGAATAAGATCCTTCCAGAGTTGTGTGGCTAGCTGTGCTCAGGGGCAGAAGCATACCATGGCTGTGCTTAATAATCCCAGCACTTAGGTTCTGTTCCATCCACTGATTATGTAATTGTTTTGTTGAAATTTGGTAGTAAATTTCCACCTTCCATGGTATCCATCAATTACTCTTGAGAAGAAATCAGTACGTATTATATTTTTATGCCTCAACAAATGGTTTGAAAATTCTCTAAAACTTTTTTCAAGAGTATAAAATTGTATTTCAAGTTTTTTAAGTGTGCTGATATGAGAGATTATTTTTATAGGTGTAACATTTATATCATTTTCAGCAATGTATCACATAGCAATGGAAACTCGGAAATGTTTCCAAACATCCGTTTTGAAAATGCTCTGTTACCTCATAATGTGACTGACGATGTGGCCCTGCCAGGGAAATGGAAAGCATTAGTTAGGCCTCTGGTAGAGGGCAAGAGGGGTGGGTACAGAGGGATTAGTATCACAGTCCTTTTCCTTTTATATCATGAGCATTACTTTTGTTTTTAGGAATCACTTTGAGATCTTTGCTAATGCTGTACATTAGCTTAGACAACAATAAATTAAATAACCCTCAAATCCACTCCTCTGAGCACACAAAGACTCCAGGGAGTCAGTGTAAGTGAACCAAGTGTGAAAGCATCATTGTCATCCTCCTTGAATTCTGGAATTCCCTCCCTTCCACCTCCTTCCCGAGAGTGAGCTGAGAGCCTCTGTCTTCTATGTGCACCTGAGCAAAGCCCCACTACCAGTTCATATTAAATATGAGTGAAGCTTAATGGCTTTCTTGACTTTCAAGTTAAAAGGAGCATTTCCCCTGGGACTCCAGGGAATGTTATCTTGTGTGCCAGCCGGGGTGTGTGCATCCCATTTTGGAGACTAAAGCCCTAGTGCAGGAAATCAGTAGAAGCATCACAGAGAGATGATAGAAATGAGACCCAGCACATCAATCGTGACCACCACACAAGGTCAGAAATGAAAACATCGCTCTCAGGAACACTTCTCCAACTGAAGTGTTAGATCATTATAAAGGACAGAAAATAGAAAGATAGGGAAAGACATGCTTTTGTGAAGGAGGTAGGATTCACAACACTAATAGCAAGCTAAAGAGCATAAGCCACAAGCAACAGGAAACAGAGTGTGGACCACCATTGCATATTGATCAAAAAGCACAGTGCATGAAGAGTTCAAGAATAAAAATTGACTTATGTTAGAAATGCTAAGCAAAATGCACAGAAACACAACATGAGATACTTTAAAATACCATCCTAGGTTTCATAGCTAAAAAAAAAAAAAAAAAAAAAAAAAAAAAAAACCAATGGTATAGAAGACGTGGATAGTAAAGAAACACAGTGATTTCAAGGGAAGAAATAGAGAATATACTTTCTTTTCAAGATCATATGGAACATTTACAAATATAGATCCCTTATTTGACTATAAAAATAAATTCAAAATAAATTCTCAAACATGGGAATTTAGGAGGTCATATTTGCAGAGCTTTATACAAATCCAATGTAGAAACTGCTGACATACTTGGTTTTACTGGAATTTTACTATGTACCATTCATCTCAGCCCAGAGTTTTTCACCAAAACATAGAAATGGCTGTGATCTAGGAATGTACAAATTTATTATGCTCTTGAAAGAGTCTTCTAACCTTATTAAAAAACAACACAATTCAAGGCTTAGACCATGTCATCATTGAAGACATAAATGGATACTGTAAGAAATTGAAGAAATCAATAATGGTGCAGAGAAAAATGTAAAAATCATCTATAACTGTATTACCCAGAGAAGATGTTGATTTCACAATTCTGGGGTTTTTTTTCCTATGTGTTAAACACTAACACACACAAATGTTTACACTGGTTCCCACATGTCCCCACAGCATGGGGCATACCAGATTTATAGTTCTTTTTTTTTTTTAATCCATTAACTGGCAGCATAGACATCTCTCCACACCAAATAATAACAGTCTACATCATTGTTCTTAAAAACGATGATTTCTAGAGGCCAGGGGTGCTCTAGGAGGTATTTTACCAATCCTCCACTGGACTCTTCCCTTATTTATTGATCTTTAATAGTCAATTAACTATGTTGCTTATAAATGTTCCAATTTGTCATTTTGGGGGTGTTAATTTTCTGTACTTATTTATTTTTTGTTGTTATCCTTTGGTTAGTTTGGTTTGGTTCCTGTACTTTTGTTGTGGGTTTGGTCTATTTTTGACAAAACATTTTTGTATAGTTAAATCTATCATTCTTTCCTTTCACATTTTCTGCATGTGATGTCATGTTTAAAGATGCCATACACATCCCAAAACTATATAAAGATTTACTTATATTTTCATTTAGTTTTTTGTTTGTTTGTTTGTTTGTTTGTTTTGTTTTGTTTTGTTTTTATAGAATGCATTTTGATTCATTGTATACAAATGGGGTACAACTTTTCGTCAGCAAATAGAAGACAAAGTAGGCCTGAATCTTCATCATGTTGATCTAGGATCAGACTTCCTTAACAAGACTCCCAAAGCACAAGAAATCAAAGTAAGAATCAATAAATGGGATGGATTCAAACTAAAAAGCTTTTTCTCAGCAAAGGGAACCATCAATAATGTGAAAAGAAAGCCTACAGAGTCAGAGAAAATCTTTTTCACACACACTTCAGATAGGGCACTAATCTCCAGAATTTATAAAAACTTACAAAACTTTACACCAAAAATACAAAGAACTCAATCAATAAATGGGCCAAGGAACTGGACAGACACTTTACAGAAAAAGACATGCAGGCGATTGATAAATATATGAAAAAGTGTTCAACATCTCTAGTAATTAGAGAAATGCAAATTAAAACAACTCTAAGATTTCATCTAGTTTTAAATTTACATTTTAAGCTTTACTCCATCTGAAAAATATTTCAGTGCAAGACTGAGACACAGTATAGCAAGAGATTAATAGAAGCGACCCAGACTCTAGACCACCTGGGTTAGATTCTATCTCTATTCATGACCAGCTGTGTGACCTTGGACCTTGTGTCTCAATTTCCTCATCTATAAAATGGTAATAATAATAGTATCTACTTGCAGAGTTCCCATGAAAATAAAGAATGTTAACTGGTATAAAACACGTGGAATCATGCCTACTACATAGCATTGTTATTTTTCCCAATGATTACCCAATTGTGCCAAGTCATTCACTAATTTCTCTACACTCATCCAAGTTTGAAATCCAATTTTCATCACTTACTAAAATCTGGTGTGCTTCCTGTTTGTCTGGTCCTATCTCTGTATTAACAGCATTTAAGTGATGGTAGCTTTATAATGTAATTTCATACCGCTCCATGGAGATACAACTTTTATATTCTACTTTTCCAAAGTGTTCTTGGTTAGCTCTGATAGCTCTCCAGATGAACTTGACCATTTCTCATCAAATTTCAAAATTTACTGAGATTTTCATTGGAATTGGGTTCGATTTTTTGTATTGTTTTAAAGTATCAACATTCTTACATGCAAATAACTTCGGTGACAAATGTCAGCTTACATTTTCCAAATACTTTTGGAGTAACGTCTAATTTGAAATTCAAAAAATGTTTTTAATGTGGGTAGATGTACATTGCCTCCATTTAATTGACAGATAAGTATGGCTGAAAACGTCTCAGGAGCTCACAGCACTAACAGTGTCAGAGCCAAGAATTATACCCCAATCTGTTAAGTGACAAAATCCATGCTCTTTTCATTCTATCCTGCTGGTGCAGCATTTTTTGACATCATCATCTAGGACATTAGGAGGTGTGGTTGTGAGTTCTGACTCAAATACCCCCCTTCCCTACTTTGGGCTGTAGGTTCTTTGTCAACTCCAAGGAATTGATGCCTGGTCTCTTCCTTTTGTAAGAATATGTGGTGCTCTCTATTCTCAAAGATATTTATCATCTTAAACATAATGTAAAAATCAGGTTATTTTAATATTTTCTCATGGTATAACCTACATATTTCCTTCAACTTCCTTTTAACTAGTATGTAGTCTCATTAAATGAGCAGTATTTTAATTTGCTTAAATTAAAAACAGGCACGTGTGGCTATTGAACCTTTCCAACATATAGATACATATATGTATGTATATGTATATCTAAATATAAATATAATATTTTTGGTAATATAGGGTTGGTTTGATGTGTAGTGGTGGTAATGATGATGGATAACCTACATCTTGTTTATTTTAGTCATGTTGTATCTAGATAAATGTGTTAGTTACTTGTGTTTTCTATGATCATTAATTGAATAATTAAATAATTAAATGCAATTTTAGAGATTAAATATTTGCACCCATTTTCCTAACTATTCCTTTTCTATCTCATTGTAAGCATTTCAAAAGCAAAGCATGATCTTGGATGTCAATAAATTCTACAAGCAGTAGAAATACTCTTTCCATAGAGTTAGTCCGCTTTCTGTCACTATAATAGAGTACCTGAGATAATCAGCTTGAAAAGAGGAAAGGTTTACTTTGGCTCATGGTTTCAGAGATTTCAGTCCACGGTCACTTGGCCTTGTCACATTGGGCCTGTGGCAGCACAGTAGTGCATCATGGCAGGAGTACTTGGCAGAGGAGTTCTGCTCACCTCATGGCAGCTGAGGAGAAGGAGAAAAGGGAGGGCACTGTAGTCTCCATATTCCTTCAAGGACATGAATACAACAACCTAACTTTCTTTACTAGGTCTAAAGTTTCTACCACCTCCCAAAAGTGCCAGAGGCTGGCAGCAAAACTTTAACGTGCAGGCCTTTAGGGGATATTAAGATCCAAACTCTAGCATGCTGCATGACTATAAACAGAGAAATCTCATTAAATTTTGACATTTATTTCTGTTTAGTATTGCACCTAACCTAGAGAAAATATACAAATGTATATTTTATTGTAAGTTTTATTTTCCTACTTACATAAGTTACTTTTAACAGAAGAATTTCTCAGTGATGTGAGGTTTTTTATTGTTTACCTGTTTATGGCAGAAACGTTTGAGGGTCTGTTACATATTGGCTTTTGTGTAGGTGCTGGGGTGCAGAGATCAGCAAGATATTACCTCCTAGCTGAAGAACCACAGAGTTTAACAAATGAATGTGCATTAATAGCTACATTTGGATAATAGTATTATGTCTCATTTCTCATAAATGTGTACCCGGCCTAGGGAGAGCTCATAGGAGGAGCAGAGGACACAGTAGGAACCGTCCATGATTTCTGCACCACAGTCATGCTGACTATCCAACAAGGGCTCCATCCCCAGAAAGATGTCTTAGAACTTCAGTGCATCTGAAGACCTACTCAGACTCCTCCCATCCAATCAGCCACTTCTTTTCTCAGGGTCACTTTCTTTTTATAACATTAATTACTTAAAGTCTTGTCCCTCTTCTTACCTGATAGGTTTCTGCTTTTCTTCTTTCATGAAGAGTTTGGTAATTTTCTGAACAGAAAAATCCATGAACACCTTCCAGTTTTTCTTTGGCTGAGGTGGAAATCTTGATCGAGTCTGACTCTTTGTCCTGCTGGCCATTTGACAAGTGTGGCTTTTATCAGGTGGCAATCAACACATGTTCATTAGGCTGACAGTCTCCTGTGTTTTGTCGGATGGTCTACTATCCCCAAATGGTGTGTGTGACAGAATGAGGACCCAGGCCTTGGCGTCATCTCTGAGGAGATGCAGATTAAAGTCCAAGCTTCCCACGGTGGAAACCCAGGTTCCTATCTCCACGCTGCCATCTATTCTCTGTGTGATCCTTGGTCAAGTCCCTCAGCTCTCTGAGGCCCTATTTTCTCAGCTAGAAGAATGGAGGCCAGTGGACAGGGTTACTTGGGTATCCGTGGAGGCCTGTTGATGGGGTTACTTGAGTATCTCTGGAGGCCTGTGGACTGGGTTACTTGGGTATCCGTGGAGGCCTGTGGACGGGGTTACTTGGGTATCCATGGAGGCCTGTGGACGGGGTTACTTGGGTATCTGTGGAGGCCTGTGGACTGGGTTACTCGGGTATCTGTGGAGGCCTGTGGACGGGGTTACTTGGGTATCTGGGAGGAACAGGAGCAAATAAAGCATGTGAAAAGACTTATTAGGTAAAGTCTCAACTTTCTAAGGATCCTTAAGGCCTGAGAAAAATAAAGTCCAAGGATTGAAAAACTGTAATGAACTCTAGGTATTTAAAGATGACTAGTCATTGATGGTATCTGATTCTACCACATGGATGTGTCAATTTGTAAGACTCACCACAGCGCATTCCACACAGCCAAAGTCACAATTCCTAGGAAACAGAGGTTTGTAAATTGTGTTCATGATAATTTTATAATTGGAAACAATACATTTAGGATGCAGAGATTAAATGCCTAACAATTGCTCAGGTCACAGTATGGCCTAGGATCTATCCAGAAGGACCAGTGTGGGCTCAAAGGTATTTGGCTGCATTCTCGCGGGCTGTCTGTGTGGACAGGAGTCATCACAGGGCTTCTGAATCTGCATCTCCACCTCTGCCCTCTCTGCTGCTGCCTTTTGCCTCCCTGTCCCATTATGGTGACCAACATCTAGGGTTTCATTCACAGGTTTATTTTGCTGGATGTCCACAGTAACTCTTCTACCTAACATTGTGCTGAAGGTCCTAACCAGTGTAATAAGGCAAAAGCAAGAAGCAAAAGTCCTGAAAATTGTAAAAACAATAAGTAAAATTGTCCTTTATTCACGGAAGGCATTGTTGATTAGGTAGGAAGGAAGTATTAAGGAATCTATTCTCCACATACTTCCTCCTAAAAATTATTGGAACTCAGAAGTAAATTTATCAATGTCACAGGAAATAAGATTGATGCACAAAAATTAACTATATGCTAACAATCAGCAACTAGAAAATAAAAACTTTTTAAAGGTATCATTTCCAGTAGGATCAAAAACAAAACCCTTAGAATGACTTTCTCTTTAAAAAGAGAACTTTCTGGGGTGATGGGAATGTACTTTATTTCTACTGAAGTGGTAATCACACGGGTGGGACTTCAACGAGAACTCTTCAAGCTCTCTATTTAACATATGTGCATTTTATTGTATGAAAACATTACCTTAAAATTAAAATAAATAGGTTATTGGACTTTAAAAAAGATACCTCCAAAACATTCTAGTGAGTGAAGGAATACAGACATAAGAGCTCTCCTGGTACACAGTTCTATTTATATAAAATCTCCAGAATTGATAGTTTCATAGAGACAGAGCATGGACTGACAGCTGCCAGAGAAGTAGGGGAGGAGAGGAGGCAGGGGATCCTGAAGCCCTGGTACCTGTTCCTTCTCAATTCCCGCTATTAGTCCACACCTGTGGCGAGGTCTAGAGGTAGGAGAGAAAAGTCCAGAGGTGGCCCTTGAATGAGATCATTCAGAGTCTCACACACCAACCCTTCTGGCCTTCGGTCTCTCACTAGATCCAGCCAACCAGGATCTGCAACAGTGGCTGAGAGCAACCCGTTATAGAAAAGAGGAAGGGAGGAGGGGAAGAAAGCCTGTGTCGGTGTGCATACATTCATTCATTTATCAGAAACTCCAGGGAGGCAGCCAACAAAACTCTTTTATGGATCAATACGTACTTACGTCCTTGAACAAGACCTAGCTCATTTAGGGGCTCAACGAACATTTTTAATAAGTGGGAGAGCTTATAAAAGACACTTGGATTTACTGAGAGTTCATGATTTAATAGGACTTTCCTAATCCCCTTTTCACTTTGTGGTAGATGGCATTAGCCCTGTTTTATGGAGAAAAGAGCAAAGGCTTGCTACTACTTATCAGCTGTTAGTAATAACTCTTTAGAGATTATGCACCATGGAGTTAATGATTTATTAGGGCAAAAAAGGAATTTAGAGGTGCTTCAACCCAACTCGCACTTTACTGATGGAGAAAATAACCCCCAAGTGGCAGAAGTCACTAGTCCTCAGTCTCATGGGAGTTAGGCTTGGAAGTTGGACCTGGACTCAGCTCTCACCTCAGCTGGAGATCTTTGCTCTGATTTGATACCTCTTGCCATTCCTAAAATTGCCACTTGCAGAAAGTATTAGAAACCGCCAGTCATACAGTTGTACAGCTGGAAAGCGAACTAATACTAAGTTGCTCTTACGTCATGTTACACAACCAGCACCACACCATCTCCACCATCTCCATACCCACCAACACCATGAGTTTTGTGTGTGTACCCCGGGTGGCCTTGCACACAGCTCTTGGTCTTTTAATCCCCTGCCTTGTCTAAGACCTTGAAAGCTGTGGAACTTCTCCACCTGGCAGAGCAACATTTACCAGAGAACAGAACATGCTCTTTTTTCTTGTTTTAACTTGACTCCATTGTTCGCCAAATATATTTTTCTTTCTGTGAAGTATAACTGAACATTTTATGACAGGATTTAACATTTAAACCTGTAATATAAAAGTCTCTCTTTGTCCCTCTACCCTGACAGTCTGTCAAATAAGGCTAACATGGATTGCTAAAAGCATGACTACATTATTAGATAATTCCTCAGGTTAGCTTTTTGCGTCTGTGCATGTTGAAGATGGCAGAATCAACAAGAGGAACAGGGATCAGGAAGCAGAGGAAGGGGACATGCAAATATGAACTTGCATTTCTGACGGGCACCAGTTCTCGCTGCTCTGGGAGCTAGCTACCTCATTTTCTGGGCACGCCTGACTTTGCATCTCAAGAAAACACTTCCCAGTGGCCCTCATTTATCTTCTTCTGTATTGATCTGAGAAAGTGAGATGATTTATCATTCAGAACTGTACAATTTGACCATGTTTATGATGCATGGCATGAGCTAGGTGTTCTGCCTAACTTAAACAAAGGAGACAGTGTGTTAAATGTAACTTTGGTTGTGACTCTGGTCATGACCCTCATCCTCTCTTGGTGGGACTGTTGCAAGAGCCTCCCAACCGGTTTCCCTGCCTCCTTCCCAGTTCCAAAACATGCTCTCAGAGTGATCTTTCTAGAATATAGATTTAATAATGTCACTCCCCAGCTGAAAACCACGGATGCAACTGCAAACCTACAGGATGAAGTGCTAGCGTATCAACACAGCAGACAGTCAGATGCTCACCCAGCGGGTTCCAAACTACCAGCCTGTTGTGTTCCCCCCTCACACCACAAGTTCTCTCGTCCAAGATGACCTGACCACTCATTTCTCAATGAGACAGGCTATTTCTTTACTAAGACCTTTCTTTTGCCCTTTCTCCACTTCATCATCTCCTAAGCACTCTTGGAGACCTGAGGAAAGAGGCCCTTCAAGACATCAAGACTTTTCTAGGTAAAACCAGTAGCATCTTTCTTCCTAGAACACTGACCACACAGAAACCTAGCCCTCTGAGTTCCTATCTCCCTGTGGACGTGGATTTTTACTGAGAATCTACTGTGCATCAAGTAGGTTTCTAGTAAGTAGGTACACAGTAGCGAATAATAGATATGTGTGCTTCCTTCACAGAGTTTACAATAAAAGAACAAATGAACACACACTACCATGTATTTCCCTTCCTTCCTTCCTCCCTCTCTTGTTCTTTTCCCTCTTCAGTGTGGAACTATGTCTCCAGCTTCCTTATTACCCTGGTAATCAAAAATATTGTTTAAATGGATGCTTATTCTGCTTAAGGCACTGACTGGACTGAGTTCTGTGAGAATTGAAAAGATGAATTATTCAAAGTCTCTATCCTTAAGGAGCTTATCCCTCACTAGGACAATCATCTCACTAATAAAGACGTTTTATACAAATACATTTTGGAGGAAAATTCTGATGGCATCCTGCTGGAATGAAGTTACACCTACAGGGGCTGCATTTTTCTCTCACCCTTGACGGTGCCCTGGGAACTCTCCTTGCTCTTATTGTCTTTCTTTACACATCCAGGAGGCAACTCATGAAGTATATTCCAAGTAGTCCAGAGCCGTATTTTGATACAGCTTGATTTTTTTTTTTTTTTTTTTTTTTTTTTTTTTTTTTTGCTGTACCACTTTTCACAAATTTCATATCTTCCCAACTGAAGCAAAATTCAGTGTACAGACTGATCAAAATTGGGCATAACCCTGAGATGGGTTTATGAAGGTCAGGATGTGAAGATACCAGATGAACAGCCCCATCTCACCCAGGCTGCTATCCCGGGCTTGTGGTCTCTAACCCAGGAATGTTTCCTACAGATACTATAATAGATACATTTTGAAAAGAGTCTGAAAGCATCAAGAGAAAAGTCAAACAGGGATGAAGGGAATCTACACAGAGAAGGGGATATCTGAAGCTGATGCTGCAGAAATGGTACTTCCTTCTATTTCTTTATTAACTTTTGGTACTTCCTTTTAAATCTTGAACATAATTAAGAAATGTTAGTGAGTCAATTTTTGGCATTTTGATAAGGTGACCCTCACAAAGAATTTCACCCAGAGCAATCTGATGACAGAATATTGCAAAACAAGCAGGAAGTCAATCCAGAAGAGAAACTAAATAAGGCGTGAGAGAATCTTCCAAGCAGCCCAGGGCTGGTCAAAGATTGAAACTTGGAATTTGGTTCTGAGGTTGGTTTGATAAAAATCACAAGATTGATTTCAAATGAGGGTGATAGAAATGAAAAAATGATGAAGACTTGGGGGTAGAAAAATATTATTTTAATAAAGAAGACTTTATAAAACTATCCTTGGCACCCAGAAAATGAGCTAAGACTTGGGGATCCAAAGATTTATAGACTGGCCCTGCCCTGCCTAATGTCACCGGGAAGCTGACTCTGATGAATACAAAAGTGTTTTGCCTGAGTTGTGGAGAAAAAAATAATCCTGAACTAAAAGCTGCTCTATCCCATGAACAAAGCTTAAAATTAAGTTTCAAAAGGATCAAAGTATTTTGTGAGCACCTTAACCATATCCCAGAACATAACTCAAAAATATTTTTAGGAATAAAAAATATCTAGCATTTAACAAGGTAAAAGTCACAGTCCAGCATCCAGTTAAAATGTACAGAACACAAAGAAGCAAAAACATACAGAATGCTAAGGAAAAATGAGTTAATTATAACTGACCCATAAATAATGCAAATGATAGAATTAGTAGCTAAGGACATCATTAAACAATTATTGTTACTATTAATCAATTCAAGAAGCTAGAGGAAAAATTGGACATCTTATGTGGTAACATGGAAGAAGAGATTGATATATGTAGAATGATAGACATAGAGAGATAGAGTATTCCAAATTGAATTTCTACTTTACGTGATCTTCTACCCTCTGTCTGTGTCTCAGTTTCCTTACAAGGCCACCAGTCACTGGATCAGGGCTCACTGAAGTCACATCCAAACTCAGCTTCACTTAACCAACTACATCTGCAGTGACATTGTTTCCAAATGAGGTTTTAGGAAGACACGAATTTTGTGGGAACACTAAGTCAACCTCAAGCAATAGAGAAATCGTCGAAACTGGATTCCTGCCTCGCACCAGACATAAATATCATCTTACATTGGATTAGGGTTTTATGTCAAAATTAAAACTTGAAAAGACTTCGTAGTAAATATAAATTAATAAGTTTGGACTCTGAGATAGGAAGCAACTCCCTAAGCAAGACTCAATTTTGTCCTTTCCACTCAGTGTAGCATATTAATAGACTGAAAAAGAGCCTATGTGACCATCTCAGGAGATGTAGGGGAAGAAAGAGTAATCGACCATCTATTTCTGTAAAACTGTTAGCAAACTAGAACAGAAGGAATGCTCTTCAACTTGATAAGGGGCATCTATGAAAAACCCATGGGTAGCATTGATCTTGGTGGTAGAAGTCCCGAAGCTTTTCCCCTATAATCAGGGGCAGAGCAAGGATGCTTCCACCCCATCACGCTGTGTTCTGCATTGTCCTGTATCCTCCTCTTCCTCAGAACAAGGTCCCTGGTGACCTCTGAGCCAGGCCTTCTCCTTGTATTGAACCCAGAAATACTCAGTTACTTCCCACAACACCCTGGAGCAAGTTCCTGGGACACCATGAGGCCATCCTCAGCTCCAGCCACTCAGATAATCAACTTCTCATTAATTGGCTTGATGCAGAATATCTCTGAGTTTTGCAGCACTCCATTATTTTACTCTGGGAAACAAATCCCTTCTGCTCTGGGAATCCCAACAACTTGCCTGGGAAGTATTAAAATCAGGTATTCAATAGCAATCATTCCCTCCCCTCATCAACCCCTCCCAAAAATAATGCAATCAGGGAGTTGGCATGACAGGTCCCTTCTCATGATTCTACCAGCAACCAAGATAGTTCTGTCTTCCGTACTTCTTTCCTGTTTGTCGGTCAGATGTTTGTTTCCCTTGGGGCAGCAGAAGGCTCTTTCTTCCCCAGTTCATTGTACACCTCATGTAAATACAATGCCTTGAATCTTCCAGGACTTAGCTCTCCACATCTTAAGTTAAGCTCAGAGGAAAAACAGACAAACAAATGCAATACTGCTTCTGCTTCTCTCTGTGACAGCTTTTGCAGTTGAAAGTCACGCTATTTAAGATATAGTTCTGTTATTGATTCACAAATATCACATAAGATCTCAAAGTCCAAAAATGTGGTGCCTTATTCTCTCTGAATGGCTCCTACTTTTGTTTGTCGATGCCTATAAAAAACAATGTCTTCAGACTGATAAGTGCCTGAAGAGTAGGTCCTACAGGAAAAAAGAAAAATGCATGGTTAATATCAAAATAACCCCCTGCTCTAATTACCCAAGTTTAGAAATGGAGCAGATCATTATCGATACTGAAGCTTTTGCGAAACCACCAAAAGAACAATTTGTCTTCATGCATACTACACATTCACACATATAACACACAGTGAAATTTATAAGATAGGTTATCCCAGGCATCGCCTAGGTAAAATGTACAGACATGGAAATTTTAAAGATATTCTTCAATTCAACCCTTCTTTGTTAAATGGTCTTGCTCTCTGAAGGCTGACTTGGGTGAATTAGCAAAGCTGGCTGGTATCTAATTTGAAACACCAGGAAATGCTCTTCATATGTGATGGAAAATGAGAACAAATTATTAAAACATTGTTTTATGGTACAGTAAAATAAGCCAATTAAAAACATTCTCCAGTAGGCGGAGCTTCCCTCCACCGGTTGCATGTGTGCTGTGCTTAATGATTTGCCTTTAAAAAGCAGAGAATGTAAAGTGGTGGGGGGAATTTCACAATGAAGAAGCATGACATGATTCACGGGGTCAAGGTAACCCGCAGCATTAGTGGTGGCACATCGATTGCACAAGCAACCATGGGATACGATGGGAACGGCATGTCACCTCTGTGCTCTTCTCCCCTAAACCCCCTCATTCCAGTCTAACTCGGGGGAAACAGAAAAAACTCAAACGAGGGACCTTCGACTTGACCAGGACTCCTCAATATGGTCAAGGTCATCAAAACCAGAAATTGTCACAGAGCAGAGGGAGCTAAGGATACATGACAATTAAATGTAATGTAGGATCCTGGATGGGAAGATATTAGGGAAAAGCTAGTGAAATTCAAATAAACCCCAGAATTCAGTTCACAGTAATATAATAAGAGTTAATAGTAATGTGTCAATGTTGGTTTCTTAATTGCAACAAATATAACATCCCAAGGTAGGATATTAACAAGTGGAGAAACTGAACAGGAAGTACATAGGAGTCTTTTTTACCATCTTTACAACTTTTCTGTAATTTCAACTATTCCAAAATTTAAAAAGAGAAAAATGTATTAAAAAATTAATTCTCCCAAGTCTTGCAGAAACCTGCTCAGCCATGTGTTCAACTTCCAGAACTCCTTTTGCAAAGGAGATAAACATTAATGTTCTAGTCAAAAGTCAAAAGTTCAATCTATCCTGGGACCTTTCCTGTTAAGTGACCTTAAGGCTCCATGAGGAGCCTTTCATTTTCTCCCATATGAAATGGAATTGCCAATACTGGTACTACCTACTTTAAAAGAAAAGAAGAAAGAGAGGAAGATATAACTGTTGAGTACCAATTCTGGGGTCGACGGCCTGCATTTCCATGTCTTCTGTAATCCTCACAATCCTGTCAAGTGGGCCCGATGAAGCCCATTTTGGAAGTGAAGCAGGTTCTAAGCAGCTAAACAATATTCCTAAGGTCATACTATTACTAAGGATCAAAATCAGATTTTGAGCACCAGCTCTCTCTCCTTCTCCTGAGTTGGTCTCTGCTACTTTCTTTCCTCCAAGCATCCTCCCCTGGAACATAAGCACAAAAGTTTGTAAACTGCCACAAAGCTTCACACTCCTACATTGACAGTCTACCCCGCACAACTATCTGAAAGCCCCGGGAGTGCCCAGCTGCAAATCAAAAAAAAAGAGCCAGCTGGGCAAGAGGTACTAGAGCAGCCTTTCAAAGTACCAGGAGCCTGCACCTCCTTGGAACTCTTCTGCTGCTCCTTCTGGTCCTTAAGAGCTGCCCTGGGGAATGTTCTGCTTGCCTTTTGGCCTTTTCACAGATTTCTTCTTTCAGCCACAGAGTGCTGGTACCAGAGGTACCGAGGGCAGAAGTCTGAGAGGCGCGTTGGTAATGTTGTACAATAATAGTGTATCAAATCCATACTGCCACTTTTGCCAAAAGAAATTTAATTAAGCACAAAAGTGGGTTGCCAAGAAGAAATACACATGTGCTCTCTAAAGTCATGCATGCCTTTGGGTATTTGGAAAATACCCTAAATGCGTGTTATTACGAGAATAGTGTTATCAGCTGGAAAGAAATCTTTAGATACTAAGTATATGTTTTGAAATATGTGAGTATCCTGGAATCCTGATGCTAATATGCCAGTTTATCTGCAGGAGATAAACAACATTCTGTGCCCAGACCAAGGCATAATCTTCCTCCTCAAAATCAAAATACAGTGGACTCTACTAGTTTTAAGTTTCAGCTCTTTTTACAAATCCAGACTAAGTTTTCCAAAGATCTATGCAATGAAAAGTTGCTATTATTATTTTTGTTCTAAATAAGGGCATTGGTTAGCTTTGAACACCAGTATTTGTTATGGATTCATAAAACAATCATGAATGGTTTAATCCAGAGGGCTATTAAAGATCATCCAACGCAATCCCTTCCTCTTATAAATGAAGAAATTTAGGCCTAGTTATGTGACTATCCCAGGACGGTGCAGAGAGTTAAAGACAGGACTGGGCCTGTGACTTGGGCTCCAAGCTAGCAGCATCCAATTCGTATAGATATCTCAGTTTGGACTAAGAGATCCATTAGATTACTTTTGTCCCAATGAATCTGCGATACATATGTGACTGAATCTCACTGAAAAGTTGTGCAATCAGTGGAGAATGAATAACAAGAAGCTAACTGGGGGGACATATCAAATGTACTTAGAGCTCTCCTGAGATTAATACCCTTATAAAAGAGATCCCAGGTAGCTGTGTTGCCCCTTATGCTTTGTAAAGATTCAGGGAGAAGACAGCATTTACAAATTAGAAAGCAGACCCTCAACAGTCACTGAAACTGCTACCATCTTTATCTTGGACTTCTGACCTTCAAAACCATGAGAAATAAATTTCTGTTGTTTTTAAGCTGTCCAAGCTATGGTATTCTGTTACAGAAGCCCAAACATATTTAGGTAGAGACGAAAGAGGTATTATAATTAAATACTTAACTAGATGAAAATGTACTAGAGGAGGAAATATTACTAAGACATTATTGGGTTGGTTGATGATTGGAATACAAACTATAATGGAATAAAAGTATTGGATCACTATTAGACTTACCAAGGTTGATAACTATCTAGGAAATGTATAATGAAATATGGGAAAATGAATAAGACATGCAACCCAATTTTGTTTTCTCTTAATCTAGTAATAAGAAATGCAAATTGAAACTACCCTAACATTTCATCTCACCCCAATTAGAATGGCTATTATCAAGAATACAATCAACAATAGAAAATGGCGAGGATGTGGGGAAAAGTACGCTCAAACTTTGCTGGTGGGGTTGCAAATTGGTGCAGCCACTCTGGAAAGCAGTATGGAGATTCCTTAGAATATCTGATATGGAACCACTCCTTGACCTATACCCAAAGGACATACCACAGCATACTGCAGTGACACAGCCACATCAATGTTTATAGCAGCTCAATTCCAATAGCTAGATTGTAGAAAAAACCTAGATGTCCTTCAATAGATGAATGGAAAGAAACTGTGATTTATATACACAATGGAATATTACTCAGCCATAAAGAAAAAAAATTATGACATTTGCAGGTAAATGGATGGAGTTGGAGAATATCAGGTTAAGTGAAAGAAGTCAATCCCGAAAAACCAAAGACCGAATGTTTTCCCTGATAAGTAGATGATGATACATAACAGCAGGGGGAGGGGATAAGGGAAGAATGGAGGAACATTGGATTGTGTAGAGGGAACTGAGGGGTGGGAAGAGGGTGGGGTGAAAGCAGGATAATGGAATGAGATGAACATCATTACCCTATGTACATGTATGATCACACAAACGGTGTGATTTTACATCGTGTACAACCACAAAAATAAAAAGTTATATCCCATTTGTATACAATGAATCAAAAAATAAAATAAAATTAAATTAAATTAAAAATAAAAGGGCACCTAGACAGGCAGATGAAGTGAATGGGGTCAAATGTTAACAATAGTTAAACCAGCATATCGGCTCTAAGGGTGTACTTTGCTTTAATTTTGTAACTTTGCACCCTAAGTTTGAAATTGTCCCAAATAAAAAGTTTAAAAAACATCTAAACCATGCAAATGATTGCCACCAGCACCACAAAGTTATAACCACTCTCCATTCAAGAGTAAAAGAGGGCATTTTAAGAACATCTCCAAAAATATGCAGTCGAGGCTTTGGAAGTCATGACATCCTTCATCCATATTTACCACAAAACCAAAATTTCAGTAAATACAAGCAGTGAGCAGGATCACCTCAGAAGGCCTCCTCGCTGGGCTTCCACCTCGGTTTGGGACTGTCTACCCTCTTATGAGCCTGCTGTAACTCAGCCATTTTATTATGATCTTTCATAGTAAAAATAACTTTCTATTATCCTAAAAATTTATGAGAAAATTGATACTTTTTGAATGTAGCAAAATCATTAACCCACATTTTTTTTGTTTTTTTTTTAAGACCAATACAAAGTTGATGATTACAGTTCTGAACATAAATAGGAAAGCGGTCAGCTGGGGCACTTGGAGGGTCCTGGTTGTGACAAGGAAAGATAATCTCTATTTCCTGGATGGCTTGAGCAATGAATGAGGTTTGTGACAGAGTGCCATCAACACAGTCCTTATTCACAACGATTCAGAATAACAATGTCTGCTCTTCCTCTTCTCTAAATATGCCATCCAGCTCTGGCCACTGTCTGTCAGCTACCTGCTCTGAGTCCGTGCCAGCACCCACAGCCTACAGAGGGCATTTATACTCAAATTGTGTGGCAGAGGTGTTTTCCCTGGAGAGAAAGAAATTCTGGTCCTCCCTGGGTACTCGCAGAACGTACTAATTGATGTTTTCTGTAAATGAAAAGGTAGATTTACTGTCATTAACAGGTAGATTTGTACCAGTGGGCGTTGCCCAGGGTGTTTAGAGATCTTGACATGTGCTCTGCTATGGAGAAGAAACTTAATTCAAAGTCAAGGTCCTGCCCCAGGAAGATTGCAACTGAGCTGGAATCTCAAAGAGCAAACAAGGCCACAGGCAGCCACAGAGTCCAAAGACTCTCTGTGTACAGGAATATCACTCTGTTCAATAGCCTGGCACACAGGCATCCAAGAGCAGTTTCCATCACAAGGGTTAGCCAACTACGATTGGCAGCCCAATGGCCCGGCTCTCTCTTGCCTCCTGGCCTTTGTATCTACTCCTCCTCCTCCTCCTAGAATATTCTCTCTCACCCCACCCTCACCATTTAATAGTCTTCTTTCCACCACCGAGATTTCTCTTTTTCTTTAGATAATTCGTACATTATCATATTATCATATCCAAAAGATTCTCCTGATCCCTTTCTTCTTAGCCTGGGTTAGAGGGCCATCCTGAGATCTTCCTCTGGGCCATGCATTGTCCCAGTACAGCCTCATGGCCTTGCCTAGCTAGGCAGTTATAAGGAAGCTCTAGAGTCAAACAGCATGGCTCCAAATCCTGGGTCCACCACCTGCAGGCATTGACGCCTAAGCTAAGTGGGTCCAGTTCCTCCATGACCTCTCTGTATCTCTTATAGTGTATTAGCTCATTTTGTCTCAAGTCCATTCCGCCACCATGAGGGAGGAGTTTGGGCAAGAGTTAGGTCTGCCTTTCTGGAAGAGGTCAGGGAGAAATGTCCAGCGATGGAGCTGAGACTCCTCCCTCCCCCCAGATGCCTTCGGGGGAAACTGCAAATGAACAATTCTCCAAAACGATTGGAAGCCATTAGTTCAATGTCTGGATCACGAATGATGACACACTGTCCGATTTTTTCATGTCTCTTTTCCTTTCCATCTGCTGCAGAAGAGAGAAAGAAATGAATGGTGCTGACAAGGGGACCCGGCCACTCCTTCCTGCGGGAGCGTGGGATGTGTTCCCCACGTCGCAGAGAATACAAAGGATGGGAGTGACACAGAAATCCAGGAGAAAGTTCATTATAATTGAACGAGGAGACAGAACAGGTCAGAGCTTAAGACCATGGGTTCTGGAGTCCGGCAAAGCTGAGTCTGTCTTGATGTGCCACTTTCCCACTGTGTGACCTTGGAAAATTACCCCAGTTTTCCCCAACTCTGGATCTAGAGTGAAGTCAGGACTTCCAAGTCAAGCAGGTGTGTCAGCCAGGTGTCAAAGGGGAGGAGGCAGCAACGCAGGATGCTAAGGCAGTCTGTGCCCTGTACTTGGTCTCACCTCTGAATGTTTCTAGAAGGACTCCACTTCCGTTCCTCTCGAGGGCATCAAAACCTGACCCCAAATCCTTCACTGGTAAACATACTGCCATAATTTCATCTCAGCTGTTTGCTCAAAGGTTTTGAGTGCTAAATTTTGATTTTGAGGTTAAATCAGTCTTTAAAAATAGTTTCAAGATGTCTCATGCAGCAATCAGAAGGGAATAGCTGTTTTAGAGTTGTTATCTCCTCGAGGGTCGACAATAGGATCCTTTTTTTTTTTTTTTTTTTGGTGCTGGGGATCAAACCCAGGGCCTTGTGCTTGCAAGGCAAGCACTCGACCAACTGAGCTATATCCCCAGCCCTGGATCCTTTTTTAAAAGACTTCCTTCCACCACTCAGCTCTCTCCAGAGATCTACATTTTAATAATACTGATTCTCCATATTTGTGAAAGCGTTGTTACCAACTGCTAAGAAAAGGAAAAGCAATGTCAATGCCTGGGTGGGCTTGGCCAGGTGATCTCGCTTTCTGAAACGTGGATAGCAGGTCGTAAGGATCAGCCAGCAGATTGCCCCAGACATTGTGAGTAACGGTAATGGGGGAAGCTTGTGTGGGGAATGCGGTCACAGGGTGGGCTTGGACCCATGGGAGCATGCTGTTGCTGGGCTGGACCCCAGGCTGTCCCTGACATCCCTTGGCAGGCCTGCATCTCCGCTATGGCACTGGTCTGGCTCCTGGATGATCCGGGAGCCTCTGGGTACCAGACACATGCCACTGCATTTGACTGCCTTGAGTAAAGTGCCACTTAGTGTCCTGGTAAGGTGGGTGAGATAGGACGGTTTGAGAAGCATGACCTGACCTACCATCCGACATGATCAATTGAGTAAATGAAAGAAACTACCTGTAGCAAAACACGCGGCCTCTTTATCATTGCCCACATTGTAGCAGCAGCAAGGTCACAGTGTGCGCAGTGAAAATAAGCCTGGGAACATTTTCTTTTTAAACTGTGATATAGAAAGTCATTTTTTGTATGCAATGTATTTAAATTATTAGGCCACTAGCCAGATGCCCAGGTATGGCTGGGATAGCTCTTTTTTTTTTTTTTTTTTTTTTTTGTCATTAAATACTGAGTCCCTGTTCAATTGCTGTCAGTCTTCCACACAGACTGGCCCCTGCAGGAGGTCCCAGTGCAATGAATGCACAGTATAAAGTAGCTGGAAAGTGACCATTGGCTCCAGCTCGTATTTGAGATTATCTGTCTTCTCTGACCACATCGTGTTAGTGCAGAAGTGACAGAGTGTCTCTCACAGAGGCTCAGCTACATCCCCAGGCTTCTCAAGAAGGCCAAGAATGCTGCATGGCCTTGGGTCACACCCACCCATAGTTTTGAATTTTGAACAAATTTTCCCCAGTTATTTTCACAGGACATCTTGAGAGGAAGAAGAAAGGACATTAATTTTATTCATACAGATAATTTTAGGTGAATTAAAGTTTTTTTTTATTTTTATAGACTGTATTTTGATGCATGGTACACAAATGGGGTACATCTTTTTGTTTCTATGGTTTTGCACAATGTAGAGTCACACCATTCACGTAATCATACATGTACGTAGGGTAATGATGTCTGTCTCAGTCCACCATCTTTCATACCCCCACCCCATCCTGCCTCTCATTTCCCTCTACGTAATCTAAAGTTCCTCCATTCTTCTCTCAACCCCACCCCCACCTCCATTATATATCACCATCTACATTCAGTCTTTGGTGTTTTGGGATTGGCTTGTTTCACTTCGCATGATATTCTCCAATTACATCCATTTATCTGCAAATGCTGTAGTATTATTCTTTATGGCTAAATAATATTCCATCATGTATATATACCACAATTCCTTTATCCATTCATCTGTTGAAGGGAATCTAAGTTGATTTCACAATCTAACTATTGTGAATTGAGCTGCTATAAGCATTCATATGGCAACTTTACTGTAGTATGCTAATTTTAAAGTTTATTTACAGCTCTCATTCTTCTTGGTATGAACCATTAGGACATAGAAATCATGCCCAGTGAGACAGCAAACTTGTGTTTTTTCAACTGCTTATGTTGTTAACATTAAGAAAATTTTAAGGAATAAAAGTCATTTCTAATCTTAATACTGCATCAAAAGTAGTTTATAATAGCCCATTCCTATCTTTAAATTATGTAATTGGAATCATTGAACACATAATTTGTTACAATCTTGTTTTAACTTAATTCTCGCTTACAAATATTTTCCATGTTGACATTTAGATTTCAGTTTTATCATTTTTTTTTTTTGGTACAAAATCTATAATTTTTTGGGCTGCATCATGCACTAAATACTGTGACCTACTTGGTCAATCCTGTAGTAATTTGGATACTGGATTTGTTTCCAATTTTTGTGGGTTTTTTCAAAAAAAACTGCAGTAAATAATATTAACATACAGTCTTTTCCTTAAAATAAATGCCCCAAACTGGGATTTGCTAGATAAAGGCGAGAACGTCTTTTGGCTTTTGATCCAAACCATTTATTGGAAGCTCCTGGTGAGCCCCTGGAGAAAGCGCAGCAGCTTCCTCCCCTCGGTCTGGGCATGCCTGCTCTGGCTCCTGACCTCATCTTGGCTCTGACCGGCCCTCCACTCCCAGCCCAGCCCCAGAGAAGGATGGATTTCGCATTTTAAGATTTGGCTTAGCAAATCCCACTCAACTTCACACTTCATTACTTTATCTTTGTCTTTCTTTCCTTCTAAAGAAATGCCATTTCTGATTGTGAATGGGGTGTGTATGAACCTTAGCTGTTTGGGGTGCACTATTTAAACATTTGAAACTATGGCAACCTAGTGAGTTATCTGAATTATGGTGCGACAGATGCACCCCCAGACTAACGCTGCTCCCCATGTGCCCAGTAGAGATCAGTGAGGAGCAAAGAGGAGGAAATATGGGAAAGTGCTTTCTAAATAGCAAAGGAGCATGCAGAAAGTGGCATTAATATGATACACCCCTAAATTAGACTCTCCATGTGTAGTATAATGGGAAATATATAGTTGACCTTTGTCCCATTTCCAGGCACAGTCCCTAAAACCCTAGAAATGTTACGAATGGAAAATTGATATGAGTGTCTTTTGTATTTCTAATAAGCCCTTTTAGACCAGACAGGATCTTAATGAATGACAGGATGATGAAGTGACTTTTGGTGACCCCTATATAGTCTAAGTATGGGGGTTGGTCACTGGGGTTTGGAGCTTCAGCCTCACCCCCTGACCTCCCAGTAGGGGAGAATCTTTGGAAATTGAGTACAGTCACCAATGCCCAGTGATTTAATCAGTCATCACCAAGTAATGAAACCTCCATCAGAATCCCTCAACAGGCCAGGCTCAGCGGCACATGCCTGTCATCCCCGTGGCTCAGGAGGCTGAGACAGGAGGATTGCAAGTTCAAAGCCAGCCTCAGCAAAAGGGAGGTGCTAAGTGACTCAGTGAGACCCTGTCTCTAAATAAAATACAAAATAGGACTGAAGATGTGACTCAGTGGTCGAGTGTCCCTGGTAAAAAAAAAAAAAAAAAATTAAAAATTTTAAAAATTTAAAAATAAAAAACCCAAAAAGAAAGAAAAAAAGAATTCCTAAACAGCAGGCAGCAGGGTTGGGAGGAGATTCTGGTGCTGGGAGGCTGACGATCCTGGAAAGGGCATGGAAATTCTGGGTTCCTGAGTCATTTGGCTATTCCTGAGCTGGATCCTTTATAGTAGATAATAACAGTAAGGAATAGGCTTTCCTATCTTCTGCGAGTTGCTAAAGCAAACGATCAAACCTTAGAAGGGTTGTGGGAATCCCGAGCTTGGTAGCCACCAGACAGAAATGTGGGAAGAACATGCACCCATTCTCAGCTGGTATCTGAAGTGGGGACACACTTCACACTTGTGGGTCTGTGCTTAGCTTGTGGGACCTGGCATGAGCTCCAGGTAAATAGTGTTGGAAGTGAGCTAGATTCCTGGGCACTGAGTTAGCACCTGAAGAATTGCAGAAGTGATGTTGAAAACAGACATCACATATGTGGTGCTAGGGAATGAATCTCTCAATATATTATTCCATTTTCTAAGTTCTTTATAATCCTGGGTAATTTTTCCTAGGCAGATATTTTTTTACAAGTAACTTTTAATTACAATTTTTATATTCCTGGGGAAACAAAACTTATTTAATTGGATCCATCCATTCCTCCTTTTCAAAGAAGTTTACCAGGCCCCAAACTAAGTCCTGGGGACAGTTAGGTGGATAGTAAAACAATAACTATCATTTAGGAATTCCCTGCTGGTGTGGGGAGATGGACTTGAGAACTAAGCATTCCCACTTGGTGAGTAAAATGCTCTAACCAAAGGACACGAAGCCCAGGAGAAAAAGTGGACAACTTTGGGGTCACCAAGGTAGAGCCTTGCAGATGAGAAGGGGGTCAAGGAAGGAAAGATCACTTAGAGAAGAGGGACAGGGCAGGTGGAGGAATCAGCTGGCAAGGATGAGGAGGGGTGTGGGAACTAGCTTAATCCAGGTCATGCACTAGAGTAAGCAAGTGACCTAGTCAGCTAGGTAAGAGTGAGGCTGGAACCGAGGGCCAGCAAAGGGAGAGCTGGGAACCTCAGGAGTCAGCTGTGGTGAACCCATACCACTGACTGAGGAGTTGAGGATAACAGAGAGGGTCTCAGTCAATTTTCTGCTGCTATAACAGCATCACAGATGGTGTAAATTGTAAAATAAATAAATAAGTAGATTTACTGCTCACAGTTCTGGATCCTGGGAAGTCCGTGAGCATGGTGCTGCAGCTAGTCAGGGTCTTCTTGCTGTATCACAACATGGCAGAAGGACAGGCAAGCATGTGAGAGACAGAGAGGAAGAGTGGGACAAACCTGCTTTTATAACAAACTCGGTCTCTTCATACAGTCGCAATCCATCATGAGAGTGGAGTCCTTGTGACCTGATCACCCCCTAAAGTCCCTGCTTTTTTATACTGAGCCAATGGCAATGCTGTTTCAACCTGAGGTCTGGAGGGGACATTCAAACCACAGTGGGGCATGTTAGACATGATATTACCAGATAAGGATTTGGAAAAGGAACAGCAGCAGCATGGATGTAAGCGAGAGGGAACTGTGTCGACTGGTGTAGCTCAGCCAGGAGCTGAAGAGGTGACAAGAGACTCTGACTGTGGGGGGGTGGGGCAGAGAGGAGATCTCTAGGGATCAGTCCCACCAAGTACAGCATGAGTGCAAAGAAGCAATTTCCTTATGTTTGGAGATATAAAACTTGCATTTATGTCTCTGAATTCCTCCCTGTTTAAATGGGAATAAGTTGATAAATCAGCTATAATCTCTGCAATGAAACCCTCAGCAGATGAGTCAGTGAGCAGCCATTTATTCAATTACAGGATAGATTCCTATGTGTCTGAGAAGGCGAATTAACATTTTCTCATAAAATTCCAGAATTAAGTGTTGAAAGGGTCCTCAAAATTTGCTTTCTTTAACTCCTATGTTAGTTATCTGTTGCTACATCATCAATTGCCCCCAAGTTCAGTGGCTTAAAACAGCAAATATTTACTCATTTGGCAGTTTCTGTGGCCGGGCATTCAGGAGCGGCATGGGTGGGCGGTTCTGCCTCCCAGGGTTGCAGGCAGGATGTTGTCCAGGCTGCAGTCGGATGTCCTGAGACCGGGGCTGGAGGGCCCCTCTGAAATGGCTCATGTGCATCTGTCAGCAGGATGCCTTAGTGTCTTGCTACATGGCCTCAGCACGTGGGGGCTGAACCTCCCACGGAGCAGGTATTCCTAGGCTTGAAAGTGACATGACAGGTCCAGAAATTCCTACTGGGACTATACAGGGAATGAATACCCAGAGATGAGGCTATGGAGACCATGGTGGAGGCTTGCCAGCCTTCCCTCTGATAAGCCTCTCTCTGACGCCTCCCTTACTTCCCTCTGAGAAGTAAATTGCTAGCAGGAACCCCACTGTGTAGATGGAACAGCAGATGTTAAGTGTGAAGACAGTGTGCTGCGGTGGAAAGAACACTTGTCCAAGAGAAAGAGGTCGGATGGTTGAAACTCACCTCTGCTGCTTGACGTGACCCCGCTTCACCTTCCTCACCTGTGAGGTCAGGCTAACAGACTGACTTCCAAGAGAGGTTGAAGAGGAAGATTGGGATCCCATATGGAGGGGCTCTGAATGCCAGAGGAAGAGGTTGAAGACCCCTGTGGGCAGTTAGTGCATCTTAACGGTTTTTAGACTTAAGGAAGTATTGAATGTGTTGAGGACTGCCCTGGAAATTATGTAGAGAAAGAAGTAGAGGGACCAAGGCAAGAAGAAGGGGACAGACAAAATTTTGCACGATACTCAGGAATAAGGCACAGGACCCCATTCTCTGCTGCTGGTGACAGGGATGGAAGCACAGCCCTGCCCCAGAGTCCGAAGGGCTGAGGAACCACCCATCCCCACTGCCCCATGTCTGTAGCAGCATTTCAAAGGAAGAAATACTCAGTGTCAAAAAGATTAAAATATCTATCCACCCTTTCCTTTTCTTAAAATGACAATTCGAATCCTAAAGAACTTTGGGTTTTATAGCACCATTCATCTTTGCCTTAGGACCCCAGATGCATTGAAAGCTACAAACCAAACAGAAAGATGGGAACTAGGAAAAAAATGTCCCTTGGAAGATCTGCACTTGGTCTTAAGTCCTTTTTTCGTAGACTTGGTTCAGACTTTTCCTCTAATCATAAAAACATTAAAAATAACAAAATTCTACATGGAAAATACAATATATCTGCCTCTCTGTCATAAAGAGAAGAGAATAAAATACATCTAATATCTGTTGAAAAATGTATGCCTGTTCTCTTCCTTCCTCTGAATTCAGAAAGAGTTACCCTATTTGTTATTTACTTCATGATAGGGCATATGTCTTCCAGACATAATGGAGATCGATGTGAGTTCAGAACTAAAGCCTTCACTGTGAGTACACTTAATATTATGGATTTCATTTTTTCCAGTTTGTAGTGTACATAGGGCGGGGGGATATAAGCTGTTTTCATAACTTTTCTTTGAATAAAAGGAATGTTTTTTTTTTTTACTAAATGCAACTCCAAAAGATTAGAGAAGAGACATAAAAAGGAATTTCCAAGAGCCACAATCCCCTGCCCTCCCATTTAAATAAACTCCATTCTATTAATTATTGCATTACACCATAAGCTGCAGAGCTAAGAAACTCCCACTCTTTCCACAGAGTCACTCATGCATAGAACATTTGTGATTGATGGACCAGTGAGGTTGAAATGTACAAATGAAACATCTTAAGATTAAACATCTTCTGGGTAGGAGATTGGCATTGTTCCAGTATCTTAAACTTGGCAAAGGTCTGCAGGGATGTGCACTTAAGGAAAGATGCACCACCCCAACCAGGAAGTAGAATAGACCTCCTCTTCCTCAGCCTCCCAATGTGCCCCAACAAACTTCCCCTTTCATGATCTACACTCATTTACTCAACAAATATTGAATGAGGACCTAAAGAGCCTGCTGTGAGCCAGCCCCTGAGGAAACACACCAAGAATATAAAAGTCAGTTAAGAAAGGGCCCAAGATCAGAGGAACTTAGAGTCTAAGGCAATGTTTCTCAACACAGATGCACAACAAAATTACCTACAGCTTTAGAAAAGTACTGATGGTCCCATTGCTAACTAATTAAATTATAATCCCTGGGGTGAAGTTGAATTAGAGACAAAATTGAGAATGACTAGGGAAGAGTCAGAGGACTGATGGTCATGCATTGTCATTGAGGAAGCACAAGGTCTACTAGAGCCCAGAAGAAGGATCTCATCTGGACTCTGAGCGAATCGGAGGTTGGCGGCAAGCCACCTGACATCTTATATTTTGCTTAAATCAGAAAGAAGGAGGGTTGAGGGAGCAGCACCTACAAAATGAGAGAGCATGACATTCTCCTGAACCCCAAGCTGTGCAGCTCAGCTGGAACTGTGGGTTCTATGGAGGAGAGACGAAGCAGAAGAACTAGACGACAGTTGGAGGGTATGCATCATTGGTCCTTGACCCTGTCACAGGATCCAAACAAGAAGTGTGGACTTAATGCTGAAGGCTGCAGGATTCACGAAGGGTTTTGGGTGAGGAATAGTCTCATATCTCAACCAGATTTCCATTTTCAAATGACCTCCTCCACTGCCGGAAGATGGCAGGTGATGGGTGGAAGGTGGGGTAAGGGAAGGCGTGGGGAACAGAGGAGGAAGCTCAGTGAAGACTTGCTAATGTAGAGAAGGGGACTGACAATGTGGGACTAAACCAGGGCAGGAAGATGGAGAGGGAGTGGATTTGAGAGACAGTAACAGCAGAGAAGAGGAAACGGAGTGACTGACTAGACCAGAGAGGAAAGCAAGGTGAAGACGGACTCCAGCCCCCTGGTGTGGGTGACCAGATGGCTGGAGGAGCAGCAGGCGCAGGAGGGGAGCGACTTCATCTTCTCAGCACCCTGTCCTGCCCTGCCGCCTGCCGTCCTTCCTCTCCTCAGCTATGGGGGCTTCCACAGGGATCTGAGGGAAGGACGTGCAGATTTTATTCCTGTAGATAAAAAAAAATGGACTCTTACAAATGGACTCTTAAAAGACTTTCAGTCCTTCGAAAGGGGTTATTAGGGCCATTTTCTGCCAGGGCCTCACTGTCATCAGATAGATTGGACTCCTGTCCTCCAGAGCTTCTTCCTGACTCTGCAAAGACACTCTTCTCCAGGCTGATCTGGCAGCCTGAAGAGACTGGGGGAAAGCTAGGTTCTCCTATTCATAACTAGATGGACAACTTCTAGAGAATGAATGGGCAACCCTTCTTATGTCTTGCTCCAACCGGAAGCAGTAGGTTTGGGGGGCTCAGATGATTCAAATACAGAATAGGGTTACATCAAATTGTAGGTAACTTGTCCTAAATATAAAACAGACTGCCTATTGCTTTATGACCAGTATCTCACTCCCACATATATCCCTCCAAAGAAATATGCATATGTGCACTAAAAGGTATATACTAGGGTGTCTGTAGCAGGATTACTCAAGTGTCCAGCAGTCTACAGTGGATAAATGATTACAATACACTCACAGAGTGAAAGTCGATGATCTGTGATTACACAAAATGATGTGGATAAACCTCATAAGACTAAGGTTACAGGAAGGAACTCAGACACCAACGAGCACATGCCATGTGACCATGAGAGTCCATGTATGTGAAGTATAAATCGAAGCCAATCTCATGGAGGCTCTTAGAAGTGAGGAGAGTGCCTGGAGAAGTTGCCGGTTGGTAATTTGATCAATAAAATGAAAGATCATACGTATGGGAAAATAGAAGGAAAGAACAGTGAGATCTATCTTCGACACCAAGTTTGAAGGGTCTGTGAAATGTCAAAGTAGCAGTACCCAATAGATATTAATAAGATGAGTTGCTCATATAAGACCTTCATGAAAACAAAAATAAGTATTTTTGCTCTAATTCTTAAAATGCACTTGCCCAATACCAGCATACAAAATTAATTAGCCCTCTGAGATTAATGCTTGCTTCTGAGTAAACCTCTTTTTTTTTTTTTTCTGTTCCACGTGGATGCTTCTACTGTAGCATTTTGCTGATGACCTAGTTGGCAAGGGACTGAATATTCTAAAATTACTTACTCTCATAGCACACCACAGACCATGCTCAATTCTTCATGTGTTGCAACAGAGTTTGGCTAGCTGTTCTCCATGCCCATTTCCTCTTCATTCCGAGCACATGGTAAGATGACCTTTTCACCTTTCCTGCAGTTAGGTTTGACCATGAGATTGGATTCCAGAATGTGAATGGAAATGATGGTTCCACTTCCATATCTGACCCAGCAAAGTCTGTCCCATGTAATAAGCCCTCTTTCTCTTCCTTCTGCCTGCCTGAAGCAGATAACTATGGCAACCTTGGAAGTCAATGATAAGAGCATAGCAGTTCCAAGGTGGAAGGGTGAGATTCCAGCATGTCTCCCAGCAGAAAGCCACTTGCTGACCAGGAGCGCCCACTTTAAACCTTGCGAAGGAAGAGGTAACTCAGTTGCCATGTTCTCCAACATAGAGAAGAGAAATTCTATATGTACCTTCATCCCCAGATTCCGACACACTTGGTGTGACTTACAACATTTTCGTGCCTTCATTTTGATCAAGTTCTTGTCTATTGGACTAGAAGTTCTGAATGACAAGAGCACACCACCGCTCAGTGTTATTATTCACTTTCCTAGTCTCAGTTCCTGGGACAGTCACAGACTTAAGGTATGTGCCCAACAAATATTCATTAAAATTATGAATCAATAAAGGTATATGAATTCTTGAATTTCCAACTGGGAGCTTAAATGTTCTCAAGAACTTTGAGACCTTTGGCCTCCTGAACTGGAAAGGGAAAAACAGTTTATTGATTGAAGTCACTGGTTATGGTGATTTGTTTGGGCAGCCCTGAGAAACTAACACATCAGGAGATTGACGAAGTGGTAATTGTTCTATCGAGGAGAGAAGATAAATCCTGAACTGTGCGGGAGGAGAGAAGACTGAGGAGAGGTCAGGCTGAGGGAATGGCGTCAAGGCAGGATGGACAGAGATGAGGGGCGACAGGGAGACAAAATCAAAGGTGGCATTACAGTTTGCCCAACTTGTTAACTGAGACTGTGAAAAAAAGAGTAAGAGCCAATGTGGAAGTCATGCTTCAAAAACGAAACTTATTTTATTTACTGTACTTTAAATTTTGCAAATTAAAAATTAGTCAATTAAAAAAATTCAGATTAGTAGGCTATTCAGTTTCTGTATACTTCAGATTAAGGAGGAGGGGGAAAGGAGAGGGATAGA
This sequence comes from Sciurus vulgaris, assembly GCF_902686455.1. Taxonomy (NCBI): domain Eukaryota; kingdom Metazoa; phylum Chordata; class Mammalia; order Rodentia; family Sciuridae; genus Sciurus; species Sciurus vulgaris. The sequence continues at coordinate 65,701,115 of NC_136476.1, forward strand.
TGTAAGGGAGGATAAAATCTCCTTCAAGGCCCTGTAGATTTTGAGGTGATGTGATACAGTTTGAAGAGTATCTGGCTCATCGCAGGTACTCACCGAATCACAGCCCAGCAGCTCAAGTATAAAGCTGAATATTGCCAAATAACAGGGACATCTAGACAACTCCCAAGTTCATTTCTCCACATTAACCATGACTGTGGATGTCACTTGAGATATATCTGTGCTTTTCAGAAACAGTAATCTCAATATGACCGCCATATTTAGTATGGGCATGACAGTAAAATGAGAGCCAGGAGGATACTGTGGACTTGATCCCATGGATGGAGAGAGACCCGGCAGGGGAACTACTGGCTACATGGTGTGAAGAAAAAGAGATTTGGTGACCTGTCAGAGGAACTAGAAAATCCTTCAGAGTTTGGTTTTCAGACCCAGAAACACTGGGTGGAATCAATGACTCTTGTTGGGCCCCATTTGCGTCTGCTCTCCTTGGATACTTGCATGAGTGCCCATGATTCATGCAAAGACAAGAAAAACAAAAAGAGCAATTCCTATGATAATATTTGTAGTCAACACAACTAAGAGCTTTTACTTTTCAGATTTATTTTAACTACACTCCACAAATCATATTCAAAACCTAAATGACTCAGATGATACTTTGAGTAAGGTTTTCATGAGCATCTTAAGGATTACTGTGGAAGACTGTGCCAAAACTTATTCTTTTAAGTTTTCTCTTTTTTCTAATGTGACTAGGTCTGAGAGCACAAATAATTATGAATTTTATTCACAGGCACATATGACAGATTTGCACAACTTATAAATTGGAAATATTTAAAAGATTATTTTTCTTCTTTTTCTTCTTGGCTTAAGCTGTATGTAACTATGAATTTTCCTCTTGTGGCTACTTACTCAGAAAACACACACATAAAAATGCATTGGTACTCAACTGGAAAAGAAGATCTTGCTTCTTTACAAAGTATAAAGTGTAGTCAAAGAGAAATTTTTTCTGAATCGTCAGCATTCATCTGACTCTCATGGTGCCCATTTTAGAAGGCAAACTCATGGAAAATATTTATTTCTATTTAATTGTAATTTCTTGTTTTCATTCAAACTAAATGATAAAGTCTTCCCTTCTCATAATAAATGAAAGCATTAATAAATAACACGTGGCCATGTAATTTAAATGTGAGTATAAGAAAAGATGAACCATTTTACTTCCTATCTCCATCTTTAGCAAAGCACTAAACACACACACACATACAACTACAAGCACACCCACAAACACACACATTACCACAAACACACACTACTCTACAGGGCACACCCTAGGATGAGCAACTCTCTAGATTTGCCTAGGACAGAGAGGGTGCCCTGGACACATGGTTTTCATTGACAAGACTGGAAAAGTCCTCCAAAAATCAGGATGATTTGGTCATTGTAACACACATGCCCACGACACATGAATTTTCTCCCTAACATTATTTTCTTTCAGTTGTTGTAATTTCACAAAACCTAATTTAAGTCCATTTTCTCCATTCCTGTGCTGGAGTTCCTAGCTAGTGCAATAACAAAAGGAAAAGAAACTAAAGGTATACATCTATTAAAGAAAGAAAAAATCATCTTCACAGACGGTCTGTGTAGAAAACAAGGCTATTTTAAAAAGCAACTAGGATTGATCAGTACAATTAGCAAGGTTGCAGGATACAAGCTGATAGAACAAAGATCAACTCAATTTCTTTTTTTTTATTGTAAACAAATGGGATACATGTTGTTTCTCTGTACGTGGAGTCAAGGCATACCATTTGTGTAATCATAAATTTACATAGGGTAATGTTGCTTGATTCATTCTGTTATTTTTTTCCTTCTCCCCCACCTCTCCCACCCCTCTTTTCCCTCTATACAGTCCTTCCTTCCTCCATTCTTTCCACCCTCCTTAGCCCTAACCCTAAACTTAACCCTAACCCTAATGCTAACCCCTCCCACCCCCCATTATATGTCCTCATCCACTTATCAGCGAGATCATTCGTCCTTTAGTTTTTTGAGATTGGCTTATCTCACTTAGCATGATATTCTCCAATTTCATCCATTTGCCTGCAAATGCCATAATTTTATCACTCTTTATGGCAGAGTAATATTCCATTGTGTATATATGCCACAGTTTCTTTATCCATTCATCAATTGAAGGACATCTAGGTTGGTTCCACAATCTAGCTATGGTGAATTGAGCAGCAATGAACATTGATGTGGCTGTGTCTCTGTAGTATGCTGATTTTAAGTCCTTTGGGTATAGGCCAAGGAGTAGGATAGGTGGGTCAAATGGTGGTTCCATTCCAAGCTTTCTGAGGAATCTCCATACTGCTTTCCAGGTTACAAGATCAATGCTCATAAATCCAATGCATTTTTATACATAAATGATGAATCTTCAGAAAGAGAAGTTAGGAAAATTACCCCATTCACAATAGTATTGAAAAAAATAAAATACTTGGGAATCAATCTCACAAAAGAGGTGAAAGACCGGGCACAGCGCTGGGACTCGGAGCAGCCACTGGGGCTCCGGCGGCTGCCCAGGGGAAGAGTGGCGAGGAGAACTGTGTGGACTCAGGACACCGGGGCCTGCCCTGAGGAGGAGGAGAGGAGCGTGGCCACTTGGATTCGGAGAGACTGCACCAGAGCTACAGGCGGTTGCCAGAGGAGAAGCTGCGCGGCGAGCTGTTTGGAATCAGAACGACGCTTCTGAACACCGGGGCCTGCCCTGAGGACGAGGAGGAAGAGGAGCGGCCGCTTGGATTCGGGTGACTACACCAGAGCTACAGGCAGTTGCCAGAGAAGGGGCTGCGTGGCGAGCTGTTTGGACTCTGACCACTTCTGAACCCCGGGGCCTGCCCGGAGGAGGAGGAGGAGCTCGGCGGGTCCTTTGGACTCGCAGTGACTGCATTAGCGCTCCAGGCGGCTGCTCAGAGGAGAAGGCGAGTGGTGAGTTGTTTGGTCTTAAAGTGACAGCTCCTGAACACAGGGGGGCTGCCAGGAGGAGAAGCGTGGTGGGACGCTTGGTCTTGAGTGGCCGCACTTGAGCTCCGGGCGGTGCCCAGAGGACCCGTGCAGCGGGTCACGTGGATTCAGAGCCACTCAGAGGGACTGCTCCTGAACACCCGGGGGGTTATCTGGAGAAGGAGGAGGAACGGGGAGGGTCACTTCGACTCGGAGTGATTGATTGCCCCGGGCTACGGGTGGTTGGTGGGAGGAGGAGGTACGAAGTGAGTTTCTTGGACTCCTAGTGACCGCACCGGCATACTGGGCGGCTGTCTGGAGGAAGAGGCCTGTGGCGGGTCTCTGGGACTCAGAGCGATTGTTCGGGGCCACAGGTGGCTGCTCAGAGGAGGGGCCACGCAGCCAGGCGATTAGGTGCAGAACAGGGTCCCAGGATCTAGGAGGCTTCTGGGTGGAAGAGCCGCACAGAGATAGGCTTAGGGCGGAGCGAAGGTTCCAGGCCTGTGGGCAAATTCTCTGAGGAGGGGCAGCCTAAGGAGATTCATCTGCGAAGGGTGAGGCTCCCAGGCCCAGGAGGTAGGGCCGGGCCCCTGGAAACTTTGCAGAGGAAGGCAGCCCAGCCCAGGCAGTAGCTGTAAATTGAGGGGAACCTCTAGGAGGAAACTGACCAGCGAGACCTCCCCACTGGGTGAGTCTTCCCTGCCTGGTGAGGTTTCCCCACAAGGACGGTAAAACCAGAGACACAGGCCCAAACAGGCCTTGCCTCAGCCCACAGCCTAGGTCCCCTTTGGATGACCATTGGTCAACAAGTGGAGGCACCTCTGCCCACTAGCAGGGAATATACCCCACCGGAAGGCCACCACTCCTAGAGAGGCAGCTTCCTTGTGGAGCACCGCATTATCAACTTCCTCCAAGACTTCAGCCTACTGAAGGCTAAGAGGGGATATATATAGAAATCTTCAGGGACATTGTAAATCAACAGAGGAAATCTGCAATATCTCAGCGGTCCACTGATATCTGAACAATATGAGAAAACAAGGAAAGAAAATGCTGCAAACAAATCTAGATGTTACATCAATAAAACCCAATGACAGCATGGCAGAAGAAATGACAGAAAAGGAGTTCAGAATGTACATAATTAAAATGATCAGAGAAGCAAACGATGAGATGAAAGAGCAAATGCAAGCATTGAATGATCGCACCAATCGACAGTTAAAAGAGCAAATACAGGAAGCAAAAGATCATTTCAATAAAGAGTTAGAGATATTGAAAAAAAAACAAACAGAAATCCTTGACATGAAGGAAACAATAAACCAAATTAAGAACTCCATGGAAAGCATATCCAATAGGATAGAACACCTGGAAGACAGAACCTCAGACATTGAAGACAAAATATTTAACCTTGAAAACAAAGTTGAACAAACAGAGAAGATGGTAAGAAATCATGAACAGAATCTACAAGAACTATGGGATATCATGAAAAGGCCAAATTTAAGAATTATTGGGATTGAGGAAGGTCTAGAGAAACAAGCCAAAGGAATGAACAACCTATTCAATGAAATAATATCAGAAAATTTCCCAAATCTGAAGAATGAAATGGAAAATCAAGTTCAAGAGGCTTACAGGACTCCAAATACACAAAATTACAACAGACCCACACCAAGGCACATTATAATGAAAATACCTAACATACAAAATAAAGACAGAATTTTAAAGGCTGTGAGAGAAAAGAACCAAATAACATTCAGGGGGAAACCAATATGCATATCAGCAGATTTTTCAATCCAGACTCTAAAAGCTAGAAGGTCCTGGAACAACATTTTTCAAGCCCTGAAAGAAAATGGATGCCAACCAAGAATCTTATACCCAGCAAAACTTACCTTCAAATTTGACGATGAAATCAAATCCTTCCATGATAAACAAAAGCTAAAAGAATTTACAAAAAGAAAGCCAGCATTACAGAACATTCTCAGCAAAATATTCCATGAGGAAGAGATGAAAAACAAAGAAGCAAATCAGCAAAGGGAGGAATTATCCTAAAGGAATTGTCAAATAAAGGAGGAAACAAGTTGTGTCAAACAAATAAATAAACAAAATTTTAAAAATGAACCAAATGACCGGGAAACCAAATCATTTCTCTATAATAACCCTGAATGTTAATGGCCTGAATTCATCAATCAAAAGACATAGACTGGCAGACTGGATTAAAAAGAAAGATCCAACAATATGTTGCCTGCAAGAGACTCACCTCATAGAAAAAGATACCCATAGATTAAAGGTGAAAGGATGGGGAAAAACATACCATGCACATGGACTCAGCAAAAAAGCTGGAGTATCCATCCTCATTTCCGATAATGTGGACTTCAAGCCAAAGTTAGTCAGAAGGGATAAAGAAGGTCATTTCATACTGCTTAAGGGAAGCATAAATCAGCAAGATATAACAATCATAAACATCTATGCCCCAAACAGTGGCTCATCTATGTATGTCAAACAAATCCTTCTCAATTTCAGAAACCAAATAGACCATAACACAATTATACTAGGTGATTTTAACACGCCGCTCTCACCACTGGACAGATCTTCCAGACAAAAATTGAACAAAGAAACCATAGATCTCAACAACACAATCAATAATTTAGACTTAATGGACATTTATAGAATATACCATCCAACCAAGAGTGAATACACTTTCTTCTCAGCAGCACATGGATCCTTCTCTAAAATAGACCATATATTATGCCACAAAGCTAATGTGAGCAAATACAAGAAGATAGAGACACTAGCATGTATTCTATCAGATCATAATGGATTGAAGTTAGAAATAAATGAAGGAGTAAAACACACAAACTATTCCAACATCTGGAGATTAAACAATATGCTATTATATGATGAATGGATAACAGAAGATATTAGGAAGGAAATTAAAAAATTCTTAGAGGTAAATGAGAACAAAGAAACATCATATCAAAATCTCTGGGACACTATGAAAGCAGTACTTAGAGGGAAATTTATTTCATGGAGCGCATTTAATAAAAGAAGTAAAACTCAACAAATAAACAACCTAACACTACAGCTCAAAGCCCTAGAAAAAGAAGAACAGAACAGCACCAAAAGTAGTAGAAGACAGGAAATAGTTAAACTCAGAGCTGAAATCAATGAAATCGAAACAAAAGAAACAATACAAAAAATTGACAAAATAAATAGTTGGTTCTTCGAAAAAATAAACAAAATTGATAAACCTTTAGCCACACTAACAAAGAGAAGACGAGAGAAAACCCAAATCACTGAAATTCGGAATGAACAAGGAAATATCACAACAGACAGGATGGAAATACAAAACATAATTAGAAGCTATTTTGAAAATCTATACTCCAACAAAATAGAAAATTTCGAAGACATCAACAGGTTTCTAGAGACATATGAATTGCCTAAACTGAATGAGGAGGACATAAACAATTTAAATAGACCAATTTCAAGTACTGAAATAGAAGAAGTCATCAAAAGCCTACCAACAAAGAAAAGTCCGGGACCAGATGGGTTCTCAGCCGAGTTCTACAAAACCTTTAAGGAAGAGCTCATTCCAATACTTCTCAAAGTATTCCATAAAATAGAAGAGGAGGGAACCCTCTCTATGAAGAGGGTTCATAGAACCCTCTATGAAGCCAATATCACACTGATACCTAAACCAGACAGAGACTCATCAAAGAAAGAAAATTTCAGACCAATATCCTTAATGAACATCGACGCAAAAATTCTCAACAAAATTTTAGCAAATCGCATACAAAAACATATTAAAAAGATAGTGCACCATGATCAAGTGGGTTTCATCCCAGGGATGCAAGGTTGGTTCAACATCAGGAAATCAATAAACGTAATTCACCATATTAATAGACTTAAAGTCAAGAATCACATGATTATTTCAATAGATGCAGAAAAAGCATTTGATAAAATACAGCACCCCTTCATGCTCAAAACACTAGAAAAAATAGGGATAGTGGGAACATTCCTTAACATTGTAAAGGCCATTTATGCTAAGCCCATGGCTAATATCATTCTAAATGGTGAAAAACTGAAAGCATTCCCCCTAAAAACTGGAACAAGGCAGGGATGCCCTCTTTCACCACTTCTATTCAACATCGTTCTTGAGACTCTGGCCAGAGCAATTAGACAAACCAAAGAAATTAAAGGGATACGAATTGGAAAAGAAGAACTCAAACTATCCCTGTTCGCTGATGACATGATTATATATTTAGAGGAACCAGGAAATTCCACCAGAAAACTCTTAGAACTCATAAGTGATTTCAGTAAAGTAGCAGGTTACAAGATCAATGCCCATAAATCCAACGCATTTTTATACATAAGTGATGAATCTTCAGAAAGAGAAATTAGGAAAACTACCCCATTCACAATAGCCTCGAAAAAAATAAAATACTTGGGAATCAATCTCACAAAAGAGGTGAAAGACCTCTACAATGAGAACTATACAACACTAAAGAAAGAAATTAAAGAACACCTTAGAAGATGGAAAGATCTTCCATGTTCTTGGATAGGAAGAATTAATATTGTCAAAATGGCCATACTACCTAAAGTGCTATACAAATTCAATGCAATTCCAATTAAAATCCCAATTGTGTACCTTACAGAAATAGAGCAAGCAATTATGAAATTCATCTGGAAGAATAAGAAACCCAGAATAGCTAAAGCAATCCTTAGCAGGAAGAGTGAAACAGGGGGTATTGCAATACCAGATCTTCAACTCTACTACAAAGCAATAGTAACAAAAACGGCATGGTATTGGTACCAAAATAGAAAGGTAGATCAATGGTACAGAATAGAGGACACGGACACAAACCCAAATAAATACAATTTTCTCATACTAGACAAAGGGGCCAAAAATATGCAATGGAGAAAAGATAGCCTCTTCAACAAATGGTGCTGGGAGAATTGGAAATCCATATGCAACAGAATGAAACTAAACCCATATCTCTCACCATGCACGAAACTAAACTCAAAATGGATTAAGGACCTCGCAATCAGACCAGAGACCCTGCAGATTATAGAAGAAAAAGTAGGCCCAAATCTTCACCTTGTTGGTCTAGGACCAGACTTCCTTAACAGGACTCCCATAGCACAAGAAATAAAAGCTAGAATCAACCACTGGGATAGATTCAAACTAAAAAGCTTTCTCTCAGCAAAGGAAACTATCAGCAATGCGAAGAAAGAGCCTACAGAGTGGGAGAATATCTTTGCCAATCATACTTCAGATAGAGCACTAATCTCCAGAATCTATAAAGAACTCAAAAAACTCTACTCCAAGAATTCAAATAGTCCAGTCAACAAATGGGCTAAGGAAATGAATAGACACTTCACAGAAGAAGATCTACAAGCAATCAACAAACATATGGAAAAATGTTCAACATCTCTAGTAATAAGAGAAATGCAAATCAAAACCACCCTAAGGTTCCATCTCACCCCAATTAGAATGGCGATTATCAAGAATACGAGCAACAACAGGTGTTGGCGAGGATGTGGGGAGAAAGGTACACTCATACACTGCTGGTGGGGCTGCAAATTAGTGCAGCCACTATGGAAAGCAGTGTGGAGATTCCTTAGAAAACTTGGAATGGAACCACCATTTGACCCAGCTATCCCACTCCTTGGCCTATACCCAAAGGACTTAAAATCTGCATACTACAGAAATACAGCCACATCAATGTTCATAGCTGCTCAATTCACAATAGCCAGACTGTGGAACCAACCTAGATGCCCTTCAATTGATGAGTGGATAAAGAAACTGTGGTATATATATACAATGGAATATTACTCAGCCATAAAGAATGATAAAATTATGACATTTGCAGGCAAATGGATGAAATTGGAGAATATCATGCTAAGTGAGATAGGCCGATCTCAAAAAGCCAAAGGACGAATGATATCGCTGATAAGTGGAGGATGACACATAATGGGGGGGAGGGAAGGGTTAGAGTTAGGGTTAGGGAGGGGGGCAAGTATGGAGGAAGGAACTACTGTATAGAGGGTAAAGAGGGGTGGGAGGGGTGGGGGGAAGGGAAAAAATAACAGAATGAATCAAACAACATTGCTCTATGTAAATTTATGATTACACAAATGGTATGCCTTTACGCCATGTACAAACAGAGAAACAACATGTATCCCATTTGTTTACAATAAAAATAAAAATAAAATAAAATAAAACAAAAAAAAAAAAAAAAAGAGGTGAAAGACCTCTACAATGAGAACTACAGAACACTAAAGAAAGAAATTAAAGAAAACCTTAGAAGATGGAAAGATCTCCCATGTTCTTAGATAGGCAGAATTAATATTGTCAAAATGGCCATACTACCTAAAGTGGTATACAGATTCAATGCAATTCCAATTAAAATCCCAATGATCAACTCAATTTCTAATGTACAATTAAAATTGAAAAAAAAAATAACATGTAAAGTAGCACCAGAAAATGTGAAAAAAACAAAATGTGAATCTACAAAAAGGCATAAGATCTGAATATTGCAAAAGACAAAATGCAAGTCAAAATATCAAAAAAGAGCTAAGTGAATGGAGATACTTCATATAGCAAAAGACTACATAGTTCCACTCAAATTGATAGATAGATTCAACACAATCAAATTGACAATCTGGTTGTAAAATTTTTATGGACAGACCAAGAAACTAAAGTAGCCAAAACAACTTCAAAAAACAGTATAGGATTCACATTATCTGATTTGAAGAATGACTAAAACATTGCAGTGAATGAAGACCATGTCCTAGGGACCAAAGGACAGACACACAGACCTGCGAAACCAAATAGAGTCTAAAAATGCATTTTCAACAAACATAAAAGTACCTTGTCAACAAATAATCTTTTCCATAAGTAGTACTGGCAGAGTTGGAAGCCCACATTCAAAAAGTGAGCCATTATCCATACTACGCACCATGTAACATAATTAACTCGAAATGCACCATAGATCCAAAAGTAAAACTTAAAACACTAAAACTTCTAGAATAGGACTAAATCTCTGTGACCCTCAGTTAAGCAAAGATATCTTGCATACAATGACAAAACAATCCACAAAATAAATAATCAGTCTCCATAAAAGTCAAAGACTATTGTTCTTCAGAAGATACCATTGGGAAAATGAAAAGATAAGTCAGGTACTGAGAGAAAATATTTACAAACTACCTGACTGATAAAAACTTCTATTTAGAATATATGAAGATCTTTCAAAATTCGATAATACCAAACAAGCAATCCAATTTTTAAAAATGGGCAAAAATGTGAAGACCCTTCACCAAAGCACAAATAGATATGGCAAAAACCTGAAAAGACATTGACCCTTGTTACTCATCAGCAAAATGAAAGGTAAAATGAGCATGAGGGACCACTGCACAGCTCTCAGAATAGCACCCCCAAAAGAGAAAAGAAAACAAAACATTTCAGCAATATCAAGTGCTGGTGTGAATGTGAAATAAACAGAATCCCCAGATGTTACTTCCGGGGATGCAAATTTTGTAAATCACCACTCTGGATAACAATTTGGCAAATTCTTTTAAAATTAAACATATAATTGTCACACAATTCATTAATCTCATTCCTTAGTATCCATCAATGAAAACTTTAAAAAAACCTGAGAATTAATTGATTTTTTAATTTGTTCTAATTTGTTGTACATGACAGTAGAATAATTTATACATTTTGATAGATCATACATAAATGGAGTGTAATCTCTCATTTTTCTGATTACACATGCTGTAGGATCACATTGGTCATACAGTCATACAGATACATGAAGTAATAATGTCTGTTTCACTCTGCTATCATTCCTGCCCCTATATCCTTTCCCCTCCCTTCACTCCCCCCTATTAATATAAAGTAACTCTATTCTTCCCTATCCCCCACCCACCGCCTTATTGTGAATTAGCATCCACATATCAGGGAAAACATTCAACCTTTGGTCTTTTGGGTTTGGCCTATTTCACTTAGCATGATATTCTCTAGCTCCATCCATTTACCAACAAATGCCATAATTTCATTCTTCTCTAAAGCTGAGTAATATTCCATTATACATACATACCACATTTTCTTTATCCCCTCATCTGTTGAAGGGCATTTAGGTTGGTTCCATACTTTAGCTATGGTGAATTGAACTGCTATAAATATATTGATATGGCTGCGTCACTATAGTATGTTGATTTTAAGTTCTTTGGGTATAAACTGAGGAGTGAGATAACTAGATCAAACGGTGGTTCCATTCCGAGTTTTCTGAGAAATCTCCATACTGCTTTCCATAATGGTTGTACCATTTGCCATTCCCACCATTTATTGATAATCATTCAAAAACTGTAAACAACCCAATGCCCTGAAACTGATGACTGCATGAACAATTTATAAAATGGAATATTTTTCAGAAAAAAAACATACCAATCCAGGCAAAAGCATGCATGAATTTTATACTTATTATACCAAGTTAAAAAAAAAATAAGACTCAAAAGCCAATATCCTCTGTGACTTCATTTCTTTGACACTTTGGAAAAGGAAAAATTACAGGGACGTGAAACAAATCAGTGGTAAGAGGCACACAAGAGAATTTGGGGAGATGGTGAAATTTTACTAAATCTGTTCTTTTGGGGTGGCTGTATAGCTGTATGTGTTTTTCAAACTACTAGAATTGTATGGTAAAAAAGGTAAATCTTAATATGTGGAAATTATATCTCAATAAACATGATCCTTTTAAAAAATAAATCCTCCAAGTTTCGAAGGGGCTTTAGGTGGGAACTGTGTTTTCAAATATTGCCTCTTTTTTTTTTAAGTTATGCCAAATAAATGTAAAGTGAAAATCATTATAATTAGTTTTAGAAAGAAAAAGAACAGTACCAACATACTTTTTAAAATTAAAAATATATTTTCTTATTCTAAGAATAATATATTACTGAAGGAAATGTGGAAGCTATAGAAAAGGATAAAGAAGATATGAGAACTTCCACAATTTCATCATCCTGAAGCAACTGCCGTTTATTTTACTTACTTTGATATCTACTCTAACCATTTAAGTACAGTTGTGAAGTCTGAGCTTGGTGGTTTGAAGAATAAGCTTCGGAGTCAGGCCCTCTGGGAGTCCCTCTGAAAACTGAGCCTCAGTTTTATCATCTATAAAATGAGGACAAAAGTAACATCTAATTTATGAATGGTGGACATCAAATGAAGATGGTCAACATCATTTGTGGCACATAAAATTCTCAGTAGAAATATGAAACTATTTTACATCTCGGTCAAATTACTTGTGAACAAAATTTCATTCAAGATTCCAGGATATGAAAGTATTATCATATATTATTCTGTTTCCTAAGTTTCTTATAGTTGTTGTTTATCGTAAACAATATTATGAAAAATACATTCAGGCTTGAAACTTTTCCTACCTTTTAGATCCTTTCCTTAAGGTAGATCACACTGTCAAAGCCTGCAAACATTTCTAAGGCTTGCTTGTCTATCACCAGCCCAGGAATCTCAGCTTCAGGGCACACTTCGCCATATTGCTTTAATTCACACATTTGCTAGAGAAAATTCAATCATAGTAGACATGTTTCAGACTCTATCAGGATGCTAACAAGCTAAGGAGGGTTAGAAATGCACAAGAATTCTGTAATAAACGTAAACACCTAGAAAAATACACACGGCCACGTTTGAAAGAGAAAAGGAACATCTAAGAGCTGGCAACAAGAGGGAAACAAAGAATGATAGCATGTCTCAGCGGCATCCCGGGAGTGCAGACCCAGAAACAGCCCCAAGGGCCAAGAGATGGGAGTGGGGACAGGAGGCATGGCCTGCAGAGAGGCACTTGCATTAACTCTGGGCCTCCAAAAGATCTCTCTTTTCATCAAAGAGAATTAGAAAACTTCTAAGCAATAATTCTCAGATTTACCAGGGGAATTTGCTGGATGCCCAAGAGTTTTAAAAAAAAAGCAGGGAGGGATGGTAAGGAAGGAAGGAAATTCTGTAGATTCCAAGTCCAAGTCCACACTGTGTTTGGGTGAAGCACTAAGATGACCAACTCACCACCATTTGCTCAAATTTTCCCAGTTTGATCACTGAAAATCCCCCATTGCAGGCAACCTCTTCATCCAGGGTAAATCCGGAAGTGTAGTCACATCATCTAGCATCTTTATGTATACAGTCTACATTTTGTAGAAATTCCAAGCCAAGGAAGTATATAAAGATAGTTTTGACCCTTGTGAATTCAAATGGACTTAACCAGACTTCACAGAGCAACTTCCATAAACCACAGTATCAAAGACTACCCAAGATGGGTTGCCAGATAAAATTTGATTTACCATTTCAATTTCAATTTCAGTTCTTTTTAAATTGTAATTTGGAAACATACTAAAACATTATCTGTTGTTTTTCTGAAATTCAAATTTAATTCAGTACCCTGTATTTTATTTGTTCAATTTGGCAAATCTGCAACCCCAGAGATAAACAACAGCAAACAGCAACAACACTGTATCCTGGAGATAAGATCAGAAATTTTTAAATCATACAAGGAAATAAGCCACCATAATGGCTGATAGATGTAGCAGATGCACTGCAAATGCCTGAAACCATAAAGCGAACTCAGACTCTGCGAAACAAATTCTTAACATTAAATTATTAGAAATAAAAGAATAGAAACTCTAAGGACCAAAGGAAACTGGCAGAATTAAAAAATACAGTCATTTAAAGTAAAAACCTCAAGATCCGTGTTACATAGCAGATTAGACCGTTGAGAGCCATATAGGATCTTAAGTCTTACTTGACTCTTTGTACCTCAGTATTCTCATTTTCAAGGTAGGAATAATAATAATAATAATGACAGCTTATAGGGTTGAGGTATAAAAATAAATATAATATATGTAGAGTACCTAGAAAGTGCCTGAGGTATAGGTAAGTTCTCAGTCAACCTATCCAGCAAGGATTACTGTTCAGTCGTGACTTAAATGAGAGCCTAGAATATTCTCCTATGGAGCATTTCCCAGAGAGTCCCACCAGATGTCCTGAGGGAGCACCATGGTAAATGTATTCAGAAGGTCCTCCATCAGTGCAGACTCTTGGAGATCCACATGGACACTACTCATGTTAAAACCCTAAGAAATTCTACTGTGAATAACTATGGCTGGCCTTGTCGTTGGGATCACTCAATAACGGTGAGACTGAGGCTTCTAGAGATCCTGTCACTGGCCAAGGCCTTCATCCGATAATTGGCAGAACTGATCTGCAAACCATTGTGGCCTAGCTTCAAAGCCCATGATCACCATGACTACATAATACTGTAAAATTAAGGACTGAAACTAATAGTCTTCTTATAAGAAAGCTCCTTTCTGAAGGTCCAGCAACACATGGATGAGCTTGCTCTGGTGTCCCTTCATACTGACCTCTGTATGTCCATCTCTCTAGCCCCAGACATCCCCTGAATTCCAGGGTGTTATGAGTGACATACCTTGCTTTACTTTGTTTTGCTATACTTTACTATGTGGAATATTATATGAATAATGCAGTTACGTGTGACTGTGCAAAAACCCAATGATGTAACCCTAAAAGGTTACTATTAGAGACAGTTTAGAACAGCCACACCTGAAACCCCCAGTGCCATCCACCTTATCAAGCTATGGTAGACACAAGAGGAACTATAAAAAGACCAACCAGAGAGCGGGAGATCGAACGGTGGAGAGCTGAGACAAGGGTCGGGCTGAATGTCAGCTGAGGACACCAGAGAGCTGAGACCCCGGGTGAGCTGAGCCGAGCTCTGGGGAAGAGGCTGGAGAAGAGGCCTGCCTCCCCCCGGGGTGAATTCTCCACAGGCTCCCTGGGTCAGATAACTCCCAGCGAAACCGGCCTTACGACACATCCCATGGTGTGTGCTGGCATGTCAGTGTGAGGCCTGAGCTAGGCTAAGACTAGAGTTAGATCAAGTAAAGTGTGTGACTGTGTGCAGTGAATAAACCAGCACGGAGAAACCCCTAACTCTCACGTCTCATACTTCAACAGCTGGTGACACAGGGCACAAGCCAAGTTGTCCTCTGAGCACTCCCTCTCTCCCTGAGGCTCCCTCAGGAGTCAATGGGAAAGTGACCAGCTTCCAGGGCCCTGTCTCTGAGATGTCCCACCAAGCCAGGTCTCAGTCGCTTTGTGGTCTGGTTTTTCTTCCCCAGTCTGTAGCTCATGTGATACTATGCCAATGCTGGGGGTGGCCCACCCGGTTCCCAGACAGATGTGTGTCTGTGGTCTCTTCAAAAGCAGCAAGTGAAAACCAAAGATCAAGATGACTCCACCAATATTGCTTTTATTTTTGTTCTCAGACTCCAAAGACAAACACAGTGTTTTTTAATCAGGTCCATGGTCGCCAGGCTATCACTGCCGGGGCCAGCGTCTTTTTCTTGTACACACATTCATGCCCTCTGCCTCAAGGAAACGAAGGTAGAATTTCCTGAAGTTGATTTAATTCAAAACAAGGACTTGGATTTCTCAAGCTAGGACTTGAGCAATGCTATCAACTGTTTCCTTTAAAGGTTAATCCCACCTCCATTGCTAGTTCAGTCAGAATTTATGTGCTGGGTGTATCACTTTTTGTTTTCCTAAAGCTGTACTTTAAGTGCAACTGTGTTAAAACCTTTTCAACTATCCTCGGAAGTCCCAAGGTAGTCACGGTTATGACCACAGCACACTGGCATTGAGCTGAAGTTAAAAAAGCTAAGGAGAGAAAACATTCAACCGTGGACTTGCTGAGTCCACCTTATTTCTCTTAGCATGATGCTGTCCAGTTCCATCCATTTACCAGCAAATGACATAATTCTATTCTTCTTTATGGATGAGTTAAACTCCATTGTGTATATTTATCACATTTTCTTTATCCATTTGTCTGTTGAGTACCTAGGTTGGTTCCAAAGCTTGGCTATTGTGAATTGTGTTATAAATATTGATGTGGCTTCAATATATCAATATACAGTATTATTTATGTCCATAATGCACTAATTTAAAAAACTTTAGATAAATAGAAGAAAGATCACTATTATATAGGAAAAGTAAGAGGGGCAGGGAGGAGGGAAGGGAAAAGGGAAGTACTGGGGACTGAACTAGAGGAAATTATACTCCATGACCATATAATTATGTCAAGATGATCGTATAATTATTATCTCGACATAATATATATAAATATATATATAATGTATACATATATATAAATATATATATAATATATATAATTATATATATAATATATATATATATATATAAAATGAACTGATTAAAAAAGCCCATGATCATCAGAGAGTCTGACAACATAGACTCTTCCTAGGCAAATCCTTAATATCTGTAATAATAGATGCTTCCTTCATTAACATTTTGTTCCTTTCTAATCAACAAAATTTTCATTGAAGACCACTATTCACATCATATTTCAATCTTCAACACAAATTACCTAAGGATTTTTTAAGTGCCAACCTCTAAACTTTACTTTGGAGATTTAAACATAAATAAGATAGATCTGGTCTCCAAGAAGTATCTTGTGAGTAAAGAGAAAAAAAACTTAAGCAGTTAGAAGTAACTAAGCAATCGCCTACTTGAAGCAGGCGGGACGGTATAAATGTATCTTAAAGTATTTTTAATTGCTAGGCTAATTAAAAGAACATAAAACAATGGTGTTTATGTAAATTTAAAATGCGTCTACAAAAATACAATGAACACTTTGCGAGAACGCATAAAATAAAAGGAAATACAAAACATATGAATGGCTGCCAAAGAAAGAGAGAAGGAAAATGGAAGTGGAGAAAGGAAAGGAAGGGAGGAGAGAGGGTCGGAAGGAGGAAGGAAGAAAAACAGGCTAGTAGTACCTTAAGGCAGTGGACATAGCCGTCTGCTACATAGATGTCATTACTCTCTCAGCTACTTCAATTAATTTCTTCCTTCTTTGTTCTGAATCCCTAATTCTGCTAGGTTTGCTTAATCAGAAAAGTGTTAAAATCAAGTAATACACTACAACTACAGAACCGCATAAGTGGGTTGGCTTTAATTTTCAAGAAGATAAAGGAGCTTATAGGTGGGCAGATGGCAGGTACATTCTGTAGACAGCAGGTGCCCTAGGATTCCATCAGCAAAGTGGAGCAAGAGAAGCTGGGTCCCTTCCCTGCCACCCCAGCATGAGTGGATGCTCATTCCTGGAGTCAGGATTTCACATTTGGGAAGATCATGACTTCACCCTACCTCTGGTTTGCTAGCAATTTGAATTCTTCTTCCTCAAAGCTTTAATTCTTGGAGAGGCCAGGGAAAATTCTTCCTGAGCCGGTCCATCTTTTCTTTCTCTGAGATTCAACTCAATTCTCAACCGACTTTTATTAACTGTACCCTTTCTCAACAAAGGTAAGATCTTCTAGCAGTTTCCCAACGTAGGTAGCCAGATAAAACATCAGACATCCAGTTCCATTTGAATTTCAGATCAACAACAAATCATCTTTAGTATAAAGTTATTTCCAAAATATTGCTAAGGACATACTTCTACTAAAAAAATGATTCATTGTTTATCAAACTTTAAATAGACATGAGAATCCTGTTTTGTTCCACCAAATCTGAATATCCTAAAATGAGAAAGAAATGGCTAGAAAGCATGAGGGTTGGAGGGTTTCTAGCCACTGCCTCTGGAGGCTGCTGGGGTATAATCTGGCGATTGGGTAAGCAACAGGGTGGTCCTAGATTTGGCAGTCAAAATATTTCACATTCTTTTGATTTTATTGTACTTTGTTTTGTTTTTATTTTCACTGGGTATACAAGCAATTGCTAATAGAATAAAGCATGTGGTCCTATAAATAGACACTAATTTTTTTCAACATCAGATTCATCTGGTAATAAAGGCAGTAGGGTAGAGGGAGAAATCACACCAGCTAGGAGTCAGGAGAGTCTATTTCTGTTCTACTTTTAACTAGGTCTGGGCACCTGGGTCACCTCTTGCCCCTGTGTGGTCCTCGGTCTCCTCATCTGCGGAATGGGAGTGGAAGATCAGAGTGACTTCTAACGATCCTTTCTGTTCAGCTTTTAATGGCTCTGTGGTATTCAGCATATTTCCTTAATTGAGCAAAGTCTGTTTTTGTTGCTCTTAATCCTTGCAGGAACAATAAAACTGAACACGAATAAGGATTTCTTCCATCTTCCATATTCCAGTAAAATCTCCTCTGTAAAGCATTGTGGTCATTCCAAAACTGAAACCAGAAGTCCAGGATCAACCAGGAGACCAAAGATTACAAATGCCTTGTTACCAAAATAGAAGCAACACAGGGCTTGCTCGAAACAATGCTGCCATTCCTCTGTCAAAGGAGATGTCAACATGCTTTAACTGGACCCCTGCAGGCAAAGTGGGACCTCTGTGTGCCCCAGTCAAGCCATTCATCTGTAAAATGGGACTAGCAATCCCTTCTGCTTCTCTCACAAAATGTCCCCAAGGGTGTCCAATACGTTGTGTGGAAAGTGCTTGGTAAACTTCCAGGTCATATCAGGTAGGGCCCTTGGTGTTCTCCCCCAGGCTCAGTCTGATGTAGGTATCTCATGTCCCTTGGCAACTGCTCATATGCACCTCTGGCTTTGGGGGAGCTGGTTTCCCTTGGGCAGATCAGCTCCTTCCCCATTCTCTTACCCTTTGGTTTGGAGAAGGCTGAATCAAAGCCCATTTTCAGGTAGGTGATGCAGCCTAGGCCATAACCGACTGGGGCATTATACAACACTAAGCGCAGGATTTGGTACCAAAATATACAGTGACCAAATGAGCCAATGAAAACCAGCCCCATGACTTTATTATAAGTTTATTCAAATTATTTGTAGGAAGAAGGATTCATTTAGAATTTTGCAGATGCAAGCTGGGAGCCATAGGCAAGGCTTTTGCTACAGTGAAGGAGAGACCAAGACTGAAATCAACCCAGAGGAAGGCAGACAGGAGGGAGCAAGATGAGCCCTGCGTCCAATCCTGTCTGAAGTCATATTTACTGCTGGTCTCTCAACTGTGTGAGTAAATAGATCCCATTTTTACTTGTGCCAATGTAATGAGATTTTCCTCCTCCCATTTCCAACTAAAAGGTTCTACTAATACAAATTCCATGCTTGATGTGTCTCTTTCATGCAGCCCCATGTGCTATTGCAAAAGACTTGCACAGCAAGTGAACATTTGTTAAGGAAGATAACTACAGTGAATGTGGAAGCCCATGTATTTTCACAGCATAGATCTTAATTATTATGGGCTAGAAGAGCAAAATTTGAATTTGCCTGTGTTTAAGAAACAAAAACTGATAAATTTTTATGTCCTAATATTGCAAGTCTAAATTATTCTGTGTATCCCTTAAACAGTGTAATATGGCATAGTTCAGAAAACCGCTTCCACCAAGAAAGTTCAAACTGGGCACAGTGGCACACACCTGTAATCTCAGTGACTTGGTCACTGAGGCAGAAGGATCCCAAGTTCAAAGCCAGCCTCAGCAATTTAACAGGTCCTAAAATTCTTAGTGAGAATTAAAATAAAAAGTAAAAAGTAAAAAGGGCTGGGGATGTGGCTCAGAGGTTAAGCACCCCTGCCTTCAATTCTGGATACCAAAAACAAAAACCAAAAAAGTTAAAAATCACAAATGTTTTGGCATTTAAAGAGAGAAACTTCAGAGGTCTAGAAAATGTATTTATTCACAAGGAATTCTTTGACTTGATTTTTAAATATTTTTATATTTAAATAGCAATAAAGATGGATTCAATTTGGCTAAGCATCGCTGTATGGCAAAAGGCATAAAAATGTGAAAATGTAACCAATTTTTGAATGATACCACTCCTCAAGTATTTTATTATGACTTAAAAATTCTGAATTTGAAGATTTTCCTCGTGTCCCAAATCTAAGGTTCCATCCTGTTGAGACCAACGGTGATAGAGAATTAAGATGCCCAAGGGGGCAGAGGTGCTGTCACATCCACCTGAGAGCCATTAATCAGTGACCTTCCTGCCCTAGAACCTGGGCACCTGGAGAAGTCAGACTGGTGAGTTGTTCCCTTCCTAACACAGTCTGACCTGCGTGTGAGGAGGACGTCCCTCCACCGTCCCATTGCCTAAGCTGGCACCGTGTCAATTCAGAGCTCTCTGGTAATTGCTGCAGACGCACCCAGTGGATTCTCCCAGTTTGTTCAGGTCTTGTTTCTTTTGTCTCAGGTCACAGTCAGGCATCAACTGCACTGAGAAAGAAATTAAGAATGTGTCTTGCTCTTGAGCTTGTTTCGGTAAAAAGTCATGTCTGGTGCTTAGGAGCCCTGTCATCCACTTCAAAATGTCTGTATTAGGTATCAAAGTGTCCTACTACGCAGAAGCCTCCTGACAAGTGGCCTCTGCTAGCATCATAAGGTACAATAGGGACAATCCACCTGTGGATTATGGATGACAATCTTCCTTTCAGTTTTTATTGACACGATTGAATAGCATTGGTCAGACAGCTCTACCACTCATTCTGTGTCATTAATTTTTATTCCTGAAATAGTCTGTAAGCATCACAATGTCACTTAAAGCAAAACACAATGTAATGTCATCTTCAAATTCATGAAACTTGTGGAAAACAAACACGGCCCATCCGTTGTAGCAAGGTGGTGTCAGGAGAGAGTGACTTGGTTTGAGTCTCAGCTCGGCCATTTTCTAGTTACTTCACCTCCTTAAACCTCAAGTTTCTTAACTACAAAATCTATTTTTAAACATTTAATGAGCCCCTACTGTTTATTCTGGCCCCTAGGGAATCCATTAAGGAATGAAACAAAAATGCCTGCCTTCAATGATCTTACCATCACAGGAGAATATATTGAAAGTATTCCAAAAGTTTATTTCTTGTAAAAATAATATGCGGGGTATCGTCACACTCCAGTAAAAACAGAAAAGTTCTTTTACACAAAGTGAAAAATAAAAATCAAACTTTAAAAGGAAAAGCAGATTGGAAAAGTCATAAGTTAGCAGCCGCCTCAGTCATGATTGTTTTGTGCCAAAATCACCAATGGACGCTCGACTACTGTGGGACAATGTGAAACAGGCCATTTATATGTCTCAAAGTATTTTCCCACAGGTTGCTGATTAATTAAAGAGAGAAGAAGAATTTTTTACTAGCGAAAGCCTGGAGAACCCACATTAGCCAAGAGATCCAGCGCAGCATCTCTGGCACCATGAAAAAGTGGGTATCATCGGGCTCCTCCTAGGAGGCACTGAGATGGCACAGATCCTTCCCCCGTGGTGTCTCTGTAAACGTGTGTCCGCTGTGTCCGATCACGAAGGAACAGTTGGGGTATTCTACACAACAGCTGACGAAATCCTTCAAAAATGTAAGGCTGTGCTAAAAAGGTAAATACCGTAGAACTGCTTTGGATTAAAGGAGTCTATAGAGACATGACACCTAAATCCAGTGTGTGACTCAAGATTCCATCTGAGTCCAGAAAAACACATCCCTTTGCTCCGATGGATATTAGTAGGACAGTTACTGAAATGATATGGCTTGCAGATTAGGTAATGGTATAGTATCAATGCTAATTTTCTGATTGCAAAAATCATACAGTGGTGATATGAAAGACTGTCCTTGAACTTAGGAAATATACGCTGAGGTACATAGGGACAAAGAGGCACTGTGTCTGTAACTTATCTCAAATGGTTTTTAAAAACCCTAAATATTACATATATATGTATATGTGTGTGTGTCTGTGTGTGTGTGTGTCTGTGTGTATGTATACAGAGACAGACAGAGCCAGAGAGAGAGGGGGAATATGAAATAATAAGGCAAACATTTCAAAATACCAACACAACATTTGGAGAATACAGATGAAGGATGTGTAGGAATTCTTACTGCCCTATTTTCAGCTTTAATGTTGATCTCATCTGATATTGAACCAACAAACTAGTTTATCAAAATTAGCTTCATTAATAGTAGGGCTAACTAATATTTTGTGTCTCTGGTGTGATGAAATATGAAATAGATCATATAATCTATGGTATATTGTTGCCAAAAATGTTTGATCTGAATCTAATTAAAACTTGAGACTTAGTTTCCAATTTATAGAAAATGACACCAAGTGAAAATGCTGAAGGAAATTCAGGATGTGGGACATCTGATAAAACAACGAGCTTGAAGCTGCCAAATGTTAAATGTCAGGGGGGAGAAAGATAGCAGAGGAAGTGTGGGATGTGGTGGGTCCACATTAAAAGGTCTAAGAGAGATGCCATCAAAGACACTGTGTGATCTTAGATGGGATCTCGGCTCCAATTTTTTTTAAACTCCAGAAAATACCTTTTAATCAATTAGGGAAATTTAAATCTAACATGCATATTAGATAACTCTATAAAGTCATTGTTAATTTTCTTGTGAGTTATAGTATTACTATGGTTGTACAGGAGACAATGATATCCTTATCTTTAGGACACATCTGCTGAAAGATGTAGCAATGAAGTGTTATAATGTCTGCAATGTACTATCACATAATACAGAAAATGTTATGGAATAAGAAACAGAGACAGAGTAAACAGGGCTCGATATTAACAATTATCAAATCTAGATAGAGAGTAATGGGTGTTTATTATACTATTGTTTCAACTTCTTACATAGCATTTTTCCTAAAAACTTTGAGCAGATATGAATAGCACCTTTACTTTTATAATCCATTCCCATTCATTGTCTTTTAAAGGTTTATGAAGATTTTTAAATGAACAAAGAAATGAGACAAATAAAATCATACTACAGTATACTTGAGCTTTGTTCTACACTCTCTTCATCTGGTTGGTAAAACTTCTCTCTCCGGTATAGATGGGAGTGGGCTGACCAGCTGCAATGACTCCCTCTGCGTCCAGCAAGAGAGGCAATAAGGACACAGTCTTGGTTGCCCTAAAAGTCAACTCCCTCTAAATCCAGGGGCGACTGAGGTTCTCCAATCTGAGACAATCTCCACATCCAAGTTAAATAACTGAAGTAGATGAAAACTTTTTTTTTTAATAATTCCTATCTGGCTGATAGAATTGTTTTATATCTAGACATTATCAGGTCCCAGATGATTTCTCAAAGCCATCCATCTAGATTGAAAAGTCTTTTCCTTAATTTCCAATGCTATTGAGTACCTGTATATCTTCCTGTTTTCATGACCACTTTCTTTTGTTTGTTTTGGTACTGGGGATTGAATTCAGGAACACCTAGCCCCCGAGTCACATGCCAGTCCTTTTTTTATATTTTATTTAGAGACAGAGACTCACTGAGTTGCTTACAACTTCATTAAGTTGCTTAAGGCTGACTTTGAACTGGTGATCCTCCTCCTCAGTCTCCAAACTACTGCAATTACAGCCACGTGCCACTTGGCCCAGTCTTCGTGACCACTTTTATACAACACACTGATGATTCTCCCAGAGAGACAAGCAGACAGCACAGTTACACGCTTTGCTGTCTGTGTGTGAATTAAATAGCAGATTCATTCACAGACACTGAAAGAAGTGGCCTGATTGGTTGCAGACCATGATCTGCATCTGTGATTGACATGGTGATTTGTGAACTGAAAGCACTAGCAGTCAAATCTGTACTTTGTGCAATTTATCTACAATTAACGAATCTTGGCAACTGAAATTTGAACCAGCACTATCAACAGAGTGAACACAGGAAGGAATGATCGATCCTACAACAATTGATAAACGAGGTGCACTCCAACCTTGTGAATCAGTGTGAAGGGCGCTAGGAGAACATAGGCAGGGAGTCAATTGAGAGATGGAGCAACACAACAGAAACTAGAACATCCCCATGAGTGCTTGCATTTCACTCATCCATGGTGTTTTGATTTATTTTTTGAAGGATAAAATGAAGTTTTAAACCAAGATAAGGTCCTAGAGTCAGACAAAGCTCACGAACAATGGTAAGTGTTCTACCAATAGTGGGTTAGGATTCCTACTATCGTCTACTTGTGAAAATATGTCTACATATTCAGGAGTTATTAAGGAAGAAAAATAAGGGTTTAAAGATGTGAAGTTGACATTCGTATTTTGGGGATGATTCAAGTGTTTCTGTACTTAAAGCAGGGACTTCCAATATATAAAATATTTATAGGCATTTCCTTGAAGCTTAGTTTTGTGTTTTCATAATGTGAGCTAATATTCAATGGAGGGTAGTTTTCACAAAAATCACAAGATTATGTGAAGACACAGTATCTAGTGATGATGCAAAACCCATTCCAGGTAATTTATAAATGCTGACAATGTCAGGTGGCTGGCAGGTAGTCAGTGTGTTGTATATTTTCTGAATATCTATTTTTAAGGAATTCATTTAGAAGTTTCTACAACAGATAACATAAATGTCTGCCATCTATCATACTCATAATACAATGCATAAATATATTTCTTACATTTTTATGTCAGTTTGAGTTAGTCAAAGGAACCACAGTATCTGACAGTTTATAGTGGCTGTAACTTACATCCATGCAGGTATGAATGTTTGTTGCCTTCTCAAAGGCAACAGAATAATTTAATGAGATTATTCATTGCATATCAAGTGAACTAGTTGAACAAAATGCCTTTCACGTGTTAGTAATAACTGCACAATTGAGTGTATTAATGCAGACAGAGCTTGTGGTTTAGGGGCCGCCTAAACTGGCTTCACATCCTTCATGCTAGGATTGTCAACATGCCTCTGCTTCCTCCAGAGTCAATCAGGATAAAACCAGGTGCTTTCTTGCTACATCCCCATGATCAAGTATGAAAATCCCTTGACTTGATGAATTTTATTACTCATCAAAGGAGAGGAGTAGAGTTATCAAGTCACTTTTTTCCAAAATACATCGGTGTGCTTGTTTCATAGCTTTCAAGAGCATTCAAGAAAAAAAAAAAAAAACTTTTGTTTAAAAGATATCAGCAAATTGTTGTAAACAGGTAACACAGGAGGGACATCATTTTTGACAACATCATTCATTATAGTTTTTTGTTTTGTTTTGTTTTGTTTTTTAGTGTTAATTTGAAATCTGTGGACTTAAAGCTAAGGGATCTAGAGCTTCAACCTCAACCTGCCCCATACCAACTATATGACCTTAACAGATCCTCTAACATCTGTGAGTCTTAGTTTCTTTGCCTGTAAAAGGAGAACACGTCTTCATCTGTCTAAGAGTTTCATCATGAGAAACCAACAGATCAATGCAAGATATAAGTAGTAGGACTCCACACAAATATGGACCACACAATGAGCCAGCTGACTGAGTAAATAGCATGAAACATGAATAAAAATGCAGTCCTTGCTTCTGAGGATTTGTAATATAATTAGCAAAAATTTGAAATTGATGATATGTTCATTAATGAATCATTGCACCAAGTTCCCAGAAACATCATCCATTTCCTGATCTTTGAAAATGTTTTATTAGAGACACAAAATCCACCAAACAAGTCTACATCCTGAAGACAGAATGCATAAAGATCAACATGAAAAAAATTTCATCCCAAACAAAAGGTACCTTCACGTCTTGGTGTAATGTGCACCTGATGTAACTTGCTGCCCATGTCTGACTCCTCCACTGATTCAAAAGAAGGTCAGGAAGGCCAAGGTCAACTGTCTTGTCCGCACAATGTTGGCTATTCCACTTGTTTCCCACATGTGTTTCTCCTTTGGGGGAACCTCCTCCTACAACATGGGTGTGTCTGCAGTTGACTGATACACAATATAGATGGGCAGGCAAAAGGGAGAAAACTGGATTCATTTTTCATATCTGAGAAAGACCCAGATAAGTTTCATGGATCGGTCTTTTACGAGTCACTAGGTATTACCAACAGTCGGAGCCCTAGTGAAGACGTGAGATAGTAATGATCCACTCCTAAGCCTTTCCTGTGGGGTGCAACCCATTGCCTACTGGTATAATTAGAAAATTGACACCTGTTGTCCCAAGGCCTCGGTTCATAACTCATCGTCCCTGCAGAACTGTCCTCTTTGGTGAACCAGCATCCAGAGGTGAGGAAGAAGGGAGGGGGTCACCATAGGTGAATCTCAAGGAGAGTCAGGAACTTCTCCCAGTATGGAATCAGTAGCTCTTCCTAGCTGTCATTCCATGTACTAGGACATCTGCATGTGACTGAGGCCTGATTTATACCTGTCTGGAACACCGACTCTTAGGGAGTGATACAAACATATAGTCATCTGGGAGATTATTCACAAAGGCAATAAGAGTATGAATAATCCAGAGGCATAGACCGGTGGTGTCCAGAGCCAGTGGCACCGGTAGCAGAGGCCTCGGGAGATTATTCCCACTGACAGTCTTCCAGGGTTCCTGTCCATCCTCTGAGTTTGACTCATTAGCCTTTCAATGACTCTGTGTGTCACCCTATGCCCATCATTTCAGTAACTTCATACTCAGATGCAGTAGCCAAAGACAATTTCTTTGTGCAACCAGAAAGCTCAACTAAGGCAAAGCGAAGAAAGACAGTTCAGTAAAATCTAACCATACTCTCCCCAACACATCTCCTATGTCCCAAACCTGCTCTTCCTTCCTGCATCCAAAATGTTTATGACGGCTCTACTATATTCCAGGTCCTATTATGGGATTAGCTTGTGGTGTGCATGGAGGGACTGTACATGTAACTATAAAATGGATCTGGTTTGTGCCTTGGAGAAGCACAGTGTAGTGAGGCTATCAATGAAGTAAAATTCAGTTCTGGTCCCACTTCCTTATGTATCTCCATCCTCTTTCTTTCTGCAGATTCCAAGGTTCTATGACCAGCAGCTTCTTCTTAAACCATATTGCTTCCCAATCTGTTTTATAGGCATTTCTTGCTAGCCCCATGTGATGATAGGCATATTGGTGTTATAGCACTCATCCCCATGTATGATTGATTCTCCTTGAGAATCATTTATTACCAATTGCCATAAACAACCTATGAAATCTAATGATGAAGCTTCTCTGCAATAGTCCCCTCTTAAGAATATCAGATTGCAAACAATTCACTATGTCAGTGCTACTATGTCTTCATGTTAGGTTTCCACTTTAGCACAGCTGATGAAGAGTCCCCATAGTCTGATGATCATCCACCCCATAAACAAGTCACCTCCTCAGTGCAGACCCTAAGCTAGAGTGTGAAGTTACAGAGATTCATGAGAGCCTTTCCCCTTAAGGACACCACAGTCACATGGAAATCATGACATTCAAAATGTTCCATGCTCCCAACTTGAAAACCAGAATGGGAATGGGATTTACTCCAACTGTCAATACAGAGACAGAATAGGAAGGCAGAAAATGGGCAAGAGCAATCATAGATATGGTTTCAAAGGAATCAAGCAGTTGCTGCCAATGACTGAGGATCAGGCACCAAACCTATGGTAAAAGAACCTTCATGATCCAACAGAAATGGGAAGGACGGCCAGAAGCTTAGGACAAGCTCATCACCAGAGACAGCAGGACCGGCTCGGTGAGCATAAGGGAATAAGGGTGGACAAGCTAGGAATCAATTCTGCGGGCAGAAGACAGGTCTTGTGGGGCAGGGTGGCTGGATCCTGGTGGCTTCAGGTCACATGACTCCATCATAGGACATGAAGCACAAGGTAGTCTAGGAGAACAATGGAAGAAGCTGAACTTCAAGAGGAGTGTAGAGAGGAGTACATCTG
The DNA here is from genome assembly GCF_902686455.1 of Sciurus vulgaris. Classification (NCBI taxonomy): domain Eukaryota; kingdom Metazoa; phylum Chordata; class Mammalia; order Rodentia; family Sciuridae; genus Sciurus; species Sciurus vulgaris. The sequence continues at coordinate 65,728,726 of NC_136476.1, forward strand.
GTGGATACAAGATAAGCAGGCATCAGCAGAGGAAAAGCATAGAGTAAAAGCAAGGAGGTAGCAAAAGGCCTGGGGAGAAGTGAGATTCCCCAGGGGGATGCCAGAGAAAAGGGTTTTGTTTTGTTTTCTGATGAAGTAAGTATGACTTTTCTTGAGAATATAAAAGAACTTCAGAGAAGTTTCTTTTCACTCACAATTCTTTTGGGTAGAACAATGGTCGTTTCACACAAGCCTGAACCTGCTGTATGTGCCTGTTATTTAAGCGAGGCAAAGAAAAGCGTATGTGATTGCACTGAAGGATGCCAGTTGTAGTTCTTATCCTGCAGTCATTCTGCTGCCTCTAATTTATATTTAAAATGTAAACTGTAAACGATCATCATTACTAAAAATAAACAAGAAATTAAGACATGGAGTCATCAAAAATAGCTTGATTTCTAACAAAATTACATACCGAGGAAAGGAGATTTGACCTGTAATTTAGAAACATCTCCATCAAAAAGATTCTAAGTGATTTATTTCTGCATGAAGACATTCATATTCTGTCACGTGGAAAACCCATTCTCAATATCACATTTTTAAAACGTGAATTGCCTGTGATTCCGTGCTTACTGTTGCATTGTTTATTGGTGCATAATAATTACACAGAATAGTGGTTTTCCTTGTGGTGTATTCATACAGGCACATGTTAGGCTGGGAACAGCCTTGGAAGACAAGCTTAATGAATTTGCACTTCACCCTAGAGTCAAGAGAAAGTCTCTCTAAGCATAGTGGGAGGGTGCCCTGTCACAGGTTGTAATCGCCTCTCAGGGGAGGCTACTAAGAGACAGAGATTTGCAGGCAAGATGACTGGGGACTTCCAGAAGGCTGCACCTATAGGCAAGTTTTCACTGCACTGGGCAAAGGAACAGCTGAGCTGCAAAGGAAGACCCCAGCAGGTCCCCTGCTTCTGCTGGAAGGCCTGAAGCTCCAGAGGGCCTGTGCTCCCTCCTGCACCCATGTGGACCACACAGCATACCCAGGTGAGTTCCTTCCATGTGTCAGGGACTCTGCTAAGACATATCTCCTATTGCACTTTATTTAAATACCACCCCCCAAATCCTGTATATCACATCCATTTAACAGGCCAGAAAAAAAAAAAAGAACCTGAGAAGCAGATTAAGGTAAAGTCAATGAGTGAATAACAAAGATGCTGTGAACGCTACATGACAAAAGTTTTTTTAAAAAGAAATAACAATTAATGCTGGCAAGGATATGGGGAAAAGCCACACTCATACTTTGCTGGTGGGACTGCAATTTGGTGCAACCACTCTGGAAAGCAGTATTGAGATTCCTAGGAAAACTTGGAATGGAACCACCATTTGACCCAGTTATCCCACTTATCTGTATATACCCAAAGAACTTAAAATCAATATACTACAGTGACGTAGTCACATCAATGTTCACAGAAGCTCAATTCACAATAGCAAAGCTATAGAACCAATGTAGGTGCACTACAAAGAAGAATGGATAAGGAAAATGTGGTATGAAATATTAATCAGTCATAAAAGAGAATGAAATTATGGCATCTGCCAGTAAATGGATGGAACTGGAGACTATCATGCTAAGGGAAATAAGCCAATTCTAAGAAAACAAGACCAAACAGTCTCTCTGTGGATGCTGACACAATTGGGGGTGGGGCAACAATAGAAATTCATTGGATTAGACAAAGGGGAATGAAGGGAAGGGAGGGAGGATAGGAATAGGAAAGGGATTAGAATAAATCAGACAGAACTTTCCCATGCTCATATTTACAAGACCTGTGAAACTCCACATCATGTACCATTGCAAAAATGGGATCTTAATAAATACTCTATGTATGTATGTGTCAAAATACACTCTACTGTCATGTTTATCTAAAAAGAACAAATAAAAGAAAATACATGATCAACCAATAAAAGGAGCACAGAACAACTACTTTTGTGGGATAATTTCTTAATAGAATTACTTGGAATCTTGGGGGTAGAAAAGAAAGGGGTGGGAAGTCTGGGGTTTCCTTTGTGAGTTTTTTGTTTTTCTCTTTATGAGAGTGAGATGAAGAAAACAAAGAAAATTCTTTTGCAAAACTATTGCAAACTGTCAGCTGGCTTTTCCCTGAACAACCCAAAACAAAACAACAGAAAAAAAAGAACAAAAGCAATGTTCCAACAATGGCCTTGGAGTCTTAGTCCAGGAGAGGAAAAATGGATCTCTGAAATTGCTTTGCATCATTTTATGTAGATTTTTGCTCCTGCAGGTACTTAAACATATGGGTGACATGTATAACAGCTTGCCGTAGACTCAACTCAATCATGAGAACAACAATGACTAACATTTATTAAGCACTTATTTTGTACCATTGAGTCTGCTGAGATCTTGATATCCATCTCCTCATTTAATCTTCACAGCAATTCCAAGGGATATGTGTATGCTTTTAATCACCATTCTACAGATGACGAGAGACCAGTCTCAGGGAGGTTAGAGATCTTGCCCCAAACCCTGCAGCCATGTGGCACATAAGTAACTGAGATGGCACCTGTCGGGCTACAGAATCCCCCCCTTCAACCACTCTGCCATGGAATTTGACTTATGAAGTGCTTCCCTAGCCCCTAGATCAGGGGCCCTTCTCCACATACCTGTAGAGATAAATGCCATCACTTTTATAGAAGACCCAAAGAACTTGTACACTTTGTCCTAATGACACGGCAGGTAACTGGGAAAACTGAGTCTTGAACTCCTGATAAAAGATTCAACTCTTGTAACACAAACCACATCAATGTTCTATTTAGGAAAGATAAAACAACAATACACGTTTGTCAGATGCTTTTAAAGACAGGAGTATCAAATGTGACTACCAATGGCACAGGCAGATGATAATAAAAATGTTTAACTGAAAGACTCATTTGTGTTAGGTATCAGTAATTTAGGTTCAAAATAACATTGGGAAAAAGTATTTCTGGCTGACAGCGGTGTAGATCAGTACAAAGTCTGTGGAACGATATTTAGCAATATGCATTTAGAGTTTTAAATGTGCAGACTTGTTATTTATGCTTTACAGTAACATCTGGCTAGAAGCCCCAGGTAGCATTGCAGCCACTAAAATGTGCATGAAGTCAGAGAAAAGGAGGAAAACCTCCAACAATGTTGAAAATTAACCCTGACAGGAACAATCAAAAAACTTGAAGACCCCCCTCTGCAACATGGGAAGTAACCAAAATATTAAGTGTCTGAGCAATCTCCTATCAGGTAGGGTGTGGTACTGGCAAGATGCATGATGGGAGGTGCACCCATTTTAACACAGAACAGGAAGGATCCAGAGAGTAATGCATGCTGGACTGGAGAAGCTCCTGGCTTCAATTGGTGCCAACTATCAAAAGACCAGAGGCATGTGAGAACATTCTACCTCAGTCCTACAGAATCATTCTAGCTGACAGCCAAATCCTTGTGGATATTTCCTTATGAGGAGAAGTAAAGGGTAAAGTCAACCTAGAGTTGTCTGAAAATTCCAAAGAATAACCAAAAAGAATATTATCCTATTAATCCAGGAAATAAGGTACTTCCTTAAAACAACCCATGACAGGAACCAGGAGAACATTTTAGAACACTATTTGCATATTTAGGAGAATGAAGAAGAAAGACATGACTTCTCTGACACAGAGATGAAGGAGTGAAGCGTAAAACCATAATGAGAAAAGAAGAGGGGATGAAAAGAGAAAAAAAGATGAAAGAAAAAGATGAGCTAGACCATAAGATGACAGAATGTTAAAAATGTATATGCAAGGAACAGGAAGGAGAGGGTACAGCTTCCACACAATCAGTCTTGTGGAGAGAAATTTTAGAAACATAAGATTGTAAACAACAATGAAAAAGATGTCTCAGGAAGAATGAGTAAACATGCTGTGTATAGAAGTACAATGGAATATTATTCTACCTTTAAAAAGAAGGAAAGTCTGCCACTTGCAACAGCATAAATAAAACTGTAGGGCATTGTGTTAAGTGAAATAAGCCAGACCAAGAAAAAATATGGCATGTTCTCACTTATATGTGAAATGTCAGATCAAACTCAGAGAAGCAGAGGATAGAAGGGAGATTTATCAGGGTTGGAAGATGTGGAAGAGGAAATGTTGGTTAAAGGGTACGAAGTTGTAGTTGTGTGGTGTTAATAAATTCTAATGGTCTAAAGTATAGCATATGGACTATAATTAAATCTATGTTGAAATCTGCTGAGACAATAGAATCTGTGTGCTCTTACCATATACAAACACACACGTACACACACACACTATTCAGAATAGAAAGGAAGCCAGTTTCCTCACCCATATAAGGCAAAAGTAAAATTAAAGCAATGACTTCCAGATACTCTCTTACAGCTGTTTTTAAATTTTAATCATAAAGAAAGTAACCAATCAAGCATTCAGGTAGAATAAATAGATCAACAGCCAAAATTACTAGATCAATAAATAGCTTAGCTCAGACTTCTACATATCATGAAATTATAGAAAAACAATGTTGTTCACAGACTCTTTAGAGGACAAAAAGGTCAGAAAGCTCTTTCAGGCGTTGTGAAAATCCAGTGCTGCTTCACTTTCCACCTTGAGTTCAGGGCCAAGAGTTCTACTGATAGAATTTTTGAAGATGAAAAGAATCAGACACTTTGCTTTTATTGATCTCTGTGAAATCACTGAGGAAGTGTTAATAGAATGAGAAGTACTGACGTCAAAACCAACAAATGGAACAGGAGATGTTCTTCATGATTTAATTTAGAAGCTGATCAATTGAAAGCAATGCTCCCCAAAACTTTCAGGACCTAGCAAGTAACAATTGCGTCTTTTTTCTCTTTCTATCCTGAGTTACAGAAAAATGCTTTCATCCCCACCCCCTACCCTGTCAAGACCATTCCTTTGAGATTACCTAGTACTTAAAATTTATTAATTAGCATAAGGCCACTTATAAAAAGAAATTGCATCCATTTGCTGAAACAGATTCCAACTTTAATTGTTGTTTACATATTGGAAGATCAGGGTTAAGTGGAAACGCTTCCATTATCAGTTAAGAATATGCAGATCAGTGTGCTATTTTGAGAGTAATCAAATGGTCCAAGATGAGTTCAGATATTCCATGCACTTAGTTTCTCATTTTCTCTAGTTCATTGCTGGCTGTCCATTTAAAACCTTATTGGGACTTTCAAAGACATCAAATACTGTAGTATGTTTCTAATTTATTTATACTTAAATCATCAAAATGCTCTTTTGTAAGAGTCATTTGATGTCCAAGTATCCTTATGGGGCCTTTTCATTAGCCTTGTCCCTATCCCCGGGAAAAAAACAGGAAGTCACAATTTGCCACAATTAAAAAGACTTGAGTTGGACAACAAGGTTTGAATTCAGTTCCACATTGGTTTCTGAACACTGTTGGCTCTCTGCAAGTAGTTTTCTTGTTTTTAAACACTCAAACACAGCAGGCTCCTTTAAATTTCAAGTACATGAATGGAAGGCAGAGTTGGCCTTCCCATCGCATGGCAGGAAATAGAACCCATTAAGAGGCACATAGAGAGGTAAAGAGTCTTGACCTTGCTACCAAGGTACATTGATGTCCTCTGAGCTGAATCAAAGTGATTTGGCACCAGCATAAAATTCTAGCAACTATGTAGTGGAGGATAAATGTTAGTAAAGAAAAGTTTCTCAGCTTTCAGTTTTTCTTCCATGAATATAAATTAGCTGTTGGTGGTTAGCAAATCTTACTACAAATGAAAATGCCCTATGCTAATTAATGGATTTTAAATAATAATCTCAAAGGAAATGTCTTATGGGGAAAATGAAAGCATTTTTCTGTAACTCAGGATAGAGAGAAAAAAGAAAGAAAAGACTTGATCACACTTGCTAGGTGGTCTCTCAGTTTGATAGAGGATTAGTCTTTCATAAGATTTTGCTCCAATTACCATAATCTCCAGGTGCTCCACTCCCTGAACAAGTCTGAGATTTCTTGAAGTTATCAATCAGGATTCAGAAAGGAGACAGAAACCACGACAGTTGTTTGAACAGAGATAATTTAACACAAAGATATGTTAAAGTGTCAGAAGAGGACACTATGGGGCACCAAGATCTAGGGAGCAAAATAACATGTTTGGAAATATCAAAATTTGGAAGCTTGAAGGAGGACCCCAGATTTCTGAGCAGGGGCCACCACCACCAGTCTGGTGTTTTCTGAGCTTAGCAGATGAATAGGGAAGGGTCAGACCCAGATTCTGAGGAGGGGGCATCCACCAGCTGGTGCTATCTGTGGTGGACAGGATGGCACTGGATCTGCTGGTGTTGGAAAATGGTAACTCTGATTCAGCTGCTGCAGAGGAACTGCACACCGGGGTGAAGAAGCCAGAATGGAATGATTTACAGACTAGGAAGCAGTCAGAGGAGCAAGTCCCTGGCCACTAGCACCACCTATCAACAAAGCCTGTCATGGAGCCAGCTGGCAAAGCAGAAAGGAGCTGGCAGCTCCCAGTCCCAGCTTCAGGACAGGAGGCAGAGAAGGGTGAGTGTGGAGATAAGATGAACCGCTTAGCCAGTCTTCTGAGATATACAGTTATTCGGAAGTATACTTGAACTGCCTGACAGTCATCATCCCCATTTTTTACCCATAAAAAAGAAAAATCAGAAAAGTGATCGGCACAACTGGGTCTAAGAGCATGCACGCATTAGCTAACTGAATCCTCACAGCAACTGTATGAAGTAAGTACTGTTATTCTCCTTGCTTTATAAACTAGGCACAGTAAACTGAGGCACAAAAAAAGCTAAGTAGCTCAATGTCTCAGGCCTACTAACAGGCTGAGCCATGATCAGATCCAGGTTGTCTGACCAGAGAATTCATGCTCAAACCATAGTCGGAAAATTCATGATAAATTAGACTCCATAGGGCAGAATTTATGGCATCTGTGCTGGAAAACCCTTCGGCTGGTTACAGTAAATGGGCCTATAGGTAATCAAATTCCCATCGTTTAGATATATTCTCTGATGCAGACTACCAACCAAGACTGCTCTTCCCAGATTCTCCATGGGAAATAGAGAAGATTTGCTGTATGTCATGCATGGCTTATGAAAAGGGAGTCTCACTGAAGGAAACAGAAAGCATGAGAGTCACAGTTTCTTCCTGACTTCGGTCTTCCTGATAAGACGCCCCTGCAAGCAGTCAGACCCAAGCAGGGCCAGTCTCTTGATCCAGTTCCCATGGCCCTTCTCCAGCTCGGAGCCATTTGCAGAGAACACAGCCACCAAGGGATGCTCCAGTTCCCTTGTGCTACTTAGTATAACCTAAGGGGAACAGCCCTGGCCAACAGTCTTTTGGGACTCCACCACTTTAAAAATTAAATGAATAGACACAACTCTTTCCCATCTATAAACTCTAACTGACCTCAGCAGCAGGCTCATGACTTCCATTCCTGGCCTCTAGCACTATGCCTGGCCCATAGTGGTAGCTTACTCAGAGAGAATGAATTAATACGTGTTTTTCCAGAACATGTAAAGATAGCCATCTATCATAATGATTAGAGGGAAACATATTTCTCTTGGACTCCAACAATGAGGATAAAATCTTTGAAATTACAAAAGTATTCCCAGATAAGGGAGTATTTTCTTCTTATAGGAAATCTCCCAGTCTAAGATGTGCATATTACCGTGATTTAGAGGAGAGCTCTGTTTCTGTCTCCATTTAAAGATTATTCTCTCTTTTCTTAATAGAGAACATAGCAGAAGAAAGTCCAGATCTTTGCCAGTTTATACATTTAGTTCTGAGATAATGTCCATTCCTTTCAATGCTTCTTTAACATAAATCATTTGAAGTATTTTCTGAATTATGTATTTAAGATCTAGTTTTTAGATCCTTTTCTGTTACATGTATATACGCACACATATTATGTGTGCACAGACACCTAATAATTCATGTTTTGCTAAATTATGGGGAATCACTACATACCTTTTGATCATTTTTATTCCCTCCAACCATATAACTACCTATTTTATACTGAAAAACTGCTCTGTGAAACTTTCAAGAAGAAAAATTTTGAGAATATGGCTTCCTTTTCCAAAGGAATTGTTTTCCATTGTTTAGCAAGAAGAGCATATTTCTCTAAAGCTATCTACATATGATTTATTTTTCAAACTTCTCTTCACACACAGTAAATCAGAAACCTCTCTGTTGTCTAAAGTGAAGGTATACTTGTTTAATCACATGGAAATGTGACCAATAAAATTAAAATAAGCTTTCCAATGAAGGAGAAGCAAAATATCTTTTTTATAATTGAAAGATAATAGGCAAAATTTTAATAAAACTGAACAATAGTGACAAAAGTAAGTAAATAAAAGGTCACAAATATAATACTAATTTTTAAAAATTGGTGACCAGACTATGTCAAATTGCCTGTCCTTTTATATACTGCATTTATTACAGGTTAAGTGTTCTTTTTGGAAGAGTAAGATAATACATTACATTCAGAGAATGTTTTTAAAAAGAAAATCATCCATGACCCAGGAAGAAGGGCTGTTGACATTTCCTAAGTCCCCTTCTGATTTTATCAATGCACAACATACATGCACATAAATAAACGCCTGGTTTTCTTTTCCACATTTTAGCGCACACTGAACATACTGTTTTGGAACCTGCCAGGCCATTTTAAGCTCTGAAATTCGTCACCCAAGCCCTGGAGGCAGACTCTAGAAGAAAGGGAGGAACAGACTTGAATAGCAATCTTCTAAGAAAAAGAAAGGGAAGGAGGAAGGAAAGGGGAAGACAAGTGAGATCAAAGAAGACAGAGGACATGCAGCCGAAAGGGTATCACAAAGGAAGCAAAAGATAAAGATGGACTTTTTGAATTAAAACTCCATTTTCTAATTTTCATAATTGCATCAGCATTGAACTATTGTATGTTTTTGGAAATTCAACTCCGCAATTCAGTCTTCTCTCCTCCTCTTCCTCCCCCCTCATCTCTGTGGCTGGGGCAGCGTAGAGATGCCAACCACTGGAGCCAAATTCAATTCCAAATCCAAACATAAGCAATGTTTGCGAATCAAGACTCTTTGAGGTTCACCCAACTCCAATTTTACCAATTCCCTCCAGGGAACGATTTCCCTTTGAAGCTTCTGCGTGCCCGAGTGCATTCTGGGATGCAGGTTTGGGTTTCTGGTGTGGGGCAATTTACGTATAGAATGAATACACTCTGCACCTAACCCTCTCATTACCTCATGTGTGCCGTCTGTGACAATGTATAATAAAGTCTGCACTTGAAGGCATGGCTGGAAAACATTTTTGCTCATGTGCATCTAAATTAAAATTTAAAAGGCAAATAAAGAATATTGAATTAGCCCAGATGTTGTAAAGTTAATATGCATGTTGATTTCTTCAGAAATACTCTTGAGCTTCACCAAAAAAAAAAGTGCGAGGAGGGGGAAGAGTTTGAAATAAAAATTTCCATTTTAAAGTGGTAGTTTTAATTGTATCAAGCGTTATCATACAGATAAAACACACAGGCCACAACCTAAAATGACTGAACAAAAAGAGAGAGAGAAAAAAAATGAGTCTTGTTTTTTTTTTTTTTCCTCAAAAAAGAATAACCCACCAAACTATGTGAATTAGAGCATATGGGTAAGAATTTGGAAGGGGGCAGGGGGTCGAGGACATTTAAGGGACTCTATCTGCTTGAGCAGCCTGAAAGCCCACTGAAAAAGTAAATGAGCTGGATCTTAGAGTAAACTGAAGCTGGGGGAGTCGAGAACCCTGCCCAGGCTGAGCATCGCATGCTTCAAGCCCACGTGCCTGGGACAGGGGTCAGTGGCTTTTGCTCATGGTCATGTTAACTTTCAGGGGACGAGCTGGATTAGAGGAGGAGTCTGTAGATGTGGCTGGGAACATGAGCCCTTTCTTTATCCGGCCTCCTTGTTCACCATCAGGTCAAACAGACTTATGGTCCAAAAGAGCAAGGCTTTGACATTTTCAATGTAGCTGTTGATCCACTCCAGACTTAATCCCCCCATCCCACTGTGCATACCTGTGTCAATGTCTCCTTTAAGATAAGGACATCACGGATGCTGAGTTGGTCTTTTTAAACCTTGGACACTCTTCCTCAGGGCTTTGTCATGATGTCACACAGCCAGTGTGCACTTAGGAAATACTCAACAAACATGGCCTGCATTATTGTATTAAATCACGGAAAGCAGGTTTGGGAGTGGGACTGTAGAACTAGGTCTCGTGGGCCTCTGAGAATCTTTTATTTTAAACTCAACTATTTTGCATTATCCCAGGAAGATTCATGTAACTGTTTGATCACAAATAAATACTATTTGTTTGATCCAACATCCGGCCTTTTCAAAGATCACATAAATACTCAGAAAACAAGTGTCTGCTCTTTTCTTTATCCTCCTTTTCTCCCTTTGCAATGTAGCATTTGCTTGTCAATTTGGAATCCCCATCCTAACAAATATCCCTCTATTACCCACATTTACTTTTTAATGATTTTTCTCCCTAGACTTTCCTAAAAGAAATATACTTTGGACACAATATGGATTTTTTAAAATAGTGTGCAGAAAGCATTTAGTAAGCAAATGTATTTGGTAAATTGGAGAATAGTCATCCCCTGTGAATTAAACTAAGCTTGTACTAGTCATGGAGATAAGAAAGGTGAGGCATAGTGAAGAGCAGCACACAGGCCTTTTATCATCCGAGGCAGACTCTGTGCAGACATTCTTTGACTCAAAGTCACTAAAATTGCATCTGCATCATCCTATTATGAGTTGAATGAAATTAGCACAACTCTTAAGTTTTTCCTAAATTAGGCACAAAATACACACACACACACACACACACGGACAAACTACAAGACTGTGAAAGATTAAAAATTCAAAACTATGAAGTAAGGCTAGTATTATCCCAAACAAGATGAATGATAATAGGACATGAAGAAGGAAAAGTTTGTACAATGAGTTGAGTTGTACTCAGAAGAGCTCAGGCTCCAGGAGGATGTGCCTGAGGGTCCTAGCTGCCTTCCTTAGGCAAGGTCAGGCTGCCAGGCCCCCAATCAAAATATCAAATAAATGTAAAGATAGTCTATGTTCATGGATAAGAAGACTCAATATAACCGAGATGTCAGTTCTTCTCAATTTGTCGAAAGAACCATTGCAACCACAACCAAAATCCCAGAACTTTTTTTGTGACTATTGACAAACTGATTCTGAAGTTTATGTGGAGAACCAAAAACTCTAGAACAGTCAACTCAAAACTGAAGGAGAATAACAAAGTTGTATGACCCAAAGTAACCAACTTTAAGACTTGCAATAAAGCTCCAATAAAGGCCATGTGGTAAAGAGTAGCCAAAAAGATCACCAGAGCAGAACAGAGAATCCAGAGATGAACCCACATAAAAATAGTGGGTCAAAATAAATGGAGTCAAAATGATTTTTGATGAAGAAGCAGAGAAAATACAATGAAGCAAAGGTATTCTTTGAAATAAGGAACACTGGGAAAAAGTAACATCCATGCATACACATACACACACACACACATCTATGAATCTAAACACATATTTTATACCCTTCACAGAAATTAGCTCAAAATGGGTCATTGACAAAACAAATACAAAACTCCTGTAAGATACTGTATGTTTGCAACAATATAACATTCCAGAAAGGGGAAAACTGTGGAAATAGTAAAAAAATTGATCAGTGGTTGCCAGGAGTTCTAGAGGAAAGATGGAGGGATGAATAGGCGCAGCAGAGGACCATTGAGGACAGTGAAACTGCAGTGGTGGACATCTGTCAGCAGGCATTTGTCAAACCCACAGCACGCACCACAAAAGTAAACCTTAATGTAACTATGCAGCAGCGGGGGTGATAAGAATATGCTAATGTAGGTTCATCAACTGCAACAAGTGCGCCTTAAACTTGTATAAGAAATAAAGTTAATTAATTTTTTTAAAACGTCCTGGGTTAGAGTTCTGGCTCTGATAATTACTAGTTAAGTTGCTCCAGGCCAGTCAACTTATTTAGGCCTTGTGAACTGCTGGTTCAAGTGGTATTTACTTCTCAGGCTTGCCAAGACACTCTAGTCAAGCACTGGGTGTGAGAACATTTTGTGAAGTGCTACATACCTGTTTCTTCATCTTCCTACAGAAGCAACTAAGCAATTTCTCATCATTTTCCACTGAGCCAGCACTGGTGGTTGCAGATGTGGAAATACCTCATCCTTTTACGATCTAAAGGAAATTAGCATGAGCTCTAAGAAAATCCCAAACAAAAGCTGGTGAAACTTCATTGGATGTCCTGGGAGCAGCTGGCACCATAAACATTGAAAGAGCTTTGCTGGCACGCCTCCCTCCTGGTGCTGCCAAATGGTCGTGGAGGGGAGACCTGGCATTGCACTGGGGAAACAAACAGGAAAGAAAGGGGGACCGTCCCCTAACCTGGGCTCTTGGTCCAGGACCCCACCAGATTAAGGTGTATAACCCGTGCTTTACCCTGTGGGGTTGGGCAGTCCATGACCTGGGGCCTTCAGCACAAAACATGCAGGAGCATAAGTACTGGGTTTGTAGATCCTCTTAATCATCACCATTCTCTATTTCAAATCTCAGTAGAAACAGAATCTTTAATGCTTTTCTAACCTTTGGTTTGTTTTCGTTTTACATTTGCCGGTCTATCTTGTGAGATGTTTACCAAGGAATTCTTAATGAGCCATAAAATATTTCCATTTTGAAGGGATAAACAATAATTGCTCTACACATAAAGGTGAGTTTTGCCAAATAAAATAAGGGGAAAATGATTTTATTTTTCCATCACTAAGTGCTATGATTTGAATGTGGTTTGTCCCCTGAGGCTGTGTGCTGGAATCTTGGTCCCCAGTGTGGGGGCATTGAGGTAGTGAGAACTTGAGGAGGTGAGGGCTAGCAGAAGGCATTTATTTCATAGGGACTCCACTCTCAAGGATGCACTGTCTTCCAGGTGGGTCACGTGTCATGAGACTGGATTAGTTCCCATCACAGCTGATTGTTATAAAAGATGATAGCCTGGGTCCTCCTTGATCTCTTGCTTCCTTGCTCTTCTCTGTCAAGCTGTGACACAATCAGGGACCCTCACTAGAGTCCCAACAGATGGGGCCACCTGGTTTCAGACTTTCAGTCTCCAAAACTGTGATAAATAAACCTCTTTTTCTCTAAAGTACCCAATGCCAGTTATTTTGTTATAGCATCATCAACAACAACAACACACACACCAAAAAAAAAAAAAAAAAAAAAGCCCCTAAAACACTAGATATATCTTATCCCATCCCTTCACCTTCCTTTTCATATCTTAAGCAGACTTTATACAGCCCATTTAGGATAGCTCAAAAATCTGTCATAAAAATGAGTGCCATTGCCTCCTTGTGTAAATGGCATGGTGAATAAGAGCAGGCAAGGCCATATTGTCTTCTTGCCTAAGTTCCAATACCCACTCAGCCCTGGGTAGGACACAGGCTTTCTCCCAGGCACTCCTTCTAGATCCTGGTCCACCATCTGACACTGGTTGCCCCAACCTGGTATTCACCCCACTCCCAGGTTCCATGATCAATATCATTGTTATTTAAGGGGGAACTTAGGCAAGAAGGGATTCTCACTTCTCCCTAACCTTCTTCCCAATTGCATTTTCCAGGGAATGCCAGGAGACCTGCCTCTGTATATGAGGCCTGGTCATGTTTGAAATGGAAGTTACTAAGAAATGCTGTCTCTGGAGCTTGTTCAATGGAGAGGCTTCTGCACGCAGTAATGTCATACCAAGATATTTCATCCTCACTTCTAAGTGGGCCTTGAAGTCTGTACATACTGGTGCTCCAAGACTCCCCCTTTATGATCAAATCCAAGACACCCCCTTTATGATCAAATTGACACTCAAGCTGGAAGGATTCCATTTCAAAGTAGGAACAATGTGTACTCAACAAATATTTCTCTATGTGTTAGCACTGAAACCTCACTTCAGAACTTTGAAACTGTATACAATGGTATATTTTCCACTGAGAAAATGGGCTGACATTTTGTTTTCCTATTTCAATATCATTGGGGAAAATAAAAAGTATAATGCTGCTATTCATTCATGAATCCCAACAGTAGCCTACATGACAACATCCTTAACACAGACCAGAAGAGCTGAGTATGTAACTCTGATGATTCTTACATATTTATAGGTTCTTGTAAAAGTATTCTTGGCCCCACACTTAAAGGTCTACTGACTCACCAACAGCTAACAAAACACTGGGATATCAGTTAGATGTTATCCTGTCAATCCCAGGAAGAAAGAGACAGAGAAAGAAAGGGAAATGAGGAGAAGGAAGGAGAGAAAGATGAGAAGGAAGGAAGGAAGAAGAAAGGGGATGGAAGGAATCAGTGTGTTTCCAAGCATGCCCACTGAGGATAGCTTTCTGACTGGATTCAAGTTTTTAATTCCACTCATATTTATGGGGTACATACTGCTGTCCTCTCAGTATTTGTGAAGATTGGTTCCAGCCTCCTTTTCCCTGAATATAACCTGAAGATACCGAAATCTGCAGATACTCAAGTCCCTTATATAACATTTGCACATAACCTAAACACAGCCTCATATATACTTGAAATCATTCTTAGATTACTTTTTATACCTCATATAACACCTACACATCACTTCATTCACATGGATCCAGCATACTATCCAGCATACAGAAAAGTCAAGTTTTGCTTTTGGGAACTTTCTAGAATTTTTTTTTTTTCCCAAATACTTCAGACCCATGGTCATTTGAATCCATGAATGAGAAACCCACAGATATGGAAGGCAAGGCATCCCAGGAGAAAAAAGTATCAAGGTAGTGTCCTCAAAGCTTTTTAAAAGTAAGATTAAATTAAAAGCAAAACCTTAAATGAGCCACATAAAAGTATAGACATAGGTCTTCACACTCCTTGCTCATAACATAGCTACATTGCAGGGGAATATAAGACTATGCTCACAAGAATACGTATCTGCCCATTTCCCCATTCCATTTTAAAATCTTATTTTAGAAAAGAGTAACAATGGAAGAGGTCAGAGCTCAGAACATAACTACCTGCCTACCAACCTACCTAATTTCCTTTTACATATCCATCCACCCATCCATCGTCTATTTTAATAGTCGGGTGGAGACTATTGGAGACTAGGTACTGGGGACACTTCCCACTTCCTCCACCAGCCCTACCCTGTCCAAGCCACCACCACCTCTCAGCTGCAGTAGCCTCTAACTGGTCCCACCTTGCCCCTTTAAATTAATTCTCACATAGTGGTGGATAGAAACCTCAATCTGTAACTCAGATCACGTCACCCACCTTGTCAACACCCTTCAAATTTTGCACTGACAATAAAATCCAGGGTCCTCATCATGATATCCAAGACTCCCCATGAAACTGGCCCACCACCTCTCCAGCCTCATCTGTACCTCCCTCCCATCTCCATTACACTCCAGTTTTGACATTTTTGCATCTACCAAGCTTTTCCATGTTTCCTTGTCCCATATCTCATTTTTCCCAGATCCCTCCCAGCGGTCACAGTCTCTTCCTTCCAGGCTCAGTTTAACTTTCAAGTGGCATTTCCTGAACACCCTGCCTATGAGGTAAGCTCTGTTCTCTTCAGTCATTTGTTCTCTATCATATCTCCTTGCTTATTTTCTTCATAGCACTTACGATCTTCTTGAGTATTTTTAAATGTTTCTTCCCCACGCTAGAATATAAATCCCATAAGTCATAACAGTGTCCTTAGCACACAACACTTAGCCTGCATTAGAAAATGCAGTAAAGCCAGGCATGGACCTGCAGACCCAGCTACTGATGTAAAAGACCACGTGAGCCCATGAGTTTGAGACCAGGTTGGGCAATATATCAAGTCCCTGTGCCAAAAGTTTAAAAAAAGGGAGGAAGGAAGGAAGGAAGGAAGGAAGGAAGGAAGGAAGGAAGGAAGGAAGGAAGGAAGGAAGGAAGAGAGGGAGGGAGGGAGGGAGAGAGGGAGGGAAAAGTTAAGGGAATCAATAAACTGTCACAGAATAAACAAAGAAATTCACTCATTCCCCCACATTTTCTTTCAATAGGACTAGCAATCCCAGGGGCATGGAAGCAGAAAAGAACATAGTAGAGAGTTAAGTGCATTCATGTTGCTAGATTAGAAAATGCTAGGCACTATAAAAATGGTAGAAAATACATCTGTGGTTCTGATATTGGGTCTCTAGGTTGTTGCAAAGTGACCTTGACTAAGTATGATACTCATTAAATATGTTCATTGATCTTTCCATTTTTATCCCACAAATAAGACCATGTGGAAGATAAGAACCAGATCATGAACAGTTTTATACACTAGACTACAGGGTTTTATTTTATCCTATGAAGAAAGGAAAGAATTAAATAACTGAAAATAGAGGAAGGTTTTGTTGGGTTTTGCCTTTGTCCTCCCTGACAGCAAAGGAGAGGATGCTCAGAGGGGTTGAGACTAGGGAACTCTTCAGGCATCATAGAGAGGGTATATTACTACAACTTCCAAACATCCTTAGGGTAGTATGTAGTTATCTGTGTTCAGCAGTGAAAAATAAAACAAATAGCATATGTCCAGACCAAATCAGAACTGCAAAAAACAATTCTAAGCATTTGTTTCCTCATCTACCTCAAGAAATAAAGGCTGATACCCTTTCTTCTTCTTCCTAAAACGTTCCAGTCTCTAAAATTACCTAAAAGCCTTATTCATTAGAGACTCAAAATATGGCTAGTTTATGGATCTGAGACACATTTCATATTTTGTAACTTAATATATTTTACTTTTCAAAGAATTTTAGGTTTATACAACATTGAGCAAAAAGTAGTCCATTCTGATATTATCCCTCAATCATCCCACATTTCCCCTAACTTGTGTATTTGTTACAATTGATACCATACTGACATAGTATCATTAACAGAATTCCATAGTTAATATTAGGTTTATTGGTGGTGGTAAGTTCAACAGGTTTGGCAGATGCATAATGACGTAGATCCACCACTACAATATCATATGGAAGAGCTCCTTTTCCTAAAAATCCCTGTGCTCTGCCTATTCATTCCTCCATCCCTCATTCTGAGCTCCTGGTGACCTCTGATCTTTTTCCTACCTCCACAGCTCTGTCTTTTCTAGAATATCCTATAGTTGGAATCATACAGTATGTGTCTTTTTGCAAACTGTCTCCTCTCACTTAGCAATAAGCATTTAAGTTTCTTCCATATCTTTTCATGGATTGAGAGCTTATTTCTTTTGATTGTTGAATAATATTCTAGGGTCTGTATGGATCATAGTTTGTTTACCCATCCACCTATTGAAGGACATCCTGCTTCCAAGGTTTGTCAATAATGAATAAAACTGCTATTAAAAATCATGTACAGGCTTTGGTATGGGCATAAGTTTCAACTCATTTGCATAAGTACCTAGGATTGTGATTCCTGGATCATATGGCAATGGTATGTTTAGTGAAGAAACTGCCAGTTTCTTCCAGTGTGACTGTACCAATTTGCATTTCCACCATCAAAAAAACGAGAGTTCCTGTTATTCCACATCCTCATCAGTGTTTTGGATTTGGGTCATTCTAAAAGGTGAGTAGAGGTATCTCATGGTTGTTTTAATTTACAATCTATGGATGACATATGATGTGGAACGTCTTTTCATTTGCTGACTTGCTATCTGCATATTTTTGATGAGGTAATTGTTCAGATTTTTTCCCCATTTAAAAAAGATAAACTTTTCACTTCAAAATCATTTTTGATGTCCAGAAAATTTATAAAAAGATTTCTTGTACACTGTCCACACAGCTTCCAGCAATGTTAGCATCTTGTACAACTATGGAACATTTTTTCAAGACTGAGAAGTTACATTGAATCAACATTAATTAGCCTAACTGCAGACTTTATTCATACTTCATCAGCTTTTCCACTAATGAATTCTTGTTGATGTTGTTATTGTTTCAATATCCAATCCAGGACAGTGTTTCATTTTGCACATAATAATCATTATGTCTCTGTAGATTCTTCTGGTCTGACATATTTTTCCTTTTGTTTTTTCATTCTTATATTCTTTTTGGTTCAGATTAGTTTGTCTGGAATTGAGTGACATCATCTAAAATGGTGGAGTAAAGATCTTCAAAGTTTTTCTACTCCAAAAAAACAGCAAGAAGATTAGAAAAAAAAAAAAATTGTTGAATCAACTTTTTCAGAACTCCCAAATTAACCAAAACTTGCACCACTCTGGGAAAATTAAAGTAAAACATCTGATCTCACAAATGAGCTTTGTGACATTTTTAACTTGCCCTCTTTCCATCCCTCCTTCTCCAGCTCCATGGTTTCCTTGAGAGCCGACAGCCTGGGAGCCACTGAAGAGGAAAAAAATGACAGAGTTCCTCCAGAGCCTTATTCCAAGAAAATTGCCACTCTTTGGCCTGTCTATCCATTCCCTAGAAAACCTCACTCACAAGGTTGTCTTTATTTTGATTTAACATGGATCTTCCAATGCAAAAACTTTGTACCTAGGAATATTTGTTTAAAAACATACAAGCATTTTTTAAAATAATTCTGCAAATACCTGAGGTATGGATAACAATTAGGGCAAACAACAGACTCAAAAAACTTACAAGGAAAATAGGAATGATTGTGATGTCCATGGAACTTTGAAAAGCTCTGACACATCCCTTGGAATCTAGAAGTTCATGTTCCAGCTATGAGCATGCTCAAAAAATCCTTATGAAAGCCCAAAGTTCTGGTCTATATGCATCCTGTGACTATGCAGAAATAGAAAATGAAGATTAAGACTGAATTGTAAACTTCTTGGCTCAATGCAGTCTAACAGAGTGCTTGAGTAAAGACTGGGAGACACGATTTCTGAGCACTTAAGGATATTTCTGCCCAATCACTAGGTGACTAATAATCTAGCAGAGATATTAATGGCCACCCATGACCAAAAATACAGACTTTACAGAGTCTAGTAGTTTGGAAAAGTAATTCAAAAACAGCAGAATTATTTTGGAAAAGTATTCAACAAAAAGTAACTATTACAACAAGCAGCAACAATAAACGCTGGAAAGGGGGCCAAATTTAATTTCTAGAATAGTCACTTTATATTATTTTAAATATCCAGTTTCAGACAAAAATGAGATGTGTAAAAAAAAAAAAAAAAAAAAAAAAAAACGAAGTATATCTGAAAGTATAAAAATAAGAAAATAAACTGTCCCTAAGGAAGCCCAGACATTGAACATATAGATGAAGACTTTAAATCAGTTAAGTCTTAAAGAGATGACATGAGTCAATAATATTAATGGAAACCAGGTCCAAAAGAACTAACAGAAGCTATGAGAACAGTGTCTCACCAAATATGGAATAGCAATGGAGAAATAAAAATCATTTTTAATGAACCAAATACAAGTTTGGGAGTAGGAAAATTAAATTGTTGAAGAATGAATTTGAGCAAGAAGAAGAAAGAATCAGGAAGCTTGTGGTAAATCAACTGAGATTATGCAATCTTAGTAACAGAAAGAAAAAGAATGAAAAAAAAAAAATCTGAGGATCTCATAGACCGGTGAAACACTAAAAAGCATATACATATGGAAGACTTAAATGGAGAAGAAAGAGATAAAGGAGCAAAAATGTTATTTGAAGAAATAATGGCCAAAAATATTGTCCCAATTTTGATGAAAACACTAATCTATGTATCAAGCTCAACAGAGTCCAAGTAGAATGAATTCAAGATATTCCAAACTAGCCAAACCACATTCAAACTACTGACAAGCATAGAAAGTCTTGCAAGCATATAAGAAATCCATAGGATTAATAACTGGTTTCTTATCAGAAATCACAGAGACAAGAAAGAAGCGGGATGGAATATTCTAAGTATTAACAAAATAAAAATAATTTCTATCCACCAGGACTTCTACGTCCAGCAAGCAATCTTTCAAAAATGAAAGAGAAATTTTAAAACCCCTGATAAAATAATATCTAAGATTAATTACTGCTAGGAGACCTGATTTATAAGAAATGCTTATGGGAGTTCCTCATGCCAAAATAAAAAAATAAATAAATAAACAGTTCAAATTACATGGAAAAATAAAAGGCACTGGTAAAAATAACTATCCAAATAAATATAAAAGAAAGCTTAAATTTATTCTTTTTCATTTATCTAATTTTAAACAACTATGTAAAACAATAATCAGAAATGTGTGTTGATGGGATACAATTTATGAAGATGGGGTTACAATGTATAAAGAACAGCAAAAAGGAGATAAAGAAGAAAATGGAATTATATAGGAAAGCAGTTTTTACACGGTAAGAAAATTAAGCTGGTTTTGATACAAACTGTGATTGTTTCAAATTACAATGTTAATTGCAATCCCAGAGCGACCACTAAGAAAATAACTTTAAAATGATACATATAAATTTAGAACTTTGTGTATACACACACAAACACCAATTTAAATGGTATACTGCAAAGCATCTATATAACACGAAAAAGGCAATAGTGGAGTAATACAAGAACAAAACAACAAAAATTAGAAAACACATAACAAATACCAAATACAAGTCGTACCTTATCAGTGATTACATTAACATAAATGAATTAAACACTCCAAACAAAAGGCAGAGGCTAGCAGGATGGAATTGTTAAGAGGATCCAACTAAATGAAAGAGAAATACCATACATTCAAAGACAAATAACTTTAAAGCAAGCTGATGGGAAAATATATACAATACAGTTATCAAAAGACACTTCAAACAGCTACCCTAAATCAGACAAAATAGACTGTAAGTCAAAACCTGTTGCTAGAGATAAGAATGAGTTCTAATGACAGAACAGTCATGACAGAACTATGAGGAAGATATAACAATTATAAGGATATATGCACATGTCAGCAGAGGACCACACAGGAAGCAAAATCTGAGAGAAATAGACAATTCAATAATAATGGCTGGAGTCTTCCCATTTTCTTTTCAAAACTGTATAGAATAAGACAGAGAATCAACAAGGGAACAATACTATAAACCAAATAGATTTAACAAATATCTTCAAAATACCAATTATAACAGAGTTCAAATTTTTCTTAAGGACATATAGAACATTCTACAGGATAGAACATATTTGGGGCCATAAAACAAGCCTGAATAAATTTAACAGAACTAAAAACATACAAAGTATGTTCTCTGAACTCAATGGAATATCAGAAGTCAATAAGAAAAGGAAATTTGGAAAATTCACAAATAGGTTAAAAAGGAAATCAAAAGATAAAAAGACTGAGAGAAAGGCAAACCAAAACTCAGCATGCCAAAGTTTACATGGCACAATGAAATCTATGCATACAGGGAAAGTTATAGCTCTAATAGCCAATCCTTAGAAGAGAAGAACATTCTCATATTAAAAACCTAAACTTTTATCTTAGGAAAGTAGAGAAAGATGAATAAACTAAACCCAAAGCAAGAAAAAGAAATGAAATAATAAATATTAGAGCAGAAAAAATGAAATAGAGAATATAAAAATATAAAAAAATTAATTAATTTAAAAAATTAATGTTGGTATACTGAAAAGATCAACAAAGTCAATTGGCAAAACTTTAGGCTACCCAAAAAATTGAAAAGAAAAAAAAAAAAGAACTCACCAATGAAAGACAAAAAGAAGGAAAGAAAGAGAGAAAGAAAGACTCATATTACTAATGTCAAAAATGAAAGAGGGGACATTACTTTTGATCTTGCAGAAACAAAAGGATTAAAAGGGAACACCATGAACAGCTTCATGCCCAAAAGTCAGATAATCTAGATGAAACAGACAAATTCCTAGAATAAAAGCAAACTACCAATACCAACTCACAAATCGATAGATTATCTGAAGCTGTAACAAGCTAAGAGATGAAATTGCCAATCAAATCATCTCATTTGATTTGTCTAACAATGTTGCTATGTCTCCATCCTCCATCTTGAAGTTTTCCTATGGTCATATGTGACGATTTGCAATATGCAGTGTAACATGTATCCCCACCCAAATGGGGGGCACTTATGTTTATGTGATCAACACTGAAATACGGTCATCAAAATTGAGTACCATACTGTTCCAATTGGGTTTTATAACATTTACTGATTTTGTTCCTCCAGAAAAGAAGCAAATAAGCATTTGCAGTTCTCCCCCAATTTTCAGGACCAGAAAGAATTCTAGCTAACCTAATGCTTAATCTTCATACAATCAGCAGGAGAGTGGCTTTTGGAATCAAGCCCAGGGAGAAAATTCCTGCTCTTTTGCTTGCATTGCCTGTGGGCCCTAAGTCTCTGGGGATCCTTTTCCTCATTCTGCAGGACACTATGGGAATCATATAGCTTTCTTCTTGCATCGTGAAGAATATCTGGGGTAGCATCCACAAGTACGTAGCCTGCCATCAATGTAGCAGATCCTCTTCCAGGGAATAGGACTGTAAGCAAAAGGTGGTTTTTCCATGAGGATGGCGGTGTCACTGAGAAAATACTGTTAGTCATCCTTTTCTGTCATTTTGTGAGGAGTATGGAATTATAAATTTTAAAAGTTAAAAGCACAACCAATTGATAGGTCTGCACATCACCATGGTTAACAGTGAAAATGATTGATGAGTATTTCACAGGTGATGAAATGTAGGTCCAGGAGGTTGGTAGGTCTTACAGAGCTTCCTTGTCCTTAAGTGCCCCTGAACATGGAGAATGGAGAGAAACACCATAAAAGTAAATATACCAAGGTCCTGTACATAACAGATAAAGTATGTGGAAGGGCCTACATGTTTTCTCACTAAATGCAGGTACCAAATCAGGTTCATAGACAGTATCTCCGTATGAAGTATCTGGGAAATAATTCATGTACATATTCTGCAACTCAAAAATCAGACTCTCAGGAAAAAGAAAGTTGTCATCCAACTTTACAAAGTGGCCACAGGGCAGAGGACATATACTTTCCAAATGAAGTGTGGCCTGCAGCAGAACTTGCCTTTAGGAGGGGAAATTGAAAGTCCTTTCCATCACCGGAGGAAGTGATGCTCAACGTAAGTGGTGAGTAGCCTTTATTAACACCACAGGAGAAGAAAAAGAAAAGTGAAAAGTCATTTGGAGTATCCCAATTCCACGCGGATAACTTCTGGCCCTAAGAGGTGCTTTCCTCAGAGGAGCTCCAGGTTTCTGAGCTAATGCTGCCCTAACTCCAAACTATATCTAGCACCATCTAGTGAAATAACTTAGAATACTTCATTTTCTTAAAAAAAAACAAAACTAAGAAATGGTTAAAGGCATAAATCAATGAAAGTTGTAAGAGTTTTAAGGAAGGAATGGAAAGAAATGCTCACAGTGTCACCTGGAACACATTTCCAAATGCTCAGATAATAAGGATGCTTTTAATTTAAACAATCACTTGAAGTGGTTACCAGACCAAAGTATTGGCTTGGTTTTTGGGGGAGAGAGTATAAAAGAAAGAAAAAGACTAGCTGTGGAGGAGAGAACTGAGAGTAAACTAAGGGTCTGTGAATTTCTGAGAAGAGGAGAATGTACCAGTGTGTGCTGGAGTCAAATATGTGCTTCTCTTTCCAACTTCTTGCTTAGCAATATCCCATTGGTATGAGGCAAATAGGCAAATAATGCAGATCAAGACGTCCCCCATCCAGACAGCCAACTGTGAAACACTTAGAACACCACTGGAATATCCGACCCCCCATCTCCCAGCCAACCACAGTCCTTAAGGATGGAGGCCACAAAGAGGGACTTGCTATGGCCAGGAGCCTCCTAGCCAAAGAAAACCAAGTCTACATAGCCTGTGGTTGATGTGCTAACTGGTGGCTGCTAAGCCCTTGTCCAAAGTGTCAAAATCACCCAAACATAAAAAACAAAGCAGTTCAAGCTACTTCATCTGTCAGAAAGCAACTCGAATGCCTCCAGCACCTTTGAGAGAAGTCAGGTGCTGATTCTTAGCTAGAGATAGCTACTGTGCAAGCCAAGCACCAGAAGGACTTCGGGACAGCAAAGCCAGTGTCAAGACCTTGGCTTGACTTCATCAGCGGGTAGTTCTGAGCGAGTTAGACCATGGGCTGTTTCTTCAACTAAAAGTTAAGCCCGTGCCAGTGGTATCTGCTCTCTTGAAGTGATGGAATCCTTCCCTTCAAATCGCCAGTATTCTCTTGTAAGCACTACCCTGTCATTTAAGAGATCAGCATCCTGGGAGGTCCCCAAGCTTTTCCTGAGACCTCAGAATGTGTTCAAAAAGTCACTGAGGTAGATCATTTCCCAGAGTCCAATTTCTTTCCAGCACTGATATTCCCAACAAGGCATTTGCTGATAATCAGATGCATTTCCCATTTTCCCCTTCTACATAGAGGAATGAGCAGTCTCCTTTTCTACCTAATCTAAGACGTTGGGGGCAGAGGGGCCAAAAAGCTGCTTCCCTGCACACGTGCCCCAAGGGCTCCCCTGGAACAGATCTGAAGATCATTGGTCATAGATGGTTATCAAGTCAGAAGGACTTGATGCAGATGGAAGTCACATCTGGATAAGATCTCTCCGTTCCATTCCACAAACTGCTATCCAGTGTCTGGGTACATAGAGGGGTTACCAATCCTATTTTGAAGTCTCTTGATCCTATAGGAACATAGTTAGAAAACTATAATTTTTTTATCAAGAGATAATAGTCAAGGGGAGTTAAGTTTTGTTGAACCTTTTATTTTTAATCATTCATGACCAAAATCAGAAAAGATACTGATTGTTTCAAAGCTAGCATCCCCTTTACAGAGAAACTGTGGCTTTTTCATGTGAAGGTGATTGGGATTCCAAGTGACCCAAGTTCGTGTAGATGAAGGTGGTGTCTCCTTGCCCCATGGAAGTCACTGGGGTGCCTGGCTGCATGGCAGAGGACGTACTCAGGTGGGTCACAGGCCAACTCTAATCTCCGTAGAGTAGGACAGGAGTTTGCATTAGTGGCCAGTATTTAAAATTGGAAAATATCATATGAAAATTCATATTTGTGATATTTCTTGGGCAAAACAAACAAGGTATAGTGACATCAGGCCTGCACTCCTGCCTGGCTCCTGTCAGCTGGCTTAGAGTGGCCATTTCCTGGCAGGCGCACACTGCTGTTTGTTGACCCTGGCCCCCTGCACCCATTCACTTTCCTCCCTGCTTCTTAAATTTGCACCCCACCCCCACCCCTGAGTTATGGCTGCACCCAGCTGAGCTGCCAGTGACACCAGCCTGGTGGAGGAAAGTGACAACAATTCTTAGACACAGTTCACTGAAAGTCACCCAGGCCTGAACCTACCTGGCCCTAAGAGATGGAGATGCTCCTTGCAGGTAGGACACGCTCAACTCACTTGGGGACTAAACTTTTGATCTGCCTCTGGAGACAAGATGGAGAGTTTATGGTTGAGTACATTTATTTCTGAACTTAATGGCATGGGGGGATCACAAGTCTGCCCACAATATCAGTTTTTTAAAAAAGGAGAAAATCTATTGAGTCAAATGTTCCAAGAGTGCCTGGTCTAGGGAAGAGTGTATTTTTAGCCTGGATATACTGACATGAACACCTGGTTCCATGTAGAAAAGTAATGAAAGTACTGAATACTTGTTTTAGATCCTCTTTCCACTCTCATAATCACCTAGAAAGGTTGTATATTTACAGATGAGAAATTCAAGACTCAGCGAGGTTAATTGACTTGGGCAAGCCACACAGCTTATTACTTAACAGAAATAGCATTCAGTGCACAGGCGACTGAAAATCTGTACCCTGTCTACCATGTTGTACTGGGATTTCACATTCTAAAATGGCCTTTTGTGCATGCTCCTCCATGCAATTTCTCAAAGATAATTTCCCTTGAGCCCTTTTACAAGCTTAATGGGGTACAAGAATTATTATCCACATTTTGAAAATGAAAAGTTAAAGCACGAAAAATTTAAGTCTTAATTTAATAATTAGTAACCAAGGACTAATCCTTATATTGCCTAATTTCTAATCCAGTGTTCTTCCTGCTTCATCAAGCACAAAGCCCACTTTGAACTGAGTATGACTTTCTCTTTAGTTGCTGAATGTTAAAGTGTTGTGAGGTTTTTATGTCCTAGAAATGGTGTGTATTTCTTTTAATGAAGGATTTTTTTTTTTTTAATTTGAAAAGGGGCAAGAAAATGAAGGAAACCAAAAATTTTAAATTATTCTACTCATTAAAATAACCATGCTTCTTTTAAGGTAGCCAGTAAAACTTCTCTAGAACTGCACTCTATTTATAATTACAGAGACACATTTAGTCTTTTGTGGCAAAGGCAGTTGACAAGGAAAATAGGTCTGGGTAAAATACTTTTTTTGTTTTTCAAAATAGCACAACCGAGTTTAGAAGCAATAGAAGTTACCAAAGTGAAGCCACAAACTGAGAATTTTTTTTAAATTATTTTAATGGTAGAGGGGAGATCAGTGGTTTAAACAGATTGAACTTCAGTGTCAGAGAATCTACTTTATTTATCTGCATATGGTTTTTGCAGGGCTGAAATTTCTATAAATAGGAATTTTTAAAAAGGCAAACACAAACACTACAGAAGTGGAATAAATGGTTATAATACTCCAGAGGAACACGGCCTTTCTGGAATCAGACATGCCAGGAGAACATCTTAAAATTTGTCTTCATGTTTCCACTGAATTCGTAGATTTTCCCAACCTGGAAGGAGCCATCTGTCCCACACCCATAGACACATGCCACTTTCTTCTTTCATGACACCCTCAGACAACAGATGCCTATAAATCCAAATCCAATTTACTCTATAAAAGGAACAGACTTTTATTCCCTGCATTTGATAATAAAGGGAAGGCTTTGAAATCCTTTCCAGAGGGGGCCAGACTGAGGACTGGAAGTCCTTGCACTGGGCTTTGGAGGATGTGGGGACCAATTTCAAGCCAGGGGCTCGACACTGGTAAAAATCCACAGGGACCCAGGAGGCAGACAGACTAGAAGGTGGCAATGTTAGGGTGAAGGCAGGGAGCAGCCATCCGCTGGGGACGCCATGCTAGGAAGACTGGCCTGAACAGGGTAGAACTCCAGGGTAGAAAATTCTCATAAGGAGAGTCGCTGAGTCAAGAAACTGGTCAAAATAGAGAACAGAGAGTGAGCTCTGGAATGCTGAGCTCCAGCTTCTTACAGCTTCCTATCCCTCTCCTTTTTGTCCCAGCGGTTAAGGCACAATTAAAACTGCAAGAGGAAATCAGGAAGCCCAGGAATGGTTGTAGGGAGAGGAAACCCGGGCAGGTCCTGCCACTGCAACACGTAGGTGGAGAACCAAGGAGCACTGTCTCCTGCATGTGCCTGACAAGGACTTCTGCTCTGCAGTCAGCAGCAAGGTGGGACAGAGATAGTCAAGGAGCAGGCTCATCGCAAGAGCACCAATACCCAGGGTCACAGCGGGTGACTCTCATGGAACACGTGCTGAAAACCCAGGTCCCTTCTAATGGTCAGCGGCTGCACCAATATGTTCCATATTTTGAACATAACCCCAGAATATATGCACACTGATGAATAATGCAGAATACTCCAGAACTTTTGCTTATGACTAGGTTCAGAATTATTTTATTATCAATGAAAAAAAATCATCTTGCTAAAAAGCAATATTTAGAGTTAAGTCCTTTTAACAAAATGACTCTCTATAAAGTGCAACTGTTAAACTCTCAGAAGCCCAGATCTGGCCTCTAAACTCCATGTTGAACCACAAGCAGCAACAGTCCCAAAAGACAGTGTCAGCAAATGCCACAAAGGTTTGACCTTAGCATGTGTCCCTTTTTCAAGCAAAACTCTGTGGGTGTAGCACCCCTTATCCTGTCCTCTTAACTAGGACAAAAGAACTTGAGAAACAGATAAGTACACTGTGAATAAAGCATTATGAAATGCCACCAACAGCTTTTTCTCTGGCATCTCTGGCTTCATTAAAAAGGAATTTCACTGTCTATTGATACCTCATATTCTTAGCCTCCTCTGAATAATGTAACTGAGTGAATCAGTGTTTGCCTCAAAAGATGCATGCTGGGCTAAACCCTAAAGCTCTGCTCTACTGATACCCCTACCCTAAAGAAAACTGCTAAGGGAACATGTCAATATCCCTTACTCCCTCAAAGATGTATCATGGAAGGCCCTGGTGCCTGGACACATAGGGAATCCATTGACCGCCTGGTAAATATGACAGAACACAGGCTATAGAGTCATATTTACTTCAGACCATCCCTTGCTTAGCCATTACCAACTGCATGAACTTCACAGGCAGGGTGACCTCTGACATCTGTCACCAGACAATGGGAATCTTCATTCCTTCTTCTCAGAGTGGTAAATGAGATCATGTATTAACATGCCTTCCATAACACCTGTGACCTCCAGCCAACTGGTCCCTGTCACTTCCCATTTTGCTCATGTAAGAGACAAGTGAAAGGCCAGAGTCCTTGCCCAGTGCTTTCCAGATTGCCAGAGGATGTTTCTAAAATGATGAAATATCAAGATCGGCTCTCCTTGATAACTCAGCATGCTTTGCTTCATAACATGAAGCATGAAGCAAAGGGAGCCAACACCTCGTGTGTGTTATAAAAGTGTTTTTGAACCCAAAGCTAAGCACAGGTAAAGTCTGCCTGTAAGAAAAGTTGGATTATGCAAATGAAAAATCAAGGCAGAGTCAAGTTTAAGTCAACACTTTCCCACACTCTACCCAACAGCAAGTCTCAAGGTGGAGACCACCAATCATTTTTTTTCCAGATAATCAATGTTCTTGCTTCTCCATCAACATTTTTTTTCATAATTTTGAAAAAATGGGGTGGGGGGGGCCACGGTTACTCCTGGCACTTCTGAGCCAGCCATTCAGAAGAGGGATCACAGCTCTGGGACTCTTTTCCTTCCTTCCTTTTTCCAGGCCCACTGCAGGGATGATAAGATGAAAGGGAAGCTGCTTTGCAAAAAGATGGGGAACTGGCACCCAGCCGTGACCCCCCCAAAATAGACACAAAGATACAGAGAATGTATTTTTCTACCAATAGCCCAAGGGAGGACCTCATCAATTAAAAACACTTTTGACACAAAGCCAGACTGCCCAAGATGACCGCCTAAAAATACACGAAAATCTAGGAAAAACAGCTCTCCATCCTGGAGGGAATGTCAATGGAAAATAGTTGCTAGGCTTTTCCAGCTACCAGTAATAAAAGATAAATAGGCTCCCCATTATGAGTCCAGTGCTGCAGGGGTCGTCAGCTGGTTCAGAGCCAACTTGGGGATTTTCTGAGCGCGTTACAAATTACAGGAACAAAATGTGGACTTTTCACTCCAACCGTGTTTTCTGAGGCCAGACAATTTATTATTGGGTTCACTTCCTTGTGGGGTCTCTAGCTAAAAAAGATGTCTCTGTGCGTGGAAGCACACACATTGTTATTTTGAACAGCAAAATTCAGACCTTGAATGAAAGAATTAAATACATTAACTTAATGTATTTAACACATTAATTTCATGTGTTATATTTTAAAGAAAAACAAAAATAAATAATTCTTTTGTAATCAAACATCCACACATGCATTTTTTTTTATTTTTGGAAGTCTATAATTTTTTTTAAAGTCCTAAGTAGAAATACTAATACCAAAACGCAACATATCTATATCTATCTAGCTTTTATTAAACTTCTTCATACAGATGTCTTCATGGGAATTCTAACATAATGTTCCCCATTATTCGTAGTATTTCTATAAGAAACATCTGTTAAGGCTTCTGCCACGATAGGTCTCATTAGTTGTATGTTAGTTTTTACTGTTAGAAGACTGTGAAGTCTTTTGAAGGTAGAGTTTTATCTTACTCATCTACGAATCTTTGTCCCAATCCCTAAAAATGTGTCTGACATAAAAGAGATATAGATAAAGGTTTCATGAAGGAATTCCTCTTTTGTGAACTGAAGTTATCTTTCATTATACTGTTCATAGGTTCAAATAAATATCCGTACAATAAGTTCCTCTTATATTTTAATGTGAGGGGGAATATCCTATATCTTCTCATGATCTATCTCTCTCTCTCTCTCTCTCTCTCTCTCTCTCTCTCTCTCTCTCCTCTCTCTCTCTCTCTCTCTCTCTCTCTTCCTCTATATAATAATAAGAGCAGTACAGCACACTGTGTTTCCTCTTCTACTTGGATCCCAGGACGCTGCAGGCCAGGTTTTAAGCTCAATTACTATCAATCTTCTTGGTCTAGAATTTCTGATTCAGGGCTTTCTCTTTTGTCTTTCTTATTTTCCATGGATTTTTATCTTTTATCTTTGTTTTAAGGAAATTTTATTTTAAGCTGCCTCAAGTTGGAAGAAAATAAATACTGAGTTAAAAAATAATAAGTGAATAAAGAAATAAAAAGCTGTCACATTGCTTTCCATTGGATCCCTATACATGCTGAAGGAGAATCCCTCCAGGTTTCACGTGATTAAACATGGTACTATATTAATGGAAGACACTTGGACTGGGTGACCAGTCATGCAGGCTGAAGCTCAACCCCTGCCCTCACTAGCCGAGTGACCTGGAACAAGACTCCTGTATCTGTCCGCATCTGCTTCCTCCTCTCCTGAATGGAGTGCCTTCACTCTTTCAACAGACATTACAGTCACTCCAAATTCTGTGACAGGGACAGTGGCAGGTATTGCAGACACCAAGTGAAGAACATGAAGCCATGCGATGAAGTTGGTGCCCAGCCTAGGAAGGCAGAGAGGCAGACAGCAAAGCGTGACAACACCCTACTTCTAGGCCAGGCGCAGAAGGGAGGCATCCAAAGCCGGCTGGCAGTTTCCAGACTGTTTGAAAGGAGGCAGCAGTTGCTTCGGGTCTTAGAGTTGATTGGGAATTAGCTAGAAGAAAAATGGAGCAGAGGAGGGAGAAGAGGGCATTCCAGGGCTCAGGAAGAGCATGTGTGAAATCACAGAGACACGCGGCAGCACGGCACGCTGGGGGAACTACAAGTTGTTGGATGACAACATCATACGTGTTCCATCTACCTCCCAGGGCGGTTTCAAAGCTCAGTTGAGTAGATGTATATATTGAAAGTGCTTTGTCAACTGTAAAGCACCATGCGTGTGTGCAAATCTGAAAGATTATTATTAGACACTCATTTTTTTCTCCCTCCAAATTGGAAACATTTGCTGGAGTAAACAGCACTGATGCATTAGCTGTCAGGATAGTGTATTATATTTAGAAAACATTTGCCAATGTCTGTTCGGTTTCTGAATTCCCAGTCGCATGTGGTTTTTGTTTGAGAAAATACATCAAGTAATAATGGATTTATTGTTAATTGTGCAACATCGGAGCTCCAAGTTTTAAATAATCTCTATTCCGTGTTGACTGTGGATATTTGCTGTTGCTTATTTATTAATTAAAAACTGATAAGCAAACACTGTTACCTCCTGGTATCAACTAAAAGTTATCAAAGGAAATTTAGAATCCTTCCCATGAACAAGCAAGCCAATAAAAACAAATTCTGTCTTTAAAGAGGAGAAAAAGAGTTGTGGTTACCTCCATGTAAAACAGTTTCCCAAAGAGGCCGTTGGTCCTAGGATTCTAATACTCATTCCCTGGTTAGCACTCCAACTAAATACTACCTTCACTGGGACCTTTCCCCCATGGTTAGAGAAATCTCCAAAAAAACATTTGGGGGCAGAAAAATCAGGAAGGATAACTCACATTCACAATCCTTGATAGTTAGATGATCCGTCTTTGGAGGGTTTGAATCACTGCATTTGAAAAAGTGCTTTTATTTTCCCACCTTCTACAACAGGAAGTCTTGAGGCAGAAAAGGATAATAGGAGTTTTTATTTCATGTTGTTGACAAGTTGTTCAGGTATTACCTTTTCGTATTAAACGCTCTGAAAATAACCATTGCATCCTGCCCTAGCTCCTCCTTGCAAGAGAGAAATGCTTGCAGTCTTTGGAGGTCCGCATTAGTGGTGAAATTTTACATTGAGTCATGATTAATTAAGCCACTCATTAACAATATTGGTCATTGGGGTCTAATACCTGGTGTTGATGACCTAAGAAAGACGTTTATTTATGTCCTTTTGAGTAAAACTGAATCACAGCTCATCAAAGTTAGACAGGACCTGAAAGGTTATTCTAGATGACTCTTCATTTTATGGATGAGAAAATTCAAGAGAAAAGTCAGCTCATTTTCTTAAGGTCAGGCAGTGACTAAATGACACAGTCAGACTAAGAGCCTGCAGGGCTGTTCTACACTTGCTGTGGATCCAAGGCCAGCAGATACCTGGGAAAGAGACTTGGGAATTGCAGGGGCTTAGGGAGAGGGGTTCGGGCCAGAGGCTGGTCTTCAAACCAGTCACTCAATCCTACCACCAAAGGGGACTGACATGTCCCTTCTTCCAAAGACCAGCTCAGGAGGGCTGGCCCACCATGTGTCTGAAGCAAGAGGCCTCTGCTGGGCTGCTCAAGTGGCATTGAGCTTCATCCCAGCCAAAGCAACAAACTCTGCTGTGCCTTAACAAGAGCGGTGGCTGAAACTCCAGACGAGTCGACTTGCTTTAGAGGCAAGCTGGGAAAAAATGATCTGTTGTAGAATTCCTGTTGGTCCAGTCAGCTCCCATTCTCTTGTGAAACCGGATTTGTAGGCACATGCTCTGGCCAATGAGTCAGCCCTTAAAAAGTCATTCATAATTTATGTATAAACAAGAATAGCTTTTGTTTCAGAGGATTTGGGAGGGTTTTGTAGCTTGCTTTCTTCCAGTCCTGTTTCTGAGGAACAGTTCCTGTCTCAAGGCGGTTCCTATAGGCCTATAAATACTTTGATGTTCAGACATCTGGAACTTATATTTGGTGTTGACTAATGAGTATTATTATTTTATTATGTATTTATATATGATCTGAAAGAAATTTGAGGTTATATGCCACATAACTCTGTATACACACTGAACAATGACAAATTCTTTTTACCCATTACTCTTATGATTTATTACTCGGGCAGAAGAAGTTCTGAGTCATTCAGTTGACATATAATTGTGTTTGGGAAGATAGTAATGGGACAGGGAGAATGTAAAATTGCCCTTAACATATATTGTTAAAATAATTTGTAAGTGGACAAAATGGACTCCAGAGATATTATTCCTCTCATTTTAAAAATATCAAAGGATGGCCAACGAACTCCAGCTCTCCTTTGGAAAGAGTAAAGAAGAGTCTTGGCCTTAGAAATACATGTGGGTATGTTTGAAAGGGCAATAAACAATGCAGAATGGAGCTGACTTCAAAGAGTGCCTATTGGGGAACCAGACCCATTTCAAAGGCGAATGTTCCCTACCTAGTTTGCCTTGGTATCAATAAGCCACAGGTAAATACTGCAAGATCAAAGGGAAGGCGGGTGTGTGGAGGGGCATGTGATGACATCGCTTTCTCTGCAAAGCATTTCCCCCAAGGGACACTGGAATCTATTTTGGAGGAGTGTCTGCGGCATTTCATTCTGTGAGAACTGCTGCTCACAGGCCAGGGAACCAGAGGCACAGGGAAGGTGGCATGCGTGGGGAAGAGGGGACCGAGCCGGGAGGAGATCAATGGTCCCTTTATGGGCCACGCGGATGGGAGCTCGCTCACTTGCTGCTGCCTTCCACCGGCAGCGGCAGCAGTGTTAACTGGCTGGGCCCATCCGCAGCTGTCTGCCTCTCCGTGGAAGAATGAGCCCTCTGTGCACACAGGCAGGGCGGTCGCCAACAAAGGCCTGTCGCCGTGTTTGAAAGCCCGAGCTTGCCTCTGCATCAAAGCGTTTCCAGGGGCTGAAGCTGTGAACAGGATGTGCCGTGGACAGTGAGGGAAGCTCTGTGCCGCTCCCCTGGAGAATCCTGACAACTGACTCATCTGCTTCACTGACGGTCCCCAATTTCAATGACACAGTGTGGGCAGTATGCACTTAAAGCCATTACCGGGAGTTCTGTGAAATCACACAGAACTGAGTCTCAGGAACGAGCTGCCTCCAAAGCAGAGAAGTCACAAAGACCCAGCCGAGCCCACTTGCAGAGAAGGAAGGAGTCCTGCAAACAAAGTGAAGTCGAGACTTGATTTAAAGCCTGCCATAAAGTGAAGTAATTGTTCCAGTCTCCTCCCGTGTACACACCTTCCCGATGACTTTATTTTTACTGTCCACGATGCACAGATTAGACGATTGCTCAGTCACACAAACTTAAGAAATGTTAGCCTTACTTTGAAAGGAATGCAGAAACCTGAGATGAAGGGCTGAGGGTTTTAGACTATGCTTAGATTACACGGGAATTATCCGTCCTATTTCACATGTGTCACAATATTTTCCTTTGACAGTCTTCCAACGAATGCATTTCTTGTTCAAAAGATATGAGGGTGAATTAGAAGTAAACAATAGTGAGATATCCTGAAGGTAAACAAAAACAGAATCTTGAGTAGCTTGAAACAACCTCCCTGTAAATGAAGGATGATGGATGATGTTAGCCAATGGTCCTGATGCCTCAGTACCTCCCCAGGGGCTCTTCCTGAAGAGCTGCTCCCGCCCCAGTTCTAGAGGGAGTACCAACTTGGTAAGTCAGAGTATCAGCTAACCTTCCCTATCGAGCTTCCCACTTTACTACCATGTGCCCAGGTTTAGAATCATGCCACGCTTCCAACATGGATGGATAGATTTGGGGTTTTGGTGAAATTATAACCAAGTTCCAAATGCCTCCTTCCAGGCACCTACGTCACTCCTGTTGGTATCCACTGGTCTCGTTCACACTGCCCTTAGGATTAGGCCCTTCGTTCCCTGACCTGACCTGCGAGAATTAGAGTTGCCCGGCCCCCGGGTCTCACTTCTTCTTGAGAGACACCGGGGCCCACATGACTTTGCTCTGGCCATTTTCACAAGACCATATTTCACCCTGCTTCCCCAAACATTGAGGAGAACTCTTGTTGCTTCCCAACTCCCTCTTAAATACTTGGATTTCAGGGTCCTGGATACCCTGATGAGATGCTACCAGAAACAGCCCTGGGTGTGCTACCCCAGTGGTGCCCTCCTCACTAACCCTTTAAAACCAGTCTTGCACCTAGGTCTTCCTTCAGCTCCAGAGAGGGTGCCTTTGCCCAACCCTGGCTTTCACTCTCCTTGGTGCAGGATTACCAAGTTTGACCCATGAAGCATCAGGTCTGAGCTGTGTCCATGAATTACCATGATGGAGGAAACAAAGCCGCCCTTAAACTTATTTCTAATGCCCTGGTTTTATTGCCAAGAGGAATAATGATGAGCCTAATCGTCCGTTAAAAACCTCCCAAAAGGAGAGTTTTCACTTTCAATGAGGAAAGGAAAGATTTATATACAACCTACTTGGAGAACCTGTTGTACACAAATCAAGAATTCTAATGGGGAAAAAAAATGTGCGCAAACTGTTTAACCTAAAGTGATGGAAAGATGCAATCATTATCCACTCAATAAGTATTTATTCAGCATCTACTATGTGCCAGATTCTTGTTCTAGGTGCTGGGCACATATAAATAAACAAAGCAGTTCAAAACACCTGCTCTTACGGCGTTCACGTTCAGAATACCAAGAGGAATATAACTACATCATTTCACCTTTCCAAACTACATTTTTCTCACCTACAAAGAAAGATGTTTGATCTAAAGGAAAAGAAGTCCCTTCCAGCCCTAACACTATGCTAAGAAGGACAGATCATGAATCAGGCCAACATCCCCCTGCCTGAGTGAATGTCAAAGAAAGACTGTAGACAAAATTCAATCTAATCCAATAATATTCACGGAGCACCTGCTAGCTGCCAGCAGGGTTTAGAGAAATAAAGATGAACGAATTATATACTCACCAAAGCTCACACCTCAATACCTATTGGAGTAGGCAGACACATGATATCAATTATTTTTAACAAACTGGCTCTTAACAAATTATACTTCTCAATTGTTACCAAGTTGTATAATACACAGAAACACAAAATGATATAAGGATGGCCAGAAATCCAGCCAACCAAAAGTTGTCACACTTGATCACTTGATGGACCCTCTTCTGGACACCCCTCTATGCCTGCACATGTGAATCCCAGATTTGCTCTTTACTGTCACTTGCAAAATACAGATATTCAAATGTTGCCTTTTCCCTCAAGTACACCACCTGGACTTCTCTCCTTGGCAACCTATAGATTTACATAATCTCTTAATTCCTGTCAACTATTCCATCATATGACTATACAATTGTGAATTTGTCTAGCTTCCTACTGATGGACAGCATCTAATTTTTCTATATTAGCAAGAACATTTCAATGGCTATCCTAATGTTTACCTGTTTATTAATCATTTGGGCCAAAACTTTCGTCAAATAAATTTTCTTAGGTAAGACATGCAAGTCAGTGTGTATTTTTACACCTTATATTTGCAAATATTGAGTTTCCTGTCAATTCACAGTTCCAGGAACCATATAGGAAGTACTTCTTTTATCTGCACTCTCAATATTTTGGGGGCTTTTTTTTTTTTCTCAACCCATTCAATCTTTGCCAGTCTGACAGGTGGAATACGTATGGGTTTTTGTTTTCAGTGACTTTTCTTTGTTGGTAAAGTTGAAGTTTTTCATGAACATATTGGTTATGACTATTTTTGCATTTGCTAATTGGCTGCTCATGCCCTTGGCCATATCTTTTTTTATTTAAAGTTTTTTTCCCTCAATTGGTGAATATCTATTTGTATGTACAAATACCATCCCTTCTGCTACCCTGGGTGATATAAATATTTTTCTAGCATGGAGTTTCAACCTTTTAAGATCATTTTTCAGCCACACAAAAGACAAAAGCATGCCAAGGGCTGGGGATATAGCTCAAAAGACTTTCTCTAATTGTTGAAATTTTCAAACACACAGTAGAAAAGAGTCTCATAAATGGACCCCATGCTAGCCCAACTTCAACAGTTTCAGTTCGTGGACGATCTTGATTTGGTTTTAAATCTCCTTTCTTCTAATCCTGAATGCTTTGGAAGCAAATCCCAGACATCCTATTACTTAATCTAAAAGATAAGGTCTTCCTTTGGAGACATTTTAATATCATTACATCTATCAATATTTTTCATTCATGTTCTCTGACTTTCATTATATACTCAAGCCATTCTTGAGGCAAAATTACTTATAAATGCTTTATGATTTATTCATATATTGCATTGTTTTAACATTTATCACTCATCAAATTCCCACACAGTTAGGACAGCTTCTGCATTGATCTGATAATCTACTGGATGTTCTCCCACCAATAAATACCACATTGACTTAGTTTCTGTTACTCGCTAAACTATTTTAATAACTAGTTTGACAAGGCACTCCTATTTTCTAGCTATTTTATCTTTATTCATCTGAATTAAAATTTTAAATAATCTGTTTGATTTCCCCAAGTCCTGTGATGATTTTGATTGATAATAAATTAGTGCTATAGATTATGGATAATCATTGTTTTCTAAGTAGTTTTTCTAACCAAAAATAGGTGTGTCTCTTCATTTATTCAAGTATTCTTTTGTCAGTCAGTAGGGTTCTTCAGGTATTTTCTTATAGATCTAATAATTTTCTCCATAACTTAGCTAGTTTGTACTTTTTAAGTGTTATTATGAATCAAATCTTATCTATTAGCATTTTTTCTGTTATTATTAATATGTGAAAAAGAGCTTGATGGTATGAATGGGCCAAACTATAACTACTTTCAATCTTTTTTCAATCTCTTCCTAATCGTGGCCTTCTTGACCTGAGAGTTCCAGAGCAGTGGGTTCAGAGCATTGCCAAGTGAACAGGCAAAGAACGGGGCATTATCACTTGTAAGTTTTGGAGACTTACACCAATCAGAGGGTTAACTCTGGCACCTCAAGAGGCAGGAGACAGATGATAGCCAGCCTGTGTGTGTTTAAAGCAGCACATTATTTATAAGGAAGAAAAAAGAACATAAGACTCTTCTTGTTCATTCTTTGCTTGAGAACTGCCAACAATTGAGAACAGCACTGAAAAGGGACAAGAATCTGTAGCCTGAGAAAGAGTGAAGGGAAGATTCTGGCAGCTCTCCTTCCTGTGCCTTGTGTCTAAATTACCCATGGTGGACCATGTTCACTTCCTTCGTGATGCGGGACTTCATTCTAACCCACCGTGCTGAGGTAACACAACCAGTCCCCAAACTAGAATAGATTTTAAAGCCTCTCATTCAAACTCCACATTTTTAGAAGAGGAAACGTATGCTGAAATAAAGAAGTTTTTTTTTTTTCTTCATACCATATCATTTCAAGGGACTTAAATCTGAGCTCTCTTGAATTTGTCTTCTTTCTAGTTTGATATTCAGCCTAATGGACTAGAATGTTTCTGTTATGTTTTTATACAGAGAGTCTTGGGCATTAAAATGTCTTAACTTTACTCTTTTAATCATATATGAACATTGGTGTTAGCACCTGAATGGAGATTGGTTCCCAGGAAAAATGCAGTTTCAGAGATTTTCACATGGTTCTCCCGGTGGAGATGTGAACAAGTACAGGCGTTCAATGCAATGTGATCAGGCAGCTGGGTGTCATTTAAAAAAGTGGTGTTTGGTGAAAACTGAGCCAGTGGTACTGGATAGAAGTGACAGATTCATTTTATCACTTTGGGTCATTTGCAAATCTTCTATTTGGTGTGATTGAGACAGATATATGTTATGGCATTAATTTATTTTTTAAAATTTGTGTTTGCAATAATGGAACTTAGTAAGGTTTTTATTGTTGTTTACTTTTGGAACTACATGTAGCCTTGAATTCAGTAAAGGGAAGAATGAATGGAAGAAACTTGCAACCAACAATTTGGACCTGTCAGGAAATCTATAGCTAGAGTTAAGTGACATTGAGATCAATGATCTTATACAGTAAAATATGGCAATTTTTAAAATAACCCCCCCAAATTGTCAACTATTCATCATATATACAAAGAAAGTAGAAACACTGGATATTCAAAACAGCAATTATTCAGACCCAGAAAATAAATGAAAATAAAAGAACAGAAAAAATAAATGTTCCCTAAATATCATGAAATAAAAGGAATGTTCATATACTTCACTGCAGTTGTGCCTCTCGGCTGGTGTAAAAATGTTATATGCCATTTCAGAGACTTAATACTTATTTCATAAGCAGCTCTAAAAACTGCACTTTCCTATTCCATATCACATCAGAATAAAACTGATGGAAATCAGAGTGGGCAGAAATAAGAAGTAGCAGGAAAAGCTCAGAGACGTACATAATGGAAGTCATCAATAAAAGCACGCCGATCTAATTGGGGTGAGATGGAATCTTAGGGAATACTAGCAACAATAGGTTTTGGCGAGGCTCTGGGGAAAAAGGTACACTCATACATTGCTGGTGGGGCTGCAAATTAGTGCAGGCACTCTGGAAAGCAGTGTGGAGATTCCTTAGAAAACTTTGAATGGAACCACCGTTGACCCAGCTATCCCACTCCTTGGCCTATACCCAAAGGACTTAAAATCAGCATACTACAGAGATACAGCCACATCAATGTTCATAGCTGTTCAATTCACCATAGCCAGATTGTGGAACCAACCTAGATGCCCTTCAATAGATGAATGGATAAAGAAACTGTGATATATATACACACACACACACACACACACACACACACACACACACACAATGTAATATTACTCAGCCATAAAAAATAATAAAATTATGGCATTTGCAGGCAAATGGATGAAATTGGAGAATATCATGCTAAGTGAGATAAACCAATCTCAAAAAACCAAAGGACAAATGATCTCGCTGATAAGCAGATGATGACACATAATGGGGGGTGGGAGGGGGGGCAAGAGTGGAGGAAGGAGGGACTGTATAGAGGGATAAGAGGGGTGGGAGGGGGGAAGAAAAAAATAACAGAGTGAATCATAAACTATTACCCTAGGTAAATGTATGATTACCTAGGTATCATACATCATAAATGGTATGCCTCTACTTCATGTACAAACGGAGAAACAAGATGTATCCCATTTGTTTACAAGAAAAATGAATTTAAAAAAAAGCACCCCAAGGGCTGGGGATATAACTCAGTTGGTAGAGTGCTTGCCTTGCAAGCATAAGGCCCTGGGTTCAATCCCAGCACCACAAAAAAAAAAAAAAAATAGCAAGCCAAGAACAAGAACTCTAAGAACTAAAACAGCTGAGGACAGAGAGCCCCACACACAGTTTCGAAGGCCTCATGTGCTGATACACATGCTATGGTGACAGTGATGACCCTGAGGCCCGAGAGGAAAGCTGTAGCATTTAATATATTCTAAGAATAAACTTAGACTTGGTTCTTTGAAAAGATAAACAAGACTGCTAAACCCTAAAACAAACTAAACAAAAGAGAAAGAAGACCCAAATAAACAAAATTACAGATGAAAAGGGAGCTATCACCAGACACTTGTGAAATTCAGAAGATCATTAGAAACAATTCTGAAAATTTATACTCTAAAAAATCTGGAAAATCTAGAGGACATTGGCAAATTTCTAGACACATATGACCTTCCCAAATTGAATCATGAAGATATATAAAACCTAAACAGGCCACTTGCCATGGTGCATGGCTGTAATCCCAGCCATCCAGAAGGCTGAGGCAGGAGGATCATGAGTTCAAAACCAGCCTCAGCTACTTAGTAAGGTCCTAGGTAACTCAACCCTGCCTCAAAATGCAAAAGTAAGAAGGACTGGGAATATGGCTCAATGGTTAAGCACCCCTGGGTTCAATCCCTGCTACAAAGATTG
This sequence comes from Sciurus vulgaris, assembly GCF_902686455.1. Lineage (NCBI taxonomy): Eukaryota > Metazoa > Chordata > Mammalia > Rodentia > Sciuridae > Sciurus > Sciurus vulgaris. The sequence continues at coordinate 65,769,492 of NC_136476.1, forward strand.
GGGTTGGGGAGGACCTAAATAGACCAATATAAAACAATGAAATTGAAACAGCAGTTAAAAGGCTTCCAACAAAGAAAAGTCCAGGACTGGATGGATTCTCAGCTGAGTTCTACCACATCTTTAAAGAAAAAATAACCCTAGTCTTCCTCAGATTTTTTCCATAAAATAAAAATGGAAGAAACACTTCTAAATACATTCTATGAAGCCAGTACAACCCTGGCACCAAAACCAGACAAAGACATATCAAGGAAAGAAAACTATAGACCAATATCCCTGATTAACATTATTGCCAAATCCTTAATAAAATATTAGCAACCCACATTCAAAAACACATCAAGAAGATAGTACACCATGATAAAATGGATTTCATCCCAGGGATACAAGGTTGGTTCAACATATGCAAATCAATAAATGTAATTCACTACATAAATACTATTAAGGGAAAGAATCATATAATCATCTCAATATGTGCAGAAAAGACCTTTGATAAAAATCCAGCAGCCATTCATGTTAAAAACACTGGAGAAACTAGGAGAGAAAGGAACTTGCCTCAACATTAAAAAGGCTGTATAGGGGGGAAGGGAAAAAATAACAGAATGAATCAAACAACATTACCCTATGTAAATTTATGATTACACAAATAGTATGCCTTTACTCCATGTACAAACAGAGAAACAACATGTATCCCATTTGTTTACAATAATAAAAAAAAAAAAAGGCTGTATAGGATGAACTCAAATCCAGCATTGTGCTGAGTGGAAAAAAAATCTGAAAGCAGTTCCTCTAAAATCAGGAACAAGACAAGGATGTCCACTCTTACTACGCCTATTCAATATACTACTTGAAACTCTAGCCAGAGCAATTAGGCAAGAGAAAGAAATTAAAGCAATACAAATAGGAAAAGAAGAAGTCAGATTTTCTTTTTTGCTGATGAAATGATCCCATATCTAGAAGACTCAAAAAAAACTCCACCAGAAGACTTCTAGACCATACAAATATATTCAGTAAGGTACAAGATCAACCTTCATAAATTAATAGCTTCCCTATACTCCAGTCGTGATTCTGCTAAGAAAGAAAGCATGAAAACTATCCCATTCAGAATAACATAAAAATAAATAAAATATTTGGGAATTAATCTAACTAAGAAGATGAAATAGCTCTACAATGAAAATTATAGAATGCTGAAGAAAGAAATTAAAGAATACCTTAGAAGATGGAACAATCTTCCATGTTCATGAAGAGGCAGAATTAATATTCTCAGAATTGCCATACCACCAAAAGCAATATACAGATCCCATGTAATATCCATCAAAATACCAAGAACAAGAAAAAACTTTCCTAAGATTCATCTGGAAGAATAAAAGACCCAAAATAGTCAAAGCATTCTTGAGCAAGAGTGATGCTAAAGGTATCACAATATCAAATCTCAAATTACACTCCAGAACTCTAGTAACAAAAACAGTATGGTATTGGCATGAAAATGGACATGAAGACAAATGGAATAGAAGACAGAGACAAACTCTCATTGTTACAGTTGTCTGATGCTTGACAAAGGTGCCAAAAATATATGTTTGAGAAAAGATAGCCTTTTTAACAAATCAGCATACCACTGTGATCCAGACACATCAATATTTATTGCAGAGCAATTCATAACAGCCAAATTATGGAATCAGTCCGGGGCCTATCAATAGATGAATGGATTAAGAAAATGTGGTAGACAGATACAACAGAGTTTTACTCAGCCATAAAGAAGAATGAAATTATGTCATTTACTGGTAAACAGATGGAACTAGAGAAGATCATGCTAAGTGAAATAAGCCAGACTCAGAAAGTCAAGGGTCAAATATTTTCTTTCATATGCAGAAGCTAGAGCAAAATAAGGGAAACAAGTGGGGGAGTCGGATAGTATCTATCAATATACCACAGTGAACTCCACTGGTATGTACATCTAGAGGCACCAGTTAAAATAAATGTATGAATAAATAGAATGGAGACCTGTAGAATAGAGGGAGGGGATTAAGGGGAGGGAGAAGAGGAGGGAAAGAGGAGCACCAGGGACTGAAATGGAGCAAATTAAATTCCATGCATGTATGATTATGTCAAAATGAGCCCACCTGTTATATAACTATAATGCACCAATAAAAGCATTAAAAATAAATGAACAAACTGTAGGATACATAGGAATATATATATATATATATTCTTTTTTAAGAAAGCAAGGACTTTCTTAAATATTTATCATTTATTTATCATTTCCCATCAACTTTTTATTAAAATCATTTTCTACTTTATATCTGAGCACTTTTTATAAAACTTCATTTAAGCAGTTCTTTTCTTCATTTGACCAAATAAGAAACTTCAGTATTAATCAGTAGTATTTGAAGATTATATTCTAGTGGAACAGATACTATGTGAGAGAGATTCTTTGTTTTCTCACTCACTTATAAAGAACTAAAACTAATATTTAATCCAACACTGATTCTCTTGTATCATTAAAGTAAGACTTACTTGCCTTCAGAACCATCCTGTCAGGGGATAGCTCTGAAATCAAATCTTCTCTGAACACACAAGAGAAATGCTGTATTGGTGCTCTGTAACCTTTACAACAACACACAAGAACTTAGCAACCATCCCTAACCCCATATACATATATACACATATATTCTTTGCAGTTTGAAATCACAAAGGTAAGATGAAGAATTGATTCAACCCAGTAAGAATAAAATATATTCTAAAGAGGAAAGAACTTGGATTCTGTCAACGGGATACTCTTTCCTGCCTTTGCCTATACAAAATCAAAATTTCTAATTCAAGTGGGTAGTAGATGAGCAAATTCTAAACCAGGGAATTTCTGATCACTCCCAGGGAGGCACAGGCAGCATTATATCTTATAAATAGATATATTTGCTTTTTCTTAAATGGGTCAGATTAACAGTTAATTTTCAAGATCATCCTCAAAGACCTGATTTCCACATATTACTTATGCCCAGGTCCAGCCACACCAATGTTTATAGTAGCTCAATTCACAATAGCTAAAGTATGGAACCAACCTAGATGCTCTTCAACAGATGAGTGGATAAAGAAAATGTGGCATATATACATATATATATGGCATACACACACACACACATGCACACACACACAATGTAATATTACTCAGCTTTAAAGAAGAATGAAATTCTGGCCTTTGCTGGTAAATGGATGGAGTTAGAGAATGTCATGCTAAGTGAAATAAGTCAAACCCAAAAACACCAAAGGCCAAATTTTTCTCTGATATGCAGAAGCTAATTCACAATAAAGCGGGTAGATAGGGAAGAAGAGAGTTACTTTATATTAGGTAGAGAGGAGTGAAGAGAGGGGAGGGTACAGGGGAAGGAATGACAGTAGAGTGAAGCAGACATTATTCCCTCATGTACATGTATGACTGCAAGACCGATGTGATCCTGCAATATGTCCAATCAGAAAAATGAGAGATTACACTCTATTTATGTATGATCCATCAAAATGTAAAAATGCATTCTATTATCATGTACAACTAATTAGAGCCAAAAAAATTTGTTTTAATTTAAATTTTAAAAAAAACTCTAAGTTCTCCCCTTTCAATTTTTGGATTTATGATCTGAGCCCATAACGCATCTCTCTAGTCTTGCGCTCCCACAATCACATGTACCAGGGCTAAACAGCCATGTCAACTGTTAGACTGTCTCTCATTAGGTCTTGACTTATGTGGCCACTAAGAACTTTCAGTGACCTGACTCATTTTACTAGATTCTTCCATTCATTCAACAGATATTTTTATAGCTAAGTATGAATCAGGAACTAGAGAATATCAGTCAAACAGGTGGCAAGGTCAGAGACCTGGCAGAAAGACCCCAGCACCCTCAAGGCTACTGTGTATGCAACACCCAGTCTGTCAAAACACTTGGTGATCTCACATGAATACGTCGGAATGAAGAGACCTATACAGAAGTACTGCACCGAGAATCAGGGCATGGCACAACAACTTTCAGAATCTCAAAACCACTTATGGTTCGTGAATTTAATTTAGAAGCATTTAAGCTTAAATTTGAATCAAAGAACAGAATAAAGTCTGATTTCTCTTCACAAACTCAACTCTTGGCTTCCTTTGAAGTCTACTCTTTCCAACACAATTGCAAGGTTTTTGGCTACACTCAAAGAGTAACCCTACTTTGGCCTGAGTACATTACAGAATTATTGCTTTTTGTTTTGTTTTCCCAGGAAAACATAAAAGAAAGCATGAGATGGATTCTGTGTGTATACTGACTTTCACTAAGCCACTGCCTTTACATGACGTCACCCTAAGAACTTTAAGCTGGAAAAGATCTCTGATGCCTTTGCTTCCAGGGGTGTTGAACCCCATAATCCACAGGTGAAGGGCAGTGGCATCTGTAGGTGAAGCCTTATACCCTACAACCCCCAAACTTCAAGCAGGGCAGCTCCACTTTAATGTTTTTGATTTATGATGCCAATTTGTTTATGCCAAGAACATATATTTAAAGAAAGTAATATACAAGTACTTAAAAATGAATTTTGAATGACTGGATTAGTTGAAGTTCATTGTATTACAGATGGTGATACTGTCACTCAGAGAGACAACTTGCCAAAGATGACACGGTGGTTGAGTGACAGTATCTGGACTCAGATCATTGATGTCCGTTCCTTGTTCAGGCAACATCCTGTAGGCCATGCCATCTCGTGGCAATGTTTAAATACTGAGAGTGTCCTAAGGTGCTGACAGTATTTATAGTATTTAGTATCCTCTGCAACATCCTTTCTAAAGCTTTAGGAGGTATATCACATGTCATAATAAGCCTTAGAGCCCCACTCTGAGATAGTACTGATATTTCCAAGTATCAACTGAACCAAAAAAGTTTTGTCTCTAAGATTAAAAAATATATATATATATGAGGATCCACAGTTGTATTTCCAGAATGGAACCATGAAAAGATTAGTTTCTCCCCTGATTTGGCTTCAAAGGAAAACAGTAATATGGAGCCAGGGCCCTGGTGGAGAAAGGCAGAGGGGTTGCAAGGGAAGGATGGAGGAACATCAAGATTAAAGGGGCTTCCGTGAAGTAGGATTTACTCCTGGAATGCAGGGATGGTTCAGGATATGCTAATAAACAAGAGCGATACACCACATTAACAGAATAAAGGATAATCACGATTATCTCAATAGATGCAGAAAAGGCACAAGACAAATTTAAGCATCTTTGCATGTTAAAATTCTCAAAAAGGTTTTAAAAAAAAGAAGGCGATCCTTCCATTTGCTACAGCATGGATTGCCTTGGAAGACATTATGCTAACTGGAGTCAACCCAACACAGAACAAATATTATACAATTCCATTTATGTCAGAAACTGAAAATAGTCAAGCTCATAGAAGCAGAAAGTGGAATGGTGGTTGCCAGGGACTGGGAGGAGGAATTTGGGAGATGTTTGTATGGTACATAGTTTCAGTTATGCAAGATAACTGAGTCCTAGATAACCACTGTATAGATTAGTGCATATAGTTAACAACACTGTATTGTATACTTAAAATTTTAAGAAGGTAGACCTTATGTTCTTATGGAACAAAAGATAAAAAGGAGAAAGGACACTTTTAGAGATGATGGCTATGTTTATAGCATTGTTTGTGGTAATAGTTTTACATTTGACTTTTCTCCAGATTCATCAAGACACACATATTCAATATATATAGTTTGTCTATGTCAACCATACCTTGATTACAAAAAAGAAGTCAGTTGCACAGAGGCGCGTCTGTCAGGACTAACTCTGACTCCCATCTTATCAGCTAGCCACCGCCCCCCTTCTGCTCATGGCGATGACCCTGGAATCCCATAGATGATGATAGTTTCACAAACACTCTACCAGGGTCACAGGAGAACAAAAGGCCCAAGATGCTAAACCTAAGAACCAGGTGACTCTTCTTCAAACACTTAAAAGACACAGTGCAACAGGACTCCTTCTTCTGGGGCTTCATCACCTCTTGCCCAATGCAGGCCAGGCTGGAGATTTGGGACGGAATGAAAGGATTGTATGTGTGACTGAGCCATAGCCAAATTCCTAAGAAGTGAGCCAGAGCTATGGCAGAGACCCAACCCCAACCAGTGGAATCCACAGGCCAGTGGTTTAGAAATGCTTCCTTGGCCTATTCAGACAGATGGTTAAAATTTGGTGCCAAAGGACCATCATCAGTATCAGCATCTTTATGATTTATTATTCACTTATTCAAGCTGGAATCTATATTCAGTCATGTGCTTTATACATAGAAACTCATGAGGTGGGTAGTTTTTCCTTTATCTCACAGATGAGGAGACTGAGCCTCTGAGAGTTTGCATATGTTGCCAAGTTCACTCAGCTGTTCAGTGGCAATCCAGGTTTCCCAAAAAGATGAAGATGAACAACAGAAGTTGTTAGTTGTATTTAACTAACAACTGTGCATTATCCTCTTTCTGTAACTACAAGGGGCATTGTATGATAAAGCATTAATTAACTATTTAACTGCTATTTCTCTTTGCTATATTCTTTTTGATGTAGAAACCAAAATAATTTTCTCTTTTTTCTCCCCTACTTCCACCTATAAAAATACATTCCACCAAAATAAGTTTTACTAGCTAACTCTATGACACCTTGACTATAAGTAAATAGTTTATGATGAATTTTGCATAATCAAACATGATATTTCACTGGAGAAATGGAATGTCATCATCGAGTCCAATCTGGCCACCATTCATTGACTCTTCAGAAAAGTGAAGTTGTTGTTTGGTCTCAGTGAGATATGTCTTGAATTCTGAATGTATTATGCTGTGTTGCATTAATCATTCCATAGCTACAGGGAATGAAAATAGCCAATTTTCTTAATTAAAGAGTCCTAGGAAGACAAGGGATGCTCTGTTCACCACTTCTCATTTGTCTTGGCTGATCGTGACAACAGTAATAATAATAATACCTTGAATTTAGACAGTTCCTTTCTTCCAAGAAGTTCAAAGCTTTCATGTGTCATGAGAACAGACAGACGGATAGTGATGAACTTGGCAAGAAGAAACAAATATTATTTGTTCTGTATTAAAACACAAAAGTAGGACCATAATTTATTTGATGAATCTTTTGTTTTTCATAGGCTGGGTGCAGTGTGGTGCAAGAAAGAAAAAAGAAAAGACAAGACAACATTGAATTTAGGTGCAGACGTGTGGATCTTGTCCCCACCACGAACTAGCTAGGGTTCATTCTTAAGCAACTTTCAGCTTCGGTAAACCTCAGGATTCTTTCCTATAAAAGAGCAGTAATAAATGTTTATCTCAAGTGCTTATTATTAAGATAAAACAAGCATTATGCAAGGAACAAGAGTTCCTAAAGACAGGCCATGAAGTCTTACAACACTAACGTTAGATTGTTGTTGTCTAGTAGAGAAAGTTTCAAGCAAACTAGCTTATGTGGGTCAGACCATGCTCCACAGACAGCTCGGCTGTCTCTCCAGCCCCTCCCTGCCCAGCACCAGGTACCCCCTGGAATGCTCATCAGCATTTGCTGATTTGGGATGAATTACATTAGATTGGATTTCTATTCTTGAATACAGATAGCAGATATGGCAGTTGGATATCCCACACCTTTACGTTCTAGGAAATCAGCTTCATAACCAACATGATCAGAGGAAGTAGCTACAAATTGACTCAAGAATAAGACGTTGGGACACTAAAATTTCTTTACGATTCTTTGGAATTCAGTAGCACCATTGTTTTTAAAATCAGTTAAGTGAGAATGTTTTTAATTTTCCTCAGAAATAATTTAGTCATTCAAGAAAGAATTAGGATATTGTAAAATAAATAGAAGTTGGTACTTATCTTCTAAGTCTCAAGTGATTCTGTGGACTGTTAAAGAAATCTCTTTGGAAAAAAAACAGGATTTTAAGGGAGGATAATGGACATCTGCATATAAACACTTCCCACATCTCTTATCTAATTTGATGCTCATACTACTTCCCCAATTTACAGATAAGGATAGAGTTATAACCTGGTTTTGTGATGAGGTTAGGACTCAATTTCAGTGCTTCATTATCTGAAAGCGACAGTCACTCCAGGACTAGACAGATACCATGAAAGGATCCTTAGCTCTAAGCATCGGGGAATAAATAAATGAGGGATTGGTTTAACCTGACTTTGTGAAGTGGCTTTACCCCTGCTGCCAAGGAAAACTGAACAGCACAGTCAGCCCTTTGAAGTTGGTCTTCTTGGTACCCAACACAAAGTCTGGATGCAGGATTTGATGGTTGCAGCTGGTGGCGGGAGATAGTTTTTTCTTTTTCTTTCTTTCTCTCTCCCTCTCATTGGTTTTGGTGGGTGGTTTTAATTTTTCCCTATAATTTTGTTAACAATTATTTGAATAAATGACCAAACTACCTGTGTTGTCCTCAAAAAGATACAATCTAAAAACACAAAATGAGATTTTAAAAATTAGAATAAGGAACAATGGAACTAAGATGAAAATATAACAATGGGCATTACAAATAGCAAAAGAGAGGCAATAAAGGCAATGGAGCATATAAATGCTGCACTTAAAACAATCATGTGCTCTTAGAAAAGTAAAAGAAAAGATAATGTCATGATTTTTACAATTTTTACTTCTTTTATATCTTTGGGATGGCATTATGATACAGTGGAAAACAAATTTTAAATAATCACCCAAAAGCCTAATATAAAATCTATTATTTATTTTACATGCAAGCATTTCTAAACTAGGACAGATTACATATAGTCTCCTAAGTCATTTATGAAAGGAGTAAATGTTTTGCAATTTATCTTTGTGTAACTATAGGCTTTGACAATTGGTTTTGGCTAGAACGAAATGCAGGTTGGCAGCAAATCTCTCCTGGGTTTCCCTCTGGCTCTTTACACATTTCTCTTTGTAATGTCATAGGAAAAGCTGGAGTGGAAGAAATGGCTGTCTCTTCCACAGAAGCATTCATAAAAATATACATAGCACATGAGCTATTATCCAAGTCATTAACCACATTCTTATAAAAAATGCAAAGCTTCTTTGTAATAAAAGCTACCATGCACTGAGAGCTTTCTGTTATTCAAATAATACAATACTAAATCCCATACATAATTTTCTTTGCATATAACCTTACATGGACCCTGTGACTAATAATCTTTCCCATTTGATGGTGGAAGAACTTGAAACTGAAAGAAGTTGAGTAACCAGGCCAAGATCAGAGAGCACGAGAGTATCGGAATTGAACTATACACCCAAGTCTGCCATGTTCCAAAGCCTTTGGGGATGTGGCCACTGTTGTAGAAGGAAAAAGCACAAAGTCACGCTGCTGTCATCAGAAAGCAAGCCATGGGGAGCTGATGTCCAACGGTCCCCTGATGACAGTTTCACTGGCACTGGACTTGACCCTAGGAAAGAGCCTTCTGAATACCAAAGAATGGAGGACTGGCACGTACTTCAGAGTAGTCATCTACTTTGTAGTCACTTTTCCAGCATCACTTTAATGCCACTTTGTGCTCTAGTCTATTTCTGCCTTTAGTTGTTATACTGAGAGGCCAAACCAAAATATGCTATATCATTTTGCAGAGAGAGTGTGAAAATGCAGAAAGAATATGAACCTGGGGACCTGAGACACCCCTGAACCCAGTCCAGCTCTGTCTTGCACTAACTGTGGAAAGCAATAAAAATAGCCACAGTAACTAGGTGTGAGGCAGTGTGCTGGGGCTTTCTGCTGTCTCATTTAACCTTCAGCTATTCTCTGATGTATTTATAGTCTCCCCATAGAAGAGGTTAGGAAATTGAGCTCCAGGAGCTTCAAGAATTTGAATTAAGGTTCAGCTACTCACTACCTGTATAACCTTGGGCAAGCTACTTGCCATCTTAAAGCCTCAGTTCATTACTACCAAACTCAGAGAACTATTGCAAAAATATCATGTAAACTTGGCACACAAAGGCTATTTATCTTATTTAGCTTAATATATCTTTTCAACATTTAACAGAGTACCTTGAAATAGAAATAATTTGGTTATGGCTTAATTTGGCATCAATATATACATTGGTTGATGGACAGTAGGATGGTGTTGAAAGAACAGTATGAAATCAGCATTTGTGAGTCAAGTTCTCCAGAAGCAGGAGAGCTGGTCAGGCCTCTGGAAAGAGGAGGCATGTGAACTATGGCTATCATACTCTCTGCCTTCACCCTGAATCTGAAAGCTGACTTTAACTGCAGATTTTTGGAAATGGGGAAAGGACAGTGGAAGAGCACCACCCCAGTGACTTCCTGCCATTGACTGATGTGTCAAGTTCCCCTTTAGTGTGGCCCCAATAGGCTTCCTCCACATCCTGGCCTTTCTACCATACCCAATGTGTCATCCGTTCTGGCCCAACAGCTTCCTATGCCTCGGAATCTCATCTTTTCCATTTCTGTTGATTCACCCCACTGGAAGAGTACCAGGCTACTATCTCTTCTTATTGATCTTTCATATCCTCCTAGTCAGAGTTCAAATGACATCTCTTTTAGGAATCTTTTGGATTTTAATATAGTTAATTGGATTAATGTAGCACAATCAGCCCCATATGACAGCAATATAAGGGTCTGCCCACACAACACACCCAAGGAAATAACTTTGCCTTATTCTTCTCTATATCCATAGCAACTGTTCCATATCCTGGATACTTTTCACAAAATTGAATGAATTAAAGTGGGATGTGATCAGAACCCCTTATTCTTAACCTCTGCAATAGACCATAAATCAAGTGTGTATTCCCCAAAGGACTGCCTTTAACCTCTCCATCCTGTCCACCCTCTGCTTTAAATACCAACAGACTCAACATGGCTGTGGTTTGCTTTCCATGGCAATGGAAAATGAATTGGGTTGGAATTGATTTAATAATGAAAATAGAAAGATTACTGATGAGTCACTCCCCTTACTCACCATGGGGCAAAAGTGTAGGACAAACCAAGAGGGAACACTGCCTTTAACCACATCTGAAATGGAAAATGTCCCCCAGGCAACATCCCCCACCATCTCTCTCCGTGACTCTTGGGCTACAATTCATGGGAAGTGCCGCAGGGTTGTTTATCATGGGCTCCAGGCTGGAGGATGGACAGAACAGGCCACAGTGGCTAAAAGACAATAGGAGATTGTAGCACAAGGCTGGAACTCATAGTCCTCTGGTCTGTTCTTCTGTCCTGGTGCTTCTGTGGCCTCCCCATAAAGGTTCCAGACACTTTGAAGGCAGAGTTACAGACACCAGCATCACTATGTATACGGTCTGTCCCATTCTTTCTTCCTGTAACAAGGAGCAAAGATTCTAAAATCCAGAAAAAAATAATTGGTTGATTTTCATGAGTCAATATGTACTTAACTAAGGCCTGTTCTGTGCCAGGAGATAGGCCAGGAGGATCCCCTGGCAATCAAATGCAGCCACACCCCCCACGGCAGAGAACACGCGGGGGCGGAAAGCATGGACCTGATGACCAGCTGCCACCTGCAAGTTCTGTGACCTCAAATAAGTGGATCAGTCTCTATATTTTGCTTCCTCTCTGTGAAATGATAATGAAGATCATAGTCTCTATCTCCAGGGTTGTTATAAACACTAAAAGACACAGGTGGAGTCCCTGGGTTATAACAATCTCTTGGTAAATTTTAGCCATTTGTGTTCTAATTGAATGAGAGAGACCGACGTGAATCAAAACAGCGATCACAATTGCACTGAAGAAAAGCAAGCAAGGTTTTTAGTGAGCCGCAAATGGTGAGAGAGTAAGAGTGGACGCCAAGGTCCCGACTAGTGTAGTGAGGCTTGGCGGAGGAAGTGTCTGGGGAAGGGGCCTGGGAGTGGTTCAGCCTAGAAGCTCTGGGTGACCTGATCCGGCTCCAGGAGCTGGAAGAGCCCTGAAGCTGGAGCTCCTCCAACGAGGTGTAGGGAGCCCCGTCCAAGGTGAAGTCAAGAGGTGAGCTCATGGGGTTGGTGAGAACCTGGCGAGGCAGTGGAGGAGTGTGTCTGGGAAGGAAAGGAGTCTTTCAGAGTTATATAGTCAGGAGAAATATGAAACTAGACCAGAGAGTCAAGGAGGGTTGGCAGTAGGAGACTGATCTTTGCTCTGTGAAGCTAAGGGGGTTATTATGCTTTGTTGGTTCTGATGGATGTCGACTCTAAGGCCTTTGCACATGCTAGGCAAGCACTCCACCACTGAGCTACATCCAGCTCCTGAAAATGTTTCTGAAATAGTTGGAAGAGGTGAACTGGAGTAGAGACTCCTCCCCACACTTTCACATCCTTCTTCCCTCCAATTTAGCCCCAGCTGACATTCTGGAAGGCTGGCCAGAGAAGCTTCCTGTTTTAGTCAGTTTTTGTGTTCTATGTGACTGAAATACCCAGCAAGGACAACTTTAGAGAAGGGAAAGTTTATTCAGCGATCATGGTCTCAGGGCTCTCAGTACATAGACAGTTGACTCCACTGCTTTGGGCCTAAGTTGAGGCAGCACATCATGGGGGAAGGGTCCAGTAGAGAATAGCTATCAGCCTCTGGCAGGGTCAGGAAGCACAATGTGGAGAAAGGGGCCACAGAGAAGACGTACCCTTCTAGGACACGCCCCCAGTAGTGACCCAACACCTCCACCCATGCCCCACATGCCCACAGATACCACCTAGTCATACAGACTAGTATGGACTGACGAGCTCGCAGCTCTCACAGTCCACTCCCTTTAGCTTTGAACATTCCCGCGTTAACACAGGGGGACACCTCACATCCAAGCTGTAACACTTGTGCTCTGAGCAGATGTCAGTGATCCATGAAGACATCCAGGACACCAAAGGGGACTGGAGGACTCCAAATTTCTGAGGGAAGATCTATGCCAGCCTTGGGGATAGGGAACAGTGGATAGGCTGTTCTCTGCCTTTCACCATAAACGAGAGGATAACAAAGTGAAGGAGCTGGAGGTTAGGATGGAGGAAGCTCTCCAAATGGTACACTGGGAGATGGGCAAAGGAAGAAGTTCATCACCTAAAGAGAGACCGACTTAAAAGGGGGTTAGCCTTTTTTTTGAAAGGTTGAAGCTGGATTTAGCATATTTGGTGAAGCTCCAGAAACAAGGAGACGTGGATGACTAGGTAGAATACACAGGAAATCAGGAGGAGTCCCCATCACTAAAGATGGAGGCCATGGCACCTGCTCACACCATTGCAGACAGAGAGTCTGCTAGGTGGGAACCTGGGTTCCAGGACTCAGGGTTCTCTTCCAAGTCTATAATCTCCTGGGAATCTAGCACATGAAAAGATAGTGGGTGTCTTGAGTCTTGAGGGAATATTTCACAATCAAGCAACACATTTCCAACATTTCATAACTTCAGGGATGGTAAGGAAGAAGGGCATGATACCTGCTAAGAGTTAACTGGACGTGTACAGGTCGGACACTTTGCAAATACCTTTCTGGGGGAAGAGGCGTCTAGACACCGCTGCAGGCGCCTGATAGGTACGAGCTAGGAATAGGGCCAGGACAGATTTTTGGCTTAACACTGACTAAGTCATCCTAATGTTACCTAAGGCTGGCCTGAAATGAGGGAGCAGTGGCTGCCAAAGACATTTCCATTGACCAATCTTGAGTGCAGATTAGCATCAACAAAGCGTCTTTTGGCTGTGATGAGAAAGAAATAAAAAGAACTTTTTTTCAAAGTTTGGGTCCTGTTGCCTTTTACAATCATGGAGTGCTTTTGTCAAGCCAGTCTGAGTCTTCATTTGTTTTCTTTGGATTACTCCACCCTGCTGTGGGAACATTAACTCTTTGGCATGTCCACACATATACATTCATGTAGACATCTTAACCCAGCCATACGTTCTCGGGAGCCCTGCTGAGACTACCAGGTTGAAGGAAGAGCTTTAAGTCCAATCAGAGCCTAATGAACTGCGCTAATTGAGATTATTCTCACAAATTGGTTAAAATTCAAATGAGCTGGCCTTAAATGGAATCTCCAGTCAATGTTTACTCTGGCTGTGTCCCAGCAAATTTGTAAGACAAATGCAGTATCCCTGTCCTTGCCAGCCTCAGTGAAAAGGGGGATAACATTACTGAATGCCAGAGAGTCACAAGCATTAATCATCATTTTAGGCTGCTAAAATGCTGTCAGCTACTGATACAAAAACTGATACTGAACACAATGGATGTTTTCTAGGAAAGATGCTTCTACTGTGCACCAAGTATTGAGCCAGGGGCTTCTGGACTCCAGGACACCCTCACATAGCTACTCGACTGTTTTGATCAGTATTTCCAAAGTTAGAGAGTGGTGAGGGGAGGGCAGTGGGAAAGAATAAATAATAGGGAGGGAGTGCTGGGCACAGAGACACGTACCTGTCATCCCAGGGATCACAAGTCCCAGGCCAGCTTCAGCCATTTAGCAAGACTGTGTCTCAAAATTTTCAAAAATTTTAAAAAGGGCTGGGGATGTAGTTCAGTGGTGAAGTACCCCTGGGATCAATCCTCAGTACCAAAAGAGAAGAAGGAAGGAAGGAAGGAAGGAAGGAAGGAAGGAAGGAAGGAAGGAAGGAAGGAAGGAAGGTAGGTTGGGATGGAGGGAGGAAGAAGAGAAATGGAGGAAGGAAGGATTGCCCTAACTATGCCTCCTATTCTAGATGCCAAAATTTTTACAATAAAATTCGAAGTCCATTTACTCCAAATCACTAGCTACAATAACACATATGGATAATTTTTTAAATATGGCACTTTTTTAACAGCAGTAAAAAGATGATCCAAGGCTAAAGGAATGAGGGTTATATACAGATTATAAATTATTTAACTTGGTTGTGGATACATACATATATATTTTTTTTACCTAGTAGTAATCTCCATTGGAGATACAGGAGCATCTTTGAATCATGACCCTTGGAATCACAGACAAGGTATGAGTTACATACTTGCTCCTGTACTCCTTGAGTCTACAAGAGACACAAGATATCAAGAATCATTGATTCTTTTGAAGACTTTCTCGCTTGGATCAAGATGAGAAAAGGCAGCAGGGAGTGAGGACCCCTTCTCCAGCACTCTGTGGGAGTTCAGCATCCCCCTGTGATACAGTTTGGAAGTGGGTGGTTGGCTAATGTAGCACAGCCAGACCTTCATTCTCTCAACAGTTCTGTCAGAAGTGTCCCAGTACCCTGCTTTAGGATATGCACCAACTGGGTTTTCTCCTTTCAGGAATTTTCCTGAAATTCAAACTGGAAGAATCACATTCAACATCCTGTCACATAGAATTACATTTATTTTATTTGTGAAAGATCCCAGTTATAACCAAATGAATCCCTCCATCTAATCTATGCAGAAAAGAAATGTATTGAAATTGTACTCAGAATCTGAAGAAACAGCCAGAGATCGAGTTCGCAGTCTACGCTGCCAGGAGCAGCATCTAAACCACATTGCCCAAGTGCTCTAGTAAAAACATCTGCCTCTGCTTCTGAGTAGAGAGATCACGGTTCGCAGGCACACACTGGGACTTGGACTTAGAGGATCGACCTCTGCTGATCCCTGAAACAGACGCCACTCAAAAGCCTCGCACAAGCTCTTTCCTTAGGTGGTTCCACCTGAAATGAGGTCTCACATGAATGTCTCAGATTGGTGGCTTGTGTGGTGACAGCCTGTGTTCCCAAAGCTCTGGCTCCTACCTGGAGGAAGCAGCATATAAGATGCAAAATATTCCTGGGTGTAAGAGTGTTCAAAGTTGCTGCAAATTCTCTCTCATTCCTCCTAACAAGTAAGATGTTCAGGGGTAAAAATTTGAGAGGTAGAGCCATAATTTATCTAAGCCAGGCTCAAAAAATCTATCCTATTTATATCCCATTCCACTTAGTGAAAATAAAGCAGCTCTCGACAAAGCCAGGTCTTTGATAAGTTATGCTTTATCCGATTCTAAAAATCTAATAAACTGGTAAAGAAAGTATCTCAAGCTTTATTCTGGAGACAGATTTTCTAGGATGAACCCTACTCTGTCACTGCTAAAATACTTTGAGCAGCACTTTTTACAATGAACTTTCCTTTTGATTTATCTCTTTTCTTAATGAAGATTTCATTTAAAAATAATCTGGGATCATTAGAGAAGATGTCGATACAAAGTTTCACTAAGTTTTGTGTTCATTGAAAACAGCGTTATGATACAACTGTGATAATTTTGCCCCTACACAATTCTTGCAACAATTAATCCAAGTGAATGCAGTTAGAAAACAGCACAATTTTAATGCAGTGAGAGTTTGGAGGTGGCACATAGTCTCATTGAAGGCTTCAGACAAGAAGGGTCATCAGTGCCAACCTTCAAAGACAAGCAGATATTCAAGAGGAGAAAGGGTGAAGGGCATTCCAAGGATAGAAGAATGAACCAAATAATGAGACAGTAATGGATAAAGACACTCAAGGAGGGAGGGACTGGAAATACAGATGAAGGACCTTAAATGCCATGCTAACAAGTTTGACACCCTTCATTTGGGCTTAAAAAAAGACTAGTCCCTTTGCACGTACCCTGTGGATCAGATGAGAGGTCTAAGACTGCAGACCAGATCTGGAATTAATCTGACCAAATCTCCAGAATCTATTTTCCTTCAAATGTTCCCATGATATAGAAGAAAAAAAATGACCAAGATTAGAACAGGATTTTCTTAGTAAAGACTTTCTTTCAACTAACTTTGGAAAGTTTAAATCATAGGTAAATGAGCATATATTTTGGCACAGGAAGCAGGCCAGGCAGTGTAAGTTTGCCCTGGCTGTAAATTTCTGGGTCATCCAATAATTAATTACTACTCTGAAGGTCTTTTAGAAATGACTTCATCAAACCTCTTCAGATGACATGTGAGAACACCAAGATCCAGAAAGAAGCCACTTGGTCTTGTACAGAAGTGTAAAGCCTTGTGTGTGCCAATAATAGGGCCTCTTAATGCAGAATGGTGTTCAGCATTCCTCTGTGCTGATCAGTCCAAAGACAGGGACAAATGACCTTTCCCACACAGGACAATTCAGCATAGCATAAACTATGCTTAAATCCCAGAGCAAGTGATGAAATATCAGTGCCTCTGTTTCCTTTCCATTAATCAAGAGGATAATAAGAGCACCTGATTTGTGTGTTGTGGTGAGGACTATACACAGTTCTTAAAGTTGTGCCCAGCAGAAAGTAATGCTCCATAAACATCAGCCATCCTAAACTACGGGATTCAGGTGACTGACAGATCTCAAGGGGAGACATTGACCAATTGCCATATATATAAAGAAGATTAGCCAAGATGTTAAAGAGTTTGGAAAATGTATCGGGCAAAGAACATTAGAGGGACTTGAGATGAAGGAAGGAAAAATATGGAGGAAACTGACAGTGGACTCTGAATTCTGAGGTTGTACCATAGCATAAGAGAGTATGGATTTGTTGTCACTACGGCAGAAAGAACTAAAAACAACAGCAAATAGAGAGGGGGTTACTACTCACAGAAAGAATTTCAGAAGTAGCTCCCTTCCAGAGTAGACACAGTTGCTTCAACAAGAAAGAAGTGTCCTGTCAGTGGACATGTCCAAGCTCCAGAGCCCTGGAGGATGATGGCCAAGCACCAAGCAATCGGGTTAGGAGGCCTGCCCTACACCCTGTCTCAGTCCTGGAATAAGTTCAAAATGTTTATTTGGTGTTACCGTTTTATGAAAAATAAAAAGTAAACATCTCATAACAAGAAAAGGATTTTAGTTTACAAAGCAATTCCATTTCTAGTGCTCTGTTTAAACCAAACACACACCTGGCAAAAGAAGCCTTTTTCACACTTTACTGGTAAGGATCTGAGACATGAGACATAGAGATGTGAAAGAATGTACCAGAAGCCACACAGTGAATTGAATGTCTTCTGACTTCAGTTTCAGAGTTCTTTCTCCTGCAGTACCCTGTGTGACCATGTGACAATCACAAGTGAACTTCTTTTTTTTTTTTTTTTTAACAAGTGAACTTCTAAGAAGGAGGGTTTCAGCCAGTAGCCAGTGTTTTGGAACTGTGGCAGCTCAAGAATCTCCTTTATGAAATTGCATCTTAAAAACATTACCTTGAAATCTAATCTGGATACGAAGCAATCATTGAGAACAAAACTCAGTTCTTAGACTCTTCACATAAGTTAAATATTCAATTATAAAGTTTTGAACACTATATGGCATTGCTTGCTATCTCTTTGGAAACTGATGAATTTCCATAATTACATGCTAACAGACTAATTGATTCTCTACTTCCTAGGACATAAAAGTATACAATTTGTTTGCATTTCAAACATCACTCACACATGCACACAAATTTGAATTATAGTTCATGAATAGAGAACCACAATTCTTTGTAAAATTCTTTCTAATTTATAAGGCATCTCCTTGTTCATCAGAGCAACTAAATTTGTAGCATTGCTCTAAGTATTGTTATTCTTATTTTATGGTCAATGGGTCAAAGAGCTGGTTCATGCAAGGTCACCTAGATAATTAGGTCAAAAACCTTAGGAAAAAAATCTGCTAATTCCAAGTCTAATGGTTTTCTCACCACAACAGAGCCACGATGAACAGTAGAGGTGAGGGATTGCCACCAAGTTCAATACCTGGGAATGACTCAACCCTTCGTGGACATGTGTTGGGTTCCCGTATCTATTTGAGTTTTTGACCAAGTTCCCTTCGCTGGGCCCTGATGCACTGTCCAAGGGGACTATGGGTCTTCTTAATGCCAGATAGATGCAGTAGGTGGAGCTCCCCAAAAGAACTGAGTAAGCTGCATATACCAGGGGAAATGCCACTTGTAGCATTGAAGAGAAGAGGCTGAGGTTTGCCAGGGGTCAAAGTCAGCCATTATCCTGGGCAATTTGCAGAGTGCATCATCTGGCCCTTCCCTTCTCTGGCTCATAAATTCTTCCAGTCAGAGCTATCGATTTGACTGGGCCCAGAGCATTGAGTCACTCTAACAACGTGCACAGAAACATTTATCAAATGAGCTGCTCACTCCCAATGAGGAAGCTCACTGTCAAGGCGATGGATGCTGGTGTCAGCCTGACCAACTGTGGACAGGCTGTGGGGAAGGCCAAGTCACCAGAGACTTTCGTGGGCCTCACCCTAATTAGAATCAGGGAACTCACCAGGTGTGATCTCATTGCTTAATGATATCAGGCCAGATAACACGCTGAGGTTTCTGGCCCACTGTGTACAGACCTATGAGGGAGAAAAAGAAACTGAGGCCAGACTGATAGGGCGCCCTCCATGGAATCCAACACTGGTCCTGTTACTCTCTGTCCCCCAAGTCCATTCCATACCAACTCCTTTCTGATAGACACCTTGTAAATTTTGTTTCTGAATGTCAAGTTTGGTTGTAGCCAAGACTAACTCTGGCCAGTGAGTCACTCTGATTCTTTAAGAGATTGTGCCTGACTCAATACTAGTGCTTTCTGCGCAGTCCTCTCAGTCTACTTCTCAGAGGACAACTTCATGCCCCCTGCTGCCACGTCTGTTGGGGGGGCACAGTCATCACTGCCACCCTGTGTCAGGGCACTCTGACTCACTCAATTCACTTTTGCAAATTAAAAAAATAGACTTAAAACTTTTTTATTACAAAACCAACTTAGGCGCCATGTAGAAAAAACATAAACTCTTATACACACATGCACACACAAAAAATGTTAATCTCTTGAATCCCACTGACTCAGAACGTTCTGCCAATTCTCTTTATGTGTATATTTTGATAAAATAATAATATTTAGTGCCAGGCATGGGGTGCACCCTGTACACCAGCAACTCCAGAGGGTGAAGTCGGAGTTTGCAAGATCAAGGTGGAGGCCAGCCGAGGCAAGTCAGTGAGACCTTGTCTCAAAATAAAAACTAAAAAGACTTGGGTGTTTAGCTAGGTGGTGGAGTGCTTGTCTAGCATGTGTGAAGCCCTGGGCTGAATTCCCAGAATCACTGGAATAATAATAATAATAGTAATAATACTTGTGATTATTATTAGTACTTTGAAAGCTGTTTTTTTACCTAACATATTATAAGCATGTTTTTAACAGTAAAATTAGAAAGTATCATTCAAATGACTTGCTATTTCATCTATGAGGCATCAAAATTATTTAAGTAATCCCAAGTGCTTATATCTTTAAATTATTTCCAACTTTTCACTTTTACAGAAAATAGTGCTGCAACAAAAATCCTTATAGATTTTTTTTTTTTCTTCTGCAGTACTGGGGATTAAACCCAGGGGCTCACACATGCTAGGAAACTGTTTCATCTCTGAGCTATATCCCCAGCCCCAGATAAATATTTTTAATAACCATTGTTTTAGGATTATTTCAAGTTTACAGAACAGTTACAAAGAGTACAGAAAGTTCCCATATGTCCCCGACCCAGTTTCCCCTGATGCTAACATCTCACGTTACCTTTGTACATTCGTCACAACTAAAAAATCAACTTTGAAGCATTATTATTAACTAAACTGCAGGCTTTATTCAGATTTCACTAGTTTTTCCACCAACATCCCTTTTCTGCTCCAGGATCCAAACCAACATACCACATTGCATTTAGCGTAGCTGAATCTTTATGCACACATATACAACTTCCATTTATTCTTGGACATGGAAGAATGAGTTGCTGGAAGTGCTGGGCCCAACAGCACATAACTTTTGAAATTCTTTCATATGTATCACTGAATTGCCAGCTAGAAGTGCTGTGCCAACCCACCTCCCCCCATCAGTGCTTCAGAGGGCGCACATCTGTGCTGAACACACTGTTGCTCATAACAAACTTGACTGTCACTGTGATGGTGTCATACCAAAGTCACATCATAGAAAGAATGAGCCGATTCAGGTTGAGGAGCCCATCTCTCTGCTGATCAACACTGGTCCAGAAGAGTTGCAGCATATATACAGATGGGGAATGTCTGTTCTTTCAATCTTCCAAAGTCTCATTTGATAGGTATCTAAGTCTCGAGCAGATATCAAGAAGCTATGACCTAATTGCTGCATGGCTAGGCACAGGTCTTATGGAATTCTTTCATGTGGCTATGAGAACAATTGTCCTCAAGTATGTATGAGCCTGGGAGGGGAGTAATAATTGGCAACTGGCCTTCTGCACATCTTCTGGCCAGGACCTAGAACTAGGCCAGAATTCTCCTGCATAAATGGCTTTTCATCAGATATCTAGACAAATGGATGACCTTTGCTCAGAGTTCTACTCCACAGATCAGGGCTAAAATAGTTTGAAATTTCCTAGACCTCTTTGGAAGATTCAGCCTCGTCATCGATATATTTTGAAAGTTTAAAAGGGCCCTTCTAAAGCAAATTGATACCTAAGTGTGTGGTTCCAGAAATGGACACCTCCTCAAGCAGCCATTATTATGCTGTTCTGTTCTTACTGTTTTCAAGTCCATGCTGTTTTGCATTCTCCTGTCTGAGTTATCGTGAAAATACTTTGCAGACACATAAATGGCTCACTAACTGACTGATGAGAAAAGATGTATCCTTTGGGCTAGGATGACTTTAGGATCTAAAGCACAATCTTGCTTATTTTTTATTTTGAGTTCTTTATAATTTAGTGTCTAGTCAACTTTGTATACTTTCACAAAATTTCTTTGAATAATGCTCTATCTAATGTATAGTTGAAAATATAATGCAAAACGTGCCTTATATAAGCACCATAGCACATTAGTACTATAAAATGTCATTATTTTGATAACCTCTTTATAAACCAGAAATAGGTATTATATAGAGACATTAAAGCAGTTCATACATCATTCATTCAATCATTCTCTTCTGAGAGAGTGGCTCTTTCTAGTTCAGCATCTATTTCTATGTTTCTGAAATAGAAAAACGTAACTATTCAGAGCATGTTTGATCTTATCATTGCATGCCCTTCTGCTGTGTAGCAAACACCACGAAATATTAAGTGGTTGGTTAACTGATGAGTGTAAATATCTCAACCTCATCCATATGCATGTTAGCCTTATTAATAAGCTTATTAACCCCTTTTCGTTATGCATATGTTATGCTATTGACTCAATTTTTTTAATTATTAAAATTTTACATTATTATTAAGTAAAGCAGTTCATATACTTATATAAACAATCTAGAGGTGTCTTGTGTAACAGCAAGACAACACACAAGCAGTCATATTGCGAAATGCAGGAATGAGTGCCCAGTGGTAGAGGCAAGAAAATATCTCATGGATTACAAGGGTTTGAAGGAACTGGGTACCATTTGCTTTTTAAAATCCGCAAACTAAATTATTTTCTCCTCTTTCTTTTTCCTTCTAATTCTGAATTATTTTATTTATATACATTAGTTAACTCTTATTTTTTCTAAATGTTATCATTTATGTAATAATTTACATATATATATATATAAATATATATATATTCATTCCCCCGGACAACAGGCTTCAAGATGCCACAAAAGTTTGTCTTTCCTCCTCAGTCCAGCTCCCAACATAGAAAAGGCACTCAGTCAATATTGGCTGAATATGAAGACTCTGGAATGAAGAGTTGCTTTGTGACTTACCCTCACACGCTTCTGCTTCCATTTTAGAGGCCCTTGGGGAGAGGGGCCAGCATCATACAGGATTCTATTGCATCCCCAATAACAAATCCAAGGAGGTGTGTCCCCACCAGCTATTCCACTTTCCACTCTCCACTTTAATCAGACGGTAGAGTGATTTCTATGTGCCAGACCCTGACCTGCAGATGAAGGGCAAAAGATGGATGAGGCGAGTTCTCTGCCTCCAAGAATTCACACATGCTTCCATGAGACAAAGAAGAGGGTGAGCACAGCCCTGTGCTCTGAGGTGAAAATAACCCAGTCAGAGGCAGGCTGGTGGGAACAGGGCTGAGAGAAATGGGCCTGGAGATGGTGAAAGAACAAGCACGGGCAAGGTAGTTAAGGCTCTAGGAGGAAGGAGCGGTGCAGAAATGGGTGGGTTTCAGAGGACACTAGGCTGAGTTCTTCTCCTTTATCTTACCTCAACATCCAGGGCTCTGAGAAGATCAGAGAAGCCCAAAGAAAACCAATCCCCCACAGATACCCAGATGCTGCTGCGTGGATGAGGGACAGGGGACTTCTCTGTGGTGCAGTATGGCTCAGGCCCCTCACCAGACCTTCTCTGGCTATGGTATGAGGGTGGGAGGATGAGGAGAATGGCACGAGGAGCTGATGAAGGCTTAGAAGGTACCAATAGGGAGGCAGGAGCATGGAAGAGAAGACCCAGATCATGGCAGAGGGGTCGCCCTGTGTGCTCATGAGTGGGAAAAGGGAGGATTGTGGAGAAACTCAGATTGAGAGAAGCATGATCAAACTGGATTTTTTTAATAATGGCACTGGGAGTCAGGATTGTGGAGAAGAGAGAGGCTGCTGCACTGGTGGTCCACTGCAGAAAGGCTCCAGACCCCCACTCCCTACACTGTGCACGGTCAGACCACGCTTCAAAGCTAGTCCGAACCGGGAGGCTTCACACCACTGCAGGAAGGGTTGAGCTGGGGGTGGGGCCAGGCTGTTCTCTTGGAGGTGTCAGCAGTCAGGTGGCCACGGGGGTGACCCTGACCTCCGCCATGAGTCAGCTGTTCTGTCAGGTCACCACACACTTGTGAACATCCCTTCCTGTCTGTCTGTGCTGTGGCTTGCCTTTGCTGGACAGAGATAGAGGGAAAACCAAGAGCCGGGCAAAGGCAGAGTTCATGCTTCAGAAGTTTCTGTGTTCTTTACACTGGACAATGGCTCAAAGGCACCAGAAAGGAAGGCCATCAGCAAAACCCACAGGCCGGGGCAATGGCTGGAATTTTGAGTGTTCTGAGCCAAAATGCACAGGAAGAGCTTATCTGTCCACAGGTAGGAGGGAAAAAAAAGAAAGTAAAAAGCTCGTGTGCTCTTGGCTTCCGTGTGCTATCATTAATCATTTTCCCAGGAGTGGAGCAGGGTTTCCTTGCTGTAAGAGGAAAAGAAAAACAGAACCCTCTGACCAATCTGCTGCCCAGATGTTCTCCAGACGCTGATGTCCTCCCCACTCCGTGCACACACACCGGGTTTGAAAAGGGGAAGGGGAAGTGGTTCCTGAAGACACTACCCTTGCTCCCTTCTCAGCTGTGGCAACACTTCAGCTTTGACCCAGGAAGGGGCTTATGTGTGCTGAGAGCCTCCATGAGGAGTGTCCAGCCATCCTGGACTAAGGCCGAGGGAGCACTTGGTGGATTTTTCCTGGATAGGCCCTGGGTTCAGTATCCTGGTAGGATGGAGAGAGGCTTGAGCTCAGACGACTGGCCACAGGCATGGCCGGATCTGGAATTCCGGACACATTCCTGGCTTCCCATTATGTCACTTATTCTCCGAGAGTTAATTGCTACAAGGAAGAATTAATTCACACACTCAGTGGAAATAATTCCTGGAGGTTTCAAATTAGAGAGACAAAGATGAGACGCTATGAAGTTTAACAAAATTGACCTAATTTTAAAGACACAAACTCATTAGCATGGGCACTTCATCCCCTCTCGAAGGCTTTGAAGCAGCTCACAATCAGAAGTGCACATGACACAACAGGAGAAAAAGAGAAAAAGGAAAACATCCCCAATACCATTGTCTTTCCCCACCCCTAGCCTTCAGAGAGCAGGGACTATCTGCTTGTTCACCCTGGGCTTTCCAGAGACCGACTCCATAGGTGTCACGACATGTTGTTTTTCTCTTAATGAGCTCACATTTTTACTTACATCAGAGTCGAACAACAAGGAAATTTTATGTCACCACCTTAAAGATAAAATGAATGTCCCTTGCCGCATGTAGATATTAACTTTGACAAATAAACCCAATGATAATGACAGTGTTATAAAATTCACCTCAGAGATGCAGAAGGTTTTGAGGCTGGGCTTGTTTGCACTTTATTTATAAACAAATCAATAAATAAAGACAATGAGTAAATAATGAGGGGTAATAAAGGCATTTTGGTTCCAAATTGCAACCTTCTCTTAGACTAATCAGAAAGGTGTAGGATTTTTGTAAAAAGGAATACCTCTCAAAATACAAGTCAGTATTGGCATTGTATCCAGATACTTCAGCAAAATGACTTCAGGATCCCTCACTTTGGGAAATGCCCGTCTGGATGGTTCCTAAAAGTCTTTGAGCTCTGACCCCCTAGTTTATTAGAGAGATGCCTTATAAATTGTGCCTCATCAGCATGAGGTAGACATGACTGTATAAAATAAATTGGGGCAGCAATAAGCCTGATTTTCCTGTTTGACTCTGGAAAAACAATTCTTCACCTTTACAAGAACTTTTCTCCTTGGTTCAGACCCATAATTATTTTCTAAGCAATGAAATGAACTGGGGTCTCCCCAAACTCCAGCGGCTTAGGAAATGAGCCTATCAAGTGGGTCACAAGGAGGGCAGGGTTTGCACACTCTGAAGCCACGTTTCCATGAAACCTGGATGGACAAATGAGCTGCTGTCACCACATATCTTTTTCTAAACTTTTGTCTCTCTAGAGAGGGTACACCATCTCTGGAATTTAGTTCTTCCTTAGGGTACTGTCAATAGAGTGAAAAACATGCTGTTAAAAAGATCTGGTGGCAAATTGGTGCAGTCACTCTGGAAAGCAGTGTGGAGAGTCCTTAGAAAACTTCGAATGGAACCACCATCTGACTCAGCTATCCCACTCCTTGGCCTATACCCAAAGGACTTAAAATCAGCATACTATAGTGACACAGCTACAACGATGTTTATAGCAGCTCAATTCACAACAGCTAGATTGTGGAGCCAACCTAGATGCCCTTCAATTGATGAATGGATAAAGAAACTGTGGTATATATACACGATGGAATATTATTCAGACATAAAGAATAAAATTATGGCATTTGCAAGTAAATGGATGGAGTTGGAGAATATCATACTAAGTGAAATAAGCCAATCCCAAAAAAATCAAAGAGCAAATGATTTCTCTGATAAGTGGATGATGACACATAATGGGGATGGGGAAGGGGTAAGAGAAAAATGGAGGAAGGATGGATTGTGTAGAGGGAAATGAGAGGTGGGAAGGGGGTGGGGGAAGGAAAGATAATGGACTGAGACAGACATCATTACCCTAGGTACATGTATGATTACACAGAGGTGTGACTCTACTTCATTTACAACCAGAGAAATGAAAGTTGGACTCCATTTGTGTACAATGAATAAAAAAATAAAAAAATTGTTACAGGTCACAGTACTGGCATAGCAAAATAATATTGGTCTAAATATTTGGGTCCATACTTGGAAACAAAAATTGTAAAATACAAATAAGCTATCGATAATGTGATATTTATATTAATAAAGTAATTAGTCACCAAAAAAAAGGCCTGACAGGGCCAATAGTAAAGCATGGAAAGTCCCAGGGAATGCATTGAGCTCAAGGTGTCTTATCCAAGGGAATCCAAGAGTCTAGGCAAGGCAGAGAAGCCCTAGTTAGGAGAGCCATGGTCAAAAGACAAGCTGGACTACTAGTTTTTTAAAAGACAGTGATGAGTTGGAAAGTTTGATGGTTGACTGAAGAGCAAGCTGAATCAAGGGAGAGCTGAGCTGCAGGGATGAAGGAACGCAACCAGCGGCTCCAGGACCTAGGTTCAAAACACAAGGCCCCCGGCCAGAGCGGTCCATGCCCCTGCGGCATCCTGCCGAGGCGAGCTTGTGGGCACAGAAGGAGCCACGTCCAACCCGCAGGCAGGATGGGTGCTCGGCACACCTCCAGCCAGCCAGGCAGCCAGCCAGCCATGCACGCGGACCCTGCCCAAGGCCCAGAAGGCGTAAGTCCTCGAGTGAGGCGCTGCAGAGAGGAATGCGGGGCGGATGGAGTATAGATCAGAGGCTTAGAAGAAAGAAAGAAACGAGATGAAAGAAACTATCACACTCAGGGCAAGCAATGTCCGGTGAGCCAGGAAAGGCACAGAGATCACCATGGGAGGGAGCAAAAGTTGACCAAGGTCACATCTGACTGGAGAGAAGTCAGGAAGGGGTGCCCAGAGTTTTCCACACATCTCCACGCATCGTGAATACAGTAGAGGGGGACTTTATACAACTGGGGGCCTTTGAGCAATGTCCTGAAGGACTGGGAGGCCAGGATGGATGTGACCGTGAGGGATGTGGATTTTCAGGCAGTGAGAACAGCTTGAGCAGAAGGAGGAAGGCGGTTTATTTACGGCTTCCGAGATGTCTTCTAACCACAGAAACCAAAACCTAAAGAATCTGTCAGCACATCCAGGGATTGCTGACCGAATCCTGAAAATTTATAGGCAACTAACACAGAAGAATTGAGCAATTCCTTTGATTTTTATCAAGGCACCTGTGATCTTACATGGAGAGGAAGAGGCAAACGCCTTAATGATTTGAAAAGCTTTTCTAAGATTCCTCAATTTGAAAAATGTTTTGCAATAAAATACCTTGAAATGCTTATAAATACTGTATTAGGGTAAAGTGATTCCTTCTGGATCTGGCTTTGGAGGGGACCTCTTCGAGAATGGAAAATGAAGAAATTCCTGGGGTGAAAAGATCAGAAGAGCTTTCAGGGCATCTGATGCCTGGTCACATGTCCAAATCACTGCAGGCTTGGACACTCTTTTAGTCCCCAAATGTTGCAAAGTAGCAGAATCTACTTCTATGAATGGGCAATGCTCCCCCTAAACTGCATTAGCACATTACAACCAATTTTCTGGATATCATGAGATGAAATCAAAAGAGAAATGTTGATCTTCAGAGAAACATCTAAGGAAAATGGTAACATGAAAAATATTTTCTTGGCTCTGAAAGAAAAAATGCTGCATTTTTTTTTTGTTTACTTTTTTTTCTATCTATTTTTAAATGAAGCAAATACAATTCAGTCTCAAAGAAATTAAGGAAATGACTAAAGTCCATGTAATGTGTCTTCATCTGTTCAGGCTGCTATAACAGAAAGCCATGGACTAGGTGATTGGTAAACAACAGGACTTGTTTTTCACACTTCTGAGACTGGAAGTCTAAGATCAAGGCACTGGCAGCCTCAGTGCCTGGTAAGGACCCACTTCTTGACTCCCAATGGTCATCCTCACATGGCAGAGCAGGGAGAGAGAGTGATGAGTGACCATTTTTATGAGGGCACTAATCCCGTTCATGAGGGTCCCACCCTTATGACCTAACCTCCTCCCTCCTGATCCCATCTCACTGGGCTTAGGTTTCAACATATGAATTCTAGCAGAACACAAACATTTGGTCTATAGCACCAAGTAAGAGAAAGAAGATTGCAATGAGGAACCACTGTCCTTTGTCAATTCTTCTCTTAAACAATGTTCTTGATTCTCCCTGCCTCTACCTTTAACCCTAGACCTGGAGCCCTCTGCTTCTGCCCTCTCCCACCTGGGCCTGCAAGCTGGATCTGAATTCTACCTCATGTGGGACTCCTTCCCCCTTGCCACCTGCAAGAAGACACGACTAGTTGTAGAAAATCTTCCCTTCTCCATAAATGGCATCATCATTCAGTAAGTAGCTAAAAATTTCCCTCTTCCTTCCCCTATCAGTTTTCTGTGGCTGCCATAAAACATTTACCACAAAACTGGCTTAAATCCACACACATTTCTTTTCTCAGTTTCATGAGCCAGAAGTCTGAAGCTACATGCTGCCAGGTTTGATTCTTCCTGGAGGCCCTGAAGGAGACTTGATTCCGTGTCTCTCCTACTTCTGGAGCCCATGGGCAATCCTGGCTCTTCTTGACTTGTACATACATCATTCCATTTCTCTGCCTCTGTCTTCATAAGACCTTCCCCTTTGAACCTCTGTCTCTTTTCTGTCTCTCTTACAAGGGCACTCATCCATGGATGAGCCTCCCCTGATCCAGAATGAGCTTATCCTAATTGCGTCTGCAAAGATTCTCATTCCAAATAAAGTCACATACTGTGATTCCAGATTGACCTGTGTTTTGAGGGTCTCCATTCAACCAACTTCCCCTTGTTCTTGTTAAACTTGTCCCAAATTCTGTTGGCTTTACTTCCACTGTAGATATCATTATCTTTGTCTCCAACTTCATTACCACCATTCAAGTTGAGGTCACCATCATCTCTTCCCAGACCACTAACTGGACCCTCTGCCTCTACTTGGATATTTCCATTCTTTTCAATACTGGTGATTTTTTGGGGGGTGAGGTACTAGGACTGTGTCGCTCGCAATGACGACTCTTACACGATCTTCCTCAAGCAGTTTTATTACCCCAGGTTCTTACAGAGTTCCCGTAGATCTTCTCCCTCCCCCTACCCCAGAAACCATTCCCTTATAGAGCCCATCAGCCAATCAGCAGCCTGTCCACGTGCACATCACATGGACTCAGCCAGTCCATTGGCAGTTGCCCCGTGGCATGCGGTGTTCCCGTGCATCTCATGCTCCCGCTGTCAGACCTCCTGAAAGTTGTTTACCACCTAAGTGCTCCGAGGAACTTCCGCTCAGCGCCATCTCAGACTTAATGGCCGATGGGCGGGGCCCGTCACAGGACTGAACTTAGGGGCACTTGAACACTGCTCCACATCCCCAGCCCTATTTTGTATTTTATTTACAGACAGAGTCTCACTGAGTTGCTTAGAGCCTTGCTTTTGCCGAGGCTGGCTTTGAACTCACAATTCTCCTGCCTCAGCCTCCCGAGCTGCTGGGATTACAGGAGTGTGCCACCAGGCCAGGCTGTTGATTGATTTTTTAAGTCATATCTTATCACTCCCCTAGTTTAAAACCTCCTAATGTGCTTTGTTTTTTGCCCCATTTCCACATCTGCATGCCTGACTCCTCTGTCATTGTAAAATCAGCTTCAATGTCACCTCCTTGGAACAGGATTTCCTGACCACCAAGAAGTTATCATTAAGAACTTTTCATCAAAGAATTTAGCCTTGATTTTCTGCTCAACTCCAGCACTGAGAACTTTCTTGTTTACTGGTTATTTGTCTATTATTTTATAATCTGCTCACTCCTCCTCCTAGAATGTATGCCCTGAAGCCAGGGACATTTTCCATTTGTTGCTATTAAATCCTCAAAGCTAGAACTCTCTAGAATACAGCATTTTCTCTATACATATTTGTTGGAAGAAATGAATGTTGCTCGTGCTTAAAGATCTTGACTTGATGATGGTTAACAGGACATAGCTACTGAAATCCTGCTGTAGAGAAAAGTCTGGCTGGATGAATACGCAGAAAAACTCCACAGTGATCTTCCCCAACTCAGGACATGCAGTGGCAGGTGGGGCAGGCAATCTCCAACCGCAGGCGAGTCAGAGCCAGAACCTTTGTCTTTTTCCCAGCACTGGTGTATACGAAATTCAGCCCAGGAGTTCATTGGAAGATCCTTGTCATTGAGAAGGGCCTAGATGTCAGCCCTGGTTTTAGTTCCTGGAGAAAACTAAAACTCAGTTTAGCCATGAAAAAATAAATAAATAATAATAATAATAATAATAAAGCCCACAATAAATCTGTCTCC
The DNA here is from genome assembly GCF_902686455.1 of Sciurus vulgaris. Taxonomy (NCBI): domain Eukaryota; kingdom Metazoa; phylum Chordata; class Mammalia; order Rodentia; family Sciuridae; genus Sciurus; species Sciurus vulgaris. The sequence continues at coordinate 65,799,940 of NC_136476.1, forward strand.
AAATTCTTATAAATCAGATTCTACATCTAATTTAATGTGTGTCAGCTTCATGAGGCCCACCCACACCGCCATGATTGGAAATAGATAGAGTGAGCCACAGAATAGCCAGGACAGCTCCTAAACAAGAGGTCCAAGGAGCCCCTACTTCAACTGGTGGAGCGATGGGACAGGATGGTGGCAGAGGAAAAACTTGTCCCTGTTTGCCTGGGACCTTTGGGCACTGGAAGTGCTGCAATCCTAGAATTCTCTTAGTCCTAGGAAAACTGAGATGATTGCTGTCCTAAATGTTGAGGGCTTAGGGCTGAAACTCTCTGTTGAATTAGTAACTAGTCCCTGACCCTATTTGATTCATCCCAAAGAACCTAGAAAACTATCCAACAGTCACTATTGCTTCACAGGTCCTGGTTTCTCTCCCTAACCCTCACCCTCACCCTAACCCTGACCCTAACCCTCACCCTAACCCTGACCCTAACCCTCACCCTGACCCTAATCCTGACCTTGACCCTCACCCTCACCCTAACCCTGACCCTAACCCTCACCCTGACCCTAATCCTGACCTTGACCCTGACTCTGACCCTGACCCTGATCCTGACCCTGACCCTAACCCTGACCCTGACTCTAATCAAGGATGATTTGTCTGAACTGATCCTTGCAGCATCGCCAACCACCTGAACCCTGGGCTCAACTCTCTGGCTCGAAGACTCCGCGTGCTCCTTTTGCATATACTGCTCTCCCTACCAACACATGGGGCCTTTGCTGCTCGTCTGTGGAACCCCACATCCTGCCTCGCTGCTGTCTCCTGAGTGTCCCTGGCCCCCAGACCCACCACACACGGGGCCACTCCCACTGTGTGGTGTAGCTCTCTCACATACGGGTCTTAAGCCGCACACTCATTTTCAAGTCCAGACCCATCTGCTCCCCGTCTTGGGGAGATTCCCGTAGTTCCGGGTTCACTGTGTCTTTCTGTCCTCACATCAGGTACATACAGATTTATTTTAATACATGTTTTCTTTGTCATTTTCTGGATTTGGTGACATATATCACCCCAGTATTTGCTCCAGTAACATTTTAGCACTATGTTGTACAGCCTGCACAACTTAATCCTGATTTAGGGCCACCTGTAATGCAAGAAAGAAAAGGATCAAATTCACAACACAAGCAAATAAACAAAACAAGTGTCCCCTGTGGAGGAACTGAGGGCACAAGCGGCTGTCAAAAGCAAGAGGGAAGGACACCTCTCTCAGGACACGGTCTGCGTGGGTCCCTTTCTCAGATGTATTGCTTATTGATTTTAAGCCTGAACATCTCTTTTTCCTGTCATTTTTAGGCACAAGATCATGAGATCTTTTTTTTTTTTTTTTTTTGGACCAACCACCTGATGATAGTGGGAAAGTTTTCTGGGACGCTCTTATTAAGAGCGTTAAGAGTTTGAGTGAGTGCTTAATTGGCTTTACCAAAAGTTATTCTAATGACATCATGTCTGATCCGATCTGGTTATTTATTTACCTCCCCTTTTTTTAAAGCAACCTCTAAAAATGTTTATTAAAAAAAGGGAAACAATAAATCGTCAATTACTTATTTTTAACTATTAAAAACCTAGATTGTTAGATCCATTTACTTTCTCAATCATCACAGTTCCAGAAACAAATTGCCTGTAGCAATACATATTCACAATTTCTTATATGCATTCCTTAAATTTGAAATTACTCTGAAAACCAAAGTCATTTTTCTGTTAGTTTGCAGTAAAGTAATTTGTTGACAAAACTTCATCTTACTGACTTAGAAACTTAACATTCCATCAAGCGTCAAATGTTTGGGTAAAAAAATATTCTTCTTACTTTTATAATGGAAATATCTTTTTTATGATTGCATTTTCCTATTTGTTCTAATTAGTTACACATGACAATAGAATGCATTTATGCATTTTGATAAATCATACATAAATGGAGTATAATTTCTCATTTTTCCTCATGTACTTATGACTGCATGACCGATGTGATTTCACTTCCCTTTTGAAGAGTTATTTGTCTCTATATTAAATGAGAAATTATTTTGAAGGATTTAGGGAAAACTTCTGATTTATTTTAAACTTCTTTGTTAGGGAAATAGGAAGGAAACCAACACTTAATGAACCTGACACTTGGTTTGCATGATTTCATTCAATCTGCACATTCCTGTGGCAAGGTGGTATTAATATCCCCATTTCATAGACAAGGCACTTGAGGATCTGGAGGGATGCAGGAACTATTCACTAAGGACACAGTTGACAAATGGAGGAGCTAGAATCCAAGTTGTTTCCATCTCCATTTGGGATCTCATCCAGAAGAGAGTTGGATTTTCTACTAAATGCAGATTTCCTTGTTGATTCTCAATCGGTGCATATATTGATAACACAATGTAATAGTATCTATACTGTCCTAACAATTCAGTTTTTTAAAGTTATTCCTACATGACATTACTCAGGGGAAAAAATTAAGACTAAGAGACCAGTTCCTGTGTGTCTGCTATATGCCAGGCCCTGTTGGAAGTACTAGTGACCTGTCAGTGAACAGAGCAAACAACAATCCTTGTCCATGCAAAATTTATATTTTAGTGAGGAGAGATAGAAAATAAACAAAAAAAAAAAATATGCAAATTGAAGAGGGCAAATGATATGGAAAAATGAAACAGGACAATGGAGAGTGACATGGGCCTCCCTGTGAATTCCTGGAAACACATTCTATAGGTGGCTTGCAGATGGCAAGACCTCCATTCTTTTTTTTTGTACACAAATGGGATATATGTTGTTTCTCTGTTTGTACATGGAGTGAAGGCATATCATTTGTGTAATCATAAATTTACATAGGGTAATGTTGTTTGATTCATTCTGTAAGATCACCTTTCTTAAATATAGCTCAAGACTGGCTTCAGAAGAAGCTTCCAGAAGCCCCAGTGGGGACAGTCCTCAACTCCACATTGTTCTGGACTGTATGGAACTGGGAGAGAAAATATATATTTTGGATGGTAACCAGAATGAAAAAAAAAAAAAAAAAGCCACAGCAAACTGGAAGAAAGGTTAGAATCTAATAATACAACATGAAATTTAATAAGGATTGATGTGCGTGCCTCCTTAGAACTTCCAAGCACAAAAAGAAAGCATCTTGATCTGAGACACAGAATTTTCATGGACTCTTTGGCACAGATTATAGCGAATGAGAAAAACTATTGCAAACCTAAGCTTTATTACCAGAAAAATTGTATCCTCCACACTTCAGGGAAGATTGAGATGTAAAATCTCCAGAAGAGAGGTTTGAGTCCAAGAGGAGAACGACTCAAGCCAGCCCCTTAGGAATTCCTAAAGATAAGGAATTACTCACCTAGAGAAGACAGCACTTGAGAACTTCAAGGCCAAGAGTTTCAAATTCCTGAAGTGCTATCATTTCAGGAAAAGGGACTGGGTTTTTTTGTACGGTCCCACTGAGTAGGATGCAGATTCTAGCGTGGAAGCTACAGGAGAATCACAAAGTGTGCTAAACTCGTCTCTCTGCAACCTAAATTATTATATGTGCCCTTCATGTTTTTATTTTTGGAATGTACATATAAAATGGTTTTTATTGTACAAGATATATTGCTTAACCTCAAGCTCCCAGCTATATTTATAGTAAACCTACCAACCTGCTCATCATGGTAATGTCAAAGTGAAAATTCTATGTCTCAGGAATCTGAATTCTAGAAATTTCAGTTCTACAGTCTTCCATTGCCCAACGATGGACATATGGAAATGTTTGTTGCATGTAACTAAAGACTATAAACTTAAATGCTCATTCCTGGGCAAATAATTTATAAAACTAGAATTCTAGGCAACTGAAAAAAAAATAACAAAGTATGTTTTTATGGGCTGATAAAAAAATCACCAGATATAACAATAAAGAATAACTATGGTTTATTTGTAATAAAAGTACATTGCAGCACAAGCAAAGTTTCAATTTCACAAAGTGGAATATAATCAGAACAGCAGGAAAAGGAAATAGGTAAGACTGGCTACATGATATCAGGCCACGGTTGAGAAAGTGAATTGAAAAATTGTCATTCCTGAGTGCCATAGATATTAAGAAGTCATGCATTTAAACTACCAAGAGAAAACTATAAAATGCTTTCTCAAATCATTGTTTTCCAGTACACTGTTTTTACTGAATGCTTAAATGCAAATGGGAATCAAATTCTTCCTTGATCAAGGATTTTTAGGAACAAAGAGATCATAGGCACTGAGATTCTCCTGACAGGCTACCTAATCCTAGTGAAATTATGTTACAGAATATAAGATGATGTTCAAACTCTCTTTCTAGCTCACTGAAAACACATTTATGGTTCTGTGATGTGAAGGATCCTCTGTCTTCATACTACCATTTTACAAGAAAAGTAACCAGTGGGTTTGGGTGGGCCCACATGGTCCCTATGCTATTTAAAAAAAAAAAAAAAGAAAAAAAAAATCCCCACAGAGCAATCAATGTTTCACTCATTTGATTTTATTTTAATAATTAAATTTCCTTTTGATCTCAATTCAGTGTAAAATCTGCTGGTGAGAAGAAATATTCAAATTGCTAACTTATTGATTTCAAACTTGGTTCTAGTTCCCATATGAATAGCTCCCTACCCAGGAATTGTTGCCACCATAAATACACAGAGATCTCAGAAGCTTTGCACCCATGGGTGAATGGGGCATAAGGATTTGTTTTTGAAATCTAGCTCAGCTAGGCAGGTGCCATCAAATGGATGTAATGGCTGGGTGTTCACTGAGCCTGTTCTGTAGCCTGGTGTGTGGGAAATGTGATGGGTGCTGTCTACAATGCAGGGGTGGACACAGCACAGGCTCTGACTGCATGGAGCCTCCTCTCTGGGCAGGCAGATGAACACTCAGAAAAGTCCAAACAGATACAGCAACAAGAAATACGCATGCCCAAACAGGACTGTGAGAACACAGAGGAAGAATAGACTATTGCCGATTAAGAGGATCAAGAAAAGCTTCAGGAGAAGAAAGGAAAAATAAGGTAAGGGTTCTGAGCTCACTCATGAAGACAGAATGTAAGAAAGCGAGGAGGGTGTTGCCGGCCAGCAAGAGAGATGACAGACATGTCTGCTCTTGAAGGGTCTTGAACATCAGGCCCTTAAACTTGAGCTTTACTCTATAGGCTGCAGACACGTCCTCAATTGCTTTGCGGAAGAATGTAACGTGAAGAGCGCTTTGCTCAGAAAGCTCAGGCTGGTGCCTGTGCACGTGAGGAGCAAGATATCAAGAGGGGAAGCAGGGAGGCTGATGGAGCTGCCACCGTAATCCTGTGAAGACCCCAGGGGACAGGAGGGACTGCAGACCAGAGACAGCCAGGAAGTAAAACCTGCAAGCTTTAGGACTGAGGGGAGACAGAGGAAGAGGGAAAGGGAGGAGGAGGGATGACATTTGAGTTTTGAAACAGTGAATGGAGAGAATTTTGTACATGCGGAAATTGGGAGCAAAAATGACTGGAAAGGAAAAAATAATTTTGCACTAGTACAGCCCACCCTGGTGCTCATCTCGATTGCAGCAATTACCAAGGCTGACCATCAGCTCTTGCCACAACTGCAGGAAATGGGAAAGATGGTTTTATTCAAATGAACAACGTTTACCACTTTTCTGGACGGGTCTATTACCCATTCCAGTGGGCCAGCTGTATGTCAATGTCCAGGGGGACTTTCAAGCTGGTCACCCCATTTCTGCAAACTTCCTCTCTCCCAACACACTCATCACTGCTTTCCCCTCATCCAAGGAGACAATGAATGGCAACAAGAAGAACACACACTTTGACATCAGGCAGAGAAACTTCCCAAGGCAATTCCTCCATGGCCCAGCTGTGAGTGACCAGCAGCAAGCTGCTCAAAGGGTCTACAGGTGCTGATGCTGGAAATGGCAGCAGGACTTTGCACTCCACACCATCAGGGAGTCCGTGTGTAAGGGCTTTTGCAACCATCCAAGGTTGCTTTCAGAATGGATGTTGCTTTATCCATCATATGCTACCGCAGGACCACCCTTGTGACCCACAGCACTGAGAACAGCTGGCTCCTAGACCCACCACCCTGCTCAGGGCAGCACAGGTGGATGAGCATTTGCCAGCTGATTCCAGGCAGAGCAAAGAGTCAGGGCAGACAGATCAGGCCAACTATCCAGCAAGGAATTAGCTGCTCCCTCAGCAGCCACGCAATACTGGCTCTGTACCATTCCTAGGGAGCATTTCGCTTCAAATGGACATTGTTACCATCAAAATTAATATCTTAGCATCTATGTGGCATTTTACACTTTTAAGTTCAAGATTTGATACTCTTAACAACTCTCAGAGCTACAGATCATTATGCCTATTTTAGTTGTTAATAATTATTTTGTTAATAAACAAAAATTTTTATTATATTATTAATTAGTTACTGTGTTCCAGGCATTGTACTAAAAGCTTAGCTTGCATGATCTTATTTAATCCTCAATTCCAAGTGAAAGGCAGTGTTAGTATCCCTGTCATACAGAGGAAAGAAATGAGACACTGAGAAGTCAGTTGCCCAAGGTCACATACAAGTTTGCACTGACTAGCTTCACAGCCCACCCTGCTGACCACTGATCCCGGCTGCCCTACCAGGGGGCATCAAAAGGAAGCACAGAGTTGTTAAGCATTAAACAATACAGATCTGAGACTCAGTCTGTGTTCTCTTGCTCTGAAGCCTATGTTGTCTCTGCTACTCCTGCCTCTGTGTGTGCTGGGAAGAACATGAAGGGAAGACCCATTCCCATTGCAGAAGGTGTGAGACAATGTGGAGCATAAGAAGTCACCATTGCACACCCCTGGAATCCCCTTAGGTGTCTGTCTTTGCCACTCCCACAGTAGCTGAGTACTGCCTGCATTGGGACAGCCACTTCTTCCATCTGGCCCCTTCCTTGCTCTACTGGACCTCATAGTCAGTCATTTCGGTTGAACTCACAAACACCATACTCCCTTGACCTCCTTTCCGATAGCCCGCTCCATGAGCCTTGCCGGTATAAACACACGTTCTGGTCATTCTTCCAACCACCCAGAGGTCTACAAAAAATTCCTAAGACATGGAAGTTCCATCATTTCTCTTTTGTCTTGCTTTTCCAAAAGACCTTGGCTGCTGAGGCTGTGTCCAGGTGGTGGCAGAAACTGGGTACTGCAATGGCTTCGTTAGACCCCTTTCATGCCTTTTCCGTGGCTAATTCACATGCCTCTGTGACACAAAGGCAATCTTTGTATAAGGCAGACCTGATTTTATCACATTCCTGCTCAAAAACCTTCATTAACTCCTCATAACCTAGGAACAGATTCTAAACTCCTCAACCCACATCGAGTCAGAACCGGTCCCTGTTCTCTGCTCCATCAGGCCTTTGCTCCAGGGGGTACCCCTGCCTACCATGTCCTTTCCTTCAAGCTTAAGTCTGACCATCATTTTTTTTTCAAGGTTTAGCTCAAAATATCCTCTTCCATCAATTCTTTCCCAAACACCCCCTCTTAGAATGCTTTCTTCATGGTATTCTCCAAACACATGTGTTTCCCATATTATAGTATATACTACCAACTATGCTGTGTTGGAATTAGTTTTATGAATGAGTCTTACATGCATTTATACTCCCTGTTTGATGGAGAGTACCTGAGGGATTAGATAGCATTCATTTTTATTTTTGTTTTCCATAAGATAATATTTAATGCATTGCAGACCCTGATGAGAGAGAACATATGGTCGACTTGAAAGTTAGAAGATGGGTAAGTAAAATGTTAGCTGATAACAGATGATCATGAACTAGCAGAGAAGTAGCTGGTTATCTCTGGGCTTCTTTCTGTCCTCAGGGTACCAGGTTGTCCACAGTACACACAAGCTTGCTGTGTGCACCAATAGTTTTTGAGTTTGCTCTGTTGTACCAAGCTCCATGCTAGGAGCTTTCTGGCCCAGAAACCAAGTGACACACAGACTCTGGCCATCCTAGGGGGCCTCTATGTCCTGATGGGGTACAGAATCAATAAGTAGTAAGGGACACATGAGCTGAACTCATAGGTAATTAAAGATTTAACAAGGATAAAACTTCTTGGTACAGAAAGTAGCATATGGTAAAGGCAAAGGAGCCTAAAAACAGAGAGAAGGCAGGGAAGAAGTCATCTCAAGTGGCCAATGAGCGAGACATGGCAGGGGTGACAGGAGGTGAGCCAAACCTTGGTGGGACCCAAGAATAAGGGGCCTTAAATGTGATGGAGGTTTGACTCCATTGCAGAGGTAGAGGAGAGTTCTCTGAGTTGTGTTGAATGAGTTTATTTTGTATCAGAAAAAGGACTAAATGAGACACTGTAATTTATTCTACTCTCAATTATTCCAGTTACACTATCTCTGGGTATCTGTTACTTCTTTTCCCACCATTTTGAATGAGATTTTTTTCAAACAGACATAAAAGTTCAAAGAATTTCATTAGCAATACTCATGATACCCACCTCCTAGACTCCACGTGGACATTGCCTACACTTGTTTTATCACATCCATCTATCCAGTCATCTTATTGTTGATACATTTCAAAAAAAGTTGCAGATATATGTACATTTTACTTCTAAATATCTCAACATTTGCATTTTTAGGTATAACGTACACCTAATGAAATGCACAAACTTGAACTGCACATTCCCACGTGCTCTGATCAATCCATTGCCCCATGTAACCTAATCCTGTAGCAAGTCACAGGACATTTTTCCATCACTCCAGAAAATTCCTTCATCCTTCTCCACCACATCCCAAAGGCAACCACTGCTCTGATGTTTGTTCACCAAGTTCGTTTTATTTAAACGTAATCACATAGTGTGTACTCTTCAGTGGCAGTATATACTCAAGTCAGCATGGTGATTTTGAGATTCATCCACATTCTAGCATATATCAGTTTTCTTCTGTCTTATTGCTCAGTAACACTGCCAGTTTGTTTAACTCCTGTCCTAGTAGTGGGCTTCTGACTTTTTTCAGTTTGGGCTATCATGAATAAAGCTACTATTTGTATTCTTATACATGCATTTTATGAATTTTTAATTCCTCTTCTGTAAATATCAAAGGGTAAGATTGCTGGGTCATGGTGTATCTATGATAACCGCATTTACCTTGCAAGGATGTGAGGATTCAACAGGATGCTGCATAGAATGTGCTTAGCTTAGTGCCTGGCATGGAGAAATCATCCTGATGATATGTGGCCAGCAATAGCATTGTCAAATGCGTTCTCCCGGTAATAAGAGTACTTAATAATAGTGTACAGTTGTTCCATGACGTTTTCATCTCCAGAATACTCTAAGACTACTCTTTCTCATAATCACTTTTAGCCCACTCTTTCACTATGCAAGACACGATTGAATTTGCCCAGGTACACACAGAATCCCACGCCGGTGTAGCAGGTCCTCTCGCACCGTAAGATGAATGAGGCAGGGCTCGTTTCAGCAGCACATGTACTAAAACTGGCACAATACAGAGAAGATTAGCATGGCCCCTGCACAAGGGCGACATGCAGATTCGTGAGGCGTTCCATATTTTTGAGCAGACACTTCACAGAAGAAGATGTACAAGCAATCAACAGGTATATGAAAAATGTTCAACCTCTCTAGTAATAAGAGAAATAAAAATCAAAACTACACTAAGATTCCATCTCACCCTAATTAGAATGGCGATTATCAAGAACACAAGCAATAATAGGTGTTGGCGAGGATGTGGGGAAAAAGGCACACTTATACATTGCTGGTGGGGTTGCAAATTGGTGCAGTCACTCTGGAAAGCAGTATGGAGATTCCTTAGAAAACTTGGAATGTAACCACCATTTGACCCAGCTATTCTGCTCCTTGGCCTACACCCAAAGGACTTAAAATCAGCATACTACAGAGATACAGCCACATCAATGTTCATAGCAGCTCAATTCACAACAGCTAGATTGTGGAACCAACCTAGATGCCCTTCAATAGATGAATGGATAAAGAAACTGTGGTATATATACACAATGAATATTATTCAACCATGAAGAAGAATAAAATTATGATATTTGCAGATAAATGGATGGAGTTGGAGAATATTATGCTAAGTGAAATAAGCCAATCCCAAAAAACCAAAGGCTGAATGATTTTTCTAATAAATAGTTGATGATACATAACAGGGGCTGGGGGAGGTAAGGGAAGAATGAAAGAAGGATGTTGTGTAGAGGGAAATGGGGGGTGGGGAGTGGGCAGGGGAAGGAAAGTTAATAGAATGAGGTAAACATCCGTACCCTATGTACATGTATGAAGACACATGTACTTCATGTACAACCAGAGAAATGATAGTTATACTCCATTTGTGTACAATGAATAAAAATTTTAAAAATAAATAGTTCAAATGGGAAAAAAAAAAGAATGATGCAGGCTTTCTTCTAAAAGAGCAGACTCCTTCCCCAAAAGGGTTTCCCACCATGAACAGGCACGTGTCTCCCGTACACACTGAGTTCCGGCAGCAGGTAGGATTGGGCATGGGGGAGTTCCAGAATCAGACTCTTTCTTATCCTGGCCTGTCCCTTAAAAGTGTATCACTTTGATCTAGATATTCTAGCTTACTGAGCCTCAGTTGCCCCACCAGCTACAGCAATATCTACCTCGCAGAATTATTCTGAGGATCAGGCACACAGGTAGGACCAAATCAATGACTGCTAACAGTGTACTTATGGATTAGGTTGGCATGAACACCAGTCTTTACATTGGCCACAAATAGTTCAGCACACAAATGAACACCTAAGTGACATCAACCAGCGGGGAAAGGAAATATAAAAATATATATATATATTTTAAAAGGATTTGGTCATTTATTACTCTTTTCCTGATTCTTTTACAAAAAACTTCACTTTTGTTTCACCCTTACACCTTTTCTCAAAGAAAAAAACAAAATATATTAACAAAATTCATTTATTCAGCAGACATATAATGAGGTCCTCCCTACATGGGGGTGTGTGCTAAATGCAAGGAAAATTCATAACTGGCAGAAGTCCTGGGCTCTCAGTCGACTCAGGGAACCAGATGCATAAGCAGTTTCAGATGAGTGGATGTTACTTGGGTTCGGAAGTGTTTGATCAATCCTGATGCTGTGCGTGAGAAAGGCTGCACAGGCTGCCCAATAAGGCAAGAGGCCCTGGGCCATGGAAGTGGATATGTCAGCAACTCAGAGTCTGACCCGTGCAGCATGTCAGGGTAGGGATACAATAAATGTCTGCATTAAGGGTTGGGGGTTGCAATGTCCACTACCCTGCACACCAAAAGTGCGCTGCACTTACAATAAAGGGCACGAGCAAATCCACAGGCTCCAGCTTTTCATGTGAGACATAAATGTGCCCGGAAGAGAAAGAGAAGCCAGAAAGAATAGGGAAAGGAGAGTACGGAAAGGAGGAGGAGCAAAACTAACAAGAAGAGAGGAGAGACGGAAAGAAAATAATATGAGCAGAGAAAAGAAGAAGAGAAGGAAAATGGACTGTAAAACCCAAGGAGAGACTCTGTACCTAGAAAATTTGGGGGAGATATCACAAACAAGGGAACACCTGAATGTGGCTTTGAAAGTTGAGTAGGAGTCTGAGAGAGCAAATCATTGCAGGTAGAGTCAAAGGGCATGGAACAGTGCAAGTCAGCATGTGGCCATGTCTGGTGCAGCTGGAATATGGTGGTGTATTTTTATTGGATCTGGACAAGGGTGAGGAATAGAGTCAGAGAGAAGGAAGGAAAATTGGACTCTGGTCATAAGAGGCTTTAGGTACCAAAATACAGGTTTGGTTGTTTTCCTGTGGCTAGTAGAGAGATGCAGAAGGGTTTCTATGGCAGGGGACAGTATAAGCAATAGTCAAAGTTGCTTTAATAAGAAATGTTCTGGTTGCAGCGTGGAAGTGACGTGGCTGTTGTGGTGTGCCTCCCGGATCCTGCTTGAAGAATGAATGACTTGAGATGCAGTTTCTGGGAATGTGCTCAGTTCCTTTAGGGGATTGCCTTTTTGGAATTGACCCATCAACCAAGGTCATCCCCACTTCTTGAGGTGGCCAGTGTCCATTGTCTGCTCAACATAGATAGCTCTAAAGGCCCAGTGTTATCACCCAACTCAGAAGAACTCTGAAGACCTGTCGTCTCATCTTTCCAAGTCCCAGTTGGATCCACCGAGGCTTCCACAGAAACCCCATCTCAGCCAGCTTCCCCTGCTCTCAATTCTGGCCTGTTCCTCTCCTTCCCTTTGCTTTTCCAGATGTCGATACCAAGAGCTCTCCCCGATAAACTTCTTTACACCAACTTGAGATGCTTGTCTGCTTCTCAGGAAACCTAACCAGGGACAGTAGAATAGATTGCAAAGGAAAGAGGGACGAGGCAGGAGGCAGGGGGCAGGTTGTGTGTGCTACGCACACTGCCTGATCCATGGCACCCTCTGTCCAGCACAGACCACACTCTTCCTCACGTCTCTTGCCACGGTGACCTTCCTAGCTCCTGGTGAGTCCCCTGGCCTCCAGGCTTATCAACAAGCTCCAAGGACCAATTAAATTTTCATCCTTTTTGAAAGGCACCAAAGAAGAGTCTTCCATAGACAATTGAAACATAAAAAAGGAAAACAGTACTGCCCCCAGAGAGCTCAGAACGGTGGAGGGGCGGGTGGACCACAGCGGCATGGAGGGGTGAAATAATGGAATGAGCTGGCTGCTTGTTTGTGCCACCTATCCTCTGTCCTGAAAACCAAGCCTTCAGAGGGTAAACCCTTTAAGTACTTTAATAGGCACTCTCTAAGCTCTTTAAATAAAGAAATGTATACATGTACATAGGTACACAAATTTTTAAAAATAATTTCAGAACGAAACTGCATACATAGTTTGTTAGTTTGCTTTTTCTTTCCATTTACATTACAATTGTCCCTCTGTATTCACCAGGGATTGGTTCCAGGAAATCCTCACCCCAGGGATATCAAAATCTGCAGATGCTGAAGTCCCTTATATAAAATGATGCAGTAATTACACATAACCTATGCACATTATCTCTGGATACTTATGATACTTAATATAATGTAAATGCTCTGTAAATAGCAGTTATACTGTACTGTTTGGGGAATCATGATGAGGGAAGCAAAGGTCTATACACGTTCAGAACAGAAACAACCATTGTGAGTCCAATGACAGTCCATTCGCTTGGCCGGTTGAGTCGGTAGAGAGGAATCCTGCATCCATGAAGGCCAACTGCACTCCTTCACATTCCCCTGACAGGAAGAAATAGAACCCTCAATTCAACAGGGGCCTCTGGGGTGTTTTTGTAAACTTGGGTTCTTATTCAAAATATAAATAAATTTTTGATATAAGGAAATCCAGGATCATGCTAACTTATAAGAAACTGGCAACTGGCCAAATGTCCTTCCTTCAAATGTACAATGTCTGGCCATCAGACATACACTTCCCCTGACCACATTCCCCCTGCTACACCCTACTCTGCTAGTTAGAAGAGTTCAGTTTAACTGTTTTACATAAGATTGTGGATATAAATAATATGCACAAAACATGTGTGGCATATAACAATTACTACACAATTAACACTTCTGTTTTCACCACCCATTTTAGGAAACAGAAATCATCATCCAAAAGTCTCACCCATTCCAATCCATTCCCTCTCAAACTTTAAAATCACACCATCAAATTTTGTGTTTATATTTCCTTGCTTAAATTTATGGTTGTACATAAATGTCTGCATTCTTAAACTATCACACACACACCACATACACATTTATGTATACACACATACATATTGTTTATGTTATTGAACTTTATATAAATGGAATCATACTGAATATGTCCTGTGGCTTTTTTTTTCCACTTCAATAGAATGACCCTGAAGTTAACTCACATGCATTTAATTGAAGGTAGGTTAATTTCATTAACTCCAAATCATAAACACCATGGCCATCCAATGTTAATAAAAGCCCCAGGTAGTCAGGAGGCAATAACCTCCCTCACTTTTCCCAAGAGGAAAGAGATATTTGCAAATCAGTGTCAGGATTTCCATCATGTAATGGTCCTGCTGGAAAACATTGTTCTTTTCCATTCCTCTCACCACCTCACTTCCCACAGGGATACCAGGTACATCGCTAATGTCACCATGGAAAAATGTGTCTGGTGAGACCTTCTCATAGAGCCAGGTACCATCACCCTATACCTCTGTGGGGGATAGGCATAGAATTCCCCACCCCATCACCCTCCTCTCTGCTCTGTTGCTTTCCTACCAAATGGTCCAGCTCCACAGCTAGCTGATGGGTACTAAGGAGACACCGCCATCATGAGCCCAAACCTTCCGGAACATCATTGCCCTGGGCTGGACTTTCGATCATGGCATTCTCAGCATACACTTGGAGAAATGGTTTTGGAGGAACTACCACCCTCTGATATTCAGGATTCATCACTTCACTTGATGTTTTGCTTCTGAGACAAATTTCCAAGCAAAAGAGGCAAGTCCACATGGAAGAAAGGTCATATCAAAAGCCATTGCCCTCGTCTTAGCCAGATAAAATGAGAGTCTGTTCTGCGGGCCTTCTACATTTAGCACATCCCTTTAGCAGCTGCTGGGAATTTCCCCCAAGAAGACAGAATTAGCACATTGGCTAGGCTGGCAAGCTAAGGGGCACTCTGGGTTCCAAATGTCAAAGATTTCCATCCCAGACACTCGATCTTTTTCTCATACAGCTTAATCTGCAAAGGCATCATTAACAAACCATGGACTTCTTTCCAAAGACTCTATTTGCCTGGTTTCAGGCAGGAAATTCTGGTTCTGAACCAGGCATTCTCCTTCACATATGATTCTCTGGGGACTCAGCAACTTGGATCTGAGGCTTCCCTGCTTAACCATCCCCACCAAGCGAGCACAACTGATCTGCCCCTCTGGGTCCCTCACTCGCTCCCTCGGGCTCCTGTCAGAGCCCCTGTAACATCTTCCTACTTTTATTTATTGAGTCAGTTTTATTCCTAAATTAAGAGGAGTAAAAAGTAGCAGTGTCTCATCCATCTCTCTCTAGCTTAGCCTCCAAGCTAGGCAAGGGGGAGCTTCTTGCTCTGAAAATAAGCCGGAAAGCACGAGAAACCTTAAACCAAGTCCTCAAGACAGAGTCCAAACTGGGGATAAGAAGTAAAACACCAAGTCTGAAATGTTAGGACGGGACAGTTCCTGAGAGCCAGAACCAGAAGTAAACCAGGTATTAAAATAAACCAGAGCTGACCAAGAATAGGCTAGGAAGACTTAGAACCATGAGTCAGCCAGGGTGAAACAGCGCCAAGGAAAATAGGTTGTAACTAAAATTTCAATAGCCTTGAATGCCTTTCTGTCCAATCTGGACTTTATTCGGTGAATAATGGTGAAACACCTCCATGGCTCTTGAGGTCAACGGGCTTTCACCTAATGGAGCCTGGGGTGAAGAAAGACTGTTGGAGCAAAGCGATGCTACTTCTCAGATCAACAGGAATTGAACTTGAACTCTGCCTCACCCCAGCGCTGGAGAAGGCAATGATGTGGCTCAAGAAGTCTTGGCACGAGGTTGGATTAACGCCATAAACTTAACTCTAACTGGTGGGTTTCGGAGATGGAGTCGAGTCCTCTGGGTCCCTCCTTCCCCTTTCAGTCCTCTCACTTACTCTCTGAACCTTGCATTGTCCTCTGCAGAGGATACTATGATCTTTCCCTCAAGGACTTCATCATCTGTAGAGCTAGAAGGCATGTTTGGGGGTTGTATTGTATGTGTGTAATTTTTTTTAATCCAGATAAAAAGTCTGCAATTTTACCTGTTGACAGTTTGCTAAGGGTTTTGTGATTCATTAAAAGCATCCATATTCCCGGCATGTCAAAGATGACGCTGAGCAGAGCAAGAGCTCACTGCACTTGACACATGTCTACAGGAATCCGGAGCCAAGAGGGTTGTGCCTGGACAATTTCTGAGAAATCTGGACGCCATATAGAGATTACCCCAAACTGAGATTATTCTGGGAAGATTTGCCTGCTTCCTACATTCTTAAGTCTCAAAGACCATCAAATTCTGCTACAAGTTCCTAAACTGAAAAGACTAGTCAACAATTTCATTTTATAAAGTCAGTGTTGATAAAAACAGAAAGAAAATGCAAGTAGAACATTTCAGACCAATATGGCCTCTTAAATGTCACCTAGCCCAATACCTTCCTGTTACAGCAGGTGAAGAAACCTAAGCCCCAAAAGAGAGACACATATTTACCAACAACCCAAATCTGAACAAAGGAAGAGCCAGGAAAAAGCATCATATTTTCAAACCTCAAATATCATGTCACAAAGACTGATGTGACCATGGTTTTACTTTTTTAATGATAGAATAGTGAAATATTACAAAAAGGAAATAACATTTTGAGAAATTTCCAGTTCAAATATTAAGGGAGAAATTTCCCAAAACCAAGGAGATAAACTGTTCAAATAACTGATACAAATCACAGAATGCCACAGTCCTGGTTAATTACATAAATTTTAGGACTGTGTGAATTGTGAATTCTGCAGGGGACCCAAGCTCTCCCCTCACCTCAACTATAATGTTCAGGGCATGGGAAGTTGAAATGATCAGTTTTGCTAAACTGAAGAGATGTGACAGAAGAAACCAATAAGCTTTTGAAAAAGCTCAAAATGAGGAGGTCCAAATGGGGACATAGCAGTTGGGGGTAAATGGATCTCCCTAATCCTACTGGCATCTCTCCAAAACTTGACCTGCAGAGACTCTGCACAAATGTTCAAAATACACAGATTCCCTGCCTGAGCCTCAGTTTCCACAGCCCTGAAATCAGGATCCTAAGACCCATCTCCGGGGGGATAATACAAGCAGTCTCAAAATCCCCTGGAAAACATGGCCTCATGGAAATGTAAGAGCATCTTTACTCAAATGTTTATGGGATCAGGGAAGTTTGCTTGAGATTCTGTAATTTCATGTACCTGCTTTTTGTAACAAATGACAAAAACATTCCACAGAGGAATAGCAGAACATGCTCTTCAAGAGAGAATGGAGAGAGGTATTTAACAACCCATCAAAACAACCATATGTCTTGCTGCCTGCCAGACCCAGTAACCAAGCCATTAATTTAAAAGGCAACACCAGAAAAAATGTGCACTTATTTTTTTTAGATTAATGGGATTCAGTGTACATCTAAGCAGTTACTCATCTAAAATGACATTTCAGTGGACACTGGTCACAACATACTAGTGCTCATCTGAACGTCTTCATCTCACATTGTTCCCAAAAGTGATACCCTGGGAGTAACATCGACCTAAAGATAGGAGAGCAGAGTCTATCCCCTTTTTGGCTCTTCCTTTACTGAGTAGTGGCTCAGACATGTTCTGTCCCCTGTCTGGATCTCTTTCCAGATTTCTCTGTGAAATAAAGGTTTGACCCAGAGGTGATATTTCTGAACACTGCCATTGTAAATTGAGTCTCTCATTCTAGCATTGGGTTTGGTTTGCTGATTTCCTAACATCTGTCTGTGACATCTACATGTAACAGGGAAGCTGGCTGCCCAGCTAGGACACCCAATGGCAGGTTCTTTGATTCTTCCTCTTCTTTGGAATATTGCAGGAAAAGATGAAAAGAAAAGACAGCTGACCAAGCACCAGGGCATTTTTCTTTGGTCATTTGTCTTTGTCCCTCATATTCCTCTCTGAACCACCTCAAACCTTCTATGCCAGTGCCCTCTATGTCAGTCATATACAGCCCCCAGATGCAGAGAACCACACACTTACATATGAGGCTTGAAATATAATGTTGACTAAAGCTAAAACTGCAGTTGTCACCTGGCACAAGAGAAGATGCAGGAACTATTTCTTGTGTCTAACAATCAATGGTGGAGACATTCTGAGTAGCCCTTAGAGAGAACTAGAACCATTAGTTGTTGAGAGTGGTAACAGAGGATAGAAGAACAGTTACTGAGATTGGGGGTTTCTGATGCCCTCCTGGCTGTGGCATGCCCAGTGCCTGGGAATATTTCTGTGCAAGGGCACAGGATACCTAGCTACTGCGGCAATGCCCTGCAAGAGTTCTGTCAGCTCTGATCTTGATCTCAGGCACACAGCTCCCAGGAAGGAAGGAACTCTTATGCTAGACAATCACAATGTTTCACCAGCTCCACTTCTCTGGTCCCTGCCCACCTTACCGATGGACTTTCTTGAGAGTTACACAAAGCTCCTAACATTGCACTTTGCAAGTGTGAATTGCAACTGCAGAAAAGCTACAAAGATGTCCTAGTTTCTGTAACTTTCCTGAATGCAAAGAATAATGGTTGCATAGTCTTTAACCTGATAATGAGACATACCTAAATAAAGATTGCTGGTGTAACTCTTCAGATCTGCATCTCCATCAGAGAGCAGAGCTCTACCTGATCCTAGCTTAATCTTCAAAATCTGTGTTTGTGAATCTTTATTTTCCAATTCCCCTTGGCCCTGGTCAGACCCATTTGGTCATGCTGGTCACTGCAATTAGTTACCAGAGAATCGGCATACACATCTGCATATTTTATGCTATTCCTAAACAATGCCAATGCAACAAAATGCTTATGACTCTGAAATATCTTAGAACAAATTGAATAGCTTGTTACTGTCTGGCAGTGCCGTGTGTGCTTTTACAAATGCTTTAGGTACAATTACAGGCTTTCAGTCAATAAGAACTATTAAGCAGTCTGCACCAAAGGGCACTCGATGCCTCCTTGAATTGCTATAATGTGTGTGACTGATGCACTGTGACTTTTGATGTGGGGGTGTTTGTGTGTGTGTGTGTGTGTGTGTGCACGCATGCACACATTTGGACCTATAATGGAATGTGAAACCTACCTAAGACTACTTCTGAATTTTCTAGACATATTTTACCTGTTAGATGTTAAACTGCAACTAAATTGCAAATCTTGCTGCATTTTAAGACTCCTTAAAGGAAACAGTGAGGAAATGCAGGGTGAAGGTTCGCAGTAGTCAGGAGCACCTGAGCC
Organism: Sciurus vulgaris; assembly: GCF_902686455.1. NCBI lineage: Eukaryota > Metazoa > Chordata > Mammalia > Rodentia > Sciuridae > Sciurus > Sciurus vulgaris. Next base: position 65,818,955 of record NC_136476.1, read on the forward strand.
AGGTTTTCTCTGCTCTTTTGTTTGGCCTGGACTTCATACTGATTGATGAAGTCCTCCTTCCTCTCCTGTCTTACTGCCTGGGTCCGCAGAGGTCATTCATTTTGCCTGCGTGGATCTACTCCTACAAGCTTAAAATTGGCCAGGGTGAGCTTAGATACCAGAAAATATAAAACATTATTCTGCACTGACCACATTTCCTGCCAAATGTCCAAGATCTTGACCTACGTGGCAGCCCTGCCCGATGGCAACTACAGGTACCCCTCCCATTTCCTATCATTAGCTCAGGACCTTCCCTCTGATGCTCTGAGCCTCTGTTCTGTCAGCTGTCTCCCAGGAGCTGCCACCCGCCAGTGCCACCAAGCTCTCCCCTCACTCAGGTTTGTGCTGATAACTCGGACTTTTGAGTTGCTGTTCGTGCTCACTTGTCTGGATATAATCATTGATAAAGCAGTAAAATACTTGGTTGGGGAAAGATGATGCATAGTCACTGGGACACCAGTGGAAGAACTTGGACAACATGTGACACTACTGACACAGTATGTGATCCTGCAGCCTGGGAGGACTGATCCATGACCGGCTAGTGGGGGAGCCAGAGTAGAAATCTTTCAGTTGGTCATTTCAGAGACCAGGAAGAAAACAGACAAGTCCCAGGAAGACATTTTGACAAGAACTGTGCACCAAAGACCCTCATATCATGCAGATTCATTGATGGGTCCACTGTCTAGAACCTACACCCTGCTGGGAACCGCCATTGTTGGGGCAGTAGCAATGGGCTATTTCCCAACACTGAAGACTTTTGAACCTCATTTTGGAATAAAAGCACATACGTATAAGGATGTTAATCAAACATTAAACATAATAAATAAGATCCCAGAATAGATGGTTTCTTACCAAATTATAGAAACTAACACAATGGAATACTACAAAAATCATGATATAGCAATGCATTTATTTACATGGGAAAATGTTCATAATAAAGTAAAAAAAAAACAGTGAAGCGTAGTTCGATCTTGTCCATAGAAAAACCTCTGGCTAGCTATATATCTAGATGCTAAATATACCTATTACTGGGTGGCGAAATTAAACTTCTTCTTGTTTTCATCTTCTTATGTGTATTTTCTAATTTTAAAAATGAATATATATTGTTTGTATAGTACCATGTGTGTAAGGTAAACAAAGGATTGATTTGTCTTCATGGCATTTAAGCCCTCCCCCAACACAGAGACTCTAGAAAACAGAGGACCTAAAACTGTCAATCACCAATGTCCTAGTCCCCACCCTGCTGTTGACCAAGTCCCCTCTTCATATGCACGCATGCAAATACACACACACACACACACACACACACACACACACACAAAGCTCACCTGGAGGCTCTTCTGCATCCTCTGGATATTTGTTGGCAGCAATAGCTAAATATCCAGTTCCTGGGACACAGGGTTATAATGGTAAGTTCTACAGTAATGGCAGGAAGTCTGATGGGCACAGCAGAACTGGAGCAACACGCTCAGAAGGACACCATGGCTGAAATAACACCGGCGCTCCGTGCATGATAAACAGGATGGACGGCCGCTCAGCTCAGGTGAACTCTGCAGTGTTTTCTTTTGGCCATGCTTCCCCTGCACCAAAACAAGGACTTGCCTTCAGGTCTCGCGGGCCCAGGAGATACTGTTATTTTGAGAGTTGTTTGGCAGCACTGCAGAGGATGTAAGAGCACTTGTTAGGCCTCCATCTAAACACTCCACCCACTCCAGGGACCATAAACATTATTATTATTCTGAGTTGACAGATGAGATTTTCAGATATGTAGATAGAGGGCAAGATGAAAATCATCAGGTGGTCAAGAATCCAAAAGAAGATAATAAATGTGATCCAATTTGTTTACAAATTAGAATTGTATTTTAAATGAATTTGTGGAAGAATAAATACATTTTCTCAAACATCAGGTCAAGATTAAGTTCAACACCAAATGCTACTCTTTAGACCTACAGGGGTGCTAAGGGTTTGGTTCTAAGAAGATAATGCACCTGAAAGTCCTCTACACCATTTGTGAGGGGTTCATATTGTTGGTGTGAGTAATAGTAAAAGAACAAGACTTAGTTATTTTCTGATTTCTTAAGAACACTCACTTGGGTTGAGAGTGTAGCTCAGTGACAGAGCGCTTGCCTACCATGCTCAAGGCCCTGGGTTCAATCCCCAGCACTGCAAAAAGACAAAACAAAAACCTCACCTTCACAAAAGGCTGCCATTACTCATAGTGTTAGGATATATAGGAGCACATTCAGAACGTCACTCCTTCCCTTTGTTGGAAAGACTGACTCCACATCGAGAACCCTCAGAAACATGTAAAGAATGAGAGAAAGGCATCTTCCTTGAACTAGCCCTGTCAGTCCTTGCTTTAATATGTTAAAAATAGTGCACCTGAAGGGAAATGTCATTCAAAATTACCAAGCCACTGCTAAAACTTCTGTCCCCAAGCCACTTCTGAAACAATCAAGAATTTATGTCTCTAAAAATACTTGTACAAAGTAATATTTATGGAGCTCATCAGGGTCACTTCCATATGGTTTTCTTTACTGACCATGAAAGGAATAGGGGAACCATGTCTTATGGACACAACTCTGAACCTAAGAGAGACCAGGGGACCTGCCCAAGGCCCCACAGGTAGAAACTTTGGCCAGGCCTTTGGTCTGTAATTTTTTATTCTGATGCTCTTTCTACTTGAAATGATCTGCCTATCTCAACCTGCCCCTTTGAGTAGCACCATGACACATGGGACGGGTTTACTACTAAAAAGCCCCTTGTTTCTGCAGACGTACAGCTTATGGGAAATGACTTGGCTAGGGAGGTCACCCTGCACCCTGATTGTGACCTGCTGGTTGCCTAACTCATGATTGCACTGAAGTCAGAGTTATCCTGATTGCCCATCATCACATGACCAGGCCGTGCAGGAAAGGTGTTTCCTCCCAAACCTGAGCAATTGGATCATTGTTTACAATGGAAATAACATTGGGGGGCTGACCCAGGATGAAACAGCAGGTGGTGTAATCTAAAATCACGTTCTGCTAACAGGAAGAGGTGCAGGTTCCTGATGCACAGCAGTGATTTGTGACTGTCGTTCTTATTCAGGCTCCATTTGAGCTGGAAATAACATAATGAACCAAGGCCTGCACTTAGATACTTCATTAGAATTAAATGAAAAAATGTCCTTCCCAAACTGGTAGAAAACATTTGAGAAGGTATTTGGTGGCAATGGAAAAAGTCCGGGTTCTATAATCCTATAATCCTGAATTGTGATACTAAAGCATATGATCTTGAGCCAGGTATTTAACCTTTCTGATCCTTCATTTCTTCCTATGTGAGTGTAAGTTTCTGTAGATCTCACACCTCTGTCTTGACAGAGCCAGAAATCAAATTCAGATTCCACCCAGGGGAGGCCCGTGAACCATTGAAATGGGTGTGCATCCTAGAGGGTTCATGTGCTCCCACGTGGAGGGCAGGGGGACTGGCTGTACACTGGGGGACACCTGAGACCTAGTGATGGTGGAGGATGCATAAGAGAAGTTTTAGGGAAAGAAAATATTGGTGGAATATAGATGCCTGTATAAAAAATTCCGAATCAAAACAACAGCAGAACTCAAAGCCCAGAGGTAGTAGACAGAAGCTATCTGAGATTCTGATGACAGATTTCCATCAAGATTTGGTTCCGTTTTGCTGGGTGTGGTGATGTGCACCTGTAATTCCTGCAATGCAGGAGCCTGAGACAGAAGGATTCCAAGTTCAAGGCCAGCTTCAGCAACTTAGTGAAGCCCTAAGCAAATTAGTGAGACCCTGTCTCTCAAAATTAAAAATTAAAAAGACTGGTGGTGTGACTCAGAGGTAAGGCACCCCTAAGTTCAAGCCCTAGTACCAGGAAAAAAAAAAAAAAAAAAAAGATTTGGTTCAATTTAATTAGAAAAATCAAAATCCTAAAAGCCCCCTGAACTCATTTCAATCCAACAAGTTATCTGACACTCACCAAGCATGTATGCCGGCCAGATACTGCTACACAGGGTTCACAAGAGAATTTAGAATCCAGAGGATGAAATGGACATACAGATATACAAAGTGTCAAGCTATAAATTAAACAGTCTGAAAAGATTTTTTTAAATATGAATGAAACTCAAAGAGAAAATTTGACAAACTTAAATTTCCAGTTGGCTCTCTAGAGTGAGGTGATGTGTAATCTCTTTTTCTCCTGGGGCAATGCTCTCTTTGATCCTCTTTGCTATTTTTGCATGATTTCTCCTTCTAGTTCATATTTCCTAATTTAAAAAAAAAAAAAATCCCCAGGTCCATTAAAGCACACGCCATGAGAGCCACCTCACTGCCGGCAACCTCAGTCACAGCAGAGGTTGGGACTTGGTGAGTTTTCTCCCTGCTTCTCACTTCTATCATCTTGGGGCTCCATGACTTCAGTGTCCACGTGGATGGCCCCTCCCCGGCTCTGCCCTCTCACTGCCAGCCTAGGTGCATCTTGGATCTTACTGATCAACACCGAACCATCCCACCTGGGATGCCCCTCCTCTCTGACCAGCCTGCATCTCTCCCATGCCCGCGCAGACAACGCTCTGGTCCAGTGAGGAACTCAAATTCACTGGTTCAGCGATTTGTTACTGTCCATCACCTCCAATGTATTCTCCAGTTCCTCTCCCCCTGACGGGTTCCTATCGTCTGTTTCTTCATCACCCCCTTTTCCCGTCAGTTCCCTTGCCTCTCTGCATCTATCTGCCCTGGAAACACTCATTTGCACTGCTCTGCTCTGTGGGTAGGGGCCATGAACACAGGCTCTCCACATTTGCCACATGGGACTTAGAGGCTGGATGGGTTATTTCTGAGCATGGCGACCTTTCACTCCAGCCAACAAGTTAGTAGCCTCTTGCATATATGTTCTTCTAAGCAGGTAAAAGAAATTAAAGCCTCATCAATTGAGGCAGATTAGAAGAAAACTAAAGGGAGGAGGGAAGAAAGGAAATTTGAATCCATATCTGAAAATTAAGTTTCTGGCTTAAAAATGAATAAAGTAATTGAAACTGCTAAAGAATGACTCTCAGAATTCAGGCCTATTAAATAATAATGAGAAGCCTTTCCTATTTGGATTTAGCACATGGCCTGCTGACTTGTAAGTCAAGGATGGTGGATTTCTAAATAGAATCACTTTTAATTCAAGCAGCACTCATTAGCACCTTGTTAACCCTGAAGAATTATTTAACAAATTTCCTGGTAGAATAGAGAAATAAAAAGGTAAAATTTATGACATGCCTATAATCACAAAGTTAATTAATATTCATCATAAAATTTTTGAAAAATAGAGACAAGAAATGCCAGGAACAAAGTGAGCATCCAATAATTATTTTCCCATACCATTAACAATTATTTGTAGATATCATAATGACTGCATTCTATTTGATACTAAGTGGCAAAAATTGAATCATTCCCCTATTGTTGGACATTTAAATTGCTGTTTTAAAACATTACAAAAAGCACTGCTCAAAATAACTATGTAAAGAAACAATGTGCACAATTCTGACTGTTGGTTTTTGTTAAATCAGATTGAAAAAATGTAGGTTAAAAGAGTCAATGGATGTGATTAGCTTTAGGGGTTTTGATCTGCAAAGCAATTTGCCTTCTAGAAAGCTTGTACCTAGTAGTGACTTTTACTCCACAGAAGGAAGAGTTCCTTAGAGGACAAACCAAAGCACAAAATAGCTTGAAGACAGTGAGAAAGTTTAAGTTCAGACCTGGCTAATATTGGGCCCAGGGATAATGATGCAGCTCAAGACCCCCACAACAGAGTAATTACAAGGGTCCTATCGTTCTGAGAAGCATACTGCTGCCTGCCAGCATTAGAATATTTCTACAACAAAATCAGCAAATGTTCTGGTCTTATGTGGATCTCAATCCTTCATCCATACAACGATCTTCTACCAAAGGTTTCCATACTGAAAGGTTCATCCAAATGCCTTGAAGGCATGTTAAAATTCACAAAACACACACACACACACACACACACACACACACATATCACCTACATTCCTGCATCGCTGTACCTACCCTCTAAAAAGAATCTAACTCAATAAATTTCACACTAGGGTAGAAATTTGTGCTTTTAGCTTGGGTAATTCAGGTACAAATAAGCTTCTTATTGGAGCTAATTTATAAAGAGCTATCAAGCTCAGAATATTTAAGAATCTCTCATGAGAGCATTTGAACTTCTTCCTAAATATGATGAGGGAGTCTCTAAAATTTTTTTATTTTACAATATTTTTGTGACCATTTTGTCATCATAGTTCAATATTAGTTTCTTTCAAAGGATCCTCAAATCCATCTATATGCTTATTTTCATAATCCCCTGGTTGTATAATCAAAACTCTTTGTTCCTTGGATATTCTGCCTAAAACATAGGTTGACACACAGTTTAATACACAGGGCATTTATTTAGACTTCTTTATCTGTGCTCTCACGGTACTTCCTTCCTACCTCCATCCTCTGGCCCAAGATAGTAACAGTTGGCGTAAGTCTGATTCTACCACCAGGCATGTTTCTTATTGAGCTGGCCTTCCCTCCCTCTCATCTTCCCATTAGCAATAACAACAATAAGGAGTAAGACATTTGTGGAGTACGTGCAGAGAGTCAGAAGATTACAGAGAACTTTTATAGAGATCAACTTGACTCCTTGACTTTGGTCAATGAGACCTTATAGCTCATTAGAAGTAATGGAATTTATTAAATTCACCAATTTGAATAAACCTAAAACATACTTTCCTCCAAGAGACAGACAAAACTTCATATGTATGGTTCAGATGTAATTTTTAGGTATAATATAATTTTACATTTATAAAAATAAGCACCTGTCAAGGACTTTATTGAACTCATTAATTCATGAGGGAATTAGTAAGATGTTATGACCAGTCTAAAGAACATTGGAGAAACTAGTATAAATTAGCAATTTAATATATTTCTGTGTTAGATACAAAAATGGCCCTTGCCTAGCAAGCCAGTATCTTTAATATTTGAGGCTTTTTTTTCCACCAAACAGGAATTATCTGCCTCTGTACCAGACAAGAATATACAAGTTGTCCTATGTCCCTACAGAGCTGTAAAATAGTCCTGTCAATATAAAGTTAAGCCCAGCACTGCATTGACACAACATGCAAACTTCACATGCTCTTCTCCAAGCCTGGCATCATTTTCATGATAACCTGAAGGCAGTGAAGATATCACATTTGAAGGACCAGTGCCAATAGTCAGTAAGCAGGCAACAAGTCCTTTCGTAGAAGCACGATGCAGTTCCTCGGACCAACCCACCGATAAATAAGAGAGAGAGGAGTGGGGGAAAGAGGAACGGGGGCGGAAGTAAGGAAAAAAAATTAAAAACCAGGAGAAAAGAGAACTGCAAGTTTTAGCCCTCATACTTCATGCCTGGAATTTGGGTTCACCCAAAATATGTTGTTTGCTTAGAGATTTTATTCAACAATGTTTACAGTTCTGTCAAAATCAAAGCAATTGGAACTGCATACTAATAGTATCTGAATAAATATAGCATTATGTTGAAAGACTAGAGGAAAGCTAAACTTCCTTATGGCTAGTTCATCTCATATTTGATTTACATTGATGGCAAATAATGTGTGGTTAAACCAAATATGCTATAAGTTCATTATTAAAGTATTTGTCTAAATTACTTCATTTTATTTTTTTTTTATTGTAAACAAATGGGATACATGTTGTTTCTCTGTTTGTACATGGCATAAAGGCATACCATTTGTGTAATCATAAATTTACATAGAGTAATGTTGTTTGATTCATTCTGTTATTTTTCCCTTCCCCCCACCCCTCCCACCCCTCTTTACCCTCTATACAGTACTTCCTTCCTCCATACTTGCCCCCCTCCCTAACCCTAACTCTAACCCTATCACTAACCCTTCCCTCCCCCCCACTATGTGTCATCCTCCACTTATTAGCGATATCATTCGTCCTTTGGCTTTTTGAGATTGGCTTATCTCACTTAGCATGATATTCTCCAATTTCATCCATTTGCCTGCAAATGCCATAATTTTATCATTCTTTATGGCTGAGTAATATTCCATTGTATATATATACCACGGTTTCTTTATCCACTCATCAATTGAAGGGCATCTAGGTTGGTTCCACCGTCTGGCTATTGTGAATTGAGCAGCTATGAACATTGATGTGGCTGTATCTCTGTAGTATGCTGATTTTAAGTCCTTTGGGTATAGGCCAAGGAGTGGGATAGCTGGGTCAAATGGAGGGTCCATTCCAAGTTTTCTAAGGAATCTCCACACTGCTTTCCAGAGTGGCTGCACTAATTTGCAGCCCCACCAGCAATGTATGAGTGTACCTTTCTCCCCACATCCTCGCCAACACCTGTTGTTGCTCGTATTCTTGATAATCGCCATTTTAATTGGGGTGAGATGGAATCTTAGGGTGGTTTTGATTTGCGTTTCTCTTATTACTAGAGATGTTGAACATTTTTCCATATGTTTGTTGATTGCTTGTAGATCTTCTTCTGTGAAGTGTCTATTCATTTCCTTAGCCCATTTGTCGACTGGATTATTTGAATTCTTGGAGTAGAGTTTTTTGAGTTCTTTATAGATTCTGGAGATTAGTGCTCTATCTGAAGTATGATTGGCAAAGACATTCTCCCACTCTGTAGGCTCTTTCTTTGCATTGCTGATAGTTTCCTTTGCTGAGAGAAAGCTTTTTAGTTTGAATCTATCCCAGTGGTTGATTCTAGCTTTTATTTCTTGTGCTATGGGAGTCCTATTAAGGAAGTCTGGTCCTAGACCAACAAGGTGAAGATTTGGACCTACTTTTTCTTCTATAATCTGCAGGGTCTCTGGTCTGATTCTGAGGTCCTTAATCCATTTTGAGTTTAGTTTCGTGCATGGTGAGAGATATGGGTTTAGTTTCATTCTGTTGCATATGGTTTTCCAATTCTCCTAGCACCATTTGTTGAAGAGGCTATCTTTTCTCCATTGCATATTTTTGGCACCTTTGTCTAGTATGAGAAAATTGTATTTATTTGGGTTTGTGTCGGTGTCTTCTACTCTGTACCATTGATCTACCTTTCTATTTTGGTACCAATACCATGCCGTTTTTGTTACTATTGCTTTGTAGTAGAGTTGAAGATCTGGTATTGCAATACCCCCTGTTTCACTCTTCCTGCTAAGGATTGCTTTAGCTATTCTGGGTTTCTTATTCTTCCAGATGAATTTCATAATTGCTTGCTCTATTTCTGTAAGGTATGTCATTGGGATTTTAATTGGAATTGCATTGAATTTGTATAGCACTTTAGGTAGTATGGCCATTTTGACAATATTAATTCTTCCTATCCAAGAACATGGAAGATCTTTCCATCTTCTAAGGTGTTCTTTAATTTCTTTCTTTAGTGTTGTATAGTTCTCATTGTAGAGGTCTTTCACCTCTTTTGTGAGATTGATTCCCAAGTATTTTATTTTTTTTGAGGCTATTGTGAATGGGGTAGTTTTCCTCATTTCTCTTTCTGAAGATTCATCACTTATGTATAAAAATGCATTGGATTTATGGGCATTGATCTTGTATCCTGCTACTTTACTGAATTCACTTATGAGTTCTAAAAGTTTTCTGGTGGAATTTCCAGGTTCCTCTAAATATATAATCATGTCATCAGCGAACAGGGATAGTTTGAGTTCTTCTTTTCCAATTCGTATCCCTTTAATTTCTTTGGTTTGTCTAATTGCTCTGGCCAGAGTCTCAAGAATGATGTTGAATAGAAGTGGTGAAAGAGGGCATCCCTGCCTTGTTCCAGTTTTTAGGGGGAATGTTTTCAGTTTTTCACCATTTAGAATGATATTAGCCATGGGCTTAGCATAAATGGCCTTTACAATGTTAAGGAATGTTCCCACTATCCCTATTTTTTCTAGTGTTTTGAGCATGAAGGGGTGCTGTATTTTATCAAATGCTTTTTCTGCATCTATTGAAATAATCATGTGATTCTTGACTTTTTAAGTCTATTGATATGGTGAATTACGTTTATTGATTTCCTCATGTTGAACCAACCTTGCATCCCTGGGATGAAACCCACTTGATCATGGTGCACTATCTTTTTAATATGTTTTTGTATGCGATTTGCTAAAATTTTGTTGAGAATTTTTGCGTCAATGTTCATTAAGGATATTGGTCTGAAATTTTCTTTCCTTGATGAGTCTCTGTCTGGTTTAGGTATCAGTGTGATATTGGCTTCATAGAATGAGTTTGGGAGGGTTCCCTCCTCTTCTATTTTATGGAATACTTTGAGAAGTATTGGAATGAGCTCTTCTTTAAAGGTTTTGTAGAACTCGGCTGAGAACCCATCTGGTCCCGGACTTTTCTTTGTTGGTAGGCTTTTGATGACTTCTTCTATTTCAGTACTTGAAATTCGTCTATTTAAATTGTGTATGTCCTCCTCATTCAGTTTAGGCAATTCATATGTCTCTAGAAACCTGTTGATGTCTTCGAAATTTTCTATTTTTTTGGAGTATAGATTTTCAAAATAGCTTCTAATTATGTTTTGTATTTCAATCCTGTCTGTTGTGATATTTCCTTGTTCATTCCGAATTTTAGTGATTTGGGTTTTCTCTCGTCTTCTCTTTGTTAGTGTGGCTAAAGGTTTATCAATTTTGTTTATTTTTTCGAAGAACCAACTATTTATTTTGTCAATTTTTTGTATTGTTTCTTTTGTTTCAATTTCATTGATTTCAGCTCTGAGTTTAACTATTTCCTGTCTTCTACTACTTTTGGTGCTGTTCTGTTCTTCTTTTTCTAGGGCTTTGAGCTGTAGTGTTAGGTCGTTTATTTGTTGAGTTTTACTTCTTTTATTAAATGCACTCTATGAAATAAATTTCCCTCTAAGTACTGCTTTCATAGTGTCCCAGAGATTTTGATATGATGTTTCTTTGTTCTCATTTACCTCTAAGAATTTTTTAATTTCCTTCCTAATATCTTCTGTTATCCATTCATCATATAATAGCATATTGTTTAATCTCCAGATGTTGGAATAGTTTCTGTGTTTTACTCTTTCATTTATTTCTAACTTCAATCCATTATGATCTGATAGAATACATGGTAGTGTCTCTATCTTCTTGTATTTGCTAACATTAGCTTTGTGGCATAATATATGGTCTATTTTAGAGAAGGATCCATGTGCTGCTGAGAAGAAAGTGTATTCGCTCTTGATTGGATGGTATATTCTATAAATGTCCGTTAAGTCTAAATTATTGATTGTGTTATTGAGATCTATGGTTTCTTTGTTTAATTTTTGTCTGGAAGATCTGTCCAGTGGTGAGAGAGGCGTGTTAAAATCACCTAGTATTATTGTGTTATGGTCTATTTGATTTCTGAAATTGAGAAGGATTTGTTTGACATACATGGATGAGCCACTGTTTGGGGCATAGATGTTTATGATTGCTATATCTTGCTGATTTATGCTTCCCTTAAGCAGTATGAAATGACCTTCTTTATCCCTTCTGACTAACTTTGGCTTGAAGTCCACATTATCTGAAATGAGGATGGATACTCCAGCTTTTTTGCTGAGTCCATGTGCATGGTATGTTTTTCCCCATCCTTTCACCTTTAGTCTATGGGTATCTTTTTCTATGAGGTGAGTCTCTTGCAGGCAACATATTGTTGGATCTTTCTTTTTAATCCAATCTGCCAGTCTATGTCTTTTGATTGATGAATTCAGGCCATTAACATTCAGTTTTATGATAGAGATATGATTTGGTTTCCCGGTCATTTGGTTCATTTTTTAAATTTTATTTATTTATTTGTTTGACACAACTTGTTTCCTCCTTTATTTGACAATTCCTTTAGGATAATTCCTCCCTTTGCTGATTTGCTTCTTTGTTTTTCATCTCTTCCTCATGGAATATTTTGCTGAGAATGTTCTATAATGCTGGCTTTCTTTTTGTAAATTCTTTTAGCTTTTGTTTATCATGGAAGGATTTTATTTCATCATCAAATTTGAAGGTAAGTTTTGCTGGGTATAAGATTCTTGGTTGGCATCCATTTTCTTTCAGGGCTTGAAAAATGTTGTTCCAGGCCCTTCTAGCTTTTAGGGTCTGGATTGAAAAATCTGCTGAAATCCGTATTGGTTTCCCCCTGAATGTTATTTGGTTCTTTTCCCTCGTGGCCTTTAAAATTCTGTCTTTATTTTGTATGTTAGGTATTTTCATTATAATGTGCCTTGGTGTGGGTCTGTTGTAATTTTGTGTATTTGGAGTCCTATAAGCCTCTTGAACTTGATTTTCCATTTCATTCTTCAGATTTGGGAAATTTTCTGATATTATTTCATTGAATAAATTGTTCATTCCTTTGGCTTGTTTCTCTAGGCCTTCCTCAATCCCAATAATTCTTAAATTTGGCCTTTTCATGATATCCCATAGTTCTTATAGATTCTGTTCATGATTTCTTACCATCTTCTCTGTTTGTTCAACTTTGTTTTCAAGGTTAAATATTTTGTCTTCAATGTCTGAGGTTCTGTCTTCCAGGTGTTCTATCCTATTGGATATGCTTTCTATGGAGTTCTTAATTTGGTTTATTGTTTCCTTCATGTCAAGGATTTCTGTTTGGTTTTTTTTCAATATCTCTAACTCTTTATTGAAATGATCTTTTGCTTCCTGTATTTGCTCTTTTAACTGTCGATTGGTGCGATCATTCAATGCTTGCATTTGCTCTTTCATCTCATCGTTTGCTTCTCTGATCTTTTTAATTATGTACATTCTGAACTCCTTTTCTGTCATTTCTTCTGCCATGCTGTCATTGGGTTTTATTGATGTAACATCTAGATTTGTTTGCAGCATTTTCTTTCCTTGTTTTCTCATATTGTTCAGGTATCAGTGAACCGCTGAGATATTGCAGATTTCCTCTATTGACTTACCATGTCCCTGAAGATTTCTATATATATCCCCCCTTAGCCTTCAGTAGGCTGAAGTCTTGGAGGAAGTTGATAATGCGGTGCTCCACAAGGAAGCTGCCTCTCTAGGAGTGGTGGCCTTCAGGTGGGGTATAATCCCTGCTAGTGGGCAGAGGTGCCTCCAGTTGTTGACCAATGGTCATCCAAAGGGGACCTAGGCTGCGGGCTGAGGCAAGGCCTGTTTGGGCCTGAGTCTCTGGTTTTACCGTCCTCGTGGGGAAACCTCACCTGGCAGGAAAGACTCACCCGGTGCGGAGGTCTCGCTGGTCAGTTCCCTCCTAGAGGTTCCCCTCAATTTACAGCTACCGCCTGGGCTGGGCTGTCTTCCTCTGCAAAGTTCCCAGGGGCCCGGCCCTACCTCCTGGGCCTGGGAGCCTCACCCTTCGCAGATGAATCTCCTTAGGCTGCTCCTCCTCAGAGAATCTGCCCGCAGGCCTGGAACCTTTGCTCCGCCCTAAGCCTATCTTTGTGGGGCTCTTCCACCAAGAAGCCTCCTAGATCCTGGGACCCTGCTCTGCACCTAATCGCCTGGCTATGCGGCCCCTCCTCTGAGCAGCCACCTGGGGCCCCGTACAATCTCTCTGAGTCCCAGAGACCCGCCACATGCCTCTTCCTCCAGACAGCCGCCCAGTATTCCGGTGCGGTCACTAGGAGTCCAAGAAACTCACTGCGTGCCTCCACCTCCCACCAACCACCCGTAGCCCTGGGCAATCAATCACTCCTAGTCGAAGTGACCCTCCCCGTTCCTCCTCCTTCTCCAGATAACCCCCCGGGTGTTCAGGAGCGGTCGCTCTGAGTGGCTCTGAATCCACGTGACCCGCAGCACGGGTCCTCTGGGCAACCGCCCAGAGCTCTGGTGCGGCCACTCAAGACCAAGCGACCCACCGTGCTTCCCCTCCAGGCAGCCCCCCTGTGTTCAGGAGCTGTCACTTTAAGTCCAAACAACTCACCACTCGCCTTCTCCTCTGAGCAGCCGCCTGGAGCGCTAATGCAGTCACTGCGAGTCCAAACGCCCCGCCGCGCTCCTCTTCCTCCTCCTCCTACTCCTCCGGGCAGGCCCCGGGGTTCAGAAGTGGTCTGAGTCCAAACAGCTCGCCACACAGCCCCTCCTCTGGCAACCGCCTGCAGCTCTGGTGTAGTCACTCTGAATCCAAGCGGCCGCGCTCCTCTTCCTCCTCCTCGTCCTCAGGGCAGGCCCCGGGGTTCAGAAGCAGTCGTTCTGAGTCCAAACAGCTCGCCGCGCAGCTTCTCCTCTGGCAACCGCCTGTAGCTCTGGTCTTCATTTTATTTTTGATGTACATTGTCATTGAATTTTTATTCTTTTAGTATGACAACATTTTTAGAAAAGAAAGAACTTTTCAGAAGTTTCACATGTAAATGTCCAAATCCTTCTGATCTGAAGATGGTATCGTGCCATCTTTAGATTGAAGCTGAGCAAAAAAAGAAATAACCTAGATGTTTGTAGAACTTAAGTTATTTGCACTTTGAGCTTTTAATTCATATTGAAGGAAGAAAGCCCCAGAAGAAAGCATTCTTCAGAAATGACCAAGACTGTGGTGGGTTTGGAACAATTGGAATGGGTCAATCATTTGTATGAATGTCTATATAAAAATCTCTTGCAGTCCCCCTACCCTTTGGTTTGACTAACCAGAAATACCTTCAAACAAGTCTTTATAGAAGTGCCATGAAATTCCTAATTTTGGTTTTTAGTGCAAATCAGAAATCATGATGATAGTAACAAATGGAAACACAATAGCCATATTTTTAAAGTTTCCCAGTGTCAGTCAACATTTCAGTCATCTAAAATTCAGTGTAATAACTAAATCATTGCCAAAATATGACCCCCTCTGTAAAGACAAAACAGCACCCATCCAGACTCACATGTTCTGTGCTGATTGGACGCAGGCTCTCCTGACCCCTTTCATGAATGGTTTCATGCATACTGGAAGTTGCCAGAGAGGAAGAGTTACTAAATCAGTCCCTTCTGCCCCCACACTGGAATAGGACTGCAAAGAGATTTACCATTATTGAGTGTCATTACAGCCAGGCACTTTGAAACACTGTCTGATTCAATCCTGCCTCTCCCCGTGAGGCACATTTAACCTCTTCCTTTCAACTAGTCAGGAGACCAAGGCTCAGTGAACCTGGGCAGCTCTCCAGGATCACACAGCACCATACACCAAGGATTGGTAAAATTCACTTCCATTGGCAAGAATTCCCTATCGCAGGCATCTTCAGGCTTTTAACCATGGAACCAAAGGTACTGGTCAATGAAAAGAAAAATACCTCTTCCATGATTAGCCTTTGAGAAGGCCCAAATCAGGAAAGAGATTTGGACTCTGGTGTTCTCAATCCAAGTCCAAACACTTTCTCCTACTTTATCAAGTGGGGATGGACCAGAAAGCCTTTTAGTAGCTCCATAGATGTTTTGCATCACAGATTCTTGGTTCAGTCTAGGGTTGAGATGGGAAGGCCTGGCTCTCAGAACACAGTCATACCCTGGGTGTGCCCTCAAAGGAATGTGTAGCTCTGCCAGTATCTGTAGTGCCCCACTTAAGTCACACATAGGCTTCTAAACTTCAAAAGCTTACACCAGTTATGGAGAGAGCCTGGGACAACTGTCCATTGTTTTTCTAAGAGCTGACCCATTCTGAATGTGATGCTAATGGGATGTAATGAGAAAACTCACAACATAATCCCTCTCCCCATGTGCTGAAAGTTCATATTTTAAATCTTTGTAATTAATCATTCGACAGGTACGTTACCAATGAGACCTGCCAAATCATAAACAATGACCTGTCAAAGTCCAGAGCTATGACAGAAAAGAAAAACAACAAGGTATTCAGCTATCCAAAAGCAACAAAAAAGATACAACTAACTCTTGGGAAAACTGACAGGCTAAACTTCACTCAAATTTATTTAGACTGAATGTTCTTGAGATGTGGTTAGTTTTGTTGATCTACTCTTGCCAAGAGCAGGAAGGCTTGTACAAATTAGCCTAAAATGTAGTTGTTGTACTCAGTAGGTTTCATCAGGGTTCAAATCTTAAACACCTTGACCAATAGCTTCATAGGGTTCAACGACTCTGAAATATAATTTTAGGTAAATCCACTGATGTCTCACCACGTCCTATATGTCAATGTTAGATACCACAGTGGGTCTAATACAGTGACCCAGCATGGTGCTATATTTGAATGAGTGGGAGTAGATAGACGCACAATCATTCTTGACCTCAGCTCTTTCCAAGGCAACAAGCTCAATTATGCTTTAGTCATTTTCTTAGCACTGATTTAGTGTCAGGCTCCAAGAATAGCATTGAGAATGCAGAAATAACCAAAGCACAGTTCCTCTAAAAAGTACAAAGCTATAGAGAAATATAGTCAAATAAATCACCAACTATACGATAGTCTGGGGGCATTCATCCAGAACTTTGCAAACCTTAAACCCAGAACCATCAGAACTTAGAGAAGATTTTCAAGAAAATGTGAAGCTGGATCTAAGTCCTACAGGACGAGTAGAAGACTACTGGGTAGAAAAGGAAGAGTTGAATTACAGGTGATGGAACAGCACGTGGGAAGTCACAGAGGCATGCAATAGCACTGCATACTTGAGTGCCCGATTCTCCTCTCTTAGGGAGATCAGGTGGGTCATGAAGGACCAAGGTGGTAGAAGCAATGTCTCCCAGATTTATGGCTTTACTGAAAGCAGTATGACTTGCAGACAGATTTCAGGAGGCAGGCTGAGAGATCCAAACAATTTGTCAAGTTAAGGAGAGTTTGGGAAGGGTATCAGGAGGCCAAATATAAGACCAAGGGCTCTAAGAGCCAGGAGGCTGTGAGTGATAATGTCATGTTAGACAGGCAAAGGGAGGGAGGATGGCCTGGCAGGATCATTAATATGCTTTCAGCATGGAGATTTGAGTCACTTTAATTAAAACACAAGATTAGGAATATTCAGAGAAATTGTAGCCTAATCTATCCATATAAATAAATTTATCTGATGAACAGTTGTTTAGAGTGCAATCGGAAAACAGAAACCACTCCAGGTATTCAAACAGAAGGAATTTAATATAGGGACTCATTTATGCATGTGGCTGAGACAGTAGTGAATTGCTCATGGATTCGCACAAGTAGAAAATACCTGTCACACCTAAGGCTCAGGGAGCTCAGAGCCCAGTACTAAGAGAAAGACACTGGAACCACAGTGGCATTCTCTGTTACTGTCTTTTTTAAAGATGGCAAATAGCAAGAGAGGGAAGAGTAACTCTTTTCTCCCACTAGAAGAAAACTTCATGCTCTGTTTCAACTACTCTTCTACACCAACTACAAGGTCTTCATGTAACCTTCACATTCCTCAAGTGACAATTTCAGGAAGAACAGTCTTCTCACTTTTGACACAACATTAAACAGACCTCCTCAGGCCAAAGTCACATTTCTGCAATATGTCTGTCTGTGCCACTGAAACATACCACTGTCAGCTTTGGCTGGAACAAAATTCCCTTCAATATATGTTGCTCACCCCAGCATCCTGCTCCACCAAATGCTGGATTCATTGATTTATTCACTTAGGAATCCCAGTAGATTGAGCACCTTCTATGTGTATCACAGAGCATTGCTTTGGTCAGTGAGGTTGTGCTTGCTGAAACTCAAAGTAAGACAGATGAGTTGACAACCCAAAGTGTACAGGTAAGACAGCATGTTGGAAACTCCACCTGTAGACATTCATTCATTCGTTCACTCAATGAATGTTTATCAACTCCCTACTGTATGCTGGGACCGCAAATGGTAAACAAAAAAGAGAGACTCAGTTACTTACCATCTGGACAGAGACAGAGAGAGAGATTAGTCAAACCATCACACATGCATTTACACTGGTAACTGAGATAAGTGACATATCTGTGACGCCAGGAAAGTGTCAAGGCATTTAACTCGGTGGCCAAGGGGGCTCTCCCTCAGGAAGTAATGATACTGAAGGTAACTAAAGCTGATACTTGAAGGTAACTGAATGGAGAGGAAAAGAGAGAATATTCATGCAGAAGGAAAGCATTGCCCAGGCACTGTGAAGGGTGAGTAGAAGAAACTAGAAAAAAACTGAGTAGAGAATGCAAAGGAGGACAGTGATGAGACTGGGTCCATAGAAGATCTAAAAGAAAATGCTCAACACTGAGGCCCACAAGGAATGAGAAGTCATTGAAAGGATGCATAGAGGTGTCAGGCATGACACCAATCTGACCTTGAGGGACACAGTGTCTTGCAGGAAAACAAGACATGTCCAGGTATAGCAGCAAGTCAAAGGAAATACAAATGTAAACTATCTGAAGTCAGAGAGAGTTTCCAGGTACTATGCTAGAAACATTGTTTGGTCACTGATTTATCTAGAATAGTACGTTGTTCATGTGAGGAATTCAATAATTATCTGTTGAATGAACAATGGGACAAGGGGCAGAAGGAGGAGCATCTTTCTGGAGATCAGGGAAGGTATCAGATGGAAGATCATGGAGGACCATTCTGTATGGAAACAAAGAGTCTGTGTTCCAGAGAGAAGACCTGCTTGAGCAGAAGGCAGGGAGGCCACAGGGCCAGAGAAGATGAGCAATTCCTTTGGCTAGAACACAGGTGCATGAAGAGAGTCATGGAAGGCAAGCCTGCAAAGGTAAGCTAAGGTTAACTAACTGGAGGCCACCTTCAATGCCAGATTCATTTCCCAAGCTTATCCACGCATCTTCTCTTGGCATTTGGATTTCTCACTCCTGGGAATACTGTGTGCTGTAGCAAGAGGAGACAGGCGCCAGGAAATTCAACTCTTGAGAAGCAAGAACTCCACACCAATGTGATGATAGATTTTTTTGTTTGTTTTTTATTTGAGAATTCCAGAACAAAAGTCAGCCCTCCATAGCACACCCTCCAGTGAGCCTCTGAGACAGCCCTCCCTCTATCTGACATGTGGATCTCTCCGCCCCAGCCTGCACTTGTTCTACCCTTTGGGAGGTGAGAGGGGATGTGGAACAGAACAAATTTCATCCGGAATTCCAGAGACCACAGGGCAGAGCATGTTCTGCTGCTCAGTCATGTGGCACTTTAGAAGGAGGGCTTCTCCCACTGAGACCCCCTCTGCTGCCACTGTTAATATACCTTGAACTGCACTCGAACAAATCAGAGCCGTTGGAATGAGTTACTGATCACAACAGTTCTGAATATTAGTTGAAGGCAGGAATGAAATTCAAGACACTTTGTTTTGCTCTTGTGTGGGTGAATCGCATTCCTTCCTAAATTCAGAGATATTGAATTCACTAAAAGAATGACAGATGGAGAGTCAGGAGTGCTAGTCAGGTTTGCCACAAACTAGGTTAAGACTTAGTTACTTAATCTTTCTGGGTTTCCTCATCTATTAAAAAAAAAAAATTATAAAACAGAGGGTAGGCAGGGAGGATTGTGTGGATAACTGAGGCCTACTGTGGTTGGGGTGTGCCTTTGGGTGAGGGATGGTTGGGGAAGATGCATGGGGATGGAATCAGCTCTGGGGTTGGGCCCCAGTCCTCTGCTCCCAGTCAGGTGTCTTTCACAGCAAGATTTCATTGAGTGCTCCTTCTACCTATTCCAAATGCTTTGGATGTGTTAACTCAATTAATCCTGCCAACTATCCCCATGAGAGGAGTTGTCCAAATCTGAGCTGAGTATCTACTCTGGATCAACCACTGTGCTAGATACTGAGTACACAGCAGTGAATTCTCATGGTGTCCACCCCAGAGGGCCCCCAACATGGCCATCTGCCTCCTCCCCACATCTGCAACTGGGCTCATATTTAGAAATACAGACTATGCCCTCAGATCCATCTTCTTTGCTGCCACTTAACATTCTGTATCCTCTGCTCTGATCAGGTCCCTCTGTCCATATTCTCCTGAAATTTGCACCTAGAAGGGAACACACACAGGTGGCCAAGGATGGAAGATCTGTTATTGCATTTAATAATGCAACCCCACAGCAAGAGTGGCCTAGCTGAGCAAGATAAGAATGTTAACCACAATCCGGATTACAGATGGAACTGAATTGGGGGTACCATGTGAAAAATATCAGAAAGAAACTTCTATTGATTTCCACTAGTCTGAAACCTCATCATGCCCAACTCCTTTGAAAGCTTTTATAATTGACTTAGAAAAGTCAAGGTGTCCAGAAGGATCTTCTGAGCACATGCTGGGTTCCTACTGGGAATTTCTTCCCAGGCCAGGATCACAGAATTATGAATTTCCTTGCTTTAGACTCCAACTACCCAAGGTACAATGTCCCCCATCTGCTGTGCCACAGGTTGGGTCTGTCTTCCTGTCCAAGTACCCCTTAGGCACATGTAGCACTGAGGGTGGCGGGGAGGTTTGCAGAGGACTTGACTTTATTCCATCTCTATATAGAGCAGCACCTGAGCTCCTGGAGACACCTGCCCTTTCTGTCTGCAAGAGCACTAAGGATTCACTGAAATAATGACTGGGCCCTGGGCCTGCATTGTTAAATCCAGTAATGCCTCCTTCCTCCAGAGAGGGAGATGGCTCTTTCTGACCCTTACCTCTGCTTCAGGTGATCTGGTAGTAGATGGGAAGGAATGGGAGTGGTGGCAAAGGTCCATGTCTGATTTCTCTTGAGTATTCTAGATAGTTCTCAGCATATAGTAGGTGCTCTGTCAATTTTTGTTGAATAAACAGTTGAGGAAATAAACAAGTTTAACTGAAGATACTGTTTTCCAGGACACCCTCATGTCAACTGGTCAGTACCAAGTATCAGAGCAGACACTCCTTCCCCAGAAAGGAAGAGGAAATGGGGAGAATTTATTGGGCACCTACTGTATGCCAGGAATTTACTTACATTTGTTCAGGTAATCCTTCATGCTTTATGAAGCAGGTACCAGTATTACCCATTTTACTGAAAAGAAAACTGAAGTCCTGATTGCTAAGTCACTAGCCCAGGGACATAGAGCTAGTTAGCAGCACAGTGGAGATTAGTCCACCCAGTCCTGAACACTTGGTTCTTTCTACACTGGCCGAGTTGGCCTCTTGGCAGAGTCACTGTGAGAGCCCGGTGGCCCCAGGTGCACTGTGTAGTTCTCCCCAGGGTACTTGCAGAGAGTCAGGTCTCCTCTCTATGGGATTCACAGGGAAGGAGGGAGGAAACAAAGGGAGCGCTCCTGCCTCTGGAAGCATGCAAGCTAGATACCATGTGACAGCTGGCAGGACAGACACCCAGGAGGCTCCTCTCTACCCTGAGGTTCCTGGCCCTTGGTTCCAAAAGATAAAGGATTGCCCTCCCAGGTTGCTTTGGGCCTGGGAGCTACTCTGGTCCTTCTACTGCAAACCAATCCAAGAAATCCAACTTTTGATCAAAGCTGCTGAGAGGGCCGAAGTGCACTCTGTGCAGGGCTGCTGACAGATGGCTTGAACTGCTGGGAGGTCTGGGGAGTGACTGCCAGCTCTGTGGTGGGGCTGAGGCCGTCCATCCACAGGAGGCTGCGTGAGGGGAGAGAGCCTCGTGGCTCCCAGACAGGCCGCCAGCTTCAGCTCAACTGGACGGGTTTCTTTCTCCTCCTTTCGAAGGGAAGTCAGGCTTGAGAGTGGAAATGACCTCAGCTTTCATGGGACCTTTGAGCTCTCACTTAGCAGCTACCAGGAGTCCAGAGTCAGGTGGAAATGGGAAGACTCTAAGCAGCTTCCAGAATCTTCTTAGAAAATGTCCACCTGATTTCACCCAGAAAATTGCATACAAGTCAATCTCTAAATCTTCCCACTAGGCAAGGATAAGGGCTCCAGGGGAGTGAAAATGGAATTTTCTTTGTTTGGTACCAGGGATTGAACCAAGGGGTGCTTAACCACTGAACCACATTCCTGGCCCTTTTTATTTTTTATTTTGAGACAGGGTCTCACTAAATTCCTGAGATTGACCTTGAACTTGCAATCCTCCTACCTCAGTCTCCAGACTCACTGGGATTACAGGTGTGTGCCACCACCCCAGCAGAAAACAGTTTCTTAACTGTCCTAAACTTGTCACCCTGAAGCCCACATAGAAGTTGTCAGGGAGTTTAGAGAGAAGCTGACTTCCTCTCTTGAATCCCAGGTAAAAGCTTCCTGCTGGGTGGTCAGGTTGGCTTCCTCCTGGCGTGCAAGGCACTTAGAGGCGATAATGTTCAGTAAAAAGCCTGAGCATGAAATGAGGGATCTAACAAATGCCAAAAACTACATAAATCCCCCAATCATGTGGTACTACTGTTTTTGTTCTGTCATGTTTTCTCAAATATTTGATATTTCTCTCCTCTCAGTGGCCTGGATTTCAATACTTTTTAATTTTTGCCTTCATACCGTATTCTCCCAGGTCCCCGCTGAGCTCCCAAGGGTGTCAGCAGCGCCCCCTGGGGCACAAGCCTTGGGAAGAACTTTGGAAGACACAAGAACTGTGAGGCATCACGCCTTGCTGAGGGCACGGGAGATGGGCTGCATCAACACCATTATTATAATAATCACTTCCTTCTTAGTTTAAAGGTTAGCAATCATTTTTTCTTTTGGTGCATTTTTGTAAAAAAAAAAAAAAAAACCTTATTTGCCTATTAAACCATTGAGAAAGAAAATAGAAATTAGTCACCTTTATTATTAAACAAATAAATGTGCCATAACCACCCTTGACTTGGGTGAGGCGACAGGAGTGGAAGTCCTACTGAAGCAGCATAGGAGCCGAGCCTCAGCTCCAGGGACAGTGGGGCCGCCCTCAGCCTCAGGTGCCTGACTGCAAACTACGAATCACAGCTTCCTCTTGGCCTGAGGGTTATTGTGAGTGCTGGTTTGAAACTCTGTGTGGGACATGACTTTGTCAACTGTCCTACACCTTGTTTAAAAAAAAAAAAAAATACTGAGCAAATTAAATTTAGCAGTTTAATTGAGCCAGAAACAATTTACAAATATGTCAGTCCTCAAAACTAGAACAGGTTCAGAGGGCCCCACTCTGCAATGTGAGCAGGCACCATATATGGACAGAAAACAGAAGTCAGGTACCGAGGCAGCTGAACTGGTTACAGGTTGGCATTTGCCTCATTTGAACATGGTCTGATGGGTTAGACCCTGTGATTGACTGAGACCTAGCTACTGTGATTGACTGAGATGAGGCTACAGTA
The DNA here is from genome assembly GCF_902686455.1 of Sciurus vulgaris. NCBI lineage: Eukaryota > Metazoa > Chordata > Mammalia > Rodentia > Sciuridae > Sciurus > Sciurus vulgaris. The sequence continues at coordinate 65,842,086 of NC_136476.1, forward strand.
TGTTACAAAATTACACTCCTGTGTGAAATCTTCAGTTACTTGGTGTACTGCGAGGTAGACTGCCTTTCATTCCCTAAGAACTCAAGGACCTCCTGAGGCCAAATTTAGTTTAATTTGACCTCGTTCTCCAAGGTGGGGTATCATGGATATAACATGGCTGCCCTTGGCTTATTATCTCTATAAACAAACTGGTCCTTCCAATACGGCTGCTAGTCCTACATATTTTTTAATGCAATCCTAGTCGTTTTTCAGTATTAAAGGAATGTAGAGTGGTACTTAAAACAATAGGCCTAGGCAATCAGGCTTGAATACTGCTGAAATGTTTTAAATAAATGCATTCATTCACTTGTTGGGCTTGCTTTTTTATTTCTGGGTTATGCTGGAGAAACTGAGGCATAAGCACTTAATGTAAAAGCTGCCTATAAACATTGGTGTGACTGTGTCCCTATTGTATGCTGATTTTAAGTCCTTTGGGTATAAACCGAGCATGACTGATATGATTCTACAATATGTACAATCAGAAAAATGAGAAATTACAAGTCATTTATATATGATTTATCAAAATGTATAAATGCATTCTACTGTCATGTATAACAAATTAGAACAAATTAAAAAGTTAATTAAAAAAAAAAAAAAAAAAAGGAGCCTATAGTTTGGAGAAGGGACCAGAGAACAGGGATAGTGTTCACAACCTCATGTACCGAGATGTGAGGTAAGCCCAAAGAAGAACGCCTGATCCAAAATTGTGTGGCCTGAGACAAATTCCCCAAACTAGCATTGTAACTGGAATCCAAGGTTGTACTCCCCCCTAGCCTGCGTGGAGAACCCAAGTTCACTTTCCATTCCTGCTCCCAGGTGTTGACAGGCTGTGCAGTTAGTTTGCTACGATCCTGATTTGCACTTGTCTCTTAGGTACACTTGTCATCCCCACCGGCCACTGGGTTTAGATTGTTCTGCAAAGCTGTGGGCTTCTAGGCAGCAGAGTGTGGCTGCTGCCACCAATGGCAGGCCTCAGCTCTCGGGCCCCAATTCCACAGGAAGATACTCACACCCACCTCCCAGGGGCGGTGCCTGGGAGTGTGCTGGAGGAAGAGGCAAGTGCTGAGAAGGCCTTGACCATTGTTGGGAGCTGCTCCTCCCTGCTGCTCCCTGTCACACAGGCAAGGAGGATTAGGGTGTGCCTCGAGGTCAGACTTTGGAATGCCTGCTTTCCCCAAACACAGCACGCAATTAAACCAGAGGGAGGTCATGGGCCTCATCTTGTGAGCAAATAACGCTGTCACTGGAGAACAAGAAGCTAATGATTTATGTCATTTCCCTCTAGCCCCTGACTTTCACAAAACCCCATTACTCAGACCTGGGACAAAGATCTGAGTAAGCTGGGGCTCCTCTCACACACAAGCCATGACAGGATGGGTGAGTCTTGCACCTTCTGAATGGAGCTCCTACCTCCAGTTCTGTGCCTCGTGGAAGCTCCTGCTCATCCCATGAGGCTCTGTCCAAAATCACCTGCTGCGCTCTGTAGGAGGAGAGCTAACTGAATTACAACACTGAGCCCTGAACTGCCACACAGCAGACATACAGGGGTATGCATATTGATGCTACAGAGAAATAGGAGTTCTTATAGCAGAGAATAGAATGGGTTGGGCTCCTAGGCAGGCAATGAATAGAGGCTGCCCGTCAAGTAGTGCATTTGATGCCCACTGTCACCGTTCTCCCCTTGGGGTGACGTAAGACATACTCACATACTAAGCTTGAGAATTTGTTCAACCCAAATTTTCCCACTCATATGGCCCCAGTTGGATGTTTTTTGCCTTCTTACCACACATACTGAACATTTTTAGATGAGAAATACCCCAGTAGTGCATTTGAGCCATCTCACATTTCTGTGAGATAAACATAATTATTTCCATTTTATATGTGATGAAATTGAGGCATCAAGTGATCAAGTTAATGACTAAAGTTTACCTCCCCAGGAAGCCAAGATTAAAACCCAAGACTTTCAACTCCAGCTCTGGGTTTCCTTCCATTAAAACCAGATAGGTAGAGAAACAAAGAAACTAAAAGTGACATGGCAGGGGGACAGTGTTGAACTTGTTGGCAGAAAGAATCGCAAAACGGAGAGGAAGTGAAGGAAAAGGGGCCTCTTCTGTAACAAAGAGTCTCTGTGAGCAGAGAAGGAACAAAGAGCTGGCATTGGTGGCCCATCCCACTGAGATCTCAATGGGGACTCATTAATGTAAAGGGTCCAGGGAAGGACATAGGCCTGGTACTTCCTTTTCTTCACTTTTTCAATCACCTAGTGTTCAGGCAACAAGTTATGGTTGAACACCTGCTCTGTTTCAGTCCTTGCTGGACACCAGGGAGAGGACACAGCCTTTTGCTGCCACAGCTTTCAGTCTCCCCCAGCACCCTGACTTCCAGCCACATGAATCTGCTAACTTACCCTGAATCCCAGCTCCAGGCTTTGCACATTCCATTGCCTCCCTCAAGAACGTCTTTCCCATTTTCTCTTTGTAAAAAAGTCTTGCTCAATTTTCCAAGTCCAACCACATGACCCACCTCTGGTGCAGCCTGCCCCAGATTCTGTGGGGCAATGTGACTGTGAAGACCCTTGAGTCCATTCTTGTGTTACTCTGCCCAGTATATGATTAGGAGTCCTCATTCAAAGCCTGTTGTCCCTGGAAGAGTGAAACTAGGATGTCCTCACAGTAGGAAGAGACCACCATCTTCCCAAGTGAACTTGACTTACCTTCCCACCAGAAGCAATGGGAAAAATTTATGCAGTGATGGGAAAGGTGAAAACTGACCCATGGTAATCGACTCTTGTAAAAGAAAACAGTGAAGAGGAGGGAGGGGATCTGTATGCTTTTGTAAAGCAAAAGCATTCTGTACAGTATTTACTACCTCAATTCTGTTGATAAAGCACAGTTGTCCGAGCCCAGTATGTCCAAATTGGGAGTTAACATTTCAACACTGATCTCTGAACGAGGGCTACATGTGCTGGTCTAGAAGAAAAGATCCTAAGAGAAGAAACTGTGAGAGCCTGTGGAGTCCTGCCCAAGAAGCCAAAACTGTCCCTGAGCAGTTAGAAGACAACACTAATAACAGTCTTCTGGTCTGTAGAGGGAAGAGTCTATGCCAGATGGGGATCACTGTCTCTCCAAACCCTCTGCTGCTCTGCTCCCATGTTCACCAAGATACCACCCAGGATTGATTTCTTTTCCTTCCTAATCTGTTACTTAGGTGTACTAAGTAGGAATAGGGCCTATGGTATCAAACTCGGCAAGATTCAAAACCCAACGTCACTATTTTCTTATAGATCTTAGTCAACTAACAAAATTTCTTGGAGATCTATGTTCCTCATCTCAGAAATTGGAACATAGAGATAATCGTCAACATTGCAAGTTAGTTGTGGGACAAGATGACATAATGCATAGGAAGTGCACAGTGACGGGCACATCCTAAACCTAAATAAAAGGCACTTATATTTAGTGATATATTTTTACTGTTACTTCCTTGATGCAGTATCTGGAGGGCATTTTTGTATTCTTATAAAAGTCAGGCATTCACTTTCTCTTTCTACATCACTGGAGTCAAGGCTATGGATTTACTCAGCATGAAGTGAACTTGCTAGGGTCTGAGAAACTGAGTAGATGATGTTCTTGGACCTCAGAGTCTTGACTCAGTCCTCAGTGATATTATTGCCCCCAAAGTAACTTCACCGCACCCTGTGACCCATACCACCAACCACTGGCCAAACATTCTTGCCTCTGGGCAGCTCTCTATTGCTTTCCATGCTTCAACAAACTGCAAATGCTCTTTTATGTAAGTGCTACCCCCATCAGGATGTCAGGGACTGGAGGCCAAGGCCTAAGTCCTGCACATCTCTGAAGCTCAGAATCTGGCCCAGATCAGATGACTCTAGCAGGGAGAGAAGTGAACTGGTGAAGTATTATTGACTAAGTCCAAGAATGACAGAGTCTCATGGGACTAGAATAGATTTTCATTCTCTTTGTTCCCTATTTACCCAATTCTAATTAGAACATTATTATCCCCCAGGATCCCATTTTCTCCTCTTTTTCTCACTACTCTCTTTAATCTTCAATTCCCCCTCTGCCTCCTATGCTCAAAGCAAGGGCCGAATGAGCACCCCCTAAAGAGTTCAGTAGGAGCTGAGCAAAACCTAGATTGTCCATGAAGCATCACAGTTTTATAAATACAGTACAGTGAAATAGAGGTTTAAGTCATAAAAGGAATCCAAAATCCAGAGAGCAAAAGGACAGGATACCAGCTGCATTAGTCAGGATACCAATTAGATCCCCCAAATCTCAAGGGTTTAATATGATAAAGTCTTCATAGTTGGCATATATCTACTGCAAGTCAGCAGAGGGCTCAGTTACCCTAGTCATTTAGGGTTCCAGCCTGGTAGGAGGGCAAGCCAGCCATCATACTGTGACTCTTACCATCCTAACACAGGGCCTCTGGGTTTACCACCAAGGGAAGGAGTCAGGGGGTCCCTCACTTATAAACACTTTGGTCAAAAGTGAGACACATCACTTCCATTCAGAGCTCAGTGGCTAGAATCAGTCAATAACCCATTTATCTGCAATAATGTTGGAACACAAGCTTCTCCTAGGTGTCCCAAAAGGAAAGAAGATCAGAATATACATAGGACTGAAAGTTCTCTATCACAAAAATTTAATACATCCACAGGAATAATTCAGAATAATACAGCAGTAAATTCAGATTTTCACTTACATAACTGATATAATTGAGGATATAATTGATCATTGGGATAGAGAGCACCCTCAAATGGATGACTCACTGGGATTGCCCTGGTTCTGTGGTTGATTTCATTGTAGAGACTTGACCACCAACCCTGAGACCAGCCAGCTAAGCGGCCCCAGAAGGTTGGGGGAAAGCTGAAACCAAAGCCAAGCGGGTTCATGCTGCTCACTGACAGTGGGTGACCTTGTATTCATATTTAAAGTGTAATGCCTTTAATAGGCTCAGCAAGAAGTAGTCTGGTTCAGACAACCATCCTAAAAAGCAAAACAAACAAAAAGCTGCAGAAAGGACAAGAAACAGAGAAGTAAGAAAGTTTTGCTAGAAGAGGAACCAGGAAAAGCAGTTCTTCCACTTCTTTTGAATGAGACTGGGTGACTATCTTCTTGGAAGTCATCTGCTGAGTCTGAGTGATTTACACTTTCCAATTATGAGTGATAGAAAAACTAGAAACTGGACAGCTGTTCCAAATCCATAGAAATGGCACTTTAGGGTCCAAGCACATAACGAATTCCTCATTTTAAACACAAACATCAAGTGAAAGGAATTCAAGCTAATAGAAAATCAGTTTCTCTCCTCCCCAACTAAAATAAATGTTGAGTAAAACATTTATCCAAATACATGTCAGATTAGCTGCCTTGGGTGATGACAGTGAAGCCCAGGCACAGTTTAACTCCAATGGAACCAGAGCCAGCTCAGTCTTCTTAATTTTTTTTATTTTTTATTTCTTGGTTACCAGGTAATGAACTCAAGGGCACTCAACCACTGAGCCACATCCCCAGCCCTATTTTGTATTTTATTTAGAGACAGGGTCTCACTGAGTTGCTTACAGCCTTGTTAAGTTGCTGAGACTGGCTATGAACTCTTGATCCTCCTGCCTCAGCCTCCCAAGCTGCTGGGATTACAGGCATGTGCCACCGAGCCCAACCCTGCTCTGTCTTTCTATGGGCAAAAGGGACATCTTCAGGCAGGCAAAGACATTGAACTTGGACACAACAGTTTGTAAGCACTGGTGTGGCAAGTTATTTACCAATTTAGACAAACTATTTAAACTAGCAAATGGCAACTATGATGTTTACCTTGTAAGATTGATTTACATGATGAAATAAATAAGCTACTATATATGGGGTGGCCAGCATAGACCTGCCTGATACTGCAGAGGTCTTGAGTGCCTAGCCCTAATTTGATTGATTGTCATAGCAGATAAGAGACTTGAACCTAAGCCAGGTAACATCCACATGAAGTGGGACAGCTCTACAAAATGTGCCTCAGTTGTCTCTTCTCCAAAACAGGGATGATGATAACTCTCCTGCCTTCACAACAGAGCTGTAGAGATTGAGATAAAGACCTTTGAACTCTTAGAGAAGAGACACTAAAGAAATGCAAGCCATCATTACCTGCCTTTGCTGCGTGATAATTGGGGATTTTCCCCACCAGGAAACAGCTCTCCAGTCTTGAGTGTGCACATTGTCCATATCAAGCAAGTGCTACGGGACTGACCTACTTGCCAATGTCAAACAGATCTTGGCAAATGCTTTTAGTTGACTGAGTTCATTATGCTTAAGGACACAGCACCGGTGAACAGGAAAATACTGAGAGCAACTCCCTCCTGCATTCTGTGCGTAGGAGTGACTGAACAGGTTTGGGGTGCTGAGTCGTCAGCAACAGAAGAGGATTAAACAAAACCTTCCTGTTTAGCTTTCATGCTGTTGTGACGTTCCTGGGATTTCCCATTTTCTGTCCCCATTGTCCAATGGTAGAACCCTTTTCTTCTAGGGATCATGGATCCAGGGTCACTTTTCTTGGTGACTTATATTTGGCATTTGGCCAACAAGCTTTCCAAAAGTTGCCTTTGTGGAGCCAACAAAGGAGATTTCACTCAAAACTTGTTTTTAAAAAACTCAGTTTAACTTGCACAATGGGAAAAAAATACCCACAGACACTTGATTTTGATCCTGATTGAGAGCCCCCTTTGGCAAAGGGGATATAAATGTGTTTTCACAGTTGCTCCAAATGGTCATGCATGTCTATGAAGGCCCACAAACTAAGACAGGCAGCTCACAATACTTGCTCAAGAAATCCTGTCCGTAAAGCAAGCTTCATTTCTCTGGGACCAATCCCTCTTGACAATACCATACGAGATCCTGCATGGAATTTTGAACAGTGAATGCTCTACTGCAAATAACAAGTCCCTTGTCTCCAAAGAAGTCACAGTCTTTGAGCACACACCATCTCATTAATCCTCATGACCCATCCATAAGGAAGTCAAAAACAGTCATTACTTTTTCCCATTCTGCAGATTTTATAGGCTCCATCACTTGCCTCGGGGAACAGGACATGTTTGTGGAGGAAGCCAGCCTCTAAGACTAGCCAGACTCCTGGGAAATTACTGCTTTCCTGCCGGTTCTTGTGTCATCATGTGGTCAATCATTCATTCACATACTGCACAAATGTTTATTGAGTTCTGACTCCATGTCACACCATGAGCTGTGCACCAGGACAGGGGACTGAGAGGAGAGGTCCTGCTCCAGAGAAATTTGCAATCTAGAAGGAAGAAGCTGGTGAGTTCATTGGTAATTACTAGACACCAAAACCAAAGGCGATGTACCTGAGTGGTTTGGGCCATGTTGAACATAAAGATGTGGGGTCAGATTGCAGCTCAGCCTCATCTTTGCATCTTTTTATGTTATTCTCCTTATCTCTTTCTAACATGCTATGTAATTTATCTATTTATGATTTGTACACAAGTGTAGACCCACACACACTTACAAACACTAGTATATAAATTCTGAGGATAGATATTTTGGTCTGTTCAGGGCTGTACCTCCAGGTCTTAAAATAGTGCCTGGAATATAACAGGTGTTAAATAAACTTCTATTGGGTGAATGAATTCACTCTATGTCCCTGGGAAATGTATTCACCCTCTTTGAGCCTCAGTTTCTTCATCTCTAATGTAAGTCATGGCTGCATGGTGGGGTTAAATCACGTAAACATGCCCAGCACAGGGCCTGGACCGTGGTAAACCAAGTCAGCAGCCAGCATGATTCAATGTTGATAGCACGAGGGTTCAAGGGTAAAGAAGTGTTGATGGTCATCTCTGCTTGGGATGTCAGAGAAACCCACCATGTTGAGTCCTGAAGAATGAGCAAGAGAACATGCAGGAAAGAGGAAAGAGAAGGACTCAAACACTGGACAAAGCCAAGAAGACTTCTTGCAGCTCTGGAGCCCTGGAGTCTAAAATAGCATGCTCCATTTTTGCTTACAGCCAGCTGTTTCTGAGCCCCAAAAACCCCTGTGCCTGTGGGATACTTTCTCCTGGATGGGTATCAGGACCCAACACAAAGCAAGGTCCCTTAATTCCTCCCAGAGTTCCTGCAGAGGTAGCATGGGCCCCACCATGAGCTTCTGTGTGTTCAGTACAAAGCCACAGAGATGAGGCTGGTCGGGTAGTGACTGCAACAAGTAAAACAAGAGGCTTTCCGCTCCATGACACACCTCTGATTCAGTCTGCCCTGACAAAGCTGGAGATTAAGTTTCCTTGCCTAAAGCTGTAAGCAGAAACATGACACTCTTTGCTGGCTACGAGTGGAACACGCTTTATTAACCCAGCCTTAATTATATTCCATTTTGAGATTCAATAGTTTCGATTGCAACACCGCATGAAACCAGGGTGAGTTGCACCCCATGGGACTCTGTCCACAGACGAGATCTGAAAAGTGCCTGGGAACCAGTGACCCGCTGAAGCCAGCCAGTCAGGGAGGCAGCCTGGAGCCCATGCCCAGCATGGGGAACCCCTGAGGTGACCAGACCAGGGCAAGGCTGGGCGGCAGTCAGCTGGGTGACCAGGGAACAGTGAATGTAACTATCCCTGAACAGATGCTTTTTTTTTTTTTTTTTTTCCTCATCTGAACATCACGTTCCCTCTTCTCCTCACCCTCAGTCTAGAAAGAGGTAGGAAAATGGATTTTGCATTTCAGGAGAGAGATTAAAATCAGTTGTGTCCAAGGGAAGGGAGTACATCTTGCGATTTTGAGTCAAATTTTCTCCAAGTATTTTCCCTGCCTTCCTACACTTTGCAAACACAGCCTCTGAGACAACCGGCTGGTCCAAGAACTGAGTGCCCCTTTACAACACTGACAGCTACCTGTCATTGAGCATTTGCTACACTAGGCAGTAGGTTGAGGGTTTTACACGAATTACCTCATTAAAGTGTCACAATGACTTTAAGAGGTTCGCATAGGCCTTTCATTTATGTAGTTCCCAGAGTCAGAGAAAGGCAGAGGTGGGGTTCACACCCAAATCCGCATGAAACCTAAACAAGCACACTTCCTGCACACTGCCCCCACTGAGCTGCAGGATCTGAGAGGATAGGAAGTGTGCCTGGGTCGTCCTGGGTCTCCCCACACTCAGCAGAAGTCCCAATGGATGATAGGCCTCCATAATGGTTAGTTAATTAATTAATTAATTAATTAAATGGGTAATTTACAGAACCTTAGACTGGGATCAAAGGGGTTAGTCAGAATCCAGCTCTGACAGTGATATATTATACAGATTTGAGCCGAATACATACCACCCAGGCACCGTCCCTTGCATTTGAACAGCAAAGTGGTCAGTCTAGATGACCTCAAATGGTATCTGATTCAAAGTCTTACCTAGCCAGCCAGCATCCAAAGCCTGCACTGAGAGTGTTTCTGTCTCCCTGTCTCCCACCCCACAGCTGAGTGCACATTCACAGAAATGGACAACACCTTGGCCCCCCCACTCCAGTGAGTCATATGTCAAGCTAGGCAGGTATGTAGGTGCACATACAAGTTAGTGCTAACGACATCAGTCCCGTGACCACCTACTGAAGGGAAGAACAGTTAGCACAACCAAGGACTAGGGTTCCTGTAAGCTCTCAGATGGGAGGAAGGATCTTTTGTGAGTGTGAGGGGGACCCTCCCCTCCATCAGGGATATCCAAAAGATATCCCTGCAAATATACATGCAGATATCCAAAAGAGCCTTCCTGAACACAGGTGAAGTGCTTAAAATCAAAGGAGTCTCATTTAGCCATGGTCACGACCACAGAGAGATCGTTTTGCCACATTTGATAAATTACTTTCTAGCATGTAGCCTGTACTAAGTACTAGATGAGACAAAGAGCACGTGAAAAGGAAAAAGAATAATCATTCTTACCTCAAGAGCCCATAATCTTGTGAGATGCAACCATAACCTAAATTGAACTTGGAGGAGTGAGCAAACAAAGTAAAATAAGAAAGGAGGAAGGGTGGCTGGAAATGGAAACTGGTTTCTCAGCAGACGTGACATTTGATTTAAACCTTGATAAAGGAATGGGCTTGGACAGGTGGAAGTGAAGGAAGAATATTTTACCAAAGGCAAATGATGAGCAAGTGTTAGTTGTCTCACCATGACATGGACACGCGCACACATATACATGGGTGTCCGGCCTCCAAATGGCCTGCACACACCTGCACCCACTCAGCCAGGTTTCTGTGAGCCAGCCCTGGGAGTGCTCACTACCCATCAGAACTGCTAGTCACACTTCTCAAAGTGGTAAGATCGAAACAGATGTCTCCGTTAAGTACAATTTAAACCATATGCTTCTGCCCTGTTTCTGCCTAGTTCATCAAAATTGTCTTTCACATTTGAGTTTGAATAGCCAGAAGCCTTCCAAGATCTTTTTTTTTCCCTTTTTGACATGTAGGAAGTTGTCTTTTTCCAAGGGCACACACATTGAAACCGCAAAAGGCTCCACAATGCTCGCAGAGGGAGCTGGATGTGTTTCGAATCACACACAAAGTCTAAAGCAATAGAGATTCTTCCAAGTTGGTTTTATGGGTTCTGCATGGTCCCAAAGTGCTCTGAGTTTTCCTTTATTTTAAGACTTATCATAAAACTTAATGTGAATATATAATTTTATAATGTATCAGGACCCTAGCCCAGGGGTCAGCAAACTAAACCCTGAGGGGCAAACCCAGCTGTTCACCTATTTAGGCATGATGTTCAAGTTCAGACTGGTTTTCCACATTTTTAAGTGGCTGGGAAAATTAAAAGAAGAGCAATACTTTGTGACATGTGAAAATTATACAAAATTAAAATTACAGTGCTTATGAATAAAATATATTCAAACGCAGACATTCTCATTCATTTATGTATTGTCCATGGCTTCTCTTGCACTACAGTGGCTGAATTGGGTAGTTAGACAGAGATCTCATGGCTTGTAAAGCCTAAAATATTTACTCTCTGATCCATTATAGAAATTGTGTGCCAAAATTTGGTCTAATGTAATAGAATAATCTCACCAAAGTGGATGCTGATATTTTCCACAGATCATGAAACTGAAAAGACAAAATCATCTAAATGTTGCAAGTCATTTTTATCTTATAGGAACCGAAAGACCAAATTAGCCTATGGGTCGCACTACCCTTTGTCCTTTGCCCTTGAAATATGAATCCAATGGCCCTTTAATTACCCAGATTAAAGCAAAATATCCACCCATTGTATTTGAGAAAAAAATGAAGTCACCATTAATCTGGATGTAAATAGTTTTACTAAGAAAAGAATCTCTTTGGTATATGAGTTAGAAGATACTTGTTTCAGCCTAGCTATGTCACTGCAGATTTGGTAGCATCCTTGGAGAAAGCATTCTTTTCTATATGGTTTTAATCTTCACTATGATTTTACATTATTACTTGTACTTAGAGACAATGTATGTGTGCATGAATATGCGTGTGTGTGTGTGTGTGTGTGTGTGTGTGTGTGTGTGTGTTCTAAAATTTTTTCAGGAGATACTGAGAATAAAGACCAAAAATACTACAGGAAAAAATAATGAAAAGCCCACCTCCAAGCTGGAGTTAACATTAGGTTGCCTATGTTTAAGTCATCTTCAACTAAATCATGAGGTTATTCAAGATGAACAACAACCTTGTTGAAACGATGATCAAACCTTGCATTCCAATATGGCGCTCTTTGGGGGACCATAGCCTCAGCAACAGAGTTTTACCTGAAAAGAATGGGTATCCCTGCTGGGCATTATCCTCAAGAGTAGACAAGCCAAGGATAACATGTGAGGACTAAGGAAGTGAGACTGGTCTGGTAGACGTGGGAGGAAGACAAGAATAAAATTCCAATTCTCACTCTTTGCCTTCATAAGTTGAGGTCTAGACTCTGGTGAAGGAGACATACTATAGGTGAAGGAGACTCACACCTAGAAAGTAAAATGGCCTCTTTGAGATGGGATGGGAAATAACCATAAAGAGACCTGTGGAGGGGGTTCTGGATCTGTGTTCCCTGAAACAGCAGGTTTTTTTGTTTGTTTTTGTTTTTTAATATTCTTTTCTTATACCTACCTCCTACACTCTAAATACTCAATAAAGTTGTGTTCAAAATTTGCAATCTGGGTTGAAGTGTGGTATGATAAATTAAGAGAAAAGCCTGTTCCATGTTGGGGGAAATGGTGAAGAAAGTAGTGTCCTCTCCTGAGAACAGGGAACAGAGAACAGGTAATGAGCTGTGGATGGTCACACTCGATGGAGGAGTGACTGGCAATAACAGAAGCTCCACAGCATAGCAAAGAGACTCGAACAGATCTACAAAAGGGACCTGTGTGTTTGCACACCTAAGCCAGCATTCAAAGGAACTCTGAGAACTGAGAATACTTCCAAGAGGATACCTGATGGTCATTGAAGCTAAGAAAGACTCAAATCTATAGCCACAGGTGTTAAAGGAATGTGAATTCACTCTAGTTGTAAGTTGATTGGGCCTGACCACACTAGTTACTTCTGCTGAAAGTCTCAGTATACTCCTTTTGAGTAAGAACTATGTGCCTTTCCACCCCCACCAACTAACATAATTCCTGACTCAAAGAAGATTTGAATACCATAAATGTTTGGAACAGAAAGGTGCAGATACATTCTCTTTATAAAGAACTCAAGTTCCTCTGAGAAATCACTAGATGTTATTCCATGGAGAAACAGATACTTCTCCCTCCAAAACTTATCCTAAGAAATCCACAAAGACAAATGTGAATAATTTTAGATGCATTGCAAGGGTATATAGGTATCTCTTAGATGTTCTCCTCTTCTTCTAAGAGATACCTATATTAAGTATTATAAACAAGAGAGTTCACAAATATGGTCTGTGTGCCTGCGGCTACTAAATTGGTTACCTTGAGATTTTTTTTTTCAGTATTGAGAGTTATATCAATACTGAATCAACACTCAACAGATTAACCATAATAACAATAACTAATAAATTCAAGCTACTATAGAGTTCATAACCATATTGAACATGGAATCTCAGAATGTTCAAGTGGTAAAGCATGTATAGACCATCTAGATCAATGTAAAGTTCATAACTTGCTGCTCCCTTTTCCATGCATGTAGCAGATAGTACCAGTCCTCTTTTTTGCTAAATATGACCATGGCCTCACAGTCCCTATTGGACAAGTTCTCTGAGCCATACATTCTCAACCAGTAGAGCACTCAAGAGTCAAAGATTGGTCCTTGGTGAACAAAGAGATGTTTTTAATAGTATAATGGTTTGTACCCTTCCAAAGCATCATAGTACATAAACAGATATAAAGTATATCCATGGCATTAAAGTTACACGAGGAAGGGAGATGACTAAGAAAAAAATGTCTGAAAAGACTCCTCAGGAGATTGAGAACAACCACCCTGGGCAATTGCCAGCAACCTCCCAAAGTCAGCTCACGAAAGGAAATTCATGGTAGCTCAAGCATCCAGATGTACTGATGTGAAAAGTAAGCCTCAGATAGGTGAAGCAAATTGTCCCAGCCAATATATATAGGAAGTAGCCAGACAAACCCTTAAATTCTGCTGTCAGTCAAAAGTGTTCAGGTCACTTTGCAATGTATTGTGCTGTTATAAAGAGATTCTACTTTCCAATCTACTAAGTTAAAATTACTTTTCTTTACAAAGTAGACAGAAAGGTGTAATATAAAATATTAAAAGAGAATTGAATTGTTAATCTACAACATACATAGTGTAGGGGGAGAACACTATTTATATACAATGTCTGTGTTCCCTTGCAGAGCATCTATTGTGATCAAGATATGTAGCTATCTCAGGTTCCCCCATGAAAGTGAGTTACATAATGCTGAAGATCCTCTTGTTTTGTCCTGCTGCATGGATTCCCCATCTTGTATATCATCAATGAATTGAGAGAATTGCAAAACACACACACACAATCAGTCCCTAATCACTCAAGTCATTCAAAATCAAAGGAAGGCTAAGGTCACTTATTAATTGTTTTGTTGTGAAATGAATGTGTAGGGTTTTTTCCAATATTGACCTTGAAGAAGTCCACATTAACTGGATCACTCTTAAGAAGCAGTTCTACAATAATAGAAATTCCGGGGCAACTCTGCCAAGTCCATGGCAACAAACCCTCTATTCAGAACATCATCCATCCTGACCCGGATAATAGCTGCCAAAACTCTTTACTGGGTTAGGACAACTATGCATAGAATTTGCATGGAATCACTTAAGCTGGTTTTGGCATACCAGTCAGGCCCCTGTGCTATCTTACTCTCTCCTTTCATACCTCTCCTCAGTGTTATCAAAGTGACTTCTCTAAAATGCACATCTAATCATGTCATCTCCTGCTTACAAATTCTGACTGATTCCCCACTATCTGCAGGATCCATCCAAACTCTCCCACATAATACACAAAGCTCATCTCAAACTGTCTTGGATCTTACACTCCAGTTTCCTTTTCTGACCTCTCAACCCCAGACTATATTTCTCTCTGTGGGCTCTACACTTTAACCAAGCTAGAGAACTAGTTGCTCCTAAACACTACCTTGCATTTTCCTACCATTGTTTCTTTGTAGAGGTAGTATTTTTGGGAGACCAAGAGCTGACAAAGCCCAATCCTTCAATACCCAGCTCAGATATCCACATGTCTGGAGCATTCCTCTTCCACCCTCAGACAGAATCGTTGACATGTATTTCACATGAGAGAACTTAGGAGTTTGTACCATTGCTAATGCAAATGAGATCATATATTACCTTCTGAGATAGAATTGTGTCTTCTTCATCTCTACATGATAAGCACATGGTAGGTATTCATTCAATGTTAGTGAGAAAATGGATAGATAATACTGACTTATCTATATGTGTAACTGATCTAGCACAACTGTTGACATCTACATAGTCTACCAGAATCAGTAAACTTACAGCTGATATTTACTTCATAATTGTGTAACCATGGTATTATGCAGTATTTCTCACAGAGTGAGAAACAACTTAAGAATTTTTAAATTAGGTATGAGAGGATCCTACACAGACACAATATTAAATAACCCTGATTAGCATGTTGGGAAAGTTATTTCTTTTCCAATTCTGTTTTTGGATTTCTGATGATGTAAAGGAGAAAGTCTCAGTTGGAGGTTACATGATTTCAACACCTCTCTTTTAAAAAATGCTAAAATTGCCCTTTTTTAACAAAAATTCAACAGAACTTAGGCTCAGAGACTTCAACAAGAATCAGTACTTAGCTGAAATACAAGAACATTGCTTTACTTCACTGTTTTTATTTTCATAATTACTTTCCAGTTATAGAAAGCAAGATTATTTTTTGTTTAAGGATACAAAGTTTTCTTGTTAAATGTATTATTTAAGTTTTAAAATGAGTTGGTTTAAAGAAAAAGAACCAGAATAATATGATCACAAGTAGTTATAAATTTTGCAAAAATAGTGAGGATAGCACCCAAATTCCTACCTAGAGTAGAGGGATCCATAATCGTAGAAGCTGAAAGATCTGAGGGGCTCACAAGTCCACCACTCCTGGGTAAGTTCATAAACCTCTTCATGCATTTTCCTATGAATTAGCAGAGAACAGGTAATAAAGGTAAAATGCCCTATTTAGATCTGTTGTAAAAAATAAAATATGTATGGACATGCTTCAGAAATGTGTAGAAAGAAACTTCATCATGATCACATCAAAACAACCAGCTTCACTGGAGAGATAGCTCAGTCAGTAGAGTGCTTGCCTTGTAAGCACAAGGCCCTGGGTTCGATCCCCAGCAAAAAAAAAAAAACAGCTTCAACGCTATGGCCCAGTCCTTCTTATGCTGCCCTCACCCCATGTGGTCAAAATTTAGGTTTAATAAGTTTTGGTTCAAGTTATCCATTTGTGCCCAAGGATTAAATTCTTCTCATTCCTAAATGTATGTCAAAATAACTAAAGATATTTTTAAAAATAACAAAATGCCTTAGGGCTGGTGTCATTGATTGAAATATATGATCAATTTCTGTCACATGTGGGGTAGATTAGGACAATTGAGGAAATCACTGGCAAGTCCATTGCCCAAGAAGAGAAGAGAAAATCTCAGTGCTTATAAGAGCATCCCAGGCAGCCCCTGCACCCTAAACAATAGGGCAGACCCCTACTAGATTGAAATGAGCCACAGGAGGAAGTGCCAACCTCACCCCCACAAATGACTTCAGCAAATGACAACAGTCCAGTCAATCAAACTGGGAGGGATTAGAGGAGGGAAACACCTCCATCTTATTCACTTCCTATGCAAGGAACTAATCTTTCACTTACAAGCAACTGGGCTTCTAATTTAACCAAAGAAAACTAGAAGAACTTAAATGTTTCTTCTTTCCCCCTTACATCTTTGCCAGGAAACTTCAACCAGTTTAATCAGCAGGATCTTGGAATTTGTGTCCCCCTCAACTCCAGATCCTGAATAAGTTCTCTGAGTCTTTCGAGTTCATGAAAATCGACTATGAGAGACCAGAAGAATTAGTCTACCCCAAGAACCCAACGATATGGAAGTGGAGTGCCAAAAGAAGGGGTGCAGACTTGTCCTGCTGTGCCAGCCTAGGTGACCATTCACCCTCATCCTCCTATGACCAAGTCTAAATCCATAACAAAGAAAATTTTAAATGATGTGTCTGCAATCTCTTCCACCCACTTCACCTTTCCTTCTGCCCTAGAAAAAAAGAACTGAGCCTAAGACAGGAGAGGAGAAATTTTCGGAGCCTGAATGGATTGAGTTGAGGCATTTTCTCAGAATTTGGATAGAGGAGGATGAGACTAAAGTTGAAGCAGAACAAATGGAATCTATGACTTGCATGGCGTTTTCCTGGAAGTTAGGAAATGATCCTTGAGTTTTCAAGTAACTTCATTAAGTATATAAATTTCTGCTCAGTCACTTATGGCTGTTGACAAGGGCTTCATTGAGTGAGACATGAGCCTTCAAGAAGAGTAGTTCAGGTGACAAAAATCCTAAGTGGTGCCACATGAAGGAAAGCTTAAAGAATTGAGCCGTTTAGCTAAAGGCGCATAAGTTTTGGGAGGAGGCACTGAAGGGACATCTTTATTCTATCCCAAGAGGTAGAACTGAAATAATTGGTAGGAACCACAAAAGGGACAGAATCCTGCTTAATATTAGAAGAGAAATGTATTTAACTGACAGTGTTATGTGAAAACAGAATGGCTTCCCAGATTGGAGAGAGGAGGAGGGAAGGGTTGGGGCTAACTGTCAAAGGAAGAGCCAAATTAAGTTTGGAGAACTTCTTGAATGGGGCCATTCAAGCAAGGGAGAGCTTGGGAATGTGGACTTGGTTGAATGATCTTCCTAATACACACCAGGATGCAGGGAGAGGAGGGAAAAGCAACCACACTTTTAAGAGCTCAAAACTTTAAGGCCAATAGAGGCCTAATACTGACCTTCAGATGCCAACTTCATTTTTCCAAATTTATCACATCTTTATTAAACAAAAGATGTTCCTTTCTATTCTCTTGAAGGAAAATAGGCAAATGCTGAAATGCTAAGCATTTCAACTTATCTATCCAATTTCCCTGCCTTAGAACATGGCCCCAGACAGGTTAGTCTTCTCTCCAGTGACAACTTGTGTTGCTCAGTCCACAGCACCTCTAGCTTGAGGAAGACCTGAGTTTTGTCTGGTACGTTGGGCATGCAGCTCATAATTGATCATCTCAGTTTGGATTAAAAGCAGGGCTCCTAAAACAAATGCTCCCCTCCCCAAGGTGTTTGCCTCAGCAATTTCATCTCAAATGGAAAGTGAGACTAAGTCAAACTCAGAGAATCCCCACAGCAGAAAAAATCAGCAGTCAAAATGAATGGCTGAAATCTCCAGAAGAGACAGCAGGCGGGAACTGGGTCTCTTCCATCCCTGGACTGAGACTCAGGCAATTGCTGGCCGAGCGTGACTCAGATGTATCTGCCTGTGAACAAAGCCCAGGCCTTTGGGCTGTGTGATCATCACATCACACTCACCCTGGTGAGCCAACAGGTGAGCTGCTCTGACTAGCACATCATATTTCTTTCTGGCCAGGATTTCTGCAGAGTCCGCTCCTCACAAGTAAGGTAAGAAATCTGAATAAGGCAACAGCAGCAACCGCAATGAATCAACAGTGGAATGAGTGAATGTGCACGTGAGCACCTCCCACAGCCTTGTCCCTAGGTAGGTGCAGGAGAGCCATGGATGAAGGAGAGATGGGCCCTGCTCTCCAAGGCTCACAGAGCATGGGGACAAGCTGACGCACAACCTCATAATGGTGACATACCACAGTGAGGCCTCATGAAGATGGGTCCACTAAGGGAACACAGATAAGACAGCAATAAATTGTCCCTGGGGAGCTCTTGTGGACATTATGTCATCTGAGCCAGAACTTCCATGTTGGCCAAAAAGGAGAAGTTACACTAGGAAGGAGGAAAGCACATGAAGACAGGCTCAGAGGCAAGACATTTGCTCTAGCTACTTGGGGTAATAAAGGGCTCGGGGTTTGTTTATAGACTGTTTCCTTGGTAGATGGTGATCCCCAGATTCCAAGTGCACTGGAGGGTAGACTATGCCTTCCACTGAGGTACTTACCAGTGAAAAGTGATTGGTCAGAAGTGGGTGTCAATTTGGCTGTAGAGCAAATTACACACGTGTATCTACGTCTGTCAAGGTACACCAGGGGCCATGAATAAGTGGGGGAAAGACTTCTTGATGAGGGACTCTTCAATTTAAAAACTCATCTGCTGGGCAGAGGTGTCCACTGTGGATGTAGAATAGCATAAAAATGGTACAACCGAAGGGAAGTGTTTTGGAAAAATGCTGGAAAAGTCGACAGAGCAGGTCATTACATAGGAACATGACTTCTTTTGCTCTCTACAGGATCACTGAATAAAGATAAATACATGAGAGATAAATCGCCATCAAAATTCAGTTGCCTTAATTCTCCCCTGGCCACATTTTAGACGAAGATGTTTGACAAGACAAAGTGGTTCATGTTTTAGGCCGACAGGCTGGCTGGCATCTGTCCAGGATAAACCTTATTAGTAAAACGATTCCTTCCCCACCTCCCGGGAGACTGTGGCTGCCGGCTGAATGGAGCTACCAGTACTCTCTAACCTTTTCTCCTTATGCATTTTAGGAAGTAAATCATACTGTGGGTCACCAATGAGCCCCCCTTGATGAGGTCAAAGGAGAAACAATAGGGTTATTGACAAGCTCATCAAATCCCAGGGGCAACACTTTCTCATTTCAATCCCAGGGGTTTTCACGGAAAGGTCACTAGATGAAAACACCTGTCTTTATATTTCATTTTTGAAGGCTTTTTGAGGATCATTCTCTCTCTCATATGATCAAAAGAGGTAGTTAAAGACTAAAAGAAAAATGAGGTAAGTGGAAGAGAAGAAAAAGTCTAACTGGGCTTATGCCTTAGAGCCACTGAATCTTGTGTGACCTTGGGCAATTCACTTGACCTGTCCCCAGATGTCTTCCCATCCAGTTTGTTTAGAAAGAGTGACTTTCAGGTTGATCAACAAATTTGTTTAAACTTTGAGTTCAAGTTTAAGCTTCAGATTAAAATACCAACTATTCATGTATTCATTAAATATTCTGATTTTCAATTACGTACCAGGAATTGTTCCAGAACCTGCCTTGGATTTAATGAGTTTCCTTATTCCTCGTTCCAAAGAGAATATGAGGCAATTTGATGCAGTTCAGTACAATAAATATCAATCTCAAAAGAAAAAGTGAAATTGGGCATTGTATAATTGAATATATGTAACACAAAGTCTTTTTTAGTTATTTGCTGGAGGTGGGCCACTATCTGATCTCTGAGCTTCCTAGAGGGCAGTACAAAGAGGGAAATATGATCTCTTTCATAATTTTCTGTGTCTATAAGGTACAAATAGCATCAAAGCTATTTCTGATGCTAAGATCTGACTATTTAATGTCAACTTGACATAGTTAAATACTTCAAACTACAGAAACTTAATTCAACAAACATTTGCTCACACCTACTCTGAACCAGGCCCTGTGCCAGGTATTAAAATGAGTGAGATGAGTCAGATTCTGCCTGTACTCGGCAAGTCTTTACTAAGTATAAACTGCCAATCAGGTCTCCCAAGCTACCACTGTGAATTCCTCTCCATTCCTGACTGTGCCCACCACCCCTGAGAGGGACAGATTAAGAAGCTACTTTATGAGGTCCTTTTAGCTTAGGGGAAATTCCGACAGGGTATTGAAGCTATGGATACAGGGATACAGAGATATAGAGATGGAAGCAGGGAGCGGGGAGGGGGACTCCATGGCTGTCCCATCCCCACCTCCACTGCTGCTCTGGAATGTATATCTGGAACCACAAGCTCGTGGAATTTGTGGTTGTTTTTAGACGCTTTGTCATCAGCAACTAATTTGCTCAGTAATGCTTTAAAATGCCACCACTGGCCAATGAAAGCCATCAGACCTTAAACTCAGTAGGTCCCCTCTGCCCTGCCTGAAGTGCAAGGGCCAGGGAATGCATCTCTCCCTAAGAGCAGTCAGATTTCCCCCATGAGCTTGACTGAGAAAATATTCTACCCTTAGAAGCATAGTTCTCTAGGTCTGTGGAGGTGCCTATTTCAATGTCCTCATTTTTCCAGAAAGAAATCTCCTCGAGACCCACTAAAAGGAGTGAGTCTTGAAGCAGGCCACTTGACTTACTGAAGGGCATGCAGGGCAGAGCAGGGGCTAGACTGCAGGAATGCCTCCATGCCTGGATCCTATTTAGGATTTTAAATCTCAGCCTCCTTGGAACTATGACTTCCTGAGAATAGAGACCATGGCAATGCCTCTTCTATTTCTGTAGCCCCAGTTACTTGAGGCTTGCCAGGAACATCTTAGGGTCACATCCTAAGTCACATCTTGGGAGTCACATAGGAGTCTGCTTTGTTTGGGGTATAGATTATCACACTTTTAACAGAGTGGAGCACCTGGGGTGGGGGCCAGGGGGTTAACAAAAACAATATAGATGCCTGGGCCCTACTCCAAACAAGTGAATCAGAATGGCAGACGATGCTAATGTCTGGATGAGAACCACCATCTAGCTTCTCATGGAACCAAAGTGTGGCCGCCTGCCTCAGGCTGGAGCTCAGAGGCACAGCATCTCTCAGAATTCGTTGTTCTTGGAAGGTTAGTTCCACTGGGATGCCCTTGGCTTTCCCCATGGCCGTTCCAGGATACTCAAAATCAGGAGTACGAGCCCTTTTCCCTGTTGACGTTCACTTACTGCCATCTAGCGGCTGCTGTGGCTTTTCCAGAGGAGTATCATAAAGACACACTCCTATACCAGCTGGATCCGAGATCTAGCGTGCAGGGTGCCAGAACCTCAAGCGGTTTTACTATTTGGATGTTCTTTACTTGCAAAGTATTCCATGATGTCTTCTTCCAGAACGTCTTCAGAGAGCCCAGGGTAGAAGTGGGCTCTACCAAACAGGATGAGAATGACCCTCTTGCAATCTCAAGACTCCGCCCTGGCTCAGCAACATGCCAGTCATGTGACTTTGGACCCTTCATTTCATTCCTTGAGCTTCATTTTACTCACCTGAAAGATGGAGAAATTAACGTGGCCCTCTACATTGCCAGGAAATTTTTAAACCAATGAAGTCAATAATATGTGAATTTGCTTCAAACATCCATAATCATGAAAATAAATACACACATTATATATGTTGTTATGCACATTCTGACACGTGTAGGGTATGGACAATCAGTAATAATTCACTGATTAAATATCTGGAAGCTAAACCTTGTGTCCTATGACCATGAAGGCAAGAAAATGACCTTTTAAAAAATGGGTAAATTTTTGATGATGGGTAAAATATATATTCCATTGAGAAGAGTAAACTAGATTCACTAAAAGACCACCAAAGTGAGAATCCCTGAGGTAGAGTCATTAGTGTCTCCCTAACCCAGTCATCCATTTACAGGGGCTGTTGGGAGAAAACTGTGGAAGTGTTTGAACTCCTTGCAGGAGTCCTAATCAGGAAAATCCAAGGTGCACACTCTCAATCCCAAAAGACCAGGTGGGAAAACACAGCAGAGAGAAGCCTCCCAGGTCCTTTCCAAGTTGGGATGTGGCGTGTTCAGGTTCCACCTGGGAAGGGCTGCTTGTTAAGGGGTACCTTAAAAAAGAGTCCTGCAACTTTGAGACCCACACAGACATGAACCTGTTCATCATGTTGTTTATTTTAAATTTTCAGTGAACACTATGGAGGAAACCAGGCTAGCTAGTGGTGGGCATATTTTTCTAACTTTTGTTGACTACACTGGTTTTAAAGAGTTAAGGATCTAGTGAATAAGATTCAAAGGGAGGGCTTGAATCTGTTTTTACAAAATGCTTTTGTCAGAACAGAAGCAGGTTTCCAACTCTGGCCTGTTTGAATTGCCTGGAAACCTGGTTTTAAATGATTCCTAAAGCAAAAATCCTAACTCTGGGATGGGCCAGGAACTCCCATTCTTAACAGTTTTGGGTGGTTCCACTCCAGGTGCTCCATATACAGCACCTTAAGAAATCCTAGTCGAGAACCTGTCGTCTTCTAGGCTTTAGTTGTCAGAGGACCACTGATTTTTATCCAATGGATTAGGACAAGAAGTCTACTGAGGGAGGTTACAGCTCTGAATGGGAAGCAGATTGATCTATACACATGAACTCGAAGGAAATTCAGTTCAGAACACAGAATAGATGATAGTCTTGGCATCAGACAGTAGGTGGAAGTCAGGACCAAAAGATGTCACCTGGTAGGTCAGAAGGCACAACCAAGGTGTGCCTGCAAGCACTGTATGTCATACATATCCACACTGTCCAGTCCCTGGGCCAACCAGTCACTTGTTTTTGTTAATAAAGTTTTATTGGAACATAGCCACATTCATTTGTTTTCATATTGTCTGTGATAGTGGCAGAGTTGAGTAGTTGTAGAACTATAAGCTTGCAAAGTTGAACATCTACTATCTGGTTCCATGGAGAAAGATTGCAGACCCTGGTCTAGAAACACGAGTACCTCACTAAGACAATATAGTAAGTAGTTGGAATCCTCCTTAAAGAAACAGAAGTCAGGGCTCTCTGGATCCTGAACTAACGCACAATCGTGTTTCTACCCTTTCTAACCTTCACATCTTGTTTGTATCTTATTGAAAGCATTTATCATTTTGTTCAGGTAGAAGCTCATTTTCCCTGAGCTCCTATGAATAAGACAGAGTTCATGCATTCCAGGATCTAATGATTAGACAGGTAACCTTCAGGTTTTCAATTATCAACCCTATCAGTTAAACAGCTCTGAAGCACACAACTGCAAGGTAGGTACATGTATTTTAGTCATGAAGAATATACGTGTACCACTGTGCCAACATATTTGGCACATTACAGCATATACAAATACTAGAAATGGGGGTTCTGTTCTTCCGGGTTCCAACTTTGAGAATCGCTCCACGCGAAGACTTACAGGCTGTTATGTCAAGTGCGAAGGAGAGAAGAAACGATTAAGGGGGAAACTTGAAGCAGAATTTTTAACCCCATTTGTTGGGGTTATATCATCAGTTCTTAACTGAGAACTCCATGACACTAATGGCAGACTCTTCATCTTGCTACACGCCTCTTCTGTACCCTGCATGGAGCTGAAAGGGAGAAGCCAATGACTATTTATCAGATTATACTGAATTGACACTCTCTCCCATTTGCAAAGATGAGATTTCCCAGGGCAAAGTCTTTGCTACCTCTGGAAAACCATCATGGCCCCAGGTCTGTCTGAGATGAGGAGATAAAAGGACTTGAGGAAGCATGACTCCATGCTTGACGATCACAGGTGCGGGGCTGACTCGACACGGACAGAAACTGCTGAGGACGCATGTCAGACCAGCCTGACTGAGTCCAGGTCTCAGGCTGTGGTTCCTGAATCAGTGGGCACAAGCCATGCCCGGGGCTGTGTTGGGAGGCTCCCGGCTGCTGACTCTTCCAGTGAGGTAACGGATGTGGCACGTGTGCAAAGTCAGTGAGTGCTTCCCGCCAGGGAGTCAGAGGGACCCCCGGTAGCTCTGAGTTGTCAGAAGTAGAAATTTAACAAGTGGGCCTTTCCCCTCCACATCTTTCTAGCTAAATATTGAGGAACAAAGAGTTTACAAAAGGCCACAGAAAGTGAGTTCCTACAGCAGGAGAAAAGACATGAACTTGTGGCTTGACCTAGGCGCCCCATTTAGGGGCACTGTGGAACCTCGGAGCAAGAGAGCAGAAAGCCATATAACCACAAAACATGGCTGTGGTAATCCACCTCCAGGGCCTCAAAGAAAGCTTGCTGGTAGTGTAAGCAGAGCAAGACTGAGGTTTTAGAGGAG
The DNA here is from genome assembly GCF_902686455.1 of Sciurus vulgaris. NCBI lineage: Eukaryota > Metazoa > Chordata > Mammalia > Rodentia > Sciuridae > Sciurus > Sciurus vulgaris. Next base: position 65,866,513 of record NC_136476.1, read on the forward strand.
ATTCCTCACTAAATAACAGGAGATTTCAAATACAATTTAATATGTTGTCATATTAATAGATTGAAAGAAAAAAATCATGTGCTCACACATATAAACCCTGGAAAGGTACCTAAAATTTTCAAAATTCACTGTTGATTTTTGAGAAGGTATTTAGAAATAAGAACAGCTGGTTACTTACTCAACACTAGAAAGTGTATGTCCCAACCATATACTTAATGCAGCCCTGTGCTTATCAGGAAAACTGTAGAGGAGGCATTCCCACTAATGTCAGAAACAGGGCAAGGAAGCACTTTGCCACCATGGGTAGTTATACCTTCTTTGAAACTACTAACCAACACATTAGATAAGATAAAGAAATAATAGATATAAAACTGGGAAAGAGGTGGCAATAAAGTTATGAGTACTTTCAGATAATATTCTCATTAGACAATCCAAAGTAAACAGTGAGTTTTACCTCAGGACTTGGGCTTCTAGACACAGCAGCACAGGAATGAAAATAATCAAAATATTTCCCCTGAGAAACTTCGTTAACTCTTCCTGTTGATTTCAAATGCACAAACATGTGCCAAAGTGAATAGCATAGGAACAATCTCAGTCTTAACCACTGCACAATGTTTCTTGCAAAACACCAAAGACACTGAAAATATTTAGAAAAAGAAAAGTCATGGATACATATTTAGAAACAGGAAAATTCACTGAAGCTAATGGATACCAAGTTAATATACAGAAACAATGACTTTCCTATATGTAAATAATAGGTAGAAGACATAATGAAAGGGAAACTTCCTTTACAATAGAAACAAGAAAAGATAAAAGACCTGAAAATAACCAAGATCAAGTTGAAGAAAACAGATCAGTGCAATCTATATATAGAAAACTTTAAAATGCTACAAAAAGAAAGCAAAGAAGTAAAAGGCACATTGTGTTCTTTGATAAGTCCACTCAGCATCATAAAAAGCACCCATCCTCTTGAATCAATCCGTACATTTAATCCACCTCCAACTAAATTAGCAGTTGGAATTTTTTAACCAGACAAGCACAGGCAAGCCCTTCCTCAAGTCTACATAGGACACAAACAAGCAAGAAGAATCAAAAAACAGAAGTCCAGGGGGTGGGAGAAAAAGAGGGTAATGAGTGAGGACCAGTCCTTCTGGGTATTTAATGTTTTAAAAGCAATTAAAAATTAAAATAGTGTAAGAAAGTCTCACAAACACACAAATCGATAAAATGAAATAGAAAGTTAAGAAATAGATGTGAATATATGTGGGAACATGTGTAAGAATAGGTACATTTTAAATCAGTGAGTGGGAGAAAGATTATTCAATAGATTTTTGTCAACTAGGTAGCCATCCAGAAAGAAAAATAAAGTGGATCCACACCTCACGTCTTACATCAATCCTAGGTGTATTGAAGATCTAGACACGAAGGAATAAAACTGAAAAATACTAGAAGTGAACAGAATAATTTTTTTATGCTTTGAAGGTGTGGGATAATCATTCTCAGTATGACCAACACACAAACAACAACAACAAAGAGCTGATCCACAGGACTAACTATAACATGTTACTATGTCTGATGTTTTAAGTTAAAAGAAAGAAATCGGAGAAATGCTTATAGCTCATATCATGAGTAAAGAATGAAGTTCCTTGAATTAATAAAGAATCGTCTCCAAAGCAATAAGAAAGAACATGAACAGATAGTTCCTGGAAAGGATAGCAAGCAGCTCCCAAACAATTGATAAGATGTCTCAAGAGCACACAGAAGATGGGAAATGCAAATTGAAACACAATGAGATCAGAGCTATGGCTCTGCTAGCAAAGATCAAAGCATTTGGCAATGCACTGTGTGGGCCAGGATGCGGGGAAAGGAACTTGTCATCCACCCTGAGACACCAGCCAGAGCAATTCAGCACCACCCATCAAAATGTTCAGTACCCATGTCCTTTGATCCAGCACTTCTGCTCCCAGGAATACATTCTATTTGTCTGATATGCGATGACTCCAAATATCTTCACTGTGACGCTGGTTGTGTGAGCAAAATTTTGAAAACAATATTGATCAATAGGGCCGGCTTAATTAAATTACAGCATATCCATGTGTAGTTATTTTAATTGTTGCAGCCACCCAATCTATATTAACATAAAATAATTTCCACGATACATTTTCATGTGTAAAACACAAAATAGAACAGGTAAAATATATGCTTATACATGCGTACGTTATTACCTCTGGAAAAATATAACAAAACACCTGGTAACTAATCTTGAACAAGGTGTCTGGAGTATAAGGGGGGGAGAAAATATTTATTATTCACTGAACAACAATTTTCCTGTCTTTTAAATTTTGTAGCATAAGCATTGCCAATAAACAAATAGATTTTTCTAAATATACACCACACTTACCCCTCCCTGGTGCTCCTATTTCTACTGTGAGTGATTTGTCTAGACAGATTCAAGAATCTGGAGGCTGAAAGGGGTCCCACATCATTTCCTCTAACCTCAACTGGAACTCTTAAACCTACCCACCAAAATGAATAAAAACATGGTTTGCAGACTATCAGCATCAGCATCATGTCAGTTTCTTAGAAATGTAGAATCCCAGGCCCTACCCAGACCCACTGAATCAGAAACTCTGCTTTAACTAGACCCCCAGGTGATTTCAATGCACATCCAGGTCTCAGGAAGACTCCCTTGATGCTCTCATCTCATGACCATTCACTCTCTGCTGGAAAAACCCTAGAGAAGGGGAGACCACATCCTGCTGAATCCCTATCTTCATCTTTATCTTTAATCATCGCCATATACCAAGCACCTATAATGTACCAGAGGGTCACTCAAGTAATTAATCTTTATCAGTCTTCTCAATAACCCCATAAACAGGGAGCTTTCCAAGGTGATGGGCAGACACCACCAGCAACATGAAAAATTATCTTGGATGGAATACCTAAATTGCATAATATGTTTTGAAAGTGTGACACTTTTACTCTCTTTTCAAGTATTTTCAATATTTTTCATTACTCAAGAAGAAAGTCCCATTTTGGTGCAGGTGTGACCTTCATATCACTGATAATTGCCCCTCATAACTACTTTCTCATTTACAAATCAGACTCTCTCTCAGTGGCTAAGTTATTAAGCTATTAAAATGAGCCAAAGCTATCTTCCTGCAGCTTCCACTTATGATTACAATTTTACCTCTTGGATCCACATACAGAATAAAACTGAGGTGGAAACTTGCCCAGTGAGATGTTGAAATGTTCTCCATTGGAACAATTAACAGATGGGGACAAAGCAGAAGTAAGTAGAAAGAGTAATAGCTCAAAATCAAATTCAGATTTGTTTTAGAGCAAGTAGACTTGTAAATTTGAAGTGGAAAAACCTAATCAATGAGTACTATTCAACTAGCTAGGACTTTCAGGAAATGTATACAAACAAGGGTTTGGTGGATCAAAGATACAAATGTGAATGCAACCTGTTAATATGGATATGGTCTTAGACTTTGGTAAGCAGAGTACTCAAAGTTAGCTATGAAGGATGAAACTGATTTCCAAATCTTAAACTTCTGTACAACCTGCCACAAAGTTAAAACACCAGGGAGACCTGTGATAAAATTCTTGCACTATACATGACATTGGATTAACTAGCTATAAAATGTAGATCTCACAAATCAATTAGGAGAATAACAATATCAATTAGGTAGAGACCTTTTAAAATGGCAGAAGAAATGTGCAAACAAGACCAAGTAATGGAACAAATGTCCCATGAACACATTTTAAAAGTTAATCACCTTTAAATAAATATAAAGTAAAATACTGTGATTATCAAATATAAGTGGGAAAGTGCTAAGTATTAAACTTGAAAATGTGAAGATATAGAGGAATGGACATGATTATATATTCATGGAAGAAGTTTAACTAGACTTTTTTCAACTGCAATTTGGCTATTTACATTTTAAAACTGAAAAGTGGTTTTTGATCTGGCAAATGTACTTCCAGAAGCCTAACTTGTGGGAATAATTAAAGATTGGCATCAAGATTTAGCTAGGAGGAGGAAGGGAGGCGGGGGAGGGAGGAGGAAAGGGAAAGAGGAAGCACTGGGGACTGAAATGGAGCAAATTATATCCCATTCAAGTATGATTATGTCAAACCCCAATATTATGTATGACCATAATGCACTAAAATTTAATTTAGCTACAAGGATATTATTTTAATGTTGATAATTAAATGAAAGAAGGGAGAGAGAAGAAGGGGGAGAGAAAAAAGGAAGGAAGGAGAGAGGAGGAGGAGAAAGAGAGGGAGGGGTATGAACTAAAGGTCCAACACTAGGAAATTTGTTGAATAAATTATGCCTAATGGGATACAGTCTAATCATTTAAAATATATCATAGAAATAGATTTAGTTATAAGAAAAACAGTCATATAATAGTGACTGAGGAGAAAGCCAGCCTAGAAACATAATTCTCAAAACAAACTCAAAATGTATGTGGGGGGGGAGAAAGAGAGAGACAAATGTAACAATACGTGAACAGGATGCTTGTTACTACAACCTGGTAATGGCAAAAACTAAACCAACTTGAAGCAATCTAGAGTTCATTCACTGCAGACTGGTTAAGTGACCTAATGATGTACTAGCCACCGTGTGCAGGATGGAAAAGGATCAGGCATATCTATTTGCATGGATTCAGAAAGATTTTGGAGATATTTAGTGGGAAATCCAAGGCACAGTACCAAGAGTATGTTCTCATTTGCAGAGAATAAAAAATGACGCTTAGCTGTGGCTGTCACATGCTTATATAGATATACAGATAGAGCTATATGAAGATAAGCAGATTCTATCTCCGTCTATACGTATCTTCAAAGGCTACCAAAGAAACTATAAACAAGGGTTAACTGCAGAGCTGGGAACCTGGGTCAAAGGAATGGGAAGGAAGACATCATTCCATATCTCCGTCATGCCTGAAATTTTCTTATGAATGTTTATTACTCTGTGCATACACAGGCTCAATTGCTCACAGAAAAAGTAGCAGATACATAAGGATAAACCACAAAAAGCTAATGTTGATTATCACGGACTATTGAGATTGTGATTTTTATCTTCGTTTTGTTTTTCTGTATTTCACACTCTTTCTATAGTTGGTGTGCCTTAGTTAATTAATGTAATTGTTTCAATAATGACTGATGATGTGCAGAAATACGCTAGGGTATGTTTAAATAGCAGAACACAAGTTCTACATAAATCCTAATTAGCTCTAGGATATATTTATATATGCATTAGAAATGACCAAAGGAAACACAAACAGAATTATCTGTTGAAGGGTCTAAGGGGCCATTTTTATTTTCTTGTTTCTACTTCCCCTGTTTACCACTAAGTTTTCTACATATAATTATAACTGTTTTATAATCATAAAAGTTCTGAAATGAAATGAAAATGAGGAACTAACCCATCCTTATATTGGAAGAAGCAGACTCAACAGGGCAGAGGGAAGGACATGGGGACATTTGGCATTAATAGATAAAAAAAATGTTGGTGCTCCTTGGGCACAGGTGGGAGGGAGGTGTGGAAGCGAGGTAAAGTACACTGGAGAGATCTAGAATCTTGAAGTTGAAGGAGACCCTCCAGGTTACCTCTGACTGGACTTGGGCCCGACTCTGCAGAGGCCCCTGTTGCTCCAGCTGCATAAGCTTGTTGTTCTGATTTCTCTCCTGGTGAAGTCGATATCAGTGCCATGCATCAACGGGGCCTGGTTCAGTTCTTTGGATGTGTTTCCTAATCATTCATTCATTTCATGAATTAGTACCTTTCTAATATATGCAAAAGATTAAATATGGCAGATCCAGCCCCTTTCACAGTCTCCCCAGCCCCTAGTTCCTGCCCCTCTACAGTAGCTCCAGGTGCTAGGACCCAGACTGTCATAGAAAGTGTCCCTGGGAAACCCTCTCCCACTGTCCAGGACTCAAGTGTACTCTGTAGAGAACCACAGTGCTCACAGGAGCATCTGACAAGAAGCCAAACTCATGACATCCTGGCTGTGGGTCAGCCAACAAGGACACAGCCTTTCCCTCGAGTCCAGCTCAGTTCAGAAGGGACTGGAACACTCCCCTGCAGCCAATTCCTTCTATTACTCACGTCCTGCACAGGGAGGTAGAGGGAGTCTGCCACCACAGGGTTTGGCACACAAGAACAATCTATTAAGCCTAAAGGGCAAAGCACTCCTTTAAGAGATGAAGCAACCAGTTTTAACCATTTGTGGGTGGGCATGAAACAGTTAAATTGCAAAATCACCAAAGGGTGCCAAGTAGGCAATATTCACTCCCTGCTCCCCAGGGAGAACTTTGCAGGTGGGAGTTGAGAAGTCATCCCAAAGACAAGAGCTCCTGGCACAGGAGAAACATCCTATGCTGCATGCAAAACCAGAAGCCTTTTCCCCCAGGAAATGCAGAGCAAAAGAGGGAAGGCAGAGTTTGCATAGGTGGGTGGGTGAGAGTCAGGACCCACCTCCTAAATGTGCTTAGCTCACACCAAGCTGTGCAGTGGTAAATAGAAGTGGTTTACAGAGGTTGCCGGTCCTCGGTGTGCCACAGAATCACCTAGGATTTGTCTACAAATTACAGGTGACCCAAGTCCCTGAAAGTTCAATCAGCCTGGAGCCAGGACCAGGCATTGGTGTTTTTAAATGATCCCCCAAGTGAATCTAATGAATAGCTGGAGCACAACCTACTGAACTAGTGCAATAGAAATCTAGTGGGCAAAATCTATGCAAACTGCGGGGCTAGGGAGATAGCTTAGTTGGTAGAGTGCTTGCCTTGCAAGCACAAGGCCTTGGGTTCAATCCCCAGCACCACCAAAAGAGAAACCATGCATATTATAACTGAGGCCTAGGCTTAGACCTTCCAATCTGTTCCACCCAATTGATGGGAAGATCCTTTCGAAACAGAACACCTGTAACCTCACTCCCTGTTTAGAACCATTGAGAAGCCTTCATGGCCTGTAGGATAAGACCCTTCTTAGCCTGAGCTATAAGACCTCTCATAATCCAGCCCCTGCTTTCCTCTCCCTGCTCAGGTTCTTCCCCCCATGTACTGGACTACTTTCTCCCAAAGTGTCACGCTGTCATGTGTTGATGGGCCTCTGCTCTTTGAGTCTGAAATGTCTTCCTGCGTGCCCACACCAGACTCACATGCTTATCTTTCAAGGCTCAGACCCCAAGGCTCCTGTTCAAGGCTTCTCTAACCTGCTCCCCACCACTCCAGTAGGAAAGGTCTCTCTCCTCCATGCCTCAGGAACAGGTCACTCTTTCAACATGTTACTCTGATTTTCAGCATCTGATACTACTATTTCAGCATCTATTTCTGTGACTGGTAATTTGCCTGCATACCCAACAAATGGAACCCCTGAGGCTGAGTCCCATTGATCCCAAAGAACCTAAATGGATGTACAGCTTGGAGATGGCACAGACCATCAGTCGTTAGACCGGGCTGGCCCAGGACGAGGTTACAGTGGCCCAAACTGCAAATATCTCAACTAGTGAAAAATTGTAAGCCCAGCAGTCATCCAGTTAAACGTGATCCTCTTAACCTCCAAAAGCAAACCTCAACAATCTGGAAGGCCAGGTTCAAGTTGAGACTTATAGGACTCCTTTGGGCTTTGCATTAGACCCCGACGTCACAGGGAAATAAATAGACCTATGCTCTAAACCCAGGCCTGCCTCCTTCCTTTCCAAGCACCAGCCCCATCCTGCAGTGACAGAGTCTCTCCTACACATAAGTGGTTGCTCCAAACCTCACATCCAAACATCTTCAGTGCTCTCCCCACACATGACACCCTCCATGCCTAGGAGGTCATCCTGAGATGCAGGGACAGAGGACCCAGGACAGAGGCCCACACAGGACCTAGCAGCAGCCTCTGAGAGGTGGAAGGGAGCAGGCTCTGGCTGCAGGTGGGGCCTCCTCTTGGACTCATGGACTCCTTCCTCCATCCACCAGGAGGGGTACAGCAGTGTCCTCTAAAACTCAAGATTTGGGCAAGAACCCTTCCTGTACAAATACAACAGAAGTTCTGCTTAAGTCTTGCCTCCCCACATGCAGTTTTCCTTGATACCTCAAGCTAGGTACTGTCCCTCTCTACTTCCAAAGCACCTTGTGGGTATTTAAAGTCTGCACTTAGCGCAGTATGTTACAACGATCTCTTCCTAGATCTGTGTCTCTCTCCACCTGGGACCTTCTTGACAACCTAGACTGCACCTCATTCATCATCTGGACCCCAGGCTTTTACCAGAGGGCAGCTCTTACCCAAAGACCAGTGAGTGGGCTGATGAGGCAGGTGGTGGTGGAAGGAAGGATGCTGACCAGACACTAACTCCCTTTACCTCTCCAGGCTGAGTTTCATCAGTGACCTTTGGAAGACATCGTGGCAATTAACAATGGTCATTGAAATAAACTCTGGTCACACCTATAGCCCATTTATGATTTATTATAAATACATTATCTATGGGAAAATTGTTCATTTTCTGCTGAATTTCAATGTTCAAATTATCCTTCTGCTGTCTTAATAAAGTCACTCCTCTCCCCTCAAAAAATGCATTTCCAGGAACCCCAGAGCAGAACCAAACCTTGAGCTCCTGGAAGATCTCTGCAGGCCAGGCCGGAAGCCACCCTCATCACAGAACTGAACTGAGCTACTTCCACGTGAGTGAAAGGGACCCTTCTCCTGCTCACAGCCCTGTTCCACAGACACGGGAGACCTTGTGTGTGAACCTAAGGAAAAAGGGTTTCCCTCCCGCGGTGAAAGCCTCCAAGAAGTCTCTGGATGGTGACAGAAGCAACATGCAGATGAGGTTAGAGCTCCTCTCCATGATCGCAGTCTCTGAATCGCTGGTCTGTTGAGCTTTTTTTTTCATCCCCTGCTGATCTACCCAGAGATGTTCTGAAATTGTGCAACTGGCAGATTGTAATAGCCTGCACCCAGGGAGGGGCAGAGGAGGGAGTTCAGTGAGTCACAGACCACAACAAAGCCCTTCCTGGCATGTCGGGCTCACTTGGCAAACCCAGAGGATGTAAAATTGACAGAAGACAAGGAGCATCTTTGTTATTTGTCAACAAATTGCAATGACCATAGCGGAGACTTGGCAGCCCTGACACAGGGAAACCCCGGGGCAAGGAATGGGGGAACAAGTAAACAAAGCGGTGGAAAACCCCACTCCCCAGGTGAGGTGACAAAGTGTCAGGTGAGTCGACAAGGACTCTCGTCCTGACCCCACTGACCTATTTCTCTACCAGGAAATAGGGGGGTGCCCCTTTGGTGGCAATGGGACCCCAAGTAGATCAGAGTAGCTAACTGGCTTTGAAGTAAGAAGCCTTGAATATCTGGCTCTATGTCCTATCAGCTGTGTGACTTGAGGAAAGTCATGCGTCTGGTTCCATATCTATAAAAATAAATAAATAAATAAAAGGAATGTCTTCCCTCTCCAACCTGCAGAATTGTTGTAACTATCTGGCAAGATGACAGAAATCAAAATAGTTTGTAGGTACAAAGTTAAGTACAAGTAATCTTTTTACCATTATTATACATGGTATAAAAATGTGTCATCCAAAAATCAAATCCAGAGAGACTAGATGGAAACTGGTTAGAACATAATACAAACACATTTGTAAGCTGCTGTTGAGCTATCAGAGTGTCTGCTGGTCATCCTACAATCTAGTTCCAAAATATATTTAAAAAAATCACCTGCAACCTTCTACAAAGGAAGTTAGTACAAGATTTCTTCAAAGCTTCGCTCTTTTAGATGTTAATTCTTAAGTTCGAACTTTTTAAATTATTTTTTATTTGTCCTAATTTGTTATTCATGACAATAGAATGCATTTATACATTTTGATAGATCATATATAAAAGGAGTGTAATTTCACATTTTTCTGATTGTACATATTGTAGAATCACATTGGTCAGGCAGTCATATATATACACAAGGTAATAATGTCTGCTCAACTCTGCTATCAAACTTTTTTTTAGTCAGTCTTTTCTGAGCACCTGCACAAATACAAAAGGAGACAGCCATGCATCCTGCTCATGGTGGAATCCGGGAGAGACAATAAATGGCTCAGAGCACTAAATGTTACAGGAACCCATGTATGAAGGATAGAGTATAGAAATAAAAGACAGGAATGGCCATTTCTTGTGCACTCAAGAAGGCTTCAGAGAGAAGGTGATTCTTGAACCAAGACTTACAAGATAAGTTGCAGCTTCATGGCAACTTCCAAGAGTAGAAGCTAAGAGATCAAATGGCTGATGCAGTCCTAGTATTCAGGGATATTGAAAATGATGTGATCATGGGAAGAGAATGTGGGATACCGTCAGAGAAAGGGGAAGGTTGGGTCCTGGTATGGAAGCTGACCTTTTCTCTGTTAGGCAATGAGGACTTGAGGAAATGTTTCAAACTTGAATATGACATGATTAGACTTTTGCTTTAGAAAATATTTCTCTGGTGTGCATTTAGAATGTGGTTTAGGAGAGATTAAAAACCTCTCTTCTGAAAAGAGTACTTTTCCCATTTTTTCTTTAATATGTCAGAATCCTCTTTCAAGCCAAATGTTAAACGGGATCTCACAGTATGAAACAGAAAAGATCAGAGCTGCGTGGTAGAAGCAGGGGTCCAGGAACAGGCCTGAGGCCTTCAGGCCTGAGGCCTCCCCAAAATTTCAGAGCTTTAAGGAAAATGCTGTGTGAAGAGGACGAGAGAAGCAGCCTGGGTGAGAGATGAAGGGAAGCAGATGTAGACGGGGCCAGACCTGCAGATCCTGGCCATGGGCTGCAGAGGCAGAGAAGAAGGGACGGAGGAACACTGCAGGGTCCTGAGAGTCCTGAGTGGAGGTGGGCTTCTTGGTGTCCTGAAGTCGTGTGCACAGGCTGGGGAACAAATCCAGTACGGCAAGTTAGAGGAGCCTGTGACACAGCAGGTGGGGACATTCTGAGGGCAGCTCAGGGGGGACCTCAGCTGGAGGGAGAAGATGTGGAAGTCAACAACAGGACCAAGAGAATGGATGAGATCACTGTGGAAGAGTGAGGACACAGAGGAGGGAAGGGGACCAAGGCCAGACCCCTCAGGAATCCCTAGAGCTGAGGAGTAGGGATCTGAGAAGAATCACAAATTGGAAGACAGGGGAACTCAGAAAATAAGCTGAGAGAAAATCAGAAGGAAATTGAGTGTACCACGTGAAACCCCAACACAGGACAGTGTGCCCACACCCCCAGGGCTGGCCAAGCCAAGGGACCTGGGATGCCATTGTGACTGGGAGGGAAATCCCTGTGACAAAGATAGATTCACTTTGACTCTTGGGAAGTCACTCTCCTCATGGCCAGAGCCAAGGAAGTTACTCGGTTTCCAATGTATCACATCCTTGAAGAAGCTAGTAGAGTCCCATGTTGGATAACTGGGCAGCAGGTTGCCATGGTTTGAATGTCCCCTCCAAAACCCAGGTTGAAATCTAATCGCCACCATCATGGTAGTCTCTGACCTCATAAATACATTAATGCCATTATTGAGGGAAAGGATTATTATCTTAAGAATGGATCTATAATAAATTCAGCTCCCTCTTGCCCCTGTGTCCATTCCATGAGTGCTCACTTGCCCTTCCTTCCTGGGGTGACACCACAGATGCAGCTCCTTGATCTTGGACATCCTGGCCTCCAGAACCATGATCCAAATAAACTTCTGTTCTTCATGATTTATCCAGTCTGTGGTATTCTGCTATGTTAGCAGAAAGTGGACCAAGAAAAGTTCCAAGAAAGTTCCAAGGAGTAGTCTCATATTTCATAAAATCCGATTACACCAGAGTTAAGAGGTCACTGCATTTACTGTTACCCTTACCTAAAATGAGTAATAATGATATGCAGAATATCAAGTGTTATGTGTGTTGCCTCCTTATATCCCACCTCAGTATCCCTTCCAGTGTCAAAGGTCATCTTTTAATAACATGTTCAACATCTCTTATAAGGCAAACAGCACATTTTCAAAAATATCTCCGTTTTTAAAAAGACATTTCTTATTGAGCTGGACTCTTCCTTCCTGTAGTTTCCACATTAGTTCTGCCTCTTAATGCCAGACAAAGCTGGTTTATTTGAAGATAAAGATCATGTTCCCCCCAGTGCCCTCTCCCCGGCAACTCTCTCTCAATTGGATACATAATGGCTCCTTCAACCACTCTTTCTGGCACATGATTTTGAGGTGTACCATCATCCCTGATAGCTCTCCCCTAAACAGAGTGACATTGCTTAACCTTTCCTGTCAGAAGCAGAGAAGACCCATGATTTGGCTTTTTGAGTAACTACATGGTAACCAGATAGTATAATTTGGAAATGCTCATTCAGCCTCCATTCACTGACCCTGCTCAGCACCTCTGCTCTCTTTAACCATCCAGTCCTCACTTCTGTGCCCAGCTCTTCCCAGAGTAAGGAGCTTCATCCAGGTTTTCCTGCTTCCAAGGACTCTGCCTTTCTCCCACCGCACCCTACACCGCCATTTTGAAATATTGGTATGAAGCCTGACACAGACCACCTGCTATGGGCAAATGCTGGGAAAGGTAAACTTTCACATGATTCTTCTCAATTAAGTGTCATGACAACACTGCAGGACTTCAAAGTCACATAGAAAACAAGGGATGGAGTAGGTATTTAAATCCAGATCTTTCTGAATCCAGAGACTTCTCTGCAAAATCAAGGGCTTCCCTGTCCATTGCAGTCACCATTCATCACAACTGTCTGTGACATGTGTGATACACAGCTGTCTAAAATGAGCTGATAGAAAAATAAAATACATACCAAATTTTGAAGACTTGCTTTTTTTAAAAAAATGCAAAATATCTCATCAATTTTTATGTGGATCATATGCTAATACTTGGGATATACTAGGTTAAATAAGTTATTGAAATTAGTTTGATCTTCTTCCTCTTACTTTCATGTGGCTGCTGAAAAAAATTAAATTATATATGTGGAAAAATTTACATGTGGCTTGCATTCTATTTGTTTTGGATAGCACTGATCTAGAACACAGGAATAAAAAGTCATACTTTTAATCCCTATGTTGATTTAAGAGCACATTACACAAGGAGTAGCCATTTAAGTAGTCTGGTAGTAAATAGGATTTTTTGACCAATAATGGAATAAATCTAAGTTTCTGTATTCTACTGTTGTTCTGTATCCCAGGGTCTTGTGTATGACTTTTATTTTTATAAATAAAAGAGCTAAGCTCCTATCACTTATGTTCGTAAGTACAACTATCCTTTCGTTTAACATGCGTTACAATATGTCATACTATTTCACATAATTTACTGCACCTGGATAAAACATTTGTTCAAATTGTGAGTCTTCCTTAGTTGAATTGCTGGAACTTTTTGAGGAAAGAATCCCGCATGTGGTATTTTTCTGTTCTGCCGGGATGACATTTTTCTCTGCATATTTTGCAAGCAAAAAGTAAAGAATTACCTTGAATCAAGAATCTCCAAGTTAGAAATGGAGATATAGCAATTGAAATCAAAATTAGCTTAGGAGGTCATTGATATCACTGTTACCTGACATTAATAAAAATAGTAATAATAGGGAGCATATTACAGTGGTTAATATATGTGGGTATATTTCATCCTAATCCCTTGTCAAAGTCTGTTAAGAGGACAGTACAGCTTTGTTTTGGTGTTCCCCTTCCACAAATGAAAATTCCAGACTCTAGAAAGTTCGGTCAATAGAACCCAGGGCTCCTCAGTACAAGCCTGACTGTCTTTCACTTTGCTTCACACTGGATCATAAAGGTATTACAGATATGCTTGTAGAATTTTCTGGCAGCTCTTTCTCTTTTCAATATTGTCTGGGGTTTAGAGAGGGCTCCTTACTATGGTGTAACAGATTCATTACAGAGTCATTTAAATGTCACAGGAAAGCGTTGGGCATAAGGCAACTGCTTGGTAAGTATAATTTCCCCTTCCTTTCCCTTCACACACCAAGAAATTCCTCTTGTTAGAAACTACTACAAAATGATCACTCGTCCCTCTTACTGGTTTCTGGGTTAAAGGCATTGGACCTCCATCTACTGAGTTATTTAGATGTATAACCTCATCATTATTATCATGACATTGTTTTAGGCCTCTGGACTTTGCTTTAAAACCTCAAAAAAAAAAAATAGGTAAAAGGAAATTAAAGAATAGAAAATCACTGCCTGGGTGACTTTCACATTTACAGTATCAGGAACAAACTTATTCGTAGTGATTTGGCAAACTGTAGGGTAGGTTCTCTGTGGAATCCACAGTTCATCATCACCTACCAAAACCAGCAAGGATGAAATGTACCAAATGCCAGTCAAGGAGCCTGTATGCTTCTTGGGGGTCCGCCAATACAGAGCTCTGGTGTCAAAGAAACGCAGAAGCATGCATTATGTTCACATGTGAATGATGATGATCATAACACCTTACCTTTGTAATTATAGTTTGAAAAGCACCTTCACCTCCATAATCTAATTCCTCATTTACAAACTTGGAAATCGAGACTCAGACCTAGTAATGTGCCAAAGGTTACGAATCTTGAGGAACTGGCCCAGCCACACAGGCCACCTGCCTCCTGTGTGTCACTTGGGGGTTTTGCAGTTGCAAGGTTTTCACATGGAAAACATACGTCTCACTTTCATAACAGAAGGAGTTATGAGATGGTACCGTCATCAAGAAAGCTTAACCAGGTCAGTGGCATGACCAAGAACCAGGTCTCCCCAGTCTCTCACTCTGCCTTCTCCAGGGTCAATTTTAACATGAGATCAGCTTCCCTCATGGTGGTAGGGTGGCTGTCTGCAATTCCCAGGTCCATGTGGTTTTCAACCAGATCCAGTAGGAAAGTAAGTGGGCAACTGTCCCAACTTTCCTGAAAAACTCCTTAGCCTGGAGTACTGGAAATTTCTGTGGAACTATGTGAAATCCCAGTGGAAATCAGAAGCCCTTGAGGAGGAGGAGGGGGACAACGGATGCTTGAGGGGCAAGCCCTTGAAAGTCCACTAAATCAATCTAGGACTCTTCCCATTAATGCCCAAGTAAGAACAAAAAATGAAAAGGTTAAGTGGATGATAAATACAGATGTCCTGATATATTTTGCAGCATTGGAGATGGATTGCAGAGTCTGTGGACATTCGGGGATTTTCCTCCTAGAAGGTGTGCTAAACTGAGTAGGCTGAAAGATACTTAAAAGGTTTGCTTCTTAAGCACTGAGCTACCCTGGGTCACTGAAGCAAAAGGAAAGCAGGAGACAGGAGTCAGCATCAAAACTTGTGCAACAATGGTCTCCTCTGCTCCCTATGCGTAGCCAGAGTTAGGTGACGGGCATTTTGACCACAGACCACGCTGCTAACTAATGTACTATTTTCTGGGGTTGGGACCAAATGATTTATGCTCATTTCATGCTCATAACAAACTTTATGAAGTAGGGATAGATTACTATCCTCATTTCACAGATGAGGAAACTAAGAATCAGAGAAATTTAATGATTTACCCAAGTTCACTCAAGACAAGAATTCAGCTCCAATGTAGAGTCCATGGAAAAATTATGCCATTCTGTCTCGGGTGGGAAATGTTGAATTTTGCTTCTGTCTGGCTCCCGTGAAGATTAGTATAAATAACCCAAATAGCAGGCAGTTTCTCAGAGATGAGCCCTTCTTTGCTCACAATGCATCCCTTATAGAAAATAAAAGAAAGAAAATGCAAAGAGTCCATCAGGTGTACCTGCAGAATCTATGAGACCCACACACCTGTGTTCAAAATCTGTCTCTGCTGCTTATCACTGCTTAACCTTCAACAAACCAATTAACCCCTATGGGCCTCACCTTCTTTATTTGTAAAATGTAAATATTACTTGCCCTAGGAATAGATGAGATGTACATACAACTATAGACTGATCTAGACAAAAGCTACAGCAACTATTATCTGCTTTTCCCTCTGCTTCCATGATAACTTTTGTTTTTCCACTTCCTTTGAATCTGGTTGCAGATGTTTAAGGATAGAAAGCTCAGAACTTGTCTGTAGGGTCTTCATTCTTATTATGTCTTCCTTCCCCGAACTCTAAGGGACCCTGTACACCAAACAAGGCAATTTTACTTAAACTGCCTCACTCTTTCTTACTAAAGTCTTAAGGATGCTTTTCCTATTCTTGAGATGGTGGAGAGGGAAATAAAGAAAACTTTATTTTTTGCATTGAAAAGCTTGGCATTATTTTAAAAATGCATCCAAAGGCTATTTTGTGGAAAGGTAGTGTAGCCCTTCAGAATGAAAGGCCAGCCCAGTGGCCAACTGAGGCTTTAATGAGTTAGCTTGCATATATAAACCCAAGTTTCCAGGACCAAGAACTAAGACAAAGAGACGTAGAGGTAGAGGGAGAGGGAGAGGTTTTAAAACTGCCTCTAGATAAAGTGCATCCTTGGGGAATCATACTGTTGATGGGCATTAACCACTTTCTAAATTTCTGCCAAGTTTTGGAAAGTAAAAAATAATTTTGCTTTATTTTATTTTGTTATATTTTTATTGAGATATGCCAAGAGACTGAACCCCTAGTTGATCAGAACCATGAGCACTCAAGACTAAGGAAGCCCATGGATGTGGGTGCAGTGGAGAGAACAGCTCCAGCAGAAGAGGAGCTGGGTGGAAGTGTTCACCCCTGGACCTGACACCACAGGCTGCTCCACAGCATCTTCGCCAGGGTGAAGGGGAATGGCAATAGCAACCGCCTTGCAGATCAGAGCTTCCAGGAAAGGCCGACATCACAGGAGTCCTCGGGAAGCAGTGCAGAGCTCCATAAGAAGAGACTGAGTTGTCAGTCCACACATCTGTGTTGTAAGCACTAAGCATCATGTGGGGACAAAGTTGGGACCTTGTGTCCCATGTGTGCCAATGTGAAAATGAGTGCCCAACAAAGCATTGGAGAGCAGCTTAGAAACCACCACCAGAATGGTATTCTTTTGGAGATCTTATGAAATGGGAAATGTGTCCTTGAAGTTTTACTATGAGAGAACAGACTAGTAAAGGAGAGGTAACTCAACTCTACTTCTGTACAGTTGAGTTACCATTCGATGACTAAGTTGAATCATATGAAATTGCCATTTCCTTAGCTAGAAGTGGACCAAACTGGGCAGTTTCATGTGGTTCAATCTAATATCACTTAGGCACTTTGTAAGGGGAAGAGAATGGGTTCTGATTGACATTTTTGAGCACCTCCATGTGTCAGAAACCATGTGTCAGACCCCCGCCACGTGTCAGAAACTACACACACACAATCTAATTATCCACATACTATTCCTCTAATGGGCCAGACACATCCCTCCCTCCAGGCCTCTGTACCTCTGTATGGCAAGCTTTCCTGCTGAGGTGCACATGGATTCATTCAGAGCTCTGCTTAAGCATCAGAGGGAGCTTTCCTGAAGAATTTATGTAAAATAGCACCCCATTACTCTGCATCTTTTCAAACTCTTTCTTCTGAGCATTTATTACCACCTAAGTATTTTAGACTTGTCATCTGTCTCCTACTAACAAAATGAAGGGTTCATAAAAACAGTGAGATGGCCAGCTTCCTGTGCAGCTCTTTCTCTACTGCCTGGAATAGTACCTGATGCTTCAGGTTTAATGCGTATCACTTGAATGAATGAATGAATGAGGCTCCACGGTCCAAGCACGTTCCTCTGCACTACACTAATAAAGAGAGAAAAGGGCAGAAGAGAATGCAGAGATGGGGGAAGAGGACCAAGAGGGAATGCACAAGGAAAGTCTATCACTTCTTCTGGGAAAATGCTGAACCAATTTCCCTCTTTTTCTTGGGCCTTTGCTCTTACAAAAGCACACCTTCGTAATGTAAGCTACTATTCACATGCAAGGCACAGAACAAATTCAAATGTGTTTTTTGTTTTTGTTGATTTTTTCTTTTATTGGTGCATTATAGTTGCACATAATAGTTGGGCTCATTTCGACATACTCATACATGCATGGAATTTAATTTACTGCATTTCAGTCCCCAGTGCCTCCCCGCTTTCCCCTTCCTCCTCCCTCCTCTTATTCCCCCTTCTTCTTTTCCACTGGTCTACCTGCAGTCATTTATATATTTTAATTAATCCTTTATAGATATGCATAAAGGTAGAATCAACTGTGGTATATTTATACATGCACATAGTGTAATTTTGTCAAATTCATTCTGCATTTGCTGTTGCTCCTCCCTCCCCCTCAACCACCTTCTACTCCACTGATCTTCCCTCTGATACATTTCACACACACACACACACACACACACACACACACACACACACACACACACACAGTTTTTCTCCCTTACTTTGCTCTAGCTTCCACATGAGAAAGAATGTCGTGATTTTCTGAGTCTGGCACAATGTTCACCAGTTCCATCCATTTACTGACACATCATAATTTCAGTCTTCTTTATGGCTGAGTAAAATTCCGTTGCGTTTATATACCACATTTTCTTTATCCATTCATCCATTGACGGGCACCTGGGCTGGTTCCGTATCTTGGTTATTGTGAATTGTGCTGCTAAAAGTATTGATGTGACTGTATCACTATCGCATGCTGATTTGGTTCTTTGGGATAAATACTGAAGAGTGGGACAGCTGGGTCATATTGTGGTTTCTTTCATAGGTTTTTGTGAAATCTCCATACTGCTTTCCAGAGAGGTGGTAGTAATTTGTAGTCCACCAACAATGTATCGGTGTACCTTCAAATGTACATTTATTGCATATTTATAGAGACAAAGAGGAGCTTTTAGTGGTCATGTTAAGGGGAGGTTGTAGGAGAGAGAGAATGATGATGATGAAGGAAGAAAGTAGAAAATTAGCCTGGAAATTTCCCTAAAAGGTTAGTGTTCCATTTATCAAGTTGTCCTAGTCATTACAAACATTTGCCTTAGCACCAACAGCCACTGAATTACAGGAAATAAAGAGGTAGAACTGCGTTCCCTGTGAATGTGCAGGCAGCAATTTAAAGGAAAAAAAAAAAAATGTGGGATTCTGTTTCCAGTGTCGCTGTGCTGTGATGGTTGATGAAAGTATCTGAAAAGATGCTGACTCTTTAGCTGAACCATTTTCTGTAAGAGAGCATGTTAATAGTATCAGTTTCTTTGAGAATTTTCTTATGGGCTGTTGATTTACTTCCAGAAATGGACATAGGTTTTGCTATCAGGCTAGAACTTTTCCTTTATCAGAATCTCTGTCCTTGAAATCCTATCAAATTTGCTGTATTAAGGTAATTTTAAGTCTGTAGATTTAGTAATTCAGTTTTATATAATCTAATATCTTAAAATATAACTTTGAGTTTTGTAAAAAAAAATTTGACTATAAATGTCAGAATAAATTTAGATATATATTTGAAATATATTCAACAAATATTACAATGTTTTCAAAACATATCAGATCAGAGAAATGAAAAGTTGTACCCATTTGTGTAAAATACATCAAAAAAATTTTAAAAATTAAAAAAAAAAAAAAAGAATCTCTGTCCATGGAGATAACTACAGGATCTTCTAGAAGGGCATAAGATGTGAATAGCACATGGGTTAGAGGTTTATCAGTGGGAAAATCCACAAGAGGACAAAGAGTTTTTGCTGTAAATAATACCTTTCAGGACACTCTCCACCCAGCCCTGGGTACTCTTCATGCTGTTCTAAGCCTCAAGGACACTTTGTTCTCCAGAAACTGGAATATCCCACAGGTAATTTATGGAGAACAATTTGATTATAACCTCCAAAGGGAAAAGGCTACATCCAAAGAGCCCAGCGCACAGAATGACTTACATGCCTCAGCACTAAGTAATTTTGCCAAGACCTCTGTGTGATATAGTCAGGCAACATAGATTCCCATGGCAAAGCTCCCACATTGGCATGAAGCAGGGCCAGAAGGAAAACATAAAGCCCTTGATCTAACTGAGAGTCAATACAAATGTGCTTTATATTAGGTTAAGGATTTGGCCATGGGTGAGGTTCACTCTTAGAAACCCTATAGTTCTAAACAAGGTCCTCCAAAATGTCTCTTTCATCTTGATATATTTTTCCTCCAAATCTGGCTCAAGATTCCTTAGAGACTTGCTTCTCTAAGTATGGAGTAAGGACCAGCAGTATTGGCAACACTTAGAAATGTAGAAATGCAGAATCTGGGGCCTCATCTTAAACCTCGTGATTCTGAACTTCATCTTAACAGAATTCCAGAGGATTAGAATGCATATTTTAATTTGGATCTCTGCTTTACAGTTCGGAAGATTCTTCTTTGCAAATTAGAAAGCAAGCATGGTTATTACATTACTGTCCAATAGGAAAGATACACCTGAAATAACTCCTTAACGGAAAGTTCTTCCAAATTCTTCAGTCTTCCATTGATCCCTGATTCTCTAAGACTTACATCTTTAACTCGAGTAAACCATCAATATTGGTTATACAGTGCAAAGAGTATATTGACAATAAGACTATCTCAGTTCAGGTTACCTATTATGTTCTAAGTCCTAGATGGCTAAGGATAAATATATTTGATCTCTCTCTTCATAGTAGTTGATAGAAAAGACACTTGAAGTCTACTGCTGGGCTCAGATGGAAAGAGTTTCAGGGATGGATTAACAATGTCTGCTCTTAGTATAGAGAGAGGGCTGGTGGTACGAGTATGACATATTTATGTTCTATCAGAGGCCCTCATGCAATATTTAGCACATTCAGAGGATCATCCTGAAGAATCTTCTCCTTCTCAGAAGGCTTAAAGTCAAAAGGTAGGCAATGAACCATGTTTCATGGATCGCAATTAAAAACTACTCACAGTCAGTAAAGTCCTGCCCTGTGAGACCATGTTCACCAAGAGGAATCTCTCACATTCCCAATGGTTTATGTGTGGAAAGAGATAGAGACTTGTACCCTTCAGTTCCTCCATGCCAAATGGACAAGCAAAAAACTTTTTAATTACAGTGGTTGGTGAAAAAGTCAAACTGACACCAAAGGTTAATGCTACTGCATTCTCACAGTTTAAAGAAGACCATTTTGCCCTCCTCTACTGTATCATGAGCTCAGTGAGGATGAAACTATCATGGTGCAGTGTTTTAATCAACTTTCTCTCTGCTGTGACTTAAAGATCCAACCAGAACAACTGTTGAGGAGGAAACTTTTATTTGGGGGCTCACAGTTTCAGAGATCTCAATCCATGGACAGCAGACTGCATTCTTCAGGGCTCAAGGTGAGGCTGAACATCATGGCAGAAGCTGTGTCATACCTGGCTCCATGTCCCAATCTCTGCCAAGGTATATGGCATGTAGTGAGGAATTAGATTCTTTTTTCTTTTACTGTTGAGATGTTGTGTGCAGGTAAGGAGACACCTGATTTATTAAGCTCTGGCTCATCATAAAGGATGGATAGTACTGAGCTATGGAAGATGAAACACCCCTTACTGAGGCCTCAGTGACAGACACTGGGACTGAATTTTCTTAGCTATATAACAAAAATAGACCATGTATATTTACTCAGCAGCCCGTAGCAAATTACAACACTCGATTGTTATGCTATTTCTACTAAGTGGCCCTCACAGTGGACCTTTGCTAATAGGAAAGCTATCGTTCCATTTGTTCTCCAAGTAGTGCCCAAGCTTTGCTTGTTTACGCAGAGAAAAACTGAAACCTGAACTTCTCTATGCTCAGTCCATATTGCAATAATTTCAGAATGCACTGCACAGAGCCGAGGAAAAAGAACTCCCCAAAAATGCATAGTATTAGTGTTCCCAGCAAGCCCCATTAGCAGAACCCCACAGTCCTCTCTCTGGCTCACTATCCACTCTTACTACTAATCAGTAAGAATTAGTGAATTTGGCTAATTCAATACCTTAACATAAGACTGTTTCTTAGCCTGTGTATTTTGCTAAAAGGCCCAGCATCTGTTCTGCAAAGGAAAGAAAGGGGTTGGCATATACTGATTTATGGGAAATATATCACCTCCAGTGGAGATTTGAGGTAGGATTTGGCATTTGCCACAAGCTCCTGGGTGCAAAGTTCATCCTGAGCTTGGAAGAGCGGACTGTCTTGAGCCCTGTCAACAACTCTTCCATCTATACTGTACAGTGAGAAAAGGCATCTTTCCTAAAGCCCACATTAAACACCCTCAGAAGACGTAAACACATTCACGAGAGCATTCATTCCCCATTTGGGATTCTTCTCTGGATGAACATTTCACAAAATTCCTACTTTAGTTTTCTTATATTCAAAATGGCCTGAAAGAAAAATGTACACATTTTATAGCTAGGCTGACCAGAGTTCTGGTCCTTGCCCCTCCACCCACAAACTGTTGAACTTGGGGCCTTTTTCCTGATCCCTCACCCATCCGTTTTTTCATACATGAAATGGGAATAAAATACCTTAGTAGAAGGCTTGTGGAAGGATAATATAACATAATAGAAACTAGTATTTATTGAGCATGGAGTTGCCATTATATATATTGCTGATCTCATATAATCCTCTATCCTAGACAGAGAATCACACCAACTTTATTAAATAGGTGCCATTATGATCCCTTGTGCAAAATCACATAGCTAATAAGCACAGAAAGAGTTGGACTTACACTCAGGCAGTCTAAATCCAGAGGCCACACCCTTAACCATTCCATTCTGCTGCTTCTCTGTGTGCTAGAACAGTCTCTGAAGCATATTACATTCTGAACAATAATCACTGTTTTAACTACTGAGAACACTACATGTCATCATCCCCACTGTGACCTTCATCATTGCCAGCATCTTCTTCAACATGTCATATCTGGACTGGGTAGCTCTTAGGGGTCCAGGGCACTCTTGTGACATAAGGAACACTATTTTCTTGGTAATGGGATAAAAATCCAGACACTTGCAAATGACAAGGCTAAGTTAGAAAGATACCCTTACCTGTCCAGTTACACATCCAGGAACTGAGAAGAGGTCTCAGTAACGCTAACTATGAACAAATCTCTCAGGCCCATGGGGGAAAGCACAGTTTTTGCAATAGTATTTTGGAAGCTGCTCCTACCAGCTCCACAGAACCAACTGTATACATCTCTCTCAAATCTGTGTTTAATAACACTACATTAGTAGCTAGAAATTGACCCTGATGGGAATATTTATAGCACAGAAATCAGCAAACACTTCAAATCAAAGCTGTTGCCCCTCACACACACACACAAATTGCTTGTTCAACATGTATCAGAGCCAGGCATGGTGGCGTATATCTATGATCCCAGTAGTTTGGGAGACTGAGGCAGGAGGATCAGGAGTTCAAAGCCAGCTTAAGAAATTTAGCAAGGAACTAAGCAACTTAGTGAGACCCTTTCTGTAAGTAAAATATAATAAAGAGTTCAGGATATTGTTCAGTGGTTAAGCACCCCTGGGTTAAAATCCCCAGTATCAAAAAAAAAAAAAAAAGGAAAAAAGAAAATCCCAGAATAACACTGCTTTGAAATCAGATAGACCTGATTTTGAATCTCCTTGCAATGAAATGATTTCTCAAGCAAGTTACTTAACTCCTCTGAGCTTTGTTTTCCTCATGCTTATAATAGGGATAAGTGCTTCCTAACTAACTATTGTGCAGATTAAATGATATATTATTTGCAAAGTTTTTAAGAGAACCCATGGCACTTAGTTTTCCTGTTAGCATTGCATTAGCCAAAAGTGAATGGTGAAGACTATGATATAAATCAGAATATATAAGAATCAGCTCAGCACCCCTTTCTTACAAGGATGGGTTTCACCTTTTCAGAAACTGTCCTTTTTGGGTGCGGTGGTGCACCCCTGTAATTCCAGCAGCTTGGGAGGCTGAGGCAGAAGGATCGCAAGTTCAAAATCAGCCTCAGCAACAGTGAGACACTAAGCAACTCAGTGAGACCCTGACTCTAAATAAAAAGCACAAAAGAGGGCTGGGCATGTGACTTACTGGTCAAGAGCCCTGAGTTCAATCCCCAGTACCAAAAAGAAGAAAAGAAACTGTCCTAGTCATACACCTTACTTCGAAAAGAGTCTGAACTTAAGTGCTTCCTACTCTCAGCTTTGGTAATATAGTCTCACTTGGATTCATTTCTCACATTACAAGCCCCTGCCCGCACCATTCAGTCAGGGTCAGGATGAACTTTACCTAATTAACAGTGACATAATCAAAACAAATATTGTTTCAGTTCCCCCATGACAGGATTAATTCCCATACACATTCAAGGTTAGGCCTGCTCTTGGTGAGTATCCAGAGAGCAAACTGCAGAATCAAAATCCATTTGAGCTAGGAAATCACTTGGAGCTCTTTTTATCCACTTGGCACGTGGGGAGATTGGGAAGTTAAGTGATTTGCCCTCTAGAAAAAGATCGCTCTACATTATGAATTGTCTGCACTTTCTATAGCTAGATGGTGTGAAGAGAAGAGCCAAAGACTTAGTGACTCCCTCCACTCTGTCAACAAGTCTTGCCCCACCTCGCCTCCCAGGGCCACCACCAGTTTTCAATATGCCAAATTATATGCTAAAGAAATCTAATGATTTAGTGATGTCACTCTGTACTGCATTTCATTAGATTCAGCAGTTCCAGATGTGGAAGGGCCAAGTCTGTTGTCCAGCTCACCCCTTGAACACTTGAAGGGTTACACACGTGGAAGGATACCTGAGGCTCTGAAGGTTCATCCACTCTTGATACATCAGAGCTTCATGCTGAATCTTCCTTTCAGAGAAACAGGATATGCATTACCATAGTAGAAGCTCGTAAAAGTACTGTAATACAAACATCTCTTAAAATCTTTTATATATCAAATGTTTTTTTTTTTTTTAATTAACCTAATGTTTCCCAAGTTTTTTTTTGCCTAGAGAATTCCTATTGGTCTGCATATCTATAAATCTCAGTGAGAGAGTACTCCGTGAAAGACCTTTTTGGTATAAGCTGATCTAGTCCATATGCTCAAGTTCAGAGAAGAAACTGCGTTTTTTGGGTAAAGACATGTGAATACCACATACCTTAACCAACGCAGCCAGCTCCTTCACCTCCACTTCTTGCTACTGTCACTCCTTAGTGACACTTGTATGCAGATAGAGTAGATATTGGTTGTCTGATTCCACTGGGAACCTTCTCCAACCCTACAATCCAACCGAATGTGCTAATGAGCCACTTAGGAGAAAATCCAAGGAAGTAACTAGAGTAGGGAGGCAAATAATAGAGGACTTAAACATGGATACTTAGTAATCAACAAGTATTGTATGAATAAGTGAGAAAATGGGTGAATGGACAAGAGAATGGATGAATAGATGGATGGATGAATAGAAGGATGGGTGCATGGATGATTTAAAAACGAAGTAGAAGTAGAGGAATAAGTAAAAGTGTCAAAGAACAAATGAACAAAGCAAGAATGAGTGTGTACATAAATGAATGAGATCAGGTTGAACTTCAATCATACCACAAATCAAGTAGAAATGGTTCCTCCCAGAAAATATTGCCGTACCCATTATCACTCACAGGCAAAGTCTAAGAGCATATCCTCTCTCATTTTTCTTTCTACAAACAAGGTGTTAAGGAGCTTGAATCTCTCCTGAGGATAATGGCAAGACAATGAAGAATGTAAGCAGGAGATGAACATGGTTACACTTATATTTGAGAAATATTCCGGGGGAAAGCCCTGTATGATCCTTCTGAGTGGGATCTTGAGTAAATAATTCCTCATTTGTTTCCTCTCCATTTTCCCAAAAGAAGCTGCAGAAGACTTAAAAGAATTGACAATATGAGAATTCCCTTAGCAAGATGGAATTTCTTTTGTTATCCTTTTGACCAATCTTCACCTTTTCCTAGCTCTGAGTCTTAGAGGAACTGGTAATATTGGAGACACCTTCTACCTGAGTTACTTTTATAATACTTCTAAATAGCAGGCAGTGTTAGAGAACTGTTGGCAAGTAAACATTGGAAATGTAATTGACTAACTAGGAACCCTACCACACTTAATAGATGCTTGAGTAATACTGAATCTATAGATGGACTCTTTGAAAAGACAATTTTATAACCTAAAGGAAATTAATACTTGGCAAAAAAAAAAAAAGTTTTATTCACTGGCATGTGATGGGGACCATGTTAACAACAGATTCAAGGATATCTGGTGCCCTGCACAGTAACAGACACCCAATAGATGCTCAGAAAACTATAGAACTATAGTTAACTAATCTATACCCAATTTATAAATAAAGCAGATTCATTCACATACTTAGAAGTATATCCTAAATGCCAACTATGTGCTAGCACATGTTCTGGATGCTGGGGATACAGCAGCAAATAAACAAAGTCCCTCTCTGTACTATGCTTCATTTAATCAGGTAAAATGAAATCCCAGAATATTATAATTTGAAATTTACCTCGTAAAAACTATAATTCAACCCTGTCATTGTTTAAATGCAGAAATTCAGAGCCAGAAAGGAGAAATTTCCCGGAGGTCACCCAACAATTTAGTACAAAGATGGGATATAAACCACAGTCTCTTGTCCATAAATTCAGAGCTTCTTTTCCTATACCAACCCAACTAGGTTAGGGTGGTTCTAGAACGTTTGCTACGGGGACCTTAGCAGGAAGCCATGATTACCATAATTCATTGTTTAATCACGAAGACATAAATACCCAGTTCAACATCTAAATCCACTTCAATTGACTTGACCAATGTTTTTGGCTTTATGGAGAAAATTAATTATTGTTCCTTTAAGGAATTATAGTAAACTAAAAAACATAACTTGGGATTATGGAGAATAGCAAAAAAGAAAGAGGTCTGCCATTTTGTGCTCTTTTCAAATAGGTAATCAGGAAAGAGGAAGTTGAAAGGGAATGAGCTCTGGAATCAAATTGGATTTTGAATCCCAGTTCTGCCTCTGTAGGAAACTCACATTCGATGACTCTCAATATCCCCAGTTGCAAAATGAATCTTCATAAAATTTTTATGAGCATTCTATGAGATCAAATATGTAGGATACAATAAGGTCCAAAAAAGGTGTCATTTCTCCATTCCTTGTGCCCTTCCTCCACCTTCTTCCTCTTCTGATGGCCAGTTTTCCTACTTTAAGATCTGTCAGTGAACTAGAAAATGTTCAAACACTTAGTTTGATGAAACAAAACCGTAATAACCTTAAAAAGTCTAAGGAAAATGCCCCTAAACTCATGGTGTGCACAACAGGCCTGGGATTTGGATTCTTTCACTTTGGTGGAGTTTTCATATTTTCAGGCTTTGGTCAGACTTAAGTTCCAGGGGGACAACCTCGCCTGATATTTTGGCCCTTTCCCTAATCACAGTTGGAAGCCACAAGTGAAGAAATGAGTGAAATGGGAAAATAATGAAAAACAAAAGTCAATCAAATCCTTTCTTTTTCCTTTTATTTTTTTTCCCCTTTAGCAGAATAAAATTAATAATAAAAGCAAATCTGTTTGACTTTAAGTCAAACCTTGGGATCAAGTTAAAGTTCTGTAAACCTATTTCCCATGCTCTAATTCAATAGGGTTCCACCTACCCTCTGCTAGCCACATTTTTGAAACCCAAGAATTCCTTTTCCAGGTAATGTATTATCAAGACCAGTGACTCTTGTGATTAATTCTCAGGTCATTTTCTTTGAAAAGATATATTATATGCACATGTCTTGCTGTAGTTGAGAGCAAACAAAGCCTTCTGTTTGTCAATGTCATGTGCTTTGAGATTGGTACCAACACAACAGCGTGAGAGAAGCAGCCATCCAAATCCAGGTGGCAATCAGTGTTAAGATTCTGAACACCCCTCACTCAAACTGAACTTCTGTAGCTTAGGCCCCTTCCAACCAAGCAGAGCAGACCAACCTCTCCTGCACACATGCTCCTGTTCTCTCCCCCACGCCTAAAAGAGACCTCATTTTCTTTTCAAAAGACAAGGCAGGGTTATTAATGAAGAAGATGGACAAGCACAAGAATTCCAGCTTGTGTTAAGTTAAATTGACAAAACCCTGAACAGGGATGCTCACTCATTCTGGAAAATTCATTAGGGGTGGTCATTAAACAGAGACTATTAATCAATATAAATTCAGGAAAAATAGGAAGAATACAAACAGCACCAGGTAAAGGGTGGGAGAATGAAAGAGTTGGAGAGTTAGTGTCTGCTTTTCACTCTCCGTGCTCCTTGGGGAGCCTCTTCACCTGGGCCTCACCAAGCTGCCTCTGAAACTGAAGGAGTCTTGGACCAGATGGTCTGTCTCCAGGGGACCTCCCGAGTCTGAAGTACTGAGTGAATGAACAAGATGTCCACAACAGGGATCTGGGAGCTGGACCACACTAAAAAGTGTAATAATGCCAAAAGATCTTCCATTTGGGGATCATCAGTGACAATGGATGGGGTCAAGAAGTAGCAGTATACCTTCCCAATTTGCATAATAACCAGGAAGGAGGAAAGGGTGACATCACGGAACCACTCATGGCATCAGTACTTTGGAATGCTTCTCTTGCTAGGGAATGTGCTTTGCTCTTATTAGAAATAGTACTCAAAATGTCCAAATAAAAGGATTTTTTAAAGTCATGAGCAGACATAAAATCTTAGGCATTGAGAAATCTAAATTTTGAAAAAGTAACTTTTAAAAATTAAAACCCTGCAAGGAAGGCAGGGGAAGCACCTGGGTAAGGAATAGACTCTGCTTCGAGCACTTAGCATTTACTGACTCTAATAAGTGGGAGCCAAGAAGAGTCAACACAACTCCCAACCCTACAGTTCACATCAGTAAGAAGAGAGGCCACCTGTCCTGCCTGGTGCTGTTAGAAGGGACACTGCAGTAAAAGTGACATTCACTGGGCCTTCAAATGACCATTTTATGAACCTCTGGCTACAATAAAAGAGGAAAAATGGAAGATGATGCCATTTTTACAAAGGACTTAGAAAACGTACATGAACCTCAGTTCAGTCCACCCTAAGCTGGGAATAATGGCACTCCTTACCCCATAGGGATAGAGCTTGTCAATCCTACGCAGGTTTAGGGGACACCGAGGTGACATAGAGAGTGAGATATCTGACTGGATACATGTGTGAACACCACAGTTAGGTTCCAGAAGGAAGGCAGAAAGTGATATTGGAGCCCTACCTCCATGAGAACAATGATCAACCCTGAAATAATAGAGACTTAATTAAGGTTATATCATTAAATACCTGCTGTCTTTCTTCAGGGGACCATAAAATGTTCCCTGTATAAAACTTCCTCCTTGGAGGTACAGAAGAAACAGAAAAGCTATTGTAGTTCTTTAGGACTAGATTGTGCCTCTTCCAGCTCAAAGGTTAGAAAGTCTCCTCCCCTCTACCCAGCCATCTCCAACTAGTTTCAGTTTAAGCACTGGGAGGAAATTGGGACCCACTATACTCTAAAGTTACCAAACTCAAGGGCATGTGCAAAATCACTGAATCCCCATGAAACTACATTTTCTGGTGCCAACTGTATGTCAGGTCCAGAGTTGACCTCAAGTAGAGAGCATGGTATGCAAAACCAAGGAAAATTCACCATGGAATATTCTAGAACCAATTCCATTTGGGGTAGTTGGAAGATCTTTAGAGAGGAGGTACCATTTGGGGTTCACCAAATAGACAAAGGCATGAGACCATGGCAGGCAAAAGGAGCATCTTAAGCAAAGGCTCAGAGAGGTCAAGGAGCATGAGAATTTGTTCAGTTTCCTTCTTGACAAACAGCAAGTCGTCTGGAGGCAAGGACTGTGGAGGATGCTCGAGGGATATGGGCGAGAGCCAAGTCATTAAGGGCTGCCCTGTGTGCCAAAGTAAGAAGCCTGGCCTCTATCCAGTAGCCACTAGGAGCCTTTGAGAACTTTCAGACGTGAGTGACATGGTCAGATTTATCTTTAGGGTGCTTTGGGGTACTGAGAAGATAGACGGTGAGGGAGAGTCTGAAGGCAGGGAGGCAAGTTAGGAAGAATTTTATTGCTATTTGGAGTGTAGCATCAAATCTACAAGGAACCATAGAGGAGTAAGTCCTGCAGCCTCAAAGCCATGCAGGTGGGCTAGTGTGGGGGACTTTTGCCACCAAGTGGACAAATGTTGCAGGACACAGCACCAAGCAAGAGGCAGATAGCACGGAGAGGGAGAAAGACCCAAGAAGAGAACTTCCAGTTGTGTGACACTGGGCAACTCAGCTAGCCTCACAGAGCCCCCATGTCCCATGTGCATAATGGCAGTCATGACACCAACCACGACCAGTGGGCTGGTGTGAGTCGGAGACACACGCTAGGTGCCTGGCAGAGTATTGGCCCAGAGCAGGTCCTCTGTAAGTGCTAGCCACTGTTATTACAATGGAAAAGACCTCTTTTGCCAAGAATGCTTTCAGAAATCAGAAAGGATCCATTCACCAAGACAGAGGCCTCCTCTGCTGAGCACCAGTAACCAAAGCAAACAAGAGCAATGGGGACGAACCCAGAGCGATTACCTACACCGGAGGCTCAGGTGTCCCTTTGATGGAAAGCAAAAACCAGCCCGAGTCAAACAAGCCCGTGCACAGAGATCAGAGCTGCGTGTTCTCAGCAGCCCTGGGCACATTCCCACGTAACCTGGTTCGACAAGCTGCTCTGGCCCAGTGCCCAGCTTCCAATAGGAATCCGCAAGGCCCTGAGATCACCTGACAATTGCTCTCTCTGGGAGGGCAGTTATGGTGCAGGCTGGAGGCATCTGTGTATTTTAAGCACACGTGCAACACCCTTTCCATTTCCTACCTCACTGAGAAGGGAAACAGTGCCCCCACGGCCCACAGCTCCAAACAAGCTTCCACAATCAGAAGAGCCAGTTCATCAGCCAGGAACACTTCTAGTTCTAGAATTGGGATTCAGTGGCAGATAGGCTGGTATTGCCAACTCAGACTAGGATTGAGATTCCTGCCCCAAACCACCTGCTTAGAAAGTGAGAGCACTTCTGGATGAAGACATTGCTCAGTTCCAGCCATCCACTCTTCCCCTCCTGCCTTCCGACTCTCATCCTCAAACCTGTAAACATTCCAGAAACTTCTCCTGTCCACATTCAGACCCCAGTTCCTCCCTTCTACACTGTATGCTGCTCAGAGTACCCCAAACCCACCTTTGCGTCTCACCTTTGAGCCTCTGAAATGCCCTCTGCCTCCCCCATGAGACTGAAATGGTCCCTGCAAATCGCTAGTGACCTTCCCAAACACAACCAGGTCTCAGCCTCTACCTACCCACTTCAGCACTTTCAACTTCGACACCCCTCAACACACTTCTAGAAGACTCTAGTCTTCCCAACACCCTTCCACCACTGTCCCAGTTCACATCAGCTGACCCCTCCTCCTCTGTCCACCTCCAAGAGTGGGCCTTCAACAGCTTTCCTCCTCCAGCCTCTCCTCCTTCCAAAATGCAGAGTCTTCATTCTAACTCATCTCTCTCTTCCCCACCCACCAGTCCAGAACAGGAAAGCCAGCCCCCAGTGGAATCCATACCTGCCTGTCCTACAGTAGCCTCAAGATGAAGGTCAGCACAGACTCCTCCCAACCTCTCCACTGAAACCCACCTTGGTGAGTGGTCTGCTCCCTTTCCTTCTAGGGTAGAAAACTCAGGCAGGCATCCTCAACTCCTTCTATCTCACCCAATCCTGACTGCCCCAGCCCCTGCTCAGAACCTTTCAGCCTCTTACCTGGGCCATGGCCATTGCTTCACCACCAGTCTTCCTGCCTTATCAGAGCCCTGTCCTCACTGCTGTCTTTCTAGAGCACAGAGACTGCTACCTTCCAGATCAGAAGCCCCTGTACCAACTCCTTAGCATGGCGTTCCATACTCCTCCACAAGTCATGGGAACATGTGTTGGGATCCGTCTCTCGGGATCCTCAGGAGCCAGCCAACATGCTCAACACACACCTGGGTGAGATGGTCAACACTCTCCAGTCTATCCAGCCTTGCTCTCTGAAATCAAAATGGCCTTCTGATTATTTTAGGATCAAGAGCTTCTTCCAAGCAGTTATATAAAATAACCCTAACTATTCCAAAATCTTTAGGGGTAATGAATGCCCTGTCCTAACTTCCCATACAATGGAACTGTATTCATATCAAGCAAGAAGGCTCCTTGTTATAGGTGATGGATAACAAAAATAATTTCATCAGTTTTTTTAATGTTCTGATTCAATGTGTTATTATCTGAGATCCAATCAGGAAACAAGAAGTCACTGTATTTAATACCGAGGGACTCCAATAAAAATAATCGATTCCACAGGTAATGGAGGAGCTGATATTTAAGCAGATAATGGTGAGGCAAGGCTGGAAGCAGGAGCTGCTGCCCCTCCCAGCTGGAAGAACAGAGGAGAAGCAGGGGCCAGGCACAATGGAAGCCAGAAGCTTGCCAGTGGCAGATTTACCATGGAGCTACTGTAGCTAAGGCTGCAGGCTCTCTGCCTTCAAAGGTCCCTTCTCAGACTGTGTATCTAATTTTGTATTCATAATTGTACACTGTTTTGCTTTCAGAGTCCCCCAAACTGTGGAAGCATTAAGCCTCACAAAACCTGGATCCACCATGAACCATGAGGGAAATATTACCTCTGCTGGAGACATGGTCCAAGGCTGAGGACAGGGAGAAATCCTTCCAGCTTTACCCCCATTCCCACCTTCCAATTTCCTGTCTGTACTTCCTGTTGGCCAAACCCAGATAGCAACCAACGGGTATGGGAGCCCAAGAAACCCACTGCACCAAAGGTCAGCCTCACGGTGACTGGGAATGGAGCAGAAGAGTGAGCAGTAGATCTGAGAGTAAATAAACCAAAGCCTTGCTTCCCTGAGGCTCCCTTTTGTTCTGGTGTTAGGACTGAAGGATGGTACACAGAGTCACAAGGGCATCACATCACCAGGAAAAGGCTAATTGGCCCTCTGTCTCCCAAGATGTACCACAGGGCAGCATTATCCCAGTATGTACATAACGTACCCACACCTGCCTCCCAGACCTACAGACTCTGAAACCCAATCTTTTCAACACTCCAAGGCAGTTGGACTTGGGGAGACCAACTCATACCAGCCAAGCTTATAGCAGTTTAAAATACAAAACTGGAAGCCAGTAGTTCACTTTATAAAAGGAAATATTACTGTAGTATGAGTGACATGCTTGTGTAAACAAAATCAGTTCAATTCTTTTGCTCACTGTAGCACGTGATCATTGAATATGAATTCCCTGGCAGATACTCCTAAGCAATGTGAATACAGATAAATAGTATCCAGCCCTTCCCCCCTTGGGATAGTAATGGATTTATAGTAACACTGTGGATAATTCTAGAATGGGGGGGATCCTATAATCCTTGCTAAGTTCGACCCCTAACCAGGAAAGGTGACAGTAATGTCAGTTCAACAGCATCAAGCACTGACAGATTTAAGCACTGATCTCTAGCAGAGATATAGAACGGGATATAGAGGTGGGGGGCGTGCTAAGTGGGTGCTTACCTGTCAGTCATGGCCTCCCATGGAGACAGCGCATACGTATCCCCTGACTCCATTTTTCTTTGTCCCACCAGTTGGTCTGCTGACCACCACCTCTTCTGAGGGACACACACTTGTTCACCATCCATTTGGTTAGAGGAAGCCCAGCAGGACTGGAGCCATTGGCTCATACCAAAGCCAGGTCTCTGAGACATTTTTAGCCCTCGTACATCTCCCAAAAACTTCAGACTCTCATAAAAATCTATTTACATGCACGATTTTGCACACACTTTCAAGAAGTGCTCTGACTTCATTGCCTCTTGTTCTTTCTCGAGAGCGTTATTTCTCAACCTGAGCACTATTGACATTTTGAGTTGAATAATTCTTTGTTGTGGGGTTCTGTCCTCTGCATTATAGGATTTTAGCAACTTCTTGGTCTATACCCACTAGATGACAGTAGTCCGTCCCCCACCAGTTGTGCCAACCGAAATATCTTTAAGCGTTGCCAAATGTCCCCTGGAGGGGCACAGCTGCCCAGGTGCAGCACTAGTGCTCTAGAGAGACAATGGCCACTTCCCCTCTTCTTCCATGAGCATTGCATGCAGAATCCAGCCCTAACAGTAACCAGGTCACTCCTTCCCCTGCCCAGGCTCAGGGCTGCCAGTCACTTCAGCAAACCACTTAGCTTCAAAAAGGAGAATGGGTAAGAGTTTCTGCATTCTGGCCCTGCCACGGCATAAGATAAACATCTGCATGTGGATAAAGGTAGGCAAGGACCTAAACCCATGTGGTCAGGTGACTGGTCATGGGGAGGGATTTTACACTTGCTTATTTCCATCATGGTGGAGGAGAAAAACCATCACTGCCCAAGTGCATGTGTTTACAAAACATTATGTGACTGTATCTGCCAACCAACCTGGAGTCCACCCACTCGTGATCATTAGCCAGGGGGCAAGCGCCCTGTGTTTCCAGTCCACCTGGAATCATTGCTAGTCTCTTCGAAGGATGAGAGATCCTGCAGCCCATGTCAGCACTCAAGGTCACCTGTGGCCCTTAAAAGATGGCCAAGAGTCCATTTCCTCCCCCCAACAAATCCCAAGCACATTCTGAGATTTGCCATGGGACAGGCACTGTACTTAATGTACATTAAATCATTAAGACCTTACAACAAACTATAAAAGTAGGTATTGTTGTCTCCACTGAAAAGAGAAAACTGAGCATCAGAGGTTTGTAAGCTGCCTATAATCACAGACAGAAAATGAGAAAACTAGAATTGAAACTCAGGTCCTCTGACACTAAGGCCAGAACTCTTTCCTGCCTCTGTAAATAGTAACTAGGATTATTCCAGACAGGAAGAAGTGGTCTCCATGACATGCATGAAAATCAAGGCAAGAAGCTCAGTGCTTTCCCTTCAGTGAAGAAATGCATGGAAACTGATTTTTGACATCCAACCAACAGAACTCTGGATAGAACTGTTTTTAAAAATAAATGAACCTATTAGAGCAGTGTTTGGCTGTTTTCTTCAAACTTCCAGGCTTCCCAAAATACAGGCAGCTACATGCAGGGCTGAGGATAAGGCAAGAGCCCAAAAATTCTTCTTGGAGGGCTTTCCTCTCCACCTCCTTGTCAATAACCCAAAGTATCTGGCTCTGAGCAGGAAAACATCATTAGCCCCTAGTTACCAAATCAAACCAGGAGCCTCCACATTGTGCCCACAGCTCCCCGGGAAGCCTGGGACAGGGTTGGAGAGGACAGATGGATGGGGCTAGTCCAAGACACAAATAATGTATTTCCTCCCAAATATGAAAACAACTCTGGAAGCCAGTGTGTAATAATAGGTTCTCCTAAGATGGTTGCTTTCATAGAGAGTTACAACCATCCCGCCTCGAGATTTCTAAGAATACCAAGTCTGGAGCTCTTCCTTCCTCCCTTCTTCTCTTGCTGTGCCTTCCCCTCTTCCTTTGCCCCCCTCCCATCAGCACGTCCTGACCACCTCCTCTGCACCAGTGCCGCTGCTGGCACCTGGGTATACTGAGATGAAGGGACATCAGACCCTGTCCCTCCTTGGAGTTTAATGGGGGACAGTGGCAAATAAGCAATCTCAAGAGAGTAAGACCAGGACTAGACTCGTGCTAGTTCCCCCTTGAAAAGGTGAAAACACTCCAAGTCACATGGGGAAATCCTTTGCTTGAAATATTAAAAGTCAAGATCAAAAGGCCTCTGGGAAGGTCTGACATTCGTGCACAGCCCTGGAAATCTGGGTCTCAAAACTTGTTAGGAAAGCCTGCCTTGAGTTCTATGAAGTCCTAAGGAAAAGAAAACACAGAGATTTTCTTTCAAATTACTTTTGTGTGCATTATCTAGTTTCTGCCCTCCAACCACTCGAGGTAGATTTAATTGCCATCATACTGGTGAGGAAATGGAAGCTCAGAGAGGTAGGTGGCTTTGCCAAGAACTCACAGCAGAGAGAGGAATGGGTACTTCAAATGCACCTCTGTCTGCCTGCAAAGCTGTGTCCTCCCCTCCAGACTACAATGGCCCTGTGCAAGCCATGAGCCCTGGGAAACAAGGAACGTTGTTCCATCGCTGTCTCCCAGGCTTCACACGTGGCGTGGAAGGTGTGTTCGGGAGGCTGGGGTGATGGGAAGAAAGTAAAGTGGGTTTTAATGGAAAAGATTGTTCTACTTATAGCAGCTCCAAAAGAAAAGTGATTCACTCCTCAGGCCTGACATGTTTTAAGAGACAGACATGCCTGTAAATTTGGCCAGACTCGTGGGTGCCAGATGATAATTGACAAAGACCCTAGGGCTTGGCGATCAAGCCAGGGCTTCCTCGTGTTCCTGGCCGAGCTCTCCAGGGGCCAAGCACAGTACGTAATTAAGTCAGATGGCTGCAGAGGGGAAGAGACAGGTCGTTCTCCCTATAGAGAGGTTTTCTTCTTGGCAAGATGCAGAATGATACACTTCAGGCAGCAGGAAGATCATTTCCATAAAAGTCAGCAGGGAGGGAGGGAAATGGTAAAGTTACTGAAAGACAAACAAAACCCAAATACCATAAACAGAGTATGGAGTTCCCAACCAGAGGCACAATTATCTCTTACCTCAAACTTGGACTGGACTCAAGTAAGTATTATAAGAGATTTTCTCATGCACATGAGTAATTGCCCCACTCATTAAAATGTTATAGATGAGCCTCACTTGGAAAGCAGAAAAGTGTGAATTCCAATGCAGGGACCCCAAGGAGGCTTTAAGGGGGCCCCAAGAAGTCCCAGCAGAGAGCTTTGAGGAGCACAGTGATCTTCTAGGAGGCAAATAAGGCCAGAGTGAGAAGACACAAAGAAGAAAGGGTATTACCCAACATGAACACCAATAATGCACATGCCCATAAATATAAGGAAGAATATTTATGTGTGGAATGAGGAAAAATGGTTTTTAAATCACACTTTAATTCCACTTACTCGGGACTCTTCTTTCTTGGATTAAAGTCAGTACCTGTTAAAAGGAAAGAACTGTTAGGGTTGATACTAACACATTTTAACAAAGAACTAATTCGTGTAGGATTTAATGGCATGACAAAGAACCGCACTGACACCCACAAGCTTTGGTGCACCATCTTCCCGTCATAGATGCTCCCTCGATATTTGGAAGCCACTGAGCCATCCAGGAAGAGCACAGATATGCATTTCAGTTCTTAGAAGTTCTAATCCAACATATCAATTGATTGTGCCTGAACTGACCCTGGAATTGGAAATAATCAGTTTGGATTTTTAACTCTGTGCATCATCCTGTAACTATTGTGACTTGATGGATAACAGTAATATTCACCAAGATGAGAAATTCCACAGAAGGAGTAACACGGAAAGAGGCAAACAAAAAGAATGACTTCCATAGGAGACTGTCTGAGCTTGAGGCGTCTACAGGACCTCTCCAAGCAACGGGAGCCCATGGCCAGTTAATTACCAACCATTTCAAAAGCAGAAACAAAAAAGAACAGCACAAAAATTGGAGGTGACCATTTGCTTCTGGGCTTTCCTCTGTGAGAGGTGGTGCTTGATTCTTGCTTTCTTATTTTCTTATTCAGAAATAGCATTGTTAGGAATGCTATTTGTCATCGAATGTGATCCACATTCTGCTCCGTACTGTAGCACAGAGGTTTCTGAGTTGGGGCAAGCATTCTCCCTGGAAAAACTTAGGCATGTGATATGTCCTTAAAGGGCTTTATCCTCGCTTTATCCTCAAAGGGCTGAGCAGGGTAAATATAACAGGAAAGCTGCACATATCCATGGGATTTGATATGAGAAGGGACCCCCAGCCACTTTTGATGAGGGACCGATGGTATATCTGAATGTGTACCAAGTACACCAGAACAACCCTTAAATATATGTCAGTGACAAATATTCTTCTAGATCACAGGAAGTTCTATTTTGTTTTCAATGAGGTTTGCTTTGTGAATATCAAGAATCATATTTCATCAGAGCATGTTTGGAAAACACAGAGAAATTAATAAGAAAACAAAAATTGCCTTCAATTGTACCAGCAGAAAGCACTTTTGATAACTGTATTTTATCCCTTCTTAGTTTTAGCTATTCCCAATAAATGTATTTGGGAGTACTAGATACCACTCTGTACATGCCATTTTATACTTTTGCTCCTTAACATTATATATTGAACATTATCCCATGTCATTAAATACATTTAAAACACAATTTTATTGGTCAAATAAGGCTGTAGTATATGAATATATGATTTAACCAGTCTTTACCAGTGGATATTTGGTTTGTTTCCAGTTTTTTGTTAGTAAAAGTAGCAAAATAAATAAATAAATAGATCCTCACATTTAAATTTGGTTGCACCAATATACAGGTCAGATCCCGACAGCATGGCACAATCCAAAAGTGCATCAAGCTATTGGTTCCGGGGTTAAGGGGAATCACTAAAGACAGTGATGCAAAGAAAGCAGATCTAGAAACAGTGAAGATGCCACCATTGGCCAGGTCAGAGGGAGCCGGTAGCCAAGGAAAGCCAACAAGGGATATGGCAAAAGAAGGGGTCACCTGGAAGGGACAAGTCCCTCAGTGAGGAAGGCAGACACTCCCAAATCAGCATGGAGGGAGCCAGAGAAAAAAATACCCTGCTCTCTATCCACAGCTGTCTGAGTGCCGGGGCTTCCCACTGGTGGGGCCCAGCCAGCAGACAGAGAGCAAGGAGACCATGCTGGTGTGGTCCACTGAGTTCAGCCTCCCTGGGTACAGAGCCGGCTGGAAACAGAGTAAGACAGACCTGGAGAGATGAATAAAAAAGATCAAGCTCAGCCTCTTTCTTTATCCT
Source organism: Sciurus vulgaris (assembly GCF_902686455.1). Taxonomy (NCBI): domain Eukaryota; kingdom Metazoa; phylum Chordata; class Mammalia; order Rodentia; family Sciuridae; genus Sciurus; species Sciurus vulgaris. The sequence goes on from NC_136476.1 coordinate 65,905,232, forward strand.
CTCCCTATGTCAGAGACATGAACACGGTAAAGATTTTTAAAGGCTGGGTGGCCAGTATCTTTGAGATTTCACCATCTGAGTTCCAGATGGGTGCAAAGCAACCCAACTAGTCTGCACCTGTCTGTGCCAAGTCCAGGACTCAGTCATCCTGTCCTCCAAGCCTTGTTCCGCAGTAGCCCTGAAGAGTTCTCTACCACTTGGTCCCTGAGCCAGTGCCAACCAGGGCGGCCCGTCCATTAGCATACTCAGGATGTTCTGAAATTAGGCTGCTGTCTAAGCCAGCCATACACCATATCTCCAGGGTGATCCTTATCATAGTTATTACACAACTGTTCAACCATATGACTGAGCTTCTTCCCTGGTTCCCATTTTTTGGTCTTTATTCATTGTTACAGGAAGGACTGCTGCTCTTCACATCAGCTAGTGGTCTGAGGCCTTGTCACCTGCCTTATTTTTGGCCAGCATCATCTTCCTGGAGGCTGGTCCCTGCTTCCTTCCTAAGAAGTGCTTGGTTTCTGCCCTCAGGACAATAGACTACCTATGACCATAGCTGAATAGAATCACTACTTGTCAGAAACACTCGCTGTTATATTCTGTCATCTGGTCAAATGCCCTTGGCTATCAAGTCTAGCTCAGGTGAAAATTGAAAACATTTTAGGTGCTATGTTTTGGGTCACCCCTACAGTCTGATTATGATTCCAACCAGAGCTCAACACAGCCTGAATCTTCTTCCCACTGGAGGTTCCATTACATCTTGTAATCAGTCGTGCAACTACTAGTTAAGCCCTCACCTTAACTAACTGTGAGAAAACACAATAAAAATCCAGCTAATCTGGCTGCTGCCTCTTGTTAATGAACTCACCTTTTCTTTCTGGCCTCTGACCCTCAGGTCCAGCATACAGGCTTGGATGTTCTGCTTAGGACTGGCTGAGTGATTTGGAAAAACTGTCTTCTCTAATGTAGAGAAATATCTGATTTTTCTTGTCTGTGCTGTAGCAATGAACTCTTTGGCTGCATCCTTGGCCATGAAATATGCCTCCTGTTTTAGTGTGGGAAGAGTTGCTCTGTTTGGGGTCTATATCCTGAGTCTTTGAAGTCAGCAACATCAGAAGTTAATTCCAAGCAGGTCCTCCAGGTCCTCTGTATTCTTTAGTTCTTTATAAATTGCATTCAAGGTTAATTTAAGCTCTTGTAACCCAAAAGACATTGTCCCGTATGCCTCTGTTTCTTTGTCTCTTTATTTCCAATAGCACAAGTTCAAGTCCTGTCTTTGTTTTGTCAGGTGGGTCCCATTAAAATCTTGTATTAAACTTTGCTTCTTTTGAAGTACCAGACCTCATCCATCTGTTTTATTTTTTTAATGACTTTATTTAGAATTTTTTCAGAGTTAATGGAACTGTTTGAGGGACAGAGAGTCTGATTAACTATCTTTCAGTTAACTGAGGGTTACTGTCAACCAATATTTTTAGATTTTTGTATTTCAGCTCATTTCCAATGTCTCTTCTATTTGATTCAGTTGACCATCCCCCAGTCTGCAGATTTTCTCCTTACTTAACCCTTATTTTAATCCCTTCCTCTGCTCCACATTTGAGATTGGATGCCCAGAAATTAGTCTTAGCAGGGATACTGGCTGCAGAAGGGAAGCTGTACCAGAGATGTAGGGCAGGGAGAATCATAATCCATAAGGCATATCCCCCCAATATCCATAAAGCAAATCTAATAATCATGAGCCACAAATAAGCATCATTTTCAAACACATAAGAGTCTGAAGGAAATAGCCAGGGTTTAAGACAAATTAGCACTAGTTCATAAAGTAGGCTAGAAATGAGCAAAAAAGATTCCAAAATATTGCTCCCAACCCTGACAGGTGTTTGACCATTCTTATAAGGAAGTGCCTCCAAATTCATGCAAAAAATAAATAAATAAATAAATAACAATAATGAAAGCAAAAAAACAACAACAAAAGACCCCATGCTTTTCCTGGATGTACTGAGAAATGTCCCTTTTCCCACAAGTTTAAGTGATGCCATTTACCATGGAATATTTTTTATTCCAAAAAATGTCAATATCATCATTGCCATTTAAATAGAAATGTTAAACTCTTCATAAAAGTAGCATCCCTGGTTTGTATATCACATGCAAGAATTCATGACTAGAAGGCAACTTAGAGCCACTTCCTTTGTTTTCTCTGATTTGCTTAAATAAGCTGATTATTTGGAGTTTTCAGGTCTCACATGTTCAAAGAAAGGATGGCTACTAAAGAGAGAGTTTGCCCCTGGTTTCCTTCACATGCTTAAACATCACATTTCACTGACCAGGAGGAAGATGGTAGAACACAAAGTTCCTAAAGAGGTGAAGCAGGTCAAATAGAACTACTTCTAGTCTGTCTGCATTCAGGAGTTGGGTGGCATGGATTCCATAGCACCCAGTTCCTGAAATAATGTATTGAACACAATGAGACTTCTGGGTCAATACTGCATATGAATAAAAGGACTCAGCCTAGGCTTGGGAGGAGATCATTTTCAAAATAATGATCCTATCTCACCCTGCACAAAAATCAACTCAAAGTGGATCAAAGATGTAGGAATTAAACCAGAAATACTACCATTGTTAGAAGAAAACACAAGGCAAGACTCCACTATCCTGGTGCAGGCTCAGACCTCCTTAACACGACTCCTAAAGCTCAAGAAATGAAACCAAGAATCAATAAATGGGATGGCTTTAAGTTAAAAACCTACACAGCAAAGGAAACAGTTAATAACATGAAGAACCTACAGGATAGGAGGAAAATCTTTCACAGCTACTCTTCTGACAGAGGATTACAATCCAGAATACGCAAAAACTCAAAATACTTAACACCAAATACACACACACATACACACACACACACACACACACACACACACACACACCACACATCACAGTCAGTAAGTGGGCAAATGAACTAAACAGACATTTCTTAAAAAAAAAAAAAAAAAAAAAAAAAAAAAGAAATACAAATGGCTAACAAATATATGAAAAAATTCTCAGCATACTTAGCAATCAGGGAAACTAATCAAAACTATTCCGAGATGTCATCTCACTCCAGTTAGAATGGCAATTATCAAGAATACCAACAATAAATGCTGGCAAGGATGTAGGGGTTAAAGCTACGATATGTTCATACATTGTCAGTGGGACTGCAAATAAGTAGAACCACTTTGAAAAGTAGTTTGGAGATTCCTCAAAGGTCGAGTATTGGAACCACCATGTGACCCAACCATCCAACTTCTTGGTATTTACCCCCAAACTAAAATCAGCATACTATAGTGATATAAGCATACCAATGTTTATAGCAGTGGAATTCACAATAGCCAAGATATGGAACTAGCCCAGGTGCCCATCAACAGATGAATGGATGAAGAAAATGTGGTGTATATAAACAAAGAAGTTTTACTCAGCCATAAAGAATGAAATTATGTCATTTGCTGGTAAATGGATGGAACTGGAGAATATCGTGCTAAGTGAAATAAGCCAGACTCAGAAAGTCAAGGGTTGAATGTTTTCTCTTATATGCAAAAGCTAGCGAGAAAAAGGATTTTTAAAAAACACGGGATCCCATGAAAAAAGAAAGGAGAGCAGTGGAGTAGAGGAAGGGGACCTAAGTGTAGGAAAGGAGGGATGGAAAGGGAATGAAAAGCAGAATGAGATCGACCAAATGGTGCTAGGTATACGTATGAGTGTATTATAATGAATCCCACTTTTGTTTATATATCTACAATGCACCGATCAAATGAACAATAAATAAGTAGAAGGAAGACCAATAGAGTAGAGAATGGGATCAGGCAGAAGGAAAAGGGGAGGGAAAGGGGAAGTACTGGGGATTGAAATGAAGTAAATGATATTGTAGGTATGAAACGTCAAAATGAACTCCACTGTTATGTATAATTATAAAGCACTAATAAAAACAAACAAAAAATACTAAAACTAATATTGTCTAGGGAAGCCTTAAATTACTATGGGAGATTGTCAAGCTGTGACCTAAATGGGGGAACCTATATTCAGTTCAAACACCAACAAGAGAACAATTTTTAACTAAAAGAACTTTAAAATCTCCATGTGATCATAACACAGAGAGCATCAAGCCACTAAAGAAAAAATAACAGAGCAAGATGGCACAAGCACAGTTGAGGCTAACATTTTATCTAAATGACAAAGAATTCAAATGATTCAGACCAGAATGGATGATATCGATCATCTGGGGACAGAGAGGCAGAAAATCCAGACAGAACAGATTAATGTCTTAAACAACTTCAGAACTGAGAAGTCAAATATATGGATTCCCAGGGTTCTTTGAAATATATTGGTTGGACTGTATATTTATGAATTGTCTTCATTTCAGAATGAGGGCTAAGTCCCTGTCAACAAAACTTGTATACATCTTCATAAAGCACCCCTCTGAATGTTATATGCAGATACTTGAATGGAACACACTTGGCAATGATCATCAATGCTAGATAAGATACACTTTGTGGAGTCTTCTATTTTTTAATTTGTCAAATAGATTCTATTTCGAGAAGGTAAATCAAGTGAGGTTAAACCTTTCTTCTTTCAGATGCTACGACCAAGTTGAGGGTCACTTTATCCCCTCTGTTCTTGCCAGATTCCTGAGACATGCACCTGGGTGATCTTGATTTTGATGACGTACTTTTAGCCTGTCTGCACTTATCCACATACTTGGGCATGAATGGTCACATCTCCAAGTTCCCATCCTAAATTGAGCACCATGCACTCTTAGTGCTAGTCTCAGAACCCAGCACTACAGAGATCCCAGCTACATCCCCTTTTTTCCTCAGAGATTAACCCCAAGGAAATGGGCAGTCTTCATTGAAACACGCAAAAACAGAGGATTGGATTATATTCCCTTTTTCTGGACACCTTGTAAGAAAGCCTACTCTAAAATCAGCCCTGTGAAAGAAACTACTTGCAATGATTCACTGGAGAAAAGACAAATGTAACCTCTTCAGAAAACCCTCTGCACACAATTCTGATTACATTGCTCAACTTAGAAAGCTTCAGTGTCAATGGAATATTATTCGGTCATAAAGAAGAATAATATTATGGCATTTGCAGATAAATGGATAGAATTGAGAATATCATGCTAAGTGAAATAAGCCAATCCCCAAAAAACAAAGGTTGAATGTTTTCCCTGATAAGTGGATGATGATATATAATCAGGGTAGGGGGTGAGAGAAGAATGGAGGAAATTTAGATTACATAGAGGGAAAAGAGAGGAAGGGGGTATGAAGGATGGTGGACTGAGACAGACATTCTTACCCTATGTACATGTATGATTGCACGAATGGTATGAATCTACATCATGCACAACCAAAACAACGAAAAGATGCACCTTGTTTGTGTACAATGAATCAAAATGCAGTCTGTAAAAATAAAAAAATAATTAAAAAAAGAAAAAGAAAAGAAAGCTTCAGTGTCTCCTACTGGACCACAGGTTAAGGCTCAAGGTCTTGAGCTGCAATCCTTTTACAGGCCAGTTTTCCAGTGACATTGTCTGCCACCCAGTCACAGAACTCATTACCTCAATCCCACTGAACTTCACACAGATCCTTAAAGAAGGAGAGGCTTTCCCAGGCCTCCGTGATTTTCTGCTTCATGCTCTATCTTAATAAAATGTCCCACCACCACCTGCACTATCACCACTGCCATCTCCTGCCTCTTTTCCACCTGGCAAATACCCTCTCGCTTTCAAGGCTGAGCTGAACAACAGCTTAGAAAGTCTTTCTGGCCACCAGAGGCAAATTCAGTGACTCTGTGACATCCAACTGCTCTGATCTCAGCATCAGTCTTCTTCATTGTGAGAATTGCGGCTTCTTGATCTTGTGTAAGAGGAGCCTGGCAGAGGATCTAGCACACAGGCTATGTTACGGTAGTATTTGGAGAAGTGGAATTATTCTGGAAATCATGACATATGAAAAATAAGTGAAGGATCTGGGCTTGAAGAAGACTCAGGAAGATGTGGTAGCTCTTAAAAACACTAACCATAACCTCAGCCAGGTTACTGGGGGTGCCTGGTATGTATTAGGCATAGTGCTCCTAATCTATAAATATTATCTCATTTAATTTCCCCCAAGTCCTCCAGGAAAGAGAGAACTTTATCATCCCTATCCTCCTCCTTTCCTGCTGAGCAGTAAAGGAAACTACTTAATATCACAGTACTTATCCAGGGCAAAGCCAGGGTTCAAAGTCGGTCTTCCAACCTAGTCCCTGAGCATCTAGCATCTGGAGGTACAGAGAAACAGTCTTAGGATCCCCAGTCTTTGTTCTGCTGTGTAATGTGCCAGCTAGGTGGTTTGAGAAGTCACTGCCCTCCTTAATGTGGATCTCTTAGCCACTCCTTTCTTAAGAACCTCTTACCCTGTGTTCAATCCATGTCTCACTTCTTCAACCGCTCAAGTACTATCTCCAGGTGACCATGCCTTGCCATCTCCACCACCAAAGCCCTAGCCCAGGCCACCTTCATCACGCCACTGAACTTGTGCAGAAAATTCCTCACCTGCCACTGGTGACTTAACACCCACCCTGACTGACCTTGAACCTGAGTTTTGCACAAGAGCCAGATGAACCTTAAAATGCAGGCTTGTCATGGCTTCTCGTGTTCTGAGGATAAAGACCAGATCCTTCTGGCCCTCAAGGGTGAAGAAAAATAAATGACCTCAACATCCCTCCCAGCTCTTAGAGTCCGATTCTTACCCTGTGTGAAATAACCAAATCCAACTCGAAATTCCAGCGAGGTGATTAAATGGTAGGGTCCTTTATGCTAAAATCCATATATATTGAATGAGACTCTAATGCCAAAGGAAAGCGATGCATTCTATTTCATATGCATATTAACCACATTAGACACTTGGTAAAAACAGATTTCCAGAATCTTAGCCTGGAGATTCTGATTCAATAAGTCTGTTTCCTTTGTTTTTAACAAGAGATCCCAACTGATTCAGAAAAGTTTAGAAAGCTTGTATTTGAGGCAAGAAGCCTGGGACTTTGGTTCCAACTGGAGTCAGTGACTCATTAGTCCAACGACACACTGAGTTACATGATCTTGCTAAGTTCCATAACTCTGGCATCGTCACAGAAAGAGGGACTTCACATTTCCTTGGCTTAACGTGGGAGTCCATGGAAGCCAGCGGTGAAGGGTAGCAGCACAACTTCGATCCTCATCTCCCTCCCTATGCAAAGCCCTTGAAAGCTCTTGTATCAAACACGTACAATGAATCCACTGAATGTTTGGCCTCCTCCAGGGAAGGAAGGTCTATTTCACTTCCCTCAAAAATGATGGGAATTTTGGCAAAGATAAACTCAACCACCTCAGTGACCAACTGTCAAAACAAGATTTTGGAATTTTAAACACTTCTCACAAATGAGTCTCTTAGCACAGATGTGGGGGGTTACAGGTGACATCCATCTAAGATTTTTTAAAAAATCCTGCTTTCATATTCCCTTCCTCTCGTTCTCATTTCAATCAACACACTATCACCTTTGGAAAAATGCATTTAAAATGCCTTATAAAAATCAGAGTACAAGAAGAATCCCACCAAATCACAATTTTTTTTTGCTTTTATCCTGAAAATGGGTAGGTTTGATACATTTGGGGGTGTTAGCAAGGAATTAGGAGTTGGAATTTTGCATGAAAAGCTGAGCCACTGGGAATTCCAACCTCAGAGCCCACAGACCCATTCATTCTCTCAAGCCTCCACTAACCTCCAGACATTTTCCCGGATAGAGAAGTAAAATCAGCCCCTTCCCTCAAGGAGCCAGTGTGCGATGGAACTCTGTGCACTGACAGAAATATCCTGTGTCATGTCTGTCCAGTGTGATGGCCACTAGCCACGAGAGGCTATTTCACTTGAAATGTGGCTGAGGAGTGGAATCTTTGATTTTAGTTAATTTTAATTTAAAGCTCAATTGCCACATATGGCTGGGAACTACCATTCAGCCTGGGTGGTCTTGAATAAAAAGTCGAAAAAAGGAAAAGGAGGAAGAGAGGAGGGAAAAGGAAGGAGATGGAGGAGGAGGAGGAAGAAAAGAGGGAGAAGAGAGAGGAGGAGAGGAGGAGAAAGGAGACTAATGTTTTATTGAAGTGTTTGAGACTCAGGGTAAAGGTGTAAGGAAAAGCTTCAGAGGGAAGGTTTCTTTTGAAGGATTGGGGGTGTCCTCCAGATGAAGAATGGGGAAGGAGGAAAACCAGGGACTTTCAGCATGGAGGTTTAGTCTGGTTGAGGCAGATACTTGGGGAGAAGGTAGGATGAGAAGGGAGGTCTAGCAATGGGGTAGGAGCCGCCAAATCACAAAGACCTGACACACAGCACTGAGAGGCTTGGGACTGGGCCACATGCGAAACATCTCCCCTGGATGCTCTCTAAAGCCTTAGGGTCGTGGTGGATGAGCTGATCGCACACTTGTTTTCCCAGGGACGGGAATGAAAGCCGGGGTTTCCACCGTCTCTGACTTCTGCTTCAGCTTCTCGTGCCTGTGTTTCTCCTTGCACAACACTCTTGGCTTCTATTTTCACATCATCCCAGAGAAACTATCAAAGTTACCGATTCAGCCAAAGTCTCTCTTGACTCAACCCCAGTGACCACTTCGACCCGGTCTTTCTAGGTGAGGAGTGACCCCATTCTGCGGGCAGGCACCCTCATTGATTGCAGACCTGCTGGGACTACCAAAAACAAAGTAGTGCTCCTACTGTTCATATAGAAGTGAAGAAAATTCTGCAAGTTTCAGTCAAAGGCAGCAAAACTCTGGAATGGCCTGGGAAAGTGATGGAGAGGCAACAGCAACGTTCTGTGATCCCCGAAGCATGGCAGACTCAGAGGCACGTGACAATCACTGCTAGTGATTCTCCTAACAGTGCTTTCCATTTAGGTCACAACTGGAACATTGTTGCAATTATGATGAAAAAAATTATTGTGCCCTTTATTGAGCACCTACTCAGTGCCAAGGCATATGCTGAGCACTTGACCTATGTCATTCTTTTTTGGTCCTGCAATGCTCTGCAAGGTGGGTCATTTTCCCTAGTCTGTGGGGAGATGAAATGAAGTTGGATAGCAAACTGTACGGTGTCTAGCGGGTTACTTCCTGGAGTCACAAAGCTCAGTCACTGTCAGTGCCAAGTTCAAACTCAGAGTAAACTATGAGAGATGCATGTTAAAAGAGCATTGCCAAAGGACACTGGTGTGGCAGTGGAGACTGAAGGCATTCCCACCTCCTCCTTACCCTCCCTGATGACACCGGGTGGATCCCATGACACTTCGGTCTCTGCTACTTCACCTATAACACAGAGATAATTAGACCTCCATGCCAATCCCTAAAAGGTACAGAGAAAGCTTTGAAAATCCACTTCAAAGAGGTAGATATTTGAAGCTCAGTCATCAAACCAACATATACCAAGCACCTACAATTTTACAGATCACTCAGCTATGAGAAAAAGAATAAGATTTAAAGAAACATCCCACTTAGCAGTGAAAAGTGAAAACGTTTACAACATGCCACTCACTCAGATGGAAATAATCTTTGTTCACAAAGAATTCTGGACTCTTCGGTGGGGATCCAGCTGGGCTGACCTCTGCAGGCATCAGGATCTCAAAGGTTCAGTCAAGTATGAGACCCTACGTGGAGAACATTCCATTTAACCTCCTTGCTGAGTTAACCACATTCTCAAGTCCCATACAACAAGTGGATAGGCACCCAAAACACATGAACAGACATCCAGAGCAAAGAGGAATAGCAAGCAGGCCCACAAGTCTATTACTGGCTTCTAAGAGTCATCTGGGTTTGCATCCAAATGTGTTGATGCCAACTGTATTTATTCTACAATGACACAATTTAAATATTATGAAATTCAGTGAAATAGAAATGCTTCCACAAAAAATAATTTAAATACTTTGAAAAGACTCAATAAAGATGAATCACTAAGTAAATGCTTTGGAAATAGATGTGGGTGAGATGGCTGTAAATAACTGGGGAAGAAAGACATAAAAGTCTCGAAGGATTCTATGCCCAAGTTGCTTCACAGAGGTTTTCAAGTTATTATTACATGTTAAAGAGAGCAGAACTGGAAATTGTAGATTGTGCATCATGGCTGCGGTTTATGAAAGAATGACTCCAGTCAGTCAACCATACCCAGAGAAAAGCTTTGGCCTGACATCAAAAGGCTGGCAAAGACGTGGACACGTATGTGCGCTACAATAAAATAAAATGTCTATGGTGTGTTTTTTCCCACTTTAGCCACATTTGCAGAACAGTCAACCCACTCCTGTCCCAATCATATCTGATAATGATTGCATTACAAGAGAATTATTTTTTTTTTTTTTTTTTTTTTTACATTTTAATTTCCTAAGGAAGTTAAGATATTTGCCAAGCATGGCCACACACCCATGCTCTGAAATGAGCACCATTTGGTGCCTCTATTTTGGCTTCTCTGTCTACAATGGGCTAAGCTGAGCCTGCACACACTGAGGGGCTAGAGCAGACCTGCACCCCACCTGGGGACAAGGACAGTCTCTACCCCATGCAGGTCCTGGTGCTCCTTGGTGTGTCTGACACCGACTGTGTCTCTCTCACAATTGGACCTGAGTTGAAATGTGTGATATTCACCTTTAGGATTATTTTTTTTTTTTTTATTGCGGTGCTGGGGATCGAACCCAGGGCCTTGTGCTTGCTAGGCAAGCACTCTACCAACTGAGCTATATCCCCAGCCCAGGATTCTCATTTTTAAGTCTCACTCTTGGCTTATACCCACGATCAAATGATTGACTCTTTGTCAGTTAATTTCCAGCTTACTGTGAAAAATGCTGGCAGTATGTTTTATGCCAAAGTGACCCCTCATATGCAATGAACTGTTTCTACCTGGCAAACAGTAAAATATTTCACAGCTTTTCATGTCCATGTCTTGGTTACCTACTGAGCTCTGAAAGATTACTAAAATTTGATGTTCCTATACTAAAATTAGCACATTGTTAAAGTGTACTGAATTCTTATATTCATTAGTTACCCCAAAATCTGACCACTTCTACAAGCCACAAAGCTTTTACTGTGTATATGCAACTGAAATGGTTGGAATTCCAGCAATTTTTAGGGGAAAAAATTAGACATTTTTCACAGAGTTTCATCCTTGGGATTTTAGGCTGACTTTGCAATCTTTGTTGTCTCTGTTCTTGTTTTAAGTAACAGATTTACAGAATTACTCTTAAGTTTTATTTTGCTGACTGGCTCTTGAGAAATGAAGTGCATTGCTACCATTCTACCATGAGGAAGATTTTACTGTTGGTATGCAAACTTTTTGAAAACCACTGCTTTGTTCAATAGAATCAATGGATGAAGTGAGAGCCGTCCGTCTCGTTGACCTGAGAATTCTTTTTTCTCATGTTCCCCTGGGCAGCCACAATCTCTCTGGCCTAATCAGGTTCTTAGTGCTGAGAATGATTGATCCATGGGAGTTCAATCTCCTTTGGGATCAGAAAGTCACTTCCTACTCAGAGCATAAATTGAAAAAGACCCCCATTTGCAGCTCCGAGATATTCCCTGGGTCACGCCATTCAACTTCTCAGCAGCCTTGACACTAATCACACCTGCCCAGTATGACACAATCCATGTGGACATAAACGGAAATTGTACTGCCCTGCAAAACACTGGATTGGGATTATTTTTCTATTCTCTGTCTAGAGAGAGGTTTTCTTATTTAGACAATGCGCTTGAACAGTCTCTGTGCCCTTGGCCTCCCTCTACCAGACCACCTCCACTCAACTGCCAGATTTGATCCTTTCACCTTCCTGCTATAAATTTTAACATATATAAACAAACCAACTAAGTAAACTGTTTTTATATGTCTAGCCATTGCAAACAAATTAAAATTAGACTTTGTTTTAGTCCTGAATGCGTTCTCTCCATGATGTGAGTCCAACCAAATTTTTTGCTTTATTTTCCCTCCATACCCTTTTATACAATCTTTGTTTTAGTAAAATCAAACTGTTCCTGGAATCTGATTGATTGATTGATTGATTGATTGATTGATTACCAGGGATTGAATCCTGGGGCACTTACCCACTGAGCCATATCTCCAGTCCTTTTCACTTTTTATTTTGAGACAGGGTCTCACTAAGTTGCTTAGGGCCTCACTAAGTTGGTAAGGCTGGCTTTGAACTTGGGATCCTCCTGCCTCAGCCTCTAGAGCTGCTGGGATTACAGGCATGGGCCACCACACGTGGTTGGAACATGATCTTAATATGTCCTACCTCACTTACAATACTCCTGATCTCCTGCTTTGTGTGGGTTTCTGACTTACCAAATCTTCAAAGTTAGCCCAAAAGCCACCTCTTACAAGAAACTCTCCCAAATTGTCCTAAGCAGGAAGTGATTTCTCCATCCCCAAATTCCAGGATGCACTCTCTGACTTATCCCTTCAAGTCTGCCTCAAGTCTACATTTCTGCATCTGCCCTTTGGACAGCACCCTTGATGGCTGGTGTGATTTTCGTCTTCTTCTCTTTCCCCTCTCATACCCTCCACTGGGCCTTGCGTGAACTAGTAAGTGGTCTGCCAAGAGTAAATGAGTGGATCTGACCTACAGTCTCGTGACCAAATAGTCCTTTCCTACAGCTTCGCTTCTAAACCTCTATTCTTAAATGCATGGGCCTTGCTAAAAGTACCCCAAGCACAGCTCAGCAGAGTACCAGGGAGTCTCTCACTTCCCGTTGAAGCAGAAGAGTTGCAGCCTGTTGCAGAGCTAAAATAAAGAGTGTGTACACAGACACACAAACACACACCAAGGAAGTTCCTCTTACCCACATCTTCCCAGGAAGGAAGACTCTGGTCTGAACAGGCAGAAAAAAAAAGACAGGATTTTACCTATGCTCAGGTTCTCACCCTTGCAGAGAATGACCATGTAATATTCCAAATTATACAAATTTGGGAGTGAAAGGTGGGTTCATTAATGATTGCTGTAGTACAATAGCAATCAAAAATGACCCAGGAGAAAAGGGATAAAGGGTCGCCCTACCCTTGAATACACTTTGTCTTCTGTAAAATTGAGAACACTGCTAAACTCAGTGGCTTTCCATAGGAGAAAATGTGATCACAAGAGTTGAGCCCCCAGTACAAAGCCTAGTGTTCAATGGTACTCAGTAAATGATAGCACCCCAATTCCTAATTAAGGGACCTATCTTATACATTACTGTTCATATTCATTGACTTGGGTACTTCTCTCAATGAACCTTGGTAGCCAAGGGAGAAATTGTCACCCCTTTCTACCAAGAGACATGCTGACATTTAAAGAGGTCATATGAGGTGCCATTAGAGGCCCAGGTAGTGTGGGAGAGACCTGGGCTTAAACCCAGGCACATCTTTCTCCAAACAGAAACACTTTCTAATACAAGTACCAGTCTCAGGAGTTTGCACAGGTGGACTTTAAGTTGGACAGGACATCTAGTGATATGGGCTGAACACAGGGGACAGCAGGCAGACAGCCCAGTCAAGGTCCACAAGCAGGTCCACACTCTTCTCGTTCCCAGAGGACATGGACACTGCAGTCTGCACACACCAGACTCAGCAGCCTTGTCTTTCGAGGGGAAGAATTTCCTGGCTCTGTCATGCTCACTTTCACGCTCCTTCTCTGAGGTGGCTGCACTTCAGCAGAAAATGGGAAGAAAGCTGGAATCCACCCAGTGGTCTAGAGTGATTAGGAGCCCATGATGGATCAGGGAATGGTAATGATCCGGCAGGAGGCAGTTTTCTGGTAGGTTTAACAAGCATGCACAAACATCAGTTCTGTGTACACATCCCTAAACATCCTGGCTGAAGATCAGCTCTCAGCTTCTATTCCCCACAAGACAGAACAATTAGCAAAGCCAGCATTATCCCTCTGTCCATGCTTCAGTTCCCAAAGACAGTGGTAATTTGTCTAACTCACACATGGTCCTTTATTTTCATGTTCTTATGTGAAAGCGTTGGCTGATCTGGTCTCCTCTGTGAGCCCTGCAAAGCTTATTAAAGTCCAACCCCATTTATCAACGAATGTTTCCCACTTCACAGAGAAGACTAGAGGCTTTCAACACACCACCTCCTCCTCTGAATTTAAACACATCGGCAGCCATGTCTTTTTATCTCCCTCTCTCAGCGTCCACCCCCACCTCCAGAGCTATTCTGTCATCCTGTGGAACAGAGGCCCTCCCTTCCTCTTCCCCAGGACGCTGCTCCTTCCACCATGCCCTCTCATACCTGTCACCAGTTACTCCCACGGGTTTCTTCTCAGTCTGCAAACAAGACTTGAGTCTTGGAGATTCCTTAAAAGCAAAATAATTCTTATGTCCCCTTCCGGTTTCCACCTTAACTCGTGCTTCTTCCTTTCACCAAATGTATTAAAAGTGTAATCCATACTACTTGTCTCTACTACCTCAGTTCCCGTTAGCCCTCAACCCATCACAACAGGACCACCCTCAAGCCTAGTACACACTGCCATTAAGCCCAGTAACTCACAGAGAAACCAACACCTTGCTAGTGGCCATGAGGAAACTGGTCAAAGCACTGTGGCTTGCTTCCTTCCTCCCTCTGCCAGCATCAGGGCCTGAAACATGGGGGTCAACCTCAGCATTTTCTTCTCCAATCAATTACCAAATCTTGTGTTCAAAGAGCCCAGGATGAAGAATGAGGAACCTACGTCCCAAGCTCGGTCTTGCCATCAACTTGCTTTATGACTTTAACCACTGCTGAGTCTCCACATCCTCATCAGTGAAATTGAGGATCAGCCTAAGAGACATTGGCTTTGACCCTACCTTTGGGTAAAGTGAACCTAAGTCGCTTGCCTTCTAAACCCCATTCAGTGATCGAGTACCCCAGGGCTGACTTTGAAGTTTTCAGTCTCAGCTTCCTCCAGGCATTGTCCCTCCCGTCTCCTAACAATTCGTTTTCATCTTAGATAGCAGAACTCAGTCCATCCAGCATATTCCCCACAGCCTCACTTCTGAATGCTCCTAACTGGCAGAAAACTGAGGTTTCCATTTCACCAAAACCTGTTTTCATTAACAATTCAATTATCGTTGCATTACTGAAGACTTGTTCTGCCATGGATGAGCGAAATCATAACATGGAGCAGCTTCCCAAAGAACAGCCAAAAAAAAAAAAAGCAAAGGAAATGATATTTGCTGTCATCCAGGAATGGAGAAGAAATGAAATAGCTTAGAAACTACATTCAGTGGAAAACTGGCAGAGAGCTGCAGCTGAGCCAAAGAGGAGTCTCTTACATAGCTGGAGGAGAGACGACCCAGAAGGTACCAGTTCCATTTAGATCAGCTCACATGCCTCATGCTGGATGCTTGGCTCGGTGCCAGACACTGTGGTCCAGGGAACAGAAAGATGAAAAGACGTGTTCCTTATTACCAAAGATGTCTGCCATGCCACCAACAATCCATCTTTTCTTCTGGAAGATGGCAGCAAGAGTTAATGTGTTGGAGAAAGAAAGACAAGGATCTTGGTCTCAAGCAGACCCAGTTTTGAATTCTGATAACCCCTTTTATCAGTTATGGGGCCTAACGCAAGTTATTTAACTTCTTGGAGCCTCACTTTTATCACCTTTTAAAACTGAGATAATACCTTACAGAATTGCTGAGAGGGGAAGAGTTAATATTAAAAAAAAAAAAAAAAAAAAATACTAGCACACTGCCTGGCTCACATCAAGTGGCTATCCAAATGGTAACAATTAATAGTACTAGAGGGAAATAACATGGGCTCTGTCACAGGCTAGATGTGTGAAATTAAACAAACCACTTTACCTTTCTGGCCCTCAGAAGCTGACTTAAAAAAGAGGTAGTAGGATCCAGATCACAGGATTCTGTGCAGGCAAAAATATACAAAGCACACAAAATTATTCAATAAGGTATAAAATACTCAGATTCTGCAAAATGCTGTCAGTAACCAAAAGGGGTAGACTAAGGGAATTCCAAATTCACAGACCTGTGGGTCATTTCCTTTTCTAATGGACATTTGTTTCCATTTTTTAATGACCATTTCTGTGCCATTTAATATGTGCCTGTGGCCATCCTGAGTGCTTTGTCCAAGTCGTCCCTCTGGCTTCCATAACCACCCTTTAAGGGTAGGTATATTTGGTATCACCATTTGAAGGAGGGGAAACACAGGCTTAAGGAGGCCAAGTAACTCTGGCCAGGTCACACAGACACTGGGCACCTTATACCTGGCCTCTGACTTGCCCTTAAACCTAATTTGTATCTAAAGTGATGTGTTTGAATTTGGGGCACTTATGTAAATTTCCCCCCAAAGGCCAGCTAGCTATTCAGCCCTGATCTAGGCTTCAGTGTTCTTCTCTGTGAAATTAGGGAGACATACTGGATAACACCACCTCTCACGGGGCGTTCTTTGAAGGTGGAATCATACGAACCAATAGCATTTCATTCGCAGCTTTCTTCTTCTAATGCAGCAGTATCCTCCACACTCTCCTGTGAGAACGTTGTAATTAATTACAACAAACTCTTGGGCACAGAATACTTTGACAAGAGCAATGACATCCAAATGAAAAACACCGTCGGCCCTGGCAGGGGCATACATTCCTTTGATGTAGATAAAGGACACAGTCATTTAGCAGCATGAAGCCTGCTGGGTAATAGGGGAGGTCAGTTTCCCCAGCCTTCAAGTTCCCACAAAGCCACCTGCTGCTAAGGTTTACTTGACTGAGACACCTTTCAAGAAACCCCCATCAGCATTCCTGTACCAGGCTGAGACCCACGTTGGCCCTCTCTGCTGTTCTGAGGACTCTGTTTCCATGACTCCCTACCTACATGGGCAGGGAATTGGCACACAGCCCATATTCTCCATGCTCACCCCAAGCTTCCGGGAGAGGAAAACCCATGTCCAGGTGCACTGAGCTTCCCTGGAAGCTTCCTTCTGAGCAGGTGGGGTTTAAGTCTCATATTGCAGCTGAGTCAATCTAGCATCTTCGCAACGGATGAAGCCAGAGGATGGAGAAGCAACGTATGTGGGGATGTTCAGTATGGGTCCCCAACAGGGCAGGATCAAACCCCGCCTGCATGCTGAGTGTGAGAACTTGCTGAGGTAACTGGTGCAGGTTATTTGCAAACTGTGACCACTGTCACCCTCCTCACAGGACACTATGAGGTTGAGAGAAGATAATGTGTACCAAAGCCCCAGCGGCATGTCCAGCACATATTCTTTTCCTCTTCGTTCCTTTCCACAAATCATGTTTTTTTGGAAAAGAGTTGAAGGAGTATTAGGACTTTCTAGTGTGAAAAAAAATGAAGCTCAGAGAAGCACCAAAAGATGATGAGAGAGGAAAGGAGAGACTCAAGAATCGTTCTTGGTTCTCCAAAGGCAGAACTAACATGAGATGGACTGAAGTCCTAGACCAGGCTGAGGGGAAGGATTCAGACAGTGTAAAAGTTTGCTTCGCACCTTCTAGTATTTGACAGCTCTGAAAGTTTTCCAAGGAAACCAATTTTCATCTACAAGTTTTGATCTTATGAGAAAGCTTATGAGAAATTCTGTTCACTGGAATTGACCAAAGTACAACTTAAAATTCTTGTGCAAGGGTAATAGGCACTAAGAATTACTCAGAGACACAGTGTAAGCCCACAGATGTTCAGTGTCCCAAACCCATACCCCAACCAAAAATTATTCTAATTAGATGGCATGGCTTTGCTTTACCAGACAGAGCTCCTCAGGAATCATTCTTGAGCCTAGCCATCTCTTTATCCCCAGGACCAGCATGTCATTTGGGGCTTATTGAAGGATAAGTGAATGATTGAATGAGACAAATGACTGAATGAATGGTAACTAGTTGCTATCACTTGATATATGTTCTGTGCCTACTATTTCTGTCCATTTTCATCATTTAATTGAAAACTTGTCAAAAATGCCAGGTGTCTCCCAAAAATTTGTTGTCCTCCCACTCCATAGGAACAAATCCTCAAACTCCTGAATTTATTCAGAGTAGCTCTGTCCCCAGCTTAAGGACTGTGTTTCTCAATCTCCCTTCAAGGTGGGTGAGGCCTTGTGACTAAGGTCGACCAGTGAGATTTAAGTATAACGGGGCACTCTCAGATGCTTCCTTAAAAGCAAAAAGGGGTCCCTCTGCCTCCCCTTTCCAGCCTGCTGGAATGTAACTGGTGCAGCTCCAGCCACCTTCTTGGACTGTGAAGACAGGGACCACCCTATGGATGGAAATGCTGTAAACTGAAAGAAGTTCAGTCCCTGATGACTTTGTGTTCAGTGCTTAACAAGGTACTTCCAGAATTCATTTATGGATGTGGGGAAAAAGGTACACTCATACATTGCTGGTGGGGTTGCAAATTAGTGCAGCCACTCTGGAAAGCAGTGTGGAGATTCCTCAGAAAGCTTGAAATGGAACCACCATTTGACTCAGCTAGCCCACTCCTCAGCCTATACCCAAAGGATTTAAAATCAGAATACTAGAGATGCAGCCACATCAATGTTCAATTCACAATTGAACTCAATTCACAATAGCCAGATTGTGGAACCAACCTAGATGTCATCCAATAGATGAATGGATAAAGAAACTGTGGTGTATAAATATACAATGGAATATTACTCAGCCATAAAGAATAATAAAATTATGGCATTTGCAGGCAAATGGATGAAATTGGAGAATATCATGCTTAGTGAGATAAGCCAATCTCAAAAAACCAAAGGACAAATGATCTCACTGACAAGCAGAT
Organism: Sciurus vulgaris; assembly: GCF_902686455.1. Taxonomy (NCBI): domain Eukaryota; kingdom Metazoa; phylum Chordata; class Mammalia; order Rodentia; family Sciuridae; genus Sciurus; species Sciurus vulgaris. The sequence goes on from NC_136476.1 coordinate 65,923,985, forward strand.
GATGACACATAATGGGGGTGGGAGGGGGCAAGAATGGAGGAAGGAGGGACTGTATAGAGGGAAAAGAGGGGTGGAGGGGGAAGAAAAAATAACAGAATGAATCAAACAACGTTACCCTATGTAAATGTATGATTACACAAATGGAACGCCTTTACTTCATGTACAAACAGAGAAACAACATGTATCCCATTTGTTTACAATAAAAATACATTTAAAAAAAAAAAGGAAACTAAATGCTTAAATGTTTAAGTAAAATTAGTGGGGACTCTGCTGATCCAAAGGATTCTGCTCACAAGACCCATTCTGATTTTTCTGGTGGAACAACCAAATCCCCAGTGACTCACTGTGCTGCCCCTAACATGTAAGTCAGGACAAACAGACAACTTTTCCCTGAATAATTAGTAGCTGGATTACATTAGTCACCAAGCTAATGCTTTCTGCAAGGCCGCCTTTTGACTTTTATGACTTTTAAAAAATATTTTCCTTTCATAAGACCTACCCATTAACCCTCCTCTCACCCCTGTCCCAGGGCTGCTGTGGCACCTTCAGAGCACAGCTGGATGTTACCTCTGCTGCTCCACCTGGTGCATCTCCTGAGGGAACCCCCTCCCCCACCCCCACCACTTTCTAGTCACCCACCTCAGCTGCTGTTTTTAGTTAGAAAATCTCACAAATGCCAGTTCACACTTGCTTTTGGGGCCCCAAAATGCCACAGTTCTTGGATGAAGAGTCATCATGACTGTGACTCAACCCAAACCCAACAGTGAACTTCTACCGCCACAGGACCAAACTTGATGGGAATTCGGGGCGTTGGCCTGACATACCAGCCCCAGGAACGTGACATTCTACTCAAGCCTCGTCTCTAACATCACCCATAGGACACCGAGATAATTCTGTTAAGTTCCCTGCTATTTATGGTGAGGCGTAATAGCGACATTTCAGAAAATGCCCGTCTTCACATTTCGATGCTTAAATACTGAAGTGGCAGAAGGAATTTCACGAGCGGGGCATCGCGCGTGCCCGCAGCTCCCATGTGAACCGTGGGTGTGATTCCTCACTGGAGTAGATTCCATATAAGGTCACCTTTGCTTCCTAAAAATCTGAAAATTCTGCCTCCCTCGCAGAACCTCTGAAGACAGTTCTGGCACTGCTTGCCACATTCCATCCACATGTGTGTACCTGGCTGCTGGCCTCCCGATTCAGTCCCTGCCTCCAGTTCTTCCTCCCCAATCCCCCAGGGCCAGACCTCGAGAGCCCCCAGTGAAGGAGCTCAGCTTTCCACCTCTGTGGTGTGTGTGAGAGGCGCTCCATCCCACTCATTAGTGCATTCGTTGGAGTAGTCCAGGTTCTTTATGTTCTTCTAAAACCAGAATATAAAGATTAAAAGATTAGCCTAATTACAAGATAAATATAATAAATACACATATTTGTGTGTGTGTGTGTGTGTGTGTGTGTGTACCAAATCATCATATACATATGGACATAAAATTAAAGTACTAGGAAATCTCTGCTATAAAACATTCCAAATAATTCCTCACCTTGTTTTAGGAAAAATAATACATACCTGGACACACGCAGAGGAAACCCATCCAGGGGTTTTGTGTAGTCTTTTTACTTCTTTGCATTTTCCCTTTTGCTTAATTTGTGCTTCCTTCATCCTTATCACTACCCATGTGAACGACACCCCGAAGCCATAGTCACCTTCAACAGTAAACCCCCAGCTTTGTGCTGCAAATGGCCACTGGGTCACACTCAGTTCAGACTCCCTCCCTGAGTCCTGAAGGACTTTAAACAAAAGGGGAACTCAAGTGATAGGAAATGTGCACTGTTTATTTTGTCCTTAAGCATAAATACCACAAAATAAGCCTGCCAATCATTCACCAGACAAGCCCCACTGTGAACGGGTATTAAGTACAATCCCTCCCTGCTAGAAAACCAAAGATGCCCTTAGTTGTCTGGCTGTCTTCCTCAGCTTCTCCAGAGTCCTGCCTCCTTCCCAATGCTGTCCCTCCTGCCTGGCCGATGCTGATGGTGGTCCGTTTACTTCCAGAGAGTTTGCGGGCTCACAGCAGCGCCCGCAGAAGTCATGCAGATAGTCTCCTTCTCCTGTGTGCAGTCGTGTGCTTTATTGGTTTGGGGCCTTGGGAGTTTTGTTTTTTGTCTTTTGAGACAGGGGCTTGCTAAGTTGCTGGGGCAGCCTGGAACTTGCCGTGCTCCTGCCTCGGCCTCTAGGAACTCAACTGTGGTGTCTGCCTGGCTCTTCTGTATTACCCCTCCCTGCTCCACAGCCTAGAAATCTCTCCAGAGAGTAAATGGGGACATTCACAGGGCTCAGCTCATTGGTTTCCCACCTCTTAGGGGTTGAAGACACATCACTGCCTGGTGTCCAGTGTTGTGAAATGTGTTTCATCTATTTTGTCTAGTTTTATTTTTTTTCTATTGTTTTAGGAAAAAGGATAAATCTAGTCCCTATAATCCATCTCAGTTAAAAACAGAAGCCCTGTGTTTACTTTTAAAACCAAATTGTAAATAAAATAAAATTAAAATACATATTACATCAGATAGAGATAGGGAGATATATCAATCAATTCGAGATCATGGATAAAGAAACTGTGGCATATATACACAATGGAATATTACTCTGCCATAAAGAATGATAAAATTATGGCATTTGCAGGCAAATGGATGAAATTGGAGAATATCATGCTAAGTGAGGTAAGCCAATCTCAAAAAACCAAAGGACGAATGATCTCGCTGATAAGCGGATGATGACATATAATGGGGGGTGGGAGGGGTTAGCGTTAGGGTTAGGGTTAGGTTTAGGGTTACGGTTAGGGAGGGGGGCAAGAATGGAGGAAGGAAGGACTGTATAGAGGGAAAAGAGGGGTGGGTGAGGTGAGGGGGGAAGGGGGAAAAATGGCAGAATGAATCAAACAACATTGACCTGTGTAAATTTATGATTACACAAATGGTATGCCTTTACTCCATGTACAAACAGAGAAACAACATGTATCCCATTTGTTTACAATAAAAAAAAATTCGAAATAAGATAAACTCACCATATCTGTACAACATACTTATTGACTTGAGAAAATAATTACTAGGATGTTTTTCTTGCTCGATGCCAACTTCCTGTTTAAATACAATGAAGCATCAACTGTTTGGCCATGTGGACCACTCTTAAGTCTATCCTCTTGTCGTTGAAGGCTGATTACAATTTGTCCAACCTAAGAAAGTCACACATGTCCGGAGTCCCACATGCTTTAGCGTCCCCTGCGTGTGACTGTCCTGCCAGTCCCCATCCTCCTCTAGAGTCTCAGAGCTGCCTTGCACACTTCTGGTGTTCCCTTCCTTAGCCAAGAATAACCACCTCTAAGATCATGTGTAAGGGTGTATTTTGTGCTTGTTGGTTTGTGTTTTTGCTCTGTTCTGTTTTCCTTTCCAGTTTTTACCTGGAAAATGTCTTTCTTATCTTTCTGTTGCTCATGTTCTGCCTCTTTTTGAGCAGTCTGACCAGTTAACTGCACTAACATGAAATCTCTGATTTATACCAGCAAGTGGGGCTATATCCCTCCTAGGATCCTGTGGTCCATGCTCCTTTTTCCGGTGCCCTGCTGCTTTATGAAAACTTAGATTGTCCCTTGCCAGCAAATGGTCCTCAGCTGCCTCTGGCTAATTTCTGAGCTCCGTGGCTCATGGGGCAGCTCAGTAAATCTCCAAATCCCCAAGGGATTAGATAGGCTCAAAAGTGAGGTGGGAGGGGTAGTCAGGGCAGTGTGGCTAGACCAAAGACAAGTGGGGATTCCTGCATGGGCCTTTGTTGTTTTTCTTTGAACACCAAGAGTTCAACATTTAAATCAGTCTGTAGTCCTAATTATTTCCTTTCCTATATGCTAATGCACTGATCCTTGCACATATGAAAGACACAGCAGATGAGCCTTACTCCAGCCAACTCCTAGATGAGGACCCACAGATGGCTACTCAAAATGCCTTCTCTCCATTAGATAAAATGCATTCCAATACTCCCTGGGTTTGGGAGTAGAGATTTAATAGGGTGAGCAACTGTTCTGTTTTACCTGGGACTGAGGGGTTCCCAGGACACAGGATTTTTAGTTCTGAAATCAGATGACCCCATGCAACTGTGATCCCTCCCTCAACCTGGAACTTGGTTGAATGCCGCATCACTTGTGGTTCACCCCAACAACTATCTCCAGCTACTGGAGACAGGCAGTGCAGAAAATGATCACAATCATGTTCAAAAGTAAATATTCCCAGTCTCTGATTTTTCTAAGCACTAATAATCTGAATGCACCCTAAGGCAGTTTGGCAAACCCTTCAGATGTCTTTAAACATTTTGACCTGTTTTTCAAAGTATTTCAAAATTTTAAATGTATTTTCCAACTTTATTACTATTTCATCATCACTAATCCTTATTTCTGTGGTTTTTAAGAGAGATTTCAGTTGATGTGATGAAGACTTAAAAAATTATTGTCTGAATTACAAACATTTTCTTATACCCAAAATGACATAAATCCATTTTGTAAAAAAGTAATAACATGTATGTGCATATCAATTAGAAAAATGCTAACATGTGAACATATATATTATATTCAGGTATGGATACATTATTGATTATCTCTACATTCAGAAACTAGAAGGAATTAAATATTGTCAGTGTTTATTTCTAAACAAGAAGGGAGTGAGGGTATGCTTTTTTACTTGCTTTCATTTTTAATCTTTGATAGTAAGTCTGAATAAAAATAAACAATAAAGAAAAAGATCTAGAATTTGAAATTTTGTAAATTAGGAAATTCAATTTTCCCTCTTAAAATATTTATAATTTTTTCTCACTCAATTATGCTTGCCCTTTGCCCTTACTTGGCTATGATTTTATTTTTGCAAACAGTATAAGCAATGCTTAATTCATTTTGGTTGATCTCCTATTTTTACCACTTAACTTACTCCAACTAATCATCTTTACTGGTCACTGGGTTTTCCGATGAGTTGCCTACCACCAGATACATAGGCTCTTTCAGCTTTCACTTGTCACAAACGGAAGCACAAAAAATACAAGCTCACTGCATAATTCACTGATATTCCATCTATTTGGGAAAAAATCATGATGGCAAAATTTTCATTTTTCACCAAACCATGATTTCAGTCCGCCATCTTGCTGGCCAAAGCTCCTTCACCAAAATGTTTTCCGCCATATCACTGGGATTCGGATGGGTGAATTTCACACTCATCTGGGAAGAACACAGAGAACAGAATAAAAGAGCTAGAAGAGGGAAACTTTATAGAGACCCACTGAGACAACTGCTACTGTAAAGCTGTCTGAATTTCTGAATTTGTCAACAGTGGAGGGAGAGAGGGATGAGGGCCTCACAGGGAGACTCCACAGTCTCGTCTTTTCCTCTCCCCTCTCTTCTCCACTCTCCTCTTCTCTTTCCAGATATCACCCCAGATTAAATGACCACCATTATGAGTCTCAACAAACTTAGAACACTCACTTCTCATTGTTGTGTCAAACTTTATATATTCCAAACATTCTTCTTGTAGCGCAATGCCTGTTCTGCTATGAAGCTTTCAGCTGCCCCTTACTCCAACTGAAAAGGCTCAAGTGATATAAAAATTGGTCATCTCATTTTCGAAGGCCCAGAGGACAAGCAACCTCTCGGTTCCTTGATTCTGTGAACTGGCAATGATATCAAGAACCCAGATTCCTCACATCTTTCTACTCTGAAGCCTCAGGGTATCAGCTTTGAGCTCGGACTGCTGTTTGCATGGTGGAAAATGACTGCCACTGCAGCTGGGGAAATACACCTCCTGTTCAAGTCCAGCATCGGGAAGGAAGAGATTGCTCTCCAGCCAAGGAATACTGGCTTCCATGTAGTCTAATTTGACCCATTTAGACTTATTCTACCAGAACCAGAAGAGTTGCCAGGGGGAAAGGCTCTGAGCTAATAGGTGTAGATTCAGAGTAACTAAGTTTTACCCAGAGCAAGAAAGGTGGTATTTGAACAGGACCAAGGTTCTCTTAGAGGGGAAGAAGAAGCATGCAGAAAACTAACAGGGTCCTCTACAGCCATGCTGTGTTTTCCTCATGTGACCCCTTTACTCTAAGTTGATTATATGACCCCACTAGCTATTGCTCTCCATTTCTCTGGGGTTTCTAGTTGAATTGGAATATGGTAGTAAAGAATTCCAAATTCCAAGGTCATGGTTCATCCCCCAGTTCTGACTCGGCCTTAACTCCCGGAGAAGCTTTATGAGTCTCAATATGTTATCCTGTCTCTCTGTGCTTGTTTTGTAAAATGGGGTAATCATAAGTCCTCCTTCACGTAGCTGACACACTGATCCATTAGGGAGTCCATGAAGTAGCTGACATACAGTGGTGTTAGTTTCTCTTATTGTAAGTAACTTACTGTAACTCTTACAGTAAGTTAATTGGAATTTTTAAAGTGATTGATCTTTCCAACGGTTTTGAAAGCATGGTCCTCCCAACAGCAAGCATCAACATCACCTGAGAATTTACTGGAAATGCAACTATTCCGGTCCCACAGAAGATCAGCTGAGTCATTAACTCTGGGTGTGGGGCCCAACAATCTAGGTTTTTAAAAAGGCCTTCAATGAGACACTCGAGTTTGAGAACCAAAGAATCCTGCCTCCAACCATACTGCACTAGTCATCATTTCCAGAAAATGCTTTTCAATCATTAGCCAAGACACTTTCTCTCTTGTTCTTGCCTCTCCCTGGGCTGCTCCCTCTGCTATATCCTTATCTTAGGTTCAACCCCAATGTAACACTGCTATTCCTTTTGCCTGGGATACTCTCCCCTAAATCTTCTTTGCAGTGTGGGTCTTTCTCATTGCCAATGTCTCAGACCAAATGACAGTCCTTCAGAGAGATTTTCCCAGACCACTAAGTCAAAACTACCTGAAGTCTTTCTTTGTTATATCACACAATTTTGTTCTTTCTTTCCCTGGGACTTGGCACTATCTGCATTTGCTATTTTATTTATTTATTCATTGATTGTCTGCCTCCACCCACTAAAATATATGAACTGAAAAGATAGAGGCCTGGTCTATTCATCACTCTATTCACCTAGAATAATGCCTGGCAATAGTAGGCACTCAATAAATATTTGTTGCATGAATGAAAGGTTGAAAAGACAGTAAACTTTTGTAACACCATCATAAAGACTGATTGAGCTCTATCACACTTCTCACATATTACAAGTCATCCCATTATGATCCCAACAAGTAGACTCAGAGAATTCTATTCTGATGTCACAGAAGAGTAGCTCCAAAATGGTACAGAGGGAAAGAGGTTCTGATCCCTTACCTCCTGGCTATAAAAAGGTAGAAAACCAGTCAGACTGTTACAGTCACTCTGTTTGTAAGCCAGGACAGCCTTCCCCTTGATCTCAGTCCTTAATTTGTTTAAGTACCCTGACAACTCAAAGGTTCTTCTGCCTCCATACTGAGCCCATTTCCTGACATCTTGATATTTTGAAGATGAATAGCAATTTTTCATTCTCTGCCTCATAACAATCCCTTTTGAATTTAAAGCAGATAGTGAAGTCAATCTCAACTCTCCCTTTCCAGGGCACACTTAAAAATGTCTGATGCTTTTCTCTGGGGCCTCTCCAGATTGTTCCCTTTCTTTATAAAATTAGGACATACAAACTGGAATCAGTGATAAGAAAGATACAAAATATGTTCTTCTCATTAAATTAAAGGTGTTTGCAAACGCTGTGCTGCTATGACAAGAGCTGAACTGTCACCACATGGGTTCAAGTCTCCACATGGCCACTCAGGAGCCGGGTGCCTTGGACAAGTTACTCAGTCTTCTTGATCCTCACTTCAATCCCTCTAAAATGGGAGTTCTTCATTGAATATTTTTGTGATAATCACAGGAGAAACTCCATATGAAAGTGTGTAAAATATAAAGTGCTTTCCAACCATAAGTGATTGTTTAAAAGAAGCATGCTTTCATTTCTTTTTAAAAAGCCAATAGATGTAGAGGATGTTGCTGACTCTATTTTTTTTTTTACAAAGAAAAAATTGTCACCAGCTCTATGCAGGAACACTAGCTCCATCCCCATTAACTCTTTCAAGGTTCCACTTGAAGTGTCCATGCTCACAAGTTCCTTGAGCTTATTGTCAGAGCACTAACAATTCGGGGACCTTTACTAGAAAATGATCACATCTGATTTCCTGGGAAGAGTTCTCTCTCATATCAAGACGGATCATAATAAATAGTCTTGGTGGCAAACAGGATAGTCTCCGTTAAGAAAAGAGGTCCTCCCTCATGACAAATGCTGTGGCCATGAGAATGCTTCAAGTACTGGTTGTGGAATTGAACAAGGACACAAGCTGCTGCTCCAAAACCCATCAGTTTTTTGTGCCAAGACCAGGCCCTCTGTGGGCTCTTCCCAACCAATGGCTGCACTTGGCAGAGATACCTTGTTGCCCACACCTGAAAGATGAAAGGTTTGAGACTCCTCTACTTGCTGACTTTCATCATCCTTAAGGGTGCCTGACCTTCCCAAACTCTCCTTGGGTTGCCCAGCCATCTAAAATTCTCACCCAACTCTCCTACCTATCTCCATCTGGGCTACACCTCCATGGTGGTCTGACAGCTCTGTCAGCCTTCTCTAGTCCCCATTCCATTTTCTTCCACAAGTAGTTACCCTAATAAAATCCTTGGCATCTTGTTTTGGGAAGATCCAGATTAACACTGTAAACAAAACAAACATCCACCTTTGAAAGAACTTTCACGTCTATCATCACGTCTATTCCTCGTGTATACACAATAAATTACACAAAAGGAAAATTATTGCCCCCGCTGTTTGGATAAGGAAATGGGTTGAGTGACTTGGCCAACATTAACTACATTATTATATCAGTAGTCATTCCATGTCTTAGTCTTCCATGCTTAGTCTTCAGGAAAAAAGAAAAAAGTTGAATTTGCTCTCTCTTTTGAATATTATTATTATCTACAATGTATTAGATATGCCTTTTATAACTGCTCGATGTATTCAATTTTTCATTTACTCCCTCAACTCGGGAAGGTATGCCTTACCCCTTATTCTACGTGAAGAAACCACTTCAAGAAATTATGTAACTTGCCCAAAATCACACACTTAAAATTAAAGGAGCCAAAACCAGCACCCTATTCCTAACCTAGTGCTATTAGCAAAGAATAATAGCTTAAACCTGTGGAGAATTTTACTCAGCACTTCTCTATCCATTAGGAAGCGGTGCCTTCCTGAAAGTTCCCCTACAAGGGTTTGAAGATCTCCAGAGCTGGGGATGGAGCAGAGCTGATAGGAGTTCACGGGGACCAGCAAGGATGAGGACAACTCCTCCCCACTGTTATCTCAGGCTTCCCAAGAGTTGCTTATGTCCATCTCTACCCCAAGGACCCTGATTTCAAAGAAAAAATTTTAAAAACAAACTTCTATTTAAGAGATTGTCAACAAATGCTTTCTTAAATAATTTTCCTTTTGTGTAATTTATTGTGTATACACGAGGAATAGATGTGATGATAGACGTGAAAGTTCTTTCAAAGGTGGATGTTTGTTTTGTTTACAGTGTTAATCTGGATCTTCCCAAAACAAGATGCCAAGGATTTTATTAGGGTAACTACTTGTGGAAGAAAATGGAATGGGGACTAGAACTTAAATAGTTCTCCTTAAATCATCAGGAGAGGAAACCCAGCTTCCTACCACTAACCCACCATGGAATGCAGAAGAAAGCAGCTGCCAAAGTTCCCAATGACCCAGTTCTTAGCCATGTCCCCAGCCTCATGTCCTCCACACTCTGTTCCGTTCAGTGCTTCCACACGATAGTGTGCCTGCCATGCCACCAGGCCCCTCCACACAGTGAGTCACACAGTCCACTGTCTGGTCACTCTTCCTCCCCTGCTCTGAAAAACTCTTACCCAATCCTTCAGAGCTCACTTCAGCTACCATATACTTCAAGAAGACTTGTTCAACACCCAGACCAAGGACACCCAGAGGACACCACCTGTGGGCTACTCTAGTTCAGGGTCCACCTCACTTCAATATATCATCTCATGAGAGAGATGCAAAGAGACCCCTCCCTATTATAGCAGCCGAACCCCATCACTGTGCTCAGGAAAATGCTTCGAGTGGCATCTGATGGCGGGTAAGAGAGATCCAAGTTCCAGGCTCTGGCCTTCCACCTGGCCTGGTCCCTGGCCTCCTCTCCAAACCGCACCCCATCATCCTTTCCTACTCACCCTGTCCATGCCAGACCCTCTCACACTCATTTCTTCAGCTCTCAGCAGAGTCTTTCCTTTCTACCCTCCAGGTCTCTGCCTTCACCACTGCTAGAACCATCTTTCTTCTCTGTCATTGATCACTGTTCTTTTTCCTCATTGCAGTTTCAAAGTTTTATAACTAAGATATTTATTTGCTATTTCAATCTTTTAAACTATTTTATGTATATTTTTAGTTGTTGATGGACCTATTTTATTCACTTATTTATATGTGGTGCTGAGAATCGAACCCAGTGCCTCACACATGCCAGGCAAGTGCTCCACCACTGAGCCCTATTTCAATCTTTAATGTGGTAGAAAACACGTCCTCAACTCTTCATGCCACTTGAGAGCAAGCTTATGAAACTATCTGCCTGCAGGATGCTGGGTGCACCAGCGTGTCCTCAAGTTCACTGAATAAATGAGTGAAGAGGGGAAGTTCAGAAGGCACATAAAAAGAGAGGGAGTTACAGAATGGCAGAAGTCTGTGGAAATCAAATATCACAGTTTCTATAACGACTTGCGTTCAGGGAACTGAGTGTGTTACAAATAATTTGAGCTTCATTCACAAGAAGAACTCACTATCTCTAACTTGCAAGGAAAGTGAAGCCCATGAAATGCTTCTTCAAAAGCAAGATAGTGAGTTAAATAGGGAACTTGGTCTTGACTCTGAATAGCTTTATTTGATGCCCCACCATGTTCTCAGAGGACTTGAGGTGGCTCTGAAGGACACAGACAGTTACACAATTTAGAGTGTCCACAAAAATACAAAACAAGCTAGTTGCTCAGAAGAAGCATGACTATTCCTGGTACAAGGTCTGAAAGAAACTTCTCCCCTGGGTCCTCACAAAGGGTAGCAAACCACATCCTGAATCGCATCCTCCGGGCCCCACAGCGGCGGGGATCACAGGGTTGTTTGCTTGCATTCCTCCGTGTGGGCTGGTGGCATGGGGCCAAGGCTCAGATCCGTGCAGCAGTTCTCCATGGAGCCAAATCAGGACAGCCCAGGTGTACAGTTCTCTGATGCTCTGTCTTAATCCAAAAAGGACATCTGGAGAGTCTAGAGGAATCATTTAACAGCACGCCCTTCATGCTGAGCTCCATGCATTTTATTTCTCACACTAAAATGTCTAGTATTAAGCGACAGTGGATTGAAAGGGACAAGCTTCCACAACAGTCAATGTCCTGGAACTACGGAGAGCATTCCACACTTATCTGTCTGCTGACCTGAGGGAGGATATATTAGGTAAAGTGGAGGTTAGGCTGCTGTAACAAAGAGACCCCAAAATGCAATGACTTAGATAAAACTAAAATTTATTTCTCTCTCATGTATCAGACCAAGTTTAGGAGAGTCACTGAAGGCAGGTGGGTAACTGTCCACAAGTTCATCTGGAGACCCATGTGGCAATATGCCTCTACTATCTTCAACACGCAGCTTCATCTGAGTCCAGGGCAGCTGTTCTGGATATCACCATTTCAGAGCCAAGGGAAAGAAATAAAAAGTTGAAATGCCAACAGCTTCTAATAAAAATACAGTTTCAAAGTTGTACACATCAATTCTGTTTGCATCCATTTATTGACCAAAATTTGGTTACATGGCTATACCTAATTGCCAGGAAGACTGGGAAGTAGAATCTCTACCTGGGAAGACTTGCATCCACATAAAACTCAAGGGGGTCATCTTACTGATGGGAAGAATGTGTGAGTGGGTACCAGGAATCATAAGCATCTGCTTAAACTGAATTGTCCCTGGAATAAGTACTACCCACCACCAGTCATAAGGAAGTAAAGTCAACATTTAGTATTAGGGGTTCAAATTTTCTACATTAATGAGTTCTGTCCAGGGCATGAATGATGAAAAAAAAAAAAACGACCCCAAAATTCCATACCATGTTTCCAGCTGTACTTATTTTAGCCAGGAAAAAAATATAAAGGCGCATTTTTCAAATGCCAGTGGTGACCACAAGAGAATCGATACAGCCTCTGTATACTATCAGATATTAAGAAATATCATTTCCCTGTGAATCATCCAAGGTAGACTCATTGCAAAATGTAAGCAAAGATAAATGAATAAGGCGAGAGCTTTATGGGCCTCTTCTTGCTGAATGACATAAATGTTGGTGGGCTTTTACCAAAATTCAGGAAATTTGTTTTGGAATAGCTGATCCTGGGCCTTTCTTTCTGGCAGTCATTAGATGACAGTGTTGGTTTATCTGCTGAAGCATTCTTAAGTTGGAAACAAAATCATGAGATTAGCACATTGTTACTCTCTCTATTGGGAGAGGTAGGAAGCACAGGCCTCTTTAATCCAATGGATGTCACATTATTACCACACACATTTATAAAACTAGGGTACCAGCATGCATTGCGCATGCCACTGGGAATCGTTTCCTCCCTCAGGAAACTGTATTAAGGTTTAAGCTGAATGTGGATGTCAGTCTATATAGGATATAGATTTTCCCTAGCAATCCTATCCATGGACTCAAAGTTTAAGAAAAAAGTGGGCAGGGAGGCAGCTACAGCTCTTAGTTTTCTCCACAAGGCAAGAAAGGATCTAACAATGGTCAACAGTTTTTGAAGTTGGTCCTCTCTTTGTATGGTAGATTTGACCCCAGACGTTCATATATGCACCTTGTCAGAAGCAAACAGATAACTTATTCTAGACTTCAGGTGGGCAAGTGTCCAGGTCTGTATTTTGAGAAAAGTAGGCAGAGTGGATCACACTATCAGTAGGTTGCTTCCAGTACTGGAGTGACCAGCAAGTGGCCACCCGGAGTCATTTGCCTTAAACATAAATTGATGTCCTTTATGATCTTCCCAAAGTAGTGCGCGCACGCACGTGTGTGTGTGTGTGCGCGCTCATATGTGTGAAGAGCCGTGCATCCAACAGAGTGAGGCTCTTCTCAGACACAATGGGGTAGAGGAGAAACAAAAACGAACCTCTGTTGGATACCCCTGTGTCCCGAGGCAATCATACGTCATACATCATTCATCCATTCACACTTAATTCTCACAGGAATCCTGCGGGGGCAGGAATTGTTATCACCCCTTTGGAGTCAGGGAACCTGAATCATAGTGATGTCAAATGACCTGCCCAAGGTCACAGAGACACTGGGATTCAACTCAGTTTGACTCACAGTGCAAACTCTTTCCAACAGACCACACTGCTGATCAGGATTTCCTTACCACCCACCTGCTCTGAGCACCACAATCTTGACTATAAATGGTCTTTTGTCTAGTGGGAGCTGATGGGGCTTTTAATTCTACTAGGACACAGCAAGAAGGAGAATAAAGACTGTGTCTGTCATTCGCTGCTATATGCACACATAAAAGGGTGTCTGCCGCCCTACTGCCCCAAAATTTTGAATGAATGAGACTGGTTACTTCTTTGTAATAGGATGAGGTATTATTTCCAGAGAATGTTCAATATCTCCATACTCTGAGCTTGGATCTCTTAATATCTGAAACTTTTCTGCAATGTGTTTCATAGAAATCCACAACTATCTCTATTTCTTTACTCCTACTATTTAACCATCATTTATTGAGCATTTACTATGCTCCTAGTATTGTTCTAGATACTTATATGCATGATCCAATTTAATTTCACAATAACTCTACAAGGAGGTATTCACTTCACTCATGAGAAGTTAACTTGACGCAATGATTCAGAGGACTTGACCCAAAAGCACCCTATTCCAAAGATCCTAGTGGATCTAACAAACTTGACATTTGAAACAGATCACTTTTTAAAACTTCTACCTCTATACCACACAATTATTTTCAGTGATTATAAAATAATTGTCTTATTCATTCCTTAGTCCAAAAACAACTAATTCAAGAGAAGAATAAATTCTAATTTTAAACACATTATTCAAAGTCAGAACCCTTCACACATGCACTAAAAGCTTGTGCTTAATGCAGAACAACATTACACCTCACAGTTCAAAACCTGTCTCCCTTTTTAAATTTCCAGCACAATGAATATCTCCAAGGGGTCAGGCAGACTGACAGAACTGGTGGAGCTCGGGATTGGTTCTTCACAATCACTGTGCTTTCGTTGTTTATTTCAAATCTTCTGTGCAAACCCAGGAATGGGGAGAGCTATGGGGTTGAGCACTCAAAGCACACTTCAAATCAGCATGAACGATTTCAAACCACCGTGAGCATGAAACCGGGGCTGATAGCTGAGCCCTGTGCATTGAGCACTGACTGCATACATGGTAGCTCCCTGAATGAACCTCTATGTGGAAGCCAATGTTCACTAAAGAATAAGACACAAGGACTGAGGTTGGGGCTCAGTGGTGGAGTGCTTGCCTAGCATGTGTGAGGCACTGGGTTCAATTCTCAGCACTGCATATAAATAAATAAATAAAATAAAGGTGCATCAACAACTAAAATATACTTAAAAATAATTTTTAAAAAAATAAGACAAAATGTACAATCAACAATGAGAAATTATACTCCATTTATGTATGATTTATCAAAATGCACAAATGCATTCTATGTCATGTACAACTTATTAGAACAAATTAAAAAGTTATGAAAAATGAAAAAACAGGCACACAGAAATGTTTTCATGAGAAGCACCATATTACCAACAGAAATTACAACTTAGAGCTATAAGAGATTTTCTCCAGGACTCTTTATCACTAGCATTGTTCAGAACTGCCAGGGTATGGGGATACTAAAAAAGAGTGACTTTAGGGGAATTTTATTATTATTTTTAAATTCTCTGCAGGCAGTGCACCTGGTCCCCGTGGGCTCGTGAGGCTGACCCCTCCACTGCCACCCCCCAGCCGAGGCAAGCCACTGCCACAGGTCACTCTCAGGTTCCTGATCCTGTTGGCAGTCACTATTGCTTGGGCTCAGTCACGCTCCATTGCTCTTCCTATTTGTCCTTGATGGTGTGAAATCTCCAAAAGGTCTGAAAACCAGTTCTTCTCCAACCTGGGGCCCTCCCTACTTCTAGAAGGAAAGCATTACTCCTGATCACTAGAGAAAGCTGCTCATTTTTTAGCTCAAGTAAAACTTGTGCACTCAAGTGAAAAATTCTCACCGCTCTGCTGTCTCCTGTCCCAAGTCCTCTTACTTGTGAGTCACGTGCATGAGCTAGAATAATTTGGAAAAGTGACCAAATCACTGTACTCACTGTGTATAGAGTGAAAAGCAAAACCATCACCTGAATGTCCTTTACTAGTTGCTGAGCAGCATCTCAGAATCCATCTGAAAACACAGCCTCATGTAAAACACAAAATGGATTATGAATTGGAAGCTAGATAGAAAATAAAGGAATAAAAAGATATTGAATAATTAATCGGGATGATTTTGTGGGAAAAACTAACTTTGTTTAAATTATTTTTGTATTTTATGTGGTATCCTATGAGCATGTCATATTCGCTAGGGAAAATTCCTAGTTTTCGTATGGTCTCAATAAATATTTCACAAATGTACGAATTTGTAAAATAAACGTTTCTTTTGCCGAGTCAGAATATTTTGTCATCTATTGCTCTTCCTCCTAAAATGATTCACCTAAATTATAAGCAAATTACAATATGTGTTGTTAGGGAAATTTAATCCCTTGATGATCTTTATTAACCGACACTAATCCCCACAGTAAATTGAGATGGTTAACAGGTCATTAACTTGCCTGTTTTGGAAATGTTAATACTGAGACATCATGGCTGGGAGTGTTTCCTTGAGTGCTTCAGGTGGGGTGACAGAAAAGGAGGTGAGGTTGGATCCCTGGGATGCTGTCACCAACTAGACAGAGCTCAAGGTAGAGTCATGGAATCTCAGGTGTGGAAGGGCCCCTCCAAGACCATCCAAAGGCATGTCCCCACTAAAGCCCGGGGCCTCCCCTGGCAACAGGAAGGGTGAGCTTGCCACCTCGTGGTTGTATCATCCTAGTGTGGAACATCTGCAGCTATTTAAGACTCTTCCCGGTATTGATCTGAACCCTGCTGCTTGTATCTTCTTCTCATCATCCTGAGACTGAACAGAATAAGTTCATTCTCTTTTCATTTGACCTGTCTTCAAACTATGAAGGGGCAAGCAGCGCCCATCTCCCAGTCAATCAACCTAGTTCTCCAACCATCCTCATGTGGCGGAGCCTCAAGTCCTCTCACCCCCTAAGTCACCTTGTCAAAACTTGCCCGAATATAAGGGGCACCTGAGGGCCAAAGCCCTATCTCCTATGAAATTGGACATTGCTAACTTTTCCATACTTTCCTTTGCCTCTTTCTTTGCTCAGCAGCAAATACACACTGGGCATCGGAGAATCTCCTCTCTAGATCTTTCCAGCCACCCTAACTTCGAACTTTCCAATCATTTTCTACAACCAAAGTGATCTTGCGACTAAGGCTCCACTGATTTAGACAGTGACCTGCAGGGTATAAAATATAATGCTCAGGTGGCAAAGGTTTCAATAATAGGCTTCCACAACATCGAAGAGATTTTCTCATTTTCTTTCTTTAAAAGATTCGAATGTTTTCCCTGATAAGTGGAGAATGATATAAAATGGGGTGGGGGTATGGAGAGTGAGAGAAGAATGGGGGAACTTTAGATTCTGTAGAAGGAAATGAGAGGGAGGGGGTATGAAAAATGGTGGAATGAGACAGACATCATTACCCTACGTACATGATTACATGAATGGTGTGAATCTACATCGTGCACAAGAGTAGAAACAAAATGATGTACCCCATTTGTGTACAATGAATTAAAATGCAGTCTGTAAAAAACTAAAAAATGAATAAATAATTTTAAAAAGATACATCTTATGTGACAGTTTATTGGATAAATAATATTGGAGCAATGTTAATAAAAATGATACTAGAATATATATATATTATATACATATTATATGCATAACATATTTATATACCCTGAGCATCATCAATTACCAAAAACAAAATTCTTTTCATTTTTATGTTTTCCCCACCAATTCTTGCCCACATAAATATATTTTTGTAACTACAAGGTAAATGCAACTTTAGATTCAGCATGTTTAATTTATCATTACTCTATTGTGGGGTAGATACCAGGGATTAGACCCAGGACCACTTAAGCACTAAGCCACATCCCCAGTCCTTTTTTGTATTTTATGAAGAGACAGGGTCTCACTGAGTTGCTTAGTACCTTAAGTTGCTGAGGCTGGTTCTGGACCCCCAATTCTCCTGCCTCAGCCTTCCGAGCTGCTGAGATTACAGGCATGAGCCACCACACCTGGCCCATATTATAATTTTTATCCATCTTGCTTTATGGTCCCCACTGCTGTTATTATAATGCATACATAATATCCCTCCAAATACTTAGGTAATAATTTACTTAGCCCATTCTGTGATACAAGCTTTTTTAAGTTGCTTCCAAAACATTATTAAAAATAGTATTTTTTTTTCCTCTAGAATAATTTCCTTTAGACAAAATGCCATTAAGCTCTTTTACAAATTCCTGGGTCAAAAAAAAGATAACCAATTTTATGATTCAAAAATATTTTGACAATGAAAACTGTCATCATTTTTAATGAGTTGGTTAGCCCAGTGAGGTAAGAATATCTATTCCATACTGGGGTCTACTACAGGAAGTCTCTGCCCTGAGGATTTAAGAATAAAGCTTGCCGGGTGCAGGGGCATACACCGGTAATCCCAGCTACTTGGGAGGCTGAGGCTGGAGAATAGCAAGATGGAGGCCAGCCTAGATCCACAGCAAGACTCCATCTCAAAAAATAAATAAATAATAGAAGTGAAAAGTTGTACCCATTTGTGTACAATGAATCAAAATGCAGTCTGTAAAAATTAAAAAAAAGAATAGAGCTTTATTTTCTACACACATTGGAACCTAAGAAGAGAGTACCTGTGTGGTAGAAATGCGAAAACAGAGATTGTCAGAAATTACATCGTCTGTCTGAGGTCATGTAGCTGAAAACATTGAGAGGCAATATCATCTCTGTAGACCCTGAGGATTGGAACCCAAGTTTTTCTGGCTTTGAAACCCATACTCTTCACCACTATCCCAAACTGACTTCCTGCCAGTGGCCAGAAATATCCAAGAATGATAGAAATAAGTGTCAGTCTAGCCTGCCAGAGAGGGTATAGCTGGACCAGCGCCTCACACACCACTCCACAGGATTCAATAAACATGGGTTAAACTAAAGAGGGTGGGAATCTGTCTCTTGGGACCCCTTTGGTCCCTTTCAACCTGAAGCTGCTAAAGTTCTAGCTGCTTGGGTTTTCCATCTGTAATTCAATAGTGTTATCTTTCCCATGATTCTACGCAGAGCAGCGAGGTTTATATCTGGTGTTTTGTAACTGAGATGCAAAGGAGAAATGGAAAAGACAGGGGAGAGACAGGAGGCAGGGTTCCCAGAGGCAAACATCTCCATTCTACCTGCGAACTCTGAGGGCATTTAGATTAGGGGGCAGCAGCGGGGGTAAAGGCAAATTAAAGTGTCTGCATATTTGCTTAAACCCATCATGAGCAAGCCAGGTATGGCAGTGTCTTTGCACAATCCTGTTGCTAATAAATACATGAGCAACCTGATTATATCTGGAATTTTGCAAATTAAAACAATAGAGACAGTCCCTGCCCTCAAGGGGCTCCTGGTCTGAATCCCACAAAAACAATGCAAAAGTGGTCAGGGAAGGCAAGCCTGCCCAGGTAGGCAAGATGGGTCCACCTCCTGAGAAGCTTACTCCGGAGCTCAGGGTCTGCTAGTGACAGGAAAGTTCCAGAACCTCCAAACTTAAATCCAAACTCTAACTTTAATTCCCATCTATGAAATAGGGCTAATAATGACCTCTAGGCAAGACTGACCATTAGAAATGATGCATGGATATGACTGCATGACTGTGATCCTACAATTTATATGATCAGAAAAATGAGAGATTACACTTTATTTATGTATGATCAATCAAAATGTATAAATGCAATCCACTGTCATGTATAAACTAATTAGAAGGAAAAAAATAAAATAAAAACAGAAATGATGTATGGAGAAAGAGCTATGTAAACTCTGAGGAAATGTGCAAATATAAATTAAAATAAGACTTGGGGATTGCAAGCAGGAGTGTCATGAAAATGTACTACTCATCCTCAAGAACTGATAACCCTCACACCTCCCTTCACTTCCCTTGTAACATCTATATGAATATTCATTAAGCATCTGCCCACAACACACCACCCACGTGGATGGGCTGACCTTAAACCTCCCCACACCTGCCAGATAACTACTATTATTCCCAACACACAGATAAGGAAGCCCAGCTCTCATGAAGATAAGAGATTTAGAGTTCAGTTTGCTCATTAATTATATTACCCTATTTTTAGTCTGTTTTTTTGTATTTCTTTCATTGTATTTCTACCATACTGTTAAGTGTGAGTATGAAGATCCCAGTTTAATTCCATATTTTATCAGTAGTGGTCAAGGTCCCAGCAGGTCCCAGGGATGGTTCTAAGGGCTGCAGGTCCTGGAGTAAACAGAAAAGAGGACCTTGCTCTTTCAGAGTCCACATTCTAGATGGATGAGACAGGTAATACACAGCAAACAAACTCTTCAATATGATACAGAAATGAATACCATGTAAGAACATCTTCCTGAGGAAGTATCCTACAAAATCCCTGCAGATTCTTGGCCAAAGCTTCTTTGTTTATGACCACCGAAAATTAGTTTGGTTTGGTTGAATATATTGTGAAGCATAATATGTCCTATGACCTTCTATAGTTTTCTAATGATCAGAATAAATTTCCAAGCATCAAGCATAGCTCTTGGACCATGCCACGTGCAGATCTCCCTGGAGCATAAGCAATGGAATGCCCAAGATAATGTGATCTATACCTTTGACGAGAATACCAACTTCTTCATTTAAAAAGAAGGATTCTCAATAACTGTCCTCTTTGACAGTTGACTATTGCTTGGGTGGGGATGTAAATAATGAGCATAGATTTTGGTCCTTGGAGAACTTGTTTGAGACGTATGTTTGCTATTTCCTGGGTGAGTCATCTTTGAGCTACTTATCCTCTTTAAGACTCTATTTCCTCATCTACAAAAGGTAAAATATGGACAATAATACCTATCAAGTAACATTTTTTTGAGGATTAAATAAAAGAATAAGTATTCACACCCATCATAAAGAACAAACTATCCTACACCCATGGGCTCACAGTCTAGGCAGAGACACGAATAAGTACCCAGTGCAGTACCCAGTGATGAGGCAAAACAACAATAATGAAAATGATAAATGTGAACATGGCTGCCCAGAGCTCTGTCCATAAGCAGCAAACACTGACTCCAGTTGAGTAAAGCAAAAAAAAAAAAAAGAGAGAGAGAGAGAGAAAGAGTGGAACTGTTCACAGAATGGAGAAAACAGGCAAGAACTAAGACACTTCACAAAAGAAGATATGCAGGAGATCAACAAACAAATGAAAAAGTGTTTAACAACTCTAGCAATTAGAGAAATGCAAATTAAAACCACACTAAGATTTCATTTCACTCCAATTAGAATGGCGATTATCAAGAACACAAGCAATAATAGGTGTCGGTGAGGATGTGGGGAAAAAGGCACACTCATCCATTGCTGGTGGGGTTGCAAATTGGTGCAGCCATTCTGAAAAGCAGTGTGGAGATTCCTCAGAAAATTTGGAATGGAACCACCATTTGACCCAGCTATCCCACTCCTCGGTTTATACACAAAGGACTTAAAATTAGCATCCTACAGTGACATAGCCACATCAATGTTCATAGCTGCTCAATTCACAATAGCTAGACTGTGGAACCAACATAGATGCCCTTCAATAGATGAATGGATAAAGAATCTGTGGTATATACACACAATGAATATTATTCAACCATAAAGAAGAATAAAATTATGGCATTTGCAGGTAAATAGATGAAATTGGAGAATATCATGCTAAGTGAAAGCCAATTCCCAAAAACCAAAGGCTGAATGTTTTCTCTGAAAAGTGAATAATGATACATAACAGGGGGTGGGGCCGGGGGCAGTAAGAAAAGAATGGAGGAACTTTGGATTGTGTAGAGGGAAATGATGGGGGAAAGGGATGGGGGAAGAAAAGATAGCAGACTGAGACAGACATCATTATCCTACGTACACGTAAGATTACATGAATGGTGTGAATCTACATCATGCACACCTATAGAAACAAAATGTTATACCCCATTTGTGTACAGTGAATTGAAATGCAGTCTGTAAAAATAAAAATAAATAATTTTTTTTAAAAAAAGACCTAAGAGAGGCCAAGAAGTTTCCGGATTCATAGCATGGAGGCAGGCCACTCCCTACAATGCCAGCTGCACACCGGCCAAGCTGTGGTTCTGTGCATGAAATTCAAAGTCCTGAACCTTACCAATGATGAAAAGAAGGGAAAATGGTCCATTCTCCAGGGTCCTTCAAATCTCCTCACAGCATGTGAAGTAGGATAGTGACAAGTCCTCTAGGGATTCCTCCCCTACCCCAAGAGAGGCCATGGGCCTTTCCACCTGCAGCCCCATGGCCTGTCCATCAGCATGAAGGAAAGGACTCTCCTCAGCACAGAAACCTCAGGGAACACACTGGCTCAAGCTAGCTTTTCCTTAGATGTCCAACAGCCAGGGGCTTCTGCTCATATCCCACAGCACTCTACACTAGCCAAGTTGGTCAACTCTAACTTAACTGCACTTTACATCACTGAAGCATGCTCCGGGTGAACTCAAGAGGAACCAGCCCACAGAGGGTAAGCCACAGCCCGGGGCATGCAGAGCAGTGTCCTCTCAACTTGTCATTACCTTCCTGTTTCTTTTTTAATTTTTTTTTTCTCCACAGATGGGATACAACTTTTCATTTCTCTGGTTGTACATGATGTAGAATCATGCTGTTTGTGTAATCATACATGTACATAAGGTAATGATGTCTGTCTCATTCCATTATCTTTCCTTCCCCCACCCCCTCCCCACCCCTCATTTCCCTCTACACAATCCATTCTTCCCTTACCCCCTCCCCCACCCCCTTTATGTATCACATCCACTTATCAGAGAAAACATTCATCCTTTGGATTTTGGGGGATGGGCTTATTTTACCCATGATATTCTGCAACTCCATCCATTTACCTGCAAGAGCCATAATTTTATTCTTCTTTATAGCTGAGCAATATTCCATTGTGTATATATACCATAGTTTCTTTGTCCATTCATCTATTGAAGAGCATCTAGATTGGTTCCACAATCTTGCTATTGTGAATTGAGCTGCTATAAACACTGATGTGGCTGCATCACTGTAGTATGCTGATTTTAAGTCCTTTGGGTAGAGGCCAAGGAGTGGGTTAGCTGGGTCACAATATCAAACAAACTATACTACAGAGCAATAATAACAAAAACAGCATGGTATTGGCAGCAAAATAGACAGGTAGACCAATGGTACAGAATAGAGTACACAGAGACAAACCCACATAAATACAGTTATCTCATACTAGACAAAGGTGCCAAAAGCATGCAATAGAGAAAAGATATGCAGCAAAATGAAATTAAACCTGTATCTCGCCCTGCACAAAATTCAACTCAAAATGGATCAAGAACCTAGGAATTAGACCAGAGACTGCACCAAATAGAAGAAAAGGTAGTCCAAATCTTCCCCCTTTTGGCTTAGGACCAGACTTCCTTAACAAAACTCCCAGAGTGCAAGAAATGAAAGCAAGAATCAATATATGGGATGGATTCAAACTAAAAAGCTTTTTTTTTTCAGCAAAGGAAACAATCAACAATGTGAAGAGAAAGCCTACAGAGTGGGAGAAAATCTCTTCCACATGCACTCCAGACAGAGCGCTAATCTCCAGGATTTATAAAGAACTCAAAGCTTTACACCGAAAATATAAATAACCCAATCAACAAATAGGCTATGGAACTGGGCAGACACTTCACAGAAGAACACACGCAAGCAATTGACAGATATATGAAAAAATGTTCGACAACTCTAGTAATAAGAGAAATCCAAATCAAAACTACCCTAAGATTCCATCTCACCCCAATTAGAATGTCTATTATCCAGAACACAAGCAACAGTAGGTGTTGGTGTGGATGTGGGGAAACAGGCACACTCATCCATTGCTGGTGGAGTAGCAAATTGGTGCAGCCGCTCTGGAAAGCAGTATGGAGAGTCCTCAGAAAACCTGGAATGGAACCGCCATTTGACCTCCCTGTTTCCTGTTCCTGTTTCTAGCCATGATCTCACAGCTCCCCATCCACAGTGCCCAGCACACAAGGTGTGGCTGCTGCTCCAGGTGACAGTTCTTGTGTCAGGTTTCTTCTTGGTTCATTCATTTTCAAGGGCCAGAACCATGACAGCATTCATGTCAAGACCTCACTGTGGCAGCAAGCACCCCACCAGGCCTCCCATGCAAAGGGTAAGAAACGCCAGTTCCCATGGAAGGAGAAACCGCCATCCCAGAGTCATGCGTACGTGAGGTCAGAGGCCAGGAAGGTGCGTTCTGTGCGGAATGTCTGAACTTGCCAGATCTCGGGGAAGTTGGATCTCTCCCAAGGACAGTTTTGCCCTGACTCTTGGTAACTGTCAGCACATCTCACAGACAGGAACTCTTGAGATAGTGACGCCAAGCAGCCGGGAACCATTAAGAATAAAACTGGAGCTGCTGAAGGAAATCAGACTGGCCAAATCTCTGAGCTGATCCTTCGAACTTTGAGGAAGGAGAGCCATGAACGTGGGCGCAGCCCTGGGCCTGCGTCTTAGCACACTTTGCCTCACAGAGCCGTGCAGTGTCGAGCGAGGATTCCCAACTGGAGCGCTGCTGACCCCCTCAACTGCACAATTCTTTGTAGCAGGGCTTGTCCTTAGCGGCATCTGGGACCTCTACACGCTAGGTGCCTCCTGACGGTTATGACAATGAATGTCACCGTGAATGTCTCTAGATATTGCCAAATGTCCCCTGCAAGGCAAAATCACCCCCAGTTGAGAACCAGTACTAAGTGCAGGCTCTGGAGTCAGACTGCCAGGGGCCAAATCTTGGCATTCACTTAGCAAGAAAGCTTAGAAAATGTCTTCATTTTTAAACCTCTCTGTTGCCTAGTGGCCATAACTGAAAATAAAGTCAGTGCCCACTGGTAGACTGGTCGTGAGAACAAGGTGAGACACTCCTTGAAGCACACAGAATGGAGCCTGGCTCCTGGAAAGCCAATGCTCAGATGCAGTGAGCATCCTCATCTTCCAGAAAAGGAAAGCAACCCTCAGAGAGCACAAGCCCAGCAGCAGTCCACGGCCACACTAGGACACCAGTGAGCGTGTCTTCAGCATTCCTCATGAGCTCCAGAGCCGGCAAGTGAGCTGCTGCTGTGCGACAGGTTCCAGCCTGGACTCTGTGACTGAAGAGGACAAAAGAGATGATCCCTGTGTTTGAGGCGCTCCAAACCCAGTGAAGGAGGCAGGCCTGTGGCCCGAGGGTTTTCAGAAGTGCCTGTTGTGGGCTCTGCTAGAGAAAAATGCAGAGTACGGTGGGTTCACAGGGATGAGGCACCTGACCCAGCCAGGTCACTCGGCGAGGATATCCGGTAGGGCCCTGAAAGACTATGAACTCCTTCCACCTCGCCACCCCACTTATTCCATCAAGCAAATGGCAGGCAGCTTTCAGCAGTGACTGTGACGGCGATGGTGCCTGAGCAAGGGTACCTGCCTTTGAATATTTGTGGAGAGGAAAGAAACCCCAGACTCTCAGAGACGGGGTCAGATCTCTTCTTTTAGAAGCACAGGACGGGCCAGTGGGCCACTGCCCCTTGCCTGGAATGGTGCATTCTTTGGCAGTGTAGTGACAGAGCTTAGCACACCCAGGTTCACCAGCACTGGGCTTTTTACTCAATGTCAAAGACAATTAAACTTACTCAGCATGAATAGGCAGTGATGATGCATAAGTAAAATCCAAAATTGCCACAAGAGCTGGTCCTTTTCCTTGAAGAAGCTGATTGCATAAGGTGGGACAATAACGATCCTCATGACAGACAAGAAAGGGTTTCACAAGCGGGGATGTTTTAATAGCCCTGTATTTCACTTAATGAGCTCACTGCTGAAGGCGCACACTCAGACTTCCCCTGGTGGGTTAAACACCTGTATCATGGCTGTGTCATCCTGCACCTGTACCCAACCTCAGTCACTTGCACCTGTCCCTGACAGCACTGGGCCCGTGTCAAGAGGCTCAAATTCCGTGGACATCCTTTGGAAACAACACCCAGGGCCACCTCTCACCATGCATCTCTGTTGGAAGAAGACCCTAGAGGCCAGCGCTGCCCAAAGTGTGGCCCTTAGCCAAGGAGCACCAGCCTCCCTGGGCGCTGGCTAGAAATGTGCGTGCTTGGGCCCCAACCCAGGCCTACGCACCAGCCTGTGGGGGAGGGGACCTGTGTTTTAACCATTTCTGCACATGATTCCAACATTCAAACATTAGTTTAAAATTACCTCCAAAAAGTCCTCTTTCTTTTACTATCCCTTTCATTAATTCATTCAACCAAGATTTATCAAGAAATGATTATTAGCCTTGCTACTAGACGCTGGGTATATAGGGAATAAAACGGATGTGATTTTGGCTCTTGCAGACTTTAAATTCTCCACTGTGGAAGAATTGGGGTTGGTGGCCACTTTTGATGAGAAGCCCATCAGGGAGTTAGAAGTGAACCGTTGTTCCTGGTAGATACTCAAACAGTCGCACAGAGTGAGCTGGCTAACCCAGAAGAAGCATTTAGTAGACGCCAGAATTGCGCTGGATGATAAAATGACAGCAAAAAGCAATGAGACTTGGGCAACTCCTGCTTTGCACCTTGACACCCGTCCGGTCCCACTCTAGAATTCTGCACTCAGAGGCTTATTTACATGTCAACTTCCTCAGCTGGGAGACTGGAGCCCTTGAGGAAAGGGCCAGTCCCATTCGCCCCGTTTCCCAGGGTTCAGCAGGGCATGTGGAACTCACTCCCTGTTTGCTGAATGAATAAAAGGGATAAACCCCACTTAGCCTGGGAGGTGGCCAGTGCTCTCTGTGTCCTACAACCACCTGGGACAGCCTGCAGAACACCTCAGGGCTGGGAAAGAAGCCCCTGCTCTTGAACAACTTGCATGTCAGCAAAAATTCTGCCAACAGGACCCAAAGGTCTTTTTAAGTCAGGTCCCCATGAAGAAGGCTCCGGAGCAGAGCTTCCTTTAAGGAAGTCCTGTCTTTCTAATAGTACCTCCCTATGTGTTCAAGGAGGGGAAAAGGCTAAGGGGGAATGACAGGAGAGATGGGCCTCTCTGGGGGTCAGGGAGATACAGGGCAGTGCCCAGCCTGCCTGGAAACAGGAGCATTAACCACCGACACTCAGTAGTAGCTGGGACCTCAGAGGCTCTGCTCAGCAGCAGATCCTTAGGAAGCTGATGGCGATAGGTTTTTGCCTCATTTGGGCACTTGATGGACTTAAACCAGACTCTGTACTTACTTGGAAAGAAGAAAATCAAACCATGAAAACATGTTCCTCATGTGAAATTACATCATCCCAAAGCGAGGTAGAAAATGGGGATTTCATACCACTTTTCAGCTCTGGAGGAGCAAACTTCCCTCCAAGCATACATCAGTGCTGTTTGGGTTCTGCTCAGGGACGTTTTGTTAAGACCATGACATGTGGGAAGGGGGACCTTTGGCAGACAATGAAAGGGGAGACCAAAGGGGCTGCAGGACCACCTGGGAGGGGCAGGAGGAAGACCAGGCAGGACAGAGCCCCATGGCCAGGGCCACCAGTAAGCAGCCACTGAGGGACAGGGGCTCTCTGCGTCTCATCTTGTGCCTCAGGAAGAGTCTCCTACAACTTAATGGCATAGTCCATGGCCCAGGTGTGAGGAGAGAGGACCCAAGCAAGGCTCACGCTTACCCTCAGTGTACAGAAGTGTCTAAGACAAGGCATGAGGGGAAGGTTTAGGGTCTCCTCCATCTTGTGCAGGAGGAGGGGAGGTGAAGACGAGGAAGGGTCCCTAGCCCAACTACCCACCCACTGCTACCCAATGCAGGAGCTCCTGACTGAGGCTAAGGCAGGGCTGCTCAGGTCAGCTCTGGAGGAAAGTCAGGGGCCAAGCTGGAGATGATACAAGGAGCCTGGGGAAGCTCCTGCCAGGAGGCCTCAAGCTCTGGGGACTTGGTTCCAAAGGGCACCTGTAGGCCTCAGGCAGGGCAGGTCTTGAGGCCTTCTCACCATAGGAGCCCCCCTCGGGCTGAACAGGCAGGGGCTGACAGAACTCCTAGGATGGGGCTCAGAGGGAAGGAGGGGAAGACGGAAAGACCGAGATTTGGGAAAAGTGAGTGAGTAAATGAGACTCAAAGAAATAGGGACAGAGACAGACAGAGCTAGATGGCAGGAGGAACGCAAGCAGAAATTATAGTGGCTAAGGGTGACTGAACGTTGTTTGAAGAGCGTCACTTTTAATTCATTTACTTAACCTCTCACAACATCCTGATGCAGGTATGATTACTATTTCCCATTTTATAGATGAAGAAAACCGAAATTTAGAGATAGTAAATGTCTGAACCAAGATTCTAACCCAAACAGTTTGATTTCAACATGAAAAAGAAAGAAGAGGAGAGGAGAGGAGAGAGAGAGAATCTTAACATGGAAGACATTGTGGCGGGTGAAACCCGGGGCCCAGGATTACGCCACGTGCATCTAAAGATGGCAACTGGCAGAGAGCAAAGGGCATCCTGATTATGCCTGGAGAAAGGCAGGAAGTGTTTACAATTGGCTGTATTACAATCAGTTCAGCCGCCTAGCGCGTGGACAGATATACTTTACATGTATGCTTGAGCGAGTGATCACTTGACCTTTAACAGGATTAGATGGACATATCTGGTTACAATTGCTTATGCATGAGACTGCTTATATATTGAGGGTGTTATCTGAATAAATAAAGGGAAAGCTGCTTCATGAACTTTGGAAGAGTACGTGTCTTTTGTCCCGCTGGTCAGGCCAAAAGAGCAAGAAGCGGTGCCAAGCCGCTTGAAGCAACCCGGGCTGGGAGCGGCGGTTTTCGTAGACATTTCATTGGATGGATGGATGGATGGATGGGTGGGTGGGTGGGTGGATGACTAGCAGGTAATAGAAATGTGTGGAGCAAATCCCAAACCTCATGATGACCAAGGCTGTACCCACACTTGTTTAGCTTTCTGTCTATTCTGCCTAGTAGAATATTACATGAAATTACTTGTTATTTCACAAACTCATCCTCCAGAATCAAATATTTCCAAAAAGAAAGATGGACAGAGAACTAATAGCCTACAAAGGGGAAGAAGATAGTCCTGTCCTCCAAGACTGGAGTTTCAAAGTATGTCCCTGTATCACGTTAAGAGACCCAGAGAAAATGAAACGATTCAATGTTTTCAAACTTGGTTCAAAGGATCAGTACCTCATAGTCACCCTGGACCAGGGCCTGTTACAGTCTGGACAGAAGGAGGGGGAGGACACTGAGCTCTCCAGTGACTCAGAGATGGCCTTCAGAGCCCCCAGTTAGTGTGATGAATTCTGTATGCGTGAAGTGGGAGAAAGGGACATGAGCACAGAGAACAAGGAGCAGCCCATTTTGCCTGGTAAAGTGAGAAGACCTTCACACAATTAGCATTTGAGCTAGACTTTGAAGGGTGAGCAGGAGTTTGTTCCATGGGGAAGGGAACAGGCAGTACTAGCAGGAGAAACCACATGAGCCCAGCCTGGAGTCATTAGAGTACAAAGAACCTTCCAGAAAGTCATCAGACATTCAGGACAGAAGAGTAGCCGAAAATGACACCAATGAGAAACAGGGAGGTCAGACAGTGACAAGTTCAACTGTTGGCCGAAACCACATGTATTTTAGTCTTTGAGATCAGATACCCTTTGCAAATCTGGCCCAAGTTCTGCATCTTCTTCACACACACACACACACACACACACACACACACACACACACACACAATTCTGCATGCGAAGTCAGTGATCTCAGATCTCCAGCTAGGTATCTTTGCTGAAGGCAGTTAGGAACTGTTGATTATTGTAGCAGGAAAGTGGCCAGATCAGATCTAGGTTTTAAGAGATGGCCAGAGAATGGATAGACTTGGAAGATTCTACCATAAGTAAAATAAGCCAGGCACAGAAATAAAAGCACTGCATAATCTCACTTACATATGGATCTAAAAAAAGGTCAAACAGAGAAGCAAGGAATATTGGTTACCATGTCGTATACTGGGAATCAATTAAAAGGAGATTTTAGGTGCTCATACCACAGAAAAGGGGATAACTATATGAAGGATGACTGTGTTAAATAGTGTGTCATAATTAGTTCACTAGGTGTATGTATATCAAAACATAGTGCTGCACACATTAAGTGTTTATAATTTTTTTTTTTTTAATGAGAGATGGCAGGAGCACAAAGGGTAAAAGCCCCCACAAGGACCAAGCTAACTTGGATCTGGGACACTGCTGTTCCTTAGTAACTATAAAACCTCCAGTAAGATGGCAAGTTGGCGTATGATTCAGCAACTGGATTTCCCATTATAAAATGGTCATCATGCTACAGGTTGAACATTCCTTGCCTAAAATGTTTGAGACCAGCAGTGCTTTGGATTTTGGAATTTGTGAGGTTCTGGAACATTTGTATATACATAGTAAGCTGTCTTGGGACCCAAGTCTATACACGAAATTTACTCATGTCTCATATGCACCTTGTACACAGAGCCTGAAGGTAATTCTATGCAATATTTTCAGTGCATCTGCATTTTGACTGTGACCCATCGCATGCAATCAGATGGAATTTTCCATTTGTGGTGTTGTGACTGCATTCAAATCTTGGGATTTGAAGCATTTCAGATTTCAGATTTTCAGATTAGGGATGCATGACTTCTGGTTGCCACCTCAAAAGGCCAAAGCAAAGATAAAATAAGGTAAAACATTTAAGGCACTTAGCGCAGAGCCCCGAGCACCCAGGGAGCACATGAAGAAGCCTTTGAAAAGATGAGCACAGCTCTGGTGGGTGCAGCAAGGAGAGGGCCCTTGGTCATTGCAACAGTGCCAGAGGACCTGGCTCACCTCCGGCCCCAGGACACACCCAACCCAGGCCCCTGCTCCCCGGACACTGTCTGTGTTCTGAGCAAACCAGGCCCTCCAGGGTATGTTCCTACTTCCTTTCCAAATTAATGGTGCATGCACCTCCTAAAGCCAAAATCCATAAGATTGGAGAAGGACCGAGCAAAGCAGCTTAGCCACAATGTTTCCAAACAGATCACACAATCAGATAGATTATGCCTAAGATTTAAACTTGGCAATCACAAGCCTATTCTTCAGGTTGTGAAACCAATATTCAAATAGCTGATGAGGCGGATTCCCAATCAAATGACACAAGGCTCCACTGAAGATGCCGACCGTAGATACGCCACGGACACGTCATCATGTGTCACTCAGCAGGAAGGGCACGAATCATTCAAGGCAACTCTGCTTACAGGGCAGATGGCAAGGGCTGGGACATAGTAGGCACTCAATAAATATTTGGTCAACAAATAAACGAATGGAATGAAAATGGCCACTGGACTTTCCAAAGTGAAAGAGAAAGTACTCAAGATAAAGGCTTGGGTTTATCCAGCTTTCCCAGAACCCTGCGCTGCAGGTGTGGAAAGGCCGCTGACACAGGCATGTTCCCAAGGACCTGGTATGTTCATGAGTTGAGGTGCCCATATGCTGAAGTCCTGCTCCCTCGGTGTGGCCTTATTTGGAAATAGGGTCTTCATAGAGGTAATTAAGTTAATATGAGGTCACTAGGGTGGACAACAATCCAATATGACTGGTGTCCTTAGAAAGGGGGGAAATTTGGAGACAGACTCCTGCAGAGAACACCATGAGTGGATGAAGGCAGAGATCAGCATGATGCTTCCACAGGCCGATAATATCAAAAGCTGCCAGCAAACCACCATAAGTTAGACGAGAAGCCCAGAACAGATTCTCTTCACAGCCCTGAGAAGAAACCAACCCAGATGACATCTTACTCTCAGACTTCCAGTCTCCAGGAAGAAAGACAGTAAATTCATCTTGTTCAAGCCACTCAGTCTGTGCCAGTTTGTCACAGCGACCTCAGGAACCTAATACCATGCTCTCTGCGACATACCCAACAGCTCCAGAGAGCACGGGGAGCTAGTTTAGGTGACTTTTAATGGGACAGCCAGCCTAGTATGTGCCTCTTTCCAAGATGGTCAGAAAGCGAAATGATTGCGAGCTAGAGAATTTTCCTTCTCTTGACTAATACTTCACAGGCAGGCAGGAAGTGCCACCACTAGCTGGTCTCTGTCCCTGCTGATGGTAGACACACAGGTGAGCCCCAGAGGCAGACGCAACTAGACATTCCCTGTAGCTCTGCCTACAGCTGTGTGGACGAGCTCGCTCTGCCTGGAAGAGTCAGGGACAATTTCACAGAAAATGTGACATCTGAGAAGGTCTTAAGCATTTCCCCAGCAGACAAGGACATTCTGACAAATCAATCCCCAGGGGCAAAAGTCTGAGTCCCCACGGCAGGGGCACAGGGAGGGAGCGATGAGACGGGCCAGGATGGAGAGGATGCGGGCGGGGCTGTGGACAGCTCCACTACCGGGGCGGGGTCTGGGGCAGGTGGTGATCCTGTGCTCAGGTAACCTGGGCCACAGCACCATCAGGTCACTTTTCATGGTGGTCACCCTGAGGAGATGGTCTGATGGCCAGGAGACCAAGCAGCAAGAAGCTCTTGTCACAGTCCTGGGAAGAGACACCAAGGGCCTAAACCACAGGCATAGAACCCTAAGACAATTCTGAGGCCATTATCAGGCTGTGTTGACCCAGTCACCACAAGAGGGAGGGCGTCCCAAGAGGAGGTGACTCTGCCCTATAAGAACTGTGCCAATGACTTCTTACCTTCAGGAAAGAGGACAGGTGGCCCTGGTGAGTCCTCAGATCTCACCTTTCCTTAAGAGGTGCAGAGGGGACCTATGAGGAGGCCCTGGATATCGGAGCCCACTGAGGACAGAGGACAATGTGGGTGGCATTGCTCTTCAAAGCTGGTACCCACCCAGCTAGGTGCCCTCCACGCCAGCCCTCGGCCAGGCCAGGGCGCTTGAGACCAACCTGACCTACTATGCCCTAGCCTCATAGGAGACGGCAGAGCCTGTGGAAGAAGCGGAGGCACCCGAACGCCAGGCGGGCCAGCCCAGGAGGGAGCTGAGGCACCAGGAGCTGGAGTCCCAGCGGGCCCTAGAATCTCAGAGTCTTGGGCTCCGTGGGACCACAGCCCCCACTGGCCACGGCCACCAGCATGGGGTCCCGGGGCCCCAGTCATCCGTCAGCTACATGCCCGACCCACTCTTGGACAGCTGCAGGAGGGCGCACACCCCGGGGAGCTCAGCTCGCCCTGCACAGGTGAAGACCTCCTCAGGCTGAGCCCGTGTCTCCCCTGGCCACCCCCGAGTGCTGCAGGGCGACATCTCACATGGCTCCCTTGGAGCATCTGAGAGCCGCACTGTGCGCCAACCCAGTCCAAGCCCAGGCCGTCCCCTCACCCCACAGGTGGCTCCATGCCGACCTGCACTCCACTCACGCTCCTCTGAATTCGTGCCAGAGCCGAATCACTGCCAGTTCCCCCCTGGGGGTTTTTATATGGGAAGGGATCTCACTCCAAAGACCTCCCCGCTCTGAGGCCCAAGCACGTGGCACCTCTCCAGCTTGCCGCTCACTGTGCCTCCTGCTTCGCAACAACAGCTCCGGCCTTTGGGGATGAATGGCGGGAGGGCGGAGTGGAGACAGAGGCAGCGGCCAAGGGAAAGGGGGAAACAGGGTGTGGTGGTGGAGAAGGGCAGCCGGGGTGCAGAAGACCCTCCTTTGTGCTCATTCTTCTGTGTACCCAGCCGCATCTCCACCCCATCCAGGAAGTTTGGAAAGCAGTGCGTTAGACCGTGCGGCTGCCAGGAGCACAATCGGAGCTTCCATTCTTTGGCACAGAGCTTTGCTTAGTTTAGCAGGAGGACACGAACATCCCCAGGTGGTAAATGAGACAATAAGTGATGGCGAGAGTATGAGAATTTTTATTTTTGCCTCATTTCGCACCATTAAATTCTCAATTTTTTACGTGCACTGTATGCATTCATCCATTATAGAATTCGTAAGCAAATTGATATACACATATTGGAGAGGCATGCTCAGTGTATTTTTACTAAGATGCCTGAGCAATCAAAAAGGTTTAAGGAATGCTGCCCTGGTGGCTGTCAGACAAACCACACATGCCTTCGACTGCACTAGGGGTTAGCAGGTGAGGCTGCGCCTAGTGAGACATTGGCACTGATGTAAAACCCGTCATTTTGCACGTGACTTCCTGACCCTTGCTAGGAGCATCCTGAAGAACATGTTATGTAGGCTGCATTGACAGTATCAGCAGCTCTAGAATGAGGGAGGGGATAGTCTCACTCACTTTCACTTGTGCAGACCACTCTAAAGTCTTGTGTGCCCTGCCAGAAGTTATATTTTAAGAAATGACAGAGTCCTTTCAGAGGACAATGACAAACAATGTCCAGAGCACTTGAAGCCACATCAGTAGAGGAATTCCAGAAGGAATTCAGGATGTCCAGTCTGGCCAGGACATGGGGTATCTAAGAGCCAGCTACAGATTTCTGAAGGCCAGACTGAAGAGTGAAGACAGACGTACTTCAAGTGACCCAAGAGTCAGAGCCAATGGGTGGAATCACAGGTAAGAAAATAAAGGCACCGTCTACAGGAGAATCTCCTGGCAGAGGATGGAGGGTCCTGTCACTAGAGACGGGCACACAGACACAGATACCTGCTCACTGGAAGGGTGGCAGAGCAGACTGGAGTCCACGCTCCCTGCAGGCAGCACAGGGCCGGGTGGTCCCTGGGTGAGTGTGGGGGGAGTGCGCGGGTGTGTGTTAAGTCAGTGGTTAAATGGAGACTCACAGACACCCTCCACCTGAAGAAGCTGAACTTCCTCAGGTGAGAAAACCGATGCAAAGACAACTGGGGGAACACACCCTGACTCCAAGGCTCCCCGAGTGCCGGTGACACACTCCTGGCCCAAGATGGACCCTGACTTCTGCTTTCTTCCTCAGCAAAGCTCAGGCCCCAGCCCTGCAGCCCCACCACCTGTGTTCACCTCCTCTGCTCCATCCACGGGAGGAGCTGGCGTGGACCCTGCACAAGCTGCTCTCCTGGGGCAAGACGCATGGGCCAGCTGCCCCCCGCCGCCCAGGAACGCGCGTTGGCGGGGGCGGTGGCATCCTGCAGAATATATTTGCACCTAAGAGTGAAACTCCAGAGTCAAGGAGGTTAAGGATTAAGGCAGAAGTTTCGAGGGAAGTATTTTTCCCTCAGAAAGGGACTTAGCTCTCCCTCAAATTACAAACTCACAACGTTATTAGAATTACGCATTTAGCTTTTCACAGTTTACAAAGCATTTTCCACACCCATTTTTTTTAATCTGATCCTCATGATAATCTATTGAGATAGGTCTTACAATGATTATTTCCATTTTGGAACAAGAAAATTGAGACACAGAGAAGTTGCTTAACTTGCTCAAGGTCACACAGCTTTCAAACTCACAAATCCCCTCATTACAAATCCATAGCTCAATCCACTGTCCCACACTGCCCCCCAGTGTTCCAGAGGAAAGACTCCTGTCTGTCTACGAAGGTAACAACAACAGCTGCTGTCCCCACATTCTTAACAAACAAAGGCTCTCTTCAGCTTTTATTGACTGTTTTGATAATGATGTGGGTGGTTGGCCTCAGAATGATTCTCATACAGTTCATTTCTGCCCCTCAAGGAGCCAAGCAGTTTCCTCATCTGTTTAATATATGTGGTTGATACCTGCCTGTCTCCAAGGATGGTTCTTAATGGCATACAGTAGGTGCTTGCAAATTGCATACTGGGTCTGTTGGCACACTTCTCTTTTCTAAGATGCTGGTTATAAAAAGACGTTTGGAACAACTGACCGAACTTAAAATGTACTGAGCGGGAACTGAGGCCCCAGGTCCCCACATGGTATCTCTTCACTCGAAACCTAAGTGCATGCCTCTGCTTGTTTGGCCTACAGGGATTTTGTAAAATGAATCGTTTCAGCAAAATGCATCTCCATATAAGAGAAGGCAGAAACCCAGGAATCTGGGGGTGGAGGAGAGAAATAAAATGAATATTATTAAATTCCACAGAGTCTTAATGCAAAGCCATCTCAGGCACGTTTTCACCATATGGCCCTGATTGTCCAAGATGGTCCACATTTCAGATGCTCTGCATCCCACTCTGACCACACAGGGGACTCTGGGCTGAGTCACGTGACTTCGTGTGGGGCCAGAGAAAGATGGGTGTGGGCCAGACTCTGCTTGGGAACTGCAGACTAGAGAAGGCAAGGACTGGGCCCCGGAGCATTCACAGAGAAGAGAAGCGACGGATATGAGAGGGGCCACGTGGAAAGAGCTGTCAGCTCAGGGGAACAGAAGGGCAGGTTTCCAAGGAAGTAGCCTTCGAGATGGATGCTGAAGGCTGAGAGGAATTGCTCGTGGAGGGAAGTCAAGAGGTACCCGCCTGCTGTGTGGGCCAATGCTCTGTGTCTTGGATGCTCCTGAACTGGCTTTAAAAAAAAAAAAAAAATCATAACTTAAAGAGGAGATGTCCATTCTCTTTGTGGTCAGTTCTTGGATTATGGGTTAAAAATGTATAGAGGTTTATTAGTCCCTTCTGTTTCCTTGTTTAATTTTTAAGGTATTTTGCCCATTTTTCTACTGTGATTTTATTCTAGTATTTTCTTACTGACTTGCTAAACTTTCAATGTCTTGATCGATATCTTTGTCACCTCGGTTGTGAGCATTTTAGCCTGGTTTACCATCTTTTATGTGCAATCACTGGATCTGTAAATGTTCTCTGTTAATAAAGAAATCAGCTTGCACAAATGTACCTGTCTGCATTCCTGTTGTGTTTCGCACACAGCCCCGAACCTTCCACACCTTATCTGGACCTGGTGGTTCACCGTTCCCACCCATCCCCAGGAGGCAGCCCGGCCTCCTTGCCTCTTCTGATCCTCATCCAAACCCCCTCCGCCTCCTCCACAAATCACAGGCCCCAGTCAGAGCTTCCTTCTCCCTGAAAGACTCCAAAGAGTTTATTTATCTAAGACTCTCCCTCCACCCCCAGTCCTCTCTGTCCTCCTAGGACAGCGAAAGGAGGAAAAAGTCAGATGCAGCAGAGGACAGAAAGCAGTGGAGCGTGGCCGTGCTGCCAGGTCTGATTCATGATTCAACAGAGATGAGGGAGGGAGGCCGAGGTGGGTGTGGGAGCCGCAGACACAGAGAGGAGGATTAATTGAACCAAGCCAAGCTCAACCTTGAAGATGCTGGTTTGGTTTGTTCCCGAAATAGGGTTGAGCGGATGGCTGGTTCTTACTTGTTGGTAACCAGCTCACCCATCCCTTCTCTTAAGTCCTTGTTCATTAATCTTCTTAAAGAGAGCGGCTTGACTCCATCAGGTCTGCTGGCGGTGTGTCAAAAGCCTCTTCTTTTACTGAGTTTGCGGAGGAGAAGTCCAGGGATTTCTGCACAGGGAGCTTCCGTGTAGAACAGGGAAGCAGTTGCCCCTCCACTGTTGAGGCGTCCCTGTGAAGGCCCAGGGCCTGAGCACCAAGGAGCCACCATTCCTGCCAATCACACATTGGGTTATGCCTTCAGTGTGGGATAGCACTGACCGCGATCCAGGCCTGGTGCACACACGCCACCCGGAACAAGTCAGATGCGGTCTCTACCGCTGTCGAAGGAAAACTGCAATCGGTGGTGTAGGGGGACCCTGAGAGCAGCTTGGGGAATTCCCAACGGGACCGGAGACACTTTCACAGAGAAAGTGACACTTGAGGTTGCCCTTTGAGGTCAAGGACTGTGTCTTGCTCACCCCAGGTATTGCTCATAGGAGGTGCTCACAGACCTGTGCCAAGTCAGTAATCAGGAGCTCAGAGGAGTAGGAGTCACCTACTAGGATAGGAGTAGGAGGAAGGATAAAGGAGGTGCATGACAGGAAGGGGCCCGTGATGAGAGGCGCGGAGCAGGAGCCTGGGGGCCGCAGCAGTGTCTCAGCATGGGCGTGGACTGCGGGCAGCACAGAGGAGGCCGCAGGCTCGTGTGCCAGGCTACGGAGGCGCGACTCGGTCCTGGGAACCGGGGCTTAGGTTTACTGACGCGGGCTGGGGAGTCACGCAGACGTAGTCAACGGAAATGTGATCGCGTGATTCCAGGTCGTGGGGAACGGACTACTTGTGTGTGTGTGTCCATCAAAAGTGGTCATCTTGGTAGCATATGGGACGACCCAGGGAGCGAGGTGAAGTTTTAAGGATTTCGAAGGCCAGCCAGACACCTGCCCAGAGCCTCCTTCTCCCCTTCTGGGAGGCCCCTTTTTAACTGAGTCCCTCACTTTGTCCTTCAAGTGTATCCTTCAGAGACGTCCCTGCCGACTGGCTGCCGCTCCTCTGGATTAGGGTGGGCTGCAAATGTTTGAAACCAGGAGGAGGAAGGCACCGGAACCACCGCGACTGTGACTCATGGGCACCTCCCGAGCCCCGGCTGACAGTGACTTCAGGTCAAGGCTGCCCAGCATGCGGCCATAAGCCAGGAGGATCTGGCTGCTGGATTCTCCTCCTCTCTCTTCCCCACTTGGTTCCTTATTTGACAGCACTCAGTATATTAATATCCACACCCGCATTGTAAACCCGGGTCCATCTCTAACTCTAAAGCTGACTATGAGGCATTCACCGAGTCACTGAGACCCTCGGCACCACTTCTAAATGATGATACGTCCAAGGGGCGGATGCGGAGCCCACCGAGGGGCCTGCAAGCTCCTGCGAAGGAGCTAGCTTAGCAGCACCCAGCACCTCTGCCCTCAGCACCACCACGCACACTGGGAGGGAGGCCTGTGCAGCTGGTCGGCAGGGCACAGTGCTGCCCACCCGGGCCTCCCGCCACAGGTGGCCTGTCAGAAGATTTGCCCACTGTTTGCTTTACAAATAAGGACGCGTCATTTCCTAGTGACTGGAGACCAGCGAAACAATAGCCAAGAAATGGGCAGAATCAAGTAGCTCCTAGGTCCATAA
Organism: Sciurus vulgaris; assembly: GCF_902686455.1. Lineage (NCBI taxonomy): Eukaryota > Metazoa > Chordata > Mammalia > Rodentia > Sciuridae > Sciurus > Sciurus vulgaris. The sequence goes on from NC_136476.1 coordinate 65,962,384, forward strand.
TCCTCCTCTCCTTCCTGCAGGAGCCCAGCCGGCACCACCTCACCTGCATACCACACTCCTACACACACACTCCTACACACCTACACACACACACACACACACTCCTACACACCTACACACACACACACCTACACACACAGCCCTACACTTCTACACACACCCCTGTACTCCTACACACCTACACACACACCTACACACCTACAACACACCCTTACACTCCTACACACACACCTACACTCCTACACACCTACACACACACACTCCTACACACCTACACACCCACACACTCCTACATACCTACAGTCCTACACACCTACACACACACACCTACCCACCTACACTCCTACACACACACACCTACCTACCTACAGGCACACACATACACTCCTACAGCTCGCAGCCACCGCCGGTGTGCCCTGCGGTTTCACTTTTTCCAGAAGCGCACATCCCCCATCTCCTCATGACTGATTTACTCACCTCCCAAGTCTCAGTCCGTGTGTTATCCTCTCCAGCAAGAGCACCTGCAGGAACACAGCAACCTCCTTCCCGCTTCCCCGTGTCCTGCTCTTTCCACCTTTTGATCTTTTTTTTTTTTTTTTTTTTTTTTTGGTACTGGGGAACTGAACCCAGGGGTGCCTAACCACTAAGTCACATCCCCAGCCCTTTTTATTTTTTTTATTTTGAGACAGGGCCTCGCTAAGTTGCTGAACCTGGCTTTGAGCTGGTGACCCTCCTGCCTCAGCCTCGCGAGCAGCTGGCATCACAGGCGTGTGCCCCAGCTCCCAGCTCTGTCTTATTCTGAACCACGATGCATTCAAACTTTCTGGTTTGCTCTCTGTATTTGCCAAGAGGCCTTCAAGTCCTCAACAAGAGGAATCTGACTTAGGCATCATCTTTCTCAGGGTCCCTCAGAAACAGGGACCAAGTGGACATTCAGCAGAGTTGTTGCAGGGAACTGACAATAAGCATGAGAGATATCCTGGAAGACGGCGGCCATGAATTACCTCTTAACAAACCCTCAGTCTCCAAAGGCGACTCCCCACCTCCACAAACCACCTCTCCCTGTGTTCATGCCCTGGGATCATCCTCTTCTCGCCTCTGTTGGCCCCAGAACTCACGTGATACCAGGAGAATGCAGAGGCAGGGCCTGTCTATACCTTCCAGGGTGGTCACAAGCAGACGTGCAGCTTATCCGGGCTTCTTGCCACACTCCCTCAAGGACAGTGCTTCCCCAGCTGAGGCAACTTTGTTTCTCAGGAACTTAGCAATGTCTGGAGACATTTTTGCTTGTCATAATTAGACAGGGAAGGAGACGGGGAGACTTTCCTCTAGCATCTAAATGATAGAGGTCAGGATGCTGCTAAACATCCTCAGTATACTAGACAGCCCTCCACAACAAAATGACCCCAAATGTCACTTGTGCTGAAGTTGAAAAATCCTGCTCTAAAGGAAGCTAGGTTCCATGTAAGAAGTCCTACTCCCCTTAGACCACCATGCTAGAAGGAAGCCCAAGCTAGTCTGTGGAGAGAGAGGGAGATATGGCCAGCCTCTGACTCCATTCTTCTGCAAAGCTAAGGCTCCAGACACGGGAGAAAAACCATCCCAGAAGCCAACAAACTAAGGCATTCAAATAACTCTAGCCCCTGCCACTCACAACAACAACCACATAAGCCCCCAAACAAGTTGATCCCCATCAACCCATGGGATTGCAAACTGGCAGCAGCACATTGCTTTAAACCACTCCACTTGGGGATGGTTTGTTATGATTCAATCAATAACTGAAACACTGGTATTCTTGTCTGTCTGTCCCTCTCTCTCTCTCTCTCTCTCTGTCTCTCTCTCATCCTGTTATGTGTCTTTCTACTATCCTACAGCCTGGGATGGCAAAGTTTTTATGCAAACTGATCGGCTGGTCTCCCAGGTGTTTTAGACCCATGCAAACTCCCTGATAGTTGTTTTAGTCCTACCAGCTGGCACTGCAGGAATCCTGCAGCACTTTCTAAGGGAGGGACAGGAGCCATTTTCGTTTTTTTGATGGGAAAAGGAAAACAGTAAAAGTCAAACTGCTGCTACTGCTTTTGCCAACATGATAGACCCCAGGACCTGCACTGGGCAAGGTGAGAAGAAGGTTCTGCCAGAAGAACAGGGTGAACTTTGATAGAGAACTGAAGCCACTACAAGGGGAATCCTGAATGACATCAGGCCACATCCGGTATCCTCGTTTCCAAATCCAGACCCGTTTATCACCTAACTCAATTCCATTCAGCAAGCCATTTTTGAACACTTGTTCAGAAGTTTATACCCACTGGAAGACTCAGAGATGAAATTACCTAATTCTTACTTAAAAGGTTCTTTTTTTAAAATTTTGATTCAGTTACACAATTGTGGTACAACTTTTGTTTCTCTGGTTGTACACAAAGTAGAGTCACACCTTTTGTGTAATCATACATGTACATAAGGTAATGATGTGTGTTTCATTCTGTTATTTTCCTTCCCCCACCCTCACCCCACCCCTCATTTTCTTCTATACAATCTTTCCTTCCTCCATTCTTGCCTCTCCCCCATCCCGCCCCTGTTATGTATCATCATCCACTTATCAGAGAAAACATTCGACCTCAGGGAGACTAATATGTCAGCAGTAAGCTATGAAATGGGACAAAATGAAATCAGTGCTAAAGTGTAAGGCTAAGAAGTGAAGCAGTCTGTGGGTTTGCACTATTTTGTTACTGAAGGACACTCATTCATCCTACACTGTTTTCCAAGCATCTGCTTCATTCTTGGTACTGAACCCAACAGAAATCCAATAGTCAGAGGTTCCTGACTCAAACTTACAATTCATTCTTTCAGATATAGAACTGGACATTTAGTATAAACCTGTTTTAAAAAGTGATGTTTCAGGGACTAGGGTCATGACTCAGTGGTAGAGCACTTGCCTAACCTGTGTGAGACACTGGGTTCAATTCTCAGCACCGTATGTAAATAAATGAATAAAATAAAGGTCTATCGACATCTGGAAAAAAAAATTTTTTAAGTGATATTTCCCAAGAAGTAACCAATGACCCGTCAATTTTAGTCTACATATTGAGACTCTATTTTTTCAGTTTTACTTAATTTATAAATGAAAATTGTGCATATTCAAAGTGTGGCTGCATTTGGCTTGTTTCACTTGGCATAATGTCCTCTGAGAAAGAATCCTAAGTCTCATACTGTGCTCTGTAATTTAAAAATTAAAAGGGGATAAAGAAATAATCTTTTTGTAAAGAGGGGAAATCCAGTAGTTGACGTTTTTCATCTTCCTAAATGTCCATTTCTAGACAAGGTGCCTCGGGCCATGCTTTCAAAATGGGGGGCAAGCTCTCCTTCTGGAACTCGAGGGTAACTAGATGGCTCAAGGCAGGGCAGGCTAGGTCATGCTGCCATAACAAACAGCCCTAAACTCTCGGTGGCTGTAAACAAGAGCATTTGCGTCCTCTTCACCCAACCTGTACAGCGCAGTTAGAACTCAGCTCGTCAGGATCACTCAGGGCCCCAACTGACGGAAGGTCCTCTCAGTCCAGCCCTCTACCTTAGCACAGCAAGGGAATGTGGAGAACAACACGCTAGCCAGAACCAATGGATGTTCCTTGGCAAAGCTAGTCACGTGGTCACACCTGACTCACAAGGATAGAGACTGCAGTCCTGTTATGTCCCTGGAAGAAGGAGGAAAAAACAGAAATGTCTGAGTATTACCAATGACTATCACAGAGAGTCAAGGCATAAGTTCACAGGGACGTGTTCCCGAAACGTCCATTTTTTACCTGAACATTGATCATTCAAAGCACTGACTAAATATTTAAACAAATATGAAAATATAATGGACTCAAGTGCCAAACAATGCATGAATTTTTAAACTAAAATATAAAACTTGAAGGGAATTTCAGGCTTCTGGATTTTTAGCCTTCTACTCTTTAAACTCCCCTCAGTCACTATACTTTGCCATTTTGAATGGTTCCAAGGGGTAAGATATTAAGAAGCACTGGCTTAGGATAAATACTCCATTTAAGAGAAATGGGAAAAATAGATGTTTTGGGGACCTCAATATAAGATATGGATAATGTTCTCAATTTCCTGACAGGTAAGGCAGAAAAGAAAACACAGTCACATCAATTTGGGGTTTTTGTTTTTGTGTTTTGTTTTGTTTTTACGCTAGCTGGGGAGGGGCAACAGAAGGCAAACATATACAAACAGAAGCTAGAGTCTTCCTGGGAATGCCATTTGCCAGAGAGCACACATGGTATTCTTGCATCAACTGCCATTGACTAAAGGAATCCCATCCAACCTGGGTGAGAGAAAACGGGTTGTTTTCTGTAGATAAAACCCAGTTCAGGCATACCTGAACATTGTAAAGGCTAAATATGCTACCCAAGACCAACATCATTCTAAATGGAGAAAAATTAGAAGTATTCCCTCTAAAAACTGGAACAAGACAAGGAGGCACTCGTCACTGCTTCTATTCAACACAGTCCTGGAAACTCAAACCAGAGCAATTAGACAGAAGAAAGAAATTAAAGGGATACAAATAGGAAAAGAAGAACTCAAACTATCTCTATTTGCCAATGATGTGATTCTATATTGAGAAGACCAAAAAATACCCCACCAGAAAACTTCTAGAACTCATAAATGAATTCAGCAAAGTAGCAGGATATAAAATTAACACTCATAAATCAATTGTGATGGATGATGAATGATGAATCAGCTAAAATAGAGACTAGTAAAACTACCCCATTCACAATAGCCTCAAAAAATAAAATATTTGGGAATTAATCTAACAAAAGAAGTGAAAGACCTCTACAATGAAAACTACAGAACACTAATCAAAGAAATTAATTAAGACCTTAGAAGATGGAAAGATCTCCCATGCTTTTGGATAGGCAAAATTAATATTGTCAAAATGGTCATACTACCAAATGTGCTATAGAGATTGAATGCAATTTCTGTTTTAATTTCAATGACATTCTTCATAGAAATAGAAAAAGTAGTCATGAAATTCATTCAGAAAAATAAGAGGCCCAGAATACCCAAAGCAATCCTCAGTGAGAAAAGTGATACAGGAGGCATCACAGTACCAGATCTTAAATTATACTACAGAGCTGTAGTAACAAAAACAGCATGGTATTGGCACCAAAACAGACAAGAATACCTACAATACAGAATAGAAGACACAGAGACAAACCTACATAAATACAGTTATCTCATACTAGACATAGGTGCCATAAACATATATTGGAGAAAAGATAGCCTCTTCAACAAATGGTACTGGGAAAACTGGAAATTCGTATGTAACAAAATGAAATTAAACCCCTATCTTTCACCCTACATAAAACTCAACTCAAAATGGATCAAGGACCTAGGCATTAGACCAGAGACCCTGCGCATACCAGAAAAAGAAGTAAGCCTAAATTTCCATCGTGTCGGCTTAGGAACTGAATTCCTCAACAAGACTTCAAAAGCCCAAGAAGTAAAATCAAGAATCAATAAATGGGATGGTATCACACTAAAAAGCTTCATCTCAGAAAAGGAAACAATCAAGAACATGAAAGAAAGCCTGCAGAATGGGATAAAATTTACCTGTACCTCAGATAGAGCATTAATCTCAGGATATATAAAGAACTCAAAAACCTTAACACTGGGAAAAAAAAAAAAAAAAAACTCAATAAATGGGCAAAGGAGTTGAACAGACACTTGGTCAACAAATACATGAAAAAACAGTCACCATCTCTAGCAACTAGAGAAATGCAAATTAAAACTACACTGAGATTTCATCTTACCCAATCAGAATGGCAATTATCAAGAATACAAGTACTGATGAGGATGTGGGAGAAAAGGCACACACATCCATTGCTAGTGGAAATGCAAATTGCTGCAATTTCTCTGGAAAGCACTATGGCAATTCCTCAAAAAACCTGGAATGGAACCACCATTTGACCCAATTATCCCACTCCTCAGTATATATGGAAAGGGCTTAAAATCAGTATACTACAGTGACTCAGTCACATCAATTTTTATAGCAGCTCAATTCACAATAACTAAACTATGGAACCAACCTAGGTGCCTTCAACAGATGAATGGATAAAGAAAATGTGCTACATATACACAATGGAGTATTACTCAACCATAAAAAGGAATGAAATTATGGCATTTGCTGGTAAATAGAAGGAACTGGAGTCCATCACACTAAATGAAATAAGCCAATCCAAAAAACCCAAAAGCCAAATGTTCTCTCTGATATGCAGATGCTAACTCATAATAAGCGGCGTGGCGGATAGAAGCTCATTGGATTAGACAAGAGGAAATGAAGGGAAGGTGGGAGATGGGATAGGAAAGACAGTAGACTGAATCAGACATAACTTTCCCTTGTTCTTATATGAATACACGACCACATGTACAATCACAAAAATGGGAAGTTATACTCCATGTATGTATATGTTAAAATACATCTACCATCATGTATAACTAAAAAGAATAAAAAAATTTAAATATTAAACAAAAAAATCCAGTTCAGGGATGGAATGGAAAGAATCTTGAAAGACTGATAATAGCTCTACCCATTAAGTACAGACTATATGCACCATTTAGAAGTCATTTCCCTGTAATAGCTAATTAAATGCTCAAAGCGTCCCTATGTGGTAGGTGCTGCTATCATCCCCCGTTTTACTGATAAGGAAACTGAGATACAGAGACATGAACATGCCCAACGTCCTAAGACGGAAGGTGGTGGAGCCAGACTCTGACTCAGGCAGCCTGACCTAGACTCCTCACTCTCACGCATCAGGCTGTTCCACCTCGACAGGATCAGCTGTGGCCCACTGCACTCGTGGGTTTGCTGGGCTCTGGACAGGTGCTGATGCTCACGCAGCTCCTTATTAAGTTTCTCAAGGAGGCTGTCAGTTACAGCCCAGCCAAAGGGCCTTCCTTCTTCATTCAGAAGAGGCCTTGCCTCTCTTCTCTTCTGAGGACAAGCCTGGACCAGATTCTCCTCTGGCCCACAGTCAGGCCCGGCATGGGAACCTGGAGGGAGATTTGCATTTTCTCCAAATCATTCCCAGTGATTGACGGAGACCCCAAAGCTCCACACACTACATTAACTGGCAGAGATGACTTCAGCATGGAAACATTTCAGGGGATGTAATACCAGCTGCCTGCCCTTTCCATGAGAGAACTGGAAAAGTACTCCTTGCCTTATGGAGAAGAAAATCCTTCCTTTGGAGCTATGGGAAGAGACTGGCTGCTGCACATGTTTCTTGCAGTCCGAAAACAGAACCAAGCATCTAGTGCATGCTGTACAAAATCCCTGCCACTCCAACCACCTCCATCATCCCTGCCTCTGAAACATCCAGAACCACATGAGGCTGTGTGCTTGCCATAACTGGTTTGGGTCTATTCAATCTAAAGCTGATGATTGGTCTGTGGGCCTGAAGGAACTGAGTCAAAGACGGTGGAGACCATTAGCACTGAGACAGAAAAAACCAGAGGGACCAGCAGCGTGGTCGAGGCCCTGTCAGAGGCAGCAATAGCCTTAAACCCACTGAGAAGAGCACTAGCAGGGAAAGAGCCAATCTGAACTGGGATTGCACACGCAGCTGCCTGTGGGCCAGGCTAATGTGAACAGGGCCTAGGGTTAGACCTAGAGAGCAGAGGGGCCAGAGGGAGCCTGCCTGAAGGCACTCACCTTCCATGTTTTCCTCCTCTACAAACAATACACAGCCCAAACAAAACACGAGCAGGACTGAGCTGCCAGGTGCCTGCCAGCGCCCTCTGATGCTGAGTTCTACCACAGGGACCCTCACTTACTGCTAGGGACTGAATCAGGCCACAGAGCTTCTCAGAAGCTTGCTTTCCTTATCACTCAGGAAGCATTAGCTAAGAATTAAACAATGACATCCACCTGATTTTGAGGGTAATGACTATTCTACCACTAGCTCTAGACCTCAGGTCTGATACATGTAGATAACCAGTGGGTGATGGGTGGAAGGATGGATGGATGGATGGATGGAAGGAAGGAAGGATGGATGGATGGATTGGTGTATGGGTGGATGGGTGGATGGGTGAATGGGTGGATGGGTGGATGGACAGGTGGATGGACAGATAGATGGATGGATGGATGGATGGATGGATGGATGGATGGATGGATGGATGGAAGGAAGGAAGGATGGATGGATTGATGAATGGGTGGATGGGTGGATGGGTGGATGGGTGGATGGGTGGATGGGTGGATGGGTGAATGGGTGGATGGGTGGATGGACAGGTGGATGGATGGATGGATGGATGGACGGACAGGTGGATGGACAGGTGGATGGATGGATGGATGGATGGATGGATGGAAGGATGGAAGGATGGATGGATGGATGGATGGATGGATGAATGGGTGGATGGGTGGATGGGTGGATGGATGGGTGAATGGGTGGATGGGTGGATGGGTGGATGGGTGAATGGGTGAATGGGTGGATGGGTGGATGTGTGGGTGGATAAGTTAAAGAATATACCTACTATGTGCCAAACATTGCACTTGGTGCTCTATAACCATATCATTATAAAAAGAAAAGACTCAAATACAATCCTATGGGTCACAAAGCCAAGTTTTCCAAGTTCATTCCTTGTGCCTTTTGGTCTTCACATGGTGCAGTCAATTCTTATGGTGGAGATGGGCTTTCAGGCAGGAATTTGTATGCCGAGCGGTGTCAGGATCATGGCTTTCTTCAGCCAGCCTCTCTCAAGGACCTTCTCCCTCCTCCTACCCGTTTAATAGCTGGCCTTGCTCACTCACTCACCTCCTGTTCCCCGAGCACCCAACCCACACCAGATCCCATGCCAGACCAGGGGACACAGAGTCGATGCCCTGGGTCCTGTCCTGGGGGAGGTCACCTTCCAGGGCGTCGCCTCTGTGGGACTCCAGTCAGGAATGCCACAACCCACACCAAGCACCAAATTACAGCAATGTTCCGAGGAGCAGCTGGGGTTTTATTTTTCATTTCCTCAGCACACCCGTCTCTCCACATTTAGTTGATATGCTCTAAAGAACAGGCCCTGACACCTGGGGGTACATTTTTGGAAAATGTGTGGACCATATGCATACCTAACTTGCAGCAGAGCCAGGGAGCAATTGGTACGACGCATCTTGGCACTGGCCAGCTTTTTTTTTTTTTTTTTTTTTTTTTTTAATTCCTTAACATCTTGCCTACAAATTGCATCCTCCAGCACTTCAGAGAGCTGAATAACCCCAAATGCTTATGGCTCATTTCATTATGCTTTATTTGGGGTTTTAAGGAGGGTGACCAGAGACTGTCAGGAATAGTCCAGCAACATCAGGGTTGATTAGGTTGAAGAACATTCTAGGAAATTGATTTCTGTATTCCTTTTGTTGCAGAGACCACAGGTCCCCCTGAAAGTGGTCCTGTGATTGCCCCCAGGAGCATGTTCCCTAACCTCTCGTGAACCTGTTGGCCATTGCTTGGCTGCCTTTTATTAATTTCTTCCAAAGAAAAGGGGACAGAAAGCAGAGCGCTCCTAAGGCAGCAGGCAGGGTCAAACGGGCCCTGTTCTGAGAATCGGGAAATCAAGTCTCTGCCCCTCTGCTGTTTCTCAGCTGTGTGGCCTGAAGCAAACCTTTGAACTTCAGCTGCCTCCTTTGTCTAACTGCCAAAGAAGTGATGATGTCCATTTCTACAAGGCTGTACAGCTTACACGCATTGCTGGGTAGGCATCAAGCCTGGCATGGGATCCACCTCCAATCCGGGAACTGTGTGCCCTTGGGCAAATTAAATAACCTGCCTTCTAATTTCCCTGTATGCTAGTCACTTTTCTGTTATTGTGGCAAAATATTTGAGATAATAAACTCATAAGGCGGAAAGCTTTACTATGGCTCACGATTTCAGAGGTTTCTGTCCATGCTTGCTTGGCCCGCTTGCTTTGGGCTTGTGGCAAGGTAGTTCATTATGGGGGGAGAACATGGTGGAGGAGGTCTGTGTACCTCATGGCAGCTTGGAAGCAGAGAGAAGGGGCTGAGACCCCAGTACCCCTTCAAGGGCAGGCCACCCACCCCCGTAACCTGATTGCCCTCCATTAGGCCCCACCTCCAAAGGTTCCACCACCTCCCTAGAGTGTCAAGAGTGTCACAGACTAGGAACCAGCCCCTCAACATATGGGTCTTTGGGGGACACTCAAGAGCCAAGCAATGGCATTTTGCAAAATGCAGACAGGAATAGAAGAGTAGGCCTGAGGCAAGGGGTCTACGATTACTTTTTAAAAAACTGCATGAACATTTAGACTCAGTTGTCCCTTGAGCCCGTCTCCTTCTCTATCATCTGCATGATCACTTCCTCCCATTGCCCCAAATGAACAAATGCACAACAAGTAAAAGCGCTGTGCATGCTTCACAGCAGCAGCTTCCAGATCAGCCTCAGCATTTGATTCCAAGCCAAATCACTCCCCTCCAGTACAACAGCCACCATACTGAATAATGCAAACGTTGTCATTGCCATTACAACATCAGCATGCACTGCGCTAGACCCATTTATTCTGAACTCTCCTGACTCCGTGCTTTCAGTGATAACCTTGGAGCACCGCTAACCAGGGATGGAACTGGACATAGCATTGCTGCACGTAGCTATCATGTGCACGGCAACCCACTAGCTGCTGTCACATGGCACCATGACCCCATTTAACCTCATAGTAGCCCTGAGCCATATCATGCCACACACAAAGAAACTGAAGCTCCGAGAGGTGAAGTGACTTCTCCCGAGTCACACAGCAGGTGGTAGATAGCAGATGAGACCCAGGTTTTGAATTCTAGATCTAGTAATTCTATACTTGGATTCTGCTCTCTGCCTCTGGCATAATACAGAGGGTCACATTATAAAGACATTTGCCCTAGCTCTGCTTCCATGGCCACCCTGTTTTAGGGTAAGGGATTCCACACAATGAGCTCTCTACTTTCTTTCAAGAGAGAAGAGATGGAAGGAAATCTAAAGTGTCTCTCCCCGTCAATTTTTTTTTTTTTTTTTTTGTAACCAGTAAAAAGGGACTTTGGGTTATAGCACCAGAATGGCCCTACCATTTATACATATGAAAGTTTTGTGCTTCCTCTTTGTTTTTTGTTTGTCTGCTTGTCTAAGAGGCTGGGCACAAGCCCATTTATTCTTCACTGTCATACACAGGGTTCAACTGCGCTTCTCACTTGACCAAGCTGAGTGGCCACCACTTGCTCAAACACATGTAAATCCTCATGCATTTTGTAAGTATTGCCATCAAGAACCAGAGTTGCTCTTAGGAGGATCAGAAAAACCACTTTTGACAACATATACAAAGAAAAATGGAGCTAACTTATTGACAGCCTTAGTCCATGGAAGCTGCTATAACAAAATGGCCTCACCTGGGTAATTTATAAAAACAGAATGTGATTGCTCACAGTTCTGGAGGCTGAGAAGTTCAAGATCAAGGTGCCAGAATGTGTGGTGTCTGACAAGGACCTGTTACTCAGAGATGGTGCCTCTGTGTCCTCACACAGCAGAAGAGAAAGGCAGCTCCTTCCTACTTTGTTCCTAAGAGTACCTCCCAATCACGAGGTAAAATGCTCACAGCTAAACTGCTGCCCAAGAGGCCTCACTCCTCTCTGCTACTGTACTGAGTATTAGGTTCCAAGGCATCAATTTGGGGAAACAACAACAGACCATAGACCAAACTCACCCCAGGTGCCAACCTTTGCAGAGAAAGAGAATCAGGTGTGGGGAATCAGACTCAGACTAGCTGCTTACCCAGGGTCCATGGGGCAAGGAGAACAGGACAGAATACAGAGTTGTTTGAGTACAAAACCTCATCCTGCACCTGCAGTATGTACGCATGCACTGTTAGGGAACCTGAGTCACATGCTTCTCCAAAACACATCTCCATTTCCAGCTGGGCAGACCTGAGAGCAGAAGACAGGAGGCTGCTTCCCAGCACAGGTGATTCAGGTGAGCTGGGAATTGGGTGGAGGAGGGGGAAAGTCAAGGCAACCACGTGTCCAGCCATAACTCCCACCAGGAAGGGGAAGTAGACGTTCAATGGGATGGGAGGAGGGAGGGAGAGGTAGCCCTGGGTGGCTCCTCTCCAGTCCCTGCATGAGCTCTGCTGCTAAACCAGAGAGGCAGATGGCAGCCAGTAGATCCCATCCCTCCAGATCCCCCAGGCTTTGCCCTCCATCCCCCATCTGAGCACTGATCTGGCCTCCTCCCACTTGCCCGAATCTCCTTGCCCAGCCTTCCATGGGAATGTGTCACAAGTCAGCTAATTTAGCTGTTTTCTTATCATGCTTGCATCTCCAGCAATGCCCTGAAAAGCATCTCAGGCTTTCTCTCTCCCTGGTACCTCTGATAATGAGATTTATGACAAAGAAGCATCTCATGAGAACACATCTTCTTAATTTATAAAAAGTATCATTGTTTTACTAGGTCTTGCAAAATGTCAACGTAGTTTTGTTTTGTTTTTGTACCAGGGATTGACCCCACGGGTGCTTTACCATTGAGCCACATCCCCAGCCCTTTTTTATATTTTAAAGACAGGGTGTCTCTGAGTTGCTTAGGGCCTTGCTAAGTTGCTGAGGCTGGCTTTGAACTCGTGTCCTGGCTTAGCCTCCTAAGCTGCTGGGATTACAGGTATATGCCCTGCTCAACGTAGCTATTTTCAAGCACCTACTGTCCCAAGTATTGTGCTTTTTAGGCACAAGCTCAGTACTCTTCTGATGAATGTATTAATCTCAATCCCAATCTGCAGATAAGGTGGATGAGCCTCAGAGAAATGTGGCTCACCTAAAGTTATCGAGGTGGTACCAAGACTCTACCTCAAGGATTCCAGGTCTGATGTCTATGTTCCTCCAAGGCCCTCTGCCTGACATTCCTCCAGTCAGCTCAGAGGGAAGAACTTAATCAAATACACAGCATTCAATAATTTTTCAGACTCGCGCAAGTGCTATTAATTGTATTAGTCCACGCCACCTGAGAACAGATATCAGTGTGCCAGAAATGTACTGTCTTGTGAGCACAAAATATCAGGAAAGGCTGCAAAAGTCACAAGACCACAGTGCAGGTGGCCCTGAGTGAAGGAGAGAGGGAATACAAGATGAAGGAAGCCCGAGTGGAGGGGTCTCAGATGTCACTCAGGCTGAAAGAGAGCTGGGCCAGACCACTGGGGAGAACCTTGGGCTAAGCAACCCATCAGAGAGTTCCCCGGGCCTCTTTGGATCTCTCTACCAGACCCAGTCACTGAGAGCAACAGTAAGCAGTGGGCTTTGGTGTGAATGCAGAGATGAACTCCAGAGCAGATGGACTGTGGTCAGTCATACCCACTACGGTCAGAGGCTCATTCTCATGGCTGCCGTGGTAATTTTGTATAGCCTCACGTGAAACATTAGAATTTTTCTGAAACATTTGTTTAATTTGCAAACCTGCTTGAATGTTTTGCAACTTTTTTTTTTTTTTTTCTGAACACAAAACTAGCCAATAAAATAAACCCTTGAAAATAAAGACAAATTCAGCATGGACAGTAGTTCAGATGCCCTGTGTTATGACACAACAGAACTCAGACAAGAATACTGAATATAGATGATAATACCTGTGTGGAAGGGGTATCTCCTTTCCCAGCCTAACAAGCTCACACGGAGGGCTCAGAGGTCTGGGTACCTGAAGAGCCAGCTCGCTGGACAATTTCAAAGTGTCACAGTAGCAGACAGACCCTAAGGGGATCCCCAACTCCTGGGGATCACAAACTCATACAATCCCCTTCTTGAATGAATGGAGATGGTAACTCCTCACCAATAGAACATGCAAAGATCACGAGATGTCACTCCCACAATTACGTTACTATGTATAAGACTGCCTCCGCAGACTGTCACTTCTGCCTCTCCCCCTGCTGTGCTTGTAAGTAGCCCATGGAGAGAGCCACCTGGCAGGGACCTGTGGGCCTCCTGGAAGATTGCGACCCTCACCTCCTACAGGACACAAGAAGATGGATTCCGCTGAATATTCCATGAGGCCAGAAGCAATGCTTCCCCAGTTGAGCCTCCAGATGAGAATACAGACCAGCCAACACGGTGACTGCAATGTGTGGATCCCCGAGTAGACCAAGTTGACCCAGAAATCATAAGATAATAAATGTGTTTTTAAAACCCCTAAGCATGTGGTCATTTGTTACGCAGTGGCATGTAGTAATGCAGTCATGAATATGCTTTGTGCTGAGTGAGACTTTGTGCATAGTAGTCACATTCACTTGGTTAGACCATCCACCCAGTCCTAGGCATGGGGGAGTGGAGAACTAGTTAAGCAGAGATGATAACTAAACTACAATACAATTAACAAAGTATCATATCCACTGAAAAACAAACTTCTGGGTGCATGCAGCCATAGAACATTACTTCTACTCCAGGGAGTCCAGTAAAGCCTCACAGATGCAACCTCTGAACTGGAAAGAAAGTTCTAACACCGTGAAGTCATTTCACATTCACAGAAAGTTCTATACTTTAGGTTAAAATGACAGCATCTTTGCAATGATCCATATTCTCCTTTTTAAATGTGCATTTTAATTCTAACTAGGAGAAACAGTTTCTTCATCATGAAAGAATGTCATGATTCAGAATATTTTTACATTATACTTTCTCCTTCGCTTCTTCCCCAGTTCAGCAGAAGACGCACCTGTGCCACTTTCCCAGGGTGTGAGAGGATTACTTGTGTGCAAGACCCAGAGGAGTGAAACAGCTGTTGGCAACGTCATTCAGGAGGGTTTCCCTCACTCAGTTGCTAGTCTCCATGGTGACTGCCAGCCACAGCCTGCAAACAGTTACCTTGATTGCATTACACATCCCCGAAGACTCTGCAGAGGGAATCCTTGTTGATTCCTCCGTCACCATGGTTTCTGTTTCTACCATGCTCCTGGGTGATCTCTAAGTGTGTGCACATGCATGTATATATTAATGTATGCACTGAAGTTTAGCACATGCTGCCCTTTGCTCTCGATGGAAGCCAACACATGCTTGAGGAGTGACTAGTATAATCTTGGCAGTGGAAATGATACAGCAATGCTCATCCCAGCAAAAGGTCTGTGGGTGCTCATAGGATCAGCTGAAAAATTCCTTCAGATTGACTGATAGAAACACATAAGACTGAGTCTCCCCAGAGAAGAGCATCTCTGCAGGCACTAAAATTACTTCTAAGTTTCAGACTTGATAGAAAAATAACCCACAACGGAGGGATCAATTTTGCTCCTTGTCCAAAGACTGACCTTCATACGAGAAAGTTGTGTGCATATTCATGACATTTGCTCACAATGACTAACATTTATAGTCTCTGTGGTGCAGCCATCTCATCCAGACTATCAGAAGCATGAGCAAGTCTGTCATCATAGTCACATCTAAAAGTTACAGTTGCGATTTCTATTCTGATGCTGATGAATCTGCCACCATTATGACTTGGGAGACATCAGTGCTTCTCGATGTTGAATATGATCATAAATTGCCCTGCAAGTTTTGTGCAAATGCAGATTCTGAATCAGTGGGTGAGGCTGGAGATTCTGCCCTAGCAACTCAGCTTCAGGTGATGCTGATGATGCTGGTCCAGGGACCACTGAGCTACAGGCTTCTAAGGAGTGCTCACTGCAATTACAGCGAGAATTCTCAGTAATGACGCAATTGATCTAAAATGCCACTCACAGCACTTTGCATGGACCAAGTATTCCATCAATGTTGTTTCCCTCTTTAAAAGGTGTTCCCATCCTCATTCACTCATGGGACTGTCCAGTGACTTTGGGAAGTAGGTGAGGCAGAGATAGAGTGTATCCCCCACTTTAAAGACAAGGAAATCTATGATTATAATAATGAAAAAAGAGTACTGGGCATAAAAGGAAGAAATTTTAAAAACAAAGATAAGGAAATGGAATTTTGGAGGGGTGAAATGATTTGGCCAAATTTGTGGAGTTAATGGGGCAAAGTCAGAAATGAAACCTTGGTCTTCTAATTCCCAATCCAGTGTTCTTTCCATCACACCATGCTGTGAGCCTTCACATCCACATTCGGAATGTCACTTAATTGATTCAAGATGAAAACCATCTCATCTTATGTTTGGAAGCCAGAAAACCCTGAAATCAAAATCTGGCACAGACACTACTCTCAAAAATCTCTACAGGCCAATCTCAAAAACATAGAAGCAAAAAATCCTAAATAAAATATTATCAAATTAAATCCAGCAGTGCATTTGAAGAAACATACAGAATGACTAAGTAGAGTTTATTCCAGGAATGCAGGATAGTTTAATATGAGGAAATCTATTAACATAATTCATCACATCAACAGGTCAAAGGAGAAAAACCATATGATCATTGCAAAAGATGCCAAAAAAAGTTTGATAAAATTCAACAGTCGTTTGAGATTTAAAAAAAAAAAAAAAAAAAAAAAAAACACACAACAACCTGGGAACTAAAACCTATTTCTTTAAGATGAAAAAGACTAACTTGCAGAAAGCAACAGCCAGTAATCTACTTAACTGGGAAACACCAGAAATAAGCTAGACCTGACAATCTTCACTGCTATTTTTTAACCTTGTTTTAGAAGTTTTAATCAATGCAATAAGACAGGAAAAATAAATAAGAGGTAGAAATAGTTTAAAGAAATAAGATTATAATTATGTACAGATGCTGATTTTTTTTTTCCAGAGAAAGAGAGAGAGAATTTACTTTAGATCTGCTAAAAAGAGTTCAATAGTCTCAACAATGAACAGTTTGAAAATAAGATTTTAAAAACATCCATTCAAGCTAAGGAACCCCAAAAAAAAAATTAAAAAAATTAAGATACCTACTAACAAACTTAACAAGTAGTATTCATCAAACTATGGAATTTTACAGTGAGGCATAGAAGAAGAATTGAATAAATGGAAAGAAATCCCATGCTCCTAGTTGGGGAGTCTTTATATTAATTTACAGACTTACCACTTTTTCAGTCAAAATTACAATGGTATCTTTGGAACTTGAGAAAATAATTCTAAAGTTCAGCTAGAAAAATAAATGTGTGGGAACTGTCAAGAAAATATTTTAAAAGAAGAATAATGTGGATAAACTTGCCTTACCTGACTAAAAATGTACTATAAACCTACAATGAATAAAATATTGCTGTAAAGGTGCCAAAGAGAAAGATAGATCAAAGAAGCAGAATGGGAAGCTCAGAAAGGGCCCCAAGTGGAACTACCTAAGAATTTATCAAATAACACAGATAGCATTTATGTTCCATGGGAAATTTTGTGGAACTAATGAACTTACTATGTGAAAGTAAGTTTTCACAGTTTCACCTTACATCATGAATGAATATGAAGTTGGATTGAAGAGTTATATTTTAAAGACATCATAAAAGGAATGCACACACATACCTAAGTTCCTCAACATAAAACAGAGTCAGAAGACCTAAAATACTGACACATTGGGCTATCTGATAATAAAGAATATTTGTCCTAAGGAGAAAGAAAGCCAATGACAAAATGGAAAACTTTAAGAAAACTTGTATGACAAGCAAAGTATTAATATCTTTAATATGGTAAAAAGATTTATAATGCGATGAGAGAAAGAATAGCCCCACATTATAGAAACAGGGAAACTATATAAGTCAGTTTCAAACCAAGAAATACAGTCTATATATACACAAACAAATGTTCAACTATATTACTCAACAAAAACACTCAAAATAAAATCCTTGATGGGGTAGGTTTCCTGTAAAAGCTGGCAAAGTCTACAATTCAGTGAGTCAGTTTAGAAACCATAGAAACTCTTGTAAGCTGCTTGGAGAATAAATTGGTTCAAAACTATTTGAAAGGCAATTAGCAATACATCTAAGGAGTCTTCAGCCCACGTATTATACCTTACAGATTTACTACCTCCTGAAATATTATGAAATACAAATATGTATGAGACAAATTCATAAGAATATAACATTATTTATAATAGAAAATGATTAATGCTTTACAATAGGGAGTTAAGTTAGTTGCAGTTAACCTATTCAATAGACTACATTAAAGCCACTGATTCAGTGAATTAATCGATTTATTAACCTGAAAAATGTTCAAAATATATGACTAAAGGGGAAAGCTAAATATGAGACAGTATGCCCTGTTTGATAGCATTTTGATAAAACAGACACATGGAAAATGGAAATGTTTATAGTGATTCTCTTGAAGTGATTGAACAATAAGGGATCTGGGGTTTTGTTTTGTTTTGTTTTTTCCCATTTGCTTTTCAGTATTTTGCTATTTTGGCATGAATTGCATTTGGAATAACCACAAAAATTACGTGCATGCATGCGTGTGCAGCTTATCTGAATGAGGCCACGGAAGCCAGTGTTTAATCCTGAGGAGCAGCGTGACGCAAGCTCAGTGAGGGTTAGGAAAACCTGCCCGCACTGTGAATAGGTCAAAAGAGTGAGAACTTGGGAAGGAGGAGACAGATTCTCCTGCTGGACTACAGCACGAGGCCCCCAGAACCCTGCCAGGAGATGGTGACCAGGTGGAAGCAGGCGAGATCCAGGAAGCCAGAGGAAGATGAGTCTTCACGAAGAAGTGATAGAGAATGTGGCCAGGCGAGGGGAGTGAGGATGGGTGAGCCTTGGGGACTAAGGACTGGCGATGCAAATGCGGCCACAACAAAGAGAAGGAGCCCAGATTTCCAGGCAGATCATCCCCAGGAGGTGGCCAGGTAGATCCCAAACACCAGCGCAGAAGCTTATTCAGGGTGGCGTCAGGGTTTCTCTAAAACTCTTCAATCTGTTCTTTATGATCACAAATGCTGCTCTCTTCATTGATCTCATCTGATGGTCACAGGTGACCTGGGAGACAGGCATGACAATCGTCATCGCTCCAGCTGTACAGAGGAGACAACTGAGAGGACTTTAACCTCTACCCAAGTCTGTAATGCAGTTGGCTCAGGACTGGATCCCTGACCTGTCTTCGAATCCTATATTCTTCCACCTACCTAACTGTTTCACTGAAAATATAGGTCACAGAGGAAAATGAACAGTCGGATAAATTTCCTTTAAAAAATGGAAATGAGAAGGTCCAATTAAGATTTAGTATAGAGAGTGGTGAGAATAGAAACCAGTAATGAATTGATCCATTCAGTAAAGAATTATTGTATCTGTCTGGAAAATTTAGATTACATAGTGATAACAAAAAATATCAGTATCTTAATGTCTTAAAACAATGAACGCTTTTGTTTCTTTCTGGTTCCCAGTACACGCAGAGCACAGCATGTCAGAGAAGCTCGCTGCTCATCAAAGTTCCTCAAGGACTCAGGCTCAGTGAGAAGCTCGCGTCTTCTATAACATTGGCAGGCGTTGTTCTGGAATGGAGAAAGCTCTAGATACTCTGTCACCAACAATTAAATACCTTGAGATGGAAATGAGATGAGAAATATATCACTTCTACCCCAACCCCTGGCCAGAACCAGTCACATGCCCCCCCCCCCCAGCCACAAGGTTCCAGAAAGTTGGAGAACCCCAAGAGCTGGTGAGTATAAGGGATCCCACAAAAACCATGCTGGACAAAGGAAATCACATAAGGGAGTTTATTAAGCAAACAGAGTGTCTCCCTGCAGGGTAAGAGAGAAAATGAGAGGGAAAGAGAAAGGAAAGAGAAAGGGCGCATGCTAGAGAGAGTGGAAAGTGAGGAGGAGAAAGAGAGTCGGGGAGAGAAAAGCAAGAGAGAAAAGATGGCGGTTGAATTCCTCCGGGCTAACAGGGGACCAATAACGGAGAAGGATACTTGCAAGCTGACTGATGAACCAATAGCTAGCTAGGATGTTCACAGATTGACAGTAGTTGGGAGGCGGGGAAATGGCTGCATCGGAAAGGGCAGGGGAGCAGTTTTATACATTACAGTGAGCAACCCTCAGGACCCCCATGGCAATACCTATGCTTACCATGGGGACACTGCCAGGGTTCACTGCACTCAGGAAGATGGGTAGCCCGTGAGGAAACTGACGGGTAGGTGACAGATAGGTGAAGATTCTACCTACGAAATAAGAAATCATTTCATTGATTTCTAATAACAATACCATTGAGGTGAATCATTCCAGAGAAGATTGCTTCTCTAAACATCAGGACTTTAAAAAAGAAATCCTTCATATTCTAACACAGAAGAAAGAGTATCAGAAAAATAAGTTATGTAAGTCAATAATTGAGTTATAAATAGCTAATCAGCTAATACTCATTTTTTAATTTTTTTATTTGTTCTTTTTAGTTATTCATGGCAGTAGAATGTATTGTGACGTGTCAAACATACATGCAGTGTAACTTCCCATTTTTGTGGTTTTTATATGATGTGGAGTTACCCTGGCCATGTAAGGTGTCCACTCAGTCAATATTCATTTTAAAGATGTCGACTGGATGCAGAATATTATCCCAAAACCCAGCTCCAACCCTAAGTTCAGAGCGCTCCACCAGTCTATTATGCAGGGCAAATGGGTGTTCTCCAGAACACTGAAGAAACTAAAGTCTTTCCTGTGCCCCGGTGAAACTATTTGATGTTCCTGGTAAACTTTGTTGATACTCTTGACCTGGAGTGGCAGCAAGATGGACTTGGGATGGTCAAGGGCTGGTGCAGAAAGCTGGAGTCGGGGTCTTGGTTTTACTCAGTCTTTGCTGAACACTGACAACAGCAACCTCTTCACCATCCTGTAAGGAGGCAAACTACAAAGTCCCGACACTTGGGGGCATTCCAGACATGTTGCCCTTGCGTCACTACAGCAGCTCGGGTTTTAGAACATCTGCCACAGGCAAAATTCCAGATGTGCCAAGCAAGCTTACGACCTTAGATTTCATTTTACAAGGCTCATATCTGGACCTGCGTAGTAACTTCGATGGAGAAGGTGTCAGAAGTTTTTCTCATGTAAGTTCTTTTGCATATCATACCTCCTTCAAAAGCCAAATTGCTAGTTATAAAGCAGCCCTTCTACAAGCTTGCCTCATGTCTTGTGACAATTAGCCCAAGAATAAAGTTCAAACACATTTCGGGGAGTGATGAGTTAGAAGGATTTGTCAGTTGACCAAACAGGAACTAGAAAGACCGACGGCTGTCGGTGATGCTTCAGTAATACTCAAGCCAGGCGAGGAACAAATACATTTGCAGTGAGGACTGGGTCTATCATTGGAAAAGATAGCAAATATGTTACTAATGAAAGAACAGAATCGCTTTCAGGAAGCGAGCAACGGCTTCATCTTCTCTTGGGGGTACTAAGTCTACTATTTTTTCTGCAAACTATACCCTTCAGGCAGCCGGTGAGAGTCCTCGTGGAGGGGCCAGGTGCATTTCTCCACAAGCCTTGAGCACTCTTCTGTGAGCAGAGAAGCAGATTATCCAACCACCTCAAGTTCAGAGCCCTGACTGTTGCAGAGGAACCTGGCCATCCTGGTGGATGGGCCTGCAGGACCTTGATGTCTTCTGATAATAAGAACTAACCAAAATCCAGCTTACCACACCCTGCACTGAGCATGGGCTCCCTACATCATCTGTCACCTCTGTGACTGAGCCACAAACTGCACAGAGGTGCAGGAGTGAGCAAGGAGGAGGAAGAAAGAGATTAGGGGGACAAGAAGAAAGTTGGGACAGGGAGAAGGAGCACCAGGCGGACAGCCTTCGATAGGGAGAGCTATACTGAATCACAGTGAAACTGCTCTCTGGAATCTGATAGGAAGGGCAATGATGTGAGACAGCCCCGGGCAAAGGGAGGGACATGGCACAAACAGCAGCAAATCACCCCTTAATCCAGACTCGGCTGTGTTGCTTTGGAAAAATCACTTGGCTTCTCTGAGCCTCTGCTCTCTCACATTTAAAAGAGGGATATTTATCATCCAACACACGAATGGAATGAATATTAAATGATAGTGTATCTGAAACCGAAAAGCCCTGTATAAATGTCAACCCTTATAAGTTTTACAAGAGTTCCATTCATTCTTTCATTAAACATTCTATACACCAAACCTGGTGTCACAAAGATAAACAGGTCAAAAACAAAAGCCCTGCCATTTAGGCTCTCTAAATCTAGAGGCACCGACAGATAAGAAGCACTGTGGAGATACCACAATGCAAGGGATCCGCACACTTTTCCATCAAGGACCAGAGAGTGAATGTTTTAGGCAACTCCTTCCTGGGTATAGCCAGAGTCCAGCCGTAGACAACACAGAGATGAAGAAACGGGGCTGTTTTGAAACAAAAGATGGCAGGAGCAAGGTCAGGAAAGAGGCAGGGCAGGACGTGCAGGGTTTTAGAGCCTGGATAAGGGATTGGATTTGAGCAGAAGCAGAAAATAACTGAATAGCTCTCCCCCTGCCTGCAGTAGCACAGGCCAAAGTCCATTCTAAGGAACTAAGGCCTCCAGAAGGCTCACCCAGGAGTTTCCCACGCCCTCTGAACCTAGGACTTGAGAATTCCTGATGCACATTAGAATTTTTAAGGTTCTCTCTCTGAGAACTCACGGAAAGGGAATCCATTTAATTGTATTAAACTTTTCACATTTACTAAGGAAGTCTAGGTAGGAAGGGAGGGAGGGAGGGGAGTAGAAAAGAAGTGTGTTTAAAAAATAAATACCCACCGCAACCCCAGGAACCAGTGCTCCGTGGTGTATCCACTTTGGAAACCTGAGAACGTGGAAGAAGCAGACTCCTGAGGAGTATGTCCATAGCCTCAACCTGCCTCCTGATTCCTTCTTGAGCCTCATTGTCAGCTGTTCCCAAACCCCCAGGACTCTGCCAAGACCAAACCACCTGGCTCCCCAAACATACCATACTAGTTCCCACCTCCTTATTTTGACATGTTCTGTTCAATATGCTTGGAACGTTCTTCTCTTCCAGGTCCACCTGCTGAACTCCCTGATCTTAAAACCCAACTCAAGAAGGTCCTCCTTTGTGAAATCCTGAACACTACCCCTCCCGGGTTCCATGGTGCCTACACCACACACACACACACACACACACACCGGGCACTATTTCCTTCTCCATATTACTTATATAGGGTATACCCAATTCTTTCATTGCCTCTATCATTTCATATCATAAGAACTTGTCTGTTTGTGTCTTCTATTTTAAGACCTCTCCAGTGCATTTCCAGTGCCAGACACTACATAGATGATATTTCAACGGGTGCATTCATTCATAGATTTTTATGTGACAAAAGCACCCAATGAGTTCTACCCCTATTGAAGTCCAAACTAATCTCTCCCATTCTTCCGTGGGAAGGCAAAAGATGTTTAATTGGGGAAAATCCAAGGTAACATAAGAAGCATCTCTAGCCTTTGATCCTGTGTTGAAAGACAAAGACTTCATTAACTTAATTTAAGGTACGGCACCTACCATTGCAGCACTTTGGTGAACTGACCTCTTTGCTATCCTTGTGATCATGTAGCTGTGTGAGAGAGCACCACAGAAAGGGGTGTCAGGTGTGGCCCTGCCACGGGATTCCAAGGTCAGCCTGCGTGAGGAGCAGGGGAAGTATGTGTCATGATGACCTAGGCCAGTGATTCTCAAGCCTGAGTGTGCCTGCCACCTGCAGTGCTTATGAAAGCAGATCGCTGGGCCCCACCCTCAGGAGGCTGATTCAGTAGGTCCAAGGAGAGGCCTGAGAATTTGCATTTCTAACAGTTCCCAGGGGCTGCAGATACTGCCGGTCCAGGGACCACACCTGGAGAAGTATTGACCTGTGGGTTCCCTGACTGCTTTCTGGAGTTTATGTATCTGTGACTTAGGAATAGGTAAGCTCCAGTCATGTGGTACTACTCTCAGGAAATACAAAGATGACCAGCACTCAACTTGGAATCCCAAGACCAGTCTTGCCATTGTTTCCCAGCAATGTAACAGCCAGCAAATCACAGAACCTTGGAACACCTTAGCTTCTTCCACAGGGAAAAAAAAAAAAAAAAAAAATGGCAACTGATAGCGCATCACTGTCTGCCCTCAATGATTTGCTGAGTGAAGATAGTGGGGAAATGTCTTACAAGTGTCTTTATACATGAAAAGCACTAAAAGAAGGAGAAATTTGACCATTTGAGGTAATGCAAACACATGTGAAGGGTACAAAACAATTTTTAAGGTGCAGGAGTGGTGGAGGGTAATTCAGGTACAGAGTTCAGAACCAAATTTCTCTATATTAACCACAGAAGTTTCACACAGTAACAGATAGCAATAGAATTTAACTTTAACCATTGAAGGGTTTTCCTATATAGACACAGGAAAAACATTTCCCCATTATTTTGGAAAACATCACACTATTTATCTGGGATAAAAAAAAATGCAAACTACAAACTTTTCATCTATTCTAAATCAATTTGAATGTACCTGATATCCAATAGTGGATAGTATACATATTTCCAAAGGTTATTTTTTGTTGATACCTCACACAACTTAATACATGATAAATTAGCTATGCATTTTTTGAGCTAAACTTTGTCAAAAGAAAAAGACCTTGAGTATCCAAAGCTTAAGAAGATAGGCTTCTTTCATGTAATACAGCATTTTTCAACATGAAGAAAAAACTGAGTACCGATGGTCTCTTCTTAACTTAGTTTTTTAATCAAACTGTTTTTGTTTTGAGATACTTATAGATTCACACTCAAAAATAATACAGAGAGGCCCCATGTTCCCTTTACCCAATCTCCTCAATGCGGATACCATGCAAAATGATGGTAAGTATTGCAACCAGCATATTGACTTGATATAGTCTATTGATCTTACTCAGACTTCCTCAGTTTCACTTCTGCTCATTTCTGTGTGTGCCTGTATATATTTAATGCCATGAACTTTTATCACATGTGAAGGTTCATGTAATCAGGATACAGAGCAATTTCATCACTTGATTATGGAGAGCCTTAGTGTCAAGTCTAGAATTTGCTAACCATCCAAAAGTCACCTGGAAGGTTTTCCAAGCAGTTATTCAGTGGAGAGAGGAGCACAATTAAACGGAAACATTTACAAGATTAATCTGGAAATAATAGATAAAATTAACGCATGGTGTGAGCAAGAGAAGATGGAAGAGTGAACTGATTTAAATGACTACCATGATTGTCCAAGCTAAAAACAAAAAAAAAGCCTAACCCAGGCTGCCATAACTGGACCCAAGGGAAAGGACTGAAATAAATTTTAAAAGGAAAATTGAGAGAATTTGGAATTTAAGAGATTGAGAAAGCAAAAACAGCTCAGTTTTACTGTAAGCCTAGGAATGAAACTAACTTGAAGTTGAATTATTTGTTCTATCATTTACTTAAGCAAGTTATGAAATCTCAGCTTCAATTTCCTCATCTGTGTAGAATAAAAACAGCACCCCCCTCATAGTGCAGTTGCATAGATAGCATGAAATAATAATGCAGGTAAAGGCCTCATCAGTAGCTGGTATCCCCCTCCAATCCCCAGCCCTATTATGATAACAATTTTATAACCTTATTTTTCCATTCTAAATGTCATGAGCATTGCATGTTCTCATTGAATGAATCTACTCAATTCCTCTTTTGGACACCTTCTCTGTCTCCAATACTTTGCTATTTTTTAAAATCATTCAAGAGGTTATTACTGACTTTGATCAACTGAAAAATCCAACTCAAAAAAAAATTTAATAAAAGAATATATTGGGAAAGAAAGAAGGCTTTTCCCAAATCTTATCAATTCTCTCTTATTGATTCTCCCACTTCCCTGCCTCAGTTATCTTAATTTGGGAATATAACGTTCAGCTTTTCCAACCCTGCAAAGCCCCCAAGTTACTGGACTACATAGCTGTTTGCACTCTGAAGGAATTTCTCCTAGCAAAGCTGTCTTTTCTTCTCTTTCTACATTCAGATGGGCCGCCTTCAGCTAAAGTCTGCCCTGTTCTTGGAGAATCTTACCAAAGATGGAACAAGGACTTGCAGGCAGACATCCTGGGTTATCCTTATCATTCCCCAATGTTCATGTCTCCACAGGGTGATGGTCACAATCCTAAGCTATCATAGGTGAGAGGTTAAGAAATATTTAACCCATGTTATTTTCTCTTTTTCCTGGTTATTTCAAATGCAGGATTTTTTTTTTTTTTTTTTTTTTTTTAGGGTAAAACTGATTTTTCAGGGATTGAAAACTATTGTTAGCAAGTGCCTAAAAAAGATGTGAAACAGTTTACATATGTCAACTGTAACAGTAAGGTCCCAAATGGGCACATTCCCCTCATAATTTTTATTTTAAAGAAAGCGATACATAGATGCTTCAAGCTATCTTGCTATGCACATTACACTTGTACTGTTTGGGGGAAATTTATCTACTTTCTTAGTGAAGTATTTTTTGCATAAAACCTGTTAGAACCAAGTTTCTTAAACTGAGTCTAAGAATGGAGTTGATTAGAAATACACAGTATATATTAATAATGTATATGTGTTTAAAGAATGGTAAGCATTGTTAATTTCATTTTTCATTGTTGATGAATGTTTTCTTCAATTAATGTTATCTTAAGTTTATGTTTAAAAAAAAAAAAAAAGAAAAAGAAAATTTTCATGGCAATGTAACGGAAGTCACTGACTTCTCAATCTGAAATAACTAGGACACATCAGCCCTAAACACTGCTAGCCAATTCCACCTCTGAGGACCAATAGCTTGCAATATATTCCATGATTTGATCCAAATTATGGGTCAATGAAGATGATAAACAACTTTGGATTCCAAATTTTAAAAAAAACTCAACAACTCAGAATGCCTTAAGTGTGTATTATTTCACAAAGCAAGAAAACTTAAGGCAGGGTTCATTCTGTATTGATTAATTTATTGATTAATTTACTGATTAATTAATTGATTAATTTAGCATACAAGTTCATCACCTATTCATGTTTCTCATTTCATTACTTGTTTATGTCCTGTACCCATTGCAGGGGTGATTTTTTTCCATTTCTTTTGATTTGTAAAAATTCTTTATATATTGAGAATTTCAACAATTTTTCTACCTACATTAAAAAAGTCTCCCCAGTGTGATAGCTCCTTTCCAATTCTTTGGCATTTTTTTTAAATATAGAAGTTTATGCTTTTGTTTATATATTATAAAATGCATTAATATTTTTCTTTGGAGTTTAATATGTAGTTTTTTAACTTCAAAAGCCTTTTCCTATGTGCAGCTAAATAAGTACATCCTCATATTTTCTTTTAGAATACTTATGGCTTAATAATTTATAAAAACATTTAAATTAACTCAACTGAAATTTACCTTAGTGAAGGTCAAAGGTAGAAATGTAATTTAAAAAAAAAAAAAAAAAAAGTGGTAGCTATCACAAAGCAGTTTATAAGGTACATCCTCTCTTATGTAGCTTTCAATGCCACCACCAATTTACATGAAATTATTGTGAAAAACTGCTCTGGTTTCTTGACTTCCTGTTCCCCTCCATTCTAATGTCAGCTTGCTCCTGGGCCTCCTCACACTCTTTTAATTATTGTAGCATGATAGCTTGTTTTTCCATTAAGCATAGAAATTCCCTACACGTTTCTTTTTTAGAAGATTTTTGACTGGTTCGGTATTTTTTCCTTAGATGATCTGTGCATTTGTGTGTCAAGGTGCTCTCGAAATTCTGTTAGCATTTGAATTGGGATCAAAGCGAATATTTACCTTTTTTAGAGAGAGAACTAAAAATTTTATCATACTCTATCTTCCCACCCTGAAACATCCTTATCATACTAATTACCAAATTTGCTTTAAGAATTCTCTGAGTTTTAGAGTTTTCTTTAAAAGGGAAGTTTGCATATGTTCCTTAGTTACTAGGACTTGGGTCTGACAGTGTTGTTATTGTCATTATTGTTGCTATTACAAATGAACTATTTTCTATTAGTCTCTCTTAGTCTATATTTTATATGACCATCTTGTCCAACTTATGTATTAGGACCCAATTTATTTTAAAAGTTTTTCAGACTTTTGTTGGTTCTGCAGGTAGGCAGTTTTATCTTCTGCAGTTAGTATTTCCAATATCATACCTATTTTTCCTTATTTTATCGTACTGACCAAAACATAATCCCCAAAATATATGTTAGGATAATGAGAGGAACCCACTTTGATTTTGCTGACTTAAAGGGAATGTTTCAAATATAGGTTGAAGTATATGAAATTGTCACTTTTCCAGGTCAAAGAAAGTCAAATGTCAATAATTTCATAAGTTTCAAGCTATTAGGTCCAATATTGGAATTTGAATTTAAGTAGGAATTCATTATGAGTTAAACCAGCATTTCTGAGCTCATACAGTATCAGGCATGGAGCCAAGCTATGGACATAGAACTCTTAAAGAAACAAACACAGACTCTGCCTTCTGGAAGTGGACAGTACTGTGGGAGAAAGGAGACCATGATTCAGGTAACACAATAGTGAACACATAAATAACAAACTAATTTAAATAGCAAAAAGGGCTCAGAGGGCTTGCCAGAGACCCTGAAGCTGAGGTCTGAAGGTGGATGTGGAACCAGTCACATGCTGGAGACATGAAGGGTGAGTCCTGGCGACTATCAGGAGCCCAGCGTGGCCAGAATGCCATGAAGCGAGTCCCCCAGACCACAGGCCAAGTCTGAGGTGAGACGAGGTGGAGGAAGAGCCAAGGTTTGAACTGGACATGGACTAAGATTTTGGTTTCAGCTGGGCTTCTAATTCCTGCAAATGAAATATGGCTCATGGCCGATACTGATCAGCAGTGATGGGACAGTCCCAAGCAGCCCACGGTGGGAGGAGGCGTGCTGACAAGCACCTTTGGAGGGACTGGTGAAAGAAAAACAAAGCCATCTCCCGATTGTCCCAGACTGCTCTCAGGCTGGACAGGCATGCAGAGGACAGATTTGGGAAGACACTGAACTTGACTCTGGAAACCAAAAGGGAGAAATAATGCTTCTTGAACAAAGGAATTCACTTGATTCTCCAAAATCAGAGAAGCGCTCATGGAACCCTAGGACAGAGGATAGAGATAGTTTCCCCCACAGCTGGGCCTGTGTTATTCGTGAATTCTTTTATAAAGCCCAGCAGAAAACCCCAAGGAAACAAGATAAATTTTCATGGCTGTGTCCAGGCCACACTTCCTCAGGAAGCACCTCATTATCTGCCCACTGGACAGAGGAAAAGACAAACCAATTGTGTCTTAAGAGCTGTCAAGAAGAACAGATGGCAGAGAAAGGCCAGCTGGGCTCCAGCCAGGCCCATAGAGACTAGGAAGCTTCTGGGGCAGTGGGGGTGAGGGAGTTGAGAGCCCAGATGACAGTGGACAACCAGACATAACCACGTGGCAAGGCATAAGCAAAGATGGGGCAGAGGACGGCAGGAGTCCAAGGGGAACGCGTATGGGTGTTCCAGTAAGGGGCAGTGGGAGGAGGAGCAGGCCACTTGAAAGCTGGGCTGGAGTCATTGAGACTGTGTGGCACAAGTGGAAACCCAAGGTGAGCAGGTCCCTGCCCCAGGAGGCTCCTGGCTCCCAGGCAGGACTGAGGCTCAGAACTTGCAAAAAGCCCAGGGCCAAACACTGGATTAAACAACAGTGTGAGATCAAAAAGGATCTCCAAGGGGCAGGCTGTGTTCTCAAGTTCAGAAGGATCTAGAGCCCCAGCAGAGAGAGTTGAAAGAGGAACATTCAGTGAGTCCGGCCCAGGAGAAAGTGACAAGACCGAGGGACAAGTCTGTTTGGCCTCTCAGGACATCCTAGCCTGGTGACGGCAGCGCCCTGCCTCCCTCTTGTCTCTCTGCCTGGCACTCCCTCACTCCCTGCCCTTCCCCAAGTGTGTCTGGGCACGTCGGAATCCTGACGTGAGCGACTGCAAGCGTAACCTGCTATGAGAAAGAAACTACGCCACAGGAGAAAGAAGAAACGCTGCTGGCGTCACATGGGACACTCTTACTCAGGTATTATTGGTCACGGGACCAACGGGTCACTTGTCACCATGGTAACGACAATGTAAACAGCTCCAGCTTTCCTGAGCTGGTGTTTAATGACGATTGTGTTACACGGAATCATAACTAATCCCACAGGGGACTATAAACAGAGTTGCCAGTATCCGACCTCATCAATGATGGAGAAAAATAACTTGTGAGTGGACATTTCTCAGGGTAGGCGTGCAGTTCAAGCCAAAAACACAGGGAAGGAATCTCTCGGCTCAGCTTGAAGTCATCACTGTATCCAGGCCTCCTTTTTTCCCTCTCCATCTCAGTTTTTAGGGAGGGATACTTTCAAAAACTCTTAAACATGATAGATTTGCAAATAATCCCAGATATGCATATTTCTAGCCCTATTGGTAAATGAGACCTAAAGTTAATGATTACTATGAAATATCTGCATTTGGAGTGGATCTGATCTTTTTTTTTTTTAATGTCATGAGGGGAAGGCAAAAATCAGGCTTATAAGGCAGATCGTTCCCTTCCAAATGCGTGGTGCAAATGGGAAACACAGTCTTCTCTCTCCTTTGCTATGTTCCCTCCCCTCTGCCAGAGTAGTAAGACCCAGGTTATAGGACCATTACTGCCACCCACTGGTTGGGAAGCCAAGTCACAACCTCCCTGACCTTGGGTTTCCTGACTCGCCAAGGTTGCTTGGGCAAGATGGCAGGGATGCAGCATTCGTTGGAATTTTTTGTTTCAAAGCCTGTTCCCTTCCCATCCCTCGCACAGATCTCAGAAAGAGCAGTCTGAACTAGGAGATCAGCTCACAGGGACCAGCTTCAGTTTTTTCCTCTACTCTGATTCATCATTTACATTAAAACCAATTTACTGCAGTTCCCACATCACAGTCCAGATTTGCACAGAGAATCTATTAAGTTGCTGAGCACCTACCGCATTGACCACGCTGTGGTCAGGTGTCTAACCTGGACCCATCAGCTCTGGCTAAGGGTGAGGAGCATCTGGAACCAATGGCTGTCCTGTTGACCCCAATGGTCATTTCCAGAGGCTGATAATGCAGTGGGGTTCCCTCTTTTTTAGAAATAGAATATGCAATTGATTCTGAAAATCAGAAATCGAACAGAGTAAAGCTCTCAAGTCTGCGTGTCTTCACACACCGAGAGCTCAGCCCCTCTGGTTTTAGTTTGGAGAAGTGACGTCTGCCACTGAATCCAACTTCCTGTGGCGAGTCCTGAATCTCCCTGAGCCTCATTGTCCTGGTCTATAAAATGGAGCCGTGTAGAATTAGAGTATGAGTACGTGAAATGAAGCACAGCAATAGGGCACTTGGGAAACCATAGTCTTCCTTTAACTCTGACTCCACTTAACTTTGTCCATTTCTTTCACTCTACTTGTTTCCTATACTTTATCACAGAGATGGTGTCGAACAGGTGGTTGTAACCAAGCTCCTGCTCTTAGGCAGCAGCATTTTCTGGTTATAAAACTAGGAGCAATAACCTAGAGTCCTATGACTTAGATTTGTCAAATGGGATTATCAGGAGGATCGTTTTTAAAATTCCTGCTTGTAGATCACTTAGCATAAGGCCTGGTATCTAGTCTGTGAAAAGATTAGTATTAGTGACCATCATCGTCATCATCGTCCTCGTCATCAGTCAGACAGTCAGAGCTTCAAGTCAAGCACTCAGATCTACTTCTTGCCAAACCACCTCCTCTGTCCCACTTATTAAACTCAACATGATCAGCTGGACATGGATTGAAACACTCACTGTCACTGTGCAGGATCTGAGTCCTCCCCTCCAGCATGGTGAGTGGAAGAGAGTCAGTTCCCAGCAGATTCCACCAGGAACTGACACAGAAGGATCCTGTATGAGACTGCAAGGAAGACACCTTCTCTGGCTTTATGATTCCCTGACTGCCGGAGTAGAGTTTCTCAGAAAGATGTGAAAGTTCAATAAACCAGAAAAGATGGAACTCTAAAGGTTAATCTGATGCTGTGTCAGGAAGTCCACTTGGGAGGAAAATATTTCCTCAGAGTAGGAGGGTATTTCAAGGGGAGCTAACTCATCAATAAACTTCCAAAACAGAAGCGGCTCCTTGTTGAGACTGTGGGTTTTGGTGGCACCCAGAGGAATCTGGCTGTTGGGCAGCTCTCTGGCACCTAAAGACCCGATGACTGGGGAAAGGCAGCCTGGGAAAATTGACTCAGCATCTCTGTTTAGTGGCGCCTTACGGAAAGAACTTTGCCTGGGGACAATTCAAATTCTATTTCAAAGAGGTTTACAATCTGAAAAATTAAAAAACAGGGGCTTTGGGAGTGGGAATGGGAAGACCTGTGGGCAAGGCCACTACCTCTTATCTTGGACATGATTTTGAGTCCTGAATCTGCAACACACCAGCTCAGAGACCCTGGACAAGAAACCCAACTTCTACATAACAGGCAAGAACTGAACAAAATCAATGGTTTCAAGCTCCTCCACCAAGACTCGTGGTCCCTCATTATGATCTCAGAGGCCATAACAGATGTGAAGGAAAAGACATGAAAGAGTCCTGACAGTGGCGGTCTTCTGGTCCCCCACCCCCACCACAACCCCTTCAGCTAGACAGTCTCTGCCCTTTGTTTTAGACATCGTTGTTTCAGATGAGGTTGTGTTAAGAAAAATCTTTCCTTCTTTTCTAGGCAAGAAAATTGATCTCCAAATGCTCTCCACCTCTGCCAGCCTCAAGCATGCGGGGGACAAGATTACTTCAAGGAGAGGCTGGGAAGGGGGTTAGCACAAGGTCACAAAGGACCTTGCCTGCCTGCTAAGGCCTCCAAGCCTTGGCCAGTGGGAAGCCACAAAAGGGGAATCATGTGAGCAGGTCACTGGGGTGGCAGAGCACCCTGAAGGATGGATGAGTAAAGAAAGCACGGGGTTGGGGGACCCCAGACACCAACCACAGCCCCCAAACAGGATGTAAGAAGAATGGATGGGGAGCGGGGGAGGGGCAGAGCCCTCCTTCATGAGTCGGCAACTTCCATTGTATTTTTCTTCTGCTTTTGTCTTCCAATTCCATTCCTGTCTTTTAAAAAGCAGAGGAAAACTGGCTTGCACCAGCAGTCGGTGTGTTGCTGACCTGTGTCGCCTCACACCCGAGGCGCACAACGGCACTGTGGTGAAGGGCGTGTCACGTTCAGCTAATTAATAAAGGCCCTGACACTGTCCCCAGCCAGATCACGCTGAGGTTGGCCGCCAGTCCAAGACAGACGCCCACACTTCCCCGTGACACAGGCACCCCGAGCCCCAATGTGATGCCCCTGCACCTCCCTCATCAACTGCAAAGTGGCACTTGCAGAATTCCGCCATGCCAGCTGCAGCCCGCCGGCCCGTTCCCTCCATCAGCCAGCCAGGGTAGGGAATTCCCACAGGCTTTCCGGAGAAGTGTTACAGACGGAAAAGCCACGTCCAAGGCCCTGATTTATGACGTGCCGTGAACTTGACACTTGTCTCATGTTCTTGAGCCCAACGCAAATGAGCAAAAGCGGATCTATAAAACGGGAACTGAGGGAAGGCTGTGTGCCTTTAAAACACCTACGAAGGACTCCTCGGCTCTCCGCAACACGGCGTGGGGGCTCCGCGGGGCGCAGGGCACCATTCCCTCCTCTGTGGCAAAGGCTGTTTTCCAGAAAGAGGTGCCAGCCATGCCCCTGGCATGCACTCTGCTCCCATGCCATCCTCCAGGCTGCCTCGCCCCTGCTGGGTGCTCTCGCACACCTTCCCCGGCCAGGAACGCCCTGCCCCCACTCTCAAGATGCTCACACATCCAAATCGTGTTTTCATTCACCCAGCAGAGGAATGAGTGAATGAGAACTGCTTCTTGTGCTCCAGCTTCCTGAAATCAATTTTGCTTTATAGAACCCCAACAAAATTGCAGAGGCTGAGAAATGAAATGCAAAATTCCCGATAATGATCAAGCCCAACCTGTTCATTTTCAACCTGATGAAACAGACCCAGAAAGGGAAGATGGACACTCCAAAGTCCCCCAAGAATGGCCAATGCTAACAGTGATGCACAGCCAGGAGCTAGGGACTGCTCAATGCCACACACACGATGCTCAAATCTCACAACCACCCATGAGATGCCATTACTAGCCTCACTTTACAGGTGGAAAAACCCAGATGGAAGAAGACAATTCCAGGTTGTCTAGGCTTGATGTGGGGAGAAACACAGAAGGTGCCCTGGAAGACTCTCCATGGACAGCCAAGCACCTCACCTCTCTGGGCCTCTGTTGCTATATCTGTAAGTTGAGGATAATTCTATTTTGCTCCTAGGGTAGTTATGAGATTTTAAAAGAAATGAGGCATGTAAAATCACTTGATAAGCTGAAAGACACTGTGCAGAGGAAAGAGAAAATACATTTTTCCTCCAAAATGAAAAGTGAATTTATTGGAAGTTTTTGTTTACAATATATGCTTTTAAATATGTGTTTAAAAAAAAAAAAAAGAACAGAACAGAAAAAAAATTATAAAGAAAATAAACAAGATCCAAAGTTCCACTATCCAGAGATGATCAGCCAGTTCATGATGATAGTTTGGGAGATCACTGTTTGAGTGTGTGAGCATGCCTGTAATTATTAATTAATGGTATTACACTCTTCATGCTGTTTTGTGGGTTGTGTTTTCCCAGAAGCAAAAAAATCAAGAAAGACTTATTTTATTTTATGAAGGTTGCTCTTCTGCGTTTTGCACACCCCATAAAAGAGCCAGGGTGGTTTGTTGATCGTCCTCTTTCGGGTGAAACTGGTCCTCAGGGGCAGTGTCATCACCTATGGTGGGACAGTCTGTGCCCTGCAGAGGCCAGGGAGACAGGGGGACAGAAAGCCAGCCTGTTCCAGTCCCCTGGCACAGCTACAACACCCAGGGAAGGGCGCCTTTGTGCAATCCGCACAAAGGCACCGTGTGTACTGGCCTCTGATGGAGGCCGACGCTGGCCGTAGAGACCCTGGAGCCAGAGAGCTGCTTCCAAGCATGGCCAGGGCCAGCGAGGGCAAGCACAGCTGGCGCCTGCTGGAGGTCACTTCTGTGCCAGATCTGTGCCCATGCCCTAGAGCACAGGGTCAAAATGCTCTGGCACGCACAGAGCAGCAGGCTCCCAAGATGTGCACTGAGTGGCTTCTGCTCTGTGTGAGGACTACTTATTCAGCTCCCATTCTTCTCCTCCAAGCAAGTTTTAGGAAAATATCCCAGTGACAGGAAATTTAGCAAAACTCTGCTCCAAATGCTGCTACTGAGCTACCTGGGAGAATCAGGTGCTCCAATCTGGTTTCCAGAAAGGCTGCCTTTGGGAGGCTGTGTATGTACCCAAAATTCCCTGCATGTCTCTAAAGCAATGGCAGAGTGAATGAGCTTTCCCCAGCTGCAAAACAAATCACCTCAAAATTTAGCTGTTAAAAACAAGCATTTCTTATCACGAAGCTTCTATGGATCAAGAATCCAGGTGGCAACTTAACAGGGTGCCTCTAGGTCAAAGTCTGTCATAAGGCTGCTGTCAAACTGTCAGCCAGGGCTGCTGTCATCTCAAGGTTCAACTGAGTCAGAAGAAGAATCCACTTCCAAGTTCATCCACATGGCTGTTGGCAAACTTCAGTCACTTGCCTCCTGGGCCTCCCCACAGAGTTCCCTCAGCATGAGGATGAGGGGGACAAGGGGAGGGGAGGGAGGAGGAGGAAGAGAACATGGAGGAAGAGAGAGAAAGAAAGGGGAGGAGAGGGGTGGAGAGAACAGAGAGGCCAGTCTTTCTGTAACCCACTCTCAGGAGGGACATCGCTTTTACTGTATCCTATTCCTTAGAAGTGGGTCCCAGCTTCAATCCACACTAAAAAGGGGAGAATTACAGAAAAGCACCCATCTCCAGACTCCTGCCTGAAACACAGAGACAACAGCTGGAGTTCTGACAGCCATCTTGTCCCATGAGATAAGGACACCACCAGGGATGCCAGGAGAAGGAAGAGTCTGGGGGCCTGACGATCTCACCGTTGCCTTTGCCTCGAAGATTAAAACCTTAGGTGTTAAGGCCCCTCTTGAGTTTCCCTCACGTACTAGTGAATCTCACGGCAACTGCTACAGGTTGTCAGCACTAATCCTCCAAGGGTCCAGGTTCAGAGTCAACCAGCCTTTCTATCTTTTTGACATGAGATACCTATGCTCAGAGAGATGGCACTATTCACCCCTCACCGTCCAGCTGCAGACTGGCAGGGACGAGGCCCAGACCCCTGGTCTCCACAATTACCCAAGCAGGTTCTGAGTGTCCCCAGACCTTACTGAACACTCAGGCCTCTGTTTGGGACATTCCTGGCAGTTGGAAAAGTTCTGACTTCCTCAGGCTATGTATTTGTACCAGAACATTCCCTGCTCTGTTTCTCTGCTTACCAAGTAAACAAGAGAAATGGAAGAGGGAAAATGTTTTGGATGAATTGATGTCTCACTGCTCAAAACCTTTTGTTTTATACGCACTTGAGCCAGTAGCCCCAGAAACCATCTCTTCATTTCTCAGCCCCTGTGCACCCGGTTCCTTCTTTGGAGCCCAGAAGTTAGCAGCAACCACAGATTAAATATGTTCTATGGAGCAGCAAGGTAGGGAGGATTTTTCAAAGAGCACACAGGCCTAGAAGGATTGTTTGTTACCGAGTTGGCTCACGTGGCTGATCTCCTAGGGAAGAACCTTCCACCCCACTTGGAGCAACTGGCAGCTGACCTGCCCAAGACAGAAGCATCATAGCTGTAAAGTTAATAAACATTTAATGTAGTAAAAGACACACTGGTGTTCTTGCATACCCCCATCATTTGCCCCAGGATGGCCTACACTGAGCCCCTGCCAAAGGACTAATCTCTGTCACCATATTTGAATAATATGTCATCGCTCCCCTGGCCTCAGGTGGTTGGTCCCCTGGGTGGTCACCAGGCCCCAGGGAAGACCATACATCAGCCAAAGAATTTTCTCTTGAGAAATTAAAGTAAGGGACACACAGACTATCAACGATGACTGGTTCAACTAAAAGGTTGAACCAGCAATCGCACGTTTTAGCCTTATGCATAATAACAATAAGAGAAAACCAGCCTGCAGAGAAGGCAGATTCTAACTCAGAGAAAAAGTGAAAAGAATCCACATCGTTTCTGAGAGAGGGGAAGAGCAATTTCTAGTGGCTTCCCAGTCACCAGGTAAGGTCTCAGGCCCATCTAGAGCTTGGGATTCCAGTGACTTTCTCCTCTTTGCCGCAGTGATTCACCTTCCAACTTATCGATTGTTTCCACCCACATTGTCTTGTCCAATCTTCACAAATACCGGAAGACAAACACGCCAGTAACCTCATTCTTCTTTTATAGAGAAGAAAACTGAGGCTTAGGGAGGGGAGGATATTTCCTAAAATTATTTACTTAGCTAGCTAGAAGGAGCAGAACCTGAATTCAGATTTTCTGACCATAGCAATATGATAAAAAATCATCATCATCATCATCCAGAAATGGAGTAAATTTGCTAGCAATGCCCATGATTTTTTTTAGGCACTCAGGTTTCAGGAAGAGACAAGAGTATGTGAATCCTCAGTGGTGACAGAAACAGTCCAAATCCTTAGATCCTATTTTACTTTCATTATTTTATTTTCATTATTGGTTTCTTTTCCTTTAAGCTCTGAATTGCAAACACAGATGCCTACAGGGGCCAGGCAGGAAAGGGAAAAGAGAGAAGCAATCAGGAGCTGCAGAGACGGTGGCAGACCAGAGTGTCCAAGTCCATCACAACTCAGCTCCAGTCACGTGGGAATGCAGATCCCACACTGGAAGACTTTCTCAAGATTTATGAAAAGCTAGAAACCTGATTTTTATGTGAAATGGCCTAATCGTGGAAACAAATATCAGCCACACAAACGACAGGTGTTGGCCACCTCCTTGTCACCAACTCGCCCCTCTGTTCTGGATTGCAAACAGTAAGACCAGGACCACGTGTCATTCATCTTTACACCTCTAATGCCAAGCACAGAGGAAGCACTTCGCGATCTGACTGTCAGGATTAGATAAAAATGACATCATTCTCTCTCAATTCAAATGGCACCATCTTTGAAAGGTCTTCCTCACCACCTCTACTCATCCTGAGAGCCTTCTCTGTCCCCTACCCAATCCCCACCCCATGCAAAATAGGCCCTTGATTCTTACCTAGACATGTGGTAATCTAGAATAGAGAAAACATTTCCCAACCTCTCTTGCAGCCAGGTGTGGCTGGGAGGATGAACTTGGAGGTACTATGTACAACTTCCAGGAAATATGTTCCAAGAAAGGGCTGTGCCCTTCTCCCTCTCTTTCCCCTCTTCCTGCTGACTAGGATGTAGGTCTGATGGCTGGGGCTGAAGCAGCTATGTAAAGTCAGGAAGTACAAGGCGTATAGTGAGGAGAGTGGGACAGA
The DNA here is from genome assembly GCF_902686455.1 of Sciurus vulgaris. Taxonomy (NCBI): domain Eukaryota; kingdom Metazoa; phylum Chordata; class Mammalia; order Rodentia; family Sciuridae; genus Sciurus; species Sciurus vulgaris. Next base: position 66,000,698 of record NC_136476.1, read on the forward strand.
GGATAAAAGAGTGAGTCTCTCATGAATTCTGAGCTATTTTAGCAGCAAAGGATTGATGGATTTTGCCTGAGAAGAAAATATATTCCTGCTTTGTTCCATCTACTGTTTTGAAGAAGCTCTAAGAAAACAAATGTTTATGCTCTATGTTCTTGTCCTGCTTCATTTTCATTTAGCACCTAGCATAAAAAGCACATGTGCACTTTGGGTTTATTTTGGATATAGGTTTCAGTCCATGGTCACATGACCCTCCGTCACCTTTGAGCCTGTGGTGAGGCAGGAGGTCATGGCAGAGAGCATGTGACAGAGGAGACAGCTCACCTCGTGGAGGCCAGGAAGCAAAAAGGAGGACGAGAGGGGCCAGGGCTCCAGCATCCCTCCAAGGAGACACTCCCAGTGACCTCCCTTGTTCTGCCAGGCCCCACCTCCTAAATGTTCCACCACCTCCCAACAGTGCCACAGGCTGAAGACAAAGCCTTGCACAAGGCAAATTATAACAATGTATCTATTTGTCAAACACATCCATTATTTTTGTCTCCTGTTAGATGATGAGCTTCACGAGGGTGAGACTTTGATTTGCTCCCAGTCATTTCCCTGGTGTTTAGAAGACTGTCTGGTATACAGTAGGTACTCAGAAGCATCTCTCGAATGCCTAAGCAAGGTGGGCTGGATTAGGTTACAAGCAAAGCTGAACTGAATGATAACCTCCACCCTGTTTCACAGCAGCTACCATCAGCCGGCTTCGTTCAATTCGTTGAACAAATTCCTCCAGTGCAAGTGAAACCAGGGAAAAAGAAGGGGGCACTTCAGCAGCATAAAGGACTTGTTCCAAATTCACAAAGACCACAGGAAGAGGGGGGAGAAACTACTGAAAATACATTTCCACTTCCAAAGGCATACTTCCATATTTCCACCCTATTTTTACTCAGCAATGGCAGCTCCAGGGTCCAGCCAGGGCCTCAGGGCCTCTGCAGTGTGAGAAAGCATGTGTATTCATGGGCTGGCAGCTGGTCAGTGTGCTGGATTCAGGGCTGCCTCCTGGACTCTAAATAATGTAGTTTTTAATTGCTTCAACCTCATTCCAAAAGGGGGATGCTGCCTCCCTTGTAGAAAGATAAGCCTATGGTCAGGAAGCAAGGCCACCAAACCCTAGGCCTGGCCAAGTGGAAGACAAGAAGATTTGACCCCCACTGCCACAGAGGGTGACAAGGCCCCGTGGCACTGTGTGGCCTTCCCAAAGCAGTAGCAGCCATTCTAATTAACAGAGGAGGCCTGAGGGAGCCCAGGACCCAGAACAGGTAGGAAGTCCAGTTAAAGACTTCAGTCTCACACTGCTCCAAGGCTAGACCCAGGCCTACGGCCGGGGCCCAAGCCTGGAACTTTCCTAAACAAGCATTTCAAGTAGGGAATGGGGGAAAGAAAGGCTGAGTGTGCTACGAGCATTTCAAGTAGGGAATGGGGGAAAGAAAGGCTGAGTGTGCTAAAATGCCACATTATTCACTCAAAATAACACCTGGCAGGATACCTCCACATCTGGAGTACGTCACAAGACGGCAATTGCATTTGGCCAGGCCAAGTGCTCCACAGCTGTTAGAGGGTAAAGGCAGATAATTAAAAACAGCAGGTTGCCATGGTGCAAAATCGGTCACTGCCGAACAATTTGCGTGTTTGTCTTCAGCTAGAAGTGAGTTATGTCTTTGGGGGAGATGGGAAGGTGATTTCTCAAGACACCTAAATGGAGAGGAAGTAAAGGCTAAAGGGAACTCGCTTGTTAAGCACCTCCCCTGTGCCAGGCGCCCCATGTGCACTTTTTCTTTTAATCCCCACCACAAGCTTATAAATAGGAATTCTGATCGCCCTTCTCCAGATGAGGAGATGGAGGACCGGTGTCTTAGTCCACTTCCTGCTGCTGTAACAGAAGACCTGAGACCGAGTAATTTATAAAGATCAGAGAATTATTTCTTACAGTTCTGGAGGATGGAAGTCCAAGGTCAGAGGGGTCTGCATCTGGGGAGGGCTTTATGCTGCACCATCCCATGACCAAAGGCAAGAGGGCCAGAGAGCATGCCTGAGGGAGGGCAGAAAGGAGTCGGAATCACCTTCCTACAGAAGCTCATTCCTAGAGTCGCATAAATCCATTCAGAAGGCCAGAGCCCTCAAGACCTCATCTCCTGCCACACATGGTGACACACACCTAGAATCCCAGCAGCTCTGGAGGCTGCAGGAGGATGGCAAGATCAAAGCCAGCCTCAGCAATTTAGCAAGGACCTAAGCAACTCAGTGAGACCCAGTGTCAGAATAAAAAAAATAAAAAGGTCTGGGGATGTGGCTCAGTGGTGAGGTGCCATCAGCTCAATCCTGGTACCAAAAAATAAAATGAAGACTAATCTCCTCTTATTGGACCCCACTCTCAATACTGTGGCTTTGGCAATTACTTTCCAACACATGGATTTTGGGGGAGATGCATTTAAACCATAGCAAACAGTGACATACCCAGAGTTCCACAGGAGAGTCAAATGACCCCACCAACATTCAATCCAGGTGGCTCTGTTCTTTTCCATCCACCATCAGTTCACTGGCCTGAACTGGAGACTGCAATGACTCCAGATGGTACTGAGACATTGGGGGAAAGAATATCAATGAGTCCAGAGACATGGGAAAGCTTTCCATGCCCCAAGACACTCATTGCAAAAGGACAATCATGCAACACATAAATAAATACAGATTATAGGTTACATGTTAATTATCTGGTAAAGAAGAAACCTGGAGCTTTATAAAAATTGGCAAATGATTACCAAGGTGAAGAAAGGGTCGGAAGGAGTGGTACATGCCTGTAGTCCCAGCAACTTAAGAGGTTGAGGCAGGAGGATTGTACATTCAAAGCAAGACTCAGCAACTTAGTGAGGCCCTAAGCAACTTAGGGAGACCCTGTCTCAAAATAAAGCATTGAAAATGAAGAAGGGGGAGCTGGGGATGTGGCTCAGTGGTTGAGTGCCCCTGGTTCAATTCCTGATAGAAAGAAAGGAAAGGAAGGAAGGAAGGAAGAAAGAGGGAGGGAGGGAGGCAGGGGAAAAAAAAGAGAAAGAAAGAAAGGAAGGAAGGAAGGAAAGAAAGAAGGAAGACTCTAGAAGGTGGCATTTGTGTGAGGGGGCAGGGTCAAGGAGTGGTTTCAGTATTCAGGTCCAAGGAGGTTGTCTGGCTGAAAAGAGGGACAAGGTTCAAGGCCAAAGACAGCAGCATCCAGTGAAGAGGGGTCACAGCCCCACTGACTCTGCTTTCTCTGGCTACAACCCACTCACTTCATTATTAGGCCCCAACCCTTTCCAGAGGGTTGACCTCCAGAAAGGTACAGCCATGTCAAATCTGGGAAACCCTGTTGCCTTATTTAGAAAAAGAAACTTTGTAGATGTAACTAAGCTAAGAATCTTGAGATGGAATCATCCTGGAATATCAGAGTAGACTCAAAATCTGAGGACAAGTTTCCCTCTAAGGAAAAAACAAATAGAATCATGGTTGGCAGGGACTGGGGGAGGGGGAATGGGAGTCACCAATTGGTGGACATGACGGTTCAGGCTGCACAGTGAATAAGACAGAGATCCGCTGTAAGGCAGTCAACAATACTGCACTGTCCACTTAACCATTTGTCAGCAAGGTAGATCTCACGTTTTCTGTTCTTGTCAGGAGGAGAAGAAAAAGGGAGGCAGGAAGGGAGGCTCAAGGAAGAGGCAGAGGAAGATTTGAAACACAGAGAGAAGTCCAAGTGATAACAAGGACGGAGACTGGACAGGCAGCTATGAGGAGGGCCAGCAGCTACCAGAAGCCAGAAGAAGCAAGAAAGAGCTTTTCTCCTAGAACCTAAGGAAGGCTTGCAGCCCTACCAGCACCTTGACTTTGGATTCTGGTCTAAAAATGCAAGAAAATAAACCTCTGTTGTTTTAGGCCATGCAGTTCATGGCAATCTGTTACGTCAGCTCTAGGAAATTAAAAGACCCCCTTTCAAAGTTTCCATCCTGCCCCGTGGGCCAGGGAGACCACATGTAGCACATAAGTGTTTCCCGTTCAGAGCCCACGGGTTTCCATTTCCCCAGCAGTGTTGTCTTTTGGCAGCTCTTGGGCCTCCATGGGGTGGAGAGTCATGTGACCACGCCGCCTGATACTGTGCTGCCAGCACCCACCAACCCGGGCGCAGGAAACATGGCAGAGGCTCTGTCTGTCTTCCGATGCTCCTGACACTGCCGACAAGGCTTCGGGCTGCCTCTATGACTTCTGGGACTGTCAGCCCCCATCAGAGCTTCAGATGCTGCCTCTTAATGAAGGTGCTGGTAGCCAGGCTATGTGTCCACCAACAGATGAGTGGATGAAGACCATGTGATCTCTACACACAACGGAGTGGTGGTAGTCAGCCATAAAGAAAAATGAAATTACGTCATTGGCAGGAAGATGATGGAACTAGAGACCATCATGTTCAGTGAAATAAGTCAGACTGGAAGGTGAAGGGTCCTACGTTTTCTCCCATACACAGAAGTTGGAGAGGAAAAAGGCAAAGGCGGGGGTGTCTCATAAAAATCAAAGGGAGCTCAGTAGAGAAAAAGGACCAAGGGGTAGGAGACGGGGAAGAAGGGGAAAGTGGTGGGGAGTGATATTGGCCAAATTACATTGTTATATTGTGTACTGTGTGCAATCCCATCAGTATCTACAACTACAATGCACCGATAAAGAAATATGGGGAAAAACAGATGCTGGTATCATCCACCACGCGGGAACTTCAGGAAACTCTCCCATGGGGACCTAAAACATCTGGCACCAGTCTGGCCAGGATTCTTCTTCTTCACATGCACAGGGGCAACAGATAAATCCAGGGTGATCCCCCTTTCCTCCAAGGTCTCTTCATGTCTGCATTGAAGGAAGGGAGATGCTCGCTACACCCACACTGCAGGCTCACACCTCCTCTACTGTAGAAAGGATCTTTGCGCCTCTGAAATGTTCATTTCCATGAACAGACTAAAGAGAAACATATCCTGTCCCAAACACAGCCAAAAGAAATCTCACTGACTTCCATTTTGTGTCCACAATTTCTGTACCAATGCAAATAATAACAACGGACAAGAGAGGACCATCTGTTTACCGGAGCTTCAGACGAGAGAGCTTTGGCAGTGAAATTGTATTTGAGCATTTCACGTGGTAGGGAATAAAACCTGGAAGACTCTTCACCATTCTTTGTTTCTTGGGGCCCAAAATATCACTGACATTAAGAAAAATAGAATAGTCAGGCCCAGAGAAAGGAGATTTGTAAAGTGGGCATTCTGAAAAGTCAGTAGGAACGCCACCCTCACATCACAATCCACAGCACTGAAGCTGGACACCCGTGGTCTCAGCGCCACAGAGTGACTGTAGAGAAATGAAAAATGGACTATTTTGACACACAGCACCTTCTCTTCTCAGAACAAAGACATACGTTCACAAGAGCTAAAGCTAAGGAGAAATCTGAAAGATAGGTAGATCTGAGTTGCCCCTGCCCTCAAGGCCTGGAACTCTGTTATGGGTCCAAGCTCATGTGGCTGACTCCTTCTTCCCTAAGGATGAACTGTTTTCAAGAAGCTCCATGATGGATGGCAAAAACAGCTATCTGCGGCTCTCCCTACTAGCTGTCTTTCCAGGGAGAGTCCAGAGGAGGCAGGTTTAAACTGGGTGACTTACTACACAGGTCCAGAACAGCCCCATAGTCTCTGCAGGAAAACAGGAAACTCACCCTCAACTCTGAGAGCCCCTTTTTCTGCTAACTAAAGGTAATAAGAGGTTGTAGTCATTAAGCACCTATTACATGCCACCCCTGTCATAGACATTACCTCATTTGATCATTTCCCTGCAGGAAAGGTTTCATTATTCCTGTCTTACCCTTTCTGCTGTGCCCCATCCGCCTATTGGGGACAAGATTGCAGGCATCCAAAGCGGAACACGAGAAATATTCTGGCCGATAAACATCAGCTGCTGCAACAAGTCCTAGGGCAGGGTGTGTCCGAGGCCAGAAGTTTTCATTCTTTCTCAAAACACAAAGACCACAAATTAGAGGGCACCCAGTCCTGACAGTGACGTCAGCATCTGCTCCCCGGCCTATTTTCTTTAATAACCGAGCTATTTTTCCCTGGCAGAGAACTCTTTGAATCCAACACAAAAGTTGGGTCTAGCACCTTCTATCAGCATCTGGTGACTGATGGGGTGGGAACAGACCGTGAAGGTTGGAAAGTGAGAAATCACTGACATTGAAAGCACAGCCAGGCTTTGCAGCAAGCACTCAGCTGAAATCGTCATATACGTGGTCCTCGGCATCTGGTAAAAAGTTCCAGTCCGGGGGCAGAAAGTGGGAAGAGACCACCGTTCCCATGGTAACAAGACAAAGTCAGATCAGCTACAAAATCAAAGCTTGTCCAAAAACCCACTAGAGAAGTGATGACGTAAAGAAACCTAAATGAACTAAATTCCGGAAAGTGACAAACTTTCCTAGGGGAGAAAGAACAGAGAACACCACAGGCAGGGGAAAGACAAGGCAGCTGTAGCCCATGAGGCCTAAGTGCAGGTGCGGAGCCTGGGTGGAGCAGAACTCCAGGGCGAGGCTGCTGTGCAAGCCAGCCTCTCAGCTGAAGGCCTGGAGCCCGAGGGAGAGAAGGGAGGGCGGGGGAGGGGCTCGGGGAGGGGCTCGGGGAGGGGTCCTCGGGAGAGGGGTCCCCTCACCCCCGCCCAAGTGCAAGAAGACTTCCTCTGGCCCAAGGCAAGGGCCTCCGACCACAAAGGGTAGGACCAGAAACTCCAAGGAGAATCCCTCAGAGCACTTAGCAACAGTCCTCAAAAAATGGGAGCAAGCAAGAGAACTGGAGAATTCCCTACCAGGTGCTGCAGGGCCTTCCCAAGAGCACCGCAGTGGGCTTTCAGAGGCCGGGCAGGGCAGCAGGATGCAGAGGAAGCTCTTCAGTAGTGGGTACCAGTCGCAGAAGACAGGTGTGCACAGTAAAGGGAACGAAAGAAAACAAAAGCTGACATATATACACACACGTTTCCCTGAGAGACCACTGACCAAGGCCAGCAGAAGCACCGTGGGATGGGGTGGATGGTGTAAGAGACATGATAACAAAAGCAGGAAAGCTGAGAAGACTGAAGCACGTTGTGTCGCCATGAAGTTCTCCTATAGCCCGTGAGGATGGACACTGTTGTTATTTGAAGGTAGACTTCTTATTGGTGCATGGTGATGCTTCATAATAGTGGGACTCAATATGCCGTCTTCACACATGGCCCTGACATCAGTTGACCCACCTCGCTGCCCTGTACCTTCCCTTTGCTTCCCCGCCTCCCTCCTCCTCATCTGCTTTTACCACTCTGCTGATCACCCCTTCTATTATTATTAACTAATGTGCTCTGACTATATATGTATAAGCGGACTTGGTTGTGGTATGAACATGGACATAGTGTAATTTGGTAGATGTCGTTCCCCAGTATGTCCCCACATCCTGCCCTCCACCCCCCCTCTACTCTCTTGGTCTCCCTGGTCATTTGAAGGTAGACTCTTAAAAGATAAAGACCAATTTCTCAATCTTCAGTGCTCCAGTTCTCAATCAGGGGCAATTTTCACCCAGAGCACATTGGCAATGTCTGAAAATACTGTTTTGAGTAGAGACTGGGATGCTGCTAAGTATCCAACAATGCACAGGACAGTCTCATACAACAAAAAATTGTATGACCATACTCCCAAGGTTGAAAAACTGCTCTCTAGAGCAAACACTAAAAGATAGCACCATGATGCATCCACTCTGGAAAACAGTGTGGAGAGACCTCAGAAAACCTGGAATGGAACCACCATTTGACCCAGCTATCCCACTCCTCAGCCTATACACAAGGAACTTAAAGTCAGCATACCACAGTGACATAGCTACATCAATGTTCATAGCAGCTCAATTCACAATAGCTAAGCTATGGAAGCAACCTAGACGCCCTTCAACAGATGACTGGATAAAGAAAATGTGGTATATATACACAATGGAATATTATGCAGAGCAGTGACTGAGATTGGGGTTCTCTGATGACCTCATGGCTGTGGTATGCCTGGTGCCTGGGAATGTCTCTGTGCAATGGCACAGAATGCTTATCTGCTGTAGCCAAGACCTGCATGAAGAGGTCCTGTGCAAGAGTCCTATAAGCTCTGACCTTGATCTAAGACACACGGCTCCCAGGAATAGAGGAATTCTTATGTTAGACAACCACAGTGTTTCACCAGCTCTGCTTCTCCTGTTCCTACCTGCTTTACAGTAACTTTTAACAATGGCCTTTCTTGAGAACTACATAAAGCTCCTAACATTGCACTTTGCAAGTGTGGATTGCAACTGCAGAAAAGCTTCCATAGATTTCCTGGTTTCTGTAACTTTACTGAATACAAAGAATAATACTTGCATAGTCTTTAACCTGATAATGAGAAATGCATTAAAAAAAAGATTTCTGGCATAACTCTTTAGATCTGCATCTCCATCAGAGAGCAGAGCTCCACCTGATTCCAGCTTAATCTTCAAACTCTGTGTTTGTGAATCTTTATTTTTCTAATCCCCCTTTGCCCCTCACCGGAACAGTGAGTTTGGTCAGGCTGGTCTCAGCAGAATATTACTCAGCTATAAAAAGAATGAAATTATGGCAGTAAATAGATGAATCCAGAGACTATCATGCTAAGTAAAATAATCTAATCCCCAAAAACCAAAGGCTGAATGTTCTATCTCATATGTGGATGCTAACATACAATAAAGGGGTGTGGGGAGGCAAGAATAGAAGTTCACTGTATTAGACAAAGGGGAATAAAGGGAAGGGATGGGGATGGGGATTGGAAAGGGAAAGAATGAATCAGACATAACCTTCCTATGTTCATACATGAATACACAACTACTGTAACTCCACATCATGTACAACCTCAAGAATGGGAAGTTATACTCCATGTATGTATGACATGTTGAAATACACTCTACTAGTCATGTGTAATTAAAAAGAACAAATAAAACTTTAAAAAATAGTACCATGAGACATGAAGAAGAAGAAAACAGGAAAGGACAATGGGACAAGTACAAAATAACAAAGCTATAGATTTAAACTAAACCATGTTGATGATTCTATGAAGTATAAATGGATGGAGCACACCAGTTAAAAGGCAAGGATAATAGACTAGATTTAAAAAAGCAAAACTCACCTATTTGGTGGTTTTGAGAAATATGTTTAAGATATACTGACACAGAGAAGTTAAAAGCAAAGGGTAAAAAGATAAACCTTCCAGATATCACACATAGCAAAGTTGGTGTAATGGCTTTCTCTCAGCAAACATAAGAAATACTATATGATACAAACAAGGTCATTTCAAAGCATCAATTCATCAAAAAGACATAACTCCACACATGTGCACCTGCAGAGCTGCAAATTATATGAAGGAAAAATTCACAGAACTAAAGGGGAAAACAGATAAATTCACACTCACAGTTGAGGATTTTTCTCCCAGTAAGTTATAGAATATATAGACCAAAAATAATAATAATGACAATAACAACATTAACAACCAAATTGCCTAACAGCTTACAAAACACTACATCCCACAACTGTAGAATATACATTCTCCTTAAATACATGTGGAACATTCACCAGGACTGACCATATGTTGGATCAAAGAATAAATTTCAATACATTTCAAAGGATTATAATTGTACAAAGTATGTTCTCTGGTCATATCTGTATTAAGTAAAAAGAAGTAACAATAAGATATCTACAGAATTACCACCAAGTATTTGGAAATTAAGCAGTGTGGTTCTAAGTATCTCATAATTCAAAATCATAGAGCCAGGTATGGTGGCACCCAACTGTAATCTCAGTAGCAGGAGGCTGAGAGGCAGAAGGATCAATAATTCAAGGCCCGCCTAGGCAATTTATTGAGAATTTGTCTCAGAATAAAATAGTTGAAAGGGTTGGGGGTGTAGTTCAAGGGTAGTATGTCCCTGGGTTTAATCCCCAGTATAGAAAAAAAATCATGAAAGATATTTTAAACTAAATGATAGTGATATAGCAAATTATGGAATGCAGCTAAAGCAAAGCATAGAGGAAAATTCATAGCTTTAGATGCCTATATTAAGAAGTAAGGTGAAAACTAATCATCTAATCTTGAATATCAGGAAACTAGAAAGAGAAGATCATGTAATAAGTAGAAGAAAGGGAATAAAACTAAGAGTAAAGAAAATGAAATGGAAAAAAGGTTAAAGAGAAAATTTAAAAGCCAAAATTTAGTTCTTTGATCAGGATAAAATAAAATGCTAAAATGCTAACATGATTAATAAAGAAATAAAGAGAGAAAATAGAAATTACCAACATAAGAAAGGAAGAAAAGGATATCACTCAATATCTCATAGACATTAGAAAGACAATAGGGGATATTATATACTGTTATGCTAATAAATTTGGAAAACTAAGATAAGTGGGCAAAACTTATAACAAGAATTAGAGAATCAATTGATCCATATCTATTTTTTCATAATTTGGTTTATTACCTAAAACCTTCCAGAAAAGAAAAATCCAAGCCCAGATAACTTCACTTATAAATTCCATCAAGTATTTAAGGAAACTATAACATCACATTTATACAAACATTTCAACCCATTTTTAAGCCAGCATGAACCTCTTGTATTTGATTTTCCATTTCATTCTTCAGCTTTGGGAAATTTTCTGATATTATTTCATTGAAAAGATTGTGCATTCCTTTCCTTATGGAAAAAAAAATGGAAGAAAAAATGAAACTTCTTCAATCTGATTGAAATAATCTACAAGAAAGCTGCAATGTTAGTGTTATATTTCACGATGAAAATTTTACTTATAATATCAGGAACAAAGTAAAGATGTCTGTTCCCACCACTTTCTTTAAACATTATAGTGGAGATCCTTGATAGTACAATAAGCAAAGAACAAGGAACAAAAGCATGCAAATTGGAAAATGAGCAGTAAATCTGTCATCATATAAGGAATCACTACGTATGCAGAAAATTCTGGAACTTTAAAAAATTACTAAGCAATTTTACTAAGTTTTCAGGATACAAGTTCATCTATTAAAAAGTAACATTTCTAAATATTTGCAACAAATAATTTAAAATGAAAATTAAAAATCAATATTATTTACAATAACAATTTCAAAAGATTAAATATCTGGGAATAAACTAGCAACACCTCCACACTAAAAACTACAAAGAAGTACTTAGAATAATAAATACAAGGAGAGACACGTTGGACTTAGGCATTCAAAAAGTCAATAGGTGGGCAAAGAAACTGAGCAGACAATTCTCAAAGGAAGAAATACGGTCAACAATTATATGAAAAAATGTTCAACATCTCTAGCAACCAAATGCAAATTAAAACTACATTGAGTCAGGCAAGGTGGTGCATGCCTGTAATCACAGTGACTTGGGAGGCTGAGGCAGGAGGATCAAGAGTTCAAAGCCAGCCTCAGCAAAAGCAAGGCACTATGAAACTCAGTGAGACTCTGTCTCTAAATAAAATACAAAATAGGGCTGGGCATGTAGCTCAGTGTCAAGTGCCCCTGAGTTCAATCCCTGGTACCAAAAGAAAAAACTACATTGAGCTTCACCTCACTCCAACCAGAATGGCAATTATCAAGAACACAAGTAACAATAAAAATTGGCAAGGATATAGGAAAAAGGGTATACTCATACATTGTTGGTGGGACGGCAATTAGTGTAACCACTTTGGAAAGCAGTACTGAGGATCCTCAAAAAACAAGGAATGGAACTACCATTTGACCCAGTTATCCCACTCCTAGGTATAGATCCAAGAGAGTTAAAAATCAGCATACTACAATGACACAGCGACATCCATGTTTATAGTAGCTCAATTCACATTAACTAAGCTATGGATCCAAACTAGATACCCATCAACTGTTGAATGGATATACATATAATGGAATATTACTTAGTCATAAATAAGAATGACTTTATGACATTCACTAGAAAATGGATGAAGTTGGAGACTAGCATATTAAAAGAAATAAGCCAATCACCAAAAAACAAAAGTCAAACATTTTCTCTTATATGTGAATGCTAACCCACAACAAGGGGCAGGAGGAGAAGAATAGAAGTTCAGCGAAATAGACAAAGGAGAAGGAGGAAAGGAAAGGAGGAAAATAGGAAAGACAGTGGAATGAATGAATCTGACATGACTTCCCTATACACATGTATGAATACACCACAGTGAATCTCCACGTCGCGTACATCCATTGAGACTGGGATCCAAATTAGAATGAAATATATTCCATGATTGTATAAGTATAGCAAAATAGATGGTACTATCATGTATAACTACAAAGAACAAATTAAAAAAAGGCAATAGGACTAGCTATTCATTCCCCTAAAATAAGCTATAGACAAAAAGCCCAACTTAAATCCTGGCTGACAAGTCAATTCTAGAATTTATGTGAAAGATAAAAATCCCAGATGGCCAAAACAATTGGAGAAGAGAAAAATAAAGCTGGAAGATCTTAATTTCAAGACTCACGAAAAACCTACAGAAATCAAAACAGTGTCGTAATGACATGAAGACAAGCAAATAGATCAGTGGAACAAAATTAAACGTTCAGAAATAGACCCACATATACAATATCAGTTGATTGAACCATAGTTCCAAATCAAGGAAATGAATAGAGAAAAGTTATTTCAACAAACATTGTTGGAACAACTGCATATTCATATGGGAAAAATGAATATATAAAGAATTCTTAAAACTAACAATAAAAACAATCTAATTAAAATGGGCAAAGGAATTGAGTATACACTTCACAAAAGTAAATACTAATGGTCATCCCTAAAAACCAAAGGTCAAGTTTTTTCTCTGATATGCAGATGCTAATTCATAATAAGGGGAGTGGGGGCTAGGGAAGGAGGTACTTTGGACTAGGCAGAGGGGAGTGAAGGGAGGGGAGGGGGCTTGGGGTAGGAAGTACAGTAGAATGAACCAGACATTATTACCCTGTGTGCATATATGATTACACAACCAGCGTGCTTCCACATCATGTACAACCAGAAGAATGAGAAGTTATACTCCATTTATGTATGATGTGTCAAAACACGTGCTACTGTCATGTATAATTAATCAGAACAAATTTTTAAAAATACGAATGGCCACTAAACACAGAAGAAAGAAGCTCAACCTCATTCATCTTCAGAGTGATATCATTTAATACCATCAAGATGTCTTAAATTTTTTAAACCAACAATAATAAAAGGTTGAAAAGGAACTCTCGTTCATTGCTGGTAGGAGTGTATAATGGTACAACCATTTGGGGGAACTGTTTTCTAGTTTCTTCTAAAGGTAAGCACAAATCTACCCAGATAACCCAGCAGTTCCATGCCTAGGTATTTAACCAAAGTGAATGAAAAAAGAGATCTATGAAGATATTTATACAAAAAAATTCATAGCAATGCTGCCCTTCCTCACGGGGGGCTGTGAACAGAGAAGCGAATGAGATGTTATGCGGGTGATATGGATGAGTTAATGATAGATAGATACACACACACACAGGTGCAGGGGGGACAGTTCCAGCTTCGATGAGATTTTCAGAGAACTGTGATCCCTTGGAAAGAGGTGGAGAGCAAACCCTCTGGTCTTCATTCTCTCTCCCCTCTTGGCCACTGGACATGACTCCACCTCTTCCCTGGATTCCAGTGACTCTCACACTATGAAATCTTGAACCAGTTACCCTCACTGAGTTCTTCATCCCTGAAATGAGAGATAATAAACTCATAACATCTACCCTGCAGGGTTGTCATGAGAACTAATTGCAGAGAAAACCAAAAGCCAACCTGCCATGTAAGAGACCGGACAGGTCCCATAAAGTGCCAGATCACCCACACCATTCCCTCATGACTGTACCTCTGACTCCAAACTTCCACCCACTAGGGGCAAGCAGCCATCTTGGAACGTGGGTCACGCTCTCTGCTGCATTCCCACAGGGGTTGAACTTCCCTTACGGTGGCCGTTATGGCTGTGTGTGCACCTGTCTGCCTCCCCCAGTGAATGGGAGCTCCTTAAAGGCAGTATCTTTAAAAGCCAAAATTACGGCAGAAATTAGTCCAACTCATCTGAATACAAAAGGGCCGGCATTAAAGAGAGGCAAAGGAAAGCCATGTGATTTCTGGATCAGATCCTGCCTGTATTTAAAATGTTGATATTTTGTTCATTGTAGTTTTTGGCATTTATGTTGCTTTTTAGAGATGTGTTGCATTAAGATATTGTTTATCTGAGTTCATTGATATTCCCTAAAATTTGTAGCCAAGATCAGTTCCTTACTCATCCTTAGTCCTGGCCCTGAATTAGTAGCCAGCAGGTCTGGGATTCCCATCTCTGATTCCATACTGCTTCCTAAGGTCAAAGAGAGACAGTATTCACCCTCTCGAGGAGTTCACAGTCTGATGACAGAGTGACGGACAGTTATAACAGTAGGGACATCTGCCAGCATGAACATCACCACAGGGGACTGTGAACAGAAAGGAGAGCAGATGTCCACCCCTGCCTGAACTTCTCAAGGAAGAGTCCACCAAAGAGGAAAGGTCTGAACTTACCGCAGTTCCCTGGGGGGGTTAACCCAGTCGCCTTCGAAGGCTGCAGCAGCACCAGTAAATTTGGAACAATTGTGTATCTCCATCTATGTTCTATTGCCTTTTACCTTTTGGTGTATTTCCTTATAAATTCTGAGCCCAAGGACAAGGCTGAGTGACACACCACGTGAATGCAGGAGCCAGAGGGTGAATGAGTGAATGGGACCGGCTCAGCCTCCAGTGTCACCGCGCCGGCAGATGGCACTGGCTCGGGAAAGGACTATAGCTCCGCGTTCACCACAGCAAAAATACCATCTGCACCCCACCGTGCAGGCTGGAGACACCGGGGTAGGAGGCGTCCGTGAGGAGGTGACATAAGCAACCCCTGCCAGGTTCAAGCGCAGCAGAGGACAACTGCAAAAGCAGCCACTCCTCCCTGGAAGAGGGCAGCCCCATCCTGGAGGAGGAGGCTGGGGAACCAGGTAATGAGTGTGTGACTAGCAACTAGCTCACTTCCCATCAGTAATGGGGCAGTGAAACCTCGCCCCTGGGTGGAGCATTGAAAGAATATTGGAGCAAGATACTTCCCCCCGTGCTGGCTCCCAAGGCAGCCCGTGAATGTCAGCTCTGCTTTCTAACAGACTTTATTCCAAAGATTAGTTTTAGGTTTAGAGTAACATTGAGGAGAAGGTGCAAAGATTTCCCATATGCCCTCTGCCCCCACCTAGGCAGTCTCCCCTCTTCACCTCCCAAAGGGGTACACATCATAATTGCCCCAAATCTATTTTGCAGTGTACATTCTTTGGGTGTCAACTAATGCACAGCGACACATATCCACTATCCCAGCCTCAGCCTACAGCATGGTTCCACTGTCCTGGAAATCTTCTGTGTTTCACCTGTTCACACCTCCCCCTCCACAGCCCCTGGCAACCACTGATCTGTTCACCATCTATAGTTTTTGCCTTTTAATTAATTCTATATTCAATTCACTTTCTCAACCAGGAAAATAAAATATAGTTCCAATCTAATTATCACCAGGGGTGCCTCAGAGCCCAAACATGATAGCTATGTGCAAACGCGACAGAATCCGCACGTGCTTCTTACTGGAGTCCCAGGGTCTGGGCCAGCTCTCCATTCATTAACCACTTCCCTTCTGCAAGGGACCAGACCTCTCGATTCTGCTTCTTCATCTGAGTAGTGGGGATAATAATGGTGGTGGGGACCGACAGCTCTTTGAGAAACATAAAATTCATTGCAACTTCTCTCATTCACTTATTGATGGCGTCCACTCTTTGGAGACTTCTAAAAGCTAGGAGCTGTGCCTCCAGAGCTCACGTGGTGCCACGGTAATTCTGTGAGGCAGAAACTGAGCTCAGAAATGTAGGTGATATTCCAGGTGTCAAAGTTGTTAAGAGGCAAGCTACCTCCAAACCTCGGGGTGCCTGACTCCAAAGCCTCTATTTATTCCACTACTACCAAGTGACTCATTGAACAAGGCAGCAAGGTCTGCATCTGGAGGCAACAGTGAAAAACAAAATGTTTTTAACTCCTGCCCAGGTGAACCAGGGAGGACTTGATACTTGAGCCAGGTCTTGGTGCCTCTGTCCCATGTTGGCTGCTAAGGGCTCTCACTGCAACCTTTTCCAAAGAACTGCCTGCAGCAGACAGAAGCCCCCTGACCTAACTGTGCCTGAGAGCTTTTGCATCCTCCACGCCACCCCCGCCCCAATCCAAGAGCAACCCCCAGTCAATGCCTGACCACTTCAGAGCAGAAAAGCTACATCCTAATTCCCAGGGTGCTCTCGGCCTGCAGAGTTCTGTGTGGGATCAGGCTGAGGATAGGTCTCCGCAGAAACCATCCTTTGATGGCTTCGTCCTCTGCCTTCTCCAGTCTCCCTCATCTCCTTGCAGCTTTTTTTTCTGAGAGTATTCCTTCGATTAACCACACACATCCTCCCCAGCTCAGGTTCTGCTCCCGGAAACCTGACCCAAGACAATCTTTGGAATGAGTGGAAATGTTTTATAATTAAGAAAAGAACACTTCAGTAAAATGGAATATCTTCAAATTAAAAAAAAAAAAAGAAAGAACTATCAAAGCCTCTTCATTGTGCCAGGCACAGCAGTATGCGCTAGAGAAAATACACAATCAAACACACACCCAGCTTCCAGCAGGAAGAGGGCTTCAGCGAGTCCTTAACAGTGTGGAGATTCCTCAAAAGACAAGGAATGGAATAACCATTTGACCCAGTTATCTCATTCCTAGGTATATATCCAAGGGAGTTAAAATCAGCGTACTACAGGGACGCAGCCACACCAATGTTTATAGCAGCTCAATTCACAAGAGCTAAGCTATGGAGCCAACCTAGGTGCTCCTCAACAGATGAATAGATAAAGAAAATGTGATGTATATAATGGAATATTACTCTGCCATAAAAAGAGAATGACTTTATGACATTTGCTGGTAACTAGATGAATCTGGAGACTATCAGTCTAAGTGAAATAAGCTAATCACACACACAAAAACCAAAGGTTGAATGTTCTCTCTGATATGTGGATACTAACACACAACGTGGTGGGGGAGGGAGAAGAACAGAAGTTCAGTGGATTAGACACAGGAGAATGAAGGTAAGGGGGATGGGCCTAGGAAAGACAGTGGAATGAATCGGAGATAACATTCCTGTGTTCATATACACCACAGTGAATGTCCACGTCATGTGGAATCCTAATAAGACATACTTCATGTTTGTATAAATACATCAAAATATGTGCTACTGTCATGTACAACTAAAAAGAATAAAGTTTTTAAAAAATAATAGAGGGGTCTAATGAGCAAAGATGTCATCAGGATTGCACTTGAGAAAGGCATCTCTTGTCCTGACAGGACCAAGAGAGGATCATTGGATTGGAAGGAAAACGCCAAAGGCAGAGAAATAGACCACAAGATGATGTTACGGTCCAAGGGATTCAGTGAACTGGAGGAGGCAGATTGGAAGGGAAGGGGCACAAGATTAGGGCAAAACAAGTGACTTAAAATGCCCAACGTTCACTGATGATACCGTTAAGCTGCTTCGTAATCTGTTCCTGATGCCTTTCTCTTCCCAACGAGTGCTTATTCCAGGTCTCAGCATACAAACAACTCTGAACTCAGTTCACCTGGGAGCCCCTGGGCACCACGCCCTGTGCTGGGTGCTGGACCTGCCCTGCAGCACCCACAGTCTGCTGGACACAAGGCCTTGGGCGTCTGCCCTGGGGATTAAAAACAAGCCCCAGTAGTCTTTTCCTTCCAATACCAGTCTCCAACCTCCACAATCTGAATGCTATTTCTCCTTTAATGGACTTTAATCCAATGTGTCACTGATGTATAGTGTTATTTGGGCAAGACCAGAAAGTCCTGATGACCCAGTGGTTTTATGAAGCCTGGTGCAGTGTGAAGACCGTGGGCTTCAGCCTCAAAAAGACCTAGGGTCAAATCCCAGCTCTGTCCCTGGCTTGCTGCTCATCCTCCACCAACACGTAACCTCTTCCAGCCTCGTTTTCTCATTTAAAAACCTGAGGACTTACTAGCTACCTTTAAAGGTGTTTGAGAGAATCAACTGGAATTCATGAAATAGAAGGCTTGGAGGAATGCCTGGCTCAAAGTAGATGCTCAATAAATGCAAGCAATTCGATTGCCGTTGTTTAAATCCCTCTGCAGTGATTTCCACAGGGACCCAGGGGAGATGCAGATGTCCAGCCAGATTCTTTATCCAGTCTTTCATCTCTTGATTTGCCAGTCGCTTGTTTTGTTCAAAGGACAACTGTTGAAAACAGATGTCACCATGTGCCATGAGAGCTGGTATGTGTTTGGGGACAATCATTGGCTCAGGCAGGCCAGGTGGCATCTGAAAAATGCATAGGAAATACGTGTCCTGGCATGATACTCTGAGAAGTCAGCCTGTTCCCTCTGTGGCTTCTTTTTCAAAGCAAGAAGTTGACATCCGTCCATGTTCCACATACCTAGGATGCCAGACAGACCACCAGCGGGTGGGGTCCGTGTTCGAAGGGTTCAGTGTCTCAACTGCACCAGAGGCCAGGAATCTCAGGGACAAGAGGTCAACCCACTACTCGGTTACCCTGCGAGGTCCCTGCCTGCCCTGCAAGCGGACAGAAGCCAAGGTGGCATCTCTGTGCCCTTACTCCCTACTCAGAATCTCTTCTCATTTTGCTTTTGTTTTTTAGTATTGGGAACTGAACCCAGGGATGTGCCACCACTGAGCTACACCCCAGCCCTTCTTATTATGAGGCAGAATCTCACTCAGTTACCCAAGCTGACCTTGAACTCACGATCCTCCTGCCTCAGGTAGCTGGGATGACAGGCAAGAAAAGCCATTGCCCCCAGTCTTCCTCAGGATCCTAAGTTCCAGGGGCCTCAACAGCTTTGCCAGTTTAGCTCAACATAAGCTGGTGCCTGAAATCCCAAGGCCATCAGCCATTCCCTAAGCCCCTAACTGTCCCACCCCAAAGTCCCATCCAGGCCCATCCTGGAGGCTGTTCATGTCTCGCCTAGACCTCCTCCTCCTCCTCCTGCGGCTCCTGAGGTCTCCCTGAGCCTCAAAGGAAGAGACCCGCAAGCCACCCCCTCCAGAGCCCCTTCATGAACCTTCTGGGGAGCCCCAAGCTTCTGCACCTTGAGGTGGGTGGCAAGCGAAGGTGACGGACATGTAATCAACACAAATCCATCCAGCTGTACAGGGAAGGTCGGTGCCATTGACACACTTGGCCGTGTATGTTATTCCTCAGTGGGAACAGGGCAGGGGGGAACTGGCCTCGTCCTGGCAGTCAAACTTTTAAAAATAAGGTGAAAAACTAAGATGGCAGACCCAGTACTAAGCCCTGCACACTGATTCCAGCCTCGCCTCCACTGGCTCCGGGGAAGGAGGCCAGCTTCTGGCCTGAGGTGAGAGCGTGCTTAAAAGACAAAGCGGAAGTGGTTGGCCTTGTCCGGCTCCAGACAAGTGCCAGCTCTGGCTCCAGGCGGGTCCTCGGTGCAGACGGGACAGCCTCACGTGGACACGCGCTGAACACTTCCCAAACGCACTTTTCCACTCCTAGGCCTCTTGAGGGAAGAGGCTGCGTTATAAAGACAAATAGGGGGAGCTGGGGAGATAGCTCAGTCGGTAGAGTGCTTGCCTTGTAAGCACAGGCCCTGGGTTCAATCCCCAGCACCCCCCAAAAAAAAAAAATAATAATACAAGACAAATAGGTCCTGAGGAGAGGGCCTCGGCCTGAGGCAGGATCCTCACCTCCTCAAAAAGCTGATGCTTTTAGGCCTCCTGGCTTTGTATGAGGAACCTCACTAGGGAAGTAGAAGGGTCATGGCAAGAGGGCCCGCCCACCGCACCGCTGACATGCCAGCAAGCTTTTCAGTGCCACAGGCAGGCTAATTTAAGGCAAATGTTTTGCTGTAAGGTGGTTGATGAAAAAAAATCCAACACACACGTTCCCAGATGTCTGCTCATCAGTGGGCAGGATGGCCAGAAAGAATGTCAGGCAGCAGAAACAGCCTATGATGGACGTCGGGGCCTTTTCCGAATCTTGGGTCTGACACCGAGGCTGTGTGACTTCAGCCTGTCTCTACGCCTCTCTGGGCATCAGTTTCATCACCATAAAATAAGACAACTGAACGAAATTACTTTTCCCCCAACTTCAGTCCTGGGAGCCCTTTCCTCACTGCTCCTCATATTGACACACACCACCTTGTGATTTTTGTCACATCCACATGTCATTGGCACTGCTTAGGTAACATTTTGGTTAAAACTGCCTCACTTCCTTCCTTCCCCCCACCCTTGAAACTGATTTTGAAAGGAAACTTAGCAGAATTACCATGAATGGAAACCCCTGTCACTTGCCAGAACAGAAGGCAGCCACAAAAGTAAATAGAATAAAAACAGAACAATGCTTTTAATACTCTCTCCAAAACTGCTGCCTGTGAGACCCATCTCTCTGCAGCAGGAGGCTGGTAAATGGTAGAGAAGGTCAAGGAGAGTCCAGCACCCACCTGAGACTTCCCCCCGGCCAACCCAATGATGGACAGAGAACTTGAAGGGAAGAGCTTCTCGCAGCAGGACTGCTATCCGTGTCCTGTCTTGATCACCCAAATCTTCCCAAGACTCCTGTGGTTTAGGAAACAATCGCTAATTTCTAAAGTTGACTCTTATACCAATGTTCCCCTCTGGCCCTGCCGTAGGTTGAGTATAAATAGCAGAAAACCTGAGTTACCCGCGATTTTGAGAGAAATGACTTTAAATATCAAATGGAAACATTCTCAGGACATTTGCCAATTAGAAGGGCCTTGACCAGACATTAATAGGCAATAATCTGTGATTCCTGTAGTCACCAATTATCTTCAAATAACCACTTCTCAATGACCTGCAGTGCTTTAAAAAGAAACTTGTTCAACTCACACAAAGAAGTAGCAAAAGTGGAAAGGTGAAGAAAACTTAGGAAAGAAGAAAACCAAGACTGGTAATGAGGGCTATTCCCACCCTCATCTGATATCTATGCAGTCAGGACCAGTGACAGCCAGAGTTAAGGACATACTGTTCCTTGGACAGTCCTATGCTGGAGGAGGCCGTGCAGCATGCAGCCAGTCAATCCATCATGATGAATATCCACACAGTTTTTGAGTAAACTCTACTTCCCTAAAATCTTATTTGCGCCACTGATTTGCTTCAGAAAGCATTGTGCCAGTGTGCAAAGATAAATTTGACAGGAGTTTGTGTGGTCCAGTTAACACAACTTCCAACTTACTAGAGTTCAGGTAAATCATGGGACCTCGGACCCCTAGAAGTTGTGTGTGGATATTCATCATGATGGATTGACTGGCTGCATGCTGCACGGCCTCCTCCAGCATAGGACTGTCCAAGGAACACTATGTCCTTAACTCTGGCTGTCACTGGTCCTGACTGCATGGATATCAGATGAGGGTGGGAATAGCCCTCATTACCAGACTTGGTTTTCTTCTTTCCTAAGTTTTCTTCACCTTTCCACTTTTGCTACTTCTTTGAGTTGAACAAGTTTCTTTCTCTTTCTGGAATTCATTTCCCCCATTTAAAAAGAGGGAGGGGAAAGGATTGCTGGGCTAAAGTAAGAGTCGCATTTTTTTTCCGTAAAGGACCAGATAGTAGATATTTTCAGCTTCACAGGACGTACGGTCTCTGTTGCGACTCAATCACTGTAGCAATTCAGCAGCCGCAGCATGGCTGTGTCCCAATAAATCTTTATTTACAAAAACAAGTTTGGGACCAGATTTGGCCCCCAGGCTCAGAGATTGCCTTTCCTGGACTAGAGGATCTCAAACTTCCAGCTCTGAATTTCCTTGTATTGACCAAAGTCTGTCATATGGCAGAGTTGAGATTGAAACCCAGGTGTCTGAATTTTGAGTTCAGGACTCCTTCCTCCAGAACTGTCTAATCAACCAAGAAACCTGTAGCTAGAAGACAGTGCCTCCAAAGAGAACAGGAAGAATTTCTGTTACCACTTCAGATACAATTACTCTAAACTTTTTTTAGCCGTGGGGTGTTAGAGTCCATGAAGTTTCTTCCCCCATTGCTGAGAAATGTATTATTAGCGTGGGAGAGAAAAATCCCGGAGGGTGGGGAGAGGGGCAGATTTGGACCTTCATCAAAGTCCCGCTCCAAAAAGGGAATTATTTCCTCTCCACCTCACATATGCATGGCATGGTATGGTTTATCACAAAAGCACTTTCATATGTGTTATTTGATTTAATCTTCACAACATCCCTGGGAGGTGGGACTCATTTCTGTGGTTAAGGAAACAGAGGCTTTGAGCAACTGTGATCACTTAGTGATAACAGAGACAGGAGACAGTGGTCTGTGCCACTGTGCCATGGCTACATTTGATTGATTCATTCACTCATTCATTCACCTGTACCTCCAGGCAAATATTTCCCAGGCAATTGACAAGCAGGGGCTGGGTGATTAACATAAGCTGCATGGACCCTGCCCTCATGGAGCGTCTAGTCCAGTGGGAGTAAGAGAGAATGAACAGAAAAAGCAGCAGTTCGCTAAGTCATTAGGAACAGGGACGGTGCTAAGAAGCAGACAGACAAGGTGAGGTGATAGGGAAGGAGCTTCCTCAGGACAGGGATCAACAAAAGCTTCTGGAAGGGAAGTTGGTAGCAGAGCCTGGAAGGATAAGAAGAAGGTTGGTAAAGAGAAGAACATTAGGGGTTCAAGGAAATGAAGAAAAAAAGAGCCTAGGACTGGGGATCAAAGAGCTGGTTCCAAGATGATCATGCCACAGCTGTGAGCCCAGGGCCCCTGTGCACAGAATGACAAGGCCAGCACCTGCTGGCAGTGCCACTGGACTGCTCAGAGCTGGGACCCTGGCTCTTTTCATCGTATATAAGGCCTGGAGCAACTTC
Organism: Sciurus vulgaris; assembly: GCF_902686455.1. NCBI lineage: Eukaryota > Metazoa > Chordata > Mammalia > Rodentia > Sciuridae > Sciurus > Sciurus vulgaris. The sequence goes on from NC_136476.1 coordinate 66,023,723, forward strand.
TCCTGACTCAGTTACCTGGCTGGAAAAACAAGATGGTCATATTGGTACCTACCCTGCACGAAGGTGGTAGAGAGATTTAATCAGATTGTCCCTTAAAGCTTTAAGCACAGGGCTGGGGCTGTAGCTCAGTGACAGAGTGCTTGCCTAGCATGTGTGAGGCACTGGGTTCAATCCTCAGTGCCACAAAAAATAAATAAAATAAAGGTATCGTGTCCATCTACAACAACAAAAAAAATTTATGGTTCTTTTACTCTTTTGTTCTAATTAGTTATACATGACAGTAGAATGCATTGATATGTTTTGATAGATCATGCATAAATGAAGTGTAATCTCTCATCTTTCTGATTATACAAATTGTGGGATCACATCAGTCATGCAGTCATATATGTACATGAGGTAATAATGTCTGTTTCACTCTACTACAAAAAATATTTTAAAAAAAAGCTTTAAGCAGAGAGTCTGGCATCCAGTAAATGCAAAAAACATGGACAATCATGAGGACTAGAAGGACAGAGGAAAGAAAGGGAACATCTTTTAAGCTCCTGCTGTATGCCTGAGCTGGATTGAGTGTTTTCATTAGCCTCACAATCCTATTTCACAGGGAGAGTATAAATGGTCTTCTTGCCCAAAGTCACTTTATGATAAAGAGTGAGGCCAAGAGTAGAACTCAGGTCTGGATGAGACCATGAACCACAGTTTACCTGGCTTCTCACCATCATTCCAATGAAACATCAAGACCTAGTCCTGCTCTACAAGGAAGTCCCTGCACCCCACCCTGGTCCCTCAGGAGCCAAGATCCCTGGTGGAGGGGCCCCAGTTCTGTTCAAAGTGAATGCAGCATCCATCTAGGCATGTGAGGAGGGTTCCTGTTCCAGAGGAGGATCCAGGCTCCGTCCACCCATCACAGCCTCCATCTATCCATTGCAGTCTCCATCAGATGTCCTCCCTCATTGAGGGAGGTCACGTACTTTGCCTCCCAGGGTTTCCTGTGCTGTTCTTCCCATTCCATAAACAAGGATCCTAAGACTCAGAGGACAAAAGTGACCAGCTTGGAAGTCCAGTCACACACATGGGAAATGCAAACTCAGCCTGATTCAAGAGTTACGTCTTTTGATATTTTGTCAGGCTGTTTCTCCTTAAGGATAGCAAACTCTGGCACCTTAGGGACTTCACATTTTAATGGAGAGGAGAAAAGAAGGCAGAAGAGAAAGCATTTTCCCTCACACAGCACAAAAATTGAACTACTGGAGAAGCTATAACTAGTGAATCCTGAGTTTTTTCCTCTTTTCACTTCCATTTCCAGCCTTTAGTTCCAAGATGCTTAAAAAATTAACCAAATTGCATCTTAGTATTCTCACAAGAAATTTCATCAAGGGTCACACTTATTGTGTATCTACCATGAGCCAAGCACTGTGATAGGCATTTTCCCAACATCACCTCATGTAGCCTTGAAAAGACCTCATGGTCAGCAACACCAGCCTTATTGTAGAGGAGGAAGCAATACCCCAAGAGGTCAGGTTCCCACAGGCACAGAGTGGAGGCCCAGAGGGGAACCTGGGCCTAATTCGGAAGCTCTTGTTCTTCACACTGTCAGGCTGCCTCTCAAGAAAGGAATGGGTTTCACGTCACAGGAGGGAGTAACTGTGACCTGGTCATGGGAGGTGGTGACCATGGAAAATCTAACCAGCATCACCTGCAGGCTGGTTAGTGGCCATCTACTCAGGCCCCACCCAGACCCACTCAATCAGCATCCTGAAGATGGGCAGGAGCAGGTCCACAAGCTCTCCAGGTGATGCGACCAATGCCATCCAGCTTTATGACCTCTGCTGTATACAGCATCTCTGCAATCTGTGGCACATAGCACTGCCTGTCAATCACAGACTGGGGAAATTAGACACGGTGGAGGAATGCATCTTTCTCCAGGGATACAGAGGGCCTTGTGGAATGAATAAAATAAACCCAGACAACTTCTCTCCAGGGTCCATCCCCACAATTAGGAATTCATTCATCCCTTGCAGTAAGAAGGAATCCGAGGCTGAAGCTGGACTGGCCAGTCAAAAGTTCTTTGCTAAACCCAGACCCACCCTTAGGAGAGGAAGACCCATTCTGCTCACCCTCTGGGGACCCTCAGTTCAGGATGGGATTTCAACCCTGGGCCAGTGGGTGAATCTAAACCCCCAGCAAAACAGGGTTTGCTTTTCTTTTTAAGGATCTCTATAGCTCCTTGCTGTGCACACTCACAGTGGATATGGAAAAGAAAGGACTCCTCTCAGTTTCCATCTGCACAAATCTTTTGCTTGTGAGTTTGTTGACTGCCTTGCGATTGATACTACAGAGCATGGATTTGAAGCTCCAAGACTATTAACTCTAAGGGGGGAAAATATTATGAAGTGAGCAATTGTTAAAATCCAATTCTACTACTAATACTGGTGGCTTATTTTGCTTCAATCAACCTGAAATGTGTGATCCAAAAAATATCTGACTTCATTTTGTTTTGGAAATGTTTTAGTGTTGCAAAGCCATTGGCCCAGAACCTCACACACAAACACGATGACCTTCATGTTTGCTGTTCCATTTCAGGCCTTGTTTTCCTATTCACATACAATTTTGCACGGTTGTTAATTGCACACAGTGAGATTTAAGCCCTGCTTTTTTCCTGGTTCAAGTTTCAGCCTAAGTGAGTTTATGCATGATCTCCATGAGGATGATTTGAATTTCTGGACCATGGACTCATGAGTTGGCACATCACTTAATCATGCCATAGTGAATCAGGAAGCACTTACTGAGCTCCTACTGTATGCCAGATGCAATTACAGGCCTCCAGGAATCTAGCAGTGAACGAGACAAAGTCCTTGCTTTCAGAACTGCAGCAGCACATGTCTCCTGGGGAAGTCACTCGCTCTTGTCTACATGATTAACACCCCTGGAGCTGAGAGCACACAGCCTGTGTGGCTCACACTGAGGAGTTACTTCTTTAGAACAGATTTCTTTTGTTCCTTTAGGTGGGAAGCAAATGGAACCAAAGGCCAGAACAAGCCTAGGGATATGCACCTTCAGGGCCAGCCAGGGCTACCAAGTTATCCTCCTGCCTCTTCTAAGGCGCTATCCCAATTTTCACAGCCAACAGAGACAGCGATGTGTCATTTTTCACCAGAAATTCATTATCATGGAGTATTAACACTTTTCTCAAACATTTGAATTGATTTGGTTCACAGACATCCCTGAAGATAAGCTACAGGTTTAAATATGTGTGTTCCCTAGTATTCCAGTTCTTTCTTCTGTGTCTAGGATGACGCTATTACAGACTGAATGTGTCCCCCGCCAAATTCATGTGCTGAAATCTTCACCCCCAAAGTGATAGGATTAGGAGGGGTGGCCTCTGGGAGGTAACTAGGTCACAAGCGGGGAGTTCTCAAGAGTGGGAAGTACCCTGGTCCACCACAAGATGCAAGAGTTTGATTCTTCTCTCTCTCCCCCTCTCCCTTTCTCACATGCAAGGATATTACAAGACAATCATCCACAACCAGAAAGCAGACCCTCACCAGACACTGAATCTGGAAGCACCTTGACCTTTAACTTCCCCACCTCAACAGTAAGAAATAAATGGTGTCCTTTAGCCACCCAGCCTGTGGTGCTTGGCCACAGCAGCCCAAGCTGACAGAGATGGACGCTGTCAGACAGTGAACATCAGTGTCCAACTAGGACACTGAGGCACCTGAGGAAGCTTCCGGGGGCTACAGGCAAGGAAGCCTTTCCCATTGGGTGGAGTTCTTCTTATGGAATGTCACCCCTGAGGGGCACGAAAAGGAAGGTGAAGAAAGAGCCACCCACCCCAACTGCCCTCGCCATCTCCCTCCCCCCACTGAGGGGCAGCACATGCTCCGGGGGAGCTTGCTCCTTCTCAAGAACCCTCAGGAACTTCCAGAGCAGGGCCCCACACGCCCCACACCTGGCTCCTTGCTGGGGCGCATCTTGCCTGGGCCCATTGTGTTGGGGACAGGACTTGCCTTTTCACCTGGTTTTCTGTATCATGCCACCAAGGCCAAGACCTGTCCTTGGCCGTCTTCTGTCCCCAACAGTGACACATGCCTGGCTCTGGAGAGATGCTCAACAGATGTTTGCAGGCCCCTTGAGGCAGAAGGTTAAGTAGCAGATGAGTAACAGGATAACTGTCATAGTCCAGCGCCCTGTGGTCCTTGGTGATCTGGGCCAGTGAATTCAAGGTTCCCAGGTTCCCCTCCCTCGGAAGTTCAGGAAAACAGCAGGCTTTGTGCATTTTACCACTTAATCCCAATTACTCTTATTTTCAGATTTTATTTCAGTGCTGGGGATTGAACCCAGGGCCTCGTGCTATATCTCAGCCCTTCAGACATTCTTAATTCACACTCTGCTGCTGCTCGCTGAGTTCTTCAAGTTCTCATGTTACTGTGTTCTGCCTCTGAACCCTACCTGCACCCCTACTTCAAACCAGGAAGGCACCCTTCATTGCTCTTTTTCTTCAAAATGAAAGAAAGAAAAACTGCCTCACGTTTGATGGGCATCTCACGGCAACACATCTCCTCAATACTCAACAATAGCCCTGAGCACTGGGTGGCAGTGTTCTATTTTACAGGTAGGGAAGTAAGCCTCAGAGAGGTCGTTTCCCGCCTGAAGTCACACAGCCAACAAGTGACAGGCAGGATTTAAATCCTGTCAGGCTCTCCTCCAGCACCAGCTCTTGGCAGTCAACACTAAATACCTGACAAACGCCTGAGAACCAAGTGCTCCTCCTCCTAGCCAGTCCACCAACTTCCATGCTCGGAAATAGCCCCTTCTCAGCACATGCTGTGACTCTCCTAACCCACTGAAGTGAGTGCCAACATCGTCTCAGCATCGAGGACTAGAGAAGAGAATCGCAGGCCCCAGAGCCAGGTAGGAGTTCTGAAGCCTTTGATGTGTTCCGTGTTGCTCATCAGAACAGCCTGCTCCAAGGCACAACTCCTATTCCAAGAAGGCCCAGGGAGAGGTGACCATGACCTTCATCAGCCACAGTGACAGTCAGGTTTACCACATCTCAGTCTCCCCTTTACAACTGGAACTCACCCGGCCCAAGTGAGTTGGAAGACCAGGCTTATGAGCATGGCGTCAAGCTTTGAGTGGAAAAACATCAGTGCTGGAAGAGTGTTAGGAAGTAGCTAGTCAGTCCTTCTGTTTGGCCCATGAAGAAACTGAGACCCCAGTCTCCTCATCTGAGGACAGGGTGGGCTCATGCCCCCTGCATGTTCTTCCTAACCTAACCATCTCCAGGCTCAGGGGCCCCCTGGAAGTTCAAGCCCAGCTCTTTGACCTGGAAGTGCATTGCTAGAGCTCAAGGACCATGTCAAAAATGACAAATAGAGATGTAATCAAAATTGCTTCTTCTGAGACAGAAAAAGATGGAAGCACAGCACATATGAGACCACAGATGACCCTCCTTGGTGACATAAATGAGAATGAATCAAGGATGATGTAACTTTCCTTCTCACAAATAATCCAAACATTTGGACCCAGGTAAGCACTGTCTGTCAGGGGGGCTAAGTACACAACGTGGCTCTCAAGAGCTGGTGGGCACCCAAATGCAGATCAGCAAGAACAAATCAAAAAGGGTCGACTATTTACTAACCAGCTGCGCTGTCTTAACTTTATGGACAATGACTTGAATCAAAAGTTAATGCAGGAGCAGGACATTCATCCGCTCTTAAATGATAAATTAAGGTGAAGTGGTCAGGTTGGATGGTGCAGGCTGGCGTTAACGCGGAGATGGGACATCACCATGGAGCTCGCACGCCTCCTAGTGGCGAAGCTGGGTTCCTACCAGGGAGGATTCCCCTTCATCAGCCCTGCCCAAGACCCACTGCGACCTACCTGGTATGTCAACGTCAGTTCAGAGCCCTCCGTGTACCAAGATCTGGGCTATGTGCCATCGTCAACGTTCATATTAGGTGACTCTCATTAAACCCATTTTATAGACAATGAAAGAGTAACTCGAAAAGCTTCAATCACTTATCCAGAGTTACCAAGCTGGAAAGGAGTCCAACCAAGATCCGGGGAATTCCCAGTCCAGCCTCCTTCCCCAACATCAAGTTGTGTGCCAAGTGTTGAGGATGCAGAGATGAGCACTCTGTTTGATCTTACGGCATCCATGTGTATTTATGGGGCAAGCAGACTCATATTAAAAAATCTGGCCACAGAATCCCAGTGGCTGTTTGCAAAGGGGTAGAACCGAGGCCAGTTAATGTGCTTGGGGGGCCCAGCCCTTCCCTCCTCCAGCATCCCTGACCAGCCTCCCAGGGCCCAGGGGAGCAGGAGCTTCTGCATGGACCGCTGCATCCATCGTTAGTGAGGACGGCTCCCTCCAGCCTGACATGTAGGTAAGAAATGAGGTCCTGGGTTGAACAGCTGTAAAAACAGACATCATTAACCAGCCTCAGCCTTCAAACGCTCCAAGTCAAGGCAGAGGAGAGGAGAGTTAACAAGCCTTCCAATCGGCCTTTCACAGGGCTTGATGTGTCAGGTCAAGGAAGATTCGGAACCCTGTGGGAACTCAGCACAGAGAAAGTCAGGTTGTTATTTTAGTTTGTTGATAGGAGTGACAGGTTAGAAATGATTCTAGCCAAAGCAGCCCTGGGCATCTATTTTTGCAAGGTACCAGAGTGCCATTTTCTATTTGGCATTGGAAACAAACCATCCCTCAAGGGAGAAAATCCAACACCAATTTTTTTTCTCATGGAAGCCTTCTTTTGCATATGCATAACTTCTGTGATGGGAATTCTTTTCTTCTTTCATTGATACATATGAATCAGCTTTTATAGAAGTAACATCATACTCAAAACGCTATTTTGCAAACTGTCTTTTTCACCTACCCTGAATAATTTTCATATTACTTAAATATTCCTCTACCTCATTTTTAAATAATTGCCTGAAATGTCAATTTGTAGATTTACCTAATTTTAAAATGTATAACCACTTAAAAATGAAAAGTGAAATTTATGTAACTTCAAGTTTTTATTATAAAAATTTTTATTAAATCCTTAGAGCTAAATCTTGGCTATATTTTCATTTTTCACATTTAAATTGTGGTGTGACACATTTTTCCAAATACTCAACCAAGAACTCCACATTTTTTTGAAATTCATGTAATGTTCGGAAACTTCTATCCCTTCTATATTTTCTAGATCTCCTCCTTGTCTTCATTTATGTGTTCACTCACTCAACAGCTATCTACCTGTGGAGCACCTACTCTGTTTCAGGCACCAGGCTAAGGACTTAGAATGCACCCATGAAGTAAGCAAGTAAGCTCACATTCACACACACACACCCCACCCACACACACACACACACATACACACACACACCTGCCTCATGGAGTTTACATTCTGTGGAGAGGGAGACAAAAAAATAAAAATTAACATAACCAATGTTATGTCAATAACACAAAATGCTGAGAATTTCAGGGGAAAAAAGACTGGGTTATAGGAAACCAAAGCATTAGGGAAGAGTTGCAATTTTCAATATGGCGACCAAAGAGAAGAGATCTTTGAAAAACAAAGAGGAACAGCTGCCCAGAAGAAAACTTCCAAATAGAGGTCACAGCCAGTGCAAAGGCATGGCCAGCAAGTTTAAGGAAGAACAATGAGATCATCTCATGGGAAGGCTGGTAACTGCTATATGTCCCTTTAAGCGTAAGATTCAGCACCCATACCTGTACCAAGATCTTGATAAGGTGACCTTGAACCTCAAAAAGGTCACCAGCCTTGGTGTCTTGAGGGCAGCACCACCAATCACAATTTGATTAAACCCTGTGACTCCAAAGCACATGCCCCTCTCTCATCCTCCTAATCCAGTGTTTCCTGGTGTGGAGGCTGTTTGTTTTGGAGGCTGGACATTCTTCATCGTGCAGGACTAGCCCAGCACCATAGGATGACCAAAAGCCCTGCCTCCTGCCTGCTCATTGGCATCAACACCCCTTGTCATTGGGACAGCAAAGCAACCTCACACTGATTCCAAGTACGTCCTAGCTGAGACCTCCACGTGGCCCGTGAGGAACTGCGATCCTGGCAGGACTTGCTCTCGGGGTTCTGCACGTTCCTCCATGACCAGCCATGCTACCTTGCTGATTGAACGGGGACCCTGTGCTTTACACATCTGCCACGCCAGCAGGAAAATTTCCCTCATGTCTTTAAAAGTGAAATTCAGAGTCACGATGATATTTGCTAGGTAACACACCAGCAAGTGGGGGAATCAGGATTTACTTCTGGCGCTGTCTGTACATGTGTGCTCATTTAACTAAACTAGCAGCAAGTCCAAGTTCAACCAGCTCATTTCAGTCTCAGTGCTTTTTACATGAAGAGGGAGACAAAGGGAACGAATGGGCTGATCCTACATAACTTAACATTAATAACACTAACAGCGTTAATAGGATTGCTAGCAGTTATTAAGTCTGCTAAGTGCCAGGTACCACGCTGACCAGCTTACCCCGTCCTGCTTCCACTTCCATAACATAGGTATGATTATTACTGCCCTTTCAAAAATTAGGGAACCAGTCTTAGAGAAGTATCAGGGTCCTGCAGAGGCAGAAGCAGAGGCAGATTTGATGCCAGCAGCTAATCTCTCGACCTGCAAGCATCACCTTCAAGCAGTAATTCTGTCGTATGCTGCTAGAGCAGCAATTAACAAACAGAAAAGGAAAGCCCTAGAGGAGCACTATATTTTACAATGGGCTTTCATGTGAAACTCTAATCCAAAGTCCTTTTTTCAAGTTTTCTTTACAACAAATCAGCCAATCTAAACAATGGAATCCCAAAACAGTGTCTCAAAGCTAAAATTCATAATTACCATTAGGAAGATGAATTTTAAACATTTGAGAGTCAATGGTTCATTTAGTTTGTGGTGTTTTTTGGGTTTTTTTTAGCATCTAAATTATTTTTAGAACAAATCAAAATAAGCTTGTTGTATGGCCAGGCAATAAAGTTTTCTTGGGCATGAAATGGGTTTGGGGTTTTGTTTTTGTTTTTAGTTTTGGTTTTGGTTTATTGGCACTGGGGATTGAACCCAGGAACACTTTTCCACTCAGCTACCTCCCCAGTCCCTTTTGTTTCTTTTTTTATTTTTGAAATAGGGTTTCTCTAAGTTGCTAAATTACTGAGGCTGACCTCTAACTTGCAATCCTCCTGCCTCAGCCCCCGAGTCACTACACTAGCTTACAGGCTGAAATAATTCATAAAGCATAAAATGTGCAAGTTGGCAAGCCACAGGAGAAACTGGTCACCGTCACCAAGAACAAAGGGAGTTTAAAGATCGCTTATTGCCAACTTAGCTCAATGTCTCAGGCTTAGGGGGAAATTACTTTTTAAATGATGACATGACTTGTTAGCAGCAGATGGTTTAATGTGTCTGTTTGCTATAATGTTAACCCCCAACACTTCCCAAAAATTAAAATCAACTAAATAGATGTCATCTGGTAGAGAAAGAGAAATAAATATATCAAAAAGCCAAAGTTAACAGGGCTAACAGCATTACTATAACATATTGTTTTACTTGGTTACTACTGACATCCAAAACTAAAAACTAAAACAGGCACTTACAGACTTCTTATTGCCTTATAAGGAAGATTGGTTACCCTTTGTCAGGTGAGACAAGAATTTTCCTGACACTGATATCTAGGAGGAATTTATTGCTCAGTGCTTTGTATTGGAGACATTAAAAACCATTCCCAATAATACACTCAACTTTGATATTACTAAAAGTAAAATTCTTCCTCTGGTTCTTTCTCATATTGACCACGAATAAAAGTTAAGAGATGACAGAAAACTGTTACTCAGTGATGCTCTGGCCTTGCAGTTCCCTGGGTTAGTGTGATCCAGGTGTGCATGCTAATGCTGATTGGTCTCTACTACTATGAGGAGCTCAGAGAACAAAGACAGATGGATGAAACATCACTCAGATTCACTTCCTCAAACAGCAGCGATGGTGGCCTAGCTTTGGACCAAGGCTGGACTCTTCCTTTGTGAGCTGCCCTCCATCCATGGTGAGACCCAAAAGTGAAGCTACTCTTACTAGTTGATGAGTGTCGGTAGAGGCTCAGTCCCTGGGAAACAGATTCAGGATTCCAGCAGGTGGAAGATGATGGAAGGTGAAGCTGGGATAGTAGACATTCTGTGTTCAGAGGTGGCAGCAGCCAGCAGCCTCCAGTTCCAGCCCCCTTTAGCCCCCTGAGCCTTTTCCATAGGCCTTTTCTAAATTCAGACCAGACAAAGAAGGCACATTTCCATCAGGTTACAAAAGTGAGCTCACAAGCAAGTGTTTATGACCTTGGGTACATAAGTTGAATCGGGGTGTTCATGACTTGGCTCTATACTAAAAACATAGCCCACCAGAAGCCTCCGTCAGGGAGCCTAACTATAGCCACTTCGGGCCTGCCCAACAAGATTCACACCAAATGCTATGTTTAACAAAACAATAGAGAATACAGAAGAAAAGGTCCTGAAAACTGTATGGCAGTGTGGTGGCAAGGTACGATAGTGACCCCCAGTGCATTGAGTGTCTCCTAGGTGGGCCTGTCCCAACTGACTCCAGACCATGTGACTTGCTTTAACCAGAGATTTGCCCTCATTTGTTATCCTCAGACCACTATGTGCAAAAGCCCTGATTAGTTTACTGGGTGGGTGAGAGGTCACACGGAGTAGAGAGGAGCTGTCCTGGTAGGCACCCCATAGGATGATCAGCCTGTGGGCACCACCGGTGAGTGAGGTCATGCTAGACCAGACAGCTGACCGCAGAACTGCTAGTCGATGCTCTGCTCTTAGAGAAACCCTATTTCAACAACCCATGCTCAATAATAAAATGGTCATTGTTTTGAGCCTCCAAGTTTGGGGCTGCATTTATGCAGCAAAGCCAACTGAAACCAACACCCATTGCAAACAAATTCTGAAGTGAGAATGAGATTTTGACATGCATTTGACCATTTCAATCTCTGAGTTGAGAAATGTCGTACCCTAGTTTACAAGTGGGGGATATTCCAATAATTTATAGAAGTGCTAAACAGAATCCGAAAAGCATTTTTTTCAATAGAAACTCTTAACCAAAAATGATGCCTGGGTTTCTAGACTGGCTCATAAATGTGTAGTTAATCAATGTAAGAGATATTGTGTAAGTGATGCATTAAAATAGAAAAATGTTTAAGTAATTACTATGAAATGGAAAGTGCACTTGAACAAATTTTAAAATCTGAATGATGGCGCTTGAGAAAATCAAGTCCGGTTTTAGACTGAGGTGGTCACTCTCTGACAAGGCTTGTGGTGATGCTCCCTTCTGCATTTCATGCCACCATGTAACCCCCTCCTGGGGTCGGCTGGACCTAGCGTTTTGCTTCTGGTGAACAGAATAGACAAAGTGACAGGGTGTCACTTCCACGATTAGGTTACAAAATTTTGTGGCCTCCATTTTGCTAGTGCTCTCCATTGCCCTCTCGGCTTGCATGCTGTGACGGAGCAAGCTGTCCTGTCGGAAAGCCCCAGTGGCAGAAACCGAGGGTAGCCTCTGGCCAGCAGCCACTAAGAAACTGAAACCCTAGACCAACAGCCTGTGATACTGACCCCTGCCAACACCCACATAAGTGAGCTTAGAAGCAGACCCTTACCCAGTGGAGCCTGAGATGAGACCATAGCCCCGGCCCACGCCCCCATTGCAGACTTTTGAAAGATCCTCCAGCAGAGGATCTAAGAAAGCCATGCCTGTTCTTGACCCACAGAAAGTGCACCAGAACAGATGCTTGTGGTTTTAAGCTGCTAAAGGTGATTAGTTATACAGCAATAAATCACAGACTATGGTCTCCAAACCTGCCTGGGTATCAAAATCACTGGAGAGTTTTGATATTTTAGTCATAATTTAATTTTTAATATTTTTTTAATTTTTTTAAACAAAAAATACTCATTATCCAAAAAAAAGTTTCTAAAGAAAAAAAGCCCACTTACCTCCTCCAAAGTAACCACTCTATGCATTAGGGGGCATATCCTTCTACATTTTTTTTATGTAATTACATATTATGTGATGATATCATACCAGACATATTGTTCACCATCTTGCTCTGTTCACAGAACATTATATCCTAAAGCCCTCCCTCCCCCCCATGTTGACCTGCATATTACATTATTTTTAACTCCAAGTAGTTCATAAATGAACGAATCACAATTCATTTAATCATTTCCCTACCAAAAAATATTTAGAATTGCCTCTTATTTTTATATTATAAATAGAATTTTAATAAACACCCTAATGCATCCCCTCTTTGTGCACATATACAAATAAAGGATAAACACATTTTTAATTTTAGTAGACAGCAAAAGTTTCTCTAAAAAGACTGTACCCATAACCACTCTCACCAAAGTGAATGATAGTACAAGTTTCCCCTCACTTTCATCAATAATGAATATTATAAGTCTTTATATTCTTGCCAATAGATGAAAAATGTCATTTGGCTTTCAATCCTATTGTTTTATTATAATCTCCAACACTAAAAAACATGTGGATTTCATTTTCTTGCACATGAGCAAATCATGACCACAAGTATCGTTCCATGTGTCCTTCCAGGACTTGGGGAATTTTTAAATTTATGGATAAAATGAAAAGAAGAGAGACATAAAAAGGAAAGGAATTTCTTTAAAAGATGGATTTTAGAAGTAAAGTCCATCGTGGGCAGAGAGGAGCAGGATGTTCAGCCCCAGGCTCAAAGGAGATCAAGGAGCCGTGACAAGCTACCAGGTGGTAAGGACAGCGCAGGGACAGTGCTGTTGACCTGGGAAAGACATTCACTTGTTTAGGTGTCTTGTAACCATGGACCTTGAAAACATGTTTTTTCTTGAAAGTACAAGTCTACATTAAGGAGTCAATGCCTCCAAAGAAGTTACATGGTCAAATAAAATCCCGCAATAACAATGTTTTCTCTGATCATCTTCAGGAAGATGAAATATAGTATTTCCAGTAGTATATTCCCAATGATATATTTCTGCAAGGTACACACATTCTCCCTTTGCAGATGGGAACACAGGCTGGGAGAGATGGAGTAACTCTGCTCAGCTCTCCTGTCATTAACTGGCAGAGCAGAGGTCTGAACCCAGAATGTCTGATGCCAACATACGAACTCTTTTCACCAGACTCTGCTGCCTCCAAACAGATGGGAAAATTTGGCACTGGTGCTGGGTTCTTGTCATTCTTGCCGTGTGATTCTGGGAATGCTGTTCACATTCTTGGACTTTCATTCAGATCTGACCTGAAGCCTATTTAGTCAACTTTAGTTTTGATAAATCATTTTTGCAATTACTATTATCTACTTGGAGCTGCTTCCTGAAGTGAACATGAAATCTTCACTTATGCTTTCAGGAAATAAATTTGGGATGAGAAAGTAACACCATATTCAGTGTGGATAAAAAGGAAAGGAAAAGCTTGTCTTTTTTAAGTGTAACCATTTTTTCTGACCAAAAAAAAATATATATCATATGCTCATTGTAGAACATCTGGAGTGGAAAAATTATTAAAATCCACATGTTTTTTAGTGTTGGAGATTATAATAAAATAACACGATTGAGAACAAAACAATATTTTTCATTATGTAGATGTGTGTCCTTCTAGTTTTCTTCCAATGTATGTGTTTTAAAACAAAACGGGGATTCTGTTATGTATGCAATTTTGCCTTCATTAAATAAATATTATAAATATAAAACATTATCTCAAGACATTAGAAATTATTCAAAAATAGCATTTTTACTGGCTATATAATGTTCTGCATTTTAGATGTGCCACAATTTACTGAACTGTTCTGCAAGAGGACTGCAAATAACACACCTGTGTGGGGAAGAAACTAGATAAGACGGGGAATGAAGGAATTTGGTTCTAATTTGCTACTATTTGCATAACAAAACACCCCAAAACTTAGTGGTTGAAAATAATGCAACATTTATTTCATTCAGGAATCAGCAATTTGGGAAAACCAATGGGGTAGGTAATTCATCTCTATTCCATTTGGCATCAGCAGGGTCATATGGATTCCAGGGTCTAGAATCAACAGAAGGTGCTCACCTAATGTCTGAGCACTGAAGCCACTATTAGCTGGAATCTTAGCTGCTGCTGTCAGAATACCTATACTACCTGAGGTCTATCCTTGAGACCTGGACTCCCTAACAAAATGGCGGCTGGGGTCCCAAGGCAGAGCATCTCAAGAGCTCTAGAGAGCCAAGCAGGAGCTGCATTTCCTTTTCAGACCTAGACTTAGAGTTCAACAGCATCCCTTCTGCCACATTCCATTAGAAGAGATTCACCAAAGGCCGATCAAACAGAGAATTAGACTCTACTTCTCCAATTTCCTTTGATGGGTAGAATGTCAAAGAACAAACAGATCTGTTTTAAAGCTACTACATTTGGGTACTGCCATCAATGGAGTCCTTTCCTGAAGCCAGCTTCCTAGCCCAGGGGATGGATGCTCCTCTCTTTCCAACCCAGGCCAACCTGGAGGCTTCCTGGTGGCAGACATCTGAGGAATTACATGTGGTCCCTGAATACACAGCTACAAAGCAGAGCAGGTACCTTATGGGTATGAGCATCCCCTTTCTTGGCCCAGGCAAAGCCCGCAGACCTCCAAGCTCCACGGGTCTTCTTCCTGCTCCTGCAGAAGCTTCTTCAGACCTATCAAGATGGGTTCATGGGCCCAATGGCTGGCGGCCATGAATCACAGGCTCATGGTCCCCACTTGTTGAGCAACCCCTTCATCCAAGCAGACCTTCTGCAGGCCCCAGTTCTCACAATGCTCGTGGTCCAAGTAGACTCTGAACTGAGCAGGGAAACAGGTGGGGGAGAGCAGGGTCACCAGGCTGAGAAGAGGAGTGAGGAACGCTTGACAGGAGCTGAAATTCCATTTGCATCTGAAGGAAATAGTATTCCAACACTACCACCCTTCATCATCCCGGCTTTATGATCCACCAAGTCTGCTCTAAGCTACATGATCTTTGGGGGAAGTCATTTCAAGGTCTCTTCAGTTTAGGAAAGGATAATATGAAATCCACCCTTAAAACATAAGCAATCTAAGGATTCAAACTTATAAATCCATTAGCCAAAAAAGAACTTTCCAGTTAGAAAAGAAAGATGTTTCATTTTTCTCTGAGGAGCAGATGTCACAAAATAATTCTTTATGTAATGCTCTGGAAAGGAGAACTATTCCCCCACGTGCTACCTGTTATGCTTTACATATGAGGTATCTGCCAAAAGCTCATGTGTGAGACAATGCAGGAAGGTTTAGAGGTGAAATGATTGGGTTGTAAGAACCTTAACCTCATCGGTGCATTAATGCCCTGATAAGGTGGTGACTGTAGGTTCGTAGGGTGTGGCTGGAGGAGGTGGGTCCCTACAGGCATGTCTTAGGGGTATATGTTTTGTTCCTGGAAAGTAGAGTCTGCTTCCTAGTGCCATGTCCCCCAGCTGCTTTCCTCCACCACACACTTCCACCATGATGTCCTGCCTCAGCTCAGACCCCAAGGAAAGGAGTCAGCCGTCTATGGACTGAGACCTCTGAAATCAAAAGCCTCCAGATAAACTTTTCCTCCTCTGATTGTTCTTGTCAGGTCTTTTTGGTCACAGTGGTGACCAAGCTGACTGAAACACCATCGTTGTCTTTTCATGTTTCTCAGTTACCAAGAAAGTTCTACCCACAGGAAACCAATTTCTCTAAAGGAAATTTTCAGAATAATATTTTTTGGATGGTCCTATTTTGGACAAACTCCTTCACCCAAGAGCTGGTGAAGGGTTTTGTTTTTGTTTTTGTTTTTTTTCTTTGAACCTGAAAATCACTCTCTACTCACTTCCAAACCAGTTTCCAGAGTTGAAGACACCATGGTTTGGATTTCATTCCCAGATCAGGCTGCTAGGGGAATCACAAATTGGCGACTACTCAGTTCCTAAAAATAAGCAACTGTTGGCGACCTCTGAGCTGGCTCACTGGTGCTCTCAGAAGGGCACTTTCATGTCACCAGCGGAGACTCCCCCCACCACTGGCTCGGCTGTGGGTGGAACAGCCACCACCAAAGCCCTTTCCTTTCCCTCCACCTCCAACACACCAAGGCACTTGCACACGCTCCCCGGAATTGCTAGCTGGTCGTTTGAGGCTAAGCCTTATAGACAAAGTCAAAGTTCACTCAGGGACATGACAAGAAAAGACAACAAAACACAAATTCTCTCCAAAATCTGTTCCCAGACTCTGGGATATGACCTGGCACCCAGTCAAGTGAGAGAAAAAGGGAAAGAGGAAACGGGGGAGGAAGGACAGTCATGAAGTGATTTTGAATAAATCCTCATTTATATGTTTGCCATATACTGTCTCTTGTTATAAATTAACAATAAGTAAAATTGAGCACTTACTATGTTGTGGTCACCCTGCTAAACTGCCTTACAGACAGCAGCTCAAACCCCATGATAACACCACGAGGCAAGAACCTTTATGAACCCCATTTTACAGATGAGGAAACAGAGCAATTAGGTAACTTGCCCCAAGTGCCAAATAATAAGTGTAAGGCCAGAATTTGAATGCAGGCTTCTCTGAGGAGAGTGGATCTCTTCCATTCCTTCTTTTCCCCTCCACCTCTCCTCTTCAGAGCCTCAGCAGCCTCTGGTAGCCATTTCCAGCCACGGGCACACAGGTGAGAGCCTCGGCAAAAAGCAACCACGTGGTCACAGAGCTGGCCCACCAGGACCTGGGGTTGCCACTGTCAGGCCAGGAGACTGAGGGAGAGCAGGCTAACTCTGATGCCAGAAGTGAGGGTACAGCACTGGGTAGAAGAAAGAACCTTGCAGGCCTTAAGGAAGGAAAGAATGTTCCAGTTCCTGGAAGGACCCAGTGCGACTCCAGTCACAGGAGCAGTGAAGTCAGAGGGGTGGAGAGCCACCAGGGTAAAGAGGCCACCGCGGGGTTCTGAGCAGATGAGCAACGTGACACCAGTCATGTATTTAAAACCACACTCTAGCCACCGTGTGGAATGGGCTGGAGCCCAGTAGATGGGCAACACGTGCCAGGAGTCCAGAGAAAACCCCTTGACCAGTCCTCAACACGCCTTCGGACCACTGGTTCGTGCCAACACCACCAAAATGATCAGGCCTGGTCCCTGCCCTCCGAGAGTGCAGAGTCTGGAGAGGGAGAGGACCTGTGGAGAGTGTGAGGGGCACCATCCTCTAATAGAGGCAGCAGGAAGAACAGAGTGGGGTCAGAGGGCACTTCACTGAGGAAGGAGGTCTGTGGGGTCCGGGTCTTAAAGAAGGAACGTGAGTCTGCAGGAAGATAAGAAGGTGCCAGCATCCCGGGACGGGGGCCAGCACTCAGCAGACCTCTATAAAACATGCCCCTGTGAACCTGGAAAAGTTCTCAATGGTAGAAGCACCTGGCCAGGTGGGAATCCAGAAAGAGTCAGTGGTGGGGTGGGAGGAGACTAGGGCCCAGCACAGGTCCTGAAGAGACTCGACCTGGTACTTCATCTCACAGGAACTGCACTTTCTCAGGGAATGGGAAGTCACAGACAATTAGTGAGCAGGGACAGTTCCCTTTCCAAATGGCCACCCTCCATGAGGGAAGGGGAGGCCTAGCAGGGAGAAATATTGAGGGTTCCAAACAGACTGTGGGTCTCTCGCAGAGGTGACCTGGGATCCAGATGCTGGGACCTGGTTTTAAGCAGCTTCTCATAAAGGCTCACACACCAGTGGCCACTGGGCATGCCCAGCTCAGAGCAGCCCTCTCAGCCCCAAGAACTAGAGGCCAAAGAAACCCAGGAAGGGGCAGTGTCACAGGAAATGGAAAAGGAGCTCTGGTGCACCCCAAACTCAGAGGGAACCCGGCAGTCCTGCATCACCTCCACTCCAGAAGTCTCTCCCAAGGTGGTCGCTGCTCCCAGGGCCCCTCGGCTCGTCCCCCAGACCCCTCTTCTCTCCCACATTCCTAGAGAAGCTGCTGCCTGCCTCCTCCTCCCTTCTCCTCATGCCCTTCACTGAGCTCAGTGTGGTGGGGTGGCAAGACACCTTTCTGCCCAGAAGATCGGTGACCTGGATCCCAAAGTCCCAGCCCCCACGCTTATTAACTACTCTCCATCCCTGGCCTCAGTTTCCCCATGTGTAGCCCTGCCTCCTTCATAGAGGTGGTGGGAATGGGCCTGGAAGTCCACAGAGCACCTTTAAAGTGGAAGAACTCCTCTGCACCTCACCAGGTTTTTACACCTGATTTTCAGTCAACTTCCTGATACAGAGATGGTTGTCTTGGAATACAGTCTGCTGCTCAGTAAGGACTATTGAAGCAGAGACCCTGGAAGTTTCCAGAAGAGCAATTCTAGAGATTCAGGGCTCACCAGCACTGTTCTGATACTTCCTCTTCAGCTCATGGTCAAGAGCACTGAAGCCTCAAGACAAGGACTAGACCCCAGTCATTTCTACCAGGTCCCCTGGAACCCAAGCGGCTGTCCCTTCTTCCAGTGCCAAGGACCCAGCTGTGAAAAGCGACCTCACTTTCCTGCACAGAGATGGGCTGAAGGCAGCTCTGCACAGGAAGGTGGGCTGGCCTTCAAGGAGAAGAAACAGCCAGGCATTGTTTGCCTCTGGGTCCTGGCAGGGTTGAGGCTGAGTGGGCAGAGAGGGGGCTGGAGGCTGTGGCCACAGAAGGGGAAACCCCTGGATGGGAAGGGAGCAGGGAGTGGGGTGTGACAGCTGGGCTTACAATGGGGTCATTGTTCCCTCCCTGTGTTACATCTGTTCCCCTAAGGAAGAGTGCAAACAAGGAAAACTGAGTCAGGAAGCATCTGCCATGGCGCAGGGAGAAAACTGCAAGCTGTCGGCCGAGAAGGCAGCCTGGACGCTCCTGTGGGGCCGCCCCAGAGCCAACCTGGCCAAGGCTGTGGAGGTGGGAAGCTTCAGCTCCCTTCCAGGGCCATGCCCCCTCCCCCAGGCAATCTCTTTGATCCTTTCTCTTATTTCAATCTGTTCATACCATGCTGTGCATCATGAATGCTCTTGTTATTTTTCACTTTTCACTAACTAAGCATTTCTTTTGCACATTTCAAAATTTCCCTAAGTACCTATTTCTAACCTAGTATGTCTATTGTATTGTCCTTTAAAATCATAAAATTCAATGCTGGTGAGTTTGCAGAAAACCTGCATCTACTAAGTAGCTGATGATTCCACTTTCTGCAGAGGAATTTGATAATATGGCTTAAGAAGCACAAAAATGTTTCTCTCTCTTCTGCTGAAACAAACTCCTTCGAGTATGCTGTGTGCTGGTACTTACATGATAGCTCGTGAATCCTCATTAAAATCCTATGAAGCATGATAAAGTGCAAATCAAGTTTCCAGGTGAGAAAACTCTAGCTCAGTGATGTGAAGTCATTTCCCAAGATCATACAGGTAGATCATCAGAGATCAATCCCAGATCTTCTGACTCTAAATCCATTACCCTTTCTTTGCTGAGCGATTCTCCAACTCACACAGAAATTCCAATCTCAGTCTAAATCTGGGAATTTAGACTGAGAACTTTTATTTTTTAATTTGAAAATAAAAATAGAAAGTCCAGTGCATTGCTGATTATTATATGAAAAATTAGAAGCTAAATGTCAACCACAAAGTAACAAGAAAGCAAACTGAAACAAGTCCACTGAAAACAGTATTATTCAAAAGTAAGAAATTAAAATTTTGTGGATAAACAGCATAGAAACTTTTCATAACTGAAAAACATATATGTACTGTATGACTATAACGGTAAAAGTGTGCCTACCTAAATTGGGGTAGCCAGGACATCAGGCAAAATGGAAGTACTACTTTACAGGGAAGTAGAATTCTGGGTACACTTTTCTTTTCTTGGTACCAAGGATTGAACCCAGGGGTGCTCAACCACTTAGCCACACCCCCAACCCTTTTTATTTTTTATTTAGAGACAGGGTCACACTGAGTTGCTTAGATCCTTGCTAAGTTGCTGAGGCTGACTTTGAACTCACAATCCTCCTACCTCAGCCTCCTGAGTCATTGGGATCACAGGCACACATCAGTGCACCCAGCTGGGTATACTTTTTTCTCTACAAGACTTTTTTTTAATGCCAATTCTGATGTTTTAACAATAAATAAGTTTATAACATCTCTACTGATTTTTTCCAATGATTTTTTTCAACTGTTTCCCAAAATTCTCTTTTCTCTTGTTATGATTTATATATGAGGTGTTCCCAAAAGCCCATGTGTAAGAAAATGCAAGAACATTCAGAGGTGAAATGATTGGGTTATGAGAACCTTAACCTAATCAGTGAGTTAATCCACTGGAATGAACTAACTGGGTGGTAACTGTAGGCAGGTCTGTGTGGCTGCAGGCGGTGGACACTGGAAGAATGCCCTTCTATTTTGTTCTTGTCGAATGGAGCGCTGTCCCTCAGCTTCCTGATCGTCATCCTGAGCAGCTTCCCTCCTCCCTACTCTTTCGCCATGATGTTCTTCTTCACTCTTGGCCCAGAGCAATGGAGCCAGCTGTCTATGGACTAAGACCTCTGAAACCATGAGCCCCAAAATAAACTTTTCCTCCTCTAAAATTGTTTTTGTCAGGTCTTTTGGTCACAGTGATGAACCTAATTTATCTCGGATTCAGATAAATTTAATTTTGGGTGCAGAAAGAAACATAACTGCCTTTGAACTAAAATTTTTTCATTTCTTATGTCAGATCTGAGTACATCCAAACCAGACTTTGCGATCCTTGTGCTACCACAAGATTTGGGCCCTCAACCTTTCTGAACAAAGAGGAAGAGGAAATGACAGAAAGTCACTGACCAGCTGGAAACAGCCCTTGGGGGATTCCAGTGGCCAGCGGGATTGGAGAGAGGTGCCCGCTGGTCCACAGGGCCAATTTCAGAGCCTCTGCAGGTCCCAGTCTACAAGGATTTGGCAGTTTCGGTGATTTCAGAGACTATTTGTGGCAAAGAGTAGGAATCACTCACACTAGTTCAGGTTCTGTGGTAGTGGGTTCTAGGACTCCCCGAGTTATTCCCAGCACCCCCAAAGCACAGGAAGCTCTGCCAGGCCTTGTCAGCCGTGAGACCCAGGGTTTGTCTCGCCTTCTCTCTGTCTCTCTCTCCAGTCTGGATCCCGCTCCCCAGCACCACATCACAGGGACCACAGCTCCAGTCATTCCTTCCCCTCAGAAACCACCAGTTTCTGTCACCACAAACCAGGGACCCAGTCTGATGAGAACAAAGATTTTGCATAGAGAGGACTCACTGCAAAACCCACAGTGGAGAAGGGACAGATCAAGAAGGCTACAAGAACACCCATAATGTCCAAAAACCAAGATCAGACTGGATAAAGAGTCAAGGTTAATAAAATACTCAGGGCAACAGTCTAGGGAGAAAAATAATGATTATTTGTGCTCAAAGTAAACTGAAAATTGAAAATTTCTGTAACCAGACTGGATCACAGTTTGATACCAAGGGTCGTTTCCCTGTGCTGCCCTTGGACTGTGTGGTACTGGGGAAATAGCACAGGGATCTACTGCACTGGTCCCATCCTGCCAACCCAGACATCAGGAGAAATCATGGGGCAAAGATGAGAAAGCCATAAAAAGAACCAGGGACATTTATCAGGCAACATCAAATGAGCAAAGGTAGATAGTAAATTGACAGGTTAAGAAACCTGGATCTGTCACTAATTTGCCAATTAACTGTGAGTAAATCATCCTCCTCTGTGGGCCCATGTGTAATGTGAAGACACTGAACTTAGGAACCTTTGAGATCCCTCCTGCAATGGCTGTGGAGGCAGGGTATACTGGTGTCATCTCTTGCTGACTTATTAAAACCAACTGTTAAATTTGGGTGAATTTTTTTTAGGGGATGGGCAGTACCAGGGATTGAACTCAGGGGCACTTGACCACTGAGCCACATCTCCAACTCCATTTTGTATTTTTATTTTTTAGAGACAGGCTCTCACTGAGTTGTTTAGTGCCTCGCTTTTTTGCTGAGGCTGACCTTGAACTCACGATCCTCCTGTCTTAGCTTTCCAAATCGCTGAGATTAACAGGCGTGTGCCACAACTTCACTCCCACTTGGGTGAATTTTTTGAGTCAATTGTTGAACACAATCATAGGGAAAAAATAGATTATATGCATATACAATTAAATTCTATTAAATGTCAAAAGTAAAAGTACTCAAAATTCTCACTTCCTAATTGTTTACTATATTTTACTATTATGTATGCCAGGGGTTGACAAACTTTTTCTCTAAAAGGACAGATAATACCTTAGACTTTGAAGACCACAGAAAATCTTCACCACAATATTCTCTTTGTTTGTTCATTAGTTTGCTTTGGGGGACTTGTCTGTTAGTTTTGTAATCCTTTAAAAATGTAAAAGTCGATCTTAGTTCATGGGTTGCACAAAAAGAAGTCAGGGAGCAGATTTAGCTACAGGCCATAATTGCCAACTGCTGATCCAAGGTTGTGAATGAACTGTCACGTTCCTTCACCTGGGAGGTGGAAAGGCTACCTAGTATGTACTATCGCACATCTCTTCCTGACTGCATGTTGCCACCTCATTAGTGTCTTGGAATCGGCCGTGATGGGGATATTTATTTACACAGTGGAAATGGACAAACACACAGATCAGGACTTCGTTCCTGGAAAGTCAGTTGTTCAACATTTCCCAAGACCACAAGGAAACTACAGTACTCCCATCCTATCCAGGAAATCCACGCAGGGAAGCAGGATGCAAAGGGAAAGCCCGACCCACAGAATCAAAGAAAAAGACCGAGCAAGGATCCCTCCCTCCAGCTGCACACACCCAGGCATGGCCAAGTGACAGGTGATCTTTGGTGACCACCCTCAGGTCTCAGATGTGCTTTTCTGTGCTGGAAACTTACCCTGTTTTTCTCTTCTCCCCCTTTGAAGCTGCTGTTTCTGTCTCTACTGCTGTCCTGAGCAGTAACAAAGCAGCTGAGGTCCCTGCAGAAGCTACAGGGACAGACATGGTACAAAGGGGTCATGGCTGTGAGGCAGAGAGGCAGATGCCAGAGGAAAGACGGCTCCATGGAGCTGCCACCCAGCTGCTCGTGAACTTGGGGCTTGCCTGAAAATAGAACAATAAATGTGCAGGTCTAGACTAAGTGGCAATTTTGGTTTTAGGGAAAGCTGATCCCCCCAGGTTGAGAATATCCCTGAGAAAGCTTGTTTTCAGCAATTTGGGCTCAATTAGGCAAGAAAAGTGCCTGGTAAGACACACAGACACCACACAAGCCAGGAGCAGGCCTTCGGGGCATTTGCAAATGCCTGAACAAATTCTGTTTGTGCAAACATTGCCTCTGTCCTGGAGGGAATGAGGCACAGCCTGGAGAAGCCACTCAGTGTCCATCTATCTCCAGGCCCCAGGGGATGAGCCCTGGGCCTGGACACCACCTCTCGCTGTTCTGCTTCTGGTTATAAGGAAGCTATAGGAAACCAGAAGAGAGCTGGACCTTTCCCAAACACCCTGGTGCCTGAACCAGGTACCACAAAATGCTGGGGTTGGCAGATGAAGACTGAGAGGGTTAGAGACAGCTGCGTAGACAGAGACACCCTTGAACTAACCCTGGAAGGAATAGGCAGAGACTGAAAAGAAAGAGCACCCGTGGAGCACACAAACCCAAGCGTGGTTGTTACACTGAGAGGTGTTTAAGCTCCTTAGTCATGGGAGAAATTCAAATTAAAAACCACAATGAGAGTTTAAAAAGCCACAAGAGAACACCCCTCCCACCCAAACAAAAAAGTCAGATGATTGACAAAATCATTACTTCCTTTGAGCCCATCAGAGAGTCAAGGTTATAAGGTGACCAAAACTAAATGCCAAAGAATGACAACCCCCCTGTAAGAGGACACACAAACTCTTCCACCTGTACAGGAGGAAGGGGTGACTCTCATAAAAGAGGGTAAGAAGATCATCATTAAACCAAATTCTTAAAAGCCAAGCGTGGGCTGGTGTGAGCATTAGGAACTCCTGCAAGCCCCTGACGCAAGGGGAGGTCATGCCCCCCTTTTCCACAACCTCTACTGGATGCTTAGGAGAGAGATGGGGCAGGCAGGAGACAGAGAGCCCTTGCTGCCCCATAGGCATGAAACCCCACCGATTTTCCAGAAACTTCCTTCACAAGAAGCCAAGAAGCCAAAACCTTAAGCCACTAGGATAGAGGCAGGCAACCTCCACTCCCAAGATAAAAGCAATGATCCACTGTTAGAGAAGGGGCAGAAATACAGCCATCTGCCTCGGGGGACGAAGTAGAAAAGCTCCATCCCCATGACAAGCCTTATGCTGAGCACAGCAAAGCAAGCCACAGCAATCTCCTGCGGGGTAAGGGCCTCTCCTGCAGGGGGCACTCTCCTGCTCTGCTACTGGCCTTCAATCATGACATCCCCCTTCACACCCCACCAGAATGGCTAAAATTATTAAGACCGATGATACCAGGAACTGGCAAGGATGTGGAGCAACGGGAACTCTCAAACTCTCCTAGTAGGAGTGTGAATTGGTGCAACCACTTGGGAAAACATTTGGTAATATCTACTAAAGCTAAACACTAAGCATACGCCTCCCATTCCAGAAATTCTACTTCTGGGTATGCACCCAGGAGAGATGAAGGCATACATGTGCCCCAAGGCAGGTAAAAGGGCATTCCTGAAAGAACTGTTGGAAATAACCCCAAAGTATAAACAGTCCAGGAGTCGAGAGAATCACGTATGGACTGCAGAGCTAAGGCACCTTCACATGACGAAAAGAACACCACGCAACAGTGATAACAGGCACCCTGTGGTCACCTGTGACCAGAGTAAGTCCAGCCAACAGGCTGAACAAAGAAGCCAGATTAAAAAAGAGTCAACAATAATGTGATGATGGAATCAGATTGCAGTTAGCCTGCAGAGGGCAGCAGCGGGGAGACAAGGGGAAGTGGGGCCCTGGCAACGTTGGACTTTGTGATCTGGTTTGTGTTGTGACAAGTTCATCAGGCTGAGCCTCTATGATCTGAGCCCTCTTCTATCTCACTGTTGCACTTAATTAAAAAGACGTTTCCTTTAAGGACTAGCGCACGGTACCCTGGGAAATGTTGATCAAGTCGGCCGAGCTTGAGCAGTATGCAGGGAGATGGACGGTATATGGGCAGAGCCAGTCAGGATGGGCTTTGGGTCCATCAAGGGGTCTAGCCTTTGCTCCACAGGTAGAGGAGTGCCTGTCACAAAAGGCTTTTTTATAAAAAGATAATTGTAGAGTCACGTGTAGTTGTAAGAAATAGAGAAATCCTTTGCTTCCCGCAATGTTGGCATCTTACAGACCTCTCGTATCCAAACCAGAAAATTGACTTTGATATAAGCCATCAGCCTTATTCAAATTTCACCAGTTTTACATGCACTCATTTGTGTATTGTGTATGCATGTGTTCAGTTCTATGAATTTTATCACATGTATGGATTCCTGTGCCCACCACAGCCAAGATACATGTGTTAAGTCAGCATCTCGTTACTGTGACAAATACCTGAAATAAATCAACTTAAAAAGAAAACGTTTATTTTGGCTCACAGTTTTGGAGATTGGTCTAAGACCAATTGGCCCCATTGCCTTGGACCTGTGGCAGCCCAGTACATCATGGTGGAGTACATGCTGGAGGAGGCCCATTCACCTCATGGTCAATGGAAAAGAGGGAGACCAAGGTCCCACAATCCCCTTTGAGGGCATGACCCCAGTGACCTGAGATCTCCCACTCAGACTCTCTTCTTAAAAGTTTCACCACCTCCTAAAGGCTGCACCGCTTCCCAATAGTGCCACAGACTGGGACCCGGCCTTTAACACAAGGGCTTTGGGAGGAATGTTCCAGACCCAAACTACAGCAGTACAGCATAGTTTCCTCACCAGAATCCTTCCCACTTCCCTTGTATAGACTTGCTAAACAAATGGGTGGTATCTAGATCATAGAATACCACTCGGCAATGAAAGAGAACAAACTATTGATACAGGAAACAACTGAGATGGATCCCAAGGACACCAGGCCAAGTAAAAACGCCAATCTCAAAAAGTTCCGTGCTGCACGGTTCCATTTATACCACATTCTCGAAATGGCAAAATTACGGAGATGGAAAACAGATTCGTGGTTGCCAAGGATGGGGAGGAGGAGGGAGCGAAGTGCCAGCCATAAAAGGCAGCAGCCAAGGCTTCTAAGCAGAGGACGGTCATGAATAAAGCCAGCCAGGGAAGCCTGCTCCCAGGAACCTTGACCTTGCCTTCCTTCCCAAAGCTTGAATCCTGCCACCCTCAGCCATGCCTCTCTCCTGCCCCACCCGGCTGCCACCCTCGGCTGCTGTCCCTTGCTGCTTCAGTGTCAAGTATGTGGGCACTGGTCCTCGGTTGAAGGACCTTATTGATAATAGCACCCAATGTGGTGTCATCTGTCTCCTGGGGAAGGAGGCGGGCCCTCCACTGTGACTCCTTTTCATTCCCCTGCAGACCTGCTTGAGGAGCTGCAAGATCCTGGACACTCTCGGGACCTTCGCTGTCCCGTGAGTTTGGACAGCTTGGTGGGTTTTACGGTTTGCTTTGCCTTTGTTCCGTCCTCTTGTCCCTGGTTCTTCTCTAGATGTAATTCTATTAGACTTTTTTTTTTTTTTTTTTTTTTTTAGATGTTGATAGACATTTATTTTATTCATTTATTTACATGCGGTGCTGAGAGTTGAACCCTGGGCCCCACGCATGCTACGCAAGCACTCCACCACTGAGCCACGACCCCAGCCCTCTATTAGACTTTTATAGAAATAAACGTGCCAAGGTGGAGGGTGGGGTTAGTTAGCATAACATCTCCATGTCGTTTTGGAATTAGACTCATGGGAAGCCTCCAGGCACACAGGGAAGTCTGACATAAGCCAGTTACAAGGGAGGATTCAAGGGGTTGGTGATCTCCCACCAACAGGCGATTCCCTGACGTGCAAATGGCGCCCGGGGGCCCAGGAGCCAAATGAGGAGAGAAAGTGTTTCATAGCTCTACACCAGGAAGCAAGCCGAGCCCTGTAGACGGGTACACCCTGCTTCAGGAACAGCCAGCCCCTGAGTGGAACTCTAGTGACATCTAGGTTGTAAGCCAGGCCCTGTGCTTCTGCTGGGGACACTGTCTGTGTGATAAGGACGCTGTCCATGATAGAAGGGGGCAAGGGTTTCTTAGGGGAGGGGACACTGAACTGAGACCAATGGATGAGAGGCTAGCCAGGCAGTGGGGTCTGTATGTGTTCTGGATAGAGGGAACAGCATGAGGAAAGGTACCACATGTATCAAGAGGACTTGGAGAAGTCCGGTGTGATGGGGCATGTGACGTGGGTGGGGAGGCAGGGGCATGAGGTCAGGAAGGGCTTGTCTATTATACTGAAAATCTTGACCGTTAAGTGACTGGCAAGCGCGGGCAGTTTTGAGAGCAGAGGAGTGACTCGGTGTTTTGGAAGATTACTAAATGGCCCTGTGCTAGCAGATGAATTACAGGGGCAAGACACTGGTCAGAAAGATCAGTGAGGGGCCCGCCGCCTTCTCTCCTCCTCCTCACTGCCAGGAATGAGCCAGAGATGACCCAACATCCCAGGAGAGTGACATGTTAGGGGTTAAGGGCAAGCACTGCCTCCTCTTGTTGGGACATGATTTATCCAAACAAGGATCAAGCCTCAGCTTGAGCTGCAAGACTCAGGCCTTCTGGAGCCACCTGTACAGTGAGCCACCCTGAGAGAGACCTGGCTGAGCACAGGCCGGAGTCGGGCAGCCCAGGGCAGGCTGGCTCATCTGCCAGACGTGCGTCTTCTCTGCAGAGAGGAGAGATGAAGATAGCCTGGGAAGGAAAAGCCTTCCTAAGGATGGGACAGTTCTGAGCGCACCGACCTGCCTGCCGGCTGATTTGTCCCCTGTTAAGAAAGAGGCTGGAGGACAGGAGCACCTTGGAACTCTGCAGCCCTGCTTCGGGGCCCCTCTAGGAGCGTGCAGCAAAGGTGGAGGGGACGGTCTCCCTCACACACCTCACCTGACAGCTGGTCAGGAACTACAGGGTAAGTCAGTCATTTACAGGCTGGTGCAGAGAGGTGTCCTGGCCATGCCAACTGCCTCAGTCCATTTGCACTGCTATATCAAAAAACAAACTGGCGCCTGGAGGTGTGGCTCAGTGGCACTGCACTTACCTAGCAGCATGGCAGCCTGACCTCCAGCACTGCAAAAAAATTAAAAATCACTAAAAAGCCTAAACTAGGTGGCTTGTAAACTACAAACACTTGCTTCTCTCAGTTCTAGAGGCTGGGAAGTCCAAGGTCAAGGTGACTGCAGATGACACTTCCCCACTGTGCTCAAGTGATGGAAGGGGAGAGGGTCCCCTGGAGCACTGGTGTGAGGGCACTAACCCACTCCTGAGGACTCCACCCTCATGACTAGTCACCCCCGAGACACCTTGCGGGCTAGGATTTCGACTTGTGAATTTGGAGAGGACACCGACATCCAGACCACAGCACCCGCAGCAGCCAGCGACCCCCACCTCAGGAATGGCCACCCGCTGTGGTCCTCTGTGGTGGCACAACATGGGCATGAACTTAGTGGATGTGCCCAAGGCTCATGGGAAGCACACCCTAAAGACTTGCTGGGGGCCCAGGTGGGGCCTCTGCAGGGGCAGTCCGGGCCGAGTTCAGCTAACTTGTGTCACAAGCGCCCTGCGTGAAGGCAGAACTAGCTCACCACTTCTCATCAGTCACGTTCTAAGTGAGTGCCGTTCAAACAAGAACACTCAAATAATTTTAAACCAGTCTAATGTTAGAGAAAAATCAGAATCCAATGAAGGCAGGCAGAGAACTTTGAAGATTGTACCCTCTTCCCCACTGACATTATCTCCCCTGAGCATGAAAGGTTTTTGCGGGTGGGGATTGAACCCAGGGATGCTCTACCACTGAGCCACATCTCCAGCCCTTTTTATCTTTTGAGACAGGGCCTCACTCAGTTGCTGAGGCTGGCTTCAAATCCGCAATCCTCAGTCTCCAGAGTTGCTGGGATTACAGGCGTGCACCACCACACCTAGCCTGAGCAGGAAAGGTTGGGGGGCACACACCTCTGTAATAATTTTCCCAGGGTTCTTCTTGTCCCCAGTTAGGTAAATGCTTCCCAACACCTCTGTGATTCCCCTGCATCCCTTCTTAGTAACAAACCCAGCCTGTATTCAAATGTTTAGATAACTTGGGGTTTTCAATATATGGTCAAGATAAATCTTAGGATATCAAGGGTCAAGAACAATACCTCAGGCAAGATGGCAGAAGGAACCTTTTTTTTTTTTTTTTTTTTTTTTTTATGGATTACCCTGGTGACAGGAGATCAATTGACTGAAAGGAATCTAGACATTATGGCAATGTTAAATACTATGACTTCTCTGGGAAAGTCCCTCCGTCTTCACTGGGTGTGAACTGGGGCACTCCCTGCCTTCAATGTAATGGACACGGTGTGATCAATCAAATCTCCTGTTTCCTACTGACACTCCATGTTACTCCCATGCTACTCTGGACCCAGCTTTTGAAGGGTGGGTTTGGAATAGCGGTTATAACCAAAGCAATGCTTCCCTTCCCAGCCTAAGCCGAGGACTGAATCACAAACACAAAACTCAAACATTACTGTGCTGAGTCAATAGATTGGTACAAACTTCTTTCCACTCCTCTAATGTGCCAAGTTCTTCCTCCTGCCTTCCTGATCGTCCTCTTCTACTGGAACACTCTGAACCCAGGTCTGTGCACTGCTGCCCACTCCACATTCAGGTCCCAACTCAGATGTCGCCACCACATGGGTATAGATGATGTTCTGAGAGCTGTTATGTATGCTTCTGATAAATTTTCAAAAAGTCATCAAGTTTTATACACACAACATAGGATTTTTGTGTGTATGTTATATTTCAATTAAAAAGTTTATTTTATGAGATAAGATACCTCCTCAGACTAACCTTCCCTGATCACCCCATGACCCCACCCTCTCACTCTCATGTCTGCCTGATTTATTGTCTTGATGGCATTATAACCATCTTCCATTAACTTGCCTATGTAAATGTTTACTTGTTTATTTCCTGTCTCCTTCTCTAGACAATAAGCACCAAGTAAGAACAAGGACAACACCCGTCTTGTATCATACCGTGTCCCTAGTGTCCATAACTGCCTGGCGAAGAGCAGTTCACCATGAAAGAGTAAGTGAGTGGCAGTTTCCCCGAGTCCTGTTCTGAATCATCTGTATATTTAGAATCACAAAATGAAGGAGGAAGATACTCTTTTCGTAGGTCACATAAGCTGAGGATTCCCAGATCTATGAGGCCACCATGCACTCTGGTTAGTAGGGAACATTTGTCTCTGATGCCTGGTATGGTAGCAAACAGCCTGCCTGGAGCCCCTCAGTCCTGGGTAAGGGGACTAGATGGACAGAACTGTCAGCTGTGTGACCTCCCTGAAGCACTTCTCCTCCTGCATAAGATGGCAAAAGAATCCCTACCTCAGCAGTGAGCATAAAAAAATTAAAGAGAAAATAAACGTAAAACGAAGAAAAAAGTGCACTTACGCATTAATCAAACAAAAAAACAATGGTGAGCACAAGGGAGAACCTTCTAGAATACTGATGGCATTTCTGTTTCTTTAACTGAATGCTAAGGATGTGGGTGAAGTCCAATTGTGAAAATTCAAGCTACACATTTTATGTTTTTGTGAATGTATATTTCACTTTGTTTAAAAAAACTTGTAAAAATATGGCAAATCCAGCTCTATCTCCAAAGCCTCTAATTAAAAACCCATGAGAAAGGCTTCTACAAAGTGTCCCTTAATAGCAGGGACACAATTAGAGGGTCAAAAGATGGCCCCATGGGCATCTGATGGAAATGACCCAGTTTGTCAACAAATTCAAAATTCTATTTATGCTGTCATTGTGGAAAGCCATTTATATCCCTACCCAGATACAAGTAAGCTGGAGCAGAAAAGTCAACCATTTTCATTTGTCTGTGGGCACTGCCTCTGTCACGCAGAGCAAAAACATCTGTTTAAAACCCATAAACAATTATCATTAAACACAATAATATATGTGAGGCTGATTTATTAACGGGCAAACGGATCCCCCTTCAGAATAACCTGATCCTTGCAATCTTGAGATGTGAATCAATTAGATCAAGTGATGGAACTGTTTCTGCTAGTGGCAACACTCAGGTCAGCACACACTGTGCTTATCTCTGTGCCAGTCACTAAAAGAACCAAGCTGAACTCAATGCCAGAGCCCCACCATGCAGGCCTGGCCTCCCAACCCAGCCTGCCCTCCAAAGACGGTTGAATTCAAAGCATGGCAGGCATGAGTAGTATTAACTGGCTTTCAGCAGAATCACATGAAGAGACTCATTTCCTGATTTTTTTTAAGAGGAGTGAGTTTTCATTTACTTATTTGTACATTCTTACCTATTTCCATATTAGGTCTGTTTTCCTGAAATAGCTCCAAATGAACTAAAATTCAACATGTGCTTTTATACTTCCTGTAAAAAAACAACTGTAAAACAACTATGGAAATCACCTGAATTTCAGATTCCCTAGAGTCAAAAATGACTGGCAAAATAATAATAATAATGGTAGCAAGTAAAGAAATGGTTTTCTAAATTTTAAGTGGAAAATAGTTTTATTCTAACCACTCACACAGATTCCATGGATCTCTTCTCAAATGGGCTAATTACATCACAAATACCAACAACCACAACACCCAAAGCATAGACGCACTGGGAAGGGGGCAGAGACAGAAGACAGACACAAACATACACACACACACACACACACACACACACACACACACACACACACACACACCAGCAATAGCAGCAGGTGGCCTGTTGGCACATTTCTGTGCAAGGAGCTAAAACATTGGGTTGATTAGAGTTTCCAGCCAAGTGCAATCGCTATGCTGAGTTCCTCCACACCCACCTTCAATGGAAATTTTCCTTTTTTTTTTTTTCTTGGTAACAGGGATTGAACTCAGAGGCACTCACCCACTGAGCCACATCCCCAGCCCTTTTTATTTCTTCACTTAGAGATAGGGTCTCACTGAGTTGCTGAGGCTGGCTTTGAACTCAATGATCCTCCTGCCTCAGCCTCCCAGCTGCTGGGATTACAGGCATGCGCCACTGCACCCAGGTTCAATGGACATTTTCTTGACAATAAGGTGAAAATGACTTTGAATTGGGTTTTATTTTTTATTTTTTCAAATTATTCAATTTTTTAAACTGGGTTTTAAATAGGCAAGAGGAACTTGGTAAGGCAGGAGAACGGCTTGAGAAGGTAAGGGTGAGGGCCCACACAGAATGGACGACCTCATCCCACGAGCTTGAGCTCCATGCCGGTCTCAGGCAGCGGTCAGGAGCCCCTCCAGGTGCACAGTGAGGAGAACCCACCCAACCTCAGAGAGGAATTGGCAGGAGAAGGAGGGATCTGCCTCCACAGAGGCTTCTACTGGATTCCAAATTCAGTGTCTAGGAGTAACACAAATCTGTGAGCCATCCAGGTTAGAAAGGAAACAGAAAACAGGGACCAAAAATGTGCTTGTTCTAAAAGCATTTTAAAATACACATTTCTAAAATACCCCATGGAGAAACTGCTAGTTTCCTGCCCAATATCTAAACTCCCCTCCTTCCTTAGCATTAGGACCCAAGTTTTATTAAGGATAGAAATGACCCATTTAAAACACATTTCCCAACCTCCCTTGCAGTTAAGTGTGGTCATGTGACTATGTTCTGGGCAGTGAGTAAGTCCTGTTGACAAGGAAGAGGACAGGAGTGGTTGACAGCAGGAGAACCCAAAGCATCTGTCCTGTCCCTAGCAGCAGGGACCCCACCACGGACAGTCCGAGAGACAGACAGGGAGGAAACACAGTCACAGGGTGTGTCCCAAGGCTATAGGAATACCAAGTAGGAATTACTAATGCTAATGTTTTCCAGGGGACTCTAGAGCAATGCCTAGTTACCAGCTGTGTGATTTTCAGCAAATTACTTACTCTCTGTGCCTGGGTTTTCCCCTATTTGAATGGAAAAACAAATCCCACTCCACAGAACCACTCTGGGGATTCAGTGAGGTTATTTAAAGCAGTCAGCTACTGGTCAAACTAGGTAAATAATCTAACCTGGTATCTCCTTCCCATCTTTTCCTTATGTTGTTCAAGAATAGAGGCCACTGTGCAGTGACAGAGGTTGAAGGCTGAGAAAGATGGGGTCTGACAAGCTGTTTTCATGCTCCCACTCACAGGACGATTTGATAAGCCACTGGTGTGCGCTGGGAATGCACCGACGCCAGACCTGGTTTGGAAAAGTGGGCATTTCTTTACCATGACCAGAGGCCTCATGTATTAACCTGCTACAATCCCATCTATCCGAGATGCTGGAAGTGACCCCACCCCACCACCATCTAAACCATGGCAGGGGGCGGGGGTGGGGAAGGAGAGCTCTGTGCTTGGCAAGCATCCCACACTCTTGATTTATGAGGCAAACTTGGCCAGGAAAGTCGCCCAGGCTCTTCAGAAAAACGAACGTCAAGGAACAAAACCAGATTGTTGAGCACAGACTAAAGCATCTTTATCCGTAGCTTGTTCTCGTCCCTCAATCACAGACATGTTCTCATAGGAAAACGCACACGAGGCCTCCCTCCAGGACCACCCAGCACGGGATTCAAGAATTCACCAGGAGAGGCCTCCAGAACCGGCCAAGACCTTACACAGCACACAGTGACAGCCCCACTCCGGCTTTCTGATGCAATGTCAGGCTCTTATACAGAGCCCCAAAATGCCACAGGGGCACCTCTTGGAAGCCAGCAGCGGCTGCAGCAGCAGCGGCACCCAAAGATGTGAGCCTGTGTAAAAGACCGATTTCAGTGACTTCATGAGTTTTCCAAAGCACGAGCTGGTGGCACTCTGCCGGCTCCCCTTGGTGCCCTGGTACTTCCTTCCCCACCCGCACACTCATCTGTGACCTGCTCCAACCAGAGTGTGCCTAACACGCACTCTCTCCCTAACGGGCTTGCGTGGTGTGGCTGAACACCTGAAGCTCAAATCTATTGAAAGCACTGTTTTCTTGGCCCTTGATATTTCAAAAAAAGACAATGGAAAAGTGAAGATATTAATATCTTCCTGATACAAAGACTCATGTTGAACATTAGCCAGCCCCAGAGCAAGTGGAACCATGCAGGACCGCACCAGCCAAATAAGAACTGGCTGACCTTTCTCCTGTACCCGCCAAGGTCTGCAGCTCCAGAGTGGTTGCAACCATAGCTAACAAGGAGAGAATGAGCAAGAAAGGGGGCAAAGCTGATCACAACTTCTTCCCTGGTGCGGGAGGCCTGCCTGCTAGGCTGCCTCACCAGCCTGAGAGGCGGCGGGACCTGGGAGAACCATGACCTTTTAAGGTTGAGCTAAGCATGGATGAATATACTACATTGGACATTTATATCTGAATCAAAGCTGTGGTTTCCTCAAGAGAAATATGGGCCTTTATGATACTTCAGAGTAGCCAGAAAAATCACAGTGGCTGCCAGTTTTCTTTAAACGTTAAAGGAACATTAAGAGAGAAAAATACAATTGCATTCAGATGGCATTCTCGGAGCTGTGCTTCACAACACCTGTAACAGGGTTAGAACAGGCATCTCGGAATTATCATATGCAAACACACACCTGACTTCCATCCCAGATCCCTGTTCTTCCTGTGGTCTTCCCCCATCTCATTAAATAGGCACTCACTCCGTCATTGCACTCAGGCAGGCCAAAATCCTTGAGGTTGTCCTTGAATCCTTTCTTTCTTTTACATTTGAGGTTCAAACTATGATAGAGTCCAAACTTGAGGCTCTAGTTTCACAAGTTACCACTTGTCAGCGCCATGGGATCTCAGCCACAACGGCATCTCCCTGGGTGGCTGCTACAGTCTCAAGACAGGTTGTATAGTCAGGGTTCTCTACAGGAACCAAACCAACAGGAGGTATGATTATTAGATTGGCCTACACAACCAGAAGCTGAGTAGTCCACGATGGCCATCTAGAGGCTAGAGACCTGGAGAAACTAGTAGCTGTGTAGCTCAAGAAGCTGAAGCCTCAGAACAAGAAGAGTCAACCATGCTACCCTAGTCCAGCACCAAAGGCTTCTGGAAACTCCCTGGAGAATCACTAGCAGAGTTCACTTTGGAAGAGTGAAGGAGCAAGTGTCTGATATCCTCAGGCAATCACAGCAGCTATCAAGAACCCGTTTCAGAAGAATCGAGTTTGCATCTGCTATACATCTCTAAATTCCTCTCCCCCAATTCCAAAAAACTCCAAAAGGTTCTGAAACACACGGTCAAGTTAGTCACAGCAACAGCCCCATTGCCAGTACCAATTTCTGTTTTAGCCAACTTTTTCACTGCTGTGACTAAAAGACCTGACCAGAACAATTTTAGAGAAAGAAAAGTTTATTTAGAAGGCTCACAGTTTCAGAGGTCTTACTTAGTCCATAGACAGCTGGCTCCATTCCTTGGGGCTCAAGGTGAGGCAGAACATCATGGCAGAAGAGTGTGATGGAGGGAAGCAGCTCACAGGATGATCAGGAAGCAGAGAGAGACTCCACTGGTCAGATACAAAATAGACACCACAAAGCCACGTCCCAATGCTCACCTTCTCCAGACACACCCTGCCTGCCTTCTGCTACTATTCAGTTAATCCCTATTAGGGGATTGATTCAATGATTGGGTTAAGGCTCTCTTGATCCAATCATTTATCCTCTGAAACTTCTTGCATTGTTTCACACACGAGCCTTTGGGGACACCTCACATCCAAACCACAACACATCCCTCCTACTTCTCTCCCTTCCCATCTATCTCAGCACAGCAACCCAAGAACTTGTCAGATCTGCTCAAAATCCTTTAGTGCCTTCTCTTTTAATTTAGAATAAAAGCCATCATGCTCAGAATGCCCCCCACCCTTGCATCTGCCCTGTATCTTTTTGTCAATTTATCTCCTCCTGCTTGCACCCTGATCTGGACCACTGGGGTTCCTTGCTTTCCCTCAAACATGCTGAGCACTGTCCCAACTCCTTAGTACTTGTTGCCCTATCTGCTCAAATTATCTTTCACTTTTCGTTTTCTGCTTAAATACCACCTCATCAGAGAAGCAGCCCTGAAGTTCCTAATACAAGTAGCAACTCCATCCCTTCTACATGGGCTCTGATACTCTCTATCTCCTCCTCTTGCCATAGAAATGTCCCTGACACTTATCTTCTCCTGAAGTACTATACATTGGTTCACTTCTTTGTGGTTTACCTTCCCCGCCCAGGGTGTTCAGCTCTCCAGGGACTTTGCTTTGTCCACTGTTATAGGCACTTGTTATTTTTTGAGGGAGTGAGTAACAATTTATATTAAAATATTTATAAGGGTTCCTAAATGCCAATCATTTTATAAATGAAAATTTTGTCCATGGCCCCT
The DNA here is from genome assembly GCF_902686455.1 of Sciurus vulgaris. Taxonomy (NCBI): domain Eukaryota; kingdom Metazoa; phylum Chordata; class Mammalia; order Rodentia; family Sciuridae; genus Sciurus; species Sciurus vulgaris. The sequence continues at coordinate 66,060,219 of NC_136476.1, forward strand.
TACATTTGGAAACAAATTCTGAAAAGGAAAGGAGCTGCCTCCCCACCCCAACCTCCCCCTGCCCCAAGCCTCCTCTCAATTCCTCTCTCTTCCATCTTGGAACATTTCCAGGACAGATGGGGGTAGAGGGAGCTCAGGGGGTCCCTTATGGGCAACCGTGGCTGCCCATCAGTACTTGATTCTGACATGCGCAGACACCAGGGCCAGGTCCTGGGATTCCCAGGCTTTTGCTCTGACCGCCAGACAAGAACGTCTCTGTTAATTTGACTTCAGTTCTGTTTAATTACTAACTTGGTAGTTTCTGCTCTCTGCTTAGCTGCTTGTCAAGTATGTGGCACTTTTGATAATTTAAGGGTTGGAATTTAGTCTATTTTTACAATTGAAATTCAGCCTGGAGCTAGAGTTTCCCTTTAGCTGACAGGACATCAAAGGCAGCTGTGCTGTGATTCTGTCCTTTCTGATGCAGTACAAGCAGGCCTTGGCACACTGGAAACTTCTACTGGACCTGTAAATATGAAGTCCAGTGCTTTCGTATCATTAGTTTTTGTCTTTCTGTGTCCAGCTTCATCCAAAAAAATCACCCAGTAATGTTCGAATGGCCATAGTGGGAACCAGGAATGGAATCCTGGGTTCACTACAGCCTCTGGGTTCAATGACTACTTAAGATCATATTAGCCACATTCATGAATTCTACAAGTGTTCGTTCCAACCAACATTTATCTGGTGCCTCATAGACATATGCAATCTCTCTCACAGGGATCCCACAAAGGGGAAGATGCAATCCCTGTCCTTGGGGGGCACCCAGTCTGATGAGAAGACAGAGAGGAAAAAGGACCACCTCAGTCCGCCTAACTGTGGTAACCAAGGTGTGCAGAAATCGTGGGGACAAGAGAGTTGGTCAACTTGAAGGATGGGTCAGTCATTACCAGGGTTCAGGAAAGAGGTCAATGTTCTCAACAGATGACAGCCTGTGCAAAGGCCTATGACAGGCCACAATGAGCAGACGGGAAGCTTTGCATAGGCAGTGTGTCGGGGAGTGAGGCTGAGGAGGTGTGAGGGAAGATGGGGGGAAAGATGGAGAAGGTGACACTCCACCTGTGAGGTCGGGTCAGATGTGATGGGAAAACTTGAAGCCCCTTGGTAAAATGGGCGTGACAGAAACAGCAGCTAACAATTCCTGAGCCCTCATTTCCAACATTCTAAGTACCTTCCAGAGAAATCTACAGGTTTCAGAGATGGCAAGTGTTTTACCCAAGATGACTGAGTTGGGAAGAGATGAAGATGAGGATCCAAAAGCAACCTGCAGCTCCAGAGCCCAGCCCTTAGCCGGGTTGGCTAAGAGTTTGCAAATATTCAATGAGCTAGAGGATATGAATGTGCTTTGCAAACTATTAAGTACTGCCCAAATGTATCCACTGCTGTCTATCCGTTTTATGACAAAATGGTCCAAACAGGGGTCTCTCTTCATGGCTATTTGACAGTGCAACCCTGAGCCGTTTTTCCCAGGCTCAGAGTAGCAAACAAGAAAGGCCATGAAAGACAGAAAGCACTCATTGGAGATGAAAGGAGAGAAGTCTGGGCTTTCATGAGTCACACTGAGGGACAGAAGAATTCTAAATGCAAATTAGGCAGCCCTTCCAAAAGCTTAGCCTGTGCTGGCACCTGCCGGTGCCCACAGCAGATGTGCCAGCATGACGGCATCCAGGCAGCTTCCCCTGGAGGGTTAATGTTGCAGAGCAGTTACTTGTGTGAAGGGGCCGTGGGGCGGGGGATTCAACTGGGAGTCTTCTTACCTAAGAGGCTGCTGTGCATCTTTGGGAAAAAACTCCAGCCTAGAACTCACTAGCAATAATCATTCCTGCATACCTCCTGGGGGCTGCCTGACTGAGAGTCTCAGACACCTTCCCCAGGAGCAGTGCCCACCTGCACCTGGGGACATCATTCTCCTTGTTTTAGAGATGCAGATAGCTGGAGGCAGTGGCTTGATTTGACCAGGATCACTCAACTAACTAGTAAGTATCAATCCTAATTTGAAACTAAAATTCAATTTAATACATTCTCTTTTGACAGTACTGGTTGTTTTTAAGCTGGAAGCCTAATTCTTCTGTTTGCTGCATCTGTGATCCTGGCACTATTGGGAGTTCTGTTCTGATTGACAGATGAGGTGATACCTGCTATAGTTTACATGTGTCCCCCAGAATTCAAGCATTGGAAAACAATTGTCCCCTGGGAGGCAGTGTTGGAAAGTGGGGCCTTTAAGAGGTGTTAGGGCTTTAAGAAGAATTCCGTGCTCTCGGGGACTGGATTAGTTACCACCAGAGCAGGTTGTGGTAAAGCTAGCACAGTCCCTCTGTCTCTTCTGCTGAGCCTACTTACTCAAGCTTTTCCACTATGTTCCATGAAATCAGGCCCTCACCAGAAGCCGAATGAACTTTATGCCATATTCTTGGACTTCCCAGTCTCCAAAACTATGAGCCAAATAAACTTTCTTTATAAATTATCCAGTCTTTGATATTGTCTTATATAGGAGAAAACAAACTAAGGCAATGTTTTAGCCTTATTCTGGAAAATGTTAATGTGGCTGTGCAGAATCCTTTTCTACAATGTGGGGAGAAACCCTTCCCACAGTGTTTGTGTAGATCCTGAAAAAAAAGAGTTGCTTTGAAAACATAAACAACAATAGAACAACCTTTAACACCTGAAGACCTGCTATCTTGTAAAACATATCTTTGAACTTCCTGGCTCCAAACAGAAACAAGAATTCTAAGGCATCCTCTGAAATGGTTTCTAAACTTACAAATAAGGAAATCTCTGACCTAGGTCCCTTGTGGGTTAATATTCACACCTTGGAAAATTCTGTTCACCCTGAGTCCAACCAAAGATCTAGAAATCTCATTTTCTAGAGTTCAATTGAATTTGGGGTAGGGGAGAACTGGGGGTTGAACTCAGGGGCACTCGACCAGTGAGCCACATTCCCAGTCCTAGTCTGTATTTTATTTAGAGACCGGGTCTCACTGAGTTGCTTAGCATCTCCCTTTTGCTGAGGCTGGCTTTGAACTCTTGATGCTCCTGCCTCAGTCTCCCAAGTCACTAGGATTCCAAGCGTGCAGCCTCCTGGTCCAGATTCAATTGGAATTTAAAGAAAAGATTTAGACGGAACCACGTGAATCACCAAAATATCTGACAGCTTTGAATTGCAAAATTAAAAAAAAAAAAAAAAAAACTGATGGGATTCAACATATTTTATGCAGACCTTTAATAAGACAGTTCCTTCATCACTGAAGTGATTGGACAAGTTCACCCAGGGCCAAACAACGCAGGCAGAAGCAGGAATCAGACCAGGGATTGGCGACTATGCAGATCCCCTGCTCATGCCTAGAATGCTGATCCAGCACCAGAGCTGGGGTGGGGGCAGTTCCGGCATTTGCCCTTTGAAGAGGCATCCCGAAGTATCTCAAGGAGAGTGAAACGCTGCTCTAGTGGGGCTCCCCTGGACCAGTCTTCTGTTCCCAAGGTCTCTGAGGACCAGACCCCAAGCTGGGGTGTTCTCAAAGGGCACCCTCAGTCTGCTCATGGGCAGGCCACATTGAGGACTGCTGTAGAAATGGGCACGAGACTGGAGGGGCAGTTTCAAATCTCACCTTCATAACTTTCTAGCTAGAAGTCTTTTGAATACCAGCTTTTTGCTTTGTTCTCTCCACTTTGTGTAGTGTTGTTGTTGTTGTTGTTGCCCCACATTACCGATTATGGTAAGGGGATCTGGGTCCCTTTTGAATAGCTGTGTGTGGTGCTGTGCCCAGCCCCCGTCCCCTACCCTACAGGACAGAATGCCAATCTACGGGTTGTTATAGAGACTATTTATAAGCACTTCCATCTTCCGCATGGCAGATCCAAACCCAAGCCTCATTATTTCCACTGTGTTTGTTTTACTGCAGAATGGTAACATTTACATGGAAATGGGTCTTTTTCTCTATCCTGTAATTTGGATTGTTTAGTTTTCCTTTTTGGACTTCTTTGATGCTGCTGAAGAAAGAAGTCCGCAGGAATCTGGAGAAAGGAAGAGAGTGGGCGGCGAGGGGCAGAGGCGGTAGCCTCTGTTTCTTGGCCTCTCTCTTGGCCCATCTCCTCTTGCCCCAGCTGGACTAAGCATCTCCTTCCTGTTCTGCATTTCCACCTCTTCCAGTTGGGGTCTCATATGTCAGCATTTAGGGCTGAGGTCTCACTTTTACTCCTGATTGGAGATGAGACCTTACACATGTCTCCTTTTCTCTCAAGGCCTTGCTTCCATCCTTGTGAACAGAGAAGGAGTTTAAACTGTAAATCCAATTACTTTCATAAGCCCACTGGGCTGTCATCCATTCCATGGTGAGGTGACAAGAAAACAGGCCCTTTACTAGCCATATGTCACTTTATTTAACCCCTCTGATGATAGATCATCTAAATGAATCATACCTTTCCTCTTCTATCTCTGATGAATTAAAGTTCCTTCATTATGACCAAGGTATGAAAATAATAACTAACCATGCTCCCCCTTGAGTTCCATGGGGTCATTACTATACCAGATTTTCCAGACTACCCATGGCTTTAAACCTTCTCATGTCCTTATCATACTACATACCACTAAGACTAACCCAACTAGTTCCAATTTAATTGCAACCTTAAAATCTGTGTTAGTCAACTTTTCATTGCTGTGACAAAATACCAGAGAAAATCCTCTTACAGGAGGAAAAGTTTACTTTGGCTCTGTTTCAGAGGTTTCAGTCCATGGTTGATTGGGTCTTTCTGTGCCTGTGGTGAGGCAGAGGAACAGGCAGAGAAGGCATGGTGGAGTAGAGCTGCTCATCTCATGGCAGCTGGGAAGGAGAGAGAGGGAAGAGGGAAGGAGGGCACACCTCCAGGGACCTACTTCCTCCAATTGGGCGCCACCCAATAGCCCATTCACCTATATCAATGGATTAATTAAGTTCATTCATGATCTGATCACTTCCCAAAATCCCCACCTCTGAACATTTCTGCATTGGGGATCAAGCCTTCAACACATGAGCCTTTGGGGTGCATCCCTGATCCAAACCATGACAGAACCTTCTAGGTTTAATTTCTTTCTCTCCTTTCCCCTTTATTCCTTCCTGAAGGAGTTATAAGAAATATAATTCCACATCTATGTAGATACTCTAGAGAAGCACCTGCAAAGGTCTATAATAAGGCACACAGAAGGATGTCTTACTCAAAAGAATACACTTTTACCATAATGAATAATAAGAAAGAAATGTCCATCAGCTTTTTAAAAATTCAATGAAATACTATGTAGTTCAAAAGAATAAGGGAGATCTAGAAGTACTAATTATGGGTAACAGACACACATGAGGAGTGGGAACACGAGGTTAAGAGGATTATTCTAGGCTCTCCTCATGGCTGGAGAACAGTAGGTCAAGGTTGAAGCGGCTCGCAGAATCACCGCAGCAGCACGCTGTGTCCATCGCCTTCAGGTCCTCCTTACCCCCAAGAGGCAAAAGAAAGTATAGTTTCTCAGCTGAGTGATGACAACATTACAGAAGAAAGAAGAATGTGGAAAGGGACCAAAGAAAATCTTTGCCCCACCTACACATAAATTGGATAACATGATACTGCATGGCCCCAACTCACAGAGATGAGACCCTGGGGATCAGTTCCCCAATGGCAGGAGCCAAGCCAAGCCTACCAAAACTCAGGTTAGAGGAGGAGGAGAAGACAAGAGCAGAGGATGGTCCAGGGGCTGGTCAGGAGAATAAAGGAAAGGCTCAAGACAGCAAGCCAGCAGAGAAGGAGGAAAAGGGAAAATCGAGTCTTACCAACGCAGAATTTGAAGAGATTGTCCAGATTGTGCTTCAGAAGTCCCTTCAGGAATGCTTGGGTATGGCTTGTGTGACTTTCTGTGTCCAGACCGTAGTCCATACTGAGTCAGACAGAGAACCAGGCATTGCTTCTGCTACTGATCATGAGAATGCTGATGGAGAAAGGAAAATGGTACCTCAAACTCCAGAGATTTCAGCCTCTATAGCAGATGAACTTTCCCCAGAGCTAAGGATATCTAAATCAGGCCAGCCAGTTCCTGCACCCTCTGAGAAGAAATCTAATAGACTTTCCTTAAGCTAAAGAAAGAAGGAAACACAAGATGAAAACAATGGAGAAAGCTCAAGGTGCACATGAGTGCAGAGAGAAAGACCAATCAGAGAAAGTGGTTCAGGGCGATTCTCACATCAGAGGTCAGCAAAAAAGGAGAAGAAAGTGGTTTTGGTCAATGTTTAGTTTGGGTCCAGTGTTCCTCTCCAAACTGTGAGAAATGGAGGTGGCTGCCTGGGAACATTGACCCCTCAATTCTCCCAGATAATTGGTCTTGTGAGCAGAATACAGACTTGGATTATAATTGCTGTGATATTCCTGAGGAGATTTGAACAGGGCGTGAGAGTGATGTGGCCTATGCCTCTTATGTCCCAGGATCCATTATCCGGCCCAAGCAATATGGTACTCCTTGTGGCCAGGCATGGTAGAATCTGATCCTGACCTGCGGGAATATTTTCTCTTCACGTCTCATCTTGATTCTCTGCCTTCTAATACCATGTGACATTTTTTGGAGAAACAGTTTCTCGTGCTTGGATCTCAGTCAACATGCTAAAGAATTTCCAGAAGCTGTCCCTGGAGCGAGCAGAAGTGAAAAAGTGCAGGAAAAAGGACTATAGCCAGAAACTGGTGGCAGCCATCAGGGCAGCTCAGGAGGCAGAACAGACCAGCATTGGGGAGAGGGTCAACTTGTTTGGTTTCTGGAGCCATTACAGTGGATCTGACAGCAGTGGGGATAGAAAAGACTTAATGCTTTCTGGGGCTAACAGCCCAGAGTCCTGCTTGGAAAAAGAGGAGGAATCAGAGATAGAGGAGGAGAAAGAAGAGAAGAAGAGACCCAACTTTGCCTGGTCCCAAGCAACCAAAACACATTCAAAAAAGCCCAAGGCAAGACGGGTTGGGGGCTATGCCATGCGGACTACACCAAGATGGCGCCTGGCAGCTAGCCAGAAGTTTTTTTGATCACATCAGTGGTGAGGAAGTCGGTTAACATAAACACACTCAGGTGCTTTGTCATTGGCTGTATTCAAGTGAGTCCACACACACAACACGTGCACATGTGTTCCCAAGTGCTCCTGCTCATGCCTGCTCATTTTGACCTTTGCCGTGATTGGGCAGCTGTCTCCTCGCCTGATCTTCGCTTAACTGGCGTGGCCCTACCCTCCGCCTCTTGGAGGGAATATAAGCAGGCAGTAGGCAGAAGGCAGATGGCAGATCGTAGAGCGGATGACTAAGAACACACCTCTAGATCGCAGATCACAGATCGTAGTACGCGGGACGCACCACTAAGAGGCACCTCTGATGGACAGCACCTTTAGCACACACCTCTAGCACGCTCCTTTAGTTCGCAGGATGCAGGAGGCACCTCTAAGAAGAAGCAGCAGAACTCTAAGAAGAAATAGATCTCTGAAAGCATAGCAAGTCTCTTTTCCTCTAAGCAAAGTCTTTCTTCCTCTCAAAGCCTCTCTTCCTCTAAAATCAAGCAAGCTCCTCTTCCTCTATAAGCTAGAGAATAAGCAAGCAAGCAAGGAAGCAGCTCAGGAATAGAAGTAGTTTATTTCCAGTCCACCTCCGATAAATACCCGCGAGATTGTTGCTGCAGGCAGTAACAAATATCCGCGGGATTGTTGCTGCGGGCAGCGACAAAGACGCATGACAGATGGACAAGAGGGGACCGTGAAAAAGAAGATAATGAAGAAACCTCTGGGCAGTGAATCCATGGTGCCTCCTGAACCCAAAATGGGAAGGAAAGAAGGGCACAGGACTTCAGATTTGGACCAGCCAGGCCCTAAGAAAAATTTTCAAATTCCCCAAACCAAGGCCTTAGCAACCACCTTGTCTCAGGAAAAAGAAGTTAGAATGATGCCAAAGGGCCCAGCCCACCAGCTCCTCAGGGGGCCTGACCCCTGGAGGGGAAAGAAAGGCCTAGACCCCAGGAGCTTCCAACTAAAGAAGCCGAAAGTATCCCCACTGAAGATGAAGCCTCCCGTGACCTGGAGTAACTCATGGAAGTCCAAGGAGCAAGGGGAGCCACGGCCCGGAGAGGATGCAGGGGGGTTCCCACGGCCTTCCTCGAGGAAAAGTCCTGTGCTCTTACCCTGATGGTCTCTGTAGCAGTGAGGGGGTCCCTGAGCCAACGGTAATTGTTGGGGTTGTTAACTGGCTACAAGGTTCAATTCAGTTGTGCAGTTTATGTGTTAATAAAGCAGGTTACTGATGTGAAAAAAAAAAAAAGAAAAGAAAAGAGGATAATTCTATCAACTGGGCCCACAGTGCTGGTCCCCACGTTTTCTTTTAAAGAGCAATTTACCTGCAACCCTGCCTGTTTTAAGTCAACAGGATACGTCACATTCCTCAACAAACTGTTGTCTGCAAGAGACATGCAGTCCCAGAAAGGCTCCTCCTGCAGATAAGAATAAGGGTTACCCTGCAAGACTTTTGTGACCTTTACACAGACCAAATTCCAAAATGTAGGTGGATGTGATCATTAGAAGCCAGTCCCCTAACCATAAAAAATAAATAAATAAATAAAAAATCTGTAACAACAAGTTCCAATTAGAACTGGTCAGTGTAGACCAAAGTGATCCAGAATTCCCTTGGGTCTTTAGAAAATCTCCCCTTTATGGGATAAGACGGTGCATAGTAGGAACTTGGAAGTCTGATTTAGTCTTGCTATCAATCAAAAAGTCAAGAGGCAGAACTGAGTGAAGGACTATCTAGAAACTTCCCTGGGACCCCCAGTTAAAACTGGAGGGCAGGAGGGGAATGCCCTATAAAATTGCTTGATTTAAGTTTCTATATGCGTCCTATACACAGGATGGCAGGCATGATGGTTTAAATATAAAGACGGGCTGGGGAGATAGCTCAGTCGGTAGAGTGCTTGCCTTGTAAGCACAAGGCCCTGGGTTCGATCCCCAGCACCCAAAAAAAAAAATATATATATATATATATATATAAAGACATAAAGAGGTTAAAAGTAAAAAGAAAGAGATGTGCATGTGAATGCTAATCAAAAGGAGACTGGAGTACCTATAATGAATACCAGGTGAAGTAGACTACCAGCAATAAAGAGAATCATTAAATAAAGAGGACAATTCATCAACATGACAAAAGAACCCTAAATGAGTGGTGTGTGTGTGTGTGTGTGTGTGTGTGTGTGTATGCTTTAAAGAGCTTTAAAACATATGAAATAAACATTAATAGAACTCAAAGGAAAAATAGACAACTAACAATTACAGTTGAACACTTCCACAATCTTCTCTCAGTCAGAAAAATCAGAAAGGGCCTGGAAAACCTGAACAACACTATAAACCAACTTGACCTAATAGATACTTACAGAGAATGCTACCAAATGCAGCATTAGTCACCAAGACAAACCAAATGCTGAATCAATCACATAACAAATCTCAATAAAATTTGAAAAACTGAAATTATACAAAAGCAAATTCTCCTCACAATAACGAAATTAAGTTAGAAATCAAGAACAGTAAAGTATCTGGAAAAATTAAAATTTAAAGAGGGAAAAAAGAAAACTATCTGGAAAATAGCTCAATATTTGGAAATTTAAAATATGCCTTTACATAACTGAAAGTCAAATGAGAAATTATGAAATAATTTTGAATTAAATAAAAATGAAAATGCAACATTTCAAAACTCATTGGATGCAGCCAAATCAGTTTTTACAGGGAAATTCATAGCATAAAGACTTTATGGTGATAGCATTCCAGAGAACATGGTGAATGTCCCTAAAACCCACCATACTTCAAATAATATATGTGGCAAGGACCAGTTACACAAAATGACACAGTACAAGAAGAGCAAGGACTCCCTGTAGGCCGAGGGAAAGCAGTGTGAGGACAGGAAGAAAAGCAACACTAGTGAACAGAACTAAGCCCATCTTCCAGAAAAAAAAAAAAAAAAGGCTAAAAGTACAAAGAAGATCGTGATAAGGCTTGAATGCTTGAGCTCAACTGCAGATCCAAGAGAATGCTGGATATTAAAAGATGCAAACATTCTAAACTGGAAGGAGATCAAAAGAGAAAGGCCCAAACAAGGCAGACCTGGGCTCTATCTTTTGTTAAATTATAAAGATAGTAAAATTTTGAGGTTACGTTCACTTCAAAAAATTAAGTTTTATGAGAAGACATCTTAGTTCTTTTTTTCTGTTTCTATAGCTGAACAACTGAGACTGGGTAATTTGTAAAGAACATAGGTCTGTTAAACCTGGCATGGTGGCACATGTTATAATCCCAGCTACACACGAGGCTAAGGCAGGAGGATCACTTGAACTCAGAAGTTTCAGTGCAGCCTAGGCAGCGTAGTGAGACCTCATCTCAAAAACAGATAAAGTTGGGGGGGCTGCTGGGAGTGTAGCTCAGTGTGTAGAACACTTGCCTACCATGTGTAAGACCCTGGGTTCAATCAAAAAGAAAAGAGGAAGAAGGAACGAGGGAGGAAGATAAAGTGTTTATGTAGCTCATGATCCTGAAAGTTCAAGGGCATGGTGTTGGCATCTGCTCAGCTTCTGGTGGAGGCCTCATGCCACTTTACACAAAATGGAAGGGCAAGTGGAACACGTGAGAAGGCAGGGGAGAAAAACCAGCTGACCTGCTTTACAACAAACCACTCACAACGTCTACCCAATCTCAAAGGAACTACATTAACCCTATTCAGGAGGGCAGAGCCCCATGCCCCAACCACCTCTTAAAGATCCCACCAATTCTCAACACTGTGACATTGGCAATTCAATCTCAAATGAGCTGTAGGGGGGACAAACCATACTCAGTCCACAGCAGAAGAGAAGAATGGTCTCCAGTCAATGAACCAATAATTATTCACCTTAAGGAAATAGAGAAAGGTAATATGTACCCCAAGCAAACAGGAAGGACATGATAAAAATGTGAGCAGAAATCTGCAAAAGAAAAACCAGAAAAATAAAGAGAAAAGTCAATGAAACCAAAGCTGTTTCCTTAGGGGAAAAGAGACAATTCATAAACCTCTAGTCAAACTGGTCAAGAAAGAGAATATACAAATTATTAATATCAAGAATGAATCACCAGATCTACTCAGGTTAAGACTAATAAAATATTATGAACAACTATGCCAATAAATTTAACAATGATATGGATGAATTCTTCAAAAAAAACAGTCTTTGACCCAAATTTGCTTACAGTCTGCTTGGAGAGTATAATATACTATGATGGGGCTAGGGTGTAGCTCAGTGGAGGAGTGCTTGCCCAGCATGTACAAGGCCCTGGTTCAAGCTCCAGCACCACAAATGATAACATTTGTTTTAATACACTGTGAGAATTCATTTTTATCTACCTGAACAACTCGAATAAGAAATTATAATAAATTAGGCATAAAGTCCAGGGGAAAAGGACATGGAAACATCAGGCCCCTGACAGGTGGTCCTGATAAGGCCCCGGATGCAGTCCCGCCCCCTGGCTGCAGCCCCGCCCCCAGAGCGCACTGGGCGGGGCCTCCAGCTAGAGATTCAGCCCCGCTGCTCCTTCCCAGTTCCCCCGACGGTTATTGACCGTTAACCAGGCTCGAGGCTCAGGCCAGTAGCGAGATAGAGAGGGTCCCTGTCTCAGGGAAGGGGAACCGCGATGTGGTTCAGCAGGGGTTGAGTCGGGGAGAGCGGGGCGCAGCCCCTCCTGGGAGGTCGAGGAAGGCCTCTCAGAATGGCTCTTGGACGCGGCAGAGAGGAGGAGGAAGGGAGGCGGGACGCCGCCAGTTCTGAAGGTTCGATGCCCCATCTGAAGGCCTGTGTTTCGGAGGTGCGGAGGTGCGCAGGGCCGCAGATCCGTGGAGGGCTGGGGAGGTGAAGGCTTGGCACAGCTGGAGGCAGGAGAGGCAGCTGCCTAGCGGACCCTGATGGAAGCGCCACGGCGGCAGCTTCGTTCCCCAGTGTATTCCCAGGGCTGGGAGCAGTGACTCACATACTTTTCCCAAAGACTCTGATTTCACCCGAATGGGGACGATACACAGTCGATTTAGTTTTTTGCAGGTGTCTTTCTTGCCCTTGACCTTGTGTCCTGAAACAAAGCCACTGAAACAGTTCCCAGTTGACTTTTGTAAAAGTCTATTCTGTCTAGGCCAAAAACTAGGGGTCTCGTTCACTAGATGGTCAGCTAAGTCCTTGGTCTGGGGGAGCAGACTCTGGCTTTGAAGGCCCCTAATCTTGCCCTCCTCCTTGATACACCTGTGCTTTGGATCTCCCCAGGGCCTCTTATTTGGGGCTACATTCTTGTTCTGGCTTTTTCTTAGGGCCTGAAGTTTAGGGACATAGGGCTTCTGCCAACCCAAGCTACTCCAGAGCTGGTGATTCCTTGTCCTTGACTATTTCCTCAGACTATTCCACCCTTGAAAGAATTCTTAAAGTTATTCTCAAGTTCATCTCCCTCATTGTATTCCTGAAGTGAAAACTTAAAAAGACCCTGTCCTCCTCTGATGCGCTCCCTCACTCAGAAGCTTGCCCCCAAGAAGTGGGGCTAGGCCCTTAAGATGGGGCAAGGTTTGGGTCTGAGTTAACAGGGGTGTTTCTGAGCTGCCCTTGGATTGGGGGTGGGGACCTTAGAGGTGGAATAAGAGAAAGGGAGAGTGTGTGGTGGGAAGAGAGGGACATCCATCAAAGATGGTTGTTTTGGGGCTGGGGATATAGTTCAGTTTGTGGAGTGCTTCCCTGTCAAGCACAAGGCCCTGAGTTCAATCCCCAGCACCACAAAAAAAAAAAAAAAAAAAAAGAAAAGAAAAAGGGGGGGGGGGTGTTTTATTCAGCTTTTTTGTTGCTGTGACTAAAAGATCTAACCAGAACAATTTTAGGGGAGGAAAAGTTTATTTGAAGGGCTCACAGTTTCAGAGGTCGTAGTCCATAGAAGGCCAGCTACATTCCTCAGGGCTGAGGTGAGGAAGAACATCATGGCGGAAGAGTGTGGTGGAGGGAAGCAGCAAGAGACTTCACTTGCCAGATACAAAATATATACCCTAAAGGCACATCCCCAATGCCCACCTCCTCTAGCCACACTCTTCTGCCTTCAGTTACCCCTCAGTTAATCCCCATTAGGGGATTAATTCACTGATTAGGTTAAGGCTTTCATAACCCAATTATTTCTCCTCTAAGCCTTCTTCCATTGTTTCACACATGAGCTTTTGGGAGACACCTCACATCCCCACCATAACAGTTGGGAACATTTATCATGGAATAGTAGGGTAGTCAGCAGGAACCCGCTGGGCAGATGTGGGGGAACCTCAGAAGACTTAGCTGCATTTCTGCTATAGGGTCCCCCAGGGCTCAGGATTTGGAAGCTCCTAAGGACTATGCAACTACTATGAGAGCTGACCTTCATATCACCAGAAAGGTTGGTGGGTGGGTGGGGCCCGATGCCACCTAATGCTAAGGGGGTCATAGAATTGATTGGGAGAATGTCCTGTTTTGCTTTAGAAATGACCTTATTGACTTATTCCTCCCAAACCTGGAAACCCACACTCTGCGCCTTCCAGATGGTGGAGCTGAGAAAGGAACATCTACGTATTTCTGCATGTCTGGTTGGTCTCGGGGTCTCCCCAGAGACAGAACTGAAAGGACAGAGAGGAAAACGCTCCAGCAGGAGAACTCAGTACAAGGTAGGGAGAAAGGAGTTCTGGCAGTCGACTGCCATCAGGGAGCAGGGTGCAAGGGGCAAGGCTTTAGAGCAATGGCTGCCTGAGATTGTTGGAAGAGAGAAAGCCACATGAAGCAGGTGTGATCTGAACTTGAGTTCTCTAGGACAGCGTTCATTGGATCGAAATCAAGCCAAAGGGAGACTAGACTGTGTTAAGGTGGAGCCTGGCAAAGGTGGGGTGATAGACAGATGAACTAGTAGATCCATGGACTGAATGAGATATTGATGAGAGCTGAAAGGCTGAGTTCTCAGCAAGGAGAGGATCATCTGATGGGGGGTCTATTTGGAAGGAGTGTCTAGTATCTGTGTTCCAAGAGAGAGGATTGAGAGGGCTGATGGTGAGGGAAAAGGCGGTCCTTAAATTGGAGGGACTCTAGAAGCAAAAAGCAATCAAATGCCCAAGGTTGAGACTGGCCAAGGGACTGTAGAGCGTGGGGTAGAGGCACAGAGGACCTTTGGTTGGAACATGAGCAAGGAGCTTAGTGGGATAATAGGAGGAGTGAAAGATGAGGGGACACTTGAGCCAATAGGTTCACTATAGAGAGGATGAGGCCAGCCTGGAAGGGGATAAGTGATGAGGGAGAACGTGGGCCCCAGTGGAATCAGAAGGCCAGTAATAGGGGTGAATTGTGTAAGGAGGAGTGGGATTCCTTGTGAAGGGCAGAGTATAGTGAGAAGAAAGCAGAGCAGAGTCAGAGACAAGCAAGGGAGGAGCAAGGGGAGGAGCCACTGTGGAGAGTCCTGGGCAGAGAGACTGACAGCAGACCAGAGGTAGAAAGGTCTCAGATGGAGTGCCAGGGTTAAAGATGGCAGGCACAGCTGGGGAGCCAACATGAACTCAGGAAGCTGCATCTTCCCAGACATCCTAAAGCAGAAGGCCAATTGCCATGGTCCTGCTTTCACACTCCTGTCAGCACAAATCTTCACTCAGTTCCCAAAGCTGCATGATCAGGGAGCCTGCCCAAGTGACTGCAGGCTTTTGCAGGAACCAAGAGCCTGGTGATCATAGGGGCAACTGCAGCAGGCTGTCCATTCCCATGTGCCCACACTTAGACTTCTTGAAATTCTTTTTATCCCTTGCCCCAAGACTTTCTTTCCATTCAGTTCCTTATGGATAACTCCTTCAGGAACAACCCCAAGCTGCACTGGGGCCCTAAAATTATACAGCTCACCTCAAGAAGAGGACAACAGGAAAGAAAGAGGTTAATTACTTCCATAAAAGGTCCCATGCCACCACAGCTTCTGTCTAGCTAGCTGACAAAGCAGGAGATGGGGTCGGATGGTGAGAGTGAACGTTGGTTTGTCCCAAGAAAATGACCCACTGTACTATTCATCAGTCTGGAAAGGAGAGGCAGGTGAACCCTACAGCAAAGTTAACAAAGAAATGTTTCCCCCAAGGAACAGGATCCCTACTGACACTTTGTGGCAGACTACTACATTAGCACTGAGAAATCCTGATTTTAAAATTGTGATTTATCAGGAACCTAGTTTTTAAAATCAAAACATCCTACCCTTGGCTGCAAGATCTAATTCACTTGGACAAAGAGAAGCAAGCTTGATTTCTAGCAGCAGATTCAGATAAGGAGTTTTTGGACATAACAATCCACATCTTAATCTGTCCTCCTGCCATCAGACCCGCCTTCATCCCCTGACATACAGCTCTGCTTTGCTTCAACCTATTGAGATACCATTTCAGGGCTGGCATTGTGGCTCAGTGGTAGAGCACTTGCCTAGCATGTGTGAGGCACTGGGTTCAATTCTCAGCACACATGTAAACAAAAAAAGTAAAAGTCCATTGATGACTAAAATAATATTTTTTAAAAAGATACCATTTCATCTAAATTTCACTAAAGTGCCACCCTATCCCAAAATCAAGTAATAACATTTCCCTTTCTTGGTGACACACACACATGGCTTCTCTGCTATGTAGACCTCCCTCACAGCAGTGGGCCAGCAAGACTGACTTTATTAGACTAAAAGTTCACTCCTGCTGAATTAAAGCTGTGGGATCAGGGCACTGAAGATTCCCTTGAGATTTGGTCAAGATTCTCAAGACGGTGGACTGGGCTCCTTGCCTTGCCTTGGTAGCATTGTGAATCTCTGAGCCTCCTCAATTCTCAAGATATCCAAAGTTTATCTTTGTGTGGTTTTACTCTGAATTTAGACCCTGGTTGGTTATATCCTTGACCCTTCAGTATCGGGTTCACTGTGTCTCTGGGAATTTTTGGTTTCTGATCAGACGTTGCATCTCTGGTGAAGTGTGTCTTTCAGCACCCTCTCCAGCCTTCTGTTTATCCATGAGAACTTTCCCCAGTGTCTCTGGTATGAGAAATCTTTGAGAAAGTTCTCACTATAATGTTGTTCCATGTCAGGTGGTTGCTGATTTCTCAGGTCAGCAAGTAGAAGCAGCTTGACCTTGGTGTTGCAGGCTTGAAATGTAAGCCATATTTACCTTTGGTCAACAGGCGAGCAATCTCTTGGGCTCAATTGCTCAGCAACTTTGTGCTGCCTCCTGGCATAACTTCACTAAGGACAGATTACAGTTATATCAGCCACTTGAGGAACTTGGACAAGAAGAAGAATGTTCATTTGGAAGTACTTGTACAATTAGGGAAAAGACAGCCTTAGAGGAGATGGTGTATCTGATCTGCCTAAAAGAGAGATGACTGGGATTCCACAGAGGTCCCCCTCCCTTGCCATCCTTGGGGATTACTCAGCAGGACTTGTCAAGGTCGGGGCCACTGCTGACAAACAGCTACAGAGCTTTCACTTTAGTACCTGTATGTGTATGAAAAGAGTTTCCTGTACTGGAACTTTCTGCCTTTTCCCTATAAAGGGAAGATAACCTTTTACCAGGATAATTTCATATTTGTCAAAAGCCACTGCTCTGACTTTGTTATTTCTGTATCTTCTCCTTTCTCCTCACTTGGAAAAATTTAAAGATTAGTTGTTGACAAATTGTTGTGCATACTTAGGTGGTTCAAAAATGTCAAAAGACCAGCAGCTGGGGAGGCTAAGGCAGGAGGATCACGAGTTCAAAGTCAACCTCAGCAAAAGTGAGGCGCTAAGCAACTCAGTGAGACCCTGTCTCTAAATAAAATACAAAACAGGGCTGGGGATTTGGCTCAGTGGTCGAATGTCCCTGAGTTCAATCCCTAGTACCCCCACCAAAAAACAATGTCTAAGAAAAATTAAATGATTCCTTTTACATTAAAAAGTATGGATAATTTTATTTAAATAATAGCCTTCATTACTGTAATTATGAAAGAAAATATCTAAATTTTAATAGAAGAGCTTTTAAATGTGAGTTTAAGTTCTAGTAAGAATACGAAGTTTATAAAATATATTTTTACAAATACCTTGTAACATTTCTGATCAATTTTGGATAAATTGCATTGAGTTAGTAAACATGTTCATTAAACAACCCTGACTCAATTGCCTTGGTTTTATTATATAAAATTAATGCTAAGACAATAGTCTATATGCAGACAGTTTAAACCTTCTTAAAATCTAAACTTTCTAAAGAAAACAATCCTTGTTAGAACAAAAATTTTAAGATTGCAAAATAAAAAATTGTGTTTAAGTTAGATCATAGGACAGCTGTCTTTTAAATTGTTTTGTAAAATTTTTACATTATCACACATTATCCAAAATTGTAATTTTCAAATAGTTAAAATTTTAAAACCTTATAAAATGTTGAGTTACTTGATACGTATTTGAATATAAGAACAGTTTCCAACCTAAATATGTGGACACACACAAACATACACACTATAAGGTGTATAGCATATATGCCATATAGTATATAGTGTGTGTATATGTGCATATATGTATATGCACTATAATATCATTTTGTTTTTAATCCTCATTATATAAAGTATATAAAGGAGATATTTATCTTCATTGTATACATTAGATAAGGTCCATGGACTTACAGAATCTCAGTGCCATTGGGTGATATATTGGTTCTATCTCCTGAAAATGTAAAAGATGTTCTAAAATGTGTACTCATAAAATTTAGCTACGCAGATCTTGGTTTCTTGACTTTTAGTTTTCCCTGTGTCTTGAGAAAAAGTGGGTTGCCTTGACTAACTGTAGTAATTAATAAAAATGATTAAGACTATGCTTATTAGAATAATTACAGAAAAGTATGAATGTGTAGGCAAGATAATGACTAGTCTGTTTATTAACGAATTATTACTTTATTAAAATGGCAATTCAGTGTAATATATAGCTTTGTTTTAATAACCTAAGATAAATTATATCTTAAAACTATATTATTATATGTGTATTTGTGTGTTTATTTTTTCTCTTGATATAAAAGTATATTAATATTAATTTTTAAAAATTACATAAATGGGGAAAAAGAAAATTTAATGGTATGTTCTGTGCTACTGGATTTATTCATAGAAAAATACTTTTTTGCACATTGTTCTTCAGATGATACACAAATAGTGTTTACTTTCCATAAAATGACCAAGTTATTTTGTGTACAGATAACTGTTTTCTTTTGAATCATTGAAATATTCTACTTATTCCCTGTCCTTCTGGTATTGAGTAATTCTCACACTTTTTTTTTTTTTTTAAGCTACTGGATCAGACATCAGAGTAGGATGGCTGTTGAACCTCCCTGAGAAGGACTTTACCAGGTACTGTTAACAACTAACACAGCAGGAAGCCCCTGCCCCTCAAGATCAAGACGCAAGCCGAGCACGTGCCTGGGAGTCTGTCACAGAGGAAGCAGAGCAATCATTCCACAGCAAATGATCTCAGAAGAGGCACCTTCCACCAAGGTCATCAGAACCAAGGTGGTGACTTCATAAAGGGTACGGTTTCCCCCAAGAGCCATCAGACAAGCTGGAGAGAGCCACCAACTGGCTTGCTTTCACCTGCATGTGCTTTTGCTCTGTCCTGTGTTCTTTCTTTCTTTGCCAAGTGAAGCTTTAAATTGTTGACACTTCTCTTTCAACTGTGATACCTCTAAGGTCTTTATCCTTCATATGGTTTTTTGCAGCCTTAGACACTCCAGGTCTGAATCTAACACAAGGCTACAATTTGCTCAGGATTTAGCTAGAGCATGCTGTAACACTGTCTGTTGAGCTTGTACTTAATTTCCTCTGGGTGCTGCCCAGCTTACTTAGCTACCAATTTCTTGGAATTAACCAACTAATTTCCTATGTGATTGGACTCAGCCAAGAAGTGATTTTGAGATGACAAATGCTATAACAGGCCAAACAATCAAAATTCTAACAACCCCATCACATCATACAGAAAGGAAGATTCCAGTTTTAAACAGAACAATACTCAGAAACTTTTGTGAAATTGGGCTTTTCCAACCAACTTTTCACAAAAGGAAAGCCAGTGACGGGGGTGAGCATGATGATGAGATGCTTTGAGAAAACAGGACCCAATAAGAGGACAAGAACCAGTAAGAATGCAATGAAGAAAGATGGGCCTCCGTTGGGTACTTCACAGAGAGGTAACGAGCCTCTGGAGAGTCCACAGAGGTTCATGGTGTCCCAGCATCAGTAGATGGTCTGGAACTTGGGCCTCTGTGGAATCTGGTGGGAAGGTAGAAATCAGAAGTGAAAGGTTCCGCGAGGGGAGCCAGACCTGGTAAAAGCCTGAGGGCAGATGGAGATCTCCCACTCAGAGGGATGTTGGCAGCCATGGAATTCCAAGGCTGCAGCATCTTGCCTGCGCTCTTAAACAACAGAATGTCAGCTTCCATGGCCACCATGTTTCCCAGCTCACAGCAGGGCTACTGACAAGACTGTTGCCACAAACTGCCCAAAACAGGGAGCTTGTCCAAGTGTCTGCAGAGGACAAGAGGAGCGAGCGGGAATTATGAGAGTGGGGATGGAGGCTTTGGCAGAGCAAACAGGAAGGCTTTCTTCCACATCCATCCCCTACGGTTCCCTTCCAAGGCCAACCCCAGGCTGCCCTGAAACTGAATAGGGATATGGGGAATGGGGAAAGATATTAATGGCCTGTGCATCAGGAAGGCTTGGCTCTTGCAACCTCAGATTCTTGTAGTTAATCTCTCCAACCTGAGAAACAAAGAGCATAGGTGACACGTGGTGAAGAGAGGAGCAAAGCAGTATTTCAGCAGGCTGAATGGGAGACCAGAAACCAAAAACAACACAATCACCGTACAAGATAAAATGGTCCGCAACAAGAATAGCAAGGCCTTTTGCAGACATTATCTTGGGTGACTCTCACAACAACCCTGTGAGGTACGGAAGCCAGGTTTCACCTCAGGAGCAGCCTGAATGCTGGGAAGTTAAATAGTTTGTCCAAAATCAGGACCTGGAAGTTCTGCCCTCAAAAAACAATAGTGATTCCAATTTATCTCACACCACCTGCTAGAGGACAAAACTCATGGCCCACCCATCATTTTTCATCTGGATGGGTGGGTAGAACAGGCTTCCTGTAGGCTGCCCCTCTGAGAGCTCCGTTTCTAATGGGAACTTGCTCTAGGAACTGATGACCTCAGAGATTGCATACCTGCACCCTCATGGAAAAGTGAGATCAAGGTTCACCCTTAGGCAACACAGCAGTGACTGGATAAAACCTTACCTCCTGATGCTATACCTTGATTTCTCTTTGTGACTCTGTACTGATCTCAAGAGACTCTAGTGAGTGACCAGAGGAGAATTCTTACTCTCCTCTTTCTAAGCAAGCTGTAGACATTCACTATTTGTGAATAATCTGATTTACTACAATGAATGAATAGAGCTTTGTGGTTCATCCCCATTATTCACTTTTACAGTGGATAAAAATATTTTCCTTTATTTCTTGTTTGTAAATTTCAAGAAGGGTTTTCTGTATGTCATGTTCAACTGATTTCTTAAGTTCCTACCCTCCTCTGATGTAGGCACAGATTCCCAGAACTACCAGAGCAAGTATACTCCACTACCTGGGCCTCTGCCCCTGATGACAGAGCTTGGGCCCCAGTATGTGATTTGAGGCTTTCAAAGGCTCTGAGCATTGTTCTTCCTGTCAGCCCAAAAGCAAGGGAAAGGCTTGGACTAGAGACATCTATGACAGGGCCATGGTTGATGAGTACGAGGTGAGGAGCTCTGCTGTACTTCTTAATAATTCAGTCCATGGCTAGTGAATCCTGTGACCAGGGATTTATCCTGGAGCCCTCTACCACACCCAGACAGAGGGTCTGTGAGCTTCAAATATAAATCCCAGCTCCCATTCCTGCCCTGCCCCCATTTCCTTTGAGGCTATGCTAATCTTTCCTGACAGTTTCCATCCCCGGTGGGCCTTGGGTCCTGAATGACTGATTTTAGAAAAGTGGGAAGAATCTGGGAAGATTTGAGTAAACATGATCCAATAAGAGGACAAGAACCAGTAAGAATCCAGTGAAGAAATATGGGCCTCCGACGGGTACTCCACAGAGAAGTAACGAGCCTCTGGAGAGTCCCCAGAGGTTCATGGTGTCATGAAGGAAGAAGTCAGCCTCTGCTGAGGTCTGGCACTTGGTCCTTCCTTCCACATTGCCGTATCTATCTTTTCCAAGTGTTAGTTATATGTTGTTTTCTCTGTAAATAGTAGAGGAACAACAAAAGGACCCCCAAACACACACTACAGTTTCAATGTAGCTGAAACTAGTGCCCCAAGACTTGCTGAGATGCATCTGAGCAGAGCTGATCTGAAGCAAGCAAATGCCTCACAAATGCCCGAGTTCTAGAACCACATCCTAGAGCTATAGCACAGTGACAGTATTCCTCAGGGTAAGAGAATCCCTGAAGAGGAAGGTGCACCCACAGTCCCCCCTCACAGCATCCAACCTGGCAGATCCTGCCACTTCTCCTAGGCCTTCTAGATCCTTCCATTCTTCTCTGGATCTTACTATTTTCTGATATCACAGTAGTATAATTTTCCCTTTATTCTACCTACAACCCAGAGATTAGCTGGGTTATCCTTTACCCTCTTGGTCACCTCAGCTCGGACCCTACCCTTTGACAGTCTGGATTCTCCCAGGAATTTCTTCTAATTCCCTGGGATATACATTTTCGGGATTTCCTCTGTGTTCAACTCCAGCTTCCCACCTTACATCAGTCCAGAGGATACAACCCCACTTCACATTCAGCCAAAAGAGTTCACTTCCACAGAAAAGCACTAGTGAACAACACAGCCACTAGAAAAGACCCTGTAAGGGTGGTGATGAGAGAGAGAGATGGAGCCCTCCCGTCCCCACCTCCCCCAGGCCAGCAAACATCAGAACCCCTGACGGCTGACTCAGCACTGAACTGTTTCCTCACCGAAACAGCCCTTGGCCCAGAGCACCTGACCCTTCCCCACTGTGTGATGAGGCTTTGCCAGAACTGGCAGCAAAACTAGGCTTCGGCTTTTGTTATTCCCCTCTAATTTGGCTAGATCCTTCTGCTCCCGCAGGAACCTTCTCTGTCACCACCTGGGCCCCCAGGTGGAGGTCAGTGCTCCACTGCAGCCTGTACTTCCGTGGCCTATTACTTCCCTGTTTTTCCATTAAGCCGTAAGCTCCGAGAGAGAAGTATTAGTCGTGCCATTCAGTACTATACCTGATTCCTAGCTCAGAACCTGTCATGCTAGCCATATGATATGTGTTTGGGATGTTTGGATGGTTGGACAGATCAGTTGCATTTAAGGAGACTGTGGGGCATGCAGGTGAAGCCATCCAGTAGAGAAATCTGTGGATATGGAATTCAGAAGAGAAGACTAGACTGGAGAGGAGCCATGTTCAGTCATGTACATATCAGTGGCTTTCTCCTTGGAAATGGACCCTAGATAAAGTACTTGAATGTCAGGAGAACTGTGTCAGACCCTGGTTTCAAGCGTATTGATCTTCATCCCCTGGGATAACCATCCCAGCCCCTACTATTCATGGTGCCGAGTTCACTACAAGCCATGGACTATCTCCAACCACTTATATCATAACATTTCCCTTGAGGTAGTCATCCTCACTTTGCAGGCGAGGAAGTGGAGGACATGAGGTTTTCCTTCACAATGACTCACAAGGATCAAAATCCATGTGAGGGAAGTTATGAATTGGCTACTCACCCTGTGTTCTACCCTCTGCTGGAGCTACACGAATCAGTAACCAGTAGCTACATGTAATTATTCAACTTGAAATAATTACTTAAAATTTAGTTCCTCAGTTGGACTAGCCACATTTCAAGTGCTCAGTAGTCACATTTGTCTAGAGGCTACTGTACTAGACAGTTATTTCCCTCAGCCCAGAAAGTTCTATTGGACAGTGTGGACCTTGAGTGCCTTTCTTTAAGGCAGAGCTTACAAAGCTCAAGCAAGCTATACTTCCCATACTCCTTTGCAGGCTTACCTACTCGACATACGTATGAGTTTGATGAGGCCAAATGAGGCTGCAGTGGGGGTGGAGGGGTGTCTTCTACAGCTTCCTGGGTGTACAGCTGTGACATTGGCATTAGACCGGCCAGCAAGAGCAGCCACTTCCCAGTTCTCACTTCCTTATCCGTGGCCAGAACTACATTGAAGGGTTCTTGAACTAATACTTTCATGTGGCCTCAGAGGGGGTAGCTTTCCTGTTGGGCCATTTCTGTAGTATTCTACAGTCATATCCAGAGACCCAGAACACAGCCAGCTCCCCCAGCACACATTTTGGTAAGATTTCATGTGTTAAAATTTCTTCCTGCTTAAAATATCCAGAACAGATTGTTTCCTGAACCGAATTCTCATTGATGTGGTACAGAGAAGACATACAACACAGCCCTTGTATTTCCAGATCATTCCCCTGAGTTCCAAACTCTGCAAATACAGTCCTATCTCCTAGCAATTGGACTGAGTAGCTAAGCACCAAGAGCCTTTTGAACTTGTTTGTCCACCTTATTGTCCTTCAAGATACTGTTTATGTCTTTCCATATTAAACTTAGTCTGTCCGCAAGAAGTAATGTGGTCAATAAAATAACCCAATTTCCTGGACTAATCCAAGCATGTTTGTGGATCACAAAGGCTTTGTAATAAAACACACTGTATAGAGTTCAACTCTATCAAAGTCCACTGTGGTGAGTGGTGTGGATTTTCTTAGATAAGAATCCAGTCATTGTAAATCAGTTCAATCAGGTTGCTTATTCCTACACATAAAGAGCTATTACTGAGGAGTTGGAGGACTTGGTTGAAATGTCGAGGAGGTGGCCATCTGAGACCTGGTATATAGCAAACTGAAAGCAAGGTAGGTCAGAGCACAGGGTGGCATGAGCAGGAGGCATCTGAACATTGGCGAATCATAATCTCTACCACAACTCTTTTCTTGCTCCCTGTACCCAGGTCTCAGACTATGAGTCAAGATAGGTGTCTGGGAACTAGCCTGGACATGTGTCACCATGAATCACATTGATTCTGTGGAAAAACGTGCTCTGAGTTCCAAAGAATGAGAATATAAACTGTCAAACCACTGGTCATTTATAAATTGGGTACATTCTGAAATTACAGTTTCTGCCAACCTCTATCTGTATGAATCAGCCATGCCCGTTTTATTTATGAAAACGTTAAAGGCACCATGGTATAGTCAGCACCTGCTCAGAAATGTGTCCTCACCTGTTGGGAGGGGCAGCATGCTATAAATCAAAGAGCCTGGACCCTGGAGTTGCAGAGACCCAAGGTCAAATCATGGGCCCATGGTTTATTAGTTCAGTGATGTGGGGTGCATGGCCTCTCCACTATAAATCTCAGTTTTCTGAACCTGAAGATGAAAGAAAACCCTGTTTATAGGATTTTCATGGTTATATGAGAAAGGCAAGTTGCTTACTCAGGAAATTTTCAGTAAAGGAAAAGAGGGAATAGTTCTACAGAGAAACTTAGCACCCAGTCCCATAATTTGCCAAAAGTAAGGAACTTCTACCTGCACTGCCCTAGGGTTTTTAGTGTTGTGTTAAAAATACCATCCACTTCCTGTTGTGTTCTCCTGTGATAAGTCAGAATAAAGGATGAGTTTCTCATCCCCAAAGACCTCCAAAACAAAGTGGTCTACCGAAGACGGAGGCTTGTTTTTCTGTCACTAATGGTCCTGAGGTTCTTTCTCCACACAACCATTGAGGAACCCAGGTTCCTCCCATCCTATTGCCACACCAAGGTGTCGCCCTCGTCTGCATGATCAGGGTTGGACACAGACACTTTCACGTTTCAGCTCAAGAGAAGAGGAAAGAGAGCTGCTCCAAGACCAGGAGCTGCTTTTGTTTGAAGACGACGCAGCAGTTGCACATAGCACTTCACGCACACAGCATTGACCTCAACCTTCGTCATCGACCTTAGTCACCTGCCACTCAGAGCTGCAAGGGAGGGCCAGTAAATGCAGTCAGCTGGGCAGCCATCTGTCCGGCAGAAAATCATTACTATGAAGAAGGGGACGGTTTTGCTGGCCAACTGTCAGTCTCAGCCATGGCCTCCTTCCTGTTTGACCCATCATCTTGTCCTGGGTCTAGCTCTGACCTTTGACATTAATTTAGATCTTTTTTTACCAGTAGACTTCATGGTGAAACACAATTGGCCATTTAGGCTCTTTAACATTGGAGGAAAAAGTGGGGGCCAAAGAAAAACTCCTGGGAGCTAAGGTAAGGACTCAACTCAAATTTGGCTGTCTTCTGGAAAGGCAGATTTAATGTGTGAGGCCTTTCCTCCCAGGATTGGGAGAGATGCTGGCATGGCTTACTGGAGGATCACTGGAGGAGACGGGCACCTGCTCTTTGAAAAGGGAGCACAATCATATTTTTCCTGTAAATATGTGCTTCCGCCAAACAGCTGGAACCTGCAGCAAGTCTGTTCCTCTGGGGGTGATTTTTAAAGGATAAAAGAACACACCATGCAATGGTTCTGGGTGTTACACACTGTGCAGAACAGAACTAGAGGCTCCGATGGTGTGGAGAGTGAGAGAGACCAGGATATCTGGATGCTCTCAGCTCCTCTACTTACCAGCTGTGTGACCTTGGCAGGTTGTCTCCCAGCCCTGGTCTTCGTCCCAGGTTCCTGACAATGCAGCTCCTGAAACCCTTGAAATCTCTGGAGTGAAGAGTATCTTCCATACACTAGATGACCAGTTGGGGTCCCTGGATAGCTTCAGAATGGAGCCTGGTTGGCAGAAAGACCAAGGCATGATTGGAGGTTTGAAATTCCATCTTTCCCATCACCCCAGACCCCCAGGGAGAGGAGAGGGGCTGGAGATTGAGTGAATCGCCAGTGGCCAATGATTTGATCAGTCTTGTCTAAGTAATGAAGTGTCAATTAAAATCCCTATATGAGGACTATGTTAACTTTTCATTGCTGTGACCAAAATACCTGATAAAAACAACTTAGAGGAGGGAAAGTTTGTCTCACAGTTTAGGAATTTAGTCCATGGTGGGCGGATTCCATTGCTTTGGGTCCAAGGTGAGGCAGAACAACATGATGGAAGAGCATGGCAGAGGAGCACTGTTTACCTCCTGGTGGCCTGAAAGCAGAGGCTCACCCCCAGTCACCCTCCTCCAGTCAGCACCCAGTCAGTCCATTGAAACTGGGATAGATTGACTGAGTTACTGCTCTCACAATCCAGTCTTTTCACCTCCAAACATACCTGCGCTAACACAGAATCTTTTGGGGGACACCTCATAGCCAAGCCCTAACAACGGGGTTCAGAGAGCTTGAGCTGGTGGACACATGTGGGCACAGGGAGGGCGGCATGCCCACAGAGGGCGTGGAAGCTCCACACCCTGTTCCATACTTGTCCTACGCATCTTCCCCTCCAGCTGTTTGAGTTGTACCCTTCATAATAAACTGGCAATAAGGAGTAAGAAAAGCACATTCCTGATTTTGTGAGTCATTATAATGAATTATCAGAGCCGAGGCGGGGATCATGGAACTGCTGGTTTATAGACGGTCACAGAAGCACAAGCAGAAATCTCAGACTTGCACATGGCCTCAGAGTGAGAGGAAGTCTGGTGGGACAGAGCCCTTAATCTATGGTATCTGTGCTAACTCCAGGTAGTTAGTATCTCAATTGAACTGGATTATAGTTGAACTGGATTATATTGAACCAATGGCCAGGGAATAGAAGAATCGGTTGGTGTGAGGAAAAAATTCACACATTTAGTGTCAGAAGTTTCTCGAGTAGAAGCAGTTCATTTCCATGACCTCCTCTCCTGTTTCTTGTTTGGAACCTTTCAGCAGTGACTTTAGGGGAAAGACAGTTCCTCCCTTCTCATTCTTCTTCTTCCATGTCCATTACCAGATGTGGGAAAAATCAAAGGTCTCCAAAGCTCCCTCCCACCATGCACTTCCTGGGGACCAGAATCCTGAGCTGGCATTTTGGGTCATTCTCAAGACAGGTGTCAAACTGCTGATTATCGTTCCCTTGATCCAAGTGCACGAAGAGGTGGAGACAGCAGGCACTAAAATAAATGAAAAACATGTGCAGCCCAAGCAGTGTCTCCTGCTGGAGCTCAGTCTGTGAACACGTCCACCGTTTGAGTGAAGACGCCTTGCAGCCTTGAGTCTTGTTTTCAGGAGTGAAAGTGTCCAAAGCCACAGATGTCCACCAAACTCATTCCAGAGTGACTACAGAGTAATGGCAGGTGGGGGCTGCTTTTTCTAGGCTCTTACACTAATTTACCAAATTTTCCCATTTCTAAATTTTCTATAAAATTTTATTTGAATCCATCATACATACTTGGGGTAAAAACAAAAGCAAATAAAAGGTACCTGGCCAAAGGGAGCTTTTCTCCTACCTCAGTCTCCTGGCGCCTCAGAGCCTCCAGGCCTGCTTTCAGGAGCAGCTCATTTGCGCAAGTCTGTAGCTTTGAGAAGTTCCACGGTCTCCCTGGTATTTATGCAATTGCCTTACTGAGTGTCAATTTAATTAACTATTAAGAACACCTGAGTTGCAAGTAGACCGTTGACAAGATGGCCTTAGCAGCTTCTCACCCCTCCTCCTTTGGTCATATATATATATATTTTTTTGTACCTGGGATTGAACTCAGGGGCACTCGACCACTGAGCCACATCCCCAGCCTCTTTTTGTATTTTATGTAGAGACGGGGTCTCACTGAGTTGCTTAGTGCCTCGCTTTTGCCAAGGCTGGCTTTGACTTGAGATCCTCCTGCCTCAGCCTCCCCAGCCACTGGAATTATTTTTTCATCAATTTCATTCACACCCTTGGTTGTCTTCACCTCCATCCTGAAGCCTTACAGGCCCCTGGCACCATGTGCCCCCCCCAACCCCGCTCTCTAGAACTCGTATGTGAATTCTAGCCATACTTATACTGAACAATAGTTTATTGAAATTCCTATTTAACTCAGCATCTTTATCTTCATTTGCTAAACATGGGGTTTTATTCACTGAAAACCCCACCCTCACAGAACCAGAAGCATCTTGACAGCAGGGCTTAGGCTTTTTCATGTCCCACCCACCCACATCCAGGAGCTAGCGCAGGTGGGTGCTCGCCCAGCTCACTGCATTGAACAGAAGTCAGGTGCTCTGAGGTTCACTCTGCCTGCCTGGCTAGCCTTTGTCCTTGGTGGGGGAGGGGACCAACATGTCCCCAGTCCTCCCAGTGTGCCAGGCACAGTGCCATGTGCACAATAACTAAATTCAACACATCTCTGAGCCTCAGTTTTCTTACCTGGGAAAAGAATATTGTTAAACACTAACCCTGCCCCCCGCAACCAGTCTTGCTTCTGGGCTGCCTGTAAGGATGAACTGCCACAGGGAGGTGTACCTGTGCTTTCTAACAGAAAAAATGCTGCATCATTGTCAAGGCTGACTGTTACTATCATTAGCAATTCTAATTTAATGATAGGGAAATATACAACCTGTACCCAATTCAATTTTCTGTAATTTTAAATATTGACATCTACTAACTGTTCACGAAGGAACAGCAAATGATGAACAAGGGTGAAGTCAAAGTTCAGACAAGGTGGAGAGCAGGAAGTGAGGTGAGAAGAGCCAGGGTCCCCTGATAGACAGGAGGGGGCAAGAAGAAGGGGATGGGCGGGCTCTGGAGACAGGAATAGACTACCTAGATGGTGCCCTAAAAGGGGCCCCTGCAGAAACCCCAACCCTCGGGGACCCACGCCTATGCCAGGAAGCCTGCTGAAGATCGCCAAATGGTTTTCTGTATGTGCCAGCTCCCCAGTATAAGGATGTAAGACCAAGAATGGTGAAAGACCAGTCAAACTTCTTCAAGGCATAGACATCTTTGAGTTGGGACTGAATGTAGCCATTTCTCAAGATCTGGGCCAGGAGAATGGTTCCTTCTTGAAAAAGGAAGAAAGAGAGGGAGGAAGAAAGGGAAGGAGGAGGGGAAGGGAGGGAGGGAGAGAGAAAAGAAGAAAGGAAAAAGGGAAGAGAAGGGACCACAAAGATATCGTCCTGTCTTTAGTGATTTCTTCTCCAAACCCTGAAGATGCATTTGGTGAGTTGTCGCCAATTCCTTGAGCCAGAACCCAAAGAAAGATTAAAGTGCATAGAAAACATGTCCTTCAGAGGTGGAAAGATGGTCGCTAATCCATGCAAAGCTCCCAATTATTGCAAGACTGTAAAGACACATTGCTGGGTAGCTAGTATTGAAGCTGGTCCCTGTTCCACATCCACTTCGGAGGCTGAAGACCTTGAATTACTCTCTTTATACACACACAGCTGCTCAACCAAGTAATTATCTTAACAATCCAAAAAGCATACTAGTGATCCAGATATCCCTAATGCGTACATTACATTTTAAACATATAAAT
The DNA here is from genome assembly GCF_902686455.1 of Sciurus vulgaris. Taxonomy (NCBI): domain Eukaryota; kingdom Metazoa; phylum Chordata; class Mammalia; order Rodentia; family Sciuridae; genus Sciurus; species Sciurus vulgaris. The sequence goes on from NC_136476.1 coordinate 66,089,707, forward strand.
CCCTTGGTTCTCTGATATATTTTGAAATGATGATCCCTTCTGGACTTCAATTTTACAAATGTTGCAATCGTTTAATTTAGTTTTTTAATAGAACCACATAAAAAGGTGACGGCCTTGTCTTTTACATTGGCATTCTTTTCCTTTTGTGAAAATTTGATGCCAGAATCAGCCCTTTCCATACTTAATGTGTTTTTAACTGCCTTTGTAATGAAGCATAGGCATTAAGTGGGATTTAATATTTGCTATTGGGATGACACAAGCCTTAGCTCATTCTTATCTCAGGTGACCACTCCCTTCTGGCTTCTTGCTGGACATGAATCATTTGAGAACCAAGTGCTCTCTTATTCTTAATGACCATTTTTCTTTCCTGCACTTCATCTGCTGATACTTCAGCAAAGTGAAGAATTCCGACTGTTACCCAGATATTTCAATCAAAATTGCCCTTATAGGAATTTTGTTTGTCTCCTAGAAGTGAAAGAGAATTTAAACCTAAATTAGGGGCTGAGGTTGTGGCTCAGTGATAGAGAACTTGCCTGGCATGTGTAAGGAACTAGGTTCGATTCTCAGCAATGCATATAAATAAGTGAATAAAATAAAGGTCCATCAACAACTAAAAAAATTTTTAAAAACAGCCACCTCTGTTGGGCAAACCCATAGCTGGTAGCAGAATCTATTTCTATTCCTAAGGTCAGAAGTATTATTTACCTTCTGCTTGTGTCAGGCTCCTCTCTGAAACTAAGTTTAAAATTCCTACATTGCTGATTTGTTAATGCAATCAAATGAGATAGCACGCATGAAAATTTTTGCATCCAGTAGATATTCCACACATATTTAAAAACACATGCTGGGTGCTGTGGTGCACACCTATAATCCCAGTGACTCAGGAGGCTGTGGCAGGAGGATCACAAGTTTAAGGCCAGCCCTAGCGATGTAGCAAAACCCTGTCTCGAAATTTAAATTTTTTTTTTTTTTTTTTTTTTTTTTTTTTTCGTTTTGAGGGCTAGAGGTGTACCTCAGGGATAAACATCTCCTGGTTTCAATTCCCAGTAGCAATAAAAAATAAACACAGACATCTGTAGGTACACATTGCATGTTGATCAGAACATGTATGTTACACATAATACCTACATTGTCATCTTTTTTAATACCTTTATTTACTTATTTTTTTATGTGGTGCTCAGAATCAAACCCAGTGCCTCACACATACTAGGCAAGTGCTCTACCACTGAGCTACAACCCCGGCCCCTACGTTGTCTTCTTGATCAGAGCTGGTAAGTGGGAAAAGGTGGTCACCAATTTACAAAAAGCTGGGGTTAGGTGGTTTGCTCCATACCACTCAGCTTTTGACAGGTTATCTGTATGACCCCAAAGCTTTGCATGCTGACTTCCCATGCTTCACAGTTAGCTAAGGTGTTGGTTTTCAAACTTGGCTACCTTTGGAATCATCTGGAAAGCTTTAAATACTAATACCTAGTCTGACCTCCAAGATGTTTATTTAACTGGCTAAGGTGTGGCTAATGCATTAGGATATATTTTCTTCTCTACCTCTTAAGGTTTTGTTGTTTTTTGTTTTTTGTTTTGTTTTTTTGTTTTGTTTTGTTTTGTTTTGTTTTTTGGTACCAGGGACTGAACCTAGGGGTGCTCAACCACTGAGCCACATCCCCGGTCCTTTTTTTTAAATATTTTATTTAGAGTGTCTTGCCGAGTTGCTTAGGGCCTTGCTAAATTGCTAAATTGTTCATTGGCTTTGAACTTGTGATCCTACTGCCTCAGCCTCTCTAGCCACTGGAATTATAGGCATGCACCACTGTGCCCAGCCCTCTAAGTTTCTAAAATCAAATTTATTGTTGTGAGATAATAGCAGATTTACATGCAGTTGGATGAATTAACATAGAGAGGTTCTTTTACCCAGTCCCCCCTCCATGGTAACAATTTGCAATACTGTAGTATAATATCACAGCCAAGATGTTCACTTTCATACAGTCAAGATACACAACATGACCACCACTATAAAGGGGGCACACTCACTTCCCCCTCTCCACCCTTCCCTAACCTTTAGTAACCACTAACCTGTTCCAGAATTTTGCTTTCTGAAGATGCTAAGTGAAATCACATCTAGGGGATCTTTGGGCGAGGACATTTTCCTCTCAGCATAATGCCAGGTTGCAGCCACCTGTAGTTCCTTCTCCCACCACTGTTGGGGGCTGTGCCATGTTGGCTGATCACATCAGCAGCGAGGAGGTTAATAGACATAAGCACACTCAGGTGATTTTCTCGTCCACGCACACAATGTATGCGCATGTGTTCTCCAGCACTAATTGCCTGCTCCAGCGACTCGCCTAATCTTTGCGTGAGAGGCGTGGCCCTGCTCTCTGCCTCCTGGAGATGATATAAGCGTAGGCAGAGCGAGACATACACGCAGCAGCCATTAGAAGCAACCAGAGGGAAAAACACGGACAGCAGCCATTAGCAGCAGAAAAGCAGTAGCAGAAGACACGCCACAGCAGCCATTAGCAAAAAAGCCAGAAGAAAGAACACAGCAGCGAGTAGGGGCAGTGGCGGAAGGCAGATCGCAGGACGGAGAAAAGCCTGTCTTTCTCTCAAAGTTTCTCTCTCTTAAGCAAAGTTTCTTTCTCTCTGATAAGCGGGGTCTCTCTCTCTCTCCTCTCAAAGCAAGTAGCAAAGTCTCTCTCCTCTCAAAGCAAGTAAACCTCATTTCCTCTATCCTCTATAAACAAGCAAGAAAGCAGTGCACTAAAGAGAAAGATAGAAGTGCCTCAGTTTCCACTCCACCACCCATAAGACCCGTGCAAGTTGTTGCTGCAGGCAGTGACAAATATCCACAGATTTTGTACCGCAAAGAGCCAGCGACGCACCACCACCACCTGGAATTGGAAAACCTGCTAAACAAATCCCAAAGGAGCCGTCCCACTTGGTTATTTTTTACGGCTGGGTAGTATTCTCTGGTGTGGACACACTACAGCTTCACCATTTGCCCTCCCAAAACCAGGACTTCCGTCCCATTTCTGGCTATAATGAGCAAAGTGGTTCTGGACATCTGGGTGGGGTTTTTGTGTGAAGACAAGCTTTCATTTCTCAGGGGCAAACACTCTAGGGCCACTTCTGGGGTTGCTGCATGTTCAGTTCCCAAGAGACTGCCAGGCTGCCTTCCACAGCAGCTGACCTGTCACCCTCCCAGCAGCAATGCAGGTATTCCAATTTCTCCTTGTCCCCTCAGTTCTGGAGTTGTCACCTACACAGTGACATCTCACTGTGGTTAGACCGCCTCTTCCCCTTGGTTACTGAGGACAAACATGTTCTTCAGTGCTCATCGGCCAACTCTGCATCCTCTTTGGTGTTGTCACTCGTTAGGTGCAGTTTTAATTGGATTATTTATATGTTTTAAAAGAAACCATTTGGCTTTGAGGGGTTTTTCAAATTTCAAAATACTAATACTTCACGTGAAACAGGGTTTGCAAATATTTTCATTACAGTCTGTAAATGGTCTTTTTCTAAACCTCATTTTACAAGATTTTCCTTGGAACAGTTCCAACAGATTTGCAGAAAAATGGAGCATGGTATGGAGTTCCCACATACCATCCCACCACATACGCATGTGTACTCACGCACGCTGTTTCTCTTCTTACTAATCCTTGCATTCACATGGTAGCTTCGTTATAATTAATGAACCAGTACTGACACATTATTATTAACTAGAGTCCATATTTCACATTTAGGTTCACGCTGTCTGATGTACTTCTATGGGTTTTGACAGGTGCATGCTGTCCGGTATCCACCATTACAGGGTTGTGCTGGACAGTTTTACCACCCTAGAAGCCCCCTTTGCATTGCCCATTCACCCCTCCACCCCCTCCCCTGGTATCCACTGATGTATTTACTGTCTGTATAGTTTTGTCTCTCCCAGAATATCACATGGCTAGAATCATATACTGTGTAGCTTTTCAGATGGGCTTCTTTATCTTAGCACAATGTACTTAAATTTCCTTTGTGTCATTTGGCAGCAATAGTTTTCTTTGTACTAATAAACAAAATTCCATTGTTTGCATATACCACAGTTTGCTTATCCATTCACCCATTGAAGGATATTGCAATGGCTTCCTGTGTGCAGGTTTTTGGGTGGACACAGTTTTCAACTGAATTGGGCAAGACCAATTGTTGGATCCCAAGCCAAGAACATGTTCAGCATGGTAAGGAACTGCTGAGCTCTCATTTAAAACAGGTACCATTTGGCATCTTTAATGTATGATATTAACAATCCTTTCATAACTTATTTGCTGTATGTCTTTGGTGAAGTGTCCAGATTTTTTGCCCATTTTTTAATTGGGTTGTTTTCATACTATTGAGTTTCAAGTATTCTTTGTGTAATTTGGATACAAATCCTTTATCAAGTGTTTTGGAAATATTTAATCCCAGTCTCTAGCTTGTCTTTTTATTTTCTTCACAGTGTTTTCCATTGGAAAGAAGTTTCTAATTTTAATAAAGTCTAATATATCCATTATTCTTTCACACATCATGCTATTAGTTCTCTATCTAAACACTCACAAACCCAAGGTTCCTTAGATTCTCTCCTGTGCTATCTTCTAGACACCATATGGTTTTGCACTTCACATTTAGGTCTATGATCCATTTTGTTAATATTTTGCTTCAACCATCAAATATGATTTTGGAAATCATTTCAGATACATAAGTGGAACAGTCTGCTCTGTTTAGTCCTATTTTTAACCATTCTGATCTCTTATTTCCTTTCTGAAGTTCCATATCTTGTTTCCATTTCCTGTCTGTTTACAGAACTTCCTTTAAGGTCAGCTTTGCTAGCTAAAAAAAAAAAAAAAAAAAACCCCAAAAAAGACAAGCACCTCAATCTGTGTTCTTCTTTAGATGTCTTTACTTCTCCATCTTTCCTGAAGGACAGAGTTTCTGGACATAGGGTTTATAGTTGATAGTTCTTTACTTTCAGTACTTGAAAAATGTTGTACCACTTCTTTCTAGTCTCCAGTGTTTCAGATGAGAAATCTACTGCTATTCAAATTACTGTCCCCCTATAAATAAATCACAATTTCTCTCTACTTTCAAGATTTTCCTCTTTAGTTGTCAGAAGTTTAATTTTAATGTGTCTTGATATGGAATTCTTTGGGTTAATCCTACTTTCAATTTGCTAATTTCTTTAGTCTGTCTTTTGCCACATTTGAAGAGCTCCGCTCATTATTTCTTTGAATACTTTTTCTCTCTCCTTTTGTAACTCTGTTGATATGAATGTTACTTTCATTTGTTTTCTATTGTTACTGTTGTTATTATCTCACAAGTCTATGGAACTTGATTCACTTTTTAAATCTATTTTCCCTCCATTCTCTTCCTATTAGGTAAATTATGTTGATTTGCCTTCAAGTTCACCCACTCAAAGAGTTTTAAAATTTTGTAGTTCTATAATTTCCATGTTTATTCTTATAGTTTCTATTTTCTCTGTTTATAGTTTCTATTATTCTGTTTTCACATGTTTCAAGATAATTTGTTATTGATTTTTAAATAATTTTATGATGCAACTTTAAAATCCTGGCCAGATCTTCCCAACTCCTCACTCATTTCACTGTTGGAATCTACTCACCGTCTTTCCTCATGCTGTTGCAGCTTTGCTGGTTCTAGATATGACAGGTATGTGGAGCTTGGGCCAACTACAGAGGTAGATGGCACAGGCCCCAAGTCTACCCTCACTTCTGACACCCAAAACAATCATTCACTTGAAGGATTCCCAGAACTCACGGAAAGCTCTTATGGTCACAGTCCAAATGCAAAGCTTCCACCATCCTCCCCTCCTGCAGTCAGGGGACATTATTCTCCTGGCATCAGCAAGTGATAATGCATACAAAGTGTCACCAATAAAGCAAGTTTTCCCGAACCTTGGTGTTCAGAGTGTTTAGTGGGACTTCATTACATAGATGTAACTGACAATCAATTGCCACGTGGTTGATCTCAGCCTCTAGGTCAACTGCCACCGTGTGACTCAAATCTCCTACCCTAAATTACATTGTTGGTCTATCTGGCATAGTGGCCATCACCCTAAGATTAGCACCTTAGCCTAAGATCCAGCATGGCCAGTTCAACCCTAAACAAGGCATTTCTATGAGATATGATATGGACTGCTTCCTGGGTGCTGAGGGCAAAGGCCAGACATCCCCCTGCTCAAGGCCAGTTCCTTTACTACACAATGAATGCCACTGGATTGACTCTTGGACATTTTGCATGACATTCTGAATCTTAAGAGTTTTCTCATTGGATACCTCTTCCTCCCACATTGAGGTACAGCCCAATGGCCAGATGGTCAGGGAAGTCCAGCTTGTTACTGTGCCTCACTAATAGCACCAATGCAAAGGTGAGGTGCTGACACACCAAGTTGCAAGTGTGTTGGGTGAAAGTTCAGCTTCCCTCGCAACCTTGCTAACTCTTTCTCAGAGAAAGCCAGTCACTGACTCCCAACATCTCAGTCTCTCCAAGTGGAGAGTATAAATCAGCACCTAACTTATTGAGTCCCACTGTCAGCAGAGGATGGGGGCAGGAGTCTGGAAGAAGGGAGTGCCAACTAGCTTTGCCTCTCAAGGTGCTGACCTTGTTCCATCTCATTGGCGCTGGGTGGGGATTGAGGTTTAACTCATCACTGGACCCACCGACGCTGCCCGGTTGGGGGGACCTGCACATGACACCTTCTCCTATGGAATGGGAAAGTAGGGTGCAAGATCGGTTTCTCATACAAGGTTCCCCATTGAAACAACAGTTCCGGCAGGGAAACTGGGCGTGTTTTTCCCAATAGAGTAGAGCAGGTATTGCAAAAAACTTTTCTTGCAAGACCTTGTTTGCTCTCAGTTTCTCTGTCTGCAATTGCCCAAGGGATATCTTTAAAGCTCTGCGTTCCTACCTGACTTTCCCAGACTTGATTGCTTTTGCTATGATTTATTTGGTTCCTAATTGTTATTTTACATATTTCTGAAAATGCAGAAACCAGGAGGAATGGATCTCTTTCCGAAGCCTGTGGAATGCTCCAGGATCAGAAGCTTGGCGTCTCTGAAAAACAACACTTTCCTAGGCTGAGGCTGCCTGATCAGCTGGTGCTTGGCGGTGAAAATAAAAGAGTAGGCCCTGAGGCTTCCCCGCACCTGTGGCTCTCAACTGGGTGCATGTGAGAGTTACCTGGGGGCCTTTTAAATCCCACCCACGCTTCTCCACCCCAGACATTCTGATTTAATTCAGGGGCAGCATGAGCGCTGAGATTGCTGAAAAAGCTCCCCAGGTGATTCTAACATCCAGCCAGAATTGAAGGGTTGAGAGCTGATACCCTAAGGATCCTGAGAAGTTCTGGGAAGAAGAAGCAATAAAAAGCCAAGGACTAGCAACTACAAATTGGTGCCCATAAGCAATAAAATCAGCATGCGTTCCCCTAGACACCTGCCAGGAGCTAGCCTGCACCTGCGATGCAGAGATGAACAAGACATGGTGTCTGTCCTTTCTGTGGAGGTATGCAGATGACAGAGCCAAGGCAGGCACACCCACGGCCACAGCAGTGTAAAGGGGACACAAGGAGGAGGTCTCCTGCCTGAGCACATCAGGAGCATGCTCCAGGGCAGCAGAGTTGAGAAGCACTTTGAAGGAAGAATGGAGCTTGGCCAGGTGGTGAAAGATGTCCCCACCAAGGAGCAGCATCTTAATCACCTGGGACCTGTGGCTTGTCCCACACATCACAGTTCCCTGTTTACTTCTAAACATTTACACTGAGCTTGGCACTTGCCCCAGATGTTTCTGAGCAGTTTAATAGGAGTGTCTCGTTAGAATTATCTGAGGACCTTTTCCAATGCAGGGTCCGAGTTTCCTCTCCAGACCTACTGAATTGCAGTCTAGGGAGGAAGGTCCATATGGATTTGGGTTTGAGTTTGGGTTTTGGAACTAGCTCCCTAGATGATTCTGACCTCACCCTGAGGTTTTCAAGTTAAGAATGCCAGTGTTTTAGCAAAGGAGGGACTTCCTGCCTCCTTTGGACATCCAGAGACACAAGCAAGTGCTGGAGTGACATCAAGTGGTGATGTCCTACTACTTGGACATGAGAGAGGCCACTCATCCGCTTTGCCTGTCCAGAGTCTGATCTCTCCCTGCTAAGTGTTTATTATCAAGATTGCTCTAGGGGGGTTGGGGATATAGTTCAGTGGTAAGAGCCTAGTATGTTCCTTGGTGGCTCAGCTCCAAGCTGGCATCGTTTTGGGATTAAGTGTTGGCCCAGTAGTTCCAGGACAAGCACCCCAGCTCACATCAACGGCCCAAGCAGAGAGCACGTGTCCCACTCCATGGTGGGATTGTTGCACGTTCACTCTGGAATCACACACTGGGGCCAGGGAGGTGGCTTATTCTGATTGGCTTGGACTAAATTGCATGCACTGCCTGCCCTTGGAGCTGAGGGGAGGTTACCCCTGGGCCACATCTGGCACCCATATAGAATGTGGGAGTTGTTGGGAAGGGACAAGAAGAAAATGGGGACATCACCTCAGGAATGTCAGTTGGAGAAGGGGCCTGAGGACAGGTGGGGTTCGTGATCAGCTCTTCACACACTGCCCTCTTCCTCCTCCCTGTACTAGCACCACCTTTAGAAAGAGAATTCAACTGTTGTCCTGAGAAATAGTCACATACAGGTTGTACCCCGGGGGGGGCTGTGCTTCCAAATAGTGTTCCAGTCCCCCAGTCTGTTTTCACCCATGTCCCTCCCCACGTGGCATTTTCAAGTCCCAAGTCTCTGCCCATTCTGCACAACAGGATGTGCCACTCACAGTTCAGGCTGTGACCTTCCTGCCGTGTGTCTTCCTGAATCCACTCCTTCCAGAATCAAGTGGAAATCTCTACTACCCTCTTCATCTGCAGTGGGACATTTATTTCCCCTATTATCACTTTACTGACATCTTTGGAGACAAAGATGAATGCACTGTCAGTGATCACTACCCATCTCCAAGTTAAACCTCGGGTCATGCCCGTGGCTGGCTCAAGTTCATGTCAAGGGTTGATTTGCTCGGTACCTTAGTCTCTGCCACACAGTAATGTTTTCAGAGATGACCAGACAGAAAGAGGACATGAGCTGTGATGAGACACAGCAGAAGCTGCTGAGGGGGTGGGGAAGGTGGGAGAGGAGATGGGGAGGGGTGGACAGAGACAGAGTTTCTGGAGAGCTTCAATACCAGCATGTGGCAGTGGGCTCACAGGTAGCACCTGTTTACTGGGGCATATCACTTTCCCCTCTCTGCGTCTCATTAGGTTTTTATGACCAGTGTTAGTCACTTATGATCAGTATTGGGCTGCAAGAAAAAGAAACTAATGCTAATTAAGTAAAAGTTATGTTGAAGAAGCAGGTTTGTATGTCTGCAGACATCGTGGGGTCGGGACCTGGCAGCCTGGAGAATGGGGGCCCCCGCTGAAAGAATTCACATTTAAAAGGAAAATTTATACAGTTCCAGTCAAATAAAATGTGCCTATTGCCACCTTCAGGCCTCTACCCTGCAACCTCCTTCCAAAGGAAATTTCTGTGCCTGGCACTGAGGCCTGGTCAGAGCTGGGTACTCAAAGCCCGGGCAGAAGCTAAACTCTGGGTTGTGGCGAAGCTCTAGTGCACATGGCTCAGGTGTAATGACTGTTCTGGTCCTTGGCCAAGCCCACGGTCCTGGCACTGGGTCTGGAAACGGAAGCCTAATGCCAGGCTTCTAAGCCTTCTCCAACCAGCAGTTACCCACACAGGCTAGTCCCTAGCGGAGCCATGCCCTTCCTCTTGGCTGATGCTTAGGCAAGCAGAGCAGAGTCTGTTGAATCAGGTTTGAACCTGGAGGAGTTAATGGAATGGTATGCTACACTCTAGGCTAGGAGATGGTGTCACCCATGAGGGGCCCCGTGGGGGAAGGAAAAGGGAGGGGATGCAGGTGGTCCCCACTTCCCACCCAGCAGAGCCAAGGGTGTTGACACTTCTAAGCCCAACTCCCCACTAGACCAAGAAATCCAGACGGGACAAGAGCCATTGCAAGTTAAAACTTTATGTGAAATTCTGTAACTGTATAGTGGCCTGGGGGACCCGCCCCTCAGCACTTGCTGTAGATGGCAGCGCTGCCCCGCTCTTCGAACTCTTCCTTGCTGACCCAGAGCTGCTGGAAGGCCTGCAGGGAGGCCAGGATGGAGCCGCCGGTCCACACGGAAGTCTTCCTCTCAGGAGAAGCAGCCACTGTGGGGTTGTCCCCGGGGCAGAGGAGGCTCAGCTCCTTCTGGAAGCGCTCGGGGAAGCCATCCAGCATGGTGCAGCCGCCGCACAGCAGCACGTTGGCGGCCATCTCCTCCTTGAAGCCAGTGTCCTGGCAGCGGCCCAGGCAGGCGGCCGTGAGCTCCGGGAGGCCTGGCTCGTGGCTGCCCATCAGGGAGGGCTTGAAGAGCATCTCGGCGCAGCGGAAGCGCTCCTGGCCAATGGTGATGACCTTGCCGTCGGGCAGCTCGTAGTCCACGCGCAGCTCGTTGAGGCCCAGGCCGAGCTCCTGGTCGGGCAGCAGAGCTGCGTAGCAGCACTTCTTCTTGATGTGCTCTATGATGTGCAGGTGGTCGTCCGTGAACTTGTGGCCCGACTCATTGAGCAGCTGCATCAGGTAGTTGGTAAGGTCACTGCCTGCGAAGTCGGCGCAGCTGGTCAGGCCAGGCAGCACGTCGCCCTCGGAGATGGGCACCACGTGCGAGACCCCGTGGCCGCTCTCCACCACCAGCCCCGAGGTCTTGCCGTAGGAGTAGATGGACAGCAGCGCCTGGGAGGTCACGTGCATGGCAGGGATGCCAAAGGTCTCGAACATGAGCTCCGCGTACTTCTCCCGGTTGCTGCTGGGGCTGAGCGGAGGGTCGGAGACCAGCACGGCGTGCTCCTCGGGCAGGATCTTCATGGCCGTGTGGAAGATGTACTCCCAGATGCTCTGGACGCAGTCCCAGTCCACCACGACGCCGTGCTTCAGGGGGTTAACCAGCTTCAGGGGCGCCTCCATGTTGAGCAGCTCGTGGCCCACGTAGGTCTCCTTGCGGGTGTCGCCTGCGTCAGCAGCCGCCTCGGGACTGCGCTTGCCCACGGTGGAGGAGATGAAGTAGGTGGGCCTCGGCTCTCCAGCATAGCCGCACTTGCAGTACTGGGAGCCCAGGTCAATGATGAGGGCCTTGATCTTGCGCACCTTCTTGGGCTTCATCTTCAGCTGCGCAGTCGAACCTGTGTCCCGAATGCTGGCATCTGGACCTGGCAGGGTTCCTGCCTCTCCCGGGTCCCCCTGGGCAGTGCCCATGGGCATGGGGCTAGGGCTGTTCTTTGTCGCCATCTGCCTTCCTTTCTCACATCCACATCCTAGAGCTCCCGAAGGAGAAATGAGAGCCCACCTCCAGCAGCGTCTTGGCAACCACTTAGGATTGTGATGTCACTGGGGGCTGGTCCATTCAGGCGCTCTGGGGAGGGCTTGGTCTTGTCACCTGCCACCCCCATCCTTCTAACTCGAGTTTGCTCCAGGTGGGAGCAGGTGGCCTGCAGTTTTAGTAATCCAAGTCCACTGGGGTCTCGGGTTTCTGCTCCCTCCCTAATAACTCCGTGCCTAACCCCCTGTTCACGGAGGACCTTTCCCTCCTCTGCTCCTTGGCACAGTGATAGTCTATTTCCTACAGTAAGTCAGGCACTGTACCAGGTACTTTTGTTGTTATGCTATTATGTTTTTCCATATTTTATTGCTATATTAGAATTATCTTAGTGGAATGTTGTTAAATATTTGTACATGCACATGATATTACAATATAATTTGGTCCATATCATTGCCCTTGTACCAGGCACTTCACTTGCTATGTTGCAGAATCCTGAGAGGAAGGAGGACCCAAGTACACAGAGGTTCAGAACCCAAATGATTTACCCAGGAGCACACTGCTCTAGGGCTGTCCTCCAAGCCAAGTTCATCCAACCCCTACCCACCGAGCCGCCTCAGAAGGCTTGAGGGTCCGAGTACTCTTCTCCCATTTGGGTGCGCCCATCAGACAGTCACAAAGCTCATGAGCCTGTCCGTGGTCCTTTTCTTCTCATACCTCCCGAGGCCAAGAGCACCCCAACAACTCCTTAAAGGGGCAAGCCTATCACTGTAGTGGCTGCCCCTTAAATGAGCACAGGGCTGGGTATAAGGTTCAAGGTACAGCAAAAGATTGGATTCTTGGTGCCCTTATGGTGGTAGGCATCAGCACCAATGTGCCCAGCTTCAGAGAGGGCATGTAAGACAGTGTCCAAGCAGCCACCAAGACATGTTAGGTCTCGTGAGGTGAGTCCAGCACACCCCAGGGAGGCAGCTGTAGTAGGAGAGCTTGGCCTCGCCTGCTGGATACCCTTGGTCACCCACACACCTTTACGACTCCACGTTCTCATTATTGGGACTCTAGAGTCTAATTTCACTGCTGACCCCATGACCCTGATAGAGAAGTAGGTTTATGTCCAAAAGAGCTCCTCTTAAGGTTGTCCTAGGTGTCCACCTGAGGGTCTGAAGTGAGACAGAAAAGCTTGGCACAGTCACCATAGCAACAAAGGCTCCAACTAAAATGGACAGCAGATGGTGTCTATCCTCTCTTCAGAATCGTCTAGTGCTTTCTCATCTCACCTGCTCAAGGCTAAAATCCTTGCAAAGGCCCACTTTCCACCACCCACTTTCTTCTCTCACCCCACCGGCTTCTTCTGCCTCCGTCCATAGGCTACACTGGCCTGCTGGAGAGGGCCAGGCAGTTGACACTTTTATTCAACTTTTTGGGTCATGCAGCCGTTGCTGCAGTGACTCAGCTCCGCTGTTGTACTGGAAAAGCAGCACGAGGCAATAGGAAGTTAAGAGCGTGGCTGATTCAACAAAGACTGTCAGGGGGGCTGGGGTCGGGGCTCAGTGGTGGAGCACTTGCCTAGCACGCGTGAGGCCCTGGGTTCCATCCTCAGCACCACGTAAAACTAAATAAAATTAAAAGAATTGTGTCCATCTACAAATGGGGAAAAAAAAAAAAAAAAAAAAAAAAACTTTCAGACAACTAAACCCATGGGCTGGACCCCGCGGTGTTCTGATGGGCCCTGCCCTACCTCATCAGCCACGTGACCACCTCAGTCCTATGTACCTGTGTGGCTCTCCCTCACCTCATCAGAGCTTCACACAACTACCACCGCCTCAAGGCCCCGCCCAGGTCGCAGTGGCTTGCCACCCCTCCTGTGCTCTCGCTTCTGCTCTAAACACTTCCTAACATGTGTCTCATTTCCCAACATTGTCTGTCTGTCTCCCTCCAACCCCACCTACAACAACAGAAGCCCTTTTCTTCTTTTTATTTTTTTACTGCTGTATTCTCAGCTGCCCTGCCCGGTGCAGGCACTCGATAAACATTCATTGAATGAATAATCGGTTCATTACAAAATTCAAAAGGGGAAGCACTTCAGAAACTACTTGAAATGTGCCCGAACATGGGACAAAGGTTCCTAGTATCTAGAAAACCCTGGATCACTGGATGATGTCACAATCCCCGATGTCATCATTGGGAACATTGCTAAGTGGTCCTCTGATTTAAGCCCCTCAGGTCTTGGACCTAGTGGGAGTGAGGGGCTTTCTCAAGAGCAATATGGCTCTTGACAGTGTGTGGGCTCCTCAGGCAGCAAACATAGGGGATGGGCCTGCCAAGAAAGCAGGGGACCAGGTCTCCATACAGACTCAGGTCCTACAGACGGCCTCCCTGAAGGAAGGCCCTGCAAAGCGGGCAGTGTGGGTCGGCCGTAACAGTGCAGAGCCAGAGGAACCTGTGAAGTCCACAGTGCCCAAGCAGAGGCCCAAGGTAGAGGTGACCAAAGCGGTGGTCGTGGACCTTGGCACCGGCTACTGTAAATGTGGCTTTGCTGGCCTGCCGAAGCCCACCCACAAGATCTCAACGACTGTGGGCAAGCCCTACATGGAGACGGCCAAGACTGGAGATAATCGCAAAGAGACCTTCGTGGGCCAGGAGCTCCTGCACTCGGAGGCTCGTCTCAAACTAGTTAACCCTCTGCGGCACGGCATCATCGTGGACTGGGACACAGTGCAGGACATCTGGGAGTACCTCTTCCGCCAGGAGATGAAGATCGTCCCCGAGGAGCATGCTGTGTTGGTGTCAGATCCACCCCTGAGCCCACACACCAACCGAGAGAAGTATGCCGAGATGCTGTTTGAATCCTTCAACACGCCTGCCATGCACATTGCCTACCAGTCCCGCCTGTCCATGTACTCCTACGGAAGGACCTCTGGCCTGGTGGTGGAGGTCGGCCACGGCGTGTCCTACGTGGTCCCCATCTATGAGGGCTACCCTTTGCCCAGCATCACCGGGAGGCTAGACTATGCAGGCTCCGACCTGACTGCCTACCTGATGAGCCTGATGAACAACTCGGGGAAGCACTTCACCGAGGACCAGGTGAGCATCGTGGAGGACATCAAGACAAAATGCTGTTTTGTGGCCCTGGACCCCATTGAAGAGAAGAAGGTCCCTGCTGTTGAGCACGAGATTCAGTATACTCTGCCTGACGGGAAGGAGATACACCTGTGTCAGGAAAGGTTCCTCTGCTCAGAGATGTTCTTCAAGCCGTCCCTGATCAAGTCCATGCAGCTGGGCCTGCACACGCAGACGGTGTCCTGCCTCAACAAGTGTGACATCGCCCTCAAGCGGGACCTCATGGGGAACATCCTGCTCTGTGGGGGTAGCACTATGCTCAGTGGTTTCCCTAACCGTCTGCAGAAGGAGCTGAGCAGCATGTGTCCCAATGACACCCCACAGGTAAACGTGCTGCCTGAGAGAGACACTGCCGTCTGGACCGGTGGTTCTATCCTGGCCTCGCTTCAGGGCTTCCAGCCCCTGTGGGTCCACCGCTTCGAGTACGAGGAACACGGGCCTTTCTTCCTCTACAGAAGGTGCTTCTGAACTCCAGCTCTGCTGGGCGAGCACCCACCTACTCACAGAGCTGAGCCAGACGTTCATCACTGTGTCATTAAACAGCCCTCGTGTTCCCCTCGGAGCGTGTCTGTTTCCTGACAGCCTCACAGATGCAGCACTGGCCTCAAGATATGCATTTGCCAAAATAAAAGCAGGGGTGGGGGAGGATGAATGAAATATGCATTCTATGTTGACTGGTTAAACACTTTTTGAGAGAAACTAGCCCTAAAATTAATGTGTCCTTATTGTGTGTGCTCCCCACTGTGGGGACTACTTTGTTTAAGCCAGCTTTGGAAGGAGCTATGGAAAACTCTTTCCAAAACACCAGTAAGAAGTATGCTGTAACAGATAACTGCCCACAAAGCAGCGGTGTGTATTTCATACCTTGCCAGCAACTCTGAAGATTTGGAAATTGCTGGTGAACATATCTGACCCCTGCTTTAACTGTACCTTCTTTCTATTCCAACAGTCCCTTTTGCCTCAATACTAGTTCCTATTAAGCGATGGTGCTGACTTGCCACTGAAGACTAGATTATGAGCGAGGTATGTATACATGTCTTGAGGGGCAACTCTTCAGAAAATGAGCGTTGTATACACTCCCCCTTTTCAATAAGTGGGCAGACTTAACCTTCAGTTATCAGCTCTGAGGTCAGGGGTGAAAGCCCCTGGGGCCAATACAGTCAGAATCTGGGGTGGATCAGGAAGAAAGATGCAGGTTCCGGGGCTGATGGTGGGAGCTGCTCTATGTTGACCATTTTAATCCAGCCGAGGAACCCAAAGGAACAAACACATCTTTAGTTGGCAGAGAAGCCTTCCCGGAGCCTAGCAGGTTCTGGGGTATTACTGCAGGGGGAGTTTGTAACTGCAGTATACCGAATTGGAAATTCAGAACGGTGTCTAAGTACATTCTGTCCTGCCTTTAAGGTTCAGAATCCAAATACTAGCGGGCAGCAAAAAATAGTAGAAAGGACAAAGGTTTTCGACTGTGTAGTCTGAAACTCTATTATGCTATCACCTAGCTTTGTGACCTGAATCTATTTGCTTGCTTTTCAAATCAAATACAGAGCTGACATAAAACCAGAAACAAACACCCGAATACAGGATCTGGCTCACAGTAGTTAGCCAGGACCTCACAGACATCCACCTTCTATCCAGAAGCCAGACCATGTTTGGCTTGTCTGGAACTTCTAACTTGAACTGTCATTTTGAATCCATCTAACTGGGGAAAAATTCTGACAATGTCAAAGCTACTTTTGATGGCAATAATGGGGATGGGAATGTGCACTACCGACATCTAATTTAGGGTAAAGGTCAGAGAAGTAGCTAAACATTCTACCACACACAGGACAGCTACCCCTATTCCACACAAAGAATGTTGTGACCCACAATATTAGTATTACTGCTGAGAAGTCCTGCTTAGCTGAAGGACAGGAAGACTCAGTGAGAGGAAACAACTGAGTCCAAGATACCAAGCCGGGTGGACTCAAAGCTCAAAACCTTGCTCGTTCCTTTATGCCATGAAGATAACTTGTTGTTGAAGTTCCTGGGCCTTTACAGCCAACAGAGTAACTGCGGGCACAGGGCACACTCGAGGGCAGGCCTTCCGCACTGCCCACCAGCACCATACGAGGTGTGGCATGTCTATGATCTCATGGACATTTGTAGTTACCAAGCTTTTCAGGTTTCCACCCTTACCCTAGGTACTAATAAATACGACAGACAAGTATGGACACCCAAGAATCCCAAGGGCTTACGTAGATGGTGTGTCTAGAGAAGCCAAGGTACTTAGAGAGTGACACAGAAGAGGAAAAAAATCTCATTTTGATTCCCAAACTTGCAGACTTTTTAAATTACTAAGAATTGTCCATTTTATTTTTTTAAAAACACCCTCTTGTTATGGCTGACAAATTTCTCAAAATGTTTGTAGGTGTGAATGTGTGTGTGTACGCATAGATATAAAAAAAATTTTTAAATCTATGGCAGTGCTAAGAAATTACACCGATTATATCACAAGGCCACAGAGTTTCTCCTTTCCCCATATACTCAATTTATTCCCCATGAATTCTTCCTTGGCTTTGCTTTCAACTTGGAAGGTCTGCTCCTGCCTTCTGCTTCTCAAAATGAACAAATTCAACCCTGCCCAGATGAGAGACAGTACTGATGGCATTCTGCATTCACAGAGATTCTTTCTTGTCGTTACATTACATTAAGGAAATTAAGCATTCAGGAAAATTCACAATATTATCACAGACACATTTACTTTCTATTTCTAGTCTAAAGCATGAGTCCTTTCACTGTTATTCAAAGCAAGGGCATGACAATATATTAAAATACTATGTAAGTTACCATGTTCATTTATCCATGCCAAAGAGGAAGTTGAACTGTGGCTCAAACCTATTATGCCAGTACCATCTAATTATAGTAAGTCCATTATGAGTATGAGTCAAAAAATAGATTTCCCCAAAGCAAAGTATGTATCTTTTCTCTATTTTATGAAAAATTTCAAACACACAGTAAAGTTGGATTATACAGCAAATACCTCTAGATTCCATAGTTAGCATTCTACTATAGTAAGGAAAGTCTTCTGAAATGACAGTTTGGGGTAGATCTATATTCTGATAACCAAAAACAGAATTTCCTATTAGTTTATATACAGAAATAAAGGTACAGTTCTAGTATTAAAAACTTTTTTTTTTAAACTTTACCCAAGGATTAGCCACAAAACTGTTGTCAAAATAAACAGGGCTTTTTCTAGACTTGTCAAAAGGAGAAAACATTCTCATTTTTCCAAAGAAAATAAAAGTTCTTTTGAGAAACTGAATAAAACAGAGGTCAGTTTATAAATAAATAAAATGGCCTAGACACGAAGAAAAACATTTCGGTTAAAGGAAGTAGTATCTGGAGAACAAAGAATAATTTTCAGCCCTGCGTGCCAGACACTGTGCACTGCTCACCCAAACCAAAGGTATATGATACCGTTCAGAAATCCTGAAGTGTTCCAGCTCTCACACTGCTTACTCTCTAGCAGAGGACACAGAGGCAATAAAACAGTCCTACCAGTGTAACTATAGGAGGCATAGCCCAATTAAAACTGAAGTACACGACTTAGATGACGCATTTAACTTTTTATTTTGCTTTAAAGTGAAGCCAATTAAGTGTCTACATCTGACTGTTGGGAGCACTACTACTCTTTTACCTACAGTGCTCTCTTCTAGTAACATAAAACAAATAAGTAACATTACTTGTCTTCACATTTTTGAGGTAGAAACCATGAAATATTATTCCCTAGCAACAAATAAGAACAGAGATACAAATCAATTATGTGACTTGTCCAAGGTCCCAATATGAATCAGATCTGTAGCTGGGAACGAGACCTAGTCTCATGATTATCATAAATAATCATGCTCTCAAACAGCACTAAATACAAGAGCAATAATTCCTTAAAACATTGTGATACATTGGCTACAGCTCTAGGCTTTGCTAATGATTAGGCTGTATCCTCCTGGGGAAATAAAAATAGAATTGCCTGGGGTCTGCCGAGGTCTGTGACTACAGCAGCTCTTGACAACACTAGGCACATCATCACACTTCCAGTTCTCCACTGCCAGGCCTCAGGAACAAAGGGTGGAAGGACAATTAGGAAGAAGTCTTCTCTGCTGGAGCCTTCTAACGTCAGTCACTCTAGCATGCTCAGCTTCCACTGGGTTCTGTCCATCTTTGGTGGTATAAAAATCTCAGCATCTAAAAGAAAGGAAGGTTGTGACAGACTTATAGTCACTTGCTGATGGGAGCTGAGCCAGTATCTCTTTCCTAAATAAACTAGGTGACTAGGTTTTACATTTATAAGACAACCATCACAGCCAGAGTGAATGTGTCAGCTACCCTTGTAACATCCTGATCAGTGCAAACCTGCCCTGAGAAGAGGGACTACATTCAACTTCAAGCATGCTTACCAAGTGATCCAAAGTAGGAGCCTGTTCTAGTATTTCAGCTGGGAGGGGTTGGAAGTGGTTGCATGCAGTAATACAGTTATTAAAACTCACAATGAACACCTAAGATCTGTGTATCTTACTATATGTAAAATTTACCTCCGTTTTTAAAGAGTTGAACAAAAACCAAAGTGTGGTATCAGGTAAACCATAAGCTGTTAACTAAGATGCCCTGCTAAAAAAGAAATTTAAACGTATGGTGGGGTGCCATCTAAGGGAAAGTCCTGAAACTGTAACAAAGACTCCTAGGTACTCTTTCAGTTAGATCTGTGGAGTCCCTTATCTAACTAGGAATCATATACAAAAGGTAAATATGAAAAAATATGTATATAACGATGTTATTGCTCAGCATTTTTTATATTCATATTAAACTTTTGGCAGTATATGGGCACATATGCAGTATGCAGATATTAAAAATGGTTCTCGAACATTTGACAATGTGAGAAGACTCAAGATTTTCTTAAGTATGATTTTCATGTTATACACAGACATACACCATATGATTAAAAACTGTTTCATTTTACTTTTCTTTGACATACTTTACAATCCAGATTTTCTCTGATCATGTCAGTTTTATAATTGCATGTGTACCCACTACTCTCTACCCTCAACCCTGAAACAAAAGAACTGTCTGGACAAAAGTCCACCAGAGATTTTGTTTGGTCACATATTAATAAAAGACTATATAAATAAATTCATGGTCAACAAAGTCCATAAATTTCATAAATTAGTGATTAAAGTTTATATATATTCTATCTTATTTTAAAAATTTGACATAATTATTTTAAAAATTAGACTATAATTGTATTTAAGTCAAGACAATTAAAAATAAATATCAGAAATTGGCTTTTTGGTAGGAAAGTAATTATCCTGACAAACTGTTACGACAGCAAGGCATGATGTCATTCACATTTCCATGGTGGATTTCATGGCATGAAAAGTCATTTAAAAAAAATATTTTAAGGGCTTTTTAATTTTTCCAAAGGACCTCAATCCTACCTGTCAACTGTAACATATCCAGCCTTGCTGTGATTTAAGCACTTTTCTAATATCACTTTCATGCATTTTATACAAGCTTACATATTTGAAAGACTCGCAATCACTCTGCATGACCATGCACCAACTGAAACATGAAACCACCACAGAAAACGACCCATTAGGTTGCTGATCCCAGGGGGACTGAGCGTCCATTTAACCCCGCTGGCTGGGGAAGAGCAATTCAGGAATATTTGAGTGGGACTAATTTTGCAAGCAGTTTATCAAGGTCTATTTATGGATTATGAGAACCTCTTCCTCCCCAAGCCACAGGGCACTGTTCCCAAACACTCAGATGATCAGGGGCTCTTCAAGTATTTGAATCTTTAAGGGCTAGTTGGAAAACAGAAGTGCTCTTTGATGCGGGAAGCCACTTAGAACACCCCAGGGAACAGTGTGCGTGGACCTGTACTGAAGGTCATCCTCAGGTCTGCAGCTAGAAGCAAGGGAAGGCGGGGTCTGGGGATCACAGAACAGTACAAACTAAACAATTACCTAATTGCCTCAGGTCCAAAATGAATTTTTAGTACCCCAGAAATAAGCCATGTGTTGAAACTGTGACCAAAAGCAGTGTGCCAAGTTCCAGGAGGAAGGGGAGCCAAGGCTACAGGCACTGCTGTGCAGATAATATGAGCTCTGCTGGGATGGAATCAACTCGGCTATGAAAGTTACACTTAATTTGAATCCCCAAAGGTCACGTCAAATGTCATCAAAATACTACTACAGTGTAGCATTTAAATGAAAAATTTCAGAATGTTGCCTGTCACATGCTAGAAAATGCAAATGAGAGTAGTAAAAATTGCCAGTTGTTTTAAAAGGGATCACTAACTTTTCAGAGGTTAGTACGCTTGAGTGATCCACCTGAAGAGCAAATACTCAGGTGTCCAATTTATCTGTCAAAAGTTTCTAGCGAACTTTCAAAACAAAGCCTTTAGGGCTTGTGACTTTTAGGAATGTAGAGTCTGATTGAGAACCATCTCTCCCAATAATCAATCAAAACATTTTAAGTATAATAATTAATTTGGAAATGCAGATAAAATGCTAATATTTTTTGGCTTTGCCTTCAAATTATATTTTCATAAAGGTTAAAAAAAAGGTCCAGTGCATAAGGAAGGATTATGAAAATGTCTCGAAGATACCATGTTTAACTGCAAAAAGCCAAAAATGATGATTTGGAAGAAACTTCCAAATGTATGTGTAAATGTAAACTGTCCGAACTTTAACCATGAGGGGGGGTATTATTGAACAAGGGTATTTCAGAGTCACTAAATTTAAAAAAAAATTATACTTTTAATATCATGTTGGACTTTCCCCTACCAGGCCCCTGTCACTGTAGAAGCATTTAAGTGATCTTCCTAAAGATGCAGTCTCAAATGGAGGGGGAATTATAGTTAATACCCAATCTCTCCTTGCACTGCTGACCTTCAAAGCACCTATGACAGATAATCCTTCAGTATTTTCAGAATTTCGAGAGAAGATACTAACCAAGAACAGGAACAGGAGTTTTCTGCTGTTGGTAAGATGCCATGATGCTATTTGCAGTAGAATTGGGACCTAGAACCTAAGCAGAAAATAGAGTGTATAAGCAAAGATTGACACATTCCTGATGTCTGCAAAAACCAAAGGTTCAAATGCTTAGCAGTAAACAGCCTATCATTTTTATTAGTATTGCACTGACACAATAATTATCTTTTTCTACATGAATTTGCCAGTTTCAACTCAGGACTCCAAATCTCCTTCCTCCTGGAAAAACAAAGTAATAATGGGGCAGGGGGACACTCTAAAATAATATATACCTGACCTTTTCCAATTAAGCAAGCCATATCCCAACACAAAATATCAGAGACTACCTAATACACAGAGTATCACTTATACTCAGTCATGGGAAACAGTCACTTTAATATCAAATACAAATATGTGTATCTCACATATTTGTGAGAACACAAACTCCACACCCATGTTGAAGCATAAGACTTCACAGGAAATTTCAGATTGAGCCGGCCAGAACCCTCTTCTCACATGTTCAAGAACCCAGGCCTCGGGGCTGTGGTTCAATGGTAGACTGCCTGCCCAATATACACCAGTCTCTGGGCTCAAAAGAAGGAGGGAGGGAGAGGAGCCAGCCCTCTAAATCATAATAATCCCTGAAACTTTTCTGCTCCTCACTTTGTTCCCCAGCTATAGGGATAGCAAATGCTGTCCTCTAGTTACTGGCTCGTGTCCCTCCCTCCTCTGTGGTCCCCTATTGCCTCTTCAGTCGCCCAGCACTTGTTTCACCAACCCATGTATTAAAATCTCTGTGAGGGAGTAACAATTGTGGGTTTTACTTTCCTTACTGTACCCTGATAGACCGGCCTTTCTGAATCCAAGTCTAAACTCTTTACGACAGGCCTGAAGGGTCAGAGTGAGCAGAGTGTACACGATGAACAACCAGATGACAGTACATGAGAAATCCTGATGAGACACAAAGCTGCAGTCCCAACCATGACCTCTCAACTGGGAGGTGAGAGGTCAACTCTGATCCTAGCTTTCCCCTCCGCTCACTCCATCCTCTATGCTCAAGGAAGACTCTTCCATCTTCTCTATGACAGACACTTATATCCCAAAAGAGAAAGAGTATGTCACTTAACATCTGCTGATCTGCACCAGCCACTGAATGGGCAAATGTAGAATCTTCTTACTTACAGCTTAAACACAAATCTAAGATAATTTAAGGATGACATACGATATTTTAAGCACAGTAAGGTTTTTGTCTTGACTTTTAAGGGGCTGTGTGAAGGTAATGACCTATCAACATGATGAAAACACTGCCTTTGAGAAAACTTACAGGTGTGGTGGAATTCTGCTGCTCGGCGAGAGTCCAAATCTCTGGCAGCGACCTTTCCATCAGCTGCAGAGCACCCTCAAAGGCTGTCTGTAATTCCCTTCCTTGCTCATCGAACTCAAAGAGAAAGAGCATCTTTAAAAGACGGTGTACTTCATCTAGAGAGAAGAAATGTGAGTGAGTGGCAAGCTGTGCCCCCAGCTTCACTGCTAGAATCACACCAGTTTCTTTCTCAAGCAGAACATTCCTAGGGTCAAACTACAGTTGCTTTCTTTCTCTTTTATCTGCTTCTTTCCTCCCAAATGCTGAAGTAATTAAACACATCTACTACAAAAGGAAAAACACACTGGGGCCACGCAGGAAGCCAGGCCACCCAGTCCTCTACCCTGGCTTAAGTGCTCATGTCTCACAGCTGAGTTAGGTGGATCCAATGGAGGAAGGCTTCTAGACTGCTGCTGAGTAATGTGCACTAAGAAGACCCTTCCTGCTGAAAATTCTCTTCTTTCCTCAAATTGGGAAAATTGTATCTACTGAAAATTGTAATCAATGGAACTAGGTTTGGTGCCCATTTACTATTTTTTGTGGTCAAGAATCATCAGTGTTACACCTTTCGATTTTTCAGTGCTTTGTACCACTTCACTCAATGCCTCCAAGAGGGCCAGATCCTCCTGCGGACTCCCTTCTTTGAGGCTGTGCTTCTTCCGCTCTGCCTTGCGGCGATTCTTAGATGATCTCCTGTCAGATATTAGAGAAATGTTTAACAGGGGCTCTTCCTGGGCTGAGTGAACTGAAAATAAATGCCTATTGGTCACCAACGTTCTGGGAAACATGAGCCTAGAGATGTACATGCATTTTGGAGGAACATGGCATTAAAGCTACACATTAACATATAATAGGGGACTGTAAGTCTAATTAAATAAAAGAAAAATCCTATTCAAGGATATAATCCTTATATAGGATATAAGGAAATAAGGAAAAATCTAAAGAGTGATGTTTTTCTTGAAGTTTTGATTAAAATATAGAGTAAAATGAAGCTATATCTTGTACCATCCTCGTATTAGGAATAGAACGACCAACTTGAATTTTACACTAACTAAACAAATTTAAAAGCAACAAAATAACATTTAAATGAGGAGATACAACATGCCAGTTTGGAATATAACAGAATGTACTTGAATCCCATTCCTTCCTGCTGCAGGGCTTTAATCATGTGATTTGTTTTTTCTAGAACTTTTTTCTAACTCTTAAAAATTCAAGTTGCATCTATTACAGTTTCTGATCACTCCACAAATCTTCAGTCCTCTGTTATCAATGAGTTGAATTTAAACAGAAAATCTTGTTTTGCATCTTCCAAGCAGGATCATAAGCTCTTATAATTCAAATCTCCTTGTTTAAGTCTTTGGTAGTTGCTGCATTGGCATTGATACTTGTGACAAACTGTGACACGAAGTCAAGGTGTGATGCCTTACATTATATCCACAACCTCTTTTAATCCTGATTCTGAAGATACCTGAAAGATTTTTTGTCTTCAAAATCTTTTCACTGTAGTCACTTACTCTTTGTTAAACCAATACAATCAGATGTTATCTAAACTGACTAGATAGTGAAGTGCCTCATCTCACTAGGCAAACTTCCAGACCACAAAGCTGCAGAGAACATTTCAATGCCAAGTGTAAGCTCACAAATACGCTGCATAAGTCCTTGCACAACTTCTACTTGGCCTTGAAGAAAATCCTCCCCATTCCCACTGCACTGTCCTAGTAGAAAACCAACTTAGTTGCTTCTAGTTTCTCCATTTACATGGGATGGTCACGGTACCGAGCAGAGTGACACGTACGCTGATATTCTGGAGTTACTGTGGGAGTACCTGCCACTCATCTCACTGCCACTCACAACACTGCTAGTTTCGGAGAAGAGGTCTGACTCTTGACCGTGGGGAACCTCATCTGGAAAAGAAGAACCAGACACGGATGAAAAATTCCCAGCTAATGCAGGCTTGCCTTCAGTGAGGTAAGCAGACTACAATCAACCAGTACATATCAAAAGAGGGATGAAAATTATTATCTCAAAATAAGTGAGATCTTGAACATGGTTATTATTCCTGTGGATCAGTAGCATACCAAACTTTTTTTTCCTTTTCTTTCCTTTTTTTGAAATGAGGAAAACTTTTTGTGAAACAGAAACAAGTCACTGCTGGTTGGATTGGGGGAGGTGGGACTACTTGGCACAGCTCTTCTGGTTTATGCTTGGCTCTGACCCCAAGACCCTCTCCAACACTCAGAAATACAGACACGTGTAGCCCCTAGGGGACTCAGACTCCACATGGTGTAACCAACCACAGGAGGAATACTGCTATGGTTTGAATAGAGCCTGGCCCAACTCACCAATCACGTTGAGTCATAATTTCTCAAAGGGCCAGTGTTGAGACCTAGTAATGATTTTTTTAAAAAATATTTTTAGTTGCAAATGGATACAGTACCTTTATTTTATTTATCTTTATGTGGTGCTGAGGATTGAACCCAGTATCTCACATGTACTAGACAAGCACTCTACCACTGAGCTACAACCCCAGCCCAGTAGTAATGAATTTAAGAGGGACTAATGCTTTTCTTATAAGAGTGAGTTCTTGTTCCCATGGGACTACACTGGTTGCTGTAAGACTGGGCTGTATAAAGTGAGCCCGCCACCTCTTCTCACTCTCCTGCACACATGTATTTCTTCACAGATGTCCACTTGCCTCTCTGTCATGAGCTCCTCATCAAAAGCCAGGAAATGCTGATGCCATGCTCTTGTACCTCTAGAATTCTGACCCAAATAAATCTCTTCTCGTTATAAATTACCCAGTCTAAAGTACTCTATTATCACAACAGAAAACAGACTACAGCAGACACTAAGCAGCTTAGACAACACTAAGGCCCACGCACAGGCATCAACAGGCTTCATGTAGGCACTCACCCAGATGCACCTGGGGCACTTGCTCCTTGAGCTCTCGAACCACCAACAAGCGATTTTTATGGCGACTGAATGTGGCTGTCTGGGAGTCCAGAAATGCCATGTAATTTTTCTGGGCTGAGGATACGGAATGGAAGATAATTGGAATGTAATGTTTAAGGAAAGAGAAAAAACTAAGGGGAGTGGAGAAGCAGTCAGGAAGGATTAAAATTCAACAAAAAGAGGCAACAAATCTTCCCAGCAAGATTATTTCTTCAATGAGCATTAATGAACTGGAGACGGAGATTCCAAATCTGAGTTGCTCAGTATCATCCCAGCACACATAAGACTACACTTATAAAATTATCTGAACCAAGACTCGGTACCTAGCCCCTGAAAAGACTGGCAAATAAAAGTAGTGCACAGGAAGCTATTAACAAAAATAGAAAGTTACTTGAAGGTTTCTTCCCTAAGCTCCCATCAAAATGCCTACGGGTATAGAATAAATGAATCTAATGATTCCTGATCTAATGATTATTGTCCAATGGAAAAATTACAAAAAATGTCACTAGTAGAATTTATTAAAAAAAACCAAAATAGTACTATCCAAGGACACATTTTATTAATAGGTATTAAGTTTGTGCAGTTGAATTATTAACATATTTTTATGTTCTCATCACTCATGTAAATCTAAGTAAGAGCTGGCTAAATGAACTGGTATAGCAGGAAGGATGCTTTGTGGATCTAGTTAGGGACAATTAAAGTGAATAGTGCCAAAAGTACCCCAATAATATTTCCAATTAGGATGGGGATGGAAGAAGCAGACAGGCCAAGAATATAAATAAATGCAAATGTCAGAAAGGCCAGACATACCTTATGAGACAGACTACTTAAAAAGTCAGAGATTAAAATCAACATGCACACTCTTCTAGAAGTCAGATTGATTTTGTTCTTTCCCATCTTGTTAAGGGATAGCAGCTATCAGAGTATTCTAGACTTGTAATATTCATTTATTCCCTAGGAACCATAAATAACATGTGCAAAGGTTCTTTTTATTTACTTTTCATCTCAGTTTGAAATACTTCAAATCTTTATAAGAAGTGTAATAGTTTGATGAACACACATATACCCTTTACACAGATTTACCAATCGTTAATGTTTTGCATGTTTTCTGCTTCCTGTTTCTCTGTGCATGTGTTCCTGTGTATGCATGTGCGTTACACATGTGAGGTATGTACACTAGTTGGTACATCTACAGAACCTTTTAAAAGTAAGTTTCAGATATTCCTTCACTCCCAAATACTTCGGCATTTACTTCTTAAGCATAATAAGGATGTTATCTTACAAAGCCACAAGATTATGTAAAAAATTTACCACTGATACAATACTATTACCTAATGTAGTTCATATTCACGTTTACCGACTATTCTCCAAAACAAAGATTCCTTTTTCCCCACCTCACTGTGCGACTTACATCAGGGCCAGGAGTCCACCATCAGAGAACAAAGGCCATGGCCAGAGTTTGCTCTGGCAGAGGCACTATGACAGGACCAGTGAGACAGGCCCGTCATAATCCATACCCATGCAGTACAAAGATTTGTGGGGGCTTTTTTGGCTGTGGGGATTAAATACATAGGCATTTTACCACTGAGCTACATCCCCAGTCCTTTTTATTTTGAGATAGGGCCTTACGAAGTGACCTAGACTGGTCTTGACCTTGTGATCCTCCTACTTTAGCATCCTGAGTGACTGGAATTTACAGTGTGTGCCAGCCTGGCACAAAGATTCTTAATTTTTTTTTTATCAGAGGTTTCTAAAGTTCAAGCTTTTACATGTAACTAACAGTTCAGCATAGTCTAAAAAATCATGATTGAGTCTATACACCACGTTCTTTTAAAATGCAGTAATAGGGCTGGGACGTGGCTCAGTGGTAAAGTGCCCCTGGGTTTAATTCCTGGTATCAAAAAAAAGCAGTAACAGAGTATCCCCCATCTTTCTTCTCCCCTTCTCTGTGCTTCCAAATGGAGAATGCTGTCTACAATGTAACCCTCACCTTCTAAAATGGAAGGCTTTATGTTGGTCTCTATAATATCCAGTCTGTCATATTTATATACCTAAAAGAAAAAAAAAAGTTTTAGGCAAGAAAACTTTTAGTGGCTGGAGTTAAGATACTTGGAAAGAAATGGATCGATTTCAGAGGTGATTGGGATAATTTCCTGAGGAGCAGGCCTCCTACATGCCAAGAAAATTCAACTTTTTTTAATAAAAAGCAGTAATACTTCATATATGGAAGACCAATTCCACACATTATCAAGGATAAATCTTAAAAGAGGTTTTATTTTATCTTTAAATTTTTGTTGTTGTTGTTGTTGTTGTAGATGGACACAATACCTTTATTTTATTTATTTATTTTTATGTGGTACTGAGGATCAAACCCGTGCCTCACCCATGTGAGATGAGCACTCTACACTGGTTCACAATCCCAGCTCTAAAACAAGGTTTTAAAGGCACTATTCATCCTTAGGCAGGAACCTGACCATTTCTATTTATCTCACTTACTCAGAGGATAAGGGATTCCAGGTGATTCTGTCTCCCTTCTGCTCCTCTCATTAGCACCCAACACAAGGAAGATTTTAAAATTTCTTACCAATCTCAGAGCTTCTTCCCAGGCAGCTCCTTCTAACAGCAAGAGCACAGCTTCTTCATAATCCTGGTAAGGAAGACAACCATTGAAAGAAGTAAGCAGTCAGATGTCACCAAAACCCACTGCAAAACTGCTCAGAGCTGCCTCCACCTCCCTGGCCCACCTCGCCCCTCACACTAAAAACTCACAGCTTCCTAAGGCACTCTGGATATTAATTTCCATAAGCACTGGTACAAAAGACAAAGGAGGGGTGGTGTCTCCTCAAAATGATGACAAAACGGGTAAATATGACCTCTTTACATTCTTGGACATCAAAACCACCAGGTAGGTCTGTTAGCAATGCCCATTTCCCCAGCTTCACCACCAAGGTTGCTTCAGCAGGTTTAGGCGGGCTCCAGAACTATAAAGACCACTACACTCTAAAACTTAAAACAGCAGACTAGGATAGTAATCTTCAAAGTCTTTTTGCTCTTTTGAATGTTTTTTTTTTTTTCTCTAAAATTTTCTTTCAAAAAGTTTCAAACCCTTAGAAAACTGAAAAATGACCAATCATGGTGAACGCATTTTCATGTGTTTGTTGGTCATTTATATATCTTCTTTGGAAAAATAATCTATTCCAATCCTGTGCTCATTTAAAAAAAAATTTTTTTGTTGTTGTTATTGAGTTATAAGAGTTCTTCATATATTCTGGATATTATTTTATCAGATATGATTTGAAATATTTTATTTCATTCTAGAGATAGCTGTTTCACAGTCTTGATAATGTCCTTTAAATACAAAAATTCTGAATTTTTACAAAACCCAAATTGTGGATTTTTCTTTTGTTGCTTGTGTTTTTTGTGTTAATTCCAAGAATCCACTGCACCAAATTCAAGGTCAAGAAGGTTTAACCCTATGTTTTCTTCTGAGAGTCTTATAATTTTAGTTCTTAAATTCTGG
The DNA here is from genome assembly GCF_902686455.1 of Sciurus vulgaris. Taxonomy (NCBI): domain Eukaryota; kingdom Metazoa; phylum Chordata; class Mammalia; order Rodentia; family Sciuridae; genus Sciurus; species Sciurus vulgaris. The sequence goes on from NC_136476.1 coordinate 66,119,066, forward strand.
TTGTTAATCATTTTGAGTGACCTGAAGTTTTTTAAAACTCAGGAAATGTCAAAGAAAAATTCGTATTTCTAGCTTCTCCTGAAATAGAAGAAATAATGAAAGATGCTTTTGGGTTGTTTCAAATCTCCTTAAACAGTAACTAATCACATTAAGCAAAAATAATAATAAATTATTAGAGTTTATCATACATGTAGAATTAAAATGTGAATTATACAAAGGACAAGAAGGGGGAAAGGAAATATACCCTTGTAAGTTTCTTCCATTACACAGGAAGTAGTATACTATTAGCTATTCAGCTAATACTATGATAAATCATTATGGCATTTACTGTAAATCCTTGAGCAACCACTAAAATAATCAAAGAAATATAGCTAATAAGCCAATAATGGAGATAAAATGGATTTATGAAAAATATTAGATCCAAGAGGGCAGAAAAAAGATAAAAAGAAACAAAAGATCAATTAGCAAATAAAAACAGCAAGACAACAGGTTTAAACCCAACTACACTGGTAATCTCTTTAAAAGCAAATGGTCTGAACACTCAATTAAAAGGCAGAGAGTGAGCCTGGATGTGGTGGCACATGCTTATAATCCCAACCACCTGGGAGTCTGAGGCCAGCCTGGCAACTTAGAGAGACTCAGTCTCAAAAGAGAAAAAAATAACAGAAAGGGCTGGGGAGGTAGCTTAGTGGTAAAGCACCCCTGGGTCCAATCCCTAGTACTGGGAAATAAAAACAAAAATAGAAACAAAAACAAAGCATAGATTGTCAAATTATATTAAAAACCAACAACTACATATTGTCAACAAGAAGTCCACCTTAAAACATAAAGACCACATACAGATACATTAAAAAAAAAAAAAAAAAGAATGGAAAAAATACACCACGAAAAGAGTAATTAAAAGAAAGCTGAAAGGGCTACCTTAATAATACAAAGTGGATTTCAGAATAAGGAATGTAATCAAGGATAAAGAAGCATGAAGCAAACACCGGTAGAATGACAGGAGAAACTGGAAAATGCATCACTGCAGTTGGGGATTTAAACACTTTGTCTTCCAGTATTGATAAAGTGAAAAAAATCAATAATGACAAAAACCAATAGCACCCTAATCTAATGAACATTACACAACATCCCCCAACATGGATGTCATGTTCCCTTTACAACATTCTTCAAAACAGACCACACTGGGTCACATATGAGGACTGAATTAACAAAAAGTATGTTCTCTAATTCCAACAGAACTAAATAAGAATCAATAATAGAAAAATGGCTGGAAAAATCTCCAAATATCTGCAAGTTATCAACACTTCCAAATAACCCATAGGTCAGTAAAGAATCACACAGGAAATTAGAAAATGAAGACATAACATGTCAAAATTCATAGGATGCAGCTAAAGCATAGCCTGAGGGAAATTATGTGCTTAAACTGTGAAGGGGAAAAGTTCTCAAATTAGTAATTTTTAAGCCATCACCTTAAGAAAATAGAAAATAAAGAGCAAATTTAACCCAAAGCAGGCAATAAAGAAATAACAAATTAATTAAATAAAACATGGAGAGAGACAATGAAATAGCTCATTCTTTCAAAAGACCAGTAAAATTCATAAGCCTCTAGCCAGACTGATCAGGAAAACAAACAAACAACAACCCCTCCCCCCAACCAAAAGCCACAAGTAAACAATATCTGGACTGAAAGACAAGACATTGCTATGGGCCCTATAGGACAATACTATGTGTGACTTTATGTAAATAAATCTGACAACTTAGATGAACATGTATAAATTTCTTAAAAGATCCAATCTACCAAAGCTTACTCCAGAAGACACAGATAACTTTAATAGGTATATGTTTACTAAAGAAATTGAATTTATAGCGAAACACTTTCAACAAAGAAAACTTCAGGATCAGATGGCTTTACTAATAAGTTCTACCAAAAATTCAAGGGAAAAGTATGTCAAAAGCAGAGCAGGAAGAGAGATCTGTGCTGTCAAGGGTCAGAGGAGCTGACTGGAGTAACAAGCCCAACTGAAAGCAAAGCCTGGGGTAAGAAAGGCTAACACCAGAGAAAGCACCAGCTCCTGTTCCTTCTCCCCCAGGGAACACCACACCACACCACAGTGGCCCAGGTCACCTGGCCTGGCACAGGGTTCCATCACTATTAAGGGAGCCCAGAACAAGATGCTTCAGCAGTATTTTGTCTCTTGGCAGGGGACAGGAATGGAATGGGGAGGGCCAGGAGTGGAAAAGTACTGGGTAGTGAGCTAGGGAAAGTGTCTTCGAGTGTCACCACTCCTCCACTGCCCCACAGAGGCCAAAGCAGGGGTGCCCAGAGACGAACTTGGCCCAAGGCCTCAGAAAAACAGACCTAGAAATGAAAGCAGGAGGGCTAGGAATGTACAAATGGGAAGGAAGAACAAGAACAGCTGGGGCCTGAGTCCTTGCCTGGCAGTGGCCTGGCAGGGTGTGCGAAGCGAGTGTCTCCTGTGAGGCCTCCCGAGGTAAAGTCTGTGATTGCTCACAGTAAGGTCTGAAAACTCACACACAGATCTTTAACCAGGAGCCAGAGTCTTCACATCAATTATATGCACACTCTTCCAGAAAAAAAGGAAGAGCAGCATTATCCTAATACCAAAAGTAGACAAAGACTGAAGAAAACCTCATGAACACGACAAAAAACCTTCAAGAAATACTCTAATCCACCAATGTAGGAAAAGGATAAGAAATGATAGCCAAGAGGTTTAACCTAGAATGCCATGTTGGTTTAATGACTGAGACTCAGTGTAATTTGTTATTATCATTGGACTAAAAACAAAAAAAAACAGCCCATAGTTGAAAACACACTGGACAAAATTCGACACCCAGGCATGATAACAACAACAAAACCTCTCCGAACTAGGATTAGAAGGGGATTTCCTTAACCCAAGAGGGCAGAATTGCCACATTTTTCCTGTATCAAGGCTACAGAGTAAACATCTTAGGCTTTGCGGGCCAGACTATCTCTGTCACAATTCCTTAGTTCTCTCCTTGCAGTTTCAAAGCTGCCACAGACAAAATGTAAACAAATGGTCATGACTGTATTGCTTTATTTACAAAAATAAGTAGCAAGGTGGATTTTCCCCCTGCCAGAGAGAGCACTCCTGCATGATAAGCAAGTTTTTAAACTTCCTCTTATTAGTCCAAGTAATAGCAATACCCCTATAGCATTTCACAGAAACAAATTATTCATTACACTATAGATCTTGTCTACTATGACCTACTCCACTCTCACTGCCTAGAGGATAGAACAAAAACCACTCTGGAACATAACACTTTGTTCTCCTCCTAAAGAGTTCGGTTTGGGGCTGGGGAGATAGCTCAGCTGGTAGTGTGCTTGGCTTGCAAGCAGAAGGCCCTGAGTTTGATCCCCAGTACCGCCAAAAAAAAAAAAAAAAAAGTTCAGTTTGTCAGTGTACATGTATTGGAGTGTGTGTGTGTATATGTATACATACATGTGCATATATATATGTATGTATGCAATAAATACCATAGTAGTATACACCCAAGGAGGTATTTTCTAAAATCAGTTTTCTTTCAAGTGCTCTCTACTCCCACTACTGAATTTGGTTATCTCCTAAAATGTGAGAAACCAACTACAACTAATGATAAACCATCTGCTCATTATAAATGTGAGGTTCAACAAGTAATACATGTAGAATATTTATTCAAGTGAGATAATAAGCACTCATTGTTTCAAGCAGCTAAATTCTGAGGTAGAAAGTTAAATGGCCATAGACAATCCCCCTAGTAGTAGCAGCTGAAGACCACACACCGGGTGTTGCTGCTACTGCTGTTTTCACTGGTGGGAACACAACATGGTGCAGTCAACACAGAGAAGTCCTTCAGCTTCTTATCAAATCAAATATTCACTAACCATGGGACCCAACAGTCCTACTTCTATCCCCACAGACATAAGTACTAAAATGTTCAAAGCTGCTTTATTCTTTAGACCCCAGAATGGAAACAATCTGAATGTACGTCAGAGTGAATGGGTCCACAAATTGTGATACAGTCATGCGATGGAATACTACTCTGCAATTAAAAGTAATAAGCTACTGATTAAACTACAACATGAATGACTCTCAAAAGCATTATAAGAGTGAAGGAAGCCAGACTAAAAAGACTACCTACTCCACAAGGCAGTAAACCCTGGGCATCAAATGGTTGTCCTGTTAGTCTGTGGCCAGTATCAATGTACACTTTTATTATTTTCATGATAAAGTCTACCAAAAGCTCATATGGGTACTTATAATCAGCTATAAAACTGAACTCCTGCGGCTGGGACTGTAGTGGCAGAGTGCTTGCCTAGCACGAGTGAGGCACTGGGTTCCATGCTCAGCAGCACCACATAAAAATAAGTTAAAACAAACAAACAAACAACTGAACTCCTTAAACTGCCCCAGGGCTAAAAGAAACATTTCCAACAGAGAGAATGGTAATAAAAGCCAAAAGTGTATCTAAAGTTGAATTACTTTGTTACATAATGATCCTTTCCTCACTGTTTCTATTTTGGCAAAGTGAACATGAAAAGCACAACTACCTTGAGATGAATTTAGCACTTTTTACCAAGGTCAAACTACTACCATGTATTATACTAAAGCTCTACAGTATTCTAACCCACAAAATTTGAAATTATAGCTTGAGAATCCCTATGTGAAGGGCTTGGAACCTGAGTATTTTGGATTTCTTCAGATTTTGGAATATTTGCATATACATAATGTGATATCTTGGGGATAGGACCCAAGACTAAACAAGAAATCATTGATGTTTCATGTACACATTATACATGTCCTGAAGGTAATTTTACATAATATTTTTGGTATGCCTGAATTTTGACTGTAACCCACCATATGAAGTCAGGTGTGGAATTTTCCACCTGTGCATCATACTGGCGTTCAAAAAGTTTCATATTTTGAAGTTTTTCAGATTTGGAAATAGGGATGCTCAATCTGTATTTAGAGATGTACTGAAATGCATTTCCAAGTTAAGTCAGCAAGGGAAAACCCTTCCACGTTCTCAGGACCTAATGATTACCCACAGATCCTTTAACTTTCACTGTCGGAAAAGAGGAATCAGCAAGCCCCTTCTTGTTGCCTGGGGCTTTACAAGGTAAGAAGTGAGCTCACCTGGGCATACTGTTCCAGAACTATGGCTGCATCACTGTGCTTCCTCTGCTCAACTAGCTTTCCTGCAAAGATAACAAAAAGTTTTGTCAACAAAATTGAAGATTTTTTTTTTTTTTTTTTTTTGGCTAAAGTGCTTCCTTAATTTGTCTTTATTATGTATCAAACAATGTACTTTGTAAAAGTTTCTGTGAGAGGAGTAAGAACACACATCATGGAGTCCTATCTTAAACAGCAGTTAAAATCTAAATTTAGTACAGATTTTGAAAATCATATAGTCAAAATTAGCCTTAAAAAATGCACGCATATGTGAAACTGACCTGGTATCCCTCACTTATCCATTTCATCCTTTAACAGGAAGAGACTGCTGTTTCTTTGGTTGAGCACTAGATGGAGGTAGCTGAATTATGTTTGGGGTCATGCAGTGTCCTTAGCTTCTAGAATCAAAAGCTTCTAGAATCAATCAGCCCAGATGAGAGAGAAAAAAACCCTCTAGGAGGGGCATAGGAGACCCAAGTCTTATTAAGAGGCAGGCAGATTCATGTCTCCCATCTCGTGCTCACTCTGGGGCTTTAGGGAAAAAAAAAGGGGGAGACTCGCCTCCACTAGTTAGTTTTCTTTCTTCTGGTGTGCGTGAACCGCCTCAGGTAAACGGGCACACAGTGCCTGCACTGTACGGCAACGCTCAAGACCTTGATCACCGCCCTCTGCGCCTTTCATCTCAGAGAACCAGATACACTCCATCATCACAAGACACAGTAGACGTTCGCTAAGAGTTGTGCAGAGTATCAGGGAAGCTACTAGATCCTCCAAGAACAGAGCTCAAAGGTATGAACTACCAATAGTGTAAATTTATAAAAAAGTTATCATGGATCCAGAATAAATAATTAAAAGGCCTAAAAATAAGTAATTGTCCACACTTGTAAAAACAGGGACTACAGAGGAGCCTACAGATCTTAATAACCAGAAAAAGAAAAGTAAAGATTTGACACATTTTCTAGTGCCACAGGAAAAGAAATAATAACAATAACAAAGGAGGATATGTATGTAAATTCAACAAGCTATAACTTGGAATTTTTTTAGGACTGCTTTTTAAATTTTGAAACCATAACAGTGTTTACAAGGCTTTTTGAATATGGTTTATCCTCTCTGAAATTTCAGGATGGAGTTTAATCCTTACTGTGAGGTTGTTAAAAGGGTGGACATTTAATCAAACTATGGCATTTAGAGGTGGGACTTTGGGGAGCTGATTAGAATTAGATAAGGTCATCAGTGTGGATTTCATGATTGAATACTAGTGGTGTTATAAGAAGGGGGAGGGCAATCAGAACACACATGCACAGTTCTTGTTTTTTTGTTTTTGGTACCAGGATTGAACCCAGAGACTTTTGTTTTTTGAGGCAGTCTTGCTAAGTTGCTGAGGGTCTCCTTAAGGTGCTGGGCCTGGCCTTAAATTTGTGATCTTTCTGCCTCAGTCTTTGGAATTATTGGAATTACAGTGTGTGCCCCTACACCTGGCTTCAAGAACACTTGGAAGCACACTCCATCTTCTCGGTATGACAGATGTGGGCACCACCTCAGGCCTGCCAACAAGAAGGCCGTTACCAAATGCAGGCCCTCAACCCTGAACTGTAAGCCAAAATAAAACTTTTCTTTACTACTTACCTAGACTATAGGTAAGTGATACTGTGCTATTAGCAACAGAAATTGGACTAGAAAAGGAAGGCAGGGAAAAATATACCAGTCATTCCTTTATTTCAAGGATGGCCAAGAAGACCAGAGCCCTACACACCTCTTCTCACAGCCTCCTTACCCTCTCCTGCACTCAAAATCAGACCCTGGTACCAGCCCCAATCCCTAGACTCTGAAGCCACCAACTTGCCTTCACTTTCACACTGCTTATACATTTGGCCTTTCTTCCACTCCATTCCAGGAAATTGCTATTATGGATTCCAACAACCAACATCTATGCCAGAATGCCTCCATCCCCAAATTCATCTTTACCTTTTTACATGGCACATAGCCAGCTACACTGTTAGGTGTGGCCATAGATAGATAGATGTTTGGTGAATGATATGGAGTAGAAAGGACAGTGTAATTTTGAGGTCATTTCCAACTTAAAAATAAGTGTCTTCCTATTATTACTCTCCCCCACCCCCACAAGGACTGGGATATGGATGGAAAGAGAATCAAGCTGCAACCACCTTAGAGACCATGGAGGTGCACAAGGAAGGCTCTATCAGTCCCCATGTGAGAGAGAAACTGCTTTCTTTAGTGTGCCATTGTATTTAGGGGCTCTTGTTGTAGCAGTCTGACCTCTACCCTGCTTTAGAATACATCATTCTAAATTAACATTAGAATGATGTATTAACATTTAGAATACATCATTCTAAATTTTATCAGTGAATATGAGCTGGCTCAAGGTATTTATCTGAAAAATTACCAAACCAAATAAAAACAGAAAACCTTTTGAAGAAGTAGAAAATAAATAACCATGCTCACCTGCCAGAGTTCTACCAAGGTCGGCCAGCTGGTCTTTGGTCAAATGAAGCTGGGCTGCCACACAGAGGGCTTGCTGCCAGCTGCCACATGTCAAAAAGGCTGAGAGAGCCTTAGAGTGGGCGCCACAGCGGGCAAACACAAGCCCCGCTGGCTCATGCAGCTGCTCCTGCATCAGATGCTCCCCATAGGCAATGCTGATAGCCTGTGACAACAGGAGATTTAGGATAGATGAGGAAATGTGACAATTTCTTCAAAGCCCTAGTGTAGGCTGCCTTAATCACCGCAATGGTGTCTCCTGAATCACTTGGGAGAACCCTACGGTTGACCAGTTGGTTCAATCATTTTTCCATTCCAGACATTACTAGAAATGTACATTTATTTATTCAATGATTATTGGGCCCTACTCTAGCCAGTGAGAATAACACAATGCAAAAAATAAAACCAAACAAATGATAAAGCAAACAAGAACTGCCACCAAGTTCCTGCTGTTGTGGCAACAGAGAATGAATTCCAGACAAGAACAGGGTCCTCTGGGAGCTTGGTGTTTGACACCTAATCCAACAATGAATGGCCTTTTGAAGAAGACTGAGAATTTCTACAAGCACATGGAGCTTAAGGAAGGGCAGGGAAGAGGGCTGCTGGCAGTGGCACTGTTACATAGTGTGACATCTGTGAAACTATCTTCAAGTAATGGGACCATGGAGAGTGGAAGAAGCTGGTGCTAACAACACAGGCAGGGACTAGCTCAGAGAGGGCATGTGTGTGATCTGTGGATGAATCAAAAAATCTGTAAGAGGCATGGTGGTTAACTGCAGGGACGTGGGGGTCAGCCTGGGCCCCGTATCCCAGGTCTGCCACTTTGTAACTATGGTAGGTGGTGTCCTCATCTGTACATTGTCCACAACACTCTATCAGGTTATGAGGATCACATAGTACACCAAGTTTATAAGCAAAGTTGTCTGGAAAATAAAAAGCTAAATACATGTTAAAAAAAGCAAAAACCTAAATTGTCTCCCTTTCTCCTGAAATAATCAGGAAAGATGTGTATTTTTCAGACTGACCATCATGCATCATGAGGCCAGACCAGAGAAGGGCAGGAGGGAAGCAGCTGTGGTGTTCTAGATGAGGAGTCAGGGGCAACCCCTTGGTCTCTGCCCTGGGCGATTCTTCATGACAGATCAGGGTCATCTCCCCAGATAAGAAGTTCAAGACGAGGCTAACTAGTTTCAGGACAAGACAGGAAACCAAGGACAGTGTTATGTACTCAGGACACTCACCTCAGCCCTTTCCAACCAAAGCACAAAGCCTCATTTCACATACCTGGTACTGCTGGGAGTTTGGCGGATATAACTTCAGAGCTTCCTTATACAAATTTTTATCTTTAATTAAATTTAAGCATTCTGGGAAGAACTCTGGTCCTGCAGGAATAAGATTCACAGAAATAAGGCTTAAGACTTTGGAAGCAAAATGGATTTCACTTCTACCAGTGGTCCCCAAACAAAATTAATGTGGGACCTTTTTAAGACCTTTATATAATCAAGTACCTGGGGAAGTACCCCAGGAATGTTTAATGGGCACCATTGCAGAATCTGAGGCAGGAGAAGCACTAACCAGAACCAGCATTCTACTAGGAATTCTTCCCACACTGTCCACCTGGTGAGCTTATTAAACACACACCTTGGTCCTCCCTCAGACCAGCTGAGTCAGTGTCTCTGAAGAAGCCCAGAGGTGAATGTTTAACAAGCATTCCAGGTGATTCTTCATTGTCCTCAGGTCAGCCCTCAGTAAAGAATCCCAACTGCTCCAGCATAGGTTGAGACCAGGTGACAGAGACCAGCAGACGCTGTTCTTCTCCTCAGTCACTGCCAATTAAAACTATCTCTCAGGGTGCTCGACAGGGCCATCCACTCCAGACATGCCAGGGCTCCATTACATGTGGCCAACAGTACCAGAAAGGATAGTGCTTTGACTCTGAGGCACTGAAATTAGGAGGTATTCATAACCCAAAAAGGATCTGATCTACATTCTTGGCTAGGAAGTGGCTCCTAGCCAATTTGCTTTACCCTCGTTTCTCAGAACATAAGGCAAAACAAAATGAACAGACAACATGGTTACAAGTTTCAGGAGTGGAAACTGAAATCAAATCAGTCTCTTTCTAAAATAACCTTTAATTTATACCTTGCCTAGTTCCAAAGAAGATCTGAAACAAAAATAAACATACTAATCCTCAAGCTTACCACACTTGCTGAGGTGGCCAATGGCCTTTTCAAACCGTTTCAAGTATTTGTCTATAGTGAATCGCTGGTAATTAGTTTCCATTTTCTTAAGAGTATTAAGAAATGGAAGATATTCTTTGGGATCCTAAAAAAATAAATGAGAATATTATTTCTTGTGATATTTACATATAAAAATATGACATTTAACCATAGCAATAAATTCAGAACAATATGATTTTAAATGTATTACTACAGTATGGTGTTAATCATATATTATGTAATACCTAAAATCAAACTACATTGAAGAAGTTTTGGTAAAAATGTTTTCCCATATAGTGTTTTTAGTTCACATGTGGAATAATAATAACTACTCCTTAACTAAATCTCACAAAACACAGGCTAAGAGGGAAAACAAGGTTATACTCTAGAGGTTATGCAACAAAGGCACCCAAATGTCTCCTAACAGTGCAAGGCGCTGCTCCTGGTGCTGATTTCATGACATGCTCTGTCCCCCTGATTTACAAAGAAAACAGGTAAAACAAAGCTAAACTATACTGAGTTGACAAAGAACTCTGAGGCCCTGCCAACCTACCATTTATTGGCACTACCATCTCTATATCTTCTCTAACCTTGTGCCATGCCCTAGAAGTCGACTGTTTTTCTTCCTAAAGAAGAGATGCATCCTGTTCATAAGACAATTTCAGTGGACAAACAAGACGAACACATTTAATGATATTGGGAAAGAACCAAGATAGAAATAATTAAATGCTCATGACTGTGACCTGGAGATAACTTGGGTCAAATTATTTAATCAACAAATATTCATTAAACACTGGATAAGTACAAAGAATGCAGACGCAGCCCTTCACTTCAGGAAAGGTCCACTGTAGGAGGAGAAACTATGCTAAGCAAGGAGAGGCCCTAGGTGCATCAGAAGCACATGAGAACATCTCATCCAGTCCCTGAAAAGGGAGAGGGGGGCAGGAAGGGCTTACTGGGAGAGAATGAGCCAGGCTACCAGTGAGGGTGGCAGCAGTGGAACCTGTGGGCCCAGGTGGCAGACATAATGCTACCTGCAAAGGCAAGGGGCAGTGTGCAGTGGGGAGGGTGACAGAGCACTGCCTTTTCTTCACAGGCAAAGAACAAAATATGCCAAAAGATGAGAACAGAGAGGGACACAGAGGCCAGATTGTAAAAAGGATCCTCAGCAATGTGATGAATTCTGAATCATATCCTAGGGGCAATAAAGAGCTCATGAAGAATTTTAGGCAGAGAGTACTGACTGGAAACAAGATGGGAAGAGAGGCCCTGAGCCTTTCTATCCTATCTTCCATGCTTCTACTTTACAGTGAAAAAGAGAACCACGTGATGAAGAACTGCGATGGAACAGAAATTACTCATGGTATTTCCTTTATCAGAGAACGGTTCACACATGTGCCTATAATCTTAGAAATAATGACAGAACTTTATTTTACCTCCTCAACCCAGGAATCAAAACACTTTGATAAGCACAGAACTGTGACACACGAGGCTTAGTGGGCAGGCTCCAGAGACTCACACATCTGCCTCAGTCCTGTACCCACAGCCTATCAGCAAGAAGCTGTACTCTCAGAAGCTGGGGTTCAAACTACTGTGATTATATAAACGAGACCCCAATGACGCAAAGGCAGTCATTCCACATACCTTTTGTGACTTCTCAGCTACCATGAGGACCAAATCAAAGTCGTAGGTCCCAAGAGAATGATCATATAATTCATTGACATCCACCAGAAGCAGTAAGTATTTCAAGGCCTCCTCTGCACTCACAGTACCAGGAGCAGACGCAGCATTTTCTGTTGGTGTTTCAGAGAACAAAACAGAACAGAACCTTTGGGGACAGAACCCCACAAACTTAACACAACCGAAAATAAGGAGCAATAAGTTCTTCTGACAGTTGGATACCAGATGAGCATATATTTTTGACTCTTTTATCGTGCTTTAAAGGGCACCGCTCGAAAAGGCCAAGTCTTAAAATGGTAACCAAAGGCCACATGTTAACTCTGGGATGTGACGATGATGAGGTAATGGTCATCTCAGAAGACCAGTGACTGTGAGGCCATGTTAAACCCTCTATCTGTGAGCAGGTCTCTACCTTGAAGCTCGTGTACCTTCTGCAGGACAATCTCCAGTTCTGGGGTAGTTTTCTTCACATGAGATGTGAGTATTGACAGGCAGTACCTGAGGTAACGAGTGAAGAACACCAGAATGAGAAGGAGAATAAGCTGGACAAGGACAACTACACATCTGTTTTTCAAAAGACGCCAGTAACGACAGCGCCCATACTTGTGAGGGTCGATGTTCTCCATGGCTGTCCGCATGGCATCACAGATAAGGTCAAGTTTTTTCTCACTGGTACCACTGGACTGTTGGATGCTGCTGTTAACGGGCGGAGGGTACATAGTCTTCGTGACATCTTCTTCCCTAAGAACAAGTGTGTATGACCAGGTCACTAACAACACATGGCCCAGTGATCAAACTACTAAAGTATATCCAGCTTGCTTATAAGACAAAAAATAAAAATGGCTTTGGAAAACAACTTAATTATTAAAATGCTGAGAAATGAAACATATCCACAAGACTTGAACAGTAACAGTCATAGATTTATATTCATATTAGCATCAAAGAGGGTATACTCAAGGTGTCCAGTAATAGGAATAAACGGTATTATATTTACATAATGGCATATTACTGAGCAATAAAAAAGAAAGAACTAATCACACACACACACACACACACACAGATGAACCTCAAGACAAGCTGAGTGAAAACAGCTTTACACAGGAAGAGTAAATACTATATTTGACTTCATTTACATGAGATTCTTTTTTTTTTTTTTTTTTTTTTTTTTTGCGGTGCTGGGGATTGAACCCAGGGCCTCATGCTTGCAAGACAAGCACTCTACCAAGTGAGCTATCTCCCCAGCCCTTACGTGAGATTCTTGGACAAGAAAAGTGATTTCTGGGGCTGGGGAGATAGCTCAGTCGGTAGAGTGCTTGACTTGCAAGCACAAGGCCCTGGGTTCAATCCCCAGCACCGCAAAAAAAAAAAAGAGAAGTGATTTCTGGTGAAACACTTGGAACAGGGATGGGACATGAGGACTGACTGAGAAGGAATTTGAGGGAACTTTCTGAGAAGGAAATGCTATCTTGCCAGGGGTTCAGGTTACATAAAGCATACATTTGCTGAAACTTGTGCCTTTCACTGCAGAAAATTCTGACCTCTAAAAATAAGACCAAAACTAGTCCATAATCAAAGAATGTATTCTAGTTAATGCTATTCAAGGTGAAGTACTAGGAGGCAAAGAACTGATGTTTACAGTCTTTGATATTTGTCTAATACAAGATGAATGACAGATGGACAGATTACAGATAAAGCACATATACAAAAATATAAACTGGAGAATCTGGGTGATGGTATAGGACACTTCGTGGACAATTCTTTCAGTTTTTCCATGTTTAAAATACTTCATTAAAACTTTAGGGAAAAACTCATTGCAGAGAAAGACACCATTTGATTTTCATCTCTTAAGAAAAAAAAAGTTTTAAATGTAGGCCTACAAATCTAGTCAAATAATTCTGAATGACAGCTTACAAAGTCACAGTTTTAAGTAAGCTGTTCTTAAAACAAAAAACCTACCAGCATCTAAGAAAAACAGTGATTTTTGAAAATTGAACAATGGCTTTTTTCTTCTCTATTTGTTTGATTTCCTTAACAAGAGAAAAAATTATGGAAATGATACTCAATTATCAAAGTACTTACTTTAATTCTGTGAAAAACAAATTAATATGATTTACAGAATCTATCTGTCTTATGAAGGTTTCCACATTTTCAAGAAATGCCTATGAAGAAAATGGACAAATATTTCAGTTCAGATCATATTAGTCAAAGTAATTAAGTAAGCAAGGGTAAATGTCAGACTTAGAAAGTTACCTTAGGGTTATGATCATGAATCAGGTTGAGATTAATTCTCAGTTTTCTCATGCACTCAAATGCTTCTTTGAACATAAGTCTGGAAGGATACAGAAAATGGATAGATAGGGTATTTCACAAAAATTTAGCTCCTTGGGTCCAGCATATTTTCCTTTTTATATAAACCAAATACAATCAGATTAGAGTCTAAATGTCAAACAACTACTACTTGACTTCTACTCTGAAATTACAGAATGAAAAAATGAGGTACCAGATTATTTTCTCCTTAAAGGTGTGACCGAATCATCATGACAGCCTGAGGACTTGTATTGTCCCCATATTTTCACAGCAGACAATCATCAGAGAACTGAGGTCTATCATTTTAACAAAAGATTAACATAATATAAAGTTTTATAATACAAATTTGCTCCAAAAAGATTCAGAAATTCAATCATTTGCTTGATGACAGTGGCTCAGGGGCCCATCCATAAATCTGTGGAGAGCTTTGGCTTTCTACTGGGATGAACACACACACATCTGGCACACAATTTCCCAGGGTTCACAGGCCACCTACACCCATGGTTAAGCCCAGGCATCGCCCTGGGTTAGGAGGAGCCCCTTTGTGTGATAAGCTTTATGATCCTTTCTCCTAGGAATATCTACTACAACATAAAATATGAAAGTAAAAATACAGAGGGGATAAAAAAAGCAAAGTGTGAGATTTGATTGAAGATATCTAGGGGTGGATCCAAGATTTCGGACTAGAGGGAGGCTGCGTTCCTTGTCACTCTGTTACTCGGGTTTCAAGCAGAGGATATCTGTTTCTTGGAGAGGCAGATTTTACTGCTTATCGATCCCCTGCTGTTTACCCCATTTGTCTACTGCGATCACCTGCAGTCAGCCAGCATATTGATGCCTTTTTGAGTGGAGACTGCTCACTGTCAGGAACCTATCATCCACCATTTGCCAGGCTCTTGCCAGTCCATCGCCTTTCACCTATCCATCATCTACCACCTGAGGTTCACCTCCCAATCGTCCGACAGCAGTCAGCAAACTGATCTCAGACCACCAGTGGAGCTTCAGTTGCCTGCTGTTGCCTGCTGTTGCCTGGAAGTTCACTGTTACAGTACCTGCAGGTTTGGTTATATGTGGCTGCTGCCATTTTGAGACAACAGCCAGGCCCCGTAGGACCCCTGGCCAGACTGACTGAGCCCCGTCTCCAGGATCCCTCAGCCCGACCAATCACTCCCTGCATCCTGGGGCCCTCACATCGACTGACTGCTCTCTGCCACCAGGACCCCCAGACTGACTGATTGTACTTGCCTCCAGGATCCCGCAACTAGACCCAACACACTGCACCTCCAGGACCCCTGCCTGACCAACCGCACCTGAGGTGCAGCACCCCATTTGCCAACACATTTGGAAGCCAGAGCGGCCATCTTGGATAACTCTGGAAGTCATAGCTCCGATCTTTTTTTTTTTTTTTTGCCGTGCTGGGGTGTAGCTCCGATCTTTAGGTGGGGCAAACCCATCCTGAGACGCCTGCTGGAGACTGGAAGCTCATTGTCAGGTATCTCTCATGCATAAGGCTACTGAAGACTGGGAGGTTGGAATACTATATGACTGCTATAGTGTAGATTTTCTTTTTTCTCCTTATTGAAAAATTTTAAGTTTTTATTTCTTTACTTTTCTTGCTCTCTTTTCCTTTTGTTTACCTGTTCCCTCAGAGTCTCTTTCTCCCTTTATGCATGCTAACAACCAACTTCTTTTGATTATACTCTCACTCTTTCTATTATCTAGAACTTCTATATATTCTTTTCTTATCTGATTAACAGTTACATCCTATGTCCCTCTGCATCCTCTTTGTCCTCAATTAGAAACTGCAGATCTTACTGAAAATCTGTTTGTTACACTGAAGATAACAACTGACCTCACTCTGTTTATTATGACAATATTGTTAATGTCCTCATAGGGGCTATTTGGTCTAGGATTGCATACTGTCTGAACAGGGCACTGCTAATATTGATCTCCACCTTAAAGAAAAAGTTTTGAAAACCTATAGGGTCACTATAAGCCTATGGGGGGGGGCGGGAACTGCAATATGCCAGATCTGCACTGCTGGAGGGGAAGATACATGAACAACATGAAAAAACAAGAGAAGAAAATGATCCAAACAAATCTAGATTCTATATTAATAGACTCCAATGACAGTATGGTAGAAGAAATGTCAGAAAAGGACTTCAGATTATACATGATTAAGATGATTCTTGAAGCAAAGAATGAGATAAGAGAGCAAATGCAAGCAATGAATGATAATACCAACAAGCTGAAAGAGCAACTGCAGGAAGCAAAAGATCATTTCAACAAAGAGACAGATTCTTAAAAAAAGAGAAAAACAAACAAACAGAAATCCTTGAAATGAAGGAAACAATAAACCAAATAAAAAACTCAATGGAAAGCATCACCAAAAGACTAGACCACTTGGAAGACAGAACCTCAGACAATGAAGACAAAACATTTAATCTTGAAAATAAAGTGTCCAAACAGAGAAGATGGTAAGAAATCATGAACAGAATCTCCAAGAACTATGGGACATCATGAAAAGACCAAATTTAAGAATTATTGGGATTGAGGAAGGCACAGAGATACAAACCAAAGGAATGAACAACCTATTCAATGAAATAATATCAGAAAATTTCCCAGGCCTGAAGAATGAAACGGAAAATCAATTACAAGAGGCTTACAGAACACCAAATGAACAAAATCACAACAGATCCAAACCAAAGCACATTATAATGAAAATGCCTAACATCCAAAATAAAGATAGGATTTTGAAGGTTGTTAGAGAAAAGCATCAGATTATATACAGGGGGAAACTAATATGGATATCAGAAGATTTCTCAGCCCAGACTCTAAAAGCTAAGGGTCTGGAACAACATATTTCAAGCTCTGAAAGAACGTGGTTGCCAACCAAGAATCCTATACTCAGCAAAACTAACCTTCAGATTTGAAGATGAAATAAAATCCTTCCATGATAAACAAAAGTTAAAAGAATTTACAAATAGAGAGCCTGTGCTACATAATATTCTCAACAAAATATTCCATGAGGAGGAAATGAAAAACAACAATGGAGGTCAGCAAAGGGAGGAACTACCTTAAAGAAAAATCCTTTCAAAGGAGAAACCAAGCCAAGTTAAAACCAAAAATAAGCCCAAATGACTGGGAATACAAATCATATCTCAATAATAACCCTGAACATTAATGGCCTAAACTCATCAATCAAAAGACATAGACTGGCAGAATGGATTAAAAAGAAAGACCCAACAATATGCTACCTGCAAGAGACTCATCTCATAAAAAAAGACATCCACAGACTAAAGGTGAAAGGATGGGAAAAAACCTACCATGATCACACGGACTCAGTAAAAAAGCGGGGGTTTCCATCCTTATTTCAGATAAAGTGGACTTCAAGCCAAAGTTAGTCAGAAGGGATAAAGAAGGACATTTCATACTTCTTAAGGGAACCATAAATCAGGAAGACATAACGATAGTAAATATTTATGCCCCAAACAACAGTGCATCCATGTACATCAAACAAATCCTTCTCAATTCCAGGAATCAAATAGACCACAACACAATAATTCTGGGTGACTTTAACGCACCACTGTCACCACTGGATAGATCTTCCAAACAAAAACCAAACAAAGAAACCATAGAACTCAATAACACAATCAATAACCTAGACTTAATAGACATATATAGAATATTCCATCCATCAATGAGCAAATTCACTTCTCAGCAGCACATGGAACCTTCTTGAAAATAAACCATATGTTATGCCACAAAGCAGCCCATAGTAAACGCAAAAAAATAAAGATACTGCCTTGTGGTCTGTCAGATCATAATGGAATGAAATTAGAAATCAATGACAAAATAAAAAACAGAAATTACTCCAACACCTGGAGACTAAATAATATGCTATTGAATGAAACATGGATGACAGAAAACATCAAGGAGGAGATAAAAAAATTCTTAAAGGTAAATGAAAATGACGATACAACATATCAAAATCTCTGGGACACTATGAAAGCGGTACTAAAAGAAAAATTCAATGCATGAAGCGCATTCAAGAAAAGAATAAAAAGTCAACAACTAAATGACCTAACATTACAGCTCAAAGCCCTAGAAAAAGAAGAACAGAATAACAGCAAAAGTAGTAGAAGACAGGAAATAATTAAAATCAGAGCTGTAATCAATGAAATTGAAACAAAAGAAACAATTCAAAAACTTGACAAAATAAAAAAAGTTGGTTCTTTGAGAAAGTAAACAAAATAGACAAAACCTTAGCCACACTAACAAAAAGAAGAGAGAAAACTCAAATTACTAAAATTCGTGATGAAAAAGGATATATCATGACAGATACCACTAAGATACATAATAATGAGAAGCTACTTTGAAAATCTATATTCAAAAAAAACAGAAAATACTGAAGACATCGACAAATTTCTAGAGACATATACTCCTCCCAAACTGAACCAGGAGGACATACACAATTTAAACAGATCAATATCAAGCAATGAAATAGAAGAGGCTATCAAAAGCCTACCATCCAAGAAAAGCCCAGGACCAGACGGATTCTCAGCCAAGTTCTACAAGACCTTCAAAGAAGAATTCATTCCAATACTTCTCAAAGTATTCCAGGAAATAGAAAAGGAGGAAGATATCTATAATGAAGGTTTTCCATACTTCTAAGTTTAAAATACTTGTTATCTGCACACATAATTCACAATGAGCTAATTAGTCAAACACATGGCACTTACTTGTCCAGCCACTTCCGAATCTGAGTTAAAACGAGGGCTCGATGATGAACGACTTCTAAGTTTCCCCTTGGCATCTTAAAATAAATCAATTAAAGCAATAGCATTATTAATTCAATGAAGTAAAAAAATTAAATTGCCAATTTTACCTATTTTTCATAAAGAACTACAATAATTCTATAAAATGAGAATGCTAGTAGTAGAATCTAGTTGTGCTCAAGATGTACCTTAATTTATCAGAAAAGCTTCCCTTTAGCCTGTATCAACACTTTTTGGTATAAAGCTACCAGACAACCTAGCCAGAAAAGTTTATAATAAATTATTTAAAATGATAAGAGAGTCAAAAATACAATTTGCAAGACTAGTTTGGTACTGACTGAATAAGAATTAGAAAGCCTAAAAAACTGGCTTACCTGTAATATAAGCTTTGTATCCTGGGGCACAACTGTGACAATCCGTGAACCCCTCTCTACCTTCCGCAGAATTTCTCCATTGGACACGTGATTGCTGCACAGAGCTGCCTGTAATGCTAAAAGTACCACTGGCCTTAAAAATTCTCATGACAAGCCACTTTCCATCAACTGCACTTGAATCTGCACATCAACTGAAACAGACTAATTAACCAGGTTCCGCTGCTCTCACTCAACCCCAAGATCATCAGCCCTTCTGATGAACAATCCCATTCTGGTGTTGCCAGAATGTTACAGAATCTGCATATGTAACTTCTCAAACAACATGGAAGAATGCAGGGTGACCTGCAGAGCTTTTCTATTTCTTAGAATTACTACTACACTAAAAGCAGCATCAATGGAAGGAAGTCCCTGTTTGCAAGTTAGTAGCAAAGAAAATAACTGCCTTTTCAAATAAGGAAAACATACACACAGCTGTTAGCTAGGACTCCATAAAAAGCCAAAGTGAAGAATTCAAAAGCAATGAAGACTCCATAAAAACAAAAGACACTGGGACAGGTTTGTCTCCATCTCATACACTGAACACTTACTTTTAAGTGAAGCATCCCTCAGGGAAAAACACTGGCATGTATGGGAATGGGATGTCAACAATAAAAACTCATCACATACTGCAAATGATGTGATATTTGATGCAACCTGCAAAGAGGCAAGGGAGAAAGCTAGCTATAATTCTTGGAGCTAACACTATGAAAAAGATTCAGCACCAAATAAAGCCTTGATACCTCAGTGTCATTGATGAAAAAGCGACACCTATCAGTCAGACCAAGGACACATTCCTGTAAAGAAATAAAACTGAAATAAGCAATTCTATTTGACACTCAGTAAGTCTAACTTCTTTATTACATAGTCCTATTGCACTATGATTTCATGATTTCATATCTAAGTCTTTGTCTTCAGGGCTGAATGTATGTACATGAGACACGACTGTCTAATAAACATGGAGTACAATGCCATCCTGTCCATCAGCAGCCACATCATCTCTATCTTGAATACATGTCCATTCTCCTCCCTCTACAGGATATAGTGATTACAGAACAAGACAAGTCCCTTTCTCCTCCCACTGACTCCACTCCAACAGTCCCTGTGTTGATACCCCATTCCGTCTCATCCTTCCCGACCTACTCTTTTAGGCAGCCGAAATCATTCATCAACCATGAAGCAGAACACATTACTCTGGGATTCAAAAGCATCAATAACTTTCTAACTTTTATTTTAAAAATCCAAACTCTCTCCAATGGAATCTCAACTCACCTCCAGCCACACCACCTCCATTCAGTCCCCCAGATAAGGCAAGATCTTGCCAAGCTCAGGGTGATTCTAGTTCCTTTCCCTAAAACTCTTCATTTATAAGCAGAGCTTTCTTTACATTTCACCACATACATCTAAGCAGGGATTAACTCAGTTTTCTCATTCTATAATCACTATATCCTATCACTCACCCCAATTACAGACATTCTAATACACAGACTTTCTAATATTTGTTGAATGACAACCTATTCAACACTAATTTTGAGATCACATTTGTGTTTGCCTCAAAAGATATTTAATAAAACTAACTGAATATTCTGTAAACTAAGGATAAAATTTGCCAATCCCATACACTATCTCATTTTATTCTCCCTAGAACCCTGAAAGACACCGATTTTCCCATTTTATAGATGAAGAAGGTGTGGCTTAGGAAAAGAAGTTAACTTCCCATTGATGCCTTGGGATTTAGTGAAGACCCAGGTCTAACTCCAAAGTCCATGTTCTTTCAACCTAATGCCAGCAGTCTCTGAGTAACTATTTTTAAGTGGTAAATTTTCCTGTCCTGTGTTCACTTACCTCTCCTCCTATCATGGCCAATTCTATCTGTGTACATGGATAAGGAAACTGAACAGGAAATCCACCAGGGTTCTTCCATGGTTCAATAGTCAGAGAAGGTGACTCTACAAGATTGGCAGGTTTGGGTTATAAATCACTAACTGCTCTTAAATAAACAAACAAACAAACAAGCAAAAACAACAAAATACCACTACCAAACATGTTTTATTTGGGATATCATGAAGATACACTGTTCATTACAAGAGAAAACAGTAGTAGAATATACTTGCCAATTCTGGTCTGTAGGTTAAGAGTTTTCCAGGATAGAAAGACTTAACAATTGAGCTGAGGGATGTAGCTCTGAGGTAGAGCATTTGCCTAGTACATGGGAAGCCCTGGGTTCAAACCCCAACATTACCAAAAAAAAAAAAAAAAAAAAAAAAGCCCTAACAATTAATATTATATTGACATGTACATGTTCTCAGAAACTGAAGATTTATGGAAAGTCATAAACATGCTTTCCTAAAACTATGATACTCACCCCAAAGGTACTTCAGTATCTGGCCATCAATCAGCTGCAGTGCTACTGATTTGGTCTTGGGACTGCAACATAGACTGATTATGATCCCATCCACTGTCACAGAAGAACTGAAGAAAGTTTAAAAAAAAAAAAAAAAAAAAGGTGGGGGATGAGGGATAAACAGTCATTATTCTCAAAAGTAGTGACATTTCACTTCACTGATTTTGGAAAGCAGAAAGAGAAATAAGCATTGCTTATTTAAATAAGCCCTTTGGTGCTACACTGTCTGTTTTAATACAACATACATATACACACATATAACATTTATAGAAACAGAAAGATAGAATGAGAGAGAAATTATTCTAAGTCTAAACCTAGATAAAGCAGTTATTTGTTACACAACACTATTTTCCATAAAGCCAATAAGCTAACTATCTACATTATAAAGTCATTACTCCTAATCTTGCAGCTACTTATTACAACTTACTAAAATTCACTGCCTTCAAGAGACAAAGCTAGTATCAATATCTGTCTTCTTAAAATATAAACTGCATTAATAAAGCAGTTGGTCTGTAGGAAAACAGGCATACTAAGTATCTCCATTGCTATCACCAACACCCATGGAAAGTTGTGGGTCTTTATTGATGAGAAGAGGGGGATCTCTTATTACTATTACATTTTTTCCTGAGTCAGTGAACAGAGAGGTAGACTTTCTTGAAGAGGAAGAGGCAGCTATAAGCAAATGATGCCAATACTAATATTTAATTCAAAGTGTTTTTAAACTAATCTATGAGAAACCTAAAATTTATAACAGTAGCTAATTTCTCTGTAAATGCCTTAAATTTGGGGAGGATAAATTACCAGACCAGAGGGTAAAAAGAACAACCTCTGGAGCTAGACTGGCTAGGGTTACATCTGGCTCCACCTGCATGACCTCAATCTAGCCACTTAACTGCACTGTGCCTTAGTTGTTGGGCTATAAAAGGATGGTGCCCACGGCACAGACTTCAAAGAGGCACTGTGAGAAGTAAGCAATTAACATGGGGAGAGTGCTCAGAAGAGGTATCTTTTCCAAAGAACAGCCACAGTGACTGCAAACTACTAACAGCTACAAACTAAGGGACTTTATATTCCTCAAGATGCTGACATTTTACATGAACAACAACAACAAAAAAAGTCTTGAAAAACAAAAGTCAAAGCAGAAATAAACTGTGACTTCTCATTTCCTTTAAGGCAACAGAATGGCTGCACCTAGCCTCTCCTTCTACAAGCTAATGATAAAAAACTTCAAATTTAAAGAAGTAGAAACTTACATGATTGGCACATTTCTAATATAAATCGCTCTGCTTTTCAAAAAGTAAGATCCTGATTAACTTCAAGTGCTGCATATAGCTAATGCAGAATAATTCAGCATCTGGGCACACAAAAGGTTTTCTCAAAATATCAGGAAGCATCATGAGCCAAAGAAGGAATAAATGGCTGCATTAAAACGTTTTATGTATATAATGAGCAAAGTTTCCTGATTTTGCAGTAAGAATTCTCCAAACATGAGTCTAAGCAGTAGGACTTTAATGACAAGTGAATCTGGGGATTAGCATCAGTGAATGACTAGGCTGCTAAGGCCTGACACTGAAAACCTGAGGTGTCCGAGGGCCAGCCAGAAAATGCTACCTGCTGCACCAGAGGGTTTGTGTGCTATGTAAGAGCATTCACTAAGCGACGCCTGTTGCTGATGAAGATGCAGTCAAGAATCAAAACACACTCAGGGCCAGAGAGCAAAATTTCAGGAAAGAAAAACAAGACTTTCTAGTAGAAAATACAGTCAAATGCCAAACAGGATATAAAATAAGCACCTTGAAGTCACTACTTCAAAATGAACCATGTGTGCATACACATGTTTTCCATGAAAACTGGTCATTCTAATTACCCTTTGAAGTTATTAAAATCAATTAAAAGGTCTGAACAACTACTCTGCAGTAACATAGGTAGTTAATGAACTGAAATACCACATCTTAAAGACGTTTTCCCTTATTTACTGTTATTTGTTCTATTTTCACTGCTTCTGATGTTTTTTAGTCTGTTATTTTGACATGATTCAAAACTTGACTTATTCCTCTTTTCTTGAGTGCTGGGGATTAAACTCAGGACCTCATATATGCTAGACAAGAATGCTACCACTGAGCTTACACCCATGTAGACTTAACTCTCTTGCTAAATCTAACAAGAAAGCTATTGCTTCTCAACCTTGCTCACTAGAAGCCAAAATAGCTATACCCTCATAAAAGACAAAAGCATAGCTCCATTTGCTTATGTAACATGTGGAACACAGGAAGTACTGCAATACCTGACATTGAGCTGTCCTTGCTCCTCATCCATCTCAGAAGGGGCCACTGTCAAATGGTGAATGACAGATTGTTGGCTGGACTGACTGTGACTTATGGCCAGGAAAATGTCCTCTTCGATCCAGGTGAGAAAGCTGAGCTTCAGGGGGTTCACTTCTTGGTTTTCACTATTCTCAAACTGAATTCTGGTTAAAAATTGAAGAATATCCAAGACATGAATAAAACTAACCTTTAAAACCTTTCCTGAATGAAGGAAGAATGAACCACCTGACTATATATCTTATATATAGTCAACTCCTAATTAACTTGGAGGATCAAAACCTGAGCTAATACCAAACAGTAAATTCAAAAATAATGCATGTCTGGCTTAGGAATCTGTGTTTGCATTTATTTTAAATTAATTTCTCATAACCTGAGATCTTTAGATTTGAAGAGAACAACTCAGGAAACTGGCTATACAAGAACATTACCTGTCCCAGTGTCTACACTAATGATCCCCAGAGCTGTCCCACTGTTACCACTTCCCAGCATTCAAAGACACTAGCAGATAATACTTGGGTGTCTGCAGAATAGCATTTTTCTAAGCATCTCACATCAAAACGATTAATTAGCTTGGGAAATGGCTTCCCTGCCTCTCTCACCCTCTTCCTTCAGAGCATTTATATACCTGACTAAGGCACTGTCTTTGCCACCTCTCCCAGGAATCCATAAAAGTTACATCCAGCTTTTTAGGTCCTGGCAACTCTCAGTTCTCAGGGAAGAGGCTGGTCGCTAGGGTGATCTTCATATTCAACCAGCTCTTCCTGGACTCGGTCTCTCCACTGCACTCAGCTTGGAGCATTTTCTCTATACAAGATCACTCCTCTCTGGTTCTCTCTGACACTCCCCCAGAACTTTGCCAACCCCAAACCAATCCTTTCTTCCAGGATCCAGATAAGTATTCATGTTCTTCATGAAC
This sequence comes from Sciurus vulgaris, assembly GCF_902686455.1. Lineage (NCBI taxonomy): Eukaryota > Metazoa > Chordata > Mammalia > Rodentia > Sciuridae > Sciurus > Sciurus vulgaris. The sequence goes on from NC_136476.1 coordinate 66,143,798, forward strand.
TCTTTTCTGAATGACTTGGCTGTTATCCTCCCAATATTTTTTTTTAAATGAAACTGTATTCTCAAGTGCCTCACATTTTCTAATTTTCCTTATATCTCTGTCCTCAAGTAGTTTCAAGTCTGTGTGCTAGAGTATGAATGTAGAATGTTCTCCAAAGGCCCATGTGCTAAAGGCCTGGTCCCTAATCAGTGACACTTGGGAGTGGAACATTTAAGAAACTGGACCTAGTGGGAGATCTTTGGTCATTGAGGACACACCCTCAGAACCCTAGGACTGTGGTCTACTCTTTTATTCATACCCAGCCTTGAGGTGAATAGGCCTCTTCTACCACTCTATTTCTATGATATTCTGAGGTGCCACAGCCCAAAGCAACGGAGCCAACTAGTCATGGATTGAAACCTCCAAAACTGTGAGCCAAAATAAACCTTTCCTTTTTTTAAGTTGAATTGTCTCAGGGTTTTGTTCCAGTAATGGAAACATACTATAAAGTGAAATAAGCAGGTAAATATTCTATTAAAATGACTAAGCATGATACAGGTAGCCCCCAAATCATACACAGACTGGACACTTACATATATCTATTAAGTACAATGGATATATTTACAAAACACATTACTTATTACATTCTACTATTCTCTATGCTAAATTATTTCTATTAATTTAATAACAGATGTTACCAAGTGGCAGATTAGGTCAGTAATTAAGAACATTGGACTTACCAAACAGAACAGAATTAAATCCTGGAGTCTCTAATTATCAGGTCTATGACCTTGGACAATTACCTAATCTCTAACTTCATCTCCTGTTCTGTAAGTACTCAACACCATACAAAATGTTTTTCAAAAAAACTTTCTCACAGAAGTGACATTATTATTGACTTTTGGGTCATTTTTTAAATGCCTATACTGGACCTGAGGTACTCAATTATGCCCAATTGTTTTTTAATACTGTTTCAGTTGGAAAATACATTCTGATTTCAACCTGAAAGCCTCAAAATACAACACCCAGAAGTTCTGGAGTCTAGGATGAGGCGAAGGGAGAAGCTGCACTGAGTCATCCATCTGTCAATAAGAGAATGTCACAGTGCCTTATCATCTTCACCTCCAACTTTCCTATGTGATTTTCCCTGGAAAACCAAGGGCTGTTGTAAGGAGTGGGTTTGGGGTCAGCTTATGATTTCCATTCCTTGCCATCCACTGGAATATAATGTACTCAAATAAACTAAGTGACTGTCCCCTCCAAATGGCCTGAAAAACCAGGGCCCGCCTACTCTATCTACTCTTGTTTCACTGAGCAACAGGCAGTAAATAATACTTGGCTACATTTAAGACAAAATGCTGGCTGATTCTGTTCCCAATGCACAAGACAATTAAGAACCTACATGTATCTCTTTTCCAGATGAGGTGTTCTAAGGGCAACTTTAAATCCATTTCCACCCACAGCTCCCAGCTTCACTGTGGGATCCACACTTGGACTATCATCTAGGAAACAAAATTAAAAACATTATCATTTGTAAACTATACATATTTCTCCTAATGCTAAGGAAAGAGGTTCCTGCAATTATTGAGTTCCAGAAAGCAAATAAAGCAAGCTAGAAAATAACTGCACCTCAACCTCTTTTTCTTAAACTCTTCCAGGCCTTACCCAAAACCTGCTGTCCCATAATATTTTATCAGTCACAATCTTCACCAATGAAGGCCACATCTCAGCAAAACCAGGTGGAGGCACTACCTTCTCACTCCAGTGCAATTTCCTCCTCTGTCCTACAACCATCTCTCAATAACCTCGTACTCTCTGAAATCGCATGCTAATTCTTGAAAGATGAATTTTTTCCCCATTCTTGACCCACTTTATTCACTGCCAATGCACTCCTTAAAAATTTTCAGTGAAGACACTGCATTCCTCTGTTCCAACCTCTATAGCTCAAAAGTAAAAGCCTCCACGACTCTGCAAGAGCTGTTGCTATCATCTCTATGCTCGTTTGCTCTGCTGTAGCCCCAACCTCCTGGCTATTTCCCAAACACAACAGGAGTCATCACAGTTGCTTCTCACTTGACCTGAAAAGCTCTTATTCACATGTTTGCATGGCTCCCACTCTGATTCTCATGGTACCATGTCACCTTCACAGGTAGGGTTTCCCTGTTCACCCTAATTACAAAGCTCCCTTCCCCCAGCAGGCCCCTATTCTCATATCTTCCCTATACCATATCTTGCTTAATTTTTCTCCATAGCACTTGCTACCTGATAGATTATACTGGCCTTGATAATGAGCAACTTATGTGACTTTACAAAAGATATTTTAAAAAGTAAAATAGGAATTGTAATAGCATTTTATAGAGTAAAACTAGAATCAGAAAAACTGATACATTCAAACAGGATTCATATAAATAGCAGGCTGCTGATTTAACAGAAAAGCTGTAATGAAAGTTGGAAATTCCAGAATGAATTAATAGTTTTTATTATTTCCTCTCAGCAGCTATCTAGGCTTGTCTGAGCTGAAAATTTAGAAGATACTGCAAACAAGCCTACCACTATTGTATGCCCATTTACTTTGACACAACCACAGAACTCACAATATAAAAACAAAATTTCAGGTTTTCCAAAACATCAGGAAAGCAACAAGGAACTGAGAGCAGAACTGTGAAGGACAACTGGAAGAGAAGCTGGAACACATGCACTGAGGTCCTTGCCCATTCTTCCTCAAGCGAACTGCAAACCCTCTGGCACTGAGCCCACTCAGCTACAGATCAGGAAAAGCCCATCTCTGGCAGTTCCCAGGAGATGTGTGTAAAGCCAACAAAATAGTAAAGCATGTTAAAGATGTAATAAGACACTATGTTATTCCCAGAGTGAAGGTAGTACTTAATTGACTCTTTAAGTCAGTAAGGCCAAGGAAATGCTCTCATAAGCCAAAGTAGAATTTAGGAAAAATAACAAAACACAAGCCAATTAAATATCAGAATAATGATGAAATGATTTCAATGTTTTCTGAAACAACATCTAATTAGAATTTACTTTTGTGCAGGAGTAGGAGGCACTTGAGTTCAGAACACTTTGGGAAGTCTTTAACATACCACATTTATAAACAGAAATCTGGTTACTGGCATCTAGAACAGCAAGGTTGTTACTCTTTTTAGGGTGTGCAGAGAACATGACTTGATTTGCCGGATGGGGAAGCATCAGTCGGTAGGTGCACATGGGAGGTGGAATCACAGTCTGTCGGAAGACTGTCACCAATACTCTGTCTACACATGAAAAACAAAGAAAAAGATCAGACGTTTGGATATTCAGTCTGAAAACAAGATATCTGAACATAACTATACCTCTAAGCAAAAATGGTGGCAGAAAATAAACAGCAGTTATTGAAAAACAACTTTTGGTGTTTCTTTCATGAATAAGTTTAGAAATAGTACTGGGGTGGGATAAGTGTCACAGGCTCTGTCTGTAACTGGTTATTGTCAGCTCCAGGCCTAGAATAGTCCCTCTCTGGACTTTAAAGTTTCAGGTACCAGAAACTAAGGCAAAGAGGCCAAGAGATCAGAGTTCTGGCTTTAAACTTCTTATCTGGGCCTGTAGCCAAGCCAGCCAAAACCAAGGGAATCAACAGTTTCAAAATCCTTGAAGTATTTTCCTAAGTGTGCATTTGATAATAAAGTAGAATTAAGAACTGATTAAGACCATATATTCTTAATTAACAGAACATAATGATTGTAAAATCAGTATTAGACTACTACATAGAACATGAATTATATAACAACTCAGGTTATCATCTTATAAGCGAGAGTGCCTTTATGGTATCAACAATAAGTAAACTATTCGGGTGACTACTGAACTCATCAATTCAGCATCCCCCAAAATCTCCTCCACCTAATTATAAAATACCAATCTCATCCTCATACTAGACAGATGTCTATGACTTAAATTGAAATTAGAGGGATATAATTCACAGAAGCTTATGTCAGGAAACAAAGCAATCCAGGTCAAGGGGAACAAGAGTCAACATTAAACACAGCTAACACAGACACTCCCACAAGATTCTCTGTTATCTTCTCTATAATGATCAAATCTGCAAAGTCCTCAAAAATCAGACAAGTAAACTGAGAAACCCATGGATATGGTATAAGAGGGACAGGGTGGGGACGGGGGGACTACGGTTCTCAAGAGAGCATATACCCCACCAAATGGCATTTGAAACAACAAATGAATCAAAATAAAGCAGACAACCCAAACAAAGACTTCCCCACAATTCTGGTCAAACCACATCTGTAGGCCCTGGGCTCCCTGGCAGGCTCCTGGTCATACTTCCCAAAAGCTTACTTCCGTCAATGACAGCTACATTTGCCAGGTCAATTGAATTATCTCCTGAGCTCCGGTCAGTGGTCCAATGCCAGTCATAGCAGAGGTAATGCCAGCCCTGACAGAGAACATGCAGCCGGTATGGGGTCACTGGGTCCCACATCAGAGACACAATCTTGCTCTTCCCACTGGTGCTGAAGGACAGACTTTGTTTGAGATACCAGTGATAGTTTCCAACAGTCCAGAGCTGAACTGCAAAGGAAAATGAAAGGAAAGCTTTTTAGGCAGGGAACCAGACTTACATGACTTACTAGAGGGGACAGGGCAATTTTGTCTTTTTAAAATAATCCTTCCTGCTCAGTCTCTTCATTAAAATAATAACTTAATAATTGTTAAAAGATAGCTATCCATGGAGACAAATTGTCAAGCATCAATAAGACCAGAAGTACATGTTCTATTTTACCTCTACCTTCAAACTCTAACATCATGAAAGAAGGCTACTAGAAAAAAGTAGTGTTTTAGCTAGCAAGTGTTCTCCATAAAGAGTTGGGAAGAAAATAATCTGGCAATAGTAAAAGTACAGTCATGTGTTACTTAATAATAGGGACATATTCTGAGAAATGCATGTAAGGGAATGTCACTGATGTAGGTCATCATAGAGCACAGTTACAAAAATAAGATGGTCATAGCATCTTTGAGTGATACACTCTCATGGGACCACTGCTGAATATGTGGCCATCCTGGATGGAAATGCTATTATGTGGCACATGACAGTACTAACTGAAATATTCAATCTAAGGTCTGGACTAGCATCACTTTGTTTAATTAGTCTTTAAATGTTCAGTCGCAGACTGTCTGTTTTTAACAATGATTTGGCTGCCCAAAGAAGATGAGCATGCATGCAATTATCCTTTCTAACAGGTATTAAAACCACAAGACCTAATCATTACTAAATGATGCATATAAATTAAAATCTTCATTAGATTATGCAATTTATTTTCTTAACCTGCCTGCTTACTCACTAATTCTTAACTTTGTGATATCAGCATATAGAACCAGCTCTCTAACCAAGCCACTGCAAGACCTCCACAGAGTCATGAATTAGTAAATTAGACCACAGGCTCACGCTCTAAGATGACAGATGTTGTAGCTGTTCCAAGCAATGTTTTCATCCTGAGCACATCATAGTGTTGTTCACTGACAACCTGGTTAATCAGGGGTTCTTAATTGCAGCTATTATGTTAAAAAATCACTTGAGAGTTTTTATTTTTCATTTTGCAAGGCCTGGTTTCACACTGCCAAAAGGCAAAAAAGAATTAGTTAATTAATTACTGAAATAGAATCCCTATCCCAGGACACTGAATCCAATTCTGAAATGACAACTGGACATCATTATTTTTTCTGAATATGCAGCCAAGATTGAGAACTATTTGTTGAATGAATAAATTAATTTCTTAATGACATTTCAGTTAAAAAAGTTCTACTTACCCAAAAAAGCTTAAAAGATACTTGGAACATAAGTAAAAATATTAATAAACAAAAATGTTCGATATCTTGCTGTTAACAATAAAGAGAAATTAAATATCTAACAGCAAGCAATTTAATAAACTGGCACAAAACACTATACAGCAATTTAAAATTATGCAGATATACACAAGAAATGGAAATGTGTGTGATACACTGTCAAAACAAGTTGTAAAATGGCATGTATCAATTTATACTTTTAACAAAAATGAAATCATAGCTCTACTGAGATATACAGGTAAAGAAATCTAGAGAACAAGAAAATGTAATAGTGCTTCTTACATAGAACCACAGGATTTTCTTCCTCATCTTTACTTTTTAACGTTCTCTTACATTATTTAATGTTTAAAATGTATAAGAAAAATTATTTCTTATACCCAATCTAAATCCCTTCACTTCCATAGCGTTCCTTGGGTTAGTATTTTGTTCTTGTTTTGTTCTTTGGGTTTGTTTTTTGTTTTTTGTTTTTGTTTTGTTTTGTTTTTTGTAGTGTGAATCCAAGGGCACTCTATCACTGAGCTATATCTCCAGTCCTTTTTATTTTTTATTTTGAAACAGGGTCTCACTAAGTTGCCCAGGCTGACCTCAAACTTTCACTCCTCCTGCCTCAGCCTCCCAGGTCACTGGGGTTACAAACGTGCACACGGTGCCAGGCGTGGTTAGTGTTTGTTTTGACTGTCTACAGCAACACCACTGGAGAAGAGAAAGTCCAGATGACTTATGTGTCACCTTGGCTATACTACAGTGCCCTGGTTGAACACTGGTCTAGATGCTGCGGAGAAGGTTATTTTGCAGATCTGATTAATATTTACAAGCAGTTGTCTTTAAATAAGGCAGATTTCCCCCAATAAGATGGATGACTCATTCAATGAGTTGAAGGACATTTTTAAAAGCAAAGACTGAGGTTTACAAAAAAAATGGAATTCTGCCATAAGACGGAAACACAGAAATCCTGCCAGAATTTTCAGAGTTTTCAGATCTACAGATTTCAAACTTGTTATCCCCCACCAGTGCATGAGACAATTCCCTAAAATAAACCCACCCATCTCTCTGTTCTCCCCACCCCACACATGTCCTATTGCTTTTTTCTCTAGAGAACTCCAACTGATACACCAGTGAAATCCCTAAGATTAAAACCCAACGTCTCCCCCATCTCTTATCACTTCAGCTTCTTTGATCCTACTAAGGGACTCAACAGAAGGGAAAAAAGAAAACCCAGACCCTCCACTTTCAACTACGTTTTATGAAACCTAAGCCAAGATACAACAACTGTCCTACCATAGGTTTTCAAAGCAGAATGTTCTTCTCTCTGAAGGTCTTCAAGCCAAACAGCAAGCACAGAGGAGTCCGCATTCCAGAGCAAGTCATTTACCTAGCAGGGAAAAAAGGTCACTGGCCTTTGGCTATGCATTTATCTCAAAATCTTTACAACAGCTAAATTCCCTGCTCTCACATGCCAACTCAACCCACAACACAAGTTGATCCTCAGCTGTAAATTATCAACCAACATTACAGAGTACTTAAACAAATCTGTGAGATATCATTAGACATAAAGGACTTAAAAATAAATGCATTATGCTTAAAGATTAAATATTAATTGTGGAACTATGATTATGTAATGAAAAACATTCTTAATGGCTGAAATTTTACATAATTAAAGATTACCATTTGCTGTGTTTTTGCTTTAGCAGGATTTTACTAGCACACAAGCTGCTTAAGGTTTAAGTATTACAAATGATCACTGGAAAAATTATGGTCTTCTTAAAATAAAAAACAGCATTTCTATTTCCTTTCTGTGTTTTATATAGGATGGAGTAGAAATGCTCTTCTTTTTTGCAAGGTCTTCTTGGAAAAACAATTTCTCTTTCATTTAAATAAAAAAAAAAAATCAGTCACAGAAGCCACCACTTTTTATTATCTACTCTGGAGCTTCTATTTATACACTCAAATCAAATATAAACCTCCTCTATAACTGAGGAGAGTCCTCTAAATTTAATTGCAAACAACTGACACCTACCTTCACCTCATCTTTGAAGAAAGGAAGTGTAAAGTGTCCATGAAGAAGTCCATTTTTCTCAAAAAATACAACGTCCTGCTGGTTGGGTTTATCTTGCGTAGATGCAATCAAACTACCTGAGGGTCTTAAACCAAACCCCAAATGTCAGCATACCAAGCTCAGCCAGGTGGTTTAAAATAAGATGACTTCAGACAAGAAAATTTTTTCAGTAAAAATCAATAAACAAAAATCCTCACCTAAGGATGGGTTAAATCCCATGTGTCTCTTGTCTCTTACAAGTGGTTGACCCCACTGTGGGGCTGCACCTGCCCAGGGTAAGGGTACCTTTTTCTAAGGTACCCTTTTGCACAAAGGCTCCATCTGCCTCCAAGCCTTACGGATTTAAATTGCACTCAACGACATTCTTAAAAACCAGTATATTTTTTTAAACCACTCCAAGTATAATGTCCTAAAAACTGTCATCTATTTTCTCCTTCAATTATGACTTTAGTAAATAGTCTGCGCTCAGGCAGGTATTTTTTAAGACTTACAAACCAAAAACATCCCTTGTCTTATTCACATTTGTCTCCATTGTTTTAATACAAAAACACTTCTCTCTTGCTCCATCATCCAACATCACTTGAATACTGATAGAAAACGTGATGTTTGAAACCAAAGATCTAGTGGTTTTGCAGTTAACAGAATGAACTGAGACACAGTATTTTTTTTAATCTACAATTTATATGCAGTTGCATATGACAGGCAAGAAGTGATATGCACAAGGGTACTGGTCCAAGGAAGTCCAAAACCAGCTTGCAAGTTCCTCAGCAAGAAGATCCCTTGCTGTGGGAATGTGTACCAAGGAAGGAGCTCTTTTCCTAGTTTTCATAAAAGCTCCACTTGCCCCACAGAGCCTCCTGGGACTTCTAAGCACGATTTCGTTTTCCACACTGGCTTCACAGAAGCCCTACGTATAACCATAATCTTTTAGGAAGTAGGAAGGCAAAATGCATGGGGCTTTGGAGTGATGAGACCTGTGAAGAGGACTAGAATCTACTATTCACATTGGACTCAGAGACAGGCAAGGTGCAAGCCTGTAACCCCAGCAAGTTGGGAGGCTGAAGCAGAAGGATCACAAATTTGAGGCCAGTCTTGGCACGTTAGCAAGACCCTGTCTCAAAAAATAAAAAAAGGCTGGGAATGTAGCTTAGTGGTAGAGCGCTCCTGGATTCAATCCTCAGTACCACAAAAACAAAACAAAACAAAAAGGAATTTGGATTTAACAGAAGAAAAGAAAGGACAGAGAGAGGAAATCCAGATAGAGGTTTAGAGCTAAGTGAAGAAAAAAGCAAATAGCCTTCTGGGTCATGGAAACACCGATACTCAGTGGCACGACCACACCTACGCTGGTTCTAAGAAAGTCTCTAAGGAAGAAGTCCTGAGGTTTCTTCTCCCACTCACTTCCAGGCCAGAGCTGGTCCCAGTCCTGCCACGGGCTCACTGGTTGACTGCAAAGCAAACTCTCGGTTCCACACTCTGACCTTGCGTGCCCCTGTGTGAGAGGGAAGTGCAGTCAAACAAACACACTTGAAACATGACAACAATGCTGTCAAATCACAACTTTTTCCTTTCTTATAAATGAAGCTGTTGTGGTTTTACAAAGCCAATTACATTAATCATTTTAAAAATCTATATCTAATGGGTAGAAGGCTGGACCAGAAGGTTACAAAGGCCTCTTCTAATTCTTAACTCTAAATTCACTTAACATCCACAGCAGCAAAAAAAAAAAAGTTGTGTTTAATTGCAATTTATTTTCATACCTGTTTCGGGGCAAACAACACTCACAGCAAAAAACTGCCCATCCCCACGCCAGGTAACTCGTGGTCTATGATCATCCCAGGGCAACGCAGACTCATGCTAAAGAGAAGAGGAAACACCATTATTACTGAGGGACTTTATGGGGCCCAGAATCAAACAATCTTCTGCCATTAAGTATAAATCTTTCATATGAGTTGATGTTATCGAGAAAACCAGTTAAACTTTCCTCAGGAAACTTTCTAGAAAGCTCTTAGATCCAGAAATCAACAAGAAAAAAATAGAATTCAAAAAGAAAATAAAATCCTTCTTTGGGCATTGAGAGCTATAGATCTAGACATTAAAAGCAATAAACTTAGGAATTAATCAGATAACTGCAAGGAAACAAATGCTGTTTGTCTGAATTCAACAGAGCAGAGTTTGGTCCCATTACTGTGTGAGTTTTACAACAAGGCACAGAGTCAAAGGTGAGAGGAAGGTGGACAGGGAAGAGCCACAGAGGTGATAGAAGCAGCAACAATCAAGGATGAAAACACTGTGCTCTGCCACAGGAGGGAAAAAGGCCTCCAGTGCCACCTGCATCTCACAGCAGCCCTCCCGAATCGGTGTCACTGGGCACTAGGAGAGCACAGGCAGGGCATTAGCAGAGAGCTGGAGTAATACAACAAAAACCCAAACCACTCCCAGGATACTTGCATCTGACTAATACATGGTTTGTTTTTTCCTTAAGACGGGGTCTCACTATGTTGCCCAGGTACCCCTCAAACTTCTGGGTTCAATGATCCCCCCACCTCAACCTCCCAAACTTTAGCTGGGACAACAGGAATGTAGCACCATGCCTGGCAAAATCCATGTATTTTTGTTTTGTTTTCTGAAGGGCAGCTGTGAACTTTCTTTCTTTCTTTCTTTCTTTATTTATTTATTTATTTTTTTGTGGTGCTGGGGATTGAACCCAGGGCCTTGTGAACGTGAGGCAGGCACTTTATCAGTGACATCAGTTATATCCCCAGCCCTGAACTTTCAAACTAAGTTAAATCCCTAGAAAATCTTTAGAAAAAGTTCAGGAACAAAAGCTACAGCTTTTGACCAGTACGTCAAATATTCGAATGCATTATGTGTTTTTTCCTCTTATTATTTGAATCATTTTATGTCATTAATAAAACTTAATTTTGGCATTATTAGGCAACTCTTAGACTAGTGGGTACCAAAAGTAAAATGCTTTCTCCAGAATTTAGCAGAGTATGAAAAGCTGCCTTATTCTGAATACTATATTTAATGTGTATGATTCAAAGTTTTTGAAGTGTATTTTTTTTTTAAGTTGAGTGACCATCACCATAATCTAAATTTTGAACATTTTCATCACCCCAAAAAGAAATCTCATGCCCATTTGAACTCATTTCCTCCCTGACCCCACAAATCCCAGTTCCAGGCAACCACTAATCTATTTTCTGTCTCTAGATTTAACCATTCTGAGCATTTATATGTAAGTGGAACCATATAATCTGTGGTCTTGTGACTGGCTTCTTGTACTTAGCCTACTTATAAGGTTCATTCATGTCATAATATATATCAGTAAAGTACTACTTTCAAATCTAAAATACATGATCTTAGACCATTATAGCATATTTACTTGTTGCTTAGAGGAAAAAAAATACAAATGTGCAAGAACTGTTTCTTTGGTTAAATTCCTTCAACCCCTACTCCCTACCCTTTTTAGTCCTTTTGCAAAATAACAACAACTAAAAACAAAATAGGGTAACATAAAAACCAGTTGTCCTGACTTGGGCAACTGTAAAAGTTTATCCTAAGGATACAAGGTTGTTTCTGCCCTTTAATAATCCTTCACCAATTCTAATGGATCAGCACAGTTTTCAGAATGCTAAAGTAGATCCACCACATACACTTTGCTTACAACTGGTGTTCTGAAATAAAACTTAGATGCTTTTAAGTTCCAAAAGTTATCCATTAAAATAAGGACAGTAACTATTATCTCAATGCCTAAACTCTGTCCTGTGCTATCTATGTTACATACACTATTGCTTCTCAACCTCAATCCATATAAGGGAGACATCCTTATGCCCATTTTACAAATAAGAATACCAATGATCAGAAATGTTAGAAAACTTGCCATGGTCACATAGCCACTCAATGATTAATAAAGACATATGCTACTCATGGGGGTACCTGACAATATGCTGGAAGATATACAGGGCATATCTTCCTGGGACATTAATTTTGCTTACTAGTAATATTTTAAAATTAATGCTCTTAAAAATGTGTGTGTTGTACAAGCCAAAACAGAATAGTTTTTAAAAATTTAATGTGATAGCAGATTCTGAAGCTACTTCCCAAGATGCTCCCAGCATGTGCTATGTTCACATTTCTCTGTCTTTGAGGTTCTCTACACTAGAAGATTGAAAAGCATTGTCTAGGGCCATCAAGACACCAGTGTGTGAGTTTAAGAATGTTTTATTTCATTAAAGAGGGAAAAATGGGCTGGGGCTGTGGCTCAGTGGTAGAGCACTTGCCTAGCATGTGTGAGGCACTGGGTTTAATTCTCAGCACCACATAAAAATGAATAAATAAAATAAAGGCATTGTGTCCATTTACAACTAAAAACATATTTAAAAGAAAGGAAAAATAGTTTCATCCAACAGGAAAATTATCTAGAAAAAGAACAAAGTAAAAAAATGAAAAAATATCAACAGCTAGAGTAAAAGTATAAAAATGCACATGTGAATGATCAAGAGTGAGTAAGGGACACAGCTCTTTAGAGAGGATGGGGAAGGCATCAGAGAAGGCTACCAAGGGGCTTCGTTTCCATTTGTCAGGTTTATACACTTAGAAAAATCACAAAACGGAAATAACAAAAAACCAAACCAAAACAAAAGATCTTTGTAAGAGACTCACTCACTCAGACTCACTCACTCCCTGAGGGTTCTGAACAGCTACAGGCTCATTACAACAGAAAAGACTGACTCATTATTGTCCTCTTAGGAGGACACTTAGGAGCTTGTGCTGGTCAGCAGGACTTCCATCTATTCCAATCAAGGTTCTTTACCCATCAGATCAACCTTACCAATTGCATTTGAAAGGCTGCTTGCCTGCCTTCTGATCCATGGAACTGCGTCTCCTTCTTGCCCCATCCAACAGTGATAAACTTGCCTGTAGAACAATTTGATCAGAACATGCAAAACAACCAATAAGATGCATGAAATGAAACAGAAGTAATTTATTATTCTTCACAAAGTTAGCTAATGACAATTACTTGGTCCTCTAAGACCTCTCATCTCAACACACTGACCAGCAGTCAATACTGGAAACACCTATGTTCCACCTCATATACAGCAGTGATTTGTAGGAATTTGAAAGCTCTTATTTTGGAAAGCACTTTACTGTCATCTTATACATTTTAAGTTCCCTTGATGACACAAGACAACAATCTCACTCTCACCTAAAAATGAAATATGAAGAATTTATACAACATGTCCCATGGGCAACAAAGGGGGAACAAAAGAAAAAAACCAACCCAAGAGCTGAGAATAAAATTCTGATTTCTAGCTTTAATCAACCAAATGTATCCAACCTTCCTGTTAGTGGTGAAGGGGAATCTCAAATCTACCTCCTCATATAGATTTAAGAGACTGAAATCCCCTGTGGCAAAACCCAATATCAGAACACAAGTCTCTGCCTTTTAGGCTGAGGTTCTTTCTAAATATAGCTTCTCTTAACATAAAATATAAACTCAGAGTTGCTGAAGCAAAGCAGCTCTTCTGTTCCTAGAAATATGATCAGGCATCCATCTACAAGAGATACTATGATGACATCCTGAAAGCTTCAGCCAGATCTAGGACCCAGTACTTCCCTTCTGCTATTGACTCTGATTCTGATGAAGCAAAACTGTTCATAATTTCTGCAAATTATTGGTGAACACGACCATTTCCTGTCTATTGTGCATGGGCTTGTCCCAGCACCTCAGTATATCAAAGCACACCTTGCTGCCATGTGCAAAGACTGGTGCTTATCCTAGTGCATACCCATGGGATTCTATCTGCAAGTTTCCACAGAGAAGTAAAGGACCAAGGAATAAAGAAAGAGAACTTTCCCAGTGGGGATCAGACAATAAGAGATGGGGTTACAACAGGGGTCTGCAAGTTCCGGCCTAACACCTGCTTTTACAGACTACTGGGACACCACTGCACTTTATTATGTCTACCACTGCTTTTACATTGCAACAAGCAGAGTTGAATAATTGCAACAGACTGAAAAGCCTGCAAAGCTGAAAATATTTGCTCTCTAGCTCTTCACAAACAAGTATGTCAACCCTGGATTACAGGAAAAATATTCGTCACTCTATAGAGTGATTTTCTTTTTGTATCGATATTGACACTTCTAAGACCTAAGATCCTAACTCAAACTCACTTTCCCTTGATTCACTACATTAGCATTAGCCTTTTTATGAAAAAGCCAATGGAAAAGCCAGGCCCAGAGCACTTTCCTGCCCCAAGGTAAGCTGATACTGGCTACTCTCTCTCTGACTATCCTCAAATCTGGATGCCCCAGAGTTTCATCCTGGATCCTGGATCCTAGATTCTTCCCACACTAAATACGTTCCCAAGACTGGAAGGGTTCCCTACGTGCCAATGACTCCCAGTCCATAGCTACAGCTTCTCCTAACGTCAGTCCCTTATATCTGCCTACTCAACATGGCAAACCTTTACATAAAGCCCTTAAATCCAAAACAGAACTCACCACCTATCCTTTATAAACCAGCACTTCCCCATCTTCCTTCTCTCCACTACTGGAATCCTTATTCCCATCACCTGAGGTTCTAGCTGAGTACCACTAAACTCTTCTTTACTTTACAAAGTCTATTTATATCAATTTTTAAACTGGTATTTCTCAAACTGGCGTATGGCAGGAGGGAAACCATGCATATATCTTCCCAAAAAAGCTTCTTGATTAATTCCAAAAAATGTATTCCCATTCTGAGACTCAGATTTTTACTGAATCCATTCTCTTTTCTAGCCCAATACCCTCCTCATATCTCATCCAGATTCCTGCAGAAACCTCGTATCTGATCATTCTGTCTCTCGTCTCTTCCCTCTTCATACATACAAACAAAAATATATGTGCCATTAAGAACTATCTTTCCAGTAAAAAAGGGAAAAATTCAATGTCAAACTTCCCTACCACAGTGCACAAACTTAAATAAAATTCATAGCATTTGTTTATTCTGCACTCATGTCCTACCACCCCAGTACACCAAATTACAGGTCCCTGAATAAGCCATGATAATTCTCGGAAATATCTCACCCTTGGAAAGAACTAATTTATTTGGTTGGCCTCCTTCCCCATCCTTACCCTCAGCCACACCAGTTCAACTGAGACAGTTCAAATTGGCCTCCTCTGGGAACTCTTGCCTCTCCAGGTAACTCCTTCCCCTCCCTTCCTTCTGCTACCCTAAAAACTACACACAATATCAATGCTCCTTAACCATCTTTTAATTATCCATAGCCTCAAACATACCTACTACCTACTAGTACCTACTAGAAAGTTATTTCTGACTGTATTGTTTTGTGAATTACTACATAGCAAGTGTTTAAATGATTTCTTGACTTGGCGGAGCAAGAAGCGATGAGGTTGGACCTAAGCAACAGCTGAAATGCCTTTTCCCCTAAACCCTCTATTCAACTGGGTGCCTTCCAGCTGGCCAGAGCTTCTTACACTCAGTAAACATCTCCTCTCTCCTCCCTCTTCAATATTCACACAGCCTCAATGCCTACATTACCTCAGCCAGATCTTGGCAAGAAAACAATCTGATTATGAAGATGTAAATTCAGATCTAGACAGCAGGAACAAAAATTAGCCTTTTATCCTATTTCTCTTATTTTCTTCTCCCCAAAACTGTACTCTAAAAATCCTCCCCTCATCCTAGCTTATACAGATTCTTTCAGCCTAAGCCTTTCCTAGGGTTTAAGCAACAACTATCTAGGTGACCTTAGGCTCAGATTTCTATATCCCCCAGATTACTGACAAGGCCAACCCTCAGACCTGGAGAGGCACCAGAGCTAGCCTTTTAAGATCTGGGATGGGCTGAAGGAACCAGGCTATGAAACACTTCGTTACTGAAGATCTAAGCTGTACGGTTCTTCGGGCTTATGATGTGGCTATCATTATAAAAGAAAATGAGCAAAATTGAGGAGGAACTTTAGGTCACAAAATGTTCCAAAGCTGTACTCACTTTCACCAAAATCATCCTGGTGGATTTGCTGCTCCACGATTGGTTCAAAGTCTCTTGTCATCATAATCAGGGTCTGCTGACCTTAGAGGGCACAATCAAGAATGATTTTGTTTTCTTGTAACAAATCTGTCATTCCTCAAGCATCTGTGGCACTGTATGCTACAGAACCAGAATGGAGGAGCTATGGTCAAAGGAGGGCAGCGAGAAGGCATACAAGTTTTTGACTAATAAAACAAATGCTTTATCAGTCACCTGATGCTTACCCTCAGTTACTTATGTGCATAAAGCTGAACAAGAAGTCCGTATAGCCCTCCTCCACTAATTTCAACATTCCTAGCTTCCCAGACATCTCTTTACTATCTACCTCTGTAGTGACACTGCTTTGCCGTGCTCATCTGGAATGAAGAGATTCAAGCAAAAAAAAACAGGAACCCAAAGGGGTTTTTTTAAGGCTGTTTATAGCAACTCTTGCTTATGGAGTAAGTTAAAATGAACAATGCTGACATTTTTAACCGCAATTGTGGACTTGGTAGCCACCATGGGCTTCATAAGTTGTTTTCCATTCTCAAATACCAAAAAAGTTTCATTAAACACCTTTTTATAACTATATAGAGATTAAAACTTAAGTCAGAAAACATTCACTCCACATTATAATATAGGCATCATGCTTCAGTTGGACACCAGGGACCAGCTCACCTGTGGCAAGAAGCACCAGCTCTTGGTCAGGACTCCAGCTCATGATAGAGATGCCACTGGCCACACTCCCAACACATTCCAGCTGTGAAGGAGAAAAATTGAAAAGGGAAATTAGAACACTAGTGCCCTGTGAAGGTTTACTATGGCCTCAATCAAAACACAGAAAAGAAGCATACGAAGGTGAATTTATCCAACAAACATGTCTTCAGTAACGAATCAAGAAACCAGATGTGATATTAGGCACAGGGGTTGGAATGGACACCCCTGTTCCCCAGAGCTGTCTCAGGAGGGAGAAAACACCATGACTCTACGGCAGGACAAGGGTCTTCGGGAAGTAAAGTGGGTCTCAGGAGGAATGACAAGCAGCTCAGGAGAGTCCAGCAAAGTTTTTCGGTGAAGCTCAGAGTGACAACAGAACCGGGAGAAGAGAAAGATCAGGAGGAGACACAAAAGCATAAAGAGCAATAAAAAAATCAGCTGTGCCAACAGACTAAAGTCCACACATACACAGGAATGAGGAGGGCATGAAGGTGAAAGGAAGGGTGGGAAACAGGGAGTAAAAGATCCTATAAGGCATTAAGGAACACACATCCATCTTACAGACAATCGAAAAGTCACTAAGGGGCAAGTAAGGCCCCATTAAATGGGGGTAAAGGAGCCCAGTAATCAGGAAAAAAATCATACAGAAAATTTTGAACATTAACATCTACCTTTTAAATAAGAGAAATATTAAATTTTATGTGATAGCTTTTGATATTTCTCACCATGAACTAAAAGTAAAGTTTAATAATAATGTTTTAAATAGAATGGATAAAAATGAAGGTGCCATATTTAGACTGAAAGGGTTCAAATTCCAGTCTGATTATTGTTTGATCTTAGCCTTGTTACCAAGTTCTCTGTGCCTCAATTTCTTCTTCCTAAGACTAGGAAACGACAATCTACCTCATAAGGCTAGAGTAAAGAACAAATAAAATTTTGCATGAAAAGCACTTGAAAAAATTGCCTGGCACATTGTAAGTATTTAACAATACATGTGGGCTGGTATCACCCTAGTATCAGCAAAACTATGACTCATCTCAATAGTAAAGAGACGACAACTAATGAGGTAATCAAAGAAGATTTAAAAAAATGAGGCGATTGTAATTAGAAGTCTTGTAGTTAAAATGTTAGAATGGAAATTCAGAAATTTGACTTTATGGTAAAGGAAGAAGCAACTGTTGAAATCTATCTCCACTGGTAGTCTTAAAATATGCCTGCAATGATAGTATATCACGAAAGCGCTTGTAGTTCAGGAACCCTACAGTTAATCCATCAGCATTTATAACAGAAAACATAAGCCACACAAACATTTCAGAATTTCCAAACTGGGAAATAAAAATTACAACTCAGGATGAAATTCTGATCAGGGGTAGCCTACACCATACAAGAATGGTCAGCTTTTATTGTATTTAAGCTCTAATTCAGAATGTCCTAATTGTTTTGATTGACAGATGCAGTGCACAAAAACTGAATTTTTGAAAAATCCTGAAACATAGCTAAAGCCTTGTCCTGTATAAAGAAATACACAACGTGAAGATTCTAATTTGCAAAGGCTTAAATATTATCACTATGGACTGAAAACCCGAACACAAGTGACTCAGTTGAGGATGTCTGTGACTCCTCCTCAATGGACCCTTCTCACCTGGTGTGTGCTGAGATTGCAGAGTATGACGTCTCCAGAGGCTGTGGCCACACACACAGATTCCTGATCCAGCAAGTCCTGAATACCAACAATGCAGCCACTTCCATCTTCTGGAAGAAAGCCTTCTGGCACCAAAGGAATTTCATTTTTCACCTTTTACCAAAGCAAACACATAAGCAAATTAACCCAGTCTACTCTGGAGAACAATCATAACTTTGAGAGAAATAAAATATTTTCTAATGCTTCTTTCATAAGATAAAAGCTTTAAAAACCTTGTTTCTAGATTAAAACCCAAACTTTCATTTGAGAAATACTATATCATCTTTAACAAGAAAAACAGGTAATATGGCCTTTTTGCCAAACACAAACAGAAACAAGAAGTATGATCTCTTTTAAAATATCTAATAAAACATGAAACCAAATACTGTTGCTTTCCTTTTGTGGTATTAGGGATCAAACTGAAGACCTTATGCATGAATCGAGCTTCATCCCTAGCTCCATCACTCTGGTTTTCTAAGGTTAAGCAATACAATGGGATCTCCCAAAACATGTAAGTAGCAAAATATAACAAGGAAATATATCAAAACCAACCCATACAACCTTCAGAAAGTTATACAGTAAAATCCAGCACTGAAAATTGGGATTTAGCTGGTTTGAGTTAGAGACCCAAACATATTTTCAAAAAGTACCACGGATAGGGCCTGGGAGTATAGCTCAGTGGCAGAATGAGTGTTTAGCATGCAGAGGCCCAGGGTTCAACCCCAGCACCACAGAATAATAAATAAAATTGAAGAGTTTCAATTTTAATGTGCATTCCTAGGTGAAAACCACTGTTATAATAGTTCTTATGCTGTAGAAAGGGTAAAAAGGAGGCAGCCCATATAAAATACAAAGTCAGAGCTTTGCCCGTTAAGCTTAAAGTAATAGCATAGGTTACTATCTAATCTACATCTAATACACCATCTATCTAAAACAAATTTATTTAGGAATATGTAAATTCATTAAGATATAAAGGAAAACTATCTGGGGGAAGGAAGTTAAAAGAAAACAAATCAAAGAACATGCCAAATGCTAGCATTTTCTATCAATAACTTACCTCTCTTGTGACAGGATCTACTTCTATCAGTCCACATTCTGAGCCAATGAGCACTGTTCCCTGCTCAGTTCGGAGAGAGAAGCACTGAGGTTTCCCTGGTGCTTGAATATCCCTGAACTCCAGAGTGTGAAGCAACTTTAGGTTTCGCATGATGGAGCAATGCTCAAGAGAAGATACAAAACTTCCCTTGATGAAGCATTAATCCCTAAAAGAGAAAGGAACAGCTTAAAGTGGCAAATGACCATGCTCACATAAAGTATAATGACTCCAGGGATAAAGAAACAGTAGACAGAACAAGCAAGGGAGAAAACCTACTTATCTGAACATATACCCCCATGAAGACGTGTGGCAGCAAACTGATTGTGGAGCTCTGATACATAGGGGTTCTGAAACCTATCTTATGCTCTCACTCTGTAGGAAAGGCAAGAGTCTCAACTTCAGAGTTTTTTCTTTAAAAAATATTTAACATCAGTTATTCCTCAGGAAAGTGCAAATACAAAATGAATGGAAAAATGTTTTATTTTTGCATATATATTTATAACCTGACAGATGTATGAAGACATAAGGAAAAAAATACCCCATTGATTAGAACTATATAAATATCTATGTATGTTTACTGGCAATTGACAATCTGGAATAAAACAACTATAATATTCACCAGGGACATTTACTAATGAAGTGCTTTATATACACATAAAATAAAAATTTAAATAAAAGCATTTACTACTGTCAAGTAGGAAAGAAAATACTGCGAAATGATAAGTCAGCTTCAAAATGATGACGAGCATCTTGAAAAGTTTGATGCCTGAAGGAACTACTTCAAGAAACTTCATTTTCCTGGCCAAGTTTTTACCAATGCATGAGAAAAGCATGCTAAATAGGACATCCACTTTGGTCTGGCAAAATCAGACTTGCTTTAACACTCAACATTATCTAAGGAGGGGAAAAAAATATTAATGTGCTGGGTATTTATATTGCAATCCCTTTAAAGTTTATGACTAAAGTCTGTAACACATTAGGAACAGCAATTACACTGACAGGTCACAATGGCCTATTACCTTAATCTTGGCATCTCATGCATATGACACTGAAGGAATAAAGATGAATCAATCCTTATGGTAGTAGGCAGATAACCAGTGTAATAGGAATGATACAAAATACAAAGAGGGTTAAGAGAAAGCAAGATCATATATGATGAGAATGAGAAACAGAACCAAAGCAAACAATGGCTTTATTAAGTTTGGGTGACATTAAATTCAAGAACTTCTGAAAATTATTTGAACCAAATTATACCATGCAGATTTTTCATTTAAACATAAATACACAGGGCTTGGGGTTTTCAAATCATAAAAATCACATGTCTTTCATCTTTAAAGATAACCACTGACTGACATAACTGAAAAGCAGATGTGAGAAGAGAATGCAAGGCAAGGGGAGTAAGCAAGGGACAGTGTAAGATAAGGACAAGCAACAGAGGGTCACTGTGCAGTGTCCTAGTGGATTTTCACACTGTTTTATCTGATACTCATGGTGTCACCTCTTAAAGGTACGACAACATCGATGCCCTGGGGATTAAGTTTCTAACACATGAATGGAGCAGGGGGCACATTCAAACCATAGTATATGTTCTTACTATTGCATAATCAGATTCTCATGTCTCTACAAGTCTCCCTTTGACTCTGAATTCTATTCACCATTAACCTGTGGATAAAAAAATGGGAAGATAAAGCAAATGAAAATGACTAATATTTTCCTATTATCTTTTGGTTCCTATCACTTCCACCCCACCAATGGGGCCCTCACCCTTGCAGGGGCCTTCTTCCCCTATCTATAGCACTCCCAGGATCAGCCCCATCAACTGCAGCCCCAGAGACAGGAGCATCCCTCAGGCAGGCTCCACCCATCCCCAGCCCTCTGAAATCTGGCCCAGTGGGCATCTGCTCTGAGTTCCTGAGTTCAACACCTAAAGTCTGAGGCTTTGCAGTGCCTCTGTTCCAAGGTTTAGGTCCTGATGTCCCCAGCATCATCCCTTGTTTTGACCGCCCCCCTCCCCCCAAGTAGCAGCTTCCTTTAGCTAAACTTTTATGTAACTTCACTGCTCCTTTCATTTTTGGTCCCTCCAACAAGCATTTAACTAATTCTTCACATTTAATTCTCCTGAAATACTATGTGGTTTCTGCTTTTCTGAATGGACCCTGATAAACACAGCAAACAACTTGGGTTCTGAGGTCACCAAGTTTTCAAAATCAGTGAGAGAGCCAAGCTCATTAATCCCCTCCCACCCTCATTCCTTCAGTGTGAAAACAAACTTTCTGACTGTTCACACCCACCATCCTTACTCCTCTACTTTTCAGAGGAAGTCATACCCCCAGTTCTTTTGAGGCTAGGAAAGGAATACCACCAAATGACCCAGGACTTTGGCCTGTTAGACTCTGACATCTGCAACCTCCAACTCCCCTGCTGCCACAGAGTCAACTTTTCTCAGTCCTTCAATCTGCTAAAGATCCCTCCACAGCACTGGTCAACCCTGGATCCTCTCCTAATTTTCTGAGAGCCCCTTCATTTTCTTCCTTTGCCCTTCATCTACCAATCTCTGGGCTAATCACTGTATCCATTACTACAAGTACTAAGCAGATCACTAATGATGAAGATTAAAAGACTAAATGCCTAGCCCTGACTGAACTTGTCTCAACTGCATTAAACACACATTGTTAACCTCATGCTGTTATCACAAGCTTACAAATGCAATCTGATAAACGAAGGGTTTGCCATTCTTCCACAAAACAATTCATCCTATTTTCGGACTTAAGCGTTTTCGCTCTCTGTCCCCATGCTAAAATACCTTACGCTACGATCCGGTTTGTGACATCAAAACTTGCTAAGTGTTAGATCTGAAGATAAAGATTACACAGTCATTGCCATGAGGAGTAAGCCACATAATATACCACACTGGATGGAAAAGCACAGGAGACACTATTTACACTTAGACACACACATGCACACACATTGCAGACGCGAGCAGAGACCCGTAGCACAGCTCCCGAACCTCTAGGAACCACTGCCTTCCACCGTGGATTAATCGATTCACTTTCGGTAGTATTATGCATTCCCTGCAAGGAAACCGGAGACTGGGTTAAGCGCAGCTGGACAACAGTAAGTCCTGCCAAGGATGCGGCACCCCGAAACGCCCCAGATGGCCGCAGAGGAAAAGTCTGCAAAGACAATCCAAGGCTCGAGGGAAGAGGCAGACCACGCCGCAATCGACTCCCAGTCTGCAGCGGGCAGAGGAGCCTTAACGTGTACTGCACAACGACGCGCCAGGGCAGCCAGGGCCCAGTCCCGAGCCGCAGCTCCGCATACGGCGCACGAACGCTCACCTGCGCGGCGCTCTGAGGCCTGCACACAGTGTGCACGCGCCTCTGCCCGAGCTCCCGGCGCGCAAAGACCCTCTCAAAGTAGAGTCACCCCACCGCAGGTGTTGACGCTACAGCGCGGCTGAGCAGCAAACACCGCGCGACCGGGGCTCCAGAGAGAAGCGGCGCGGGCGTGACGTCAGGCAGCGCCAGGGGCGTGGCCAGGGTGCGGGCGGGTTCCGGTCTATAGCACTGCCTTCCCTGTAGCCCCGGCGAGGTAGTGTAGAGGGCGTGCGCTGGCTTCGGTTCTCCTGGACCCCCTATTTTATCTCACCCCCAACTTGACACCGGAGTCCACGCACGGTAATTGGCGGCGGTGGGCGGAGCCCGTGTGCTGAGGAGCAGCGCACGTGCCCCCCACGCGGGTCGCGCACCGGAAGGACTTCCCCGGCTGTGACCTGCAGGGAGGAAGCGCTCCGGTCCCGGAGGGCGGGGGCCGCGGCGCAGGAGGTCGCCATGGCTACCGAGCTCAAGGCTGCGGAGCCAGCTCCCGCGGAACCCGCAGTGCCGTCGCTCGTGGATCGTTACTTCACTCGCTGGTACAAAGCGGGTAAGTGCGGAAGAGGGCGATCTCTGCTTGGCCTCGTCGGCCCGATGCTGCGGGGAGAACTGCGGCGGATCAGGCGCGCTGTCCCGGCCCTTCCTCCCGGCGTCAGGAGCCGGCCTTAGTGCTCCTCTCCAGGCCGCGGCAGTGACGTTTGCGAAGACTTGGAAACCTGAAATAAAGCCGGGCGCATTCTAGGTTTGGCTAGCGCACCGCGAGCTCCAGTGCCTCGCTTGCGGGAAAACGCGTGGGCTAAACAGGTACTCAGGATAGGATGGGGCTGGCGGTGTAGCTCAGTGGTAGGAGCGCTCGCCCAGTATGTGTGAGGCACTGGGTTCGATTCTCAGCACCTCATAAAAATAAGTAAAGGTATGTGTCCATTTACAACTAAAAAAATTACTTAGAAGGATGGGACTGGATTGTTAAGGCCTTTGAGTACATGGGGGACTTACGGGGCAGGATCCTATAGAAAGTAGCCAGATCCTTAAAATTAGCAGATGGAAGCAGGTAGAGGGAGAAGGGAAAGCAGGTAGAGGGAGAAGGGATGGAAACGTGCAGTCTGCATCTCTCGCCGCTGGTGTTGTCCACGTTGCCATGCAGAAGCAGGCATTCCTATTGTAGTGTTTTGTGTAACCTGTAAATACCAGTGGCAGGAGCATCACTGGGGACTCTAACCTAATTCTTACTTTCTCCCTTTCAGTCAGGAATAATGGGTGTACTCATTTTTAAAATCTTATATACCATGTTTTTCTGTTGGTCAAACTTAGGGTAAACAGCCATCCTGGTTCACACAGTACTGAGGGGTTTCCTCGAATGTGAGACTTTCTCTCCTTTCATCAAGATAGTTTTAGAAACTTCCCCCCCCAAAAAAGCCAGTGTCAGATAAGGAATGGGACACTATTATATTTCTCTAACGGAAATAGTGGGTATAATCATTTTATAAAGTGAGGACAAAAGCCAGAGAAAATTGTTCTTCACTTTAACATTAAATAAATGATTCTGTGTGGGTCTGATCCATTTAAATACTTCATATGAAAACTTTATGTATATTTTTAATTGATTAAAGGATACCAGTGATCAGCATGAGTCTGATCTTCACAATTATCTCAGTGAAACAAAAAAAAGTATCACATAATGGTAGTAAATATTGATTTATCAACCAACAAGCTAATTTATTCTTCTAGATGTCAAAGGAAAACCCTGTGAGGATCACTGTATACTACAGCACTCTAACCGGTAAGTCAATCAGAAATTGTAAATTATCAAAGCCATTTTCTTTTTTCCTGGTATGGTCTTAGATTAAGCAATAGCTTATTAAATGAACATTACCAAATTACCTTTTGCTGTGTTGAAATGGTGTTATAGGATTGTGGTTGGCAGAAATTGACCAAATAATCTTGATTAACCGAACATCCAAATAGGATACACCCTCAGTTATCTGCTACCTAAAGTAGCTGCTGCCAGAGCCCATGGAGACTGTTACAGTAGACTGTAACTATGTGGTATCCTGTATACACAGGCGGGCCTTACTTCCCTCTCTTCTACTCCAGTGCTACCTAAATCCCTCTTCTATTGTTCACTTTCCTAGAAAGGAAATTCAGAAACACTCTCTCATCTATTATTATATTTCTCATACTATAATATTAGGGTCTAATAATAGCCAAAAGAAAAAGAAGGGGGATGGTAGTTTGACTAAACAAATGTCAGTTCAGATACTCTAGTGCGGGTGGGAACACCATTACAGGAAGAATAATTATACCAAAAATTAACACAGGATCAGTTCTTTTCTCCTTATAGAATATGTGTCATCACATTGGCAGAATCACACCCAGTTCTTCAAAGTGGAAAAACAATTAAAAGCATTTCCTATCAGATCAGTACCAACTGTAGCAGACTTCAGAACAAGGTCTCTGGGAAATTTAAGCGGGTATGTTCCTATAATTTTCTGATTATTATCAACTAAAATCCTTTACATTCATGATATGATAGACATAGTCAGCCTTAGGATCCAGTTATGTGTGCTCAGCATTCTTTTCTGGCAGTTCAGGGTGCTAATTTTAAGTATATTCTAACCATAAAGAAATTTCTCTCAACGAAAAAGTGGGTATTTCTGGAGCTGTGGTATCTATCATATCAGGTTCTATATCACCACTGCTCTTGTCCTGACTCTAATACCAATATAACAATATATTTTGTCTCTTGCAGATTTATTAAACCGCTATCTCAAGTTCTGTAAAATTTAGGTGATTATTCTTTACTGTGATTTCACATGTAAACTAAAAGAAAAAATATCCTGAAATAGTAGAAAAAAAAATCAGAGAAAATAATATGGTATTAGTTCCTTACCATTTTTCCATACTAAAACATTGCCAGTCAGTACATATTTACCACATCCTTCACCTCCACCTCCACCCAGTGCTCAGATAAAATGTTCCCTCTACTCTCTACAACTGTAGGCAAGATGGACTTGCTAATAAAAGAGGATATCATGCCGAGTACAGTTTAGTTACATATTCAATCATCCTGATAAACCCACTGGGTTGGGAAAGTTTCTGCAAATTATGCTTGCTGTTGCAGGACAGTGTAACAACATGCCTTAGAATTCCTGACTTCTCAACGGAAACAAATGGACTTTAAAAAGCATGCACCTTTCCTAAATGAAAAAATTCTACAAATTATAATACATATAATTGTTAATGCTTATGGATCTCTTGTAATAATTGTAATAAGCCAGTGTCCGAAATAGTAAGACTGCTGTTATTAACCAAGAACAGAGAGGGACCTGCATATTGAACCCACTACAGATAGGTTTCAATTGTATCTCAACTGCTAATCATTTATTCTTTTGGTACAAACTCAGTTGTAGACAAGCCTTCTGGGACAAGTTCTCCTTCCTTCTCCCTTAAAGTGGGGAGTCACATTGATACCTGTATTTTGAAATGAAGTTCCCACACACACAAGGGTGAAACCAATGTAGTAGTAATATATGAATCCCATCCCATAATGTTTTGAGGGGTAAATTAAAAAGTCACAAAGAATAGCATCGTAAATGCCTATGTTTGCTATAGGAAAAGTTCTGGAAAAGAATAGGGTAGCACATAAGTCATGCCTGTATTGGTTCCTGTGAGCCTCCTTGTAAATATTTGTCAGAACCTCCTCAGATTCCTCCATCCAATGGAGTACATGGAACAATAATCTTGACATCACATTCAAACAGATATGTGTATCAAAATGTTGTATTGATTTAGGAGTTACAGGATAATAGGCAAATCATTTTTATTTGGCTACTTAAAACTTTTTCCCACATTTTTCTCAAATGGCATATTCTTAAATTTTGTTATTAACTTTTTGCAGTACTAGAGATAAAACCCAGGGATTCTCTACTGCTGAGCTAAATCCTGAGCCCTTTTTATTTTGAGACAGTCTAGGTAGGTTGCCCAAACTGACCTTGAACTTGCAGTCCTCCTTATAAATTAGAAAAATTCCTCCTTCAGAAAGCCTTAGTGATTAACCCTAATAAAGAGATTTCTCTGTCTATTAAGATCTAATGTAAAAGCTAGGAATCCCAATGAAACTAACTTTGAACAATGTGGCTCATACTGTGTCAGGTTGAATTTTATATTGTTACCTGTGGTATATTTTCCCACATTTTGAAATCTTTACACATGCTATTTATAACTTTCTCATTTATAGTTGAGAAAATACATTATTAGTCTTGTTTTAGTCAGCTTTTTCACTGCTGTGACCAAAATACCTGACAAGAATAATTTTTAGAGGAGGAAAAGTTTATTTGGGGCTCATGATTTCAGTGTCTCAGTTCATAGATGACTGATTTTATTGCTCTGGACCCAAGGTGGGGCAGAACTCCATGGCAGAAGAGTATAGAGGACAACAGCTCAGGACATGGCCAATAGGAAGCAGAGAGAGCCCCTCACCAGAGAAAAAATATATACTCCAAAGGCACAACCCCAGTGACCCCTCCTCCAACCACACCCTACTTGCCTACAGTTACCAAGTTAATCCCTATCAGCAGATTAATGAACTGATTAGGTTAAGGCTGTCACAACCCAATCGTTTCTCAACTTTCTTGCATTGTGTCATATACGAGCTTTTGAGGGACATCTAATACCTAAACCATAACAAGTTTGTAACTATGTTACCTATTATCACATATATCTTAGTCAACTGTTTTTGGTAGAGTATAAAATTGGTACCTAGCACATAGTAGGCATTTGGTATGTAAATGTTTGAATACATGAATGGTTTCCATGTATTTAAATAATTTTTACTTAAAACACCAGTTTCAGGTGTAGATTCTATTTTAACACTGAAGGTTGCCTCTCAAAGAAAAGTGGAATGTACATCAATTAATGACCGCTCCCTTCTCATTTCCCAGGGGGCACAGTTTCTAACAGAACTTGCACCTCTGTGTAAGATTTACTGCTCAGATGGAGAGGAATATACCATATCTAGGTGAGTAACTTTTTAACCACAATTTAGGAGAAAAGTGTCTTAGGTTCAAATATGTTCATTTACTACAGGAAGAGTAACTGTAAACATTTGTTGTTTCTTAAAAATAATTCTTTTTTAAATAGCTGTGTTAGAGGACGGTTGATGGAAGTGAATGAAAACATTCTCCACAAGCCATCTATTCTTCAAGAAAAGGTAAAAAAGGAGAAAAATATCCCATTCGTGTACCTTTCTTCAGCCCTTTTTATCATTTGATAGTATTAAATATTCTGTTACTTTTCTAGCCATCTACTGAAGGCTACATTGCAGTTGTGTTACCCAAATTTGAAGAAAGCAAAAGTGTAACAGAAGGGTTACTGACACAAAAACAATATGAAGAGGTTGTGAAGAAACGCATTAATGCCACAACAGTTACATCATGAGGATGGAGATGGAGTGAAAAGCACTGTAGGCTACCTCCCTTCCCCTGGCCTAAAACGCCAGCGCACTAAAGGAGAAGACCCAGAGTATGTGAAGCACACTCAGCACCCAGCCATCAGCTGGGGAAGCCTAATCCTTCATGTCACTGAGCTTCCAACCTTTGTCTTACATAACAAGGCATGGCTCCTTTTTGTCTTCAACCTTCCAGATCTGCCCTGCCTAGAGACTCTGTTGCCTCTTTGACTGACAAGCAAGGGATGTTTTTCTGATTAAAAACAACAAAGCTCTTTCAGGAAAATTTGGAAAACAGAAATTTAAGTAGCCAAGTAAAAGCAATTTACCTATGGTACCTATGACCTGGAGGAATACGTGACATATTTTTTTATAATTTTTGCCTGAGTTTTCTGTCAGTTTAATATTTTGAGAAAAGCTAACCAGCCTTTCTTCAGTGTGACACTACCAGTTTCCTCCCACTCCTTTTGCTTCAACTTCTCTCCCTTTAGGTTCTAGGGAAGAAGCAGGAATGCCAAGTGTATCTTCTCAGCTCCTCATGGAGATGGGCCTCCCCTCTACAACAAATGAGATTTCTTAACACTGACTTCTTAAATGGCAGACACACGAAAGGCTTTGCTGGGGCTTTCCTGGCAAATTGAAGTAGTAGTGTTAATCTGGTTCTTGCAATACATAGGTTATAGTCACTTGGTCTCACACTTTTTAGGTACAGTTAATTTCTAGCACAGAAATGACAGATAAGTCATCCAAACACATAGATGCCTTTGAACCAGAACACAGAATTTCACATTTAAACTAAGAAAAGGGGGGCGGGGAATCCCACTGAACACATGGTCTAACTTTGAGCTGGGGGTGTTGCTCAGTGGTGGAATACTTATCTAACATGCATGAGGACCTGGGTTCAATCCGACGTGCCACAAAAAACAAAAAGATTACATACTAAATTTACACCGAGTTTCAAAAAAGAACTTCACATCTTATTTAAGGGCTATAACAAATACATAGATTTACATTTCCCAGTTTTTGAATAAAATAGTTTTTAAAGAAAAAAATCACTTGATGTGTAGCTTCCTTTGGTTTTCTGTCCTCTGACGCTGTTGAAATCATGCTGTCCCTTTCCCATCTCCATTCACACTTCCATGAGAATATTCTCAGGTGTGTAAAAGAGCATTTGGTAAATAAAACTTTAAAATTATTTTTAGTTTACAAGAAAAACTTGTTTGTGCCTACATGAGTGTCCCCTTTATATGCCCCCCGGATGTGACATAGGTAGCAACAATGATGGCGCTGAGCTGAAAACGTAAGTACCAGCCAGGAAATCCCTGCCTCAGCACAAACATTGATTCTTGAAGACTTCATACAGCTACTGTGTCTATTTTACAAATAACATTACATCATTCTGCTATTTTTTATTGTAATTTGAAAGACTTTTGGTTTCACAGAACAAAAATCATGTTTGATAACTTTGATTATTTAAATAGGTATTTTATGAAGGTCACTAACTGAGCTGAGTTCATCCATTTTTTTCCCTGAGGACTACAGTAAAATTTTTCATTGACAAAATACCAACTAGCTAGTTGATGACAGCATGATTGTTTTAGGATCTCTTGTGAATGTTGATTATATTCGCTGACCCAGATAAAGATCATCAGACCAGCTCATATCTACTGCCTTTTGTAATCTGATGACATGACTGATTTCAAAATGAATTTCAGAGTGTTGTGATATAAACTGACACCATTCTAAAACAAAGTTAACAGTATCATAGGGGAAAAAAACCTATAAACCAGATCCTTCAATCAAAGCCCCATCCCACAAAAACAGAAAAAGCTTCAAACCTAAAATTAAAATAATCAAAAAGATGTTTATTTTATGATGGAAATTCCCATGCCACATATATAAAATATATTATTATTCAGAATTTAAACAGTTCATTGGCTCCAATGTCCTTTTTACAACTAGTAGTAAGAAGAGTAGTTCAAAATTGTTTTTTAAGCTAGTAAGAAAGGCTTATTAGGATTCCCCCTAGCATGTAAGGCAAATTGGCCAGCTATGCTAAAATGAGACCAAAAAGAGCCACCTCTGGCTGGAAGCCTAGCTCAGTGATGAGAGCTTGCCTTGCATGCACAAAGCCCTGGTTTTGATCCCCAGCACTGCAAAAAGTTAAAAGGCCCTCTCCTTTAGGAGTTGCTCCAGGGATTTGTGAGTGACTTCAATTACCTGCCTCAGGGAAGGGACTCGTGGTGTAATAGATAACCCTTGCACTGTGAAGTACTTGTTAGAAAACAACTGCCACTAGCATGGATGGTCTGTACTGGGGCAACCAGGGGCCCTTGTCACACCTGGACAGGGAATGAAGATGAGTCCATAGGTTAAAGGAAAGCCCTGTGTTCACCCAAGTTACTGTATATTTTCTCCTGAAATTGGGGTTCTAGATGATAAGCTTAAATAAAATAGTTAAGGTCAATATGCCAAAGTTGAGCTCTTATTCAAAATAGCTTCTTTGGATTCAACTGTCATTAAGACAGTGGGGATATTTGGTTTAATGTTTTAAGAGCATTATTAGTGCAATGTCCCATTTTAAAATCGCACTGCAGTTAGAATTCTAATTACTACCATGGTATTTATTAGTTGTCAGAAAGCATCACAATCTGAAGATCAGAAAATAAAGCAAGATTTCATTGTTTTCTTTATAAAACTGTTGAACTTCTGAAAATATAAAGGATCATTTGCTTCTTAAAAATGTCAGCTTTGCCACATGATATTCCAGAGATCTGCTCCAGAGCTTCTCAAGTTTTAACATCCACAGCGTCTTTATTTGTAACTGAGACCCATCTGTTATTTTCCATCTGAAGCTGGAAGAGTTAAGACAATTAGTTTCTGCTTTACTCTGAAACAAAAATTTTAAAATTAAGTAGTAACTATTATTTTCTTTTGCATTTTCCTTTAAGCCATTAGAGTGAATTTAAGATAGAAAACTGCCTCACCTTCTTCAACAATCTGTAGCAAAGGGAGAGAAGGTGGACCAAGAGAGCCATCATGGATCTTGCCTTTGTAATACACTTATCAACCTACAATGACAGAGAGCATGCAAATCATATTCCAAAACCGGTACTTCTAAAACCTTTATCATTTATTTGGTTTTAAAGTGGTAACATTTTTCCATTGTAGAAGTCTAACAGATCACGAAAGGTACGGATTAACACATGATCAGACTTGAAGCCCAGAATATAGGGGGAAATGTTGTTGCCCAGGTCTCAGGCCTGTTTCATGAACCCCAGAAAAAAAATGGGTGAAAAAGCATACTTCCAGCTTTTTAGGAGTTTCTTGAAACAGCTCTAAGTAGTGTCAGGGAATCCCCTACTTTACAATTTCTTGTGCTGTGTTCTGTGGACATAAGCCTACATTTCCTCAGATATCTTACGGAAACCCAGACTCAGGCATTTGTACCTTCCATGACCGCCTTTAGGGTTGCTGCTCGTGCTATGGAATTAATCTACGTCCAAAAAGCTAATTTAAGTGATTAGCCTGTTCCTTGGGGTTAGTTGTAACAACAGATAATAAATGATTTTTTTCAGTCAAGGAATGAAAAATGGAAATTCACCTTCTATACCCTACTTTATTTCAAGAAAAAGGGCCTGAAGAGAAGTGTGCAAGTTTCTCAAGTGTCTCCCTGAGTAATCCCCTTTTACCTTTAGAAACACTTTATTCTGCAAAGATGCTTTAGTTACTGCCTGGAGCTGGTGGCATAGAGGAATTAGCTTGTTTATTTCCAGGAGAAGCATAAGCTTGTCATCATCTTTCAGCTGAAATGTAATTTAGGAAGTTACAACAACACCAACAAAACAACCTCATTTTTTAGATTTTTTAAATACCTTTACATCTTAATAACATATTCCTGAAGTGGGTATACATGACATCACCACCAATACCAGGCAAGGAGAAGGCAGGCGTTACCTGTTTTGAAAAAGCTTGTACGCTTGAAGTAAGCTTTAAACCCTCTGCAGCAAAAACCTGGTAGAAAGTGAAAACAATCACTATTTTAGATAGATGTCTTACGGATTGGAAAGAAATATATACATTAATATTTTTATATAGTTTGAAAAATACAACCTAGACATTAAAGTCATGTCACAGAACTCCTATAGTTTTTGTGTACCTAGGAAAACCAAGAGTTTAGCTGGATTCAGAAGTTTTTCCAGACCTGTTACAAAATAATCACTGGAGAGGCTCCTCTGTACCTGGAAACTTCCAGTTACTCTGAAAGGTCACACAGAATACCTGGGTTTTGGGAGGGATCCAGAGCTCAACTCATAAAATCCCCAATTATAAAAGGGTAATGAATCTTGAAACATGAGGTCAAAAAGGTTAGAACGTTCCTACTTGCATCTAACCAAGATTAAATGTGTCACCTGTATACATTCTATCACCAACCGTTTGAAAGGATGGATTCAGGTTGTTGGTTTTGTTGTTATTTTCAGATTGCCTCTTCACCATGCATTTTATTTATATTAAGTGAAGAGAACAGGATAAAGAACAGTGAAAAATAAGATTGAACAAAACAGGAATAGTCAGGATATCATATTAAAATGATATGTGGGTCATTTTCAAGTGAGAGATAACATGGGAAGAAATGAAGACTGTTTCAGGTGGCAGCAGAAATAAAGGAGAGAACAGAGCAAATATGAGTTATTTATAAATAAAAATAACAGATCTTGATAATAAACTGGATAAAAAAAAAAAATAATGAGGAGACTAATTCCAAAGTTAACTTTTACCCTTTATTCAACAGCCTGGCTACCTCGCTGTTGGTGAAGTGGTCTCAAGGTTAAGAGTCCTTTCATCTTTCCCTGCCCTTTGAAAGGGAAACCGTGAGCTACATCCAGATCCTAACTGAATGATTCCCTTCCCCATGTGCTCCTCACCATTCCACATTACCACACTCTCTTCTGCATATCTTATCCTTCCTTTTCAGACTGTAACCCCCATGGGGTCAAGATCCTTGCCCATCTTGTAGAATATCATGGTTTTAAAACCACCTTGAAGCTGATAACTCCCAAGGCGCTCTCTGCATTCCTGAACTACCCTGACACTAGCACTCTGTATTCTACTTGGCTTTTGTAGTTAACATGAGCAAAACAAAATACTTGATTTCCACCTTCTAAATCTGATGTTCTCCTTCAGTGTTCCCTTGCTCAGTAAATGACACATTTACCATAGTGGCCAAGCCAAAACCTTTAGAATATAAGTCAGATGATCCTACTGCATGTCAAAACCCTCAGTGGGTTTACCATCATGCTTCACCACTTTCCTCTGACTCACTCCATTCCATCCACCATTGTCCCCTTATTCTTCAGATGTATGCAGCCCCACCCTTATACCTCGGGGCCTTTGTACTGGTTCTGTCCATCTGAAATACTCTACCCCCACCTATCCATCCAAGTCACTCTCTAGCTTCATTAGTGCCTCTATTCAGATGTTACCTCCTTTTCTTTCCAACCCCTATCACCTTGATATTCTTGTCCTATGTAGTTTTATCTACAAATACCTAAATATGTGCATTATATACTTAACTTTTTAATGTCTATCTCTTGACACTAAAACATAAGCCTCTGGGGGAGGTACTTTGCTTAGTTCACTTTTATCCCCAGAGCTCTTATCCATGATTCTGACATGTAGCTCAATAAATATTTGTTGTGTAAAACATGCCATTTTATGTTTATCACAGTTTAGAGACAATTAGACATGGATTTAATGCATATGCTCACACAGACGGTGAATAATGTACAGTATAGAATAACTTAGAACACAGGCCAAAGTGAACAGAATGAATCCAGAATGTATTGCAATTGTTTTAAGCAAAAAGGTTCATTTATAAATCTAATTTACAGAAAAATCCAGACGAAAAAATATTTTCTATAATTCTTCTATGTTGAAAATCACCCCCTTCAGCTGAAATCCTTTTTCTGAAGAGGTGCAGGCAGAGGACAGGAATGCCCAAGGAAACTATATTTAAGAGAAAAACAGTGATAGAAATTTCAAATTTCAATGCAGGAATTCTCTTGGCAAACAGGCTAACATAGCGGTCAGGGAAAATAGGAAAGGAAGGAATGGTGTGGTGGTGGTGTGTGTTTGGAGCCCCAGCTACTTGGGAAGCTGAGACAGGAGGATTGCTTGAGTCCAGGAGTTCCAGACCAGCTTTGGCAACATAGCAAGACCTGACCTCAAAAAAAGGAAGAAAAGAAAATAGGAAAGGAATTTTGCAACACACTAATCTAAAGCTTCTAACTAGAGGAAAGATAAATGGAGACAGAAATTTGTGGAATTCCATTAGACACAGGGCAAAAGGGTGGTCCAGCATATCTCTCTCCTGAAATCATCATGAACATGGAAGAAAAGGAGGAAACTAACCAGTACTGAGAACCTTCTACTGATCTTCAGTTTATTACAGAAATGTTTTTATGTGTTATTTTATCAATATCATTCATCCAGTGCAATTATGAAGAGTCCAAAAAGCCTGTCTAGAATTCTAGTAGATAGAAAGGATTTGCATCTGCTTTCAAGATATTTTCATCTACTAGGGAAACCTAAAACTTGCATCTGTTCCAAGTTTGCAACACTGTATCTGTTGACTTCCAATCAAGCTTGTTCTGCTTATCCCTATATTTTTGTTTCTAATGAGATAACCAAGAAAGCATGACAAAATGTTACTGAAAGCCCTCTTTCTACTTTTTTATCACTCTCTAGAGCACAGGTGGATACATGTGCAAGGAACACAATATACTAAATAACTGAGAAACCAGTTATAATCCACTTTTAGCCCAGCATTAAAGTAGTATCATCCAGTAAAAATAAAACATACCTCTAGGTGATGAATTAAATCCTGGGAAGTTTTCAGTGGCCCTTCTCTTCTAAAATAAAATGAATTATTAGTAAGGTTAAAAAATTGTTGCTGGAAATTGACTGCATAATATAATTTTGGAGCATTTTGTATATTAACAGATCCCAAGAATGGACTAATAATAATGGGACTTTATTCTTAAAGCAAATTTAATCTTTATTACTTCTTTGGGCACTTTTTTTCTCCCAGATAAACATCATATACGTTAATTTTATAATGTAAAGAAATTTAAAATTGGCAAGTTACGTTTGAGTTCTATTTGTCCTTTTTATTCTTTTTTTTTTTTTCTTTTTGCATCATTTGATAACATCTTAACTAAAAATCCTTTGTTACATAATGAAAACAGGATCTGACCAAAGTCAGAAAATTCTTCTAATTTCAACTCTGGTAGGAACTCAGCTATTCAGCTTTAATAAGACATAAGTTTCAACTCCAAATGCATAATCATGATAATACCTATGCTACCAGTCTTATCAAGAGATTGGGAAATATCAAATTTAAAACTACCAAAAAAATTAAGAACTCTAAAAAATGAAAAGTAAACTGCAATAAAGAAAATAACGGAAAGAAGAGCATACGAAGAGCAATATACCAGGCATAAATCAGAAAATTTGTACTCTAGTAGCAACCAGTTCTGCCACTTAGTAACTCTGTGACCAAATCATTCCTGATCTCTAACAAATTGTTGAGAGTATCTAATGAAATCATAAAGCAAAAATCACATTAAAAACCATAAGGCACTAATACATTTGAAATGTTTTCAAACTAACAGGCACTAGAAAATTTAAAACACATTATTAAGAAATATGAATTATTACATATAAATTATTAAATCATATAGATTATTATAAGAACCTTAAACCACAGCCTAAGGAAGGGTTATAAAACTGCCTAAGAAAAATGCAAAACTAAATACTGAGAAGATTCACAGTCAGAAACAAGGACATAGAATAAGTTGTCAAACCATAGTCCTTAAGGGAAAATGGAAATGACTGTTGAGGAAACAGGTATACAGACAGTGGGTAAAAAACAAAACCAACTTGGGGTGTTATCACAAGGAGGTAATTATATTACCAAGATTTGCCTAAATGATACAAGATGTTTCTCCACTAGAGAAAATCATCTTTCTGTCTCAAACTTCATCCTTTCTGTCAAATAACCATATTCTAGCAACAAGTCCCATTCCACAGTTTTTGTTTTGCTTTGTTTTGTTTTGGTACTGGCGATAGAACCCAAGAGTGGTTTACCACTGAGCCATATCCCCCCAACCCTTTTTATTTTATATTTTGACACAGGGTTTCACTAAGTTGCTTAGGGCCTCCTAATTTGCTGAGGCTGGCGTTAAACTTGTGATCTTCCTGCCTCAGCCTTCCAGTTTGCTGAGATGACTGGTATATACCATCATGACCAGCTCCATTCCACAGTTTTAGGAATCCCTACAGCTGATGGGACAGCCCCTTCTCTATTTCCAGTCTTGTTGGAGTAGACTCTGTCCTTTACCCAAATCCACCATTCTGACTTGAAAACAAAAAGTGCTTATCTTGTTTTCCTGACATATTCTGAAATAATAAAGCAGTTATAATCTTAAAAAAAAAAACTGATAAGCATTTTGGGAAGATTTTATATAACATACTATAGTCATTAAATTAATAATGTATTTCTCCAGCTTTTATTATTCAAAAACTTTTTTAAAAAGCATGATCTTCATGCTCATTAGAGATTAGCAGCATGATTCCAGCTAAAAGCTGAGATTTCAGTTTCAGTAGTCTTTGGAAATGTGTTGTATGTGAACAAGAGTTTCATTTTTTATATTTCTCTGTGTGGGGGGAGGGAACTAGGGATTGAACATGAGGTGCTCTACCACTGAACTATATCCCCAGCCCTTTTTATTTGAGACAGGGTCTCTCTAAGTTGTTCAGGCTGGCCTTGAACTTAGGATCCTCCCGCCTCCGCCTCCAGGTAGCTAGGACTACAGATGTGTGTCACCACAACCAACCCCATTTTATGTTTTCTTGCAGATTTGAGCCATCAGATTTTAAAAAGGTATGAACTAAGCAAAGAGGTCAAAATTAATGCTGGGAAGACTCAATTGCAGAAGCAGCTCCCTAAACACAATTAAAAACTAAGGAAGGAAGCCACCAAAGAGGAATGGTAACCAATGATGGAAAATATGGTAAGGTATTAACAAGAGATGGCTAGTTAACAGAAAAATTATTCACTCCTATCATTTCACAGAAGACATCACCAAGAGGCAAATGAAGCCTCTTCCCTGGGGAATGTTTTGTCCCCACTCCTGATCTTCCTTCCACATGAAGGAACCGCCACAAACATTAACATCCCTCACCTCTGTCTGCCACGTCACTTATTCCACCCCATAACATGGGCAGACACCCATCTTTTCAGTCTTTGTGTTGACTCTGCAAAACTAAATTGAAATTGTACCCCTTCTCTCTCTCCCTTTTCTCTTGGAAGTGAAATGCCTCTGGAAGATATCTACACTTTCACGTGTTTTGGAGAACATCCTGCCCCATGGGGCAAGACTGCTTAATTCTAGGATCATTTTTAAAGACCTACTTGCCTGTGGATATAAACTATATTCTTCAATTCAGCTTTATTAATCTTTTTAAAGCCAAATGAGTACGAAAGGAGCTTCCTAGAAGATAACCAAGTATTGAAACCTGACTTTACAAATTTCTGAAAAACTTAGATTTCAGAAAATGAATAAAAAGTTTAAAGTCATTCCTTGAGAATAATTCTAGAAAAGATTATTAGCAGATAACTGGCTTTAGCTAAGCACAATGACTATATTATGTGTATAAATTAATACAGCAAAAGACTGGAATATGATCAACATTGACATCAGTAAGACATTTGATCAAGAGCCTTATAATATGGACAAGACAAAGAATATTGGAAAGGTAATATTAAAGTTAGGGAAAGTCTCTTCTCCATGATGAAAGGTGACTCATGGAGATTTGGCAACCTATAGAGTAGGTCTTCACAGCTCCAATCATTAATGTGTCTAATCATTACTTGTATAAAGATATAAAAGGCACTTTCTTTAAGTATACTGGTGTTGACTGAGACAGAGACATGATATACAGGTTGACAAAAAAGCAGCATGTAAAATTATTTCAAAATTATGGAAAGAACAGGATACAAAACTAGAAAAGGATCACTTTTACACCTAACTCCCAATTAAATAGCTGTGTCTTCTTCTTGTACCCGCTGAAGTAAACTGTCATAGTAAGTACTTCCAGTCTTATGGCGGGGGCGGGCGGCACAAGGGATTGAACTCAGGTCCTCACCCATACTAGGCAATACTTCTATCACTGAGCTTCATCCCCTGCCA
Source organism: Sciurus vulgaris (assembly GCF_902686455.1). NCBI lineage: Eukaryota > Metazoa > Chordata > Mammalia > Rodentia > Sciuridae > Sciurus > Sciurus vulgaris. The sequence continues at coordinate 66,182,258 of NC_136476.1, forward strand.
TTTCTACTTTATTTTGGGACAAAGTCCTCCAGGCTGGCCTTGAACTTGCAATCCTCCTGCCTCAGCCTCCTGAGTCACTGGGATGAGAGATGCGTACCACTGGGCATGGTTTACTTCCAGTCTTTTTACCATACCTTTGCTAGTGACTTTAACCTCACAATGATTTAACATGGCACTTTTTCTTTATACCAAGGATCATACTAATTTTAAAAGATCAAAATGTAATCACATTACCTAGTAAATAAATATAGAGAATAGGCCATCCTGGACATGTTCCGTCCATACTGAACAATCTCATTCTCCTGATCCTCCCACTTCTCAATTTCGCAGTCAGCATCAGAGGTGAGCAAACCCAACTTAAGTCCAAGCTTTGCTATCTTGGCTTGCTCCTACAAACATACATTTTAATCACAACTTTGTCATTGTTGATGCAAAAGGAAGATTAGATGTAAGACTATAACAAAAGAAAAGCCTTTACCTCAGAATCAGGCTTGTCCAGTTTTAATGATTTCAGGTTTGCATTATTCTTCTGTGACAATAAAAAAAAATTAAGATATCTTAAAAGGCAGTACATTTAATTTTGAGGAAATGCAATAGTAATAATGTAAAAAAATACTTGTAACAAAGTCTAATTTTAACATACTCAGTATATAGTTAAATTATATTAAGTATTTTAAACTAAACAAGCCATTGCTGAATTGCGTGCAGCTTTGAACAGGTAGTTGGTTTACAACATGGAGCCACCGAAAGCAGGTCAGTGTCCTGTTTCACTGTGTCCTCTGTGTTTGCAGTTGCGCTCCTCTTTGCACAAGGGTTTCAGTGACCTTCCAAGACACTTCTGCAATATCCTTGGGAGGCAATAATAATGTCCCTCAAACCTCTCTGGCTTCTCTATTGCAATAAGATTATTATAATGCTTGAATTATTCTTATGAAATGATGTATTTAAAATAACCACCATAAGTACTTCATACTTTCCTGATGGATATGATTCCAGAATTCAATTCCTTTAAATAATGTGCCTTTAGAAGGGTAAATGTCAACACCTTTGTTCCATTGCCATCACAATTGCTAATCCTGTATCCCAGGTAATAAAGATTACACTTAGAATTTAAGATTTAATATGTGAACCAATGTTCGATGGTCTCCTATTTTTGAAAGAAGTAGTTAATTTTTATATAAACTATTTGGAATTCAGAATATATTTCTTCTAGAAGAAGAGAGATCTATACCAGTTAGGTCACCAAGCAAGTTCATAGATACTTATTTTAAGTATCTATTTATTTTAAGTATTTTATTAAAATACTTAAGTATTTTAAACTACTTATTTTAAGAACAGAGTACAGGATAGACCCTAGGACTAACAACAACATGTTTCTCCAGTACCTTTAAGATATGTATACAGATTCCCCTCAACTTACAAGAGGATTATGTCCTGATAAACCCATCATAAGTTGAAAATATCAAAAGTCAAAAATGTATTTAATATAACTAACCAACCGAGTTAGGGAGCAGATGGTAGAGTATCAGCTGCTTCCCTCATGAAGCACCTGCTTCCTTCACCTACCTGGTTCACTAGGAGCTGTAGCTCACTGCCACTGCCCACCCAGCATTACGAGAGAGTATCATACTACTTACAACAAACTTGGTAAAGATCGAAAGGTAATGTGTGGTTTCTACTGAATGTGTCTCACTTTTGCACCACTGTAAAGTGATAAGGTCATTAAAATTAGGGACCATTTGTGTGTGTGTGTGTGTGCGCGCGCGCACGTATGTATGTACATACACCACATAACATTTTGGTCAATAAAATAAGGCACATACAATGGTGGTCCCAGTAGATAGATTATATCACCTAGCAATGTCATAGTCATCTTAGTTTAAGTACTCTGTGATATTATTGCAACCATGAAATCACCTAATAACACATTTCTCAGAACATGCCCCCCTATATCAAGTGATAGGTGGCTCTGTGTGTGTGTGTTTTGGGCTCCTTTTTTTTTACCCCTTATTACAGCCATGACTTGTTACTTCTGCCACTAGTTTCACTTCAGAACAAAACTGTTCCCTTCTTTTCCTATCCCATAGTTTAGATCTGATCATTGAACAGTCATTCTGAGATTTTTTTTTAAGGATGTTTTATTTTAAACACATAAATGAGGCAAAAGGACACAATATAAATATGCATAGAGGAACTATAAAGTCATACACATAAGTGCGCACACACACACACACACACACACACACACACACACAAATGCAAGCTGGCTCTTGTGCTTATTAGAAAACAGACATGATCAATGATCCCTGCTCCCCCTTGGATAGTCAATCTTCTTTACTTCCTTCTAGTGCACTATGAAGCAAATCATAATGCAATTTAGAAAGTTAAGAATAGTCTGAAGATTTTTAGGCTTTACTATAGACTATTATTTGCCACTGTATTCTTTTAAACTAGCTATGTTTATTATGTTTTTAATTTTACAAATTGTTGTTATTGAAGTGTTCAATGACGACTACAAGAGGACTCTCTCTTTTCATCTTACTAATGGGACCCCATTTGCCATCTAGTGGACACTATTTTAAAATGCAGTCAGGTGCAACAGTTTCAATTGCTTAAGGCTGAAGATTTTGAGCCTCTGAAAAGAGAGCTACAAATTTGTAGGAATATAATTAGCTATGTTATCCTTAAATAAGGAGATGGTTCATGATTCCGAAATAATTTCTTACTAAAGATAACACCATTTAGTTCATAAAATCTTTGCTCCCTTCCACCTATTAAAAGCTCTATGATATCTCTTCTTACCTCAAAAAATATTTTGTAATAATACTGTTATAGAAGGCTTAAAAAAATCAAGCTATCCCTATTTGCTTAAACCCAGTAGGATATTAACTATAATATCAACTACCAGTGTTAAATTGGGTTAAAATAATAAAATAACAGCAACAACAAAAAAAATTTATATTTTCAAACCCCTGAGGATAGCTCAAGGCATTGATACTGTCTTCAAAAAAAAAAAAGACCATAAATTTATTTTGCAGTGTTACGGTTGCTTCTGCACCAACTACATTGTTTTCAAAACTGCAATTCAATATTAAATGTCAGGTTTTTCTTTAAAATGCACTAATTAAGTATGTGTCATTTCTTAAACCTGGGGGTTTGCTTAAGCATTTGCTCTTCCCCTACACCAACAACCACACCCACTGTTAACCTCTGCATCCCCAAACATAGGCACTTCACTCTCTAACTCTTCATTGCTGGCTCTCTCTTCTGATGCTCACCATCTCTTCTTCAGAATCACCAACAAATTCTCTCTCTATTAATTTTCTTTTTTATGTGAGTTTAAACCTGTACTATCCAATACAGTAGCCATTGGCCACAGGCAGCCATTAAACACTTGAAATGTGGCTAATGTGAATTAAGACGTGCTGTGAGTGTAAAATACACACCAGGCTCTAAAGACAGGCTGACAGAAATACTTCAGAAGGGTTCCATAGTTACATGTTGATTATATGTTAAAGTGATAATATTTGGGATATACCAGATTAAATATAATATGAAATTAATTTCACAATTTTCTTTCTTAAAATATAACTACTATAAAATTTTTAATGATGGATGTACCTTGAATCATGTTTCTACTGGACAAGTCTAGGCTAGGCTGGCAGAGACTAGCCTGCCTTTTTCATTGACTCACTAAATTATCAAATTATTTTCTAAGTGTCATATTTGTACAGGCAGTTCTAGGGAAAAGGAAGACTGTAGCGAACAAAATGTTTTTAAAATCCCCACCTGCAGAATGGATCTGTTTGCATCTTTTTCATCATTACTGCACCAATGCCTAGCATAGTGCCCAGCAAATAGAAGATGGTCAAGAAGTAGTTAATGATTGAATGAATGAACAGAGGAATGTTTTCTTTTCTTTTTGTCTCACATAAAACATTGACCTATCATAAGGACTTTCGGCCATAAAAATGTTCCTTTCTTTGTTACTGGAACTGGGTATAAATTTATGTGGGGCATAACTTACCATTCTTTTCTCATTTGCCATTATGATGTCTACACAGTCCATTGTTTTCCCTCTACTTCTGATATTAGAATTATTAGGACACTTGACAATTTTAGAAAAATGGTCCTTTCTGATAAGTGATTTTTTTTTTTTGCATTTTATTCAGAACTATAAATTTCTGTAGAATGATCTCTACAAACAAATTGCTGAGCTCATCAAAACATCACCTGGGTAACATGATTGATGTTAAAATGCCATTGGCCAGAAGATAGAAATTTTCATTCCCGAAATGAATCTTAGGACCAGTGCCCAGCTCAGTTATCCCTCTGTATCTCTTCCCATACACATGGCATGTTTTCATCTAGGTAGAAGGTATAGGAAAGTTCTCAGTTTACAGAGAATGAGCCCAACAAAACGTAGCAAATTAGGCCCAAGATATGGAGAATAAGATGACTCTGACCTTAGATTAGGGGTTATTAATCACAAATTCTGTTACTCACCCTCTCAAACCCTCCAACCCAACAAAAGTATTCAGAGTGTGGGCCACATGTAGATTGCTACCAAGAATAACAACTCTGAGCAAGTCTAATATCCTAACCTTTTTCTGTAGGGAAGGAAGGTAGTAGCAGTAGATAAGAAGAACACAATTTAGATTCTAAATGAAAACATTCTGAAATGTACATAATTCTACTTACCACTGGCTTTGGAAGTGAAAGGTAGCCATACTTCTCTCCTACAAATAACATATATAACTTAAAAACTTTTTTCTATTAATATATTTCTATTATTCATATTTAACTTTTAACAATATTAAATGAACAAAAATTAGTACATTCATTTGGATAGTCTATAAATTACATGTCATTCAGAAATAAAATCATAATTTGGTTGGCAAACATGAAGACTGCCAACACCTACATTTCTAAGGCACCTGAGATGGCCAGTCTCTCCCAACACAAAATGGAGAAAAGCAAAATGTCTGACTTTCACTTATTACAATGAGCTCCATTCATTGAGTGCTCCTCTTACCACAGCCTACCTCTATTGAAACCAGATTCCTCTTTTATCAGCACCAGTACCAGTACTTCTTCCTTTTCTGAAAGTACCAGACCAAATCATTTACAACTAACCTCATAATATATTCTCAGTCAGAAGAAGACAACCCCAGAAAGATGACTGGGGTGGGGGTTGCTGAGCAGTGAACCCAGGGCCTTGTGCATGCTAGGCAAATGCTCTACTATTGAGCCACATGCCAGCCCAGGAAAATGAAATAAAGCAAGCAACAGGGTTTTTTGGTTGTGAATTGACACATGGCATGAAGCATAATAACTGAGGAAAGGAAGGAAACAGGCAGTGTCCTCTCCATCACTGTCTTATCATTTTTCTGGCTTCCAGATCATGTGCATAGTTAGGTTACAATGAATGATAAATGGTTTTTCAAAACTAGTTTGTGATACCTGGGGTAAGAATTTAAGATGAGATTTGAACAGTAATTGCTTCTTGAAGGAAAACAAGTGTATTCAGCTATAATATATCACCTTGAGCCAAGTGAAAGTGTTCATATACAAACATTTGGAAACTCGAAAACAAATTTCATATGGCCCAACCTTAGAAAATATAAGAGCACTAAATCACTCATTTTCTTATAGAACTCATTTTCTTATGAACAAGGTGCACCCGTTGGTCTCAGAGTAGTTTATACAACTACTAAAAGTTTCATCTAGAGTTGCCCTCATGAGTATGGAATCCACTAGTCACATGTGACTACTGAGTACTTGAAACATGGCTAGGCTGAATTGAGATGTGCTGTAAGTGTAAAATATCAGATTTTAAAGACTTAGTGCAAATGCAAAAGAAGAATGTAAAATATTGCTAATTTTAAAATATTGATCTGTACTGAAAAAATGCTTTGAAAATATTTAGTTAAATAAAACCTATTGTGCATCTACTTGCTAATATATATGTTAAATAAATATATTTATGTGACTGAAAAAAATTTCACCTGTTTCTTAATTTTTTAATGTGCTTTCTAGAAAAATTGAAATTACATATGTGGCCTGCATTCTATTTCTGTTGGACAGAGCTGATCTACAAAATGAATTACTGCAAGGCATACACACAATGGAATTTTATTCAGCTATAAAGAACGAAATTATGTCATTTGCAAGAACATGGATGGAACTTGAGAATATTATGTTAAGCAAAATAAGCCCAACTCATAAAGCCATGAGTCGTAAGTTTTCTCTCCTATATGGAAGCTAGAGAGGAAAAAGGAAAAGAAAGGTATGTGTGTGGGGATGGTGTAATGAAAATCAAAGGGAGATCAGTAAAGGAAAGGACCAGGGGAAGGGAGAAGGTGAGGGACAGGAGGCATACTGAGGAATGATATTCATGAAATTATGTCGTTACGTGTGTGTTTGTATGAATACGTAACAAATCCTACCATTATGTATAACTATAATGCACCAATAAAAAATATGGAAAAGGAAAAATAATTATTGCTAAGGGTCAGTTAGTGGAATTTCAAAATAATTTATGATTCAAATAATTTCTCTATAATGTCAGTATTGTAAGAAAATTTTATTTATAGTTTTTTCATCTCAGAATTGGTAAGGGAAAACCCTTAAATGGAAGGCTGTTTTCATTGCCTTATAGCCAGGCTCTAATATAAAAAGTACCTGACTTAGCTGCAAGAAGATTAATAGAAAATGATGTTCGGGTCATTCAGAATCTCAAAATTTACCACCTATCTAATTCAAAGTCTTAATACTATCCATAAGATCCCTAAACAATGGACTGAGCTGTGACTCAGTGGTAGAGCCCTTGCCTCATACGTGTGAGGCACTGGGTTCGATCCTTAGCACCACATAACAATAAACACATAAAGAGATATTGTGTCCATTTACAACTAAAAATTTTTTTTAAAAAAATTTAAAAAGTGATCTTAATATGCTATAAAAAAGAGGGCACAATCATTACTTAAAGATCACTAGCTCAGGCAAGGAATCTTGTAGTATCTAAGCTTGATCCTCCATAATGTCCAGAACCATGAAATGATCACATCTATTCTCCAAAAGGGGAAACAATATATAATCTGGCTTGCTACCATTTCCACCAGCTAGTTATATTTATCATAGGGCAGTACTGATCCCTGTGGTCTGCTTTAAAGTACTTGTTTTGCTCTCTATTCCTATCCAGCTTAAAAGTAAAAGAAACCACAGTGACCATGTAGTCCAAAAGGAATATAGGATTCTCCTGTTTTAGTTCTGTTCTGTCCACAGTGAATGGTAGAGTGCTATGTGGAGAAAGACTGGTGGGGCCATGTATAAGCTCAGTGTGAGAAAAATATCAAGACCAACCTGCAATTTTTGTCATGGTAAAAGAATGAGGAAAGGCAGCACTCACATTGTACATCTGCCTACTCTAATCTAGTCCGCCCTTATTATTTTAATACCAGGGATTGAATCCAGGGGTTACATCCCCAGCCCTTTTTATTTCTTATTTTGAGACAGGGTCTCACTAAGTTGTTCAGGGCCTTGATAAATTGCTGAGGCTGGCCTAGAACTTGTGATCTCTTGTCTCAGCCTCCAGAGAGAGTCACTGGTGTTATGGGCCTGTGCCACCACACCCAGTTAAAGCCCTTACTTTAAAGATAGGAACCTGAGGAATAGAGGCTAAAGGACTTCTTCAAGGTCACCTAATGGTAAAAACAAGAACACATTTCTTGCCATTTATTATATTGCAAGTACCATGGCAAATTATTTCATTTATGGACATAAAGAAACTGAAAATTGAAGGGCCAGGTAATGTGCCTAGGCCTCCATTACTAATATATTATTATACCCAATTATATCTTCTATAATTTAGCCAGCCCCATCCTCGGCTAATAAATAGAAGACCAAAACAAGGATCCAGTTTTCTGGCCCTCACTTGCTTCCTTCTTGCTGTGTACCTTCTGAGCTGCCTAAGATTGGGCTCTCTCAGCCATTTCTGGAAAGAATTCGAAGGTAAAAGTAAAACCCAGCATGACAGTTGTGAGCATTTTTCACAGAATCAGTTCATACTCATCAGAATACTTTAGTGCTAGAGTGGAGTTTAACTACTTGAGTAAAAAAATATGAGTGGTTGATAGTATTTATCTTTGGCATCACTTAGATGAAGTACAACTCCCAGGTCTCTGTAGCTTATTCATTGTGGGACACTGACATTAACTTCTTCAAACCTCAGTTTTATCATAAATAAAATGACATATTATCCCATAGAGTTACTGGGAAGATTAAATAAGAATACACATCTAGCACTTATCAAAGAACCTGGCACACAGTAATTTCTTAATATTTTATTTGTATTTTATATTATTATGGTTTATATGCCTCTGAATGTTCATATTTATAATGTTACCCACACAGACAGCAGCCTGTGGTTTTATGTTTCATGGAACGTCCTCGCTCAGAGCTCAAAAGGACACTGACTTCAGGGAGTGCTCCCAAAAGGCTTTCAGAGTGGCAGGAGCCTCAAACCACTCAGCCGCCGGCCTTCATTAGTGAGCTGAGGACACTCAGAGCTAGGACAAAGAGTGCTTGCCCGAGTCCAGGTGGGGAAGGAGCTGGGCCTCGCACACACTCCGGCTCCCCCAGACCAGGTGTCCTGTCACACACAGGGCCGCTTGTCTTCATTTCCTAACAATCCCTCCAGCTAAGTGACTATTCTTCCTTAAACGTAGAACTGACCTCTTAACATACAAAACTTGCCTCATAAAAATCTCTGTAAGTCCTTGATCAAAGCTTCAAAGTGATGTGCCATTCACACTCACTATTGCAGGAATCTTTAAATGGAGACGCATAGTAAACATTTATTATACTTTATAAATGATGCTACAATTAGAAGACCTATCATTCCCTGATTTTTAAGCAAATCAACATTTATCCTGAATGGATCTTTTTAATGAGATGTTTAAATATTCATTGTCAGTAAAAATATGTAATTTGATGTTATGACTTTAAATGACATTTTATTTTTTAAATCACACTTTGACACTAACAGAAACCATTCAAAGGGAAAAATACATGTATATATACATAAAAACACATAAATAATAGGACACACGGTACAATGGAAAATAAAATTCAACAGTAGATATGAAAATAATGAGCAAAAATGATGCCTTCCTATACAATGTATGGTACTAGTCTACATGTTGTAGAAATACCAATGAACTTACCCACCACAGGCAATATTCCAAGTTTATGTAGTCATCAAGGAAAGAGATTCCATCCAAGTGGAAGGAAAGCAATTCAAAAATCAAATAACTACATTCATTTCATTATGAAGTTAGTAGAATTAAATCAGAGAATTTCTGTATAATGAAGAGCTTTTGTATTAAAATTAAAAACAATTTAGATGAAATGAAAAATGATATTTCAATAGGAAAACTAGAATGTTAATTCAGAGAAATCTATGCTATAGAACAATGAATTATTCTTATTAAATTATTAAATTATTATTATTTAGGGCTTAGACACTAAAAATAAAGACAAAATATTTTTGTCATTTTTCTTTGGCAGATAATTTTATTCTAGAAATAATTCAGTGGGGCCATAACAAGATAATTCATTTTGTATCTGAGATTTCACATTAAAAAAACTAATAGAGTTACATTAAAATAATAAAATATAAAGGAAAAAAATCATACAATATGTGGACAGTTTCTCACCTCGTCTTCCTTCAAACACATCATTGATTTCTCTCAGCAGTGTTGACATGTCACTAATCTGAGATTCCCAAGCTTCACAAAATACATCTAGGTTTTCTTTAGCAATTTTACTAGATGGATGCAACGTCAGTGTTTCAGCAGCAGAAATTATCTACAGAAACACAACATACACAGGCATGCATTTTTAAATCTCAGCTCTCAGAATCACATTAGAGGCCAAACTTAAGTCTTTACTGTTCAATTCAACTCAAAAAATAACTATTAAGTAATTTCTACACACAAGCCCTATGTTAGATAATATGAAGATACACAGTAGAATAAGTCCTGCTATTTATTAAAATCTGATTTACAGATAAACAGTACATACATTATTGCCCTGCCTTCAGGGGGCAATTATCTTTATTCAAGGAAGACTATTTCAACAAAGTTATTTTCATAGCACCATTCAAAGGCATACACTCTGATGACAAATAGTGTACTGTACATGATAGTAGAGGAGAAAGCGATAGTGGTGGAGTAGCAGGAGTAATGGCAGGGAGATAGCAGTAGTGGTAGTAACAATGTACACACACCCAGGAGTGCGTGGCCAATAACATGATTGAAGTACTGTGCCTTATCAGTGCTTGACATACATTAATCCTCAAAAACAAACAAAACACAACCCTTCGCAAATAAGCATTATTCCCATTTTACAGCTCAATAAACTGAAGCTCAGAGATGCCAAGTAAGTAACTTTTCCAATATGCTGTAACGTATATGCCAAGCTGACACGTGAACTCAGATCTACCTGACTCAGAAGCTGGGCTCTTTCCACCCCACACACCATATCTCATGAAACAGTGACATGGGCAAGAATCAGCCTTGTACTTTTACATACCACCATATGGGATAAATAAAACTGTCCATAATTTAAAGAATTATGGTAGTGAATACTGTCTTTGCATCAAAATCTATCTTGTCACCCCTCTGGACACACAGCAAGATTATATTCCCCTGCCTCCCTGTTAGAGGGGTGTCATGCGCAAGCTATATCATTAACAGGCCAAACATGTTTGTCTTTCCACAATGTCAGAATCTATTGAATAACTATAAATTCACTTTCATCAATGGATGAACATTTGCAGGTCACCTGATAGTCATAAGCTGGGTGAACACAGTTCTGTTATTCCAGTCTTCATTTCTAACAGCTGTAACATTCAAGTCACACATCACAGCTTACACAGTTAAATATATAATTTACAGAAAGGCTAAGTAAAGGTTAAGAAAGCCACAGCTGTGGGGAGCCATCCTTATCTAGCAGAATCAGATGAGTTGAGACATGGGACACAGAGGCCTGACTTCTAGAACTGGCTACCACGGAGGACTGTCCCAGATCGCCAGAGAGTATGTGGTGCTGTGTGGGAGTGGCTCCCCGTCTGTTCTATGGTAGTTTCCCAGAGTAAATGGCTCCCCTGACTCCGCCCCATCCTGTTCATCACAGAAGCCCTCCCGATTCAGGCCCCTTTACCTGTGTGGCTATAAATAAAGGAGTGGTGGGCTACTCCATGTTGTTAAAGGGCAGATCTGATATGGTCCGATCCGTCATGCCCCCTCTCATTTAAAAGAGTATTGGCCCTTGTGTGTTTATTGATTAGATAAGTTTATGGGTGATATAGTCAACACCGTCCTCCGGCAGTTAACCCTTTCTCATCCACCCGGGACATGGCTTAGAAACCCCCCATACAGGGGTTCAAGAGGCTGAACTGGGAGCAGCAAATAGAAGGAAAGGAGTCACTAAAGGTGGTTGGATGAGATTAAGAACCAGACAAAAAACTTGTTCAGGGAACAGAGCTATCAAAGCACAATATTTCATTCTAGGTCAAGATCCTGCAGGAGGACAGTATCAGAGTGTCAGCTAGGAATGGTCTTTGCATGGTCATCACAGGAGAAACACCCCTCTGCTGAAGCCCAGGTCTAGCGTGTTCGATGAGTTCATGGGCCCTCGTTTTTCCAATATGAGTGTGATACATCATGCAACCATGTGCTTCTGATTAATTCAAGTCTGCTTCTGATTAATTAAGTCCACAGGTGGCTATTTTTATTAGCACTATTAATTTATCAGTTTGTGCCTTATGGTTGTACTAGGCTGATGGTGGTTGTTTACTTGTAGAAATAAAGTATAGAGTCATTCCACCTCAGCACCTAAACTCAAAATGGAGTGGCTCTTATGGTAAAAACCCTGCTTTATAAAATGGAGTAACACAGGTTTAGGCACAGTCTGAGAACTACTGGTCTACACATGGGGAGTAACAGCAGGGTAGCCTGCTCCCCACAAGGGATGTGGCCATTGACTGAATCCTGTCCACTTTGACCCAGACCATGGCTTCCATGCCTGGCCCATTCAAACCTCTCTCATGCTCCTCAGTACTCTTCCCCTGCCCCATAGGAGGGTTAATGCACTGGACCCAGCAGGAATTCTAAGGCCCTGTGGGCTGGCAAGTCACAAGATGAAGCCTGGATTGCCAAGAGGAGAAAAGCCATGCCATCAATCAGGATTATCAATACGGGAGAAACCAATTGCTTTAAGCCAGTATTATTTGGGTGTTTCAGGTTTTATCTTGTGTTAGCTGCTACATGAATGAATTAATGAAATAGCTAATATTTTATCTTTCATGTAATAATCATTCTTTAACACAAAGTACTTAAGAGATGCTCTTTGATACATGGGCAGAAAATGGATGTCAAACAGAGCCCAAAGACAGGAACAAGAACTGACTGCACATGGCAAGAAAGCCAAATACTCCAGTACCAAAAAACATCAGTAGCCAAGGCAAGTAGGCTGACTCTCATGTGAAAGGACAAATATCGAAGCTTTGGTTTCTCCTGAAAAGCAGAGATGTCCTGTTTGTAATGGTGTTCTGCATATGATCATTATGGAAGCTGACTCATATAGCTTTCACTCCATGATAAGCCTTTGACATCTCGGTAGGAGGCATGCAGTCATCCCCCTAACATCCAACATGCCAGAGTGCACACACCGCCATTGTCTCTAGATCACTTTCACTATTATTAGCTATAAATCAAAGATTCAGGGAATGAACAACTACCATTCAAAATTGCAATTTAAGAACAAGTTCTTTTAGGTGACCATAATAAATGACATAAGAACATCTGGAAAACTGTATTTTAGAGCTTGGACTCAAAAACAGAAAAGAAGAACTTATTTTTCTTTAGGTTATAACATTTGACAGAAACAATATTTGATAGAATATCAGGCTGAGCACAGTGGCACACGCCTGTAATCGCAGCAGCTTGGGAGGCTTGAGACAGGTGGATCATGAGTACAAAGCCAGTCTCAGCAACTTAGTGAGACCCTGTCTCCAAATAAAATATAAAAAGGGCTAGGGATATGGCTCAGTGGTTAAGTGCCCCTGGGTTCAAGTCCCATTATAAACAAATGAACAAATAAATAAATGGAATATCAGTTTTGAAAAGGTTTTTGAAAATTATAAAGACTAACACTATAGAAAATTTAGGAAAAAAATAACTTGCAATCTAAATAGGCAGAATTTTAATTTCTGCATATTCCCATATAATCATTTTCACAGGCGCATATATTTTGTATAGTAGCAATTATAGTATATACACAAATCTGTGTACTGCTTATTTTAACATTGTAACAAAATATTTTTGATGTTGCCAATTCTGGTTATCATATTATTATTTTAACATTATAATGTGTTATTTGCCTAATTTAAGATAGTTTTCTTGCTTCAATTGAATCTTATTACAAATAATGTAACAAGAATTGTTTTAGTTTGTTTCTTAAATCTCCTTAGAATAATTCCCCTAGGAATTATTAGGTTGAAATGTGAGATTATTTTTATGGCTTGTTACATATTGTAGCTTACTTCCAAAACATGTTGTAGCATTATAAACAGCTTCATTTAAAATAAATATAAAATAGAATTTCAGTTAAATGGGCCAATCTCCAATTTGGCAGATGACCAGATAATCCAATGGAATGTAGTTCTAGCACATTACCAGTGAAAATCCATTATCTTGCTTTCCTATAGTAGATTTGGCTTCCAATTATCCAGAACCCTTTATACCTTCCTTCCTCACAATCTCCTATAACAATCAGATAAGACATAATATGGAGGGAAGAATCTGCTATTAAGCATACCTGTTGCCCAGTCACCTGAAATGTCTCTTCTGCATGTATACAGGTTATTTCAAGAGGTTCTGTCCCAGATACATGTCTCAGTAATCGACAAGTCTGTAAGAAAACAAGTCTACAGTTCAACTTTCATGCTCACATCCTTCACAATATACAGTATCACTTTATAATTATATATAAAATTAAATTTTACAAATAAATTTTTTTCTTAAAACCTATAGGAATAGATTTATGTATTATTGAAATTATTAAAAAGCTATATCGTTTACCAACAGATTCTCTAGGGTCAAAGTAGAAACAAATAAAAGCACAGCATATTATTTCTACTTCCAATCTGATCAGGACTTTAACCAAAAACTGTACTCATGTCAATATTCCCTCATGATTGTTTAGCTGTTGTACCATAAACTACAATTTCTTTTAGCAAATAAACCTATTACTCACCTCAACAAGCTGTTCTTTCTGTTCAGAGAGTTTACAGGCATATTCAGCCAAAGCTTCTAAATTTCCTTCTACTCCAGTAAGTTTTAATGCTTTTAAAACCATGTGATCAGCATGGTATTTTAACAGATCTGCTGCCAGCTGCATTGCTGTACTGTGAAGCTGCAGATGTGGGGGGTGAAGGCAATGAAGGAAAGGGAAAAAAAAATAGCATTTGTCACCAATCACATGACAAGCACTTAATAACCACAGAACAGAGGCCTTGAAGCAGTCCCATCTGATGGGCTGAGGGAGGTGTGAAGGTCCCTGAGGTTTCAGAAGTTGTGGAGCCCTGGGGAGGGCATGAGTCCCTCCCAAGGACCAAGGTGAGGTCTACTCCTTGGGATTCCCCAGGACTGGTGACACTACTACCTGTGGAAGATGACCTGGCCATCCAGTGCAGAGCAGCTGCTGCGCTTTCATCCTATTACCCACCAGCTCTTTCCCACACAGCTTCTCTCTAAGGTAACAATATTTCTACTACTCTTGCAGCTAGTGAGGAATCCATAGTATTGAAAGTATGGTATTCATAGTGCTAAGAGGGAAGACCAAATGGCAGCTCATGATCATGAAGAAGCCTTTTAGCATACTTTTAAAGAATTATCAGTGTGAGATTCAGTCAAGTAGATATTCAGTGAAATGTTATTAAATACCCACGTTGTGGCAGGCACTGCACTAGAGAGGCTGGTCGTCCATGACAAGTAGGACCCAGTCCCCGCTCTCAGTGGGGTACAGCCTATGACGGTTGCTCTCCAGAACTTTATTCTCTACTCTGAGAACAAACTGGGTCCCAGCCAAAATAACACATAAAAAGGTAACCAAAACCCTAAGGCAATAATTGTCTTTGGGTGGAATGGATTTTAAGCCTGGCTCACTATGTGGGTATCTTTGGACCCTATTAACTCCAAAAATGTTTTCTTATCCTGCATTTTAAAAAATGATATAATAGGTGATTTTGGGGTTGTCCTGATCGTTTTTAATAAAAATATTGTTCTAAAGAAAATTTGACTTCGAATTAAGCTTTTTTAAATGAAACAAGTTCTTGTTTCCTGGAAATAATCAATGCCAATTCAAATTACAAGACTTTCTATGAAATTAACAATAGGATTGTCTGCATTCAAGAAACCAAGTGAGAATAATTAAAGCCAGAAACAAAGACATTAAAATTCTCTTTCCTTTGAAAACTAAAGTCATATAAGAATTGCACAAGATTTTGTTTAACCAGCAGGGCTTTAGAGAATATCTAATGCCAACCCTTTATTTTGTAGACTGAAATAGGGCAAGAGAGATTGAGTTCCTTGCCAAGGTCACATAACTCTTACAAACGGTTCTGGAGACAAGTCATTAACAACCATAAAGGAAGAAAAAAGGGCACATGTGCTCTGTGCCATGTCCTGAAAGCAGCTTTATAAACTTCAGCTCCCTTAATCCTTAAAAGAATTCTTCAAGGTTGATGTGGTTATATCCATCTAAGAGCTAAGAAAATGAAAACTGTGAAAAGTCCCTCAGTCTATCACCAAAGGGTTTCGCACTGTACTAAAAGTTCAGGATTTCAACAACAGTTTAGCTAAAATTGAAGAGGCTGAAATAATATAGGGAGGCTTTTTTTTAAGGCATAGAAAACCATGGCCTTGCTATGTTCAATGGGGTGTTTGAATGGAGGTTTCAACAGAGCGGTCAGAACCGAGCTAAGATGTGAAACAGATCATCATGCATATAATTTACCAAAGAAACATCCAGAATCCAATTTCATTCTCTTAAGCCTTTGACGCACTTCAAAAAACATAAAAGGATTATGAAAATAGAGATAAGTGAGAGGTTTTTATGAGGAGGATCTCTCTGGGGAGCTGATCGGTGCTTATGATGAGGCTCCTCCAAGCACCCCTCCAAGTGGAGAGAGTAACAGGACATGGCAGTTGTAGTGTTGAGGGGGAGAGACAACAGGAAAGCCTCTGAGGGATACACACAGGCATCGTACGAAAGACAGTCTGCTTCGAGGGTCTACTGAGGCCAAAGTCATCTTACAAGGGCACTAGACCTAAGATCTTTCCACCCCCACTTCTCTTTTCTCTCCTTGTGCCACTACCTGGCAAAAACCAGTAACAGCAGCTACACTGTGGAGGATGAGGGGAGTGGAAAAGAGAAGAGACCCCATCTCTCCCAAAAGCTCTGGTAGGCCCTGGGGAACACCAGAAAGTCCTACAACTGAATGAAGACTGGAATGCTGATTAAAATATTGGAGTGAACCTTCTGATTTCTGAGCAAAGATTTGTATTTAAAAACTGAAAGTAAGGATCGGCACACATTTTCTATAAATAGGCAGATAGTAAATATTTAAGGCTTTCCTGGCCACACAGGCTTCATTGCAACTGGCCAACTGTGCTGTTCTAGAAGGAAAACAGTAGATAGCATGCACAAGAGGGCAGAATTTTGCCTAAAACACTACTTACAAAACAGATAATCCAGAGGTAGTTTGTGAACAAATTCCTGTCTCTGAGTAACTATAGGACTTTCAATGGCCTGAGCAGCCCAGTAAGTCATGAGATGATCATGTGTTCATTTCAGAACAGGGAAATCTCTAGTGAGATTTAATTTAAATTCAACAAAATGCATCCAACTTAAAGGTACAGTTTTATGAGTTTTGCAAACACGTAAGCCATATAACCTCGCTAGAATCAATATTTGAAACAGTTCATTACTCCAAAGAGGCCTCCTATGCCCCTTTGTAGTAAATATCCCCCAGTTTCTTTTTTCTTTTTCTTTTTTTTTTTTTGCAGGACTGGAATTTCAGTACAGGGGCACTTAACCACGGAGCTACTACATCCCCTGGTCTTTATATTTCTTAATTATTTTTTAACTTTGAGACAGGGTCTACTAAGTTGCCAAGGCTGATTTTAAACTTGAGATCTTCCTGCCTCACCTCCCAAAATGCTGGGATCAATCATGTACCACTGTATCTGGCATACATCCCTCGGTTTCTGACTTCCGGCAGCCACTAATCTGATTTCTGTCATTAAAAATCAGCTTTGCCTTGTCTAGAATTTTTTTCTCAATGTAAACACACACACACACACACACACACACACAGTTTTGTGCCTGGTTTCTTTCCTTCAGTGTAGTCTTTTAGTGATTCATCCATATATCAGTACTATTCCTTTATGTTGCTAAATACTATTTGGGAGAGTTATAAAAAAAAGTCATTTGCTAGTTCCCCTGTTGAGGAAATTTAGGATACTTCCAGTTTGGGGCCATCATAAATGAAGTTGCTATTAGTGTTCATGTGCAAGTTTTGAGAATGATGGCACTAAAAATGGTGGCTTCAAACTAGGTCAAAGGGAAAAATTGCAGCCACTACAGACACAAGGTCACATTAATACACATGCATTTCATTCATAATGAAAATTAACAGTGTATGAAAGATGGTGGAATGAGACAGACATCATTATGTACATGTATAATTACACAAATGGTATGAATCTACACCATGCACAACCATAGAAATGAAAGATGTACCCCATTTGTATACAATGAATCAAAATGTAGTCTGTAAAAAAAAAAAAATTAACAAAGAGAAAAAGAGGCTAAATTTCAAACCATACTTACTTCTTTCTTAAGTTCATTGAGACTGTGACTGATTTTCAAAACCATGAGTTCAAGTTCTTCAGCAATGCTTTTTGTTTTGTTGCTTTGCTAAAAAGTTTAAAAGAAAAATATACATAATGCTATGTCATCTTTTAAATCCATTATTCAAATTTCATTTGAATTATAAATTATAATAAATTCTTTTTTTAAGGCTAATAAAAGTATATTGTTAAAATTTACCTGCTTAAGGTTAGAATGAAAAATAGAATTTTAATTGTTTGTCCACACTAACTGTAAACAGGTGAATTCTTAAAAACTCATTTTCTTTAATAAACTTACATCTGAAACTAATCTCTTTTATTTTCTATTTATAATGTTCATCCCCTTCACTCTTAACCTCATTGAAAATCAAAGTCCTATAAGATCTTACATAAATGTCACTTTCTCAGAGAGGTTTCTCAGGCTAAATCTAAATAAGAACCTTTTCCAAACCCACTCTAAATGTTCTCCAAGAAATCATTCCAGTTCCCAATTCTGTATTTCTTTTTAAATTTTTATTTGTTGGTTCAAAGGCTATCTTCATAAGTTCCACAAAGGCTGGAATCACCAGTGAATCCACAATACCTGGCGGAGCACATGCCAGGTCTGAGGCATTCAGTTCTTTAAACATGTAAATCAAAGTCAAATGTCAACACCTTCCTGTAGGCTTCTTGATTCCTCTTACTAAGTATAAACTCAACCTGCTTCAAACCCTCTCAACACATGATCTACACCTTCACTTAGGATACTTACAAATTTTTGGGGGGGAGAGGGTCCTTGTCCCACCCTTTTCCACATTTTTTCAATATCCCAAAATCATTATAGGCAACAATCCTATCTAATTATTCTTTCAATTTCTGGTTCTTAGCATATAAAATACTCTAAATAACAACTACTTTAAAAAAAAAAAAAGGTATATCTGGTGCAGAATCAGAGCTCTCAGTGCTTGTGAAATATGTGAAGGGTGTTAATTGCAAATTTAAGAATTGATAGCATCAGGTTTCTAATTTCAACACAAGAAGTTCTTTATAATGTTTAGCTTAAAATTTAGCAGCAATCTACAGTGTTAAATATCACATAGATAATTCAAACTAAATACAAAACATGGCTTGAATCTCTTATACCACTCTACTCTTTAATTCCCCTTTAATGAGCATTTGCACTGGGTGATACCAACAAAATACCTGAGAAATCTGTGATTTGTGTCTACTCTTCATTTATAAATCAATCTAGTTCCCAGAAAATAGACAGCTGCTTCATTTTTCATGATCTCAACCATATTCCCCCTCCTTCACCCTTACTGCCAAAGCTTTTGTTCATGACTCTATTTGTTCTATTTCTGCTGTGTGTTATATGCCATGTGAAATACTTTTGTGACATAGCCTAGGTCTAAGAAATGAATAAACAGTGCCAGCAACATGTCTTAGGCCTCTGTCTGTCCATTTTGTAATCTACTGCTATGAGAGACAGGGAGCACCCTTGCTGCTGTCTTTACCAGTCCTGTCCAAATAGCCGCCCGTGTTTTAAGCACACTAACAGCCTATTTGAGGTCCACTAAGCAGTTGCCAATGGATTTGGACCAGGACTCTGTCCAAGAATGAAAGATCTTTACCTGCTAGATGGGTCTACCCTTGTCTTCATTGCATCTAAACCTCAGTAAATGTTCTGCAGCCCTGTGTCTATCAATCAGCTGTCCTCAGAGTTAAGAACTGTACATATCTGCAGGGCTCCAGCAGTAAGAGTCACATACCAAGAACCTCTAGGTAGGAATCTACCCCTCTGTGCTTCACTCTGAAGAAGCATTCTGGGGAGGAATTGTGCAGAGGTGAGTTTGGTGGAAGAGTGGAGACAACAGGGCAAACTAAACATGGTGATGGCAGCAGAGTCCAGACTGGCCTGGAAAATGCCACATCCTGTGAATGCTGGGCGGGAAGGACATTGTGGCTGACTAGGAGGGAGAAAGAGATGAGACATCTTGATTTCATGTTCACCAAATTCATCTTCCTGGTGATTATGTTAGCCTCCACACGTCCCAAAACATTAGTGAAAAGCTATGATATCCGATTTACTTTGAGGGGAAAAAAGTGCTTACAGCTTGAATCCACACAGAAACGAACTGCTGCAGTTCCATTCTCGCCTGAGTTGACAGTTCCAAGATGCGTTCCCTGTGCTCATGGCTGGTGTAAGCAGAATCAGTGAAGTCCTCCGTACGCTCCAAGATGACTTCCAATGTTGCAGAAAGGTTCTCTTTGGACTGAAAATAAGGGTTCTCCCGTACAGCTTCAATATTCATCTGAGAATAAAAAGGACATACATTCATGTGAGTCAATATTCCCAGCTGATTGCAATGGGCTAAACACTATCAATTATTTCCCAGCTGAGGGGAAATAGAGCCTCCAATGATAACTATATTTTTCATGACCCCAGGAGAACACCTTGTTCAAGAGTCATCAGGGACCATGCATAGCCTCATTCCTAGAGTAGTTAATACAATGACATTCCCGGGAGATCAGTGACTACTACGACAGAAAGAGCATCATCACATAGCAACTGGCAGGAAAAATGAACCAGCCTCCGGGTAAAGGATTTGCATCTGAGAAAATGCCTAAGCAAGCAAAGTCCCAGAAGACATGCTACACCCAAACGTGAATATGTTCTGAGCCCGGGGGATAGGTGTGGAGGGTGAGAGGGACTGGAAGAGACACCAATTTTTCCTTTACTAATTCATCAAAAAACTTTCCTAGTCACATAACTGGTCTCCCTACAATTCATTTTATGTCCCCAATAAGCACCTCACTGACCCTCTTCAGAGGCGCTGCATAATCTTTCCAAAACATAAGCCCTCTATTGCCACATAACCTATAATTAGCTCCTCAACATCAAAGAAATCAAGCCCAAACTTCTATGATATAGCACAAAATCCTCTGTGGTCTTGTCTTTACAAACCTCTCTAATAGGCTATCTCATCTCCCAAGCCCCCAAAACTTCAGCCATTCTATGTCCAGAGTTGCTTGACTGTGAACACATGCTCATTTGTGCAATCTTCTTTCTCTTAGCCTTCGAAGCCACACTATATCACTTCAGCTTTAACTTCTAGTCCATGAAATATGTCACAGAGACAACTTGGGCCACCAGGAAAAAAGTAGTGATAATCATGACTGTGGTGATGATGAACATGCTGATAAGGATGCTTACATTTGCTATGCACTTTAAAGTCCTGTCGCAAATATTGCAAGTTAATCCTACATATGATCCATTTTAAGATGAACCATGAAAAAAATCAAAGTTTGGAAAAGTCAAGGGGATATTCAATAATCACGCCATCCTAGGTATATAGGATTTTTTTTTTTTTTTAAAGCTAAGAAAGAACATTAGTGAGGTATGGAACCAACTGTGAACATCTGAATTTAAAGAACTTAACTAATTAAAACATAAAATTTAGTCATATTGACCTCACATCATTTATAATAAGGTTTTTACTTTCCTTTTAGAGAAAACTTGTATGTGTTTTTAGACAGCAACTTAGTAGAGTTTGGTGGAACTTTCTAAAGGCTAGTCATTTATGTTTCCATAAGATTTGCCTACTTACCTATAATACTGAATACAGAAAGGTATCCAATTTCCCTCTACAGATTATATTCCCCATCAAAAGAAAAGAAAAAGAAGATACCAAAGGGAAGCCACTGACATTGAGACTGAGCCTATTCTTACTGCTCTGCCCTCTGAAGTACCTGATCCTGGAAGGGTCAGCAGCAAGAGTGGCAGCAGCAGACCCAGGCTGAGCTTACCCTGCTTATCCTGCTTACCCTGGAACTGGAAATGAAGAAGGCATGGAAGACCTGCTTCTAATCCCCACTCCCTAGTTAGCCTTTGACACTTGGCAACAGATCTCCTCCCTCAGTACTTATAAAAGAGGGAATTAGAAAACTAATCTCTTAGATTTGGCAACATTTCTAAGAGAATGATGTCTTTGCAGCTTCTGTCCCTTAGGAAGAGATGCAGGAGTGGGACTGGCATCAGAGAAAGAAAGAACCCCAGAGGCATTAGCTGAAAGGTCAAACGTGAGGACTAGAGAGCCCTAGGACCTGCAGAAGGCTCCCACTTCCCTTCTTTACAATTCATCAGCTTTCTTCCTTAAAAAAAAAAAAAAAAAAAAAGGCAGGAGGGCATAAATATATCCACCCAAAAGGGAATAGGGGATTGAATACAGTATTTATTAAGAACATGGCCCCTAAAATGAAATGTTCTACTACTTTCTTTACTGTATGGTCCTATTTAGATCTTCACACAATTTTAAGTACAGTAAGCTAGAAAGAACACCATTCCTGTCCTAGCCCAGTTTACGAGAGGTGAGGTAACCCTCAACATACTGGACAGCCTTGGTTTCTGCATCTGCTAAGTGAGAGCACTGTACTAGATGTGTCCCTGGGGCCCTCCTGACTCAGACACTGCCCATATCCAGAGAATACCTTCTCCATCTTTCGACTCCAGGAGAAGTCAGACTGCCTGGAGCCACACTGCCTAGCTTCAAATCCCAACTCTGGTACCTTCTAGCTAGCAAGGTAATCTCATTTGTGTGTCTCAGTATCCTCAGTCATACAATGGGGACAATGACGACTGTTCCTGTGCAGACTATATGTTCACACTTTTACAGCACTCAGACCAGGACTGGCAGAGTCAGGACTCAGTAACTGTTAGTATTATTGTTTACTTTAAATTTTAATTATTAATGCTATTATAATATTGCAATCTCAAATATCAGCCTTATGGCACAAGGATGAGCAGGGTCCTAGCAGAAATGATTTGCTGGACTGTCATCACCCATGGATGTATGTATGGTACTGCTCAAAAAAAGGGGACAGGATCATCCTTCTAAACAGGAGGCTATGACTACACAATACAACTCAACAGGTCTAGAGTAAGTACTAGAAGCAAAGACCACTGTCTTTTATAAATGTAACACTAAGCCAAATGTTACTGAACATTAGGTTTGTATATAATGACGCTGCTTTAAAGAGATATATCTTTTTTTGTGAATCATCACTGTGAATTTTTACATAAAATATGGCACTATACATAACAACGCTCCATTCAAATGCAAGGAAAAATCAAAATATAATTTCTTTATTCTGACCTTGAATTCTTTAATTCCAGTAAAAATACTGATAGATGAAATATCAGACTCTCCATTTGGTTTACAGTCAGTCACAATTTCAACAACTTTATCCAATGCCACTTTCATTCGGTCAAACACTCCTTCTTTGTTTTTATGAGCTGATTCGCAGTTGGGATGCCTGAGACACGTCTTCAAAACAATAGAAAATTTTAATATGTGACCCATTCTTAGCACACAAAATCTTACAGAGAACATGTCATGCTAATAAAAATGGTTCTTTACCCAAGTCTCCTGGGTCCCTGGCTCCCCCAGCTGCCTCTCCTCACTAGGGTGGAAGCAGGATGAGCAAAAAGCGATAGCAAGGTTAAGTGAAAAATGCAGAGTGCAAAACTGTATCTGTACACTTCAACGATAAGCTCACCTAAGGTTTTTTGGGGGAAATAAAACTATTTCTTCACTATGATTAAAACTATTTAAAATGTTGCCTTACACATGCAAAAACTGGAAAAGAATGAAGAAAAAAAAAAAAAAAAAACAAGATGATCTATGACTGGAGCTACAACTTGGGCTTTTAAAAAATGATGTATTTTGAAAAACTGCTTAAGGGCCTAAATATGCATAGAGCTTTCTGGAGCGGCTCCGTGAGGTCTCTGTTTTTGTGGCCTGGCTGATTCCAGCACAGAGTAACTACTCTCAGCAGAGAGGGGTGCTAGACAAACTGTAATGAGACGCCTACTAGTTCATTCTTGAATTGCACCAAATTGCGGGCCAACTGCTATTTGGAAATACAATCTCCTGATTGTTAATTTTGTAAAAAGGAGATAAAGGAATTAGAGGTATGAATTTACAGAATAAACAAACTAAGGGCTGATTCATGCTGCACTGTTACTTAACCAATCCTAACTTGCCCGGCAGCACGTGTGCTGGCTCCACAGCAGACAGCAACCCTGCAGGGAGCAAGCTCTGACTCACAGCACCTGCTCACCTCTCTGCCCAGCTGCTGGGTCACAGCTCACTCGCAGATTAACTACTGTTAGGAGCTGGAGCAGAAGTTAGCGTTCTTGCAAATAACAGATTTGACGCTTCCAGGCCTAGTTTCTAAGTCACCACTTTAATCTTTATGAGAGAATGAAATAGGTAAATCAGATATACTTAATGGATTTTTTACTGATTATAAGTTATAACAGAGGAAAACAAAAACCTTCTTACCTTTGAAGCTGTGAGAAGCATCATTGTACACTTTTCTAGAACTGCCCTCGCTGCTGCCATTTTTGCCTTTTTCTTTTCATCTTTCAAATCCTAAAAATGAAATTAAAGCACTGAACCATCCAAGATCATAAAAACAGTCCAATTTCTGAAAAGTCATTTACTCAACATTACTCAAAAATTCAGTAACACTGTTAGGTGGAAAAAGAAAAAAGGAAACAAAGAAAGAAAAGAAGAAGAATCCAGGACAAAGTTTTACGAACTGTTGGTGTCCCCACCTAAACACAGCAGTCCCCGCCCCCACCCCATCCACAGTTCCACTCTCCAAGGTTTTAGTTACCAGCTGTCAATTTTTGTTCACTATCTCTTCCTATCCCCAGTAAAATGTAAGCTCCAAAAATAATAATAAATACTGGAGAGGATGTGGATAAAAAGGAACACTTTTACACTGTTGGTGGGACTATAAATTGGTACAACCACTGTGGAAATCACTATGGAGGTTCCTCGAAAGATCAGGCATGGAACCACCATGTGACCTAGTTATACCACTCCTTGGTATTTATCCTAAAGAATTAAAGTCACCCTACTATAGCAATACAGGCAGACCCATGTTTATATCAGCACAAGTCACAATAGTTAAACTATGGAACCAGCCTAGGTGTCCATCAACAGATGAATGGATATAGAAAAAGCGGTGTGTGTGTGTGTGTGTGTGTGTGTGTGTGTGTGTATAAATACATACATACACAACAGAGTTTTATTCAGTCAAAAGAAAAAGGAAATTATATAATTTGCAGGAAAATGGATGGAACTTGAGGCAATTATGTTAAGCAAAATAAGCCAAACTCAGAAGGTCAAGGGTTATATGTTTTCTCTCACAGGTGGAAGCTAGAGAGGAAAAGGGAAAAGAAAGTTGCGGGGGTAGATTTCATGAAAATCAAAGGGAGATCCATAGAGGAAAAGGGTGAGGGGAAGGAGGAAGGAAGAGAAAGGAGAAGTATCGGAGAGTGATGTTGGCCAAATTCTATTGTTATACTGTGTGCATATATGAATATGTAACAACAAATCCCATCATTATGTACAACTATAATGCACCAATAAAAAAATACAGGGGAAAAATAATTAACTTTAATAAACATTAATTTTTTGGTAACAAAAACAAAAAATAAAATGTAAGCTCCATGAGGGAAGAGGTTTTTTTTTAAATCTCTTTTATTTACTGTTGTATCCCCAATACCTAAACTAAATCCTGTTTCAGAATAAGCAGATAATAAATACCTGTTAAGTGAATTGAATGACTGAATCTGACCAACATCTGTTTTCAGCTTATCCTGACTATACTAAAGGAGAAAGCATTTGAACCCTGGATGCATATTCCATGAAAGTGACCCAGAGAGAACACTCACCAATCACAAAGATGCCAAAACGGCTGCTAGTAAGTTTCAGGGGTTCCACATCTGAGGAGTTAAATTTCCAAAACAAATACTTCTTCAGCAAAAGCATACAACACTTTTAAAACAATGGACCAGATTCTTACTAGACTTGGGAAAAAATACATATTCTCCATACCAAATTTTTAACTATAAATCAAAATAATGGTGAAAGTTTTCCATTTATGTCCAGAGGCCAAAGAGGATCCAGCAGAAAGCATAACTGAAGGGAGGTGGCTTTGAAACCTAAAAATCACACCATGCTTGCATCAAGAAAATGTAAGATAATATATAAGTATTATAACAGACTAATAATTTTATAGGAGAAAAGAAGAATGAAGAAGATGAAGAGAGAAAAAAAGAAGGAAAAGAAAAAAATTATTTCATAAAAACATTGATGGCAGAGTAGAAAATGAAACAATAAGGCGCCTACAGAGAGCTTGATTAGAGACTAACCTTATCCAGGCTGCTCTTTCCAAGCCATTACCCAGCTCCCAACTCAAGCTGCAACCAGGAAAGTTCACATCCAAAACTAAGGGAGTAACTTATGTGGCTATTCCTAGAAGCATCTCAAGAATTCGCTGACAGATGCACAAATTCCCCAACAAGGAAAAGCCAATTCTGAAAGTGATATGGGCTTCCACGTGCCTAAATTCAGGTGATCATGGTCTGAATTGCGGAACAGATCCATGAAAAACCAATATTGTGTTGTAGTTTGAAAACGACAGGCTGTAGAATCAGACTAAGCTGAGTTCGTCTGGCAGCAGAGTGACCCTGGGAAAGCACTATCATCTCAGGTTCAGTTCCCTCATGTGTGAGACAGTAATAGTGACACACACCTCATAAGGAGAATTAAATGGGATCGTGTATATTAAGTACCAAGCACATAACAGAGCCAGTGCAAACAAACAATGGCATGGGTTATTACTATTAACCTAATGTGCTAAGAAAAACAGGAATATATAAGAAAATACTCTAAGAAACGAATGATGGTTCTGCTTGTTTATCTGAGTCCTGGTAGGGGCATCATTGGAAAGCTTCATAAAAGAGACGCTCTCAAGGTGGGCACTGCAAGCAAGTATGAGTTTCCCTAGTGAGGATATATTTAACCATCACTTGTGTCCAATAAGGATACACTGGTCAACTATATCCTGACTTATTTATGAGGGGTTTTCAAGACCAAGGTTATAGATTTAATAAGCAAAGAAACCAGCTCAAGTGATTGCTAAGACCACGCTTCCATCCAAACTAAAAATTATGCTTTTATCTGAAGATTTTGAAGTATAGTAAATACATACATTTTGTCTGTCTCCAGTTAAATGTGCAAACTCCACCATTTCATTTCCAAACTGACTGAATATCTGGACAAACTCTTGAAAGCTATTAACTTTCTCTAGTCTTTCCATAGTTGCAAGAACCTGCAAAACAGAATATTTTATTATTAGATAATAGATATAAAAGAGAATGAGACTGTCACAGGCTGAGGAGAGTGAAGAAAAAAAGAAAGTCTAACTTCTAGAGGAAAGCTGAGGAGGAGGAGCTAGAAAAGAAGAGAGGAAAGAAAATGCTTAGAGAAGCAGAAGCTGGTTCAAAGGTTACAATCTTTTAGGGAATGATGTGGTTTGAGGATGAGGAGACTTGGGCTTATTTAAAAATTAAAAGGAAAAAATTTCTAAATGACTAGACTTACAAAGAAAAGATCATTTATGTAGCCAATGGAGAAGGTGAGAATGGGGTGGATGGACTGTGGTCACTGCTACAGCTTGAATATGGTTTCAGTGTGTCCCCCACAGGCTCCCCCAGTGGCCCCCACAGTGCTGGAAGGATGGTTTCCAGAGTGCCAACGTAAGAGGTGGTGGAACCTTTAAGAGGTGGGCTTAGTAGAAGGAGGTTAGGTCCCTGGGGATGTTGCCCTGGGGGTGGATTAATTCATTCCTCACAAGCCTTGAGAGTGGGTTGTTTTGAAGACAAGGCTAACCCCTCCATGGTCTCTGGCTTCTGGTCTTGCCTATGATCACTCTCGCACATTCTTCTATCAACCTCCAGGAAGCTCTCACCAAGGCCTGAACAAATGGGACTAGCAGATCTTGTAACTTTAGCTCCAAAACTGTGTGAGTTAAGTAAACCTCTTTTCTTTATAAAGTACCAAGTTTCAGATATTTTGTTAGAGTGATAGAAAATGGACCAATACAGTAATCAAATCTGAGAACCAAGAAGGTAGTGAGGATAAAAGACAACACACAGAAGCTGTATGGTTCACTGAACCAGAACTGGACCAATCTCAATCATCTCAGTAAAGTGGAAGGAAGGTCATCAGCAGAGTGAGGAGTAGAAAGGGAAGTTTAGGACTTATGAACAGGAAAACAGTTTGGATCGATCAAGAATTATCTATGTTAAATAAATTTATTGTCTAGAACCTTCAGACAGGAATAAATACAGAAGTGTGAATCTATAGTAGAGCCACAGATAATGCATTTTCTTGACATAAGAAATAATGTAAATAGATGTGAAACATATTTTCGAATACTTTTTTCTAAAATGACAGCACTGATTTAGTTTTAGTCTGACCAAGAGAGGTTAAGAAAACACAGATATACTGTGTTTACTTATTTTTAATGAGGATATGATGGATATTTGTCATGTTAAGCCGCCCTAGCAGCTCAGGAAGCACAGGCAACTAACAGAGATAAGGCAGATTGCCACACTGAACAGAGCCTCCATCTTTCAAAGAGAAGAAAATTGATTCTGTTCCTCTAGCACTGCCTGATCCACCTCTCCAATTTCTTTTTCTCTTTAAAATTATACTTTTTGATTTACTCAACACTCATCAGGTGGTTCTTCAAACCATACTGGGACAGTCCCTTCCCTGGCTGGCTGATCTCCTCCTTGCCTAGGGAATTATTCAGGGAAAGAAATTATCATACATGCTCCAGGTTTCTGGATGATCGAGAAGCATGACCATCATCTAAGACTCTATAAGATTTCTAGACTGGAAGAGTTTTGTAATTATTGTGGAATATTTAGGAATGCTACATACAGAAATTATATAACTGTGGATAATTATAGTCTCAGATGACTTAATTTTGTCTTAGCTTATAAATTGTTACTTTCTGATTTAGAAAAAAAATTAAGAATTCAGCATTTTTACCAACTAGGTTACTACTACATTTTGCCAATAAACCTCAACAAGTAGACAATGATTTTCAGAGAAATACAATATTTGCATTCAAAAATTTAGGCCTGTTCCATACATCACTTAGAAATGACAGGCACAGATGGAAGAAACACTATTTTTAAACTATAGACAATTAGTACTACTAATGATTATAATCGACCTGTATTGCCAAATTTTCTGTAATTAACCCAGAAAAACACCGTTTAAACAATATTGCAACATCAGAAAAGCAAGTACCTTGTTTCTTGAGGCTATTATCTGTTTAATGACTACTCGGTCTGCCAGCAGCAACACTTTTGTTACAGAAGAAAGAAGTAATCGTGCCGCCTTTATAACTCCTGTTTTGTCTGTAAAAATCATGATCTGGCCATCAGATTCTGGATGATTCAAGTTGGTTACATCTGTAAGCGCTGCAATTGTTTCTCCTAAGAAATGAGGAGGAGGAAGTTAAACTAGGAACAAGTCACTTAAGTAAAAATTCAGACTTTTTTCTGATCTTGGATATAACATGCATGACAGGGGAAAAGTTGGCTCTGGATCCTTAGTTCAAGAATAAGCAATGGTTTCTCCTTGATGACTGGAGGGATTATCAAATGAAGTTTTCTAATAACAAAATAACAGCACATTCTTCAGAACTGTGACAAACTCAACTGACAAATTTTTGCTTCTACCCCATTTAAAAAATGGAATTTTTGTTTCTAGTGGTATGGCAAATGACACAAACTAAAAGACTCCTTCTCTGCAAGTAAAATAAGTGGTAGGAGTCAAAAACCAAATCCAGAATAGTAAGCAGGGGCTTGGCATGGAGTGGGGCCAGGGGCAGGTGGAGAAGGGCCCACTGCCAATCACCACAGCCTGAAGTTGCTTAGGTTTGTAGGGTTATCCAGGGAGAGCAGGAAGACAAGGCTTTTGGGTGACATCTTCAATGAAAAGTGAAGACTGTCTGTCTGCTCATCAGCCTGGAATTGAGGTGGGGAGAGCCAACAAAGCAAAAGCCTTCTTCTCTGGCCTCTCCCCTGAGACTTCATGCGCTGGGCTGACCCTCACTCAAGCTTGCAGGTGGAGTTCATACTTCCTTTGGTACCCAGTGCACATCACTCTACCAAAGAGATAAACTTCCACACCTCTAGAAAAATTGTCTTATAGGCCAGGTGAGGTGGCATATTCCTAATAACAAAATAACAATTTGGGGAGGCTGAGGCAGAAGGATCCCAAGTTGGAGGCCAATCTTAGCAACTTAGTGAGACTCTGACTTGAATAAAGGGCTAAGAATGTAGACCAGTAGTACAGCACCCTGGATCCATCAATCCCCAGTACCAAAAAAGAAAAATTATCTTCAGTGGTTTATCAAATTGTTTGGTTTCTATTTATTGAGTGATATGAGCATTGAACCCAGGGGTGTTCTACCACTGAGCTACACCCCAGCCCCCACATCATTCATTTTGTTTGGGGTTGTTTTGTTGTTGCTGTTGTTTTGTTTTTTCTTTCTGAGACAGGGTCTAAGTTGCCCAAGATGGCCTCAAACCTGCATTCTCCTACCTCAGCCTTAACCCTTATGCCTTAACCTCCCGTCACTGGAATGACCATCATAAACCAGTATGTCTAGCTCCATTTCATTTCTATAAAGCAATATTCATCAAAAAATAACACAAATGTTTGCTCTCCTTAAAGATAAAACCTATAATGAACTCCCAAACTCCTTGCTGTTAAAGTTAACAAGATATTTAAAATAATATATTATCATCTTGCAGTGTTCAAGATAATTTTTAAGTTCTAAATAAACCTGTGCATCTAGTGATTGACTTTCACAAAAACTCTCCTGTCAATTTTACTCCATACACACAATAATGTCTCAGCCAATAGGCTAAGGATCTTGTGACAGTACTAGAACTTTAATGGACAAATCAATGGTATCAAACAAAGTCAGTATTCAGAAAGACAGGTCTGATGGGAGCTCATAAAGTGGACTGGAAACAAGAGACTCAACACTAGACTGCCATTTTAATCATGGTGGGAAGGGGTGAGGACTTTTGGAATGACAGTCATAGAAATAGAAAGATGATTTAAGAGATACTAAGAAAAGAAAATATAAAATTAGTACCTGGCTAGTGATAAATAGGAAAGGAGGAGTGAAAAATGCCTTCAAGGTTGTGACCCTTAATCACTTAAAGGAAATCAGAAGGGCATGGAAAGGAGATGATAAATTCAGTTTCAGGAAACAGGAGTTTTAAATGACAGGAATACACAAAACATAAGCCACCAATGTGGACTAGTCAGCAGATACAGACGTGACATTGTAATGGCAATGGCCAAAGCTTTAACAAGAGACGAAGCCTGTGGTAGCCAGTCTCCAAGATGGTGCCCAAGGATCCTCAACTACTGGTACTCACAACCAGTACTCCCAAGGTCAAGCAGGGTTGGTGTGGTAAAAGTTCTGGTCACTGCTGATGTTAGGTTATTAAAAAAATGGAGGCAATCATCTTGTTCTATCTCTGAGGGCAGCCAGCTGTCATGTCATAAGCAGCCCTCACATAAAGAGACCTGCACAGTGAGAAAAGGCAGGTGCAACCAGTCCATGACCAAGAGGAGCTCAGAAGCAGCCATGCAGTCCTGTGAAGCTTCAGGTAACTGAGGCCCAACTGACAACCCGACTGCAACCTGATGAGACCACTAACCCAGAACTCCCATCCCACCAGAAATCACCCCTGGATTCCTGACTCTCAGAAACTGGGGGAGAGCCAGGCACCGTGGTGCACGCCCGTAATCCCAGCAGCTCGGGAGGCCAAGGTGGGAGGATCGTGAGTTCAAAATCAGCCTCAGTAACTAAGTGAGGCCCCATGCAACTCAGCAAGACCCTGTTGCAAAATAAAATATGAAAAAAGGCTGGGGATGTGGTTCAGTGGTTGAGCACCCCTGGGTTCCGTCTCCAGTACCAAAAAAGAAGAAGAAACTGAGGGAGATGATACGTGTTTGCAACTTTATACTTCTACATTTGGGCTAATTTGTTGTAATAGTAATACAACGTTTTTATTAAAAAGTTTTATGGCAAAATAAACAAAAAAGAACCAAACCCAAATGCACACAGAAAGGGGCAGGAAGAGAAGTATCAGTTTGTATCCTATCAGCAATAGCTGAAAAAATAAAAATGTTTCCTCTGTTTCTCTGGAAAATATTAATTTTTCCTGTTAATCTCAACCACCAAAGGTTTCACACAAGCTTGCACATATGCATGATTTTAACACTTGGTTTTTTTTAAATGACTGAATCCCAGGTGTTAAACTCATAAATACATGAGATAGTAACATTTGATAAACTCCCCAACACAGTCAAATGCTTCCTTAACATTGTTCAGAGTTCAGAGTAGTCTATGCAGAAATTAGTTCCCTAAAAAAGCACAAAGCTTCTTATAGCTATCTTATAGCTTCATGGTTGTCATTTCTAATTTCCTAGAGGCAACAAGTATTTTGTCTTGAAGTGAAAATCCAAAGGCACTCAAACATGAATATTAATTGACGCCCCATTTAAATTATAAACCTCCATATAAATTATAAATCAATGTAAGAGTTCAACAGTGAAAGAATAAAAAATAATTATAATGCCACTAATATTTGTTGAGTGTTACTATGTGTCAAATGCATATATGCACTTTAGAAAGATAACTCTATAAACAATAATAGCACCATTTTAATTTTTTTTTTTTTTTTTTCAGTACTGGGGATTGAATCTAGGTCCTTGTGCATGCTAGGCAAGTGTTCTACCACTGAGCTATATCCCAGGTCTTTATTTTATTATTTTATGTAATTTTATTATTTTATTTTTTCATTTCATTATTTTGAAACAGGATCTTGTTAAATGGTCAAGGCTGTCCTCAAACTTGCGATCCTCCTGCGTCAGACTCCCAAGTAGCTGCAATTATAGGTGTATAACAACCACCTCCCCATTAATAGCCCCATTTTACAGATGAGAACATTGAGATCTAAAAAAAGTTAGTAGCTTGCCCAAAATCTTTCTGCTGGCATTTGGAAGAGAGAGACGGACACATGGGCAGTCTGACTCTCAGGCTCTAGTTCTCTATCACGACTTTGTATTATTCCCCTCAGGTGAATGTTGAGTTGTCCAGAGGAGAAAATGGTTCATAGGTGCTAACGAGGCCAGAACCATTTCAGTGATAGAAGTCTTAAATTCATACACATTAAGAACAGTAGGGAGGTTCCAGTCACATTCGCTTACCCGAGTCACAAAGTGACCATGAAAGGAAAGGGCACCTTAAATAAGAAGAGATGACATGTGGAGTCCATGACACCTGATGGCTTCTGAAAGAGTCCCTTTAGGCCGCTGCCTGGGCTTACCCGCAGAGAACTACACTCGAGGGGTGCTTGTCAGCATTTCCTGTCCTCCTCTGTGCTCACCACGAAGCCAACGAGGGCTCAGGACACCCTTTCATTAGAAGGCCCCACTCTGTGTTTTCCGTGCATTGCCCCCTCTCTTATGGAATGGCTTTTACAAGTGCCCACAAAATAATTTAGTGCCAGGAAACAAGTCTCTCTCTCCTCTCACAAGCTGGTTTGTTTCCTTTTAGCAAACAATAAGAATTATATAACCCTTTGTTTCTCACATTTTTGTTTTGCCTTTCAGGAAGTACAAGATAAATTTCATACTTAATTAAAATAATCATGTTTGCCAAAGTTTCTGGTACATTTGTTTTCATCTCTCACTTTCACGGGTTTATTGAATTTTTTTATTGTAAGCTATTTCAAATCCTTTTAAAGTAGGAAACATAAATTATGAATAGAATAAGTCTCTCTTCTGCTTCCCACATAAAACCGACTCTCTAATCCAGCAAATGGCTAGAAGCCCAAGAGTCAAACCAGAGTTGTCCCTTTCCTTTAGTCAATAACCTTGTTCTAGAAATCCAACCACCTTAATGAGTATTTGTGTACTCTTCCTGCTCTTTACAACCCTATTACGCTGTCTTCGTCTGGCTGTTTTCATTGTAATGTTTCCATTTTAATCTTCCTGCTTTCATTCGCAACCTCTCTCAACCTGTCCTCATGTATTCTTCTCCTCCACCATCTAAAAGATTTCTAACACAGTCTCTTTCATCTGGCTCAAAATTCCTCAATGACTCCCTATTACTGAGAGAAGCCTCTATTACATCATTCATATACCACGTAAGAACTTGCCCCTCACCGGGTGTCATGATGCACGCCTGTAATGCCAGCAGCTCAGGAGGCTGAGGCAGGAGGATCAAGGGTTCAAAGCTAGCCTCAGAAATTTAGTGAGGCCCTAAGCAACTCAGCAAGACCCTGTCCATAAATAAAATATAAAAAGGGCTGGGGATGTGGCTCAGTGGTTGAGTGCCCTTGGGTTCAATCCCCAGCACCACTCCCCCCCTCCAGAAAAAAAAAAAAAAAAAGAATGGGCCCCTCTATATTTACTTAGTCCTATTACACTCACTTCTTTTCCCCTAAAGACCTTCCAAAGCTACCTGCTCCCCTCGCAGGGTTGCTCACCGCAGGACCTGGCGCCAGCATTCATCCAGCTGTTCGTACCCTGAACCTTGCAGTATACACAACTCCTCCTGTGTCACACTCCCCATCCAAGCATCAGCAGGCCCTGTCGGCTTCACCTGACAGTATTGTCAGATGCTACTGCCTTGCACCACCTCCAGTCTATCATCACCTGACCTATATCACCAGTATCTATCACCTGGACCACTGCAACAGCCTTCTAACTGACTTCTCCGATTCCACCACCAAACCCCCTAACATACACTCTCTATACAGGAACCACCAGTTGCCCTTTGAAGACGTATTTACTCATTTATCATGGCCCGTCTCCCTCATTAGAACACAGGCTGCATGTGGACAGACTTCTGAGTGATTTGTAAGTGGCTATATCCCCACAGCCTAGAAAAACGCCCGGTCTATTGCCAGCACTCAGGAGATACTTGAAAAATGAAGACACAAATGATAATTCAACAAAACCAAACTATTTGTAACTCTCAAAACACCTCGGGTTCTGAAATGCTTCTGGGCCACCAGCAATAGAGAATTATAACAACGCAAGGCCTAAAGTCATGACAAATGTCTGCCATAGAGCATGGGCGCCCACTAATGTAATATCTTCTCCATGGCGGGAAGCAGGCTACCATGGTCCTCGAAGGCAAAACCCAGGCCTCACACTTTGGATTGCTCGCCACCAGCATGACCAGTGAAAGAGTCCTGTGTTTCAGATTTAGAACTTGAGCCAAAAGAAGTTCAATATTCCTGGAAGCTAAGCCAGGCCTTCAATGCCCTCGATGTTTATTATCAGAAGACCCAAGCACAATACACACCTTTACGCAAAATAAAACTGCAGTTAGTCATCATAGCCAAAGCAATAAAACTGGTAAAAATAGACTTCAAAATCAATACCCACATACCTGCTTGTTTAGCTTCAATACAGGCAATACTTATTTCTTCTTTCAAATCCCGGTTCTCATTGGCTATTGCTTCACCAACTTTGACAAATCTTCCAACTGCCAGGTTGACGGCTTGTCCTACACGCTGAATTGCTTGCAGAGTTTTATCAGACTTTTTGGTGTTATCTTTATGATTAATAAGTGTGGTGATCTAAAAGTAAGATAAAAGCAACTGGCTTTAATTCTTTTTTTCATCAAGACATACTATTTGTATTTATAAATGAGAAAGAGCAGAACAATTCAAGACATAGATACAAAGATCAAATCAGGGTAACAAGTATGTCCACCTCCTCAAACATTCATCATTTCTGTGACAGGTATGTTGTTAAAAGTTTATGCTTGAGACCAGGCTTTTCTTTCTTATTTGTTCTTTCAGTCATACATGACAGTAGAATGTATTCTGACACATGATACACACAATGGCGCATACCTTCCCATTCTTGTGGTTGTCCTTGATGGAGTTACACTGGTCACGTATTCATGTATGGATATTGGAAAGTCATGTCCGGTTCTTTCTGTCTTTCCTGTTCCCATCCCTCTTCCTTTCCTTTCATTCCATTCTGTCTAATCCAAAGAACTTCTGTTCTTCCCTACCTCCCACATTGTGTATTAGCATCTGCACATCAAAGAGAACATTTGGCCTTTGGTTTTCTGTGATTGGCTTATTTCACTAAGCATAAGAGTCTCCCATTCCATCCATTTACTGGCAAATGCTGTAATTCCATTCTTCTTTAAGGTTGAGTAATAGTCCATTGTGTCTATACAACACATTTTCTTTATCCATTCATCTGTTAAAGGGTACCTAGGTTGGTTCCATAGTTTAGTTATTGTGAATTCTGCTATAAACATTGATGTGGCTGCGTTACTATAGTACACTGATTTTAAATCCTTTGGGTATATATACGAAGGAGTGGGATAACTGGGTCGAATGGTGGTTCCATTCCAAGTTTTTTGAGGAATCTCACACTGCTTTCCAGAGTGTTTAAACCAATTTGCAACCCCAACAATAACGTATGAATATACATCCTTGCTAACACTTGTTGTTATTTGTATTCTTGATAACTGCCATTCTGACTGGAGTGAGATGAAATCTCAGTGTAGTTTTAATTTGCATTCTCTAATTGAACTAGTTTTAACTTTATCTCAACATTTTGTTTTAAGTTATATTACAAGGACCAAGAAAATCAAGCCCAGCATATTGGACTAGCCCAATGGATTAAATCAATAATGTTACATGTTTCAACCCAGGGACATTCAGCAAAGTATCTTGCATCATTCCTCAGGACAATACTTGCATTGATTACAATCCCAAGTGCACCTGAGGGCAATTATCTGGGGCACACAGTTCCAGTAACTCTCCAGATCTTTCAAAAAATCTTAGGAGAAAAGCAGGAGAGAATAGATCATTACATTCCCATAACTCACAGAACACCAAGTACTTCAGGTCCAGTTTCCTTTGCCACGTCCTGAGCAGCTATGAGGGTGGCGCGACCATCTTCCCCTCGTTCCACTCCATGGCTGACCTCGGTGCATAGGTCGTATGAAGTTGTACACGTGTCATACGTGGTTACAGAATTAACTGAATACTTAGAATGACCAGCGTAGTCTATTTTCTACCTCTCTAAATTTTGCTGCATCAGTCTCAAAGTCAATGAAATATCAAGGTTGTAACACTTGTTCCCGGGCCCCAACATTAAAAAAAAAAAAAAAAAAAAAAAAAGATGCCAAGCTCAGCTTACTGCAACAAATATAAATCTTTCAAAATATTCAGAAAATTAATAGCTGAACTATAAATATAAAAATATTTATTAAAGAACATTGTATGAGGACTTGGGATGATGTTCAGTGGTTGAGTATATTTCTAGCATGCATGAGGGCCTGAGTTCAAGCCTCAGCACCAAAAAAGGAAACAGAAAAGAAAGGTACATGAAGAAACAGATCCCAACTAGTAAATGTATGTAGAATTTAACTTTGAAATTATTTATATGGCATATTAACAAAGACTACAATAGAGAATGAAGAGAAGAGAAAGAAATTCACTCATATCCTTTGAAAAGAAATTAGTATGTGCAATGCACTTTATATGTCAAGGTATTAATAATTTAGAAGAGAAAGGCCTAGATTTGAATCTTATTTCTGCCATTATCAAAATGATCTAGCAAAATGTCCTTAATCTCTCTAAATTTCCACATCTACAATGTTTTCCAACATAGTTTTAATATCTACTAGATGCCCTGAAGATGCATGGGTGAGTAAAATTCATACAATCCATTAGGTTTATAGTATAAAATGCCAGTAATTCAATCACACAGAATGTATTTGTTGTGCACTACCATATGCCAAGTAAAATTCTACTAGGCAATGATGAAACAGCATTGAAGAAAAAAGAAAAAACCCTTGCTGTCATGGGGTGGCATTCTAATGGGGGAGCTGGGGAGACAAAATAAATGGGTCATAAAAAAAAACTTCACGGTACATGCTATGCAAAATGTTAAAATAGGCTCATTTGATTTAAAGTATCTGTGTAGCTGCCTGAGATTGGTTCATCTTCTTTCTATGACAAAGAGAAATTTAAGCAGAGATCTAAATAGTAGCAAGTAGCCAGGCTGGCGAAAACCAGGAAATAGCATTCTAGGGAGCAGCAATGGTCAGGGGCAGGGGCAGGGACAGGAATGAGCCTGTCTTGTTCAAGGAAGGAAGTCAGACCAGAAGTGGTCAAAGCACACTGAGCAAGGAGGCAAGTGTAAAACCAATGTCCAAGAGATGGAATGGGTGGGAACTAGCCATGGAAGGCTGGGAACTGGAGCCAAGAGTTCAGGTTCGATTCTGTGTATCACAGGAAGCTACCGAAAGGCTTTTAAACAGGAAAGTGGTGTGATCTCTGGAGTGGTATTAAAACGTGTTCATGAATTCTCTCATTCTTCTCCCTTCCAAAGGTGGAACCTTGTTCCTCTCTCCTTGAAGGTGGGTTCAGCTCAATGAATAGACCAAAGTGGAAGTAATGGAGTACTTCTGAGGCTAGGTCATGGAACACACCCTGACTTTCATCTCACTTGCCCACTCTTTGGGATCAGTGAGAGTAGGGGAAAAAAAAACAGCTGCCATAACAAGGAGGCACTCAAGCAAATCCATGGAGAGCCCCACAAGGTGAGGACTTTGGACAACAGACAGAAAAGAACAGAGGTCTCCTGCCAAAGCCAGATGAGCAAACCTGAGAGCAGATCTCCAGCCCCAGTCAAGCCTTTGGACCACTACAGGCCCAGCTAAACATCTTTTTAGCAATTTCATGGTAGACTTGAATTCAGAACCACCAGGTAAACCACTCCAGAATTCTTGGTCTACAGAAAGTATGAGATAATTGTTGTTTTGAGGCACCAAATTTGGGGGAATTTGTTCCACGTTGATGGATAACTAATACAAATTCTGGAGTAATGCTATAACAAAACCTAAAATGTAAAAATATCTTTGAAATTGGGACGTGGAAGTTGAATGGACTTTGACAGGTAAGTAAAAGATACAAGAGTGCATGGGGGGTGTAGTCCAGCAGTAGAGCACTTGCCTGGAATGCAGAGGCCCAGGGTTTAATTCCCAGAATCATTTCTTTCTTTTTTTTTTTTTTTTAACCTAGAAGAGCATTGAAAAAACTTTGTAGAAGCATAATAATTGGGGGGCATTACTCCATTTGGATTGCCATAACAAACTATCTTACACTGGGTGATTTATAAACAACAGAAATTCATTAGATAGAGTTCTGGAAGCTAAGAAGTTCAAAGTTAGGGCTCCATAAGATTCAGTGTCTGGTGAGGGCCAGTTCTTTGTGGATCATGCCTTCTAGGTCTTGGCATGGCAAGAAGGGAAAACAGTCTCCCTCAGCCTCTTTTATATTAGTCCCATTCATGACTTAGTCACCTCCCAAAAGCTAATAATATAGCACCATGGCAGTGAAGTTCCAAGATATCAATTGTGGGAAGAAACCAAATCATTGCAGAAGTTATAAGAGAAAGTTTAAAGAAAAGTGAGAAAAATCTCAGTGGAAAATGGAGAAAAAGAGACCCTTCTTATGGAGTATGAAAAGAAGAAAAGTATATCTAATGAACTCAGTGATCTAACTAAGGAGATGTCAAAGCAGATTTTGAAGGTACTATCTGGCTTCTTCTGCTGGTTACAGTAAAATTCAAGAGAAAAGAGAAGTTAAAGAAAACACTGTTAAATAAAAGCAGGCCAGAACTTGCTCAGTTTGAAAATTCATAGCCAAATGGCATACCATGCTAATATTAAGAATGGCTTCTAGGCAAAAAATATAATCTGTCAAGAAAGCATCATCTAAAAATGAAACTATAGGTGTGACTATAAAATCTCATGCTACAATCTTAGCATGATCCAAGGAAACAAGTTTCCTAAGAAGCTTAGAGTTTTTGTCTCTAAGCAGTTCCAGCAGAAACCCAGTTAGAGAAGAGCTTATCTCAAGGAGACTTGTGGATATGGCTTTTGTCTAATACTCTGAGTCCACTATGACTCCGAGACTAACAAATATAATTATGTTGGCAGAAACATCAGCAACCTGGACAGAAAAAGACAGATCAATACAAAATGAAAAGGAGCTTTTATACCCCCAAGCATCCATGGGCAAGGAACAGGCTGAGAAAACTATCACTGCAAACAAGGGCTACCTTTCATGAAAAAGGACAATGACAACAGGATGGCAAAAGGAGGAGGCAACACCAAGGGTGATGAAAAACCATTTCCAGGACTTGAGTCCAAACCAAGGAACTACCAGTCTGTGCCCAGGAGAATTTCAGAAGGCTATAAGCCAACAGTTCCTAGTCTCCCCATTTCCTATTTGCCCCCTAAAAAAAGAGAGAAGTGTCGATAGTGGTTGTTATTATTTTGGAGGGAACAGAATCCTTTCTTCAAAATAAACTAAAAAACAAAATAAAATAAAAAATTACCTAAAAGCCAGCACCTTGAGATTAGACCACTCAGGACTGTGAAAAAGACATTGCTGTTGTTTAAGATACCTGGTCTATGGTCTTTTTCTTACAGCAGCCCAAAGTAAGACAGTTATTTATATGAAGTTTTGAATTTTCAGTGATAAAGGAAAGATCCCATAATTGGGCTAAAATACCAACTATTGTTCAGTTCCCAAGCACACACTTGGCTTTCACTGCAAGCATCCTCCCCAGTGCATAATTAGGTGTGGCTGTCTTCCTCTTATTCAAAGCAGTGTGGATAACATTTGATCTAAATACAGATATGCCTTTACAACTGACATTTAGGGGCGCTAAGTCGACTCAATACATTATTATTAAAAGAACTACATATGCTGGGTGCCATAGCACACACAGGCAATTCCACCTACTCAGGAGGCTGAGGCAGGAGGATCACAAGATTGAGGCCAACCTGGGCAACTTAGCAAGACTTTGTCTCAAAATAGAAAATAAATAAAAAGGGGTGCTGGAAGTGTCGCTCAGTGGTAGAGCACTTGTGTTAGCATGTGTAAGGTTTTCAATCTTGAAAACCACAAAGAAAAAAAAAAGATTTAATTAGCTCCTAAAATTATTTTCAATCTTGTATAAAAAGGAAGTTTCAAAAGTTATACATGATTTGGTTCAAAAGAGAAAATGGAAAATATAGGAAAACCTCAGGAAATAAAAATCACTAATAATCCTACAACACCATGGGCATTTTGGCATATTTCTTTCCAGTCTTATTTTCTAAATATACAAACTTAAATATACAGTTTTATGAAATTTAAATTAAATTTCAATTTCCTTATGCAAAAAATAAAACTAGCTAAGATTTATTAAGCACAACAGTACTAGGCACTAGAGAATGTTTTACATGTGTCCATTCATTTAATGCTTACATCTCTAGTATCTAATAGGTGCATGCTATTATTACCCTCATTTTACAGATAAAAAACCTGAAATCTGAAGAGATTAAGAATTTGTCCAAGGTCACAAAGCTAGAAAGCTGTCTACACTATTAATCACTGCAATGTCTCTCTTACCTACTAGGATTCTACCGAGGATCAAGGGGGAAACAGCTTTGAAAATTATGTCAAATAAAATTTCAGCTATTACTTTTGAAAAATAGGCAGCATATTAATTAAGAGTCACAAGTTGGAACTGCCTGACAAATCCTAGAGAATGTTCCAGAGAACAACTACATGAGCCAGAAAAGAAGGCAGAGAAGGCATCCCATGGGGAAAGAAAGAAGAACTGATGTATTAAAGAATTTTGCAATGGAAGAAAAGAATATGTAGGACTTACTTGCTACCTTCTGACAAAGTGTGTCAAGAAATACAAATTACTAACAAAGTATAACCTAGCAGTTAAAAAGCATGGACTTTGCCTGGGTTTGAATCCTGGCTCTGCTACATGACCATGCAGCCAGTTCTTTCTGTGACTGTTCTCATCTATAAAAATGGGGATAATAATAGCATCCATCTCATAAGGTTACAGTGTAGAAAAAATAAATGAGTGAATATAAAATCCTGTATTTAAAAGAGTGACTATTACACAATAAGTACCACCTAATTGTTAAACATCATTACACTGATTAGATTTCTAGAATCTGTTCTTTCCTGATATTTGTGATGTTTTTAATTTGTAGAAAAACTGACAGCCAATCCTAGATTGAAAAGGACTTTTTTTAGTTTATTTATTTACCTGCAGAGAGGCAAGAGAGCAAATGAAGGAAGCCAGGAGGAAAGAAAGAACAAAACCAATTCACTGTTTGAATTTTGTTTTATCTTTGCAATTAAAAACACTTATCTATGTACATAAATCAGCAAAGTGCAGAGAAGGCCCCTCATCTACTCTCTCCAGCTGCAACTCACTGAAACAAGGACTCTCAATGTTTCCAAGGTGACGCAGAGAGAAATGGGAAACTGAAATGAGCTACCTGCAACATGTGCAGGGTCTAGAAATGGTGAATGAAGGAAATCTACCACAGACAGGAAAAGACTAGTAGGGAGTAGAATAACATTCCACACCAGGGTGGAGCTCTGTGGCAGAGATCCTTCTTCCCTTCCTGGGATAGAAACATTTTAAGACCTGGAGTGTGAGTTTTGACAGGAAGAGATTATTAAAGGAGATGGGTAGTTGCTGTGCAGAACAGATCTTTGGTTCTTAGTCCAGGACTTTTCAAAAACTGAATGATAAAATATGCAACAGAAAAGTATATGTAATATAAATACACATAGTTTAAAAACATGAAAAGAAGACCCAAGCACCCACCACCAAGTTCAAGGGAACAATGCCAAATCTCTGACAGCCCATGATCCTCTTCCTCCCTCACCCCAGAGGATACCACCTGATTTTGCATTCATTACTCTCTTAAAACTGTTGCACATATGGTGTAGCCTTAATGTATGGTTAAATTTCACCTGGTTTTGAACCCTAATTTTTTTTCATTCAACACTGTTTCATCCATATTGATAATTATAGCTGTGGTTCATTTTACTGGCACAAAGTATCTTACTGGATGAACACAGCACGATTTCTTTAGACATTCTACTGTTAAAAGACATCTGGGTGGGTTCTGGTTTGGGGTCATTTCAAGTAAAAATGCTCTCCCTATTCCTAGCAATTTCCCTAATATATTTTTCAGGGGCTTCTCTGGGGATATAGACTTACAAGTGGAATCACTGCGCCATTATAATACCCACTTTTATACCAGTTTACATTTATTTTTTGTTTATTTTTATAGTGCTGGGGATCAAACCCAGGCCCTTGCCCATGCTAAGCACACACTCCACCACCGAGTTACATCCTCGCCCCCACCTTCAATTTTAATAGATTACCACAAGCTGTTTTCCAAAATGGTTGTGACGTTAACATTTCCATCATCTCCACCTTCCCCACCAACACTTGTTTTCATTGTGGTTTATATTTCTAATGAAATTGAACTTCTTTGTAATGATCTTTAATCCATTTATTTCCTTTTTTGTAAGATAACGATTGCTTTTACTAGCTTTCAACAGCTAATCTTTTTATTTTTGATTCATTGAAGCACTTTATTCTGGGTTACTCATCATTTCTTGGCTGGCTGTGTTGTAATTATATTCTCTCACTTTATGGCTTATCTTTTCACCTTTATAATGTCTCTAAATTTTCATTTTTGAGGTATGGGATTAAACCCAGGGCTTTACATGTTAGGCAAACACACTAACATTAAGCTATATCTCTAACCCTTTTTATGTTTTATTTTTGAGACAGTGTCTCCCTAATTTAGTTGCCCAGATTGACCTCAAACTTGAAATCCTCCTGCCTCAGACTCCAAAGTAGCTGGGATTACACTAGTGGCTTATCACGATTATACCTGGCTTATAATATCTTTCAATGAACAAAGGTTCTTCATTTTAATACAGTCAAATTTATTAACCTTTTCTTAATTTATACTTCTGGTGTAGTAAGAAATCCTTTCCCACAATAACATAGTAACAACATTGCCCTATTTTTTCTGTGTTATAAGTCTTTACTTTCATATTTATATATCTAATCCATCTGGAATTGTTTTTTTTTGTGTGTGTGTGTGTGTGTGTTTATTTTCTTTATTTCTATTTCTTGTTTTGTTTTGTTTTTGCTTTCTTGTTTCTTAGAAACATATTTTATTTATATATGGTACTGAGAATCAAACCATTTTTTTTTAACATGGTGCAAGACAGAGATCTAATTTCGTGTGTTTTTATTTAGATAAATTATTAGTCTCATTTTTTAAAGTTCTTCCTTCCCCTACTGTTCAGCTGTCATTTACCAAGTCTCAGTGTAATGGATCTGTTCCATGTAGCTCTATTATATTTTTTCTAGTTTCATTTGTCCTCCTTGTTCTTATTTTCACATTATAACTTTATAATAAGTCTTGAAATCTGGCAGAGCA
Organism: Sciurus vulgaris; assembly: GCF_902686455.1. Lineage (NCBI taxonomy): Eukaryota > Metazoa > Chordata > Mammalia > Rodentia > Sciuridae > Sciurus > Sciurus vulgaris. The sequence continues at coordinate 66,226,510 of NC_136476.1, forward strand.
AGTCCACCCACCTGTTTCCCTTCTCGCTATTCTTGGTCATTTGTTCTTTCATAATTTTAGAATTATTTTAATCAAATTATACCTTAAAATCCTGTTGAAATTTTAATTGGAATTACATTTAAATTTGTAGATCAATGAAGGAAATTGAAGTATGTTTACAACTTCATGTCAATCTAGACATGAACACAGCGTTTTTCCCCTCATTTATTTAGCTCTACTTTAGATTTTATAAAAGTTTTGTCCTTCCAGAATGTCCTTGAAAACAAACATTCTTATCAAAAAAAAAAAAAAAAAAAAAAAGTTTTAAATTTTCTCCATTTAGTTTGGTATCACTCTTTTGAGATACACATTTCCCCCTTCTAGGAAACTAATATTTTGCTCTCTTGTTATTATAACTGGCTTTAGAAGTACTTTTTCTGTTTATTATTTAATAATATTATTAATATTTTTAATTGTCAATGAACCTTTATTTCATTTATATCTGGTGCTGAGAATCAAACCCAGTGCCTCACACATGCTAGGCAAGCACTCCACCACTGACCCCCAACTCCAGTCCTTCTGTTTATTATTAAGGTAGAAAAATAAAATTGATTTTAATATTCCATATTCTGTGAATTCGCTAAACATTTCTAATTTTATAAATTATTCATAGCCTCTTTTAAACTTTCTATGTAGATAATAATATCATAATGACACTTGATTTTTCCTTTCCTATCTCTATACCTTTTATTTCTTCTTCTTATTGCACCTGCTAGGATTTTCAGTACAGGTTGACTAGAAGCTGTGATAGTCAATAGTCAATTATAGTTTTAACAGAAATGTTTGTTTTAAATCTGATTGTTGCTATGATGTTAACTGTAAGTTTTCTGTAGATACTGTCATGTGAAAGAAAGTTTTGTTTTTTTCTACTAGCTTGCTAGGTACTCTAGATCATGATTAGAAGCTGCATGTAACTGAATGCCTTTTCTGCATATAGTTATGAACATATATCTTTTCTAGTCTGTGAAGACATAAATTGTACACATTTTTCTAATACTGACATAACCTTGCATTCCCAGAATAAGATCTATAACTTGGAGAGTCAAAAAAGGTGAGACTAAATCAAAACAGAAACTATGTACTTGAAATTGTACAGTGCTAAACCTTGTTTATTTACCTCAAGACCCTGTCTCTTCCAAAGCATCAGTCCTGATTCATCCATGGCTTGGCTTTGCTTTTCTTCTCTCTCTCTCTCTCTCTCTTTTTTTTTTTTTTTTTTTTTTTTTCCTTTCTGAGACAGGGTCTGGCTAAGTTGCCTAGGCTGGCCTGGAACTTTTTGATCCTTTTGCCTCAGCCTGGCAGATAACTGGGATTACAGGTGTGCACCATCACTCCCAGCTACCCATGACTTCTCTGAGTTCTCAGACCACTTACTCTTGATGATGTTCATTTGATACCTAGAATGGGATATTCTATACATGTCCTATTTACCAACTGGAATATATGCCCCTTAAAAAGCAGCAACTAGTAAGCACATAATAAATCCTTGCTTACAAGTATTTAAAATATCCTGGTGTGGATGAGATATAAAAAAATTAGTTAAGTAACAATGCAGCATCCTTAGAAAAATAAGACTTCTACATGAGGTTTTTAAGGAGCTGAAGTTTTAATGTAACACTGAAACTTTCAAATCATTCTAAATTGTACTTCATAGTTTCCTACCCGCCTTGTTAACAGAGTATTGTAGCCATGCTTTTAACACATTTTTTGATGTTAAGTAAGACTTAACTTTTTCTTGTTGAGGACAATTATTAGGACTATCAGTTATGGTATTATGACATCTCTGCATAGCTGTGCAGTACCTAACATGTGGGATGCAGAAACTAAGCCATGGCCCTGTACAAGACTTAAAGGGGTGGGGGTGGGAGGGTGGGGCAGAAACAGAGATGGAGGTATTTTTCTTCTGTGGCACTGACCTCGAGTTAACTCTCAGTTACCATTCACTTTCCTCCTCTCTTCTCACCCTTTCACCCCAGAATTATACAATGTAGCTCCTAGGACTCACAGGTTTTAAGCAGTGATACTATAAAAAGTTACCATTTCTACAATTTATAAACTGAACCCCTTGTTTTTGCCACTGTGGACATTCTGTACATACTACAGCTGACCTCATCACTGCCTCTACTCTCCAGAGGGTACACGGCATACAGTAGTAGCTAAACACACAGATCTGGAGCCATGCTGCCTGAATGCAAACCCCACTTTGGCACTTGGGAGTTGAAAGTCCTAATGACAAGTTCCATGATTTTGCTATTCCTTAATTTCCTTCTCTGACTTATGAAAATAAATATCTACCTCACAGAATTGTACTAAGAATTAAATGAATTAATATTTCCAAAGTGCTTAGAACATAGCCTAACATATAATATGGAATAAGTGGATAAAATACTATAAACTCCATTGCTCTCCTGTCTCTTACTTCCATTGTTTCTCATTTTTTTTGTGGTTGTCCTGGTGGTGGTCTTTTAGGAGAAGGAAAGATGGAGACAACACTGAGGGATCCCAGCACTTCTTCCCACTGATCAGTGCCTCCATCAGACAGGAAGGGGAGGAGTGTCAGGTGTGTCAATGCTCCATTAGTCATGGGAAACAGGTGAAGAAATTGGGGCTGTGTATTTAAATATCAGCATAACAGGAATCTAGGGACAAGTGTGACTGCCGTTTTCAAATGCTTGCAAGGCTGGGATGGAGAAACGGGAGTATTTTAAATTCTACAAACAGTTACAGACTCCCCATCACTGAACATGGTTAAGCTGGGTACTGGTGGCCAGGTGTCAAGGATGCTCTAAGCAAAGAATTTTTTTAATGCAGAGTCGGATTTCTTGTTCTTCTAAAATCTTGGTAATCCTGGTATGAGTCACCAAGATGTTACAATCTAGGCATGAGTCACACATCACCAATGCACTGCTTAAGAAGGCACAGAATTCTTCAGTCTCCACAGTGCTTGGCACAGTACCACAGATCTAAGTGAGGAATTCTAGTCCTCGGGCTATGTATACCTCAGCTCAGAGTTACAAAATCTCTAACACTAAGTGTATCAGCTAGCCGATTCCAGACTTCTGTTATAATCGACAAATACAATAATGCAATACAATAATGGGACTTGGCAAAAAGGTGTGCATCTGGATTAACTCTGAGGCAGTCCTTCCCGTCACTCTTCCCACACGCCGGACAAACGCAGACAGAAGTGGGCAGGCAGGTCCAGGGAGGCCGGGGTGAGTGAGGGCTGGGCGAGCCCGACGGCAGGGGAAGGGGACAAAGGCCTCTGGAGAGCACGCTGGACTGGGAGGCTGGTAGGAATGACCCAGCTCGTGCAAACAGCAGGGATTCTGGCCTGGGACGCGAACCGCCGACAGCAACTGGCCGCCCAACTGCACTAGCCAGGTCCTGGGTGCCGGGGGGCCCCGCAGGGGTCCTCTCTGCCCCCGGGCTGGGCCGGGGGCTCCCGGTGCCTCAGCCGCGCGACGGGCGCTGGGCACCGGCGGAAAGGCACCTGCAATGCAATGCTCTGCACCGCGGTCCCGCAGCCTCGCTGCTCAGCCCACCGCGCCGGGCAGCCGAGTCTCGGGCCGTCACGGCCTCCGCCCGCCCGCGATCCCGCTCGGGAGGTCGGACCCCGGCCGCAGCACGCGCGCGGAAAGTGGGGCAGCGGCTGCCTCCCGCCCCGCCTGGCCCGCCCGGGTCGCGCGAGCTGCCGCCGCCATCGCGGGCCGCGCTGGAGGGAGCAGAGGGGCCGCGCCGGGCGCCACTTTACCTGAGAAACCAGAGGGAGCAGAGTCTGCTCCACCGACCGAGTTTTGATCTCGAGTCCCGAGTCGAAGGCGAAGCCCGACGGACAGGAGCCGTGGACTGCCCCCGCGCCGGCGGGGCCGGGACAGGCAGCCATGGCCCTCGGTCGCTCTTGCAGTCGGCGCTGCGCGGCGGGCAGGCAGCCCGCTGCCAGTCAGCCCGCGGGTCTGCGGCCGGGGCTCAGCACCCGCGCAGCCCGAGGCTCCGCCCCCGCAAGCCCCGCCCCGGGCCCAACCCCCAGCAGGCCCCGCCCCCAGCCTGCCCCACTGCCTCGGCCCCGCCCCGAGCCCCAAGGACTCGCCTGCTCTCCGCAGCCCACCCCTTAGCCCGGACCCCGCCCCAGCAGGGCTCCGCCCTCTTTCCTCCGCGGTGGGCGCCCAATCTCTTTGCGAACCTGGAGAAGCAAGACACATGAGTCTCCCAGGAGAACAAGGTCCCCAGCAAAGTTTCTCATCTTCCTGATAGATGACATGTCCGAAATCAATTCCAAATCCCCGCAAAAACCTCTGGAAGCTGCGCTGGGGTTGAAACTGCTAAAACAGAATCAGTCAAGTCAGGGGGCGGGGCCTCTCGTCTTCGAGTCTTCTTGGGAAGGTCCCTTTTCCAGCCTTATACGAATGTATTTCTAGTACTTGGGAGTCGGATCGAAAATGAAAACGTTTAATGATGCAATAAGGAATACCTGGGTACTCAGCAAGAAGATGGTATATCTTTCAGGCTGTTTATTCTCCCAAAGGGAATTAAACATGAAAAAAAACATTATTGTTCAACCCTATTACTTTTTAAATTACTTTTCAAAATTGATTTTTCTCTAGGCACAGAGCAGTTTCTTAACAGGTCAATGAATGCAAAGTTATCAGTTATCAGTGTATATTTCTGACTGAAGTCACTTACTGCCAAGGTTAAAAATCTGGTCTCTGAGCCCAAATTTAACTTAGAGTCCCTGTGACAGGAGGGAATGTAGAACACCCCTTACATTCAGGTTTCCAGAAACAAAGCCAAAGGGAGGTTGTCAGAAGCCCTCAGCCGGTGAAGGAGTTCTAGACTTCAGCAACTGATTTGAGGAGTATTAAGAACTGTTTGGTGAAGTATCACGTCTGCCAATGAGACACTGTCAGGGCAGAAAAGAATCTAAGGCTGCTTACTTAGTCCACCCTTACACCTTAGCGGGATCACTTCTCCATTCACTACCTCAGACTGATGAGCTGGATACCATCAACCTGAAGTGTTGGGAGCTGTTCCCCAAGCACTGTTGAAATGTGCTTTGCCAGAGTGCTTCCACTTGGTCCAGCTTCCTCTCCCGGAGCTGCATAAGCATCTTAGGCATTGAAGATAGCCAAGCTAATTTGTTCCCTTCATTCAAAAAGTAGTTTCTTAATTCAACTCTCTTCAGTTCCTATGTCTCAGTCATGCACCTCACCGTTTCCTTTCTACCACAAGACTACCTTTCCCCAGTGCAATGAGGGATTCGGCCACAGCTGGGGACCCTTAACATCTTTTTAAGGTGCCCAGCATCCACTCTCTAACCATCCCTCCCTCACCCAAGTTGAGCAAATTTCATAAAAATTCAGTGGGCACTGGTACCAAAGAGAGAAATTAGGATATAAGGCCTGAGAGAAAGATGGAGGTAATACACCTGAAGATCAAATTTCTCAAGAGACAAGAGGCTAAGGTTACCATTCAACACCAGTAATTTTATTTCAAAATATAAATATTTTACATTTTACAAAGAGGTTACATCAGTAGGTTGTCAGAGCAAGTTAAAGCTAAGAAACAGCATTTCTGTAAGAATAAAGAATATTTATTGTCATATTTGACTATGTGTACTTTCAAGCCATCTCTCCTTTGCCTGAGAATGTGGAGAGGACACATTTTCAAAGATTACATGAGCATTACAACTATATGTCCAATCTTAGTTTCACAATCAAATGGTATTTGAAATACACTCCAGTCACCTAAACAAGTGGCACTGCAAAGGACAAAGAAGGGTTTTCTCTGGGATAGCCACATTGAGAGTTCACATCTGGGTCTCTGCTATATAACAGAATTGGTATTTCATAAAAAGCTGAAATGATGTTACTTTAAGATTTGTCTCCATACCTTTCACTGTAAAATCTAAACCTAGTGAACAGGTGTGGATAAAAGAACTCTGGACTTGGAGTCAGAAGTTCTGCAACTGAATTCTGGCTCCATCCTTTTGTGGTCTAAACTTAGGAGAAAATCACACACACACACACAAAACTTTCAGAGCCTCCAGTGCCTCATCTGCAATGATTATAATACTGCCTAGCTCACAGGGTTGTTCCCTAAAGGTGTCTGAAAACTATAAAGTGCCATACAAGAACATTATTAAAATGTAATACCAATATATCACCACTGTATTTGCACAATACTTGATCCTTGAAAAACTTGCAAAATTAAACACAAATACTGATTTTACACACCATAAGTGGAAAAGAACCTCTATACTTTCAAGTATAGCTCTGAATGGCAAATATGCTTGCTTTCTAGTACCTCACTGAGATTTATTAATGATTTCAGAATATCACAGCAATACATTCACTATTCAGTATTTCCACTAGGGATATATTCTAAAAGAGCTGTAAACTTGATCAAGAGCTATATTACCAAGGGACCTGCTGTCCTTTGAAATGCTCAGAGAAAAGGAGGGGAGGGGGCACAATCTAAGGTCAGACAGTAGTTGTCACCTCTTATTAATTCACAATGTTATCATAGCATGTTAAGAACTCTTCAAAGTCCCAAGGAAAAGAAGCTCAGCATTCCTCAATGTTAACTGAGCATTGAACACACCCACACACACACACAAACAAGATTTTTCCTCTTACAACATCTATCAACATCTCTTGGAACTATTGCTATAAGAAAAACACTGCCAAAAGCTGCTTAATTACAAGGAAAGGAGTAGAGAAGGAGAACATGGACTAAGAGAAACAGAACTGTATTACATTCTGAATTCCATGTCAGACAAACTACTTTCACCTAGGCATTTGTTTCCTTCCCTAGAAAATGACATGATTGCCTGATTATATGCAACCCATTCTAGCACAGTATTTCTATCACTCTAGTAGACAGGACATCTTGATTTACAATTTTTGTGTTTATCAAAAAAAAAAAAAAATCTTCTTAGTGGCTTCAGATATGTTTATTTTCTTTAGGGTCTCAATAATCAATGTTAATGAAATGAATGTATTTTGATGATAAAATGTATAAAGACAAGAAATTGATAAAAATAAAAAGTACACATTCTTAGCTGGAAGTAGCATTTGGGAGCACGTTGCCAGAAGGTATTTCCACTGTGAAAAGGGCTCTCTCAGTCCTACTGTAGAATTCTTGTAAGGGTGCTGGGAGAGCTTCAGAGGGGGCTTATAAGGTCAGGACTGAATGTTCCAAGTCTTGAGGGGTTTTAAACATAAATCCTCAGGATGAAAGTTCTGAATAGCTCACCTGAATCAATTTGCTCTAATCTACCCCTCATGGCCTGAATTTCTGAGTATTCTAGCCCAGCAGGTCACATTCCTGAAGCACTAACGTAAGCAAGGTGGGAACTAGAGGTACTAGAAAGTCCTGATAGGTCATAATGGGTTCATGTTAAGACCAAGGTTAGTCAGAAGACCTCACCTGCAAACCCTGAGGCAGCCCTTTAACTGGAATAAGCAGCTGCCAATTCCAAAGGCTACAGAGTTCATTTAAATACAGGGTCTCCATGTAACATGTTTTGCCTATCTTTCCACAGTTAAGAGTCAATCCACACTAGTCTTCCAGACCAAGGAAAAACTGCTAGTTAATTGCCTCTCATGAAGAGGGGGTTAGAATATCTTGTAATTTTAACAATATCTTGTAATTTTAACAATATCCAGACTAGCATTTAAGGCAGTCAAACAGAAATTGTCCAGGAACAGAATGTGGAATTCAAAAAGGACTTAAAGGACATGGAACTTATGCTGAAGATTCTATGCCTTGTTATGGCTTGGAGAAGACAGGAGCATCTCTGTGTGCAGAGCTTTTATCTCTCCCAACACCCACACCTTCAGTTTACAACTGAATGGTGAACCTTCAAATAATCTTTAATAAATCTATACAACACAAGATGCTTGGACAGTTTTCTGTCCTCGGTATTTACTGAAGCTACATCTACTTTGTTGACACATTGTTCCTAGGGAAACTTCCTCTTTCTGTGTTAAATTTTGAAGGAGATTCTTTGGGACAAGTTATCGTTGAGACCTGAACTTAAGATTCCTACCTTGTCACACCATCTGATCTCTATCTACATCCTGTGAAAATTCTATGAAATCTCCCTGTGCCTGAGGGCACATGCTGGGGTGCCTCTCTCTAGTTCTGATTTCCCCGGCTGGTGGACTGACCCAGTCCTTAGGCTGTTGCTGTAGCAACAGAGCAGTTCAAGTTTCATGATCAGGACTGTGCAGCACTCTGGGGCACCTCTGCTCCAGATATTTCAGGGTGGTATTACATCACTGCTGCTAATTTTGGCAGCTTGAAACTATTCACTTACAGCTCATAGTTCCTCTCTAAGAACCCAGGAGTCATGCTAATATTTATCCCAGCAACAGTCATATATTAGCTCAAGTTTAGCCTCTTGCAATATCACTTTACACAACTAAAAGCATTTCGGAGGAACATAATTTATATACGCACACTAATTCATTGTGTATAGTATTTCCCTCTTATGAACGTGCTAATTACAGCTGTAAACTTACCAGTATATAGTTAAGGAACACAAATTTTTTGACCCTTTTAAGACAAAATTTTTAATTTAGTTTTACACATGATCTGGCTAAGATTTAAGATGAGAGCGCCTGCTTATGAGTTATCTCCTACAGCAGCACCCTGTACAGTTCCTGGCATGGAGCCTAGAGTAAGCAAACTCTTGAGAAATGTGCTAATGAACAAATAAATGAATCACTGAATAACTGACTAAAGGAGAGTTAGCTATTTAGTGGTCAAATCAAACACTTAATGGAATAGCAGGATATAAAAGTTAAAGGATTCATAATACAAATAAGAGATCCATAGGTAGTCTACTATACAACAACGGTTGAAAGACATCATGATAGCCTTTTCTAGATGGTTTTTTTTGTTTGTTTAAGTAGCATAAGAATATATTGAAGCAAATAAATTATCAACTTTATAGTGAAATGTTTAAGAAAAAAATAATTTCTACTTTTAAATGTTTTCCTTCAACATTACAAACTCCTTCTACTCCATACTCCTTTGAGAACAAAGGACGGGCCTGATGATTATTCTAAACGGTAGAAAGGGTCAAAGCTAAGGGCAGGGCCCCAGGCCCAGCACTACAGTTAAATGCAGGGCAATTCTGCAGGCATAACAAATGCCAACATCCTTTCTGGCTCACAGGACTGGGGAGCCTGCAAAACAGAGAAGGAACAGCAGAGTGTGCAGACTAAGGAGTCAGAAAGAGCTGAGGTCAAATCTCACTAAACTATGTGACTGCACTGGTCACTCTTCAGAACCTTACCTTCCCCATGTTGTAAAATAATAAGAAACTACATGAATACTAATGTGAAGTGGTTGTGAAATAATATGTGTAAAAGGACTGTATAAAATGTAAAGCACTATGCTGGTTAATGTAATATCTGAGATATTTAAGGAGTTACAATTCAGTTCAGCAAGCATTCATCTAGAGTCGTTATGTGCAAGGCACTGTGCTAAGTGACAAAATATAAATATAAAATTATACTGCTAAATAACGACCTGGCAGAGTTCCAAATAATTAAACGGGTAATACATTTAACAAAGCAGTACCACTACACCTGAGAGTTTTCACTTAAACATTTAAAAGAAAAAAACTCAATGAGCATGAATTATATCATAGTGTTTAACATTCAAAGCAGCTTCTTGAGTATTTAAATTTATGTGGGCAGCCAAGTTTTAAATTTTGGCAACACTGTAATGAGGGACAGAGGGAGAAGGAAGAGCTTCAGACTTTCTGTATCTCCTCTGGTTGCAACATTCAGCAGAACACCAAATACACTTCCCTACCCTTGCACTTAAGATTTGTTCTTTCTCAAGGAGGAGACAATATGTTGTTCAAGAAGGGTAATCCTGCTCAAAAAACTACATACTCAAAAGTGAAAACCCTCTTCACTGAAAAGTGACTGTCATAGAAAATCTTATGAATAGGTTTCTTAAAATAAGAGAAAGTGTCATTGTATATATTTTTTTAACAGCAGGTAGTTTAGACTTTTTGAAATAACTTTATAAATACATATTACTATAATAAGATATAATCAAAGTGGGAAGAATTCAAGCCACTGTGTCAGTGTATAAACGGAAACTTCGAGCCATCTTAGCAACAGTTAAGTGAGCACACCATATTTCTGAACTCTCATTTATGTTTGAAAATGCAAAGCGGCCCTCAGTGAGTTCTCTCTTGCCCAGGTGTTCTGTACTGAAGGCCAGGAGGCTTCTTTTCTTGTCTTGGTGCTGCCTTCTAGGCACAGCTGAAAGGACAAAAGGCCATAGCTCAGCTGAACTCACTGTCAAGGTGAAACTTCCTAGAGAAACCACTGCAGTGAAACCAAGTCAGTCTACTGAAGATTTCAAATCTTCAGAGATGTCACGGAAAGTCCTAAAAGGAGAAAAGACAGAATGTTTAGTTTGCGTGTGGAAAAAAGGGTGGAGGCAACAAAGTCACATTGGTGGAAGGGTCTAACAGTCACCATACAATAGTACTCTATAAACTTGAGAGCCTTGATGAGATTATACAGCCACTATTTTTTTCTTAAGATTTTTACTTAAATTGTTTCAAAGTCTGTTAGTTGTCCCTCATTCTTTACTAATAAGAATCCCAGCTTCTTGCTGAGTTTGTTATCTCCCATTTAAAAGACTATTTCCCCAGACTCCCTCGAGACTACATATGACCACCTGACTAAGTTTCGGCTCATGGGACATAAGTGGAAGTGTTATGCCACTTTGGGTGTTATGCTAACTTCTTAAAAGAGAGGGCACTCTCCCTCAGCTCTCTGACCTTTTTATTTGCTGGAAAGAGGATATGATAACATTGAAGAAGAAAAACAGAGATCAAAGATTAAACACTGAATGGATAAGTTTTGTTAGAAAACAGGAAAACTGATCCAGCAGAGTCCATCAAGCTCTGAAGGATGAGGTTCAGGAATGGGGCAAACCTAGTAATCAAATGACTTGAACAGTTTCTGACCCACATCAGACAATGTTAAGTGAATGTTGCTAACTGATAGGTAGAATCTGGGCTGGATGGAAGTGGTCTTCTGTAAACATAAGCGTACCTCAGGACTCAGGACAGCAGCAGCTAACCTGGCTTGAACTGAGGGGCTTGAACTTGAACTTGGCTTGAATGCAGGGGCTCCACCACTGAGCTACGTCCAGACCTTTTTTTTTTTTTTTGAGACAGCAACCCTCCTGCGTCAGCCTCCCAAGTCACTGGTACTATAGACATGTGCCACCACTGCACCCGGCTCTGCTAACTTGCCTTTAATACAAAATTTACATGCCTGAGCTGTAAATGTCACCAGGTCAGGTTTATATCTATACTGGCACCTAATGGCAAGGTCAGGGTTTATCAAAGAACATGAGTCCCAGCATCCATCTTAGACAAAAGAGCCTCGCATCACAGCTGGCAATACCTCAGAATGGAGAGGAGCTGGGCCCGTATGTTTACTCAACAGTTGTACTGGCCCTGGACTGCCACTCTGGACCTCTTTTAACCCAGCAAGAAATGAGCTTTAGCTGAAGTCACTGGTACTCTGAGTCCCACTGATAGTGGGTTGGTTTCTTTGGTGATTCACAACCAAATCTCTTAAGTGACATAGTCATGAAGGACAGTTTATTGCCATTCTTTTACACAGAAGTTATTTTGCTCTTTTATTAACAATACCACCAATTAGGAGTAAAAAAATATTTGAACTTAAAATGCCTGCATTTTTCAAAAGAATTTTAATGTCTTCTGATTATATTGGTTTGTGGCTATATCTCTATAGCATGTTGTTCATTTTTAGATTTTTTTTTTCCTCATAGTCAAATAAAGCTAATTTTATTTTATACCAACAACCAAATATTGACTATTAAAAACAAACTGCTCAACATTTTCATTAGAAATAGAACTGAAGTAGAAGACAGGGTTAAGCATTCCAAACCTTCAGGGAATAGTTCACAACTGCAGAAATAAAAGATGGCAAACTGTTTTCATCAGACATAATCACCTAAAAACTTAGAGCAAATTATCTGAACTTCAAATACAATTCTGCAATCATACCACCTCCCTGACTCCTTTTGTCTTCTTGATTTTCAGTCAAATAAATAGGGTTAGATAGGTAAGTCAGAGATAAATAGAAGACCAAACTTTTAACACAAAGTAGAAAGTACTTCAAGGTCAAGAGGAACCCAAATAAAATGTTACAAAAGAGAGTATATTCAAGGATGCTGAGTTACCGCAAGGCTCTTTCAAGGAAGGTGACCTAAGCCTCCTGTACCTCTGAGGCATGCTCTCCTTGGCACCGCTCTTCTTCAAGAACAGCCTTAAGAAACAGGTAAGTTTCCTGGTCATGACTCCTGAGCTTTGAAAGGGCTTATGTGTGATATAACTAAACTCACTACGTTTAAAAAAAAAAAAAAAGTATGTTGACAGGTCTAAGAATTGGAATGAATGCTGTTTCCTTAAATATTTTCATGTTCTGAAGAAAATATCCAAAAAGGAAGATTTAAATATATATATGAACATTACATGCATTCCTTCTATCTTTCTATCTATCTATCATTTTTTAATAGTGACACTGTTGACATCTTTGTGCCCTACAGGATGTTTGAAAGGCAGCACTGCTAGCCTCTATCCACCAGAGTTCTGACAATGTCTCCAGACATGGCCAGATGTCTAAGGGAAATATCACTCCCAACCCCAATAAGAACCATTGCTCTAGATACCTATTTATATATCTAGTTTTCATAGTTTGATCCAAATTTGTGTTTTTACACTTCTATACATGCAAATCTGGCAACAAGCTCTTTCTGACAATAGGAATTTCAGGTGGCACACAATGCTGGGAAGCCCTGGAAAATTTTTATAATCAATAACCAAAAACTGGTCAATACTATGAAGCACTTTCCAATACCCAATAAGTTTCTTAAGTCACCCTTCTACATCTTTTAAAAAATCTAAAATATCTGCAAGCTTGAATCTGTGAGTGCTCATTTCCTCTAAATTATGAATGAAAATTTCTGCCTCTGGGCAAAGATGCATGAAATAAGATTAAGACTGCGGTTATCCTACTGACTGCTTTCTGTTGACAAGAAAGCTTAGCTGTAACCTTAAAATTCATACCTACTATTCAGTGCTGCCTCCAGGCCAAGAAAGCCTGAAGAAGCCTTCAGAAGGAAAAAAAAGAAAAGAAAGTAAAACAAGCTTAGAAAACAGATACTAAGCATTTTCCATCTCAATGTTATCTCTAGTTGTATAGGGTGTCGTGGTGATGGTAGAGTGCATATAAAAACTAAGGTAACACTAATCTTGAGCAAACCTCTAATTATACAGGAAGATGAAATAGTATAACCTACAGGTAGAAAATTGACTTGTTTCTGGCCTTTCCGAGAGATACTGCTGTGCTCTCAGCAAGGCCTAAAAAACGTGCTCTGTGGATTAGGAAGAAACAAAGGCATAAGCATAGTATTGATGCTATTTCTATAAGCACTGGGCTGGGGCTGGGGCTGGGGCTGGGGCTGGAGCTCAGTGGTAGAGTTTGCCTAGCGTGCATGAGGCCCTGGGTTCAATACCCAGCACCATAATTTCCTGCCTAAACCCTCTAAATGCAGCCTTCTTTTCCAAACCATAAAGATTATTATGCTCCTGAGGACCACAGTGGTATGATTCCTCATTTAGGAACAAGCAATCCAGAAAAAGATCGTATGTGGTTAGGGATTTGAACAGAGAAACTGTGAACATTTTACACCTCCTCTAAGAGCATTAGAATTTTGCCCTATAATTTCTCATCATCTCTTGCTCTTTGAAAACATTTCCAAGAATTGTTTCCTTCTAAGTTTCAATGAAACGTCTACAATTCCTTTTAACCCCCATAGAAATGTTTAAATCTTTTCTGATTTAACAACCCAAGGTTTGTTGACTCCCAGTCTCCCAGAAACGAGAGTAAAATTTAAACATATAAAAATAAAAAGTCTTAACAGACTAACTTAACTTAGTTGTTTCTGCACAGTTGAGGGTACAACCTTTGTGACTGAGCAAATGTCATCACTGCTATTCATATCTAGTGCCTTCCGAGTACTTGGAATGAAATTCTAAGGTTGGGCTTTATTATATCTCATCCTTTTTTTTTTTTTTTTTTTTAAATCAGCCTTAAAGTTGCATTGCAAAAATCTTTTTTTATCTGATCTGTTTTTGGTTTCATAAGTCTATTAATTCATTAGACTTTCAGAAGTGAGGCAGGCCTGGGCCAGCTCCTGCAGGGCAGTCCTGAGAACCACATCGAGCATGTTATCTTTCTCCTAAAACCATTAAGGCCATTTTTGGTAAGACAGTTTCATGATCAGGCATGCCTGCGTTCTGAAAAGACCACATTAGCCAAAGTATGGAAAACAGACTGGAGAACAGTTAGAATGGTCACTGAGAGATGAGTCAGTAGATCAGCCAGGCTGCAGCAGATCCAAGAAAAGCACCTGCTTAGACCAGGGGTGGCAATGGGGGAAAAGGGACAAGGGCAGGTTTGAAGTAATACTGGCAGGATAGAGTAAAGACAGTGAAAGAGGGCACAGGAAGTAATAAAGACAGTCAAACAGGGCATAGGAAAGTGAGGGGACAGTTACAGAGCCAGTGAAGAGGCGAATGCTGCATTTCTCTTGGTACCCCAAAGTGTTTAGGGAAGGCAAAGGCAGAGAAAGAGCAGTAGCTGAAACACACCAGCCTGCAGGCTTCGCAGGGGTGTGACTGCAGGCAAGATACCTCTCGAAATCCGATTTCCTCATCTACAAAGATGGCAAGAGTTCCGAACCTCATATAAAAACACCTGGTCAGACCAAGAAAAATGACAACACATGTAAAGTTTTGACCACAGGACTTAGCACACAGCAAGTTCCAATGTTAAAGAAGTTGTTCTTGTTTCTACTGAAGAGATAATTTAAACTTCCCATTAAAGAGTGCTGCACTGAATATGTTTCCTTCAGGTCCTTTCAAAACGCCATTAGAATTAGAAAGCCAGTAGAAGAATCATCAGGCACAGTGGCACACACCTGTAATCCCAGAGACTCAGGAGACTGAGACAGGAGGATCAGCTAAGACCAGTCTCAGTATCTCAGCAAGGCCCTGTGTCGAAATAAAAAAGGAGGGGGTGGGGGCTGGGGTGTAGCTCAATGGCAGAGCACCACTGGGTTCAATCACCAGTACTGAAGACAGAGCAGGGGAAAACGCCAGTTAAAGTGTCTTTCAAAAGGCATAAACCAATGGTGCAAGGTACACAGTAAGCTGTGTATGAATTTTTGACTTCAACCCATATGCATGAATAACTTGGAAGGAAAAACACTTGAAGGCTACGTGGTCCTCACACGGCCTTCTTTAAACCCCCACGCCAGGCTGGTTACTTTCAGAAGAGGAAGTAGGGAAGAGGTCTTTTGCTTCTTCAAGTATTCACAGAAGTTTCTTTTGCTTTGGCTAAAAATTATTACTGTACTAACTTGGAATCATTAAAAAGCTTTTTTCAAATGTAACAGCAAAATAGTAATGAATCTTGTTTTTTCTTCTTGTTTGGTAAGCCCAAAGAACAGGGTATTGACTTAGCAAGTGCTCTCTGTTACTTTCAATTGACAGTCTGTTGGCATCTCAGGTACCCAAGTAACCGCCACTCAGAGGTAAAGGCTGAAAAGGATATCCTACTGTCACCTCATTCCAAATGGTGAGGTCTTTGTCAAAACTGCCCAGGTCCCCCTCCACCTATTCTTGTTGAGGAAACCAATTTTTCCTTGCCATCAAGCAAGAGTGCTGCATTAGCTCAAATGGTCCTCTGACCAACCAGCTCTAACTCAGAAACTATTTCACTTGTTCTGAGTTAAAAGCAGTTTGGCGATTCCTCAGATAATATGGTATGGAATCACCATTTGACCCAGTTATCCCACTCCTCAGTTTATATTCAAAGGACTTAAAATCAGCATACTACAGTGACACAGTCACGTCAGTGTTTATAAGCAGCTCAATTCACAATAGCTAAACTATGGAACCAACCTAGGTGCCCTTCAACAGATAAATGGATAAAGAAAATGGGATACACACACACACATATATGCTGGAACATTACTCAGCTTTAAAGAAGAATGAAATTATAGCATTTGCTGGAAATGGATGCAGTTGGAGAATATCATGCTAAGTGAAATAAGCCAAATGCAAAAAACCAAAGGTTGAATGTTTTCTCTGATACTCGGATGCTAATTCATAATAAGGAGGTGGATGCCCTAGGGAAGAATAGGTACTCTAGATTAGGTAGAGGGGAGTGAAGGGAGGGGAAGGGGTATGGGAGAAGGAAGCATACCAGAGTGACACAGACATTATTACCTCATGTATGACTGTATGACCCTTGTGACCCTGCAATATGTACAACCAGAAAAATGAGAAATTATGCTCCATTTATGTATGATTTATCAAAATGCATAAATGCATTTTACTGTCATGTATAACAAATTAGAACAAATTTAAAAAAATTTTTAAAAGGATGTCTTAGCTGGACACAGTGGCATATATATGCCTGTAATCTCAACAGCTCAGGAGGCTAACGCAGAAGTTTACAAGTTCAAAGCCAGCCTCAGCAATGGCGAGGCACTAAGCGACTCAGTGAGACCTGTCTCTAAATAAAATATAAAATAGGATTGGGGGTGTGGCTCAGTGCTTGAGGGCCCGAGTTCAAATCCCGGTACCCCTGCCTCCCAATAAGAGGTCTTGCCGAGTATGGTAGCAAGTGCCTATAATCCCAATGATTTGGGAGGCTGAGGCAGGAGGATTAAGTTCAAGGCCAGCCTCAGCAACTTAGCAAGAACCTGTTTCAAAATAAAAAATTAAAAGGGTTGGGGGTGTAGCTCAATGGTAGAACACTCCAGGGCTCAATCCCCAGTATCAAGAAATAAAAATTAAAAAAAAAAAAAAAAATCACATCTCTTTGCAAAATATAACACTTAGAACAAGTATATATAAGAATTGTATATAATAATATAAAATGGTTTAATTAAATACATGATCAGAATCAACTTGTCAATGACTCCTCAATTATACCAGAATACTTCAAGGCAGAGAAACTGGTGTTTTCCAGTTGAGGATAATAAGGAGTATGCAATAAAGTCTCTAGAAAGTTACAATCTATTCTGAGACTGTCCCTCTTAACTTTTGTTGTTATGAATGTAATTTCTAGTATCCCACATAGAAAATTATTTTGCAAGTGTCTATTAACATTAAACCAGATGTATAACTCAGCATTCCACTTTAGACATATACCCAGTACTCATGTCCACCAAAAGACACTTATAAAAAAGTCACATCATCTTGATTTATAACAGCCATTAATGGAAATTACCCAAATGTCTGTCAATACTATACTGAATAAATGAGACTGTGGTATATTCATTCATATGCTAGAATACTAAACAATGGAAAAGGAATGAATATTGGGAAAAAAAGCAATAAGGGTGAATTCCAGAGAGACAATGTGGATCAAAAAAGGTCTCCCTTAAGAGTCACATTACATGATTCTCTTAAAGTTCAAACACAGCAAAACTAAACTGACCACAGTCAGAATATGAGCAGGCAGAGGGGCCTGAATGAAGAAGCATACAGGTTTTAAGAGTATTGGAAATGTTCTGCACCTTGACATGGGTGGTAGTCACATGGATATAATGTATGAGAAAGATCATTAGCTTAAGTCTTAACATACTGAGGACTTATATTTCACTGTATGATATGCCTGAATAAAATATTATAATGAAATTATGAGATAATTGGGAAAATTTTTAAACATTACAACTTACTTTATGAAATTACGATGATAGTAGATGAGAGCAATTATTGTTTTAATACCTGAACTGGCAAAAATATCAAGCTTAAACTCTACAGTAGTACCGCCAAATAATTATTTTCTTAATGTCCTATTTTTAAAAAAGTAAAACCTATAGAAAACTTAAAGGACTAGTACAATTAACTACTGTAATGTGTATGTATGAATATTTAACAACAAATTCCATCATTATGCACAACTATAATGAAACAATAAAAAATGTGGGGGTGGAGGGAACCATAAGTCTTCATCTGATTCACTAGTAAGCATTTTACTACAGTCACCTCCTCTCTCTGTTAGTGTTTTG
The DNA here is from genome assembly GCF_902686455.1 of Sciurus vulgaris. Taxonomy (NCBI): domain Eukaryota; kingdom Metazoa; phylum Chordata; class Mammalia; order Rodentia; family Sciuridae; genus Sciurus; species Sciurus vulgaris. Next base: position 66,244,711 of record NC_136476.1, read on the forward strand.
GCTGAACTGTCTGAAAATAAGTTACAGAAATCATGCCATGTTATCCCTAAGGGACATTCCCCTACCAAACAACCAAAGTAACCATCATCAAACCAAAGAAATTTAAGAGTGATTATATATTATGGAAAATATGGTCCACAGTCAATCTTCCCTATTATTCCAGAAATGTTCTTCATAGGTTCTGCTCATCCCAAAAATTAAAATTAAATTTTTCCTGCCATATGTAACCCAAAGTCTGAAAATTATTTATGTTTATTTAGTGTCTTCTACAATATTTATCACAGCATTAGTATTCAAACACCTTTATTCTGACAAGTCTGGATTATGTATTTACCAAATAGAGAGAGAAGACAGTTCAATGTTCACACATGGTTTATGACCATTATACGTGAACTCACCGCTGAGTCTGAGCAGGCCACGGGGTCTGGTTTGGCGTGGGCACTGAATTTGTGGGACTCACTAGCATGGCACTATAGATATTGGAAGCAACCACAAGGATGCAGAGAAGTATGGGCCCAATGATTGCCCCTTCCAGACCTAGGTAGTAAGCTCCGCCAGCTACCGCCAAGCCTGTCAGATAAGGATGGCCACCTCTGGAAAAAAGAGCACAGGGATTAGCTCGTGAATGAACAAACAAACCTCACCTAACTTGGAAAAATATTTCTAACATGATGTTCATTCTTTAGTACACTAGGTTTTTTAATCTATTGCGGGCTTTCTTTAAATTACCTCCATGAAGGTAACTGATCACTGGTGGTAAGATTATTGACATGAGGGCTGGGTTGTGGCTCAGTGGTAGAGCACTTGCCTACATGTGTGAGGCACAGGGTTTGATTCTCAGCACCACGTATAAAGAAATGAGTAAAATAAGGGTCCGTCAACAACTAAAAATATATTTAAAAAATACTAATAATATTGAGATTCAAGAATTTTCTTGCCTATTCACCAATGTGCTATATCTGCCTCGTTTTGCAAGTCAAACTAAAATGGCACTGTTAACAGATATTCTGCACCCAGTGAAGGTGGGTCCCTAAGGATTAATGCTGGCTTAGAACTGGTTATTGTACTATAAAATTTACAGTGAAGTTTAAATAAATGAAAACATTAAGAATAAATCATATACCTATTACTAGTGTTTAAAAACCTGATCTATTAAACTAGTTACCCACACCTTGATGTTCCCCTTTTAATTTAATTCTCTCTCCCAGTTGCCCTAAGGCTGGCTCATGGAGTTGCTTGTCTTTTTTTGCTCTTGAACTTTGGGACTTCAGAGTTCTTCTACATAAGTTATTTTCTACTCTAACGTACTAAAAAGAGAAAACAAGGTGGGATACAATTACTCTCTACATAATTTAACTGAAGAGTACTAGTTCTGGAAACACTGATCCTGTCTACCTGTTAATTTACTTAAAAATTCAATGTATTTTCTATCTAGACAGTTTGAGTAGGCCATACTCTGAATTTAAGTAGAAGAATAAAATTCAACTTTTGGTCACAACCTAGATCTAATAAGCAATGTGAATCTGAATATATGACTAAAAATTGGCTTGATTTACTTAATGTAATTCCTAAAAGAGCTATCAAAACCAAAAAATGGCTAGGCACAGTGGCCACACATCTGTAATCCCAGCAACTCTGGAGGCTGAGGCAGGAGGACTACAAGTTTGAGGCTAGCCTTAGCAACTTAGTGAGGCCCTAAGCAACTAACCTAGATCCTATCACAAAATAAAAAATAAAAAGGACTGGGGATGTAGTTCAGTGGTAGACACCCCTGGATTCAACCCCAGTACCAAAGAACAACAACAACAAAAAAAACCCAAAACGGAAAGGTATTTGTTATATGACCAAGGTTTTGATTCTGTCTTAAATTTAACCTGTACTCATCACTGAATCATACTGTCTTTTGTTTTGTAGGTGGTACTGGGGATTGAACCCAGGGGTCCTCTATCACTGAGTCACATCCTTTTATCTTTATTTTTGAGATAGGGTCTTGGTAAGTTGCTCAAGCTGGTCTAGAAGGTCTAGAACTTGTGATCCTTAGCCTCAGCCTTCCAAATTGCTGGAATTATAGACCCATGCCATCACATATTATTTAACTTAAGAGAGCTGTGCTTACCAGACATAACTTCCTAAGATTTGTTTTTACATGAAAATCTTCAGACATACAATCTCACAATCTTTTTCTCCATAAGCAAAGAAAGGCTAAAATAACCAGTATATTTTTACTGTACTTAAAATATTTTATGTATATCTGGTAATATATCTTCCCTAGGTTAATGCCACAAAATGAGAAAATTATTTCACAATTTTGTTTTAACTGGGTTTCATATTTCATAAAAATACTTACATAACACAAAATAACATACCTTATAAACAATGTTATTTTAAACTAAAATTTAAAAGGCTACCTTACTGAAAAATCCTCTATCAGTTCTTTCCCCAAACCCCATCTCCCTCAAAATACATAACTGTTTCAAAAGACCAATATATATCCCTGGATGATTCACCAGTAATTTCAAAACACTCACCCTGAAATATCAGAATAAATTGCAGTGTCTACAAAGTATGTTGGCAAGAGATGAAAAACCAACAACAAAATGGCTTTGCATCCTAACCCTTGTGTCAGCCACAGGTCTAGAACTGCAGGTATTGCTGCCCAGTAGGTCCCCAGGAATGGCACTGCTCCAAGGATTGCTGCTAAGGCTGATAAAACAGGAAAAAAGAAAAGCTGTCCAAGGTTCTCACAAAATAATCACAATGCAGCAAAAACTAAGCACCCATCTCTTTCTACGTAAAAATACCCACCGAAACAGTACTCACAAACTCTAATTTTAAGGGAATGTTAAGCCCTATTTAATGGAATTTTCCAGTTAAATAAAAGTCCAACACCTTAAAATGTGTTATTAAAAATCTTCCCAATGTGTTTGTCTACTTTGTAAACCTGTTCGTAAGTGGTAAAATTTTAGTGTTCTACAGCTGTTACACTGAATGGTTAGTTAAAATACAGTTCTATAAAAGGGTAGCCACAGATCAACATTTTTATTGAGAACAAAAGCTAATCAAATATTAGATTCTAGGTCTGGGGGTGTGGCTCAGTGGTAGAACACTGGCCTAGCAGGTACAAAGCCCTGGGTTCCATTCCCAGCTCAGAGAGAAACAGAAGAGGGAGGGAAAAGAAATCAGTTTCTAAAATCCAGATATGAATGTATATTCTTTGCTTCAACTAAAAATGAAGTGTAGTTAAAATAAAGCAAATAAACTAAAGCCCACGAGTTGGAGGATCCAAGTTCAAATTCACCCCTCCGAGGGAGGTTGTTCAGGTACTCTCACATTCTCCCTCTCTCAGGTCATTAGCTTTAGTCTGACCATTAACCATGTGTGTGACCTTGGAAAGTCTGGTTTCTCATCTATACAACTAGAACACCTGCCTGCCTCACAGAGTGATTATGGAGTAAGAATCCCCAAATGCTCTCAGGGTGCTTGCACGTCAGAGGGTGGGTTTGTGGACACCAATGGAGGAAAGAATGCGAAGAAGGAAGAGGGAAGAGATGAAAGTGGAAGAGGCGAAGATAGAGGCAAATGTGAAATGCAGAGATATTTAGGAAAATGGGCAGTAAGAGAAATGAAGAAAAAGCCAAAGGACAGGAACAGAGATTACATAAAGAAAAAAAGCAAAAGACGGTCATTGAACCACCTGGTGCTTATGGAATGAGGACGTTAGCAGAACAGATCTTAACAGGTTTGGATTCATCCTCTCCCTGGGACAGGACCCTTCAACGGACAAAGCTATCTGACAGCACAATGTTCCCTGCCAATCAGTTCAGTTCATATACTGAGCACCAATTACACGCTAGGTGTGTGGTAAGTACTACGACAACTCGTTTAACAAAAACCTTTGCAGTACTTTACATGTGCTGGGTGTAAAGTAACACTGGGGAAACAGTAACAAAAAACAGATAAATACAATCCATATTTCTGGTCCTAATCTGGACTAGATTAGGACTCAAGTTACAAAATTTATTCTAAATTTGAAGAGGAGGACATTTCCTAACATAGGTAAAACAGTCTAAAGGGCAGTGGAAGTTACAATGTGGTTGTTACCTGATGGGATGAAGACGATATTGATGCCAAATATAGTATGCGTCAGCCAAGTGTACAATCCATAAAAGCCAGCCATTTTGAGGGAAGCATCAAACACCCCTCTAGAATGTCCAAAGATAAAAGAACAAGTAAATAAACAGCATCATGTGGTGATTCCGAAAAACCAATACTTCTAGGTTTCTGGTCACTTCATTTCCAATCTGGTGAAAGTTTCAATTTTTTTACTAACCTGAGAACAATGTTTCATTTTATTGCAAAGAAATATAAAGGCTTTATTTTAAAATCCTAATGTTTATAGAACTGTTCTTAAAATTTCTCTCTGATGAAAATATAAAACACTAAAATACCCTACCTATTGAAATAACTCAACTTTCCACTTCTGAAGCAGGTAATTCATTCGCAATGACTATATTTCATAAGTGTGAATAGCATGAGTTCACGGATAGAAACCCAGGCTATGGTCATCCCTCCCCTTCAGAAAGAACATATGAGCCAGGCATGGTGGCCCACACCTGTTAATCCCAGCAACTTGGGAGGCTGAGACAGGAGGATTGCAAATTCAAGGCCAACCTCAGCAACTTAGTGAGACCCTGTCTCAAAATAAAAAACAAAAAAGGGCTGAGAATGTGGCTCAGATGATTAACACCCCCTTGTCAATCTCTGGTATGAAAAGGAAGAAAAAGGAGGAGGAAGAGGAGGAGTGGAAGAAAGAAGAGGAAGAAGGAGAGGAGAAGAGAAAGGAGAAAAGAAAGGGACAGGAAAGAAGGAAGGAAGGAAGCAAGCAAGCAAATGAGGCTGCGAGCACCTCAGTGAGCACAGGCTCAGCATGCTCTAGACCTGCCCCAGGGCAGGGGAAAGGGGAGAGATCCTATAACCTGCACTCCCTTCATCAGTCTTTCTTCTCGTTAACAAAATTTCCCCACAGTTATTTGTGCAACCAAGTCTACAGAGTAACTTCTCCTACAAACATTATCAAATAAGGCAGGTCACTGGGGTAGAATTTACAACCAAAAATAAATAAATAACTCCAAAGTAAAATCAGAGAGAAAAATACAAGAGAAGCTAAAAATAGACACATATTCAGTGATTAATAAAGGAATTTAATATGTGAATTTCTGCAGTAACCAGCACTTTCTTTTTGCTTTTTGGCTGGAAGATTAGTAAGACAGCATTGTGTGAGGAGAAGGAAAGACCTGTCTAGAGACAGCACAAAAGCAGAAAACCTGAAAAATCTCAAGGTATCACAAACCCATAAAAACCTGGGCTTTGCAGGGAAACAGAGAGCACTTGGTGTATTCATGAGAGATGGAAAAGCTATAACTGAAGAAGCAGAGGCTGGGGCAGCAAAGGGGACACTGTACACACAAGGACACTGTTTTGCAAAGTGAACCATGGAGTGTACTCCAAGAGGAAGTCAGGTTCTAGAGTCTCATGATCAGCCACTTACAGGGCTCTGAGGCATGGATTTAGTAACACAGCCGCTCCCCAACTGTAAAGACCTGCCATCCTTACCAACAGCTTTCACTCGAGAATAACTTAACGATGTCATGAGATCCCTGACAAGGACCCAGACTAAAGTGGCATCAAAAGGGCCAAAAGAAAGGAAGAGACCCTGCAGGAAACAGAAAGGACCTCAAGAATAAGTGAATAGGGGAGTCAGAGCAAAGAGAAAATGACAGAGCTTCAGACCTTAACCTTGAGGGAAGAGTGGCAGTGTCTCAAACATGTAGATGACAGAAAGGAAGAACAGACAAAAAGGGAGTAAGTTTAGTTTGGGCAATGGTAAGTCAAAGTTGATGGAAGCCAGGTCATGAACACCTGTAACCCCAGCAACTGGGGAGACTGAGGCAGGAGGATCACAAGTTTGAGGTCGACCACAGCAACTTAGTGAGACAGTATCTCAAAATCAAAAATAAAAAAGATGAGGGATGTGGTTCAGTAGTGAAGTGCCCCTGGATTCAATCTGCCCCTGGGTTCAATCTCCAGAACCAAAAAACAAAGAGGCCTATGGAAACCTCCTGAAGAAAGCTGAAATGAGAGGTAAGTTTTAATAGAGAGTTCAGAACAAGAGACCTGAGGTGTTTCAGAGGAGATTATTATAGGAGGGGACAAGATACTCCTGAGGGGCAAGTGCAGAGGAAATCAGGCAATTGGCTGTGCTCTCATAAGGGACCTAAAGACAAAGATATACCAGCCAGAGAGAATGAAAGCATTTCTATAGTGGGAGGAAAATCAACAGAGTGCCATATTCCCAGAGACCACAAGAGAAGGAAACTATTGAGAGGGAGGGAATAACAATGTTGAGAAACAGAGAGAGAGACTGGAACTTGCCTAGAATTAGAGACATCAACGTGAAAAGATACCAACATAAGCACATAGTCTCCTTTCTTCTACCTCTGGGAATGCTAATTATGATATTCTAACTAAGGCAACTTTTAGATAATTATGTGGACCCTAAAGGTACTACATACTGTTTGCAGCTATTAAACATATTCATGCAACCTGATAAGGGATGAAAAAATATATTCCTCTTCACTGCATTACTCAGGATCTAGCACACAACCTTTAGAAAATAGCAAAGTAAAATCTAGCAGAGAATTTTCAACACCCTCAAATCCCTATCAATGTTTTCTTTTCTCTTTTTGTGCTTTAGTGAACTATAATTTATAATAAATTCACCAACTTTAAGTGTGCAATTATTTTAAGTTCCATACACTACACTTAGAATGTTTCCATCACCCCAAGACGTTTCCTTATGTGCTTTCTAGTCAACTCCTTCCAGCCCCTGACTTCTAGCAGCCACTAGATATGCTTTCTTTCGCTATGACTTTTGCCTTTTCTAGAATTTCATATAAACAGTCATACACTATATAGCTTTTTTTAAAAAAGAGGTAAAATATGGTATGATTACATAACCAGTGTGACTATACTATGTATAGCCAGAGGAATGAGAAGTTGTGCTCCATTTGTGTACAATGTATCAAATGCATTCTACTGTCATGTATAACTAATTAGAACAAATTAAAAAATAAAAAATTTTTAAAATGTTTTTTAAAGTGGTAAAACATGAATAACAACACTTAGCATCTTGATGACTTTTGGCATGTAGTTCAGTAGTGTTAAGTACACCACATTGATATTACGTGGCTTTTGGTGTTTGGTTTCCTTCACCTACTGTTTCTGAGCTTCATCCACATTGTTGAGTATAGCAGTACTCTGTCATTTGATTGCTGGTTAGTATTCCATTATATGGATAAACCACAATTGTTTATCCACTTACCAGCTGATGAACATTGGACAGTTTCCAGCTTTAAAGTTATCATGAATAAAGCTGCTACAAACATTCAAATATATAACTTTCTGTAAACATACAATGTCAACATTTTTCTTAATAAATATCTAAAAGTAGAGACACTGAGTTATACAATGTTTATTTACCTTTATGAGAAGCACTAAACAGTTGTTCTGATCTCCCAATTCAGAAAAAAATTTATAGTCCATGGCCTCCAACCCAGAAGTCACAAACTCCATCACACGGTATATCTGCTTAATGTGTGATGTCAAAGTTCACACTAAACAGTTTTATGTGAGTTGATACGGGCAGGAAAAAGCAATCGGCTCATGAAAAGATAGATGGCAGTACCCCTAAAGCCTCTACTCTCTAGTGACCCAGTGCACAACAGGTGCTCGCCACACAGCAGCTATTACTGATGTATTCTTATCAGAATTTTTAAGATGCGTATACCTGACCAACACCCAAGGGATTTTGATGAAAAGGCTGAACTCCCAGAGACTTGCATATCTGAATTGAAAAGGGAAGTTCAAGACAAACCAACATTTGCTTTTAAGTACACGTGTGGTTAAGATAAATAATGGTCCCACAATAATATCTATATTCTAATCCCCAGAACCTGTAATATGTTACCTTACAAGGCAAAAGGAACTTGATAAATATGATCAAGAATCTTGAGATAGATTATCTTGGATTATCTAGTTATACCAATATAATTACTAAAGTCCTCAAGAATGATAATGGACCCTTATTTTCATATCATGTATAAAAATCAACTCAAAATAGAGTTTAAACTTAAGAACTGAAACTGTAAAATTACTAGAAGAAAATAGAGGGAAAAGCTTCTTGACCTTGGTCTGAGCAATGAGTTTTTAAGATATGACCCCAAAAACACAGGCAGCAAAAATAGACAAAGTGGCATTTCATCAAACTAAAAAGCTTCTGCAAAGGGAAATAACAGAATGAAAAGACAATCTCAGTTTGGGAGAGAATATTTGCAAATCATATAACTGATGCAGATTCACATCCAAAATATGTAAGAAACTCACACAAGTCAGGAGAAAATTAACAACTCAATTTAAAAATAGACAAAGGGTATGAACAGACATTTCTCAAAAGAAGATATGCAAACGGTCAACAAGCACATGAAAAAATACTCCACATCAGTAATAATCTGGGAGGTGCAAAATAAAATCACTTCACACACATTACAATGGCTATTATCAAAAAAAGACAAAGTAGGTGAGTATGCAAACAAAGGGAACCCTTGTACACTGCTGGGGAAAATGTAAATTAGTACAGCCATATGGCATTTATAATAGAGATTTCTCAAAAAACTCTGGGTATATATCCAAATGAACTGAAATCAGTATGCTGAAGCAGTGTCTGCCTTCCATGATTTTTGTTTTGTTTGCAGTGCTGGAGACGGCACCCAAGGCCTCACGCGTGCTTCACCACCGAGCTCCGCCCTGTGCTCCTAAGGCAGCACTACCCACGGCAGCCAAGACTGGGAACCAACCTAGCTGTCCATCAAGAGATGAGGTGATAAAGAAAATGTGCATTCAATGCCACATTATTTAGCATCAAAAAGGAAGAAAATTCTATCATTTACAACAATATGCACAAAGCTGAAAGACATTATGCTAAGTGAAACAAGCCAGGCACAGAAAGACAAATACCACATGATCTCACTCATGTGGAATGAAAGAACTGAAAGAAGCAGAAAGTAGAAGGTGGTTGCCAGAGGCTGGGAGTAGAGGGTTAGGGACATGGTCAAAAGGTCAAATTTTCAGTTACAGGATAAATAAGCTCAGACGATCTATTGTACAGCATGGTAGTTATTCTTAATAAAAATGTAAAAATGAAATTTGCTAAAAGAGTAGATCTTAAGTGTCTCACAACAAAATAAGTATGTGAGGTAACCAATATATTACCTCAATTTAATCATGTCATAATTTATACAATGTACCAACATATTTCATTACACAGAAAATATATACATTTTTTGTCAACTATACATTATTTTTTAAAAAAGGAAACATGTTTTTTAAAAAGTGCTTACATAATAAGTAAGGCTATCTAGAATCAGTGGTGCTGGTTGTACAAATTGTGAATGTACTACAAACCTTTGAATTATATATATATATATATATATATTAAAATAGTTAAAATGACGAGTTTAATATCACATAGCTTTCATCACAACAGAAAAAAATTAAGCCAGGCACAGTGGCACATTCCTGTAATCCCAGTGGCTTGGGAGGCTGAGGCAGGAGGATTCCAAGTTCAAAACCAGCCTCAGTTATTTAGCGAGGCTCTAAGCAACTCAGTGAGAATAAAATATTAAAAATTTTAAAAAATAAAATATTAAAATGTGGCTCAATGTTGAGTACCCCTGGGTTCAATCCCTGGTACCAAAAAAAAAAAAAAAAAAAAAAAAATTAAATTAATATGAGAGGGAATACAGCAAGAGCCAAGGAAGGAGACGAGGTTAGAAGCAGAGCTCAGATAGGGAGATCAGAAATCCTATGCTGCTGGTTTTGAAGCTGGAGGGAGGAGCCTTAAGTCAATGCAGGTAGCCTCTAGAAATCAGAAAAAACAAATTCTCCCCTACATCCTGCTAAAAGAACACAGCCCTGCTGACATCCTAATTTTTAGGACTTCCAATCTTCCAAACTAAAAAATAAAAAGCATGTGTTATTAAAGCCATTAAGTTTTTGGCAACTTGTTATCGCAGCAATGGGAAATTAATACAATACAAAGTAGCATGCCAGCAAGTTTTGGTTTAGTTGAACAGTAGCACACAGATCAAGCTACAAAAGCAATAACCTATAATACTCATCTCTCAGGTTCTCTGGAACCTCAAATTCAGAGACTGAGAGCTAGGGATCTAGTTCAGTGGTAGATAGCTTAAGCTTGCCTAGCATGTGTGAGGCCTAGTTTGATCACCAGAAACAGGCACACATTAAAAAAAAAACAAACAAAAAAAACCCATTTTCTTAATGTGCCTATAATTAATGAACTGTGGTACTCACCAATGAATAAACAATCTGATAAAACAGAATACAAAGTCCAGAAGTAAAACAAATTGTATGTGGACATTTAATAAAAAGCATGTATTTCAAACCACAGGTACAAAGATGGACTTTCACGGGGTGGGGATGTAGCTCAGTGGCATAGCACTTGCCAGTATGTGTAAGGCCCTGAGTTCAATTCCCCAAAAAAAGGGGGAGAAGGAGGGTTAGAAGTTGCTAAATCATTGGGAAAATGCAAAATAAAATCAATGACCAATATCACCTCACATCCATTAAATTTACCCTCATAGTCAACTAAAACTTTATCTGGCACATAACAGTTTGTACAATATAATTTAAATGGACTACCAGAAATCAGTGTAAGAATATTCCTTACAATCATACCAATGAAAGATGATTCCTTCATTTTATTCGCTCACTGGTATCAACTGATAAATCAACACTTTTTGGATATTTAAATTCAGTGAGTACTTTCCCTGTCTTGCTGTCGACAAAAAACATTAAGACATACTTTATCACATCTCTTGCAAAAATCCCAGTAGACCCCTACTTGTAGCATTCCCTCTGTGTGGCTGCACGAATTCATGGTGCCAAGAAGCACTGCCCTTACCCTTTGCAACTGCTAACAAACCATTGATCAAGCACATTCTGTAGAATCAGTACATATTAAATCAGGTTCATAGTATTTATGACATGTGGTCTTTTTCCACCCTCCACCCTCTCTTTGGAGGGGAGGGGGAAAAAGGAACATTGCCTGTGTCCTGACTTCTGGGCCCTTTCTCTTCAAGTGATTCTTCAATGATGATTGACAGCTGTTCTCTAACCACAGCTTTAAGCTCTCTTACTACTCAGCAACTGATGAGAATCAAATTCAGAAGATTCTGGAAATTATTTCCCTTCTCTCTTTTGGTAGCTCAGCAGGACTGATTTAAGAAGAAACTGACATTAGCCACTGAGCTGGAAGTGCCCCTTTCTAACAAGGCCACTTCCTCACACAGAGACCTCCCATTATTGTATAGATGTTCCCTTGCCCCACACTATGGTAGACTATTCCTGGGCAGGGCACCTCTCTAATGAAAGGCAGGTCATAGTGCTCCAATCCAGTAATGCCCTACCTAACAATTTGACCAGAAGACCTGCTTTTCATGAAATGAGTAAGGCCTGGAGTTAGGAAAACTACCACCAGTCAAGAACCTCCACACACTTGTAGAGTCATACATTGCGGCCAAGTAAGATGCACACGTCTAAGGAAGAATACATGAAAGAAAGGAGTAAAGAGCCCAAAATCACATTCTGCCTACTCTACATTTCTGTACACTGGTTCAACCCTCAAGCAGAAGGACTACCAGACTCTTATTCCCCAAGACAACCAACAGCTTCATCTGTCTACCAGTATTCTCCCTGCATTGCAACAGGACGCCTCAAGCAGGAGAGCTAGCAGAGAGAAACAGGGAGCTCCCAGACACGGCATATAAAACTCTTAACTGGGAAAAGTACCCTCCAGCTCCCTTTATTACACTTTGTTTCACAGATATTGTAAAACAGTATTTTTTTTAGCAAATTGAATATTGTGTCAACTGTGTTAAGTCTATGAGACCCATTTTTCCAACAGCTCAGATAATTATTAGCATTTTTTAGCAATAAAGTATTTTTTAAATTAAGTTACAGAAGTTTTTCAGGTATAACACTATTATGCACTTAACAGACTATAGTATTAGATAAACATAATCTTTATGTGCAATTGGAAAACCAAAAAATTCACATAGCTCACTTTATTCCAATGGTCTGGTACTGAACCTGCAGTATCTCCAAGGTATACCTAACCTCCCTTAAGAAATTACATCCCTCTAGGCCTGTCCTGGCTCATTTGGCCCAGAGACCCAGGTCCACAGTACAATGCACAGAAATCTGGTTGACAATGGATTTCCAGTATAAGGGGAGTGGTCATGCTCTGCAATCAGACCCAGAAAGCTGGCTGAGGGGTACAGGAAAGAGCCATTTGCATGGAAATCTTCCAATCCCATGAAAACAGCTCTAAGTCACAAACAGAGGCATACAACACTGGCATTCAGTAAAACATCTGGAAATGCTGGCAGTAGCAATATTAATTAGTTTCATACCATTAATACATGTTTTATGTCCTCGACAGTGCCTGTATATCATGGAAGCTTACTCTAATGCTAAAAATATTGAACAATATTTTCAATTGAACAATAGGCTGTTTCAATTACCGAGACAAGTTGTAAACATCTGCGTTTCAAAACTAGTTCTACAACAAGCCCATTAAAATGAATGTAGTGATTTCTAAACCATTATAGTGAGAAATTATATACAAGACAAAGTTTTTTTTACACAATTTTCATTGGAAACTCAAAAAAAGATAAAGGTTCAGGTATATCAGATCCGATCTTTAATCAAGTAGGTTAAAAGGCATGTATTTACTGTCTTGATTATTTTTTAAGAACTCCAGCTCATTTAATTTTCCCAAATATGCAGAAGTGATTCTCCCTCTTTACTTCAGTGTTAGGAGATCTCAAATAAATGAAAATACTTTTTTATAGCTTTAAACTCTTCTTTATACAATTTGAACAAATACTATTTATACCCTGAAATGCATGAAAGTTTCTTCCCAATGAATATTTAATTGGCTTAAAGTAAAAACTGGAAATGTTGATTTACAAAAGAATCATTGCTGACATTTTTTTTTTTAACCAAAACACTTTAAATTCTCCAAAATTGGGGTGTCAAGGTGGGAGTATGTTCACTTTCCAACTCAATGACTTACAGTACACACATTCTCCCATCTAATTCACCAGTAGGACTTCCACCCACCAGCACTGAAAGTTGTAATCCCAGCAAGCAAGAGCCATACCCGTGTGCATGCACTCATGTGAAAATATCACACACACTAAATTGCATTGAGGCCGTGACAACATGCAACTTAGTAATGTGCAATATCTCCACCAGAGCAAGCAGAATGGGAGCATCAGGGAAGAAGGGTGTGATGTGTACATTCAGGAGACAACATGCTGCTAAAGGGAGGAAAATGGTTTGGGGATAAGGGATGCATGCCACTAACTCAAAAATTCATGAAATGAAAACCTAACCACAAAAGTGTTCAATTTAGGAGAATACTGAGTCAGAATTAAAGTAATAATTAAGGTTCAAAACTTCAATGGCACAGGGATCATACAGGAGCCACATAAATCAGAAGGCAAAGCCTCAGGAACAGACACTTTCACTGTCTGGTCATGCAGTTAGCCTCCAGTTTCATTCCACGTTTAACTTATTAATGGATCATATAAAATGAGTTTAATGACTTCCACTTAACTGCGGCATTGATGATTAATGACTGCTGCTTATGAAACTTGATATCACTGAAAATTTACAGATCAAGTTGCACTTTAAAAATGCAACATTTTCATAATCATTTGTATGTTTTCCCTCTTAACAATCTCTCTCCATGAAGAAACATTCCTTCTTGAACACAGTCCTTCAGAATGAAAAATTTAACCAGAGTTCTTAGAAATAGCTCACTGCTGTCCTGTATATACAAGAGGCTCTTGAGAGGAATCCATGTAAGACTTACACAGAACTTGACCTAATAAAGAAATACCCCAAAGGACACAGACTGCAAAAAATCATCTTGAATTACAATCCTTATATAACTTGATACAGCTTTGGTCAGAAAGACAGCTCAAGTCTTAACACTTTTTCTGGTCTATACAGATTTATCAGACTCACAAAAATCAATCAGTTTTGAGAACCAACAATGCTGGCTATTGAATTTTTATTCTGTATTAAAAATAGGATGATAAAAAATTGAATAGTTTTTGTCTTACTGTACTTTGGAACCATATGTGGGTTACTGGCATAGTGCAGAATTAGTGCACACTAAGAAGAAAAGGCAAAACTAATTCATAAAAAAACACATTCCTTCACATCTCTGAAGATGACCAGCACTCTTTCTAATCTCAAATTCTCTCTGAGCTAAAGACCTGAATGCCTAGCTGCCAGCTGCATGTATCATGTATCTATGTGAATGGTATAAACAGTACTGCAGATTTAATTCATGAACTTCTACTGCAACTAGCTTCTCCTGGAAGACTGCATCATAAGGTAACAAGATATGTACTTTCAATCAGCTAGACATAGGTGTAAGCACAGCTCCACTTACCATGACCACAGATCTGCTAGCAGCCATCCCTTAAAAGAATTAAATTCCAAACAAAAGAGGCAGCATACCTGGTACTCCCACCTCCCTAAAAACAGATGACTCCATAACAGACCTTTTAGAGGATAGCTGGCAAGTGGAATATTCTAAGAAGGGAAAAATTCAAGAATTGTGATTTGAAAACAGAAAAACTTTTGTGGGGATAAGAGTCAGTGCTAAGGAAGGTTATTTTAGGAAAATGAAGCACCATCTTTCTTAAAGTTCTTTATGGGCAAGGTAGATGCTCTTCTGTATGGCTTATGAAGTCACAAGGACAGGAGAACTGCTGTCAGCCTCTGAAATGGCTGGATTAACAGTCTTTTCCTACCGGAAGAAAGAAATACTCTATTTGATAGAGTATTTGCACATGCTTTTTAGATTTAGAAAAATTTCTCTGAGATAAACTAAACACTACTGTTGGAATTTCCATTATTTACCCAAAGATAAGCATAATGCCCCAGGGTCACTTGACATAGATGGGACACTAAAGCTAATACTTTCCTGAAGACAGCACCACTCTGACAGCTGCTGTTGGATAACACACTGGAACCTTTATGTGGATGGCCCCATGTGGACACTCCAGGGCACCAAAAAACCTCGCAAAGTTTCCAGAGATAATAAATTTTCCCTAGCTGTAACACGTGAAAAGTAAGTTAAGATTAGTAAGAAAGGATTATCAGGTGAAATCAAGATTTCTGCAGATGGCTGACTCCAAACAATACTTTGTGGTTCATTCATTGGCGTTTTTGTTTTTGATTATGGTACTGGAGATTAAACACAGAACCTTACAAATATAAATGCTAGGCAAGTGTGTACCACAAAGCTGCATACCCAGGTCTTTTCATTTTTTTGATAAGGTTCTCGCTACTGCCCAAGCTGGCCTAGAACTTGCAATCCTCCTATATAACTGAGAATACAGGCATGCACCACTGCATCCAGCCAGATATTGCTATTTTTTAAATATATATGGAAACAGAAATGCCCAAAATTCATTAAATGAAGCTTAAGACCACCTGACTAATAACTTACTAGATAAAGAGCTCTAATGGATGATAGTAGGGTTTAACTTGAGTAGCTTTTCACAAAAGGTAAAAAATACAGTCATATTAATAAGCAATAAGAGAAAGGGGTTGGGGAATGAGTTGAGAGAGGCCTATACTGCAAAGGGCATCTCCCTACCAGATATGATGAAGAGAAGAAATAGGGGCTAGGAGCCAATGACTTTTAAAGAGTTATGGAGTGTAAAAATTGAAGAATCTCATTCAAAAAGCAAGCTGCCATTCAAGGATCTCAGAAGCATGATGGAAGTTTCTGGCCACAAACTACTATGCACACAGAGCTTCTGACTTTGAGATAACTAAGTATCCAACCTATCTCTGCAGAGGGCACAGCCTGATTGCAATGGGAGAGAGAAAGAAATAGGAAGGCCATTTGCTGCTCTCCTGGATCCAAGCTAGAATTCCTAAGAACAGAGAAGGGTTCTGAGGAAGTGAAGTGGTGGAAGAAGGGGGTTCTCCCATGCAAGTGGCATGACACGGGGGTCTAGACTAAGAGCCTGCTAATGGACAGCATGCCATGACATCTTTGGAAATCAAAAACTCCTTGGAATTTTTTTATTAATATGTGTACTGCTTATAGAAGCTTCTCAAAATCAGATGAAAATATTGAGAATACCAGAGTCCTTCACTAATTTAAATGATGACTATTACTAGGAAGCTCAAGACAGAAAACAGGCTTCTCATGGAAAGCAGCTGGAGAAGAGAACAAGCAAAGCATGAATCTTACCCCTACCTGATTGCTTCTTCCACAGACTGGCCAATAATATTAGAAGAAGGGCCTGGCTGAGATAGTGGTGTCAAGCTTATCACCCACTTCACTGGTTTGTAGTATTCATCACTGGAACTTAACAGATAAAATAGTGTGGTCAGGAAAATTATCTGCAAAAAAAAGGACAGTATCTCCTAAAAAATCACATTTTGGAAACTATAAACAGACAGACATCCACGAATGAGAAGAGAATCAAGAAAATGCTTTAGTGGAGAACGTGACATGTACTTATCTAGACAGACATACCAGAGAGAGTACAAAGTTGAGAAGGGCAGTGCCACTGTAGAAGAGGATGGTCAAGAGCGTGGTAACCGTGGTGAACAGCAGGCTCACGTTCCGGCTCATAACAATCCACAGGGACTCCAAGATCTGTCCGGGAGGGAAAGCTGGATATCAGAACTCATCCTTACAAAAGGAGCTACTACAGCCAACTAATATGCTTTGAATACAGTGCCTTACTACTGTAACTAAAAAAACAAGAACTACGAGCTCCTTTAAATGAAGGGGAGAAATCAATCAAAAACATCTGTATGTTCTAAGGTAAGAAAAATGGTTACAAAATCAAATAATCAAATGTTTATTAGAAACATTTCTACTATAACAGGAAATATTTTATTATATAACACTAAGTTTAAAAAGCAGAATACAAAAATTTTATATATAGTATAGCTACAAATACGTAAAAATAAAATGCACATAAAAATGTCTACAGGAGAATATGTCAGAATATACCCTGTGTATATATTTATCTTGTAGGATCACAAGTACAGGCCATGAAGTTCTAGCAGATATTATATTATCTGCCTTAGTTCACTCTTGCCATCTTAGATTCAACTGCAAATATAAAAAATAGCACTTCAACAATCATTAAGATCACAAGGGTTAAGGCACAGACCTTCCTGAGATAGACAATAATGATTATATGGACATCTACTGACTTAAGTTCATGCATTCCCTGCAAATCACTAAAACCAGATATCAAGATAATGGCTATTCGTATGTTAAATATGCCAAGAAGGAGATGTATCGCGTCTATGGCTCACCTCCTATCTCTTCATGAGCTTTAATTTTACGGTAGTGTCTGTTCTATTCTTCACAAGTTGATTATCCTCCCTCATAATGAAAAATACGGAAGCAAAATGGTCAGGAAAACACCTTCCATTAATTAACAGTTTTCAAGATATTTTCACAAACCTCACAACAATACTGTGAGGGAAGCAATGCAGATGATATCATCTTTTTTATAGACTTATAAATTGAAGCTCAGGTTTTTAAAAGCTTGCCCAAGGGCACAGAGCTTAGAGGGAGAAACAGGGCTGGGGATGGAACTCAGAGCATTGTTATTCTGTGCCCTTTCTGAAACAGCAGTTCTGTTTTTTGTCATGTACTCATGTTAGACCATCTGTTCTATGAAAGGCCTATCCATTCCTTTCCTACCACAAATGTATCATTTATAAAAGCACGTTTTGTTGCCCTGGCATTTCTTGCTGATCTCAGCTCACTCTTCGTAAGAGAATTTCAGCAGGCTGGCTTCATTTACAAAAACTCCTTATATAAAATCTTGAAAATGTTTCACGATGCCTACAAAAATATGCATGATTGACTGTTTGACCTTGTGGGATAGAGAATAAATGAACAATACCACTGATTCCAAGAAACAAACCTTTTGTGATTTTGACAAGCATTCTTTTGGGGGCTCAGTCATTCTGGAATGTTTATAAAAAAAAAAAAATTTTTTTTTAAATAGTTTTTAGGTTACACTTACAGAAAATACCCTGTGACAATTTAAAAAAATTAATTGAATATATCAATTGTACTAAGGTAAATCAAGTAGTCTTTCTTATTTGAAAGAAAGGGAATAAGCTGGAAAAAAAAAACAGAAGAAAGGATATTTCTAGAAACTTAAATTAATCCTTCAGGTAAAGTAGAGTTCTAGTTTATATGGCAGGCTTAGAACAGAGGAAATCAGTAAAGGCAGGAATAGTGACAAAGCCCTTGAACCTGAAAATGAATTATATTTACGCAGAAAAGATATATCCCAGGTCAAGAGCAGAAAACATGAGCCAAGTTTAGTATTGATTTAGTCAAGGAAAGCAACATAACTTGAAGAACATCAAGAATAGAGTAGTTGGTAAGTCCAGAAGAAACCTAAGCCATTAAGCAGCATATTCATAAAAGGTGGCCTCTGCTGTGGATGAGAAACGACCAAGGAGGTCTCACTGTCCTCCAGCTGTTCTACATCCCCTCACCCTGAACTGACTGCTCACCACATAACCTCTGCTTATTAAGCTGCTTCACAGGTATTTACGGAGAGTCATTCACCACCTTCCATGGAATCAATGAAGCAGTTTAGAAAAAGACTAAAGAACATTACAGGGATGCAGAGTCAAAATAAGAGAAAAATGCAGGGGAACCTGGATGTGTTCTGAAAGACACTGGGAAGAGTCCACAAACAAGACTGGCTCTTAGTTGTCTATGGACTGACAGCAAGATCAGAAAAGAAAACAGACAAAACAAGCAAATAAAAGCAAAAAGGTATAAGACTACAAAAAGCAGAGTCCTCGAGAGAATGAAATATGGTTTGAAAGATATTGCAATATCACGGCAAATCTGGTCTCTGGAACCAAGGAAAGAAGAACTGAATTTGAATATCAACTGTTATTTTTAATACCATTAGCCTGTCAAAACGAAAGCAATTATCTTGGTTTTGCAGAATCTTCATGAAAATTACATTAAAACCTAGCACAATATTAGTCATAAAATATTGGATATAAAAAAACACTAAATAACCTATTTGTTCCCTGGACTGTCCACTACTCAATATTTAAATGTGTTCAGCCATAAGAATTGTTTTTTTGTTTTTTGGACTACATGACTAAACTGTCTTTGTTTCAAAAACATTTTCTTTCCATAAAAATTTATAAAATTCAAATAGCTTCTTTTTCATCTGTTCTAATCTGATTCAATAACATCACTTTATCTGTCAGTAATAGAACCTTTAAAATTCAACTATCACAGGCTCAAAGTAAGAAAATAAAGGATTCAATAACTTTTTGTCAACACACCTGACTTTTGGGGGGAAACATACATTCAAATATATTATTAGACAATACGCTATCTTGCATACGCACTGGCATGAAAAAGGTGCATGGAAGGTCCATGAACTGAGTAGAACCTGCTGGCCCTTGGGCTTTGCTATAAGCTAACCTGGCTGGGACCTTCCAACTGGCTGTTTCACTCGCAGAAAGTATCAGACTGCCAAGGGTCACTCTGAGGATAGCTTCAAAGGTGAAAGGTGAGACTCAGAACAGAGGGCAGTAGACACTTAAAAGCTTTTATTAGTAATATTCTCAAATAAAAAAGGAAGGATTAGTATGTAAGAAAGAGCTGTAGGATATTACAAATATGATAGCAGAAACAGGAAATTCAATCAAGATTTCAAAAGTAAAGTTGAAGCCACTTCTTAATGAGGGAAAAAGGAAAAGCTAAAAAGGGAACAAAAGATATTTAAAAAGTTAAGCAATCCACGTCAGGGGACCAGCACCTGACTAAAAGGCACTTTAGAAAGCTGGTAAGTGACACTCCTGGACAATTCATATCCCCAAGGTCCTTCTGAGGGTCTGTGAGGCCAAAGTTATTTTCTTAGCAACACTCAAGCATGTGCTTTACCTCATGCTGGCCTCTGCACTGGGGACATAAAGACAACCGGTGGCGGGCAGAGCTGCGGGGCCATGGCAGGAGTCGGGGCAGTGGGCATCTGACT
Source organism: Sciurus vulgaris (assembly GCF_902686455.1). NCBI lineage: Eukaryota > Metazoa > Chordata > Mammalia > Rodentia > Sciuridae > Sciurus > Sciurus vulgaris. The sequence goes on from NC_136476.1 coordinate 66,264,942, forward strand.
GCTCTAGCGTTCCCTATACTCACCACCACAAAGCTGGCACCAATTTCACTTAAGAATGTCCTCTATGCAGCAGGAAAAGCCATTCACTCTATTTAGTATCAATCTTTGAATACTTGTCTTCTTTTCATTTTTTTTTAACATTCTGTGTGAAGAAATGGGAAATAAGCACGAAACGCTCCCACCACTCAGAGGAAGGTCACTCTTACGACTGACTTGGGAGCTAAATTAGCTGCCCTTCTCACTGAACACCGTCTCTACATGGTATTCATTCAAAAGGAACAAAGTTTAATCAAAAATGAATAAAGTGTCACTTAAAAGAAATCACCCAATGTTTGTAGTCAACAATAAAATTTGAGCTTTTGAGAAAAAAAAGTTTAATTTTGTATATTTCTGTCAGGTGTTGGTGGCCTTGACAGCTGAAGAAGATGATTTTCTAATACTACTTAACAAAGCACATCAATAGTTTGAAGATGTACAGATACCAGTGAATTGATATTCCAAATGATCAGTGTATGCTACAAAAGCATGCCAGGGTGAAAGAAATATTCCTAACCAAGATGAACCAAAAGACTTTAACACCCAAGAGTACAAAAAGATCACTGATAGGATTTTAAATTTCACCCTGCAACTAACCTTTTGAAGGTTAACTGAATTTTGATGCAGCATCAAAGAAGAATAGCCACAATAAACAGCTGTTAAAAGATTCCTCTCTTTGCTATCTAGATACCTGTACGAGACTGGATGATCTTCATACACTTCAACCAAACATATCCCAATAGACTGAAGGCAGAGTAGATATGAGAAGGCAGATGTTAAATAGATTTGAAAAATTAAAAGAAAGCCACTCTTCCCAGTACATCTTTTTATTTTCCATTTCAGAAAACAGTATTTTTCACAATCTAAAAGCGTACTGTATATATTAACATGTAATTTAATTTGTTATTTAATAAAGAGATATATACACTTTGGAATCTTTAGATCAAAAAAGTTTGAGAATCCCTGGACTACAGAAAACACAGGGCAGGGATTAACAAAAACATAAAACAGCCTGGAGAGGTATCTCACACCTGTAATCCCAGCTACCCAGGAGACTAAGACAGGAGAATGCTTGGAGCCCAGAAGCTTGAGGCCCAGTCTGGGCAATACAATGAGTCTCTGTCCCTTAAACAAACACACACCAAAAAACCTATAAAATAAAAACTGAAGGACATGAATTTCGAGATTCACTGTAAACTATTACAGCTATCTGGGAGGAGTGTGAGGAAGGAAAGGGACTGAGTGCAGGTGGAGGGAGCAGCAGGAGGAGCTGTAGAAAATCACATGGGAGATATTAGAAGGCACTGAAGGACTTGAAGAAGTCACATCTTTACCTTCATCTTCCATATTTGGAAGCCAAAAGATAATACCTAAAATGGCAAAAACAAGAAAGGGCAATGTAAGCATTATTTTAGAGATCCAGAGGTGAACACCCAGGGAAAGCTGCTTCTGGAACAGACAGTAATTCCTGGGGACTGTCACTGGGAAACAAAAAGCAAGGCACTATTTCTTTTTAATAAAAATCTTAAAGCACTGACTTTTCAGCTATGGACATGTATTACTTAGATAAAACTTGCATTTTTAAAAAGTTAACATGACAAACCTCAACTTTTGTAACTTTATTGAAAGTCACAAGTCCATTCACAGGAACATTCTCATCTCTGTGAAGAGCCACATGCCAAGACACCTCACAAAGTCTACTCCAGAATGATGCAGAGTAGAAGACTCAGCAATGCTACAAGATTGCAGAAGTGGACGGTGCATGGCAGAAAAGTAGGGGGGAAGATAACAAGCTAAGCCTTCACATATTCAGTCCCTTTAATGTACTGAGCCATATTTCCATATGTCAAGGGCTTTGCCCATCAGAAAAGCAGATCTCTCTCTCTAGTGGTCCAGCTGAAGACATTCCGGTCAGGCTGTACGATAAGGATTCCTGAGAATATGGGAGCCCATAGTATCACCCACATGCTTCAGGATTCAGCTCCTCTTGGGTATGTTTTAACATGGCAAGTGCCAGGGACGCACACCTAAAGACAACTGCTTTTGGCTATCTTCCTAGTGCATTAAGAGTTCTCCAGTCTACAAATGTCATGGCATTAAAAGCGGACTAACTGAAAGTTTCAAAGAGTATAAAGAAAACCTGAAATTAGAGTTTCTGTTTTTATTTATAAGTCCACCGTAACTATAAATACTATAACTTACCGAAAGAAATGTCTCAATGTTCTCATGAACAAAGGAGGCAATATCCTGCCAGTCCAGAATGTCTCCCAGCCAGCTGTTCTGACGACTTACATGCATCTTATGTCCTTTATGCCTTCCAGAATGTGTTACATTCTATGAGATAAAACAGTTCAGACATGAAACTTCCATCTTAACCTACAGAGTAAAAAGTACAAATGTCCCATTCTGCTTCAGGTCCACTATGTACTTCAGTAAGTACTTAAAGGTGAAAAATCTTTATATTACTTAAGAAATCAAGTAAAAACACCATCTAAAAAGATGAAATACAACATTTTTCCATTTACAGTTTAGGTACTGTGTCTAAGCCGGGCTCAAGTACTTCCTTCCTAAATACAGCTTTGAAACACTTTTCTCAATATATACAACAGAATACTAACACACCACTCTTTCACCTTTTTCTTCTTTCTTCTCAGTTCCTCCACCTTTTTCTTGGTCTTCCACCTGCATTATTCCTCCTTCCTCATCTCCTTTATTAACCTTCCATACAAAAGCCAGCACAGTAGTATGTGCCTATATCCCAGCTATCCCAGATGAGGCAGGAGCACGGCCTGAACCCAGGAGCTTGAAGTCAGCCTGGGCAACACGAAGAGTGATCTCAAAGAAGAAGGAGGAAAAAAAAATCTTCCATACAAGATAAAAGGAGGAGCAAAGTGACTGTAACTAAGAACCAAGGATAAGAGTGAAAATGTAATTATCAGGAAGAGAACTACATTGGCAAGGATGCTGCCTTAATTAAATCTGAAAGAAAAGTGAATAAACAGAGTGAGGTTAAAATTCAGGGTGAAGCTCTTAATATTTTGCATGTGCTTCTATTCTCCCATTTTTGCAAATGAAATAGAGGTAAAATATCCATTACACAATGCAGAACAGATATGACCTTTCTGATCACCTAGTTCTTTGGCAATTGGAATCAAATATATGATATTCTATCTAATGTTACCTTATTCGTTTTAACTCCCACTCTTTGAAGGTAAGAAAACCATTACTATATTCCCTCAACTCACCCAAGGACAAGAGAATACATTCAAAACAGGTCACTAGGTCACAAATTCAAATTTAAAGTCAGACCTCCTTGCTTCCACCCCAAGTTAAGAGATTTACAGCTGCTCCTCCTCTCCTTACATCAACCCTGGGAAAAAACGAACAGCTCTGCCCCATGGTACGCACAGCTCAGCTCCTGACAGCCACTGGACCTGGTGCAGAGCACGGCTCAGCAGAACAGCTGCTTTCTAATCCATCATTTTTATATTTGATGAAAAACTGCATTATTTTCCATCACAAATTCTGAAGTCAAAGTACATAAACATAAGCAGTACACAAGGTTGATTTAAAGTAAAGGTCTCTTAACTTTTAGTCCTATTTCCACTTCTTCAGAGAAAAGTTTTTAAATGTCTAGAACTATACTGTTCAACAACAGGATCAACTAGCCACATGTGGTTACTGAGAGCTTAAAATGTAGCTAGCCCAAAAATAGATGTTATTGGTATAAAGTGACCACTAAATTTCAAAAGCTTAGTATTAAAAAAGAATATAAAATATCTCATAAAAATGTTTTCTGTTGATTACATATTGAAATATAGTATCTAGGTATATATTGAGTTAAGTAAAATATATTATTAAAATTAATTTCATCTGTTTCAGTTATTTACTGTAACTACTAGAAAAATTAACATCACATTCCTGGCTTGCAGGGGCTGGGGACACAACTCAGTAGAAGAGCACATGCTTAACATTCATGAGACCCTGGGTACAACACCTAGCACCAAAAGAAAGCAAACATGTGGCTTGCATTACATGTCTACTGCACAGAGCTAGTCTGAAGGACAAGATGTCATCTACAACAATAGGCAGAGGATGATACACCAGAAAACCCGGGTTAACAGGTTCTACCACTGAGACAAACCATCAACAGATGACTTTTAGTGACCTGAGGCTTAAGATCCTGTTATTTAAAAATTTCAATAAATGAAATTCCAATGTGAATACAATCCTGTCTAGTCAATGAGTGTATAAAGTAAAAGGACGTTAGTTTACTTTTTTTTTTTTTTTTTTTTTCCTGGTACTGGGGATCGAACTCAGGGCCTTGTGTTTGGGAGGCAAGCACTCTACCAGCTGAGCTATTTCCCCAGCCCAGGACATGAGTTCACAATGAAAATATTTTGCTAAGATAACTTACCTTTACAAACCAAGAATGATACAGTCTGTCCCAAAGTTCTAGTACTTGCTTCTCAATTACAGCTGTATTATTCATCTTATCTCCTAAAATTTTATGAAGCTAGAAAAAAATACAGATATAACCTGGTTTAATAATTCAGGTGACTAGTCAGCAAGATTAATACATGCTCGGTCTTCATTTGTCCAAACCAAACTAAAATGTTCCACACTAATAATGTTAATAATAATAGCATAATGTTAATGCTAGTCATATTATGTTGTTTTCTTAAGTTCTATTTCTCAATGTTTCCAGTAAATTCCCTTTCCTCTCTCACCTTTTTGCTTCTTTTTTCTTTCCTATATTCCCACATCTCTAAGAGATACTTTATGTAATAAGAAAATGAAACAAATGAAGTCATCTTACTGACCTCTCTGAGCTCACCTACCCAGAGAAAAATCTTCATCCTGTGACCCCAGTGCATATGTATCATGTTACAATATATACACAATGTTTCACATATATAACATATCACTGCATATACTATATATAATGTATCATATTACATTATTAAGAATTATCAGGCTGGGGATATAGCTCAGTTGGTAGTGTTTGACTTGCAAGCACAAGGCCCTGTGTTCAATCCCCAGCACAAACAACAACAACAACAACAACAACAAAAAAAACAATTATCACAGAAATTTAAGTGAAATTTTATGGCCTTAACAATAAACACAAATCCTTCCCTTAGTTTGTTAATTGAGAGATATCAGGTCTCGGAGAATTATGACTGATCAGAATAAAACCATATCACAATATTAAACACAATTTGAAACACTGATTTGTAATTCCTTTTCCTTAATATAACTGTTTGCATTTTTCCTTTTCCTCTGCAATTTTCTGCCTATTTACAGACTATTCTTAGAAATCTGTTCTCTTTTGTATCACAAGCATTTCATCTGACATTTATCATCTCTAATGTTATCATATTACTCCATTAAATTCTAATATTAATCATCACCCACTCATAGATTATATGAGTCCCAATTTTTAAAGTCATGACTTAATATATATTTTAATTATAATATTATAATATATTATATTTTAATATAATAAAAATATAAATAAAATATAAAATAATAATAAAAATATAGCTATTTTTTCTTATCACTAATAGTAAGATAAATGAATAGGAATCAAAGAAAATAATGGCTCTGACTATGCATTGCTGCTTTCCAAAAGACTGTGTCAATTAATACTTTCCAACACTATAGAGACATTAACAATTTTCCCAAAGTCTGTGGACTTAACTGAAAACTTTCAGATAATTTAGCGGGTGTAAAATGGTAACTCATGATTTATACTTTTTTCAGTGATGACAGTGATCATTTTTCCATTCTGGTTTACACTGCATATTAATTCACCTTTGGTCCATTTGATGTTGGTCTTACAGATATTTGTACCAGTTATTAGACATAGCTGATGTAAATATATACCTTTATATTGAACTGATTTATTCATAAACCAGACACTAACTATATAATAAAAACCATCTATCTGTACCAAGCTTTTAAATTTACAAATGTATTTTCACCTACATTACATGATCTTTACAACAACCCCAAGAGTTAGAAAATGGTCTTAATGAGCTGGGAGAGTAGCCAAGTGGTAGAGTGTCTGCCTAGAGGTCAATGCCCAGCAGAGAGAGACAGAGAGAGACAGAGGGAGAGAGAGAGAGAGAGAGAGAGAGAGAGAAACAAAGGTAAATGACAGTCTGGATAAAAACTCTCTAATGTTCTTTCAACTACAGTATATATAACCTATGAACAAAGAACACCTCCTAGAGCAAATGATAAAATGACTAAAATCCACAAATGCCCATAATCTTTTAGTTACTTTAAATTAGTTTTGTATATATCATGACTGTCAGACACTCACTAACTTCCTACCAATTCTCCCATCAGCCTCTGAGATCTCTCCTCACCAGAAAAAGCCTAAAATTGTTAGTTGGCATGGGTCTATGTTGTCCACACACAGTGGCCTTTTACATAGTTAAGCACTATTTTAAGCTGGCATCTCCTAAGTCACATTCCCAGCACAGCAGTTAAATACCACAACTATTAAAGGACAGAATGGCATAAAATTACAAACATGATATATAAAACACTCTTTCCAAAATCCTGGTGATATCAACCATAGCATAACACTGTCAAGCAGCATTTCAATACATACTGCAAGTCACAAGGAAGACTGGGCTACAGAACACAGAGTACAATGGATTTAACATTGCTATCAGAAGAATGAATGAAGGGCACATATTGTTGATAGTACAGAACAAGCTCTTTGTATACGAAAGGCAAGAAAGCATTAAAAGCCATCAGAAAATCACTCAAGGTGGCAAACATCCTCATGTCTAAAATGGGAATGATAACAAGGGGCAATTATCTGTATTCATCTTGCTTGAAATCTCAGCATTTGCCAGAGCTGACAGGGTCTTTGTTGACACGCCTTCTTCTCTGGGCTTCTGTGCTGCACAGGTTGCTTTCCTTCCACCTCAGGACTATGCCTCAGTCCACTGGCTCCTCCTCTGACCTCCAGGAGGTCTACCTGTGGCTCTTCTATCTACCCTTTCTATGTAGGCCATGTTATAAGTTTGCCATGTCCATGCCAAAATTAACGTGCTGAGTCCTAAACACCAATTCCTCAGAATGTGACTGCATTGGGAGACAAGAGACTTTCAAGAGGTAATTAAGTTAAAATGAAGTCATTAGCATAGGTCCTAATTCAATGTAACTGGCATACTTATAGGAAAAGAATGGGACTAGACACACAGGGGAAAATGATATGAAGAGACAGGAAGAAGAACTCCTAGAGGCCAAAGGAGAGAAGCCTCAGGAAAAAACAACCCTGCCTACACTTGAATCTCTAAATTTCCATTGTTTAAGGCACCCAGTCTGTGGCACTTTGTTATATCAGCCCTTGCAAACGAATAGAGGCCACTTTAACAAATCCCATGGGCCATCTAATAATTCTTTTTTTTTTTTTTTCTTTTTTCACCTTTCGTATTTTCCTTATTCCAATTTCACAGTGACCGTTAGATTCAATGAATCGTTTTCTGGCAAAAATCAAACAAAGTCCATTCATCAACCATCTAACACAAGAACTGAGTAGATTATGCCTGTATCAATAAGAGGAACATTATATATAATTTCTTAAAATTCTTATTTCAATACTTTTTCTAATTCAAAAATAATTTCAATTTATTAACAAACTAAAAAATCAGCACAAAATTCAAAAGAAAAACAAATCCAAAGAAACAATATTCTGACTTACCCAGATCATCTATTCTGTTATTTTATTTCCCTTTGTGTAATTTATTCCCTTTGCCAAAATCGATCATACATAACATAAATTAAATGTCTGACTTCCCCAACAGATTCAAAGATCTACAAGGGCAGGGTTCACATATGTCAAGTTCCCATTAATCTCAGAGTCTTTGGAAAGGAATCTTTTAAGCATATCTGGTGAATCCACTTTAAAAGGTATAAACGTCTATTCTTCTTGCCTGAAATAAATGTGTGGTTACTTCTGTCAAAACGCCTAGAGGATAATATATGCAGGCTTTCTTCAACACACTTGAAGTGATTTGACTCAGCAAATGTCTTTGACTTCAAAGCTTCAATATTAGATGACACACAGCATTCGTCTTCATCTACTTCCTAAGACTCTCGCAGTCGTAAGACACAGAATGAATCTTTTCAATTAATTAGTTTTCCTATAGCATGAGGACCCCCAGCGAGCGAGGCTGGGAACTGATGTTTGGGCAGGTCAGGCCTTGGGGCTCAGCATTCACCCACAGTGACAGAGCAGGCAGGAGCCCCATCTGATGATTCCCAAGTTGCCATCTCCTTCCGTGAGCTCCAGTTCTGAATGTCTATTTGCCTTCACGGCAGTCCTAGCCAGGTGTTTAATAGGTAGCTCAAACTGAATATGCCTCATGTTTAATCACTGATCCTCCCATGACTCCTAAACCCACCTCCTCATCTCTCATCAGAGCCTTTCTTCTAGTTGAACAAACCAATACTTCCTCTCCTTACATTCTGTATCCAATCCATGAGAAATTCCTCTCACCACAACCAAAATAATATGTCCTAACTGACCATTTCTTCCATTTTACATTTCCACACCCTGGTCCAAGCTATTAACAGCTCTTGCATGGTCTATCAGAATAACCTTTTATCTGGCCTCCTGGCCTTCTCCTTTTCTTGCCCCCTTCTCCAAAAAGCTGCCAAAATAAGCTTTCAACAACCTAAATCAAGTCATGTACCCCTCTATGTTAAATATGCATACTACTTAGATTTATAACTAAAATAAAACCCACCACCCCACCTTCTTGTCCTGACCTAGGCTTGCCTCGCTGCCTCATTCCCTATTCCAGCCACACTGGCCTTCAACCAAGCTTGTTACCATGTTTGACACAATCTTTCCCTAGATCTTTGCCAACTGCCTTCTCCTCATCACTGAAGTCTTAATGGAAATGTCACCCTCTCAGAAACCTCTGGAGTACTAGCTGAAGCACCATCCTGAGTCACCACCACATCACTCAATAATGCAGCACTTATTAACACCTGAATTTTCATTCGTTTGCATGCTTGATGATGGTCTCCTCTCGCTGGAGTGTCATCCCTGGGAGGGTGGGAAGTTCTGATTTACTGCTGGCATGTTTATGGACTGGCTGGCACCTTCATTTCTGATCATGGAACGAGGGATGGAGGAAACAAATTACTTATTCTCTTGCTGTCCCAGGTACAAATTTTTAAAAAGGGCATACGAAGCAGAAACGGCAGCTCAAGCAAAGCTGCGGAGTGAAGAAAGTCAACTGGGAGGTCCACGTGTGACCCAGACAACACGAAGGGACACAGGAGATGAGGCTGACAAAGTAGGCGGTCGGGGTGGGGGAGACAGACTGGACACACACCCTATAAAAACTCTCTGGACACAACATTTTCCCCTAGCTTCAGCCCTCTCTGGATTTAAGCTCGTACAAACCAGTTTTTTCTTAGTGATGATTCTTAGATAAGACTCTTAGTTCATTAGAAAGTTACATCTGTGGTTTTTTAAAAAACAACTTCATTTAATTATTTCATTTCATAGGCTTTACAAGTCAATGGTTTTCAGCATATTCACATTATGCAACCATTACCAAAAATCATTTCAAAACATTTTCATCATCCCAAAGCAAACTCCATACCCATTAACAGTTACTACCTCACTCTTCCCCAAATGCCCTCCCGACCTGGAAATCATTATTCTATTTTCTGTCTCTATAAATTTGCTGGTCTGAACATTTCATGGAAATAGAATCTTACATTTCTTTGTGTTGTAACACTCGTCCCTTCTTCATTCCTATATTCAGTTATAGCCCATTTTATTCATTCACTACCTTTGATCCAGCCATGAGGTGATGGACATTCAATGTTTTTAGATATTATTCCTCTTCTAAATCAAGATCACACATATTTTATAATTTTTGTAGCAATGCTCCTCCCTCTTCAGCTGTCTTCATTTTAGAAGGTTTCATACCTATTTTTCTCTAAGTAATTTGATCTACTTCTTTAAAATTTTACATTTCTCCAGCTACCAAAATTCCCTGTACTTTCTACTCTTTGAAAAAAGATAAGGATTCCAGAATATAAATTTCTCCCAAATATATTAATAAAAAATAAAATGCCATGATTTAAGCAAAATAACATCACCTAGAAAGTCAAAAACCTTCTGCAATGGCTGGATTTTACTCCTATGACAGTTCTGATATAAGCATCCACAACTTTATCTTTCATTTATATGTACACACACACGTGTATGTATTTTTTTTTTTTTTTTAAAGAAGGGGCATGTGACAACTGATTAAGTTATCAGAGACAGACACAACTTTTTCTCAACTTTTAACTAGACTCATGCCATCCTTAGGTAGATTACCATACAGAGTGTACAATATAGCTTCCATAATTTTGGGGGGAGATCTGCTTTTGAACAAGGAATCAAATACTGATACAATTTTCTGGCCACTAGTTTTACCACAACAAGCCTTGTTAATCACCATATGATCCTAATTACTTCAGTATATTAAGACTTGGCCCTCAAGGGCAATAGGAAGAAAGAAAAAAGGATATCCCAAGCCCATGCTGAAAGGCTAATCTTTAACTGTGACAACTATGTCTTTCCCTCCCCGTTACAAAGATCCTTCCCCTCAGTCAAGGTCATCTCTTCAAGCACACTCCTGTCTCTGCTTCTTTGCTCACAATAAGAACCTTTCCTAAAATACACTTTTCCTTCAAAGTGTATATCAAGTGCCACATGAAAGTACTTTCTCCAGTTCCAGGTGCACACTGCTACCACACTGTGGCAGAAAGAACAAGGACTTGGAGCTGGTCATTAACCTGAAGCTGATTTCCTACATGATCTTCTGGGACCTTCTCAGCCTAGTTGAGTATGTTTCCTCTTCTGCAAAGCAAGAAAAATAATTCAGACTCCTGCGGCTTTCTTGGAAAGATTAAATGAAACTAACTGGAAACTGCCAAATACTATTACAGGCAGATAAGAGGATGTAATATGCCTTAATACCTTTTTCTCCTTATTTGACCACCCAAGATTAGTGATCATTGTCCTAAAGCACAATAACAATCAGATCCACCTCAAAAAAAGGTAAATGAGCAGCCTCTCAGACTGTTGAGGCTACACTAGCACTGTTCGGTGGTGGTCCAGAGGTTTAATTTCATTTTATGTTGCTTGTTGGCCTGTAGATTTAAGCTTATTTCAAAAATAGAAATGATTCCAAACAGAATCTCCATGCTTTCTCAAAGCAAGAAGTCACTACCAATGGAGACCCTGCAAAGAGAAAGCCACAGAAAGGCTCTTTCCTTACCTTGTGTGTTATCCATTCTCGTCCATACTGATAGACATTGTTAGCTGCAGAATTCAGGGCTCTTTGGACCACCTGAGCCTCAGGAAGCCAACTAATTTAAAATAAAAAATGAAAAAAAGGATATTGTTAGTGTACCATTCCAATCACACTTTGAATTTGATGTGTTACTTTAGCAAACAGTAATGCTGACTGGTCATTAACACACAGATGTGCATCACAAGCAGGGATCCTTGATGTCTAAGCCTGACTGGCCTAACTAACACTCACGATTTCCCTTTGATCTTTCCTTAGCATTTAGGCCCACTTTTCTTCTAGCCTTCCTTTCATGCCACTTTGCCTGCTTTCTCTGTCCACACATAACCTGAGTCATTTGTCTAATTCAGCACCAGGGGAAGGGGTTCTAGGACACTTGGGTACTTAACATCTAGAGCAAAGTTCTCGAAGTGTGGTCCATGAAACAACAACACCAGAACTGCTTGGAAACCTGTTAGATAAATGAAAATGCTTGGGCCCAACCCTGGACCTACTGAATGAGGAACTCTGGGCTGAGGCCCAGCAACTCATGCCTTTATAATCCCTGGAGGCAATTCTGAGGCATGCTAAAGATTGAGACTCACTGATCTAAGGAAGTGAAGAACTGAGAAAGAATTTAGAAAATTAAGAGTAAATAATTATTTTCAATTTATTATCCACTAAGGATCTTTTTAAGATGTGAGGAACTCCTGAGCAAAACACACTCACACAGTGCATGTAAAACCAGTAAAGTCCAAAGGCAACATGTTACACCTATGGAAATTTCCTGGTTTTGCTACTATCCTACAGTTATGGAAGATGACAATACTGGAGGAGGTGGAATGAAGAGTATATGGGACCTCCCTATACATATCTCCATGTGACTTCAAAAGTTGAGCCAAATAAAACACCTGTCTACAATAACCTGATCTAGGGCTACTTCGACTATATAGTGCTTTCATATGTGCTTTCAAAACAGCAATAGAGATGGTGCTATTACAATTCAAAACTAGTATGAAAGAAGTTGGGTTTATTTCCATTACAGAAGAATGACTACCAAAGAAAGGGAATCCTTCGTATGGAAGACAGAAACCAGCCCTAGAGGACAACACCTGGAAGAAGGTCTAACATCTCCTGTGAGGCTTGCATGGATCAGATTGCTCTTTCCTAAACCCTAATAGCTGGTTCATGTTGGTTCCTCTTTTTCTCATCTCACTTCAAATTGTTGTATGTTAAAAGAACCAAAGGCCAGATGATCTCACTTCTGACCTCAAAGGCATACTGCCCCCAATTTCCCACTTTCCCCATATCATCCCACTAAACTCAAAGTATTTATATTCATACCTATTCTGACCTGCTTTCCTCAGTTTGGGCCATGGATTCATCTCATGCTCCAACCTCAGAGAAATGTCCCAGATTTATCCCTCTCTCCTAATATTTTCAATTCCTTCTACCCTACCAGTTTTTTCCCGTCAGCAAATAAATGAGATTCCTCCATCTTAATTTTTTTAAATTTGCTCTTCACCCCCACTCAACCACCAGTTACTCTTTCACAAGTAAGTCTACACTTACTTTCTGCAATTCCTCACTTCCCCATAATTTAACACAAAGTCATCTAATCAGGTTCTGCTCTGTCAACTCAATGGACTAATCTGTGGTCACTACATCCAGTCTCTCTCTTATCTTACTTTCTCTGCAGCATTTTTTTTGGGGGAGCGGGAGGGGGGCAATACCGAGGACTGAACCGCAAACCTCATGCATACTCAGTATGACTCTCATGCTGAGCATGCGCCCCAGTCCTTCTGCAGCAATCTGACATCTGCTTACCACTACTACTTTCTTAAAATTTTCTCTCCCCTTGGCTTTCCTCTTGTTTCTCATTCTCTTTTGCTGCCTATGGTTTTCTGTTCAGTCTTAAAGACCAGCGATAATCCAGAGGGCACATACCCAGGGTCCTCTCTGTGCATCACACACCTTCTTTCTTAATACACTCCACCTTCAACCCAGACCTCTCATCTGATTCTAGACTCACACCAACTACCAATACCTTCATTTCACCCTTGATTTCTCTCCTGCACTGCATACCTGCCTATCCTCCTGGATGCCTCCATTTATCCTTCCCATAGATTCCAAAACTCAACAGGTTAATTTTCCCCACCAAATCTACTCTTCCATTTCCTGACTTAGTGAATCCATCATCATACCACCAACAAATCCCCTTAAGATTGTACAACTCTATCCCTCCTGCTCACCCCCACTAGACCTGTCCACAGTCCAGGGCTTTGCAACCTCTTATCAGGTTTTACTCTAAGAGTTTCACCTGGTCTCAAGGACTAAAGTCTTACACCCCTTCAACCTTTTTTCTACAATGCAGATGGGAAGACTATTCTAGAATGAAATCTGGTAACACTTTGCTTCTGAAAGTTTACATAAATAAAATCATACCCTATAGTCTTTTTTCTGTCTTCTGTCTTTGACTCAACATGCTTATACTACATGTTGGTATATTTACTATTAGTTCATTTGTATTTAATGCTAAATAATAAATACTCCAGTGTATGGATATGCCACAATTTTTAACTTATGAGAACTGAGGACAAGTAACTTGGTATACTCTAATATGGTTAAGTCAGTGAAATACATTTCGAAAGAAATCCTCTTAACAATATTCAAATGTGATTTTAAACCAAGTTCAAGTAATGTCCTAAGCAGATTTTATATAAAGAAACATAATCAAAGGATACAATCAATATAAATCTCAATTGATAATCCTAAAATCAGCAGATTATTTCCTAGCTTAATTAGTGACTACAAAGGGTAAAAGATTAGGTTATACCATTGTTATGAAGTATAAAATAGGTAAACAGCAAAACTCTGTTAACATTCCCCACAAAGACCTAAAATCCTTTTTATGCAAGTTAAATTAAACAAGTACACAGAGATCCTTGAGGTAGGAGTCAGTAAGCTTTGTCTGGGCAGGGTCAGAGAATAAATACATTAGGCTCTGCAGATATGGCTCTCTGCCACAACTACTCAAGTCTGAATGTCTCAAAGACTCAAAACAACCAGAGGCAGTAAGTAAGTGAATGAGCAGAGCTTTGCTAAAAATAAAAAATTTACAAAAATATGCAGCTAGATTTAATCCTGGGCCAAAGTTTGCCCACCCCTCCCCAAAAATATTACAAAATGGGAATATGTCAAGAATTATATAGAGAGTTGAGGAGCCACACATATAAAGATGGCTCCCTTCAGCTGGATAGACACATTGGTTCTAAGTACTAATTGCTACTGGAGAATAACTATCTCAAGTTGTTAAGCTATAATCCTGGTCCCTCATCTCTAAAATGGGGATGATTTCTTCAATCTACCTCAGTCACTATACAAACAAATGACATCAGGGAGATGAAATTATAAACATGCTGTAAATTATAAATCTCAATTCAAATATAAGGTATGGAGCTGAGCATAATCCCTGGAGGCAATTCTATAATTCCAGTTACTAGGGAGGTTGAAACAGGAGGATCAAGAGTTCAAGGCCAGCCTGGGCAACACAGCAAGATCCCATCTCAAAAAAAAAAAAAAAAGGATCAGTTACCATAACTTACTCCTAAAATTTTAAGTACTTGCCCTCTCCTCTTCCTAGTATTATGTACCATTCTTCTGAAAAAAAGAAATCACATTATTTATCAAAGCCTAGGCAAACCCTATTTTTTAATCTTCTAATATAGCTGTATCACCAAAGATCATTTCATGCAAACAGATGTTGAAACGAGTCATCCATCTCTATTTTTTTTTCCCCAAAACAATATTCTTACTTTGCCCACTCAGGGTGATTTGCTAGGGTTTCATTAATCAAATTACTTGTGACTTCAATCATGTGTACACTCTCTTGATGCACCTGTATTAGGGATAAAGAGAAAAGAATCTCAGTAATTAATAAAACTAATTTAAAATTTAACTTTATACTCATTACTGGAGCAATGCTTTCAGAGTCATATAATTATGCATCTTGGTTTTAATTAATTTATAGATGTGCACTGAAAAGTTGCTCAACATGTCTTGAGACATACACTTTAAGAAATAAAAAATACATGACAGTTCTCTCTTCAGGAACCTTAACAATTTACTTGAGGAAAAATGCATTAATAGGTGTATACTTAAGAAAAAATATAAGAATATGAATTTTAATACATATACATAAACATACTTAGTTTGCATATATATGTGTGTGAATATATATCATGTTTGTGTAACTACATAGGCAATACGATGCTCTATGGGTTAACAGAATTACATTTTTTTGTAAGATGTACAAGCAAATAAGCAACTAAGATTTCTTGAATACAAAAAAGCCACCAACTGAAACTGTACCTCTAAATTTGTATTGCCTGATAACCAAGGAAATGAGGGGAAAAAAAAGGAATACACCAGGGGCTGGAGAATACAGCTCAGGTGGTAGAGTGCTTGCCTAGCAAGCATAAGGTGCTGGGTTCAATCCTCAGCACCAGGGAGAGAAAAAAAAGGAATCCGCCAGAGGAAGAAAATTTATCTGTGACACTAAAACAAGGAAAGAAACAATTCAGTGCCACTTGGAGCACAGCATTAGGTAGAGAAATAACACTTTCTGAAGCACAAGAAGCCTCACAGTTCACTCCTAAGTCACTCCCAGAGCTGACAAACTCAAGATTCACAGGAAGCACACAAATCTGCAGAAGGAAAACCAAATACTAATCCTTTTCTGACTGAAGAGGGACAGAAGTCACAGTAGAGAAGAAATGGATAAATCGCAGGAAAGAGATCAACAGTGCTTCCTCTATCTCTTGTTCCAGTAAAGTTCAAGAATATGCAAGGAATTGGAAGAAACCATGTAAAAACAAGGGTAGTTTCCCACAGGGATGGGTATGACCTTAGCCAAGAGGCAAAAAAATGCTAGGGAAAATCACACAGCAAAACCTAGAGCAAAACAGAGTCCACCTGCATTAACAGCCACCGAAGTAGGCAAAGCAACCCACTTACAATTCTACCAGGCCCCGGCAAAAGTGGGAAGAAAACACACACACCCCCCAAAAAAAAGTAACTATTGCTTCAAAACGAAGACAAACTGACTTCAATAGCAATGAATCAACTGACACAGAATACCTGAAAAAAAAAAGCCCCAGACCAAGTAAGGCCTTATAAGTTCTTATGAAGTATTTAGCTTTCATTTGGTGGGGTATGGGAAACCACAGAAAACTTAAAGCTTAGAAATGACATGTTACTTAAGTTTTTAAAGTAAATCTGGATGCTGTGTAGAGAACAGACTACATAATGAAGTAAGGAGCTCTGTTGGGAGGATACTGAACTAACTCAAGCAAGAGATGGTGATAGATTTGAGCAAGATGGTGGTAGAGAGCAAAGCAGTGACTGCATTTGGGATACAGCTTACCTTAACTGTCTTGAATTAAACCAACTTTGCAAAAATGAACCTCATGGTTATGGTATATCATCCTCAATATACAGCTAGATTTAATCTGTTGTCTTATTATGGATTTTTGTGTCTATTCTTAAGGAATATTGGCCTGTAGTTTTTCTTTCTATGAATGTCTTTGACTAGTAGTATCTGGGCAACAATGGCCTCATAAAATGAGCTGGAGGGCTGGGGAGATAGCTCAGTTGGTAGAGTGCTTGCCTTGCAAGCACAAGGCCCTGGGTTCAATCCCCAGCACCGCAAAAAAAAAAAAAAAAAAAAAAAGAGCTGGAAAGTAAAGTGCTACTTCTTTCTCTGCTGCATGCAAGATGTTTTATAAGACCAGTAATATCCTTCATTAAAGGTCTGATAGAATTTTTGATAAAAAGCAATCATCTGAGTCTGAACTCTTCTTCATAGAAGGATTTTCAGACACTAATTCAATTTCTTTTCTTGATATACAGCTACTCGACTTTTCTATTTCTTCTCAGTTCTGTTCCACTTCTTCCTCACAAGGAATTTCTCTGTTTAACCAAAAGTATCAAATTTGGTGGCACAAATTTGTTCACAATATTCCCTTATTTTTCTTTTAAGGAAAATATGTGAGATATGAAGAGAAATCTCCTCTATAAATTTTCTTTATATTTTTCAAAGAAATAGTTTTTCTATCTTAATGCTTTTTCCTGTTTTCCACTTCTAATTTCATTGATTTGCACTTTATCTTTATTGCTTCCTCCCATTTACTTGTGATTTCTTGTTCTTTGCTACCCTCTTAAAGTAGAAGTTTAGATAACTGATTTCTTATTTCCTAATTTATGAACTTAATGCTAAAAATTTCCTCTCAGGGTTGCTTTAAACGCATCTCATAAATTGTGACATGTAGCAGTTTCATTCGCATCTAATTCAAAGTGTTCTCCAATTTCCCTTGCAGTTCCTTCTTTGACACAGATCATTCTCATGATCAATTTCTAAGTGTTTGGAAGACTTCGAGACATCTGTGACTGATTTCTAATTCAGTTCTGTTGTGTCCACGATCATGCTCTATGATTTTAATATTTCCAAACATATTAAGTATTGTTTATCTTGGCATTTCATATCTATTTGAAAACAATGGATTCTACTTGTGAATTAGATTGAGGTGGTTGACAGTGTTTTAAAAGGCTTCTAAGTATTCTTATTTATTTTCTATCTCATTATTATTAGGAGTACTTAATGCCAAACTAAATCATAGATTTGAGCTGGGTTGTGGAGGTGCATGCCTATAATCCAGTAACACTGGAGGCTGAGGCAGTAGAATCCCAAATTCAATGCCAGCATCAGCAACTTAGTGAGACCTTCAGCAATTCAGTGAGAAGGACGCACTCAGGGGGAAAGCATTCCTAAGTTTAATCCTCAGTCCAAAAAATTATTTGAAAATTTAAAAATCATAGATTTGTCTCTCTTTTTAACTCTGTTTTTATTTTAGGGCTCTGTTATCGGAGCATACATATTTATAATGTATCTTACTACAACATTTTATTATAAAAGTCCTTGATTTTCTCCAGTAATATTTCTTGATGAATTTTTAGTTGTTTTATTATCTGCTTTCTATTTCACCCACCTCTACTGTTCCTTTGTTCATCCTTTACTGCCTTTATGTTCAGCAAAGACTTTTTAGCTTATCATTTTAATTTTCTTAAACTTTATACTATTTAGTGGTTTTTGTCTAAAACTATTTACCTAAAATTTTCACATTTAACTGATCACAATCTACTTCAAGTTAATAATGACTTATATGCAGAAAAAAATTTAAAACTTCACACCAGAATAGTTTCAGTTCCCAACCCTCTTCTTTATATTACAGTACACGATGTAAAAATACTATATATAAATAGTTCATCTATGTATGTCATAGAGTCCACAATAGGGACTTACATTACATTTTTCTAAGTAGTCAGTCTTGTTATTTAAACAAATTAAAAGAGAGGGAAGCTGGGCACGGTGGCACTTGTCTGAAATCCCAGCTACTTAGGGAGGCGGAGGAAGAAGGATCGTAAGTATGAGGCTAGCTCAGGTAATTTAGTGAGACCCTCTCTCAAAAGTAAAAAATAAAAAGGGCAATGGAGGGCTCAGTGGTAGAGTGCTTGCCCAGCATGTGTGAGGCACTGGGTTCAATCCTCAACACCACATAAAAATAAATAAATAAAATGAAGGTACTGTGTCCATCTACAAATAATTTTTTTTTTTTTTTCTTAAAGGGGCAATGGATGTAGCTCAGTGGCAGAGCACTAGTTTAATATTTGTAAGGGTCTGGGTTCATTGAATCCACAGGCCCACAAAAATAATTAATTAATTAATTAATGTAATTAATTTCCAAAAAAAGAGAGGGAAAACTTTCAGACATGTATTTACCCATATATTGACTAAGTGCTCTTCATTCCTTACCTTGGTCCAAATTATTTCTGGAGTCTCTCTTCAGTCTAAAGGAATTCCTTTTGCATGCCTCAGAGCACAGGTCCACTATCGACATATTCTCAGTTTTGGTTTACATAGAAATGTTTTATTTCATCTTTACTTTTAAAGAGTTTCACTCAATATAAAATTCGTGGTTGGCAGGTTTCTTTCTCCATGACTTTTTATGTTGCTCCGACATCTTTGGTGTTCACTGTTGTAAAAATTGTCATGAACTGTATTGTTGTACCCTTGTATGTAATTAGCTTGCTTCCTTCAAGATTTTCTCTATCTTTGGCGATGAGCAGTTTCACTGCAATGTGTCTACGTGTGCGCGCTACTGAGGAGTTGTTAAAATTCTTGGAATTTTTAATGTCTTTCACCAAATATGGGAAGCTTTCAACCATTTTCAACTATTCTCTTTTCAAAATTTGTTTCTACTTTTTTCTCTCTCTCCTCAGCTTCTGGGATGCTAATTACATGTTTATAGGGCATGTGATATTGTCCCACAAATCTCTGAGGAGCTGCTCACCTCTAACTGTCATGGTATGACACCAAAGACAGGCAACAAGAGCAAAATATAGGCAAACATGATTACAACAAACTTAGACATTTCCATGTATCAAAGGACACGTCCCTCAGGAAAAACTGCAGAAAAATTGTGGGGTTTTGCTGCCCACACAAGGCAACATATGAATAGTACCAAGCTATTAGCCAACCCTTCCCTAGTTGTTCCTAGATGGCTATTTTCCAATGCCTTTAAATGGTATTGCTAATAATTTTATAGTTTTCTTTTTGTTTTCTATGGACAGAAAGACCTGACATCCTCACCCTATTATCCCAGGATAGATTAGTAAGGTTGAGCCCAAAAGCATTTCCAGCAAACCACATGTGGATAAAAACAAAAAAAAGTCATCAAGGATGACCCTGAGAGTATTTTGAGCAAGAACAGGAATGGAGCTGTCACATGCTGGGAACACCAGACGAGTGAGAGAAGGTCTAGAATTCAGTTTTTGATATGTTACATTTGAGATATCTATTAGATATTCCAGAGGACACTGTCACTGTGCTGGTATCTCTATTGGAGGGAGAATAAACTAGACAAAATAAGGCTCCCTCAAAAGTTCAGTTTGCATAAATCCCAGACAAGAAAGAAATAGTTCAGTAAGACCTATTATGGAGATTCAAGAAAGCAAAAGCTCTCTAAAGCATAGGATGAAAAAGAAAAAAAGTTGAAAGATGAGCATAACTGAGATGGGCAGGCAAGAAGACAAAGGGACAAAAGGGGAAAGCACAATGGAAGAGCAGGAGAGAGAAGAAAGAACAATGAAATGCCCAACTGATGAAGGGTCTCTCTAAGAACTAGAATGGAAGGCTGCAGTAGAGCAGGCTGAGGAAAATATGGCAAAATACAAGTTTATGAAGTCTGTACAGTATATTCAAGCAAGTATACATGACTGACACCCAAAGAACAGATAGGAACTGCACAGATGTAAACAGAAGAGCAGGCTATTAGGAATAAATAAGATAAATGTAAGGATATATAAGGCTGAGAATAGGACTTCCAATTGGACATACCACTGCTGCTCACCAAGTTATGTGTAGCACTTACAAACATATCTCTAACGAGACTATAAGAAAAATTTTCATGTCCATGATTTCATGTGAGCTTTATAATCCCTTGAAAACAACAAACCAAAATCTGGTAGTTCAGTTAAAATAAAGATTAAGATGCACAGTAAGAGTGAGGGGGAAAAGAAAAAAAAACCTGAAGTAAGTAAAAAAATATCACTGGAGAAAAAAAAATTTTAGCTGCGCTTTGGGAAATGGTTTTCTTTGATGAAAGGGGAGAAAGGAAATACAAGTTGGAAAGCAAGAAATACAGATCCTATGGTATTTCAGCAAAAAGACCAATGAGACAAGAAGGGAAGGAGCTGCTCAAGAAATTTCAAAGGCAGATACTGGGGTGTGTGCCTGCAGTCCCAGCTAGTTAGGAGGCTGAGACAGGAGGACTGTCTGAGTCCAGGAGTTCAGGGCTAGCCTGGGCAACATAGCAAGGTCCCATCACAAAGAAGAAGGAAAGGAAGGAAGGGGAAGGGAAGGAGGAGGAGGGAGTGAGGAAGAAAGGAATTCAGAACTAGTGAACAAATTAGGTATCACTAGACCAGTTCACAATTCCCCTAATGGGGAAAAAAAAGTTATTTGTTCTCCAATATGTCATCTTTTTATCTGCATTGCCCCTGAGCATTTTGATGAAGATGATATAATAAAAATCATGTAAAAGAGATTTAAAAGGAAAATGAGCTAGGCAAATTCATTAATATATACATCATAAATAGGTTTAGTTGTTATATATATATATACTTATAAGCCAAGCAACATATTCCATTCCTCTTCTGTTGGCTTATTGTCTATACCACAATTTTAACAATTATGAATTGTTTAGTGGGAATAGTAATTGTATTCCCACTAATAAATAGTGAATTCATTAGTGGGAATAGTAACTGTTGTGCTTTACCTTTGCAGTCAGGAGAAGGGCTAAAAGAAGGGTTCCTATTACTAGCAAAAATATGATGAAAATGCTAATTATTTTATCTAACATCTTCTCCAACCAGATGATCATCTGCACAGAAATGAAAAAGAGAATTATCTTTAAAGTACAACTTAATAAAAGCATTTACATATTAAAATATCATGAACACAAAATAGAAATCTCAGCATTGCAAAGCAAACTATGGCATACTGATTAAAGCAATAAAGCTGTAAGCAACTTTAGAAGGTTAACTAACAATATTAATTACTGTTGTTTGCTGTGTGAAGAGTTCACTACAGTCATATCTAGGAAAAGGCACTCAAATGGAACATAACCCCATATCTGTGTTTGGATTTCCATACTGTGGTACACCTACAGTTCAAATTATAATTTATAACCTAGTAAATATTCCAAACAAACCATTGAAAATCCATTAGTTGGCATAAAATCTCATGAAGTTGACTATTGACCAGCAAATATAGGTGATTTTAGAAAAAATAGTTTTTATAATATAGGTATGCCCTAAATTATACAGATAAAAGAGAGTAAAGTAAAACAGCAGTAACATTTGAAACACTTTTTCCTTTAATTAGAATTATAAAAAGAGTAGTAATAAAAATGTAATGATCAGGCAAAGATAAACAGCAAACTCAGAATAGCAGTTACGGGGAGTGGGTATGAGGGTTGGGAGACAGATGCATGAACTGGTAACTATTTAGGTAGTTTTATCAAACTCGGTAGGTAAATAAGTGTTCCTAAAATCTTTTTTATATTTTCAAGATTTCTAATAAAATGCTCTTAAAAGACTGATATTTCACTTAAAGTGAATATTCTTTTGAAAACATTAGCTTTGTGACAATATAATTAATCAAATGTAAATTAATCAATGTAGTGGTTAGTCCTTCATCAATAACTTAAATTATGCTCTCCCTAAATGCTGTTTTTGATATATTGACTGAGTTCCCTCTTCTTTCACAACCACAAATAATACATTTAAAAAAATTTTTGTTTGCAAATGTATAACAATTCTGATAGATTTCTACAACTCCTGCCATGCAAAGCTACCACTTAACATTTTAAATTTAATTAGAGTAACATTTGCTAAGATATCATATTATACTCCTCAATCCAACAAGAGCTACAGCATTACTAAGGCAATTATTTAAATGTGAATTATGCTCTCCAAACAATAAGTTAAACATCTAAGAGCAAAGAACATTTGCTAAAAAATCACCATGACTCCTACAACACTTATTTTCTACTCCATGCTTATAAGCTGGTTGTCCCCTTATCTGTATTTCATGAAGGACACTGTCATTAAGACATCAATGCTAAGGTAAACTAAAAGATAAAAAGTTAATCTGTAATCTGGACAGTTAAGAGTTTCAAACAGAAGAGTTAATTTTCAGTGCATGCTTCCAAAGTGTCAAAGACAATGTAGATTAAAAAAGGAAAAACAGGTTTCTAAGATATGGAAGGTCAGATGTCTTATTTTGAAGGTAAGTTCTAAAATCAATGAAATGAAAAGTGTACAATCAGCAACCAGCGGAACTTCTTGGGACAACTTCCTGAGGAAAGGGCTAGGTGCTGCATCTATTACTCCTCTTTGTATCTCCAAATCTAACAGTACCCAGCATACAGCCAGCATTCAATTATTAGATATCTGAAAAAGCAAGTATATAGTAATTTGAGAATGAAGACTAAATTCCTATCCACTAACAACGTAGGAGCTTCTGGTTTTGTTTCCCTTTAGAAAAGTCAAATCTTGAAATGTATTTTTAAATGAAAATTACATTCTGTTTAGAAATTATGGAAGTCTAACTTTATATCTGGGTATGTAACATATAAAACACAATATCCACAAACATATTATGTATACAAATTTATTACAAAATCAAACTTCATATTTTTAAGCTAGGGTAGAATTTTCCCAATTCCAATTTTGTCAGAAATTAAGCATACAGTACTTGTTGAAGGCGTTGGAAGCCCCCTGGTATATCTAATCTGCCTTATTATGCCCAAGGGATAACAGGGATTTAGATGTTTCATTAAAAATTAAAATAAAATTATTTAAGATGCTCAACACATAAGTTAATTTTTTTTGTTTTAATTCACATTATGGTCAGCTAAAATTAAACTGAGAACAGAGTGAGAAGGGAGGCAGTAAAACACAGAACAGAGATGGAAGATCAGAAAAGACTTATTAAAGAATAAAAAGGAGGGCTAGGGATACAGTGCAGTTGGTAGAGTGCTTGCCTAGCATGCACAATGCCCTGGGTTCAATCCCAGCATCACAAAAAAAAAAAAAAATTTTTTAAATAAATAAATTTTTAAAAAATCACCCTCTAAAAAAAAATAGAGGAGGATAGAAAAAGTCATGAGAAGAGAAACAAATGTGGGTAAGGGAGTCAGTAGGCAAAAAACAAAGGACCGTAAGAGCAGAAAAAAACAAAGGATAGAAAACTCAGGGGAAGAGGACAACCAACCCCAGAAGAGTAAAAAACAAGGCCCACAAATAAACAGGATCTGAGGGAGACAGAACAAGAAACACGGACAGAGGAAGCAATGTGGCAGGCTCCAGAGAACAGAATTCCTGAAGACATGCCAGGCATGCCATCCAAGGAAGCGGGCCCTGTCCCATGCTCTGCTGCGGGTAGCAGACACTAGACCACCCACCATCACTGCCTGACTCATGCAAACTGCAGGGCCTCGGGCAATCCCCCAGTCCTTCCAGGCTGCCACCAAACATTTTAACTTAGGAGGATTTTTGTTGTTGTTGCTTTGTTTTGCTTTTTTTTAAAGGGGAAAGGGATAATTTAAAATGGTAAGCTAAATGTTTCAAGTGTGAATGAAAGGCATACATTCTTTAATTTAGAGATCTCAGTACATTTATAACTATGCCAAAAGCCAATCAAAAACCTCTAAACTGACTGACTTTATCAAGCACTACTGAATTTCTCTTCTATTTCATTAACCTAGGCCCATGTTTTGCTGTATTTTATTTAATCAACACCTAGTTGAGTCTTAGTTCAAATAATCAATACTAAGAAAAAAAACAAATAAGCCCTGAGAAACAGATCACATTTCACTCAAACCTAAGAGGTATGCTCTCACCCTCTCCACTTGATTGAATAGGTTTCCTAATTCACTCCACTTGAACATTTTATATATTAAAATTACTAAGGTTGCAATGTTTTGACCTTAGCTGCATGCAGTAATAAAACAGCCCTCAACTCATTTATGTGCTTTTGTGGAACACACTCAGAATTTCAAGCAGTTACTCTAACTCCACAGCAATGCTTCAAACATGCTACATGGACTCACTGAGGAAAAGAGAAGTTCCTGATCTCTCAGGAATGCTTTTAACTAAGTTAACTATGCACTTTAGAATCAGGCTCATAAATTAAGGTTATCTAACTCATTTAATCCACTGACTATACATTAAATTTAACTTAAAGAACTCAGTTCTCCTCTCTCACTTTTCTTGGGGACAATTTTCATTCCTTGAGGACAAACCGGGAAAATATACAAAATCGTCTACTTTGATCAAAATAGGAAAATGTGACTTTCGGCACATCACTTGCCATAGATTAAACTCATCTACTCACACTAATTTTATTAGGAATGGACAAGAATACAACATGTATGCGTGGGACTGGGGGAGTCTATTTCATCCTCTGCTTGTTTTCAATCCAAAGCTGAGAATTTAGGCATGTCAAAGTCTTTCTTTTCCTTCATTTAACAGAGGGAAAAAAAAAAAATCATAGTCACTATATTTACAAGTCCAATTTTAACTTATTTCAAGAAGTACCATATCTTTCTTAAGATCTGCTATAAAATAGTCACTGAGGACTTTTAGAATCTTACACAACTTCATGACTTGGGAACATAAAAAATTAGATGTTTACAGGCCACGACTACAACCTATTTTAAGCTAAAAATCAAATTTTGAAATACTAGCTATTTTCATACATGTGTGTGTCTGTGTGTGTGTATAAAATGACCAGTCAAGGGAATCATACAAATATTTCAGACTGTGTCATGTATAGAAAAAGTAACATAACTCTCTTTCCTTTACAGTAACTGCTACATAATGTGTTTTCATACATCAGAGGAGACTAGAGGAGCCCTGTCACACAGCTGGAAAGGCAAGGAAATCAAGAACCGAAAGGCAGACCCTCTCACAAGCACCTGAGCAAGGAGATGCCCTCCATAGTCTAAACAGCCTTTGTTGAGGTTTTAGCAAATTGAACTGTGACAGTATTCATTCTTCACGACCTTCCATAGCTTATGTAAGTATAACTAAAAACAAAAGCTTAGTTTGACACACGGACAGAGACACAGAGTGAGACGGGAGATACTGGGGGAGGAGCGGGTTATAGAATTCAATAGCAAAACCAACATCTGTGTATTCATTTACCTTCTTATTTAGCCAGTGCCAGAGCTTGAGGATAGGGGTAAGGTGAGAAAGAGAAGATAAGAACAGTGGAACATCATTAGAGAATGCAATAACAGTATGAAAAGAAAAGAAAGTCACTGAAAGCATGAGAAGGAAACTGTCAGGAAAAACTAGGGGAAAACCATAATGCAATTAAGAAGCTTCAAAATCTAGAGAATGTAGTATTCCTCTATGACCAACGAGGACTGAAATGACGATAGTGGCAAGCATTCTTGGTAACCCAACAAATAAAATGCATAAGGTAACCTGAATGCTCACAGGCTTGGTATCTACTTTTGTACTGCTCAATCTACCTGTCTGACTGCCATGCCTACTACCTGTCTTTTTTTGGGGGGGCATTAGGGGACCAGTACTGGGGACTGAACCCAAGGGTACTTTACCACTGAGCTACTTTACTCCCCCAGTCCTTGTTGTTTTTATATATATTATTATTTTTTTTTTTTTTTGAGACAGAATCTCAGAAATTGCTGAGGCTGGCCTTGAACTTGGAATCCTCCTGTCCCTGAATCCAAGTGGCTGAGATTATAGGCAAGTGCCACCACACTGGCTCTATCCTATCCTATTGCCAGGTCTACCTAATGAACTCCTACTTCATCAGGAGATGTCCTGGCATCACATCCTGTGCAAAGCTTCCCTTTCCCACCGCCTTATCAACACAAGTCACCTCTCGCTCGTTACTACCACTACATCCTATACTACATGAAGCAAATTAGATAATGCTTATACAGAGTTTACTGAGTACCTGGCACTGACACAGGGATTCTATGACATAAGTGCTATTATACCTATTTTATTGATAATAAAACCAAGGCACAGAAAAGTTAAAATACCTATCCAAGATCACAAGGCTAGTAAGCAGCAGAACTGGCATCTGAAACCAGAATTTGGATGCAAAGTTCATGTTCTTTAACCACTAAACCTTTGGGTTTTCATGAATTGCTATTTCTCACCACTAAATGGAGCTACTGTATCTGGTTTTCCATGATTCATATGACTTTCCCTGGAATTAGCACAGTATTTGACAAATAGGAATTACTCCAAAAAATTCACTAATCGGAGCCATTACCTAGTTACATAATTTTAGGCAAATCACTTAACATTTCTGGATTTCATTTTAGTCCTAATAAAGTGAAAGAATTGAACCAGGTGCTCCATAAGATCCTTTTCTCCCATATTTATGAGGAAAACCACACAATACTTAAACTAAATCCATCCTATCCTTATATGAACCATAATAATAAACTTCAGAATTTCATCATAGAATCAGCTGTTAAATCAACACTTATGAAAAAAGACTACATACCATAGAATGGAACATTTCAAACCATGAAACATATAAACTCCAGACCAAGCTCTTAAAATATAATACCTTGCTGTCAACTTTTAACAAGAATTTCCCAAGCCCGATGATTGGCCACGGTGCTAAGGCCTCCTGCCGCTCCTTCAGGAAGTGCTCAACCACCTGCCACCAAACGCGGCAGCGCTTCTCCAGGAAGTCCACAACACCAAAGTGAATAACCAGCTTTTTGATGATCCACACTGTAAAATACATTCAGAAACAAAATACAGGTCAGAAGGGTATAATACGAAAAGGCTACTTAATTTCCTAAGACAGCAATACTATTTTTAAAATAAAGATCAATGCCAAAAAGGGAGAGGTGGAAGAATTTGAGTTCTAAACAGATGGACTTGGCCAGGTAATTTTTCACACGGTCCCCACCACCAACATACTCTCCTCTTCGTGACGCCTGAATCCCTGGAGGAGTCAGGGTTATTTTACAGTTCACATAAATACAAGAGATTCTTATCATGTGGGTTTCAGTGACTACAACGGTCCCCACACTTTGCCCTTCCTAAGAAAACTAACCCGACATTTTCTAATCTCTCTAGCTATTACAGTTGCTCTTCCCAAATTCAGTTCTTTTCCTTGGATGTTTTGACACTTAGCAACCAGAAAAATATAAGGTATTTCACACGCATCATGATTTTATGCCACCACAGGGTAACATTTTCAAGTGTGTCCCATTTCCTCACTTGATGCTGCTTTGCACATCTAAGGAGATGCCAAGGCTGAGCAGAGAAGCCAGCTGAGTGCCAGCAGTGTTGGTGCAAGTAGCCCTGAGACTGAGCACTGCACAACTTCAGCAGGGAATCTCAGGAAGCCACAATGGGAATATCTCCCCCTGGAATTAGGCAGTGCCCTTCAAGCAGTTAAGCTTCCTGATAAGGACAACTCAGAAGGTGGAAGGGCCAGAAGGGAGTGTTACTGATCTGTGAGACCTACCTTGAAGTTTGGACATGGATAACTGCTCCCATCCACTATAATTTCCCTAACTCCAGGGATTTGTGTTGTAAGCCCTGACCTTATAACCAGAAGGATGAGTTTCCTATTTTGAACCATGAACTCTGCACTGGACACCAGTTCAACAATTCCTTCATTAGCATTTTTGAATCCCTAGAAAAGCTCCTATGGTTTCTAGAATAGGCCCAAGGTATCATAGGCTATAGAAAGCATTCAAGGAACCACCTTGGTCACAGCCTGCCCCCCAAGGCCATATCAAATTCCTTAGATGGTCGGAAGGTTCAGATATGTCCAGGATAAACATAACTCCTGCTAACCAACCTTAATGAAAAGGGGATCCCGACAACCCTGACACATGACTTGCCAGCACGAAGAAATCATCTGGCAGAACCAAAAGAGGATGGAACGATCTAGAAGAGCAATTTAAACCACATTTCACCAAGCATTTCTACAAATTCCTTAACAGAAGCATAGCCATAGTGCGTTCTCTGTGACTTGTTTAATTTAACTGCATCTTGTTACAAGTGCCTACTAGAAGTTCTGTTGGAGAACATAAAAAACAGATAAAAATTTCAACTATTTATACTGTATGTTTCCTAAGGACAGCACTCTACAGTGCTTGGTCAAAATAAATGTTTAAAATAATGGTCAAGCCAGGCATGGTGGCACATGCCTGTAATCCCAGCAGTTCAGGAGGCTGAGGCAGGAGGATTACAAGTTCAAAGTCAGCCTCAGCAAAAGCAAGGCACTAAGCAACTCAGCAAAACCCTGTCTCTAAATATAATACAAAATCGAGCTGGGGATGTGGCCCAGTGGTCAATGAGTGCCCCTGAGTTCAATCCCTGGTACCAAAAACAAACAAATAAATAAAATAAAGACCAAGATTTAAATAGCTAACAAATTCAATGAGAAAAAGAAGTGATGAAAACTAGTGATCCAGAAGGTATACAGACAAGTTTAGGCTTTTGTATATAATAGAAAACAGATTTCCAAAAATTATATAGGGTTTTAATCAATAAGAGGCTAAGTATATTTTTGAGCTTACAGGTGAAATACTAATGAAATATCAAAGTAACAAATTTCCAGGATAACATTTGTTCCATGACTTAAATGCAAACACACAATTGTTTAAAGTAACAATAAAATTTTATCAGATGCTAAAATCCAAAAGGAAAAAAAAAGTCTTTGAAGACAAGACCAGATTTTAATTAACCAGATAATGACCTGCAATAGGCACAGGCAACAACTGCACAATCCACAGGTTCAACCAGACCTGGACAGCAATGATGGCCCAAACGAGAGACACAAAGTAGATGTCACTGGTTTTCTTCTTTCTAAGAAATGTTCCCATCTCCGGTCTTTGTCTGCCCAGGGTGGGTGAAGGAGAGGAGGGTGAGGAAGAGGAGGAAGTTGAGGAAGAGGCAGGCAGCGTTACAGGAGGTTCTTCTTTGTCTGTGGTTTCTGAAAAGGGAAAGGAAAAAAAAAAGGCCATATTAGTCCACATTCGGAAACAGTACAGAGCACTCTGTTAGGCTGCCCTAATAACATGTACTCTGACAGAGTGCAGAGTATCATTAGGTTTAAAAAGACAAAAAGATTTGTATGTGTTTACAAATCTTTATACACACTGAAACACTTGTGGAGAATTACACTGCTAACAGATCAAATCTAGGGAAACTTAGAGGTACTGCTGGGAGACAATGTTTTTTATAACTAATATGTATACATCATTTAAATAAACTAGAGAAAAATTCATGACAGTGAAGCTGAGCATAATAGTTATGAATAAAAATCATTCAGGGCTGGGATACAGCTCAGTTGGTAGAGTACTTGCCTTGCAAGCACAAAGCCCTGGGTTCAATTCCTAGCACCCCCCGAAAAAATTATTCAAACCACATAAAGCAACAAATACACATACAAGAATTTCTGTATTTAAGAATTCTTCCTTTCCTTGATTTTTGTTTTTGCAGTACTGAGGAACAATCCTAGGACCTCACACACAAACATCTGAACAACAATGGAAAATACTCTACCACTGAGCTACTATACCAGCCCTCTTCCTCTTCCAACAGAAATTTAGAGTAGATGTAATGACATGTTTCTCACATAATGTGACTTTTCAGTGTCATTTCTCCTAAACTAGAACCAATTGCTCTTATAAGAATCCAGGACTTTCAGATGTGTCTTTTGCTTTGAAAAAGGTACAAAACAATGACAGATTGCTGGGATGAGGAATTTTCAAATAAAGGAAACTATACTGGATTGTTTCACATAAGGGACTCTTTCCTAACAATGTAACAATTGCTACATTTTACTATAGGGTTCTATTATTTCTGCTTCCTAGTTTTGAGCAAACATACCATACACATCAGAAATCATAAAAATTTTAGACAATATTATTCCATATGCCTCATGATGGTGGAAATTAAGACCCTAAAACTTTCATTTTGACTTCCATTAAAAAATATTAATTAGGGCTGGAGTTGTGGCTCAGTGGTAGAATGCTTGCCTATGCCTAGCAAGTGTGAGCACTGGGTTTGAGTCTCAGCACCACATATAAATAAATGAATAAAAAATAAAGGTCTATCAACATCTAAAACAAACCTTTAAAAATGTATTAATTATAGAAGTAAATGATATTTCAGAAAGTCTACAAAAAACAGAAACGAACACCTATTTGCCCCAGTCTTTGGTGTTTTTTGATTTTTTTTTTTTTTTTGGATACCAGAGAATGAACCCAGGGGTGCTCAACCACTGAGCTAGCCCTTATGTTTTTATTGTGAGACAGGGCCTTGCTAAGTTGCTGAGGCTGCCCCCCAGTCTTTTACACAGTTTCACACAGTTATATCATGCTACACTTTATCCTTTTCCATTTTTTTTCTTCAGAACAAAGTCAGTCAGGGGGCTAGGACCTCGTCTGTCTTGTTCTTCCTCCGCTGAATTCCTAGCACACAGAAAAGTATCTGACATAATGTAGGTGCTCACTAAATATGTGTTGAATGAATAACTTCCTTGTTAGGTCATCATTTTTATAAGCAGCCACATAGTAGCCAACTGAGTGCTTGCTCTATCATAATTTCCTCAGTGCTTCTTTTAATGTTAAAAGTTTAACTGTGAATAAATTTTACTGCTGAGATACCATATACTATACAGTAAGTTAGTTCACCTCACTAAGACTAGCATTCTATCCTGAGGTCAGGGCTAGGAGCCATGCTAGTTACAGCATGATTTTGTTTGACTTTGCTCTCATCTTTCTAATTTGGAAACTCCATGTTGGTGGATGTGCCAGATATTTGGAAGAATAACCACTTCATAACCCAAACATTATCTTGTTTGCACTTTAGAACATGATTCAATATGTTTAAAAAAGAAAAAAAAAAAAAAAAAAAAAAGTAAGTGTTCCTACTACTCTTGGATCTTTTCTCTTGATGACTGCTTCCTTCAAGATGTATCTAAAGTCAGTTCCTCACCAACAGCTCACTATAAATAATCCCTAACTCCAAATGACTCTAGCACTAAGGGGTGTCTCAGCACAGACCAAGCAGTCTCCACATTCCCGAACTCTGTGAGGGCACAGTATGACATAAGCTGATGAAATCTACCAGTTGCACCTCACAGGAGGCTGCAACTCCAAGAGACAGGCCACAGAGAATAAGCAAGTGGTTTGTTCAGGGAACAGCATTAAGCAAGCAAACCAAACTTTTAGAAGAAATATAAGAGAAAGAATGCCGGAGAAATGGATGACTAGAAGATAGAAAATAATAGCACCCCTCTCCCCTGCAAAAAAAGAAGAATGTGAATTGAGAAAGGGAAACACAAAGTAAGGAAGAGAGCAAAATAAAAGAATGCAAGAGAACTGACAGTTGTAAAATAAAGAAATAGGAGATAAGAAATCGAAAGAAAAAGTCTAGGAGGGGAGGGAGTCATGCTGTGGAAAAGGTAAATGAGATCCCAAGAAAAGAAAAATCAAAGTGACAAAGAGCAAAAGAAAAAGAAGAAAAACATTTCTAAAAAGGGGTGGTGGAAGAACAAAGATAAGAAAGCCAAGAAGGTAAATAATTAAATGGATGAAAAATTGACATGAGGACAAAGACAGGTAGGTGGCCTTGAAAGGTGTAAGAACAGTCATCAGAGAGAAAAAATGAAGGACTGGCAAGACTAAGTAGCATTCGGTGATGCTAGCATCCTTCTTAACTCCATATTCCATTTACATCTCATTTTCCAGAATAACTCTGAATGCCTTCAGGACCTCAGTCACCTGCAGGCTGAGTGGAGGGCTGGTCTTCACTGCTCGACTCATAGCCCGTGATGGAGATGGCCAAGTTGGCTAGAGTAGACGCTGCCATGGAGATTACTTGCCCTGGTAACTCTACCCCTGTAAAAGAAGCACACATTTCTTAAACTCTTTAAAGCAATGAACAAAGCAGGAAATAATTGCTGCAAACTTAAACAATCCTAAATTTTCAAAAACAGTAAAACAAAATGGTTATTTCTGACCCACTAGACCAATATTCTTCACTGAGGAAGAATGCTTGAAAATCAGTAAGAAACTTTGCTAAAAGCTCAAGTCCTTCTCATTTGGAAACTTCATGGTGGTGGGTGTGAGAAACACTGCATATATAAATTTGAAGTTCCAGGCTTATATTTATTTACTTTATGAGTTGATTTTAATACACACTTCTAGCAAAAAACAATGCCACACCAAGTTTAAAAGTTCCCTGTTTAAACTCCTTTACCTGTTGTATTACTAGGTTCTAGTACAGGATGAGGCACCCCACATTTGGTGTTCTCAGTAACGCATTCCCTAAATGAATAGGCAAACACATGAATATTATGCAAAACCACAGAGATCTACAAAGTATACAATTCGGCACAGGCAAAATCCACCACTCTGAAATCTAAAAGAACACCATGACCTTCTTTCGTGTTCTATGTTCCCATGTTAACTTCCTAATAATACCAAGCTTAATCATTTGCATTAATTTCAACTGAAACACTTACTGACAAACAAGGTCTATCTGCAATGATCTGCCATGGTAAATGGGGCAGACTAGTTCACACGACATGAGGCACAAGTGTGCTTTCCCACATGCTAGAAGCTGGAAAGCAAAGAATAAGTATTTCTTAGACTCCCTTGCAGTCGGAGTCTCACATGTAATGCAGTTTCTGTCAAGCCAGTACACCTATGCAAGACCTGGATGACAGAGTGTGACTCTAATTTAGAAGCCACACAGCTTTCACATCAAGTTGTCGTGGAGGCATATGATTCTTCTGTAGCAACTCAGGAGAAGTTGCAAGGGTTCTGCTATCTGATTTCTAATGTCATGGCCAGCAGCAGCAGCCATGGCCTTTGGTATAAATAGTCCTTTGGTGCAACTGAGCAGCTCTCCTAGTTGCAGTGCTTCTGCCTGTGTCCAAGCCAAGCTTAGTTTCCAAAAATGGTACATGAATTTCTAAAACCTAGCCAATACCTCTTACTATTTATATCAGCCAGAATGGATTCTACTGTCCACACCCTAAGAACACTGGCGGTTCTAGTCACCAAATCTCACGCCCACACTCGTACAGCTAGGACCTTATCTTTGGTAGGCCAATATTCAGTGTGACAACAGAGAATTATGCCAATCAAGTGAAAAGAGCCACAACCCTTCAGAAAGCCAATGACTTTTAGCTACAAATTAGCTCTGCATACCCCCAAAAATTCAAGGCTGGCTATCTGCCAGAGATAAGCAAGTCAGAGTCTGAGAAGGCTCTGGTAGAATCAGACATCAGAATCAAAAAAGCATTTACCTAGCTCAACCCAATTCCTCCTAGAATATGTACCCTGGTGGCAGGAAATAAGTTTACTTTCAGGCAATTGGAAAGAAATTAAACTCATAGTCTGGGAAGAAAGTCTAAGTTATGTATCTGGATTGAGTCCTTATTCAACTGTCCTTACAAGGTCCTTCCAAGATGACAAGACAGCAAGGCCAAAGCAGAGGGACGGACAGTACCTCTTAGGTCTTATGTGTACTCATTACCTGCTATAATGTGTGTGAGGAATAAAGACCCAGACTTCAGTAGCCTAATGCAAGAGGCATATGTGAATTAATCACACAAAAAAATGTATGTTGACAAATTACAAAGCTATCGAGGACTGGGTATTTTGTAAGCTAAAACAACAACAACAAAACCTTTAGTATGGAGAACTGGTAAAGGTTTCTCCTAAGTAGTAAAAATGGAGATGATACAAAAGGCAAGAGAAAGAACCTATCAAAAAAATATAAAGAATAACATTTTTGGCAGAAGGAAGCAAGCAGGAAGGCTGTGGAAGACAGTCAGTGTGTCCAGAATGCAGACAGTTGGTAGGAATCTACTGAACAAACAGGTTGGAGAGAAGCCAGATGATGCTGGACACAAAGACCACATTAAGGTCTTCAGTCTTCATTCAAAGCAGAGCAGGAAAACCCTAGAGTATTAAACACGATAGTAATATTCTTCTTTTTTTTTAATGGAAATTTTATTGAGATAAATGTAGATTCATAGGCAGTTGTAAGAAATAATCCCTTTGTACCCTTTACCCAGTATTCTACAATGACAACATCACATACAACTGTAGCACAATATCACAAGCACAGTATCACAATCAGGATATCAGCAGGGTACAAGATAAAGTGTGATAGATTCATCCCCTTTCCCTTTTATAATCACACTCTACTGCCTCCTACCCTATAAATAAATGACCAGTTTGCAGATGTAAAAAGATCATTCTTGCTTGTCTGGGGATGAGTGGGCTCCGGGAAACAAGTTATTGAAGTACTGTGAGGACAGCATGGACTGCTGGAAACAGGAGATGCAGGAAAGTGTCTGGATTCAAGAGATAGGGAGGAGTCAAAGTGGACCACACTTGCTGATGAACTGATATGGGGAATCAGAGACCAGATGCCCAGGTTTGCCAATTATGGTTAGACAGATAACATGTAAAGGAACTGAATGAGGATTTTGGAGATACTAAAGTTCTTCTGAGACTTCCACATAAAAATTTCACAAAAAATTTCAGAAACAGGATGAGCTTCTCAGAAGTGTGCCCAGGAGTGATCTCTTAGGTAGGCCCCAAGCAAAAACAGTTTGGAACACCCAATGGCCTGAGACAGTAAAATAGAAAAAGAAAGGGAAAAAAGTTCCAAAGTACAAAAAAAACCAAGGCATTTGCTTTTCTTTAAGAAGAAAGACTATTCAGAGGTTCTGAATTACTGAGGAGACCTTTTCATAAGCTGTTTTATGTAAGTAGTGGCTCACTTTTGAGACACCCTGAAAAATAAATCCCTTGGTTTTTTTTTTGAGGGGGGGGGTGCTGGGGATCGAACCCAGGGCCTTGTGCTTGCCTTGCAAGCACTCTACTGACTGAGCTATCTCCCCAGCCCCCCTTGGTTTTTAAGTAGCTCCAAAATAACAAGATCATCTTATGCTCCTTAACTAAGGACTTTTGGTTTGGCTGCATTTTGACTTAAAATTGCTAAATGCCCACTAAGTATTCATTCCCCCAAGTAAGTGACTGGGTCATACGCTGTGGTTAGAGACCAAGATCCAGGTCTCAAGTTCAGTCCAACGCTAAAACTATCAGTGACAATTGGTACGCGAAGA
Source organism: Sciurus vulgaris (assembly GCF_902686455.1). Classification (NCBI taxonomy): domain Eukaryota; kingdom Metazoa; phylum Chordata; class Mammalia; order Rodentia; family Sciuridae; genus Sciurus; species Sciurus vulgaris. Next base: position 66,301,101 of record NC_136476.1, read on the forward strand.
CTAAAGTTAGTAGAGTGAAATAGACATTATTATCTCAAGTACATAGATGATTGCATGACCGATGTGACCCTACAAAATGTATAATGAGAAAAATGAGAGATTACACTCCATTCATGTATGATCAAACTGTATAAATGCATTCTACTGTCATGTACAACAATTAGAATAAAAATTAATTAATTAAAAAAAATTTTAAAAGACTAATGTTAAGGAAATGTAAATGGGGAACAGAGGATGGAAACCTAATCCATGTGGGAGGTCAGGGAAGGGCTTCCAAAGGAGCTGACAAGAATACTAAAAGATGCCACCCTTTAACTCAGTTAAAAATAAAAGATAGCAAAAGTCAATCCTGAGGAAGAAAAGGAGAAACTGGTGTCTCAGAGGGCAGGGTAGAAACGTGTTCCAGAAAAACAGAAAAGAGGATGTAGACAAAGGCAAGAGAAAGCTGTCTTCTCTGCTAAGAACAACAAGCAGCTCACTAAAGTCAGAACACAGGGTAAAAAGAGACGGGTGGAGAGGTCTGAGGAAAACTGGCACCAGAGATGGAAGGTCTCAGAGTCAACTAGGCACAGAGGCAGGGCAACTGGGGCTGGAGCACAGGTAAGGAACCAAGACGGCCCAGATTCAAACCCCAGGTCCAGTCCTTACTACCTGGATGATCATGGTCAAGTTCTTACACATCAGTCTCCTCGTGTGTAAAATGGGGCTCACATAAATTCCTACTTCACATGTGAATCAAGTGAAACAGCATATATATACAAAAGGCTTGGAATGTTGCCTGGTATACAGGAAACACTCAATAAATCTTAACTATTACCATCATCTATACCAAAACTACTGGCTTTGATGGCATAAAGTATAAAGCACAAGCCCTATCACTTCCACCGTACAGGGTTTGTGCTTATACAAGGACAGGCACTGAAAGACTTGAGGAAAAGTAAAATTAAATCCTCAAAACCATGACGTAAGAGCAACTCTCCAACTTGTTGATGTTAATAAAATATGCAGTAAACATTCAATAACTCTTAGCTACATCCATGAGAATTATGTGATTATCAGTCTAGCTAACACATGAATGGTTCAGCCAATTTTTAGAACACCTCACACTTCATAAAAGCATGAAAGTAAACAGAAAAAAAATCAACAAAGAGCATTTGAAAACTATGCATATAAGACACAGCAACTGCTCCTATCAAACACACATGCATTTTAATAACTTCTATCTTAGCAATATCCTTCAGCACAAAACTCCCAAGGGTCTAGACAGAAGTATGCCAAGTCTGAGATTCTAGTCAAGGTCATGGTATTAGATAAAAAGTCCCAGCTAAAAATAGAGACATAAACAAGGGAACAAAATCTTGGGACTCAAGGACTAAAAACAAAAAACAAAAAAGGAAAGAGTATCCAAGGTTTCAAGTGTCAGTCTCCCCAGGGATGGGGCAGTACAAAGCGGAACATCTACACGAGTTCAAACAGTCACCAATCAGGAAGAAAAACAGATCACAAAGTCAGACTAAAATCTGTTAATATGACTAACTCAACAGTGGGTAGCCTCAATATTAAATAGTCATGGGAAAATATATTCTGAAAACAATGTCATAAGGAGATATTTCTTGATCTACTTTATTCTTTTTCACAAGGGTAGTGCCAGTTGCCAGCAATACATCCAAAGATGTCTGCTGGAGAAGGCATAGCAAACCAAATAAAGCCTCCCTAGCTTGCAAAGTCTCCCTGAACTAGTTTTCTGTCTCCATTACCAATGTGGAAGATTCAGCTCCCTCTTGATCACTTCCAGCATCACTTCAGAAGGGCCTGGGGGTGGACCAGAAGTTTCTCTGCACCTGCCTAAATGTTAATAACCATAACTGGGGAGCAGGAGATGAGCAATAAGAAATTTAGTTCACTACTTTTCTTTTCCTACTTGGGCTTACCTGGACCAAAGATGTTCACTCATATTACACATCATCCCAAACCATTTAGGAAACTACCAGTTTCTCCCTGAAAAGGTCCTTCTAGTCACAATTAACCAATGTCAGGAGCAGGAGACAGATGTACTCAGTACTTCTCAGGATGGGTACCCAGGCTACTAAAGGAAGATATACAGGATGCTTGTTTCCCTTACTTTCCAAGAAGTCTCTCATATTCAGAGCAAATGGCTCACTGAGTCTGTTTCTTTATCTGTAAAGTAAGTATGATACCAATCTCACCCGCTTGCTAAGATGACATGTTTAAAGAGGCAATAGAACTTCATCCTTAAGATAGGAATAATGTTAATGTTTCTCTTCTCTCACAGGCCAAGAGGATATACAGAAGCTGTTTTCTAGGTGCTCCCATTTGTTCCCCCCAAAACTCATGCTGAAATTTAAATACCATTGTAACAGTATCAAGAGGTGCCGTATGATGGGGACCAACAGTATTGAGTTGCCAAGTGGCGCCTCAGCAAGCAGGCCCTCACAAGATGCTGGCACCCTGATATCAGACTTCCCAGCCTCCAGGACTTGGGGCCAGTAGAATTCCTGTTCATTATAAATTACCCAGCCTGTGCTATTCTGTTATAGCAATATGAAAAGGACTAAGACACCAGGTTTCTACTGAGTGAGATTTGTGCAATTCAGGAGGCAGAGAAGCTAGGTCCTGAAGCTGTGACACACCAACAGGGCCACCGTGGAAGAAGGAAGGAGCTGACAACTACGAATAGTGCAAGAAGGATCAGTAGATGATAATTTTTCGCCATGATTGTTGTTTACTGAAAGAGCCTGAGAAAGGGAAAAACACTGGGCTTAGGGTCAAGAATCTTGGTTTTAAATCTTAGCTCTACCTGTGTGACTGTGGGCAAGTTGGTTAACCTCTGAAATTAAATGTCTCCATGTGCAAATGGACACGTACATTTTACAGAGTTTGATTTGCTTATTTTTTGTTTTGTTGGTTTTGGGGTTTTGGTTGGTAGGTTGGGTGGTTGGTGGATTTTTACAAAGAGCACACTTGAACAGAGTTCTCAGCCCATGGTAGTCACATAAACATTTCTCCCTGCATTTTACCTTGGACTTCCAGGAAATACCATGTAAAAGCTTCCTGGGTCCAAGAGAAAGCCACTGATTAAGGTCTATGGGTTCAGATGAAACTACTGAAACTAACTCAGCAATGACCCATAAGAATTTTCTGGAACTAGGAACTAAATAAACTCTTATTTTGAATGCTGATGAAATCCAGAGAACTAATTTTGTGAGTCTAGTGAACCACAGACTACAAAAAGCTTCTACAGCAGCCAAAGATTCAAAGCTCAGAAGACGTAAAAGATACCTGCACAGGGAACTGGCACACAGGAGCAAGGTCAGCAGTGCCAGGAAGCCCTTCTGTACCTAACTGTACCTACAGGAGGGAAGGAAGTATAAATACAGGAAAGAGCAGTCCCACTATGGACAAGGAAGGCCAAGTCCTGATTCATAAAGAAACAAGGTTCTAAAGGCATGAGGAAAAAATTTAGAAGGTGAAAATATTTTATACTCATTTTATGATGAGCATTAAGACCAGAAGACCAGAAAAGGATTCCTGATCAAGAAGCAGGCTAGAATGAGAGTAAAACAAGGAAAACCAAATCTGCTCTCAACATCTGCTCTGCATCCCTGTGATTTCCCTCCTTGTAATGGTCAAGAACACAAATACCATAAATCTGGTCTGCATGCCAACACAAGGCATGATATTCAGTTGGCTGAATCCAAGGATATAGAACTTAACAGACACACAAAGGGCTGCCTCTACTTAATCAGCCCTGGGCAAAAGCAATCAAAAAAGAAAGGCATCCCAGCTGAGAGGTAAAGAGCAACCAGAGCTGCTTGAATCACTCACAACTAGGGAAAGGAAAAAGGAGAAAACCCACCCAAGGATCCAGCAACACTGCTGAGCTTTCGGCACTAGATGCCAAGGCAGGAAATTTATTTCCACTGGTCTGATATATAATCACATAGTCCAACAGATTCTGAGCAGGAAAACAGGATTAAAACAGAAAACTTAAAAAGACAGCAAAATATAAAATAAAATCTTCCCAATTTTCCACTGTCAAAATATTTGATTAAGGTTTCTTCATTTCAGATAAAGTTCTGAACATATATTTATGGATACAAAGCTATCTTACAATTATCAGATATTATTCACTTACCAAATAAAATAGAATTTTTTAAAAAAAAAACCTTTATAAGGAAGCTGAACAAACATACCAGTGTGCCACAAATAGTCTTGTGATTAAAATAAAATGAAAGATGTTAAGAACAATGCTATAGAAGTATATTCAGTGACAGAGAAAGGTGCTTATGATGTAAGTTTAAATTGTGGATTACAGACAGGTACAGACACTCCTGTGACCCCTGGTATTTGGGAAGCTGATGCAGGAAGACTACAAATTTGCAGCCAGCCTGGGAAATACAGCAAGACCCTCTCTCAAAATTTTAAAAAGGGGTGGGGGTATAGCTCAGTAGCAGAGTATTTGCCTAGCATGAAAGAGGCTCTGGGTTCAATCCTCAGTACCCCAACAACAACGACAAATTAATTCAAAATGCATCAATGGCCTACCGGGAGCGGTGGCAAAAGCCTATAATCCCAGTGGCTCAGGGGGGTCCTGAGTTCAAAACCAGCCTCAGCATATTAGCGAGGCCGTAAGCAACTCAGAGAGACCCTGTCTCTAAATAAAATACAAAAAAGGATTGGGGATGGAGCTCAGTGGTTGAATACCCCTGGGTTCAATCCTCAGTACCAAAAAAATGCATCAATGACCTAAATACAAGATAAAAACATAAAATTCTTATCGGAAAACACAGGGGTAGCACTGGGGTTGTGGCTCAGTGGTAGAGCACTTGCCTAGCACATGTGAGGCACTGGATTCGATTTTCAGCACCACATAAATAAATAAACTCCAACTACAACTAAAAATTTTTAAAAAACCATACTGGTAAATATTCATGAACTTGGATCTGGCAAAGCACAAGCAACAAAAGGAAAAATGGAAAAATTAGACTTTAAAAATAAAAATGTCAGGCTGGGGTTGTGGCTCAGTGATAGAGTGCTTGCACGCATGAGGTCCTGGGTTTGATTATCAGCACGATGTAAAAATAAAATAAAGGTATTGTGTACGCCTACAACTAAAATATATATATATTAAAAAAAAGTCTGCACATCAAAGGAGACTATCAAGAGAATAAGACAATCCCCAAAATGGAAGAAAATATTTTCAAATCATATATCTAGAAGTATCCAGAACTCCTAAGCCGCCAGAAATCCACATCACAAAAGATACCACCTCACACCCACTCATACTGGTCATTATAAAAAACGGAAAGTAGTGTTGGCAAGAATATGGAGAAACTGGAACCCTCATGCTTTGCTGGTGGGATGCACAATGGTGCAGCTGCTGTGGAAGATAGTTTGGCAGTTCCTGAAAAAGTTAAAATAGAACTGCCATATGACCCAGTAATTTCAATCCTACGTAAATACCCTAAAGAACTAAAAATGGTATACATGTATCAAAATGCTACATGATACCCAGTTTATGGGTACAATTTTTATGTTTTTATGTATTTGTTAACATAAAAATGAAATTAAAATTCTAAAACAAGGAATTTTTAAAAGTTGAAAATATTCAAACAAATTCTTATACATGAATATTCAGAGGAGCACTATTCAGAACAGAAAAAAAAAAAAAAAATGGAAACAACCCATTCAGCAACTGATGAATGGATAAACAAAATGTGGCATATACATGAGATGGAATATTATTCAACTATAAAAAGTCTTAATATATGTATAGTTTCCTTTTGGAATGACGAAAATGTCTTGGAATTAGGAGAGCTAAGGGTTGCACAATATTGTGAATATCCTAAATGTCATTTTTAAATGGTTGACAGTTAATTGTATATTATATGCATTATATCTCAATAAAAAATACAAAAAGAAGAGTTGGGTGTAGTAGCACATGCCTATAATCCCAGCAACTCAGGAGGCTGAGGCAAGAGGATCCAAGGCTGAGGCCAGCCTCAGCAACTTAGTGAGATCTTATTTCAAATAAAAAAAATTAAAAAGGTTGCGGATATAGCTTAGTAGTAAAGCATCCTTATGTTTCATCTCCAGTAGTTGGTAGGGAGGGGGGCAAAAAGAAGACAGTCTAAAAACCAAAAATATTTTAAATAAATTCATTTTCTGTTTGGAAACCACTACAGGTTTTTAAATAGATTTAAAACCACTTCATCATAGAATTTTTTAACAAAGTTATACTCCAAAATTCATCAAGAACAATATCCACAGAATGCTCTATTTCTTACCAGCAGACTCTTTTCCATTCTGTTTTTCATAGAGGGTACCCACAGACATCAGAAACACAATAACCAGGAATACTGGAATTCTCCATGAGCCAGCCAGGGATGCTGAAAATTATTAAGAATTAACATTTTTAGTTAAATCAAATCATAGTACTTGTTCATAAAAGACAGTTTTGTTGACTGACAAAATAATTTAGTATACATGCTAACTACAAAATTATTTCACAAGGAAAAAAACTTTTTGAAGGCCAACAAACAGATCACCTCTATTTCCTGCTCTCAAAGGCCCCAGGTCTAAAGGATCGGGTTTGTGCCAACCTGTCCTTAATGAGCTGCCTAAGGAATCTAGTCCATTCTAAAGACCAACCCAAACTCAACCACCCACCTGACCCCAAAATGAGCACAGCCACATGGACATACTGGCCTGCCTCCCCCGTCTCCCTTCCTCAAATTCAAAACGAGTCACATGGAACCGTTCATTGATCTTACAGATAAACTCAAGCATTCCAACTCCAGGAAGCTAGAGAATGCTGCTTTGTTCAGCATCTGATTCTAAGCGGAGATGTTTGCAATCTGGTTTTTGTTGTTGTTGTTGTGTATAAGAAGTAGCTCTAAAAATTAATTTAGGCTATCTGCTGCTCTGGATTACTGAATTCTGTTTTAAAATTAGAACTTAATATTCCCATCAACTCAGACTTGGAAATAGAAGTCCCAACCATATGCACCATGCTGGAAAAAAAAAAAAAAAAAAAAGAAAGCACTCAACCACATCCTAGCAGCCACCCAGATAACAGTGGGTGGTTCCACACAACAGGGAACTCACTACTCAGAGCAGCCCTGACACCTGACCGTCCCTATGGGGAACAAGGACTTTCTCTGAAGCTACTCGGCTCTGAATCTCTCCCTCATGGTTACAGAGATCTGCTTAAACCACTCTTTCACAGGACAGAAAGCCCTTCAAATATTAGAGAAAGGCCTTCATATTGCATATCCTTACCTCCACCTCCTCCCGGACCCTCCCGGCCCAGTTCCCTCCTCTGGTCTTCAGTCCTTCAGTGCATGATACACCAGGCCTCCCACAGTGCTTGACTGAGTATCTGCATGCTAAGTGTGACACTCAACTAAATGCAGTCCGGAGCATTCTACTTTTTAAGATTATACTTACTTTTAAAGGACTTTAATGAAATAATTAAAAGATTGATATTTTAAAAGCATATCATTTTCATTAAAGATTAATAAAAAAAACTAAAGCATAACACTTTCTAAAGATTAAAGAATTTTAAATGCAACACATACCACTAAAAAGAATCCACTTTCATTCACACAGTCTCTGTTGACCTTAAGCTAGACATTTTTTTCTTTTCTCCAAAAAGAGGGACCCACCTAGATGAAAAAGCAATATGATCCAGACAGGAATTGAAATCGCTCTCAAGTAGCGTTCAGTGCTTGCATTCCACTTGAATGAAACAGTCAACACATAGCCAACTACCAACGTCCAGATCTTAAATAAATGAAATATAGACAGCTGTAAGATACATATACATGAAAATGAGCATACAATTATACATCTGTAAGCATCAGTATCATATGAGTGCTCTGCACATAGCACAGAGAAGTTTCATCCCTACGTCCTCCCCTCCTGTTTAAATTGTTCCGAAATAAACAGGCATTTGAAATTTCATGTAATATAATATTTAAATATGCACTTAACAAAAACAAAAACTATATTGTTATAACTTAAGACATGCTAAAGTTCAAAACCCGTTTTATGTATAAAAGCACTTAAGGTAAAATATTTAATAAATACACCATGGATTTAAATTGTAACCTAAATCTTGTGGAATTCCTAGTTTTCAACATTGATTAATGTTTTGAAAATAAATGAAAAGGGGGAAAAAAGGGAAGAAAAAAGATTTCTAAAAAGAATCAGGTTAAAACAATTCTATTCCAGTCTATGCTGATTTTTTTTTTAAAGGCCATCAGACAGATGTCACTGTGAAAGGAATTAGGCAAGCAGCTGAGGTGTGTGACCCTCTGAGATAATCTGGGTAACAGAGGGTTAGAACCTAGCTCAGAGTCAGAAGCACCAGCTGAAAAAGTGCACCTGAAAAACATAACTAGTGAAAGAAATTGCAAGACTTGAAAGCAGAAGAACCAGCCTGTGTCTCCCCACCTCTCTACTCTGAAGCTATTTATAACTAGGCCTCAAGAAGCATCACAATACATCAGTGTGGCCTACATAGAAACCTGTATTTTCATAGAGCATTTATAAAAGATGGAAGAAATACATACTCCAGAACCAATTTGAACACCAAGAATTTAGTCTAAGAATGTAAAATTCAAGTTTGACATGAACCTTGGAAAAAAGAAAGCAAACTAAAACAAAAAAAGAACATCCAGATATAATTCAGAGCATAAGAACTAGTAGTATTATTACAAGACAGAAAAAGAACCCATCCCCAAATTATTTTGGTCACACCTACCAATAAAAGTAATCTTCAGGTCTTAAAATGGTTTGTAGCTTCTGACTATTTATTAGCCTATTTATTAAGGACCATATTAGTATCAGGTAAAGTGATTGTCTCAATGAATTCTGCACTACCAAACTGCATTAAGAATAAAATTCAGGCTGAGAAAGGAAACAAATTAGAGCGTATGTGATACACATACAGCTGGGAGCTAGAAAACAAGCTTAGAAAAGAATATAGAATATCAAGATTGATAGCTGTCTTCAAACAGCTGGAAAAATGTCACAGGGAAGAGGGCTGAGATTTAATTTTCTGTGGTTCTGAAGCAGAAATTGTAAGTGGAAATTAGGAAACAACACATTTCAGCTTAATATGAGAATAAAGTTTTCTAACAAATGATAGCTCTCTAGAAAGAGAATAAGTTATGTTTGAACAACTGCTGAACCTAATTTGAGAATGACAAGGTAGGAAAGTCTGCCCTCAGCAAGAAGGTATATGCTTTTAAGTCTATGATTCTTTTAAACCAATTCCCAAGAGGTTTCTGTTTCTTACCCGCACTTATAAGGAATCAGTATTACTAGCAGGGAAAGCAAAAACAAAAGACTGCATACTTCAGATATTTTAAGGAGAAACTTATGATCTATAAGTATTTTCATTCAGCAAATACCTCATTTTAGTTAAAATAACTAGTTATTAAACATACTCCCAATTTCACTTTTGGAAATGTCTGAATACTCTGCAGATAAATATCAAAATATTCACTGTTCCAGTTTACAATGTAAAAAACTGGTAACAACCTACAATGTCACTTAATAGTGGACTGTTTAAACAATGGTATCTCCAAAAATGAATAATTACTCAGACTTTCAAAGGCATGATGAATATCTATATTTAAAAGCACAGTATAAATTTATGCATCTGTAAATTTATAAATGGTGAAAATACACTCAACACAAAAATGTTAAATAGCTATCTCTGAATGGTTGGATTTCAAGGGGTACTTTTTTTATTTTTTAAAAATATTTTTTAGATGTTGATAGACCATTATTTTATTCATTTATTTATATATGGTGCTGAAAGTCGAACCCAGTGCCTCACACTTTAGGCAAGCGCTCTACTATTGAGCCACAGATCCAGCCCCTCTATTTTTTTTGAATAGTTTTTAGTTGTCAGTGGATCTTTACTTATTTATATGTGTGCTGAGAATCGAACTCAGTGCATCACACATGCCAGGAAAGTGCTCTATCACTGAGCCATGACCCCAGCCCAAGGGGACTGCTTCTTTATGCTTTACTTTTTTTCCACAAATACTGAATGAATTTTATCCTATGAGTATATAATACACTTGTAAATAGAAAAAGAAATGTTTGTAATTTAAAAAAAAAAAAAAAAAACCTCTTTGGTTTATGGATTTTTGAAAATATTTTTAAGTGCTTCCTCAGAACAGACTCACAAAAGTGCAAGGCAAGTAGCCCACACCTATAATCCCAAGTGACTCAGAGGCTGAGGCAGGAGGATCAAAAGTTCGAGGTCAACCTCGGCAATTTAGTGAGGCCCTAAGCTACTCAGTGAGACCCTGTCTCCAAAAAAAATACAAAAAAGGGCTGGGGATGTGGCTCAGTGGTTAAGCACCCCTGGGTTAAATCCCTACTACCAAAAAAAAAAAAAAAGATTAACAGAAGTAATATTATTAGTCCAAAAGATATGGCCATTATAAAAAAACTAGTTTATATTAAACATTGATTCTACAATTACTTAAAATGTGTATCAGAATATTCTAATACAAACTCAGAACTAAGACAATCTGTCAGAAACACTTTCTAAAAGCCATTCAGGGGGGGAAAAAGCATTTATACTTCAGCAGTATTAGAAAGAAAGAAGTCTGGGGCTGGGGAGGTAGCTCAGTCCGTAGAATGCAAGTCTTGTAAGCACAAGGCCCTGGGTTCGATCCCCAACACCAAAAAAATAAAAAAAAGAAGTCTATATAAGTACTAAAGAGGAAAGAAGTCCACAATACTAGGATAAACAAAAGAAAAGGGCAGAAATACATGTATGACATCCACTTTGTTTAAAAAATTTTAAAAATCCCTAAATTTTGTATCTTCACACAGGCACAGATATAAATTTAAAAGGCTGTACATCAGCTAACAGCAGCAACATCTGTACTGGGATATAGCAAAGAAAAGGGATCATTTACCAATAAACTTCTAGGCTATTTAAATTATTTTTTAACACATTTTACTTGAGCACATTTTACTTGAGTCATTACATTTTTTTAAAATAACAGTGAAAATGAGTATTTATTCACAATTGATACACAATTTTGTTTTGTTTTGTTTCATTGTTTTTGCAGTGCTGCGGATCTAACCAGGGTCCTGTGCATGCCAGACCAAGGGCTCTAGCACTGAGCCACCTTCCCAGTCCCCAGAGTTCCTCATCTCAGAACCCTTACAAGTTTTTTTTATTCCTAAACCTTCACTAACACAGAAGCCTGAGGTCAACAAGTCAACTTTAGATATATTTAGCCTGTAAGCAAATCTGTTCATGCATGAATTTTCACCCAAGCATAAATCAATGAGCCAACTAGATAAGAGAGCACACATTCCCAAACTTATTTTCTTCAATACTATGTCTCCTTTTCAAAATACATAGTCCACAGTCATTTTCAGTGCTAATGTGCAGATACTACCTCAGCTGCATAAAAATTGACAAAATTTACTTAGCACTTGAAGTAAAGCAAACTAATAAACAATCACATTTTCTTTTCATTTGTCATGATAAACCACATGATCCTAGCTAAACAGCATATTAAGTTCATAAAATATTAAGTAGAGATTCCTTTTAGACTATGTCTCCATGCTATTTATTGTCATCTGGGCATCAACTAGAAAACCTGGCTTGCTTCAGTTGTGTACTTTTGCAGAACACTTCCCTAAGTCTTTCTCTGAGACAATAAAACAAGTCTCAAGTTATGATGCCACAGCCCTAATCAGAGTCAGGATCAGCAATTGCTTTAGGTACCTCATTCTCCTTTAAAATTCCCATTTGTGAACTATTCTTTTTGTCATATGGAAACTTGAAGAGTCAAGAATTTTTATAATCAATGTCTTTAACTGAAAGAACTAAGCTCTGAAAATTTCTTCACTGCTACCAGGTAAGCAGAAACAAAACTAGAGAGGGTTTAGAAGTGGAATGGAGCAGACCCAATAACCTGCTAACATGCTGTTCCTAAGGGCCTCTCACAATCTGTAGGATAGAACATCAAAGAAACTTACATACCATCCAAGCCCACTGTCACTTTACACAAACAGGGTTGAGTGACCCAGAGAAGGGCCCTTATCTGCAAGGCAAGTCCACCTCCTTTTTTTTTTTTTTAATTAAGATGAAAACAATGGGAACAGAAACCAAGAAGAAAACAAATCTATTACTACTGCGAAACTACAAATGGTCTTCGATTTTTTTTTTTTTTTTGTACTGGGGATTAAACCCACTCTTTTTTTTTTTGAGACAGGGTCTAGCTAAATTGCTTAAGGCCCAAGTTGCTGAAATTGGCCTCAAAGCTGTAATCCTCATGCCTCAGTCTCTGCAATTGCTGGGATTTCAAGCATATGCCACTGTGTCTGGCTCAGTCTTCAAATTTTTTAATAAATTTGAACTAAGAGGGAAAGGAGATCAGAATACTCCCAGGAGAGAAAAAGGGTGAGGCCGGGTGCAGGGGTACACAGCCTGTAATCCCAGCAGCTCGGGAGGCTGAGGCAAGAGGATCTCGAGTTCAAAACCAGCCTCAGCAACTTAGGGAGGTCCTAAGCAACTGAGCAAAACCCTGTCTCAAAATAAAATATTAAAAATTGGGCTGGGGAAGAGCTCAATGTTTAAGAGCCCATGAGTCCAATCCCAGTAGCAAAAAAAGATAAAAAGAAACCTGTGAAGCAAGTGAGATCACCAGTATTTCAGACTTATCTTGCACAACTCCACACCATGTGGACAGGTCAAGGACTAAGCCACATGTCAGTTTCATGCAACAAATGATTTTTGGGGGGTAGAGGGTTGCTGGGAACCCAGGGCCTTATGCATGCTAAGCAAGTGCTCTACCACTGAGCTACCATATTTTACCACATAATCATCACCAGCACATTAAAACAACATATCCGTAAGTATTCCATGGATCCTAATTTGCAGCAAAGAGAGTTTAGTAATAAATGATTTTTAAGTAATACCAGCACAAATTTTTTTTTTTAAAAAAAAGCTTCACATAATGGTCACACTCCACTTTTTGCCAAAAGAAAAAAGAAAAAAACTTGGCATAAAATCACAAGGTTTATGCGGTGAAATACAGTCTATCCCCAGTCCAATTTTTTTTTAAGCATTACAGTATCAGTGCCACGGTAATATTCTAATATATTTGAAATTACTTAAAGGAATCACTCATAAAATAATGGATTAATTAGTCTTTCACCTGTAAGCAGAATGGAGTGTTAGGAAACTGGAGTCAACAGTTGAAATGATCCAAAGTGAGGTAAAGAGGAACCGAACTACAAAGATAAACTGTGACAAAGAAAAAAACAGGCACGAAGGACATCACAAAGGAAAACTGTATAGGACCTGCAAAGACTGCACAGATAAAAGGACACAACAGAGAAAGAACGACTAAGGTTTCCAGGTAGCCAGGATCCCAGGACCTTTGGGAGAACAGCTGTGGTTAATCCCATCCTTATATTCTTTGATATTTTTCCTGATAACTACAGTCAATTTACATTTTAAAAAGTTAAACTAAAAACCCTTTTTAACCACAATGCATGGGGAGAAACTTTTTAAAATCCTTACTGAAGGTTACTAGAATTTTGGTGAAAGCAATTCACCTGCTGGTAGGTCCAAAGAATGCCATTTACTGATAGCATGAACAGATCAACCTCTAAATTCCTTCCTCCCACCTCACAGGGCTGAGAACGAAATTACAACGACGAAAAAAACCTAATCCAGTGCCTGGCACATGGTAAATGTTCAAACCTTGGATTTTTTTTTTTTTTTTTTAACATTTTCTTTTTTTAGTTGTAGGTGAACACAACACCTTTATTTTATTTTTATGTTGCACTGCAGCTCAAACCCAGGGCCTCAAGCATGCTAGGTGAGCGCTCCACCATCAAGCCACAACCCCAGTCCTAAACCTTGGATCTTAAATGTATGAAACATCAGCTCACCAAAATGTGGATTAGCCCAAACACAGTAACTTTTCTCTCCACCTCTCTTATCTATTCCCTTCTTCAGCAGCAGGCTCACATTTACAGAAGATGTCTAGAAGCATAAAGGCTGCTGTTCTGTAACAGGCAGTCCTGCTTAGGCTCACAAAACCAAACGGATCGGACAATGAGACAGAAGAGTTACAAAGAGGGCCCATGCCTGGTCACATAGCCTCTTGCTTCAAGTCAGGCCTTAATCAGCACTTTCTGCTCCAAGCCTGTTTCTCTCAAATTCAGGTCAACTCTGAGGCCCTATTCTCAAATGTAGACCTACTCACTTTTTAGCTCATTGATACTATTCCTTTATAGGTTTGCTGGTTTTTAACCCCCTTCTCCATTGCTCCCACCACTGCGGACAAATGGCTGACTTCTGTTAGCTCAGTGGCTGAGCACATGTTTAGCATGTAAAGGCCCTGGTTCAATCCTCATACCACACCCCCCACCCAAAAAAAAAAAAAAAAAAAATTTAACAGGCGTGAGCTTCCTCCCTTCAACCCCCAGTCTAATCTATCTTGGCCCTTCCTTGCCACTCACCACACAAGTAAAACGCAAACATGAGGGTTTATTTTCAGTATTAAGATATTCAAAGCTATGTACATCGAACTGCAGATGCTTCTTCCCAGGTACTCACTTTCTCAACTCTTTCCACTGAGTTGAGTGTCTGAGAGGGACTGGCCTTTGCCTCACTTTCCCCTAACCGTGCCACCTTACCTACGAACTCAACTTCTTGCTCCTGTTGAAAATACTTACTATTCATGTATGACAGAACTTTCTGTTCCTAATTTCCTACAGTTTGGATGAATATGCTACTTGGGCAGTATCAACAGTCAAAAATGTTAGCAGAATCTGTAAATGTGTCTGATGTGAACAGTACTGAATTTCTTGAGGATAGCAAGCATCCCATACACCTCAAGGCACACAGTAGTCTGCCTTTTATATGAGGCATGCAATCCACTTAACTATACCGTGAAACAAGATAAAAGAGCACTGAACTGTGCTCCATAAAAACAAACCACAGGGCGGGTGGTGTAGCTCAGTGGTAGAACACTAGCATGCTCGAGGCCCTGGGCTCAATTCCCAGCATTAAAAAAAAAAAAAAAAAAAAAAGACACTGTGACTTCTGAGCCTGTGGCCCATAACAGGTGGGTGACCAACATTTATCTGCGTATACTAACTCCACTCGAGTATGCTCACATATGGGGCTCCAGTAGAGCATGTGTTCAGCATGCAAAGTCCTGGGTTCAATCCACAGCAACAGAAACAACAAAAAAGATAATCTCATATAAATATATATGCGCCTTGCAGTCAGAGCTTGCATCTTACCCCTTTTTTTAAAATCCTTCACAGAAGACAGGACCTAACATCATGCTTAATGGAACAGAGAGATGGTATGTATCCATAAGCAAGAAAAGACAGTGTTCTGGGCTCAATTACCCTACCAAAGACCTCAGGCAATTCAAAACCCTGCTTATCAGATAGGTGGAATTATTTCGCAACTTAACTATGTTAAGATACATTGAACTTTATTTCACTGACAAAAGTGAACCAAATTCTTTAAATGGGTTTTGTGTGCGGGCTTTTGATGTTCTTTTGTTGTTGCTCAGGGGGCTGGGGAAAGAACCCCAGACCTCCAGCATGGTAAGCACCCTGTACCGCTGAGCTACAGCCCCAAGCCCTCCAGTAAAGATCAACATTCTTAACATTCTGAAGCATCAACTATCCACTTGTTTTCAACAGTTTCCAGTTAAAATGTGGATAAACCGGCCAACAATAGACTGAGCTGGAAAATGTGTTAAAAGGTTATCTTTGAAACTCCAATTCTAAGGCTCCCTGGTTTTTTAAGAGTAAACTGGGAGTGATCCAAGCATCACAAATCTACCTCCTTCACCCAGCAGGACGACATGTCCTGAAGAAGTTCCCAAGAAGTAGAGTGTGGAAAGGCTCGGGCGCGCAGCACCTAGTGCCTCGCACACACTATATTAAAATAAACTGAACCGAGAGGCAGCACCTGGCCGTGAAGAAAGTTTTGTTTTAGGACCTAAGAAAACTGAGTTAGCCAGCCCTTTCTTTGTCCTTAACTGGCCCTGGTCTGGTAAGAAGTCACCTCTCCTATCTGTCGGATAGCAAACTGAACTCGAAACTCTAGGATCCGTTCCAACTCTGGCACCCAGACGTGCACAACTGAGAGTGGTCAAAGCAGCCAGCCCTCCCTCTCCAACCAGGAGTAAAATTAAGCACGCCCCTCCGTGCTCTGAGGCCTCCGCTCGCAAAGTGCAACAGCGCTTCTCAGCCAGGACACTAGACCCCCTGGGATGTTGCAACTCGCACCCGCCTTTCCTTCGGAGGAAACGAGCCAAGTTCCTCAGGTGTTGGAAGGCAGGAGGCACGGACACTCACTGCAGCACCTTTGGTCGCCCTTTCGCAACGAGTTGGAACTGGAGGGTTGCGCCCCAGCAAGCCAGGGTGCGCGGAGGGGCGAGCCGCCTAGGGGGCCCGGCCGGCCGCTCGCTCACTCACCCACAGGCTGCTGAAGTAGTCCAGCCCGCGGCAGATGAGATCGCCCGCGTGGGCCAGCAGCACCTGCACGCCCAGGTAGCTGCCGAGACAGTAGAGGCCGTAGAGCAGCGGGCCGCCCGCGCCCAGCAGCAGCAGCAGGCGGCGGCGGCGCAGCGCCTGCTCGCCCAGGGCCTCCACGCCGTAGTCGGCGAAGCAGAGCGGCAGCAGCAGCGCGGCCAGCACGATGGGCGTGTGCGCGCGGTGCAGCCGCTGCAGCCAGTGGCGGCCCAGGCGCGTCAGCGAGCTCTTGAAGGGGTGCAGGAAGGTGCCGCACAGCACGGCCCACAGCAGCGGCCGCAGGAAGGCCTCCAGGATGAAGTAGACCAGCACGGCGGCGCCGCAGCACAGGCAGACGAACAACACGGCCCCGGTGTTGTAGAAGGCCTGCTTGATGGGCTTGTCGAAGCGCAGCGCCAGCGCCGCGGTCCGCGGGGTCTCGCCGACTCCGCCGCCGCCCGGCCCGGCAGCGCGCGGGGCCCGGTGGTCCTGACGGGGCGAGTCCCGCGGGCCGGGCACCTCGGCAGAGCCGCCTCGGTCGGCCATCGCGCCTCTGCCCCGGCGGCCCAGAGGCGGAGCCGAGAGCAGGCGGGGAGCGCGGGCGGGCGCGGGGCGGCGCCGCGTGGCCTTGTGGGAGCCGTAGTTCCGGCGGGGCCGCGAGCGCGCGCCTGGGAAACTACGACTCCCAGGGCGCTCGGCGAGCGCGCCGCCCCGCGCGGGGTCCCGGCAGGTCGAGGTAACCAGTTCCGAAATCCCAGGAAAACACTAAAAAGCGCTCTCCCCTCCTCAGTTGACGTCCACTGCGGAGGCAGTGTCCCAGAAAAGGCGCCATGTACAGAGACAGAAAACCCTTGGGGAGTACTTGCATAAGACCGCTGTCCAGACTCCGTTTTGCTGATTTAATACACGCTGCTAAAGTGTTCTCTGTTACCTCGTGTACATGTCTCGCGGCATGACTGATGTGATCCTGCAATATGTAAAATCGGAAGAATGGGAGATTACACCCTATTTATGTCTGAGCTATCAAAATGTATAAATGCAGTCTACTGTCATGTACAACAAATTAGAACAAATAAAATTTTAAAAATTTAAAAAACAAAAGTGTTCACTCTGGTGTATTTGGCAAGATTTTAAATAGCAATTACCATGTGGCAGTCTCTGTTCTAAGTGCCTCACTCCTATTAACTCTTTTTATCCTTAACCCTTCAAAAGAAGGTGTTACTCTCATTTTGCAAACAGGAAAACTGAGGCACAGGGAACCAAGTACCTGGCTAAGGTCACGCAGCTACCTAGCAGAAGAGGCGGCAAACTCTGAATCCTCCATCTGTAACTCGTTATCATCTATGCTAACTGGTCTGACCAGGGAATACTGTGGTAATTTTTAAAGCTCCTCAATGCACTGTAATGCACACTCGCTGTTCACAACCACGTGTGCAGGTGTCAGTGCTATCAAACACTGGAATCTTTTGACTCCACGAGGATGCAAATGAAATCAAGTCTGGCAAGCCAATATGCAGGTAAGCATCTTTTGGGGGCTTCCATTTAGGAAGGGAGACAGCCCCTACAAGATGTCCCTGAACAAAAGGGAGCTAGCTGGTTTTATTGGTTATTTGCAGGGAGGGGATGTTAATTGGCGGCAGGTATACTCAACTCCAGTTTTTTGCCCTGTGCTAAAGACAAACGACTGCACCTGTTCAAGAGGACACGCACAGGGCACGCTGACCTTAGATACAAAATTGAAGATGGCACACATCAAGCCTCCTTATGGGCTTCTACTGGGGCATAAGCCAAGACCCAGGGGTGCATTTATCCTTTGTCCCTGTGGTGGTCCCTGTCTCATCAGTATGGGAGCAGTCTAAACTTCAAAGTGGTCTACATGAAAGTCTTAAACTGCCATTGTTTCTTTTTGGGACCTGGTGTGGGGTGTTAAGCCTCCAAACTCAATGTCTCCTCTGTCATATGGGAATGATAATAATAGAAGCTCTTGCCACAGGGATGTTGTGAAAAAGAGGAAGCTCTGGGCAGTGCAGGGTGCTTCTGCTCTATTGCAAAAGTGCTGGAATCCAAGCCTTCTAGCTACAAAAATACCCTAAAAATAAGGCTTTTATCTTTAAAATTTAGGACTGAAAACCTTTACTGAACAATTAATATGTGAATGTTCAAACCCTGCAGGTTATTCCTTTCCTGTTTTTAACATGTCTTAATGTGAATTTCAACATAAGTTTTGTTTCTCTTCTAAAGTAAAACAGTTTTCAGGCAAATAGACTTGCTTACCAAATCTTGGGGATAAAGGGATTTGGTAAATGAAGCAAAAGGCAGAGTAATTCTTTAGCATCTCATTTAGCACCTTCAGGTCACAGTTTTTCCATCTGTCTTTGGAGTTTGACTCAATGAATGTTTCCTTCAGTTGCTCCTGCGTTTTGCTCTGCTGCTTAACTACTGTGTTCAGGTCGTCTTAGATCATGATCACAAATTATGGTCACATTAGCTTTTGGTGCCCATTTTCACCAATTCAAGGTCCTCCCTCCCAAAAAGTCCTGAGTCATTTCTAGGGGGTCCCACAGGGAATGCCTCACATGTGCTCAGAGACATAAATCACCACCAGCCATCTGTGTCACCCTGCTGCCCAACAGAGCCGAATCCAGTGCCCATCATAGATTGCAGTGTCTTTGTCACTGTCCCCACACATCTAATCTGCTGGTGACAAAGTAGAGCTGCGTTCCATTCAGAGTTGAAGAATTCCTTCTCCCTAACTGCCAAATCTGTACCCTTTTGTCACCCAAACCCTAAACCAGGTCTCTTTTGTGCCCCATGTATTATAAATCCTCTAGTGAATAATCTCTCCCATGCCTGCCCTTTTGTTTTCTAACCAAATGGCCTGTGAGGGAAAAAGACCAAACCATTCTCCGTCCTGCTCCAACCAGTTACTAGAGAGCTCTTACATAGTAAAAGTTTTATCAGTGAATACAGACAAACCAAATAGGACAAGGGGTGTTAATATTGCCTAAATCGTGTTGGGGCCCCAGTTCATCAAATCTAAAACGCCCTGTCCCAGTATTCTGTTTCCAAGTCTCAATGAAAAGCAAAATCGCTGAATGTTTCAAAATCATGCTAACGGGGCCTGGGGACATAGCTCAGTGGTAAAGTGCTTGCCTAGCATGTGTGAGGCCCCGGGTTCCATCCTCAGCACTGAAAACAAAAGTGTACTAATGGCCCAAGCAATAGATCTGACAGGTGTCAGGCAGCATTCTAGCTGGGAATGGAACTTTGAGCAGAAATAAAGGTTAAAGCACTACAAACTAACTGGACGAGCACGTGCATGGCCTGACACAGGCGGGATTCTCACAGGCTTTGGCTCACCCCTCCAACGGTCATGCGCTCCACACTGAAGTCAAAGTCAGCAGTGTAGGCACCTGTCTCCCTACAAGGCTCCTAGAGAACAAGAACTGAATTTGCTTCATCTCTGTGTTCCCAGCAACTGACACAGCATAGGACATTCATAATAAAAAGCAGGAGCTCCCTAAGGTTGGCTGAGAATGAATGAGTGCTATCCTTTCCCAAAAGCCCACTTGTGCTTTCTGCAAGAAATGGTATTGAAACCCTGGAGATGTTTCCACTGAGCATCAACCATGTGGTTGAAAGCAGAGAAAAACTACTGTGATACAGGAGCTAAAAACTGAATTCGAGAGGGGACCTAGAATCCATTCAAATCTCTAGCTCATAGGGCAGCTGCTTTTAGATGTCTCCTCCAAAGTGCCAGGCTGCTTGGGCTCCCTTCTCTGGTTCCCACATGGCGACTCATTCTGAAGATCTCATGAAAGAACAGCCCCCGGGGGGCACCCAGAATAAGGCGGAGGTAAAATAGATGCTGACCCTGGAGACCAGACTGCCCTCTGCCTTCCTGTTGGATGAATCAATGAATTTTCTCATCATTTAAGTCTCTTTGGAGTAGGTTTTTCATTATTTGCAGGAGAAAGCTTCCTGGTTTATAAGCTCGGTTGCTGTAAAAATGAATGAGATCACATACATAAAGCAGCAACACAGTGCTAGGACATGGTAACAACCCAAGAGTGGCTTGGTTTGTCCCACAGAAGTCAAAAGGCATCTCTTAGTAAATGTCCACAGACTCCAGAGGTCTGAAGATAACAGTTCCAGAGGTGTAACAAACACAGGCAGAGAGAGAATTCTCCATGAGTTTCTACAACCTTTCCTAAAGTACTACGGGTACTATGCTAAGTACCCACTTGGCACAAAGTCCAGAACTTACAATGTTGAGTGGCATATATATAAAGTAGTATGTACAGTGCAGAAATGTCATCAGACAGACGTGCATTCACATTCCAAATCTGCCATTTGTCTGTGTCATCATGCACAGCATCTCTGAGCTCAGCTTCCTCATCTGTAAAGAGAGCATAAGTTTTTTTTATTTCTATGGGCTGGCAAGAAATTACAAAAAGCATGTTAAATACCCAGAACTGCAGTGAGCACCCCATGGTCTAAGACCATTGCTTTACAGAATTCTATGGACATTATTCACCCTTGGAGGTACTATTCACATTTGGTGTCCCCTGGAATTGGGCAACAAGTCCCAGCAGCAATGAGTTCATGCTTCAGATGTCTCTTCTATCTTCATGGGATGGACAGCCAGATACAGAACTCTCCATTCTGGACCCTTCACCACTGTTGTGCTGACTCAGCTATAAAATGTTCTGTTGAGAGATGTCTTGGCTTCCAGTCTTGTCCCCTCTCTACAAGGATATTATTGGGGTTGCTGGAGATTGAGCCAGAACATTGAGCATGCTAAACACATGTTCTACCACTGAGCAATAGCCCAGTGCCTAAGATTATATTTCTAAAACATAAATGTAGTAATGTCACTTCTTTGCTAAAAAAAATAAATACTGGTGGTTCTCCATAACAAAAGAATGAACTATTTTCCATAATACTTAATCCCTATATGATTGAGCCTGAGCTCTTCCCCCTTGTGTCTCTAGATAATCCCCATTCATCCTTCAGGCTTCAACTCACAGTTACCTCCTTGGCAAAACTTTCCAGATCCAGGGAAACTTGGCCGCTACCTCCCTGTGCCCATGTAGCACCTGTATCTACCTTCACTCCAGTATGGACCATATTGTATTCTAACCATTTCCACAAACATTTGAATTCCTCATTTGAGGGAAACTCATGAGTGAGATTCTCTGCATTTCTTTCAGTGCTATGGACATCTTATTTTTAATAACTGAAAACAATGAATACAGTGTATATTATTGTAAAGGCTATTAGATATTCTGGGAAGAATACAAGCTTTTAAGGCAGTCAGAGCTGGGTTGTAATCCCTCACTCTGCTTCCATGCTGCGTATCCTTGGATAAATTAACTTAATGAGCATGTCCCCTCATTTGAACAGAGATGATAAATCTATGTGGCCAAGCTGTTGTGGGCATTAGAACTAGTATACATAGGTAACTAGCATGGTACATAGCCAGAGTGCTCATCACATCCCTCCCCATGGCCTCTGTATACACAGCACTTGGCTGCCATGAACTGAATCTGATTATAATGATTACTTTACAATAGAAATTCCAATAGTGAGTTGGGCACAGTAGCTCATGCCTGTAATCCCAGCTCCTCAGGAGACTGAGGCAGGAGGATTTTAAGATTAAGGCCAGCCTCAACTTAGCAAGACCCCATCTCAAAAAAATAAAAGGGCTGGGTTTGCAGCTCAGTAGTAGAACTCCCCAGGGTTCATTCCCCAGTACCACCCAAAGGAAAAAGAAAAAGTGGGAAGGAAGGGGATTAGACTATAGAAGAGAAAGCCATTCGACCCATGGAGACAGAGACTAGAGTGATGAGACCACAGGCTAAAGAATGCTGGCAGCTACCAGAAGTTTTCAGGGGAAAGGAATGGTTCCCCAGTCATCAGCCCTTGTCAGCACTTCAATTTTAGCTCCATGAGATTCGGTTCAAGCTTCTGGCCCAGAACTGTTAGAAAACACATTTGTGTGTGTGTGTGGTTATGTTTAGTTGTAGATGAACACAATACCTTTATTTCATTTATTTATTTATATGTGATGCCAAGGATAGAACCCAATACCTCACTCATGTGAGGCAAGCGCTCTACCACTGAGCTGCAGCCACAGCCCCGACCACATATTTTTATATCATGAGAATAGAGAAAGGAGAGCTGAGGCCAAAAAGAACTTTTTTGAGATTGAAGAAGTTTTCAGAGGGCCTCATGCTCAGACTTTGAACATCAATACTGGGTGTTTTTTTTTTTGGCCCACGTCTGTCCCTCAGTCCAGTTGAACTTTGTCCTAAGTTCACACTCTCTACAAAGCTCTCTAGAAACAGACGTCAGATCGGCTGGTGCAGAGCTTAGAGGTTTGCTCTTCCAACCCGTGGGTGTTAAGCCACTAAACTTGTAATACTTTGTTTCAGGAGCCATAGAGAACAAATGCAAGCCTTGCTGAATCTCGGTCCAAAACATTTCCTGGTCTTTCTTCTGAGGGTGCACTCTTTTGTCCTGGAGAGGCCTCTCTTTACCCTTTGCCTGCTTACTTTTACCCCCTTGTCTTAGTCAGTTTGGGCTGCTATCACAAATTACTGCAGACTAGTGTCTTGAATAACAGAAATGTATTATTCATAGCTGTGGAGGTTGGGTATTTGGAGATCAGGGTGCCAGCATGGTTCAGTTCTGGTGAGGGCCCTCTTCCTGGTTCAAAGATGGCTGGCTTCCTGCTGCATCCTCTCATGGTGGAGAGCAGATAGAGGAAGTAAACTCTCTTTTGTCTCTTCTTTTGACACTAATCCCATCATGACTCCACTTTTGTGATCTAATCATCCCCGTAGGCCCCATCTCCAAATGCTATCACTTTGGGAAATAGGATTTCAATATGAGTGCGAGGAAACAAGCATTCAGTCCATAGCATTCCTCCTTAACACCCAACTTCATTATCATTGCCTGCTTTCCTAGTAGCCCCAGGAGTGGGGGAAGGACCCCTGCTCCAGGTTTGTATTGCATATGGGCTTTTCCATACCACTGTATTCACCACCAGGTATTGTCATGGTACTATGTGTGTGACTTCCCAGCTAAGCTATGAACTCCTCAGAGTAGAAATCAAGAACGGTTCTTGGAGTCTTCTAGGTGTGGCTGTCTAGTAGAGGAATGGGCACATGAGAATCTTTAATAAATAATTATTAAATGAATGAGTGGTGAAAGCTTCTGGATGCAGGTGACTTTCCCAGTCACTCAGATCTACTCCAGTTCTCTTACAGTTTATCTGCTGGCCCTTGCACCTGGATTGAGCCCAAACAAACTTCCAAGACCAACAGCAGTTAGGGTCTGACAGGTAGGCTACCCACTGAAGATGCTGCAGAATAAATACTAGAGGGAACAACTAGAATACCAAACAAGGACAAAATGTTTGGTGTTTTGTGGTGAGGATTAGGGCCTAAAATGCAGAATGAAGTGGTGCTCAATTTTTTTATAATACATGATCTTCAAAAACCTAGTCCTAAGAGAACTGGCAGCTAGCTACTGCATTTTGTACTTTCTAAATCTCCCAGATGACTCACTAGGCTCTACAACTGAAGCCTATTTATTGTTAACATATAATATGATTTAGTTGGCAATAAGGCTCCTAATTGAAATTCTTAGAGCTAGCTATGTGCAATTAACCAATGGATATACTCGAAATGGGATTACAGACCTCCACTTAAAACTTGATAGGGAATTAAAATGAAGCTATGAACACAAGTTTACTTTGCACACGGCTCCTTTGCTCCTCTATGGGGATTTTTACCTGACGACAACAATAAGATCTTCCTCTTTGTCAGACAATCCAAGGTCTGTAGATTCAGAGAGCATTGAGGGAAACTTAACCAGTGAAAGATTTAAAACAAAGAAATGGAAAAACAAAAATGCACTTGAGCAAAGCAATACGGAATTATAAACTAATTTTAATTACATCAACAGGAAGAATTTCAAACTATGTTGAGAATTTATATTTTAAATCTAGTTAATATATTCTGACTGTAACATAATCCTCTAAAGATAAAAGTATGATAGCAAATGGACAGAATAATCATTAGGCAGCATTTAGGAGTATTGATACTATTACTTTACATAAATAGAAATCCATGTCTTTTTAGTAATTAATGTACTACATTGAGTAAAAATTCACATAGGACAGGTTTATAAATATACATTTATATATAATCTCAAAATCAATCACAATTGAACATTTGGTACACAATTATTATAAAACAAATATAACCCATCGATGTCTATTTAAAGGCATAGTTTTTACAAAATAGTGTTTTGTAGACAGTCTCAAAAAAAGTATATTAATACTCCCGGAGCCAGATTGTTCCAGCACATCAACACATCAGTGGGAATAAGGCATGTGGAGAGGCTGTGTCACTCATCCAGGTGACCAGAACATTCTAGGTGATGAAACAGTAAGGACTCTAGTAACCTGGGCAAATGCCACACCACTGCAGTACCCCATAACCTCAGTGAATTGATTATTCTCCAGAAGAATCAAACAGAATGTTTTTTCACCTAATAGCAAATATCCAGGAGAAAACTAACAACATTAACCAAGCATCAGTGTATTTTAAGGGAAAAATTCCCAAATGCTTAATGAGTCACAAAGTTTTAGTCACCTGACATATTTAAAATTACATTGGCTTAGCTACTATTTTCATGAAAAGGAACTGAAATGCAAGTCACCATTAAATATAAAAACAAAGAAGTCCAACTCGAAACTAAGTAATTTGCTAATTAAATAAGTGAATCAGGAAGTTAATTAAATATGAAGCATGTATAGGTTGCACCGACATGCCAATTACTCACCTAACACTAGTCTTGGTTTCTTAACTAACGGTATAGAAGAGTCAAGTTCAACAATGATACTTCATACACTCTTAACAATTCATAATGTTGAATGGAAGAGGCAAGTCTTGTTGCAGGAATCTTTTCTATAAACTAAATTGCTATAAACTCAAGGGTAGGTTACCCTGTAACACACATAATATTTTATCTCATGGGTTTTAAAGTATACAAGAGATTAGAAACAAAAACAGCCCTGATAAAGACCCTTAAATGCTCATATATATATGCATTTATGTGTAAACACGCCCACACCCCTTCAAGTATGTACAAATATATATATATATATAATATATAAACACACTGAGAACAATCAAACTGTTCACCACATAACCAATTCTGTTTAGAGAGAAAAGATATACATATATACAATGACAAAGTATACACATCTCAGCATTTGGCCTAGTGCCCTGGTTCTCAGATATTTTCCATTACATAGGTATATGCCATGTCACATGTATAAAACACTCCTATGGGTGTAGCACAGGTTGATAAAACTTAAATTACTTCAGGGAAATAAATCACTCTGACACATCGAAATCCTCACTGCGAAGGGCAATTCAATAGTAAAAGTTGCTCATGACGGCCATAGCTTAGGCAAAATGAAACTAATTTACCCAGCTCTATGCTTTACTGCCAACTGTTTTACACCAAGTACAGTAAAAAAATTAGAATATAAGTGCATGGGAACATCATTATGCCATTTATTTATTTATTTTGGTACAGGGGATTGAACCCAGGGACACTTTACCACTGAGCTATATCCCAGTCCATATCATCTTTTATTTTGGGACAGGCTCTTGCTAAGTTACCCAGGCTGGCCTCATACTTCTGATCCTCCCAAGTGGCTAGAATTACAGGTGTGTGCTATTACTCTTGGTTTTGCCATTTACTTATAGCAATGAATCAACTATAATTTATTTTTAAGATAAGTTATTCACTAACTTCAATATTTTTATAGTTAGCCAGTAATAAATTGTTGGCAGTATAATTTACAACAGATCATGATACACTGCTGTGTTCCTGACCAACAGCAAGTATGGGAAAACCACAGTCCACAAGCCAAACCCAGACTACTTCCTGTTTTTGTTCAGCCTACAAGTTAAGAATAGGTTTCACAATTTTAAAGGGCTTTTGTCATCAAAAGAATATTTGTGACGTGAAAATTATATGAATTCAAATTTCTCTGTCAATTAAGTTTTATTGAAACACAGCCAGGCTCATTCATTTATATTCTGTCTACAGCAGAGTGGAACAGCTGAGACACAGAGTGCAAGGTCAAAAATATTTACAACCCGACCTTTTACCCAGGAATTTATCCTGGGCTAGAGCTAAGTGGTAAACTCAGTGGTAACATGTCTTAAGACAAAAGCCTGAATATAGACATTAACCTTTATTACAGGAACATTAGTAAATACTATCTAGGATGGAAATCCATCCCAAGTTGTTCAAACTTTCTAATTTATTTAATGACAAAAGGCAACCCAAGATACTTAAATATAGTTTCTGCATTTTATCTGAAATCATATTTATAGATTTACCTTTGAGACAAGAGTAGAACAATAAAAGGGCACTAGAGACAGGCCTGGTGATACCATCTGTAATCCCAACTACTTGGGAGGCTGAGACAGGAGGATCACAAATTCAAGGCCAGCCTCTACAATTTAGCAAGACCCCATCTCAAAATAAAAAAAAATAAAAAGGGATGGGGAAGTAACTCAGTGGTAAAGCACCCCTGCATACAATCCCCAGCATCACAAAAATAAAAAGGTCATTAGATTCCAAGTTAGACTACAGACCTAGGTTTTAGGCAGATAATTTTTAAAAATAAATGAAGATAAATACATTCTTCCCATTTTGTCTAATGCGTAACTTTTTTAAGTATTAAAAGCACTAAGATGACTGGTAATCAAAATGTTTTTAAGCAGAAAAGAAAGTTGATACAAAGTAAAATGTGCTCCTTCCCTCACTATAACTATAAAAAGTCCTCCTATTCATTGTAAGTTACTAAAGTGGAAAAAAGGCACCTAGTTAAGTTGAATATGGATAACAGTTTCCACTGAATAAAACTGTTGGTGACTCCACATGAATGTGCATGAATGTGCAGGAAATCCATCACCCCCCCGGGTCTTTGCTGCCTCCTTATAATATAAATGCATGGATTAAATGGTATCTAAAGTCCTTGCCAGCCCTCGTAATTTATGCCAAATGACTAACCTCATTTTTTTCATCTGTAAAATTGGATTAAAAATAGAATATTCCTATGGTTGTGAGGATTAAATGGGTTAATCCACATAAAGTGCTTAGAACAGCACTAAATACATTCAGCTAGCTTTACTATTATTCCATTCAGGAATTTTACAAAAAAAAAAAAAATGGAAGAAATCAAAATCAAAGTCTATAGGGTTTTAATTTCAGCATGCCTATCAACTGATGATTCTCTGAGATGATGGACAAATGCTGGTCTGCATCCCTAGTCTGTGAATTCTTACTCTGAACAAGGTTTATTGTTTTATAATGTCAACTAAGCTGGGTGTAGTGGTATGCCTCTAATCCCAGTGACTCAGGAGGCTGAGGCAGGAGAATCACAAGTTCAAGGTCAGCTTGGGAAATTTAGCAAGAACCAGTCTTAAAATTAAAAAAAAAAAAAAAAAATTTAAAAAGGGCTGTATATGTAGCTCAATGGTAGTGTTTAGTTTGTATGAGCCCCTAGGTTCGATACCCAGTGCTGCAGGGAGGGGGGAGTCAACTAATGTTTAATGCAGGCAAATTAGAACTGTTATTAAGGATCTTCCCATTTATGTTTCAAAAGACAAGGTTCAGCATTTGCTAAAAGAGTAATTTGTGGTTTGATTGCAGGTAGAAGAATAAAAACAAATGGCCAGTCTGGTAAGGTATATGAAATACATGTCTTCTGAACCAAATATGACAGTGTCACATCATAGCTTCACATTTTTATTTATTCCACACGTGTGCTGAGTACATACTTTGGAGTAGTGTCTGCTCAGTAATGAGTAATGAGAAATGGTCCCTGCATGAGGGAATTAGCAGGAGGACAAAGTCAGCAATTATAATAAAATTTGGTGAGTGTTATGGTGAGGAAGCCCCAGGGGCTATGGGAGTGTTGGGCAGGGTCCTAAACCTACAAGTCCAGGGGACTGGAGGAAGAAGTAACTAGGCTATGACCTGAAAGATAAGTGGCAGCTCATCATACACAGGAGGTGGAGTGTGTGTGAACACGGGGCACCTGACAGTCAAGAGCCATCAGGTCTGAAGAACCCAGAAACCTTCAGTCTTGCTGGGACTTAGCAATGGAGAGCAGCAGCAGATGGTGTCAAAGCTCTCCAACGTTTGCATGATACCTTAGGGCAAGAAGTCACTGAAAGTGCTCAGCATAAAAATGCAAAACCATAATCAAAATCAAAATTAGTGAAATAAATAGCTTGGTCTGAAATGTAAGCAGACGGAATCTCCACTCATTTTTTTTTTTTTTTCTTGCCTGCTACTAACTGGTCTTTTTTGTTTGTTTGTTTGCTTTAACCTATTTATAGCTCAAATATTGTACACAGAAGAGAGTGAAATATAAAAATATTTGCTTTCTTATTTACAACATGGGTTCCTGCATACTCAATCCTTACTCCTAAGCAGCCATTAAAGCTGAGAAGGTGACACACAGCCCATCATGCTCAGTCACCACCGAGGAAAGGCTTAGTGAGGCCTTGGTAGTCAGGTGTAGCCATGGGCTTGGATCTGGAGGTCCATTGTTCACTCGATGTTATTTTATCTCTCCTCGTCTGCAATGAGGGGTAGTTCTCCTATATCTCTTGGAAGTACTTGCTAACTGTGAGATGTCACAGAGCATCGATGTCTTCTTTCTTTTGGTTCGGGACCAGAAGAATGTGAAAGCTCTCCCCGTAGGTGGACTTCACCTCTGACATGAATCTCAAAGATGGCTTTAGAGCTCACAGTCTCCAGTACTATTTAATCACAGAGTTGGAGCCGGCAACAGGGGCAAGTCAGAGGACTCCAGAGCACCACGTGGGAGTGCCTCTCGGTAGTGTGACTGTGCCCACAGGAACTTCCCCTCCAGGGGGCTGTCAGCACAGACCTTAGTAACAAAGGAATACTTGGGGCTCCTTTTAAAAAAAGGAAATTCCATTACATCAAGTCATTATGAAGAATTATGCTGACTGCCAGGCCAATTTACAAGTCTGTACATTTTGAATGGATACACTAGGTGAATTCACTTTATGGGTCATTTTCCCATTTTCTAATTCAATATTTTTTTGCTCCAAATCTCTTCAATCCCCCCAAAATATTGATATAGTATTAAAATGACTTAAATTTTTAGTAAGACAATTTATCTGCTTTACCACATCCTTAATCATGCTGACATACTTAATCATGTCTGTTACAACACGTACTTTAATGCATGCTGACTTTGACAATAGAATTGGCAATAAGAACAGTTAAATACCTTCATTTACAAAATACAATGGTAGAACAGTCCAAATTCAAACTAAGGATACCCATGTTTTTTTTATTTTAACCATCAAAATGATTTTGCATCAGGAACAGTCACAGTTCTGTTTGTAACCTTTTCAAAGAGTTATTTAAAAAGTTTTCTCACAACTACACACTAATTGAGAAGAAATAAAATAGATATGAACAATTTTCATATAATTGTAATCTTCCCCATCCTTCTCATCAACTGTATACACATCTAAAAGCACTTATGTTCTATAGAAATTTGCTCAAAAGACTGACCATGAACTTGTGATACCCAGGGAAGTTCTTAGCAATCTTAAGGTAACTCTCTTGGGCTGTAATACTCAGTAAAGATTGTCCAGAGACATGATTTCTGTGTCTAGCTCTTCTCTCCCTTGCTATGTGTTATTTGACCAAGTAACCAAGGTACATGGCATGTGGGTCATAAATGGACAGCTTTTCTGGATCTCAAATCTTGCTAAGATGGCAATTACAATCTTCATTGAGCCAAAACAGAACTATTGTGAGGCTCAAATAAGAAAACATATTTGAAAGTGCTTATAAAAGTTTTAAGTACTTCCCAAAAGTAGGATCATTATTAAACAACCCTCTTTGACTAGAAAAGAAGCTTGTTCATTCTTCCAAAAAGCTGAAATCATAAGTTTTTTTTTTTAAATAACAGAAGCCAAAATTATACAGGATATTTTTTTAAAAATTATACTAAAGGCTTTCCAATCCACTGACTCTGCTGGCCTTGTGGCAGTGGCTAAGGGGTTCCCATCAATAAGTAGAAGGTCAGGGCAACAATGAGAAGCAAACAGAACGGAGATGAGAAGGTCTGATAGGCAGCTGATGGCATAAAAATGTCTTCGTACTTGTAAATACTGACAACACGCTCTGAAGCCGGTGGAGAGTCTATGTCATGCCGGGTGATAGAGCCTTTAAGAAAGAAATAGAAGGGGAGGAGCAACTGAAAAAAGTACAAATTTAAAACAGTATTAGAAAAGCAACAGAAAAACTAAAGACAGGTCTTCAGTGTGAAATGCACACACAGTGATTGTAAAGATCTGGAAGCAGGATCCGAGTTATCAGAATTCTCTATAATTGTGCACATTATGAAGAACACAGAAATCAGCTAAATTTATCCAAAAATGACTGGTCCTATTAATCTTCTCCCCTCCTTTAATAGATCAATGGTACTGGTCTGTCTGCAGCATCTCCATTTTAGAACTGTTTTTTAAACAGCATCATATGAATGCATGCTTAACCCCAAATGCAAAAAATGACATGGGCTTTGTCTTTAATGAGTTTCCTCTCCTCAGCAACAGGATTCCAAACAACAAAGGCTACTAATCCTTTCCTCTCAAATCTCTCATTTACATATGGGTCATCAATAACTCCTGGTGACACTGAAATCATCCTTACAGGTGGAAGCCCTCTTCTGTTGTCTGCAGGACTTAGAGAGGCAGAATGCCCCAGCTGGGCCAGAGTGGGTATATGTCCATGTGAGTCTGTGTGTCTGGCAGAGTAGGGAAAAATGGTACAGAAAATAGGAGGATTAAGACACCAAACAAGTCTGCAAGTGGATAACATTTTTATGTCCTGGTTACAAAAGGGAAGATGTAAAGGCTGTGTTATTGAAGATGGTTAACTGCTGAGGGTGTAGCTCAGTGGTTTGGTGTATGCCTCACATGCCCTGGGCCCCATCCCCAGCACCACAATAAGTGAACACATACATATGTACATGCATACATACAAGATGGCTAATAAGCTGGTTATGTATCTGTAGCTCCAGCTACTGGGAGGCCAAGGTAGGAGGACTTGCTTGAGCCCAGGAGTTGGAGGCCAGCCTAGGTAACATGGTGAGACCCCATCTCTTAAAAAAAAAAAAAAAAAGATAGGTAACAAGCTGAAATTGATTAGAAGTGCCTGACCTTCTGAAAAATCCATATGAATCTTGGGTTAAACTAAGGCGTATGAATTCAGTGCAAAAGTCTCCTTATAACTAAGGCTCCAGTGAGGGGAGCTAAGTAACGGCTACTAGGGACGCCCAGCCGAACTTGACACGTGAAGTCTACTCCAGCACTGTCTCCTATTGGCACCAACACCTAGAGTTGGCACGGAGATTCTCCTTTCCGGGCCCCCTCAATCCTCCTCCTTAACCTCAGCTGACTGGTCACCTACAGGGGCTCCTAGACTTAGCAGTGCACCTCCAGCTCATGCCTCCCTCGGGATGAATCTAACCACACCCCTTCCATCCTTAGCTCCAAGGTTATGCACTCTAAGAGCATACTACGAGAATGACGGAACTTGGCCATGGACGCCTTCGAAGGGCATTCAGGAAATGAGAAGAGTACAAATGTGGACACGGAGCAGAATGTGCCTGTTGTGCTTGGAGACGGTGAGAACAGCAGAAGTCTTTTTCAAAAAATATTTTAGTTGAGATGGACACAGTATCTTTGTTTTATTTATTTATTTTTTAATGCTTAAAAAAATTTAGATGTTGATAGACCTTTATTTTTATTCTTTTATTTATATGCGGTGCTGAAAATTGAACCCAGTGCCTCACACATGCTAGGCAGGTGCTGTTACCAGTGAGCTACAACCCCAGTCCCAATACCTTTGCTTTATTTATTTATTTTTATGTGGTGCTGAGGATAGAACCCAGCGTCTACCCGTGCTAGGACAAGAGTTCTACCCCTGAGCGACAACCCCAGTTCGAGCAGAAGTCTTGAAAGAACTTATCAGGAAAAGCCAGACAGACTCAGAGCGGACTTGAACGTCAGAGTAGGATGCCATACACCTAGGAAGATGAGCCTCTGGAAATACAGTAGTCCCCTGATCTGTGGTTTGTATTCTGTGGCCTCAGTTACCCATAACTATTCAGGATCTGAAAATACAGTACCGTACAATAAGGTAAATTTTGAGAGAAAGCTTACATTTATACAAATCTTATTATAGTTTATTGTGACAATTGTTCTATTTTCTATTGGTTATTATTGTTAATCTTTTACAGTGCCTAACTTATATATCATGTGTAAGAAAGAGGGTGATATATATGGAGTTTCTGGCATCCAGTGGAGATTTAGGAACATATCCCCTGCAGATAAGTGAGGGATATTGTATAGCGTTTTTCAATTTATAAAGCCATTTCAAATGCTAGTTTTCATTTAATCCTTTCAACAATCCTATGAAGTGGATATTATTATTATCCCCACTTTAGATATAAGGAAATGAAGTTCGGAATTTAGATAATAGGCTAAATATTATATAGCTATACCAAGGGGCAAAACCAATATTCAAATTTTTTAGGTTCTAAATCCCAGTACTTTAAATGAGTTCATTTCTCCAGACTGAGATATAATTTATTTCCCAGGGTACTAGAAGTACTTGAAGGCATCACTGCAGATCCACTGTTGGTAATATGGGAAATCAGCAAATGAAAAAGGTGTCACACATGGGGAGGCTTCCAAGAGTCTTTGCCACAGGCAAAGAAATGTGGATCATGCATAGAAATGTGGATCTCCATAGTGATCAATGCAAACAAATTGATGGAAAGAAAACAGCAAGATCAGGTGAGGCAAGGAAGAGTCACTGACCACACAGTGAAGTAAGGTGCTGTCACCAGGAGCCAGAGCCAATTCCTGGCACCAGGACTACAAACCAAAGCCACCCATACCCGGTCGGGCCACTAGCCTGATCACCCAGGAAGAAGGCTCAAGACACAGTGCAACTGGACCTTAGTGGTCTCTAAGGGGTCTTGGGGTGTTCTTGGGTATCTCCTGGAGAAATGCTGCAGAGCCTTCCCTGCTAAAATGAGGTCATGCATGGATCAGCATCCCCCAGGAAGTTTGTTAGAGACACAGAAGCTCAGACGCCCCCCAGACCCGTGGGAGATTGCATCTTAACAATACAACCAGGGAATTCCTACACGCATGGATATTGGAGCAGTAACAGGCTAAATTATAGGGTGATTTGGTGAATTTGTGACCACCAGATGAGTCACAAAGGAAGCACTAATGAAAAACTTGCTGTCAAGCTCCAGAAAACTCTTCAGAAGCCCTTTCCTCAGTGTTTTTCTCTGCGGAGGATGAGTTAAGGACATCCACTGACTGGAGTCAGACAGACAGGACTGAATTTCAGCTTCCATCAGTTAGGTGTATTGCCTGAGCACGTTCCTACATCTCTGATGTGAGGATAACCTCCGCAGGATGCGGTAAGGAAAAAACGGATTTGTTGTGAGGATTAAACAGCCCACGCCCCCACAGGGCAGACACAGGACCTGTTTCACTAAGCACATAGCCCACCCTGCACTGGTTAGCTCATCCGTGCAGCTCCTCCATCTGCCTGTGTGTCAGAAGACTATGACAACCTGCTAAAGGAAGGACGCCTCTCCTGTTTCTTTTGTATTATTCCAAGTGCTTACAGCTCTCGGCAGACACAGTGTGACTTCAGTTCATAATGAACACAAGCACAGACATTGGTGCTTAAGGGGGAGGCTGAAACGTAAGCTTACCCTGAATGGCTGGACCCCAGGCAAACAGGTAATACCAACTCAAGTGCAGATCCACGATCGTTTCGTCCCTGGGGACATTCACGGGGCGTTTAAATCGGCAGGTGACACGATTGTTCTCGAAAACTCCTTCTTCGTCTCTGGCAGGATTTCTCTGAATCTCCTTTGCCCATTGGCCCACGTTATAGAAGTGCTGTATGCGGACCCGGCCATTGTCATCGTGGACACAGGCCATGACATCATCACCACCCTGACAGGGAAAATGAGTATGTTGATGAAGTCAATGGTTTGTCTTCTAGAAACGTTTCACTCAGAACATAAACACTCCGTCACTTCTGTAACTTGAAATCCCATCAGAAAAATCATTTAGGACTGGAGGTGCGGTTTGTGATAGACAAATGCTTGGCATATGCCTGGGTTCAATCACTGGCATAGATAAAATTTATTTCAAATGCCATTAAAAACTTTAATCGAGTGACCAAAGTCAGCCTCACCATAACTGACATCAAGGACCCCCTGACATACATAAGTACATTACCACCTATGTGCAAGAAATTCTCTTGCCCAAAACATATAAGCTAACAGTGAGAACAATCAGACAACCCCAAAATGAAGATCACACAATAAAAAGAAGAAAAACTAGTCTATAATGTTCAGAAGGGTTGTTATGAAAGATTCCACAAAATAATTAATTATTAGCTAATTAATTAAAAAAGGGTAGGAAACTATTTGAAAATAATGAAGACTAAAGATACACAACAGGGACTGGGGTTGTGGCTCAGTGGTGGAGCCCCTGCCTAGCACGTGTGAGGCACCGGGTTCCATCCTCAGCACCACATAAAACTAAATAAACAAAATAAAGGCATTGTGTCCATCTACAACTAAAAATATTTTTAAAAAAATAAAGATGCATGATAACTAAATACAATCCTGTTCCTAGACAGAACATTGGGTCACAAAATAAAAATTTGTTATCATTTGGTGAATCTAGGTGAACCCAATATAGATATTTGATTTTTTTGGTACTATCCTTGCATTTACCTATAGATATGATTTTTTCTCAAAAAATCAAGTTTAAAAAATTAAAGTTGTGCTGGCTGTGGTGGCGCATGCCTATAATCCCAGCAGCTTGGGAGGCTGACAGGAGGACCATGAGTTCAAAGTCAGTCTCAGCAAAAATCGAGGTGCTAAGCAGCTCATTGAGACCCTGTCTCTAAATAAAATACAAAATAGGGCTGGGGCTGGGGCTCAGTGGTCAAGTGCCCCTGAGCTCAATCCCCAGTACCCCCCCGACAAAAAAAAGTTAAAGTCGTATCAATTGTAACAAGATATACCATACTTTGGAGAAGGCTGGTAATGGGGGAGGCTACAGACAGGAATGTGAATCTAAAATGGCTCTAAAAAATATAACATAATCTTAAAAAATACACTACAAAAATAACTGAATGCATTAACAAAGTTTCATTTTGCATTTTCATGCATCAGGTTTTAAACAAATTTTTGTCTGTTCTTTTTCTTGGAATAAGAGAAGATATTTTTAAAGGTCTGAGCCTCAATTTTTTTTTTTTTTTTTTTGGTACTGGGAATTGAACACAGGGGTGCTAAACCACTGAGTCACATCTCCAGCCCTTTTTATTTTTGAGACAGGATTTTGCTAAGTTGCTGAGGTCTTGTTAAGTTGCTAAGGCTGGCTTTGAACTTGTGACCCTCCTGCCTCAGCCTCCTGAGCCCCTGGGATTATAGGCATGTGCTATCACCCGTGGCCTGAGCATCCTAATCTCAATAGCCCTACCATGAGTACAAGTGCATGCCAGGACAGGAAGAGGGCCCTCCTCACGGGAGCCAGCTTCTGGGAAGACCACCCCTCCTGTTTCTTCTGACACCACAGTGGGAGAGAAGTACCCTCCTGCGTTTGTACCCACGTAGTCTTACCTGATGCATCCACTATCTTCTGCCTGGACTGGAACTGGTAGAGGCTCATTCTGCTGGTGACTTCACGAGGAACAGAGCTACCAGGGTAGCCACCTGCTTACACTGCCCCCTCAGTCCCTTTCTGCCACCTACCACCAACCTGTATCCAACTCCTTAGCAAATCCCATCGGTGCTGCTTTCAACATCCACACTGAGCCCCCTCACCTCCCCACGGCTGGAACCCTGGTCTGAGCCACCCTCACAGTAGGCAGGGGAGGAAGGGGGTGGGCCCTCTGGACACTAGCAGCAGCAGGTGCAAAGGCCGAGGAGCCTAAGAAAGCTGACGGTGTTACAGTTTAGATATGTGATGTCCCCCCAAATCTCCTGTGTGAGACAATGCGAGAAGGTGTAGAGGTGAGATGATTGGGCTGTGAGAGCCTTCACCCAGTCAGTGAATTCATCCCCTGATGGGGATTAACCGGGTGGTAACTGAGGCAGGTAGGGTGTGGCTGGAGGAGGCGGGTATTGGGGATGTGCCTCTGGGGTATGTATTTTGTATCTGGCGAGTGGAGTCTCTGCTTCCTGATCATCATGTGAGCTGCTTCCCTCTGCCACTCTCTTCCACCATGATGCTCAGCCTCACCTCAAGCCCCAAGGAATGGAGCCTGCTGTCTATGGATTGAGATCTCTGAAACCATAAGCCCCCTCCTCTAAAACTGATCCTGTCAGGTCTCTTGGTCCCAGCAATGAAAACGCTGACTGAAGCAGGTGGTTCAGGAAGAAGCTGGCATGGTGGTGAGGCTCAAGAAGCAAGAGGAAAGAATGCAGCTGAGCCACGGAGAGAAGCAGAGGTGAGAGAAAAGCACCGCCCGGCTTCCTCACGCCCTGCCTGCTCCTGTCACCGTCCTGTCTGAGGGCCAGCCGTCTTCTGGCCAATGGACATTTTGAAAGCCTGAACTGTTGGACCCCGTTCTCCTCGCCCCTGTGGGAGTGCTGCAGAGCCACACTTTTGCAAGGCCTCTGAGTAGGGACAGTGTGCTTTCGTTCTGGGATTGGCTATGTGACTCGCTTTGTGCCAGGAAAGCACAGCAGCTGCCATGTGAGCCGAGGTCTGAAATGAGCTCATGTGACACTGTAACATAAAAAGAAATACAGATTTGGTCTCTGCCCCTAGTTCCTGGCACACAGCTTGTAAAAAGAATAATAGTAATCCTGGAAACCTCTGGGGTGCTGAGAGTGTTTTTTGTAGACTAAGGAGATGACTAGTAGCTGGGGCCCCTACATGGCTTCAGGATAGAGGCTGGTCATTAGAAAATCAAGGCATGGGCTGGGTCGTGGCTCAGTGGTAGAGCTTGCCTAGCATGTGTGAGGCTCTGGGTTTCATTCTCAGCACCGCATATAAAGAAATGAATAAAATAAAAGTCTATCAACATATAAAAAATATTTTTAAAAAAAGAAAGAAAAATCAAGACAGGATGACTAGAGGATTGGGACTTTCAGTCCAACGCCCCCGTTTCTGGCAGAACTGATCACTAAAGGCCGATGATATAATCAATGATATTTGCATAATGAAGCCTTCCTAAAAACTCAAAAGAAAGGGCTGGGAGTGTAGCACAGGGGTAGAGCACTTGCCTAGAATGAACAAGCCCCCAGATTTGATTCCCAGCACTGTAGAAAACAAAACACAACAAACAAAACCAAAAATAACAGGGTCCAGATGAGCTTCTGGATGCTGAACACACGGAGACGGCTGGAGGGAGGTGCAAGCTAAGGAGGCATGGAGCTGTTCATCCCTTCCCCACGCCTTGCCCCGTATACCTCTCACATGTGGCTGTTCACCTGTATCCTGTGCAATGTCCTATATAATAAATGGGGGTTATAGTTTTGATCTGGAATGTCCCCCAAATGTACCTTTTTCCTTTATAGGTTGATTATCTTAGGCATTTGTCACAGTAATGGAAAGCTAACAAAATAGGTAAATGTAAGTAAAGTGCTCAGGGTTCTGTGAACTACTCTAGCAAATTAATGAAACTCAAGGACAAGGTTATGGGAACTGTGATTTACAGCTCCCACAGTTGTACAGTTCCCAGTTGTCAGAAGCACAAGTTATAACCTAAGACTTGAAATTGGCATCTAAAGTGGGGGCAGTCTTTTGGGAACAAGCCCTCAACCTATGGGATCTGATGCTATCTCCATGTAGATGTGTCAGAAATGAATTGTTAGAGGACATTTACCTGGTATCCACTGGAGGACTGCTTGGTGTGGGGAACAAAACCCCCAAATGTCTGGTAACAGTGTTGAGTGTGTAAGGAAAGAGGAAAAAAACAGTTGGAATTTTCCGTTTCCAATGGCTCTTCACTTCTGCTTCAGCCATAAAAAATCATGCGCCTATGGCCATTCCTTCCAGATGGACTGAGAAAACCTGAATCCATCCCACCAACTGCAGCCAAGTGCAGCTGATCCCTGCTTGAAATGGGCTGAACCCCAGACAAACCACACATTTATGAGCAAGAAATAAATGCTCACTAATATAAGATACTCGGTTTTGGATGCTCTTCCTGCAGCATTACTGTGGATAGAGCTGAGATACTTTATATGCTAACAACCAACCCTTGCACTTAAGTGAGCTTAAATTTTTTCTTAACTTGCAACTAATATAATGGTCATACTGCTTTGATCAATTGATTTGCTTCCTAAATCTAAAGAAGCCCAGCAAACAAAGCAGATTCTATCATGATTTGCATCTTACCATTTTCTTGTCTGAAGAAAATCCAACTGCTACCCAGCCATCTGTGTCTGCACTCAGCTCAAATTCCACATCAGCCCCGATCATCCGGTAGCTAAGGAAGTAGTCACAGGTCTCTGCGTTACAGCCTGGTTTGCCATATCTATAGGATGTGTCAAAAGAGACATTATTGGGCTGGGATTGTGGCTCAGCAGTAGCGCATGTGTGAGGCCCTGGGTTTGATCCTCAACGCAAATAAATAAGTAAATAAGTAAATAAATAAATGTATTGTGTCCATCTACAACTAAAAAAAAAATAAAATTAAGAAAGAGACATTACTTATACTTATTCAAATACAGTAAAAGATAGTATGCCCTGCAATATTACTAAAACAATTAGGTCTTTGCTTCCTGGGGTCTCAAAAACAGTTTTACTCAGTTAGGAAGAACCCTGGAGAAGACCTGCTCCACTTAATCTACATATAAAATGAGGTCCAGAGAAGGGAAGGGGCTTGGCTCAGGCTGCATAATGAAATCAAGGGCAGCAACAGGACCTGAACCTAGGTCTCTAAACTCCCAGCCAGTATTCTCTACATTATAGTTCTTAAACTTTAGTTATTACTGAATTATTTTTGAATTCCTTTAGAGGAAAAAGATTCTTCAAGTTAATAATTTAAATCACTTTTTGTTAATTAAATATACACCAATTCTTTTTACTTACAAATTTTTGTAGTTAAAACAACACAAATTTAGAAATTAAATATAAATTCTACAAACAACAAACCTGGGAACACTGAAATTCACAGCAATCATGTGAGGGGTGATGTGATTTTCCTGAGTATGTTACCGTTGTGCACATGGCCTGTCTGACTATACCCTGCAGGGATCTTTTTTTTCTTTTTTTTTTTTATTGTAAACAAATGGGATACATGTTGTTTCTCTGTACATGGCGTAAAGGCATACCATTTGTGTAATCATAAATTTACATAGGGTAATGTTGTTTGATTCATTCTGTTATTTTTTCCCTTCGCCCCACCCCTCCCACCCCTCTTTTCCCTCTATACAGTCCTTCCTTCAAAAACAGTGGTTAGAAGCCACGAAGTAGGTGGCAATGCCTTAACCATATGCGTGTTGTCAGGGCCTCTTCCCTCCTTGTCAAGGGGAGTGCTAACCTTCTCTCCTTTCATGCAACACCCCTGCAGGGATTTTTGAATGGAGCATGTTCTCATTGCTGCTGGTAGATGATGGCTCAACTCCCCACTTTATCTGCCGACTTGCTGGGAAACCCTCACTTCTACAATGCACCAAAGGAATAAATACCTCACCTGGTAGCCCAGAGCCTAAATACATGATTTTTTAATAAAATTTGCCTTTCTTCTGTTGGGCTCCTTGGTGCTAATACAATTCCAAAGTCAGACACCAAAACATACAGCAGTATAAGGTGGTTATCTGAATAGTCAGATTATGCATACTTCATCTTTTTAAAGAGCATCATTGAGAGGAAAATACAAATTTAAATAGTCTTACAAAGGATCTGTGGATCCTTTAAGAACCTGCAAGCTAGAGTTTGAAGAACATGATTACACCATGGTCAGAATGATAGAAAATTGTATCAGCAGAGATGGTTCAGTGGTAGATGATGTGTTTAGCTTGCCCAAGGCCCTAGGTTTGATCCCCAGGGAGGATGGCTTGTAGCAATCCAAACTCAGATGGCAGGTGTTTGAAGGAACAGGACACCAGGTTGCTAAATTTTGATTGAGGAGGGAAGCAAGAACGAGCTACTATACTGGCAGAAATATCCTGAGCCGTGGGGAAGAAATGTAAGATTAAAGTCACCTGGACCTGGCTTGAAAAATATGAAAAGGGCTAAGTAAGGTTAGAGGAGCAATGAATGAAAACAAGTCACTCTGAAACCAGCTGGGTACTGAAATTCCCTTCCTTCCCAAAAGCACCCCCTAATCACCAGAAATTATACATTGCTAACCATCTTCCTCAACACTAGCATTCTGGATCTTTAAAAAATATCTCTGAAATGGCCTTTTCATCCAAAGAAAGCTCAAAGCTCCTGTGTTCATTGTTTTCCCTTTAGATCTGGACCCTGAAAGACCACCAAATCAGAACCTTCAGTGCAGTGGCCCTAGAAAGGAACAGTTTGCTTCAGGAAGTAAAGGGTTCAAAGAGAAGGCTTTTTCAATAAGGCAGCGCTGTCTAGATGGGAGTCTGCTGTCCACGCTACGGCTTTCTAACCTAGCACAATGTGTCGTCGTGGACACCACTAAATAATCATGTGTGGACTCATCTGAGCCTGAGTGGCAAGCTTGCTACAATAATCAATGCTCAGTGACTAGTTAGCATCATGTAGAAATCCACAGGTCATGACTATTTATTTGAAAAGAAATTGAGTATTAGATCCTTCTATCATTGCTCGTTCCACCCACAGCTCCTACTGAATAAGCATAGACATATTTTGTGTCATGTGACTCTTCCCCCTACAACCTACTGATGAGGCGTAAGCACTGGGCACACAGCAGAACAGCCAGAAATGGAGAACCTGAGACTGTCCAGTGCGTAGTGCATGCTAGGGCTAAAAAGCCTCTAAGATTGGGGCTGGGGTTGTGGCTCATGGAAAGAGTGCTCGCCTAGCATGTGTGAGGCACTGGGTTCCATCCTCAGCACTGCATATAAATAAAATAATAAAGGTCCACCGACAACTAAAAAAAAAAGCCTCTAAGATTGAACAAAGTGGCCACTAGAAACACCGTAACTCTAGGAAACACCACAGCATTGCAGAAGTTAAGAAGGGATACGGGCCCCTGATTGGAATGGACTGCAGGCAATTTAAATACTACCTTGAGAAGGAAATATAGTTCTCAGCCTTAAAGTTATCCAACTTGCATTTCTACCAACCTAAAGCATCCCTTAGTTTTTCCACAGTCTTCCACTTTGATTTTGGCAAATGGATCCACCGGAGGAGCCGTAGGGAAAGCATAACCTGGGCAGTGAGAAAAAATAGTGGTTAGAAAATCCAATAACAACTTTTCCAATGAGATTATTTTTATGGTTTGATCTATTTAGTTATATATGACAGCAGAATGCATTTTGATTCACTGTACACAAATGGAGCACAACTTTTCATTTCCCTACACGATGTAGAGTCACACCGTTTGTGTGATCATACAGGTACATAGGGTAATAATGTCTGTCTCATTCCACCATATTCCTTCCCCCGCCCCCTCCCCTCATTTCACTCTACACAATCCAATACTCCTCCATTCTTCACTTACTCCACCCCTGGCCCCCCATTACATATCAGCATCCACTTATCAGAGAAAACATTCGACCTTTGATTTTTGGTGATTGGCTTATTTCACTTAGCATATTTTCCAACTCCATCCATTTGCCTACAAATGCCATAATTTTATTCTTCTTTATGGCTGAGTAATATTGCATTTTGTATATATACCATTTTCTTTGTATATATACCAGTTTCTTTATCCATTCATCTATTGAAGGGCAATGGTTGGGGACTCACAAAGGGTTTTGATTAAGCCTAATTACCCACCCTGAGGGGTCGGCACAGGGTGTGCACCTCTAGATTCAACCTTACATAGCATCTGGGAATGGGTGTTCTCTTTTCTCATTTTCAGGCAAGGAACTGGAGACACTGAGCATAGAAGGCATGATTCCATATAACCACTGGCTTACCAGTTCCCTGGGAGTTTGAAAACCACAGTTCTAATACAATACACATCCTCTAAAAGAAAAAATAGTCAATGCTACATTAATATATCCAATAGAAGGATTTTCCCACTTACATACACAAAAATGGGATTTTTCCATTCTATTTCTCTGAACTGCTATTTTGCCTTAAGCTGTATGTAACATTTCCATACATCACTAAGTCCCTTAAAGACAGTTCCTAGCGATTGTGTATTTTGTTATGAAATCACTTAACCACCATAATACATCAACCACGTATTAAAGGGCGAGGCCACGTCACGAGTCCAGTTTATAACTGAGTCTCCTAGGCCGAGTACTTCACCCAGGAACCATGTGTGAGTCATCCTGTGTTCTCTGCCCATCCTAGGGTCTGACACTGGACACTGAATAATAATTGTCAAATGATGTAATAAAATCACCCACCAACGTTAGGTAATGTAAATAAACATTAAAATCACTAGATTTTCTCATTGTAATGCTTTATTTAAAATGAAGTTTTGTTTCATTTTAGTTCATTAGATGTATTATATGTTATTGGTTGGGGATGTAGCTCAAGGGTAGAGCACGTGCTTTGTATGCTCAGGGCCCTGGTTTCAACTCCTAGCACCACACAAAGTCCCCAGGCTAGACTTCCCTCACTCACACATGTGCACTCTGGGTAAGTGCACTCCATCTCGACCACCCAAAACGGTCCATCTCCACCACCTAGGCATCCACCTCCACCACCCTAGACACTCCATCTCCACCACCCTAGACATCCATCTCCACCACCCTAGACACTCCATCTCCACCACCCTAGACATCCATCTCCACCACCTAGGCATCCACCTCCACCACCCTAGACATCCACCTCCACCACCCTAGACATCCATCTCCACCACCTAGGCATCCACCTCCACCACCCTAGACACTCCATCCCCACCACCCTAGACACTCCATCCCCACCACCCTAGACATCCACCTCCACCACCCTAGACACTCCATCTCCACCACCTAGGCATCCACCTCCACCACCCTAGACACTCCATCTCCACCACCCTAGACACTCCATCTCCACCACCCTAGGCATCCACCTCCACCACCCTAGACACTCCATCTCCACCACCCTAGACACTCCATCTCCACCACCTAGGCATCCACCTCCACCACCCTAGACACTCCATCTCCACCACCTAGGCATCCACCTCCACCACCCTAGACACTCCATCTCCACCACCTAGGCATCCACCTCCACCACCCTAGACACTCCATCTCCACCACCCTAGACATCCACCTCCACCACCCTAGACACTCCATCTCC
Source organism: Sciurus vulgaris (assembly GCF_902686455.1). NCBI lineage: Eukaryota > Metazoa > Chordata > Mammalia > Rodentia > Sciuridae > Sciurus > Sciurus vulgaris. The sequence continues at coordinate 66,345,212 of NC_136476.1, forward strand.
ACCACCCTAGGCATCCACCTCCACCACCAGAGATACTCCATCTCCACCACCCTAGACCTTGAACACATGATAAAATACAGCCCTAACCTTTCACCACCTGTAAGCACCTGGGTCACAGGCATTACTTTTTTCTAGTTCAATGCTGATTTTGTGCTAAGACCTACATCCATTGCAGCACAATAGGCGAGCTCTGCCTGGGATGAGTGTTTTGTTTTTCCCTCATGTTTATGGAGCAGCTGTTCCATGCGTCTTCATCCCTGTCTTCCTCTTACTTCTCACCACAGTCCCGAGGCCATTTTTTTTTTTTTTTAATTTCAGAATATCTACCTAGGACTTCAGGTGACTCACAGAGACAATCTCTTTACCTGTTGCTCATGTCTCAGACTCCCTATCTTCCTTCATTTTTTCAACATAGTACCCTTACTATTTCCCAATCATACACTGGTATCTGGAAGATTCCAGCTTAATAAATGCTAGTTATTATTCCCCTGGATTAGTATTACTATTATATTTTGTAAACTGGGATGCAAACTAATAACCATCAGATAAGACTGTCTTTTTAAGAAAAATGGGTTTCTTAACTCCAAATAATAAGCAGGGGTTTTTGTTGTTGTTGTTGTGTTGGTACCAGGGATTGACCACTGAGGTACCAGGGGTACCACTGAGGGTACCAGGGGTGCTTAACCACTGAGCCACATCCCCAACACTTTCTATGTTTTCTTTTGAGACAGGGTCTCCTTAAGTTGCTGAAACTGGCTTTGAACGTGTGATCCTCCTTCTTCAGCTTCCCAAGCCCCTGGGATTACAGGCATGCATCACTGTGCCCGGCAAAAGCAAGTTTTGCAACAAAACTCACACATGTTTGAAACCAGTTTATTAGTATCGGCAAACAGCTTTTCTAGCTCTCTTAATATCACTTTTTTTTTTTTTTCCCCAGGACTGGGGATTGAACTCGGGATCTCATGCATGCTAAACACATACTCTACCATTGAGCTACACTCCTAACCCCTAATAACTTATTTTTATCTCGTTTTGTAAGTTGCTGAAAGATAATTTAGCTTTTGTCCCTGGTTCATGGAAGACAAACTCTAAATCCTTAGAACTTTCCAAGTGATAGGAGGGTCTTTGTTATTCATGAGTGCACTGGATTACGCCTGAGTTTGTGCTAAGAGATGAGGTGACTCAGGATGGAAACTGATCACCAGAATGACTAATAGTGTGATAAGAAGATTGGAACTTGGAATCCTCCCCACGAGGTAAGGGGGACTGGAAATTGAGTTCAAGCTCACGGTGAATGATCACATCAGTCATGCCCACACAATGAAACCCCAATAAAAGCTCCGGACACTGAAGAGCAGTGGAGCTTCCTGGCTGAATACATTGATTTGTTGGCAAGGGGTGTTAACTTTTCATCATTGAGGCCAAATTACCCCAACAAAAATAATTTAGAGAAGAAAAAGTTAATTTTGGCTCACAGTTTCACAGATACAGGGTATGGGTCAGATACAGGCTCCATTGCTCTGGGTCCGAGGTGAGGCACAACATCATGGTGGAAGGGAGAGGCAGAGGAAAGCAGCTCAGGACATGGCGACCAGGAAGCAGAGAGAGCTGGCATGCAAGGATTCAAGGACAATATAATCCCCAAGGCTTGCTTCCAGGGAACTACTTCCTCTGGCCATGCCCTACCTGCCTATAGTTACCTGCTACTAATCCATTCAAATTATTAATCCATCAAATGGATTGATCCACTGAGTAGATCACAACTCTAATAATCTAACCCTTCCACCTCTGAACATTCCTACGTTGCTTCACCCATGAACTTTGTGGGGACACTTCATATCCAAGCCATAACAGAGGGTAATACGCCTATTCCACCAAAAGCATGGAAACCGGATTCGAGAGTCAGCCAAATCTCACCCTATGTGTCTCTCCACAGGTGGTCCCGAGTTGTATCCTGTATGGTGCTTTCTTAAGTTCCGAGAGACATTCTAGTGATTTATAGAGCCTGAGCGATGCCAGTGTGGAAAGCCCCTGCATTTACAGCTGGCCAGTTTCGAGTGTGGACAGTCTTGTTGTAGTCCACAACCTTTTTAGCCTGCAGGGTCTGCACTACCTCCTATGGTACTACCAGAACCAAACTGAAGTATGCTGATGGAATTTGGTAGTAGAATAAAGTGGAGCAGTATTCTGATTTTTTTCCTGAAATTTAGTGATCCCTCACTCTTTGGACTAAGTTTGGACTGTGTGCCTGGGTCTGAACTCTTGTCTGTGGGCTACAAACCAGCCTTCCATAGACTGAGCACCATGCGAACCTTCTCACTCGCCAGCGGCTAAGGCTTGCTGACCGGTCACATCTGAGAGAGCGGGAGGAAGGAAAGAGGGCTGTTCCTTCAGTTAGACTGCTGTTCCTGCAAGTCCTCCATACCTTGCTTCATCCTTACAGTGGCAAGTGGTTCAGTTCTCAGCTTTGTGCTAGATTTCCAGAAAAAGCCCCGCATTCCGGCTCAAAGATGTCAGCAGCTGGGCAGAGCCCCATTCTAGAAAGATGGGTGGCAGCCCTGGGAGGCCCCTTCTGAGCATCCAGGTTCTGATAACCCCAAGCCTTCCTCTCGGCGCTCCAGTCCCACGGCGAGGTGGCTGTTTCTTCTGGTTACTTCTCTCTGCTATCCGTTAGCGCCTAGTGCTAGTGACCCTGTTTAAAAAAGCTAGTGTGATTTCTGTCTTTCTGACTGGACTTTCATACTGACTAAATGGATTCGTTCTTGAATTCTGATACAATGCATCTGCCCTGGCTGTAGTTTAGTAGCAGTTATCATTTCAAAGGCTACTGAATAATGATTTTCAGTAGGATCTATGTTTTACATGCACTATGCAATTCCAGTAGTAAATTATTTGAATTGTGGGTTTTTAAGTACCTAGGAGCCCAGAATTAAATTGCTATTTCTTGGCTTGTGAAATACTCATTATCACCTTATGCAAAGGCCATCTTATATTTTTCCTTGATCCATTCCTAACCCTGTTTTCTTCCCTATATTAGATAGGGTATAGTATATTTCCCGTATGTCCTTCTGACAAGGAGAAAGATCTTAACAAAAATGAGCACTCTGACCCACATATCTTAAAAAAGATATTTTATCACAGTAAAATCTCTTACTGGGAAAACCTGAAAGGACACATCCGTAATAATGGGTACCAGACAATACGGAGCCAAAGGTTATGTCTCTTTGTCTCTATGAAGCCCAGGACTCTGCCTGTGCAAGGTCGGGACCTGCCAGGTTGCAAGAAGCCTTTCAAATTCCCAACAACCACCACCTTGAACTCTTGCATGATCACCTTATGAGGTATTTACCCAAGCTGCCAGCAGCAGAAGTGACTCTAAAGGGCAGGTTCCAGGCACGAACAATTTCTCACTCTGCTACAGCCACCACCACAGGGCCACTCTGTCCACAGGTGTGCTCTCTTGGCCATCCCATGGCCACACACAGGTCTGGAAATGCCTCAACAGAGCAGACTAGCGAGGGCCCACCCCAACTTACCATTCACTGTCCAGGTGTTTACTGTTATGTATATGTGCTCTCAAAAAAATGTAGTATTTATGTTTGCAATAAAATGTAGTATTTATGTTTACACAGAACAGTAAAGCTCATCATTTTGTTTAACATTTCCCCTTGGAAATCTACCTACACATGTAAATGTAAGCCTTGTTATTACTGCTGGCTGAATAATATTCCCTGAGGTGCATAAAAACACATTTTCCTAAACATCCTTCCAAGTTCAGGCACGTGGGCTGCCTCCAATGTGTGTTTTCTTTTACTTTTCTTTTTTTCCCCAGAAGTAACAGCCTTTACTATTATAGGATTTGGCCCTCTAAATTACAAAGTCATTTCTCTACCCTAACCAGGTGTTGTAATCAATACAGTCCTCCTCCCAGATATCGACTAGGTTCTTGAGACAAGATCCCTCCCAGTTTTCCTTCCAAACTAAACTCCCTAACCAGAAAACTTAATTATACTCGTGAAGTTAACAGATTCTCAACACCAGAAATAGGTGGAGGAATGCTTGCCTAACATTGGTATAGAAGTTCACGTTGACCAAAAGAAGACACAGGTTTCTCATTAAGCTTTTGTTTTGATGGGTCTCAAAATTTCTCTGATTTTTGGTCAAGTTGTTTCCATTAAAAAGTACTGATTTTAAAAACTAATAACTTAAAACTGCCACACACTTCTCACATGCTGAAGAGATGAACATCTTTGCCCATGTTTCCTTCAGGTACATGCAACAGGTTTTCATCCTGTTTCCAAAAACCCAGGAGAGGAAGCAATGGGACACGATTTCAATTCCAGGGCTTGATGAGATCAGCATCCGTGATGATACCCCCGTAGTGCATGACTGCCTGTCTCCCCCGAGTCCTCAGGGGTACTTGGTGCCACCATGCTCACATTTTAGCTCGGGTGCTAAGTACTGAACATTTCTCCCTCTCTACAACAACCGCTTGGGTTTCTCTTTCTGTGATGTGTACTTCCACATTCTCCCTTTATCACTTGGGTTTTGATCTTTTTCATGGAGGTTTGTGTGTATTCTACAAACTGTTGGTTTCAGACAACTCACTTTTTTTTCCTCCAAGTCTGCCACCAATTTGGGTATTTTTTTTTTTTTTAAGACTCAAACCTTTAAATTTGATAAAGTGAAGCTAAGAATTTTTCTTCTTAGAAGTGTTCTTTTTAGGGTCTTGTCTAAGAGATCACCCTCCACCCAAGGACGTGGAGATGTCCCTTTACATTTTCATTTATTGCCTTTGTAGTATTATCTTGCCTAGTTAGAGGTTTGACCCATTGGGAATTAATTCTTTTATATGGTTTGAAGTAAGAGATCAATTTTATTTTTCTCCCTACATTGAACAAATTTTCTCAACACCATTTGTGAAATAATTCATCTTTTCCCTAGGGATCTATGATGATACCTCAATAACAATAACCAATTCTTGTGAACATAGGTCTACTTCTGAAATATGTTTCTGAGTCAGGACTATCTCATTTTAAATACTAGACTTTGTCTTATATCTTAATATCTAGCAAGGCAAAACCCTCTAGCAATTCATGAAACTCCCTGCTGCTAGTCCTTTTTGGCTGGAATTGCATTAAATATATAGATGAATTGTATGAGGAGGGAGAATTAATATATTTATAATACAAAATTATCCTTTCCAAGATCATGGTATGCCTCTCTAGTCACATCTATTATATCTCTTAGGACTAATATATCCTTTATCATGTAACACCTGGATAATATAGGTCTTTGTTGCTATTTCAAACAACATTTTAGTTCCTTTTATATTCTCTTATTATTGCTGGTGAAGAAGAGAGCTGTTGGTTTCTGTATCTTGACCTTGGTTATGACATCCTTACTGCATTGTTTTGATTATGTCTCTTTATTTGTTCTTTTTGGTTTTTCTATGTAAACACTCACATTATTCTTCCCTTCCAGTTCTTATGACTCTGAATTATTTTCTTTTCCTACTGCATTGATCAAAACTTGTACTATACTGAATAGTAATAGTAATAATACTGGGGTATCCTTGTCTTATTTTAACCTTAAAGAAATAATATCTAAAGATCTTCTATTAAGTATAGTTAGTTTCAAATTTTTTCAAAAGAGACTGTATCAAGTAAAATATATTTCTATATTAGAAAATTATAATCTTCTAAAAACTATACTTACATATTCAATTTTTCTTTTTTTGAGACAAGTTCTCACTATGTTGTCCAGGCTGGTCTGGGCCCAAGTGAACCTCATGCCTCAGTCTTCAGAGTAGCTGAGACTAGGTATGCATCACCATGCCTAACTGATGAGGTTTTTAAAAATATATTTTTAATATATATAATGATAACACTGTAAAATTACACAGGTAAGATTTTTTCTGTTATCAATTTGCCATTTCTACAATTGATATTTGATATTGTGTGTTTTCAGATAAAGTGTTGCATTTAGTTAGCTAATATTTAAATTTCTTTAATTTTTTGATTTGTTTAAATTTTTCTTTATGCCACGTTATTTAGTTCCAGAAAATTTTTTCCTGGCTGAAACTTAATTATTTTACTTAATTGTGTGTGTGTGTGTGTGCGTGTGTATGTGTGTATATATATATTTCTTCTTCTTCTTCTTCTTTATCATCTTTTTCTTTTGTTTTGTTTTTGTGGTACTAGGAATCAGGACTTGCATGTGCTAAGCAATTGCTCTACTACTGAGTTACACCCCAAGCTTGTATTACATAAATTTAAAAGAGAGGTTATAGCTACAACTCTTTCCTATTAGATGATATATTTTTGCAGAACACCAAAACCACTCAAGCTATTTTAAATAGGAAAAGATTCAATACAAGTAATTAGATGTTTTCAAAATTTTGGGAAGGGCTGAAGGAGCAAGCTATACGCTAAGCCTGGGAGACTGTTATGCAGAAGCCTATGGCTGAGCTGGTTTGCTAAGGCAACTATGCTTTTATTGCAGGTGGACATGTAAAAGGACCCAGTGGCCTTGAACAACAGGTTGGCAGTGCTCAAAAGGTTAGATGTAAGCCAGATGTGGTGACACACACCTTAATCCCTGCTACTCGGGAGGCAGAGGCAGAAGGATCACACGTTTGAAGCCAGTTTTGACAACTTAGCAAGACCCTATCTCAAAACAAAAAATAAAAAGGGCTGGCAATAAGCTCAGTGGTAGAGTGCCCCTGGGTTCAATCCCCAGTACCAAAAAAAAGGTTAAACATACACTTACCATATGACCCAGTAATTCCATTCCAGGTATATACTCAAGAGATTAAAAGCATAGGTTTACACAAAAATTTGTACACAGCAGCATTATCCATAATAGCTATAAAGCAGAAACCACCCAAGTGTCCATCAGTTGACAAATGGATCAACAAAATATGGTAGTGGACATAGTGGCACATGCCTGTCATCCCAGCAGCCCGGGACACTGAGGCAGGAGGACTGCGAGTTCAAAGTCTGCCTCGGCAATTTAGTAAGGCCCTAAGCAACTCAGCAAGACCCTGTCTCTAAACAAAATATAAAAAGGGCTGGGGATGTGGCTCAGTGGTTAAGTGCCTCTGGGTTCAATCCCCAGTACCAAAAAAAAAAAAAAACAAAACAAAAAACAAAAAAACTAGATGCATAAAATTGAATATTATTTAGCCATAAAAAATGAAATACTGATATATGCTGCTACATGAATGAAACTTAAACTCATTTTGCTTAGACAAGAGTAACAAAGGCCACATTTTATAATCTCATTTACATTAAGTGTCCAGAATACACAAATATTGAGACAAAGATTAGTGATTGCCTACAGCTGGGGCAAGAAGAGAGGGGAGGGGGGAAGATGAGGAAACAGCAGGGCAATGGATAAGGGGGTGGGATTTTTTTTCAGTGTGATTAAAATGCCCTAAAATTGACTGTGGTGATGGTTGCAGAACCCAGAGAACATACTAAAAACCACTGCACTGCACACTTCAAATAGGAAAATTTTATGGAAATCACATGCAATTAGAAAAAGGGAGAGAAAGAAAAACCAATGAGTTATGGTCTGGATATGAGATGTTCCCCCATAAAAACTCATGTGAATGCAGGAGAGGAAATGGTTAGACTATAAGAGCTGTAACCTAAACAGCAGATTCATCCATTTGATGTATTAATAATTTGAATTGATTACTGGGTGGTAACAGCAGGCAGGCAGGTGTGGCTGAGGAAGTAGATCAATGGGGATGTACCTTGGGATAATATACTTTGGCCCCTTGCTCAAACTCTCTCTCTCTCTCTGCTTACTGGCCATCATGAGCTAAACAGCTTTCTTCCACCATAGCCTTCCGCCATGATGTTCTGCTTCACCTTAGGCCGAGTGTGATGAAGTGGGCTGACCATGGACTGAACCTCTGAAACATGAGCCAAAGCAATTTTTAAATCCTCTAAGTTGCTCTTGTCAGCTCTTTTGGTCACAGTTGACACAAAGCTGACTAGCACACAATGGATGTCTTGCAGGCGATTCCCTTGCTCCACATACCCCACTTTTGAGTTCAAATGTCTAATTGATGTCATATGTCTAATTGATGGAATCAAAATCACAGGCAGAACTTGGGCTTCAAGGTTGCACTGTAACCTCTGCAGTAGAGGCGGGCACACTGGAGAGAGGGCGGGATCGATGCAGAGGAAGTCAAGCTACCACCTCTTCATATTTCTCCTTCTTTATTCTGCATCTTCACCTTTTTCTTGGATTAGATTTGCCAAAAATTTGTGTTCTCTTATGAGGCTTTCCAGAGTCAGATTTTGCTTTGGGTGATTGTCCTCCTTGGGGTATGTCTTCCAATTCACTAATTCCTATCCAGATCTGTATTACTTTCTTCTTTTTGTTTCCATTTTGAGTTTGATGATTTGTTCCCTTGTTTTCAATCTTATTTCCTGATAGAAACTATAAGTTTCTAAGCTCTACTTTAGGTTCATATTAAACTTTTTCTTTTTTTTGTACTGGGGATTGAACCCAGAGGTGCTTAACCACTGTGCCACATCCCCAGCCCTTTTTGTATTTTATTTAGAGATAGGGTCTTGCTGAGTTGCTTAGGGCCTTGCTAAATTGCAGAGGGTGGCTTAGAACTCACCATCCTCCTGCCTCAGCCTCCTGGGCCACTGGGATTATAGGTGTGCGTCACTGCGTTGGGCCATGCCAAACATTTGATACGCAATGTTCTGATGGTCAATAGATGTGCATCTTAATTTTCTTTATGACTTCCTCTTTAACACACGGGTTCATGTTGTTTTCATTTCCAGACTTTCTCCCCTTTTGTTAATTTCCAGTTCTACTGCATTGGCATCAGGGGACATCTGTATGGTTTTGTCACTGTTTTGCAGTCTAGGGATACAATCCAGAGCCTTGCACGTGCTAGGCAAGCACTCTACCACTGAACTACGCCCCCACTCTCATTATAATTTTGATTTGCATTTCCTTAATTATCTTTTCATGTGCCCCTTGGCTATTTGTACATCTTTGGAAAAAAATGTCTCTTCGGAGCTTTTCCCCATTTTTAAATTAGGTTATCTATATTTTTGTTGTTACAATTAAAACTCAATTAGCTTTTTAATCTCTGCTATGCCTAAAGTTTTCCCTTTTTAATTTCTAATATTATTTGTCTTCTTTTTTTTCATGATCCATCTTGCCAGAAACTTATGCTGATGGTTCGTTTTATGTGTCACTTGGCTGGGCCCAGGTGCCTAGATATGTGGTCAAACACTGTTGTGGGTGTTCCTGTGAGGGTGCTTTTGGAGGGACACACTCATGGGCTTGGAATTACATAAACTGCCCTCCATAATGGAGGTGGGTCTCATCCATTCCCTGAGCAACGCAGCAACAGTTGCCTTTGGACTTGACCCATAAGAGGGGTTCATTTCTCAGTCTCCAGCCTTCTGGCCCAACCTGCAGACTTTGGACTTGAACTTGCAGCCTCCACAATCATGTGAGCCAGTCCCTAGAATAAGTCTATTGGTTTTACTTCTCTGCAGAACCCTGACTAATACACTTATCTCTCTTATTCTTTATCTATCTATCTAAATATTCATCCATTCTGTACTGGGGATTGAACTCAGGGCCTTGGACATGCTAGACAAGCACTCTACCACTGAGCTACCAGCCATCCCTCTTCATATGTTAAGACAGGGCTCTTCCTAAGTTGCCCGGGCTGGCCTCAAACTTGCTATCTTCCTGCCTCAGCCTCCTGAGTAGCTTGGATTACAGGTATGTGCCACCACACACAGCTCTTACTCATATTTTTAAATACCCTCGCTTTTGATTTTGTTTATCCTCTTTACTGAATATTTGGTGTCTATGTCATTAATTCTGCTATGCCCTTATTATTTTATTATTTTTCCTTTTACTTAGATTTAGTCTCTTCTTTCTTGAATATCTCAATTTTCCTTTTCTTATATCAGTGTTTAAGCCCCGAAGCCAAATGCATCCAGAAGGTTCTATCTAGAGATTCTACAAGCAAATCAAATCCTGATGTCCAACACCAAGTTCCCCAATGCTCTTCCTCCTATTTACTTTCTTGGTGAACAATCCCACCACTGACCCAGTCTCCCAATCATGAAACCTCAGTCCCAGAGGTCTCCCCTTCTTCCACCTGGTACATTTACTTAATCATCACTTCCAATGACTCCTACAGCAGACACCTGAGCCTCTCTCTGGGCTACTATTTACCCTTCTATCTGGTTCCTCTTCTACCATGTGCCATGTTTTTCTTTTTCTTTTTAAAGGGTTTGGGCATGGGACCCAGGGTTCGCACATGCTAGGGGAGCTGTCTAACACAGGTATACCCTAGCCCCATGGATCATCTTTCTGAAGCAGAAATCTGACCCTGTTGCTTCATTGCCGAAAGACTTCTCCTTGGGCTGGGGATATAGCTCAGTTGGTAGAGCGCTTGCCTCCCATGCACAAGGCTCTGGGTTCAATCCCCAGCACCACCACAAGAAGAAAGGACTTTCCCTGCCCCTCCCTCCCCCACCTCCATTCTATCACTGACCTGTCTTCCTTAGTCTTGAAATGCATACGCTGTGGCCTGGGGATCTAGCTCAGTGGTCGAGTACCTGCCCAGCAAACATCAGGTCCTGGGAAATGTGTGGGTTGTGCACACGGACATGGCTGACTCCCCTCCCCTTTAGCTTGGTCTCTTCTTCTATTTTTATCACTTATTTTTTGTCTTAATCCTTTCCCTCCATTTTCCACTTTATAAACACCTTATTGAGACTAAGGAATACTGGTTGGGGGCTTTAAAAAAATAACTGTCAACATACTCGTCCTTCCCTCTCTTTCTTCTCACATGGACTCTGTGAACCTTCTATAACTCTTCCCTGTGCGAGAATAATTACAGCTACTTCTTCTTCCCCTGGTTTCTTCTGTTGTCGTTTCCTCCCGTCAGACATTCCTGTAACACGAGAGGTACTTATTTTCTTGGTTGACTTTGGAGGCTCCCAATATGGTTCTGAGGTTTCCATGCCTGTCTAATTCGTGGGCACTCTGTTCCTTTTCTGCAATCCCCTGAGCCTGCTTTCCATGCTCTACTGGGTGGTTAATGGCTTCTGGTTTGCTATTTATTGCTTCTAATTAACTGCTTGGCTCACAGCCTTCAGGTATTAATTTAATGCTAGACTCCTTGAAGTTTTAACCAGAAATTGGCCATACCCTTCAGTTTCATCTCTGAGAACTACTACATCAGCCTCCTCCTAGGCTTCCTGAACCATTTTTTTCTACCCATTGGAGTCATACAACAACATGGCGGCATCAAGGGGCTTTGTGATATGGGAAGTGCCACATGCCTGTGAATGCAGTCTTGCTGGTGGCATTCTGCTGCTCAGGAACCTGCAGTTTCCAGCTGCCTGCTAGATCAACGCTTAACTCCTCAAGTTCACTCGCAAAAATACCCAGCACAGGTCCACAGGGACCGTCCACTCTATGCAGGCTGGCTGTCAATCAACAAATCCACACAGTCCTCTGCTATCCTAGCTGTGTGACCTTGGCTGAGATATTCACATTTTCTGTGGCTCCCTTAATGTCAAGGCAGGGATTGTAGTAGTGTCTAACTCACAGGATTGCTGAAATGAGTGAAGTCAATATGGATAAAGTGCCTGGAACAGTGCCTGGCACACAGCAAGCACTTGTTGTGAGAGCATCACTGTGTGTTGTCATAAGCTCAGATTCATGGAGGACACAGAGAGAAATTAGATGCAGATCGTTACCTTTAAACAATTTCTGGATTAGTCGGTGACAAGTTACATAGCCACATGCATGGTGGACGTAGGAAGGATATGGGAGCGTGAGGGAGCTTGCTTCTTCCCTTTCCCCATGTTTCTGTCCTTTTTGCCTATTTACCAGCTCTTTTTCAAGATAGGAAAAACTGGTCAGAAACTCACTGATTGGGCCACTTTACAAGCATTCAGATCATTATGTCTTAAAGATAAGCTACCACACATGGCTCTTCTTCCCAGGCGGGGTCTGGCCCCAAGCTCAAGTCAGGTACCAACATCCATGAGGCTGGCTGGGTTGTCTCAGGATTTGTTCCTCAAACCTGGCCATTTAAGCGGCAGGGAGAAGGGAGCAGGACCTCACCCCAAGCTAACAGCCCACAGTTCTTTGTTTGGTTTCTCCTAGAACCCACAGAATGGGTATTAGCCCATAATCAAATGGTAGTCCACTGCATATCCTACTGTGGTTCAGAATATGTAGTTTCTGATTTGAGAAGCTCAAGGGAAAGAGGTATGTGTACAAGTACCAAGACCCTGTGCAGACTCCTGAGCACTGACAGTCAAGAGGTCATGGCAGGGTTAGGAGTGTGCCTAGGAGAATAGCCTTCCTTATTGGCCCAGGATGGGAGGGGAGAAAATCAGGGAAGGCTACCTGAAAGAGGTGGCATTTGAGCTAAGATTGCAAGGATGAACAGTGTAGGCTAAGATAGTGGGTATCCCAAGAATTCTGAAAACCAGCATAGTTAAAACAATACATAACTTAAATTTTAAAAGTGAGCACAGGAAGGGATGATCAGAGAAACCAAACCAAATGGTGCACAGCTTCTGGATTTGGGGGTCTTGGGCAACCAGACATGACAGAAATGGTCTGTGGGCAGGGTCAGTAAGGGTCAGCGGTTCTCCCCCAGTCTCCCTGAAATCCCTATTCCCACCACTATTGCTCTATTTCTCTTTTTCCAGTTGCCCACTGCCAGGCCCGCCTTTCATTACAAACTCAATTTCTTGGCTACTTGGAGTCTGTGCAGTGGGGACTCTGCTGGAGAAAGCAAGTGGCCTGATCTCCACAAAAGAACAACTCTGCTTATTCTGGTGGGAAAAAAAAAAAAAAGTTTAGGGCTGGGGTTGTCGCTCAGGGTGGAGCACTTCCTGGCAGGCGTGAGGCCCTGGGTTTGATTCTTAGTTCTTCAAATAAATAAAATAAAGGGCCATTAACATTTTTTTAAAAATTAGAAAAATGAATAGTTGAAAGGCACGATTCCACATGCCACTTCCACCAAAGTAATCAGCCTGTGTCCCTCCATCCCCCTCCGAATCGAAATCCACTCTAAGGAAGGTCACCCCCTGCCTCTCATCTCGAGTCCTTTGGCTGCCTGGAGGGCTCATGCCATCATGCTCACAGTGGTGTGGGACGCTGCTAACAACACCCCCTTCTCTTTTCTGGTTCTGCCTCTCTGGCAGTCCCTTGAAGACAGTGTCACTAATGATTTCTAATGCTCTCTACTCAGGACTTACAGGGTGAAAGCCCAGGTCCAGGGTAGCCTAGCAGAGGTGCTGGCCCTGAGAGGCCCCCACAAACATCCCCACCAGCACCCACGAGATCATAGTAGGATCTATCTGAAGAGGAAGTGAGAAACTGTCAGAGGTCAGGGCAGAAGCACAGGGAGTGGACACTCGGGCAGGTGTTCTAGTCAGCTTTCTCCCTGCTGTGACTAAAGGACCCAGCCAGAACAACTGTAGAGGAGGAAAAGTTTATTTAAGGGCTCGCGGTTTCAGAGGTCTCAATCCACAGAGAGCAGAGTCCATTCTTCGGGGCTCAAGGTGAGGTTGAATGTCACGGTGGAAGAGTGTGGCAGAGGGACGTGGCTCACATGATGATCAGGAAGCAGAGACTCCGCTCCTCAGACACAAAATATATACCCTGTAGCCACGTCTCAATTCCCCACCTCCTCCAGCCACACCCCACCTGCCTCCAGTTACCACTCATTCAATCCCATCGGGGATTAATCCACTAATAGGTTAAGGTAACAACCCAGTCATTTCTCCTGCAAACCTTCTTGCATCATCTCACATGTGAGCTTTGGGGGGACACCTCATCTAAATCATAAGAGCAGGGAAGGAGAGTAGGAGAGGTTGTGAAGGGAGCTGGGCCACGGTGCAAACTCCAGAGAAGGACGCCCAAGCTTCCCCCAGGGGGCAGGCTGAAACTGTCACAGGCTTTTAAATGCAACACCAATAGGGTAGGAGGTGGGCTTTGGGAAGGGTAAGCGGTTACAGGTACAGAATGGAAGCGAGGGGTGACCAGGGATTTGGAAACACAGGCCACAGCAGGCCCTGCCACCACTGCGTGGTCACCTCATCTAAATGCCCTCCCTCTTTCATCTCACCAGTCTTTCATGCCCCCCAGCTGGACTCCACCTAGCTGTCCGTGATTACAGAGCCCACCTGATGTCCAAGTTGATAAAACTAGACGATGCAATTAACAGATCGTTCTCTCTGTATGCACAAACTTATATTCTGAGCTTGTCCTTCATCTGTTAGGCATATGTACCCAATGAGAATATACGCTTCTGCATGCTATGTTAGCGTCACCTGGCAGTACTAGGTTGGATTTATGCAGAATAAATATGCATCAGATGGTTCCAGAAGCAGATGGGTTTCAGAATATTTATCCTTTTCCAGAGTGACAGGTTCAGCTTCTGCTTGTTGTCCTCCGACTCTGCCTGCCATTTACACCTTCTTCCTGGCCACATGGCTGCCCAGCTAGAGGACTGCACCTCCTAGCCTCCCCCATAGCTCGGTCATGTAATGACATTTTTGCCAAGGAATATGAGCAGCAGCGATTTATGCAGGCAGTCTAACAGGTAATTGCTTACCCTGAACTTCTCTATTTCTTCCCCTTAATCTTGAACAAGGACATGCAAGAAACCTGGCTTTTACCACACGGATGAGGACAGAGACTCAGGGGATGGTGGAGCAACAATTGGAAAGAATCTACGTCCCCAAATGACCATATGGAATAGAGCCCACCCACCAGCCCCAGAGCAGCAAGGTTCTTATCTGAGAGAAAAAGTATCTTATTTAAGCCACTATATGTTGGGAGTCTCTGTTTCAGCAGTTAACAGTCTACCTAAAAATATGTATTTCCCTAAAATCCATTTTCTCCACTTTCTTTTTTGAACTGGATCTATTATGTCTCAGCTGTGAGGTCATCCGTTCCAGCTTCCTTTACACTTATGTGTGACCACATAACTAAGTAAGTAGAATTGTTAAATGGGAACCTCAAAGTAATCTTACAAAACAGTCAGTGACCTCTTCTTCCTGCCTCCTCTTTCCCATTGTCTGGATTGTGAGTGTAATGGCTGGAACTCAAGCAGATATTTAGGACCATGAAGTTACGTGCTAAGAAATAGGAAGGAGCAGAAGAGCAGGATCCAGGGTCCTGGAAGACCAGGGAGTCTCCATACAAACTCTGGATTACTTCCAGCTTTCTTTAGGAGACAGAAAATTCTATCTTGTGGAAGGCATTTATGCTGGTTGTGTACAGTTGAACCTAGTCCTAATTAACAGAAAACATCCATGAGCAGTTCCCCACATTTCAAACCCCAGCTTGATTGTCAGATATCCCTTTTAGCAGAAGAAAAGGAAAATGACTACTTTCCAAAGTTGCAGAAGTTCCACTCCTGAATAGAATCAGTTTTCTTTTGTGCTCATTGAAGCAGCTCTGCGGGGAGGCTGGTGGCTGACAAACCCCCAGTCTCCCAGCCCAGATGGCCCCAACAATGACGGTTCACACTAGGAGACCGCAACTGTGGTGGCCGAGAAGTGGGTTAGGAGTGGGGAGGGAGATGTGACCCAGCTCTGGTGCCAGGGCAGTGAGCACCAACAGAACGCTAAGATGGGGCGCTAGTCATGGGAAACTTAGGTCAATACCGGGAGGAATAAGGCAGCGCTTCTCCTTAAGCTGGGGTTTCTACTTCCCACCAGATGCCCAGGTCTCATACACCCCAGGCCAGATGGTGGCCTCCTCCCCGGCTGGGAGGGTAGAGGCCCGACACTGAGAACCGGGGAGCCTCAGTTCAGCACCGCTATCCACAGCCTCACAAGACTCGGGTGACCACCTCCCTCTCCCGTCCTCGGTCTCCCCACGTGTAAGGCAGACAGCAGAAGCTGGTCCCAGCCTCCAAGCCCGTGGGGGTCTGAGTGGTGCGCTCCCCAGCTTGGCCTTGGCGGTGCACAGCTGTCCCCCACTGGCATTCTTACCAACCCCCTTCCGCCTCCATTCCTGCCGCCTCGGTCCCCACCTCGCGTCTCCCCTCCCGCGGCCCCTCACCCTCCCGCGGCCTCACCGTCATCGGACAGGTAGCGCAGGTCGTAGAACTCCCCCGCAAAGGTGCCGTAGGAGGAGTCGTGTCGCGGCACCGCCTCGTCGGCGCCCGCGTCCCCCCGCGCGCGGCCCCGGGGTCCCCGGCCCCCCGGGCCCGCGCCGTCGTCCGCGGGGCTGGCAGCGCAGGCGGCGGGCCCCTCCAGCAGCAGCAAGAGCAGCGGCGCCCAGGCCCGCGGGCACTGCCAGGGCGGCCGCGCCATCGCTGCGCACCGATCCCGCAGCCAGGCCGCTCGGGCCGCAGCGGGGGCGCCGCGGGCGCGGGCCGGGACCGAGCCGCCGCCGCCGCCAGCACGCGCCCGCGCAGCCGCGGAGCCGCCGCACCCGCCGCCACCCCGCCTCGCTCTGCGCATCCTCGCTCCAGCCCCGCAGCCTCCCCCTTCCACTCACCATGTCGTCTTCTCCTCCCCAGGAGCGTCCCTTCTCGCGACTTCCTCCCATTCTCCCCATCCCCCTGATCTCTGTCCTCGTCGTCCTCCAATCTCCCACCCATGCGTCTTTCTGGGCCCTGCTACTCAAAGTGTGGTCCCCAGACCGGCATTATCAGCATCACCAATCTCAGGCCCCACGCTATCAATCAGAATTTGCTTTTTACCAAAATCCCTAGGATCCCACCGCACAGTTCCACTTCCAGAAGTGTTCTTCTAAAGGGTTTACCCTGGTCACCACGTGCTGGAATTGCCGCCTCCCCCAACTTGTTCCCGCACCTTTTCACTTCTACAATGTACCTGCTAGACACTTAATTTCGAGGGATCATCTCATCTCATCTTGAAATGGCAAGATTTCACTAGATAGATGAGTAAACTGAGGTGGTCAGAGGCAGAGAGAGGAAACTAGCACTTAAAGTGTGCAATCATTAAGGCCGTTCGTGTCTGAGCATAACCTGCGCCCTTGGAAATTAGGCAGCAGGCAGCGTAGGCCTTGACCTGGCCCAAACCGTGTCTGGTGGCCATGGTAAATTCTCCACGTTTTCAAATCCATTCCTGCCACTTAAATTCTCTATGTTATTTACTCAGTCATCCATCTGTTCACATCAAGCACTTACTATATGGCAGGTTCCGGGATTCTCTAGGGGTGATAGTTGGACATGGACACAAATTCTTTTCATGTAGAGTCAGCATTTTAACCTAATTTCCTGTTGTTGTTGTTGTTGTTGGTTTTTGGTTTTTTTTTTTTTTTTTTTTTTTTTTTTTTTTTCTTGAGCGCATGAACTAGGGAGGCAGAAAAGCATAGATTCCAAATGCAGGCCTAGAAGTCAGATTGCCTAGGGTAGTGATCACGTGATCAGTAATCTTCATAGTGCAATGAAGATTAAGAAAAAGAGGTGAAGATCAGTTGGGTTCAACGCTATCAATGGCATGAATGAATATTCATAGGATTATGAAACATTAATATTCAAAAGGAAACTAGTGACCTCAACCTTTTATGGCCCACTTGGCTGGGAGATAGGGGGATAGCTGTTGACTTAGGGAGATGTTCTGGGAAACACAAAGTTTAGGTGTTTGCCATTGCGTGCCAGCTGATGGTGGGTTGTCCAAATGGGGTTTAAACGTGTTAATCCTGATAGCTGAATCGAGGTATAATTCATGAAAACCTTAAGTTTCACTAGATCCTCCAACATAGTAGTTGCTATAAGCAATCAATCAGATTTATTGTTTGGAAAAGGTTAAGGTGAACTATTATTATTTAAAACAAGATTCCTTCCCTAAAAGCATAGCTCAGCAATGCATACAATTCTAAAATATGATTCCAATAAATTAAAAATCTATTAAATCCTTCAAAAAACCCTAATCCCTTCTTAAAAACTGCAATCTGTTTCTTTTCTTCTCTTCCCAATCACCAGAGCAAACATGGTCAATTTTAACTGGACCTACATTTGGCTAAAAAGAAAAAACATCAGACTTCTGACTTCAGTGTTGATTCTCTGGTTTGGGAATTCAAGCAGCTACCTATTACTTTCTTTTTAATTCCTTTCATTTCAGTTATTACAATTAACAGTAATGGCACCTAAATAGAAGAGAAATAAAAACCAGGTCATATTCATCTCCCGGTAAATTGGTCTGGTAAAAAGAACATGGTGGGGGTGTTTGCAAGCACAGCTTAATACACGGCCTTGCACGTAATCTGTGGGTTTTAATTATCCACTATTGTTCAAGGACCTGGTGTCTGTGGACTCAAAAGAGGCCACAGATAGGCTCAGAGGTAGTGTAGCTTATGAAAATAATATTGTGATATATGAATGTTTCTAGAGAGGAGACAAAGTCTCCTACCTGTCTCTCCATTTAGGCCTTAGGACCTACTTGGGTTTCTAATTCCTACAGAACCTATTCTTATCGTTTTATATGATTTTTTTCAATGCACTTAAATTGTCTTTTGAAGTTTTCTTATATTTTTTTTGTGTGATTTATTATAAGACTTAAGATCTGGGAAGACCCTTAGCAGAAATGGTGATACAGTTCAGTGGTAGAGTGCTTGAGAGTGCTTGCCTACCATGTGTGAGGCCCTGGGTTCAATCTTCAGTGCTGCAGAAATAAATAAATCCCTCTGCATTTGTTCTGCTTTCAGTTATACCTCTGTGGACACTCTGTGTTCCCCACCAAAGCAAATCCACTGGATAGCCAAGAAATATTGTGAATTCCTCTTTTGCACATGCTTTCTGGGGAAGAATTCTGCCTAAACATTCTGAGACCATTGGCTGAACAAGAGCCAGTTACTCAAACAAGAACTTAGAGATGAACCAGAGTTTAATTTCCTTTTCATTTTAAAAAGAAACAAAACACCTTTATTTTATCTTCTCATCAAAGTTATTCTGATAATTTTTTTTTGTTATAAAAACTTCCCATAAAAGTGCTATATCTTACTATTTGACCAATGACAGATGTGCCTATGCCTTGGATTGCCTGGTGTATGTAATTTTTCACTTTGGATTTCATAAGAAATAAAAATGTGATCCTGGCAGTTCTTCAGAAAGTTAAACATAGAGTTGCCATATGATCTGCAATTCCAAGAGATCTGAAAGCATATGTTCACATGAAAACTTGTACATGAATGCTCATGACAGTATTATTCATAATAGCTGAAAAGTAGGAGCAAACCCAAATATCTATCAACTGATGAATGGATAAACAAATATGGTATATCCACAAATGGTATATTATTCAGCCATAAAGAGGAATGAAATTCTGATACATGCTGCAACATGAATGAACTGTGAAAACATAAAGTTAAATGAAGAAGCCAATCACAAAAGACTGCATAGTGTATGATTCCATTTATGCAAAATGTTCAGAATAGGCAGATCCTTATATAGAAATTCATAGACAGCAAGTAGACTAATGGTTGTCAAGGGACGCGGAGTGGTGGTAGAATTAGATAATGGTGATGTTTGCATATAAAACACTGACTTGAACACTTTAAAATGGTTAAAACAGTGAATTTTATTTGAATATTTTAAAAAGCTGTGATCTTTGAGATGGTGAAAAAAAGATAACAATGATGTCAGAATGGTCCTGTGCTATTTGGGGAATATAAAATTCTGGATGCTTCCTGGTGGGGACTTCTGAATGTTCAGACTTTGTTTTCAAACTCTTTATAAAGATCTATGCAATTCACAATCCAGAAAACTGTGGCTTGAGGATTCCCAGACCCTTGCAGTAACCTACCGTGACCACTAGGGGTCCGGGTCACAGATGGAACCCTAGCTCTAGAATCTTAGCAAAATGATTTCCCACCCTGGACCTAAGGTGTGTGTTGTATGACCTCATTGGCGCTGTTGGTTTGATTTTAAGTCATAAAAAGGCGAAGGAACCATATCAGTTCCTTTTAGTCACTACCAATTTACCCAATACAATTTATCTCAGGTCACAATGCCAAGCACCCATCCTACATTTGAGTAGGCAAATAACCAAGACAACTGATGAAACCATGGAATCCTCTTGATTTTTACTGGTTAGAGGTGAGCTGCCAAAGGTATTGGGTTTTCATATACAGTAACAGCCAGACTTTCAGTGACATCGACATTTCAAAATACCTGTGAACTCAGGGGGAAGAGGGAAAGAAGCAGGAGACAGATCCTCCTGGAAACAGCAGCCACAAAGCCCATGCATCCCTCATCAGAAGCAAAGCAAATCAGACACATACGAAATACTAGGTTTCCTGGCTTCCCCAAGAAGTCTTCAGTCGTGTCCTTGGGGGTTCCATCAGATAGCTGGAGGCAAGGGGTGGACACTTCAGAAAAGCAGTTTAGAGCAGGAAGAGGCTGCTGCATTGGCAAGAGGTGATAAGCCCGTGCTGTACAGGAACGTGTTTTGTGTTGTGTGCACAAGATAAAGAACAGTTAAAGCTGTTTTAAAAGTACAGCTGGGGTCATGGGGGTAAAAAGCCCCCAAAACTACGATTGCCCCAATAACTCCACTGAGGAGCAGACAGCAGTAAAAACCAACAATGAGAAGAACGTGAGAGCCTGTAAAAGGTAGAGCCAAGCCCTGTGCATTTTGATAGCTCCTGGCGACATCACGGCACCACACCAAGGTACAAAAGGGGCTGATGTTTATAGGGATGACCATGACTCATTAAGGAAAGATTGAATACTCTCCAGTGTACTCTGTTTACTAAGGCAGGGAAGAAGTGTGTAATACATTTAAGAAAGATTTCCCTCAAAAAATATTAAAATTTTAAAGTCAGCACTTAAAGGGTTACTCCTCAGTTATCTGAATATTTGCTCACTCAGGGCAATGCTAGCAAATGAGGCATTGCTTTTTTTTTTTTTTTTATAATCATTAGTATCAAATTATTGGCACCATTCAGTTGTAAGGATAGGGACAGGAGAGCAAACTCTGTAACATAAAAATACAGTTCTGATACAAATGTACAAGATCGGTTCCACTTAACAAGCAGTCATAAGAAATGGATGGACAGTTTACACACAAGGAAATACGGCTAGTAAATCATCACATGGAAAAGTGCTCAGCTTTTCTAGCAATTAATGAAATAAAACAACTTTTCAAGAACAACTATACACATCTGTTAAACTAGTGAAAATAAATAAAAATGGCAAAACCCAATATTGGCAGAGCTATTGGTAAATAGAAATGCTTATACATTGCTGGTGGCATCATAAATTTTAGGGGGATTCAAGCATTCAGAGAGGGTAGGGGGTGTTAAACTAGATGACCTTTAAGGTCCTTCCAACCCAGAGATTGGATCTTTCTAGAAAGCAATTTGGCAATATAAAATGAGAGCTATAAAATATTTCATGCTCTTTGACCTTGAAATCCCTCTTTGAAGATACTCCCAAGAGAATACTCCAAAGAAAGGAACATATTTTTTTACAAAGACATTCATAGCAGCACTATTTATAAGAGTGAAAAATGGATATAACTCAGATATCTAAGGGGAGAGGTGAGGTTAACCGTGTTACATGGGTATAAAGATATTTAAGTTGGCAAGAGTAGGATCTGTTTGATAAGGAGATAAGGGTTAGGCGGAGAACAGAACAAGAGAATGTACACACTGATCTCAGCTATGTAAAAATGTGTGCATGTTCACCAAGAAAGCTTGGGGAATAATTTAGAGGGATACTTTGTGGGCGGGGGTTCTTTTATTCCTGCAAAGTTGTTCAAGTGCATAATAAAAATTTAAAAACACATTTCTTGAAACTATATAAAAAGAGAGCAAAGTTTCTTCTGGTCAGGGTCTATCAACAGGACATTAATTAATCAACTTCAGAAATGGTTTTTCTTTATGGAAAAACCAAACAACTTTCCTTATTGAACCATCTTTAACCTATATGGATTTTTAGACAATGCAAGCTAGAATTTCCTACTTTGGGTTCAATGATAAATTTTGTTTATCACAAATAATAACATATCTGATGAATTCCCAAATAAAATTATATTGCAGGTTAAGCTAGAGAACTTTTAGTCACGGTGATTATACATATATTTTTAGTTCATTTACTCATGTCTGAATAAAAATAAAGGACTTTATAAGATCTGTGTATTTATCAGTGTCAATGAAAAAAAGAACAGTAAAGAATTATTCTCTCATTAAAAATTACTCTTTAGCAAAGAGTCAAATCTTGGTGCAAGTTCCAATCATACAAAATCACATGGATGAGATTGTTAGTGAAGGATTCCACACCGCCTTAGCCCCTGTGGTTATTAACAGACACACACAGGGACTTCTGAACGGGAATCCCCGTTTTCCCATCTTTCTGCTCCTAGACGTACCAAATCCTGTCTGGACTACACTGAGCCATAGAAAACCTTTACTGCTCAGGAGACATAAAATAACTTTCCCAATGCAAGTCAAGCCCGAAGTTGACTTCCTCTCGCCCTGGAGACCTGGGGAGCACACATCCGTATGTTGTGCCAGAATGAGCACACTACGCCTGAAGAAAGAAAACGGACAGAAGGCACCATGCCATCCTCCAGGCGACAAGGGGAGAATTTCACAGTTCGGTCATCAACAGTCTTTTCATCATTTTCTCTCTCTCCAGTTCCTGCCGTAGTGTCTCTGCACTAAGAAAGAAAGAAAGAAAAAAAAAAAAGAGTGACAAAATAGTGAGACAGACCCTTAAAAATTGCAGGAACACATAGCTTCAATGTCATCTCCCAAGTTCCTTCTCGACTTTGCTTTTTAGGACCCCCTCCATTGGCTACCATTACCATGACTTGAAATTGACTGCTGATGTGTTTCCTGGCTGGAATGTGAGCATGTCACTCATCTCTGAAACCTCAGAGCCCTGTATAGCACCCGGTCCACAGTGGTCACTCAGTACAAGTCTTGAATGAGTGGGAAGATGCCCAGGAATTAGATTTCTTTAAATCAAGTTGGTTTCATATGCTCTTTGTCCCAGAGTTTAATCTGAGTAATGTCTGAAGTAATGTTTGCTATGGTTTAAATATGTGCTGTCCCCCAAAGCTCGTGCATGAGACAATACTAGAACATTCGGAGGTGAAATGACTGGGTTATAAGAGTCTTAACCTAATCAGTGCATTAATCCTCTGATAGGGATTAACTGGGTGGTAACTGTAGGCAGGTGGGGTGTGGCTGGAGGAGGTGGTCACTGGGAGCAGGCCTTGGGGGTTTATATTTTGTCATGTGGTAAGGGGTGCTCTGTCTGTCTGTCTGTCTCTCTCTCTCTGCTTCCTGGTGCCAAGTTCTGAGTCGCTTTCCTCTACCACACTCTTCCACCATGATGTCCTGCCCCACCTTGGACCCCAAGGAAAGGAGCTGGCCATCTATGAACTGAGACCCCTGAAACTGTGAGCCCCCAAATTTCTTTTCCTCCTATTCTTGTTAGGTCTTTGGGTCACAGTGGAGAAAAAGTTGATTAAAACGTGACTTAACACAATTTTGTTTCATGAATGAAACAGAATGAAGTAAAATTGGCTATCATGAAGGGTCACCTTGACTGCTTGGCCCCTTGCATCCCATCGTCAGTCATGTACCTGTGAAACTTGTTTGCACTGTTTAAACACACATGCGCACTCACACACGCATACACACACACACACACACACACACACACACATACGCAACTGTCTGTCTCCCTTCATCCCCAGGCACTAAACCCTGTAAGGGCAGCACTTAACCTGTTTGCTCACTATACATCCCTGGCACCTAGAATACAGCTTCCCCACAGATGTATCAATGAATCCTCACAGGATAAATGAATGAAAGGAGCAGGAGGGTTGCAGGTGGCACAAGCACAGTGAACCTCGAGTCTGTGCCTGGTTTCCCTGTCACCAGAGTTACCTGCAGGTGCCCGCTGCTCTGATTTACCTGGCTGCCAGAGAAACAGGCTTCCGGGTGGTGTAGATGGTCTGTACCGAGGAGACAGTCTCTGTCAAAGGCCTCAGGGCCACCGCTGGAATCAGTGGGGAAGACTGGCCAGGACAGCACTGTAATTTACTGTCTCTGAAGTCCGCCTGGAGAAGACACAGAGAAGAGGAGATTGATCTCCATCTCCGAGTTCCATATCCCACAGGCAGCTGCGCTCTTTCTAAGCCTCACTGTACCTGCTCCTGTCATTTTTAAATAATAGCTAAAATCAATGGCCATTTTAAGTGATTTTGCTTTGTGCCAGACACTATGCTAAGCACTTTACATACATTACCTCTCTTGACAACCTTTTAAGGCAGAAATCATATTTCATCACATCTTAGATACCATCAGTTATAAGACACATCATTTTAGTGTGTACCACACAGAAAGAAAAATGTGGCATTCAAATTTTGTCATGTTGTACCCTGTAGTAAACATTCTGATTTCAAAGATGTAAAGAGGTTAAAAAAATAAATAAAAAGTGTACACCTTAGAATTGATTTTATGGAAAAGGAACTTGAAAAGCTCAGATAAGTTAAGTCTTCTCTCCAAAGTCATACAGGAAGTAAACATTAATAGCAGTATTCAGAAAGAGGGTTTGCTAACTCTATAACTGATGTTTTTCACCAATTTAGCCCACATTTGGGGGATCCAAAGTATGATCCCCAGGCTAACAGCATCAACATTATCTTGAAAATTGGAGGGAAAAAAAAAATGCTCAGGCCCTACTCAAGCCATTGGAATCTGAATGTCTGCGGATGAAGTCCAACAATAAAAATTTTATGTCGCTTTTATTACAAAGTAAAATATGCTTATTACTTCTACATAGAAAGCTTAGAGGATCTATGTAAAAGTGGATAAATGAAGAAATTCCCTAATCCCTTACTGCCGTCATCAGTATTTTCTCACAGTAGTTTCTCCTATACATAGTTTTGGTTTGTTTTTACACCCTTTGAATAATACCACCGAGGTATGTAGTTCATTTATTTATCTTTTGTGGTGCCTAGGATTGAACCCAGGGGTGCTTAACCACTGAGTCACATTCCCAGTCCATTTTATGTTTTATTTTGAGACAGGGTCTTGCTAAGCTGCTGAGGCTGGCTTTGAACTCTTGATCCTCCTGCCTCAGCCTCCTGAACTGCAGGGATTACAGGTGTGCACCACCACGCCTGGTCAGCTGTGTATTTTATAACTTGACTTTTTATGCTAGATCTTGACCCTGAACTTGGAGAAAGTTACTTTCTCCAAAAGAAGAGGCTCTGATCATCAAGTGGGCAATTACCTTCTTAGGGATTATACGGAAGGCCTGTTGTTCCTCCCAGGCATCCATGGAGACCACTGAAAATATCACGCAGAGTTAAGTTCTGTAAGGACATCTGAGTTGGGCAGTGGGGAGAAGGTTTATCTTTGAGGGTGGGGGCTTGCCGAGCCACAGAGAGCTTGCCCAGATATGGGGCTGGAGCAGTCATTTGAGCTGCTCATCAGCTCACCTGGGCTCACCAGCTTCTAGGCACATGGTAGGACTGCACTGCCCCCCTGAAGTTAGCTGTGACCATATCCTCTGCTTTGGGCTGGTGCTGTGTTCCCTATCTGTTGAAAGACTCAAGAGCCAGTGGGTGGTTGATTCCTCCTCCGGCTTCTCTTTCTTTTTTCACATACTGCTATCCTGAAAATCTTTCTCCTCTGCCACTGTGATTAGAAACGTTCCACCTGTCAGGCAACTGCTTCATTAGCCTGGGTCCCCAGAAAGAGATCCCCAGAAAGAGCACCAGAGAGCAGATTCCTTAGTCTACCCAGGGCAGACGTGCAGCCTGAGTAGGAAATTCCCTGAGTTGTTTGGAAGCACACACAGGGTTAGCCTATGCCCCCTGATCCAGCAGCTGGGGTAGGAAGTTGCTTGGGTGGGGGTTGGGCTTCTGATGCTATGGCTGAGGGACATCTGCACTGATGGTGCGGAGGCAGAGGTGCGGAAGAGGGCTGGGGCTTCGGCATGACTACAATCTGTGCAAGCGGTCTCCGTCTCCTTCAGTGCTGTGCATTCACCGTGGGCAGGGGTGAGGGGAAATCTCAAGAAGGTCCTGGAAGAGCCGGCCAGGTGGCACACACCTATAATCCCAGCAACTCGGGAGACTGAGGCAGTAGGATCACAAGTTCAGGTCCAACCTCAGCAACTAAGCAAGGCTTTAAGCAACTGATTTAAGACCCTGATTCAAAATAGAAAATAAAAAGGGCTGGGATGTGGCTCAGTGGTAAAATGCCCCTGGGTTCAATCCCCAGTACCAAAAAAGAAAAAAAAAAAAAAAAGTCATTAAAGAAGCAGTAAAAATTACTAATTCAATCTCAATCCTAAGTACCTATCTTTTAAAAACTCTTTTAATACTTGTTAAATGAGGAAATAAATGAAAGCACTTTCTTCTTATTCTGGGGAAGAAGTACTGGGGACTTCTTCCAGAGGTACTCTATCATGGAGCTACATCCCCAGCCCTTTTTTATTTTTTATTTTGAGACAGGGTCTCACTAAGTTGTTCAGGTTGGTATTGAACTTGCTATCCTCTTGCCACAGCCTCCTGAGTTGCTGGGATACAGGGTATACCACTATCCCTGACTTCCTTCTTCCTCCTCCTCCTTCTTCTTAGGATCGAACCCATAACTTTGTGCATTTTAGGCAGGCATTCAACCCCAGCCAGTGAATGAACTTTCAGGTGAACAAAGGAAATAACAGAAGGACCGACCCAGCGTAGGAAGAGGACAGAAATTGAAGCCCGTCAGGGGCCCTCATCCTTGATGGACCAACATCAAGCCTCATCCTTGATGGACCAGCAGACTGTCTATTCAGTTAATGGGCCCAGAACAAAGCAGAAACTGATCAGCTAATGCCATGAGTTTGGCTAACGTTACCCACCATCTATCAGAAATTCTAATCATTACCTCCCATCTAGTCCCCTCTGCTGAGTTACTCACTTAGATATCCTACAGCCTGTTTCCTGTTTCCAGCAGGTCTTTCAAAGGCAAATACATCATGGCCAAAGGCAAACTCATTATCTCCCCCAATTTTGTCTTCCCTCAGGTTTGCTTAAGGACCCACTGCATTCTGCAAGTCAGAAATCTGAGCACCATTTGTGACTCTCTCTCCACCATCCCGTCCAATATCTTACCAACCTCCTACTTATTTCCTCCATCTCTGCACTTCTCTCCACCTCTCCAATCAAAACAGTGCTGGGTTAAGCTCTCTGCCCTCTTTCCCTTAAGCCACTGTCCTGGATTCTAGACAATTGTTCTAGATCCACTGTCTGGACCCAAATGTTCTCCTACTGTGATCACAGGAATCCCTTCCGAAAGCAGCTGTCTGCCACCACCCTGCTTAGAGTCCTTTGAAGCCTTCCACTGCTCTTAAGGTAAGGATCGAATCCCTCCTGCGGTCTGTACAGTCAAGCATGACTTTGTCCCTATCACGTTTCTCCCTGCCTATGTCCCCTTCCTCCTCTCACACCTCAGACCCCTTGGGTTCTGCCATTCAGTCCCTCTGGTCTTCTTTTCAAACCCCTGAATGCACGATGCCCCCACCCTGGGCTCTGGCCCATGCTGCGCCCTGCCTGCTTCAGCTGCCTTCCAGCCACTCCTGCCCAGTTCCTGAAAGTCCCAGCGTGATTTCTGACACTGGCTTCCTGCTTCGTCCTGGCCCCCAGCTTTCAGGAAGGGCTTCTCCGAGTGTCTCACAGTAATGCCAAGGCTGGGCAGGAGGCCAGACTGCCCCACCACGGCCAACAGAGGCAAAAGGAGCGGAGCTTCCAGCCGGGGAGCTGTGTCCAGCAAAACTACAGTGAGGCTGGAAGGGGGTCAGGGCAGTGCAGCTAACATCCTGGCACGGCCCTGCGGCCCTGTTTGCCCATTAAGAGGCAGGAGTTGGAAGCAGTTCATGACCCCAGAAATGGACTGTTCTAGGAGCCTCTTCTTTTCCCTGCCTGGACTGCTGACACCTTCCTGCTCTGCTCATCTTCTGAAACCTGAATCAGCTCCCTCCCTCCATGCCCATGGGATTGAAGCCACCTTGGGTAGTGACCATCACCTGGCTCATGAGATTACACTTAGGGCCACCCCAGGCCACCTCATAGATCCTCCACTTAGGACTGAAGTCTGAAGAATCATACAGTCAGTAGGAATTGCTAACTGATTCCTTGGAAGAGAAGAGAGTGAGAAGAAGGGGGAGAGAAGGACATTCTCATTACCATTTCCACTTATTTAAAGTAGAGGCTGGTGCTCAGAGAGGTAAAAATCACTAGCCTAAGATCACAGCATGCTCAGATTTGGATCCAATCACCTGAAGTTGGAAACAGGAGTTCAAAAGAGCATATATATGTAGATGTTCACAGCAGCACCATTCACAGCCCAAATCTCCTCCAATGATGAACAGATCACCAAACTGCAGTGTATCCACACAGGGGAATATTACTCCACCATGAAAAAGAAGTGAAGTGCTAATACAGGCTCCAACATGTGTGAACCTCACAAAGGTGATACTACGTGAAGACAGCACCAAGGGCCCCAGGTTGTATGACTCCATTTGTAGAAAGTATCCAGACTAGGTAAATCCACAGAGTAGAAGGCTGGTTGCCAAGAGCTGGGGGTCAATGGAAAAAGATAGAGTGCTACTCATCAGGTATGGGGTTTTCTTTGGGGTGATAACAATGTCTTAGAACTAGACAGAGGTAGTCATTTCACAACATTGTGAATGTACTAAGTGCTACCAAATTGTCAGTTTAAGTAAGTTAATTTTATGTGAACATTGACTCAATAAAATAAAACAGGCAGACCCCAAATCCCAGCTCCTTCCCAACCTGAGTTGAACAGTCCATTCTGCCGTCCAGCATCCCACAGAAAAGCACACCATGTGGGAACAGCATTTTAAAAGGCAGATCTGCCCTCTGGATCTACTTACGGTAAACTGTGGCGCAGTGCTAAAAGGATCAGGAAACGGGCTCACCGTATCAGCCGGGAATGTTTTTATCTTCAAAAAAGAGAAAGACAAGAGGGGTTACCTTCATCTGAGAAAACAAAGTTTTGAAATCTTTGGCAGCACACCCAAACGGAAGGGTGCAGGGACCTCCATGGGGCCCTGGTCCCTCAATGCGGGCTGGTGGTCACGTCTACCTGCTATTGGACCACGGGGCTGTGCCTGGCAGGGAAGAGGATGGGGCGTCCTTTGTGGTTCCCCTCCCCAAGGTCGGCCTGGGCCTTGCAGGCATGTGGAATCCCAGGCTTGATCCACAAAAGGCCACATTCAGGGTGGATAATAAGGCAGCTGTAGCTGCCCAGAGTGGCTTCTGAGGGCTTCTCCAAAGCCGTGGGGAATGGCAAGAGGCTGCTGGAAGGTCACATCAGGGACAGTCTATCACTGTGGGCAAGGTATAAGAGTCTGGGTTAATTAAGGCAGAATGTACCCTAATGCTTGGGGTCACTGCAGCACCAAACTGATCTGAAAGAGGCTGGACGCCCCCAGCAGGCTGAGTGGTAGCCCAAAACACCCTTGGCTTCCGTTTCTTTTGTCTTTGGCTTCCTGGAGGCCTTGGGGAATGGTAGGGCTTGCTATTCAAACCAGTATACCAGCAGGTCCAGCGCCTGGCGGCTCTGGCCCTAGCTTTGTCTGCAATCCAGGGGCTCAGAAGCCACCTGCACAGTGTGTGCACCCTGTGCCACCTGCATGCAGAGGGCTGCTGCCAAGACACCTAGCACTCTCTGCCCAGTGGCAGCAGCCTTGTGTCTCACAGGCATGTGTCTTGCCCATGAACCCTGGGTTGGCACCTGGGGCTCCTGTACTGCTAATGAGATAAGACAGGGATGAACAAGAGCACATTAAGACCCAAATTGGGTGAGGTTTTCTGAACAAACAGGGTAGGTCTCAACCAATATGGGGACCATGGTGTCTTTACAATGTGCACCAAGATGTGTAGCCCAACCCTGCTCCCCTCCCCCCAGATCAATATCTCCAAATTCCTAGAATGGGCCCCACACCGGAAGGACTCTCAGGGTGAAGCCTCATGGTACATTCTCCTCGCCACCCTGACAGGTCAACAAGGTGCTCTGGGACCAATGTCACAGGAGAAGAGGCTGCAGACAAGCGTACAGACCATCATTAAATAGAGGGGAAAGAACTTTCTTATTGCTATTAAAGAAATGTGAGAGTCAGCAACCTCAAAGAGGTTTTATTCCTGCTGTGAATGACAACACTAGACCCCAGCAGTTACACACGTGTTGCTCACGCTGTGGCAGAAGAAATTCACTGTCTACTGATGGTACTGCCAATTGGTCCAGCCACTTCACAAGGGGGCAAAAGCCACGGTCACACAGTGTCACCCAGCAGGGTCTAGCCTGATACTAAAAGCTACGTGCATGTTCCCTTGAACAGTGACAAACTGGGACCAAAGCCCGTGTCCCACAGTGGAGGATTGGTTAGGCAAATGGGGGCCATTCACTGGATGAAATATAGTCACATGCAATGTGGCAACAAGAACCAGAGAGAAATGACACAGTATTAAGTGAAAAGAGAGAAACAGATGATGATAGGCTACTATGATTTAATATCTGAAATTATGAATGAATATGGTCACATAGAAGGAAACATGAAAAGACAAAAAAACCATGCTAGGGTAGGATTAAGGGTGATTCCTTATAAACTGTTAGGTCGCTCTGCTCTTATGTCACTATCTTGATAAACAGCAAGAGAAGACGTGTTTAATTTTATTTATTTTTTTTTAATTTTCAACTGAAATGACACTTTCTCTATCTGGTGAGTAGGTACCAGAACTTATATTCCCCCCTTGAAAAAGCCAAGGATGCTCATCAAAATTCTAGGAAAACAAACTCTTCCTAGTTCTTGGGAGCCATGACTACAGGGGTGGGACCACAGCTGAGCCCCAGTTTGACCAGGGCCGGCTGGATTCCACACTCCCCATCCATCCTGGGCGAGAGCACCTGCCAGCCAGCCCTCTGAGGTCTGGCGCTGCTGCACACCCGTCCAGACGCCGCCTCGCCTGCGCTGGCAGGCCCCTCTCCCTGCCGGTGTACCTACCAGCCTCGTTTTGATTGGAGGGTACATGCAAACTCCAGTGGTCTCTTCCTTCATGGGGAGAGAGAGTGGAGGAGAGCAGCGGGAGTGGGCACAGTGGGGGTTGCTGGCGGGCTCTGCCTGCTCACGAGGAGAGGAGAGAACGGGAGGAGGAGGAGGTGGTGAGATAGGGAGGAGAGAGAGGAGATAAGGGAGGGGAAAGGAGAGAGAGATAGCACAGTGCAAGACAGATCTGGCAAATCCAGACTATTCTCAAGCCAGCTTTGCCTGCAGCTTCCTTCCAGCCTCTGGCCAGCTCACGAGGGTCCCACCCGCCACCCTCCTCTCCTAGCCTCTCTCCTCCTCTCTGGCCCTCACCTCTCTTCTCCACTATGTGAGCCCTGACACTCCAGAACCCCCTTCCCAGGGCTGGCAGGGAGGAGCCGTCACCTGTGCCAACACACAGGACTGGTAGCTGCACCCTGGCACACCATAGGGTTTTGAAGCACTGCCCAGAGCAGGTCAGAGAGCCACCATGAATTAGCAATGCCAGCCATGGGAGCCATATGCAGACTGGTCACACGCTTGAGAGCATTTGCCTTCCATGCCTGCCCCCACCCGCCCCCAGGTTTCTGCTAAAGAAGGGCAGGTGCTGTGGTGCGTAGGTAGATGTCCAGCAGGGAGCACGGGGAAGGAGGCACGCCCGGAGAGGAACACCGACTTTGGGATTCCACCTGTCATGGCTCTGGGTTTGGAAAACAGCTGACCTCAACCCACCTCCCTCACCCAGGTGCCCAGGCCTTGGTGTTCATACTGGCACTGATACTTGCTGCTTAGCTGGAATACACCAAGCACTGTGAGAAAAGTGCCACGCCCTTTGGAATGCCAACTTCCCCACCCTGGCCCTGAGGATAGCCATGCGCCAGCCGAGATCCAACAGCTCGTATCGGTGAGGATGAGAACGGAGAAGAGATGCTGCCCACTGTAGGGGAGGGGGGTTGCTGACAGGGTTACTCTGGGTTTCAGGGAGGGACCATTTGCTCCAGAGGGTAAATACACACATGTTGAGCTCAAGAGAGGTTCCTGAAATAGTTGGTGTCATCCCACCATGAGGAATAAAAGACAGCCTCTGGACAAGTTTCATTGAAAACTAATCAAGAAAATTGTAGGCCTCTTTTCTTTCTCCAAATTGATCTAACTCTGTCCCTTTGACAATGGTGCAGTGCTGGACAATTCCCAAAGGGCTTTTACAACCACAGTCCCTCAGTGCTCTTCACAGCAGATTTCTTCTACTCTCCACATATGGGAGATGCATAAATTGCATTTGCAGTGTCTGAATCTGGGTTCTAGATTCTCTTTTTGATTGTTTCTAAATCCTTTCTGCAGTAATAAGTGAATCCATTGTAGGTAACTGTCCTTAAGTTTGACCAGCCTACTGAAACCCTCCCCCCCTTTTCTCTGTTCCTCAGGATAAATCCCACCTGCCATCAGATGGTGTTGGAGGCCTGCGGGAAGCTGGCTCCTGGCTGCCCTCCTGGGTCAGTTCCTACCGCTGCCCCAGTGCACTGATGCTTCAGCCAGAACCAGCTGCAGCAGGGGCCCTCAGGTGACATTCTGCCTCTGCTGACATCAGCAGCAATTCAGTGTATATTTTCTGAAGAAAATAAAAGTTGGCATAAGAGACCGAGAAACATGGCCATGTTTCCTAGAGGCCAAAATGTGTTTAATCTGAAGATTAAAATGAATGACTTAAGGCTTTGCTTTCGTCGTAAATGTTGATCATTACATAAGCATTTCTGACCTTTCTAAATATGCACCTGAATGGATTTCAACAAAAGAGCATCCCTGGACTCTTACTAACTCCACACCCTTGGCTCTTAGTAAATGGGAAGGAAATAAGATAATGCATGTAAGCAGATACTATCTTGAAATACCATTTTATTCCCCCACCCAAGTATGTCCTCTCCTCCTTGGGGCTTTCCCATATGCAGGCTGCTACCTTCTTCTGTAACTGCTTGACTTTTGAGTTTCAAAATCTCATTCTGGGGGCACAGAAAGATTCTTGGCACGGATTGATGATGATGAAAATGAGTTTCTTCATCATCTAGATGAGAAAAGAGACTGCTGGTTTGAAGAGAGGAGAAGAGTCAAGCAAAGAGAAAAGGGGAGACCCTGGTAAGTCTTGAGCCAACAGCCCTGGGCCCCTCTCCATGGCTGAGGCTGCAAACAGGGATTAAAGAGCATCAAGGACTGGCTCTCAGGGAGAGCTGCTTAGGCCCCAGGACAGCATGGCCCCAGGACAGCATGGCACCCAGTAGGTAGGAATTCACACCTCCCAGCAGGACAGTGATCACTGCTGACCCAAAAGGGTAACAAAGGAAGCAGAGTGTCCTACATGTATCCCTAAAGGCTGACACTGTGGAATAATTGATTTCTTTCCCCTTCCCTGTGCCCTGGTGAGCACAGATAACCCACAGAGCTGCAG
This sequence comes from Sciurus vulgaris, assembly GCF_902686455.1. Taxonomy (NCBI): domain Eukaryota; kingdom Metazoa; phylum Chordata; class Mammalia; order Rodentia; family Sciuridae; genus Sciurus; species Sciurus vulgaris. Next base: position 66,378,727 of record NC_136476.1, read on the forward strand.
AGGGGCACCCTGATTTGGCTGGAGATCAAACTTTGGCCCTCCTAGAAGAATGATGTTCAAAATAAACACTGAGCTGTTGAGCCAGATGGGAATCCACTTCTGACCCCCAACCCAGGGCTGTCTCTGGGCCCTTCATAGCCTCCCTTGGCCAGGCCAATGTCCTCCCTAACACTCGTACTCTTCACTACCATGCCATGTGCCAGAAGGCACTGGGTTCTAACCGGCTCTGCTCCATAGTCAAGTGAGTGGTGTACAAAGTGCGGAGATCCAAGAGATAATGGAACACAGCAGCATAGGGGTGCATGGTCTGCATACCGGGAGCAGGGGTGGGCTCTGCATTCCCAGAGTCAAGCTGTGAAAGCTCATCAGTTCACCTCCTCAGTGCCACCAACACCCCCTGCAGTGCTCTCTCACTTCCCAAGAGAACGCCAGTGAGAGGTCCTGTCACTGGCCCTCTTCCTTGCCACCCTCTGTCCCAGACAGGAACTCTACGTGATCATGAATTCTGATGCAGGAACTGGGGACGGCAGGCATCAGGCTACAAAGGCTGTCTGGCTTCTGATGGTTAAACTGAGCTACATAATACAAGACTCGATGATTAGAAAGAGGTTTGGGGAAAGGAGGGGGAAATGCTTTAAGAGTGAAGCTGGAAGGAGCATTTCTGTGGAGAGTTTGAGAACCCAAGCCCTTGGAGCAGTACAGGAGGCCACAGATGAAGGAGGAGGTAAAGCCTTCGCCGTGTGGTGCAGGGGTGTTCATCTGATCTTCTCGAATGTGTTTTGAGAGATGCCGGTTCAAGATCAGGTCTTTTTGTTACTCTTGCCTCTTTGGACTGGGCTTCCTTAAAAACCACTCCAAAGAGATGAGACCTGATTCCAGGTGCCCCGGGTGGAACGTTCCTGAATAAAGGCAGGAACATTTGGTAGTATTCCAATTTCTCCAGTTCCCTATCCTTCCAATGCTGGCTCAAGGATTATGAGAACTTCAGGAATCTCAGCTGGAGGAAGGAGGAGGCTAGAGCTTGGGAGGTGACTTCCCAGGAAAGTATTCACGTGGGATGGGTGTCACCTGGGAAGTTTTGACACTCTTGCCCCCATAAAGTGCTGCTCCCCTTCCCAAGGAAATGCTGAAGGAAGACCCAGAGATAAGGCCAGAGGCCAAGGGCACAAAGCTGGCAGCCCAGGAACCACACCTCTTCCAGGCTGAGTCTCTCAGACCAAGGTTCTGAGCACCTCCCATCCCCACACCCCACTTAGCAACTCTGGGGACCAAACCTGGGTTGACAGCTTGGAGATGGTCCCAGAACTTCCCCAAAGCCTGGACTGTGGAGAGCAGGGCGGAGGCCAGGGCATCTGGCTGGATAATGGAGAAAGAGACACTTCCTGACTCAGACCATCTGCGACTGGAAAAAGTGCTAGAACCGAAGTTCAGGGCCTGCGTTCCAGTCCTGACCCTGACACAGGCCCGCTGGGTGATCTGATACAAGTGTCTGGCCTTCTCTGGGCCTTGACTTCCCCATCTGTAGAGGAGGAATGGGACGAGATGGCCCCGAGGCACCACTCCCACTGACAGATGACAGATGACAGAGCACGAGGAAGTCCTGGCTGCTGGTTAGGCACAGGCCACTTCCCTCTGTCCCAGCGCCTTCCTGTGGTGCATTCAGACGCCCCTCTGCAACCTCCCCCAGCAGGTGCAGGATGCTGACCTGCAGAGGTGAACGTGGCTACGGACGCACTGGTGCCTGTGATCCCCGAGTGGGATCAAGCCTCCAGCCCCAGTCTCCTCGGTGAGGCCAGAGGGCTGTTGAGATGCTGTGAGGAAGGGAATGGAGAGAGGGGGACCAGCCAAAGGGAGTAGCAGATTGCCCAAGTCCCCTCCTCCTCTCTAGGATCCGCTGACACTCACGGGAACAGGATTCATTCAGAGCCAGGTGCAGTCGGAGAAGGGTACCAAGGAAAGCCCATGACAGAGTGGGCTCTTGCCAACATGCCAGGTACCGGGAGGCCTTCTCTCCAAGGGCTGCTCATGCCCTGAGATGAAGGGTACCCAGCCGGAGCACACATATTTACGCAAACTTCAGTGGGCAGCTGTGTCTCAGTGTGGTACAAGGACATCCCCCGTCCAGGCCCAGGCAGTGCAGCACACTGAACCCTATTTAGGAGTTTAGTCAGAGCTGCCCAACATGCAGGCAGGGTTTCCCAGGGAGAGGACTGAGCTTCCTAGTGCTGAGGGGGTGTGAGCAGAGGTGGGACTGTCACTGGCTTTGGGTCAGCAGATCTCTGAGTCCCTGCTTTCTTCCTCATCTCAGTCTGTAACATCCAAACAAAAACAGATAATATAATTCCACAAGACATTAAATTACTAGCCAGATTCCCAGTACAAGTCTCCAAAGAAATCCTACCACTCCTGGAAAACCCACTATGTATTATTTTTATGAACTGCCCCTAGCTCTGAGATCCACCAGACCCTTTACTGAATTCTCAGTACTTTGGTCATGCTTTATTTGCTACACAGAATGTCTTGGTTCATTTTCTTCACCAGGAAAACTCCTATTCATACTCTAAACTCCATGAGCCTCCCGTTCCCCATTGCGCCCAGGCAGGGTTAAATATTAGGTCCCACAGAAGTGGCCGTTCATAAGGGGGCAAAGGATGATGAAGTGGTGCGGAAAGGGCCTCCGCTTTCTGGGTTTCCACCTCTGAAAGGCAGGGGGAAGGGCCCCCTCCCACCTGTGAACAGTCTGGGCAACCTGTCTAACAAGGAGGCTGTGAATAATTCTGCAACTTTGACTTCAACACAGGACAGGCGTAACTCAGAAGGCTCCCAGAGCAGGGGTCACCCACTGTCACTTCTCAGGTGTTTATCCAAAGGTGCTGGCTTGAAGCTCTCAGACTGCACCAACCCTCCAGATGAGATGTGCAACTGTGTCCATGGTTTCTTTATGCCAGCTGGTCAGCAGAGGTGGGAACCCCCTTGCCTGGACAGTGCTGTGTCCCCCGTGTCCTCTCTCAAAAGACTTCCAGAAATCTTTCCCTAATACCTCACTCCTCCTCCAGCAAGTGGGCCCTAAATGCCTCCCACTTCTTTCTCTTCTGAGCATCTTCTCCTGTAGCACATGGCCTTTATCAACCCAATATCCCCTCCAGCCTCTAGCTGTCCTCTCCACCCCCACAGCCCAGCACATGGCCAGACACGCAGCAAACCCTCAGGAGAGAGGTTCTGACTTGGTTCACAGCCCAAAGTGCTGACTTAGCACAAAGTGGACTGTGATTTATGCTCAAGTACACTTGGGTACCACACTGAGCCCAGCCAAAGGTATATCCAAGTTTTCCTGTAATAATACCTTGCACGTCTTTGTGGCACTTTCTGTTCTCATAGGACACACCTACATGCACATACGCTCTCATAAAACTCTTATAGTTCTCCTGTGACAGACGATGGCATCCTTTATCTTACAGAAAATGGAGCAGTGATTATCAATGTCAAGGCTCTTAAAAAGGGGAGCAGAGACTGCAGACAGGACTTGGCTGTGTGACTTCTGGTTCAGTGCTCTGTCCTCTAAAAAGGGTTTCTCACCTGCAAGAATCCCACAAGGGCCACTACCCCTAAAGGGAGACCTGTATGCAGAAGATGGATGATAGTCAGAGGCACAAGGGGCCTGGAAAGCCAGGGTACAGCCTTGAGTCACTGTTTTAGACCAGACAGATTGGTGGAAGCAAAAGCAAGAGACGGGTGGGCATGCAGGGCGCAGCCCAGGAAGCCACAAAGCCAAGACCCAAGCACGGAGAAGCCCTATGAGCAGCAGACAGGCGAGGGCGGGGACCCCACTCCAGAGGAGAAGCAGCCCTTCCTCCAGGGCTGAGAGGCGCGGGACCCAAGGTGCCTGAACCCCCACCCCAGGAGGTGCTCCCTGTGCCTCAGAAGAACAGCCCTCCCGGTAGCAGTGCCCACTCTCCACCCGGACCTCTGCCAAGATGTTGCTAGGGGCGGTGGCTTTTCAGGTTTTAGCAAAATGGGAAGTTTACCAGAGGAGTGGCTTCTGTGAAATCCATCAGGAGATCTCCCGGCTCCAAGGTAAAGGTCCCTCCGCGGTCCGAGGGGCTCTGCGAAGGCAAAGACATCCCATTAGCGACGCTTCTGGATCGACAGCAAACGCACCAGACAGATGGAGCTTCCCACCCCTCCTCTACCACTTCCTAACGCTGAGCTCATCAGGATGCCCATCCCCCACATCTCCCTTGCTCAACAGTGTACCAAGTGTGGAGACTGAACCCCAACTTTTTCTTTTTCCTGGAATCTTTCTGGATAGAAGTAGGGCATGGTGTGGAGAAACTGTCCTTTTTAGACCTGAAAACAACTTTTCTTAAGTTTTCTGAGTGTTCTTTGATAGGTCTTTTGGGGAAAGGCTTTAAAGAGTCCTTTGAATGTGTACCCAGAGAGCAGTCCGTCCTGCCGGGGGAGGATCAATTGGCCTTTAGGAGCTAAACTGATCTGCACAAAAAAAGGGGAAGATGCTCATGGCGTGTGGGCGGCACCTCTGAAGATCATGCTCCTTGGTTTTGGAAAACATTTTGTCCTCCTGCTCTGGGGTCTTTGCTGCATGGGTGGTTTTGAGGCCCTTTGGAGGGGAGGAAAAACAAGGAGCCATCAACTTGACACCAGCAGGGCCCTAAGGGAAGAGATGGCCAGGAGAGGGAGCCCTGCGGCCTTTGGAAGGATGTCGCTTGCTTTCCCTGCCTGGCCAGCCCACTCCCTTCTGTTTGTAAATATTTCGGCCTGGGTTTAAGCAGCTGGAGGATCTGTGCTGAGAGCTTGTGTCCACACTTGAGACAAAATCGTAAGAGGACTCCCTACAGCAGAGAGAAACCCAGCTTAAGATTCCAGGAGGTGATCTGCAGAAATGCAGAGAACCTCAGTGTCAGCCGGTCACTGGTTAAGAGGGCTACGCACATTCCTATGTTTGTTCCAGACTCCTGGCGAAGGGACCAGGGAAAGACCAGCCTTGGTCATGCAGGATATGGGCTTGGACTATTGCTATGTAGATATTGCCAGGAATTGTGACCCTGGAAACTGCAGAAGCCTCAGGCATCCAGTTAAGAGGACCTGATGCTAGCCCCTGGGCTGGACCAAGAAGACCACCTTCTCATCTTAGGAGGAGGAACTGAGGCTTGAACAGTCACAGGTCTGTGAATGGAGCACCTGAGAACAGATTGGAGCTCTGGTCTTGCCTTCAGGACACCTGTCCTGCGTGCATACCTTTCCTCATGCAGGTGCATGGACCAAGGCAACCTTTGACTCAGCATCCACTTGGACAGCAATAGGTTTGTCTGTGTTTGGACTGATGCCAAAGAGAGACCACAGCTAGAGGTCACTCAGAGAAAACCAAGAGAAATGTCTCATGTAAAGTTTTTGTCACTGTCCATTCCCATCTCTGGCAATTTCCTGGAATTTCACCCTGATAAAGAGTAGTATCTCCTATTTTCAAATTATTAACATGGCTTATCCTGTAAGAGGAATGGGATGGAGATAACAGTGTTTTTATTCCTCCAACTTGTCCATCATGGAGTGTGGAGGCGTGTATATCCCTTGCCGTCTTTACAGTAGAGTGATAGCTGATGTAAAATGATATTCTAAACCAAAATTGCCCCCAAGAATCCCTTAAATTGCTCTTAAAGTACAGTGTACATGGCTTTATATCATAGATGTCTCCCACAAATGGATGGCTTATATTTTGGGGACAGGCTACATGAAAACATGTTTTGCTGTTTTCAAATCTGAATACACAGAAAGGATCATGCAAAATTTAAGTGTACATATCAAATGTCACTCACTAAAAGGACCCTACTTGCCCAGCACACAGCAGTTATTCCTTGGTGCTTCTCCCATACCTTGGCCCCTGGGGACAGCTGGCTCTTGCCTTCTGACTTCTGAGGTGAGCTGACTTTCTGGAGCTTGGGGGATACCAGTGGTACTGTGGCCGCCGTAGTGGAGTCTGTGGCTGGGGCTGTGGTGGTTCCCACCGCCTCGGCCAGGTCTGGAGGGAGGTCGTCTTCATCACTGCGGTTACTAAAAGCACATGAAGCTCTGCTCATTACAATAACACACAGGCTGCGCAGCGGCGGGGGTGGGGGCTCCTCCAACACGCATCCAGCATACAGAGTCTAAGAAACTGACATTTTTTTTTTATACCTAAACAAATTTGAGCTGGATTTTCTGTTACTTGCCAGGACTTCTTTTAAAAATTATGCTGAAATACATATAAAGTGCTATTATCATTGAAGTCCTTTTAACTGCACAGCTCAGTAGCATTAAATACATACACAATATTGTGTAATCATCACTACTACCTGTCTTCCAAACCTTTGCACTTACCCCAAGAGAAACTCCATATTGTTACTAAACACAGCTCTCTGTGGCCTCCTCCCTACAGCCTCTGGAAGCATCTGTTCCCTTGTCTGTCTAATGAACTGGTCTACTCTAGGCACAATGGAAGCACAATCAAACCACCTCTGTCCTTCTGGGTCTAGTTTGTCACATTTGCTATGGTGTTTTCAAGGCCCAGTCATGTTGTCGCATTTATCAAAATGGCACTCTTTTGTGGTGAGGAACACGCCACTGTGTGGATGTACCGCCTTTTCTTGTCCATTCGTCTGTCAAGGGACACAGGTTCTTTCCACTTTTTAGCTCTGTGACTGATGCTGCTGTGAACATGGGTGTGCAAAAATCTGCTTGACCCTGGCTTGTAATTCTTTTGGATTAGATTTTCACCTAGGAATAGGTCGCTGGGTCCTACGCTACTGCTTTGCTCAGCTTTTTGAGGAACCACCAAAGCAAAGGATATTATTTGGAGAGGGGCCGCTTAGGCAGGTGTATGCAAGGCTGGTAGGAGCCTACTACTCTGAGCCAAAGAATAATAGCCTCTGTTGTGGCCTAACAGCAAACTGTCCCTTGGGTGTGACAAGCTGGTTACAGGGGAGGAGTGTTTGTTTGGAGGTCAAGTAACTCTGGTCTTCGAATCTCTCTGTGGGGAGGAGGTAACCTGGGAAGAAACGACTTCACAGGAAGCCACCACCATGGAGGGGAAGTCTGGCCTGGCACTGTGGCTTATCTCCATGCTTGAATCTGGAAGGAAGTGTTACTGTCCCAAAGCATATGCCAAGACTGGAAGCGCCCTCTGACTTGGTCATCCTGGCACATCACTGGAGCAGTGCCATTAATTCCCCATTCTTAGTATGGACAGTATCTTCTCATTTTCAGAAATGAAGACAAGTCTCCTAGTGGCTAACCTGCCAGTTTGCTGCCTGTGCAGTAGAGTTAACTCAGAAGGCCTGAGATGCTCAAGCCCCATATGCATTCCAAAGGTACCCCTGGCACTGACCAGCTCCTGGGAAACATCCTCTGGGCCATTGGGATAGCCTGCCTGGTGAGAGTGTCTATGTATCCAACACCTTGGGCCATGTCAGAGTTTATGCTACCCATGTGTCACATAGTGAATCACCTGGATTTGTACACCTGAGGTTTTAGGACCATGCTAGATCAGTCTGATCTGAGGCAGGGGTCAGGGTGGTCTGGAGATTGAGCAGCTAAGGTCAGTCATGTGGGTTTTCCATGCTTATATGACTGACCCCCAATAAGAACCCTAGTCCCAAAGGTTTTCACTGCTCTAGTGAGCTTCCCTGGTTGGTAATACTCCTATACTTTGTTGCGCATTATTTCTGGGTGAATGCATCCCTGCCCATGTGACTTCATGGAGACAGGGCAGTAGGAGCTCCTGCCTGGTTTTTCTTGGACTCCACCTCTGTGCTTTTTCTCTTTGTTGATATTAATTAGCTTTCTTGACTGTAATAAATGGTAGCCACGCGTATAACTGCTTTTCTTAGTTCTGTGAGTCCTTCTGGTGAGTCACCATCCTTGAGGATGGTCTTGGGGACCCCTGGCACACTGTCTCTACTGGAGCCACCCTCTGGAGCCATCCTGGCACAGGGGTGGAGTCTTCAAAATGATAGCTGAGCTCAAGAGTATAGATCAAAGATCCCTAGCTGGAGGTCACAAGGGAGGCCTGAGCACGGTCCCTCGTGATGCACCCTGGGCAGTGACCTCATGGGAAACAGGGCACCAGATCACAGGTGCAGCGTGGATGGGCCCTGGGGTTTTTAGAACAGGCTGTGTGTGGAAAAGACTCATGAGGAGAATTTAAGATGAGGTTTGAACAAGTTTGTGAAAAAATTAATAACACATCCCATACTTGCACTCATACAGATGAAACAGGTCTGGTAAGTTACACATGCCTGGGCCCATTAAATTTTCTCAACAACCTGGCATTACAATTTCCAATTTTTCAGAGAATCAGATGTGATTTCATGGACTCAAAGTCACATGCCTAGGTACATGAAGGAGTTGAGTTAGAATATTTACCTCATTTGAAACAATTTGGTAGCATGGCTAGTCAATGGAACACTGGGGTAAATTATTTTTTTTTTTACTTTATTTAAAAGAATTGTATCCTTAAAAGCATATTTAGTATTTGTTTTTTACATAAAAAGTCATTTAAAAAAACATAACTCATCTTTCACAACAGGAAGTCAACTAATACTGTCTAAAATTGAAAAGTTCCGATTTTTTCATGGGTTTTTATTATTTTTTGTCTTAACATAGATCTATGACAAAGAAACATATCTAAAATTCAGTAATTTTATCTCAGCTGCTGAGGTAAAATTCACATGTTAAATTCACAAAATAACATTTTAATAAGTACAATTTTGTGTGTAGAGCTTTGCTTTGAAATTATTTTTTCTATTTTAAAAATATATGCATAGAAGCAAGTCTAAAGTAACGATCATCTGCTGTGAACAGTGGTTTGTTGGTTTGTTTTTTTTTTGTGGTGCTGGGAAAGAACCCAGGGCCTGGTCCATGCTAAGCAGGGTCTCCACCACTGAGCTACATCCCACCCTCTACTGGGTATTTCTGATGTCATGGTTCTGGGGAATGGGTTACTTTTCTCTTTGAACTTACATGTGCCATTTATTGAATTTTTAAAGACTTTGTTTCACTGTGTTTCCAAGTTATAGTCTTGGAAAAAGGTAAAACAGCTCACCATTTTCTTTCCAGTTCAGGGCTGATCTGGAACTTGTGAGCTCAAGAGATCCTCCTGCCTCAGTCTCCGGAGTAGCTGTGCACCCCCCGTTGCTAGCCATTGTCTAAACCTACTAGCTACGGATGTCAAGATGACACTCCACCTACCTGGAGCTCTGCTGGGCCCCCTCTGCTCCCCTTTGTCTGCACACATGGCCACACTTCTCTATGTCACGTTTCCAGGAAAGAACATGCCTGAGGTTTTTGTTTACATCCTTAAAAGCTGTGGCTTAAAAACTCCTTCGGAGCACCTGAATATTATGATGGTCTTGGTAAAGCAACTAACATCTGAACACACAGAGCCCAGGCCTGAGAACCAGAAAAACTGAGATAGTGCACATGTCCGTACACAAAAACGATCATACAGGAAATCTGAGGTTTCCACCTGTGTTTCTTGATCATGTGCCTATCAACTTTATCCATTTCTAGGAGTTAAACAGATGAGCAGTAACCCACTGTCGAAGATGTAAGAACCATTTCAGGGAAGAAAATGTAACATTGGCAAAATCCCATCCATTACATTTGCTATTTTCTACTAATGGGGAAATGCTGCTATTCTTTGATTTTTCAAGACAGAATATTTGGGAAGGGGCAGCTTAATAAACATGCTTTTAAGTTACAGGTTTGAAAAGGGTTTTCTTCAAAGAGCGCATTTGGTGAGTGCGTGAAATTTTCTTTCCTTCCAGGCCATCTAGAAGTCAGTCATTATTTCAAACATGATTACATATCCCAAATGGGTGATCACGGTATTCTGAGTTTCAAAATGTGAAAGGAGAGGCAAATCCCACCAGCCTTATCCTTGGGGAAGCAGATTTTCATGGTTTAATTTGTTCCCCAGAGATCATTAGGACTGTTAATTATTTGAACCCTATTCATTTTGGTTTTCCTAGGAAATGTGCTCCTGTATTGTCCAGAAGTTTCTTTTAAAGCTAATGAGGTAGGGTGCGTCTATCCCCTCCCCCCGCAGCATGCCTCTTCCTCTTTCCACAAGGTGCAAGCGGTAGTACTAAGGTGTTTGAGGATCGCATCTAGAGCCACCTCTGTGTCCTAACTTCACACTCTGGAGACTCATAAACTTGAACTTTTTCTCACAAGTTTCCAGGTTCCAAGAAAGAAAGAAAGGAGAGCACATCCACAGCCTGGCCCCTTACTAGGGGTTTTACCTGTGCTAACCCCCACAAAATTTCTGAGGTAGACATTAGCATACCCATTCTACAGATGCAGAAATAATAGCTCAAAAGTAAATTTCCCAAGAACTTAAGGCTGTAAACTGGCCAGGGCTCCAGCAGCAAGAAGCCTTTCCAGCCCCGAGTCCTCATGTGTTCTGCTGCATCTGGAGATATGCCAGCAGCTCTCTGACCAATTACAGACCCAGACACAGTGCCCAGCCCATAGCCAAGGTCAAGAAAAGGGAACTATCAATGTGACCACCACTATGACTAATCAACCACCACCTTAATCAACTACAACACTTTTTGGATTGTAACTATTTCCCACTCTGCCTTTGCCACCAATGCACTGTGACTCTTTGGATGGGAATTGCCGAAGACACTTTGCTCTTCCCTTGACAATGCCTAGAACAATCTAGTGCACACTGTAGCCAAGAGACTTTCGTTAAGCTCAGCTGAAAAGAACTGGCTGAGCCCTGGTGGAATGTGGCTCCTTCCACTGGTCTCACACAGAGCTCAGTGCTTAGCCTTGCCTCTGCTGACAGACCATGCTACCATTTTACTATAATGCCATGGGAGGCAGCTTCTGCCATGGCCTCCAGTGATCCCTGCCCTGGTATTCTTGCTACCGTCTAATGCCTCCTCTTGAGTATGGGTTGCACCTAGTGACTTGCTTCTCATGAACAGAATGTGGCAAAGTGATAGGTTGTCATTTCTGTGATTAGGTTACAACACTGTGAACCTGGCCTTGCTAGCACCCTCTCTGGCTCTTCTTTATCTATCAGAGAAAGCCTGGGTGACTACAATTGAGGGTAACCTGGTAGGTAACCTGGCCCTTGAGTCATAGCAATAGTGAAAGAGCCTTTGGATGAGACCATAGCCCTCACTGCCATCTTTAATACAGCCTTGTGAGAGACTCTGGCACAGAGGAGCCCGCTAAGGACTCCAGCCCACCACAACAGCAATCAATAATGAGGATATGTGTAATGTTTTCCATAGGAAAGGTCTGGTCCCATTATGACCTACATTGGAAATAAACAGAATTTGGAGAACGGCTGTCTCTCTGGGAATCATCTAAAGAGGTAAGAAGCATTTATAACCAAATTTTCAGCATCACTGAGGTTACAACTGAAAAACTTGGAATTCAGAACTCACAAACTATATTGTCTTGTCAACTTCCTCACTCGAGGAGGCTTGGTTTCCGGTTTTTCCACAGCTGGCTGGGCAGTTTCCACACGTATAGGGATAGGACTTCTAGAGACGTACCGGAAAAGAGAGCACCATCAATAAAAAATGTTTATGCTCTTGTTTTAGTGAGACTGCTTTCTCAGTTAATTCATACCTTGATAACATTGATAGTCAAGAAATACATTTTTTTACCTTTCTGAGCTACTTATTTAATAATTGTAACTAAAAAATAGAAAATCCAAAACAAACAAACAAACAAAAATAATGAGGAAGAAAATACAGCAAGTGAGAAACTAAATATAATTGGGGAACCAAATAAAATTTCCCTGCCCCACCAAGTCACCCCACAATATTGAGCATTGTACCAGATTTTGTACTGTACTACCAGATCTGTACTACCAGATTTTGCCAGTAAAATGGATGAAGTAAACTCAGTTTTACTTTCCACTAATCTGGTAGCTATGTATTTTAAACATAACACAGAACACATTTTAAGAAAATAAAGAAGCATGGTATATTTTATGTGAATGATGTCTAATCAGAAGACCAACAGAGCTTACTCTAAACATTTTAATTCTATGTACATGTGAGAATGTTAAAAATTAAGTTTGACTTTCATCTTTCTTCTGTCACTTATGCCAGACAACCGATGTGCCCCTACTCAAAACAATGATTTTAAGGAAAAGCTTTAACTATTTTTGAAGTGGCCATGACTAAACTCATTTTTTAGAAATTAGTAATGACTTTCTCTTTTGGCTGGAAGGTTACTGGGGATTCAAGTCAGGGGCACTCAACCACTGAGCCACATCCCCAGTCCTACTTTGTATTTTATTTAGAGACAGGGTCTCATTGAGTTGCTTAGTGCCTCCTTTTTGGTGAGGCTGGCTTTGAACTCGTGATCCTCCTGCCTCAGCCTCCCGAGCTGCTGGGATTCCAGGTATTCACTACCATGCCTGAATAAAGTCAGTAATGACTTTCTAGCACCAAAGGAGCATCTAAACAAGTTGAGTCAGCCTACTACAAGGGACCCACAACAAGTCAATTAACATTCTGGGCCTCCATGTTCTCTTCTCTCCAATGCCTAATTTTGTGATCATTATGTGGCTGGTGCCTAATAAATGTTTGCTGAATAAATACAGGAATGAGCAAATGAGGAACTGAAGTCAGTGATTTCCTCAGACTGGGAGCTCAGAGGAAGCTGAACATGGTCCCTTGGAAGGTCTCAGCCTCCTCGGGGCTCAGAGCTCTGCTTGGGTAGAATGGCTGATATCTGTGAAAGCTCTTAACCAAGAACATAGGTTGGAAATCATATGGCAATAAAAAGGAATGTTAACTTTTATATGGGGCATCAAGTGTAAGATTTTCCCCAGTATCTGGAAGTCCTGGAGTTGGACTCTCAAAGAGTTTGTGCCTTTAACAAGAGACGGATGCAGTCATCCTTGGACACCTTTGGGAGAAACTTCCTTAGGCAGCCCCTGCACGTGTTAGTAGACAACTGGTTGGTAATAAAGCTGCCATGACCAATAGGTTGCTACTGACCTGGTCCCAAGTCATACAGGCACACGACAAGGTCATATGTATGTGTTATGAGACAACTGAAGTCTCTAAGTTCTTTTTTGGTATAGCACATGGCAGTATTAAATCTGAGACTAGGCAGTGGTTTGAGCTGGGTCTCTGAGGTTCACATTCTCTTAGTTTCATTTTCCCTCTCGGATGAAAATTATTCATTCCCATGTCAGCAACGTTTTGAAGATCATGTTGACTACACCGAGGATCGTTTACCCATTTGAATAAAAAGCAACAGACCTTACATTAGTGTCCTGAAGACTGGATTTCTTATTGATATTTACAAATGTTGAGTCCTCTTTTCCAATCTGTAAGACAAAACAGGTTAGTCAAAGCTGAATATCTTGGCATGCAAAAATGTTTTCAAGTTTCCTACATTCTAAGGATTATAGAAATGTGAAAGTGGACCAAAGAGGGGATTCATTATGTATTCAGGCAATAGCAACCTTGTTCTGGTATTTACATAAGTTAACAAAAATGTGTTTTCTTGAGTCATGCCCCTAGATGGGGATTAAGACATAATTATTCAAATGCAATCAATTATTGTATTCACCCTTTTATTAAACACCTGCTATGTGTCAGCTCATGCTTGATTGTGAAAGGGATGGTGTGGGAAAAGTCAAACCCACAACCGGCTCACCTCACAGTTTAGATCAGGAATAATTATCAGCTGTATGCTCACACGGCCTTACAGTTTACAAAGGAATCTGGAATCTGTTCTTTCACATCAGTGGAACAAGCCTGGGAGGAATTACATCATTTGATTTTGACAGAAGCCTTGTCTTCCTCCCTCTGGTGAGTCCCAAAGAATGACAGGGGAGGAAGGGACACCCACTCAGCCTGCCAGGCCAGTGGAACGCACCGTGCTTGATGAGAGACGTGGCCCTCACGCTGTCACAACACACAGAGCCAGGCCTCTGGCTCCGAAGGCACTGAACAGTTGGTCTGCATGGGTACCCACACACCCGGGCCTGCGTCCTGAAGAAAGCCTTTTTAAGAGCCAGCAACAGCCAGCACTGCTGGCCTGTGGGAACTCGGCTCTCTACCTTACACCCGTGCTGTACGTGGAGGCCAAGAGGGAAGCACAACCCTGGGGGGATGCACAACCCTTCCCCCCAGCCCCTTGAGACACTCTAAGCCAGGGGATCCCAAGGCGGGTTCCTATTTTCCCGGGAATGCGAGTTCTACTGATAATAGTGGGAACTGTTTCACAAAGTGTTCTGTGGCCAATCAGGTGTGAAGGAAACCCAAATAGGTTTCTTTGCCGCAGGACTTCTCAGAACCTATTAGAAGATGTGTGCATTGGGACTGTTTCAGGGGATTTAGTGAGAGAATTTCCAGAACAATCTGGAAGCCTCCTATAGGGCTGGTGTACCTTGTGGCATCCTGGGCAATACTGCTCTGAAATGACTAATTTCCATCTCGCCCTCTCCTTCTTCCTGCTCTCGTGCCCTCCCGCCCTGTCTGTCTGGCCAGGGCACTTTCTTTTCTTCATACCTATTTCTCATCTTTTTCTACACTGTGCAAAATGCAAAGTTTCTGACACACTGTACTTTCTCACTGGAGCAGAAACACAGGTCCGCCTGAGATGGCGTGTGCAGCTTGGGGTCACTGGGCACATGGTAGAGCTTTCTACTGTAGATCAGAGTAGCTCTGTAAACATGGAATATGTCTGTTTTATTGGTTTCATCAGAGTGTAAAAACGGCATACTCTAAAATGATGAAGATAGAAGAATTAAGAAAAAGGCAATGTGTGTCTATAACTTTAATATATAGCATGTGATGAGGAGTCAACTGGATCATCCTCTAAGAAGTGCTACCACTGTGACCTACTATCAGAGCACCTGACAACTTCATGACACCATCTCTGTAGCAATTATTGTTGATATCTGCACAATGGTAGGGCAAGGCATCGTGCCGGGTACATTATACAGATCGCCTCAGTCTTCACAATAACCTAAGGTGGCAGGTACCATTATCCTCATTTTACACGTGAGGAAACGGAGGCTCAGATTAATGAACATGTTTAAGGTGACACCACTGATAAACAGTAAGCTGATTCAAACCAGGCCATCTGACTTTATTATTCCATACCTCACTGCTTCCTGTTTATATCACAGTCCCTAAGTAGGAGAAATTCTGAAAGCCTTTTCTGGGTTTTCATGGTATGTTCTGGAAGGATCTAAATTACTCAGATTGCTAAATAAATGGAGATAATATTATAACAGATTATTGAATATTGCTTTGTTCTCAGCAACACAGGCATAAACGTTAGGTTGATGAGGAATGAAGATCGGTATATAATTTCCTAGTGAGCTCATGGGCAACCGTAGCTTCTCACGTAGCTGTTCCCAGGGCAGGGGTGGCAAATGGATTTCTACTTGAGTGACATGTTTGCTTGACTGGTGGTATCTCCTTGGAAGATCTTCTGTGTAGAAGATAATCCTGAGGCCACATTTAGGGTCATGGGGAGTATGGTGGTCACTGCATATGACCAGTGACTCCTGTTATGGGTGCTAGTTGGGGGTAATGGAAATTATGGAACCATCATCTCCCATCTCCAGCTCGTTCTCTGTGCCTCTACTTGGACCTGAGGCAGAACCAGCAAATTCAGTTAACTGCTTTCCCGGCGGGCTTCATGATAGGACATGTCAATAGGGGGCGCGAGTGGGGCAGAATTTGCTCCTTCCTGTTTGTTTCCAGCTTGGGTGAGTCACCCCCTCCTGGTTTATTCAGCTGGTCAGTGGTGGTTCCTCCAGGCCACATGGGGCTCATCCTCCAGCTAAGAGACACCAGCACTGGCCACAGGGATCCTTACTCAGAAATCTACATATGCATGGGGCTCCGACTCTGAGTATCTAAATTTTATATTTACAGCACATCATTCCCTCGACCATGAAGCTAGAAAGTGCTTCCCAAAGTTGCTCCTTCTAGAACTTGGGAATAGTGTGACTCCAGATGTGGTCCAGAAGCTGTTTGGAAATGCAGGTTCCTCAGCCCTGCCCTGACCTGTTGAATGGGGCTGGGCCAGCTTCTCCTGAGGATTCATGCACACTGACGTCTCACTTTCCTAATTAATAACTGGATACCAGTTAATAATTCTTGCGATTAAAGCCTCAGTTCACATACCAAGGTGTGGTGCCTCTCTTCAGGCTGGCCCCTGACTGACGTGATGTCTCGGTCCCTCCCAAGGGGAGCGGGGCTCCGCATACCTGGGCATTGACCCGGGAGGCGTTTTCCAGCTGTGCTTTCAGAATGTTACACTTCACGTGTTCTGCTGCTGGGGAGGGCAACAGGGGTGTCTGAAGAGTCTTCTCAGAGACCTTCTTTTCCTCGGCCTGAGACAAACCAAAATTCAGAGGATGGATTGTAAACAGAGTAAAAAGAAAACACACATGGTAACTCTCCCAACAGCCACAACACAGAACACAGATCCAAGTGTCCAGGCAAGTGCGTCACCAGCTTTATACATTTGGGACCCGGGGTTCACAAGCATGCATCCCATTCTCTTGTGAAGGAGGCAGAAGACACATGGCGGGGGTGAGGCCCAAGAAAGCAAGGAAGGGTCTCATCTGGGGTCAGGTGGCAAGAGCCAATGGCAGAACCACACTTCAGCCCTGCTCGGGGTCATTCTCCCCACAGCAGCTACTCTAACACAGAAAGAGCCAATGCTATGACTTGCAGGGTCAAGGGAAACAGTGCAAAGCATCTGGGGACGCTTTCGTAACAGATCTTGCTAAAAACTGATTTGTGTGTATGCATGGAGCTGGGGATTCAACCCAAGGCCTTGTGCATACTAAGCAAGTGACCTACCACAGAGCTACAGGTCCAGCCCTAAAAACTGTGATTCTTAACAAGGAACCTGTATCTATATTCCTTTTTTGGAGGGGCTGGGAACTGAACCCAGGACTAAGCACATGCTCTACCACTCAGCTACACCCCAGCCCCTGTTACATTATTGGAGAGCATCTTGGACTTCAGTAATTTGGTACCACCTGCACTATTTCCACCATCTCCCATGTGTTAACTGAACATGTACCTAAAATTCATGTGATCCAGTTAAGGGGGGGAATCCTGGGACTCCATAGTTATATATGAACCATGCTCGAAGATGACATCTCTGAAATCTTAGACTTGGTAACTATTCTATTTATTATAATAGACATGATGATATTTATGTAATAATTAAAATAAAAAGCACTTATCCACTTGGGTAACCTGAAATCATCTTTAATGGTACACACACCACTTTTGGGAAATAATGTCTTACTGCTAACTGTACCTTCATGGCCATTCCATGTCCCAGAACTAATATAGTGCTTGATGCAGAGTAGGTGCCCATTAAATACCTACTGAGGACCATCACGATGATATATAGCTATCATTAGAAGAGGTATGCATTTAATAAGAAAGCACAAAACCATGAGATTGCCAGAAGCCAATTTGGCAATATCAGTATCATGTCGGCCATCATGTACCAGGGCAAGAAGAAACTGTTCTAAAGCCCTCAAGTTCTTCATGTCCCCAAATTAGTCAGTCACTAATTTGAAAGTCTTATTGAGCACCTTGGTACTCTTAGTAGCAATATATATAAAAGCCAAAGAGGAAGCAAAAGGCAATTGGCTGACAAAGAAAAGAGGACATAGTATCCAGTTTCCTGGGAGGACCTCCAAACACACGGAGGAGCATTTGGTAGAGTAAGCTGCAATTTCACATCATTAATGCCAGAACAGGCAGAGGCAGAAAATCTGGATTTGCATCTCAGCTTGGTCTTACTAGCAACACTTAAAAAGAGAGTGGGGTTGCTTGGGTGTAGCTCAGTGGTTAAGAGTGTTCCCTAGTGTGTGCAAATCCCTGGGTTTCATCCCCACCAGTGCGCACACACACACACACACACACAAAGATAATGATAATGATGGCAAAAAAAAAAAAAAAAAAAAAATAGCTCCAGTAGGTAACATTTACTGAGAGCTTACTATGGGCCCGCCATTGACTTCAAATTTCATATGCATGTCTCACCCAATCCTCTCATTAGTTCCTCCCATTTGGAAGTAGGTACTATTATTATCCTCTCCATTTTAATAAAAGGTGAAAGACTTATATGATATAAACTGAAACCAGAGTATTAATATCCTCATTTTATAGATGAGAAAAACAAAGCAGAGAGATGAGAAGGTCACTCAGGAGATAAGCAGAAGGGCCAACATTTATATTCAGGAACAGTGACTTTGGTCAAAGCTCCTTACCACTTCTCTGACTCTCCCTTGTCTCAGTATCTCTCTTTTTTTAAAAAAAAAACTTTTTAGCTGTCCATGGACGTTTATATCTATCTATTTATTTATTTATTATATGCAGTGCTGAGAACTGAACCGAGTTCTTCACACATGCTAGGCAAGCGTCCTACCACCGAGCTGCAACCCCAGTCTATGTCTCAGTCTCTTTACTCACAAGATTTTCAGGATGTTCAAATAAGGTAAAATTTTTTAAAAAAAGGATACAAATGACACTTCAATGCTAGATTCTTTGGTTAGAAAAGAAAATATAACAAAAAGTTGCTTTGGATGGGAGAACACTAATGATCCTAAGTGATCCAGTTGTGCTTGAAGAATGGGTTTGTTCGACTAGATTCATTATCCTCAGGGACTTAGTTTTCTCCTGTAGGCAAATATCTAACTTATTTATAACTTACATTTTAAAAGGTAGGATTTGTAGCATAGACTTTGGATAATTACCTTGTATTTATAAATCCTGTTACGTTATCTGTTCCATATTGAATGGGTGTTTTCGCTAATATGTGAATAGTTAATTTTTTAATTAGGTTTAATTTTTCTGCAATAACATAGGAATTAAATTAGTTATTAAGCCCATCTGAGGTTTTTGACAATTGCTTGAGGGAATGTGGTTATACTGACAGTAATGACCGAGTACCTACTTAGAAAAATGAAATGCTGCTAAAGTAAGAGGAGAACAGCAATTCAGCATCGATTTCCCCCTTGAACTTTGGAATTCAAAATTGCCTTTTTGGACATAAAATTCAAGCCATCTCGTTCCTGTTCCATCTGAATGAAGCAAGAGTAACAATGTTCAGCTGTATGAACAGACTCAGGTAAAGGCCGACATAAATTTTGGAAAATTTGTGGAGCATTGTATGAATTTTTTTTTTTTTAAACATTTGTATCCGGGCACAGGGGTGCATGACTATAATCCCAGCTACTCAGGAGGTTAAGGCAGGAGGATGGCAAGTTCAAAATCAACCAGGGCAACTTAGCAAGACCCTTTCTCAAAATAAAAAAATGAAAGATCTGGGAATGTAACTCACTGGTAGAGCACCTATGGGACAATCCCAGAGACCCCTGGCCCCGCTCCAACACACCAAAGAAAAGAAGAAGGCATGTCTATGGGAGATCACAAAACCACAGCTCCAGTCTGGAGAAGAGTCCCAGAATGCTGTGCTTTCTGTCTTCTGAACGACTATACTTAATATTTTATGTTCTATTTGAATTGTGGAAAGATACTTTATCATTCAATATTTCAAAACATACAAATGGATGCCAATTTTGGGCCGTGGGATTATTAGAGTTGGAAACAGGCCATCTGTTGGAAGATGTCATCTGGGAATAAAGAAATGATCAGATGCATATTTAAATTGTTGATACAAATTGTTTACACATTGGAAATCTAATGAGATTCACATTCCTGTGATAATTCTGGGTACGACTTTGGAAGTGAGTAGTGAAAATGACTTCTCATCATTAAATAATCCTGGGAGGTCATCTAAGAAGAAACGGAAGATGCTCAATCCTTCAGGTTGGAGGAAAAAAAACTTTAAAAGCTATCCAAGCCAGTGTTCCCAATTGTAGTATGATATCAAGCGAGGTCTATTGCAAGGAATGCTCTATTGTTGACCAAGAATCATAGTGTGAAATAATATGCTCTGTTTATATGTCGGGACAGAGTCAGAGTTACCTGGAAAATCACATCGCCCTAGCTTACTCACTTTCTGATTTTTTTCTTTTCTTTCTTTTTTTTTTTTTTTTTTTTCGGTGCTAGGGATTGGGGATTGAACCCAGGGCCTTGCAGTTGCTAAGCATGAGATCTACCACTGAGCTACACTTCCAGACCCCTCATGTGTTTCTCTGAATAGAGGAGAAAGGAGGGAAGTTACAGTAAGTCATAGTGGACCTCCAGGCCAATGCTCTGTAATGCATAGGTGTCCCAGTCATGCCTTCTCCCAGAGCAAGTCACTGTTCCTAGTGTCCTCCCAATGGTCATGGCAACTACAAATTACTGTAGTGCTTGTGAGTTCTCTGCTGTACAATATGCTGTATTTCATTGCAAAATAGTTTTAGATTTTGTCAGACTCTGGGTAAGCCCCCATTAAAGTCATTTATCATGTATATTGTTAAAGAAAAGTTGAAAGCCCAGGGATTAAGAAGAGGGAGAAGATCGATCCAGGGAGTCCATGATATATTGGGCAATGCCTAGCACTGTAATTCACCCAGCAAGAAGGTAAGTGAAGTTTTGCTCCTAATAGACAGCCTGAGCAGAAATGTCAAGAAAGACGGAGGAGAAATCCCTCCAGGCACAGGCGCATGGTTTAGGAGGCAGGCCACGTTAACAGGCGCAGTTTGGCATGAGCACCAAGTCCATGCTCACTGCAGAGCCCCAGGCGCTGGACCTTGTTAATGTTGATGTGAAGAGCAGGCCAGGGTCCTGCTGCCTTCACCGTCTCCAGTTCCAGCTTCTTCAGATGGGCAGCAGCTTCACTGAACAGGGCAGGTGGTCCTGGACTCAGTTCTGCAGAGCAGCCAGGGAAAATAAAAAAGGAAAGGTCAAAGGAGAGAAGGCTACAGGCGATAAGGGACACTCACCAGATCCTGACCCCAGCACCCGGTGTGCCTGCCTCCTCGTCTTCTAGCTTGATGGAGTGTGACAACAACGGAGGACAAGCTTTCAAGGCCCAACTCCCCGCAACAGTCCCATGAGTTGGGTGGCCCTGGCTAAGCTGCTTTACCTTTCTGAGCCTCTGAGTCATTTTTAAATACAAATAAAATTATTTACCTTGTAGGGTTGCTGTGAACAAGAGTGAGGTCATTTATATACAAATGTTTTTAAAATGAAAAAGCTCTACGCAAACTGGAAACTTGAATGTTCGGTCTGAGAGGCACATACATGTGCCCTTATGCAGACGTTATTACCTCACATACATGGATGACGGCACGACTGATGTGCTCCCACAATATGTATAATCAGAAAAGTGAGAGACCCAACTCCATTTATGTAGGATCTATCAAAATGTATAGACGTATTCTACTGCCATATACAACTAATTAGAACAAATAAAATTAATTTTTAAAAAGCCATGTTATGTTTCTAAAATCAAATCCATGGACTTTGATTTTTGTACCACTTGGGATTAGTCGGCCACCTTTGCTCCCTCTAGCTTGAATTTACTCACTGACATATTAAATATTCATTATAAAGCAAAACTTGGGCTAAGTATTGTTAGCAATTGGGATCTAGGAAGGTAAAAGAAAGAGATGACTGAGACACAATTCCTGGTTTGAAAGGAGAGACAGAGACATGCACAGATATTCCAAATAAAAGTGGCAAACATTGTAATTGGCTATAGGAGCAAGAGAGAAGGCACTCCAAAGCCTTGAATGGTGGGTGGGCGATAGGGAATGTTTTGCTGATAATATTTGAGCTGGTTCCTGAGGGATGCATAGGAGTTCATCATGACAGAGAAAAGCCTTCCAGGAAGAGGCAACAGCAAGTGCAAGGGACAGAGCTGGGACTGGCACAGCGTCTGGTGAGAGGAGAGGAGCTCTGTGTAGCCAGAGTGTGCCAAGGAGTCAGGGAGGCTGGAGATACTGGCAGGGGCCAGGTTATGAAGGTCTCTGTGTGGCCAGGCTCAGCAGGTGGCCTTTATCCCAGGACAGTGAGCTCTTGCAAGGCCTTAAGGCATTTGGACAGAGCCATCTGGTGAAAGTGGATTTGGCAGCCTCAGCAGGGAGGCTGCACTGGAGGAGGTGCCCACCAGGAGGCCGCCACAGTTACCCAGATATAAGATGAGGCAGGACTCGGCATGGGCAGCCTGGGCCGCGTGAGGGCACAGACTCGGTCTCCATGCAAGTGCATTACAAGTCCCTGTTTCCAGCTCGGCCAACCCAGAACTATTCCCTGGTCTATGAAGGCAGAAAGGATCAAGCTGTTTTACCCCAGACTCAGGCCATGTTGGGGCTGGAAGAGCCCTGGGCTATCATCTCCTCACCACCCCCCATCCCCAGCAGAGGAAACTGAGGCACTGAGAGAGACCCCACTCCACAGCAGGACCCAGCACTTAGCACCAGGTGCAGAACCAGTTCTTTCTCCCAGTTCACCAGAGGCAAATTCTCTACTAAAATATATTAAAAGGAAGTTTCTGGAAAAAAAAAAAAAAAAGGCAGACATACAATATCCAAGCCTGCCTGTTGAAATTAGATGGAAGAGATATAACCGACTGTCTAGTGGTGCTTCCAACTGCTTACTCTGCCTCCATGACTTCCCACGGGGACCCGCATCCACAGTCCACCTGACACCACCTTATCTCGGAAGTCCCATGTCAGAAAGAGGGCAGGACAGGTTTATTCTGGCATTAGGACAGCTGAAATTCCAGCCCCCACTTCCCTGCCCTTTCTCCTTTCCACTGCTCGAGCGAAGGCTGGGTACTGCCCAGCAGCGGACTGGGGAGACAGCCGTTGCCCTGTAATGACATCGGAAACAGTGGCCCTAAGGGCCCCTGCCTAACTGCATCAGGCTCGTCTCTGTTCCTTTCCAAACCGGGTCACCGGTGTAGCATCAGTGCTCTTCAGGCTGCCCTTGAGCCCTTAGGGAAGCCACCCCTGCCAGCAGCAGGACCCCCATCCTCCCAACTCACTTGTGAGGGACTTGCTGCTGGAGCTCGGGGACCTCATGGGCCCCTCCTTGTTCTCCAGGGTCAGGGACAGGCCATAGTTGGAGTGGTGCTGGTGCTGGCGGTGATGCCGTCCTGAAGCCTTGGGGGCGAACGGGGTGCCCCCATTCTCCTCGATGCCAAAGGGCAGCCGGTCGGAGGGGCTGAGCACCGGGGAGGGGAGCGGGTAGCTGTGGTGGCGACAAAGTCAGGATTTAGAAAAGCCAGACCTCTGGATCCACCGGTGGGTTTTGAAAGATGATCGCTAAGCGCCAAACACCAAGAGAACCGGATTCAACGGGTGAGATTCCTGTCGAGAGTGGGAGGTCAAGGGCACCGTTTGCCGGGAGAAAGGGGGGCGGGAAGTCGTGTCCGTCAGAGAACCTTGTACCTCAAAAATTTCTTGATTTTGAAATGGAATGAAAACATTTCTATATTTTAAACACATTCTCTAGATGGGAGGAGGACATAAAAACAATAATAAAATGTTAAATGATCCTATAAGATCATGTTACAAACTAGAAGTTCCTCTCCATCCCGCCCAGCATGCCGAAAACCCGATTCTGTCCCACTTTTAATTCCAGTGGCTCTTCTTTGTGTTGACCAATATTGTCCTGTTCAAAGCCCCTTCACCCGCCACCTAGAACCCTGGACCAGATTCTCTCCCACCCTGACTCCCTCCTTTGGTCTGTCCCGCTCAGAGAAGTTTCCAGAATGGTATTCTTTATTATCTTCCGGAGCAGGTCACTCTTCCTGGGTAGCTCGAGCCCTTCTCTTCTTCATCCTTCCAGGACAGAACCCCCAGGGAACATAAGGAACCCACAGACCTTCCCTGCAGCCATCCACACAACTGCAGGCCCGCTGGAACCATCCAGGGCCTGGGATTGGAGCTGCGCTGGCAGGAGAGGGGCCACACTCCTGCACACAGGCAGCACGGGCAGCCTCCCGGGGCTTGCAGCCTGTCTCCAGCAATGTCCTTCTGCACCCTAAAACCCCTTCCCTCCTGGGCTCCCTTCTCTCTCGACCAGCAGAGGTGCCCCCTCCCCTGGGAAGATTTAAGCCAGCTGCACTGTGAGCCTGCCTGGCGCCGCTCATCTCTCAGCCCAGATCCCAACACCTGCTGCCTTCCTGCTGCCTTCAAGCAGCTGGCCCAGGGCTTCCCACAACTCTGTTTCAGTCGCTGGCCATCCTGAGAGCGGGAGTGAGGGCGCAGGAGTGGAGACAGTTAACTCCTCCGGGAGGGGAAGGTGTCACAGGGAGGGGACATCCAGGGGAGACTGTGATTTAGTGGCCATTCCTGAAACAGAATCCTCTTTCTTACGGGAAACCCCACTCCTCCTGTTCCTGTAGGGTTGATCTTGACCCCCCAGGGTTGGGCCTGACACTCAGGCTGGCCAACTGGAATCTTCCATCCTTCTAGTTCTGGGATGTGACCCAATCAGAGATTATTAGAGTTGACCCTAAAATTTAATGCATGAAATCCAAAAGACAGGGGTCTCTGTCTCTCTCTCTGTGAGAGTCAAGCAGGGTCTTCTGGTGACTTCTGTGGGTCCTAAGCACTTCTGCCTTTGTCCCTTCTTTATAAAAAATAATTAAAATTGTATTTCATGGCAGTGTTTATATAAAAGTATATTCATATAAAAGTATGTTGATGTTTTCTCCAACTATAAGTTCATTTTTATTTTTATTTTAAAAGAAATTAAAACATTTTTGTGGGCTCCTAATGTACTGTGCACCTAAGGCACTATGCTCACAGTAGATAGTGAATACACTGGTCATGACCATAAGGATGATGTAAGCCGAGGCTTCTTTTGACTATATTCCCTAAACATAAAGCAGTAGCAGTATCTGTGGGAATGAGATCCATGAAGTGAGAAAAGATGAGCAGAGGTTAAAGGTAGGTGGAACAAGAAAAAAGTTAGGGTATCATTTGAGTGCCTAGATCCAGCCACACCTGAAGCTGATCCTACCACTGACCTTTTCAATTACAAGGTTCAGAAAATGCATTGATTGGGTTGGTTGTGTCTCTCCCATTTATAACCCACGTTATAAATTGGTGTTGGGGTTTTCATTTTGATATGTGTGTGTGTACATGTGTACATGCCTGTGTGATTTCTTTCAGGCAGAAAAGGTAGAGATGGTTGTTATGGGCCTAAGGAACAGTATGAAAAAAGGAATGATTGGTTAGAAGAGGAGGATGTGAGAAGGACTGAGGAAGGGAAAAGTAGGAGGCAAGACCAAGAAGACAAGCTGGGCTAGTCAGGAAGAGTGCAGCGTGCCAGGCTATCGTTAGCGCAGTCAGCAGGTGGAAGGCATGTGAGCTGCTTTCTGGGATATTCAGACGGGGTGTGAGCAGGCTTGCAGGCCTGTCCCCTCAGGTTCCCGGAGAAAGGAGAAGACCTCTGCCGTAGAGGCAGGGTGTTCGTGGCAGAAATGGCATTGGTGGTTCCCCACACTGTCACAGGAGCGGGCTTTCTGCTGCACCCTGACTGTCCCCTGGAGACTTTGCTCAAGGACAATCCTACATTGAGTGTGTACCCCTAAGGATGTGGAAGAGGACATGGTTTTGGCTTTGGGATCATGCTCCACCCCCCCACCAACCTCAAAGATCCAGGGTACCCACCCTCCTCTGGAGGCAGGAATGGGAGAGAAAACGGGTCAAGGTGGAGCTGAACACCTGGGCTCCAGTCTTAGTCCTGCCCTGACCCTGCAGTGGAACCCAGGGCGCCTGCTCAGGGTTCCACGTCCTTCCTCTGTAACATGAAGTAGGTTAGGTGACTTCTGGCAAATTTCCAGATCTGAGAATCATCCTTTCTCCCAATTATCTATCTAGTCCCAGCCACATTCCAGGTTCCGGGCTACCTATTGTACACACAGCAACCCATTTGGCAGGCATAGAGGCCTTTGCTGGATACCAATAGGTGCACCCTCAATCTCTGAGAGAGGAAGACAGGAAAAAAGCACCAAGGGAGGGAGAGGGAGGGAGAGAGGGAGAGGAGGGACTATAGAAGTTGGAGACTCAGAATTTGACCACAGTTCTGTGGATTCCAAATCCGGTTAACAGTATTTTCTTGTCTCCCGATTATGCTGAGAAATATTATTCGCCCTAGAGAGGTGCAGAGACTGGGAGCTCAGAAGACAGAATGCTCTTCGCCTGGGAGGACTCGAGACCCATCTTGCCTCTGCCCTGCTGTCCTGCCACTGCCAGCCCATTATAGGTCTGAGCAGGCACTGCGACTGTCTAGGTGGGGGACAGATCAGAGAAGCGCTGAAAGGAAGAGAGGGACAGGATATGGGTATCGGCTGGATTTGAGAGAGAACATGGAGACAGGGAGGGGTGAGGACACTCCACATATTTTTTTAGACTGGAGGGCCAGGCACATAGCATGTTGTTAATAGAAAAAAAAAATGGTAGAGGATGAGGGCTACTTTGACATGACTGAGCTTCACACGGGCTACAGTGAGTGTGAGAATAAATGCCCAAGGGAAAAGATGTCTTGTCACAGAGATCTGGCACACGTTCAGGGCTGGAAGTAGAGTTGGAAAGCTTTGACTAAGTGTTTCAGAAAGATGGCAAATAGACACCACTTCTGATGCCAGCTCCGATTGATCCTCACTCTCTGCCTGGAGTGCAAGATGGAGGAGGATTCTGAGATTATGCCAGGCTCAGGGGGAGAGTGCTGTGATTGATTAGTGATGCCTGCCATGGATGCAGAAGAGCACAGTGGTGTCATGAACTTGTCTTTACAAGTTAAAAGTGTGTGCTTTTTCATTTCAAGGAAACTCAGATTGAAGGGTCAAACAGTAAAATGCAGGGAGTAAGAAACTGCATTTGGTAACATTTCAAATCAAACGTGCATGTACGACTGCAACTTGAGGGGGAAGACTCGGAAAGAGACAAATGGAAAGAGAAATAGAAGAGAGTCAGAGAAGCTGCCTGAGGCTGGACAGGAAATGTGGTCAGGCTAAGTGCCTCTAGAAGAGCAAAAGTTCCTAAGCAGACGGTAAGTGACCTGAAAGTGTCCTTAGCTCAGACAGATGGGGAACCATCCTGAAGATAGCTGGCATGCAGTCTCATGGGGCTGTGGGTTCATAAAGGACACTGCTCATGACCTCACTGACTGCTCCCTGCGGAGCTCCTAGAGTTGCCATTGACACAGACTATGATGTAAGTTAGTGGCCGTGAGGTTGTGCATCTGCCAGTTCATACGGTCTGAAAGGTCAAGCCCACCCAGAAGGTCCAAGAGCACAGAGCAGCCCACGTCCACCATCACCAGGGACAGGCTCACGAGGCTTCTGGCATGCTGGAAAGGAGGTCACGGATCCCGGCTTCAGAGTGGGTCGCAAAGGTGCGACGTGTAGGCTCTGGCCTCCGCTTCCCGAGCTGGCGGGGAGGGCACCTGCCGTGGAAGGCGGGGCTGTGATGTGCCCGCCCTGCGCTCCCACAGCCGTTCTGCAGGGACGCTGCTCCTGCCTCAGCTGACACCGGAGCTCAGCGAAGATGAATCATGCGGCCCGTTGGTGCTGCACAGCGAGTACCGAACCTTATCTAATTTTTCCTGTTTCCTTTTCTCAGGGGAAGACCCGGCTCTCATTCTGTCTCCAGCTCTGGAGAAGCCGGTGTTCCCAGTGGGCCAGTGTCCCAGGGGACTTCACTGACTGTATTGGGAGGACACAGTTCTACAGAACCAGCTGGTCGAGGGGCTCTCCTGGACCTGCTTAATCCCATGCACGCTCCCAACTAGAGCCTCACCCCTCCGGGGCTCTGGGATCCCAGCCTGCCCAACACATGGTGCTCAATCAAAATGCACCACCTACCAGAATTAGGGAAACCAGGATAGGGGGAGGGTCCCAAGCTGGAATACAAAACAAGGCTTTCTCCTGAAAACAAGACTGAGTGTTCAAGTGCTCTGAGAAGTCAATCATATAGTCTACAGCTCAGCCAAGCTCTGGGTGACATGGGTTTTGGAGAGCAGCCCTGGGATCTAATCCTGAATAAGAAATTCCAGAATTTTAGAAATGGAGCCCTTGGATGTCTGCCATTTTGGTGGTTTTAAACTCTGGATGGATATTAAAATCACTGGGAGAACCCCTATTCACTTACTGGAGGGAATCCAAAATGGTGTAGCCAGTTTGGAAAATAATCTGGCAGTTCCTCAAAGAGACACCAGATGACCCGGCAATCCCATTCCTAGATACATGTCCATGCAAAAACTTGTACATGAGCTAGACTAGGGGCACATGCCTGTAATCCCAGCAACCTGGGAGGCTGGGGCAAGAGGATCGCAAGTTTCAGGCCAGCCTGGGAAACTCAGTGAAACCCTGTGTCGGAATAAAAAATAAGGACTGGGGATGTAGATCAGTGGTAGAGCACCTCTGGGTTCAATTCCCAGAACTGAAAAAACAAAGCAAAACAAAAAAAAAAAAAAAAAAAAAAAAAAAACCAGAAAGAACAAAACCAAAAACCTGTACACAAATGTTCATGCCATTATTCATAATTGCCAAAAGGCAGAAACAATCCACATATCTCCATGTTCATCGACTGATGAATGGATAAGCAAAATGTGATACCTCCATACAATGGAAAATTACCTAGTTGATAAAAAGGAATGAACTATCCATCCATGCTACAACATGAAGGAACCTTGAAAACATTAAGCGACATGAAAGAAGCCAGACACAAAAGGCCACATGCCCCATGATTCCATTTATCTGGGACGTTTGGAACAGGCAAGTCTGTGGAGGCAGAAAGTGATGAGTGGTTACCAAGGTCTGGGGAGATGGAGGAAATGAGTGAGTCACTGCTAATGGGTCTGAGTTTCTTTTAGAAGTAATGAATACATTCCAAAATTAGATTTTAGCCATGGTTGCACAACTTCAAAAAAATACTAAAAACCACGGAATGGTACAATTTAAATTGGTGAACTGTATGCATGGAATATTACACCTTTATACAGCTGAATCAGAAAATCACAAGGGAAGATTTTGAAAAAAATAAACAAATCACTCAATGCTCAGGTCTTACCCGGACCAATTACACAGTCACCCATCTGTAAGTCCAACCTGTGGCCAGGCCTGAAAACTGCTGCCCTGACCACCCTCCTCACTTTGCATATGGGCCCACGACGGGGAGTGAGGTGAGTGGGTCATACAGCCGGTAACTGGCTGAGCCCGGGACACCGTCCAGGCCTCCCATCTCTCCGCTCACTGCCCCGAGTGCTGCCCATCTGCTGCACCTTCCCATCTGTCCCAGCTTCTATTTCGGGCAGCAAATGCACTCATCAGGAAAATCCAAGTCCTTCTCAGAACCCACTGGCTGAGACGGCCTGGCATACGCACCTTGTCTTCCCATCCATACAGTGAGCTCTGTAGGAAGAGATACTGTCACATCACACACTTCTGTGTCCTCCACTGGAGGAAAAGTGCTGAGCACAAAGCAGGTGCTCAACTAATACTGGTCAGGCTGAGAGCATTGTTCTGGGCAAATATTTTAAGTGCCTGGCACTGTGTCAGGCTTGAGGACAATTGTAAATGAGTTCTTGTCTTTGTCCGAAGAAGCTTGCAGCTGCTTTGATAAGGGTAAGCAGGAGAGGAGCCACAGGGGAAGACCTCCAGGATAGTGATGCTTGAAGCAGGTGATGTTCCAAAGGGTAAGAATGGGCTGGGGGAGGTGCTGGATTGGGTATCCCAGGCAGAGGGTACCCCAAGTGCTAAGGCCTGGAACTGAGTGCACCCTAGGTTGGTGAGGGGACTTTCCCTGGCTTAATATGGGCAGAATGAGCTTTGCACTGTTATCACTTCAATTTTTGCATTGGGATTGAGTTCCTCAGGAATTCATGTGTCACTTATGAAGTAAAGTTCTAACTCTTCTCCTGATATGAAGAACCAATAGTTCCAACATCCCCAAAGGAATAACTCATCCTTGCCCTGTGACTGTGACCTGCCATCTTCACTGTGCTGGTCACTTTTCCAAAGGCTGCAGATCCATTCCGTGTTCTCCCCTGACTTACTCTGCTTCCCAGGACCTGCACTTCCAGTCTCCTTCCCCCTGGCTTCTACGGCACTGGCTAAGGAAGCACCACATGGTATGGAGTGTGAGAAAAGGACCTAAGTCGGGGTGTCCCCCTCCCCGTGTCCTGGTGCCTCTGTGATGTCTCCAGCATCAGCTGAAGGTCCTCTATGGCTCCAGCTCCCACTAGACAGGTTTCCTGTGGCTCTGACCTCTGGGTGCTGGAACACTGCCACCTCCCTTTGTCCCTCTAGCCTAGGAGTGATAAGCAAGCTCTGGTTATTGCTCATTTCTGTGTTGCTTTGCTGCCCAGTTGAGTTTCTTAGTTCTTTCATCCCTTATATAACCAACTCCCTGTATTCAATTCCTTCTGTAAGAAATGCCTAGAGTAGTTTCAGTTTTCCTGATTGACCATGATAAATATGCAATATAAATGTTTCTGTTTCTGGATTCTTCACATTCTTAATGATCTATTTATCTGCTGCTAAGCCAATAGAAGTTATCCTAATTACCTTTACTACACATTTTAAATACAATAGCACAAAACCGCATTCCCTTGCCACATGGTTCTTTTTCTCTTGTGCTTTTTCTCCTCCTGGCTATCATCAAGCACTCAGTCCTTCAGATTACTTTAGAATATCATTTACTACCAAAAAAATGCTACTGCAATTCTGACTTGAAGAGTGAAATACTATGGATTAATCTGAAAGAATGTGCTTATAAGGAACATATATCTCTCCATCTCATATCTTTTTAAATGTCCTTTCATTAGCCGGGCACAGTGCTGCACACCTATAATCCCAGCAGCTTGGGAGGATTGAATGTTCAAAGCCAGCCTCAGGAACTTAGTGAGGTTCTGAGCAACTTAGTGTGAAACCCTGTCTCAAAGTAAAAAATAGAAAAGGGTTAGGATGTGGCTCAGTGGTTAAGCACCCCTGGTTCAATCCCTGGTTAAACAAAAAAAAAGTCCTTCAGACATAATGTTTAACTGTTTAACTTTTTCATAAAGGTATGGAACATGCCTAATTAACTTCTTTCCTTACTTGTTTTTCAGTTTTGACAACTGAAAATGAAATATTATTAATTAGTACATATTCCTTGATTTTTGTGATTAGATTTACAAAGCTATTGACTGTAGGATATTCCTGTTTCTGGCTATTTTATTGGGTTCTCTCATTAGAAGGAATTCACTTGGATTTCAGGAAGAGAATCCACATGAATTTTGTTCTTTCCTTCCATTACCTACTTTTTATTTTCTTAGCGTATTGCATTGGGAAAACCCTCCGGAATGACATGGAATATTAGCTGTCCTCCAAGTCTTCATTTGGAGTTTGCAGACTGTCTACTCTTTGAAGTGGAATGTGGCTCCTGACAAACTCCACCACTCGGTAGATGTACTACTTCCTTTTTCAGGTGCTTAAAAAAGACTCTGTCCTCCACCCTCCCTCACAATCACCACCAAGCTGACGAGCTCAGTTTTTGGAGTTCATTCTCCAAGAAGTCACACAGCCTGTCTCCTCGCTGGCATTTCCCCAGGACCATG
The DNA here is from genome assembly GCF_902686455.1 of Sciurus vulgaris. Classification (NCBI taxonomy): domain Eukaryota; kingdom Metazoa; phylum Chordata; class Mammalia; order Rodentia; family Sciuridae; genus Sciurus; species Sciurus vulgaris. The sequence goes on from NC_136476.1 coordinate 66,410,268, forward strand.
AGGCTTTTCAAAAAACACAGAATGCCGACTCAGCAACAAATGCAATTTTTCTCAGCTGATATCAGAGAGGCACTTTTCTGAGCCAATAGACTTACACTAACCACAAAGCAGTAAGTCTCCTCTCTTTATCAGAGACTTCAATTTCCTTCTCTTCATTCCCTTTACCTTCTGCAGTTAGTATAGTCCTTGTTGAAAAAGAGAGAAAACACAAACTCCAGAAGTTGAGTTCTATCTCTATCTTGTTAATTTCCTATACCATCTTCCAAAAATGGTTCTGTTACTACATTTTCACCTTTTTGCTCCAAAGTGTGCCATCGATACAACTTTAAAGTTTTGTTTTTTTTTAAAGGTCCTGTGCAGTCTGCCCCTGCCTTTGTGCAGTGCTGGGAATTGAACCAGGGGTGCTCTATCACTGAGCTACACCCCCAGCCCTTTTAATGTTTTTTGTTTTTGTTTTTTTGTTTTTTTGAGACAGGGTCTTGCTAAGCTTCCAAGGCTGGCTTCGAATATGTGATCCTCCTGCCTCAGGCTCTGCAGTGGCTGGGGTGACAACCATGCGTCACCATGCCTGGCTTATGCCCCTTTATTTTTTATATGTTCCACCTTCCTTCTCTTTCAAATACTGTTTAAAATTGTGGGTTCATCTAAAAGGCCCTCAAAGCCTTTCTCTTTGAGATCATCTGTGCTCCCTATTCACAGCCCGCATGAAAACTACTACCTTTTAGGTCTTTTCCTGGACACTTTGAAATCTGATTTTTCTCAAGATTAGAAAACAGGGAAGATTAAACCCTGAATTCTACTCGTTTCATATTAATGATTCCAGGACATCAGGGTCATCTCCTTCCAAGGATCTTGTCACTTGGGCTTTTCTAACCTAGACTTCCTTGTCGACCAGAATTAATGGCAATTCCTGCAGCGCTGCTTCGACCTTCCAACAACCAACTTGTCAATCAAGCAGGCCAAGAAACCAACAGATGCCCTGCCTCTAACAGAACGCCAGTGTCCGGGTGGCGGAGACACCTCCCACAGGTACTGTGCCAGCCTGATGTCTCTCTAGGTAAGCACCATGAACATCCACTGGATAGTTGGATACCATCCACTGGATAGCACGTTGGATACGTGGCTGCCCGGCTCTGGTCCTGATGGCTCACTATGCACGGATCACGTGCTGCCCGTACTCAGAGTTACTGGTCACTTAGTCCTGCCTGTATCTCAGTTCCATGGCAAGGTCCTAGAGGTAGAATCAGCGTCTATGCAGTCCACACAGTAGCACCCAGGTGACACATTCCAAGGACGTTCCAAAGAAGCCTGCCTGGGACAAACTGGTCCCCTTGTTTAGAAGTCAACGTGGGGGCAATTTCATATGCTTCATCAGACCTAAAGCATGAGGAAGTGGCTGACAGATCTCCACACAGCTTCCCACTGGACGGGCCCCAGAAGGGTTGCAAGTGTACCCAACCATTTCTTCTTCCCATCCTTGGAGTAAGTGGCAAGGATCTGCGGGGTTGGAGCCTCGTCTCCTTGCCTGCTCCATCCCAAGAGGAGTCAAGGACTGCAAAAATCGGGAGGCACCACTGGCTCATACTCAGTTTTCACTTGGACTGTGGCTCTCCAACTGGACTCTCTTAGCAGAATCCACTGAAGCACTCTGTTTTTATAACAGATGGTGTCAGCCAGAATAATACCTCCTGACCAAACACCAGTGCATTAATCATGCTCTTTAAATACTCACAGAGGGAAAAAAAGGAAAAGCTAACATTTTTGAAGTGCTCAGCACTGTGCCATTAATCTCCAACAACTACCTGAAGAAAGGACAAATATCCTTATTTTATAGATAAGGAAACGGGCACAGAAAGACTAAATAACTTCCCCAAAGTCACACAGCTAGTAAATGACAAAGCTGGGATTTGAACCTAGGACACTTGACCCTAGAGTACTAGGGATTGAACTCAGGGGCACTCGGTCACTGAGCCACATCCCCAGCCCTATTTTGTATTTCATTTAGAGATGGTCTCACCAAATTGCTTAGGGCCTCTTTTTTGCTGAGGCTGGCTTTGAACTCATGATCCTCCTGCCTCAGCTTACTGAGCCACTGGTATTACAGGCATGCACCACCGTGCGTGGCTTATGCTCTCTGAGGTACCAAACCATACTGCTTTGTCATAGGAATGGAAGAAATCTAATGACAGAGGACTGATAGCTAGCACTTAGATTTGGCTTTAGGGCTGTTTGGCTGTGACCTTAGATAACTGACTTCACTTGTCTGGGTTCCAGACACTGCACTTTTGGACATTCATATGCTAGGAACCAGAGCATAAAATAATGAAGTCATTTGGCCCCGCCATGTGTGACTGAAAGAAGACAGACGGTGCATCTACTCATACTAGTTTCCAAGATACCTGCCACTTATTTTGATTTTTAATTTAATAGAAACTAAATAGAACAACATATTGTTATGAGTTCTCACTGAACTCAATGCAAGCCTACTCTTAGGCAGTAAGCAGAATAAATGTTTGAAAAGCTGTACTTTTTTCATAATGAGTTTGAGAAGAAAATTTGTATCAACATTTTAGAAATGTGACACATTACAAATGTTAGGCCAGTTAATTAGGGATGATTTCTTACAGTAACTAAGTAGTTTTGTTTTAAAAAAAGACTAGAAGGAAAGATGACTACCTCATTTTCTCTTGTCTGAAAAAGGTCAAAATTACATTACAAAATTATATTTGTGCTTAGCATGCATGAGGACCTAGGTTCAATTCTTAGCACCAAAAAAAGAAAAAAATTACATTTTAGACCCTTTTATTCAGATTGCCAATTGGCAGAAAAAAAAATTTCTCAAGTTGTTGGTTGTTGCTGTTGTTGTTTGGTACTGGGGATTTAACCCACAGACACTTTACCACTGAGCTAAGTCCCCAGTCCTATTATATTTTGACACAGGTTTTCACTATGTTGTTTAGGGCTTTGCTAAGTTGCTGAGGCTGGTCTTGAACTTGTGATCCTCCTGTCTCAGGTTCCCAAGTCACTGGGATTACAAACATGCACCACCGCGCCCAGTTACAAATTGTAATTTTTTCAACAAATTTTCTAAGCACACAGCTTTCTGGTGTCAGTACAGGTGATATGTGATTCTACCCTAGATAGGGAATCCTTTTTACTTATTGCTCCTTGGAGCAAAAAGGTGGCATCTTTTTTAAAAACATACCAGTACTTGGCACAGGGTAGAAATATAGCAAATATCTAGTCAATGAGTTAGTTTTAGTGCATTAAATTTTAATTTTCCTTACATAATTATCAAGTAGCTATTCACAAAAATTACACTTTGATTATGAATTCCCTAGTTGTTCTCAACTACATTAATTGGTCTCTGCAAACTGTAGAGTACAATGTTCCACATCTTAGGGGGGAGAGCCTTCATGATTTCATGGTACCTGGATCCCTGTCCTTTGTAAGCCAGAGTAGGCCATGCGTCTTTCCCTTTGGGTCTGGAATTTTCCTTGGGCATAACTGCTATCAAATGATTCTACGGAGTGGCTATAAGCAGGTGAGCAGGTCTTGAACATTTTCTGCCAGAAAATCCATTTTGCTTTGATGTTTCATCCTTGCTAAGTTTTACAATGGCTCTCTCATGTCCGTGTCTTCATGAATGCGTGCACACTTGTGTGCCACTGGGTGCCAAGAAGTTATGCGAGAGGGCTCCGTGGGATTTATGGTGAGACCTTGGATATTAGCAATTTCAGCTCAATTGCAGGATCTGAGTCCAGAGAATTACTATTTCATAAGTTCATTTTTGCTCAGGGCTCATGACTAAGAATTTTCGATCTTTTTCTTGCCTTAAAAAAGAAAAAAATGGACACAAATAGAGTTGTTTTCCTTTACAGTATGCACATCTCATAAGTCTATTCCCTTTTTGGTTTCTCATGGATTTTTTGTTTGCTTCCCAATTCTGTGTCTCACTGACCCCCTCTTCCCCAGCCCCTGCTTTAAATGAAAATTCATTTCTCTTTTCTTCAGGAGGAAAACAGCAAGAACAGATTTGCCCCAACAGCTGCGTGGAGTACATCCCCAAATGGTATTATATGGGAGCCCTCAAGGAATAGTAAGACAAAACAATCACTGTCATGAAGGCCAGCTGCTACAGCATAAAGCCACGTCCTAGCAGCCAGGCCTCACCCTGCCGTGCTCTGCGCTGTGGGAGACTTGGGCATGAGATGGGAGGGAGACTTTCCACTCCCTAAACACCACCCAAGTCTCCAAATGAATGAAATTAAAACATTATTTATTCTAGAATAAAGTGCAGGTTAGATGAATAAAAGGCATAATCTGTTAAGGGTAGGTTTTAGACATTCTAATTACACGAGATATCCAAGGGAGGTGGAGCCAGAGCTGAATACTGGGCATGCATGTTTCTGAGGTGACACAGAAGAGAGTTAATCTATTTTGGTGTTCATTAGTGCTTAAAAATCCCTGATGATCCTTTCTCTGGTCTTCATTTCTTGTAGGCTTTCCAGAAGCATCTCTTATAAACATCCTTAGTTAGCCTCTGAGGCAAGATGCTGGGCCCAATCTGAAGGACCGGTTAGCTCAGTGGGCTGTCACACATGCACAATGTCCATTATTCAGCCAGGGAATGAGGCCGAGGCCAGGTGGGTCGTTAGCATAGCAACACCTCCTGCTTCTGAGGTCTCTGCTGCAGAGAGTGAATGTTGAAAACGTCCACCATTCAGCAGGGGATGATTAGGTAGGTTTCTGCGGGTTTCTTATAACAGAAGCCTGCGGGGATGTTCCTCTAATTATTCTAACCCTTTTCAATTGATTGCCTAGATGACAAGGGTCTTGGTGTTTTAAATTCTGTAGGCTTTCCTTCACTAAAACCACTGGCGAGTCTTGGGATGCAGCTGTGGTTTTAGATGGAATATATTAGAAATTTAATTGTAACTAAAAGTAAACCTGTCCCTTCCTTGTCAAATGTACCAAGGAAATTCACAATGTCTGAGTGGGTATTTAAGTAGCTCAGGTGAAAAGTTCTCACTAAACTCCCAAACAGGAAAGGAAACATAGATACTAGAAATCAATTCCTTTGCCTGGGCTATGTTGCCTATATATATCCCTATAGACTCTCTAGGGTGGAATCATGCTGAGTATTATCTGAACTTCTGGAGATCTGCTTTTCAAACCATTTGGCAAAGATCAACTCCTCCTGGCCTTCCCTTTCCTCACTATTATAAGTGCTGAGATAACAGAGTTAATTGACTTCAGCCTCCAACAGCCTGATCTCCTCCTCACATCCTTCTGCACACCCCTCCCCTCACCAAGGATTGAACCAAGGGGTGCTTAACCACTGAGCCACAGCTTCAACCCTTATTTTTAATTTTTCTATTTTATTTATTTATTCACTTGTTTATTTGGTACTGGGGATTGAACTCAGGCCACTCAACCACTAAGTCACATCCCCACCCCTATTTTGTACTATTCTTTAAAGACAGGGTATCACTAAGTTGCTTAGCACCTCACCATTGCTGAGCCTGGAGATCCTCCTGCCTCAGCCTGTGGAGTCGCTGGGATTATAGGCATGTGCCACTGTGCCTGGTCTTTATTTTTCATTTTGAGATAGGATCTCATTAAGTTGCTTAGGGCCTAAGTTGTCCAGGCTGGCCTTGAACTCACGATCCTCTTGCCTCAGCCTTCCAAGTAGCTGGAATGATTATAGGTGTGAGCCACCAATGGGGTAGCCAGCCTGATCTTGCAAAAGCATGGGTTCCAGACAGTTCATAGAAAACAAATAACAAATGGCATTCACCAAGATGAAAAGGTGTGCCATCTTGCTGAGAAATGTAATTAAAGTGGAAATTCTGGCTTTTACCCATCAGACCATCAAAAAAGTTTAAAGTTAGGAAAGGCTATAAGCTTGCCCCCTTGTGTGGTCACAGAGGTACTGTCATGATGATGGGTGTATACAGGAAGGATATATTTGGGAGATTTCATTAGGCAATGTCCAAATCAGATAAGCATATAACTTTTGGCCCAGAGATTTCTACTTCTAGAAAATTCATTCTACAGATTTAAGTGCACAAACAGAACGCCTAGGAATGGTGGATGACTGTCATTTTAAGGAGCTGACACAGGGTATGTGTCCATCAATCTCGACTGGTTAAATAAATAAATGTGCTTGTTTATTTTCAGGCTAGTCTGAGGTTGACAAGAAGAAATGCTACCCATGTTTGCCTCTGGGGAGAACCAGGGAACTGGGGAATAAAATAGGAAGGAAAAGTTAACTTACTTTTGTTTGAATTTTTACCACTGTATTACCTATTTTAAAAAAGCAAAAAAGTACAATGGTTCCCTTTACTGCTTTCTACTCCGTCTCCTACCAGGTCAAAGTTCCCTCCGCTTTGTCTGACATGAAATCCCAAATTAGATAAATTGGGAGCCGAGCAGACACTATTTCAACTCTCCAAATTTGAGTCCCAGTTGTGAAAGCAGAAGGGATTCTCAGCAGTCTCACCAATTCCTCACCCTATGTCAGTTCTGCCATTTACAGGTGGGAAAGCATTGTCCACATTGTGCCTGGACATTTATTTCCTCGGATTCTCAGACAGAAATATCATTTCTATTTCTCTTTTATTCCCTCTCAAAAGATCCCTGTGGTGTTTCTGCTCTTAGCTTGTCAGTTTCAAAGAGATGTGTCTTTCTGCACCGTGTTAACCATCTTCCAGGTGACCTTTCTTTTGGAACCAGGTACCATCCTTGCTAAAGTTAGACCACACATTTCCACCCATCAACCCGTGGGACGGACCATTTCTTGAGCTAAACTTTGACTCTCCTTGGCCTGTTTCTGTCCACAGGGGCTGCTCAAGCTTTACATCTCAAAAAACACTAAAAATTGCTACCAGCTAGCATCAAACCCAACGTGCAAAGCAACTTACAGACACCAGGTCATTTAATTCTTTCAACAGCAAGACACTGTGACATTCTCTTTGGGGGTGAGAAAAATGAGACCAACAGGAAAAACCGGCCAAAGGTCACATGGATAGTAAGTGGCGACGCTGGGATTCAAACCATGTGAGATTCCAAAGCTCCTGCGTTTTATTTAGGCAGAGCCCTATAGAGCTCCTGCCCCCAACAGAATCTGATCGCCCCACTGTGGACTCCAGTTCCTCTCTCATGTCTCTGAGATGTCCTACCACCTTGATTGTGTGAATTCCTGTATCCAATCAGGAGTGCTAGTCTTTTTTTTTTTTTTTTTTTTGCGGTGCTGGGGATTGAACCCAGGGCCATGGGCTTGCGAGGCAAACACCCTACCAACTGAGCAATCTCCCCAGCCCAGGAGTGCTAGTCTTGGCACAGATCCTTAAGACAGGCACATGGGTATGCTCCAACCTTATCCAGAGGCACGGATGCACAGGTGTCCTGCCTCTGGAGTGAGGCAGACCATGATGCAGGTGTGGTTTGATGAACTTGGGGGGAGGATTGATGGTGAACATAAGCAAACACAGGTTGAGCAGATTTAGCTACTTTTCATAAGTAGGGTACTTCATGTGCCCACCCACTTGCATTTTAACACTGCCTACTGAAAAAATAAAAATTAAAAAAAACCTTTGCCTTTAATAGAAATTAGAACTAAGCCATTAAATCGAAGACCGACATAACTAGGTAAGAAGCTGCATTTTTCCAGAGTGAGGTTCTACCCCAGCCCACCTCAGGTTAGTTCCCTGGGGGTAACCGTTAGATTGCAGGTTCTCAGGTATCAACCCCCAAACTCCCAGCCCAGCACTGGACATTTAAATACACTGTCCAAGTCATTGTTTGGCTCCCTAAATTGGGGGAGAAGTGGGCCAATCTGCAGTATTGATTTCCTTAGCAGAGACTCAGCGGCATGTCAACCTTCTGTTTGCCTTTTAGGTACCCCTGGGGCTTCTTCAAATGTGCCAGTTATCCGGTGCGAAGGGACTCCTAACAGTAGTTTGCTTTTTCTCTCTCTCTGCCCTCTTCTGTCTTGCCTCCACATTTGCCCATGGCCTCCTGTGGTGAGATGGCAGAAGCAAATTATTCTAGGCCAATTTGGGGCATTTACCTGGAACATTTGGAAGACTTGGTCAGTCAGGGAATTGACTTTGAGCTTAGTTTGAGAAATATTGACCCAAAGGGATCAATATGGCTGCCCAGGGAGTTCTCTGATGAGCTCAGATTTTAAAGGACTAGTTAAGAGCTACAAAGTCAAAGGCAACAAAAAGGTTCTGTCATTAGTTGTACTCAGAGCCAGACCCAGAAGGCTGGAGTCACTGACCTGGAAGGATGGTACGAGAAAGACAAAAAGGAACTTTTCTACTGTCCTCATTCCATCTTCACTGTTAAGGAGGATCATTTTTAGTGGAAATGGGAGACCAAGCAATGAAACAAGCAAGAGGGTTTTGAAGGTCAAGGTAATTATCTGGCATGCTTTCAAAACTTCATGAGTCACATGAGTCCAGTGACACTGTCAACTCACTGTTAAGGTGCTCGAAGGGATTACAGAAATAAGAATGGATGATGGACCAGTTATGAATGCAAATTTCAAAAAAGTAAAATGTTAATTCCATCAGCTGTAGGATAGCAAGCTTGATTTTGCTGGCAGGTTAACGCTCCAGAAGAAATTATGAGTTCTCAAGAACAAGTGGATCATCTCAAATAAGGAGGGGTTCACTAAGAACAAATAATACCCAATCTCTGCTCCTTTGAAAACAGGACTGTTATTGAATGAATGCCTGCAGATGGGTTATAGTTAGACTAGAGGGCCGGGAGGTGGGCAGGGCTGCCAGACCAGTAGGGGGCGTGTGGTGGGGGCAGACAGGTTAGGAGATCACTGGTGATGGGGGAAGGTATGGACGGTTGCTAGACTACTGGTGACGATCATGTGGTGGAAGTGGACAGGGTTTTCAGGCTGTTGGTGCAGAGCGGTGGCTCTCTAGGTAGTGACCAGACTTCAGCACAGTGAACTGCTCAGTATATAAACTAGTAAACTTGCTGAGGTGTGGATCCACAGGGTCACATGATGGAATGTCTGGCGGTGAGGACTTAAAGCCCGGATGTTGAGAGCAGGCTTCAGAGCTGGAATTCTGACTCCCCTAATTACTGGCTGCGTGACCTATACACATTGCTTGGCTGAGGTCTGAGTTTTCCCACCTGGGACAAAAGGACACCACTCACCTCACAGAGTGATTAGAAAAATCAAGTGAAGTGATACAGGCAGAGAATGAGGCACAGCCTCTAGCTTTAACCCCTCTGCATCACTGTGGATCAATGTCAACCTGACGGGTTTAAAAGTCAGGGGGCTGGTCTGCCTTCTTCATGCTCAACATTGTACCAAGGTCTTGAATAAGAACACAGTTGACACATTGAGCAACATTTAGATGATGAAGCGGAATCCAGAAATAACACGGTGGTCCACGTCCTACTCAAGATGTGATGTCACCAGGCTGGACGAGGTTGTTGAGATAGCTTCCGCCTGGCCCAGAGGTGACGTACCACTGCCTGTTATCTGGTTAGACGTTTCCTTTAGAATGAATGTAGGACAATCCATTCGCTGAGCAGACATTCACGGAACATCTGCTATCTGCCAGGCACTGGGAACAAAGGCAGGTAAGATACAAAGCATGTACTTCAGGCGTGTCCAGGACCCGACGAAAACAACAGGCTGCTCAAATACAAAAGCTGTAAGTGCGAAGTTGCTGTATCTGGGGGCGGAAGGGGGGTGGAGTAGAACACAGAAAGGAACCTCATTTTCAGAGATGGGGGCCATCAAGAGAGTGTCTGGAGAAGATGACATCTGAGCAGAGAGTTAAAGGCTGAGCAGCAGTGGAGGGGAAGGAGAGGAGTGACAGATTTCTACGTGGAAGGAACAGCATTTGCAAAGACAAAGATGTTATAGCAGGGCGGAGGGTTGGGGGGTGTCTGCCAGGAACCAGAGCAGCTTGGTGTCGCAGGATCTTCAACAGAAGGATGAGGAGTGGGGAGGGAGGTATGCTACAGTAACGGGACAGACATGGAGAGCAAAGGAACCCTGTCTTCATCGTGTGGGTGATGAAGAACTCAGGGAGGCGTCCAGCATCCGAAGGGCACAATCAGGTGGTGTTTTAGAAAGATCACTCTAGAGACTGTCAGGAGAATGAGCTCGACAGGAAGATCAGCAGGGGCACCTGTTGGCAAGGGGAAAGATGCTTCTGCAAGATCAGTGTTGGGAAAGAAGAGAAAGGAAGGGCCAAATACAAACACTCAGGAGGCATAGCTGAGCAGACCTGTGGGCCTCCTGGACACGGGTGGCAAAAGGGAGAAGAACTGTAGATGATGTATAAATTATTGCGATGGGTAAGAGAATTTAGGGAGAAGAAAAGTTGTGAGGTTTGGCAAGGTGGTAAAAGATGACATATTTGATTTTTGACAGGTGCAGTTCAAAGTGTGCCTGGGATGTCCAAGATGAAATGTCAGTCTTAGGAACACATAGGAGTTGTCTGAGTTAGGACAGTTTCAGAGTCAACAGCGCTATAAATTTAATACAGAATGAGAAGATTCCAGTAGACCACAGTGAGAAAAGCATTAGGCCGAAGAAAGACCCTCGGAAAATAGCAATATTTGATAGGCTACTGGAAGAGGAGGCTGCTAAGAAGAACCAAGAGGCCAAAAGCAGTTGAGAAAGGTCAGCTAAGCTAAAAAATGAAAAGTGTACACTTCATTTAACAATTAGGAATTCATAAGTAAGCACACTGATTAGACTTCTTGGTTGCAGACAACTGAGTCCATTCAAGTTACTTTAAGCAAAAAGATATTTATTAGAGGGTATTACACAGCACATAGTCTCCAGGAGGCCACAGACACAGGTCTGTATGTCCTCCAGCCAGGAAGAACAAAGTTGCCAAGACAAACCCCCACCCTTACCATAGGATTGTCATCTGGAAGACCCCACTGCCAACATTTCACTCTGCTCAGCACCCGTAACCAGGTAACTATGACCTTCACCAGAGTTGCCCTGAAATGCTTCAGCCACTGTGCCTGCAAGAGAAGAGCCACTCTGGCCAAGAGTAGCCTCGCCCTAGGATGATCTTGCTCCACGCCACCTAACTGAATGCTCACCTTCAGAATGCCAAAAGCCAACTGTCCCATCACTGAGATCATTGACAAATGAGATTTTTGTGCAGAAGCAAGAAAAAAATGAAGATGGACTCAAAAAAAAAAAAAAAAAAGGGAAGAAAAATCTTTATTCCTTGGAAACACATTTGTAAAGATGTTATCAGTAAGATGAAAAGATTCAGAACACATTTATTTGGACACAGCACATACACTGAGGATCAAAACATCTGCTAAAATGGAATACACCTGTAAACAAATACCTCAGGGAGAGTTTATAGGTGACCGACCCACTGGGCATGATATGCAGCTGAGTCCCTTCTCCTGAATTGACTGTGGTGATGTCGATGCATGCTTACAAGAGCTGAAAAACGGGCCAAATTACAATTGCGTATTTTAAAGTGGAACAGTAATTACCTAATTTCACAAAAACACTAATGAGAAAATATTTCAGGCCTATCTATTAAAATATGCTTGACTCATGACTTGATATGGGGAAAATAAATATTTTGGTGTAAGTGTCACCCTAAAAGACAACACATTGTTTTCTGGTTCTGCAGAGAGACCAGGGCAATGCCTGCCTTCCCTGTGCAATAAAACGCTTTGGCACAACCTCCACAAAACCCCGCACGCGTTCATGGGAGCCTCAGGTGCGTCTCAATCGCAGGTTCCTTTTCAAAGGAGTGGAGCCTAGAGTACAATCCAACCCCCGAATCCTGATGTGTGTATTCACAATGATGTCTTCTGGAATCATGCAAGTGAGCAGCACCGATGATTAAGACATTAAAATCTATTTCACACTTGAGCAGCAAATTCTATCAAAATGGATGCTATGCAATTTGTGATTAGTGCTAAGGCTGAACTTCAAAGTGTCTAAACTGCTTTAAGACATGAAATTCGTAAAGTCTCCTTGTGTTTACAGAACATCTAATAAGTTATATACTTTGTTGCCTTTCTGTTGCAACAGAAGGGGGTATCAGGGTATGGGGAGCGGGCATGGGAGTTTTCCTTATGAGATGTTTGGTTTGAATGAGTGCCCTCAACCTCAAAGAAATTAAATTTTCATAAATCAAAGAATTTTAGAGTCAGAAAAGACCTTGGAGATCACTTAGTCAAACTCATTTTTAGATGGGGAAGTGAGGCCAGAAAGGGAGAACCAGCCCAGACATGGTCACTCCGTGGTGCAGGCTGGACGCTAGCAGTCTCCGTTCCTACAGTATGCCAAGCTACTGTCCCCCACATTTCTGATTTAATTTGGTCCCATTAATTAAATAAGAAAGAATATCAGGTAAGTAGCAAGATGATAAACATGGACTTTTGTTCCAATTTTAAAATCAGAATATCAAAATGATTCCTGAGCTTTTAGCTCCCTTCATTTCATGGAGAAACGCTGTCAACAGTAAATCACGACTGGCTATCGTGGCTATCTTCAAATATTTACACAGACACGGGAAACGGCTCTCAGAACCATTCCTCAAAGACACTTGCAGGAACACGTGCACATGACACCGAGCCCCTCCTCAGGGGTTGTGGTGACAGCATGGTGGGGACTGGAGAGAGACGCTTCGGTCTCAGAGAGCAGTCATGAGTTTGTCCCGACACGTCACACTGTGCGTCCCTCCTACGTTCCTCTGATTCTGGGCGTGGACAGAATGGCTCTCCTCTCCGCTGGCCGGTGCTTTCCAGAGCCACCTGTCATCCTGAAAGGGTGGCCTGTTTTGTTTGCAGAGTGAATGGTTAGTGGGAGAATGGGAGAGAATTCAGAGAGGAGAGTGAGACAACACAGGTACAAAGGAAATGGGCCAGGGACCAGGGGACATGATAGCAGGCACATGGAAATGAATGGATTGGCTACTCAGTATTTAAAAACTCTGACTGTAGATCAACTTCCAAGTTGAGAAGAGTGCTGTCTGTGGCCAAGTCATCCTTTCTCAAAGGGTGCTGGACAGCCAGGTCAGCCTGGGGAAGCCAGGTGAAGGTGGGAAGGTTCCTTTACTACGGGGCAAGGCATCCACCATGCTCACGTGCAGGGCGATCTGATCGCCTCAGGTGGCATTGGCCAAAAGTGCTGGACCAACAAACTCTCTTTTCAAGGGAAGGCTGATAATACGCAAAATGCTGGAACCCCCCCAGGAGACTCCCATTCAGGAGGTCTGGGGAGGGGCTGAAAGCTGCCATTTCCAACAGGACCCCGGGGGATGCTAAGGCTGACAGTCAGCAGGGCCACTGCAAGGGGCTCTGTTGAATTCCTTGTAAAAAGTGGGACCGAGGAAACTACTATGATAAAACAGGCAACACTACATATAAAGTTTATAAAAGCAGTGTTAATGAAATAACATTTTATATCCATCTTCTGTTTCTCATGCTTGGCAAATAAGCTACCTTTAAAATAGAGAATCAGAATTATCGCTCCACCAATCTAACTTGCTGCAAAAGCCACATGAATATCAAGTGATTATGACAAAAAAAAAATTGCACTGTTGTTTTACAAGATCCTGAGCAAACTTTTATTTGCCTTGGTCTAAGCAGATTGATTTCTACCTCTGAACTTTCTCAAGGAGCAAGGCTTGTAACTCTCTTTAAGCAAACTGAACTCACAAACTTTGTTCCTGAAACGGCTTGACACATGAACACTAATTAAGACTGATCTAAAACGCAAATCCATTTTCACAAAACTGGCCTTAAAAAACACTTTGAGGCCTAACTATAAACACAGTACTGCAGTGCCAAATTATTGCGGAAGGGCAAGGCAGGGTCCAGGCAGGGTCGGCCAGGGGTTGGTAAGCAACAGCCCTCAGGCCAAATCCCACGGTTTCTGCAAACAAGTTTTACTGAGGACACAGCCATGGCCTCTTATGTATATATTGTCTATGGCTGTTTTCAGGCGACAATGACACAGTTGAGTCAATGTGAGTGACAATGACCACTCAAAAATACTGACTATCCTTTACAGAAAAAGTATACTGACCCTTGGGTTTAGGGAAAAAAAGATCCACTACCAGCAAGCAAACCCTGTCCCCATCCAATTTTTTTTTTTTTTTTAATCCGCTTAAAGAAAAAACATAAAGGCAATCCCCAAGTTTTTTTTTTTTTTTTTTTTTTCCGGTACTGGGGATCGAACTCAGGCCCTTGTGCTTGCGAGGCAAGCACTCTACCAGCTGAGCTATCTCCCCAGCCCGCAATCCCCAAGTTTTAATCACATTTTAAGTAAACAAATTCTCAGGACAGGAAAATGTTACTTAGAAAATCTAACATCTTTGACATAACATCTGTGATATAAAATCAAACCCAAAATAACTGAGGTTAGAATGATTTTTCAAAAATTCCCTTTTATTTCACAAAAACTTGTGGCTGGCTTCTCCTGCTTTGCAAATGATTCATCCCGGCCTGGGCAATGTAGCCCTGGGGAGCTGCTTCTGATGCAGCCTTCAATTCATAACTAAGCAGAGTGGGAGCTTTTGGAGAGAGAAGGACTGTCCAAGGCAGAGCTCGCGAGTCCAGACACTTACCTGACACTGGGAGAGCGGGGCTGCCACCGGGGCTGGCTGGGGTGCACAGGCGGGTGGTACTGAGGCTAGAAACAAACACCAGACTCCATTACTCGCCTGCCTCTGGATTTCAAGCGTCTCATTCGCTTTCTCTTTCAGTGGCAACCACCTCAGGGGCGGAGGGGGCTGTGGACAGAAAGGCTGTAACGGAACCCTGGCTGTGGGGTGGACCTCCCCCTGGGGGACTGTGTTTCTCCCACGGACAAGTCTGGGGGGCTGGAAGCCTGTGCCTGGTTCTCAGCGTGCCCTCTGCAGAGGTGGCCTCCTGGGAAGGGGCTGGGATGCTGCTCCAGGAGCATCTGCCTGGAGGAGGGTGGTCATCTGGCTCCCAGGACGGGCACCATTCCTCCCTCCCAAGGTAACAGAAAGGCGGTGTGGGCAGGAGGCAATTTCCCTCTTCAGAAACAGTTTCTGTTGCCGCTGAGAATGATGACAACGTGTGTGACGGTGACATCTGCACACACACACAAGGGCTGGACGGGGATGCTAAGTAAGGCAGTGGAGCTGTGGGTGACTTACTTTCTTCCTGGTATAAACACTAAAAATAATTTTCTAAAATGTACTCTAAAACAAAACAAAAAAAATCCACAGCACTTGTTATCTTGATAAAACTGGGCGGAGGTAGACAAGGAGGGAGGGAAAGAGGATGGAAAGTCATCCATTGCAAGAGGAGGAAAACAGATCTAGAACAGTGACCAGGGTGAACCCAGAGAGGCCTGGCTGGGTTGCAGGCGGCCTACCGTCATCTGGCCTGTAGAGGGCAGCGTCCTAGACACAATCAGACACCATGGGGTTTCTCAAGGCTCAACTTGCTATGGGGCAAATTAAGCCCTCCTGACATTAAAGTCACTACAATCTTGGCACCATTAATCTCTTAATTATTTCTTCCCTTCCTCTTCCTTCTCCTGCTGCTTTGGTTAATAAGCAGCAGCCTGCTCTGTTACAGAAAATTCTCAGCAATTCTGCTCATCCAATTTTCATGGACCTGAGATGCCCTCCCTGCCTACTCTGTATTCCAGGAACCTTTCTTTTTGCCTTCAAACATGCCTGTCAGCAAGTTGAGTCTGCAGCCCCCAAAGGACAAGCTGCAGGGGAAAAGAATCTGGAGAAAGTATCTCAGTAGCAGAGTCTGAGAGATGACCAGGGCTCCAGAATCTCCCTGCTGCCGTCTCTTCAGGTCTCTCCCTTTTAGGGGATTAGGAAACCCACAGGGTTTGGATGATCAACCCAACGCCAAACTGTTCAGGGGCTGTGGTCTCATAGCCAAGCCCAAAATGAAGTTCCACACCCTGGATCTTCAACAAAAAAGAACAACTAACCCGCAACTGGATCCCCTACTCTTTTCTCTGCCTTCAAACATACCAAATCCGATTCATCAGAAAGAGGTGGAAACCTGATCCACAGACCTGGAAAAAGGAGATTCCAGAACCTTCCTCGGCTCCTCTGATAATTTGGTGAATGTTAAGCCAGGTGGTCCTCTCAACTGGGATAGTCATGTTCCTCTGGGGATAATGGAAATGCATGTCTGTGTTTCTGCTTGTGAAGATGACACAGAAAAGGGAAGCTAAACATCCTGTAACTTTGGGGACAATCCCAAACAAGGAAGAACCGTCCCTCCTCAAATGCCAATAATGTCCTCACAGAGAACACAGCCGTCCCTCCTTTGCAGTTGGCTGACTTTGGTCTACTGGGAATCAGATAAATACTGCCACGCCATCCTCCCAAGAACTCTTCGCAGCATTCCGAGGCAACCAGGCCAGTTCTCAGGATGTTCTTTTCCCGGGCAATTTACTCCCAAACCTTGATAGAGCAATGCGGGCCCTGTAAGGCTGGCACAGGACCAGTGGTTGCCAATGATGTGGAGAGAACAATGTCTAGATAAGTTTCTGCAGATCTGATGCCAACCAGAAACTTCCTGAATGTTACTCCAAGCAGAGAAGGCAGAGGGAGGACCCCTATGGGGGACAGGGAGTGCCAAGGTGGGCTGCTTTGCTTTGTTTACTTTAATTTTTTTCCTCTCCTTCAAACACTGATCACTCATCAGCAACCTCTCCCTTTCCCTAAACAGTTGCTCACACCCAACAATCCCACAACAAAAACGGCCTGTGAATGAGACTCAAGAACCCTAGGAAGGCAGGAAGAGAAGGAAACCAGACTTTTCTACTACCAAGAACATGTTGTTCCCTGAAACTCAGAAGTCAGGTCCAGGTTCTGCACACTGGGAATATGGTTTCACGTATGGAAGTCAATCATCAAATTCTTGGGAGATGTAACTTAGAAACCTAGTGAAGATGATGTCCCTGGATTGAGATCTCACCCCCATGTAAGGAATTACTATCTCTAGTATGGAGAGTAAAGAAAAGAGATCATTAGCACAAGGCTCCAACATGAAATCGCTGGGGAGCAGCATCACTACCTGGGCTATTCACAACCAGAGTAAGAATAGGGAACAGCAACCTGGGACATGGTGTCCCCTGGACACTCCCACCCACCCAGGGTGAGAGACTTGACCTTCTGTGGTTTGGATGTGGTTTTCCAAGGGCTCATGTGCTGTCTTGGTCCCCAGTGTGGTGCTATTGTGTGAGGTCATGGGGCATTTAAGAGGTTGAGCTTAGTGGGAGGTGATCAGGTCTCTGGAGGGGCGCTGTTCCTGGAAGAGATTAGAGTAATCTCCTGGGACGCTGAATAGTCCCCCCCTTAGAGTGAGCTGTTATGAAAAAGCAAGCCCTGCCCCCTCGCCTGGCTCCATGTCTCCAGGGTGAGCTCTTCTACCACACATGCTCCTGCCATGTGGTGCCATCTGCCCTAAGGCCCTCACTGGAGCCCAGGAGAAGTCAGTGCCATGCTCGAGTACCTCCAGAACTATGAGCTAAATGAACTTATTTATTTATAAAGTATCCAGCATCAGGTATTTTGTTAGACCAACAGAAGAAAAAAAATGACTAATATAAGGTCTCTAATTAAAAGTCACCAGACAGGGAGGCTGCTTTTGAGCAGAAAACAATGACCACCTGGGAAGCAAGGTACACATCATGGCATCCACCCAGGGTCCCCTGCCTGGCTGCTCATTAGAACCACCTCAGGAACTCTGAAACTCTGCCCACGCCCAGTTCCTACTCCTACAGTTTTTGCTCAATCTTTCTAGGGTGAGGCCCCAGCACTGGTTTTTTTAAATGCTGGCCAGATTGTTTTCATGTACAGTAGGATGAGAATCCCTAGACCTGGTGGCTTCCAACTGTGGAGAGCAGGAGGAAGGGGCTCCTGAGCTGGTATTCAAAATATGTTTAAGTGTACGGATAGGAGGTAAAGGAATCCCAGGCAGATAAGCATGGGCAAAGGAACAGTGGGAAGGAATTAGGGGTGACAGTCATGCAATTCCCTGGGTGGAACACTTGGGGTGTGATGAGGAGTGGTGAGAAAGAAAATGCAGAGATGTTGGAGCCAGGTCACAGAAGGCTGCGCAGGGCCAGGGAGGGCCGTCCACCTGGCCAAGGAGGAGGCTGCGCTGTGGACCACGTCTCTCATGCCACCAAGGGCTTTTGCGGTAGTGGGTGGACAGGCAGGCAGGCACATGGGCTCTGGCTGGCCGTCCCAGGGAAGAGTAGAACATTAACTGTAGAACACACCTGTGCTTCTGTAGACGGGAGGCCTAGAACAGCGCTTTACAAAGCAGGTTCTAGAAACCACTTTTCCACTGATATTAATGGGTTTGCCATTAAAAAAAAAAAAAAAAAAAAAAGGAAGAGAAGGCTAGGTTTTTTTTTTTGTTTTGGGTTTTTTCTTTATGGGGTTCGGGGGGGATCAATACATAGATGATTTGGCAAAACACTGGATTCTAAAGATATGTAAAATAAAATGTGCCTTTCGTGCAGGATTTTTCATACTTTTACATCCCAATGAGCATTTAAGATCCACGAAGGTAAAGAAGGAAGCAACACTTCCCAAACATTTGACCAAAGCATCCTCTTCTAGAGGCACATCTCAAGGGACTCGTGTTCCCAGGCCTAGGACACACTTCAACAAAAGGCTGTCTTATTTGAATGTCACCACGAGGTTGCATTTGACCACCCAGAAACTTAAGACGTCCCTGATGTTTGCCAGCTGCCAAGGTTCAGAAAAACAGACAGTTCAGATGACCAGGAAGAGTCAGAGGCCCAAAGGGAAGGTTTCTCTTATTGTTTTCTCAAAACAAAACAAAACAAACAAACCAACATATTATTTCTTCAAAATCTGATGATATACACAATGACTGGTAAGTATGGCAAATTTAGAAAGATCTTTAAAAAGTAGGATCTCACCTGGTAATTATGGACTTCAGGATTTGTTTTGGAGCTAAAAAGAAAAAAAAAAACAAAACAAAACATTGTAACTTTAGGGGACCTGAAGTGGGATTACCGCAGACCTATTTAATCAGAAACCCCTCCTATGTGCTCCCTGCTCCATTCTGAATGCTCACATAGGATTTCTTTTTGGTTATTGGATGCTTAAATGAACATATAACCAGGCAAACCACAGACAGCAATCTTCATCCATCACTTTAGGTAACATTCCAAAATCACCTAAATATTACTAACAGGTAATATTCCAAAATGTAGCTGTGATATCGTATTTTGGTCCCAGAAAGGAAGTCCTTCCAGTTTTTGCAAACCAAGTAACTTCAGTTCCCACTACAGGCTGCCCTGACCTCACTGGGGAGGTCCCAGGAAGCTACGGTGCTGTACTGAGCTTCTTCCAGCGGGAGGCACCGTGGCCAGCCATTGCTGGACATCTACCACCATTGGGGAATGGCACTCTGGAGGCAGCCACACGTGGCTCCCTCGTTCTTCACTAAGCTGCTGCTGCTCTGGGCACCACCATGGAACGCTCACTCCACACAGGCTGTGCTGGGAACGTGGCATCTGTTATTGTTTAATCCACAACATAACAGGGCTGTGAGGTCGACTGCTTCCGTCCACCTCATTTCACAGATAAAGGAACAGCTGCCTAACAGAGAGTCAGGAAACCTGCTCAGGGTCGCCTGGCGAGTCAATGGCAAAACCAGGGCTGGACTGAACAGCTGCTCAGTCCCAAAGTCCGTCTTCTCTCAGAGGATGAAGGAAGAGTTCAGAGCTCCTCACGCATCTTGTTTTGATGGCATTTTTAATAGAATTACCCTGTGAGCCTCCCCGCAAATACACACAAACACACACACACACACACACACACACACACACACAAACAAAAGAGGTTGGTGTAAAATGCAACGTATTTAAAATGCAAGCTCGATGTCTGCCAGAAACCCACCAACATGGCACTCATTGGATAATTGCTGTTGCTATGGCGGTGTGCTTGAAATCAAGTTCATTGCTTCTGCAACAGTGACAGGGAAAGTGTCCTGCCTATGAGTCTTGCCTGGGGTTTAACTGGCTCTGGGCTGGATTGCCGCGGGCTGGGCTTCATCGGGCAGGCTAAGTGGTCTGTGAGGGGCTGTTTTCCTGGTAGCACCTCTGCAGCCCAGGGAACAATTTCATACATGCCTCCCGTAGCAATCCCTCTCACCCCAGGATCTCACCGGCTGCGAAGAGCAACTGAACAGCTGTGAACAGTGGTTATTAGCTCATTTGTTCCTAAAGGGTATATTTACTGGGGCTTTATTTTTCCCCGCCTTGGGAGTATTTTTTTTTTTTAGTCTGTTTTCATTCCTAATATATAATCTCCACTAGACACTAAGAGGAAAATGTCATTTTATTAGGGAAATACAAACAATCACCTTCTAAGAGAGCAAAGAACTGCTACAACTCACAAGCCCCTGAGAATTAAGAGTGAGACACCAGACAGGCTAAGAAAGGTGCAAGTGTTTTTTAGCATACTACCTGCCAGAAAGACTCTAGAAATAGGCACACCTGCAGAGCACGCTAACCCATGCAAGAGTGCTGCCATCTCCACCGCAGGCAGCCAGGGCAATGCACAGGGTTCGACAGGACCCTCGAGCCCCTTCATTAGATACTGAGAATAAAACCCAGAGGCAAGAGGCTGAACACGTGAGCCCTGGCAGAACAGCAGTGCAAGCGTGGCCCGGAACCAGGGCACAGCTCCCAGCTGTGTGATCCCAGGGGTTGGTTCTGTCCTCCAGAACCCTGGGCTCCTTGAAGGTACCCTGAAGCCACCTGTGGGGAGGGGGCAGATGAGCAGCAGGGCCTGCTCCTCTATCCCACTGAGCTTGCTCCAGAGCAGCTCGGTGTTTGTCTGTTCTGTTCACTGGCCTTCTACGTTGGGCTTTTTCTGGAGTGTGTGCATGGGGGTGGTGCCCAGTCTAAAAAAGCTGGGAAAATGCTGATGGAGCCCAACCTCCTTGATTGCAAATGAGAAAAAGGAGGAACAGAAAGGGGAAGCCAAGGCCCCAGAGCATGAAGCTGTGCCGGGAGAGAGGGCTCCTGAGGCCTTGGCAGGGCTCTGGCCGCTAACCAGGGCAGCAGCAACCTGCCCCACCACATGCCACATCTGCTCACTGGCCTAGCTGAGAATACACTGCAAGTCAAGCCGTGCCCGTCTCAAAGGCCACTCTTTCCAGCAGCCTGGAGACCCATGACTGGCAGGCTAACTAAACTGGACTACCTACCTGTGCCTAGAGTCCAGAGCAGGAGTTCAGCAATCTGAAATTGGTTCTCTCACATGACATCTATCCCCACACGTCCAAACTCACACAGGAAATACCGTTGTTTCAAAAGAAAGAGACAGATATATATGCCAGGTAGGTCAGTGGCTCTCACCTGAGCTGCACACTAGACTCACCTGGGGAGCGCTGAAAACCATGTAAGTCACTTGGCCCACCGCATGGCCTGGTCAAGGCGTGCCTTTCTGAGCTCACCCGATAATTCTAATGTACAGGAAAGATCAAGAACATCTCTGCTAGGGAAGCGGGGTTCAAACTGGCTGAATTCAGCCCATGGCTGAATCTGGCCCAGTATTTGTGAATAACATCTTATTAGAACACAGCCATGTCTGGTCATTCACACACTGTCATAGCTGCCCGAGTACAGAGCCAGATGGTTGGAAAGAGCCAGCACACAGCTGGTGGAATGGAAAGCACTTTCTATCTGTCCTTTACAGAAAGTTTCCTGATTCCTGTGCTGGAGATTTTCAGTCTTGTTCTAAGTTTCTTTCCTGCAGGAATTGCAGTGAAGGTGTTAATGTCTTCTGCCATGTATGACTGACACCTGCAGGTCACTGAGAAGACCCGGCACCTGCTCGGAAGCACGACGTTCCTTCCCCATCACTGGCTGCCACACTACCCGCACAGTGTGCTCCACATGTGCCTAGCACTTTTCTCGTCCACTACTGTAACAGACAAGGCACAACATTTCTCAAACTGAGCATCTGTTTTCCAGAAAAACAAAACTGCCTTGGAACATTCCATTGTGTACTTATTGAAAACCAGGAGGATGATATAGCCAGGCAGCAGAAAAGGGGGGAAAAAGTATCAGGTGACTCACTCAGACTTAATTGTTGTATTAAGGGGAAAGTCGGTATTGCGAATAAACACAGTAATCAGGGAGCAGAGCCTTGCTCGAGGCAGGGAGCTGACTTACCAGAGCTGAGCAGCGATCACTGGGTTGCTTGCTGGAAAAGAAAAACTAAAAGTTAGGACATCTTAGTGAGCTTTACAACTTCACCAGGCAAAGACAGAGGCTGGTCACAGACTGGTGCCCAGCCCAGTCCAGGTCACAAGCTCTGTGGCTACTTTGCCTTCCCCAAGGGTGTGAGCCACCCCCGCTCCAATGCACTCTGCCCCTCCCTTCAGTGCCTACAGCAGCCCCTCCCTGAGCAGCCTCCTGGGGCTGGGCAGCTACAAGGTGGACACCAGACAATCCAGAAGCTCACGGCTGAGACATAGACCAGAAGCACAGAGAAATAAAGGGAAGCTTGAGGGAACCAAGGCAGACTTCTGACTGGGGTGGGGGCAGAGTCTGCGTGGCAGGGGCCCAGAGTCTGAGTTGGAACTTATTCGTGTACACTTCATTTTTTTTCCTCCCCATTTTAAGAAGGACGTGGCAGGGAAAAAAATCATTAAAAGCTTTACAAAGAAGCTGCTAGAATTCTGGCTAGGAAAAAAAAAAAAAAAAAAAAAGTCTGTAAAATAAAGGGGAAGAAAAGGAACTGGAGACCAGGAAGAAGAGTGGGAGGGAATCACAGGAATAGGGTTCTGGAAGAACTCCAGGCCATCTGGTGGGGTCAAGACACAGGGCTCAGGGCCTGTTCCTTTTATGCACACACAAAGGGACAGGGACCTCACTACTGTCTCAAATTAGTAATTTTTATCTTTGGAAAATTCTTCCCTACACTGGGCTGCTTTGGGCAACTATGACCCAACGGACCACACGTGTACGCATGATCCTACTCAAGCAGGCAACAGCCCCTGGAGCAGCGAGTTCTCCCTCCCCCACCCTGGACACTCCCCAGTTGCTACAATCACTCATGGACTCATATCCCTTCTCTGGACATGCTCCCATTCTCCGGCCTTTCTAGAAAGCAAGGCCATGTTTTCTGGGCGTTGGGCATTTTTCTTCCACTAAAAGAGCTGAGAATGACTAAGACTTTCTGGCTGCCATGATTACTGCATTGTTAGTTTGTTCATAAAGGAAGGAGACGGAGGGGAGGTGGGGTAACGAAAGTTAAAGATTCTAGAAGGAGCAAGTGGGGAAGCTGGTTTCCCTGGAGGCACACTAAGTCCTGAGCTGTGAAGAAAAATGTACAGAATGGCCACAAAGGGTAAAGGACAGAGAGGAGGGGTGCTCAGTGCTCTCGGCCCTGCTGCAAAAGAGCCTCCACCGAGAGCTAAGCTGGGTGTCCCTGAGGGAGGAGCTGAGACAGGCAGTGAAGGCTGGGCTCAAGCGGAAGGAGCCGCTGGCTCATCCACTGACCTAGCACTTCCTGGTTCCAGGTCTCACAGGAGTGAGCCACAGGGGTAAGGGACAGACAAGATTCAGGGTGGGGGGGTTTGGGGAGGGGAAGGGGCAACATCCCAGGACCTGGCTACCTTCAAGGAGAGGGTGGGCCTGGACTGACTGCAGGTCCCTGAGCCAAGTCTCTCCAAGTTCTGCATCTACTCCATGTGGTCAGATTCTAGTTAACAGGAGCCTGAGGCCCCCACCAGAAATGGCAAGATGGTGGACAGAAGAGACCCAGCACCTTCTATAAGCAAGACAGGTGTTCACCTGTCATACCACTGAGGTCCCAGTTCTAAAAGAAGCAGAGTGGCACACAAAAGAGAATAACTGTCCTGGGGGAGAGCAGGAGGTGACATGCAAAGGGGTGACTAAAGACTGCAGGACAGCAGAAGCCCTGACCCCCACCAAGAGAACACCCCAGGACCACTTTCAAAAGTTTCAGATGATGAAGCAGGACCGCAGCAGTTCCCTCTCAGGCTGCTGGAGCCAGACCCTCAGAGCTTGACCCACTAAGCTGCGCTATAAAATGCCAAGGCAGAATGAAAACCGCAGAACCTTTGAAGGTGGAATGTCTCCGGGACGGGTAGCGTTTACTCGGCTTCCTCTCAAAGGTGCTGGTTCTTCGTAACCTGGCGCCGTGTGTAGCCTGATACTCCGTCCGCCCACTAGGACATGAACATGTGTTTACACGTTACCATTATCAGAATCTCAGCACATCATACATATTCGGAAGTGAGTTTGTATGTTCAAAAGCACCAGCGTACGTTCCTAGTAAAGACTCCCTAAGTTTAAGCTTTGTATGTGGAAACAAAATCATATTTGCCAAAACTAGGCTATGTGACAGAGGAAGGTATTTTTACTAAGGGACAAAACCTGCAATTTAAGTACCAGCCACTTGGCTGCACAAACCAAGCAGGTCTGAGTACCTAGAACACTGGCTAAGAGAACGTTGATTAGCACACAAAATAGCCTTTCAATGGAACACACTGTGTGAGACATTTAACTCATCTTTTAGAAGGCTGTTACCAGTGACCCCTTTGCTAAGCCCTGGCTGCTTCTTGCTATGCCCAGGGAAAAAGTATTTATCTCACCAAGGCTTTGCTGTTCTGCTCATCTGCCATCAATCCAGCTACTCCTGGTTTATGATTTATCAGATGGAAGGAGACGAATGCCACAGGCTCCGTGTGTCTCCAAGGGGCAGCCTCATCTCAAAGCTTCCCTTCCGTCTACAGTTCTCCTTGAAACCCAGAGGACACTAGGTACAGGCCCCATCCTGGAGGAGTGTCCTCCCAGGAGGGAACAGGCCTGCCTTGGCAACCACCCCCACTCCCCACGGCCCTCCGCACCACCACCCCAGCAGACCACGGAGCCGCTCTGCCATTTCCATCCTCCAAGAGCCCTGTGATTCGATTCTTTCTCAAAAGGACTTGGTCTTTTTCATTTTTTTCCCCCCTTGGAGCACTTAAAAATACATTCAAACAAAATAATTCTTTAAACAGAAGTGCACAGCCGTTTCCTTGCACAGTAGATAAATCTGAAATGAGCAAATCTTTTGGCATTTTTAAACAGAGTTTAGGGACATGCCAGGTATGGGCAGAGGTTATGAAACCATGTGAAGTTTTATATCTCATAACTGAGGTTCTCAGACCTACACATGCATCTCAAAACTCAACCCCAGAGCCCATTTAAAATGCACATTCCAGGGCCTCACACAGAGATGCGCCTGCTCACAGGCTCTGATTACAGGGACTCTGGTCAGGTCATACATTCTCATTTCTAACAAACACCCAGGGAGTTTCCATGCGCTTAGAGAAAGACATGGTCTTAGAATCAAAGGTAAAAATGTATCACAATAAGCTCTCTATTTCTTCAGGCTCTTTACAGATTCAAATATTTACTGAGACTTCCAAGGGAAGACAGAGATACACACACACAGACATCTGCTCTCATTCTTAATCAAAACCAAATTTCTTGACAGTGGCATGGGAAAGGAAGACTACTACCAGGGGTTAGATAGACAAGAGACAGATTGTCAGGTTGAGAGTCTCTGCACTACCATGACTGTGGGAGAGTTAGAACCCTGGTTTTCTTGTCTAAAAACTGGGGATAGTTAATCTACCTCAATATTAAGGCTGCTTCAAGATTAAGGTGGATACATAAAGAGTTATAGCAGAGTACTGTCCAAAAGAAGTTTCCACAATGATGCTATGCCCGGTTGGCCCTGCCCAGTAAGTAGCCACTACTGTCAAAAGACTACCAAATACTTAACATGTGGCTGGTAAGACCGAGGCACTACATTTAAAAGTTTATTAACTATCCATTAATTGAAATAGCTCCATGTAGCTAGTGGCTACTGTACTGGACAGCATAACTCCAGTTGCAGGCCAGCTATGGACAATTTTGTCTCTATAGGTTGAACATCCCTAATTCAAAAATCCAAAGTCTAGGGGCTGGGGTTGTGGCTCAGTGGTAGAGTATTTGCCTACCATATGTGAGGCACTGGATTCGATCCTCAGCACCACATAAAAACAAATAAATAAATGAAGATATTGTGTCCATCTACAACTAAAAAAACATTAAAAAAAAAAAATCCAAAGTCAAGAATGCTCCCAAATTCCCAACCTTTTGGGTGCTGAGACTCAAATATTTGCAAAATTGAATATGCGAATATTCCAAAATCCGGAAAGCTCCAAAAAACGATTACATTTCTGGTCCCATGCATTTTGGATAAGGTATTGTCAACCGGCTTTAGTTCCATTTTATCAATGAGGCCAGAAGAGCTTAAGCGCTGGCCCGAAGGTCAGAGCTTAAGAAGGAAGTGGGGCTGGGGCCCTGGTCCAAAGCGCTGGGTTCACAAAGAGAAGCAGCTGCCTTCCTTTCAAATGCATCACCCATGATGTCCCAAGGCAGCCCCACCTGAATCTGAAGCGGGAGCCCAGTCGGATGAAGTCGGATCTGGTGGACTTGCTGTTTCCCGGCGTGCGCAGGCGGAAGAAGGCGTGGTGCTCCACGGCACACTTCCACAGGTGCTTGCAGGTCCGGGCACTGTCTAACCGGAACACGAAGGTGTGCTCTTGCTCACGGCCCTGCGAGAGCAAGCACAGGGTCCAGTGGGGCATCTGTCACATCAAAGCAGGGCAGTTCACAGCAAGGAAGGCCGACGGGGGTGCAAGGCCTACCTGGTCGTCATCCTCCACCACCACCAGTGTCAGTTTGCTCTTTTTAAAATCCATTTTGGTAATTTTAGGCCTGGTCAGAGAGAAAGCATTTTAAAAAGCACAGTCTGCGGTAAAATGATCTATCTACACATCAAACAGCAGTTTCCTTTCTACTTTTAAAGCTTAGATTGGCTAAGAAAAAAAAATCATTCATTCATTTAAATGTGATTTTTATCCAGAGGTTTCAGGGTAAATTGCCACACACCCACAATGAGAAAAGGCTGGTGTGATTTTAAAATAAATCTGGGTGTTGCATATCCCTCAATAATCATCCATCACATAGACTCCACCACAAAATAGGAAAAGACATTTTAATATTAGACAAAACTAAATTACCAAAAGAATAAGCCTATTTTGTTAGCTCCTTCAAAGATTAATATGCCTGTCGGGGTCAGTCCAAGAGAATATTCACAGCCATCTCTTCCCTACAAACAAACGAAGTGACAATCGGTAGAGGGTTCTAACAGGTCGTCACAGAGCAGAATGCAAAAACAGTTCCCTCACCACAAGTTACTTTGTTGGCACGCCGTTTACAGACTTTTCAATAATGGCAAAAGCAAATGACTTGAGCGTGGGCAGTCCTTACCCTGACAATGTGCATGTCTACCCCATACATTTCCAGCCACTTCGCTTTATTCAGATAGGAGAGTTCCGCCTGGGCAGGGCTCTTTCCCCTTAGAAAAACCAACGGAAACACATGTAAACCGGGACTCGTACACCCACGGGCTCTGAGGGCACTCCACTCTGGGCAAGGTTACGCAGCAACGACAGCGACGGGGGGCAGCAGCTTCTACTGACCGAAAAGATCTCCAAGAACGTACTGTTACTGAATAGAAGGATCACAGGACAGTGCTTATAATAGGGTCACTTAAGAAAACAAGACCACATTTTTTTTGGGGGGGTGTAGATTCGGATATTGAAACACAGAGGAAAGGGTGGGAGGACACACAACAAGGCTGCCACCAAGACTTCCTGCAGGGCGGGAGCTGTGCCTGTGTGTGATGGGGTGAGTGGTGGCAGGACACCAGAGTCACACAGTTCCACATTGTTTCAATGATACAATGAGAGTGCACACACATCACCTTCCATTAAAAAATCAATAAAGAAGTCATCAGGCTTTTCGGAAGGACTGAGGGGCTACAGGAGGCCACGCTAAGTTCCAGGTCTGAGAGCAGCAGGGTGGTGTGTGGGGAAGTGGGGCTGGTGCAGGGGAAGGGGGATCCCAGGAAAGTGAGTGAGTGAGGTTCAACCGTGTTGCATCAGGGGAGGAACCAAAGAGATAAATGGCATGGCTGGCTTTAGGTATGAGGCCATGTTTCCTGAAATACAACGCAGCATAGCACATGGTCTCAGCTGCAGGGACTCCTGAATGGCAGGGCTACAAGGCTGGGCACCTGAGGTCAGAAGTGTTTCTGATTTCAGGTATGTGCAGATTCTGGGATACCCGAGGACGATGAGAGACCTTGGGATGGGACCCAAGTCTAGACATAAAATTCATTTATGTCTCCTATACACACTATGCACATAGCCTGAGGGTAATTTTATACTGTTTTTATTGTGCCTGTATTTTGATTGTGACCCACTGTCCCATGAAGTCAGCGTGGAATTTTCCAACGTGTCATGCTGGTGCTCAAAAAGTTTCATATTTTGGACTTTCAGATTAGGGATGCTTGTATTTCTCAAAGGTTTGCTCTAGAAGGTTCAGGTCAGGGTCACCAGAGACCCAGGTGTGCGAGAGTGGTTTGGGGCAGTGCCCTCTTGCCGGGCACATCAAGCAAAGCTCTGTTTCAGAGGGAGAAAGGGACTACAGCTTGGTTCTTGCTGCATATCTCTCAGAAGAGAGATGACGTGCAGGCCACTGGGGACACAGGAAGCACAACAGAGAAGTCATGGCGGGAGCTGCTGTCGTACAGCTGTCAACTAAGCAATTCTACAGTGGACAAGACACACACAGACACACACACACAAACACACACACACGATGAGTAAACAGATCGGAATGCTACCAGGGGGTGTCAAGGTACCTGCACTCTTTCCATCTCTGGAAGATATCAAATTCCATGGCTTCTGTCTGATTTGGAATGAACCGAAATTCAGACACAAGCTCTGGCGTGTGTTCCGGAAGCTCACACTCCCCAAGCTCAGCTGCAAGTTTCATAAAAGGGAGGAAAAGAGGAGACATTGAAAACTTTCAGTCATCGCTGCAGCTAAGTCCAAAGGCATTCTGCATGACTATACGGCACAGGCACCCCGAGGCATAGCTCTCTCCTTCCAGGGGGACGGAACTCTCACTTGCTAGTCCTACGTTCACTCAAAACCCCCAAGAATCATTCCGATGCCCTCCCCGTCGGGCGATATGCCATCACCTTGGTTACTACTGTCTTCTTCCCGACTATTTCTCCCATCCAGGGAGGCCCTGATTGCATTTTTCCTGAGAAGTGGCGGGCCCCACAATTGCAATAAAAGCCAATGGCAGGGAATGAGGATCTGCCCAGCAATATCCACGGCACGAGGCGCTTGTAAAGGGCAGGTGAGAGCACTTCAGGGTCTGCAGTGCCGGAGAGCACGGGCGGAGAATTCGGTGCATGCGGAATCTGAGAGAAAAACAAGGAGGGAGAGGTGGCAAGAGGGCTGCCGGAGCAACTGCAGCCAAGCAGGCAGAACCCGGGAGGGAGGCAGCTGTGCAGAGAGGAGAAGCAGCGACAGGAGCGACCCCCGCAGAAAGCCCAAAGCGTGCTGCACGGTCCCTGCTCTTGCCAAGTCACCCGCAGGATGGAGGCCCCAAGGATACAGGTGGCTCTGCCCCTCCAGGCAAGAATAAGAAGATCCACTCTCCCCACCCAACCTCTGCAGACCCCAGAATAAAAAGGACTCCTTCAGTTTCCTCCAATTCCAGGCTACACAGTATGGTTCACAGACCAGCAGCACAGATGTCACCAGCGAGTTTGTGTGAAATGCACACTCCCAGGCCCCACCCCCAAAAGACTCAAGTAAAGCCTGCCTTGTCCCAAGACACCCAGGGGACAGTTGAACACCTTCCTTGGAAATCATAAACTGATTTCCAACAGTGAGTTTTCAACTTGAAGGTGCATCAGAATCACCTGGTGGGCTCATTGAAACACACATCCCTGGCTCCACACCCAGAGTTTCTCTAGGTCTGGAAGGAGGCCCAGAATTTGCATTTCCCAGGTGATGCTGATGTAGCTGACCTGGAAAGTGTTCCTGGAGAACCTCTGCTTCACACACCAACTTCACCAACAGACCAAAGCAGGCCTAGGAGCCCTAATAGTCCAGGGACAGCGACTCACTATGTACCCAACAACCCTGTCCACCACCCCACTAGGCCATGCCCAGCCAGCATGGGCTTCTGAGATCCTGCTCCCACATTCTATCTTCCTGGGAGGAACTCTAGCTGCCTTGCAGAGTAGAGAAAACGTCCTTGTCGACACAGAGGAAGCAGCGATACCAGACTCAGATGGACAGCGAGGGGCCTGTACAAGATGAGGCACAGACTGGGGCCTGCTGAAGGCCCCCCTGCAGCCCCTCACCTGCATGTGACCCAGGGCAGTCTTGGTCAGGGTGTGCAGCACTTGGTACCCTGGGCAAAGGCACAGAGGAGGACTGCTCTGGAAACACTATTTGCCCAAAAAGGGTGGAGTTGGTTTTCCTCTGCTGGAGGCCACCACCGACCTCTAAGAGGCAGTTGTGCAACCAAGTACCTGGGAATCCAGAGGGGCTGTGTGGTCTGGAAAGACTCCCATGACATGAGCCACCCTTCTCCTGCGCCTATGGAACACAGGGAGGCAACAGAGCACTGTGTCGAGTGGTACTGCAGACAGGACAGGACTAACTGTGCCAGTGACATCATTGAGCACCAGAGGGAGGAGCCAGACGATGATAAGGTCTTCCTGGTGGGCACAGACTGGGCATGGGGGCCAGCATCCAAACTCACCTTCCCTGCACTACAGGCCTGAGCGCTGCTTGGTACCATTTTGAGGTAGCATGCCTGCCTTCCAATAATCTGGTAGAAGAACTTGACACCTCACTGGGCTACAGCCTCAGAAGCGAGGCTCCAGCTCCAAGAAAGGTGGAGGGTAATGGGCACAACCCAGACATAGGAGAGCTGGAATCCCAACTCTACCATGTACTAGCTGTGTGACCTTGGGCAAGTCACTTAACCACTCTGGGTCTTTGATTCCTTATCTGTAAAATGGGAATCGTCCCAATAAGGACAAAACAAGACTACAGGCATACAACAAATGACTGTCCAATTCATTTTCCTCCATTCATTTTTTTCCCCTTTACCTGGATAAATTTTCAAGTCTACCACAAATTTATTCCCCAAGGAGCACAAGTCTCCATACAGGGCCACCCTATCACAAATCAGAAGTGACTTCTGACTCAAGGACAGCAGTGGCAAGACACTTCAAGGCTCAGGCAGGGGAGGAAACACACCCTTCATTTGACTCAGACCCACAGAGCTGCTCTAGTGATAAGAGCCCAGGGCAAACTGCTCGGATGAAGCAGGCATTTACCAGGAGACGGGGTGGGGAGGGCACGGGGACGGATGTGACAAGGGCTTCCCCATGTGTGTCCACGTCTTCCAAGTCCTTTTACTTGAACTTGACAGAACGAGTGCTTCTTAAACTATACTAAAGTTATGGCTCCTGCTCCAGTGGGTGATCTTTCCAAGAAAGGCTCACAGGCAGCTAATCATCCGCTGGCCTCTGCTTGGGGCAAGGCAGCTGGAGCTGGTCTCGCACTGCCCTACTGCCTCTGTCACACAGGGTGGGGTGGGGTGCTGGTGTGTGTGCCCAGGCCTGTAATCATTGAGGACAATATACAACCTGCAATACTGTGCCAATGGCCTTAGGAGAAAACCTCTCCT
The DNA here is from genome assembly GCF_902686455.1 of Sciurus vulgaris. Taxonomy (NCBI): domain Eukaryota; kingdom Metazoa; phylum Chordata; class Mammalia; order Rodentia; family Sciuridae; genus Sciurus; species Sciurus vulgaris. Next base: position 66,441,949 of record NC_136476.1, read on the forward strand.
GACGGATGGCTCCAGGCCTGGCCTGGTGCTTTCATTTCACTAACAACACCCTGACACCTCCTGCTGGGCTGCTGAGCCTGATGGCACAGCTCAGCCCTCAGGGGAACACAGGCCACAGGCTATGCCGGTGAGGTCTGTCCCTGGCCAGAGCTGACAGGCTGCTGCCACACTCCCTAAGCCATGGCCACCCCATGGCAGTCCCTGTGGGCCTGATCCATCACAGAAACAGGGATAGGAAGCACTGAGCACTGTATGTGACTCAGATGGCTATGAATGACACTATCATCACCTCCACCACCAGTGCCTGCAGACCACACAGGAGGCACCCTTCAAAGTCCCTGGGGTCTCTCCAAATCATTCTGTACTTAGTGATCGTCTGCCATATGTCAAACCCCATTAGACAGTAGGATTTCAGATGACTCCGGAACAGAAGTTTCAGGTAACAGGAGTTTCCTGTCTTTGAGTGAAAACATGGCAAAATACATGTACTAAAAATACCAACATAGAAAATGTGTACATGACTGATCAGACTTACATATCTTAAAAATCCACTCAAAACTCATAGACAGAAACTCTGGTGGCCTGTGGGTGGCAGGACAGGGGGTTACTTCCTTTTCTACTTGCTTGATTATTGTGCTGTTGCCCTGATATTCTGTTAATAAGCATGTACTAATTTCATAATTTGAAAAAAACTTCTTGGATCAACTTTTAAAAATTGGTAGAACACAAAAGTGGGAAGCCAAATCTTGTTATGGTATTCACAAATACTAATTACGAATGAACACCTCATAATTCATCCTCCAATAGAAGCCCATAAACACACTGATCAACGCATCCATGGCATATGCCTATCTGATGTGCTAATGAAATCCCCCATATACGCAGCTACACTTCATTCTTCTCTTAATTAGCACTAGGGACCTTAGCAAGTGCTTCCTATGCATCTTAATCCACAATCCACCAATGCATCCCGGGGAGGAACAGCCCGTGTTGACAATCCAGCAGGCAGACTTCTTGCCATTCAGACCCTGCCCACGTGTTGATGACCTGCTGCAACGCTTCTGGCCTGAACTCTGAAGGAGCCACATTCAGACCCTCCGTTACTGCTGCTGCTTCCGGCACCTCTCGGCCCAGAGGCCCTTGCAGGCTGTCTCCTCCACAGGAGCCCCGCTCTTCCTCCACCACTCGCTGCTGCCACCACCCACCCTAGGAAGCAGCCTGTGACTCAGCTCTGACTCCTCTCTCAACACCTAAGTCTAATCACCAGGTCTGTCTCCCTGTACTACCAAGGCTGGCTTTTGGGGTGTACTCATAACCACCTGCCCTATTCAGCTCCCTCAGCTGCAGTCCCAGTCCCACTCCAACCCCTTCTTCCCTTACAGCCAGCGTGGTATGAAGTTCATGCTCTTTAAGTGGGGTCTGAGGCTGTCCACCTAATGGGAGTCCTGAATTTCACTCTGCCATATTGTTCAACTGTCGTGGTACTGGGATGGATCCTAGGGTCCTGCACATGCTAGGCACACGTTCTCACTGGGCTACACCCGGCCCCTCTCTGCACTTCTGTTTTGTGCCTCGGTTCCTTGAGTCAAGCCCTTTCCACATTTCCCTGTGGCCCTGCCTCTTCCAAGTGTCCCAGGTGTCTTTGCTGCTGATGGAACTGCTCTGTCCTCTGCATCTGCCTCCCTCACTGGACTGCAAGCTACTTGGGGACACAGATCATGTCATATTCATGTATATCCTGGGACAAAGCAGAGCACCAGGCCTAGCACACAACAGATACTCATTTATTGAAATGAAAAGTAGTAACATTAAAATGCTGATTACTACGAAAGATTAATGTACCTTGTAGACAGAGAGCAGCTAATTCCACGGCCGTTTCATAGGGGCATTTCAATCTTGAAAAAAAAAAGGAAAGAAATTAATTCTAAATATGAAGCTATATACCCATAACTATATAAAATGCTGGTAAAACCATTCTTCAAAAGGCAGTGATATCTAAGCAATGATTTTTGTTCTTAGTTTATATTTTTGCTCTCTGTATTAAAGAATGCAAACTGACTTATACTACAAAGTTCCCAAAGTCAGTTCTCATGAACTGGCAAAATAACCCAATCTAGGTCTACTTTTCATCAATCACATGGGCAACTTTATTGAATTTGGCAAGAATGGGGAAGTTTGGAAAACTGAATGAAAAGCCTTTCCTTTGCCTTATTATTTTAAAAACTTATTTTCAGTTTATCATATGGATAAAGTACATGCATCTTTTCAAGCTGTCTTAAATCTCTGAAACAAGGTTACAGTGTTAAAAGTCAACACATGGACACCATAACTAATACTGGTGCACTCGGCTAGATTCTAACCAGGATAACTGAGGCACAGCCACAGAAGGGTGTTAATGCCAATCTGGTGATCTCATTCATACTTATCATTTCATAGTTAGTTAGAAAAATAATAATGACATACATTGGTATAGCACTTCATAGTTTTCAAAGCCTTTTCACATACATTATTTGAGCTGGTCAATGCATCAAGTTTGTAAAACTTGGGTATGACCAGTGTCCCCCCATCTCCCATTTCATAGATGAGGAAATAAGCATTCAGGGGTCTTGCCCAAGGTCATCCAACCAGGACTAGAACCCTGTTCTGCTTTGAAGTATAGCAAATCAGGCAGAAATGCATGTAAACTGCAAAGTACTGTACGAATGCAGGGTGCCGCCATTAATATTTTTCTAAACTAAAGACAATTTCTACAGTCACAAGGCCTTTAGTATGAGGAGCACAGTATGGAGAGAGAGATAAAAATATACACACACTTAAAACACGAACGCTAACCAAAGGTCTATATTGCATGGTTGAATAAGGCAAATGTATACACTGTACAATCGACTTGTTCTACAGAGGATATTCCACTGAAATTTTTATAGTGCATAGTCTATTGAGTTTGCAAATTCCAAAATTACATTTTAAATTTCCTTTGGCTTACATTTGGAATCAGAATGGACTCTTGTCGGTAACATCAGGTATTACTTCTCAGCCTGAATATAGCCTTAGTTTTTCATGTAATAGAAAATATTTAATACCTATGCTGAAAAATGACATTGTAAAAGCTCTGACTGTTGAAATATCTCATCTTTAAAAGAAACTAATATTGCATGCGAAATCAACCACTTCGGAACTAATAATGCTTCTTGTGCTCAATAGTCTTTGTGCGTAGCCAGAAGCCTAGTATTTAAAAACCATTTTTAAGATGGGAAAGGAAATGAGATGAGATGTCTAAGCCTCTTTCTATCCAAATCAGAACACAACCTCTTTCCATGACTTCAACGTGGATGGTGACGAATGAAAGTTTTTGACTGCCCAAATGCTTGTACGTGTATACATACTAATAACGTATCTTGCTTGCAAATACGACAAAAGCCATTATGAATGGGCAGTGATGTGATCAGGGAGTGAATTATTCCCAAATACACATCACTTAAGATATTAAATGCTCTTGGAAATGCTTCAAGCCATATAGTAATCATTTAAAATAGGATGATAATGACAGCGATACAAGTATTAAACTCACTTTACAATGCCTGGTGCACTTTTTTTTGAATTTTGGAAAGGGAACAAGGGTAAAAGAGTTAAAACAGTGAAATATTTTGAAATACATTATATGCTCTATATCCTGGGTTAAGAGTTAGAACAAAAACATACTTACTTTCCAGAAAGAATGTCATGCCTGAGTTGTAAAACAAACAGGTACCTGACAAACATATACAAAAGTTAACAGAGGGTAACCCTTTCCCAGCCGCCTCCAATCCCCAACTTCCCCCACAGATCCTGCCCTGCACACAGCCTGGGGTTTTGCATTGCCAAAAGGGAGTCCAAATCAAATGGTGGAAGCATCTCCTCTTGGGCCACCAGGAAGACATCCCAGAACCTAGCTAGGCAGTGCATGTAGGGAGTCCGTAAGATACTTGGAGGATGGAACAAGGAACAGTGAGGCATCTAAGGAGGCCTCCACAACTCCTCTGATGCTTAAGAAGCGAGCCAAACTGGCCTACGGAACTGGGCACACAGGCATGCAATGTGTCCACTAAAACAGGCAGGGGGAGCTACTGGATTAGGCCTGGGCCAGCTCCACCTGGCAGACTGCAGAATCACAACAAGTTTGCAGCTGACTGCATTCTGTGATCAACAGCCTGAGCTTTTCTCTCTGATGCAGCCTAACCGCAGACTGTCTTTAAAAAAACAAAACAGGCACACAAACACACACTCAGCCGCATACATGGGGGCACACACACGCAAGAAAGACTCTGGAATTGGACTGCAACAGGTTACACGGAGAACAAAAAATGAGGAGGAAGGCAGAAAATCACACAGGTGAGGCTTATGTAGGTAAAAGAAATGCCCTGGCTTCAGCAGGTTTTTTTTTTTTTTTTTTTTTTTTTTTTTTACCAGGAGGATGTGGGCATCAGTACCACTTGCAGCGCTTTGTAAAAACCAAAGCAGCCTACGCTCTACTCCATACCTACAGTCAGGAATCCTACAAGCAAGAGTGGTTCCCAGGAATCTGATTTGTTCAAAAGCTTCCCAGGTGTTTCTGATTCACACAGCCTGGCTTAAAAACCGCTGGCTTTGGTGACAGTGAGAAGCAGCATGTTTCATAAAGGGCTCTGAGGAGGAACACTGGAGTAATTTAATTTGTTTGAAACTTGGAAACAATGCAGGCTGTCACTTTCTGTGGAATGGACACAGGAGAAGGTGGGTGACCCAGAAATCAAATGGGGGCGGGGGACGGAAGATTCTAGTACATTCCAGGATGTTCCTGTTTCCCAACAGGTGCTTGACCATAATTGACTTTACTTCTAAAATTCAGGATACTAACTGTATTCATGTCAAGGGGAAGACAGTACTGACATGGCCAGAACTAGGTAAACCTAACGTCACAATCTCCGTGGGCCCATTCAGCAGGGGCAATGGTGACAATGGTCAGTCTTAAAGCACTACTTAGGAAGTCGTCCCCACACTCATGGCCACCACTGTGGACCACCCAACTGAATACATGTCACCACTACAATCCATCACACAAAATACTCTGACAAGGAGGCCCTGGGGGTATCAAAAGCAGAAGGCTGGTAGAGAATTTCACTGAGAGAGGGTAGCTGGCAGGGAACACCTCACTTGCAATGCTAAGTACGTTCTCCTGGCTTCTACACTGCTCCTAAGTCCAAGAGACAGACACACACAGGCAGACGCATCATATAAGAACTCAGTGGGGCTGAAAGGTGACATGAAAGGATTCTAAGAACTCTGCTGTAATTAGTGCGGCAGGCTTTAAGGGAGGGAGTCTTCCACTGTAACCATCAAGAGAATATTTTGCAGTCCCTTAAAAATAAGAAGGCAATTCTGAACTGAGAAACACTCTCCCAATACCTGCCTTCCGTTTCTGTAAAATAAAATTCCATAGAACAACAAATCAATTTACCCATGGTCCAAGGAAACAGAAACATGACAAAGAAAAGCAGTCTAATTTCAATTAACAAAGAAAAACATCAAATGAAGCAAAGTTGTGGATTTTCAACAGAATACAGAAACCCAGGACAAAATGCTAAGAACTCATGCTCAGAAATACAGACAGTGGATGGAAAGGGAGGCAAACCCATGACTTAGAAGATCCACAAATGCTATAGAAAGCTAGTGTTACACCAGGCAAAACCCTCTGCATTATGTCCTTACCTTGTAAACTCTTCTCGAAGATTGTTCGGTTCTGAGGAATAGTATTTAACTCGAAAGTGCAACACATAGGCAGGTCCAACTAAACATTTGGAGGTAGAAGGTTGAAGATGTTTTCCCCACAGAATGGACAAAAGGAAAAACACGTTAAATCTACAGCACATCCATCACCCCACGTGGGAGGGCACAACTGGGCACACAACACCAGTACATTCTTTTCAATCCCCATCTGGAAAACCGAAATGGACTTTCATGTTGCCTAGGATAGTTTAGCTGGTAACCTCATTTGGGCAGAAAACCTTAAGGCTCCTGATGAATTACTAAGAGCTGGCATTTTACTTTTACCTCTGATGCCAAGATGCTCCAAACTGATAACCTACATTTTTACAAAGTACAAAGTGGGTTAAAGGAAAGCGTTCTGCCATCTAAAAATAGAGTAAAGAAATACCTTAAGACATTTTTAAGAGAATAAAGGTTTCTTTAAATGACCCAAGCATAAACAACATAGAGAAATGTGTACTGCACCTGTAAAGGGGTGAGCTGGACCCTGCTACCAAAGAGCCTGCCTACTCTCCATTCCGAGTCTGCTTTGTAACTCATTAGGAAGAGAATCTAGCAGTTGCAACACCATGTTTCTGAATAGCACATTAGTCAGTTCTCACTGGCAGAGGTGTCTGATTTCCAATGAGAACATAGCTGGGTTTTAAACAGTCACTAAAAACTCAAATTCAAATGTTTAAGCTCTAATCTTTGGCCAGCTTTAAGAAACTAAGAATCGTCTGTTTTAAAAAAACAGGCTTCCCAGCTATAATGAATACTCAAAACCCTCAAAACTTTGGCAAAGGAGTTTACCCACAAATAAAAGGAATAAATGATTAGGTTAAATTCTGTTTACTTACTTTTCATCTGCTTTTTTATGGGTTTGGAATGATCCAGCCAGTGCTGAAAGAAAAGAAAACGTTTTCTTTAGGAATAGTTCATCGACAGGGTTATAAGCTCTCATAGTTACCCCCACCCCTTTACAAACTTCAGCAATTCTACCCACCCAAACCACTGGCTGGATCAGGCCACGAGTTCTTTGGTGGGAATCTGCAAACTGCTTGATGTGGTACTGAAAACTTTGTGCTTGTGCACCGAAGTGCCTTGTTCTGTGAGGAACGATTTCCATAAGCCTTTGAAAGAGGTACCTGGAAGCACTTAAAACCCCTGACTTAACTGATCTGTAAAGTTCCTTCGAATGCGAGGAGTCATGACTACCTTTTCCTTGAGTTTTTCACATTACCATCTTCTCCAAAAATTCCATGCCTCCATTAATCTAGAGAAAAGTACCAGCTACAATGCAGAGAATCCCCTTTCCTACTTCAGGGGCCTGTCACCCTAAACTCTCAAATTAGAGAGCTAAAGTTCAAGTCCCTTTTCTTTTACCAGGAAATCAACCCACACCACAGATGGAAAGACAGCAGAAATCTGCCTAAGATAATTTTGCTGGAGCCAATGACAGAATTTCAACTTCCTCTAGTTTTTATCAGAACTTCTTCAGTCTTTTTTTGTTTTGTTTTGTTTTTTGGCTTTTTTGCAGTGCTGGGGATTGAACCCAGGGGCTTGTGCATGCGAGGCAAGCACTCTACCAACTGAGCTATATCCCCAGCCCTACTTCAGTCTTATCTAAGGATTGCAAAACCCTTTTCCTCAAATAAAGGGGTCTCTATACTGGTAAAGCTGAGGACACTATAGTTCTAAGGAAGCCTCCCAAGGAAAGCTATATTTAGGAACATTATACGGATGTTCCTCATCTTATGATGGGGCCATGCCTGGATAAATTATCGTAAATTGAAAACACTGTAGGTTGAAATTGCATTTAATAATCCAACCTCCTGCACATCATAGCTTAGCAACGCAGCACGCTGTCGAGTATCAGTTGTTTACTCTTGTGATTGCGTGGTTGCCTGGGAGCTGAGGCTTGCTGCCACTGCCTGGGACCTGGAGAGATTACTGTTATCAAGTATTGCTAGCCCCATAAAAACTCAACATTCAAAACCCGAGGTTCTGTTTCTCCTGCATGCCTAGTGCTTTCGCACCCTCCCGACAGACAACACAAGTCAGGGACCATCTGTGCCGCAAGCCCCTTGGTACACACAGTCCCTGGAGGCCAGGAATCCTGCACCCATTATTTGTGTACTTCCTGTGATAGGCACAGGTGTGGTACTAGGCAGGCCATTATTAGATGGAGAAATAAATACATGTTAAATATGAATTCTGTTTTAAGTGACGTAAGCTAGGGATGTAACCCAGCACTTTAAGCAAACTTGGTGCATGCCAGAACATCAATGTTAGAAAATCAGTTGGAGTGACACCACCAGAGTAGGTTTCTTGCAAGCTCTTCAGAACCAGCGGCCATTCTGCTGACAGCCAGAGACTTTCAGAAGCAGTCGAAGCCCTGTACCTTCTAATAATGAGAAAGGGCGGGGCTTAATGAGTACAGGGTACTCTACCCCAACCACAGAGCCCATTGTGTCTGTGTGGGAGGAGGGGGCCGGGAAACACAAAAGCAAATAACAGACGAATTATAATACAGTAAGCCGGAGAGCAGTGCACAGCAGAACGTGGGCTTCTGTCATCTCCACTCCCGGCTAGGCAAGCGTGTAATAAAAGAGGCAGATCACCGCAGTGGGATGCATATCTCAAAAGCACACGTACAGGATGCTTTATCTCACTGTTAATAGCTCTGAATTGGAAATGACCTAAATGTCCATCAACAAAGATGGATTAAAAAAATGGCTCATCCATGTAATAAAATACTATTTCAAACTGATGTAGGCCTATGTTTATTGATATGTGTCAAGAAATCCACAGCACAATGTTAGATTCAGAAAAAAATCAGGTTGGTCCCATTTATGTGAAATTATTATTTTCTATCAAGATATGTCCAGAAGGATAGGGGTTGCTTTTGGATAGGGGGGCTGTGAATGTCATTTACTTTTACTCCTCTCTCTCTCTTTTAATTTAATGAGATGATTACTTGCAGGGGGTGCTGCTTTCTCACTTCTATACTCATGTACCATTTGCCCACCAGGCAGTTTTTGATAATGTGTTTGCCTCATGAGCATTAGATATCATCGCTACACTCAACCAGGCTCTGATAGCCCCACCCTTTGCTCTAGCAGGACAGACAGACTGGAGATAAGCATATTTACTTGCCAGGCACAGTGGCACAGGCATGTAATCCCAGTGACTCAGGAGGCTGAGGCAGGAGGATGGTAAGTTCAGAGCCAGCCTCAGCAACTCAGCAAGGCTCTCAGGCACTTAGTGAGACCCTGTCCCAGATTTTAAAAAAACAAAAATAAACAGGGCTGGGGATGTGGCTCAGTGGTTAAGCACTCCTGCATTCAAGCCCCTGCATTCAACCCCTGGAACAACAACAACAACAACAGAAAAGCATATTTACTCTCCTGCCAAGTATCATGCTAATGGCTATGACTAAATCTGTCCTTAAATGAATTCGCCATTACCATGTAAAGAAAGTTCTCCCTGCAACCAGTCTCAGCAGCCCCCTGGCGCACAGCTCAGAGAGCTCAGAGGAGCTGACCCGTTCTCTTTCCTTTTTCAAATGTTCTTACAGCCATGCCAAGCAGATCATGTTTACCCCTACCTCCCCTCTCCCCTGTCTACTGTCAAACTCGAATCTCCACCCAAGTCCAATCTGTGTGGCTTCCTTGGCAGAGGTTCTCAGTGCTGGCTGTGTGCATGCCAATCACAGAGAAACTTTCAAGAAGTCAGTACCCAGAACTCACCCAAGACTCATTAACGGGAGTCTCAGAGCATCCATGTTCTATAAGAACTCCTAGTGTAACCATTACATATTCAGAATTGACGTTTTCTGCATCAGCTCCTACCCAGGAAGAGGCCCCGATGATCCTGAATCATTTGCAACCCCTCTGAAAATAACTATTTTGAGTTCTGCACAATCTCAAACAATTTCAGGTTTTATGGGCCAGTCCAAGAGGTGAAGTGGCTAAATGTCCATGGTTGGGGTTATCACGCAGACAGACCATGGTGAGATCCTCAGGCCAGATGTTCCCATGGGCAACAGACTGCTTTACCCTAGGGCTACATTACTAGTGGATGTTCCTTGTCCACCGTGGGGCTGGATTCCAGCCTTTCTGCCAGCATCTAGGTCTGTGAAAAGCCTGGGGCTCACCAAGCTAAGAAAGAAATCAGAAAATGGCTTCATTTTGGAAACTCAGAGTGGGTTTTGATGGCTCACATCAGAGGTGTGTAAGGAACCCAGTCATAATCCTAAAACGAGCGATGATAAAACCTATCTTGTATCCAACTAACTCAAAATGACCTGACTTTCTTCACAGCTACAGGAGCTCGCCAAGCTCTGATCACTCATATTTTATCCCACAAGACCCCCTGTGACTTGAATACTGGAACAATGAAAGCCCGATGTGGCATTTAGTAAATTGCAACCTATGTGTGACTTTGAGGACTGTATTCAGTAGCAGCAGGACCTGTCTGGGATGTTCACCTGTGTCCTGGCTAAATATAACCAGGCCACCCGTCAGTAAAGGCCAAGGCAAATGGCACCAGTCCTCTCAATAGACCATTAAACCAGTCACTGCAGACAGACAGATGCACTTCTGAGTTCAAATGGCAAAACATTTAACTCAAACACACTAACGGTGTTAGCAAGGTAGCTTCTGATCTGAATTCGTCATCCCAGTCCATCTGGCAAAGTCCTTCCCATAAATCAAGATGTGTGAGATGATCCTGGCAAAGCCCATCTGTTCTAATAGTATATTAGTCCTGGAAATATGACACACACAAGGCTGAGGTAGAATTTAATGGTCTACACAGAAGCACTGGAACCACAATGCCTGAGAGAAGCCCAGGGGTTAAAGAGGGTCTAAAATCCCTGTTTCAACATTCCCAGAGCCCTTACCATTAAGCCTGAGCGATGGAGCTCAGAACAGGATTTCTAGTGTCTGTAGAATCTCTTGACTTACAAAGAACATCTAGATTGTAGTTAAAGTAGAGCTGGAAGGAATCTGAAGAGGTAATCGTACCCAAAGGGTAGACAGAAGGAAAGGGGAGGACACTTCTGGAGTCCACTGTGTCATACACATCACCTCACTGGGCCTCAGAGCAGGTGGAGGTGGCCCTGAAGAGGCTGTGGGAGGCATGTCCCTATAAGAGGGGGAGGCAGGATTCCAACCCCCACTGGGGTCGGCACCACTGCTCCAGGACTCCACAGCACAAACCACCTGAAAACACCCTTTCTACCACCTAGGATGAGTGCAGCCCAGAGACTCACACCAGCTACTTGAGGTTCTTCCTTGGGGGTCTGTCTAAGTCAGTTGTGGAGATCCCTTCCACTCAGCACTGGTATTTGCACGTAGGCAGGAAAACACTCCCTGGCCTCTCTCACTGCCGGCATTTAGATAGGCCACTGGAGGCCTGTGGCACTGATCCATTTGACACTTCTTTGTACTATCAGGGAAGGAGGAACAGACCAGAATTCAAGTCCCAGCTCTACTACTTCCTGGTGTGTGGCCACCAGCAAGGGGTCCATCCTGAGCCTGAGCTTCCTCAGTCATGAGCTGAGCTGCCCCAACACTTTGGAAGGATGAACTGAGCGTCCACAGCAATTGTATCGTTCAAGCAGACAGAATGATAGGTCTGATTTTCTTCAGGTAACACAGATCCCGCCCAAGAGCCTTATACTCTCCCACTGCCTTCCCCTCTACCTACCCTGAGCACTTACTCATTTCTTTATTTTTTTTCTTTTGTGGCGCTGGGGATTGAACCCAGGGCTCTGTGCACGTGAGGCAAGTGCTCTATGCACAAGTTACCCCTGCAGCCCTGCTCCTTTTCCTCCTACAGTCACATCTGAAACGGCAGGAGCACCCAGCAGTGCCCTCTGTACAAGCAGCAAATGTGATGGCCTTCCTAGCAATAAGCAGAGGGAGACCAAGGGAGCTGGAGTCCCGCGGCACCCACTACGCCTTTCCAGGAGCCACCGTCCTGTGTGTCGACCTCAGCATGCAGCCCTGGGTCTATGCTGCAAAGCCTAGAGGAAAAACGTACGCAAGCTTCAGACAAAGGCCCTGACTGATTTTTTTTCTGAATTCCTTGCTGCAAAATATACTGCTATAAAAAGCTCCCTATTCCTATTGGGAAGGGGCTTAGGAGAGGGATTTAAGGTGGTCACATCAACTCAGCAGAACACCTGCCCCTGAGAAGAGGAGGGAGACTCCAGCTTGGAAGGGCTGTTGTTATAACCCCCACACAAGAGCACCACCTGGCAAACCCCTCTCCTGTTCTGTGGACCCCATCAGGTTCACTTTCTCTCTGGTACCATGTTCATCTTGTTGGTGACACAGGCTCTCTCTCCTCCAGGCTCACACAAAGGCCAGTCTCCACTAGACCACTGATCACGACGTACTCCAAGGGACTACTTGTCTCTGTGTCCCCCACCAGAACGTGGCAGGCAGGGGCAGAGTCCAGCTCATGTCTGCAATGACAGAGCTTGGCACTGGGTAAATTCCAAGACAAAGTTGGCAAGTGCTCTTTCTGTGTGTGTGCGCGCGCACACATGCACACATGCATGTACCATGTGTGACACAGAACCAGTACAGTTTGGTGGAATGTGCTGGGTTTTGAAATGAGACCAAGTGGAATGAATCCTGGTATTGTCCTTATTTTAACCTTTACAAGGTTCTTAATGTCTCTGAGTTGCAAATTCATCACCTGTAAAATGGGTCTGCTTTATAGATCAGTCATGAATGTCAAATGAGAGCTCTACAAAGCCTTTAATTCAAAGCCTGGTTCAAGGTGGAGCTCAGTAAACAGCAGACCAGGACCAGGTAGTGTGAAAGCTGGAGGGGCATGAAGGCCAGAGCCCTTGGCTGGAAGAAACAAGCTTTGATATGCAAATCGCACTCCCAGCCCCTGCTCTGAGGTGTACCAAAGTGAGATCCACAGAGTGGGCCCTGGAATGGCCTTCCCTTCTGACAACGAAAAAAGGGAAACAGGAGGGCCCAGCTGCAATTGCTAAAAATAGATGATGCCAACAGGCTTTGATGGTTGCTTCACGGCTGGGCAGGGCACTATGGAAACCAGGCCTGGCTCTTTCAAGAAGCTGGAGGTACAAGCTGGGTATACAGACAGCTGTGCCCAAAGCCCTCCTACCAACGGCTGGCCCTCATGTCAGGGGCTACGTGAGAGTGTACGCATGGGGAAGAGCCTCCACTGTGGAGCAGGAAGCCAAAAGCCAAGTGGACCATTCCCTTTTGGGCTCCCATCTGTTAGCCTGCTTTCCCCAGAAACATCCCCAGGACATCCAATCCCTTCCTGGCCTTGTGAAGACTGATGTCACCCCAGCAGCCATCTCAGCAGATTCTCTCAGAGGGGTCTTGTTTACATGTGCTGTCATTTCTCCCACACGCAGCACAGGCTCACACAGTCCAGCTACCATACCCTTCCTGGTGTGCCCACCTGTGGGAAGCCATCCTCATGGAGCAGAATCAGACGAGGCTGAGCCGTGGGACGCAGAGGCCTGGCCTCTAGGAACTGCCGGGAAGCATGTCGCGCTGCATGGGAGTGGTTCCCTGTTTCCTTCTGGAATTTTCCCCCTAAGAGGATGGCTCCCATAACTCCACCCTATCCTGTCCATCACAGAAGAAGCTCCTCCTGGTCCTTGCCCTCTTTATCTGCATTTTATAAATAAAGCAGAATTGGGAGACCTAGTTGTTGTAAGAGGCCAGAGCAGGTATGGCCAGACTCGTCTCATAAAAAGAGTACTGGCTCTCGTGTGTTTATTGAGTAGATAAGTTTTGTGGGTTATACATAGAAAAACCATCAACATCCTCCTCTGGCAGTTAACCCTTTCCTCCTCCACGTGGTACGTGGCAGAGAGGGCCCTGACACCCACCTAAGAGGACTCTGGCTGCTGGCAGCCAGCCCAGTTAGGGAGAGGAGCATTCTATGGTTTGGATGTGTCTCTCAGAGGTTCAGGTGATGGAAGCCTGGTCCCCAGTTGGCGAGACTGAGGTGGTGGAGCCTTTAAGAGATGGGGCCCACCGCAAGGAAGTCAGGTTACAGAGGCTCCATCTCATAATGCCTGTGTGGTGGGAGTGGGGCCGGTCTCTCCGGACTAGATTAATTCTTCAGAGACTGGGTTACTGGAAAGCAAGGTCACCTCATGCATGTGGCTCCTTCTGCATGCAGTCACTTCCCTTTCTACTTCTCTGTCATTATGTGATGTAGTCAGAAGGCCCTCACCAGAGGCCAACCAGATGGGGCCAGCCAATTCTGCCTGGTCTCTCAGCCTCTAAAACTGAGATAAATAGATTTTTTTTCTCTCTCTCTCCCCCTTGCAGTATTTGGGATTGAACTCAGGATACTCTACCACTGAGCTATATCCCCAGCCCAGCCCTTTTTACTTTATTTTGAGACAGGGTCTTGTTAAATGACCCAAGCTGGCTTCAAATTTGCAATCCTTCTGCCTCAGCCTCCCAAGTCACTGGGATTACAGGTGTGCACCACCACATCCAGTTAAACAGACCTCTTTGGAAAGTACTCAGCCTCGGGTATTGTGTTATAGCAACATAAAATACACTAAGACAGAGCCCTACACCCATGTCCCAGATTATAATAAACCTTTTCTCCTCCTACTCACTGGGCTCCTCAATTTCCCTGAGAAACAAATGTTAGTCCACTTTACAGATAGGCACAGACTCAAGAGCACAGTGCACAGTGCACCAGAATGAACACATACAACTGAAATTACAAAACCCAGGTTTGAGTCCAAGTTGTGCTAGTTACTAAGTGACTTGCCAAGGTCTAATGGCTTTGGTTTCACTATCCAGAAGATGGAAAGATTTGACAAATGTTGCTCTGAAGGTCCCTTCGGAGGCTGAAGTAGAAGGTGCCACGTTGCTTGCCTTGTACCCAGAAGTCACCAAATTAAGAAAAGGGAGTCCTAAGCCTTAGGATCTAGCCACGAAGGTTTGTTTATATATTCAAATAGGAAACTTGAGGCTATGTGAGCAAACTGCCACAGAAGGCAAATAGGCTCCAGGTTTACATAGAGGAAAAACACCCCGGGAGCTGGGCACATGCTTCATGAATAGGGGACAGGTGAGATGGCTTGAAGACAGCAGGAGTTTAAGCAGGGCGAGAGGGCATTCCAGGGAGAGGGACAGTCATGCCACGCACAGAGTAGGGTGGGCCACCAGGACACGGCCTGTAATGATGCCAGCCAAGAAGTCCAAGGGTGACAGAAAGGGCCTGGCCTCGAAGGTGACAAGCATGCCGCACCTGCCACTGCAGGAAGAGGAGTCCGTCACGTTCAGAAAGCGAGATGCTGGAGAGCCTACGAAACCTGGAAAGGATGCCTGGTCCCACTGGGAACATCCCTCCTGCTGCAAGTGACCGGACAACGACAGAGGAGCACAGCAAAGTCTTTGGAAAGAGAGTCATGTCCACAGCTTGGGAAGCTGAGTGGCTGAAGAGGGGTCACCCAGGGATGGGACATGCTGGCAAGACAACAGGCACTTGCTCAATGGCAGCCATGGTGGACCCCTTCTCCTCCCCAACTAAAGGGGCAAGTACACCTGCCTCCCCCTCAGACTCAAAAAAATCACTGACCCCGAGAACCGGAAGAGCTCTTAGAAAACAGGTCCAAGAACCCTGTTTTACGGATGAGGCCAAGGCAGAAAAGGTGGCCTATCTGAAGCCCACCAGATGAGTCAGCAGCAGAGCCAGGAACAGGGTCCAGGCCTGACTCCTGAGCCAGGGCTGTAGATATTCTGAAGCCACAGAAAGCACGTGCTTTATGACACACAGAAGGCAGAATGGAGAGGAGGCCCAGGGAGGAGGGCTGAAGGGATCTGATGCTGGGACGGCTGGAGGATGCTGAGCAGAGAGAGAACTCTGATTGTGGCACTCAGGAAGCAACTGGAAGTGGGACCAGGGTGCAGATGCAGACAGAAAGCACAGGAACAGGCCAACTCCTTTCTCTTGAGATGGGACGGGGAGAGAAAGAGAGACACTTGGAGGTACAGGGCAAGAAAACAGCAGGTGAGGACAGCTGCTGGACAGACTTGGTGGGGACTGAAGGTCGTGGTCACAAATTAGAAAGGGAGCTCTGAGGGGCTGGGGATGTGGCTCGGTGGGAGAGCGCTTACCTAGAAAGGGAACCGCGGGCACCCGGCATCCCCAGAGGGGCTGACAAGGCTCCAAGCTCAGGTCGAGGGCTTGGACTTTGCTGATCTTGTCATCTCTGCAGGTGCCAAAAGGCACAGCAGTGACTCTCCAGCACTGCTTGGCAGCCCAGGAGAAGCCACAGAGAAAACAGATGGGCCCGCAAGTGAAGGGGAGGCCAGGGAGCAGACATGGGCAAGTGAAGGGGAGGCCAGGGAGCAGACATGGGGCAGGAGAACCAAGGGCTGAGGGAAGACACAGGTGAGGGGGCCGAGGCTCGGCTCAGGCAGGGAGGAAGGCGAGGGCGGCAGGAGGCTGGGAAATGGGAACAGGCAGGAGGGGACACTTCAGAGCCAAGACCAGAGGGAGAGGGGCCAGAGAGATGGAATCAAGGGACAATACCATCAAGTGGGGAACGGCAGAATTCTGGATCTGGGAGTGGGAACAGGACCCAAAAGAAATCTGTGTGCAGTTTGCTTAAATAAAAGGCAACTGGGCCCAGAATACTCGGAAAGGTCAGCAGCTAGAATCCTGAGGCTGCCTGGGGGAAGAAAATAACTAAGACACAGAGGCCCCAAGGGATATAAAGGACAGTCCCGAGGCCAGAGGGCAGGGCCCTGGGCTGCTCAACTTCAAGGAAGCAGAACCGGATGGGAGGCTGAGACAAAAGCAGGGATGCACCTCCCGGGGCCACAGTGAGAGTCTCCAGCTGAGGAACAGGGAATAAATCGGGCTGTAAGCCAAGCAGGCAGTAGCTGCTGTGGGTAAGGGCAGACAGGAAGTCCTGAAGGTGCAGAGGTGGCGGGTGCCCAGGGGACCACCTGGGAGGTCCACCAGGAGGCGCTCGAGCCAGGGGCACTTCCCTCCAGACTCCACTCTATTGCCGAGGGCTCAGCACCTCACTGACATTCTCCAGCAGCCCCACTGACCAGTCTGAGCAGCTTTGGGTGACAGCTGTCACGTGTGGTCCCCCAGAAGTATCAGGCAACTATCTTTTTTTTTTTTTTAGTTGTCAATGGACCTTTATTTTACTTATTTACATGTGGTACTGAGAATGGAACCAGGGCTCACACACGCCAGGGAAGCGCTCCACCACTGAGCCAGGACCCCAGCCCTGTAAGTGTCTTTTAGGTATGAGAAGTTTCAGGTCTGCAGTTGGAAGTCCTTCCCAGGGACCCCTGCCTCAAGACACTGTCTGCCTCAGCACCCACTCCTCCTCCTGCCCTTCCTCGCTTGACTCTGCTTACTCGTGTCGCCTCCTGCCATGTGACGTCATCTGTGTTCACCACTTTCATCCACAAGCCTTAGAACGGGGCCCGATGCATCACAGGCACTCAATAACCATTTTTGGATTGCTGAATAAATTATCTCAGAAACACAAAGATCTCGTTGGGAAGGGGGACTATGAAGTCACTGCTACTTTCAAAAGACTGGTTCTGAGCTCTGTGGAGGTCACTCATTCTAGCATCTCCACTGTGAACAGTTCTGCCTCTGGGACAGCAAGAGAACCTGCTGATCCAGTATCCCTACTGGAGTCAGCAAGGTGGTCCTGGTGCAGGACCACAGCCTGCTCTGACTGCCCCCCCGCCCCGACCTCCAGCCTGGCTGGGCCTCAGCCACCTTCACAGGACCCTCTCTCTACCCAGAGAGACTCCACAAGAAGATGGTGGGAAGTCCTGCCTTGCTGCTTAAAAATAAAAGCAATTCCAATGCAAGAATTTCTACAATGATAGCTCTTCTTCCTCCAGCCTTCTCTAGAAGTGTGTCCGTAGTGCATCCCTATGCTCAGAAATGTTTCCTTAATGCCTCCTGAGCACCAAGCCGCCTGGCTGCCGGCTGCCTCGGAGAGGGCATCGTGGCCGCACTCCACTCGGGCACCACCACCAGCTGCCAATGCTCGTTACTGGAACAATATCACAGTTTTACTCCTATTTTTCTCTACCAATTTCTAGCAACTGTGGATCTGCAATTAGCATGAAAAGCCAATCTGTCCTGAAATGAAATTAAAGCAATACATACTGCGACCTGGGCAGAGTCGAGGAACTGGAGGCCAAAGTAGTCTGTTTCCACGAGGTCCAAGTGGTACACGATCTGATCAAACAAATCCTGGCCTTTGGCATGTTTCTGGAAGACAAACAGGGAGATGAAAATTGAGAGTGTGAAAGCCGGACAAGAAACAAAAGGATTAAAAAAAGACACTTCTCTCTTTTAAAGTGTACACAAGCACACAAGTTTTGAAAATTTTAATTATTTTATTCCCGTGTAATACAAACTCATACTTAAAGAAGTTCAAACACCATATACTAGTGTAAAGGGATAACCATCGTTAACCCTTGCTAGCCTCTCCTAACAGAAAGGGAGGTACATGAACAAACACCTGTGTGTGAGGGTGAGCTCTCTGTCCCCATCAGACTCTTCCCCAGAGCAGCAAGACCTGGGCTGTCTCATTGCAGGTGACATGAGGAAATCTGCTCATGTCAGACTTTGGGACTAGCTCTCCCGGCCTCCCAAATTCACGGAGCAAGTAACCAAGGCCCAGAAAGATCAAAAGACCTCCTGCACGTCACAGACCACAAAGCTGGGACTGAAGCTCCAATTGCAGGCCCACCTCAGGGTTTCAACTGTGCAGTACACAGCCGGGAGCACAAGACAAGTCAGCCCCAAGTCCTGCACTTAATAGTGGGTGTGCCCTGGGACGAGTCATTTCTCCTTATGCTTCTCTCCCTGCTCTGTAAAGTAGGCCTAGTGGCAGCTGCTCTCCCGGCTGCTCCTTGGGAGCATTAAGGAGATCACAAATGAGAAGCCGCTGTTAGGAAGGCTCAAGTCTTAAACAAAAAGGCTTATCAGTACTCGCTCCAGCAGAACACAGGCACAGCTCAGTAAAAACTACATCACTGCAAATATGTTAAATCTGTGTCGAAGCAAACAACAGCAAAGAAAACAAATGACTTCATGCTAGAGAAGTGACTCCTTATTACAAAACCTGGTAAATGAGGGGAAAGAATCCAGCCTTGACTCTGCCTACAGCTGCAGTGATGGGGGCCAGTGTGCACAGCAGCACATGTAGAGATGAGCTCCAAGTGGACCACAGCCCTAAACGTAAAACTTCAAGCTTTCAGAATAAACACAGGCACCGTGCTTCACGGCCCCAGATTAAGGCATGGTTTTGAGATATGGCACCCAAAATACAAGCCACAAGAGAAGAAATGAATTGGACATCAAATTGCAAAACTTTTACACTTGAAAAGATATCAAGATCTCAAGGAAATACAAAAGGCAACCCCAAATACAAGACAATTTTTGCAAATCATATGCAGTCATTGCTCTATATCTGAGGAGAACTAGTTCCAGGACCCACAGAGAATATCAAAATCAACAGATGCTTCAGCCCCTTATAGAAATGGTGTAGTATGTGCATATAACTTATGCACATCCTCTTATATACTTTAAATTGTCTCTAGATGGTTTATAATACAATGCAAATGCTATGTAAATAGTTGTTATACTGTATTATTTAGGGGCTAATGACAAGAAAAGCAATCTGTACATGTTCTGCACAGATGCAATTTTTAAAAAGTACTTTTGAACTACAAGTCAGTTGAGTAAACGGACGTAGAGGGTGGACCACATATGCTAGGGACTTTTATCTAGATTACATAAGGAACTATTATAATTCAATAATAAAAAGACAAATGCCCAACTGAAAAATGGCCAAAGAATAGGTATAGATAATTATCCAAAGATGTACAAATGTCCAAAAAGTACCTGAAAGACGCTCACCATCATCACTCAGTAGGGAAATGCAAATCAAACTGTGATCAAATGCTGCTTCATACCCACTAGGATTAAAAAGACATTGTAAAAAAATGTTGGCGGAATGGGAATTAAAACTCATGCAACCACACTGTAAAACAGTCTCATGGTTCCTCAAATGGTTAAACACAGATTTACCATATGCCAGTGATTCTATTCCTAAGTATGTACCCAAGAGAAATAAAAACACATGTTTATGAAAAACTTATACATGCAGTATTATTCATCATATCCAAAGGGTGAAAATCACCAAGTAGTCATCAACTAATAATAAACAAATGCGGTAGGTCTGCCTGATGGAATATTATTTGGCCATAAAAAGCAATGACGTATGCAACCAAATGCAGACGGACCTAGAAGACTCTAGGCTTACATGAAAGAAGCTAGTCACAAAGTATCATATATGGTGTGCTCCTGTTATAAGAACGTCCTGAGTAGGCAGATCCATAGAGACAGAAGTTAGGTTAGTGGCTGCTAAAGGCTGGAGGGTTTAGGATGTGGCAGCAAAGGGAGTGGTGTTTTGTCAATGAAATGTTCTAAAATTAATTGTGGTGACAGATGCAGAACTCTGTTAAATGTACCAAAAGCCACTGAATTACATACTTTAGGTGGGTGAACCGGAGGACATATGAACCTCCATCAAGCTATTTTTAAAAAGCAGATGGGTGGAGTTTTTCTTTACTGAAATATTCCAACAAATGAATAATGAAGAAACAAGAGAACCATCACCAACACTTTGCAGCCCCTGATGAATGGAAGGTTCTGCGCTTCGGCACCAGTGGCTACTCACTTCCCGACAGAAGAGTCCCAGCCCCTGTACTGTGCCTAGTGCAGAACACCCCCCCACCTGAGTGACCACAGCTCCACACTCCTCCCTCCACGAGACCCAGCCTGAGGAAAGTCCTAGAAACTCCTCAGGGCAAATGATCCAGATTCTTTCTTCAACAAACAGAATATAGGGACAAGAAGAGGTGGAGGGGAATCCTATAGGTTAAGGAATGTAGAAGACTTTATAAAAGGTACTGTCTTGGGTGCACTCTTGGATGACAAAACTTAATGAACAAGGAAGCAATTACAATAAAGTCAGAGCAGTTGCCGCCTGGCAGGGAGGGCGCACAGAGGGCTCTGGCCAGCAGGAAGCTGTCTCCTGAGCCGAGGAGTGGTGTCTGCTCCCTCACAACTCGTGCAGCTACGCCTCTGCTTTAGTTGCACATCTGTATTTGCATGGTATGTAAAAAAAAATAAAAACACGGGGCTGCAAGTGTAGCTCGGTGGTAGAGTGCTTGGCAGGCCCTGGGTTCAACCCCCATCCCTAGACAACAAATGGACACAGACAAAAAAGTAAAAACAGATCTAAAACTGTCTCCATGCCTGGATTACTGCTTCTCTGAAGGCAGCAATTCCACAGAGGCAGAAGGTTGAAGGTGGGATGAAGTTCTCTAGAGAATGAGCTAAAGGAGGGGGAGAGATGAAATAGCCCATCCCACAACCCCTGGGACACAGAAGGACGGCCTCTGACACTCCAGAACACTGCTCAGTCACTACCGAAGACAGAAACAAGGAAAACATATGACCTTAGGCAAACAGACTCCATAAGCTAGCTGTGATTGCAACCACATACAAATACATGTTTGTTATGTATTGTGGACTGCTTGACCCAAACAGGAAATCTGTTCAATTTAATTAGCTGTATTAGGGTGGAGAAATTGTGGGAGGTTTCCTTCCCAAGTTTTCCTAAAGATTGATCTCCTGGCAGTTGTCAAACAACTTTTTCTTTAAAGTCCCCCTTCCTGGTGCCCTTCCTTCTTGCCTCTGACAATTGATCCTCTGGGTAGTTTTGCCCTGTGACGCTCCAGTGCTGCCAGCCCTTGGAAACACCTGCTATTGTGGCACTAATGCTTCATTAGTGGGTCTCCTGGTGGGACTGAACTAGTTAAGAAAAGCTTTAGCAGCAGGACACGCGGGCTTGAAGGAAGGAGGCACCCTGTCTCCCAGGTGGACCACCAACTGCGGCCTTTGCAATTCATAATTTCCCCCAATCCTTATCACCAGCCCAGACTTGTCCTGCAGCTCCTGACACAGTGCCCTGAACTTACAGGGCCACAAAACCAAACTGGCTCCAAATCCAACCTGCCCCACACCTGGGTCTCTCTATTTGGGTTTAAGACTTACCATGTAGGCATATGATTTCTCCACTCACAGAAAACTGACTGGTTGAAAAATCACGGCCCTGGGCTGGGGAGATAGCTAAGTTGGTAGAGTGCTTGCCTTGCAAGCACAAGGCCCTGGGTTCAATCCCCAGCACCACAAAAAACAAAAAACAAACAAACAAACAAACAAACAAACAAAAAACACAACCATGGTCCTACTTATAATGAAAAAGGTCAGCATAAGCCTCTGTCCAGGCATTCCAAATCTCACCTTTCCAATGCGTTTATGACATGACATGTCATACTGGAAGAGCTCAGGGTGGAGGTGGGGGAGCAGGTCCCTTTTGTCAGGCCAGACCTGGAGGTGGCAGGACCCAGTCCATAGGAAATACCACCTTTATTCACTGCTGGTCCTTTTCTCCACACCTGAAAACACTCTCCCACAACCATATCCTCCTTGACTATGCTCCCGGTTCATACAAATTTTGCTGGAAGAAAGAACTGCCAATGGCCCTTTCCAGCTCCAAAAAGAATCAGATAAAATACTGAGGGCTAGAATGGAAGGAACCTTGAAACAGGCCCCAGGAGGTTATTGGGTAGGATGACATTAAGAGAATCAAGCTTTCACTGCATTTGAACCCACTATCTCCCTTCCTCCCAGTCCACAGGGAGTTCACATTCAATCCTCAGAAGGTTCCGGATAGCTCAGTTCTTCTGCACCGCCAGCCCTGACATCCAACACCTGGGGCTGAAGCCCAAAAAGTGCTCTATCAAGCTTAGCCCAAACAGAACTAGTTAAGAAAAGCTTTAGCAAGTGCTCCCTCCTCTGTGCCTCTACGGGCAGGCGCATGTCTGTATTTACACAGGGTCACCTTGTATGGCTGCTCTCTGGCCCGCACCTTCACTCTCACTTGAGACTAAGTGCCCCGGAGGGCAGGGCCCCGCTCCACTCACCTGAGTCCCCACCTCCTATCCCCCAATGCTGGCACACAGCAGGTGCTCCATCAATGCCCACTGGCTGCACGGATGCTGTGTGGATGGATGGCAGTTGTGTGTGGGGGGTGGGATCTGGGTCAAGAAAGACACATTCTGAATGGCCCTTGCTAATGCACTGAAAACAGACCCATGATACTTCACAAGCCAGAGACCTAAAAATGAGAATATGCTCATTAAAATATTTTCAAATTAAGCATTCCATGAACAAGTGCCTGGGGAACCACACTGCACTTCCAAGGCTGTTTACCTAAACACAATTTTGTTGCTGTTATGTCAAGAGCTGTTTAGTGGTTATGAAAGGCCCTAAGTCAACATGACAAGACTGGAAAGCTGTTCTTTGTTGCCTTATTGTGAACTAGGTCTTTCCCTCTGTGATAGGGCCCTTCCTCTCTCCCTCCCTCCTTCCTTCCTTCACTTAACAAACGTTTGCCAGTTGCTTATCAAATGCCAACTGCCACTGCAGGGCACAGAGCAAGGGTTACCAAGCGGAAGTTGAGTAGCTGCCTCCCCCATCGTAGAAGTCCTCAGTGAGCAAGAGCAAGTTATCCAAATCCACCTGAGACTCAAACCCACAGGCAGCAACACCACTCAGCTCCTCAATCTATACAGAACACAGGGACTTACCAAATCAGGGTTGCTGCTCTGGAATGCAATGACAGTGTAACCAGTCCCAGACTCACACAGTGAGCTGTCCCCAAACACAGCAGGCTCTGGCCAGCTCCTCCCTGGAGCTCTTGCACAGATATCTCCTAGTTTTCCTGCCTCCCATTTCAACACATCACTTTTCACCAGGACCAGCCACTGGTGGCTTCAGTACGTCTCTTAGTGGCAGTTCCTTCTGATCTGACGTGAACTCCAACAACCAAGCTCCCTAACACTGTGTGTAAAATAAGAGTATGCACTTGCCAAAGAAAGTTGGGGCAGGCAGGGGGCGGGCAGGCAGCCAGCAGGGAAAGGCATGGACGGTGTGCCCTCTTAACCGGCCAATCGGAGTGTCAGAGGTCGCTGTCTGCTGACTCACTGGTTCCCAGCCATGTCTCTGATAAGGGAGACTGCTGGACAACTGATGCCTGAACTGCCCCCCAAAAGGCAGTTTGCTGACCCCAGAAAAGATGCTGAGGGCAATCCCCTATGCAGCCTGAGCAAGGGCGGTACTGACAGGTCAAATCCGGTCCTGGAAGAACAAAGAAGATAGACACGAACATGTCAAAATCTCATCTGGTCTCCACAGCATGAGATGCCAGGCATCCCAGGGAGACTTGAAAGGAAGGAAGAAGATGCGTACTCAGCGAAGGTATGAGTCCCACATATGAAGTAAACTGGAAAACCAAGACGGGCGGGACTTCAGGAGCCACTCTTTCCAGGTACATATGGCCATCCTCCACCTGCATACTGGCACCCAGGGGACGGCATGTCCCCATGTTCCTTCATGATTCAGCATACCTGGACCACAGCAAGAGCCCCAAGCAGCCCTGCTACCCCCAGTGTCTCCTCCCCCACACCCACCTTCCCTGGTTTCCTAAAGCCCTCGATGCGTGACACCTCACTCACTGCTCTGCTCAAAAGCATCCAGCAGGGGCTGGGGTTGTGCTCAGTGGTAGAGCGCGTGCCTCAAACGTGTGAGGCACTGGGTTCGATCCTCAGCACCACATAAAAATAAGTGAATAAGATAAAGATGTTGTGTCCATCTACAACTAAAACAAACGAACGAAAAAGAAGCATCCAGCAGGGAAGGAGGCGCAGGTGGCTCAGCCTCACGTCAATACTGCCTAGCCTAAAACAAGATGTGCCTCTCCCCAGGCTCCATGGAACCATGAAGCACGCTGTTCCCCAAATACAATGCCCAGCCCACCAGACACAGCAGGCCCCACCTCTACGGGCTGATTTGGGCCCTTCCTCACCCAGGACACTCTTCCCCCACATTCCCGTTCCTGTCCTCGCCCACAAGCCAATCTCCAGGGTCAAATGCAAATTGCAAGTAAGAAACTTCAGTACTCAACATTTTTTTTTTTTTTTAGTTGTAGATGGACAGCACATCTTTGTTCATTTTTAGGTGGTGCTGAGGATGGAACTGTGACTACCACATGCTAGGAAAGCGCCGTGCCACTGACCTACAGCCACAGCTCCACCACTCAGCCTCTGGTTGGCAGCACCCTGCCCTGTTCATATTTGCTCTTCTGCCACCTGATATGTGGAGGTTGAAATAAACACAAACACCAATGTGAATTAAGGAGACTCCTCAGTTCCCACAAGTCTTCCAACAGCCCACTGTTCAGAAGTCTGATCCCCCGGTCCAACTCTGTTGGGAATTTTCCGTACCTGGGACACCCTGGGTACAGATTCCCAGAACTGCCATCATCTCTTCCAGACCAGTGACTGCTCCAGTGCACACCAGGCCACTGGAGCTTTGGAAACCACACCCCACTGTGACCTATCCCTATGGCTAATGAAAATGCTCTGCCTTTTTTGCACCATATGTTAACCAGTTCTGGATTTTTAATGAATGAAAGGATCTGCCCTGTTAAAAATGCCAGGGGTCCCAGTCAGTTACTGTCTGTCAGTCTCTGATCCCAGCATCACAGCATGGGGCACTGGCTGAGGCAGGTCTGCACGGGAGCTGGTGGGATCCTTCTCACTTCACAGGACCTAAGGGCACCTCTGTGTCGGTCGCTTCCAGCCCAGTAGGACTACACACAACTGTCCCACACGGGGCTGTGCCCTGGGATTCTGAGGGGGAGAAGTGCTGGGCTGGAAACCCAGTTCTACCACTTTTGTGGCAATATAACCATACCTTAGGCAACCTGGAGTCTCAGCTCCTTTGTCTGAAAAATGGGAATACTTTCATCTGCTCTGATGACCTTACTAAAGTATTATATTAATATAAAAGTAAGAGAGCAGATGCTCATACTCTGTAGCCTGATGTGCTATAACAACAAAGGAATTATTATTATTTTAATTCAAAGCTTTCATTCCCACTTGTGCACAGGAATAATGCCATGTGCTTTTTGTCAAGTGCTTAATAAAAATCAAGGTACATAAATCCCATTTAAAGAAAAACTCAGGTTATAGGGAGGGAGGGGGAAAGTGCTTGGTAGTCATATTGGACAAATTATGTGATTATATTGTGTATTGTGTGTATGTACGAATATGTAACAACAAATCCCATCAGTATGCACACCTATCATGCACCAATTAAAAAAAAAAAAGTGGGAGAAAAGAAGAAAGAAAAACGCTTAGTCCATCTTGGGGATTTCTGTAAATCTGCTGATCCCTAAAGATCAAGTCCTTACTTTCCAAGTCCTTATTGTCCCTCAGTGCAGGTCTGCCTTAGTGCATGGAATCTCGGTGGCTTCCCAGGCTGCTGCCCAGAGGCACTGACCTCCTGGCTTGCTCCAGCTTCTTCTAGGAAGTACGATTTCACGGTTACCTACCACTGCTGCCCCCACCCGCTACTGGCTAACCTGCCAGTTTTCCATGAGCCCTGGAAGGAAGCAAGTCCTCTGTTACAAACATACACACCCTAAATGGTCTTGGGGCCTCTGTTCCTGCTATGGTTTCCCCCAAAGGTTCATGTGTTAAAGGTCTGAATCCCAGGGAGGCACTGTTGGGAGGTGCTGCAGACCTTTAGGAGTTGGGGCCTACTGGGAGGTCCTTAGGTTCTTAGGGGTGTGCCCTTGAAGGGGATTTTGAGACCCCAGTCCCCCTTGTCTCCCTTTGGTTCCTGGATCACAATGGAAGTGGTCTGCTTTACCACAGGCCTCTCAAAGCAATTGGGACCACCTGATCTTGGACTAAAACCTCCAGAACCATGTGTCAAAATAACCCTTTTTCTCTTTACAAAGTAATTACCTCTGGCATTCTGTTTTAATAACTTGAGGATAATACAGTCCCCATTGCCAATGTGGCTAAGTCATCACAAACACACACACACTGTTTACTATAGGATGTCATAAACACAAATATCTGAAATCACCAAATAAGTCACCTTGACATTTTATCATGAACTAGAAATACCATCTCAGCCATCGGAAAGATCTGATGGCTCAAAAATAGAGTGCAGTCATGCAAAGACCATGCAGACATGTCCAGAGTCTACTGGATTTATATAACCAGGCCATCCAGCTTACAAATCCCACATGCCAGATAACAACTACTCCAATGTAAAGGTTCTGTGACCCCATTCTACAGAAAAGACTGAGCCTCAGAGAAATCATGTGATCAAATGCATATGGTTTCTAAGTGTCAGAGCTAGAATCCAGACCCAGGCTTTCCGATCTTGAGGGCAGAGGTCTTTCTACCTCATCCTGCTACTCTCCTACCTAGTCCACCTTCTCACCTCTTCAGCTCTGAGCTCATGTAAAGTACTCTGCAAACAAGGAACATTTCTTAAGCCCAATCCAACAAACAAACATTAAAAGCCTACTGCATGCATGCTTTTGGCTATGGCTGGCATATGGGGCCACAGGGTCCAGCACAGCCAGATCTCATGGTGGGAAGGCAACTCCCAGTCCTTCTGGAGGGCAGGGAAGCCACACCATGTGGAAAGCAGACTACATGCTCACAGGCTAACACAGAAGCCACGCCTCTGCAGTGAGGGGGGTATCGCTGGGCAGCTCCCAGAAATCCAATTCTGGTAAAACAGCATGTCATTAATTTCCTGACTTGCCTGGCTAACAAGCTCTTAGAAGTCAGAGGAAACAACAAAAAAAAACAGGACTTAATTTTGACCAATAAGGAATTAAGAGCCATATTAAAAGACAGTGGCTGTCACTTCAGTATGTGAGTCAACGGAAGGAGGCATTGCTGGTCAGTTCCACAGGCAGCCAGTGTCCTGAGACCCTGAGCAGGAGCTCCTCCATGTGCTGCAAAGACCAGAGAGGGAGATTCCAGAGACAGCTCTTTCACCATGACTTCAGTGACCGCAATCCTGTGGACCTTCTCTCTTTTTTCCTTCCTTCCTCTCTCCCTTCCGCCTTCCTTCCCTTCTTTTGGCAATGCTGGGGATGAAACCCATGGCTTCACGCAAGTGTCTGCCACTGAGCTGCACCCCCAACCCTTGAACCTTCTTGCTGTTGACAGGGAAAACCTGACATCTGCTAGCGACCTCAATTTCTGTCTACTTACGCCTCTGTCCAAACCCAGCTGACTCATTAGTTAAAGGGATGGGTTTCCCGTTTATTCTTCACGATGCTGAATGAAGTCAAGGACACCTAAAGCTACTTGACTTTGGCTGCCCTGAAGACTGGTTTCACCCAACACTTCAAATATCATGCTTCCTACTCTCAGCGAAGAACATCAAAACAGCACATGCTGACTACTCTCACTTTTGGTGACACTTACTATCGGGCATACTGCCTACTACACCACCCCACTGACAGGGGCATTAACAAAATACATGGCAGTCTCCCTAGCACAAAGGTCCCTTGGACCACTTGCTCTTCAAGTTCTGGGACTTGGAGTCACTGCAGTTTTCTCAAATGAGCAGAGTCATGTAACCTATTGCAGTGCACCTGTCCAATTTGGTCCTTTTCTTTTCTTCTTCTTCTTCTTTTTTTTTTTTTTAGAGGAGGGAAAGTTTATTTAGGGCTCACAGTTTCAGAGGTCTCAGTCCATACACAGCTGGTTCCATTGCTGTAGGTCGGAGGTGAGGCGGAACATTGCGGCCTAAGGGTGTGGTGGAGGAAAGCAGCTCGGGACATGCCATCAGGACGCAGGGCCTACGGCAGTCCTCTTCATTCCCCAGTGAAGGGAATGGGGCACAGGAGATGCACTGAATGACCTTTGAGGTGGTGCCTTCCACTCCAGTGGCTTCCATCTTCCATCAAAGACAAGCAAGCACATGGGGACTTCACAAGTACTTAAGGTACTTGTGTGTTATCCTTTCAAATGGGGGGTGCTTACAAACATGGCTGCAAATTCTCTGACACCCCTATTGAGAGAGGGTCTTTGTCCTTTTTCCTTGAATTCTGTAAGAACTTGGCACAGCTTCAACCAAAATGATGTGGGGTGGGTGGTGTTTTGTGATTTCCAAGGTGAGGCGATAGTTCCCTTGGGATGCTTGCTCTGGGGGAACAGTCAGACAGCAGTAAAATGTCCAAGGACCCTGAGACTTTCGTGTGTATAGGACTGCAAGCAGATGTTCCAGTCTACTGCCAGAGCTGAGCCAGCCATCCAACCATTCCTGCCAAGATGCCAGACACGTGATTATAGCATCTTGGACCCTCCACATCAGCCTATGTGGGACCAAAAAGCCATGAGGAGCAAAAGAATCTCCCAGCTGAGCCCTGCCCAAATTCTGGACCAATACCATCCATGTATGATGATAAATGGTAGTTGTTTTCAGCCACTAAGCACTGGGGGAATTTACTATGCAACAAAAGATAATTGGGATGAAAACTACACATACACACAGACACTTCATGTGTGTGTGGCATGTGTGTGTGTACACACAGGATGCACATAAAGTTTTTCACAACATTAAAAAAAAAATGCTTCTTGGGAAACCCCCATTCTGTGATACTAACTGAGGTTATCACCTGCTTAGAAACAAAAGACATACTTATGCTTTAAAAGAAAAATAATAACAAACCTAGAAACTGGTTCTGTTTTGTTTTCTACATGTGGTGCTGAGGACTGAACCCCAGGCCTGCATGGGCCAGGCTGGTGCTTCACCAATGGGCTACACCCCCACCCCCTCAAAGGCCACTCACTCTTTCTGTTTAGGGGAAATACACTAAATTAACTAAGGGTGCCTTACACTACATTTGCCAAGAGGAGCTCGGTAAAACTGCCCTGAAAAGCAGGAGGGGCTGTACAGAATAAAACAGACACAGCTACCAAATGCAATGTGTAGCTTATATAAGTTTTTAAGATGAATGCAAAAAAACTGATCAAGGACTTGGTATTCAATGACATTAAGGAATCAGTGCGCATTTTGTTTAACATCATAATGATATTGTGTTGCATATAAATTTATTAGAGATACCCATTTAAGTACTAACAGGTTAAATAAGTTATCTTGCTTTAAAATACTCCAGAAATTGAGATGGGAATATAGCTCAGTGGTAGAGTGCTTGCCTAGCATGCATGAGACCATGGTTTCCCCAGTACTGCAATGAGAAAGAACATAAAATACTCCAGAAAATAATAATAAAGGGATGTTGTATATATGAGGATTTCAGCATACTACTTTATGTATTTGAAATTTTCCATAATAAAAACTTAAAACCTTGCAATGTGCAAAGGAGCTAAGGGATTAGAGGGTGTCAGCACACTGTAGCCCAAGCCCTGTCTTGGAGCATCAGGGCTGTGGTTGAGAAGAGGAATCCTCTGTCCCAAGTGATGGTAAAGTGCTGTGGGATGCAGAGCAAATTACTCCAAGCCATTAACAATTAATTTTTCTTCCACATTGTTAAAACAAAATTTGTATACCGACCTCTCTGCTGGCACCCAGCTCAGCACCTGTGTATGCATGCTTAATCCCCACCCTCCATTCCTGCATGCCGCTTGTAAGGGGGTCGCTACCCTACCACTTACTCTACACTTATTTCACAGACACAAGTAAGAGAATCTTTTTTTTTTTTAAGATTTTAAAAATATATTTTCTTAGTTGTAGATGGACAAAACACCTCCATTTTATTTATTCATTTCTATGTGGTGCTGAGGATCCAACCCAGTACCTCACACATGCTAGCCAAGTGCTCTACCACCACGCCACAACCTCAGCCCAAGTAACAGCATCTTTAAAGCAAGAAACAAAGTGTACACCGCAATGAAAGCTACATTTTTAGCTTTGGACCCACCAAAGTTAACTAGGTCCTACCCAATCTAAATCTGGAGAAACAATGTCTTCATCCTTTAGGTTTCTGAGGGACACAGTATTGACTTCTGACCTTGAACTAAAGCCCCCCCAATTTGTGACATCATGATATGGACCAGAATTTTGAGTTCCTCAATGGACATCCTTGGGTGGCCACAGTGACCAGGCCTGGGTATGGGATCCAGGTCACCAGGTGAGAACACAGAAATGTTCTAGAAATCAACACATTCAAGTCCTTCATATTGCAGATGGGGAAAGATAAGGCGAGAAGGCAGATCACGTTGCCAGGCAGCCACTGCAAAGCCGGGAATAGAATGGGAGCCTTCTGACCCTGAGACCAACACACTTTTCTCAGAACTGTGTTGAGACAACTGCATGATGGTTGCTACCTGAACGGGAAAGGGAAAAGGCAGCCTGGATTCTCTGCTCCAGAAAGGTTAAGCAGCAAACATGCAGCATCAGAAAACCACTCATTTTAGGGCTAAAAACTCGTTGACTATAAAAAGTGCTTGCTTTGGAGAAATATTTTTGGCCTTTTTTCTTTCTTTCTTTTTTATGGTGGACCAGGAAAAACAACCACCACCACCTACCACCACAGGAGAAAGGGAAAAGAAATGAAACGAATTTGTGCCTGACTAACAGTAACATGCAATTAAAATGATGGATGTCTCTGTGCCAGAGGTTGCGTTTGAAACAAAGCTGTTGGAGAAGGGCAGCCCTGAAAATAAATTGCCAAATTACTTTTTTTGCAGCCAGATTGCAGAGTTGCCCCCGTGCAATTCTGAAGGCAAATAACTCTACATCAATAAATATGCAACAAATTCCCAGGAAACCCAGCCAAGAAACGTGAACAGAAAGAACTAAGTTTGGGTGGATGACTGCCCCCACCCATCTTGCACTGTTGGAATGTGAACTAAATTTGAAAAGTGAGGCATGTCAACGCCACCTCGGACCCAAAGCTTCCCTGAGCTCCTCTGCCCTGTGGGGACTGCTCCCATTTAATCTGTGCAGCCCTTCGTAGCTCTGAAAGTCACGCTTGGGGTCTGACCACACAGCCTGTTCCACAGGGCATAGAAAGCAGGGCCTGGGTGTCACAGGGATGGACTTGGAATTTCAAAATCTATTCCTCAGCCTGGAGTCTATTGTCCTGGAAGTTTCTTAGTCGGGGAGGATGTTCTAAAGGTTGTATGAAGTGAGATGATGAATTCAACAGGGCTTAGCACAAGGTTCACCCAAAGGACATACCTGGTGATGGAGGTGAATTCATTCTGGGTAGCATGCCATTAGCGGAAGGGGAAGATGAGCTTTCTGGAGGGTGAGTGATAGGGTGGTATGAGGGATCCACCTACATGCTGCACTCTGCATCCTCAAATTCAAATGCTAAAGCCCTGACCCCCAGGACATCAGGATGTGACTGTATTTGCAGACAAGGCTTTAAAAAATAAGATTAAAATAAGGCTGCAAGATGAGCCCTAATCCAATCTGGTGTATTTATAAAACAAGGGGACAGGGGACGCACACACAATCCATTGAAATCAGGGATGCTCACCCCTGGAGAAAGACCCGGTGAAGACAGAGGAAAAGGGACAGCAAGAGGGCAGTCACCTACACACGAAGGAGAAAGGCCTCAGAGGACACCACCCTGCTAGCACCTTCATCTTGGACCTCCAGCCTCCAGAATTGTACAGAACAGATTTCTGTTGTTAAGGCACCCAGGCTGTGGTGCTTTGCTATAGCAACCCTAGCCAAGAACAGAGGGAGGAACAGGGACTTCAAGTAGGGATGGGGTTTAGACCTGGGCTCCAACGCCTACAGCCAGCATGACCCTGACTTGGCCCCTTCATTTTCCAAAGTTGTTTTCTGTCTGGAAAGTGAATGTGAAAATAGTACCATTCCACCAAATGGCATAAGGACAAAATAAGAACATGCGTGGAGAGTTCCATCCTGTGTGGTCACAGCTGGCCAAGAGCAGAGCCAGAGTGTGTGCCTCGGACCTCTGACTCAGCCCTGGGAACTTGCCAGCCCATGTCTCTGGTGAGGAGGGTCCTTGCTGTGTGGCGGCCCCTGGACACTTGCATGGTGCTTTCCTGGATTAAGACTGAAGGGGAGCTCCCACCTCAGTAGCCATGGAATAGTCTTGGACCCCATGTTCCTTGGGTTCCATCCATGGATGGCATTCTGTAAATGCAGACAATGAGCCCAGTGAGAAAATTAGCCTGTAGTCTAGTACTGTTAGTTTCACGCCAACTGCTAAGGCATGGAATTTTAGCATGATTTTACTTAGCTCTACATGTGTGTAAGACTTTCAAAAAGGTTAATGAGTGGAAAAGTCCATAAACTTCTTCCCTTTAAGCCCTGTCTATGGTGTGCTTGGCTGGTAGGTCATAAAACTGTAACTAAGCCACCAGTACCCATTCATCTGATGGGGGAGTATATCAACAAAGTTGTCTTTTTATAAGTAGCCTTTGATTTTCCTTCTCCTTCTCCCTCTCCCTCCCCCACCTCTCTTTTGGTGGGAAGAGGGGATGAGTCAATAGTCACTGCCTCCCTGCAAGGAGGAGGCAGAAAGGGATGGTAATGTAGCTCAGTGGAAAAGCATGGGTTTGCCCAGCATGTGCAAGGTTTACCCCCAGAGCAGGAGGAAGAAGGGAGGAGAAAAAGAAACAGGAGGAGGAAAGAAGAAGAGAAGGCAGAGAAGTGCACATTCAGATGGGGACAGCGAGTGTGTGCTGCTCCCAGCCTGCCCTTGGGTCTGGATCTGTAAGGTGGGCACCATCACGATCATTTCCCTGAGGTGCCAGGCTTGCTGTTAGTGTGAGCTGTAAGTTTGCCACACAGTCAGGCCTTCCTCGCCCATGAAGTGAGGAAAACACTTCCCCATCATACACGCGTTCTGCAGAACAACCGAATGCCAAGCAAGGTACAAGCATTAACCAGGACTCGTAGAAAATGTTACTTTAAACAGAATGCACATCGGGAAATTATTAACAGAATGAAACACCTAGCAACAAATACGGTAACTGCCATGGCTGGTCACCATCTAACTGCAATTGTCCCCAGTTCAGGCCGTTTACTTGGGATGGTTAGCACTCAGGGTCCCGCTGCCCCAGGATCTTCAAAAAGACAGCCTTGACGGAACCAGGCATGAACCCCCAAGCTCCCTTGCCTTCTAAGAGAACTGGAAAACAGAGGGAGGAAAACCTGGGGGTCACACCAGTGCCACCCGCATGTTGGACAACTTCTGCTGGATGGTGCAGAGACAGGAAGTAGGTCATGAGGAATGGGGTAGGGGGTGCAGTCACCCCAAAGACCTAGCCAAATGTCACTCCCTGGGAATTCAGACTGTGCTATCATGTCTTCTAGTTTTTCTTTTTTCTCTTTCTCTCTTTTTATTTCATTTTATATTATTCAGGGATTGAACCTAGATGCACTTAACCATAGAGCCACATCCCCAGCCCTTTTTATTTTTTTTATTTTGAGACAGGATCTTGTAAAGTTGCTAAGGCTGGCCTCAAACTTGTGATCCTCCTGCCTTGGCCTCCCAAGTCACTAGGATTACAGGCATCTGCCACCATGCCTCATCCAATTTTTCAAGAAAATCTAGAAATAGGAGAGTTTTGTGGTTTTTTTTTTTTTTTTTTTTTTTTTTTTTTTTTAATGTGAAATAGGGCAGTTTAAAAAAAATGTTGTGTGGGCTTCCAGTTTAATTTTTGGTCAAATTATATTGTTACATTGCATGCATGTGTGAACACGCAACAATAATTCCCACAATTATGTACAATTACATGCACCAATAAAAAATATGGAAACAACTTTTAAAAAGCAATTAAATGTAACTTACATAGACAAAAGTGCATGTACAACTCAAGGAGTTACCAAAAGCAAACACCCCTGGTGACCAGCACCCAAGTGAAAAACCAGAGCCCTCCCAGCTCCACCCCCACCACACCGAAGCCCCTGTGTGCCTTTCTGGGGCTCCTATCCCCTCCTCCTTTCCCAGGGGCACCATGGATTCATTCTGTCGTCTTAAAGTTCAAATCCATGGAATCATACAGCATGTATCATTCACAGGTGCCTGGGGACAGTGCCCCTTCGGTTCCCAGGTGAGCTGTGTCCATGAACAAAGGCTCACAGGTGGCACTTTACAATTCTAAGAGGAAGGGAAATGAGATCCAGGAAATTCACCTTTTGTGGGTTCACCTGCAATAAAGACTTGGAACCACAGAGGGAGGGAGGAGTCAGAGATAAGAGACTAGGTGGTGGGTGGAGGAGGGCAGTCAAAGTCAACAGAAGGGGAGGGTCTGCTCCCAGATCAAAGGAATGGCAAAGGATAGGGCACAGGGGCAGTGGCAGGTGCCAGTGGGGGGAAGCCAAAGTTCATGGTCACCAATAGGCAGAGAGTAAGCCTCCCAGAGAGACTGTAGCCAGGGAGGCTGGGACCAGCCCCACTCTCCTGAGCCCCTGGGCTCTCTAGGGAGACAGAAGCAAGACTTCCTGGAAGGAAAAAAATCAACAAAGGTGACCCTAAGTGCTGCTTATTTTTTAAAATAAACAAAACAAAACAACAAAACCTTTTCATTACAGACAATTCAAATAAATAGCAAGTAAATAGAATAGTAAACACCTGTCAGCTTTTGCAACCATTAACATTCTGTATCATCTTTTCCTCTACTCGTTTGTCCTCTGGCCTCCATTAACAGTTTTACACTTCCTTTACCCAGAGGGTGGTAAGTCATACTTACAATGAAATGCACCAATCTGAGCTATTCTGGTTTGACAAATGGAAACATCTGTGTAACCCGCATCCCTCTACCCATTCCCAAGCCGCAGCTATTCTGATTTGTTTCCTGCACGAATTAATTCTGCCATTCCATATGCATAGAAATGCAATCAAACAGAGGCTACTCTTTCATGTAAGATTAATTTCACTCAGCATAATGCACGTGAATGCAAAACTGAGATTTCAGAGTTCAGTCTGAGTCAGGCAGAGTGGCACTTGCCTGTAGTCCAGCTGCTCAGAAGGCTGAGGCAGGAGGATGGCTTGAGCCTAGGAGTTCTATGCCAGTGTGAGCAACACAGCAAAACCCCATCTCTTTAAAAAAAAAAAAAAAAAAAAGCCAATCCGGTGCAGACATGTCTACATCTTCCTTCCCATGCCATCCTCTGGGTATGACCTATAAAGCTTTGAGATAAACTTTACAGATAAAAGTGACCCCAACTGGGATTCAGAGCTATGATTTTTCAATGAACTGCTCAAGTCCTGCTCTCTTCCCTCGGTCCCATGTTACAAACACCAATTTCTGAACCTAAAATGCACAACAATAACTATTCCAGCATTCTGACAAGAGCTGCTTTTGGTATCCTCAGAGAAGCAGAGTGGACCGCTTCTCCCCGCTCCTGTGTCCTGCCCTGGCTCTTCTCCCCTGAGCAAGAAAATCCAGTAAAGCACATAAAAACTGTAGTGTTCTCCACAAATGCAAAAGACACTCTTCTCACCAAACTAGCAGTGCCTTGCAGAAAGAGCTGCATCTTTGACTCGGTCTTGCCTCTACCTGGCGCCTGACTTGCTCTGTGTACACAGCAGGGCCTCAGCAAGTGCCCATCCTTTGCTATTCTCTTCCCCTTGGAAATGTCAGCTCCTCCCAGATCTGAGGCAACAGGGCAGAGAGTAGGAGCTATCTCCCTTTTTTCACACAGACTACCACCTGAGGGTAACACCACAGCTCTGCTTGGGTATTCTGCAAGCTCAAAGTTCATAGGAAGCAGCTCCCCCAGAGCCTGGCAGACAGTGTCAGATATGGCTGCTCTCTGGTTTCCTACGCAGGTTCTGCAGGGCAAGAAAACCCTTCCTGAACTTCTCTCCAGGGGCAACCTGCTGGTCTCACACACTGGTCTCATCTAAAACCACCAAGAAAAAATACAGGTTTTGAGGTCCATTTAGGAGTCCTCTTCAAAGAGAGAAAATACATAAATAACATAGATTGGCAATCTTTAGGAAAACCAAGGCCCAGTGAACACAATACGAGGGCACCTCAGCCCTGTACCACTTTCTGGGTTCTCAATCTGACCAACATGATATTCGCAAAACATTGGGGCCACCTCTCCATTCCCACCCCTAAATCCAACCACCAAATCCACAGGATTCCAAGTCTTCCAGCTCCACTGCAACTGTCCTTCCTGTTCATGCCCAGCACCACCCTTGGTGAGACTTGCAATACAGCTGACCACCTCTCCGTGTGACCGCCCACCTGCCAACGCCAAGCAAGCCAGAACTCCATCGCACAAGAACATTTAATTGATTTGGCCTCCTTCCCATCTCCCCTGCTTCAGCACCTCCAGAGCCACATTCCATTCTCCTCACACCCTCTCCAGGGCGGTTCTTCACAAGCCTCTTCCAGCTGGACTCCACCGCACAGGGTCCAAATCAGCCCAACTTCTCCCCTGAAGCCATCCCCAGC
The DNA here is from genome assembly GCF_902686455.1 of Sciurus vulgaris. NCBI lineage: Eukaryota > Metazoa > Chordata > Mammalia > Rodentia > Sciuridae > Sciurus > Sciurus vulgaris. Next base: position 66,479,115 of record NC_136476.1, read on the forward strand.
CAAAATTCACCTCTACTTCCAACAAACCCCACGTGGCTTCATCTGTCCAGTTATGACAGTGCCTAAGTCTTTTTGCCTTGTATTGGGGAAATCTGAGAGGCATAATGAAGTGGCAAAGAGCTCAAAAGAACAAGCAGAATTTTCTGGGTCTTAGCTACTGCATAAGTTTGCTACTGTTACCATAACAAAGTACCACAGACTGGATGGCTTAAACAACAGAAATCTATTTCCTCCCAATTCTGGAGGCTATAAGTCCAAGAGGAAGGTGTGGCCAGGGTTGGTTTCTTCTGAGGCCCCTCTCCTGGGCTTATGGATGGCTGCTTCTCCCTGTGTGTCTGTGTCCTCAGCTCCTCTTCTTAAAAGGATATCTATCAGTCATGTCAGACTAAGAAGCACATCCATAACCTCAAACGACATCAGCTGCTCTGCTGACTTCTGAGAATTATCAGGAGGACTGGGAACACACACAAAGATCCTGCAGGACCTGTTGGCTAATCTCGGTCCCATTAGGAGCCATAAAAGCCCGGTAACTGCCTTTGCCACCAGGGCCATTTATATCCTTCTGTACCAGGGCGCAGCTGTGTCCCTGTCTGTGAGGTAAGATTGCTCCTTCCCATGACAAGGACCAGATATCCCGAAGCATTTCTGCAAATATGAGATGCAGCATAGTCTGAAGATTGTGTTTTACCACAAACTTTTAAAAAAGGTGTATATAATATGATCATATATTTTGTTGAGAAACCTTTTTTTCTTCAAACTTATAAACACAGAACTGACACTCGGGATAAAAGTTATTTTTTATTCATTTATTCTTTAATTGTTTTTAATTGTGAATGGACCTTTATTTTTTTATATGTAGTGCTGAGAATCAAACCCAGTGCCTCACATGTGCTAGGCAAGTTCTCCACCACTGAACTACAACCCCAACCCAACATTTTTTTTTAATACAACTAGTATTTTCTAGCCTCCTCCCTGCTTTCTCTTCCTATTCAAGCAATCTGTTATAATCACCTCAGAACAGGTATGCTATATCCTTGAAAGAAATACAAAATTTTTTTAAAAGAAACAAGAGATGAAGCACATAGCTGTTGGAGCCAGGTTCCTGGGTCCACCTGGTTTTAGTGGCAAGCCCTTGGCTGAGACAGTAAACTAGCACTTCTGTTTTCTCCTCCATAAAACATGGCAGTGGCTACTGTATAAAGTTTTTATGAGAATTAATGGAGCAAACATACAAACTGCTCAAAACCATGTCTGACACATAGTAAGAACTACTTTCATATAAGGCGCCCTTTGTCTGGGAAAACCTCTAACTTTCAGGAGTTCTGAAGACTCATTCTCAACATTCTGTGACCTTGGAAGACCAGCTAGCTTCTGATACTGGTGATAATCCTATGTTTGACATCTAACATTTGTGGGAAATCTGAAACAAAACTGACCAAATCCAATTAAGCCAAGAACTTGAACCAGTAATTCTGTTCCGCCATCCGCTGAAGGGGACTTCTGGTGATCTCCATTCTGAGAGCTGTACCACACATGTACCGTACTTAAGCTGTAAACTAGTTCTCTGCTGAAGTTTCATCTTTGCTCTTCAAACTCAGTTTCACAGGTTGAGTTTATTCCACCAGTTTCTAAAGGCCAAGGTCAAGGTCATCCACAAACACTGGCAAGACAGTACAGGGGCCAAGAGCACTTACGCACTGTGTATACTCTAATAGTTGCTTAACCACTCTGAGCCTTGATCTCATCTGATAATAAGGACACTGATAGGAACTATGTACTTCATAGGGCTGCGAGGAGTAAATTAAATTGTGCAAAATCTGTTGAACAATGTAAATGGTCAATGCTCCTTGACAACATCATTCTAAAATGAAAGAAGCCAGATAGGAAATACCACAGATTGTATGAGTCTACTGTATTAAATATCCAGTGTCAGCAAACCCATGAAGACAGAAAAAAATTAGTGGTTGCCAGGAGCAGGGAAGAGGTGGGAACAACTTCTTAACAGGATACAGGGTTTCCTTTTAGGTGGCAAAAATGTTCTGGAACTAGACAGTGATGCATAACATTGTGATACAATAAATGTCATTAATGGTGAATTTTATGTCATGACTATTTTACCACAATAAAAAAATCATTTGCAAAAAAAAAAAGTCAACAATGTTATTCATATATTGTTTGAATTACTCTATAAAGAACTGCCAGAATGTGAAATGTGCCAGGTCCCACCCAAGGCAAAAGCATCCTGCAAGTCCCCAGGTAGCAGAGGGGATGCCACAGGCAGGACCGCAGGGAACGGTTCCGGCCGAGCTTCATAAATGCAGTAGCATCAGGGACGAGCCCTGAGGGACGACGAGGCCCTGAGTGATAAGAGTCAGCCAAAGAGAAAGGAAGCAGCGAGCGGCAAGGCACCTGGGTGATAAGTGAGGGGCCTGCCGGACAGCCAGCAGGTGACAGCCTTGGAGGGGAACTATGGAGAAGCAGCCTCGGAGCCTAAAGGTGATGTCAAGTCCAGTTCTGTCACTTACTGGCAGAACCTCACTGCTGGGCTTTCTGCATGACAGAACCACCACCACACTCTGGGAGAGGTGCCAGCAGGATTACAGACAACGCCAAAGGGAGAAAGTCTGACCTGAACCCAAGACGCCACACAACTGCGTGACACGTGTCCCTGTCAAACATTGGCTCTCCAAGAACCAAGGATCCCCTCGGGAGCTCCGAGATATTCTGATGACTGAGTCTGGCCTCCATGCCCTGTAATCCTGGTGGTAGTAGACTGGGGTGTGTCCCAGGCTGGACTTTGAAAAGCTACCCAGAAGATTCTAGCACACAGTGAACTCTGCAAATTGCTGTTGTAGCTCATTAGTCAACACCAGAAAGGCCAGAGAATGAGTAACGATACTCCAAAGGCTGGAACTGCATATAAAGCTGTAGGTTAGACTGTCAGCAGCCTGGGATCACTATGGGGGGGGGGTGCGGAAGGTGGGGGGTTGATGACCTTTGTGTCCTCTGAGTGAAGGGCTGGCGTCCTACAGCACCCAGCATGCCGACCCTGGGCCACCACGGCAAGGTTCAAGTTGCTCCTTCTCCTTTTTATAGCACAGGAGATGTGCCATGCACTTCAAGGACAGCTCTACGCCCACCCTAAATGAGCTTCCTGTGAGCAGGGCCCACTCTTTTTTACCATTCCCTAGTCCTCACACAGAGTCTTACATAAACTAGATGCTCTGTGGTTGGTTTTCTTTTTGTAATACATAAATGAAACTGCTGGACTAGAATGGGTCTTGTCCGTAAATGACTAAACTGCAGCTCTCTGGGAAACTCATAAATACAGAGGGGCTCATTCCTGAAGTGAGCTAAGAAGATAAAGGACATGTTACAGTCATCCTCGAACACGCAATCCTTCTTTTTCCTTTTAAGAGACAGCACACAATTTTTGCATTTTTCTTCAGGAGTCTCTTTAGTGAAGATGAACTTCTCCATAAAGCTAAATACTTCTAGACTAAAAAGCAAAATAAATCCGTAGCTTTAAAATACAGAGCAGCCTTCAACCACGGACTCCTCAATTTCCCATTAAAATACCCCACATCCCATGTCTGCTTCCTCAGTGTCCACTCTTGAACATCCCACTGCACCTGCCACTGCCAGCTCATGAGCACAATCTGGACCCGTATTGAGTCCTTCCGGGCCTCCCCCTGGACTCTGACCTGTCACTCTTGCTGCCATCAAAGTGGTGCCAGTACTACCGAACACAGATCACGAGGGACTGAGCAAGTGGTGCAGGCTTGGTCTCAGGCTCCAGCACACAGCAGCGATAAAAGGACTGTGGTCAGGGAGATGCCCAGAATGGGCCGCTGGGAGCGCAGCAGGTTAATAACTAACCCGCCCAAGTCTTTACAGCCTACCGGGCACTTCATGGGCAGACCAGGACAGCCCCCTGCCATGCGCCAGGGGAGGACCCAGGCTTGGTTTTGAAGAAGTAGTAGAGACTCGGAGAGGCCGAGGGTCTCGTGGATGTCACCTGGAGGAGCCAGGAGGGCTGCCTGCAGGAGGCTGCCCTTATTACATCGTCATTACTGCTCATTTGCCACAGGTGAGCAGCCAGGAAAGCAGTTCCACCCCAGAACAAGGCTATGGACCATGTGGTCTCCCTGGGCTCCAGTGGGGTATGGCCAGACATCCAGCTGTGACATGGTCAGCCCATTTCTTTCTCTGGACGTTCCCTGATTCTGTGTTCCCTAAAACATCACTGGCATCCCCAGCCAGGAAGGATGGAAAGAGCTCTCACAGGCCTCCCTGGGTGTAAATATCCAAACAGGAGTAATCCAGACAAAGAATGCATCAAGGTCAAAACCAGGGTCAAGGAGTCAATGGCAAAAGAGAAGGTGGGCCGAGAAGAAAAAAGAACAGACACTTTTTCATCAAATCTACTGAGAACTTTCTAAAGACAAGGGATTTGGACTCTTCAAAGAAGCAAAGCCCTGTGAAAAATGAAGAGGAAGTCTGGGCTCCCCTGCAGAGCTGAGCAAGGGGCAGAAACTCCAACATCTTATTTTGAACCTCAGTGCCTCTTGCATGTGCGGTTCCAGCCACCAGCAGAGCTGTTCTCCAACCTACCCTCGGAGCCCAAAACTTTCTGTCTGATATTTTCTGGGCTGCCTCCACTGCCCCTGCCACCTTGGGCCTTCCAGTGACTTATCTCCATTCAGGTTTCCTGATCAGGACCTCCCATTGATCTGCTTGTCCTGAGTTACATGCTTTGAATAAGGCCAGTTCCCTGTGTGGGTTGTACCTCAGGGTGGCCAAACATTGAGAAGCCAACCAACAAAATCCAGAGACCAGAAAATTATATAGGGCTTCTTCAACAAATAAATGGCCAAAAAAGGAAAAATTAAAAAGGGAAAAGACAAGGTAGAAGGGGGATTTTGGATTAAGAGCCTTAGATAAACTGTCAAGTAAATGCAATGCAAGGACCTTTGTTGGGGTTTGGAGATGAGGTGTCCCCCACAAGCTTCTGTGTTAATGCAGGAATGTTTGGAGGTGCAATGACTGGACTGTGAGAGCAGAAGTCCAATCAGTGCAACCTAGTTTGAAAGGACTGGCTGGGTGGTAACTGCAGGCAGGTGTGGTATGGGTGGAGGTGGGTCACTGGGGGCGTGTCCTGGAAGGGCTCCTTCTTTGCAGCCCCTTCCCCACTCCCCCTGTTTCCTGGCTGCCATACATGAATGTTCTGCCTCACCTCCAGCCCAGAGCTGTGGACTTGGCCCACCAAGGACTAACCCCTGAACTTGTGAGTCAAAAGAAACTTTGCCTCCTCTAAGTTGTCCTTGCCAGGCCTTTTGATCACAGTGACAAAAAAGTGACTAAAACAACCCTGCTGAAAGCCAGTGAGGGAAATTTGCACTGACTAAATATCTAACTCCAAAAATAGTTGCTATATCATTTTTAGGTGTTTTAACAGTATTGTGGATAATTTTTAAAATATAGCTCTTAAAGACACATAACAAGGGGCTGTGGCCTTAACTCGGTGGCAGAGCGCTTGCCAAGCATGTGTGAGGCACTGGGTTGATCCTCAGCACCACATATAAATAAATGAATAAAATAAAGGTATTGTGTCCATCTACAGCTAAATAGAAAACAATAAAAAAAAACTTTAAAAAAAAAAGACATATAACAAAGTACATGTTTGTATTTGTTTTAAAATCACTGGGTAGGGGCAGAGGTCAAGGTATAAATGAGGCAAGGTGCTGATAAGTGACACAGCCTGATTACTTAGGTTCCACGGTATAATTCCCTCTACCTCTGAATATGTTTAGAAACGTTCCCAACAAAAACGTTTTTTAAAAAGTGGGCAGAATAAAGTGAAGAGCACAGATCCTGCCATGGTGCACCATGTGCAGTCACTGACTACAGCTCATTCACAGTAAAAGTGGAGTCGAAACATTAATTCCTACTCAATAAGAAAGGCTGGAGGAGGAAGCCTGTGGATTTGGGGGCTTAATGTGTTCTCTCGGGCTCCTGTGAGATTACCTCGGAGGAGTGGTGGATATGGAACACAGTCTCACAAAGACCAGGGGAAATAAGCTAAACACAGTGGGGGGGAAATGCAGCTCTACCTCAAAGTTAGCAAAGTTCTTAACACAAGGCATTACGGGAGGAAATACAGTAGGGCTAACAGATGTGAAATACTGAACCTCACCAACAATCGGGGGGAAGTGAAGACCAAGGGAGTCCCCATAGCTCCCACCAGCCTGGAAAAATAAACCAAAACAGCTACACAATGTCCAGTGCTGAAGAAGAATGGCTTAGGGAGGTTTCAGAGGCTGCTGGGACTCCTGTAAACATTGTGCATGAAATTAAAGGGCCCTGCCCACCCAATCTCCCAGGGACACACCCAGTACCTGTGCCCCAGGAGACTAACTCCAGAAGGTTCAAAGCAGTATTTTTTTGTCCTAATAGCCCCACACTGGAAACACCCCAAATTCCCACAGAGAAAGGATAAATTCATATACGTTTATTCAAGAGTAAAACTAGACCAGGAAGAATTACAGTTGTTAACCCATTCACACAGATGAATTTCACATATCCATTCAAGTTCATAAACATATAAAACAAACAATACACTGTTTACGGGAAACCCTATAAAGAAAAGGAAGGGATGAAAGGCACACTTTAGGAAAGGGAGGAACATTCGGGGGCTTTCACAGCACTGGTGATATTCCTTGTTTAAGCTGGGTGGTGGGTACAAGAATGTTCATTGTATTGTTTTTCTTCAAACCATCCATGTCATAGAAAAATCTTCCATGGTTATATTTCATCATTAAATTATTTTAATATGCTAGACAATGGACTTGCCAATACAGAGTAACTCAAACAAAATGGAAGGGGGAGAAGAAATTTACCTGACACCCCCAGCCCCAAACTAAGACCAGAGAGCCTCAGAGGATGCTTGGCACAAAGCAAGTTCTAGGGGAGAGATGCCAGAATTCCAAGAACGAAACCAGGAGGGGAGGGCTGGGGACATCCATGTCTTCACTGGCAGGGCCACTGATGGATGGGCAGCACGGAGTTAACAAGGTCCAGACCTGCAATAAAAACCCCTAACTCAGATGAATGGATGAACCATCTGCAGTATACATGTGGGGTGGAACGTCAGACTTAAACAAGAATGAGGTTCTGACACCGGCGACAGCACAGAGGAACCCTGAAGACACTGAGCTAAATTACACAGGCCAGACACAAAAGGACAGATGCTTCCTGCTCCTGAGGCCAAAGAAATGTCCATCCATCAGGGTGTCTATTGAATGGAGCCACAGTAGTTCCCCCCATCCCTGGCAGGTGGCCTGGTGGTGACAGAATAAATTTGGGCAGTCCCATTTACCCTATAAAGCCTGGGAGCACTGACTCCATAATGGTTACACTGGACTCTACTTACACAGGTCTCTAGATAGTCCAATTCACAAGGACCAGAAGAAAAATGGTGGCGGCCAGGAGCTTATGGGGAGAGAAAGTGGGAGTTCAGAGTTTCATGGGGACGGAGTTTTAGTATGGGAAGATGAAAAAGCTCCAGAGAAGGATGCCCTGCATGCCACTGAATTGCACACCTAAAAGTGGTTAAAATGGTAACTTTTATGTTCTTTATAATACATTATGATTTTTTTAAATTTACTTTGGGCTAGGTGCAGCTGAGTACCTGAGCAGGTAGGACAAGGAGCAGCACCCTCGGGCCACCCTCAGCCCAGTCCACCAGAGTGGACATCATGAAGCAGATGACCACACTCAGATCAGGAAACGGGCATGGAGGGGACACCACAGAGCAGAGGTATGCCAATTCTGCAGGCACCTGCCAAACCAGGCAGATGGTGCCCTCACAGCTGGTGGGCAATGGGGACATTTCCACTGGAGACAGAGCTCAGTTGGGTACCAGGGAAGCACCGGGTGATCCCAGGGGTAGGACAGACCTCTTGGGATAGCTTCCAGTTCCCAGTTTCAAGAAGGAAAAGCTGGGCACTCAGCCAACAATGGCCCTGGGGCAAAAAACCTGCAAAAACTGCTGAGAAATGGCGCACAGAACCCAAATGACAGAGGCGTGGAAAGGCAAAGTGGGGCGGGAGAGAGATGGGGTTAGTGCATGAAATCCTGACCTTCCCAAGGAGTTCCAAGGAACACATGCAAAGCAGAACAATTGGGTGTACGTGGCAAGGGCTGGGAGAACACTGGAGAGCCACACAGGAAGCCTCGCCTCAATCTGGTGCTCACACACTCTCCAGGTGAGTGGCCCAAGGCCATTTGCTCTTGGAGACCCCCGTGAGGGGATAATGCCTTCGCATTAAGGGAAGCAGCACAAGTTCTGTGAGCCTGGGAGGTAGGGTTACCTAACAGGCAGGAAAACAAGCACTGCGCAAGACGTCAGAGGCAGGTGTTACACCACACACACACACACCACAGAGAATCAGGTTGGAGTTAAGTCATTCAGAATAAGCGTACAGAGGGCACCAAACTGGTAAAAAGTGTATCAGGAAGCTTGAATGGGGAAAAAAACATTAAAAAGAAAAGGCGGGGATAGAGCCCCTCCTGTAATCCCAGCTACTTGGGAGGACGAGGCAAGAGGATCACAAGTCCAAAGCCAGCCTCAGTAACTTAGCAAGGCCCTGTCTCAAAATAAAATACAAAAGGGGAGGCAGTGCTGGGCAGTAGCTCAGTGGCAGAGCAATTGCCTAGAATGTACGAGGTCCTGGGTTTGATTCCCAGTACCAAAAAAGAGGGGCTGGGTTAGGGCTGAGGGTGGAGCTCAGTGGTAAAACACTTGCCTAGCAAGCGTGAAGTCCTGGGTTCCACCCCAGCATGGAGCGGGGTGGGGAGAGGAAGGATATATGCCATGCTTATAAACATAAATCACAAAGAAACAAAGTGAAACCAACCAGTTGCTATGCAGCAGGATGGGACATGGAAAATGCTTTTCTTGGTGAAAATTTTAATGTTGCTCTATGAAGTACTCTAAAATATGTTGCCTACTTCTGATCTGGGTGTTAAAGAATCACACTCGAATGTACCCTAGAGAAATTGCACACGAGTCCAAACCCAGTCTCTAGAAATCCCCAGAGGCCTACAAAGACAGAAACCTTTTGAGGCTCAGTGGGGACCTCTTGGGAGGCTCAACCTCTACCATGCCCAGCACAGCTGTCAGGGACTTTTCGGAACACAAATCGCCCCCAGACTGAGCCTGAAGCTGGAGTCTACCTCACTACAGGGTGGCTGCAGCAAGTTTCTAAACCCTTCTGCTAAGCCCTGGCTCTCCCCTACAAATCAGGGATAACAGCCAGCACAGCACAGTTTTTGAGATCGTTCAACAAGATAATCCTGGAAGCACCTTAGTGCGGTGCCAGGCTAGCAGCAAACGTTCAAAAAGGGTAGCCTGTCTATATATCTAACTCATGGCGCTCATCTGCACTTCAAAGGTTCCTCATTCATTCCTTTAAGACCTAAGGCCACACCCAGGCTCTTAACCCTCCCCACTTCAGGAGTCCAGGGCCCAGGGAAAGACTGGCATTTTTTGACCTCCATCCCCACAGCATTTGCACTTGTTGCCCCCAAACCTAACGGTGAAATCTAACAGTAGGCACCCTATGTATCCCTTGGGACAACCCCAATGCCACTTTGGGCATCAAACCTGCAACTCCACCCGAGTCCAGTTTCCCTGCCACTCTGCCTCACACAGCTGCCATAGACCAGGAATTCAAGAAACCATCCTCCCTCTCCTGTACCCTGCCAATGCTTCAGCAGAGGAAGAGCCCAACAGGCCTTTGCTGACTAAAAAAGCTTTACCTTGGGCAAACAAAAACATTCTGGAAAGCAATTAAAAATAAACCAGACATTAAAATCAAATGGGCCAGGTGAGATACACCCAGCCTGAGGGATAAGCCACTGAGACTGCAGAAGGCATGAGATTGGGGAGATTGGGGACCAGGCGACACCAAGCAGGCTGCAAAGTTCTAGCCCACCTCAGCAGGTCAGCTCTGGCTGCAAGCAGAGCCCGAGGCATCCCTGGGCAGGCAAGAGAGTTGTGACTGCACCAAAGTAGAAGCTCCCAGATGTAAAGGAACTCAGACTTCATCAACAAGACCTCAAACTTGGGGTCTACAGTCCTTCCTCAATTGTGCCAAAAGGGTCGGAAGAGATTTCCATCAACCCACTGCAGTCCACCAAAATACATGTTTATGTTGGCACAGTGACATACACCTATAATCCCAGCTACTAAGGAAGCTGAGGCAGGAGGATTGCAAGGTTAAGACCAACCTAGGCAATTTAGCAAGACTCTATCTCAAAGTTTTAAAAATGGGAATGGTGGGGGGAGTAGGGGTTTGGAGATATAGCTCAGTGGTACAGAGTGCCCCTGTTTTTGATCTCCAGTACCAAAATAAAAATACCATATTTATATCTAATACAAAAAAAAAAAAAAAAAAGACAGATGGATAGATATATACCATGGACACCACAGTCTGTGAAGAAATTGTAGGTATCTTTCTATCTTTTGCCTCTCTGTATTTTCTAATGCTTCTGCTGTGGATGTGTTCTCAATGTGCAACGGAAGTCAGGGGGAGATGCACACCAACCTGAAAAAAAACACAGAGGAACTAGTCCCTGCTGCTTGCAGCAGCCTGGGCAAGTGCTGGGGAGTGAGCGCAGATTCCTGGCAAAGGAGGCTCCAGGCAGAGCAGAGAGAAGCAGAGGGGACTCTCCCGCAGCCAGCCCTGGGGACACCAGTAGGGAATGATTGGACACACATGTTGAAGACAAATTGTAGGTGGAGGATTTCTGTGGTTACCCAGATGGATATCTGCTAAGTCCCCACGCAAGAATGTAAGGGAAGGCCCCACCCCCACCAACCTTCTGCTATTTCAAAACTAAGGGCAGAATTCTATGAGATTATGCACGTGGAAGTGCTTAACAAGTTCATATTTGTTCAAAGTCCTGTACCACTGTAGGGTCATGTTACTGGCACCAGAGAGGCTGGGCAGACCCCACCACCCCTGTAGACCGAAACCCCTTCTATATTAACAGTAGCCATCCGGCCAGTGTGGCACCAGTTAGAGAGCTCGTGCTATCTAGCATATCCCACTTGGGGAGGGCATCCACCTCTCTCAGTCCCCAGCTCAGCTCTCCTTTAAAAACAAAGGCATTCACAAAAATCACACAAACCCACGGCCTAGATAGAAATCCAAGGCTGCCATAGTCTCATTCATGGATTGAGAGGGGGTGGGGTAAGCACTGCAGGGCCACCTTTAGCCAGTACCCATCCTGGAGGAGCAGAAAAGCAAGTCACCCCAAAGCCTGCCACCAGGCAAGGTAGTGCAGCAGCCAGAGCCTCGGGAGGGGTAGAAAGGAGGCGCTGCCTTCCCTTACCTCCTGGGGTGTCACTTCTTCCCACAACAGAGGGTGAGGACAGCCCTGCAGTCCAAGCTCCACGCCACTTTCCCCTGGACCGCAAATTCTCCTGACTATACCTGTGACCTGCCCTGGCCACAGCCCCCTCTCCGAGCCGGGCCCTCATCACCCCTCACCTGGACTACTACCACAGCAGGGGTATCCAGCCCCTCCTCTGACCCAGCCTCACTCCACTGGGACAAACAGGAACAGACTCCCTGAAGCACAGGTCACTCCCCCGCTCAAAGCTGCTGACAGTGCCCACCCCGCTGCCCACAGCAATGTTTCATGCACAATGCAGCTGCTCTTGGTTCTCTCGGCCCTAGAGCCGGGGTTTTAGCAGATGCAAAGGAACCACCTTATGGGCATCACTGGGGGTGGTGAGCTTGCTAAAAGCCCAGCTTCCTGAACCAGATCAGAAATTCTGGGAGTGGGCTCTAGGAATTTTAATTGGAGAAAAAGAAAAAAAATTCCAGATGAGCTGGGAGTGGTTGCATCCACCTACAGTCCCAGAACTTGGGAGACTGGGGAAGGAGGATCACAGAGCCTGGGAGATCAAGATCAGCCTGAGCAACATAGTGAGACCCCACCTCAAAAAAAAAAAAAAAAGAAATCCCAGAAAAACCTGGTATACATTCAAGTTAGAGAAGTGTTTCACACGAGTTTCTAGCTGCTTGGGAAAATCTGTCCTACTTCAACAGCTAGGGATTTACCCTGCCCATCCTACATGTGTTAGGACTGGAGCACTGGCAGTCCTACAGCTGATCCTAAGCTCCCACAACTTCAAAAACTAAACTGTCAGGGTTCTCGGAGCAGCCCCTTCTAACCCTTCTGCTGAATGACTGAAGGGAAGTCATTTTATAGCCACAGGCCTCAGTTTCCCGTATATACAATGTGTGAGCTGTGTGCTTTCTAGGGTCCTTTTCAATTCCAAAATAAGGCATATGACCTTTACATTGCATCATGTATGTTCTGTTGAACCAGAGGCTCTACTCCTAACATCCTAAGAATGGGGGGGGGGGGGTTCTTTTCTCATCCAAAGTGAAAATTTTAATAAGCATCTCTCATACTATATCCAACCACCTATTTCCACTAAAGAAGAACCAAGCAACGGCTGGTCTGCCTGGCACAGCTTTATTTTGTTTTTTTCTAATGTTCATTACTAAATTTTTTTCATATCCTTTCCATGGTCCAAAGAGGAGGAATGAGAGTTTTATAAAATTACAACCTCCTAGCAACCTTCAGCATCTTGCTTGTTTATTAAGGCTTATTATATCCTTCCCATCATATGATGTTCCCATTTTAAAGACTGGGAAATTGATGCTCAGAGAATTGAAGTCGCCCAAGACAGCAGAGCTGGGCTGTAAGATAGCACTGGAATTCTCCATGTTTGCACTGTATCCCAATGAGTCAATGCCAAGTTTCAGATACAGTGAGAGCAACTGGGCCAAGAGCTACACTGGCCAACCAGCTGTTCCCTCCAAGCATGGCAGGAGTGCTAACCAGCCAGCCACACATCCTAACAGCTCTCCCCACAGAGCTGCTGGAAGAACGCACACGCACTGAACGGAGGCGGGGCTGAGCAGCAGCCACCCAAGCAAAAGTGATGCCAAGGATTTAGTCAACAGAGAGCTAATACGAGTCAACAGTGGGTGCTGCTGCCAAGCACACCAATGGGATCCTCAGCTGCATTCACAGAGGAAGAGTATCTACTCCCTCCACCTGCCCTGCTCAGATCCGACCACACCTGGCGGATGGGCAGGCTGGGCTAACAAAAGGGAGGTGTCTTCCAAGGCAGGGCCAGGTTTTCTGAAGGGAGTGGTTCTGGGTGGCACTCTGATTGGTAAGGTGAGCCAAGGACTCACCTGGAAGCTGGGTTTGTACAGGAAGCCCACTGCGTGTTATAAATGGATTCTTAAAAAGACCCTTCTATTCACATTATTTATCACTGACCATCCACAGCAAAGGTTAGGAAAACCCAGGAGTGCTAGAGGGTTGAACCTACCATCAAAGGGGCTCCAAGCCCTGTCCAAGACGATCAACTCACTGAAGAGGACGATTAAGGTGGCTCCTTCCTTTATTATATATGACAACAGAGGAGCTAATATGAGTCAACAGTGGGTGCTGTGGCCAAGCACACCAGTGGGAGCTTCAGCTGCATTCACAGAGGAAGACTACCTTTGCCAAATTTGAGCTCCTATCCTTTCAAGCGTCAAAAACTCCAGAAAACCCTCCTTACTCCCCCGCCCCATTTGCCCCAGCAACACATCTGGGTGCGCCTGTACATCACTTAGTATTGCTCAGAATAAAGACACGTGTTTCCACCTGTCCCCGCCCCAAGAGCCTCCAGGCCATGTCTCTCACCTTTGTGTCCTCAGCACAGAGCTTGGCACATTAAAGACATCCAATAAATGACGACTGAACTGAGTTGAGGTGCCACAGCATGGTCACACTGGGGGTGTTATTGTGTTCAAGGCAATTTCAGAACACAAGTGTCCTGACTAGGGCTAATAAAAAGGTTTATGACAATGCATAACCACTTTGAGTATATGCAGCAAAGGAATTCTTGAGGCCAACGCCACCAGACGGTTTTAATTACAAAAGAACCACAGTTAGCCAGGCCAGGTCCCTGAGTATCTGTGGAAAGGATAGGGGCAGAGAAGGTTAGGGGTAGAAAGGTCAAAGGTACATCCTCTATGGTGTGACAGCAGCCAGGCAATGCCAGAGCTCAGGAAGCAGTCGAAATCCAGAAACAGAAGATGGAAATAATGACTAATGGGGCCACATGCCTAAAAAAAATGGCACAAAAAGGGAGTCCACTGAAGTGGGTCTGATGAACAGTGCAAATGCTACCAATTCATCGGGGAGCAGGCCGCCTGGCGCTGAACCTCGTAACCGCGAGAATTAATTACAGGAACTAACACTCTGAGCTGGGAAGATTAGTAGGGGAGACCGTGATGCAGTTCTAATATCTAATAAATCTTTAAATCGATGAGCCATGCTCACTGCTGATTTTTCTTCATCTTTCCTCTCCGGGAGCTCACGTGACAAAAGCCAGCATTTGCTTTTTATTTGCCTCTGGACAAAGTGCACAGATGTATATGTGTATAAGTAAAAATAGGGGTTCATGAAATCATCTTAAAGGCACCAAGAAAACTGCCATACGAAGAAAAGCTGGGATGGGTGGATTCTCCTTTTAAAGGGAAGAAATCTTTTAGGATGTAAATGTCCCCTTCCCCCATACTCTGCAAGAGCTCCACCGGCTGTCACAAATAAGTATTCCCATCCCTACCTGTTCATGTGTGTACCAGTTTGGGTCTATTTACCAAACATATACTTTACTCCACTTGCATTTTTCATCTCAGAAACACCACTTAAGCTTGTCGCACAAACCTGACAGCAGCAATACATTTTATAAACGAATTATCCCTGGGGAACAGACAAGCAAACCACTGGTAAGGAGCACTGTCAAAGTTCCCAAGGATAGCATTCTGTTCCCAGATGCAAACTACGCCACATCCTCTCCAGTCTCAAACTGCCCACTCCAGGAGGCAGCCTGCTCACCTCTCCTCTCCTCCCTGGCTCTCAGGCCCTCTATCCCAGCCAAATAAAAGTAGAAGAACTTCATTCTTGGAGAACTGGAACATTTTAATGCTGTTTCAAAGATAATAGTTCTAAGGACGGGATGTTGGTTCCTTTGTCATTAATAAAAAGGCCCCAAAGGGGTATTTTCATAACAAAATGATATCCTGTGGGAGAGCACAAGAAGCCACAAAAATAAAACTGCCACAAACCAAAACTGTCTCGAAATTAAACCTACACAGGTAAGGATTAAACCCCAAGCCAGGCAGCTCTGATTTTCCCATTTGATACCCTTACACGTTCCTAGCTCTCTCGTAAAATCCAAAGAATTCCTGCCACCCGGAAAGGCCTAAATGCTTTCTCTGCAAGTCAGGGTATGTTATTCCTTCCCTTGAAACCCTCGGGACGATCTGTAACATTCATCTAAAGCTCAATTACTGTTGTGTCCTCAGTCACACCCAAAGATACCCCAAGGCACCGTCTGCCGCAGCGCCGGGTGCACAGGAGGCGCCCCGTTAACGTGTGGGTTTGATTGGATCTGAGCTGGCCCCTTCGTCAGAAACACTCTGATAGCTAGACGCCCTGCCGGGGACAGCAGCGCCGGCCTAGCTCGCCGCCGCAGCGGGGCGGGGGTGCAACCACCTGTGGGCGGCTGGCCGGGACGCAGGCCCGGGCGCCGCCGCCGGGGTGTGCCGGGCGGGCCCCACGCACACTGCCGAGAGCTGGGGTTAGTCGGGAAAGCCAGGACCGCGGGGCCCGGGATCGACTCCCAGGGCCCCACCAAGGTCTCTGCCTTAGCAAAGTTGACCATGTCCGAGAGTTAGTTCTCAAGTCGCTCCACCCCCTTCGAAGCTGCGAGCCAGAGGAGCTCTTTGGGCTGGAGTCAGGGGCCACCCTGAGGAATCGACAAAGAAGAGAAACTATTCCCTAAACCCCTCCCAAACTTGGGGCACCTGCTGTTCAACAGGCGGGGACTTTCCCCTCCACGGTCTAGCAAAGGCCTGATGGAGGGCTCGAGAGGGGGAATCAAGCGGGACACCGGGAGCAGCCCAGCACTACTTTGAAATGTTCTACCCATTAATCCAGCAGCAAGAATGCACCCACTGGAACCTGGGGCGGGAGGTAGGGGACGGAAGAAACACAGGCCATCCTCGCCAACGGGCAGGGACTCGGGAAGGGGGTGAGGCCCAAAGGATCAGGTGGGCACCAGAGATGAGGCAACCCTATAGCACAACGTGCCAAGAAGGGGGCGCGGGCCAAAGAAGGGGGCAGGGAGGAGACCGGGACCGACTGATGACCGGGGAGGGAGCAGGGCTACCGAAGGCTGGCAGTAGGAGATGGGGGAGGGGATTCCCACCGAGGTGCAAGCGGGCCAACCCAGAGGAAAGCACTGGGGCAGGGGGACGCCTTAAGGGGTGCGTGGTGCCAGTGCCCCGGACCGGCCCCGTCACTCACCGGCAGATCCACGCTCACTTCGGTCCCGTCGAGCAGGAAGACGCGGCAGTAGAGGGTGGCCTTGGCCGCTCCGGCCGCGGAGATGTGCACGGCCGCGCCGCCGGTGAGCAGGGGCCCGCCGCCGGCTGGGAACACGCTGCCCCCGGGCGCGGCGGGCAGCGCCGAGGAGGCGGCGGCAGCAGCCGGACCCCCCCGCGGCCCCCCGTCGCGCTCGTCCCCCAGCCCGGCGGCCCCGCGCCCTGCCGCGCCCCGCGCGTAGCGCTGCATGGAGCGGCGGCCAAAGGTCCGGCGCAGGAACCGCAGCATCCTGGCTGGGGGCGCCCCCTGCCTCCGCCCCCTGCGCCGCCGCCGCTGCGCCGCCGCCTGGGAGCGTCCCGCGACGCCGTCAGTGCCCGCCGCCGCCCGCGCCGCCGCCCGCGGGCTGCGGCCCGGGGCTCGTTCCCGCCGAGGCCGAAGCCGAGGCCGCGCTCTGGCCGCCTGCGGGGTGCGCCGGCCCGGCCAGCTCCGCCTGCGAGTGGCGGCAGGCGGGAGGGCGCGCTCCGGGCGGCCGGGGGCCGTCCCGCAGCCGCCGGCGCCGCGCGCTCTCCGGGTGCGCTGGCTGCGAAGGGGCCGCTGCTCACGGGCGGTCTGGGGGCTGCGGGGCGCAGGGGGGCGGGGGGCGGGCTGCGGGCTGCTCCCGCGCCGCGCGCCGGCCGAGGGCCAGCCGGAGCAGAGCGCCTGCGTGCTCCCGGCGCGCTCGCTCCCACTCGCCGCGCCGTGCCCGGCCCGAGGAGCCCCCGCCGAGCGCCCGCTCCCAAGGCGCCTTTTCCTGCGCCCGCAGCCCTCGCCTCCCACCTGGGAGGCTGCACCTCCAGCCGCCGCCACCGCCGCCGGGACTGCAGCACGCCCTCCTCCCTCGGGGCTGCGCCGGGTAATTGTAAGCCGGGTCTGTGCTGCCCCCTGCCGGCCCGAGCGCCCCCTGCTGCTGTAGGTGCACTCACGTGTGTACACGTAGGTGAGCACACACGTGTTTCCGGCGCCCAGAGCCTTGGAGACGCAGAGTCCCCCCACTCCCTAATAGAAAAGCAGACCTCATGCCCTCCGGGAAGCCTTGCCCCAGGGGCCAAACAGAAACACACGAAGTTTCTCCTAATGGAAAAATGGCGCTGGGCTTCCCCTTCTAGAATAGGAAAGAGCGGACTAGGTAACCTACAAGGTCCTTGCTACTTAATTACATTCTATCGTTAAAGATCGTAGAGCTGGAAGCGCTAATTTAACCTTCCAGTTCTGTGGACTTGTTCCAAATAAGGAAATGGAGGCCTGACGAGGAGGGGAAGTACTTTTCCAACATACTTCACAGGGGACGACACCCCTTATCAAGGACCCTGTGTCCACTATTGAGGAAAGAATCTACACACGCAGGTGACTGAGAAGGCGGGGGAAACGTTGAACAGGTCACTGAGAAGCAAAGTAGAACTGGGGCCGCGAAAATGAATAGAACAGGACACACAATGTCGGAGACATAAGGAATCGTTTATAGGCACTACAGGGCAGGGTCCAAGTCGGCTTCAGAGACTTGTCAGGTGCTGCTGGAGCAAGGAATGTGGAGAAGATGAGGCTGAAAGGAGGTCAGGCCTCCTGGGAAGAATAACAGTACTATTTATCGCCCCTTAATCTTGTGCCAGACACTGCTAAACCCTCTCCATTCATCGTTTTACTTAATCCTCATGACAGCCTGGTTCCATAGACATTCTTATCCCCATTGTACAGAGGAGGAAACTGAAGCTTAGAGAGCTTAAGAGACTAGCTGCAAATTCCATGGTTAATGCGGGTGCTTTTCCCAAGCTCCAGAGCTGTTGTTGAAGCGCAGTTGGCATGATTGGCAAGCAAGGGAAGGTTTCTGAGAGGACTGGACGAGGCAGTGTTTTCAGCAAAATGGACTGAGAAAGAGGGAGGGAGGGAGGGACTTAAGGATCATTCCAAAACAGACATTTATTGAAGATGAGGCACTGTCTTAGGTGATTTCATGGGTGATATTTTCATTAAGCCTGACTCCAGTTCTTCCAGGTTCTTCTATTTATCCCCTTTAATTTAGGTGGATTTTGAAGCTTAAAGAAGTAATATCTTTTCCTAAGGTCTGAGCTGCTGAATGTCAGGTACTCTGGCTTGTTGCCTGGCATTCTCTTTAAGACACAATGGCAGTGCATTCTTAGAGGGCATATGCAAGTTAGTCCCCAGATACCCACTCTGTTCCCCATCCCCCTGCAACTAAATTTAATAAAATACCACCAACAAGTTCAAAGATAGACTGATTCTTCTTACTGGTTTCTAAGGACAGCTCATTTCCTACTACATAGCCCAGTAGTGCTATGGTAGACTAGATAATGGGCACTCAAAGATGTCCGCATTCCAAGCCCTGGAACCTGTGAATGTGTCACTATATGTGGCAAAAGGGACTTTGAGATGTGATTTAATTAAGGAGGTGGAGGTGGGGGGATTAATCTGGTATTAACCCAGTATAATCACAAGTGACCTTAGTAGAGGGAGGCAGAGGGATCAGAGTCAGAGAAAGTGCCATGGCAGTAGCAGCAGAAGTCAGAGTAATGGGTTCAGGAGCCAAGGGAATAGCCTCTTAAAAAGCTGTAAAGAATGAAGACTGAAGCATCCCCTAGAGATTCTAGAAGGAATGCAGCCTTGATTTTAGCCCTTAAGATCTATCTTAGTCAGGCACTGTGGTGCATGCCCATAATCCCAGCTACTCAGAAGGTTGAGGCAGGAGGATCACAAATTGGAGGCCAGCCTCCACAATTTAGTAAGATCCTGTCTCAAAATAAAATTTTAAAAAATTAAAAGGACTGGGGGTGTAGCTTCGTGGTAGAGTGCTACTGGGTTCAAGTCCCAGTACCACCAAAAACAAATCTATCCTCCTGAATTGTGAGATAATATATTCATGTGTTTTAAGTCTAGCAGCAATAGGAATCTGATCCAAGTGATATTAAATAATATTAGTTTGGAGCGTTATAGTTTTCAAAGCCCTCCAGCCTCCATGGAGGTAGGAGCTCTCTTTGCAGCCCCCACCCCAGCAAGCATCGTTCGGCTTTGTGATTATACCTTTCTCTCCTGCTGAATGGACTCTAAGCTGTGTAAGGACAGACTTTTTCTTCTTCCTCATTGTGTCCTCACCCAACACCTATCCTGCTGTCTGGCCAAGCAGTAGGGAGTCCATTCAATGTTTGTTGAATGAATGCAGAATCTCATTTCATGCCTGGCACGGTGACTTGGGAGGCTGAGGCAGAAGGATAGCAAGTTCAAAGTCAGCCTCAGCAACTTAGCGAGGCCCTAAGGAACTTAACGAGACCCTGCCTCTAAATAAAAAAGTTTAAAAAGGGCTGAGGATGTGGATCAATGGTTAAGCACCCCTGGGTGCAATCTCTGGTACCCAAAACATAAAAAATAAAGAATCTCGCTTCATCTGTGAGATTAATGGCTCTGTGGAGTATGCATTGCTATTGCCTTTAGAGAGGGGGAAAGGAAGATTGGATAGAGCCCAGACTCCCACACTCATGGTTCCTGACTCCTGACTCAGATTCCATGTGCTACTGACAAGACCATGTCACAGAGAGTCTCATCCCATCTTCATCAGAATAGTGATCTAACACTATTGCCACATTATTTAGAGGAGAAACAAGGCGTAGGTATTCCTTTAATGAAAGTTCACATCACTGAAGTTTTTGTATTTTGTTTTTTGTTTTCCCCAACCTTTGCAGTACTGGGGATGGAACCCAGGGGCCCTCTATCACTGAGCTACCTCCCCAGGGCCTCACACATGCCAGGCAAGTGCTCTACCACTGAGCCACATCCCCAGCCTTTAACACTTTTATTTTGATGCAGGGTCTTACTAAATTGCCCAGGCTGACCCCAAACCTGCAATCCTTTCTCTTAGCCTCCCAGGTATCTGGGATTATAGGTGTGCACCACTACCCTGGCTTCATATCACTAGAGTTTCAACCTCAGCATTGCAACATTTGATGAGTATGGGTACATCTGTTCATAATTTTGTGTTTCAATTGTTACTCTTTCTTAATCTTGGTCTTTCAGACCCAAAGCCCCTAACCCTGTTACCTAAAGTCTATAACCAGCCCCTCAAAGATTTTAATTGTCTTTTCTTGCACCTCTCTTATGCCTGATGTGAACTGACCAGAGCTGCGCATATATCCTGTTTATTAAAGCATTGCTCCTTGATGGGCCTTTTTGTCCTTAAACTATTATTCAGAATCTGCAGGGCTTTGGGCTGAATGTTTGTCCCACCAAAATTCATAGGTTGAAATTCTAACCCCCAAGGATTAGGAGGTGCTTTTGGAATGTGGGGTCTTTGGGAGGTGATTAGGTTATATGGATGCCGCCCTCATGAATGAGATTAATACCCATAAAGAGACTCCAGAGACTCCCCAACCCTTTCAGCCATACAAGGACATAGTGAGAAGGTGCCATCTGTGAGCCAGGAAACAGATCCTCACCGAACACTTCATCTGTTGGTACCTTGATCCTGAACTTCCCTGACTCCCACACTAGACAGTTTATAAGCTCCCAGTTCATAGTATTTTTGTTATAGCAGTCTGAATGTATTAGGACACCAGGATTTCTCCTGCCTGTCTCTCTAGAACCATCTATATGTATATTTTAGTTGTCGATGAACCTTTATTTTATTTATTTATATGCAGTGTTGAGAATCAAACCCAGTGCCTCACACATGCTAGGCAAGCACTCTTCCACTGAGCTACAACCCCAGCCTCTAGAACCATCTTAACTGACTGTTTAGGAAATAGTTTCCTCTAGCTTTCATCCTTTCCTGGATCATAAACAGAAGATTGGCCTCCTATATTTCACAGCCATTTTTGGGATTGATCTTGAGAGTCACATTTTTGCCGTTTCCTCATTGAAGCTCAAATGCCATTTCTGTGCCCACCCACTTCCTCTGTTCCTGAGAACTTTCTGGTGTCTGCCCATCAGACATCTTGTACCATCAAGAAACCTTAGAGAGCTTCCTATGCACTCCCTCAAGTTAATTAACAGTGCTTAGTCCTGTCTCTAAGGAATTCCATTTTGGAAATGTGCTGTTTATCTCCATTCTTTGTTTCCTGGTTCATTTCTGAGACTCCAGAATGTTGTGCCCTCATTCCATTGAACTCCATTATTCCCCACAGAACACAATTATGCTTTAATGTATGTTCCAATTTATTCCCTTGTAATTTTACTCTTTCCATAACATTTTTTTTTTTGAAATCTTACTATGTACCACAAAGCCATGTCCCTTTAATAAATGTCAACTTAACCTTTTCACCATCAATTTGCAATAATAGCTATGGTTAACTAAAGACCACAGAGTGGGCATCTATAGTTTCTGCCAGGCTAGCATGCTCTTTTCTTGTTTGGGTTACTTTGTGGAACCATTTCACCCTGGACTCAAAGACCTAGTGGTCTGAATGAAGCTGAGCCTACCTTCTGCCTCTAGTGTGAGTACATGACCATTGGTGGCCAATCAGAGAGCTGCATTTCCCAGAGACCTGTTACTGGCACAAAAATGAGCTTAGCCTTGGAATTTGGGCTGCAATTATTTGGAAGAGGCTATTTCTTTCCATCAGAATTGGTGAACCATCACTGTGTAACTCCACTTTGACATCATATAAAGAAAGTCTGAGGCTGACATCCATACAAAGAGAAGCAGAATCAAAGTGACAGACACAGATTTCTGATGACAATTTAATTTTTGGCTACCTGGATCCAGCCAAACCTGAAGCAAGACTTTTCTCCTGGAATATACAATTTGAAGAAAGAGAAGGTGGTGGATAGAATCATATCTGTGACATCACAATTTAAAAGGAGACAATTTAAGGAATATAATCTAAGGAGAGACTCGGGATTAGAATGGAAGTTTTCCAAGTCCTAAATCTTTGGGGAAACACAGGTGGCTCTGATAAGGTTACCCTAATATCAAATGCACAGAGAGGGTGTTGGGGTATCTCAGTGGTAGAGTGCTTGCCTAGCGCGTGTGAGGCACTGGGTTCTATCCTCAGCATCACATAAAATTGAGAGTAAAATAAAGGCATTGTGTCCACCAACAACTGAATTTTTTTTTAAAAGATGCACAGAGAGTGGAAGAGGAACATTTATTATACTGCCTGCCCACCCCACTGCCTCCCTGCCTCCATCTCCACTGTTGCCCATGCTAAGCTCCCTTTTACTTGACATCCCTAATGAGCTGTTTTGTCCCTTGTTCTCTCTTAACCAACTGCTTACCTTGTTCTTCTCTATCGTGGACTAAAATCAGTGCTATCCAATAGAACTTCCTGCAACAAAGGAAGCATTTTACATCTGCTTCATCCAATATGGTGGCCACTAGTTACCTGTGACTACTGAGCACTTAGAAGGTGGCTGGTATGACTAGGGAACTAAATATTTAATTTGATTTCCTTTAAACTTAAATTTAATGGTCACATGTAAATGGTGGCTACCATATTGGACTACACATCACTCCACACCATCAACTACAGGGCTTATCTACCTGGTACCTGTTTCACTCCCATTGGGAGGGTCTAGTTCTAGCTGGTGACCCCTTTTGCTGTGTCCCATGCTTGGTCAAATCACAATATATGACGGATCTTTTTTTCCATCATCCAATTGCTGATGATAAAAAATCCAATTGCTGATGATCCCTGGTACATTTCCTTTCCAACTTGGGCCCAGTTGGAACAGCTCCTTCAAGCAAGGGTAGCAAAAAGAAGACAGGCCATGACACCATTAGCAAGGTGGTGACCAAGGCTACACCATGGACAGTCACAAGCCCATCCAGACAGTGGGTTTCAAGAAGAATTCCCCTCAGGCACTCAAAGAAATCCAGAAATTTGGCATGAGGGAGACAGGACTCCAGATGTGCACATTGATACCAGGCTCAACAAAGCTCTCCGACCAAAGGAATAAGGAATGTTCCATATTGTATCCTTTTATAATTGTCCAGAAAATACAATGAAAATGAAGATTCACCAGACGAGCTCTATGGTTTGGTAACTTACGATCCTGTTACCATTTCAAAAATGTACCGGATGGGTCTGTGGTTGTGCCTCAGTGGTAGAGCACTTGCCTAGCATGTGTGAGGCACTGGGTTTGATTCTCAGCAAAATAGTGAGAAATAAATGAAATTTAAAAATGCAAATAAATGAATAAAATGTAAATAAATGTATAAATAAATGAATAAGTAAATAAAAATAAAGGTCTATCAACATCTAAAAAGTATTTTTTAAAAGATCTACAGTCACTGTCAATGAGAAATAACTGCTGGTTCTCAAAGTTACAAAATCTCAAAAATAAATAAATAATACATCCAGCAGCTGCCAAGTTGGTCAAAACCAAGGTAAATCGCCCTTTCAGGGAAAGCCCTGAGCAAGTGGGCTGGTGGTGTGCTTTGAAAATCCCGTCACAACTCAGAGCTTACCCAAGAAGCAGCATTCCTAAGTGGGGATCCCATGACTCAGCTGGGGAATCACAAAACCAAGCAACGGAGACCACAGACACAAAAGCACCCTCCCGCCTCACCCTCCAGTGTTGACATCAAGTTCAGGCTCACGTCAAAGAAGGAGAGAATTTAAAGAAAGAGAAGGTGGTGGGTAAAATCAGATGTATGTCAGCAAAGCACTAAAAGGATCCAGGTCTAGGAGGGGAACAGAGGGGCTGGAGCTAGTGACTTAGGACTCAGTGTTGCATTTGGCACCCTGGCAGAAGCCATGAATGGACCAGATGGGCTTAAGACAAAATAGAGGCATGCAGGGAGATGGTAGATCCAAACCACTCATTTTAAAAGCTCAGCATCCCAGGGAAATAGCAAGGTGTCTCTGGAAGAGAACTCTGCTGATCTCTAGTCTCATGCTCGCTTCTCTCATCTATGAAATGGGCGAGTACTCCTCACCTCAAAGTTTCACCCTAATCCTCTATGACAAAAAACAACTGGTACAAAAAAAAAAAAAAATTAATGTCTTTATCAACTGCAATGTCCTTTAAAAATGTAAGACTGGAAGACATGAAAACAGCTAAAAGGGGCCCAGGGACCAGGCAGAGGGGTTAGGGCATAGTTTTAATTTTAGTACTGAGCAGGCTGATATATATTAGGAGATGGAGAGCTGAAGGGGACCAGGGAGTTTCCCAGGGTGCTTTTGGGGAAAAGGGCAGATGGTTTTCTGAGGCTGTAGGAAAGACAGAGCCAGAGACCAGTGGGGTTGGGGACTGAGAAATGCTTATCAAAGACACACTGCTTTTCATCCCCAAGGGACGAAAAAAAAAAAAAAAAAAAGGACACCTTTTATGTCACGCAGAGAATTCGCATTTATTAAGTGCCATCGCAGACGTTACCGCATTGAACTATTCTTCCTGAGGGTCTACTCTTCCCGGCTGATGAGGAAATCAGGGCTCAGGGTGGCCGTGGGTGCGGCCCAGGTCTCAAAGCTGTGAGCAGCGGCAGGGCCGGGATTGAAGCCCGGGTCCCCCAGCTATTTGGCTGGGTCTCCTGCCCTCCCTCTGCCCTCTCCAAACTGAAACCGACTCTCCCCACGGCCGCCCGCACTGACTCACTGGGGGTGGGGGCTGCTCTTTGCTCCCCAGAGTCAGCCTCGGCCCTGCAAGACGCCACCCTCTCTTCCCCTCTTGCTCTGAAACACCCTCCCTTCATCTCCCGTCCCCCAACCTGTTCCTCCCTTTCAATTAAGCTGTGAGAAATAAAGGCAGGCGATACTAAGAGGCACTACAGAACAGCCCTGCCCTGCCCTGCCACTCCCCGCCTGCTCTCGGGATCCCCAAGGGACACAGCTGTGCTGTTTCACTGGGCCTGCTCCTGCAGAGGACCCTGACAAGGCCATACTTGCAGCACGGGCTCTTGTACCCTACCCCAGTCCTCTTTCGCTTTGGAGTGTCTCTATCAGGTCAGTAAGTGCCTGGAGAAGCAAAGGCCAGTGCTCCTAGGTGTGGGTGTGGGGACAGAGGGCCACATTCTTGTATGTCTTTTTTTTTTTTTTTTTTTTTTAATGCTCAGTGACCCTACTCACAAGTAAACTTGGCCTCACCCTCGTGCTGGAATTTGACCAATCAGATTAGTGTATTCCCTCCTCTTAAGACTGAGGTGGGCAGCAGGAGAATTTCCTGGAGTGGGAGTAGGGCAGAGCCTTTCTCTACCAACAGCTGAAGCCAGAAACCTCCGTCTGCCATCCCTCATCCTGCAGCTCCTACCCCCCGCCCCCCACTTTCCCACAGTTGTTTCTTGAGCCCCTGGTCTCCCTCCTCTAATCCACCTCCTACCCAGCACCCAGAGCAACCCTTCTGAAGGAAAATGGTCAAGTCATTGTGTTTATAGTCATGCAGCAGCGCTGGTGACTGAGTTGTAGGCACCTGGAAGGGGACCCTGGGCTGTCTCTATTGCTTATCTGGACAAACGCCACATAAAGATTTTTGGCCAGCCTCTATTTGTTGGAGAGTGAACCTATTTTAAACCAGAGCTCACACTCACTCTTGGAGGAGGACCTGTCTCTTGGAGGCCTTCTCAGTCTGGCCTTGCTGCTGTAGCCTTGGCACCTCCATCCTCAATTCTAAATTACCATCACTCTGCAGTCATTCTAAGATGGCTTCTTTATACATGAGTCGTCTCCCCTCGAACACGTTTTCCCATCTTCCCATCTGCAAACTCTTATTCCACCTTCAGAACCTTCTGATGGGCCTTCTCTGCAAAGCCCTTTCAGAGTCTCACGAGACAGACCTGTGCACTTACAGCACCAAATGCACCTGCATCTCCTCTGCCATGTAGGCGGCCAGTCCGTCTATGCTGAGAGGTATCAGAGCTCACAGACATGGAGGATGGCAGCTTGGCTTGTAATGAAAAAGAAATGGGGCGAAACTGAGGGGGGATGAGGAACTGCACCCCATGTGGTGTGGGATGGATAGGCTGTGGGGGAGCAAGGAGGGCAGATGGCAGGTGACTCCAGTCCCCTTCCCTCCCAGATGGCCAGCTCCTTGAAGGTGGGAGGAAGCACATCTTGTTTACCTCTTATCTTCTGCCCCGTGCAGGCCTGGTGCAGGGAATTCCTTCAGAACTGGGCAGGCCTGAACCTGCTGGGAAAGCAGTATCAGTGAGTCCAGCCAGGAGGGGCTGGGAGGGCAGAGGCAGAGCCAGGCTGGGCCTGGTGAGTGCGGGTGTTGTGTTCAAGAACTTTCATCGCATGTAACCTCAGTCGTTGGGTACCTGCCCCTAGTCTGCTCCCCACCTCCCACCACCCTCCTCTAGAGGTGACCAATGCCCAGGGGGTACTAGAAAGACGGACTGGAACTGCCTTTGAGACTTAATTCTACCCATGACCACCATCCCCTGACCCTAGTTTAAGTCACTTCTCCTTGGGCCTTCGTGTCCTGGTAGAGCTCCGCTCCCCTCACACACATGCATGCACGTGCAGGGGCTGACCCACAGAGTTGTACATTCTGTGGCCATGGTCACCCAGTGAGTATGGGTATCAGACAGTCTGATCCAGAAGCAGCATTAGGAGGTGGTGTTTGAATCCTGATCATGCCACTCACTGACTGTGTGACCTTGGGCACAGAATTTGAGCCCTCACACCTTAGTTTCTCGTGTGTTACTGGGGCATAATAATAGTATTGACCTCACAGGTCTGATGTGGGGAGGAAACGATGTGAGGCATGTCAGCTATGTCTAGTAAGTGTCCAATAAATGTGAATTGTTATTGTTAGCATTACTGGTCATGTTATTATCGATAATTTTATATCCACTTAAAAAAATAGAAACCTTCTGGGTCAGAGCCTGACTGACCTGGCAGGGGGCCCGGGGGGAGGAGAGGGGCCCCGGCTGAGGCAGGACAAGTGAGGTCAGTGGCTCAGGGCCTTCGGTCTGGGGATTGGCGAGGACCTTGCAGGGACGGGGAGAGGGGAGAGGAGAGAGAAAGAGGGAACTGGAGAAGAAATACAGCTGGGGGGGTGGGGGTGGGGGGAGCTCACACAAGCAGAAGCAGTGGCCAGGGAGCCAGCTCCCAGGGAACAGAAAGCCTGCAAACCGGTCTGGGCAGTCCTTGAGCCAGGCTGTGTCGGCTGGTTTGGGCCGGAGTCCAGAGGGAGCAGCCTGGCTTTGTGTGGCTGCCTCTGGATGCTGCCCCTGGGTGCTGCCCGGGGCCTTTCCCTACCTGGGAGGTGCTATCAGGGTCTCCTTGGGCCTGGCCTATGGTAGACCCTCTGGGTCTGGGAGAGAGAGAAAGACTGCTTTTGGGAAACCTGGAGCACACAGGTTACCACGAAAATGCCCTACTACTTTGAGTGCATCAGAAACCCTGCTCCCAAAAGGGTGCCAAGATCATGCAATGTGTAAAGTACAGTGTTCTTTTCTCTCTCTCTCTCTCTCTCTCTGTTATATTCCCTCGCCTTTTTAAAAATACTACTGCTATTTTGATTTTTTTATTGGTGCATTATAATTAATACATAATAGTGAGATTCATGTGACATATTGGTACATGCACATGAATAATCAATTTCATTCAAGACAGTCTTTGCAAACGAATGGTGCAGGGAAAACTGAATATCCACATACAAAAGAATGAAGTCGCACGCTTAACTCAAACCATATCCAAAAATTAAATTCAGTATGAGCTGGGCAAGGTGGGGCATGCCTATAATCCCAGCGACTCAGGAGGCTGAGGCAGGAGAGTGAGTTGGAGGCCAGACTGGGTGACACAATTGAATGAGACCCTGTCTCAAAATAAAAAAAAGGGTTGGGGATTTAGCTTAGTGAGAGAGGGTCACTGGGTTCAATCCCTTGAACAACAATAGAAAAAAAAAAAAAAAAAAAAAAGAAGTCTAATTTTAATTTTGTTTAATCCTCTTGCCTCATCTTTATATGAGTACTCAACACTTTGGCCATGTAACCGAAGTGTCATGGCTAATTGACAAGCGCCTGTGCCAGTAATCATTGTGAGCAAAACACTCCTAGCAAACAAGGCAACAGAGGTATAACTAAAGGGAGAGGTGTCCCTTTTCTGACTGCTGGGTTTTAGGATGTTGCCCCTAGAGGTGTTGAAAGCTCTGCTGTGGTTTTGAAAATAAGGGGAATAACAGATTAAATAGTAGGAGAAAGGGATGCCTGAAGGTTTTACTTTTAGGAAACTCACAAAGAAGACACAGAGTAAACACACCAATAGGAAATAGTTCACTAGTAGACTTAACTAGTAAAGTGAACGCAAATTAAAGCAGACCTGAGGTGCTGACATTTGCTTTAAAAAATATGTATAGAGATGGTATTCCCTCAAAAAAAACCTTTATAGTCCTGGGGATGGAACCCAGGGTCTCATGCATGCTAGACAAGTGCTCTACCACTGAGACACACCCCTGTCCCAAATGGGGTTTTCAAGGCTAGCAAGACTGTGGGGAAGCTGACATTTTCAGTTTGTCAATTACACTAAGTTTACCAAAGCCTATTGGAAGGTAATACACAGCAAGAAGCACAAAGATTATTATCTCCTTGATCTAGGAACCCTACTACTAGCAATCTATCCTAAGGAAATATTATGTAGAAATCTTACCCTGAAGTACTACCAAAATGGCAAAATACTGTCTGTATCCCATGTTAGAGCTGCAAATGAGAGCCGTGTAGTGAGGGAGAATGTCCTGTTGGAGGTGATTAAGTGCAGGTGGAGTTAAAACAGGGTGAGTAGCAGGGTGTTTGAATTACTCAAAGGATTTTAAAAATACTGAGTCCCAGGCATTATCACATTTCTGCAAAATTGGTATCTTGCTCAGAGCTCCCATCGAAGTATTTCCTTTTATTCTGTACTGGAAATTGAACCCAGGGACGCTCTACCACTGAACTATATCTCCGCCCCTTTTTATGTTTTATTTTGAGACAGGGTCTGACTAAGTTGCTGAGGCTTGCCTTGAACTTGGAATCCTCCTTCCTCAGCCTCCTCGGTTGCTGGAATTACAGGTGTGTACCACTGTGCCTGGCTCTAAATTGTCATCCTTTTTTCCCTCTTTCTCTCTCACCTGCCATTGCCAGTATCAGATTCTCTCTGCTTCCAGTTTAGAACCCAGAGAGGAAGAATTTGGTTGGGGAATATTATTTTGTGCCAGGTCATAGGTCACCATCCATCCTATGAAATTGGCCGCTGTGGTCCAACCAACTCTAGGGGACTAAGTAGTACATAACACAGTTCCCCTGTGCATTCTCACCTCTCAAACTCAGAAGGTCCTATGCACATGATAGGTTGCCCGGTTGCAAAGGCAATTATAAAAATATCCTGTGGATCTCTTTTGGGAAAAGCAGATTAAGTGATTCCAAATTTCCAGTTGATAAGAAATCGAACTGAATCTTCAGCTTGAGTTATAATAGTAAATCTCAGTGAACGCAATTGCCTTTCTGTTCCAAGTATTCTGACAGAGAGAGATAAATATCCCATGGCCATTTAATAAACAACCACTGAGACAATCAGCAAACATAACCTTCAGTAGCCTGGACTTTGGCCTCCACAATCTTAAGAATGTTGCCTTCACCCCTGTCAGGGTTTTAAGTAGCACTTTCCCAAATTATTTCAGCAAATTAGTGGTTTGGAATATCGCACTCAGCTTCAGCAATCCTTGCCAACCTCATCCTGCTCAGAGAAAGTCATATGTAGTCCTTCCAACGCAGAGTGTGATGTTTCTCCTTGCTGAAGTTGGCCAGTGCTGTGGGGTTAACTGGGGAGAGGCCCTGGCAATGGAGCTGCCAGACTGATGCCCAAGGAGAAGCCTGAATGACCAGGGATGCAAGAAAAAGGGGAAATCAGCAACAGGTGAAGGGGTCTCCCCTTCCTCAGCATCCCAAACCCAACGGACTTCTTGCTGTATTAATATGAGAGCCTCCTGTGGCTATTTAATTTAAATCAAACAAAAATTTAAAATTCAGTTCCTGGGTTCCATTAGCAGCATTCAAGTGACCAGTAGCCACATGTGGTGAGCATGGTGGCACATGCCTATACTCCCAGTGACTTGGAGGTGGGGGCAGGGCCTCATGTTCAAGACCAGCCTGGGCAACTTAGTGAGACCCTGTCTCAAAATAAAATATGGACTGGGATGTAGCTTCGTGGTAAAGCAGGTTGGGTTCAATCCCCAGTACTTAAAAAAAAAAAAAAAAAAAAGCCACATATGTCTGTCTGATGCTACGGCATTAAACGGCACAGATGAAGACCGGTTCCATCTCTGCAGAAAGTTTCATTGGCCAGAACTCTGCAGTAAGCTGCGTTCTCTTCCTGCTCCCCTCCCCGCCAAATGTTACACACTGTGCCCCCTATAGGTACAGATGTCATGAAGCCGGTTTGGAAGTCTCTGGATAGTTTAGCATCTGTGCTTGGAGATCTAAAGATACCCAAACTGTGTAAGGAAGGTCCTCCGAGGACCTATAAAGGCCCCACCCAGATGTTTCTTGGAGGACTCTCACTCTGCAGAGAGGGGGTTCATCCGTCCCCTCTTCTCTGCCTTTTCCAGCAGCATATCCATCATGTTCATCTGGATCAGCCGGCTGTCCATTTCCAGGCCCCCGTAAGGGAGAGAAATTTTGAAAAGGGGAATAAGTTCAGGATTCATATACCCTTAAGGTTTGGGGAAAACATAAAAGGCTGGAGCTTAAATGTAAACCAAACCAATCCTGCCCCTGCCCTCTCTACCAGGCCAAATGGCAGTACTAGGAGTGGGGTGACTCCCTGGGAGACTGTCAGGAAGGATCGTATTAATATAGCCATCAGCAGAAGCTCCAGGAGGAGGCTTCACCCAGCAGAGCTGAGCCCTCAACCTTGATTCTGTTGTGGAGAAGATGACAGGGGCATGCCAGGTGGTCTTGAGGTCCCATTTTCAACTGTACTTCCCTTAATCTCACCTCAGTTCTGCAGGCACAGTTGTTCCCCTGCAGAGGACGATGGGCACTGGCCTGGTGGACGCTGGAGGCCCCAAACAGAGCCGCCCTCCCTTCTGCATTCCCAGCCTGCTTCTCCCAGCTTGCGTGAACCTCAGCATGTGCTAAGCATGTGCTGAGAATCATCTGGGGCAATCCGGTCGGCCCTATTGCAAAACACTCTGGTGATATCCACCCAGGTTTCCCATCTTTTGAAAGGTTTGATTTTTTTCCAAGAGAAGCCTTAATAGATTAATTAGATCTTTGCCTCTTGGGGATTTGGCAAATAAACAATGCTGCGTTTATAGCTCCTTCTATATAAAGGACCAGTGTTTCACCATCAAAATGAACCACGCTGGGTTTAATGTAAGGGGCATGGTGGAGGTAAAATAAAGTTGTGTGTTTTGGGGGGAGGTGGGGACGGATGTGGAGGTGAATTTAGGGCATCACTAAACCCCAGGCCTTTTGGATGAAATTTGGGAAAGAACAAATCAAAACATGTTTATACTTTGTCTCAATGGGATCAGCTCCTGATCTTTAGGGAGAATGCTACCCTAGAGGACGAGATTCAGAACTGAGATTCATAACTGAGTGGATCTTGTTTCTAAGAATTACGGCCCTCAATAGAATTTGAATAAGTTGAAAGTTTTATAATATTTGTTTTCGAATTCTTGATGTTTCCAGAACATTTTATTTAATAGTAATTTTCTCAAGGATCTGTGTCTTAGGACAAAGTGATGTCAAACTACCACAAGAACTTCTCTGTGATTCGAAAATATGTTTTCTTTGTTTTGAAATAAATCTCTTTTACTGGTGGTGTAAAAAGTAAAGATAAATAGATAGATAAAATTTAATCAGCAATTTAAACAGTTCCAACCTACATATGGGTTAACTATTTCTTGACCCTTAGGAACCACAATTTAAAAATTTCCCAAAGATTTAAAAGGCTTTTTTAAAGAGGAGAAAATCACAGAGTCTAAAGAGCATTTTTTTCTCTGTGATCCTGAAGCAACATGAGACTGCCTGAAGCCCATTTCCATGTGGCCCGATTCCCTTTCCAGCTTCCTCTCCTTCCAATCCCCTCCCCACACCTTGGGGTTCGTTCCCCACTGTCTTTTACTGTGCTTCCTCTTCCCCGCCCGCCCGAGACTCTTTGTTGATTCCTTTCCCTCTGCCTGCTCCGCTTGTCCTTTACCCAGCTCCATTTTCGAACGTTTACATACTCCTACTGACTGTTTAAAAATGTAGAAATTAAATTAAAAGCACAAAGTTGATACGTGGTAGCAAATTGGAGATACTGCTTAGCAGAGTGAATCAGTTCTGCTGGTTCCAACTTACCAGAGAAGTCTGGTTTCTCTGAGCCCCAGACTGCTGATTTGGGGTTCATGGGCTTCCCCTGCCACTTCCCTGATTCTTAAGAGCGCATAGCCAGTTTTCCAGGTAGGATTCCTGAGCTCAGGCCATGCACCTCTGCCATGTCCACACTGTTTCCCATTTCTAGAATTCTCTTTCCCCAGGTCTCGTGAAAAGCCTGGGTTTCTGCAGCCCCGCTCACCCTAAGGCTGCCTCCCATGACAGGCACTTCAGAAGGGATGCTGGCCTTCCTGGTTGGCACAGGAGCCATTTCTTTGGCCACGGTTAACTGTGTGAAGGCCTGTGGCCATGTTGGCTGGGCCCAGCCAGTCTGCACAGCATTGCAGCTGCACCACAGAAGGAAAAGAAGAAGGTGGTGGTCCTGCTCAGGGACATAATCTTCTCTGCAGCTGCATTTTTAAGGAGAGACATTGATTAGCCCAGAGAGAAGAATCCTTACCGAGCGTATACTCCATAGGCCTCTGTAATTTTTGGTGCATTTAATCTCCATAACAACCTAAATGATCTTACTCTTTCCCCCAGACCTGCCTGTTAACATCTGCAGAGTCAAGGTGAGGTTCACATACATACACCCCAATTTTTTAAAGGTAAAAAGCAAGCTAACGAGCTGTTCAATAAACTACATGCTAGCCTCCTAACTTAACAAGTATTTTCAAAATGACCTGGAAGGCCAAGATTGAATTTATAGAATTCTAAGTCTTACCCATGTTCTGTGCTGAGTAGAGCAAGGCAGGGAGAGCCCTTCTCAGTCCTGAGTCTGTCTTGAACCAACACAAGGACGTGCCTGTGTGCACAGGATGTCCTTGCTCTGTCCACCTCCATCCCCATCGTCCCCTTCCCAGCAACCTCTCCTGACCTCCTTCAGGGCCTGGGGTAGGCAGCAGAGTCCATCTTCAAGAGGACAGATCTGGAGACCAGTCCTTGCAGTCCCAGAAGAGGGCTCAGGCCCAACTAGGGGAGTTCAGGGTCTTAGGCATTGCATGTGGTCAAGAAAGGGAAGCAGTGGTTCCAAGAGGCAGGTCTCTTTGACCACAGGCCCCTTACCCAGGAGGGATGAGTATAGGTAGAGGAACAGCAGAACAGGGGGCCACCAGAGCAGGGCCCCTCTTGCCTCAGAGAAATGCTTCTTTGATTTTATCTCCAACACAAATGAGCTATTCAAATACAGTTGCCAGGAGAGGCCAATCTCCTGGGAAGATGAACCCAGGTGGAAAAGGCAAAGTCCTTAGTCTGAGGGGAACAGCTGGTGCCACCTTAATCCATGGGCAATGCACAGCAGACACAGTAGCGCTCCGAGGCCTCCGATCACTTGCTGAGTTCACCAATAAAAATGCTGAGAGGTCAAAAGTGTAGTGACCATGACACAGCCAGAAAGGAATGGAGCTGGGCCGTGAATTCACAGCTGTCCCACCCAAAACCCCTGCTTCTGTAGCCTACACTACTCCCTGAAAAACCATAGAGGAGGGTGCCTGAGGTTGAAGAGAAAAGAGGAGGCAGAAAGTTGAGTTGAAATTCTGAGATAGGATGCTTCTTGGCTTTCCTGCCTACAATGCAAACCAAAGCCCAGTTCAAGGGTGTCCTAAATGTTAGCGTGCCACCCAGGCAAGCCCCTGAGCTTCTGCTCCCCTCTGGTCACTGTAGGCTGTGCTCCTGCTCTTAAAATATAGAATTCTCTACTTGCATGCATCACTAACTGTCCCTCCAGCCTATTCGCTTATCTTTTAAGTTTTTGTTTTGACCTTTCCTCTCATTCTTCCAGGACATTCTACCTGCTCAGTGGAAAAAAGGTGCCCTTAGGTTTGCCAGTCGATGAAACTTTCCTTGGGCCAGGGTAACTTGCAAGCACAGTGGCACAAGAAAAAAAGTTTTTTTCTCATTAAATTTAAGTACTGAAATTATAACTTATTTATGGATCTCTAACTGGTTTTGCAAATGGGGGTAGAATGCTTTATAAATGCAAGATTTAAGGAAATAAAAACACCTAAGTACAGACTGGAAATATGGCCATTAAATTTATATGGCTATCAATGCATGAAGCCTTGGCTGCTTTTCATTTTCCTTTAAAGACTAGGGTTCTCAACCTTGGCTACATGGTGAAGCCTAGGAGACCTTTAAGTCCCCATCCCCAGAGATTTTGAAGTGATTGCTTTGTGTGTGTGTGTGTGTGTGTGCGTGTGTTTAAACTCCCCAAGTGATTTTATGCACAATTAAGACTGAGAGCCAGTTGGGCGTGGTGGCTCATGTCTATAATCCCAGCAACCAAGGAGACTGAGGCAGGAGGATGGCAAATTTGAGGACAGTGTGGGCAATTTAGCAAGACCCTGCCTAAAAAAAAAAAAAAAAAAAAAATAGAAGGACCGGGGATGTAGCTCAGTGGTAAAGGGCCCCTGGGCTCAATCCCCCATATGAGGGTTTGGGGGGACACCATGGCTTTTAAGGTAAAGTCTTACCTTAACCCTACCTGGGTTGTTTTAAATATTTGAATGTACGGGTCTGCTATAGTCTGGATCTTTATTTATTTATCTGTTTTTGAGATGGGGTCTTGCTCTGTTGCCTAGTTACACTCAAGCGGTCCTCCGGCCTCAGCTTCTGGGGTAGCTGGGCTCGTAGGCCTGTGCCACTGTGCCCAGCTCTGTAGTTTGGATCTTAAATGTCCCCCAGAGGTTCATGTATTAAAGACTTAGTTCCAGCATGGCACTGTTAGGAAGTGATGGAAGTTTAAGAGGTGGGGACACGGGGGAGATCTTCAAGGAAAGACCTTGAAGGGGATTTTGAGACCCCAGCTCCTTCGTCCTCCTCTCTTCCATGTCCCAGTCATGAGGTGAGCAGCTTTGCTCTGTCACACGCTCTGGCCATTGTATGCCACCAGAGGCCCAAAGCCATGGGGCCAAGCAATCCTCGTCTAAAACTGTTGGCCAAAATAAGCCTTTTCTCTAAATAAGTTGGTTATGCCAGGTATTTGTTACCATGATGGAAAATGGACTAACACAGGGTCCTTGACCCTGTCTAGACCCAGCTTTTCCAGAGCCTATCATTTTTGCAAACCATGAAAACCCACTGCCTTCCTAGGTCATGTGAATACTCCCGCATACCATCGAACCTCTTCTTATGATTCTAGTTTCAAGGAAAGACGAGCAAGTCAAGTAGAGTGGACCAGGAAGGCCCATCCCTGGGAAGATGGATCCCAGAAGAAGAGGCAAAATGCTTAGTGCGAGGGGAACAGAAGGCGCCATCTTCATCCTTGGGGTGTGGGATGGACTTGCTGGTGCTCCCCATTCCAAGTGACTTTCCGAGGGCTCCCCCTCCTCTCAGTTGCCCTTGCCCAGCGCTGCTGGCCGCATGTGAACACGGGCTCTGGGAGGCTCTCCCTGGGTCAGAATCTTCTGCAGGAACCATCTTAAAACAAGTGGGCGGGGGACAGAGAGGAGGGTTCGGGCTCAGGAGCTCAGGCCTGCCCCACCCTGCTCCTCAGTGCTGTGCTGGTCATGTGCTTGCCACCCACTCCTTTGCTGGTGACCCTGGGCCTTGGTTGAGGACAATTCCCCACTAGAGTCTCTCAAGCAGCTACAAAGAACTTGTACAACGAGTTCCACAAGGTCTGGCCTGGGGCTCTGGGAACACACTGCACTGGGGACTGTGGTTCCTTGGGGCTGGGGTGGGGCCTTCTTTCAGTGTCTTCTCACATGGACTTTCTTCATCAGCTGAGTGTAGCCTTGGCGGACACCCCATTGGTCGTCCACAGATCTAAAGATTCATGACCACACTTGTCATCAGCCAAAATAACAAACTGAGCTCTGCTCCCGACCCAAGATGGACCCAGGCCTGGGAAGAGAATGCCCACATTGTATTCCTATGAGCTCAGGCAGAGCTTTCCCAGTGGCAAAGGGAAACCCTCAGATGCCTTTAATATTTCTGCTGGTGCTGGCAGGTCCTTCTCATTCTTCACAGGGCACAGAAAACTATTG
This sequence comes from Sciurus vulgaris, assembly GCF_902686455.1. Lineage (NCBI taxonomy): Eukaryota > Metazoa > Chordata > Mammalia > Rodentia > Sciuridae > Sciurus > Sciurus vulgaris. The sequence continues at coordinate 66,515,841 of NC_136476.1, forward strand.
TTTTAGAGAACTCTCCAGCTCCCTCTAGTGTGTGCAGTATGCCGGGCAGCACCAAGGCGCTGTAAATTCTGAAGGACCTCTGGAAATAATCAAAGCTCTGGACTAAGACTTGGGAGTTATGATCATGGTAGCTGCAATATTTATGAGAGCAAACAAGTAACCTACATAGGGAGGTGGAAAGATAATCATGTATAGTATGGTATACAACTTTGAATTGCAATGTTTAAGGCTTTTTAATGACATGAAGAAAAAATGTTCATGGCACAATGTGTTAATAAAATTGTATGTGCGTTGAGATGTGAATGGTGTAAGCAATGTATATAAGCTGTGCAGGAAAAAAAAAACTCGTTAGAAGGAAATGTTCCTAAATGTTAGCTCTCCGTCAGTTCAGGTAGAAGTGATTTTAATTGTCTTCTTTAGTCTATATCTGAAAGATCCATAGTCAGCATGTAGAAAAATGTAATTAAGATATAGAATTTATTTATTTTTAAAATTTTTTTCAGTTGTAGATGGACACACCACCTTTATTTTATTTATTTTTTATGTGGTGCTCGGGTCGAACCCAGTGCCTCACACATGCTAGGCAAGTGCTCTACCACTGAGCCACAACCCCAGCCCCAAGATACAGAATTTATAATCTGGAAGGAGTTGTTATATTAGTCAGGTTCTCAACAGGAAGCAAGTCACACACTCAATTCAGAACATTGGAGGAAGGTTCATGGACAGAGTTGTTATAAAGTGTGGGTATGGGGGAGCCCCGGGGTTGCTGGAGAATCTTTGGTTTGGCAGCAACAGAACAGTCACCATCCTGAGATTAAAGAGAAGCGGCAAGGAAGGAGTTAACTGGACCTAGAAGGAGCAGGCGTTGTACTGAGGCGGGCCACACTGAGAGGAGCGGTGACCTTCAGTGGGGAAGAGGCAACCCCTATGCAAGCTGGCAGAATTGCAGAATGGCTGGCCTCCCTCCTCGCATCTCCTGCTGGGGATCGCTACTAGGCAGAACCAGCTGGAAGCCCGGGGCAGGGATACCATGACGCAATGCATGCAGGTCTGCACTGAAAGGCTCAGAGCTGGGTGCAAAGGGATGAGAGCGGGAGGGCGACATATGGAGAACATTCAGAGTGGAGTTTCTAAAGAATTTATTCAGCTCACAGAATTTATTGAGTTAAAGCTGGCATGGGTCTTAGGGAATTTCTAGTCCAACCCTATCTCCCATTTTGAAATACATCTTCTTCAAGTCCTGGAAGAGGCTGTTTGAATTCTGCAGGGGTGCCTTTAGGCAGGGGCAGTCCCCTTGCTCCTGGAAAATCCCAACTCTGAGCAGACATGATTACTAGGGAGCTGTCTGTGAAGATGCAGAATGGTATAACAGCACCACCAGAGACGTAACACCTGGGTCACTCCCTGCCATGTGGACAATTTATTTATGTTGGTCTATTTCTCACTGTGAAATAAGAGTAATGAAATGTATTTGGCGGATTTGTTGTGACAATTAGAAGACATGTCATATGGGAAGAAACTGGGCACATCCCTGGCACTTGGAAAACACTCTGCAGGTTGCTGCTGAATTCTGTCTCCTGGAAACTTCTATCTGCTGGTCCTATGGGTGCCAGAACATGTCCTCCATTCTCCTCGTGATGGTCCTTCGTCTGTTTGAAGGTAACAGAGACACTCCCCTGAGTGATCTGTGCTTCAAACTAAGTATTTGTATTTCCTTTGGTGATGTTTTTCAGACATTTTATCCTCCAAATGAGGGTCTGCCTTGTTCCGAGATGACCCATCTCTGAGGCCAGAGTGGATTGCTATAGAAGAAGCATTTGATCAAAGTTGGCCATCTGGATCCCTGCCCTGGGAGTTTGCAAACTGGAACTGAAACGAGTCACATCCTCTGCTCCTGCGTGAGGAATGGGGAGATCTTGGCAGCCAGCATCTCTGCTGTGTGGCAGAAAGATGCTGTGCAGGAGACAGAACGAAGGTGACCCTGGGAAGGGCTGAGACATGGAAAGCTAGGACCGCTGGCAGCATTCAGGCATCAGGATGCCATTACCCTGGAAGCCCAGTTCATCTCTACCCTTCCAGGGAATTGTCACTCAACCCTTCTTAGCTTCTGTGAACCAATCAAGTCTTCTTGTCTAAACCAGTCCAGAGTGGGCCTCTGAGACTCTCGAATAAAGTAATCACATTGGCCATGTTTGAAAGCACAGAGTGCAGGTTTAGACTCCAAAGCCCCTGGGTTCGAATCCCGAGTCGACAGTTAACAAACAATGTGACCTTTAGCAAGTTCATAACTCTTCTGATCCCATTTCCCTTATCAATAAAATGGAAATGGCATCACAAACCTTACCACTTCATCATCAGGAGTGAGAAAGGATAACGGATACAAAATCCAGTTCTGCATCCGGTACACTGTAGACTCGTCCCACCGACAACAACAAAGCACAATTTGTATTGCTTATTCCTGATTTTGCTGCTCATTCAGGCATTCACACAGCTGCCCAAAATCCGTTTCCCCACCTGAACTGGCTCTGACTTTTCAAGCCTCATTGTGGGATTTTTAAGAATTCCTCAATTTCTCCTTTGTTAATTCCTGAGAAATTGTTTAATAAGAATGTTGAAATTTTTGAAAAGACAGATGTTCTTCTGTCCACAGGGAAGCTTCTGATTGTGTTGTTTCCAGTTTCATGACCAGAGCAACGGCAGCAGTCACTGTTTAAAGGAGTCTTTCTCCTCTGCTATGTGTAAATTCTTGGGCCCTTTCCCAGAAATGACTTTCCAGAATAATTGTCCTCGAAAGCTACACACAGACTGCCTGTCTGCTGAATTGCCACACATGGGGGCTAATTCACAGTTCCTATCAATTACTCACAATAGTGATGTGCAAAGCTCCCTCTGCTTGGACTTAGAGATTCTGGGTTCAAGTCCCCGCTCTAGAAATGTCTATACTCCTTGGATTTCTAGTAAGTGTTTACAGGAGGTGTTGAAATATCAGGTTAAATGATTCATTGTCTTGTAATTCATTATAATACACATTTAATGAGTACACGTCATATTCCAGGCTCTGTAGGGACTGGGGCTGGAATTACAAGATGAATACCTGCTACTAGCCTCAAACAGATCAGAACCTAATGAGAGAAACAGTAACATACCTATAATTTAATGGTGTAATAGTTAGTATAATTAAGGGTGGATGCTGCAACAAGCAAACCCCCCAAGTCTCAGCAGCTTCTTATAAGAAAGGTTTATTTGTTTTTCTCCTGCAAATTTTAATTTAGGTTAGGAGGGCCTCTTCCTTCTTATAGCCACATGGCACAGAACACACTGTTGTCACAGCGGGATAGAGAGTTGAAGGAGGTGCAGCAGCTCTTAACTGCCTTGGCCCAAAATAGTACTCATCACTTCCCATCACAACCCATTGCCTAGAACTTGATCCCATGGTTGGCTGCAAGTTAACTGGCAGGGGCTGGGAAGCAGAGGGAAGCTCATGGGTACTTGGCGAGCACCGTCTCTGCCTCTGTGGGTAAAGCTCTGATACCAGGGAGCAAAGACAGTGTATTGATTATGACTCCTGATTGAAGCAACATAAGCCAGCTTGAGTTAGCATAAACAAAACAGGAAGTTTATTTTAAAGATTTTAAGTGTTTGGGGGTCTTTAGAGCTGGAGTATAACTCATTGATAGAGTGCTTGCCTAGCATGCATGAGGTCCTGGGTCCATCACCAGCACTGAAAAAAAAAAGAGTGTTCTTTCCGGCTAGAGTTTATGGTGATGTGGCAGGAACTGTAACCATAAGTTGACTACCTAACAAAGTTCCCCCTTGTTCTTTGCTAACAGATCCTTGACTTTCTAGGAGGTATCTGCGATACCTCTTCTAAGGGGATCATCACAACGTGATCGGAGGATTATGACCATCCTGTTCCTTGTTTTTTAGGCTTTCTTGAACCTAGTGGTGATCCTGTGACTTTTCTGGCCAATGAAAACTAAAGCAGAAAGCAGCTGGAGGGTGCTTCTGGGAAATCTTTTGCTGTCCTAATAAAAGGAAAGAGATGGCTGAGGTCCTTGCTTCCACACTGACACACACGAAAAGGAACAATGGCCTACTTGCTGCACAAACTGCACCCCACAGGTGCCCAAGGACAAGGCCCTTTAGAAGTTAGACCCTGGAAACATGGTAGAGGCTGTGGCCATCAGGGACATTTCCTAACAGAGTGTCCTCCATGCCTCTGTGCTTCCCGAGCTGGAGGTGAAGCTACATTACCCCATGTACTGTTTTATTCACAGCACCGTGTTCAGAAAGCCATCACCTGAAATCCAGAAGAACGAAACCTGTCCCAATTTAGGCCTGCTGGCCTGACCCTGTGACCCCAACCAAAGGACTTTAAGGACTGAAGCTATCCTCTGGGAAAAAATAAAATGGAAATCATGCTTTTTAAAAAGGAGAAAGATCCAGCAAGTTTGGCTCCTTGTCTTATCTACTCTTCCTGCCCTATGTAATGATGTGATGACTGGAACCGCAGGAGCTGTTTGGAACAATGAGGCAAGAAACTCAACGGTAAAAACGACATACTAAGGATAGCACGGGTAAAGATAGGAGTATTTCTGATGAGCAATGACTGGCCGACTCATTACCACCCATTTCTTGCCTCTAGATTTATTGTCATGTGAAAAAAAATAAACACCTGTTTATTCCAGCTAGGTATATCAGATACTTGTGTACTATTTCACATCTTTAAAACTCTGACTCCGGCCAGATGTATATTTTCCAAATGTCCTCTCCCTGCCTTTGACTTATCTTTTGATTTTCTTTGTTTTTCCTTAACAATGTCTCTTTCAAAAATAAAACCTTTTAATTCTGAAAAAGTCAATTTTATCAAATTCTCTCTTAAAATTAATGGGTGTTTTGTTGTTCTTTGACTATCTAAGTTCAGGAAGATTTTTTCTTCTGATTTCTTCTAAAAGATTTATAGTTTTAACTATTATATTTAGGCCTATGAGTATTCTTTAGTTAATTTTTTGTGTATGTTTGATATATGGTTGAAGGTTCATCTTTTCATGTAGATATCCAGTTGTTCCAGTACCATATTTGAAAAGTCTATTCTTCCTGTGTTAGCCAGTTTTCTGTTACTGGAATAAAATACTTGAGATTGTCAACTTTAAAAGGGGAACAGGTTTATTTCGGCTCACAGTCTTGGTGGTTTCAGTCCACGGTTGGTTGGCTCCATTGCTGGAGTCTTTGGTGAGGCATTGAATTATAGTAGAAGCTCGTGGTGGAGAAAATCATCACTGCAGGGCAGCCAGGAGGCAAAGAGCGAGGAGAAGGGCTTAGGGTGTCACTATCCCCTTTGAAGGCACGCTCACGATGGGTAGGCTCCACCCCTTGAAGGTTTCACCTTCTTTTTTTTTTTTTTTTTTTTTTTTTTTACCTCCTTCTAATCGCACCAAATTGGGATCGAACCTGTAACACAAGTGTCTTTGGGGATATCCTAGATAGCACCTTCCCACTTGAAATATCTGGTTATCGTGGTCAAAACCAGCTGACCATGTAAGAATGGGTTACTCATGAAATCTCTCCTCTGTTGACTTGATTTTGTTTCATTCTGTTATCTTTTGTGTGCCCCTTGATGCCAGTCTCTCCCTGAGCTGACTCGATGATAGCAGCATCCGTGTCTTGTGAATGGAGTCCATTCTTGAATTTTGTTTTCTTATTGTTCACATCAGCAGGTTGACATGCAATTGATTTTTGTACATTACCCTTAAGTTCTTCCATTTAGCTGGATTCATTTATTACCTATAGACTTAAAAACAGATAGTCCTTAGGACTCTGTGTATCCCATCATGAGGTCTACCATCCGATGTGTACCGATAGAGCCCGTTTTACTTCTTCCTTGCATTCTGATTGTCTTTGGTCGCTGTTTCTTGTCTTGGTGCACTTGGACCCTCTAGTACAATGCTGAGGTAGCTGCGAGGGCAGAGAAACCTGTTGCCTTCCTAATCACGGGGGAACATGGAGCGTCTCCCCTTAGAGGATGACGGTCACTGCAGTTATATGTTTAAAAAACCACGGGTGAAGTCAGGTGAGGGGGTGTCACTGATACCTTTCTGTTTCTATTTCACTGATTCCTGCTCGTCACTCTATTTCTTCTTTTGACTTACTCTGGGTTTTATTTGTTCTTTTGCTGGGGTAAAGGTGGAAACTAGGGCATTTGACTATAGATTTTAAAACAAAGTACTTAAGAGCTACCATTTTTCTTTGAAATACTGTTGTGCTTCTGTCCTGCAAGTGGTGTGTTCTCATTATCACTCTGCTCACAATCTTTTCTGGTCTCCCTGTGATTTCTTCATGGACCTATGAATTATTGAGAAGAGTGCTGTTTAATTTCCAAATGTGTGTAGGTTTCCCTGCTATTATTATGGATTTCTCAATGAATTCCACTGTAGTTAGAGAACATGTACCTGAGGTCAGTCATTTGACATTTATTGAGGCACATGGCCAATCTGGTGACCATCCTATTTGCACTTGAAAAGAATGGGTTTTCTGCATGGAGTTCTATAAACATCAGTACTCATTTAGGTCAAGAGAGTTGATAGTGTTCAGATCGTCTGTCTCTGATGATTGTTTTGTTGTTTTATCAATTGCTGAGAGAAGCACATACATATTTATGACTGTTGTATCTTCCTCATGAATCAATCTTTTTTATCATTATGAAATATTTCTTTCCTTTTTTTTCCCCTCCCCAGGACTAGGGATTCAACTCAGGAATGCTCTACCACTGAGCTACATCACCAGCCCTATTTATTTATTTATTCATTTATTCATTTATGTATTTTGGAGACAGGGTCTCAGTAAGATGCCTGGCTGGACTTGCAGTCCTCCTGCATCAGGATTCCGGGTTGCTGGGATTGCAGGCATGTGCCATGGTGCCCGGTTTCACTGTATGGCATTTCTACCTCTGGTAATGCTTTTAGTCTTGAAATCTTTTTTATGTTATTAATATTGTGGTTGCAAGATTTTAATGCTTACAGTTATGTGGTATATCTATTTTCCTCTTCCCCCTTCCTCCCTCCCCTGCCCTCTCTTTCCTTTCTTCTTTCTTTCTTTTAAGGATCTCACTATGTTGCCCAGGCTGAACCTGAACTCTTGGGCTCCAGTGATCCTCCTGCCTCAGCCTCTTGAGTAACTGTGACTATGGGTATGTGTCACCACAATTGGCTCTTTACTTTGTGTTTACCTGTATGTATCTTTATATTTAAAGTATCTTACATTTAAACAGCACAGAGTTGGGTCTTGTGTTTTTTTAATCAATTTTGACCACACCAGTTTTGAGTTGGAGTGCTCAGTTCATTATTCTTTAATGTAATTACTTATGTGATTGGGTTTCAGACTACCAATTCATTATTTCTTTGTTCTCTGTGTCTTATTTTCCCCTTCCTGTGTTTTTTAAAAAACTTTATTGACCAGGCGTGGTGGCACATGCCTATAATCCTAGCGGCTTAGGAGGCTGAGGCAGGAGGATCGAGAGTTCAAAGCCAGCCTCAGCAACATTGAGGTGCTAAGCAACTCAGTGAGACCCTGTCTCTAAATAAAATACAAAATAGGGCTGGGGATGTGGCTCAGTGGTTGAGTGCCCCTGAGCTCAATTCCTGGTACCACCCCCCAAAAGTTTAAAAAAAAAATTATTTGAATATGTTTAGAATTATATTTTAATTTTCTTATTAGTTTTGTGGCCATTTTTATTTGCCTTATTTTTTTAAATGGTTGCTCTAGGGAGAAAAATATACATCTTTAACTTTTGGTTATTCACTTCACTTATATTTAATAAGCTACAGTAAAGATAGAAGAACCACATCCTTTATATTGCATTATTAAATGTTATATGTACATATGCTATAAACCCCCAAATAATGGTATCATTTTAATTTAAATTATCATATGTATTTTAAAGGAATTGAGAACAAGATCAAAAAGTCTCTCATATTTTCCCAAATATTTATCATTTCCTGTGTTCTTCATTGTTCCTGAGGATTTGAGTTTTCATCTTTCATTTCAGTCTGAACTTCCCTTAGCATTTCCTATGATGCAGGTCTGCTAGGGATGATGTCTGTTAGTTGTCTTTTAAAATATTAAAAAATCCTATTTCATCCTTCCTTGTGACAGATTTTTCACTGACTCTAGAATATAGGGTTGTCAGTTTGGGTTTTGTTTTTCTTTCAGCACTTCAAAGATGCCATTCCACTTGATATGACCTCCATAGTTTCTGATGAGAAGTCTGCCATTCATCAAGTGCTAATGCCCCTGCGTGCAATCCCTGGTCGTCCTTCTACTTCTGTTAAGATGTACTCCCTTGACGTCAAGCCCTTTGGCTTTATAGTGTGGTCCAACACAGCCTCTTTCCTTATGTTTATTCTCTTTGACTTTTACTGAGGTCCTTGAATTTGTAAGCTTTTGGTTTTTTTGTTTTGTTTTTCTTTCTTTCTTTCTTTTTTTGTGGTGCTGTACCCGGGGCTTCTCACGGGCTGGACTAGTGTTCTACCTCTGAGTTACATCCCCAGTCCTAAGTTTATATTTTTAACAAAATTTAGCAAAATTTCAGTCACTGTTTATTCAGATTTCTTTTTTGGTTCAATTTTCTTTCTCTCTTCTCCCGGGAATCCAATTTCAAATCTGTAGTCAAATACATTGATATTATAATCATATATAAGTACTGACATAACTTGTTGAGGTTCATTGGTTTCTGTTCTTTTATTTTTTTTCCCCTAACTTCTCTTTCTTAAGTTCATTGTATCTAATTTGGATTGTTCTGTCTTCAAGTTCACTCATTCTTTCTTCTTTACTCTGCTATGGTTCCTCCTTCCTCTTGTCTTTCTGGGGACCAAACCCAGGGCCTCGTGCATGCTTGGGAGGTACTTTGTCACTGAGCTACACCCCGAGTCCTGATGAGTCCAGTTTTCATGACCTCTGGTCACCCTGATACCATCTTAAAACTTCTTTTTAACTTTGACTTCACCCCCCACTGCTAACTCCCTTCCTCTCTGTGTATTTTTGTATAAGTTCCTACAAGAGAGCATCTGATAGGTTCGGCAGGTCAAGCCACCCCAGAGGTGGCCAGCAATCTGCAGGCTGTCTGCCTTTGGATCAGGAGGAGGGGGTGGGGAAGAGGTCGAAGGCCCCAGAGCTCCCCTTTCAGCTGCGGTGGGGGAAGTTTTGTGGGGAGTCAGCATATTTTAAAGACAGCTTCAGATTGGATGCAGCCCCTGAAGGCCAGGTGAGAGGAAAGGAGAGTCAGCAGACCACAGACCCTGTCCAGCCAAACACAGGGCGGGCTGCTGCCCTGTGTTCTTAGTTCAGGAGAAAACCGGTTGGAGCTGGAAGGAAAGGCCCAAGGAAGCTGAGGGACGAGTGGGTGTGTGTGGAATGAAGGCACGTGGGGCGGCCCTGCCTGGTTTCAAGGGGACTGGAACTCTAGGTATCAGTGGACTTGGGCAGACTGCAGGGGAGAAGGAGCCACCAGCAGCCAGGTGCCATCAGGAAGGAATCTGGTCACCTGCTGTTCTCAGCTTGCAGTGGGGTGGGTCCTTTGCCAGGACTTTATTACTGCAGCTCTTTAAATTTCATGACAAATAAAATATTCTGTCTCTCAGTCATGCCATATTTCAAGTACTCAGTGGCCACTGGTGGCTAGTGGCTGCCATATTGGGTAGTGCAGATAAAGGACATTTCCACACTTAGGAAGTCTTATTGAATAGCACTGCCTTAGAGCTTGAACTTCAGTTAAAGGCCTGTCATGCTCTTTGTGGTAGCCCCAAGCCCCTGACACGTGCCGATTACACAGTATGTGCTCATAAACAGTTACGAAATGAATCAATCAATGAACAAATCTCCATTTACAGAGGAGGAAAAGGTGATTCTGAGAGGTGAGTCACTTCTGTGGGTGGTCCAACAAATACAGGACACAACTGGGTCTCCAACCCAGTTCTTCCAACTCCAAGTACAGGCCTGATCAGTCCCTTCCTGCAGCTGCCTTTATTTACCACCAACCTCTCACAGCAGCCTCTTGCAGACTTCAAAAAGCCATTTCCTTCAAAAATAGGGCTTATGATTTTCCCCCAAAGCAAAAGGAGTAGAAAGTATAGAAAATAGAAAAGTAGACAGAAAAGAAAAAGTCGTTAATTCCTCAACACCAAACATAGCTGTGACACGCTCTGTTTCCTTCCAGCTCTTTTCCATACAGCATGGTTTCCTCTTTCTACAGGAGGGTGTTATTTGCTTTTGAAAACTGACTTTCTAAGAAGTGACCTAGGCCAGAAGCTCTCTGCTTTCTTCTCCCAGTCTCACTGGAAGCTCTAGGCCCTTTCTTCTCCTTCAATAGCAGTAAAGTGTAGAATTTATGGGTCTCCCTCATCCACAGTGTGGGCCACAGTGTGATATGGAGGAGTTAAAGGCAGCACTATGGTCTGAATGTGGTGTCTTCTCAAAATTCATATTGACCCCAGCACCGCAAAAAAAAAAAAAAAAAAAAAAAATCATATTGAAACCTAAACCCTGGTAGGATGGCCTAGGAGGTGGGGCCTTGGGAGGTGCTCAGGCCATAGGGGTGGGGCCTCAAGAATGGGGTTAGTGCTCTGGTAAGGACTGTGGAGACCAGAGTGCTCCCCTTCCCTCATGCGAAGACAGCCAGTGATGAAGCAGGAAGCAGGCTCTCGCCAGACATCGCATCTGCTGGCACCTGGGTGTTGGATTTCCCAGCCTCGGAACTGTGAGGAATGGGTTCTGTAGATGATATGCCATCCAGTTCATGGCGTTTCATTATAGCAGTCCAGATGAAGTAAGATAGGTAGGGACTACCAAAACTGGGGGGTTGGGGCTCAGCATGTCTTACCAGCCACAGACTCTGTGCTTGCAGGGAGGTGAAAATGAGTTGTTCACCTTGTAAAAAAATAAAAAATTGGACTGGAAAATTCCACCTCTTTACTCCAGAACATGTTCAGATGTAGGGTCTGAGTTCATAAAACCTGTGTGCTATGGGGATTGCAAGTGGAGAAACAGAAGTAAAAACTTGTTTGAGGCTCATAACACTTAGGGGACCTGGGGTCCATGAAACCACAAGGCAGGGGCACTGGCTCACAGAAATCCTATGCAGGAGCATTTGCCACGCATTTACAAACCCGCATGAGGAAATAAGCCACACCAGTCAGCGGGGGCAATGAACAGATTTTACATCCCCAGAACTAAGGATAAGAAAGCAATTTAAAAGTTTGAAATAAGCAGGCTTACCATTTTTAAAGAGATAAAGGAAGGCACAGATACTTCAGACTTTCAGGCAAGAGCCGAACAGTATGAGAAAAGAATAGGCAAGCTTGAAAAACATCTAGATTGAAATTATAGGAAAGACATCTTACAGTCATGGCATAAAGGGAGCCCATGAATCAGAGATGGGAGGAGAAGCTGGGCATAGCCCTTAAAGGATGCTTCTGTTAACGATCACAATTGCTAGCTTGTTCTGAGAACCAGGCGCTATTTCAGCCTTTTCAACTATATTAACTCATTGACTCTCATAGCAATTCTCTGAAGTGGGAGATACCGTTCCATATTGAGGAGGCAGGGGACGTACTGATGGCCCCATGGAGTGGCCATGCTCAGGACAGTGAGGAATCATAACACCGTCACTATTATTACTATTCTTAGGTGCAAACTACAGCACTTCCCTTGGGTCATGGCCTGGGCTCCTGACACAAGCCCTCACTGGCAGGTGTCACTGCTTCCATTTTGCAGATGACAGACCAGACTTACGCCTCTTCTTCGTTCTCCAGTGTTTACACAGTCATCAGGCAGGTCAGTTGGGGTTTAAATCGAGGCAAGTCAATTCACAGTTCAGGCTCTTAACAATGATGCTAAGGAACCAGTGGTCATTTGTTTTGGCTTTGATTTCAGGCCCCAGGTGTTACTGAGTAGGTAATTCAGCTACTGAGTCGAAGCTACTGAAGAGTAGACAGCAAAAGGTCTTCCCTCCTCTGCTCCCCAGAGTTCCCAGGGTCATGTGGAACCTTCCAGAGTCATGTATGCCTAGGGAGGCAGCATTCACAGGTGTAGTTAGTTATATGCGTATGCCTACGTAGATGGTCTTGTTTTATTTCCTTGCCATTTTTTATTCCAGTCATTACAGTCAATGATTAGAAGTTTTTCCTGCATGTTTTCTTCTAGCCAATAGAACCAATGAATATAAGTTGAAGTAAATAATGAAAACATTTTAGAAGGGCTTAGTAATTACTATTTACCCTCCGAGAAGTTTGTACCAATTTATGCCCCTGTTCTGTCACTCCTTTACCAACACTCTAAATTCAGCAAAAGGTGACATCTACTGTTTTTGTTTGTTTGTTTTTGAGATTGTTATATTGCCCAGGCTGGCTGGTCTCAAACTCTGACTTAAGCAATTCTCCTGCCTCAGCCTCCTGAGCAGCTGGGGTTATAGGTGGGACCCACCAATGTAACAGCCTCTACTGTTTTCTTCTTCTGATTATATGTATAACACAGGTTTATTATAAGAAAATGGAAAACAACAAAATAAAAAAACCCCTCACCTGTAACCACACAATTGTGGTCTTTCATTTGACTTTCATTTCAAGCTTTTCCCCACTCAGATGGTTTCCACAAAAGTGTCATGAAATGTGCTTCAAAAACATGACTTTAAACTTTTGCAAGTTTAAGCTAAAAATGGCATCTCATTTTGTCGTGTTTGTGGTGAATATTTTTCTCAGCTTCTTGATTACCTTTTTTATTGTGTTTATGGTGTTCTGAGTTGGTATGTGATCAGATTTAGAAATCTTTTTCTCTCATCAGTGGCCTTGCCATGAAGATAGGAATGTCAAAATATATCAAAAAGGGAGAGCATACGTGAAAGGGAAGGAGGACCTTCTTGTCATGTGTGTCTATCTGAGTGTGTGTGTGTAGGGTCACAGAGATGGAGCATGCGTGATCCTCTCTCCAGGAGGAAGCCAAGGTGAGCACAAGCCAGAGGGGAGGGGCCCAGGAGGAAGCAGGGCTCCTGGTGGGGAAGGTGCAGTTGAGGAAGGCTTCCTGGAGGAGAGGGCACTTCAGCAAGACCTGAGCAGCTGGGAAGCCATGGGGTATGTGGAGAGGAGGAAAAAAGGCAGAGCCGAAGCATCACCCACCGGAAGTTGTCACATTCATTGCAGGTGGGGAACAGGAAGATAATGTGCGTGTACGGGAATCACATAGTAACACCGTCCTACAGTTTGAGTTTCTTACTTATAGAAATATTACAGATCCCTCCCTCCCTCCCTCTCCTTCCTTCCTTCCTTCCTTCCTTCCTTCCTTCCTTCCTTCCTTCCTTCCTTCCTTCCTTCCTTCCTTCCTTCCTTCCTTCCTTCCTTCCTTCCTTCCTTCCTTCCTTCCTTCCTTCCTTCCTTCCTTCCTTCCTTCCTTCCTTCCTTCCTTCCTTCCTTCCTTCCTTCCTTCCTTCCTCGCTTCTTTCTTTCTTTCTTTTCTTTCTTTCTTTCTTTCTCTCTCTCTCTCTCTCTCTCTCTCTCTCTCTCTCTCTCTCTCTCTCTCTCTCTCTCTCCCTCCCTCCCTCCCTCCCTCCCTCCTTCCTTCCTTCCTTCCTTCCTTCCTTCCTTCCGTTTGAATCCAGAGGCACTTAACCACGGAGCCACTTCCTGAGCCCTTTTTATATTTTATTTTGACACAGGGTCTCACCAAGTTGCTCAGCGCCTTGCTAAGTTGCTGAGGCTGGCTTTAAACTTGTGATCCTCCTGCCTCAGCCTCCTGAGTTCCTATGATTATAGGCGTGCACCACCATGACTGGCCTATTATAGACCCTTTCTGTGTAAGGACATTCACAGCTACCACGTCAGCTTTCAGATCTGCAAATATCCCATAACAAAGATGCATTGAAAGTTGTTGAACTAGATCTGGATCCATGGAGCACGGACCTGATTTCAAAATTCTCGCTATTGCAAAAATACCTTGCTACAAAAATTATATTGAAAGTCATCTCAATATCATAAAATAGGGGCTGGGGATTTAGCTCAGTTGGTAGAGTGCTTGCCTTGCCAACACGAGGCCCTGGGTTCAATCCTCAGCACCGCAAAAAAAAAAAAAAAAAAAAAAAAAAAAAAAAAAAAAAAAAAAAAAATCATAAAATAAAAACCTTAAGTTAGTCCCTTAGGTCAGATTCCCCCAAGTGAAGTACTAGTTTCGTGGCGCCGGGCGCAGCTTTGATGCCTGCTAATCTGCCACTCAGAGCAACTTAAACTCTACCTCCAGAGAACTGATGATGCTTTTATAGTTTTTTCCCCAATTTAAAAAATTGAGATTTTATTCATATCTCAACATGTGCGGTTCAGTGTTTCTTCATGGATTCATAGCCTGTTACCACCATTATCCAGAACGTTGTGAAAAAGAAACTCTATACCCACTAGCAGTCATGCCCATTTCCCCTCCAAGCCCCTTGGAAACCACTGACCACTTCCTGTCTCTATGGAATTGACTTTTCTGGACAACCCATATATGGAGTCATGTGGCCTTTTGTGACTGACTTCTTTCATCCTGGTCTCAAAGTTCATTGGTGCCTTAGCACATGATGACACTTCTTTACTTTTCAGGGCCAAATACTGTTCCACTGTGCAGATAGCCCACATTTGGTTTATCTACTCACCAGCTAATGGACATGTGGATTGTTTCTACTTTAGGGCTATTATGAAAAAGCTTGCTGTGGGCATCTTTCTGAGTTCTTGAGGATGTGAAGGAAAGAGAAGGCAGAATTTTTCCTGAAGCAGATGAGGCAGGTTTGCAAAAAAGATTATCAACATCGTTGGGGAAGTCTTGCCTGAGGCCAGTGTGTTCAAGGAGGGAAAGAGAAATGGAGGTGGTTGAGCAGGTGTGTATGGGGGCGGGGCAGGTGGTGACCGGCTCTTTGGCCCCCTGTGCACTCCTGTGCTTCTGGACACACAGATCCACAAGGAAAAGCAGGATTCCCAGAAGCTCTCTGAAATGGAGGATGGCCTGGATAGGATGGGTGGAGAAGCAGCCTGTTGAAGGGCTGGGACCTTCACATTTATTTTATGTTGTTCCCTGGGCTGTTCTGGTTCTCCTGACGGGTTGTAACTGCTGGGCGTTTCCTTTAGCAGCCTGACTTGCTGGCCCTGGTCACTGTCCTGCTTGTTCTCATTTACCACACCGCCCCAGTTCCCCAGGTAGGTCTCCTGCTGCAAGCCAGACCCTGCACCTGGCCCCAGTGAAATCCAAGAGCCCGGGGCCTCAGTCAGTGTGATCGCGCACCAGGGACAGCACCAGTGGCGGCTGCGGGCTCACATGGGCGTGGTGCTGTCTTTCCCCCTGGCTGTGTTATGTCTATTTAAAGTACTTTACCTCCTGCTTCTTCTCTCCCTCAGTGTCTTATAGGCAAGCTGGTCGGAGTCACATACGGCTTAGTATGCGGAGTACAAGAAAACGACAGGGCCTGGCCAATTAGGAAAAGCGCAGAGCCAAGATTCGCCGCTGCTGTCATTGACAAGCTCTGGCCGGCTCCTGGGGGAAGGTTTTCTGTCGCATAGTCAGGAGGGAGCACCTCACACTTTACAAGGGCGAGGATATTGGGCGGCAGAAGGCCTGGGCTCTGGCGGGCTTGGCTTTGGTCACCCAGCTTCTCCATCGAGACGCCTCTACCACGGGAGGCAGACGAGAGCACCTGCTTCTGCCATCACGGGTGCCAAAATGCCAAATCCAGGTGCAGCTAGGTATGTGCACGTGGCTAGGCACGGCCAACGACAAGCATCTGCCCCCCACGCTGACCAGAACTCAGAGATGCCAGGATGCCGGGGCTGCATCGACTCGTTTTAGTGGAGTGGCAGGCGCAGCGTCAGCTCTAGTGTGTCCACAGCCCTGGGCCCTGGTGGTGTCAGCGGCTCCCACCATGCAGTGCCTAGGGGCGGTGGCAGTGGAGTCTTTGGGGACAGGTCTGATGTTCCTGACCCCCATTCTTGCCCCCACTTTTTGTGTGTGGAAGCGGAGAGGGCAGAGGAGACAGCTCCTCCCTGCCTGGCGTTAAGGGCGGGAATGTGACTTCCAGCCTCCAGTCGGAGGTTTCTCTTCACAAACCTTTGCTCATTCCGATGGAGGACTTGCTTATGGGGCTGACTGGGTGCTCACAAGCCACATGCGTCTGCACCAAGTTCCTGTCTAGACAGACTTTCCCAGACTCCTAAGACTGGATGCATGTTCCCTGACTTTGGACTTCAGGCCCAAAGAACAATCTCACCATGTCCCCCTGGTTCTCCTTGTTTATGGCACCCACATTCAACTGAATGCCCAACCTAGAAACTGGCCCTTGCCCCTTTCCCTCTGTACACCCATTGGCAACCTCATCACTTGTCAAACATGCCCGGGCCACGCCCACTGATCTGCAGCCTCACGCTGTGGGCCCACTCCCTGCTGCTTTGACACTGGATCCTGACAGGTCTCACCTGGCTCCTCCTCTGGTCTGGACAATCCTGTGGGAAGCCTTTGGGTAGCCTCAGGGGGGAACCTGGAGCCTTCTTGACCTCAAGAGGAATCTGGAATCTCCGGATCCAACCAGACAAGGATGCAAGAATACTCAAGGATGAAGACAGACCTGTGTAAGATCGGGGTAGGGGTGAGGATGGCTCTGCAGTTTCCAGAAAAGAGGTTAAGTGTGTTTGTCATTCTGTTTTCTCTCCTTTTTTTATACCAAGGATTGAATCTGGGGGTGCTTAACCACTGAATCACATCCCCAGCCCTTTTTTTAAATACTGAGCTAGGCATGGTGGCACACACCTGTAATCCCAGCTGCTAGAGAGGCTGAGGCAGGAGGAATCCAAGTTCAAAGCCAGCCTCAATAACTTAATGAGGCCCTAAGCAACTCAGCAAGACCCCGTCTCTGAAAAAAAAATACAAAAAAAGGGCTGGGGATGTGGCCCAGTGGTTAAGCACCCCTGGTTCAATCCCTAGTACCCCCCCAAAAAATTTTTTTTTGAAACAGGGCCCTTTTCAGTTGCAAACCCGAGATCCTCCTGCCTCAGCCTCCCATTACCAGGATTACACTTAATGCAGAACCGAAGCATTCTTGCTCCATGACAGAACTGCATCTGTTTCTGTGCTGGGTCTTGAGCACAGCAACTCCTCATGTCAGCCTTTCAGGACATCGAAGTCAGGCGACATGCAGGGGAGGCTGCTAACTGCACCTATTAATAATAACTTCCCCTTCTTCAAGAGAGTACTATCCAGAATAAAGCCTACATTACCATACCTCTCTTACAGTTAGCTGGGCCCATTTAAGTTCTGAATAACTGCATGCAAATCATGGTAGTATATGAAACCTTGAGAAAATATCCCTAAAGGGAAAGGCAGGAGTAATTTTTTCTTTCTCTTTTTCTTTTTCCTGGCCAGAATGTGGATATGATGACTAGAGCCAAAGCAGCCATTTTGGACCACAAAGTGGATGCTGTGTGTTGAGGGCACTGTACTAACCCAGTGGAAGAGTCTGGGTGCCCAGCAACTGTGAGCCACTGTACGAGCTCTGGACTGCCTGTGTTCACATGACAGGTAGACCAACCACTTTGTTCCAGTCTCCTTTACTTCTTGGGTTCAGAATTTGAAACTTGGTAACAGGAAACTGTAACTGACATCTAAAATGTGGCAATGGTTTAATAGAATTGGAAGGCCACCTTTTTACATAATGGCTACAGATTGGATAAAACTGTTATGTGCATTATCCTAGAAGATGGAGCACATGCTGAGGCCACAGAAATAGAAAAATTAGGGGGGAGGTTCAGAAGTGACTGCTGCTTCTTGTTTTCACAGGGTCCTATAAAAGTGAGCTGGAAGCTGGGTGCAGTGGTGCACGCTCTAATCCCAGCACCTCGGGAGGTCGAGGCAGGAAAATCTCAAGCTTGAGGACAGCTTCAGCAACTCAGCAAGACCCCCAATAACTTAATGGAACCCTGCCTCAAAATAAAACAAAAAGGACTGGGGATGCAACTCAATGGCAAAGCATGCTTGGTGAGCTGGGGGCCCAGAGCCAGCCAGATTATCAGCAGAGATGGGAGGGAACCCTGCTTTGCCCTGGAGGCTGAAGTGTGTAGCAAGCATCCAAGTTGACTGACGTCTTCGAGTGTTGAAAATGCCAACGGCTTTTGTCCTCCCAACTGCAGCTACTGGGAACTGTGCCCTTAGCCAGGCTTGGTGGCATGGGTCTGTAATCCCAGTGACTTGAGGCTGAGGCAGGAAGATCACAAGTTCAAGGCCAGCCTCAGAAACTGAGGGAGACCCTGTTTCAAACAAAAAGGGCTGCGGACGTAGCTCAGTGGTAGAGCACTGGCCTAGCATGTGCAAGGCCCTGGGTTCTACCCCCAGTACCAAGGGTGGGGGTGGGGAAGGAACGGTGGCTTTGACTCCGGAGGAGACAAGGCTGGGCAGCAGGCCAGACTTCTCGGCCAGGGTGTGAAGCAGGCAGCTGCGAGGGTCAGACGGTGGGTGCTGCCAGGCTGCCAAGGCGAGCGGGGCTCGCGGTGTCTGGCTTCCCACGCGGCGGGGTCTGCTCACACTTCCTGCGCTCCTCTCAGGATCGTGCTCAGTGGTGGTCCACTTCTGCTCATAGGCGATGTGGGGAGAAGGTAACTGGTCTTTCAGCTTTTAAGTCATTAGACCACAAAAGACCACCCAGAGCAGATGGTGATGGGGACGACTAAATCACCCCAGAGCCACTGGAGCTTCGGCTTCATGCCATAACTGGATGGGGCCCGTCCCCTCGGGCTGAGGGGGAATGAGCTCTACGTAGGGGAAGAGGGGTAAACACGGAATTCAGGCACAGCGGTCCACTCACTGTCCCTCAAACTCACGCCCTCCTCAGTTCTCAGACAGGTGACATTGAATTTTAGTTAGGCACATGGTTTCTTGGAGTGATAACGATTCCCTTGGCAGGAGGTGTGGCCCGGGGATTAAGTTCTGAGCAAGGGATGTAGAACAGGTACCACCTGCTCCGGGCAGAGGTCTTGCTTTTTTCCTTCCCTTCCTGCACCCTGCCAGCTGGATGATGGTGGCTGGGTGGCCACCTCGGACCTTGGCAGGAACCTGGGACCCTGATGATGGAGCCACCCTGGCATCCTGCGCAATGTAGGATACGCGTGGACTTTGTGTAAGCTACTGTTGTCATGACAGGGACCTAATTCTGAACTAGAATTTGGCACCTAAGGTAAAGGTGGAGACCGGTACTGTGTGGGGGAGGTCATTCTCCTAACCAGGGAGAGCAAGACGGGCAGAGAGCATGCTCTGCCCAAAGAGTGATAATAGGGGGAAACAAACAAACCAACAGGGAAGCATCTGCAGAAATCAGACACAGAATAAAGATGTCAACAGACGGTAACTGCTGCATAGCTCGAACACTTTTATAGTGATCAAATTGCTTTTCAGTAGAGTAGTCGCTGACAGTACAGGTCAGTATGAAAAACATTCCAAACTTACAGGAAAAAATATTGCTCATCAATTAAAAGCTTTTCAAAACAACATGGCTTAACACAATCCTTTGGTTGCTCTGAACAGAACATGAGCCACCAAGCTGGCGGGATAACTGGGCATCTGGCTCCACTGGTTTGGTTCCCCAGGCTGAGGCCATAGACACTTTGCCAGATTGCCAGATAAGCTGAGGCTGCTCTTAGCCTAGAACGACAGGCAAGAACCAGAGAGCCGCAACCCCCGTCTTCACAAGGTCTGCCAAGGTCTGAGGGACAACCTCGTGGGGACAAGTCACAGAAATGGGATACACACATCTCTGGTAGCTATGCAGATTTGGTTAAGGATCAATTTCGCTTCTCTGGAATATCAGACCTCAGGAAGGGGTCTTGAGCCCACCCACTCCAGTCCAACTGTCCCCTCCTAACTCAAAGGAAGCCGAGGGCCACTGTGCTATGCCTGTGTCCAGGTCTGGACAGAGCCCTGCATCTCCCAATCCTCCCCCAGGGCTGCTGTCTTCTGCAGGATGAAGAGGCCCGTTGCTTTCCCCAGATGACTTCTGAGGAAGACAAAAAAAAAAAAAAAAAAAAAAAAAAAAGCCCAACCAGCAGCACAGCACAGGAGCAACAGTGCCTATGCTGATCTAGAAGCCCGTTTCTAAGGGGCTGGTCCAAGTCGGTGATGCAGCCATCCTGACGTCGCACCCGCATCCAAAGCGATGCGATCTTTTCCTCTGGAAAGTCAAACCACCAACTGTAGGTTCTAGAGAGTGACGTGCATTGAGTCAGTAAGTCAACACATCAGTGTGTCTAATTAGGCCTTCCGGAAAGTTCCAGAACATAGGAAGTAAATGTCTTCTCCATTCCCATCCAGCCAAATTTCCCAGGCAAAATATTGACCCTGATTCCAATGCAGCTCTTCACCTAGGAGGAAAATAAGGCTTCTTCAGAATAACTGCTGACGTGCAGAAGGTGGCGAAGCTGGAATCTGGAGCTGTGGATTTTACTTTGCAGTCTCTGCAGGCTTCACTTGCATACTTTGCTGCTTTAATTTTCTTGTCTTGTTCTTCAAAGTATTTCATGGATTTTTGTCCCTGGCAATGCGCTGGGTCTGAACTGCATGCCTGCAGTGTGGCAGAGAAAGGCTGGCTGCAACCTCCAGCTACCTTTCTAGAAACGTAGGGACCCACAGCGGCAACGTTTCTGCATTCATATTAAACGCTTGGAACACCAGTCTCTGAAGGTATCTAGGTTTCTCAAGGTTTTTGTGAACAGGGTGATGTTGCATTTTATCTGGTGGCAAACGGTGTGCTAAACATCCTGATGGCATTTAAATGTACATCAGTGACCCCTCCTTCTCTTTTTTGGTGGTTTGCTCAGAGAATTTTTCAGCGTTCAGACTGAATAAAGGTCCTGGTAAGATATTCCTTTGCATTCTCGCTTTGTCCTTCTAGAAGAACATTCTTTCCTTAGAGAAAGCCACAGGGTTCCACCTGCTTGACGTATTGGGACAATCAACAAGAAGGTAACTTTTCCAAGTAACTCTTCCATGGCAGTGTCAGTTTATATCCCAACCAATGAAAATTCACGCTGATTGCATGAGCTCATTCAACCTGGAGTCTTGGGGACTGTCTCTCTCATTTTACAGATGAGAAAAACAGGAGCCAGAGGAACAGCTCCCAAGTGCCTAGGCCGCGAGCTGGTGAGCGAGGGCTGAGTGGGAATGGAAGCCAGGCTCCCTCCCTCTGCCACCTCCTGGGTTTCTTGTTACACAGCACAGGGTTATGGCGCTGGCATTGCCTCCTTCCCACCCATGCCAGGTCACTGTGAAATATGCACAGGGAAAAGACAGGAAGGATACGAGTGAAGAAAAAGAACCTTTAGAAACCTGGTCCCCTCTGGATACGTCCCTATCCATCATGCAACCAGGAGATCAATTCCATTGGTTCAGGGTTTCCTCATCAAAATGGCTTCATCTCCGTGGGCTACAATACGAAAGCATCCTTTTTCTATAAACACCGTTAAGAAACTGGCTTAGCTTCCTCTTTTGGATACACAAAAACAGCTATTTAGAAATACCATATTAAAATGTTTATGTAATTTATTTTCCTTAAATAGTAATTTGCTACAGTCCCGTCACAAATTAAAAAAAAAAAATTTTAACACAGTATTCACAAAGGCAGAATTCTTCAGGACAATCAAAATCATGGGGTACTTAGAATAAATTAACATCAAATTGTGTTTATATTCAGATAGTCTGATCCTCTCCTCTGAAATGAAATGGAGACCGCTCTGAGGGTGAATGCACACGTTTGTTCTTCTATACAGAGACTCATTCTTTGTATAAACTCAACGGTGATTTGAACTGAATTAGACATCCTGAGAAACACCCGTAGGGGCGCACGCACACGTGCACACGCCAACAGGGATTCCCGGCAAGCAGGGTTTCCCGTGGTCACTTACTGGCAGGTCTTTTCTTAGAAGGGCCAAAGACTCTGAATGTTCAGATGCTATCATCCTGTCCCCCTTGGGGAAAAAAAAATGTCTCTTTTCAAGTGTAAGAGCTTGGAGTAGCAGCAGTCCATGTATGAGATTCAGTAGTCAGGGGTCCCAGTCCGGGCGTCTGCGAATCCAGGAAGGGGCAAGCAGAGGCGGGGGACACCTGCTTCTAACGCGGAGACCCGGGATCACGCTGAGCGTGGAGTTCTCAGTCTCAGCTGAAAATTCGCCTGCACGTCCATTACTGAGCTGGTTCAGGCACTGGATATGAACCTGAAGGGGGATGATGGCAGGGAGGGCAAGGGTGCTTTGCAGGTATCACAAGGGGCATGGAGCTGAGACAAAGGAGGGTGCTGCTTGTCTTCAGCCTGAATGGCCACCACCCTGTGTGTGGGACATTCACCGGGGCTTCCTTTACCCCTGGGGTGGGACTGTGCCTCACCCCAGCCCTGCCTGGAAGCCCAGGGAACCCAGCCCTCGGAGTCCTACCCAGATCAACAAAACACCACACAGCCCTCCAGAACCATGCCGTCCGGCTTCTGGGGGAGGTCAATAGCGCTGCTGGCAGCCCCTCTTGTTTGCAAAAGGGTGGCTGACAGTGGGGTGTGATGTCTGGGGAGGAAGGCCCAAACTGGGATCCCTTTTTATTTCTCTCTGGGCCTAAAGGAAGCCACAGCTGCATGCATATCTACACCAGTTCCTGTGTACAGGATACCTTTTCTATAAAATTTAAAGTGCCTGGGTTCAAATGTGCTCATTCCTTTCCCACAGCTAGCAGTTCCTCTCCCGGCCTCCGGAGGAAGACGTGTCCTCCTCTCCTCGGGAAGATGCTCTTGGGAATGAGGAATGAACGCTTCACAGTAGTCCTAACTGGGATCCAGCATCTGGACTAAGCCTTCTTCATACACTCGAAGGATCGCTTCACACACGAACTTGTACTGGCTCTGGAAAGGGAGAGAAGGGAAGGGTCAGGCCAGGAGCACCAGGAACGCCACCTCACACCGCACAGGCTGTCTCTGCACCATTCCTGGCTGCTCCCTCGGCACCAAATCAGCAGAGGAGACACCGGTGAACTCGGCCACTCAATGAGGAGGAGCTGCCTTCAGAGGGAGAAGGGTAGTGGGTCCCAGAAGCATGACAGAGGAGGCACTGGTAGTCTGGGAAGGAGCCAAGGTCCCTGTGGGGTGCCCACTCTGCAGAAGTATGAACCTTGGTGACGGGGGCCATTCTGAGAAGCATAATCAGGGTCCCAGAGTCCTGTCCTAGAAGCCCTGGGTGTGTGCAGTGGGGAGGTGCCCAGGTGAGCCGGGATCTGGTGGTGAGGCTCCTTGCATGGGGCAAGGAGTCTGGATTTTGTCTTGAAAGGAAAGCTACTGAAAGATGCTCTGCTGGATATTAGGTGATTAGGCAGACGACCCTCAGGGTTCATGGGCGATGGGCCCCAGGAACCTCTGTAGTATTTGCATGTAACCTGCACACATCTTCTCATACACTTTAAATCATCTCGAGGTACTTAAAATGCTTAATGTAAATGCTATGCAAATAGCTGCTACACTAGATTGCTGAGGAGATAATGACAAGAAAAACAGTCTGAGCAGGAGCAACGATTTTCTATTATTTTTGATCTGCCATCATTTGAACCCTTGGATGCAGTGCCCACAGAAACAAAGGGCTGACTGCACTAGCAAACACCTGAGTCGCATTTTAAAGACGTCTAGGAGGAAAAAAACCAGAGCACTGAGGTGGAGCTTCTCCAAGGAGGAAAATCGCAAGAGGAAGGACTCTTCTCAACTGGCAATGAGTTCTTCTACACCACCAAACAGGACAGGGAATGGCCTTAAATACACGTCCATGTCTTTTATCTTAGCCACATTTCCTGGGTACAAACTAATAAACAATAAGGGCTCACAATCTGTGCGGGAACCCTCAAGACTGTCCACAAGGCTGAGAGGAACCATGGAGTTCCTGCCGCCTTTGCTGACTCCTTCCTTCTCACCACCCGGGGGCTGTGCCCAAGGGCCCTCCTCCAGCACTTTCCAGAGTCTGCTTTAGACACTCTGCCGATGGCAGAAGGCTGGCAGGAATCAGCCAGAGGCTGCGGGCATGGAGGGTGGGTGCTGGGATGGGTGTGGGCTTTGGGGCCATGAGCCCCCCACAAGCTGTGCCCTTGGGTAAGGACACAGTCCCCTTGAGCCTCCGTCTCTCGACCCATAAAGCCCTTCAGCCAGGCCAGGCCTGGTGCAGCTGCTCAGGAAGTGCTGGCCACCCTCAGGACTTCTACTACGGGATCTGTACTCACTGATGTCTGCACCATCATGGCCCGCTGGTCTCGCATTTTCCGGACAATATCCAGTGGGTAAACAGGCAGGTTTCTCTCAATTAAGCACATGGCTGTTTCCATAGTGACCAACACTCCAGTTCGACCTATTCCCGCACTGGAGAAGGGAGAGGAGTGGAGACTTAGGATTTGCCTGAGGAACATTTCTGCACAGCCCAGTGGAACCCCAATCCCATGCCAGCGTTTACTCAGAAGGATCCTGTCCTCTTGGCCACCAAGAATACAAAGCACACACTCAGGCACGCCTCACACCGGGTGAAAAGGCCCATCCTGAGGCTGGGGTTCAGACACTGGAGAGACACCCACTGCTGAGTGCAAAGTCCAATTCCTGTTATTTACATCTGCTATGAAGGGTGACACTCCAGGACAGAGAGAGCTGTGGACTTTCCTCTCGGGCTGCTCTGGGCTACACTCACATGTTTTACCATTTCAGAAAATCCCAAATCTTTAGAAATGGTGAAGAAAGAGCTTTGCAGAGCACACCACCTGGCGGGCTTAGGGAGGGGTGGTGTCCACCGATCTTCTCCGGGCCTTTCCCCAGGGGCGTAGTAAGGCAAAACGAGGGACAGTACCTGCAGTGAACTAAGACAGGCTCCCCGACTACCCGCAGGGACCTCACGTAGGTCACAAACTCCAGAAAGTCTGAGGAGTCATCGGGCACGCCATGGTCGGGCCACGCGACGTACTGGAGGTGTGTCACGGTGTGCTCTTCCCCAGTCTGCGGAAGGTATGGTGGCCTCAGTCAATCAGTCCCGATGGCAGGCCCTGTTCCCCTGCCCCCTCCAGGGCCCTGCGCCTGGTGTCCCTACTCCTACTGTGCACAGCTCTGCTGCGGCCCCTGCGCACTCCCACGTCCTCCCACTCTCCCAAGATGCCCATCCTCTGCTCAGCTTGGTCCCTCCTGGAGGATGGCCTCTGACTTTTGTCTTTAGTGACTTCTTCCATTCGCTCCAA
Source organism: Sciurus vulgaris (assembly GCF_902686455.1). Taxonomy (NCBI): domain Eukaryota; kingdom Metazoa; phylum Chordata; class Mammalia; order Rodentia; family Sciuridae; genus Sciurus; species Sciurus vulgaris. The sequence goes on from NC_136476.1 coordinate 66,541,110, forward strand.
CAGTGCTTGCAATAGGCCCACACAGCTGGCTGTGCATGCGCTGCATGCACACACACACACACACTTTATGGTGCTGTGGATCAAACCCAGGGCCTTGAGCATGCTAAACCCACCACTGAATTACACCCTTGGCCCCTTTATATATATTTCTTTGGCTGTGGCACAATACACATAAAGGTTACCAGTTTAGCCATTTTTTTTTTTTTTTTTTTTGCAGCGCTGGGGATTGAACCCAGGGCCTGTGTTTGCGAGGTAATCACTCTACCAACTGAGCTACATCCCCAGCCCAAGTTTAGCCATTTTTAAAGGTCCAATGGCAATAAGTATACTCATTCACAATGTTGTGCTATCATCACCACTATTTCCAGAACTTTATCACTCGAACTTAACCTCCGGACTGTCCTCCTTCCTCAAACTCCTGGCAACTACCATTTCCCCTTCTATAAATTTGACTGTTCCAGGTACTTTATATAGATGGAATTCTCAGTTTTGTCCTTCTGTGACTGGCTTATTTCACTTAGCATTGCATCCTCAAGGTTCACTGAGTTGTATCACATGTCCAAATTCACCCTCCTTTTTAAGGCTGAGTACTATTCCATTGTGTGGCTATACCTATTTGGTTTACTCATTCATCTTTTGATGGACTCGGGGCTGCTTCCCCTACTTGGCTGTTGCGAATGGCGCTGCGTGCATGCCCGGGCCCAGCTCTGACTGGGAGTCTTGCATGTTTACTGACTGACAGCTCCATCAGGTGAAACAGAGCAGACCCGGAGGCAGGGACCACGGTGGCTGCTGGTTTGCCACCTGCCCACACAGACAGCTGCTTACCTCTGTGTTTGTGACCAGCATTTCTCGGGACACGTAGGCAATGGTGCAGTCCTCAGACTGACACCGGATATGGAAGATGCCGTGGTCCATGACGTCTGGGGGATCGGGCCAGTACTGGTGACATTTGGTCTGTAAGAAACCGAGTGCAGGTTAGCTTCCTCTGTGAGGCACGTGTGGGAGCAGCTATGGGCGGACAGGCCAGCTCGTCAGGCCTCCCGGTGAGAGCTGATGGGAGAGGAGGATGTCAGGTGAGGTCCACCTGCTGTGTGGGGTGGGAGTGCAGAAATCCACCTCCTTTGGAGAGTGGGTGGGGGTCGGCTGGCCAGAGGCCAATCACCCTTGGGACAGAGCCTGGAGCAGGAGGATCAGACATGGGCCTGGGCTTGTGAGCAACCTCCACCCCACTCAGACCAGCCCAGGTCCTCAGGCCCCTTCCCTGCTCCAACAGCCCCTCCTACCTCAGCCCTCCACCCTCTACCTTGCCTTTGAGGGAGGAGTCAGGCACAGTGGTCAAGAGCACACGTTTGGGAGTCAGACAGAGCTCCCCCGATTTCAAAAACCTCTTGCATCTTCCCATTTTCCACTTGACAGCTGGAGGCAGGATCTCCAGGGTGGTAACGGAGCTGCAGGGAGCTCATGGTGGGCTCATCACTGTTATGGGCTCTGCATCAACTGAGTAAGGGGGGTCAGAGACTCCATAGAAATCAGATTAAGGAAATCTCCAAGCTGAGAAGAACACCCCTATTCACGTGAGATGCATCTCCTGGTCCTCAGATGCTTTCATAGGTGATTCTCTATGGAGCTGAGACTCCACAGAGCAGACTAGGACCCTGATGCAGGGCAGTGACTTGCTAAGGCCAGAGACTGCTGTGACATTGTTCAGCACGCATCCCACAGCACACCATGGTGTCTCTCAATACACCTGTGGCCTCCCCACACACTGACCAATGCCATCACCCTCACTGTGGTCTACTCACCACAAACCCTGGAGTGTCTTCCATAAGCCATTGTTGCCCCTGCCTCTGGCTTCTAAGTCAGATGCTGGCTAAGCTGCCCAGCCTGGCCCAGTTCCTGTCAGTCAGATTCTCACTCATTAAAAAAAATATTTTCCCCCAAGCCTGGAGTTGCACCAACTTAAGTAAAAACTATATTTGTTTAGAGCAGAAAGGTGGTATAACCAACAGACACATGCAATTTGTCAGGAAACAGCTTTTCCAGCCTTATTTTCAAATATCACAGTGAATATCTGAAATTAAAATATGCTGCTATAAAGTTGGAGTTGAGAATTTACTTGGAAATAGTAAATGTGGGTGTCTTGGTCAGGAACTGCTTTCCAACTTTCCTTAGACATGTCTGTAGAGAAGGAAAGAAGCCAAGTCACCCACGTGGGCTCTGCATCTGCCTGTGTCCTCACCTGCAGGGGAGGTGAGGCCCTGTGTTGTAGCTCCCGAGGGTCCTGCCTGCAGGAACACTGGAGGCAGATGCTCTCTCAAGTAATCAACCTATTCAAGGCAGAGCTACAAACACCTGTCTTCCCAGAGGATCTTTACAGTGTACCTGGCCAGCACTGGATCTCTCTTTACCTCTGATCAAATTTAGATTTTAGGTCCACTTGGATCTATAAGCACTGGGGTCTAGTGGAAAAATGAAGAAGTTTGTGGACATCCTGGGTTTCAAACATGGTTAAAACACTATACTAGCCAACTGTGTCATCTTGAGCTAGTTATTTAACTTCTCTGAGCCTCAGTTTCTACATGACTGTTGCTGGCAGGGATGCAGGGGACAAGGATGCCCCAGTTCCTATGGGGATGATCTGACACAAGTTAGTTCATTCTCTGAGCCTCAGTTTATTCAGACACAAAACAGGCATTCACAGTCCTTGCTTCGGGATTGTTCTAAGGCCAAGATAAACTAATATTGTTAATAATATCAATAATCAATACTGTTGTTTGAATGGTGTATGCTAAGGACGGGAGGGTGCTTTGCATGGATGTTAGTTGATCTCGGCCGGGTAACAGCTGGGGGAAGGTTCCACAAATGCCTGTTTTGCGTGAGTGAGCCGAGGCTCAGAGAATGCTGAGAACTGGTGTCAGGTCACCCACACAGGCACTGGGGCACGGGGGTTTCACTCCAGGGCTACGAACTCTTTGCTGGGCGGATATCCCATGAAACGACAAGGAAACACACCTCTGCAGAGCGTGAGGATTAAACAGGTAAGCCAAACAAAGGACCTGGCACTTTAGGGAGGGACAACGGTCAGTGAAGCTGGTTGGCAGGCAATGGGGTTGCTGGAGATGGATCCCCAGGCAGTTGCTGCCAGGATTCAGAAGGCTCTTTCCTTAGGGACTCACAAGCCGAGCAGGGGTTACTGCTCTCCTTCTAGTCCCAAGTGTGGCTTTGATAAGAGGTTTCAGGAAGGGAAAACTGACCACTGAAATGGTTTTGGAAAAGATGTACCTGTCTGGACCACAGGGAACATGCTGAAGACTGAGTTCCTGGGAGGGGGCAGGGCATCGCCTTAGGAAGCTGGGCAGGGAGAGGCAACTTTATGATGAAGTTTGCTGTGTTGTTTAGTCAGTCAATACACATCCCTGGAGATGTCATGATGGATTGGACAGAGTGTGGCATTATCCTCAAGTTGTTCTCAAATCTGGCCATCAGAATGTGTGAAGGAGGAAAGGCAGAGAAAGAGGTGGATCATGTAGGAGGTGACGTGGATGTCCTGGACAGAGGGGACAGGAGCTCAGTGCTGAAGGCCAAGGGCAGGGAGGGTGGGGCAGGGAGGGAACATCAGGGCAGAGGGCATGGGCTGCACATGGTAAAGAGGCCCCTGGTGCTCCAAGGGAACAGAAGACAGCTGGATACAACCACTCAGGAGGGGCAAGCTGTCTGTGGGTGGGTGCTGGGGAGGCTGTGTTCTGAGCCTCTGAGGGTACCATGGGAAAACGCAGGCACAGGCTGACCCACTGCAAGGTATGGCTGAAAGCTGTGTCCATGCCTGAGCCAGACTGGGGAAGGCTTGGGGCCAGCAGGAGGTCCTTGCTGTCCCTGGGAGGGGGATGCAAAGGCTCTGACAGCAGGCAGGGGCCCTGGGAACAAAGGACAGATAGACTGGTGGTCAGTGGTGGCAGCCGTGGTGAGTAGATATGGGATGTGAAGAGAAGGGAGGCGCCAGACTCTTGGCTTAGGTGACAGAGCACCGAGTGCCTGGGATAGGGGCTGAGGGGACAGGTCATGTATGAGTACACGGTGGGTGGTGACTCTGGCACCATCTGGGAGGACACTCAGGTTGGAGTCCTGTCAGGGAGCAGAGGGGTTTGGCGTTCAGGAGGTGGTAGGAGTCAGTGCCCAGCTCTGTTTGCTGGACTTCTCCGAGGGCAGGACAAAACCCGGCTCAGATGTTCCAGGGAGAATCCTCCTGCCCCTGTGTGCATGTTACTAGGCATGGTGTGGCGGCTGACAGAGCTCCATGCTGCTCCGAACCTCTTCCTGACTCTTCAGTGTCCTTGTGACAATCTGGGCCTCTCCTGTTACTCAGAGCAGCAGAACAACTTGCCTCTGGCCAAGGGAGATGAGGGCAATGAAATCCAGAGTCACTAGCCACACAGAAACACCCACGATGGACGGGCCCAGCACAGTTCATTCTGAACCCTCAAAACATGCAAGAGACAGGTGTTGCCGCCTCCTTTCTAGAGATAAGGAAACCAAGGCTAAGGTCCTGTCCAAGTGTATCCAGTTAAATGATGGTTCCAGAAGCCAAATGCCTCCACTGACACCAAAGCCTGTGCCTTAAGTGACTGGCAGACCAAGAAGGAGCATCCATATTATTCATAGGTAGATGGGAAAAGATTTTTCCCCCCAAAGAAATGTCTTATGGAAGGTGAGGGAAAAGGCTTCCAGATGAAAAGCAATGCCTTTAGGAGGAAGCCCCTGAGCCTCTAGGGAGGGCACAGTGGAAACCACTCTAGGGGGAATGGAAAAAGGGAGAAATGAGAGTACACAGGCAAGTTTGCCCGACTCCGGAGACACGGGAGGCTGTGGCTCTGCCCAGGCAGCACAGAGAGGTGTGGGATCCCTAGCCAGTGCACATCTGCCAGGTGCCCTACTCTCCTGAATGCACCACAGGGGAGAAAATAAAAAAGATTGGCTGGAAATTCCATCTTTTGGAAAAAGAGGAGCAAAGCTGCTCACCTGGAAGGACCAACTCCTGATCTAGAAGAACTGGTGGGTGTGATGAGGAGTCAGGGACAGTAGGACAAAGGGCCCAGGTCACCCAGGGGTTTGTAACAGGAGAGGGGAAACACACACCCTGGAGTTTGGAAGAACAGGTTTCTAACAATTGATAAACCAGAGAGTAAGTTCCCAGGGCCAGCGATGCTGAAGCGGGTGCTAGCCTCCCGGGAGATGCAGGGGAGCAGCAGGACGGGTTCAGTGAGGAAGAAAGGGCTCAGCAACAACGCCATGTGCGGGCTCCCGCAGACCTCAGATGAGCTCAGGTTCCATCAGGTTCTGAGTGGCCATCCACACAAGAGAGGAGGGGAGGGCAGGAGCAGAGAGCAGGAGGGGCAGGACCTAGCAGGGTGGACGGAGGAGGGCGAGGCCTCTCGGATGGTAGAAAGGGACAAGCTGAGAAGGGAGAAGGGGGCCGCTATCCAGGGCAGATCATCTGTTACCACCCATTCCTGTGGGGGCTGCCTTTTCTCCAAGGAGAAGAATGGCTGTCCAGCTGGAAAGGGCAGGGAGGATGTTAAAGGGGAAAGAGACGCCTGCCAGACAAGGAGCCTGCCTGAGCAGACTCAGATGCGGACTGCACACAGTCGCATCATGACCTAACAGATCTCGCGAGACAACAGGGTGGCACCTCCATGCACTGTTTCTGAGGAAATCTGGACAGGACAAGGGACCAAAGGCAGGCAGAAAAGGCACAAAGTGACAAGGCAAAAGACTTGATGTTCACTGGCCGTAAAACATCAGACAGCCCAGATCAGAGCCTGCCAGCAGCGCAGGACGCCACCTGCCTCAGGAAGCTGGGTCCGCGTGAAGCTACCCACAGCAGCATGCCAAACATGCTTTCTCATGCGGTGTTTCTGATCGTGCCACGGCAGAGACTCGATCCGGGTTTGAAACCGCTTTAACATTACCTAATACTTTAATTCCATTTTTATAATAACCGAGAGAAAGAGAGGGAGAGTACAGGCCTCAGGTTCAGAGCCCAGAAGGCAAGAGAATTCAGAATTTATGGTCTTCATAAGTTTACACATAGCTTTTGTTTATGAAAGTGATATGGATCAGCAGACTTCCATTTAAGAAATATCTTTCTAAGGAAATTTATTAAAGCAATTTGAAGAAAATAATAAAAAATACCACAAAACAAATGCAGTATTGTCCTCACAGTAAGCATTAATGTGGCGCCCAAATTACTAACACTGCTACTGCCAGCTAACATTTATATATTTTCTGTGTGCTGAGTACTCTTCCAAGAGGCTATTTATATTAGCTTTCAATTCTTCCACAACCCTACAAGATAGGTGCTACCATTATTCCATTTTATATAATTCATAAGCCACACAGGAATTGCAGAGCCAGGATTTAAACTCAAGTATGGGTTATGGCCTCCTTACCCACTACACCACAGAACCAGCAAGCTGTAGGCACTTTAGAACAGGACAGCACTCTGAGCCGGCTGGAGTTACCTATATTCAAAAAGGGTCCAAGTAATTTCATTTCTTATGAAAAACAAAAATTAAAAAATTACAACTACATGATTGGTGTGATCCTACATCACGTACAACCAGAAGAACAAGAAGTTACCCTCCATTTATGTATCATGTGTCCAAATGCATTCTACTGTCATGTAAAACTGATTAGATCAAATTTTTAAAAACCAGAACTTAAACAAAAATAAGACAAAAAAGAGTCTTTCAGACAAAAGGACCAGGTGATGCTACAGAGCTGGTGTATAAATCAGCCAAGCCTCAGACAATCTCTCATGTAACTGGGTAGAGGAGATGGAAAAATGAGAGGAAACAAGAGCAGGGCTGCCAGGATTAACAACAGCTCCCCAAAGTATGTACTCAATGACTCTGAAAAACAGGATTCTAGATGAAGTTTCTACCGTCTCTTGACTTTACAATTTTTCATCATTGACTTAGAGATGAAAAATTCTGACTACATCTGTGAGCAACAAGAGCTAAGAAAAATAACTAATGCAAAGAAATAAGGATGCCCCAGAAAACCAGATCTGAGGACTAAATGCAAATGATAACGATGACGACACAGAACTACAGCAACATTTACTTGACATTTGCAACATGGCAGTTCTATAAGCTCTTTATATTGTATTGTCTTTGTCTTCACTGACCCTCAAAAGTGGGCACTAGTACCATCTCTACTGTGTATTTAGGAGAAGCTGAGGGTCTGAGAGGTTAAGTAACTTGCTCAAAAGGAACCATGTTTTCAAACCAGTCTGGCTCCAGTGTGCTGAATGAAGGTTCCAAGAGTTAAGGGCATAAGTGCTGAAGGGAAGAAAGTGGCTCAATGGCAATAACAAGATAAAGTCAACATAGTCTCTGTTGACATGGCTTAATGGAAGGTTATTTTCAGATATTGAAAAGGTTATTCTACAGAAAAGAAGAGGAACTTATTTTGTGTCTTCCATGTAGCAGAACCATATGAGATGATGGTTAAAAGTGATATATTCATTGTGAGGAGGAATTTTTAAAAAGCAAAGCTGAACATCAACAGGATGGATCCTGGAAATGTGCTTGCCATGGTAGGGAGCTGTTTATCTAGGACCACATATGTAAAAGTCCTCTGCAATCCATGGGGCTCTGTGGAATTAGTAGGAATTCTTATTTTGTTTCAGGTGAGAAAGTAGACTAATCTCCTCAAGAATATTACCCATATCAATTCCTATGTATTCTCATTTTTGACATGGATTACTTTGGCATTCTGAACAATACCGGGAAGGGAACCAATGGGTGGAAGTGGCACAGAGATCACTCAAAGCAGGTGGTTCAAAATTAATTTATATTTGATTTTGGAGTGTGTTTCTGAATATTTCATGAAAATATCCAGATGTATCCAAAAGTTCAGGAAGCATGATAGAAGTATCCCTTGTATACTGACTTCTGTTATAGAATCATTAAACTGTTTCTATGGAAAATCATATAATGATATAATTTCTCTTACTATTTACAACCACTGTTTACCTGGTACACATTGCTCTTATTGCTCTTTCAGAACCAGCACTTGTCCCAGGGGGATGAGATCATAGCCAACACAGGAGTTCTGGGAAGATGGGGTGAGGCAAGAGGAATGCTCTTCTGGTGTATCTTCTGGATATATTGTATCCATGCTGGGAGTGGGCAGGAGTGGGGTTGAGTATCCTGTCTTTGGGAGGTGTGCATTTGGTGGAACCAAAGAGATTTATGGGGCATAGACCAGGAGGCAACCCTTTCCAGCCTGAGATTGATGCTCTATACAGTGTGGTGTGACACTGCATACATCTGAATTGGAAATTGATGCACTTACCCGCCCTCGCTCTGTGAGAGTTGTCAACATGACAATGAGAGACAACTTCTGATCCCAGACGACTTGCCAAAATTGTGCACAGGTATGTGGTAGGGGTCCCTGAGTGGCAATGTACTTGTTCACAAGGTTAGCAGCAGGAATTTCCATCTAGCAAGAGATGGGCAAAGGATTATAATCTGTTACTGCCACAAGGTGGGCAGGGCTTTGCATTTTAAACTCTTCTACTTGCTGACATCACATCGAACAGTGAATAAGAATCAATCCACAGTGAATAAGAAAAATCAAAGAAAGTTATTATTAAAAATCCTTGAAAAAGATTTGACAGTAATGCTACCATTAGTACATTTAAGATTAAACTAGATAACACTCAGTAGGCATAACCCAAAAATGTCCCTTCAAGATGGAGCTTAAGTGACTTTCATTGCTCTATACTAAATATAACCAATGTCCATTATTTTCTTTCTTTTTTTTTTTTTTTTGCAGTGCTGGGGATCGAACCCAGGGCCTTGTGCTTGCGAGGCGAGCACTCTACCAACTGAGCTATCTCCCCAGCCCCTGTCCATTATTTTCATTTTCAGTAGGATTCATCAATCCCTACCCCATTTTCCTATTCAGGGTTTTCTATCAAAAATCCATTTATTTGTTTTCAAATAGCTTTATTAGGCTATACCTTATATGCCATGAAATTAGAGTAGGACTGTTTATTTTTATTGAAAGCATACAAGATTTGGTGGCATCAGTAATATAGGTTTATACCATCAACTCTTGTCTTTTGCTTTCAGCATGACTTCCAATGATTATATCATTAAGCCGGTCAATCTTTTTTTTTTTTTTTTTCAATATATATTTTTTAGTTGTAGGTCAACATGATACCTTTTTTTAAATTTTATATGGTGCTGAGGATCAAACCCAGTGCCTCATCATACTAGGTTAGTGCTCTACCACTGAGCCACAATCCTAGCCCCCAAGTTGGTCAATCTTGACCAACATTTCTCCCATCCTGCTCCACTTTATTTTGTCCCCTCTGGCTGCACCTTTTCTATGAAAGAACACTCAGAGACCTCTGAGCTTTGGACTGGCAATGTCATTCACTCGTTCTTAGGCTGGGAAGGTAAATGAAGGATCCCAATCCATGATTTGGTTAATGCTTGGGCTCATGGCTTCCTTGACCCTTGATAACATGCAGAGTCTGGACTTTGTGGGGTTGCCACCCATTTCTGATGCTCTGCTTCTAAGACATCAGGAATGTTGAAGTGAGGGTCTATGAATCCCACAGATGTTTTGGGGTAAGAGGAATCACTTATCAGACCAATTTTTATTAGGACAGTTCTTGATATTTCCTATAACCTGAGACTTAGCCTGAAAAGTCATATTTAGTTTAGGGCTTGGCAGATAATGGCTTGAGGGTCAAATCTGCTAACCACAAGCTAAGTATAGTTTTCAACACCTTAAAATGGCAACATTTTTATTTTCCCTTATCGTCACTGATTTTTAAAAATTTATTCTTTTTAACTTATACATGACAGTAGAATGTATTTTGACATATATACATACATGGAGTATATAAATGGTAACATTTTAAATGCAAAGACCAAATTCTGACCCTACATAGAACAAGTGTACTGACACTGGATTTAGATAAAGAAACTTAAAGTTCAGAAAGGCCAAGTAAGTTGCCCAAAATGCCCAAATGCATAAAAAAATGAATGCTTTCCCCAAAACATGTGTACCTTTTCCTTTTCCTCTTTTGGGTTTTATGTACAGAAGAGGTATTATATTATTTTTCTTATATTTAGGCAGGATGACACTAATAACGTGGGGGCAATCACAGAAAGTTACAAACACCACCAGCAAAACCAAACACCTAGTGGCAGGAAACACAGAGGTTATGTGGAATTCGAAACACAGAATGCCTCTTGCTCCTATCTCAGCTTTGCGGCTTTTCAAATTATTTCCTCTCCCTGAACCTTAGTTTTCTCCTCTGTAAAATGAAACTACTCTGAATTCCCTCACATGGCTATTGAGCTGAAATGAGGCTGTGAACAGGAGAGCACTGTCACCCGCCAAGCACCCTACAGGCCACCCCGATCCTTGTTACAGTGACAAACGCTCACTATCTGATCACCCGGATTCCAACTTACATTCACATAACTTGCATTAATATAATCTTCATTTCCCTGCAATAATACCCGGGTGGTGTCATCTGTGGGAGAAAGAAAAATTTACCGATTATTCTCAGTGTTATTTTTATCATCCCAAGTAAACAAGAGTTCAGTTCCCAGCCCCATCTGCAGCTCTTGCCTCATTAGCATAAACACTATTCCCCAACTGTTCAGAGTCTGAAATGGCTGCAATAAAGACGGTGGTGTTTACAGACACACTGAATATCGTTCCAGAATACCAGACAATCTGTTTTAAAAAGGGAAACATTATCTCAGTGTAGGGGGGAAGGAGGCATTCACGCCGGATACTCACAAGGCAGCACATCTTTATATCGGTTTTTGTCCAAATTTTGAGGCAGCTTTGCAAATGTGATGGCCAAACCTGGCTTCTTTCGGTAGAGTTGCTAAATGACAAACAGAAAAAAAAAAAAAAAAAAAAGGAAAAAAAAATCATTGCAAAAAAACAGCTAACAAGGAAGGATGTGAAAATATACTTTAACATGACTCCAAAATCTTAACATGTTAAAGTGATGAAAGTGATGATATGTTGTTAGTATATTAAGGGAAAAATCTTCCCAAAGAAAAAATTTCTACAGTTCTAGGAGAGACTGACTAAATCCTTTAATAATTTTTTTAAGTTTGAGGATCATTGCAGGGGGAAAAGTCATAGGTGGCTATTTGACACGTGCTAAAAGCAAGTGGTGGTGGGGGAACAAGGGAAGAATTCTGACTCAAAATTAAATGAAATCAACTAAATCAGTTTTAAACCCCATTTCCCTACACCTCAATGGAGCGAACCACATCTTTTGCTTAAGAGCCAGAGCATATCATTCGTCATTTGAGAACTTTATTTCCATAGTAAAAACATTTATCTGATATACAGTAACTGTTTAAAGAGGTATTTCCCTATACATGCAACCACTACCAAAAATTTAAATAAAACAATCTTTGCGTATCTACAAGCACATATTAAGTTTATACCGTGTATGACATGATTTCCACACAGCCCTATGGAGTTATTACAATTATTCTTATTTTGCAAGTGAGTCAGAGGATAGATACTTTGCCCAAGATAATAAGAGGATGGACTCATCTGCTGCCAATGCTTATGTTTTCTTTTCTATATGGCAATTACCCCCACTTGAACAACTAAAAGTTAAGCCCTTTGAACTACTGGTTCTTATCAGCTCTCTGGGAAAACAACTTTTTTTTGTTTTGTTTTGTTTTGTTTTTGCATCAAATTTGGGAAATTCAGACTAGTCTACAGAAAAAAAACTTACTAGTAATTTCACAACTCCAAGATGACCTTTTCATTTATCTTCTTCAGATTGTTTTCTGTGAGTACACGTATACGAATGTATCTAAGTATGAATGTAAACGCAAACAGTACATACATACACTACATTTTTAAAGACAAAAAATATTGACATTTCTCATACCATAGTCAATGGAAGCCAAGTATCTTCAATGAAAGCAATAGATACGTCTCAAAAAAGTTTCAAAGTTGAAATATTTTTTTCATCTACCTAATGTTCTATGAATCTCCAACAAGACAAGTCCCCCCACACATGAGTTTACCTTCTGATCAGTTAAGTATTTCTCAGGCCAATTTAGGCATGAAGAACTCGGTATCTCTCTCTCTCTCTCTCTCTCTCTCTCTCTCTCTCTCTCACACACACACACACACACACACACACACACACAGAGAAAGTTCTGGGAAAGTCTGCCCTAATTTTGAAGGCTGTCCCCCTACTTACTACGTAATGTCCATTTCTCCATGTCATTAGATTTCTCTACGAAGGTGATTTTTAATGGCTCAATGATCTAGTTTACTATAGTTTATTATTGCAAACTACTGTTTAACAAACTGGCTCCTCTTAGTCTGCTTTTCTCTTATTAAACTACATAGAATTTATTATAAGAGAATTAACATGGAGATCTGGGGTCATAATAACTGCTATATTTTATACATTTACTGAATGTTTTAAATTTCTGAATTCTATAAGAGCTCAGCTACTGATTCGATCAACTGTACAGTTTTAGTTCATACAATCAAGTAGCCACTGAACTACTTCTTAAATATCTGCAGGCTTTAAAGACTCCATGGTTGATTCTAGAAATAAATTCATGATTTATTGGAGGTTTTAGTTTGACTCTGGCAGAAGAACATCTGAGTGGGTCAAATTGATCTAAGTGGCATTTGGTTCTAACTGATTAAATGTATGAGGGGAAAATGCAGATGTATGAGGGGAAATCCAATTAAGTGAATGCAACCAGTAAATCTAACCTGGAGGTAAAAAGATATATACCTTCTATATAACAAAAATGTAAATGCAGTCACCTTGAGAAGGTCTGGCAGACAAACAGATCTAGTAAAAGGTTTTAATTATATGATTTAAATGTATCTCAGTAGTAGGACTGTAAAACACTAAAATTTTTTAAGATGTATTATGGCAGAGTTTAAGCATTTTAAAATGTGTATACTCTGGGCTTTATCCAACAAAATTTCATAAAGATTCATGTCAGAGAAGCTTACCTGCAGCAGAATATTTATTCATGGAAAACCAGAATATGGTAACAACCTGAATATTCCCCAAGAAGGGGAAGTTTTGACTTAAATTACAGTATAGTCAGACCAGAAAATTCTGTGCAAATAATAAAAAGATAAGCTAAAAGTACAGATTTGGAAGAACATCCCTTCATCTACTTTTAAATGAAAAATGCATGTTATCAAACAACATATACAATGGTGATCCTAAATAGCAACACATACATAGTGTATACACACAATTCTGTATGCGTACACTTGTGTGCGTGTGTGTACATATAATATATTTGCATGAACACAGGAACAGGTATGGATGGTTACACACCAAATTGTTATTTGTAACTTAACAAAGAAGAAACTGAATGGAATGGGGGATGGGAGACTCTTTTTTACTTGGGCTATTTCTGAATTATAAGGAGAATGATTATTTTTAAAATTCATGACTGGAGTGAGGAAAAAAGACAATAAATCTATTTATAAAATTATAAAATACAACATTTTCAGGGAAAGTTGAGTGTGCAAATCAAAGTTAAGAGCTCTTTGGATTTAGGAAGTCCAAAAAAGCACACACAGCATGGGACCAAAGCCACTCGGTGGAAAGAGGATTCAAGCACTTCGTCTCTGAAGTGTGAGGAGGTGGCCTTCCATGTCCTTTGGTGCCCTGACTCCTCTCTGACCCTGTGGGCTGCTGGGTCAGCTGGGTGTAATAACTTGCTTGGAGAAAGGGGTGATAAGAGTGGAGTGGGCTGGGCAGGGAACACAGGCATGACAGGGATGGAGCACAGTGAGTTAAGGCTTTCGGATACAGGCCAGAATTTGAGACGAGACCTATAAAGTAATTATTCACTGGAAAAACACCATTTTTTTCTGTTATTCCAAGGCTGCAGGTGTGTAAGGCAGGTAAGATCTCCCAGTTGCATACCCCCTAAATACTATCCTGTTACAACGGCAGCAACCCGGGCTGGGTTGTGGCTCAGTGGTAGAGCACTGGCCTAGCATGGGTGAGGCACTGGGTTTGATTCTCAGCACCACATATAAATACTAAAGGTCCATCAATGACTAAAAAGATATTTTAAAAAATAAATAAAATGGGAGCAACTAGGGGGTTGAGAGGCAGGTCATGGGGACAAGTATTTATGAAACCACTTGGTTTTATGAAAATATGAATTTTTTTTGTACCAGGGTGAACCCTGGGTGATTGAACCCATGGGTGCTTTAATACACCGAGTCACATCATCAGCCTTTTTTATCTTTGAGACAGGGTCTCACTAAATTGCTTAGGGCCTCGCAAAATTGCTGAGGCTGGTCTTGAACTTGCAATCCTCTTACCTCTGCCTCCTGAGTCGCTGTGATTACAGGTGTACACCACCAGGCCCTGCTGAAAATATGAATTATTATGTCCTAAAATGCACTGTTCTCATCCTATCAGAGTGTAGTTCTAAGAAGCTCTGAAACTAAGGATAAATTATGAAAATCTCAGGCCGAGTGGGGTTGCTAAGGAACAGTAGTATTTAAATTGCAATATCAGTATCTCCAGCTCTGGCCTCCAAAGACAGAAAGCTGAGCAGAGGCTGGCGCTGCCCAGAGGGGCACAGGTGGGTGGGCTGGAAGGCCTGCTTTCGAGTTTAAGTACTTCTTTGCATGTGTTTTCTAACATCAGAGAGGCCTTGGGGCTCCCTCCCTTCATTCCTCTCCCTCAGCCAAAGCTGTGAATCCAGTCACCCCCTGGACAAGGACTGCAGATACAACCAGCTCAAGCCAGGGGCTGCAGACCCGGCAGGGCGAAGGACTCCACCCACCACAGAACAGAGCAGGGGTTCTGGAAGGCTGAGAACCCAAGGAGGGAGAAGCAGGAAAATGAAGGGAGGGGATTGAGGGGACCCTGGGCACGGAGAGGGCCAGCAGAAACAGTCCCTTTCATGCCCCAGAAGAGCCAGAGCCAGCTTCGGCCACGACTGGGACTCCTGGTGACTGTCCCCTGAATCAACTACATTGCCACCTTTGCAGGCAGTTTGCTTGCTTTGTTCACCACTACGAACACCTAGGCCAGCACTGTGCCTGGCGCACAGTAGGTGCTACGCAGAGGGAAGAGCATGGGAACTGTGACTTTAAAAGGGCTGCAAACCATGTGAATTCAGCTGACAAGAGACAGCAGTTGAGACTTCCTTAGACATGGTGCCATGGAACCGAGGTAAGGGACACTCACCTTTCATAAAGGCCCCAAGAGGTGTTTTCCTGGTGCCACTCGGTGGACAAACTGACCACTCACTACTCAGAGAGCCTGACCACACTGGGGATGCCACCTTTCCTTCATACTGACCCAGCCAGAGGACCGAGAACGCCATCTCAAGGGCACCTGGAGCCTCTACCGACCGTCAAGCTGTGCTGCACTGAGATGGCTGCTAGTAATTTAGGGACCTCGATATGGTTTGGGTATTAAATGTCCCCTGAAGGCTCTTTGAGAGTTCACTTGCTTTTAGCGCTGAAACCATAAGCCAAAATAAACCTTCACCTTCCTTCTTTAAGGCTGATTTTGTCACTGCAAGGGACACCCACCACAGACCTTCAAGAGCAGTCTTTCAACACACAGTCCCAGATGTATGTTCTACTTCTGGTGTGCTAACCAAGTATCCTGGTGGCGTCTCCCTCACAGACATACACAAACTGCTGCAAGTCCTGGCCTGTGGTAGGTACAGGGTTGTTCAAGTGACCCCGTGTGTCCATCTGCCCCAGACATATCATATTGATTTTTAACAAAATTTTTTTTAGATATTGATAAACCTTTATTTTATCCATTTAAGTATGTGTGGTGCTGAGAACTGAACCCAGTGCCTCACACATGCTAGGCAAGCCCTCTACCACTGAGCCACAACCCCAGCCTCTATATTAGTATTTTTTTAAATAAAAAAAAAAAAAAAAAAAAAAAAAAAAAAAACTAGAAAATCATTTTTTAAATATACTGGAGGGGGGCGTGCGGTACTGGAGATTGAATCCAGGGTGCTCTACCACTTCCCCAGTCCCTTTTGAGACGGGGTCTCACTACATTGCCCAGACAGGCCTCAACTTTGCCATCCTCTTGCCTTCGCCTCTTTAGTAGCTACCAGTACAGGTGTGCACCACTGCACCTGTTAAATGCACTCGCCTCGTGGGTGGGTCCTACGCTTGCCCTCAGGAATTTTGACATGTGTTGATTTAAACCTCTCATGGCTTTCGGCTACCTTTGTCGGTGAGTCACTTGTTCTGACATATGGGTAGTTCCTACAATGGTGTCAGTTAAGGAAGAACAGGCATCAGAGAAGATGCTGGGGTTCTAGTAAAGATGGACAATGCTGAAGTGGAGAGGTGAGAGTCCTTGAGTGGACAGGACATCTGGCATCTTGTGGCCACTGCTCTAACCCATCCATCCAGGGACGGGGGAATTCCCTTGCAGGATTCTTCATTTTCTATCGGATGATGAATCTTCAATAAGATCTTAACTAAGAGTGGGCAAGAAAGCAGCTGCTGGTCACATGGTCACTGGAAGGCACGGACACAGGGCTCTTTTGTTTGCAGGAAAGCTGGTCTTCAAATAAAGGACAGCTGAGCATCACCACTGAGTTTTTATCCATGAAGCCATAAACCAATTGCATATCCTTCCCCTTGCTTAAGCAGAACATCACCCCAGGGGAAGTGTGGGTTAGGTCACAAGCTATTCTCAGGAGGGAGGACAGCATGCTGGAGGTAGCACCAGATGAGGGCCCGGCGGGGACCAGATCTGTTCCCTCATACCAGAGAAGAAAACCTTATCTTGGCTGAACAAAGCACAGCACTAGAGGCCAGTCACAAATGCTGCCCAACTGCCCGGTGTCACAATGGGGGGAGGGACTGCACTGGAGCCTGGGTGGAGCTGGGACTGGGTGGAGCTGGGACACGTCTGTCAGTGGTGAACTGCTGCCACCAAGGGAACTAGAGTTGTTTGTTTGTGTGTAGGTGTGTGTGTGTGAGCCAGGGTCTCACTACACTGCCCAGGCTGGTCTTGAACTCCTGGGATCCTCCTGCATCTGCCTCTTGAGTGAATGGGAAAACAGGTGGCACCATCATGCCCAGGCAGATTTTTTTTAAAAATATAAATTGTAAATCTACCTCTATCTCTGACTAGGTACGTGACACCGGATGAGTTCTTTACCTCACTCCATCTTTAAAAGAGTGATCTTGATCCTGGGCTTGTGGTTGAGTGGTAGGGTATTTACAAGCTCTTGCACCAAAAAATAAAATAAATAAAAAACCCTCATAACTCTGGCCCTCATCTATTTCACAGAACTGCTGTGAGAACCGAAACAACATATGTGAAATACACTTGGTGGATTCCAGAGTACTCCAGAAATGTTAATTATTATTAAGTGTGATTTCGTTACAGCTGGGACCAAATGCTTTCTGCAACACGTATGTAATTGTTTATTGACAGCCATGGGAGGGATGCGGGAATTCCCTATTAAAAAAAAAAAAAAAAGTCTCGGAGCGAGCTTACAGAAAACCAGTGTTCCATGCAAGAGGGATCTGCACACGACCTCCTACCCCAGGGCAGGTGCTCTGGGTCATGGAGTGGGTGGTGAGGGCACCTGCCATGGACTCGGCTGGCCATGAGCTCCCTTTGCCTGCTCCTGTGCACAGAGCACATGCCCCCTTCTGCCAACGGCACTGGAGAAAGGATAACGGGGATGTGGCCATATTGTCTGGGCACAACAGCCTGGACTTGAGTCAGACAGCCCAGGATTCCAACACCAGAGCCAAATGGCCACTTCCTGTGCAGACAGAGCAGGCTTAGAGCCTCTCTTTGTTACAAATAATAATAGTTGTTTTTCTTCTTATGGTGTTCTGAATTAAGTATCTATCTCATCTACTCCTTACAATTCAACCTATGAGACAACCAATCTACAGAAGGGAAGACAGGGGTCTCAGAGGTCAAGAGAGGAAAGTGACGGGTGGAGCCATGATTTAAAGTTGAGTCTGGCTCCATGTGACATTACTCTAGTAACAGCCCTCTCGGGCCAAAGCGTCTTGTAGTTTCCAATGGCTACACAGACTAAGCTCTGGAGTCGGCCAGCCCAGGTTTAAGTCAGGCTCTGCCTCTTACTGTGGGCCCTCGGGGAGCCCCTTCCTCTCTATGATGGGGATAATGAGAGGATCCATACAGCGCTGCTTTGAGAATTACGTAAGCTGATGCCTTCACAGCCCGTGGCACGGGGTAAGTGCCCACTAAATGTTCTCTTTTGTATTAATTTCCTGTTTGATCTGGTGTCCCTTGGTGGTACTCTGCTCCAGCAGCTGCAGAGGACATCTGCATGGGATGCTCCGGTTAGCCTAGGGCTTCCACCACAGAGTAGATCGATCTGCTTTTATCTGTGCAGTATTTTAGAATTCTGCAAAAGACATTATTTAAAAAGAAGGATTTCCTACTTAGGAAATCTCTAGAAAATTTATGGACTAAATGAAAAAAAAAAATGTGTCCCCACACTTAAATTTAACCCTTTTACAAATGCATACGTTTTCTGCTTCTTTCTTATGCTATCACCTTTCATGAGCAGACTCTGGATGGGCGGTGGAGGGGAAAAGATCTTGGTACAGTTCCACCCTCTCGTTCTCCACATCGGCTTGTGCATCAGACCCTCAGGTGACCTTGTTAAAGTACCCGTACCTGGTAGCTATGGACAGTGCCCATTTAACAAGCTCCCCAGGTGGCCCCTATACAAGTGGTCAGAGGTCACCCTTTGAGAAACACTTTTACAGACAGGAAGGGGTGGCAAGGCCTTTCAAAACTTCAGAAAGCTGACGAACACTTTTCAAGGTCCATGGTACGGGGACTCCCACATGGGGAAAAACATCAAAGCCAAGGCTGGGCGTGGGGGAGAATGGGCGCAGGGCCAGCGGAGGGTTTTCCCCAAGCACAGCCCACAGCGCCTCACCAGCTGGAACGTTCTCCCTGGGTCCAGGGCTCTTCCCTCACCTGGAGCCAGCTCTGCCCCCAGGATTCCTGGCCACTTCCTTAGGCCACCTGACACTCTGTGGACTTCGGCCGAGCAGGACCTTCCTGAATGCCCTCCCCCTCCTCACTTAATCCCATCATCTCTTATTAATCCCACTTTTCACCCCAGAGGACCTCCTGGAACTTTCTCACTTCCAGCTGCCATGGAACTACCTTCTGTATAATAAAATCTTCCCCTACCTTAGTCTCCAAGCTGTTTCTGAGACTCATGATACACATTGATGCGCAAATATACCAAAGTCAGACGGTGAGCTCCTCGCAGCCAGAAACCCCCTCCTTCCCTCACTACCACCCAGACCCAGCATCAGGCCCGTGGGAAGTACCTGATGCTGGCTGAATGGGTGAAGGACTCCTGGTCCTTCCCCAATATTAAAACAAAAAGGATAGAACTGAGATCACTTGCAATTGGACTCTGAGTTCTTCCTTAACTATTTTAGAGAGTGTTTATGTTACTATTCTCTTACCCAAGTTTCATTTCCACAAGATAGGAAGTGATTGTTTTGTTTTATATTACCTGGCAAGGTAGTTAAATAGAAAAAAGTTTAAAATTCCCTACTGAGTTTTTGGGGGCCGATTACCTTTGCCTCCCGAGCTGTGGGCTCTGCCCTCTGCTGCCACTCAACCCGCGTTGCTGCGGCGTGTTTTTACTTCCCACGCCCTGCACCACTGCAAGACAACTTCCTCTCAGAGCTTCGCTTTGCGTCTTTGTTTTTGTTGTTTTTTGTGGTGCTGGGGATGCATCTTTGTTTGATATTCACGTTCCCCCTGCTTTCTGGAACCACTGGGCAGTCACGAGCATCGGACACACTTCCTACTGTCGCCTGTCTTTTCCCTGTATGTGCGTTTCTAATAAACGTGATCTGTGTGTCTGAATCCATCTGAGACGCTCGTCCTTAATTATGAACCCAGACTGTGCGGAACTGTTGATCAGGATTGGGTTTCCCTACTGGCCCATTTCACATTCCTTTGTGTTCCTTCTTCTACTCGCTCAGTGCGTGGACTAATCTGCTTTCTTCTACCTTTAAATGAATTCAGAAGGTGAACACGCTCTATTTTCGATCCATTAAGCGGTGGCCACCTTTGGTTTCGTAAAGGCTTCTGTGGGTGCCTCTGTTGGTGGCCTCACTCCTGGGCCTCGCTTTGGCTTCTGTGGTTCTGAGGCAGTGGGGTGAGGGAGAGGCTGTGTCCTCACAGGAAGACACCAAGAGCTCGGATCCCCCGGTGCAGCAGGGTGGGGGGTGGGGGGGGTGGGAGAGCTGGCCCCATCGCTCCTCTGCCTCTATCCACTATGGAGTCTGAGCTTTTGTGCTGGTAGTTGAATGTGCTCAGCGTCCACCTCTCAGCTCCTGGCACATCTCTCCATGACTACTGAGCTACTAGAAGAGGGTGAGGCTGAGCTCAGCCTCGGCTGAGGTCCCAACCTGCCTGCTGGACCCTGCTGCTGGGCCACTCCACCCCTAGGAGGTGGCCCGGCCATGCCCTGCGGCAACCCCACAGTTTGAGGTGTGTGAACCACGGTCATCTCGGCTGCAGAACCGAGGGCTTGTCTCGCCTCACCCTGGGCTGCTCAGTGGCAGCAGGGAAGCCCGATGGGTGTGTGGTGTGGCCTGGGCAGCAGGGGTCACCCCTGGGGCTTCTTACCTCAAACTGGATCAGCACCGTCCCGCTTTCAAGGCCCTTTTTTAGCAGTTCCATGGATCCCTCCAAAGTGTCCCCACCCTCTGGACACACAGGGAAAATGGCCTCTGGGAAGAGCTGGTTCAGTTCATCTTCAGATTTGATCTCGGCAAACGAGTGGACAGCTGGAAGAACAAGACAGAGGGTGTCTGGCTGGTGGCTCTGGCTATCAGTGTCCCTCAAAGGGTGACCCTGCAGCACCTGGGCACAGGTGTTTAAACGTCTTACTAAGTGGTTTAGCACATGGTGATCGCGTCCACCGAGATGCTGCTTCCAGGCAAACGATCTGGAATTTGTCAGTCATACCTCTGGTTAATCTCCGGTTAGTTTTAAATGATGGCGTTTAGGACTCAGGGGCTTTTTGCTGAAGGTCAGGAAAGGAGAAAGAACGTTCATGGAGCAAGTTTCTTATTTGTCCTCTGACCTTGTTATTTTTCTACCAACCCAGTACCTCTCCCTTATTGGGTCTTTTTTCATTTATTCCCTTAAGATGCCATTTCCCCAGGCACTGGGGTTGGGGGAGGGTCCCAAATTTGTGCCCAGCAGCTCAGTCTCTGTGGGGAAGTTCCTAAGGAATATCCTCTGTGCTTCAATCTCACATCTTTAGGTCCACATTCTCCTTTCATATCAAACTCAGCAGGGGAAAAAAATACTACTTGACCTGCCTGTATCTACTTCTCTCCCTTCTCCCAAACTGGAAACTCTGGGATCATTTCTGAATTTTCCCTTTTTTTCCTCAGAAAGGGAAGTCACTCCCTCAAAAGCCTTCAATGGCTCCCTACTGCCTTCAAGATGACAGGAAAGGAGAAGAAAACTAAATGTTTGAGTTTCCCCCCAAAGTCAGACTGAATTCTCACAATTCTGAATGTGTTGTTGTTCTTCCCACTTCACAGACAAGGAAACGAACTCCAGGGACAGGGCAAACCATTAGTCTAGAATGACCCAGCCTATCAGGGTAGGGCCTGGAAAATTAGTCCATGTCTGATTCTAAAGACCACATTCTTCTCGTGGACTGCAGCTCAGTTCTTCTCGTACTACGTGATTTTTCCTGTGCCAATGTCGACTTGTCATTTTTTCTTTAATATAAATACTGGGGATTGAACCCAGGGGCACTGTACTACATCCCTAGTACCTTTTACTTATTTGTGAGTCAGGGTCTTGCTACCTTGCCCAGGCTGGCCTGGAACTTGTGATCCTCCAGCCCCAGCCTCCTGCGAACCTGAGATTATAGGCGTGCACCTACATGCCTGGCTCAGTTCATATTTCTTACTGAATGCTTGTGTCAGAACTAAACTCAAGATCACAATGACTAGACAACAGCCCTTGCTGCTCAGCTCTGGCAGCCCACAGTCACTGGTTCTCCTCACTCCGACAGGCACCAGCCCGTGGCCGGGGCCAGTGGAGGCCTCTCATGCCTGCCTGGCGAGCCAGGTCTGTGTGGAGGAGGCTCCCATCCGACTCCTCTGACTCCTGTCCTCGTGTGGCCTTACCAGTCACATGGCAACAGGGAAGCTTCCTCACCTGTGATGGGGCTGCCCCGTTTTCTATTGGGGTGAGAATACCCATCTCACAGGGAGTCATGAGAGTGGAGGAGGATACGACGTGAAGCCATCGACCCCAGGTGAGATCCTCGCCTGGCGCAGTGGACACCCACTGTGTGCCCAGCAGGCTGCGGGGGCCTGGGAGGGATCCCAAGAGGTCCCCTCAGGCCTCCCAGGAGGTGGGGTGTGTGCTGGCGCTGGCCAGTTTTGGGCTTGGAGTTCTCCTGGGAGCAGAGAGGAGGGCACAGGCACTGTACCAACAGGCCTGAGCCAGGGCAGAGCGGCTTTGCAGTCACGCCCTCATCCACTACCCGTACTTAAGGCTGTGGGGGACCTGAGGGACCTGATCTGTTACTGAGAACAACAATGGGTAATCGTCACAAGAACCCTGTGAGGAGGGCACTCAGCTCTCCCCAGGTCACGCTGCGGAACACAGAAGTGCAGGCTGGGCCTGTAACCTGCTCAAGGTCCCTTGACAGACCGGAGGCGGAGTCAGGAATTGGCTGGGCCTCAGGCTCCGCCCCTCTATGCCCGGGACCTGCCCAGCAGAACCTAGAGCACACTGGAAATCTAACTTGGAGAAGGAGCTGAACATGTGACCACCTGCAGGACCAGGCAGCTGAGAGCCCCATGGGGGCTAGGCTGTGCCTGAGCTGGAGGAATGGGGCTCCGGCCTGGAATAAAGTGGGTGTTGGGGTTGCCTCCCTTCAGAGCACCAGCCTCGAGGCGTCAAGCCCTGGGGAGGCGGATCTTCTCCTTTTCCCAGTGAGAAACCACAGTCTCCTACGTGAAAATTCTCGATTTTCAGATGCTGGCTAGACTCCGTGTTTTCAAACCACGGGAGGGGCTGGACAAGGTCCTGCTTTGCTGAGGCAGCGTCCCTGTGGCTCCTCCCCCGCTGGCGCTGTTACCTTTCCTCCTGATCACCAGGGCGAGCTCCCTCGAGTGGGACTCCCGGCTG
Organism: Sciurus vulgaris; assembly: GCF_902686455.1. Lineage (NCBI taxonomy): Eukaryota > Metazoa > Chordata > Mammalia > Rodentia > Sciuridae > Sciurus > Sciurus vulgaris. The sequence continues at coordinate 66,564,382 of NC_136476.1, forward strand.
GCTTTGATGAACATCACGACCTGGTCGTGGGTGTGCTCGGAGATGTCCCGGCCATTGATCAACACGATCTGATCCCCTTCGTTGAGCTTCGGAATGCAGGTGTCCGCCTGCGTGGAGGAAAAGCCAGCGTCCGTTACCATGACACCTCCCTCCAGGGGCAGCAGGCTCCCGGTCCTGGACACCTGAGACTGCTGCCACGTCATGTCACGTTTTTACACCCACTGGTACAGGCACAGGGAAGGTACCAGGCTGTGGGATTTTAAAGAAGTGCCGCTCAGAGTGAGCTAGGAAGCCGTTCTGGATAAGGCCAAGAAACTGCCTCACTCTGGATGTGCTGTTAGAAAAGGAGATGGCAGCTGCAAGTGAGGACGCATCCACGTCTTGCAAGGGGAGGTTCTTGTCAGCACCACACCAGAGGCAGGGGCCATTGCAGGGCAAGGTGACGCGTGGAAGAGCACAGGAATCCCCAGGAATCACAAATAGCAACACAAGGAAAACGACAGGCTTGGGGGTGGAAGCTCAAGAGTAAAACCCCCGGGGGCCCCTCCTTAGAAGGGATTCTGATGCTCTCCTGCTTTAGAAAAGCAAATGGTCGCCAGGCAGCTTCAGAGCGTGGCAGACGCGTTAGGCTACTGTGGTAACCCTCCACTGCACCTGGGGCTGAGCGTCGTGTTGTATGCCTTCCATACACACAATCACAGTGACCAGAAAGAAAAAACGCCGTGGTCTGGAGGGCTGGGGTGGTGCTGATGGTGAGATGGTGGGAAGGGGGCACGAGGGCCTCGATCCTGCTCAGAGCAAGCACAACAGCACTCTGTGGCTCGGTGTCCCCTTCCTCCGCAGTACTTCTCAGAATTCAATACATACACAAACCACCAAATGCACAGTCTGATTCAGCAGGCCTGGGCTGGGCCAGACGTCCTGCTGTCTAATGAGGTCCCAGGTGATACTGGTGCTGAGCCTCCAGGGCTCACCGAGCAGAAGGTTCTAGCAAACCCGAGTCCCACTTCCTCCATCTATCTGTGTGGAAACGCACTCTGCTGCTGGCGAAAAAAAGAGGAAAGAAAAGGGACCGACGCAGACCTGTTGGGAGCTGGGGGCAGCGAACACGGAAGCAGCATGGGACACGTCTACTTACAGGTGACTCGGGGTTTATCCTTGAGACCACAAGGGGCATCTTCTGATCCACTCCTCCCTGTGAACATGTCGACATGAAATGACACTGGAGTAGTCCACAGCAACACACACAGCCAGACACCAATAAAGCCAGCCTTCTGACCCAGGGGAGGCCTCAGACCTGGACCTGTGCTGCTCACAGGCCTTGGCACCCCTCTCAGAACTGGGGAACACACCGTGGGCTTTCCTGCAGAGGGCTCATGGGAAGACTCTGGACACCCCGTGGGTGATGGACTGAAGAGGGTGCAGGCTCCACGTTGGCCGTGCTGGCACCCAGGAGGGCCCCGGGGTGGCTGGTACGGGGAGCTCTCAGTACAGGTAGGCGAGGCCTCAGCAAGGGTCGCGCTGAGTGCTCCAACCTGTGAGCAGGCTGCTGTGTGCCAAGAAAGACGTGCACGAGGGCGGCCGGGGAAGGCCAGCAAAGACCCCTGCCCTCACCTGCTCCAGGGCAGGGGTTAGAGGTCGGTAGGTTGGCAAGCTTTCTCCATAAAGGGCCTTCGGCAAACATTTCAGACTTCATGAGAAAGAGGCTCTGAAGCAACTGCTGAACTCTGTGCCACATCCCCAAGCTGCAGATCAACAAGTGAGGCTGTTCCCACAACATGACAAGACAGATGGGATCAGCCCATGGGACACCGAGTGCAGACTGCCCCAAGGCGCCCAGAGGACGGGACAGGCCCTGCATCTTGCATAGCTTTTTTCTTATCAGCTTTAGCAATGCTGCGGGATTCTCTTAACCCCTTTGAGGGGGTCGATCTGCTTGCCAACCGAGTGCCTTCATCTCTCTGAGCCTCAGTATCCATCTGTGAGATAGGTTTAAAAATACTGTCTTCACTGCTTATTTTAAGAGCTCAATAAGGTGACATAAATCTAGTGTGCGGGCAAATGTCAGGCACAGAGCAGGTAGCAGCCAGCCTCGGTCACATTAAAAACTCCCAATTTGGAGAGCTGAGCCAGTTTCCTTACGCAGCTTAGCTATGCAGCACATTTTTAATGGAAATTAAAATCCATCTCATGATGGCTTCCTAGCATAAATCTACCTTATAAATACGCATGACATACCTTAAGATTAAATCCAAATTTTCCATCTTCATCTGGTGTGATACGGATCAAGACTAAGTAGCTGTCACCGTTATCATTCTGGAAAACATTTGAAAGTGGTCATTTACGTTACTTCCCTTTCCAGTGGCTGGGGATAAGTCATCACAGCTCAGCTGCCTGTTCCTGAGGGTGGGTCACAGGTGTGGCAGGATCTGGGCTCACCTTGTCACAGTAGTACTGGCTGGCATCCTCAGTGGAGCCCCCTTTGGTCACCCTGTGGTAGTCCTCTAAAAACTGCTGGTCGACCCCCTCAGGCGAGCAGGAGCCTGGAGCATTTGAAGATGGAGACGCAGAACTGGATGACTTCTGGGTCAGGCAGCTTTGTGCTGGGTTGTTCTCGGACAAACTCCTTATCGTGGGGAAGGAGGAGATATTTTAATAGCTGGATTAAAAAGTTATTAAAGCAAACACCACCACCTGTTTGGGGCCTGGCATCTCAGGGTGCTCATGGATCTCTGGAACCTTAGAGCTGCGAAGGTCAACTGCAGGGCTATGGCACGCGAAGTCCTCCAGCCACGCCTGCCCTGGTCTGGCCTACATAATAGCATTTAGTTTGGGGGCAAAGGGACAGGAGGGCAGGTTGGATCCATGAGCTGCTGAAGACCTTTGTTTCCTTCATTTAGAAGGCTGATGGGCACAATGTGTCCTGTTAATCTGGTGATTAAACTTTTTTTTTTTTTTCTTTTTTTAGATGGGGGTCTTGCTATGGTGTCCAGGCTGGCCTTGAACTCCTGGACTTGAGCCTTCCAGGTGCTAGGATTATAGGTATGCAGCGCTGTGCCTGGGTTTAAGTACTGACCCAGACTCTGCCAGGCAAGGCCATGCAAATGCACACGTCCCCGTATCTTCTGAAAGCCATTTTCCTTCCAGTTCATTCCTGCCCACAGTTCTGCTTCATGGCATCCCTGGCCAACCAGAGGAAGAGGGGAGACTGCAGCGTGTTCAGGATCACTATCACCCCTAGTTTGCATTACTTGGCTGACATCCATGAGTTGCCCTCACTGAGCTCCTGCATTTTATTTTTCTCTAATTTAAAGTTGGTCCTCCTGTATCCAGAGCTGCGCTGTCCAACACGGCAGCCTCAAGTCACACGTGGTACTTATATTTAAATAATTTAAGATGAGAAAGTCAGTTCCTTGATTGTGCTGGCTATATTTCAAATGCTCAATGGCTACATGTGGTTGTTGGTTTCCAAGCTGGAGAGCAGTCACAGAACATTTCTAGCACCACAAAAGTTCTGCTGGACCGTGCAGTCTTGGGCATTATGGATGGTTAGAATCAAACAGGCCTCTGTGGTCATTTGCTTCAACTCCATCTCATGGATGGAGATGCTGAGGTTCAGAGAGGCTGAGTAACCTGCCTAAGGTTGCACAGCTTTCCCCTTACCTAGGAGACAGAAGTCTGATGCAGGTGGGTCCTGAGTGTTCCCTTCCTCTTTGGGCCATACCAAATCTGCTCTTAAAACTCCTCTGTTTCTAACTTCAAGGGCCACAGGATCAACCATCCCTGCCACCAATGTATAGGACAGGATGCTCAGTGTCAGTATCACCCACACGGATCTGGGGACCTCACACAGGGGTCTCACAAAGCACAGGAGTATGGCTTCTCCCCACATTCTCAGACTCTGCCGCATCGCAGTCAGCGGCCCCACCTTTACTGAACCTTTACTCCTCGCCCTTATCTGTTGGCTTTTCATTGTCCTGTGCTTCTCTCTTTCCTGGCAAGTTACGATTCGCGCTTCCTTGTTCGTTCACGGTGCTGGAGACGGAACCCAGCGCCTCAGGCCTGTCAGGCAAGAGCGTGCTTGCTCTACCACTGAGCTACAACCCCGGCCCAAGTGAGCTTACCTTAAATAGAAAACCTCTACCTATTCACACAGAATAATTCATGATCTCAATTTATTTGAACAAAATATTCAGCGACAGACCAATGCGGAAACAGCAATCTGGAGGGGCAGATCTGGCCTTGTGGTTCTCCTGCGGCTGGCTGAGGGAAGAGTGTTGGGACGGGAGGGCGTTTCAGAGAGGATCTTCTGGAGCAGAAGCTGTACGCTGATGGTACATTTTCACACCGAAAGTGAGTGAGACTCTAATTTACTTAAAAGAAGATTGCAAAAATTGTCCCCAACTAGGGCAACATGGCTGTTTTATGAGTTGTTTTGTCGATTTATTGTCTTGCAGTGCTAGGGACTGAACCCAGCTAGGGTATCACACAGCTGGGCAAGCACCCCACCCTAGAGCTACACCCCCAGCCTGTTTTACTGCTTACAAGAGCGCCACCCAATGGCAGGAAGGGCAACTGCCGAAGCCAAAGGGCTCGGGAAGTGCTATTTCCAGTTCTGGGTGGACTGAGGCCTTTAATGGGAAGCGGCTGCTAACAGCGTGTGCACACTTGAAATGTCTGGAAGAGCCTCGGGAGTGGGTGAGCCACAGGAAGGGTGAAGGGCAGGTACGCAGAAGCCAGAAAAGCGGGGCCAACGAACAAGGGGACAGACTACATTCAGGTAAGTGGTATTAATGAATATTATGGTTAACTGGAACTTTTTTTCCAAATGTGTGGGTTTCATCATATGAGATTTCAAAATATTTTTCTTTCCAGTATAAAACTCCATGGTCTAAATCAGCTCGCGGTGCTGGATGACACCAGCACCGCTGTTCTTTCTAGTCCTGGTGACATTTTCAGATCCATCCTGTGACCCAGCCTGTTTTCCAAGCAGGGTTGGAGAGGTTACTTTAAAGCAATGGTAACTTATATAAATAATGGCTTCTTTTTGGCCTGACCAGATATATACAGTGGTTCCCTGCAGGGTTGACCACTGTGAAGCCTGTGAAGCTGGGTTCCGAGGAAGTTCCTGTGACAGGAACAAAGAAGGGGTGGGATGCGGGAGGCAAGAAGACTGTGGTGGGATGAAGCTGGTGACTGGGGGAGGAAGAGCAGCAGCAAACGTCCTGAGGCAGGAGGAGGGGGGACACCAAGGAGGACTGTCCTGTCCTGAGGGAACCACTGCAGCCAGCTCGGGCTGCACCATATCCATGACCCTGGGGAGAAAGAGGCAGAGCCAGCCCGACTGCCAGACGCCTAAGAACTGTAAATGCGACAAGTTTCACAAACAAAAGCCTTGGGAAGTCATTTCTCTGAAGACCAGAGATGTTAAGAAATGAGAAACGGCAGGGTTTCCCACGCAAGGAAAACAGGGGCGTGACACCCACCCTGCACCCCAGTCCAGATGTTTGGGAGGCGGAAGAAACAAGAGGAGAGGCTGGATGAGGATGGTGAAAGAGAAAGAGGAGCAGAGGAAGACAGACGCTTCCGGCAGGTCCAAGCGGGGCTTACCGGGAAGTGCCTCCCTCTCCCAGACGCAAGGGGATGAGGGGCCCCTGCCAGGCAGGCCGGTTCACACGCCCATGGGCAAAGCCAAGTGAAGGACAGGCAGGGTTCAGGGAGAAGGACCGCACAGCCCTGAGGAAACCTGGCCCCGGCTGGTGCCCCGAGGAGACGCTCAGAAGGACGCAGGTCCTCTCGTGCCCCTGGATCTGCGGCCGCCCTCTGCTACGGAGCTGGGGTACCCTCGGAGAGGGCGGGGGCTCGGGAACTGTGACTGTTTAACTTGGAGATCGGGAGCCAGGACCGCCAGTGGATCTGGAAAGAGGGCAGGAACCTGCACATCAGGGCGGCATTGAGGAGACGTCCAGCAGTCCCAAAGAACAGTTGTCCTCAGGTCTATGGGGGGCTGTCTGTGACACCCACCACCACAGATGCCCAAGTCTACGGGCACACTTGTCCCCGAAGTAAAATGGCACAGTATTTGCATGTAACCTGTGCACACTTTCTCATGGACTTTGAATCCTCTCTAGTTAGCCTGTAATACCAAAGACGAGGTAGATGTCACCTAAAGAGCTGTTACGCTGTATTGCTGATGGAATAACAAGAGGAAAAGAGTCTGGACCTGCTTGGCATGGAGGCAGCAACCACCACAGGCCCGACTGCACTTTGGATGTGACATGCAGGTGGTTGGCTGGGTCTGTGGAGGCAGAACCTGTGGACAGAGAGGGCACGCTGCTCTGACATCCCAGGGTCCAGAACAGAGGGTGCTGCCATGCCGCAGGGGAGCTCCCCACTGCTGGTGGGGTCCTTGGGCCCTGGATGATAAGGCCAGGAGAATTTATACACTGTCAATGCAACAGGGAGGAGATTCCCAAGGCCCCTTCCCATGCAGGAAGTTCTGAAATGAAAAGCGACACCTGCCCCTGATCCCGTGGGAGAAGGCAGCTTGAAGGAACAAGCAGATGAGTGGCAGCGACAAGCAGCAATGCTCGCCAGAGGGGTGCCTTGTGCTGGTGACGGGTTGAAACAACCGTGATCAAGTAACAGCAAGAGGTCTTCCAAACACAGCCCTAACCCTGGACCACTGTTTCCTGCAGCTTCGGCTCGGCAAGGTGGGTTTTCTGACCTCTGCATTTTCTCCCTGGGTCTGGGAGGGAGGTGGGAGGTGGGGGCTGTTTTGCTATTATCGCCAACAGGAAAACTGAGTTCTCTGCAGAATCCGTTCTTCCCCTGGAGGCGAGGAAAGGGACAAGAATGGCTGATGAAGTGGAGGGAGCAGCGGCAGCGAACGGCCTGCCTGGGCACAAAGCAAAATGCCCAGGCTTCAGAGGCCCGACCATAAACTCCGCGGTGCTGCTCTGAACGCAGCACAAGCCGGCGTGAGTCATGTGCTAGGATCATGTTCAGACAGCCCGAGCCTAACCACTCTTCTCTCTCTCTTCCTTGTCCTTAACCAAGTACAGAACACCACACTTAATTCTTCCTCTTCAAAGAAACCCTGCTTGCCGCCTGTGGTATTATTCATCTGATTTCTCTGACAGAATGCTTCTTTTTGCCTCTTAACACAAATGTGCTGTAGAAAACATGTCAAACTTTTCTTAAACATTTTGCAAATACTCAGTGAAGTAGCCAACACAGCTCTTCTCACCCAGCACAGACCAGCCTGCCCTTCCTGCCTTGGGCAGCGGAGGGTCCCCAGACTCTCGGGAAAGCCAGCAGCCCCGGAGCCCCAGCAGAGAGGCTCCCCACAGCAGGAAGGGGTCCCCTGCCTAACTGAGGTGAGGGTGCCAGCTTTCCCACCTTCTGGCCCGCCTGCAACGCGGCCATTCACACCCGTGGTCCTGGCACCTGGCAAAACCCTGGCAGAAAGACTGTCTTTAAATCACCATTATTTGCTTCTTTTAACATTTAGGCTACAAAGTAAAAAGCGCTCCTGGAACAGACCTTGTCCCAGGTCTCAGAGAGCTCTGAAAGAGTCAGTGTGCGCTGTGTAGGGGTGAGCAGGGCCCCAACTCTGAGATCAACAGGCCCGAGGAGGTGAGTTTTAAACTTAATTTTCACTAACTTAAATGTCAACAGCCCTCTGTGGTTGGTGGCTCCGAGTGGACCATGCTCTAATTCCATGGAGTGCCGACCAGTGAGAAAATCTGATGCAGGACACGCAGCTGGTTGGGTTTCCCGGGACCCTGGTGTGACGACGGAGGCTGATAAGGTGCCATTAGCCCAGGCAGCACCTGAAGGCCGAGCCTTGCCTAGTCTGTTTCCCTGCTTCCCCCTCCATGGCCAGCAGAGGACGGGCAGTGTTGCGGGACCCAGAAATGACCTTGGAGTGTCCACATGCCCTGGAGAAGGCATCTCTCCTGCACCTGGCCCCGCTTACACGGCGAGGTGACAGAGGGGCCTGGGCCACCCAGGCTCTCTGAGGTCACCCTGGTGCCACAGCCAAGAGGCCAGGTGAGAGATGGGAAGAGCTCCGACTGCAAGCCAGTGGCTGGTCCCACCCACACGTCACTTCTGTTTGAGAAACGCCCACCTCACTCGTAGACACTCTGGCAGTTCACGCCACTTCCGATGAGTAACAAAAAAGTTCCGGTCTAGAGTACGGTCGATGGCACTTTCTGTGACAACTGGAGTGGGCTAATAGGTGCTGTCCCACATGAGAGCCGCTACCCACACGCGGCTCGATTGCATTTAAAATGGCTGGTGTGACAGAAGAACGGGATGCTGACATTTCTTCTTAATTAGTTTAGACCTGAATGTCCACTGCTGGTGGCCACCCTAGTGGGCAGTGAGGGTCAGGGTGCTCTAAGACCCTCCAAGGGGGCTGCTGGCGCGGAGTGGGCACCCGGGTTTCCGCAAGCCTTCGGGCAGTTCCCTGCGCCCTCTTTTCCTTTTGCCCAAGCAGCAGAGCCCAGAGCCCAGAGGACCCCAACGGGCTCTGGCCGCGCACGCCTGTCCTCCTGCCTCTGTTCCTAGGTTTGCTTGTGGTGTGCAAAGCCACAAGCGTCACCAGAAGAACTCACAGCCGTCCCTGTGGCTCCACAACAGGGTAGCAGGCTTTAAGTTGGAGTGAGACAGCGATCATTTCAACAAAAGCATCATCAAACTCAGGTCACAGGGAAATGATGACCACGGGGACCACTTAACCAGAGGTGTCCAGGGCCTAGATAAGCTGAAGACCATGCTTGCCGTGGGCGGGGCAGAGGAGAGGCAGCAACCCCACAGGAGTGGAAGGAGGTGCTGAGCGCCATCGGCCTCCAGCTTCAGTGATAAGCACGTGCAGATGAAGAGGGAGCCCGCTCATTGCTCTCTGCTGGGAGGGAAGGCACTTTCTCTACTTTGGCCACAGGATGGGGCTTACAGAATGGACACCGAATGACTAAAGTTCATTTCTTGTCCGCCTGTTCTTTCCTATCATACTTTAGCCTAAAAAGTCATTTAATTTATGACCTAAGTCTTGTCTACTTCAAAAGATGACTGGAGAGCTTACCCTAAAATGTAGATTGGTAGAATTGTATAGGAAAGGTAAGGAAGGCTCTATCGGAAACCTGGGCTGAAGAAAGTGAATGCAACTGAGCATAACATGGAGCGCTGAGCTTCCTGGTAAGCAAGGCAAAAAGGGAACCAATGGTTAGCCACATGTTACTGAATAACGAACTCAAGCCAGTCTTTTAGAAGAGACATACTTTTCCTGGCTTTATCAATGAAGGGAATTTGTCACATAAAAAAAGAGTGGGAAATAGAAGGATCTGTCCCTGACAAAATTTGACAATCAGGGATGTTCCAGCATGCTTTTTGCCTTCAGACTTTTGCTTAAAAAGAAAACAAAATCCCTCAGGACGTGCTCTTGTTCCGAGAAGGCTCTCAGGGTGAGTGCTTTCCCAGTGATTCACAGTCACGGCGAAGCTCAGTCTAAAGAAGCTGTAGTTCACACAGCCCTGGAGTCTGCCTCTGCAGCATGGAATGAGTTAAGCTGAGCTTTGCTCATAAACTAGAGGGGACTGCGAGAGACTGACAGGTACGTGGAGAGGAGGTCTCTGTCACAGATGAAAAGCAGCGTGAGCGCCACGCCCCAGGCAACACAGGTTGCCTCCCTGTGCAGACGGGCTGCTCTGACTTATGATCTCATCCTGGCAGAGTGCCCTCGGGAGCTGGCTGCAGCCACCAGCAAAAGGCAATCTGGACCTGGGCAAATTCCTCAACATCCAAAAAAAAAGATAGCCAAGAAGCAGACACAGAGAAAGGAAAGGCCATAGGATTCTTACTCTCGGTGTGGGCTGCGGTTATGGGAAACTTCTGAATCGCTGTCTTTGGGAGACAGGGAGCCCTTGTAGGTGTAAAACACGTCTTCGGTTTCTGTAATGTACGTCATCTCATTCGCCAGGTTATCTGCAGAGGAGTGGCGGGGCTTTCGGATTTCATGCCGGAGCCGAGGACTTCGCCTGGGTGGGGAGAGGTTAAGTTCAAAGCACTGAAAACAAATGCGACATAGAGGTTTGACCAGACGTGATGCTGGGGTATCATGTGCTGGCCCTGCTAAGGAGGCCTTGGCTGATGCTGCTAGAAAGTCAGAGCCAGGTACCTCATTACTGCACTGGTGGAATTCACTGGGTGACGCAGATCCCTGCACTCTCGGCCAAGCGGTGTGCCTAGAACCCCAGTCTCAGCCTGACAGATCGGTAGGAAGAGGTCGGCTTAAGTCCTTTGGTCAATGACTGCTGACCTAGGGTGCTATTCTTTCAGAACGCGAGTTCTCAAGACATCACACTGGCTGCCAATCAGAAAATTTCCCCCATCAATTTGAACAATGTAAATAAAAAGTGTAGATGCCAAAGTGTATTACTTGGCAAAACTCAAATCTTATTTCGGCTATGTATGTCCTTTTGGGTGAATTCCACTTGATCCCAGAAGGGAATGTTTGCTTTTTAAACTACCTCTCCCTTATGAGACACACGTTAGCAGATGGACATGCGAGTGCTGCCCTGCTGCAACAGCAGCAGTAACCAAGGGACCTGAGGCAAGTCCCTCGACCCAGGAGCCTCAGCTGCACGACCAGCTCCTAAGAATGAGCCAAAGGGGGCAACTTCCTCAGAACGCTGGGTGAGCCCCTCGGCATCTGCTCCTGCAGCAGGAAACCCTAGACACGCTCTCCTGCTCACGGCATTCCGTCTTCCCTTTGTTAGCTATTTCTCCCTGGCACGTCTGGACCTCCGTGACTTGCAATCTCCCTGAGTCCAGAGAATCAATGGTGCTGTGTCCACTGCATAAGTGAAAAGGCCCCGGTGACGCTCTTAGGAGGGGACCTATAATTAGCAACAAGAGCTGCAGGCCACGAGTGTGGTGACATCCAGCCCTGCTGTTCTGGACCCCACCCAGAGCTCTGGTTCCTGGCACTGCTGCCAAAGACAGTTCCAGATAAAGGAAGCTGCTACTTTATAGCATGAATTAACCCCTTTAGGATCCTGGAAGATTAAAAAATTTTGAATCTTGGAAACCAAGACACAAATCTATTCGTCCAGTCATGATTTGATACTGAAAATGATCTTTATCCAGGTTCAGGGCCTCTAGCCCCCAGCAGAGGGTCCTTACCCCGTAGGCCCAGTATAGCAGCCTCTCTCCCTGGCTCTTCCCCAGTTTCCTTTTGTCCCAGGAAATCCTGGCTCAGGAACACACAGGTGCTCCTGTCTTTAGAGCCACACTGTTAATTCCAAGTGGAGCTCGGGGGCAGCTCCCCCTCTTGCTGATGCCCGGCCTTTTTGGAGACATGCACAAAAATGGGCTGATATCTTTGGGGGGTCATTATAGTAAAAGAACAGTAGCAGAAAAATTCTACCTGGCCCTTTTGAAATAAAGTCTTACAAGGCAAACTCAAAAAACATTGCTTATAGAAACATAAGATTACTCTTTGTGGTAATCTTTATAACCCTTTTATAGATGAGTAAATTGAGATCAGAAAGGTTAAAAAAATAAACTTGTTAATTAACAGGAGAGCTAAAATCTGAGTTTGGGTCTTTCAGTTGCAAACCCAAATGACATATATCCTTCCTTTTCCCCATCCCCTACAGTGCTAGGGATGGATCCCAGGGCTCTGCGCATGCTGGCAAATGTTCTACCACTAGCCACACCCCGACCCCATGCATGTCCCTCCTTTTAAGCTGCTGCACCCTTAAAAGTTAGCGGGCTCCCTCCCCAGGGGTGTTTGGTGCCGTTGCCGAGTAACACAGTCTCACGTCATTTACATCATGTACTTCTGTTGGCTTTTCCCGAAGTTTATCTTGTGTGGTATTAATGGGAAGTGTCAGATTAAATAAAACTGTTGATGCCACTTCACCACAGGACTTCTCAGAGCATTTAATGTGCTGATGCAGACTGTGATCTTAAGAGGGCATTTCAGCGGATGGCAGCTTCCAAATCTATTAAGACCAAATTCATAGCCGGGCACAGTGGTGCACGCCTGTTATCCCAGCGGCTCTGGAGGCTGAGGCAGGAGGATCGCAAGTTCAAAGTCAGCCTCAGCAAAAATACCAGGCGCTGAGCAACTCAGTGAGACCCTGTCTCTAAATAAAATACAAAATAGGGATGGGGATGTGGCTCAGTGGTGGAGTGCCCCTGAGTTCAATTCCTGGTACCCCGCCCCAAAAAAGACCAAATTTGTTTAAAAAAAAAAAACAAACAGAGTAGGAGGAATAACTTCTAAAATTCTAGGATAATAGGATAACCGTGGTTGACAACAATTGTATATTTCAAGACAAATAGTAGAGAGGATTTTGAATGTTCCCAACACAAAGAAATGATAAATATTTTGAGGTGAGAGACACGTCAGTTGTTCTGATCTGATTTTTACACATTGTACACCTGGGCCAGAATATCACACTGTACCCCATAACATGTGCAATTATGCTAACTTAAACATTTCTTAAAAATTTAAAGAACATTTCAACATTACATGCTATGGAAAATGTTTAGCTAGACTTGTACACTTCAGGAAAACAGTTATTTCTACAATAGCCCAAAATTACCTAGAGACTCTGACTGCAGGCCATCTGTGCTCAGGAATTTATAGGCTGAAAGAGAACGTGTGTGTTGGTGGGTGGCACAAAGGAGGACATACCAGTTGGGGGTGATAGGAGGAGACCGGGAAGGCAGGCTCTTGGTTTCTAGGTGCTCCACCGACACGGACCTCCGCATGGCTGGGTTCCACACCATCCCTCCAATCACCTTTTTGCAATACTGGTTATTTACAGACCTGAAAAATCAGATGCAGGTTCACTTTCCACACTGACATAGCCAGCAAGAAAGCAAGCACAGCACAGTGAATCAGAGTCTCCCCAAGCCCCTGCCCCGACGGACAGCTGGCTCAACACCTGGGTGACATCAACCAGGTCCTCAAGAGCAGAGCTGGACTGGCCTTAAGAGGCCTGGCTTCTCCTTATGGTATTTCTTTTGGTGAAAATGTGTTTGTGTTTCTACTATTTTAAGCTATCTGGTTACTTGCAGAACCTGACCAAACCTTACCAGATTAGAAGGAATGCCGGGATAGCGCAGAAGCAGAGTTCAAGTAACTTCGAGGGATTCTCACTTTACTCTCACTGGCAGGAGTGAAAATATTAACCACCCCTCCGGATGCTCTTTGTCACCCTGGCTGGCAGAGACTGTCACTGTAAATCACTGGTAACTGACAGAGAACCTAAGGATATACTTAGAAAGTATAATTTCAGGTCATGTTCTCTGAAGGTTATTTCCGAATTTTATCTATATATAGTGAATTTAAATCTTGGAGAATGAATTATTTGAGAGAATAGTTTGAAGCTCATTTAGGGCTAACACTTTCTGTTCTGGTATTGTAAATTTTAAACTACGTTTTGATGTCTTAGGAAAACATTATACATATTTCCTTGTGGCCTAAAACCAACCCACCAATAAAAACACAGACAGACAAAACCAAACTTCCCCTAGAATGTCACTTTCTAAGTTATAATGACAAATGCCACTGTCGCCCTGACGGGAGTACTCATGGTGGCATCTCGAGGAGACTGCTCTACATCAGAAAACATGTGACCACAAAAACAAGCTGAGCAAGCTGCATGATTCCCAGGATTGATATATCAGATTCCCGACGCATGTGTCACAGGTAACAGGTGGATACGTGTTCCATTGTTCTGTAAGTTTGGAAAATGCCAAACAAGTTTCTTTTATGTGAAAATTTCAGAGGACCCAGGGCGCAAATGTGTAGATTTATCTTCAGGGGTGGGCAAACCACGTCACCCCTCTAAGCCTCAGTTTCCTCATCTGTGAAGTAGATGTAGGTGGCGAGAACTGAAAGGCATAGCATGCTGAAGCCAGTCCTGGGCTGAAGGACAGCCAACTTGTGCCCCACCCCAGGACCCAAGGGACCCCTTGGTGATTAAAGATGGTTGCTAGTTCTCTGACTCTGCCTTAGGCTGTCTGTGACTGCTTTAATTGACAAAGGCATTTGCCAGTTCCAGGTCTCAGCCTTGGGAGGATTCAAAGGTTCTGCCTTTGGCTCTTAGAACTTTGAGCCTCAAAGAAGAAATTCAACTGCCCAGCTGTAGAGTCTACATGGAGAGGCTGAGAGGATTGGATGAGCCCAGTCCACCAATCATTCCATTGAGACACCAGGCATGGGTTGAATGAGTAGCTCAAAAGACACCAGGCTATGGAGAGAAACTTCTTGGACCCACCAAATCAGTCTAGCCTCCAGCTATGACATTCCTGTCTCTACCACATGGAGCAGAAGAGTCTTCTGTCCAAGTTCTCCTTCAATTCCTGTCCCACCACATCTTAAAATACAATAGAATGGTGTTGCTTTAAGCCACCGAAATGGGGGCAGTTTATGTCACAAGAGATCATCAGAACCCAGCCCCCTGGTGAGGAGTTTTTTGCAGAGGAAGAAACCGAAGTACCAAACTAAAACCCAAGTAGCACAGGGAGGATTTAATCCTGGCTGCCCATCTGTGGAACATGCTGTCCAGGCCCTCACAATGACACCTCCCATCTGGCCTGGAGGGTGAGGTCCTACCTAAGTCAAGACTATGTTCCAGCATATTCTGATCTGGAAGAAAACTGCTTTATTCTAATTAACTCATGAAATGTCACGACAGTTTCCAGAGGCCACACATTGACCAGTCCCGAATTGTATACCATCTCAGTGACCTTCCTACACAGCAAGATCACCGGCTCTGCTGCTATCCTAAAGCAGCATCACCGTGGTCACACCACAGGCCTACTCTCTCCATTACCTTCTTATACTAAGTAGCCTGGTCGCGAGAGCTGATTTTCCTTCTCCTTTAGCGCCTCCATCGGTAAGTCTGCAGAGTCTCGGCACCTCACTGAAACCCTCTCAGAGCTTACTGTCACCCTGCTTCTGGGCACACTCAAGAAACTATTTTATCTTACAAAATCAAGGACCACCAAGGGCTGCTGCTGTGCCTGTTGGGTTCCCGGGGGCTCCTGCTAAGTAATATTGGGCCTTGGGACTCAGTGCTACTTCCTCCATGGAAGTCCCCAGTGAGGACAGCAGGACCCAGTGCCAGGCACGAGGCCCACAGCTGTGCAGCTGCAGGGGCTGCCAGACCTGCTGCCAGAGAGCAGCAGCAGGTAGGCCCCTGCAAGCAGCAGGGCTGTGCAGGTGCCGGGATCCTGTGCTGGCCTGAGTGCAGCTCTCACCCAGGGGCCTGGCTGGCCAGAGGGGCCACGCGGGAAGCAAGGCTTGGGCTTCCATGTGGCATCCTCAGTGTGCGCTGGCTCGACACCTAGAAGCGCCACCAATAAATCCTTCCAGGACTTGTCAGTGATAGCCAGTGAGTGAGTAGAATGCTAGACAGTACCCTGGGAGCTCAAAACTTTAAAAATATATGAGCTCTTACCGAGAGAGAGCCTTTAGCATCCCTGATACCAAAAGAAATCGTCCACTTACTGAATCTGTTTCTAGTGACTATCGAATAACAGGAAAGTCCTGGAACACCTGATGCAGTTCCACGCCAGGTACCGGCTCAGACACGAGCCTCATTTAGGAACAGTCACATGACAACAAATCACAGAAACTCCAAGAACCAACGATCGATTTAGAAATTCTAAGAATAACTTGGTAAACAATTTCTGCTGCCTCTTATACTTAGAACAAAGAAACAGAACAAAATAAACTGCATGGTTATTTTTAGAGACTAAATACATTTTAATCTAAATTTAAAAATTTCAGATATACATATGAGTTATATATAATTTTCTCTTACCTTACTAGTCATTAAAAATTCTGAGTATGATTCCCATGGATAATAAGACCTATCTCATAGGACAGCTGCCAGAATGAACTATAACTAGATATGTGCCTGGCACAAAGTAAACACTAGGTAACTGTCACTGTAACTGCTAATATTTTGTACTCATTATAGGAAACAAATTCCAGAGTCACTTGGCTCTGGAAGCCTTTACTTCTGTTCATTCATTTTCATGAATATTTGTGGGAGAGGCTGGCTTGGTGGCCTCAGCTGGGAATGCCCGACATGCTGCACCAGAGTGACACTCAGAGCCCTTTACTGGACAGGGTGGGGAGGGGATGGCTGCACTTTCTGGTTGCTTGGGACCTCTGAGGACAGCACAGCTGAGGGGCCAGGAACAAACCCTGGGCAGGGCAGAGACACCGCTGCCCCCGAGACTCCTCAGCCCAGGGTTCAAGATCCAGTGCCTGGGCTCCAGGGCACAGCGTTCCCACCTCTGCTCAATGGTGACTAGACATGTTGACATCTCCATCTAGTGTGGACACTGCCCCTAAAGCATACTCACTTTTTGGGGTTCCTGGAGCCCAGAGTCCAGTACTGAGGCAGAACATTCTTTTCCTGAGGTAGTAACTTCTTTGCTTGAAAGAACGTATGGTGCTCGACACACGATTTCCACAAGTTTTTGCAAGATCGGTAATTTAGCATGTTGAAGGCCACGATATGTTCCCTGGATTCGGTCTGGGAGGAAAAAATAGTCAAGATTTCATCTGCATAGATGAAGGTCTTGGAAGTGCTTTAGCCCCATTGGGGGCAACCAGGGAAGATGCAAGAGACAGTGTCACAGGAATGTTCTAGAGCAGGACTGCTCACCCTCTTTGTGAATGCTGTGATAAAGCTGGCCAGAACCCGCCCTCCATCCGTGGGCCTCCAGCAACACTCGTGTCAAGTCTGCTTACGTTCTGAGGTTGGATATATTTGGGGCCACCGTCTGACATGCTCCTTTTAAAGTTTAGCTCTGGGAACATCTCTGTCCTGAGGAAATACTCTTTCACCCACTAGACAACAGCAACTTCACAACCCCGGGGGCTCCTCCACCTACTTCCCACAGGGAGTGAAGCCCAGCGCTGCGGCACCGAAAGCGTTTTAATCCCTGGTTCTGCTTTCACTTTGCGTGGGTTTAGGTTTTCTGGATTCTTATGCATTTCGGTGCCACTCTGCGTCTTGCACTGGGGGGGTCAGGTGGCCCAGATTCTAGCCCTCATTTGCTCTGAGTCTGAATGCTCCCTTTCTAAGGGTTCGTGGCTGTGTGGGGCCATTTTAAGGACATATTATCTTTGAAAAATTGGGAAATGGACATAATGACAGCAGGTGGCACATATGAATCATAACAAGACAGAGTGTGGTGTGGAAAGCGCAGGCAGCCTGGACTCCTAAGGATCCTTTCGAGTTTAGCACCCCCCACCCTGGCAGCGGGTCTCAGCTTCCTCACCGCTGAGCCCACGTCTCCTGCTGGTGGAAGCCGTTATCTAGGGTGCTATCAGCCTCCTCCCAGAAGACACGACACGAGCCGTGGCGCTCTAAACACATCAAGGGAAGGGTGGGCTCTGGCGGCTGCTCTGACCGTGCTTTCCATTTCATCCTCGCCAACCCTGAGAAGCAGGCTTTACTGAATTTTGGGCTGGGGAGGTTACAGGCCTGCCCAGAGGGTGAGGCAAAGAGGTGTAATCGGAACCCGCCACCTCTGACTTCAGAGCAAGTTCATTCTCAGACCGGAGAAGCAGAGGCTTCTGGAGAGCACAGCTAGACCCTCCAGACTCCAGCGCCACCATGCCACGCTGTTCTGTCCCTGTCACATAAATGGCCAATGGCCTCCAACCCCTGAAGAACTAAGGGCTGAAGTAACTTCAAAACACAGGAAGCAAAGCAGTGCAGACACAACTCACCTGTTTTTGTCGCTGATGTATAAAAAACTTTTTCCTTTTGAAAGAAATTTTGAGAATGTTCACCCTGCAAAAGTAAAACAAAACACACAAAAAGCAAAAAATAAAACTAAATGCAAAATAACATAAACATCGGGGATCAGCCAGTGGCAGCTGACCCCCTTCAGGACATGTCCTCTAGTCCGCCATCCTGCTGCAGGGGGCTCCCAGCTTCCTTGTGCACACTTCACGGTGAGCAGCGGCCGCCCGTCACCTCCGCCAGACACCAAGGCGCTGACCGAGCTGGGTCTCACACAGAGCCACCGGATTGTGATGTAGCTTTCAAGTAACAAGCATGGGTCTTGCGCTCTCATTGCTGTGAGCTTCTTTTGTGACACTACAGCCCTGCAGAGCTGGTGGACACGTGGGGGAGACAGCTGAGGGCAGTGTGGAGCAGCAGCAGGACAGGCCTGGGTCAGCGTCCCAGTTCCCTTACTTAACAGCCACGTGACAGGAAGCCTCTCTATCACATGCACGTACAGAATTAAAGACATCAGTAACAGAATATATTTTTATATTCCAGGCCAGTGTGAAGAACTTTACAAATATCCCCTCCGTTTACTCTTGCAACAAACCTGAAAAGTACATATTGATATACTGTACCCAGTTTTCAGATGAGGAAACTGAGGCTCAGAGACATCGCAGAGGTGCTCAAGATCATTTGAGAGGAATGCTGGGAGCCAGGATCTGCACCCAGCACTTACCCATGCTCTTGGGTAACCCATGCCCTACAATGTGAAGAGCCCCCTGCATGGTGGCAGTAACACGACCTCACAAAGTGATCTTGTGGGGGTTCAAGTGGATTAAGCACGTCAAGACCTGAGTATGATGCTTGACACAAAGGCCTTCAATGCTTGCTCCTTTCATTAAAACTGGTTAAAGAATTCATTTTTTTAAAAAATCAGTATCATTCACTCATATCACACTACCATAATCCACACAAGGAATGCCATGTCCTCGCTAGAATCTACTTGGTAATATTTTGGGGAATCAGAATTCTGAGACTCTCTAGAATCACATGAAGACCCAGGTAGAACATGGTAGAGCAGAGAGGCTGGGTGGGTAAAGTGAAAGTTCATACATGTGACATTTATTCAGTTGAATCAACAATATGTGGCCTACCTCCATTACATATTGAGTATTAATGCACAATCTGTTGTGCAGATGTACTTGTTTGACAAGTGCATTTCTGGGGTGCCTGGGGGCTAATCATCAAAGACCAGAGGTGTTAGGTTCGAGACTTTCCTGCTCATCTTAGCCTGAGAAACACCTGCCTGCCATCTCCCCGGTCTCCTTGCTGCTCTCCTGTGCTCAAGGGCAGACGCAGGCACTCCTGCTTTCCAGGAGTCAGGATACCCGACTCGTGAGCCTCTGCCGTCTAACCGTGCCTCGCTCAGCCCACAGGAATCTGTGGACGTCGAGCTCCCCAGGGGCTTCACGGATAGGGGACCCTGCTGATCCCAATTTCTGCACTTGACAGCATTCTCTCCCAGAGCAAATCTGATGAAGTGCAGACACAATCTTCATCATTTCCAGGCTGAAGTCCCTACAGCGGTTCCCTTCCCTACTGTCCTTTGTTCATTCATAGGGAAGAAAAATGTGTACAAAGGGCCTAGATGTATGAAGTGCTCTGGCAAGCCCTGGGCATGGAGGGAACGTGACTGTGGGCAGCGTCATCGGAGACTGAGTCTTCTGAAGGACGCCTGTGCCAAGCAAACCCGGAGGCAGATACCTGCACGCGCACTGAGTGTGAACTGTAAAGGCGTACTCCAAGTCACCATCAGTGACCATGAGTGGGAAAGTCCAGAGCCTCGTCACTGAGAATGGCCTACACGCTTCTGTGGCCCCGAGGCCTCCCCAGCCAGGCCTCTCCCCCACCACTCCCCACATCCATGCTGTGCTCCCGCGGGGACCACCCACCTCCCCTGGACTCACAGCATGTTCCTGTGTTTCTGCACCCACAGGCACACTGCACCTTCCCTCGAGAGTTTATTCCGTGGGGCCAACGCCCATTTGGTTGAGTGTTCACGAGTGTGGGCTCAGCCTCCCAGCTGTCTTTGAGGGGCAGGGACAGACCTCAACAGAATCCAGCTGGAGCTTGAGAGGTAAAGGCAGGTCTGCAGGTGAGCCTAGGAGCTGGCAGGGTGTCAGTGTCTTATGTCCCATAAAGCCCCTGCCTGTAAGGCTTTAAAAGGTTCAGCTGGAGACAGAGCTGGACCCAGTGGCTTCTGGCCTGAGGCTTTTGGGGAAGCCCCCAGCATCTGGAAGGAATGCCAGCCCTGTGCCTACCACACAGTCCTGGTCCTGAGCAGGCTGGAGAGCTGCCCAGGCTACATCTCAGCTAGGGAGCCAAGACTAGGTCTCCTGCTTCCTTTGGGGGGTTTGTAACAAGACAAAGGGAAAGCAAGGTGGGGAGAAGATCCCACTGTTCGTTTTACTGATTTTGTTGTGAAACTAGATAGGGCTGACGTGTCTTCCTTTTGAAACACAGATACACTACAACACTGAGAGCCAGTGTCTGTAAGTAAATATCCTATTTAAGAACTTTCCCGCAAATGTAATTTTTAGGGGTGGGACAAGTATACAGGCACGGCGTGTGATTCTGGGTGTAAATTTCAATGGTATCAGGTGTCAGCAGTTGACCCCCAACAAGGGCTTGCTTCTTGGTGCCTCAGTTTCCTCTTCCATGAAAACAGGGCTAACAACAGTGCTTACTCCAGGTTTAAAAGAGATAAAGTTCACAGCAACCCGACTTGAACACAGTAGGCACCCGTAATGATGACTGTCCTTATTATTATTTCCAATTATACAAACTTCTAGGTTTTTTTCTCTCCTGTCATAGATAATGCTCTGATGAACATCTTTAGGTCCCAATTAGCAAGGCTCTGCTGCCAGGATGAGAAGCGGATTTAGACGCCAGGGTCGAGTTCGGCGTGGTACAGACCTGGCACGCAAACCTTCTCGCTTTTCCCTAATTTCCTTCCCCTTCTTCCCCTGCTGTGCTTCTGCTGCTGCACCTCCTGCGGCCTGCAGTGCGCACTCCCTCAAGCCCCGGGGCAAGTCGCCACACCCTCGATGAAGATGCCATCATTCTGCTGGGGTCTCCCTAAGAAAGCTTCCCATCACCTGGTACATCAGGCTCAAGCTTTTCTCCAAAACGCTGCTGGACACCCTGACGCAGCCCCTCCTCTCTGTGCTTTCACGCCCCTGGTGTCAGTGACCCACGCGTGGACAGCGGCTTATGAAAATATCAGTATTTGTCCTGACTTGTTAAAGAAAAAGGCCACATTTCACACAATTTTTATTATAGTATTTTGGATTTTCGTGTGTTTTATGGTACTAGGGACTGAACCTCAGAGCTGTAGCCCTTTTTATTTTTGAGACAGGATCTTGCTGAGTTGCCCAGAATGTCCTTGAAGTTTTGTTCCTCCTACCTCAACCTCCTGAGCAGCGGGGATTCCAGTAGTGCAGCATCACACCTGGCTTCTACAGCTTATTAATGTGATTGTTCTATGGTATTATTAGTCGTTAAGCTCTTACTGTGCGTGATTTATAAATTAAACTTCATCACAGGTACGTAGGTACAAGGAGAAACCACAGCATATACAGGATTAGGCACTCTCTGCAGTTCCAGATTCCCTGGGAATCTTGGAAGGTACCCCCTGCAGGTGCAGAGGGACGGGAAGGCTTTCTGAACTCAGACCCTCCTCATGACGTTTATCCATTCTTTCCGCACAGTACCCCAGACCACAGAATGACCAGGAGGGCAGGCTAATGAAAACCAAACTCTCCATTTCCCAGGTTTATTAAATTTGGATCAAATTTAGAGGTCTGAGGTTAAAATTTGGGGGAAAATCTCTACTCCTCCTTCAGAAATAAAAGTATAAAGTTACTTTTCTTCAGCATATTTTTAAAGCATGATTCAGACAATAATTAGAACTGTTTTCACTTACCAAGGATAGAAACTTGTGCAAATGTATTTTCGGTACACAGCAATGCCCGCCGAAGCAATTCCAATCATTAGATCTAAATTATGCAGATCCTGTAAAAAAGGAAGATCTCAGATTTGCAGTGTGTTAGAGTCCTGCTTAATGCCCACCAGTAACTTGGAAGCACCCACGCTTTCATAAAGAGCAATATGTATAAGCCACAAAGGGGAAAATGTTACTGAAAACAGGCAAAAATCCCCAATTACCAGCTACTTGAGATCTGAGGACTTAGCACCAAATTCTTCCACTGTGAACACCTAGTTTAGAAAGTTACCAGAATCACTTAAATAGACAGTCAGTTCTAAATTTTCAAATTAGCATTTGACAGCCACATTAAAATCCGAAAGGCTTCTCTCTGCAGGGTTTATACAATCTCAGCTCCCGTTAGTGAAAAGGTTTTGATATGATGAGGAAAAATCACAAGTGAAGAACTGATTCTAAATCCAATTAAGAAATAAGTGTTGCTTACAAGTCCAATACAACAGACATTTATTAAGAACATTTACAGAGTGCCAGGCACACCACAGTCCATGGAGACCCTGGAGAAGGGAAGCACTATAAGCTCTTTTAAATCCATCAGAAGACAAGCAAATCAAACAAACAAAAAATAATTATAGATGGCCCCTCCCCTGATTCATGTACTTCCTGTTCCCCATCGTATACCTGAGACTGTAGACAGGGAGTGTCCGTCGGTTATGACTGAGCATGCACCTTTGGTCTGCCACTTGCCAGACGTGTTGTTTAGGGCCCAGAAGAGCTTTGATTTTTACTTTTTGAACACTAAAGATCACAGAACCCATGTAGAAGCGTTTTGATAGGCTAACACCAGAGAATTTGAGAAGGAACAGGGCTTAGCGTGAGGAGTCTAGGATGGGTTTGGCAAGTGGTAGACATGATAAATGCTCATTCCCTTTGGCTGTGGGACAAATCATTTGCGAGCAGCAATACGAACAAAGGGAGTTAGAGAAACCGGACAGGGAGAGTGGTTCTGATGTGGCGGAGAGGCCAGAGAGCACTCCTCCAGATAGCAGCCTGACTGAAATCATGTGCTTTGAGCAAAGCCAGATTTGCATAATGAAGAACCGGGTTGCATTTAAACATGACACCTGTGATCACCATTTGGAGAAAAGAACAAATCAGCAAATGAAATAAAAATTGAGTGTACAAGGAGATGAAGGGTCCATGAAAGTCAAGGACTGGTCTCAAACCTCCCGGGTCTACGATCTTTTGGTGGGTACCGCATCCCTGCAACATGGACGGCTACTGTCCATCAAGTTCCCATGGCCAACACCACACTCCCCAGCTCCCCTGGCAGAGGTAAGGCCCAGGACCAGTGCTAGGAGTGCACTCTGAGCAGAGCAGATCGAACCCAGCGTCTCATGATACATCCCCAGTCCTTTTTATTATGAAATGAGGTCTCACTAAGTTGCTGAGGGTGGAATTGAAATTGAGACCCCCCACTCCAGTCTCCTGAGTGGCTGGGATTACAGGTGTGCACCACCACGCCTGGCTCCACCACAGTTTTTTAAAGAACTGTCTGAGCAACTAGCTCTCATCTGAGCAGTGGTTGAGTGAAGTGGCAGAAGGCTTAACTCATTAAATTATCCTTCGGAAAATGGATTTATACATATTTTTTGCCTGTTTAATCATAACACAGTCTTAGAAAAATCACAAGTTTCTAGTCCTCTGACCTCTCTCTTTGGGGAAAAGTCTTCCAATATAATGTCAACCATGAATAAAGCAAGATAAGCGACCGGCAGAGCTCACCACGACTGAATAAGCCTCTGAATATCTTTAAAAAGGACTTCTGTTATAAATGGGAAAGGAACAATTTCATCAAGGAATTTTCCAAACTTGTACAATTTAAAATTTAAAAAAAAAATTTTTTTTTCCTGAAGCAAAACACCGCGGAGGATACGTACTCTGCCGCTGTGCAGCTCCACTCCGTAGAAGTCGAGGGTCCGGGCTATGTTGATGTAGCAGGATTCGGCTTCCGACTGCTTCAGCCCACTACAGGAGAGAGGAGGCAAGTTCACCGGACAGGCAGGGAGCACTAACTCCACCTTTAAAAGTCAAATAAATCTCGAGGATTCGGTAACGTGCCTCTAAGGTTATGAAATGCCTTACACGACCACCCTCAGACAACCTAACCCTAACTTCTATGGAACCAGGTTTCCTTCTGGTCGGCTGAATCTGACTGCGTCGAGCCGCTCTTGACTCTGCAACGCTCCCCGAGGAGGGGGCTCCGGGTCCTCAGCTGCAGGGGCCATCACCTTTCATGGTTCCAGCCCTGATCTTTCCAGGTTGCTCAATTCCCAGGTAATCTTGACATCTTTCTGCCTTTGTCTATTCTTTCAGCAGTGGCCTCAAACTTCAAATGCCAGTGGCCCTGTGCTATTTTCGGATGCTGACTTCTGCCAGAGGAGCAATTCTGGGAGAGCAGGCTGGCAGTGCCTTCTTAGAAGGGACACTGGTTGCTTGCCCTTTGTTTTTATGGCCCTCCCAAGAAGTGAGCACTCAGTCCCCTGAGAGCTAGCCTCCTGGGGCAGCGTGGCCCTTGCCTGACAGGAGCTGAACTGCTGCCACAGGGCTTGGAGTCAAGTGGAGAAGGGGAAGAGGAGGCTGGCCCCCAGGCCGCTGCAGGAGACTGAAAGCAGCTTCCACGAGGTGAACCCATGAATGTCCAGCCAGCCAGCACTTTCTGGCCACCTGCCTGTCTGTCTACTCAACAACACCTGAAGGAATGGCCTGATCTGTTAAATAGGGTAAGGCTTAAAGGATTGCCAGGTAGGGTCAATCTGTGGGACAATCAGATTCCAAAGCGGGTGTTTCCTTTAAGAATTAGTCGATGTCAACGATATCCTGAAAAGGAACACAGCGGCCGTCCATCTCCTGCTCCACCGGCTGGATTTTATACTGCACAGAAATGCTGGTCATGCTCAATGTATCTGCCACCATCATAGCGCAGAGGTTCAAAAGCCCCCGACATCTTCAGAGAGGATCATGAGCAAAAGGAAGGGGAGTGTGCATCAAAGAGAAGGAGACGCGATGTCTGAAAATACCTGACCCGGGCGCCCAAAGTAGGCCAGCGTGCCCCTCACCTGTGCTGCTCATGCAGTGACTCCACCTTGGTGAGAAAGTCATCGCTTTGATCTGGTATAAACTGGCTATCCGCAAGGTAACCTGGATGATGTACGGAGGAACTGAAGTCTCCAAAATGGGCTATGAAGACAGAATGAGGGGAAGGCTGCAATTAGTTTTGCCTTTTCAGGACGGTCTGCGTTTACAAGCATCTACAGTGTCGTGGGGAAAGGCTCATCGGAAACACTCCTCTAATGAGTTCCGCCACCGCGTCCACTGCGGCTTCTCCAGCTCCAGACTCCACGCTGCCTATCTGAATCCTCGCCAGGGCCGAACGCCATCACACACAGCCATTTGATTCTCACTCTCCCCAAGGACACCGAGGGCGCCGGAAGACGGTGTTGGAATCTTGGTCCTATCCGGACCTCGCGCCTCCTCCACCCTGTGGTCAGCACTGAGGTTGCACTCAAGACAAGGCAAGAGAAGGGATGCCACCAGGGAAGGGGCCGTCCTCCCGTCAGGCTCTGAGCAGCCCGAGGTTACTGGGACACTGGATCAACCGGCTCTAAGAAATGGGTTGGAAATATATGAATATGCAAATGGTATGGTATTACTCCATGTGCAAACTGAAACAACATGTATCCCATTTGTTTTCAATAAAAATAAATTAAAAAAAGAAAAAAAAAAAAAGAAATGGGTTGGGGCAGAAGAGAGATCACGCTGAGCTGACTCACCCCCAGAATATGCCCAGAGGCCATGGGAACGGGGGGGTGGGGGTGGGGGGGGTACAGGTGGGACTAAAAGTCAGAGCCCAGACAAGGCCAGTGGCAGGATTCCAAGGGAGAAGGACACATTTTAAGGGCAGGGGTGGGGAGATACATAGGGAAGAGGAGGGGGGCCTTACGGAAGGATTTCCAGATTAACCCCTGTCCCGTGATACTTCTCCCTGAAACGCTGTACCACTGTCTGCAGACATGAAGTGCTGTCTATGTGCAAGATACTCCCCAAGGGTCGTTCTGTGCCCAACTGGTACAAATACACATGGCTGCCCTGAGGTCTCAATCCATGTGGCCATGTGGACTCCTGTTGAAGAGCCCAGGGAAAAGGACCAGGGTCAGGACCCGAGGACATCCAGTTCCCTTCTCCAGACGGTGTTTCTATTTCCGTAAAAGCAGGAGAATGGTAGGGCACTAGCCGAGCATGTGGGAGGCCCAGCACCACCACCAGCACAACAGCAAAGACGAGAGAGGCCAGCTCGAGCTCTCAGGAGTAACTGACCTCACTCATGCCTTGTTTTCTTGAGTGTGACTGGTACGTTTACAGGAACCACTGAGACGCCTGGACACAGGGTACCAGTGAGGAAAGCATTAGCATCTCCTACCCAAACCCTTCAGGTTAAGGGGGAAGAAACAGGTTCAGAAAGGAGAATGGATCTACTCCTATCACAGGGCCACTTGTCAGCAGGGTCAAGACCAGAACTCAGGGACTGGAGGTCCTCTGTTCGTGCCCTAACGTTCCACCTGCCTTCCTGTCAGGTCAGCAAGCTGACACCTCAAAAGACCAACTAAATGCTGCAAATGACTTTCCTGAGCCTGAAAGCAGACTCCTATCTAATATTCCTCTGTTGGTTTCATTAGTTCATGGAGATCCTCCTGAGGGCTCGGTCATCCATCACATTAGCAGAGAGTCCCAACCCCAGTGCCAGTGTGCAGACATGAACTGCAAGGCTCTCTCTCCCCCTTAGTCAAGTCACTGAAAAGCCTTCTGAACTTAAACATGACCAATGAACCTCCCTGTCGGGTAGTTTTTCCTTGAACTCTTAAGCACCTACTCTATACAAAGCTCTGTTAACCACTAGGGGGAGACAAGGTTAAACGGCCACACAAACGTTTGCGAACACTGGGTGGTTTCCACCTGATTTCGGTGATGTCATCCCACTTGATTCCCAAGAACCCAGAACTGGGCAGTACTTTTATCCCCATCAAACAGGTAAAGAGACTGAGGCTGAAAGAAGGCACCTGCCACTGCTGCGTGGCCACTAATTGGGAGCCTAGACTTGACCACCATTCCTCCTCCTATCTGCCTACTTACACTACATGCCTCAGAGTAAAGTTTTCCTGTTTGTAGGAAGGCAACACATGCAAAAGTTAATTTTAGCAGAAAGAAAAGGAAATAAGTGCTTATGTGCAAAATACCCTGGTTTTCAAGTTTCACGTTTGTTTTGGCCAACCAAAAATATGCAGGTACACTTTACTTTATGCAGCAAAGACGAGGATCTAGCCCAGGTGTCCGAGGTGCAGTGTTTCAAGCTATCAAGTGGCTCTGCTGGGAAGTCCTTTACCTGCTGTTTCAACTCCCGCTTGCTCCCAGAGGCTCTTTTTGGGCTCATTCCAGGGATGCTTTTCTAGACTCCCTCCCTCTCCCGCAAGCAGGACGGGAGCATCATCTGAGCAAATATCACTGGGTCCTTGCCTGCCTCACTAACAGGATAGGAGCCCTTGGGGAATGCAGCGGGCTTTCTCCTTCCTGAGGCTGGGACAGAGTTTGCACAAGGCAGAGGCGCTGAGGATATTATGAAATAAATAAGTAGTTCCAAAAACTTCATTCCTTGTGCCTCATAAACCCTTGACAGACTACCAGCTATCTTCCATCTAAGTGTCTCCGTGGGTACTTAACCTACAGATCATTTTACTTAAAAAAAAAAAAAAAAAAAAAAGTGCTTTTGGTTAGCTAATCACTGGTGGGACTTAAATATAAGTTACCCATCTTGGAACAAGTCAGCAAAACCTATCAGATAAAATGTAGGCATAACTTTTGGATCTGGTAATTTTATATCTAAGAGTTAATCTTATAGCAAGGTACATACGAGTATGCAAATATATGTATTTATTTACTGAAGGTGGAGGAATATAAAGAGCTCGTACTTAAAACTGCTTGTCGGACAACCCATGATTTCATTAGCATAGCAGTATTGCTAATATTTCTGCTGAAGCCAGGATGTATTTTTTTAGGTCTGATAACTTTCTTTAGCCCTCATTTTATTAGTCTTTTGTGTGGGGAGTGGGGTGGAGGTGCTGACTATGGAAGGTTGGAACAGGATGCTTTCAATGTAGTTCTTAAATTTTACTCTAAATGGAATTGAATGCTTACCACAGGCAATATTTCAGACAGCTTTCTTCTGGGCAGACATGAAAATACAGTAAGAACTAACACTTGGCCAGGTGCCAGGGACTGCTCTACAAGTTTTATGTACATACACAGTCATTCGTTTTATCTTCACAACCTGTGCAGTAGATGTTCCCATGCCCCCATTTAACAAGTGAAGAGACTGAGGCCTGGCGAGCTCAAGGTCACACAGGATAAGTGGAAGAACCATGACAGACAATCCAGCTTCAGGCCATGTTCTGACTCACTCAGTGATGGTCGAATCATAAAAAACGTTTAACTAGACCACCTTTGCATGTGCTGCTTAATGGCAACTGAGCAGACATACTGCAAATTGTTACAATCACTGCTGTCACCTCCATGTAATGCGTGAGAGACCCAAGGTTCAGAGTGGTAATACTATGTAAGTGGCAAATGGAGCATGCAGGATGTAAGTGGAGTGACTGTCTCTAATATCCCTGTCTCTCAAGTCTGGAGCTCTAGCTGTGAACACCCAACTGGTGCTGTGACATAAAAGACGTTGGTTTCCTCAGCTGGTCCACCCAGCAGAGGTGGGTCTGCAAAATTTAGAGACCCACGACAGTACAGGCTGACAGATGGCTGCACCACTTGCTATACGGATACAACATGCCAGGTCGCTCCAGACATACTACAGGGAGAGGGGAAGTTTCAAATCCACCCAAGGCCACCGGGCAAGCTCTAAGTGTCCCACTCAGGGCGGGGGAGATGTGAGTGAGATGGAGACCAGGGCTGGATCTTGTCTTACTAGTAAGTAGGCTTGCTGTTTGCCTAAAGGCAGGAAGTTGCCCCGATGGCCTCTTCCCCAACTTCCTGGCTCTGTGTAGGTGGGCAGGTGAGCTGCAGGCTCAGCTACCTTGTTCTTCACCTCTCTTATTTCAGTGCTTTGCGGCTAGGGGAGGAGGCAGACTTGGGGCTACCACAGCAACCCAATAACCTTCTTTTGCTATTTTGCTTCTTCTGAGCCTAGAACAGGGTGAATAATTTGGCCAGTGCTTGCTCTGAGACCTGACCATCTTGCTCCCTTAACTGCCTAACATGCAGTCAGCTGAGGGAGTAAGAGGCCAGGATAGTTTGGGGCTTATGGCAAAGGTAGAGGAGATTTCTTAAGTCTGGGGCTACCTATCACACACTCTGCACAGTCATATGCCAGTGTACCATACTGGAATCACTCAGCTACCTAACTATAAAGTGATATTTTGTTACTCAAATGACTACATACTCTTTTCACTGTATAAACCCACCCTCTTCCACAGGACCTGACATGAAATACATGCTCAATAAAGTCGTACTAATCAAACAAGTGGATTTCTACTTCAGCTTAAACCAGCCCTCACAGAAAATTCCATTTAGACTTTCTATACAATATGACAGCCACTAGCCATGTGTGGCTAGTCCAAATAGAGATGCAAGCACGAATTACAGACTGGTTTCCAAAGACAGTATGAAAAACAAATGTAAAATATCTCATTAATTATTTTTACATTGATTATATGTCAAAATGATAATGGATATATTGGATATGTTGGGTTAAATAAAACATTAAAAAGTAATCTGTTTCACTTTACTAGAAAATTTAGGCCTACACTGTGACTCTTACAGTGTATCTCTACTGGATAGCACTGCTATAGACCAGTATATAACCTATTAGTTATAATGAAACTAAAAATAAATTCATAAGCTCTCAGCGGTGTTTCAGACAGGCACCAAGCATGCAGCAGGAGTGACTTCCAGCAAATTCCTTAACCTAGCTGGGTCTCGGTTTCCATGTTTATAAGAGATGACTGGTATAAATATTGTTCCACTGGGGTTTGTATGGAGATCAAATCCAAATACCTGGGCAAAGGCTCTGGAAAATGCCATGTGTGATGGCTGTCTGCTGCTTTATGGGCTCCCTTTGGAGAAAACACCATGCCAGAGCTCATCCGCTCCTTCCCCCTGCTCCTTTCCTTTATTCAACATTCCCAAGCTGGAGGAGTGCATAAGTCAGGGTACCAGCAGGACTCTCTGGACAGCCACAGATATGCTGTCCCTGGGAAGAGGGACTTGGTCAAAGAGGAGGAGCTGGTGGCTTTCTCTGTACACTGCTCAGAGCAATCTGTCCCTCCATGCCACACTCCCTTGGTGACTTACATTGTACTGCATAGGATGCAAGAACCACCGCAGAGTTAAGAGGGCAGGTCAACCTGTCAGAAGAAAAACATCTTAGCAAAATCACAAGGACCAGTGGGGCCTGAAATGCTCATAGATCATAGGTCTTTCTTTTCTTGTATTAACCATGGAAGACAGCACGAATCATAACAAAGACAACTGTATGACACAAATCAATCTCAAAGGGGGAGATAAATATAACACACGAAAGATTTTTTTAAATAAAAAGAATTTTGGAGGTTTAAAATAATATATATCACAAATACTAGGAAGCTAGAGTTTGGACACTGGCCAGCATGTTGGCTGGGTCGAGAAACATCAGACTCATCTCTGAGAAGAACAGTGAGGAACGTAAACTCTTACATTAACAGGCAGACTTCATATCTTTCTAGTAAAGACGTGAGACTTTCTGTAGGGCTCTGACTGAATTCCTGGGTTCTCGGCTACCCCCTTTCTGGAACTGTGACATCCTCTTAGAAGGGAAAAGTGGAAAAGTATTTTGAATTTTAACACTTGTAATTCCTTCACTAATTGACTAATTACTTAAGTTTCCTGTATCTATTTACCCTCCTGAAGATCTACAGGGTTTAATGATCTGTTGGTCTGTCTTCCACCATCCACTAGAAATCCAGACTTGGGATGGACTTCTTATTTTCTTCTAAACTCACCGCCCTCCCAAATGCCCCACTTTTGCCCCTGACTCCACCTGTCAGTTACATTTTGAATCCGGATTGCTCCTTTCCTCTGTTCACCTTTGACTCCCTGATCTGTCTCCCTGGGAGCTCTGCCAGCAGACTTGGGGCAGGTATCATTGCTGGGTGGGAGAATGGGCTGGGAAAGGGTGGGGCTGGAGGGATCTGTAAAGGGAGGCATCCTCAAGAGCAACCCTAAGAGACACTGGGACTTTAAAAGCACTTTCCCAGCAGCACAGTGGGAAGCGGAGGAAACATGCAGTTTCCATGGCAGCTCGTGAAGTTCCCCAGACATGAAACATCCCACCCTCTGACTGATCTGCTGGGCCCTCCAGGGGTCCCCCTCACGTCCACTGCGTCCACTGCACTGCGCGCTGATCCCAAGGCTGCGTACAAAGGCAGCATTCCCTCTCAGGGAGCTCCCCCCATCTTCCCTCAAGCAACTCTGGCTTCCTGCTGGCACCTGTGAAGGTGTCTCCAAGTCCACAGCCACATCCCAGGGCTGCCCACCATCCAGTCATTCACCAGGAGGTCCAGAAGGCAGAGAGGGAGCAGACAGAAATGTGACAAACATCAGCCATTTGCTCTCCTACCAAGAAGGACCTCACTGACATCTAGCCACTGTCCTTGCTAGAGGAAGAGCAGGTGAATGGGACTTGAGGGACACCTGAGGAGGAGGCTAAGGAGACTCAGTCTAAGTAGAAGCAATAATTCCACAAAGTCAGGACAAACATTTCCCAAAAAATGGTGTCCAAAGCGTCCATTAAAGAACACCCAGAGCACTACTCTCGACCTTCTGTTCTTCCCAGACAGATCTCTTTCTCTCAGGGGTTTGGGGCAGGTCTCCATCTGCGGAGTGAAGAGCTTGGACTGATGAGCACCCCTCTTGGCAGGAAGAAGCTGAAGTCCACAGTACTGCCAGTTCACAGTTCAGACACATCAGGGGGTCCAACATCCCGAGAAATGCTAACTGCTCCTCCAAGCCTGTCAAGCACCCTGGCCGAAGAGCCTGATTCCCACCTGAGAAGTGTGGCAGCAGAGACCCTCTCCTTGGAGAGGGATGAGGGCCTCCTGATGAGGAAAGCCAGGGCTCTAAGCCAGAGGTGCTCCTCAACAGACGCCTACTGATTCACACAGGAACACTGAGGGGTGTTTTGTTTGGAGGAGGAAGAATGCAGACCAGCGCTGTCCAGCACCTGTGAGCGAGCCGAGAGCTGCTGAGGAGGCGGCCCTTGCCTTATCTCACTGCACAGTTCAGGACCTGCTCCTAACAGGTACCAGCTAAGTATCTGTGGGAAGACAAAATGTGTAGAAGGGAGGGCAGAAACAGTCTGGCTGCACAGGAAGCCTGGGCCCCAGGAGAGGGGCAGGTGATCTTAAGATGCTCTGCCTCTCAGAAGAGTGAGCTCCCCACTACTGGAGTGACCAAGCAGGCGCCCCAAGGCCATAGGTCGTGTTGGTGAGGGGATGTGCTCCTACCTTGAGGAAAGGACAGGCCAAGTCACCAGGCAGGGTTCTGTAATTCTATGACCGATACACAGTCCACAGGTCTGGCCATCCTCTCCTCAAGGAGGCTCCTATTTCAAGCTGTCCCTGCCCTCTGATCTCCCCCGCCGCAGCCCCAGACCTCTGGCTGGCAGGTCTGTGATGCTTCCTCCAGGACTGTCCACTGTCTTCCATCTAGACTGAACCAGGCTCCTTCCAGTCTGCCCTCGTGTGCACTGACTTGATCTGTGTAGGTGTGGTTCTCACCACATTCCTCCTGCTTTTAAAAACCTTCAGCTGCTCTCCTCTGTCAGGTGGATGCAAGATGCATGCCTGTGTTTGACATGAAGAGTCCCCTCTGTTCTCGTGAAAGTCACTTATGTGTGGTTTAAGCTGGGACTGTGTGTGGGGGGTGGGTTGGGGGTGGCTTCTTGCTGCCCAAGGAAATCCAGCTCCTCACTTCTCTACCCTCCCCAACTGTGGCTCACCCCAGCAATCCACAAAGACTTTTCCAGTTCACACCAACAAAAGGAGCTCCTCAACACCTGTGCCAGCTGCTGTCTCCACTGCCCACCCTGGTCCTAACTGCTTCATGGGCTCCTGTCTTGTTCCTCCAACCAGACTGCCAGCTCCCTCGTGCTATAGCATGCCAGTGGCCTCTGATGACCCTCTCTGCAGGAACCAAGCTAATGGGTGGAGAGAGGGGGTGAGGAGAATGGGAGTAAGATGTGGCTATTTCTACCCGTTTACCTGCTACAGTTTCTTTTAGAAGTCAAGAAAATACTAAGGATTTGGAGGAGGTAGCTCTGTGACCTCTGGCTCGGAATTTCATCCCCCTTTCTGGGTTATTCTCGGATAGCTTCCAATCGTTTAGATGGTCTGGATACACAAGAAGTGCTGAATCACAGGCAGATGCTTATGTCTAAGTAAAAACCTTCCCAGTGAGAAAATGAATCATCCAAGGAACCAGGGGCTGGAAGAGGACCTAAATTAGGCCTGACCTGCCTTCCTGAATGAAGTCCATTTTATATTCTGGGTCTCTTCCTCCCTTTTGAATTTCTCAGGTCTTTACCAGAAAGATAACTGTACCTTTGTAATAAAGCAGAAATAGCATGAAATGAAGTTCATCTCTCCTTAGTTTCTCTAAGCCAAGACTGAGTTGAAAACAGATGTCCAGAGCCTAATGTCACACAAGATGCTGTTTTTAACATTCAGTCTTTGCTCAGATTTAATATTGTTTTCAGAAATACACACTCATTAGATTAAAACCAGGAATTTGGCTAGTCTGGCAGGAAAAGAAAAATGCAAAATTCTCATTACCTTCCTTCACAAATATCCATCTTCAGTTGTAAGAAATACAAATGCCTACAAAACAATGACTTTCATTAATTCATACTCAAACTGAAATGAGCCAAAAAAAAAAAACAGGGGAGGGGGTTGATGCATCAAGAACAATATCTGTACAATAAAAAAATAAAATACATAAAAATACATTTTGACGTATTTGAATTGGCGTGGGGTATAGGATTTCGGGTGCTACCCTGTGTACTGCAAAGCTGCCCCACTGGAAATGACTGCTCATATTGGTGCCTACGTCTTGATGGGCAGGGGGGCACTTCCAGTCAGTGTAGGTCACCCCAGGGGGCGTCGAGCAGGGACGGTGGAAGCGACCCTGGTACTGCTGCCAGAGGTGCCCCCGCCCCCAGCCTGGGCCTTCCTAATCAGGCACTGTGTTCTGCACACGCAGCCCCCGCACACTGACGGGGCCACTGTTCCCAACACCATGCCAGCATTCGCACACCCACGTTCCCTATGCATAAAGCTGCGAAGAGGAGGGGGTTCTGTGGAGACACTGCCTTGGCTCGGGTGCAAACACCCAGCTGGGCCTTTTCCTGTGTCCCAGGAACTGTGGGTGCTGGAGCAGAAGCATAAACATCGGTAAAGGAGAAGGTGCCAGCACTTCCAGGCTGCACTCGTCTGTGAGCGACCAGCAGCCTCAACCTCAAAAGCCTGGACCTGTTTTGCTGACAAGTTGTCACAAGCCCCTCAGCCTGTGAGTCTGTGCCACTGTCACAGATGGGAACAGGGAGGTCGAGAGCTGCACCGTGCAGGCCAGGCAGCACCCTGGAGACACTTATATTTAGGGATGCGCCACACATGTGACACTTGGCTGCCAGCTCCCACTCTTTTTTAAAACCCAGATTCAAATGGGATAGACATTCCAGGGTCTGGCCAAGACGACAAAAGGGAAACCTTGAAATCTAATATAGACAGGGCAGAAGTGCTCAGGGCAGGAGAGCTCATTCTGGCAAAGTTAACAATGCACTCTCATGTTCCTTTGATTATAAGGTCCAAGGGCCTGGTGTTTTGAGATGTGAATGCTTCAAACGGCTCCCCAGCCTCAGAGCGGCACAGTTCTGGGCTGTATGCCTGGAACTCTAACCCTTCCCCTCACTGCAGCCCCCTGATGACTCTGTGGCGTAGGTACCATCACCCTTACCACTTTTACCGATAAGGAAATTGAAGCTCAGATAGGATAAGACACGTCAGGTTAGCTCTGACTTATTTTAACCTAGAAACTCCTGAGAAAAATCTCAGTATGCAACCAATCTGTTACGTGTTTTAACGACAGAAAGGCTTGGGGCTCTATGTCATAACTGATGTTACTACTTTGATTATAATTATCACCACTACCCATAACAGGCAGAGCACCTGGCTGGTGTTCAGAGGCGGCAACGCATCATGCCGGCTATGCCTCTGCAGTACTGGACTCCCCATCCTTCCCACCTAGGAGGATGGGATCAGTCCTTTCTAGCCTGTTTCTATGTTTATCCAAGCTGACATTTAACCAGAATTAAGTGTTCTCTCCTCCTACAGTGCTACTGAGAGAAAGAAGGGAGGGGAGAGTTATAGACAGTCCACTGGTCAGGCTGGGCTTGTGCTGAAGAGCCCAGGAGTCAGTATGCTCTCTGAGGGATATAAATAATAACACGAGCCTCAGATCGCCACTCACCAAAGGCTACTTGTCATAGGCTGGTGAAGTTTCTGAGTCAACCCCACGACATCACATGTAAAGAAAGCAGAATTGTGGGCTGCAACCTAAACTTAGGGGTCTACTCAGGGATCTTGAAAAGGAGCTTAAATTTTTGAAAGCGACAGTAAATGAAGTTGTTTAGAACAATCTAAATTTATCAGAAACAGCAGTTGTGGAGGCTCACAATAAAAAAAGACATTTATTTAGCAATAAGAATAAAGGAAAGTTATTTACAAGATAAACTCAGCATGCCTAAATTGGGAAATGTAATGACCCTTCTTAAAGTCAAACCCCATCCATGACCTCAACTTCTGAAAAAAGCACTGAATTTCTCCTTGTCTGGATCCTTATCAAGAAACAAAACCAACAAATACTATCTCTATACTGCTCTGACTTTTTGGAACCAAATTTTCTTCAAAGAGAACTCAATTTGGACAGGCTACAAAGCTGGAGCCCAATGAGAAACTATGTGCCAGGAAAACTGGTCAAAGCTTTCGTGTGAATTCTTTAAAAGCACGTGAATTCATGGTGGAATCCTGACACAGCATAGGGGGAACCTCTCCAGTCTTGGCGGCCCCCAAGCCTTATAGGAGCCACGGGGGCGGCTGCCGCCATGGCTCCCACCACACTGAGGAACCTCGTGCCCGCATGCAAGGCCCTGCTGCAGGCTGCAGAGGACACACACCTCTAGGTGGGGAGTGGGCACTCAGATCTGAGCTGGTGAATTTCAAGAGACATGGACAAACCGATTTTTACCTGGGACTTGGGGAAGGACAAGAACTAGTCTATTGCTCGTCTTGAGCTCAAGTCTGCCTCTCTGTAGCCCCCACCTCCACCCGGCCATAACTCCATGACTGTCACATCCGCTCCCCTTTTCCTACGACCACTCTGGAGAGCTGAAGTGGGCGGCTTCACCTCTCCCTGAGCCTTCTCTCCACCCAAACACCCTACATTTCCTCAGCTGCCCCTCAAACACCAGCAATGCTCAGCAGACCTGGGAGAGCAGCAAGCTTTTTCCCCACAGGGACACAGGAGAACGGCCAATGACCACTTGGGTTCTGGAGAGGGACTCCTGGGTCAGCCAGCCCTGGGGATCCTTGCCTTCAGCTTTTGTCACTGGAGAGCTCTACCATGCCAGCGAGTGCCACAAATCTGGGGTTCCAGCAACACAGGTAGCAGATAAGGAGATGGTGACAGTCACCAGTGTGTGCAGAACTGTCCACACCTGGGACCGAAGTCCACTACTACCTCATGGTGAAGCCAATTTAGTGGGTCGCAACTGGCATTTTTTAAAAAAAGGAAATGGAACAGAAAACTGCAGTGTGTTTTGAATTAGTACAGTGTTGCAAAACTTTTGCTTCAGTAATTTGTATGTGTGTACTGCATTATGAAATGACATATGAAACATATTTAATGGGATTTAAAGAATATCTGATGGTTAGACTACCACATATACCTACATGTATACATAAACACATACAATCACACACATTACACAGTGTATATAACACATAACCCACGTACACATAAGTACAGTACACACACATAATTCTTCATGTCTTTTTTTTTTTTTTTTTTTTTTTTTTTTTTAAGCCTGGGCCTCACTCTATTGCCCAGGCTGGTCTCCAACTCCTGAACCATCTTCCAGCTTCAGCCTCCCATTAGCAGGAACTATAGGCACGTGCCCTATGCCTTCATCTCACTGTAAAGTGTCCCTCAAACAAAATCTGTTGTTTAGTACTGTTCTGGGGAGACCCTGGCAGGGTCATGGAGAACACTTCTCATAGTGTCACCATGTAGTGTTCGACAGCTTATGAGCTGAGTGGTTCTGCCCTGTCCCCGGTCGACCAGGGTGAGAGCCACGCAGGGAAGACTCCAAGCAGGGTCACTGCCTTGGGGTTACCCAGGGAGTCACGATGAACCTTCCGTACACAGGCTTAAAATAGAACAGCAAAGAGCCGAATTCCCAGCGTCTGCTATTGTGGAGGGAAGGGGTGCACAAAGAGGCAACGGGGTAAGAGGCTAACGCTTGCTTTGCAAACATTAAAAGTTAAAATGTGATTGTGTGATCACCATTAAAAAGAAAATGAAGAAACGAAAAATGAGACAGCACTTGGTCAACGCCACCTGAGTGGTGA
Source organism: Sciurus vulgaris (assembly GCF_902686455.1). Classification (NCBI taxonomy): domain Eukaryota; kingdom Metazoa; phylum Chordata; class Mammalia; order Rodentia; family Sciuridae; genus Sciurus; species Sciurus vulgaris. The sequence goes on from NC_136476.1 coordinate 66,601,953, forward strand.
TGGTCTCATGGTCACCATGAGCACAGGGTCAATGACCCTAAACATCCACTGTCTCTTCCTGGTGATGTGGTTTTTCTCCCTAAGAACAATAAAGGGATGGGTCATAAAGGGGCTAAATGCTGCCATGGAGCAGGGTCTGGTGGGCAGCTGGTGAAGCCCACAGTCCAAGAGCAACAGCTTGCCTGTGCTGCCCACCCTCGTTCTAAATGCCCTGTTCCCCACCCAGAAAACCCACCTGCCAGGACGACCAGAGCCAGCACAGACTCCCAGCCCTGAGGGGTAAACGGCTCCCTTCCGGGTACCTTCCCTGATCTGGTTCCCAAGCTTCCCGCAGCTGATGGTTTACCGACAGACAGGCTGGACCCAGCCTGTGCTCCTTCCCAGCTCCTGCAAACTGGAACCTGGTCAGAACGGCTGATTACAGCAGGGTCTGGTCCTCAAGGGCCCGGATGCCTCTCTCCAGAGAGACTGTGCTATGTGACCTGCGGACAACTGTTCTACACATCTGTCTTCTAAACCCAGCCTCTCAGTGGACAGGGCCTTCCATCTGTGGAACATGCTGTGCTCACCAGCCAGGAATGGGGAGGGAGGTGAGAGGGAGGCGGGGGAGCCAGTGTGCTGGGAACTACCAAATCAGGTGAGAGGAACAGGCCCACCATAGAACGCTAATTCACCAACCAAAATTTCAATAGATGTACCCCAAACCCTTACTTCAATCATAATGGTTGGTGCAGTTATACCCAAATGACACCATCTGGCCATTATCATAAAATGAAGAGCACATTTTATACATTAAGTAGAAAACTTTAAGAAAATGTTATTACCTGGTTTGTTCTTGCTGCAGTGTGTTGGGATCAGGTATAAAAAATCTTACTCGAAAATGCAGGGTACAGGGGAAACCTCCTACAACATTTTTCAAAAACACGTTAAATTTTCCCTTTAAAAGAGTCACCGTATACCAGTTGCTACTCTCCCACAAGTGGTGTACTTTTCACTCAGCCATAGTTTTTCCATTATAAAAGGACTAATTTCCAAAAAGGAGAGCAGAAGTTAACTGTTTCAGAAATCTCCAAGTCTACAGAACGTGAAGCACTTATGCAACCTCAGCAGAGGCTGCGGCAGCATCTATTCCCGATCACGTTTGACTTAGGCCATGTTTACATGATGCACTCTGTTATCTCTATCAGGAATTCTTAAGATCTTTGAATCAATTCACAAAGAAGTACTAGCTTACATTATTACAGTGATCCATACTTTCAAACATTGTCAAGTACACAGAAGTTAAACACAGTCGTGACTGTGAGAAGGCTAAGCTGCTATTGATAACTCCATTTTATAGATAAGCCAACAGGCTTAGAGATGTGACTTGCCTTAGGTCACACAGCTAGTGACAAACCCAGAACTGTAGCACTGAGGTTTCTGACTGCTATTCCACATTTCAAAGTCATTTTTATACTCAAAAACATTTCATGCTTTCAATGCAACATGTATTAACATGATTAATATGCTAGTGAACATTACACAAAGAACACACTCAAATATGACTTTATGCATCAACACCTAGAGTCAATTGACTTGTGGGGATAAAATTAGTCCATTTCTTCTGATCGACATGGCAACAGAAGATAAGACTGTGTTGCTAAGTTCCCAACATCATCTTCTTGTCAGTTTCATCCCCTCTAGCACCTGGTAAACATGCTCTGGTCCTGTCTCTGTGCTTAGCACTTCTTTGCTCTGAACTCAAGCCTTCTTGGCCTGCTCCCTCGCTGGTCCTGTGGCTCACCTCCTTTTCTACCCTGGTTCATCCTGGGCTCCACCCTTCCCCCTCTTCAGGACCATTTACCTTTCCTTTTGCTGGTGTTTAATCTCTAATGGTGGGTGTGCCCCTGAGCGCACCTCTGCAGGTGTGCCTGGGAGCCAGAGGGTGGTGCTGTAGCTGTGTGCTGGCTGACCCTGAGCACTCAGGGGACAGCAAAGTGCTCCCCTGCCCTGGGATGCTCTCCAACCTTTCTGCCTCACATTCTGCAGGGGGCCACCTTTGGGGCTCAGGCCTGGCTGCTCTGACTTTCTTGTCCTCTTCTGCACACCCAGGGCCTCCTATCTTGTGGTGAGTACATCACAGAACTCTTCGTCCTCGTCTTTTTCCACAACTGGCTGTGAGATACTTGGGGGCAAGGTCCAAATCTGATTTGGGCTGGATTTCCACCACGTAGCCCAGGACTTTGCCTAGTCTGCTTGCCGCAAGAACGAGCTAGGGAGAAAACCAATGACAGCCTGTGTCCTGCCTCATGTGTGCTCAGTCTGTGAATTCAAACAGTGCCTGGGGCTCTGGCTCCCTTGGGTGCTCCTGAACCCTAAGGTCATGATCACGGGAGGGAAGGACTCTGAGGTGGCTCCAGAAGAGGGCAGCAGAGGGGTCAGAGATATGACTGCTCCGTCTGCTCTTCCCACCTGGGGGCTGGGGCAGGTGTAGGGGCCTTATGTGTATGTACACAAGTCCACCTGCCCAATACCCCCTGGCCACTCACTGGCTACCTCCTGTATGTCAGGTGCCAGGAGCACTCGAGGGAGGAACGCAGCAAGGATCCAACCCTCGAGGACCTGCAGTTCTGGGAGGAAGCCAAGGGCACAAGACCATGAGATGAAGGTGAGTGCAGCAGCCAAGAAGCAGGCAGTGACACGTGAAGGGAAGACACAGGGTCAAGGCTTCTGGTAGGAGATGGGGTCCGGGAGCCTTGCAGAGCAGCAGCAGGTAGACACAGGAGAAAGGCATTCCCGGAGAAACAGACTGAGGGAAGGCGCTGCAGACTGGCCAGGTGTGTCTGAGGTCTGAGGGGCCCTGATGGGAACAGTGGCCGCTGTGGTGGAAAACCAGGCTGAGCGCAGATCAGGGCAGAGCACAGGGGTGAGGCATGGCTGGACCGGCCACCTAACTGGGAGCTGACAGATAGCAGGGGGCCCAGGTGTGCTGGGCGAGTCATGTTTTGAAAGGATCAATCTTTTAAGTCTGAGACATTATCTACCTGTGGCTTCGTTTCCAGGGACTGTACCTGAACTGCAGGAAATACAGGGTTGGTTTGTGTCTGTCCTGCCCATCCCGGCTCTCACCCTGGGCTGAGAAAGGCCATCCTTCTTCCACGCCTTCCTTGGCTCTGAGCATCCTATACTGGTCTATCCCTTCCTCACCTACAGTTGGCTGAGCATCCTGAGGGCTGATCTGTAAGCATATCTGCTAACCTACAAGTCAAATGGGGAGCAGGCAGCTCACCCGTCTCCTGAGCCCCCTGGAATCTGGGTGGCCGATGTGACAGGCACCCTGCTGACCGAAGGAAATGGGTCCCCACACACCCAATGTCCAACTCAAACGAAAAGATCACACCAACCTTTTAACTGCTTCCTGATGGGTTTGCTTGACTCAAGCCATCTCTGTTGGTAAGAAAACATAAGCTATAAAACCAACCTGGGCAGGAGTTTAGCACACGTTACAGGCTGGCACTTACGGGGGAGTCCACCGAGTCGTCGCCATGTTGCAAACCAAAGTATTCCTTTTCAGTCACGCCCAGGTGGGTGTATGCCATGTCCAGAAGCGACTGGCCAGTGTCTTGTTTCTGGTAGGGGGCGGGGGAATAGAATGGGAAAAATCTTAAGAACTGGTGGTGACAACATCTTTACTGCCCACCAAAGTGAGTTAATATATTCAGAGACTCTATACACACGCATTTCCCAAAGTGACAAAAGTGTTCACAAATTCCAAGTCACAAAGGTGCATGATGTATACACGGAGGAGGGCTAAGACGGAACCAAGAAATACCACGTAAGCCGGTGTGAGCGGACTTTCTGATGTCTTCCTTCCCCTCAGCTGAGGCTCCCAGGGATGCCTGCACTGGACAACCCACACACGTGATCACATCAACCTCGCTGTGACCTGCCCGTGGATCACCCACCACGAACACTAATCCCGGGTCAGCTTCTGCTGGCTCCTCGGGACGTGCCTGCAGCTCCTACCCCTACAGGAACCCGAGAGTGTGCACTGGGGAGGAAAACTCTTGACTACCTGCTAAAAATACTCGAGTGCCACTGGAAATACCCTCAGAGTGAGCTGGCCTGTGTCGCCCTGTGGGATTATCATTATCTGCCTCGCTGCCTCCCGGCATCTGAAGTGAGGAGACGGCGCGACGTTCAGTCACACTTCGCTCTGGAGGGGACTCCGCCGCTTCACCACTCAGTGTTTACAACCAGGCATGGTGTGAGCACGGGACAGAGCCAGGGTCAGCGTCCCTTTCCTGCTGGCCATGGAAGTAGCAGCTGTAACATGGAGTGTCAAATACTGCCAAGTACATCAAACCCGTGGGGCTCCATGGACACAAGGGGACAATACAAACCGTGGGCTCCAGCTGGGGGCAGGCAGAAGCAACCCCTGACTGGGTCTGCAAGGACAACAGGGCCAAGGGCTCCCTCCCTTCTAGGTGTGTGGGCCTTTGAGGTTGATGGCCAGGCATAGTAAAGGCAAGGCGGGGGGCGGGGGGGAGGCAGGGGTTGCTGCTACAGCAGCATGCTACAGCAGATTCTATTTTACCAGGCAGCTTTCTCGGGGGTCCCTTGAACCAAAACGTTCAGCATAAGGACACTGAATCAGAAATGGACAGGGCACAGAAGCGGCAAAGGCAGCTCTTCGTTTGAGTGTCTGACAACAGATAATGGACTTGAAATAGGTCACAGTGGCCAGGACCAGGAGAATTTCCTGACAGGCCCCTCAGAGGCCTCACAGGATCTGGTCTGTAGGAGGAACCTGAGACATGACCTCTCTGAACACACCCCTGGCCAGCCCAGGGCCCGTCCACCCAGGGCACCATCCATGGATCCAGGTGGGTGGGGAGAATGATCAGGCCCCACGTTCCAGGTCCTGAGCCATTCGCCCTCCCAACTGCGAGAGGCTCTCCTAACCCAGCCAATCCCAAGTCTTCCAATTAAGAGGATGTTGCAGCAAAACTGACACAGGTGCATTCAAGTAGGGTGAAGCTCATGATCAAGGACATCCATGCCCTGGGTGTGTTTTCATATTTACACAGATTGTATAGGTAGAGAGAGTTTTTCCAACACTGGTCATTCGCCCACTGCTTTTCTCAGAGGCACAGAACTTTAAAAACAGTCCTAGCTGGGCACAATGGCACACACCTATAATCCCAGGTACCTGGGAGGCTGAGGCAGGGCAATCACAAGTTCAAGGTCAACCGGGGCAACCTAGTGAGACCCTGCCTCAAAATAAGATATAAAACAATGCTGGGGTGTAGCCCAGCGGTAGGTCACTTGCCTAGAACATGTGAAGCCCTGGGTTCTATGCCAAGCACAAAAAAGAAAAAATAAATAAAAACATAGTATTTATTTCAAAAGGTACCTGAAGTGGTAGATTTGTTATTCAGTTTAACAGGCATCCCACATTTGGGACAATGAGACTTAAAAGATCAATGTGTCAAAGAGCTACCTGCTCCCCTTGCTAGAATCACATGTCGCTCACAGCTCTGATGTACTGGATACCTACATGCAGCAGATATGATACCACGCGCCCTTTTCACATCGGACCGCCAATATTTGTGGCAATTTTGCAAAACAGCCATCCCCATCCCCCTGGCCAAGGAGCAACCAGGGCACAGAGAGGCCACGTGCCCAGCACCCTCACCCCGGACTCGGGCTCCAGTGCTCCCCCTGTGCCGCATCTCTCTTCTCCAGCGCCTGATTCAAGCACTTGGGTGTCAGTTATGTATGATTCACCCAACTCTCAAAAGAAATTGCAATAGAATTAAAGACACGTTTCCGATAAGAACAGGCCTGTCCCCATCCCCACCACACCAGAGCTCCGCTCTTCTACCCTGGCTCACTGCCAGTGCCCCACGGGCTCCTGGCTGGGGTCGGAGTGGACACGTCCAGTTAGCTTCCCGGAGGATGCTTCTTGCCCAGATGGTCCAGCTAGGGTCTGGGCATTTCTGTGAAAATGACCCCCACAGGCAGGAAATCACAAAGTGAGGGACATTCCAATCTGCAGCCAGGCCCTGGAGCTCCACCCTGCCAGCTCTGTACCGGGCCTCTGCAAGCTTCTGAGACCCATGACCAGCACTCGGGCAAGCCCTAGCCTTACCCGCTCGTCACAGGGCTGGTCGCTCCTTCCGACAATGCATTTTTACCCAAGTTTCTCAGACATTCATGCGTGGTGGTCTCCTCTTGCCTCCCCAGCTGGTCCCCTTCAGCCTCCTAGTACTGCCACCACTACACCTTTAAACCTCAGGCCTCTACCCTATCTTCTGGCCCCTCGCTTCTCAGGTCATCTTACCCAGCTTCATGGCCTGGAACACCGTCTCCACCTTGCTGCCATCCACACTGATAACCCTGGCCTGATGTGTATACCTATCATCATCTCTATGTTTCTGTGGAGACAAATAATGGACACCTCAAACTTCACAGGTCCACAGCAGAACTGGTCAATTCCACCTCCAAACCTGCCCTTCCACGCCTTCCCATCTCTATAAATTGCAACTCTGTGTTGCCAGGCTGTTCAGGCCCAACCCTGGAGTCACCTTGAGGCCTCTCAGACTTTCACACCCCAGATCCCAGCGATCAGCAAATCCTACTGGCTCCATCTTCAAAGCGTTTCCAGGCGTGGATTCCTCCCAGCCACCTCCACAAGCCCGCCCTGCCCCATCATCAGCATCTCCCCTAGATTGCTCTCACAGCCTCTCAGCCCTTTCCTTCCCTGGCAACTGCCCACACAGCATTAGAAGGGGCACTTGAGTCGGATCATGTCAAGTCCCTGTCCAAAGCTACTAGTGCTTTCGCCTCACGAAGTATGAAAACCAGTGCTCCCGCAATGATCGCCCACTCTGCTCTCATCCCTGTTCTCTCTCTGACCTCATCTCCTGCTACTCTCTCTTGCTTCTTCCACTCCAGACACACTAGTGTCTGTACTGTTCTTCAACCACACTCTATGGGCTCCTGCCTCAGGGTCTTTGCACTGCTGTTCCTTCTTCCTGGAAAGTGCTTTCTCCAGACAACCACATTCACCTTACCAGTGAGGCTTCCAGATCATGTCTAAAAACTGACTGTCCTATCCATCTCCCACTGGGATGTAAACTTCAAAAGGGCACTAACTGTGCTCTGTTTTGCTCACTACAGTTTTCTCTGTGACCAGAACAAAGCCAGGCCCAGAGTAAGTGCTCAGGAAACACTTGCTGACTGGATACATGAGTTCTATACCAGTGAAAAGTCACATTCTCATCAGGAAGAAGGCATGTGGTGGAAGAATACCGCCAGCACGAACACAGATTTTAACAGAGAAGTCACACATGGATTACGCCGTCAGCTTACAGCATCCAGACGTGACGCCTGTCACCTTCTCAGGACTTCCTATTATTAAAAAATAAACTATACATAAGACAGGTCTTGTAGAACCAAAGTAGTCGCTTTTTGGAGGAAACATGAAAGACCCGACCAAAAGCGCCCGAAAGCAGTCAGCATCTGCGGGGCTGCAGAGGCTTGCCTGACACTGAAACCACAGTGCCAGGTCACTGGTGTGTGTGGACCCCCTAATTAGGCTTTGGAGACAACTAACTAGACAAGCGAAGTCCCAGGCTGGAGTTTCTCCTTCTTCCTACGAGAACACTTCCCACCCTCAGAAGAATGGCTCCTTGACCCTGGGGAAGGGCTGGAGGCCTGGGAGCTGTAGCTAGAAGCCCGGACAACACGGGTCTCCACTGATCACCTCGACTCTTTGCCAGGCAAAGGGTCTCGATTTTGCCCATTCCTGGGGAGACGCCTGCAGCCACAGCTGCTGGTGGTGGTCCTTGCCCAGTCTGGAAGGAGATGTAGCACCCATCATGCTTTTAAGCTTCATGGAAACTACCTTCTCCTCTTGCCTGCACCAAGGTCCCAGCACCTGGGGCCACAGGAGGCAAACGGGTGGGTGGGTGGAAGCTGCAGGGGTTCTGGGTCACCAAACTGCTCTCTTGTCCAGCTCTCTTCTGACACCTTTCCTCACATACTAGGTTTTCCAGGCTGGGGCAGATACGGCAGTCGGTTCAAGGCTGGGGTTGACCCCTTTAGGACTGGCCAGAGGCTAGGAGAGAAGCCAAGGTCACGGCTGGCAGTGACCAGAGTGGATGGGCAGCAGGGGCTGCTACTGTCCCAGCATCTGAGAGCTGCTGGCCTGGAGGCCCTGTTCCCAGCCCTGGCTCTGTCGAGACTGTCAGTGGAAGAAGCCAGGATCTCCATGAGCCCTGCCACGGAGGCTGCCCGTCTCATGACCCACCCCCTCACCATTTAACGAGCACCTTCTGCATACTAGCCCCGTGCCAGCCAGGACAACCTTCCTGTCTTCAAGGAGCCCACCGTTTAATGGGCGACATGTAATCTAATCATTACAACCATTTTTAAAAATGGGATCTAATGAAGCATATGCAGGGCCCCATCATCCAGAACCAGCTCTGCTTCCGGAGGTAGGTGGGGACTTCACGGGAGCAGAAGTAGCTGAGGATCCTACGGTTCATGTCACAAAGGAGCAGGGAACAGCGAGACATGGGCCAAGACTTTGGGAGTTTTTCCAGTCCAATCTCAACAGACGAGACCTGAAATCTCAAGCTTTCATCCTAAAATCATTTTTCCCCTTCATTTTGTAAGCCCAGAGAGAACTATTTCTTTGGAGCCCTTATGCAGAAAACAAAGGTGGAGAACTTACGTTAACCTTAAAGGTCTGGACCAAGCCATCTAAAAAGCGTATGCTGCAGACGACTTCCGATCGAGTTTTCTCTTTGGGTAACTCGGAGGTGCGTATGTTATTAATTCTTCCACCCAACGCGCGTAACCGGGAGGTCATAACTATCGTTGAATAACCTGTAAGGTGAAACACACCTGTCAGTGATGTCATATGCAAATTACCTGCTACCTGGGAATGCCTCAGCCTACCCAGGCCCTTCGCAACTGTTGTCTTATTTTTTTTTCTTTTTCTTTATGATGACTTGGAGAATTTTATTGCTCGTCTATCAAGAGATTCTTCCTGGCAGGAAGACAGCGCTTTTCTGAAGCTCACTTCAGAAGAGCACACTTTGTTCTAGGCTGACATAGGTTACTCTCCTACCTTCCACGTCCTTGAGGTATCGTTTCGCAGGTGAGCTTTCTATTCTCTTTGATGGTTTTTAAAATTCTTTTGATTCCATGTCGTCTGAGAAACTCACAGGTAAAGAAAAATGTCCACAAACCATGTTCCATTTGCATTTTCACTTCTAAGTTCTAAGCTCAATCAAAACACGTCTGTAGAACTACATGGCTTATTTGCTGAGTATCTTGCAGGTCTATATCTTCTAATTTCTTCTAACTTCCCAGGCTTTAAATTTCTTATTTATGTTTTGCTATCTTAGGTATCTGTGTATTCTACCCCTCAGGTTTTACAGAACTAACTGGGGCCTAAAAATCATTTAAAACATGATCAGATTTATTGATAAACTGGATTATATTAAAATTAAGGACTTCTGCTTATTAAAAGACAACATTTAGAAGAGCAAAAAGACAACCCACAGAATAGAAGATAATTGCAATATACAGATCTATAAAGACTACATGAAGAGCTGGGGACATAGCTCAGCTGGCAGTGTGCTTGCCTTGCATGCACAAGGTCCTGGGTTCAATCCCCAGCACCACAAAAAAAACAAACAACAACAACAAAAAAATGACTACATCAAGTGTTCCTACAACAACCATTAGAAAATAGGAAGAAAACAAACAGGTACTCAACCACATGATTTCTGAAAGAAATGCAAAGTAAAACCACGAAGCCATAGTTCCTCGCACCCTCTGGGCTGCCTAGAGTTCAGACTGACCTCCGTGGAGGCTGTGGAGCAGGTGGGATTCCCACGCAGGCTGACGAGAACATAAACCAAAGCGACAACTTCCAGAAACTGCTGCACAATATATACCAGGACGAACATATGCACGTTCTGTGACAAAACGCTCCCATCCACGGGCACGCTCCCAACAGAAAAATGTACATTAATTCACAAGAAGACACACAGGAGGCTGTTCCTCACAGTCCCACGTGGAAAAAGGCCTAAAGGGCCACTGGTGGTAGACGCACCAACTGCAGTTCAGTGGTCACACCGTGCGCCACCGCGCAGCAAAGCCAAGGCGTGAGCAACCGACGACAAGAACGAACTTCTCTAATGGTGCCGTGGATAAAGGAGGCTGGCCGCACGGGGTCAAGGTGTCAGTACGCTTACAAGGCTGACCGAGGCAGGGTGGTGGTCCCCGCCGGGCCCCGGGCGCTTTCCCCGTCTGGGTGTGCGAGCTAATGAGCTTCGGCGCTCGCTCTGAACGTCCATCAGGCGCTACGTGCACAATTCGTACATCTTCCCGCCTGTTAGCATGTATGCTTCCAAGATGGCCTGTGTCCCCCAGGGCTCCATTGTGACTGAGGGCCTGGTCCCCAGGAGGTGCTGCTGGGAGGGGGTGGAAGCTTGGAAGGTGGGGTCCCGCAGGAGGTCCTGAGGTTGTTGGAAGTGCGAGGTCTTTCTCGGGAGACCCCTTTGGCAGTTTTCTCAGGAGGTCTGTTGTTAAAGGACAAGTCTGACCCTGTCCGTCCTCTCCCTCTGCTTCTGGTTTGAGATGCAACCCCTGCTCCCCCACACCCTCCTGCCACTACTGTCCCCCAGGTTGTGACACAGCAGAGAACTGAGTCAATGCCGCTGCCATGCCCTTGAACCTCCAAAACCGAGTTAAACAAACCTTTTCTCTTCATGCGTAGCCTGTCTTGGCTATTTTAACATAGTGAGGGGAAAAAAAAAAAAGAATACAATTTTATATTTAATAGTAAGTTAAAAACAACAACAACAAAAAACCCAGCCAAGTGCAGAGGTGCACACCTCCAATCCCAGGAAAAGAGTTGTAAATCTGGCAGGGTTAGGTGCAAGAGCAAACACAGAGGAGGGTCTTGAGGGCAAGTAAACGCTCTTCCTAATTCCCTATAAGCCTTCCCTGTGGAGCTGGGTCTTTGCACAAGCTGCCCTTCCGATTGCCATGCGTCTGATTAACTCCTGATCATCCTGGTGCTCCGCCCAAGTGTTGCTCCCTTCCCAGGCCTCCCAGGCAAGTCCTCTATGACTTGCTTTCTCTTGGGTACTCTTCCTAATGTCACACTTCTAATTCAGTGTGTATTTAACAGCTGCTTCTCCCTTTAGGCACTGAGCTCCACAAAGGTAGGCCTCGGGTCTGGTTTTGCTACCTTTAACACCTAGCTCTGGGAGACAGTCGGTAAGTATCTGAATGGATAGAAAATGGAAGAAAGACTCAAACAGAAAGCAAAGCCATGATTTACAGTGTGGAAAAAGAGCAGGAGATAGGATGAGATGGGAGAGAGGGAGAAGGGGAGACGCCCCACAGACCAGCACGTCCCTCACAGCAACACGCACAGAGGTCTTGGGGAACGATGAAAACGCAGATTCTGGTTCTGGTAGGTCTGGGTGGGTGGGGCCCAAGAACAGGCATCCCCCAGCCTCCCTGGTGATGCCCAAGCTGTTCATCCAGGGTTTGCCCCGACAGGAGCAAGTCCAAGATAACTGGAAAATCAGCACCAAATGTCAGAGCAGAGCCACAGACTGAGATTTGGGAGGCTGGCAAGGGTTGGTGACCTGGCTCTGGAAGGGATAAGGGCAAAGCAGAGTGGCGGCCCAAGAATGAGGCCTCAGGGAGCTACAGATACAGCCTGGTGCAGAACTAGAAGTCCAAAGAATACGACAACTGTGTAGAAGGCGCATCCAGAAGACAGGGCCTCTTATCAACACAGTCAAGAAGCTCCAGGTAAACCTCTATTCTCCTGTGGACAGGGACAGGAAATCTCAAATATTCATAAAAAAAAAATAATTCCAGGGACCGGCAGTGCAGAGAAACGTATTCAATCACTTATAAAATTCCACCCACCCCACCACCTCCACCTTGCCCTTTTCATTGAAAATGTCATCAGAAGCAGGGATGCATGTTCTGAGTAATACAAAGTTACCAAAAGACAACAAATGTGTTCCATAATGCTTTAACCCACATTGGATTTCAAATGTCAATTTTGTTGCTTAGTTCTTATCTAAGAATCTCAGGTGGGTTACAATAATTAAAAAAAAAAAAAAAAAAAGTGAAAGATAAAAAAGAATCATTCCAAGTGTGGTTTTGGTGGGAGGTACACATCAGAATCACCTGGGGAGCTTTCAAAAATGACTCCTGTCCCGGCCCCGCCCCAGGGTGATTCAGCACGCTAGGTGTGGCACCTGATGACACTCCCTTTGGGAGGACCTCCAAGGAAGGGCTAGGCCATCAAGGGCCGGAGGAGTGGTTTACAGGGAACATGGGACGGAGTCTGGACGGAATTTAGGCCATTCACTGCGGGGCATGTAAAGGAGCTGGGCAGCAGTTCTGCAGAGCAGCACCTCAGACAGAGCTGATCACACAAGAACCCCAACAAGAAACCTACAGTGACTTCAAACAGGAGCCTCCAAGGAAAGTCACAGGGGCCGACATGCCAAGTCAGGCGTGGACTTGCAAACTGCTCCTCACAGGGATGCCAGCATGGGGTCCCAACAGTAGCACCTGTGAACATGGCTAAGGATGGCTCCAGGCATGGCCACTCAGCCAGCTGACCAAATAAAGTAGACCAGTAATGAGAGGAGACAGGGTTTTCCCTCTCTGCATCACCTCTGACTATTGCACAAAGGGCCTGGAACCTAAGGACCATGTCACAAAAAGGAATTTTATGAAAGTTGCAAAAATGTTCTTCCTACAATTGTTCCTAAAGCAAACCTTGACATAAGTGTGCCTGATGTTGAACAACCACATCATCGAGCCATGTGGTGTTGTCAGAGTGTCTTGAAATTGTATCTTAAAACAATCTGATGGGGACAATGGATGCTGACTAATTGTCCTGTTTCCTGTACCACGGCAATTGGGGAACTCAGGGTTTCTATGGCTTCCTTTATAAGCCTCTTAATTCTGAACAAAGCCACAACCCAAACAGGAACACACTGGCCTCTGTGACCACAAATAATCACAGTCACAGCTGAAGCCATTTACAACATGCAAGCCAAGCCTATTCTTTGCATAATTAAAAAAAAAATCAAACAGATATAGTTTCAGAATGCTTTACACGCTAGCAGTAGAGGTTCTGTGAACACAGGTTTTAATCAAAAGAGTATACTTGGAAAACACAATAGGAAGAGGCAACATCTCACTGCATACAGTAGGGGCTCACTAAAGACCAGAAGTCAGATGTAGCTTACGTAAAGGGCCCGCACAATGTGGAACAGATACTAGGTACTCAATAAAAGACATTTTACTTATATTAAGCTTCAGATGCTATCAGGTACTGACTAGATTCCAGATTTTGTAGGGCTATCTTGATGTCAACAATACCTTATAGATGGATAAATGTTTCATTCCTTAAAATTTTATTCTTTTAAATAAAGAGTTTGCTAGAGCCAAAGGCAGTTGTTACAGATGTGTGACAGGCCCTTGAGCTGCTCTACAAACTCAATGGACCAGAAGCAAGGGCCCCTCGGCACAAACTGCCATGCTCTGGGCATGAGGAACACTCGGGCCCTGGTAGGAGGGTTGGGTAACCTGGCTCCCACTCCAGTACCTCTCTGGCTGCCCAGGGCCTGAAACAGAGGCGAGGTTATGCCACTGCTTTTTTCCTTAAGGGTCTGTCTCCATGCTGATCTGTGGGACTTCATTCTTTCAAAAGTCAGTGAACCACAGACAGAAAAGAAGGAAGGGCAGCTCACATCAGTGAGAAAGTCGATCCAACTCCATTTGAATCGTTTTAAAAGGAGGTACAAATTATTCCCTACCCTTGTTCTTAAAAATAAACTTAGATCTTTAACTCAAGAATGCAAGTTTCAGTTTAAAAAATAAAGGAGACTAAGAAGGAAATAGTCTTGACTTATAAACATCTCATTTGTGAGTTACCTGTATAAATGAACCCTGGGTGGCTTGCTGCAGGAACCAACCGGAGGAACAGTCTTCAAGCTGACCTAGGCCGATGCTACCACCTAGTGGCCACCAGAGGCAGACACTTCACCTCCAGCCCAGGACTTCTAGCCAACAGCTCTGCTCTTTTATCACTGGCATTTCAGCTTATTTCAGGAAGCCTCTCCCAGTATCTAAGGCCTTCTCTGTAGCCCAGTTCCCTAACTCAATCTCCCTTTTGAGCTCAGAAAAACTCCTTCTTGCTCCTTCATTTATTTTTTGCTATTTATGAACCCCAACAGATGACTGATCTGCTGGAGAGGGACATTTCTAGCATGGAAAAGAACATGTGCCTTCAGCCATGTGACACAATGACTCATCAAACCAAGCGCAATTCTCATTAATGCATTTCAGCATTTAATGAACTGTAGATAAGTGTTTTATTTAATGCTAAGATAGTGCAAGGACTGCTTTCTCTCCCTTTTCACTGTAAACACAAAGCTGGGCTGCATTTTGCTTGAACCAAGTCTCCAAGGGCCAACCAGGGCCCTTAACCATCACTGGCCACACTCACAACTTTCTGGCTTTAACAGGAAAACATACAGAACTCTCTCTAACCAGTCTGAACCTGCCGCAGGACACCTTTACCATCCGATTCAGGGCCAGGCCTCTGTCCCTTAAGCACCTCTGAAAGAAGTGGGTATTCCATTGTAAATACAAAACTTACAAACTTTTAGGCACTGATTAGGAGGAGATCAGTAAAAATACAGGCTTATTAAGTTGCTTTAAAAAAAAAAGTGATTAAAATGACTTTCCAATTAGTGACTTGAATAAAGTCAATGTGCATGGCAATCATCTGGGGAGCTAATGATTGTAGATTCTTGGGCACCGCCCACAAGGATTTTGGTTCAGGAAGCTGCACTTTAAAACTTGAGAAACTTCTTGAACTTATAGAAAAATTGCAAGAAAAGCAGAACTCGTTTGCATCTCTTGACCTCAATCCAGCCGTCAACGTCCTGCTGCACAAGCTCTCTCCCTTGCCTTACCCATGCGCAAGCGGTTTCTCAGAACCACTTGCTATGGATGTAAAAACCCTTTATCTCTAAATATTTTAGCATGTATCTCCCGAAAACAAGGATGTTTCATAACCATGGTACAACGATCACACTGAAGAAATTAAATATTCATTCAACACCTTTAATATGAAGTCCGCATTAAAATTCTGCACAGGGTCTGGGGGATGCCCTTTTATACTTTTCTTCGGATCCAGGATGCAAATCCGAATCATGCTGTATTTTACCTGTCATAGGGAAGATGCATTTTTAATAAGCAGAGCCCCTCTCCCCGCTCACCACAAGACAACCATGCAGGCCACAACCTGGAAAACCCTCAACCAAACCATCTCCAGGCTTCCTTTGGCTTCGATCATCTGTGCATATAGCCAGGGTTCTGGATGGGTTTGGTGCCCTAATGTCAGATTTCCTGTTTATAATTTAATTGCTTCCCAGATCCCTACAAAGTTTCCATAGCTTAGCAGCTATCCACCACTCAGTATGGGAGGAATGCTCCCTAAATCGTTATTGATGAAAGAACAGATTTTCCAGTCTATACATCAGTGCTAGGATCAGCACTGCTGTCAAAATAAAGAAGCTAGTTCAACAAGGGCTCTGTCACTTGCTCTGAGGTAACCAGATGTCTCAGCGTTTTCACTCAACAGAGGTTGGCATTACTCACAGACACCAGTTCTCGACGACATTTCTTCGCATTCATCACACCCAACATATCAAAAAGACCACAGTTTCTGCACAGAGCACACATCCTCTTCAAACAGGTGAAAGACCCAACTAACGTTGTCTTAGAAAGTAGCCAAGAAAGGAAGAGATGAATTCATTTGGAGATTAATTAGGCTTTGCAAATGTTCTTAATAAAATCCAGCCCAACTAATTAAAAATTAAGTGATTTCAGTTTTAATTTGTGAAATATTCATAAATCTTAGAAAGTTCTTCTATGTACATTCACTTTACTAGTTTTACATTATGTGCAGCTGATAACAAGATTACCCTACAACGGGTACACAGCATTTACTATCTTTCCTTGTGACTCTATAATTTCCTAAATTGATCCACACTACCTTCTGTTTCTTTCCTCCATTTTATTGGCTTTTAAAATTTCCTTAGTAGTACAACATTGTATAACCATTCACATATATATTTTAAAAATTAGCTTTTAATGTAAATAATCACTACTAAATACATACTAAATCAGAAAATCTTTTCATTAAGCAAGGCATTTTCATATTGTTCATTTTTTATTTATTTTTGCAGTACTGGGAATTAAACCCAGGACATTGAACCACTGACTACATCGCCAGTCCTTTTCATTTTTATTTATTTATTTTTTGACAAAAGAATTGCGTCTGAGTTGCAGGGATTATAGGTGAGCACCACTGCACCCAGTTCGTGTTGCTACTTTAATGTAAAGCCAATATACTAATTTATCATGAGCCTATGAACCAAAACATTTATTTTAAAAATGACGTTTTTAAGGGCTGCATACGTAACTCATTGGAAGAGCACTTGCCTTGCATGAACAAGATCCTGAGTTCAATCGCCAGTACTGCAAAAAGTAGAATAAAGTAAAATAAATATTTTTAAGACTTAAAACCTGCTAATGAATATGATAATCACGACCGACAATTCAACTGCTAATTGCAAAACTTTTTAAAAATTTGGGTATGCACTTGTACAAGTATTTAATATCATGTTAATTAAAAGTGCATTTATGAAAGTAACATTCAGATGTCACACAATTCTCGACCACATGGCATAAAACACAAGTCACTTTGACAACACAGGTCCATACTCAGACTATCTTGCAGTAATCAATGCTCATACTCCAGAAGTACCATCTTGGGAGCAAATCACTTGTTCCCTGAGTCTTATACTTTGTTGGGGGGGAGTGGGGGGGGGAGGGAGTGGATCTCTGCGGGAAGCCCCTGGGCAGCAGTGGTGGAGTAATTTGTAGGGTCAGTTGTACTCTAACTGAGACCCGTAATTAGCACCCTTGTTCTCATACAACTTCAAAATGTCAAATAGTTTTCTTATTATGGAGTCGGATTTATTTATAGGCTTTATTTATAGGTTGTACACTTGCAAAACTAACAAAATAAAAAGTTGTACCTGATACTGGGAGGATAAGAAGCAGCAGCTTTAAGTTCTCAAAGGGCAAGATAAAGAATGCCGTGGGAGCTGCAGGCAGTTTCGGGAAGAGGCAACGTTGCTATAAAGAGAAACCTAGCTCCTCGCGCCTGAGCCCAGGGCTCAGCTCTGGGATGGGCGCTACGGACCTGAAACACGAGGTTTGCTCCCTGGCCAGCAGCACATGCTCATGCTGAGAATGCTACATGAAGTCACTGGATTCTTTTAAAAAATTTTTTTTTTCTTGACGTATCCCACAGAGGAAAAGCACAAATCCTCAGTGTACTGCTCTCCAGACCCCTGGCAGAAGCCCCCTCGTGTCCCCTTCCAGGTCCTCCCTCCAGAGGTGACCATCCCGACTTGGACAGCATTTTCATGAGGTTTCTTTAGGTGAGAGTTTCAGAAGTTACCTTCTTGGTGTTCCACGGAAATGTTAGGGTGCTGCCGAGGCACACGCCCCCTCATCCCACAGGACTCGGCTCTCCCGGGGTCACTTCTGGGAACACGTGGGGTGCTTTGGTGGCCTCCAGGGTGTGGTTGGGGAGAAAGGTGAGGGGCAGGCGGGGGTCTTGCCCACACAGTCCCTGAACAGGGACTGCAAACTTTCCCCAACAGCGCCCCTCCACAAACCCAGAAGCCTAAGGGTCGGTTGGCCTGCCTCCTGAGGAAAGAGGACAAACACCAGCTCGCGGAGGGACAGAGGGCTGCAATGGTGCCTGCTGCAGAGAATGACTTCCAGGACTTACCATTGCACAACAGGCCCCGGCAGCCTCCCAGCAACCAGCCAGACTGGGCCTCAGACGCAATCTCACAGACCAGCAGGTCTTGTTTATAATTACTTTTAGCCTCCTTTGTTATTACTTTGGCAAAGGAGTTCTGGGCCATTTACTCACTCAATTCACCCCTGGCTCCTGGCCAGGCCAGGAAATAAGGTGGGGGTGGGGGGAAGGCAGAGGTGCCCCAGTGTCAAGTTCAGAGGAGAAGGTGGCCCAGGGGACTGGGAACACCCCAGGGTTCCAACCATGCTGGGGTAGGGTGGGTGTGAGGACCATTCACTAAGGTTCCCAAGAATCTTGTCAGATAAAGGGAAACTGGCCAGAAAGATTCCAGGTACTGCAAACTGCATGTGCAAAGGTCAGAGGGGAAATACAGGCACATTTTAGGAACTCCATGGACAGAGGCTCGGCACAGGTGACAGAAGTAACTGAAATCCTAGTGAAATCTCAGGGAGGATAAGATTAGTTTTTTTCAGAAACCTAAGGGAGGAATCAGGGTAGGGGGAGGCTCTGGAAGGCTACTAGATTCAGAATCAGAAGTCGTGGACTGGGTCGGAACCCTAGGCTGACTACTTACTAGTTTGAGAGATGAACCTGAGAGATTGCTTACCCTCTCTGAGACTCAGTTTCCTTCTCTAAGAGAGAAGGGAGGTTTCCCTGCTTTCCAAGGTTGCTTTAAGCACTGGAGAGAAAATGTAGGCAAACTAGCTACTATCGTAAGACTGATTTTTTTTTTTTTTAAACCTCAAGGGTTCAAAGAACATTTCTCATCAGAAGAAAGCACTTTTTTTTTTTTTTTTTTTTTTTTTTTTTTTTTTTTTAAAGAAAGCGCTTTGAACAAGGCACAAATATGAAAGGCAGGGAGCTCTGGGTCCCTAGTCACAATCAAGCAGAGGAACTGGATGAGACCGGCCTTGAGAAGGCTGTGGAGGGATGATTGACACCAGAGAGGGTGGGGCTGATGAACTTCAGGCTTCCAGGTCTGGGATTCTACGGGGACTTGTGTTTCCAAAGTGCCAAGGGTCTATTTCTGTACATGTAAAGCCACATTCAACCACACCACTGCTCAAACTCAGATTTCCTTACACGGCCTTCTCATGGGAAATTATTCTAAATGAATACCTTGTTCTTGGAAAAAACTAAAACGGTTCATCAAACCATGAAATGGGCGATAAAAGAATGGGAAGAGACACAAAGTAATCTGTAAAACAAAAATTGACAATGGAATATGTTCAACATTTAGCAGTTTCTACCTAAAATTAAACTACCAACCTCTTTTCACTTTCCCTCTGAATAGTTCCACCAGGCTCCGAACAGACTGGAAAACAGGATGGAATAAATTTACTCTACAGGGACATGAATCAAGTTGCATAAACTTTACAAAAATACTGTGCTAATATTTGCCCTCAGGCACAGACACACCCAATTGGGTGTCAGTCTATGATATTTCTATCTTAGGCTCCAGCCCCCACCCCTTAACAGCCAAAAGCAGCAGAAGCCTTCAGAAAAGAAAACAGCTAAAGTCACTTTGAAAGGTTTGAGATGTGCTAATCACGGCGCATCCCAGCCAAGAGGCTGGAGCCCAATAACAGGACCATCCTTGCCAGACTGTTCCTGCCAAGGAATCCGAAGCCAGCGGCAGCCTGGCCAGAGAAACCCAATCCTCACTACCAGTAGCCTTCGCCATAATTTTATGTCAAGGAAAAAACAGAAAAATACTTTTGCCCTTACCGGCCCCCTGGTCCCCCAAAGCATCCTCCCGTTTGTCACTAATCAGCCTGGGAAGTCATTGCTCTACTTTTCCTGGGCTGGGATTCCCAGCTGAGGCCTCTAAGGCTCCTTCCAGCAAGAGTGCTCTGCTTGGAAGGCTTCAAGCCCAGGGCCCTCTCAGGTTATACTGGGCACCGTGACCCTGCTGGTTGTCAACGCCTCTAAGACCAAGAGAAGATGTATTTTTATGCAGCCTATTCAAATTTCCAAGGCTTGGTGTCTTGATAAAATGAGTTCAGAAAATCAGTGAGAAAACCTGTATAGTACACATTAAATCATACCATGATGCTAATCAGAGCGACAATGTTTAGGAATAATTGAATGAAAGAGATGTATATTATCAAAACATCGTTTTGAACATCTTAGCACACACAATACAAAATACAGGAAAGGAATGTATAAATGTGGCTTAAAAAAATAAAAAGGAGGAGTTGGGGAGCTAGCTCAGTGGTAAAGCACTTGCCTAGCATGCATAAGGCCCTGGGTTCAATCCCTATAGCCACATAGAAAAAATAAAATAAGCAACAAAAGAATGAATTAAAAAAAAAAATAAAAAGATAAATGTTCAAGCTTTTAGAAATATATACACATCTTCTTGCTTCTGTGGTCACATCTATTTGGACTGAGGCCTTCCAGGTGCTGGGGGCGAAGACCAGAGACAAACACGACCCCTTCATTATTTCAAAGAATACCTGTCATCTTGGATCAAGAGCATCTTTGCCTAGGGGCTCTGGCTGGCCAGGGGTCTCAGCAGGCCAGGGACAACTCAGCAGTTAGAAGGCATAAAGCCGGAGCTGGGTTCCCGTCTCTGCTCTGCCACTCACAAGCTGACATGGCCCTGGACAAACTGATCTTCTAAGCCTCAGTTTCCTCATTTACAAATATTTCACAGCCAGTGCAGTGGAGGGCCTGGTCCACCAGACACATACTCAACACCTTCCACCTGTCCTGCACCTAAGTCCCTGGACCATTCACTCCTGCCCTGGGGCCTCTGTCCTGAGGAACATTCACAGGTCTTCCAGGACTTCAGTCTTCCAAGTGTCTTCACATCTGTCACTCCTGACACCACCGATTTTGACTGGCCTTGCAGGCAGCACAGTTGTTCCCACTGAACAGATTGGGAGATCAGAGGGCCGTGCCCAGGTCACTGTCAGATTCCAAATGCAATCAAAAGTCCCAGCTTGGTTTCAGGCGTTATGCACCTCCCAGACTCTGAGTTTACTGACCCACACAACCAGAAAGATGATGAATTACCAGGTGATTCATGGGGGTATAAAGGGCCCCACACTTAATCACTACCGTCTCTGTAATTTACTGACTACAGGTATATTCTTACCCTTTTGAGATAATCTTTATAAACACTCCCTGAGGCTGCTATGTAAGTAAATTTCCTCTTATGAAGGAAATGGTCCAGAAAACCTTGTTTCCCCCTAATTAATTCTGCAACATTAGAAACTTGAGTAATGATTTGGGTGTTTATTACCCTATTCCCTCCACTGCAAGATGACACAATTGGTTTAACAGGTGTTTCAGAAAAAGTACTTTAAAGAAACAGGACATCCCAAATATCCTTTGATTGTGAAGGTCACAGCCATTTCAGAAATGTTAAAATGCAGACAAGTGCTTTTCAAATTGAGAAAATGTAGTAAATGACTTCCTCTCACTTCTGGAAAGGTGTGGGCTAGAGCACATCATGTGACATCTAAAGGCCTCTGGCTGACAGGCAGCCATCCCCGGGTTAATTATTAGCAGCCAGAGCAGAGCAGACCATCCCATTTCCTGAGGCGAGGCCCAGGTTTGACCTTGGGCCCCTCCTCCCCTGTGCCCAGTGGCTGTCTTCTAGGAGGTCCTGAGCGCAGGGCTTGCAAGGCCAGCCAGCCCAGCCAGTCTCCCCTCAGAATTGCCAGGCCCCTTTCTGCCCCCACCCTCTGAACTTGAGCTCATTCCCCCGTCCTGCTTGCTCACTGAGGGGGCACACCTGCAGGATCTAAGTCAAGGATCTAGTAAAGATCGTCCTGGGGCAAGGGTAATAAACTAGAGGGGTCACCCTGGGTGTGATGGGAGGGAGGACCCAGGATGGCCTTGCAGTGTCTACATCAGCCGTGGGAGATGCTCCGCCGAGGGAAATCGACCTTGATGGCTGTGCAAACTCAAGGTGGCTCCGAGCACCTGAACGATGCAAGCCTCCACCAACACAAACCAACCAAGAGCACGGGCTTGTCGGCTTGGGGCGGGTTCTCAGAAAGGTGTCAGGTCTGCAGAGTTGTATGTCCTCGTCTCTCACATGATCACAAGCTAACATTTGTCCCGGTTTTTCAAACACATCACTGCCCTTTTCTGTTATGGTTTTACAGTGCTCCACCAAGTGGGTG
Organism: Sciurus vulgaris; assembly: GCF_902686455.1. NCBI lineage: Eukaryota > Metazoa > Chordata > Mammalia > Rodentia > Sciuridae > Sciurus > Sciurus vulgaris. The sequence goes on from NC_136476.1 coordinate 66,624,051, forward strand.
TACATAACCACGGCTGCCTGTTCAGATGACTACTAATCAGCAGAGCTCAGATTTCAAACGAATTCACAGTAAACCCAGAGGAGGAAGAGGGAGCATGTGATCAAGGACAGGCACAAACAGGGCTGGGGCCCAGAGGAGCCCTGCTCTAGAGCAAACACACCAAAGATGAGTGGGCAGGAGCCGACAGGAAGGCACTAGACCAACACCCGGGCAAAAATGGCAAATCGGATGAACAGGAAACTGATGATAATTTGGGCAAAATCATCGGATTTACCGTTTTCTGCCTACCAGATGGAGCAAGCTTTTACACTGGAAAGGACGGACCTGGAGGCGGAGGTGTCCTCTGAGCACCTCCCAGGATCCACTGGGGCACTCCACACCTGCCATCCTCTTGAGTCCCACTCACATCAGGACCCAGCCAAGGCACCCTATGGGGAGTGGAGTCCAAACCAAGGGGCTCCTGACAAGGCGGGGCTCCTCCCAGACGTGCCTACTGTGTGATCTCTTCTTTAAAAATCGTGGTATTTTAAAACACCTAGGGCTTAAAGTTGGCCGCCTCAACCCTTCTGCTCTTCTTAAGAGTGGGAATCAGCGGCATTAATTACATTCACACAACGTTATGCAACCATCACCACTATTTCCAGAAACTTTTCATTACTCCAAACAGAAACTCTGTACCCATTAAGCAATGAGTCCCGATTTTGCCTCCCTGAACCTCCACCTTCTGCCTCTATGGATTTACCTTTCAGAGATCCCACAGAGGTGGAATCACAGAATATCTGTCCTTTGTCGGGCTTAATATTACTCAGCATAATGCGTTCAAGGTTGTTTCCTGTTTCAGCACCAATCAAGAATCCCTTCTTTTTTATGACTATATAATGTTAAATAAATCTGTCAGTAAACAACTTGTTTTTCTCTTTTGGCTGTTGTGGCTACTGCTGCAATGAACACAGGTGTACAAGAATCTGTTTGAATCCTTGTGTTCAATTCTGTGGAGTATATACTTGGGAGTGGAACTGCTAGACCATATGGTAATTCTATGTTTAGTCTTTTTTTTTGGGGGGGGGGCGGGTAGTAGGGATGGAACCCAGGGGCACTATACACTGAACTACATCCCCAGTCCTTTTCATTTTTTTCTTTTATTTTTTATTTTCAGACAGGGTCTTGCTAAGTTGCTTAGGGCCTCACCAAGTTGCTGAGGTTGGCCTCAAACTTGCAATCCTCCTGCCTCAGCCTCCTGAGTTGCTGGGATTAGGAATGTTTGCCACCATGCCGGGCTCTATGTTTAGCTTTTTGAGGACCCTAACTTTCCTACAGTGGCTGCACCACTTGATATTTCCACCAGCAATCTAGGAAGTTTCCTATTTCCCCACATCCTTGCTAAGACTTGCTTTATTCGTTTATGGCAGGTATGTACTGGTCTCTTTTCATGGCTTGGATTTGCACTTTTGAAACAACTAGTGATGCTGAGCATCTCTTCATGGGCTTATTGATCATCTGTACATCTTTAAAGAAATGTCTATTCAAGCTCTCTAACCATTTTTAAATTGGGCTTGTCAAGCGTTAGGAATTCTTTAAATTCAGAATATTAAACCTTTATCAGATCTATAATTTGAAATATTTTCTCTTACTCTGTAGGCTGTCCTTTCACTTTGATAGTCCTTTGATGCAAATGAGTCTGAACTTTGAAGTCTAATTTACCTATTTTTGCTGTTGCTGCTTATGCTTTTGATGTCTTATCCAAGAATCCACTGCTAAATCCAAGGTCATGAAGATGTATTTACCCCCTCTTTTGTCTAAGAGCTTTATGGCTTTAGCACTTATATTAGGCCATTGATCTATTTTAAGTTAATTTCTGCATGTAGTACTGCAGGCTGGTCTGCACCTTTACAAGATCAGCAGCCGGCCCGCCTCCACCCCACCACAGACAGACCCAGTGCCCAGCTCACCCAGCAGGTGATCAGTGATTCACTGCAGTATAATCCACGCAGGGAGAGCCATGGGGCACACTCCCTCAGTCCACCTGCTTCTCCTGACTGCTGCAAGACCACCGCAGCTGGCTGAGACACTCTCCACAACGAAGAAGCAACCCCGACAGGTCGGACATGTGTACCAGTAATGTCACTTACGCACTCCTATTAGTTAATTTAAAATGACCCATGATTGAACGAGTGTCCCTAACTAATAACAGGAGGAAGAGTCCCAGCCCAGGAAAGCTCACTGTGCCCTTGCCAGTCTCCTGACTGTTCCTCACTGTGAGGATGAGGAACCCAAAAGGCAGAGTGAGGGAGGGGCTCAGGGGTCACCCACGTAGAGAAGCAGCAAGAATATATGAAGTTGGTCTGAAGTGCTTTGAATAGCAGGGGTGGCCCTTGGGGGTGGGAGGCGTGAACTCCAGGTCCTACATCCACTCCACGCATGACACAGGGCCTTGCATGGCCTGGCTCTGGCCACCTCTGTCCTCACCATGCACCCACACTCACCATGCTCAGCCTCGCCACTCCCCAGGCTGTTCCCAGGTTGTGCCAGGCTCCTACCATCTCAGGTGTCCGCACATGCTGTTCCCTCTGCCTGGAAGGATGTTCCCTCAGGTACAACCTGGCTCTCTCCCTTGCTTCCTTCCTGTGTCTGCTTAAATTCTACCTATCAGTTCGGCCTTCCCTTCCCACATCACTCTTCCTGGCCTGACTCAATTAACCATTTGTTGCCCATCTCCTCCTGATTCCCACATCCTTCCCCCACCACACACATACACGAATGTAAGCTCGGTAAAGCCTGGACTTTATCAGTGACCTGCTCACTCCCCAGGACCCAGAGCAGTACGGAGCTCCATAAGTGTCTGCAGGACGCGGGATAATGGGTAAGACACACCCAGCCTGTACCTTATTGCCCAGCAGCAGAGGGAAGGCAGGAGGCCCCATAAGCACAGGCGGGTGCTGCCAGATCCTGCGGCATGGGGGTGCCAAGTTTACTCCTGGACCCACGGGCTGGTGGGACTCCTGGGCTGTGACACGGACAGAGAGAGCTGGAACATCATGTGCAGTCAAACAGGCCCACACATAGCTGTCAAGCCCAAGGTGCAAGCAGCGGCCACTCTGTTGACTTGGCCACAGAAAATGAAGACTACCCACTGGTGCTTAATAAATGTTTGTGAAACATACACACGAATGAAGGCTCAACCCAGGCGCAAAGGGCCTTCGCTGAGAAGGCCTGCGTCAGCGCTGACACAGCCTCACTGGGAGGTGCTGTGACTGACCCCATTCCCAGGGACCTACCGTCAGGATATCAGACGGGAAAGAGTCTTATTTGCAAAGATTTTTCTCCCCAGCTCCATTGATCACATTAGAGATCACAAACAAAAAAGCTGACCGCCAACTTTAGCGGGCCCCTTAAGTGAGATGTAAAATAACCATAAGGAAACTTCAAAATGATATGGAAAGTGATAGGAATATTAAGAAAAGCTGGTTAAAAAATCACATCCACAGTATGGCCAGAGGAATTCGAAAACATACAGACAGGGGTGACATTTCTACAACGAGCCATAATGAGTTTAAAGAAAACCAAACTGACAGAACTATTAAAAAAAAAAAGTGGCCACCAGAAGCTTTATGGGCGCCCAGGGTACTCAAGGGCTTCACCCTGGCCCTGGACTTCACTCTGCATACCACAGGCAGCATCCTGCCTGCACCTGACCTGCTTCCTGCTCCTGGGGCTGGGCCCCAAGCACCTGGTCCCGCAGCCCTCCCGACTCTGCACTGATCCTCCTGGATCCCAGCTCCTCATCTGCAGAGGCCCGCCTCCCACTACCTGCCCATCCCAGCTCTGCAGCTGTGGGCAAGTGGCTGAGCCTCTCTGAGACTCCACCTATTCCTCAGGGAAGAGGCTGAGTGTGCCCCCTGGCCCTGAGCACGGAGGTTTGTGAGCCTGCCCCAGACTGCTGCTGATGGCGCTGCCCTGAGGCACAGGGAGAATTTTTGATCTTCAGTGACCTGCATCTGAGCACTGTCCTCCCTCAAGGCAGTAGAAGCAGCTTTGCCCTAGGCCCTCAGATCGAGGTGCAGGCTCCTAGGCTGAAATCCTCATTCTGCCTCCCACCCCTGCCCCTGGCGGAAGTCTCCACTCCTGTGGAGAATGCACAGCCCCACATCCTCTGAAGCCCCTTGGACATTTCTGATGTTCCCACCTGAGGCCCTACTGACACCATAGTCCAGTGTCTCCCTGGCTCACTGCTGGGCTCTCCTGCCCGCTTTTGGTCAGAGCACACTCACATCCTTCTTAAAATTCTGCATTTTTTCTAGTCCCACTCTTTAATACTTTGGGTGTGGCCAGGCTCTGACGCAGGCTCCCAGGGAAGTACATAAGAGGCTGGCTGAGGCCCCAGCACTCTGGGAACTCAAGGGCTAGTGGGACAGAAATAATCACCTTTCAGTGTGGTGAGTGCTGCGACGGCAGAGGAGCCATTGCTGCTGCTGGGTTCCGTTAGTCCAGGGTACCACCCAGCCCAGCCCAGGGTGGAAAGCACCATTTTCTAAGGAGAATCTAACTGCGAAGCTAGACCCAGGACGAAGCACCAGTCAGCAAAATCAGATCGCCCATACTGGATCCAAAACTCCTGGGAACTCTTCTCACCATCACAGTTAACTCCAACTGCACCTGCAGGCTCCAGACCTAGGTCCACCTGTCCCTCCAAGATCTCTCCAAGGAGCCAAGATAAGACTGGGCTTACCGTAATCCCTCCATATCAGCTCTTTGGCTTTCTACAGCTTCAGTCACCTGTGGTTAATTGGGTCTGAAAATATTAAATGGAAAATTCCAGAAATAATTCAAAGTTTGGTGTGTGTGTGTGTGTGTGCGCGCGCACGCGCGCGTGTGTGTTTCTGGGGATCAAAAGAACTCAGGATTTACATATTAAACTTGATCACAGGTATGTACGTTCAGGAAAAGACCGTACACATAGGATTCAGTACTCCCCCTTCTCTCCTTAAGTCTCCCCACCATAAATCATTCCAGACCAACGCCACTCAAAGGGGAGTCTGCAGACCAGCGGCTCCAGTCTCACTGAGTGCTTGCCAGACATGCAGACCTGCAGGTCCCACTCAGGCCTCTAGAACCGACTCATCTGGTATGCACGCTGGGGTGGGTACTCCGACTGCCCCAGTCTTTGGCTTCCTCCTCTCCACTCTGTTAGCAGTTGCCATCTTTTGGCCCCTTCGACATCCACACGGTGAACTAATGCCAACCTCCAGGGTGTCCGCCCACAGGCGGCACTTCAGCCCTGCCCTGCCCAGGCAGCGTGCACAAACCACAGCTCTCTCCATCTCCAAGACCGCTGGCTCAAGCAGGGGACAGATGTCACATGGCAGGAGGTGGCTGACAACCAGCACTGCCTGAGTCATCAGCACGTGCCACTGTGTCACCCTGGAATCTGTGTGCAACCTGGTGAGGTGGAGGTGCCACGATTGTTCCTGTGTGGGATGTGGGGCCTGAGACCCTGCGGGGCTCAACACAGGCCACAGAGTGAGTTGGGCGGTGGGGCACGCGATGGTCTGGGCTTCCAACCTGTGCATGGAAAACACCAAGTAGCACACCTGGCAGAGCCGACTCCATGGGGCAGAGCCTTCGCACTGAGCTGGGCATGTACATTTTAAGTGAGGGGCAGTTCACTGGCTGGTACCTAGACAGAGGGAGGAGTGCACCCGAAGTGGGAGAGGCCAGGTGGCGAAGGCCTGCAGCGGCAGACTTAAGAGTCAGGAAGGCGGTGACGTTTTTGAACAGTGGTCCAAATCACCAGTCTCCTTCTCTGACATCCATCCCGTTCCCTCACCCTACACACCTGATTCGTCACCACTTGGCACTTGCTCCTCTCCTCCAGGTGTTGCAAACAATCAGACAGACTCCCAGGTGCAAAGGCCCCATCTGCTGCCAGCTCAACCTTGCTCAGTCCTCACCTCCAAAACCCCTCCCTCTTGGACCAGAATGAAGCCCACCTCCTGGGGAACCCCAGGAATGTCTGGTTTTCCCTCAACAGGTTACTCAGCCGCACAGCCTTATTAAGAGTCCCCCAACAGGCCTGATGTGACCTCCATACGGCCCCGTATCCTCTCCCTCTTAAGCACTACCCCAGAAGGATTCCCTGCCAAGTCCTGTCTTCCCACCTCAAATCCTGTTTCCAAACTCATGTCCTCTGGTCCCTTTCCCCCAACAGCTTGAGAAGCCTCTTTCCCTTGATGCACTGGGCCCTGGAGGACAGGGCTGAATATGAGACCCTCTGCCCTGAAGCCCCTCACAAAAGAGCGCCCCTGTCCAGAGAAAAGAGTCTCATAAGCTACAATCCCACCCCAGTCGCCAGTGATTTCTTACTCTTTGAAAATTCTTTCAACTCTTTAAAAAATTTCTTTCAATAGCAGATAATCATGCAAGAAGGAATCTGCCTTTATGATTGAAGTCATTTAAAATCAACTTTATAGAAAACAACAACAAAAAAAATCATAACACAAAACTTAAAAACTCTTATACTATCAACAGATGGAACACAGGTCTGCAGAGCTCTGTGAGACGCTGATGTGTCCTGGAGTCCGGCTGCTCCACCTGTGGACCCCATCTCGGCATGAGCGGGGAACCTGCTGGAAACAGCGCTGGGCCCACCCTACCCCTGCTGAATGTGCACCTGCAGTTTAACACCCAAGCTGGGGAAGCCCTGGAAGGCGGGGCAGCCCTGGCTTAGAGCGATGCCTTGCAGGGAAAGATGGGGAAGAAAGGTCGGACAGAGAGGCGGTCCAGTGCTTTTTCAGGGCAACATGAAGAGGGGCATGAGGGCCTACTAGTGACCGTAAGCAAAGGCAGAGGCAAATGGGAGAGGCTGTGGGACAAAAGCCAGTTTGGGGAGGGGTGGAAAAGGGGGGCAGGCTGGAGGAGGCATGTGAGGCTGACTTTCCAGTGCAGGTATGGGGGAGGAGAGAAGGGTGCGTTGGGATTTCTAGGCTGGAAGACCATCGCTAACACAGCAGTTGTTTTTAAGAAAGAAGGTGACGAGTCTGTTGTAGGTTTGGGGACACTCAGGGGGACAACGTTCAGAAGTGATGTCCAGAGAACTAGAAATGCCTAGAGAAGACCAGGCCGAAGACACGGACATGGCAGCCCCTGACGACAGAAATGGACGCACTGACCTAGCATGGCCTACAGGACAGTAAGATCAGAGGACCAAGGAACCAACAGCGCAGGAAGAGCCCTTAAGGAGGCTGGGGCCTGGAGGGAGAGTGGCATCACAGGAGCCCTGGCACCAAGGGACCAAATAGGCTGACACATGAGAACCTGGCGCTGGTCTTAACAAGTAAGCGGTCCCTGGCCATCTCCGTAAAGGGAGTGTCAGTCAAGTGGCAGGAAGGGGAAATCTGGTGGCTGTGGGCTGCAGGGGAGGCTCAGGCTGCTACACAAATACCTCAACATCCCACCTGAGGTTTTAAGTGTATCTAAATGATCTCTCTCTGCACACCCACGCTTGTGGCAGCTTGTGCACAATACGCAGAAGGCAGAAGCAGCCCAAGTGGCCCAAGTGTCCGTCGACTGATACATGGATCAACAAACATACCACGTAGATACGTAACTGGAGTACTATTCAGCTAGAAGGAAGAAAACTGAGCCTGTAAGACAGGCTGAGTGAAATCGACAGACAAAAAAGGACAGTGGACCATTCCACTCACACGAGGCATTTACTGAGGCAGGAAGTGGAAAGCAGTGGCCAGGAGTTGGGGGAGGGAGGAATGAGATGTGACCATTTATTTAAGGGACATATAGTTTGCATTCTGGGAGACCCGGAGAGTTCTGCAGACCAATGGTGGTGACGATCACACAGCAGTGTGAATGCACTTAATCCCACTGAACCACGATGAAATGATAAACCTGTGTGCCTTTCACCAAAAATTTAAAAATTGTATCTTTCCTCCATTATAGGGATAAAAACTTGACTCCTGGAACTGAATGGCAGGAGCAAGTCTTTAACAGCTGCTCTAGACCAACCCTCCAGGGGGCAAGGTGGAGGAAAGGATGGGGCAGGGACCTGAGCGAGAGGCTGGCAGGGGGTTAGTGGAGGGTAAGCTGAAGTCAGAGACATTGGTTTTTCTCAGATTAGAAGGAAGGACAGAAGGGCCAGAAAATGAAAAGGAACAAGTGGAGGTGAGGGGGGGTCCTCAGAAGCCTTCCAGCATCACAGGGAATTGGGGGAGGTGGTGAGGTCACCTGGGCAGAGCAGGAAGGATGCGTCAGCTGATGTGAGAGCCAGGTGGGAGCCAGGAGGGAGGACCGGATGGACAGCAGGGAGGGCCCAGGTGGCTGAGGCTGCAAGGCACTGAACACATTACCTGTAGCCAGCACTGGGGAGGAGGGGGGCATCCTCAAAGGACAGCCCCTGTGCCAGCCACTTCCTGAGAGTTGACAGAAATGCAAATTTTCCAGCCCCACCTGAGGTTCTGTTTCAGACCAACAGAATCAGCAGCTCTGGGAGTGGACACAGGGGCCCAGCACAAGTCCTTCAGGAGGTTCCAACGTGCTCAAGTTTGAGAAGCACTCTTACAGAATAAGGAGTTTCAATGGAAGGTATAATCTTTTTAATACGAAAATTTTTTTTAAAAAAGGGCTGGGGTTGTGGCTCAGTGGTACAGTGCTTGCCTAGCATGCATGAGGCACTGGGCTCGATCCTCAGCACCACATAAAAATAAATAAAATAAAGGTATTGTGTCCATCTACAACTAAAAATATATTTTTTTAAAACAGCCTAGGAACTTCTACATAAAACAAGAAATGCATAACAGCTTCAATACCAACACACTGTATTTTCCTAGCAAGGAAAGGGTAGGAACAAAATAAGAAAAATGTATACCCTGTCTGATCTTGGGTGAGATCTAGAAACCCATAATCTGGGGGCTGGGAACTCTAAGACGTGGGTACCACCCCTGAACTGCCACAGGCCAACTGCCCATCTTTGGGTATGCCACATCCTTTTCGGGGCCTTAGGTTGCCCAGCTATAAAAAGAAGAAAAGGTTTTTCTAAAGTCCCTTTCAGTTCTCACACTGTGTGACACTCTGTCCTATAAAAAATGACCCCTAACTAAATGCTATTACCTGTGCCTGGGAGGGCAAGTACATTTTTAAGTAGTAAAATCTAATGGCATGACTAACTAGAAAGCCGCTGCACCGTTCCCAAGGCAGTGCACTCTAAGAACTGAACGTTCTGCATTAACTGGCTCCTCCAACAAAGCCGCTGGGGCCTAGAGTTATAAAAACACCCTACTGCCCTGGACAATATCCTTGAGGTCCACGTGACTGGGATGCTTCCCAGAAAGTGGCTCCACATCTTCACATCCTCATGCTACCACACTTCTTAACCCAGGAAGTCAGGGTTAGCGTTTTCCTCTAAGCCAAAAATGAATTAAATAGCCTGGCTGCACAGATCCTGGAGCCTGACCCTGACCAGCGTCTGCACACTTGACAGTACAACCCCCGACTTCCTAATAAATGGCCCCAGAGTGACCTGTCACCAGGATCTTTCAGGGTTGGTCTCCTGCCTTGTTTCTCCACATCCAAGTCCCTGTCTGCACCAGCTGGTTATCTAATGCCCATCCTCTTGTACACAGTGAGGCTCCAGACTCTCCCGACCGGAGACAGGGAGGAGCACGGTGAGGGCAGGGCTGCAAAGAGGCTGGAATGGCGGGAGCAAGCTGGAGAGGGGTGCGTCCAGGGTGCAGGTGCTACAGAGGTGTGGGACCAAGCCACCAACACTGGGCCCACGAGCAATGCCAGGGAGACGGGGAGATGGATGACTGTTGTCTTCATCCAGGTGGAGGATTCCTGGTGCTGGAGGTCTTCCAATCTGCCGCCTCAGCACTGATCCTAAGCTCGAAGACACACCTGATCTGCCAAGGGCAGCCCCGGCTGCGGTCCTCCATCACAGGCAATTATTAATAGCACTTCCCTTCATTCTCAAAATGTTCTGTTTGGATGAAAAAGTCTAGATACCTTATTCCTGGGCAGCTAAGCCTTTGAAGTTAGAGGCGCAGTTAGAAAGGGCTGCTCAGGCTGGGGAGGGGACTCATCAAATGTTCTCCTGGTCTCTGAATCCCCCCACCACCACCACCAAGCCATCCTCCAGCGTCTGCGTCTGCTTGTACACCTGCGAGGACAGAAGGCTCACCATCTCCTGAGGAAGCCTCTCTCGGTGGGGAAGGCTTTGTTAGAAACTATTTACATTTGATTGCAACAAATAACAACATCCTTCAGCAAGGAAAGGGGAAGAGATGGGGGAAGCCAGAAACCCACCAACTCTTCTGCCACTCCTTCCACCTCACCTTCTCCTCACTTGGCACCACTCACTCAGTGCACTGGCTGGTCCAGGCACTGTGCTTGGCACTGGGGACACAACGGTGAGCTGGACCAGGCAGCCCCAAATTAAGGGGCATGTAACCAAATAACGGACTTACGCTCTCCAAAAATGTCCAGGTCATGAAGGACGAAGAACCGTTGAAGAACCAAGGTTGAAGAACCGTTTCAAGGAGACCAAGGGAACATGGTAACTGAATGCAACACCCACTCACAGTCTCTGTTACAAAAAGGACATTAGTAGGATGACTGGCACGACTTGAGGACGGGCTACAGGTTAGGTCACAATATTTACTGCAATGACGTTAATTTTGTGATTCTAAAATGCGTACTGTAGTTACATAAGAGAGTGCCGTCGCTTTTTAGGAAAGACATTAAAGGAGAGAGGAAGAGCCTATCAGTGATCCTCAAATGGTAGGAGCAAAAACATCTACGTGGAAGGAAAAAGATAAATGGGACAAAATGGTAATGGGGGGGATCTGGATGAAGAGGACAGGGGAGCCCTTTGTTCTATTCTTGTAACTTTCCTGTAAGTCTGAATTAGGTCAAAATAAAAAGTTAAAAGGAAAAAATACAGGCTAGAGAAAGTTTAAAAAGAGAGAGATCCTGCCTTTTCAGAGCTCACACATAGGCGAGGAGACAGGTACTAATACAAATAATTACACTAATTAACTGCAAAATTGCCACTATGCACAGTACTGTCAAGGAGAGTGCTCTGGTGGCATGAGCGTCGTTTAACCCACATCAGGAAGGTGAGGGGAGCTAAGTGGCTTCCCGGCTCTCTCAGCCCCCAGGGCAGGAGCACAGTGAGGCGGAGCTGGGGAGACTGGGCCAGAGTACCCAGGATCTGAGGGAGACGCCAAGGAGATTCGCTTTGTCTTCATTCTGAGAGCAACAGGAAGTGCTCAGAAAGACCCTTGGCTGCAGAGAGAGAACAGACTGGAAGGGGAGAGGGCAGGGAGGCCACCATGAAAGTCAAGTGTGACAGCTGCCTCCAGGAGCATCCTACATTCCTGCTGCTCCCTGACACTCCAGCTTTCTGTGATCACCAGGTACACATTTGCCAACCCAGCAGGGCAGGGGCTGGGGGAGAGTGGGCTTGGGCTGCCCCTTCCCCTCTCCAGGTCATCAGCAGTGAGTGGTCAGGGGTGGAGGATGGAGCTGGTTGCTGCCTCGCTCACCCAGAGCCTCTGGCAGGGTACAGAAGACAGGTCTCCACACCCCACTCCCAAGTCAAGTGCCGCTCATCAACACAGCTCCCAGCCAGCCTTTGTGGTCCCGCCTCTTGATCATTCCTCAGTCCCGAGAACCAAGACCCATGGCCCTGAAGCCCCGGGATTAAGCCGAAGTGCACAGAGCCCTGTAGCTGACACTCAGCACTGAGCAGGACCCAAACACTTGTCTGGGATCCTTTTCTTTGTCAGTTTTTCATGGGTTATTAGCTCCTTTAAATAGTCAGTTTAGGGCTAGGGTAGTAGCTCAGTGGTAGAGCATTTGCTTTGTCTATGTGAGACCCCGAGTTCGATTCCCAGCACGCAAAGAAACAATATCCAGCCAGTTTTGAGAAAACAGGTTCTATGACAATACTCACTTTACAGATAAATGATCTGGGTAGGGACAGACACGGGTTCGAATCTTGGCTGCTCTGCTTATGATCCCTGTGCCCTTTGGGGGTCATGGTTCTCAGGCTATGATGTGCACCCTTCACAGTCTATTTTCTTACTCCATCTGTCAAATGGGGTTGCTAGGCATGAGCAAGATTTGGGGGCTAGAAAGCACCCTTTGTTCCCTTTTGGGGCACCAGAGGACAAATGCAGAAAATTCACTCCGAACTACACACTGCATAAACATTTGCTAAAAGCTGTGTATCCTGACAAATCATAAGACCTGAATTTTCCAGCACTATCCCAGTTGCAAAATCCTCTGTCCTAACTTTCCACATAAACCATCAAAATGTCTCAAAAATTCCACTCTCTCAGTATCCAAACACCTCCTGGGCCTTCTCTTGTACAGAGCAGCAGCACGTTCTTTTTTGGACTACCCATCCCAGTCTCTGGTTCAGAAAATGCAGTCAGCAGAGCACTGCTGGGCCCCTGAAGGAAACGGGGTCAGGGAGAAAAGTCTGTAGCTGTCAGCAGGGCCTCATTCTCAGAACTGGCTCTTCCCTGGCACAGCAGTCAGTAACTACGGTGACCAACATCACTTGCAGAGGGACACATTGTAGGTAGGTGAGTCTGCCCCCACCTACCTACTTACCAAGCATGTAGGGTTAAAGGCATAAGTTAGTGTTTGGAAAGCACTCGGAACAGGGCCCAGCAGCCAGGGAGCACCTTATTAGTGCTAAATAGGCAAAACCAGAGCATCCTTGGCAGAAGTTGACCCTGCTTTAAAGACAACCAGAGGTGTAGCTCCCATCCTGGGGACTGCAAAAAGAACTGGCACTAACCCCTGAGCTGGGCGAGGCCCACTGTGCATAGAGATGGGGGAACACCCCGACTACAGGAGTGGGGTCCTGCACCAGTGCAGGTCAAGAGGCTGGGCTTGAGCCAGCACACTGGTGCACAGGTCGAGTCCCAGCTACGCAGGAAGCTGAGGTGGGAGGACTGCTTGAGCACAGGAGTTCAAGAGCAGCCTGGGCAAAAATAGCAAGACCCTACCTCAAAAGCAAAGAGGTTGGGCTTGGGATGAGTCAGAAGGCCTAAAATATAAAAAGTCTCATAGGCTGGGGACACAACTCAGTGGCACAGCACTTGTCTAGCCTGTGCGAGGCCCTGGATTCAACCCCAAAGCACAACAAGCAAGATCTCTTCACGCCTCTGCATCTCTTCCTGCCATTCTGTCCACCCTGAATGCCATCTTTTTTTTTTTTTTTTAACTTTCAAGGCTTAATGCGAATGCCACCAACTCCCTGTGACATTTCCTGATGCTCCTCAAAATGAATGGCTACCTCCCCTAGCCCCCTAGTGTCCCTTGCATCTGGTGTAATCCCGCTTCAAAGCAATTCTCAGATGGATGGATGGAGGGACGGACGGATGGAGACACACCCACACACAGTGTCACAAATCCTCCAAAGGCAGGGATCAGCTTTCATCTCTGCAGGCCTCTGGCCTGACACATAGTATAGACTCAAAAAATGTCTGTATTTGTTGTTGACTCTGTGCTCCCAGCTGGTCTTAGAATACCCAGTTAATGTGGAGGGTTCAGGTGGGTACAAGCAGAAGCTCAGGTGTCAGAAGTCATGGTCAGCTCAGATTTCAGCCGGGGCCTACCAACAGCTTCACTCAGTCTCCTCTGCAGCCCAAGGAAAGGAGATACCTGTATGATGGGAGGTTGAGGTCACCAGGGCCCAGACAAGAGCAGTGCAAGTGACCTGGTCCTGCCCCATCTGAGTTAGAGTTGGAAGGAAGAGCGGATGCCTGGGGGCTGCCCTGCCCGACAGCCAACGTATGGTCACATGCCTTTGGCACTGTATCCCCTGCTACAGACCCTGGGAAGAGTTGAAGGATCAGCCCTGCTTTCTAGGAACTCACTCTCTTGTGGCAGGACAGTGAGCCCTAGGATTAGGTCAAGAGGAGTTCTCCCCTGAGGGGGAGGGAGGGACCACAAATCACTGATCCCTCTCAATCTGCTGCCAGGCACTGAGAATTTGGGAGGGAGGGGATATGGCACCCTGCTCCCTCCAATACACAATGCTGGTCCCCTCTAGTAGGTTACATCCATTCCAGAAAAGAGCACCCCTTTTGTGCACAAGGTGACAATTAGTCCTCTCACTCTGGTCCTACTCCATCTTTTGTAGCTCAACTTCCACACCTACAAGGGAATGGGGGGTGGGGAAGTCAGCAGGCCTGGGCAGCAACCCTTCTACTTCACAGTGAAAGATCAGAGTTGGTTTCAAACCAGGGATGGATTACCATCTTGGGACTCCAACTTCTTTCTTGGGTAAGAGTTGTCTATGAATCTTGCCTCCTTTACCAGGTCCCCAACACATGAAGACCGTTAAAAGCTACCAAAATACCTCTGGTGTAACAAACAAAATGAATGCTCAGAGATGGAGGAGTGAGCAGTGTGGGATCCTGAATCTGCTCTTTCTCCTGCCCTAAGCTTTCCGCGAGGGCATACCCTGGGTCTGGCTGGCCTGAACTGCAGGGAAGCCCATCCAGGCACCCTGGATTTGTTGAGGACTGGTCCAATTCTGTAGCCCCACCCAGCGCGGCACCTGCCATAGAAGCAGCTCAATCAATGGAGCTGTTCTAAAATGTCTTTAGTAACTTGACCTTTTACAAGCCCCGGCTAATGTCTAATTTGCATATAGGAGTCCTTTTTAAGAGAAGGCAAATCACCAGAGACAACCAGGATCGATACAGCGTATTAGGCACGTTTTATTCTACTCTCTCCACAAATTGGTATTCCATTAACTGTATGTGGGATTTATGAGAGCTCACTATAAACTAGAATATTTAACTAGCACAGCCTACTCTCTCCCAGATAATGGCCTCCTGTTGTTAATTTTCAACTAGTCAATCTCAGAAAGGTTTCCAGCTTCCAACATACTCTACATCCTGATTTAATCAAGCAGAAAGTCATCCAAGTGAAGGCCTCCATGCAACAAATGGCGGCTGAATGCACAAGAGAAAGACTTGGCCTCAGACCCAGAAGAGTTGCGTTACTGCCCAGTCGTGCCACATAGTATGTAGCTGGCTGCTCAGAGCCTCAGTTTCCTCCTCTGTGAAATGGGAGTGACACCAGCCTTGTGGGGGAGTTGTAAAAGTTAGATGATACTGATACTCTGTACAGCTCTAGAAGGTGATGCACAGATTACTATCATAAATGCACAAGATGAAATTCTCAAATAACTCAGGCTAATGTCAGAAAACAGGGATTATCTAAATTGGCAGTTTCAAAGGAGAAGGAGGAGACATTTTGCCCCCAAGGGACATTTAACAATGTCTGGAGACATTTCTGGTCGCACAACTGGGAGAGGTATTGCCACTGCAATCTACTGGGTAGAGACCAGGGATGCTGCTAAACGGCTACAATGCATAGGACAGACCCCTAAGAAGAGAATTATCCAATCCCACAATGTTGATTGTGTGAGGTTGAGAAATCCTGATCCAAATAATCAATTAAAGTTGGGCCTGGGAGCTTTATAGAACAAAAATCTTCCTAACCAGGCTTTACTTTCTCAAATCATCTGCTTAAACATTTGCAAGATGGATCATCTTGCAAAACAGTTCTTTTGTAAGTGAAGCCAAACTGCCAACTTCTGGAGTTTCTGAATGCATAAAACTGCTTTTAAAAAAGATGCTCTCTGATTACACTTCAGGAAATTGTTTTTCCAAAGCCTCTGCGTTCAGCAGAAGTTCTCCTGGGCACAGACAGGCCCCGAAGATGCTTTTCTAATTCTAATTTCCTGGTGAAATGGGAGCCACGAGGGTCTCTAAATGAATTAAATTCACATCACGCCAACTGCTCGCTTGCTTTGTGCCGGGCACTGAGCCAAACACCTCCACATAATTTATCCCACTTAATCCACCAACAACCCAGTGAGGTGGGCATTATTACCGGCTGTTTGCAGGGGAGGAAATGGTGGATCAGAGAGGTTAAACGACTTGCCCAAGGACACCAGCTGGCCAAGGGGGAGCCTGAACACAGGTCTCCAGTTTCCAAGCCACAGGCTCTTTCCACCACCTCGGGAAACCCAGGTGTCAAGTTATCTCAACTTCCCATTAATTTTTAAGGCCACCGCAACTTCTCAGTAAGTTTGGGTGGCAGACACGGGAATTTCCGGGGAGCTGGGCGCTCTCACGTACACGCCCCCACGGCAGCTGTCTCACCGCAGTTACCTGATAAATCATTCCATATCGCCCGCGGAACGGGAGGGTTTATTGGCGCTGGGGTTCGTGCCAGGCCCAGGAAATGCCATCTTTGAAAGCCGAGAGGCGGATTCGCCCCGGGGCCGAAGTCTTGCGGCCGCCGCCGGCTCGCTGCCCCCGCGCGGGGCGCCCCTGGGCGCCCGGAGCCAGGGTCGCGGCGGCGCGGGACCCTCGGGCGCGCGGGCACCGGGCTCCGCGGGTTGCGCCGCCCCGCTCGGCCGGAGCGCACGCCCACGCCCGCCGCGCCGCGTCCCGGACGCCCGCCCCGGCCCCGCCGCGCCCGGCCGGGCCCCCGCCCCGCGCCCCGGCCCCGCCAGGTGAGCGCGGCGCGGCGCCCCCTCCCCGCCCCGACGTGGCGCCGGGACCCTGCGCCCGCCGCGCCGCCCGCCCGCGCGTCCGCCGCGCGCCCGGGGACGGTGGGGGCGGGGCGGCGCCGAGCGCGCCCCCAGCCCCGCCGTCCGCGCCCTGCCCGCGGCCCGCTGGGGTCGCGCCGGCCCCTACCTGCAGCATCCGGGGGCGCGGGGCGCCCAGGTAGGTCGCGCGTGCGGGCGGCGCGGAAGCTCGCTCGCGGCGCGACCTGGCCGCCGTCTGAGCATGCCCAGTGCCGCCCGCGGGCGGCTCCCGCCGGCCGGGCTGGCCGCGACGGGCCCGCGCGCCGGGCGGGGGGCGGGTGCCCGGGCCGGCCTGCGGGGCGCTCCCGCCCCTGCCCCGGGCCGCGCGCTCCGACGCGTCTCCCAGGACCACCTGGCACGGCCGCCGAGCTCAGGGCCGGCCCCAGTTCCCTGGCTCCTGCACGCAGACATTCATTCCTTTACGCATTTACTGAACACCTACTACGTGCCCGGCCCTCAATGATTTCATGCCGAGAAATGGCAAGTAGTTGGCGCTTCTTTAAAACAAGAGAGGTGGGTCTTACAGGACGAGTCAGTGGCTGAAATAGGGTCCCGCTGATTCCCAGTCCGGTGCTAGTCCGGTTGCACTAGTGAGCTTCCCGGGTGAAACCTTCCCCTGGCTTGCGGGGGGGCCCCTACCAGATCCGTGTTGCTAATTGACTCTTAAGCCTCCTCTCACACCTGCCTTCCTCCAGCTCCTGGAGCACTTTTCTATTCATCAGACATTCAAGGGCTTGACCAGCCTCAGGACATTTGCACATGTCTGTCCCACTGCAGGACGCATTGCCCGCTTTTCACATGTCTGACGCCTCCCACTTGTGCATATATCCCCTCATTGGAGAGGCCTTCCCTGTCTACCTTTCTAAATTGGCCCTCGACTATTTTCTTAAAAGCATTTGTCACTATTTATCCATTCAACAAATACTGAGCCCCTGCTCCCGTTTCTCACGTGCAGTTAACAAATAGACAAAACCCTATCCCAGGGTTAGGGGTTGTGAGAAGGGAGACCCGGCGACAGATAAAGAGCAAATTAGCAAACGATGTAGCCTATGAAAGGTGATAAGTTCTTTATGGGAAAAGAGCCAGGTGAGAAGGCTTGCGAGTGGAGGTGGTGCAATTTTCAATGAGGCGGTCAGATCAGGTCCTTGAGCTGATGGAGGAGTCTGATCAGGTGGCCGGATCGGGTGACACTGAGAGGTGACATTTCAGCCACTCAGATAAACGGGAAGAGCATTCCTGGGAAGGAAACCAGCCAGTGCAAAAAGCTGAAAGCGCAAGACGGCTTAAGGAACAGCGAGGGAACAAACTTTGGCTTTTCCTGATGTGCTCACTTCTTCAGGTGTGTCCCCCTCTGGACGTCAGTTCTGGGGCTGTGGCTCTGCCTTTCTGCTGCAGTGACCGAGGCCCTTCAGCAGCGCTTGGCACAGTGTGAATATGTGTTGAATGAATGCGTGAACTAAAGGATGGAGAGATGGCTGGGACCCCCGGTCCCGATCCAGGTACCCAAGGTCTAGGGAGCCATTTGTCCTGGAGCCATGCGGAGACCCGGGCAATGCCGGATATCCCACTTTAGTCCCTGTCACCGTGTCACACGTCCCAGGGTAGCGCCACTGCAGCGGGTGCCGCCCGGGCGTCGCGTCGGGGGAATTCCGACGGAGCGGGAGTCCCTCGGGCAGCGATGCGGGCGCCCCGCCCTGGTCCGGCGGGATCGCCGGCAAAACCTGGAGCCGCAGAGCCTGCCCAGCACTGCTCGGACCGGCGAGGAGCGCACTGGGCATGCTCGGAGCCGGGCGGGGCCGAGCTCTGGGAAGGAGGAGGCCTCTGGAGGGCCGGCGACGCCCCACAGAGCTCCACCTGGCCCTTGGTGGCTCGCTCTTCCGCCCTCTCTCAGGAGCAGCTGGGGAACTGCCCCCCCACCCCCCGCGGCAAAGTGCGGTGAGAAAACAATTCGGAGTTGGTTAGCAGACCGCATACTTTATCCATTTCCAGCTGCTGTGGGATCTGAGACAAGCGCCTTTCCTTCTCTGTGCCTCAAGTAATATGAATACCCACGTCTTCATCTGAATTAACAGGAACTTGTTTAGTCCACTTTAAAGGTTTTTGTTTTGTTCTTTTGGTGCTGGGGAGTGAACCTAGGGCCTTGCACATGCTTAGCACTCAGCTGCAAATTTTACTACAAAACCCAGCCCCCCAAATCCCTTTCGCAGTTATTCATCATCCTCAGACCAATTTACCACCTGTCGAGATGAGAAGACCGAGGTTACAGGCATGCGAGTTCCTGAGTTGTCCTAATTTTGCAGTCCACTAGACTGAAACCATCTTTCTTTTCTTTCAGCAATGATTACCATAAGCAGTGTTCTCAATTTCGAGCTACAAGTATCTGTACACCTGAAGGAAAAGACCTAATTTTTTTTTTTTTTTTTTTTTTTTTGAATCATGCATTTCAAATTCCCACAACAGAATGAAAGGGTATTTCCCAAATTGGAAACTAAGTGCTCAACAGTAGAGGCATGACTGTCAGGTTAGGGTATATTCGTTGAAATAATAACTTTTACACAGAGTTAGAACATGCTGCGCCAGGAAATCTTTGGGAATGTGATGAGTGAAAAAGTTGAGTAGATAAGTGTGTAAAGACACTCCGGAGGCTAAGGCAGGAGGATCGGGAGTTCAAAGCCAGCCTCAGCAAAAGCAGGGTGCTAAGCAATTCAATGAGACCCTGTCTCTAAATAAAAATAGAAAATAGGACTGGGGATGTGGCTCAGTGGTCGAGTTCCCCTGTGTTCAATCCCTGGTATCCTGTCAAAAAAAGATGACCTAGACACATGACCAAGCCTAGGAGGAAATAGAAGAAAGAATCAAGTCTGATTTTTTTCAGTAGTAGGGTTATTTTTTCAAATGTATCTAAACTCTTTAAGTTGATTCATGCCATAGGTAATGTTTTGTTTGCTATAATAAACATTTATAAGACCAAAATAAAATTTTTTGTTTTGTTAAGTCTAATAGTAACCACGACTCTGATCAAGTTCAAGTGTGGCTTGTGTGTTTTCTACACATTCTCTCTTCACACCTTTCCATGCTCACAGTGGGTGATTTTCAGCTCAGTTTTACTGAAGAGCAATCTCAGCCCTGTTCACAGCTGGGAACAGAAAGGGTCAGGATTTGAATGCAAGTTAAGTCTGAACTCAAAGCCAGGGAGTCAGGTTTCAAGGCCCACTGCCTCTGCGTGTAGTAGCTTGCCATGATAAGAGGATAAGAGGAGCCACATAGCATTTTGTTTTGTATCTTATTTTATTTTTACCTTATTTTCTCTATCCTTTGATGTGTTCATAGGTTACAGATTACCTTTAAATGCTCTGGTCTCCTGTTACTGTCTTATTCTTGGGACCAAAATGTTAAAAAGTCCATCCTTTTTAATCTGTTGCACCTGGAGAGACATAATGTTATTATCAGCAGAGACAGTGACCTTATATCAGAAGTTCCCAAACCTTATTCAGATGGGGTTTTTGGATGGACCCATAGTCTTTGGTTGAACATAGCCAAATCTAGAGCAAACTAGGCCAGGTTGGGAACAAGGCTACATGAAGTCCCAGATAACCAGGCTGGTTCAGACAGAACCCACATAGATGACCGTTCTTGGACAATAAGTTTGGCAGCAGGGTTGCCACCCAATGGAACCATGAACTTCTCAGGAACTCGCTGATAAGATGTAGAGCTGACAGCCTTTATCCTGTTTGCTGAGGCAAAGTCAGGGATCCTGGTCCTGCTGTTAAACTCCAAAACACTAGTCAGCTCTCCCTTTTCATCATACTGGTAGACCACCCAGAGATCCAGAAACCGTGAGACAACAACAACGAATCAAAGAGGGTCATTTCACTGGGCAGGAGGATAAGCCACAAGCTGAGCACGTCACCAGTAATGGATCAGATTCATACAGGAGGGATGGGAGATTAGGACTGAAACAGTCATTAGCAACATTCCCAGAAACTGCCATTTGGACAGAAGATCTGGTGCCAGGCACTGCACACCAGCAATTGGTTGGGGGAATTTATAGGAAGAGTTTCCTAGAAGAATTGGTGAGGATTGTCATTTATATCAAGACTCAGCAAGTCTGGGCTCCACTTGAACTGCTTTGGTGATTGACAGGGCGGGGGTCCCAGCTGACATGCTAATGTTCATGAATTATTTGTGCAGCTAATGCAAGTTCAGGAAGTGCCTACAATCCGGAAATACATGGGCAAATGGTGGTGTTGTCGTGAAATGAGAAAACACAGGGTAAAATTATGTGCACCGAATGGACTCAACTGTGTGAATTACTGGGTCAAAACATATAAAATTACTAACATGTGGGTCAAAAATGGTTGAACATGGGCAGTTTCCTGTATGTCAACTCAATAGGTACACACAGGAAAAAGATGAGAAAGAACCACACCATGTCATGTGTGAGTAACTGGGTTTGATCCTTGGCACTGCAAGACCAAACAAACAAAAACTACACCAAAATATTAAAGGGGGCTGTGTTTGGCTATTACATTTACAGGCAGAGAAATAAGCTACAGAAGGTACTCAAGTTTTGTGACATCTATTTCTTCATATGTCTTTAGATTTCACTAACTCTTATTTCACAATAAGCATGTTTCTTTTATTATGAGAAAAAAATGGAATGAACTTAAACGTTGTCAAGCAGAAAGAAATGAGGCAAAGAGGGGGAAAATGGTTACTCTGGAATTACCCGCAGAAACTGAGGAACTCTTTTCTTGGGGAAGTGTGTGTGTCTACCAACAAGGAGTCCCCAGTGATGACAGATGGTGACAGGATGTCTGTTCCTGGCTTGGGAGTGAGAGAGAGGAACAAGTGACCTGTGCTCAGTCAGGAACATGCTAGAGAGTGTTACTCAAACCCAGGACCCTCAGCCATTCAGCCTGTGCTCCAGAAATCCACTTTTGAGAAATGCAAACATTTATTTTTATTTATTTTTGTGATCGTGGGGATCAACCAGGACCTCCTGCACACCTACATCTATCACTGAGCTGTACTCTCCCACCCAAAAAGTACATCTGAGTCCCATGTTTAACTTTTGCCAAATGTCTTTCATTGCAAATTATCACTGAAAAGAGGAGTTTTGTTTTATAAGACTAATTAACAGATTTAGCACTGAACACAAGAGCAGTCATGAGGTGAGGTTGTTGGGGATGAAGCCTTAGAGAATTCATTCATTCATCGAGAGTTTATTAGGCACCTACAGTGTGTCAGGCATTGCTCTGAGGGCTTAGGAGACATCAATGAACAGAACAAAGATCCCACTCTTATGGGGTGTGCATTCTAATGCAGGGAGGTATGTGGAACAGTAAGCAACAGACGTGATAAAGAAATGGACTATAAAGAGCATGTGAATAATAGAGAGTGTGAAGGGGACAGGAGTTGCCATTTTAAATAGGATTGAGAAACTTAATGGCTTAAGCAAAGACCTGAAGGGTGTTATTAATATAGATATTTGGGGGAATAATCTGGGCAGAGGCAATAGCCAGGCCCAAATCCTTTGAGGGAGCAGATCTGGAGGAAGAAGACTGGTAGGGCGAAGGAGAAAGGTCAGAGGTATTGACATGGGACCTCCATGAGCTCCAGGAGTGACTCAGGCTTCCAGTCTGAGGTAGATGGGAGGCCATGCCAATTTTCTGGTCGTCAGATACACTTGTAACCCTCAAAAGGTAAACGGGGTCCCTTTAGATCATCACTTGATGCCAACTTGACCATAAACAGATTCAAATAATGGAACCAAATATCATGTGGCAGCCTTTCTTTAGAAGAAGTTCGGCTAGACAGTTCAGATTAGACTTACATTTTTAATATTAAAATAGAAATGGAATAGTTGGGATTGTGGCTCAGTGGTAGAGCACTTGCCTAGCATGTGTGAGGCACTGGGTTTGATTCTCAGCACCACATATAAATAAAATAAAGGTCTATCAACATCTGAAAAATTTTTAAAAAATAGAAATGGAAATATAACATCAAACAACACTATCAGAGGATTCTCAGACCTTTAATGATCACTGTGAGCCCTCAGGTATACAGTGTTTGGGACATGCTCTTCAGACACACACACTGTAGAAATAACAGAGGCCCAGATGATAACAGACTTGCAAAGCCCCCTGTACCAGGAAAATAGCAATGTGAGTCTAGGGTCAGTCATCCAGCTCTGAAAACCCAAAGTCGTGGGGATGCTCCATGAACAGAAGACAGTGGCTTTAGAAGTGAAGAGAGATGATGAGACATGCAGGAGGTGGCCATTGACATCCTGAACTGTGGCTGGCCATAAGTAAGCAATGGCTTGCCCTGAAAAGGGTGGTGTCACCTTACAAAACAGAGACATGGATTTGTCAGGAGTCTCCCGACCACACTTTTCAAGGTTCCTCTGCTGAAAATGGAAAGAGAGAGGAAAATGCCCAGGTGATGAAGACTTGTCATACAGCGGACGTGAGTCTGAGACACCAGCAACGGTGAAGAGAACTTGGGGGTAATCCCTGATAGAAGAGGCAGGAAGTCAGGAATAATGCTGGAGGCAGTGTTTCTCAAAGTGGGACCCAGGAGCCACCCCCAGACATCAAGATCATCTTGGGATGGGCTGGGGACGTAGCAAATGTAGCACTTGTTTAGCATGCTGGGTTTAATCCCAAGTACTCCAAAAACCAAACAACAACAACAACAAAGAGCAAGAGAGAGAGAAGAAAAGGAAGAAAGAAAAGATAAAAAAGATCATCTCGGGAAGGGAGTCTTTGGAGCCTCAGCACCCATCTCTGGGCATGGGACCCAAGAACCTGCGTTTTAAAATTCACTACAAGAACCTTTGGCTCGTGAAGTTTTTTATTTTCATTTTTGAGTGTTTTTGTATTGGATGCTGGGCAGTGAACTCAGGGCCTCACACGCCCTGAGCACGTGCTCTACCACTGACTGACATATGCCCCCAGCACCCACACTGAAGACTTATAACATCTGTCCCACGACCTCCGATATATGTACACCAAGAACACAGTCTGAGTAATAAATAAGAGGATGGGAAATTTTACCAAGAGACAATGGCCTTGTGGGCATTATTGATGCTTGAATGAATGACACTAAGAATTAGCATCAACCTCCTAAAGGAGGTGTACATGCGAAGGGGAAAAGGACAACAGGCAAGTAGGAATCCCCAGGTGTCAGGCTCTCTGTCCTGGACCTCGTGTGCCTGAGAGTGTTCATCCTGCCCTCCTGGGACCAGGAGCAAGCTAATCATGTGACAGGAGAGGAGGCAGTAGTGAGGGTAGTAGTCATGGTAGGGATGTTTGCAAGAGGAGGGGACCTTAAAATAAACACATGGAAGGATGTAGGATATACACAAAACTGAAACTGGCAAGGTCATTACCTCCCAAAGAGTTCAGGGAGGGGAGAAATGAAAGTCCAGTGTTTACCCTCAAGGTTTTCATGTCTTCTGGATTTTCCATTGTGTCATGTGTGACCCATTTAGGAATAAAGAAGTTCCCACTGGAGAAAAAAATAATGAGGTACACCTGATACTTTTTTCAAAATTATTTTGTTTCCCATGTCAACTCCCTCTAAATCTTGCTGCCCGGGTGCAAATAAAGCCCAGGTTACTTGACAAGATAAGTCTCTATGACGCTGGCACCGCAGTGTATACTTTGCTCAAAGGAAATAGCCGTAATTTCAAGAATTCTTACTTCTTCTGGAAATTCACATGACTAAGGGATGGAACAGGAAAAAAAAAAAAAAAAGAGCTTTGGATGCAGATGAAAGGAAAGGAAAAATGGTGTTGGTGACCTTGAGATCAGCAATGATGCTTCCCTGACACAGTTGCTGCCAAAACGGCCTGTGAAGCCAGAGGGGGACCCTCAATTCCGCAGGTCTCCACGGGAAGTCACGTCCCCGGGAGGAGGATCCTCAGGGGTCCTGTTCTTGCTTGGCTTACCATTTCATCCCTGAGAGCTGGAAACTTGATGTGGGCCCAGGAGAAAACTGCTTCCAACTCCTGGTGACATTTCAAAAACGGGGGCTGCTGTCTGGCCTGCCCAGTGCTCTGGTGACCTTCTAGCATTGCCGGATGACACATCACAGGATTTCCTCAACTGCGCCCTGGCGTCCAGTTAGGATGTCTTTCTCATTTTTTCCATGGTACACACAGTCATTGCGTCACAGTCCAAACAGACCGTTCGGTGATGTCTCTATAAACATGAGTCACATGTGAGGCTAAAGGGATCCGTGTTCAGCCAGGGACAGCAGGGTTCCTGAGTCACATTATCCTCACAGAAGACTGCAGGTTGATGAAGGTCCTGGGGTTTCCTGCCAAGATGCCTGAGCTGCACTCCATGCAGAGGTCATGGAGGCCTACAGAGAGAGACTGCTCTTCTTCATCCCTGACTTCCCCTCCCCGGATGTGGTTCTCCAGGCATTCTATCAGAATACATTACTCTTTCCCCATTTCTTCATCTTTGTCTTAGTCTAGCTTTTATTGCTATAACACAACACCCAAGACTGGGTAGTTTATAAATAAAAGAGGCTTTGAGGTTTGCAGTTCTGGAGGCTGGGAAATTCAAGATTGGCAGTCACATCTGGTCATCTGGTGAAGGCTTTGTGCTGCCTCTTGATGTGGTAGCAGTGGGAAGAAGAGGTGGGCACATGTAGCAGAGACAAAACACAAGGGGCTGCCTCACTCTATGACAATCTTCTTTTGAAATAACTAATCTAGTTCTGTGAACTTTAACCCAGTCCTGTGAGAAAGGCATTAATCCCTCTTCAGCATCCAATCACCTCTTGAAGGGCCCACAACTTCTCAACACCATTTACCTGCAGAATCACATTTCAACATTGGTTTTGGAGGGTAAAATCATATTCATGCCGGGCCTGGTGGCACACACCTGTAATCCCAGTGGCTCAGGAGGCTGAGGCAGGAGGATGGCAAGTTCAAGGATAGCCTCAGCAACTTAGCAAAATATAAATAAACAAACGAATAAAAAAAAAAAAAAAAAAAAGGTCAGGGATCAGGCTCAGTGGTTAAGCACCCTTGGGTTCAATGCCTGGTACCAGAAGAGAAAATAAAAGAAAAACCATATTCAAACCATAACAATCCTCTTGGGCTTCTCTCAATTTGGTCCTTGATGCCACTACCTTGTCCAGTCATGGTCATCCAGCCTAAGAATAGGCACAACCCTCTTTCTAGTTTCCCCTTGAAGAATGAAGGCCACCAGTATCAATCTCTGGAAATAGCTCAGTCCATCATTTCTGCTGCCGAAATCCCATGCATCCTTTTAGATCCATCTCAGAGGTTACTTCCTAGATTTTCTCAACTGGTTAGAAGCTCTCTAACTCTAACCCCTGTGCTGCAGGGTATTTGATCTGTTCTTTTATGCTCCTTATCACTTTTGCACTTATATTAATGACCATGTCCCTTTTGGAAAGCTCTTAGAAAATCCCCTGAAAGACCTTCCCATGCCACATGGGCTGTGACTGCCCTTTAAGTACTTAAAGGACTATGAGCCTCTTCTAAAAAATCACTTGGCTTTCTATAGTGAACAGAAAGATCTATGTTGTATTTAAAGGTCCTTTATCAAAAATAATTCCAGAATTTTGCTTCCTAGCTTGATAATCAATCACTCATTATGTAGATAGGAAAGAGATGTAGATAGGTGTAGAGAAATGTGTCCAGCACTGTCCCAAATTAGGTATATTTAATCTGTGATTGGCTATCACTCTGCACTTTCAATATCTTGCCTGTGTGAACTAATTAAAGGAGTTAGGACATCCTCCCTGCCTCGCCACACCCAAGTGTCACCTGGTTGTGTTATCAGAAGGTCTGCAGGTGAAGTGCACACTTCTCTGTTGTCTACCTGCTTTGCTGAGTGACCTTAATTCCAAACCAACTCTGGGACTCATAACCTCCATATTGAAGCAGAAAGACTGGGAATCATGGAGACAGTAAAATCCCTCATAGAAATGACCACGGGACAAAGAAAGGCCAAAACCCTTTTGATTTCTCATGGTTTCAATTCACTGCAATCTAAAATCATAAACAGTCTCAACCGTGGGAAGCTGCCCTAATTCTGTCAGTCCCTGTGACGGTATTCCATCTGCACGCTCTAGGGTAAATGCATTGAGGACAGTCTGCAGTGACCAGCTTTCTTTGCACAGGCAGGTGGAGGGGCCCTACCTTCTGCATTTAGATTCCACTAGATTCACACTTTAACGCATTATGTACAATTGAGCAAGTCTGTCACCCCAACTGTGAACTCTCACATTCTTTCTTCTGCTGGGAGGGAGCCTGGGGAGATTCTATTACTTACTACAACTGTGATGAGTGAGTGAATTGATGGAAATAGGTTTGCCTTGTTTCTGTTTGTGTTTTCTTGAATGTTAGGGATTGAACATAGAGGACCTGGGGCATGCTAAGCGCATGCTCTACCACTGCCCTACACCCCCCACCGGGGTTCCCTTAGTGATATGCTCCAGTCAAGCCAAGTCCCTTGACTTACTATAGCTAGTGTTGCATTTTCCATTACACTTGGTTCAATGATATTAAAAAAATGTACATAATACTAGCACATATTTCAAATGCCAATTCATGTGAGAGAACAATTTCCCAACACTGTTATCTAGATTTTTCTCAAGTTCCCTGGGTTGAGGTCAGTCTTTGTAGTTAATGTTGGGTTCCTGACCCAAACACAGCCTGTGCCAGTTATGAAAAAATAAAAAGCCAGTTTTCCATGGTTTGGATAAAGAGGCGACCGTGGGAACATGTACAACTCTTTTTCTAGTTCTGGTAAAGTCACTGCAAAGCCAATCTAGCCTGCCTCTCCTGTGTACCAGCACGGAAATGGGGACAGATCAGGACCGTCCCACAAGAGGAAATGGAGCAAGAGGAAATGGACCCCTTCTGGGGGCCCAGTTCTGGAAAGCCAGTTTTGGCATATGGAGCTGAGGGAAGTATTGATCCCAGTCAGGAGGGGAAATATCTTTTTAGCTATTTATTAGGCAACACTGAAGCAATCTCAAAAACTCCCCTATATAAAGGGAAATATGGACTTAATTTAGTCAAAGAAAAAAATGCAAATCAGACTTATGGACAGAAATGAGTCATTATAGTACTATTGATAATTGCTAAAAATGTAAAACAAGTGACTGAACAAACATAAAATAGTAATGTCACATTGATTTTATTTTTTGCAGTGCTAGGGATGGAGCCCACGGCCGCAGATATGCTAGGCAAGTACTCTGCTATGGAGCTACACCCCAAGTCCTCTCACTGATTATGACGTAACTCAGAATTATTTTACAAAGAGTTTGTAACAACAGGGAAAACACTATCGTTGGAGTTTAGATGAAGATTGTGAGACATAAAGCTGTATCCACAATATAACTTTGCTTTTTGGTACTGGGGATGAAACCAGGGCCTTGCACATGCTAGATAAGCAATCTACCATGAGCTACATCCAAGCCCTTTTTATTTTTAATTTTGAAATGAAGTCTCACTAAGTTGCCCAGGCTGGTTTCAAACTTGTGAGCCTTCTGCCTCAGCCTCCTGAGTCTGTGGGTTTACAGGCATGCACTACCATATACAGCTCACAGCACAACCTGTAAAGAACAAAACACATTTCTGCACACTAAAAGGTCTAAAAGAAAATGTGCTAACAGGTACTCAAGAACAGTTATTTCTAGATAATGATATAACCAGTGATTTTAATTGCCTATTTTGGATTTTTCAAAAATTTTAGAACATGTGTTCAACACTTCAAAAATCAGAAGCATTAAGAAAAAAATCTAATCAAGAACAAACACCAAAACTTCAGGAGTAGCTACGTAAAATATACAGGAGTAGACCTTTGTCTCAGGGTGACTGCAGCACTAGCCTTTGGAATTTCATGGCTCTCCTATGGGAGGTTTAACCACAGTGCCTAAGATGTCTCTGGCACCCTCTTCATATCCTGTACACCAGCTCTGTTCCCAATGAGAAGTCTTACAATCTCGCGAGTGGGGATGCCCATGAGCCAGTGGAAGAACTTGGCCAGAGTAACTGGATTCCTTCATGAAGAAATTTAACCCGGATTACAAAGGGGATAAAAGAGAAGAAACACAAAAAGATCCCAAGATCAAGAGACAGAGCAACTGTGATGGAATGCAGTGGACTCCAAAGACGTGAGCCTCTGTAGTCCACACCCCTGTGAATTCCCTCCCATGCTGAGGCTGAGCACCGCCATGAGACTTGATTTTGCCAGTGGAATATAAGTGAACAAGACGGGTGGGCATTTGCACACTGGTGCTGGCCCTCTTGGAACCCAGAGACCACCACCCCATTAAGAACACTGGGATGGGGCTGGTGGTGTAGCTTCGTAGTAGAGCACATGCTGAGCAGGTGTGAGGTCCAATCTCTGCTCCTGAGAAAGCCCAGGATTAGCAACTACATGGAGAGAGGCCAAGCCATGTGAGGTTTGTTTGAGCTGAACCCAGAGTAGATTAGTAGAGCTACTCAGCCAACATGATGAATCATGAGAAATAAAAAAAAAAAAGAAAAAAATCATTGTCATTTTGAGCCACTACATTTAGGAGTGGCTTGTTACAACAGATAACTAAGGCATTCACAAGAGGGACTCCTATTGCTGAGCCTATCCCTTGAATCCTTCTATTTCCAGACTGACTTATTCCTGGTTCACATAAACCCAACTGAATATCTGTTCTGGGATTCTTCGAGATTTCCATTTTCCATACTAGCCCCTTATAATACCCCCACAGTGGTTCTCAAATCCCTGTATTCAAAGAAATGAACCAAAATTCAAATGTCTTCAGGGGAGGGAAGCTGTTGGTCTTGCTCACCAGGACACCCCCATGCCTGGGATGATATCTATCACATAGACCTTAAGAAATACTGGTAAATAAATGAACCAATGGATCTCGGGAGTTTGTTTAAAATACAGCTTCTGGGTCTACCTCTGGAGATTCTGATTTGGTAGGTCTAGGGGGGCCCAGGAAATTGCATCTGAGTGATGCCGAGGCAGGAGACCTGTGGACCACAACTAACCGATTTTCCAGCTGACCGTGCAATAGAATTAACTGTAACACCTCTTAGCAATATTAGTTCCTGATCCTCACCCCTGACCTACTGAATCCGAAAAATCCCTGGAGATGGAGACGCCAGTCTATATTATAAAGAAGCCCCCCGGGTGAACACTGGGCAGCTGTCCCCGCAGGGAAGGCATTTGGAAACCACTGGCCCAACCAACACAGTCTCTGGAGGTCACACAGCAGCCGGCACCATGTTCTCACTCCTGAGGCTGAAGAACACATACCTACTTAAACATTAGCACGCTAATCTCTCAGGCGTTTCGAAGAAAGGTTTTTACAGTGATAAGTGTTTGTTAAGGATTCCTTCTAAGTCTAAATGCCTCATCTGTCAAACAGATGTTGGTAACACCTGCCTCCTGGAATCTATGGGGGCTGAACGGAATTAAGGTGTATGACTGTTTTGGAACCTAAAGCACTATGCACAGGTTTTAATCATGAGTATGTCATGCAGAAGATTAAAATAGTTGATTTACCTTTAGGAAATTAATTAGGATTCATTGTAAAGTGTTTGGTTCCTCCTTAGGAAGGGAGAACCAGGTCTTTTTTTTTTTTTTTTTTTTTAAACATTTTTTAGTTGTTGATGTGCCTTTAGTTTTATTTATATATTTATTTATATGTGGTGCTGAGGATTGAACCCAGGGCCTCACACATGCCAGGCAAGTGCTCTACCACTGAGCCACAACCCCAGCCCCTAGAACCAGGTCTTTGGGAACTCTACAC
Source organism: Sciurus vulgaris (assembly GCF_902686455.1). NCBI lineage: Eukaryota > Metazoa > Chordata > Mammalia > Rodentia > Sciuridae > Sciurus > Sciurus vulgaris. The sequence goes on from NC_136476.1 coordinate 66,654,505, forward strand.
AAATGTTTAGGAAGGGGAATCCTGAAACACATCTCTGATTCCTTCCCATGTGATCAAAGCCTGTAGCACCTGCACCCTAAATCCCTAGTCTCTCCTTCCCTGCCCCTCTTCTTCTTCCTCTTGCTGCCTCTAAGGGTCATCCCTTCCAAAGAATCAATGTGGTATGCTTGTTCACCCCTTTCACTGGTCCTAGTTCAAGCTGGGCACTAAGTCTGGATAGGTTCCCTACCTCTCGTGGTACTGGGGAATGAATCCAGGGGTGCTTTACCACTGAGCTACATCCCCACTCCTTTCTGTTTTTGTTTTGACACAGGGTCTCCTTAAGTTGCTGAGGTTGTCTTAGAACTTGCAATCCTCCTGCTGCAGCCTCCAGGGTCACTGGGATTTTAGTTGTGCACCACCACACCTGGTTGGAGTGTTAATTTTTGTTCATACCCACCCACCTGGGCCTTTCTGTATTTTTGGTGTCTATTATGTCTCCCACATTCTGGTCAGATGAAATTGACCAGCCCCTCTTTCCAGCTGCCACTGGACATTTATTCAGGACCTTGCATCCTTTCATTCCACCTGCCTAAGTCCTTAAATTTCTACCCCTTTCTCACGGAGCCAAAGCTCATAGAGGGCAGGAGCTTTCCCGTGTTTGTCCCCACGTCTGTAGCCCTGAGCACAGAGCCTGGCCCACAGAAGGGATTCACACACATTTGCTGATGGAGTGTATGGCCGACAAGGGCTGTCCTGGGTAGGTGTGGACTTCCGGAGACAGAGAGACACTCACACTTGGAAGTAGTCTTGCATTTCTCTCTGATTCTGGCTTACTGCTGTTGGTCTTTGTCCTTGCAAAGATTTTTGAAACTGAAACAACTCATAAACGGCTTGCTGGATCATTAGCTGGTGGATGTATCCAGCAGGTTTAGAAGAGTTTGCCTATGTTGGGCATTATACGTCATTTTAATATTTGATGTAAATGACTAGATTAAGATCTTAGTAAGAAATCTCTTCAGAAGGCCAGTTCTGATACCACTTGACCCCTCCAGGTGGATGTCCTGCAAACCCTTCAAATTCAGCAAATCCCAAACTGACAGATCAACTCCATCCCACAAACCTGCTTCTTATCCACTACTTCTCAGCCCAGTTGCCTGGACTCCAAGTCCCATGTCCTACCACCTCTTTCTCCTCTGCTATGTAAGAAAATGACCTGCTCTCTTCATGTGATGCACACAGTAGTTCTCACGTCCTTCCTGAGCCCCACTTTCTATTTCTGGACTCCTTATGCCTCAGCAGTCCTCTCTCGCACGTAGTCTCCCAGCTGGTCTGCCAGTCTCTCCTCTCTCTCATCCTCTCTCTGTTCAAATACTGGTAGCATGTCAATGTTGCTAAAGCACAGGTTTGGACACAGTGTGCCTCTGCTTGAAACCTGTAGTGGCTCCCAAGGCCTACATGCTGAATGGAGCCCAAACTCCTTAGTCTGCATCATATCTGATGGTAAGAGACCGACCTGATTAGATGCCATCTTTGAGAAGTGAGAACACAAGGAAGAGGCAGCAGGAGGTATTCATTCAACAAACATTGATTGGCACTAACCATATGGCATGCACCGCTCTAGCTTCAGGAGAATACAGCAAAGACCTTGATTTCATGGAGTTTATATGTGAGGAGAAGAAAACTGGAGTCATTGGTAGCCACGTGTAAGATAACCAGAGCTCTATATGGAGAGAGGAGTGTGGTAGGTTGTATAGTCTATGTTGGCTCCAATTCTTCCCTCCTATTAGCCATGCTCTTTGCCCTGTGACTTTGCAATTTCTTCCACAAGAAGTAGGTGAACTTCCCTCTGCTTGATTTTGAGCTTGGTCTTATGACTTGCTTTGGGATATTAGCAGATGTGACACAATTAGGAACTTGAAATGCACTTATATGGTTGAACTCATCCCTCTGGTACTTCTGCTACAAAAAGACTGTCCCATGTCCCAGGTAGAATGCTGACCCCAGAAGAAGAAAAGCATGAAACAGCACTGAACTGAGAGTGAATAGCTCATTTACATTACTGAATTTTTGGAGTGGTTTGTTATACAGCATTGATGGGCAACAGCTGACTGATACAAGGGGCTTTAGGTCCATCCTCTGTGAGATTGACATGACATCCCTGTATTGGAGGTACTATTCCAGAGGGACAGGGCTGCTGCTAGCAGGTATTCTTTTACTTACTTCCATACAAGAAACCCTTCCAGATAAGAAATATCTGAACTTGGCCATCTATATCAGCACATAAGAAACCTGAGGATATCTTTCCTTGCAGTCTGAAAGAGCCTAATAAGATATTGTCTCCCTATCTATCAGTGTCTGTGAGGGGCGAGATTGTTCTTGATTGCCTTACTGGTGTACAGCCTGGTGGAGGGTCCGGTACTCTAGTTGTGGAATCAGAAGTAACTCCTGTCAAAATTAGCAAGTTTAAAGAAGTACTCTGCCTGAGGTTTCCCCACTGGAGGGCCTGTTTCCATGCAAGAGACTATTACCAATTAAGTTTATCTGTCCACCTACCCACCCACTTACTCATGGTGACTGGAAGTCACTCTGTGGGGCACTGGGATATAAAAGCAAATCAGACATGACTGATCTGTCCTTGTAGGATCTAGTGGAAGGGACAAATAGATTATTATAAGGTAGCAAGAGAAAAATCTATCAGAGAAGTCAGAGCAAGATAATGAGGGAACAGTAATTCAGTAGACTTCACTAATCAGATGATGCTTGTGATAGGTGTGACAGGGAAGGAGGAGATGACCAGCTAGGTGTAGGAGGAATGGGTGACTTTAGGATCATGATGTGAGTGTAAGGGTGTGGGGGAGGAGTGGGAAGTGCAGGGAAGCGAGGTAGACGCTCAGGTGGGAACAGTTTGTATGCCAACTCTGCGGAGTCTGGACTTGGTCCCAAAGGCCCTGGGGAGCAATGGGAATTGTAAGAAGGGGAGCGACATGTTTGAGTTTTGTCTACTTAGAGGATACCTCTAGAAGCCAGGTGCAGTGGTGCAAGCCTATCATCCCAGTGACTTAGGAGTCTGAGGCAGGAGGATCGTGAGTTCAAAGCCAGCCTCAGCAATTTAGTGAGACGCTGTCTCTAAATAAAGTATAAAAAAAGGGCTGGGGTTGTAGGTTCAATTCCCAATACCAAGAAGAAAAAACAAATCCCTCTAGCAACAATAGTTTAGGGGAAGACAGGAAGCTGCTTTTCATCGCAGTAATAAAGGGGAGCAATGAAGAAGGACTTACAAACTGGTGGGAAACTAGAAAAGTGAAGGGCTGGGAAAGTCAGGCTAGAAGCCAAATGGACAGACCTGGTCCCTGCACTGTGGAAGATAGGTGTCAAAAGCCAATGCTGCTGGCACGGCGGCACATGCCTGAAATTCCAGTGGCTCGGGAGGCTGAGGCAGGAGGATCACAAGTTCCAGGCCAGCCTCAGCAGCTTAGCGAGACCCTGTCTTCAAATAAAAAAATAAAAAATAAAAAGGGCTGGGGATGTGGCTCAGTGGTTAAGTGCCCCTGTGTTCAACACTGGTACCAAAAAAAAAAAAAAAAAAGAGGAAAAAATAAAAGCCAGTGCAATGGGGACCACATTTTGGGAAAAACCCCTTGTACTGGGTATTCCTCATTCACTCATGCAGACGTGCCCTCTGCTTTCATTCACTGTGCTCTGAGCCCAGGGAAGCTGCCTTCTTGGCCTCTACCTCCGGGCTTTCTTAGGCCTCTCTGCCTTACCACGGAGAGAGTGGGCATGAACTCCCCTGGTCCCTTCCCACTAGTGACGCTAGTGATGCATCCAGGACTCTCTCCTGGTGGTGGCTGCTCTTCCCTGGCTCCCTTCCTTGCCCGTTAGCTACAGGCCTACGGCTGCTAGTCTCTGAGTCCTTCATTGTCTTTATTTCCTTGAACCCTGCTCGGGCCTCTCTAAATAATTCCGTCATGACACACTCTCCAATTAGCTTTTTGAGTGTGCCCTCTGCTTCCTGCCAAGATGGGAAAACAAAAACATTGACTGGAAAGGTCAATAATTCTGGGCTCAGTGCGGTTCAGTTCGATTCCATTCAGCAAACATTTGCTGAGGGAGGTCCCCTCCGCCAGCCTCTGTGCCAGGAGCTGGGGATAGAAGAAAGACCCAGGCCCCACCTGCCGGGGGTTCACAGCTTCCTGGGAGGCTGGATGTCAGTGGGGATGCTCGGAGGTGCCGTTGACTCTGCCAGGGGTGGCAGGCAACACGGGCTTCCCTAAAGGTGACACAGAAAGGAGGTGACACAGAAAGGGTAGAGAAAGAAGGACTGAGGCAGAGACAGGTTTATAAAGGGGTGAATGGCAGTGCCCGGTGTGGCTGCACTGGAGGTGGCATAGGGGCTTTGGTGGGAGGCAGAGGTGCGACCATGTCTCAGCCATAGGATGCCCCCCAGGGACAAATGCTGGCAGGAGGCCCGCCTCCTAGGTGATCTGTGTGAGCTGGGTGCCTCACACTCTTTTCCAATTGCCACGATTTGAGTTTTTTCCTTCTAAAGGAGCCCTAGTTCTACAAAGGTTCCCCTGCCTCCCTCCAGGGGTGTCTGGTAGAAAAGAGGAGGGGTCTTGGAGTCATGGGCCTGGGGGCCTTGAGATTGAGATGAAAGATAAGCTCTGGCTGGTATGTGCCACAGACCTCCCATTTGGGATTCCTGATTGTATGAACCATCTCCTCCATTGACTTTAAAGGAGGATGAGTCTGGTAAACTCCTTGTTGGGATTCGGATGTGAGGTACCTCCCAAAAGTTCATGTGTGAGAGAATGCAAAGAGGTTCAGAGGACAAATGATGGGGTTATAAGAACCTCAACCCAATCGATGAATTAATTCCTTGATGGGATTAACTGAGTGGTAAGCGAAGGCAGGCAGGGTGTGGCTGGAGGAGGTGGGTCATTGGGAGCATGCCTTTGGAGTATATATTTTGTATCTGTAGGGTGGAGTCTCCTCTCTACTTCCTGATCCCTACGTGCTTCCCTCTGCCACACCACTCTGCCATGACGTTCTGCCTCATCTTGAGCCCAGAAGAATGGAGCTGGCTGTCTACCGACTGAGACCTCTGAAACTGTGAGCCCCCAAATAAACTTTTCCTTTTCTACAATTCGTCTGGTTGGGTCTTTCAGTCACAGCAGCAAAAATGCTGACTAAAACGCTCCTCTTCATCCTTCAAAGACCATTGATGTTTTACTTCCTCCAGCAAGACTTCCAGGAACACCCTTCCTGGAACACAAGACTTCTCCTGGATTCCTCACAGTCTCTGGTAAATTGTATGATCACCAGAGTATGTGACCCACCTGGCTACTAGATTTTCAGGTCTGTGGCTCTGACATTTGTATCTCTCCAGGACCTCGTGTAGTAGGGTAGCAGAAAATATTTGTTGAGTGGAATTAAAAGGAAGTCTTCCTGCAATAGAAGTGGCAGGAATAATGGTAAGATCATCACCCCTGTTTGAGGAATGAGGAAACTGACCCAGGGCTGAGAAGAGACTTGTGTCATATCTTGCACAACCCATAAATGACAAGGTAGAACTGGGACCCGAAACGAAACACACCTGCTAATTCCAAGGACTGGAGAAAGCGTGGCTGGGCTCCTCATTCACCGGGGCGCGGGGCAGCTGGCTAGCCAAGGCTATTCAGCCAGAAGGTTGGGAAGAAGGACGATTGCTCCTCCCCAGGACTGATCAGAGCACATTTTCACCAAGTCACTTAGCCCTGCTGAAGTCTTGCGAGGTATGGGTGCGCGTCTCCCGACTTTATAGATTGGGATCCAGAGACTTGGAGAAAGGATCACATCAAGAAGAGAAAGAACTTGACGTTCAAACCCAGATGTATTCCTGAGCCCTTGTTCTGAATCTCTATACTTCCTCTGGGGAAAGCAACACCAACTTTAGACACAGGGAGAGAGGAAAGTTTCAGCCCAATGTCAAACTGTATATGTAAGATTTTTATACAGAAAAATGTCTCTGAATCATGGCTTCTTTTTTCCTCGCCCACCTCATCCCCATAAAGAAAAAAAAAGAAAAATGAAAGGAATAATGTTTCTATAGAAGCATTCTAAAAGTTTTGGAAAATTGAGGGCTTTACAGAGCAGATTGCATGGGTCTGGTGCAACGTGCTCGCTTTGCTACCTGAGGACCTGTGCGATTCTGAGCACATTCCTTACCCCGAGGGTTTCCAGTGTTTCCTCATCTTTCTTTCAGATAATCTTCCTGAAAGTGTTTCCTTTTGAGAGTTTGTGACAAGCACAAGTCTTTTTGCGCCCTCTATCGTTCGATGACAGCACTGTCGGTGGTCTGGTTGGTTAGGTTGATGGAGAGGTAAGGGGAGCCGGCTTATGCCTGAAAGAAGCCGTGAGGCACCAAGGGCATCTGCAGATGCACACAACGTCCCAAAGAAAAAACCAGTCCTGTTCCAGCCCGTCGGACTTGGAAGTCCTGTGGCTCCTACCCACACGATTTCCATTCTTTTCCTAAGTGTTGTTCTTGAGTGCACAGGCGTGCACACCCTCCACGCCCACACCTGGCTCCACCTCTATTATTAGGACTGTCACATTGTATGCTAATCGTTGTTGATACACCTGTCTTAAGCACGAGGGCTGGTGTTACTCACCTTTTTAATTTTCTCCCTGCCCCCTGATAGAGCCTATGACGCACGGGCCCTTCACTCATATTTATTAAAGGACGATGGACAGAAGAATGAATGAATGAATGATAGAAGACACAGTCACCTGGAGAAGGGCTGGGGGTCAAGAGGAGCTGCGACTGGGGAAGTTCTGAGTTTGGAACTAGGGAACTTCAGATCGGCAAGGGTCCCCGCTGATCTCCCAGTGTCCTGGAATCTTTTCAAAGAAGGGACCAAAGAGGGGATTCTGTGCCTGGAAGGGGGTGAATGAGGGCTTCACGTTCTGCTCAGGGCGCCAAATGCATTGAGCCGCATGCACATGTGCATTGGGGTTTGTACAGCTTTCTATACTCACACTTGGATAAGAGGTTTACTGGAATCGAGTTTGGGAGGGGTGGTAGATCCTTAAGGCTTGTTCCAGGGGCGGAGGCAGGTTGTTGCATTTCTTTGGAAGAGTTTTCTCCATTTGCTTTCTTAGAGTCCACCTTTTCTTTTTTCCTTCCTTTCCTTTCTTCTTTTCTTCCTTCTCTCCTTCCCTCCCTCGCTTTCTTTTTCTTGGTACCAAAATTGAACCCAGGGGCACTTAGCCATTTAAGCCACATCCTCCAACCCCTTTCACATTTTATTTAGAGACAGGGCCTCACTAAGTTGCTGAGGCTGGCCTGGAACTGGCCATCCTCCTGCCTCAGTCTTCCAAGCTGCGGGGATGCACCACCAGGCTTGCACCACCACCATGCCTAGCTAGTCAGTCCAGCTTTTGATTATCTCCAAACTAACAAAACTGACCTCCTGTTGTCAGACCTATTGGATATGATTTCCATGTTTGAAACTCCTTTTTTTTTTTTTTTTGCAGTACTAGGGATCGAACTCAGGGCCTTGTGCTTGCAAGGCAAGCACTCTATCAGCTGAACTATCTCCCCAGCCCTGTTTGAAAGGCTTGATCACTCTCTTTCTTGAAACAGTCCTGTCCCTTGGTTTCGAGGGACAATGTCCTCAAATCTCTTTTGCAGGCCTCACCCAAGAATTATGCTGGGCCTGCCCAGTTAAAAACAGGTGCTCCCTGGGTGATCTTATCCCCTTTCCTGACTGGCCTGAGCTGATGATGCAACCGTAACCGCATGCAGTCCATACCTCTCTGCATGCTGTGGGCCATTTTCCAGCTACCTCTTTGATGCCTCTGTGGGAACATCTAAATGGCATCTCCAATTCAACATGCTCCAGGATGGATCTTCACTCTCCCCACCCTCACCCAGAAATTTCTTCGTCCTAGGTTCTTTATTTCAGTGAGTGGCCCCACCTCTTCCCAGGGAACTGGGTTTAGTTTCCTCTATTATCGTCACATAAATACTCTCTCCCCCTTGACACTGTGTCTTGGAGCAGTGTGTATTTTTGCACCCTGGACTTAAGGGTGCATAAGACTGTGGACTTATCCATAGGTCTTGCTCTGGACAAAGGAATGCTCATGTGGCAGTTGCTACTCGGGGCTCTGGTGGCCCTGGGCTGGGGGCATCTGCATGTCCTCTTGTGCTCCTGACATCCATCATGAGAAGCACTTGCTGTGATGCTACAGGTGGCTATTGTAACCTGCCTGGGTCCCTAAATGGGAGACACATGGGGCCGACCTGAACTTGACAGTAACTCGGAGCCAAGTCCAGCTGAGCTAGTATAAGCCCATCTGACCCACAGACCCATAAACAGGAAATTCATGTTTGCTATTGTAAGCCACTAAGACTTAGGTCATTTTCCACTCCATTCTCATCATCCCCCTGAGACCTGTTCATTTTTCCTCCTGTATCTGTCTCAATTCATCCTGCTCTCTCATTCTCTGCTGCTGCCCTAGTCCAGATGTTTCTCATCTCTTGCTTGAACTCCTGAACATCTTTTTCCTGATTTCCTCACATTTGATCTTGTGCTCTCTAGTCTAATCGCCTCACTACAACAAAAGTGATCTTCCCAAATTCAAGTCTGCCAGTTCCTTCTTTATACTCCATGAGAGCTCGTGTCACCCGAGGCTCCGAACCCTTCGACGTCTCTGCTCCTCACTCAGTACTTTGCTTCCAGGTTCTGCGATCAGGAACCTTCTCCAGCTTCTAATAAACCTCACACTCTCCTACTCAGGGCTTTGGTGCTGCCTTTTCCTCCACTGGAACACGGTCCCACACCCCTTGCGCAGCTTTACCTGGGTCATACCTCTCATCCTTAGTGTCAGTTTATGCATGAACACCCGAGAGATCTCTCCTGGGATTCCTACTGGTCTGGGTGAGATCCATTTTCTATTTGCTTCTCTGGCATCCTGAGTGTTTCCCTAGCAAAATGCTTGTCAAACCATTTTACTCTTTTCCAACTCTAATTTGCTTGTCTTTTCCACCAGACCCACAAAAGTAGGGATTATGTCTAGCTCATTGATCTTTACATTTACAGTGCTTAAATAGGAGCCTGTGCCTGTGCTTTGAGCTTAAAAAGAATTTGCCGAATGAATAGCATGTGGAAATAATATGAATGGGCTAAATAATTCCAAGATGGAAAAGAAAACCATAGCAGGGACTTAATGTCTAATTTTATTCCTCCATTGTACCGATGGAGAAACTGAGGCTCAGAAAGAGCATATTGAGACCAAGGTTCTGTAGTCTATCCACGTCTGAACTGGAACCAGGGAGTTCTGAGGGGGATCTTCTGAGCTTTGTTTGATGACTTGTCTGAGGAATAGAAGAGTCTTAGGTTCTTGATATTCAAAGTGTGGTCTGCAGACCCACAGTGTCAGCAGCACCAGGAATTTTGTTAGATTCTCAGGTCCTGCCCTTGACCCACTCTATCTGTGGAATCAGAATCTTCATCTTAACAAGATCTACAGGTGTTTTGTAGATGCAATAAAGACTGAGAAGCACTGGTCTCAGTGACCAGGAGGACAGCTAGGTTGGCTTAGAAGGCCTTCCTATTTCATGGAATCAGAAAAAGAAAACCTAGCCAATATCTTGGGGGATGCAGTGCACGCTACAAAGGAAAGGTCACAAACGTGGGCCCCTCACCTCCACAGTTCCAGATGGCTTGGAAACCCAGAGCCTGGCCTGAGGGAGGGTGGAGGCTCAGCTCCAGGTGAGCTGACTTGGTGAAGGAAAGGGCCTCAGATAAAGGGAAACTTCCAGAAGCCCGGTCATCCAGCAAGTCAGATGTTGCACACTTCCAACCTTTTAGCTATTAAATTAAAATTCTATTTTTAGAAATGAATATTTATACAAATGTTTCAACTCACTGCTGGAATTGGTGGCAAAAGGGGTGTATGCATACCCTGTGAGTGGCCTTGTAAACTGGTGTAGCCTGTTTGGCAAAAGCTGCAGCTATATGCAGCAGCAACTAGTAAATTGTTTATCCCCTTGGACCAATTCATGCCACTCATGGGAAATAATCCTAAAGAGATAATTCAGCAGAAGTGAAAAGTTAGGTGCATGAAGAGGTTTATTACAGCTCAAACTGGAAAATACTAGCGGGAACAGTTGAACCAATTACGATAATGGTATTGTTATGGTCTAGATGTGAGATTTCCCCCAAAAGTTCATTTGTGAGACAATGCATGAGAATTTAGAGGTGAATAAGGTTATGAGAGCCTTAAGCCAATCAGTGAATTAATCCCCTGTTACAGATTAACTGCGTGGTAACTGAAGGCAGGTAGGGAGTGGCTGGAGGAGGTGGGTCCCTGGGGGCATGCCTTTGGGGTATGTATTTTGTTTTTGTTGAGCGGAGTTCACTCTCTCTGCTTCTTGATCAGCACATGTACTACTTCCCTCTGCCACATTCTTCTGCTGTGATATCCTGTCTCAACTTAGGCCCCAAGGAATGGAGCTGTTTATGGACTGAGACCTCTGAAACTGTGAGCCTCCAAATAACTTTTTCTCCTCTCAAATTGTTCTTGTTGGGTCCTTGAGTCTCGGCAGTGAAAAAGGTGACTACAGCTCTTCATAAAGGCTATTTAAAATTAACCCTGATACGCACCACTTCACCTGCCCAACTAGTGGTTGGTTAAGAACATGGTCTCTGGGGGCTCAGATCTGACTCTACCATTGATTGTGTGACCTTGTGAAGTTCATGCAACTGCTCTGTGTCTCAGTTTTCTCATCTCTAAAATGGGGACGATAACAATACCTACTTCATAGGATCGTTAGGAGGACTGGGACTTACTTAAGTTCATCGAAGTGTCTGGAATGATGCCTCTTTCTAGGTGGGATCATTATATTTGTGAACATTTGGATTAAAGCGCAGGATACACTCATTCCATCCGACACAGCAATACTTTCCTTCTTCCCTTCTCAGGACCTGGGATCCTGTGATAAATCCCAGACTTTCCCTCAGTCCTCCTTGGGGCCAGCCTGATTTCCCAGACTCATAGGAAACAAACAACTGTGCTCCCTGGGTCTGTGTGTTCCCTTTTTTATGGCTCTTGTGGCTGTTACTGTGTTGGCATTAGAACAGGTGATCCAGGAGCACTACTGAATTTACCCTCCACCAGAATTACGCTCAGCGGTCCTAACTCCACCCCACATGGGGCTGGACTCTCAGCTCTTTCGTGTATGTACGCGTGCGCATGCATGCGGGTACATGCACTCCACCCCTCGTGGGCCTGGACTCCCAGCTCTTTAGTGCTCATTCGAGTGCACGTGCACCCGAACACGCATGCGCAGCTGCCTTCTGCAGTCGTTCCCTCAGGGCGCCCTGAGTCCTTGATGCTGGGCATGAATGAGCTCCCTTCCTTCCTCCCCATCTCTTGTTCTGTCTGCGTTTCCTGCCATACCGTCCCATTCCTTTCAGTGGACAGCCCTACTTGTTCCAATGATAATAACAGCCACCATTAATGGAAAGCCAGATGAACCCCAGGAATTTGCTTGCTATGGCAGACTGTCAGTCCTCAGAGTGAACCTCTGAGATAGGTGCTTTATTTCTCTCATAGCAAGAGCGCCTGAAGTTGAGAACCATTAAGTAGTTTGCTCGACACCCTATACTCCCATGTGAAAAATCTGAGATTTTAACCCAGGTTTGTCCAACTCCAAGCCCACAGTTGGAATCACAGCCCCTAAACTGCCTCCCTAGGTAAGGAAGACGTTTATAACAAGTGGTAGCAAAAAAAGAAAATGCAAAATTGCATGATGATGATAATGAGTGTACTTGTGCAAAGTTATGTCTGCATGTGGGTAAAACCTTGAGAATATTTGCTGTGTAGGAGTGATGGAATTATGTATTTTCTTCTTTGAAATAACTTCCTTCTTTGACAGCAGGCATATAATTTTTACAATTTTAAAAAGCTAACCTCCACCTGCAACAATAACTTCCTTTATTCCCAGTAATTCTCAGCCTCGGTTTCACGTGAGAATTCATTGAGGGACTTTCAGACATCCAGTGCCCAAGCTCCATCAAGGTTGAAGTAAGTCAGAATCTTTGGGGTTTGGGTTCAGCAGTGGCATTTTAGGGGAGTCCTCCCATTGATTTTAGTGTGCAGCTGGGACTGAGGATCTGCTCATGGGAAGCTTTACCTCTCACACTCCCTCTTCCAGGGAAGAACTGCTGACCTTACTCTATCCCCATGCTAATGACCTTGAGCTTTTCTTTTTGTGCACAGGGAGGGGCTACAGTATGACTTGTTTCCCAACAAGGGACATAGGGGACACTGCAAAGGGATACTGAGTGCAATTTTGAAGATGAAAACATTCTGTAGCTTAATATTGGTGGTGGTTCTATAACTACAGGCATTTGCCAAAACTCATCAAACTATATTTAAAGCAGGTGAATTTTGTTATACACAAGTTATACTTCCTGTTTGTTAAAAAGCTATGACTATTGAAAAATAAGAAAGAAAACAGCATTATTCATAAGTTCTATATATATGTAGATGCATATATATACTTCTTTACATACATATATTACATCAAGGAAACCTGGTATAAAGAATTAAGTAAATTTAGCAAAGGAGCTGAATATCAGATCAATGTACAAAATTCATTTGTACTTCTGCATACTAGCAACAAACAACTAAAACCTAAACATTTGAAATACCATTTATAGCAATAACAAAAATCACAAGATATTTAGGAATAAATTTAATGAAGAATTTAAAAAATCAGTACCCTGACAACCATAAAACATCGCTGAAAGTAAAGAATAAAATAAACTAAGAAATAAATCAAGACCCAATATTGATATTAATAAACTTGAGTTGATCTACAGACTTAATGCAAACTTAAAAAAAAAAATCTTAGGAAGTTATTTGTTTTGTTTTTTTTTTTTTTAGTGGACATTGGCAAGTTTATTCTGAAATGTATTTGAAGACAAAGGACCTAGATAGTGAAGGCAATTTTGAAGAACACTAAGGGGCTTCTATTACCAGGTATAAACTTAGAAAGCCACAGTAATTAAGGTAGATAGACTGCTGAAATAGAATAGAGGGTCAAGAAATAGTCCCACCTAAGACCACTTGATTTTGGACAGATGTTCTATAGCAAGTCAGTAAAAAAAAATTTGTCAGTAATTTTTCAATAAAAGGTCAATTGGCTATCTATTAAAAAAAGGAAAAAAAATTAGATCTTTCGCATCATATTGAAAAATTCATGATGGATCATAGATATAAAAGTGAAATAAAATTACAATAAAGATTCTAAAAGGAAACAGCAGATATTTCATGTTCTTGGGTGAGCAAAAACTTTTAATTAATGGGATACAAAAACATACAAGCTAAGAGAAAAGCTTGATAAACTGGAATTTATCAAAATGAATAATTTCTATTCATCAAAAGGCATCCATCCTCCTTCTGAGAGAGGAAAGACAAGCCACAGGCTGGTAGAGAATGTTAACAGTATACTTTGACGCGGGACTTGTACTCACTACATCTGAAGAACTCTTACAAATCAATAAGAAAAAAGACAAAACAATGTAATAAAAATAGGCTAAAGACTGTAAAGATTACTTCACACGAATGAAGATTTCCTAATTGTCAGTCAGCATATGGAAAGGTACTCAGGATCATTATTAAATGGGCTAATGCAAATTAAAATCACATAATACCTTTCTTCCATCATCTGCTATACATAAAAACAATAATATTAAGTATTGGCAAGGACATAGAACAACAGGAATTCTCATACACTGATGGTGGGTTCAGTCATTTTGGAAAACTGACAGTGTTTATTAAAGTTAATCTTATATCCAAACAATGCCAGTCAGTACAGACCCAAAGCAAATGAACCCTGATGTTCATCAAAATACATGTATATGAGCATCCTTAACAGCATCACTTAAAAGAGCCAAACAGGAACCAACCCAAACATCCATTAATAGGGAGTGAGGGAGGGAAAATGAAAACCAAACCAAACCCTGTGACATCATTCATCAGTGGAAAAGAACAGACTACTGCTTACACCCAGTAAGGAGGGTGAATTGCACAGAGTTGAACAAAAGAAGGTGGACACAGAAGAGCACATGATCTCCAATTTCATCTACATGAGGTTCAAAACCAGGCAAATAGATCTCTGGAGAGAAGGGCAGAAGAGCTGTCATTTATCTTTGGGATTATTGACTAGAAAAAGAATTTCTATTTTTTTTTTTTTTTTTTTGTACCAGGGTTTAAACCCAGGGGTGCTTAACCACTAAGTCACATCCCAGGCCTTTTATTTTTCATTTTGAGATAGGGTCTCAATAAGTTGCTTAGGGTCTCTCTAAGTTGCTGAGGCTGGCCTTGAATTTGCAATCCTCCTGCCTCAGCCTCCCAGGTCATTGGGATTATAGGTGTGAACCACTGCACCCACTGGACGCGTTCTTTATTTTGGTCTGGTATTTCCAGGGTATATAGGAACTGGCACACCTCATATATGTGATGTGTGTCTATGCTGATGACAGTTTCTTCCCTTTCTCCTCCTTTTTTCCCTCCTCTCTCCTGCTTATTACCCCTTCTCCTTGTTCTTTCTGTGTGTGTTTCTAGAGTCTGTCCGAGGGTGTTAGTTACACATGTCTTAACATCTTTTGTTTGATTAATTCTACTTCCTTGTGTACTTAGCCTTTCTTGACATTGATGCTTGTCTCTGGGGTTGGCTTTCCTTAAATACTTGGCAATCCTTGCTGCTACTGTCCTTTAACTTTAGGAATCTCTGATGGGCTTGGGTTGACTTTGGATCTGGTCCAAGTTGCTCCTTCCCATCACTGTCACGGGGGACAGGCTGTGGGTTGGTAAGTCTTCCAGTGTGGAGATTCCTGATCCCCCAAACCTTGAGTTTTCTAGAAACCTGGGGCCTCCGTGTCTGTTCCTGGTGCTCCCACCTGGTACAGATGCTGCTGTCTGCTCTCTCATGACAGGTGAAGGAGCGGGAAGGGTCCAGCAGCACCAGCGTCACTGGGGGAGTTTATTAGAAATGCAGATTTTCAGGCTCCACCCAGATCTACTGAATCCTACTGCCCCAGCCTTTCCAAGAGTGAGAACCATTTCTTATAGAGCGCCCCAGTTAATTTCCCCAGGACAGTCACTCTTCCTCTTCCTTGACTGCTTTTCACAACAGGGCCTCTGGAGAGTATTTCCAGCTGAGGTTTCTTCATCCTCTTTCTCCTTCAGTCCAACCCTGTCTGATGGCTGTCATTCAGAACTGCCTTGCAGTTTCCGATGCATTGGTAGCACCCATTCTTGCTTTTTGGTGTTCAGTGGATACATTTTTTTTTTTTTATTTTTAAGAAAAAAGTAATTGTGGTGAAATGTACAACCTAAAATTTACCCTCTTAACCATTTTTAAGCGTACACATCAGTGGTGTTAAGTACATTTGCATTGTTATACAACCAATCTCCAGAACTCTTCGGTTTGCAAAACTGAAATTCGTACCCACTAAACAATTCCCATCTAGTGCGTTTATTAAGAGTGTGCTTTTTGGTCATTAAGTGGATTTTGGGGGGGGAATTTGAGGTCTGTAGATGCACATGCTCTGCATGTCCTCTTTGTTATTTTATTTTTATTTGATGTTTACTGGGTGCTGGGGATCGAACCCAGGGCCTCACACATGCCAGGCAAGTGCTGCACTACTGAGCCACATCCCCGGTGCTCTTTTGCTATCTTATTGTGGTAAACACAAATAAACTTTACCCTTTTAACCATCTGTAGGTTATAGTTCAGTGGCATTAGGTTTGTTCCCATTGTTGTAGAAACGTCTCCATCAGCCACCATCCATCTCCAGAAAGTTCTCATCATCCCAAACTGAACTTCTGGAATTCTGTGCCCATAAAACCACATCTCCCCATCCCGAACCTCAGCCCCTGGAAGACGCCATTCTTTCTGTCCCTAAGAGTCCTACTGTTCTGAGTGCCTCATGTGAGGGAGCCATACGGTATCTGTCCTTTTGTGTCTGGCATATTTTCAAGGTTCAACTATGTTGCAGCATGTGTCAGAATTTTCTTCCTTTTAAATTCTGAGTGTTATCTCATTGTATACGCATGGTGTGTTTTGCTTATCCGTTCACCTGTTGAAGGTTTCTTGGGTTACTTTTGCATGTGGGCTGTTGTGAACAATGCTGTTATGAACATGGGAATACACATATGTCTTTGTGTCCCTGCTTTTGATTCCTATGGGTACATAGATAGAAGTGGAACTGCTGGATCTCATGCCAATTCCATTCTTGTTTGGGGATATTCTGTGCTGTGTTTCCGTACAGCTGCGCCCATTTACATTCCCACCGCAGTGTGCAAGGGTCTAATTTCTCCATATTCTTGCCCCCCCATTGTTTTTTTTTTCTGTTTTTTTAACAATAACCAGCCTAATAAGCAAGAAGTGGCATCTTGTTGTGGTTTTGATTTGCTTTTCCCTGAAGACTCGTGATGTTGAACATCTTTTCATGTACTTATTGGCCATTCGTGGATCGTTTTTGGAGAAATGTCAATTTTAGTACTTTGCTCATTTTTGAATCGGGTTTTTGTTGCTGAGTCTTAGGAATACTCTTTAATATTCTGGACATTATTGCCTTGGATATGTATTTGCAAATATTTCCTTTCATTCTATGGGTTCCCTTCTTACTCTGTTATAGTATCCTTGGAGGCGTATGTGAAAGTTTTTCATTTTGATGAAGTCCAACTTATTTGTTATTTCTTTTGTTGCCTTTGGCCTTTGGTGTCTTAAGAAACCACTGCTGACTCCTATGTCATGAAGCTTGTCCTGATGCTTTCTTGATCTAACTTCTAATAGTAGTTTTCATTTGTCTGCTAGTTAAACATGTATGTCTAACCTTTCCCCTCCCCCACACTCTGCCGTCATTACCAAGAATGTTTAAAACCTGGCAATTTTGCTATCTATTCTGAGCATAGATACAGCTGCTCCGATGAAAGGCTAGGACAAAGTGGAGTAAGATCAGAAATCTGAATGACAGATCTTAACCCTGATCATACCCAATGGGACCTGGGAATAGCAAAACAGACATAGCTTTTGGAATCAAGTGGCCCTTGCTTACAGTCTTGGTTTAGATTTTGCCTGTCACTGCTAGCTAGGTGGCCTCGAGTAAATTCCATCACCTCTTTAAGCTTCAGATTTTTTTTTCCTTATCTTTAAAATGGGGATAATACTACCCACCTTGAGTTTTTGTTTTGAGAGTGAGAGATAATATATGTAAATGCCTGGCTCTTAGAAGCTGGAACCTCTAATTATGAATTTCATTGTGTGAGCCTGGGTTATCGCCCAGTACATCTCTGCTTGGCCAGGAGCCCGTGTGTATCTTCTGAGGTCAGCCTGGCATGTCTTCATCTCTGGATCTCAACCCTTGATCCTGAGCCTGCCCCACAGCAGGATCTCAGTAGGCATTTGCTTAGTGAATGATTTGGAACTTACAAAAAAATTCCCCTGCTGTCTGCCTAAAAACCGCATTCTGTTATGGCACATTTGGAGCTGATATTCTGAGAACTCATTTGAAATGAATTCTTGCTCATTGAATGTAGAATCTTTCCTTGGTATTCATGGATTGGTTCCATGACCCTGCATGAATACCAAAATCCGGGAATGTTCTATTCCCTTATGTAAAATGGTGCAGAATGTGCATAAGACCTCTGCAGTCCTCCTGCGTACTTAAATCATCTCTAGATCACTGAGATACCTAATACAATGTAAATGCTACACAAATAATTGATCTCTGAATCAATTTTTATTTATGGATACTAAATAATATCAATTATTTATTATTGTTTAAGGAATAATGGCAAAAAAGTCTGCATGTGTTCAATACAGATATAATTTTAAAAATCTTTTCAAATTACAGTTGGTTGAATTTGCAGATGCAGAACCCATGGATACAGAACACACATAGAGAATGGGTGGATGACGGCTCATTGGATGTGGAGGGCTGACTGTTATTTCTTTCCACCCAAATGTTTTGGTTTTAGCACTGAAAGTCCAGGAAATCCCTCAGTCCTGACATTTCCCTTAGAATGGCTGGGGAATCTAAAACAAGGTGAAGCTAATTGGCAGACTCACTACATGAAGGAGGTCTTTTGGATTCCTCTGAAGTTTGGTTTGATAGGTTCTCTATGATTCTGATAGGTTACATTGCAGTTAGTACTTAAATAAATATGAAGTAGATCAGATTTTCATTCTAGTTTCATTTACATATTCTCTGTATAAAGTAAGCCACGGGGCTACCTTAACAAAGTCACAGTGTGCAATATTCTTGACGTGCTAACGTGGCCCAAGTCCAGACTGAGATAATAGCTCAGAGCTCAGAGAGTGGATCATAGCTCCTTTTCTAAACCTATTTTTGGCTTGCAATTTGCTCTCATCAAAAATGGGTTTGCTTCCTTGGTGAAGTATTTGTTCAAGGGCAAGTCTCTATGAGTAATCCTCACAGGAAGAGGAAGTAGGTTAATTTTACCTTAAAAAAAAATCAGATGCCAAAGCTGGTAGGATGTGCAAGAAGATGGACTTATGCTGTTTTAAGATTGATTTTTTAAATGAGTTGAATCTATTATTTTTCATCCCAGTTAATATGTGAATTTGACTTTAGTGGAAGGTATTTCCAATGACTTAACTAAAAGGTGCTTTTTGTCTGGTACGTTCTTTATCTCTCACCGAGCCAGCAGTTTTCATGGGTTCCCATGAGTCCAGACCCTCCCTACTGTGGCCAGCCTCCACTCAAAATGCTCAATCTCCAACACAGACCTGAATAAGTCATCCTTCTGCTTGAAGAGCCTTATTGGCTACCCTGACTTCTCCCAGAATAAAGTCCAGACACATTCCAGGCTTGCAAGAGCTGATCCTCAACTGATCCTCTCAGCTAGCTTTTTGGCTTCCACACAACTTCTTTAGAGATCTCCACTTCCTCTATTCATCCTTCCCTCCCTTCCCCTCTCCCTTTCGTTGATTTATTTATTTTGGTACGGGAGATTGAACCTAGCGACACTTACCCACTGAGCCACAACCCCAGTCCTTTTTATTTTTTGAGTCAGGGTCTCACTAAGTTGCATAGGGTCTTGCTAATTTGCTAAGGCTGCCCTCAAACTTGTGATCCTCCTGCCTCACCTCTCAAGCTACTTGGATTACAGTTGTGCCCTACTATGCCCAGTTCTCTCTTATTAAAATTGAGGAAGCTCACATAACATAAAATTAACCATTTTAAATGAACAATTCAGTATCATTTTGTACATTTACGATGCTGTACAAGTCTTGCTAGTTCCTGAATATTTTTGTCACCCCAAAAGGAAACTCTGTTCCATGAAACAGTCACTTTCCATTTTCTCTGCCCCAGCCTTAGGCAGCCACCAATATGCATTCTGTCTCTGTGGATTTTGTGAGGAGTGGTATTGGGGATTGAATTTAGGGGCACTTGACCACTGAGCCACATCCCCAGCCCTATTTTGTATTTTATTGAGACACAGGGTCTCACTGAGTTGCTTAGAGCCCTCTCTTTTACTGAGGCTGGCTTGGAACTCTCAATTCTCCTGCCTCAACCCCATGAGCTGGGATTATAAGTGTGTACCACCGTACCTGGTTCTGTGGAATTTTTCTTTTCTGGATACTGCATGTAAATGGAATCACAACTTATAACCTTTTGTGTGTGGCTTCTTTGACTTAGTATAATGTTTCTGAGGTTCATCCATGTGGTAGCGTGTATCAGAACCTCATCCATTTTCATGGCTGAGTACTGTTCCACTGTATAGATATATCACAATTTGTTTATCCATTCATCCATTGATGGACATTTGGGTTGTTTCTACCTTTTGGCCATTGTGACTATTGTGCACGTATATCCACATACTAGTTTGAGTAATTATTTTCTATTCTTTTGAGTAGAATGTATATCTATGCCAGGATTTGGGGGCTTATTTGGCAATTCTGTGTTCAGTGTTTTGAGGACCCACCAAATGGTTTTCCTCCCTTCTCTTTTGTGTCTAATAATACAGTATATTCAAGAAAATTTCTGTTATAGTACAATTATAAGATGCCTTTAGTTACAAGTTGTACATATTTTTTGTATTTCTTTTTATATTTGTTCATTTTAGTTATACCTGACAGTAGTGTTCATTTTGATACATTCATGGAATAAATCTCATTCTAATTAGGACCCCAGTCTCATGGATGTACACAATGTGGAATTCACTGTGGCATATTCATATATGTACATAGGGCGGTTAGGTCAGATTATTTCCACTGTCTTTCCTATTCCTATCCCCACTCCCTTCCCTTCATTCCCCTTTAATGCTCTGTACTTCTGTTCTCTGCCCCCCTCCCCATTGTGGGTTAGCCTCCACATATCGGAGAAAACATTCACCCTTTGGTTTTTTGGGATTGGCTTATTTCACTTAGCATGATAGTCTTGATCCATTCATTTACCACCAGTGAAAGACCTCTTCAATAAAAACTACTGAGCACTAAAGAAATTGAAGACCTCAGAATATGGAAAGATCTCCCATGTTCTTGGATAGGCAGAATTAATATTGTCAAAATGGCCATACTATCAAAAGTACTATAAAGATTTAATGCAATTAAAATTCTGATGATGTTCTTCATAGAAATAGAAAAAACAGTCATGAAATTCATTGGGAAAAATAGTAGGCCCAGAATAGTCAAAATAATCCTTATCAAGAAAAGCAAAGCAGGAGGGATCACAATACCAGAACTTAAATTATACTATAGAGCTATAGTAAGAAAAATGGCATGATATTGACACCAAAACAGACATAAAGATCAATGGAATAGACTAGAAGACACAGAGAAAAACCCACAAAAATACTGTTATCTCATACTAGATAAAGGTGCCCAAAACATGCATTGTAGAAAAGATAGCCTTTTCAACAGATAGTGCTGGGAAGACTGGAAACCCATATGTAGTAGAATAAAATTTAACCCGTCTCTCACCCTGCTCAAAACTCAACTCAAAGTGAATCAAAGACCTAGGCATTAGACCAGAGACCCTGCACCCACTACAAGAAAATGTAGGCCCAAATCTCCATCATGTCAGCTTAGGAACAGAATTCCTCAACAAGAGTCCTAAAGTATAAGAAGTAAAATTTAAAAAATCAATAAATGGGATGGCATCAAACTAAAAAGCTTCTTCACAGCAAAGAAAACAAATTAAAAGCATGAAGAGAGAGCCCACAGAATGGGGGAAAATCTTTGCCACCAGCACCTTAGATAGGGCATTAATTTCCAGGATACACAAAGAACTCAAAAGTTGTCCACATTTTTGAGGGCAGAGATTGTATCTCAAATTCATATGCAAATCTGCAGTACTTGGCACAGGCCTGCACAAAGAAGGTGCTCAATAAATACTTGTGGGATTGGACTGACTCAAGAGGGGTTTATACATGGTTTTGTCCTTAGGGACCATATGGTGAATGCAGTAATGGAATTTGAGAGATGACCTAAGCAGGGACAGACAGTGGATGAGGCCTGGAAGACATGACCAACTCCTTCAAGCAAAGGGGGAGGAAGACCAGTGTGGTGGAACTAGTTATCCACACACCTGGCTTTTACTGTTGGCCTGCCTTTGGCTAACTCATTATAATTCTCTGGGAGGTTAAATTCTTCTTGTCAGATGAGAAGGCTGAATATTTCAGTAATATTTGCATGGAGGGGAGAGAGTTGGGAAGGAAGACAGGGCGCAGACCTGGCCTGCCACCCTCTCTTTCTAACTCCAAGGACCTTGGCAATACTCCAAAACCCACACATCGTCTCCTCTCTCTCTCTCTCTCTCTCTCTCTCTCTTTTTAGTAGTGCTGGGGATTGAACCCAGAGCTTTACGCATGCTAGGCAAGTGTTCTACCACTGTGCTATATCCCTAACCTGTCCTTTGGGTATTCTGAACCCCTCTCAGTGGCTCCAAAAGGCCCTCTTCTATATAGATGAAGACAGCATTAACAGACTCAAGTCCATTCCACAAAGAGTATTTTTTTGTCCCAAGCAGCGGAGAGAAAACTTAAGGATTGAAATAATAACCTAAGGGCCAGGGATATAGCTCAATGGTAGAGAGTTTGCCTAGCATGCACAAAGGTCCTGGGTTTGGTCTCCAGTATCATAATATAAATAAATAGCAAGTTAAGAATCAAAAAGTCTTTTTGAAAAATCATGGTGAGTAGTATCCTTGGTTAAAAGGAGGGTGTCCAACCCCTTTCTCTACTTGGTATAATTAAAGTGAAAAGATTTCAGGTGGGCAGATTTCAAGATCAGAATTGTCAAACATTTGTACTCTCCTAACTGATAGATTCCTTCCCTGTGAGAGTATTTCCTCTGAAAATGTCTGGCTCTGCACAGGAGCTGAACATGTGAGTAGCAGGCCTTGTCTTGTTGTTACCCTCTGGGTTCCTGTTCGCTGTCTCTCTCTGTCCTGGTGAAATCTCTTGCAAAGCATGACATTTACACTCCACTCTCCTGTTACTTTTTCCTCTCTCATTCTTTGCTTCTGAGTTAGTCTGCAAACTAGGGGGTCCCCCAGGCCATTTCCTGACACTCGGATTGCATCTGCCAGCCTTGCTCCTCCCTCAACCTGGTTCAGGGCTGACGCTTGACTTCCCCTGGTCTTTATTTCCTGTTCGCGTCTGTATTTCTGTTGGAATTTGCTGGTAGGCGACACTTCTGGATATATCCTGCCTGAACCTTAAAATTGCTTCTATTTATTCAGGTTGGGAGAAGCTATTTCAGGCAATGAGATCAAAAGATGGCTCACACAGATGTCTGAATTAGTCAAGGAACCACATTCTTATCGTTCACATTCCCTCTTGCTGGCACACACGTCTAGTTTCAGCAGTGGTGACCACCAACACGGTCTGTACCCCACGATCACCCCTCTCCTTCACTTTGTGAGTCTCTGCTTCAAATTCTAGAACTCCTTTTCAAAGAGAGTTCTTCAGCCATGGCTGCACCTTTTTGTGGTACAGCCCAATTACAAAAAAATAAAAAGGAATTTCAGTTTCCATATTCCTCTGACTTTACTTCCTTGACCTTGCTTTGGCTTCAAAATGGGCATCACTAGAAACGCTACGCTATTTTCACCATGTCTTTAAATGCCCCTCCTGAGGGAACTTACAGTTTTCCGGAGGATGCCCGCATGATGATATTCCCAGTTCCACCATGAGGCTGCTGGACCCGGGATGAATCGAACGCCGTAGTCCTTTAAACAGCACTTGAGAAATGACTTGGAAAAGCTCAGGTCTGTCTCGTCAACCCTGGAACTTGCCTCCGAACTCTTGCCTCGGTCGGCTTCCAGGGTCCAATGTAATGTGAGTATTTTCCTCTGGGGAAACCTGTGCAACAGGTCTTTGAGCCCCATTTAATGTGTCAGAGTTTTAATTGATTCTTTACCAGGTCTGTCCGCCCCATAATAGCAGTGGTAAGCTCAGGACGTGTTTTACTGGACTAGTCACCCGGGGCTTAATTTGTTGTCGCGTAGCAGACAGACTCTTTCACAATGAACATAAATTTGTTCTGTGCCCTGGGAATTTCTTCCTGATGAGGTGGGTGCTGCTGATATTGAGAGCACAGTCCTGGGTGTCCCCCAGTTACCCCCAGTGCAGCTCCAGGGACAACCGAGTCTCTGCCTCTAGAAGAACAGATCGGGGGAGGAGAGGAGTACCTAGGACTGTGATCCTTGAGTTCGCTGACTAAAGGTGAGAGCCATCCCCACGCCCTTATAACCCACAAAAAGTACCTGCACAAGCGTTATCTCCGCGAATCCTCCTGATAACACTGTAGGGAGGGCGGGGCAGGTGTCATTATCCCCATTTTACAGATAAGAAAACTGAGGCTCAAAGAGGCTTGTAACCTACTCAGAGAACCACAGATAATAGTGGCCAAAACAGAGACTAGAAAGCAGAGGCTCTTTTTAGTAATTACTGTCTTCCCTGGAGAGTAGCCAAGATTGCTCCAGGAGCTTGCTCAGCAGTAAGCCTCCCCTGAGATTCATGCATTAAAGCAACGAACCTTTGCAGTGAGGATGCATTTGGGGGCTCGAAATTTAGATCTGCCAAACAAGGGTAACTTAATTTTTCTATGACTTCAATTAAATTCTCTCTTGGGCCCACATTCTTCCGGGGGTCAGAAACTTGGTCAACTCTAATCAGATCAGGGATTCATCTCTTCTCCATTTTTCTCAGGCTTGTGGATAAGTTCAAGCTATGGGGGGTGGGGTGGGGGGAGTGGAGAATGAATGAGAGTCTGTTAATGCCTCATAACACATAGACCTTTCTTGGAGACCCAGGTAAAAACCGTACAATTCTACAGTTTCCTCTGCTCCCCAGCAATTTGGTATATTCACAGCACTGGGGAACGGATCTGAACTAATACCCAAGTGGAAGATTGAAGGAGACAATAATAAAACTATTATACTGGGTGTGGTGGCTCACACCTGTAATCCCAAATACTTGGGAGGCTGAGGCAGGAGGATCTCAAGTTCAAGGTCAGTCTGGGCAACTTAGCATGACCCTGTTTTCAAAATAAAATAAAAGAGGGGGTTGGAGATGTAGCATTTGCCTGGCCTGCCTAGGGCAGTACCTCAGGAAAAAGAAAACCTATCAATTATGATTTTTTACCTGGGACGTTGTTAGATCTTCTCCACCTCAGTGAGAGCTGGAAGTTTATCCCTGCATGGCCTGTATAAAGCCAGGGTTGCTCAGTGGCCTCTTCTGGGCACTATTCCATGTTGGGAAACATCAATCCGTCACCACAGAATAACTTGAACTTTTATTTCTGTCTCTCAAAAATGTACTGAAAGAATATGACCATGACAGAGTGAACCCCTTCCTCTTCTTTCACCTTTTTCTCTCCATCTCTTCTAATTTATTCTATCTGCCTATCATCCGCCCACCATCCTTCTATTCATCTTATGCCCAAATTCTCTTTCCCAAGTCCAGACTCATACATACCCCAAAGCTCTCAGATTGAGCTGGTATAGGTTTTTTTTTTTTTTTTAAATAAACATCCTCAACCCCATTCCCATTTCAAGTTTCTTTTCCCTTCTCTTCCTCCTCTTCCTTTTTCTTCCCAATCCAGTATCAAGGTTATATCTCTATTTAGCTTTCTCTTCATGTTCAATATAAATAGAAATAGGACCTAGATATACAGAACAGATCTGGAGGGAAAAAAATCTAGTGAAGACCAAACCATCCCTAGCTTGCTCGGAGTATCAGGGTGGGCTGATGAGGAAAGAGGAAGGAGAGCCCAAGCACATGAGAGAATTTCCTTAGTGGGCGGAGAAGGTGGAGAAATGGTACTGTGTATTCTGGGGTCCCTGTCAAGCCAGTCTGCAGACGAGGAAATAGAGTCTCAGAGAATAGAACGAGGTGCCCCAGGTCACGCAGCCAATGACAGAGCCATGGTTTGAATCTGGATCATTGACCTGAAGCTCTGTGTTCATCCTACTGACAAGTGGAAAAAATTTGTGGTTTCTGTAGAATTCAAGTGAGGGGAAATTAAAAAAAAAAAAAAAAACAAAACCAAGTAAGATTCTCGAAGTAGCAAACAACAATGGAGACATTAGTGAACAGAAAAACAGGCATAAGACCTAACACTGGAACCATGGTTTATTGGTTATTGATATGGAAAGAAGGTAAGGGCCCTCTGATGCCAAAAATGAGGCATGAACTGAGAGGTGGAGGAATGGAGCGAGTGGAGGTCAGAGGGTGAGGTCACAGGGCGCTGACGGCACTGCAAGTCTACGGGTCCTGATGGTCTAGTGAAGTAAGTGTCAGTCCTAGGGAAACCCGAGAGTTCTGGGTGAAAGCTAAGGAAAAACATGCCTATACCTGTCAGACAGCAAGAATAGAAAATTTCCAGTAGTATTTCCTCATGACAAAATAGACCTCACAAAAAATGGACATGCAAAAGCATATAGCACAAAGTGAACAACCCTGTGGCACCCGACCCACACGCTCATGAAAGCCTTAAGAAAATCTTCCACATTTTTTCTATACAAATACTAATGGAGTCACAGGATAGTAGAACATCATTCACAATTTGTTTGATTTTAATTCTTTTAAATTTCTTAGTCTATTCTGTGACCCAGAATATCTGCTATCTTGGTGAATGTTCCAGGTGAATGGAAAAGGAATGTGCATTCTGCTGTTTTGGGGTGTTATGCTCTATGAATCTCAAACAGATTAATTTGTTTGAGAGTGTGGTTCTGATTTACTGTATCTTTACCAATTTTGTGTGAACTTGTTCTTTCAATTACTGAAAAAAATATTGAACTATCCAATTATGATTGTACATTCACTTATCATTTTGTGCATTTTAAAGAACTGTTTTAAATGCAGATTGTGATGTCTTCTTGGTGAAGTGGCCAAATGTCCCTTTCATTGGCATGTAATATTCCTCTATATACCCGGTAATAAATATTTCTTATCATGACAATAGGTCTTATGATAACATCACTATGATAACTTTCTTTGGTACAGGTTCTTGTGCCATATCTTTTCCCATTCTTTTACTTTTAACTTATTTCTTAATATTTAAGGGTATTTCTTGTAGACAGTATATTTGGGTCTTTTTTACAGAATTCAATATGACAACCTCTGTATTTTGAGCCATTTACATTTAATGTAATTATTGCTATGTTTGGATGTAAGTCCACCATTTTATTAATTTTCTGTTCTTCAATTTTTTGTTTCCCCTTTCTTGTCTTCTTTCAGTTTATGTAAATATACTTAGTATTCCATTTTAATCAATCAATCGCCTCTTTGGTCATATTTCTTTGTGATATTCACACGTATGTGTTTTTTTTTTAGTGTTTGTGCTAAGGAGTACAACATACATACCTAAACCTTTATAGTCTACTTAGCACTAATTTATTACTACTTCAGGTAAAATGTGCAAATTTCTTTTTCTTTTTAGCACTTTAAAGATGTTGTTCATCTGATCTTCATAGTTCATGACAAGAAATCTACATTGTAATTTACCTCACCGATCCCACAAAAGTAATGTGTTTTTTTCTAGACCCTTTCAAGATTTTCCAGTTTTTTTTTCTTTGCTATTTATCAGTTTTAATTATGATATGTCTGGGCATGGTTTTGTTTGAGTTTAAATTGTTTGGAATTTACTGTGTTTCTTAAATCTTCAAATTGATGTCTTCCATCAAATTTGGGGAAATTCAGCCATTATTTCTTTTTTTCTTTTCTGTTTGTGGTACTAGGGATTAGGTACCCAGGGTCTACATTGGTAGACAAGTGCTGTACCACTGGGCTATATCCTCAGCCCTTTTTAATTTTGTTTTGAGAAAGCTACCCAGGCCAGCCTTGAACTTGTGATCCTCCTGCCTCAGCCTCCAGAGTAGAAGGGATTAGAGGTGTGTGTCATGATGTTCAACCCATTCTTTCTTTAAATGTTTTTTTCTGTATGGATCTCTTTTCTTCTTCTGGGCCACCAACTATGTGGCTGTTCGACTTTTTGACTTTTGTCTTGCAGTTCTCTATGTTCTGTGCACTGATTTTCATCCTTTATGCCCCCTCTTCTCTAGATTGGATGATATCTATTTATCTATCGACACACTAACTGCCTTACCTCTGTCATCTTCAGGCTGTTTTTAAATTCATTCAGTAAATCTTTTATTTCAGCTATTGTAATTTTTAAGTTCAGATTTTCCACGTGGTTCTTTTTATAGGTCTATTTTTCGGCGAAAAACATTCATTTACCATTAATTTCAAAAGAGTTCTCCTTTATCTCCTGGACCATGTTTATGACAGTTGTTTTAACATCTTCGTTTGATGATTCCAAGAGCTGGATGATCTAAGGATTGCCACCTTTTGATTGTCTTCTTTCAGAAAATTACATGTTTTTCTTCTTTGTGCACTGCATGATTTTGGATTATATTCTGGACATTTAAGATATCATTTCATGAGATTCTCTCTGGTTCTCAATTTTAAAAACTCCAGAAAATGTTGATTTTTTAAAAAAATATATTTCAGCAGGCCCTATTAGGTTCAGACTGAAGTTCTGTACCCCCCTCTGCCCACAATTAGTGTTCCAATGAAGGTTTAGTTTTTGAGCCTTTGCTGTGGTGGTCTGGATTTGTACCACATTAGTGCCACTTCAGGGGTAATCTAAGACTTGGGTAGTAGTTTCAGTCATAATTCAGTTCTCAAAGCCTTTTTCCTTCTTTTCCTTTGCAGTACTGGGGATGGAACCAAGGAGTCCTCTACCTGAGCTATATCCCCAGCCCTTTTCATTTTTTATTTTGAAACATGATCTCCCTAGGGGCTGAGGCTATGGTCCTTGAGGTTTTGATCCTCCTACCTCAGCCTCCCTAGTTGCTGAGATTACAGGGAAGGAGCCATTGTGCTCAGCTGATTTAGCCACGCCCCCCACTTTTTTTTTTTTTTTTTTTTTTTTTGGATGTTGCTTTGGCTCTTTCCTGTGCATACAAAGCTCAGAATTAAGCCTGGAGGGTGAACAGGTTCATACACTGAATTAGGGAATTCCTTTCTCAAACGATTCAGCTCAGAGAGCTTACTTTTCCTAGGCTCTGCAAGAAAGATGGGATTTTACTTAGTTTTCTCTCTTGTAACCTTGATGCTGTTAACAACTTTGTGACTGTGACCCACCTTCAGGGCAAAAAAAGCAAGAGAAAAAAAAAAAAAAAAAAAACCAGAAAGAAAACAAGGATCCTTCCCACACTCTGGAGCCTTTCCCCCAGCTATCCTTGCCAGACACACAGCTTCAGCTGCCGGGATTGCCTCCTGCACGCAAAGCAGAAAAGGGAGGAAAACCTGGGGAAGTTATCCTTGCATGGTCTGCTACTCCAAGTTTCACTCCCGTTCTCTATCTTCCTGCTTTTGTTTACTTTACAGGTAATTGCTTTTTATATTCTGTTAGACTTTTAGTTATAACTAGTGGTTAGGCTGTGGGAGGTTGTAATGGGTCTTCTCTATCTTGTTTGGCACCAGAAGCCTTTGTACTTGTCAAGTTTCATCTTTTTTATTTTAGATCTTTGACCTTTTTAGTATTTATTTGGATGCAAGGAGGAATGTAATGTTATCATTATTGTGCTTCTTATTATTGTTATAGGAAATCTTTGGCAGGAGACTAAATCAGAAGCCGTGGTGGGTTAGGTCAATCTGGCTTCAAGTGGCTCCATCACTTACCAATTCATGACCTTGAGCACGACCTCCGCTAATCTCAGTTTCCTCAGCAGGACTGTGGTGATCATGATGGAATCTGCCTGGTGGAGCTGCTCTGAGTATTCAAGAGACCATGCTAGTAAAATATTTTGCACAGTGTTCAACACTAAGTAGGGGCTTGGTAAATGGTAGTTATTGTGGACATGACCGTGGTGATGACTATTGTTGTTGTGATATATCACGAGACCAAGTCACCGTCCTTGTGAGTCAGGCACACCGAAGGCTCGGGAAGCTGTTTCTGAGCCATGGTACGTACTTTAAACTGCACGGAAAGCATCTCTGTACCCCAGAATGTGTGTGAAGTCTGATCAGGGAGATGGATTTGGGTTTGTAGGATCAGGAAATGTAACTGGGAGAAGCAGACGGTTGTAGGTAGCAGTCTTCACACTGTCCTCAGTTACTGCTAATAGTTGATATGGAAAATGAAGACTCCTGCATTTCAAAGTAGGTAGGAATCATCTGACACACTGGTTAGGATGTAGATTCTTAGGACCCACTGCTGACCCAAAAAAAATCAGAACTGTGATCAGGGCCTAAGACTCTGTATTTCACAGGCTTCACAGGTAGTGTGTGAATGTGTGTATTACTAGGGATGGAGCACCAGGGCACTATGCCACTGGGCTACATCCCCAACCTTTTTGAGTTTTTGAGACAGTGTCCCAAAATTGCCGAGACTGGCCTCAAAACTTGTGATCCTCCTGCCTCAGCCTCTTTAGTCTCTGAGATTCCAGACATGCACCATTGTGCCCAGCCCAGGTAATTTTTTGTTTTTAATAACAGGAGTGAACCCACGGGTGCTCAATCCCTGAGCCACATCCTCAACCCTTTAACTATTTTTTATTTTGAGACAGGGTCTCACTAAGTTGCTTAGAGCCTCATTTAGTTACTGAGGCTGGCCTTGAACTTGCCATACTCCTGTCTTGGCCTCTGGAGCTGCTGGGATTACAGGCATGTATTCAGCCCAGGTAATTCTTTCAGGCACCAAAATTTACAAAACACTTGTGCAGGGGTGGGGACAAAAGGAAGATGGTGGATATGGGGGTGAGAGGAAGAAAAGGTAAGGAAGGAAGGAGACAAAACAGGAGGGGAAAAAAAAAAAAAGAAAGAGGGCTATCTCTGTGAATCCGAGTACCTCTTCTAAATCTTCACTGGCCCACTGTGACCCACATAATAAAATATAACCTGGATATCAGTACTCCTGATTCATAGATCACTGAAAAATGCATTTAGTCAGCCAAAAGGTTTGGAGTCTGACTATGAACCAGAAGACCAGAGAGAGGGGAAGAAGACACACCGTCCTGAGGTGCGTGCACTCACACCCCACCGCCTGAGGTGCTGGAACAGAGATATGCATGAAAGCGACACTCAGTTTAGATGGGGGAGGTCAAGAACTGGGCGGGAGGACAGGCGCCTAGGCCGAGTCTTGTGGAAGGTCAATTGTCCATTAAGAATCAATAGCAGAAGGCGGGTATGGGGATGCTCAGAGGGAGACACAGGGTTGGGGTTGCTGGCTCCACGTTCCTGAAGGGGACAGTGCAGGGCAGGGGAGGCTCTTGGGTGGGGAGAGTGTTGAGCAGCCAGTATTCTCGCAGTAGCATCCCCTTCACGGAAGACATGGTGGGCTCCGCCAGGAACTTGATTGAGGAGGACCAGCTGGAGAGTTGAAGCCAAGGGTGACTTGGTAAGTCACTTGGATGTTTTAGTATCATGTTCTTCAAAATGGAAGTAGCCTTTTTTTTTTTTTTTTTTTTTTTTTTTTCTGATTATAAAGGTAATCGGGTCACTTTCGAAAACAAAAATAAAGCAGAGCCGTGTGCAGTGGCACATGCCTGTAATCCCAGAGACTCAGGAGTCTGAGGCAGGAGGATTGTAAGTTTCAGGCCAGCCTGGACAAATTAGCAAGACCCCGCCTGTCTCAAAATAAAAAAAAGTGACAAAGGGCTGGATGTGGCTCAATGGTAGAGCACCCCTGAATTCAATCAATATGGAAAAAAAGGGGGGGATTTTAAAAAAAGAAGAGAATAAAAAAGTTAAGGTCATCCAGCTTTCCAATACCCAGAGAAAATCTGCATTGAGCCTACTTGTGTTTATCTGCACAGACCTCTCTGGTTTGTGTACGTACACACACACACACACACACACAGAGCATACTGAGAGTGAAGGCATTTCACACATACTGTGAAACACTGCCTCTTAGTACTTTTCCACTTGACAATATTTAGTGGACACCTTTTCTCATTAATACGGATTTATACTTTAATCATGATTTTTAGGACTGCTCACCTCCAACTTCCTTCCTGCTCTGTCTCCAGGCTGGGGTCTTCTCCTGTGCTTTGTTCCCCGTGTCTTCTGGACCTACCACCTCCTCTGCCCCAGTCCCTTCCTTTGCTCCTTCAGTCCCAGCAGCTTGGATTTCAGGAATGCACGTTCCGCCCTGTGGCTCCTCTGCTGAGTCCTTCCCCGACTCTCTAGGGCCTTCAGGATGAAGTGCTAGCTTTCCCCGACTGGGCCAGGTAGCTGTCTTGTCCACCATTCCAACCTCCTCTCCTGTCACCTGCAGCCAGCTCCCCTGGCCCTCATGTCTGGCTTATAGCACGCAACGCAGGGCCTTCTATTTCCTGCGTCACGCTTCCCTGCTGTTGCTCTTGCTGTCGCTGTTGCATGGCACATGCCTGCACTCCCCAGTTTTCTGGTTTACCTGGCTGAGTCCAATTTGTCTTTTAGGACTCCCTCTGGAAGTGTCTCTGACACAACCCAGCCTGGATTAGCCGCCTTTCCTGTGCACTCCAAGAATACTCCATATTTCCCTCTGTTGTTTCTCTGGCTAAGTTATTACAGAATTATCTAATTTGTGTTTCTTCCTCATTGACTCCTTAACTTATTCAGCTTTGTATTTCTAGAGCCTCACATGTCATTGGTACTCGTATATGTTTGTTGAATGAGTAACCTGAGCGTGGAGGGGGCTGTTCATTACAAGCTGCCAAATTCTTCTCAGACCATCTACCCTGACAGCTCAGATCTCTGTCTTGTGGTTCCCAGTTGGACCTCTGCTGACTGCCTCTTTCTCCTACCTGGGTACCTGAGCCTTGTACTTAGTCTGACCCTTGGCTTGTGGAAGTCACTTCCTGCCTCTTCCTTCTCTCTTGTACTGATCTTCTAGTTTGGACTCCTCTGTCTGACTCTTTCCTATGAGTCACACTTTTTCCTTAGCTTTGTTTTTCCCTAGCACCTCTGACCCTTTGTGTTATTGTTTTATCTGTTTATCTCCTTTTGAAGACCTCTGTATCCCTTGAAGTTAAAAATAAGGTCCAGGTCTTCCTGTGTTTGTAGACCCAGTACTCAACACAACTCTAGCACAGAGGAAAAGATGGTAAGTGTTTATTGAATGCACGGATGATTATTAAGTAGTTGGATGGATAGATGAATGGGTGGATGGGTGGATGGATCGGTGAGCAGATGGATGGTTGGGTGGGTAGATGAATGGGCAGGTGGTAGATGGATGAATACAACAGTGAACTTCAAGTTATTTCTTTGGTTATTAAAGTAAGTTTTTCTTTTTCCTCTATTTTTTTTCCAATGACAAAATAAATTTCTTCAGTAGACTATAGGAAGTGAGGTTAATGTCTTTCCCCTTTAGAATAGCACATTCACTGAGCTGTAGAGGAAACACAGTCACCTGTCCCAGCCCTGTGGTTTCCAGCTGTCAGTGGGCCAAACATCTCATTCTTATATTAATAACATACCAATTGTTGGAAAGAGGTTATACTGACCCCAAGTCTGCAACCCTGACACTTGGATCGAGTTTAGGCTTTTTGAACCCATACTGATGATTGATCTTCCTTTCACAAAGTGGATTTTAACATATGGATTTTAACGTGGTTTTCATTATTCATGACTGTTGCAAATGGCAGAAAACCAATTCAAACCAGGTAAATTAAAAGGACATTTATTGCCTCCTGGAAGCCAGCCATAGAATATGATGAGGCTAGAGCTATCCCTACAGCTGACTAAACCCAAGTACTCTCTCTCCATCCCTTTGGTCACCTTCTGTTTGTTTGTTCCATTATTTCAAGCTATTCCAAATGACTGGGGATATGAGTGCCGCGTCTGCAGACACATCCTTTAACTCACAGTCCAAGGGGGAAAGGACAAAAATCCTCGGGAAGGGCTTTGATTGGTCTGGTTCCGGTCATGAGTCTGTTCCTGCGGCTGGAGGCCAGAGTATTGCAACTGAGAACTCCACCAGAACCCCAAGAAAAAGGGAGGGGCAGAGCCTCTAAAAAGCAGGCGAATCAATTACTAGACTAAGGAGATAAAGGATTCTGATTAGCACAAAATAGGATATCTTCCACAGCCTGAATTCTGTTTATCTTTATGCCTTAAATTTTTAAAAAGTGGGATTAGGGGAGCACAGACAGTTTTTACCCTCATTTCCCACTGAATGGGCTCGAGTTTGTCAATATCCCACTTACTGTGGGATCCTCTTCCCCTCGGTGGAATCTGCTGTCCCTCTGAGGCCTAAATGCAGCAGGTCTACTGTTTTTCTTGTCTTCATTATGTCTATATGACACGGTGCCAGGCCCATCGTAGGTGCTCAATACATTGCGAGTGAAGAAAAGGAAAGATGTAATTCTCAAACTAAGCCTGCCTCACATGTCTCTCAAAGGCAAGTCAGGTGGTCCTGATGACATCAACATGGTACAGCAAAGAAAACGAAGCAGCCGGCTGGACTGAGTACGTGGAAGTGCGTAGGAGGCTATGGCTGGTACCTCTCCCAGATGTTCCTGAAGGGACTGCTTCCAGAAAAGGGCTCTGTCCTCCTCTCAAGTTTCGGTTCATTAGCGTG
The DNA here is from genome assembly GCF_902686455.1 of Sciurus vulgaris. Lineage (NCBI taxonomy): Eukaryota > Metazoa > Chordata > Mammalia > Rodentia > Sciuridae > Sciurus > Sciurus vulgaris. The sequence continues at coordinate 66,688,592 of NC_136476.1, forward strand.
AACTGCTTCCCTCCCACGAGGGCAGCAGCACTGGAAAGTGAAGCCGTTTGCAAAATAAGACAAAAACGAAAGAACATGTATCCTTTTTTTGCCTTTTGGCTGCAAGTGACAGAACTCTCAAAATGATAGTGACATAAATATGAGAGATTATTTACCATGTAAGCAAAGTTCAGAGGTAAGAAGTCCAGGCTAGACTGGCAGCCCCTCAGTCCCCACTGGGGACCGAGAATCGCTGCTTCTTATTTCTCCCTTCTTGTTGATTCCAGGTAACTGCTTAAGTACAACCCTGGTGCTAGTGTCCTCTTTAACAGAGAACCCCATTCAAACCAGGAAAATAAAAAGGATAAAGGAAGGTGAAGCCATGTTCAAGCAGTCTTTGAAGATTTCCAGAGACCAGTGCTCAGGAGGCTGAGGCAGGAGGATGGCAAGTTCAAAGTCAGCCTCAGCAATTTAGTGAAGCCCTGAGCAACTTAGTGAGCCCCTGTCTCTAAATAAAAACTAAAAAGGGCTGGGGAAGTGGTTCAGTGGTTAAGGGACCCTGGGCAATACCTAGTACCAAAAAAACAAAAAACAAAAAAAAAAAAACAAAAAAAAAAACCAAAACAAAACAAAAAAAGAAAAGAAAAAAAAAATCAAAAACCAAAAACCAAAAAACCAAAAAAGATTTCTAGAGAGCTCCATTTACATCACATAACTGGAATTTAGCTCTAGGTATGAGGGAAATATGGAAGTACATGTTTCTTCCAAGAGATTTGTGCTCTTGAGAAGGCTGGGAGCTCTGTTGACCATGGAAGTACAGGAAATGGATATTGGATTAGGCAACCAGGGTCTCATCAACACTGCCGGGAAGAAAAGGGAGATTCTAAAGGGCAAAGGCAGAGGCAGGAAGGGAGGGCTGGTCCTGATTGTCTGTGTCAGGATCCTGATAGTGCTTTGTGCCCCGGGACCTCAGTTCATGGATCATGCTGATCAGACCCAGGATCTGACCCTGGTTTCCAATAAGCTGTACTCCCCCGTATCACGGTATGCAAGACAAAGCCCCTGTCCCAATTTTTCCTCCCCACCTTTAGCAGCCTGCTCCTCCTTTTCATTTCTAAACCCCCTCAGCCCGCGTCAGTTTCCCTCCCTTGTTCAGGTGGAGCCTGGTGCCTGGAATGCACTTTGCTCTCCTCCTCGTGTAAAACCTCCCAAACATTGATCTTTCAAGTTGAAGCTCTTTGCTGCCTCCTCCTCCTTCGTGATTGTGCAAAGCCTCCCTCAGATCCTCAGATTTCCTGTACGTGAGTCTTTATCTGCTTCCCTGTTTTCGTCAAGGTTGACACCCTATTTCAAACAACACCCCCTTTCTTTCTGATTCCCTATTCTTTTTTCCTGATATTTTCCTATGTAATAGGTTTTTTTTTTTTTTTTTTTTTTGTAGTCGTAGATGGACAAAATGCCTCTATTTTATTTGTTATGTGGTGCTCTGGATTGAACCCAGTGCCTCACACTTGCTAGGCAGGTGCTCTGCCCCTGAACCACAACCCCCACCCCGTATTTATTTTTTTCTGTGTTATTGTCTGTCTCCTTTCACAAGAAAGTTGTATTTACAAATTCCTGGTAGATATTTATCTTAAGAATTAGGAACAAGAAGTGGGAATTCCTTTGAGTTTTGGGGAATTCTCCAAATCAGAATTTATTTTTTTTTTTTGTGGTGCTGGTAATTAAAACCAGGACCTTGTGCTTGTGAGGCAACTAATTCTTTATAAAACTTTAAGAACCATTTTTTTTTTTTACATAACTTTATTTACTTGTTTTAAAATAATAACCATAATAATGAGGGAATCATTTTTCTGTGACCATGTTATACCAAATGTTTCAGAGATTCATTGTTAAAAAACTGACATGGTAAAAAAAAAAAAAAAATGCAAGTTTTGTTGTTATGAACCATTGTGTTCTAATAATGTTACCAAACTCAGGTTTAGAGCTCCTCCCATGGAAAAACCAATTCCAAGAGACGAGTGTTGGGGATAAAGAAAGGCTTTCTTTATTCATTGGCCAAAGAATGGAGAAGTTGGAGCTTTGATGACAAGTCAGCTTCTCATCTGCAGGTGGGTGAGGGGTTACAGACACAGGATGGGACTCATGAGGGAGAGGGAGAGGTTAATAAAGGGAGGAATAGTCGTGTCTTTGCTGGGATTAGGTGAAGATCTTTCAGGACTTTGGGTGTCGCCCCTTTTTACCCCTTGCATGGTCTGGTGTTTTGATCATGGTGGCTGGTAGTGTGTGGGTGTGGCTGGGGGAGACCAGGCAAGTCTCCAGCAAGTTAGTTGTATATTATAGTTTTGGACCAAACGTCTCAAATGTTCATCAGGTCTGTGTGCAGAGTTGAAAAGAATCTGACTCAAAAGTTAAAGCAACAAAGGGGACAGACATGATATGAGGACAGATGCCACCAGGCTTTTTGTCACATTCTAGTCACCCACAGCCATCTGTAGGCCCAAATGAGGAGTCAGTGTTTTCAGCAAAAGTGGCCTTCAGGTCCCTAAGAAGTAGCATTGGAAACCTTATCATTACAACTCCATGTCAGAGGTGTCATCAGTAGAAAAGCTAGTGAGGGACTGGTAAAGTACTGCCCAGCTGTGGTCCTCCAGAATAAGTGATTTTTTTTTTTTTTAAAGTCAACTAAGAGCAAGTGACTCTGGAGGGTTAATTCAGATTTTTCCTCAGTGACCATGATTATATATTTCAATAGCATATGAAATGATTTTTACACGATATAGATATTTGATAATAAAAAAGACTAAAAGAGGAGAGCTTTAACAAATTATTTTTTTATGTGACAAATATTCCAGGTATAGAAAAATTTCGTCCATTTTGCATTACTCTGGTTGAGTTAGAGTGAATCCAAAAGCATCTTCACATTGGGTACATATTGGTTCATATAAACTCATTTCCTAAAAAAATGAACATACTTTGTTAGGCTACCTTCATTCAGCTCAGATAATGCCTCCTCAGAGACGTCTGCTTTGACTGCATGATTTAAAATAGTAGAGTCCCATACTGTTTTCCTCTTTCCCCAGACAATGGGACATTAGCTCTAAGAGAACAGAGGCAACAATTCATAAGCATTAACCAGGCCCTCAAAATTCTTTTAAGTTCTAGAAATAAAACTTAACCAAGAAGGCAAGAGATCTGTACATGGAAAACTATAAGATTGATAAAATGAAGAAGACATAAATGGAAAGACCCCTGTTCATGGATATGAGTAGAATAAATGTTGCCAGAATGTCCATACTGCCCAACGTAGTCTGTATATTCAATAAAATCCCTATAACAATTTTCATGGTATTTTTCACAGAAATAGGGAAAAAAAAAAAAAAAAAAAAAAACCCACACAATATTTAAACCATATGGAAGCTCAAAAGACCCTGAATAGCTAAGGCAATCTTGAGTCAGAAGAATAAACCTAGAAACATCACACTTCCTGATTTCAAATTACATTATAAAATTATAGTAATCTAAACAATATCATGCTGGTATAAAAACACAGAGACTAGAGAACAGAACAGAAAGCACAGAAATGAACCCACATGTTTGTGGAACAACTTTTGTTCAACAAAGTCACCAAAGGATACACAACAGGGATAGGGTAGTTCTTTTTTTTTTTTTTTTTTTCATTTTGATAGTCACTGGAAAGACTGGATATTGATGTGCAAAAAATTAGATCCTTATCTCAGGTCATATACAAAATAATAACTCAGAATGGATTAAACTTAAACCAAACCTGAAACCAGAAAACTGCTAGAAGAAAACACAGAGAAAATACTTTGACCTTGGCAATGATATTTTTTTGGGTATGAACCAAAATAATAGACAACTGAAGCAAAAATAAGTGAAACTACATCAAACTAAAAATTTTCTGCATGACAAAGGAAACAATTAACAAAACAAAATGGCAACCTATGGAATGAGAGACAATATTTGTAAACCATATACTAGTGAGCTTTTTGTGTGACCAAAATTCTCAACAAGGACTACTTAGAGAGGAAAACTTTATTTTGGCTCATGGGTTAAGAAATTTAGTTTGTGATCAGCCAACTCCATTGCTCTTGACTCAAAGTGAGGTAGAACATTATGGCCGACGGGCATGGTAAAGGATTGCTGTCCCATTCATGGGAGCCAGGCAGCAGCGGGTGGAGGGGCTGCAGAAGATGATCCCTTCTAGGGCAGCCCCCAGTGACCCACTTCCTCCAGCCACACCCCCACCTACCTACTGTTACCATCCCGTTAGTCCATTCAAAGTAAGATGGACTGACTAGGTTACAGGTGGCAGAATCTAATCACTTCACCTCTGAACTTTCCTGCATTCACATAGGAACTTTTGGGGGACAATTCATATCTGAACCATAACATCATATAAGGAGTTAATATCCAAAATATAAGTTAATAAGGAGTTAATATCCAAAATATAAGGAACTCATACAACCCAATAGCAAAATAACCTCCAAATAGCCCACTTAAAAATGGACAAAGGATCTGATTCGAATTTTTCCAAAGATATACAAATGGCAACAGATATATGAAAAGTTGCCTGACATCATCACTGATATGAGAAATGCAAATCAAAACTATAATATCACCTTAGACTTGATAGGATGGTGCTATATTTTAGATGTTTTATGTCCTCCAAGTCTTGTGTTGAAATTTAACTCCCATTGTGAGGTATTAATGTGGTATTTAGAGGTGGAGACTTGGGGGAAGAGATTAGGATTAGATAAATTCATTAGGGTAGATCCTGTATAATTGACTGGTGGCTTTATAAGAAGAGGGAGAGAGAGACTAGACAAAAAACACACATATCCATTCCTATCTCTTGCCTTGTGATACCCAGGCCACCTAGGGACTCTGCTAGCAAGAAAACCATCACCAGAAGCAGATACTAGGCCTTGGATCTCCAGAATCATGAGCCAAAATAAACCCTTTTTCTTGATAAAGTAGCTTGCCTTGGGCATTTTGTCATAGTGATAAAAATCTTAACAAAGGGCTATTATAAAAAAATCAAAAGATAGGTGTAGTGAAGAATATGGGGAAAAGGGAACTCTTATACATTAAAAGTAGAACTACTATATCATCTTACAATTCTGCTTCTGGGTATACATATCCAAAGGAAAAAAACATCGCTAACTCAAAGGGATATCTATAGTCCCATGTTCCATTCAGCATTGATGGATGCATGGATAAAGAAAATGAGACAAAGAAAATGTAATGGAATAATATTCAGCCTTAAAAATAGAATTCTGCCATTTAGATCAACGTGGATAAACATGAAGGACGTTATGCTAAGTGAAATAAGATAGGCACAGAAAGATAAGTACTGTATGATTTCAATTTTGTGACCTAAAAAACTTGAACTTACAGAAACAGAAGAAGGATGATTATCAAAGATCAGGGTATGACAGAAATGGGAAGATGTTGGTTAAAGGTTACAAACTTGCAGTTATTAGTTCTGGTGACAGTGACAATAGCTAGTAATAATGTATGCCTGACTTTGCCAAGAAAGAAAATCTTAAGTACACACACACACACACACACACACACACACACACATATGCACACGCATAACTACGTGAGGTGACAGATGTTAATTGGCTTTATTGTGGTCATTTCATAATGTATACGTATATCAAAACATCACATTGTATACCTTAAGTATGGACAATTTTTTAGAGCATTGTAGTTACATATAACAGTTGGGTTCATTTTGACAGAATCATACATGCAAGAAATTTGATTTCAATCCCCATTCCCCCCATATGGACAATTTTTGTCAGTTATACCTCAGCAAAGTTGGGAGAAAATTCTATAAGTTCTTTGTGAGTCAACACAGGCGGCCGACCCTTTAGTTAGTAGCAGTAGCAACAGCAATAATAGTATTAACAGGTACTAAAAACCATAAGAGCTCTATATATTTTAGCTCTTATGTACCAGGCACTGGTTAAGTCTTTTAAATTTATTATTTTCCTGCGGAAGAAAGTGTTATCCCGTTTTATTGATAATGTCAGGGAGGGGTTAAATAACTTGCTCAAGGTCATGCAGCTAGTAAATGGGAAAGCCTGTCTCTTGCTGCCTCCAGAAGAAGTCCGTTCTGGGTGCGAAGTGGTAAATGGTGTAGGTTTCCAGGGGACAGGTGGGGATTCCGTCTCCACCCTGCTAGTTAGACCGAGGACAAGTGCTGAGTTTGGCTTTGGGTTCTACAAATCCTCCGAGAGGGTCCAGAAATAAACCTTGAAGTTAGGGGCCAAGAGCCCCATGCTGCTTGACATGGGGAAGAGAAAGCACGCGGTAGCCCCCCCTACTTATTCCTGTCCTCACCCAGGTGTGCTTCTCCAGGGACAGGCTTGCCCTTATCACCCAGTTTAAAACAGCAAGGCCATCTGGTCCCTCTCCTGTTTTATTTTTCATCATAGCACTTATCACCACCTGAAATTTCTGATTCACTTATGTTTGACCCTGACTGATCTTTTATCTCCCCCACTAGTGAGCAGACTCCCTGAGGTCAAGGATATCGCTTTGTATCATGTCTTCAAACCCTGAAGTGCCTGGCACAGAGTAGACTCTCAATATATTCGCTGAGTGAAAAAAATGAGTCCCCAACTATCATATCCTAATCCTTGTCCACGAGCAGACTCAATCTGTATATACTTACCTAATATCACGGAATTTTATATTCTGTATTTTCCATGAATATTGAGCTATGCATATTTTTCTTTTTTGTTGCATTTAAACCTTCCCTTCTCCTCATTCCTTTCTCATTTCCACTCTTCCAAAGACAATTAGTAATGTCTATCTCCTCCTGTCTTTCTCCATGCTTTGTGATCATGAAAATCATGTTTTACTTTTCATATACTATGAGGGTTAGGATCTATAACCATTTTTAAATTTCTCTGATCCATGACACATGTACATGGGAGATTTTTCATTTTACAAAATGGAATAGATATAATCGCCACCATATACCATAACATTTGCATATTAAAAAATATAGTTTGCATTCTGTCTTTCTCACTTAAGCATATAGTGGAAATCTTCAAGGTCAAGATATAGATTGTTTAAAAAATCTAGCATAATACTACCTTTCTTACTGATAGGCATTTTGGGTTTTGTTATCATTTCTATCAATCTTGCCCTTTGAATTCTTAAGACTATTTTCTTGACCTCCTGTTTCATTTTTATTCATTACATTCCATCAAGTGTACTTTCTGGAGTCAAAGCATGTGTACTCAGAGTTGGTTTTGCTAGATTTCTTCCCCCAGTGAGCTAGAGCAATGCACATTTTTAACCATAAAGCCCCAAATGCCCTTTCCTCTCTGCAGCCCTGGGGGGCAGACCACCTCCACCAGCTTCTCAGGGCTCTTCTAGAGAGCCCTAGCCTCCTGAGACAGAAGCGTGTAGGGTAGAAAGGCCAAGAATGTTTGCCTTCACTTCCTTCCCCTAAGCACATCAAGGGCTAGACCTATAACCATTTTTAATTCCTCTGGTCCACAAGGGTAATAAAACTTCCCACTTAGCTCCCAAGAGGGCCAAACAGTGAAAGCCTGAACTAGGAAGCCGGGGGACCCCAATGCTTCATCCTTAGGCATTTGCACTTGAAGGGATGAAGCCCAGTCCCTGGAGACTTCTTTTGGTTGTAAAAGCCTGAGACTACTGGGGCTTTGCTGGCCCTAGGAGAGATGTTTCTACATTCCAAAAGGTTAGGGGGAGAATCCAGGCTCCTTCTCATCCCTTCCCCAAGAAGCAAAGGTTTTTCTCCTTTCTTTCCAGAGACAGGGGACAGCTGCCTCCTCCTTATATACAAATGGGAGAAATAAAACATTCTGCATCCCAGCTGTGGAGTGAAACCTGCTAGGTTCAAGAGAATTGGCTGTGAGTCTAGATGTGAGGAACCAGATCTGCAGTGTTCCTGTGGCTACTGATCAGTTTATATCAATAAAAAAACTCTTTCCCCCAAAACAGGTGCCTCATGCTTCTACAATATCCACAGATATAAAGTACCAAATTGCGCAAGTGGGGTCCCTTCCAGACCCTTCGATTCTTGCCGAAACATCCTCTGGGCACTGGAAAGATCATCTTTCTTATTGGTTGCAATCTCCCAGTATAAATTGGCTATTTGCAATAACTCGAATTGTGTTTTCTTGGCCATTGAAGAAATTGAACATATGTCTATTTTAGACATTTCAATTTTCTTGTGTGTGCCTCTGGTATGAGAATTGCTTTTATTAAATTCTGCCCATGTTCCCAAAGTTTTCACTTTTCCTTATCTGTATGGACTCTTTTTTACACTAACAGAATAGCTATGAATATAGTGTGACCATGAGTGGCTCTTCTGCAAACTTTTTGCAAATACTCCCCCCCCCCCATTTTACCTTTCACCATATTTCTTCATTCTGCTCTTCTTCCCAAAAGTTCTTGGTCTGTTTTCTGTGTGTTACAAACAGGAAGAGGGTCCTTAGTGCCCCTTCTCTGCGGGAGCCCATAGTAAAGCAGGGGCCAGCTTCCCAGTTGTGGACTAGAGCCACATGGAATGGGACCCCCTTGAGGGGCTTATTGGAGGGAGGATGTGTCCATTGGAAACATCCTATGTGACACCAAGTCTGGCATAGGGGAGGCAAACCTAGAGGAAAAGACTCAGTTTCTCTTCTGGAGACTCCACTTAAGGAAAAGAGAAGATAATGGTTAGGATCCCTAGGTAGCAAGTCACCACAGCCTTGAGCTTGGAAAGCACACTCAAGAGTGGTGACATCTTGACTTTCACTTCATTGTGGGTCAACTGTCAACGAAAGTGGCCAGGAAGCAGAAAGACTCAATTTCTGTGCCCCTGGGTAGGGAGTCGCGGATGAAGAAGCTGAGCAGGATCCACAGCTAGGAGGAAAAGACAGCAGCATGTGGAAGTGGCGTTTGGACCACAAATGAACCTGGCCAAATGGGGCAGAGGCTGCTGTGGCAGAGAGAGGCAGCTGCAGCAGGCAGCCCCAAGAAGCTGAGGACTGAGGGCTGGAGACTCCCAGCCTTGGGAAGTGCGGTTCTGAGGCCAAGGTGGCCCAGCTTAAATGCCTACTACATGGAGGACCAAGAGGTCATGTGCTGGGAAAATTCCTTCAGCAAAGTTTATCTGCAAAAAGGAGCCTCACGGAAACTGATCAGAGAGAGGGTTCTTTTCCAGACGTAAGCTCTGAGTGTAGAGAAGACAAGAGGAATGCAGGGCCTTCGGAACACTTGGCCTTCCTTAGCCTCTGAAACCCCAGGAGCTACTAGAGGCTTTGTTGCCAGCGACAAGTGGCCATAACACAGGTTGGGACCCAGGAGGGCACTCCGATTCCTGTGAACCATCAGTGATATCCAGGCGGAGGTTGAGGACGCCTGACTGTCCATTTGTGGTCTGAGGCCACCCTCATGGCAGTTTTACTAGACAGTCAGCGTGTGCACAGGGAAGCCCAAGTCCATCACGATTGCATTCTTAGCACTCAGGTCTCATTCTTGACTTGGGTCTCAGTGGCCAGGGTGCTGGGCACTTCCAGAGACTGAAAAGAGTGGGGGGAAGAAATTAAAGACAAGTCAGGGTCACACTGCTCTAGAGAAGCACATGGGGCTATTTTAGAGACCGAGTTGGGAAGCAGGGGAGTCAGTGAGGTGAGGCAGTGGCTCAGCTCCTTGCTCAAGTGTCTGAACAAGAAATATCAAGACTCCAAGGCTGTCCAGGAGAACTTGCCTTGAGGGTAGAAATGTTCTGTTACTTGAGCTCTTTATTATGGTGGACACTAGATACTGTGGTTATTGAGTTCTTTGAAGGTGATTATTACAATTTAGGAAGTAGGTTTTAAATTTTACTTAGTTTTAATTCATCTAAACTTAAAGAACTCCCATGGTGGCTATTGGCTGCCATATTGAATAGCACAGTGCCAGAGCCCAGGGTTCAGGAGTTTGTGCTGTAGAATAAGAGGGTATTGGCTCCCTGACTTTCTGGCATCATGAGCTCAGATCAGCAATTGGACCTTCTTGTGCTTCAGTGACCTCTTGTCTTAAACTGAGGTGAATGGCACCAACCTCTTGGCCATTGTCTCACAGGTAGAAATGCTCAATAGAAGATTGGCTCCTATTCTCAGAGGCCTATTTAAGTTTGTAAACCTAAATATTACTTGCACAATTTTGTCACAATCCTGAGAATCTATACATGTACGTCAAGGTAGAACTGCCAGGAGCTTTCCAGGTTACTTTAGGAAGCCCTTGGTGTGTGTGGGCAGGTAGTTTCTAAGAAACTAGGCTTCTCTTTGGAAAGAGTGGAGTTCATGGGCTCCTGTGTCACTGATGATGGGAAGGGCGTCTCCTGGGGGCTTCCCAGGGGACAGAAATTTTAGGGTTCTCAGTTCTGGGCAATGAAAACCTGACTATAATACAGGCATATGCCACTGTGGGCACAAGTCGCTTTCTTGTAGCCTCAGAAATGAAGGGAGCCAAGGACACTGCTAGACTCTGACTCAAGGGTGGTGACTGAAGACACATGGCCTGCGGATCCCTTCTGATCACCCAAGGTTTGAATTGCTTCTTTATGCTAATGGCATCATGATAAGCAAAACCAAATCCAGATGAATAGTGATCGAGAGTTTGTGCCCCATGTGGCTCAAGAGCCCCACCCCTGGAGGAAGGAGTTGCATGGAGTTGGGAGGAGGTAGAAGGGACCAGTTACCGAGATCATGTGGGGAAGAATGAGAGTCCTGGATGAAGGGAGGTCTAGGATCTGGAATTCAAAGCCTTTTGCAATGTTTCTGCCTGAATTTGCTCCTCCAGGCATGACTGAGGCCTGTGAAGATAAACCTCATCCTCTTATCTCTTCTACTTACCCATACCACGGCAGGAAGAACGCTCCAGGCTGGGACACAGTGGCTGTCATTCTCTAGTGGCTTCTGCCAGTGGACTTAGAGGTTGTGGTGGTCTGCTACCCTGTTATGTCCCCTGCCCTCTGCCACTTCTAAAGAGGGTGGGATGGGAAGTCAACAGTATTGCAAAAGTCAGCTTCTCGTCACTGTGACCAAAATACCTGGCAGAAACACAATATAGAGGAGGACAACTTTATTTGGGCTCACTATTTCAGAAGTTTAGTCCATGGTCAGCCAACTCCATTGCTCTGGGCCCAAGGAGAGGCAGAACATCATGGAGGAAGAGCATGGTGGAGGAAGGCTTCTCTGCTGATGGCAACCAGGAAGCAGAGAAGGCAGGTGGAGATGAACTCTTCCAGAGCACACCCCCAGTGACGCACTTCCTCTAGCCAAGTCCCACCATACAATTACTACCCCATCAGTCCATTCAAAGTAGAATGGACTGACTATGTTATAGCTCTCACAATCTAATTATTTCACCTCTGAACATTCCTGTATTAACACAGGAACTTTTGGGGGACACCTCATATGCAAATTATGATAAGTATTCTACTATGGATATTTTTATTAATCTCACTACCCCCACCATCAGTTATAAAGCTAGAAAAGGGTATCGGTTGGGCCAGAAAACTACCATCAGGTGCTCAATTTCATCTAGTTAGATCAAAGAGGAGAGAGAAGTGAAGGGGGAAAAAAACAAACTAATGAGCAATAGAAACCAAAATGAGCAGCTAAGTTCATTCACTCGAATGCAAAGACCAGAGAAGGCAATGTGATGTGTTTATAGGAACCTGCCCAACAGGACACGCGCCCCACCCGCCAAGGGCATTCTCCACATTCACTGTGTGGTAGAACGGTCTTAGGTAATCCTTGGCTCAGCCCCAGGACCTAGGGGTCATTGGACCTATTTTACAGATAAGGCAATGAAGGCTCAAAGAGCTTAAGGAATTTGTCTGCTTTGGTCCAGTTAGTAAAGGGGAAAGTGGAATTTGAACTCAGGTCTGTTTGAATCTAAAGTTCTCTAATTCATAATTTGCATTTCATCTCCTGGACTCCACTTCCCTTCTTAGTAAAATGGGGGAGTGAAATTGGTTCCAAGGTCATCTATCTAAAGAGGCCACAGGAAACCATTACGTATTGGAAAATGGGCCCATATAGGAAAGAGCTAGTGTGCTGAATACAGCAATCCAGGCAAGAGGTACAGTGACTCTGGCACGGGCGGTTGTGGGCGGGCTGCTCTTAGAAGGTAGTGATGGAGACCCCCAGGGTGTGTCTGCTTCAGACCATTTGGTTCCATAGAAAGGACATTATAACCACCAGCCTCCCGAGTCCTCAGCCCTTACCCCACCAAGAACCCTGCGTTCTCTGTCCTAATTTTGCTGCAGGAGAAACTCGGGCCTCCCTGGCCATCTTTGTGCCTCCAGACCAGACTCTGCTCTTCCAGCTAACTTCTCCTTACCCAGGTTCTTCTCCTTCCACTCCTCTTCACCACAGGGCTAACACCAGCCCTGGGGCTTCCTGGAAAAGGGGCTGGAGACCTGGTTCTCCTGACCATGTTGCCAGGCAGCTCTGCTTCTCTGGGGACTGGTGAGAAACACCCAAGTATAAAAAGTCGCTCGAAGCCCTCAAATGCCTTAACTCATTTTCTCTGAACTGGCCATGTCAGGGGTGCTGCTCTGGGCCCAGGTCACCAGTATGACTGTTGAAGATTCAAACTGTCACGAGAGCCCAGCTGACAGACTTCTCTGACCTCATCAGTGATGTCAGAACATTCCATGGTCCAGTGCAAGCTCATACCACAACTGTAAAACCCTCCAAGGGCAATTCCTTCTTTCCAGTGAAACCTCTATGAATGCACTTTTCTACAAAAAAATTAATTTGAAGTATAATTTATATATTAAAATGTACTTGTTTACACATACATTAACGATTTTTGACATATTTATACACCTTAAATCATCATGCAATGTAATTGTGATATAATCAATATGTAGGACATTTGCAGCATCCTAAAAGGCTCCCTGTGCCCTTAGTTATCTTCCCATCTAACTCTAGTCCTAGGTATTCACTCGTAGGATTTCTATCACAATAGATTTTCTTCCTTCTTGTGCTGGGGATTGAACCCATGTTTGATATTTTCATATAAATGGAGTCATGTACTAGGTAGTCTTACATATGTGGTTCCTTTCACTCTGCCTAAAAAAATTGAGATTCATCTATGCTGTGGCATGTAACATAGGCCACTTTTATTATTGCTGGAGAGTTTTCAGCCTTATGGATATACTACAATTTATTGTCCATTCCCCTGTTAATGAACATTTTGATGGTTCCCAGTTCTTGTTTAGTCTGAATAAAGCTATTGAGGACTTTGCATACAAGTCTTTGTGTAGACATGTTTTCATTTCTCTTTTGTAATGCTTAGGAGTGGAATAGATAAGTCTTGTGGTACATATGTTTATGTCGTGGTATGTGTGTTTAATATAAGACACTGATGTTGACTCAAATGATTTTTGATTTTTCTGCATTTATTATGCAGAAAACCCATATGGCTTCTCTGGTTGTCTGTTAATATGATAAAATACAGTAGCAAATGTCAAACGTTAAATATTCAACCACTTGGTCCATGATGTATTATCCTTTTTATTTATGCTGGATTTGATTTGTTAAATTTATTTTTTCAGATTTTTGTATTTATATCACAAAGGGCTCTGCAATAAGACTTTCTTGTAATATATTTGTCTAGGGTAGTGTTGGGGACATTGGTCTCATAAAGTGAGTTGGAAAGTGTTTTTTTCCTTTATACTCTGTAAATGTTTGTGTAGAATTAGAGTTTATTTCTTCCTTGAATTTTTAATAGAGCTTGTGACAGATTTCTTTGTCAGGTTTTTAACTACAAATTTATCTTCTTTAACAGATATTGGAATTCTCAGGATTGCTATTTCTTCCTGATTCAGTTTTGATAATTTGTTTCTTTTAAATCACTTGTCTATTTCATCCAAGTTAGAGAATTTATTGTTTTTAACAACTGTTAAATTGATAGTGTAACCTGTTTTCATTTCTGATATTGATAATTTATTTTCCCTCTTGTTTCTAATATTGATGATTTCGTTTCTCTCATCTTAACTCGACCAATATGGCTAGCAGGATACCAATTTTATCATTTTTTCCCCCAGGGAATTAGCTTTCAGTTTAATTTTTTTTTTTAATCATATTCTATTTCTTTGGGTTGAGTGTTCAATAAATTTCAACCAAGTCAAATTGGTGGATAGTGTTATCAGTTGTCTACATTGTAGCTGATTCTATGTCTACAATTACTGCAAGAGAAGTTTTGAAACCTCCAGTTATATATAAAGAAATAGCTTTTTACATCAGGCAGTTGAAAGCTCCATTATTGGGTGCACAAGCCATTGGTATTGTTTATCTCTATTGATATAAAATGTCTGAGTCTCGCCCTGAGGGCTCTCAGCTTTCTTGGGCTCAGGGTTAGCAAGTTACTTCTTCTTATTTCAATTTTTATTTATTTATTTATTTATTTATTTATTTATTTATTTATCTATCTATCTATCTATTTATTTATTAAAAATCATAAATTTACATAGGGCAATGTTGTTTGATTCATTCTGTTATTTTTTTCCTTCCCCCCACCCCTCCCACCCATCTTTTCCCTCTATACAGTCCTTCCTTCCTCCATTCTTACCACCCTCCTTATCCCTAACCCTAAACCTAACCCTAACCCTAACGCTACCCCCCATTATATGTCCTCATCCGCTTATTAGCAAGATCATTCGTCCTTTAGTTTTTTGAGATTGGCTTATCTCACTTAGCATGATATCCTCCAATTTCATCCATTTGCCTGCAAATGCCATAATTTTATCATTCTTCATGGCGGAGTAATATTCCATTGTATATATATGCCAGTTTCTTTATCCATTCATCAACTGAAGGGCATCTAGGGTGATTCCACAATCTGGCTATGGTGAATTGAGCAGCTATGAACATTGATGTGGCTGTATCTCTCCAGTATGCTGATTTTAAGTCCTTTGGGTATAGGCCGAGGAGTGGGATAGCTGGGTCAAATGGTGGTTCCATTCCAAGCTTCCTGAGGAATCTCCATACTGCTTTCCAGAGTGGCTGCACTAATTTGCAGCCCCACCAACAATGTATGAGTGTACCTTTTTCCCCACATCCTCGCCAACACCTATTGTTGCTTGTGCTCTTGATAATCGCCATTCTAATTGGGGTGAGATGAAATCTTAGGGTAGTTTTGATTTGCATTTCTCTTATTACTAGAGATGTTGAACATTTTTTCATATATCTGTTTTGCTTGTACATCTTCTTCTGTGAAGAGTCTGTTCATTTCCTTAGCCCATTTGTTGATTGGATTATTTGTATTCTTGGTGTAGAGTTTTCTGAGTTCTTTATAGATTCTGGAAATTAGCGCTCTATCTGAAGTATGATTGGCAAAGATATTCTCCCACTCTGTAGGCTCTCTTTTCACATTACTGATAGTTTCCTTTGCTGAGAGAAAGCTTTTTAGTTTGAATCTATCCCAGTTGTTGATTCTTGCTTTTATTTCTTGAGCTATGGGAGTCCTGTTAAGGAAGTCTGATCCTAAGCCAACAAGTTGAAGGTTTGGACGTAATTTTTTTTCTATAAGATGCAGGGTCTCTGGTCTGATTCTGAGGTCCTTGATCCATTTTGAGTTGAGTTTTGTGCAGGGTGAGAGATAGGGGTTTAATTTCATTCTGTTGCATATGGTTTTCCAGTTTTCCCAGCACCATTTGTTGAAGAGGCTATCTTTTCTCCATTGCATATTTTTGGCCCCTTTGTCTAATATGAGAAAATTGTATTTATTTGGGTTTGTGTCCGTGTCCTGTATTCTGTACCATTGATCTGTCTATTTTGGTACCAATACCATGCCGTTTTTGTTACTATTGCTTTGTAATAGAGTTGAAGATCTGGTATTGCGATACCCCCTGCTTCACTCTTCCTGCTAAGGATTGCTTTAGCTCCTCTGGGTTTTTTATTCTTCCAGATGAATTTCATAATTGCTTGCTCTATTTCTGTAAGGTACATCATTGGGATTTTAATTGGAATTGCATTGAATCTATATAGCACTTTAGGTAGTATGGCCATTTTGACAATATTAATTCTGCCTATCCAAGAACATGAGAGATTTTTCCATCTTCTAAGGTGTTCTTTAATTTCTTTCTTTAGTGTTCTGTAGTTCTCATTGTAGAGGTCTTTCACCTCTTTTGTGAGATTGATTCCCAAGTATTTTATTTTTTTCGATGCTATTGTGAATGGGGTAGTTTTCCTAATTTCTCTTTCTGAAGATTCATCACTTATGTATAAAAATGCATTGGATTTATGAGCATTGATCTTGTAACCTGCTACTTTACTGAATTCAATTATGAGTTCTAAGAGTTTTCTGGTGGAATTTCCAGGTTCCTCTAAATATATAATCATGTCATCAGTGAACAGGGATAGTTTGAGTTCTTCTTTTCCAATTCGTATCCCTTTAATTTCTTTGGTTTGTCTAATTGCTCTGACAAGAGTCTCAAGAACGATGTTGAATAGAAGTGGTGAAAGAGGGCATCCCTGCCTTGTTCCAGTTTTTAGGGGGAATGCTTTCAGTTTTTCACCATTTAGAATGATATTGGCGATGAGCTTAGCGTAGATGACCTTCACAATGTTAAGGAATGTTCCCACTACCCCAATTTTTTCTAGTGTTTTGAGCATGAAGGGATGCTGTATTTTATTGAATGCTTTTTCTGCATCTATTGAAATAATCATGTGATTCTTAACTTTTAGTCTGTTGATATGGTGAATGACATTTATTGATTTCTGGATGTTGAACCAACCTTGCATCCCTGGGATAAAACCCACTTGATCGTGGTGCACTATCTTTTTAATATGTTTGTGTATGCGATTTGCTAAAATTTTGTTGATAATTTTTGCGTCGATGTTCATTAAGGATATTGGTCTGAAATTTTCTTTCCTCGATGTGTCTCTGTCTGGTTTAGGTATCAGGGTGATATTGGCTTCATAGAATGAGTTTGGGAGGGTTCCCTCCTCTTCTATTTTATGGAATACTTTGAGAAGTATTGGAATGAGCTCTTCCTTAAAGGTTTTGTAGAACTGGGCTGAGAACACATCTGGTCCCGGACTTTTCTTTGTTGGTAGGCTTTTGATGACCTCTTCTATTTCATTGCTTGAAATTGATTTATTTAAGTTGTGTATGTCCTCCTCGTTCAGTTTAGGTAATTCATATGTCTCTAGAAACTTGTTGATGTCTTCGAGGTTTTCTGTTTTGTTGGAGTATAGATTTTCAAAATAGCTTCTAATTATGTTTTGTATTTCACGTGTGTCTGTTGTGATATTTCCTTGTTCATTCCGAATTTTAGTAATTTGAGTTTTCTCCCTCTTTCTCTTTGTTAGTGTGGCTAAGGGTTTATCAATTTTGTTTATTTTTTCAAAGAACCAACTATTCCTTATTTCAATTTTAACTTACCTGAATCTATAAAGGGACTTTCTTATATATAGGATGTCACGAGGCCCTTCATGTTGATCCTGCTTGACAGTCTGTGTTTTTAATTGGAGGGCTTAGTTTACGGTTAATGTAATTATCTATGTGGTTGGATTTAAATGCGTCACTAGCTATTGTTTTCTAATTGTTTCCTTGGCTCTTTGTTCCTTTCTCCCCTCTTTCTACTTCCTCTTGTATTCATTGAGGGCTGGGGGTGTAGCTCAGTGGTGGAGCACATGAGTGAGGCCCTGCGATTAACCAACTCCCGACACCAAAAAAAAAAAAAAAAAAAAAAATCAATTTTATCTGCACTGTTAGCTTACTAGATAGAACTGCCTTCCGTTTTCTGAGTGTTTAATTCTGGGATTTACAATGTGCATTTTTGAATTATCAAAGTCTATCTTAAAAGAATACTTATTTTTTCATTTTTCATGTAAGAAGCTCTCAGCAGTAATTTTCCTCCTGTCCTTTGTACTATTGGCATTGCACACTTTGCTTTTACGTATGTTCTAAGTTGCACAATGTATTTGTTTAGATAGTCAATTGTTTTAAAAATTACAAAATAAGAAAAAAGTCGAACTGCTGGACACAGTGGCGTGTGCCTGTAATCCCAGTGGCTCAGGAGGCAGAAGCCGGAGGATTATGAGTTTAAAGCCAGCCTCAGCAATTTAGTGAAGCCTTAAGCAAATCAGCAAGACTCTGTCTCTAAATAAAATATAAAAATTGGCTGGGAATGTGGCTCAGTGGTTAAGCACACCTGGGTTCAATTCCTGGTAACAAAAAAAAAAAAAAAAAAAAAAAAAAAAAAAGTCTTAAAGTCTCTTCCCTTTATTTTATTATGGTGATCTAAATTTTAATCTGGTGTTACTTTTCTTTTCCTGGAAGATAATTCCTTTGCATTTGTTTTGTAGAGCAATTTTGCTGGTCATGAATTCTTTTAGGTTCTGCTTTTTCTAAGGAAATTTTAATTTGGCCTCAATTTTGAAGGACATTTTAAAATTGAATATAGGCTGACGGATTTCTTTGAGCATTTAAAAGATGTCGTTTCATTATCTCCTGGCTTCTATTATTTCTGTTAAGGAGTCTACTGTCATACCTTTGGCCTCAAGGAGATAAGTTTTTTTTTTTTTTTTTGATACTGAGGATAGAACCCAGAGGTGCTTTGCCATTGAGCTACATCCTCAGTCCATTTTAAAATCTATTTATTTATCTTTTTAAATTTTGAAACAGGTTCTTGCTTAAGTTGCCTAGGGACTTGCTAAGTTGATGAGGCTGGCCTCAAACTTGGGATCCTCTTATCTCAGCCTCCTGAGTTGCTGGGATTACAGACATGTACCACCACACCCGGCTTCTCTGGCTAGTTATCTGTGTCTGGATGGGATTTTCTTTACATTTTTCCTGCTGGATATTCATTGAGTTTCTTAGGTCTCTGTGTTTATAGTTTTTATCAAACTTGGAAGTTATATACCCAGTGTTTTTTAAAATATTTTTTCTGCTTTGTTCTCACCTCCCGCTCAGATGAGTTCTTTCCCCACCTTTGTCATTATAACTGCTACTTGTAATTTTTTTCTTTTCATTGACAGGGGAGGTTGGTATCAAGGAACTCCAGGTTTACAATCTACAGAGGGTAATATTAAAACCACCATCAGAGAATGGGCAACCGGCAGTAAGAATGGTCACCGGGGTACAGCATCAGGCAAGGCCACACTGGTGGTCCTTGCTGAACAGCATCTCTGGATCAGGTTCTGGGAGGAGAGAGGGGTGTGAAGACACCAGCTCTGAGCTCCCCCATTCCAACGCCTGCCCAGGAGTCTTCACTTCTGTTCATAGGAGTGGGGGTCCTGTACAGCAGGGCCACAGTACCCTCTGATGAAGAGGACCTGGCTGTCACTTTGAACTGACTGGTGACCTGAGACTTTTTCCGTGGCATGAGATTGTTGAAGAATGATTCATCCCCAGTCCTTTTAGAAAGGAGATAAAATAACAGTAACTCTTGTTGTTTGTAGTTATAGTTAGTGCAATTTGTGAATAGTCTACCCTCCAGATACAACTCTGTTGAAATTTTGTTATGTATTTTCTTTCTTTTGCAAACACAAATGATCTAAGTAACTCCTGCTTGTAGTAAAATAAAATATTAAGTTTTATAAAATATATAACTTAAAACTGCAATTTCTTAAATTCATGAGAGCTCTTTCTTACAGTTTAGGTTGTAATCTTTAATTTTTAAAAATGTTAATCTTTTCTTTTTTTTTTTTACAAGAATTACTATATAGTCAGTGTAACAGCATTCATTTGTAGTTTGCAAAGTGAAGGTCTTCAAAACTTTCCAGAGCTTCTAGTATTTTCTTTAGAAAACCTTTTTTTAATTAACATTAATTTTTTATAAATAAAACATCACTGATAACCTTTCAAACTTATAGAAATATATATCTTAGATGCAAGAATTTCCCATAATCCCATTTCCTTAAAGCCTTTTTACCAGTGCTCTGTGTACCAAAGGACTTGACCCCCTGACACATCCCATGGGTCTGAACTTGAGTGCTTTCAGCTCATGGTATTCCTTCAGTCTGGAATACCCTGACTCATATTCCCCTTTGGTAAAATGGTAAATTTCTACTTTTTAAAGGCCATCTTAAATGCCAGCTTCTCTTTAAACCTCTTTGAGTTCTTCTAATCAGTTAGTTGTTCCCTTCTCTATGAGTCTTGGGATTTGTATGGCCTACCCTATAGTGTTCACTGCATTGAAATGGTAGAATCTGTATGTGATCTATCTATTTCCAAAATCCACATGCTTTTGTGTGTTGTGCTGTGTCCCTGGAATTTTCTGGTTGGGATTAAGAGCAGTGGGCTATGATTCTTAATTTGCCATAATTTATTTTCGTTTTTAAAAAATTGAACTTTAATTCATTTATCCTAAAGATCTTCTTATAAAATACACAATTATTTGGGGGGGGTTTAATTTCAAATTTCTTTATGAAAAGAATGATATGCTGGGACTGGGGATATAGCTCAGTTGATAAGAGTGCTTGCCTAGGATGCACAAGGTCCTGGGTTCAATCCCCAGTACCATCACCGAAAAAAAAAAAAAAAGGTATTTGCTAATAATTCCAGTTCCTAGTATATTTGCTTAGTAATGGGGTAAGGCACTCAAGAAATGTTCCTTGAATAGAAGATGAAGCATTTTAAGTATTTATCATATGCTCTAAGCCAGCTCTTCTCAAACTAATATGCATACAAATCACTCAGGAGCTTAAACAAATGCAGATTTTGATAAGGGGATGAAACATGATATCTAAATTTCTTACAAGCTTTGTGTGATGCGGATGCTGGTGATCCGAGGATCACCAGGAATTGCAAGGCTCAAAGCCACCTGCTCCTGAGAACAGAGGTAATTACCCTGAACTCCCACAAGGCGGTGCAATGGGCAAACGTATCTACTGCAGCTGAGAACAATGTATGGAATGAATTCACATGTGATGTTTTTTCAGCAGCTGTTTTGCTAATTATTATTTATTTGATGGAGGAGGCACAGTAGATGCCTCCGCCTTCCAAAAATAGATTTCCCTTCAAGCCATATCTTCTGAAGAATTCTCCAAGCTTATGCTCACAGAAACTGGAAACATTCAGTATCTCTGTAATTAGAAGTGTCAAATCATATTACTAACAATTATTAGACATGGAACATCTGAAAAATTAATCATAGTAATAATGAGTAATAATGATAATAGCAGGCCTTTACTGATACCTAGTAAATGTGTGGCGGAGTACTAGCATACTGGTTTAAATGGGTGGCGTCATTTAATCCTCAAAATAATCCCAGGAGATAAGTGATGCCCTGCTATTACAGGTAAGAAAGCAGATGCTTGGGGACGTTAAATAAAATGCTCAAGCTCTGGAAGTTGTCAGCGGGAAGATCAAATTTAAATAGGTTTCATCTTTTTCCAAATTGTACTCTCTTTGTGGGCTGTGGGGTTTGCTTCCTGAGAATTTCTGGTGAGATTTAAAGCAGTGATCTATGCTTCTTACTTTGCCATGCTCCTTTTATATATTTAAAATATTATAAAAATATATATTAATTAAAATATCATATATATTAATTAAAAAATATATATCAATTAAAAATTATTTAAATATTATTATTTAAATAATATTTTAATTAATATATATTTTATATTATTATTAAATATTATTATATAATAATATTTTAATTAAAAATATATTTTAATTGTCAATGGACCTCTATTTTATTAATTTATTTATATGAGGTGCTGAGGATCAGTGCCTCACACGTGCCAGGCAAGCACTCTACCACTGAGCCACAACTCCAGTCCCCTGCCATACTCTTTTAAAATCGAGATATGATTCACCTGGTGTGAAATTCCCCTTTCTGAGGGCGCCGTTTAGTGGTGTTTAGTGGGAGGTTGTGCGACCTTTGCCACCATTGAATTCCAGGGCATTTTTACCATCCCTCCATGAGGCCCCTGTGCTTTAGCAGTCACGCCCCACTCTCCCCTCCACGGCCTCTAAGAACCACTAATCTACTTTCTGTCGTTATAGATCTCCCCATTCCAGGCATTGCATATAAATGGAATCATACAATTTGTGGCATTGTATTCGATTTCTTTCACTGAGTGTAATATTTTTCAAAGTTTATCCATGTCGCAGCACCAATTAGTACTCATTCATTTTTTTGCCCCAGCTCCCTTTCATTATGTGGATACACCACATTTTGTTTGCCTAATAGACAGAAAGTCTGTTAGAGGGTCAGAAAACAGAACCTGAGGTTCAGAGAGATGCTGGGTCGAGAGATGGAGATGTAAGGCTGTTACCCCTGTGTGAAGGAGACCACTCAGAGAGAAAGAAGAACTGAGAGGGGAGGAGGACTGATGACGAAGCCCTGAGAATGTTCTCTTGGGGCTGCTGCCGAGTCCACAAAGGACAGTGGTATTTGGGAGCTTGGGAAAGCCAGGAGAAATGAGGGGCGGAAGAGTCTTAAGAAACCACAAGCTGTCAACTGCGTCAAAGCTGCAGAGGGTGCAGATGAGTTACCACGGAGTAGGCTACGTGCACATCCTGGCTTCTTTGGGAAGAGGGGTTGTGTGGCAGGTGGAGGTGGAAGTAGATTGCAGAGCATTCGATTTGAACAGCAGCTAGGGAGAAAAGAGGAGTTGAGTTGTATTTATACAATTTCTCAAAATAATGTAGCTGGGAGTGATAGTGACACCTGTAACCCCAGTGGCTCAGGAGGCTAAGGCAGGAGGATCATGAGTTCAAAGCCAGCCTCAGTAACTTAGCGAGACCCTGTCTCAAAATAAAATATATAAAGGACTGGGGAGGTGGCCCAGGGGTTAAGCACCCTGGGTTCAGTTCCTGGTACAAAAAAAAAAAAAAAAAAAAAAGATTCAAGTCAAAGTTTAAATCTGGCAATGAAAATAGTATTAGAAAGCTATGACATAATTCTTGTGTGACTGACTACAAGCATCCATGGTCCTTATTTATTATGCCAGGTGCTTTGCACATATTGTCTTAATGGGACACTCACAGGGACTGGAGCAGAAGCACTGAATGCAGAAGCATATTTTAAATTTTTTCAGTTGTAGGTGGACACAATACCTTTATTTTATATTTTTATGTGTTGCTGAGGATGGAACCCAGGGCCTCATTGGTGCTAGGCAAGCACCCTACCACTGAGCCACAACCCCAGCGGAAGCACGTATTTAAAGACTCTAAGTGGCCTGCTCGATATCATGTCACTGCCAAGTGTAGCGTGGTAAGCTGCCTTTATGTGGGACCTGCCCCATAGTCCATGTTCATTTCTCTGAACTTCAACTCCAACCAGAAAACATCCACCTATTTTTAAGAATCTGAAAAGTGCATTTAAAAACATCCACTACATTGTGTTCATTTTTTTTTCAAATAAAAAATGCTGAAAGTTTACATAATTACCAAAGAAGGTGATCACTTGTCACAGCCCAACTTAACCTCAGAAATATTCAGGTATTGAAAAAAATATATCATTGTGTTTTCTTGTGTTGAAACAGTGGGAAAAGACCTTTCTCTTCAGCTTAGGTCTGCTTTGGGGGAACAAGAAAACTTTGTTTTCTGTAATCTTTCAGTTCCAGAAGTGGGGGCTTTGTCCTTGAGTGAAAAGAGCGAATTTCATCTCAATCCTTAGGAATCACATCTTTTCACGTTTTCATAGGGTACCTTAACCCCTGCCAAAATATGTGAGTGGGAACCACATCCAAACCACCCAGGGCAGTCTGTACCAGTTCTGGCCAAAATAGGAGGCTCCCTAAGGGGTGTTGGTACATCATGGTCCCAGGCTCCATGCCCATGTTAGTCTTTACCTCACTTGCACGTTACAGATAGCCTCTCTCCTGTATGTACGGAATGTTTTACAACACATTTCAAATCGCACTGCTTAAAAGCGTAAAGAAAAAAGTGAGCTCAGTAACGTCACAGAGCCGACACTTGTCTTAATGGTGCAGGACCAGCGGAGTGCCAGATTGTTGGAACTCTCAGCTCGGGCCAGGCAGTGACCCCAAACCACACTGTTCACCCGTGTGTCCTGCATCACCATATGTGTGAAGTGAAAAAAATAACTTGCTAGCTTCGCTCGAGAATGAGAAGCGGTTAATTTATTAAACCTGGCTCTTGGGGACACATTTTAAAAATATTTGGGGTAATGAAAAGTGCACAAGTCCTTTTGCTGCACCCCAAGGCAACAACTGTCTCAAGGAAAAGCACTCGGGGTTGAGAGCTTTCTTCATGGAATCCATTTTATTTGAAAGAGTGGCTACCAGGCACACTGTGCTTACTCAGACTAGGGGATTTGGCAGATATTTTTCCGAAAATGAACAGAATGAGCCTCTTATTCATATTCCAGAAAAACAACTGACAATACTTACTACCGATGATAAAATACATGTTTTCAAGCCAAATATTAAAAAAAAAAAAAAAAAAAAAAAAGAATTTTGGAAAATTTGCTTCAGCCACCAGGAATTTGGCAACTTCTTCATAAAGATTTTTCTCATGAGACCCAGTTGTGAGATGAACAAATGGGATTTTTTTTTTGGAATGGTATAATCAAATAAACCAATAATTGGAAAATCTACATAATTGGAGAATCAATATTTTCAAATGATCTAGGTATACTGTTACAAAATCATCTATTCTATTTTTCTGCATTTTCAACTCTAAAAAAAAGAATATTTGCTGCAAGTTTGCTGCTATGAACTGAATTGTATTCACCCTACCTCGAGGCCCGTCAAATTCACATGCTGAAGCCCTAACCCCCAGGATCTCAGAATGTGATGTGGAGATAAGGCCTTAAAGAGGCGATTAAGTTAAGCTGAGGCCATTAGGATGGACGCTAGTTAGACATGACTGGCATCCTTATAACAACAGGAAGAGTCACCAGGGCCATGTGCATACAAGGAATGCAGGAAGACACCGAAGTTGGCCAGCCACTAGACAAGAAAAGAGGCCTCAAAAGAAACCAACCCTGCCAACACCTTGCTCTCAGACTTCCAGCCTCCAGAACAGAGAAAAAAACATATTTCTACTGTGCAAACCACCTGGTCTGTGGCATTTTGTAATGGCAGCCCTAGGAAACCAGTGCAACTCTTTCTCTTGTAAGGACCCTGGATTCCTGGTGTGAAAGTTATTTAGGGGTGTGGCAACAAGTCACAGCATTTAAAGCTCTTAGGACTTTCTCCCTCCCCCCAATTATCTTATACTCCATCTTCTTTTTCTCCCCCTCCCCGCTTTTCCCATTTCCCTCTTCCATGCAAAACCAAAATAACAAATTTAGTCAATGGTGGCTGCTATTGCTCTGTGTGTGTGTGTGTATGTGTGTGTGTGTGTGTGTGTGTGTGTGCAGGGGGGAAGGTTGATTGGAGAGTATCAAATCATTGTCTTCCCCCGTGTGTTGGCATTAACACAAACTCTTTCCTCTGTCTGACTATTAAGACAGGAATTTGGAGGCCAAGAAGAAGGGATTTGGTCAGGCGACACTTGTCTCAAACGTCTTAGGCATAGGCCTTCAGGGTTATATTAGACACCTTTTAAAATAAGGAAGAAAGGTTGAATGTTTTCTCTCTATGCAGAAGTGGAGAGAAATAAGGAATTAAAAAAAGGAATCTCATAAAAATAGAAGGGAGAACAGCAGAGTAGGGGAAGAGAGTCAAGGGGGAGGGAGGAGGTGTGGGAAACAGAAGGAATGGCGAATGAAATGGATTATTTTGTTATGTGCCCATGTGAACATATCACGGCACATTCCATCTTATGTATGATTATAACATACGAATAAAAAAATAAATAAATGGAAGGAAAACCAATAATGTAAAGGAAGGTGATCAAAGGAGGGAGGAGGGGTGGACAAGCGGAGATACTAGAGAATGAAATGAATGACCTGTATGCATGCATGAATTTGTGACAGTGAACCCCACTATCATGTGTAACTATAAAGCACTAATAAAGACAACACAATTTTAAAATAATACAAGAAGAGGCCAATGTGCACGTACGAAAATAAGGTCAGCGTTACTATTTCCCAAGGAAGGCCTCCAACATCAAATGAATAGGAAGGACACATGTCTTTCTTGTAGCCTGACTGTGTGCCTTTGGAAGGATAATTGTTCTTTCTGGTCGCAAGCATTCTAGCATTTTTGAAAGTACACTAGTCCTAGTGTAAGAAGGTGGAGAAAGTTTGAACTACAATGGAAGAACCCGGATTTCCCCCACTCTTTCTTAATTCGGAACTAAGACCACTCCCTCTCCTGCCCAAGGGAAGTCAGCAGAGGTGTGAGTTCGAGTTGCTCACCCTGACCTATTACAGGTGATGTGTGGGTCCATGCAAGACATTCCTTCTCCCAGGTATGGACCATGTCTGTCCTGGCACCCAGTTTGAGCTTCCCTTGTGGAAGAAATATCAGTAACTACATCTACTGAGCACCCATGGGCACCTGGAATGCTTATTATCTTATTTAATCCAACAACAATCCTTATCATCCTGTGGAAGGGACTGTCTGGCTTCTCACAAACCTGGTTCCCATTCTGGACATGCAGCAAAGCTCTATTTCCCAGATTCCTTTGCAGTTAAATATGGCAACAGGATTGCATTTTAGGTATAACTGTGTAAATGAAAATGTCAAATTACCTCCAGGTCTGGTCTAAACAACCCTCCTCTATCTGATCCTACTTGTTCATTTCTCCCAATGTCACTCAGGCATGGGGATATCTGAAGCTTCGAACTTGGAGACAGAACTTGCCACTCAGCACTTTGGACTCCAGGGGAGCAACTTGTTATATTAAAGAGTTGAGGGTTTTGAGTCTACCTTGTGGTACCCGTACTAATATTTGTCCCCATTTCACAGGTGAGCCTGGGAGCATTTAATTTGCTCAAAGTCCCACAATCAAAAAGCATCTCTAGGTTAGCTTGAACTGTTTGTTTACTTGGGAGTGAAGGGGCAAGAGTGGTGGGAAGTGGGGTGTGTGTGTGTGTGTGTGTGTGTGTGTGTGTGCGCGCGCGCAGAGAGCCATCCTATCAGTGTCCCTGAGGTCCTCCGTCTTAAGCAGCGGGTGAGCAATGCCAGTTCAGCTACCACACTGTACCCTAGTCAAGGAGTGGGCGGCTCTACCAGGTACAGCTTCTGCTTCTGGGTGTTGCTGAGCAGGAAGCTGTGACCAGTAAAGGGACAGAAACTGCCTCCCCAGTGCGGCCGCTGCTCTGTGGCTGACCAACAGGATCCCAAGGCTTATCTGAGGGTGGAGGGCGGTGGCCCCGGATGATGCCCATCTGTGAGCGAATGTAACCCAGTAAGATGTGGGCCTTTCCCAGGGATATCAGTGTCAGGAGCCCAGCAGCAGAGGGAGGGGAGCATCTCAGGTTGTCCAACCTGGCTCAAGGCGCATCCCCTCCCACTCGTCACCGGGAACTTCGATGGTGGTGGAGCAGAAGACAAGCCCTCCGTGCCTTAGCGCAGTGCTTCTTAGCTCACCTTTCTCTCGTAGCTGCATCAGAGCAGAGTCGCACTTTAGTGACGCTCTGGCAGTAATACAGTTGCTTTCTGTCTCCCAAGCACATACCCGTCCCTCTACTGCTTGTCGATGCAGAAACAAATGGTGGTTAGCACGTTGGTGCTCCAAAGGAAACTGGTGACTGTTTTGGGCTAAAACTGTCATCTCAGGGATCAGAAACTGAAGCTGGGAGAAGTGAGAAGATGAAGGTCACGCAACTGGTTCCTGGCACAGTTGAGCCCTTATTACATGCTCGGATTGTCTCAGTTTGCAGGATTGTGTTCCCCGTGGGAAGAGACCTGGAGACTCTACACTCCAAGGCTTGTGCTCAAGAATTTTATTGAATAGGGCCCTGGGGAATGTGCCTGTTAAGGAGCAAAAGAGGCAGGACCGTCAGAAGGAGAAGTTGCAATAGCCTCTGCTGACCCCACCGGGAACCGAAGCTGGGGCAGACCATCAGAGATTCCTGAATTGAGGCAAGAGGGTATTCCCGCCCAGACCATTCGTTGCCTTGGGCTAATCCCAGAGAGAAGTTGTAACCCCAGGTGAGAGGGCGGTTTCCAGGGGAAGGCAATGCTGGAAGTGGGGGTGGCGTGGGAGATGGGCTGGTGGGGGTGAGAGGTGGATAGGTGCCCCTGGTCTGGAGGGGTGTGCACACGGTGACACTCGCAGTCATGCTGAGATTTGGGATGATGAAAACTTGCTTAGGTTGCATTGTTACCAAGTGGAGGAAAGAGAAAAATTCAGGTCTCTGGTCTCAGTTTTCACTTTGAAGGTGCAAAGTAGCGGGGAGGCCCAACAGAGGACAGGAAAAGGTTGTTTTTGAGGCCGATGGACTTCCAGGTAGAGAAGTGGCCTGAGGACAATGGCTGGCCAGGCCTGAGCGGATCCCTGCAGTGTGTCTGGGGAGGAGAGGAGAGGTGGTCGGGCCTGGGTGTGCGTTAAAGGAAGAGTCTTGGCAGCTGGGACCCAGAGTGGAGGTGGAAGTTTGGTGCCCAGTTCCAGCAGGTGGGGATTCCACTGAGTCATCCTGTTTCTCTGGGCACAGTGTGGGCAAGGTGGGGTGGGGTCATCTTTTAGAAAAAATTTAATTTGTTCTTTTCAGTTTTGGCAGTAGAGTGTACGTTGACATATCATACGTGCATGGAGTAAGACTTCCCATTCTTGTGGTTGTACGTGACGTGGAGTTACACTGGTTGTGTATTCATACCTGAACATGGGAAATGAACATAGGAAGGTTATTTCCGATTCATTCCACTGTCTCTCCTATTCCCATCTCCCTCCTTTCCCTTCATTCCCTTTGTCTAATCCAGTAAATTTCTTTTCTTCCCTCCCCACTTTATTGTGTGGGGGTCATCTTAACAGTCCTGAAACTTGAGAGCAACCCCCCTCTGTCCAGAGGGTCTCCACTCCCATGGACACAAATGCCTTTAGTCATGGATGGCATCTGAGCTGGCTGTCCCAGCAACTGGGTAACATATATCCTTCCGAGAAAAATTATGAAAGATTAATATGGGGGGAAAAAAAGACTACCAGGGGTCTTGTCTAGAGCACCCTTCCTGGTTACTTGCACCTTTCATGGCCTTTGAGATTTTGTGTAACCCTCTCATTTGTTGAAAACTCATAAGAATGCAGATGATTCGGACCCCAGACATGCAAATGAATTTTGTCCAGTGGAGATGCGGTTGGTTTTCGTCGCACTGGAGGAACCGACCAGATTTGTCTTTATTTGTGCATTCATTTCAGCATTCCAGGTTACCTTGACATGAGGGTTCATTGACTGTCCCTTTGATCTAGTGGAAACATTTCAATGATTCGCTCTCATTTAAAGACTTAAATGAATCTTTGACTTATCTTTATTTTTTTAAAAAAAACGGAAAAGTAAATTCAGATTATCTTCTGCTTTAATTGCTCCAAAATCAGGGAAAGTTGACCAGCGCTCTGCAGAAGCTTCTGGAAGACTGTAGGAAGCGAGTGGGGATACGGAGAGGACTGACAGGGAGAGGTTCAGGATCCACTCTGCAACCCCATGCCCATTAGAAGCTCTATTCAGAAGAACTCTATTCTAGTCTACTTTTGTCCTTTTTTTCTTCCAACAGGGAGCATCCACTTAAAATTTTTTTTTTTATTGTAAACAAATGGGATACATGTTGTTTCTCTGTTTGTACATGGAGTCAAGGCACACCATTTGTGTAATCATAAATTTACATAGGGTATTGTTGTTTGATTCATTCTGTTATTTTTTCCCTTCCCCCCACCTCTCCCACCCCTCCCACCCATCTTTTCCCTCTATACAGACCTTCCTTCCTCCATTCTTGCCCCCCTCCCTAACCCTAACTCTAACCCTAACAATAACCCCTCCCTCCCCCCATTATGTGTCATCATCCACTTATTAGCGATATCATTCGTCCTTTGGTTTTTTGAGATTGGCTTATCTCACTTAGCATGATATTCTCCAATTTCATCCATTTGCCTGCAAATGCCATAATTTTATCATTCTTTATGGCTGAGTAATATTCCATTGTATATATATACCACAGTTTCTTTATCCATTCATCAATTGAAGGACATCTAGGTTGGTTCCACAGTCTGGCTATTGTGAATTGAGCAGCTATGAACATTGATGTGGCTGTATCTCTGTAGTATGCTGATTTTAAGTCCTTTGGGTATAGGCCAAGGAGTGGGATAGCTGGGTCAAATGGCGGGTCCATTCCAAGCTTTCTAAGGAATCTCCACACTGCTTTCCAGAGTGGCTGCACTAATTTGCAGCCCCACCAGCAATGTATGAGTGTACCTTTCTCCCCACATCCTCGCCAACACCTGTTGTTGCTCGTATTCTTGATAATCGCCATTCTAATTGGGGTGAGATGGAATCTTAGGGTGGTTTTGATTTGCATTTCTCTTATTACTAGAGATGTTGAACATTTTTCCATATGTTTGTTGATTGCTTGTAGATCTTCTTCTGTGAAGTGTCTATTCATTTCCTTGGCCCATTTGTCGATTGGATTATTTGCATTCTTGGTGTAGAGTTTTTTGAGTTCTTTATAGATTCTGGAGATTAGTGCTCTATCTGAAGTATGATTGGCAAAGATTTTCTCCCACTCTGTAGGCTCTTTCTTCACATTGCTGATAGTTTCCTTTGCTGAGAGAAAGCTTTTTAGTTTGAATCTATCCCAGTTATTGATTCTTGCTTTTATTTCTTGAGCTATGGGAGTCCTGTTGAGGAAGTCTGGTCCTAAGCTGACATGTTGAAGATCTGGACCTACTTTTTCTTCTATAAGATGCAGGGTCTCTGGTCTGATTCCGAGGCCCTTAATCCATTTTGAGTTGAGTTTTGTGCATGGTGAGAGATAGGGGTTTAGTTTCATTCTGTTGCATATGGATTTCCAATTCTCCCAGCACCATTTGTTGAAGAGGCTGTCTTTTCGCCATTGCATATTTTTGGCCCCTTTTTCTAGTATAAGAAAATTGTATTTATTTGGGTTTGTGTCCGTGTCCTCTATTCTGTACCAATGATCTACCTTTCTATTTTGGTACCAATACCATGCTGTTTTTGTTACTATTGCTTTGTAGTAGAGTTGAAGATCTGGTATTGCAATACCCCCCTGCTTCACTCTTCCTGCTAAGGATTGCTTTAGCTCCTCTGGGTTTCTTATTCTTCCAGATGTATTTCGTAATTGCTTGCTCTATTTCTGTAAGGTACATAATTGGGATTTTAATTGGAATTGCATTGAATCTGTATAGCACTTTAGGTAGTATGGCCATTTTGACAATATTAATTCTGCCTATCCAAGAACATGGGAGATCTTTCCATCTTCTAAGGTTTTCTTTAATTTCTTTCTTTAGTGTTCTGTAGTTCTCATTGTAGAGGTCTTTCACCTCTTCTGTGAGATTGATTCCCAAGTATTTTATTTTTTCGAGGCTATTTTGAATGGGGTAGTTTTCCTGATTGTTCTTTCCAAAGATTCATCACTTATGTATAAAAATGCATTAGATTTATGTGCATTGATCTTATATTCCGCTACTTTACTGAATTCACTTATGAGTGCTAAAAGTTTTCTGGTGGAATTTCCTGGTTCCTCTAAGTATATAATCATATCATCAGCAAATAGGGATAGTTAGAGTTCTTCTTTTCCAATTTGTATCCCTTTAATTTCTTTGGTCTGTCTAATTGCTCTGGCTAGAGTTTCAAGGATGATATTGAATAGAAGTGGTGAAAGAGGGCATCCCTGCCTTGTTCCAGTTCTTAGGGGGAATGCTTTCAATTTTTCACCATTTAGAATGATATTAGCCATGGGCTTAGCATAAATGGCCTTTACAATGTTAAGGAATGTTCCCACTATCCCAATTTTTTCTAGTGTTTTGAGCATGAAGGGGTGCTGTATTTTATCAAATGCTTTTTCTGCATCTATTGAAATAATCATGTGATTCTTGACTTTAAGTCTATTAATATGGTGAATTACGTTTATTGATTTGCTGATGTTGAACCAACCTTGCATCCCTGGGATGAAACCCACTTGATCATGGTGCACTATCTTTTTAATATGTTTTTGTATGCGATTTGCTAAAATTTTGTTGAGAATTTTTGCGTTGATGTTCATTAAGGATATTGGTCTGAAATTTTCTTTCTTCGATGTGTCTCTGTCTGATTTAGGTATCAGTGTGATATTGGCTTCATAGAATGAGTTTGGGAGGGTTCCCTCCTCTTCTATTTTATGGAATACTTTGAGAAGTATTGGAATGAGCTCTTCTTTAAAGGTTTTGTAGAACTGGGCTGAGAATCCATCTGGTCCCTGACTTTTCTTTGTTGGTAGGCTTTTGATGACCTTTTCTATTTCATTACTTGAAATTCGTCTATTTAAATTGTGTATGTCCTCCTCGTTCAGTTTAGGCAATTCAAATGTCTCTAGAAACCTGTTGATGTCTTCAAAATTTTCTATTTTGTTGGAGTATAGATTTTCAAAATAGCTTCTAATTATGTTTTGTATTTCAATCCTGTCTGTTGTGATATTTCCTTGTTCATTCCGAATTTTAGTGATTTGGGTTTTCTCTCATCTTCTCTTTGTTAGTGTGGCTAAAGGTTTATCAATTTTGTTTATTTTTTCAAAGCACCAACTATTTATTTTGTCAATTTTTTGTATTGTTTCTTTTGTTTCAATTTCGTTGATTTCAGCTCTGAGTTTAACTATTTCCTGTCTTCTACTACTTTTGGTGCTGGTCTGTTCTTCTTTATCTAGGGCTTTGAGCTGTAGTGTTAGGTCGTTTATTTGTTGAGTTTTACTTCTTTTATTAAATGCGCTCCATGAAATAAATTTCCCTCTAAGTATTGCTTTCATAGTGTCCCAGAGATTTTGATATGATGTTTCTTTGTTCTCATTTACCTCTAAGAATTTTTTAATTTCCTTCCTAATATCTTCTGTTATTCATTCATCATATAATAGCATATTGTTTAATCTCCAGGTGTTGGAATAGTTTCTGTTGTTTACGCTTTCATTTATTTCTAACTTCAATCCATTATGATCTGATAGAATACAAGGTAGTGTCTCTATCTTCTTGTATTTGCTAACATTAGCTTTGTGGCATAATATATGGTCTATTTTAGAGAAGAATCCATGTACTGCTGAGAAGAAAGTGTATTCGCTCTTAGTTGGATGGTATATTCTATAAATGTCCGTTAAGTCTAAATTATTGATTGTGTTATTGAGATCTATGGTTTCTTTGTTCAATTTTTGTTTGGAAGCTCTGTCCAGTGGTGATAGAGGCGTGTTAAAATCACCTGGTATTATTGGGTTATGGTCTATTTGGTTTCTGAAATTGAGGAGGATTTGTTTGACATACATGGATGAGGCACTGTTTGGGGCATAGATGTTTATGATTGTTATACCTTGCTGATTTATGCTTCCCTTAAGCAGTATGAAATGTCTTTCTTTATCCCTTCTGACTAACTTTGGCTTGAAGTCCACATTATCTGAAATGAGGATGGATACTCCAGCTTTTTTGCTGAGTCCATGTGCATGGTATGTTTTTCCCCATCCTTTCACCTTTATTCTATGGGTATCTTTTTCTATGAGGTGAGTCTCTTGCAGGCAACTTATTGTTGGATCTTTCTTTTTAATCCAATCTGCCAGTCTATGTCTTTTGATTGATGAATTCAGGCCATTAACATTCAGGGTTATTA
Organism: Sciurus vulgaris; assembly: GCF_902686455.1. Taxonomy (NCBI): domain Eukaryota; kingdom Metazoa; phylum Chordata; class Mammalia; order Rodentia; family Sciuridae; genus Sciurus; species Sciurus vulgaris. Next base: position 66,722,235 of record NC_136476.1, read on the forward strand.
TTGAGATATGATTTGGTTTCCCGGTCATTTGGTTCATTTTTTAAATTTTATTTATTTATTTATTTGTTTGACACGACTTGGTTCCTCCTTTATTTGACAATTCATTTAGGATAAATCCTCCCTTTGCTGATTTGCTTCTTTGTTTTTCATCTCTTCCTCATGGAATATTTTGCTGAGAATGTTCTGTAATGCTGGCTTTCTTTGTGTAAATTCTTTTAGCTTTTGTTTATCATGGAAGGATTTTATTTCATCGTCAAATGAAGGTAAGTTTTGTGGGTATAAGATTCTTGGTTGGCATCCATTTTCTTTCAGAGCTTGAAAAATGTTGTTCTAGGCCCTTCTAGCTTTTAGGGTCTGGATTGAAAAATCTGCTGATATCCGTATTGGTTTCCCCCTGAATGTAATTTAGTTCTTTTCTCTCACAGCCTTTAAAATTCTGTCTTTTGTATGTTAGTTATTTTCATTATAATGTGCCTTGGTGTGGGTCTGTTGTAATTTTGTGTATTTGGAGTCCTATAAGCCTCTTGAACTTGATTTTCCATTTCATTCTTCAGATTTGGGAAGTTTTCTGATATTATTTCATTGAATAGATTGTTCATCCCTTTTGTTTGTTTCTCTAAGCCTTCCTCAATCCCAATAATTCTTAAATTTGGTCTTTTCATGATATCCCATAGTTCTTGGAGATTCTGTTCATGATTTCTTACCATCTTCTCTGTTTGTTCAACTTTGTTTTCAAGGTTAAATATTTTGTCTTCAATGTCTGAGGTTCTTTCTTCCAGGTGTTCTATCCTACTGAATATGCTTTCTATGGAGTTCTTAATTTGGTTTATTGTTTCCTTCATGTCAAGGATTTCTGTTTGGTTTTTTTTCAATATCTCTAACTCTTTATTGAAATGATCTTTTGCTTCCTGTATTTGCTCTTCTAACTGTCAATTGGTGCGATCATTCAATGCCTGCATTTGCTCTTTCATCTCATCATTCAGTGCGTGCATTTGCTTTTTCATCTCATCGTTTGCTTCACTGATCATTTTAATTATGTACATTCTGAACTCCTTTTCTGTCATTTCTTCTGCCATGCTGTCATTGGGTTTTATTGATGTAACATCTAGATTTGTTTGGGGCATTTTCTTCCCTTGTTTTCTCATGTTGTTCAGGTATCAGTGGACCGCTGAGATATTGCAGATTTCCTCTATTGACTTATAATGTCCCTGAAGATTTCTAGTATATCCCCTCTTAGCCTTGAGTAGGCTGAAGTCTTGGAGGAAGTTGATAGCGCGGTGTTCCACATGGAAGCTGCCTCTCTAGGGGTGGTAGCCTTCAGGTGGGGTATAATCCCTGCTAGTGGGCAGAGGTGCCTCCACTTGTTGACCAGTGGTCATCCAAATGGGAACTAGGCTGCGGGCTGAGGCTAGGCCTGTTTGGGCCTGTATCTCTGGTTTTACCATCCTTGTGGGAAAACCTCACCTGGCAGGGAAGACTCACCTGGTGGGGAGGTCTCGCTGGTCAGTTCCCTCCTAGAGGTTCCCCTCAATTTACAGCTACCGCCTGGGCTGGGCTGCCTTCCTCTGCAACGTTCCCAGGGGCCCAGACCTCCCTCCTGGGCCTGGGAGCCTCACCCTTCGCAGACGAGTCTCCTTAGGTTGCCCCTCCTCAGAGAATCTGCCCGCAGTCCTGGAACCTTCGCTCTGCCCCTAAGTGTGTCTCTGTGGGGCTCTTCCACCAAGAAGCCTCCTAGGTCCTGGGACCCTGCTCTGCACCTAATCGCCTGGCTATGCGGCCCCTCCTCTGAGCAGCCACCTGGAGCCCCGTAGTTCCAGTGACCCGCTGCACGCCTCTTCCTCCAGACAGCTGCCCGGTGTTCCGGTGCGGTCGCTAGGAGTCCACAAACTCACCGCGTGCCTCTTAAAATTTAATTAGAGCTGGCACAGTGGCTTGGGAGGTTGAGGCAGGAGGATTGTGAGTTCAAAGCCAGCCTCAGCAACTTAGCGAGGCCCTAAGCAACTCAGTGAGGCCCTGTCTCTAAATAAAATATAAAAAAGAACTGAGAATGGGGTTCAGTGGTTAAATGCTCTTAGGTTCAATCTCTGGCACCCCTCACCCCCCAAAAAAAGATTTAATTAGAATCAAGATATTATGGGTTGAATTTTGTGGCCCCAAAGTTGTTGAAGTCCTAGCCCCCAGTACCTGTGAACGTGACCTTATTTGGAAATATGTTCTTCCCATATGGTCAAATTAAGATTAGGTCATTAGAGTGGACCTTAATCCAATGGAGTTGTGTCATTATTAAAAGTGAGTCTTTGGACACAGAGACAGACAGGCCCATGGAGAGAAGACCATGGAAATATGAAGCCAGACATTGGGGAGATGATTCTACGAACCAAGGTTCACCAGCCACCAAGCCACCAGGGGCTGGCAGGAGCACAGATGCTCCCTCGCAGATCTCAGAAGGAACTGACCTTGCTTAGACCTTGATCTTGGATTTCTAACTTCCAGAACTGCTAGCAAATACATTTCTGCTGTTGAAGTCACACAGTTTGTGGTGTGGCAGCCTGGGCAGAGAATACACAGGCTCCTATAGCTACATGTGATAGAAACCACTGGATTTTGGCTGGCTACCCTCTCTTTACCACGAAAAGTGGAATTAGGACAGCAGAGTGTTACAGGGCCTCAAGTGCCTTAAATACAGACCCCATTCAAGTGGGGAGGCACTTCATCTTGTTGGTTGTAAAACTCTCCAGGAAAATATAAAATCCAAAATAGCACGCCCAGCTGCAGTTTGACATGGCATAATTACAGCTCTCCTGTTTGTTGTAGGCAAAAGAAGAGACCCTCACTGCATCTTAACGAAAGGCACAGACCGTTGCCTGGATGGCACCCAGTTACTGTGTCCTCAATTTCCTAATCAGAGCTGTCAGAGACTCTACTTAATTAAACCCTCTTCCCAGCCTTGTGGCATCCGGCAGGTTCCCATAGTAATTACCAAGGTTTCCAAGCAGGGCTGGCTTTCCATACTTCTGCACAGGCTCATGGAGGCCAAGGGTGGTCTGGGCTGATGAGGTCTTGACTTTCCCTGCAGCATATACCCACAATAAGCACTGATTGATTGATCGGAACATTTTTTTTAAAACTCTGGTTAATCTAGTTTTTCGGCAAGAATATGAACACCAAAGAAAGCAGAGCAGAGCTTGGAGGGGCAGTGGCCCACAAGCAGTCTTTTTCTGCCTTGCAAAGGGGACTCTGGCTGTTCTCCAGGATGCTGGGGGCAACAGGGGATGGGTGCACGGGTAGGAAACCTGGAGAATGAGCCTCATGGTTCTCTCAGGCTGAAGAGTTGTCTGTTGGTCACTTCTCTCTGCCTACGGATCCATTCAATGCCTATCTGGACTCTGATGGAGAGATCTGATCAGTTGTTTTCCTTGAGGAATTCAAGTAAATATCCAGAGATGAGTGATGGGGAGGGCAACAGAGAGGCAGGAAGAGAGAATTAAGATTCTGTCCCAAATCTTCCTTGCTCACTATAGAGCACTTGGCCTAACAGGGCCTCTTCCTCTTGTTATGGGGCACAACTTAAGAACAGACCGATCACCACTGAGAAGTTCAAATTTGAGAGCTTTATTAAGCCGGCCAGCTGACTGTCTCACATAATGCCCCCAAAATTGGCTATTGGGGAGAACAGCCCCGTCCATAGGGATGTAGGGGTTCTTAAACCAAAAATCACATCAATTGTAAGTGTCTGTTGCTATGATTTGAAATTACAGACTAACATCATGAGATCATCAATAGAGGGAAGGTGGGTCAAAATGACCCTTACCTAGGTACAAACTAAAGAATGGTTACTAATATCCACACAATCACTGTTCACATGTACATTGTTTAGGAGCAATAGGAATCAAAAGAGAGCAATTTTTCTTTACATAGGAATTGTCATTCTGTATTGTTAAACATGCCACACTGTAAACTGATTATGGGTACAGAGGCGGGGTGTTCCCATGGGAGAAGCTTATTTCCTACATAACATGGAGTCTCAGAGCAAAATGGAGTCTGTTTAGTCATTTCCCTTAGAGTCTGGCCTATAACATTCTCATGGAGTCGGATCTGTCAGCCCATCACACTCTGATCTTCCTCTCTTTGAGCTTAGAGTCTCCATCCCATCTTTGGAATGTCCCCTCAACATAGAAACAAAAGAAAACAAAGCTCCGTCCCATCTCGAGTCCTGCAAGATATGACACCTTGGCCTTCAGCCGGAGGATCCTAGAGCCACCCCTGGCCACACCAGGGCATGTCTCACGTGTGGCCCTTCATTGAACTATCTGTCCTTTCTGCCACTCTCATCTTCTGCCTGTGAGCTTCCCTCCTGGTTTCTTGACCTCTTTGCCTTGGGGACCTCATGTCCATGTCCCTACCATGCTGCTGCTGTGAGCATTCACGCTGGGATGCCAAGGTCCCCAGGGAGACATCAGTCTCTTGAGGAGTCACTGCAGCACTGCCTGGCAGGGTTCTGGCCAGGATCGGGAGGAGGTTTTCTATCCTCTATACTCTGTCTCTGGTCTCATTTTTAGTTCAGGTTTAACCTACAAAGAAAATATGTGCGGGGCTGGCTCAGCCACAAACTGACACTGAAGTCCCAAGCCAGTGCCAGCACACTTCAACAGGTCTGTGGCAGGTTCATGTTGGGACCCGGGGGCCCGCTGTGGAGTCCTGTGACGGCAGGGGCAAGACCGGTTAAGATGACAGAGAGTGATGTCTCCCCTGTGGATCTGTCTCTGCCAGGGTGTCTGCTCTTCTCATCACAAAAGAGATAACATACAAGGTATTTGCTTTTCCTGGCATGAAGCAGAAGCTATTACCCATGCCCTCTGACATGCAGACTGAATGGTGCCAGTCGCTCTGCGACTGCTTGGTAAATATTTATCCCCAAACCTGCAAGAACAAATCTGTCTAGTTCAGTGGTGTTCTCAGAGCAGAAACCTCCACTGTGTTTCTTGTGTTAATGGGGAAGAAGATTCCAGAACAGGCAGAGCTATCTCTAAGTGAATCCAGCAGGAGAAGCAGCAACTTTGGGCAAGTTGAAATCACAATAATCACCATACAAGGGCCCATTCAACAGCAATATACATATTTTGGGGGGGGGGGGGCAAGAGAGCAAATCTGAATGAGATTTTCTTCTGTGTTCAGAAACATTTTTGATTCATGGTTTAATGACTTAGCTAATTATTCTTTCAATTGCAAAAAAAAAAAAGTTTATCTAAGAATGTGGAGATTGCCCTGTTCTGTAGATTTCTCAATCTACAGAAAAATCCAGGCTGTATGAAATGTGGAGCTTGGTTCACCTTTCCTGGCCCCCAGTGGGATGCTCCCCTGGGAGAAGCTTCCAGCTCCTCATTATAATGACATGACCAATACCTATCAATCAAGGTTCAGTTTGGGGACAGGAACCACACCTGTTATTTTAACAGAAGGAATCATCACACCACCAATTCATGTTTGCAAAGAACTCACGGTTTAGAAAGTACTTGCCATTTAAGATGAGCACTTTGTCTCATTTAAAATAATCACAAAATTGGGGTGAGGTAGAAAGAACATTTTTTTCTTTTTGTAACCAAGTAGACAGCTAATTATTTTAAAGTGTTTTTACAGGTATGTGAAAATCTATACACGTGGAAAAATATCAAATGGTATAAAAGCACAAATGAGAAAAAAAAAAACCAACTTCCTCTTAGCTCTGATCCCTAGTTCTTTAATTCAAGATTATATGTATCCGTCTAGCAATTTTCTGTGCAAATGGAAGTACACACATACAATGTATCCACACACACGTAATACATACATAATTGTACATATCCACCAAGCATACTAAATCAATTTTCTTTTTTTTTGTTCCAGGGATTGAACTCATGGGCACTTAACCACTGAGCCACATCCCCACTGTTTTATTTTTTTATTGAGAGACAGGGTCTCACTGAGTTAGGTTGCTTATACCCTCTCTAAGTTGCTGAGGCTGGCTTGGAACTCGTGATCCTCTTGCCTCAGCCTCCTGAGCTGCTGGGATTACAGGTGTACACCATCATGCCGGCTCAAATTTCTTACCATACGTACACATACATATTTTTTGTATAAACACATTGTATTACACTAGGTTTTTTTCCTTTCTGTTATTTTTGTGTGTGACTTCCCTCCCAATTCCTCATTTATTCACTTTCTTGGCATATATTGATTGAGAAGCTACCACATTCCAGGCATTGTGCCAGGATTCAAGGATGCTCCAGAGAGTGAAAGAGACCAACATCATGGTGCAGATGGCGTCTTTCCTTTCTTCAGGTCAGTGTATGGCATTTTCTGGCCTCCATCTGGTGCCTTGGGCAACCCCTCCCAGGTCACAGCACGGTGTGTGGGATTCCATTCTATTTTCCCTATTTTGCAACAATATGAGGCTTTGCCACTTGTCCCTGAGCCCCCTGACTCCTGGGGTCCAGGTCCAGTCCCATTCTTTTTGAGCCATTGGTTTTGGTTTTTCTCATCCTCCCTCACTAAACTATGTATCCTGTTTCATGGTTGGTACCTTTGAATTTGCTTTCTTGTTTCCTAATTTGTCTATGTCCTTAAAATTCCTTATGTTGGGAAGGAGAGGAGTGTTGTACATTTAATCTACATTTTTACATGCTTGTAGGGGTGGCCCTTCCATGAGAGGTCAGTTTGTCATGGTGACTCGGTGCCTAGGAAAGTGCTCAGGGCGAGATCGAGAGCAACAGAGTCACACAAAAGCAATCCAAATGCTGGGCACAAAAACACGGTCTCCTGCCCTCTGCTGAGAATTGTTTTTAATTACTTTGCATAGCAAACTATACTTTAATACAACTCAATGCACAAAATGGAGTCACACAGAGCTCCAGTTATATTTGAAATAAGGCTTTAGGTTTCTGGTGTTGGAGATGATGAATTATTCACGTGCTTGCCTTATGGTAGGTCCTCAACACACACCGTGGAACCAATGCATGAATGGACGCATGAACAAACGATTTGTTAGGACAAAAAATTTTACACAACTGTGGTCTTCCATCCTTAATATTTTGACAATTCTGATAAATTGAAGAGGTGTAATGTTGACCATCAGCCCCGGATGAAGTTGGAGGCCAACAATGGCATTCCTGACTTGTGAGAGTGTTGTAAAACCACAGAGAGTGAGCCTGAGGAGAACTCATTTCTCCAAGGAAGTGATAGCTTGAAGGTGACTTTAGAAAGAAAGAAAAGGCATTGAGGGCCTTACTGAGTCTGTGGAGAAAAATCAAAGAGGATTTTAGAGCAAAAAGAGAAGAATCGTGGTTTCCTCAGCCCACGCTGCCTTCCAGGTGTCATGACAGATTTGCCTTAGGGGATGTTTTCATAGTGACAGGGAAGGTGGCTTCACCCACTGGGGGAAGTCAGAGAAGTGGTGGGCCAGCTGGGGAGCAAGCAGTCCTGGTGGATGTAATGGCAGGTGTTTCAGAACAGGAAACTGACTCAGGGGGAAAAAAAATCAAAATTTTGGTGTTGCAGGAAAAGAAAAAAGAGGGTTTCAGTTCAAAAAAGGAGGAAGAGCTTGATAATCACATGATATCCATGGGGACAAGTGGCAGTGACCTGCCATGTGATTCAAAGCTTCGTCAATGGCAGTTGTCAGTGAAGTGGGATCAGGGAGGCGGTCAGGAATGAGGGACAAAGAATACTGAGCTCCACGTGGGAGAGGGTGGGGGGAGGAGCTTGGGAAGAGACCCCAGAATGCAAGAGAGAAGAGAGTGGAATGTCTCCAGCTTAGCCAAGGCCAATCCGGTCTTCCCTCCGCTCTTGAAGACGTATTCTCTGAGCTCAAAAGGGGTGGGACAAAGACTATGCCAAAGGGGAGATGCCACCAAGTAAAGTTAAGGAAAGAGCAAGAACCAAGCCCAGAGGAGTTATCACCCGAGTTTCAAGGATGCAGAACTCGATGAAGCTGTTGACAACACTCCATGAGAAACTGCAGAAACTGGGTGCTATCCAGCAGATTGGAGGTGGCTCAACACCCACCCCGCCTGCATGGAGCCTTTGTGTAAACAACAAGGCAGCGCTTCCTCAGTGCATTCTGCTTCCATCTCTTGGAAAATTATTATACTATATCGACTTTAAAGAATAGGACACTTCACCGTCATCTGCCAGAACAGTTTTATATTCAACATTCAAATATACAGTACAGTATCTGCTACCTTCATGGTTCCTCCTGATATGGGGGACACTGTTAAGTAGCTTACCACTTGCACACCTGCGTGGTGCCTCTGACTTTCAGGGAAGGAAAAGGGTGGATTATGAACACAATAGAATAGGAACATGGTGTTAGTCCTTGGAAAATTTGAACATTTGATTACCCCACTTGGAGACATTTAGAAAATAATATGGTGATCTGAGAACTCATCAAGAATGCTGATAGATGGATACAAGTTTACTCTCGAAGAGATTTCTAGAGCACACTAGAGTGCCTTTTGCTAGAGCTGTTCTATTTACAAATTTCTAGGGGGCATGTGCCCCCAGTTTTTAGATGTGATATTAGGAGAGGGTAGGCATATAGTAACCCTGGGTAGTAGAAGTGGGGTACACAGAATGTTCACAGACTGAAGTGATAGACTTATATTAAAACTTAAATTCAACAGAGAGTATTTGTTGATCTCAACCCTTGAGTCTAAAATCAATGTCCCAAGAATAGGACAGGGGAAAGGTATGATTTAGTAGAAGCATGTGTGAAAAAGAGAATTTTCATTGCCAGGAGTCTCAATATAAATAACTGATGAAAAATGATCCCTATAAAAGTTTTATTTTCTTGGGCCATGTCAATGGAAATAAAATTATCAGAACGACTAAGGCTAGACCCCTATTCTACTTTTTTTCAGTTGAGATCATGTGTTTGCATTTGTTTCTGGGTTTTTCACTTCAAGATAGATATAACCAAAGTGGAATAGGTTCAAATAGGTTTGGGGAAGGGAGAGCAATTGAAATGGTGTCTGTGTACCCAGTCTGAGGGAACTGGAGACATTACTGCATGTGACAAAGGAAATGTGCTAAGGGAAAACATCACTCATAACTCTCCCACTGAATTTTCATAATTGAACATCCTCATCTGCTGAAAGCAAAGCCATTTATGGAATGGTGGTCTTTGGCATTCTGGAATTTGGGAAGAAGGTTGGAAACTGAACAGTGGGCAGCAAAAGAGAAAGATATGTTGGAGGGGGACTTGGGATGTGAACTCTTCCCTCCACTATCTTTTATAAAGTTAGTCTCGCTTACTCTTGCTTGGTGGCAGGCACCTGTTGCTATAGGTTAAATTGAAGTGTTGAGTTATTTTTGAATGTTGATTTATCTTTCCACATTTTCACATAGAAAGCAATAGCTTCCATGGTCCGAAAATTGGATTTTCAGATTACTAAACCATCTTTGCCAGTGAGTGGTGTAGAACTGGGAGCAACGGACAGAAGGCCACAGGGGTCAGGGCTGTTCTGTGGAGGAAAGGATCCTTTTGAAAGGTAATGAGCTCCCCGTAACTGAGGGTACAGACAGGCTAGATGAATTTTTTTTAGGACAAAGAGAAGTATGAAGCTTCATGAATGAATAAATTCTAATTTAAACCCCTCTTAATTTCCTTCCCAACTTAAAAAAATTGGAGTTGATGGTTTTAATTCATGGCCAATGTAAACTGTGGTTCTAATTTGATAGATCTCAGAGTCTTTCTTGTTTACCTTCTTCCATTTAGGCATGCTGAGCAAGCTCCAAGCATCAATGGCTGGCTTCCTTCCTCCCTCCTTTCCTTCCTTCCTTCCTTCCTTCCTTCCTTCCTTCCTTCCTTCCTTCCTTCCTTCCTTCCTTCCTTTTGGTACTAGGGATTGAACCCAGGGGTATTTAACCCCTGAGATACATCCCCAATCTTTTTTTATATTTTATTTAGAGGCAGGGTCTTGCTAAGTTGCTTAGGGCCTCACTAAGTTGCTGAGGCTGGCTTTGAACTTGTCATCCTCTTGCCTCAACCTCCTGAGCTGCTGGGATTATAGGTGTGCACCACCAGGCCCAGTGGTGGGCTGTAATTCTTAAGTCTCTTGTTTTTATTGAAGTGAAAGTCACTAACATAAAGTCAGTGGCATTTAGTACTTTGATGATGTTGTGCAACTGCCACTTTACGTAGTTCCAGAAAATTCTCATCACCCCAAAATGAAACCCCACATTCACTAAGGAGTTGCTGTCTTAAGTCTCTAGATCTATAAAAAGTTTGCCCTCGACCCCCTTTGTCATGCCATTCATTTGTGAAGTAAATACAGTCATTTCTCCTGCAGAACCAAGATGAGGTACCAAGAGGAGCAATGGACTCAAGGGCTGCCAGTCTTATCCATTCTTTGTAGGTTTTCCCACCAATCTTTTATTCAGTGATTTTAGCATACATAATGATTGCCTAGAATCATACTTCATTAGAGATTGCAAAGTGGTATTTCTATCATGGCTTCTGCATGCCTTCATTATCTGGATTTTTTCTGTAAGAAGCACTTATTCATCAACTGGTTACCATGAAACACAGTCCACAAAGGAAAAGCAGGAGAGCTGCTTGATTCTTGCTTGTCATCAATTTTCAGAATAGTGGGTCGAGGTCCTAGAAAGATCCAAGAAATGATTCATGCATATTATCATTATTAATTTCCAAAAAAACCCATAGCATAATCTGGGTAGCACTCTCAGATAGTTATATTATTTCTCTAGTTCTCGAAAGACATTTCCTGTGATGGTTTAATCTTTATTCTCTTTTCTGCTATTTATTCCTTCAGAAAGCAATTCTGAGAGGGGATAGTGGATGGTGGAAGCAGTGTGTTGCAGGTGGGTAAGTGGCCTGGCCTTGTGCTCTGGTATATTTATGCCCCTATCCTGGCTCTACCACTTAGCAGATGTGTGACCTTGACCATATCATCAAACTAGTCCAAGCTTCACTTTCTCCCCTGTAAGAAAAGTAACATAATCATATTTACTTTGCCTATAAAATGAAATAATGTGTGCTAAGGTGCTTAACAAAGAGCCCTGCAGATAGTTAAGGTTTGGAAAAATGAGAACTGTTATTACAAAAACTCTCTTGAAACAGACTTTCACCCCATTGACCCATCCAGACACACAAGCATCCCTACCAAATGTCAATACTTTGTCCCCGCCAGTCACATGGAGACTTGGCTTGCTCAGTCCTGGATCAGAATTCAGCTGTCACATCATTCATCAGAAGATCAGGCAGCTGAGCTCCCTAAACCTGCCTGAAGGGAATTCACTTCCCCCTTTACTGTGTTGACCGACAGTATTTCCTAATCTGGAGTTATTTATGATATCCGTATCTTTTCTTAAGCATTAAGTTTGGATGGATTTTGTGCATGAATACGATAACTTCTGATGGTTGTGGTGCACTTGGCCCCCTGATCTGCTCTCCATTCTTTGCCCTGCTTCATCCAGGAGGCTGGCCATCAAAACCACACCAATGGACCTCCTCACTCTGGGGCTCCTGGCTGGTTTTGGCCAATGGGAGGCATAGGCTGGGGACCTGGAGTAAGATGAAGGTCTTATTCCTGCAGCTCACTCCCTGCCAGGCCACCTTGGGTTGGCTGCACAGCCCAGTACAGACTGAGCTCCCCTCTGGTGGTCCTCTTCCTGGACTCTCTAGGTCCAGACCCTCAGGTCTTGGGGAGGTATCAGCTCCCCTGCATTTCAAACCACAGGAGGACGTGCTATCTGAGTTTGCTTTTCCTAAGTAAAAGCAACTTTGTAAACAGCACTTCGATTAAACTCTGCTTAAAATTCCCAATGTAAGCATGTCATCTGCAGGTTCCTGAGTGTTGCTTGCAGAGCTGTTTATCTTAGTAAAATATCAGAAACAAACTGAAAGGATCATACATTATAAGGGATTCATTTGCCAAATTACAGAGATGCTAGAAGAGACAATAATACCAAGATGTCTGAATTTAAGTTTTTGAAAAAAATATTTAATGACAAATGTTTAAGACAAATGTTCACAGTGTAATACTCTGCAATTATATTAGGATTATTCAATTTTGTAACATAAAGTGTGTGTCTATGGATGGGAACACACAGAAAAATGGGAGAAGTTGATGTTCTTTTCAATTGTGGCTAAGTTTAATCTAATTCATGTTTTATATTTCCCAAATTGAAAAACAAAAATAAATTGAAAAATAAATTGAAAAGTAAAAATAAAATCGTTTCATTTCCTTGTTTTTACATTATTTGAGTCAGTTTTCTACTTAATGTCAATGAATGTCAACCAAAGCAAGACCAAAATAGTTACTTTAGGCAGATGTTCTTTTCTATTTGTATATTGTTGTTTGCATATTGTTACCATGTCTGTAATTTACTCTGAATTACTTGAGCGTGTGTGTGGTGTGTGTGTGTGTGTGTGTGTGTGTGTGATTCTGAGCTATTCTGTAGGGGCTGCTAGTTGCCCTAATCAACAATTTACACTCCAGGGGTAATCAGCTAGCATTTGATCAGAAAGGCCATACTCCAAAGGCAGTTGCGGCCTTCAGGTTGCCTATATCTCAGTCATCATCGGAAACTTTATTAACATAACAACTGTCAGAAATGGGTTTTCCTGGGTAAAATTTATGTCTTGTTCATCTGTGGAACAGTGTTATTAAGTTTAGGTCCATCTGACTGAATTGGAAGGTTTTCCAGATGTGTGGATTGACTGTAATATTTTAGGAACAGTCAAAACCCCAACAAGTCCTGTAGTTGAAACTTGGTCCTTGAGTGGCTCTGAGTTGAGCCATAGAGGGGACAATTCTGGTTGTTTTCTGTGGACAGTTAAGGGTGACAGAATCCTGTCTCTGTAATACTGTAGCATCTGCTTCTGGCTAATCTCCTGTGCAAGTTGGGTTCAGAGTACCTTAAAAAAAATGTCACGTGTTTTGCGTCCACTTACTAATAAAAGTTAAATTGATACCTGTTTTGGCACAATTTGGTATGAGACTTGTTTTCCCAGAAACCTGGTAGCAAGGTCATGGGGAAATAGCTCACTGCCATCCCCCAAATCTTTTGGTTTGGGTAAGGCAATGAACCTGGGAGTCCTGGATAATCAAAGTAGTTTATTTGTAATGCAGAGTATTTGACACATGTTTTCTAGGTGGGTGTGGTAAGACTGAGTGGCCAAAGAACTGAGAATCAAATCAGGATGGGAAACACCTTTTAGCCACTTAAAACCCAAATTGCTAAAGTGTTTGCAGCAGAAATGAGATCTTCAAAAAAAAGTCAGAGAGCTAACCCGTTGTTGTCCATTGTGCCCTGTGACTCTGTTGAGTTCCTGATACTCAGCTGTATGTTGCAGGTGGAGAACATGGTGGATCAGAGCTACCGTTGCGCAGCAGCTTCCCAGGAGGTAACATGAGGACAGGATGGCAGATCATTCTGGGTCCAAGGAGGAGAGAGCTATGAAAATAATTTCAGGGCCTAGGAGAAAGTGGAGGATCCTCCTTTGGAGGATGCTTGAGTAGTTCCAGGAGATAGCATAGACACAAATTCTCCAAGGCCTCAAAGCCTCCTGAGATTAAAGAATAAAGCATGAGCATCTGTGGTCATGTCGAATATATTTGCAGACTGATCTTGCTTAGGTTTTCTCACTGTTGTCTACAGTCTCTTGAACCTTCTAATAAGCATAGAATCTGAAGTTACATGTAACTAACACTTTCATTTACTCTGAAACTGTTGAGGTCACTGAATACTACTGCCTATATTTGATGATACATTTTTATCATTTTGCCAGCGTCTCCTGGCAAATTTTTGAGATGATCAGCTTATTAAACAAATTGACTTTACTTTTTTTCACTACTGTTCCTTTAAAAACTTCTCTGTTGACTGGTACTTCCCTGCCTCCGGATGGACCTCTGGGCAGCTCCCACAGCTTTTCCATCACTCTAGGTTATTACCACATGCTTCAGTTTTCCAGGCATGAAGTCCAGTCTGGTTGAGTAGCAAACCCCAGTCTTTCATCCCACTTAAAGCCTCTCAGCTCCCACAGCATGGACCCGTGCCAGGCAAGAGAGCAGCGTGGGGAAAAGAGGTGGGACTGAATTCTTCAGTATTTTCCTGCTCTTGGACTCTTTTCTCCTCCTCTCTGTTGCTCTGGCTTCTCCAGGGTTAGGCTACAAAGCAACCAAGAGGCAGAAAACGCCACCCTGTAGCTATAGTTGTAATTGCACCGATGACCTCTGGGTGGCGCCAGTACACACATGCTAATCCCAGCTCTTCTGTGCTTGCTCTTGGGTTCCTCAGAGATCTCTTTGCTGGGTCCTTCCTGAAGCAGCATGGCCCTAGCCAGCTTCTGGCCTCAGTAAGTCCCACATGTCCCCTCTGGTGGGATCACTTTGTCCCTCCAGGTGACCGGAGTCCTTGCTTTGGAGGGATCCAAGTCTACCTGGGAAGCACATGTGCCTCTTTCCCTCTCCATGCTCTCCACTGCAGGTCCCTTCCCTCTGCTGCCAGTGCCCCTCTGGCCAGCTGCCATCATCTCACATTCTGACAACTTCAGGTATGGGGCTGCTCTAGATCCAGTCTTTCAATCTCCAGAGTTTGATACCTATCAAGTTCTCTGAGACCTGAAACCCAGCCCCGGGTGGCTTAAAATGAGAGGTAATTTCTACTTCTTTCCCATTCCCCAAGGGCAAGGGAAGGACAGATGCCACAGCACATCAAGAGTTTTCTAAAGCTCTCCCACCTCGCAACCTCTGAGAAAAATCCTCATGCCTGCTCGGTGGGCTGCGGAGCTGCTTCCCATTTTGTGCATACCCTACATAGGTGGTCTCACCCTACTGTTTACTCAGATGAAACTCTGATGAAAAGGAACGGCATATTTAACACCCTGTAACCCCAACCACACACACACTCGTTTGGAAACAGTTCTGTTCAGAATGAAACATTCCAGAGGAGTCATGATGATTAAGATTCTACTACAAAGGAAGTGGGTGGTAATGCCTGTCAAAATCTACCAGGCCAACATCGTCACACTCACTGTGACTCTCTGGGAAGAATTTGGAAACTTAAATCAAACACATTAAATTCTCAGGGTTACTGAGTTTGGAAACTCTTAAAGACCTCCCTTTTGCATAGATTGCCAAATAGTTTGTTGATATCCTAGACAAAATAGAGTTATACCAACCATCTCTCTGAGACCATTCACTGAATGGTCTTTGTAGGACTGTGACCCAACTCCAGGACTTTCATGAGGGTCAGTATAATGAGTAACCATATATGATTTCCTTTTAGCTTTATTTGAAATATCAGAAAAAAGCAAATCTAATGGAGAAATAACCAATTAGCTTTAATATTCCTATAGATATCAAAGTTGTGAGATACAACTAGCAGTTCCAGAGACCAAATGTAGAATTTGGAAGTACCAAATACCTTACCACTCCCATGAAACAAGAAAACCTAATGTAAGGGAGCACAAGACTGAAAATTGGCACATTGCAGTTCTGCCTTATTTGGGGACAAGTTCAATTACGAGAAGGCAGCAAAGCAATTTTTATGGAATTTGGGGTAATTGTCTGGGTCACAATGGAAGAAGAAACAATTGGAAATATTTATTTAAAATACCAAGAACAAGAATAAGCAGTTCCGGGCTGAGGATATAGCTCAGTTGGGAGAGTGCTTGCCTAGCAGGCACCAGGCCCTGGGTTCAATTCTCAGCACCTCCACCAAAAAAAAAAAAAAAAAAAAGGAAAAAAGCAGATTTAAGAGCAGTAGTAAGTAGCCTTTGACTAAAACATCCTTGCCCTCCAGCCTCCCTCAACACCTTCACAGCCAAGAGTACTGTTTCTTAACCTAGTATTTATTGTAGCTCAATAAGGAGCTTATTTAGACCTGTTCCTAATCTCCCCTGTGAAATTTTAATGCCATATATATTTATGTATATAAATCTACATACATATGTACATATAAATATTGGTTTATGTGCTCTATGTATTTGTGTTTAAAAGAGGAAGACTTTTTCACCCCCCAAGTAAGATTTCCTAGTTAATTCCTAGGGCTGCCATTATTGTATTGTAAATTGGGTCGCCGCTATGCATTTTTAAAAAATATTTTAATTGTAGAAGGACACAATACCTTTATTATTATTATTTTATTGTAAACAAATGGGATACATGTTGTTTCTCTGTTTGTACATGGCGTAAAGGCATACCATTTGTGTAATCATAAATTTACATAGAGTAATGTTGTTTGATTCATTCTGTTATTTTTTTCCTTCCCCCCCACCCCTCCCACCCCTCTTTTCCCTCTATACAGTACTTCCTTCCTCCATACTTGCCCCCCTCCCTAACCCTAACTCTAACCCTAACACTAACCCTTCCCTCCCCCCCATTATGTGTCATCCTCCACTTATTAGCGATATCATTCGTCCTTTGGCTTTTTGAGATTGGCTTATCTCACTTAGCATGATATTCTCCAATTTCATCCATTTGCCTGCAAATGCCATAATTTTATCATTCTTTATGGCTGAGTAATATTCCATTGTATATATATACCACAGTTTCTTTATCCATTCATCAATTGAAGGACATCTAGGTTGGTTCACAGTCTGGCTATTGTGAATTGAGCAGCTATGAACATTGATGTGGCTGTATCTCTGTAGTATGCTGATTTTAAGTCCTTTGGGTATAGGCCAAGGAGTGGGATAGCTGGGTCAAATGGCGGGTCCATTCCAAGCTTTCTAAGGAATCTCCACACTGCTTTCCAGAGTGGCTGCACTAATTTGCAGCCCACCGCAATGTATGAGTGTACCTTTCTTCTCCCACATCCTCGCCAACACCTGTTGTTGCTTGTATTCTTTTTTTTTGTTTGTTTATTTTTTTTTATTGTAAACAAATGGGATACATGTTGTTTCTCTGTACATGGCATAAAGGCATACCATTTGTGTAATCATAAATTTACATAGAGTAATGTTGTTTGATGCATTCTGTTATTTTTTTCCCTTCCCCCCACCCCTCCCACCCCTCTTTACCCTCTATACAGTACTTCCTTCCTCCATACTTGCCCCCCTCCCTAACCCTAACTCTAACCCTAACACTAACCCTTCCCTCCCCCCCATTATGTGTCATCCTCCACTTATTAGCGATATCATTCGTCCTTTGGCTTTTTGAGATTGGGCTTATCTCACTTAGCATGATATTCTCCAATTTCATCCATTGCCTGCAAATGCCATAATTTTATCATTCTTTATGGCTGAGTAATATTCCATGTATTATATACCACAGTTCTTTATCCACTCATCAATTGAAGGGCATCTAGGTTGGTTCCACAGTCTGGCTATTGTGAATTGAGCAGCTATGAACATTGATGTGGCTGTGTCTCTGTAGTATGCTGATTTTAAGTCCTTTGGGTATAGGCCAAGGAGTGGGATAGCTGGGGTCAAATGGCGGGTCCATTCCAAGTTTCTAAGGAATCTCCCACACTGCTTTCCAGAGTGGCTGCACTAATTTGCAACTCCACCAGCAATGTATGAGTGTACCTTTCTCCCCACATCCTCGGCCAACACCTGTTGTTGCTCGTATTCTTGATAATCGCCATTCTAAATTGGGGTGAGATGGAATCTTAGGGTGGTTTGATTTGCATTTCTCTTATTACTAGAGAATATTGAGCATTTTCCCATATGTTTGTTGATTGCTTGTAGATCTTCTTCTGGGAAGTGTCTATTCATTTCCTTGGCCCATTTGTCAACTGGATTATTTGCATTCTTGGAGTAGAGTTTTTTGAGTTCTTTATAGATTCTGGAGATTAGTGCTCTATCTGAAGTATGATTGGCAAAGATATTCTCCCACTCTGTAGGCTCTTTCTTCGCATTGCTGATAGTTTCCTTTGCTGAGAGAAAGCTTTTTAGTTTGAATCTATCCCAGTGGTTGATTCTAGCTTTTATTCTTGTGCTATGGGAGTCCTGTTAAGGAAGTCTGATCCTAGACCAACAAGGTGAAGATTTGGACCTACTTTTTCTTCTATAATCTGCAGGGTCTCTGGTCTGATTGCGAGGTCCTTAATCCATTTTGAGTTTAGTTTTGTGCATGGTGAGAGATATGGGTTTAGTTTCATTCTGTTGCATATGGATTTCCAATTTTCCCAGCACCATTTGTTGAAGAGGCTATCTTTTTCTCCATTGCATATTTTTGGCCACCTTTGTCTAGTATGAGAAAATTGTATTTATTTGGGTTTGTGTCCGTGTGCTCTATTCTGTACCAATGATCTACCTTTCTACTTTGGTACCAATACCATGCTGTTTTTGTTACTATTTGCTTTGGTAGTAGAGTTGAAGATCTGGTATTGTGATAACCCCTGTTTCACTCTTTCTGCTAAGGATTGCTTTAGCTATTCTGGGTTTCTTATTCTTCCAGATGAATTTCATAATTGCATGCTCTATTTCCTTAAGGTACGTCATTGGGATTTTAATTGGAATTGCATTGAATTTGTATAGCACTTAAGGTAGTATGGGCCATTTTGACAATATTAAATTCTCCTATCCAAGAACATGGAAGATCTTTCCATCTTCTAAAGTGTTCTTTAATTTCTTTCTTTAGTGTTGTATAGTTCTCATTGTAGAGGTCTTTCACCTCTTTTGTGAGATTGATTCCCAAGTATTTTATTTTTTTCGATGCTATTGTGAATGGGGTAGTTTTCCTAATTTCTCTTTCTGAAGATTCATCACTTATGTATAAAAATGCATTGGATTTATGAGCATTGATCTTGTAACCCGCTACTTTACTAAATTCACTTATGAGTTCTAAGAGTTTTCTGGTGGAATTTCCAGGTTCCTCTAAATATATAATCATGTCATCAGCGAACAGGGATAGTTTGAGTTCTTCTTTTCCAATTCGTATCCCTTAAATTTCTTTGGTTTGTCTAATTGCTCTGGCTAGAGTCTCGAGAACGATGTTAAATAGAAGTGGTGAAAGAGGGCATCCCTGCCTTGTTCCAGTTTTTAGGGGGAATGCTTTCAGTTTTTCACCATTTAGAATGATATTAGCCATGGGCTTAGCATAATGGCCTTTACAATGTTAAGGATGTTCCCACTATCCAATTTTTCTAGTGTTTTGAGCATGAAGGGGTACTGTATTTATCAAATGCTTTTTCAGCATCTATTGAAATAATCATGTGATTCTTGACTTTAAGTCTATTGATATGGTGAATTACATTTATTGATTTCCTGATGTTGAAACCACCTTGCAATCCCTGGATGAAACCCACTTGATCATGGTGCACTATCTTTTTAATATGTTTTTGTATGCGATTTGCTAAAATTTTGTTGAGAATTTTTGCGTTGATGTTCATTAAGGATATTGGTCTGAAATTTTCTTTCTTCGATGTGTCTCTGTCTGGTTTAGGTATCAGTGTGATATTGGCTTCATAGAATGAGTTTGGGAGGGTTCCCTCCTCTTCTATTTTATGGAATACTTTGAGAAGTATTCGAATGAGCTCTTCTTTAAAGGTTTTGTAGAACTGGGCTGAGAACCCATCTGGTCCCTGACTTTTCTTTGTTGGTAGGCTTTTGATGACCTTTTCTATTTCATTACTTGAAATTCATCTATTTAAATTGTGTATGTCCTCCTCCTTCAGTTTAGGCAATTCATATGTCTTTAGAAACCTGTTGATGCCTTCAAAATTTTCTATTTTGTTGGAGTATAGATTTTCAAAATAGCTTCTAATTATGTTTTGTATTTCAATCGTGTCTGTTGTAATATTTCCTTGTTCATTCCGAATTTTAGTGATTTGGGTTTTCTCTCGTCTTCTCTTTGTTACTGTGGCTAAGGGTCTATCAATTTTGTTTATTTTTTCAAAGCACCAACTATTTATTTTGTCAATTTTTTGTATTGTTTCTTTTGTTTCAATTTCGTTGATTTCAGCTCTGAGTTTAACTATTTCCTGTCTTCTACTACTTTTGGTGCTGGTCTGTTCTTCTTTTTCTAGGGCTTTGAGCTGTAGTGTTAGGTCATTTATTTGTTGAGTTTTACTTCTTTTATTAAATGCGCTCCATGAAATAAATTTCCCTCTAATTACTGCTTTCATAGTGTCCCAGAGATTTTGATATGATGTTTCTTTGTTCTTATTTACCTCTAAGAATTTTTTAATTTCCTTCCTAATATCTTCTGTTATCCATTCATCATATAATAGCATATTGTTTAATCTCCAGGTGTTGGAATAGTTTCTGTTGTTTACTCTTTCATTTATTTCTAACTTCAATCCATTATGATCTGATAGAATACAAGGTAGTGTCTCTATCTTCTTGTATTTGCTAACATTAGCTTTGTGGCATAATATATGGTCTATTTTACAGAAGGATCCGTGTGCTGCTGAGAAGAAAGTGTATTCCCTCTCAGTTGAATGTTATATTCTATAAATGTCCATTAAGTCTAAATTATTGATTGTGTTATTGAGATCTATGGTTTCTTTGTTCAATTTTTGTCTGGAAGATCTGTCCAGTGGTGATAGAGGCGTGTTAAAATCACCTAGTATTATTGTGTTATGGTCTATTTGGTTTCTGAAATTGAGAAGGATTTGTTTGACATACATGGATGAGGCACTGTTTGGGGCATAGATGTTTATGATTGTTATATCTTGCTGATTTATGCTTCCCTTAATCAGTATGAAATGATCTTCTTTATCTCTTCTGACTAACTTTGGCTTGAAGTCCACATTATCTGAAATAGGATGGATACTCCAGCTTTTTTGCTGAGTCCATGTGCATGGTATGTTTTTCCCCATCCTTTCACCTTTAGTCTATGGGTATCTTTTTCTATGAGGTGAGTCTCTTGTAGGCAACATATTGTTGGATCCTTCTCTTTAATCCAATCTGCCAGTCTATGTCTTTAGATTGATGAATTCAGGCCATTAACATTCGGGGTTATTATTGAGATATGATTTCGTTTCCTGGTCATTTGGTTCATTTTTAAAATTTTATTTATTTATTTATTTGACACTACTTGGTTCCTCCTTTATTTGACAATTCATTTAGGATAATTCCTCCCTTTGCTGATTTGCTTCTTTGTTTTTCATCTCTTCCTCATGGAATATTTTGATGAGAATGTTCTGTAATGCTGGCTTTCTTTTTGTAAATTCTTTTAGCTTTTGTTTATCATGGAAGGATTTTATTTCATCATCAAATTTGAAGGTAAGTTTTGTGGGTATAAGATTCTTGGTTGGCATCCATTTTCTTTCAGGGCTTGAAAAATGTTGTTCCAGGCCCTTCTAGCTTTTAGGGTCTGAATTGAAAAATCTGCTGATATCCGTATTGGTTTCCCCTGAATGTAATTTGGTTCTTTTCTCTCACAGCCTTTAAAATTCTGTCTTTATTTTGTATGTTAGGCATTTTCATTATAATGTGCCTTGGTGTGGGTCTGTTGTAATTTTGTGTATTTGGAGTCCTATAAGCCTCTTGAACTTGATTTTCCACTTCATTCTTCAGATTTGGGAAATTTTCTGATATTATTTCATTGAATAGATTGTTCATTCCTTTGGTTTGTTTCTCTAGGCCTTCCTCAATCCCAATAATTCTTAAATTTGGCCTTTTCATGATATCCCATAGTTCTTGAAGATTCTGTTCATGATTTCTTACCATCTTCTCTGTTTGTTCAACTTTGTTTTCAAGGCTAAATATTTTGTCTTCAATGTCTGAGGTTCTTTCTTCCAGGTGTTCTATCCTACTGAATATGCTTTCTATGGAGTTCTTAATTTGGTTTATTGTTTCCTTCATGTCAAGGATTTCTGTTTGGTTTTTTTTCAATATCTCTAATTCTTTATTGAAATGATCTTTTGCTTCCTGTATTTGCTCTTTTAACTGTCGATTGGTGCGATCATTCAGTGCCTGCATTTGCTCTTTCATCTCATCATTCAGTGAGTGCATTTGCTCTTTCATCTCATCGTTTGCTTCTCTGATCATTTTAATTATGTACATTCTGAACTCCTTTTCTGTCATTTCTTCTGTCATGCTGTCATTGGGTTTTATTGATGTAACATCTAGGTTTGTTTGCGGCATTTTCTTTCCTTGTTTTCTCATATTGTTCAGGTATCAGTGCACCGCTGAGATATTGCAGATTTCCTCTATTGACTTACAATATCCTTGAAGATTTCTATATATATCCCCTCTTAGCCTTGAGTAGGCTGAAGTCTTGGAGGAAGTTGATAATGCGGTGCTCCACAAGGAAGCTGCCTCTCTAGGAGTGGTGGCCTTCAGGTGGGGTATATTCCCTGCTAGTGGGCAGAGGTGCCTCCACTTGTTGACCAATGGTCATCCAAAGGGGAACTAGGCTGCGGGCTGAGGCAAGGCCTGTTTGGGCCTGTGTCTCTGGTTTTACCGTCCTTGTGGGGAATCCTCACCCGGCAGGGAAGACTCACCCGGTGGGGAGGTGTCGCTCGTCAGTTCCCCTCCTAGAGGTTCCCCTCAATTTACAGCTACCTCCTGGGCTGGGCTGCCTTCCTCTGCAACGTTCCCAGGGGCCCAGCCTTACCTTCTGGGCCTGGGAGCCTCACCCTTCGCAGACGAGTCTCCTTAGGCTGCCTCTCCTCAGAGAATCTGCCCGCAGGCCTGGAACCTTCGCTCCACCCTAAGCCTGTCTCTGTGCAGCTCTTCCACCCAGAAGCCTCCTAGATCCTGGGACCCTGCTCTGCACCTAATCGCCTGGCTATGCGGCCCCTCCTCTGAGCAGCCACCTGGGGCCCCGTACAATCGCTCTGAGTCCCAGAGACCCGCCACACGCCTCTTCCTTCAGACAGCTGCCCAGTGTTCCAGTGCGGTCACTAGGAGTCCAAGCAACTCACTGCGTGCCTCCTCCTCCCACCAACCGCCTGTAGCCCTGGGCAGTCACTCCGAGTGGACGTGACCCGCCCTGTTCCTCCTCCTCCTCCAGGTAACCCCCCGGGTATTCAGGAGCGATCGCTCTGAGTGGCTCTGAATCCACGTGACCGGCTGCACACCTCCTCTAGGCAGCCGCCGAGAACTCTCGTGCGGCCACTCGAGACCAAGCGACCCACCGCACTCCTCCTCCAGGCAGCCCCGCTGTGTTCAGGAGCGGTCGCTTTAAGTCCAAACAACTCACCAATCGCCTCCTCCTCTGAGCAGCTGCCTGGAGCTCTAATGCAGTCACTGCGAGTCCAAACGACCCGCCGTGCTCCTCCCCCTCCTCCTCCTCCTCATCCTCAGGGCGGGTCCCAGTGTTCAGAAGTGGTCTGAGTCCAAACAGCTCACCATGCAGCCCCTCCTCTGGCAACTGCCTGTAGCTCTGGTATAGCCACTCCGAATCCAAGCGGCCGTGCTCCTCCTCCTCTTCGTCCTCAGGGCAGGCCCCGGTGTTCTGAGCCCACACAGCTCTCCTCGCCGCTCCTCCCCTGGGCAGCCACCGGTGTCCCAGTGCTGTGCTGAGCGGCCTCCTCTACGACGCTCCCAGTTGTCCGAGTTCACTGCTTCAGCGGGGGGAGGGGTGTCTCGCCGGCAGCTCTACTTCACAAAGTTCCCTGCGTTCCGGGACTACCGTCCCATCCGGGACGCCTCCCCAACGGGAGAGACTTACCCGGCTGCTTTGAGTTGGTCCCAAGTCTCTCAATATCTCCTCTTTTGAATCCTGAGTCTTGGAGCAACATGAAATGCAGCCACCCTCTAGTCCACCATCTTGAAACTGAGCTTATTATTATTTTTTAATGTGGTGCTGAGGATTGAACCCAGTGCCTCACATGTGCTAGGCAAGTGCTCTACCAATGAGCTGCAACCCCAGCCCAGCTACTGTGTTTTAAATGTGTGCCCCAAAGTTCATGTGTTGAAAATGTAATCTCTAAATTCATATGGTGATAATGTTTGGGGGTGGGCCGTTGGGAGGTAATTAAGATTAAATGAAGTTATGAAGATGGGACCCCCACATTAGGATTAGTGGCATTACAAGAGAAGGAAGAGAAACCGGAGCTGGCATCATTGCTCTGTCTTGCCATGTTATGATACAGCAAGAAGGCCCTCACCAGATGCAGCTTCTCCATCTTGGACTTCCAAGCCTCCAGAACTGTAAGACCTAAATCACTGTTCTTTGTAAGTTACTTACACTCAGGCATTTCATTAAGTGGAATTAGTGGCTTAAAATAGCACACATTTATTCTCTTATGGATCTGGATGCTGAAGTGTGTGATCAAGGAGTCAGCAGGGCCATGTTGCCTCCCATTGCCCTATGGGAGAATACTTGCCTCATCCTGGTCTGGGCGCTCCAAGGTGTTCCTTGGCTCATGGCTTTATTTCTTCAGTCTCTGCCTCCCTTGTCACTTGACTCTTCACCTGTGTGTTCTTTTCTATGTCTTACAAGGACACTCCCCTTGGATTGACAGTCCACCCTCAGTCAGTATGAACTCATCTTGATTCTTATTTTCATTATATCTGCAAAGACCCTATTTCCTAATAAGGTCACTTTCTTAGGTTCCAGGTGGATGTGAATTTTGGGGGAACCAACTATAGATACCAAATATTAACTTTGCCCCCACGTAGGGGGCAATATCATCCCCATCGAGAATGCGTGCTCCATCATCTAAGTCCAGTTTACTTGGAGAGGTGAATGTTGTCCACTCTCTGGAGATCTTCCCTGTGAATCCTCATTAGCTCCCCACCAACAGACCTTGTTTTGCCCTGACAGCAGCATTCAATGGAAGGTTTTATTATTTTTTTCATTGATCAAGAATCTGAACTCTAACAAGAATCCTAGCCAAGGTCACTCAGCTGCTAAATAGGGAGCTAGGTTATTCCTCCCATTTGCCTGGTTTCCAACCTTTGGATGTCACTTCCATTACTTGACATTCTCTACCACCTGCCCCCTCCTTCACTCTCCACATGGTGATTGACCCCTAGCCACCTGAGTGTGTTCCACTCTGCTCTGACAACCTTTTTACCCAGAATGGGAATAACATTTCACATAGAATCATTTCTATTTTTAGTCTCTGTGATTTAAAAGCCAACAGCCATATGCCAAATTCGTTTCTGCTTTCATGCTTCAAAGTTTTGCTGTAGGAGATAGAGTCTTTCATACAGGGACCACGTGGATGCTGGCTGGGAAGCAGGCAGTTCAGCGTGTCAGTCATTCAACACCCTGTCAGATGCAGCACAGCATTTTTGAGTCTTCACACACCACCTCCTTCACCTGGGAAGTGACTGCTCAGTTCTCTTCATGTGGGTGCATGTTGTTTGCTAACTTAGGGAGGGCATGCTGCATATTCTAGAACAGAGCTTGTGTTTGTTACAACTAAGGTGCTTCTTTATCCCAAACCAGTAAACTTGGAAAGCATTCTTATTATTATCATTTGATGTTTACATAGTATGCAAACTTCTTTAACATGTCCTTATTTGATGTGGAGAAGTATAAATTTCTAGGATATCAATTCACTTGAAGGTATATTGAGTAATCACTTTTTTCTCCATCTCATCTCACTCAAATTTCTCAAAATAGGGCTCAGAGGTGGCCCTAGAGTCCAGAAAGAGGCAACTTCCCCTTCCTTTAAAGGTCCTTTGGCCATTGAAGTAGGGTCTTTGAGTGTAAGGCCTTGAAAGTGGTTTGTCCCTTGTGGTAAGTCAGATTGTGCTGTGGCAACAGTCCACCTTAAGAAAGGTTTACTTTCTGCTTGTGTCCATAGTGGGTCAGCTGGGGGACTTGGTCCTCATCATGTTTGCTCTGGGACCTAGGCCGATGGAGCAGCCACCACCTGAGAGGTGCCAGTTGCTGTGAGAGAGGGAAAAAGAGTGTCACAACTTAAACACCAGCCCTTAAAACTTCAGTTCACCAAAGCAAGTTCCATGGTTGCACTTAACTTCAAGAGGCAGGGAGGTGCTGATCATACCGCATGCACACGCAGATAACGCAAAAAATTTCATGCAGTGACTTAGACCCTGTGCTACCCTCAAATACTATTTGGAAATGTTATTATTTTTATATTTGGTTAAAACCACGTAAAATGGCACTAGGACTTTGGAATCTGGAGGCTAAGTCTTCCATTACTGTCCTGTGCTTTGGGGTAGGTCACTAAGCCTCTCTTAGCCTAGTTTCCTTTCTCACTGTTTCCATGATAACACCCTGGTCTGCCTACCTTCTTTGGTATTGTGAGTAACAATGAGATATTATATATGAAACTATTTTGAAAAGTGAGAAGGTGATATAAATAAAGATTGCTCATTTACTGTATGTCTCTTTTGTTTCATCTTCAAATCTGAAGGTTAGTTTTGCTGGGTATAGGATTCTTGGTTGGTAACCATGTTCTTTCAGAGCTTGAAATATGTTGTTCCAGGCCTTTCTAGCTTTTAGAGTCTGGGTTGAGAAGTCGGCTGCTATCCGTATTACATATAGTCTCCCCCTATATGTAATCTGATGCTTTTCTCTCACGGCCTTCAAAATCCTATCTTTATTTTGAATGTTACGCATTTTCATTATCATGTGCCTTGGTGTGGATCTGTTGTGATTTTGTGCATTTGGTGTTCTGTAAGCCTCTTGTATTTGATTTTCCATTTCATTCTTCAGGTTTGGGAAATTTTCTGATATTATTTCATTGAATAGGTTGTTCATTCCTTTGGTTTGTATCTCTGTGCCTTCCTCATTCCCAATAATTCTTAAATTTGGTCTTTGCATGATATCCTATAGTTCTTGGAGATTCTGTTCATGATTTCTTATCATCTTCTCTGTTTGGGCAACTTTATTTTCAAGATTAAAATTTTGTCTTCATGAGGTTTCAAGATGGCAGCCTAGAGGGTGGCTGCATTTCATGTTGCTCCAGGACTCAGGATTCAAAAGAGGAGGTATTGAGACACTTGGGACCAACTCAAAGCAGCCGGGTGACTCTCACCCATTGGGAAGGCATCCCGGATGGGACGGTGGTCCCGGAACGCAGGGAACTTTGTGAAGTAGAACTGCCGGCAAGACGCCCCTCCCCCCGCTGGAGCAGTGAACGCGAACAACTGGGAGCGCAGTAAAGGAGGCCGCTTGGCATAGCGCTGGGACTCGGAGCAACCACTGGGGCTCCCGCGGCTGCCCAGGGGAGGAGTGGCGAGGAGAGCCCAGGGGAGGTGTGGACTCAGAACACCAGAGCCTGCCCTGAGGAGGAGGAGGAGGAACGTGGCCACTTGGATTCGGAGTGACTGCACCAGAGCTACAGGCGGTTGCCAGAGGAGAAGCTGCGCGGCGAGCTGTTTGGACTCTAAGCGACTGCTTCTGAACGCCGGGGCCTGCCCTGAGGACGAGGAGGAGGAAGAGGAGCGCGGCCGCTTGGATTCGGGGTGACTACACCAGAGCTACAGGCGGTTGCCAGAGAAGGGGCTGCGTGGCGAGCTGTTTGGACTCAGACCACTTCTGAATGCCGGGCCTGCCTGGAGGAGTAGGAGGAGGAGGAGGAGGAGCGCGGCGGGTCGTTTGGACTTGCAGTGACTGCATTAGAGCTCCAGGTGGCTGCTCAGAGGAGAAGGCGAGTGGTGAGTTGTTTGGACTTAAAGTGACAGCGCCTGAACACAGGGGGGCTGCCTGGAGGATAAGCGTGGTGGGTCGCTTGGTCTTGAGTGGCTGCACCAGAGCTCCGGGCGGTTGCCCAGAGGACCCGTGCAGCGGGTCACATGGATTCAGAGCCACTCAGAGCGACCGCTCCTGAACACCCGGGGGGGTTATCTGGAGAAGGAGGAGGAATGGGGAGGGTCACTTCGACTTGGAGTGAGTGATTGCCCAGGGCTACGGGTGGTTGGTGGGAGGAGGAGGCACGAAGTGAGTTTCTTGGACTCCTAGTGACCACACCAGAATACTGGGGGGCTGCCTGGAGGAAGAGACCTGTGGCGGGTCTCTGGGACTCAGAGTGATTGTTCGGGGCCCCAGGTGGCTGCTCAGAGGAGGGGCCGCATAGCCAGGCAATTAGGTGCAGAGCAGGGTCCCAGGATCTAGGAGGCTTCTGGGTGGAAGAGCCGCACAGAGACAGGCTTAGGGTGGAGCGAAGGTTCCAGGCCTGCGGGCAGATTCTCTGAGGAGGGGCAGCCTAAGGAGATTCATCTGCGAAGGGTGAGGCTCCCAGGCTCAGGAGGCAGGGCCGGGCCCCTGGGAACTTTGCAGAGGAAGGCAGCCCAGCCCAGGCGGTAGCTGTAAATTGAGGGGAACGTCTAGGAGGGAACTGACCAGCGAGACCTCCCCACCAGGTGAGTATTCCCTGCTGGGTGAGGTTTCCCCACAAGGATGGTAAA
Organism: Sciurus vulgaris; assembly: GCF_902686455.1. Classification (NCBI taxonomy): domain Eukaryota; kingdom Metazoa; phylum Chordata; class Mammalia; order Rodentia; family Sciuridae; genus Sciurus; species Sciurus vulgaris. Next base: position 66,750,466 of record NC_136476.1, read on the forward strand.
ACCAGAGACTCAGGCCCAAACAGGCCTTGCCTCAGCCTGCAGCCTAGGTCCCCTTTGGATGACCATTGGTCAACAAGTGGAGGCATCTTTGCCACTAGCAGGGATTATACCCCACCTGAAGGATACCACTCCTAGAGAGGCAGCTTCCTTGTGGAGCACCGCATTATCAACTTCCTCCAAGACTTCAGCCTACTGAAGGCTAAGAGGGGATATATATAGAAATCTTCAGGGACATTGTAAGTCAATAGAGAAAATCTGCAATATCTCAGCGGTCCACTGATACCTGAACAATATGAGAAAACAAGGGAAGAAAATGTCCCAAACAAATCTAGATGTTACATCAATAAAACCCAATGACAGCATGGCAGAAGAAATGACAGAAAAGGAGTTCAGAATGTACATAATTAAAATGATCAGAGAAGCAAACGATGAGATGAAAGAGCAAATGCAAGCATTGAATGATTGCACCAATCGACAGTTAAAAGAGCAAATACAGGAAGCAAAAGATCATTTCAATAAAGAGTTAGAGATATTGAAAAAAAAAAACAAACAGAAATCCTTGACATGAAGGAAACAATAAACCAAATTAAGAACTCCATAGAAAGCATATCCAGTAGGATAGAACACCTGGAAGAAAGAGCCTCAGACATTGAAGACAAAATATTTAGCCTTGAAAACAAAGTTGAACAAACAGAGAAGATGGTAAGAAATCATGAACAGAATCTCCAAGAACTATGGGATATCATGAAAAGGCCAAATTTAAGAATTATTGGGATTGAGGAAGGCCTAGAGAAACAAACCAAAGGAATGAACAATCTATTCAATGAAATAATATCAGAAAATTTCCCAAATCTGAAGAATGAAATGGAAAATCAAGTTCAAGAGGCTTATAGGACTCCAAATACACAAAATTACAACAGACCCACACCAAGGCACATTATAATGAAAATAACTAACATACAAAAGACAGAATTTTAAAGGCTGTGAGAGAAAAGAACCAAATTACATTCAGGGGGAAACCAATACGGATATCAGCAGATTTTTCAATCCAGACCCTAAAAGCTAGAAGGGCCTGGAACAACATTTTTCAAGCCCTGAAAGAAAATGGATGCCAACCAAGAATCTTATACCCACAAAACTTACCTTCAAATTTGATGATGAAATAAAATCCTTCCATGATAAACAAAAGCTAAAAGAATTTACAAAAAAAAGAAAGCCAGCATTACAGAACATTCTCATCAAAATATTCCATGAGGAAGAGATGAAAAACAAAGAAGCAAATCAGCAAAGGGAGGAATTATCCTAAAGGAATTGTCAAATAAAGGAGGAAACAAGTAGTGTCAAACAAATAAATAAACAAAATTTAAAAAATGAACCAAATGACCGGGAAACCAAATCATTTCTCTATAATAACCCTGAATGTTAATGGCCTGAATTCATCAATCAAAAGACATAGACTGGCAGACTGGATTAAAAAGAAAGATCCAACAATATGTTGCCTACAAGAGACTCACCTCATAGAAAAAGATACCCATAGACTAAAGGTGAAAGGATGGGGAAAAACATACCATGCACATGGACTCAGCAAAAAAGCTGGAGTATCCATCCTCATTTCCGATAATGTGGACTTCAAGCCAAAGTTAGTCAGAAGGGATAAAGAAGGACATTTCATACTGCTTAAGGGAAGCATAAATCAGCAAGATATAACAATCATAAACATCTATGCCCCAAACAGTGGCTCATCCATGTATGTCAAACAAATCCTTCTCAATTTCAGAAACCAAATAGACCATAACACAATAATACTAGGTGATTTTAACACGCCTCTCTCACCACTGGACAGAGCTTCCAGACAAAAATTGAACAAAGAAACCATGGATCTCAATAACACAATCAATAATTTAGACTTAACGGACATTTATAGAATATACCATCCAACCAAGAGCGAATACACTTTCTTCTCAGCAGCACATGGATCCTTCTGTAAAATAGGCCATATATTATGCCACAAAGCTAATGTTAGCAAATACAAGAAGATAGAGACACTAGCATGTATTCTATCAGATCATAATGGATTGAAGTTAGAAATAAATGAAAGAGTAAAACACAGAAACTATTCCAACACCTGGAGATTAAACAATATGCTATTATATGATGAATGGATAACAGAAGATATTAGGAAGGAAATTAAAAAATTCTTAGAGGTAAATGAGAACAAAGAAACATCATATCAAAATCTCTGGGACACTATGAAAGCAGTACTTAGAGGGAAATTTATTTCATGGAGCGCATTTAATAAAAGAAGTAAAACTCAACAAATAAACAACCTAACACTACAGCTCAAAGCCCTAGAAAAAGAAGAACAGACCAGCACCAAAAGTAGTAGAAGACAGGAAATAGTTAAACTCAGAGCTGAAATCAATGAAATTGAAACAAAAGAAACAATACAAAAAATTGACAAAATAAATAGTTGGTGCTTTGAAAAAATAAACAAAATTGATAAACCTTTAGCCACACTAACAAAGAGAAGACGAGAGAAAACCCAAATCACTAAAATTCGGAATGAACAAGGAAATATCACAACATACAGGATTGAAATACAAAACATAATTAGAAGCTATTTTGAAAATCTATACTCCAACAAAATAGAAAATTTCGAAGACATCAACAGGTTTCTAGAGACATATGAATTGCCTAAACTGAACGAGGAGGACATTAACAATTTAAATAGACCAATTTCAAGTACTGAAATAGAAGAAGTCATCAAAAACCTACCAACAAAGAAAAGTTCGGGACCAGATGGGTTCTCAGCTGAGTTCTACAAAACCTTTAAAGAAGAGCTCATTCGAATACTTCTCAAAGTATTCCATAAAATAGAAGAGGAGGGAACCCTCCCAAACTCATTCTATGAAGCCAATATCACACTGATACCTAAACCAGACAGAGACTCATCAAGGAAAGAAAATTTCCGACCAATATCCTTAATGAACATCGACGCAAAAATTCTCAACAAAATTTTAGCAAATCGCATACAAAAACATATTAAAAAGATAGTGCACCATGATCAAGTGGGTTTCATCCCAGAAATGCAAGGTTGGTTCAACATCAGGAAATCAATAAACGTAATTCACCATATTAATAGACTTAAAGTCAAGAATCACATGATTATTTCAATAGATGCAGAAAAAGCATTTGATAAAATACAGCACCCCTTCATGCTCAAAACACTAGAAAAAATTGGGATAGTGGGAACATTCCTTAATATTGTAAAGGCCATTTATGCTAAGCCCATGGCTAATATCATTCTAAATGGTGAAAAACTGAAAGCATTCCCCCTAAAAACTGGAACAAGGCAGGGATGCCCTCTTTCACCACTTCTATTCAACATCGTTCTTGAGACTCTGGCCAGAGCAATTAGACAAACCAAAGAGATTAAAGGGATACGAATTGGGAAAGAAGAACTCAAACTATCCCTGTTCGCTGATGACATGATTATATATTTAGAGGAACCTGGAAATTCCACCAGAAAACTCTTAGAACTCATAAGTGAATTTAGTAAAGTAGCGGGTTACAAGATCAATGCTCATAAATCCAGTGCATTTTTATACATAAGTGATGAATCTTCAGAAAGAGAAATTAGGAAAACTACCCCATTCACTATAGCCTCGAAAAAAATAAAATACTTGGGAATCAATCTCACAAAAGAGGTGAAAGACCTCTACAATGAGAACTACAGAACACTAAAGAAGGAAATTAAAGAACACCTTAGAAGATGGAAAGATCTTCCATGTTCTTGGATAGGAATAATTAATATTGTCAAAATGGCCATACTACCTTAAGTGCTATACAAATTCAAAGCAATTCCAATTAAAATCCCAATGACGTACCTTACAGAAATAGAGCAAGCAATTATGAAATTCATCTGGAAGAGTAAGAAACCCAGAATAGCTAAAGCAATCCTTAGCAGGAAGAGTGAAACAGGGGGTATTGCAATACCAGATCTTCAACTCTACTACAAAGCAATAGTAACAAAAACGGCATGGTATTGGTATCAAAATAGAAAGGTAGATCAATGATACAGAATAGAGGACATGGACACAAACCCAAATAAATACAATTTTCTCATACTAGACAAAGGTGCCAAAAATATGCAATGGAGAAAAGATAGCCTCTTCAACAAATGGTGCTGGGAGAATTGGAAATCCATATGCAACAGAGTGAAACTAAACCCATATCTCTCACCATACACGAAACTAAACTCAAAATGGATTAAGGACCTTGGAATCAGACCAGAGACCCTGCAGATTATAGAAGAAAAAGTGGTTCCAAATCTTCACCTTGTTCGTCTAGGATCAGACTTCCTTAACAGGAGTCCCATAGCACAAGAAATAAAATCTAGAATCAACCACTGGGATAGATTCAAACTAAAAAGCTTTCTCTCAGCAAAGGAAACTATCAGCAATGCGAAGAAAGAGCCTACAGAGTGGGAGAATATCTTTGCCAATCATACTTCAGATAGAGCACTAATCTCCAGAATCTATAAAGAACTCAAAAAACTCCAAGAATTCAAATAATCCAGTCGATAAATGGGCTAAGGAAATGAATAGACACTTCACAGAAGAAGATCTACAAGCAATCAACAAACATATGGAAAAATGCTCAACATCTCTAGTAATAAGAGAAATGCAAATCAAAACCACCCTAAGATTCCATCTCACCCCAATTAGAATGGCGATTATCAAGAATACGAGCAACAACAGGTGTTGGCGAGGATGTGGGGAGAAAGGTACACTCATACACTGCTGGTGGGGCTGCAATTAGTGCAGCCACTCTGGAAAGCAGTGTGGAGATTCCTTAGAAAACTCGGAATGGACCCTCCATTTGACCCAGCTATCCCACTCCTTGGCCTATACCCCAAAGGACTTAAAATCAGCATACTACAGAGATACAGCCACATCAATGTTCATAGCTGCTCAATTCACAATAGCCAGACTGTGGAACCAACCTAGATGCCCTTCAATTGATGAGTGGATAAAGAAACTGTGGTATATATATACAATGGAATATTACTCAGCCATAAAGAATGATAAAATTATGGCATTTGCAGGCAAATGGATGAAATTGGAGAATATCATGCTAAGTGAGATAAGCCAATCTCAAAAAGCCAAAGGACGAATGATATCGCTAATAAGTGGAGGATGACACATAATGGGGGGGAGGGAAGGGTTAGTGTTAGGGTTAGAGTTAGGGTTAGGGAGGGGGGCAAGTATGGAGGAAGGAAGTACTGTATAGAGGGTAAAGAGGGGTGGGAGGGGTTGGGGGAAGGGAAAAAATAACAGAATGCATCAAACAACATTGCTCTATGTAAATTTATGATTACACAAATGGTATGCCTTTATGCCATGTACAAACAGAGAAACAACATGTATCCCATTTGTTTACAATAAAAAAAAAAAATTTTGTCTTCATTGTCTGAGGTTCTGTCTTCCAAGTGGTCTAGTCTTTTGGTGATGCTTTCCATTGAGTTTTTTATTTGGTTTATTGTTTCCTTCATTTCAAGGATTTCCATTTGGTTCTTTTTGAGAATCTCTATCTCTTTGTTGAAATGATCTTTTGCTTCCTGCAGGTGCTCTTTCAGCTTATTGGTATTATCATTCATTGCCTGCATTTGTTCTCTAATCTCATCCTTTGCTTCGTGAATCATCTTAATCATGTATAATCTGAAGTCCTTTTCTGAGATTTCTTCTACCATACTGTCATTGGATTCTATTAATATAGAATCTAGATTTGTTTGGATCATTTTCTTCCCTTGTTTTTTCATGTTGTTCATGTATCTTCCCCTCTAGCAGTGCAGATCTGGGGTATTGCAGATTTCCCCCTATAGGCTTATAGTGGCCCTATAGATTTCCAAAACCCTTTCTTTAAGGGGAGATGAATATTAGCCATGCCCAATTCAGACAGTATGCAATCCTAGACCAAATAGCCCCTATGAGGACAATAACAAGATTGTCATAATAAACAGAATGAGTTCAAATATTATCTTTGGTAAAACAAACAGATTTGCAATAAGGTCTGCAGTTTCTAATGGAGGACAAAGAGGATGCAGAGGGATGTAGAATGTGGCTGTTAATGGGATAAGAAAAGAATATACAGAAGTTCTAGATAATAGAAAGGGTGAGAGTGTAATCAAAAGAAATTGTATATTAGTATGCAAAAAAGGGAGAAAGAGACTGTGAGGGAACAGGTAAACAAAAAGAAAAGAGAGCAAGAAAAGTAAAGAAATAAAAACTTAAATTTTTTCAATAAGGAGAAAAAATAAAATCTACAGTATAACAGTCATATAGTAATGAAACCTCACAGTGTTCAGTAGCCTGATGTATGAGAGGTACCTGACAATGAGCTTCAAGTCTCCAACTGGCGTCTCAGGATGGGTTTTGCCCCACCTAAAGATTGGAGCTACAGCTTCCAGGATTATCCAAGATGGCCACTCTGGCTTCGAAATGTGTTGGCAAATGGGGAGCTGCATCTCGGGGTGTGGACGTGGTCAGGCAGGGGTCCTGGAGGTCCCGTGTGTTTGGTGTGGTTGTGGATCCTGGAGTCCGGGTGCAGATCAGTCAGTCTGGGGTCCCGGTGATAGGGCACAGTTAGTTGGTCTGGTGGTCCTGGTGGCAGGGAGCAGTCCGTCTATGTGAGGGCCCCAGAGGCAGGGAGTGATCTGTCGGGCTGAGGGATCCTGGAGACGGGGCTCAGTCAGTCTGGCAAGGGGTCCTATGGGGCCTGGCAGTTGTCTCAAAATGGCGGCAGCTACGTGTAATCAAACCTGCAGGTCCTGTGACAGGGAACTTCCAGGCAAAGCAGGCAGTTGGTGCTCCACTGGTGGTCGGCGATCGGTTTGCTGACTGTTGTCGGACGATCGGGAGGTGAACCTCGTGCATTGGGTGATGGATAGGTGTAAGGCAGGCGATGGACCGGCCAGAGGCAGGCAAATGGTGGATGATAGGTGCCTGACAGTGAGCAATCTGCACTCAAAAACGGTGACAATATGCTGGCAGACTGCAGGTGATCACAGCAGACAAATGGGGTAAACCTCAGGGAATCTATAAGCAGCAAAAACTGCCTCGCCAAGAAACAGATATCCTCTGCTTGAAACTGGAGTTACGGAGCAACAAGGAACACAGCCTCCCTCTAATCCGCCATCTTGGAGCTCCTCTATATGTCTCTTTTGGACAGAATAATCCTCCTAACCCTATGTTAGATCAAAGATGAAATATACCCATTTGAAGACAGGCACTTTTCTCTGCATATGATTGTGTTCAAAACGAACGCACAATGTCCTGGAGGAAAGGGCTGTGACCCACGCAGCACCTGGCACAACTTCCCAACCAGCACATTCATGGAGGTCTGGACACTTACAAAAATTCTAATCAGACCAGGATGGATAGTCTCCACTCTTTGCTGACTCTTTGTGAGTTGACAGGTGAAAAACTGATCAGTAGAAAGAGCACACACATCTTCAACACCATAGCGTGACTGGGTGATAAGATTTCCAGGACAGTTGGTGGAAGTCCTTCAACAGCATTCCCATTTTTTCATAGACTTCCTAGTGATCTTCCTCCCTCGGACCTTCCTGAAGAGTAACACTGACCAGTACTCTGCTCTGGTTCAGCCCAACGGTTTCCCTAACTCCTGAATTTCACAGAATACCATGGAACATGTGACTGGACACACATCTCCAAATTTGCCTCAGAGAAGTTCCTTCATTCTTATCTTCTTTTATTCATTAAACACTTATAATTTGTGGAGTGCTGTGCTGGCGACTGAGCTAGTACAGATACAAAATTAATAAGTTCCTGTCTGCCCTTGAACAGCTCACAGTGAGTTGGAGGAGACCATGCAGCTGTTCTGCACAGTGAGTTAGGGTGTTTGGGAAGTGTGTCAGGAGAGCCTAACAGTCTGTAGACATCAGGGACAGCTGCAGTAGGAGGTGACATGCAAGTCGTGTCTTGAGGTTGTCTGTCAATGCACAGGAGGAGAATCGCTGGCAGAGGAGCAGCCTATATAAAATGAAGAGGCTGGAAACCTTTATGGTATGGAATCTGTAAAATGGTCACGGTGCCCTGCTGAGCATGCAGAATCATCACTGTGCCTGGGAGGCCCAAGTGTCACCCCAAACCAATTACCATCATCCTGGAGGGTTAACGAAAGGTACAGTGTACATACCTTATGTGTCTTCCATGTTCATGGATAGACTAACAGTCCTAACCCTGTGTCCCTTACATCAAAGGTGACATATTTATGTTTGAAGATGGAGCTCAGAGAGCCCTTTCCAAGTTCCCTCCCTTGTCTTTTCTGTTCCTCCCTGACTTTCTGCCCACCCCTTCCCCTAACCCAGGTTCTGGCTCCATGGGCTGCTTCCCCCAAGGCCAATCCACTCTCTGCCCCTTTGTTCTGATAGTGCTGAATCTTGGGAAGATAAGAGCAGACCCTTGGGCTCTTCAGGATAAGCGTTCCTACACAATGAATTCACCATCTCTTGCTAACGCCTACCACCTTCTAAGCTTAATGCCGACACATTTCTTCTCCTGGAAGAGGAGTGGATGGGACAAAGCTGTGTGTTCACTTTGCTTTGTGGGAGGAGATGAAAAAAAATTCTCAGAGCATAGCTACATCTTCGAGTTGCCTCTGTTCACTGCCAACTCCACCAGCCTCCCTGCTTCCAGGTCAGAAGAATGAGCCCTTCCCTTGGGATAGGTGGAGGTCAAGAGCTTCCCTAGCCAGCTCGCCCTCAAAACAGTCCAAGGAGTTTTATTAGATTCTTCCAGGTTACATAAGCTGACGGCCTTGAACTGTGACTTGGGGTCTTTGGTGAGGCATTTGGTCTTTGAGAGTTTGCTGTTGTTCTGTGTCATGTTAGGAAAGGAAACAGGATTAGTTTCACTGGGGCAAGGGTTTTGTTCTTCTGGTTAGTTCAGTCCTAACAGTCCCCATAGACTGAGTGATCCGAAATGATTCTCTGTACACGCCCCCTGGTCCCAGCTGGCCACAGTCTGTCCATTGGGGCTACTAAAAATGAAGAAAAATTGCAAGTAACCCATAATTCACCGTCACTGTGTTCTTAGAGCTGTGTTGATCTGAGTTTAACATCCCTGAAGCTGGCCTGCTTTTCAAAATGGCGCATTACTTGACACCAGGTTCAAATTCATCTCGGGACAGACTCTTTCCTTACCACCTCAGGGTTCTTGGCAACTTCTCCTTGAAGCAACTGAAGAGCAGAGTGTTGCTGTCCCCTCTCCCCCCACAGCCCACTGTGTTCTCTTTCAGTTTGTAACTTTATACCGTCATCAAATGATGTGGCACTCAACCAAATAATGCCTGTTTTCAAAATTCTCCCCACTAGGACAACATTTAGGGCAGGAACTGTGATTCTTCTGTTTACCAGTAGGTTCTGTTTCTACCACTGTGCCTGGCACGACGTAGACATTCAATAAAAATTTATCAAATGAATTTGATGCGATATTCCTGCTGAAAAATGTTCAATGGCTTCCCACAGATTAGACTCCCTGGCTAATGTACTTAGCTAAGAATCATCCGGTGTAGTTTGGGGCTGAGGGATTCAAAGGATAGCTTTGGGCCTATGTCCCATGGCTTTCTTTATTATCCCTAAATACTTACAGGATCTATTAAGATTAGGAAGTTTATCCCACCTCATGTTCTCTCACTTGAATTACTATAATTATACATGCACATATACATGCATATGTACATATATGAAGAGTATAAAATATTCCCATTCACACTTATATAACAATATTCTTCAGCCTTAACAAGAAGGAAATCCAGCAATTTGTATCAACATCGATAAACAAGGAGGATATTATGTTAAGGGAAATAAGCCAGGCACAGAAAGAAAAAAAATATAGTATGATCTCATTTATATGTGGATTCTTAAAAAAATTTTTTTTGAACACTTAGGAACAGAGAGCAGAACGGTGGTTTCCAGAGGCAGAAGGGGCAAAGAAATGGGGAGAAGCAGGTAAAAGCTTCCACACTTGCAGGTAGGTAGGATATGGTGAGCTAGTGGGGGAGTCCCTAGCATATGGACTGTAGTTAATAACATCAAACTGCGCACTGAGAACTTGCTAGAAGAGTGCAGTTCATATGCCGTCAACGTGCACACACACACGCGTGCGTGTGCGCGCGCGCACACACACGACCCCGTAGGACAATAGGTGTGTTAAATTTCTCGATACTGGGTGACATTTAAGCTGATACCTGAATACCAAGAAGCAGAAGCTTTGGAAAGATCAAGGGCAGGGGTTCAGTGCAGAGAAAACAGGTAGGGCCTAGACCCTCGAGTAGGATGAATTTGGAGTGTTCAAGGAAGAGAAGCAAGGTCAGAGTGGCTATAGCAAAGTGGGCACATGAGTGGAACTGAGAGAAGGTCAGTGGTCATTTAGGGCTCTATAAGCCAAAAAAAAAAAAGAAATTTTTATTTTTCTCCAAAGTAGTCCTGGTAGGCTGGGAAGGCTGGGTTAAGACAGAGGAAGAATGATCTGACTTTTGTTCTATGTCGAGACTGGCCTACAAAGTGACGAGTGGAACAGGTGTTAGGCTGCAGTGGTGCAGGTGAGAGTCCACGGTGGCTTGGATTAGGTCGGCCGTGGCTTGCTTGCTCAGGTGTTTGATGGTGCTCTTCTCGGAGACAGTGGAGCGCAGGGGAGATCTGAGATGAGGGGATGCCCAGTGGGACAGGGAGACCCAGTGGGCTATGACATGGTGTGGTATGCAGTAAAGGACTAACCTTGCCCAAAGGAGGTCTGGCCTTTGCCCTTGGCCCTTGGGTGGGAGGTCACCTTTAAGACCTTGGCACATCCTACCTGGCTGTTTACCTGGGGGCGTTGGGCCACGCTAGGTAGTGTGTGCTAAGCATGTGATTTATGGTGGGGGGCCTATCAGCCCCAACTTTGGAAAGGCTGGAGACCCAGGTCAGTCAAGTGGACAGTCAGCCTTGTCTGTGTGACTGAGCCCCGATATGAGGTTTTAGACACCAAGACTCAGATGACACTGCCTGGCTGCTGATGCTCTGTGTGGGCTGTTGCACACAGTGACTGAGGAGTAAGCACTGCCTGACCACCTCACCAGGCGGGGACACCTGCGGCTATCTGCTTGGAACTCTCCTGGGCTGGCCCTGTGCAACTCTTCCCTGGGCTGCTTTTTAATCTGTCTTTTGCTGTAATAAACAATGAGGGATTTCAGTGGTTTGATAAATCCTTGTAGTGAATTATCAAACCTGTGGGGGGTCTTGGGGACCCCTGAACCTGAAGTAGGTGTCATAAGTAAGGATGGTCTTGGGGACCCCCAAACTCTGTTATGGGGATATATGAATCAATCAAAAGAAGACCCGGTGACCCAGGTCTTACACTCCTTTGGTCTGCCGAGTCTTGGGAAGCCCAAGGAGGAAAAAAGAGACTAAAAACAAAACAAAAAAACAAAACAAAATAAAACAATAAACCCTGTTGTTCCTTGGCAAGTGTCAAGTGTCTCAGGGAATTTCTCTTCTCCTTTACACCAATGTCACATCTGAGAATCATCTCAAGTCTTCTGACCAGAGAGCTGCCTCGTTGTCGCCTGCAGAGACATGGAGAAAGGCAAAGCCTTCTGTCGCTGCACGTTCAGAGACCTGAGGGAAGAAATAACATTTGTGATATGCCAGACACAAATATGGTTTCCATCTCATGGAATCCATTCATCACTACGTGAAAAAAGAAGCTGACACAATTGAAAAGTGAGTTTGAGAGTTTGATGAACCATCTCCCACCAAGACAGGCTGGTGTGTGTGTATGTGTGCTGACATGGATCTCATCCTCCAGAAAAAATGAACCCTGCTTCAGGCAGATTTCCTGTGGCGACCTTTTTGCATACAGCTGATGGTTGCAGCATGTGGAAGTATTTAAAATTGAAGGCTTTGATTGAAAATGAGGACGTGGCACTCCATTTATCATCCCCTTCTCTGAGATTTAAAGGCCTCTTCAGAACACAAGCCAAGATCTGTTGCTATTTTAACAAGGGAGTCAGTGTCTTTCGATGGGCATAAGGAGGGCTTCTCTGTTGGGTACTTCTCAGAGCCTCCCTGGCTGTGGGGGCTGTCAGAGACCTGCGGCATGTCGTCATCGGGAAGAGTGTGTCTTGCTTCAGAGACTCCAAGGACAAGGGCAGCAGGAGCGATTGCTCAGAACTTTGAAAACCAAACATTCCTCCCTGGATGTCTCAGCGTGGATCAGGATGGGATCAGACATCGATTGCTGCTTAAGTCACCACTAACTTAATGGTTTAAGACAGCACATGTCATCTCACAGTTTCTGTGGGTCAAGAGTCTGGGCACAGTTAGCTGAGTTCTTGGTTTTAGAGGTTCCTATAAGTCTGCGGTCACGTTGTCTCATCTGAACACTCAACTGTGGAGTGATGTGCTTCTGAGTCCCTTCAGATTGTTGGTGGAATTCAGTTCCTGGAGAATTGTCTGATGGAGGGTCTCATCCTCTCTGGCTGCTGGCCAGAAGTCATCTTCAGTTCTCTGACATGTGGATCCCTTCAATATAGGGACTTACCCTATCCAAGTAGGCAAAATGAGAAAACAATTGAGAGTCTGCTAGCAAGATGGAGGACATAATCTACCCACATCCACCACCTCTGCTGCGTTCGGTTGACCAGTTCACACCCCAGGGAAGAGGATGGCACAAGTGTGTCAATGACTGAGGCTGAGATTGCTGGAGCCATCATAGAGTCAGTCAGCCACAAGGATGTTGTTCCCAGTCGAGGGAGGCACAGTAATGTCCTCTTTTAAGAAATATACCACTTATTCCTGAGTTTCAGAAATATTTATGGATACTTGCAGCAGGAGATTATGTTTTGGAAGATGCTGTGATGTTCTGGTGACAAATTTGTTTATGTATTTCAGTGCATTTGCTCCTCTTTCCTATGAAGTGGGATCTTCCAGAAAAAATTATTTCATTTTGTTCCTATTTTTTTTTTATCACTAATCTAATGGGGGAAATATCTGGTCAAATTGGAGCCTGGGACAAGCTCAGATTCCTTGAGGTCAGGTCAAGGAGAGTAGAGATAAGCTGGAGGGCAGCACCGCTCGGGGAAGCTTTCTGAACTTGGCTCTCCTCAGTTTTACCACTTCTCTTTAAAGCTGGTTAAACTTAACAGAGAACCAGACACCCACACAGCTCCAGAGCTGTTCCCTAGAGCTGTCTCCTGACAAAATGTTTCTGGGGAGTTCCATGTTCTAACCTCTGGAATTCTAAAACCTATCCAAACTGTTTCCACCAATTTTCTTTGTAGATATTACTAAAGGTGCCAGATGACATTCTGAAGGATGACAAATACACCTATCTGTCTTTCATAAATGTGCAGACATCTCAGGGATCAGAAAACTGTTTGCTGGTGTTGGTCATTAAGGATGGAGAGGTAAGCAAGTTCGTTCAATCGCCCACTCACACCTTCACCTTTGGCTCATTCAAAGCACTGTTGGCTGCTCACTCTGACAAGCTGTCACTCTCCCATCCTTCATGACATTTCTTCTTAGTGTGCACAAATGTGTCTTTGTGCTGCTCTGCCCTCTCCTAGAGACAGCAAGCATCCTGTCTCTAGCACCTACTATGGTAGCATTTCCTGTGCCTAGGGAGTTGGGAGCAAGTCTCTGGCCCTATCAAATCAGCAGCCCCTTCTGCATGGTCTCTGGGGACCCAGGTGCTCTCAGGAACCTGCCCATACTGCATTGGACCCACAGGTGTACAAGATACTTCTTTTCCTAGTCTGGTTGGAGTAGTGAATGGAAGTGATGTTAGGGATGTGAAGGTTGGAGTAGGTGGTTAGTCTTTAAAAGAACGCAGAACATGGTGGAGCCCTGAGCCTGTGGGAGGCCTCGGATGCTTCTAAAACAGGTCAGTGCACACAGAACCCTCGGGAAGGTTTTTAAAATGGAAATCGCACCAGGGCAGTGACCCACATCTGTAATCCTAGAGGCTCAGGAGGCTGAGGTAGGAGGATTGTGAGTTCAAAGTCAGCCTCAGCAATTTAGTGAGGCTCTAAGCAACCCAGAAAGACCCAGTCTCAAAATAAAATATAAAAAGGGCTGGGGCTGGGGATGTGGCTCAGTGGTTAAGCACACCTGGGTTCAATCCCCAGTCCCTAAATAAATAAGTAAATAAATAAATAAATAAAATAAAATGGAAATAGCGTCTCCATTTCCAGATATCTTGTCTTGGGGCCTAAGCATGGCTTGGACTCTGCATTTGGAATTCTTCACAATTCAGATGCTGGATGCCTACAGAGAACCATTTAGCAACAAAGGGGATCTTAGCAAAATCCATAGACCACATGAAAACCAAAAGAAAAAAAATAATCTAAGGGATGAATTTCCTATTTGTTTTTCCCTTCATTTATTTCAGATACATAATCACCAACACAATACAAGCTACTCATTATTTTTGACCAGAGGCAGCAATGACTGTGATGCTTGTCGGGTGAGGGAACCTAAAGGCTGATATTCCACCAACTGACTGCTTGCTTCTACCATTCATCCCTTCCTCTTGGGTATTTGTTCACTCGCTTCCTTTCCTCTCATTGAAGAACACAGTCACCTATACTTTGTGAATGAGAGTCGGCCGCTTTTCACCGCTAGACAAATAATGCTGCCTTTGGCCAACCAGACAATGTCCCCTCTATATTTGTGCCTCCAAATCACATTCTGAGTACCCACTGCCATTGTTCTTTTTTGGGAAAGCAAACTGAAGTTCTGGGATTGCAAGAACCCAGAGTGGGAAAGCTATGAGCTACCAAAGAAAAAAAGAGCAAGACCAGAGACGAATGTAATAGAATGTAATGTGATATCATGCAGAAGAGCGTAATCAAATATCCATCCACACGTGTCTACATGTGTAATATTTTTATGATGTAATACAGTCTTTGTGACTTTTTATGAAGTGGTATATTTATGGAAAAAAGAGACAAAAGATGGACTTCATGCCGTTCATATTATTTTACCCCTTTTGGGGTTTTGGGGTTGAAAACTAATTGTGGTAAACAATAACTTTTATTTTTTTATATCTTTCTAATGCTTTGCTTGTTTCAGTGATCCTATGTTTTTTGGTATTAAATTTTTTAATGGAACATTCCAGTGTCTAATTACTCAAGGAAACTCCAGCTTTCATACAGTAGGTCCCAAGTACATTAAAGGTAAAGGCAGAGCCCAGGCAGAGGTCAGGGGACTCTGTCAAATGCTTTTGCTCAGTTGCTCATTGTTTTTGAGATTAGAGTTGTCAATGATGTGAGCTGACCTGCCACCTGGTCTTCTCTTTCCTCAATGTGTGCTTGCTGCAAGCAGTGTCACTGTCCCCAAGAGGCCCTGCAGGCATCAACTAGGAACACAAGACACTCCCAAGATGAGCAACATGGCAGGATTGCTAATAAGGTGTCAATTGTGCCCAGATTTCAGAATCAAAATTTTTGTTGTCCTGAAAGTGACGTACTGCTTATTCCATAAAAACAGACAAACAAGAGTACAGCAGCCTGGCCAAAGGCAGGGCCAAAAACTGTACCCTTTCTGAATGAATCTTTAAAGAAGGGTAGAAAGAAAAAACATTTTTTTTTTTCAGTACTGGAGATTGAACCCAAGTACCCTATACCACTGAGCTACATCTTCAGCCTTTTTTAATTTTTATTTTGAGACAGGGTCGTGCTAAGCTGCCCAGACTGGCCTCAAACCTGAAATCCTCCTGCTTTAGCCTCCCCAGTTGCTAGGATCACAGGCATGTACCATCATGTGGGCCAAACGTTACCATGTCATGCCAGACTCAGAAAGTCAAGGGTAGGATGTTCTCTCTCATGTGGAAGGGAGAGGGAGAGCACATGAGAGCACAAGAGAGCAGGCGCACAAGGAATATTACAACAAACAAAACAAAAAGAGTGGATCTCAAAAAAATAGAAGACCAATAGAGTTAGAGGAAGGGGATCAAGAGGGAGGGAGAAATGGAGGACTAAGAAAGTACTGGAGGATGAAATCTACCAAATTATGCCAAGTCTGTATGAATGTACCACAATGAGTCACATGTATATGTCACTAATTAAAAGAACTAAAAATAAGAGAAGGGAAGATCATTAGAATAAGAGGATCGGGATAGGGAGGAGGAGAGGGAAAGGGAAGATGCTGGGAATGAGATTGAACACACGATCAAGTGCATGTACGAATATGGCAGAATGAATCCCACTATTATGTATAATTATAATGCACCAATTTAAAAAGTCACATATTGATATTGATTTTATTCTGCTGCAGGATTCAGTTAACAGGCAGTTTATCTTAGCTATTATGCCTGTAAACCAGATAAATTCAATTTTTAAATTTAAGAAATTGCTGAAAGCACAATAGGACAAATACCGTATGGTTCCATTTACAGGAGAACCTAGAGCGGTTGGATTCCTAGAGACAGAAAGCAGGGGACAGTGGTTCCAGGGGGTTGGGGGCACGGAATGGGGAGCTGGCGTTTAAGGGTGCAGAGTTTCAGTTTGGGAAAATGAAAACGTCCTGGTGAGGGTGGTGGTGATGGTTGCTCAAAAATGTGAATGTTCTTAACGTTAAGATGGTTAAAACAGTAAATTTCAAGTTACGTATACTTTACCACTGTCATTTTAAAGAGAGAAATTACTGAAAGTACTTAGTAGAGAATACAAAATGCTTCCAGAAACCTCTTCAAAGTGGGGCATTCTTAGATCATATTCCCCTCTCATTGTGGACTTCTTATAACCCACGGGGAAATCTGCCAGGGTGACCCATTGCCCCTCTGTGCCTAGGACCCAGGTGTTTCCTAGCAGTGCGGTCTTCAGAGCTCACACTGGAAACTCAAGGAAAACCGGGAAGACCTGGCCGCCTTAGCAGCCCCCAGCACAGGAGCCCTTGAAGGAGAGACACTGGGCGGCAGGATCGCCGGCAGAGGAGAGCCAGGGGAGCCAGTGGGTGGCAAGGCAGACCTGGCATGGGAAAGCAGACCAGTCTACCTCCTGCTACCTACCACAGTGGTGATGTGCTCCTTTGCACTTTGACTTGAAATTGGGCTGCCCTGCCCTCCCTCAGTTTAAGGTTTTAACTACCAACGAACAATTTAAATAAGCAAATTGTCCAGACCAGATCTAAACTGAGGTGGAAGTGTGGACAAGGACACACCGAGGGACATAATGCAGAGACGGAGTGCTTTGAACGTGTCAGAGCTAACCCCCAAGGCTTGCTGGAGAATACATAAACAACCGAAATTGCTTCATCTGGTGACTCGTCTGGCTGCCAAGGGCAGAATCCCCAGACTAGACCTTTTGCTGGCTGCCAGCTAATCAGCACTTTCCCCAAACAATGAAAATCAAAGCTTGTGTTCCGAAGGGATTTGTGTTTTCAGTCTCCTCTCCTTGTCTTTCTTACATGTCAATTCTGTTCGTTCATTTAAAAATTTTGGCCTTTGTTAAATCAAACTATTATTGTTTACCATTGTACATACATAAATGGCATGCTAATAATTTTACTGTATATCTTTGTATTCTTTGTTACTCTTGGAGGTTCCACTGGGATGTGGCCAGAGCAGAGCACCTGGTCTGTATCTTGTCTGTACCTGGAGCCCCTGGTCCTTCGCTCCCCTTCTCCTGTCTCCTGTGATAAGCCTTAGGTGGCAATAGAGCTCTCTGGTCAAATCTGATTCTTGGTCACAGCTGTTTCTACTTCTGCTCCTTGCAGTGGTAGAACTGATTGAATCTACTCTGGTGGTAACAATGGAGGAATCTGGGTTTTAATTTTCTGACCAGACCATTGACTGATCCCTGTCTGGTGGTAGCTGATCGGGAACCTGGTTTCCATGAATGGTTTTTATTAGTGCTTGCCTGAGGATTCTGATCCTTCCTGGCCTTTGAGAATGCAAAGTTAAAAACTTCTTTGTGTTTCCCTTATCAATGGCAGAATTCTTTGCTTATGTATTTTTTGGGGGGCAGGCACTGGGAATTGAATTCAGGGGCACTTGACTACATCCCCAGCCCTATTTTGTATTTTATTTAGAGACAGGGTCTCACTGAGTTGCATAGCACCTCACTTTTGCAAAGCTGGCTTTGAACTCATGATCCTTCTGCCCTAGCCTCTGGAACTCATGGGATTACTGGCTTGCACCACCGAGCTCAGCTGCTTATATATTTTTATTTAAGTCCATTTGTGTTCCTCCATCTGACTCTACAGATCAGAGCCTTTTTCCTTCTGTAAAAACTCTGGTCATTTTTCATGTGCATTTATTCCAGACCCTATAGTGTCAATAACTGTAAAGTTAAAATTCTTGCACCAAAATGAAAAGATATCTGAATCTCTTGTGTTCAACAATCAATTTTGATTTCTTCAAACAATTGCATAATTCCAAAACAACTCTTTTCTGGACTTTGAAGGCTGTAGAAAGGAGCTTATCATCATTGTAAAAAATATGAACCTAGATAAAAAGAGAAAAGACTATTTTAGTAAATTTAAAAGGAAATCACAACAACACATAGATTCATAACACAGGTTCTTTCCAGGGGAAAGTGATGATTAATTACATATCATAAAGTGTTAGGTATTAAAGAGAGCCTTTGATCAATGTTCTTAATACTTGTATTTATATTTGTACCTTAAATTCTTCTTCTTATCATAGTATCTCTAGTTTGCATAAGACTTGATAAAATTCTGTTTACAAATGTGAAAAAGATTTTGAGCAAATAAATAGATATACTTTGTCTACCCTTGGAGTTAATAAATTAGATTATAAGGGATAATATAGACTAATGGAACAAGCATATTCTAGTTACATTTTATAATTAATATCAAGTGTTTATGTAAGTGTACAATAAGAGAAATAAAAACTTCTATATGACTTAGGTTAGTTGACCATATATGAAAATTTTCTAGCTAAAGTGTACATTGGGGACAAGGTGGGGGAGATTTAACTGTAAGTTTTGTAAGTGGATTTAGTTACTAAGTTAGAAAACAAAATGTAAAAATCTGCTTTTAAATATGTTAAGTATTTTAATATATAATAATATAAAGGTATAGAAACAGCTCTCTTACTGTTCATAATTAATATGACTGAAAATTAGACTAATTTAATAAATTTGTTTATAAATGACTTTCTCTTCCCTCTTGCCAGTCTTCGGCATATTCTTTCATGAAATGTCTAATTTGTTTGAATTTCCTAAATTCTACATATTTGTTGGTTATAAAAATTAACATCACTTTAAAATTATAAAATAATAAATTATATATTTGATTACATTATTAAAAGATGATTTATAAAAAAAGGTAAACAATGTTACTGTGGGAAAAACAGCTATATAATTTCAGTTTTCTGCTTTCAGGTCTTTTGGGTTTATAGAAAAATGTTGGTTGCTTTAGTTAAAGATATTAATTAATAAAAAATGCTGAGATTATAATGGTATAATCTTGTATATATACAAGATCATAGATATATTTTATCTGTTTGCCAAGGGAATTGTTACACTTTATTAAGATGGCAACTTATGTATCTATACATATATGTATATGTACAAGTGTACACAACACATTCACATATTTATTATACATATGCACATAACATACCTACATGGAACATTTATGCACATGTACATACATGCATATATGTAATTCATCAACTAGATAAATTGTAATACTTTCCATTATAAACAGGCCAAACATATCCATGATCTTGTATGCATATGGTTATTTGTAGTGTTATACAAATATGTGCTATATATAATATGCATACATATGCATACATTCTTACGCTTGACAGAGATGAAGTAATCTTAGCATGTAACAAATTGAAAATCCTATAAAGACCTTTCATTTCCTCAGTCATTCAAGAGTAATTTACCAACCTGATGGCCTATCATTCTGACTAGTGTGTATAATATTTCCTACAGTCGTTATTCCATAAAACAATGATATGACAATCAAAATTGGCAAATTAACCTTGATATATCATTACCATATGATCCTCGAACTGCATTCATGTTTCTTGAAGTCCTTTGTAGGAGAGGGTCCAGTTCAGAATCATGAGCTGCACTTGGTTGTCGAATCTTTTGTCTCCTTCAGTCTGGGATGGTTCTTCTGCTTGACTTTCATGACCTCAATGATTATGGGGTCAGTTATTTTGTAGAATGTCCCTCAGTTTCCTTATGATTTCTATGGCTTCTAATTATTTGGTAAGAATATCACAGAACTAATGCTGTGTTCTCTTTGTGGCATCCTATCAGGTGGTTCATGGTGTCAATTTGTTCCATCAAATTGTGATGTTTGCCAGGTGTATACCTGTAATCCTAGCAGCTTGGGAGGCAGGAGGATTTCGAGTTCAAAGCCAGCCTCAGCAAAAGCGAGGTGCTAAAAAACTCAGTGAGACCCTGTCTCTAAATAAAATACAAAATAGGGTTGGGGATGTGGCTCAGTGGTTCAGTGTCCCTGAGTTCAATCCCTGGCACCAAAAAAAAAAAAAAAAAAAAAAAAAAAGTGATGTTCACTTTGATCACTTGGTGAAGGTGGTATCTATCATGTGTTTTGCCAGAAAGTTACTCTTCTCCACAGTCCATTTGTCACCCAATTAATTACGTCAGTTTGAATTGATTCCATAGTCCTTTTGATATGTATCATCGTACGTTGGGCACTTCTTAGCTTTCTGGCACAAGTTGTTTCAGGCATAAGTTGTTTTTCCAGGGATCTTCAGTCTCCTTTAGTGCAAAATAATATCTGGAAACCCAGATTTTGGAGATAGGTGTTCTAATTGTTGTTGGGGTATTACTGGTCCCAGGCCATCTCTCCATGGACAGAGCTGGAGAATATGCATGCATGTGTGCAGTACACATATGTACATATATGCAAACACATATATCTTAAATATACATACACACATGCACAAATGTGTACCTATATTTATTCCTCTATCTTTCTAAACTAAAAATCTCATGTTAACACCAACATCTATAATTTTGATGCAACGGGTTTCATTTTAGTTTTCTCACTTTCTGTGTGTCCTATTGCCTTCTCTGACACAAAACTGGCTCCCATTTACCATAATGCATTCACTTGCTCCATCTTTCTCTAGGTAACCAGACTTTCTGCAGGCAAAGTCCCACCTGAGTTACCATCTTCATTTTGACTTGACTGTTGTTCATCCTGGATGGTAACCTAATGTGATTTTGTTTGATAATGTGTCACATGTTGAAATTAATCAAGGTATACTTTGTTCCAATATAATGTAACTTTATTTTATTATGCGCATTTTGCTACCTGTAGCTGATTTTATTCAGATAGCTGAGTTTCGAGAGTTAACATCTATACCAGTAGTCCAGATGCCTTGAGGGTTGGTTGTGATTTTGACCTGGTGTAAACATAAAAGAAAAAAGTAAGCACTTATTTGAGGCATTCCCACATCTGAAGACAACCTCAGCTTTTAAGATTAAAGCCTGAACTAAACACCAGGATGACAGATGCACATATAAGTACTCATTGTGTGACTGGGCTCTGGGATTCTGTCAAGTAGAATGTGATACCAGGTTACAATAAAATCAAAATTATCCCAGTTTCAGATGAGCTTTCTCCTCATTGAGCATTAATAACAATATAGTTCTCACCAAAACCCCTCCACTCTCACCTGTGAGATGCTTCCAGAAGGACCTGTGACATGATCTTGATTCCTCCTTCAACGGATGCTCTGCTCTTGCCACTCGTGAGATCAAACATTTTTCCTGTGTGTCTTGGTCTCACCTTGTGCCTTCATAAGACTGTGAGTTCTGAACTTGCTTGTTGCTGAGTCCTGTGTCCTTCCTTGGCTCCTGCTTGGCCGGGGCAGTCTGCTTTTGCTTTGATTCCTGATCTGGCTCTCAGTGCTGCTTGGGGCAGAGGCCTCTCCCCTTTTCACTTAGGAATTGAAGGTATGTGGCACAGAAATGAGGCACATTTTAAAACTTCTTTTTTGTCTTGTAGTACAGAAAGCCAAATCCCAGTACAATTTGGGTAGAGGAGTTCTGTGAGTTACACACAGTTATATCAATACAGGGTCATGCTGGGTTACTAAGGGCCTTGCTAAGTTGCTGAGGCTGGCTTTGAACTTGCAATCCTCCTGCCTCAGCCTCCTGAGCTGCTAGGATGATGTTCATTTTTTTTAAAGTGATATTATTTGAAAGACTTCCCAGTGCCAAAATATTTTCCCCAAGGCCAGTCACAGTGCCTGACATCTGCACATCAGGGAGTCATTTGATGAGAAAGGGAACTTTAAAATATTTGTAGTCCTTAAGTGCCCTCCCCCCGTGGAAATATGAATCTTCACAGCAGGATAGGAGGCTCAGGTTCCGGGCTCCTTGAGATAATTTTCCTTCTCTGAGCCCGCCTGTTTCCTGTTCACTCTTTTTGTTTTAACTTCTCAGATACATCCTAATGTTTTGGTTTAGGATTGCTGTGGAAATGATATTTGCGAATATGGAAAATCAAAAGGAAAGTGGTTATTTGTATCATGGGGACAAATGCATCTCGTTCAAGTTCATCTGAGTAGGTTGCTTAAGATGCTGCAGAGAAGGATTTTAATTCAACTTAGAGAGTGGCCGGGGAAAATGGTCTGTGATATTAAATGGAACCACATGTCAAGACAGGGGTTCCAGAGAGCGAGAGGAGGCAGGTTCCCAGAGACCTCAGGGACAGCTCCCGAGGCAGAGCTGCCACCCTAAGCAGAAGATCTGACAATTGGGACAAATGACATCTGACTACCATCTTGTAACATGGCACCTGCAGTCAGCAGAGTGGCCTTCAAGTCACTCGGTGCATGATGGAGAAGTTTTAGGGATGCTGTCACCTCTGAGTTCTCATGAGCACCCTTACTTCCCTTCTGTCCACTCCTCAGCTTCCAGCCCAGAAAGCGGCTTGTCCTAACCCATCCTGAAACTCGTAACTATGCCAAGCACACCAGTACCTGGATTCTGCCACTTCCTAACAACTGACACCTTTTAAAGAATCCCAGGCCCCTCCTCCCCCAACCAGACTCTGTCACCAGATGGTCATGGTGAACTGCAGGACTGCAGGTAGTTGTGAAGCATCAGTGTGGTTTGTGAAACTCAAACCCATCACAGCTCACCCCTTAAACCAGAAGTCGTAAACCAAATATGGCCCTTTGATCCATAAGATTATTTTTTAAAAATTTAGTTACCCATCATTTTCTTGGGAGGAGATTTTTTTTATCTATATTCTCATCATTTTATTATTATTATTATTATTTATTTTAATTAAAAATCATAAATTTACATAGGGCAATGTTGTTTGATTCATTCTGTTATTTTTTCCCCTTCCCCCCACCCCTCCCACCCCTCTTTTCCCTCTATACAGTCCTTCCTTCCTCCATTCTTACCACCCTCCTTATCCCTAACCCTAAACCTAACGCTAACCCCTCCTACCCCCCCTTATATGTCCTTATCCGCTTATCAGCGAGATCATTCGTCCTTTAGTTTTTTGAGATTGGCTAATCTCACTTAGCATGATATCCTTGGGAGGAGATTTTACACAAAAATAAATATTTTTCATATTTTCCCAGGGAAAATCCAGGTGATCCGGATGCATTAGTTCTATCTATACACTTTTACATGGTGGCAGTTGGCTGGGACTGAGTGGAGGTTGCCTCTTCGGATAATGTACGGGCTCCTCGATGGCCACAGTCCCCAACATTCCCTGTGGTCTCTCACCTAGTCTATTTTATCCATTTAAAATACATGCCTGGCTTCCTTATGCTGAGCTTGTGAAATTCATCTAAAACTATCCTGGGCTTGTACCTAAGTCAGGTGGGAGTAGGTTCATGGCGTAGCAGATAGATAAGGGGTAGGGAAGCTCTAAAAATGGAATGATCCTATTTCAAAAAGTTAAACAGGGACAGTTACTCCCTGCCGGCCACAGAGCCTCAGCTCGACTCTGGCTTGGACTTCCTCACCGACTTAGACTCACCGTGCAGATCTGCATTTGTGTGGGTCTCCCTTGGGCAAAAGCTGTGGTGTGGGATATTTCCATTTTCCCAATGGTCCGAGGATTCCAGGACCAACAATATTGAATCTGGGAAGCAAGGAGAGTGGCCACCTTTGCCTCTTCCCTTTGCTCACCTTCTGCTCCCCCAACCTGTGCCCCAGGGATGCTCCCACATCAAGCAAGGCTGTGAAAAAGCAAGAGGACTGTGGAGCTGGCACTGCACTGTCTGTGTCCCTGACTTGGATCTCAACCCAGGAGGATACCCGCCATTGTCATATGGTAGTGTTTGTAAGAAGTGTTTGCAGGTAGTGTTTGGAAGGGAAAGAGTGGACGTGGAAGAGCATGTATTATAGGAACTGGAGGTGGTAAGACAAGACCACTGTTCATCCTTTCCTTCAAACCAGGTCATGTTCACATCTGGCATGTGAACATGGACTCTGATGGGAGTCGCTGATGAGAGCGGAATGAGGTTGAAGAGGTCAAGAAACTTCGAAAGAAGGGTTTGCACACAGCATTCATGTGGGTATTGAAGGCAGAGATTTGATGGCATTATGGGTATAAAGAGGAATTTGGGGAGTGTTCTTGAATGTGGTCAATTGGCAAAGGTGACGAGAAAGAAAGGTTGATAGTTTACTTAGTTCAAAGGATAACACTTAAAAATTCAGAGAAGGGGAACTGTAATGGGAAGAAGTGGCGGTTGACAGCCGGGAGAATTCTCTGCCTAATTTACCAGTGATGGAAAAGTTGCTGCCTGAAAACCAAATCGTTTCTTACATACCCAGTTCTCCAGGTGAACATATAACCCAAAGTGAGCCCGATGCGTGACTTTGTTTCCTCTAAGCCCTCGGATTCTCCCCCAGCTCTCCAGAAGAGTGTATTGTAGAAAATCAAGTTCAGTCACTCTTCCAGTGTTACTTCTCATCTCCTGACCTCTGTATGACTCTTACTGTGAGAAGCTTAATACATTTCCGAGGTCTCACACAGAGCACAAGATGCTCCCAGTCCAGAGGGAAATGATGATAGGCTGCTCATTTGTTGAGCTCAGAATCTTCAAGTGGCTCCTCTGAACGCTCTAGCTGGGTTGCTATTATCGCCTTACCCTGAGTTACTCAAGCCGTGAGAAATGGGCTCAATGCCCTTCTTTCACCCACACATTCTGAGTCCTGGCATGTTTCTTGACTCTTTTCCATGTCAGCTGCCACTGTCCTAATGGAGAACTTCCCATTGTTTGTCACAATCTTCTAACTGACTTTTCTGCCTTCAGTCTTGTGTGCCCTAAAATCCATCATCCACACTGGATGCCAGTCCCTTGCCCATGTGACATAACCATGACAGAAACTGAGAGGGAGATGTGTCATCCAACCTCCAGATGACACCTTCCCCCACACTCCAAGATACAGTCCTGACTCCCCAGAGGGGAGAAAATCAACACTATTTGAAATATAATAGAACATAAATTATGATAACAGATACAATCAGCTATGTCAATCATGAAACATGATTCTATTTGTTCCATATGCCTCAAAAATTTCAAATAGAAAGTACAAATGGGAGAGACTATGAACTTCTCCAATCATGGTGGCCTGCTGTCATTAGAGGGTGCAGGGGGATTTACTTTACCCTGTGTGATAACTTCAGTTGCCCCTCACTTAAGCTTCTGTCCCCAAGGCCCTCTTCCTCCTTTCTAGCCTCATTTCCAGCCTCATCTTTACTTCCTTCAGGAACACTTACTGCCCAGCCCCTGTGGGCACCATTGGACTGTGCCATGTGTGAACGGTGCCACTGGAATTGAGTAACACCCTCTCCTTATCCCACCCTCAAGAAAATGCCAGAAACACGTAGACTTCATTCCATTACTTTTTGTTTCTGCATCTTGGATTTTACTTGTTTCTCTTCCTGGAAAATATTCTCGCTACTGTTTTCCAGGACATAGAAGCACATGGAGCCATAGACATACAAACCCACAGCTGGTTGCGGGGTATTCATCCTTGTAGACATAATCTAGGCATCAACCCCTCCAGGGAGCTTTTCAATTCCTTCCTCACCCTCGCTTTTGCACACTGACAGTATTGTATTTTAATATTGGCTATGTGTGCGTCTTTCCCCACTAAACCCTGAGATCCTTAGGCGAAGACATTACCTCCTGTGCATCTTCGTATTCCCAGTTCATACCACAGTACTGAGCCCCAGCTCTCCTTTCATGCAGTGCTCATGTTAGTACCTCTGCAGCTCAGATTTTCCATCCCCAAACTGACCCATCTCAATGATGACTCA
The DNA here is from genome assembly GCF_902686455.1 of Sciurus vulgaris. Lineage (NCBI taxonomy): Eukaryota > Metazoa > Chordata > Mammalia > Rodentia > Sciuridae > Sciurus > Sciurus vulgaris. The sequence continues at coordinate 66,776,786 of NC_136476.1, forward strand.
GAGCAGGATTATCTGCTCCCTTCCCTGAAAGCCCTATCTTGTCTACAAGGATGCCATTTTATGCAATGGATTCTTAGAAGACATCAACAGTACTTCATCCTAAACACACATCCAAGGTCAAGATTTATTAAGCATTAATACCATTGGAAGACCACTGACAATCTCTACCAAGTTGTAGTGCCTCGAGCTTAGACGAGTTCCTTTTTATAATTTCTCCAGTATCAAAAGGAGAGAAGAAAAAAAAAGAGAGAATATAGATCTGTATGCTTTCTTAACATGTGTGTGTGTGTTTTCCTGATCCTTTAGATGGCAACATACACATATAAAGAATACCATATATGTGTAGGGCAGCTGATGCATAAAAAGAAATATTTCTATGACAACCAACAACTATAAAGACTGAGCTCATTAAAGATGAATCCAAGAAAGTATAACTTCTTGGGGTCTTGCTGAAGAAGATTTTTTTTCATTTTATTCAACATATTTGTTGAGAGCATATTATGTGCTAGGTATTCTTGTGGAGGATATATAGTATGAATAAAAAATAGAAAAATAAACCCTCTACTCTCCGAATCTTGAGATGCCTGATTGCATTTGAAAAAAAAAGTTCTATCCACATTTATCCTAGGGCAAAGTAACATTCTGCCATACGAATAAGCCCAAGTTTCCGACTCTGGGAAGAGAGAAATGGCTTTTAACTTTTCATATGATCCTTCTCAAAATAGGTTCCAAAAAATCTTGATGTCCCTCCTAGCTAGGATTGCTTTTAATATTGACATTTGATATTGTACCAGGAGATGACAGTATTTAATGATACATATAAGCCTCCTTTTAAAGATACCACCAAGTAACCCAATACTGTCTCCATTTCCCTTTAGCATAGCAGAGTTGATAGGACTATACTAAATTAAGTATTAATAGCCTTATATTAATTATACATCACTGAATCTTCTGGCTTTTAGCTTCACCAGTAGGTCACATATCTGGGTGACACTGGACAGGCCTCTGGTGTGTGGTGAAGGAGCAGCTATCACCCTTGGCAGTGTCCCTGGAGGAGTCCATGGTGTCACTGGGTTATCTCTGAGAGGTCATTGTTCATCTTCCATCATAGGTCAGACTTGGCAGTGGTGAAATAAATGTTCTTGCTACATCTGTACACACATAATCATGGGCTGTTCTGAACGCATACGTCATTTTGTAGTGGGTGGGAGGATTCTAAAAACAAAAAACAAATAGGTCTTTTCAGGCTTCTGAGCTAGAGGAAAACAATGAATGTGCTTCCACAAGAAGGATCCAGGTCACTTGGAGAAATCCGTGTTGGCTGTTGGTGTAGGTAACCCCCAGGGTCTCTGCCAGTGCCAGGGGACTGATCCCAGAAGTCAACCACAACTCAGAAGTCAATGCTATTAGTGTCTCATCTGAGCACACACACGAATATACAGAGAGAAATCAATGGAAAGACTGTGAAGCAGAGAGACAAACTTCGTCCACATTGAACTAAAGAAAAGGATCTTTTTGCATCTTGCCGACGTCCTTCCTGTCACAACCTGGGAGCTACTTTTCCCCAGAGCCGGTAGAACTACAAGCAAGTATTTGAGGTGACATATTTCAGAGGGCACTTAGGACTAGTCAGAGAAGATCAGACATGAGAGCTGATAGTGACTCCATGATATGAGTCCCACTCTATAAACCAAGTGGAAATCTGAAGATTGACAAAACTCATTAATTATTCAGTTACACACACAAACCCCACAAACACACATGGCAAGTTCTAGGTGAACAGATATCTAGTTTCTGTTAGAAATATTTCTTTCCTACATGGCTCCAATAATACTACATGGAAGTATAAAAAGAAAGCAGAGTTTGTTATAAAATCTTAAAAATATGGAAAGTTTGCAAGACATAGTATTTCTGATTGAAGGAGTGTAATTGAAATCCAGTCATGCCGAGCAATGACAACACTGGACCTGTTTTGATATTTTAATTGTCAACCCAATGGTTTGCTTTTGTCTTGTTAATGTATTGGGATGCTGCCTTAGCCTTGACCTTGAGCTTGTTTTTGCTCCCTTGTTATTCAGCTAGACATTTAAAATTGTAGTAATATCTCCATTTACCCAACACTGACAAGGGACAGAAGTGCCACATGAATACTGAGGATATTTTCCAGATAGCCAAGTTTCAGCCTTGCCAGATACATCTAATGTAGCTAATGTAAAAGCCTAATGTGAATGGGAAATGTGGAAAACCCCTTCAGTCTCTGCCAGAGGTGCAGAGCGTCAGGACTCTCGGGTATTCCTGGAACCGCTGGGACAAATGGGGCTGTGCATTCTTCCCACCGAGCCCAGACTGCGGTGTTGTGGCCGTGTTGTAGTGTGCTGATTTTCACACTTTCCTGCCTCGCTTGTAGCTAGTACTGTCTGAAGTGACATTTCTCCTGTCTCTTTCCAGACCCTTCTAATTGTATGTTTCTATTTATAGTAAACCAGAAAGCCATTGGACCAAACATGCTCTCTCGTCAATTCAGAGTTGTGTTTGTTTTGATTTAGGGACACTGAGATCCAGGGAGAGCCAATGACATACACGTAAGCAAGTTGCAAACTCTAGACAGCTACCACAGCCTGAGGTCCCTGCACAGTGGACGGCTTCGGGGATCAGCAAGCCATCTGCTATTGGAAGCAAAATGTGGGTTTGTGCCACCTGCATGATTTTTCTGGAAGATGGTCCACAGTTTTCATTAGATACTTAAGAGATTTGCAATCCCTGCAGAACTGAAAATAAGTATTAGAGCATGCATTTGATGATATCATTGTTATGTTTCTTTCCCAATTTTAGACTAAATTGCATTCAGGTAGAACTGTTAAGTTCCTGATTTTGAAGTTGGAGATGTGCTAATGTGTACTTGGTGTGCAAATGGTCCCCAGTAAGCTCAACTTAGTGATTATCTATTAATTAACTCGTTAACTAACCATTAATTAACTAGTTAACTAACCATAAAATAACTAGTTAATTAACTAGTTCACAAATTAGCCATTAGAAAATGTGTATCAATGTATCCACATAGTCATACCTTACTATGCTACTTTTATGAATATGTCAATTTATCTTTTAAAATTAACAAAGGTAAAATCTAGGCTCACTTTCTCATTTCATCTGCTCTCAGTGTCTATTGTCTGTATTGGTTTCACTTAGTCAAAGGGATACTATGAAGATAAGTAAAAATAATAGCCAGTAAAATGTTTATAATCTCAGAAGAAAGTTATAATGTGATAACAATGAATATAGTAGAATAATGATTTCATAGTTTATTGAGAATCTACTGAGTACCTCACTTAATAGATACTTTCTATCTAATTTTTTTTCAAAACAACATCAAAGATGGGTATTATGTTCATTTTGAAGGTGAAGGGAACCTGAGACTTAGGTTAAGTGATGGGTCCAAGCTCACAAAGCTAGCAAAGAATAACGTGGAATTTTCAATAAAGTGTGTTGAATCTAAAGCTTGTTGTTTTTCCAAGTTAAAATAGCAGAAGATTGGGCTGGAGCTTAGTGGTAGAGTGCTCACCTAGCATGTGTGAGGCACTGGGTTCAATCCTCAGCACCACATAGAAATAGATGAATTTAAAAAAGGTCCATCAAAACTATATATATACATATATATTTACACATATACACATATATATATACTTTAAAGATAGCAGAAGATGCATTTTTGACTATTAATAAGGTATAACTAGCCCTATAAAATGAATGCATTATTGTTTTTTTATTCCCCTTAAAGACTTTATAGTCTATTACCTTTAAAAAAAAAAACTTAGGAGGTACCTACAGTTCAATTTAATCTTTCTCTTAAGATGAAGTGATGCCCACTCATAGCCTTTAGGTAAGAAGACGATAGGATTAGATTTGTGTCTTCGGAAGATTGCTGTGCTCTGCTCTAGGCTTGAGTGAATTGGAAGATGTATTTGGAGGCAAGGAGGCCAAGAGGGAGGCTGTTCTAACAGTAGAAGTAGGATTGGAGAGAAGTACGGGGCTCTGTGGACGGTTGGGAGGGAGCCTGCGTAACTGCTGATTGGCAGCGAGGTCAGGAGGGTGAGGAGTGAAAGCAGGTGCTGGGTTTCGTAGGGACGCATGCCCTTTCAGTTACTAAGAGAGGCAGGCGTTTTATTGGGAGAGGCTGGCAGGTGCAGCTGAGGAATGCGTTTTGGGCACACTGGGTTTCAGGTGTTGGTGAAGAGGCTGCAGTGGCCTTGGAGTTCACTTTAGAAGTCGAGGCGCGTTAACTGGGCTGTAGACTTAGTTTGGGAAGTGAGCACCGTAGGTGTGGTGAAATGAAGCCATGGCATCGATGGAGTTGCTCAGGGAGGGTTGGTACAGCGAGAAGCGAAGGGGGCTTTGGCCAGAGCCCTCTGGAGCCCTGACACAGGAGAGAGGCCGAGAGAAGGGGCAGCCAGGGCCGCGGCCCCCCGACATGGACCACAGTGTTCAGAACCCAAGGAGTGACCCCAGGTGTTCAGCCAGAACAAAAGAAAACACGTGTCCACACGAAGACCTGAACATGAATGTTGTGGCGGTTGTATTTACATTTGCCACAACCGGAAACAACCTAGGTATCCATCAACTGGTGAACGAGTAAGGTCTGTGCGGAGACTAGCACCTATAAAAAGGCACCAGCGCCTCCAACACGGCTCTGCCTCCTGGACGGGTCTCAAAGGCGTTTGCGAAGTAAAAGGAATCTGCCTGATTCCATTCTATGACACTCTGGAAAAATAAAAAACCAAACATGGGACAGAAGTGGAATCAGTGGCTGCGGGGGCCGGAGGCAGGGGACTGAGTTGACTGGCAGGGGACCGGAAGGAGCTGTCAGGGGTGGTGGTCAGGACTGCACAGTTATCCAAACTCACAGACCCGTGCATGGAGAAAGGGCGAATTCTACTGTGTGTAAATCACACCTCAGTTAACCTGACTTCTAGTAAAAGCGAACAAATAAACTGCTACAAGAAGGAGTGGGGAAAATATCAAAAATTGCTCATAAGCCATGCAAAAAGAGAACTGGGATGTTCCTATGGTACGTGGCATTGGGGACTTTATGATGAGCAGTCACAGTGGCAGTGGAGAGAGAAGCCAGAAAGCTAAGAATTGAGGAGTATGCAATACCCCTTTCCCCTTCTTTCATGGGAATGTAGCCCCAATTTTTTTGCTGGGTTTGACTATGCATAGTTAAGTCTATTTTGTCCAGTTTCTCTGGAAACTGAATATGACCATGTGACTGAATTCTGGACAAAGAGGTATTGAAAAATGTCCTGAGGCAGCTTCTGGGAGCCTTCTTTAAGAGGATGCTAACACACATTCTTTGTCCCTTCATCTTTACTCTTTCTACCTCCATGCTGAGTGGAATGCAGATATGATGGCTGGAGCTAGAGCAGCTGACTTGAACCATGAAGTGAATCAGGAGGGAGATCACATATGACAGAGCAACATTTTGAAAGAGGCTGGGTCTTTTAACTCTCTGAGGGACAGAACTGCTCAATTAGCTCCGGACTGCTTATCTCTGAACTTTTACAAGGTAGACAATCAACTCTCTCTCCAGTGCAAGGCTCCTCATTACTCACACCTGAACTTAATCTCCTACAGGGAGGAAACAGGAAGCCAGGGAGTGTGGACATCTCTGCAAGAGGCCTGACAACTGAGGGGAAGAGAAAAGGTAGGATGGTGGGCAGAGAGGGGCAGGGGTGGAGGGAGGGTTTGAGGGTTCCCAAGTTCACAGGAGAGTCTGAAGGGAAACCTGGAGCTGATGGAGAATCTCTAGCCACAGACAGGTCTGCGAACCTTCACTTCGCGGGGTCTGGCTCTGCTGGATTTCTAGAGGGAAGGGGGAACAGGAAGTGCACTCAGAAGGTCTGGCTGTGGCCTCCTCCCTCGTTGGGCCAGTCGCACTCTTTCCCCTCTCCCCCCACCCTCTGCTTCTTGCCGGCTTCCGCTCCTCAGGCCAGTCTAGCAGGGAGGCTTTGCCTGGCGCCCCAGAGACCAAGTCCGCTCCCCGTTTATCCTCCATCAGAGCGTGTTTCCTCAAAAATGGCTTTTTAAAGCTACAAGTCACTAACTGTGAAACTCACACAGAGCCTACAATATAATGTTTTACAGGTTATTCACAGAGTTGTGTGAGCATCACAAATTAGAATATCTGTCACAACATTTTATTCTTTTTTTTTTTTTTTTTTTTTTTGTACTGGGAATCCAACCCAGGGGCTTAACCACTGAACCACCTCCCCAGCCCCTTGCGAATTTTATTTTGAGTCAGGGTCTTGCTAAGTTGTTGAGGGCCTTGATAAGTTGCTGAGGCTGCCTTTGAACTGGCCATCCTCCTGCCTCAGCCTTCCAGGCTCTTATTACTTAATTAACAACATTTTCGGCCTTTATTTTTCACTCTACCTGTGCATTGTCTTTCTACTTTGGCCGATGGGCTCCACTTTGGGCAGGGACTGAGATGCCTACGCCTGCGCTTGGTGCTGCCTCCTCAGCACCCAGTAGACGCCAACTCAGGGACTGGGCAGTAGGTACAAGGCAAGCCTGAAGCTTGTCCCAGCTGCTCTTCGTGGCAGCCCGCCAAGCACCTGGATGGGAACCAGGTTCGGGCTCTGGAAACTGTTAATGCAGGACTCCCAGAGGGGCTGTAGGAGGGGATATACGTCCCAGGGGAGCTTATTACTACGGGGCGGGGCTGTGATAATTTGGGAAATCGCATTCAATATAGCTATTGTTTTTAAAGAAGCAGACTAGGGAATAGTGAAGCGGGACAAGGCGCGAATACGGAGTGCCATGGAGAAGGGCGTGGGGTCACCAAAGTCGTGGAACATCGCATTAACTTGCCGCAACGCAGCTGGACTTTGCCTTGGGACACTCAGACAGATGCCCGCGGGGCTGGCACAGCGGCGCTCCGGAGCCCGTGCCCACTGGGGGCCGTCCTTGCGAGTCGCAGAGGCCAGGAGCCTCTTGGCAACTTCCAAGCGGCGAGAGCCGCAACCGTGCCAATGACTCAATCATTTCCCTACGCCCTCTGGGCTGTGCCACCCGCTGCAGCCGCCGCTCTCCCCCTCCCGGCCGGCGGCCCCCAGGATCAGCGCAGCGCCGCTGCCTCAGGGGAACAGCGGGCGCACCTGGCGCCGCGGGCGCCTGGGCACTGCGCGCTGGTGGCCACCTCGCCTGGCGCGCAGCTGCCGGCGCGCCTCCGAAACCCGTAAGTGGAGTGGCTTGTCTAGCGCCCCGCGAACAACACTATCCAATTGCTTCCCGTTTTATTCGCAGGCTGGGAGCCGAGAAAGCCTGAGCGTTCACTTCCAGCCCTCCAGGGGAGGAGGGTGCGGGCGGGGAGGGCAGACGACTCCGGCTCCACCTCGCGCTCGGCTCGGGCACAGGCGAGCCGCACCGAGAGCCCCGCAGCAGCGCGCCCGGCCTCCCGGAGCCCCGCGATGGAGTGAGTATCCCCGCGCCGCGCGCCGCTCGCTGCCGCCTCGGCTCGTTGCCATGGTGACCGAGGCAGCAGGCCGATGCCGGCTCTGTCCCCGTCCAGCACGGGTGTTTAATTTCAGCCCGGTGTGTACGCCTGGTGTTTCTATAGCAGCCGCCTTGGCGGCAGGAGGCAAGGGGTAGGAGCTCGGGGTGCGGGGTTTTGTGCGGCTGCCCCTCGGCCAGCAGGGCCTCCCCGGGGAAGATGCTGCTAAGGAGCGAAGCACGTTCTAGGCTTCCCCTCCCTGCCCCAAGCTTCTCCGGGAGTTGGCCGCAATAGCCATTACTTCCGATTCCCACCCGTGTCAGCATTATTGGACTGCAGTTAAAAAAAAAAAAAAAAAGTGGGGGGGGGGGTGGGCGGTCACTGCGGATCGGAAGCAAATGTGGTTCGGTGCGAAGCGCGTAATGGAAGGATGATGAGTTAGTGGGTAATACGAGCCAGCCCTGCAATGTCCTGGCTACTAGAAACCATCGGAGGACCCAGAAGAATTGATTTGCTTCTGGGGTAATGGAGAAAAGAGACAAGAAATGTACTACCGGCGGCCAGAGGTTCAATTACAAGGTTTGGCACCATGCGCACTGCATGGGAGGGGTGGGGAAGAGATGGCATGGAGACAAGAGAGGCGTTAACCAGAAAAGACACAATAAGGGCCCTGGCTGTGGGTCTGGACCAGGGTTCCTCTCTCCCCTGTCTTTGCGTCCCTGCGTTGCTTTTTGGTCAGCCTCCCAGCTGCTGCCGCAGCAGGGTCACTCTGACAGGCGCCAATCCCTCCAAGAAAGGGTCAATTTTGGAGCCAGCTATTAGAGCCCTGCTCACTTGGTCAGTCTCCCCTTCCTGTTCTCTTCTCACGGATACTCCCTGACATTGGGGCCACATGAAATCATATTTCGCATTTGAGATAATGTCATGTTTTCAGGTCTCAGGACCTTCACACTAAGCCCAATACACCCGAGATGCAGCTTTTATCCTCTGCGTATCTGATGGTGTGGATGCAATTTGATCCTCACCAACAAGCTTGCTAAAGCAGAAGCGAGAGATGGTGTGGCCTGGAGGAGTGCCCAGCGGTGGATTCCTGGCTCTACCTGCTACTAGTGCTACTGATTTCCTAGGCCAATATCTTAATATCTCTGAGCCTCAGTTTCCCTATTTGTACAATGGAGACTAAGATATTTCTTACTGGCTATTAAGCATTACTGAGAGGATCTCAGTAATTTTTGTATCTCTTCTAAAGGGCTTTGTAAATTATAAGCTATGTGCAAATCTAGAAAGCAGTTAAGAGCTGGCCTCTGGAGACAGATGACAGGTTTGAGTCCTTGGACAGATTGCTGAATGGCATTAATCTTTCTGGCGTTACTCTATCCTCATTTTCCCCATCTAGAAAATGGGAATATTAATAGTAACTTTCATGTGATTTTTGTGAAGATTAAAAAAACTGGTGTGTGTGTGTGTGTGTGTGTGATTCTTAGAATCACACAAGCACAAAATATACTTAATATCATCTATTTTTTGATCTGTTATTTATAATTATGACTTTTTTATATTATGACTATGAAATGTCCACTGACATTTTATGGGGAAACAGGTTGGCATGCAGCTATTTTTTTCTTTGAAATTATACAGAAGCACAATGTCCAAGGGCAACAAGAGTAACACAGTCCCAAGTTACCACGGTGGTTGTGGGGAGCCCGCCAGAAGCCCTGGTGGGCAAGGTGTTCAGGACAGGGACAGGGCAATGTGGCCTCCACCTGCTCTGTTCTGGTTCCCCTTTGTTTTCCTAGGCCATCTGGAACAGAAGATTGACAGTGGGTTCTGTCGCCTTTCCGGGTAGGGTTAAAGGGCAATCCCTTCCATGTGACGTTGGGTGCATTTCTCCTGGAGTAGCAGGGGCTGCTCCCTAGCTGTGGAACAGCACACAGCTTGTGTTCACTTTACTTTCTCAGAACTTCCACCATGTCTCCTGGACCCCCAGCTGAGGTTTGCTGTAGGAGGCCTGCCCACCTCCCCAACTCCCGTGCACGTGGCCTTCCTCGTCACACTCTTCCACTCCTTTCTCAGGGTCCAAAGTCTCCTTCTTCCCTGAGCCACCTGGTCTTGACTTTTCCATTCCACCTGACATTCCAAAGTCCTCCTGACCTTTCAAATAACCTCCCGATTTCCAATGGTCCATCTGCTCTTGGCCCCACTTCCTTGATATAATTGACTTTTAAATTCTTCCCCCTTCAGAATAACAGCTTTCTGTCCTTCCTTGGGTCTAATGCAATTCCCCATGTGCCAAGTCCTGTACTTGCCTCAATCCAAATCCTCACCTCCAATCTCACCTGCAGTAGCATAGGTTGCTTTGACTATGAGCGAGAAAGGGACTCAATTTCCCTCATTTACTGTGTCCAGCTTCTGATTTCATTAGAAGAGGGAATGGAATTCACTTTTTATTTTTTTCATTTAACCAACAAATATTTGTTGAGATTAGTAATGGTCAATAAAGCAGTCATGATTCTCACCATCTGGAGTTCTAGGTCTAATAAGGGGTAGACATCAAACCAGTAAGCAGGGTGCAATAAATACCCCAAAAGGAAAGGACATAGAGAAAATAACAGGAAGAGAAAATAGGTTAGATTAGGGGCTCAGAGAAGCTTCTCTGAGATTCTGATTGTTTTATTTGGTACTGGAGATTGAACCTAGGGGTGCTCTACCACTGAGCTACAGCCCCAACTTTTTTATTATTATTATTTTTTGAGACAGGGCCTCACTAAGTTGCTGAGGCTGGCCTTGAACATGCAATCCTCCTGCCTCAGACTCCCAAGTCCTTGGGGTTATAGACATGCAGTGAGAAGCGAATATTTAATTTGAGAACTGAAGGATGAATAGGAGTTGTCCAGATAACAAGTGAAGGGAGGGACTGGGGTTGTGGCCCAGTGGTAGAGCACTTGCCTGGCACATGTGAGGCACTAGGTTTGATCCTCAGCACCACATAAAAATAAACAAATAAAATAAAGTCATTGTGTCTGTCTATAACTAAAAATATTTTTAAAAGACATGAAGGGAGGAAGCATTCTGGGCTGAGAGAGCAGCATGTGCTAAGGCCCTGAGGTAGGAGCCACCTTGACAAGTTGGATGAGCTGAAAGAAGGGTAGGGTGACTTTGAGAGTGAGGGGAAGATGGGCTAGAGATGAGGCTGAAGAATGAGGTAATGTAGGTCACAGGGTGCAGGATAGTCCATGTGAGGACTTTGGATTTCATCCTAAGGTCTTCAGAGGGCCACCAAAGAGATTTGCACGTGGGCATGATGATACTTGTGTTTTAAAGCACCAAAACTCAGGAATTAAAAAAAAAAAAATCTTTTCTCCTGAAGACATTTAAAATAGGTGACATAGAAAATGTGTCATAGCCAACCATCAGAAAACAAAAGGAGAGGGGACTATCGATTTTAAAAGCCAGACATTTTCTTGTGTGCCAACATCTGATCGTTGTGAATAACCCTAGGTTGTCAATTAAAAGGAAATGAAGTGAAAATAAAAACAGTCATTTATTCCTGAGCATTAGTGGTTTTGATAAAAACAAGAGCTTCTTAAGTAAGAAAAGTGTCTGATAATAAATAAGCCAGGAGGATACCAACTGACTGGACTTCACTCTTTCCTTGCTGAAGCGCCCTTTGCAGGATGTCTAGGTTGGAGACAACTTGCCCTGGAAAGCTGGAAGGCAGGGATGCGCCGGGGTGTGCAGAGCCAGGGTTCTGCGGCACTACGTTGCATGTCAGGCGATGGTGGGTCTTTGGCTCCCTCCCCGGCGCGCTGGGTGTAGGCTGGTGTTTGTGAGGACGCACTTCAGCACGTGCAGCTACTAATTAGATGGCACAATCGCAAGCTTTGCCTCACACGTCTCTGGAGCAGTCTCCAAAACAGTGTGGGCTGAAAATCCAGAGTGCAACATGGGAAGGCTGACATGACTGTGGTCCCCGCAGCCCTGGTGGCCGCCTCAGACTGGAAGTGACCTTCCCCACCTGCTGACAGGTACCTGTTCTTCACATGCACCTAGCGCACAGGACAAGGTCAGGGCATCCAGAAGAGATCACGAAACCTCTAACACTGGGTTTTGCAAATGGACAAAACTGGGCCATGAAAGGGTGAGGGTGTAGGGACGTCTGATCCCAGATCAGTCAGGTCCTGACTAGATACCGTCATTGCTCATGCAGCTATCCACTCGTTTAGCAGGATTTACTGAATATTTTCCATGTACTGGATAAATGGTGACCGACCCTATCCCTGACCCTGTCTTCAAGGAGCTTCCAATTTACTCTATGTGACTATGGATGCTGTGTCACGTTGAACTGGTTTTCTTGCTAACCCTGCCCTCCTATGACACAAAAGGTGGTATTTCGTGTGTTCAGCACATTGTGAGCTTTAAAGAGATGTGTTAAACACACATGTAGGGGCTGGGGCTATAGCTCAGTGGTAGCACATGCTCAGCATGCAGGGGGCCCTGGGTTCCAGCTCCAGCACCCAAAGAGAAGTGTGCACAGTTTTTGAATTTTATGATAATGTATGACTTTAAAAAATAGAATGCTATAGAAGTTTGTGAAGTAAACCTCCCCATTTTCCATTCTTTCCTTTAAATCTCAGTCCCTTAGAGGTGGTTACCATGAACAGTTTGAAAATATTCTTCCAGGGCATCTCCCTGCAAACCACAGAGTTGGAGACACATGATTCTATTGGTTCACATGGGTGACCCTCTTACCTACGGGATGCCAGTCCACATAGACAGTTCTGTGGCTTGCTTTTTTCACTTCATATTGTATTGTGTATACTTTTATGTATCAATATACAGGTCTACTTCATTTGCTTTTATTAGCTACTTAGTGTTTACTTTGGGAATATAGTTAATCAGCCCCTCTTTGATGGAAATTTATATGCAGTCGACTTTTAAAAGCGGTCAAGGAGCTTTTTTAGAATTTGTCAGATCCTAACTTGGTAGATTGATTGCTTCCTCTTAAGGTTGAGGAAATGAGGGTGCATCTCTTAGTCCTGAATTTACCCTTGGTTGCAATTGGATTGTTGGTTTTACATTTTCAAGGATTTTAGCATTTGCAGTTTTGAAATGTTTATTCAATCAACCTATTTTTTTGAGTACCTTTTTTCATCCTCAGCACAGTTCCAAGCACCGAGAACACAGTAATGAACTGTTAAACACTAATTAGAGATAACAGACAATACATGCAAAGTTCAATGTCAGGCAGTGGTAAATGTTAAGAATAAAAATGAAGCAGGGGGATGGAGAGAGTCCTTTTTGTCGGGGAATGGGATTCTGGGGTAGAGAGCTTGATCCGGCTTGAACAAAGTAAGGGGCGAGCCATGCCATAGAAAGAGCAGTTGCAAAGGTCCTGAGGCATGTCCACGTTTCTGGGCTTAGCATTCTGCTTGTATTTCAATGGAGCCAGATCACCAGCAGCCCTTTCATCTGCTGCATACTCTTTTCTGAATTTCTTGTATTGATTCAGTGTTTAGTTGGAAGATTAGTTTTCAAACAGGGCCCACAGGTATTCTTTTGCTTCTATAAGCAAACAAATGGTGTATAAAATCATAGAATCATGTCTTTCCCCCTCATAATTCTATCAGACATTGGTCCATTGTGTTCTGGTATTGACTGCTACTCTGGAAAAGTCTGAGGCTCGCCTGATCATTTCCTCTTTGTAGATGGCTTGCTTTCTACTCTCCCTCCCTGACCCCTGTAATTTTTATTTTCATTCTTTTGACTTGTCATTGATAGAATTATTTTTAAGCACTGAAAGCTTTGTAACTTCTCTGTGATATTTCTCACTGCAATTCACTCTGTTGGGTTTTCCTAGAAAATGGTAGTTCTTTTGATCAGAAGAAGGTTTATGTTTTCCTTTATTTTTCATAAAGAAATTTTCTTCCTGGTGTTCAGTTTTAAAAAGACCTATTCTATTTTCTATTCCAGGGACATCTCCCAGTTATGGCTTCCATAACTATTCATTTTAAATTGCTTTCTTTCCTTTCTTGATTTACCCATGAGTTTATCTTTAAAAATCTATAGGTAATTGACTACCTTCTAGAGCAATATTTGCTTGATTCTCATTTTAATATAGTTTTCAGGTCTGTAATGGTTTTATTCTCATCTCCAATTTATTTCCTGACTCTGCTAAATCAGTTTTGCTTTTTTTTTTTTTTTTTTTTTTTTTTTTTTTTTTTTTTTTTTTTGGTGGTGCTGGGGATTGAACCCAGGGCCTTGTGCATGCGAGGCAAGCACTCTACCAACTGAGCTATCTCCCCATTCCCCAGACTTTTTAATATTTTATTTGGAGACAGGGTCTTGCTGAGTTGCTTAGGCACTTGCTAAGTTGCTGAGGCTGGCTTTGAACTCATGATCCTCCTGCTTCAGCCTCCCACACAGTTGGGATTACAGGTGTGTGTGACTGTGCCTGGCTGCACTTGTTTTTTTTTAAAGGTTCATAATTTCTTTAACTTCTTTGAATGTATGGAGAAGAATGTATCTGAAAATTTCATGTATTTCTTGTGCTTTTTTTCTGAAATATTATTTATCTGCTTATAAACCTTTCTTTTCCTTTTCCTTTTTTTTTTTTTTTAAGTAACTAGGCAACGTAGAATCTGTGTATGTCGAAGGATTTGCAAATGGATGCAGTTCTGTCCAGAAACCTATTTGCCCAGGAATAAGGTGGAGACTGCTGTTTGGGGAAGACATTGAATTTAGATCAGATTTTTTTTTGTCTCATGAATATTTTTGCAACTCTGCAATGTCTTTTCTTCAAGCCATACCTCGTAGTGAGTGATCAGTTTACTTAGGTGACATGTCGCTGCTTCGTGCATATGTGTGTGTGTGTGCGCGCGCGTTTGTGTATCGGGATAGACAGATATTGGTGATTATTTATTACAACTCAGTTGACCTTGGTTAGCATCTATGAAGCAGGGTGGGGCCAAGTCATCTGTCAAGGTCATTGTGATTTCCCCTATCTTTTCCTATCTCTTGCCTCCAGACTGCTCTTCCATGTTATGTCTAAGTTTTAGGGTTTCATGGATAACAAAGATGCAGAGTGCACATGGAGCCACCATTGGTGTCCCTTCCTACATGACTGTGGGGTGAAACCAACCCCTCCACATAGATTATCCCATCACTTACCTGTTTCCCACTCCCAGTCCAACCCTGACCCCCCCTGTATTCTTTCCTTACTCGGAGAGAAGTTTGAAAACCAGTGGAGAACTGTAGAAGTACATAGCACCTTTTGGTGTTGTTCATTGATTTAATAAAACTTTTGCTGTTTTTGGCAGATGATTCTCATAGTCTGTGATATGAGACTCTTAGTTCTTTGCCACTTTCAGAGGAAATACACTTTTCTTTCTGATTTTTCATTCTTTAGATCATTTCTGCAGGTTTCAGGCAGATGGAAAACTTCCCTTTACCTTATCTTTGAGTGAATGAATCAATGAATCTTGCATTCCTATAATGATAGGAACTGTCAGATATTGTCTTTGACAAATTCATTCTATCTTTTTCTCTCTCATTTCTTAGGAATCTGTATGGCACAAAATTTTGTGAATGAGATGGTAAATGCTTTGCAGAGGTATTTGGAAAGGGTGTGGACATTATCCATCTCACACTGCCCCTCTCTGCCCACCTAGCTTGTGCCCGGTGAGGCTGACCTCTGTGCTTTGCTTCGGCTTGGCTTCCTTGCCCTTTGACTTCCCATTGGGCCTGTCAGTGGAAGACACAGCAGGAGAGCCAGGTCTGGGGAGAGTGAGGTCAACGCACTTACTGTATAGTCTCCCTTTTTGTAGGGCAGTGGGTGGGCAGCTGCTGCTTTTCTCTTCTGAGGGCCAGAAATCCTGCCTGAAGCCCACCCTACATCTCTCTCTGTAGTTCTCTCTCTGTCCTGCTTACCACTTCCTTCCTGTGCTCCTTTAGGATGAGGTGTGGCAGTGGCTCCTCCTGACACTGGGTTAGCCGGGGGATGCTTCCCCATCCTCGTTGACTTCCCTCAGTTGCCCACGGCTATGGGAAACAGTCCCCTTAAGAAGCTGGTCTCAATTATCTAGTCTGACTCTGCCACTTCTGTCCAGCTGGGGCCCTAACACACAGGGTGTATGGAGGCTGGAAGCATTTGAAGACTTATGGAAACATATTTCGTATTACTGGGATGGAACTTGGGAACTTTTGCTTGTTCCCACATTCTGACCACGGGTTTTCCAGGCCCCAGTATAGGAAAGAGATAATTGAGCATTGTTAGGAGCACATTTACAGTCTACTGACATGTTCATTTGCTTCATGTTGAAGATGTCATTCTTCTTATAATAAAAATTTCCCCTAATTTGATTCCTCAGAGGGAAGACCTGTCCCAGTTATGAGGCTTAATTAGAATTTTATTTTATTTCAGAAAATGTGGTTTTATTTTCTTTTGTTAAAGGAAGGAACTTTCTTAGTCAAAATTCTGCTTTTGTCATAGTATTTGACCTACTGTTTGAACAGAAGTGACAATTTAACCTTTCCATAGTGTACAAATGAATGCTTCCTAAATTGCTGCCCAGTCAATTAAATCTATACCATCTTATTTAATCGTCTTTTTCACAGATAGTGAAAAAGCATAAAATACAGTCTAATCAAAAGCTATTTTACAAGTTCTGAATAAATATGCTCTAAATTAAAGCTATTACTGTCCATCTATTTTAATCTAGTATTTCACACTTGGACGGTTAAGTTGTTGTTTAGGCTGCTTGTCCTACTTTTAGAACCTCCTTTTCTTTGTCAGTTCTGTTCTCTCATTTGTTCCTTCAACCTGCAATTATTTAGTACCTACTATGTGCTGGGCACTGCACTGGGTACCTGTAATACAAACATAAATAAAACGAAGTCCCTGACGTCACAGGGGCCACATTCTAGGGAGGATAAATCATGACTGGTTAAGTAATCGTAACATGGTACTGTGTGTTGGTGCTAGGGGAAGGTTCCACGGGCTACTGTCTGAGAAGCACAGCAAGGAGGAGAGAGATTCTAAGAGGGGGTGAAATTCCAAGCTTATCTTTAGCCCCTGAGATTAAGTTAGCATCAAAGCACTGTGCTTAAGGTCTACAGTAGTTATCTTACCACTGGCTAAGCCACGTTCTAGAAAGAAAATCCAAGCCAATGCCAATATAAAAACTGGCTTGAAAAATTGACCTAAGCTTTGGATGTTTTTGTTAGCACTGCTGAGTCTGCGCGATGCTGCGCCCGCGGTCCTTGGTACAGCCGCATTATGGGGCTTGCCTGCCCCCTGGAGGAGCCAGAAGCTGTTTTTCAGATGACAGTGCAAAGTGGGATCAGTAGTGAGACAAAACAAAGAACAAAAAGCAAACAAAATGACAAAGAAGAACAAAGTGTTACCTACGTGTGTGGCTGTGCCACCATGGACCCTTTATTCTGTATAATTCATATGTACTAATAAATAAAAATAAAAGCGATAACAAAGAAGATTTGCTGGGCACTGCAAAACCTTATTAGACACCTGATTTGTTTGAGCATCTTTGCTAAAATCACATCGAAAGTCTCTGAACTGTTGAAAGGTATTCAAACCTGCCAAGCTGTAACTCTGATCCATTGCTAGAAGCACTAAAAAAGAGGGTCTGGAAGCTATTTTGAAGTCCCTCTAATGCCTGTCTTACCTCTTCTCTTCCAGAGGGAGGTGCACAGCTTTTAAAATTAAGGACATCACTAATAAAGTCTCGTTTCCTAAGGCAACCCCGCTCATGCTGCAGGGTGCACAGGGATCAGCTGGGATCCCAAATGCCTTGGTCTGGGTGGGGCTGGAGTTTCCAAGCTCCCAGCGAGGGTCTTATGAGATGCTGCAGCTGGTTGATGACCACACCTGGAACATCAGTGTTCACAGCACAGACCATGCAAGGCGGGGCAGAAAGCTAGAAGTGGGGTCTCCTCCTTTTTCACTTCCCCCAAACAAACCTCCTAGTAGGGGATTTTGCTGGTGAACTGGAATTTAGCAATCCGTGTGTCAAACAGGTAACTATACAAAGCAAAAACCCAGTTCATTTTATTCAGCATTACTTAGCAGTTCCATATGAATGGGTTAAGAAAAACAGATTTAAAAATAATTAAAGCAGGATGAGGGATGTGTAAAAGTGTTTATAAGGTAGATAAAAGTAATTTTATCTTTTAAAATATGAATCTGAAAATTTTTGTGGACATAAATTATTTAAAATCTGAGCATATTTTTCCTTGGCTAGTTTTTTACTATTAAAAAATAACCTGCTGAATTATCTATCTAATTATCTGTAACCTCATATGCCTGCAAATAAGTAAGAAAGCACTTGGTATAATTGTTAAGTTGTAATTACATGAATATGATGGATGACTAGGATGTGCTAGAACAGGAAGCTTATGATGTTCTGTTTTCTGAACATGATCAGCTGTTTTAGTCAGCTGTTTTGCTGCTGTGACTAAATGATCTGACCAGCACAACTGTAAGGAGGAAAGGTTTATTTGAGGGCTCATGGTTTCAGAGGTCTTAGGACACAGAAGGCCAGTTCCATTCCTTGGGTCTCAAGGTGAGGCTGAACATCATGGCAGAAGAATGTGCAGAGGAAAGCAGCTCACATCATCAGGAAGCACAGAGCATCTCCACTCTCCAGGTACAAAATATATACCCAAAGCTGTGCCTCAGTTCCCACCTCCTCCAGCCACACCTACCACTTCAGTTACCACTCAGTTAATCCCTATCAGGGGATTAACTCACTGATTGCGTTAAGATTCTCACAACCCAATCCTTTCTCCTTCAAACCTTCTTGCATTGTCTCACTTGTGAATTTTTGGGGGACACCACATCTAAACCATAACATCAATGAATGTGGGGAGCCTTCCTACTATGTGCAAGGGAAAGAGCCTACTATATAAAGGATAATTCAAGCATGTTATAGTTTTAAGTTGTGTTTTCATTTATGTAAGAGGAGATTCATGCCAGGCGCAGTGGGACACATCTGTAATCCCAGCAACTTGGGCAGCTGGGGCAGGAGGATTGTGAGTTCAAAGCCAGCCTCAGCAGATTAAGTGAGGCACTTCGCAATTCAGCCAGATCGTGTCTCTAAATAAAATATAAAATAAGAGCTGGGGATGTGGCTCAGTGGTTAACCACCCCTGGGTTCAATTCCCAAGTACCAAAAAAAAAAAAAAAAACAAAAACAAAAAAAAAGAGATGGGATTCAGGGATTCATTCCTCAATTTCCTCAAATTCTTTCATTTTCAATGTTTCAAGCTAAACTTATAAAGGCAATACATATTTGCATGGAGCCAAGTTCAGATATAGGTTCTTGATTGCTTAATGAAATGATGGCTCTTAGGATTTGGGCGAATTAAAACAGTTTCTCAGGGTGCCCCATGTGTCTTCCCCCAGTCCTGTCAGATATGATTAAAAGTGCTTCACTGTACCAGAGTGGTACGTGTCTGACTTCAGTACAGCAGGGTGGCAGTGACCCATGCTTGGGAGAACAAAAAACGTGTGTGTGTGTGTGTGTGTGTGTGTATGAAACTCTCTGCTTTAAAAAAAAATCATCTGAAGGTTTTTGTTTATTTTCTGACATTCTTTTTAGTTATGATACAGCACCAGGATCCACCTTGACATAATCACCAGAGCACGGAGCCCAACCCGCTCCGATTCAGTCCCCAGCACTTCCCCCCGCCTGCTCCCCTCCCCTCCCTCCACTCCACCAGTCCCTCTTGAATCCATTTACAGTTTCCTTTTTTTTTTTTTTAACACACCTGATGCTGGACCCACCCTGCCGCATCCACACACAGGGGGAAGTTCAGTCAGACCATTCCACCGCTCTTCCCTTTCCCATCCCCCTTTCTTCCTACTCCCTTTGTCTACTCCACCCTTCTTTCTTCTATTTTGATGAAACTCCCTCTCCCCTCTTTCCTTTCTTTTTATTGTGTTTTTTTACCACCTCCTTCTCCCTTATTTTGGATTAGCTTTTGTGTATCAGAGAAAACATTTGACCTTTGGCTTTTGGAGACTGGTTTATTTCACTTAACATGATAGTCTCCAGTGAAATTCTTTACTTTAAAAAGCTTCCTTCTTAAACGCCACCCTTCCAAGATGCATACCTCTGTCCTGTTTCGACACTTCCCCCTGAACTTTTTCCACATCCTTCTCTTGGGAATTAGAAAAGGATTCCTAAGAGCAAGATCCTTGGACACTTGTCAGACTCTGCCCCAATTTTCCCACTGCATGAGATTGGCTCAAGGTATTCAAGACTCTGTGGGTAACCAAAGCCAGAGTTTTTCTTTTTTGTAAAGCTGGGGATCAAACTCAGGGCCTCTTGCATGTTAGGCAAGTGCTCTACCATTGAACTCACTCCCAGCCCCCAGTTCTTTTAGTAGTTCATCTTACAAAATAGGGTATTGTCTATAGAGAGAGTATATATATACAATGTGTGTGTGTGTGTGTGTGTGTGTGCGCGCGCGCAGAAATACACATAGCATAAAATTTAACATTTTAACTATTCACATAAGTGGCATAATTTGCCATGTTGCTCAACCATCCCACAGTGACCTGCCTCAGAGTCCTGAGAGAGAGAGGGGTTGGGATTTGTTTTTGCCTTTAGCTGTTTTCTGTTGCTATAACAGAATATCTGGCACTGGGTAATTTATAAAGGAACGAAGTGTGTTTTGGCTCATGATTTTGGAGACTGAGAGGTCCAAGAGCAGGCTCTGGCAGCTACCCTGTTTCTGGTGAGGGACTTCTTACTGCTTCATAGCACAGCGGAAGGAAAGAGCCACAGCAGCGGAACTCACTTTCTTAACACCCCACTCTCTTCAGAATGACCCATGAATGTTGTCCGTCCATGAGGGGAGCCCTCAGGGTCTCAGCGCCTGCTTCAGGCCCACCTCCCAATGCTCTGCATTGGGAATTCAGGATCCACCATTGAGCTTTTGGGGGGACACTTTCAAACCACCTCAGTGCTGCTAACAAAAGGAAACCATTGGGGGATTTAAGCAGAGAAGGTAGCGGTGGCTGTGAGGAATGGGCTGCAGGCGCAGAGAGGCTGCGGAGCTGGTTAGGAGGCCGTTCCATGCTGCTTGGTGAGATTCTGTGGTGCTTGAGTTGAGGGCCGTGGCAGCCCAGATGGAAGGAAGTGGTCAGATGTCCTGCAGTCTCTGAGGAGAACTCCAAACCCGGGTCCCTGGTGACAGCCCGATGTCGGTATCACACTGTCTCGTTGATGCTCTCATTGCTCCTCAGCCTTCTCGAGCCCTGGTCTCAGCCTAGCATGGCAGCCATATTGTCAGCCAATGTAGGAGCTAACCGGCCCCTCCGACTTTCTCCAGGCTGTGTGACATTAACCTAGACCGGAGTCGACTGCCTGTTTCTCTCCTCAGGTTTCATTATCTCGTGACCAGAAGCCGTGGACTCTGAAAGGTGAATTCTCTGTCAGGGAGATGTCAGTATATCACACCAAAGGTCAGAGGCCCCAGGGCCAGGATCTTTGGGGTCCACTATCCACATGTTTTTCAACACTAAGAGATTGCTTCAGATTCAGGAGGAAAGCAGTCATTTGTCATTTGCAATTTATGACTGTTCACTTCTTGAGCCACCAGCGGATGGCCTTTCATCTGGGCTGTGAAATATCATGACCGATTGGTTTTTTAAGGAGGGGGAATGCTCACACTTTCTAAACCAGCACATCCGGGAGCTGAAAGAGGAAGCTTTGCCTGTGAGGAATCAGCCCGTTGCTTAGCGTCGTGGATTTATGTTTGGTGAAAGTCAAAGTGATGTGTGTGTGTGTGTGTGTGTGTGTGTGTGTGTGTGTGTGTGTGTGTGTGTATGTGTGTGTGTGCATGCATTTGAGAAAGAGATCAGCTAAGGGCCTGGGAAGTGGGGGAACAGAGATGCAGGAGACCGAAGAGAAGAGAAAAAAGCAGAGGCTTTCTCTGCTGAGAGCAGCTTTTCTGTGGGTCTCAGGACATCAAGTGAGCAGTGCCCATGGTTGGCAGCCAGGGAGTGGCAGCCGAGTTGATGAGAAAGGAATATGTTTGAAGATTGGCTCACAGAGAAGCGTTTCTGGTGGATTCTGTGTGTACTGTGGCAGGGAGAGAGGACTCAGGAAGAAGGCCAAGGTGTTTGGCTTGAGTGGCAGGTAAACGATGTGCCATTTACTCAGAGAGGGAACTCCTGTTTGGGGGAGGGGAGGCAAGGTTGGGTCTGGGCCAGGTTTTGTTTGAGATGCTTGTTAACATCCAAATAGAAATGTCAGGCAGGCGATCAGCTGTGTGAGTCCCGTGTCCAGGGAGGATAAGTGGTCAACTGGGGAGCCTTCAGGCCATCAGTGATGTTTAAGGCCATGGGAATAGATGAGGTCACTTTGGTAGAGTGACAGAGACAAGACTCCAGGTGATAGTCAAAGTTTTCCAATGTTCAGTAATCAGTAGTTTTCATCTCGGGCTGGGGAGATAGCTCGGTTGGTAGAGTGACTGCCTCCCAAGCACAAGGCCCTGGGTTCAATACTCAGCACCGCAAAAAAAAAAGTTTTCATCTCCTTTATTAATCTGGCCATTTTCGTAAATATCTCTTCTGACTATTTAAAAATCTCATTTAAAAGCATACATATGGCATATATATATAAATAATGTGCAGATCTCAAGAGAAGGTGGGAATAATGGGTTTTGCATACCTATGCCCGTTCAAAATGAAGCCCTTTAGTAGACCAGAGGTAGAACAATTTATGCACTAAAACCCTACAGCAAACATAATACTTAAGGGAAAACAGTCCCTTCAAAGGGACTGATGTTTAATCCCATGTATTGCTACAGAAAATTGTCCTATGAGAAGCAAGCAAGCGAAGGTCTTGCACACACAGGACACCCTAATGAAAAGATGCTGGTGCTCAATCTCACTCTGCTCTCTGCTGACCTCCAAATGCACGTTTCATCTCCTAAACGTGGAAAAATATTACATGATGGACCCTTTGGTATGAGGAAGAGGGACTACTTAGGAGACCAGGTTAAACCAAAGTAATCAGAATTATTTTCTTTTGTTTTTAAAAAGCTAACATGTAAGAATTCTTTATATATACAGGGTACAGTGTGATATTTTAATACAGACATATAATGCGTAATCATAAAATCTGGGTAATTAGCCTATTGAGTACTTCAAACATTTATATATTGTTTCTTTGTGGCGAGAACTTTAAAAATGCTCTCCCATTTTTAAATGGATGATAAATAGTGCTTACCGAGAGCACCCTATGGTGCTAAGGAGCTCTGACACTATTTCTCCTGTCTGCTGTAGTTGTACCAGGTGACCAACCTCTCCCAATCCCCATTCCCCTGCAGTCCCAGCCTCTCTACTTCCAAAGGACCATCTCTTTTAGCTTCCATGCATGAGTGAGGACTTCTGCTATTTGCCTTTCTGTGGTAAGCAGAATTTTGAAACTGCTTTACTGCGATATAATTGAAGCAGTGTGCAGAGAACCTACATACAGCATACAGTTCAGTGACTTTCAGTGTATTTAGAGTTGTGTACGATCATCCCAATCAACTTTGGAACACCTTTATTAATCCAAGAGGATACCTCCTGCCCTGGCTTGTTAACTGTCACCCCTTAATCCCCCAATTCTCCAGGCCAGAGTGCTATTAATTCATTTTCTCTCTAGTCCTCCCTATTCTGGACATTTTATATAAATGAAAATTATGCAATATATAGTACTGTGTGTCTGGCTTTTTCACTCAGCATCAAGTTTCCAGGGTTTATTCACATTGTAGCATGTGTCAGATTTCATTTCCTTTTATTGCTGAATAATATTCCATTGTTAGGCATTTAACACTTGGCAGAGATGTGAATCAGCTCTAGGCAAAATCATGTCATCCTTGATTATCAATCATAAAATTTTATTCTAACTAAAGTATGCTGTTCCATTAAAAAACTTTTTAATAGAAAATATTTATATAAAACAATTGTATATTAATACAAATAAAATGAACTCACAAGGGAAGAAAACTTTTAGAAGAATGAGTTTATTTCAACAGTGTTATCAGTGACTTGATATATAAATCCCAGCAAAATCTCTTTCGAATGTAATGGGAAGTGCCTCTTCTGGATGAATCTCAATTTAGAAATTAAACTCTCATCTGTTCTCTGTATTTTCTACGGGCTAGGAGGGTATGGGCCCAGGTGAATGAATGAACGAGCTCTTATATTCTTGTCTGAACAGAACCCAGATGTGACATCACAAACACTTTCTACCTCTGTTGTTTGTAGCAGTCTCACTTCTCTCCCCCTCGTTTGTGGGCTGACTCCATACTTCATTCTACTGCTCTTGGTCCCCAAAGTCCATGCCCCCGTTTGCCATTTGCATTTGTCCTTTCAGGTGTCTGCTCCTTTGGGGTCTCGCATTCTCATTAGCAGAAGCCTCCAGATCAGCAGCCAGGCTGGGTTACCAGGGAACAGCTGGACAAGGCTGGTGACCCCAAGGAGAACTGTAACGGCCCAAAGAAGAAGCCTAACAGGGATTGTCAGTCAGGTAGATTCTCTGCGTGCGAGCCCAGCTCTGACTCTGCAGGGAAGAAACGCTTGGGAAGGACGTGAGGATATCTAAAGCACAGAAGGGAGAGCTGAAGCACAGTCTTCGGAAAGGACAGAAGCCAGGGCTGCTCCAGATCTCCAAGCACAGAGTCCAGTGGAGTCTCCTCCCAGGCCTGCCATTGGGATGAGCAACTTCCAACCACATTCAGATTTTGAGCCACTCAATTCAAGATTCATAGTTCCTCCCTGGAATCAGAGGAAGAGTGGAGGAGACAGAGAGAAATAGAAGAAGGAAATATGGGCTGTGTTGCCAGACGAGAGAGGGATGATGGATAGATCAAAGGAACAGCTGTCCCCAAAGAAGGACATAGACTCTATTCTACCGACTCCAAGGGTGACCCAAGGGAATTCCTGTGGGTGAAGCCAAGAATTTCCTTAAGAGTTACTTTTGGATTTTCTCTAATATATAAAGACATGGATGATCCAGGTCCAAAGTTTTATCCCAGAAAGCCTGGATCAGTGAATTTATCCTAAGAACAGAACCAACCAATCAACCAAAGCCTTTTAAACACATGAAACAAGAAAGTTATAACTCAGGATAAGTTAGCCGTAAAATATAAATGAATGAGGTACTATATACATGGAATTGGTTGGGAACATCTTTTTATAAAATGATGGCTTTGGGTTTAGAGTAATTGAGCGACCCATCTCTTTGCCAATAACTAGAGAGAAAAATTTAGAAACTCACTGCTAATCTGTTATAAAACTATCGTTTGCGCATAGAGGAAAATTTGGTTTGCTTTTCTTTCTAGCAGGAGGGCTTACAATCAGCTCTTGCAAAAGAGGAAGGGCTACAACATATGCTTATTTTATCCAGTAATATCATGGTATCTATTACGTGTAACTCAGATTTTCAATCAGAGCATTAGCTGGGGCTTAATCATAGATGGGGGAGAGTAGTTATGTGTCTCTGGGCAAAGGCAGAGACAGATGTATGAAAAGGGAAATCCATGGTCTGAGGGAGGACTGTCTAAGCAAGCCCCAAGGGGGTGTGTTGTGAGGGAAGGCACTGCAGTTCTCCAGGGGCTTCTGGGAGGCCGTGATTTCAGGTGTGGAGGGTGTGTGAGGCACAGAGGCACTTCCCTGTCATGGCGCTTCCATCCCCCTCTTAGTTGGACCTGGTGGACCTCAGGATGATCCTCAGCGAATCTTAAGGCTTATTCATCTCCAGACCTTGACTTTGCTGGTGACACTAAGATGCAGGTTCCATGCATCAACAGCTGGGGACTGTCTCGATACTCTCAGAACTTAGGTCATTATTTTTGTTCCTTGAATAAAAGGTTTGTAGGGTGGAAAAGCATGAACCAGAAATCAGAGATAATACTGTTGCCTGAAGTCTGCCTAGTAATGCAGAGGAAGTCAAAAACCTCACCAATGTGGTAAGTTTATAAATAGATCTATATTTGGGGTAAAGATTGTCCCCTTGTCACCATTAGGTATGATTTTAGTTGTAGGTTTTTTCATAGATGCCCTTTTTACCAAATTCAGTATGTTTCTTGCTTTTCCTTGTTTGCAGACAGTGGTTTTTTTTCCCCTAATTTTTAAATTTAAATGAATAAGTGTTATATTTACTAAATGCACTTTTCTAGATCCAGTGAGACAACATGGAGTCTATTTGCTAATATTTTATAAAGGCTTTTATATCTATGTTCATGAAAGCTATTGCCTGTGATTTTCTGTAACACTCTTGTCAGGTTCTGGTGTCCGTGGTATGTTGGCATCATGAAGCCAGCAGGGAAGGGAGTCTTCCTTCTCTAGTTTCTTAAAGAGTCCACTTAGGTGGGGGTGTTACTGTTTCTTCTTTAACTGTATGATGGAATTCAATAGCAAAAAGGTCCCAATTGACTTTTTCTTGGTTGGAAGAATATAAATGCAATTTTCATCTCTGTAGTAGCTACAGGTGTACTCAGATTTCAAAATTTCATGTTAGTGTTATTGAGTTGCTTTTTCCAAGAAATCTGTCCATATTATCTAAGTTGCTAAATTTGACATAAAAATTTTCATAATAATCTGTTATCCTTTTAATATGGCTATGAAGCTATACTGATGTCCCTTCTTTCATTCCTTTTTATTAGTTTTTTTAGATATAACTAATTTTATCAATTTTCCGAAGGTACCAACTTCCATTTTTATTGATCACTCTATTGTTTGTTTTCCATTTCATTGATTTCCATTTTTTTTTCTTTTTCATTTCCTTTCTTATATGCATTTTGGGTTTAATTTGTTCTTTTGCATCTTAAAATGAAAACTTAGGCTATCGATTTGCACAACTGTGGATTTGTTGTGATTTTGTTCTCATTTAGTGTGAAACATTTAAAAGTTTCTGTTGTGATTCCTTTTAGACTTAGGAGATACCATTTGATATCTTTTTTCCTCTCCTGCAGAAAAATCCTTTAGCATGTTTCTGTGTAACATGTTTGTGCTAGCGACAAGTTACCTTTTTCTGAAGACTGTTATACTAACAAGCAGTTAATTACTGGTGACTTCCCTTAAGTTGGTTGAAGGTTATTTTAGAATTTGTAAGGAGGTGTTACCCTTTGGCTTAGGGAACACTTACTTCTTAGTATGACTCCCTGGGATTTTAGTGGGATGTCCAAGGTGTTTAACAAGCCCCTTTATGTAGGTACTTGGCAATAATATATTTAAGCAGATTGTGGGGCGGGGGAGTATCTTCTAAGAAAATCTTGCATGCTTCCTATTCTGTATGGACTCTGGGCCTGGTATGTTTGTTTTAATCATATCTATATACATGTATGAATAAATATTCATGAGAATATAAATAAAGGAAAAAATATGAATAGAGAAACTCCCATGTCTTGAATTCAGCTCCTTGTTGAATAGAAATAACATATTCAAATTTAATGGATGAGCATAAGCCCTATGTTCTTTCTTTATTTATTTTTATTGTTTGTTCTACTTAGTTACACATGATAGCAGAATGCATTTTGATTCACTGTACACAATGGGGTACAATTTTTCATTTCTCTGGATGTACACAATGTACAGTCACCTTTTGTGTGATCATACAGGTACATAGGGTAATGATGTCTGTCACATTCCACCATCTTTCCTTTCCCCAGCCCCTCCCCTCCCCTCATTTCCCTCTACACAATCCAGCATTCCTCCATTCTTCACTTACACCCTCCCCGCCCTGCCCCGTTAGTTATCAGCATCTACCTATCAGAGAAATCATTTGATCTTTGGTTTTTTGGGATTGGCTTATTTCACTTAGTATAATATTCTCCAACTCCATCCATTTACCTGCAATGCCATAATTTTATTCTTCTTTATGGCTGAGTAATACTCCATTGTGTATATATACCAGTTAACCCTATGCTCTTTTAAGCACTTTGTTTTACTTGTAACATTTCCACATATCTTAAGACTTTCATCTATTAAAAAGCATGAGGATACGGAAATTTTCTTTCGAAAACTGTACCTATATCTTTCTAGCAGTGGTCATCAAGTTATCAATTTTAGTGGCTACATATTGATAGGCTAAATGCTACTCTGGTAATCTAATAATGGGAAAAGCTCTAAATCACCAAAAACATCCCCCCATACTTTGGCCATTGTTGACTTACCTGCTAATTTTTTATTTTTAAGCACCTTTTCTTTTTACTACATATTGACAAAATGTCTTATTACAACATTGGCTTGATTAGAAGCACAGAACAGCTCGACTTCAGCATGTCAGTCATCCGGGGCAAAGTTCACCCTTAGCACCCAGGCATCATCGTTTCAATTTAATACATGAGGACAGCGTGTAGTTCACAGGACCCAATTCAGTTCTCCTTGCCAGCAACATTTTGCCAGCAGTCTTTGCTCAGTCAATACTTTCTCTTCCCAGTCTCACCGGGACACAAGTGGCATTTTGTACTCCCCCTTTCCAGTTCCAGTACTGTTTAACACTTTCCTATGCCTTGTGTCCCTGTCACGACTGTCTTCACTTTTACCCTGTCTGTAGAGACATTCGGAATGACAAAGGAAGACTCTGGATTAATGGGAATCCTCAAAGCATTTAAGTCAACCTGCCCTCCTAAATTTCTTAAGAAAATATTCAAGAAGAGACCCAAAAGATGAAATTTTTTAGTACATAAAATTGAGACAAATGAACTTTTGCCATGCTCTGGAAGGAATTCCCACTAATTATGGAGTTGGGCAGAAGAAAGCAGTCAGTGTCCTGTCCATGCTTTTTGCTTTGGGAAAGACTAACTTCACATTCTGGAAAGAGGGAGAGAGAGATTCCCTCCTCCCTCCCTCTCTGCTCCATCACCTGTACCATTCAAAAAACTGGGCAGCTTCATCTCTGTTCATTTCAGGGCATACATTCTACAACTACTGTGCCAAGAAAACAAGAAGAACATAGAGAGGAATTACTCTTTATCTATTGTGGTCTTGGTGTTCAGCCATGAGAAAAGTAGAGGACGACAGGGGTTCATGGTGGTACCTTATTGAGACAGTGATTGTGGGAGGGAAGAGCAAGTTTCCATGGACAATGATGAATTCAGTTTTGTACCTGCTCAATCTGAGGCTCAGACCGTTAAGATTAGAGGTGCTGTCATTTCGTTATAATCTTTAAGACATTTCAAATAGACGCCAGGGAAACAACTGGGAGCATCTTGGACATGTGATCAGAGTTCAAGACAGAATTGCTAGGGATTTGTAAAGCATAGAGTAGTGGGAGCCATAGATATAGAAAAGCAAAAAGAATAAATCACCGTGGAGAATCAACGTCTTAAGCACAGGCAAAGCAAAAGAAACAAGGGGAGGGGGACGTAGAAGGAGAGATGGAAAGAAGTCAAGGACAGAATGAGGCGTCACGGAGAACCGCTTTCCTTATTTTTGAGGATTGAGAGACATTCTTCTCTCATTTTTTTTCTACATTTCCACAATAAATACACAAGCAGGTTTTACACAAGCAGGAATTTCCTTACAAAGACCCTCCTTGAGAAAAAAGTGGCAAAAATGGGATTATCTTTTATAGATTCAAGTCTTAGCAGGGAGCATTTACTAGATACTACATACTTAAAAGATTTTGGCTCTTTTCATTGCTGTGAATTATTTCTCAAACATCCATCCAGTGTCCACTCTTAATTTTCATTCCTCATAAAGTCCCTGAAATACAGATGGCACCCGTCTCATTTCAGAATGGACCAAACGCATTATCTCCATTTCTCATTGTTCACCATAGTTAACACTCAAGGTAAGATAAGCAAAGCAGAGGAGAAGGTTGGGTTTCATTTATAATCACGAAGATTTTCAAACAGATTGCCATTTCTCAGGACACATACTTATCTAGGAGAAGTGATCAATGGGCTCTTCCCAGTGCCCAACAGAGACAAGGTACAGACAGAGGAAATTAAAGCTCTGCAAAGAGGAAATGATTGTTAGCCAACTGTTATAGTGGCTTTTCTTCCTGACCAGAGGTAAGTCAAAATTTAATTAGACGGCTGATGGTTTTGGCTTGATAAGTGTAATGGATGGTAAGTCATAGATGGCTTGAAATGGATAGTTTTTTGTTTTCAGTGAGTAATAACATGTTTGCTTTGAAATATTTTATCTCAATATAAGATTCAATGTGTAAAGCTGTCCACCCATCTCTGAGGAGAGAACACTGAGAAATGCAATATGGTAGCAGCAGAAGATATATAAACTATATTTTTTCCAAGGAGGAATCTGTATGTGCCGGGAGCCCCTCCAGGTGCCACGTCTCTGGTTACTGGAGACAAAGTCTCCATTTGTCTGGACCTTCATTAGCTTTCCACTTGCTGCTTTTTCCCAGGAATATCC
The DNA here is from genome assembly GCF_902686455.1 of Sciurus vulgaris. Taxonomy (NCBI): domain Eukaryota; kingdom Metazoa; phylum Chordata; class Mammalia; order Rodentia; family Sciuridae; genus Sciurus; species Sciurus vulgaris. The sequence continues at coordinate 66,806,674 of NC_136476.1, forward strand.
CACACCACATATTGCCGAGCCGTGGCTACGAAGGGCTTCTTCGTGTTGAGAGTGCTAACTTAAAAGGAAAGCCTTTCATTTTGGAGCTGTGCCCGGGTAGAGGAGAGACAGTCTTGAAGACAGTCGTTTCAGAAGCACGAAGAGCAAAGCAAGAGACGTGTGGGATGAGAAGGGGAAAGTGTATCACAAGAAGCCGCAAGAAGAGCTCCACGTGTCCCCTTCACCAGCCAGATGGCCAGAGTCTCTTCTGAGCCTCGGACGTGGGCCTTGTCTTTACCAGGAGTGACGGCTTCACAGTGATGGGAAGATTCTTGTGTCAGGGTTATTTTAAATTCCATTGATATTTATTCTGGAAACTAACCAGTTTTTATTGATGACTCACATTTGCTTTATGGTCCACCAAGATGCCCAGGTGCTTCTGGCTGCACCTGGGTCTGCAAAGTCAGCTTCCTCTCACCTGGGATTTATGTGGTTTGGTTTTGAGTCAAATGGTGCAGATTATATTTAAACGCTTTTCTCTAGTAATGCAACCCAGGCACGCGCAGAGACAGCCCCTGGCTCAGCTGCACCTGGGTCCATTTTTTATCACCGGTGGTCACAGCAGGACAGAAATGGGTGCCTAGACTTGTAGTGTCTCACCTGCTCCCAACATGTGGCTGTTCCACAGCAGGTGAATGGTCCACGTGTAGCTTTAAGTCTCACCGCTCGACCCTGTCTTCGAACATTACCTCAGAGGAAGATGTCGACTGTGTGCTAAGACTAAGTACTATCAGGACGTAGAGCAGAAGTCAAACTTTCTTCATGCACATGTCGCTTTGGCGGTTAGGTGAAGTGTATGGCCTCCTTAAAAAAATCCTACAAATATGTAGGATTATAAATTTAAAAAACAATCATATTGACATGTAGGTATTAATGTTTTCTAAAAAATAACCTATGGTGTGGTAAGGCATGTGGTTTTTATTCATGCACTAAATACAAAGCCTAACAGAGGATCAGATAGCTAAAAGTTGTGATGTGGTTAACAGCTATTTCAACATATCTGCAGCAAGTATAATAGAATACGGAAGAGGCTTTGGCTTCTATGGGTGATAAAGTCACTGGTGCTGCTAATCCTGCTGTGGTTTGTTGTCTACATTCATTATTGAAAGAAAAGCTAAATATCAGTTAGAGATTAGTGAAAATATGTAGTTTTTTTCCTATCCAAGTTCATAGATCCCTGAATTCTGTCTCAGGTTAAGAATCCCAGAATTGGGGGCTGAGGTTGTGGCTCAGTGATAGAGCTCTTGCCGAGCATGGGTGAGGCACTGGGTTTGATCCTCAACATCACATAAAACTAAGTAAATAAAATAAAGGTATCATGTCCATCTACAAGGACAACAACAAAAAATTTTCAAAAAAGAATCCTAGATTTAAACAATAAAGAAAATGGGAAAAAAGAGAAGAACAAGAGAAAACCTTATTTTTCAACGTCCATTTATCAGAAATGTTAATTTATTTCAAACCAATAACAATAATGTATCCCAGCTTAGCAATTAGCACAACTTTTTGCATATAATCATCTCCCAATAAATATCTATTGACAGGACTAAGAAAAACATTGCAATTCACCCATTGACATGTCTTGGTCTTCCACTGGATCTGAGCTCTTCAAGGGCATATTAATAGCAGTGTGGCCCAGAAACCTTGTAAATGTTTGTTAAATAAAAAAATTAATGCCATTCATATTATGAATTACATGTGTAATTTATATCCAAATGTTATGTTGTAATTTTATGTACAATTAAAATAGAATGCTTGGATTAAGTCAGAACATCTTCAAAATGTCACCTGCATAGCTTTGTAAGAGAGAAATTCTGGCATAATTCTGTTTTATAGCCCCCACTTATTATATGTCAGAGGTATACTGACATTTAACACTCACAGTAAGCTTGCAGGTGTGCATGATCCCTGTCAACAATGCAATTCAAATGCCATTGAGGGTGATCCATGCAGTGATCATGCAGTCATCCATGGGGTCATCATGCAGTGATTCATGGCAGGCATTGTGCTAAGTGCAACGGCACATTGTGGTAGAAATGAGAGACGGTTCTTGCCTGTGATGGCATATGGTCCAGTAGGGTGGAACAACATGGATAAGCCTAGTTATGAGACAAAGCATACAAGGGCAGAATGAGGGATATGAGTGGCAAAAGACACTGAGGTCATATGGGTATTTTTTTTTCTGGAAATGGAAGACTTTTCAAATTGTTGAAGAAAACTAGGTTGAGATTTGAATTGTAGACCTAAGTGTTTTAGACTTTTATATAGATGGTTCTTACGTAGAAGGTACCACTGCTACCTTCCAACTACCTCCCAATTCCTTGTCTCACTCCAAATCATGGTATCTGAGATGATAATGGCTTTGTAGGAAACTCTTGGAATCTTGATGTTTTCAGGTTAAGTTTAAGAACCCCCTTCTCCCCATCCCCAATGGAAGGATTGCTCAAAGAACTCGGGCAACTGTGGATTTCTGCATATAAGTGCCATCTGTTACCAACCCGACAAGGCTATTCTGAAGCTCTGCTTTGCTGTTCGACTCAGTGGTGAAACATCATAGTAGGTGTTCATAGTAATTTTACCAAATCAAAAATTTAAGACAACGACACAATTTAATCTGACTTTGTTCTCTTGGATTACTCAAAGCAATTAAGAAGCTATCATCTGTGCCATGCACCCAGACTGAGAACTCTGAGAAGCTCCCTGATTGATACTGAACCCTGGCAGCTTAATGTAGCTCAAATCATTCATTTGTAAACTCTTAGTAACCAGAGTGTTAGCCATAAGAATGATATAAAGGGAACCATTCCTGAGAATATTTTCTGTGTTAATGTTTCTGAATTACTTTGCTTTGTTCACACTAGGAAAAATGTCTTGTATACGGGTCACTAGATAATCAGTCACATCTTCTACTGAAAATACATTTCTCATAGAATTGTCTGTACACTTTTGACCTTTGAATGCATAGAGTAATGGAATATTTGAATAGGAAGGGGCTTAAAAGTTCTCCAACGCAAGTGCTTTATTTTTATAAATGAAGACCCTGAGACCTAGAGAAAGAAAAGACTTGCCTAACGTCAAATTATTTGTTACTAATAGATCTGGGATAGGACCCAGGCCAGTGCATTTGCTCCCACATGTGGGTAGATTTTACAGGGTACTTGATTTTTAATTTATTTTTGGAGTACTGTATGCTGTATGGTAACATTAATTCTCTGTCATGTTCCTGGGCCTTCTGACCAAGTAGCATTTTGTATTTTGAACTAAGTGGGGAAGTAATCTCATTGATGAAGCATCCTTTCCTTTCCTCTGACTTCTTGCCTTTGTTTCTGAATTTATTTCCTGTGGTGGATTGAATAGACCATTCTCCAAAAAGATATATTTATGTCCTAACCCTCAGAACCTGTGAATGTCACTGTATTTGGTAAAAGGGCCTTTGCAGGTATAAATCAAGATGCAATCATTCTTGATTTAGGGTGGATCTAAGTCCAGTGTCATGTGTCCTCATAAGAGAAAGCCAGAAGGAGTTCTGAGACAGAGAGAGAGTCATAAGAGAAGGCCACCTGAAGACGGAAGCAGAGATTGAAGATCTGCAGCAACAAGCCAAGGAACCCAAAGGATTGCCCATGCCGCCAGAAGTCAGCAGAGAAGCCTGGAACAGATTCTCCCCAGAAACTCCAAAAGGAATCAGCCTGGCAGTTACCTTGATTTCAGACTTCTGGCCTTCAGAACTGTGAAAGTAAAGTTCTGTTTTGAGCCCCCAGTTTGTAGTAATTTGTTATAGCAGCTTTAGGAAACCAATACTCTTCCCGAACCCTTTTCCTTGGGCTGCTCTGTGGGCTATGGACTGTAGAGGTCAGGAGTGTGAGTGCTGAGGGGAACCAACTCACGTTGACATTTTTGCTCTCACAGTGGCTAGGTGCGTCACCCTGGGTTGGTTGGATTACTGTTCTGCACTCAGGTTTTTCACCTAAAAAATGGGTATAGTATGACCTATAATGTTTCAGGGAAATGCAGTGGTTTCATTTATCCATTCCAAGTTCCACAGTGGATCTCTGAAACCACAGATAGTACTGAATCCTGTTGTTTACTGTGTTTTCTATACAAACATAACTATGATCAAGTTTATGAATGAGGACAGTATGAGACTAACAACAATAATAAAATAGAAAACTTATAACAACATACTGTAATAAAGTCATGTGACTGCATGCCCTCTTTCTCTCAAAATATCTTAAGTCCTCATTGCACTGTAGTAAATTTCCAGACAGCCCTTGAGCATGAGTAACTGAAAACATGAAAAGCAAAGCCACAAGAAGGGAGGGCCATTGAACGTATGCAAAGGGCGCCTCGTAGGGCCTGGAACGCACTGCACGCTTCCAGATGTGAACTGCTACTGCGATGTGCCCAGTCTCCTTTGCTGGCTCCTTGGCTTGGATCAAGGAGACACCTACATATTTCCTAGGCAGATGAACAGTGGATGTGCTGCTGCTTGCACATCAAGCTCTTTGTGGGGAGGAAGGCTTCCGTGACATGTGGGCTCTTCCCTCTTATCTGCTGGGGGCTTCTCATAACCCTAAGGCCTTCAGAACTGATGGATCTCCTCAAGAACATCACTCTCTGCCATATCTAGGGTGGTGGTTCTCAGCTTTGGCTGCATGCTGGAAACACCTGCAGAGGTTTTGATGTGCCAATGCACAGGCCCCACTCCAGACTCACTGAATTTTTCATATGTGTGTGTATGTGTGCGCGCGTGTGTGTGTGTGTATATATATATATATATACACACACATATATATACACATACATACCTATACACACGTTTATAGTTATTGTTCTAAAGGACAAGATCAGTGTCCACAGTGAGGAGGACTTGGTTACATTTTAGTCCCCACCTCATTGGAGTTTCTGATCTGACACAGGAAGTAAGAAAGACAAGTGAGTTGTCACCTAGAGTGGAGGTTTGCCAACTGTGGTGAATAATCAACTTACAGAACATTTCTAATCTATCACAGCCCATGTTTTAGTAAAATCTAATAAAAGGTGAATTGCATATCCTATAAAATACTTGGCCAGTTCTCATCATTGAATGACTCAAAAATGAAATTTATTTATTTTTCAAAAATGAGATTTAAGATAATACTAAATAAAACCCATACATTTTTATTATTAGAATAAACAGAGATAAATTATTTTGTCAAATTGCTAAAATCAGATTAAATTTATTCTTACCATTTGATGTGGCAATCTCACTTCTGGTATTTACCTAAGAGAAATAGAAACACAAGCATAGAAAGAATTGCATGTGCATATTCATGGCAGCTACTTTTGTAACAGTCCTAAACTTGGAGGAATCCAAATGTCCATCAGCAGATGAATGGCTAAAGCAAACTATGACATATCTATACAACAAAATAGCACTTAGTAATAAAAGGCATAAATTACACACACAAAATGTGGATGCATCTTAATGCTATTATACTAAGTAGATAAGCTAGACTCCAAAGACTACAGTCTGTATGATCCATTTATGTGGATTCTAGAAATTGGTCACAGGGATTGACTGCAAAGGAGCAAGCAGACCTTTTTGCAGGGTTAGAAATGTTCTCTATTTTAACCATAGGGGAAAACTGTGACTATATATATTTGTCACTGAATTGTACACATAAAGTGGATGAATTTTATTGTGCATAAATGAAGCCAATTTTACATTTCCTATAAAGATTTCTAAACATGTCTTCTTGATTTCTGTACATATCTTGTTGCTGTTGAGTAATAAATAGTTTGGCACCAGTTCTTGGACCAAACTTTGTGAAGCATCGACCTGGAGGTGGGGCCCCCTGTGGGCTGACATGCAGAGTCTTGCTTTATCTTGGAGCCAGTGTCTTAGGAGGTTATTGTTAGAAACTCGAGAGCGAGGGGCAAGACAGAAGCCTGATCCTTCAAGATGGTCCTGCAGAGTTCAAAAGAACCGCTTGGGTGCATCATTGGAAACACCACATTGGATACTGCTTGAGTAAGGAGGAGGTCTTTGGACCCTCCTTTTAAATTTTGACCTCCCTAAGAAGGGGGCAGCAAGATCAAGCCTGAAGCAGAGGCTAGAACATACTTTATGGAAAATAGATGCTAGTAAATATTTATGGGTTGAATGAAAGTCTAATAAATGCTTTCTTCTGAAGAGCACACAATGGTTCAATTCATCAGGTTGCCAAGAAATTAGGCACTGCAGAGAAGATAATAAAAGGTTGAGACTCAAAGGAGAGGCAAATTCCATTGCAGCTTTTGTGATGCCAAATAATTCGTCATGATTGGTGATGGGAGTTTGAGACTGCAGTTGCTGTCATCATCTCTGCAAGATCCCATGATTTTCTACACCTGTCCTCCAGGGTCCCATGGGTCAGCAGGACCCTTCCACACCCACCCTCCCAAGGCTGTTCCCTTCACCAGCCCCAGCTCACTGGCTCCCCATCCTGGCCAGTTTTATGCCCAAGGTAATATTTTTAGTTCACAATCTAGAAAGATGCATTTTGAAATTTTGGAGTAGTTGGTGAAAGATCTTGGAATCAGCTGCAGGAAAATATACCTTGATGATTACAAAGTTTAGAAGAGTAAATCTTTGCTGGATGTTGGCTTAAAAAAATGGGCTCTGGAGATTCTCTCTCCCTTTCTCTTCTTTCACCAAAGGCCCATCTGATCTTCACTCCAAAATTTCATCTTTCAATCTCAAAGAATCCAGTTGGTTTTTTAATTGCTTCTTAATTTTGAAATTGTTTATTTTCCTTTAGTTTTATAGCTCCATACTCCTTAATCAGGAACACCCATCTAAAATTCAAGAGTAGTAATAGATACGCAGCTGTAATTGATCTCACATAAGCATGTAGGGTTCTCCCCTCTCTAAACTGAATTCAAAGATAAAACCAATATAAGGTGTGTGGAGACCTGGGATGGAATGTTCTGAATAATTAAATATATGTTTGCTCAATAAGTATAGCTTTCAAGTGTGTGAACTGCAAAAATTCTCTTCATGCGTGTTGTACACACTTGGGAACTGGCATGGTGTGATCACACCCTATACCATTCCGAGATGAAACAAGATCTTAGGGTTTTATATCATTTTTTCTGCAACAACAATTCTGCCCCATCTGACGTTTCTCTCACTTCAGTGTGGACCCCTGGCCACTTCTCAGCACGAGAATGGATGTGTATGTTTCAGAACAAAGGCTTTACAAATGGCTTTTAAGAGACTTCAGGAGAGGCCTGGAAATCTTGAAAGAAGCAGGAGGGTGGAAACTGAAGAGGGAATGGAAATCAGAAGAGGTTAAAACATTAGCACAGTACACAATATGCTAATGTTCTCCAGAGTCCTTGGATCTCTGAGACGTATGTGTGTTCTTACTCTGAATGTTACACACACACACACACACACACACATAAACACACACAGTGATTCCTATGTTGTGTGGCTAACTATCATCTGTCAGCCCAGAGGCAGAGTTAGAGAATGAGACTGGATCAGTATCTGACTGAATCCTGTAGTGGAAACATTCCTCCCCATTTTCTTTTGGATTCCACTGTGAATATTAACAACATCACTTCATGGATCCGGGAGGTAGAAGGAACCTTACTTAGAAACAGTCCTGTCTAATTTCCCATCAAATTTTGGAATTATCTCACTAGAATTCCAAATTCTGGTCTTTCTACCTCTACTTCAACAGATGCAGGAATGGGAGGGCCTAAGTCATAAGGACTCAGGTGCTCGGGTGTAGACGGGCTACCATTGGAAAGCCCTTTTACATCCAACTTGACATTCCTTCCCCACAATGTCCATTCTTTGCTCTTCGTTCAGACTTTTGTAAATAAGAAACTCAGAGAAATACGTTTAGTTCCCCTTCCTCCCGCTTCTTACAACACTCAGACGTGGGAAGAAATCCTCATATTGCAATGACCTGCACCTGCAACTTACATTCCCGTCTTGGCTGTTCTGGGGGAGAATTAACATTTTCCCTGAGTCTTCAAATCCACAAAGATGATACATCTCTCCTTTACTCCTCAGTATTATTTAGTTTGTTTCAACAATGCTTTTTTAAAGTTTTCCAGTGTGCAGGTTTTGTACGATTTTGTTAAATTTATCTCTCTGCATTTCATAGGTTTTAAAATTTGAGATATAATTCACATTTCATAATATTTACCACACTAAAATGTGTCAATGGTTGTTAGTATAGTCACAGTGTTGTACAAAAACTACCGTTCCTTAGCTTTCAAATGTTATTTTAAATTTCAGTTTCCTATTATTTATGTATAGTTGCTACTACACAGATATTCAATTGATTTTTGTATTTTTACTTTGTGTCTTGTTTCTGGGTAAGCATTATTAGCGCTAATAAGGAATTTAAAAAACATCCCATAGGATTTTCTACATAAACTATTGTGTCATCTTTGAAAAGGGCAGTTTTAATTCTTTTCTTATCCCTACCTTTCACTTTTTCATCTTAAACTGGTGAATGGTGGTGGCAAGAGCAGACATCCTCACCTTGCTCCTGATATTAGGAGGAATCACTCAATTTTTTTCTTTAGGTTTCATGTGGTCATCAGATTTTCAGAGAACCACTATTGATTTGGTTTATTGTTTTTCTTTCATTGATTTCCTTTTTATTATTCCTTCCTTCTGCTTACTTCAGGTTTAATTTGATTTTTTTCTGTTCCCATAAGATGGAAGCTGAGATCATTGATTTTAAACTTATCTTCTCTAATATTGACATTTTGTACTACAAATCCCCCAGTCATTGATTTTGACATGTTGCACTTTTGTTCGCATTTACTTTTATGCATTTTGTAGCTTACTTTGATTAGTTTTTTGACCCATGCATTATTTGCAAATGTATTGTTTAATTTTCAAATATTTGGGGGACTTTTTCAGATATTCTTTTAATATTGATTTATAGTTTAATTCTGTTATGGTCAAATTTCAGTCCTTAAGTTGATTCAGACATATTTTATGGATTAGAATCTAGTATCTTAGTGAATACTTTATGTATGCTTGGAATAAACACGTATTCTGCCAGTACTGCATAGTATGTTCCATAAAAATTATTTAGGTCAAGGTGATTGATAATGTTGTTCGAGTAGTCTATATCCATATTGATTTTATTTAGTTATTCTATCAATAATTATTGAGAAGGGAACATTGATAAAAACCAGTTACAATTTTGGATTTGTCTGTTTCTCTTTATTTCCCTGAGTTCTGGGTAAATGTTCTTTGGAGCTCTGTAGTTTGACGCATACACATTTAGTATTGCTGTGCTTTTTGTTGAATTTATTTCTTTATCTTTGTGAAATGTCCCCCTTTCCTTCCTGGTAATAATATTCCTTGCTTTAAAGTCTCCTTTATTTGATTTTAATATAACCACTTTAGCTTTCTTTAGGTTAGTGGTTTTAGGTTATATCTTTTCATTTTACTTTTAAGGTGTATCTGTCTTTATATCTCTATTAGGGGTTTTGGGCAAGCAAAATAAAATGATCTTGCTCTCTCTTTTTTTAATCCAATGGAGCAATCTCTGCCTTTTAATTGGGATATTTAGATTGTTAGTCATTGATGTGATTATCAATTTGGTTTGGTGTAAATATATCATTTTTGTTTTCTATTTGAACCATAAGTTTTTCTTTGTTTTTTTTTCTTTTCCTGCTTTCTTTTGCATTAACTGATGTATTTATTATTCTGTTTTATCTTCTGTATTAGTTTGTTAGCTATGTTTTACTTTTTTTCTTGTGGTTGTTCTAGTGTTTGTAACATACATTTTTAACCTATTGCATTCTATCTTCAAATAATATTATACCTCTTTAGAAATAATACAACACCTCAGATAATTATATTGCCAGTTCCCCCTCCTAAACTTTAATCTATTGTTGTCATCCATCCTATTTTTATGTATGATGCAAACCCCATACTACATTATTATTTTTCTCCAAGGATTTGATTATCTTCTAAAGATATTTATAAAATGAGAAAAAATCTTTTATTTATATATTCACATGGTTATAATTTCTGTCATTCTTCATCCCTTGTATAGATACATATTTCCATCTCATGTGTTTTGTTTCTACCCAAAGAACTTCCTTTAGCACGTCTTGTCATGCAGGTCTGTTGCCAATGAATTCTCTTAGCTTTGGTTTGTCTGAAAAGTATTTATTTTACCTTCATTTTTCAAAGATATTTTCAACATTAAGTAATTCTAAAATGGCTATTTTTTCCTTCTGGTATTTTAAAGATTGAATGTCACTGCCTTATTTTGTAGTTTCTGATGACATGTTAGTCATATCTATGATCCTCTCTATACATGTCTTTCTAAATGGTTTAAGATTTTCTCTTTACTACTGGGTTTCAATAATTTGGTCCTGATGCGCCTTGGCCTGGTTTCAATTGAGACTTGAATCCATAGGCTTATAGGTTTTTTTTTTTTTTTTTTTTCTTTTTTTGGTAATGGGGACTAAATCCAGGGGTGCCTAACCACTGAGCCACAATCCTTTGCTCTTTATAATTTTTTATTTTGAGACAGGGTCTCACTAAGTTGCTTAGTGCCTCCCTAAGTTTCTGAGGCTGGTTTTAAACTTGTGATCCTCCTGCCTCAGTTGCTGGGATTACAGGCTTATAGTTTTGATTAAACAAATGAATGCAGTCATGTAACTTCCCTTAAAACATCAAGGTAATTTATATACTAGAAATTATATACAGGCTAGACCATGGAGCTCAGATGAATATTTTAAAACTTTTCCTCCTGTGTTAGAATAAAAAAATGTGAACACTCTCTCATGCACATATTTACCTGAAAATATTTTACCAAGAAAGTATGTTTATATATCTTATACATTTGCCTCCTGAATTATTTCTAGATGATTTTTGTGTGATCCACAATTACTTTTTAAATTCAGGATTCAAGAAAATCATGATCCACATCATTTACAGAAACTGATTTATAGAATTAGAAGGCAAAATGTAGATAAAAATCAGCTACACAATATATTTTTAGAAATTATTTATAACAGCAACATGAAAAATAAAATATTCAGTAATAAACTTAACCAAATTGTTTAACATATACATTAAAAATTTTCAAAATACTATTGCGATACAAAATTTAAGCTGAATAAAGCTTATTCTTGGAAAGAAATTTCAATATTACCAGAAGTTTATTTACCCTAAATTAACCAATACAGTTAAAGTAATAACATAAAAATACCAAAGATTTCTCGAGTGTCTCAAGAAAAATAAATCTGCCAGAGTGGGTAGGAAGATTCTGAAAAAAGATACCAATAATGACCAGCTCGTCACAAGTTAAAATTTATGACTGTTACAATTAGAAACGTATAGTACTGAGGTAAACTTAGACAATGAGGAGATCAATGGAAGAAAAGGAATCTAGAAATACATCCACACATCGATAGAAACTTGCTCTGTCATAAAGACACCCTTTCATTTTTGTGGACATGTAAAAATTAATTAATGCTTGGCATTAGAACAAGTGAAATGCCATCTGGAAAAAATATTCCAAAAAGTTGGATCTCCATCCTCATACCACAGGGAATTCCAGCTGGATCAAAGTGTTAAAAAAAAAAACTACAAGAACAAAAAGTTACTGAAGATATTTTTATAATTCTGGAGACTGGGGAGCGTGACACAAGATGGCAATGCCATCAAAAAGAACATCAGCAACAAAAATAATAACACACTTGGTTATCAAATTGTTTCAAATTTTCTTATAAAATCCCATGAGGAAAATCCAAGTTCTTTTTGGAAAAAAACATCTTTTCTCTTTTCCCAAAAAAGGATAAATATTGGTGAGGTAAAAAATACTTATGAGTTGGGCTGGGTACGATTTGCCTGTAATCCCATCTACTCTGGAGGCTGAGGTAGGAGGATTGTAAGTAGTTGGAGGCCAGCCTTGGCAGTTTAAGGAGACCCTCTCTTTAAAAAAAAGAAAGAAAAAAAAAATACACGCGAATCAAAGAAAAAGCCATAAAGCCAAATTTTCAAAACGAGAAAAGGGTATAAACAAGCAGTTCATATAAAAGGAAATAAAAATCCCTTTGAAACATATTAAAAGACTTTCAAAATGTCTCCTAGTAAAAGAAATGTGAATTAAAGTGGCAGCAAATTGCCATTTTCTGTTAGGTTGATAAACATTAAAAAGTTTGATAAATTATGTTTCAGTAAGAGAAGGCAGAAATTCCCATATGTTTTCGTAGAAGTATAAACTGGAGACAATTTGGTATTATCTGTCAGATTTTTTAGTGCCTATTGCTTTTGACCCATTACGCTATCTCTAGGCGTTGATCCCTTCAGCAGCACAGGTATGTGTCCCAAGACGTGGATATACAAGGACATCAGTGTTGCTTATACTCGCATAGTGGAAAGGACCAGATGACCAATGTAATGCTTCACCTACCCCCCCACCCCCCCAGGGCCACTGCATTGTCTCCAGCCCCCTTGAGTGTTGGCTGCTAATGACTTACAGTTCACTCTTCTCCAGAGACTCATCTCAGTTAAGTGCCCTTTTACCTGGAAATGACTGGGAATTTACCCCAAGGTGGCCCAAAGTCAGTGCTTGAAGTAATTGTGGTTCAAAAGCCCAGTTCTGTGCATGCTGCAGAACTCCCGGGAATCCAGAGGTCAGACTTAACTAAAGCCCATATTGGCTTAGCTTCCCAGCCCATCTTTACTTTCTGGCTTCTGTACAGGATTTTCTCTTGAAAGTACTTCTCAATAAATCACTTGCATAAGAATCTCTCTGTCTCTGCTTCTAGAAGATGCAACATAACACATACATCAGTAGGACTGGTTAAATTATAGTATTCCATGTAGTGGAGTAGTACCTAGGTATTAAGAAGAGAGGTGTGGCGTGGTTCTCCAAAATAGAGTGAAAAAGCAATTGCAGATTAATGTGCGAAAACAAAAGGCGATTTGCAGATATGGTTGAATAAGCGTGAAATGTCTCTATAAGCGTAGCCAAGAAGAAGCAGCGTTTGCTCCACACAGCAAGGCGCCCAACCAGGGTGTGTGAGATGAGCTGAAAGGAGACAGAGCATGCTTTGTTCTATATTCTTTTTTTTTTAATTTAAAAAAAAATTGTTTAGTTGTTGATAGACCTTTATTTTATTCATTTATTTATATGTGGTGCTGAGAATCAGACCCAGTGCCCCACACATGCCAGGCAAGTGCTCTACCACTGAGCCACAACCTCAGTCCTGGCCACTATATTCTTATCTCTGCCTTTTGAATAGTCCATTCCATGAACAAATTATCCACTAAATCATATTTCAATTGTATCAAAGCAAAAGTCATTAGTAATAATCAAATAACCTAAGAAAGTTACTTATCAGAAGTTTTCTCCTGCCCCCAGAAATTGGTCATATTTTTACAAATTAACATGTCAGTACTCTAAATGGAAACATGTGTTTGAAGTCCTTGGAGTGTGCAAAAATTACCTAATTATCTGTATCTTAAGGATTCTCCTTGCAATTTCGTTAATTTACTTAGTAAACACTTCCCTTATGGTTAATGCCATGGCAACTTCCAACTGTCCCGCTCCAAATTATCACAAATTGCCACTTGTCTTCATTCAAATGAAGTGTGCTTTTTCTGAACCCAAATTTAATTACTGTTCCTTTTATTGCATTAATTGCAATAGATTTCCTGCTGCCTTCATACCTGTGGTCACATAGATATTGCACTATTATTAGTTACTGCTGGCCTTTGGTTACAAATCATACACACACATCTGCTGTGAAGTGTATATTATATTAGGGATCAAGCATCCTGGACTTAGGCTATATACAGAAAGTGACGTCAATACACAGCCCTGAATCTTGGGTCCACACTTTGTCTCTGCCTCATAAAACAGAGGTCATGACTATATAAAAAAAACTTTTAGCAGCTGAAACGTCAAAAAGATTTCAGATTTCTCTGTCTATTCCTTGAAACCAGGGTGCATAAAAACCCCCAATGACCTCTTCCTTCACCTGCATGGGTGCTACTTTTTGAAGCCGGCAGAATGATTTTGTAAAATGCCTCACCTTACTATCTCCCTTCCCCACCTCTCACCCCTTTCTTATTTTGTATCCCTTTGGATAGGGCACAGGAAATGCAAGACCGGAAGCTGGTGTGAATGCATCTTGTGGGGAGGGGTCATTTGTTGGTTCATTTGCTCTCTCATTCGGTAACGTTTAATGGATTGTTATGATGTGCCTTGCTCTGTGCGGAAATCTGGGCAAACAGGAGTGAATGTGGTGTTCAGCCTCAGGGATTTGAGAGTCACCTTTGAGAGTCAGACAAATTATCCTTTTAACATACAAAAGGAAAGAGAGAAACATTATTAAATTAAACAGTAAAAACTATATATATATAATATTGAGAGAGATATATAATTATATATAATGTATATAATTATATATAATTTGAGTACATAAAATTTTAAAATTATGTGCATTAGAAATAGCACAAACAAAATTGAAAGGCTAAAGATGACACCTGATTGTGGCACATAGGACATAAAGGGCGAGTGATTCTTAAAAATAATGGAAAGAGAGCCTAGTAGAAAAATGAACAAAATATGGCAATGGGAAATTCACAAGAAGGATCATGTTACATCAACAATAAAATACTGATTTTTGTCCAGTAAACTGGCAAAATGTTGTAATTGTGTTCCCTCATGAGGCAAGAATGTGGTTGACCAGACAGTACAGCTGTTAATGTCATAATTGGTACCTCTTCTCTGGGTGGACAATTAGACAGTATAAATCAAAAACTGGAACAAGTTCTTGCTACTTGACTCTGTAATTCCACTTTTCAGAATTTTATCTTGAGGGAATTATCAGAGGTGTAAATTAAGACTTTTTGTACAAGGATGTTTCTTGTAACATTCACTTAATAATCATGAAAACTGGCTAACACTCTATTCCAAAACTGGATGGCTAACTTTACTCACAAAATTGTAGAAGGGAATATTATTTCACCATTGAAATCCATATTTTCAAAGAGTGAGGATATGGAAAAGCACATGACATTATTAAGTGAAGATAACATGAAAACACAGTAAGAAGGCAAATGGTTAGCAATGTGCTTGTGGATAGGAAGTCAGCAAAGTGCTTGTAGACAGGAAATTAGAATGTGCACGTGGACAGGAAGTATGGAGTCAGAAAATTGAGTGGTTCCTTACATCTGATAGAATAGGGAGTGATTTTAACATGTTTTCTCCTGTATTTTCCAGTCTCACCTATAAGTAATCATTATTACTTTGATGATATTTTAAAAGATCATACCAAATAGTAAGGAAGAGACATGAATACCACAAATTCCTTTTTCTCTCAATCCAGTTATTTACACACAAAAGTGTTCTAAATGACTTTTTGCTCAAACTCTAAAGATTCTTGATGTCCTTCAAAATACAACTCTCCCACAAAATCTCAAAATTCCCCTAGAATATGATATCTTGTTTACAATGACATCTCCAGAGCTTCACTGGAAATCTTGGGCTATTTCTAAAAACTTACTCTAAAGAATTCTTGGCATCCTCCCCAAACACTGATTTGAAAATGTTTGCTGGCTGCTCTGTCTCACCTGAGGTTCTTTGAAGTTCAGGGTGCTTTAATCCAGGAAGGCAGATCTATGATTTCTTTATTTCCTTTGTCTCCATTCTCCCCTCTTATGTTTTCAGACTTTGCATTTTAACACCAAATAAAATTATCCTTTCACTGGAAAATCAAAACGTGAGTATCGCTGGCAAAAAAGTATTGAGTCAATAATACGAGTGGAATTATAACAAGGATAAAGTATGGGGCATTATAAGGTAGATATGGAAATTGAAATGAGCATTTTATAGTTGGCAAGAGGGAATGTTTAAAAGAAGGTTTTGCACTAAGTATTAAATTTTAAGAGATAATGTAAGGTTGGGATATAAAAATGATAGCTGGAGACAACAAAATGTTCTACAGTATTTTATGTCTATAAAAGAAATCCTTGGACATGATAATGGAATAGTTTTTACCGTTTTGTAAAAGCATTTATCATGTGGTTGAATTTAGAAATTCAAATGTACACATAAAGAACTTTTAGTTCTTTTTTGCAGTGTTGTAGGTATTCAGGTCAATATTCCCAGTAAAATGTATTCAGCACAATATAACAACATAAAAATATTTTCCAGGCTTTGTCTGGAAGGAACGTTTGAGTTTGGCGTGTGTTTGTGTTGTGACTAAAAAGGAGGACTTTTCTTATTATCTAACTTTTGACATATAATATTGTAGGGTGGTTCTCATTTATTAAAACTGAATATATTTCAGGCAATGTTTTTACGATAATTCCAATATGTCTTGAAAATGTCTTAAAATGGCCAGGCTTGGGTGGCACAGGCCTGTAATCCCAGCTACTTAGGAGGCTGAGGCAGGAGGATTATTGCAGGGTCAAAGCCAGCTTGAGAAAGACCTTGTCTCAAAATAAAAAGGACTTCAGATGTAGCTCAGTGTGATAGTGCTTGCCTATCATGTGCAAGGCCCTGGGTTCAATCCCTAGTACCTCATAAAAGAAAATGTCTTAAAATGATATTAAATAATGGCAAAAAATTTTGGCTAAGTTCATGTGTATGTACTTTTCTCAGAATAGCATCTTTATTCTATGCCAAAAAAGGAAGAATTGAACAAACCCTCTTGTCAATTTTAGTGACTAATTTAGAATCACTGAGAATAATTGTGTTTATTTCTTCAAATCAGAAATAAAAACATTATTGAAAAGAAAGGAAAACGGTGTCAGTGTGAAAGATGCTGCAGTTTGGTTTCATGGAATGGATATAAACCATATATATATATGTTCAGAGAGCATATACTGCACAATATATTTATACACACATACACACACACACATATTCATTATGATTTAGGATGATAGGTGGCAGAGGTCTTTTATAGCACTCACAGGGGGGGGGGAATCTTTGCCTGAGTGATAGATTAAAAATAATCTATAGAAGATATTAACTTAATTACATAATCCTTAGATATTAAAAAATTCATATTGTTTTATTTCCTAAAACTATATTAATCTGCTCTGAGCCTCTACACCTGTTTGGGGGAAATTTGATCTTCCTTTGTTTTGTGGGCTGTCTCCACTCCCCTTGACTGAGGCTCACGCAAAACGCCATGTTCTCCTGTAGCCCAGACCACTTGGGAAGGATCCCCCTGACTTCAGTTCACACCGGTCACTTCTGAAAAGCTCCGTGGCCAAGCCTGTGTATCTTGGACCTTACCCCGAGTCTTCCAGCTTTGGGACAGTGGTAAGGAGACATCTCTTCTAGAACACACTGATGACTTCCTGTTTTGAGATGGAGCTAAGAGCAGGAGATGCAAGTGCCCGGGGCTGGAAGGAAGAACAGAAGGTGTTGTTCCTGGGGAGGAACCTCGAGCAGAGGATCTACCAGCTGGACAGGAGGGCTGGTGCTCAGATGTGGCAGGTCCTCCCTTATGACCATGAAACCCTCAGATTCATGTTTCTTCCAAATTGCCCCACTTTTTAGCCCCAAAAGCCACACAGGTCTGTCAGCCCATGACTCTGAATTAGCTCCCTAAGTACAGTCTGTAAATGATTGAAATCAGATGAGTCACGACTGTGAATTCCCTCATACAAATGTGTAAATTATCAACATGGATCTCATTAAATGTGGAAAGGTAGTCCTTGGGGGGCTGGGGTTGTGGCTCAGTGGTAGAGTGCTTGCCGAGCATTTGTGAGGCACTGGGTTCGATCCTCAGCACCACATATAAAGTTAATAAAACAATAAAGGTCCATTGACAACTAAAATAATATTTTTAAAAAAGGTAGTCCTTGGTACTCCACTGCTGGGAGAGGAAGGTTCAGAGAGCACACACTGTGTGGGAAGCTGAGAGAAAATGTTCCTGCCCTCATGGATTTTATATTTAGGAATGCACCACACTCTTATTTTTAACTTTTTAAAGTTGTCAGTGGATCTTTATTTTATTTTTTATTAATATGTGGTGCTGAGAATCGAACCCAGAGCCTCACACATACTGGTAAGTGCTCTTACCACTGAGCCACAACCCCAGCCTATGCACCATACACTTCTTTAAAGAGACCAGTGAGGCCAGGGGAGCTTGGTGGGATCTAGTGGGTGACCCTGGTGACTGTTTCAGGGTTGCTCTTTCCATCATTTCTGGTCTTTTACCCATCGGTCCCCTTTTACACTCGTGATGATATCCAAACCTGGTTCTGTCACCATCTACCTGCCCCATTCCTTTCCCTCTGTCCCCAAAGGATCTGGGAACAAGCTGTAACCATAAAGACCTGGCTTCCCCTGAGCTGACAGTCACTTCAGCTTGCCCCTCACCAGTGTTGGACAAGTCTCCTCTCCATTTCTGCTTGACAGGACTCCAAACACTGGTTTTGAACCTCATCCCTGAGTCCCACCACCTGCTGAGAGTCCAGAGAGGTAGATGTGTGAGGACATGGTGTGGGCATCAGAGCCTGCGTTCACCGGTGGCAGGACATTGGCTCATAACTCCATCTGGAAAGTGACAGTGATAATGCTTAGAACTTAACTGTTGAGGGCTTCATGAGCCTCAAAAGAAAACACGTCTGGGAAGAAGAACTCAGCCCATGGGGACAGGGCCTGATGACTGTCCTCTGTGATCATGGTTACCCTCACTTCAAATGAGGGACCAAGTTCCTTTCTCGCTTGGAAAATTAAGTGCCCATATCATATCCTCCTTCGACTACTTGATATTAATTCTATTAATAGCTAGTAATTATCTATTATGTTTATTTCCATTCAGTGATATTTTCCAAAATGAACCTCCAAACCTGTTTTCTTGAAGCCATTGCCATCATCCTTAGTATCATCATTATCTGCACCTGTTCTGGGACCTCGCTTGGCCTTCTGGCAACCTCTCTTTTCTGAAGCAAACTTCTCGAAGTGCTGTCCTCCCCTGGGTTGCTTTGCACCACACACTGCCATGTGCCATTGTGTCCCCCACTCCTTCCCGTGTCAACTTTTGTGCTTTGGTTCTTAAAATTTTGGCCTTTGCTTTGGTTGCAGTTCATTCTGAGGGCTTCCAGAGAGCGTTGAGCTGGACAAGACCTTACTACGTGTCCCACATTCTAGGAAGAGCCCCAAAGAGTTGAAACTAGATACCACCCAGGCTGACCAGGGGGAGAGGGAACTGCCCAAGGAAGTAAAGCAATAATGGTCCTTTTCTGAATATAGGATAGTGGTCAAGAGCAGAGGATTTTGGAGCCAGATTATCTTGGTTTGAATCTCCATCTCTGATACTTAAAATTGTATGCCTTTAGTTGAATAGGCCTAGTTGAATTATTTAACCTCGCTGTGTCTTGGATTTCTTATCTGTAAAACAGAGATAATAATAGTGCCTACTCCATAGGGCAATTGAATTAAATGAATTCATTATTAAGAACAGTGATAGTATCATTATAATTCCCTTAACCATCCAATCCTTCTGACCTGCCCTAGTCCCACTAGGGCAAAAAGAGGTAAGAAAGAAGGAAAGGATTAAACCATCTCCCTGCTCACTTGGACACTTTCCAGCAAGGGGTCAAACCTGCGCTGGAGGGCAGGGGAGGGAGGAGATGAGATTTGAATGACATTAGAGATAGAACGTTTAACTGGCTTGGAATTTTAATGTTTTCAGAAAATGGAAAGCTATAGGTTTGGTCCAAGATGTTATTAAAAGTTTTTTTTTAAAAGACTTTATTGCAATTTTTGAGAAAGTGAACGATTTCATATTTTTTCTCTACCAACTTGATGATGATGAGGATAAATGCATTGGGGCGGGCTTTCCTGCCTATTCACTACCATGGCAGATTGTCAAGCTTATGAGTCACTTTAGCCTTCATACATACTAAGATGGCTATGTTAAAAAGCACAGACAAGAACAAGTATTGGCAAGGGTGCGGAGAAGCTGGAATGTTGATTTATTACTGGTGGCAATGTAAAATGGTGCAGCCACTTTAGAAAACAGTTTGGCAGTTCCTCAAAATGTTAAACATGGAGTTATCAAATGACCTGGCAATTTTACTGCTAGGTATCTTTCCAAGAGAAATGGAAACTTATGTCCACTCAAACATTTGTCTACTAATGTACATGGCAGCATTGTCCATAATAGCCACAAAGCAGAAACTACAAAAAAATGTCCATTAATAGATGAATGAATGAAGAAAGCATGATATAGTCACACAATGGAATACTATTTAGTCATAAAAAGAATGAGGTACTGATATACGCTCCAATATGCTCCTAGTGCTCGGAAACATAATGTTAAATGAAACAAACAAGTCATCAAAGCCTTTGTATTGTACATTCCCTTGTATTTGAAATGTCCTGAATAGGTAAATCTAGAGAGACACAGGTAGATTGATTAGTGGCTTCTGGAACTGGGTGCGATTAGGGTGGGAAGTAACTACTAATAGCACCAACTTTCCTTTTGGGGTGATGAAAACAGTGCACATTTAGATTTGATGTTGGTTGTCCGACTCTTAAATATGCTAAAACCATTGGACCAAACACTTCAAACAGGTGAGCTTTATGGTATATAACTTCTGTCTGAATAAAGCTGCTAAAATCAGTTTATTATTCTTAACCTTTTGAAAATAGAGTCACAGTTTCCATAACCTTGGGTTTTATACTTTAGAATAAATAACTTTTTCCTTCTCTCTCCACATGGCTCCACTTACCAGTGATATCAATGGACAGTTGTCATTTTCCTGATTTTGAGTCTGGGGAGACTATTTATGAGTCTTGGGAGCCCACAGCTACTTCTGCCACAGTCTGAACGTGTGGTTCCTCCTCCTCCAAATTTCTACGTTGAAACTTAGT
Source organism: Sciurus vulgaris (assembly GCF_902686455.1). NCBI lineage: Eukaryota > Metazoa > Chordata > Mammalia > Rodentia > Sciuridae > Sciurus > Sciurus vulgaris. The sequence goes on from NC_136476.1 coordinate 66,827,589, forward strand.
TGCTAATGCGATAGTATTAAGAGGTGGGACCTTTGGGGGAAGTTAAATCATGAATCAATGCTCTTATAAATGGGTCGAAGAGCGTAGTCTAGTGTCTTTTCCTTCTGCCATGAGAGGATCCAGAGAGAAGGCCCTTACCACTCTGCAAATGCTGGTACCTTGATTTCAGACTTCCCGTTCTCCAGAAATGTGAGAAATTCTTTTCCTTATAAATGAGCAGCATCAGATATTTTGGTATAGGCAGCATAAATGACCTAAGACAACCTCTCATTGAAGAATATACCAGATGTTTTCTTGTAGCAGAGTTAGAGACACCAATCCCAACCTAGGCTGGGCCAACCTACTCCAGAGTTGGAATCGGGCAGTAGGGAGAGATGAGAAGCAGCAGGGATGGTGGGGCATCCGTTCTGGCGGCAGAAGCAATAGAAGGCATGGCTGCAGCCCTCAGCAGTGAGGTGATCTCACTGGATTGAGTCTTGGCTTGATTTGAGCTGTGATCAAATGCCGCTAATCTTCTGGCCCCGCCTGTTTTACAAGCCTGGTTATTCAAACTTCCAGTGATTGTGTGAGCCAACTAATAGCCTTCCAGTCAATTCCTTTCCTTCCATGATCAGTTCCTCTGCTTATAACTAAGAATACTGTTTGATAAGGTCAGCAGACGGAATGATTTTCATCCCAAAGTGTCTCCAGGATCTATCTTCTGACACTGTAAGCATTTATATATCCAGTGGCTACTTTGTGCCATTCATGATCTTATTTATTCCTCATACTAACTTAGTGATGTAGATACCAAAAGTTCCTGCTTTGCAGATGAGGAAACAGGCTCAGAGGAATGGATGGCATGGATTCAAACCCAGGCCAAACCCAGGGTCCTGACGCTTAGCTCTCTGTTACTCCTTTTCCATTTCCACTGCTGCTGTATCTTGCCCATTTGCGGAATGAAAGGTCCCATTCCTCTCCCTCTCTCTGTTCTCCTCCTCCTTTAAATCATTGCATGCGTTTCTGCCATATTTCTTTATAAAATTATTGTTTATTCTTCGGTACAAGAGCCTATAAGGACTCCCTGTTGTCTATGGTGAAATGTCACAGGAGGCATTTACCACTGCTGTCTGATGCCTCCTTCTCTGTCCACATCTCTTACTAATTCTAAATGAGTCCATCAGGGTTGAGCTTTGTTTTCTCTTAGTCTGGCTCTATTTACTACAGACAGTGAGCCCTCAATAAATATCCTTAATCTCGAGACAGACTAAAGACAAAATATTGAATACACTCCTTGTGTTTCCATTGTAAACTCCAAATTCTATGACGATGATGATTGGGGGAACAATAAAATAAGCATCAAGCATCATATGGCAGAATGTATTGGAATGTGATATTCTTGGCAGGAAATCATTTCAGAGTGGAAAATGTTTGCTAAATATAAACACTGTAAAAACATGTGCACCATCCAGGCTTTATTATTAGATTCCCAGGGATTCTTATTTAGAAGCTGAAGAACTTGTGAAGCTATACAATTCCTGGAATGGAATTTAGGTTTGCTTTCTGAAATCAATCGGGGCAAGCCTTTTTGCACATGAGCATTCTTAGAAAGTCTTTGAACATCTATTCTTACTCACGTAACTGGTGGCACAAAGTCCAAAAATAAAATCACCATGAAGTTCTGCTTGCTTCCTGCTTTAGTTGTGCTGGAAATTTTCCAAGGAAAGCTCATGCACTTTATTAATTCTCCTTTGCCTCTGCTATTGCCAGCACCATGTAGTTGAAGCCTAGGCTAAGGGCGACATCTGGAATGGTATGAACCACAGTGAGTCAAGGAGACTGAGCAGGAAAATACAGCGAACTGGCCCATACCTGCCTGGGGCAGATCTGGAAAGCAAGGGCAACTGCTGAGGGTTGCTCAAGAGGAACAGGGTACTTGCATCTGTCAAGGGTCTGAGCAGAGAGGCCCTGACTGGCTCCTGCCCTGCCCTACTCCTATCCCTCCAAATGGGACTACAGGGTGCGCAAATCGATCCTGGCCACTGCAGGGAGAGATTGAACAGACTGCAGCCCACACTTTGGGACACTACAACATGTCTCTTTTTTTTGATAGGTCTGGCCATACTTTTTATCACTGAATGTGATCCTCTGTGAAAGTTTCTTGTTAAATCGATCTCCCTTGTAAGACCCAGCCTAGTGCATGGAAGCCTAACTCCTTTCCCTTCTCTCATTACATTTCCTGCTGCCTCCCACAGAATTTTGCAAGATGGCGACCGCTCCATTTTTGCTGCTCTGAGCTTTGAGTCCACTGGACGACTCTTCTGGATGCTGCTTGCTCACCTGGGCCACTGCCTGTGGTTCAAGTCATGGTTCCATCAATACCATTCTCACTGCCTCTTATCTGTTAGAGCCTGTGTCCTTCAGGCCTGTCTTCCTTCATATGATTCTGCAGAAAATTCCAGAAAATTCCAGAGCCTGAGCACATTCTAATTGTCACTAGGCTTTACTCCTTGTAGAGATATCAGGGGCTATCAGTGGCCCAGCCATAGGTTAAATGTTTTGCTAATATGAACAGAAAGAATGGGTTAAAAACCTAGAATAATGGACAGCAGAAATCAGGTAATATACCAAGGACATCAGGGTTCCCTTAGCCCATAGGTGCCTTTATGCTAAAGAGAAAAATATGTCCCTTTTGGATAGAAAAGTTTTTAAAAGCTGCTTTTCCTCCAAGTATAATAAATTCTAACCCCAAAAAGATAGATTCAAGTTGTAACCCCCAATATCTGTGCATGTGTTCTTACTTGGAAAAAGGCTCTTTGTAGAGGTAATTAAGTTAAGGATCTTGATATACCATCATCTTGGGTTACGCAGGTGCGTCCTAAATCCAATGACAAGTGACCTTATAAAAAGAAGAGAAGGGCTGGGCCTGGGGCTCAGTGGTAGAGCACTTGCCTTGCATGTGCAAGGCACTGGGTTTGATCCTCAGCACCGCATAAAATAAATAAATAAAGATATTGTGTCCACCTACAACTAAAAAATATTTTAAAAGAAAAAGAAGAAGAGAAACAGAGAGAGACAGGAAGACAAAGATGGAAACAGACTGGAGTGGTGTAACTACGAGCCAAGCAACTCCAAATATTGTTGTCTGCTGTAAGGAGCTGAGAGGGAGGCCTGGAACAGATTCTCCTCCTTCTACCTCTAGAAGAAAGCAAGCCTGCTGACACTTTGACTTAGGTAGGACTTGTAGCCTCCAGCACCGTGTGGATTAATTTCTGTTACTTTAAGTCAGTTTGCAGTAACATGTTGCAGCAGACCTACGAAACTAATATACAGGAAGGAGACATGGCTCCCTAGGCAGAATGCAGGCTGCTGACTTTCAGCTTCCTGCTCCCCTCAACTTGTTATTCTGCACAAAGCACAAGCTGCACAACCATTCCCAAGGCTCTGATTAAGGAACCAGAACCCAAATCCATATAAAATTAAAGAGAGGCTTTGTATAGCATTGGGAAAACTATGGATTCTGGAGGCAGATGGAAGCTGGGGATTCTGGCACTGTCACAAGTTAGTGTGACTTTGAACATCATTCATCATTTTCTCATCCTAAGGATGGGAGTGGGGAGGGAAGTGATGTTTACTGATCACCTGCTGAAAATTATCATTCCTCTGACTTCACTGGATGTTTGGCAAATTTGGATGTTGTTTCACAGTGCTTAATGTCCCATCTGTCCTCAAGAGATATCTGCTTCCTTTCCTCTCTCCACCTTGGGTAACTGGTATTAGCACTGCAGGAGCAAGAAGGCTGCTTGGACCTGTGGTGTAAGTTTGGAGTCTCTTGAAGTGATATCTTCCCATGGCTTCTTGGGCTGTATAGGAAAATGAAATGAACATACCTGCTAGAGAGGAGAAGGAAGAGATAAAGTGCAGGCTGCAGTTTATCAATATTATTTCCCTAACATGGCCACAACTTGTAATCTCTGTATATTTATATTATACCTAGCACTAAGTACATGCAAAAGTGGCTTAAAACAAATTTTATGATGAACACATGTATTATAATTGCCAGATAGATCTCAATAAGAATTTGAGTGGAAAAAAAGTTTTATATTCCATAGGCCCATGTTTGGATCTTGTTGCCTTTTCAAGGTAAGAGGGAATGACTTTATTTTCATTTAAAAAAAAAAAAAAAAGGAAAGTTGGTGGTAGCAACCCAGTATTAAGAGAGGATGAGTTCATATCCATCAAGTGGAGTTGGTCTGGCCATTCTGAAGCTTAGGGACAGTCCATATCTTCTGAACCTGCACAGAAGAGTGTATTAAAATACCAGTATTAATATGCACTATGAGGAGGATCTTGGTGGTTCATAATGTTCTTGTGAAGCATGTATGAGAATGAGTTACCAATAAGTCTTCATAGATCAAGTCATAAGGTATATGAAACAGGTACCTTTTCCTTTTGGTTTTATTTTGGTGTTATAGATATTTGATGGGTAATGCAAATATTTTATAAAATGACTCTAGTATGACACTAGAGGATAGTTTATGGGTCTGAGTTGGTTGATCTTGAGAGTCTCAAGACTGGTCCTGAGTGTTCTAGTTAGAGAGGTACTTGGGCAACCACCATGGCAGAGCTATGAGCCTGGAGATGGTCAAGAGCATAATGGCCACACCTTGTGCCTCCACAAATCTTTAGCAAAGCTAATGCTGCACCTATAGTGGAGCCAAGGGTGACTGAAGAGAGAGCTAAGCAGACACTGGCTTTTCCCTCCTAGGAAATCCTTAGAGGGCTCTGAGGGAGACCCCAGATTCATAAGGACCCTGCCTGAGATGTTGTTAGACTCTCCAGCAATTGGGGCCTTACAAGTCCTTTCATAGCAGAAGATAGAAAAACCAAGGCCTTTGCTACCTTGATGTATGCAGTTATTGATGAAAACTTACTCCAAGTAAGTGGTGGTTACTGAACTGTGTCAAATGCCTCTCCTGTGTGCATGCTTGGCTGTGTATGCATGTGTGTGAGCTATTCACATAAAAAGTAAACTCTATAGGACTTGGTTCTGCTGTTTGAATGGACATAGACATATTTCAGAACTTTGAACTTGATCACTCAATGAAACAGAGATAATATAAGAGTCTTTCACTTTGGAATTGGGGTAGTAACTCGGTGGAGCGCTTGCCTCCCATGTGTAAGGCACTGGGTTTGATACTCAGCACCACATAAGAATAAATAAAATAAAGATATTGTGTCTATCAAAAACTAAAAATATATTTATTTTTAGTTGTAGATGGATACAATACCTTTGTTTTGATTATTTTGTTTTTTAATGTGGTTCTGGGGATTGAACCCAGTGCCTCACGCCTGCTAGGCAAGTGCTCTATCACTGAGCCACAACCCCAGCCCCTATATTTTTTTTAAAAAAGAATTTTTTATGTCTTTATGTTCCATGTCAGCATTACCAGGAACTCTCAGGCAATGTTCATTGCTTACAGGGTAGTTAAATAAGGCTACAAAAGGGTTAGGTAAAACATTATCCATGTGTTATCCCTCATTCCGTGGTAATATCTACTGGCGAAAGAGAAGATTAATCTCAGAGTCTTTTGCTAAACAGCATGCTGATACCCGAATCATGTTTTAACATGTTTCTTTCCAGGAAGGCTGTTTTATCTCCATCCAAGGTGGGATTGATAGACTTATGAAATGAATTTTCCTGGTCTCCAGAAGCTTGTCAGACATCCAGTGACATGTTTTTTCAAATAATTCAACTAGTCAGGTCCATCTGGAAATAGTTGTTTTGATGCCTCCTGTCTTTTATGTGACCCCCTACTAAAGGCTGCAGAAAGAGTATGGTTTGCAGAAAGACTGAGATGTCCCAAAGTAGCATTTAGTGCCCTGCTGACAGTAAAACAAGCCAGCAGCTTCTTCTTTGGAAGTGTCCATATTGGCAAAAGGAGCCACAGGGGTTTGGGGTTATGGAATGTTTAGCTCAGAAGGGCTGATGGACCCCATACCTACCTCCCATTTGTGAGAGATGCCTTCTGTGGCTTCCTGTGTAGGTGGTCTCCAGCCATGGTCTGTGCATACTCAGGGGAAAGTAAGCTCCCTGCTTCCCAAAGCAGCCTGTTCTGTTGAGCTGAAAAAGGCTTATGTAATATTTGGTTCTAGTTCTGCTTTCTAAAGCAACAAAGAATTAATCTCTTCCTCTATGATGGACCATACAGTCTATAGACAAATGGATGGAGATGTTGGGTTTGACCCTGCTCCACCACTTATGTGACTGAACAATTTAGAATCCTGCAGCTTCTTGATCTTCTTGATAAAGATCAGAATCCCCATCACCTGGCTATTGTGGGGTTGGAACCAGATAATATAATTTAACCATCCATCATGGTGCTTGGCACACCATGGGCATATATTTAATATTCCCCTCCTCCCTCTGCTTGGCAGCTCTTCAGACACTTGGAAGCACCAAGCCTGTTTCCTTTGGTGTTCTGTTTTCCTAGCCACTGTGCTGCAGATCAAAGGGATGGAGCTGAAAGTGGGGGCTGGGGAACAGCTAAGTCAGTGTCTCCTCAAGTATGGACACCAAGAAGTAGTAATAAAGATTATTTTTAGTTGGCACATGGGTGATCACTTTACAATTACATTTAAATCTATCTAAATAATGTACTTTGTGGCTATCCTCTAGTATGACGTGATATCACCTTTCCATGTGTGATACTGTCTGCTTTAAAAATAAGCTTACTTGAGAATAAAGGCGAATCAAGTACAAAAAGAGCTCTTATTATTACCCTGTTTAAAATGGGCCAGGTGTGGTGCTGTACACCTGTAATCCCAGCAACTCCAGAGGCTGAGGCAGGTGGATTATAAATTCAAGGCCAGCTTCAGCAATTTAAGGAGACTCTGTCTCAAAACGAAAATTGAAAAAGGGCTGTAGATGTAGCTCAATGGTAAAGCGCCCCTCGGTTCTATCCCTAGTACCAATAAATAAACAAAATGAATTCCCAAGCAAATCAAATTCTATTTCAAAATCTCATTAGCCAGACAATTTGAAAGGCCACTGGCAATATGCCTCTAACTATATGACATTCTAGAAAAAGTAAAATGGTACAGAGAGTAAAATAAATGATCAGTGGGTCAGCTTAAACCCAGTGCCAGGGGTTTGGGAGAAGGGAGGGATGGACAGAGGACTTTGAGGACAGTGGAACTTGTCTATGTAATACTCTATTGGATATTTTTACATATTATACTTTTCAAAACCTATAGAATATACAACAGAGAGTGTATACTAATGTAAACTATAGATCTTAGGGATTTATCGATATTGACTCATCAATTGTAACAAATGTACCATGCTATTGTGAGATGTTAGCAATAGGAGTAACTGGAAAAAAGGGCATGGAAACTCTGTACTCAATGTTCAATTTTCCTGTAAGCCTAAACTATCCAAAAAAGTCTATTAATTTAATAAAAATCTCATTAGCTTTGCAAAGTACCAATTTGATTGTTTGCTACCATTTCACCATCTGCCTGGAGGACCTTTCATGTCAAAAACCAAATTAGTCATGTTTCTCATTTCACATTAAAAATGGTACCCAGTTCCTACCAACAGCCAGCTTCTGAGATGCTCAGACCCACAGTGTTGGAGGATAGGGTGCCTCTCTTCCCCCTCAATTTGCCACCTTCCGTCCAGTGCTAACTCCTGTTGTTCCTCCTCTCCCTCCTTTTGGACTCTCGAGCCTCTTTAATTTACACAACTGCTAACAGGGACGAGGAACTCCTCTTGCTCCATGCCCGGGCTACTTTGACAGCCTCCTGGGTGATCCTCTTATCTAATTTCTCCCCCATTCCAAGATCATCCACCAAGATCTGTTAAAACTATGTTCTAATTCCAATTTTAATCCATTCCTTCTTCTGAGGACATACAAACCTCTGTTTCCAATCATCCAGGAAGGTGGAGTAATCAAAGGTTGATATTACCTGTGCTGAAATCCAATGAAGATCAGCCACCTGCTGATCCAACAGAGATAATTATGATTATTTATTGAGCACAGGGTGGACCTGCGATGTGAACCCAGGCCAAAGCACTCATTCCCCTGCTGCCAGAGTTTGTCCACCAGAATTCATGCACTGGAAACTTAATCCCCAGTTCACTTGTTAGTGGTATTTGGAGGTAGGGTCTTTGGGAGGTAATTGGGATTACTTGAGGTCCTGAGGGTGGGGGTCCTCTAATGGCATTAATGGCTTCATAAGAAGAGTAAGAGAGCCAAGCTAGCACATTTGCTCTGTCTTACCATGTGATGTCGTCTGTCATATTATGATGCTGCCAGAAGGCCCTCACCAGATACTGGCACCATGCTCTTGGACTTCCCAGCCTCCAGAACAATGAATTAAACTTCTCTTTATAAATTATCCAGTCTATGGTGTTTAGTTATAGTACAGTAAATGGACTAAGACACCCACCCACGGCTGGACGTGTTGATGGCCAGCAGCACTCAGAATTCCTCTGTAGGCATTGCTCTCACCTGAAGATGGCCACCTCCCAGGGACGACCAGTCCCTGATGACTGAGGATGAGGAGTACCTCCTTGCCTTTACACTGACATTTTAGAAAGGTCACCTGAGTACTAGAACACCTGTCACCGTGCAGCATCAGAATTCAGCCTCCGCCTCCTCCCAACTCTTGCTTCTCCAGTGCAGCCCCAATAATCCTCCTGCACACGAATCTCTGTCTTGGCATCTGCTTCGTGGAGAAGGAGCCTGTGACAGCATCCACACCCTAGCTCATCTCTCCTTCATCGTTCAGATCAGTGTCCAATGGTCTACGCTATTTTTTAAAATAATAATAATTATCTGTTGTTAAATGTTTTCTAGGTTCCAGGTACTTTAGGATATTTTATTTATATGAGTTTTCTAATTTTTATATCAATGCTGTGACATAGATAGGTCTGTTTTCCAGATGAAAATATTAGGAATTTGGAAATGAGCAGAATTAGTCCAATCACAAAGGTGACTGGATTTAGTGAAGTCCAGTCTGGGGGCCCGGAAGGCCTGGAACACAAGTGACTTGGGATTGAATTACTCATCTAAGTCTCCTTTACTTCTCCCAGGGGCAGATTTGGTACCAGGAAACTCAGTGGGACGAGGAGGGCTGGCCAGGACCCCATGAACCCTCCTCACTCTTTCCCTTCCAGGGGCGCAGCCTGGCTGAACTGTCTGCCCATGATGCCTCTGTTCTAAGCCAGCTACTCTGCTCTCCCTCCCTTTCCTTAATGTGACCCAGCCTTTCATCCGCTCCGCTTTTATCTTTGGAAATGCTCATTCTTCAGCCCGAGACCATGAAATCCCTTTCAATTTTGGTTAAAAAAAACAAAAACAAAACAAAACAAAAAAACTATCTCCTTGACCAAGGTTTTCCTAACACTACTCCTCAATTACCCCAGCAGGCAGCATGGTAGAGTTCTGTCCCCTTTCTTATCCCGCTCCAGTCTTCAGAACTGGAAGTGTTTCCTCTGGTGAGGTGGAGGATTTGCTTGAGTCGAGAGGGCTCTACTCTCACATGCCTTCTGAACCAATTGAGGAGAACCGCAAAAGAAGCTCATTCTAGCACCAAATTCGTTATGCTAAAATGCGGAGTTACGGAATACAGGCTTAGAGGAGGAGGCGCTGGTGCCTCCCTTGTTCCTCAAGTCTGACTCCTGGGACCCAGGCAGGTGCAGCCATCATGGCGGTAGCAGCAGAGCAGGAGCCCAGCCCCTGTGAGACCAGCAGGCCCAAAAGAGAAAAGCGATCAGGGAAAGAGACGCAGCCAGGAGTGGGGTGAGGGGCATGTGAGATGGTCCTTCGATGGCGTGTCCTTGGAGGAGGACAGGGCAGGCTTCTCTCTCCTGTAGAAATAGGAATGGGGTAAAAGGCCCGTCCACTCTGCTTCAGAGCAGCTGTGGGCTCTGGGGAACGGAGCAGGGTGTATGCTCCCCGGTGGGCCCCTGGAGCCATCCTCCACTCCTGAGCTCTTCTCATTGCCCAGCCGAGAGGGTTGGGAGCATCTCAAGAATGATGTCACCCCATGTCACTGTCATGCAGTGCCAGTGCGCCTTCGAATAACAGACCCTGGAATGCCCGTCTTCACCAGCTCTGTTAAGCAAATGAACTCGTCTCGGGTTATTACCACTCTGCGGTGCCCGGTGAGTTCCCCGTGGTTTTCAATTGCTGCTGGGTCAGGACTCGTCTGCCAGGCTGACTGGAATGGCCAGAGCAGTGTAACCCCCACAGCTGGGAAAGCAAGGAAGCCCCGTCTGAACGATTTCCGACGTGAGCGACTCTTACAGCAGCTACGGCAGAAGGAAGATTTTAAATAAGCCCAACCTGTTCCACTATGTGATTCTAGGAGTGAGAAGTGTGCAAACACATGGAGAAGTGAAGTTCCACATTGTGATAACGGCAGCTGGCGTGGCAGAACCCTCTCCCCTTTATGTCATTGCCACTCGAGAGAAAGTCTTACTTTGTCTTCTTATGTTTACAACATTATCAAGAATAAAAATGCATAAAGCAGGGCATGACTCCTGTGAGCCATCCAATCCCCGATGGACAGATGACTCCTATATCCAGAACCAGGAAGGATGTTTTAATTACCCGTTGTCTGGGTCCCACTCATTTGGCTGAAGAAGGACTGCCGGGTAAGATGCAGGATGCCTAGTGACATCTGAATTCCTGGTAACAAAATATTTGTTGCTATCTGAAATCCAAATTTCAGTGCACATTCTGGGTCTCCACCCCACTAAATCTGACCAATGCAGGCTGGCCAGAATCAGGAGGACTCCATGGAGAAAATACGATGGGCAAAGACTTTAGCCTGGGGAAGCAGGGAAGACCGTGTTTTTAGTGGTAGCCAAGATCAAAGTAATGCGTGTTCTTCTCTCTTTCAGAAATGGAAGTAGTTACAGGAAGGTGGGCATCACCAATGTTCTGGAACGTGGAGACCAATACCTGCGTACACTTCTAGAAAGTCAGGTGGTTGATGAGGGCAGGTTTGGCCATTAGTTGCTCTGGCATCCTTGCAAGGTGCTGGGGAAGGGAAGGAAGAGGAGGTCATGGGGAGCCCAGAGAGCAGAGCTGGCTGGGCTGGGGGCTGGTTCCTGATGAGATATCTGGTTGTTTAATATTCATTGTTCAAAGTTATAGGGCATGCTTGGCCTTGATTTGATGGCTCTAAAATCCACTGAGATCCAGTGTGGCTGCCCGGTCATGAGAGAGCCCCTATTCCTGCAAGAAGAGGGCTGTCAAGAGTTAAGATCAGAGTCAGGACTTCTGACCCAAAAGAGTCCTGGAGAACAGGGCAGATAACCTTGAAGCAGATAGAGGGTTAGATAATGAACTTAACAGAGTGGGCTCCTGGGCTCTCAGATTTCTCCTAACACCAAGGACCCTGGCGGGTAGCCTTCTTGACTGTAGGTCTAGCCCAGTTATAGAGCTGGGGCAGCTCACGTCCTGTCTGTTTTGGCCAAGTTGACACAGGGTCCAAGAGATGGCAGTCCTGTGAGATGGGTGGAGGAGTCAAGATCTGAATTTCTCAGAGAAGGCTGGGGTAACAGCCTCCAAATTGCCTTCGCTGGTGTCCAGAAGATGTATGGGGTAGGGAACGGGCTGTGTACTAGATGCTACATAAGAGCTGCAGAAGCAGAGGGAAAGGCAGGTCTGACTGAAGCAGGAAAGGACGGGCCTAAAAGGCAGGTGAGTCATGGTATAAAGATAGCATCAGGTGCCATGAAAGGTCTTCCTTTGGAAAACAGAAACAGTGATAAAAATATGGGATACGCTACTGTAGTCTGCGTGTGAGTGCTGCCTGGACTCACAAGCCCAGCAGGAACCTATCCTAAAGAGGCTGTCCCTGGAGAGAGCTTGCAGGTTGAACAGCCTGCGCCCTCAACAGCCTGCGCCATCTCCATTGGGTCTGAAGTCTCAGCTGGTTGCACTGAATGCAGTTTGCCTTTTGCAAAAACATAGAAGGAAATCAAGGTGTGCTGTGGGCACTGGGCACAGAAGCTAAGAAGGAAGAGGGTTTGCAGAAGTGAAAGAGAGAGAGTGAGGAGATCAAAGGAGAGATGTGGAAAGACAGAAAGAGGCCACACAAACATGATGGTGTTTTATTTGCCTTCGATCCATTCATTTAGGCATTTTGACAGAAATTTCCGAAGATGAGTGTTTGCTAGATCTTCTGTCACCTTGTTTTGCTGTTTTTACTTTTCAATTTTTACATAAAAATGCATGCAATGCAGTGAACTTCTGTATTTCTTATTCATGTAACTTTCTACTAAGCTGATTTATATTAAATTGTTGAAAAGTTCACTGGTTGAAAGTGTGGGCCCAGCGGACTTCCAGGCCTAATCTTCTAGATGAACTTGCAAACGCCTGAGTTTTCAGGAGTGGAGAAACGCTCAGCTCACCTCGATGTTTTCCCTAGCCCTGGGAGCTGAACTTGCCCACCCTTGGCTTCAGTATCAGTGTGTGGTCCCCGGGAAAGCGGTGTTTGCCTTCCACTTATTTGATTTTGGTATTTACTACATCTCCACTTACATTCTCAAATGTAAAATAAACTATTTCAAAATGATTTTTCACACTTCTGGAGTTGAAACCAAGGCAAAAATGCATTGTTCTAGCAAGGAAAAATATATCGACAGGGGTGAAATAAAAACACCCACTTTTGAAATTCAAGGCTGAACTCTGGAATTTAATCATCTCTTATAAAAATAAACCACTTTTTGAAAATTACTTCATTTAACATTGATTCAGTCTGGAAATTGGATATCTAGAAGCAAAGACAATAAAAGCTCTGTGAGTTAGCATAAAAAGGCCAAAGCATGTTAGTCTAAGTGTTTAGGTTAATAGACAATCACTGTGTGTTCATTCTCAATAAGTCTGGTTTTCAAGGCGGGCTCCAGCGGGTGTGGCAGTAAGGTCCGAGACTTGAGAATACTGGCTGGGGATCTGCTTCCACCTCTCTGCCTGTCCTGTGTGATTGCTTTGCATCATCTAAGGCAAGTGACTTAGCTAAGACAAGTGACAACCTCTGGTCCTAATATCTTTGTCTGAAAGTGGGATGGTTAGAGAGGTGGTTTAGTTTTTCTTCAAATTCTAGACTCTGATCCCTCAACAAAGATAATCAAATTCCATAAACACTAAGGAGTTTAATTGAGAGTTATGTGATGGTTCACGTGGCAGTTAGGATCTTGCTGTGGATGAGGGTCACCCATAGGTATGCTCCCTAAGGGGTTGATAAAGTGCATTGGTGAGAATTCATGGAGATTTGGGGGACTAAAGACAAGATCAGTGCTTCTGGACCTCTTAGTGAGTTGGCACCCATGGAAACTGGGAAAACAGATGAGAATGCTCAAACCAAGTCCCCTGGTCCAGTGCCTAGAATCCCGAGGCTCTCCCCTGAGGCCCCAAGCTCTGGGAGGGTCGATTCCTTGGCCACCAGTCCATAATCCGGTCATAGCATACACTAGCACAATAGTCAGGAAGCTCAGACTAGAAGACAGAATTTATGGAGAGTGACATTTTCCACAGTAAACATGATAAGTACTAGAGATAACACTCCTTTATATTTTTATTCTGTAGTTTTTGTTTTTTTAAAATCCAGCATGAATAAGAAGGAACAGATTTGAAAGGGGTGAGAGAATAAATCAGTAGATAATACCTTGATTTGGAGGCACCTCTATCTGAGTATAGATTTTGAGATGAGAGGTAGATATTCAGATCTGGAAGCCATGAGGAAATTCTGGGATGGAGAGGGTTTTGGAAATCATTAACCTAGATAGCTGAGATTTGAGGCCACCATGAGAGAGAGAATGAGAAGACAAAGATGAAGCTCAAGGGAACACTAATATTTAAAGTGGTGGCAAAGACATGGAACTATTGAAATCTATAGAGCTCATGTGGAGATACTTATAAAGTGATTTGAAATCATTTCATAAACAAAAAACACAGGACAAATAGATCTGACTTGCATTACATAATGATATGTGTAAATATCAGCAAAGGTCCACACACAATGGGATTGTTCGTTCATTCACTCGTTCACAGTGGAAGCATTCATTCTTTCAAACAATGTTTATTGAACACCTACTATGTTCCTGGCATTATTCTAACCATTGAGGATTTGCAATGAGAAAAATAAGTCCTTTCTCCAGGGAGTTTTATTGTGGTCCCCCCCCCAACACATGTGCACACAGACACACACACACACACACACACACACACACACACACACGCACAACACTTTAGAACCAGCTCCCCAAGGTATAGAGCATGGAGATGTTACTATACTCTTACAGGGCAAGGATCCTCTCTCATCCTGAAGGACTGACTGTCTTCACCACCAACACATAGCTTTGGGCCCATTCTTATTTTTGTCTTTTATCCATTTAAAAGGTTAACTGGATGGTTGAGTTGCAGGATTCTAGCCAAAGCATGCTCCCAGCTAGTCAAGTAAGCTGAGCGGATCTGGCATCTGTCTCACATTACTCAGGAGCTGGGCATCTGCAGGCTGAGCTCCTACTGTGGAGGCCTCGGCAGGACCTTGATCTCCCTCCATGTGGTCCTTGCTGGATGACGGAGAGCAGCCGAGGTCATGGTTCAAATCTGAGGTGGCAGGTTCTGAGGACAAAGCTTGCAGGAATCACTTTTATTGGAAACTCTTTCATTGTAGTTGATTGTTAGAATTTTGCAACTTCAAGTCTTCCAACTGCAGAAAAAGTGAAGGCAGATCTTTCTATCATTTTCTTTCTTACAAATTAATATTTTTATTAAAAATTTCTTAGGTAAGTAGGAGACTAGAGTTTGTTCGTTTGTTTTTCATTTTGGGATCAGTATATTTTTGGTTTTCATTACTGTTTAGTTAATCCCATGTTTAGAACTTTCTGTCAACAGCTATCCTATAATGTCTCTAATTTCTGTGGTTCTTTAAAGTCATTCCCATATAGGAAGCTCCTCCCTTCCACCTACCCACCCACACCTGTCCTCTTTTCATTGTCTGGTTTGGACCTGGTAGAAGGTCCACATGGTAATGGAGATAGGACAATTTAGTGTATGGGCATGTTGGGTGTCCTAGTTTTTAATAATGGACTTGGAGTAGCCATAGACTCCTTCGTCTTTCATCATCTATCATATTAACTTTATTTCTTTTCTCTTTTTACCCACCCTCCTTCCTTCCTTTCCTCCTTCCTTCTTTCCTTCCTTCCTGTGCTGGGGATGGAACCCAGGGACTCACACATGCTAGGCAAATGCCCTACCACTAAACTACATTCCCAGTCCTGAAGTCTATTTCTTAAAATACTTTATGAACACACATTCTTTGGCCAGTAACTTTCAATGCATCCCTATCACATATTGAAACAATATTTTATTAGTCCACCCTTTGACCTAGTGATGAAAGAACACTTTTAGGAGTCTTCTTACAAATATAGTCACACACAGGCACAGTGACTTGTTAGCAAAGTTATTTACTGTAGCTTTGCATATAATAGTAAAATATAAGAAACAACTTAAATTTTCTGTATTTAATTTTTCTATATCTAATATTAAATTTCCATTAATTAGCAACTGATAAAATTGAATCATGATTGATCCATACAGTGGCTTTACTATGTTAAAAGTCTGTGTTTTGATGGTAATGATCTCTAACCTGTATTGAAAATTTTAGAAGTCTACATTTGTGAGAAAAATATACACACACACATACACATGTGTACATATTCTCTTGTACATACATTTACTATCTCTGCATGTGGGGGTTTCTCACCAGGACCCATGTGGGTGAGAAAAGGGTTAACTGCTGGAGGATGCTGTTGGCTATAAACCAATCAATTACCCATAAACTTATCTAATCAATAAACCCACAAGAGCCAATACTCTTTTAAAATGAGACGGGGCATGATGGATCGGGCCACACCAGATCTGGCCTCTAACAACATGGAGTAGCCCACCACTCCTTTATTTATAGCCACACAGGTAAAGGGGCCTGGACTGGGAAGGCTTCTGTGATGAACAGGATCAGGCGGAGTCAGGGGAGCCATTTACTCAGGGAAACTACCATAGAACAGACGGGGAGCCACTCCCACACAGCACCACATACTTCCTGGCGATCTGGGACAGTCCTCCGTGGTAGCCAGTTCTAGAAGTCAGGCCTCTGTGTCCCAGGGCTCAACCTCATCCGATTCTGCTAGATAAGGATGGCTCCCCACATCTGCATACAGAGGCAACATCAGTTGTCCCTGGAGTGGGGAGTCGGGTGACTGAGAGACAAGAGTGAAAGGGAGACTTCAATATAGTAACGTGGACTATTAAACATGTAAACAAAGAAAACACACTTTAAATTTTAAATTTTAAAATCTTTCAACTGACCCTTCACAGTCATGGTCTTTGACAGTATTTCAAGCGTGTTTCCCAAATGCCCCATCTTCCCTTTACAAGCTCTTGTCAGATTGGTCTTTCCACCCAACACCTTTCTAATTTGAGACCCATCTAGATCCATCTAGAACCATCTAGAACCCTTCAGGGTCAAGCCGTCAGGTCCCAGTTCCAGTTCCACCCCACCTGCATCTTCTAGAAGCTCAGTGAGAAGTGCTGTGTCTCCAGCCACAGGCTCTTCTCCTGACTTAGATTCTGTGCAGCCTTTGGGTTCCGCAGGTTGGGTCCGTTCCTAAGACAAGCTTCATCCCATCCTTCTCTTCCGTAAGGCAGCACATCCTGACTTAAAGGAGACACCTGAGGTAGGATAGCAAAACTTGTCCTATCAGAGGTGACTCCTGAGCCTAGATATCTACCCAACACAGCTCTGCCTTCTGGAGGCGTGCTTTCCTGTCCCTGGAAACCAAGGCCAGCACCAGATACTCCTGACCAGAGGCCAGGACCACTTTTCTCTCCCTCCCAGGATGATTGTATGTGGGGGACTTCTGCCCCTGCAGGTGAGGTTCCTTGGTCTTCGGGAAGGAAGTCCTGTCTTTGCCCACACTAGGTCTGTGCAGCCAACAGGTACAGCATTGCTCAACAGGTCGAAGGTATACGATCCCTTATGGAACTTGCCTGGACCCATAATTGGCTCCCTGCTCCAGTTAATGACATATCCATGTCTGCCTCTCTTGTTGGGTCTGTGGTGACACTAATTTTGTAGATCTGGATCTCAGAGAAATTGTATGATCTTCACATTGGACTTAACCCATAAAATGGAAAACTTTGTGTATTCTCTTAGTTCACCAAAAATGATACCGGACCCAAGGTGATATTGGGATGAGGATGAGGATGATGATGATGGTGGTGATGATGATGATGATAATGCAGTGATAGCTTACAAATATTTAAGTGCTCACTCTGCGCCAGGCGCTGGACCAAGCACTTAATACGCATTAGCTCATCTAATCCTTACCATAACCCTGTGGAGTAGGTAACAGCCCTATTTTCCAGATTAAAAAAAGTTGAGACTCATAGAGGTTAAGTCACTTGCCCAAGGTCACACAGCTACTAGGTGGAGAAGCTAGGATTTGAACCCGTGAAGAGTCTCCCATGCCCTTAAACACTATGCATACTCTAACAAGTGCTTTGTAAGCTATTAACAATTCAATAATCTTCTTGGGGTGATTTTTTCCGTCTTCATCAAAGATTCCCCTTTGTTCTTTGTCCAAGACTTCACACAGGTGATAAGTAGCAGACCAGGGTTCAGAACCAGCTAGTCTGGATCCCAAGACCAAGTTCTTGCTCACTGTGCTCTTTTGCCTCTCTGGGGTGAGAATGGGACGGTGGTGTTGGCCCAAACCCCAGTGTAGAGCTTAAGTGACCTCGTGGCCGCAGAGCGCAGTGTGAGAACTCTGGCAGGCAGGAGTCCGGCTTTACCCACTTCCTCCTGGAAGAGACCAGTCCATTCCAGCCCTCAGGAGAAGGGCATCTTGTTGAGAGTGATGCTGTGGTTTCCATAAGTATGTCAGTGCCCCTTGCTGTGGCCCCAAATTCATACCCCAATGAGGTGATAGGAGGAGGTGGGCTTTGGGGAGCTGTTAGGTCAAAAGGGTGGAGCCCTCAGGAACGGGATTACAGAAAGGCGTGAGAGAGTTTGTTTCTTCTCTCTTGTTCCCACTATCTGAGGATACAAAGAGAAAACCGCCCTCTGCACACCAGAGAGGGCCCCAGCAGACACCAGATCCGCTGGGATCTTGATCTTAGATTTCGGCCTCCCAGAAATCAATGTGAGAAATAAATGTTTGTGATTTAAGCTAACCCATCTCTGCTATATTTGTTACAGCATCCTGAACAGACTAAGATACCCATCTTGCTTCACCCCTACAATTGTGTCCCAGTACTGACCTCAGACATATGCATAGCCTTCCCTTTCTTAGGGAGGACTTGTCTCTGATTCTAGCCACATTCCTGGAGAAAAGAAGAAAAAGTAGGGTAGAAAGAGCTGACAGAAGCCTCCAGCTTCTTCGATGTCTGTCTAAAGGCCCGTCTCCCACAGGCACCCAAGCCTGCCCACTCAGCCATGGTGATCCCTTCCCCTGAGCAGCAGTAAATCTAGTTTTGACAGCCCATACCAGGCCCAGAACCAACCTCGTGTGGACCTTTACCTTGACTCATATGATGCCTTGGTGCCCACCTGTCGATACACGTAAGCCTTGCACAAACACTTATTGAACACCACCTGGCTACCATGTCATGAGGTAGTAAAACAAGCAAAACAGTGATGTGTACCCTATTCCTGCCCTCAAGGAACTCACAGATCAGTAAAGGAATAATCGTACTTTAAGAAGTCATCGCCGAGACCAGTGGAACATGATACCTCTGAATTTTGCACAGGGGATCAGGAAGAGCTGCTAAGAGGATACTGTCCTTGACATGAGTCATGAAGATATAAGAGAAGCCTTCTGGGAGGACAAGTGGAAAGAGAAGGGGGGAAGGGGAAATTCACTAGGAAGGTGTTCGGGGAAAACGACAACCAACTCAGTACAGAACTACAACAGTGTCCACGAAGAGGCGAAGAGAGAGGGAATGGACTTGTAGGCATGGTGGGCGGATCCACAGCATGAATTTCTCCTAAACGTAGGCACTAAATAGCCAGGATTTTTGTCGGATTATTGATGGATCTCTAGAGTCCCATAGTGTCTGGAAAGAGAGAGATGCTAAACATGTATTAGTTATATGGGGAAAAAAAATGGACATTGGAGATAGATTAATGAATGTAACTTGGGCAAAGTTTGGACTTTGTCCTGAAGGGTTATTGAAGGACTTTAGCCAAGTGAATGATGGATGGGTCAAATGTTCATTTTGCATAAGCACATAATCAACTTCTAAAACAAAAGTAAAGGGCTCAAGATGAAGGCTGAAATAAAACATGCGAACATCATCTTTTTATAATATGTAATTGTTAATAAAATAAATAGTGAAGATTTAAAATACCAAGTATAAGAATGTGTGAGATGCACACTTTTAAAAATTATGTATGAACTTGATAGAAGAATGAGAAGACTTAACAGACTAGAGTAACACCATGTTCCTGTGCAGGAAATCTCATATTGTTAAGATGTCATGCTTCCCTATTAAATTAATATATAAGTTTAATACAGTTTCAATTGAAATCCCAGTGAGATTTTGTGGTACTTGACAAATAGCCTTTAAAATTCATTTGTATGCATAAGTGAATGAGGATAGCCAAGAAAAATTTTAAAAACCAAGAAAAATGAGAAGGGAGTGTGTTTAACCAGATCAAAAGACACTATATAAATTTACAGTAACTAAGACAGTATGGAATGGATTAAAGAATCTAAAACCAGACTCTCGTGTATATCTAGTTAACTAACATTGAGAGATTACTGTGTGTCTGACGCTGTTCTAAGCATTTTGTATTACTCATTTAATTCTCATAAAACCCTCTGAAGTAGATCCTAGTATTGTCCCCATTTTTATGTGATAAAACACATGTGGGTTTTGATACATGTCTATGGTTACAGAGCTAGCGAATAGCATCCAAGATATCTAACTCAAAAGGCTTCATTAAATCACACACCAAAAATGATCTTTCTGCAGATGAAAAACCAAAAAACAAACAAAACAGGGGAATTCAAAACAGGGGAGTTCTAGAGGTTGGACAAATTTGACTACACAAGATTTAGAGCATCTATTCTGAAAAAACAATTTTAAAAGGAAAACAAAAATCTAGGAAAACATTTGCAAAACATATGATAGCAAAGAATTACTATCCTTAATATATAAAGAGTTCTTATATATCAATAAAATATGAACCCAAATAGAAAGGGCAAGGAATCAAAATGAACAAACCAATTCATAAAAGAAGTAATGAAATGGCTAATAAACATATAAGATCCTCAATCTGAATAATAACCACAGAATGAAAATTAAAATGTGATATTTTCCTTCTCTCAGAATGACAAAGGGTAAAAAAACTTAAAAATGCCTAGAGTTGGCAAGATTACACTGGTGTGAGCAACAACATGGGAGCTTGAGTTGAAAAGAAAAAATCAGTAATATTGATCCTGCCTGTACTTAAACTTTTGACATCTTGTTCATCCCAGACTATTTTAAATTATTTTTTAAAAAATCTGTTGCATTAAAATACTATGTGACTTGGTTACTGAAGTTTTTGATGTGTTCTTAAGTTTGTATTCAAAGCAAGGTGCCTCACCCACCTCATTCTAATGCCAAACCTAGATGGAAAAATACCTAGATGGAAAAATTCCTACCTTTGAGGATGGTCCTCAAGTATGTTAGATGGGCTTACCACTAGCACAGTATTTCTTTTCTTTTTTTTAATTTTAATTAAAAATCAAATTTACATAGGGTAATGTTGTTTGATTCATTCTGTTATTTTTTCCCTTCCCCCACACCCCTCCCATCCCTCTTTTCCCTCTATACAGTCCTTCCTTCCTCCATTCTTACCACCCTCCTATCCCTAACCCTAAACCTAACCCTAACCCTAACGCTAACCCCTCCTACCCCCCATTATATGTCCTCATCTGCTTATCAGCGAGATCATTCGTCCTTTAGTTTTTTGAGATTGGCTTATCTCACTTAGCATGATATCCTCCAATTTCATCCATTTGCCTGCAAATGCCATAATTTTATCATTCTTCATGGTGGAGTAATATTCCATTGTATATATATGCCACAGTTAGTATTTCTTTTCTTAAAAAATATTTTTAGTTTAGATGGACATGATATCTTTATTTATTATATTATGTGGTGCTAAGAATCGAACCTGGTGCCTCACATGTGCTAGGTAAGCACTCTACCCCTGAGCCGCAACCTCAGCCCCATGTATAGTAATTCTTTCCCCAGGAATTTTGCCTAAAGGAATGACTGAGCAAATGCATAGATACATATGCAGAGGGATGCTTACTGTAATACAATTTGTAAGAAAAAATTTTGTACAACCTAATGGACTATCAGTAGAAGACTTGTTAATAAAGTGTGGTACATTCATACATTGAAGTACTATACAGGCACTAAAAGTGATGGCACAGAGGATGACATATTTAAAGGAATAGATATTAATTGTGCACTAAAGAGTAAGTTAGGATGTGGGGAAAAAGTTACACTCATACATTGCTGGTGGGGTTGCAAATTAATGCAGCCACTCTGGAAAGCAGTATGGAGATTCCTCAGAAAGCTTGGAATGGAACCACCATTTGACCCTGCTATCCCACTTCTTGGCCTATACCCAAAGGACTTAAAATCAGCATACTACAGAGATACAGCCACATCAATGTTCATAGCTGCTCAATTAACCGTAGACAGATTGTGGAACCAACCTAGATGCCCTTCAGTTGATGAATGGATAAAGAAACTGTGGCATATATATATAATGGAATATTACTCCACCATGAAGAATGATAGAATTATGGCATTTGCAGGTAAATGGATGAAATTGGAGAATATCATGCTAAGTGAGATAAACCAATCTCAAAAAACTAAAGGACGAATGATCTCGCTGATAAGCGGATGAGGACATATAATGGGGGGGTAGGAGGGGTTTGCGTTAGGGTTAGGGTTAGGTTTAGGGTTAGGGATAGGAGGGTGGTAAGAATGGAGGAAGGAAGGACTGTATAGAGGGAAAAGAGGGGTGGGGGAAGGGAAAAAATAACAGAATGAATCAAACAACATTGCCCTGTGTAAATTTGTGATTACACAAATGGTATGCCTTGACTCCATGTACAGAGAAACAACATGTATCCCATTTGTTTACAATAAAAAAAAAAGAGTAAGTTAAAAAGTGAGAGTGCATAAAACTCTGTGTGCACAATAATCCCAGTCATGCAACACACATGCATATATACAACCCCCAAAAAGTCTCAGAAAGTCATGTAAGTCTCCTTTGGAGTGACAAGCAAGCAAAGGTAGCCAAAGTGAATATCACATTTCACAAAATCGACGCACAATGGAAGCCACCATATTTCCTCTCACAGAACTCTTTTTGCTAACTTACCCCTGCCTAAGTCTCTGATGTATTCCATTCTCCTCAAATTGACAGCGCCCCACCCGGCAGCAGTTAATCTGCACCTCCACCCCACCCCTGACCTAGTCGTGTCCCCCCACCCACCTGCCTTTGATTCTGTAGCTCTCCCCATGGCCCAGGAGACCTGGTACCTCCCACACTTTAGCCTGTGTCCCTGGAAGGCAGGTGTGGGAGGTATTTGTTTTATTTGGGGAATTCCTCAGTTTATGAGTCTGCCTCCCTCTCTAGAAACCAATCCTGTTATTCCAACCTCCTTTTCAGCTAGACCACAGGTATGTGGCCTGGACCCAATCTGCTGTCCCTGCTGCAGACTTGGAATCAGAAGCTGGTGACTCAGAGCAGCTGGAACTACACAGGGTCCAATCTGGCAATGGTGGCAGCAGATCCATCAGTTTTCAGATACAGCAAAGGAAGGGGACCTTTTGGAGACACCAAATAGCCAGCATCTGCAGATGTCCTCCAGGCTGGTTTTGCAGTGTGATGGTGACTTGTGTCTGGTCATGCAGGCTCTAAGCCCAGGTTGCTGACCTGATATTCTTTAATAAATTCCTCTTCTGCTCATATTAGCTAAGTTTGCTTTCCATTGGTTGCAATGAAGAATCCTGATGGATACTTATTTATGTTTGGCACTGCCATATTTTGTGGAAAAACCAGATTTCAACACACATTATTACACACTCCTCAAAAAAACAAACAAACAACAACAACAACAAAAAACAAGCTTATAGGTCATGTTATGTTAACATGTTTGGGGGCAGCTTCATTCATCTAGAGCCAGGTCATCTGATATAGTAGCTCCTGGGCACACATGGCTACTGAAACTTAAATTAATTAAATCTAATCAAAATAAAAATTCAGGTACATTGGAAGCATTCAGTAACCCTACCTGGCTAGTGGGTGTCCTATTGGGCAGTGATATTTAGAATGTTCCCTTCATCTCAGAAGTTTTATTGGACAGCACAGTCTGGAAGGGTCTTAAATCTCACCAGCCTACCACACTGAACCACTTTGGGATAGTAGAAGACCGCTTCAGGATACATGGCTTGAACTATCTGACCATATTACAAAAATTGTGTGTTATCAGAAATGTTGGCACAACATGCATATGTTATGTTTTACTTCGCTATTTAAATTGGTCTGACTTTCTCACTCTCTGCCTTCCAACCTCCCGTTCTTCCTCTCTTTGCTAAGTCTGTTGGCGAATTCATCCAAGTTATCTGGGCACATGCTATCAGTCTTCTCTAAAGTACCTGTCTTGCCAACTTTATGGGATTGCTCTGAGTATAATAATGTGATCCAGAAGGGGACTTCACGTTCATGATTGGTCTGGAATGAGCCTTAACATTAGATGAGTCTATGATTGTAACCATCTGACTTTGAGGGAATCACTAAACCTCTCTGGATCCCAGTTTCCTTATCAGTCAATGGGATCATTTCTAAGGTCTCTTTTGTCACCAACATCAATCCCATATGAAACTCCCAAAACATTATTTAAAATGTCTTCAGAGGAGAATAGAGTTCTGAGGTGGGCGGGCAGTAGTTGGGGAGGTGGGGACAATAACCAAGGAATCTTTATTCAAAATCTGTTGGGCTCTAGCCCATTTTCCTGGTGGCAAAGCTCAGAATGTGATAAGTAAAATGATAAAGAGTTTATACTACAACCTCTCTCTCTGAAATCACTCCCTGGGCATATTTTAATGTACTGTTAATGTTTAAATGTTCAGAAGCAACTTGCAAATAAGTTTTAAATCTGCGCCTTTCTTTTTGGGTGGCCTAGTCATGCTCGGCAATTCATTGCTTGCTTTGGGAACACAGTCTACCCGAAAAAGATGGAATTGGTCCAAACAACTGTGTGTTCCTCTAAAAAAAATTCAAACTCACATTTCAAAGTTACCACTTTAGATCAGCCACCTGGTGCATCCCAGAGAAAGACAGCACGAGGCCCTGCAAAGGGTTTCCTGTCCAGGAGTTTAAATGCACACAATGTAGTTAGCCTGTTTAGTCTCCCACCCTGGCAGTTTCTAATAACAGATGAAAATGTGAGTCCAAAGCTTTTTGAGAAGCAAGCTTATTCTAGGTCCAAGAGTGTTGAGCTCTTGCAGACTCGATAGCCTGGAGTGTCTTGGTAGAACTTTCTTACCAGGAAAATGGACATTTCGTTTATGTCCAGTAGACAATCATGCAAGGTAGCAACAACAACAGTAACATTCATTAAGCATTTTCTACATGTTAAGCACATTACAGTGTTCACTCACAAGCCACCCCATTTTATAGATGTGGAAAGAGAGGCTCCAAGAGGTTTAACAACTTGCTTTGCTTTATATCTCAGTTAATCACTAGTGTAAAGGCAGAAGGATTCAAAGCTCAGAGCTGCTGTCAACATCTTGACCCACACACATACAGATGGAAAATGATCATAGCATACAGAAGAAGAGACCTGGGAAAAATCTTGTTCTGATGACAGCAATCGATTCCCGAAGTCAGTTGTGCTGAAGCCAGCTTCACCTGGCACTTTGAAACTCTGTGGAGTGTCAAGTACCTTCCAACCTAAGCTTTTTGGGTTCAATTTTCCTTTCACATGTACTATCAAGAATCATATAGTTTTGCTTTCATTATTGTTACCAAGACAAAAAAATATATAACCTTATCTCGGGGAAAAATTTTAATGCAGGAATGTGTAGGAAAATAATTCAGTGTTTCCCCCTGGGTAAGGCATGGAAACCACATTACCCCACAGTGGCTCCAATACCGGCGCATGTGGAAGTGTGTCAGACTCATCTTTTCCTCATTCTGGAACCTAAGTCTTGAATTACACCAGAGGAATAATTTAATGTGGCATTTCGCTGGAACATCCTGTAGATATTTTAGGTATTTGTACAGGGAATTTTTTGACCTTTGAATAATATATGTGCTGAGAAAGGTCTTGGGATATTTTAACATGTTAAACTGAGATAGACTCAAAAGGGGTTTATTTTGGTCCCTGTTGGCTCCTACATTTTTTCCCCCAAATCCTACTGGATTTTAATTTCTATAAGGGCAGATATACAGTTGTTTTTTTTTTTTAACTACAGCATATTTCATGCTGATGGTTACTTTTAAGCTCTCCTTATTTCCTAATAAGGCTTTTTCTCCATTAATGATCTAGGTGTATTACTACTGACCTGCTGTGGCCACCTGAAATCACCTCCAACTTAACATGTTCCAAACTGGGTACTGGGTACTTAAAAAGGATACATATTTTTCCAACATTTAAAACTGCTGCTCCAGTCTTTGACAATGTAAGTACAGGTGATCACAGGCATCAGTAAGCCAGTGTCAACAAAGACATCATGAGGACAGGATCTCTTACTTGATTGAGGAAGAAATATGATCAAACCTACCTTGTCGGCCCTTTGGCAGAGGAGACCGGAAGTACTTCCACTCAGTATGACAAAACACAACTGAAACTGTGTGTAGAAGCACACATTTCCATTATTCTGCCAGAAACACAAGGGGACTGAATCTCCCAGAGCGTGAGACAGTTCCTAGGCGAGGGTTTGGCATCTTTGGAGAACCCGTTAACCCTTCTGTGTAATTAGACTGCCAAAATACAAGACTTCCCCAGAGGACCTTATTGTTTCCTCACAAAGAATAAACTTTCTGCACTGCGGAAGTTTGTGGGTGAGAGAGCAATGAGTTGATGATAAGTTATGTTATGTTTGATTTTCTTCCAGATTACTAAAAGGATATGGACCGAACCTCTCTTGCTCATTATGAGCTTCTAGAATCTATTACAGCAATTGCATATACCAGACATCCACTAATTATTTCTTGAAGGAATAAATGCACTAAAGCAGTGAGCATATACCTTAAGAAGATGGAAGCCACCTTGCAGAGGAGACTTGCAGGCACTGGGTGTTAAAGAATGAATAGGAGTTCTCTTGGTGAAAAGAGAAAGGAGGAAAAGAGTTGTAGTCAAAGGATACAGAATGCACAAAGGAATGGAGACCTGGATTCTAAGCATCTGATCATTCCAAACAGGAATCCATGAATAAAATATTGCACAATGTAGTAAATGACAAACTTTCACAATAAAAATGCCAATTCATAAATGTCCTGCTGAGATCATTGGCCAGAAGTTGGACTGCTGCTAAAACATAAGCATTATATTAGGCCAATTGCTTTTGTGAGGTGATGAACCATTTCTAGAAGGTGGTGGGTTCCTCCCTGCTGGTTTTATAAGGCTATTACATAGTATGGTCTTAGTCTAGAATTTTGCCTGGGGCTGCATCACTGAGAGTAATAACAACTCAAGGACTGGTCAGGAAAATGCACTAACCCGCCGCATCTGGTAAAGTGGGGAATTCTTCCATACTTGGTCTTTGGCTAACTGCTGTGCAGTTGTCAATAGTGTACTTCTGAGACTTTGGATTCGACTTAAGACATCTAAGACAATTTTTAGGTATCACCAGGTCTTAGAAATCTTTTAACACCTTTATCTCCTTTGAGAGAGTTAGTATATGCAGATTAGGAGTCCTTAAGGAATGACATCATCCTTTTCTCTGCCCAGAGGGACGCTTTGCAGAAGGGAATGGGGCTGAACTCATTTCCAAAGGTGTTAGGCTAATGGGCTTACCAGATGATAGGCCATACTCAGGCAAGTATACAGAACTCTGTAATCTTTCTAACCCACAACATATCTCAAATAGCACTCATTTGCCAGTGGAAAAAAGGAGTGTAACATAACATCCCTTACACTAATTAACAAACCATCTGCGCAGATTTAGATAGCTATTCTTAAAGTGCTTGACTCTACTTTCCGATTAGGGACAATCAAATGCTAACCAAACATCCTGGAGTTTGGATTTCATAATAGGTCCTACAGATATTAACTAACTATACCTAGAGTGTATACTGAAGTTGACTTGGGAGTAGTTTAATTTATAGCAAATTTATTCCTTATCCTATCTGTCCCATCTTCTCATTGTCCCAAAAACAAAAAAATACAAATTTAAGTAAAAACCACACATGGCTCTAAAACTTAAACACAATCACTTTTTTAAATTCAGTGAAGAGAATGGTGAACTGCAATGTTTAAATTAAAGTGAAACTGTAAATTAGAGTAGACTTTTCTTTGTATAATCTGACTGCCTAATTGTCTTTCTTCCCAGTGGACCTCAGGTGTAGTTATATTACATCCAATTTATTACTGGTGGTAATTAACTACTGAAGATTGTGAAAAATTTTATAATATAAAACATAGTAGATTAAACATGTGCTATTCCTATACATGTTTGATGGGGGGAGGTATTGAACAGCCATTGTGTCGATTAATACTCATATACATGATATGTGAGTGTCAGGGGGAAGTGAAGGTAAGGTTACTATCTTGTTTGGGCCCAAGAGATTATGAGATGAACCTGGCTTTGATTCTCTCTCCAGCCACTGGCTAGACGGGGGCTAACTACATACAGAAGGGACACAATGACAACCTGACCAGACATCCAACCGGGTCTGGGAATTGGAAAGCCCGGTACCTCAGTGGGAGTCACTGTGATAGAAAGGACAATGGGACAGGAAGACCCCAATGAGACTAGTCTTCTTTAATGCAAGTTGCAGTTACTTGCCTTGCTATGGGAAAGGGGTGGGTAGAAATTGCGCAAAGACCAAAGTACAGATCAGCGGAAGTGAGAGCTATTACACATAAGAATAGCTGTCTTTTACTTCCTAAAAAAAAAAAAAAAAAAAAACTAGGCATGGAACCACCATATGACCCAGCTATCCCACCCCTTGATATTTATCCTAAAGAGTTAAAGTCATCATATTATAGCAATATATGCATACCCATGTTTATATTCACAATTCACAATAGCCAAAATATGGAACCAGGTTAGGTGTCCATCAACAGATGAATGGATAAAGAAAATGTGGTTATATATACACAATGGAGGTTTTTTTCAGCCATAAAGAAAAATGAAATTATGTCATCTGAAGGAAAATGTTTGGAACTTGTTAAGGGATAAAAGGTCAAACTCAGAAGATCAAGGGTTGTGTGTTTTCTGTCATATATGGAAGTTAGAAAGGAAGAAGGAAAAGAACAGTGTGTGTGATTGGGGGAATCTCATGAAAATAGAAAGGAAATCCATAGAGTAGAGGGAAGGGACCATGGGGAGAAAGGAAGAGAGGAAAAGGGAAATATTGGGGATGATATTAGCCAAATTATATTGTTGTGTTGTGTGCATGTACAAACATGTGACAACAAATCCCGCCGTTACATACAACTGTAAGGCAACAATAAAAAAATCTTGACTTTGAGGGTTTTGGACTGTGGGTCAATACTCATCTTGAAATCTGTTGTCCATGCACTTTATTTATTGTTAGCACATTAGAGTTATATATAATATTATGAATACTTTGACATATTCATAAATGCATATGACATAGTTTTCTCCATTTTAATCCCCAGCATTTCCTCTTCTCCTCCCTGCTTCTCCCCCCCCCATTCCCTTCCTCTATGCTATTGGTCTTCCTTCTACCTATTATTGATTGATTGATTTTTAATTGGTGCCTTACATATCAAATTGGAAAGCATTGTGCTATGCACATAGCATAATTTGGTCAGCTTCATCCCCCAGTGCTTCCCCTTTCCCTCTCCCTCCCTCCCCCTTGATTCCCTGCTTCTACTCTTCTGCTCTCCCTTCTATTTTTATGAGATCCCCCTTTTTATTCCTTTTTTCTCTCTTGCTTCTGCATCTGAGAGAAAACATTCAAGCTTGACTTTCTGAGCCTGACTTATTTCACTTAGCATGATGTTCTCCAGTTCCGTCCATTTGCCAGAAATGATAGAATTTAATTCTTCTTTATGGCTGGGTAGAACTCCATTGTGTATATATGCCACATGTTCTTTATCCATTTGTTTATTGTTTATCACCTGGGCTGATTCCATAACTTGGCTTTTGTGTATTGTGCTTCCATAAACATTGGTGTGTATGTATTGGGGATAGCATTAAGTTATAAAGCCTCTTGCAGCAAAGAAAGAATAGAGAGGCTACAGAATGAGAAAGAAATCTATGCCAGCTACTCTTTCAGTAGGGGATTAATAACAATAATATATAAAGAACTTAAAACACTTCACACCAAAAAAAACACAAATAACATCATCAATAAATGGATGAAAGATATAAATACATTTCTCAAAATAATACATAAATTACCAATAAATAAATGAAAAAATGTTTAACATCCTTAGCAATCAGGAAGATGCAAATCAAAAGTACACTAAGACCCTATGTGCATGTATGATTACACAAATCTACATCGTGCACAACCATAGAAATGAAAAGATGTACCCCATTTGTATACAATTAATCAAAATGCAGTTTACAAAAAATTTTTAAAAAGTACCCTGAGAATTCACCTTACCTCAGAATAGCAGTCATCAAGAATACAAATAATGATAATCACTGGCACAGATGTAGGGGAAAGGTACACTTATACATTATTGGTGGGACTGCAGATTGATTAATACAACCATTTTGAAAAGCAGTATGGACATTCTTCAAAAGACTAGGAATAGACACCCCATGTGACTCAGCTACCCCACTCCTTTATATTTATCCAAAAGTACAAAAATAAACATACTTTACTGATAAAAAAAAGTTTTTATTTATCACTGATTGCTATCATCTAAGGATAGTGGATGATAATAGTTGGGGGACTTTGCTAATCAGATTGATGAATGGCAGAGTTAGGAAAAAGCTCAGTTGCTTCCACTCATTCATCTGGCACATGGACATTTGGGATACAGACCAGGGAGACAACCTGATCAAACAGTTTACCTGCTAGTTGGGGCAGGAAGATATTAACTAGGTAAATGGAAAAACAACATAATGTGGGTAATAATGGGTGCTAGAGAGAAAAGAAAGCCAGGGAGGGGGTTAGAGAGTGACTGGAAGGGGAGGAGTCCAGGGGGAGGTATCTGCTGCAGGAAGCTTGGAGAGGGCCTCTCACTGGGCTGGTAGGGCAAGGCGGGTAGCGCTCAGGGCTGGAGTGGACCAGGCAGAGAGCACAGAGGGGCAAAGAGCCCACGGTGGAAATGAACTGGACGTGTTCAATAAATTCTCCAGGGCAAGCTACAGGCCAGGAACAGCGTGGGATATGTGCTAGGAGGTGAAGTCTGAGAGCTGGTCAGGGCCCAGATAATGTAGAGCCTCTGGCAAGGAGTTCAGATTTTATCCTAAGTGGAATGGGAAGCCACTGAAGGGTGTTGAAAAGAATGCTCCCATTTATGTGTGTAAGAAACCAGGGAGCGGTTAGAGGCCTGGAGGGGAGGATAAGGGAGATAGAGACAGGAAATAGGGTGATTTTGATGCATCCTGGAGAAGGATTGAAGGAAATGCATCTTCTACCTTATCTTCCCACTGGTTTGACGAAAGAGGGATATTGAGGAGGAGAGAAATGGACAGGGAACACTGATTAGATTGTTCAAAGCACAGTGCACGGTGTGACCTCTCACTGCCACCTGTCCTACAGAACCTGGCAGACAGTACTCTAGGGTGAGTGGATGCTGGGTGGCAGGTGGGAAGAAGTGCTACATCTGGCCTGTTGCCTACACAGGGTGAGTGAGAAGAGAGCGTGTGACCCACGTAGACAATCCCCTGACGTGGCACATGGCAGAAACTCACCGTGTGCCTTTCTTTCCCCTTCCCTCGTCCTTGCTTTGTCTCCAATTAGTGTACAGGGCCATTTCCTCATTTGCAGAAAGACATGAGCCAGCCTGAGTCCCTTTCAAGGCTGACAGTTTATAACCCTATGGCTTTTATCTCCCAGAGAAGGGAACTCCCTATGTTTAAGATTTCCCTTAATTTTCATCACAGCATTTAACAGAGTCCTTTGGGGAGATCAATCTGGAAACCATCAGGGATTCTTTTTTCTTTTTACTGCTACCACAGATAGCGATTGTGTAATGGAATGGGGGAAAGATTTTTGCTTTTGATGTAGCAATAGCAGGAAATGGAAAGTTGCTGCTGTCAGCTCCTTGGTCAGAATCACAATTTCTTTTGCACTGCAAAGAGGGTTTGTAGGAGACTGGAACGTGGTTCCAAGTAGCACAACCACACTCCGTTGCATAGGGGAGGCGCAGCCATGTTTGAATAATTTGATTCAAGAACAATTATAACAGATTCTAGATAATTTAACCTTGAATGTAAACCCAAGGGGAAAACTGCAATTATAATGAACTTTCCTTTTCTTGGCGGAGTCTAGAGTCCATTTTGTTTTCATTTCACTGAAGGTACCCCCGGTACTCAATTATCTCCTTTTTAGATAAACAATCACCTCTTTCCTCCTGCAGTAGCTTTAAATGTTTTAAGAATCTTGCAGTCATTTTTCCTTTCAGCTATATCCTGAGGAATCAGTCTAGACTAACACTTAGGAATAAATAATCCATCATAACTGGCATCTTGGAGCTAGCAAAAAAAAGAGGAGATTCCAAACTGAATATTGAAAGCAAATGAGAACTGGACTAACAGGTTGCCATTCAGCTCATGTGTCTATTTAAATTTAATTATAATGAAGCAATATTGACATTTATGTCTTCAGACATAGAAGCTAATTTTTAGGTACTCAGAGAGCCCATGTAGCTAGTGTCTACCATATTGATTGAATATTTCCCTTTTCAGAGATAAATCTACTGGTTGGACTTATTTAGAAATTTTAACAGTTGAAGTCATTCTTTAGAATGTAGAAAGAGGCAGGAGGGTCTTGTCAAATGGTTTTTATGACATTTTAATTTCATATACTTTAGCTACGGACACCTTCAGCAATGGATTTAGGTATTAGTATCAATTAGCTACCCTGAGGAAGAAAAGTCAAACTAACTCGGCTGAAATTTCCAATGTGACAGGATTATCCAGATCTTAGGGTAGTTTGCAAAGTGGCCAGAAACATTTGCAGCAGGTGGAAAGAGGACCCATGTGCAATGTCATCACAGGGTCTTTGGCAATGAACTCAGTTATATCCCCATCCCCAGAGAAGCAGATCAAAGCCCTCCATCTTGTCAAACTGACATGGGAAGCAAACAGCTTTCCAAGTATGAGCTGGTGGCCCAAGCTGTATATCAAGAATACAGAAATGATAACAGGGCCACTCAAATAGTACTTTGGGTGAGAGAAGGCAAATGGTAACATAACCTTGTTTTCCATGGTTGAAGAGTATCTTCTTTCCAGCTGCCTGGGTTTTTCGACTATGACTGAAGCCCCACGCAGGGCTATTCACATTAGACTCATTGGCAATTTCTGAAGCTCCTGGGTGGCTCAGACTGACCTTGATCTCTGGCAACTTGAGGTCACGGAGAACTTCGGCCCCCTGTCCTGTGCAACATCCTTGTGCCGTGGGAAGGGTGCACCATGTGTTAGGAAGCGTGCTCTCTGAGGGGTGTGGGAGGCATGTTCCAGAGGCTTCCTGCCTCTGATGAGTCTGAACTAAAGACAGCTTCATGGGACAGTATCCCAGCTGAAATCATGTTGCACAGGGAGCTGTGGGGCTGAAGTCCAGTGGTTTCCATTTTTAAGCTGTGGAATTGAATCCAGAAAGGCTAAATGAAATTGCTTGTAGTCACATAGCAAGTTAATTATGGAACTAGGCGATGACTTTTTAAACCAAACTTCCTGTTGTGTGATGAGGAAGTTTCTTCTCTTCATTCTGCACTACTCTTTATAAAGGTGCTTTGTGTGCTCAGGGGCAAAGAAAAGAATGTGTTGAAGTTGACTTTCATTTAACAGGGTTTGGGGCTTTTGTTAGTTTTGTTCAAAGCATCAGTAACAAGTTGACTTTCGTGCACTTTTCCATCATGCTAATGGCAGGAAGAAGAGAAGCAGAAAAAAGAATCCTTCCTTCTCTGCTTTTAAGCACGGTACACTGTTTGCATGCAATAGGTTTGGGAAGATAGGCTTCCCCTCTCTTCTTCAGTGTTGAGACTGGGGCCA
Source organism: Sciurus vulgaris (assembly GCF_902686455.1). NCBI lineage: Eukaryota > Metazoa > Chordata > Mammalia > Rodentia > Sciuridae > Sciurus > Sciurus vulgaris. Next base: position 66,861,038 of record NC_136476.1, read on the forward strand.
AATGTGAAGAAAGCCAAGGAGACGTTTCTCCCACGGTGGTTATCTTTAGTCTATGCTGAGGTCATTGCCTGCTCATGGGCTGTGGGCCAAATTCACACTGATTCTGCAGATCTGGAAAATCACCAACCATCCAGGATCAGACTTCTTCCTAGGCAGAGTAGGGTTAAAATCCCCTGCATTTGTTCTTGCCCTTGAATATCTACATGGAAATTGGACCCAGCGGGCAAGTCCTGTACAAAGCAAAATGAATGATCATAAATGTGTATGTATTTGTGAATGTATGTATGAATAAACACACACTACAGAAACAATCTGTTTTCTATAGTGACTGTGTATATGAATGCAATAAATCATTGACTTTTAAATTAAATGGGTTAATAATGTATTGAAAGGCATATTCCAAGAATGGTAGAGGTATTATGTATTATGTCTTTCCAACAGAAAATAAGTTCAGACCTCCGCTAGTCACCCTGGCCAAATAAGAATGCAAGCAAGATGAGTGACCCATTCTTTTAGTAGAAAGCAGTAACTACACAGCCACTTTTGCTTCATAGTTTAAAAGCTTTGACCGCCATTTTCTGAAGACTAGAGAAAGTATTTTTTCCCTTGACCACAGCTAAACTATTGGTGTGAATGTGTAACCCATGAGCAGTCTACAGGAAAGGGTTACAGAGCCTCGGTGAGCTGAATCACTGCCAAGTGTGGGCATATCTTTTACATATTGAGTTGGGCACTCATCTTTAACATCCTTGTGAACCAGAAAGCATTTGACAGTCCGTTAAGTGGAGAGGGTAGCTCCAGATTCTTTTCTCTAGGGAAACATCATTTGGGAAAGTCTTGGCTGAGAAGCATTCTTTCTCATTCTAAATCCTAGAAGATAAAGGAGGAAGGTCAGGGACAAATGTTCTGGATCAGAAGGAACCAAAAGGTTCCTGGGAACAACAGACTTAAAGTGGCTTACAGAGATGTGGTATAAAAGATGTAGGGACCAGTGGAAAGAAGGACCACCCACGGGACCAGCACACCATGTAGCCTGGGTGATCATCACTACTGAAGGGAGTGACCAGTGGATCCATTTGTCCTGTGACAGCACAGCAATCACTGTGTCCTTTAAAGTCTTGAGGAAGTAATTAATGAATCACTGACTCCATGGCCATATGGCCAAGGGGGACGTCTGGCTTGATTGTTCAGAAAAGTGTCACTTTGCTGAGAATATATTTGAAAAGAGACAGAGGCAAATGGAACAGAGACAGCAGCAGCCACTATAAACTAAAAAGAAGCACGCCTGGAGACCTGTCAGAAACAGAAGGAAGCCAGGTCCACGGAAGGAGAGTTTGAAGGAAGGCAGGACCAAGACTAGAATTGGGACTGTGCTAATTTTAGCTGGATGCATTAACTGACCTCCTTCTTGCAGCAACTGACAATCCAACAGGAATGATACCAGTTAACACACAACACAGTTAGTTACTTCTGACTCTCCATTGTTCTGTCAATCTTTTTAAAAATTTTTTAGAATTTATTGTATTTTATTTTTTACAGACTGCATTTTGATTCATTGTACACAAATGGGGTACATCATTTCATTTCTATAGTTGTACACAATGTAGATTCATACCATTCATGTAATCATACAAGTACATAGGGTAATGATGTCTGTCTTATTTCACCATTTTTCATACCCCGCCCCATTTTCCTCTACGTAATCTGAAGTTCCTCATTCTTCTCTCACTCCCTACCTTCCACCCCATTATATATCATCATCCATTTACGGGTGGGAAAACATTCAACCTTTGGTTTTATGGGATTGGCTTATTTCACTTAGCATGATGTTCACCAGTTCCATCCATTTATCTGCAAATGCCATAATATGATTCTTCTTTATGGCGAAATACTATTCCATTGTGTATATATACCACAGTTTCTTTGTTCTGTCAATCTTGGAGTAGTTTACCCAAACTTTGGGTTCCAAAGCTTGTGCTTTTAAAGAACCAAATGGAAGAACCCCATTCAAACATGCTTTTTATGTTAAGATGGGCAGACTCTGTCAAGCTTAATGGTTTTACTTTAATTGTGTATTCCCAGAACCTTTACAATATTTAGGTGTCGGACCCAAGAAAAGCCTGAGACGAGGTACATAGACAAACCTGGCACGGCTTTGATGCCTTGGAGGGGAAAATCTTGACTGAGTCTTCCTTCAGTGCAAAAGGCACTGACAAACTTTACAAAGTTTTCTCACAGTTGCTTCTAGAGTCCACTGCTCAGCCTGTGGACTCCGCAAAACTGAGAGCACCCATTAGGGTCCTGCTACTTGATCCCCTCTTTTTGAAGAATGAACGGAAATAAAACATACAGTTAGAAAAAGAGAATATTGTCTTCATTCACAGAATATGATTGAGAAAATTAAAGAAATCTACAAAAAAAGTTGTTAGAACTAAGAAGTGAATTGAGCAAGGTCTTAGGATAGAAGATCAATTTACAACCATCCATTGTATTTCTAGATACTAGTAATGACTAATTGGAAAATGACATTTTTAAATATTCTATTTAGCAGGGCTGGGATGTAGCTCAGTGGTGGAGCACTTGCCTACCATGAGCAAGGCCCTGCATTCAAATCCCAGCAATGCCAAAACAAACAAACAATTAAAAAGTTCTCCTTATGAAAACAGAATTCCTGGAAGACATTATGATCCGATTGATTTATTATTAAGGGAGTCTGTTCTCCAGAAGAAAAAAGGAGTCAACAGAATAGTTGCTAAGAAAACAAAAAGTGTTTCACATTTCACTTCCAAGGAGTTGAGCTCCCTCAAACAAGCCTTTGCACAGACCCAGAGACACTGCATAACTTGCCCAAAGTCACACAGAGATTAAGCCCCAAAACTGGCCTTTGAATTTTGGTGGTCTCTTTAAAAAATCTCTCTCTCTCTCTCTCTCTCTCTTTCCCCATAACACCTCTGCCAATTAACAAAATTCTCGCCTTATGTTCTGTGAATTGTGGACACCACATTTTCTCTATTCCATGTGCCCAAAGGTTCAAATCTTCTTTTTGAATCTCCAGGATTTCCACTTGGCTTTCAAATTTCAAAAGTAAAGTAATACTATTTCATATTTGCACAACTTATTTTACTTAGGCTTTCTCATATATTATCTCATTTGATTCTCACAATAACTTTTGAATAAGGAGTCTGAAATTATTATCTCAGGTTTATAGCTACACATAGATAAGTTCAGATTGGTGATTTTTTTTTTTTTTTTTTTTTGTGGTGCTGGGGATTGAACCCAGGGCCTTGTGCTTGCAAGGCAAGCACCCTACCAACTGAGCTATATCCCCAGCCCCCAGTTTGGTGTTTTAAAAAATTTTTTATTTGTTCTTTTTAGTTATATATGACAGTAGAATGTATTTTGACACATCATACACACATGGAGTATAACTTCCCATTCTTGTGGTTGTACATGATGTGCAATCACACTGGTTGTGTAGTCATATACGAACACAGGAAAGTTATATCTGATTCATTCAACTCTCTTTCCTATTCACATCCTCCCTCCCTTCCTTTCATTCCCCTTTGTCTAAATCAGTGAACTTCTTCTATTCTTCACCACCCCTGTCTGTCCCGGTGCAAATTGTGAGTCAACATCTGCTTATCAGAGAGAACATTTGGCCTTTGGTTTTTTGGGATTGGCTTACTTCACTTAGCATGATAGTCTCCAGTTCCATCCACTTACCAGCAAATGCCATAATTTCATTCTTCTTTGTGACTGAGTAATATTCCATTGTGTATATGTACCACATTTTCTTTATCTATTCATTGGTTGAAGGGCACCAAGGTTGGTTCCACAGCTTAGCTATTGTGAATTGAGGTGCTATAAACTGATGTGGCCATGTCATTGTAGTATGCTGATTTTAAGTCCTTTGGGTATATGCTGAGGAGTGGTATAACTGGGTCAAATGGTAGTTCCATTCCAAGTGTTCAGGTAGGTTTTTGTCTCAGTCAAGGTCACTGCTTTTAAGTGACAGAGCTAGGAATGGAACAGAAATCTACTCAAAAACATAGATTTACAAAAACACTAGACTTGATTGACACAGATAAAAATTTCATTAATTGAAGTAGTCAAATTATTAACTCAGACAATGTCTGAGCACTGGAACATATTTGAGGAAATGCAAGTTATTACAGTCATTAACTTATAGCAATAACCCAACAAGGATGGGGAAAGGGGTGCAGGGCCTCCTGTTTCATTAATGGCGACAGTTTTTTTTTTAAAAGAAAGCAATATAGACGTGACAACTGTAGCCTTCGCTCATAAAAAGTTGAACTCTTCCTTGGTTTATAGATGCAGAGATTACAGATTCAGACTACTGAGATGGAAAGGGATCTTGGAGGTCTTCTAGTTGAGGAAGCAGAAACTCCCAAGTTTTGACTGACAGCTTGTAGTCACCTCGCTAATTAGTGTCTGAGTCGGTCTTAGAATCCAGAACCAGATTTCCGTCCAGTGCGGCCACACCACATCCCAAGCTTGGCAATTCCCGCCCCCTCCCCCTAGATTTTAGTTTGTGTCAGACCATTTAATAATCTTCAGGTCTCCAGCTCTGATTGGCTATGACTTTGAAATGCCAGTGATGGCCACTCAGAAATTCTGTGACTGACCTTCTGCAGAGACCTGAGGGAAGGGCTGCAGAGTGAAGGTCACACCCAGGGGCTCGTCAGCCCTGACACAAGAGACTGTCTTCTGGATTCTCTCACTTATGACTTCTCACCTTAAAGGTTTGTCAAAGCTGGCTACATAGGCCCTTGAAAAGATCATAGAATTCTTTGAAGTAGGTTGTTTATTTTTTCCTGAAACACATCTGCTATTCATTTTATTTGTGTTTTAAAACACAAGTGTTGTTTTTGAAAGAGAAGTCTAAGTTTTTTAAAAAAAAGCCCAAGGTCATGGTTTTCATCTGATCTCCTGTCACCTTTTATTCATTTGTTCATTTATTCATTCAACAACCACCTAACAGGCATTTACTATATGCTGGAAACTGTTCTAGCTGTTCAGGAAACAGTAGCCAGCAGGCTGCTTTCCAGAAACTTTCTTTCCAGGGAAAGAGACCACTGGTGAAGAATAGTAGACTAAATTTTGTACCTATCTAAAGACATTGGTGAGTGCTGTGTCTGGGTGAGTGGGGATGGAGGGTGTGGGGTGGGGTGTTGCTGGAATTTCATACAGGATGGTAAAGGAAAGCTTCTGTAATAGGATGGCTGAGACCTAATGTGCAGAGACCTAATGGAGGTGAGAAGCAAGTCATGTAGTTAATGAGGGGAAGAACTTTCTAGAAAGAGGCAACCGTTAGGGGACTGCCTAATATGTTAAATAGCAAAAAGGTCTGTATGACTGGATTGGAGTGGGTGAGTCAGGGGGGTGGGGTGAGGTGAGGTGAGGTCTAGGAGGCAGCAGGGCCAGGTCATGTTGAACCTTATAAAAAATGAGGACTTTGGTGTTTTTTAAAAAAAATTTTTACTTGAAGTAAGATAAAATGTACAGACATTAAACATTCATTTTGCAGAACTTTGGCAATTATATACACCCTGCAACCATCATGCAAAAACCCATGTAGAACATTGCCATCATCGCAGAAAGTTCCTTCCAGCCAATTCTTCTCTCCACCCAGAGATAACCATTTCTATTACTATTCTAGAACTTTCTAAGAATGGAATCATGCAGTCGGTATGCTTTTGAGTCTGGGTTCTTTTGCTCAGTGTGCCCTTTTGAAGATTCATGCATACTGGATAATCAGTCCTCTACCGAGCGCCATTCCGTTATGTAATGAATCACCCTTATGTTATCCATCTTCCTGTTGTTGGGCAGTGAGGCTCTGTCTCGTTTTGGCTATTTTGAGTAATGTTGTCAGAAATATTCTTCAACCAGTCTTTTTTGTGTATTTCTGTTCCCATTTTTCTTGGGTACATACCTAGGAGTGGAGCACCTGGGCCATGGGTGAGACCTGTTTAGCTTCATAGGAAACTGCCAACAGTTTTCCCAAGTGATGGGACCATTTTACGCTCCCACCAGAGTGTGAGAATGCTCCTGCTTCTCATGCTCACGGCTGTCTGGGATTGCCCAGTGGTTGGTTTGTTTTTGTCTAATCACTCCGGGTCGCTTGAAATACACCTCATTGTGGTTTTAATTTGCATTTCCCTGCTGACTTCTGATGTTGAACATTGTCATTGACTCTTTTCGTATCTGTATACCTTTTTTTGGTGCAGTGTCTTTCGTGTGTTGTACTCAGGCTTTTAAAATTGGGTTGTTGGTATTTTTATTGTTCGTGGGAGTTTTTAAAAAATATGTTCTGTTTGTGAGTCCTTTAACAGATTTACATCTGTATTTACCTCTTTCTACATGTTTTATATATATAATATATAATGTCATGTAGTATGTATTAAACATATAGGTAACATAATATATACTATCATTTATGTTTGTTATCAAATATTATATAAAATATATAGTATTTTATCCAATTCTGTCACTTGGATATTTGTTGCCTTAATGTAACTTTTGATGGGCAGAAATTTTTAATTGACATGAAATTTGATTTACCGACTTTTTTCTTTTATGATTAGTATGTTTTGTGTCCTGTACAAGAATTGTCTACCCCAAGGCCATGAAAGTATTTTCTTCTGGAAGTGTTGTGGTCGTACCTTTTAGGTTTGGTTCCAAGATCCATCTTGAATTAATTTTTGTGACTGTAGGAAGGTGGGGGGAAGATGTAGGTGCCCAATTCCACATCATTTGTTCAAAACATTTTCTGATCGAATCATCTGTGCAAAAGGAGTTGGCTTTTACTCCAAGCAAGAAGAAAGCCACTGGAGAGTTTGAAGCCTTTCTTAAGGCAATTAACACTTTCTACCCTGCATAATAGTGGTGTGCACTCTTACATGTTACTCCCACATTTACACACACTTAGAGGACAGGGACCACGCCTTGTTGCATTTTTATCCCTAACTTCAGCTCCTGGCACAGTGTTTGGCATGCTGTAGATGCTCAATGAAACAAAGAATGAATGAATTCCAGCAACAAAGTCAGCTTTCTTTTCCTTGATTAGCATGTGGACGTACTCATCTGTCTGAGTTCTGTATGGCTCTCGCACAGATAGTATGACCATTTCCATTTAGGGCTGTTAGTCTCGGATTTACAGGGCATTTATAATGTGTGTGCAGGATTATATATTTTTTTGACCCACACCACATAAACACATGCTGGCCCCTTGCTTGGTTAACCTAGCTTCTATTTTTGTTTTCATTTCTGCTTGTCATATTTGGGGTAGAGAAGATTAAAAAGCATATGTGAACAGCAGGGAAACGGCATCTGGAGAGCAGCCCTGGTGTAACTCTTCCAACTTCCCTCAAAAATGCCCAGAAAAATTCAGAAACAAGAGGAAATGATCACCCCTGCTTTTACTAAAAAGTGTGATTTTCTGACGGCCTATGATCATGATCCAGGAGTGGCCTCGCTTTGCGCAGAAGTGGAGGGGTGGTGAGGGGCTTATATGTCAATTCCAGCTGGAAAGCAAAGTACCCTCCTCCTACTTCCAGGGAGCTGCTTCCTTTTAAGGCAGCCAAAAGCTTTCTCATTCACCCTTCCTTCTCTATCCACCAACCTCAGCGATTCTGCAAACCAACAGGATGAAAGAAGAGAGGGATCTTTTCTCCTCTCCCAAAGCATGTGTGAAGTGAATTGCATCCTGGGAAGTGTAGTTTCATAAATTCAGCACAGAAATGGATCCAAGAAGGAAGATTTATGGCAGAAGTACTCTATGAGCTGGAGTTGTGGTTTTTCATGTAGGGTGAGTCAGAATCTCAAAGAGTCAGAGCTGCGTTAGAATTGGGAGTCTGGGTAGAAACTGCATGTCCACCTGTCCTCCAGCTGCTGGAGTGAGATCATCATGCAAGTGATGGGTGGGTATTGACAAGGTCAACCCCATCCCGTGCATGGCTGCCGACACCAAGTCTAGGGAATGCTCACCTTATTGAAATAATTATAATGGAAAAAAATTACGTAAAAGACAACTGTACTTGGAATCAGTGAAAAAAAATATTGCTGTAGACCCTAGGAAAAGTAGCATTCATCTTTAGAGGAAAATAAGACTTCTGAAAATTATCTATTGCAGGAATCAAAAGAAAGCATTTTAAGGATGTATTGCATTCAAAACACCTCAAGGCAGGCAGCACTTTCTACCTTACATTGTGATCATATACTTACTTATTTTTATTTTCGACAGTATCAGGGATGGAACCCAGGGCATGCTAGGCAAGAACTCTACCCCTGAGCCACATCCCCAGTCCATGTGCTGTGATTGTTAATGTGACCTTCTTAATCTACATGCACTTGGATAACAGGAGACAAGTTTGTTTGCCTTTCTATCCCCAACATCAAAATTTAGCACGGTATTTGTCATGTCATAAATATTTGGTAAATGAATTCCAGCAAATGACAAAATTTGCTTTTTTGGTCTTGTTGAGGATGTGGATGTACTCTTTTGTCTGTGTTTCTCTAAAAGCAGAAAATCACAAGGTCATGGGGATGATGGGAGGAAATGAGGTGGAAATAGAAATGCAAAATGGATAAGATGAGCCTGAAAGGTAAAACCTCAAGAGCAGAATTAAAATTCTTATTAGATGCAGTAAATAACTGAACTGAACCCCTGGAAGATCAAATCGTTATTGAAGAAAATAAATCTGAAATCTCCCTTGGAGTGCAAAGAAAAAGGAAAAAGATGTGCCAATAACAGGAGAGCTGTTTAGATATACAGAATAGAGAACAGAGTTCCTACCTAGAGATTAAAAGTACTTTGAGTTAGTAAAAAGCAAGAATCATTATAGACTGAAGAAACAATTTTCTGTACTGAAACACAGAATATGGTTGTCATCCTCCAAGCAAAATGAATGCCGATATTTCTCAGTTCCAAGGATAAAGAACAATATCTTACAGATCTCAGGTCTAGCTCCATGGCCTGGGGCCCTTTTCTGAGCCTCAGTTTTCTTCCTTCTTTAAAGCAGGTAGTTGTCAGATGTTGCTAGGTCTCTGCTAGACCTGAATGTTTTATGATTTCATAAATGTTTTGAGAACTATAGGAGCTAAGACAGTCTCTGACTACTTTAACATCTCATTTGAGATCAATCAGGCAAATAGTGGTTAGAAGTCTTCCCCAATAAATCTTTATTGTACCTTAATATCATTTGCTCCAGTGCATTAACTTGGATTCCAGCAGTGTTTGAAACAGGCCAGATGTGCTCGTTCTAACATCAGGACCTCACATCTTTGGCAATATTGCCTACCTGTGTCCTCAGGTGAGCAAAACCTGCTGACCACAGTGACACCCACCAAGTCCAGCATTAATACCTGGGACACATAGAGCCCCACCTCCCCTCAGATTTGTGTTCACTTCTTGCTCTCTGTTTCTCCTCCAGAATATTCTAGAAGTAGGCATCTCCTCCATCATCTCCCTCAGTCCTTGCACGATGTTAGCCACTGTTGTTTTTGGCTCTCAAAGCCCCTTCCTCTCAGCCTAGGCACCAAACACCTTTTGCAATGATTTATTCAGCATTTAAATCAAACCTCGACAGTGAGCACAGGTTTTCTTTTTGCTCATTTTCGGAGACCAAAAGTTTCCTAGAATGGCAGGTCCAAATCATTTAGATCCCACCATGACCAGGGATAGCCATGGGCTCAGGTAAAAATGGAACTCGCCCTTCCCAGTCCTTGCTTCCTCTTCGGCGTGACTCCGTGGTTGTGGACGTGCTCGTTTCTCTTCTTCCCTGATCTCTTGAGGCGGCACCATTGACTCGAGTGTGTACATGTGTGTGAGAGACAGAGATGGAGAGATGCAGACACGCACGCTTAGCTGCGAGAGGGGACAGAGAGGAATTGCAGAACAGACTCCCCCACCCCATCCTGTCTTACCACATCCTACTCTAGGTCATCCAAAATGTGATTCCACTGCCAAACTTTCAGCAACAATAAAAACGTGCAGAAACCATCAACTCTGAGCAATAAACATGTTTAGAAAAAAGAATGGCAGACAGTAAAGAGGGCTGGAAAGGGTCTCCAGATTCTTTTCCTCATAGGAGCATACAGAGGGGCTGCTGCCAGACCCCTTGGCTTCTGCATTTGATTTATGCAGAGGTCTGGGTGCCTCAGTTGTGACTATGCAGACTGGCTCTGGCTTCATAAATTCAGACCCCAGAATACAGTTTATTTGTGTTATGACTCCATCCAAAACAGGGCAGAGAAACCGATGCCCCTCATTCCATTAAAAGGGTAGATTGCGTGTTTTTACTAGCCCATGGGGCTCGGCGCTCAGAGGCAACAATATGCACTTTGTTGCTGCACAAGCTGGCCATGATGGGAGCTGTCATTCTTGCCAGGGGTGTGCTGCTCTTTCCCAAGAGGGGTCGCAGCCCCAGGAACACTTCAGACGGCTTAACGGCCTGCTCGGGTCTGGCCTTATATGGAATTTTCACTTCTGTACAGGGAATGACAGCCACTTAGAGTGTCAGCCAGCAAGGAACAGATGACAGCAAAAATTCCCCTCTGCTCTTAGTCCCAGGAAATCCTATCTGCCCTGAACTATCACTCTTTGGACCCACTCTCTGATAATGAATTTGGGAATGCCAGCTGGTTTGAGGGTAATATGAATCACTTACAGAAGGTAGCCAGATAATTCCATGTCAGAAAGCACAGGGGAATGTCTCTCCTGCACTGACAAGTTAGTTAACAAGCATGAGAGGCCTCCAATAAATAGAAAGAATGTGGCAAAATGCAAGCCACAAAGTAGGTGCCTGGCCACATTTGTTAACATTTAATCATTTAATTAATCTTCAGGTCAAAGTTAACAGAAGTAACTTTTAATTATTATTAATTATTAATTATTGGAATCATGCAGAAGTATCCTCCCACTCACAGAGTCTAGTGTGCCATACCAATAGAGAGAAGCACTAGCGATCTCCCCAGGAGGTCAAAGGAAGGTGAGGATCTGTCCCAGGCACTGTTTCAATGTTTTATATCAGTATTTCATTTAATCGCTATAGCAACCTATAAAGTTATTGTATTTTTATCTTCCATTTTGCAGATGAGGAAACCAAACCAAAGGTTAAAAAACTTTCCCAAAGTCACACAACTCATTTGTAGCAGCCTAGACTTCAAACTCATAGAGTCTGACTCTATGAGGATTTTAACAGGCACAGATAGGAGGAGATGTGGGCGTGGAAGATATGGCCAAAAGAACATGAACAAAGGCAAGGTGAAGGGAATGGGGATATGTTCATTTGGACTGGAGCACGTGGAAGAGCATTGTGGGAAATCACACCAGAAAGCAAGCCACTGTGCTGCTGTGGAGGGCCTTGAATACAGATGTGAAGGTAGCATAATTGCTATTACTACTACTAATGAAAGTCAGCATCTTAGTAGTTTTTATTGTTTATAGTATCTACAATAGTCTAGCTTTGCTTTTGCAGGTGCCTAAAAAGACCCTAATGATAGAATTGACAGACTCATTTCTCTGTGCCCCTGTTTAGCAAGTGGCTGATGTCAAGCTAGTGCCCTGGTCACCACCCTGATTTATAGGTAAAGTCTCAGATATTGGGCCTCTCGTCATAATTGCCTCCTTAAATAGGTACTTAACTCTAGAGACATTTTAAAAATTTTATTCTAGTCCATTTCTCACAATGACCAACACATTTGCTTGGGTAGTAATGTCTTGGGGTATTTGGTATAAAAATCATACACCACAATGCAGAACCATAAGAACCAAGCTAATCTCCCTAGCAGAAGAATTTCTGAGTAGAAAGTATCATTGGGCATGATTTTACGAAGTATTGCTTATGTGAGTAGGGGTCACAAACGGTGGATCAAATGTCCTGCTTTTCTCATTTCTAAAATACTGTCAGGGCTGGGGCTGTAGCTCAGAGGTAGAGCACTTGCCTAGCATGTGTGAGGCACTGGGTTCGATTCTCAACACCATATATAAATAAATGAATAAAATAAAGGCCTATCGACAGCAACAAAAAATATTTTTTAAAAAATAACACTCCATAATTCTAACCATCACTAGCTTCTAAATAATTCTTTTGACCAGGGTCATCAAAATATTCATTATTGAAAGTGATTTTTATGAGGTTTGGAGCTAGTGGCCCTCTTCTCAGTTACATGTTCAAATTATCTTAGGGCACTTATTTGATTGATCAAGAGAATGAAGTGCGAGTGTGTTTTTTCACTTTAACAGAGTGACCAGATGAAGGAGGGAAGGGGGATCTGACCATGACAAGCACGCCAGCCTTGTGCTCTTTCCACCTGGACTTGGGGAACTGGGCTGCCCTTCTTCAGGGGAGGCACATGCACCAGCCAGCCTCCCATTCCCAATGGGATACTTGATTGGTTTCTTCTTGATTGGCCACCTTCCCCTGGTGTCTTTACTGGTCTTCCTTGTGCTCAGTCATATTGGATTGGGGCCCACTATCATAACTTCCATTTTTACTTAATTATCTCTTTCAAGACAGCAGCTCCAAACACAATCACATTCAGAGATGCTGGGAATTAGGGCTTCAACATATGAATTTTGGGAGGACACAATTCATTCCATAAGAGGTATGTGTATTCTCCCTTCAGGCCTCCAACACAACTGAAGCATCACCCTTAAACAGGAGATGATAGGAACAGCCCTTGTATTTATGTCTTTATTTTCCTGGTTTGCCAACTAGAATTTCTAGAGGGTGTCCACCTGTCAAGCCACAATGCCTTTCAGAGGTGCTGGCTTTGCTAGTATGTAGCAGGGCATCTTCAGGCCACTGCAATAGGGTATTGAAGTTGGTCATGTACCTGCCATATTAGAACCACTTTCTGGGCTGAAGCAAGTCCCTAGTGCTGAGAGATAATCACTGGACCAAGAACCAAGAAATCTGGTTCTCATCCACACTGCCACCAGCCAGCTTTTGGGAAAACATTTACCTCCTCTTGTACTGATTGCCTTACCTAGGAAATTATAAACTTTGCAATTTCTAAGCCCAGCTATGTGTGAATTACCCTAGTGTAGGCAAATGTGTTCACATATGTATTTATATATATAATATATATTTATGTTTTCATATGTATACTAAAAGTTGAGTTTTGAGAACTTGTCATTTTTATAAAATGCTTTCATTATAAAAGTTAAAATATTAGGTAATCTTGTAGAAAGATGTAGGACCATTTTGCTGTTGTCTAGAAATGAGCATATGACCTCCATCTTAGTTTGACAGACATCTACTGGGAGCCAGTTCCATGCAAGACTCAGTGCTGAGCATTGTCACCAGAATGTGGGAATTGAGAGGTGAGTAAGTCTTGGTTACCTGTTCCCAAGGTGTTCAGAATCAAAGGAACCCGTTTTCATCTTTCAATGTTTTGGAGTCTTGGTTAGTGGCAAAGGTATCCATGTTGAAGAAGAAGGCTTTAATTCCTGGTCGTTCTTTGCCATTTAGAGCCTAAACAGATCCAGGCTGATAAACATCACCAACACTACTTTATTGCTCTCATGAGTGAAAATTGTACCCTTCAAGTTGCATGAGTGTAGGAGTGGTGATTTCTGGGTGGCCAAAATTGAAAAGGTCAGAATTCAAGATTATAGGTAAACCCCTAGAGGGTTATACTTAAGGATAGAAAGATAAGGAGCTAAAAAAGCTGCATGAAATAGGAAATGCCAAGAAAAGACCTGTAGCTTCTCTTACTCAAGAGACGACTGTTCACAAAAATGTTCTCAAGACTGGCATGTTTGGATTCTAGTAGAAGAAAAAGGAGGTAGGAAGGGAGGATGAAGAGGAGGAGGAGGAGAAGTGTACATAGTGTTCATATATGTAATATCTATTTAGCATTTATATGGTTCTGCAAAAGTAATGTAAGGAAAGTAGAAGTTTACTATGTTATAAAAAGAAAAATCACACAATACCAAGTAGGGTACGTGAATGAGAATGTCCCAAGGTGACTGGCCAGGGAAGACAAACTCTTGCTTTCTGCGTTCCAGGCTGAGCCCTGGAATGTATGTACATGCACTCCAGAAAGCTAGTCTGGATGAATTAATTGCCTGGGCTAGAAGAAAGGAAGTGCTTGAACCTGGAATAATCTGGAATGCAAGTCTTTCCTAAAGGCATTGATGGCTACCGGGATCCAGTCAACTATAGCCATGTAGAGTAGCTTAAAGGTTGGCAACCAAATTGAGGCTTTCTTTTTTAAAGACATAGTGCGGCCCAAACAAAATAGCCACTAACTTGCAATCAGTGTTCTAGAGTATCATTCTTGTCTATGTATTTTCCATTGAAGATCTAAAGCAACAAGTGCAATCTAAGTTTCTACCGAAGAAACTCTGAACAGAAGCCAGAGACTTCTGCCTAGAGATGCTCCTGGCCCTTTCTCACTCTGACTTCTGGCTTCCTAGGCAAACCGTATAATCTACTCAAGGCGTGATGTTCCCGTGCGTCTTTTAAATAAACCAGGATCCAGCCAGGCAGGCCTGGGTTTTTGCTGGCAGTTCTGTTTCGTTTGCTTTCAAATGTTTGCTCTCAGTACTGCACTCAGAAAATGTCTAACCAGAGTAGGAAATTCTGGAGAACTGGGCATATGCAAGGATATCCTCAGTTCTGCGTCTCCACTAATATCCATGGGGGGGAAACCACTTTAATAATAAATTATTCAAATGTGTATTCATTCTTGAAGCATTTTAAGGATGTTTACATTGAAACCAGATGCCGACTGCACAGACCTCGGGCCCCCATTTCTGTTGATTTTACAGCTTGACTGCTCCTTGAGTTTTCTCAGTAGGGTCTTTGTTTCACTCACAAGTAGAAAGAATGTTCCTTTTGTTTGCTTTTCTTTGCCATCAGGCCTGGCCAGCCTCTGGAGGGAACCCCGGCCACGCTGCACTTTGGCTAGCATCCCTTCGGCTTTGCTCCTGAAAGTCACATGCGCACAGGATGGGAGACTATTTCTGAGGCACTGTGTGCCTGGGCTTTTCCAAGCTCTTTTTCCCTCCATGTGGTTAGGATTTTGCAGCAGTTTGAGCAACAGTTAGCTAGCTAATGCTCCCAAATAGAGGCGCTGAGCCACTTCAGGAAACCCATCTCACAGAGCAAGGGGAAGCGAGTATTTCTAGGGAATTTCTGGCCCTTCAGAAATGTCATATGAACCCAAAGCTTTTTATTTCTAAGTTGAACTGAATCAGTCCCCAAGTAAAGAGCTGGAAGACTCGTTTGTTCAAATGCCTGCAGCTATTGGCCTGAGGGAGTGTGTGAAGGGTGCCCTTGATCTTGGTTGGCAGTTGAACCTGTAGCAAGAATTAGAAAGGAGAACCATCTAAGTATAAGAGAAAGTAAAAGGCAGAAAGATAATCTAGCAAACTTAGCTGCTCACACTTTTATTTGGCCTGATTGGTCCTTTCATTTCTTCAAGGGAGATTTATTGAGTACCTACCATGTTTGGCCAGGCCCTATACTTGGTACTGTGAGAACAGTAGCGCATATCTCCTGATAGGGGTGACAGAAGATTCTAGAATAATATAATGTGGAAAGTCATATGAAGAGAACACATAAGAGAATGGGAGACTAGAGAAGGGAATTCACTGTAGATGAGGTGGAAAGGAGAGAATGAGAGAAGACTTCAAGACCGAGGTGGCACCTGACGTAACCATGAGTGGGAATTAGCGAGACCGCAGCTCGTCAAACTTGAATGCATTTAGGAATCACTCAGGAATCTTGATTTATTGATGATTCTGACCCAGGAGGTCTTAGGTAGAACCCGAGAATCAGCGTTTCTAAGAAGCTCCCGTGCGATACCAATGGGACTCTGAGTAGAAGGGAGATAAGTGATGAGAGAAAGGGGCTGTGGAAACCTCTCAGGCAAAGGAATGGTGTGTCAGGAAACTCCGAGGTGCAGGAGCACTTCAAAACAGGCAGGAAAGTGCAAAGAAGGACAGGGGGAGTGACACAGATGAACTTGCTACTAGAAGCAGCAATCAGATGACAAGGGACCTTGATGGTAGTGCTGAGTGCTAGGGGTTTTTCCCCAAGGGCAAGAGGAAACCCTGGAAGAGTTTTAAGTTTTAAGGAATGACAAGACCCACTTCCTTTGAGAAAGGTCGCCCTGACTGCAATGTGACAGATGGGCTGGGGGCAGGAGACTCATTGCAGGGCAATGGTATCCATCCACCAGAGAAGAGATAAGGTCCAGAATCCAAGCAGCACTATGGGTAGAGAGCAAAAGTGACCAAGTGGGAGTGTCACAGAGATGGAATCACAACTTGGAGATGATCAGGGGAGGGAGAGGCAAGCTCAAGACCTGCCTGAAGTTTGCTCATCTTCCATCTCATACTGGGAATGGTTCCCCCATTCCACAAAGTAACAACTGGTGAACCAAGAAGCCACTGGAGTTTCCAAGACAGAACATAAGAGCCAAGATTTGTGCCCAGCATTCCGAAAGCCATGTTCTTTTGCCATACCTTCTGGTTCTCAGAGGACTTAATTCAAAACCACAGAAGAGAAAGTAGGACACCCTCATTCAAATTCAGCTATGGAGTCCCTACTGGCTAGAGCAAGGCATGGGGGAGAGCAGGCGCCAGAGTACAAGAGGACTGGGGCTGGGCATGTTACGGTTGCTCCCAAAGCATTCAGCTTCTGCTCTCACACATGGGAGAGGGGAAGAGAACGCTCTTCTTCCCTCAGTTTTTCCAGAGTCTTCCTTTTCTCCCTTCCAAAAACACATTAGGTAAGCAAGGCCTTAAAACCATTGTGACAAAACAGGGATTTTTGCTTCTTTAGGCTTTCTGTGAGTTTCAGGAGGTGTCTGCATCTGACTGAAGCAAGACAAGCCTGCAGTTCTAACATGTTTCAAACTGCTTTGCAGGGCTAAGGTGGTAGGGCATTTGCCTAGCATGCCCAAGGCCCTGCGTTCAACCCCAGCAGCACAAAGGAAGAAACAATCCTGCTTTGTGAATTTCTCAGATGCACTTTGGATGTTTTTCTGTAAATGATGGGGACTTTGATCTGCATACACTGAAGTCACTTAGAGTAAATTCACCAGGGCATGTAGAGGTCTAGCCCATGGCATATTCAATGATGAAAAGTCATCCAGATTGAGGGGTACTCGATTGATGAAACTTCACTGAGGCCTGAACTTCTCAAAAGTCCAAGATACTATTTTTTTTTCTGATTTCAAAAGTAATATCAAAAAAATTTAAAACATAAAACTAAAAAGAACCATTTTTTTTAAAAAAAGAATACTCTGTATACTTAATACCACTAAAAAAAAAAAAAAAAATACAAGGTTAGGGTGGAAATTTCAAAGAAGAGTACAGAAAAGACTAAGGAAGTAAAAAAGAGCAATCATAATTTCACTGCCACAGTGCAGCCCCTATCAACACAGTGACATGTACTGGTTCACCATGAGTTTATTCATGTTTACATGCTTATCTTTTCGATGATTGATATCATACTCTACATACCGATTATTCACTTATGGTATGTTAAATGTTTCCTCTTGATCTTTTTAAATTAGATTTTATTGAAATATCAAGTATAAAACACATGACATAAGAGATGATGCAGAAGGGGTATCTTCCAAAATATGCAAAGCAGCTTGGACTCTCAGTTACAAAATGAGGGCCAGTTAAGCTCCTTTCTCTAAGCACATTAACATTAGTTAGGGACAGAGCAGGACTACAACCTTGGTACTTGTATTTGCTCATGTTTCATAACTACAATAAAACATCTGAGTCAGTTATTTATTTTTTAACTAAGGTTATTTAGCTCAGAGTTTGGGGCTGAAAGTCTAAACACCATGGTGCTGGCTCTGGCCCCCTCTCAGTGCGGCCACCTCATGGCAAATGGTGACAGTGGGTGTGAATGTGAGGGGAAGCCAGAGAGTGACTGAGGCCCCACGATACCTTCCAAGGGACACCCCACCTGCCTGTGACCCTCTTAACAGACTTGACCCCTTAAAATTCTCACCTCCCAAAACCATAACCCATGAAACCTTGGGGGACAAATGACATCCAAACCTTAGTAATATTCTTAAAATAAGTATGGCGTTTGGTTACCGCAAATCCCATAGCAGAGTCCAGGAGCTGAGATTTGGAAGGACTTTGAGAAATCATCAATTTCAGCCTTCCTCATTCCCGTTCTTCCTTCCTTCCATCTTTCCTTCCTCCTTTCCTTTTCTTATTGTGGTAAGAATACTTGACGTGAGCTCCTGGATGACCCTCTTCTTGCATGTTCCCTGTGACTGAGTGTAGACAGACAGGAACTAAGCTCTTTGGTGACTGTTCTTTTAAGGACACTAACCCGACCAGGAGAGCACCACCTTCGTGAGCTAGATACCTCCCAAATGCCCCCTCTCATTTGGGATTAGGATTTCAACTTGTGAATTCGTGGAGGACACCAACATTCCATCCACAGCACCATCTTCATAAATGGTACCACCATGAAACCAGTTGTTAGGCCCCAAACCTAGACTTCACCCCAACTCGTGTCGCTGTTGACCCATAGCAAGTCCTGCTCCTCTCCTGCCCAGGCCAGTGTCCTCAGCACCCACACCTCTACCACCTGCAACTGCACAAATCCACCAGCCTCCTCACTCGTTTTCTCTGCTTCCCCCCAACACCCTGCCTCCTGTCCCCACTCCCAAGTGCACAGCAGCCAGGAGCATCTTTAAACTGTAAACCAGATAACGCCTCTTACTACTCACCCCCTCTAATGGCGTCCCATCTACACAAAATGTAAACTCTCAGTCAAGAGCCAGGCTCTTTATAACTGGCCCTGCCAACTGCTATCCCTCACCTCCCACGCTTCCCCTCCTTCCATGTGCTCTGGCCTCAGTGGTCTTCAGGCTCCTCCTCCAAGGTGCTGAGCTGACCCGGGCCCAGGCTCTTGGTCTCGTTGTTCCCTCTGCCTTCCTCCAGATCTTTGCATGGCTGGCCTCCTCGGCCCATTCAGACCTTTGCTTGTCATTAGAGGAGAGGGACACCGTCCCTGACGATGCTGAAAATATCTTCCAGTCCCACATCCACTCCTCAATAGCCCCTTACCTTGCCTTACCTTTCTGTACTGTCCTCATGACTATGTGACAGCAAATACTCGTTATTCATTTGTCTTCTGTAAAGAGAGCGCAGTAGGATGCAAACGGCATGAGCACAATTTGCTGAATCAATGAAAAATGGCAGTGTCGTCTTTTATCCCATCAGTGTTTCATCAGGAGCCTCAGGCTGACTTGGATTTCTCACTACTGTAGGCGATGCCTGGGTGACCTTCTTAGATGTAAATCCTTCTTCCTAAGTCAGTGTCATTAGCTATATTCCTAGAGACAGAACCACCTAACTCAATGGGTATTTATAACATTTTAGCTTTGCATCACCAAATAGACCTTCAAAAACCTTGCACTGGTTTATATCCACACTCATACCAAGAGTGTATAGGATGGTGTGTGATCACTTCTGAAATCCGGTCAAAGTAGATGATAGTTGAAACAACAGCCTCATATAATGTGCTTCTTTGAAAACCTGTGCAATGAATGTTTCCTCCTGTTGCTTGCCATATGTATGCACACATACATGCATGTATGATTTTGGTGCTGGGGATTGGACCCAGGGTCTTGCTAAGTATGCATCATACTTAGTTTTTATGAGTTGGTGATTGGATCCATCATCTACTATTAATCTTCATTTTTTCTCTTTAACTTGTAAGAATTTGTACTGTTGATCTGTTACACATAGATGTTGCAGATATGTTTTTCTAATTTGTTATTTGCTTTCTAATTTTGATTATGATACTATTTCTTTTACAGACATTTCAATTGGTTTGGGACCAATTTCATCTATTTGTTCTTTAGACTACTTCTCTTTGTTCTTTTTTATAACCTACAGAAATCTCTTCCATCATGAAATTAAGTAGTCACTATTTTTGCTTAGCTCTTTAATCTGAGTGTTGATTGTGGGACATGGATCCTGACTATAGCCAATTTGTCTCAAAGGTTAGCCAGATCTTTTACAAATTTTAGTGGATATTCCATCATTTTGATGCAAAGTGAAATTTCAACTTTCATCACACACTGACTGGTTTGAACCATTTGAGATTGTTTCAGACAGGGTTAGCTTTTGGTAATTTTGAGCACCTTTAAATTTTTTAAACATTTCAGGGCAAAGAAGGCTATGTAAGAATGTCATACTATATGTCCTTTTTTCACAACCCATGAATAGTTTAATATATAATAAACTTGCTTAAAATAAAAAGCCTTTGATGCCTGGCACCTTTCCCACATTGTAACCATTGGTTCCCAGGACTAAGGATCTGTTATGGTCAGAAAGTTTTTGTGAAAATCTAAAAGGCAAAGAAAGAGGGAGGACAGCCCCACATAGAAGTTCAAACAGTGCACTGCACAACTCCAAGTAGTGTCTGTCATATAGCAAGTTATATAAATGGGCCTCTGGTTTTATATTCTACAGTCTATGCAGTTGTAGGTAGTGATACTGAAAAGACAATCCCTGTTCTCATCCCAACTCAGCTCTCAAAAACAAAAGAAAAATAAAAACAAAAAACAGCACCAGGGTCTACTAGATCTTTGAGATCAACTTCATCATTTTATAGAAAAACATGGCAAGGTGCATAAAAAAGGAATGGACTTGTCCATGGTCATAAACTGAGTGGTAGAACAAGGAATAGACCCCAGATTTCTCTTTCTTTACATGATTTAATTCTTTTGTCTTTTGTTTATTTAAGATTTTTATTTATTTCTGCATGGGTATTACTTTCACATTGCTCAAATATCAAAAGATAAAAGATCACATACTCACAAAATGTTCCACCCATCCTTACCCCTTCACCCCTTTAAATCTCCATAAGTAAACCCTAATGCCATTTGCTGACATCTCTTTCCAGAGAGCATTCACATATAGTCAAGCAAATAGGACTATATGTTTTCCAATCCCCCTATTTTGCCCTTAATGCTAATAGGCTGTATATTAATCTGCAATTCAACTTTTTGATTTCCGATATAACCTGATGATTATGCCTTATCAGTAGGTAAAGAGCTTTCTCAGCCTCTCTTACAGTAAGTGAAGTATATTCTGGTGAGTGGTATAAACAGCTCATTTCACTCTATTGAGGGATGTTAATTTGCTGTAACAAACAGTACTATAGTAAACACTGTATGCAGATCATTTTGCATGTAAGTGACTATTAAAGAAGTATTCTGCAAGTGGGATTGCTGGGTTAAAATCATTGTGTTTTGGAAACCCACTGGACATTGCCAATGGCCTCCACAAAGGGCATCCCAAGGGTAGCTGACTGTCCTACACACACACTAACACCATGTTCACAAATGTCTGCTTTGCCTGTCCGATGTGTATAATGTGTGCACACATTTGTCTTCCATTTGTCTTCTTAGTGTGGGTGAATTTAAGCACCTTTTTGGTTATTTGTGGTCTCTGCTCTGTGTTTGTCTATTGTTTTCCTTTGCTTACTTTTTTGACTAGAGCATTGGTCTTTTGTCTTACCTCTTCATAGAAAGAGAAGAAATTCTCACTGATTATATTAAAATTGGACATCTCTTCATGTTTTTGAGAGCCACTGTGTTTTCTCCTCTGAACTGTCTGTTCTTTGGGGAGGGCTTAGTGATCTTTTTCTTCTCAATTTGTCAAGTCACTTATGAATGATAGAGCCTAGATCACTGGGCCCCTGTTCCTAATCTCCCACACTGAAGTATGTTACTCTCTAATAACCTTGCACTTTCCTTCATTTTAATAGAATGAAACGTAAGAACCAGTCAATTTTCTAAATACCACCAACTCAGAAAACCTGGCCTCCACACTGTGATCACTCATTCAAGGGGAATGATAATGTGAATCATTTAATCCCTGGCAAATGCATCGTTATAGAAAAACTTTTAGAATTAAAAAAAAAAAAAAAAGAGATCAAACCTGTAACAAAATTTTCAAACAGTTTATAAACAGGTGCCAAAGTCTAATACATTGCTCATATTTGGTAGAGAGGGAAAAAATGGTGATTAATTGCAATCTGTCAGGTCCTGTTTAAATGTAAGGTCCTCTGTGAAGTTGTTCTTGATTTCCCTGGATGGATGTTTCTCTTGCCTCTGAATTCCCAGAGAAGTCTATGCCTGTCTTAGGGGGCTTGTCAATGTCTGTCTTTTGTTCTAGTCAGTTACACACATGAGTATTCCTGTTGATTTGCCATACTGATCATAGATTTTTCCAAAACCAAACTTCAAAGGTCCCAAACCACAGTCTTTTTTGAGTAAGACTTACTGAGGTATAATTTACATACAGTAAAATTCACCCTTGTCAAGCATATAGGTCAATGAGTTCTGACAAATGTCTATATAGGTGTGTAATCACCTCCTAAATCAACACGCAGAACATTTCCATCGCCACACGGTGTTCCCTTGGTCCTTTGTTGTCCATCTCCGTGTTCCACCATTAGCCCCTGTCAATCACTGATCTGATTTCTGTCCCAGCAGTTTTGCCTTTTGCAGAATGTCTTATAAAAGGAGTCATGCATTCTGTAGCTTTTCACATCTATTTTTATTCTCGGCCACAGTACTTTGCAATTAAACCCAGGGGAAATAATTTACTGGTGGCTCTGTGGAATGTAGGCTGAGCAGACTTGCTCACCAAAATCATGCCAGTGGTTAGACAGTTGGCGGAGGAAAGAGAAGAAGGACAGAAACTGAGGCAGAGATAGAAGAAAACCTTAATATTTATTATAACATTCTTTCTCTTTACCAATTGTTATTATTCTCTCTGCCAATGAGGGCACTGAGGATCATATTGCTTAAATGGCTTATCCTCAAACAGATCAAGCTCTGATTTGAAGGACTGTTCTGTGGACTTCTTCTGGATCCTTTTTCCCAAATTCCAGTGAAGGGGCCTTTAAGGAGACACCTGTGCACTCTGGAAAGAAGTGGTCTCCCTCTCACTCACCACTGTAGACCAGAAATTAACACAAAATACTGTTAAAGGGACCAACAAAAGAGGCATCTATTCTTTTGGTCCTTCCAAGGCAAATGCATTTAATTTTCCTTCCCAGTAGCTCACTGGGCATGTCTCAACTCTCTCACATTTTTCTTATTTTCCTTTTTTTTTTAAACACACAAATTATCTTTGAATCCCTATGATTTTTGTGTCAGAACATATTATCCCAACATACGCCACGAAAGACTATGAGTGAGCTCCACCTACTTCCTTTTGGACTGTCTGTCATTTGACGGACAGTACGGGTTAGATTCACTGAAGACCACTCCGGAGGCAGTGTTCTTTTGACATGTCTTCCTGCATTCTCTGTCTAGACCACAGGAGTAAGAATCAACACGAAGCACATGAATTCAATGAGAATGCCTAGGAACAACTTTAACAAATATTTGATGTCTTGGGTCTAATTTGGATATAAAATAAGCTAAATATAAAACAGAACTGAGATGAATGGAAACTCTTATGGCATTTTAAGATGTCGATTAATCAGTAGGGTTACATGGCAAATTTCTTTCGCAGTAATGTTATTGCTTTCCTAAAAACGATCTGAGTGTTTGAAGGCAGATGAATATGTCAGGAAAGATGACAATAGACATCGCTTCATAAGATGTTGTGAAATGAGGTCTAAGAACCGAGACAGAACAGTGTGAAAAAAAATCATATTCTACCATTTAAACCCAGATACTTCCCCAAAGAGGTTTCCAGGGTATTTCAGGTACCTGGAAAGTTTATCTTTTGAATTTCTTATGATTCCTTTTTATAATCATGTCTCCAAAATGGTTCTTCTTTGGACAATGAAATTTGGGCCATGGAAGGAGAGTGGCATCTGGAGTATAAGTCTAAATTTCTTTTTTTTTTTTTTTAATTTAAAATATTTGCCTATTTAATATTCTGGAAATTTGTCATGAAATTTCATCCTAAAGTATAAAGAAAGTCCTGTTTAATACTGGATGTGTGGAATAGTATTTATACTCACCTTTAATCAATTTATGGTGCTCACTGGCAAACTTGCCACCCCAGACCCACTGAGGGATCGTAGGGACTGCCAAGTTCTCAAAATAGCTGTGTCTGCATTGTGCAGCAGTAACGGAACAGATGTGGTGCTTTAGCATGGCAAACCAGGCCAGGAAAAGCCCCAAATTATCATAAAGGGGCAAAAATTACCTTTGTGTGCTTTTTGCTTTGTTATGTCATGCCTTGAGTTTAGAGAATCACACATTTTTAAAAGAAGAAATAGGAAAACCACAGAGAGGAAGTGACCATTGCCTTGGAGGACACAGTTTTCCTGCCAGATGGGGGTGAGGGACAGGGGCAGGAAGGGGACAGGGATGCCAGGGCAGAAATCAGCATGGACATTAGGATTTTAGGGCCAGGAACATTTGGGTACAGGAGAGAGCTCAAAGATGGAAGAGCATGCAACCAGCATAGGCCAGTGGGCAGAACCAGACCCGGGCTCAACCAGACAGAGAAGCCAAGAGGGAAGAGTGGAGCACTGTTCAGACAAGGCAAGGGCCATTTTGAGGATGTACTTGTGGAGAGAAGAGGGATCCTTGCAAAGCAAGTTCCAAGAGTGTGGCTTGAGGGCTGATATCTAGCACACCTCAGGGTCAACGTGGCTTGGAAAACAGAGACTCATGGGGCTGAGCAGGCAAAGGCACCTTACAAGCCTGAAATCCAGAAGGCTCGACCCCTCCTGTCCACTCTCCAGGTGCCTGGATAATGGCCATGTCCTGCAAGTTCTGCCATCTGCTCAAACCTGCCCCTTCCTCTCCATCATAGGTCCAATGCTACAGTGCAGAGTAGACACCATGGGGTCTCCCGTCCAGTGCCCCATGTAAAACCCTGCTCTGCCTCCTATTTATTTTATAACCCTGGGGAAAATACTTGCCCCCACCCATGCCTCAGTTTTCTCATCTGAAATTTGGAAGTGGTGACTCAGGCACTCTCCTGAGGACCTGTGGTGGTGCTAAACCAGCTGACGTGTGTGGAATACTCACACGTGTAACTAGAACTGCAGTAATAAGCCACCCAAAACCGCAGGACTTCAGACAATGGAAATGTATTCTCTCATTGCTCTGGAGGCCAGAAGTCTGAAATTAAGGCTTCAACAGGGTTGGTTCCTTCTGGAATCACAGAGAGAGAATCTGTTCCATGCTTCTCTCCTGCCTTTTGCTGGCTGCAGGAGTCCTCAGCCTCTCTAGTCCCTCCTCTGTCTCCATGTGGCCTTCTCTCTGGGTCTGTGTGTCTCAAGTCTCTCTCTCCTTTCTCTTATAAAGACACCAGTCATTGGGTTTAGGGTCCACCCTAAATTTGGAGCAATCTCACCTTCAGATCCTTAGTTTATATCTGCAGATCCTATCTCCAAATCAGGTTGTATTCACAGGTCCTGAGGTGAGGAATTGGACTTATCTTTTGGGGAGCCACTATCCAACTCATAATAGTTGTCACGATTATTTTTAATTCAAGATCTTACTGTCTCTGACTCTATGATTAAAATAGTCCTCCTGCCCATGGTCTCCACATAGCCACTCATTCTCAATAAAGCAGCCCCAGCGATCTTTCCACAATGACTCCTTGCTTCCCTCCTTCAGCGCTTCCTGCACCTACAGAACATCTGGCAACTGAATGAGGCTGTGATCTGGGGCCTGCCTCACACTTTCCACCTCAGACCTCTCTCTCCAAAGCAGGATGGCTTCCAGTGCCTGCTTCCCTGACTCCTGGCCTCTGCACAGCCCACCCCCTCTGCCTGATCACCCCTCCCTCCCTGCTGAAGGCCTATGCATCCTTTGAGATTCAGTTCTTATTTCATTTCCTTCCTGGACGCCTCCAGTAGCTGCTCCAGACCCAAGAATTGGCCTTCCCTCTATACCCCTACTGCATTCTGGACTCATCCCTGTCGCCAAATGGTGCCCGTTTCCTTAAAGGTCTGTTAATGTTTCTGTTGCTCCTTGAAGGCTGTGTCTTTTTCAACTCTGTACCTCTAGTGCTGGCGCAGTAATGAAAGATGCTGAATGATGAATGAATTGATGGATGGGTGGGCAGGCAGATGGATGGGATGAGTGAATGGGTGGATGGATGGGTGGAATGACATGGGATGGATGGATGGATGGATGAGCAGTGGGTGGATAGGGGAGGGGATGGGTGTATAGATGAGTAATAAGTGGAAAGAAGATGATTCAGAGTCAGGGATCATGTGGAACCACAAAGTGAAGGCTGGACAAAAGCTGGGGTCATCTGTGGTTACATAAGCTGACCAGTTATTGTTGAGGAGAGAATGCTCAGAATTCATACCTGTGTAGTGTGAAGTATGAACAGCCATGCGTCCAAACAGTCCCAGCCAGATGTGGTGTCCACAGTGAGTTCTGAAAAACTCGTTCTTGTGCTCCAGGCCACATTCTGCTTCGGTAGGTGTAGGGTGCCTTTCAAACAAGCCTTCAGGTGACACTTGTGCTGCACACTGGGAACAGCCAGGCTTGAGGGGATTCTGGTGCGCGGAAGACCCGCAGGTCCGAGAGACACAAACCTCAGCTTGCTCAGGAGCTTGAAGTCGACGTGGTGGCTGATGGAGGCCCTGTGGTTCCTGTGACGCACAGGCTTGTCTCACGCCTAGGGCCACGCTCGGCCGGGAAGCTCCTGCGAGCCCTCGCTGAACAGTCAAACCCTGGGAGGAGACACAGGCAGGCGCTCTCTGACTTCCTGTTAAGATTTGTCAAGTGCACATCCATCGCTGTCCCGGGAGTCCTTTCAGAGAGCGTTTAAGGAAATATCGCACACTTAGCACTTAGCTCTTTGGATGTGGGGCTCAGGGTCATCATTTTTGCCCATAAAAGGGCCATTTGTGTTTCAAAATGTGGAGTCGATGACCCTGCCAAGTGAGAGCAGCATTGTCAGCCTTGTTTTTGGCACAAATGACTTGAGTGTTTTCCAAACACCATTAAATGCCAAAGTCTCTGGCTTCCATTTGGTCCAGGTGTAGCAACTCAGAGGCCCACGGCCAAACCGGGTGAGGGAGGGAGTGGGATATTAGAGCTGCCAGCAGGCGAGGGATATTCATCCTCAGAGGCAGATCTGCATCTTCTTGCAAACTTGGGATTTCCCCCAAGCAGACCTCCCCGATGGTCAAGCTGCAAGTAAAGGCCCTCACTCGCTGCCCAGGCCTACGGTGTTTGACAGCATCCCGAGATCACCCTCAAGTCAAAGCTTCGGGGGCTTCATGCATCATGCTTTAAAGAGCTGATGACAAAGACTCGGGCTTTCCACATAATGGACCTGTCCTTAGGATTTTTCATTTCATATTTTTGATTCCTAAAATCTAGAGCAATACTGTTTTATTTTAAGAATCCATGTGTTAATTAGTTATCAACCTCATCCCAGAATAATAAGGGCCAGCGCAGATCTTCTCACAGACCCCATAAGGTAGACATTGTTATTAGCTTCAGTTTGCCCAAGATGGCATTGAGGAACGAGAGATTAATAAGCGTGGAGCTGGTGCCAGCACCCAGAGCTTCCTGGTGCCAGCACCTTTGGCCACTGCCCTTTACTGCTAACTACCTTGGGTGAGAGTGCTTAGTACCTGTCAGGCACTGTGCCATGGGCTTTGCATGGGTTACCTCCCTCTACCCCGAAAATGCTGTTAAAGACAACACTCCATTTGATTCCATTTTCTGATTCAGGGAACCAATGTGATGTACCGTTCCCAGGTTTCTGCTCCACATCAGAGCTGCAGCGTGAATCTCTCCCTGGTTCTGTGGCTTTCTGGGTGGACTTTGGATTCTGTGCCCTGCCACACCCCTCCTCCCACCCAGAGTGGAGGGTCTGTCTGCCTGCTCATTCCATTGACACACACCTGGCCTGTGCCCACTTTGACACCACTCCCTGGAAGTCCCTTTTGCCATGGAAGGTAACATACGCACAGATTCCAGGGTTTTGGACATGGGCATCTCTGGGGCCATTTTTCTGCCTACCACTACCACAGAATTCCAGGGGTATCACATGAATCCCGCAGGGTCCTCCATCAGGTGTTTCTGCTCTTACCTTCTTCGCTTCCTCATCCCTATCAGCCAGGTGGCCATTCGGGTTGTAAATGCATCCCTTCCCAGCTTGCTAGACAAGGCTGACCCTCCCAAGGCCTCTGTTTGTTCCAGCCCCTCCCTGGCCTCGGCCTTGCTCCCTCTGCCTCTGCCAGACTGGTCTCTGCTGCTCACACATTAAGCTGGGCACAGTCACGTCCCAAAGCCTGGCCCCTTAGCCTGGAAAACTTCCTGGATATTTGCATAACTCTGTGGCTCACTCCATTCAAATCTCTGATGGAAAGTCACTTCCTCTTTCCACACCCAACCCAGCACCCTACGCCACTTCTTAGTGCGCTTGGTTTCCCTCAGAACATGTCTGCAGTTACAGTGGAGAGTTCCCTATTTTTGGTGTCTCCCTCCCATGAACTCTAAATGTAAAATGGCGGCTGATCTCCTGCACAAGGGACAATATTGTTCTTTCAAAGCATGAGTCCAATGCATGTGCAAGGATGGGAGAGGGAAGGAAAGGAGGAAAGAGGGAGGGAGCTTGGGAGGAAAGAAGGGGGAACAGAGGAGGAAAAGAGGAAGGAGAAAGGATGGAGGAAAAGAAATGAAGGAAGGAAAAATGAAAGAAGTTGGCTCAGTTGACTGTCCTTTTTATGGTTGTTATCTGAGCCCTCATCCCTTAGGAAAGATTACATTCTAAGTACTTCAAAGGGAAAGGAATCACTTTTACCTTTTTGAGATGCATTTCTTTTTTACAATACATCTTAATGCTTTTGATATTTAAATAGTCTCCCAAAGGCACATCCTTCAAACAAGCTCTCATCTATTGTTATTGTGCCTGCCATTATAATCTGTGACTAGATGCTCTCCGTGCCTCAGTTTCCTTCTCTGTAATGTGAAGATAATGATACTGTCACCCTCATAGGGCTGTTATGAAGTTTACATCCATGTTTTTGAAGGACCTAGAATGGATTCAGGGACCTAATAAGCACCATCTGCTTATTAAATTTTTAAAAACAATTATGCTTAAAGTCAAATTATTATCTCCCAAACTTTTTTAATTCAGAAAGACATTGGCAAACTTTCAGACTTCTACTTGAGTCATTTGTCTCTTTCCTATTATAACTCACAGAAATACTAGTTTGTACTCCTGTTAAAGTAAAATGGCAAATGTTTGTCCTTGACCATTTTCTCCTCATCAGTGGTGATCTTCCTACCAAATAAATGTTTTCTCTGTGGGCTGAGCTCTTATAGTGTTTTTTAAATAGAGATTATCAGATTTAGGATTTTATTTGCTCAGAAGGCAAGTGTGAAATCTTGCGACTGCTCTGAAGTCTGTGGGTGTAGGGGGCTGAAACCAGACTCTCATTTGTCGCTTGCCTCATTGGGTCACCATGATGGAAGTGCTCAGCCCCCTCGTTAATGACACGCCTGCTCCATTTGTTTTGGCTGGAACCAACCTAACAGTGTCTTTAATTCAGTGACAGACTGTTTTCCTTGGAAGCTACAGAATTCAATGGCTTTTGGATCAAGCTCAGATTCTGGCTCGAAGTTCCCAAATGGAAGTAAAATGACTTCTGCCAACAGCGGTTGGGGGAGGAAGCTGGACAGGCCTTTGGAAAGAGGGTTTTGAGTGTTGGAGGATATTCGTAATGGTGCCTGATGAGGCAGGACCCGATGCTGTTTGAGAGTGCTGTTTGAGAGGGACAAATCTCTTTGATGAGTGTGTTTCAACATGGTGCTGTGATTTATTTATGTAAATGAGTTTCAAGTACAGGGTCCTAATAATCTGTTTTGCTTTTGTTGCCACCTGGAATAGAAAGCAGTTTCAAGCTAACTCTGGGGGAGACTGAGAAAAGCCACCCTCAAGGACTAAAGGTTGGGTAGACTCTGAGTCACAGGAAGCCCTGGTTGGGAGGAAGACAGTGGATGTAGCTCAAGCCTGGAGAGGATTCTTTGGCAGTGGTTTCTCTTCCAGCAGCTGTGTGTGGCAACGAGGGAAGGGCAGTTTTTGGAAGCAGAGGAAAAAGGGGTATCTCAAACAGCCGGTTGGCTAGATCCGGGGCTACAGGAGTTTCGCACAATCCTGGTATTCTTACATAAACAGTCAAGGTGAGCTTTCTAGCTCTTGGAGATGAATCTTGTTTCTTGTCACTCAGTTTTTCTGATGCTCTAGGTTCCAGAGCAGAGACTTTTTTTTAAAACTAAAGATTCATGGATCTTCTAAGAATATGCTTGGAAGACTTCAAGGAATTCCTGAAACCCCAGAAATGATATGTTGAATGCTATATGCATGTGCTTTTGCTGTAGAAAGGAGTCCATCATCTTACCAGCTTCTCACAAGGATTTTGTCACCCCCCTCCCCCCCTCCCAGAGCTTAGAATCACTGGTCTTAGATGGTAGCAAAAACCACACAGCAGAACACTTTGAACTTTTGACTTCTTCAGTCTTTCTTGATGAATGCAGGATTTGGCCTAGCCTAAACATTGCAAAAAGGTTCGCACAGCATCGAAAGACTTTGGATGACTCTGCAGACTCTGCAGGTGAGAGGTGTTGAGCAGGTTAGCAGGAGTCAAGAGCAGTCATGAGCAATGCTGGTCTTGGCTGGAGGGCCTCCTTGGGTACAGATGGGCACAACTAGTGCTGGACTGAACACACCACTCAGGAGCCTTCTCTGGAACACAGGCACACCTACGTGAACACCTATCCAGAGTGATACAGATGTCAATCAACAGATAATATTATGTAAATAATTATGAAACAGAATTTGTTGAGCACCTGCCATGTGCCAGGAGCTTTGGGTACATTGCCTGGTTTGCTACAAAAATCTTATGACATGAACACTATTATCCTTTCCATTTTACGGAGAGAGAAACTTAAACTAAGAGAAGCCACATAAATTGCTCAGAGCATTGAGCGGGTGGAAATGGGACATAAGGTCAGGTTTGTCCTAGCCATGCTTGCTCCCAGCCTTCAGAGCTTTGTTACATACAAACAACTATCATGGCGGCCGGCGGGAGCTCTCCTTCAAGGTTGTGACTTTATGATTTTTTGAGATAACTGAAAGAGTGACAAGTCAAGCAATCAATTTGCACGTCACACACTATGCTAGGAATTGGGAGGGACAACCACTTTTCCTTCCCTGGGGACAACAGGCATGTCCTGAGGGGGTGGGATTTCTGGAACTCTGTGAAGTTAACAAGAGGAGACTTGGAAAGTTCCAAGAGGGAGGGGGAGGCTGCATTCCAGGCATAGCTCATGGTATGAGAAATCACCAAATTTGGAGTGGGACAAACAGATGAGGAAGGTGTCAAGTTCTCCAGGGAGGAGTAGAGGGTGCTGGAGGCCAGTTATAGGGTAAAGCTCTGGCAAGATGCTGAGGGGACTTGGCTGTGCCTGAAACAAAGGAGAGCCATCCGAGAACCCGAGGACTCTTCCCTCCCCCGTCCTAACAAAGGGAAGGGAGTTTCAACTCCTTCAGAGAACTCTCTGGTCACAAGAGAAGCTCCATCAGCTGCAAGCACTTTCCACTTGCAAAGATAACAAGGGCTGGCTTGGGGGGTGAGGGAGAGGGAGAGGGAGGAAGGCAGACCATGAACGACCAAAAGAAGGCACGTGGGTGCCAGCCCGGCCAGCACCGACCATCCTCCCTCCAGCGGGCGCACAGAGCACTCCATCCCCCCCCAGACACAGAGTGGAACACGGCCACCCCCCTCCCTCGGCCCCACCCAGAGGAGCTGCCCCAACAGAGAGACGATGGCTGTGACACCCCAGCGGAGGCCGGCTCCACTCGGCACCAGTAGTGGCCCTGCCAGCCTCTCCTCTTCTCTCCATGGAGACAGACACTGCTGTCACCAGGGAGCTGAAGACTGCTGAGTCTCCACTTGGAAGGCTTGGGCCAGATCTGGGAGCTCAGGAGAGTGAGGGATCTGCTTTCTGCACTCCACAGATCTGGGAGAGTGCCTGCGCCCAGCCTTCCCAGAAGGAAGGGCGTGCACGGGTGGCGAGAACACCCTAGCAGCGGGGCCAGCGCAGGATGCGCGCTTGGGGCCCCCAGGCTGGCTACATTCCCCGTGGGCTCCCACGCCTTCCGGGGAGCCCCACCGTGCTCCTGGCTCCCCGCCTCAGCGTCATCTCTTATCCCACCCCCCCTCCCCAAGGATGCCTTCCCCTCTGCTGGGATAAATTTAGCTCTGAATGAAGGCAGAAAGAACACATGGAAGCAAACACAGACCAAACAGTCTTCAAATATAGGCTTGGCACACACACAGCCGACCCAAAAAAGATCCAAGTTTTCCCGTTTCCTTGTCTTTTGCTTATCTCTCTTCCTCCCATCTCATCCTTTACTGCATTTACTAAAGCTAATTAAACGTGTAGATCACAATGCAAGGCTGTTTGTCTTCAGAACCCTTGAAGTAGAAATCCTTGGGGGGCTAAGGAAAATCAAGGAGTCAAGGAAAGCCCTTGGTGGTTCTGGCCGGCTCATTTGCTGGATTGATTCTCTTAGAAACCCACCTGTAAGTCAGAAGCACCTGTTGTCTTATACACATGGTGCAGGATTTTCTCCAGGTGGGCTGAACCTGTGCAGTCCCACAAACATGCCCCCATGGTCCATTCATGTCCCTAAGTCCCTGACTCTGAAGTCTTGTCTTTCACTCTAGCCTTTTGCAATCAGCACTTACACTTCTTAAAACACTCTCTCATTCATGAGTTCCTTCATTTCTACCAAGAATCCTGTGGGGGTAGTCAGCAATCTCCTTTCCACATAGAAAACCTATCTCTGATTCACAAATAAGAAAGCTCAGCTCAGAGCAGTTAAGTAACTTCTCTGAGGTCACACAGCAAGTGGCAGAGTTAGAATGAAGATCTAGAACTGAGCCTTTGTCTTATGTTCTTTCTACTCTACCTCGAGCTACTTTGGGGAAAGGCGACTTGTCCCGAAGGCCCTAGCTGGGGTAGGGGTGGGGTTATACATCAGGAAGGAGGAATTTTTGAGACTGGCTGACTGTCACCTCTTAGTGAAACAGACTTGGTTTTGCCAAGCTATAGAGGGTGGGCAGGGGTAGGCATATGAGGTCCAGAACACTGGATGGCAAAGGGCATCAGGAGGGCACAGTATCCACTGGCGGGAGCAGAAGCCCGGCTTTCCCGATCTCTTTATTCATTCCTCCGCCAGCAGGGTGGATGGGATTTAGATGATAGGCCACCATCACACCACTGCCAACCCCACAGGAAATCTCTCTCTTGTCAGCAGTGCTGACTGGCAGAATGTGCATGGCATTATCAAATCATGGTTAACAATGAAAGTGTCGATGGCCACACTACAGAAAGGGATTCCACGCTGACGGGGCACATCGTGGCCATTGTACTAAGGCAAACTAGAATGGCCGGTAAGCCCTCTGCGAAGCCAGTGACCCAACGTGTCGACTGGCATCAGATCACCAGGCTGGGGTGGACCCTGGCCTTCCCAAAGACTGTTCTGGTTTGTGGCTGATTCAAACAGGAGCCTAGAATCAACTCTACCACAGAGCACTTTCAGTACGTAGGCATGTAACTCTTTTCCTAAATGCTCACAGGTAAGTTTTTCTTTCCATTTGCTAGGACTTCTCTGTCTCCTCTTAAGAATTCTCTTAAGAATTTATAATTATTACATGGGTCTCCTCCATAAGATAAGATTGTAGGTTTCTGTGAATCATTAAAAGGAGAATCTAGTAAAGAGATTTCTAGATAATAAATGACACAGAGTAGAATCCTTCCTTCAAAAGGATGCAAGAAAAAAAAAAAAAAACAAATACCTACTAATACGGGGCATTTTAAGAATATGAGCAGCTCACTACTTTTCTTTTTCTTTTTTTAAAGACTACATTAAAGGGTGGGTAAAATCAAGCCATTCACTTATTTGGTCTATGGCACTTTTAATGAAGCAACAATTGGTTCAAGTAATTAGCACCTGCTGTGGTCAATCACAAGCACTTTGCGTCTGTTATCCTTATTCTCATAATATCCTCTGAGAGCTCGTGTCATTGCTGTGTCACATCCACCTCCCACTCTCTGATTCCACTTTTCAAAATGTTTATCATGAGCAAAATTATTCTGAACCAACATTTGACTAACAGTACTGTCCCCCAGACTCCTCTGAAACAACAACCCGGTGAGACTGGATGTCACATATTTTTATTGCTGTGTACGACTGAGGAAACTGCAGTTCTGATCTATCATGGGATTTGTCCAGGGCATCACAGCAAACACGAACATAGAATGACCTCGAAGCATCTAGCTGCAACGCCTGAACACTCTCCTTACACCACCCTGATCCCTCCAGCAACTCACATCAGTCAAGCGACATTGAGAAGGCAACCAAGAGGAAAATCAAGCCACTGAAATACTGATGTTCATTTCTAGCCAGATTTCCAATTGCTCATTTTGAATCACTATATAGAGACCTTAGTCAACATGCACCTTAAGCAACATATAGATGAGCTTATTTCCCACGCTGGTATTCTACTTTCTAACTTCTTCCTCTGTCTTCTTGCTCCATGGGGACTCCCTATATGGATGTGTTATTGGAATCCCATAGAAAAAAACAGCACATATTTGAAGTCCCATCAACTTCTCCAAAGATCTGGTAACCACGGGAGCTCAGAAGACCCCAGTCACTGTTCTTCTTTTGATTCCACATGTTTAAATGACTGTATATTCTCAAACAATCCCATGCAAAAGACAGCCAATATAAACATTTTGGGGGACTCTGACATTCCTTTCAAAAATCACTTTTGTCAAGGGAAAGCTTCATACTCTTACCTTCCATTTGACCAGACTTTAACTTTTACTCCTATAATGGGCCTTGGTGAGTCACTTTCCTCTTGATTTGCTGAGCTCCTGTTTTTCCCACAAGGAAATAGACTGTGACCATTTTGTGGTTCCCAAAGGGTTCATATGCTAAAATAGATTCTGAAATTTTTATTAATGAAACATTTATTTTCATATCTGGCATTCTGTATTCTCTCCACACAATGCTTTGCAAAGTAGCATCCATCAAGAAGACCATTAAACTGCCTGAATTGTGTGTGCTTTTGCAACACAATTTAATATCCCAGCAAGGACTAGTGATTTGTGACACACGTTATTCACCATGGTAGTGTATCATTCCAGATTTTAATGTTTGGAGGGCACCAATGTAGTCGTGGGATGAGACTGAATCCTTCCTAATACCAGTCCATAGCCTAATGTCTAGTATAGAATAGCTAGGAAGCAAGTTTATTTAAAAAAAAAAAAAAATGGAAAAACGTATGTTAGTAATGGATTCCATGATATTACAATGTTAAAATTTAGAGATCTGAAGGAAGAAATGTTGGAAGAGGAAATATTTTCCCTCTACTTCTTGGGTAAGCCTTGGCCATTCTTTTCGTAGGTCTTCCAGTTTCACTCAGGGTCCTGAGTCATAGGCTACAGAGATGGATTCCGGTTGGTAGTAGCAGAAAAGGAATGAACTCACACTGGGCTCTGTGGCTCACAGAATAGATGGGGAGTCTGAAGGAGGAGGCATAGGCAATGGGCAAGACCAAAGCTAAGTTCCTAGCCTGAAGTCAGGTGACGCTACCATGTCAACCAAGAGAAGTACCATCCTACTGGAACACTGGTGTATTTAGAGAAAGAATCCTCTAAAACGCTGGCTTCCACCTTCTTGCTGGTGTTTGTGCTCGCCCAGCCCAAGCTGCACACCATGCCATAGCTCCAGGGGCACTGGGGAAGCAATTGCCCTGCAGCTCCCAGCTTTTATGATAGGGCGTGGCTCTGCCTCTCACTAAGGCTTGTAATCTGAGAACTCCCCAAAGATGGGGAAGGGGTTCACAAGTTGGGAGTCAAAAAGGCTCTGAGTCTGCTACACTTCCTCACTGATCCAGAACCCGGTGTCCAGCTTTCTGCATTTCCTCTCCTTTGACTTCTTGCCACACCTGCAGTGACCAGCTCAATGATGAATAAACACAACTGATGCTTATTATGGGCCTCGGACACTTTAGTTTTTTTTTTTTTTTTTTTTTGCAGTACTGGGGATTGAACCCAGGGCCTTGAGCTTGGGAGACAAGCACCCTACCAACTGAGCTACATCCCCAGCCCCCCTTGGACACTTTAAAATCACCGAGGAAGTACACAGCCATGAGTCTTTGGTCTATTCCCAGTAAAGTCCATTAATACAATGATTCTAAACCCACCCCAGCTCCCACCTACCCCTTAGGATTTAATTCTGTGCATGCATTCAGGGTAATCTAACGCAGACTTCTGGTTAGGAACCATGTTTTAATTGTCCCCATTTCTCCTTTACAAGCCATATCTGTTTTCTGCAGGCTCAGCCTGACCATTGTCAGTGTCAACCAGTGACCCTTCCTTCAACTGGGAAAACCAGGCCAACAGACGGAAATCCACTCAACTGCTCTCTCTTGAGACTTCAACTCAAAATTCTTGTCTTTATCCACTCCCTCCCTGTGCCTGGCTTCATTCTTCCTCCTTTCCAAGGCTGAACCGCCTGCGTCGCTAACCTAGATGCCCTCCCGTCTAATCCAAGACTTTGCCTAATACTTGTTTTCCCTTTTGGCTACATCTTTGGCCTTACTTCCGTGTTGTCTAATGCCCTTTGACCCTGTAACATTCAGGTCTCTAGCTTGACCTAAAATCTTTCCTCTAGGCTCTGCTTCCCAAGACTACGCTCCTATCCCCACTTCATCTCTCACATCCAAAAATCTGAAAGGAGCAGTGTGTACTCTCTCTTCTTCCCCTCCTCTCCTCAGTGCTTCCACTGAGGCCCACCCTCCACCCTCTGGACACACACTGCCCTCCAGTGACACCTCTGGCTTCCTGACTTTTGGAGTCAATGGGCTCCTCGCGGTCTGCACCCTCCTTGGCCTCTCAGAGGCCCGTGAGCCTCTCCTCCTGCTGTGGTTTTGGTACAAATCCCTCCTGATTTTTCCTTCTCCTTCTCAGATGATCCTTTATCAATCTCCTTTGCTGAACTTTGTCTCCTCTTCTTTTGTTTCTAATTTTTTTAGTTGTCAATGGATCTTTTATTTATTTATTTGTATGTGTGCTGGGTAACGAAGCCAGGACCTCTCACACGCCAGGCAAGCACTCTACCACTGAGCCACAACTCCAGCCCGCTTCTGGTCTTACTCTGTCTTCTCATCCTGACCATCTTTGTTTCTTCAGCTCTAATTGCTAAGTGAGTGGCATTTGGATACGTGGCCCACTACCGATTCTTCTCTTCTGAAGTCCAGATCTTTCCAACTGATCACATCCAAATGCTGTGCAGGCCCTTTTCCTTCCCATCTCCCCTCAATCACTTCTTTATTTATTGTGGTTAATATGCATAATATAAAACTTCCTACTTTCCCCATTTTTAAGTGTACAATTTGGTGATGTGAAGTACATTCACATATTTGTGCCTCATTGTTCCTACAGAGCTGAGGGGAAAAGGACCATTTCTTGTTTGTTTATTCCTGGGGCCTGCCACACCTCCAGTCACTGGCAACCATGGTGCTTAATGGCTAAGAACTTGGGTTCTGGAAGTTCTGCTCAGAGTTTGAATCCCATGCTAAGACCCTGGTGGAGGCTCCAGCCTCAGAGTGGCCTCACTTCCTCCTCTTAGCAATCTCGGCTTTTGTTTGTTACACATTCTACCGAAATAACAGCTTTGTTTATTTGTGAGCAACTCCCTGCCACAAATAACTTGTCCTGCAAGAGCTTATGCTGGAAACAAAGAGAAAATGAACTATTTGAAGAAAGTGATGGGTCTTAGCCAGCAAGTACGAGTTCCTGATATGTTGGAGTGGGATGTCACACTTGGCATTGGCTTAGATTTATGACACAAACAGCTCCATCTACACACTTTATGAAGAAGGGAAAACAATCTCTCACTGCTTAGGTGAGGGCTTCCATCCTCAGTCTGCCTCGTGATTGCTCATCAAGTGACAGTTAAAAATCTCTGTGAAAGTTGAAAGGGCGATTCATTTGAAATGGAAAAAATGTGCCCAGGAATCAGATGACTTGGGGAAATTTCATGTGCATATCTTCTAAAATGCCTGAAGTCCTGAATTTATAGAATCATATGGATGGAAAGAGGCCATTTGTTTTTTTTTATTTTTCTTCACATTATTTATTTCATTTTACAGTGGAAAGTTGGCTTATGGATGTTGAGGATTCTAGCAGGTCCTTCCTGAATATTGAGAAACATTTTGTTTGTTCTTAGCATTTCTTTCTTTGGGGATCAGGTCTTATCCATTCCCATAATCACCCCAGGAACTGTCACAAAAGACTCGCTTTAGTATAGGAGACCCTCAAAGGTGACCAACACAGAATGTCACAGGATAATAATAAAAGCAAATGTCTATAACGCCTTTTACCAAACGACTTAACATACTTTATCCCATTCGTTTCTAAGGATACCTCTTTGAGGTAACTGTTGGGAACCTCCATTTTTTTTTTTTTTTCAGATGAGGAAACTGAGGTTCAGAGTGGTTAAGTAAGTTGCCCAGGCTTTCACAGCTGACAAACTGCCCAGTCCAGCCTAGCCAGCAACCCAGGACTGCAAACTCTTGCTAAGCCACATTTGGCCTCACCAGAAGGGTGGCTGGCCTGTTTGGAGATATACCCTGCCCTCAGCTGACTTGATGTTTGAGGACCCTGCCATCTACAGCATGTGGGTGAGGCAGCTCTTCCCTGTTGGATACGTCCCTGCGTGGAGCCCAAGCATCTGGCGCGAGCCAGAAGGCACCCAGAACACTTGGCGGCCGCAGCCGGCACGTAAGGGCACGTGCTGGGGCCCCGCATTCTGCCAGAGTCCCCACCATTGGCATCTGCTGCGCGGAGGCGCCACCTTGGTGGGCTGCGGTCCCGCTGCGCGCGTGTCCACCGAGGCGCGAGCCGTGCGCCCCGGAGGCTCGCTGAGCGGCGCGTCCCAGGTGCCCACTCGCGTGCGCGTCGCCCATTCGCG
Organism: Sciurus vulgaris; assembly: GCF_902686455.1. Taxonomy (NCBI): domain Eukaryota; kingdom Metazoa; phylum Chordata; class Mammalia; order Rodentia; family Sciuridae; genus Sciurus; species Sciurus vulgaris. The sequence continues at coordinate 66,900,078 of NC_136476.1, forward strand.
TCCGAGGGTCTCGCCGCCGCGGCTGCCTAGGCGTCTGCTGCCCGCCTGGAGCCGCCCGGGCCGCGACCGCGGGTCCCCCACACCCCAGGGGCGGAGCGAGGCGCCGAGACGTCAGGGCGGAGGACGAGCGCAGGGCGAGCGCGCCCTCCCGGCGGCTGCCCGCGGCCCACGTCCCCGGCTGGCGCTGCCGGCGGCGGCGGCGACCGTGAGATGCAGTTAGCGGCGGCGCTGGGGCGCAGCCAGGCGGCCGCGCGGGCGGGGACCAGGGGCTGAGCCCGAGAGCCAGCCGTGCGCACAGCTCTGCCGCTGCCCCGAGCGACCCCCGCCGCCTCGGCCCTCCCGGGTTCTAGCTAAGCCCCCCGGGGTGCACGTCAATTTCCTTGGGTGACTACAGCGTGTTTTGTTTTTCTTTCTTTTTCCTCCTGCCTGGGTGCCCTTCTCCAGGATGGCAGAGGCGGAACTGCACAAGGAGAGGCTGCAAGCCATAGCAGTAAGTCCACTTTCATTTTATTTTCTTGCTCTATTGTCTGGGGTGGACGGGGACCCCGAGGGCTGGGGGTGAGCGGCATGCCAGCACGGTAGTCTCGGGCAGAGGTTCCCGGGTCAAGTCTGTCAGGGCTCAGCGACGTTGTCTTTTCCTTCACAGGTCTGTAGACCAAACCCCCAGGGCGCATTCAGGGCTGGGGATTTGAACGTGGAAGATTGGCTTAGAAATAAGATTCTTGCCGCTGGGCTTTGGGGACAGACTCCACATGCTTGGGGGGCGACCCCTGGAATATTATCACCCAGTGCTCAGAAATTCATTGGCTTCATATGCTGGAGAAGGGAGAGAAGGGCGACCTGACGGTAGCTGCCTTCCTCTGCGGAAGCCGTTGGCCTGTTAAGTGGAAAACCAGGAGCCAGCTACCGGGCCGGCCAGCCACGCGGTGAACCTCCTCCCAGAAACCGGGAGTGTGACTCTCCCCTTTTCTGTTTGATATTGACAAGGGCCCTGACCCATGCCACCACCCTAGAGGGGTCTGAGGACCTTTTACAGCGGCTGGGTCCTGAGAATAATATTCCAAAGGAGCCTTTCCTCGTGGAGTGTGGATTATCTGCAGACCTTTCGCCTGCAGAAGAAAACTGGGTTTGGCAAAGTTCGTATGCACTTTCTGAAAAGTGCACTCATGTGCATCTTGGGTACAAAAAATAACTCTGAGACTGCCTAGATTTTGAGCAGTCTTGCCAGAGTGTTGCCAGTGATCCACAGATGTGGTATTTTTACTGGAGCCACCACAGCTGGATTATATATTTCCTTTGTGGATGAGGGAATGATTATGGCTGCTATTTGAAATAATAACAATTAAAAGAGAAGAGAAGTCTGTTAACATAGAAGACTCTCCAAATATTCTTCTACTTGGTCCTTTCTTTCTTTCTTTTTTTTTTTTTTTTTTTTTTTTTTTTTTCCTTCTTTAGTCCAGGAGTTCCCTGGAAACACTTATAAATTTGTTGGAGAAATACTGTGTAATGTTTTGGAAGCAAAGTACATGAAAGTATTTTCAAATGCCTTTGGGCAGATTCTTCTTTGGGAAAATACACAAAGGCCCATCTTTTAATCTTTTTTTTTTTTAAGAAGCATTTGATGTGGTCTTGGTGGCTCCGAGACCTCCTTTCTCAGACTCTTCAAATCTGAAGGATCCTGGAGACTTTCCCTCTGGAGGGAGAGAGCTGTCTGTCAGCAATGCTGAAATGCTATGGTTCGCCTGTGAGACTGTTTTGAACGTGGTCCTCAGAGCTGTGAAAGATTGTCTTTTCTCTCCCTTTCCCCCTTGCATGTGGATTTTGATGGTTAATGAAGTTGTTCATGGTTTCTACAGTTAGTGGCAAGGCAGTGTGGCAGTTTGTCATGAACTTGATAAGAATGGAGATATTCAGCTCTTGGTGCCATGGAGCTGGTGGGTGTTTTGTGTACACTGGATAATAGGCTGCTTTAACTGTTGACCAAGTGGCTGCTCCAGAGAGTGCCCAGTCGCTCCCATGGGCTGCTGTTGACCATTTCCAACAGTTGTCACATTTTCTGCCTTTGCATGGCCAGCTTCCCCAGATGCCTGAGGGACAGCTGAACCCCATGAAAGGACTTGCTTTCTGAACACAGAGCCAGTAGCAGCTAATTCTGGGGCCACCCCTTTTCAAGTGGAGTTGAGGAATCCCAGCAGAGGCCAAGCAGATTTTCAAGAAGGATCTAGGCCATCTTTTGGAAGTTTCTTGAGTGTGTGAGAAGATAAATACCCACGCATGTCTGCTCAGCTGTGGAATTGAGTTTGTCCTGGGGACCTGTGGAGCTGTTGATGATTCTCATGAATGTGTCAACATCAGTGAACACATATGTGGTCAGTACAGATTTTCTAACAGTGACATCATTGTGTGTGTGTGTGTGTGTGTGTGTGTGTGTGTGTGTGTGTGTGTGTTGGGAGGAGATTAAGAGCCAGAAGGGCCTGGGGGGCCTGTGGCCACATGAGTAGATGATTTTGTGCCACACTCTCCAGATTGGGCAAACCCTTCCTCTCTTTGCCACTTTCCTAGAGTTCTCAGGGGACCCTGAGGAGGTCACAAGTCTTTCCCAGAACCTAGCAGGCCTCTGAGGAGATGTGAGGGAAGAGGAGAAGGAGTCCTCATATCTTCTCCTGCTTCTGGGTCATAGGCAGTCCTGAGTTTGGGCCTCAGTTTCTTTATTATGACATGGGCGTTAAGTTCTGCCTCCTGGGTTGGCATAAGAGCCAGTGAAGAGGCAGGTGAAGCCATTAGCTGATGCTGACTGAGGCGGAACCTTCAGTTCCTGTCTCCTCTGCTGCCTGGTCCTGAGGGTTTAGGAGTAGCAACTCTGAAATGGGAAGACTGGGCACACCTTGTATTCCTTGTCTTCAGCTCTTTAAGTGAAGGCTGGGGACTCACCCAGTGTCACTTTCTCTAAGTGCTGCAGGCAAGGGGTGGTGCTCAGGGCTGAGGGTTCCTTCACCTGTTCATTCAGCAGGCTTTTACTCCCTGTGGGAGGAGACTGGCAACACTGAAAAGACATATCCCCAAATTTCAGCCACAAGTGGGAAGATTTCACCCTTCGCATGTTTAGTTTTTGAAAGTCCAGGGTGTCCTGTGTCCTGAGGTATATGTTACATGATCATGTGTGGGATTTCCCTCCAAAAAGGAATTAAATACTAAGAAACTACATAACCTTAACCGAACCTTCCATTTAGTCCAGAGATTAATCAATGAGAGAAGGTGACTTTTGTCTTGTTTCCTGACAAAAGAACAAACCCATCCTAACAACTGTCTCCACTCCCACCCTGGATGCTCCTTTCATCTCTTGGGATACTCCAAGAGCTACAAAACGTCTCTGCCACAGAAAGAATGTGGATGACGATTCCAGGGAATGATAACAATTGCCATTTGTTGAACCTCAAACATTCAACAAGGCACTGCATGAAGGCCTTTGTTTTTTAACCTACCCTTGTTGACAGTCTAATGGAGGCAAAAGAAAAGTGCATAAACAATTGCTGTACCTTACACACTTGTGAGCCCGTGAGCACACTTGCCAGACATGCCAACCAACCTCCAGGACACTTCCGCCAAAGGAGGCATCTGAGCATGTCCTGAAGATTGGGCAAAATAACACAGGACTAGCATTATAACCTTCCCAATTGTCAGAGGGCATTTGTTGATTTGTTGTTTGTTGGTTATTTATTTGAAAGGGAAAGCCCAAAGCTGGAGTCAGTAGCTAGTGGTACAAACTCAGTAAGAGGGCTGAGAAACTCTTCAGCACATATTACCTCACTTTAGCCTATCAATAGGCCGACAAGGTGGTCCTGACTCTGTTCTGCTGTTCTGCGGATGAACAGGTTGTAGGACTGGCCTGGCATTAAGCAGGTACCATCAAAGCCAGGATTCGAACCTGCACCGCAGGCCACTGGAGCCTGTATTTTACTACTGCCCTGAACGACCACCTGAGATAGCAGCAGCACCTCACTTTTCCTGTTAGCCCACCATTCAGGTGGTTCCACAGCCTTGGTGAGAGCCCATGAGACAGCAGCAGACTGATTCTGTAGCATTGGCAGAACCTGAGGTAAACCAGGAGGCCTACATCTTTTTGAGAGTCTTCCAAGCCTGGGTTCACTGCACAGAAACACCCAAGATAAACTAACTGAATGAGTAACATTCTCGTGGGGAAGAAGCTGTGGAGTCTCTGTGGAAGCCAGCTTCGGGGGAGGGTGTTGTTATGTCTACACATCCAAGGGAGAGATCATTTTTCTTGAGCATGAGTGAAAATAATGAAATGTTACAGAGGTCATCTTGGGTAAAAGTCCTAAGAACCACAGGGCAAGGCCACTGACTGGCCCCAGGGACCAACGTGGGTATGTTTATGTGTGCTGACATATGAAATGTAAATCTAACCTACACTTGTTCTTTAGGGAATCTGGTCATTTACTAAGAACCCACAAGTAGAATAGTAAAAAAGAACTTCTGCTTTTGTACTGTGCTTTATAGTTTACATAAGCCTGGCACATGCACCCTTCGCTCTGAGGTACATTGGGCAGGCCTCGTTTTCTCCACTGTATAGTCGAGCATTCAGAGGTGTCCACACCTCACTGAACAGCATATCAAGTCCCAGTCTCTCCTGAGTCCTGATTCCCTGTCTTGGTGGCACATCCAAGCCTCGGTTAGATACTCAGACCTAGGCTGGATCTGTCGCAGGTACTCCTGAGCTGAAGTCCACTGGCTGGAGGACAGGGGTGGGCCTGAGTGTGCCTCCATGGAATCTTCCCTTTGTGGGGCACCTCACTTTGGGTATCTTTTCCTTGAAACTCTCACCCAGAGGATTCAGCAAGTGGGTTTATGGTTCCCCCCAGGTTCTGTGCTCTGTCCTGAGCAGGCCTGGTTGTAAGTAATGTACTTAGGTTGACTATGCTCTGGGCTTCCAGAGAAATATTCATGGGTTCTGCTTGGATTCATCTTTTCATGCTTCTTCTTGCCTTGAACACATTGAGTTTCAGGTTTGAAGTGGGGGCTCAGGGACCCCGGAGGCTACTAGTCTGAGGTTGATCCATGCCATTGAGATTGGCCTGCATTGTCTAGATACAAATCCTTGCTACCATTTACATATGACTAAGCCCAGCATCCCAACAGGGATTTCTCAGAGAGGTTAGAGAACTGAACCCAAGCCCTAGAGTAACAAGTGTATGCTCATGTGGGGACCATCCCTATACAGGTCCCATGTGGACAGCTGACAGAGGAATAGAGAATTTAAGACCCTGGTCATTCATCTTATACCTACTTCCATCTCAAAAAGAGATGTCACAGTATTTCTAAAATTCCATGTTAAGGCCTGGGGATATTGCTGGGGATATTGGTGCTGAGGAAGTGTTCACCCTGGCTGAGTCTATAAGACCGCCAAGTGGATAAGTGACACTTTAGGCCTGTCAGGGTCACTGCTGGGTCTGGGAGTGCCAAGGTAACCTTACACAAACATGTTCAAGGGCCATACACTTTTCTGGCTGTTTATTTGTACCTTTGAGCATTTCAGTCTCTTGGGACAAAGATCAGCTGCTCTGACAAACTTGAAAGTGCTCTGAGAAATAAAGCAGTTATTAAAAAAAGTTGTTATTACAAAAGCTAAGCCAGGGGAGTTGTGGGTTATGATTTGTCAGCATCTCAAGGAAAACCAGGGCTCACTAGAGAGGCTTCTACACTTCTATGGGGGCTACCCAGCACTTCTGAGTCACTGCCCACATTTCATCACTGATTCTTTTGGGGATGTTGATCAACTTGCTTGGCAGTAAGAGCTGGTCGTTATGTGGCATGACCTTGGCTGAAACAGCAAGTGGGCATTGATGCACAGCAACTGTGGTCCCGAAGGCTGTCCGTGTGTTGCACAACCTGGCAGGGAAGTTGTGAGCATGGATTCTGGGGTCAAAAAAACTGGACTCAAGCTCCCGCTTTTTCATTAACAGATATCTGTATGATGTCGTTGTCCCTTGGCTTCCTCATCTGTAAGATGGGTATAAGAACTAATTAGAACAAATTAAAAAAAATACAAAAATAAAAGGAAAAAAGATGGGTATAATGATAAAATCTACTTCAGAGAATGGTTGCAAGGGTTTTTTGAGAGATTTCATGTGAAATGCTCCAGCGGGTCTACAGTAAGCACACACAGAATTTTCCCATTTATATTAAGTAAATGAATAGTTCTTAATGCATGCATCTTTAAATAGAAAATGGACACGAAGGGAGAAAGGTGAATCCTACAGTAGTTTTTGCCAAGCTAGGAAATTCCAGGTAAACATAGTCAGTACTAAGAGTTTTCCATGCATGGGGATAGTAATAACAACAGCAATAAGAGTAGCGATCATGAAGGCGTGTTTGTAGTAGACAGAAGTTGCAAACTTAATGGGCTCTGGGGAGTCAGTATGCAACTTAAATAAGGGACACAGAGAGTGGAAAGTGCGAGGTCCTGGAGAACAGATGCTACTTCTTAGTTAAGATGCAGTTAATTTATGCTGCGTGAGGACGTGGGTCCTGTGTTACTACATCAACACATTTTCGAGAGAAGCCAGAAATCCGATTTTTAAAAATGCAGAATCTCCCACTTTTTCAAAAAAAGAACAATATCAATTAATTTTAAAACTTTCAAAAGATTCGTGGTCACAGGGCAGTTCCTGTTGGTCAACAGGTGGATGTTTTGTGACCTTTACACATAGGTGGAGCTTTGACCTTGACATTATGCTTTCCATATGCATTGCCTCATCTGGATTTTGGATTTCATAAGGATGCCGTGAAGTAGTCCTCCCAACGTCCCTTAGGTCTTTCATAATGTCGCAAAATCAGGCTGCGTTTTCACAGGGCTTTGGGAGTTTGCCTTCCACATGTTTGGATTCCCGGGGACATTATGCCTACTTGCATAAAGATATTTTGACCTCAAGAGAGCCCCTGGCATCACTGACATTATTGTAACTCAGAATACTCATAGCTGGGTAGGCGATTGCTTTCTAAATTAACAGAAGACTCTGAAAGACAATTAGTACCTTAAAATGTGTGAAATTTTCACTATTATACAACAATCTTTAAGAATATTTACCCAAGGTATGCAAATCTGACATGCAAATCCTGCACACAAATTGGAGTCTCTGTTGTGTCAGCCAGGATATTTGAGGTGATCCTGACTCATTATCAGTCTCAAATAACAAACAATATAAGGAGACCTTGTTGACAACCAGCACCTATAATGGCAGCAACAGCCATTTGATAGAGACATTTCATTTTTTTAGGTAGATAAATCGGCATAGAACAGCCATTCACAAACTTTTTAGGATCACCTGGAACACACCCCCCCACCCCCAGAGGGTCAGAATCAGTAGAACTGGGAAGAGATTTGAAATTGCATTTTTACCAAGTTCCTGGGTAATGCTGTTCCCAGCTGCAATTGCTGTGCTGGGGAACACACTTTGAGACCCACTGGTAAACTAATAGGAGATCAGTAAGAAAAAGAGACTATGACTTGGGGGTCTTGATAAGTATCACATGCCCATTGTGACATGCCAGGAGTTTGTGTGGGCTGTATAGTTTGAAGATATGACATAGAATAAAAGATCAACACAGTTCAGGTAGAAAGTGATGCAGGTGAATTCTTCACACATCAGGTGGCTGATCAAGAGGAGGTCTTTCTTGGGTACTTGCTTTCATCTATTTTTTAGAGGATCAGGGGGAGTACTAGGGATTAAACTCAGGGAGACTTGATCACTGAGCCACATCCCAGCCCTATTTCATATTTTACTTAGAGAAAAGTCTTGCCGAATTGCTAAGTACCTTGTTAAGTTGCTGATTCTAGTTTTGAACTCTGGATCCTCCTGCCTCAGCCTCCCTCTGGGATTACAGGCATGCACCACCACGCCCAGTTTAGTCTATTTAAATAAGTGAAATTTCTGTCTCTTGGTCACCTGAAGACACCTGATGGAAGAGTTTACCTGGGATTGGCTGAGCTGGTTGGGAGCAGGTTGGGGATGGGGGGTGGGTGCTTGTGATTGGCCAAGCAAGTTGGGAGGGTTTGCTTGGGATCCTCTGACCAAAACTGGGGGCTCCAACATTCCCTTGGGAAGGTCTTAGGGAGCAGCTCTGTGAGATAAGCTGTGTAGTAAAGAAGACATCCATCAGTGCAATGGACAGGCCTTTGAGAGAGATGTGTCATGATATGATGGTGCTATAGATGTAGATGTCCCACTGCAGATCAGCCAGACAAGTTTTGCAAAACCTTCTCCAGCCTGAGTCACAGTATGGCAGCTTCTCATGTGGGCAGCTCTACTAGGACACCAAAATGAGCAGCAACTGGGGTTCACTTACTGATGGCTAATGGTTCTCCTAAGTCGATCTGTGTGTACACCAGTATGGCTTGTCATTGACCTACCCCAGTGGAGTTTATTCTCCCAAGGATGTCATGCTGGCCTCCCTCATCCTTATGTGTAGCATCCATTGTTTGAGCCAGTACTTCATTTTTGGAAGGATTCAGCCTCATCCAGTCTCTTATTTGTCTTAAAACACAAAGCACAGAGGCGACACTGTACTTGATGTGGCCCAAGAGAACAAGGACGGACTGTGGGTGAAGAGCCACACAGCACAGGGCACTTTGTAGAGGAAAGGTCGCTCATGAGCACTCTGGGTTTGGGAGAATACTACCCAGCTGAGACCTATTTCTGACAGGAAATGCCAGTAGGAGCAGAGGTTGGTGTGGGGCGGTGCATCTCAGAGCTACATGTGTCCTTGGTTAATTATTCGCAGTATTTTTAATTCATGTTGACTTAAAATGTTTCTAAGGAGATTATTAAACACACACAAACAAGGGGTAAGACAGTCAAATGGAGATAAGACCATAGCCTATTTGCATAGTGCTTGAACATGTATTAAAAATATTTTGGGCTAGTCCTTGACGTCATTATCAGTGCTTCTTAGCATCATATGAGCTTAGCTAAAAGAAAGGAACAGGGAGGCTGGTACCTTTCTCCTGCATAACATGGAAGAGGAAAGAAAAAGCCACCTGAGCCCCAAGACAAAAGCCCCTGCTGGAGCTGGGGAGGCCTTGAGTCAGACCTCAGCGCACGTCTTTCTGTACCTCCTTCCCTTGCAGCAGCCAATTTCATTGCCCTGTGGGCTTTTGGGTTCTTGACAGTCTTCAAGGCCCTTGTAAAACCTGCTCTTACTTTTTTTGCTGGGGGAGAAAGAAGCCCTTTTACTGGTTTATTTACTATTCTAGGTGGGTGGGATTTTGCACCCCCCCTGCTAAATTATAACCAGTCATGTAAGGATTCTCTTTATTTTTAAATTCGGGGCTGAAACATAAAACTTTGAGGGTTACCAAAAAATGTTATTCTTAAGAGAAAAACATATGCTGGAAAACTTAACCCCTTGGGTAGTAGGCGGGCCGTTTTTTGTTTCCCTGAGTTCAGTGCTGATGTGGACAACTTTGAGACTGATAAATAGCAGCCAGGGCTTCAGGATTTAGGCATCTGTGACGGTTTGCATGTCTCCCGAGTGGCGTGACAGCAAGGCCAGGATTTAGTGAGATGCATCTTGGCGGAGTGGCGTGGAGCTGTGTGGTAGTTTCCCCCAGGCTCCTGGGTCTCTATGGCCTGACTCGTCACCTTGGGCTGGTAACACTTGCTGCCTTGAGTGGGGTGGGAAGTACTTTGAAATTTTCTCGTCCCAGTGGAACTGGGAGACATATCTGAAAAGTCAAGGGTGACGTGAGAGAGCCTCCAGGGGGTGGTTATCCAGGGTAGCAGACCCTACTTCAGGATGGTTAGGCTCCCTCCCTGTTTCCAGGTGGTTTGCAAATGGCTTTGTCGGTGAACTTTGAAGTCTGAGCACATGCATTCAAAATCCAGTGCTGTCGCTATTAGTCAAACACAAGAGCGAAACCTCTGGGTATCAACAATAGATGGGACGAGTTTGGTGGGACTGGGCGAGAAGACCCTGAAGTCTGGGAGTGGAAGACACTTTCTAATCCTTCCCAGTATCAGCTGTAAGACACTGGTTTCCGGATCACCCCATCCTTATTCACAGTCAGAATGAAGTATCAGGCCGGTATTGGATCTGACATGGGAGAATGAAGAGAAAGTACTGGCTCTGGAATCAGAGAAGAGGCGAAGGTGAAAGCAACTTCAGTTTCCCGGCATCACCTCTGTCTTGGCAGTCGCAGCTACTGCCTCTGGCTAGCGGCAGCTCTCCACCCACTGAGTCTGGGTCTCTAGTGAAAAACTGGAAGCAGCCTGGCTTAGCGGTGGAGGGTCAAGGGGACCCTCCCCCAGCAAAGTGTGTCATCTCCTCTATAGGACGTGGCATACCCTCAGGGTTGCAAAAGCTGATCCAAAAACGGTTGCTTCATCCTGTAGCTCCTTTTAAGGGCAGGGAGGGAAGCCTCCCAGTTCCTGAGCACATCCATGTGGCAGATGTCCTGCAGAATACCTTATTTTAAGGAGTAAAACCCCAGATATGCCAAGTGCCAGGTTGACCTGGCTGTGCTCTTGACCTTGGGGCTCTACTGATCCAAGAGACCAGCCTCCTGAGGGGCAGTTGGGGGCAGTCCCAACTCAAGCAGATTGGTACTTAGTGGGAATACAAGCCCAGGATCTCTCCTTTTACAAGAGAACCTGGAAATCCAGCTTTTGAAAGAAGTCTGTTGCTGTTTAAATGCTCACCATGATTTAAACTCTATATGGGCCAAACCAAACATAATGAGATTTTAACACCGTGCGGGCTGGATTCATTCCCTGCCTGTGTCCCCCTCTCCCTCGGCCCCCAGCCTGAGCCATTAGTTTTCCACTTTTGACTTTCACAGAATATTTCATTTAATTGTAAAGTCAATAGTATGTGGGGTGGGGTGAGAGGGGTGTTATAACTTGGAGTTAAGTGAGATGTAGATAGAAGTTTGTCAGGCAGATTGGTAGGATGGAAGCCCATTTTTTGTTTTGTTCTATTTTAGTTTTGGTACTAGAGATTGAACCCAGAGTGTTTTACTACTGAGCTACACCCCCAGCCCTTTTTATTTTTTATTTTAAGAATTAAAACTTGCAAGCACCCTTTCAAAATAAAAAGAAGTTAATGAACAGGCGTCAAAACTGACTACTTCAATTTCCTTTTTTTTTTTGGTACTGCGGATTGAACTCAGGGGCACTCAGCCACTGAGCCACATCCCCAGCCCTTTTTTGTATTTTATATAGAGACCAGGTCTCACTGAGTTGCTTATTAGCACCTTGCTATTGCAGAGGCTGGCTTTGAACTTGAGATTCTCCTGCCTCAGCCTCCTGAATTGCTAGGATTACAGGCATAAGCCACCGTGCCCAGTCTGACTTCAATTTTTGATGTCTGAATTTTAATATATATATAGATTTGTGCTGCTACCAGGATACACAGTAATTTCATCTCTCTGAAATTCCCCAGGAAGCACTGGTTTATAAACTAACACCGGAATGTAAGGAGTTCTGCTGGGCCCCCACCTTGTACCCTGACTTGAGAGCATAAGAATCCGGAGTGGGAGGGCTGACCACAACAGTAAACTCTCCTTCACAGCCACTGGGAACTGATCATCGTGAATATACCCCCATCCCCACATGACAGGATTTAGCTTCACCCTAATAAATATCTAAGTACCTTCCCCTCCATCCTGGCTCATCTGTTTACTGTCCCCTCCCCTACTAGGGTTGTCACATTTAGCAGCTTATGACATAGCTTATGCCTGAGATACCCTTAACGATCATTTGCCGTCTGAAATTCACATTTCCCTGGACTGTGTTTTACCTGGAAAGCCCATCTCCGTCACACGCCATCTTCACCACCAGGTTCAGAACCCACTTCTTCTGCGTCTGTGCTTGGCTCTTCTCTCTCGAGAGTGAACATGCTTGGCTTTGCTTTGTGGGCGACAGCATGCGTTAGAAGGGCCGCAGTGTCTCCTCGATATTAGGAGGTGTTTTCAAGAAGCTTTTTGTGACCAGCTAGTCCTGTCCTTTCTGAAGAATGAGAAACGGGTCCGACATTTGTTAGAGGGGGCAGACGACTGAATCTGAGATATTGGCACATTTCTTAGCTCCCTTTTATCCCTCTCCTCTCTTCCAACATTTGAATAACATGGAACAGCAAAGACTAAACAAGGAGATCATTCACACTGAGCTAGTTTAAAAATAACATGGAAACACTAGTCTTCAGCAAGCCGTAGATTTCATACTGCATTGTGGTTGTTGGAATGAGTCAATGGCACAACCAGATCATTCCCAGCCTGGGTACCATGGTGGAGGTTGGTACGATGGTCAATTTAGTTGTGTTGTTTGCTTGTTTTTGTTTTTTTCCCCTCCAGTGCTGGGGATTGAACCCAGGGCCTTGTGCTTGCAAGGCAAGCACTCCACCAACTGAGCTATCTCCCCAGCCCTGTTTGTTTCTTTTTTATTCACTTATTTTACTCTTGTGATTTTAGAATCACATTGAAACAAGAAAAAAAGTCATTTTCAGACAGCAGCTTCTCAATGATGAATGAATGGAAATGATAATTATTTTCAATCTAACACACAAGAGCCCATAGGCCAAATCTGGCCCATACATAGCCTCTTTTTATAAGGCCTAGGAGCCAGGCATGCTTTTTGTATTTTTAAGTGATAGAAAAAAATTTTTTAAAATATTTCATCACCCCTGAAAATTATGTGAAATTCATATTCCCATGTCCGTAAATAAAGCTTTGTCAGAACAGAGCCATGCCATTCATTTGTGTGTTGTGTGTGGCTGGAGTTTTTGTGCCGTCCCAGCAGAGTTGAGTCATTGCAGCAGAGACCATATGGCTTGCAAGGCTGAAAATGTTTACTCTCTGACCATTTACAGAACAACTTTGCTGACCTTTGCTCCCTAGACAGCACATCTTCTGTGGTTGTATTTGCGATTAAGGCTCTAAGAATCTTTTAGCTAAAGAAATAACTGTCGTCTCGTTGCTGGCAGTGTGAAACAATAAAACCTCTCAGACATCCTTTCTGCTGTTTTCTGGGCACTGCGAGGATAGAGACATTTATTGGAGAGCTGGTATGTGAGCTTTGCTGCTGCAGAATTTTCCCATTATAGCCTTACTACCTAGGCCAACTGCTTGTTGTTTTCTTTTGAAAACCAGAAAATCTGATCTCTTAGAGGTCATCCTTTGGCCCATCTAACAGTAAGTTAGGACACTTTCTACTGACAGGGACTGAGGATAGAGGGAAAGCACTGTAGATCTTCTTCAAGGAACCCATGGGGCCAGTGCCTTGATTTGCTAATAAAGCGACCACCAGGGAAAAGCTGCTGATGGCCGGCAGTCACAGGGTCCATCCTGGGCCTCTCTGAATGGACAGATAGTTCTTCTGTGCCCCCTTCATTTCTCATTTGAAAAGTCCAGCTGCGATATTAAATCCGATCTCCTGGAAATTTCCAAAGGGACTTTGGTGGATTAGTGATATTTTTGAATTGCCCAACGTTTTGAGAGGCAGCAGAGCCATAATTGTGAAATCAGGTTAGAAAAGAAAAAGGTTAATACAGGACTTGGGCTGGCCACGTGAGCAGGGCCAAGTGAGCAGTGGGCACTCGCAGTTGCTCATTCTGGAGATGGATGGCTTTTGCTTCTCTGGTCATATGTATACTTGACCCTGAAATTTTCTGCATGGGCTACTTCCTAGTAGCTGCTTGGAAAATGGGAAGCCAACCATGGAGTACAAGCACTGTTGACATTTTGGACCAGATAATTTTCTGTTGTGAACGACTGCCCCGTGTATTGTAGGATGTTAAGTTGCATCCCTGGTCTCTCTCCATTAGATGTCTGTAGCATCTCCTACGCCTCACCATGATAATGACAAAGGTCTCTGGACCTTGCCACATGTCCCCTCAGTGACATAATAGCACCCTTTGAGAACCATTGATGTGGTATAACATAAGGGTTACCTGACCAAATGAATTCCCTATATTGTCACCATTAGAGATTCATTCATTTAAGTCTTGACTTTCATCACTCAGGATTACTTTCTTTAAACCTTGGAGGTTGCTTGTACATTTTCCAGAGTCCCTCAGGAGAGTACAAATTTCTCAAAAAGAATAAGGAAGGCCTCAAGCTGATAGGCAGTGGCTGCCCGAAGTGCTGTTTGGGAAGGTCTTGGAAGCTGCGTTTTGGTGTTGGGGAAAGGACACCAGATAAATTAGCGTTGTGTCCCATGAGCAGGAGATGAGGAGGCTGCAGGTGTGTGTAAGGAGCCTTCTAACCTGACATCTCTATAGAGGTTCGTTACATCAGGCCTCAGCCTGGCGTTGTAACTTAGCCTCACTGTGGCCAGGGTCCCTGTTCATACGAGGTCCCTAACCTGCTGTAATTATTGTTAGGGCAATTTTCTAGCAGATGCCAGAAGGGTGGCTTGATGAAGGGGCACTTTTCCTGAATCACATCATACCCTGTGGGCTCATGGAGAAGCCATAGTCTTTGATGGGACGTTGATAGGCAGGGAACATAAAGAAGGGCAAAGAATTTAACTCCTTGCCTCTCCCTCCCCAGCAGCTTCCCGTGGCAGAGTTGTGGAGATTGCCACGGAGGCCTGTGAGGAAGGGACTGTTCCAGGCCTCTCTCCGTGGCTTGTAGAAAGCCCTCCTCTCTCTTCATAGCATCTTCCCTCTGTGTGTGTCCATCTCTGTGTCCAGATTTCCCTTTTCCATCAGGACACAGGTCATAATGTGACCTGCCCTAATGACATCGCTTAATGACCTCCATAAAGACCATCTTCAAGTTGGGTGGCCTTCTGAGGAGCTGGGAGTTAGGACTTCAGTCTGTATGTTCTGAGGAGACACAGCTCAGCCACAACAGGATCCCTGCCATGTTGTCAGGTGGTCTCAGCATCTCACAGTAAAGGCAACATGTCTGTCCCCTGCTCTGCCTCTGACGGTGGCAGTGGTCATTGGGCTCCAGGAGAAGGGTAGGGGTGGGCGTGGATGCCATTTGCCTCAGGCCTCAGCCCTGATTTCACATTTGCTCCTTCCCTTTAGCCTGGAGCCCTCAGCACCCCATGGTCCTGTCTCCACCAAAACCTTTTTTTAATCTGGATAGGTGAAAGCAGGAAAGTATTTCACACTGAGGTGTCACTGGTATTACACTCTCCTCCATCCCAAGCCCTTTAAAAACAGTGAGAAAAGCTGTGAATGGCCTCAACTGCCCCACGCTGTCTGCTTTGTCCAGGACCCTTGGCGGTTCCCCTTCTCACCATTAATAATGAACCAAACGCTCCCTGGGGTCACAGCTGTCTCCAGTTTACCCAGTTCTCACTTCTCTTGATCTGAGCATCAGTGAGTGGGACAGGTATTATTTTCCACAGAGAGAGCAGGAGCCCAGCTGAGCCGTTTGTCCCGGGTCACACATGTTGTGGCCAGAGCCCACGCCCTCCTCTCTGTGCCAGCTCTTTCTGCGGCTCTGGTGTACTGCCCTGCTGCCCTGTTTTTCTCCTCCTGTCCCCTTTCTGCAGTGCAGACTCAGGATCTCCTTGCTCTGCTCCAGAGCCCCGTCCAGGCCCTTCGGGTTCTCCCCAAGGTGGCAAAAAGTAGCTTGGCCTGGGGGTGTGGGACCAGGGTGAGGGTATCCTTGGTTCCCTCTTAGAGTGTAGCCAAAGGAAAGCACAGGCTGTCACAGGGTGGGTGATGGAGGAGAAGTAGTCAGGAAACGCCCTGAAGTCGGGTGTGGCTGGAACCTGGGACAGGACAACTGGGCAGGGGTGCTGGGTGTGGAAGTCCTGTGTACTAGGAAGGGGCTGTGCCAGAGAGCACATCAGGTGCAGCTCATGAGAGAGTGGAGGCAGGATGAAGTGGGGAGCTTCTCTGAACCCTTTAGTGCCCATCACTGCCAATGCTGGAATATTCCTGAAGGCTCTAGGTGGCCCTCCATGCACTGGTCATCTTGAGTTCTTTTCTTTCTTCCTTTTTTGGCACTGCTGGGTACTGTTGAGTACCCTTGAGTACAGGGGTACTCTACTACTGAGCTACATCCAGATTTTAAAATTTTGAGACAGGGTCTCACTAAGTTGCCCAGGCTGGCCTTGAGCTTGTGAACCTCCTACCTCAACCTCCCAAGAAGCTGGGATTACAGTGTGCGCCACAGTGCCTGACCACGTCTAGCTCTTAGAACTATCCGTACCATCTTCTGTGTACTGAAACCCAGATGCAGCAGCTTCCCCAGTGTCGACTGGAGGCCTCGAGTCTTTGGAGAGCCAGTTGAGAGTTGGAATGTGGAGGCTGTTTCTGGACAATATGACACCCTGTTCAACTTTCGGAGGAGCCTGGGAATAAAGGGGTGACTCAGCCTGTATGCTTATTTTTAGGGAAAGCTCCCAATTGGGTCTGGAGCCACTCAGATTCCCCATTGCCCGCCAGTGCAGTGTGCTATTGGAGGAGACTGCCGGGCAGAAGTGCTGTGTTTATCATCAACTGCTGGTTACCCTGCACCTCCTACGCGCCAGCTTCAGGTTTATGCATGTGAAGAGAGGATGGGGAATCAGTGTAAACAAACCTTTCAATCAGAGGAGAATATTGCAGAGCATTCACATTGGAGAGAACTAACTTTAGAGCTAAAGAATTGATACTGAAAAAAAAAAAAGAATTGATACCGCAATTAAGTGCTTTGGTTATTGGGTACTTAATACATATTACATATTATAAGTATTTTTGCAAAGTTACTTCATTTAATGGAGACATCAGTGCTGTGGTAGAGCATTGTTACCGCTGTTTTAATAGGTGAGGAATGGGGACTGGGTTTGTGGCTTAGTGCCACGCTTGCCTAGCATGTGCAAGGCACCAGGTTCAATCCTCAGCACCACATATAAATAAATAAAAAATAAAGGTCCACCGACAACTAAAAAAAACCATAATATGTGAGGAGTGTTAACGTCAGGGGTTAAACGTAGGCCTAACACCAGGAATGCAAATCCAGATTTGTACTTCCAAGGTCATACATGTGACCTCTCCTGCTTTGTCAAACAGCTGGCTCATTTGCCCTTGGGTCCTGTGTATCACTAATTGATCATGGATGTATTTCCTGCTCTGCTCAGATTTGGCCTCCTGATCCTTCTCAACACGGTGCTACAGGTTGCTACTACTCCCAGCGTAGCAATGGTAATGCATTGAGATGAAGCCTAACTGTTATCTTTATCTTTCACTGAATTTCCTTAAAATAGAAACTTTAAATCTGCAGAGGTTTTTTTGTTGTTGTTATTGCTGATTTCTGTAGATATATTTTTTAAGTTTTTTAGATGTAAATGGACACAATACCTTTATTTTGTTTATTTGTTTATTTTTATGTGGTGCTGAGGATGGAACCCAGTGCCGCACACATGCTAGGCGAGCGCTGTACCACTGAGTCACAGCCCAGCCCCTGTAGATCTATTTATAATCTGTTTCTTAAAAGCTTGTGGGAAATGGAGCATTCATTACAGTTTTTTGTTTGGTTTTGTTTTTTATTCAGTGCAGACTCTGTGTTCTTTAGTAGGAGATCCTAACTGCCTTGGAGGGAAGAATGTCATTTTAGGAACCAAGACCTTGATGTGGACAATCAGCTTAGGGGTCTTTGTCTGTGGGCATGAGAGAGGGATGGGGGATGAGCTGTAAGAACTCGGGCTGTTTAAGGCAGTAAAGCTTTCAAGTAGCCTATCTGATTAATGACGGCAGGATAACAAGGTGGGATCAGGGTGGTGATGGGGAGGCTGAGAATGCGAGATGACATTGGGGCCAACTCTAGGAACACACATAGCTTCCGCTGCTGTGGAAAATGTCAGCTCAGCACGCAATTGCTCGGGCTCTGTTCAAGCAAGCCCAGACGAGACAACGGGGAGAACAGTCCCAGGATGGGGGTGAAAGGGGGACCTAGGATCCAGCTGTGCAGCAGGATGAGCTAGTACTCAGTCCAGGAGGAAGTCTGTGGTCAGTAACTAACACCAGAACATCAAGAGATAGCAATAGAAGTGTTTTGCTAAGAAGTGTGGGAGCCACAGTAGATTTCTTCAGATTCTAGATAACTGACCAGAAACAGGGTCAAAGGGTTGAAATGGGTGACCCGTGGCCCGTTTGGATCACCCACGCAGTGTATGTTCAATACAAATAAAACCATTTTGCTTTACTTAAAAAAAAAAAAAGAAAGGCAAACTCAGGTCAAAATCCTCTGGAAGCCTGTTAGCAGGACATTAGCCATGACCTGGGCTGTGGGACCAGGTCTCCAGCCCCGGGAATGGGATAGGAAGAGTAGGGCAAGACTCACTCTGAAATCTGGTTAAGCTAGGGCTGGACCAGCTGCCCAGGTATTGATGTGGAATGTTGGACCGTGTGAACATGCATATCTATGTGTGTGTGTGTGTGTGTGTGTGTGTGTGTGTGTGTGTGTGCGCACACGCATGTGTGTGTAGGGCAGGAAACTGCATCTACTTACCTGTTCCTTATGCGATGTTAGGGTTAGTGGATTGGCCTAGAGTGGTACAAGGCCTTAAGGGGTCCAAACATGGACACTGTGGGAAGAAGCTGGGCTAGCATGCAGCTTCTAGTTGCATAGAGCCTTCCCCTGGACTAATAAAAGGGAAGAGATGATACTCAATTGGGAGAGACAATACCCCCCAAATCAAAATGGTACCTGCTGGGAGAGATGATACCCCCCAATCAATTAGAGTTCCTGATAACTGGACCATTTATAACTGACCTGCTGATCATCCCAGTGCCAATGAATACCCACCAAAGAATGAGAGTTGTTATAGTGCTACTTTGGAGTGTCCATGTATAGACACATCCCCTGCATTCTTCTCTCTATGTGGGGGTTGCAAAACGGCTCTGAGTGTGTTTCCCCCAAACAACATAACAATCCAGTCTTAATTTTAGCTTCTTTTGACAATTAAAATAGGGTTGCTACTGTTAAAATAATGCCGTGTGCTTAACGTGATATTGGGTCTTCAGGGCACAGCAGAGCAGGCTTTGTGGGTATGTGACCTCTACAGTCTATGGGTCTATAGTCCTGGACACGAGACCACTGTTGTGTTGAAATTATATAGAGAATTTTAAATATAACATGGCATATAAATAAGCCCCAGATTTCAGCGGGCTTACTCTTTCAAAAGCATTTCCCACCACTTAAGAGTCTAATGGGGACATTCCTTGTCAGTAGCAGCTTTCTTCCACGTGGTGACTCAGGTTCCTACTATCTGTGACCCTGTTATTGCCCAGAACCTCAGGATCCTTTGCCTGTAGGCTGTCACAGGCGGAAGAGAGGATGGAGGGAGTACTCACTTCTTAACTGCCTTTGCCTGGAAGTGATTCACCTCACTTCCAGTCATGGTTGGGAGAACCAGTCACATGGCCACAGGTAGGTCCGCTAAAGCTGGGAAACACTGTGGCTGGCTCCTGAGTGGTGGCTTCCAGCAAGGCTGCATCCAGTGGGAAAAAGGACACAAGTTTAGGTGGATCAGTAACTTTCTGTGCCACATAGATTCTTCCCAACAGGGTCCCTAGCGCAAAAGCAGCCACCTGAAAGCAGAACAGTGCGCACCTAGCAGGAAACATGGGAATCCAGGTCTTCTAACATGGAGGCCAGTGTTTTAGCTCCATCAGTTGAGAATTATCATTGCAACTTCCTGAAGGGGGCGAAACAGGAATCGGAGTAGTCCAGGTGTGCCTGCTTGCTTATTTATTTGTGTATTTCCAATAGTAAGTTTTCATTAAGATGAAACACTACGTACGATGCTCACGCAATACACATAAACTCTAAGATGCCTTACCTCTTCAGCGATATACTGTGGTGAAAAACAAAAGCCTATCACAGAACTAAGGACATGTAGGAACTGTAACCATGGATTATTGGGTTTATCATTTTCCACAAACTCTAGCTAGCCTCATGATGTCCCATGGCAACCATGCTTATAGGCGGATGGCCAGGTATTGGCAATTCAATCTGGTAGATTCTGCCTGACCATTTGAACCAAAATGCTGATGACCAGGGTAGGCAGCCCCTGGAACATTATCCCCTGCTTGCTGAATCTGTGTCATTGAGCCTTTTGTTTGGATGTGTGTTATGCAAGCTCAGGAGCCCTCAAAACTGTTTGGATTCAAGCCAGAGAGAGGGCTACCTTGGAGATGGGCTTACCTCCTCTCCTGAAGTGCTGCTGATTTGGCAAGTGGTGATCAGAGACAAGGCTTCCCAAAGCTCCATGGTAGATGCAACCCATTTAGTACTCTTGTCAGCTCAGCAACCTGATGCAGGTGCTAAGGGGATTGTGGGTGTGTCTGTGAGCGGTACCAAAGGGCTGGGGAAGGGAACATGCAAGTTTGCATCAACATGAGGAAGCAGGTACCCTGTCCAAATCCCTTCTGCCCTGCTTCTCCCTCCATCCCCAGTAGACAGTGTGAAAGAGGAGGGGATGGTAGCTTGGAATTCCTAGTGTCTGTATGTGATTGATGGGTGTGTGCTTTGGGAGTTAGGATGTAAATGAGGTTAACTGGTGTCTAAACAAAGGGAATGGCTATGAATATGTTCCTTGGAGCTTGGGAGCTCCATGGATATGTCCCAGGCCAGGCCCACAGAGTCCATAGAAAATCAAAGGCTCTGTCACATGATAGCTTTTCCGGGTACCCTGGAAGTCCCACCTTTTCTCAGGCATCTCCAGGGAAAGTTAATACCCAGCTCAGCTCAGCTGAACTGAATGACTGAGTTGTGGCATTGCCGTTTCCAAAGCCACTTGGATTATTTCCCCAAGGAGCTTCCAGAGGCAGCCAAGTTTCCTGCTTTTCCCTGAGTTAAGGGAAATCTTCACTTGCCTGGATGTTGTGTCTGTCATCTCATCGTTGGAGAAAACACATTATAACCTCCTGGAGTTGCTTTCATGAAATGGAGCGTGGCATCAAGGAAATAAGACAGCCAGCATGCCATCGCAGCAGGTCGGGAATAGTATCATCTATGTATTTTGATTACATTTTAAAATTCAGTTTGCACACAATCAGGGTGCATTTAATTAACTGCAAGCCATGTTATCAGTCTTGGTTTGAATGCATCTGCATTTTAATAGTTTCTTCCTTCTAAATAATAAAATGATGACCAATATTAGCCCATCATCCCTATGCTAAAATCATGGGAATTTGGTTGTTTTCTGCTCATTTTAAAATAATCATTATTTTTGCAGCAGTAATGAAATCAAGCAGTTATCATTTGGCCTATTGTAGTCAAGGTTCAGTTGTTAATTTTATGCTAGACTTCTGCTGCTAGTTGATTGAATATTCCCCAAAGGCTCATGTGTTCAGGGCCTGGTCACCAGCCTGTGGTGGGTGCTATTTAGGAGGTGGGGCTTAATAGAAGGAAGTTAGATCATTGGGGGTGTGCCCTTAAAGGGGCATGTAGGACCATAGCCCCTTCCTGTTTCTCTCTCTGCTTCTTGGCCCCCATGAGGTAAGCAGTTTCCTCCACTAGGTGCTCCCACCATGATGTTCTGCCTCACCACAGTGCCAAAAGCAAGGAAGCTAACTGACTATGGACTGAAACCTCTGAAACTATGAGCCCAGTAAACATTGTCTCCTTGTAAGTTATCTCAGATGTCTTATGACAGTGATGACAGCTGTAAAAACAGCTTCTTTTATGTGCATATTTTTCTGATTAGCTGACAAATCAAAATGCTAACTATAGCAGAGCAAAGAGAACTGACAAAGTTTACTTTGTAGATTTTGTCCAGATCATACTTAGTTGATTTTTTTCCCCTTTAGATTTTCCAGGATAAAGTATTTTTAAATTTTCCCAATTTTTTTTCATTCTAAACAAAATGTGAAATGTAAGAAAAAATGTGGAAGGAATGAAATAAGTTAAAAGTGCCTGGAATGAGGTATCATACTCAATAAATATTTTAACATTTTTAAAAGGCGGGGGGAGGCTATAATCTCATCACCAAACAAATGTCAGGAGATTCTCCTTGTACAGATTTTATAAAGTTGTAATTACACTCTATTTAAATTTTACATCAAGCGTTTTTCGTTTAACATGTTCATAAACATTTTCTCATGCTGTTATAAACTCTTCATAAATATGATTTTAATTGACTGTGTAATTGCTTATTAGGGGTATATTTGGCTGCGAGTACCAGAAAACCTGAGAAACAAAAGCTTAGGGGGATTTTTAGTTTTATGGAAGAAGAAACTGGGACAGGAGTGGAAGCTCTCAGAACAGGGGAGTGTTCATGGAGGGCATTAGAGAACCAGCTCTCAGGGCTGTGCCATTCCTAATGATGGCACCCGCAAATAAGACCCAGGGCCCTCCCAAGGAATCAGGAGGTCTTGTTTCATGCTGGTCATGTGACCACCTGAGCTCAAAAAAGAAATTCTGGGAAGGTGAGTTGATAACTTTCCAATCTCTGAATTGGAGGAATGCAGGTACCTTAGAATACAGTGACCTGAACTAGCACTGTGTCAAAGGGCAGTTGGTTTTTAAATTTTTTTTCCAAAATTCCAGTATGATCGCTTACCTGTAAGCTGCAGGTTTAAAGGCCTGTGTTTCACATACTAACAGCTAACTTGGCATTGGAAGGACAAATGTACAACCAACCATGAAAGTAAGATCAAAACCAGCAGAATCAGTTTCAGGGAGGCAGCTGTCAACAAAAGATAGAGGGAAAATTACTCTGAGAGCTACCCTGATTTGGTATTAACTACTTCATGGGATTATGGGTCCCTGTCCCAGGATGCAGGGACTGAATAGTTACTTGGTAAATTGCAAGAGGTCATTTATGATCTGGTGAAGTGAACCAGGTGACCTGTAATATCTATGTGTCTCTGTGATTTTACCTTAGGTTATGTTTGCTGCAATACTTCCCCAGCACCCAGGATACGTGTTGTATGGCAGAGCTTCATGCTAATATTGCTTCAGATTGAACATAGTTTGTGAAATGTAGCTGCATAGAGTAATTGCCTGAGACAGACATAGTTTACCTCTTAGGCTCCTGGCCCCAATATGGTGGAAAAGCTCTCAGTCAGATTTGGACTTAGCTGTGACCTGGATCAAGCCCATAGTCAGTCACCAGCCCTATCTGGAGTGACACACCTGTTCCTTGCTACCTGTTAATAAGACTTATTTTTTCCTGATGCCATTAATTTTCCTTTTTTGTGCTAAAAAATGTGCATGTTCCTTATGTGGGGGAAATGTAGGCCCTGTCTTTGACAGCACTCAATTATGAGGCCAGGAGAAACATTCAACTATTGTCCCTTGATTCATTTGCAAAAGAGTTCTTATGGAAATGCAGTTTTATGAATTTAAATCATTTTTTCTGGACTCCCAACTTAATGCTATGAAATCACACGTGGTTCATCAACATGAGTCTGAGTCTGTGTAAGTCAGTCCATGATTTCTTAAAAAATATCTGTGTAGACACATTTGTGAGTGCTGAGGATGTCATAGTAAATGTGACAGTCTCTGCCTTCATGGAGCTTGCATTCCAGGTGGGAGGTGGGGAAGAACAATTTACAGATAAATAAACGAATAGATAAGGGTCTGTTTGCAGTGCAGTCAGGGAGCGCCGAGGACTGGGACACCTCTGCAAGATGCTCAGGGAAGACCTTATGGTACGGTGATATTTTAGCTGTGATGCAAAGCCGAGCAGTGAGCGTGCAGGTATCTGGAGGAAGCAGGGGCCACAGCAGGGGCAGTGACCGAGTCGAAAGGGTGCTTGATGTGTTCAGGAAGCAGGCAAGCAGAAAACTGTTGCATCAGGAGTGGAGTGGGTGAAGCTTGTGACCACAAAAGTGGCAGTGGCACTGGATTCTGAAGGCATCTGTGTGAGGACCGTGGCTTTAACTTTAGGCGAGATCAAAAGTCAGTGGAGGGTTTGGAACGCTGGAAGCTTACAGTCCGACCTGTTTTTTAGAAAGGTGACTCTGGCTCATGTGGTGAAAATGTGATAGGACTGGTTAGTAAGGCGGGGCAAGAGCGGAGCAGGGGGACCACTTGGGAGGATGCTGTGGTCGTGGCACGGGGCTAGCAGGGAACCGAGCTATGAAGGCCAAGATAGTAGCAGGGGAGGTGGTGAGGCCTGGGTATGTCTTGATTCTAAACTCAGGGCAAGTCTTCATCAAGAAGAGGAGCGTGAAGGAAAAAAGAAAAGGATGCTTCACAGATTTTGCGCAAACAACGAGGATGGAGTTCCACTATAACGAGATGGGGTTAGCTCCGGGAAGGCCTCTTCAGCGGGGCACTGTTCTGGAAATGTTGAGCAGGAGATGCTGATTTGATGCTCAAGTGGAAATGTTGACTGGCAGTGTCTTGGACTGTTTAATCCACTGTGACAAACTTCCATAAACTGGGTGATTTATAATCTACAAAAATTTATTCCAGACAGTTCTGCAGACTGGGGACCCCAGGATCAAGGGACCAGCAGTCTGGTGCCAGGTGTGGTCTGTTTCTAGATTCACAGTGGCCTTTCTCTGTGTGTCCTCACATGGTGGACATGCAGGGCAGTTCTCTGAGCCTCCCTTTTTGCCTTTTCTTAATTTTTGGAGAGAATCCCAGTTGTATGAGAATTTAATAAAGACAAAAGTAGTAGTTTAATTCATTGGGAAGGTGACGTATTATTCAAACACCAACAATGGACAGAGAAAAGAAAACACGGGCCACAGAGACCTCTCTTATAAGGGCAAACTTCATTCACGAGGGCTCTCCCCTTGAAATCGAATCACCCCAAAGACCCCACCTAATGCTATCATATTAGGTTTTTAACATGTGAATTTTGAGGGTCATAAACCTTCAGACCACAGCAGGCAGGTAGATATGAATCCCAAGAGCCCTGAATTGATGGAACTCATCAACATTTCAAGCCAGGAGTTTGGATAAGATCACCAAGGGAGTAAAGGTAGATAGAGAAGAAGTCTGTTCATGGTGCACTGGAGTGTTGGGGGAGAGGACAAGGAACTAGCAAATGAAAATAAGAAGGGGTGACCGGTGAATTAGGAAGAACTAACCGGGGACTTGGAATTTAAGAAATAATTTCTCACGTCTTTATCAAAGGTCCCTCATATGCCAAGAAATTTGGGGCCTGGGGATTGTCCATTGGATTTAGCAACTGGGAGGTTAAACTCTTTTGGAGCTCTTTTGGTGGGAAGGTGGAGGTGACCCTGGAAGGGCTGGATTTAAGTGAGAGAGGCTGAGATTACAGGGGACAGCGAGAGTGTCAACTTTTCAAGGAACTTGTTTATAAAGGGGAGAAGAGAGGGTGTTGGAGACGAAGGGGAATGGACCCAGGAAAGGCTACTTTTAGATAATGCAGTTTGTGTGAGAGCTGTTGAGAGTGAGGGAGAGCATGGGAAACAGTGATGAGGCCCAAGAGAGACAAGTTGCTGGAAGGCAGTCCTTGCCGAGAGGTGAGGAGGACTTGAGGGCACCTGTGGAGGCTTGTTCTCTGCAGGAGCAACGGTGGAGCTGGGACCAAGCGGTCGCTGCGGGTGAGCCCTGCGTACTGCTTCTGTTTTCTCAGTGAAATGGGGAGCCAGGTCATCTGCTGGCAGTGAGGCAGGGGAAAGAGGTGTTAGAAATTTGAGGAGAGAAGGGAAGGTGTGAAGTAATCCTCTTGGACAGTTCAAGAGTTATTGGTCTAGGGAAACGCAGTCAGACTTGTGGACACCTCCAGCGACTCCCATGCAGTTAGAGATCGTGAACTGAAAGAAAGACCAGACAGTCAAAACACAGGTCCCGGGGGTATCTTCCCAGTGTTTTCGGCTGAAAACATGCAGGTGCAAGTAGGCAGAGACCTGGACTTAATTTGAACTGGGCTCTTGCCAGGAAGGCAGAGGGAGAGGCACCAAGGGCATTGACAGTGTGTGCAGGGTAGGGTTAGGGTTATTGATCGGGGAATCTGAGCTGGCCAAGAGGGAAGTGGGGGCTTGGGGTAGGTGAGGGGCAATGAAAGGATAATAGGCTTATAAAAATAGTACCATGCTTTGTTTTTATTAACTAGATTCCTTTTTATAAATAAAATAATTTCTATGGCATGATGGAAAGATACTATGTTAAAATAAACTGTAGTAAATTTTTGTAGATGAAACCCTCCTATATAATAGTGATAATTATCTATTGGTATTGCTGATTATATTGCATTTTCTTAACACATGTTATGGTCTGTCTGGAAGGAACTAAGTGTAAGGCATTATGGACAAATCCTAGTGCTGTCAGCAGATGGGGAGGAGAGACCACACAAGAACGTAAGGTCAATGGCCCAGCCTCAAAGGCTGGATTTGAACATGCAGCTGGTGCTCCCAGGCCAAGGGAGCAATAGTCTTGGTCACAGTGATAGACCCAATGATCAATGGAGTGTCTGGTCAAAGGGCAGAGATTACTAACAGAGAGGCAGGACAGAGCAGCTGGTCATTGAGATCCAGGATTTGTCCAGTCCAGCAGAGGAAAATTGGCAGGAGTTGAGGATATTGCCACAGGGAGATGCCTTTTGGGAAGGGAGCAGGGGAGTAGATGACATGTACCAGACAGAAGTATGTAGGAGGGTCAGCAAGTATGTTGGTCAGCTTTTTGTCACCATAATGAAATACCTGAGAGAATTAACTTATCAAGAAAAAAGGTTAATTTTGATTCAATTTTGGAGGTTCCTGCCTATGATTGGTTGGCCTTGTTGCATTGGATCTGTGGTGGAGCATCATGGTGTCATGGCAAGGAGCACCTTGCACAAAAGCAAAATTGCTCACCCAGTGACTAGGAAGCAAAAGAGGATGAGGAAGGGACCTGAGTCTCCAAATCCCTCTAGGGAACATGCCCTCAATGACCTTAGGACCTCCCGCCAGGCCCCAACTCCTAAAGGTTCTATCACCTCCCAGTAGTGCCTCCCTGGGGGCCAAGCCTTCAGCACATGGGCCTTTGGGGGACATTCACCATTAACTGTGGCAGCATGGAACCCTGATCTTTCTTTCTGAGTTCTCAGGTCTGAGCCTGTTTATAGCAAAAGTAGTGCAGGTAAAAGGGAAGCATATGAATTGATCTTTTCGTTGGGGGCACTTCCTCTTGTAGTCTGAACTGGCTCAGGGTTAGGGTAGGACTGAGCGCAAGGGTAGCAGCACTGATGGGCCCAGCTGCAGGATCTGGGAAAGGCAGGGAGGGGAAGCGAGGAGGGACCGACGAGGAACATCTGCTGTCTTCCTACGGTGCAGATGGAAGTCCTAAGTACCAGCACACCATTTATTTCATCCTCGGCAAAATCCATGTTTAGTTCATCCATAGCCCCTTGTCCGGGTTTCACACCAACCAGGACAGGCTGCGGAGAAAGCACAGGTCCTCCCGTTGGCATCTTTATTCTTCCCTAGGGCAGGTGCGCAAGCCATGTGTTGTTATGGGAGGCAGGGCTGCCTGGGCTGTAAGTCCTCATCCTAACCCAGTAGCATCACGGCCGTATGATGTAAACTTCCTGTGTTTGAGTCTCCTCATCCTTGATATGGAGATCGCAACACGCTTTCCCTCAGTAGCATGAGATAGGAGGCTTGGGGAAATGCAATACAAGGCTCAACTGGAAGGCTGCTGTGGCCGTTGGGATACAGCGGACTTGGCCTTGCAAGATGAAGTGGGGTCAGCAAGAATTAATCAAGCCAAATCAAGTCTTTGATGGTTGAGTGATTTTTTGAAATGATTGCAGGTCTGCACCCTTTAACAGGACTGCCTGTAGTGGCTGAAAATATTTTCCAGAGCAGATCAGATAAAGCCAACTTAAAAATTGGTCATTGCTGTAAATCAGATGGCAGACTATCCATGACCTAGATTTCCCCGGAAGTTTTCCCACAGGGAATGAAAGGAGAACCACTGTGTGGCTGCCGTGGCTTGATTTGTCAAGACCTAAGAGATCGCCACAACACTAAAAGATCACCCATCACTCAGCTTGCTGTAATGGATCAGGACTCACCTAATTCAGAAGCCAGCGAGATGTGTGAACCACATCTATAAAATGTGGTTTCGACTCCAGTTGACAGCAGTACAGAAGAGACTCTGGAGGCATTGTTCTTTTCTTAGTTCATAATGCTTGGTTTATTGCTGAAGCTGCTCTTTTTAAGGCCTAAAACCGTGAAGTCAGAACGTTCCTCATTTTCTGCCCTCCATTTACATAGGTAGGGTTGGTGAATGGTATAAAGAGAGGGCTTGCTAGGGGCCCAGACCTGGAGGGCCCAGAGCCCTGGACCTGAAGTAGAGACCTAGAGCAGAGCAGAGAACAGGGGCCATTCAGAGTGAACCAGGGCCATGGGAGTTGTTCCAGGGCATCCTGGACTTTTCAAGAGGCGCATAAATCCTAGGAAGAGTCCTCCATGTCACCAAAAGATGGTTGGTTCATAATGGTCCCTGGATCCTCCTTGTTGGTTCCCAGCCTACTTTTATGCCAGCCTATTACTTCTGCGTTTTGAACTTGTGGCCCTGAAGTTGACTTTGACCTTATCTTTGGCCCTTTGGATTTGTGTGAATACTACTGAGCTGACTCATTTTCCATCTCTTACCACCTTGCGCAGTGGGAGATGGAGTGTCCTTGGGTGACAACATCACAAAGCTCCCAATTTTGCATTAGGACATAGTAAATAAGCATATGCCACATGAAAAGAGACACGTGTGCACACGTGGGCCAAGTCCTGAAGGTCTGCATGGGTCTGCATTGCTATGCTATCTTCTTCTGTGTGCATGGAAGTGTAAATGAATGTGTGCTTAAATGTACACCTGTTGCACTAGTATCAAGATGTTCCATAGAAGAAAATCCAGACACATCCAAGTATACATCTAGACACATTATATGAGTCTGAATGTGATTCTGGGGAGGATTCTAAGGCTCTCAATGACCTGTTTGAAGAGCCCCTTAATAACCAGATGCAAAGATGCAATATTTGGCCCTAGGAAGAAATGAGCCTCCTGTCGTCGAAGAACTCATTCATTCTCTTCATTAATTCATTTGCTGAATACATACTGTTGTTCTGCTGTGTTCTATGAATTCAAGGAAAGCCCAGAGGGAAAATGGACTAGTTAAAAGGATTTCTAAGGTGACGTAAGGCAACGAGTACTCTGAGAGAAGCATGCAGTGTTCCCAGAGGTTGGGTACTTATCCATGGACACAAACTAGCAAGTGAACACGTCTGACATGAAGACTCGTCTGTCAACCCTTAGGCAATATTACTTTGTAAGAACTTCCCAGTAACTGGAGTGAGGGTCTGAGATAAGAATGGTGAGCAAGGATGAAGGAGGGGTAGACCATAGCTCATGTGTCATGCTAGGGAGTCGGTTTTACTCTGTGGGTGATGGGAATCTCTCAAGAAGTGATCTAGCTAGATATGCATTTTCTTTTCTTTTTTTTTTTTTTTTTTTTTTTCGATGCTGGGGATTGAACCCAGGGCCTTGTGCTTGCAAGGCAGGCACTCTACCAACTGAGCCATATCCCCAGCCCTGGATATGCATTTTCGAAAGCACAATTTCAGTGTAGTGTAGAAAGTGATGTGAATTGGGAGAGATAAATGCTCGTCAGAGGATCGTTCAGAGGTGATTACGCTGATACTGATCCAGAGTGGAGAGGGGCATGCTCAGTAGGAGAGGGGCTATGGAGGGGTTGAAGAAGCCTGGTTGTGGCAGGTAGGAGGTTGAATTGATGGGTCTTGGTACCCTTGAAAAAAGGGTGGGAAATATGGAGGAATAAAGTTGATAACCAGATTTCTGGCACAGATGAGGAGACGGTTGATGTTGAACACAGGAAGAGGAACGTATTTTAGGGAAAGGTGGTCAGTTTCATTTGGACATGTTGAGATCCTCATGCCTTTAGAAATACATTTGAGATGCCTGGTAGACCAGTGGACATACGGGTATGGGACTCAGTCTAGAGGGTGACCTGGCTTGGGAACTTAAAACCTGCATCAGATGGTAATTGTTAGCTATGGAAGTGAATGGATCTCTTCAGGGAGAGGATGTAGAACCCAAAGTCAACCCACATTTAAGACATGAAGGTAGCCTGAGCAGGGTCAGGACAGGTAGAAGGAGGGTGGTGGGTGAAGATGAAAGGACTTTTCAAAGAGGCAGTGACTCATGATATGGAAAGCTGCTTGTGGGCAAGTTCTAAAAAGTACCCATTGAGCAGGCCAACTGGAAGGTCATGGCAGTTCAGGAGAGAATGGAAAAGCAGGTTCGGGAGAGTGGACAAAATACCAGTTTTTCTGTAGGCGGTACCAATATGTCTCTACACAACAACACAAACTATAGGGTGTATCCAAACCAGAACTGTTCACCCCTATTGAATTTTCCATGCAAATAAGTCAGTAATTCAGCAAATAAATCTTGGACACATTAAATGATAGGAATAAAATGACATGCACCACAAACTCCTCTAATCAATACATGCTACGCTTATAAATCTTTGGTTAAAATACAGATTGCAGTGGGCACTTAAAATGTGAAAACACTCCAGTTGGCACTTCAGTGGCTGTTTCACTGACACTGGAACATGGTTGCTGGTCTTTCGGCCTCATTGGAGGCCAGTTTTGAACTTGGAGTAACCCATACATGTGCACACAATCCTTCTAGCTTTCAAGCCTGCCTGTTAGGCTGAGAATTATCAGAGTAGAGAAATGTCAGTAGCTATGAATCAGAGAGGTAGCAAGTTTAATCTGAAACATTCCAACCTCTGCAATTAAATAATTCAGATGTCTTCATAGCTCTATTCCCCAGATTTTTAAAATCTGAAAAACAAAAGCAAAAAACAAAACCAAAAAATAAAACCAGATTGTGGGGATTTGCCTCTCTGCTGAGCTGTACAGTATATTTGGGTCAAAACATGAAATTCAGAAAGCAAGTAGTTGGTAGCCTCGAAGCCCGCAGGGATGCTCAGAATATCTTAGCGTCATAGTGGTGACCACTGAAAGTTTTGTTCTGTTTTGTGACTTGACATGCTGCAAAGAAGGTAGCACAGCTGTAAACCAGCTGCATTTCATTTAGACTTGGAAACAGGGCCCCTTTGTCTGTTCCAAATGTTCTTGGCCCCATCCCTCAATTTCATGGACTTTGGTTGTTGGTGGAAAAGTAGTCGTTGAAATATAGGTTCACTCTTAGAACCTGTCACTCATCAGGACTTCTGGCAACCTTTGGCGATTGAATTTAAGCCTGTGAACTATTTTGTGATAGGCAACAAAGTACAGAAGTTAATTAAGTGGGCTTCCCACGTGTTCTTCTGTGACTTCATTCATAGAAACGCATTGAAAATTGAACACATACATGTAGTCTTCCCAGTGACCTGAGAACATAAAGGATGTTGCGCCCCCTAGTGTACGAAATTATTTAACATGTGTTCTTGTGTTTTTTTGGAATAAGGTAAGGTATTAAGGAATGCACTAATGGATTTGTTTATTAAATGTGGGTAGCAGTAAAACAGAAAAAGTATAAAAAAGTCTTTAAAAATTTTTATTTACTGCACAATCATTTAATTGTGCAAATAATGACTGAATCACAGCATTTTATAATCACAGGGTCTATAGAGATTCATAATAGGGAAACAGGTTGTGGGTACTTTTAAGTGGAGGGACAGGGGTTGGAGTTGGCATGAGCACATGGAGAGGCTTCTGGAAGTGACTGGCAAGTTCTGTTTATTTTTATTTTATTTTATTTTGGCGGGGTACTGGGGATTGAATTCAGGGGCACTCGACTGCTGAGCCACATCCCCACTCCTATTTTGCATTTTATTTGGAGACGGGGTCTCACTGAGTTGCTTAGGGCCTCACTTTTGCTGAGGTTGGATTTGAACCCTCAATCCTCCTGCCTCAGCTTCCGGAGCCGCTGGGGTTATAGGTGTGTGCCCCTGCACCCGGCAAGGTCTGTTTATTTTTAATTGGGTGATAGTTGTAAAGGTGTTTCCCTCTTGAGAACTAATTTAACTAAACATTCATTTTATTGTTTTCTGTATTTTTACATAATAAAAATGTTTAGAAAAGAAAAATTTTGACTAACCATATCATCTCCTAGATTTATAGTCCTTTTGAGAAAAACCTCAAAAATTCTAAGGCATGTTTGGTTTTGACACTTTATTTCAACATACTGTCAAATTAAGCCTTAGGTACCAATGGACACCTATATTGACAGGTCAGATAGCATCATTAAAACCTGAGTTTTATGTTCTGTGTGATGCACACTTTATGTTCTCTGTGAGGCTCTATGGAGAAGTGCAAATTCAGTATTTCACTATGAATATTTAGTTTCTCTGGAAGTGACCATTTATGTTATAAGTTCATTGTTATGGAAGAGGCTAAGATTTACATGAGAAGGGCTTTTACCATTAGAAAAAAAGAATTCCAAATCCAGAAAAAATATATTTTTTTTTGCTTTAGAATTGAGAGGCAAACAAATGCTTTGGTGATGCTGAAATATTTGACTGCTTCCTACAAAGTCGAAAATCTCTCCAGAGCATTTTGCAGAGTACATTATTTAAGAGCAAATCAACATTGGATTGTAAAATTGAATCCAATGTAGTTTAATTCTGGGGTATTTAATTGTAACTAAATTTCTTCAAGTCATATAAATGTATTAAACATTTTACTTTAAAGGAAATATCAAAAAGGCTTTTGCATTTGTGCAATCTAGATGGAGAGTGAGAAAGAAAGAAACATAACGGCAATACCGTTCAAAGACCTAAATTGACTTCAGCTGCACTTGCCAAATTTCCATAACATCTCATTAATTGTTTGGGAGACTCGGGAAGAGCAAGGACTCTCTTCCATGTTCTCAGGTTAGGAAATGAGCTTGTGATCTGGTCAGGCTTGTCTTGTATCTCCATTCCTGTCTTTTACCTTGTTATGGATACATCTGCCCCTTCAGAAGCCCCGGGTGCAAGGAAGCACGTCCCCAGCGGCCACTCCTACACCTCGTGGAACTCTGCCAGCCTTCCAGTGGCTGGAGTGTTTGCTTGCTGTCTCCTAAATCACAGATGAATTGTATGTAGGTGTCATGTGTGTTAATTTTATTTTGTTTGCTTTTGCCTTTTTTCATTGTCTATCACATTGCATATATAGAGATCCACCACTCTGAACTGGAATTAACTGTCATGATTTGTTTGGTGTCATGAAATCAAACACCAGAAAAACAAGTCTTTTAAAATGTTAAAATGAGTCAGTCATGGTGATACATGCCCTGTAATTGTACCCACTCTAGAGGCTGAGGCAGGAGGATCTCAAGTTCAAGGCCAGCATCAGCAACTTAGCAAGACCCTATCTCAAAATAAAAAACAAAAAGGGCCAAGGATGGGGCTCAGTGGTAAAGCACCCCTGGGTTCAATTCCCAGTGCCAATAAACAAAATTTTTAAAATAAAGAATTCTTAAAAACTTGAAGTGAGAACATATGCTTAAAAAACCATGAACTAGAAAGTTTAGTTTAGAATTACATATAATACTGTTGGTGGGATCGTAAATTAATAAACACTATGAAAACCAGTGGAGGTTCCTTGAAAGACTAGGCATGGGACCACCATACAACCTGGCTATATATGCTCAGTATTCACCCTAAAGGATTAAAGTCGTCACGCTGTAGGGATACATTTATACACATGTGCATAGTAGCACAACTCACAACAGCCGAACTGTAGGCATCCATCCGTGGATGAATGGATAAAGAAATTGTGGTGTATATATACCATGGAGTTTTATTCAGCCATAAAGAAAAATGAAATCATGTCATTTGCAGGAAAATGAATAGAACTTGAGAATATTATGTTAAGGAAATAAGCCAAACTCAAAAGGTCAAGGG
This sequence comes from Sciurus vulgaris, assembly GCF_902686455.1. NCBI lineage: Eukaryota > Metazoa > Chordata > Mammalia > Rodentia > Sciuridae > Sciurus > Sciurus vulgaris. The sequence goes on from NC_136476.1 coordinate 66,933,863, forward strand.
TCATATGTTTTCCCTCATTTGTGGAAGATAGGAAAAGGGAAAAGAAAGGTGGGAGGTGATCACATGAAAAGCAAAGGGAGGTCAGTAGAATAGAGTAGGGGGGACAGGGTGGGAGAAGGGGAGGGAGGGGGTGAGTGCTGGAGAGTGATATTGGCCAAATTGTATTGTTATATCATATGCAGGTATGAATATGTAACAACAGATTCCACCATTATGTACAACTATAATGCACCAATAAAAGAACTATGGAAGGAAGGAAAAAAATTTAATTAAAAAAAAAGCTGGAACAATTCAACAGAAAAATGGTTAAAATATGCCATATCCAGAGTGTATATGTAGCAGTTATAAATGGCAAAGTAGGTCAATCCTACTGATAGGAAAAAATACACATGTACACATACCTTACATAAATGAACCAAGAAGGATCTGGGTCATTTAGAGGAGGCAGACAAAAAGAATTGGTCTTTTCAGTAATTTACACCTTGTTGAAATCTCCTTTTTAGAGGTTACCTTATACCACCTGGTAGTAAATATACAGACGTGGTTGGAGTCTCTCCATGGTGACCTCAATCCTCAAGTCTTGCTGGATGTTTAATCTGAAGATTTTCCAAAGGAGAAGTTAGGGAGGAAGTCCATTTTGGGAGTGTGTGTGTGTGTATGTGTGTGTGTGTGTGCACGCATGTGCGCACATGTGTATATTACTGTCCCTTCAGCTCTGCTGTTTGAGGGCCATTTCAGCCCTTCCCCTCCACACTGCTAGCTCAAGGTCCCTGGGATGGAGATGAAATTGTTAAGAGCCAACAGCCCTCCCAAGTTTCTTGGAACCTTAGAAGAAGATGCCCTCCTGCTCCAGTATTTCTTAGTCAAGAGGTCAGTGGCTCTGGACAGTCACTGGAGCGACTTGCCACAGAGGCTGGCCGCGTTAGCTGCTCCTTTGGCATTCGATTTCTGGCCATGAACAGAACTTTTGCCCAAAACATAAAAAAGTCCAGGCCTCTTCGGTGGTCGACTTTGAAGGAACCCAAGGAGAGTCTGAAGAAGCAGATCTGGCCTTTTTCTTTGAACATTACTTTGCACGCCACCCACCAGCGGCTTTTTTTCTGGCTTCATGACAGAAATGCAACGTCGTGAGCAGCCACTGAGGCGCTGGCTGTTTCCCTGAGTGCAGTGTGCTGCAAGTCGTGGACTTCAGAGCTCGCTGCCTGAGGCTTGTCCCGCTGGCTCCCCACTGCCCCAGACTCAGACACGACCCAGCATCCTGACTTCACTCTAATACATGGGTCTGTTTCCGTCTCCCCCTTTTCAAATCATTTTCAAAGTGCTCCCCTATCCCGGTGCCAGGCATGGGTTCCACTTCCTATCACCCCCAAGAGAGGTGACAGTGTTGGGAGCTGCCAAGTGGGACCAGGTACATCCCACAGCAGGGGCCTGTACAGCAGGTGCTTAATAATTTCCCTCACAAGGCTGAATGAATGAGCATTTATATAATCTGGTCAGATGAATGGACCACCTGCTTCTCTCAGAGAGACCCTTTGAGCTCCTGGGGTCCACTTCATCCAGGAATCCCGCATAGGTTGCTGGGTTCTTATTTTCTTATGCATTCATTCAACAAACATCAAGTTCATACTCTCCGTTAGATAATGCGCTAAGTAGTGGGCTTGGGGAAAGACATAGTTCTGCCATCCTGGGCTTTACAATATGGAAAAAAAGATGTTCTGGGATAGATGTAGGATGTCGTATAACCCTGACAAACTGACAGCGATGCTTCCTCCATGTTCCCTGTTTGGTAAAGGCTGGTGGCTCCAGGAAATGCAGAGCTTTCTTGTGCCCACCCTGGGCCTCAGGCCAGCTCTGTTCTTCATCTCCTGCCTGGACATTACTCCACCAGGCTCCCAGAGACCTTTGTAAAATGAGCTTCTCATGTCAAAAACATAAAATGCCTTGGATTCCATTGCTTACAATAGGCACTTTGGGACCAAAGGCATTTTATTTATTTTTCAAATGAAAAAAAAAAAAAAGATTTTCATAAGTTAATGTTTTTCCTTCTAGACCTGGGTGTCTTTCTCTTATTCATGCCCTGCTCATGCAGCTAATCAGATTTGAAGGGTAAAATAATACCAGACTCACAGTGGCATGTGACATGAGAAATATATTAGTGAAGAGCCCAGGGTTCTAAGAAAAAAGACCAGCTTGAGCTGGCTGGAGGCAGAAGGGGGGGGTGCTTACTGTCAGGGTGCAGGGTGTCTCGGAATCAGAAACAAATGTGCCCAGGCCTAAGAAAAACACCAAAGAGTCACTGGAATTTTGTCTGTCTTTCATAGCCCTACCCATCTTCCTTCTACTCCCTTCTCTTCCCTCCCTTCTCCCTTTCTCCCCCTCTCATTCTTCACCTAGCTTCCTCTACTTTTCTGAGGCATTGGGCCAATCCAATATGGCGGCCCCATAGTTTCTAAATTTCCATGTCCCAAGCCCATCCACATCACAGATTCCCTTCAAATCAGTTGTGGCCAGTGGCCAGGGTCATATTGTTCCAGAATGACTCCTGGAAGCACTCTTCTATATGCAGGTTAGCATCTAGACAAGCAGGTATATCTTGAGCAGGACAGATATGTCCAGAAGTATGCCTGGGTCTGCACACTAGACACACCTACAGTCCACACACCCAAGTCCTTTGCGTGGCTACAGGTCTCACTAGAGGTGGTCAGGTGGGCCCTAACCTTAACATGTATGGGAAGCATGTGGTTCTGATGAGCTGTAGGGTTCAAAATGTCCATGGGGACAGCCCTGGAACTAAACAGAGTACACGGATCCCAGTCATGGCTCCTCTAGTAAAGAGCTCCAATATCTTGGACAAGTCCTTATCCTGGCAGAGCCTTCATTTTCTGTTAAAACTAGAAGGCTCAGAGGCAGCTTTTAATTACTTGAAAGACCATGTGGAGAGAAGGGACAGGTGAGCTGCCTCTCTGGTTCCAGAGGGAACACAGCAGAAACTATGGAGTCATAACTTGTGACTGAAGATCCTGAAAAATATTCTTCCAATCAGGCTGCTCAAGTGTGGGACTGCTGTTCTGTGGAGAGTTAGCACCACCTGGCAATATAAGGAGTCCCAGGGAAGCTTGAGAAAGATCTATAAAATGGATATACTGGCCCATTTCCTGACAGGATTATTTTTATGTGTTGGGGGGAAGATAATGGGAATTTTGAGTGCTGTATACACATGAATATTTTTTGCATTATGATCTTAACAAAAAGAACTATTTCATTCCAATTTGTACATTCTTCCAAAGCCTTTGAAGCACAGTTTTTAATACCCGCATCATGGTTTCCAAGGCCACTCGCCTGGGGAAGTAAGGTGGGAATGTAAGTGACATGCTCCTCTCCTAATGAAGATGATGATCTCTGGCTCAAGATGATCTGTGACTCAGAACCTAACTGGGAAAGACTTTCCCTTCCCAGGTACAGCAATCTGTTGAACACACAAAGAATTAGCACATATTTCCAAAGAGCTTAGGAAAACAATGCCTTGAAAACCTAGCAAAGCAATTAAATAGAGCTCTAAAATTGAATTTAAAATAGTTTTGCTTCGTTTGTGATTTTTCTATTATGAATGTTAGTGCTTGATGAAGCACATGTTTAATCGGATACTAACAGGACACTGAAGTGTCTCATTGAGATTCTCAATGGGATTCGTGGACCCCTCAAGAGTTTTAGAAGGTAATGGCCCTGGTACTTTTATTATGCATAATCATGCTGGAAAACACATTTTTGATATGGTTATTATTATTTCCATTTACTTTATAATTTGGGTAGTTTTTGCCTTGCAAAAAGGAGATAGGGAAGGAAACCTCTCGGAAATAATTGGGAGAACAGGGGAATTAGGACAAAGCTGAAGATGTGAATTTTTGTGAGAACAATCGCCTGAGGTACAAGTAGGGTGAGAATGGAGAGTGGGGGGACCTGGCAGCACCAGCTGGCTTCCTGTCGGGGGTGTTCGAAGGTGAGACCACATGATCTTCCACATCTTTTGTAAGTGGGCATAATTGATTCAAAACAGCATGATTGTATGCTAGTGCAGTGATTCTCAAAATGCAGCCTTCTCAAAGGTATGCTTCTCTTGACTGGTTATGAAACTGAGATAAAAAGGCAAGTTCTTGCTTCGATGAACGAAGAGTAATCCCATAAAATACTGGGTTTTACTTACGAAGAAAGGTTGCTGGAATCACCTACTAAGCAAGACATGAAGGGTCTTTCTGAACTCAAATGGGCATGTTACTATAGATGCTAATTAGTCCAAGGACGCTAATTAGTTCTGTTGAAAAGGCTAGTTGTGAGTCCGGAACAAAGTTCCCATTATGTGACATGCATGTAAACAGCTGAAATTTCCAAAAGGGAAAGGAGCAAGTGGGACATAGAATTGTAGTCCAAAGTGAGTAATGACCAAAGAAACTGCAGAGTCGAGAGTCGTTGGTCTGGATAAGCTGTCTTCAGCCCTTGCTGGGCATCACAGTTGCAGTGCTTGGAAGAACTATGTGTCACTGGGCTCAATGATGGCCTACTGAATGAGGACCCTGCTATCCCCTGGGGACTTGGCCTTCATCTCCTCCATCAACCCAGTCACAGGTCCACCCAAGACTAGTCACATGCAAAGGGAAACAGGATTGTGAAGATATATCCTCTGGGGTTCAATTCATTGCTGATGAAAACAAAAAACCCAGCATAACTGTATTTTCAGTTTGGTGGCATGTTCAACTTCAGTTTAAAAACAAAAACGGAGATTGGGTACTTCGATCGGGCCTCCCAGAAATTAAAAAGCCCGTTGCCTACAGAAGAAAAGAATGCAACATTTAAGAAGGCATTGACCAGTGGAGATCCTTCCTTAGTGGAGGAGCTTCTGGATTCTGGCATTAGTGTACATTCCAGCTTTCGATATGGGTGGACCCCTCTCATGCATGCTGCTAGCGTTGCCAATGTAGAGATGGTTCGACTCCTTTTGGACAGAGGTGCTAATGCAAGCTTTGATAAGGCTAAGCAGACTGTTTTGAGGACTGCATGTTCTGCTTGTGGCTCTGAAGAACAGATCTTGAAGTGTGTAGAGCTGCTGCGTTCAAGAAATGCTGATCCAAATGTAACATGTAGGAGACTGATGACTCCCACTATGTATGCTGCACGGGATGGCCACTCTGAGGTGGTTGCTCTCCTGGTTGCACATGGAGCAGAAGTGAACGCCCAGGATCCAAGATGGCGGTATAGAGGGAGGCTGCGTTCCTTGTTGCTCCGCAACGCCGGATTCAAGTAGAGGATATCTGTTTCTCGGTGAGGCAGTTTTTGCTGCTTATCGATCCCCTGCTCTTTACCCCATTTGTCTGCTGTGATCACCTGCAATCTGCCAGCATATCGACACTTTTTTTGAGAGCAGATTGCTCACTGTCAGGCGTCTATCATCTGCCATTTGCCTTCCTCTCTCCTGTCCATCGCCTGCCTTACCCCTATCCATCACCCAACGCTCGAGGTTCACCTCCCGATCGTCCGACAGCTGCCAGCAGACTGACCGCAGACCGCCAGTGGAGCACCAGCTGCCTGCTGCTGCCTGGAAGTTCACTGTTACAGTACCTGCAGGTTTGATTACACGTGGCTGCCGCCATTTTGAGACAACTGCCAGGCCCTGTAGGACCCCTGGCCGGACTGACTGAGTCCCGTCTCCAGGATCCCTCAGCCCGACCGATCACTCCCTGCCTCTGGGGCCCTCACATCAACTGACTACTCCCTGCTGCCAGGACCCCCAGACCAACTAACTGTGCCCTATCACCGGGAACCCAGACCAACTGATTGCACCCGGCCTCCTGGATCCCACAACCACACCAAACACACCGGACCTCCAGGATCCCTGCCTGACCAACTGCATCCTGTCTCCAGGACCTCCAGCTGACCACGTCCACCCCTGAGCTGCAGCTCCCCATTTGCCAACACATTTGGAAGCCAGAGCAGCCATCTTGGATAATCCTGGAAGCAGTAACTCCGATCTTCGGGTGGGGCAAATCCCATCCTGAAACACCTGCTGGAGGCTTGAAGCTCACTGTCAGGTACCTCTCATACATCAGGCTACTGAACACTGGGAGGTTTCATTAGTATATGAATGTTATACAGTAGATTTTCTTTTTTCTCCTTTTAAAAAAAAAAAAAATTTAAGTTTTTATTTCTTTACGTTTCTTGCTTTCTTTTCCTTCTGTTTACCTGTTCCCTCAGAGTCGCTTTCCCCTTTATTTACATGCTAACATCCAATTTCTTTTGATTACACTCTCACCCTTTCTATTTTCTAGAACTTCTGTATATTCTTTTATTATCCCATTAACAGCCATATTCTTCATCCCTCTGCATCCTCTTTGTCCTCCATTAGAAACTGCAGACATTATTGTAAACCTGTTTGTTTTACCGAAGATAACATTTGAACACATTTTGTTTATTATGAGGAAATGAAAAACAACAATGGAGGTCAGCAAAGGGAGGAACTACCTTAGATAAAAAGCACTCAAAGGAGAAACCAAGCCAACTTAAAAACCAAAAATAAGCCAAATGACTGGGAATACAAATCATTTCTCAACAATAACCCTGAATGTTAATGGCCTAAACTCCTCAATCAAAAGACATAGACTGGCAGAATGGATTAAAAAGAAAGACCCAACAATATGCTACCTGCAAGAGACTCATCTCATAAAAAAAGACATCCACAGACTAAAGGTGAAAGGATGGGAAAAAACCTACTGTGCACATGGTCTCAGTAAAAAAGCGGGGGTTTCCATCCTTATATCAGATAAAGTGGACTTCAAGCCAAAGTTAGTCAGAAGGGATAAAGAAGGACATTTCATACTGCTTAAGGGAACCATAAATCAGGAAGACATAACGATAGTAAATATTTATGCCCCAAACAATGGTGCATCCCTGTACATCAAACAAATCCTTCTCAATTTCAAGAATCACATAGACCACAACCCAATAATTCTGGGTGACTTTAACGCACTGCTGTCACCACTAGATAGATCTTCCAAACAAAATTCAACCAAAGAAACCATAGAACTCAATAACACAATCAATAACCTAGACTTAATAGACATATATAGAATATTCCATCCATACACTTTCTTCTCAGCAGCACATGGAACCTTCTCGAAAATATACCATATGTTGTGCCACAAAGAAGCCCTTAGGAAATGCAAAAAAATAGAGATACTGCCTTGTGTTCTATCAGATCATAATGGACTGAGAGTAGAAATCAATGACAAAGTAAAGAAAGTAAATTACTCCAGCACTTGGAGACTAAATAATATGCTATTGAATGAAACATGGATAACAAAAAACATCAGGAAGGAGATTAAAAAATTCTTAGAGGTCAATGAGAATGATGATACAATATATCAAAATCTCTGGGACACTATGAAAGCAGTACTAAGAGGAAAATTCATTGCATGGAGTGCATTCCAGAAAAGATTGAAAAGTCAACAATTAAATGACCTAACATTACAGCTCAAAGCCCTAGAAAAAGAAGAACAGAATAACAGCATAACAGCAAAAGTAGTAGAAGACAGGAAATAATTAAAATCAGAGCTGAAATCAATGAAATTGAAACAAAAGAAACTATTCAAAAAATTGACATAACAAAAAGTTGGTTCTTTGAGAAAGTAAACAAAATAGATAAACCCTTAGCCACACTAACAAAGAGGAGAGAGAAGACTCAAATTACTAAAATACATGATGCAAAAGGAAATATCACAACAGACACCACTGAGATACAGAACATAATGAGAAGCTACTTTGAAAATCTGTATTCCAACAAAATAGAAAGTACGGAAGACATTGACAAATTTCTAGAAACATATGCTCCTCCCAAACTGAACCAGGAGGACATACACGATTTAAACAGATCAATATCAAGCAATGAAATAGAAGAAGCCATTAAAAATCTACCATCCAAGAAAAGCCCAGGACCAGACGGATTCTCAGCCGAGTTCTACAAGACCTTTAAAGAAGAACTCATTCCAATACTTCTCAAAGTATTCCAGGAAATAGAAAAGGAGGGCACCCTACCGAACTCATTCTATGAAGCTAATATCACCCTCATACCCAAACCAGGAAAAGATACATCAAGGAAAGAAAATTTTAGACCAATATCCTTGATGAATATAGATGCAAAGATCCTTAACAAAATATTGGCAAACCGTATCCAAAAACATATTAAGAAAATTGTGCACCACGATCAAGTGGGGTTCATTCCTGGAATGCAAGGATGGTTCAACATTCGTAAATCAATAAATGTAATCCATCATATCAATAGACTTAAGGATAAGAATCATATGGTTATTTCAATTGACACAGAAAAAGCATTTGACAATATACAACACCCCTTCATGCTGAAAACACTAGAAAAAATAGGGATAGTAGGAACATACCTGAACATTGTAAAGGCTATTTATGCTAAGCCCATGGCCAACATCATTCTTAATGGAGAAAAACTGAAACCATTCCCTTCAAAAACGGGAACAAGACAGGGATGTCCTCTTTTACCACTTCTATTCAACATTGTCCTCAAAACTCTAGCCACAGCAATTAGGCAGACTAAAGAAATTAAAGGGATACGAATAGGAAAAGAGGAACTTAAGCTGTCACTATTTGCGGATGACATGATTCTATATTTAGAGGATCTAAGAACCTCCTCCAGAAAACTTCTAGACCTCATCAATGAATTCAGCAAAATAGCAGGCTATAAAATCAACACGCATAAATCTACAGCATTTTTATACACAAGCGATGAAACAGCTGAAAGGGAAATGAGGAAAACAACTCCATTTGCAATAGCCTCAAAAAAAATAAAATACTTGGGTATCAATCTAACCAAAGAGGTAAAAGATCTCTACAATGAAAACTACAAAACACTGAAGAAAGAAATTAAGGAAGACCTTAGAAGATGGAAAGATCTCCCACGTTCTTGGATAGGCAGAATTAATATTGTCAAAATGGCCATACTACCAAAAGTGCTATACAGATTCAATGCAATTCCAATTAAAATCCCAATGACATACCTCACAGAAATAGAGCAAGCAGTCATGAAATTCATCTGGAAGAATAAGAAACCCAGAATAGCTAAAGCAATCCTTAGCAGGAAGAATGAAACAGGGGGTATCCCAATACCAGAACTTCAACTATACTACAAAGCAATAGTAACAAAAACAGCATGGTATTGGTACCAAAATAGACAGGTAGATCAATGGTACAGAATAGAGGACACCGACACAAACCCAAATAAATACAATTTTCTAATACTAGACAAAGGTGCCAAAAATATGCAATGGAGAAAAGATAGCCTCTTCAACAAATGGTGCTGGAGAAACTGGAAATCCATATGCAACAGAATGAAACTAAACCCCTATCTCTCACCCTGCACAAAACTCAACTCAAAATGAATCAAGGACCTTGAAATCAGACCAGAGACCCTGCATCTTATAGAAGAAAAAGTAGGTCCAAATCTTCAACTTGTTGGCTTAGGATCAGACTTCCTTAACAAGACTCCCAAAGCACAAGAAATAAAAGCAAGAATCAATAACTGGGATAGATTCAAACTAAATAGCTTTCTCTCAGCAAAGGAAACTATCAGCAATGCGAAGAGAGAGCCTACAGAGTGGGAGATTATCTTTGCCACTCATACTTCAGATAGAGCACTAATTTCCAGAATATATAAAGAACTCAAAAAACTCTACACCACGAATACAAATAACCCAATCAACAAATGGGCTAAGGAAATGAACAGACACTTCAAAGAAGAAGATGTACAAGCAACCAACAGATATATGAAAAAATGTTCAACATCTTTAGTAATAAGAGAAATGCAAATCAAAACTACACTAAGATTCCATCTCACCCCAATTAGAATGGCGATTATCAAGAATACAAGCAACAATAGGTGTTGGAGAGAATGTGGGGAAAAAGGTACACTCATACATTGCTGGTGGAGTTGCAAATTAGTGCAGCCACTCTGGAAAGCAGTGTGGAGATTCCTTAGAAAACTTGGAATGGACCTACCATTTGACCCAGCTATCCCACTCCTTGGCCTATACCCAAAGGACTTAAAATCAGCACACTACAGAGATACAGCCACATCAATGTTCATAGCGGCTCAATTCACAATAGGCAGACTATGGAACCAACCTAGATGCCCTTCAATTGATGAATGGATAAAGGAACTGTGGTATATATATATACAATGGAATATTACTCAGCTATAAAGAATAATAAAATTATGGCATTTGCAGGCAAATGGATGAAATTGGAGAATATCATGTTAAGTGAGATAAGCCAATCTCAAAAATCCAAAAGAGGAATGATCTCACTGACAAGCGAATGATGACACTTAAATGGGGGGTGAGAGGGGGACAAAAATGGAGGAAGGAGGGACTGTATAGAGGGAAAAGAGAGGTGGGAGGGGTGGGCGGGGAAGAAAAAAATAACAGAATGAATCAAACATCATTACTCTATGCAAATATATGAATATGCAAATGGTATGCTGTTACTCCATGTACAAACTGAAACAACATGTGTCCCATTTGTTTACAATAAAAATAAATTTAAAAAAATACTTTTAGAACATACAATAAAAATGAATGGCTAGGAAAAAAAAAAAAAAAGAAGTGAACGCCCAGGACGAGAATGGTTATGCTGCTTTAACATGGGCATCAAGTCAAGGTCATTAATTGTAGTTTTGAAGTTGCTTGAACTTGGAGCTAATAAAATGCTACAAACCAAAGATGGAAAGACACCAAGTGGGATGGCAAAAAGAAACAAACATCTTGAGATCTTCAACTTTCTTCCTTTGACTTTAAATCCATTGGAAGGAAAGGTTCAAGAGCTAACTAAAGAAGAGGCTCTTTGTAAACAGTAGACGGCAGATTCTGATAGAGGAAAAGATCACATATTTGGTTCATACACAGAATTTGGAGATCTGGAAATATTTTTACATGGACTTGGACTGGAACATATGACAGACTTACTAAAGGAAAGGGATATAGCTTTAAGACACCTTTTGACCATGAAAAAAGATGAATTTGCAAAGTTTGGGATTACCAATAAAGATCAGCAGAAAATTCTGGCTGCTGTTAAAGAACTGGAGGTAGAAGAGATAAATTTTGGAGCGTTACCTAAAGTGGCAAAGTTGGACATCAGCTGCAAAATGAACAGGAAAATGATCCAACTCGTATACCATTAATGGAAGAAGTATCTACATGGAAGAGTAGAATTTTGAAGAGGACAGCTATTACAATATGTGGATTTGGGCTGATTCTTTTCATTTGCAAGCTAACATTTCAGAGAAAATAACCCTAATATTTGTTTTAAAATTATGTATGTACATCTTATTCAAATTATCCTCATATTGCTTTTAATAACCACCTGTGGTACTATATCATTTCATTCTTTGCCTATAATCCATAGGAAAATTATGATAATATAAAGCAGAGAATTTTTCTTTAGAAAGTGATTTTTCAATTTGAGTTGTAAATATATAGTTTATTATGTTTTGTTAATTTTGATCAAGCAGTAAATTATACCTAATCATTTAGTTTGAACATACAACTAAATCACATTCAAAATAAAAGTCTCATCTAATATTCTTTTATTTTAAAGTCTGTTCATCATAGATAATCTTAGAGACTTTGTAAAGAGTTCATAAGTCAATAACTTTAGTTCTTATTTACCCCTTCTATTACTACAAAATAAGGACTTTCTTGCTGCATTTTTTGAGTTATATTTTTAGGAAATTATTGATTTTGAAAACATTTCATAAAATGCAAAGGACGAAGGTAGAATGTAAAAGTTTTTAATTGTGGATTAAGTACATAGGAAAAATATTCCAGATGTAAAATACAGAAGCAGAAAATGAGAATAGTGTGAGAAGCATAAAGTACATTAGAATTTTCCTTGTAAAGTATTTCTGAAATATAACTGAATATAGGTATAACATTCTGAGGGATATTCTGAAAGTGGAGTTTAACAAAAATTTTTACACATGTAAAACAAGATTTATTTTATCATAATCAAAATATTGATATTCAGATTTTTAAAATGAAGTGAATAAAAGGAACAGTCCCAATTTAGCAGGCAAAATGGTATTTAAATCTTGCATACTTAAAGCTGATGCAGTTATTTAAAATTGCTTGAGAAGTAAACATCATGTAAAGGGAAAGAATTCTTGAAAAAATCTGTGATGATTTTGAACTCGTATTTCTGTAACTTTGTTGAAAAACAAAACGGAACAAGGTGTCCGCCCTCAAAGATTGTTATAGTTTAGATATAAGATGTCCCCCAAAAGCTCATATGTGAGACAATACTAGAACATTCAGAGGTGAAATGAATTATGACAGCCTTCACCTAATCAGTGCATCAGTCCACTGATAGGGATTAACTGGGTGCTAACTGTAGGCAGGTAGGTTGTGGCTAGAGGAGGTGGATCACTCGGGACATGCCTTTGGGGTTTATATTTTGTCCCCGCTCAGGGAGGCTCTCTTTCTCTGCTTCCTCACTGCCAGTCCTGAGCTGCTTTCCTCTGTCACACCCTTCCACCATAATGTTCTGCCTCATCTTGGGCCCGGAGCAAGGGAGTTGGCCATCTATGGACTGAGACCGCTGAAACCGTGAACCCCAAATAAACTTTTCCCTCTCTACATTACTCTCGTCAGGTCTTTTGGTCATAGCGGTGGAAAAGCTGACTAAAACAAAGATCATATGATTCATTGAGAAGACCAAGGTGATAAGAAATGACTGGATAGCTAATCCATATAGGGCAGGAGTAGAACCAACCTAAATTGAGAACCTGCCCACCTGTGTGCTAAGTACCTGTGTGCCATCTCTTTCATCTTCAGTCTTCCGAGGTCTGTAATATGACCAGCATTAAAAAAAAAAAAATGGAGGTCAAATAATTTACTGGGTTTGCATTGGATTATCTCTCTGGAATGAGTAAGCCAGAATGGGTGTCTTTCTTCTTGGTGTCTAGTTTTGGCTTTTGTTTCTATTTTTTTTTTTTTTTTTTTTGCCTTGTTGTGGCAGTTTAGTGTGCTGTCTCTTAATTAAGGACATAACCTCACTCCAGTTTTCTAAGATGTGAGTTGACCAAATGCATGCTTTCCTGTTCTTTGAGTTTCTGTGCTAGATCTGGAGTGGGCTTGTGTTTCTGTCAGGACTAACGGTGGATGCACAGTATTGTACAGCCTCATTCTCTTTGCTCCTCAAATGTTGGTCAGTGATTGATTGACAGTGCCAGTAAGTGGTCCATTCACAATGCCATGCTCCCCCATCCAGCTTCTACTTCCTTCAAGGGTGCTCTGTAATAGAGAAATGATGGGTGTATGCCAACTCTTTTATTGGAGTGCAACTGTACTACTAGCCAGAGATGTTTGTTTGACTTCTACTCTTACTTCACAAAATGGGGATTCATTTTGTAAAGAAGACAAGTTTACACAGATACATCACACGCTGGCACTCAAGAGATGATGAGTAGCTGGGCATGGTGGTGCATGCCTGTAATCCCAATAGTTCTGGAGGCTGAGACAGGAGGAGGATCATGAGTTCAAAGCCAGCCTCAGCAAAAAAGAGGCACACTCGGTGAGAACTTGTCTTGAAATAAAATACAAAACAGGGCTAGGGATGTAGCTTAGTGGTTGAGTGCCCCTGAATTCAATCCCCAGTAACCCCCCAAAAAAATAGATGATGAGTACCATGACCTGGGATAAACAAATAGGTTCATAGTGTCTGATCCTATAGAGGGGAAAGAATAATATCAACATATGAATCCAATAATGGGAGGGAATAAAGTGAGACCTCAGAAAACACAGACCTTATTGGAGCTCAGTTTACTGTAATTAGAAAATGGATCTTGAGAAGGCCTTGCCAGAAGGTGATGATGTGGGGACTAGGGTGTAGAGGTTTTCTGGGAATGAAAATCTTTAATGATAAATTATCAAGTGAGGTAAAAGAAATATGATTCATTTAATAATGCTTTAGTTATTGATATCATAGGAGTTTGCTTTGTACTTCATTTCTGGTTCACAACTGTTAACTGACATACAGAGGAATTTGCTTACTTATATAAAGATAGTGAAAGTTCCCTGCAGTTGGTATGAGGGCATTAAGGTCAGAGAAGGCCATATATATATATATATATATATATATATATATATATATGTATACATACATATATTTACATGCCAATATATATTGGTTTCTCCAGCATAATGGAGCAAAGATCTCAGCCCATAGATGACTGTGGCAAATGTAACTCAGGGGATTATGGGACTGGCCTGCTTGCTGTGAGTTCAGGATAACAATTGAGGTTTCTAAGCTCTTCACCTGCACAAAGATTTCTGGGATGAAAAAGGTGTGAATTATTCCTTTGGGCACAAAAATAAGCCTTCCACTTTCCATCTACTGTACTGTCTTCTGTCTTCTTTGTTAGGGGCATGCACCCTCTGTCCTGGGCCAGAGCATCCTTTGAGATGGGCTGTCTCCAGTTAAGGTCTGGGACTGAGATAACTAGTTATGCTTGGAATCCTGTTCATTTACTGAAAAAAGTTGATCAATTAATTTTTATGAAAAGCATCAATACAAAATGGACCTTGATTTAGAATTTGATCATGTAGGCATTAAATAAATGAGTTCAATTAGACCAACAGAAAACAAAGACCCACAAGATCGAGAAGGACAAGAATGGCCTATTTATGTAAATAGTGGGTTGACGACTCCTACCTAACCTATGCCTCAGGTTAGGAGGACAAGACGGGAGGCTTTGGAATTTGCCTTAACCTCTTTTGGCCTGTTTAAAGATGTGGATGTCTTTTACGCTTTGTGGCCCCTAAACACAAGCCAGCTTTCTTTACCTGATGATCAAAAAAGAAGTGACAACCTCGTGGTAGTGGGAGGAAGACGGCTGCAGGGACTCCTGCGAGACAGCTGTGGGGCACCTGAGGAACGTTTTGAGGATTCTCAAGGGCGCTTTTGCTGACAGCTGATTTTACTTTACATGTCAACTAGAAAACATGTGACTTTCTCATAGCCACGAAATTTGTGGTCCAGCTAGACTCTCCGGTTGGCAAGCTGTGTAAACGTGCTGTGTAAACGTGCTATGTAAACGTGCTGTGTGTATGGAGGACTGGAGGGGAAGGGGGGTATCTGCCTAGTTCACCAGACAAGGCCCTGGCACTGATGTCAATCAGCAAACACATTCATCTAGGCCTAAAACTCCGATCTTGGCCCAGCTGCCAAGTTAGACTGAGTGGAGGCTTTTCATGCCTGCCTTCCCTGCCTCAGTTACAGGAAAAAAAGAGCTATTGAGAAAAAGGCAAGAGTGACATTACCCTAAGCATTGGTTCCATTCACTAAGGAGAATGAAGTGTGTTTATTTAATTTTAACTGAAAAGACGGGGCCAGCAGTTCTTAACCTGGTTTGGAAGAACGGCCTGTGTGAAGGACAGAGAGAGAGAATGCCTGGATCTTAGAGTTTGTTGTACGCCGTGTGCTGTGTTTAATGCTCAGGACGGTCCTCTGTGGATTGTCACCAATTCACTAGCAATGCACCTACAACTCTACCCTAAGCCTACCTTAAAACTAGTGACAGGTGTACTTGAGGAACAGAAATCGAGAATCTCACCAGCCCCACTTGATTGGCTGTAACTGGCTTGTCCATCACTCCTTGATAACCATTGGAAAATATGGCACTTGACAATCCTTAAAGCAATCACCGCAGTTCTCGGATGAGCCAACTTTGTCAGTATAGAACTCTGTTTGCTGAATTAGTCCTTTGCTTTGTCTTTCTTCTGACTAGAAAAAGATGATCTAAAAGTTTCTCGTTTTTGGATAACTTGAGCTGTCAGTTACATTTAAAAAGCCAATTATTTTGAAGCAGTAGAGCCTTACGGATTCTAAAGTCACAACCTGCAGCCGACTATCCAGAGCATAAACATACCCTTCTGGGGGGAATACTGACAGACTCTTCTGTTTCATTCCAATTCCAGTGGCCCATGTCCATTAGAGACAAGGAAAGCCTTGCTAATTGGCAGGCTGAGCAGGTACAAAGAACTGGGAGCACCAAGAAGCAAGATCCAGAGCCTCTCAAGGGGTCAAAAATTGAGTGACCTTGCTCCATGGGGTATTTTCCACCACACAGAAGGTGCTATAACTGCTCAAGGCTACGATTTGGCAAGCCTCACTGCCTGAGTTCAAATTCCTGCTCAGTCACACACTAGTGTGTGAACATAGTCAAGTTACTTTCTAAGCCTTCGGGTTCACTATCTGTAAAGAGGGAGCCATGATAACCATACCCAGCTCAGAAGGATGCCATGTTGACAGAAGGAAACAAGCCGTCCATATCAGGTCATAGCACCAGGTGGCTTACACCAAGCACTCAATGGTGTGAGTGGTTTTTTGGAACTTTCTCACTTTGGTCTTGAGGGTTACATTAATCTCTCTTTCTTGCCAAACAGAAATCTGAGTTTGATTGCCATTTTCCAAAGAAAAACATTCTTATACATTGTTGGTGGACTGCAAATTAGTATAACCACTTCGGAAAGCATTAAGAACATTCCTTAAAAGACTAGGGATGGAACCACCACATGAGCTGCTGTCCCACTCGTTGGTATTTATCCAGAAGATCTAAAGACATCATACAATAGTGGTACCTGGATACCCACATTTATAGCAGCATAATTCACAAAAGCCAAGTTATGGGAACCAGCCCAGGTGCCCGTCAAAAGACAAATGGATAAAAAAAAAAGTGATATATATACATAATGGGATTTTACTCAGCCATAAAGAAGAATGAAATTGTGGCATTTGCTGGTAAATGGATGGAAAAGGAGAACATCATGCTAAGTAAAATGAACTGGACTCAGGAAGTCAAGGTCAAATGTTTTCTCCTATACAGAAGCTGGATGGGGAAGAATAAAAAAAGGGGGAAGCTCATGAAAATAGAAGAAAGATGAACAGGTAGAGGAAGGGTTGAAAGGGAAGGGAAATGGAGGGTGTGGGGAAGTAATGTGGGATGAAATTTTCAAAATCATGCTATGTCCATGTATGAATATACCACAATGAAGATATATATGAAATTATAACATGCAAATTAAAATAATAATAATAACAATAATAGAAGGGCGATCAGTAGAGTAGAGCAAGTAGATCAGGAGGAGGGAGGAGGAGAGGGAATGAAATCGATCAAATTATGTCATGTGCATTTGGAATATGGCATAATGAATCCCACTACTATGTGTAATTACACTGCACCAATGAAAATCAGTTTTTAAGATTACTTTAAAAGTGAAGAAAAGCATGCCCAGAAATCCCATTTCTAATTGAATTGCCATATACCTTAACAGAATATCCAGACATCTTAAAAGTCTTTCACGAAACACAGATTTCATGTCTAGAACATTCATCAGCAAAGGGCCAGTGGGCTTGCCTGGCCCCAGATTTCCTTTATCCCAGCAGAACCACTCGATGCTGCGTCCAGCAGTTTCGGAGCGACTCTGATGGCGCCAGCTGACTCGACAACGCACCAACCTAGGCCTTCTACTTCCTTTCGCTGCTGCTGGTCCCAGAGCAGCTGTGCATCCAGGAATATTCCAAGCACGATTTAGTGGGGAGCATTGGTCTGTGTGGTGGGATAATTCTTCACCCTGTAGGACTGGTCTACATATTGCAGGATATTTAACAGCTCTGTCCTGCCAACTCTCAATGCCAATGGTGTCCCCTAGTCGTGGACCAACAAGTAAATACTGTCATACATTTCCGACCCCCGCCCCTTGTGAGATGATAGCACCCCAGGTTTCAGACTTCTGTCAGTCTTGCCTTTTACCCTCAGTCTAATCTGCGGGCCAGCTCCTCCCAGGACGTGCTTTCTCAGAACCGTAGTTGATGGAGTATGAGGTTATGTAATTTAACACACAAATGAAGTTGACATAATATCCCCGAAAGGTAAAGAAGGGTCATTTCACAATAGCAAGAAACAAATAGAGACGTACGAAGCAGCTTGATTCTTCTTAACTCTTGTTTTCTAGAATGGAAAAGTTCTTCCCAGTGATGTGCAGATGAGCATCCTAGCAGGGTTGCCTTAGTAAGAAAATCTGATGATTTGTTATTGGCATGTATTGAGGTACAAAATGGGGAGTCTGAGGCTGATCCTTGGTGCGGCATGGTCCTTGGGGGCTGCCCTGGGTAGCAAAGGGAGGAGCCTGAGGCCCTGATTTACAGGGTAGGGGTTTTAGATGAATGTCTTGGTTGTGCCTGGACACACTGCACTGGGAAATCCAGTGGAGGTGACTGGTTCTGTTTGCTGAAACCATATGCCAGGGGCCACATCGGGCCCTGTGAAGGGTCTCTGAAGTCCTCACAGCCACCCAAGTGTTAGTGTTTTACAGCTGGGGACACTGAGACCTAGCAACCAAGGTCATACAGCCAGGAAGTCAGATGGGATTCACATTCAGGCTTTTTAGACGGGAGGGATTCTGTCTGTATTTTTGTTTTGTGTTGGTTTTTACTGCAGTACTGAGGCACAAACTCGCAGCTTCCCGCTGATTAAGCAAGTGCTCTACCTTTGGGCTATGTCCCCAGCCCTTAGAGCCAGGATTCTTGACCACGGCATGCCCAGTCTTAGCCATCTTTTGCTAGCTCTGTCCCTCTTAAAAATGCAGGTTAGGGTTCGATCTGATTCCCCCAGATCTCAAATTCCTCAGAGGTGAGCAAATGTGTCATATAGTCACTTTCTACTTAGTGCCAGGAGGGGTCTCTGCTATCACAATGCCATGGTGTCTGGGGCTGCTTCACTGCTCAGCTTGTGGCCTCTGGGAAGCTGGTGCTTATTTTCAGCAGCCCTGATGGATGGCAAGAAGAGGGAGCCCCCCTGGCAGAGGTAAAGGAATCAAAGGAGAGGGTGGAGAAAGAAGCTGGAGGGCGGGTCTAAACCCACCTGGAAACTTCCCTGCTGGGTGACAGGCACAGACCCTCCAGGCTGCAGTCTCTCGTTCACATGTAAGATGGGGATGCCGTTGCCCTTCACCAATGGCAGGGTAGAAGCAATTCAAAGCAATATTAAGACAGGATCCCAGGAGGACTGAGGGCCTCCAAGGGGTGCAAAGGACACCTTTGGAGTATGGGTAAAAACTTTCAGCATTTCTAATCTTTTAATTTAATTAGAAGTTAAGTTTTACCAATATGTAATATATGGATGGACCCCAGTCTCCCCTCAGTTCCCTATGTGTTCTGAGCATTTCCTCAAAGAAAAGAGGGCTTGCTGGAACTGAAAGGAGTTGGCAGCTCTGTTCTCATTCATTTATTTTCAGCATGTTGTGATGTTTTATTGCAGATTGCCTCTTCAGCTTTCCAGAAGGTATTATCTAATTTAACCTGAACACACCCTGCCAAACCGAAGTGGCTTAAAGAGGGTTTGCGCAGAATCCAAGAATTAGAAGCTAGTTAAAAGCTAAAGTGATAATATGAAGTAGAATATTATTCAGTCATAAAAAAAGAACAAGGTTCTCTCATGTATGTCAAACTGATTGGAACTGGAGGCCATCATGTTAACTGAAATAAGCCAAGCACAGAAAGACAAATAAATACTACATGTTCTCACTCATCTGTGAAAACTGAGAAAATCAATGTCATGGAAGAGAATGGAATTGTGGTCACCAGAGATGGGGAAGTGGGGTGGAAGGAGGAATAGAGGGATTAGAAAAAGGGCATCAAAATAGAAGGAAGACTAATTTCTGGAGTTCTGCACCACAGTGGGTTAACTTGAGTCTGCAGTAATCTGATATATTCCAAAATAGCCAGGGGAGTACAACAGTTCCCAGCACATAGAAATTATTAACATTTGACGAGATGAAAATTCATATTACCCTGATCTGCTCACTGCACAGCCTATCTGTGTATAGAATTATCATAGTATAACCCAGCCCTGTACCCAGGGGGCTGGGTACAGCTCAGTGGTACAGTGTGTGCCTAGCATGTGTGAGACCCTGGGTTCTTGCCCCAGCATCCCTCCCCCAAATTATCATATTGTACCCCACAAATATATCTTAATAAGATAAAATTGCATTATCTAATCAAAAATTAATAAATGACTCTGTTTCCATGTGACGCCCCTGCCATGTCATGACCCAGGAGGAAGACCCTAATCAGACACCAAGAAGATGCTAGTATCCTGCTCTCCAACTTCCCAACCTCTAGAACCATAAGCTAAATAAACTTCTATTCTTTATAAGTTTAAATAAATAAGCAGTGATAAACAGTCACACTATACCCACGAAAACCAAAAACCACCACCATCACCCAAAACCTCAAGCTAAAATAAACACTGTCCACACACAACAGACAGTGGCAGAGCTGATTCTCGCCAGGAAAGAAATGTCTGTGTCATTCCCAGCAAGATGTGAAAGCAAAGGCAGGCTCATTATAGTGGACTGGAAGTTGGTCCAAGAAGCTCAAAAGTGTCAAGAAGATCATGTGAACTAGACACCCAACTACTCTCATTGATAGTTCTGTTTTAATTGATTAACCATATTGTTTATTTCCTCTGCCAATTATTCCATTTTGGTACAAATTGTTTAACATACATGTTATATTTAACATACACTTATATTTATCTGTTTCCATATATATGCATATGTAATTGTGTGTGTGTGTGTGTGTGTGTGTGTGTATGTAGTATATATGGTCAAAATATTTTATGGATGGGGCTGTGTGAAAAAAATGAAGCACTGTGCAAGGCCTGGCACATGGGTCCCAATAGATGCTCCTCTGCGTCCTCTTTTGTCTTGGAATAGAGTTGGCAGGACTCACGTGGACCTCTCTGGTTAAGGGAGCAGGGCTGGTTTGATTTCTAGAACAAAGTGCATCTAAAGCTAACTGGCAGCATGAGCCTGGGTCTGGCCCCATCCCAGCCACTCACACTGAGCTCCAGACAAATTTGGGAGCAGGATGAAGCCAGCTGGCCACCTATCAGTGGCCCTCTTCTGTCACCACTACACAGTTGTCATAGCCCTGGCATCTAACCACCAGCCACAGCCAACAAGGAGAAGCCAGGATTCAAATCTGTAACTAGTGACTCCAGCAACCACACCCAATTTCTGGCTGTACCCCAAAAATACAGTTTTGTAGATTTGGGGGCTACTTCTCAAACTCGCTCTCGACTATTCATTTATTGGTGAATCTAAACACAGGACATGATAGCTCTTGTTAATAAAAGCTGATTGTGGTAGCTAACATTTATTGAGCTGGGAGTCTGCCCAACCTTCCAGCAAGCACTTTCCAGAATTTTATTTAATTTTCACAACAATCATATGAAGCAAGTTCTTTGACTAGCTCTGTTTTACCGAGAAGCAAATGGAGACTTGGGTCAAATAACTTTATGAAAAGAAAGTAAACTAAACATGGTAGCAAGAAATCTTGGTATCTCATTGATCTGAGAGCAATTTGCTGTCTCCAAAATCCACTCTCTAAGGAACAGAGGGAGCATACCATCCTAAATCTTTAAAACAAATGCAGTATGGGGCCCTGGATTGGATTCTGGATCAGATAATGGACATTTATGGGGAGGGGGGATAAAAACGTGGAATCCAGATCTATAATCTAGTTAACAGGACCATGTCAACATTAAGCTCTCGGTTTTGGCAAGGGCAACATGTTAGCATTATGGGAAGCTGGGTAACTTTCGTACTATTTTGGGGGGTGGGGTGTACCAGGGATTGAACCCAGGGACACTCATCCACTGAGCCACGCCCCCCAGCCCTTTTTCGTATTTTATTTAGAGTCAGGGTCTCCCTGAGTTGCTTAGCACCTCGCGGTTGCTGAGGCTGGCTTTGAACTCACACTTCTTCTGCCTCAGTTATAGTATTTTTGTAACATTCTTGTCAACCTTAAACTATTCCAAAATAAAGCTGTGCTTCAAAAACAGAAATGCCAGCCTTGTGTTCATGCTCCTGCACATGGGCCTGTGTGCCTGGGTACGAGTGCTGCACCCACCCCTGCACAGCCCTGCTGTTCCCTGCATGTCATGTGACTCCAGCCGCAGGACACTCCCATACCCATCTGGGGCTGCACAGATGCCAGTGAGAGAGAAATTCACACAACTCACATGTGACACACCTGTCACTCTCTTAACATGCCTCACTGTGCTATAGAATTCCCGTGTCACAGATGGGAGTCTTATCCCCCCCAAATCGGATGCTGGGAAAGTGTGTGTGTGCACATGTGCCCTAGTAAGAGTCAGTAAGATGAGGGTAAGATGAGGGTAACTAGCAACCACTAGAACAAGATACCCATTTACACCGTGTGCTCCTCTCCTGCAGGGCCTCTTACAGCACCTCTTAGCAAGTGCATTTGAGGATTTCTCTGCTTTACCCTTTCATCATCCTCCCAAAAGGAGGCAGAGGGATCCCTTGGGTCACCCGTCCAAAAGACAAGCCTGGGAGCTGCTGGCCACTGCCTTTGGCTGTCTCTGTCTGTTTTCTCCATGAACTAATAGCTGTCTCCTGGGTAGCAGCGGAAGGCCGGTATCAAGACAGTCAGCGAGGTGGGAGAGAGCAGTCCCTTCCCTGAATTGCTCTGAGGCAACCACAGAAGTGCTTGGCTTGCTGAAATATACTGGATTAACTAGACTCAGGGATTTTCAGGATTTATGGGCTAGACTCTGCTGATTTCGTTATGCTTGCTGGTGTAATTGCGGAGGCAATATGGATTCAGCCTGTCCTGCGATGGCCCTTACTGTGCAGAGAAAAGGAGAAAGCCCATTTGGCTGAATGCTTCCAGGGCAACACAAAAAAAAACGTGTTCTGAGACCTCAGTGGGGACCTGGCCTGTCACCTCAGGGAGAACACCAGCTGGGCTCAGTTCCTGGCTGAAAACAACTCGCTGGGCTGGTGTGTGTGTGTGTGTGTGTGTGTGTGTTCATTCAGTCCCTCCTTTATTTATTGAGTGGTTGCCATTCACCAGACACCATTCTAGGAATTAAGGACAAAGTGCAGGAAAATCAGATGGTCCCAGACTCAGGAAGTTCCATCCTAAAGAGAGAAGATGGACTAACAGCTGTAAACATCAACTGGATAACTTCAGATTGTGATTAGCACCTAGAAAGACAGTCAGCACTGATGTGAGAGAGCAGACTGGGGGTGGGGCAAGGCGAGTACTTCAGAGCAGGTGGAGCAGGTCTATAGCTTTCAAACTGAGGGTCGAAGATAAGAAGGTGGAAGAAGCAGCAACCCAGTGGGCTGGCAGGTTCTTCCCCCCTCAGTCTCTCTGAGGTGCTGCCCAGCAATGGAGGGGCAGAGTAGCAATGGAGAAGTCCAGGCTGGGCAGGGAAGGTCACCAGGCAGGCGAGAAGAGAAGCTCATGGCACCAAGATCAGGACCAGCAGCAATAGGAACCTGCCTCCAGAGGAAGGGAAGTGGGCAGCAGATTTGTGTCATGGCTGCCACCCAGATAATTCTAAAAGGCTCCCAAGGTCTCAGCACAGTGCAGGGAATCTCTGGTGGCTGTGGTTCCTGCAGGAGTCCCCCACATCGGTCCTTACCATCGTTGTGATCTAGGATGCAGGTGTGAGGATGGAGAGCATCGGGTCCTATCATCCTATACCCCTGAAGCCTTGACTGGGAAAAACATGGTGTTGGCCAACAGCCAGGCAGAACTGGGTACAAATACCCGCCCCACCTGCTCCCCACTCTGTGCCCCAGCGAATCCAAGCCGTTGAACCTCAGTTTCTTCATCTGCAAAGTAGGAACAGTGCAACCATCTTGCTGGAATTGTGAGACTCAAAGTGACATCTGACAGTTCCAAGTGCATGCAGCCCTTAGTGAGAGTCCTCCCTCTTCATCCTCCCCTCTCCCTGCTCTCCTCCAGGAAGAAGGAATACATTGGGCCAAGACTGGTCCTTTTCTTCCTTCCATGGAGCTCTGTTTTACCAGCCCAACACACACTGCACATCATACCGTCTATTTCTATTTCAGGTTTATAGTCCCTGTTGAAGGCTGGCTGGGACAGCATTTCAGCATTTGGATGATTTCCATTTTCCACAAGCTCTGTGGTTGATGAGCTAACTGGGCATGCAGCATTCAGTTCCACCAGCAATGTGACCAGTGGGGAGGTAGCTGTGTTGGTGCCACTTGTTTAGGCCAAAAAAAACCTCCCCCTCCTTGCCTAGGTATGTCTTTGTCAAATCTCTGGAACCTGTGAATGCAATCTTATTCAGAAGAAGGGTCTTTTACAGATGTCAAGGAGTTAGGGAACCTGAGATGCAGAGAACATCCTGGATTATCTAGGTGAACCTTAACTCCAGTGACTACTGTCCTGGTAAGAAACACATAAGGGAGATTCTGCAGACAGACATGAAAGAGACAGTGCAACCACAGAGGCAGAGATTGGGTTGACGGATGCTGCCACAGTTAAGGAGTGCCTGTAGCCACCAGAAGCTTGCAGAGGCAAGGAGTGAATTGACCCCTGGAACCTTCAAAGGGAGTGTCCAACCCACACCTTGATCTCAGGTGACCTCCATAGCTGAGAGGAATTAAGTTTCTGTTGCTTCAAGTCACCAATTTGTGGTCATTTGTGATAGTAGCCATAGAAAGAAAGGCAGCCTGCCAGTACCTTGCCCCACCTGGCTGAGGTGGTTTCCCAGCCACCATTTGACATTGCTTTACAAAAAATTGATTCAGGATCATGGTTCTAGAAATGGTGAACCCTGCCCCCTCGCCCTTCTAATCTCTTCTCTTCCCTTGTTGGCTTATAAACTTGTTCTGATCAGGTAAATTGGCTGAGTGGGAACCATGCACCTGAGTCACTGTATTAAGTGATTCACAAACCAGCACACGCCTGCCTGTGTGTCATCGACCTGCTCTGAAAAGCCCCTATACTAATAACACTGTTTAATCCTCTGTCACCTCTTCAGCCTTGGGAGCAGAGGAGGGCAGTTTTTGTTCACCTCCTTTTACAGAGCTGCCTCCTGAGGCCCTGATATATCCAGGGACTTGCCAAAGTTGCCAGAGGCCATATGTTGAAAGTAGGGATCTGATTCGGCTCCTCTTGCTCTCTACTGTGGGAAATGGGGAGTAGTGTTCCTAGGGAGGTACTTTCCTTGCTACCTGTGATGGAGCCCGAAGTTTGTAGTGTCACTTAGGACTTGTAAGTCTTAATGGTTTTACTTGTGTCTTCTTTCCTGGTGACTTAGCTATGCGTGCCTGCTCAGGGCCTCCACCACCTCCAAACACAAACACACCCTGGTGGCCAGCCTGCAGCCTCCTGGAGCCGTGTCGATAGCAGAGCTGCGGGGTAGCAGTCGGTTCTTGATGCTGTATAGTGGGGGTCTGCAGCTCCAGCCTGGGCTGTGCCTGCTTACTATGCATTGCCTTTAGCTGATCTCAAGCTATTAGAAGTTGATGGAATGAGAAGTCGAATCACGTACAGAGCTGAGTGGTTGAGACAGAGACTGTAGAGCCGAAAATATGTACTTTGTGAACTTACAGAATAAGTGTGCCAGTCCCTGTGACTACAGGATATGTGCCCTGTCCTTAGCCAGGGCATGAAAAGGGAGAGGGAGAGGATGAGGAGATGATGGAGGGAGGAGGGAGGAGATGATGGAAGGAAAAGGGGAGGAGATGATGGAGAAGGAGATGATAGAGGGAGAATGGGTAGAGAGAAAGAGAGAAAGACTTAGAAATTTCACAAAGTACTTTATTCCTTGAAACTGTAATTCCCTTATGGCTTCACAGAGGCTAAGGAATTAGGCTGGTGTAAGAAAAAAGTGGCCATCCAACTGTGTTAAAGAAAGGCCTCAACGGAGGTGTCCATTGGACTCTGTCAGTCTATATTGAGCTTAAAGATTTGTGTCCACATGGGTATGATATATGACACATCCAGGTGGCATAAACAGATTTGGAAACACTGTGAAAGGTGTTTCATACTTGACAGTACGTGGGGGAAGCCTGCCATCTGCCGTATTTTTGATTTACCATTTTTACCCTGTCTTTCAAACTTTTCGTCATAGTAGACCTTTGTCAGATATCAGCATTGGTTCTTCAAGAATCTTCACCCTGATCAGGAACATGCCTGAAATAAATGCTGGCAAGATCACAGAAAGTGCACAGGACAGGGATGGAACAGTTCCTCTTGCTCATTCTGCTATCCTACCCCCCGGAGGCTGAGCCTGCACAGAGACTCCTGGATCTCACAGGTCTTTGGTAGAACCAGTTCCTTCTCCTTAACTCAGATTGTCATTAGCTGCTGAGGGAGACTGATAGGGAGCTCCTTGAGACTTTGGTGGTTGTTATGGTTTAGATGTGGTGTCCCCCAAAAGCTCATGTGTGAGACAGTGCAAGAAGGTTCAGATGACAAATGAGTGGGTTGTAAGAGCCTTAACCCAATCAGGATTAATTCACTAAGCATCGGGGCTTGACTTTGGGGTATATATTTGTATCTGGCTAGTGGAGACTCTCTCTGCTTCCTGATCTTCATGTGAGCTGCTTCCCTCTGCCACTCCCTTCTGCCATGATGTCCTGCCTCACCTTGAGCCCAATGAATGGAGTGGGTCTTCTATGAACTAAGACCTCTGAAGCTGTGAG
Organism: Sciurus vulgaris; assembly: GCF_902686455.1. Classification (NCBI taxonomy): domain Eukaryota; kingdom Metazoa; phylum Chordata; class Mammalia; order Rodentia; family Sciuridae; genus Sciurus; species Sciurus vulgaris. Next base: position 66,960,490 of record NC_136476.1, read on the forward strand.
CCCTCAAATAAACTTTTCCTCCTCTAAAGTTGTTTTGGTGGGGTCCTTTAGTCACAGCAGCGAGGAAAGCTGCCTAAAACAGAGGTGTTTGCGGGATCTGTTGTCTGTGACTCAAAGCTGCTCGTACTTACTGGTCTTTCTCGGCTCCCACCAGGTTTTATCCTTGGAGGTTGCATAGAAAAACCCATTCTGAGGGATGGACTGTTTCTTAAATATTGTCTTTTCTGAGTTTTGAAATTTAGTATGGCATTGAGACATTTAACAAAGCATGTTTACCACAATTCAAAGCCAGATTTGGTTTCCCCTGTTTGAGGTGTTTCCAGTCCCCCCTTTTGTCTCTCTGACCTAGTTTATCACCCCTGACCTGGGTAGTAAGTCATGATCTAAATTAATCCTAGGAGAAGGAGGCTCAAGGAAGTAAAGAGAAATCAGACGCGAGGACTCCTGCAGTGAGGAAGCCACATGGCCCCGGGGGCCCCGGACAAGTCAGGACAGGCTCCCCATGCCTTGGTGTCCAAGACCCATTGTCCTGTGGCTCAGACCCAGCCTTCAAAGAGCACAGGAGGCCAGGACTTAGGTTGAGGGTGTAGTTCCGTGGTAGAGTGCTTGCCTAACATGCAAGAGGCCCTGGGTTCAGTCCTCTGTACTGAAAAAACTATCTAAAAAGCCAGAACTTAGATCAAAAAATAGAAAAGTACCAAGTCTTCTAACAAAATTTACCAGTCAATTTCGGACTGATGAAGGAAGAGTTCAGGCACACGTAAACAAGAGCAGATGCTCATCAGCCTGGACCGTGAGATCAACCCATGCCGGTGGTGATTTTCCACCTCAGCTGACATTGAGACTACCTGGTGGCATTTACAACCTCCAGTGCCAGGCCAGTGACAGCCAAATCTCTGGAGGTGGGGCCTGCGGAGGTGCTTTTTAATGTTCCTCAGGTGATCTTAATGGTCTTCTGGAGTTACGTGCCGTGGGGAGAATTAAAGTTGAGCTGAGGGGACGTCAAACTGGCTGGTGCAAGTTAAGAACTGGGTGAGGCTGGAAGCCAAATGGCAGAAGTAGTGGGTGGGGGTACCACTTACATGGCATTAATAGCTGGTGGTCTTGAATCTTGCCCAGGATTGCAGCCCTAACTCTAGAGAGTTCCCCAAGGGAGACACCTGGGGAATAACAGCAGAGAAGAGCAAAGTCTTACTTTATTCTAAGCCAGACTTGGCACAGATCCCCACCTGCCTGCCCTGCTCCTTGCCTCTCCCATGGCAGATCTCTGGTTAACTGCTATGCGGGAGAGCAGATCAGTGTGGGACAGCCCCTGGCTCGGTTCGCTCCTCCAGTGACACAGGTAGAAGAGGGAGACATACTCGTAGGCTTATCCTTCTGAAGCTGGGTCTGATCCCCTTTTGTGTGCTAGGGATTCTCCAATAAGTGATTAATTGAGTTAGCAGCTCCTCCTTTTGGGGGCAAGGAGCATTTGAGGAGGATAAGAGAAAACAGAGTTCCCCCCTTGGAGGCATTTCCACCTCATGTCAGCATGCCCAGAGTCTCTGTGGGAGATCCTTGCCTGACAATTCTTGCTCACCCAAACTTGGACCTGGGACACGGGAAAAGACTGGAAGGAAGATTGGAGGAGATCTGGCCTTTGGGCAGTAGGCGCTCAGGAGAGGAAGGCAAGTAGCAATGAAGCTCAGAGCATGGCCAGAGCTTCCCTTTTGGAGGGGAGCTCATATCTGCCACCTGAGCAGTTTGTGGAGTGAGACTGGACCTATTGGCTCTCTGCTGCTTGCTCTGAGCTGGGCAGTACTCATGGACACATTTGTCCAGTCCATGAGACTAGGCAGCAGAGGGGGACATAGAAAATCCAACTTCCAGGGGACGCTGGAGATGGCTAGCATGACTGAATGTTGCAGAGACACAGACCATGAAGTGACTGTCCCTACCTTGAGTGGACATTAGAGATGACGCTGCTTGTGAAGACTGCTTCTCCTGAACTTCACCATGACCAGGATGAAGGCCAGGGCGACAGTGGCGATGGAGACACTCACACCAGTAAATGGAGTCCTGTGCTGTCTTCTAAGTGTCCTGGACCCTGAGATCAAGAAAAGCAAATCCCCAAAGCAGTCAGCCATTGCTGGTATCTCCGACTTCACCATCCTGAAATTAAAGGACTGAGTACTTTAACTGGGTCACCTCTACTAATGGGTAAAAAATTTCCATGGAGATTCACTTCCCAAAAATGCCACTATAGCACATGGTGGCAAGCAACAGCTCTCTAAGAAGTAGCCTTGGGTGTCAAAATGGAAATTGCTGAAGACTTCATTCTACCTGATTCCCCAGGAATAAGTAAACAGTGATTATGGCTCAGGAGCCACAGTGCTAGGTTTGCATTATGTTGTGTTGGAGGAAGTTACTTAGTCTCTCTGTGCCCCAATGCCTTCATCTGTATCCTGGGGACAATAGACAGTACCTCCTACATTGTGAGGTAAAAGCACTCAGATCTGGTCCTGACACTTGTAAGCCCCCCTAATCATGTGGTCATGATTAGGATCATGCTGTTTAGCAGCACATTGAGATGCAAGTCGCATTGCTAATGACAAGATCTTTGACATTTTCAGGTACATCTTTTCACTCCTGTCCAGACCTGTTATTTTTCTTATAAAAGTGAGATCATACCACATGTACTCTTTGCTTCTTAAACTGGATACATGTGCCTGTCCTTCTGTTTCATGTGTTCCTCTACAACATCATTTTAAATGACTGCATAATATTGTGGATATTTATAGTTTAACCAAATACCTATGGTTGAATGCTTGACTAACTTTCCCTTTTTATAAACCAATGCTGCAGAAATATCACTGAGTGAAAACAGTTCTCAAAGGCACAACCCCACACCCTTAGGATAAATACCTAGCAGTCAGTTTCTAGTCTGAATGGCATGTGAGTTTGAAAGCACTTGTTATCATATACTTTGGCCACATTTTCCTTACCACCCCTTACCTCCTTATCCCACCTCAAGTAAGGAATAAAAGCCACTTGCCCCTCCCTCTGCCCAATGCACACTGTAGTTTTAAACATTTTATTTGGTGCTCGTACTTGACCTAAAGCTGAGTTCTGCTTTTGGAGACTTGGCTTGTCTGAACGTGGCATGATCCCTGCTTTTCCCAGAGCTTCCTGCTGGAGCATCCCAGGCGGGCCCTCTGAGAACAACTCCTAGAGGCTCTTCCTTCTTCTTCCAGGTTGGGAGAACTCAGTCAAGCTGTCCCTACGCCAGCACCCATCCCAGTCTTGCTTATTTCATTGCCTTATGCAAAAATATGTTTATGCTAGAAATTTGCTGCCCTCAGAGACTTTCCAGGGGCAAACCAGTGAGAACCTGTGCCTTTCCTTTGTTCCATGATGGACCACCAGGGTCACAACAGCAGTTATTACGGCTGCTTTCTCATCTCTGGGTGCATCTTCCTAATCTCTGGGTGCATCGTGTTAGACTTGGGTAATGACCACAGAGAAGACGTGTAAGGAAAAAGGCAGCAAAAAGCAGCATTGAGAAAGGGCTCAGGATAAGCGATCAGCAGCGAAGGATTCTGAATTAGAAAACATTTTTTATTTAGGTTTAAACTAAAAATATGTAAAGGATCCTGTTACTGGCCTCTTGGGAACAGCCCTCTAGCCAATGACCACTCTCACTGGTGATGTTTTCTCTTGGCTTCCACTTGCCTTCTCAGAGGACGCTGAGGACCAGGGCATCTAAGGAGTGGTTTGGGTGGCCGTGGTTTAATCTGAGCTTAGCAAATTATATTGCCCATGTTAACCTGCCCATCACAAGATGGATTCTTGTAGAAATATTTGAAAACACAGAAGAACACAAAAGAGAAAGGATGAAAACACTTCACATCCTACCGTCCAGACGTAATCTGTTAACATTTAGCATCTGTCTAGAACCAGAGCTATGGTGTGCTCATTCATCTACAGGTGTTACACACATATTCATATTTAATTTTTACAAAAATGCCATGATACTGAGCATGCTATTCTAGAGCTGGCTTTTAGAAGAGTTTCTTTTTAATGATTGTTTTATTTGCTTGTCATTCATTCATTTATCAATAAATGCTATTCAGGCCCATCATGGGTTAGACTTGGTTCTAAGCATGTGGGTTAAAGACAGGAATGAGAGATGTGCCCCCTGCTCACGTGGAGTAGGCATTTTGTCCAAGAGGACAGACAATGAACAAATAAGACTGGGAGAAGAAATTTCAGGTGGTGATAAGGTCTATGAAAGAAATGAAAGAGGGGTGCATGGGGATGGAAAGGGGAGAAGGGAAGCCATTAAGATTGGTGACACGAAATCAGCCAGTGACAGTCAGGCAGAGCATTCCAAGTGGAAGGACTAGCAGTGCACAGACCCCAGAGTCCAGATGAACTTGTCAGGCTTAAGAATGTAGCCAAGGCTGTCGTGGCTGCTGTGGGGAGTGGAAGAGGGACGAGAGGGGGGTCCCTGGGAAAGGCGGCCCTGGGACCACGGAGGGACTTGCCTTTGATTTTACTCTGAGTGGGAAAGGAAGTTTTGGGATGGTTTAGAAGATGCCACCATATATATATATATATATATATATATATATATATATTTAGTTATAGATGGACATGATATCTTTATTTTTTTATATGGTGCTGAGAATTGAACCCAGTGCCTCACACGTGCTAGGCAAGTGCTCTACCACTGAGCCACGACCCCAGAAATAATCATTTGCCATTAGATTATTTGTGTGTGTGTGTGCGTGTTGCATAGATCTCTGCATCAAATATTCTTTCACATAATTCATTGAGCATATCAAAGATAATTTTCTCTGGATGAATTCTTTATGATGAAGTCAACAAAAGTTTTTGAAACAGTCTTCCGGAAAGGTGGCTCTTACAGTTCTGTCAGGGATTAAAGAGAAAGTATTTTTGTCCCACACTGTCCCCAGAAGGAGTGCACATTTCATGTGGAGGTAGCTTTGGAGCTTTTGTTTGACATTTCTCTGATTATTAAAAACTTCAAGCATTTTCCCTATGTTTTATTATTTTCCTGTGTCAATGTGTTCATATTTTTCTTTATAGATCACATGATTGATAAGAATCTGTACTTACTTAAGGTCTTAGCCCTTTGACACATATGTTGCAAATATTTTCCCCAGGTTGGCACTTGCCTTTGACATGTAGTGTTTTGTTGGTACCATAAAAACCAGAGTTTTAAATTTTATGTAATGAAGTTTGCCAGGTGTATTTTGTGGATTTCTTTCTATGCATTATGTTTTTGGAGTCCTTTCTCATCCTAAAATCAGATAATCGCTCCATTTTCCTCACATTTTCACTTTATATGTGACCTGAGTCCATCTAGAAGTTATTTTGGTGCATGGAAACATTTCTCCTTTTAAACCATGAAGGACAGTGACAACAGAAGGGACAAGCTTTTTTTTACTATAGGCAAGTGGGCACGATTTGGCTGTGAGATCCTGCTAACATTAATAGCACAAAGAAAAGAGGTGCGGATTCAATTTCTCCTGAAAAACCAATGGAGTCATGGTAGACTTCTGTTCATAGGGAAGCAGATCATCTCTTTTTTTAACCCAAAAAGTATTTTTTTAACCTGAAAAGACAAAGTAATGGTCTGTGATAAGGACAAATAACCAAGGTACATTTTAAGAAAATTGCTATTTTTAACAAAGTGGTAGGTATTTTCATTTAAAAATCCCCTTGGGCCCTCAAGCTAGGGATAAGTAGGGTGAACACTGTCAAAACTCTTATTAATTGGTCGAGTTTCTTTTCTGCTCAGAATTACAGCATTAGAAACCCCAAAACAAACAAACAGTGCCATGGAGGGCAATTTGGCCCTATTAAGTTTTAAATGTTCAAATCTGTTGACTTAGCAGTTCTCCTGTTTGAAGTTTACCCTTTGGACATGGTCACAAAAGTACCTCTGAGGTACACGGAGAGCACAAGTCAGTGCCTCCCTGTTTATGATAACAAAGAAAACATTGGGAGCCACTTCAATAATCAATTTGCAGTGCACTGTGGGAGAAATTGAGATGCATCTGTGAATTATCGTGCCACCACCTTGATGAGGTAGCACTCCCTGAGCTGAAGCAGGAAAACCTCCGAGCCCGTCGCTAAGTGAAGAGGGCCAGCAGCAGAGCAGATCTGTGCTTTAAAAAGACCAACCTACACATGTTGCTGACTTCATTTTTTTTCATTTTTTTTTTTCCTGGTGGGAACAGAACGAATGGGAATGGTGCACAGGGACGCGTGGAATGGGATTCAACTGTTCGTTTTATTTTTTGCATGTGTTGTGCAAATTTTTTCACCATGTATGTTTATTACTTTCATTTATATTTTTCAGTACTGATATATTTATCTAGGCATATCAGGGATTATTGTATTGGTATGTCCCTTTTTGTTGTTGTTATTGCTGGGGATTGAATCCAGGGGTGTTGAACCTCTGAGCCACATCCCCAGCCCTTTTTTATATTTTCTTTAGAGGCAGGGTCTCACTAAGTTGCATAGGGCCTTGCTAAGTTGCTGAGGCTGGCTTTGAACTCATGATCCTCCTGCCTTAGCCTCCCAAGCTGGTGGGATTACAGCATGTGCCACTGCACCCGACTTGGTATGTCCTTCTTTATACTTTCCTGTATTAAAAAGAAGAAGGATATGTATCAGAAATATTCATCAGGTACTGGCATCTAAGAGATGAAAACATACTGGACATGATGGTGCATGCCTGTAATTCCAGCAGCTCAGGAGGCTGAGGCAGGAGGATCCCAAGTGCAAAGCCAGCCTCAGCAACTTAGTGAGACCCTAAGCAACTAAATGAGACCATGTCTCAAAAAATAGAAATGGGATGGGGGAAGCACCCCTGGGTTTGATTCCTGGCACAGGGAGGAAGAAAGGAGGGAGGAAGAGAGGAAGGAAGGAAAGAAGGGAGGGAGGGAGGAAGTTAGGAAGTTAGGGAGGAAGGGAGAGAGGGAAGAAGGGAGGGAGGGAGAGAGGGAGGAAGGGACGGAGGGAGGAAGGAAGGAAAGACGGGCATGGATAAAAGTCAGAGAAGGCACATACTTTCTGGAACAATGCTCATTTCTGGCAGTTTGCATTCCTTTGTTGTCGTTTGAGAACCACGCATTGTGTTCTCCACTGTCATGCACATGATTTTGTTCCATACCAGGACAGCTGTGTCCAGCTGCCCATCCTCTCTACCGTTTCAGGGTGTGCTGCTGAGTCTGCCGGGAGCCAGTGGCAACACTGCGCACTGTGAGGTCTCTGCAGCATCCACTCCACTTCCTGCTCTGACTCTTCTCCTCCAGGATTTACACATCTTCCTAAGTCAGAACTGCCAGCTTAGTGGGTCCCTCTGCCCCTTGCTCTTCCCATCATCTAGTTTTAGGGAGGTATTTGCTGATATCCAGTGACCTTAGATTTGAGAGTCTTCTCCATTCTTGGCAAGTGACAGCCCTCCCAGCTGCTGCTCCATCTCAGCAATCCCTTTTGGATGAAACTTTCAAATGGAAGAGAAATATTTTGCATTTGCTCTCTTTATTAGGATATTGAATCCCCTGGAAATGTCTCCTACAGGGATTAAAGTAAATGAATATATTGGTACACCAGGCATTGCTAAAGTTTCCAACACAGCCTTGACTTATTTTTGTTCGAAATTGGGAAATGCTCGCGGATTTGGTAAGAGGCCTCGTTTTTGGAGGGTGGGGTGGGAGGACTTGACATCAGAATGTTTTGTATTTTCAACATCTCATTTGCTCTGGAAGGCTTGGGGCATATGAATATGACGGTGCTGCAGTAATTTTTGTTGCCTATGTTCAAAACAGAGTCCACTCTGAGAGCTAATCAGAGGTCAGTAGTGCTGCACAAGCCTGTGTTCATGGGAAAGTGCTGGAGGGTCAGACTGTTCACCTTTCAGATCCTGTTTGGCCACTTCTTAGCTTACGACCTTGGGCGCTTCACTCATTCCAGCTAAGCTGTGGCTGTTTTTTATCAATAAAATGGGGAACATTAAAGGTAGGACCCTCAAAGTGTTAAAAGGTTAAAGTGAAAAGCTGAAAGGAATTCCTTACTAGAATGCCCAACATGTCACATGATCAATACATTTAGTTGCCACATTATACAGTTGTCCCTCAGCATCAAAGGGGCTTGGTTCCTGGACTTCTGCAGATTCCAAAATCCATGGGTGCCTCAATTTTCTCGTATAAGATGGCTTAGCATTTGCATATAACCTGTGTACATTCTCCAGTATGCTTTAAATAGTCTCTAGATGGCTTCCAATACCTAGTAAAATGTTAATGCTAGGTAAATAGTTGTTACACTGTATTGTTTAGGGAATAAAGGCAAAGGAAAAAGGTCTATGCTTGTTCAGTTTAGACACAATTTTTCTCCCAAATATTTTCAATCTGTGTTTGGTGGGATCCAAGGATGTGGACCCCGCCTCTGTGGCTGTCTGGCTGTACTCTTGGTTTTTACCACCATTGTCATTGTTATTCTTAGGATCAACCCCTAGAAGAATGAATTCTGGTTCCAGGAATAAACTGCAATGTATGGTCAAAATCTTAAGCCAAAACCAGGGTGCTAGATACAAAGGAAAGAGCTTTATTTATTGAGTCCCTGCCCTCTACCAGGTGATGTGCTTGGTGCCATCTCTGTTGTCCCTTGTTTTGGCCCTACCATAGCATCCTAGGACATTTCCGTTCCATGTTCTGTGCAGGGTTACAATTCTGCTTCACAGTCATTAGCCATGCGAACCCTATATTGTTATCTCCCTTGCCTTGGTTTCTCCTCTTTGAAGTGAAAATAAAGACAGATGCTAACTCATTGGGTTGTTGGGAAGACGAATCAAATTATAAACCACGCAGGACATTGCCCGGTAAACAGTAAGCACTACGTGAATGCTTGCTGATATCACAGATACTTGATAGGTGAGGAAGGACATCTGTGACCACACAGGACAGGTGACATTGTGTTCTTCATGGCCTTCTAGAGCTGGAAGGAAATTTAGGGCTAAGCTGGTTGAACCTACTCATTGCTCAGGTGGGAACCCAAGGCCCAGAAACAAGAGTCTCATCCAAGTTTCCCAGGGAGGTAGTGGCAGAGCCTCTGACTGAAGTCAAATCTCTTGATCCCAGGTCAGTGCTCGGGAGGCCTCATGGGAGAAGTTGAGCAAATGGAAATGCTGGTCAAAAAGCCACAGGAAAAGGAGAGGTGTAGAATTCTCCATGTGACGACAGGGCAGGTTCGGTGGGTGCGTGGCTCGGGAGAAAGGTGAGACTCTGGGAAACCCAGCACGCTTGTCCTGCTGGCCAGACCTTTTAAGGTTCCTATTTCAACTGGCTCTGGGTTCTAGTCTTTTAGTTGTGTGGGATAAGAAAATTACATACTAACTCAGCTTTCAATACACTCATCTGCAATCCCAAGTGCCACTTCACACTGGATGGACATCGCAGGGGGTGTAACAAGTGCCATCTCTCTATTTAGCTAACCACTTGGGAAGCCTGACCAATTCAGGATCTTGATTGGCGGCCTTGACTTCAGAGCCGGGAGAGTGCATTTTAACGCCTAATGGCACTGGATGAGAAAACTGATAGGGACACGTCTGCCAAGCAAACTCAACGTTCACTGATAACCAGACAGGCAGCTGGATGAAGCCGAGTGGGCACCTGCTTGATTGTTCTCTGCTTGATCACCCTGCTTCTCAGTTTTCAGACAGCACACCCTCCTTTTCTGTCCTCAGATATAAATAGCTCTGACTCTGCAGCAGCATTAAACAGGTAATTATAATTCAACCATGACTGAGATGTTGTTCTGACTCCTTAATAGATAAAACTCCTTGGGTCCTTGTTTGCAAGTTGGTTTTCTATTATTTAATTCTCAAAAATGTCACCTTGTGCCTTAGCAAAACCTATATAAAATCTGGGCACCCTGGTGATCCAATTGTAGCAAGAAGTCACAAAGGAGCACAGTCTAGTTAGCAAAAAGTCATCCCAGTGTCCTTCCTGGATTCTTCTGGACAGTGTCAGAGGAGATGCATTTCGTTAACCACAGAAAAATATCTCAGATTCTCTCTTGCTGATCTCTTAATCTTAATATCTCAGCCTTTCGTGTTTCACTCTTGAACTTCAAACTGTCACCACTCCCTTTCAGTTCTTTACTTTTTCATACCTTTCTTTCTTTTCTGTCCTCTCTGTTCCCCCCCCATTCCCTTTCCAAGGGCTAACTATTTAAAATGACCTGTTACTTGCTATTTTTCAGTATTCTTCCCTCTTTCTCTGATTCTGTTTCACAAAAACCTAGGAACTAGCTGGTGGAAAGTCATCTGAAATGTCTGTGGCTTGGGAAGGACACACAGTACCTTCTAGCTCACCCTGGGCAGAGTCAGCAGAATTCTCTTCATCTAGCAATAGAAAGAAGAAAGACAGCAGCATTTATCACTTCATGTATTTTCTTTTTCCTTCTCTTCTAAATTCTGAGCTCTTTTGATGGCGTTAGTGCCTTGAGTAGGTCTTCTGGTTCCTGCTGTCTGCTGTGCCTTGGGACCCTTGGTATCAGCTCAGGTCAGAATGTAGCTTCAGGGAGGAAAGGAAAGGCCACTTCTCCTTCTCTTCGTGCCCTCCCTGCTCAGCCTCTTCCCCTCTCTCCTCTTTCTCACAAGCTCAGCTGGGGCCAAGCCCCACCTCACGCCCAGTCACTACCTTGCACTTCCCATTGCCCAGGTGACAGCAGGAGAGGGCAGGAGAAGGTGGAGACCGGCCCCTGGAACTCCTGGGATACCTGTCTTCCATCAGACTTTTAGACCATCTGAACAGTGCGTGCTCCTTACTGTACTAACAGTTTGCAGTGTTTACAGTGTTGCAGTACTTCCAGAAAATCCTTGCCAGGAAAATACGTGAGTTACAGAAAGACAATGAGAGTAGCTTGCTAGGCCTCCCAAATCGTGGAGGGATCTGGAAACCTTCCTAATGGATTGAGATCACTTCATTCCAGATGTCTCTTGAGGGAGACATCCCAGTGGTTTGCTACTGTCAGCTCCTTAAGCTCTCCCCCGGAATTTTCACTTTCCCCACCTTTTGTCCCACAATTAGCTTTCCATGACTTTTTCCCCAGAAGTAGCTTTCCCAACTCTGTTCTCATAAGCTTAGCCACAGTGATCTCTCTGTTACCTGTTGGTGAATGTCTTCATCATTAGGACTCTTCTGGTTTTATGGACTGGATGGCTAATGTGTTTTCAGTAATATATTTTGCTGCCATTGAAACCATGAGTGTTGATTGACAATGCATTTGAAAGAGGGATATAGACAGACACACTCAGAAGATAGGTCCTTCATTCAGAAATACACGTGTTCATCATGCAGTACCCTCTCTAGGCTTTAGAGATGTATCAGCCCAGATTCCAGTCCTCCAGGAGCGTATAGTTTAATTGACAGAGCAGATGTGTAAATGTGTGAAGTACTCAAGGTACTAATGGGAAAATCCACAGCCCATGAAGAGGAGAGAGAGGAGGGAGTGTGGAGATCTCTTTGGAGGGAGCAGAAAAGGCTTCGGTATTTGTCAGTACTCTTTGAATCATAAGTGACACAAGCATCAGTCAAATTAGTTCAAGCAGAAAGGAGATTTATTAATAGAGATAATTTAGGAAGCTCAGGGATGGAACTAACTTCATACATGACTAAATCTTGGGCCCAAATAATGTATTAGGATCCTATTTTCTCTGTCTTGAAACTCTACCTTCTGTCCGTGCATTGACCATATTTTCTTCAACATAGATTCTTTTTTTCTGTGTGGCTTGGGAACATCGCCATTCAGCTATATATCATCTCAGCATAACACTAGTGGGAAGGGAGGTTTTTTAAAATCCAAATATTTATGTGTCTGACTCTAGAAAATCTCTTGTTGGTCCCACTTGGGTCACTTAGCCTCTCCCTTAGAGCAGTCACTATTGCAAGGAGATAAAGTAGTATAATTGACCTAAGCTGGTTGAGGTGCAAGTCCTGGTGACAAGGATGAGCTGGGGTATTTGTGACCAATCATAACTAGTATTCCCACTAACACCATTTACAGTGAGTTTGGATGTGTTCTCAGGAGAAGGAAGACTGGACAGATCAAAACTGACAGGTGGTCAGTATAGCTTCATTGACATTTAAACTGTGCTGTCAAAGGTGAGTAGCGTTTGTCAAACGAAGCAGTGAGCTATCCATTATTGTTAGGGAAAGCAGTCAGAGTAAAAGCAGGAAGACATGAGGCAGCCTAGCAAGCTGGACACTGCAAGCAGCTGTTGAGGTTGGAGCCAGTGGTTCAGGGTCACAGTTGGCAAAGAGGCTGTGAGATAGGAGCCTCACTGGCCAGGCTAAGGAGCTTGCACTTTGTACTATAGGCAGTAGGGGGACACTCTGGGCTTTAGGCAAGGGATGCAGGTGGTCAGTCTTCCATACTGAAATATCTGGCAGCAGTGTGGAAAGTGGAGGAAGCAAGGCTTGGAGGCAGTGAGATCAGTGAGGAAACCCCTCCAGTAATCCAGATGGAAATGGAATGTAAGCAGTTGAATTCCTTGGGTTGCAAAAGGTCCTGATGTGGACTAGTTCACGTGGGCAGGTGGGGCGATTGAAAGGGAACATTAGGGCAGTGGGAGATGGCAAGCAGAATCAATGGGACGCTGCCTTTCAAGAAGGTGGATGTCTAGGATGGCTTAGAGATCTGACCTGAGTCGGGCCATTTGCTGAGATGGAGATACAGAAAAAGGAATGGACCTGAAGGTAGCAGGTGAGGGATGACTGAGAGAGCGAGTGCAGGTGTTGAGTTGGAGGGTGACCCTGAACAGTTGGTGGTTCAATACGGGGACCTGGGTCTCAAAGGAGAGGTAGAATCGCAAGAGCTTTTGCATTGATGAGAATGAAGACCCAAGAGTCACTGGTTTTGCCTTAGTTGAGGGAAGGAGAAATCTGGAACCAGCAGACTAGCCAGGTGAGGAGCCCAGCTCAGACCTCGACCATCCACCAAGCCAGCGTCAAGGACAACAGGTGTGTTTCCCATCAGGGTCTGACCCAGGCTTGCCATGATTTGACTGGCACCTAATTCTGAACAGCAGTCAATTGCGTATCTTACTTCTTATCCCATTAGGAGTGGCTTTAGGAAGTAACCCTGTCACCGTGGAAGGGACTCAGCTAGCTAAAGAATCCTCTTCTACTGTTGATGCCAAACCCAAGGTCTCATTTAGTCAGAACACACACGGGAACGTGCTAATGATGTGGGCTGGTTGTAAATGTTGACAACTCTTTGGTTTCAAACTTGAATCCAGTTAGGTGCTTCCTTGGGGGAGATATTAATACAGCCTCTGTGTCTACTTTTCTTTTACAGGAAAAGTATTCAAACCCCTATTAACCCTTCCTTTGCACCAATGCCAGATTAGTGTTCCTGAAATTTCACCATATCATTCTCTTGCTGAGAACCTTACAAAGATAGTAGTACAGTGTCTGTTCAGTGAAATCCAAGCTTCTTGGTCTGACCATCAGTGGCCTAGTCTTAGCCAGTCTTTTGAATCCCCCCAGTAGATTTTCCTCCTCGTTGTTCCTGGAACATGCATTACGCTTCCACTCTTGCTCACTTGGTTCTCTTTGCCTGCAGTGAGCTGCCCATTGACCTATGTGTACCTAAAGCCTACCCACTCTTAAAGGACTAACTTGCGACCTATGTCCATCTTGACCACATCAGTTTTGCAGTGATTCCTGAGGAGTCTACTGCTTGAGCGTGTACAGGTCCACTAGAGTCCAGCTGGTAGTATTTTTCCCATTTGGGTCCACCATTATGATGATGGGCAACTCTGGAGTGAGAACGTGACCTACAAGTGAACGCACAGAGGTGGGAACACCAGGGAAAGTCTTGGAAATAATAAGATGTGTAGTTCACACTCAGTCCCCATGTGTGACCTGCCTCTTGTACCGTGACATACTGTATCTTATTCTGGATTTAGATGTAGCAAAACTGTGTATCTTGATAGTCAATAGCAATGAATGATATGGTCTTGTGAACCCATCTAGAGAATTCCGGGGACTGGAGATGGTAGCGGGTCCTGGATGTCCTTGCCTTATCATGTGGTACCTCTGAGATGCTGGCTGGGTGGGCGCTTGCTACTGGGCCTCACTTTTCCCAGCTACCGTCATATTATTAACCGTTCTTAGACATACTCCGGAATTAAGTAGCATCAATTATGCACCATTGGCGGGGGTCCTTTGGTAAATGGTAAGTTCCTAAAATAGTCACGGGAGATTCTGTCCGTGACTTAAGTATTATATCCCAGTGACTCAAGATTATGAACTAATATTTCTTAAAATGTGTTCATCGCGTGGAAAACCTTGGCTTTAACGCACATGATTAGGACATTGATTTGAACAGCTGTGGTGTGGTTGCATCCCAGAAACACGGCACTCTGTAAAAGAAAAGCTTCCATCAACGTGGAGCGAGCAGCCAGACTTCGGTTTGGTTGTCTTGCCCGGTATCTGGCTGTTGTGTTGTAAAATGCTGTAATGCCTTCCTAACAAGTTTATGCCTGCAACTAGGAGCAAGGAAAATGGTCCAGTACTGTGCATGTCTCAGTAAATACCCCTGTATACGTTAGAAGCTGAATAGTAACAAGTAAGCTCTCATAGGGGAAGGCCTCCCTGTTCTTAGGAATCACATTCCTAAGATGTGATGTTTTTTGTCTGCATTGGAGAAGGGTGGAGAGAAAATACAAAGTATATGCTCTCGTGGAAAGGCTATGGGAATACCAGGGAAATATATCCCTTTAAAACCAGTTTCTAGGCAATAATTACTTCCCCAGAAGCACACACGGGGCAGGAGGAATAGTAGCAAATAACAGTGATTGAGTGCTTACTGTGTGTCAGGCATTGTTCTAGTCCCTTTGCATCTATCATCTCATTTAACCCACATCCCAACCATATGACTTGGGTAGAGTTCTTATTTCCACTTGATGTGGGAGAAGACCGAGACCCAGGGAGGTCAAAGAACTTACTAGAAGTCACACAGGTAGCAAGTTCAGGGCTGGTAATTGGAGCCATGCTGTCAGATTTCAGATTCATACTTACCAAAACCTCAGCAAGCTCTGCCCCCATGGAATGTTCCCCCCACGGCTCCTTTAGGCAAAGATCAAAGATCACTTCTCTCATTTGCCTTGCTTGGTATGCCTAACTGGATAATCCGTCCTACCAAATTTGAAATTGCAGCATATTATTTATGTATATGATTTTACTCAAAGAAATCTGACCCTAGAGTTCCCCTCCGCCCACCCCTGGCTCTGTGTAATTCTCTCCTGTTTGCAGTTTGTCACAACCCCTGTCTTTTGGTTTGAGATTTTTATTCTTTGTCTCCAAATTAACACTGCACAGCCCAGGGCTCTGTGTGTGTGTGTGTGTGTGTGTGTGTGTGTGTGTAAACTGCCTTTTCTTCTGGATTAAATCGTCGCAGCCTGGCTGAGTGAGGAGAATTTCTCCCACTGGTCGAGCCCACCGCAGACATGTTAGCCGAAGGCTGCTGCCTGCAACACACCCAGCAACGGTGGGGCAGGTGACGCTGCGTGTGTGCCCAGCATCTCTGGAAGTGTCTGCACAGATGTGTGCCGCTCCCACTCCTGCTCCCTGCCTTCACATTCCTAGAGCCAACACCCACCCACTCTGACAGCCTCTCTCTCTCTCTCTCCTCTCTCTCTCTCTCTCTCTCTCTCTCTCTCTCTTTATTTTCAAGGAAAAAAGAAAGAGGCAGACGGAAATAGAAGGCAAACGACAGCAGCTGGACGAGCAAGTACTCCTGCTGCAGCATTCCAAGGTAAGTGGCTGATCCCAGGAACCTGTGCCGTTATTAGCCATGCAGATCACACTCCAGAGAGCTGGGCAGAGGCTGCCCTGCCGCCAAGGCGCTGCCACGGCTGAACCAGCCTTTCCATTCAGCCGGGAAGCCGTCTCTTGGCTTTTCTTGTGGATTTCTCTGATGCAGGGCATCATCACGGCATTCTGATTTCTGCAAGCCCGAGATTCCAGGGTGCATGTGGACGGGTGCAGGGTGGTGTGTGCTTGTGAAATGTGGAGGCTATATATAGAAACCGGGTGAGCATACTCCACATGGTCCAGGGCTGTTGCTCCGGTGCCTTTGCTCCGAGGCTCCACATGCACTTTTTAAAATGGAAAACGTGAATATCTTTCTTGACATGGAGAGAAGGGCGATAAGGGAGGGGTCTCTGATGAAAGAACAGCACTGTGTACTTCAGATTACTCTCCTATTTTATTTCGACTTCAGCAATTTTAGAAGTGTTCTGTTAAAACGAGCAGTTGGCCAAAGATGGCTTTTGATTTATTTGTCCATATTGGGTCTCCCTGGTATCATATTAAAAAGAAAAAGGGAGAGAAAGAGCTGTTTTTCTTTATTTATTTCTCTGTAAAGCATAATGCTCTTAAGCATCGTAATTGATTACAGCCCAGGAGAAAGCTCCGTCACTGTCACAAGGACTCCACTGGTTGTTGAATCTTGCTTTCCTCATGTTCAGAGAATTAAGTGTGACCACATTCCATGGCCATCTACAAGTTGATGCTTGCTTTTGACTGCTCCTGGTTTTTTTTTTTTTTTTTTTTTTTTTTAAGGAAAACCTGCTCAAGAGAAGTTGCTGTGACCTTGTGTGTACAGAATTGCTTTGCTCAGGGGCTGGTTGGGAAGGTGGTGCTGAATCTTGGGGCCATGCTAGATATGGATTGTTTGGACGTTTTTAAAACAAAGTGAACCTTCCTGCTTGCATTTTCTATTCTTCCCTAGAAAACAAGGTTGTGCTAAATGAATCCTCAAAATGAGAATCGTGAGCAAGCTGGTGGGTGATTTCAAAGAGCAGCATGACCTATATCTGCTTTGCATGCTTATCAGTTTACCATTAACTTGGACCAGAGAAATGTGCTTAAAAGGAAGAAATGCAGCTTGATGCTGAGAATATTGTCCATTGTGAAAATCCATTTTATCCAAATGGGATATTGACAATATCCCACATGTTGTTACTCTTTCCTGACAATACTCTCAAGAGAAGATTGAGATTAAAATTAGCATCTCCTTCCAGAGAGGGAGACTTAAAACACTATAGCACAGAGTGAGTTGCTCAAGGTCAGTCTGGACAGGGCAGGATCTCTAGCTCAGAGTACAGTCAATTAGTCAATTCACTCCTTGTGAGAGACTCAGATACACTAAAACCTCCGTGAACTCTTCGTGAAAAGATGAGCTTTTAAATAAGAGGACCAAATGGATCCAAGAGGCTGATTTGACTGGACAGCCTCTCTCCTCTCCAACCTCGGAATCGTCTCTGCTTTTGCATTCCTTGAATCTAAAGTCAGGCAGTGAACATATGTTCCTTTTTGTCCCACTTCTCATCTTTCTGGGGTGCCAAACAGGATACGAAAGACTCATTCGTTGTCTGTGTCCAGCATAGTGTTAGAATATTCTATCCATTTTTTGTCTGTGCCTCCATTGATCCATCATCTACCCAGCCATCTAGTCAACAGAAAGAATAGTAAAAAGGACTTAGTTTTGTGTGAGTAAGCAATGAGGGTCTTTCAGGGGCGTGGAAACAGGGGGATCAGATAGTTCTGCCAATCAGATAGATTGGTTATCTAGGGGTGCACCCAGCACATTCACCAAGAAGTCTTGCTTAACTGGAGTGGGTGGACCGGAGGTGACTGTATTTAGTAAGTGGATACCAGCGCATTGTCTTTTCTTCTCTCTGGGGAAAGCTTGTGGGGACAGAATGAGGATAGATTGTTAGCCTTGAACAATAAAGGAGAGCTAGAGGCTCCAAAGGTGACAGTGTGCATCTGATCCTAGCTGGAGAGATGCCCCGGCTCTGAGAGGCACGGGGCTTCCATGCCTGAGGAGGAAGGGTTGGTGGCAAGGCCAGGAGAGTCTCAGGCCTCACTGTGCCCCAGGGGGCAGCTTGCCTCCTGGTTCTGCCTCTCTTTGTTCTGAGTCTATCCTCCTTAAAGTAATTGCATTATTTTGATATAAGGAAGAAAGGGCCCTATTGAAAGATGAGATCACCTCAGACATCAGAAAGGAAGGAATGGGTTCCACTTCAAATCAATTAACTGTTGACTAGTGTGAGTCATCTTCCCTGGAATCACTCAGTTTCCAGCTTGGCGGCCTCACCCCTGGATCGAAGGTTGTATTTCCTCCTCTCTGAGTCTCTCAGAGGAGAGCCAGCCAGCTTTGTCCTGGCCACACAGCAACCTTGGGCATCCTCTTGTCCACCCTCAATGATAGTCACCAATATTTTGAGTACCTAGCATGTGCCTGCTACTTTAAATACCTTTCCTCAATAGTGACCACCAGGTGGATGTTGGTCTCCCCAGCCCACAGGTACAGAATCACATCCATGAAGTCAAGTAATATGCCCAAGGACACAAAGACTGTAAGCGAGGGAGACCAGATTGAACCCCAGGGCTGTCTGCCTCCAAAGATCAGGTTCTTCCCAGGACACTGTGCTCTTTGAACCTAGGGTTTCCTTTTGATGATTTGCTTAGAAAGATGCCAGTAGCTTTCATCACTGTCTTTTCACTCGAAATATATTTGTGTGGGCTCCAGAAAGTTTAGACCATGTGGAGGCTTGTCACAGTGATTATTGTAGATTTCTTAAGTAGAAAATATTAGGAAATATGTCAGTAATTACTATTTATTTCACTAATTTGTAAACTCCCAGATGCTCTTGAAGGAAAAAAAAAATATTCTCAGTACAAAGAAAAATGGAAAATCATTAGAGTTTGGTTTCCTTTTTATTGAGTTGTAAGTCTTAAACTCTTCATGTGATCATATTCCATATCTGTAAATCACATATGAGAATTATATGAGAATCAAGTATTCTGTGGACACTTCTTGTCATGCAATGAGACATGAATTACTTAGACAGATTCTCTGGTCTCTTGTCAAAGCAAATAAATAGAATACAAGGCACAGAGTTTTGACATTTGGATGTTTGTTTTATATATTTGCTCACTGCAATATTTAGGCAGGTACAGTAGCTCCACAGAGTGGAATATCATTACTTTATACATGGAATGTGAGCAAGTTCTTTAATGCAAAGAATTAAAACAAAGTATGAAGTGTTAAAACATGAGCTGCTACACTGTAGTGATTAGGAAACCTTTAAGATATTTTAGTTTCTGGCCAAAATTAAATTTTTACTTCTTTTCCTTTCCTTTTCCTTCCTTCCTTCCTTGGTTTCTTTTTCTTTTTAGCGGTGCTAGAGATTGAACACAGGGTATTGTACATGTTAAGCAAATGCTCTGCCACAGAGCTACATGCCCAGCCCTTTTTATTTTATTATGCAACAGGGTCTTGCTGAATTGCTCAGACTGGCCTTAAACTTGTGATCCTCCTTCCTCAGCCTCCTGAGGAGCTGGGATGACAAGCATGCACCACTGGACCCTGTCTCAGACTTTTGTTTAGAAGATGCCTAGCTTTGTTTAGTAACTAATACTAATGATGTAAGAATTCCCAAGAAACACAAATGGAACCAGTAAGCAATTTTGGTTGCTGTATTTGTCTTGCTTATTGTAAAAGGAAGGAAGGTATGTTCATTGCAAAAACTCAATTTAAAAGTACAAGAACATGCCCAGATGAAATATCAACTGCATCCACGCCACCTGGATATAATCCCATGGGGTGTATGCTGCTATCCTTTTCCCACAAGGTATCTTTATGGATTAAGATACATACGCTTGTCCACTGGCCTCACCAGCCTGTTAGTAGAATGAGATCATATTAACATTAGAGTCCTCATTACCTTAACATTTACATCTGTTTTGATTTTTCCACATGGGCTCCTCTAAGTTCCCATACAAGAAATTGTGATTTTTTGTGGAATCACATCTAGCCTTGTTTTACTTTATACTTTCTGACTTGGATGTCATCCTTGGAAGGTTTTCCTTCTCAAACATTTACTTATGAGATTTCTTACATCTCAGTAGTTTGAACCCACATAGAACTTATTTTCCTATAAGGCATGAGGTAGGAATCTAAAGTTCACTCATCAGGAGCCACTTGTCTCATCTCGATTCACTGACTAATTTATCCTTTCCTTCCTGATGTAATTGTCGTCTTTATCACATACTCCCTTACTCTCAACCCCACTGTTTGTGGATTCCTTTGTTCTCTCACTGTGCCCATCCGGGGTCCAGTGCCATTCTTGGTTAATCCCTATGGCTCTTTAATATATTGAGAGATTTCATGAGGCACAAGCTATCAATACGCTTTTTTTGAAAAATTGTCTTGGTTTTTTATTCCACGGAAACAATTATTTATTGTTTATTGTTTTCATAATACGACTTGTGATAATGTGAATTTGTTTTAAATAAATCAACTACATAGTTACACCAGAACAGACTGAATTTAATATTCCCTTTGCCTCTTGGTTGAACAGCCAGAGATTTGTCTATTTTATTGGGCTGTTCAGAGTCCCAGCACAGAATGTGAGCTCTGTAGTGCTGCAACATGTGCCCGATGGGACTTCCACGTTTGTAAAGGTTTGTGCGACACAGTCAGCACTGCCAGAATCATATCGCGAATATGCTGCCTTCGAATGATTTATTCATGAGCAGGGAACCCCAACTAGAGTTTTCTCCTAACCCAGCTATGAACATTATTGGTCGTATTTTAAAGGCCACAGTCTTTTCTTTAGAGACAACTGAATGGAAAAAAATGAAAGACTGAATCGTGACCCTGCGAAATGTTTTTTGTCAACCCACCAAGGTCATTTGCTGAGTGGTCCTAAGGTATTGAGGACATTGCTGCAAAGAGAGACTCTTGCTAGTTTGAACTTTTAGCACTACTTTGAGACTTTTCTTGGTTATTAGTGTATGTGAAAGGCCGACTTTGAATTTGTAAATATTCAATGGATAGGCCAGCACACCATGGATAGGAACCATCTTTTCTTTATTCCCATCAGGTGTCCCCTGGCCCCACACACAGTTTGAGTGGAGGTGACACTCCCCTTCTATCAGAAATCTTGGGTTGGCATCTTCCTGTGTCAACTGCATCATTTCTCAAAATCACAAAACTGAACCAAGATCATATTGGGTGGCAAAAAAGAGGAAGAAAGGGATAAAAGGGTTAAGAGAAAAGGGAAGAGGGAGGGGACATGAGTGAATGATCGAAAATACAGATATAACTTTTGCCTCATCGGAGTTTAACCCACTGACCATTAGCCAGATGCAAGCCATCATCCACTAGTGGAGCCAGTGTTAGCTTTAGCCAGATTAAAGGTGAATGAAAGATTTGGGTTAAAAGGCAAAACACAAAAGTTCCAGAATGAATCATAAATGAATATTTTTATAGCCCAGGGTGAGGAAGTCTTGAAGTCCGACATCAGTGCCAGAATTATGGAGGAAAGATTGCTAAGCAGGGCTTTATAAAATTAACACACTCCTGATCAGAAAATGACTGGACTCTCATTACAAGTCCTGATTCATCTCCGACTTTCTCACCTGCCCCACACACCTGCTCCCAACACTTTTCACTGTTTACCTAGGTCACCTTCAAAAGTGGCTCCACATTGGTAACCTTATCTGTACATGAGAAAGATTTGGTTAGTTCATCTCAAAGGTCTGTCTTAGTTTTATTAGTTGAAGATTTTATACTTGCTAAAATGCATGGCTTTTCGGATTCATTTCTTATTCAGCTTATGACCAGCTGTAGCCTCACACATCAATCTCATAGATGAATGAAAAATGCAGCACCAACTGCAAGGGACTGAGGGATGGGATGGTTGTCAATTAGGAAATGCTATTATAGAAGCTGGAAAGTAGGTATCCATGTTAGGGAGAAGGGCAGGGGTGCCTGCTGATTTTGTCAATCTTATTTGGGTGCTTTTGGTACTGGGGATCAAACTCAGGGCCTCACACATACTAAGCGCATGCTTTACCACTGAGCTGCACCCCAACCCTACACACACACACACACACACACACACACACACACACACACACAAATGGATTCCTGGATGATCTTATGCAGAGGTAGGATAGTAGAGTGCGCTCCATTGCTAATCGCTTTAGCAGTACAGTTAGCAATCACTTATATATAAACAAATACATGTCTTTAAGTCTGTATTGGAAAATCATAGGTCAGTTGCTATAAATTTGTCTGTCTGTTCTATAAGAATAACCAACAGATCTGTGCAATGATTTATAATTAAATGGCCAAAAAAAAAAAAAAAAAAAAAAACACCAATAAAAGCCACAGCTGGCTGGACCCTCTGCTGATGCACTGATAACAAAGCCTCTGTCCTGGACATGCAGGTTTCTAGACCAAACTTGCTCTTGTGCATCTGCAGGGTCACCACGGTGATGAACAAGTGGCAGCTGGACTTCTCTGTAGAATGGTGAATCGGGACCATTAGGGAACTGTAACTTACTGTTACCAAATATTGGTAAATCTGAAAAGCTCATCATATAGGTTCATAATAAGCCTGCAATCTAACATAAAAATGAGCATTTATGGGCTAGGGAGATAGCTCAGTTGGTAGAGTGTTTGCCTTGCATGCACAAAGCCCTGGGTTCAATCCCCAGCACCAAAAATAAGTAAATAAATAAAAGAGCATTTATGGAATTGTGCATCATTTGCTCATTAGAGTTACAAAAAGTTTACTGAGTCTGCATGCCCTGGCTCTTGGCCATGAGGAGCTCCCTCTTTCCTTTTACCTTGCTTGTCCTACTTAATCAGACCAAAAAAATTTTTTAAAATATTTTTTTAGTTGTCAATGGACCTTTATTTTATTTATTTATATGCAGTGCTGAGAATTAAACCCAGTGCCTCCCACATGCTAGGCAAGGGCTCTACCACTGTGCTACAACCGCAGCCACCCCCAAAACTCTTGACAGAGGTGATGCCAGGGAATTAGGGAAGCTGGTCCTCACTCTGCCTTGGCTGGCTTCATAGCCGTTACTGCCGTTGTTCCTTCAGTGACCAGCTGTTACTGAGAAGAATCTGTCAAGTGCCCTAAGTCCTCATAGGGACTGCATAATATAGTATTCAGCACAAGGTGGGTGCATGCTTTTAATATTGTTGGGGGCCTCTGCTGGGGATATTTGGGAGTCATTATAAAGTGTTTAAGAAGAGACATGACATAGGTTAGTCTTTTAAAAAGAACATTTTGATACGGACCAGACAGTGGGTGATCTTAGGAAATTTTACAATGAAGCTATAATTGCATAGGAAAAAAATATAGATATATAAATATCTATATAAGTATAAATAGAGCATTTATGGGCTGGGGATAGAGACTTATACTGAAATATTGATGGGTGGAATGTCATGGTGTTTGATATTTACTTTAAAATGCTTTGTGGGAAAACATGGCAAATGTTTACAATTGTTGTATCTAGATAAGATCACATGGGTATTTATTATACAGTTCACTCGACTTTTCAGTTTTTTAAATAATAGAAAATGTGGAGGGGCTGGGGCTATAGCTCAGTGGTAGAGCCCTTCCTTGCCTTGCATGTGTGAAGCACTGGGTTCGATCCTCAGCACCACATAAAAATAAATAAATAAATATTGTGTCCATCTACAACTAAAAAAATAGTAAAAAGAAAAAAGAAAGAAAGAAAATGTGGAGATCATCAGCAGCTGTGTTAGACCCACACTTTCTCCAGATCAGAGTGTCGCTAGTTCTGGACTTTGCCCTGCTCATGTAACCTATCAATAAGTCTTTTGGACCCATCCTATAAAACATAGCAACACTCTCCATATCCCTCCCCTACTCCTTGCATCCCCCAGCATCTGGGGGAAAGTTGATACATATAAGTGTGTGTGTGTGTGTGTGTGTACCTATTATGTGTATATAAAACATTTATTGTCTCCTGACGAAAGCAGAAGCTGCAAAATGGCAGAGATTCGTTTTGTTTTAGCAGCGAGAATTATGCTGGGTACTGGGGGTTCTCAGCAAATATTTTAATGGAATTCTTTAAAACTTAGAAATAAGTCTGTCCAGCAACCCGTTGGAGGTTGGACTGGAGGGACATGGGGAGCCAAGTCAGTGAGAAGGTGAAGGCAGCGATCCAGGTGAATGCTGAAGGGGGCGGAGTTGAAACGGGGAGCCTGCCACGGAGACGGGAGTGTAGATGGAAAGGAGTCATCTTGTCTGTTATCTTTCCTCATTCCCACAGTCCAAAGTGCTTCGGGAAAAATGGCTGCTGCAGGGTATCCCCGCCGGAACTGCCGAAGAGGAGGAAGCCAGGCGGCGGCAGTCTGAGGAGGATGAGTTCAGAGTCAAGCAGCTGGAGGATAACATCCAGAGGTAGGTGGCTTGCAGCCCTGGGACCCCAAGCTGAGGTTGGTGGTGCAGGGACCACTGCTCGCCTCTAGGGGGCCTTTCCCAGTGCTTTAGAACTACTTGGCTGCAGAGCTCATAGGTATCTCTCACTTCCGTCATGACCCAGGGTTACTGCTCAGAGTACTGAGTGCTGTATTAGGGTGCAATATGGTAAGTACAGTAGTAATACCTTCCTGGCCACTGAGGTGTTGGGAGCACCTTGCCCCTTTGCAAATTGCCCCATTTTGAGTTCTTTTATCAGTTTTTGTCTTTTTCCCCCTTGGGATCAGGCTTTCAGCAGTTATTACCCCTCCAGTGGGTCTGTTTGCATATTTGCTACAGGGAATCAATTTGAAATGGGAAAATTGTAGCCAAGGGTCTTGGGGTTGGGATGAAGAGTACATAGGGGAGGGCAAGTGAGGTTGCCTCTGTAGGTTGTGTGCCTGGGGTCCACAAGTCAACTCTGTATTGTCTACTTGCGTGGCTCCTAGGACTGGTCGCTTTCTTTATGGATTTCATCCAGGTTCTGACCATTTCATTCTGGGAGACAGGTAATTTGCCCGTGACCATTGGGCAGCCAGGAGCAAAAATGTAGGTTTGCACTTGACAGTGAACCCAAAAGACATACTTCAGCTTCTGTCTCTTTTTTGCTTAGATCCTCATGTCGCTTAAAGAGCTTTGAGAATAGGTTGGCTAAACTTTACATGTGGGGGAAATGGACCAAGAGAAAGTTTACATGTATGCACATACACACACACATATGTGTACACATGTGTATACATATACATGTTTTCTTAGAATAAAAAAGGTTAAAATGGCTAAACTGTTACCAGCCATTTGTTCCACAATATAAATAAAATTAAATATAAGAGAAAGAGTAGGTGTTATTATAGGCAGAAGAAGAAAAAAAATTGTAAAATAGGATAAAATTAGCTTTATGACCTTTTTTAAGCAAATTGGAAGTTTTACCTTGGCCTGAGCCTGAATATGTTGTCTTCATGGTCCAGTGGATGGTAAATCTTATCTGCAAACTGAGCCATGCCATATGGAGGCCAGAGTCTTAAATTGAGACTCAGTTTTGGCTAAATGACCATTGAAATGAGGTGTAATATTAGGGACAGGTTTATCATTCAGGTGGGCTTGATCATACTCAGAAAGATAAAGGAAATGTCTTTTTATCTTTGAGTCCAGAGGATAAAGAACTCACTCAGTGCATGCAGACAAATTCCTTGAGCCCTTCTGTCTCCAAGCCAGAAGGAATGGAATCACAATAGACTAAAGGGATGGGTGCTTAGGCCCAGATTCGGGGGATGTTTTAGCCCCTGTCATGACATTAGCCAAATGGCCATTGGATGTGTGCTGGGGATGAGCTGTGTTCCCAGAGCAGGGCCTCCACGGGCATCGTCTCCTGAGGACTCTCTTCCTATCTCCAAGTCAGTTTCTGCTTCCCCTGTTCTTGTATCTTTTCTGCTGGAGGCTGAATAACCCTTCTCCAAAATGGAACCAGAAGTGTTTCGGGTTTGGGATTTTTTAAAGTTTTGAAATATTTACATATACATAATGAGATATCTAGAGGATGGGACCCAACTCTGAGCCAAAATTCATTTATGTTTCATGTATACACCTCATACACATAGGCTGAAGGTAATTTTAGACAATATTTTTAATAATTTTGTGCATGACACAATTAGTGTACATTGAACCACCAGAGGTCAGGTGTGGAATTTTCCACTTGTGATGTCATCTTTGAAAATGATTCAGATGTTGGGGTATCTACAATTTTAGATCTTCAGATGAGAAATGCTCAACCTGTACAGTGTTCAACAACTTTAGTCCCAAAGGAAGAAAGGATGTACTCTCCCTCTTCCTGTAGAGAATACTCGGTCTGCTAAGACACCTGCCTATGGTGGGGCAGAGCTGACTGTAGGACTCACTGTAAACATAGGCACCCGGCAGAGCTGTAGTCTGTGGGATTGGCTGCAGACCCTGCAGGCTTCTGATTTCAGCTAAGAGCCTCTAAACTGCAGGTTGGATGTGTGGATGATTATTTTCTCTTACTATTAGGCTGCTGTTATTCTGTTTTCATGGCAACAGAAGCAAGACCTAGTCCCAGAACAGCCTATAAGTCCTTAGCTAACACAAGTTCATGGTCAAGCCCAAATCCAGGGGAGGAGACAGACAGCCAACTTTTAGTGGAAAAACATAGATCAGAAAAGGGTGAAGGATGAGGGTGGATATTTCCACCTTGATACATGATGGTGAAATGAAAACCGTTAGGGAGAACTGATCAGCATGAGGGAACTATAGAAAAGCCAGTCAATAACAAAGACCAATTGAAACGACTCACCAATACAGAAGGAAGGAAGAAAAGGACAGAGAACGAGTGGCTTTGAGATCAGTTTTAGAATTTGATCTTTATATAATGGGAATCTCAGAAACTATCTGTGGATGTGGCAGGACCACTAAATAAAGGAATTTCAAAGGAAACTTTGTTTGAAGCAAAACATTAATCTGTAGATCTTTTGGTTTGGACCTGCTGGTCTAAGTCACTTGCTAGCAATCAATTAAATATGCCGAAAGAGATATAAGCTGCTTTCAAACTACAAAGTATATTAATAGTACAGTTGTTCCCTGAAGGTATTTCAGTCCTTATTGTTGAACCAACAGTAGCTTGAAGAAACTGAAGGAAGAATAGAGAATAATAATCAAAGAACAGGGAAAATTTCCATAAGGAAAGATTAAAGGAAATTTGGGGCATTTCATTTTGGAAAAGAAAAGATGGTAGTTACCTAATGCAGAACTTCAAGTGCATCTGGGGTTTGGGCCACAAC
Source organism: Sciurus vulgaris (assembly GCF_902686455.1). NCBI lineage: Eukaryota > Metazoa > Chordata > Mammalia > Rodentia > Sciuridae > Sciurus > Sciurus vulgaris. Next base: position 66,987,667 of record NC_136476.1, read on the forward strand.
TTAACTCTTTATCTCTGGACCATTCTGAATATGATAAAGATTTCAAATAAAGCATGCAAATTTGCACTTAGACATATGTCTGTTTCCTTAGATAACCTTCAAGAAGAAAGAACATAACCACCTTCTAATTCTAAGATGCTTTTCAACCAGTAACTGCACCAGAACAGCCAGGTTCACAGACCCATTCTCTTCCAAAATGTCATTCCTACGTGGGTGTTTGCTTTGGTGTGGATAATGTTGTCTGTCTTCTAGAACTACCTTTTGTGGTTCTTGGATTTTCAGGGCAGCCCAAGAAGAAAGATAGGAGGAAAAGAGGGAGGAAGGAAAGAAGGAAGGAAGGAAGGAGGGAGGGAGGAAGGGAGGGAGGGAAGGAAAGTATAATTAAAATATTAAAGCCTGGGCATTAGAATTACCTGGGGAGCTTTTAAAACATAAGGATTCCCAGGCCTCATTCCAGAAATTTGAATTCAGTGACACTTGTAAGGAACCCCGGAATCTACGCTATTTTAAAAGAGTGCTCCAGACAATTCTGGTGTGCATTCAGGAAACTGATAACAAACAGAATAAAGAGGGGCAACCATGACCCTTAATTTCAGACTGACTGTGGGCCTCCGGCTTTGACTCAAGGATGTTTGAAACCTGCTGTGGGCACTCCTGGAGGTAAGAAGAGCTCTAGCAGAGAGCTAAGTCCTCTCCTCCACTGGCCCCACAGTGGAGTCCAGCTTCCATTTGAACTTGATGAGAAGCAGCCTTGACTTACCAGGCTAGAAATGATACAGCTCAGGAAAGCTGGTCACTCATCAAAGACCAGAAAGCTCTTATCATTTTTTTTGGAGATCTGACTGAAATTCAAAGCAGTATGTCCTTGAAGATGTGACACCAAAGAGGCTAGAAAGGGAGAAGAGAACCTGGTCACCACAGTGGACTAATAGATCATGATTCTTCTGCTCCATTTTCCCCTGGGTAATGTCAGGAGTGTATTTTTGGCTTGCTGGAAACCAGAGGTAAGAGAGGCTAAATTAGATCCAAATTGTTGAAAGCAGTTCAGTATGGTGGAACACGCCTATGATCCCAGAGGCTTGGGAGGCTGAGGCAGGAGGATTGCAAATTCAAAGCCAGCCTCCGCAAGTTAGCAAAGCCCTAAGCAACTTAGTGAGACCCTGTCTCAAAACTAAAAATAAAAAGGGCTGGGGATGTGGCTCAGTGTTTAAGCGCCCCTGTGTTCAATCCCTGGCACCAAAAACAAAACAAACAAACAAAAAAACCCAAATTGTTGAAAGCAAAATCTATATACCTTAAAACATTTTTTTTTTTAATATGTTGACATCTGTTTTATTTCCCATTGGTGGACTACCATCTTGAGAAAGTCCAAGGGATCGTCTCTGGGTCAGGCCCATCGCCAACCATTATCCCTGTCCTCAGTGTGTGTAATGGAGTCCTGGGGGCTACACACAGGCTCATAGTGATGTTCTTGGATACTTTAGCAATCAGATCCCCCACGAAACTTGTCTACTTCAAGTCCATTCCAATCAGCACATCTTGTTGCATGTCTTGTGATATTCTTCACTTAAGAGTCTATTTCTAATTTCATCAGTTTTCATCAAGCATTTAACATACAGTTTTCTTTCTTTGCATAATAACAAATGTGGAAAAAATTTGTCCCCCTCCTTTGCCCCTTGGAATTACCCCTAGTGAAGATGAGAAATCTCATGGAGTATTAAGTTAAAATGAAATGAGCAATCACAAAGCCAGGATGTTAATTCTAGCTCTGCTGGTAATTTGCTATGTGTCCTTGGGCCCAGGTCTCACTTTCTCTGATCTTAGTTTCCTCATCTCTTAGGATCTTCTAGGCCTCATGTTCTAAGGTTCTCTAATTTGAGGAGTTGGCTAGAAATCTCTTCTCTGAACAAATACCCAGTTGTTGAAGGCAGTGGTTTAAGATGCAGGTCAAAACTGGGGAAAACGTTGGCTTCTCCGGAAACAAAAGACCCATGTGTAAGGAACTGATTCACCACAAAGATGGCTGATTCATCTGAACAGCTGTCAGTTCTAAAATATGTCACATCAAATATTCATTGAATGGAATACCAAAGTCCCAGTTGTTAACCCAGAGAAGACCATGCAGCATTTTTATTCAAATTCAAGATATAAGTGGACTGGTCCATTTCTGATTCTGACTTAAGACGTCTGAGTGCTTCTGTTGGCCTCTGGTGAATATCGGAATTCACTCAATCTTCTACATTATTAAGAGGCTCACAGCAGAAGATAGGTGACATAGGCATACATGTGTGTGTTATTTTATGGAATTTGGTCACTCACAACTGTTCTAGAAAAATCAACCCCTGAAATCACAGAAGACACTGCTTGGCATTCATTGTGTTCTTGGCACTTGCTATTTTTAACTCCACAATGTGTTCTTCTTTCACAGCAGGGAGTGGAGCAATCCAGGCTGGCACCCCATATCTGTGCACTCCCCGCCTGAGTCCCCACCCCACTCTCAGTCAATTTGGCAATACAACCTCCTTGTAGTTTCCATTTTTCCTCTATCAAAATGAAACTATGTGTACTGTATACACTATAAACTGTACAGTGATATCACTGTACTGGCTGATATTTATTAGTCTCTTATTCTGTACTGGGTACTGGCCTAGATACTTTGCCTCCATTTAATTCATTAATGGGAAGCCTCATCACCCTCCCCTGAGGTGGGGGTTGATGATGATTATGGCAAATGTGAAATGTGGGAGGAGCCCCTCTTAACCCCAATAATAAGTAAAAGAACAAGTATTTGAACTCAGTTTTGTCTAATTCCAAAGCACATTCTCAAAACACCCAACAGATGTTATTTCAAGCTAAAATGTTTGGGGACCTGTGATATTCAGTGAAATGACACTAGTGTTCACTCCCTGGTCCCTACTAATGCCTCTTCCTGAAGCAGTGCAGCATAGGCACCATGACCTGGGAGGTAGAAGCATCAGCCTATTGTGGTTGTCTTCATGACTGGTGAGACTGCCTCCTTCAGGTTCTTTTAGGAAATGCAGGTTCCATTTTTAGGTTTGGTTCCCTTCTGTCTCTTTCCAAAGCCAAATATATTTTCTTGGCTGGATGCAGCCTGAGTCTCTCCAGGAGACTGTGTGCGGCCATGTGAAGAACTCCCAGCATAGCCCACAATGAGGAACCTGGACCTCAGAGTTGGACTAAGCTTGGTTTGGGTCCTAGTTTGATCTTGAACAAGCCGTAGAAGTTGATTTTCTCCACCTGTGCAGTGGGTTGCACAGTGAACACTTTGCAGTCTTACCATGATGTGCATCTGTGAAGCACCAAGTAAGAGCAGTGCTGCTGCTGTTTTGTCCCTACATCCCTTTAGGGCAAGTTTTCTCAGTAGCAGTACTATTGATGTCTTGGGCCCACTAATTATTTGTTGTGGAGCTCTCTTGTGCATGGCAAGCTGTTTAGTAGCATCCATAGGCTCTACCCCCTAGTTTCCAGTAGCACCTCTCCCACCCTCAGTCATGATAATAAAAAATGTCTCCAGACAATACTGAATATCCTCTGGGGAACAAAATCGTTCCTGACTGGGAACCACTGCTCTAAAGCCTGTTTGTAACAGGTGTTGATGTTAAGATGAAAATCTCACCATCGAGTAGTGAAATACAGAACCCTAAAAAGGTTTGTGAAGATAACATTTGTGATTCTTAGTGCAGAATGACAGTGTTTCATCTGCTTGAAAACATAAGGCTTCTCAGACAGCACCAAGGCATGGAAGTCAACTCTGAATTGAAAAGGAATGGTCGCTTTTTTTTTTTGCATCCAATGTTGTGCTCATTTTGCAAAGGCAGTAATTTTATGACAGCTCATAAAACCATAGACTCTTAGAGTATGCATAGCTGAGACAGTTATCAGATCAACTCCCCTCTGAAGCTTGAATTTGTAACAAACCCAGTGAGTGGGAGGCTGTCTCTCTCTGAAGGTTGAAAGTGAAAGGAAACTCACTTATTTGCAAAGTAAAACTCAAGTCCATATCAGAACAACTCTCGTTATTCCAGGATCCTCCTTTGGGAGGAAAGTTTTGTTCCCTGCACTTTCCACCCTCCCTCTGGTCTCTACCCCACCCTCCTGGGACCACACTGAAAAGCCCCTTTTACAGTTCATAGGCTGTAAAAATCTGGATGTATGTGGTTTGTGGTCAGCTTTGGAAACTGGCACAGCTCAGGAAGGAAGCACTCTTAATCTGCACTTGGGCAGTTCATCATTGCATGTCTATTTCTTGGTGAGAGTAGTAGGCCTGTCACATAGAGCCCAACCACTGTGCCTCACTTGGGGTTTGTTGGATGCATTATAATTACCTTGTTTGGTTTGGTGAATTGGCATACTGTCTAGAACTATGGAAATAGTAGGATTTCATAGATAAACCAAGCCCATGTAAGAGCCATAATTGGGAAATGTGTGCATTTTCCTGTCCTGGGAACAGTTGCTACAATTGAAGCAATTATTCAGAGTCAACTTTTTAGCATCTGGTTCCAGGCTTTGGGGCCTATGTTTACCATGCCCCAAGTCTCACCTCTACAAACAGCTTTGAAAATAACACTTTTCCAATTTAAAAAGTATAGCCCCTCTAACTTGTAATGTGGTCATTTCTAACCCCTCTACATTCTTGATAGAATGAAAACGTTGTGCTTCGTGTTGATACTCTCTTTTTTAGTTTTCACTAACTGTGCCTCCTGAACATGGTGGATGAGATAGTGTGTTAGTCAGTTTTCTCTTGCTATAATAAAATACTTGAGGCTGGGTACTTCATAAAATTTGTTTACTTTGCAGGTTTAGAGGTAGAAAATCCAAACAACATAGCACCAGCTCTGGTTAGGGCTTCCCAACTACATCACATCATGGTGGAAGGCATTATGACAGGTAGCATGTGCAGGAGGGAGAGATCACATGGTGAGACAGGAAGCCAGAGAGTGATCACCGGTGAGGCTCAGTCTCTTATAACAACTTGCCTTTAGAAGAACTAACATAGGGTTTCACATAAATGAGTTCAGTCCCTTCCAAGTACAGTGTCCCCAATCACTTAAAATACCTTCCTTAGGCCCCCCTTTTTCTCTTTCCATCTTTTTTATTGGCACATTATAGTTTACATAATGACGGGATTTATTGTTATGTATTTGTACATGCACACAATAGAACAATCCACTTTGTAGGCCCCACCCCTTAAAGGTCTCAGCACCCCTCAATATTGTCATTCTAGGAAACCTAGCTTCAGACACATGGACCCTTGAGGGACATACCACAGCAGATGGTCTCTCAGTCCTTTCCAATGATGCTACAACATGGAAGTCTTATAGTTGGGTCTGGTGGCTGAAGTCTAGTGTCCATGGGAGGCCAATGCAGGCTTTGAAAGAGAGCAGACCTGCTGGCAGGCAACCTGGTGTCTCCACTAAAAAGGTCCAGAGTCAGGTTGTTCTCTTGAGTGCAGCTGTTCTCACTGTGCATTCCCCAGTGGGACCCAAGACTGCTCAAGGCTATCATACCAAGGCCAGCCTCTTCTTGGCTTCCCACTTTCTCCTTCATCTGAGAAACTTGGAGTTCTCCAGGACGGCAAGGGAGACACAGATGCACCATCCGCTTCCAATGCAGGATTCCAGTTCCTTAGCAAGCTCATGCAAGGATGCTAGAAGAAGCACCCCTTCTTCTCCTACTCCAAGAGCAACTTCAGATACTGAGGATTCTTTGGCCTTCCCACCCAAAACTACAAACCTTACCAGTGGAGAAATTCAGGCCAGGTGAGAGGAAAGGTGAATTAGACTTGGCACAGATTTAACAGGAAGGCATTGCCTACATCCTAGGACCCAACTCTTTTTGAGAAACCGTTTTTAGCATACCTGCAGTGCATGTTTAGTTGCATTTGCAAAATGAAATGTTAAAGCATGGAGGCCTGAGTGTGACTCACCCAGAGCCACAGGTGGAATGGGGAGACCACTTGCCTCCTGCTGACCAGAGGCATCTCCCTCCCCACTGCCAAAGCTCTTCAGCTCCTTTGAAACAGAATCTCTATGGAATAAAACCCAGTCCAGGAATCCTAGAGGCGCATGCTTGTTCTTCCCATGTTGAAAGGCAAAGGGAAGAAGTGAATAATGTCTGAATATTGCTGGTGCACAGAGTACTGTGAGTTACGGGGACACTTCAGCCAGCAAAGAATGTCACTGTTGCCATGCTGGGTGATATGAGAGTTGCCACTTTAGCCAGATTCTACCTGGATGGACCAGGCATCTCTAAATACCAGTGGCATTTGGCCTTTCTGGATGGGCCATGTGGCTCCTTTGTGCAAGTTAGAAAATGCAGCTCACATGGGGGCCACTGCTTGGAAAGACCCCTGCTTGCTCTTCAGCGTCCCTTGCTCCCTCAGCCAGCATCCTTGGGTAGCGATGGTTTGGACAAGCATGCGCAGTGGCCCTGCCCACTTCCTCATCTCCGCTGGCCTCCTTGTTGGTCATTAAGAATGCATCCCACCCCATTCTTAACTAGCCTGAGGTAAGACCTGAGGAGATGGAGATGTGGCTTTTCTACAGGTCACTAGGGACACAGACAAGTAACCCATCAATTAGGAAATGGTGGGCGAGTTCCTTTGATGGAAGTGAGAAGGGCCCCTGAAGGGCACTTACGCTGAGGTTAGGAGTTCAAGCGCGGCTTGCTGGAGGCCTGAGGAGAGCGTGTGTCTGAGCTGTTAGGCAGAAGCCTTTTCTTTTTCATGACGTGACATCACATTACGTTCTGTTCATCCCTGGAGTCCAGAAGAGCAAGAATTCTTTGGGTCACTGTACAGTTTACTGAGGCTGCTGTAACAAATTCCCACCAGCTGGTGCCTTACAACAGGAGAATTGCATTCTTTCACAGTTCTGGAGACTGAGAGTCCAAAGCCGGTGTCAGCAGGGCTGTGCTCCCTCTCTGGGCTCCTGGCCTCTCCCACTTCTGGTCACTTCTGGCATCCTGTGGCTTGGGGCTGTATCACTCCAGTCTCTGCATCATCTCCTTTCTCTTTAAGATCCTTGTCATTGGATTTGGAGATCTCCAGATAATCCAAGGCAGTCTTTTCTTGAGATTCTTAAATTAATTACATCTGTAAAGACCTTTTTTTTGTCCAAATAAAGTTGTAGTCACCAGTACCAGGGGTGAGAATGTGGGTATAGTTTCCCTTTTTATTGGGGGTCGGGGAGAGCAACATCAACACACTCAAGCTCCTAGACCGTTGGCACCAGTTGGTGCTCAATAAATGTTTTTAAATTTAATTGGTCCACGTTACCCTTAGGTAGTCCATAGAATTGCCGTTAGGTTAAAAAAAAAAAACTCCATTATTTACATCCAGTATGGGGCTCTGGTTAAGGGTGTGAGCTTCAGCCTGATGCTTCCTGGGGTCAAGTCCAGGGTCTCCATTTGCACCTGTGTGATCTTAAGTGAGTCCTTTAGCTTCTCCCTAGTTTCTTCTTCCATGAAAAAGAAGACAGTAGGTCTGAGGTGTAGGTCGGTGGTAGAGCACCTGCTTAGCATGCAGGGGGCCCTGGGTTCAATCCTCGGCACCAAATAAAGACAATTATAATGAGATCAGCTTTATCAGGTAGTGATAAGTCAGTATGTGCAACGTGCGAAGAAGAGGTCTTAGCTTTTATTATTAGGATTAAAATGACGCAGCAGTGCACAATAGGTACATAACCCACCATTGATTTTGCCAGAATCCCTCTCCACTTCAGAAACAGCTGCGAGAGACGCCACTGCCCTTAGCTTAGCACTCCACACCCAGAGTCCCTGGAGGCAGGTGCAGAGGTCCGGGGCCACCTGTGAAGCACGGGTCCTCACCCCCGTGGTAGTGCAGGGCTGAAAGAGGGCAGCAGCAGCCTCATGGCTCCAGATGGCTCCCAGCGTCCCTCCTGCGATGGGACGGCACCTCTTTTACCCCAAGGCCATCAGCAGGAACCTCAGGGCTGCTCACCCCTGAGTGGCAAGTTGATGTCACTGTGTTGCTGAAGTGTGTCAGGGGACCCAGCCCACTGAATAGGGAAGAGGCAGGTGGGTGCTGACACCCTCAAGTGGTGAGTGCCACATGTCGTGAGCTGAGTGCCAGTATCGGTCTGCGATGGATCAGAACAAAGACTGACCCAGAACGCTTAAGAGCACTGCCTCAAACCAGAGGGTGGGAAGACAGATGTGTGCCTCTAAATTACGTGTTCCCCTAAATGTTAAAATATTGTCATTGCCATTGTTTTGATCCACTCTATCTTTAGATCTAGGGGGAAAAAAATTACTTGGAGAATCTTTCCACTTAACCTCTCTCCATACTCGTCGTCCTAAAGGTGAAGAACCTGAGCCAGGACAGCCCACAGGACCCCGAGAACGGCCCCACCAGCCACGATCCTCCTGGAACTACCCGCCCGTCCTCAGTGTTCTTTCAGAGTCATGGTTCCTTCTCTGTAGCAAATGCCAAAGAACGTCTCAGCTCCTGAGAGGAAAACCACGAATTCCAAATGAGTGCCTCCGAATGATTGGTCTGAGCAGCTGTTTCAAAAATACAGCCTGGGGCATCTCATCCCCGCATCCAGGCTGTTCTGCCAGTGCTGGGTCTGCTGTGTTAGGCAAGGCATGGGAACCTGAGACACCAGCACTTAATATTAGCTGCACAGATGTCTTGGTTTGTGATCTTGAGAAAATCTGTTTACTGTCCCAGCTGAATCTGTAAATAGGAACAAAAACAAGATTTGCTCTCCCTGGGGACATCCTAAGAATTTTTGTCAGACTACAAGAGGAGGCCTGGAGAGATAATTTGGTTTGGGAAAGCAGAAGTAAAACTTGGCTCTTCATTCTGTAAGACCCCCACGCTTAAAAATGTACCCAGGGGCTTGTGCCGCCCTCTGCCTCAGGTGGAACTGTGCTTACACCTTTTCCGAGTGAGGCCATTTCTCTAGTTTTCAAGAAGAGAAGATTCTACAACAGGGTGTCATTTCTTTTATCCTGTACCATTACAGTATTAATGGAGTCATGGAGTGGGGGCTGGAAGGAAGCTGGCTTCCTCAAGGCACTCTCCCTACAGGTGGTGAGCCAGAAGGGACATCCTCGTATAGCAGGGACAGCAACCCTTAAATTCCAAGTGCATCCTGTGGCCAGTGGGCTCAGATGCGGCTCTGATACTAAGATGCTCCTCAGCTTCTCTGCAGTGGGTAAACTCTCACTGGCTTTCACATATTCTAACTGGAATTTTCTCCATACATCTTTTGCTTCACTCAGTATAATCAACCCCAGGTTTCTTTTAGCCTGTCCTTGGATATGAATCTCATGCTAGATATAGAATTCTAGTAACAGGAAAATGTGGATTTTCCCACAAAGTTTCAGTACCCACCTCCACATTTTAGCAGGGAGAATGGAGGCCAACCTGGCCTGATTATTATAGGGATAATCATTCTTCACTGCTTTCATTATCCTTGAATTATCCTTGAATTATCCAAGATTTTGTGCCTCTATTTCCTCATCTGTGAAATGGAAATAACCATAGTATGTACTTAGAGGACCATTGTAGGGAGCATATGAGTTAAACCATGGAAGTTACTTAATGCAAAGTCTAAAGTGATGAGAGATGCTGAGATCTCTCATGACTTAAACCTGCTTCTGCTTCAAGCAAATGGAATGATCCTCAGGCCAATTTTTTCACTACTTATTAGAAAGGGGTTTAATGAAATTCTGAAATGTTTCAAATCATATTCCTTTGTTCAGCATTAAAAAATGAGTGTAGATATATGGCGTTTGGAGGGTGAAGATGATTTGTTACCATTTTTAAAATGATCTTTGTTTCTCACACTGTTCATCTCCTCTCCAAGATTCTCACAGCATGGGCTGGGGATGTGGTGCGGTGGTAGAACACTCGCCTTGCATGTGCAAGGTCCTGTATTCAATCTACAGCACTCAAAAAAAAAAAAAAAAAAAAAAAAAAAAAATTCCATTGCATCTAGTGCTAGACAGCGGGTGAGGGAAGCCCACCTTCTGTATAGAGTCAAGGTCATTTAACCACTGGAGAGTGAGGATTTTCAATAAAATAAATTATAGGTAATCACATTTACAAGCCAAGGAGACATGATTTAATAAGGAAAAATAATTTACGTAAGTGCTCTGTGAAATCTGTGAGTTTCTTTATGCTCTTGAGAATTAATAAGCATATCCTTTTTAAAAAAGAAAGAATTTTAACAAAAGTCACCTAAAAGCAATGACACCCTGCTTCCTTAAAACAATCGTACCACTCAGGTCGACCCCAGCCAGAGCAGTGTCAAGGTCAAGTTCCCGACCTTGCAAGTGCAGGTACAACTTCATCATGCATACGCTTGTGCACCCACCCTCCTGTTCTCCTAGATGTTCTCTCCAGACCATCTACAGATTAGGAGACATCCCAAAAAAAGACCTCTCTCTCAACATTTTTCAGAGTGCTCAATTCATAGTCCTGCTTTTATATGTGATAGAAACAAACCTCACCTGGGCTAGTTCATATTCACACTCATAGGCGTTGAATGTCCTTTAGTTGGACCTCTTCACCATTGCTTGTGGAATTGCTGTCCCTTTTACAAATCAATCTCAAGGTTAGGAATCCCGGTAAGAACAAAGCTGTATTTTGTGAAGATCATAGCAACATCTGACTCTGGAGAGGCCATTTGTTAAACAACAACAAGAACAACAACAAACTGTTTCCATCCTCAAGACAGACTCCACTGACTCCATGCCCATCTTCTCCAGCCCTCCTTTCTCCTCCCTTCGCCCCACAAAGCTTGGAGCAGTTGTCTCCGCTCAGCAGTTCCACCTCGCATTCACCGTCCCAGGCGTCACTAACCCTACTACCCAAGCAGTGGCTGGTTAGGGGCTAAGCTCAGCGGAGACTTTCTGGTCCTTATGTGAGTTGACTGTTGAATCACAGAGCCGCTGAACGCTCCGTTTCTTCATGCAACACTCGCCGTGGTTGACTTGATGTCACACTGCCCTTGACTTCTGTCTCCTCTTCCTTGTTCCATCCTTGAAATGCTGGCCCTCCGCGTCCTGTCTTTCTTTCCACTTCCCACGCTCCATCTGAGCATGACGCTGTTCCTGTGGCGCCTTCAGTGTAAACATTCTTCCGTCCCTGTTTTCTCTCTCAACTACACATACAGCCACCTGCCCCCAACTGTTGACTGCCATCTGAGTGTCCCCCAAACACCTAAGCACAACACTCCAGAAGCTGAGCTCTTTCCCTTCTCTCATGGGTTCCTTGTCTTTGGTTTGTAAGCTCGTTGAGGTGTCACTGTGCCCCCAGTTGTTCAAGTCTAAAACCGGGGCACTGTCCTCGATTCTTCTGCCCTGCGAGCCGCCCCACCTAGTCACTTGTGTTTATCACACAGGTTTCTTGAAACCTCCCACTCTCTCCTTCCCACTGCCGTGGCGCTGGTCCAGCCTATCGTTACCTTTTGTGTGGATTGTTGCAAGGCCGCTCACCTGGCCTCCCTCTCTTAGCCTCGTGTCTTTCTAACTCAAACTCTACCCAGCCCCCAGGAACAGCTTCCAAACCTTTCGTCTGATTTTGTCACTCTTTAGCTGAAACCCATCCTCTGTTCTCCTTGGATTATAAGATAAAGTCTCAGCTCCCTTCTGTGACTTAGAAAGCTATTCAAGATATGGCATCTGCTGACTTGTGTGACCTTATCTTCCTTAACTGCATCCTGCCATCACCGACCCCCCCTAGTAACTACCTGCACTTTTTGGATACACCTGTGTGTCCTGTTCTTCAGACCCATGTCCCTTCTAGGAAGGTTCATCGGCTCCTCTCTGTTCGGTTAACTCCCTCAGGCCTCTGTTAAGACACTGCTAAGATCCTGCTTTCCCTGAGCCCCAGTGTTTTGTTGTTGTTATGGTTTTTGTGTTTTGTTTTGCTTTTTGGTACTGGGGATTGAACCCAGGGGTACTTAACCACTGAGTCACATCCCCAGCCCTTTTTCTTTTTTCTTTTGAGATAGTCTCACCGAGTTGCTGACACTGACCTTGAACTTGTGATGCTCCTGCCTCACCGTCTGAGTTGCTGGGATTGCAGGCATGCACCACCACACCCGGCAGTGAGCCCCAGTGTTTTAATGTTCCACATGGGCAATTTTAGCCTAAAACATGGGGTGTCACAGCACATAGGAAATTGTTTCTCTTTCTTTTCTCCTCTAGCCTCAGCTCCCTGGGGCCAAGGAAAGTAAAGAATTCACCTATGTATTCTCAAATCCTTGTACACTGCCTGACTGTGAGGGCTTTCTTGCATATTTACAAGAAAAAGGAAGAAAAGAACGAGTAGAGGTGACATACCCACAGTTTCTCTGAGTATGAATGTTGGCAAGATTTCCCTGCATAGATATTTCCCACCAAATATTGGGCTTTTGTCTCCATTACTCTAACTGTCATGTAATCATGATACAAACTAATGGAAGGAGATTCTTTCCTTGACATGGCTTTCATTTGCCCAGAAGTATGGACAAGTATTGCCACAAACCAGCCATCCACACTTACAACTTATTGCTCTGAAGTGACTGATAGACATTCATTTGGATCAGGATTATTAAATAAGTGTCCACTGGACATCATGCATGTGACTAGATACTGGGTTACAGAGGTTAAACTCTTTTCCTCTGCTCTTCTGGCGAACAACCTGGCATCCAGTGAATGGAGTATGCATACAGCAGGTGCTGACTGATGTCCTACCTGTTCTCAAGGAAGAAAATTCAGAGAAAGGAAGGATCATTGAGGACCTTGGGATTTAGGTTTTATCCCAGTGGGGTTTGACTGAGGTTAACCTTTGAAAGAGTTACTCACTTGTGTTGAAGACCAAGCTAACTTAGGTAGGCTGAGTTGGAAATGAGAGTCATTGCTCTCAACAGACCTGTAATCTAATCCACCCAGCAATTATGGGAGACAGCTCTTCACAGACTTCAGTTTTTAGAGGTCTCCTAAAGCTTCTGGACTTTATATTTCTATTGCATGTGCATCCCATCGTTTAATGTTAGATGGTTCCTTTCCAAGAAAAATTTCTTGCCACTAAGAGAGTTAACTGTCAAAGACAGTGTACTCTGGTCCCCACCCAGAAGATTAATACCTGAATGCTTTAAAACAGTGATGGGGAAAACAAAAACAAACAAACAAAAAATGGTGATGGACCCATTCCAAAAAGATTTAAAAAAATAAATAAAATAAGGCCAGGGATATAGCTCAGTTGGTAGAGAGCTTGCCCCACAAGCACAAGGCCCTGGGTTCAAATCCCCAGCACCAAAAAAAAAAAAAAAAATACTGAGTCAAGTCAATTGGAAGGAAATTTCAGGTTCATAGGAAATGAACTATGAAGGCCGTGCTGGGGCCTGAGCTGAATGGTTGTCACTGGAACAAATTTACACAGATGTCATTAGATGGAACCAGAATGGAAAATGAAAGCCCTTCCTGGACCACGGTGTGGCTGTGGCTCCTTGCCGCCTCCAGCAGGATCCTGTCTCTAGAGCCGGACTTGACTTACTGGATGAGGCCATCGTGAGGAAACTGTGGCCACATGGGTGTTGGAACAGAGCTTAACTGGCAGTGCCAGAAGTTTGCCATGGAGGCTTCATGGAGACCAAGCTCATTTGGCTCTTCCCAGCTCAACCACCTGTTGCAAACAGCTGACGGGACTAAGCTCCCCTTGGCTGTCACCATCTCTGGTATGTTAGCTCTTCTTGGAAAGGGAGGGGAGCACGGAGACAGAGAGACAAGGAACAGCAGATCACTGCTCTCATGGAGTCACGTCCTCCATCAGCAGCAACAGCCCAGGCACGGCCAGCCGTGGAGTGGTCCTTCTTCCCAGGTTCTGCTGTTCTGGGATAATCTCAGGCCTAATCACAGAAGTAACTCTGGAGAAGAGACCAGAGTAGCGCATGGAAACCAGATCGTGGAGGGCTTTGAATGCTAATGGGAGGGACTTAGAACTTCTCCTAGAGGCCGTGGAGCACTATTAAGAGTTTTAGAGCTGTAATAAATGCAGTGGTGAAAGTAGGTTCCATGCTCCAGTTAGAGCAAGAGGGAGGGAGAGAATTCAAAGGAGACAATGAACCAGCTGGGCAGGTTGAACGTGGCACAGCTGAGGAAGACAGTCTACCAATCCAGGGTACCAGGAGATGAAGAAAAACAGGTCATTCAGAAATCCAAGGTCACAGGGCATGGCGGCGCCACAGGCCTATAATCCCAGCAATCTGGGAGACTGAGGCAGAAGGATCACAAGTTCAAGGTCAGCCTGGGCAATTTAGGGAGACTAATTCTAGGCCTGCTTAATTGTGTCTTCTCTTCTTTTTAATCTCAGCAATATCTTGGGCCATACAGGACTTCTACCATGGATTAGAGGGTCTTCATCCCCAGTAGTTCCCAAAGGCTAAACAAGGTCTTAATGTAAATGCAGTATTGTTACCAGAGTCCCAGGCCAGAACTCTGATTCTGGGGGGTTCCAGCAAACCATGTTCAGCCACTCATCCCAAAAAACAAGCCGAGAAAAAAAACCAAAAAAAACAAAAAAAGGTGAGGTCCAGAAAAGGAACATTAATCAGATGGCCATATTGGGAAGGCGAAGTGAGATCTAGTGTCTCAGCCCTGTCTTCATGTGCTGCCATGAGCTTTGGAGGAAGAATGGCGGCAGGGAATGAGAGGTATACATAAGTAAGTGGTCTGTGAAAGGACATCTGCTTAGGGGGCTGGTCGCATTGTGGGGTGATCTGCCTAAAGGGCTCCACTGTTCCTGGAAGGTGTAGGGTGATGACTGGAGGCTTCTGGGACCCACTCCCCCAGTCTGAAACAGGATGCTGTAAGTATCCCTACAAACTTGCCTTAGTCTTGAAGGGGGACAAGATAGGTAGGTAAAGTTAGGGCTAAGAAACCTTATATTATAGGTTTTTAGGTGAATATTCCTTAAATTATTAACATGCCTACATACAGAGCTAAGCATGTTCCAAAGTTTTAGGTAATAAAGGAGACAGATACAAAATGAAAGCAGAGATATCAAGCTTTATCCTGGTTTTAGTTACCCATTGGGCATCTGTAGGTCTAAGTAAAGAGTCACTGCTGTTAGCAAAGGCAGCTTTTCTAAGTCTCTGTTACAGTATCAGAATGTGGTTTTCAGCACCAGCCTGACCTCCCTCTGAATTTTAGCTCCACACCTTATTAACTGCAGGAGACCTTGGGCAAGCTGCTTAACCCATTTTCAAAACAGGAATCAATGATGTGCATCTCATTTGTCTGTGAAAGCTTAATTTAGTTAATGTCTGTAGGGGGTCTAATCAATGCTTAACATAGAGTGTGTTCACTCACTCTGTTGGTTTCCTTTTGTTTTTCTCTCCTCGCTCACCATACAGCTCGTCCTCTGTGGATCCTGTTTCTCTCTGGCCAGAGGCAGAGGCTTCATGGGAGAGATGTGATCAGAACAGCTACATGCTCTCATTGTGTAGTCAGTTCAGTTGCCCTTCATTTGACATTCCTTTGGGCCCCGGAAAGGCAATGCAGTAAACCGTGATTTTAATGCAGTGAAGTAGCTCGATACCCAGGGAAGCTGCTTGTCCATTGTCAGGTGGGCCAGGCCACCAATGACTTCCTTTATAGTGGTTGTTTCTTTTGAGTTCAGTTCTTTTACAGTTGGAGTGCATTTATGAACTTGTTTAGCTCCTCAGCCACTTCTCAGCACTCAGAGCAGAGGACCCCACAGCCACATTGCAAAACCTGTCTGTTCCCAGAGATTGAGTATGCTCTCAGCCCTGGCTGGACTTTGGAAATCCAAAGATGCATAGGACCCATTCATGCTCCAGGAGGAACTCCCTGTTCATGAGGGGACATGGGGACTCTAGTCCAGATGGGAGGAGAGCATAGGGAGGCAAGTGTACACACCCTTGGATGCAGGTCCCCCTCCGTCCCCCAGGCATCCAGGTCGACTTCATGCAAGTTTGTGCTCGGTGCTGTGGTTGCAGAGATAACAGACACCCCAGCTCTGCACTGGAGTCTCCTAGACTTCACGAACCTCTTCTTGTGCTTGACATCACAAGCCAGTGGTCACTCCTGGTCCAGGTCACTGGGTTCCCAGACATAGAGAGCTGCCCCTGAAGCAAAAGGCCAGGCACACATTGTTCTGGAGAAGCATGCTGAGTCAGTTTCTGGGAGGAGGGGGCTGAGTGGGAGCACATCCTGCAGGGAGGAGCCCCGAGCCATGGGGTCCCTGTCAGCACTGGATGGGGAGTGTTGTGTGTGTCAGAAGGTGTTGGGTCATTGGCTGGGTGGTTCACTATTGCCTTTGTGTAGCCTATGTAGACAAGTGACCCCTGTAAAGGCAATATCTTCAGTGAAGATGGTGCACCTACTCCCAGGCTCACTTTACAAAGGCTCAACCCTCAGGGGCCCTCTCAGCCAGTTTGTCCCGAAGTTACAGAGCACATCACAAATCAGGTTTACTGGCTACACGGCTCAGCTGGAGGCTTCTGTACACAATGCATTAATCCTGTGAGAATGGGTCTACGAAGTGTTTAGGGCTGTGGACATTTTAATATTGATATAATGAACTTTCTCCTCCCAAGGAACCAACCACACAATACCAAATTTGCAGAATGACAGCCATTGCAACCAGACACTACCCAAATCCCCAGTCCCTCCCTTTGTGAAGTGACTTTACCTGCCACTAGATGGCTCCCCAAGTGAACATAAACCTTTCTTGCACAGAGAATTTTAATCAGATTTTCTGGATCAATTTTCTGAATTACTTTAACATGTAGAAGGACACACAATCTTAATTTTTATGGTTCTTGAAACCAATAATCAGTTCTTTAATGATTCTTTAAGCATTCAAAAGATGGAATTTATTCACATTCTCTGGAAA
Organism: Sciurus vulgaris; assembly: GCF_902686455.1. NCBI lineage: Eukaryota > Metazoa > Chordata > Mammalia > Rodentia > Sciuridae > Sciurus > Sciurus vulgaris. The sequence continues at coordinate 67,004,564 of NC_136476.1, forward strand.
ATTGTTTTAACATAAGAGTCTGTAGGTGTTCCTGAGTCTTCCCAGCCACTTCCCAATCCTCTTTCAGGATTAAGAAGATGAATTTGAATTTATTTTATTATTTATTTCATTAAATCATTTGTTTGTCCTGTGAAGTAATGCATGCAGTATTTAACATTCTAGTCTTTAATTTTTTAACTTCCTTTGTTTTGTTTTGCTTTGTTGGTACTGGGGATTGAACCCAGGGGAACTTAACCACTGAACTACATCCCCAACCCTATTTTATATTTTATTTAGAGACAGAGTCCTACTGAGTTGCTTGCTAAGTAGCTAAGGCTGACTTTCAATTTGCAATTCTCCTGCCTCTGCCTCCCCAGCTTCTGGGATTACAGGAGTGCACCACTGCACCTGGCTTTGTGTGTGTGTGTGTGTGTGTGTGTGTGTGTGTGTGAGAACTGAAAGGGAAGGAGGAACAAACATTTAAGTGCGTTTAGTCCATGGCAGGCAGCATTCTGAGATATTTTAAATATACACTCAATCTTCATAATTTTACAGTTATTCTTCCATATGCATCATTGTAACCATTGTGTAATAGGAAAAGGAGGAAGAAGCTGACCTCAGTGTCCAACCAGGAAGAGGCAGAGCTGTGTTCAAAACTCAGATGAGTCGAACTCCTCCTGCGTGTGACCTGTTGGCAGGATTCCCTGTTGCTTCCACTAGGCTAAAACAATCAAAAAGGCTTAACACAAATCAGATTGTAGCATAAAAGGTATTTGGACTCTCATTTCTCTCTCTTTTTTTTCCTCTCAATATTCTTCTCAATAACACAGGAATAAAACAATTCCTAATTGTTGTGAAAGTCCATTGTGAATTCTAAAGCATTGTGCAAATATTTGCCATTATTGTTATTAGTTTTAGTACTACTACTAGTAGTGGTATAGTTTGGATTTCATGGAAATATGAGGATTCTCATATGTGTCCTGGAAATTTGCAATCATTTATTTGTTCACACAAAATCATTTATTGCTGGTCCCAGGTCATAGCCTCAGCATGGGACATCCCACACTGAAGTTTCTGTCCTAGTTCCAAACTAAGTCTAGCCTGAATTGGACTCTGATGGTCAAAGATAGTGGTGAGGTGTCCTTGTGCTTTCAGCTGGTAATTCTCCTTTAGTCTCAGGATCCAGAAATTATAAATATGATAGGGCAACTTCAGGGGTGGAACCCCTGCTGAATATGGAGATGCCCAGTGCTCATTTTGTGCAAGCCAAACTAGCAGGAAGAGGCAGGTCATTTTTTAAAAGAATGATTTTGACCATCCCTAGTCTGAAAATCTGGAATCTCAAGTGCTCCAAAATCTCTTTTTGAATGCTGACCTAATGCCACAAGTGGGAGATTTTATACCATTGGACTTTGTTTCATGCACAAAATTATTTAATTTTCAAAAATTACCTTCAGGCTATATGTATATGGTATGTATCTCATTATGCATATGCAAATATTTCAAAATTTTAAAAAATCTGAAATCCTAAACACTTCTGGTGGTCCCAAGCACTTCAGAAAAGGGGTACTCAACCTGTCTCTAAGATTTACATTTTAAATGGCCTATCAGAACATCTCTTTGGGGGCTGGGGAGATAGCTCAGTTGGTAGAGTGCTTGCAAGCACAAGGCCTTGGGTTCGATCCCCAGCACCACAAAAAAAAAAAAAAAAAAAAAAAAAAAAAAAAAAATCTCTTTGACAAAGGGTCTCAATTAAAAGTGCAAATCTCAATAAATTTTGAGTGACACTCTTTTTCTTTGGATCCAATGTAAGCCACTAACATGTTGTTAAAAGCTTCTCTAATTTCACCTTACCCTTTGGCTTTGATCCCTACCTAGGAATTATTTTGTACCTAGAAGTTTCCCTTGGAAGACTCCTGGGAAATTCTCTTACAGGGCTCTTTGGGCTGGAAACCTCTTGTAGAAACTGATGTAGAATTCTACATCATTCTCAGCACAATATTCTCAACATAATAGCTGTTACTATGAATCCAGGTACCTTTCTTACTGAATAAGGGTAAAGTTTATAAGGATAAAGTTCTCCAGAGAATATTTTAAACTTTATCTTTAGTTTCTAAAGTTTTTTGCCTAATAACTCTGTAAAAAATGTAGTGGGACAGTGGCAGCCTGGATTCTTCCACTGAGGCCATTCCATATCTGGAGCTGTGCAGCCTCCAAACCACAAGGGAGCGCCCATGAGCCAGAGCCAGGATGTTACTGCTTCTGCCTCAAAGCCAGTCCCTGGAAAAGGATCCGTTAGGGCCTTCTCATTGGCTTTTTTTTTTTTTTTTTTTTTTTTTTTTTAAACTGGGGATTGAATCCAGAGGCTCTTAACCACTGAGCCACATCCTAGCCCTTTTTCTATTTTATTTTGATACAGGGTCTCACCACGTTGCTTAGGGCCTTGCTAAATTGCTGAGGCTGGCTTTGAACTCACGATCCTCCTGCCTCAGCCTCCAGAGTCTCTGGGATTACAGGCATGGGCCATTGCGCCCAGGCGTCACTGACATTTTAAAGACAGAATGTCTTCTTGTGAAAGAATGGCAGGGGAATGGAGAGAGGCTCTGTTGCTTGTGCTAAGGGGAAACCAACACCACAGGGCTGTGATGTGCAGCATTGGATGCTGACTCAGCCTCTTGACTCTAAGGAAGAGAAGTCTTAGCAATTGTCCAGACCCCATAATAATTCTGTAGTCTGTTCCTCCAAACCATCTCCTGCTGTGGCCAGTGATACAGTTCCTGAGACTGGGGCTGGTTGCCCTTGCAGTGGGAACTCAAGACAGTTTCAGTCCTATATTAGGGCTTGAGGTTCAAGTGCATGCCCTGGCCAACACTACCATAGACCACCCATGGGAGCAGAAAACACCTGTATCAGTTGTATTTCCTCCCTTTCCTCAAGAACAGGAGCCCCCTGTATTTTGGGCAGCTAGGCTGCCATGGAAGTGGCTGAGAGGTGGGTGAGACAGGGAGGAAAATCCTGGGGTCTCTCTCCTGTCGTGCAGATTCCAACTCCTGGGCAACTCATCTACTTTTGATTACAGTTTCACAACTTAATGTTGCTTAAATTTTTAGCCCAGTCTGTTGGGCCACACTACTGCCAAAAAATTGACTTAGAAAATCCTGAAAGGTATAATAATATCAAAATCAATAAATGGAACTTTCTAGCCCCCAACTGGGGCTCTGCCATCTCTTGCCTGTACAACGTCTCATTGGTTATAATGCTTTCTGTACCTCTCTTATGCATCCAAATGCATTCTCCTCGCAGCTGTTGACACAGTCTTTCTAGAAGACCGCTGATCCCCTTACTTCTGTAAAATTAACAGACAAACAGGAAGTTGAGATGGCTTCCTATTGCCTTCAGGATCAGACTCCCTACTGTGGCATTCATGAGCCATCACATGGGGAACCTGAGCCACCCGGTCACTTTCTTCCCTTCATGAGCGCACTCTGGTATTCAGCCCTTCCCAGGTCCTCACTCACTTTGTCTGGACCTTCCTTGCACATTTGCTTCAGGAGTCCTTCTTCCATACTGTCATCTAGCCTGACACACCTTCTGAACATGTCGATAGTTTGTCTCATTCTTCGAGATCTACAGATAAGTTTCAAGCTCCTGAAAGCCTGCCAGGCCCCTTCCTTGAGCAGTTAGTGAACACTGAATGCTCTTCACATTCCAGCATGCTGAACTTCCAGTTAGAGCTTCACTGAGTCTTTTTTGTACTGGAGATGGGGTCAATCCCAGGCTGGGGTGTCAACCACTGAGCTACATCGCGGGTTCTTCTTCTTCTTCTTCTTCTTCTTCTTCTTCTTCTTCTTCTTCTTCTTCTTATTATTATTATTATTATTATTATTATTATTATTATTATTATTATTTTGCGGTGCTGGGGATCAAACCAGGGCCTTGTGCTTGCGAGGCAAGCACTCTACCGACTGAGCTATCTCCCCAGCCCCATCTTATTATTTTTTAATTTTGAGACAGGGTCTCTCTAAGGTGCTAAGGGTCTTGCCAAGTTGCTGAGACTGGCCTTGAACTTGGGGTCCTCCTGCCGTCGCCTCCCACGCCCAACCTGAGTCCTATGTTATAATTGTTTACATACTTTCTTCCTTCATTTGATGATGAGTTTCCCAAAAGAGAGACTGGGTACCACTCACTGTCCCCAGCTCAACTTTTGCTTGATAGATATTACTAGATGACCCCAAACATTTCAGACTTCTCTTTCAAGTCCACAGAGACCCCTGCTTCCCAAGCATTTTGAGTGCTGTGGTTTCAGCCTTGGCCACCTGGGCCAGGAACTGCCCCTATTTTCATTTCAGGCCCTTGTCTCCCTGCCAGGTGCCCAAGCTCTGAGCCCAGTATACCTTGACCCACAGCAGGGTGGTAGCCCTCCACTCCTGAGAGGAAGGGGACTCTGAGAACATGCCTGAGAACAATAGCAGGAAGCACCCGAGAGGGAAACAATCAGCTGGGCTGAGCCCCTGCTGAGGAGCTTCCTGATTGGCTTGATCTCTTCTGAGCAGGAACTCTGAGAATAACTTTGGAATTATCCCAGTGGGGTGACACATTTCTCCACTGAAAAGGCGCTGTCACCTGGTAATGTCAAGCATGGAAAACACAGCTAAAAAGAAGGCCAAAACCTATGACGAAGTTTCCTTCAGGGAGAATCATTTTGCTTCACCAAGCCTCCAGGCCCTGCCAGAGGCCCTGACTCCAACCTCCTCTGAGTCTCTGCTGCAGGTACAATTAAGCTGTCACTTGTACCTTCCAGATGAAAAACATCCTCCCCTCCAGGGCTCAGAGGCCACAAGGGCTGTCAGTCCTTTGGTGACCCGTTGGGAAACTCATGGAAGCCCACGGGGCACATGGCTGCAGAAGAAAATGCTCCCTTTCAGAACCCCCTTCCTGCAGTAGACATGAGCTCTGGCACTGTGGGGACCACAGCAATACACAAGATGCTGTCTCCCTTTCATGGAGCCCTGTGTTCTGTTCCATGGAACAGTCAAGCTGAGGTGGGAGATGGTGCGTGCGGAGCTTCCAGTCAGCTCTCTGCTAAAGCACAGCACCTCTCTTTGATCAAGATGTTGGAAAAGAAAATTCTGTCCCCACCCACCGCCCAAAAAGGGAAACACTGAAAACTTCTGGAGACGAAACTGTTTCATTTGCAGGAAGGAGGAGCACAATCTGGCAGTCAATTTCCCAGGCTCTGCCACCTACTAGTGATGGGTCATACGTGGTGTGACCTCTCTTGATCTCAAGTTCTTCATCTGTCAAGCGTAGATTTTTGTAGTACTTATTTTGAGGAGTGCAGAGAAATGAATAATGCTTATAAACTGGCACATTGTCTGGCTCATGGTAAATGCTCAATAAATGTTAGCTATTTTTACCCCTACTTTAGTGGAACATTAAATAATCTTTTTCAATGAATGACTCATTAAGATGCTAACTCAAGCATCTTGAAAGCAATGCCAGTCTCCCTAGAGTGACCTCTAGCACAGACAGCAAGCAAAAATATGTTGGTAATTGCCACTTTGGGCAATTATGGGAGCTGTGACTGAAGCCGTCTGGGGGTGTGTGCATGTACAGAGAGGCTAATGGGAATTAGCCTTCCTCAGCAGGAAAGCTATCAGGGAATGCTGGATTTAGGCAAAAACAATGGGTAAACAAGGATTTGAATGAGAGGGATGCACCCGTAAACAATTTTCACAGTCTGGAATGGAAGCTTGATGCTTCCTGCATGAAGGGGTGAACTCAACAAGAATCACAGGGTGAAACAGAGTAAGGGCCAGGAGTCTCCACATTGTCCTGACCCAATTCCTGCACATGTGGATGCCTTCCACCTGTGATCTTATTTAGGGGAGCAACCCAGTGAATAACAATAGTAATTACATACACACAGCCACACATACATGGAATCCAACAAAACTGTACATTGGGGTATTTGGGGAAAACAGTTTTGCTTAGAAAACATAGTAGTTGACTTCTACATTACCCTATCGCAGGGAAGGCAAATAAGACAAGCTGCTTTTCTTTCTTTACTTTTTTTTTTTTTTTTTGGTACCAGGGTTTGAACCCAGGGTTGCTTAACCACTGTGCCACATCCTCAGCCACTTCTATTTATTTTGAGACCAGGTCTCACTAAGGTGCTTAGGACCTCACTAAGTTGCTGAGCCTGGCTTTGAATTTGTGATCTTTTTGCCTTAACCTCCTGGGTCACAGGGATTATAGGTGGGCACCACCATGCCCAGCAACAAGTTTCTTTTGAATCACTTGTTTATACTAAGTCCAGAATTGCTGTGATTTCAAATTTGTTCTTTTAAGAAATCATTTTCTACTGAAGAAATTGGGCCCAAAGGATCTGTCTTGAAGCTACCTCCAGTTTAGAAACCATTTCCGCATTCACCAAAACATTCATTTGCCCAGCTAACATTTATTGAGAACTTTTAACGGGCCAGTTCCTCACTCCAGCAAGCTGGCTGGATGCTAGAAGCCATATTCAAAGAAAGATAGAGAAGAAATGGCGCTTATTCTCAAGGCGTTGGTGAGCTGGAGTGGGAGCTCTAGTCCCATGAACAAGTGAGTAAAATACAGTGGGATAAATGTGCAGATAGAAATACGTCCCTGAGATAAGATGGCAAAGAGGAAGGGCACCAGGAAGACTTCCCAAAAGAGAAGAGATTCTTAAAGGCTGCATCTTGATTGCCCAGGGGAAGGGGAAGGGCGAGAGCAAGGTCAATTGAGAAGGAGGAGTGTTCAGAGCCAAGGCGCTGAGTTAAAAATTAAATTAAATTAAATTTAAAAAAGCATCCAGTGTGCAGGAGAGGGATGCTCCCAGGATGCTGGGAGTGTGTCATACGAAGGAGCTGATATCAGAAGGTCCTTTGGGGTTTCCAGCAGGGGATCGCCACCATGGTGTCCAGGCATAGTCTGGATTCAAGGGTGATAAGCCTGGGTAGAGGCAGAGGGAGTGTTGGGAGGGTTGTTGCAGGCATTTAGAGGAAAGGAGAGAGCCTATACCCGTGCTCAAAGAGGAGGAGGTGTGAGATTTATAAGTTAAATCGGCGAGACGTGGTGGCTCACAAGATTTATAGAAGTGCCTGACTTACAACGCCTGCTTAGAATCTGTCAACTTTGTGATGGTGCAAAGCAGTACATATTCAGTAGAACCATACTTTGAACTTGAATCTTCGATCTTTTTCCCAGGCTAGTGATGGGTAGTAAGATCTCTCCATGCTGGGCTATGGTAGCAAGCCATGTTCCTGTCAACTGCACTTGTGAGAGGAAATGACCCATACACTGCTGTGTACTGTGTTGCTAAGCTGTGGTGTGTGGCAGCTTAGCTGTATTAAATGCATTTTTGTCTTATGATATTTTCAACTTACAATGAGTTTATTGGGACGCGTCTCCACTGTAAGTCAAGGAGCAACTGCAAGTGTGTGGTGATTGCTGGAGGGGGAGGTCAGAGGTCAACATAACATTCAGGTTTCTGAGGTAGAATGAATGGACATCAGTAGCTGCCACTGAGCCCAAGAGTACCAGAGGGAGAAACAGCTCTATGGAGGAAAATGAGCTTGGTCTTGCATATGATGAGTTTGAGATACCTGTGACCCATGGGGGTAGGGAGGATTAAAAAATTGAAATGTACATCAAGGCTGGAATTCAGGAGAGATGCTCGAGGGAGAGGTAGGGTAGATGTCAGAGTGCATTAGGAATTACAGCATGAGCATAGACCCAATTAGGCTTCAGGGGTTGAACAGTGAACTAATTAACCAACCAGACCATTGAACCAACAAGACCAATGAAAGAAATAAACATTTAATAAAGAAAAAGAGGAGCCCGTATCAAGAATATAGCATCCTGGCCTCCAAAGAGGAAGAGGAATGTCAACAGTGTATTCAAAGATGAAGAAGTTGGGGTTGTGGGGTGTAGCTCAGAACCCCTGGTTTCATCCCGGGCACCACCAAATAAATGAATGAAAAAAAAAAATGGAAGAATTCAGACAGTCACATTGCAGAGGAGCCATTAGACTTGGTAGTTAGGGTGTCATGGGACACAAGAGTAGATACAACGTTGGGGGGAGGGGACACAGGCTGAGGACGTGAGATGTTGAGGCCACAAGCGGTGACTACCCTTGGAGGAATCTGGAAGTGAGATTGAGCAGTCATTGAACAGGAGGCAGGATCAAGAGACGTTCACCTATTTTTAGTGTGGAGAGAATTGGTTCTCGTTCATGGACTGCTAGAAGGAGACATATGGGGAATGGTTGAAGATACAGGGGAGAGAGGATAACTGATAGAATGTCATCCCAGAGGGACCTGCACAGGGGCACAGGTGGCAGCGTTGACCTCCAACAGGAGAGTCTGAGTGAGAGGCTGGAGGTAAGAAAGTGAGGCTGGACAGGACTTCCTCTCTTCCTGGAAAAAGTGACATTTGGGGGGATACCAAAGTTTAAACCTGAGAAAAGCAGTTCTTTGAAAGGAGATCGTTTCACTTTCCTGTAATCAAAACTCTTTATTTCTGATGAAACAGACTCAAGGAAGAATTACACTCAAGAAATTTCAAAGCTTAGCTCAAGCTTGGAAATGATTTCCTGAAGTAGAAATCAACTGGCACACGCTCAGAGGGTGGGAGCCATGTGAGTCTAGATGGAATCAACACTCAAGAAGAGGAGAGAAAGGCTGGCCTCTGTGGGCCCAAGAAAACTTAATAGGGAGAAAAGTGTACATGGATACTTCTCTGGATTTAAATTTGATAGCATCACAATCAGGAATGAGAAGTGCTCCTATGTCCCAGTTATGTACTGAGATGGAGATATAAATCAACCTGGTTATTTAAATTTGTCATTTGGAGGGGAAAGTAAGCTGGGTGCTGAGGTGCACACCAGTAATCCCAGTGACTTGGGAGGCTGAGGCAGGAGGATTGAGAGTTCAAAGCCAGCCTCAGCAACTTAGCGAGACCCTAAGCAACTCAATGAGATCCTGTCTCTAAATAAAATACAAAAAAAGGGCTGGGGATGTGGCTCAATGGTTAAGCACCCCTGGGTTCAATCCCCAGTACCTAAAAACAAACAGACAAACAAAAAATATACAGAGGGGAAAGTAGTAAAACCATGCCAAGGCTTAAAAAGTTATGTTTAATATCACCATCTCCAAGTTAGTTTTACTATAGAACACTTTAAAAATATATGTGTATGTTGCCTGGCTTTTCATTCACTCAGTAAATACTTCCTGAGCATCTGCCTGTATGCTCAGGGGAGAACGTGAGGTCCAGTGATCAAGGATGCAGACCTATCTGTCAGCAAGTGTCCACTTGGGAGAGGGATGTATAGGTAGCCGGGGAGGATGCTTAGGTTTTTGCCTCAGTACAAGGCACCATGTGCCTCAGAGGCTCAAAATGCTATGAAGATGCAGAAGTGAGCCATTCAGGTGGGAGGAACTGCAGGAAGACATTCCTAAAGAGACACAAGTCAACCTGGGCTCTTATCACTGTTTTCAGCAGATGCAGTTGGGAGCAGGGAGGTGCTCCTTGGCTTTCGTCCCCAGCAGTCAGTTTTAGCAGAGGACAGTGTCAGGTTGGAACTGGGCTGGAGCAGAGCATGGAAGTGTGAGCATCCAGCCTGGGAAGTCTGATTGGATTCAGGAAGCCTGGTGGCTCCAGAAGTTTTCAACAGGGAGAGGACATGAGCTGTACCAGAGGGAATATTGAAGGGACTTTCTCTTCTCATCCATATTTCTGTCTCAAGGATGATGCAGAAAAAAAGATGAAATGGGCTGGAGTTTCCACAACCGCTTTGCAGTCAAGGGAGGTCCTATTCTTTCACAAGGAGAAGTGGAAATCCTCTGTTTATTTAAGGGCCATGGACATTTTTTTCATTATAAAGTGTCAAACGATCTGACTCCAGATACACTCATCTAAATAAAAGGAAACTGTTTCCTTATGAATTGAGTCACCAATGAAAAATATTTGGGGAGTGCCGTGGAAACAAATGTACCGTCTTCCTGAAATGTGGAAAAGGGATTTTGTAGCATCAACTTGTGTGAAAACAAACAGTATTCTTCTCTGGGCTCTATAGAAACTGATATTGAGATAGAGGCCGAGAAAGGGGGAAGGAAGGAGGATAAACAGTCTTAGAAATGGAATGAAGAGGTTCCCTAGCACCAGGTCTGAGCCTGGCCTGGGGATCCAGGCAGCAGGAACTAAAGGGACAAGTGTCTTTAGAGTCCTTCTGTGGAAGCCATGCACTCTGTGACTCCTCTTGAGTCACAGATTTCTGGGCAAGTGACTAGTTGGCCTTGGGTTGGTTAGATTGCCACTCCTTGGCCAGGATGTGAGCTCTCCGATCAAGCTTCACCAAACCCAGTAGGAATCCCAGAGAGCTTGTTTCCCCCAGTGGAGAAGCTGGATATTGTCCTCAAAAGGAAGGGTTCCGGGAAAGCCTAGGCAGGCAAAACTCAGAGCTGCCCAGCGCCTTTGCTTCTCTCACTACCCTCACTTCTGAACTACATACTTTCTGACTCTGTTTCCATGGGGTAACTGGAACTTCAAGGTCATGGGTGAGATCCATGTGGTTAGATCTTACATATGGGATGATTAGTTGGTTGTAGTGCAAGCCTGCAGTGGTGTTTAAATTGCATAGCTAACCACATCTTGGCTTTTCCTGATATTATTCAGCTGGTAAAGTCTCTCGGAGTCCGACTGACACACAGCACACCAAAGAGATGCTAAGACATGGATGATTATAATTGTGCAGTGAGTCGAAACTTCCCCGCTAAGGCTTTGGATGCCGCAAGGATTTGGGGGGCTGAGGGGAGGGACAACAAAGCACAGTTGGATCCAAGCTCCATTTACAAAGATTGATTAGCAGTAATTAATTCCAAGTCTTGCAATGACTGGTTTTTTCCCTTCTGCTGAGTTACTGATAAGACTGGGCTGTGACTAGCTGTGGCCCCAAATTCTCAGCAGACTTCTTAAGGCACTCATTCAAAATTCAACAATATGTGGCAAGTGTCTTGTATTAATTAGGATTCCACGTGAAGGCAGGTGACAGACCCAGAATAACAGGTGCTTAAACACATTATTCCTCCCGGGGCTGGGGAGATATCTCAGTCGGTAGAGTGCTTGCCTTATAAGCACAAGGCCCTGGGTTCAATCCCCAGCACCAAAAAAAAGACACAAAACAAAACACATTATTCCTCCCTCTAGTAAAAATCCATGGGTACTGAGCCTTGCTCTGTGAATTCCTCAGGGACCCAGACTTTTTCCAGCTTGACTCTCTCCTACCTATAAGGATTGGTCCCTGTTCACAGGGTTCAAGGAGGGATTTGGAGCTCCACCTGCACACATATGCATTTCAAGCAGAAGGGTAAAGGAAGGGCTGAAGAAGATAAGGCTAAGGAAGGTGCTAGAAGTTGCCCTACGACACTTTCATTTACATCCCTTTGGCCAGAACAGGCTACCCGCTGCTACAAAGGATGCTAAGAAATGTGGACTTTCTTCCGTGGGGCTGTATGCCCAACTCAGCTTCGCACTACTGTGAAAGAAGGACCAGATGGAAATGGAACAACCAGCAGTCTCCTGCGTTCTTACTTGTGCTGGATACAAAGCTGTGGGGACTTTCCTCTCCTCTGAGCAGCGAGCATTCTTCCTGAGATTCTCGTTTTGGCAAGTTGGTCAGACAGGCACCCCACTTGATTGCTCAACTGTGAAATTGCAGTTCAAGAGAAGAGAACAGGTCTGAAGGAAGCACCTTCAGCCCTGTCAGCACCTCCTTGTATTCAGGGAGTATTCACTGAGATTCAACTTCATGTCAACTACACAGCAGGTGTTTGACCAAGGGTCCCCATGTCCCTCGATGGTCAGGAAGTGTACGAAGGCTCATCAGGAAAATGCTGGGCTTGGGGCTTGGAGTGTTGCTCCATGGTAAAGAGTTGCTTGCTCAGGAATATGCTAAGGGTTCCCGGATTTGACGAGCATTTCTCTGGTATTGCTTCTTACTGCACAACTGGTGCTGAGTTTTCTCCAAGAGGGAGCTTGGAAGTCCCTGTGTCCCTTGGTCTTTCCACCTTCTCTCTTCTACTCTCCCCATGGCCTCTGTTCCACTCCTGGGCCTCAATTCACATCTGTGCTCTGCCATGGATGTTGGGTTCTGTTTGCCATCGATCTTCCCGTTTTCCAGAGGTGAGCTCAGACAAGTCATGGTGTCTACTTAACTTGATCTTGGCACTTCCCAGGGAGACAACTCAGACAATTAGTGAAAGCAGTAGGGAGATGAACTTTGCCAAGTCTGTAGGGGAGCATTCTGATGATCAGTGCAGTCCAGAGAGGGACTTACTTGGGAAGTGGGTTTTCTCAGGAGGTGGTGAGCTCCATGGGTGTGGAGGACTTGGGGGTTTTTTGTTATTGTTTGTTTTTGTTTTTGTTTTGTGGTACTGGGGGATGGACCCAAGGCTTGGCATATTTTAGGCAAGCACTCTATCACTGAGCTATTGTATGGAGGATTTTAAGCAGAGGAAAGATCACTCTTGAGGGTAGGGTACAGTTCACAGACTTCACATTTATGAAAAGTCTCTAGGTGAAATGACTTCCATTCGCTGTGTGTGGGTCAGCTTTCTGTCATTGTGACAAAATGCCTGAGAAAATCAGCTCTTGAGGAGGGAAGGCTTATTTTGGTTCATGGTTTCAGGAGTTTTGGTCCATGGTCTGTTGACTGTGTTGATTTTACCTGGATGAGGCAGAACACCATGGCAGGGAGTGACTGGTGGAAGATCCTGCTCACCTGTGGCTGCCAGAAGACAAAGAGAGAGGAAGAGGAGGTGCCAGGGTCGCAAGGGCACACCCAAAGGACCTAGCTTCCTTCCACTAGGTCCCACCTCCTGAAAGTTCTGCAACCTCCCAATGACGCCACCAGCTGGGGACCAAGTCTTCAATACATGGCATTTGGGAAACATTCAAGATTCAAAACTGAAGACCCAGTTTGACCCTCTGTGGTCTGGTGAGCCTGCAAAGCATGTCATATTGCTCTGTGCGTTCTTGTGGGAATGAAGAATCAAGAGGAAGTGGTCTTGGAAGGTAGTTAAAAGGAGTGACAGAGTCCTGTTCCTCTAGCCAGAAGACCAGGGGTCAGATCCTGGCCTGTCATCATGTCTGTGACCCAGGGCAAGTCAGTGACCTTGCTGAATCTGAGACTCTTCATCTGTATAATGGGAGTTGAGATTCTCTCTCTTCATAGGACACTGTGAAGATGAAGTATCAAAATGCATATGGCACTTAAAACAGTGCCATGGATCTTAATTGTTATAATTGTTATTATTCATATAACTGTATATAAAACAAAAACAACATTAGAACTGTTGACCTTATAAACATTGTCACTGATGTGAAGCCCAACTGAGTTTATAGGCAAAAACCTCTCCAAGCCAATATATGAGACTGTACTCTTTGGATTCAACCAACAGACCCCCAGACAAAGGAAACATTTATTGGTTCCTGTAGGTGAGAGGACAGTGGCAGAGGGCTGTGGGAAGCAGGAACAAGAGCATCCATGATCCAGCGTCTTGCCAGCCGGCCTTTTCTGCCTCCTATCTTTCTCTGGACTTTGAGGGAAGGTTTCTCAGCCAAGTCTTGAAGATCAGGTTTTTTGGGTCTAGGCAAAGCACAGCAAAAGGAAAGCACGAAATGAGCTATTGGGAAGGAGGACAGGGTGCTGCGGACTGTCTGAGGCATGTGCTGAGCCACAAAACTGGAGAGCAGAGCACGGTATAGCTGACAAGGCCACTCAAGGCCATGTGATCCTGGGCGAAAGTAGGGACATATGATATTCGGAGCTGTGGACCATGCTGTTCTCTCTGCCCGGCACGTTTCCTTCTCTCTTCCACCTACTGAATGCATCCTTGAAAACCCAGCTAATATAACACCTACTCAGTCAAGTTTTTTCATACCACCTGGTGTCAGTTGGAAGTTACATTCAGCTGTGACCACAACAGTGACTTCAACTTATAATAAGAAATCTAGGGCCAGACAGTCCTGAGGAGGTATAGTTTCTCCATTACGCCATCTGTGACCAGGTAGTTTCTCTCTTTTTACACATCCAGCCATCTTTACCATCCTCTTAGGACCTAGGATTACTGTTCTACTTCTAGCACCATATCCCTTATGATAAGAATAATAGTGGATCCCCAAAGATGTTCACATTCTAATCTAAACAGTCAAATCTGTAACTGTTAGGTTACATGGCAGGGGGAAATTATGGTTTGTATTAGTATGTTTTCTGTTGCTATAAGAAAATACCTGAGACTGGATACTTTATGAAAAATGAGGCTTACTTAGCTCACGGTTTTGGAGGCGGAAAGTTCACCATCAGACAGCTCCATCAGTTCAGACTCTGGTGAGCACCTCCTTGGCTATATTGCATCAAGGTAGATTGCATCCTGTGGCATTAAGTGCAAGAGGGAGAGATCACATGGTAAGAGAAGAAGCAAAAGGGATTCATGGACCAGTTTGCCCTTTTTACAACAATCTGCTTTTGCGGGAACTAATTGGGATTCCTTAAAAACTACATTAATTTCTTTTGAGGGCAGTTCCCAATGACTTAACCACTTTCCACTAGGCTCCACCTCCTAAAGATTTCACCACCTCAACACTGCCACACTGGAAGCCAAGCTTCCAGCACCTGAAACTTGAGGGGATACATTCAAGCCATGTCAAACCATAGCAAAGTTTCTTTAAAATTAGGGAGATGAAGGTCTAGGGACATAACTCAGTAGTAGAGTGCTTGCTTAGCATGTGCAAGGACCTAGGTTCAGTCCTCAGTACTGCTAAGTATATAATGGAGATAATTATCCTGGACTGTCTGGATGAGCCTGTTGTAATGACAGGAATCTTTAGAAGCAGAGAAGGGAGGCAGAACAGGAATGTCAAAGGGTGAAGTGACTATAGAAGAATGCTCAAAGAGAAGCAGCATATTGACTTCAAAGATGGAAGAAGAAGGCCATGAGGCAAGGAGTATGGGTGGCCTCAGGAAAAAAGGCAAGGAAATGACTTTCTCCAAGAGCCTCTGGAAGGCAGCACAACTCTGCCAACACCTTCACTGGGACCTCGTGACCCCATGTTAGAGTAACTTACAGAAGTGTAAGATAATATATTCATTTTGTGAATATATTTATTCGAGTTTGTGGAGCATGTTATAGCAGCAACCAGGAACTAATACATCTCTCTAGCATGAGGTCCCTGCGGCAGGCATAAAGAAAGGAAAGAGCAAAGGTACTTGCCTCGTACATCAAGTCTTCCTTTTTTAATACAGCTTTCTCAGGAGTCCCCCCTAACAATTTTACTTATATCTCATTAGCCAGAGCTCTGCAATGGCTGTCTTTATCTGCAGAAGAAGCTGGGCTCATTGCCATCCCCAGCAAAATAAGGATTCTCTTAGTATAGAAAAAAGAGAGAAGAGATACAGGGTACACTACTTGGAGTTTCTACCACACAGGTTCAGGTAGAACTGATGATTCCACAACAAATCATTCTTCCCTGGTACCACCTTTTTTGGATTGTAGTGTGATTTATGTGTTTGTGTGACTGTGTTTGATTTCTCTCTCTGTTCCTAGTGCTCTGCACAGAGTCTGGTGCAGAGAAAGCATCGGTATAAAGTTCAGTGAATATGAGAATAAATTTTGAAATGGAGAATGATGGATATACTTCATGGAGCCAGACATCCTTTGTATTTTCCATGAGGATGTTCTATGGGGGCTAGGGACATTTTATATGACCATTTGACCCAGACGGAAACCTCATCTCCAGTAAATTAAACCTCCACAGCTGTAGTATGTCACCTTTCCTTACAGTTTATTACAGTCTGCTTTTTACTCAGAAGAAAGTGAGCAAGCCAGTCAGAGGCTGTTGGTACACCTGTCACAGACCACAGAGCCCCGATTAACCTTGCGTATAAATTACACTTCCTGCCTGTTCTTTATTTTTAGCTCGGCAATATCTATTTGGCACCCCAGAGAAGACTGCATTAGGTTTCAGTCATGAAACTACCAAATAGCGGCATGTCCAGCCCAGCTGGGATGACAGTTATTAACCCCATGACACCATTGCTTGGGAAGCTCCTCAGCCCCAAGACTTCAGTTTTCCTGAGAAACATTGTGGCCTGGGCTATTCAGAGTTCCCAGAACCTGGCCCAAGGCCACCTGTGCATTTGTAGGAGAATCTGCTTTTTGAATCTGACTTTCTTAGACTTACATAGATGACCTGTTTCCTTCAGTCATTCCCTTTAGGGCGAAACTCAGCTGTTATCACAAAGGTTTGGTTTCCCTGCTCCACACCCCCCCCCCCCCCGCCCATTCCTTCTCAGTTACGCAGCACAGTATCATGACCCAAATCTTTAGCACCTGAACTATATAGCTGAGTGCCCTGAAACCCATAGGGCAGGGGTAGGCTGTGGTGACAGGCAGGCCAATCAGTGGGCATCGGGTCACAGAGAAGTAAGTCTTAACCACTTGGGGATGCTGCACCAGAAGTGAGTTACTTGGAGATGGCCTTTTTTTTTTCTTTTTCTTCTTTCTTTTTTTTTTGGTCAGCCTTTTTTTTTTTTTTTAAGTTGTCAATGGACCTTTATTTCACTTATTTATATGTGGTGCTGAGAATTGAACCCAGTGCCTCACACATGCCAGTCAAGCGCTCTACCACTCACTGAGCCACGACCCCAGCCCTTGGTCAGCCATTTTTAACTGCCTCTTGTTTGTTTTAGAATCCTCTGTAATGCTTAGTTCTGTCCCCAGCCATACAAGCTCAGTAAATGTTACTTTTAAATTTAAATAGATGTTGGAAGGGGCCACTGAACCCCTTCTTCAAACAGAGAAGCTCTGCATGAGGCCTCAGGAGGTATTTTTTAAAAGCAATTGATTGTTTTTTATTGTAAGTGAAACAACTGAGTAGATAAGTAATGTGAAATTTTTTAATTGGGAAAATGTTGAAGATTATAAAGACAAAATTAAGATAATCTATATAATCCTGTTACCCAGAGACAACACTGACATTTTCCTATTTTCTCAGTCTTGATCCTCATGAAGGAGTGCCCTGTTTCCTTCCAGATTTCTCTGAGGATTATGGGATGTGCAGACAGGGCAGTCTATGTTCTTGTAGCTTCAGATGTTATTGGGCATACAAATATGCACATACTCTATAAAGATATATGTATTATACACATAATTGGTATATACATTTTTGGAATATACATTAATGTGTATAAATACACACACACACACACACATTTGTCCTGTCTTAGTTAATGGTTACCACAATAACACTATATAACAAACTCCCTCAAATTCATTGACTTAAACTGAAAGTCGTTTTTTCTTGCTGGGTGTTTGCTGATCTCAGCTGGGCTCTGCCAGGTGCCTGACTTACGGTCAGCCCTGCCTGCGCTTGCCTTTCTGGGGCTCAGGTCTGCTCCACGTGTGCTCTTCCTGAGGCCTGGGCTGAAGAGGCAGCAGTTTTCCAGAGAAGGTCTTCTCTTGGTGCTAGCAGAGGTACAAGGGGTTGAACCCAACTGGGCAAGCCCAGCCAGACCTTTAACTCTGTCATGTCTGCTAACATCTCATTGGCTACAGCAGGTCACATGGCTGAGCCCAAAGTCAAGGGAGAGGGAAGTGTGTCCCCCACTGTTTTTTAATCACCTATTTCCCTGCTGTGACTAAAGATCTGACCAGCATAATTATAAAGGAGGAAAGGTTTATCTGAGGCTCACAGTTGCAGAGGTCTTAGTTCATAAAAGGCTGACTCCATTCCTCTGAACTCCAGGTGAGGCAGAACATCATGGCAGAAGAGTGTGGCAGAGGGAAGCAGCTCACATCATCAGGAAACAGGCAGAGAGAGATTCCACTCTCCAGATACAAAATATATACCCCATAGCTACGCCCCACTTCCAGTCTCCTCCAGCCACACCCTACCACTGATTGGGTTAAGACTCTTACCACCCAATCATTTCTCCTCTGAACCTTCCTGCATTGTCTCACATGTGAGCTTTTGGGGACACCTCATATCCAAACCATAATACCTACCATGAGGCCAGAGCAAATCTTGTGACCAAGACCAGCATCAGTGAATCAAGGAAATATGTACTCTTTCCAAACAGGCAAAAGAGGAAGAGAGGGAATGTTTTTGAGAATAATATAATCTGCATATCCCAAATGTTTGTTGAAGTGCTCTGCCCTTTGAGATTTCAGTAAAATCTGCTCAGAACCCACCTGGCCAGTAGCGTCATCCAGTCTGTTCAGGAGACCTCTAGCCCAGAGCCGCTCCACCCATTGAATTAGGTCAGTTTATGGGTCTTTGTCTCCCATTATCCCTGTTCCACACTTACATCCTTTCCTAGGTTCCCTCCAGGATAATTCACACAGATGTGTAGACGATTTTGCTGAACATTCGGAACAGCAAAGGAGTGTCATACCTCTGTGATCAGGTTCCCACGTTGCTCGGCTCCCCCTCCTCTAGATTCCGTTTGCATCTCAGCCCACACACCGTCTCTTGAGCTTGCTGAAGATTTCACCCTATCTCAGAAATGCTCACAGTCTTGTCTAGGCCACACCTTTGTTGGCTCAGCTTTTTTAAAAAATTCATTTCACATGTGCATATTAAGCATATGTGTCCTCCCCCTGTTGTACTGTAGATGGAGAAATCAATAATGTTTGTTACTGTTTGGGGGACCCCCTCTTCCTTCTGGGGGACTGTCCTGTGAATGGCAGGATATTTAGCAGCATCCCTAGCTTCTCACTAGATACCAGTAACAATGGTCCCACTCCCCTTGAGTTATGGGCAACCAAGATATCAGTAGACGTTGCCAAATCTCTGGGAGACAAAGCCACCTCAGTCGAGAAACAATGCTCTAATATACAATAGACCTGGTTTTTAAAAATTACCTGATAAACCAAAATAATGCTGAGAAATGTTCAAAGGAGGGTGACATTACTTCTTGGGGTTGAATCCCTGAGAGCCACAGGGGGCAGGGGGTCAGCTTAGACTTCAAGAATGGTTAGGGTTTGAGACAAGGTTCCTGGAGGAGAGGAACAGGGGGTACATATGAGTGAACTTTTGAGTAAAGTCTGAAGAGGAATAGGCATTTGGTGAGAGTGGTGGCCAGGCGGATCCTGGGAGGCTACATAATAGGGGGCCTTATGAGCTATTGCAAGACTTCCTCTATTGATCTCAATGAAGTGATAAATGTATTCGCATTGTATTCCTTTGGAGGAGGAAGCTTCAGACTCAGGGTTTATCTTCATAACCCAAAGTAATTGCTGCAAAGTCTACTTCCAGAGGTCATTTTTCTGACACCCAAGATGGACACAAAAAAGTCCTCCATGGGGTACATTGTGTTCCTCAACAGATTCATGGAACCTTGACGCTCTCACTCTGAACTCCATTTTGGGTCTAAATTGAATGGATTTGGTAGTCAGTTCCCAAGGAAGATGGAAGAAGAGGAGAGCAAGGAAGGGGATTTGTGAAGGCAGATGGACTCTGTAGCAGAGCCTCCTGCACAGCAAGGGGAAAGGGGCAGAAGCAAAAGAGGTGCCGCAGTCTGAAGTCCGTTAGGCGGAGGAGCATCTCTCCCTCACCACCCTGAAGACATTGCTGCACCACGGCTCCACCCTTCCATGCCAGTGTGCGCAGGGTTTAGCGAGGCAGGGAATACGTGGGATACCGTAGAACCCATATGGTGGCAGTTTTGCACAATGGTTAGGCGCAGAGCTGGAGTTAGACTTCCTGGCTCGCATCCTTGGGTCAAGACTCTGCATCAACAAACTAGTTGCCTAACCTTTCCAAGCCTTATTGATCTCATCTGTGAAATGGGGACTCCCTACTCACAGGGTCATTGGGAAGGTCAAATGCAGTAGTCATCAGCATCCTTAGCTCTTGGCACAGAATAAGTGCTCACTAAAAGTGAATGATTATTTTTTATCATTTCACTGAAGAAGACAGTGGCTGAGACTCCCCCCAAATCATAGCAGTAGTTGCTCTTCTGGAATATTCTCAGAGTCTCCTGGCAGTGCTGAAATTGCCCTTTCAGAAAATATATAGGAGGCTGTGAAAACCGAGGAAAGTTCCAGAAGAGTAGATGGGGGGCAGTTACATCTGTCCCTTCCATCTCCCCTCTTTTTGGCAGTAGGCTGCCAAGGGTTTTGGCCACCAGCCATTTCTTAGCAGTGTTATTTCCTTTGAGTAAGACTGACCCTTCACCCTTTGGCCATTGAGAGCAGAGCAGTTATTTTCAAGTGGCTGGGAGAATATGAAGCTACTTCCTTCAGATATTGTGCCCTGTACTAGTAAACATGATCTATCTACAGAGAAGAAGCCTGAGCAGTAGCAGGGCTGGAGGGCAGATACCAAAGCACATTGCACAGCAATGGCTTTGAACTCATGGAGGTAGCCCTGGGTTGTGTTCCTTTGACCAGTATCTGCCCGGTGACAGAGCTGGAAACAGAGGGCACTCTGTAATGTAAAACCTTGGCCTGGCTCTTGGGCATAATGTAAAGACTGCCAGGAAGGTACACGCTGCCCAACAGGAAGGAAGGAGCTTCCCTCTTGCCAGTGGATGGCAGGACACTAAAGCAACTTGTCCTCTGTTTGTGTGTCTTCCAGGCTGGAGCAGGAAATCCAAGCACTGGAAAGTGAAGAATCCCAGATATCTGCCAAAGAGCAAATCATCCTAGAGAAGCTAAAAGAGACAGAAAAATCCTTCAAGGACTTCCAGAAGGTGAAGAAACCAAATGAGATTTCTCTTAAGTCCTACCCATGGGGAAGCAAGCCAGAGAAAGATGGCACCAACTGGCAAAGAGGCCAGTGGGTGTTGAGCAGTCAGAGCCTCATGCTCTGTGAAATGAGGGGCAGGTGTGTGAGGACCACCTGCTGCCCCTAAAGCTGAGTGGCCTGTCTTTGGGTGTGGACCACCTGGCCTGCTGGGAGGCATTGAGAAGAGTCATTAAATTAGCTCCGCCTATCTGCTATCCAAACCTTTTTCTGCCTCAAGCCTGAAAATCCTCCCCTTCTGGACTCCAGAACTCTAAAAATAATTCCCACTAAGCAGATGAAACGCACTCCCTGGGGCTTTGCTTATACTTTGCTTTTGGAGTCTCTCCTTTATGAAGTGACCAGAGACAACACCGTATCAAATAGACATGAATTCCAAATACAGAGTGTAAACGTGTGAAATTTTACTGTACGTAAAAACAAATGATGTCGTGTAGAAAAGAGCAGAGAATTCAGAAGGCCAGTGGACCCCGAGTATCTCAGGACCTTCCCTCCGTTCTGCCCCTCCTCTTTCCCCAATCCCTCCGTGAGAGAAAAACAAATTAATGAAATTGATTTTAAGATGAGATTTTCTAATATCACTTCTTCAGCACAACCCAGGATCTTTGCTGATTCATTAAAATAAATCTCAATGAATTGATCAAAATTTGGTATAATAAGGTGGGGATGGAGGGGACACGGTGGCACATGCCTGTAATCCCAGTGACTCAGGAGGCTGCGGCAGGAGGATTGCAAGTTCAAGGACAGCCTGGGTAACCTAGCAAGACCCTGTCTCATGATAAAAAATTAAAAGGATTTTAATTTTTTTAATTTAATTTTTAATTTTTTAAAAGAATGTAGATCAGTGTTAAAGTGTCCTTGGGTGCCGTCCCCAGTGCCCAAATCAAGCAAATAAAAAAGTTGGGGATGGTAAACCTTAACTATTCCCTTAGGTTTAGGGATTCAAAATAATTTCCCAGAACAAAGAGAGCACAGGGTTCACCCACCACAGTCACCTTTTGAGCGTCAGCCTGGGGAGGGAGTGGCTGAGGGGTGAGGGATGGCACCCCACATGCATGGTAATGCTCTGCCTTGCTTTTGTTTCCACAGAGCTTCTCCACTACGGATGGAGGTAAGTTCCCGCTGCCCCTCTGTGGATGGATGTTTTTCTTCTGCTTAGGGGTCTCATAACCCAGGCTCACTGGGAGACGTAATGTGTGGCTATGCAAGGGCGTCAGATGGAAGGACAGCCCTGTGGGCAGGGCCCTGGGAAGGTCCACATTCCCGGTCTTTACACCTCCTTTTGAGGGTGTTTTTTGGCTTACTGCTTCTGTTACAAAGTTGGTCAGCTTTTCGCCCTTCCATTAGTTTTGAAGGCTCATTGCCTGGGCCTTTCTTAAAGGAGCTCAGCAAAGAAGCATGCTAACATCAGGACCAGGTCCCTGCAGGAACGGCTCCATTTGTCCTGGTTGTTAGGTCCCTAGGCTGCACCACCCTCAGGTCATTTGGCATTTAGGAAACCTTCCTAAGGCCCCTGGTGTTTTCTCTTCCCTTCTCTTCTCTTCTCTTCTCTTCTCTTCTCTTCTCTTCTCTTCTCTTCTCTTCTCTTCTCTTCTCTTCTCTTCTCTTCTCTTCTCTTCCTCTCTCTTCCTCCCTTCCTCCCTTCCTCCCTTTCCCTTTCTTTCCTTTCCTTCCCCTCTTCCCTCCTTCCCTCCTTCCTTCCACTGAATCAGAACACTGCAGTTTCTCTACTCCTCCAGGGAAACAGCTGGGCAGAATTGCCCTCCCTGTGGAGATAGCTGGCCCAGAGCACAGGACAGGTGCCCTGCCTTTCTGACCCATCCTAGCAGGTCCTTCTCCTCCTGTCCTCTTCACTGCCCTGCTCTCTCCTCCTCAGCTGGGCCGTGAGGATGAACTTGGGATTGTACTCCTGGTCCTTCACTGGCTCCCCTGATCTCAGCTACAAGCCTGTGATTCCCACTTTGACTTTGGTCTTCAGCTGGATCTGCTTTAAAATATGGGGACTTACTGGAAGGCTCATAAGCCACCTGCTTACCTGGCTCTTATAAGATCAGCCTCTAGACCAGGAAGATGATCAGGAGCCTAAAGTGTTATGGGGAAACGTTTTAAAATGCAGTGATATATAATGCATCCTCCTGGATTAGCCAAAGACCAAAGATATTTGCACTAAGAATAGTTCTGACCTGGGTTGCGGGAGGTAAAGGTCTGATTCCCCCTGCCCCACCACCCCCAGCAAGTAAAAGACAAAAAAAATCTGGATTTTGGCTTCTGGGCAGTCTTTGGGAACATATTAAATTAAACTTCCTGCTCTCAGGTGTGTAGGCAGGACAAGCCAGCAGGAACTCTGGGAGAAAAGGACCTGTGACAATTTTAGGATGAAAAGCTGTCCCTTGCTCAGATGTGAACAAGCTGGAGCCCTTGTTATGTGCTTTGCCAGTGGGGCATGGACTGAGGTGGCCTTGGTGAATTAGGGGTACTGCATGTGAAGAGAGCAGGTCCCACATGGTCTGCAAGAATGCAGGAAGTGTCCGGCTAGGCTGGGCTGGGACACTGACCCACAGACTCCCACGTTGTTCTTCTACACTTGGGCTTCATTCCCTCCCTTCTCAAACCAGGACCTTCCCTGGACTTCTCTTTGATAATTGGGGAAGGGAAGGACCCTGCACATCCTGTCCCAAAGGCTGGGGCCCTCTCCAGTCTGTGACTTGACACGCCGCCTCGTGAGCTCGCCGCCACGTCTTCCATGTGCACCCTGAGCTTCCGCTCTCCTCCCGCGTTCCTTCCCACTGTTCCCCTGGCCCCCTACGGGTCATAGGCTGGGAAGCATCCTGATCATGACTGAAAAGAGGACCTGCGAGACGGTCACCTTTTGCAGGATGAGTGAGCTCGGGCTTGGGAGGGTGTCAAAGTCTTAGGCATCCCAGGAAGGAGTTTCCGTACTCTCAGCATCACTCTGGATTGTGAATCCTGCCATCTGTGGTTCCTACCAAGCCTGGTGACCTCTCACCTCTCACCACACCTACTAGCAAAGAAGGCAGTTTGGAGGAGGGAACTCAGGCTTCCAAACATGGGATCAAGGTGCAGGTCGCTGTGTGGCCTGAGGGTAAGAACAGAAGCATGTCCCTCTTGGGGGACTTTGGGATGTCTGTTTGCTCATTCTTTGTTTCAAAGGCTCTGAGTTACCAAGACCCTCTTAGAAGGAGCCAAGTGTTACTACTAAGATCTAACAAGAAACTATTGTAGAACAGCAATGCCTTAAGAAAACCGCAGATTTCTGAGACACACTTATTACAGACTCTTCAGTCCAATTTGGACTGTATTAACTGTATAGATGCTGCAACTGTTCAACAAAAGCACCCCCTATGTTTGAGGTGCTAAGGGGGACAACTGGTGACACGCGTTCATGTGATAACCCCACTTCTGGTACCCTATGTGCTTCACCCTGCGTGTGTCAGAGGAAATGGCATAATGAGTTGCAGGGTTGCCAGGAGCTTTTGGTGCCACGGTAGCCTTGGTAATCCAGAGCAGTTTGATTCTAACCTTCAGTAGAATTTCCTGGCCTTGTATTTTCTAATCCTCCCTCCCCACTCCCTCACCCCCAAGTTTTATCACATTGCAGAACCCTTAGCAAGCGGGTGGGTCATTTTTACTGCCCCACACAGACACAGTGTCTTGTGTAACTATTAACTGTACATCGTATGTGTCTATTGCTGTCTCAGCTCTTCACCCACCGAGAAGCCCGTATGGAGCCCTTGGCTAGAATAGGCAAAGGAAAATGTCTGTCCTGGGGTCATCTCAGTCCTTGCTGCCTGACACTGATCTAGGGTTCCCATCCCATCCTAGTCTTTGGTGACCTGGAGCCTTCCCTGCATCAAAACCTTCATACCAATGATTTAGAAATCTCAGTCTTTAGTTGCTTGTGAGTCATGTTTTTTTGTTTGTTGTTGTTCTTCTTTGGGTTTTTTTTTTTTATTTTTTACATTTTTTTCAGTTGTAGATGGACACAATACCTTTATTTTTTATTTACTTATTTTTTATGTGGTGCTGAGGGTCAAACCCAGCACCTCATGCGTGCAAGGCAAGTGCTCTACCACTGAGCCACAACCACCAGCCCTGTAAGTCACATTTTAAGGAAAAATTTCAATGTTGTTTCTCTAGTCTGTGTTCTTTATAGTTACTGTAAATGTTTCAGTAGTGCTGGAACCCCGGGCATCCTAAATTTCTACTCCTTTAAGTGACTGCTCTCTACCTTCTCTGAGAATGGGAAGATAACTGATGGGACCACCCTGACTTTGGAAGGAAGAGGCCAGTAATTGATTGAGGCCGCCTAAAGGAGTGGAGGTCCTGTTCATTATCTCTTGGCTGCATAAACACAGGGTTTAATACTTAATGATGTCCTCTTCTCTGTCCATCTACTTGTACCCCACTGTCCCCTCCCTTGTCACTTAGCAGAAGCCATGCAGCCCCAGCCCTCAAGAACTGTATCTATTGAGCTTGTCGCCAATGAACATTAGGTAAGGGTACCATGTTGTCAACTCATATTCCTCCTAGAGGAAACTGAGACATGAGCCCTGGGATCCACAAGCTCTTTAAGAGGCAGAATCCTCTGTCTTCAAATGGATTTTGTTTCTAGCTAAAATTTCAGCATGCAGAGATGCCCTACATACTCTATATTTAGCATAGAACTTACTAGACACACATGTGATCAGTCTGTGAGATCTCACCTGATCATAATGAGTTGAGCTTCCATCTCATTCAAATGCAAGAATTCAGATGTACTGAGATCCAATTCCACAGATTTCTGGAAATCCTCAGTGAAACTTGGAAGTTCTGCAGATCTGCTCTGGCCATCTCTTTCCTCCTAAACCATTCCTCTGGTCCCAGATTTCTGCTGCTCCTTCCCATGGACCATCATTACCAATCTGCCCTGACGCCTCAAGACCAGCTTACCTCCATTGCTGCTCTCTGGTCCTGCCTTGGCCTGGTTTGGCGCACCCGTTCTACCCACAGCTCCCCACAGTGAGAGCCGAGAGATCTCTGGAAAGTTCAGAAATACCGGAAACACAGTTCAACATGGAGAAGAAGGTGTAACTTCAGACACATGGCTACTCTCAGGGAGCCCCTGGTGCAAATCCAGGCCTATTCTCAGGGGACCTCACACGTGTTTCACAGTCATGTCCCAATCCACCATCACCTCAAAGGCCCAGCTTCCTTCCCTGCAGTGAGAGGAACTTCAGCCATGTCTGCCTGACAAGGGTCCAAGCTCCGGCATACATAGACCCCACAGAGAGTGAGAGAGAGAGAGAGAGAGAGAGAGAGAGAGAGAGAGAGAGAGAGAGAGAGGGAGAGAGGGCACCGTGAGGCCTACTCCAGCCTACAACTGCCTAATCCTTATATCCTGTTCCTTCTTCCCTTCTGTTTGATATGGGGAAGAAAAAAAAATTCTCTTAGAGAAACAACTCCACCTTTGCTCTAAGAACATTAACAGTGTAATATCAGTACATTCTGAATTGTTCAGACTCACACACAAATCAGCAAATGGTTTGGTTGGTGTAGAATACATACAGCTAATTCTTATCCAGTGTCTGTTTATAACATGAAACTTCAGAAAAAAATAAAAACAAAACTGCCAGAACTCAAGCAGTATCAGTGAAGATAAAGAGGAGAAGCAGGTAGGCGATGTGGAGTAGGGGGACAGGGGCTGGTTGGATGCTTGAGTGGCCGTTGAGCCCAGAGACAGTGCAGCTACGATACAGGTTCCATTTTAATGGACATTGTGAGTTTGAGGCGATTGGGGGATATTTAATGGAGATGCATAGTAAGCAGTTACAAATAATCATGGATGAGTGATTGATATTCTGGAATTAGCATCACATGGAGCCCAATTTTCTAGAATCTTCCTGCCTACGCTTTTCCACTTCTCTCTGGGAATACCCAGATTCTTCTTGTCTCCCGCTGGTAATTTCCTTTTCTTTTCTGATAGCTTGGCATGCCTATAATGTTCATGCCCGCCTAGTCATACCTCCTAAATGGGCTTGTGAGACCCAAGCCTGTCTCCTTTCTGCAGCAACACTTACTGCTACTGGGCTAACAGTGAGTTCACTGGGTGGCGTAATTTGGAATCTCAGAATTTTCTGACTGAAATACCAGTCTGGAGTTTAGAAATCATGGAATAAATTCTGGAGTTTGTTTTAATGCATGTAAAATCATCTTTTGAATAAATAAGGCACATACATTTAGCTATATTTTCACATACTGTTTAGTACCCACATTTTTTAAATGCTGTTCCATGTTTGGTCAATCCCACCAAGTTGATAAGGCCTCTCATGGGCCCATCTGTGGTTCTTTTTTTGGCCTCTGACCTCATTGTCCTATAATCTAGAACTTTCTGATGATTCTTCCAATACACAGAGCAGTCCTGGGGCTTGATCTCTCTGGCCAGGATTCCTCCTATCTCAGCTACTCTGCTGAATACCAGTCACTGGGCAAATGTTTGGCTTTGTTTACCCTGATCCTCTTGTTCAGTGGCTACCCCAGCGGTCCATTATGTAGGGCAGACAAGCTGCTGTCTCGGCAGTGAACCCATTGGGCCTTCCGACACTGTGCCTAATTGTATTCCCTGTTCTCTGCTACCAGATGCAGTAAATTACATTTCCTCCCAGCTCCCCGACCTGCCAATCCTCTGTTCACGAACAGCAGAACCATCACCTGGGCAGGAGGGGACCAGCAGAACGGCTGGTAAGTCCTGGGGAGCACTTTGGTTTGACACCAGGACTGTCCAAGGGGCTTGCATTTCTCTGAACTTGATAATGAGGTGGGTGTCCTGATGCCCTTACATAGGGGACCCCTCCTTCAGCCCAACTTCAGACACAGCATGTACAGTGGCTGCACAGGTAATCACTGGCCCCCCAATGGGTGATTGAAGACCAAATGGGAGGGAGTTTGAGGAAATCAGAGAGCATTTTGCCTCCAGCTCCAGGGAAGTCTTTCTTTCATGTTTGTGGTCTTGATATCTGACTTTACTCTTAATCTGTACCGTGCCTCCAGGGATTTTCATTTCTCTCACTGAAACTGCACAAATGGAAAGCACTCTGATAGAAGCTGTGTGGAAAGTATTTTTAAAGCATGTGTATCCATTGCAGGAACTCTTGGGGAACTGAGCTGTTTGTAATTATGAATCTGTATTCCCAAGACTTTCCAATTTTGGAGTTATTGCTTAGCTACTCTGGTAGTTTTGAAGGGGGGGAAGTAGCAATTTAAAGATTGAATGTTTCTTACTAATATTTCTGACCATGGTGACATTTCTAAAAGAAGACATTGATGATCATAGCATATAAAGAGAGCCATACTTTGTTGCCCTGTGACTGAAATCAGAACTGGAAGGATGTGAAAAAGAGACCTTTACACCAACCCATTTGCTTCACACGGAAATGCACGGAGGGCTGGGGATTCAGTGAAAACATGAATTTCCCAGAGTTGCACAGTTAGTGAGAACGTAGGCGAATTCAGAGAGAAACAACAGGTTTCACACTGTCTCCTCTAGGTAAGTCTGTGTTTAAAAACAAAGCACGTGGTGGCATCTTGTAAAACAAAATGGTCATGTACTTTTAAGCCAGAAGTCTTATATAGGCCCACCTGAATATTTTATGATGTAAGCATAATATAAAAATAATATAAAAAGTTTTAATGTAAGAGTGAAAGGAAAGCAAGAATTGACATAACCATCATGTCCACTGACTAAATCTAAATGTCTACTGGGCATCTCTGCAAACACCTCAGCATACTATTTTTACATCCAGACCCACAGAGTTCTAGAACTGAATGGGACTATAAGTGATGTCTGGCCAAACCTGGGCCAAGTCCACACATCCCTGGGCAGTCACAGCATGGATATGCCAGAATCTGCAGCCTACAGGTGTGCTACAAAGGAATCACCACAGTCACCCTGTGGGCTCTCTTGGGTGCTCTGAGCTACACTTCTGAGATCAACATGGGTACCAACTGTTGAAAAGTCACACGCCTCCCTGCTTGTTGTTAGAGAATTGGGTGGCCGATGGTTCCCTCCTGGCTCCTTTCTGCAAGTTCCTGCCCCTCAAAGGACACATGATATGATCCAGCTAATGGATCAGCTCATGAATGGGGTAGGGAAGATGTATGAGAACTAATTTTAAGAGATAGAGAAAGGATTTGCACTCCGTTGGTGGTCAAGGGTAACATTCATGTGCTTTGTAAGTAGGGAATATACATGCAACCGCAACCTGGCATCCTTCGTATTTGAACATACAACAAAACCATAATGATCTGAACAGCAAATGCATTTTTGAAAGCATATGTGATCAGAATATTTTTAAAAATAAGCTTACATCTGCTTTAGTTTATTAGTTAAGAACTAATTTGCATGATTGCATCTACCATGGGAATACATATAAGCAAAGCTGTGGATGGAATCAAATGTCACGTGATTGACTCCTTTGGGCTGCTTCTGGAATGAGCAAACTATTAATTGTAGTTAACGGTGACTACACAGAGCACACATAGCTTGCCAAACAGTGGCACTCATCAGTGGAATTCTACATAGAATCCATTCTGCATTAGGGACATCCTTTTGGAAATTTGCAAAATCCTAGAGTCATTTTGATAAATGTCATCTATCATTATTAGAATGATGCAATTGCTGTGGTTGGTTGGTGTTTGGAAGGTTTCAGACTCTGTATAATTGGGATTTATTTAGAACCACTGCTTTTTCAGAACCAGGAGCCTGTATCCCAGTCCCTCATCCTAATGCTGAATCCCTGCTATAGTGGCCCTCTCCCAGGAAGTCCTCAAACAACAGTCACACACTGCAATGATTGCGCCCTGATCTCCTCCAGGTTGCCCATGCTGTCTCTAGATGGTTCTGACTATTGGAAGATTTGTCCTCTGATGGGTTGTCATTTGTCTGCCTTCATCTTCCATCTGTTGGTCCTTCTCCTTCCCCCTGGAGCTGCTCAGAACAAATCAAAGTTGATTTTCTTTCAAGCATTTGAAAATGTCAATCACTTTCTATCTTTCCCAGATCCTCACTTTAAATGCCCTTTCTGCCACTGTCCCAGCCTCTGGTGCTGAGATGGTGAGATTGTTTTGAGACACCCTCTGCCATCTCTGCCCCTCTCCTCTGAACATTGCCCACTTTGTCTCCAGTCTTCTTGAAGCATGGTGGGCGGAGTCCAACACACCCTGACGCGGACTGACCGCCCCCCGCCCCACAATGAAGCAGGATGCCACGCGTCCCGTGGCTGCCTCTGTGGCATCTGGCCCTTCAGCTTCTCTTTCTCCAGTAAAGCTTCACCTGCCTGCTCAGCCTTGTTGTTGCCTTTTCTAGGTGAGGCCTCATTTCTGACTCCTTTCAGTGAAAACACATTCTACTCCCCGCCCCCACCACCACCCCACCTGTTCACGTACCATGTCAACTGCTCGATACATAGAAGCACCTACAAAAATCATTCCTTAATCTCAGAAGACAGAAATAAGGAAGAGTTATGCACCTTTCTGCCCTTTGTTGATTTGATATGACTTAGATTCCTTCTCATTAGCTTCTCTCTAGTGGGTGTTGGGGATTCCATAGAACCAAGGCAGGGAGGTGGGGGGGAATTGACAGGACTCTGGTGCTCTCTGTCCTCTCAAACACGGCAGCTTCCCCCCCTTGTGTTTACATATTGTATTTCTGCATCAGATTTCATATGAATCAAGGGTTTGGCAGTTTTAAAAATAGAAAAAGCTTTATTGTTTATTGTTAGGGTCTTTGTAACTCATGATTTTGGTGCTTCATAGCCTCACTTTTCTCCAGTTGAGTGCCATCTTGAATCTGAAATGCAGTCTTCCCTTATTTTTTCATCATTTCACTGAAAAAAAAAAAAAATGTTGCACATTGAAACCAAAGTTAGAGCCCTGCAGTACAGAAGAGATTCTTGGTAAGCTCAAATCTGCACCTGTGGGACAAGATCAATTGCCAGAACCTTTCCTGTGTCCAGGATTCTTGAGACAAAATCAATGAGAAAGGAACTGAGACCCTGAGTTCAAAGCATGGTGGACCTTTCTGACTCTGGTGCTTGTTTGGTTCCTAGTCTTCTCATCAGAGCTTTGGTCTCAGCGATATTCTTGCTGCTACTTTTCAGACTGGCACCTGTTTTTCTCTACCCAAAAGATAAGCACAAAATCAGGTATGAGAAACTGACATGTGCCTTTGCTATCCACAGACACCAAACCCTGGCTAATTTTTTTTCCAGCAATGAAAATTTATTCTCTCATGGTCCTGGAGGTGAGAAGTCTAAAATCAGTGTCTGCAGGATTGGTTCCTTGTGAGGGCTATGAGTGATAATCAGTTCCATGCCTCTTTCCTAGCTTTTTGTTTTTTAATTTGTTCTAATTAGTTGTACATGACCGTAGGATGCATTTGTACATTTTGATAGATCATACATAAATGGAGTGTAATTTCTCACTTTTCTGATAATACATAGCTTTTTAAGGAGTCATTCGTTTATAGACATTGGATTTCTTTTCATTGAGTCATGACAGTTGTACATATATCTCTAGAGTACAGTGTAATTAATCAATGTATGAATACGGTGCACAATGATCAAATCAGATGATTAGCATTTCCATCTCCTTTGTGTTGGGAACTCTGTCCTCTCATTCTTTATGAAACTTGTAGTAAAATGTTGTAAACTGTAGTCACCCTGCTGTGCTGTAAAACAGTAAGGTATCTTGGGAAAACAAACAATTCAAATAAAAATTTAACCATTGGTTTTTGAAGTTTGCAATGAGAGGGAGAATCCATTCTGAATTAATTTCTTCATTGTCATTGTCGGTATCATAATAGCTGATTTCACATTTCCAACTTTGAGGGAGGGTGTGAACACGTATGTACGAGTGTAATCATGTGCTCCAAGGTTGAAGACTACACACACGTGTGTTCCTTCAGTAAGCAAAGCACACGCATTGCTTGTTAATCACATGCCAGGTTGCAGTGCCAGCTCCTGGATGTTCCTTGTACTGGGTGACACTCGCTAGGTACCCCCTGGTGGGTGACAGTCATGATCTGCCTGTCTGCTGCTCTCCTGCTATACTTTGCACATCACTGACTCATGAGCCACCCAGCTGTTTACAGCACCACGACATACCAAAGTTGGATAGTTTTCATTATGCAAATGAGAAAAATGAAGCCCAGAGATGTGGAGTGGCCTGGGTAGGAATCCAGATGCACCATGTTCTGCCTCCCCCTGACCCCTCCCATCACTCTGACTAATGACAGTGGGCGTGTGGTCCTTGTCCTTTCCCTGTGAACCTCAGCCTTTTTCTTCCTCTCATGATCCCGGCAAGGCAAAGGAAGTGAGTTGGGAGAAACCCAAGTTAAGGGATTCAGCACTGATGGAATTTTCCACCCTCCTGAAAGACGGTCTCGTTTTGTGTGTTCTTGGACTGATTGTAAAAAGAAGTCACGTCACATGCTCCTCTGCCTTCCTGTGTCAGATGCTGTCATTCCTCTTCACTCAATTCTAAGCTTCGAGCCTTTACAGGTGCTTGTTGTTTGCTCTTTGCTCAAGGTGGAGGACACAGGCAAGAGGGTGGATAGGGCCAGGGGAATGAGCTGGGCCTGAACCCACATGGTCTGCTCCTCACACCCATCCCTGTGCCCCTGTTTCCCAGGACACAGTGGCTTCTGTCCTGGCTTTTAGATAGGTGTTTTCCAGGGGTCTCTCCCTCTTCTCCACACCTGGAGTCTTTAGAACCCAGGCCCTGGAACTATTGACCCCCCGACTCTCCTCCTTCAGGAAGTTCCCCTAGTGGTGGAAGAACTAGGGGGAGCAAGAAACAAGAAAACCAAACACAGAGACACAAAAATCAAAGCACCCAAGTGCCATTCATTTGTATCCCTTCGAAGAAACTAGCCACATTGCTTTTTGTTTGGTTGGTTTTTGGTTTTTGGTTTCAAGAATTGAACCTAGAGGTGCTTAACCACTCGGCCACATCCCCAGCTCATTTTTTATTTTTTAGTTTTTGGAGACCGTGCCTCACTGAGTTGCTTAAGGCCTCACTAAGTTTCTGAGACTTGCTTTGAGCTTGTGATCCTCCTGCCTCAGCCTCCAGAGCCGCTGGGATTAAAAGGCATGTGCCATTGGGCCCAACTGGCATATTGATTCTTATTCTTCACTAATAATGCTCAGCTGTTTCCCTGGATTGTCGAAAGGAGTAGCAAAAGTGCTTTATGTATACTCCACTCTTACTGATATCAGAATGTAATATGTGGAAATCTATAATTAAATTTGTTGTTGAATAAAAATGTACTTGCATACCCCAGTGAGCCTATGAGTGAAACATTCCTTGCATGTCTTGTATCTCATATACTTTGTTCCTTGTCCAAGTTCTTCCTCCTGGAAACTGTACTTCAAATACTTTTGCGTATGTCCATGGCACTCTTTTGGAATCTCTTTCAAGGACTCCCCAGAAAGCCGTCTCCCCCCAAGAACATCTCTCCTTTTTTGCCCCCTAAGATGAACAAAACCACCAGGCCCCTCTGATTCTTACTGCTGTACACATTGCAGGCACTTCCAGCATGGGGAAGCTCGAGGGAAGCCAGGGGCAGATTGGAGGGCATTCTTGGTGGTGAGAAACGAAGGCATGCTAGGAGTGAGAGGCTTTGCAATAAACTGCTTGGCAGCAGTATGAAGCACAAGAGGATTAAAACTTGCGTGCATTAGTCTGGGTGTGGTGGCCTACTTCTGTAATCCCAGCTACTTGGGAGTCTGAGGTAGGAGAATCACAAGTTCGAGGTCAGCTTCAGCCACTTAGCAAGACCCTATCACCAAATATAAATAAATAAATAAATAAATAAATAGAGCTGAGGATGTAACTCACTGGTAAAGCACCCCTGGGTTCAGTCTTCAGTACCGCCCACAAATTATGTGCATCAAAAACTAATTATCTGTTGGGCTGAAATTGTAGTTTAGTGATAGAATATGTGTTAACTAGGTACAAGGTCCTGGGTTCACAAAAAGAGAAAAATAAAATAAAATTCCCAAAATCTTGAATTTAAAACTGAAGTCTTATTATTCTACTTGTTCTAGTCTACTGTCATTCATAGTTTGTACATTGCTGAGAACCAGAGCAAAATCTAAGTGTTCATTCATACAGAATACATTTAAGATAAACATTCACACCTCCTGTGCAGTTTTCTGAATGTCTAAAAAACATTCTCATGTTATTCTCCAGGAGGACCAAATATTATTCTTGGGGTAAGCCAGACCTTCTTGAAGGTTTCCCCTGGATATCCCTTATCAAAGAAGAGAGTAAACGCAGAAAGGAATTGTAAACACATCCTTGAGGGACCTGCTAAAAATCTGATTCCCTTAAAGACTTGTGTTTTATCTGGGAAAAAAACATGAATATTGCATTTTATGGCATAACATATCTTAAATTTATCTTATTATAAAAGTATGTTAAAATGCTTAAAATAGCCAGATGCGGTATGCACGTTTGTTATCCCAGCAGCTCGGGAGACTGAGACAGGAGGATCATGAGTTCAAAGTCAGCCTCCACAAAAGTGAGGCACTAAGCAACCTGGTGAGACCCTCTCTCTAAATAAAATACAAAATAGGGCTGGAGATGTGGCTCAGTGGTCAAGTGCCCCTAGTTCAATCCCCAGTACCCGCCCCCCTCAAAAAATGCTTAAAATATTCTACACTCAGATTCTAGAAATATTGAATCGTTTATAACATGTAAACGTAGATGCACTTATGTAATCCTAATAAAACATGTCACATATGGTTCATTGATGTGACTGCGTCATTACCTCACCTGTTTATATGTGGATCTACTTAACCTGCCTAGCAAAGAGCTCATCACACCTTTGTTCTTTCCAGTCGCTGGTTCTAGGAACAGAAAAAGAGAAAGGAGGTGCGGGGGAAGGGGAAGTTGAACCAACAATGGCATGTTCTTGTTGGCACCAGAGGAAGAGGGACATTTCTAAACATTCTGTGCTAATAATTTGTATCCTTTACATATAAATGTGAAAATGTAAATATTCCATATTCTGTATAGATAGTAGGTTAATATATCATTTTGTTCACCTGTCTCTGGATGATTGGGGATAATTCAATATTGTACCTGCAAACTGACAATCATGATTACTTTATAAATATGTCCCTTACGTGTGTTAATGGTGATAAACTGTAACTTTTCACCCAAGATTGTGTTTTTTAATATAACTGTAATATTTCAAGAACAGCTTTTGGAGACCATGCAGAATTTTAAATTCCTACTTCATTTCCCTGATGGCACATCATGTGGAAAATTGGGAAATAACTGAGATAAATTTTTCTTTTAATGTCACAATCTTTGTGTGTGAGCCCATGTACCTCAGTGACAAATAATGGCTAGCGTTCCACTGTGTCACTTGAGGAAAGTCAAAATCTTCATGCAGAACAAGTGAAACTTTTGAGGCAGTAATGGTGAAAATTGAGCATTGGTTTTTTTCTCCATAATCTTGTTGGTGAAGTGTGAACAGACGGTCTTATTATGCAAGCAGACAGAACAATATCATTGCTGTTTTTTTAAATCAGTTTAAACATTAATTACTGTGTGTACCTTTTTATTGGTGTCATGTTATTAGACAAAGTACTTGTGGCTACATTAAGACCATCAAATTAGACTCTTCAGTTAGTAGCATTTGTTTCACAAGTGGGATCATCTGGAACCTTCTATACAGAAGGTTCTAAGGTGGGTGCTGGCAGACGGGGAGAGTCATAGAAAGGTGGCAGGCAGCAAGTTCACTTTCAAGGATCCTAAAAATCTATGAGGGTGATAAAAAACTCAATGAACAGTTAGTTATACTACTGGGTGGAAATTGTTAAGTGCCCTCAGATAAGTTTAGAAAAAGCATTCAGAGAATCTAAAGGAGAGAGGATGATGAGGAGATGAGAGGACCCAAGGAAGCTTATGGGAGAGGGGCAGTTGACCTTGGCATTGATGAATGGGTTATATTTGGGTATGTAGAAAGTCAAAAAAAGGAAATTTCAGAAGGGAATCATAAAAGCAGGAGATATTTAGATAGGGGATGCTGTTGCATGGTTGTGCTCTAGGAAGAGGGAGTAATAGAATATAGGTTTGAAAAGATAGTTTGGATCTTCTTAGCAGGTTAGGGACCTTGTAGATATTCAGAAAGGTGGGAGCTCAGACAATGATAAGCAAGACTCTGGAAGTCTGCCATCAGAGCAGGACCAAGGGCAGGCTGGACCAAAGGACCACAGGCATGGGGGGACGCGGGGCTGTGTCCTGGGACAGTGAGAAGGTTATGGTGGCCAGAGTGTGTGGAGCACAAGAGGGCTGGGAGGCAGGCCAGTTCTGAAGGGAGCTATGGGCCAAGCTGTGGGATCTGGTGTTTATCCTTCAGAGACAAGAAGCAGCAGAGGGCTGGTGAGTAAGGTGACTTCATAGGCAAGAACAGGTCTGGCACACTTTTCCAATAAATGGCCAGCTGGTCAATATTTGAGACTTTGTGGACCCCATATGGCCTCGGATGCATATTCTTTATAGTTTTTCTTCCTTTTCCCCTTCTCTTTCTCCTTCTTTTCTTCCCCCTTTTTTTTTTATTAACAATTTTTCAAAAATGTGAAAACCTCTGGCCATGCAGAAACAGGCCCCAGCTACCTTTGGCTCTCTGGCGATAGCCAGTGTCCTGGGACTAGTGTGGGAAGAAAGAAGTCAGGACACTCTGGAAGAAGGCCGTCATGCTGGGTGGAGGTGGGGCTGAGGAGGTGGGAGGGGAGGTCTGAAGCAGGGTCAGTTCCTAGCAGTGATTGTTTGGTTGCGAGAAATTAGGAAGAAAACCATAAATAAGGTGTGCCTCTGTCTTGAGAGACAAAGTAGTGGTGCTGGTGGGGTTGAACAGCATGGCTGTGGAAGAGCTTCGCAGATGGGGAGTCGTGTTGGGGCTGCTGAGTCAGATGGGTCAGTGTGTCATCCAGGTAAAGGGGGCCTGCGGCAGGTGGCTCTGTGGGCCAGGGACCCAGTTTCCTCCCATCCAGAAAGCGTGCGCCATGGGGAGCCTATGAGGGAGGGAATGAGGTGTCCCGAGAGTCTGTAGGACAGGAAAGAGCTGTCCTCGGGAACACCAGATTGGCACCTGGGGGTGGGGTGAATTGGAGAGGATTGGGAGAGTCCACCCTCCAGTAGGAAGCTCTTCCAACAATCCAGGGAAGAGGAAAGGAGTCTCGCATTGGGTAGTGGCAGTGGAACAGAAGGAAGACAACAGATGGGAAAGATTTTAAGGGGCAGGATCTTGAGGACTTGGCACTGTGTGCGTGGAAGAAGAAAGGGCCTTCTGTGATTTCATCCATAGACGAGAGTATTGTAAGATGTCACCGTGTCTGGCTCTCTTCCTAGTTCTTCTTTTAGAAACCTCGCTAAGTGACTGAAGTACTTACAGAGCATGCAATATGATTAC
Source organism: Sciurus vulgaris (assembly GCF_902686455.1). Taxonomy (NCBI): domain Eukaryota; kingdom Metazoa; phylum Chordata; class Mammalia; order Rodentia; family Sciuridae; genus Sciurus; species Sciurus vulgaris. The sequence goes on from NC_136476.1 coordinate 67,041,855, forward strand.
AAGCCTTGTAATTTTTGCAAACACCTGTTTTATAGCAAAGTAGAGGATACCTTGTCTCCTCTACAAAAACCTTGGCATATCTCCCTCATGGCAAAAGGAAATAAGAGGGCTGGAGATGTGGTAGAGGGCTTGCCTAGCACATGCAAGGGCCTGGGTTTGATCCCCAGCGCCACAAGAGAAAAGAAAAACAGGGAAAGGGGAACACTTGAGGAAAGAGTTGAAAAAAGATGTGAGATTTTTGGAACTGGGACATACCGTAACCAAGGGCTTTTGGATTGTCAGTAAACCTACAGAAGCCCACAACCAAGGTAAATTGAGGGTTGCCAGTCTTCCTGTAATTCTTTCCACCTAAATCTGAAGTCTCTTATTTTAGCAGTTCTTCCTTGGAAGTCTGAGTGCCATTGAGACACGGTAACTGTGTACTTCTGTCTTCCCAGTGCACTAAGCTGCTGCGTTAAAATGCACACATAACCGCCTCTGTCCACGATGTGCACCTCACTCTAACACTCAGGATGCTTGGCAGTTAGAATAGAGAGGGCACAGAGCCATTTTTTTTTTTTTTTTTTGTCTGTTTGGCAATTAACCAATCACTGGCTTTTTTTGTTGTAACATGCACTTCCTTTCTCTTGTTTTCATTCAAGCTGTGTACGCCATGGAAATTAATGTGGAGAAAGACAAACAAACAGGAGAGACCAAGATTCTCTCTGCATCTACCATTGGCCCAGAGGGGGTCCATCAGAGAGGAGTCAAAGTCTATGATGATGGTACCAAAGTAGTGTATGAGGTGCACTCAGGAGGCACCGTGGTAGAAAACGGAGTGCACAAATTAAGCGCAAAGGATGTCGAAGAGCTTATTCAGAAGGCTGGACAATCAAGCTTGAGAGGAGGACACACGTCAGAAAGGACTGTGATTGCAGATGGGAGCCTCAGCCACCCCAAGGAACACATGCTCTGCAAAGAAGCCAAGTTAGAAATGGTACATAAAGCTAGGAAAGATCACTCTTCTGGGAACCCAGGACAGCAGGCCCAAGCCCCCAGCACGGAAGGGCCAGAGGCAAGCTTGGATCAACCAGTCACCATGATTTTTATGGGCTACCAAAATATCGAAGATGAAGAAGAGACGAAAAAGGTGCTAGGCTATGACGAAACCATCAAGGCTGAATTGGTCCTCATTGACGAAGATGATGAGAAGTCATTGAGAGAGAAGACCGTGACGGACGTGTCCACCATTGATGGGAACGCGGCTGAGCTTGTGTCGGGGAGGCCAGTCTCAGACACCACAGAACCCTCATCCCCAGAAGGGAAGGAAGAGAGCCTGGCCACAGAGCCAGCCCCAGGTACCCAAAAGAAAAAGCGCTGTCAATGCTGTGTTGTCATGTGACCACTCCTTTCTTCCCTTTTCCTCTGGGCAGCCTCTCCACCACTTACATAGACCTCACTCTGCCACTAACTGCAATACTGTGAACTGGGAGCAGACACCTGCCTTGCCTTGCAGTTGGATTGCTTTGATCTCTCTTAATTTTTTTTTTTCCTTTTCCTCACCTGAGAAACAACGTGCATGTGTGTGCTCCATTTTTTTCCCCCAAGAACTTGCTTTTCCTCTAAACCTTTCCTTGTGTCTTCGAGAGTGAATCGGTTCCTCCCTGCTCGATTGGAATAGACTCTTCATATCGGCCAGTTATCTAGTAGCCTTAATTTACTTGACTGGAATTGAACCCACTGGCACTGGGGCTTTCATTTTCTAGTGTGTTCCTCTAACGTAGTCACACACACCCCACCACATCCCTGACTTCTCACTGCCTCCCTTGCTGTGGATCTTGTTTATATCTTGTGTGGCAAAAATGCTGTGGGCTCGAGTCGGTTGCTAGTGTAGCCAAAAGTGGACCTTCCTGAATCTGTCCATCCTAGGGTGATGCTTTTTGCTGCCTTACGTACGCTTCCAGGTGACAGTATTGCGTGTCTATGGCTTTCCTTCTGTTAAAACCGAAATGAAGTTCATGTGAAAGAAAAGAACCCAGTGTGTGTCACAGACGAAGTGTAGGCCTGAGTCTCTCCACTGCCCATTAGCAGCTGTGTCTTTCTGTGGCTTAACTGATGAACCCTTTATACAAGAAGCACCATTTTAAAATTTTCTAAGGACATGAGACGACCATGGTTTTCAGCATCAGTTGAGATCTCCAAGCTCAGACAGGCCAATTCATGAGCCCTGTTTCTATTCTCTCAAAAAACAGATGTAAATTTTTATATTGTTTTCTTTTTCATGGATATTTTCTGATCATGTTAATCTGCTTTCAACGAGAGGATCGTTTGAAGCAGTAGCTCTGCAGTGACCATATTTCTGAAACAGTCTTTCCGACCTACAGTGGTTGCTTCCGTGTTCCCACTGCATCTAGGATGGTGCTGTCAGCGTTAACTGTCCCTCTCCCGTGCCCGGTTGATTAGAGTCTTGCATCTGTACTCTTTTCTTTCTGTCCTCATAAGAAAGAGGATGTTGAAGAGAACTTCAACATGTAGGTTTACCTGCCCTTCAAAAAACACTTAAGGATGTAAAAAATGTTGAAAGATGAAGAAAGACCTATCTTCTCAGTATCAAGTACTTTTTCATTCAACATAAGCACACTGACCAAGCCCCTTAGAACTCTGTTTCTTTAACTTCTAGAGATTCTGAACATCAGGAATAGTTTTTATCTAGAACATGATGGACAGTCCTCAAAATAAATTCTTAGCACTGCCCCAAAGTGAACGGCCACATGTATAGTAAAACCAAAGGGAAGGAATTTTTAAAAAGAACAATAATAGAATAATTAAATAAAAATGTATTATTTTAGCTAATTTTAATAAGAGAGAGCGTCACTTTAAGTAATGTGCCCAGATGCTCATGACATCATGCACATCATTCTCAAAATTATGTTTCCGTAGGACATGGTTTCAGAAACAGTATGACATATTACATCAAATCTTAACTCCTGCAGAAAGGAGCTCAGAAAAAAATCAAGGTAGTCTTGAGGCTGTGTTACAGAAACAAAATTTGTCCCATTTAGCTTGCTCAGTGCTAAATCTATTATTATTTTTAAATCTCTTGACTTGTAACTATATTCCAATTGAAGGGGAAAAACTGGCATTTTTTAATTTCTTACAGTTATTTTTTCTCAAACAATTAAATTTTTAATGAGCACAAGATGATTCATTTTACCTCTAATAGGGAAGCAAAACAAAACAAAAAGTTAAAGGAAGGAAAAGCAAAGGAGCTAAGCTCTGCTTTCTAAAATGATTCCCTCCATGGCTTCGTTTTGGATAACTGAGGGAATTGTCTCTAAGTCTCAGGTTCACCAAAGTAGCTTCAATGGAGTAGAACTGCTCTGTTATCTAGAAACCTGGTTTTAATGTCTATCAGTCTCAGTGCTCTGAGTTTCATCTTCCTCAAAAAAATGATCATTTAAATATCATATGAATATTTAAATAAAATTAAAAGTAGACAAACCTGTTTCCATAGAAGGAGAAAATGGTTTTAATGTCTTGGACAATCTGTTATTTTAAGAATTTATTTAGGAAAGAAACAATCTAAAGGTTTACTATAGTCTATCTTTTTTACTCACTTGGGGATTAAATCTGTTCATTATGAGTTGTTAAAAAGCACAGTTAGGGAGTGGCAGGCAGGAGCTCCCATCTGATGAACAGACTTAGTCTTGGGGGTCGATGACTCCCTGAAATGATCTGCCCTCCCTACTGAATGAGTTACCTATGAAGAAGACGGTCACTGCCCCTCCCTACAACACAGCTCCTAAGATCTGAAAGACCGTGATAATCTACCCTGGTTCATCACTTGCTCTGGGGAATAGTGACTAGCAGATTCTATGACTTAGAACTTCTCTATACTTTTATTATTAAAACGTATCATTTAATGGTTTCCAAGAAGATGTGTTGCCTTTATTAAATTTATTTGTGGCCATAGTAAATGAAGGTGTGTTTGAATATGGCATCTATATATTTGTATATTTTCTATGATTTTCCTGTCTTAATGGGGGATGCAGGGTCAGCCAGTCCTTCGATGGGATGTGACCTACAACCCCATCTACAGCAGCGAGTTTCACCCTTAACAACGAAAATGTAAATGGAGTTGTGATTGTAAGCATTCTGCCTTTCCTGCTGCTGTTGGCATTCTCCCTCTGAAAATTGTATTATGCATGGTGTGACCCCCTTCATGGTTGCAGGGTATTTGGTTACATGACCAGACTAACTAAAGAATCAGTAATGGAGCTGCAAAATCACGATTCCTTTTTAAGTTGATGTTTAACTGAGCTTTCTTTTAAAATTTTAGGATCAGCTCCCTTTTAAATAGAAAGAGGAACTAGGAACACATTGCACACCTATAATCCCAGAGACTTTGAGGAGGCTGAGGTGGGATAATTGCAAATTTGAGGCCAGCCTCTGCATTTAGGGAGAACCTCAGCAATTTAGAGAGACTTTGTCTAAAAATAAAAATAAAAAAAAAAAAAATAAAAAGGATTGGGGATGTAACTCAGTGGTAAAGTGAACCTTGGGTTTAATCCCTAGTACAAAAAAAAAAAAGAGAGAATAGAAAGAGGAAACAAGATTTCATTATTTTATAATTTTCAATGACATTAAATTAAAAATGCTTTAATATTAAAATGCTAATGTTTAGCTCTATATATCCTGAAAAATCCTGATGACTTGGTATCTTAGACTTTTTCTTTTCTTTGTCTTCCTTTTTTTGTTTTGAAGACAAAATTTAGGGATTTTTTTTTTTTTTTTTTTTTACTTTGTACTTCTTTCACTCATGTTGATATTATTTTCCTTAATAACCAAAAAATAATTGCCTCTAAAAGTGATTTGCTTGTGTCCAGTCACTTAATATTGGAAGGAATTCCTTCCTGGACAAACATCATTTCCTAAAGCCTCCAGAGCAATCCTAAAATTATTCAAAGGCTTTCAGGAGACTCAAATTCTAGAGTTAATTTGTTTTATTAAGTTACTTTTGGAAATGTTATTGTATACAGATTTGCTTCAAAATCCCTCCTTCTCCAGTAGGCTTTCTACTGATCAATGTGTTTTTCTATATGCAAGTGGAGTATCTTATTTCAGTTAGGGTCAAATTTTTATAAAAGGGGAGGAAATGATACGTGGAGAATTTTCTAGATATACATTATCATTTCTGGGACAAAAAATTGGAGCCACATGGGAAAACATCTTATTTTTCCTTTAATTCCTATAGAATTTCACTTCAAGGGATTATAGAACACCCTTGAAAATTGCCATTGACCCCATGAGTATCAGTGAAAAGGAAAGAGGATATAGTGATAGAGGCAGAAATCAAACTACCATACTGATCTTCTTTTTAAAAAAGCAATTGACCCCGTCCATTTAAAATCAGAACATGCACCAAGGACTTTCTGTTCGTTCCAACTTAAGATCTGGAAACTCAGTCATCTCTGTTTGTGACTGAATCCACCAGAAAGTTCAAATGGCTAATGAGACCTCTCAGTGTAGACATGTTTTCATGTCCTGCAATGTTAGATTACAACAGAAACCATTCCAAGGCGGGCAGTCTCACATTATATTTTTGCATCTTGCACATTAGTAATTAAAACCACAAATTCTCTGCATATTTAGGATGTAGGTTTCAGAAACTTTATAAATATGCAATTTTGGGGAAGCTCCTCAGTTTCTTAAACAACATCTATTGAACTCTGCTGTTTAGGATAGAACCACAAAGTACCCTTTTCCCCTTTTTCCTCTTGGGTTGGAAAAACACAGCAAGACCTTGGAATTGCTGGTATGTATCATAAACTGGTTCAGAGTAATGAGGAAGATGGAATCTTTGATTCCTGCTACCTGTTTGCCTTCATTATGTAGCCTTCTTCTGGACTTATCAGGAAAATCTTCCAGCATTTTCTAGGAAAAAAGGAAAGTCACTAATTAGGAGCACAGTGCAATTTTGTGTCTGTATTTTTATAGCTTCAGCAAACTTCTTAATATAATTCCCATTTTAAAAAATACGCTTCTTGTTTGAATGTAGAAGGGTATAGAATTAAAGATGACATCTGGAAAGTTTCAAAGGGAAATGTCACTGGGAATCCTTGGACCAGCTCCCTCAGCTGCACATTTATCTAACTGAAGTAGGCCTCTGCTTCCCCCTCCTCTCCCGTGCAACATCAGAAGGTCAGAACTGTCGCACAGAAAACTTGCTGTCAAGGTGAAATTGTGTAATTTGGGGGACTGCAGACTTTTTGCGTCAAAGATCTGGACAGCCTTAACTTTTGTAAAAAAAAAAAAACAAAAAAAAAACTTTAATTTTTTCAATGTTCGCTTTTACAAAGCCGGAAAACAAAATGTTTTCTGAAATCAATAACTTTTGTATACTTTGTGACTATTTTCTAAGTTTCTACTGGTTAAGGTGTGAAGGGTCATCTTCTCCCCATATTGCCTCTTAGTGGTCACCTGGGGCTAGTTTTTGCAAGTCACTGCATTTTTATCCAAAGGAAAGTGCAGCTCGCGAACCATACAACTCTCCCTAGACTTTAGGCAGCCCTTCTGATGTGAAAGAACAGAATTACAGAAAGAAAAGAAGTACAGGGTGGCTTTCTTTTCATTTTCCTATGGTTAATGTACTGTATAGCATATATGTTTACAGAATGTACCTGCCTTGTGATGTCAACAAAATGAATGACAAAAAAGAGTTCTCATGTGCCATTGAATAGTTTGCCTTAGCACCTCTGTTTATGTTCTCAGTTTCTGTCCTGTTTAAAAAAAAAAAAAAAAAAAAACCACAGGTTGTATTCCAAAGCTGCATTAACACAACATTCTCTTCCCCACTCCAACCCAGCCTTCTTCAGAGCTGTGAATTCCATCAAGGAGCCTTCAGGCAGAGCCTTGCAGGTGGGACCCAGAGGGACTCAAGAGGGCATAGCTTGGGCCTTCCCTCTGCCCTTCTACCAACCGACCAACTGATCGTGTTTTTGTGTTCCCACCTGAGTCTGCAGAATCACACTCGGACATTCCTGGGGCAGGCCTGTGGGGCACGAGACCTCTCACCCTCCTTTCCTCACAGTCCTTCCCACTGTGAGGGAGGTGAACGTGTGGACCCCTCTCTGGGTCTGCGAGCACAGTTTAAGCACAATTGGCATAGCTTGGAAAAGCAAGCGATGGATCATGTGCAGCCATCACCGAGGGCTATGCCACTTATTATTGTCTAGGTGCGTAGCATGACATGGGTGGGAAGAAGGAGTGGCTATAGAAATGGAATATTTTACATGTATGTATTTTTTTAAGGAATAATATTTTTATAACGAAATCTATGTGCATTATGGAGCTTGAGTTTGAAAACACCCTTCCTTGATCCACCAAGTTATTTCTCCATTCCATTAAGGTTACTTTCTGGTGAAGTTCTGTAGCACTATCCCAGATTTTGGAGGCACACGCACCGATCTCATAACCTGACCTTGCACTGCCATTGCGTGAAATCCCATGTTTCCAAATAGACTGAGGTTATAAGATTGAGCTTGTTGCATCTGCCATTAGATAAACCACATCATGTGGCTTGACAACTCTCTAGTTTACACCGTTAATAATACATAATAATCTTTTGGAAGGAAATGGCTCTTTTTAAAGCAAACCAACCTTAGTAGTTATCAAAATCCAACTCTTCTACATATGTAACAAGTAACTGCTACATTTATGGTTAAGGGACCACTCGCGATGGCACATTTGAGTAATGTACGTGAAATAATGGGTCAGAGCCATTAATAATGGTCTGGCCATCTGCAGGCCACATGTAAAGGTAAAAACCAACAAGATACAACTTAGCAGGCATACTGACCTTGTTCGCATCACTGAGGCTGAATCATTCTTTCAGAGTTCAGTAGAGCTGGAAAAGGATTTTCTTTATCCATCATCCATGAAGGAGCTTCTGAAATTTTAGAGTTCTTGAATTTTTGTCCCAATTTTCTGCCAAGTCTCTGAATTCTTATCCAATCACACCCAGGTTCATGAAGATCTTTGCCCACACCTGTTCCCACACCTGGTTGATGGAGTGTGTCAGACCTCAGTCAGAGTCTGCCCACCCCTCTTGTTGGACTCTCTTCCCAAGGCAGCATCCTTCCCCACCCTGAGATCCCCCCTCTCCCCTAGGAAGAAGGCAAAGTCATGAGAGCTCTTTCCATTTCAAGAAAAACAGCCCGGATGGTTCCCACACAAATAAGGTTTATTTCTTCATCACACAGTCCCTCCAGCAAACCCAAGCTCATCTGTGAATGTTGCTGTCATGGAGACAACAGCAAAAACTGAAATGCAGTTGCCTAAAGGTGCTTAGGGAGAGCCGATTTACTCGAAATAGGAAGCCTCCCAGTTTTGAGATGGGCAGGGAGACATCCACTCACTCCATTTTGCAATGGCACATCTTTCTACACAAAGAGGCCACCAGGCAATGGCTGATCTGCACTGTTCTGCATGTTGCTCCAACTCTTAATTCTGTGATATCCTGTTCTGGCAAGTGGGAAGAGTTCCGTCCTTCACAGGGTTCTGGAATATTCTTTCCTCCTCCTCTTCAAGCTCCTGATTTAGGAGAGTCAAAAATCATACAGGGGTTCCAGAAAATGTTGTGTCTGATGCAGCTTTTCAGTGAATGTAGGTTGTTGATGGAATTTTCAGCTTTAGCAGCTCACTCGGGGCGAGTGACATCTCTGTAAATACACCCATTCGTGGTTGGTTGATGGGGGTGGGGGGTGGGAGCCTGTTGTGCTTACTCTGAATTAGACTTGCTGGGCTAGCTGCTGTACTTTGTAACCTGAAGTGTACTTTGACTGTTCTGTTTCCTTCAGATGAAAAACAACAAAAACCGACTTCAGAAAAAACACTGCCAGCAACAACTGATGCTGTACTTGTAGCTTCTCTCTGTTCCTCTGTACAGTATTAATAGACAATAAACTGCCTTTTCACTGCATCTACCTCTGTGTGTCTGTGCCCTAATTCTTTCCCCTTCTCACTTGCTACGAGTGGGCTTTGGGCTTGACTGTGCTAGGCGCGCCTTCAACCACTCACTGAAACCTAAGGCTAAGCCAGCGGCTCTCCTAAGGCTAAGCCAGCATGCTGCAGAATCACCTGGGGTCCCTGGGAACAATGTGGAAGCCTCCGTCTGGCCTCTGGAACTCAGATTCAGATTCCTGGGCGGGACCCAGTAACCTGCATGTTTAAGATGTTCCAGGCGAGTCTGAGATAGGCGACCCCTGACCCATGGTTTAGGTGCCGCTTGGTGGGACTCTCGACAGCCTGCCTGTTCCAGCCTCTTTCCATGCTAACTGATCCAATCTTCCACATTTCCGTTCTCCCATCCTTTTTGCACTTTTCTCTCCACCCCTGTCATGCTTTGTCTTTTTCCTCACAAGTCTCCATGGCTGGCCAGACTGCGATCCCATGAGTGAACTCAGATTGCCCCTAAATAATAGGATCCACCCCGTGCAGTTTTCAATACAGGAACACCCGAAGACGCGTGGGGTCTTTGCTTCACTCAGTCACCACCGTATCCTCTTTACCTGGGATAGTCAGCACACTTCGTAAATGACCAGATAGTACATTTTTTTTTTTTTTTCTCCATGGGCCAAATTATCTCTGTCACAATTACTTAGCTCAGCCAAAAAGTAGTCTTAACATAATTTGTAAATGAGAGAATATGGCTATGTTCCAGTAAATTATTTATAAAGCAGGTATGAGGGCTGTTGGCTCTGTGGGCTTGTAGTTACCAACTCCTGGCCTATGTCAGGGCTTGGCGCATAGTAGGTGCTCAATAAAAAGTCAAACAGTTATGGATTGATGCAATGAACAACAGGTGTGATGCCACCTGCAGAGCTGGCACAGAACATTGTATTCCTGGAGCATAACCAGTAAATGGAACCAGTCAGGGAGTTCTCTTCTGCTTGGGTTTCATGTGAATTTTTTTGATGTCTTTATGCCTGGAAGTTAACTTTGAAGATGGAAACAGGAACGGTGCCTTGTGGACTGTTCAAACTGCCAGGCTGAAATTGACAAGACTTTCAGCCAATACAAAAGAGGAGGAAACGGGAGGATCTCTCGTCCTTGTGAAAAGTGCCGGAGATGCCGCGACAGGGTTGTCTCTAGGTGCCAAGCATTTGATCCAGGTGTTTGCGGAGCTGTTTTCTCAGATCCATCCTTCACTGTGGTTGGCAGGGCTTTTATTTTAAAAACAATTTTTTTTAAGCCTTACTCTTCTTATCAATTGAAATACTCTTTAATGTGTGGACATGTATCTTGGAACCATGATAGCACATTACATACCCCACAGCTTGGTGGCTTTCCAAGGGGGACAAATGCAGGATCTTGCCCCCAGTTGTTGTGGATTTAAAGAAAATTGTATTCATGCAAAGCATGGAGTAAGTGGAAGGTGGATAACAAATAGTTTACTTGTGATGGGAAAATATCTGTCCCCTGCCTAAGATGTTACCCTTCCCAGATGTAAAGATCATAGGCTGTTCAGTGTGGCTTAGAACTGGCAAAAAGGGAAACTGCTCTGCTCTCCTCCAGGCTGTGACTGCTTTGTAGGGCACTGAATCTTATGAAATCACTATTTTCTTTTTCAGTTTTTTATTTTTTTAGTTGTAGTTGGACACAATATCTTTTACTGTAGGATCAAACCCAGTGCCTCACATGCTAGGCAAGTGCTCTACCACTGAGCCACAACCCCAGCCCAAAATTGCCATTTTCTACATCGATACTATTGAATATTGACAGTTCCATTTAATTTGACCTGGTTCTGATGATTGCTTATCAGGCAAATGCTTACCTGATTAACTACAGCAGGAGGAATTTAGTTTAGAAAATTCGAACTTTGAAAGGGAACATCGTTCAGAACTACCACAGTAGAAGCAGGCATTTCCCTGGGGAGAATAGAGTTTCCTTTAATCCGCTGACCCTATTAGGTTGACGTTGCTATGTCTGTGCTTTTTATACATAAGAAAACTGAATCATGGAGAAGTTCCTAGCCCAGTGCAACAGAGCTAAAAATTGGTGTGGAGTCTAGGTAGGGGATGCACTTTCTACTTCTTATCACACAGAAGGCTCAATGTCATGAAAGTGGTATCAGGATGCCCCCAGGATTGGATACAGAATGATTTGGAAAATGGGGTCATTTGTGCAAGAAAAAAAAATGGGACCAGTTCTTATTCTTTTACCTACGAAAAGAAATGCTCTTAATATCATAGCCTCCCGGAGCCTGGGAGGTGTTTCTGTAGCACTCATTACTAAGGTAACAGTGAAGTTACCAGTTGCTCTCTTACCTGTTTATTAGGGAGTCCTGTTGGCAGTTTTTCCTCCTCTGGTCCTAAAAAGGATTCACAGAATTGCCCAAGTTCTGTAAATGGTCCAGATTCTGTAAAGTCTAGGGGAGTCCAGGACTGGGGGTAGAGCTCAGGGTAGAGCACTTGCTTAGCATGCATGAGGTCCCAGCATTTAAAAAAAAGTCTAGGAGCAGCATGACAATCTTGGAGTAAACAGAGGCAGTTTGTGTTGATGATGGCAGTTGTCGTTGTTATTATTTTGCCTGTGTCCTAACAGCTAAGAAGAACAGTGTGCATATGATGTGCCAGGACTATCTCCATGTAGCCACTGCTAGATGACACTCTCTCCCCAGCAGCCCCTAAGACTCAGCTCTTCTGCCTTTTTTGGAGTCAGATCCTCCACTTTATTGTCAATACAGAAGAGCAAAAATTTGCTACTTGGCAGCTAAGTGTACAAGACCTCTCAGGGACCCTCTAGGACAGAAGTCACATAATGGTTGTCCACAGGCTCAATCTGCCCACAGTTTATGTCAGTGCACCTGCCAATATTTCAAAGCTACTTTAAATGCATTGTCAAAAATAATTAGAAGAATTCTTATTTTAAAAGTATGGCTTACCAGCGTCTCTTGATAATTCAGTCTCTGGCAACAATAGTCCTATTTTCCTAGTGGACAATTCCTGGAGGATACCACTTTGGGGGGAGCCATACTCTCTGTCCTCCGCCACCACTTTGTCTTGGCAGCTTTCTGTGTTCCCATCACCTGCCTGGCCTCTACAGGCATTCAGTGTGTGACCCTTAATCTACAATAATCCACTCACTTCACGACAGGATTAAATGAGTCCTACATGAAAATGGGAATTACTCGTGGCAAGGTAATGGCAGAACCAGGACCAGAGTGCCCTGAACCCTCTGGAAGAATGAAGCCTGGCACTGTTTGAGTTGAATCTGCTGGTGGCATTGTTAGTTTTGAACAGGCTACAAACAAAAAGCTACTACCAGGCTCAGGTGTTTTTTGCTACAGAAGAACTCTCACATGATTGTTGTGATGCTAGATTAACATAGGCTGGTGAGCTCATACACAACTCAAGTGAAAAAAAAAAAAAAAAAAAACGTACATTTTCTATAGCATTCGATAGCCTGGGAATTGTTTCTGTATTCCTTAGAGTAAGTGAACAGTGTAATGTTTTAAGGAATTTTGTGCTTTTAAGGAATCATGTGCTTCATGGTAAAAAGTTTCATTCCTGGGAAAATGTTATCCATAGTTGAATAGTTCTGGGGACTCCATATTCCTTCTAAGTAAAAATAATAGAAACCAAAATCCATCTGTACTTAAATGTGATCTTCCCTTCCCTTTTAATTTGTAGTCTTTTGTTGTGTTCCTAAAGCCATGTGTTCACAGAATTAGTAATATTCTCTATAATGGTCACTTTATCTTACATAGAATAATAATCAGTTCCAAAGTTTGGCAGTTTAAGAAATGGTGAATGGGCTGGGGAGATAGCTCAGCTGGTAGAGTGCTCGCCTTGCAAGCACAAGGCCCTGAGTTCAATCCCCAGTACCACCAAAACAAAACAAAAAAAATGGTGAAAACAGAGATCTTTCCTTTCAAGGCCTGTCATCAAAAACCCAGTAGAATCCACTGGTTTTTTTGTGGTTTTTTTGTTTTTGTTGCTATTTTTCTTTTTCAATTTACATAACAGCAGACTGTATTTGGACATACTATGTATACATGGAGTATGACCTACTTTAATTAGAATCCCATTCTTGTGGTTGTACATGATATGGCATTTCACTGATCATGCATTTATATATGAACGTAGGAAAGTTACGACAGATTCATTCTACTGTCCTATTCCCAGTCCCCCTCCCTTGAGATCCACTGTTTGTTCCAACTTTAAACACTCATCAAATTCAAGATGATAATTATGTTCCCCAATCTTTTTCCACTGCTAAGTCATTGAGTATTGCAAACAAGAGCCACAGATTTGCTGTTTTCAGACCAGGGTCTTAAGGTCCAGCCCGAGGACAGTGTAGAGGTGGGATGAATTCTCCATCAGTGTGAATTGTCCACACTGTTAGAGTCAGCCAACTTTCATTCCATTTCTTAAAGAGCTTGTTTCAAACCAAGTATAAGAATAAGATCTGTTTTCCCTGATCATAGCTCAGAGACTCAACATCCCTTAACTCAGTTTTTTCCAAACTTTTGGACTTTAGGGTATCACTTTATGTTTGTCCTATATGCATACCAACCTGTGTACCATTGCTTAACATTTTAACCCATTTATCTGATTTAAACTTATTTAAAGGCAACTCCGGGCTTAAATAATTATCACACGCATAAAGGTAACTCAAAACCAATGTAAATCAGCATCATTAATTTCCAGCTGCAAATGGGTGGCAATGACTCCCTGAGACTCTCTCTCATGTTAAAAGGAGGAAATGGGTTAGAGAAGGATCACCTCTACTTCCATCTTTTACTTTGGATGAAATGAAAGAGAATCAAATGACAATAGCTTTATTGGTATGTGATTCAGTGTTAGGTAACCATGTAACCTTAAATTTGGGAAACACTTCCCTCTGTAGTCTTTTTAAAAGTCCCTGTTCTTCCTTTCAAAGATGAGGCTGAGAAATGCAGAGTGACTTGCTTAAAGTGGCAGGACGAGCAGAGACAGAGCCTGAATTCAAATACTGGTCAGGGTGATTTCAGAGTCTTTCTGCAGCACCAGGTGCCTGTCACGCTGATCCTTTTATGAGGAATGAAGTGAACGTATCAGCAGCGGATTTAAGCTCCAGTAAGATCCTGATCATTTGAACAAACAAAAGTAGCATCTGTTCATGTAGGAGAGCTGTCTTTGGCATAAGCAGTTTTTCACCCACAGAGTCTGATGTGATTGGGCTCCAGCTACGTGACTTGAGCAAAGTAAGTGGCCAGATGTGAGTTTTCAGGGAGGGGGAAGGTGGTGCAGGATGTAAGCACACAGGGCCACTGTTGGACCTCATGGCCAGTTTCACCGTATACCTGTGCTTTCTGCTTCAGTATGTCCAGGGCTCCAGCCAGCTGATACCTGTTCACAAGACTTCTTGGTTGACTTCTTTTTTTCAGGGGGTGTTACTGGGGATTGAACTCAGGTCACTCAACCACTGAGCCATCTCCCCAACTCTATTTTGTAATTTATTTAGAGAGAGAGTCTCACTGAGTTGCCTAGGGCCTCGCTTTTGCTGAGGCTGGCTTTGAACTCACAATCCTCCTGCCTCAGCCTCCTGAGCCACAGGGATTACAGTCCTGTGCCACCATGCCCAGCTTGGTTAACTCTTAAAGTGTCAGAGATTTAGTGAGCAAGCTGTAAACTGACTCAGCACTAGAGAATAAGCGGACCTTAATGGGGAAAGAATCACCCAAGGACAGTTCAACCTCACTCTTCTCTTCTCCCTTCTCTTCTCTCTTTGCTTTTTATTTTCTTCTGTTTTCTACGGAATGAGCCAGTTTCTCACCTGAGATGCATTCCCAACTATCTCAGTCCCTTTTCAATTGCTACATCAAAGTACGTGAGATTCAGTAGTTTATAAAGGAAAGAAGTTTATTTAGCTCTCAGTCTGGAGGTTGGAAAGCCCAAGGGCATGGCAGCAGCATTGGTGAGGGTACCATAATATTTCAGAGGTGAAAGGACGAGGTGCCACGTGCAGAGAGATGACTGGCAGCCTCACTTGATAGAAGCCACTCTAACTGGTCCAGTCCCATGAGAAAGGCATCAGCCTCTCTTTTTTTTATTATTATGATTTATTTATTTTTAAATTTTTTCAGACTGCAATTTGATTCATGGTACACAAATGGGGTACAACTTTTCGTTTCTATGGTTGTGCCCGATGTAGAGTCACACCATTTGTGTAATCATACATGTACCTAGGGTAGTGATGTCTGTTCTTCTTAACAGCCTCCTAAGGGCCCCACCTCCACCCACCACAATGGCAACACATTTCGACATGAGTTTTGGGGCCAGGGGGCGGGGCGACAAACCATTTTTCAACCATGGCATCACCTTTAGTGTGAGCCAGACCTTTTTTTTTTTTCAGTTTGTCATTTGCCCCATGAAGCACCATGCTGGAGCTCTCGGATTCTCATTTGTTGCCAGAAATGAAAACATTTAGAATTAGAATCTAAGCATTTCTTAAGAATATGAAATTCTTGGATATGAAATCTCTGGGCCCCACCCCCAGAGATCCTGATTTAATTGGTGGGGATGAAGCCACAGGCATTTATGATGGGCTCCAGATGACTCTAGTGCACAGCCAGGGTTGTAAGCAATACCACAGAAGTGAAAGGGGTGGACAGAGGGGCCAAGCAAGAATCTGCAGCTCAGTTCTGCCAGCAATGTGGGGGCAGCCATAGGTCCCCCCTGAAATTCCATCAGCAGGTGCCATGGAAGTTTAACAGCAGAAGCAGAGATGGAGTTTTCCGAGACCTAAAAGGACAAGGTGGATGTTACTAGTTTTATCAGAAGTGACTGTAGTAGGCAAGTAGACACCCTGAGAGTGAGCAGCTGTTGACGAATCAAGTTGCTGAAATGTACCAGTTCTGGCTGGTGGGGAATGGAACTGGAGATCCCCAGCAGGACTGCCAGGTATGATTGTTCACGCTGCCTCCTGCAAAATACTCTTAAGGGCTCCATCACATCCTTTTCTATGTGAATGGAGTCCTTCGAGTTGTGCAGTGCACACCACACTTACTGTGCATGCTTGGGCAAAAATATCCTGTTACTTCTTTAGAACGAATAGCTTAAAATCAATAAGAAGCCTCCATTACAATCAGAGAACTGCAGCCAGGTTAAACTTGCTACAGTATGCCAAGTTGCAGGAGCCAATTTTAACTCTAATGAATATCTTCCAGGAAACAGTAACCAGGTTATATTCCCAGCAAATGGACATATTTTTCCTTATTTTCTGCAGTTAAGTCTATTGTGGTGCACAATACATGGTATAAGATGGATGCTTCCTATCTTATAACTGGGATCAGGGATCAGAATGAAAAGGGCAGGTAGGTCGAACAGCATTTCCCGGGCACAACAGATTCACCAGGGGACACTTACAAAGGCTGTGACCATATTGGTGTCTCTGCTTTGCCAACCCTCCCACAGCTGAGACCAACCTTTCCTTTTATCTATGCCTTGGCAGTTCCCGTGCTGTAGAAATGGTGCTCCAGGGCACAGCCCCGCCCCTCTACCCAAAACACTGCTTTGAAGGATGGGGCAGGGTTTTGTGTGACATTCAGCCATTTCATATCGAAGGGTTTCCTTTGTTTCTTTTCCATTTTCTTTCTTTTTTAAAAAAATGTTTTGTAGTTGTAGATGGACAGCATGCCTTTATTTTATGTTTATTTTCTGCAGTGCTAAGGATTGAACCCAGTGCCTCACATGTGCTAGGCAAGCGCTCTGCCACTGAGCGACAGCCACAGCCTTCTTTTCTGTTTTCCATCAGTTTCTTATTCTTATGAGTACTCTAGGAAGAGGATCCAGTAAAGCAAGAAAGCAGAACCACTATCACACCTGGTCTCTGTCTAGAGACTCACAGAGGATGTAGGCTCTTGGCCTGTGGCGTTCATATGGTGCCCACTGTTGGCATTAGAGGAAATTTGCTGTTGGGTGTGTTAGTAGTTATGATTGCTACCCACCATGCACAGGAGAGAGGAGAGGGCTTAAGTTCCTTTGCAAGTGTACATTCATAAAACAAAACCAAGAAGCACACCCAGGACTATGCAGGTGCTCACCAAGGTCTGAACTCATGCTCTGCAGCAACTTATTCTCAAATCCAACTGCATTTTCCTTTGTACCTCAGCTTCTTCATGCATAGAGTGGCAATGATGGTTAACTTTTTTATAAAGAGTTTGGGACACTTACTGGTAAATACTGGCAGAATTTAAATGTTAACTATTAGTAGGAATACTGATAGTGTCTTGGAGAGCCAGGGAACAAAGCCCTAAGGCTGGTATGAGCAGTCAGTTATCAGCAACTCTGGTCTTCGAGGCAAATTAGTCCCTCTTCTGTATTTGTAAATAAAGTTTTATTAGAACACAGTCATATCTATTTATTTATGTGTAGTCTATAGATGCTTTGTGGAATAGTCAGAAAGAAAACCATGTGACCCAAAAAACCGAAAATACTTATTGTCTGGTACTTCACTTTTTTAAAACATATTTTTTAGTCGTCAGTAGACCTTTATTTCATTTATTTATTATCTATCTATCTATCTATCTATCTATCTATCTATCTATTTATTTATTTATTTATTTATTTATATGCAATGCCCAGGATTGAACCCAGCGCCTCACACATGCCAGGCAAGCACTGTACCACTGAGCCACAACCCCAGACCTGGTACTTCACTTTTTCTAGCCCCTTGGTTAAAGCATAAGTTAAATACTCAAATTCAGGGGCTAGGGGCATAGCTCAATTGGTAGAGTGCTTGCCTCACATGCACAAGGCCCTGGGTTCAATCCCCAGCACCAAAAAAAAAAAAAAAAACTCAAATTAATTCACATTCCTATTTGACTAGATGAACTACATGCTGAACTATCTACTAAATGTGTTTGTTTATTTGGTACTGGGGATTGAACCCAGGGGTGCTCTACCACTGAGCTTTTTTTTTTTTTTTTTTGGAGACAGGATCTTGCTGAGTAGTTTAGGATCTCACTAAGTTGCTGAGGGTGGCCTTGAACTTGCAATCCTGCTGCCTCAGCCTCCAGAGTTGCTTGGATTCTAGGCATGCACCACTGCACCTAGTTACAAAGTGTTTTAATATACTTTACATTATTCATCTTTCACAAGACATATCTCTTTAAGGTTGATAGAAAGATCACCCATTTTACATCTGAGGTCCCGGGAGATTGCAGAGCTAGAATTCATACTCTGGTGCCCTGACATAAACTGTAATTTCAGGAGTAATCAGGGCAGAGTATTTGGAGGAGTTGGATTTGCATTTGCTCTTGAAGAATAAGTGTGGTTATCAGTGAGCAGGAAGAAGACACAGGAGAGGGCACTCCTGACCACACGGCACAAGGTGGCAAGCTCAGGCTGTCTCTGGTCACCTGATTTGGTAGGACACAAGGAGCCCAAGGGGACCCAGGGAGATGAGGCAGAAATGGCTAGAGGCCAGGATGTGAATAGACAGGTCATTTCTCAGTTAAAAAGTCACAAACTGAAAGTTCAAGGGAGGGCTGTAGGCGTATTGTGTTTGACCTTTACTTATCAAAGCTATTTGGTTTGGTTTTCATTTGTGTTAATAACAACAATTCCTACATTTTCATCCTCTCTTGATATGTCAAAAGATCTAACCACATCAACCCACATTTCCTGGAGGCTGTAATTAGCTAGAGTTGAATTCAGCTGCCTCCTTTCCGGCACATCTGCTTTCTTGTGAGCTTGATCAATGCCATCTTATATCCAGGCAAGAGGAGCTCCTGTCCTGGCCCTGTGCCTTATAGGTCCTTACACTGGTCATTCCCTTTCCCTGGGGTGAGTAGTCTTTAGGTCAAAGGGTGTCACCCACTCCCTGGAGCCTCCTCCCTGCTCCAGGCTGTGTTTCAGATACCTGGATTCAGAATTCTCTGCCTGAAAAGCCCAACTCATTTTCAGGACTTACACGGGCCTCTTCCTTGTATCTGTCTTCTCATTGGACAGAGTACCAAGGGGAAGCAGTTTGCATTGAGGGAAGGGTGTGTGTGGATAGAGCTTTGAAATACAGGCTCAGGTGTCCACTGTGAGGGACAAGGTCCCTGGAGGTGCAGGACAGAGCTTGGAGCAGCAAGGGAAGTAGATAATAGACTGGAAGATCTGGCTCTGGACCACCAGGTCTCCAAGTGGTACTCCCAGGAGTCCAAGAACTGTATATGCTTGGCCTTCTGAGTCAGGATGAAGTATATTTTCCAACTTAGAAGGGGAGAATATAGTTTAATAACTTTGAGTATGCTTTCCAACTTTTAGATATTGAGGCATACTTTATCTGGGCCTCTATTTGTGTACTCATTTCAAGCCCCCAAAATGTTGCAACTAGCTGCAATTCTACCAGTTTCTGCTGTCTTACATCAGAGCTGTGTCCTTCCTTGACAGGACCTATTGGTCCTTATTGGTATAGGACATTGTGGTCCTTACCATGAGTGATTAGTGGGGAAAAGACTGAGGATTTTTTATTTTATCAGAGTGGCAGGGAGAGGCAGGGAGGCTAGCAAGGGGTCAAGGCAGGAGTCAATCAGGAGGTCATAGGTTTGAACCAGTGAGAACAAGAGAAGAAGGGACAAATGCTAGAGTGGCCCCTCCCCACAGTGCTCTTTAGGTCGAAGAAGTGCCAGTGTTTGCCTGGGACTTCCACAGTTTAGCCCTGAGAGTTCACATCCCAGGAACCCCCTAGTCTTAGTCACAGTGGGAAGCTTGGTTTCCCTGTCTGCCACCTGAACATCACCCATATCACATGGACACTTTACTGTACCTGAGCTTGCACTGAATCAGGGGCTTTGAACCTAAGCACAACTTTGCTTCTGGAAACAAACTCTACAGCTATTTCTATTCCTTAACCCTAAATCAAAAAACTCTCCTGACCAGGGCAGTAACTCTCAGACTGTAGAGGTTTCCTCAGATCCATTTCTTCAAAGTCAGGGTATATTGAGGACCCAATTAATTCATCCAGAGGCTTATAACAGGCTGGTGCTGGAAGAGAAGGTCAAATATTGTTATTATCCCAGCTCACCTTTGCTGGACACAAGAATGTCATTTCTCCATCTGTTTCTGGTCATTATTAGCACTACCAGCATTAATGTGGTAATATGTAGAACCTCAAATTACAGAATCCTTATTGAGGTAGCTATTCATCTGTTATAGAAGTAAATGCATATGAATAAAATCAAGAGTCCTTGGGAAAATAATACTTAAGCCCTAGACATATGGCCTTGAACAAGTGACTTGACTTCACCAAACCTCATTTTCCTCATCTATGAAGTGGGACTTTAATCCCTAACGTAGATTTGTCTTGAGAATAAAACTGGAAATGCCTTACACAAAAAGAATCGGAAGCAGGGACTTGAACAGATACTTGTACACTGCTGTTCTTTGAAGCACTGCTCCCAGTACCTGAAAGGTGGGAAAAAACCAGGCTCGGGTGGCTAGATGACAAATAGTCAC
Source organism: Sciurus vulgaris (assembly GCF_902686455.1). Classification (NCBI taxonomy): domain Eukaryota; kingdom Metazoa; phylum Chordata; class Mammalia; order Rodentia; family Sciuridae; genus Sciurus; species Sciurus vulgaris. The sequence goes on from NC_136476.1 coordinate 67,062,326, forward strand.
ACAGTGCACTGTTATTCAGCCATAAAGGAAATGAGATTCCGATACATGCTACAACCTGGATGAATTTTGAAACAGTATGCTAAGTGATCAGACAGGAAAGAGTCAAATATTGTATTATTCTACTTGTATGAGATTCCTGGACTAGTCAAATTCATGGAGGTGGAAAGTGGGATAGATGTAATCAGGGGCTGCGGGGCGGGGAATTATTGTTTAATGGGTGTAGACAAGCAGCTTGGGATTATGGAAACCTTCAGAAATCAATGGTGGGATGGGCATGGTTGTACAACAATGCGAATGCATTTAATGTTACTGAATAAACCTAAGAATGGTTACAGTGGTAAATTTTGGTAAACATATTTACTGCAAAAACAAAACAAACAAAAAAATATGTCTCAGGTACAGGTAGTAGCTTGCTTGCCTATCATGCACCAGGCCCTGGGTTCTATCCGCACCACTATAATAAAACAAAACAAAACAAAACATCTCTTGTAAGACTTGGCCACGAACGATACAAAAAAATGACTAAGATGAACTGTGTGCAGGGGTGCACACCTGTAGTCCTAGCTACTTGGGAGGTGGAGGCAAAAGATCAGAAGATCACTTGAGCCTAGGAGTCGGAGACCAGCCTGGGCAACGTAGCAAAACCCATCTCAACAACAATAACAACAAAGATGCTGCTGTTAATTGAATTAAGAGATGAGTTTGTACTTTGAACTCAAATGGGTCAAGGAAGAATTTGCCACGCCATTTGGGGTGGACTTTGTAGGATGAGATTAGGTGAGGAAGGAGGCAGGCCCGCGAGGATTAGGTGTGAGCACACCTCAAGATGCGGGTGTTGTCATGGAGACCTGCTGCTGTGCTGCTGTGCTCTGTGGGATTCTTTCTGTTGGATATTAGAGGTGGGGCCAGCTTTCAAGGCAAGTTGAGCTGTTCGGTTGCCAGGCAGAGCCAAGCACTGGAGATGTGTGGGCAGGGAGGATGGTGAGAGGAGTGTTTGCAGGCATTGTATACAATGGATTAAGGTGACCAGTGGCCAGCTAGGTCACTGCTGCAGGAGTGACCTAAATGAGGATGGTGGCACTATGCAAAAGAGCAAAGGATAGAGACTTGAAGGACTTTAGATACGGGAGATGGAAAGGAGGTACCGAACCGTCTAGAAGCAAAATAGCTAAACTCTGGAGCCAGGTTCCCTGTTTTGTTACTAGTGCTGTTAGTGCTGTTGCTTATGACCTTGTGTGACTTGGGTAAATTATGTAATCTCTCTGTCTTCAATTTCCTCTTCTATGACATAGGATCAATGACGTGACAGTACCTCTATCACCAGGTTGTCCTGAGGGTTAAATGAGTTAATATTTGTGAAGTGCTTTAAATAGTGTTCAGCACAGGATATGTACTTGCTATTTTTATCTATTAAATCTCAGGTATTGGTATATTGACATTGGTTATGTTGTTTTTTGCATTTGAATTTTTTTAAGCACGTCATGAAGATAAGTTTCTTTCAAAAAAGTTACTGCCAAGGAGTGCGTCTCAAACTGCAGCATGCATGTGAAATACTTGACAGTCTCGTTCAACTGCAGGTTCTTGGCTCAATGGGTCTCAGGTGGGCCCGCAGTTTTACATCTCTAACAGGTTTCCAAGTGGTTTGATGCTGCCAGGCTGTTGGCCACACCTTGTTGTTGAGAAATGGAGGTCCCTGTGTTTCAGGACTGGGTGCTGTTCTTACTATCTTATGCTGCATAACAAATCATCCACACATAGTGGCTTAAAACAGACCAGCTACAGTCGGCCCTTCCACATCCACAAATTCAACCAACCTTAGGTTGACAATATTGAGGGGAAAATTGCATCTGTGCTGAACATGTGCAGACTTTTTTTTTTCTTGTCATTATTCCTTAGAGAATACAATACAAAAACTATTTACATAACATTTACATAGTGTTAGGTATTGTATTAGGTATTATCAGAAATGATTTAAAGTATGTGGGAGAGCCAGGTATGGTGGTGCACACCTATAATCCCAGCAACTCCGGAGGCTGAGGCAGAAGGATTGCAAGTTAGAGGCCAGCCTTGGCAACTTAGTGAGACCGTGTCTTAAAATAAAAAATAAAAAGAGCTGGGATGTAGCTCAGAGGTAGAACATCCCTGGATTCAATCCCCAGTACTGAAATAAATAAATAAAATTAAAGTGTACTGAAGTATGTAGGTAAGTATATGCAAATACTATGCCATTTTATATAAAGGACTTGAGCATTTGTAGATTTTGGTATCTTCTGGGGGTCCTGGAGCCATTGCCCCGCGGATTCTGAGGGATGACTGTACATATCATTGTCTTTCCTGTTACTATGATGTCTTACAGTTCCACATGCAGTTCTTGCTCAGATGTCTCGTGAGGTGGTGGTCAGACTGTAGCTGGGGGACCCCCTTGAAGGCTCCCTTGTTCTCATGTCTGGTTGTTGGTGCTGGCCACCCCCTGGGACCTCACCTGGGCTTGTCAGCTAGAACATCTAACCATTATTCCCATGGCTTCTCCATGTGGCAGGGAGTCCTTCACAGCTCAGCAGTTGGGTTCCAAGAGCAAGTGTCCCTAGAGAGAGCCACAGAAGCTGAATGGCTTTGCCTAGCCCGGCCTCACAGGTCATGGCATCACCTCTGTTGCCGTCTGTTTGAGGGAAGTGGGTCCCAAGACCACCCACTGCAAGGGAAGGCAGTTAGACTTCATGTGTTAAAAGGAGATGAGTCAAAGAACTTGCAGGCACGTCTTAGAGCCACCACCAGGGCTTGGGTTGAGGAACTCTGACAGGAACAGAGGACTGTGAGCAAGCCTACCAGGGAAAGGTGACGTGGTTGTTCCGTGGGTCTGAGCTCTTGTGGAGGACCAGGCGGGGCTCTTCAGCAGGAGGGGTGCGGTGTGAACATCTGGATCTCTAGCGCCCCCATTAGGCTTTAAGCTCCATGAAAGCAGGACTTGGTCTGTCTCTGTAATAGTCCCTGGCCCAGCACCGTGTGTGGCACGAAAGGGGACCTGATAAATATTTGCCAGATGAGTGAATGAAGGAGAAAGGAGATAGGACCGGAGCTCTAGGGTCTGAGGGAATGCTAGAATTTGGGGAACATGCCCAGAACCAGCCTCTGGGGAAAAGGGACTCCTGCATTTTCTCAGGGGTCTGGCTGGCCCAGCAGCTTTGTGCCCTCTCTGGACCAGTGACTGCGGGAAGTCTGGATCTACCAGGACATCTCTCTACTTGCACTAAATGGAAAGTGAAACTGGGATTTCAGGAGAAAATGAAAATTGACAGTGGCTAGCTTGATCATAATGAGATCTTGTTTTGAAGTAGCTCTCTCCATTTCCTGTTTATAGCCTTAACTAAGAGCAGAACTGACCAGAGCTCTCAGGAGCAGGTTTTCCCTGGGGATTTGGAGATACATCAGCAACAGGAAACAGGATTCTTCCAAGACAGAAGCCCGTGTCTTCTGGCAGGTTCGATCGCCCATTTTAGGCCCCCACTTCCCACCATCCTTGCCCAGCTTCCAGCCCCACCATATTGCTGGGGACTCCAAATGATACCTGTGTAAAGGAATTAGGGAGGGGACCTGGAGGAGCCCCAACGTGATTGTAAGGGTTGACTGTAGGTTTTGCTTTACGACAACCAGCGAGTCTGTCGGTTAGACACAGGGACAGACCATCTTGCCAGGGATTTCCTAGGATATCTATCAATCAGAATGTCTACCTTGGATTTCTTCCAGGGACAGAGCATATGATCCTCTGATTTTCAGAGTGACCCTGTTCATGTCCTGGCTCTGAAACTGTGGGGTTTGACACAGGCAGAAGGATCTGGGGTGCTGGAGCTGAGGCAGCAGTGACGCGGGAAAGCAGCCGAGCAACAGGACTGTGAAGTGCAAGGACTTCTGATCAGCTCCTCCCTGCATGCCCAGTCACTCGGGTGCACACACACACAAGCACATGTGTATACACATACACATACACCTGAGCACACATGCACACACGCACACCTCCCAGAAAGGCCTCTCCGAAGATGGGACACTTCAGCTGGCACCTGGCAGAGGAGGGATGCAGGCAGACTCAGATGTTCCAGGCTGAAGGAAGCATAATTGAAAGGGCCCTGCCTCTCCACGCCTGGGAGTCTGGGCCAGAGGTCAGTCTGTGGCTCCCTCTGCCCCTTTCGCTGTCTGGCTTCTGGGACTGTGAGCTTCCCTTACCTGAACCCCCCCACGTGCCCCTGTCTGGCCTCCAGCGCCTTTGGCGTTCTCTCGCTCCTAAACGTCATTCACCAGGTCCAGCGGGTACCCATCTTAGTTCATGCACTTGTGGCAAGAAGTACGAGACTTCATTTTCTTCACGGTGAGACTTGAGCCCCAGTGCTGCTGGTCTGGCAGGAAATTCAATCTCAGTTCTTCATGGGCTCTCTCCAGCCTTGGGTTGTTCAAAGTGCCATGCTTATTTTAGGGAAGGCCTACCATCACTGGTCCTTGGTCATTGTTGTCCTGGCCATCATAGTCCCTTCAGGGCTGGAGTCTGGGTGCCTTCTGAGCCAAGCATGGGGACAGAAGCTTTGGCAGAGGCTGGGAGCCTTGGCGTCTGGCTCCCCTAGCTACCTCGGTGTTGCTCTCTCAGAGCCCTTCCCCCAGGGACAGCACAAAGCACCCCCTGTGAGCACACCCCACTAGCAGGCAGAGCTCAGTTTTGAACTTTGGCTTTTGCAAAAGACCTGAAGGCCCACTGACCAAAAGCAAATTCTGTCACATTCTCTCCTCACTGCAGACAAGGGATCACAAAACCCACCCACCTGCTAGAAATGGAGAGGAGGGAGAAATAGAGGAAGCGCCACACAGATGTTTCCTAGACCTTGCCTCTAGGGTCTGTCTGTTCTCAGGGTTGCAATCCAGTCATCCAGGGAACTTGAGCTTCCTGAGAACAAAGTCCCTTTCTGTGGTGAAGGATCAGCCTTGGCTCTCTTTTTCTAAAATCTCTAATGCATCTCAGAATAGTAGTTTTGTAAAGTACGATGAAAATGAATTATTAGAAAAAAATGAAACCGAAAAGAGTACAGGTACCCAGTTTGTTATTATTTTAGATTCAACAAACTGCTATGCAGATTTCTGAACATGTTCTCTCCATTTCTGTATTCACCTTGTCACAAACCAGAAACCAACTATGGAGGGACACAAATTGGTGGTCCGTGCACTTTGAGGAGCATTGCCTCAGAGCTGTCAGAAAGAAGGACAGGGTCTCGTCACTTCTAGAAGTGTGAGGCTTAGTGAAGCGAAGACTCTTCAAGAGGTGAAGGTAGAGGCTGGAGACAGGGACAGTCATTTCTCTGTGAGCCAAGAAACTAGAATTCAGCCTTCTCTTACAGCTGCTTACAGTGCAGAGGCAGTACTGGGGAGGGGTCCAGAGCCATCTCTGAGCAGGATGCCTTGTGACACAGCCCACTCTGCCACTTGCTGCCTTTTCTGAGGATGAGTAACAGCTCTGAGCCTCAGTTTGCCCATTTTTATAGGGTCTTTGCAAAGACTAGCTGAGCTAACAGGGTCTGATCACATTGAGTTGTGCCTTTGGCCAACAGTAAGTGCATCCTAATATTAAAATTTCTGTAGAAGGAAAGATTCAGGAGAGTGGGGATTTTTTACTCTCTGATGTTTCCCAAATACATAGAACCATGCCTAGCACACAGTAGGTGCTCAGTAAATATCTGAGCAATGGATGAATCCATCTTCTTATCTATGCTGAGCTTCAGACATTCCTGTTTATCCTGTTCTTAACTATTCTTTAACAGAGGAGGGGAAGTCTCTTTGCTCCCTGGGCTAATGTCCTAGTTAATGTCCATAGTATATTTCCCAAGGCTTAGGTCATTTTGGAGATTTTTGTCTTCAAAACCCCACGCATTCCAGAAAGACTTGAATTGAGCCAGATATGGTGATGCACACCTTTAATCCTGGCTACTCAGGAGGCTGAGGCTGGAGATGGCCAAGTTTGAGGCCAGCCTCAGCAACTTAGTGAGACCCTATCTCAAAATTTTAAAAGGGGCGGGGTACGGTTCAGTGATAGAGTGCCTGTGGGTTCAATCCCCAGTACTCAAATTGCCTCTTAGGTCTGAACTTCCTTGTGCAGGGTATTTTAAGACCAGGCTCAAGACAGACTTTTATAGAGTATTAAAACAGATCTCCTTGGGCTGGGACTTTTCAACCCGTGCTTCTAGGCATATGACTCACTGCATGCCTGCTGCCCCAGCAGGGCCATGTCCCCTGCCCTGAGCATGTTGTTCTTCCAAGATGTTCTTTGCAACGCCAGCCTGTTGAGAGAGCACTCCTTCTGCGTAGCCAGCTTCAAGGCTGCCCACTCCCTGAAGCCATTTTGACCCTCAGTCAGAGCTAATGTCTCTCCTTCACATCTAATAACTCTTTTCTACTACCTCTTTGGATGTGGACAGCACAGGTTCACTGTGTGAAATTTGGGTTTGGGCTCCCACCTGCAAGTGGAGGAGCAGTGGGCTCCACCATGAGTAGCCCAGTATAGGCATGAATAGAAAAAGAGGAAAGCCCCATGCCAGCTTCCCAATCCCCTCTCCTTAGCCTTGGGCAGCGTGGGGCAGCCTGCTGATGGAGGAGGAACAGTGGCTTCAATCTGAAGGACTGTGCCAGCGCAGGGTGAAGATTACTCAGTTTGGAACAAGCAGAGGGGATGAACCTGGCTTGTGGATGAATGTGGGAGACAGTCTGGTGAGGGGGTCAGGACTTCGAGGCGGGCACCTCTGGCTCTGCTGCTGGCTGACTGGGTGACCCTTCACGTCCTTTGCACTTCTCAAAGCCTTTGTCTCCTCATCCATATAGCGTGGCCACTGGGCCTATAGCAGAGGGGAAGCAGAGGGGGACATGTGACCCACCACTGTCTACACCGAGTGCCACAAAGATAGCAGCCTGCAAATTCTGGCATGGTGTTGTGGGGACAGAAGGTTCACAAACATTGCATCACCCTTGGGTACCGTGTGGCTTGCTGTCTCATGTATTTGAAGCAAAATTGTGAGCATTAAACAACATGTCTGGGGCTGGGATTGTGGCTCAGTGGTAAAGCACTTGCCTGGCATGTATGAGGCCCTGGGTTTGATTCTCAGCACCACATATACATAAATAAAATAAAAAATTTCATTGATAACTAAAAAAATATTAAAACAAAATTGTTAAAAAAAAAAAAAAAAAGGTCTAAGGGACTTAGCATACCACTCTGTAATAAGGGCTCAATAAACATTAGCAAAAACTCAATAAATTCTCAGTTGAAATGCACTGCTGTACCCTAGCACATCCAGGTTTTTTTTAAATTCCACTTCCCTTTTATGCCACCTTGAATTCATTGTAGTGATTAAATGTCTCACCCACCAAAACCAAAGGTATAGGAACAGTTGATGCAGGAGAGATCTCAGTATTTATTTATTCCTCCTGCCCAGATTTACTGGATCCCTGCTTTGCGGAAGGCACTGTGTATCAGTCAGCTTTGTCTCTGGGTTGTGCTGCTATAATGAGCGACACTGAGGAGGCACGAAATAACTGGGAGTGGTGATACAGTCTGCCTCAGGCACAGGTAACTCTGTGAAGTGGGTACCATTAGTCCCATGTTAAGAATGGAAAGTGAGGATTGGCATGGTTACCTTGCTCAGGACAGAGCCAATAACTAACCCGACTGCCTGGCTTAAAGCTGGGTCCAGTGGTGGATAGCCAACCTTGGGCTGGGGGACAGCTTCTTGCAGGCTCATTTTCATATAGATGTTGTCATTCAGTAAACACCTGTCATGTGCCTGGTGCCATGCTAGGCACCGGAGACACGATGGTGTGCAAGAGACACTGCCCCTCTCCTCCTGGGATACGAGCTAAATGAGAAGCAGCTAAGGCACGAGCGGGATGTGCCTCTGAGAGAGGTGCAGGGCCCAGCCACAGCCCATGGTGGGAGTGTCAGCCAAACTCAGGGCACAAGACGTGGGCACATCTTGATGACAGCAGAGAGACTGAGAGCTGAAGGAGAGTGGCGCGTGGCTCTTGTCCAGGCCCTTCCTGGTGGGGTGAATGCCAAGGACAGTCTCCAAGTCACAATTCTAAAGGGCACTCACAGATGTCAGGCAGATGGGCACATGCGCAGCCTGAGCCGTGGTGGTATGGCGGGATCCTTCCTTGTGCTGCCTGCTGTCCTCTCTGATCCAAAGCCCTTATCAGGCCAGTCCTGGGCTCTGCCTCTGCCTTAGACACACTCAGAGCCAGGTATGCCACAGGAAAACGGAGACCCAGAGGCTTCAGCATCAGCCTGAGAAACAGAAAGAGAAACCCAGACTTGATCTGATTTTGAATCAGCCCTGTGACAGGGCATTGCTTAGACTACCAAAGCACGCCCCCCTTACTTCCCAAAATCGTTTCCATTTTAATGGCATGGTACCAAAAAGAAGAAGGAAAGAGATCCCCTGCAACGGTCTAGAAAGCGGACAATAACCATAAGGAAAACCATCTTTTCTTCGTGGTGGCTTCAGTACCAGAGCCCAGGCCAGCCCGAGGCCTGTCAGCAGCACAGCGATGGTGGAGGAAGCAGTTGCTTCTCAAACACAGGCTTCTCAGCAAAGGAGGGGGGTCCCAGTAAAAAGCAGCCTCAGCCACAGACTGTCCCTCTTGGGATTCAGAAGGCGTCTAAAATGAGAGCACATGTACTCACGACAGAGTCTCTGCCCAAATAGCAGCTCTCTGAGGAATTGTCTTCAAAAGAGGAGAACCTACTTTCAGCTTGGTTATGGGCTCTCAAATCTTTAAACCTTTCACAAGAGATCACAAAAAACAAATATGTGTATGTACACACATGCACACACACACACACACACACACACACATACATACATACGTATATATGTGAATTAGGGTTCTCCAGAAAAAAAAAAAAGGATACATATAGATATGTAGGAAGAGATGTATTATTATTATGGAAGTTGAGAAGTCCCATGGTCTGCTATCCACAAGCGGGAGGCCCAGGAAAGCAGCAAAATGATGTAAAGAACCAGCATTTATTGAGTGCTTACTGTAGTGCTAAGTACTAGATTAAGTACTTTATACATATTATCTCATTAAATCTTCAGATCAACCCGTGAAGTGGCTACTACTCTTATTTGTTTTACAGATGAAGAGTTTAAGTCTCAAAGAGGTTAAGTAACTTACCCAAGGCTATATAGATAGTAAACAGCTCATCCAGTTCAACTCCTGTGAACACTGTTCATATTGTAGTTCATGCGAAACCCAAAAACCTGGGACCAGAACTGCAGGTTTAGCCAAAATACGGTGCCAGTGGTTCTCAAACATCATAATGTGTCTGAGTCATCCAGACCTCTTGTTAAAATTCTAGGCCCCCAGAATCAGAGATTGTGATTGTGCAGATCCGATGTGGAGCTGAGAATTTGCATTTCCTTTATTTTGGGAGGGGTAATAAAAACTTTATTGTTGTATATATTCTCCCTTCATTTTCAACATCCTGTTTACATTTCTCTACTGTTACATTAGGACTAAATATTCCATGACTCGGCTACTAACCACTTATTGTACCAATAACCAGACATCTATCTCTGTATAAAAACATCACTAAATTCATACAGTGTAACTTTTACTGTTTTAATTACAATTATGTATCTTAAATTCAAAAGAGGGATTAATGGCAAAACACTCATGAATAATTTGATCACAAAGTTAATTATGCAAAAGTCAAGGATTTTCTATTTAAAACCCATTAGTTCATGGTTTAGCTATAAACTTTTAAAAGAAAATATAATCCCAAGCTGTATGTTTTCTCTTCATGTCTGCTTTTCCTGGATGTTTTTCTTATCACCAGGTTTTGATAACAGAAGAAGGAAACTTTGTAGTACTAGCCCTAGAAAAGGGAAAACATGAAAATTACGAGTGTCAACATTCTAACTTATTTTATAGTCTTAAAAAACTTTGTCCTCAATGGTTTATCTCAGAAGCCAGATCCGTAATTAAGTTTTTTTCAACAGCAATTCAGGTTTGGGATAGGATCTTCATAGATAGAGAATTTGCCTTTCTAAAAGTTCCCAGGTAAGGCTGACGCTGCTGGTCTGAGACCCATGGGTTGGAATCACTGCACTGTACTGACTCTCAGCAACAACCATGCGGAGCTGCCCTCCTAGGCTGCACCGGGAAACTGGAGGTAGTCGAATGGCAAGGCAGATTCTTCCTGGTACAGAGACCAGAATCAACCTGCTGAAGAATCTCCCACCTCTCTCCTTTGTATCCCAGGTGCCTTTCTTTTCTTTGATACTTGCACCCACTTTCTTGATCGTCTAGGCTCTTATTGCTTTCTGTTCACGTGGACTTTAATGATTTGCCACACATACTGGTGCCTTTGCAGAATTAGGCCACCCCTGTGCCACCATCTCTGTTCCAAGCCTCGCATGCTTCCTGGATTGACACAGACTTCACCAAAATGATCATGTGCTTCCTGGTGCTTATCTGAGCTCCTCAGAGGCCCAATTATACCAATAGTAATTTGTTCCCTGTGTTAGTCAGAAGCCTTTGGGTTACAAGTGACAAAACCCAATTTGAACTGGTCTGGAAAAATTGGGTGCTTATTGACTCACATAGCCTGCTCACAGGAAGGGCGAGGGCGCAGCTGGGCTGCAGGCGTGACTAACCAGGGATTCCAATGCCCTGGGACTCTGCTCTCCTCCTCTTGCCTCTTTCAGATAGTCAGCATCATCCTTTCAGGCAGGCCCTCCCCCCCGGCTGGAGGCATGGCTGCCTGTAACTCCTAAACTCTCCATTTTTACCTCAAAATAAGGACAAGGAATTTAGGCACGATGGTGCATGCCTATAATCCCAGCAACTCAGGAGGCTGAGGCAGGAGGATCACAAGTTCAAGGATAACCTCAGCAACTTAGGGAGACCCTAAGTAACTTAACAAGCCCCTGTTTCAAAATTTTTAAAAATAAGTAAATAAAAAGGGCTGGCGGTATAGCACCCTGGGTTTAATCCCCAGTACAAAAAAAAAAAAAAAAAAAAAAAAAAAAAAATCCTGGAACAAGAAGACACAGGACACAGTTTCTGTATTCTGCTGAAGGACTCTGAGTGACCCAACTTGAATAATTATCTCTCCTGGACCACAGCCCGTAGCCATTTCAGATGCCCAACCCAGAATGGGGTAGGGATAGTAAAGGGTTTGCAGATGTTAGCTCTCCCTCAAACAAGTTTGGAATGAGTAAAGATGCATCTTTCAGAAAACAGAGGAGGAGATGCTGGGTAAAAAGCAAAGCAGAAGTGAGCGGGTGAGTGAATGGTAGACACCTGCCTTGTCAGTAACAAGTACTGAGTTGGCGGCTAGATGGGGTAGAGAGGGCAGAGGAGGAAAGCCCCTGAGCTCCCAGAGCTCATGGTCCAGAGCAGACCGACACATACCATAGAAGTCAGTGGAACTTGTTAGGAATTTCTGTGGATCACGACGAGAGGTGTCAAACATTTTGAGAAGACCCGGTTCTCGTGGACTCTTCTTCAGCAACTTCTGAGCACCTACCATGTGTTGAGCATCAAACCTGGTGGAATGGAATGCCTAACAGTGACATCAAACCTTGTCCCCAGTTGATTTGTTGCTCCCAGAGATGTATATGAAGTTCCCTGGGAGGGAGCATCTACATTGTGGCTAGTTCCTGTCTTGCTTTCTTAACGTGGCCCTAAGGACTGTTCCTTCACCAGTTCAGTCTCCACAGCCGAAGGCTTCTCTTCATCCTTGCTGGGTAATCTCACTGAGAATTGTAACTCCCTGGTGGCCCTGTATCTTCCCACTCTGGATCCTTCAGCGGAGATTATTTTTCCCCTATGTCATCTTCTTTGATTTCCTTGGAATTCTCCCTGAGATTTCTTGGCCATTTTAACATGTGGCTTTCAGAACTTTCTAAGGAAGTGGTGCAATCATTGCAGATCCCCCCCCCCCCCCAGGTCATTTGGCAGTGTCAGCTTGGACACACTTGATGGCATTCCTCTGACCAAGTGGTGAGCTGGCAGATGGTGACACTGAGAGAGGACAGAGGGCAGATGTCCCCGGGCTCCTTGTTTTCTTTCTCCACATCCTCTCTGCTCTGGTCCTCCTTTTCTCAAGAGTTGAGCTTGAGGGTGGAAGAAGCCCTGTCCTCAAGCCCCCTCCTGAGTCAGTCTGAGGAGCAGTGTGGCTTCAGGTAATGATGTCTGGCCACGAAGGGTCCAGTCCCCTGTCTCTTATTCTACTGAGAATGCCACTAACCCCTGCCTCTACCTTTACAGAGAATGTAGTAAACTGGGCTTAAAGTTGTCTACTGTCATCTTTGCACTTTCCATGTTGGCAATACCTTTCTCTGTGCCTGTCGTCCCAGGAGTCTCTTTGGGCTATTGTCTTCTTGTCTTTGTTCCCCGGATGCCTAGCACAGTGGTTGGAACACAATCACCACTCAGCAGATGAACAATCCCATTAACAGAGCTAACCAGAGAACCGGCTCAACTAGTAGATGAGATGGGAACATTTATTGTGCAGTTTTCTATCACCTAGTTGGGTTTGGTGAATGATAATTCAGAACACCCTGTAAGTTCCTTTTAAATTCAGAACAGATTGGAGAATAAGACACCATGAATTGTTTTTTAGGTGGGGGGGTATTTTTATTTTTTATTTTTATTTTGTGCATTTGTGTGTACAGCTGATCGGAGGAGATGGTTTAGATCTTGTCCTGAATGCATCCCTCACCTGAATTAAAGCCTCTCACCTAATGGCAGACAGGTCTGCATGACCACAGGCCTCTCCTGGGAGCACAGGCTGCTAGAACAGAGAACAACTATCTTCAGAATATTCCTAAGGAGAGGAAAGGCAACTCCACACGTGTGCAGGTCCTTGTTCTTGATTTCTATGTCCCAGGAGCTGAGCTCTACTCTGTTCCTAAAGCCCTTGCTGGTACCCTATCCATATAGAAGGCTACTCTACCATTACTCTTTTTTTCTTAACTCCCAGGAGCTTAGCCAACAACAGACACACCCCTGGAATAAAGGAAAGAACAAGACTTGAGCCAGGAACACCATCTCCCCTGTCCCCCGCCATCTTAGTCTCCTTGGCTAAAGCCACCTGCTCACTCTGAGCCTTGCTCTCCTCAGAGAATGAGGTTGGCATCATCTGCCCTGGAGGCTAAGGTGACCTTCAAAAACTTACTAAACTGCCCAGATTCTTTTGTGTAAAGGGTTCTTCTTTCTCAAGATAGTTAGGAGGACCAAGTGAGAGAACTTATATAAGTATTCTGGAAAGGACTCTGCATGTTCCTCTTGGAAATCCAGGCTCAAGAAGGCCTCAGAGAACTTCAGCTAGAATAATTCAACCTCAGGTTCTATGTTGTGGGCTTGGCTGGCTCTGGCCTACTTGTGCTTGGCCTCCAAAAGCCAGACCTCTCACTAGCTCAGGGCTTCCAAGAATGAATCCTATGGCTGCCTGGGCCATTTGATAAAATGCGGCTCTTAAGTCTCACTGCAGACATGTGGAATCAGACCACAGCCCTGAAACCTGCCTTTTCAGTGGTTCCTCAGGGCACTTACGGCAGGATCTCAGGCTGCCTGGTTGCAATGCACTGTAGCTGCCACACAGAGAACTTGTTCTAATCAGTTATTTTCACTTCAGTAGTGACTTAGCATCAGTACACACCTCTGTAATGTACAAGGGTATTCTTCTAAATGTGACCTCATTTAATTAAGGAAAAGAACCTCAGAGTGGTCAAGAACCTAATTTCTGGTACCATGCTGTTTCAGGTCCAACCCCAGCTCAGGTGCTTGCTAGTAACCTGATCTTCTTCTTCTTCTTCTTTTTTTTTTTTTTTTTTTTGTACCAGGGCTTGAACCCAGGGGCTCTTAACCCCTGAGCCACATCTCCAGCCCTCTTTATTTTTTATTCTGAGACAAGGTCTCACTAGGTTGTTTACAGCCTTGCTAAATTACTAAGGCTGACTTTGAACCTGTGATCCTCCTGCCTCAGCCTCCCGAGACCCAAGGATAATAGGCACGTGCCACTGCACCCAGCTAACAACATGATCTTGTCTCTGTAAAATGAGGTTGGGCTTGACCTCCTACCTCTAAGATTGTTAGGAATAGACCTCAGTGCCTGCACAGACTTGTGCAGACCTCACATAAGTGGCTGGACCACAGCCCAAACTCAGGTCTTCTGGCTCCACTTCCAGACTTTCAGGAACTTAATCTTTGCTTGTTTTTAAAAGTCACTTAGAATTCAAAGCAGTAAAAGTACCTTGAAACCAGTCAGCCACCAGATAGGTACTGAGTGTTTCCTGGTGTGTGCAGGATGCTGTGGGAGGGTCCAAATGGACATTATTGACCACACTTAAGCTGCTGGTATGAACTTGAAGGGTTCAGAGGGCTGAAAAGTGACAGAAGAAAGTGGTTTTGCAGGCAGGGGCTATCAGGGATCTGAGACCAGGGGCAGATGCCTCTCGTTCCTCATCAACCACAGAACTTTAATAATTAAGACATTTTGCTGGGGTGCACACCTGTAATTCCAGCTATTTAAGAGGCTGAAGCAGGAAGATCGTAAGTTCGTGACTAGCCTGGGCAACTTAGCAGGACCTTGTCTAACAATAAAAAATAAAAAGGGCTGGGGTGTAACTAAGTGATAAAGCATACCTGGGTTCAATCCCTCGTACCACCAAAAAAAAGTCATTCTAATTAGACTCATCAGACAAATGCCTCTGAGCATAAATTATTAACATTTAAATAAGGCTTAGCAAACTTCTCTGCAAAGTCAGGCTGAGACAAAATGGACTCTCAGAGGGGGGATTTTTTTTTTTTTTTTTTTTTTATTGTCTTGCTTTGGTTAACAGGGCAGAGCCAGCTGGCTCTCTGCTCATTATGGGTATTCAAGCTACATGAAGGTTGGGCTCTCTTAGCCTTGGGGAGCGGGTAGCAAAATATGGAAAACTGGTACAGAATTGGAAGTGACCTGACCTACTTCAAAAGTTTTCCCTAAAATCCTTCAAGCACATGGTTATGATTGAGAAGGGGTCTTCTTCCTTTGACAAGAGACAACCTCTACCAAGTCCCCTGCTCTCAGGCCAGGGGCTTCTGTGGGCTAGCCGGGGGCCTCCATTTATTCCTTTGACAAACCTTGTCATAGTTCCAAGGACCTGGTTGATGAGCTGGTTTCGTTTACAGGAAGTAACCCCTGCTTCCCTCTCACTCTCTCCCCTGTCCCTTTCCTTTCTCTACACCCTCTCTCCTCCCTCCTGTTCTCTCCATTGATGCCCTCTTCTTTTTCTTCTTCTTCCTCCCCCGGCTCCTTATCCTCACCTTCTTCTTCGGCTCTCTCTATCCCTCTCTCTCCTCTCCATCTACTTGTTCTTATTTTCTAACCCCATGTCCATATCACACAGAGTATCTAAGGTAGCTTGCAGAAATGGAAGCTAGCATTGTAAAATTTAAGTAGAGCCTACAAGATCCAGATAATGCCAACTGTAACTCAGAATGTGCTTCCAGGGCTGCCTGGATCTGTGTTTCCCTCAGTGGAGTGATGTTCACCGCTGCGTCACTGCTAAGCATCAGTGAGGCCTTGGACTGATTTGGCTGCCTGCTAGCTAAGAGTCAGTCCAGGAATGAGTTGGAAAAGGAAGGTGAGCGAGGGGCTCGGCTAATTTGGCAGAGCCCAGCTTACTAGGGAATGGCCATTCTGACTCTGGGAGCCTATTCCCAAGCCTGAATTCAGGAATGGCCCTCAAAATAGCCATGCTGTGGAACAGCATGTAAAATAGCTGTAGACTAGGAAAATCAGGCCTGGGATTTTTCAACCAGTTATCACTACAGAGGGCAGTATGGAAAGAGCATTGCCGAGTGTGTTTCTTATTTAATGAGTTGTTCTTTTACTACATGATGATCACAGGATTCGAAACCAAAATGATATAAAAAGCTACACACTGAGATGTTGCATTTTGAATGCATGACCCTATTTCCTTCTCTGCCACCCCAAAAAGGTAACCACTTTTAGTTGATCTATTATGAATATTTCTGATGCATAGATAATCAAAATTTAAAATATAGTCTTATTACTTTCCCTTTTTCATACAAAGGAGATGATATCCTGGGCATGGTGGTGCACAACTGTAATCCCAGTTACAGGAGGGATTACAGTTCCTCCTCCTGAGGCAGGAGGATCATGAGTTCAAAGCAAGCCTCAGCAACTAGGTGAGGCCCTAAGCAACTTAGCAAGATCCTGTCTCCCAATAGAAAATAAAAAGGGCTAGGGGTGTGACTCAGTGGTTAAGCACCCCTGGCTTTAATTCCCAGTACTAAAAAAGGACATGATATTACATACACTATTATGCACCTTCTGTTTTATTGTTTTTTCCAGTTAGTGACATTCTAAAGACCTTTCCATGTCAATACACATGAATTTCATGTACACATACGTATACACATATATATGTATATATATATAATATATATTATACACATACCCACACACACACACATATAAAAGAATAAAATACAGGATACAGAGTACCCATATCCACATGATGGAATATCATGTTGGCAGTACTGCATGATGGCATCATTCCATCAAGTGGATATAAATATTCCTTATTTCAACCTCCCACTCTGTCCATTCACTGACACTGCGCTATGGGCTCTGATCGCCCTAAGGGGTTCTGCTGTGCCCTGATACATTTAGGGACCAGTCAGAACAATGTGGTGCCACAGTCAGCACCTAGACCAGTAGACAGCCCTAGTTGCTAGAATATTCAGTTTGGTCTGAGGCCGAGTACTGCAAGCTCTCAGGATATGAGCATCTCCCCACAAGATGTTTTGAATGAAATCATGAGTCAGGGTACTCGATGAGATCAGGAGATGATTTACACACAAAAAAAACCTATTGAGATGTGAATTTGTTGAATAAATCACCATAATTAACATCTCAGTATCAAGAGGTGAAAAATTATTTAGGAACAAATAATTCTGATGGGATGCTAAAAATCCAGCTAAAGGATATATTGACTTCATCTTTCTTTTCAATCTTGACCATTGTTTTGGAACTAACTTCTCCATTGACTTTGAGATCCTTAATCCCATGTATTCTTTTTTTTTTTTTTTTTGGTACCAGGGATTGAACTCAGGGGCGCTTAACCACTGAAACACATTCCCAGCCCTTTTTTGTATTTTACTTAGAGACAGGTTCTCACTGAGTTGCTTAGGGCCTCACTCAATTGCTGAGGTTGGCTCTGAACTCATGATCCTACTGCCTCAGCCTCCAGAGCCCCTGGGATTACAGGTGTGTGCCACCACACCTGGCCCCCATGTATTCTTTATAATCCTATTGAATAGCTAAAATAAACTAATATTGTTAAATATGTCTCTGTTCTCTTAAATGGATCTCTATGTAACAAATACATTCCTAAAAAAAACTTGTACATGTAACCATTACAATTCAAATGTTTACTTCCATAGAAAACTGACCCTTTAAAGATGATATAAGGCTGAGATTGTGCTCAGTGATAGAACACCCACCCAGCATGAGCCAGGCCCTAGATTCTATCCCCAACACTGCAAAAGCAAATAAATGAACAAATAAATAAACAAAGATTATACACAAAATAGCAGGGTGTGGTGGCACATACCTGTAATCCCAGTGACTCAGGAGACTGAGACAGGAGGATCATGAGTTCAGAGCCAAACTCAGCAAAAGCAGGGCACCAAGCAACTCATTGAGACCCTGTCTCTAAATAAAATACAAAAACAGGGCTGGGGATGTGACTCAGTGATCAAGTGCCCCGAGTTCAATCTCTGGTGCCAAAAAAAAAAAAAAGATTGTACACACAATAACCACCCACTCAGCATGCACGAGCAAGAGAGGTCCTGGGTTCAAAGGATCTTATCAGGGCTGGGGAGATAGCTCAGCTGGTAAAGTGCGTGCCTCACAAGCACAAGGCCCTGAGTTTGATCCCCAGTACTGTAAAAAAAAAAAGAAAATCTTATCATCGATGATAAAAGGCAGGTTCCTTTAGTACTAAAGAATTTATGCTGTATAATTTTGGGAAATGTATGTATTAACATTTTAGAAAGCAGGAGACATCTGTATGATATTCCTGAACTAGTCATTTGCTATCTATATTGTGGCAAAATGTGTTTGGGACATTTGTGAAACATGCTGAATTGTCTTGTAACACTCTCTCCCAATTAATCTGACACCTTTCTCACCTCATTAAACTGGCTCCAACTGGTAATTCCTCATCAAATTCAAAAGAAATGTATGTCTGCCCCTGCCCTACACCAAAATCCAGACCCTAAAACAACCTTAGGCTGTGCTTCAAAATACAAAGAAAGCTAATACCTAATAAAGCCTGGGTATAATGTGTTCCTTGAGTCAACATTTGAGTTATCGAATGGCATAAAGCTGTGTGAAAGCTTAGGGGAAGGTGTGTTTGATTAAATGTTATTAAGTGTGTTTTCTTGAATTATTTCGCTATAGTTCATAGCGAACCCCCCAATTTTACAGTAATTTTCTTGGCCTTGATTTTCTGATCGGTCTTAATTTAGCTGTCAATGCTATGAATAGAATTCCATTTCATTGGTGACCCTTCAAAGAGGAATTCTGAAAAGAAAGGGCTGTAAGTGCCTCCAACAAAAAGATTCCTGCAGCCTTCCCATCTGATCTGAATTTGATAGGTTTCCTTTATGTCCAATTTTCCCCTTCGCAACATTTTCTCTGATATCCGGGCAGACTCGGACAGTCTTCTGGTGATTCTGACTTAGATTTTCTATTTCCCTTGTGTTTGTGCCAATTAAAACAGGCCTCAGGCTGTGCCTGTGACATATTTTCGGAAATTCGTTGTGTAAGAAATGTTGATGCACTCCCTCCCAAACTGTTTTCTTTGAGTCTTCTCCCCATTCTTCTTTCTAGTTCTTCCCTTTCTCTTTGAAGTCTGTGTGTCGTTTGTTGAAAAGTTCCCTCATTCATTTTGGTCGTGGTGATGGGTGATTGCATCAAAGGCAAGCTGCAAATCACACGTGAGTTCTAGAAGCATTTCCTAACACATGCCACCCCTCCTCCAGAGACGTTTCTCTGCCATTTATTTTGTACAAAAGTTCATATTTGTAGTCCAATGTTGTCTCCTTTCTCAGAAACTTTTTCTTATGCTCAGAAACTTCTTTTCCTGGTGCCAGATTGAACCCAGAGCCTCATGCATGCTACCACTGAGCTAGGTTCCTGCCCCCTGCCCGCTCAGAAACTTTAAAATAAACACTGCATTTTAAGTAATAGTTTACTAATTCCAGATACATTTACCAAATTTATTTAATCTAGATATCCAAATATCTTTAGTGATTTTCCTCCATCAAATTTGAAAATTCTGTTTTAACCAATTGTATATAGCAACTTATTATATGGAACGTTTCCCACAACTCATTATCCCTAGGGTTTAGACCTTTTTTTGTTTTTGGTAGGACTGAGGATTGAACCCAGGGCCTTGTGTTTCATGCACTCTACCACCGAGCTACATCCTCCAAGCCCTCGCTTCATGTTATGTTGAGACAGGGTCTCCCTAAGTTGCCCAGTTGTCCTGCTGACTTGATCTCCCAAGTAGCTGGGATTTCAAGCACACACCACCATGCCTGACTCCCTGTAACATCCCAGATCTACTAAGTAAGTCCAAGGTGTAGAACTCTTCTGTGTGGGCTAGGAATGTAGTTCTGTGGTGGAGCACTTGCCTAGTGTACACAAGACCCTGGTTTTGGTCCCCAGTATGGAAGGAAAGATGGGAGGTAGGGAGAGAGGAAGGAAGGAAGGAAGGAAGAGAGAGAAGGAGGGAGAGAGAGAGAGAGAGAGAGAGAGAGAGAGAGAGAGAGAGAAGAAAGAAAGAACCCTGAAGGAAGGAAGGAAAGAATGAAGGAAAGAAGAAAGGAAGGAAGGAAGGAAGGAAGGAAGGAAGGAAGGAAGGAAGGAAGGAAGGAAGGAAGGAAGGAAGGAAGGAGGGAAGGGTCTTCTCCATAAGATGCTAAAATTTAAAAGTAGGGGAAACGAAGGAGAAAGAGAGTAAATGAGAAAGGAGGGGAAGAAAAGAAAAAACAAGCAAAGAGGTAGAGAGGTGTGTTGGGAGGTGAAGAATTCTGGATACTTTGGGACTGAAAGACAGATTGAGGCCGCCCTTTGGTATACTGCCAGTGCCCCTCCCAGCGCACCCCTCTGCTCACCTTAACTGAACACCAGGTTGTGCTTCCTGCCACCTGACCCCTCAGTGACTGGAAAGGCAAGCAGTGTAGGTCATCTACTGGAGTTCATCACGAATGTTCTCTGACCCCCTTTTTCTTTCTGATTGTACTCACTGCTTTTCAAAAGTCCCTCTCTTATAGTCAAACTAGTACAAGTTCTGTCTCAGGCTGTCACCCTCTGTAAATATGGCCCCCAAATTCCATTTGCCTTGAATATGTGCACCCTTCGGAGTAAAGAATCTTAAACAAAAAATTACACCTGTAATCCCAGCGGCTCGGGAGGCTGCTGAGACAGGAGGACTGCAAGTTCAAAGCCAGTCTCAGCACCCTAGCGAGGACCTGAGCAACTCAGCAAGACCCTGTCTCTAAATAAAATATAAGAAAGGGCTGGAGATGTAGTTCAGTAGTTAAGTGTACCTGGGTTCAATCGATCCCTGGTAGTTAAAAAAAAAAAAAAAAATTAACCAAGAATATTTTCTTTAATAATGATCACTCCAGATATTCAGTACATTATCCAGATGTTCAGTACATTGTTCTGGTAGGAGACCCTTCTTAGGGGTGCTTACCACTCTTGGGGATAACATGAAGGACAGACAGAGCTCTGTCATCCACAGTCTCCACTGGCTGTATGCAAACACCTAGAGAAAACCTGCAAATGTGTTGCCAGTCTATTCGGTTCATTCTTTCCTGTCCTGTTGAAGTCATAAGTTGCCTTAGGCAGCTGTCCCTTCACGAGCTGCGTGGGCACATAGATCCTGTCAATATGTCTGCCCTCAGAGGGACATCCCTGCTGCCTTTTGAAAACCTCTGTGTGTCTCATAGTTTTGCTTTTCCTCTGATAGCTTGTCATTGCAGTTTTAACCATTCCCAGGCCTCCTTAACATTATGAATGAAGGGTGTCACTTTGGAGGATGACCAGGTAGCAGCCACTTCCCTAATACTGAGCTGCAGTCCATCCCAAAGCTTTGTTAGCTGGAGATGCTAAAAGGCCTTGTTCAGTGAAGCCCTGGTGGCCACTGGAGAAGCAGCACCCAGCTCTATGACTATAGCCACCAGACTTTAAGAGGCGCCCGGATGGTGAATAATCTAGGCACATAAGCAAAGAGAGGTCTCCACGGGGACATGGCCGCAGCCTGGAATATTCCTAGGCCACTTTGAAGGCAAACAAAAGACAGGTGTTTGACTCCAGAAGGCCACGCTAGGGATTAGTAGTTGCATGGAGTTCAATTTTGGCTCGATATCAAGAAGTACATTCTGACATGAAACTTGCTAAAAACAGAATAGGCTGGAACACATAACTTAAAACCGTTTTCTTTTCCGGGTTGATATTTTTGCTCTCAGACTTCTGGAGGCTGGAATCCAAGATCAAGGTGTTTTCAGGGCTGTGATCTCTATGAAGTCTCTGGGGGTAGATCCTCTGTGGCCTCTCTCAGATTCTGGTGGCCCCAAAGCATTGTGTGGCTCATGGCAGCCTCAGTCCAGGCTCTGCGTATGTCGGCAGGTGACCATCTTCCCTGGGGGTGCCTCTCTCTCTTCTTGTCAGGGCCAGCCCTAATGTTCCTACCTGAAATTGGTTCCATCTTCAAAGACCCTATTTTCAAATAAGGTCATATTCTGAGGTACTCAGGGTAAGGACTTTCATTTAACCCATAAGAGGCTGCGGCTGTGGAGGGGAGTTCCTATCCCTGGAAGTATGCAGGTAGAATTTTCTTTTCCTTATTTTCCCCTCTAGGACTGGGGATTGAGCTCAGGGGTGTCTATCACTGACCTACATCCCCAGCCCTTTCTTCTTATTTTTTGTTTTGAGACAGGATCTTGCTAAGTTCCTGAGACTGGCTTCAAACTTTCAGTCCTCCAGTCTGAGCCTTCCAAGTGCTGAGATTACAGGAGTGCACCACCATGCCAGGCTGAGAATCAGGACTTTCATGATGCTTAAATTTAAATAGAGAATGAAATTTGATGACTTGCAGCATTTCTTCTTTCTTTTCCTCTTCTCCCTCCTCCTTCTCTTCTCTTCCCTCTTCTCCTCCTGCTCTTTTTTTTTTTTCCATTGCTGGGGATTGAACCCAGGGCCTTGTGCTTGCAAGGCAAGTATTCTACCAACTGAGCTATCTCCCCAGCCCCCTCCTGCTTTTTAAAAAATCTTTTGCTGTACTGGGGATGGGTGAGCAAGCACTCTGCCACGGAGCTACACACCAGCCCTTAGCAGCTCTCCTGATCATTAGTATTTCCTGGTGCCATGAATCCCATTGTAAATACGCTAGCAAATCTTGGGACCATTCTTGGTTCAATTTGGAGGCAATGTCACATGCACAGAAACTCAGTCCCACTTCAGAAACCACCAAAGGAGACCAGTCTTTCCCTTCAATCCCTGAAGAACATCAGTGGAGATCCCTTTTTCTGTCCCCTGCAGCCTCCCCTCTTGCAGGTCTCTTTTTGTTGATGTTCTGTTCATTCCTGACAGAATGCTCATTCAAAGTGGCTTTGAAAAATGACATTTTCTCAGCTGGGTGCACTAGTGCACACCTGTAATCCCAGCGGCTTGAGAGGCACAGGCAGGAGGATTGCCAGCCTCAGCAACTTGGTGAGGTCCTGTCTCAAATTTTAAAAAAATAAAAAGGACTGGGGATGTGGCTTAGTGGTTAAGCACCCCTGAGTTCAATCCCTGATACCAATAAATAAATAAATACATACATACATAAATACATAAATAAATAAATAAATAAATAAATAAATAAATAATTTTTAAATACATTTTCTCATGAAAATATAGGAGGCTTTTCTTTGAACTTGGACTCCATTTCTCAGCTTCGCTTCTTTTCTGCTGGCTTTATCCTTTGGAAACTTCTCCCATATGCTGGTCACCAGTGCCCCCCCCCAACCTGCACTGAAATCCTCAGTTTAGCAAACTCATTGAGCTAAGTTCCCTCTTCCAGCTTTCTGAGGAA
This sequence comes from Sciurus vulgaris, assembly GCF_902686455.1. NCBI lineage: Eukaryota > Metazoa > Chordata > Mammalia > Rodentia > Sciuridae > Sciurus > Sciurus vulgaris. The sequence goes on from NC_136476.1 coordinate 67,085,527, forward strand.
AGTCCCAGGACTGGCTCTCATTGGGCCAGCTCTGTCCCTTTCATCTCACAAGCTCATTCCTAGGTTTGTCAGTGGAACTCTGACCACCTCCTGAGGAAGGAATGGAGCCTTAAGTGAGTCCCGTGGACCAGGAAGGGAGGACAGCATCCCAAAGGGAAATGGGGTTGCTTTTAGCATGATAGGAGGAAGCCAATGGCCAGAACCATCTCTGCCCACTGATTCCCTCCCTCAGACCACAGTTGTCTTTCCTCCTCCTCTTCCTCCCTCTCCCTCTTTTCCTTTTCTCTCTCCAACCAGGCAGCTTTGCAGTTGTTTCCCCCTCCCCCTCCCTCCTTCCTACTGATTTCCCCAATTTTGTATTATAAAAGCTGAGCTACCTGGCTGGCAAATACTGAACTCTCTTTAAAGGGCAAGGGATGGAGAGAAATGGAGCCACCTGAAACTGAGTTCTTTCAGCAGCTGAGAGGAGGCAGGGAAGGGAACGTACACTAATAATTTTTCCCCACCAGGGCTGGGGTTGTGGCTCAGTGGTAGGGCGCTCACCTAGCATGTGTGAAACCCTGGGTTCGATCGTCAGCACCACATAAAAATAAAATAAAGGTATTGTGTCCACCTCCAACTGAAAAAAAAAATACATATATATTTATATATATATGAAATAATAATAATTTTTCCCATCATATATCAAATCACCAGAGTGAGCTGTCATTTTGAGTTTATGGGTACTTTAAAAGTTTGTGGGGCTGGGGTTGTGGCTCAGTGGTAGAGCGCTTGCCTAGCATGTGTGAGGCACTGGGTTCAATCCTCAGTACCACATATAAATAAATAAATTAAATAAAAATCCATAGACAACTAATAAAATATTTAAAAAAAAAAAAAAAAAAAAGTTTGCTTCTGTGTCCAGGAAAGAGACAAACTTGCACAGGCGGTGAAGGAAGAACTGGAGCTGTCAGTACTCTGGTGCTGTTGTGGGTACCCCCCAAAGGTCTCCTGGAACTGTCTGTGTCTTGCTCCCAGACTACCGCAGTCAAGCCCAACTCCCAATGGGGATTCGAAGCTTGAGAATCATCAGGTTTCCAGTCACACAAGCGTTCTGGAATTCAAAACAACACTGGGTCGCACATTCAGCCCCGTGGCAGCTCCGACTCAGAAGTTTAAACAGATCGCTTCTCCCCAGGCACAATCAGCTAGGAGCATTAGTGTCCCAGCCACTGGACTTGGTCCTGTGTCTGGAACCCACCCTGACCACCTCCTGCTTCCCTGTCCTCCATCGCTGGTCTTGCTCTGGCCGTCTCTGTCTGTCTCTCTGTTGTGACTCCCTCTGCCAGTCCCCACCCACAGGCTTCGTAAACTAGCTTCCCACACTGGCACCTTGTCTCTCTGGTGGTGCGTCTTCCCCAGGCTCCTTACTCCCGGGCACTGATGGAAGATTCTGATCTGGAACCCTTCCCTGATCCTGGTTCTGCAGGTTTGCTCTCTGCCATATCCCTCAGCTGCAAGTCGAGGATATTCCTGTTTTATACCTTGGCTGGATGGTACCAGATGAGTTCATTTACTAGGCCTGCCTTAACAATATACTGCAGCATCTACAAGGCAGAAAACTGCCATTCATAACTTAGGGCTGAGGACTACCCTCAGACCCTTCCTGAACTTTCTAGAGGGTTCTTTAAAAATTTTCTTTTTATGTTTCTCCTTAATTCAGGTAGGTTTTCTGAATGACTGGGGAAGTTCTCACAAGTCATCTGATACTACCAAAGTGACACACACACACACACATGCACATACACTCCCAAGAGGAGGAGAGGAAGCTCTGGCAGGACAACCAGAACTCAGGGAGGAAATATAACATCCTGGCCACCTACCCAAGGGAGGCCTTGCTCAGTGAGGGAGGGGAGAGGACTGAGCAGTGCTGGAAATCGGATTGCCTGGGAGAAAACCACCTCCCACACTGCCCACCTGCTTAGCTCCCTGTGGGCAGCAGCGGGGTCTTCCCACCTGGGGGCCCGGTGGCTGGGGGCTGGTGCACCACAGATGTAAGTTGTGCAGCTGAATAAGGAGTGGTATGACTCAGCTGTGTTTCTGAAAAATGCTGCTGGACAGGGTAGGGAAGACATCTACGCTGGGGACCTCAGAGGCCCAAACTTGTGAACTTGGAGTGGACGGGGAAGAGGGACCAGGTGGGAAAGGCATGCAGGGCCCAGCTCCTTCATGTCTCCACAGGCCCTTCAGCCCAGTGGCACCTTCGACAGGGCAAGAGAGCAAAAGTCAGCACACCAACTGGGTAGGTGGCCTTTCAGAGTCCTTTCAGAGTCCCTAAATATGCCCCCGTCACCACCTTCCCTGCTGTTTTAATTATATATTGGCTAACATGTCTTCTCTGAATGGAGATTGAGATGGTAGCTTGGGTTTTTGTTTAACTTCATCATATCACATATTTGGGGAATACATATCATGTACCTTTCCGGCCTAGTAAAATCTGGTTGACGAAACTAATGGTTAGGGTGTGTGCAAAAAATAACTACAGCCTTTGTTGGACCGTGGCAGGATCCCCCTTGATGGTAATAATTTGGGAATGAAACCAGGTTTTAAACTGTTAGTTTTCTAACTCCTGAGTCAGGACCCCGTTTGGGAACAGTCCCTTGAGTTTGCCGTTAGTGCATGCGGTTGCCTAAAAAGGCTTGAGTTTCTGAGGACTGGCTCAAGCCAGCCCAAGGAAACCATTTTCAAAATTAGTTTGGGCCACAGGGGTCAGATGAAGTTCATTTCAAACTGCACCAGGATTCTCTTCTGCACTCTTTTTCATGGCATTAGAATCTGTTTTCCCCTTCCTAGACAGAAGGATGCTTGAAACCGTACTTCTGAGAGAACAGGCGATAACACACCCAGTTTTCTGACCCACTCTCAGATACTGTGACAAAGAAGAAAAGTAGAAAAAGAAAGGTAGGAAGTTGTCATTTATAACTTCTGGGCGGATGATGACCCTCAGACCTTCTTTCCTTTTCTCCTTCAAGGGAGGCCCAAGACTCCTGGGCAGATTGCAGTAGCTGGAAAACTGTTGTGGATTCATGCCCAAATATGCACAGTGTGTACTTGCACACGTGGATACATGTGTGGGTGGGGCATGTGTGCGCATGTGCGTCTGCATGTTATATCCGAGTGTGCACAGAGGGTGCCTGTGTGCACGTGTACACATAAGAACATTTGTATGTGGCTGGCAGGAATGCGTGTGCGCTTCCTCTTCATCTCCAAAGGGGTGCTCCTTCTGATCCTTGTAACCAAGGCCACCTTAGTTTGCAGAGTGCTTAGGAGCTGCGAGCTGCAGCGTGAGCAGCCAGTGGGAGAGCCTCATCCAATCCCAGGTCTACACCTAACTCGTGCGTTCTTGGACAAATTATCTACCTCTCAAAGCCTCATTTTTGGTATCTGAAAAATAACTGTTTAAAATAATGCCTACACTTCACCTGGAAAGTTTTTATTATTAATGAAATAATATGTGTGAATTATAGCACGAGGAAGAACACATAATAAGCACTCAAGAAATGAAAGTTAAGAAGGAAGCTTACTAGGAATGGGGGTGCACACTTGTAACCCCAGCAACTCAGGAAGCCGAGGCAAGAGGATCACAAGTTAGGCCAGTCTCAGCAACTTAGTGAGACCCTGCCACTACGGTGAAAAAGGACTGGGGAGACGTAGCTCAGTGTTAAAGCACCTTGGGTTCCATCCCGGTACAAAAGTAAGTGTAAGTTTTACACTGAGGTATTAGGATGAAGGGAATATTCATTTTCTTCTTTAGTTTCTCTCTTTTTCTCTCTCTTCCTCTGCCCCCACTTCTTTTTCTTTTCTTTCCTCTGTGTGTGTGTGTGTGTGTGTCTGTCTGTCTGTCTGTCTGTCTATGTCGTGCATGGGGTCCTGGAGATCAAACCCAGACTCAGAACCTCGCACGTGCTAGGCAAGCACTCTACTACTGAGCCACATCCCCAGTCCAGTCCTTATTGTTTTTTCCCCATTAAAAAAAAATAATAATAATAATAAAAGAAAAGAAAGAAAAAGAAATTAAAGCTAATGGTAGGCATGGTAGTTCTTGTTGTAATCCCAGCCACGCAGGAGGCTGAGGCAGAAGGATTGCAAGTGTGAAGCCAGCCCCAGCAACTTAGCCAGACTCTGTCTCAAAGTAAAAAATAAAAAGGGCTGGGGCAATATAGCTCACACATAGATTACCCTGGATTTGATCCCCAGTCCTGAGAAAAGGAAAAGAAAAGAGAGAAAGGGAGGAGAGAGAAGGGAGGGAGGGAAGGAAGGAAGGAAGGAAGGAAGGAAGGAAGGAAGGAAGGGAGGGAGGGAGGGAGGAGGGAGGAAGGAAGGAAGGAAGGAAGGAAGGAAGGAAGGAAGGAAGGAAGGAAGGAAGGAAGGAAGGAAGGAAAGAAGGGAAGGAGGGAGGGAGGGAGGAGAAAAGAGATGCTAGCTATTATTATCATTCCTTTTTAACTCATGGTTGCAAAGAGAGGCTCCCAGGGAAACCGCGAGCTGTTCGTAGGCCTGGGTGCTATACGTTTCCATCTCTTCTCCTGTGAGGAGAAAGGAGGCCCCAGGCTCTTTGTGGGGTCTCTAAACCCAAGTTGGAGGTCTGAGGCTTTCCTATTCTTCCTCACCTTTCACCTTTCAAAAGTTCTGCTGCTCAGGTTCCTCGGCACCTCCAGACCATCCTGGGATCCCCGAGGATGGTGTGTTGGAGCTTCTTTGCATCATGAGAAAACTGCCCGGATCCTGGTTGCCATCCAGCAGCCCCATGAGCCCCGGGGCTTTGCTAAATGGCATTGGACTGGGTCTGGTGCCAACAGTGGCAGTGTGTCGCTCTAGGGACCCCCCACTAAACCTTCCCTTGACCTGGGCATTGTGAGCTCCCGCTCTAGGAATCTTCCATATGTCCTCAGGCTTCCTGTCCCCTATCTCTAAAAACAAACACAATTCTCATCTTTTGAGTTGATTGTAAAGTAAGTCCATAGTCAAATAGCCACTGAGTTTTAGAGTTTTTTGGGTTTAAATATTGAACTCGGGATGTCATGGAGCATGCTTGGTCAGACACTGAGGTTTTTCTCTGTGCATCTTTGGGATCCCTGAACATGCCCTCCTCAGAGGCACCCAGAGAGGCTTCCCCGACTCAGGGAGGATTAGGTAGAAGATGGAGTCCAGTGACTTCCAAGGGAGTTGGAGGAAAATACCTTGTCATGCAAAGGTAGACCTTTCTCTTTCCCAATGAACTCTCCTTAGGAAGAGGGTTCCACAGGAGTGGGGAATGTCCCTGCCACCATTGCTTCTAGAGTCCCCTGGGCCTGGCCCTTACATCTGTCCCAAAGAAGGGAAAGCTGGGGCTCAGGTTCAAGTATGAGCCACTACCTGGGTAGGGTGGACTGGGGTAGGATGACATCCTGCCCTCCTCCTCCAAAGCCCTGGGCAGGGCTTCCCATCCAGAGGAAGCAGGCCCCATCAGCTTATCCTTGGGTGGAGTTTCCCGAAGGCAAATGTTTAAAGGCAAATCATTGTTCCCAAGTTCCGCTAGGTTTTCATATCCACCCTGCTGAGAACTCCTCCAAGTACAAAGTGAGATTTTTAAAAACCCTTAGGGTTACTCAGAGCCAAAGGCAATTAAAAGGAAGAGAAATATCTGACCAAGTCTCAATTCCAAGGCTGTCTGTACGGAAACAAGGGTAAGGAAGAGCCTGAAGCAACAGTGGGACACAGACCCCAGCCCCGTTCTTTCTATTGTGATTGGACAAAACACTTTCACAATGGGACAATATTTTGTCTGTAAAATGGGTTGATAAATGTGCTCGCTTTGGCAGCACATATACTAAAATGCTTTGATAAAGTCTGTGCCCTAGAAAGAAGCCTGGTGTAGGGAGGACAAGAAGACATTCTTGTCTCTTTGGGTGCAGCTTCGCCGCTACTGCCTGCGAGACCCTGCCAAATTCCTGTCCACCTCAGAGCCTCCTCTCTCCTGGAAATACTCAAAGCCAGGCTCTAGCCATCCTTGCAGTCCACAGCTTGGTCAAGGTCCATGGGCTGCGAGAGTTGAGACGGGTGTGAAGAGGAGGACGGCAGGATGAATCAGGAGGAATAAAGCCTCGAAGGAGGCTTCCAGAAAGTCCCAGCAAACAAGAAAATGCACCGGGCATGTAATCCCAGCACATGCCTGTAATCCTAGCAGCTCTGGAGCCTGAGACAGGAGGATCACAAGGTCGAGCCAGCCTCAGCAACTTAGGGAGGCCCTAAGCAACTCATGAGACACCGTCTCTAAATAAAATACAAAAAAGGGTTGGGGATGTGGTCAGTGGTTAAGTGCCCCTGGGTTCAATCCTCAGTACCAAAAAAAAAAAAAAAAAAAAAAAAAAGAAGGAAATGTGCACTCATATGTGGGTAATTTTTGAGGATTTTTTTTGTAGTTATAGATGGACAGTTTATTTTATTGGTTTATTTTTATGTGATGCTATTGATCGAACCCAGTGCCTCACACATGCTAAGCAAGTGCTCCACCACTGAGCTGCAGCCCCAGACCATATTGAGGATCTTTTATTCCCCAAACTGTTTGTGGCTCATGTCTTTTCTTAAGACAGCTGCCTCATGAGCATGGCCCTATGAGGAGGTGAGAAAAACAGCCAGGGAAAGGCCACATGGAGGCCGAGACTCATCACTGTAGAAGAAACTTCGACCCCAAAGAGAAAATGGCATAGGCCATCTCAGGTCGCTTCCACTCCAGTTCAATATGGAAAATAAATAATGAACCCTACTGTGTGCTGGACCCACTGTGCTGACTGGGGCTGAGGTGGACCTGGAGCTGGGGCTGATGAATGAACAGCCCTGTCTTCAAAGTACTCAAGGTCTCACCACTGACATGGTTTATGTCTGCTGACTACATCTCCATGTAGCTCCTTTCTCTGGCTCCCTTGCTGGCCTTGGAGCACAGGCCCAACCACAGCCTATTACTTCTTCGGTCTAGACTGGAGTAACTGAGACATGGGACTTGCTTCTACAGCCTTCCCCTCTCCCTCTTTAGCATTCCTCTTTTCTCTGTTGAGTACTGTCAAGATCCTGTCTCCCAAACCTGGCTGCCCCACGCTAACCCCGCTCATTTAACAGACACTTGGCGGAGACTAACTATATCAGGTCTGGTCTCTGCCCACAAGGGCTTCCAGGCCAGTCAGTAAGGGCCCACCGAGGCAGCCTTGACCAGCAAACACTCTTGAACACACTCAGGGCTCTCCCTGACCAGGGCCGTGTGTTCCCAGTGAGGGTGGAGGTGGTACTGTCCCTCTGGGACTGAGCTAAGATACCACTATGGAAGAACCGGCCCTAGAGGCAAGACTGAATTCTAGCATCACCTGGTACTTAACTTACATGCATACAAGGGTGTATTGCTGACCAAATTATGAGAAAAAGAAGAAAAGTAGAAATTGAAAGTGAGATTCTGCATGCTGTTCTAATCTGCATGTTGAGTCCGCTTGTGACCCACCCTACTGGTTGCTTATCAGATGGCCATCAACCTCCCCCCTTCTTTCTTGCTGGCCAAGGTCCTGTTTTGTCCCTTTGTTCATCCTCCAGGGTTCCCATGTGTTCAGAGAAAGCTGAGACCCTCCCCAACTGTGGTGCAAATCTTGATTAACTTCAAGTCAACTTTGATACTTCTGTTCCCTTTTTCCATGATTGATATAGGAATAGGTTTATGGTTTTTTCTTTTTTTCTTTTTGTTTTCGTTTTTGAGATGGGATCACTGTGTGGTGAGTTCGCCCCTGGGCTTAAGGGATCCTCCTACCTCAGTCTCCCAAGTAGCTGGGGCTACAGGGGTGTACCATGGCATCAGGTTTATGTTGCATTTTAACTAATGGAATTTGGGGGATCAGATTGAATGGGTGTTTGGCTCAAAGTGCTTTTGTGAAAGGTTTCTTTACTCTTAAAAACAGTGGCACATGTCTGTAATCCCAGTGGCTTGGGAGGCGGAGGCAGGAGGATCATGAGTTCAAAGCCAGCCTGAGCAACTCAGCAAGCAACTTAATGAGATCCTGTCTCAAATTAAAAAATAAAAAGAGCTGGGGATGTGGCTCAGTGTTTAAGTACTCTTGGGTTCAGTCTGTAGTTTAAAGATAAATAAATAAATAGCAAACAGGTAAGGGAAGAGGGAGAATCATCCCTTTTCCTGCTTCTGGACATTTTCATGATGCTTGGAACTGAGTGTACATCTTGGCATCAGAGGAAAGACAACAGAATTGCAAAGGTCAGCTGAGGTCACTGGGCACTGGTCACCTAGTTCAGTGATCTTACTGAAATCTGTGTGGGCAGAAGAGCTAGAAGAAAGTTCCCTTGTTTTTGTTTTTTGTACGAGGACTAAACTCAGGACCTTATGCATGAGCACTCTACCATTGAGCTACATCCCCAGCCCTTTTTATCTTTTTCTTTTTTTGAAACAGGATCTTACTAAGTTGCTGAGGCTGACCTGGAACTTGCAATCTTCCTGCCTCAGCCTCCCAAGCACTGGGGGTATAGGCCTGAGCCACCACACCTGGCTCCAGGTTTCCTCTTATACATTCAGGTCCAGTCACATTTTCTTTTCTTTTTGTTTTACCCTGCTTTCGCCTAGCGACAGACAATTGGAGATTTGGGGATGTCTGAGTATAACTGGTTCCATCCCAGGCAGTGCTACCCCATCCTTTTGGGCCTCGAATTCTTTATTTTTATACTAACCAGGATCAGAATGAGAATGCCCCAAGTTGATGGCCCTCCAGGCCTCCTTAGCTGCCTTGCTGTCTCTGATGTTCAGCGTGACATTCTGTCTCCTCTTGTTCAAACTCACAAAGCTATTTAGTCTAGAGGTTTTTGTGCTCAAGCCCTGTGGCCACCTGCCCCCAGCCAAATTGGTCTCACTGCAGATCCTTCTGTGTGTCCCTGCTTCTGTAGCCAGGCCCTGAGCTTAGCTTCCTCCTTCTGTTTGCACTGCACTGTCGTCTCTCACACACAGTTCCCAGCAGCCATCAATAGTAAAGGAAGGAACTGTGTAAGTTAGCAGAGCACAACCTGGGATTGCAGGCAGAGAGCTCCATGCTAGGCATCTAGACGCTTGGGCTAAAGGACTTACTCATCTAACTTGTGGCGAGGTGGGAAGATTAATAAAAAGCAACAAAATCCCAGGCTGAGGCAGGAGGATCGCGAGTTTGAAGCCAGCCTCAACAATTTAGCAAGGCCCTTAGAGACACCCTGTTTCAAAATAAAAATAAAAAATAAAAAGGGCTGCAGATGTGACTTAGTAGTTAAGCACTCCTGGGTTAAATCCCCAGCACCCCCCCAAAAAAAAAAAAAATTGCAGTAGAAGAAGTTCATGGTGATTGATTTATTTATGCCTGAGAGATCTTTATAAAACTGCTGTTGATGGAGTATTTATAAGTATACCTCAGCTTTAAGAAGTTTCTCTTACTATAGGGAAATGCAGACTGTGTTCCGGGAAGAGAATGTTCTTTCTTTCTGATGGTTTGATATGATCTTTTTAAACATAGAATTTAAGTAGTAGTAGTATTCCTGGGGGTTGTAAGAATAATATCAAGCTTGATTTCTCAAAGAAGTTATAAATAAGAATATGAGCAATGAGAGAAGGGGGAATAGAAGAAGGGGGTTGAAAGTATTTTATGTAGCAGTTGTATGTGTGTGTGTTATAATTCAAGCCTTAGGTCAAATTCTTTATTTAGGTTCTTTTCCTGATATATTTATATAATAAACAATAAAAACGCAACAGTGGTACTGGTTATGGTGGTGCACGCCTATAATCCCAGTGTCTCAGGAGGCTAAGGCAGGAGGATCTCGAGTCCAAAGCCAGCCTCAGCCAAAGCAAGGTGCTAAAGCAACTCAGTGAAACCCTGTCTCTAAATAAAATACAAAATAGGGCTGAGGATGTGGCTCAGTCGTTGAGTGTTCCTAGTACCCTAGTACCCCCCCAAAAAAAAAAACAAAAGCATCAGTGGAATGCCCACCTCTTACAATTACACATCGGGCTGTTTAGATGCTTCTGTAATAGTGAGAAATCATTGATCTTCATTGAGTGGAAATTCTTCTCAGGAACTCGAATAGGAAAGTAGATTTTGAAAGTCACTGATAGGGGCTGGGGATGTAGCTCAGTTGGTAGAGTGCCTGCCTCGAAAGCACAAGGCCCTGGGTTCAGCCCTGGGTTCGGCCCTGGGTTCGGCCCTGGGTTTGGCCCTGGGTTCAGTCCCCGGCACTGGGGGGAAAAAAAGAAAAAGAAAGTCACTGATAGGAATCACAAATAAGCAGTCTAGCCAGGCACTGTGGTGCATGCCTATATTCCCAGTGGCTCTGGAGGTTGGGGCAGGAGGATCACAAGTTCAAAGCCAGCCTCTGCAATTTAGCAAGGCCCTATCTCAAAAGTAAAAAAGGGCTGAGAATGTGGCTCAATGGTTAAGTGCCCTGGTTTAATCCCCCCCAGTACAAAACAGACAAACTGTCTAAGCTATCCTGCCCACTTTGGTGCAATGTATTTACATGCTGGTGGAGTGGAAATCACCATTTTGGAAGTGAACGTAGCATTTGCAGATGGATAAACATCCTTCTATAAAAAAGTGTCAGGCAGGTGCAGTGGTACAGGCCTGTAATCCCAGCAACTTAGACCCTGTCTCAAAATAAAAAATAAAAAAGGTCTGGGTATGTAACTCAGCGATTGAGTACCTCAGTACAAAAAAAAAAAAAAAAAAGTATCAATTGTCTTACCTCTGAGTCCTGAGGATGACAGGGTCCTCCTGCTATTCAAATAAAATTGGCCGATGGCCCTATCATGTGCAGTATGCTGGTCAAGCACCTTCTTCAAGATTCTTAGCTTCATGTCCTCCCCAGGTTCCTCATTTGCTCCTGGTGCACTTGGCCACCCTCTTCTCTGCACCCTGGGGTCAGACAACACCAACATAAGACAATGGTGCAGAGCAGATCTCCACTGGTTTGAGAGGGAGGGACGAATTACATAAAGGCACAGCTTGGTAAATAATTTTAAATTGATTTTTTGTCTTAAACATTGCTGTTCTCAAAAGCCCTTCTTATTTCTCCCTGGAAATTTCTTACTATCAACTCTTACTCCAACTTCTTTTCAGTTCTCCCCATCTTGTAACAGCACCGTCTTCCTTTCTCTGGTCTTTCTGTGATGTGGAACTGAACTTTTCATACCCAAAAGGCCCATGGAGTTGCTTTGTTCTTCAAACAGTACCCACTACCTACGAAGGAATTTCACCATTTCACCTCTAGGGTTTTTTTTGGGGGGTGGGTACTTGGGACAGAACCTAGGGGCACTTTACCCCTGAAGTACACCTCCGCCCCGTCCCTTTTATTTGTTATTTTGAGACAGGGTCTTGCTACAATGCTAAGGGTCTCACTAAGTTGCCAAGACTGATCTCAAACTTGCAATTCTCCTGCCTCAGCCTCCTGAGCCTCTGGGACTACAGGTGTGTGCCACGGTGCCTGGCTAGACTGCAGCTTTTAAAATAACATTTCTGTCCTCACAATTAATTATTAGGCTTAAGACCATTTTTAAACTACAGTGTTATGTCTGTTTTCTCCTTGCTTTTGCCATGAAGTGATAGGCTATCAAATTTGAAGTGTTTTCTTGATTGCAGGCTAAAATTTTAAGAATACTAATATGTTTATATCTCTTATCTCCCCCACCCTCTTTTCTGTGCTGGGGATTGCTGGGCAAGCTCCCTGACACCAAGCTATACCCACAGTCCTCTTATCTCATCCTTTTGACCATAAAGCTCTTAATAAAGATAGTATTGATTGTAAAAAGCATGTACTTAGCAGAGAGACAATTTTTCCCAAAGTAAAATAATGCATTTATGTGGTATTATACATTTTTATGCTACAGAGTTAAATTTGTATAGTTAAAGATAAAAGTACTTGATCCAGCCTGACACAGTGGTGGGTGCCTGTAGTTCCAGCTATTGAGAGGCTGAAGCAGGAGAATCACTTGAGCCCAGGAGTTTGAGGCCCACCTGGGCAACATAGTAAGACCCCATCTCAAAAGGAAAAGAGTACCTGATATAAAATGATTTTCATTCATAATTTTAGTTATACATCCTAATAGCTATTGTTATAATAACCCTGCTTCACAAGCCATCCCAAGACTCAGTAGTTTTTATTGTCACACATGCGCAGAGCTTGGGCTGGGGTTGAGTGACTTAGACTTGGATTGGCTCTAACCTAAAGACTGGGTCCAAGTCTTCACCCCATGATTGTCATTCCTTTGCAGGCTAGCTGGGCTTCTCATGCTAAAACTGTAGTGCCAGAGGGCAAAGCCAACCACGAGAGCCTATTTCAAATCTTTGTTAACATTAGGCCTACTTACCTCCCGTGGATCAAAGCAAACATCAGCAGGACAAGGAAGAAAATTTCTCCCATAGGGGGAGAGGAAGGGCATGAATATTTGCAGAAGGATTACACAAACTGTTACTTAAATATCATGCTGCACACCATGGTGCTCTCCTGTAATCCCAGGTACTTGGGAGGCTGAGGCAGGAGTTCAAGGCCAACTTTGGCTATTTAGTGAGATCCTGTCTCAAAATAAAAAATGAAAAGGGCTGGGGATATAGTTCAGTGTAGAGCACCCCCTGGTACTACAAAAAAATAAATAAATAAATATCATGTGGTTGTTTATCATACCCGATGTCTGTGACTCTATAGGTCAGACCTACCAACCATGGCTTAAACCAGGAGTGATACATGTCAGGGAAGTAATCTATTCATGTAGAAGCAGAGATTTCTCTCCCAGAAACTTGAGTTTAAGACAAAGCCCACAATGTCTTTGCAGGAATTTCTAAGGCATGTCACCAAACTCCTCTGACCCAATTTCTGAAACCTGATCAGAGACTATTTGCACCTTGCAATGAATTACAGTCCTAAGATCTTGACCAATTCGTTGTGTGAATAGCCAGTAAAATGAGGTTCTTAAGATCCAGAATATAAAATAAGGACATGTAACCAATGCTAATATATTAAAATTTAATTAATTTCATACTAGTTTATTTAAAGTATCATGTAAGTACAAATAATTGTTAATGTTTTACCACCTGGTTGGTCAGTTGATCCTTACTAGAAATGCTAGTATAGCAATCTTACTCACCTCTGTGTTCTTTTTTTTGTTTTGATTTGGTGCTGGGAATCGAACACGGGGCCTTGTGTGCCAAGCACGTGAACTACCCCTAGGCTACATCCCCTGCCTTCTGGTTTCTTGATTTAGCACAGTGCTGGTAAACATGTCTTGGGGCAAATCTGGTCTACTGCTTGTTTTGATAAATGAAGTTTTATTGGAATCTAGCTCTGCCTATTGGTTTATATGTTATCAATGACTGCTTTTACTCTATAAGGGAGGCTTAAGAAATGGCAACAAAAAAGACAAGACCACAAAGCCTAAATATTCACTATGTGGCAAACAGAAAAGTTTCTCAATCCTGAATTAATGTAATAAGAGACTGTTGGGATTTTGGAATTCGAGTTATACACACAAGTCTATGGGTCCAGCATATTCTTGAGTTATCCTTAGGGAAAATTATTTAAGGAAATCAGTGATGTCAATAAATATTGCATGCAATTTTGCCTAAGAAAATAATCCTTTTAATATTTCAGATTCTGAGCACTCATTTCTAAACAGTTATAGTACCAATTATAGATTTATGTGAGCTGGGAGTATAGCTCAGTGGTAGAGTGTTTGCCCGGCATGTGTGAGGTAAGGCCCTGGGTTCAATCCCAGCACTGGGGAAAAAAAAAAAAAATTGAATCTACTTGTTAAAGTAGACTCTGAGAAACACTGTGCATTTCTTTATTAGCCTTTAAGGAGATGACTTTACTTGTAATAAATTGAAGGTTTTAAAAATATATTTGTCATCACCTCAAACTTTTCACTAAGGCCATCCCAGCTCTATTTACCTTATTGCATCTGGATTAGTGTAGCTTCATTAAATTATGTGCCTAGGTATTTCAGAACACCAGCCCCTGATCTCTTCTCTGAGGTCAGATAGAACAAAACCGTGCATCTTGCCAGATATCCATTCTTGGACAACTTTAAGAAGAAAGAAACACTAGCACCTTGTGAGACTCAGAGGGAAAAGGTGTACAGCTTTAAAAGTGACAGTAAACTCTTAAAAGTGACAATAAACTGTGTGGACTTGAGAACAGGGAATTATCTGGAGTCATTTCTACTGAGTGTTGACCTAGCTGTGCATGCTTCCGGTGTTCTGGGATTCTCTTTCAGCCCCATGCGAGACCTCAGTATGAGGCCTGAATGCTGGAGGAGTTCAGTACAACCCCTTTGCCACACTGGGCTAGGAACTGAATCTGTAAGAGTCAGGATTTGAGGGGCTGGGGAGATAGCTCAGTTGGTAGAGTGCTTGCCTTGCAAGCACAAGGCCCTGGGTTCAATCCCCAGCACCACAAAAAAAGAAGCCAGGATTTGGACAATGGATTCCAAAGTTGGAGATTAGGCAAAAGCAGAAGAGGCAGGAAGCTTTCCCAGTAACCCCCAGGTAGGTAAGCAGCCATGGGTCACCATCTGTTTCCTTTCACACAGATTTGGAATCTGCCAAAGGACAGCTATGTGTCTTTCCATGTTGGCTGAATCCACTTGACTCAAATGGACTTATTTTTTCCCCAGGGATCGGATGGCAGAGTGTGCTGCTAACGGGAGATGAGACAGTCTCGTGTGCCCCAGAAACATCCAGCCCCGACATGACTCTGAAGGTAAGGGATCTTTCTCAGATGGATCCTCTAAGTGCACCCTTAGGGTGAAGGGAGCATATGCAGGCTTCTCTGGGGCAGAATGAGCCCCACCCTCCACCTGCTAGATGTGTCTTCACTGACATCTCAGTGAGGCAACCAGACACAGAATTTCCTGAAATCTGGTACTAGATTAGGAAACCACTTGAAATCAGAATCTAAGACATGATTTCCAGTGGGCCTGTTGTGGGGTCTTCAGTGAACATTTATCTATACACAGGCTATTTTCAATTGGTAACCCCTGTGGGGACAGTGAAGCAAATCTGAAAATTCTGAGCTGAGAAATCAGGCCCCACTGTGCATTGTGAAGAAAGGTCAGAGAGGCATGAAGTAGCTTTGATCTTGACTCAAGATTTCCACTGATGTCAGTGGGAAGGCAGCTCATGGCCCATTCCAGTTGAAACACTAATGTCCAAAGGTTTGCAGAATGACTCATCTGGAAATCAACTAAATTATCACTGCTCAAGTAAAATTCATGAATTTGGTAACCATTGGCTAGATTAAGGAACCCATAGTAAAAGTTATCAGAGACTCGACCACTTCCCTTCTATTACTACTGGTTTGGACACAAAGGAATGGGCTTGCTTTCTGAAATTCTGTGTTCTAGTAAACAAAGTCTGGGGGTGGGAGAACTTTCTCACATTTTTGCTTGAATGATTAGAATTTTAATATATGCCACTTCTGAATGTTTCTTTGAAAAACAAAAGGTAATGTCTCTTTTGATATTGGAATAGAACTGGATATATTTCTCTCCTAGAATTATTAGAAGTTATACAAAAGAATACACAAGATAAATTTATTCAAGATTTTTTTGTAATGTGAAGGCTGAACTAGTATTATGCATGTTAGAAAGTTCAAGGCAAAAGGTAAATGTTACTATAGTGAAATTAAATAAAAGATAGGGTAGTAGCCTGATTGATCAAAAAGCATGTAACAATCATCCAGGGCTGATAGTTCAATTGCTTGTCATTGTGTTTAGCAGAATTTGTAATTTTATAAGTTCCAATGGTATATTGGTGTTGTGTTGACTATTATGGCAAATCCTGACAAGTTTGAGTCTAGGATCATTTTGGACAGAGGCAGATGGGTGCCAAAGGTAAAACCTAATGAGATTAGATTTGCTATCTTGGAATTTGTTATCTTTTGGGAGAACTGGTTTTTCAAGATGTATTGCTGGTAGATCTGCAGATGTGATATGGGTGGACCAATAAATGATCAGAAAGATGGGAGTTAGTTTTTATAAAAGCAAATGGTACCAGGCGTGGTGAGGCACACCTGTCATCCCAGCTACTCAGGAGGCAGAGGCAGGAGAATCTCAAGTTCAAGGCCAGCCTTGGTGACTTAACTAGACCCTCAGCAACTTTGTAAGATCCTGTCTCAAAATAAAAAATAAAAGAAATGGGGATATAGCTCAAAGTTGCAGCACTTAACTAGTACATGTGAGACCCTGGGTTCCACACCCAACACTGTGAGCCCAACAAGTAACAACAATGAAACATTGATCGCACTAGAACTTGATTTATTGACACTTCTCAAGGGAAAGGAATATCTGCAGAAATTATTTTAGCTTTACTTCTTGCACATTGCTCTTCTTCTGATAGACTTTTCTATCTTACTGCTTACAATTATTTTTTTCTGAAAAAATGTGGGTTTTTTTTTGTTTTTTTCATGTTTTTAAAATCATGATCATCTAAATAAGGTGAGGTGGTGTATGCCTATAATTCCAGTGATTCTGGAAGCTGAGGCAGGAGGATCTTAAGTTTCAGGGTAGCCTGGATAACTTAGGGAGACCCTGTTATTTTTGTTTTCCTGTTTTTTGGTTTTGTTTTTTTTTTTTTTTTTTTTTTTTTTGTAATAGTGGGGATTGAACCCAGGGGTGCTTCACCACTGAGCCACATCCCCAGCCCTTTTTATTTTTTATTTTGAGACAGAGTCTCACTAAGTTGCTTAAGGTCTTGCTAAGTTGTTGAGGCTGGCCTCAAATTTGTGATCTCTCTGGGTCTGCTTCCTGAATCATTGGGATTAGAGGCCTGTGCCCCATTCCCAGCTAACCCTATCTCAAAATAAAATAAAATAAGATATTAAGAGTATTTATATTTAAAACACCTTCTAAATACATTGAAGTAGGTAGGTCACCATATGGGCCTGCTTGGCTTTGTTTTTTGAGGTGCTGGGGTCCAACGCAGGGCCTAGCAAGTGTTCTGCCCCTGAGCTACACCACCAGCTGCTTGACAGGTTTAAATTATTCAGTGTAGTGGGTTGAATTGCAAAACACCACTCCTCACCCCCCAAAAAAGATGTCCAAGTCCTAACTCCTGGTACCTATGAATGTGACCTTATTTGGAAAAACAGGCTTCACAGACATAATTAAGAATCTTGAGATGAGGTCACTCCACATTAACTGGGTAATGTTAAATCTAATGACTTGTGTCCTAATAAAAGAGAAGGAAATGGATATTCGTGGAGAAGGCCATGTAAAGAGACAGAGACAGAGATTACAATCTCTGCAGTCCAAGCCAAAAACCCAACAGAGGGCTAGGAGTGTCGCTCAGGGAGCCTGCTCCGTGTATGCAGGGCCCTGGGTTCCATCCCCAGCATCCTCCCAAAACCCAAAAATGAACAAACAAATGGAGTCACCAGTAGCCAAAGAGGCAAAGAGGGAGTCTCCAGGAGATCCTTTTGAGGGAATGCAGTCCTGCTCACACTTTGAACTGTTGACCTCCAGGACTTTGAGAAAATAAATTTCTGTTGGGTCAAGTCACCAAGTTTGTGCCACTCAGTTAGGCAGTACTAGGAGACTAATACTAGGACTTTTCCAAGAATCACGTCTATTTTTTTTTTTTTATTATCAAGTTGCTATCTATTTATTTTGAGGTGCTGGGAATGGAACCCCAGGCCTTGTGCATGCACTGTACCCCTGAGCTCCACCCCAGTCCTCACCCACTCTTTCGTTTACTAAGGCCTTGGAGGTTGATGAACCAACATTATGCAGATCCATCGCCGCTGTCTGTTTTTACCATGCTCACCCTTTACAAAGCTGTTTTTACCTGCTCTTGTTTTAGGAGAACGGGTAGTCTTTTACAGTTTGTATCACCATCACTCACTAGCAAAAAAAGGTAGTCACTTCTGTATTGTATCTTATTCTGTTTTGCTGTTTGTCCAGACACTGATAAGCTAATTAAGTAATAAATAAAAGGTTCAGATCAGTATTTCGTAAAACTCACCTGACTGAGAATCATCTACAGTGTGAAAGAGAAAGGAAAGAAAGGAAGGAAAGAAGGAAGGAATGAAGGAAGGAAGGAAGGAAAAGAGGAAGGAAGGGAGGGAGGAAGGAAGGAAGGACTTCCCAGGCTTCTTTCAATAGAAAATCTGAGCTTAAGAATTATCATCTTTTGGGGGGAAATGGGGACTGAGGATCACCCCAGGTCCTCCCTCATACTAGCAAGTGCTACTGCTGAGCTGTATCCCCAGCCCCAAGAATTAGCAATTTTGGGGGTGGGGGCAAGGGATACCTAGGATTGAATCCAGGAATGCTTCACCACTGAGCCACATCCCCAGCCCTATTTTATTCCAGAAGCTTGAGACCAGACTGGGCAACATAGCAAGACCTCATCACAAGAAAGACACAGAGAGAGAGAGACAAAGGGAAGGAAATGAAGGGGGGAGAGAGGAAGGAAAGGTGAGTTAGCATTTTTTCTAAGGCTGCAGGTGACTTTGATTGCTTCTTGAAAACCTTGCCCTAGCATCTCACTAACGCATAGTGGGCTTGTGCCCTTGAGCCTCCTGCTGACCTTGCCTCTCTAGTTGCCCAACTTGTTACCAGAGACAGGATCTTTTAAGTCCCCCACCCCAGCACCAGGATGACATACAAATTCCTGAAGCATTCCATATTTAAAAACAAAAGACAAGGGCTGGGGGTGCAGCTCAGCAGTAGGGTACTTGCCTGACCTAAGGCCCATTCAGTCCCCAGCATTGCAAAAAAGGAAGAAAGAAAAAGCATGACTTTTCACTCAGTGCTTCTTGGATCTTCCCCCTCTCCTTCCCTCTCTCCTACCCTGGTTAATTTTCTTTGGTTCAAATATTCCCTCCTCTATCAGCACTTTCTGTGCGGCATTGCTGGTTCTTCTCCTCCATAACCAGACATAAAAAGAACTATAGAAGACATTTCATAATATCCAGTCTTCCATCGGGGCAAGCATCCCCAGCGCCGAGCCAGGTCCCACACCTACGTGCGTCTATTTACTCAGTGAGCAAGTGCACACCCACCTTCACTTGGGCTGCACTGGGCCCCTCTCGGGCCTTTCTCAAACCCACTGCCTTGTTCCCACCTCAGGGTCTTCCTCTTCTGCCCCATTTCCTGGCCTCCCCTCCTTTCTGTGTTTGATTGTTCACTTAGAAGCTCTAGATTATAGCTCCTTTCTTTAAACTGTTTTGGTTTTCTTCATGACAATTTTATTGAGGCATGTAGCTTTCATACTGTGAAGTTCACCCATCCACGTGTACCATTCAATAATTTTTAGCAGATTTGCCAACCATCACCAATTTTAGAACATTTTCATCACTCTAACAAGATCCTTGGGTCCCTCTTACAGTAATTGGCCAGCCCTACCCCAGTCCCAGGCTCTGGAGTCATGCAACATGTGGTTTTTTGTGTCTGCTTAGCATGTTTTTGTTTTTTTGAGGTTTATCCAAGGCACAGCTCCTGTCACCATCCTGTTCGTTCCTGTGAATGTTGAACAATATTTCGTTTATGAGTACGCCACTATTTGGGTTTCTTTTTTTCCCTTCCTGAGTTTTTGTAATGCTGGGTATCAAACCCAGGACCTGGCACCTGACAGGCAAGTGCTTTACCACTGAGCTACATCCAGGGTTCTGGTTGTCTTTATTTTTTTGTCTACTCACAAGTTGATGGAATTTGGGCTGTTTCCGCTTTCTGTCGGTAATGCTGCTAAGAACAGTTACATGCGGCTCTTTGGATGGACATGGTCTCACTGGACTTGGGCACGTACCCAGGAAAGGAACTCCTGGGTTTTATGGTGACACTATGTTTAATGTGACAAGGCCCTGGGTTCAATACCCAGAACTGCAAAAAAAAAAGTACAGTTCTGTAACATTCCATACTTTCATATTCTGCAGCCATCATCCATCTCCAAACCTTTCATCTTGTCCAGCTGACACACTGGACCCACTGAACACTAACCTTCCATTCTCTCCTCTCTTTGACTTATGGCCACTACCTAAATATTGTTTTCTAGTAATCCTGTCTTCTCAAGGGGTCTTAATATATTGTGTAATTAGTAACAAGCCAGTAGGATGGCCAAGCCTCAGTCTTCCATTTTAATACCCAGACATGCATTTCAGAGTAGTACCACACCCCCAGCCTTTGCAGATTCATTACATGCATTTCAGAGTAGTGTTCTAGCTGGGCACGGTGGCGTACGCCTGTAATCCCAGTGGCTGGGGAGGTTGAGGCAGGAGGATTGTGAGTTCAAAGCCAGCCTCAGCAATTTAGCGAGACCCTAAGCAATTTAGGGAGAGCCTTGTCTCAAAATATAAAAAGGGCTAGGGATATGGCTCAGTGGTGAAGCTCCCCTGGGTTCAACGCCCAGTACCACAAACAAACAAACAATAACAACGAAAACCAATCCATGTTAAAGAAATACCTGTAAGGTCAAAATGTTGTGATTGGCCTGTCAATTCTCATAAAAAACACAAAGTAGCCCCCACGTGCTGTCTTTACCTTGCCCTCTTGTTCTGTGTTCACTAAGACTAAAAACTATGTTTATAAAGAGAAGCACAAAAAATTCCAGCACAGCAGAATTTTTCTGGGAAAGAAGTCTTGTGCTCCCATTTATACATGCGCTATTTCTCCCTTGTGCTTAAGCAAGAAGCAAGGTTGATACCCTTCAGGCAAGTTGGAGATTCCAGCCATAGAGTCTTTGGAAAAGGGCAGCTTTCCTAATCCAGGAAAGCCACCTTAGGAAAGGAAGTTGCTTTCTATATGTAAAACTTCTTGCTGGGAGAGAGGCTGTCCTCCGGGAAGGACAGATGTTCTCCATTACAAAAGGGGAAAGCATTTCAGCGTTTCCGGTGGTGATTAGAGGCCACAGGTTACAGCTTTCTTTGGCTTTTGCTTTAAACAGCCTTTCGACTGAGAGCCTTTTGTTGCCAGAGGTGGAGAGCTAGTTGCCCTTTGTATTTTACGATGACGGCATTGAGAAGGATTGTTTGGGGCAAGGGTGCTGGACCAAAAGACCAGAAGTCCTTCCTACGCCATGTACTTGAATAAAGATCACTCTAAATTTGCTTCTTGACCAAAGGAAATGTTTTATTATTCTTTTTTTTAAACATGTTTTAGTTGTTGATGGACCTTTTTACTTTATTTATTTATTTTTATGTGGTGCTGAGAATCGAACCCAGTGCCTCACATGCTAGGCAAGCACTCTACCCCTGAGCCACACCCCCAGCCTTTGCAGATTCTTTTTAAAAAAATCTTAAAGGTTACTGAATCTCAAGGGAGGTTGCCAGTGGTGGGTAGGGGGCAGACCAGTATTCTGTGGGTTAATTTCCAGGATGCCTCCTCTTAAAGAATCACTGTCTTGAATTTCCTTTAAAAGACACCTTTGAGGCTGGGGGTGGAGCTTAGTGGTAAAGCACTTGCCTAGCAGGTGAGAGGCACTGGGTTCTATCCCTAATATCAGAGAACAAAATGAAAACGAATAATTTTAAAAATAAGAATAAAAAATACGTATTTTAGAGGAAATGGAGATGCCAGGTTCTGTTCTAAAGTATAACATACTGTATCAACATTGGTTATTTATTATTCCAACATGCTACTTCCTATTTGTTAAATAAATGTACTCATAGCCATCAGTAGCTCCTCATTATGATGTACAGATGGGAATATTCCAGGCTAATGAAAGATCTCAGGTACCTTCTCCCTGGCCCCTTTTGTTTGTTCACTGTGTGTCTGCACTGAGCTTAGCCCTATGCTAGGCCTTACATGCGCCATCTCGTGTAATCCCCAACCAGCCCTGCTAAGGAAGAACGGTTACAAATTCCATTTTGCAGACATGGCGACTGAGGCATGGCAAAGCAAGGTGATTTACCCCAGACCCCAAAGCCAGGTGTGCTGGAGCCAGGTTTTGAACCTAGGTGAAGACACTTCTGTATCCTCTCTATCTGAGTATTAATGAATGCACATCCATGTTTTCATTAGCTCAAGCAGGAGAGCTCCAAGGATGGGGCAGAAGTAGCTTAGCCAGATAAAATACAGGTCCCCAGTGCTGGGGGTGTGGCTCAGTGGTAGTGTGTGTGCCTAGTATGCCTGGGGCCCTGGGTTCAATCCCCTGTGCTATTAGGGAAATGCTAGACACCAAGCTTAAGTTTTAGATAAGCAACGAAAATTTTTTTAACAGTAATATGCCCCCAAACATTGCATCAGCCGTACTTGTATTAAGAAATTGTTTGTTTACCTAAAGTTCCAATTTAACTGGGTGTTGGGTATTTTTACTTGCCGGGTGCAGAAGCCACAGGCAGTAGGGGCGTTGTAAAGGAGGTGAAGGGAACTGATAAATGTGTCCGGATTTTGATCATTGTAGTCTGGTATTATTTGTGAGTTTAGATCCCTTTCTCGCTCTCTCTTTCCCAGCTATGACTTCCCTCCCCTCCCATTTCAGGGACCACAATTAGCGAAGGACAAGTTACAATTTGGTTTAAAGACCTCAGTTGGCTTTCTTTCCGATTCTACAGCCCTGTAATCCTTCACTCCATAAAGTGGAATAAGTGTTTCAATTGGCTGAGAAGATGGTTTTGGAAACAGAAAAGGGCTAGAAAAAGCAGGAACAGTGGAACTAAAGTGGATGGGTCATTTCCGAGATACTCACTTTGTCAGGTGGGGACAGAAAGGCAAAAGCATAAAAATAACTGACGGGTTAGCATCAAGTTACTTTTTGTAAAGATTAAGGCAGAGGGAGCTTTATTGTCATGCTGATTGACCTTTTGGGGAAATTGGGCCTTCTTTTTCCAATTTTTCTCTTTTGCCATTGGGGATTAAACCCAGGGGCACTCTGCACTGAGACACATGCCCCGCCCCATACGATGACTTTCTGAAGCCTGTTCTAGGCTAGGATCTTCATTTCAGCTGTGCGATCATTGTTGGTCTGACTTCATTTGCTGCAGATAGTTAAAATGTTGATGAAATATTCTTATGATTTTACCAACTCCGTGACTTGGTAACATTCCCTGTCTCTTAGCAGTTATCTCCTAAAATAGACGGCATTGACCTGGATATTCCCAGCAAAAGTTCCGAAACATTCACAAATATTTCCTGAGCACATCAGTGTATTTCCTTCTACGCACATTTGGAGTGTTCCAGCGGTGGGAATGACTAATGAGGTGAAAGCCCTAGAAACTGTCTTGTCTCTATCTTCCAGGTCAGAGTCCACATTCAAATATGCCTGATTTCTCAAGACTGATCTGCCCCAATCCAGCCTTTTTTTTTTTTTTTTTTGTACTGGGGATTGAACCCAGGGGTACCCAACCATTGAGCCACATCCCCTTCCCTTTTTATTTTTTGAGACAGGGTCTTGCTAAGTTGCTTAGGGCCTCACTAGGTTGCTGAGGCTGACCTTGAACTCATGATCCTCCTGCCTCAGCCTCCTGAGTCACTGGAATAGTAGGCACGAACCAGGGCGCATTTGTTAGTACCAGAGTCTACAATTTCTGACAGAACTAAGTCAAGCATACTGAACACAGATCCTACTGATGTAAACTGTTGGTCTCTAGTGCAGTTAAAAGGCAGTTCCCATTTAGGCAGGGAACCTGTCTGCCTACTCACTTAATGTATGAATAAATGATTGTTTATGTCCCTGAGGGTCCCAAATGATCAGAAATTATTTCTGAAAACCTGGGTAGAACTCATGTGGGTCATTTATGATAGGCCTTATCCTTCTAAAACAAGTTAGATAGCAGAAGCCTCTTAAATCTTTAGCATAATTCTTGGGACAAGCTGTTGGATTCCTAGAAAGAATGATCTTGCTTCATTACATAAATATTTGAGATTAAGTGAGCATCTAGTGCTCCTATCTTGAAAAATTGTCAAATGCCTTTTTCGTTTCTTCTACCCATTCTCCAGTGGCCTTCCCCCTTGATTTTTCCTGATGTAGTAAAAATTTACAATTAAAAAGTACACTCCTTGGGGCTAGAGATATAGCCCAGTGGTAGACACTCGCCTAGCATGCATGAGGCCATGGGTTCAATCCCCAGCCCTGCCAAAAAAGCAAAAACCAAAACGGCAAAAATCATGACACACATGTAAATTGTGTGTAAAAAAAGAAAGGCGACATAAGCTCAGACAGGATGATTGATTTCCTGACCAGGAGGAAAGGCTGCAAAACCCTAATAGGTCTATGTGCCAAGAGCCGGGCTCTTTTAAGTCACTTGATCTTTTATGTCACTTGAGCTTATTACCATTGCAGTAGTTGCTATTTCCTTACACATGAGCCAGCAGAGATGTGACATTTATTTTAGCTTGCATTCTTTTTTTCTTTTTAATTTTTAAAAATTTGTTCTAATTAGTTGTCTGTTTTTGGAAAAAAAAAAGTACCAGGGCTAGGTTTGTGACTCAGTGGTAGAGTGCTTACTTCGCACGTGTGAGGCCCTGGGTTTGATCCTCAGCACCACATAAAAATTTAAAAAAAAAAAAAACGTGTTGTGGGCTAGGACTGGTGCTCAGTGGTTAGAGCTCTTGCCTCGCACGTGTGAGGCACTGGGTTTGATCCTCAGCACACATATAAATAAATAAAAGTATTGTGTCCACCTATAACTAAAAATATTTTTAAAAAGTGTTGTGTCCACCTACAACTAAATAAATATATCATATATGTATGTATGTATATATATATGTATATATATATTATATATATAAAATAAAGGTATTATGTCCATATACAACTAAAAACATACTTTAAAAAGAAAAGAAAGAAAAGGTACCAGCAGTTACCATCCCACTACCTGTCCCAAGGGCTCTGGGCTGGAGGAGAGGGTACAGGGCTGTCACCTTACTTTCCATGGGCTCACAGACTGTGAGTTTTGATCTCCAGCACCTTCTATCTTCTAATAAACTTCAGTTAAATAAAATAAGGGGGCGGGATTTTTGCTGGGGATGTGGCTCAGTGGTTAAACACCCTTGGGTTCAATCACTGGTACCAAAAAAATAAAAAATTAAAAAAAACTGTACAGAAAAAGGAAACAAGGTGCAGAGAGATTAAGTAATTTGTGTCAAAGAACAAGTTTACAACAATTTTTCAAGATCTTAATTGCCTTGAGCTGTGATTCAAGAATCAAGCAACGCTTCATCCCATAAAGTAGAATAAAGGTCGCAGTGAGCCGGCTGAGGAGGTTGGTTTTTTATTTTTTTCTTTGCAGAGCTAGGGGTAGAACCCAAGGCCTCAGGCATGCTAGGCCAGTGGTCTGCACACTCAGGCTCCAGGCTGGTTTTACAGGGGACTAAAGAAAGCTGAAACAGAACAAAAAGGGGATTGGTCATTTCAAAGTTATTTTCCTATTAAGGCAGTGACAGGGAGACAGAGCAATAGAGGCGTAACTGATTTGGTTAACGTCAGATTACTTGAGGTTACCTTTAATTTTTTTTGCAGTACTATGGATTGAACCAAGATGTGCTCTACCACCGAGCACACTCCTTTTTATAAAAAATAAATAAATTTTAAGACAGGGTCTCACAAAATTGCACAGAATGGCCTCGACCTTGTAGTCCTCCTGCCTCACCCTCCCACCTCGCTGCAATTACAGGTGTGCACCACTGTGCCCGGCTTCAGATTACCTTGTTCTTCAGGATCAGGGTCACGGGAACTTTATGATTCTTCCAGTAGAAACTTGCCCTTTTTTTTGAAGTTTGGCTGTTAGCTCACATTTCTCCTGATTTCTTAGAATTATAAGTAAACAACTTAGTTTTGGTTCAGCAACTTGGAACTTTAGCCTGGTGACTGCATTTTTATTTTTAGTCTGGTCTGTTGGGGTATTTTTGTTGTTGTTGTTGTTGTTGGGTACCAGGGATTGAACTCAGGGGCACTCAACCACTAAGCCACATCCCTAGCCCTAGTTTGTATGTTATTTAGAGACAGGGTCTCACTGAGTTGCTCAGCACCTCGATGTTGCTGAGGCTGGCTTTGAACTCAAGATCCTCCTGCCTCAGCCTCCTGGGATTATAGGTGTGCACCACCGCAGCTGGCAAGTCTAGTCTGTTGGGACCCAGTGCAGGAACCCGGTCCTAAACCATAGCCTCCTATCATCTTTATTTAACACTTTTCTAAGGTCACAGAGTCACAGAATGCCAGAGCCCAGATGTAACCCCAGTAACCCTTGCTCTTAAAGACCATGTCTACAGTTTTGCTTCGTAAAACAAAACATTGATGTTTGTGTGCAGACGGGTGAAGAAGGTCTTCCTTGCCTGGGTCCCATCAGTGAGGACCTGTACCGTAGTTGTCTTTGCACTCGTCATTCTTCAAAGGCAGAGCTGCAGGTTACCTGATGGTGAAGTAGGAGAGATGAAATTTAAAAAGGAGACATAAAGGAAGGACAAGAAAATTTAATTTTAATTTACAGTTCCGCATACTTTTCCAGGCCTATCACACCCTAACTCAGTTCTCCCAGGCCTGCCACTCCCAAATTTCTGGTAAATCTGTAAATCTTACAGTTACCATAAAAATCACTCACACTAATTACCTTGTGCACAGTTAGTTCACCCACCAATAAGTAGATTAAGAAAAGAGAGAGAGAATATGTGAGGAAACTTATAATTTAGCGGACTTCCAGCATTATCTATAGATCAGATCATGAGACCATATATGTTCAAGGATCCTGAGAACTGAGAACAAGCAGACCACCATAGACCCCGTCACCATAAACCATCTTGGACCACCCGACTGATGACATCACCTCCTCCCTTCCCACACCCACCCCTTTCCAAGTTTCCTTTGAAAGAACAGTCAGAGGGCTGTGGATGTGACTCAGTGCGGGAGTGCTCACTAGCATGTGTGAGGTCCTGGGTTCAGTCCTGAGCACTGCATAAAGCAAAGGAACAAAAGAAGAGGAGTCAGGAGACCCCAGAGCACGTCTCTGGCTTTCAAGCTAGCCCACCTTCTCCCTTGAATGTGTATCTGCTTTCCTGATTAAATCTCTCTGGGCCTCTGACTGGCATTTGCTGAAACTCTGTTCCCTCTTGTAGGCCCAGGAGCCCACTAGTCTTGAGTCAGCCCTGCGCCCACCCACACCTTCCAGGAACTCCTCGGACATTTCTCCAGCCACATCTCTTCTCTGGTTCCTAAGGTCCAGTTGTTTTTCCGGCTTGCCTTTGGGTCTCCTTCCCATCAGCATTCTGATGACAGTTTCCATTAGCATTCTGTTGCAGTGATTCACGAACCTAAGACAGACCCACTGTAGTAAATAAGGGCAGCGGGGCCTGCCTTGGAAACTAGGGCTCTCCTTCAATCTGGAGAAATTCAGCATTCACAGGTCCAGTGTCTGTTAGAGCTCACGACACCCAGCAGACCTGAACTGTGGGCCATTTTTAATTTTTTCTAAGATACCTGTATTTCAATGTTATGCCATGTGTAACAGTATTTGTGGATATTTAAGTAAAAAATTAATGACTGATTTCACATGCTTTTGTATGGAACTCATCATATTTAAGCAGGTTCAAGTTTGGGGGGTAATTTTTTCAAATACATTATAAATAAGTCCTTTGGAAATTTTGAGGACAAAACCTTATTTAAGTTGAGTTAGACAACATTCATTCACTAATAATTATTACTATCTTTTCTTTTCCTTTTTTGTTTTTTGGTACTGGGGATTGAACTCAGGAGCACTCAATCACTGAACCACATCCCCAGTCCTATTTTGTATTTCATTTAGAGACAGGGTCTCACTGAGTTGTTTAGCACCTCACTTTTGCTGGGGCTGGCTTTGGCTTTGAACTCGCGATCCTCCTGCTTCAGCCTCCTCCCTCAGCCTCCTGAGTCTCTGGGATTACAGGTGTGCACCACCGAGCCCAGCTTATTATTTTCATTTTTATTTAATTTTGCGGTGCTGGGAATCAAGCCCAGTTCTTGACCATGCTCTACCACTGAGCCAGTAGTCTTCTTCTTATTATTGTTATTATTATAATTATTTTAAGATAAGGATACCGAGGCTCTCCTCAAACTTGCAATCCTCCTACCTCAGTTTCCTGAGTAGCTGGGATTATAGGCATGTGGTTCTGTTATTCTTAACGTGTTTTAGAAATGCTGGTTTCTTTAAAGAAAATATGAACAAAATTTCCAAGTTTATATTAAGGCTATGAGTGGCATAGGAAAATCCCTCTTAGAAATGACATTGCAAAGAGAATCTTTTTCTTTTTCAAATAACGATATGCATCCTGCATCTTCCGTGGCATCTGTTTAAAGTAACCCTTTCTCTTCCGTGTGGATTTTTTTTTTTTGGTGGAGGGGAGGTGCTGGGCATTGAACCCAGGAGAGCTTTACCATGAGCTACATCCCCAGCTCTTTATTTTCATTTTTTTATTTTGAGACGGGGTCTCCCAAAGTTGCTGAGGGTCTCGCTAAATTGCTGAGGCCTGGCCTCAAATTTAAAATCCTCCTGCCTCAGCGTCTGAATCCCTGGGATTACAGGGGTGCAGCACAGTCCCAGGCTGCACACGGATTGCAGCAAATATTCTCCTCCTACAGTCCTTGACCCACCTTTCCTACTTTCTTTTCCTCTTCCTCCCTTTTTCCTACTGTCCCACTCTCCCTCCCCGCCCTCCCTGCTCACTCCTATTGTTCCCCCAGTGGTTCCCGTGGACCAGCCACTGTTCAACACTACGAGCTGCATCCTTCCCTGGAACACACAGTGGCACCACGAGATAGGCACTCTTACTTGTCCCCCGTGGTACAGATGAAGAAATGGGTGAACTTAAATACCTTGTTCAAGGTTACAGATTCTGGAAGAGTTTCAGCAGGCTTCAATCCTAAGCCTGTAATATTTCAGAGTTCATAGTGCATGGCTTTCCTTACAATGAGTATTTCTCTTAAAAGAAGTAAAATATCTTAATAAAACTTTAAGACAGGAAGATAGCTATGATCTTCTAGAAGGAATTAGTCAAGAACTTGTCTGATCTAAGGCCACCCTAGTGTTTTGGACAGGCCACCAAGTAGTTAAGAAGCAGTGGGCAGACACACTTAAAAATAATAATAAACAGTTAACACCTATTGGGAATCTAAAAGGATGTTCCATGGCCTTTATAAGCATTAAGTTATCCAGTGCTCACCATAAACCCATAATAGATACTATGCAGTTGCCCCCATTTTAAAGGCTAAGAAACTGAGGCACAGACACAAAGCAACATGTGGAAGGCCCTCCCCAGAATCAGAGGCGTAATGAGGGGTCCGCTCCCAGCTCGTGCCCTGACCATGGCTCCAGAGCACCTACTGCCTGTGACCCACGCCTTACTCCTCCGCCTTCACATTTCTTGGGAAATAATGGGCCGCCTCACAACTAAGCTTTCACTTGGAGTTCAGACCCACAGCAAAGAAAAGAGCAGAGAGTGTGCCTTCTCCAGGGAGGGAAGTCAATAACGTTCAAGAAACACATTCTTTGTGTAAGTGACATGTCTGAAAATAGCTGGGTTTTGTGATTAAGGAGTTAAAGGGAAAGAATGCCACAGATAATAGGACACAAAAATAAAAGGCCGATTTTATTCACCCATGGTAAATGTTAGAAACGTGGGGTCAACAGGATCTTTTCATAGGAAATACTAAATTCTTTCCTAGCATCACTTTATGGAAAAATCTTGGTTTAATATTTTAAAAATGCATTTTTACCCCCGGAAAATCCAAGATCTATTTTACCCAATAAACTTCAGAAAGCATTTTTGGTGAGTTGCTACTTTGCTTTTGAAAAGAAATTTCCTAGAAGCCCTGACCAGATAGGAATTGTTTTGAACTGGTTAGTAGGAATGTTTGATAGAAACGAGAGTAAGAAGTTCAGGACGTGCATCTGGTACCTGTGCGTGGATAAATGCATGTGAGGAATGCACATGAGGAGTAGGTGTGTATCGAAGGCCTCCTGGGGACATCGCTTCACCGTCCATGCCTGGAGCCTGGTCCCCCGGCCACCATCACCGCTTCACCATAGCATCTGCTTCAAGTCATGGTCACCTCTTGCCCAGATGACTACCATAGCTTCCAAGTGTTCTCCCCGCCCCCACTTTCCTCTTCTGCAATGCACACTTCACACAGAAGCAGCCACAGTGATATTTTAAAAGCCTAAACCAAATCAAATCATTTATCTGTTTGAAATAATTCAGTGGCTTCTCATCACATTCAGGAAAAAAAAAAATCCCAAGTTCTTATTGAGGCTTGCAAGGACCTTATGATCTGACCCGCTGCCACCATCCTCTCACCCACATTCCTTAGTTCTGCAGGCCTCTGGCTGCTGCAGACATGACTGCCCAGAGTCTCCACACATGCTGTTCCCTATGCCAGAATACTGTTCCTCTTGTTTTCCCCATGTTTTTTCTCAGGTCTTTTTCCAGGTTTCTGCTGAAATGTCACCTTGTTCAAGAGTTTGTTCTTGACTGTGTTATATTAAATAGTACTCATCTCCTACCACCATCAGCACTGATCCCTCACTCAGCTTTATTTTCCTTTATAGCAACTTCCCCACTTGATATATGATGCACTTCTAATATCTACATGGGTTAATTTTTTGGTTTTCTTTCCTATTATCTATGGCAATCTTCTCCTTTATCATTTGTCTTTTCTGATTCTCCAAGCTCTATTTGGGTATAAGCTCCATGAACAGAGGGACTTTTCAGTCTTTTTTTTCACTTTGTTAAAAAAAAAAAAAAAGTACTTAATGAGCACTTACTCTATGCCAACCTTTGAGCACCTAGAAATTGGGAAATGAGACCATGTCCCTGCACCCATGTAGTACACTCATCTGAGTAGCAGGAAATCGATTAAAAAAAATAAAAAACCTAGAAGGTAAACAGATTATTTGAAGAATAGTAACAAGTGCTGTGGGGAAAAAAAAAAAATGAGTATTTCAAGGTATGGGTGACATGGTTATGGTGAAAAGGAGAGAGTCTGTCTCTGTCCAGATGGCAAGTCTATAGAAAGAGCAGGTTTTTCTGTGTACTTGTTACTTTTAAGATGACTTCTAGGCATTCCATGGAGGGGGTAAATATGAGTTTGGAGTTCCAGAGAGAGGCAGGCTGAGATATAATTTAGGATTCATTAGGGCACAGCCATAGATTGATTGAAATCAAAGAGAACTGGCCTGAGAGGGAGGAGGGGTCTGAGCCCCAAGTTGTGATTTATCCCAAATTGAAGTTTGGGAAGATGAGAAGCCTGTGTCAGTCAGCTTTCTGTTACTATAACAAAAAATATGAGATTGTTAACTTAAAAATACCAAAGGTTGCCTGGCCCTGCATGAGGCCCTGTGTTTGATCCCTAGCACTGCCAAAAAAAAAAAAGGAAAGGTTTATTTAATCATGGTTGATAGCTCCTGTTAGTTTTTGGTCCTGTGGCAAGGCAATACATAGTGGCCAGAGCATGTGGAGGAGAAAGCTCTTCGCCTTATTGCAGTCAAAGAGCAAAGAGAGAAAAAAGAAGAGACTGGGGTCCCACTATTCCCTTCAGGACATGCCCCCATGACCTAAGGACTAAGGCCCCCTCCCAAAGGTTCTGCCACCTCCCAGTAGCAACACAGTTTAGAGACCAAGTCTTAACACTTGGGCCTTGGGGGGGGAGCATTTAAGATCCAAACTATAGCACAACTGGCAACAGATACCAAGAAACAATGGCCAGCGGGCTCCGAGGAGAACCCAGAGAATGTTCTGGAAGGCAGATAAAGGAAGCCATTTGAAAAGGAGCAATGAGGTTCAGGGCCGAATCCTGTTGAAAGAGTAGGCCAGATGGGTTCTGAGAATGGTCACCAGGTCTGGCCACCCTGAGGTCATGGTGATTTTGACACGTGCTGTGTTGGTGTGATGGGGGCAGAGGAAGCAAGTGGAGGATTGGGAAGTGGAGTCGACAAGCAGAGACTCTCCTCAGAGGCTTGCTCTTGGGAGGACAGACAGTCGAAGTGGTAGCTGCAGAATTAAAGGCATAAGGAAGTTGTTCTGAGGTTTAATTATTGTAAAGAAACAACATGAAATCTCCCCACTTCAAGTTTTAAATGCGCGGTATAGTTCGGTTCATGTAAGTGTATGTATATGAGATTTTTTTTTAAGCAGAAGAAAACATAGCATATAAATAATGAGATGAGATGAGAGAATATTTCTGTTGCAGGGGAGGGACAGTGTCCTGGAGAAGATAAGAAAAGACTTGGAAGGACGGAGGGGCTGAGATACAAACCCAGCCCCTGGGCTCCAGAGACCCTGTTTTTCAGTGACATTTGCTATTTTGTAAAATGAAAAAAGCGAATTGAGTGGTGTATAATTCTCATCTTAGCTCTAATGAGTCTCTAACATTCCGGTAGGCCCTCACCCATCTAAGCAAAAAAACAAAACAAAACAAAAAACCAGCCCCAGGTAACCCAGGAGAAGCAGCCCCAGGGCTGATGGGAACACACAGCTCTGGTCCTTGAGTTTGCCTGTCTCATCTTAGCCAGTCCGTACATCACTTCACAGTCAGTACCTGCCTGGCTTCTTAAAGTATTTGAATTTGCAGTGCTTGCTCCTGAAATTATCTATGCAGTGGCTTAAAAGGAAAAGGAAGGAAGGGAAGTAGGAAAGGAGGCAGCCCAAGGAAGGAAAGAGTGAAAGAAGGAAGGCAGGCCAAGAGGGAAGAAAGGGAGGGAGAGAGCTGGGAGCTGTAGAGAGGGCACCTACTTGATGTGTCGGAGAATCCACGACATCCCTGTTTTAGTCGACTCCATTATAAACTCTTATAGTTTCCAAAATGATTTTATGTTGGCCAAGGTCCCCATCTAACAGAGGCTGTTAATAATGCTGCAGAAGAAGCTCTTAACATTCGCCATAGGTAAATGATCTTAACACTTTATAATCTTCCCGTGACTCAGAGGAGTAATTAACTTAGTCTGTGTATATACACCTAAAATGAGCTGGGCAGGCTGGACCTGGGAGTAGTCCCAGCTACTCAGGAGGGTGAGGCAGGAGGATTGGGTGAGCCCAGCCATTTGAGACCAGCCTAAGCAACATAGTGAGATCCTGTCTCAAAAAAAAAAAAAAAAAAAAAAAAAAAAAAAAAAAAAAAAAAAAAAAAGAAAGAAAGAAAAGAAAAGAAAAAAAGAAAAAAGAAAAATATTCCATCATCTTTGGTGAACTTATATTCACACTAGGGTAAGTCATTTGGTATGCTCAACAAAGTAGAAAGAAAGGATATTTTCTCATTGGACAGTTGTCAGTATTAAAACATGTAATGAGTAAGTTAGAGGCTACTGTCAGGATTGCATGTATAATAATCAAGATTATTAAAACTTAAAATGTTTATTGTTTCTCCCTGATAAGGCTGAAAATTCGTAGGATTCTTTCCATAAAGTCACGACCTGTATGGTAATAGTTTAGTGGAAGAGAAACAACTGGAAATTACTAAGAAAAGTGTATAGTCTCGTTTTAAAAAACATAAGAAAAAATCATTCTCAAGACTGTTGTTGTAGCTCAGTGGTAGAACATGTGCTTAGCGTGCCTGAGGCCCTGAGTTCAGCCCCCAGCATTGCAAGAACAAAAGAAGTCTCCATCTCAGGGGCTGGAGTGTGACTCAGTGGCGAAGCCCCTGCCTAGCATTCACAGTGCCCTGGGTTCCAACCCCAGCACCACTTAAAAAAAAAAAAAAATCTTCATTTTACTTAAAATGGAAAAGGAGTTAAGCATCACTGGAAATGAAGGACATTTAAAACCCAGGTCACCATCTGGGATTGATGGTGTAGGCCTGTAATCCCAGTGGCTCTGGAGGCTGAGGCAGGAGGAACAAGAGTTCAAAGCCAGCCTCAGCAAAAGCCAGGCACTAAGCAACTTAGTGAGACCTTGTCTCTAAATAAAATATAAAATAGGACTGGGGATGTGGCTCAGTGGTGGAGTGCCCCTGAGTTTAATCCTTGGTACCACCCCGCACCTCTCTCCCCCCCAAAAAAAGGTCACCAATGAGAATTATATTTGCTTGATCAACTGGATGAAAACTTTTCTGAAATTTCACACTGGGCCACTATTCCAGCATCTCGACTGTATACATTCCAAATATATTAGACATGTCTTGTGTTTTTAATGCCATGCTTGATGAGTGAGTACCTTGTGTTATGCTGTCTCTCCATTAAGGCATGCACTCTGGAGTGTTGACTAGATTTTTTTTTTAATGCTCCAATTCTTAAATAAGATAAAATTCTTGGCCAAGAAACAAAGACCTCATAGGACTTTGTTGTTGTTAATTACCAAAGTAATACTCGAATACAATATTTTCTTTTGTGGGGGGAATGGTTACTAGGAATTGAACCCTGGAGGGTTTTACAACTGAGCTATATCCCCAGCCCTTTTTATTTTATTTTGAGATAGGGTCTTGTTAAGTTGCTGAGGCTGGCCTCAAATTTGGCAATCCTCCTGCCTCAGCCTCCTGAGTAACTGGGATTATAGGCATGTATCACAGTGCCCGGCCTGTTTCTTTATATTGGAACCATTTGAATGTTTATTTCACTGGGCAATCTGGAAAGCGATGTCAAGTAGTGAGAAGGCACAGCTCAGCTACAGTGTGGGACCCAAGGAAAACAATTAGATGGACATGCATTGCGTGGGCTGGGAGTATCTCATGGGAGTGTTTTTAAAGGACTTAAAAGGCTAGAGCAGCTGGGGTGAGCGTACACAGACTGCCACTTCCTTACCTTAGAGGTTTGGCAGAGGAAAGGCCAAGTGTGAGGATGCAGGATAAGGAAATAAACGTGCAACAGGCAGGAAAGAAACTTGCTCAGGCACAGGAAGCCAACCACCCTGGAAGGGAAGTGAAGGAAAAGCCGCAGCACTGGGCCAAGAAGGGGGGTAAACACAGCCTGGTGGCCAAGTGTTCCACAGGACACGGGGGTTGGGGGGTGGGGGGGGGTCAGGGGCATGGGGGCTTGCTGGCTCCTCCCCCTACCTGGGGGATTGTGTGCACTCCAGGTGGTCCCTAAGCAGACCTGTGAGAGACTCACAGAAAACAAGCCCATGTGGACCCAGATCTCCAGGGAATCTCTCTCTCTCTCTCTCTCTCTCTCTCTCTCACACACACACACACACACACACACACACACACACACGGTTTCCCATCCACTTCTCATGAAAGCCAGCTGGAGATACACTGACTTAGAAGCATCTTCAGGGTCAACCCCCACCCAGCACCACTCCTACCCGTAGAGAAGAGCACTTTTAGAAGAACCTCTTATTAATGGGATAAACCACAATTGTAAATCAGGGAGAGTGTCCAGACTGCCTGGTGTTCGGGTGCACACCTGTAAACCCAGCTAGAGGGGAGGCTGAGGCAGGAGGGTAGCAAATTCCAAGCCAGGCTGGGCAATTTAGTGAGACCATGTCTCAAAATTAAAAAATAAAAAGGAGCTGTGGATGTAAGTCACCTCCTGGTGACTTTTTTGTAGACAAAAAAGTCTACAGACTGATATATTTGTTACCTTCTATGTTCTGTATTCAGAAAGTTTTAAAACACTATGGAAGGATCATCCTTGCTATGAAAGGCAATGAAGCTTGATCTAGAGATATCTTTACCACTGAGCCACCCCTATTTTTACATTATTTATTTAATTTTGTTTATTGATTTACTTATTTTTGATGGTGCTGGGATTGAATCCAGAGCATTCTACCACTGAACTATACCTCCAGCCCCCCCCCTTTTTTTTATTTTTGAGACAGGGTCTTGTTAAGTTGCCCAGGCTGGCATAGAACTTTCAATCCTTTTGCCTCAGCCTCCTGAATAGCTGAGATCACAGGTGTGTGCCACTCGATCGGCCTAGAGATGTCATTTTTGCCCTTAATTAAGAATCAGCTAAATAACCAATGATCTCACTGATAAGCGGATGATGACACATAATGGGAGGTGGGAGGGGGGTGAGAATGGAGGAAGGAGGGACTGTATAGAGGGAAAAGAGGGGTGGGAGGGGTGGGGGGGAAGGGAAAAAATAACAGAATGAATCAAACAACATTACCCTATGTAAATTTATAATTACACAAATGGTATGCCTTGACTCCATGTACAGAGAAACAACATGTATCCCATTTGTTTACAATAAAAAAAAAAAAAAATCTATAATGGACAGTTAAGGAAATTAACCAGAGTGTTGTGAGCTTACCAAACAGATTTCAGTGTAGATTTTGTTTCATCAAAAGAACTTAAAGGAACACATTATAGTTAAAGTCTGAGTGGAAGAGCCTGCATTAGATCTTTGTTGAGCCTCCATCTTCATAAGCAGGTCACTAATGAACAGTTCTGCTTCATGGTCAAGACAGAATCAGAGGTCATCGGTATGGGCAAACAACTTGTCTGTTTTCTTGTCTTACCGGGACTATTTTTCCTGTCTTATCTTGATTTATCAGCAAAACCTGGAAAACTTATAAAGCAAATGTTTTTTGGTTTATCTGGAAGTAATACAGAAAATATTGCTGTTATTTTTGGTGAAGAAGATCAATTTTATATAGTGTATTACAATTTAAATAAAATGTGAATTTTGCTTTAAAAAAAAAAAAAAGAATCAGCTAGAGGACTGGGGATGTGACTCAGGGGCTAAGTGCCCCTGGTTCAATTCCTGGCATGAGAAAGAAAGAGAGAGAGAGAGAGAGAGAGAGAGAGAGAGAGAGAGAGAGAGAGAGAGAGAGAGAGAGAGGGAGGGAGGGAGGGAGGGAGGGAGGGAGGGAGGGAGAGAGAGAGAGAGAGAATGAATATGAATTAGCACAGGCCTGTAATCTCAGTGGCTCGGGAGGCTGAGGCAGGAAGATCACGAGTTCAAAGCCAGCCTCAGCAAAAAGCCAAACGCTAAGCAACTCAGTGAGACCCTGTCTCCAAATAAAATACAAAATAGGACTGGGATGTCACTCAGGAGTGCCCCTGAGTTTAACCCCTGATATCAAAACAAAACAAAGCAAAACAAAAGATCAGCAGAGAAATATGTCAATAGGGGACTCCAAGAGCATACAAAACATCCAGATGAGTAGTATAATCCCCATTTGAGTAAAAAATGAGCAAGTGATGGAATGAGTTCTAGGACTGGTTGACCAGCTGTTTCAGGGGCTCCAGCCTACAGGGCTAATTCTCTTCTGTTACATTTGTTAAAACTGCTTGGACTCCTTGCAGCATGGTATTGGAGGTTGTCCAGTACATACCTCACTATTTT
This sequence comes from Sciurus vulgaris, assembly GCF_902686455.1. Taxonomy (NCBI): domain Eukaryota; kingdom Metazoa; phylum Chordata; class Mammalia; order Rodentia; family Sciuridae; genus Sciurus; species Sciurus vulgaris. The sequence continues at coordinate 67,122,718 of NC_136476.1, forward strand.
TATGTATTTTGAACTTGAGTCAGATGCCTTAGTCCATTTTTTGTTGCTGAATATTGTGCTGTAACTGAATATCATAGACTAGATCATTTATAAATACCTCTATTTAGCTCATGGTTCTGGAGACTGGGAAGTCAAGGGTACTGTGCCACCAGTATCTGTTGAAGGCTTCTTGTGGCACGGTAGCTCAAGGGGTGGAGGCATCCCTTGATGAGAGAGCCACCATGTTAGCTTGAGTCTTTCTTCTTCTTATAAAGTCACTAATGTTATCATGGGGGCCTCACCTTGATGACCTTATCTATTCTAATGACCTTATCTATTCAAAGACCCCACCTCCAAATGCCATTAATATATGATTTGGGCACTGGAATTCTAACATGTGAATTTTGGGGATACACCCAAACCACAGCACAGGGCCACAGTAGGTTTGGGTTAGTTTTATTGGTCACTTTGGCCTGATTTCCTTTTTCTTCTGAATTCTTACTCTCACATCCACTTGGCCTCCTTGTTCCTGATCTCCACCCTACACCAAGCCACAGGAAAGCCCCTTGACTTTAGTTCTCCAAACACATGCTGTTTTCAGAGGGCGATGGGTTACCAGGAGAGCCTATGTCACAATGTAACACCAAAACAACTTTCCAAGTGTATGTGAACTATTCTTTATTTTGCCCTGCTGCATGATCTGGAATTTCTTATTCACTGACTCCCCTTTACCCTCCCAGTCTTTCATCTGACTCCAGAGATTTTATAATCTTTTGAATTCCAAAAGTGAATTTCAGGTTTAAGTATTTGTGTGTGTGTGTGTGTGTGTGTGTGTGTGTGTGTGTTTGTGTGTGTAAGTGTGGTACTGAGGATTGAATCCAGGACTTTGCCTGTGCTATGCAATTGCTCTACCACTGAGCTACATCTCCAGCCCATGTTGGCATTTAAATTTTTTTTTTTTTTTTTTTAATCTCAAGCGATAGTACCAAATTCTTTTCAGGAGTAACCAATTTCTTATTACAATTTTTTTTTTTTTTTTGTGGTGCTGGGGATTGAACCCAGAGCCTTATGCATGCGAGGTGAGTACTCTACCAACTGAACTATATCCCCAGCCCTACCATATGATTTTAATTGTTCCCTCAACAACAGTTAATATTTGTATTTTATGTATTTACCCATGTATTTAAAAAATTTTACCTTGGCATTTTCACTTCTTTAATTATGAAGAGTTTTATGGTTTCGATATGAGGTGTTCCTCAAAAGCTTAACATGTGAGACAATACAAGAACTTTCAGAGGTGAAATGATTGGGTTATGACAGCCTTAACCTAATCGGTGTGTTAATCCACTTGAATGGATTAACTGTGGTAACTGCAAGCAGGTAGGGTGTGGTTTGAGGAGGTGGGTTACTGAGGTCTGAGCAGAGCTCTCTCTGCTTTCTGATGTCAAGCCCCTGAACTGCTTTCCTGCACCACACTATTCTGCCATGTTTTGCCTCACCTTGGGACCACAGCAATGGAGCTAGCCATCTGTGGACTGAGACCTCTGAAACTGTGAACACCACATAAGCTTTTCTCCTCTAAAATTGTTCTTGTCAGTGGTGAGCATCTAGTGGCTCCGGAGGCTGAGTAGGAGGATCATGAGTTCAAAGCTGAGTTCAAAGCCGGCCTCAGCAACTTGCTGAGACCCTGTCTCTAAATAGGAAGAGAGACTTTTTTTTTTTTTTCTTCTTGCAGTGCTGGGGATTGAACCTAAGGCCTTGTGCTTGCAAGGCAAACACTCTACCAACAGCTATATCCCCAGCGCTCCCTGTCTCTAAATAAAATACAAAAAGGCCTGGGGGCTGTGATTCAGTGGTTAAGTGCCCCTGGGTTCAATCCCCTCAACCAAAAAAAAAAAAAAAAATTCTTGTCAGGTCAAAACCATCTAAAACAGTTTATTTCTTTACAAGCTTAATAGCCAATTGCACCTATTTACCCAACTACAGATTTGATTTTTCTGCTAAGGAGGTGGTGATATTCTTTGATTTTCTTATTTGATGTGTAAGAATTCTTCACATAATAGAGATAATATGTTTACTCTTTTAAATTTTCAGTGGTGCATCTGGTTCCATGGGCATGCCTTTGGGCATGAGATTTTTCCTAGTTTCCAATGATCTCTTCCGCTACTTCTTGATGGAAAGTCCCACTGACCTATAGCTATTAGTTTGATGACAGCTAGCCCATTGGTTGTTTTTGTGTGCATTTCCCTCTTTGTCTTACTCTGTTCTCCCCTATAGCAAACTTTTCTTTTCCGTGGGATTCGTTTAGCATTTGGGAATCACTCCCAGCCCATGCTTCTTGGTCTTTTTCCTTGTTAGAAAGAGAAATGCAAATTCTCTTTTATGATAGGCTAGACTTGGTCTCTCCTGGATTTCAGCCCATTTCTCTGAGCCACTCACAAGTATTTTTTCCAGTTTCTACTCTTCTCTAAGCTTTGGGATATCTGTCTACTCTTAGGTCATTATTATTTGTTGGATTTAGTTAATTTGGCTCAGTTTGGAGAGAGGCAGAGAAGAGGTTCTGTTGACCTGTGTCTAGGCTGACTCTTCCCAGACACCTAGCTTTTTGCATGTTTTTGATAGATACATCCTACTTTTTGAGTCCCCTGGAGGCTGCTCTTGCTCAGGGCACAGTATAAAGTGGGTCAGCAGCATAAGAGAGGCAACAGGAACAGTAAATGTACTTAGGCCACAGAGAAACAAATCCTAATCTCCCTCCCTAAGAAAATTTCCATAGGTTTTGTGTCTTAGAGGATGTAAGACCTTTGAGAGCATGTAACATTTATAGCTTTAGCTACAGTGCTTTCACAGAATTAGTAGTCATTTATTTGCTTCAAATGTGCTCCTAAAGAATATCAAGGAGAAGTCGGGCGTGGTGGCGCACACCTGTAATCCCAGAGGTTCTGGAGGTTCTGGAGGTTGAGGCAGGAGGATCCTGAGTTCAAAGCCAGCTTCAGCAATTTCGTGAGGCCTTCAGGAATTTAGCGAGACCCTGTCTCAAAATAAAAAGGGCCTGGGATGTAGCTCAGTGGTTAAGCACCCCTGGGCCCCTGGGGTTAATCCCTGTTACCAAAAAAAAAAAAAAAAAAAAGAAAAGAAAAAAAATCTAGGAGAATAAATGTGCTTGTATCCTAAAATGTTCTCAGCTCTAATAACTGTTATTGTGTTAAGAAACCTGTGTTAAGAACCCAGTCTTGGCTAGGATTGTGGTTCAGTGGTAGAACACTTGTCTGGCATGTATGAGGCACTGGGTTCAAACCTCAGCACCACATGAAAATAAATAAATAAAATAAAAGTATTGCATCTATCTACAACTAGGAAGAAAAAAAAAAAAAAAAAAAAGAGGAGAACCTACCTTAAAGCTAGCCCTGAGTGATGAAATCGGACTTTCTCATTTACACAGTTTCTCAGATTCTCATTCTTAAGAATCACATGGGCAGTGGGCATGGTTCTGTATGCCTACAATCCCAGCTTCTGGGGAGACTCTGATGGAAGGATAGCAAGTTTCAGACCAGCCTGGGCAGCCAAGTGAAACCTGTCTCAAGGTAAAGTAAAAAGGACTTGGGGTGTACCTCAGGGATAGGGCGCTGGTGTAGCATGCACAAGGTCCTGTGTTCAATCTCTGGCGCTGTAAAAGATTAAAAATAAAAATCACATGGGAGCTGTTAAATACAGTATTATTAGCTCTCTTTCCCCAGATTCTAATTTAGTTAAAGGTGGAGCCCAGGAATCTGCATTTTTGTTTTGTTTTGCAGTGCTGGGAATTGAGCTCAGGGCTTTGAGCATTCAAGAAAAGCACTCTATTATTGTGCTACATCCCCAGTCCTTTTTATTTTATTTTGAGTCAGGTTCTTACCAATTTTCCCAACCTGACAAAGCTTGCAATCATCTTGCCTCAGCCTCCTGAGTATCTGGATTAAGGGGTGCACCACCACACCCAGCTGTAGAATAATACTTGAAAGTAATACATTTTTTGATGGTCCTGGAGATTGAACCCAGGGCCTCCTGCATGCTAGGCAAGCACTCGAGCCTGAGCTTCATTCCCAAACATAAAGTTAATTAAAAGTGAAACACTGACATTGCTTTAGAAAAGAAATAATTCACAGTAAGATTGGTGTAACGTGCTTTACTCTTTTAGTAATGGAACAAGTTTTATTTGTAAATTTTACATTTACTCTCACTTCGGAATTTATGAGGAATGATGAAGTACTTGTCGTGGTACTGCTTATAAAGTATCACCTCTGCTACAATTTTAGAATCCTTCCTTGGAGTGTCTGTGGTCCATATGAATAAATAGCTGTGCACCCTTACATGCTCATTTCAGTGTGAGTTTTCACATGATATTAAAATGTTAAAAACAGATTAGTAAAGGACTGGAGTTGTGGCTTAGTAGAAAAGTATTGTGTAGTGTGTATGAGGCCTGGGTTTGATCCTCAGCACTGCAAAAAGCAAAAAGGAAAAATAGATGTAGGGCACCCACATATTTAACTCATTTAATTAAGGACATGTGGAGTGGAAGGAAAGGAGGAAAGAAAGAAAAGAGAGAAAGAAGAAAGGGAGGGAGGAAGAGAGCTGGGACAGGGGAAAGGAAGGAAGGAAGTTGTTGGAAGGCTGAAGCTTTAGATCTATAGCCACTGGCCAAAAAATGCTATTGAAATTCATTAGTATAAAGCCAAATAAACAAAAAGGATATGAAACAATCTCTAAATGCTAAGAAAAAGGAGCCTATTGACATTCAGGAACCTGAGGACAGTTGAAGTCTCCCTGGTAGGCTTTATCCTCCTTCCCTGGGTAAAGGGTCAAGTAAAGCTCAAGGTTTATTGCATCCCTGGTGGACATGGGCTTTGGGGTAGTTCCCAAAGGTAGCACTTCTTTGTACTAGTACTCAGGGACCTCTGTGGGTTAGTCAGGCCCTGGGAGTGTCTTCCCGTTGCGGAAAGCTCTGGCCCTTGTTCCCTGATGCTAATCCAATGACAAGAACATGTTTTTAAGAAAAAAGAAAAAGGTTTATTGCTTTGCTAGCAAAGGAGAGACCCGGGGAGTCCTGTCCCTGGGGCTGTGATTCTTCCCATCAGCAGCAGGAGGCTTTTAAGAGGTGATTCAAAGTCTACCTTCCCTGTGTTGGTGTTCTCTGTTGGAGTTATAATTCACTTGTTAATTTGGGTGTTAGTCATTTTTGAGATCTTCAGGTACCATCCCCAAAGTCTGGATTACTTAGTTCCTGTGGTGGGTGTACTCTAGGACAGATTAACTCTGTCTAGGATGGGGAAGAAAGGTAATCCAGTTTCCCCTGAGATTAGGGAGGAGCAGGGAGAGAGGAAGAGAAGAAACGTGTCTATTTTAAAAATAAGTTGCAGTGGCAGAGCAGCAAGGGCTATATTCAAGGCATAAAGTGGATCACTTTTACATTCCTGCCGTGTTTGACTTGCAAAATTGACTCAGAGGAGTCCAGGACCTCATCCAGGGATTGAGAAAGCCACCCTAGGATGGAAACTCAACGCGGGGCTCAGGGGGCTCTGCCTTGCAATACTGGAGAGTATGCCTAAAGAAATCTGACTTTATGTGCTTTTCTTCTGCATAGAACATGCTATAAAGCGGAGTAGGACACTCAATAGTTTCTTTATTTTTTATAGGCTGTTTTCTGGGTAGGGCATTTGTGTATTTGTGTTCTCTCAGGATTTCTAGATGGTCCATTTTCAAAGGGCCATTAACATTATTTAAATATTCATGGTGGGGGAGGGGATGACAGACTGAAATTTCAGACCGCTCCGGGGTGAAGGATGACTGGCCACCTGCCTAATCGAGCCCCACGCTGAGTATCAGCTGCCTCCTTCCCCGCCACTGGCATTGTTAACACGCGCGCTTTGACACCACAAAGCTACCGGCTGCCGCGCTCGGAGGGCAGCAGAAGCTCTGGCAAGCATCTTCCAGCCTCTATCCACATCTCGGCCTCAGGAGTGCATCAGAGGGAGCCCCCAAACACATCAGGACAACATTACTGCACCAAGACGCACTCCCGAACCAGTTCCAGAGGTCCCGCTTACACCAGGGCCAGTCCTGGTGTTGAGTAGGGACCGGAGGCTCTCTGCCCCCTCGGTGCGAACTCTGCAGCCCCTGGCGTTGTGAACGCGCACAGGCAGCGAACACTCCCGCAGGCACTCGTGTGCATACACCACACACGCCCACTGGCCCGTGGCGGACACTCCCACCCGTGCGCGAACACAAGTCCACCTGCCGGGACACAGTGCCCTCCTCCGCTTCGCGTGCTCCATCCATCTCGTCACCTCTCCATCCCTCCAGTCCCTCCGCTCTTTCATCTCTTGGCGTTTGTGCAGACAGTCCGAGCCACAGAGAGGGGGTTGGACAGGGGTGGAGAGTTGCAGACCGCCTACCCTGGGCTCCGGGAAGGGGCGGGGAAGGGGCGGGGCCGGGAGCGGGCGGGCGGGCTCGGTGGTTTCCAGTGCGCCCCGCCGCCGAGCCTCGCGGCAGATGCGCTGGCCCCAGCCTCGGGCTGTCGCGCGCCTTTCCTCTGATTCTCCCGAACGCCCCAAGTAGAAGGTGGACGACGCGCGGCTCCGGAGCCGGACTGGTGGAGTGCGCCCGCGGGAGCCGGTGCCCAGAGGTGGGTGTCCAAACGGGGGCGCGGCAGTTTTGGTCCCTGGGTATGGAGAAAGGGTGATCGGCGAAGGGTTAAAAATCTGGGAGTCCTCGGAAGCACCGCGGGTTTTAAAGGTCCTTTTAATGATCCTTACGTAGCGGATCATTTGCGGGGAAATAGGTCTGGCTGGAAGGATTTTCGCCATGTGCTTTTGAGTTCCTAAGTTTGGGGAGGGCCAGGCTTTGGGCTGCTCCATTAAGTGCTTATATATAGGCTTTTTTAAAAAAATTAACGTAGGCTGGACGCGGTGGTGCACGCCTGAAACCCCAGAGATTCGGGAGGCCGAGGCAGGAGGATTACAGATTGGAGGCCGGCCTCAGCCATTTAGGAGACCCTCAGCAACTCAGCGAGACTGTCTCAAAATGAAAAAGACTGGGGATGTAGCTCAGTGGTAATGCGGAAAGCGCTTCTGGTTCAATCCTCAGTAGCAATCAGTCAGTAAAATAAACTTGGGGTCACCCTACCCTCTTTTCACGTACACAACCGAGATGTACAGGAAAAGCAGTGAAATCCAACGTGGCTGTGGTTATTTCTCCAGACCGGACTATGGATGGAGCCACTGGTTTCAACTCGCGTGGGAGGCGCTGGTCCTGCCTTCTGGGTTGGCGGCACTGGGGTCATTTTTGGAAAGGCATGTGCTTTGCGAGGTGACTGAGACCTGAGCTGGCCTGGTCCCCAGCCAGCCCGAGCCTTTTCAGACTGAACTCCGGACACGATGCCGGGGGAGGGAGAGGCTCTTGTGCCGGAAAGCGAGAGGGTGCCCCAGGTCGTAGCCGAGCCAGGCTGGTCCCTAAGCAATTCGGATCTGGTGTTTTATCCGGGAAGAAGCCGGGCCACGGCTCTTTGGTCCTTCGTGGGGACCCTTGAGGAATGGAAGGAGGCGATTGTCGGGGGAGAGCGCTGGGCAAGCTGTGCCTGTAAGGGCGGTGGAGGCGACGCGCCTGCTGGGATGAGCAAAAAGAAACTCTGGCGGCCCCTATCAGTTCTAGAGAAGCGGAGGAAAGGAAGCTCGTGAGAGCCTGGAGTCGCCCCGGGAGCGGTGGCGCAGGTGGCCGGATGAGGCGAAAGGCCGAGCTGTGTGCACCGAGCAGCTGGGCTCGCCGAGCTTCGCAGCACTGATGCCAGACGCCCGCCAGCCCCGGGGATCCCTCCCAGCCCACAAAAAAGGGGCCTCAGAAGTGATTCGTTTAGGGAGGCAGTGCATTCTCTCTCCAGACCCGGTACAGCCCGTTTCCCGAGAGGGGTAGTAGCGGTTTGGCCCCGACGCACTGCGTGCTCAGACTTTGACAAGTCAGTACCCTGCCCTGTAGCATGGAGTGCAGCGCCCATAGCCGGACAGACTCCCGAAGGTGGTTGTCGTGGACAAGGAACTCTCCTCCGCTCATCACGTCTGTATGGTTCTTACATCTTTGAATCAGTGAGGAAGTTTTCTTCTCCTGGGAAGTGCCTTTCTGTCCCAGCACACGTTCACAGGCGCCTGGAGGCTGAAGAAGGACAAGCCCATCTGCCACCGTGATTCCAGGCATTTGTTTCCTGGTCTTTGTTCTGATTAGAGTTCACTTAAGCATCATACTTTCCTTCCTGGAAGTGTTCCCAATTTAATTAGACAGCTCCTCTTTCTCCCAGTCTGGCAGCATCCCCAGTATTGATCAAGACAATTTTATAGTAACATTTCTAAAAATGAATTGCATCGAGAAAGTTCACTCGTATTTACTTGATGTCTTTAAACATGAAGACTTGCATGTGCTAATGAGCGATCTGCTGCCAGGCTCTGTCCTCCCCATTTTGACCCTTGGCTCTTAAAGAGCATCTTCTCCTTTGGGTGAGGGCACACCAAGAGTCACGTGGGCCCTGCAATTACTTTGGACCAGCCAACAAAATTAATCCTGAGCCAGGAAAAATAAAACCAATTCTTCCTGGGTCTCCCAATCCCTAACCGAACAGACTGTGCAGCAGAGTTCATTCCAGTTCCTGGGATGCTGAGGTGCTATCATTGAAGGGTGGCTGGGCATCCAGATGGGACAAACATTTTGAAATCCCCATTATCTCATAGTTCTGGCATGACAGTTGGCACAGCTTCCTGCCTGCAGAGTTCAAAGTAGTGTCGTCAGAATTTATTTCACTTTCATAAGTGGTTTGTTTTGACTTAGTAGCCTCAGGATCTCTGGCAAATAAAGTGAGGCAGGTTGTCTCCATTGTCAAGTGAGAGGAAACACGACCCCTGGTTGTTTTATTTCTAAAATTTCCGTATTTATTATGGGGCTAACTGTTGATGTTGTTTTGTTTTAAAAAAATGCTAATACTTTGGACTTTGTAGTTAATATTGTCTAGATATTGTTCTTACAGATTGGTGGGCTCTTAAAATCCGTGTCCCGGATATCTATCACAGTTGTTATTACTTGTCTCTGTTCATTAGAGCAGTGAGAAATGTTTCTAATAAAGGTGAAATTGAATTTGGGTGGAGGTGTGTTGCGGGATTTTAGTAGTTGAAAGAGGAGCATGCCGAAAATTTATTTCTGAAAACCAAAGTTTTGGTGTTTAGCTTCACTCCTTAATTTTATACTTCTCAACACAGGTAGAATTGATGTTGAGTTTTTTTTTTTTTTTTTAAACTTTTTTGTGTATGTGTGGGAGTAGGTGGTAATGGGGATTGAACCCAGGAGCGTTCTATCCCTGAGCCACATCCCCAGCCCTTTTTATTTTGAGGCGGAGTCTCATGAATTTGACCATACTGTCCTTGAACTTGTTTCCTCTTTTTTTTTGGGGGGGGGGGGGTGGAGGGAACGACCAGGACCAGGGATTGAACCCAGGGGCACTTAACCACTGAACCACATCCCCAGCACTTTTTATTTTTTATTTTGAGACATGGTCTTGCTAAGTTGCTTAGGGCCTCACGAAGTTGTTGAGGCTGGCTTTGAACTTGTGATCTATAAAGATGGGTATACCAAAACACGCCTATTCCAAAACTTGTGTTAAATGAGATGTAGACCAGAGTGTTGTATGTGGTTGTGCTTTTAAATTAGCCAACCTCTATTTTGAGCTTTATGACTGGTACAAATGGTAAGTAAACCATTTTTAAAGTTAATTTTTAAAATGCCCACAATTGTGGAGCAAGTCATTTGTTCATCCTTCACTGATCCAGCAGCCTTGACTACAGAGGTTCTCCAGGCCTGACACCCCCATCACAGCCTTCTCCTTTTGACCCAAGTATATCTGGTGACATCCTCCCTTCCCCTTACTCTTTTTATTTTTTATTTGGTGCCGAGGGTTGAACCCAGGGATCTTGCTAAATTGCTGATGCTGGCCTTGAACTTGTGATCCTCCTGCCTCAGCCTCCTGAGTCTCTGGGATTACAGGCATGTGTCACCATGTGCTCTGCTCTTCCCCTTATTCTTAAAGTAGTTGCACTTGAAGCAGTTGTGGTAATTTCTTCCACTTTTCTTCCCCCTATATAAACTTTCAGTGTCTGAAATCGCTCCTTTTTAAAAAAAATTTTTTTTTAGATGTCGATGGACCTTTATTTTATTCATTCATTTGTATGGGGTGCTGAGACTCGAACCCAGTACCTCACACATGCCAGGCAAGTGCTCTACCACTGAGCCGCAACCCCAGCCCCTGAAATCGCTCCTTACTGGGAAAATGGACCCCAATTTTTAAGACTATAAACCTGCACTTCAATTTCGCCAGTGGCCCCTTGTGTGATGGATGCTACTGGGACTCTTCTTCCCATACTAGTGTGGGATTTTCTGCAAACTCTAGTAGCCAGGGATTTGCAAATTGACTGATTACTAAATCAGGAATGTGGATTAATATATAAAGTAACAATTTACAATAAAGGTTGGAGTTGGTTTTGATTTTTAAACTGGGGATTGATTCCCGGGATGCTCTGCCATTGAGCTATATCCCCAACTCTTTTTGTTTTGAGACAGGATCTCACTAAATTGCTTGAGTCTGACCTTGAATTTGTGATCCTCCTGCCTTAGCCTTCCAAGTAGCTGGAATTACAGGTGTGCGCCATTGTGCCGGACCGAAGGTTTTCAGAAGAGCCTGAGAAACCTAGTTAAACCAGTACACTTTGTCTTATCATTTTTCTTCTGACAGATTTGCCTAGAATTTCTTCCTGGGATGGATGATTTTGTAGCACCATGCTGAGGTGGCTGGACATAGTAGAACCATTGAGTTTATTCTTATGCATTAGAAGTCATTCTTTAAAAAATACACATAAAAACTATCCTCCACTCTTGGCCCAAACCTCTTCACCAAATGGAAGGTCCAGTCAAAGCTGGGGTCCTGGACTAAGATGAGCTTGTACCTTTAACAGATTTCATCAAGTTGAAAAAATAGGGCTGAGGATATAGCTCCGTTGGTAGAGTATTTGCCTTGCAAGCACAAGGCCCTGGGTTCAAATCCCCAGCACTGCAAAAAAAAAAAAAAAAAAAAAAAAAAGGTAGCCAGGGATTTGCAGCGGTATGATTTAAAAAGTAGAAAATCGTAGCACATGGCCTAGTTTGTGGTGCCTCTGTGCAAAGTTTTCTTTTCAATTAGTGTCAGGTGGAGGGAAATTCCCCCTCAAAATGTCTGTGGAAAGGCACTGTCCAACTCAGGTCCAGCAATACTCCCGTGTCTGCACCCTGCACCAGATACTTGGTTTCCTAGGAATCTCCACTGTTCGCTTGGACATGTGGTTCAGTTACTCCCAGCATCCCACAGGGAATTCTGAGCCCTGGCACAAATGTCAGGTCACACATTTGAGGAGCCTGGATTCTGGCTTAAATCACCTGCCCTGGTGATGCCAAATGAAGCTTGACAACTTCCTGCCTTGGGTACAAGCCTATAGTGGACCCTGAGTACTTCCCCAGGAGCCCTCGTGGGCTATCCTGGTAAGGAAATGTACCCTGGACAAGGTCCCCAGGGAAATTCTTAAATAAGATAATAAATCCTTAATTGCCAGCCTTAGTTCTTGAGTGATTTCATATCTGAGGCAATCCACATCAGGTCTGTGGATACTGTGGACTTCTGTGTGAAATCCCTAACCTCCTCATCTGCTCCTTCAGATTGGTGAGAAATTGAGCAACTAACTGTATGAAGATAGGAAATGCAGGTCCAGAAATGTCAACCTTTCTTCAAACTATGTAAAGGTGCATTATTGCTTTGCATTTACTTTAGCAAGGAACTATCTTAATCCTTGGGGCTGCTATGACAAAACACCACAGACTGAGTAGCTTAAAAATCACAGAAAGTTATGTCTCACAGTTCCAAAGTCTGGGAAGTATAAGATCTAGGCACTGGCAGGTTTGTTCTTTGGTGAGGGCCTACTTGCTGGTTCATAGGTGACACCTCATTGTGTCCTTAATAGTGAAAGGGATAAGGAATCTCTCTGCAACCTCTTTTATGAGGGCATTGACCCCAATTACCAGGGTCTGCTCTTAAAACCTAATCACAGGGTCCTCACCTCTTAATTCCATCATTTTGTCTTCAACAGAAGAATGGGGGTGATTCTGTGGATATAAACATTCAGACTACAGCAGGGACCTTAGGACAGTGAAAAATAGAGTGATTTTTCCAGGTTTCAGAGCGGGCTGAGCTGGAAGTTTTTCCCCACCAAGCTTAGAGGACCCACAGTTGGTTGGGTGTGGGCTTTAGAAGAGAATTTTGCCAGGATTTCCAGGGTTTTAGTCTTTTGTAGGTTAGAAAAAGAGCGAATGCGTGTGACTGCCACCCACACCACACCAAGTTCCAGGGAGAGGGAGGGGGATCTTCAGCAGGCCATGCCCTTGACCCATTCCGGGGGTTTGTGGCCAGCCTGTGGGGCTAGGACTAAGCTAGTGCTTCCTGTAGCAGGGACCCCAGTGGAAAGCTCCAAACCCAAGGCAAGGGACGGGGACACTACCCGCCCTTCCTCCACCCTGCGGTTAGCTGCCCAGTCTCCAGCGCAGAGCTCTGCCTGCCAGTGCCTGCCTGAGCCCAGCACCTGGGTGAAGCTCGAATCACACTTTCCAGGCAGCAGTTAGCTGCCGGCTTTCGGCCCCTCTCCCGCCATCCACATTATCACGACATCCTGTCCATGTAGTATGATGCCGAAACCTGCCTTATCTGGGGCTCATTCTTAAGTTTCTCTGTATAGTGTACAGAGAAAGACAGCATTGCTTACCTCTTTTTATATGAGGGTTTGCAGGAGTGATTTTCCCCAAAGGAATACATTTTACTTCATATTCTAGAAAAGTCTAGTATTTAACAACCCTGAATTCAAAAGTTTCTTTTGCATGTGAATTAAAATCAAGGGTCTGTGCACCCGTGTGCTGTGTGATTCCAAAGCTGTATTTAGCTTGGCAAATTATTGCTTTGCATCAGAACATTTTTATCCTTGCAAAGAATAGCAAGAATTCCCCTCTGACACAATTACAGGTGAGCAGATTCATTCATTTGAGGAAGAAAATGAACAAACCATATTGGCAACTTAGATCACAATCCAAAGTACTGGTGATATTTCCCATTTGGGATCATTTTTCTTTTAGAAAAAAGTTTGGATCAGGGTCAAGTGCAGCGCAGAGATGGGCCTGGAGAGAGGGAGGCTTTGCTTTTGCATGCATTTGTGATGTGTACATTGTTTTAAAATACTCTTTTCATCCTGTGCTTCATTAGGAAAGCAATCCACAGCCTCCAAAGGATAGCAGATGTTCTGGTGAGACATTTTAACATCTTTTTTTTTTTTTTTTTTTTTTTTTGCTGGTGCTTGGGATTAGAACCCAGCGCCTTGTGCTTATGAGGCAAGCACTCTACCAATTGAGCTGTATCCCTAAACCTTAACATCTTAACAGGGTTGTTAAGATAAGGGAAAGAGAAGAAGAAACCCTTCCCTCCCCAGTTCTCATTCAGAGTGGACTGAGCTTTCTCTTTGGGGGAGGAGCTATGGGGAAGGACAAGGGAATGATATTTTTTGAGTGCCAGATGCCAAGTTTCTGCTCCACCTCCACTATTTTACTTAATCTTCTCAATCACCATCATTTTTTAAGGGGAGGACACTGAGGCACCTGGGGACTTCATGTAACCAGCTGAGAGTCCCCCTACTACTAAATATCAGGCGAGTGTTCCTACCTTGTTTCTTCTTTTGCTAAACCAGTGCGTTAGGGCCTTGCGGCTCAAAAGTTTGTTCCAGGATTCTGCAGTGTTTTTATCACCAGCAATATGTTGAGTCTAGAGAATACTACGCTACTGACTCAGAATTTGCGTTTTAACAGAACTCCCAAGGATTCCTGTGCATGTTGGAGTGTCAGGAAGCTCTGCTACCATGGCCTTGGAGGAAGGTTTGGCAGTTACCAGTGTGAAAACTGGCCAACCCTCAGCACTGGAATCAGCAGGCTGGACCTGAGAGATTGGTCTGTCAGTGAGGGGGAAGGGATAGAGACCAGGGCCGCAGCTAAACATCCTACATGCACAGAGCAGCCTCCTACCCACAACCAAGAATTGTCCTCCCAAATTTCAAGAGTGCTGATGTTGAGAAACTCTGGTCTAATTATCTGTATCTAAAATTCACATTCTGTAGGTATTTTTTTTAGCTTCAGATGTATGCAAATCTCAGTAAGCACATCTTAGACGATACAAATTGCAGTGTGCTGAGCAGATGTGAATCTTTTTATTGGGACGCAGAGAAAAAGAACTTAGATTGATGCAGGATTTCAGTTAGCTTAGTTTTGAGAGTTTGGCTTTAATACCAACAATGCAGTGGAAATCTTTCTCTAAGCGAGTTCCGAGAGCCCACAAGAGGGGTGCGACTGGAGGACACCCACCTCTCACACCTGCCTGGCAACCTTGTGTTGCTTTGTTTACTCTGAACACTTCCCAGTCCTACCTTCAGCTCCCAGGTAGGTTGTGCCAGTCGGTGCGCCACCTGGAGGCCGGGGAGGAAGGAAAGATGGCCAGGCTGTGGACAGGAGTTGGCACATTCCCCGCCTGGTCCCTGCTTCTCTGTTCTTACTCAGGTCTTTTGATGCCAGCACCCTGGAGGCTCTGCTGCAGACCCTCACCTGTCTTCCCTTTTCCTTCCTTTTCGCTTTAGTGTCTGGTCCAGAACATCTGGAACTATTTTCCCTTCATCTTCTCTGCTTTTCCCCTCTTTTTTTCTTTGGTGAGCTGAAACTCGACCTGAGCCATGACCAGAAAGTGAAACCAGGCTGCTTATTGTGTATTGAATGCAAAAAAAAAAAAAAAAAAAAGTTTTGAAGTGGAATTATATCCAATAAAGAACCCCAGTTGTTAATCACCGGTTGTAAAAGCCCTCTAGAGAACTATCACAAATATCTCCACCTATTTTTTTTTGTCTTACTCTGATTAAACTTGCTTTTTTTCAAGGTCCAGAGTTCTAAGTTTTTCCTTGTTCTGTTCTGTTGTATCCTTCTGCATTCTTTAATTGTTGCTATTTTAACACTTGTGCTTATTTTATTTTATTTTGTCATTTCATTATTTTATTTTATGGCACTGGGGATTGGACCCAGAGGTGCGCTACCACCGAGCCACATCCCCAGTCATTTTTGCTTAGTATCTTGAGACAGGGTCTCACTAAGTTGCCCAGGATGGCCTCAAACTTTCGATCCTCTTGGCTCAGCCTCCCAGTCATTAGGATTTCAGGCGTGCGCCATCTCACACAGCATGTTCCCTACTTTTAAATAGACACTACCTGTAAAGTAGATTGTTCTAGACCAGACTAGATTTCTAACCAAGGCATTCCAAGGAAAACAAACCTCTTTCACAACTTCTGCTCCCCTTTTTCCATAACTTTCATCTACCTTACAAGTGAAAGGTGGGGCCTTCAATGGGAACGGAGGTCAGGGCAGTTCTGGCTGGTTGTGAAATATCCAACCCTGGCATTTGGACTCAGAGGCCAGGGCAGAAGAAGAAAGAGTGCTGGGCCTCTGGCCAGAATGGAATATGTCTTCTCAGGACTGGGAAACCTGTTTCTCCAGCTGACCAGTTGATCCCCTCCAGAGGGCTCTAAATGAGAAAGTGGGGAGCTGTTTGTGTGTGTGTGTGTGTGTGTGTGTGTGTGTGTGTGTGTGTGTGTATTGGGTGGGGGAGGGCAGAGAACTCAAGAGGATGCTCTGGAGGATTATCAGCTGTGTCACCTAAAGGGAAGGTTGATGCCTGATAATTGTGTCCTTGTAATTGTCCGGAGAAAAGAATATGGAAATATCAGAAACTCTTTTTGGGGGAGGTCCTGGGAATTGAACTCAGGACCTTGTGCATGCTAAGCACGTTCTCTTTCACTGAGCTCTGTCCCCAGCCCCATACTTTAAAAACACCTGTGTCCCTCCCCCATTAGGAATTGAACCCTGGGACACTCTACCACTGAGCTACATCCCTAGCCCTTTTTATTTTTATTTTGAGACAGGTTCTCACTAAATGCTCAGGCTGACTGGTCTTGAAATTTTGATCCTCCTTTCTCAAGCTCCTGTGTAGCACCCATATCCAGCTAAAATATCGGTCTTCAAGGTATATAAATGAGTGAAAGAAAGTTGGAGGTCAGGTTGCCTGAGAGATGGCCTACCATGTGGTTTATTATTGTAATCCATGATTGAATGCTTGCTATGGGCCAGGTACATCTTATGTTAGCCTCACAATCACTCTGTATTTGGGTAGGTTTAACCCAAAACTTGAAAGATGAAGACATTGTCACTTGAAGAGGCGAGAGGAATAGGTCAAGGCCCAGCCCACAGAGCTTGTATTTCCCCTTACTCTGGTTCTGTACTGGCTGAGAATAGGTACTGAGACAGCTGTTTAGAGGAAGGAGGACAGATTGGACCAGGAATTTTTGCCTCAAGTATGGTTAAGTTATTCATTCTAACTGCCAGCATATCATTTGCCCCCTGGGCTTAGTCTCTTAATTTGATTTTATATATTTATTTGTGTGGAACTGGGCATCCAAGCAGGGCCTGGAAGGTGCTAGGCATGCTCTCTGCCACTCCTGCAAAATTCACTAAACCCTCTTTGTCACAAATGTTGCCTTTCAAAATCTGCCTGGAAAAAATGTTAAGGAGAATCATTATACTGTTGCAAACACTTGGACAAATGCAAACGGCTTAGTGGAGAATGTATCTAAACCAAGCACAGAGTCTGCAGGAGCAGAGGAAGAAACAATACAATGGGGATACAATTTAATGAAACCTTGAACCTTTAACACCAGTCCATTTTAATCCACAGATTGTGATCAAACTGCTTTCAAAAGGGTGTAACCTGGAAAAGTTACACTTTTTTAATTTTTCAGTGAGTTCAGTCTTCCATAGATACTGTTCAGTTCAAGGTGGGTTTAGGTTGCTTCCTGATTATAATGAATATTTATTGAAGGTCAGGCCCTGTTGTGAGTGCCTAATAAGGATGGTCATATTTAACCCCTGGGACAGCCTCAGAGGGAGAACCATTATAATTTTTATTGTTCTAGATGAAGACATTGATGTACAGAAATCCAGAGCACATAGCTGGTTTGGAAAAGTCAGAATTTGAATCCCTTAGTCTGACTTTTCTATACATCTTCTACATGATTATTCTTTTCATTTCTTTCGTCTTGGTCCTTAATGTAAGCAAAGCTTACCCTTTCCTTTTACTTGTCTGGAGGTGTGAATGTCAGTCCATAAACAAAACTTGTGTGCGTGCATGCGTGTGTGTGCGCGCACACACACACACACACACACAATTAAAAAAACACACAGCATTTAATAACATCTAAATCGGGGCTGGAGTTGTAGCTCAGTGGTGGAGCACTTGCCTGGCACATGTAAGGCACTGGATTTGATCTTCAGCACCACATAAAAATGAATAAAATAAAATAAAAAGGTATTGTGTCCATCTACAACATATTAAAATAATAATAATAATAACTTATCTAAATTAGTTTTGTCTCTTTCAGGAGGCTGAGGCAGGAGGATCACAAATTCCAGGCCAACCTTAGCAATTTAGCGAGACCCTAAGCAACTTAACCTGTCTCAAAATAAAAAATAAAAAGAGCTGTGGTTGTAGCTCAGTGGTAAAGCATCACCAGATTCAATCCCCAGTACTGAAAAATAAATATTAAAGAAATAAATTAATTAATTAAAAAAGATTAATCTTGTCTCAAGGCCTTGAAGCTGTCCAACTAACAGAAAATTTAGTCCGAGTTACTTTTAGAACACAATCCCTTGGGAGGGGCCATCCGTCACCCAGCTGCCATCCAGTCCATGTTGTGTTGGTTTACTAGAGCTGTCAGAGCAAAGTGCCACAGCCTGGGTGGCTCACAGAGGCTGGAAGACCAAGGTCAAGGCACTGTCAGGGCTGGTTTCTTCTCAGAACTATGAGGGAAGTATCTGTCTCAGGCCTTTCTCTCTGGCTTATCAATGGCTGTCTTCTCTGTCTTTTCTCTGTGTAAGGCAAGACTTGGGGGTGGCGTGAGGTGCACGGTTCATACCATACCAAGTCTGCATTGCTTTGGACTCCTGTCCACGGGGTCAAGTTTGAGACTCTTTGCTAGTCGTTGCAGGTGACAAGGCATAGAACTCCTTGGGAGGTCTGGGGACCTTGAGCCTAGACCTCCTCTCTTGCCAGTTCCCTTAGGAGCCTTCAGAAAACATGGACAGACACACACTGGGGAGGGAGAAAGGGCCCTTTCTAGAACACTTTGCAGAATCTCATTGGTGGCTTAGATTTTTCAAAGCCACCAATGGATATCAGAGCCCAGAAGCAAATAGTTAGAAGCTTAGCTGCCTACCTATGGAGGAGGAAGGCATAAATAATGTGAGAGGTGATATTGATTATGATAAAAAATTCATGGACAATAGTTTTTGAAAATCAAAGGAGAAAAGTCAGCTTGAATCCTCCAGTGGTGATATGTTCGACCTCCCCCCGGGGAAGTGCCTGTCTTGCCTGACCTCTGAGCCTAGCTTAGAGCTGGAACCTGGTGGGCCCTGAACTCCCTGTGGTGAGTTGGTTCAGAGAATCTGTGGGTCCAAGTGGTCCATTCACTTGAAGAGCAGCCAGTGGGACAGGGCTGGGTGGTGGATGGTGTGTCCTCAGTAGAGGCTGGGATTTGTAGAAGAGGATATGGGGTAAACGGTTGCCTACTGCAAGGCAGCTCTGGCCCTGGGGCTGGGGCAGCTCCTTCACAACCACACCTGTCATCAAAGGAATCCCAAGCTGTGGCTCTTCCGGCTCTGCCCAGGTCCAGAGCAGATGCAAGCCGTCTCGTATCTATAGTTTTGCCACAGTGACTCCATGATGAGGGAAATGGTGTGTACCTGAACTTGTCTTCTGCCGTTCAGAGAGCCAGATATGGGAGCCCCACACACATGGGCCTTGAGATCCCAAAGACACACTTCCTTGGCTTTGATGTTTCCTCTGTTTCCATGCAAAGGACATGCCCAGAGAGTGACCTGTGGGCTGGGCTGCTGTGAGCACAGCAGTGACAACCTCGATTTCCAGTAGAGGGCTTCATGTCACACCAGCAGAATGACTTTCTGGTGGAGAGCCAGCTTTTGGACACCCGTGACAGCAGTGGGACATGCCTGAAAGCCCCACAGAGGCATAGTACAGAAAAGGCATTCCTGTGACAGACATCTGTCCCAGTGTTTTGTTTTTGGAGCTGGGAACGGAACCCAGGACCTCACGCATGCTCAGCATGCCCTCTACTACTGAAGCCCAGCCCCAGCCTGTTCCAGTTTTTGCCTTCTGCTTTTTTTTTTTATTGTTTTAATTATGGCAAAATACACACAATATAAAATTTATCATCTAAACTAACTTCAAGGGTACAGTTCTGTGGCATCAAGTACATTCATATTGACCAGCTCCAAGTCCCGCCAGCGGCAAGCCAGCAGGCAGCTTCAGGGACCAGGACAGGGCAGCCAGGGACTTCCCCAAGCAGCCTGGCTCCCTCCAGCGGGAGGCGCCTTTCCAGGCTAGCTCCTCAGAGCAGACCGCCCAGTGAGAGCCTTTCTACACAGAGCCAGCCACAAGTCCCGGAGCTAGCAGAGACCTCCAACCCACAGGCAGCCTCTGGGACCAGGGCAGGGCAGCCAGAGACCTCTTCAAGCAGCCCTGCTCCCTCCAGCCGCAGGCTCTTTCCATGGGGCGATCCAAGATGGTGGACTAGAGGGTGACTGCATCCAGAACCCAGGATTCAAGAAGGGGAGGCATTGAGAGACTCGGACTAAAATAGAGCCACGGGGTGAGTCTCCCCCACCGGGTGAAGCTCGGCCTGGGTGGCAGGTCTGGATAGGGGCAGCTTATCAGAGAAGGGCAGGGCAGCTAGAGTCTCTCACAGGTAGCCCTGCTCACTCTGGCAGTGGGCTCCTCCCACACGGCCAGCTTCTCGGAGCAGGCCACCCAGTGAGAGCCTTTCTGCACAGAACCAGCTCCAAACCCTGGAACTAGTAGTGGGCTAGGGGCAGCTTTCTTCAGAAGCACTGCATTATCAAGTTCCTCCAAGACTTCAGGCTACTGAAGGCTGGGAGGTGATACACTGGAAATCTACAGGG
Source organism: Sciurus vulgaris (assembly GCF_902686455.1). NCBI lineage: Eukaryota > Metazoa > Chordata > Mammalia > Rodentia > Sciuridae > Sciurus > Sciurus vulgaris. Next base: position 67,142,887 of record NC_136476.1, read on the forward strand.
ACACTATAAGCCAATAGAGGAAATCTGTAATATCTCAGAGTCCCACTGACATCTGACCAATATGAGAAAACAGGGGAAGAAAATGCCCCAAACAAACCTAGATACTATATCAATAAAACCCAATGACAGCACAGCAGAAGAAATGTCAGAAAGGGAGTTCAGAATGTACATAATTAAAGCAATCAGGGAAGCAAACGAGGAGATGAAAGAGCAAATGCAGGCATTGAATGATCGCACCAATCAACAGTTAAAAGAGCAAATACGGGAAGCAAGAGATCATTTCAATAAAGAGTTAGAGATACTGGAAAAAAAAAAAAAAACAGAAATCTTTGGAATGAAGGAAACAATAAACTAAGTTAAAAACTCCATAGAAAACATAACGAATAGGATAGAAAACCTGGAAGACAGAACCTCAGACATTAAAGACAAAATATTTAATCTTGAAAACAAAGTTGAACAAACAGAGAAGATGGTAAGAAATCATGAACAGAATCTACAAGAATTATGGGATATCATGAAAAGGGCAAATTTAAGAATTATTTGGATTGAGGAAGGCTTAGAGAAACAAACCAAAGGAATGAACAATCTATTCAATGAAATAATATCAGAAAATTTCCCGAATCTGAAGAATGAAATGGAAAACCAAGTACAAGAGGCTTATAGGACTCCAAATATACAAAATTACAACAGACCCACACCAAGGCACATTATTATGAAAATACCTAACATACAAAATAAAGACAGAATTTTAAAGGCCGCGAGAGAAAAGAATCAAATTACATTCAGGGGGAAGCCAATATGGATATCAGCAGATTTTTCAATCCAGACCCTAAAAGCTAGAAGGGCCTGGAACAACATTTACCAAGCCCTGAAAGAAAATGGATGCCAACCAAGAATCTTATACCCAGCAAAGCTTACTTCCAGATTTGACGACGAAATAAGATCCTTCCATGATAAACAAAAGCTAAAGGAATTTACAGAAAGAAAGCTGGCATTACAGAACATTCTCAGCAAAATATTCCATGAGGAAGAGATGAAAAACAACGATGCAAGTCAGCAACGGGAGGAACTAGCCTAAAGGAATAGCCAAATAAAGGAGAAACCAAATCATGTCAAAAATCAAATGACTGGGAATACAAATCATATCACAATAATAACCCTGAATGTTAATGGCCTGAATTCATCACTCAAAAGACATAGATTGGCAGATTGGATTAAAAAGAAAAATCCAAATGGATGAAATTGGAGAATATCATGCTAAGTGAGATAAGCCAGTCTCAAAAAACTAAAGGACGAATGATCTTGCTGATAAGTGGATGATGACACATAAGGGGGTGGGTGGGAGGGGTTAGTGTTAGGGTTAGGGTGGGGGGCAAGAATGGAGGAAGGAAGGACTGTATAGAGGGAAAAGAGGGGTGGGGGAGAAGGGAAAAATAATAGAATGAATCAAACAACATTACCATATGTAAATTTATGATTATACAAATGGTATGCCTTTAACCCATGTACAGACAGACAAACAACATGTATCCCATTTGTTTACAATTAAAAAAAAAAAAGAAAAAGAAAAATCCAACAATATGCTGCCTGCAAGAGACTCATCTCATAGAAAGAGATATCCATAGACTAAAGGTGAAAGGATGGGAAAAAACATATCATGCACATGGACACAGCAAAAAGCTGGAGTATCCATCCTCATTTCAGATAATATGGACTTCAAGCCAAAATTAGTCAGAAGGGATAAAGAAGGACATTACATACTGCTTAAGGGAAGCATAAATCAGCAAGACATAACAATCATAAATATCTATGCCCCGAACATTGACTCATCCATGTATGTCAAACAAATCCTTCTCAATTCCAGAAATCAAATAGACCACAACACAGTAATACTAGGCGATTTTAACACACCTCTCTCACCACTGGATAGATCTTCCAAACACAAATTGAATAAAGAAACCATAGATCTCAATAACACAATCAATAATTTAGACTTAACGGACATATAGAATATACCATCCAACAAAGAACGAATACACTTTCTTCTCAGCAGCACATGGATCCTTAACTAAAATAGACCATATTTTATGCCATAAAGCTACCGTTAGCAAATACAAGAAGATAGAGACTACCTTGTACTCTATCAGATCATAATGGATTGAAATTAGAAATAAATGACAGAATAAAAAACAGAAACTTCTCCAATATCTGGAGGATAAATAATATGCTATTGTATGGTGAATGGATAACAGAAGACATCAGGAGGGAAATAAAACAATTCTTAGAAGTGAACGAGAACAAAGACACATCATATCAAAATCTCTGGGACACTATGAAAGCAGTACTTAGAGGAAGATTTATTTCATGGGGCGCATTCAACAAAAGAAGTAGAAATCAACAAATAAACGACTTAACACTACAGCTCAAAGCCCTAGAAAAAGAAGAGCAGACCAACACCAAAAGTAGTAGAAGAGAGGAAATAGTTAAAGTCAGAGCTGAAATCAATGAAATTGAAACATAAGAAACAATCAGAAAAATGAACAAAATAAATAGTTGGTTCTTTGAAAAAATAAAATTGATAAACCCTTAGCCACACTAACAAAGAGAAAGAGGGAGAAAACTCAAATTACTAAAATTCGTAATAAACAAGGAAATATCACAACAGACATGAGTGAAATACAAAACATAATTAGAAGCTATTTTGAAAATCTATACTCCAACAAAACAGAAAACCTCGAAGACATCAACAAGTTTCTAGAGACATATGAATTACCTAAACTGAACGAGGAGGATATACACAACTTATATAAATCAATTTTAAGCAATGAAATAGAAGAGGTCATCAAAAGCCTACCAACAAAGAAAAGTCCAGGACCAGATGGGTTCTCAGCCAAGTTCGACAAAACCTTTAAAGAAGAGCTCATTCCAATACTCCTCAAAGTATTCCATGAAATAGAAGAGGAGGGAACCCTCCCAAACTCACATTCTATGAAGCCAATATCACCCTGATACCTAAACCAGACAGAGACACGTCGAAGAAAGAAAATTTCGGAGCAATATCCTTAATGAACATCGACGCAAAAATTCTCAACAAAATTTTAGCAAATCGCATACAAAAATATATTAAAAAGATAGTGTACCACGATCAAGTGGGTTTTACCCCAGGGATGCAAGGTTGGTTCATCATCCAGAAATCAATAATGTCATTCACCATATCAGCAGACTTAAAGTCAAGAATCACATGATTATTTTGATAGATGCAGAAAAAGCATTCGATAAAATACAGCATCCCTTCATGCTTAAAACACTAGAAAAAATTGGGGTAGTGGGAACATTCCTTAACATTGTAAAGGCCATCTACGCTAAGCCCATGGCCAATATCATTCTAAATGGTGAAAAACTGAAAGCATTCCCCCTAAAAACTGGAACAAGGCAGGGATGCCCTCTTTCACCACTTCTATTCAACATCATTCTTGAAACTCTAGCCAGAGCAATTAGACAAACCAAAGAAATTAAAGGGATACAAATTGGAAAAGAAGAACTCAAACTATCCCTGTTCGCTGATGACATGGTTATATATTATATATTATATATCTGGAAATTCCACCAGAAAACTTTTAGAACTCATAAGTGAATTCAGTAAACTAGCAGGTTACAAGATCTTTGCTCATAAATCCAATGCATTTTTATACATAAGTGATGAATCTTCAGAAAGAGAAATTAGGAAAACTACCCCATTCACAATAGCATCGAAAAAAAAAAAATACTTGGGAATCAATCTCACAAAAGAGGTGAAAGACCTCTACAATGAGAACTACAGAACACTAAAGAAAGAAATTAAAGAAAACCTTAGAAGATGGAAAGATGTTCCATGTTCATGGATAGGAAGAATTAATATTGTCAAAATGGCCATACTACCAAAAGTGTGCTATACAGATTCAATGCAATTCCAATTAAAATTCCAATGATGTACCTTACAAAAATAGAGCAAGCAATCATGAAATTCATCTGGAAGAATAAAAAACCCAGAATAGCTAAAGCAATCCTCAGTAGAAAGAGCGAAGCAGGGGGTATCGCAATACCAGATCTTCAACTCTATTACAAAGCAATAGTAACAAAAACGGCATGGTATTGGTACCAAAATACACAGGTAGATCAATGGTACAGAATAGAGGACATGGACACAAACTCAAATAAATACAATTTTCTCATACTAGACAAAGGGGCCAAGAATATGCAATAGAGAAAAGATAGCCTCTTCAACAAATGGTGCTGGGAAAACTGGAAAACCATATGCAACAGAATGAAATTAAACCCCTATCTCTCACCCTGCACAAAACTCAACTCAATGGATCAAGGACCTCGGAATCAGACCAGGGACCCTGCATCTTATAGAAGAAAAAGTAGGTCAAATCTTCAACTTGTTGGCTTAGGATCAGACTTCCTTAACAGGACTCCCATAGCACAAGAAATAAAAAGCAAGAATCAACAACTGGGATAGATTCAATCTAAAAATCTTTCTCTCAGCAAAGGAAACTATCAGTAATGTGAAGAGAGAGCCTACAGAGTGGGAGAATATCTTTGCCACTCATACTTCAGATAGAGCACTAATTTCCAGAATCTATAAGAACTCAAAAAACTCTACACCAAGAATACAAATAATCCACTCAACAAATAGGCTAAGGAAATGAAGAGACATTTCACAGAAGATGTACAAGCAATCAACAGATATATGAAAAAATGTTCAACATCTCTAGTAATAAGAGAAATGCAAATCAAAACTACCCTAAGATTCCATCTCACCCCAATTAGAATTGCGGTTATCAAGAACACAAGCAACAATAGGTGTTGGCGAGGATGTGGGGAAAAAGGTACACTCATACATTGCTGGTGGTTTTGCAAATTAGTGCAACCACTGGAAAGCAGTATGGAGATTCCTCAGAAAGCTTGGAATGGAACCACCATTTGACCCAGCTATCCCACTCCTCGACCTATACCCAAAGGACTTAAAATCAGCATACTACAGAGATACAGCCACATCAATGTTCATTGCTGATCAATTCACCATAGCCAGATTGTGGAAGCAACCTAGATGCTCTTCAGTTGATGAATGGATAAAAAGACTGTGGCATATATATACGCTGGAATATTACTCCACCGTGAAGAATGATAAAATTATGGCATTTGCAGGCAAATGGATGAAATTGGAGACTATCATGCTAAGTGAGATAAGCCAATCTTAAAAAACTAAAGGACGAATGATCTCCCTGATAAGCAGAAGAGGACATATAATGGGGGGTGGGAGGGGTTAGGGTTAGGGTTTGGTTTAGGGTTCGGGAGAAGGAGGGTGGTAAGAATGGAGGAAGGAAGGACTGTATAGAGGGAAAAGAGGGGTGGGAGGGGTGGGGGGGAAGGGAAAAAAAATAACAGAATGAATCAAACAACATTACCCTGTGTAAATTTGTGATTACACAAATGGTATGCTTTGACTCCATGTGCAAACAGAGAAACAACATGTATCCCATTTGTTTACAATAATAAAAAAAAAGTACATGCACATTGTGGTGTCACCGTCACCACCACTATCACCTCCCAGAATGCTCTTAGTTTGTAAAACTGAAACTCTTCCCATTAAACAACTCCCCCTCCCGCCTTCCCCAGCTCCTGGCAACCACCAGTCTACTTGGTGTCGCTATGAATTTGTCTTCTGTAGAAACCTAGCATAAGTTCAAACACCCGAGTGCTTGTCCTTTTGATACTGGCTTCTTCCACTCCACATAATGTCTTTGAGATTGACCCATGTTGTAGCGTATGTCAGAATTTCTTTCCTTAATATGGGTTCTGTCTCCAGAACCGAGGGAAAAAAAAAATATAGAGGAAAGAAAAGCCTAGTAAGATTCCATTTGTGTGTATATCACATTTTTCAATCCACTCATCCTTTGGTGGACACTTGGGTTGCTTCTGTCTTTTGTCTTGCTTTTGTTTTGAGAGGCATGCTGTAGGCATCCCTGTGGTCCTGAGGGGATCAAAAGAATTCTCTGCCCTTACCTTGGAGAAGTTCACTATTTCTAGGAAAAATACAAAGTACAAATGATGTGAAAAAGTAAACCATGGTGCAAGAGTTGTACAATGTGAGACACCTGTTGAAGATGTGTCACAGGAGCGTAGGCACAGATTTGCAAAGTGGACGACTTGGAGTTTTTGGAAGAAGATGGCTTGTAGAGAGTATAGATTGAAATTCAGGGTTCTGGAGTTTAGGTAACCAAGCTCCTATCTGGCTTTGTCACTTCCATGTACGTTACTGTGTGAATTATTGAACCTTTGTAAGCCTTGGTTTTCTCTTCTGTAAAATGGGGATGGTGGAACTCACATCCCAGAGCTGTTGGGAAGATTAAATGGGAAAATGTAGGTAAAGAGTTTAACAGAGAGCCTGGCACATGGTTAGCACTCAGTAGTAAAATATAGAGGAAGCAACCTATTACCTATTAAATGTCATTCAGTATGTCTGTTTTTAATACATCCATCTTGTCCTCATAATATGACTTGAAACATTAGTATCTGTATTTGCTGCAGTTTTCCAAGTGTTCATGGTCCCTATTCTGTCTTTCCTACTTTACCTACTTTTTAGATTATGGTAGTTTTAGTCTTTTGAGACTCACTATCAAGGAAAGAGATAGCTCTTTGCTTTTTTTTTTGGTGGGGGGACCAGGAATTGAACTTGGGTACTAAGCCACATCCCCTGCCCTGTTTTGTATTTTATTTAGATGCAGGATCTCACTGGGTTGCTTAGTGCCCTGCTGTTACTGAGGCTGGCTTTGAACTCAGGATCCTCCTGTCTCAGCCTCTGGGGCTGCTTGGGATTATAGGCATGTGCCATCGTGCCTGGCTGCTTTTTGCTTTGATCTTATGACTGATAATAAAAATAAATACAGCCTGACTTATCATTGGCAGGATACAGAATGAGGAAGAAGAACTACTGTTAGTCTAATGTTTATCTAGTTCATCTGACTGACCGGAAGGGAGCTCGCTTGCTCAAACTCTGGTCAGACTAGGGAGAGTAGGATGCTAGGATCCAGTCTCTTTTGGGTGACTTCATGGCTCTTCCTGCAGTAAAGACTTCATATTTGGATTATTTAAATTTAAATTTCTGAAATACTCTTTTTTTTTTTTTTCTAGTAATAATTTAGAAATGTTTATCTTACTATTTTTTTGGTGCTGGGAATTGAACCCAAGGCCTTGTGCATGCTAAACATATGCTCTAACACTGAGCTGTAACCCCAGCTGCAATAAAACTTTTCAAAGTTACAAATAAAGTAAAATTAAATAGTTTTGCCAAATGAGATCTTTTGCTGCTGAAGCATGCCTTAAAGTATTCTAGAATGTAAATTTAAGACACATCATATGGCTGACGAATTACTTAACCTATTCTTGTTTTTCTGCTTGGTATTTCCCACCCGGGAGTTCATGGACTTCAAGGCAGTTGAGTCCATTATTAGCCCAGAGAAAAAAACATCTGAGTCTCCCTAGCCCCAACAATAGATTTAAAAAAAAAAAAAAGCATTGTGCACAGTCCCCTTTCAAAAGGCATTTGGGGGGTGGGTGGGTGTGAACAGAGGAATTTCCTCCTCCACCCTACTGTTGCTAAGCTGTAAGTTAATATTGTGAGAGAGAAGAAATATCCAGGTCTCAACTTCCCTGGGGATTTAGCTTTGTTTTTGTTTACTAGTGTTAGTGGTAGGCTTCTTTCTCAATGATGTGGTTGAAGCTGAATGGCTTGTGCGGCAATTGGCAGACTTCTGAGCTTTGCTCAGATTAGCTCTGGGACCCGCAGACACCCACTTCCCGGGGCTCTGGTTCTTTTGCACCTCACGTGGTTTTCTGGCGTTGTCTGTTACATTTCTGATCAGGAATTTCTTCTAAGTTGAGGTTATTCAACCTCTCTCAAGTGGGTAGGGTCATGGTGTGCTGCCTTAACATTTATTTGTCATTAACTGTGAAAATGAAACTTGGAGATCTATTGTATCTATTTATTTGGATACTTTGCTCTTTCCCCAGATCTTCCAACAGGGATGAGGTGGTCATGGTTGAAACCACTTGTGTGCCTTCTAAGCAAGTGAGAATTTCCCCGATTGGATTTAAATTCTCATTTGTTTTTGTTCCAAACTTTTTTTTTTTTTTTTTTTTTGGTAAAACCATAATTTAGAGTATCTGTAGGACTTGGGGCAGATGGAATTACATGGAATGTCTAATCCGTTTGGGTTTTATATTTTCTTAACTGCACTTTCGTGATGGTTTGGTTAAAAGGACAAAGTCTCTGGCAGATTTCGCTTGGCTGATTTTGTGTTTTCGTTCATTTCCTGTTTTCTTGATTAGGCTTCTGTACTATCCCATTTAAAGGGGCAGCTGAGGAGCATGGAAAGGGTTTGGGTGGTGGTGTAGTTACTGAGGGCAGTGACCGTGGCCTTGGTAACGTTTGGGTTATAATGAGGTGATGGTCCCTCTGCTCAGCTGTTCTCGTGGTGGGTCTGAGTTTTCCTGGAGGGAAAGTAAGGTTAGAGTTTTCTTTAAAAATAGCAGCTCTTGAGCTGGAGTTGTGGCTCAGTGGTAGAGCCCTTGCCTAGCATGTGTGAGGCACTGGGTTTGATTCTAAGCAGCTCATATAAATAAATGCATAAAATAAAGGTCCATCAACACCTAAAAAAAAAAAAAAAAAACAAACCAGCAACTCATCTCCTGGTTAGTGGGAGGCAGAGCCTTTACTGAGGAAGGCTCTTATGACGTGGATATAAGAACGTAGTATAGTAAGTTGACATTTTTCAGTGTCACCTTGACTTAAAATTTCCGGTAAGTTTTTCTTTTTTGTGACGCTGGGAGTTGAACCCAGGGCCTCATGCATGCTGAGCAAGCACTCTGCCACTGAGCCACAACCCCAGCCCAAATTTGTATTTCCTAAAGAGAAAGAATAATCCACAGACTCAACAAGTCTAAGGTGGCAGTCCCTCAGGGGAAGAGGTTGTAGAGAAAGAGTCCAGCAGAGGCCGAGAGCCCAGAAGGACCTGATGCAGTGATTCCACCTCTTGAAGCCTTGGTTTAGAAACTGCAAATCGGGGTTAATATTCTCTGTGATTGGTTATTGCTGAAAAGAATCGAGTGTAATAACAAATCCAAAGTGGCTGGCACATACCAAAGTTTTCAGTAAATGTATCTATCCCCCACCCTGTCCCAGCCCATCCACCAACTGGAGATTGAACCCAGGGCCTCGTGTTGCTGGGCAAGTGCTTTACTGCTGTCCTACACCCCTTCTAGGTACTTTTTTTTTTTTTTTTTAAGTTGTCAGTGAACCTTTATTATATTTACATGCGGTGCTGAGAATCGAACCCAATGCCTCATGCATGCTGGGCAAGCGCTCTACCACTGAGCCACAACCCTGCCCCCTTCCATGTTCTTGATGGAACAAAGCCTTCAACTGTGTTCATCAACTCTTCTTTGGGGATATGTTACTAGATGAGCTTGTGGCCTCCTGTCACCTCCAAGACCAGATGAGGTGGATGTTTGCTTCTTGGCTGCTTCATTCTAAAATGGTGGGATGTGGATAGGAAGGAGGACCTGGCGCCGAAACGACAACTCCACATGATCCAGCTGCTCCTCCCATCTGTGTCTTGGCAGGGCCAAATGAACTAGAGATACAGCTGCATCCAGGTGACTCCCAGTGGTCACTTACACGCATCAGTTTCCTCCTGGTCTGCTTTATCAGAAGGACGCAAACATGATTCAGAGGTGGTTTTACAAGAACTTTTACTGATTAAATCATAATCAAGTGACTGTTTCCGTTCTCCTAATGTCATTTGATTCAGTCGAGGATGCCCACCCCTGATTGCCCTGACTCACTCAGGGAGGCTGCCTGCTAAGTAATATCGAGGCTGGAGAGGAAGAGGGTTGGTCATGTCCCCACCCCTTGGGCATCCTGGCAGACTCCTGAGAGGGAAGTGTGAGACCGTGACTCCTAGCCAAGCAACATGGACAATCTAGCACGAAACCCACTATGGAAACACTTTCACCTACTTAAATCCGTCATGTCCCCCTGAGAGGAGGCCGGCCTGATGTTGTCCAGACCCATTTTGTACACAAAGAAACTGAGTGTCAGAAGCTGAGTGTCTCAAAGGCACAAAATTGCTTGCATCTGACAAAATTCCAGATGGATACAGACCACCAAAGTTGGGGGAGGGGAGAGGAGAAACTTTTCTCTGTTGTTTGGGTCGTTCCCAAAAAACACTGACAATTTGGGGGGGGGGGGGTACCAGGAATTGAACCCAGGGACACTCGACCACTGAGCCACATCCGCAGCCCTGTTTTGTATTCTATTTAGAGACAGGGTCTCACTGAGTTACTTAGTGCCTCACCATGACTGAGGCTGGGCTTTGAACTTGTAGATCCTCCTGCCTCAGCCTCCTGAGCTGCTGGGATTACAGGCATGCACCACTGTGCCCGGCAACATGGACCATTTTTAAAATAGTAATTTTTTTTTTCCTGAAAACTAAAAATTGTGTTTATTATGTTTGTAATTATTATTCACATTTTGGAAAATGTAAGAAGGACCTTATTAATCCTTTGGTTGAATCCTCTTGTTTTTATAGACCAAAAAATTAAGATGTGTCCTTTGGTCAATGTGACAGCTGGGCAATGGCAGAAAATCTATTTCAAAACTTCCTAGAGTGTATGGGGATAACAAGTTTTGCGTTCTACTTTTTACATAGTTAGCTTCCTGAACTAACTCAGGTGACTACAGGCTGTACTGCTTGGCGAGAGGGCGGACATTTGGCCTTGGGGCCTGTGAGACTCTGGGTCAGAGCCTGGCACAGCTCATACCTGCTTGAACCTTATTTATTTATTTATTTATTTTTAATTTTTTGCAGACTGCATTTTGATTCATTGTACACAAATGGGGTACATCATTTCGTTTCCATTGTTGTGCACGATATAGATTCATACCATTTGTGCAGTCATACATGTACATAGGGTCATGATGTCTGTCTCTTTCCACCATCTTTCATACCCCCTCCCTTTCATTTCCTTCTACATAATCCAGAGTTCCCCCGTTCTTCTCTCACTCCCCCCACCCCCCACCCCCATTATATATCATTCTCCACTTATCAGGGAAAACATTCGGCCTTTGGTATTTTGGGATTGGCTCCTTGAAGCTTGAATGTGTATATTCTTCCTTTTCCCTTACCTCCCCTCGCTCTCTCCCTCCCCCTTTCTTTCTTTTTTCTTTTTGGTGCTGGGCGTGGAACCCAGACCCTCAAACGTGCCAGGCCTGCGCTCTGCCGAGCTGCACCCCCAGCCCTCCATTCTTAGACTTGAGCAGGTGCCACCTGACTTCGGGAAGCCCTCCGCTCCCCTGAGGCCGCTCTGGACCCAGCCCGTTTCCTTCTACGATGTCTCTGACAGCCAGTAGCTCAGTTCACTTTCTCGCATTGTTAGTGCTCACCTAGTGCTCACGGGATGGGTCCGTGTCCTCTGTAAGTCCTCCTTCTTCACCGACATCAGTTATTTTTAGTCTGGGAATTTTTCTGTCCAGTGACTGCCCTGGTGCTTAGACATGGGTCTATTTTCACATATTTAGCACTGTCACGGGCTCTTCTGGGTGTTTTGGCTAAAACTTGGCTGTAAAATTCTCCTAGGATGATCTAGTTTTATCAAGCGGTAAGATCTTGGGGTATCTTAGGGTACCTGTGCTCTTTATGTCACTATTCATATGGACTTCATGTGCCTTGTTTATAAATGTACAAGATCTGTAAGATCTTGTGATCTTTTTACTATATATGTGTATATATATATATATATAGTAAATATATATACATATATTATTATTTACTATATATATAGTAAATATATATATATATATATATTTAGATAGTACAGACAGGAAGTTTATAAGGACACAGAAGAGGGTGAGTTATCAGTGGTTCATTATATTGAACTTTCCAATATTTCCTTCTCAGGAAATTTTTCTGAACCAAATATAACACTACCCTCAGAGAAATACCATGTTTAGGTCTATTGACAAAATGTCGAATTTTAGCCACATTCCATTATAGAGCACACTGGATGTTGGCAGAGGTGGGGGTGGAGGCGGAGGAAGACATGGAAAGAAAATGAGAAAAATCTAAGTCTTCATCATTTCACCCAATTTTCTCCTTCCAAAAGTGACAGGCTAAGCCTTTTTGTTTGTTGTATTGTGAAATATTAAGAAAAAAGGAATTCACACTGAGATGAAACTGAACTCACTCAATTATTTCATATACCAAGTGGCAACATTTCTCACTCTGCGTACATTTTCCAGACTTATCTTGTTCCATTAAGGCTGCAGATGTGTGTCGCCTATTTTAATTGTCTGCGTAGTTTCAGCACCAGGCATCTTACGGGTCTTATAATCTAGACAATGGCAGGAAATTGAAGAAATGGAAAAATTGGGGGGATAAATTCCTCCACCTCCATGTGTAATCGTTTTAGTCTGAAAGAGTCAGGGATGGTGCACATTAGATGTCCTGTTAAGAAACCAGATCTACTGCAGGAAGATTGAAACATTCTGACAATTTTTACCACTTTTTTAGAAATCTCAGAAATGCAGGGGATACATCTGGAGGTGGTTGGGGTGGTCCAAGTCCATCGAGGGCTTGGTGGGAGGCTGAGGCTGTGAAGACCAGGAGGCAGGCTTATTCTCCCCTGACCTTTCATTTGACTTCTGTCTGGCTATGTTCCCATCCTTCCTCCTTTTGTCTTTTCTGTGAGGGCAAGATTCCATAGCAGCCTTCCAAGATTGAGCACTTAACATTATGCTCTGAGAATTCACCAAATAAATTCTTGCTTCTCGTAAGCAGCAACTCAGCAGACAGGGTGGCACAGAAGAGAAGCAGGGGAGGATGTCTAGCTGTGGTACCAGCTGCCAGTGCTGAAGCAGGACCTCTTCCAGTGCAGCTCAGCTTCCTGTGTGGGGGAGATGGGTGAGTGGCCAGCCCATGCCAGGACAGCAAATATGGCCACTCAAAAGACCCTGAAGTTAACTGCCTGCAGTCGCTGAGGATGGTGGGCCCACTCTGGACCACCTCCATGGCTCAGCCTGGAAAGTGGCGGAGCAGAATGGGGGTGGTTCCTAATGTATCAGAGGCCTCCAAAAATTGCCTGCTGTTAACATCGGATCTTTCCAGAATCAGACAGATGATAAAATTAACCTAAAATTAACCTGCGGTGTCACTTGTGGAAAAGGAAGAAAACCTGAAGCTGCACCTGAGAGAAGTAACTTGTCTTGTAGAATTGCAGGAAGGGCTTGTTGAAAGAATGGGGGGGGTGGGCTGGGGACGTAGCTCAGTTGGTAGAACACTTGCCTTGCAAGTACAAGGCCCTGGGTTCAATCCCCAGCACAACAAAAAAGGAAAGAACGGGGGTGAGATGGGGGGACATTGGTCTGAGTGAGGTTTGCAGCTAGGCCTCTGGTCCTGGGGTGCAGGAACAGTCTTGTTTGTGGGGTAAGTGCTCCAGAGTTGTGCGAACCATCCCGGGCACAGCCCGTCCGTGGGAGACTTGCCCTTCCGTTGCAGCCAGATAACCCAGTTCTCAGACCAGCCTCTGGTTGGTTGATCCCTCACCTCCTGGCCACTTGGTTCCTCAGCTTGGCATCCCCTCTCTCCTGAGTTCTGCCCCAGGTCTCCCTCCATAGGACACCCCCCGAAACACCCCTTCTCTGGCTCACCTGGCTTGCTTCCCCTCTCCTGGCATACTCCCCCCATTTTTGATTTTCTAAAGAGAACCATTTAATTAGAAAATGGACGTGTGAGGCCATGAGCAAAGGAGAAATACATCACCGTTTATTTTTAGAACCTTCACCCAGCACCACTGATCGCCTTAGGAAAGGTTTCCGCCAGCGTGCTCGCCAGGTACAAGTGAGGAAAATTACAATTGATTCTGCATCTCTCCTGTAATAACCTCATTATAAATTCCAAAGCACTGAATGAACCTTTCCTGTGAAGCCCTGAAGCCTCTATCTACAAGTCCATCTTCATGACAGAGTGTTCCGAGCAGGCGTGCGTCATTGCAGGTCTTGTTTTCAGACAAAACATAAAACTTTTGCTAAAAGAAGGCATTGAGTTAAAAAAAAATTTTTTTTTTTTTAAAAGCCTACAAGTGGTTCTCCCATGGGAGTTCCTGGAAGCTCTCTCAATGGGACACTTGAAGGAAGGGTGTCTCCTGACCTGAGCTGAGCATTGCCTCCGCTGATAGAACAATTATGGGATGTTCTACATAAACCTGCGACACTTTCTGGATCCTTCTGTGTGGGATCCACACACTCAGGCCAGGCTTAGCTAGCTTGTTGTTTTATCTCAACTAAAAGGCTTTTGTTAAAAGATCAAACAAGAAAGTTCAGATGAGTCAAGAGTGTATTTTCGATGCCAGCTCCAAGGGTATAACTAGAGGGCAAATCATATTTATTTTCCTGTGTCCCCAGGGATTAAAGGTTTCACAACTAAATGTCACCACTTCTGTAACTTGTGCAGATGAGAGATCTACCTTTGGCAAAATGCTGTGCCTACAGTCTGGGAATTCTCCCCTTTTCTCTCTGCAAGTTTTGAAAAATTGTTTCATATTTCTCAAGTGTAGTTGTCATGAAGATGTGTTAGTATTTCTTCTGGAGGCTACTGATTGCTTCTTACCATAAACTTCTTAACTACTATTTTGTTCCAGATGGAGGGGTACTCCACAAAATAACTGGTCTATAATCTTTAAAAGTGTCAAGGTCAGGGAAGATAAGGAAAGACCTAGAAAATGTCCTGAATTGAAGGAGACCAGAGACCTGAAAATGAACTGCTGTGTGGGACCCTGGGTATATTTTGTTGGCAAGAACATCATGGGCATGACTTTTAAAAATTTGCGTGGAGTCTGGGATTAGGGTGGTAGAATTCTCCCAATGTCAACTGCAAAATTTCGAGACTGGATTGTGTCTTTGTTTTTAGGAAATGTGCACAAAGGTATTAGAAATAATGGGGCAGGATGTCTGCAATGGACTCCAGTGGTTCAGAAAAAATACACACTACATATACACATAGCATGTAATATCTAATTTTTAGAACTATAATTAAGTAAAAAAAATTATTAAAAGGAATGGATTTGAAGTATATGATTTTGAATTCAGGAAGTTATGACATCAGCTGACCATCTTGAAGGTTCTGGAAAACCTCGAAGTGTCAAGTTTGTCATCACCCATCCCTTGCTCTTCTGAGGTCTGGGTGGAAAGACATTCCAGATAGGTTGTGAAGTTTACCAAGGTGGTAGTGCTGCCGGACACAGGATTTCATCTAAGATTAGACGCCTTATCTTCAAGTTCCACTCATGAGAAGTATCAAACTGGTAGATGAAAGTGTTTGAAGACTGAATCAGAGGTTTAAGTGATTCATAGAAATATGTCATTTCCCCCTAAGTTCATTTCTCCTGACTAGAAAAGTAATGCTTAGTTATTATAAAAAGGTAGATACAAACAGTATCAAAACAATGAAAACTCAAAACAGAATCATAACACTCAGGAACGACATGCTGCTGGTAACACTGGGGGCTTATTTCCTTTTAATTATTTTTTTTCCTTTGTACTGAGGATGGAACCCGGGGTGCTATACTACTGAGCTACATCCTGAACTCTCTTTTATTGTTTTTATTTTGAGACAGGAGCTCACCAAGTTGCTTCGAACTTGGCAATCCTCCTGCCTCAGCCTCCGGAGGCACGGGGGATTACAGGTGTGTACCACCACACCTGGCTCTGATATACATTTTTTAAATTGCCCCCATTCTTTTTTTTTTAATTTATTTTTATTGTATGCCCCCGTTCTTGACACATTCTGAATATGTACTTCTGCATCCTCATGTTTTTGCTCACTTTCAGCAGAAGTGTTTTCCCATGTAGTAAAATTTCAAATATATTTTAGTTTTTCATTTGGACAATTTTAAGCTTAGAACAGAATCACAAGAATAGTACGGCTTTTGCCTTCCCTTCATCAACTGTTGATATTTCCCATATTTTCTTTCTCTTCCTATTTATGTCTATTATGTTATTCATATATTATACACACATGGTGCATAGTTTTTAATTTTTTCCCAAATCATTTAAAAATAAGTTACAGCTACTGTACCCCTTTATATGACTTTAGATAGTTGTGATAATACTACACTATTCAGGAGACTGGACATTTGACATTAACACAGTACTGTTATCTAGTGTAAATTCTATCTTCAAATCTTTTTTTTTTCCCCCCCCAAAAATGCCCTTTATAGCATTTTTTAAAACTTCTAAACCAGGGTCCAGTCTAGGATCACACTTTGCATTCAGATGTTGCTCTCTTGAGTCCCCTTTAGCCTGGAAAAATTCTTCAGTCCTTTCTGTCATCTTTCAGGACGTGAACATTTGTGAAGAAGACAGGCCAGTTTTTTGTGCAGCGTCCCTCCATGTGAACTGGTCTGTTCCTACACGTGGCTTTCTGTGGCTGCCACGTTGCATCAAATCTCAGATAATGGTCTATGTTGGGTGACTTGGTGGCTTCCAGTGTTTTACTTTATAAGTAGTAATGCAGCGAGCATCCTGATATTCAGACTTTTGAAAGCATCCTTGATCATTTCTGTTTGATAGAATCCTGTAAGTAAAAATACTGGATATATTAACATTGTTATATAGACTCCTAAGACCCATTTTCCTGTTGATTTTCACAAAGGTGAAACAGGCCATAGTAAAACCTTACAAGTTGCCAGATGTATATACAAGTAAGGAAGCATTATTTGGTACCCCAATAATTGGTACTATATTTATGTTTTTATGTATCAGTTAAAAAATCTGACAGGCAGGTTGCCAAATGGAACTCCATTTAAAATCCCAGAAATACAAAATCAAAACTTATGGAATATAACCTATGTTGTTATTACTTTTTTCTATATCTTTGTTAGATGCTTTGCCAGATGCTTTATCAAGGAACAAGGTAGGGTCTCAAATTATGCATACATAATATCTAGACGTGTGCAGAGTGGAGATAGCAGAGACTGCCTCTGAGCTACAAACGTGTCTCAAGCCACTTTTGATGTGTTACTTAGTAATTTGAAATTGATCCTGGCACCTGTCAAGGTAAGATTACTGTATCCTTGCCTGGGGCTCCCTCTCACCTGCCTGTGTAGATGGAACTTTAATGTTTATTTTATGGGCAGTTCCTACCCTGGAGCACTTGAGTGAGGCTGTTACACAGATCATACCGCTCTGTGCTCCT
The DNA here is from genome assembly GCF_902686455.1 of Sciurus vulgaris. Classification (NCBI taxonomy): domain Eukaryota; kingdom Metazoa; phylum Chordata; class Mammalia; order Rodentia; family Sciuridae; genus Sciurus; species Sciurus vulgaris. Next base: position 67,160,181 of record NC_136476.1, read on the forward strand.
GGCCCCAGCACTTGTCTCAGAAGCAATTCCAGTGGACCTTTATTTGATGACATGGATTGATGTGGGAATTGGAGTTTGGGGAATTAGTGCTCTCAGTACTTAATAGGATAAGCTCTGGAGTCTGACAGCCTTGGGTTGGAGCTTCAGCTTAACCACTTATGACTGTGTGACATGGGTAAATCCCTTGACCTCTCTGAGCCTTGGTTCCTGTATCTATGAAAGTGGATCATAATGGTGCCCATCTAATAGGGCAGTTGTGAGGACTGGATGAAATAATGCAAAGAAAGCACCCATCGTGGCACTTGGCACATTGCAAACACACGTTCAGTCTGTTGTGATTATTGTATCAGTGCATTCACTCAGAGGTTGGGCTTTCACTGTGGCCAGCACACTTTCACCTCTGGGGAGGTCCCTCGCCACTGTTGGTTCTCTCACTGGACTGATAGAAAACCCCAGACGTGGAGAGGTTATGTGAGCTGTCAGGGCACGGGTGAGGCTGGGCATGCCTCTCAGGTCTCTGACTCTTGGGCCTGGGGGCTCTCTTATGGTGTCTGCTGTCGGTCTCATAACTCAGTACCTGGGAGTCCAAAGATATTTGGGGAGATGTTGGATAGACCCTGCCCCATTGTCCTGCAGATACTGCCTTGATTTAAACCAGGCGTCAGCAAGCATCTTCTGCAAAAGGTAAATGTTTTCGGCTTTGCAAGCCATGTGCTCTGTGTTGCAACTTCTCAGTTTTGCTATTGAAACTTGAAAACAGCCTTAGTTAGACATTATGTAGATGAACGGGGGCTTGGCTGTGTTCCATTAAAACCATTTTCACTAGAACCAGCGAGCAGATCTGACCCAGGGACTGTCTTTATCCACCAACCAGTGTATTTCTGACATGGGCTGTGTGTGCATTTCATTATATTGATCACATGATGCCTTTCTTTTGAGTTCTTAGACCTACTCAAGAATACTAGTAGCTTCAACCTGGGCGGGTAGAAGGCATTTGGTTACTGTCTGCTGAATATGTGAGAGCTTCTTTGTGTTTGTATTCTCCTATGATGAATTCTTCTGAAGTTATCTGTTCCTGTTTTTGTTTTTGTTTTTGTTGTTGTTTTGTTTTGCTTTTTAAACTGACTTTTATTTGGCACTTATGAATTTTTTTTGGGGGGGTGGTGGTGTGGGGATTGAACCCAGGGGTGCTTAACCACTGAGCCATATCCTCAGTCCTTTATTATTATTATTATTTTTATTTTTATTTAGAGACATGGCCTCGCTAATTTGCTGAGGCGGGCTTTGAACTTGGGATCCTCCTCCCCAGCCTCCCAGTCACTGGGATTATGCACCACCACGCCCAACTAGTGCTTATGAATTTCTAAAAATTTGTTTTTATTTTTGTCTCCCATTGTTTGGGAATGTCATTTAAAAAAGCAGATTGGGAAAAGGGTTTTTATCCCCAAATGCAGATGAAATAATATTTTCATGTTTTCTTAGGGTTTATTATATATTCATTTGTTATTCTATTTTCATTCCTTGTTTGATGAGGGTAATTTTTGATCAAAACTCTCTTCAGGGGACTTTTTCTTTTTTCTTTTTTAAATTAGGAAAAAATCTCTCTTGTGCCCTTGTACTACTGTTGACTCAAGTAATTTAAAAATAATGGCCGAGGACACATTTGCTCTGTAATCTGAGAGAAAATCAGCTGTGACTGTCATTTAGTGTTTGCTCCAAGAACATTGCTCATGGCTGTGGCGGCCTTCTGACCCTTTGGCCAAAATACATTTAGCTGTACTTTGTCTAAAAGGTGTCCAACAATAGCAACTGCATAGGACAACAACTAATTTTAGGAAACTTGTGTATATAATTTGAAATATTGCCCTGGGCAGTTCAACCTTGGCTGAATAAAGACTTTTGCTTTTAAAATCAGTACTCCCGTTGACCTCAGTGATTATCCTACATTAACCTGCCAAGAAGTATTATTTCCCATTTGTAAGATTTGATGAAGTGCCTCAGAATTTCCTATAGTCAACATTTCGTCAGAAAGGAAGCAAATAGGACTCTCTGATGTCCAGTGAGGAGTGAGGACATGCGGTGTATGTACTTCAATCTTCACACTGAGATGTTAGGAGCTTGGGATGGAGTTCAGTGGCAGATCCCTTGTCTGGCATGTAGTGGGTCCTGGGTTCAATCCCTAGAACCAAAAACCAAAACAAATGAACATCAAAAACCCCAAAGAAGGCAGGTTATGGTGGCACACGCCTGTAATCCCAGCAGCTCAGGAGGCTGAGGCAGGAGGATCGAAAGTACAAAGCCAGCCTCAGCAACTTAGTGAGGCCCTGTCTCTGAATAAAATACTAAGAGGGCTGAGGATGTGGCTCAGTGGTAGAGTGCCCCTGGGCTCAAGTCCCAGTACTGAAACGGGGGTTGGGGGTGAGGGGGTGTCTGGAAATAAAACCTGTAAGTAGGGAGAGGCCTGCTTTAACCTGGTAGTGAGCAGTTAGTGCTTTAGGAGTCACATTTTAATTAATAGAAGATGATTCTTTGATAGTTCATTTGCTTCATTTTCCAGAGCCTTCTAAAGAAATGAGTACTATGGGGAAAGAGACAGTCAAATAAGTTCACGTTTAAAGTTTTACTCCCTGGAAAGCAATGAATCCAAAGATATTTTTTCTCAGAAAGAAACAGTTTCACAACTCACACCAGAATCGGTTGATGTTTTGGAATTTACATTGTTAAAAAGAGCAACTTTGGAAAGGCAGGGGTGGGACTAGACTTGTGGCCTGCGTATTGCCTGTAATCACGTATTCCTTTTTTGAGGAGTCTGTTTTTCTCAGTGGATTGCGTTCTTAAAATAGAGCATCCCTGGTTTAGGGTACAGCATTTTGAGGACTGCTCGGGCCACCCTCCCATGAGTGTGAACCCTTCGGGAAGAACCCCAGGGCTGAAAGGGCCCAGCCGCCCTTCCCAAGGGGCCTTTGCTGCTGACAGCCTGGCTTCATCCTCCAGTGCTAGCCCAATCCCGGCCATTTAGTAACTGGAACCACTCGCCTAGTGGCTCCTTTTCTTGGGCCTAATCCTTCCTGGGCTTCACAGAGTCTGGACAGTAGCTCTTTCCTATGAGAGCCCTTCTGATGTTAGAGATTTGGGGCAGGGTTCTCCTGCTTACAGGAACCCTCCCCACAACTCACCAAAACTGACTCTCCAGACTAAATAGCCCCAGTTCCCTCATCAGTTAAAGCCCTTCATCACTAACCTCAGGCCTGGTGGTATGTGTGGTTGAGAGTGGATCCTGTGTTCTGGTTCTTATGTTTATGCTTCTGTTAGTATAGCCCAAGGTCATGTGGGTGGTAGCATCTTAACATGGGAGGGCTGGATTCTAAAAGTGAGGCAAAACCTGGTGTGATTAAAAATCACCCTTGAAGTCACCTGTTAAAGTGCAGTCTATAGAAGCAACACATGGTGTTCTGTCGACAGCCCTTTACAATAATTCTTACATACCCTAAAATTTAGAGCTACTGATCTGGCCTACAGAATCGAGTTAAAGAACAACAACCAAAAAAACTTACCTGTGAAAGACTTCTGCATAAAGATAGCAGACTGATTATAGCCATCTACTTTTGCCTTCGCCCACACAAAACTTTATTAAAATGATAAAAATGTTGTCTTTGTCCTGATTCGTTATTGTGGTAAAACATAAAATTGATCATTTTTAAGGGTACAGTTCAGGGGCCTTACATTCTTTCACATTGTTGTAAAACCATCACTAAGATTCTTGGCAAGAACTTTATCTTCCTGATCTAAAACCCTATACCTATTACACAGAGATTTCCCAGCGCTTGCTTCTCCCAGTCACTGGAAACCACCACCTTACTTTCTGTCCTATGGTTTAGCTACTGTAAGCACCTCATATAAGTGGATCACAGTGTTTGTCCTCTTGCGACTGGTTTATTTCACTGAAGGGAGTTTTTTAAAGGTACCTGTCCTCAAGCAGAGGGATAACAGGAGAGGGGGCAACAGCAATAAAATTTTGGGCAGCAGGCTGAAGCAGTATAAACAAGGACGCCTGGTCAGTTTTGAGAAAGTTGAAATATTTCTGAGCCTTATGCACTTATACACACACACACACACACACACACACACACACACACCAGCGGCTTCTCAGTCTTCTCCATTGACCACTTAGGATGCTCTTCTGTCTAGATCTACAAAATTACAAAACTTAGCTTTAAAATAATTTCCTTTAGACGTTGTCGGCAGCAACAGCAGCATCAAGAGGAAAGTGATTTTAAAGCTGAAGTTTTATACCCAGCCAAACTTTCACTCAAGTGTGAGGATAGAATAATGATGTTTCAGACATAATGTTTTCAAGAAGCAACTGGAGAAGGTGGCCCACTGAGATGAGGGAGTAAACCAGGAAAGGGAACAAGGAGCCATACAGGAAATGGGGAGATACAGCATGAAAGAGGCAGGGGAAGTTTCTCATTGCCAATGGCAGGAACTGTGCTCCCTGTGTGTCAGAGGCTCAGAAGGTGATTTCCTTTGTAAGGTAGAATTGATAGAATTGATGCATGATAAGAAACTTAGAGATATGAGAAGTTTAGGCTTAAATTAGTAAGGCCTATCAATAAAAATACTAATCTGAAGGGAGAGGAAATAATGTTATTAACTCTGAATAAAACAGTAAGCTACTCAGGAAAGGGAAAGTACAGTTTACCACATAGCTCAGCTGGAATTACTATTTTTATTCTAATCCTATCTTTGGAAATTTCCATATAATTATATCCAGACGGGTACCCTTGTGGTGAGGATATATGTAGGAAAAATGACTGAATTCTTGTTTTTCATATTAGGAATTAATAAATAATGCCAACAATAAATAATCACACACGAAAATATAAGGTTGTTGCCCCAAAACCACTTAAAAGATGTTAAAGTTTTGGAAGAAGAACTGGAGGGAAACAGTACTATTAGGTACTTAAAACTAGTCATTCAAATTGAACCAAATGTGGGAAAAGGACAGAGAAAGGTACTGGTGGACATGCTCCAACAAAACAAGGGAGTAAATTTAAAAAGTGGAAGGGGTAGGATGCAGAAAATCAGGGATCTAAGCTTGGGAGAGTGTAAAATGAAGTCTTAATCAGCTAAGCAAGCCTGGAGCAGGAAGACAAGGAATTGTGGGACAAACAGGAACACAGATTTTTCTGCTCTACTGAACTGTTTAGAAAAATGTTATTGGGAGGTTTCACAGATTTGGAATTTTGGGAGGAGTTAGTAATATGTACATAGAAAACTAAGCAATTGGGGGATATGAAGTAATTATTAACTCCAGAGGAAAAAAATTTGACAAGAACACATGATTACAATAGACTTCTTAGATCAGCAGTATACAGAATTTACATTATCCTAATAATAAGTACATTGAAGAATAGGTAACCAAAATTTGTGAAGTAAATAAAAATATTGGGAGAATAAGCAGTTGTTAAGCTAATGGATAATGTCTAAAGTAGTAAATAGGAAGCGTTATAACCTAAACATCTTACGGAAGTGTAGTACCATAAAAGATAACTTTAAAGAGTTGAAAGTGGACCAGGCCCAGTGGCACACGCCTGTAATCCCAGGCTGGGGCAGGAATATCATGAGTTCAAAGCCAGTCTCAGCAACTTAGCGAGGTCCTACACAACTAAGGGAAACCCTGTCTCTAAATTTAAAAAAAAAGTTGGGGCCTGGGGGTGTGGCTCAGTGGTTAAGTCCCTTTGGGTTCAACCCCCCAGTACCAAAAAAAAAAAAAAAAAAAAAAGAGTTCAAAGTGGTATAAGACCGAGGAGAGGATGTGGGGCAACTGTTTGACAACATAACTGTTAAACTCCTATTTGATTTTTAAAACATATGTGCTTGCTACATTCATTTTTATCCAGTGAGGGTAAAAATCAATTTAAATATAAAAATTAATTGCAGCTTTCTGGGCAATATAAAAGCTCTTTAACCTTGTCAGTAGATGTGTTTATTGCTGTGATTATTGAGGGGATAATGTCTGTGAGTGCATCCAGCACACATGCTGAATAAATGTTTGCTGGATTTAAATCTGGAGTATGCTTGGCCAGACCCACACCGAGGTCCTCAAAAAGCTGCAGGGAATGACTTGGTCACTATTTGCTGACTTTCCTTTTTTTTTTGGTATCAGGGATTGAACCCAGGGGTGCTTAACCACTGACCCACATCCCCAAACCTTTTTTATTTTGAGGTAGGGTTGTAATAAGTTGCTTAGGGCCTTGCTAAGTTGCTGAGGCTGGACTTGAACTTTTGATCCTCCTGCCTCAGGCTCCTGAGCTACTGGGATTTACAGGTTTGTGTTATCACATCCAGCTTACTGGTTGATTTTCTTGCTGTGAGTTTTCTGATTGTCACTGTTGTACCTCTAGGCATTGGGCTCAGGAGTCCACAGGGGTGTGAGTGTGTGTGTGTGTGTGTGTGTGTGTGTGTGTGTGTGTGTGTGCGTGCGCGCGCGCGCGCATATGCGTTAGCTTGTAAAGTCAGTCCAAATGACGTGACTGTACTGGCCTGTCTTTGGCAACCATATCACTTTGGGTCATCAGACTTCTGGACACAGAAGTAGCATTTCCCATCCCTGTCCTACATACGGTATTTGTCTCAAGTACGATGCCCTTTTCCTGTTTCTTCACCACAAGTGTATCTCTGGGGTCATGAAGTTTATTTAAAACCAGGTAGTCATTACATTTCCTTATTTTAAGCCTCTCTACCATTGCTCTAAGAATAAAACCTACGTTCTTGGCATTCCAGGCCGGTGGGCCTAGGATTGGGGCCCCACCCAAGGCCCTGGCCTTACTCCTTGCCATTCCACACCTTGCTGGAGTCAAGGCGAGGCATGTGCAGTTGCCTCTAAGCCTTTTGCCATTTCACGTGTAGGTGTCTGCTTTTGCTGTCCTTCCTGCCTGGAATAGCAACCTCCCTGTCACATCTAACCTCACCATACTGCCAGTCCTTTCTAGCATGGGTAGCTCTGTCCTCCCTGCACACTCCGCTGAGTGAGGTGTCCCCAGTGCAAGCCCATCAGTAGAGCCACAGAGCTAATGCCTCACCTTAATGCTACCAATGTGTGTCTCTTTGAGGGGGTGGTGACCCCCAAGGGGTTGGAGGACCATGTCTGTGTGGGTCACTGCACTATGCCCAGTACCTGGCACAACTTGTCCCCACTAGGGCTGGGACTGATCGTATGGCCTTTGGGGTTGTGTCTGTCTTTGGGGAATCCTAAGGTCATAGCCTGTAAGTTTTTAACCTTACAACCCTGGTTTGGCAGCCCCTTCACCTTCTCACCGTTTGGATGTGGAATTAGATGCCTTGAATGAGCTGGAACATGGCTCTGTCTGTCAGAGCCCTGATAAAAGCAAGTCAGTAGCCATGCTGGTGGATCTCTCTCTTCTTCCATTCCACTAGATAGCACGTCAGCCAGCTAAACTGATTTGTCCACTGATGGACTCAACAAAGATTTCCCAAGTGTTTGCTCCATGCCAGACACTGGGTGTTGGGAGACAGCAGGGAGTGAGATGGACAGGGTTTCTTTCTGTCTCAGGAAACAACCAAAGACAAACATCAATTCGGGTGGTGGTAAGTGCTGAGAAGGGAGAAAGGGAGTGTATCCACTAGACAGTAACCACATGTGCTTAGTGGCTACCATATTGGTCAGTGTAGAGATAGACCATTCCGTCATCTCCGGAAAATTCTGCAGAACAGTGCTGAGCTTGAGGGAGAGCATGGAGTGGGAGGGAATAGCAAGGAAGGAGAAAGGCTTCAGCAGATTGGGCTGTGCCTAGGAGTGTTGGGAGCAGGGCAGTGATGGGTGGATGTGAGAAGCAGGCGAGAAAGGAACATTAGATTAGTTGTGGATGTACTTTGAAGCACTGCCTTCTTAAATTTCACTTGTTGAAATTGGGGCTAAAGCCAAGACTAGATATGTCTTATGGAATTTTTAAAAGTAGAGTGAAAATGATCTCTAGAGATAATACAAAGCATGCAAAAAAAATTTTAAAAATGAGAGAAGGAATGGAGCCAGGGTCCCAATAGCCCTTCAAGAGCCGCCTTCAGTGACCTCAAAAGTTCCACTGCCTCTCCCAATAGCACCCAGACTGGGACTGAGCCTTTGACACCCGGGCCTTTGGGGACATTCAAGATCCAGATGACAATAGGAGATCATACTGATAGACTCCAGCAGTCAGAGGATGAGGTAACTGGGTTGTCCCTCGGCTATAGGAGGGAGCCAGTCATCCGAACTGATGCCTAAAGCAGAATTTCCAACATCATTACCCAAAATCTCTTAAAAAGAGGCTACTGGGGGTGGAGGACTCAAAAACTAAAGTAAAGTCTTTGATAAAAGTAGGATTTTGAGTTTCGTGTCTAACAAGGGGGCTAGAATTATGTTCTTGTCCCATTAACAGGTGCTCAGTGTGTTGGCTTCATTGTGTATCACTTTTCACTTGGTGCCTGTGTCCCTTTTTGCACCTGCCTCTTAGCTAAACAGGTTTTCTTCCTCTCTTTGTAAAGGTGCCTTTGTTGGAACCAATAGAGTTACTTCTCTTTACTGTAAACACAGTGTCCAGTGACGCTTCCTTATTGTGGAGAGCCAGCGGCTTTACAGGAGGAACACACCTTGAAGGTCACTTTCTGCTCTTAGTATTATAGAGTAAGTCATGGTGACTTAATGAAAAGAAGAGCAAATGAACTGCCCACCACTTACCCCAGGCTTGTCATCCCCTTACAGGTGAATTCAGCAGCTAGCATTTGTTGAATCATAATCGATCAGATAAAAATGTAATCGGATCATTAGTAGCTGTGTAAAAATAAATACAGTCGACTCCTGTTTCATTTGCCCTTGACGGCTCGAACATGGTTCCAAACGGCACCTTTGAGTTGGAGAAGTCAGGCCGGTTCACGTTGCAGTTTGTGTGCTTTTTGGGGCAGTGACCGCCAGGTACTTGCGCACAGGTGCAGGTTGCGAGCTCAGCCCTGCTTCACCTGAAATGCTGTGACCTGGCCGAGGGCTGTGTCCTCACACTGGATGTGCAACCAAAGAAGGGAAAACCAGGGCGAAGCCGTCAGAGCTGCTGGTTCTCAAGAGCCAGGTGCTGGTTCTCAAGGTGCAGCCGAGGCAGAGTTAGGTCATGATCGCCACCTGGATGCTGTTCTCTCTCTTCACGGTAGGTCACCTCCGTTCTCTTTGTCGTAGAGTTCTGCCGCTGGCTGTTGGGAGAATGTACACCTTTCTTGCCTCACTCCTTAGGACACGTTTCCCCTTTGTCCTTTAGAGACATTATATTTCCAAATTCAGGGTATTGAGTCACCCAGAGAGCAAAAGCACATCCCTGGCATTTCAGTCTGGAAGTTCCAAACGGCTGAGTCTGTGCTCCTGTGGGCAAGGTTTCTTTAAGAAATCAAAAGCAGAGTAGCTCTAAGGTTACACCAATGCTGTTGCTCTTTTTTTTTTTTTTTTTTTTTTTTAGAATAAAATAACTTTATTTTGATGTTAATTTTTTCCATAGTTCATTGGTGCATTAGAATTATACATAACAGTGGGAGTCATTATTATGTATTCATACATGCATACAATACAGTCATAGAATTTGGTTGCTATTTTCCCTTTTTAGAATAAAATGACTTTAGTTCCATGTAAAGATCTCAAGGTATGCTAAACCGAAATTCTTTGCAGTCCTCTCGACTGTCCAATCTTCAATGCTGTTGCTCTTTAAGCTTCAGTCCTATTACAAATGATTGCTCTTTCTCTGGCAAGGACTATAATACCTTCACTTATGTAGGGCTTTCTATTCAAGGAGCTTCAGTAAGTGTTCTCTGGGATTTTTACCTGATTATTCAATGCTGCAATGATTTCTAAATCAGCTAATAATGATCTAAGATGCACTGCTGGAAGCCAGGCAGATAGCTCCTCAGCCATGGAACGCATGGAAGGTGTATCTGCTCCAGTTATTTGCCATGACCTTGAATGTGCTGCCAAGGTCGGCAGGCATGGGTAAAGCCACCAGTATCCTTCTTAGGTTTGAAAATGGTGACACAGATTCCCTCCCAGACCCTCCTCTGATCCTTGCAGGGGTTTGGTGGCAGTTTTTGTATCTGTGTGTTTTCCTTAGCCTGCTTCAAGAGTGGGGAAGATAGCTGTGTGACCTGTGTGTGTATCCACATGGTGGTGGCGAAGGAGGGGCCGGAGGCACGGAGCTGCCCAGGTGTTACTTTTCCAAACCCACAAAGGCCCTGGCCATGGTCAGCTGTGGGGTCTGTTAACTCAAAAGAGGGGACTTCATTTTTAGAAGCCTTTTCAGATTTGCCTGTATTGGTAAAATAATGTGTGTGATCCCTGCTGCTTTTCTGAGCCCACTTGGTTTTGGTGGTTGGTGTGTGTGTGTGTGTGTGTGTGTGTGTGTGTGTGTGTGTGTGTGTAATGGTTTTTCTTCTCCTTGTTTAAGATTTATTCATTTTCTATTTACACACAGCAAAATCAAGATATAGAAGTTCCATTATTCTACATATATGTGTGTGTGTACATATAAATGTGTGTGTGTGTGGTGTGTGTGTGTGTGTGTGTGTGTATGCAGTATTGAACCCATAACTTTGTGCTTACTAGCCCCAAATATATTTTATTTGTTCTTTCGACCTATTTGGGTATCACATTTACTATTACTTCTGAAGATAGAGCTGACTGTTTTATATCCTATAGCCCAGCAGTGTCTGACCTTTTCATGCATAAGACTGAGATGTCAGTATTCAGCTTTGAGTTGAATACTCTCTCAAAGAGTTATAAATGGGAAAATGGTGTGAACTGATTAGTTGTTTCCTTATATGTGAACTGATAAGTGTTGAATGGTATAATTTATTATACTATATATATTTAATAAATTAATTTTTGTTGATACATTATAATTATACATAATAGTGAGATTCGTTGTGACATTTATACATGCACATAGTTGGGTCAGTTTCATTCTATAGGATAGAATCTTAAAAGAAATAAATTTATAATATAACATATTAAGTAAATACTATAAATTAAATTAAATTTATAATTAAAATAAATACTATAAATAATATACTGACAATGAAAAAAGTAAATTTCTGGTTTTTTTTGTTTGTTTTTGTAAGCTTAAACATGAACTTTTTATGTAAGTTGTGTGTGGTTTTAAGGGCACTGGAATGCCACTAGAAAGAAGAAGTGAAGATTGCCTAACTCATCCTGACTTAAGAAGGGGAGTTTAATGGCTCATATTACTGAAAGGTAGAGATAGGCTTCAGGAACTGTGGGATCCAGGAGTTAAGATGGTGTCATCACTGCTCCTCATTCCCCATTTAACTGTGTTGATTCCCTGTGTTGGTTCTAATCTCTGGCAGACTCTTTTGCTTATGGTGTCAAGATGACCAACATCAGCTGCAGGCTTTTAAATCTGTTTTTCTCCATTCCTTAACAGTTCTGACAAGTCTTGGAATGAAGTCTCCTTGGCTCTGATTGGTTCTCCTGCCCCTATGGGTGTGGTGGTACGAGTGTTCTGATTGGTCAGGCTTGGGTCACATGCCCACCCTAGCACTTCCTGCTGGGGTGGGGCCCTGTGTGACAGCTTCCCTACACCACAGGGCAAAAGGTAGGGGTCGCAAAAGGGAGCATTCTTTATGGGAAGTAGAGGGATCTGGGTGTCAGAGATCAAAACAACATGCCCTCTACATTCAGGCCATGTTGCCAGATTTTTTTTTTTTTTTTTTTTTTTCTCTAATAATCTTGTAAACACTTACTCTAGGCTGACCTTCCAAAAAGACAAATGTTTTCAGGACCGACTGATCGATTGTTTTCTGTCTTAAAAGAAGACAACCGCTTACTAGATGTGAAGTCCAACATTTGGAGGGGAATGGTGGAAATCGAGTGGCCGTGGGACTCTGCTAGCCTGGCCGATGGGGCGTGCAGGAAGCTGCTCTTGGGCCTGTTTGGGCATCAGTGAGGAGGGAACCTGGCATCTGGAGATAAAGATCCAAGACATAAAAAGAGAAGAAATCAGATCGGCACTTGACACATAATTTCGGCACTGATTACCAGTGCCAGAAGAGCAGAAATATTGTCTTGGATCTAAATATCAGAGACATTTGATGAGAGTTCGTGAAAGCTGAAGATGTGGGGCTGGGGATGTAGCTCAGGGGCAGAGTGCTTTCCAAGCATGTGCTAGGCCCTGGGTTTATCCTCAGCACCCACAAACAAACAAACAAACAAGCCAAAGCCAGCCATAATTAATGACATGAAGGGCGGCTGCCTCTGGAATGCACGTGGCCTTCCTGATCCCATCCTGCCCTCTCCAGCCTCAGCGCCCCCAGGGCTGCCTTGCACTTGGCGCTGGCCTGCTTGCCATTCAGAGCCTGTTGCACCACCCTGTCCCATTCACCGCTCTCGGTCCCCCACCTAAGACTCAATTCAGATGGCAGGTTCTCTGAGATGCATCCTTTTACCATGCCCTTCTGGCTTGCCAGTCCCTGTTCTGTGCTCTCATGACACCAGTGTCTTTTCCCACTCGTCTCAGGCAGGAGCTGTTTCATCCCAAAGGGGATCTGGGGCAGTGTTGGGATACATTTTTGTTGGTCATGACAGGTGGGTGCTATTGGCATTTGGTCCGTAGAGGCCAAGGTTGCTGCTACTCAGTATCCTGCAAGGCACAGGATGATCCCCACAGAATCTGTGGCCCCAAACATCAGTGGTGACACAGCTGAGGACCCTGGTCACCCTTGCCACCTTGTTGGATGCTTCTGCCTTGAGGCCTGTCATCACCGCACACTGGGTGTGTGTTCTGCATCTCTGCATATCTGATACCACAATGCCTGTCACCGGGAATGTCCTTAGAAAGAGAAGTTTAAAGACAGCTGGATCTTTGAGAAACTGAAATCATTTCCGGGTAGAGTGACCAATGAATGACAGCCAGAAGTCCTACTCATCACGCTGGGCAGCCGTGAGTCTGAGCCTCCCTTTATCTTATCCCGCCTTTGTCCTCTCACTTTTGAAGTTTTGGAGCAAATTAAAGAAATGTTGTCAGCAAAATACTTTGTCACAGTGCTATTATTAGGGTGATGTGTCCCCCGGCAATGAACAACTTAGGAATGGACAAGCTGTTCAGAATGAATGGATTTTCAAAGATTCAGAATCTGAGAAAACCCACTAAACCCTACAGCCCTGAATAGTGAATTCCTAGCACATAGTAGGTATTCAATAATTATTTGTTAGATCAATAAATTCTTAGGCTTTAGTTGAGGGTTTTGGAATAAATTACCTCAAAGACCTCATTCAAATCTGTGTATCTTTTGTAAAATAATGGTGCCTTTGAAGACTCATCAAGAACTATTTTTCTATTCTTGTGCCAAACAGGTGTCTATCTGGGATCATTAGTGTTCCTGACCTAGGTTTTCATGCAAATGTTCAGTTCCTGCAGACAGAAAATCTAAATGAAATCTACTAGGCTATTGGGCAGAAAGCTTTTGGGGAAATAGAACTGGATGAATTATTTTCCATCAGCAGGTAGGATCATTTTGGGAATTGTTGGAGTGATGCTTTGATCCTGCAGGATCCCTGCTCTGGCCACAGGGAGTGTGCACTGTAAACTGTCAGCCTGAACTTCACACCCACCCTCCTGCATAGGAGGTAAGTTTGCTGGCATTCGTGTAGTTGCTTCTATTGAGCGGGAGGGTGTGAGGTGCTGGAGTTACAAAGAAGGTTAAAACAGCCTCTGAGAGGGGTGTGTGTGTGTGTGTGTGAAATATACGTAACATTTACCACTGTAACCATTTTTAACTAGAAAATTCAGTAGTATTAACTGTACTCAGTGTCACTTAACCATCCTCATTATCTATTTCTATCACCCCAAACACAATCAGGCAACATCTGTCCTTTTGTGTCTTGGCTTCTTTCGTGTACCATAAGGTTTTCAAGGTTCGTGCGTATTATCCCATGTGTCAGAACTGATTCCTTTTTATGGATGGATACTCTTCCATTGTATGGTACCCACATTTGGTTTACCCATTTGTCTGTCCAGTGTGTATAGATTTTTTTCTTACCTTTTGGTGTTGTAAATAATGCTGCCGTGAACATTGGTGGTCAGGTACCTGTTGGAGCCGTTGCTGGAGCCCTTTGGGTCTGTACCCTAAGGTACTCTCCAGTTCAGATGTACACTTTGCATGAAGGACTAGGTGGCTTGGCCACATCCTTTGGTGGCTGCTGACAAAGATTTCTGCTATTTATCCTTACCTCTGACCATTGTGTTTTTTTCCTACCAATATTTGGGCATCTGGTTAGTAAAATTTGATGAGGGAAGAAAAGAGAAAAATTAGACAGTAACAGTTCTGAGCACAGACATAATGAGCCTCAAGTCATCTTGAGGCTGCTGGACCCTTTTCTTCTCATGCCAAGCATCCGCCCAAGGCAGTGCTCCCTTTTGCCCTGGGATTTTTGCCTAGGAGCAAGGGACTGCCAGAAAACCCCAGAAAATCCCCATGGAGACCTGAAAACCATGTCAATGGGGGACATTGTGTAAGGGGATCATCCAGAATACATGATGCAGGATGGAAACTTATTTGGTTATTGAATATTAAAACTGGCTGTTGCTTTGTGCACTCAGTAGCTGCAAGTTGGGGGTGGGGTGGAGAGTCCTAGGGGTTGGCCTGCTTTGAGCTGCTTGTGTCCCCGCCTGTGATTTGCTTTAGAAACAGAAATGGGCCAGCCCTCCCTTCAGCCTCCCAGGACTCTGGCTGGGCTTCCTTTTAACTGGGATTTCCTTTGGACCTCTGAAAGCAGATCACATCTGGCCCGCTGTCAAGCCTGAGAATTGCCTTTTTGTTCTTGGGGAGCTGTATAAAACAACTGGGAAGCAGGGAGAAGACCTTTTTTTAGCATGAAAATACACGACCATAATTCTTCCTTTCCAGCGGCCTCCCCATCTTGGGCTATTTTGGAGTACCAGGGCTCTTGCCCCCCGCCCTCCACCCACCCCAGGGCAGTGCTCAATGTTTGACCACAGCAGTGGAAAGTGACGGTTGTTAAAGAGTCTTAGAAGTTAGGAGTATTGAGCTTCTAGAATCAGGCAGACAGGCCACTTCTCCTGGTTGGGGCTGGGACCAGCAGTGTTGAAGAGTCCCTCTCTACCTCTGCCCACTTTTTGCCTGCTTAAATCTACAACACGATTCATTCAATCAAGCCCCCAAACCAGCTAGACTGTGATGTCCCAAAGCACATGTGTGTATCTGATTTGCAATTAGAGTGTAGTGTAGCGAGCAGCCGGTTCCTTGCTATTCCTTCTATGCATAAAAGATGAGGTATTTCTCCTTGGTTTATTCTGACCAATTTATTCTTATCATTCCAAAAAGAAAAGAGCAGCCTTAATATCAGATTCAAAGGCCTTTGGCTCTGCTGATATGATTTGGGTCTGTTTTCTGTTTAATAACTGCCACGGCCACCTGGCTCTTCCCTCTAGCTATAGCGGTGACCTTGGGGGAGACATCCAAGTGGTCCCTGTGTGGTGTAGCGGCAGGTGATGTTGGTTCGGTACTGTTCAGTCATTTGTTGAGATTCCACTTTGTGTCAGGGCCTAGGTCCCCAAAATGAGGCACTGCGTTCTCACACCTAGGGTGTACCGTCCAGCAGTCAGTCTTCTTGCTACTTCCTGGGAAAGAGATATTTCTTTGGCTCAAGGCAAATTCATCATAAACATGAACAGGAAGTCTGTTGATATTTTGTTTTTATTCATAGCATGAGTGATGTAATAAATAAGGAACTTCACTGTCAGCCTCTTTTAATAGAAGCAGAAATTGCAGGCTGAATCACAGAATTTTAGAATGCCAGTTCTGCAGCCAGACTGCCTATATCCAAATCTCAGTTTACTTTTCCAGGAAATAGGATAATCATAGTACCAGTCTCATAGAGTCACAGATTCATTGGGGTGGGTGGTTACATGAATTAGTTCATATAATGTGTTCGGATTGCAGCCCGGCACTTTAAAGCTGTGTTACTTTTCAGCTCGTGGTTCATAGCTTCCTTGAACAAAAGTTAAATAGTGGTGATAGTCGCACACATCTGTGAATATACTACAGACTAAAGTATTGCACACTTTAAAAGGATGAATTTTATGCTCTGAATTAGCATGTCAATTTTTTTCTTACGAGAAAAGAATTAAGTGGGTACTCTTTTTTTTTTTTTTTAAATTTTTGTAGTTGTAGATGGACAGCATGCCTTTATTTTATTTGTTTATTTTTATGCAGTGCTGAGAATCGAACCCAGTGCCTCACACATGCTAGGCAAGCGCTCTGCCACTGATCCACAACCCAGCCCAACCTGGGTACCTCATATGCAACAGGTACTGCTTGTTTAAACCGAGGCCTAGCGTGGGTAGGGGCTGTGCTCGGGTGAGTGAGAAGGCAGAGATAGCTCTAAAGGCTGGTCCCCTGGTGCTTAAGCCAAGCTCTTTGCAAACTATCAGAAAAAAAAACAAAGATTGCAATTCAGATTGGAAGCTGAGGTTAGTTTCTCTTCTCCTGCAAACCCAAATTTTAATAAAGAATAGTGATGTGACCCGAGGACCTTGGCATCCCACCTTCACTAGCTCTTCCTTACACTTGTCATCCTCCTTCCTTGTTTTTCAAGACTGCAGATACCTAAATAAATAAATACACTGTTTAAAAAAAAAAAAAAAAAAAAAGGCCAACCTATCTGCACCATCCCCTTCCTGAGCTTTGGATATAGAATAAATATTTTTCGGTTAGTTTTTGTGGTTATGCTATTGATTTCAATTCACCAATTTTTGATAGTTAAGAATTATAGCTTCCTATTGCAAGACAGAGAGTCTTTAAAAATCGCCCCTCTGAGCGTCACTACCAAGAACTCACAGCAAATTTTGTCCCCATGGTAAAGAAGAATCTTACTCATTCTTGAATTCCTGGCTCAGTCTCAAAGTCTCAAATACATAAGAAGAGAGGAGTGCTTTAGAAATAAATAAGGCTTTTTTTTTCCCCCTACTGAGTCCACGTGTACAGGAATAGGAGCTGTAGAGGATTCAGAGTTGCCCTGTGGCCTTCGACTATCATTAGCCTCCTGCTTTTTCTGTGCCATATGCTTTGTTCTGGGATTTCTTCCTTCTGCTGACATCTGGTGCTTAGGAGAAGGGGAAACTGCTTCCCCTAAATTGGTGAAATTACTATCAGGAAAAAATGCTCAAGTGTCCAGGCAGCCACAAATGAGGTGTTTTTCTGAGCATCCTGAGCAACTATCTTTCGGAAGGAAGCATAAGAAGCCATAAGTTATCAGCCTAAGTTCCCTAAGATGAACTTGAAGCATGTCTTCCTGCTGGGGCCCAGGCAGCACACAGACTTTCACTAGCAGCTGGGCAATATTACCTCAGTGACATTTAATGAATAGGTTTGCCCCCAGGGAGTGGAATTGTAGCAGAGTCTATTATGAAATCTCATTTGTTTTGCATGAATCCTTTTAGGAGTCCCGAGAAAATAAAATCTGAAAAATGAGAAATGGTCAGATAGAACTGTAACTTCCAGATCCATTCAAATCAGGTTTGCCCTGAAATTGCTCTGCCTTGGCAGGTAAATATTATAGTCATTTTGTACTTTGGATATGAAGAGGGCTTTTAATTGATTCCCATTTCTTGTGAGTAGGAGCAAAGCCAGTTGTCAACACCTTTTGGCTTCCTCCCTTCTCTCCTTTTCTAGCACTGTGGCTTATAATTGAGCTCTGAAAGTCCAGGGCTGGGGGAAATGGCAGGGGGAAGGGCTGGCCAGAGAAGAATCATTCAGTTCTCACATATAGTGTGTGTGTGTGTGTGTGTGTGTGTGTGTGTGTTTGTGCTGGGGATCTGATCCAGGGCCTTGCATGTATAAGTCAAGTGTTTTACCACTGAGCTGCATCCCCAGACCCCTTTACAAAAAACATGCACTTTATCAAGAAAAGTACTAATAACTGGGTGTTATGGTTTGGATCTGGAATGTCCCCCAATGGTTCATGTGTTGAAGGCTTGGTCCCCAGTAGAGCAGCGTTCAGAGGGGAGGCTTTTGGAAAGTGTTTGGCTCCATCCTGAGGCTCTGATCTCATCAGGGATTCATAATTTGATGGCTTTATTGGGAGGAGGTGGAAACTGTAGGAGGCGGAGCCTAGTGGGAGGAAGTAGGTCACTGGGGGCATGCCCTTAAAGGGCATGTCTTGCCCTGTGGGCCCCCCACCTTCCTGGCCACCATGAGGTGAGTGCTCTGCTTTGCCACGCCCTTCTGCCATTACATACTGTTTCACCTTAGGCTCAAGAAACAATGGAGCCAACCACAGACTGAAACCTCTGAGTGTCAGAGAGCCAAAATAAATCTTTCCTCTTTCAATCTGATCGTCTCAGGTATTTTGTCATAGTGATGAAAAGCTAACACTGGGTAATAGATTCATTTGAGCAAACAACCTCAGGCCTTGTATAAATCCGAATTAACGAGTGTTAGAAATTTGACCTTAATCCACAGTGAGGTTTGAAAGGACATTGTGGGCATCATGGGACCCAAAGGAAGATAGAGGTTGCCTTGCTGCTGTCCTGGAGGTTGAGACGGTAGTTAAGGCCTGTGCAGCAGGCCCAGACCAGAAGGAAGCTGATCCTTGGCTCCTTTTTCAGTGCTGTCTCTGGACCTGGTCTCTTCCTACTTATCTCAGAGACATTGAGGCAGAGTATCATGACCCTGAAGAAGCCTTTGATTTTAGAAAAAAGTGAGTGGGCCAGTGGGGGCGGAGGGACACGACTCAGGTTTTGGTTCAGACGACAGCCCTCTGGCAAAGCCTCTGCTTATGTAGGGTGAGGCGAGGAGTCTGAGAAAGCACGTTGGAAATGGATGGCTTAATTGTCCCTCTGCTGCTGTGTCCCAGATAGAAAGCTCCTTGTGCCCAGGAGCGGTAGAGAACTGTGTCACCTGGCTTCTGATATGTAGTAACCCCACACTGACCCTTGAAGGCGAGATGAGCACTCTTGCAAAAGGGGGGATTATATTTAGAATTTGTGTCAAGGAACTTTTGTAGAAATCCTTCTTAGTTACCACGACAATTTTCTTCTTAAGTGGACAGACACATGGTGACAGTGTGTGAGGCTGGACCAGGCCCTGTGGCCTGGGAAAGGGGATTCTCCTAGATGACTTGGAACCTGTTTGAAGACTCACCGTGGGACTGATGGCTTCTGCCACGTGAGCCATTCTCAGGGAGGTGACCAAGTCATGATGCTTCCTGACTCAAATAGGTGCTCCACCAGGACTTTTTTGGAAGTCTAGACTAGAATAAGTGTGCATAGGTGTTGAAGCTCCTGAGAGCCAATGAGCGACTGTTGTGTATCCAAGGGTGCATGGAGTGTGACTGTGTGGTTTTCTACCAGGTGCCATCCCCTACCTTTCCTTCACCGTAATGAAATGCCAGACATAATCTTTTTGTAAAGAGAAAAGGTTTATTCTCCTCACAGTTTTAGAGCTTCTGGTCCATGATCCGCTGGCCTTAGCACATTGGGCCTGTGGTGAGGCAGCATGTCATGGCAGGAATGCACGGTGGAGAAATGCCATTTCCTTCATGAACTGGGGAGCAAAGAGCAAGGAGGGGCCGGGGTCCCAGAGTCCCCTTCAAGGGCACTTCCCCAGTGACCTAAAGCTCTCCCATTAGGCCCCCCTTAAAGTTTCCACAGCCTCCCAGTAGCACTGCCCTAGGACAGTGGGCATTTGAGGGCTAGTCCAAGTCCAGACTAGAGCATCCCCTCTTCAGCTTTTTCTACCTTATGAGGGAATCAAATCTAGCTAACACAGAAATCTTAAAAAGAAGGCATTCAGGACACTGGGTTGCCCCGGGGAGAATTTCCATGATGTGTTAGGGTTCTACACCCTCCACTCCTGAGACAGGATATTGCTAAGTTGCTTAGGGCCTCACTAAGTGTCCCCAAAGATCAAGGGTAGATATCTAGAAATTGAGCCTCCTATTCCCTCCTCTCAGGAATCTCCAGAACATCTGCTGGGAGCTAATCCCTCTCTCCTTGTCACTTTCTGGATCTGCCTAAAAGGCAAACTGAGGGTAGGAAGTCTTACCAGTGACTCTCCAGGCATGAGCTGGAAAAGGCTCATGGCTGTGTCCTCTCCCCGCCTGACATTTTGGGACAGCTGTTGTCATCCTTTCCCACTGGCCTCACTGGAGGGAGCACACAGCCAACTTCGGTGGGCCTCTGAAATCACCCATAGCTGCTTGCATGCTTTTAAAATGTAAGTCCAGGGGTTTTGGCAGAGGTTAATCTGGGAAATCCTCTGTGTGAAGAATTTTCTCTTTGTAATGTGTGACCTGCTTGCAGGCAGCCAGTTGGGTCCATCCACAGGAGCTGTGGTGTCCTCTTGTTAGTTCCGTCACCCCCAGTGCCTCTGCCACCACGAGAGCCCCTGTCCACTGGCGCCGCATTGCGTTACGTGTGCCATCTCCTGCAACACAGCGACACTCCTCGGACTGCCTGTTTTCAGATAAGGAAAGAAACTGAGACTCAGCTCTTACAGACAACAGGTGCAGAACTGAGATCCAAAACCTGTTGTGGTTGATGCTAAATTCCACTCTTTATTATTTTTTTCCTCCTTTTGGGTGCTGGGACTTAACCCAGGGGTGCTTTACCACTGAGACATATCCCCACCCCTTTTTATTTTTTGAGACAAGATCTGGCTAAGTTACTTAGGGACTCATTAAGTTGCTGAGGCTGGCCTCAACTTGTGATCCTCCTGCCTCAGCCTCCCGAGTGGCTAGGATTACAGCAGTAATTACACAGTGCCACTGTGCCCGTCTCCCCATCCTCTTTCTACCTCCCTGGTGCAGTGGGTGTCTACCAGCACCTGCAGCCTCAAGTGCTTATCCAGTACCTTCTGAGAGCCGTAATAGTCATATTTATGGAACAGTGCCTAAAGGGACAGGCTTACTTCTCGATCTAGACAATATATACTGAGCCGTTACAAAGATGTAATTTGTTCAGAAGTAATACAGGGATTTATTACTATGTATTAAACATTAGAGTATAAACTTATCAAGCACAGAATCAATTTGTCTTGCAGCATTATTGGCTTCATAGGTGTTTTATTGGGGCCAGATTCAGAAAGACTAGGGGAAAAGATCAGATATTCAAAAGTTGATAGATTACTTCAGGTCTGGCCTCACTATTTATGTGGGCCCTTGGAATTATAATCTCAGAGCCCTTGGACCCAGGGCAGTGAGGGTACTGCCAGGGAACCAGGGCACTTGGAGCAGATACCAGAGTCTTATCCCTGACCAGACTCCTGGCCTTGGGGTTGCAGGTAGCTAGATCAGCAGGCCACTAGGAGGACTGATTTTCCTACTCTTTCTTGCATTTTTGTCATAAGGGAAAATGTCCACTTACGAATCCACTTGACATACATAAGTTGTACTAACAAGTTTCTTTATGTTTGAGACTTGATCAGTTATCAGTGAAGTCTCTGAAACTAGGACCTCCAGAATTAGATGGGCCCTTGCTTCCAGAGCCCCTTTCAATAAAAGAAAATTATCTGCTATGTTGACAAAAGATTCTCTCTCACACACACACACACACACACACACACTCACACTCTTTCTTGCTCAGACTTCTCTCTGGCCACATGAACTTGGAACCGTCTGCTCCCTTCTCCTTTCTGGCCTTTGTTTCAGTTCATCTTCTGTTGCTGTAACTGAATACCAAAGATCAGGTCGTTTATAAAGGGTAGAGTTTTGTTCTTAGGGTTCTTGAGGCCAAGAAGTCTTCGACCATGGTGTTGGTGTTGGCATCTGCTCAGCATCCAGGGAAGGCCTTCCTGCCATGTCAGATGAGGTGGAGGCATTGTAGGGACAGGCAGAGGTGCCACAGACGGGCTCCGTTTTAAGACAGAGCCACTCCTTTGACGACCCATTGATCCATGAGTGGATTAATCACCTCTTAAGGTCCCACTCTCAGTACCTCGCAGTGGGGATGCGATGTCAGCCATAACACCTGCCTTGTACCCTTGAACATCCCGAGTTGGAGTGTCAGCCGCTTCATCTCTAGGACCACTCAGGGTCTCTGCACCAGAACAGTGGCCTATTGAATTTCCCACAGGAGGCTGCCTATATTAGTTTGTCACTTGGCCACACAGTTCTACTTCTCCCTCCTTGTCCGTGATCTAAATGTGGGCTAGGAAACTTACAAGAGTGCTGCTTTTTTTTTTTTTTTTTTTTTAAGTTTAAAGGGCAAGGCATCCTGTTTTAAGTTCAGTCCAACCTCAGACTGGAATCCTTCCAGATTTTGGTTGGGATTTTAGATATTTACCACCAAACAAATTGAGATTTAAGTTGAATCCAGTCCAGATTAGGTCATGCTTAAAATTTGTCCCAGAACAGGAGCGTCATCCCATACAGGATAGCTATGGTAAGTGTGATTCTTGAATCTTTGCATTCCATGTAAACACTCAGGGTAAAATAGTTAATGATTAATCTGCTTGTGTTCCAGTGACTTGAAAAATAAGCATTTAAGCATTAGCACTCCAGAGGCCTCATCTTATCAAGTTCGGAGGGATGGTTTTTATAGCTAGTGTAAGCTCTTGATTTATCAGCTTCAGTGGCCTGGAAACTCCTTAGACCCGAATATTTGGGATGAGCAGAGTAGACCTAGCTTTGGAATTCCAAGAAGGCAGAACCAAGATAGAAAGCTGCCAAAGCTCACAGATGTGGAATGAAACCAATTTCAAAACCTGATTCTTCTGCTTAGTTGGAATGTGCATAAGACCTGGACTCACTTGAGATTTGTGCACCTGGTTAGACAGTTTCAGGCCTTAAATTCTGCTTCTCTGTGTATCATAAAACTTTCAGCCTATCTTCTCTGCAGTGCTATAGAAATGCAAAATAGTAGCAGGTGTGTCTTATGTGTCCTGAGGCTATCTTGAATCTCTCTCTAGAATGCAAACTCTTAAGAGATTTTAACTGACAGATTGCCAAACTTGCTTACATTAGTGATATTATCTTTTAAGTATATATACTGTGTAGAACGAAATATACCTGTTTTACAAGAGAGGAGATAAAGATAGCAGAGGGAGCAAGGCTACAATCCCCTTTTAGACTTTAAATTCAGGCAGGGTACCTTTCAGCGATGAGTTTTCAGAAGAATTTTATCTTGAGGGCTAATAAATGAGAAGCTTCAGTACACAGGTATCCTGTGCCTTCTTTGGAGTCTGGTTTGCAGGAAAGCTCTTGGGTTAATTATACCAGAACGGACTATAGAATGGATTTGTGACATAATGCATGTCTTTTTTTTTTTTTTTTTTTTTTTTTCCCCTGCGGTGCTGGGGATTGAACCCAGGGCCTTGTGCTTGCAAGACAAGCACTCTACCAACTGATCTATCTCCCTAGCCCCATAATGCATGTCTTGAGGCATCTGTAAAAGCCGTCATCTATGCTGGGGGTTCCATTCTATCATCTAAATGCTTAATTTATTTTTACTTATTGGGTTGCTTTTTAGATCCTACCTGGGAATTGAGTTTACGTCATTAAACCTAATGGGTATGGCATTTTTCTCTCAAGTTTTGGGCAGGTTTTGTCATTGACATTAAGGTGGCTGTTGATTTATAGGACCCTCTTTTAAATTATCCACATGTGCACACGCACTGTATATACATCATGAAAAAATAATTAGGAGTTTATTTTCAATAAGGTTCATTTGGCGATTACAAATTAATATGTTTAAATCCCCTGATACTCGACGCTATCTTGTCCATTAGTGCTAATCCACAGAGTTAATGAGATCCATAAGCATCATCTCATTGCTTGTTACTATATAGGGGAGCAGGTCTCTCTCTTTTTAAAATGTGGGTGGACAGAAGATTCACCAACAGTCACATCCAGGAAGAACTAACTGTATTACAAGTATCCTTTGGACTTGAAGCTCCCTGAGCTAGTTAATTTTGTACAATAGCCTGTGTGTTTGCATTCCAAAGCTTTTTAGCATGAACTATGCTGTAAGAAGCACCTGTCCAATAAAGTAAAGCAATCAGGGCTGTATCTCTAGTGCTCTTATTTTCTTCAGAGTCTTCCCATTAGAGCCAAATTTCCCATCTTGTTTTGCAAACTATTTTTTTGTTTGTTTATTTGATTTTTTTTTTTTTTTTTTTTTTTGTGGTGCTGGGGATTGACCCCAGGGCCTTGTGCATGCAAGGCATGTACTTTACCGACTGAGCTATATCCCAGTCACAAAATATGAATATGTAAACCATTAGTCAACACCAACAGCCTTAGTTATTTAAGAAGTTATCAAGTGGTTACCTCTGCATATCTTTGCGCTGATGAACATTGGCGTCTTCGCAAACACGATTTAGTCTTTTTGAGGAGGAAAACCTTGGGTCGGGCAGTTTAGCTGGAGGTGGAGACCTTGTTGGACCACCCAGCATCTCAGCATGGTTATGACTCTGACCCCAGATGATGACAAGTTTATGACTGTAGGCTGGAATAGCTGACCATGAAGGAGACCTGAAGTCCAGAGAGCTTGTCTCCTCAGAAGAGCAGCTTTATGGAGCTTGCCTCAATGGGAGGGGCCCTGCTTCCAGCCGGTCTGGTCTTTATTGCTGGGGGAATGTGTAAGACTGCAGGGTGGGAGAAGGAAAGACTCCCTCTATGGATGCATGAAGGTCAGTGTTAATGACAGAGTAATGGCTGCCCCGTGCTCAGCTCTTTGATCCCAGGTACGTGGAGGAGCCCTGTGCTGATGATCCCCTGTGCAGCAAGGGAAGACACCAGGGAAAGAGGAGAATGACGGCCTGGGGTGAATTGGGGAGGTTTGAAAGACCAAGCCTTGTGTTGATTTGTGTGTGTGCACAAATGCACGTGTGCCTAGATGTCCATCAACGGCCCAGAAACTGGATTGCCATTTCAGTTCTCAAACAAATGCCTTGTTTATTAAACTGAAAGCAGCCATCTCCATTAGGAAATACTCAATTCCAGCAATTAGCCCTGAGGGTTAAAGAGCCTCCTTCTCTCCAATCTGGTTTGCTGTGTTCCCAAACAATGCTTTGATGTGCAGAGGGCTCCTAATGGAAGATCAGTCATCAATTAACCCAACTGAAGGTTAAACTGAAAACCGACTTTTCAAGGAGGGGATTATCTCCGGGTGTTGGCCACTGATTGACATTATCTATCTGGGGATATATTCTTATGCAGGGATAATCTCTACCCAGGCGGAGGTCACAAAGATGCAAAAGTATTCTAGTTATTTGGTTTGTTTGAAAAGTGAGTTTAGAAATAGGATCTTAGATCAGTTGAGGCTGGGGTGGAGATGACCATAGTTTACTTTTGAAACAAGACATTTTAATCCCTTCAAGAATTTCAGGTCATAATTTTTTTTAATTGCTATTTTTTAAAATTAAAAAGAAGAAGAACCATGTATTTTGTGATAGTGAGCTGAAATTAACAATATTGTACATTTAAGCACAGTGCAGATGGGACAAATTTAATTGTGTTCTTGAGATTTGCAAATTAAATTTCTTTTTCTTTTTTTTTTACTTTTAGATACTTCAACAAATGAGTATTGATAGCCAAGAGTTTAGAAAGTGAATTTTGTTTTATTTTTTCTTTAAATTTTTTTTTATTGGTGTAGAAAGTGGATTTTAGAAAATAGTTATTCCTCTGCAATAATACAACCAAAAATTATCTTATTTCCTTTTAGTCTTCCCATCCATGTTTGCTACCAGGTATAATCCATTTACCTAGATTCTGTGTCCTAATTAAACTCAGAATATTTCAGAAATCATGACCCATATTGCTGAATGAGTTCAGAGTTTCTGTGTTGGGTGATGAAAAATTTTGGAAATAGTGCTTATAGTTGCACAGTATTGTGAATGTGATTAATATAGCTGCATTGTACACTCCAAATGGTTAAAAAGGCAAATATTGTGCTGTCTTTATTATAGTAGAAATTTTTAAGAGTCTAAAGAAATTACTTCTAAGTTTTTTTTTTTTTTTTTTGGCTCTTTTTCAACAAGTAAAGAGTTTTAGAGTTTACAGTATAGTGCTAGGAGAAAATCTTAGAATGGAGTTTATTTTTCATGGGATTCAAAAGCCAAAACCTTTAAATATTCATTTTAGTAATAGCAATAGTTGGCCTGTAATTGGAAGGAAAAATTTGGGCAGCAGAATAGCCTGTTATTAAAACTTCAGGAACATCCAAGGTAGAGGTCATGTTTTGAGGTTAGAGGTCATGTTTTGAGGTTAGAGGTCATGAGCTGAAGTATGTAAAGCCCAGTAGGAAACACAAAAGCCTCTTAGTGATGTCCTCATCCCCTAGGAAGGAGGGCAGTGGTGATAGTCCTTGACTGTGACAGGCTTCCTGAATGCAGACACTGCCCCCGGGAGCTCCTATCATAACCTGCCAGGTGTGACTGGGCCCTTGCTTCCCTGGGCTGTGGAAAGTCACCAGGACACATCACCTGGGAGCAGATGTGACCTGGTCCTTACTGAAAACCTGAGGTGAATTTGCCTGGGAGTGAGAAGGGAAGGACATGTCAAGGTGCCAGGGACCCATGAGGGGACCTTGAGGGGAAGGGCTCAAGAAGGTATGTCAGGCTTGAAAAGGGTGGCAGGTCTCTTCATCCCAGATTTAGGAGTGTTTTTGTTGTTGTTGTTTTTCTTTTTTTAAACAATGAACAATAGAACTACCATATTATCCAGCAATCCCACTGACACCAGAGGAGTGCCCCGGAAGGGGGACCTCTGCTCAGGATGGTGGAGTCCTTGATGCCCACGACGGTAAAGAATTCCAGCACACCTCAGCTACTGAGGCACAGAGATTCGTTCAGGAGCCAAGTGGCGCACGCCCAAGGGGAGCGCAGCCCGTCCTGAGACTGAAGAGCTTCGGGGTTCCCGGCTCTTCTCTTAAAGGAAACCTGGTGAGGGGTGAGGGGGCGTGGGGATGATCATCTGGCAATCACAGATGGTTTATGGAGGTTTGGCAATTCTCAGGATCCTTAAGCTTGATGTCTTGTCCATTATCTGATCAATACTTAGCTTTGGGAAAGTATCCAGTGTAACTGGTTTCTGGGAAAGTCCCGTATATCATAGGTTTGCTCAGTCTGTTCTAAAAATACATGTCTTAGTGGGCTAGTTAACAGGGCACAGGGCAATTTTCCTGAGTGGGTGAATTCCAGTAATTTTAAGATTTGTGAGTGAAGATTTGAGGATTTCCCAGAAATTTGGGAGTAGACAGGCCTCGGGGAGAGAACCGACGTGGGGAGAAAAGGTAGGAGGAACTTTAGCACAATGCTTTCAGATCGTAAGTAGTTTCCTTTTCTTTCCTTCTTTTCTCCTTTAACCTATCTTTTTTTTTTTTTTTTTTTGGTGGAGGGGTGTGTACCAGGGATTGAACTCAGAGGCACTCAACCACAGAGCCCCATCCCCTGCCTTGTTTTGTATTTTATTTAGAGACAGGGTCTCACTGAGTTGCTTAGCACCTCGCTTCTGCTGAGGCTGGCTTCAAACTCATGATCTTCCTGCCTCAGCCTCCCGAGCCTCTGGGATTACAGGTGTGCGCCACTGCTCCTGGCTCTTTCTCATTTCTTTTATCCTACCTCACCACTTCTGGATATGTATCCAAAGGAAATGAAATCACTGTGTTCAGGAGGTGGCTGCGTCAAATGGTCACGGTGACATTATTCACCATAGCACAAATATGGAATCACTCTGAGTGTCCATCTGCAGACAAATAAAGAAATGTGGTGTAAACTGGATGTGGTGGCATATGCCTGTAATCCCAACTCAGGAGGCTGAGGCAGGAGGCTCCCAAGTTCAAGACCAGCCTGAGCAATTTAGCTAGGCTCTAAGCAACATAGTGAAACCCTGTCTCAAAATAAAAAATAAAAAGGGCTGGGGATAGGGTTCAGTGACAGAGTGTATCTTGTATGTGGGAATTCAAGTTTGTCGTATGCTTTCACTGAATGCCCATTGTTTGTACACCATCAAAAAGTAAAAAAAAAAAAAAAATCCAAAATTGAACCATCCTATAAGTTGGAGACTCATCTGTACATCAAAGCAAAATCTTGGCTCCAGCTCTTGTCACCCCTTTGTCCCAGTGCATCCAGCATCTCACAGCTTGAGATGTTTGCTGGTTGACTTCCTGAGACCTGAAGCTCCCCCACCCCCAGCCCCTGCTATTTCCTGTTCTTAGATCCCCACCTTCTTCTGCAGCTTGTTTGGGGAGGGTCCATGTCCGGAATGGTCTGGCTGCTCTGGGCTCCCTGCTGTTGTGCTGGATGGAGCTTTGTGTACAAGACAAACAGGAGTGGTCAGACAGTATCTGGAGAATTCCAACCACTCAACTGAAGAAAAGTCACTCACTTAGAGAGGACAAGGAGAATGCCAGGCATCTGAAGTAGGGGCGCATGGCGGGCACCATCCTAGGGCATTCTCAGGCTCAGTGAGCCCTGGCCTTCCATGTGCTTGGAAAGCAGGAAGGATGTCAAGATGTGCTTTGGAGAGCTGCACAGGCCTGGATCTCGACTCCACTTGCTTTGTATCTTTGGGCAAATGAAGCTCTGAGTTTTGGTGTTTTCATTTACAAAATAGCGATAATCACCACACTATGGAGTTGCTGTGAGAAGTCATTGAGACAAACCTAGGTGTTCAGTTAATTGTCACCATTATCACCCATATCATTTATAATTCCTGTAAAGGAAACTGGCATACTAGCTAAACCACAAAGCACACAGGAGAGTTAAAAGAACAGTTGCCCCTCCATGTCCACGGGGGATTGATTCCAGGACCTCCCTTAGGTACCAAAACCAAGTCCCTCATACAAAATGGTATAGTATTTGCATATAAATTTGAATCATCTGTAGATTACTTATAATACCTAACACATATAAATGCTATATGATTAGTTTGCTACTGTATTACTTAAGGAATAATAAGAAAAAAGTCTGTATATGTTCAGTACAGACATGTTCAGTACAGAAATGATAATTTCCACTCATAGTTGGTTGCATCTATGAATGTCGAACCTGCAGATGTGGAGGGCCACTTGTGTATAGTAAGGTGGAGAAAGGATGTAGTAGCAGATCTTCCTTGTTTGATAAGCTGCTCCTCTAGGTTGTTCCTGTGTGTATATTTGCATCCACAAGAGCAAGTTAGTGGTTAAAGTCCCTGAGCCAAGCTGGACGCAGTCCGACGCCTATAATCCGTGACTTGGGAGGCTAAAGCAGGAGGATTGAAAGTTCAAAGCCAACCTTAGAAAAAGCAAGGCACTAAGCAACTCAGTGAGACCCTGTCTCTAAATAATATACAAAATAGGACTGGGGATGTGGCTCAGTGGTCAAGTGCCCTGGAGTTCAGTCCTTGATACCCACCCACAAAAAAAAAACCAACAGTCCCTGAGCAGTCAGCCTAAGTTCCGGCTTTGTCACTTATGACTGGAACCCCTGGGCAAGTAAAACTCCTGAAATTCACCTCCGGAGCTATAAAACAGAGATATCAATAGCACAGGCCTCCTAGGCTTGCATGACGAGTACATGCAAGTGAATGACCTAGACCTATCGTAAGTATTCAGTAGAGGTTATGATCACCTGATCATCAGCGCTGGCCAACCCCTGCAAGGACTATGGATCCTGTGTTCCGTGTCCAGTTAGTGTCCATGCACGCTTCTGCTGCACTCAGGCGGTTGGTGAGCCTGCAGCCTTTGCTGCCTGAGAGGCCCTTACTCAGTTCCTTGGCTCTTCCCATTTTTGTCCCCAAGTTTTAAAAAGTACAAACAGCACGGGGCAACCCACCTGTGATAATGCTTGGAAGATCCCACTACTGGCCTGCTGCCAGGGAGGCGAGCAAGCATGAACCAGCTGGCATTAAGGGACATCCTCCCCTGCTATCCAAGGCAGTCTCCATCATGGCCTTATTAGGAAGCTGTGTTCGTTTCCTCTAGCAAGGAACGCGCAATGGAATGGCTTAAAACAATAGCAATTTATTCTCTCAGAGTTCAGGGGGTCATGAATCCGAAATGAAGGATGTCAGGGTTGGTTCCCTCTGAAGACTGGGAGGGAGAGTCTGCTCCTTTCTCCTTATTTCCTGCTGGTTGCTTATAAGGCTCCGCATTCCTTGGCTTGTGGACTCATCACCCCAATTTCTGCCTCCATCTTCATAGGAAGTTACCCTCCTCCGTGTAGGTGTCTGCACCAATCTTTGGAGTTAGGGGCCACCCTTGCCCAGTATGACCTCCTCCTGACACATTACATCTGCAAAGATCTGATTTCCAAATTGTCAGGTTCCAATCAGACATGAATTTGGGGGGGACATAACTCAACCCCTGATCGTGATTATTATACCCACTTAGCAGAGAAGGAACCTGAGTCTCTGAGGAGAAAATTTCTTCTGTAAGTGTCACGCCGTCAATTTGATACCAGAATGTTCACACCCTGCCCTTTTCACCCGTGGGTCCTTCCACTGGATCACCTTCCCACACACATTCAAGGAGGAGATGGTGGGGCCACAGTGGCAAAATGGTCAGCAGCAGGTGACCCCTGGAGCCTCTGGAGGGTAAAGAGGACGGAGCAGAGGCTGTGTGAGCAGGGGCCCCCTTCCTCGTTGCTGGGTCTCAGACTTGATCCTGTTTCATTGTCAGTACTACTTAGTGGCTCTCAGTTGCGAGGCTCTCGGGATTCTGTGGCTGGGTAGAGAGATGCTCATAGATGAGAGAAGGCAGGGATAGGTCTGCTGGCATCGGCGACGGCAAGGAGCACAATTCTTTGCACAAAGCTGAATGGCCTCCATTGCTGCCTGTATCACTGTACCTGGGCTCATCATGCATCCCCTGGTGGATGGAGAAATTCCATGCCTTGCTTCTCCTGCAGAGCCACAGAAGCAGTTGTTGGAAGCAGGTGAATTGCCCTCAGCTGCCCCCAGAGTTGGGCTGCCTTAACTTCCCAGAGTGTGGTCTCATAGAGCCAGCCCAGGTGCACTTGGGCTGTGGACAGAGTTGTGGACAGAGAGACGACAGACAGACAGGACTCCAGGAGCTCCCCCAGTTTATTTTTGAAAAGCAAGGACTGGGGCAGACTCAATCAGAACCAGGGTCAGGTCCTCAAGGCCAGGGGTACATGTCTTGTAGGTCAAACTACAAGTGCATCCCAGGTACCAGGCTCAGAATCCCATGCAGACAATGGCTTGAATCTTCACGGTTGGTGGTTGCCTACCACGCCCTGTCCTTCATCAGACTGGTGTCCCCAGCACCAGTCCTGATCCAGAATCGCTGTTTCTCCCCGGTAGAGCAGCACTCTGGACATCTGGACCTTCCTGGAGTTCTCTTTTCCTGCCAAAGTGCTCTGGAGTGGACTGGATCAGAGGGCTGCTTGCTGCAGAGTCTGGCTTCAGATGTGGCTTTGTGCTTTTGAAGAAACTTGAGAAAAGACCATTCATGGGTTCATGGAGTGGAAGACAGTTCATGGTGATGCTCCTGTCTATGTTGGTGGGACAGTAGACGGGGAGCTAAACCTTCCAGAGCCTTCTACCAGTTTCCTTGCAGTCAGTGGGCATTTAAAACCCCTTGCCTTTGGGCAAAGAAATGCTTGGTGGGTGAACCTCTCAGAGAAGCCTGATTGGATTCCTGGTCCTACTCGATCTAAGTACCCTTGCTGACCTCAGACCTTGCCTAAGGACTAGGAACCCGGTGACAGAAAGGAGGGATCCCCAGGGAGAGTCAGCACTTGGGTTCTGGAGTTGCTGAAGTGCAGAGTTGTGGTCTGTTCCAACGCCTAGCATTCACTTTTAACAGTTATAGGTGCGGTGCTTTTGCTTACAGAAGACTAAATATAGCAAGCCCAAAATATTGTGTTTGAAACTTTGCTAAAAGCTTTGAAATGTTTTACTTAAACAAAAAGTTGACTCCAATTCAGTGAACCCCCGTGTGGTATGTGTGTGTTTTGTAGGTGGATGGGGAGATTGCCAGGATGACTTACCCATACATTTAAGTTGAATAGAGCAAGAGAATAAAAGAGATGCCTATTTAGAATAATAGATAAAGTCAGCCCCCAATTTTTGTTCTCTCCTTGGCTGACCAGATCTTGGGAAACTGGTCCATGGGGGTTTCCTGTGACATATTCTGTCTGTGACATAGTTCATGAAGTTCTGTGACATTTGATCTCCCCTGAATTTGGTTACTCAGAGGGTTTCACAACTTTTCTGGGAATGGGTTGCTCCTGGAAGGGAAATATCTATGCATCATAGAAAGCAAGTGACTTCTCTTCCATGAAGAAGGAAGAATATACTGTCCTGTGGTTGTAGAGAGTGGGAGTCTGCTTCTAAATACATGATAGATCCAGCAAGAAAGCAGAACCTTCCAGAGAGAAGGACAAGCTCTTATGCACCTTTGTTCATCATTGCTGAGTGAAGACGTTCTTGCCATTCCTTATGTGATTAAAAAACAAACAAAACAAAACAAAAACAAGAAAAACAAAACAAAAAAACAGTGGAGGTTTGAGAAACCTAACAAGTAGATGTGCCCTGGCCTTTTTTTTGAGTGGGCGAGGGTACCAGGTATTGAACTCAGAGGAATTCAACCACTGAGCCACATCCCGAGCCCTATTTTATATTTTATTTAGAGACAGGGTCTCCCTGAGTTGCTTAGTGCCTCACTTTTGCTGAGACTGGCTTTAAACTCACGATTCTCCTGCCTCAGCCTCCTGAGCCCCTGATTACACATGTGGGCTACCACACCTGGCTGCCCTGGCCTTTTAAAAGTCTAAATGTATTTAAAAATTCAAATTTGTTAACCTGTATTACTGCACGGTTGTTTTCAATTATTGCTTCTCTAAGTACAATAGTAATATATGCTCAATAATATAAACCTTTATAAAATACAAGATATAGACTTCACTTTACCTTTTCATCTCACCCCCAACATTGATTTTCCCCATTCCTAGTCTCTGGGGTTAACCAAGGTTAATACATCGATGTGATTCTTCTAAACAATGTATATACAAAGGATATCCGTTAGACAGTGAATTAATCTCCAGGTGCCTAATTGCCTGTTGCGGGTCCATATTTCCTTTTAGTTCTTGCCTACTTGTCTATTTATATTTTTATGTACTTAGTTCTTTTTTCAGAAGGTAATATTTTGCACAAGGTTGAAAATTCAAAAGGCATAGAAAAGGACACAGGGAAAAGAATCTTAGTTGCCCCTGATGTTTGGCCTCAGGTTCCGTGAACAGCCTGTGAGTAAACAAATACACTTACATATGTATATACAAATAAAAATGTATTCTTAAGATTATGTTTATTATGTTAACATGAAAGCTAGTGCACCATATCCAATATCCTGGAATACTGGTTACTTAAAGGCTGCTTAATATTCCATCTCATGACTATTATATTCGTCTTCTGTTGATGTAGATTACTTATAGTCTTTTTACTGTTGCAAGCAGTGTCGCCTGGGAGATCCTTGGACATAGATCATTTTAGACATGTGCCACCATGTCTACTAAATTCTTGCAAATGGAACTACTGGGCCAAAAGCATTGTGAATTGAAAGTTGGGGTACGTATTGCCAAATTTCCATCCAAGTTCATGGAGCTGGGTGAGGGAAACTCTTTCCTCACATGCTGATAACTAGTTTTACAGGTGGAAAACTTTACCATTTTACCTGACATCTCTCTTGTATAAGTGGGATTGAGAATCTTTTTGTATGTAAAATTTGTATTTCTTTATGGTTTGTATCTTTTAATTTTAATTTTTGAGTTGTTGATTTTGTTTGTTTACTGATTTGCTAGAGTTCTTCGTATATTATGACTAGGCATTTGGGATGTGTGCTGCCAATTTATCACCAGTTTATTTCTATTTTAACTGCCACTCACTGGATTCTTTTAATATATGACATGCTCTATGGTGAGCACTTGATGTTTTATACCTGATCTCTAAGGTAGTGCTATTAAACCATTTTATAGAGAAGGAGGACCCCAGCTCTGTTGGATACTACCCCCTCACACACACTTCTGATTTTTTTCCCTGACACTATGGATTGAACCCAGGGCATTCTACCACTGAGCCACATCCCCAGATCTTTTCACTTTTAATTTTGAGACAGGATCATGCTAAATTGCAGAGCCTAGCCTTGAACTAGTGATCCTCCTTGCCTCAGCCTCCTGAGTCACTGGGATTACAGATATGGGCCACCCCTTTTTGTACATTTATATTTATATAGCATCTTTCCGGGTTGCCATGCAGTTGTGATAAATATCCTTCTGGTTCACAAATCATTAATTTAAACAAATTATTTGTTCTAATTTGTTATACATGACAGCAGAATGCATTTTGACTCACTGTGCACAAATGGAGGACAACTTTTCATTTCTCTGGTTGTCACGATGCAGTCACACCATTCGGGCAGTCATGTATGTACATAGGGTAATAATGACGGTCTCATTACACCTCTTTCCCACCCACCCCTCTAGTCCCCCACTCCTCTCACTCCACTCTGCCCAATCCAAAGTTCCTCCGTTCTTCCCTTGCCTCCCTACGCTCCATTATGGATCAGCATCCACATATCAGAGAAAATATTTGGCCCTTGGTTTTTTGGGATTGACTTATTTTGCTTAGCATGATATTCTCCAGCTCCATCCTTGTACCTGGAAATGCCATAATTTTATTCTTCTTTAAAGCTTAGTAATATTCCATCATGTATGTATACCACAGTTTCTTTATCTATTGAAAGGCATAGTCTAGGTTGGTTTCACAGTTTGGCTATTGTGAATTGAGCTGCTATAAACATTGATATGACTGCATCACTGTAGTATGCTGATTTGAAGTCCTTTGGGTATAGGCTGAGGAGTGGGATAGCTGAGTCAAATGGTGCTTCCATTCCCAGTTTTCTAAGGAATCTCCACACTGCTTTCCAGAGTGGTTGCACCAATTTGCAGTTCCACCAGCAAAGTATGAGTGTACCTTTTTCCCCACATCCTCGCCAACATTTATTGGTGTTTGTATTATTGATGATTGCCATTTTGGCTGGAGTGAGATGAAATCTTGGACTAGTTTTGATTTGCATTTCTCTAATTGGTAGAGATGGTGAACATTTTTTCATGTTCGTCAATCGATTGTATATCTTCTTCTGTGAAGTGTCTGCTCAGTTCCTTAGCCCATGTATTGATTGGGTTAACAAATCATCATTCTGGAGATGCTGATACTTATTGCTACACTTACTGCCTGCAGGTGTTTATTGTTATGGACCAGATGGCAATGCCTTCTCCTAAAACTCTGTCCTCTGAGATGCACCGTGATGGTGCCAGTACTCCTGCAGGGGACATGCACATACTGTCTGAGGTAGTGAACAGAGGGATCTTTTGAGTCTAAGATCCTTGACTGAGGGACTCATGTAATGGGGAACTCAAAGGGGTTGGGCCTGCTAGGCTACTCGCCCCTTTAAATGTCACCACAAGTTCATCTGGTTCTAGAATGAACCCTAGTACATACTAGGGCTCCAGGCTCCCTTCCCACCTGTTGGAGCAGGTGGTAAAGGATACACCTGGAGACAGCAGGATGCAGAGGGAAGGGCAAGGGCCTGGGAGTTGGTGAACCATTTCTCTTGCTATAGAACAATGCTTCTTACAGAACTAAGTGAGACAGTGTCCAGCAGAGCTGAGTGACCCATGTATTTGTACACCCTGCTGTATTTTTCCCAGGCCCCCGCTCTGTGGTTCCATGTCCTGAGGACGTTCCTTGGGTCTTTGAGGAAAGTCCCTGTTCCTATTTGCCTTCTCTTCCATTTTCCCTTAATCCATTAAGGGCTGGCTATGTAATGTTTCCCACATTTCTTTCAATTAGGGATTCCTTTGGGTAAACAAGTGCCTATTTTAAATTGTAAATACAGTCCCTTGGGATTCACATCTAAGTATAAATTGCTTTAGAGATGTGGCTCCCTGCTGAGATGTGGCCTCTTTGAAAGGAAGAGGGCAAGCCTGGGGCTCTGGGGAGGAGGGGCCAGCTCTGGCCATTTAGAAGGGGCATCTGGAGATGCCCAAGTTTGTGCTTGTGCTTGCGTTGGGTCTTGGAGCAGAATAAAAGCTGCAAAGCTCCAGGAAGCCTTCCCAGAGCCAGTCCCCGGCCAGTGAAGACAGAAGGCCAGGTGTTGCTGCTTTTTGAAGCCAGCCCGCCATATTGCTGGGTTCCATCCAGGTCCCCCTGGCCCCATCAAATCTCTTTTGGGGATATTCTATTACACTAAGTTACAAGTGACTGATAACTGCCAGAAATGGGGTGGCTGTATTCAGTAGATTAAAATCCTGCCACTAAAGAGAAAGTTCTGGCAAGGGGCATGTCAAAGAGAGTCAGTCTTATTTCTGGGAACTCTTGAAATCTCTTGGCAGAAGCAGCCAGGACTGGTTTCAGAGTCTGTCCCGGCCCCATCACCGCTGGCCACCTCTTGACTCTGCCCACAGAACCACTCATGTGCCCAAGGTTTATTCTGAAACCACAGAATTGCAGAGGCCAGGAGAAGTGAGTTTTGAGAGTTTACCTAGTCTGATTCTCTTATTCTGCAGTCCAGAAACCTGAGCCCCAAGCCCAAGGCTCCACAGTGGCACACTGCTTCCTTGTGACAAATGCCTTTTACATTTTCCTTTCGCCTCTTCTGCTTTAACCTAGCATGCTTCCTGGGTCTGCTCCCTCCTGAACCCCCCCCTCCCCCCAGTGGCTTCCATGGGGGCAGAGCTCTGATCCTGCATAGCTGTGTGTCTGAGGGGGCCTGGCACACAGTAGGTGTGCAATAGATATTTGCTAAAGGATGACTCATAAGGCTATCAGCCATCTTCAACCCCCAGATGCTGGGCCCTCGCTTTGCTTCCCAGCCAATCAGGACCAAGTTTCAAATGGCTTCCTTTTCCCCAGTGCAAGGCTCCCTCAGAGACTAAGCAGAACAGGTTGCAGCATCAGAAGAATCAAACTGTCACTGCAAATTTATTTGCATGAACTAAGGAAACTCCCCAAGCTCAGAGCCTGTGCCAGGGAGGTGGCAGAAGAACAAGCCACAGCGAGGTGTTGCTGCCAGATTCCATTCTGATCAGTCTGTCCAGGGACTCCAGAGTCACCAGAGGTGGGCTGACCCTGTGTGCTTTTGCAACCCAAATTTAACCTGCTGGTGTCATTGCTCCCTCTGCCTTATTGGAGTACCCAGTGGTGACTTTGCTACAGAATGTTTTTCTAAAATCTGCCCCCTTTTTTTGCAGCTGGGCAGAGGTGTGTGTGTATATGCACGCACAAATATGACTTGAGAGCATGCATGTGTGAGTGTATGATTTTTCTCAGGCTGTATTAGCAGAGTTCCACAAATTGGGTAGCCTACAAAATGGAAATGTATATTGTCTCACAGCTGTGGAGGCCACAATGTGAAGTTAGAGTGTGTGTGTGTGTGTGTGTGTGTGTGTGTGTTTCATATCATCTTTGGGACTCCAGGTCATATGCACGTATACTACTTGGAAAATAGTACTTTAAGGGCATGTGCCATTTCATTTCTCCTTTGTGAATAGGGCAGACTTAAACACCCCCCCATACACACACACACACACACACACACACACACACACACACACACACGTTTCCTCACAGGTGTGGTAGGGCGCCTCGTAATGAGGTCTAAATCTTGCTCCAGTTCTTCCTTCTCTCTCTCTCTCTCTCTCTCTCTCTCTCTCTCTCTCTCACTTTTTTTTTTTTTTTTTTTGAGGTGGGGTCTTGCTGTGTTGTCCAGGCTGGTCCCCAAGCTCCTGGGCTCAAGTGACTCTCCAGCCTCAGCCTCCCAAGTAAGCAGCGGGGACTCCAGGAGTACTTGAAAAATGAGGAACTGCACCCAGCCCTGCTTCCTCGTCCTTGGCAAAGCAGTGCCATCCCATGGCGTGTGCCTTTCCCTCCTTGTCCTTTCGACTACTAAGTCTGAAGTAAACAGGCATCTTGAGATGCCCTTGGCTGTACGGTAGAACATTCCAATTATTCAGTTATTCCAAGGGCCGCATGAAGTCTGAGCTTCCAAAGAGCTTCCTAGTGACTTGGTACTACTAGATTAGTCACTGAGCAACTCCTCGATATTTCTAAATACATTTCAGCATATGAAAAATGTTGGTTAGATGTTCTGAATACCAGTAGAGTTTCAGCTTCCTTTTCAAAGGGATCCTCTGCCCAGGCTCCATCTACTCTGGTTATTCCTTCCTGGCTCCCCGTGATCCAGAACCTCCCAATGTGCAGGCCACAGGGGACCCCTGCTGCTGTCTTTGGCTGTTTATGCCACTTCACCCGAACAAACTGCTCCCAAACTGACCTCAAATCCCCTGGTCCCCACGGCCATGCATGGCGTTAGTTGTCCTTTCCACATTCAGTTTACTGTAAATCTGTTCTCTGTCTCCTCCAAAATCTTACTGAAGGA
This sequence comes from Sciurus vulgaris, assembly GCF_902686455.1. Taxonomy (NCBI): domain Eukaryota; kingdom Metazoa; phylum Chordata; class Mammalia; order Rodentia; family Sciuridae; genus Sciurus; species Sciurus vulgaris. The sequence continues at coordinate 67,198,625 of NC_136476.1, forward strand.
AAGGAGCACCTCATTGCATTGAGTTGGCCTGGAATTCTGACTGACTTTCTAGTCAGCTGAGCCCTTAGATGTCCAGTTTTCCAGATCAACCTAGAGGTCCAGGGAACGAGGTGGGGAAAACCTGGGGACCAGTTTGGGGTGGGAGCCAGTGGGTGTCTGCAGGTAGGGGACACTGATAAACACCACTCCATGAGACTGAGTGTAGTGCTGGCGACTGAGTCTGTCATGAACAAGCAGGCGAGGGACATCTTTGTGACACTCATGCTCCTGTTTAAGGCAAACGCAGATCTGTTTTCTGGGTAGCAGATTATTGGTTAGCTGTGCAGTGGTGGAGTCACCTCCCCAGATGCTCTTTGAAATGAGATCCCACTCCTCTGACTTCAGGTTTACCTGCCCACCTCAGCATAGGCCATCATATAGACAGTTAAAATCTGTCATACAGAGAAGCCCTTAAATAGCATAAAAAGTGCTTATGAGATAATGTGGAGAAAAAAATGGCCACCAAATTGCATATACTGTCTGGCTTTAAATATATTAAATACATATTTCTAGAAAGAAGCCAATGGAGGCCAGACATGGTGGCACATGCCTGTGACCCCAGCTACCAGGTGTCTGGCATGCAGGGATATGAGTTTGAAGCCAGCCTGGGCAACTTAGACATTTAAAAAAAAAAAAAAAAAAAAAAAAAAAAAGAATGCAATGAAATATTGATTTCTTTCTCTTAGAGTGGAGATTGTAAAAACCATCCTGAAAAGTCTGTTTAACTGGAGATTTCTCCAGGATCTTTCAAATTTTTGCAGCCTCAAAACCACTGGGATATTAGTTCCTTGCTTGTCCCAGGGCCCATCTTGAGTTTTCAAAGAAGTGGTAACTGGTTCATGTGGACACCCCCAAGCTCCTGCCTTCCCACTCAGCCCCGGAGCCTGACAGAAACAGGCTGGAGCTGCCTGCAGCAGGGCAGACTGCGGCCCTCCAGGCCTGGCCAGCTAGGGAGGGGCCAGGCCTCTCAGGGGGGTTAAAGTCCTTCTTGGTATGAATGGCCTTTTAGGGAGCAGAGGGAGGGCAGATGGTGACATCACAGTCTTCAGTCAGGAGACTCCGAAGGAATTTGTCCAGCTCCAGCCAGTGTGTGCACTGGAGTCTGTGTGGAAAAAGAGGCAGTTCTGACCGAAGACACACACCCTTGGGCTTTTGCCCTGGGCAGGGTAAGCCACATCTGCTGACTTATCTTCCTGTCCTTTTCTTTCTAATGTGATAGGAGAGAGTTCTTTTGAGACCAGTGTCTTTACAGAGGAGGAGATGCAGAGTGGTGTGATGTGGAGGCCTTCTCTTCTAGAATGTGGGCAGCTGAACTCAGATTGGCCATTTGCTGTGCTGCTGCTGCTTTAACTATTTTTTTATTACTAGTTTTTGCAAATCATGTAAAACTCCCGACTTTCCTGCTAGAAGGCAGAGGAAGCTCTGCATCACAGTGACAAGCTAGGCAAGTCATCTGTGGCAGAAAAGGCTTTGAAGACGGTGTGAGAGTGAGTTGGAAAGAATTTGCGTGTGCTTTTCCAGAACAAAATCTGCCTTATTAAGGGACCAGTGACTCCAGTGACTAGTTTTCTATTCATCCCCTTGTATGTGTCCAGGAGGCTTGCTGCTACTCTCCATCTAGCCTTCTATAGCCTTCTACTTCCAGGTTGTGAGATCCACTGTGTTCACAGGCAGACTTGGGGTTTCTGCCTCAATGTAATGGATTCTGCTGGGTCCACAGTGGCACCTCGCTTCTGTCCCAGCCATCACTGGTTGGCCAGGCATGAGCCCAAGATCCTGAAGTATTTTAAAACCAACAGGGATGTGACCAAGTTATAAAGATCTGGAGGTAGGCTTGTGTTTTCTTTCAGCAGAATCGGTTACTCCAGAAATTTCAGGCCTTGATGTTGGTTTATTCCAGAGGTGGGAACTTCCCTGCAAAGTTGTGTCAGTGAAAAGGGATGTCAGTGACAAGAGCCTCCGGCAGTAACTCCCAAGGAATCCTGTCTGTCTGAAATTGTGTGTGTGTGTGTGGTGGGGGGGGGGAGATAGTAAACTTGCCTTTCTTCATTCAGGAGAACCCAGAAAGCTCCCAGCCTCTCAACCACTCCCTTAGGGGGGTGGGTCTCCAAGCAGGGAAAGAAATAACCCTTTCACCAGTTGCCACAGCTAAGGCAACAGCTTCCTTCCTTTCCTCCCCTCCCCACCGCTCACCCCCACCACACACACACTGTCTCCAGTTTCTTTCACAGAAAGCCCAAGCTGTAAATGTGTTAATCAACTCCTTGACGCATTCCAGATGTGCAGCTTGACGTTTGCACTGGTGCCTTTTTGGCAGGGAGGGGTGGGACTCCTTACCTTAAATGTGAACCACTTCCCTTCTTGGGAATGTGAGCCAAGGCAGGTGAAGCCTGCTCCCATGCAGGGGGTTCCAGAGGGCGTTCACCCCCTTGTCAAGCGGGGTCTGAGACACGAGTCAGTGAGAGTGGTGGGACAGCGATCATTGCTCTGGCCAAACCCACAGAAGCGCTCCGAAAAAAGGCTGGGCCTCTTTGAGGGGGAGTGGGACTCCTGGCCACCAAAGAATTGGGGTTTCTTTGTAGAACTGCCCTAGTCACATTCAGCTGTAATGGCTTCATGACCCAGGAGACATTGTTAGTTTTAGTCAGGGGTCAGGGCGCTGACCTGAGCCAGCCTGGTCTAAATTTAGCCTGCAACTGCCCAGGAAAGCTGGGGGTCTGAAGCCTGGCCGCCTGCCTTCCATCAGTCAGGAGGGGTCTCTGGCCTCCTTGGGGAGGGGTTTGAGCCTGGTTTCCCACAGTCTGCACAGGCCCTTGGTTGTATAGGCCGGAAGCAGCTCTGCTGGGGGGTGGAAGAGGGAAGCCTGCCTAGGACTAGAATGTGGCCCAGGTTACCCCCAGGCCTCTCCTCTACACTTCCTTGGAAGCAGCATTCCTGCTGTCTGTGCTTCAGGGGTGACCAGAGGGGCCACTGAGTCCCACCCCTTCTCCAACCAGCCATCTTCCAGCAGGAAGGACCAGAGGAGCTGCAGGCCAGCCAGCCTGGGGACTTGGGTGGCTTCAGCTTTTCATAAATTCTTTGCAGTTTGCACTGCTAAACCCCATTGATTAGGGCCAGAATCTTCTTTCCAGTTATGACTTCCTTCCGCTGTTTGTGCTATTCGTTCTTTTTATGTGAATTGGTACTTGTTCCCTTCAAGCCTGTGAGCTCCTTGCTGGGTTAGGAGGCAGTCACTCAGAGCTTTGCGGAGACGCAAGGCCCCAGGAATAGGACATGATGTAGGTGGCATGCAGGTTGCCGAGCATCATCCCTGTCCGGTTTCACTCCTTCCTCCCATTGGCCTTTGTGACATCTGGGTCCAGAAAGTGAAGAGTCCAGGGAGAATGACTCCGGCAGTGGCCGTGCAGGGCCCACAGGGCCAGTTTTTTGCTGGATGGTGATTGTGCCCCGTGTGCTAAACAGGGGACTTGAGAAAATGAAAGAAAGGGAGGGTCATAAGGGAAAATGGGCATGTTCTTTGATTTCCCAGCCATGAGGAAGCTTTATTTTATAGCTGTGCTTCTGTTCCTAGGCCAAGAGTGAGTGCATATTTTTGATGGAACTTAAAAATAACTGGATTAAAGGATCGGGTCATCTATTACCTGGGGAAAGCGTTTCTAATTTAAATATCATGGCTTTAGTAGGAAGTAATCTGGGTTATTCAGAAGTGAGAGGCCTGGCTGTGCAGCGGGTGCCTGATGTTTGAGTGATTTGGGTCATGCTGTGCATTTAGGCTAGGAACCCGGGAGGTCGGGTCCTGGTGGGGAAGAGGGAAGCTGTGAACCAAGCAGGTATTCAGAGTGGGTTGGAGCGTCAACTTCTTCCTTGTTCTTGTGGGAAAGGACACTTTTCTGGTGTCTGGACCCAGCCAGACCTGCTAAGAACATTCTTTCTGGTAAAGATGTGCCTGGCTGCAGGCCCAGGTTCCCTGAGGAGAAAGAAAGCATGTCAGTGCCCATTGCCCAGCGGAGCAGGGGCCAGAGCTTCTAGGATCTCACTTGTACCTTTGACTCTGGTCTTGGTGGGGAGTCACATCCCTTTCCCACTGTGATGTGGGATCTTAGTGTTTTACCTCTGGGAGGTTGTCAGAGAAACCAGAGCATCTAGTTCTGAGGCTAACCCAGAGGGTGAAATGCCTCAGACTGTGCAGGAAGTTTCTAGCTGGAGGGCCTGACAGGCAGTGCACAAGAAACCGAAACTGGGTCTCTAGGGAGCCTCTCTGCTCCACTCTGAATAAAGAAGGGGGTTATTGGCTTTTTAAAGCCAAATTCTGAGTCTCACATCACCTATAGAGATTCAGTAGCGCAAAGATCAACCAAAAAGCCAAGTAAATATTCTTTCAATCCATCAGTTCTTAACATTTCACACATCATTTGGATAGCCCCCAACATGGGAAATACCTTTTGACATATTGAACTAGAATTAAGAACTGACCTTCAAATATCTGTGATGCCATTTATGAGTCAGGTGTGATCTTAGGGAAAAGTCTTTCTATTTCTTTTTTTTTTTGGGGGCGGTGCTGGGGATTAGAACTCAGGGCCTTGTGCTTGCAAGGCAAGCACTCTACCGACTGAGCTATCTCCCCAGCTCTCTTTCTAGTTCTTGAAACTTCTTATTCTGAAGTCTTAAAGCTGCAGTAAAATGCTTGCCTTTCCCACGTAACACAGGGCCCTGTTTTTTTGTGTCAGCTGAGACTATGTACGTGCGTGCACTGTGGAAGGATAAGCTATCAGACTTATGTCAACAACTACATGGAGCTGTGACACTCAGTGTCCCCAGGACAGGCTTGCTCCACAACCTCATTCACTCAGACATGCATGTGGCTGCTTGAGTCCTGGGCATGGCAGGTTCTGTTCCATACTATGTGTGACATCACCTCTACTTCCCATGTGACTGGATCCCCAGGTCTGGGTGGATCTTACTATTGCACCTTTAATATTTGACTTTTAAGGACATTTTACGAAATTATTCACTTTGCATCTCCGTAATTGAATTTAGATTCAATTAGAAAAAAGTAACACTTAAGGATCTGGGGGTGGGGGAAGATCAGGGAGATGAGACTTTTATTAGACTTTCCTGGGTCTTTTCCCTTTAATCTCATGTTGACTGCTTTTCTTCTTGAAGTTAAAACTTCACCATTACCTATTGCTCTTTCCCCCATTCTTTATTTAATAAAATATTTATTATGGGAAATTACTCCTCAGTGTAAAATTGTTTAATAATAATAAATATTTCCATTGACCATTTTATCATTTTCACAGTACTTTTAGATACATTTTCCAATTTAACTCTGAAAAAGATTTAACACTGCTTAAAGAGGATTTAAGAGATATTTTTATTAGCCCTGCTTACAAAGGCTTTCAGAAATACTATCATTAGCACTGCTTACAAAGTTCTGTTCTCAGGAGAGTTCCATAATTTTCTAGAAGAACTTTTATAGTAGAACCAAGAAATAACCCCAGATTTCTGGTCCTTAGGCTCCATACTCTAAATTACCACATTTTTTGCATCACTTAGATGAAGAACGGAGACCTAGGCATCTATGTTAATTCACCCAAGCTAATTTGCTTCATATATCTATTTAAGCACTTTTTAGCAAATTAATAATGGCTCTAGGGGCAAACAGGTTATCAGGTTATACTAAAAGCAGGTCTTAGGGGCTGGAGTTGTAGCTCAGTGGTAGAGCACTTACCTAGCACGTGTGAGGTACTGTGTTCGATCCTCAGCACCAGATTAAAAAATAAATAAACAAATTAAGTTTTAAAAAAAAATTTAAAAAGTAGGTCATAGACTAAGTTCTGGTACTCCCAACACTGATATCCGCTAAGTAAAAATAGGAATAAAAATCCTCCCCAGTCTCAGCTTTTTGAGATTAAAGAGGCTCTTGGCCCCACCTTGAAGGAAGGTCGATATGGCAGTTTTCAAAGGCAGGATGTTATTACTGGTTAGCGGGTGTTAAACAGTTTGAGCCCTCTGAATCTCCAGCATCAGCCCTGAAGTCTGTATAAACCTGGACTGGATTCACCGTCTTTAAATAAAAGGGTGAGGTGTTTGTCTAATCCACAAATTTGAACTCCCATCAGTTTCATCCACCTCTGACATTCATTATGCTAATTGACAAGCCACTCATTTCACTAATGGAAACCCATTTCTCACCTTAATTATGTCAATTAGCAAAGCTTCAGGGGTCCTGGAGAGTTAAAGGGGACTGAAATCCTGGAGGAAACCACCTACGGAGCGTGGGATTTCTGATTAGATCCTAGCTGACTACTTCTTGAGGGTCTATTTCTAGTTTAGTTAGAATGGTTGTCTGTCCCGGAATGTAATTTAAACTAATTTCAGAAGCACGTAGCTTCATTATATTGTCTCTGCCCAAGTGTTTTAAAGTAAATTGTAGACATCCTAACCAGCTGTTAGCTATTCTGGGACACCAGTAGGAGGGCAGGTGTTCTGTACCATGGTATTAGGGCTCCACCTGGAGGGGTGGCCGTGGCAGGCAGAGGATCTCCCACAGCCCTCTAGGCACCCTTGTTTTAGCAGCACCCTAGTTTGTCTTTGACCTTAGAAAACCCAATTTGGTGGTTCTTTCACATCTTCCTCTTTTTTTGCATTGGGGCAGTTTATATCAGAAAGGACTTTCCAGTCAATTAAATTTAATTTCAATTTAATTTTATCTGCTTCTGGAATCGGGTTCACTTTATCTGAAGCATGGGGAAAATTCTGGGCCTTCTTATCTTCAAAGGGAGCAATAAGCATTGGCTGGTTTAAACAGGACATCATTTAATGATGCCAGGTCCATATTTCTGCCCAATCCAGACACGTGGGATTTCCAGTCCATTTCCATTTACCTGGTGTAGTTACTGGTGACTTTGATCACTTCAGGTCATCATGCGTGAAGGTAAATTCTTCCTGCCGAGAGGAGAATTCAAGAATTTGCTCTGGTTCGAATTGTTGCCTAACTTCACAAGAACTCAGGACCTCTGATACATGACTGAAACAGCACAGCAGCGCTGACTGTCTTGTTAAGTACTCTCCTGATTAGGGGCCAGAGCCAGTGACTCCCAGAAGTTGTTGGTATTGAGTGTCAGGAAGAATTTTCTGAATTTATGGGAAATACAGGACTGGACCCCAGTTATCTCAGAGGAAGGGAAACCCCTTTCCTGTTTATACCTTCCAGTGTCTAGATAAAAGGGGAAAAAAAATGTATTGGAAAAGAATCATCTCAAGTTGTAATGGGACACCAGTCTTAGATTTTTAACTAGCAGCAACGTATTTGTATTTTTAAAACTTTCGTTTGACACATCACAGAAGGTAGAACTACTTATCATTTTGTTGTTGGTATTGTCATCGTGAGACATAATATTTGTACGTCTTTCTGGGGTGTATTATGGTAATTCAACACACATATACATTGTATAATAATCAAATCAGAATATTATGCACTTCCATCTTGGGAATTTCATATACTTATTATAGCTGATTAGATAAAGACAATATTTTTGACACTGAAAAAATGTACCACCAAATACTCTTCTCAGATTAAAAAAAATATATATGGGGACAATTGTTTCTAGTTCAAAAAGAATGCATTGAAAGAGTCGCTATAAACTTTGAATTCTAAAAAGAGCAAGCTGACATGTATCTGCTCATCCATGTTGGAGCACTTGAACGGTGAGGGCTTTGGGGCAAAGGGGCAGGGCTGATGTCAGGAGGTGGGTCCCGACACTGCTATCTCTGATCATCAGCAAGGAAATGCAGAGAGGCAAGTTCTTCACTTTGTCTGACTCTAAGTCAGGGGTGTGCTTCTTGGGAAGCTTGGGAAATCCAGTTTTTCTTAAGTATTCGTCTCCTGAAGTTTATTGTTGCTACTAATTCTATTGTGGCCCTGCAGAATAAGCCTCCTGCATGTTGAGCGAATGGATTCATGAATAAATGAACTGTAGAATTAATTATTTGCCTTTTAGCTTTCTTTAATATCACATTGTCCTCCTTCTCTTCCTCAACTATTCTAAAGTGTTTTATGTGTCAGTAGAGCAGTGATGTTTCAACCACATTTCAGTCCCAGTAGCTTCCTGCTGTTTCCTAACCCCACCCCACAAAGCTGAAAGGGATAGAAGGAAAATTGCTTTCCCATGAATTAGCTGGAATTAGGGGTACCATGGCAATCTGACCCGTGCCTCTCTTTGTTGGTCTGTTTGTTCCAGTAATAACTATATGAAGCTGGCTTTTTTTGGCTGAATTTACTTGAAATTAAATGTCACCCAATATGTTTCAGGCATTAAGATTTTCTGTAATTCTTAGTGACTTATGAGAAGTTACTGACAATTTCCTTACCAAAACACAGTTTAGCTCAGTGGTTTTATTTATTTAAAAAAACCTTTTCCCCAGTACTACAGATTGCATCCAGGGGTGCTCTATTAATGAGCTACATCCCTGTTCCTTTTTATTTTTTATTTGGAGGCAGAGTCTCCCTAAGTTGTAGAGGCTGGACTCAAATTTGTGATCCTACCTCAGCCTCCTGGGTCTCTGGGATTACAGGCATGAACCACTGTGACCAGCTAGCTCAGTGGTTTTGAAGGGGCAGTAAAACCTTCTTTGACATCTCTTTAGTTCATTCTAAAGATAAAAGAACTGCTAGTTATAATGGTTATAACAAACAAATAAAGACCAAACCAAGTCTGGAAGAACATCAAAGATCAAAACATATTGACAAAGAAGGAATAGCCATTATTGTTGCCTCTTACTAGAGGAAAAAATATGCTACTTGACTGATTTAAGGAGATTGTGGTAAGTAAAGAAGTCCCCAGTTCCTGGATGATCATGAGAGTTTTGCAACACTGGGCATAGGATAAATGCCCAAGCTCCAAGACCCCATGAAATAAAGCCTTAATTATCCACTTTCCTTGGAAGAATTTTGTAACTAATCCCCTGAGAATCATCATAAGTTGGTGTTTTACTATTACAGTCTAAGCCTTTAAAATTGTTGAAAACTTAAATAGATGAAAGTTAGACCATTTGACGATTTTGCATTGTACCATGTCTGTAATACCAGGCATGCTATAATCTTGAGCACACCCTAGGAACCAGAGCTGAGCAAGGCGTTAAGGAAATCCTTGAGGGGAACTCAAATCAAGTTCATAATTTATTGCTTGAATTCTCTGAGATAAACCAGAGTCCTTTGGTGTGGAAAAAAAAAATCACCCCGAATTTGAAAAATTACTCTTACTAATAATGCCAAATAACCAAATTGCATGAGCTGTAGATGGAGAACAATGATGCATTCAAAAACATTAAGAAGACATGGTTTTCTTATTTAACCACAAAATGGAGATATCACATATAAAGCATCTTAGAAACTAGAGGGAAGGCACCAGGGTGACCAGCTTTCCAAGCAACACTCCACTAGGGTGTATTGTTTGATGCAGCCCTGGAGAACAGGGCTACGTAGTCAGTGGCTTTGGTTGTGGTGTTTATAATGCACACGCTCAGTTGTGGCCATGTCAGTGGGACCCTGCAGCCGAGAAGGGCCATTGAAGGGATCTACTGTTTTCTAGTATTTTATTATGGAAAGATTTTCCAAAAAGTTTCTTGTCTCCAGAATAATTGCATTGCATCTGGCAGACTTAAGAAGACTTATTCATGCAAAAAGACCTTCTTTTTATAATCAGGGACATGTAAATATTCCTATCACAAAGCCTATAGTAGTTTGCTGTGAACTATTTTGGAAAACTGTGGTATACCAATTATGTAACCTCTTCCACATTAGAAGATAAAATTTAAAAATGGAGCTGGCACCCATTAAACACCCAGCAAACAAGATGGACTCTATAAATCTGAGCGGGACAGGCACCCGTTACCGGAACACAGTTAATATCTGAAGAATTACTAGGAGGGAGAGCACCACTTAAGAGAACTTGCCACTCTTGTTTCATTTTTCCTTCCTGTTGGTGATGAATGTAGGACTCAGCATTCATATCCCTAAGAGAAGCTATATTTAACCCTGACTTTTTTTTTTCTCTTTTTATCCTAGAAGTCCCCCCAGCTTCCTGAAGATGATATTCAGCTAAAGATCGAGAGAGACAGCTGTCGTGCCAATCTCCTGGAGCCTGCTCCTAGATCTCTTGCCCCAGATCACCAAAACATGGAAATTGAGGTGTCTGTTACAGAATGTAAGAGTGTTCCTGGAATCACCTCTACCCCCCATTCCATGGACCACCCCTCCCCATTCTATTCCTCCCCTCACAATGGCCTCCTCTCTGATCACCATGAGTCACTGGATAATGATGTGGCCAGAGAGATCCGATATCTAGACGAGGTGCTAGAGGCCAACTGCTGTGATTCTGCAGTGGATGGGACGTACAACGGGACGTCCTCCCCAGAGCCTGGTGCAGCCATCCTGGTGGGCAGCCTCAGCCCACCAGCCCACACAGCCACCCACCTGGAACCCACGGAGGGAGCCGCGGGCAGGCCAGTGCCCCCTCACATTGAGCTCAGCAGGAGCCCCTCTGACACCATGGCAGAAGGGGAAAGAGCAAATGGCCACGCCCCCGACCAGCCCCGGGATCTGCTAGGGGACAGCCTGCAGGCACCTGTGAGCCCCAGCTCCTCCACCAGCTCCCGCTGTTCCTCCCGAGACGGGGAGTTCACACTCACCACCCTGAAGAAGGAGGCCAAGTTTGAGCTGCGCGCCTTCCACGAAGACAAGAAGCCCTCCAGGCTCTTCGAGGAGGACGAGCGGGAGAAGGAGCAGTACTGTGTCAGGAAGGTGAGGCCCTCGGAAGAGATGCTGGAGCTGGAAAAGGAGAGGAGAGAGCTCATCCGGAGTCAGGCGGTGAAGAAGAATCCCGGCATCGCGGCCAAGTGGTGGAATCCCCCCCAGGAGAAGACCATCGAGGAGCAGCTGGACGAGGAACATCTGGAGTCGCACAAAAAGTACAAGGAGCGCAAGGAGAGGAGGGCCCAGCAGGAGCAGCAGCAGCTGCAGCAGCTGTTGCAACAGCAGCAGCAGCAGCCCCCCCCACAGCTCTGCACAGCCCCCACTTCCTCTCATGATCGTCCAGGCGGGACTGAGAATGCAAAGGAGGACATTGTCACAGAGCAGATTGACTTCTCTGCCGCTCGCAAACAGTTCCAGCTGATGGAGAATTCCAGGCAGACGGTGGCCAGGGGCCAGAGTACACCCCGGCTGTTCTCCATCAAGCCTTTCTACAGGCCTCTGGGGTCCATCAACTCCGACAAACCCCCGACCATCCTGAGACCGGCTTCTGTCGGGGTAGCTACAGAGGACAGTGGCGTGTCGGCAGCCAAGGGGCAGAAAGCCCCCTGTGTGCTGGAGAGCCAGTCGGCAGGAGGAGGCCCTGGCAGCACCGCCCCTCAGGGAAGGGAAGGGCCCTACAGCGAGCCCTCCAAACGAGGCCCCTTATCTAAACTGTGGGCCGAGGACGGGGAGTTTACAAGCGCCCGGGCCGTCCTCACCGTGGTCAAGGATGATGACCATGGCATTTTGGATCAGTTCTCAAGATCGGTCAATGTCTCTTTGACCCAAGAGGAGCTCGACTCAGGTTTGGACGAGCTGTCAGTGAGGTCCCAGGACACCACAGTCCTGGAGACCTTGTCCAACGACTTCAGCATGGACAACATCAGCGACAGTGGGGCCTCCAACGAGACAACCAACGCCCTCCAGGAGAACTCCCTGGCCGATTTCTCTCTGCCTCAGACTCCACAGACAGACAATCCCTCCGAGGGCCGAGAAGGCGTCTCCAAGTCATTTAGCGATCATGGTTTCTATTCCCCTTCTTCCACCCTGGGGGACTCCCCGTCTGTGGATGAGTCCTTGGAATATCAGGCTGGTCTCCTGGTGCAGAATGCCATTCAGCAAGCCATAGCTGAGCAGGTGGATAAGGCTGCTCCCCAAGCCAGCAAGCACGGAGCAGAACAGAGGAGACCTGACCCAACCCTTGAGGAAGCTGAAATCAGGGCTCCTGGCCCAGAGAAGCCCCAGAGCATGTTTGAGCCACCCCAAGTGTCCTCTCCTGTTCAAGAGAAAAGGGATGTAATACCAAAGATTCTGCCTGCGGAGGACAGGGCTCTCAGGGAAAGGGGGCCCTCCCAGCTACCACCGACTGTGCAGCCCAGTGGCCCGGTCAACATGGAGGAGACCAGGCCCGAGGGGGGCTATTTCAGCAAGTACTCGGAGGCTGCCGAGTTGAGAAGTACAGCCTCCCTCCTGGCCACTCAAGAATCCGACGTGATGGTTGGGCCTTTCAAGTTGAGGTCCAGGAAGCAGCGGACTTTGTCCATGATTGAAGAAGAGATCAGAGCTGCCCAGGAAAGGGAAGAGGAGCTGAAGCGGCAGAGACAAGTCTTGCAGAGCGCACCCAGCCCCCGGGCCAAGAACGCCCCATCGCTGCCTTCCAGAACCTCCTGCTACAAAACCGCCCCAGGTAAGTGGAGGCTGCATCCTACATGTGGACGCAGCAGGAATCTGTTTCCAGCTTGTGTGTTTCTGTGTAGAGCCTCTGCTGCGCGTGTGGCAGGGGGGACTGGCATGAGGCTTTCGGCACCAGGAGGGTCAGAGTGTCCTCTGGAAGCACGTGGAGCCCCATGGTGTTTCCCACTTCCCAGCAGAGCGGTAGCTCCTTGCTTATTGTTCCACCTTGACCTTGGTTTATTCCACAAAATTGTTCTTTTTCACTGGAGGGGCTGCCTCTTGACAGTGGTCAGGTCGTGTATGACACAGGACCCGTCAGGGTAGGCCCACGTGTGGACTTGTGTTAGGTCAGTAGCTTGACCGTCAGTGACAGGAATGAAATTAAACCTATTAGATTTGGGGGGATGTGTCCTACTAACCCCGGTGGAGTGCTGGGTCCCTTCCTAGCAGTCATACCCGTGACCCAGTGTTGCAGATTGACCCATGAAGGATCTCTGTCCATCTTCTATGTGATTGGGTTTGACTTCCCTTACATCACCACAAACCAGTGACCGGTGTAAACAGCACGATGACATTTTGGTCAACAGCAAACTGTGTGCCTTGTTGGTTCCATGAGTTTCTATCACCTGGTGATGTTGTAGCCGTTTCTCAGGTCCAGGCCCTCTATGGTGTTCACACAGGGATGAGATGGCTTCACAGCGTCTTTCTCAGAACGTGCTCATGCCGCCCCCAACCATGCACAATGCACGACCATACTTTGGAATCGGGAGTGGTCTCATGTTTTTGTCATGGGGCCTGTTTCGAGGGGTTGAGTTGGGTAAGCATTGCCTCCTGCAGTCCCTATCTCAAATAACTGGTGTGGATGTTTAATGTTAATTTAGGGTAATTGTGTTATGGATGACACTGTGACCAGTCTTTTTTTTTTTTTTTTTTTTTTTTTTTTTTATTTCCCATGGGAATTTGATGACACTTGGGGACCCATGCTATTTATCTTAGAGAAGAGCTGCTCCGTTGTTACTCCATGACCGGTGTGTCACCAGTCCATGCTGAGATAAGTAGAGCATGTGAAAACTCTTGCAGCAATTTGTTACCATCCTGAAATCCAAGTGTGGGATTTCATATAAGGACTGGTGGGGAAGGGACATGATCCTTTGCCAGAGATATCTTAAGAAGCATTGCTTTAAAGGGTGATTGTCCCATCCAGATCTTAAGTCATCTTGATGCTTGGCTTCCATTAAATCTGTAGTGACACAAGGTCACTCTTATTACTTTTTAAATTCTGAAACCATCTCAGACCTAAAGAAAAATTTCCAAGTAAAGTACAAACGTGTTTTTATTTTGAGCCATATGAAAGTAAATTGCCAGCATGATGCCCCATCACCCCCGATTTTGTAAAATGCCCCTCAGTTTGGGCCTTTCCTATGATGACATTCAGGTTGTACATCTTTGGTGGAACACCATGTATTTGGTGCTGCATCTTCACTGTCTCCAAATAGGTAGTACTTGGTAGTTTGTCCCATGATAGGGACAGGTTTTAGCTCTGATCATTTAATATCCTTTTTGATCTCTTGAGTGAGGGAGAATCTGTAAGGCTTCTACACAATACAGTTATATTTTCCATTTCCTTTGTGGGGAGATTCTTTGAAACTATATGATCTTTTTCCCACTTCTATCAAACATTAAATCTATTACTTATTTATGTCAATATAGTCTCATGGAAAACCATTACATTCAATAATTAAATAATTTATCATCTATTTCTTATTTTGGTACTAGGGATTGAACTCAGGCATTCTACCACTGAGCCACATCCCCAGCCCTTTTTATTTTTTTATTTTGAGACAGGATCTCACTAAGTGGATTAGGGACTCACAAAGTTGCTGAGACTGGCTTTGAATTTGCAATCCTCCTGCCTCAGCCTCCTGAGTTGCTGGGATTATAAGAGTGTACCATCATGCCCAGCTCATCTGTTTTTTGTTTTTTATTTTTTGTTTTTGTTTTTGTTTTTGTTTTTTTGAATTGTTTTTATCCTCAGTTTGTTCAGAAAGATCTCACAGGAGTCCTTTCAGGCAAACCTCAGTGTCCTTTTGAGATGTCTTTATTATTCTTTGAGCCTCACTTTTTAGCATCACAGGATGCTCTAGTTTCATCTTTTAATTTTACAACCCTGAAATCAGTCATATTTAAAGATCACTTGTTCCTTTTAGCAGAGAATGGTACTTAGAAACCAAGATCTGGGTACCCAGTTGCTCAGTGGATTGCCACTGCTCAATGGACAGAATTAAAGATCTATCGATCTATCTATCTATCTGTCTATCTATCTATCTATCTATCTATCTATCTATCTATCTATCATCTGTCTTTATCTACCTATCTTTCTGTGAAACCATAAGTTCACCCTGAGATCTTTTAATTCTATTCTAGTACAAGGTTCATTCATGTTTTCTTCCTTTCCATATTTATAACCTCCTTAATAGCAAAATGCTGTTTCCAAATATCCTCTATATGTTCATTACTTGGTTAATCTCCCACCCCCAGTATGTAACCAGTCTCCTATTTTCCTCTTTAAACTTGGGTACCAACATCACTTTCTGGGTGGCTACTGCTCACCCCTTTGCCAGCACCTCTTTGCCCCCTGGACTCTAGCACCCCATCCTGGGTCATTGCTGCCCCCACCACCTGTGTTGGGCACATCCCACTAGACCATCGTAGCTTCTCCCACTCGCACTGCAAGCACCGTGTTAGGGAAGAGAAGGAGGAGGAGGAGCACAAGGGACTTCCTTCAGGTCATGACCACAGAGCCAGCAAAGTGCTTGAAGCAAGGAAAACTTTCAGAGAGGATTTTTGTCCAGGGCTTAACACTGACAACTTATCCTTTTGCAAAGATTCTTAGTGGTCAGGTTTACTTAAATTTTTTATTATAAGCTGGCTTGGTGCAGAGATGGCAGTTGAGCCTCCTGTCCTGGAGAAGTCTTTGTACCACTTGGTTACAGCCCCAGCTGGAGAGTCAACTACCTGAGTTAAATGATACTAAAGGAGCCTGCAGGCTCACTGATGAAGGAAAATTCTTTGAGCACCTGGACTCCTGCTCACCTGGAAGGCAGGTACCATGGTTCCCCTCCACCTACCAGTTAGAGCTGGCTCTGCCTCCTTTTGCGTTATTTCACTGGAGAACCTTCTCTGAGGTACATATGCCCAACATTGTATTTGTCTATTCAGGCTGCTGCAATAAAATACCATGGACTGAGTAGCTTATAAACAGCAGAAATTCATTTCTCACAGTTCCTAGAGGCTGGGGAGTCCAACATCAAGGTGCCAGCAGATTTGATGTTGGGTAAGGACCCATTTCCTGGTTCATAGATGGCACCTTTTCTTAGTGTCCTTGCATGCTGCAAGGGAAAAAACCAGCTCTCTGTGACCTCTTCTGTAAGAGAACTTGTGTATTCATGAAGGCTCAGCCCGCATGGTCTCCTCACCTCCAAAGGTCCCCATCTTATTGGTAATTAGGTTTCAGCATATGAATTGGAGGGGGTGGAGCACAAACTTTCTGCTCCATTTCTTAATTGAACACTCACCATATTGCCCCCCAAATTACTTCTAGCATGTAAACAATTGCCTGATGTAGACATTTCTCTTAGTTCTCCTACCTGCTGTTTGTCTGTCGGGCTTCCCCACCAGGATTGAGTTTGCCCTAAAACAAGTCAGGGCCTAATGGTGGCACCTGGCATCCAGCAACCCAGGGCTACTTTCCCCAGAGCTTCCCTCTGTGCTAATGCTGACCTCCTTTCCCGTATCCCATCCCCACAGGATTGATTTTGGTCCCTTCAGGAAGATAGTAACTCATCTGTGGAAGTCTGCTTGTCACATTGAGCACAGCCACCATCATGACGTATGTGCTTGTTCCTTCATGTTTATCTCTAGAACATTTAAAGAAGATACCACGTCTTCCCAGAAATGGCGTGCTTGGAAACCTTTGCAGTACTGCTTGCCAACCAACCTCCAAGTTTGTGATCAAGGAGGAAGCTGACACATGAGTCTGAGCAGTCAATCTGAACAATTCATGGCCAGGGTCAGGACTGCTGGCTCTAACTTTGGTTTTGTGGATGAGATATTCCTAAGTCCCTACCGCATTGCTTCACACTTCCTGCCAGAAGAAGTGACTCAGCTGGTTTGTTGTGTGACTCAGATTGATGATTCAATATTAAGTGATGAAAAATATAATTTTCTAACTTCTGGTAGAAATAAGCTGGAATCCTAAAACCTAGTATCAAGATGTGATAAAGAAGAAGAGATGTTCTAACCCTTCCCATTGGTAAATTATCTAGACATAAACGCTATTCCCTAGTGTCAAAACGATTTGCTTTTCACTTTTTTTGTTTTGATTCTTGCCTTTAAAAGATGGAGAATTATAGGAGTTCTGTTTTGAAAAGAATACAGCATTTTCAAAGACTCATTATCTGGAAAGACTACCTTGTTGGCTCTTACTTGATTTTTAAAGGAAGGAGAGGCACTGAAATAGAATTGGAGTGACATTTGTTCATAAAGAAGTGAACAAGGTGTACAGTCCCTGCTGTGAGGGAACTTTGAGTTCAGTAAGGGACATGAGAACCACACAGCAGCTTTGTGTCAGGGAAGCATGGGGACCTGTAGGAGCACAGAACAGAAAGACCACCGCATTTGGAGGATAGGGAAAGTCTTCTTTTCTTGGGGAAATAACCATCTAAGCTGAGAATAGGAGGCAAAGAAGTCTGGCTGAACGGGCTGGGAGAGGTTGCTCCTAGAAGGGTTCAAAAGGAATCGAGAACTTGGCACACTTGAAGTATTTAAATAAGGCCAAGTTAGGCTAAAGGAATAGATTCAATCAAAACCAAAACTGATTTGGAGCCAGGTAACAAAGAGCTCGTCAGTCACTTTAAAGGTTTTAGACTTGAAACTTCATTCTGTGGTCAGTGGAAAGCCAGTGAGGGCTTTCCAAGGGCTAATTGACTCACACATCTCGGAGCCGTCCTGTCTTCATCCATGAAGTGATGGACTAAAAGTCTTCCTGCTTTAATGAGTGCGTTACATAGGGTTGGATCAAGCTCTTCCATTTCCCATTTCTTCTGAAGTCATGCCACCATCTTGACAAACTCCGTTTGTTGAGAGTTTGCGCATGTGCGCCCTCTGCTGATGGTGCTTTGAAGTGGAGAATAAAGAGAGCAACTTGACATCTGCAGGAGCCCTATTTAAAGGGGAGACCCACACACTGCTGTAAAACGCCCTTGAGGAAAGAATTGGGGGAAGAGGGGTCTCCAGACATTTGTATTGATGTTACAGTTAACGTCATGTCAGACATGTTTCTAATGTCTCTTCATATTAGGGGCAAAAACAGACAGCTCTCAGTGCCTATGTCTATTATTAGATATCCTGGTTTCACTTCCAAGCTGTCAGCGTACCAGAGAAACTCAGGGGATGATTAGTTTTGGTTTTTGAAATAGTTTGTTTTCATACCAGATGTTAAATTGATCTACCAAGTCAGATAATTTTGCCCAGTGGGATGGTACATTACGGAGAACGGTAAGAGAAGATGTGGCTGTTGAGTCCCCTCACTGGAATGTCTGCTCATGTCTTCTTATAGTTTGGAAAGATGCAATCACTGTAGATCTTATCAAAATGAAATTTACAGGGAGCATTGACTTTTGAGGTCTTTTTTTTTTTTTTTTGCGGTGCTGAGGATTTGAGCCCAGGGCCTTGTGCTTGTGAGGCAGGCACTGAGTTCAGTTTGGATGAAGTTCTGCATGGTAATAATCTGAAGATTATTAACTGGGTCTTTTTTTCCCCCTCCCTTCCTTATTATCTTTAAATATCACAAAGGAAAGTCCTCGAAAGAAAAATGCATAGTGTTTGTGAATATCAAGCACAATATTCATGCAGTGGAGTGTGATGGCTTGTTTCGTGCTAAACGAGAGCCAGAGGAGGACACGTTTCATTGCTCCACAGTAGAAAACCCTCTATCAGCATCTGAAGGAGGGTTCTAGCACAGGCCTGGTGGGAGGGGGATGTCAGCAGCACACAGTGCCTCCCTCTCCTGCCTGGCAGGCACCCACTGGGCAGCATGCGGGGCCCAGCTGGCCACTAGCTAGCTAAACTTAATGTGGAATGTCCAACAGATGGCTGTTGTCCACTGCTGCATTTCCTGAACATTCTCTGGACACCAGTCTAAACACAGTAGCCACGACTTGACCAGACCTTAAAGCTGTGTACCACACTAGTTATTTCACTCATGTTTTTCTCATTTCTCATTTCTCCCAAGAGTTCTCTAAAATCTAACACAAACTCACAGAACCCTTGATATATTTCTGGATTCAGGCTTTTTTTCCCTGATTTTAGAAGAGCCATGAAGTGTGTATACTATGCTTTAGAAAAGTAATGCAGGCAGATGCCGCGATTTAACACAACTGGCAGGTTCTAGGGCCGCGCCCTGCCGTTAAATTAAATGTCTGCTCCAAAACTTAGGAAAAATTAGTTGTATTAAGTGGATAAATAAATACTAAGAAGAGTCTCGTGTCATGTTGTGCTGCCAAATAAGTTATGAAAAAACTTGGTTTTCAGAGCTTTATGGATTTTGGAATGAAGCACAAAGACCTATGATATTATTCTCTTTCAAAGTATTAATACTAGAGCCCAGAGAAGAAACTGAATACATTGTCCAAAGTTACTCAGCCAGGAAGTAGGAAAGCCAAGCATGACCCAAGCCCACTTGTTTTAGACTCGTATCTTTTCCCGGCCTCTCCTGTACCTCTGCCGAGCCTGCCCTGTGAGTAACCACTCCCCTCTCCAGCCTCCAGTGACTGAGCTGAGTCTCCCTCTGCCTTCTCCCAGTCATAGGCCTGATTCCTGTGTTTTCTGGGTCTTTTCTGATCATCTTTTTTGGAGCCACTTGTAGCTCTGGAATTCTCTGCTTTCAATGGCCTGGGTATAGGAGTTGGGCTCTCAGAGGTCACAAAACAGCTCTACCATCATGACCCAGAATGGTTCCTCATTGCTTTAAAATGGAATTCCAACGCCCATTTATAAGCAAGCAAGATCCGGGGAGACAGTGGAGGGACTGACATAGTCTATGTCAACTGTGTAGCCTGGCTGTCGTCATGAGTATTTTCTGATAGTTTATTTAGGGGGAAGAAGCTCAACTATGTGCTCTGAAAACAACCTTATTCCCTGAAACCATTGGAAGAACAGGATGCACATGTAAGAAGCTCACTTGTTAATTTGAGGACCAGCAGGAATAAATGTTCACCCCATCAATTCAACATGAACGTGTTAGGTGTAGTGGGATCAAAATGAACTAATTTAAACTGGCAGCCTTTGAATGTCGTGACCACCTTCAACAGTTCTATTTTTCCTTTCCCTGAACTTCCCTGTATATCAGAACCCAGCAAACATGTTCCTTTAAAAAAGACACACCATTTGGAAAGAAATTGGTGGGAAAAGCCTTCATTGAAGCAGTGTTTGGTAAAAGGTGAGGGTATGTAATGGAAAGAGGATTTTTCAGCCTCACTCTCGAGAAGGCAGAGACTCCAGGCTTTTTTTCTCTAACAAGCCTGGGGTCATGACTTTTGAGCAATAGGACTTGGGAAAAGGCAGAACATTCCCCCCATCAGCTTTATTTCCTGTGTGCAGGCAGGTTCTGCTCCACTGCTAACTCTTCTGATAGATCCAGGGTGTGTAGGTTAGCTCCGGCTTGAAGGGGTCAACACAAGATGTCCTTGTTTGCTTGCTCCTACACGGCCACTTCATGCTCCAAGTTAGGGTGCGCTTTCCATGGAATTAGACTCAGCTGCGAACAAAGAAAGTGCATGGTCCTGAGCTGAGAAAGAGGAAGCAAATCAAAGGGCCCAATTCTTGCAAGATCCCTGGTAAGAAGTGAGCTAATCAAAGCCAGGCTTGGGAGCAGGATGTCCCCTGTGACTGCTGGAGCTGGGGCAGGATATGACTGCGTCTCTTACTGACCATACTGTGTCTCATACTTGCTCTGTGCTGCTTCCCAGGGAGTTTGACATTTCAGATCCATTTGATGAGAACTACTTAGGAGTTGCTTTTCTGCAGTGGTTGTGAACTGAAATAATAACAGAACATGTGTCATCAAATTGCTTTCTATTCCTGGATTTTTATTTTTATTTTTTCAGGTACTTCCACAGTATTAAAGTTACTCTTATAAATCTTGACTTTGGGAATGAGTTTGCAGTAGTCACCCTTTTTCAAAAAAACAAAGGAATGACAAAGTTCCTCATTAAATGTATTGGGTGATAATAAAATGACGAGTATTGCCATCAATTTGCTTCCCTTTTTCTTTCTTTCTTGTCAGGAGGTGATGTTTACCCAGCCTAACCCCACACGTTGGTCAGGGTGTGTTTAATGGAAAGATCTTGTGGGAAGGTAGTCTGTTCACCATAATTGTCATTGTTACTGGTCTAATTAACTTTTTTTCTCTTTTTCATCTTAAATTTCGCTTCTCTGGAGCAGCAGATCTCCTTGGTTCTTGTGTTTTATTTATCATCTTCCTGTGGCATTCGTAGGGTGGACTCAATATCAGCAGTTCATCAAATAAATACCCTGATTTACCTGGAAGCAATCCTATCTGACAGTTTCGCAGATTTGTTCCACCAGGAAGGGAAGGGGTATTTCTTATTCAGGAGCTGGGTTTATGATGCAAAGAATTCCCATCATTCTACTGTAGGGACTTCGAAGGAGGAGATGAAAGAACAAGGGACCAGCTCCTAGTGTGGGTCGCTCTTGGGCTGACATGCAGGATCTTCCCTTTCACTGAGAGGAAGGGAAATTGAAAATGCCAAATCTGAGCTCCTTACTTTCTGCAGACTTGTGAGTTGCTTTATAAAATGTTTGCAACCTGGTCCCAATGCTGTGTGAAGAAAGGAGGTCATTGAAGGAGGCCCTGGCCAAGGCATGTCATCTGGTGGGTGTTTTTGTTCTGTTTGCTGTGGCTTTTAAATAAGAGTGGGTGGTGGCTTTTTCTTTTCTTTTGAGAAGTGTAGAAACAAAAGATCTTTGAATGAAGAGCTCAGACTCCATGGAGATGGAGTCTAACAATCACCGAAATCTAAACTTTTGATTTCCACAAAATGCCTCTAAACTTCTGGAATCCACATTTTTTTTTTTTTTTTTTTTTAAACTTTTTGAAGCTAGACCTGTTCCTACAGAAGGAGCATTAGAGCTGTCAGGACTGACAGCAGCTGCGTTCTGAATATCCACAGCCCTCTCCTGGGTTCCCTCGGGTGGGAGGAACTGCAGATTCTTTTCTCTACCCCCTGTGAGCCCAGCCCGCTTGGAAAATCCCTTAGCGTAGTCAAGGCACAGCTTTCTCTGGACTAGAAAATGGTTTATCTCTTTCTCATAAATAAACAGGAAACAAATTTCATGTTTCCAGTTTTCTTTCCCACTTATGGTGGGAGACTGTGCTGGCTAATTTGTAAAGAAATTCTGCCACTCTCGCTTCTCCTTATCTGCCTCACCATGAGACAGCAGAGGTGAGTGGAGTTTTTAAAATGTCTAAGCTTCTCAGGTGTGTGCTTCCTGGGAAGATGGGAAGGCCCAAGATCTGCCTCGTCCTTGAACGTTAAAGCAAGCAGGTTTATCCTCTTTTCTCAACAGGGCCTAATGATATCTAAATTAAAACTTCTCTAGTTTGTTTTATATTTTTAAATTAATTTGTGCTCATTGGAAGAAAAAAAAACTGAAAAATAAAAATAAAAGTGACTCTACAACTTTTAAAAACTTTCCCCCATGCACATATAAATGGAGATGGCAGTATTGGGTTTATGCTTATTAGTTTTCTATTGTTGCTGTGACAAATTACCACAAGTGTAGTAGTTTAAGAGAGGACACGATGCATCAACTTAGAGTGCTAGAAGCCAGAAGTTAGAAACGAGTCTCCTATGGACTAAACTGTGTGCCCTCCAAATCCGTAAGTTGAAGTCCTGACCCCCAGTGGTATAGTATTTGGAAGTAAAGCCTTTGGGAGGTAGTAAGACTGAGGTGAGGTCATGAGGGTGGAGCCCCCATGATGGGATTACTGTCCTTGTAAGAAGAGACCCCGAGAGCTTGCCCTCTCTCCCCATCACATGAGGACAGGGAGAAGGCAGCTGTTCGCAAGCCAGGAAGTAGGCTGTACCAGAAACCAACCAGGCGGCACCTTGACCATGAAATTCCAGCCTCTAGGACTATGAGGAGATCATTGCATGTTGTTGAAGCCCCCCAGTGTATGGCATTTCCTGACTGCAGCCTGAGAGGCTAGGACAGGGCTGAAGCCAAGGGCTGTGCCTCCTCCCCTGCCATTCTCCATGCTACCTGCGTCCCCTGGCTCACGGCCCCTTCCTCCCTCTTCAAAGCTGGCAGAGTAGCACCTCAAACCTCTTCTCCCTCTCCTGGAATTGTGACTATCAGCTGTCACTCTGAGCCTCCATGGTCTAAGCCATTTCCAGGTGTCGTGACATCCACCCCAACTACATCACAGGATTGTCGTAGGGATTAAATGATAGGAGGGCCACACGTGAAAGGCCATATTGGTGTGCTTGTCATGGCCACAAAGCCATGGAGTCTGATTCTGTGGCCCTGGAATGTTTGGTTTCACGTGTTCCAGCGAAGGCATTTGAACTCTTTACTCCGATTCCCTGTGGGCGGTTCTGTCCCCGTCCACAAGCATTTGCTAAGTGGTCCTCGTGTGTATTTCCTCATATACTTTCCAGTGTTCTCAGCATGTGTCAACTCCCATGTGCCATGTTCCAAAGCTCCTGCCGGGATCCATCAGCGACCAGGATCAGCGAGGCCCTACCACGGGCGTCTTCATTCAAATGATTGTGGGGTTCGCAGACAGTTGAAATGGTTCATTTCTTCAGGTCGTTTTACAGTTTGTAAAGACAGATTCTTAAGTAACCAGATATTGTGCAAGTTAGCTTGTGAAAACGGCTTTCTCCGGAGGTAAACCAAGTTCTTCGAGGCAGTGGGGCCACTGCCTGGCGTGTGACAGGCAGCAGCTAGAGGCAGGGAATTTCCACTCTGCCTTCCAGACATTTAGTGCTGGAAGAGTGACTGACGGGAGGCGGCCTGGACCTTAAGAGGTCTGTTGGACCATGAGGATGGTCAGTGAAGCAACTTGGTGTCTATTTCTGGTCCTAGAATAGTTGGATGCAGAATACTCATAAAATTGTGTGTTACTATCCTAGAGTCACATTATCCTTTGAGATAACAGTTAAATAGTAGCTAGATTCATTGGATACTTTCTGTTCTAAATACTAATTTTATAAATGTTAACTCAGTCTTTATAAGAACTATCTAAGGGTGGGTACTTCTGTCATCATACCCTCTTTACAGATGAGGAAACTGAGGTATAATAACAGTGAGTCACTGGCCCGAATTATTTGACAGTCAAGTAGTGGATTCGGGCTCCAGAACTTGTGTGCTCACCTCTGTACTGGACCATTTCTCAAGCCATCAATTTAAAAATCATTTGCAATTTTTAGAGGTGTCCTCTAAGTATACAGGGGTAAAATGACCCCAGGTCTGGGATTACTTTAAAAAATTCAACAAGTTGAAGGAAGGAAAGAAGGTCAGATCACAGTGGTAAGATCTTGATAAATGTTTACTGTAGGTGATGTTTATGGAGTCCTTATAGCAGTTCCTAACTTCCATAATAAAAATAGAAATGATTACTTGTGAATTTGGAGATTTTGAAATATTTATTATTGTTAATATCAAGAGTTTTAAAATTACCGGGATTATGCAGATCAAAGCAACTTTTCACTAAGTTATTAATGCACTTGTGACTGTGAAGTGGAAGCCCTATTTTGTGTTTTAAAACACTTTCCCTCTCGCGCCGTGGTGCGCACCTGAAATTCCAGTGGCTTGAGAGGCTGGGACCACAAGTTCAAAACCAGCCTCAGCAGCTTGGTGACGCCCTAAGCAACTTTGTGAGACCCTGTCTCAAAATAAAAAATAAAAAAGGGCTAGAGATGTGAGGTGCCCCCTAGGTTTAATCCCTGGTACCAAAAACAAACAAACAACAACAAAAAACTACTTTCCACCTAATCCCCACACGCACTGGCCGTATGCCTTATTTTTCTTTAAATCGATAAGGGTTGCCCTGCTTGCCGAATGTGTTTGATGGAATAGCTTAACATTCGAGTTAGAAGAGCTCACAAAGACAGCTCCTTCCCAGAATGTGGAAGTGGAAGCTCAGAGAATTTAAGTGATTGACCCAAGATTAAAGTGGACCTTCAAGGATTATCTGTCGCTAATCACATAACCAATTAACAGGGCAGCAAGAATTAAAATCTGGGGTTTCCGAGCTCTAGGCCTTTCCGGGTCCGTTGGAAGGAGCCTGTGCTGGTAAGGGGCCACAGCCACCCCCATGGAGACTCACTCAGCCCACACCTGAGACTCCTGCTATGTCAGCCAGGTGCCAAGGGAGATGTCTGGGATGTAAGATGAAGGCAGCCAGTCCACCCACGCTTGGGACCAGAAGGCATCATGTGAGACTTTAATTTTCCTTAGCTCAATTCTGAGGACACAGTGTGGCTTCCTAAATCCCACTCCCTTGAAGAGCCTCACATGGCTCAGCTGGTGCCCCCCCAGTGCCACCCACCCATTTATTTTCTGTTTTCTCCACATTCCTCATACAGAGCCCAGCTGTGTGACCCTCAGAGGGCATGGGTAGAAAACCATCACCACCGCACCTCCTGAGAGTGCACGCGGGGCTCCGTGGCACTCAAGTCTACTTTCTGGTAGGACAGACCAGAGTCAGGCTTTCCCAAGAGGGAGGGATGCAGATGGTCTTAGCAAAAGTGCCCAGAGTCTCCATGCCAGTGTTTATTTAGCACTGGCCTCATCTGCTCATCCGGAGAACTCCTGGAGAGCATCTCAGAGCTAAAATCTCACCACTCCACTCTGGTGGACACCCTCCCATGCCTTTGCCGGCATTCATTCCTTAAGGTCTGGAGGGTCTCAAACTCAGAGGCTTTCGGGACCCCAGCAGGTAAGACAAATGAATGAAGCTGACCCACTGGAGTGACCTGCCTGGGAGAAACAGCCTCAGTCTCATTCAGGGTTTGCCATAGCTGCCCCGGCAGAAAGCCGGGGCAGAATAGCTGGCCCTTGGCCACCTCTGACATGAAGCCACCAGGGGGGCCGGGCTCCACCCCTGGCTCAGGTGGCCTCCGCACAGCACGGCCTCAATGCTGCAGAACCTCAGCTTTCCTCATCAGTAAGAACTGGGTCTCTAAGGCCTCAAGGTGCCGCCTCCTCTGAGTCTCATCTCTGATCTGATCACGTCTCCATAGCAACCGGAACCAGCCCCAACCTGACTAACATGTTTGCAAAGTGCCCGCCAGGCCCCTGTGATCTAACTGACCTTTTAGAACGGTGTCCTTGAGGTCTTCTTTGGATGGGTATGCACATTCTGGTCAGCGTGCTGTACCCTGTAATAAGATGGACCGCACTCAACCTTGATCCTGGGGACGCCCTTGGTGTCAGAAGTTGCCTTTTCTTTTTGCCGGTTTTCTCTTCTTTCTGAAAGCAGTCATGAGCAGACGGGCTTAGAAAGGGTATTCTCTTCGTGTTGTTTCAGGGAAAATAGAGAAAGTCAAACCTCCTCCATCCCCCACAACCGAAGGCCCCAGCTTGCAGCCTGACTTAGCCCCCGAAGAGGCTGCCGGAACCCAGCGGCCCAAGAACCTGATGCAGACCCTCATGGAAGACTATGAGACACACAAATCTAAAAGGCGCGAGAGAATGGATGATAGTAGTGTAAGTGTTTCCTCCTTTCCTTTCTCTTCTCCGAGGGCGACCCTCCATGTGGCGCATGGTGTTCCAGTTCAGGCGTGGATGTGTGTGTATACAGTTGTCTCTGAATGGCTTCACGGTTCCAAAACCAGTTTTCAAATGTGTGGTTTAACATGAGCGGAGTTGGGGTTGGGTTTCTGCCTTTTCTCCCTACCACGTCCTTTTCTGGCCACGTGTAGCTTGAGCCCACTGGCAAGGCTGGGGCACGAGGTGGTTGATGTGTAGAAAGAACATGCACAGGTGGTGTAATATGGCGGAGAAGGCCGTGAGCCCCAGGAAGCTGCTTGGCCTACTCTGAACAGATTCTGTGTTTTTAGAGAACTGTGAAATGCTGCTGCTTCAAAATCCACATCGTGGGCAATCTGTATAAATGTTATGCCATATATATAATATATGATATATAATCAGTATAAATGTGCTCAAAAAGACACATGTGAACTGGGCGTGGTGTAAGCCCAGCAACTGTGGAAACTGAGGCAGGAAGATTGCAAGTTGGAAGTCATCCTCAGCAACTTAGCAAGGCCCTCAAGCAACTTAGCAACATACTGTCTCAAAATATAAATAAAAAGGACAGGGGACATTGCACAGTGGTACTGAACTGGGTTCAATAACCCAGTACCAAAAAAAAAAAGATGGGGGGGAGGGAGTGTGTTTTGGGTTGTTTCCAAGCCTACTGTGCAGTTTGGCAGAAAAGAGTCATTTTTATTAAATGACAGTTGAACATCACACAACTACCCTGCCACCCCCAACCCTCAGAACTTCGCACATGGCATTCACATGAGCTGTGAAGGAAGTCACCCACTCTGGTTTCTTTGTCCTGTAAAGACAAAGTTCCATATGGTCCCAAGAAGCCTCAAGGTTTCCCACCATCCCCGAGAAGTCTCAGGCATCAGTCTCTCAGCTCCCTTGGAAATAACAGGCATACACCGGGACCTCCTGGGCAAACTGGACAGTTTAGCAATCCAAGCTAGATGTGACCTGACACCTCCCCAGGTCACACCTAGCTTGGATTGCTAAACTGTCCAGTTTGCCCAGGAGGTCCCGGTGTATGCCTGTTGTTCCGGTATAGTGATGAATAGCACCCCTTTCACTCTTAAAAGTGCCCCACTTTGGATGATAAACTATCCAGTCACCTTGAACTTGAGTGCCATGGGGTTTACAGTAGGAAGTCCACATGAGTTTCATTTTTCATATCCTGGCAGGCTCATCCCAAGTTAAAGGATTTCAGGGGTGGAAGCCAGATACTGAATGTTGCTTTCAAAATCTATGGTGAGAAAGAAAGGAAGAAAACACAGACATGGGGACTTGTGGTCTGTTCTTTGAATTTCACTGTGGGTCGGGCCTGGCCCTCAGGGTCTGCTGAGGACATCTCTGTGGGCCTTCACTGTGGTGTTGGCAGTAGCTCCTTCCTGAGCCTGTGGGGCATTTCCTGCCCACTAAGTCTCTTTAGCCAGCCCTTCTTTGCATCCCCAGTTTTGGTACAGAGTTCACACTTAGGTGTTTTTGGTCCCCTGTGGCTGTTTTGAAGGGTGGTGTGATAAGTGTGTCTAGAACAGACATCAGCAGCTTTGGTGCAGGTTAGTTGAGTGGGTCCCTCACGTTACAGTGCGGACAGGAAAGAACAAGTAGACCCTCTTAGGGGCAACCCATTCAAATGTTTTCTAAGCACACTCTGCGTTAACTCGTGTGTGCTTATCTTGTTGGAGTGTAGATATTAGAAAAGAAACACTACACAGAAGGGAAGAGCCAGTTCTCAGTCATTTCATAGGCAGAGGGCTGAAGCCTCCTTCATACCTGCTGTGACGCTCAGGCAGCCACCTCATGAATGCCAACCAGGTTGGATCTCCCTTGGCATTAATGAATGCCAAAGGGAAAGTCTGGAGTCAACATTTTAATATTCTGATTGCTCTTCCCTTACACAGGGACAAGGCAGCTTTCTTCTCTATTTTTTTTTCCCCTGTGGTGCTGGGGATTGAACCCAGGGCCTTGTGCACACAAGGCAAGCACTCTACCGACTGAGCTATATTCCCAGTCCTTCCTGTCTCTTCTTTGCCCAAGTAAATCAACACATCAGATAAGGAAGAAATCTACTAACTAATCAAGACGTTGCTATTGCCAGGTCTTGGATTAAGGCCCCGTGTTTTGAAATAGAATTGACATTACAATTGAACCAAGAGTGTTTTTGAAAATTCTTAAGAACAGGACAAAATTAATCCAATCCAATGTCTCCTTTTTTCAGAGATTCAATCTTAAAAAAAAATACACACGCACTCTCAAGATTGCTTCTAAAGCAATTACATGATTTTCAGCCAGACTAAATTTCAGAGCCACCTCTTAGCCTGTCTTCTAGCTAAGACAGTTTAGGGGATCTTTCCTATTATATCTCTATCAGTCACTAGAAAATGTGTTGAAGTTTGCCTGTAGGAAGGAACAAACTTCGTTTTCCCCCTGGCTGATGTGTGGCCCCTTCTCCATTTTACTTTAATTGTCTCTTATATGAGAAGGATAATAACAGAGAGCAGGTGGGTTGCTTGGAAGCTGGCTTCCCTATCCCTAGAAGCTAAGGGCAGTTCTTCTAAAGGTAAACTAATTCTGTTCTGCTCCATGCTCATACACTGTTAGCAGGGCAAAATGGCTTTGTAGATTCTGCACCTTCTAAGAACCTCACATGGCTCACTCTGGTGTCCCCAGTGTCAACCAGTGCAGGACAGCATCAGCCTTGGCACCTCACCAGCCAACATTTCCTCCCAACGAGCCCTTCTTGTTGGGCAGCATTTCTGCTTGCTCTTTCAGAAATTAGAAACCCTGTTTTAAGGATCCTGTGGATTCTCCCCTAGGATCAAAACCCAAGCCTAGAAAGTAGCAGGTTGTTTATATATTGAATAAAAAGAATTCTTACTTGCTGTGCTTCCCAAGGAGAACACAGACCTCAAAACAAAAAAAACAAAAAACAAAACAAAAAAAAAAATGACAGGTAACTGGGATGTGTCCATGGTGAGACACGACAGACACATTGATATTAATAAGCGTGATGGACAGAAGAAAGAGAAGGAGCCCGCATGAACCAGGCCTGCAGTTTTCCTGAGAGAACTGAGAAAAACTGGTCCTTGCCATTAAAACAGGTCCAGTGTCCCCCTAATCACATCAGAGCAGTGACAGTGTGTGGAGCTGTCCATAGCACAGGCCCTGCTCTCTCCAGTTTTCCCAGTTATGAAAAAGTACACAGGACAGGCCAGGAGGCCCCTGACTCAGGGAATCTATTCCTTTTGCAGTTGTCCAGTGAAAAAGGTCAGTGACACAGGAACATTTCCCAAAATGCTGTCCCCAGAGGGCCACACTTAATGTTGAGCAAGGCGCTCCCTTTGTGGTCAAAGTCCTTGCCACCTGGACGGGCTTCCTTGTTCTGCGTGAACTCCAGTGGATGTCTCTATGCTTAAGGCCTCAGCCCACTCATTAGTGGAGTCCTTGGCTAATTTTTTGAGGAAGGAGGTTTGCTATGGCCGCCCCCACACCCAGGGCTGTCTACCAGCTGACACAGGGCCTTTCTATGTTTTAGAAAAAGACCCTGTTTCCTCTGAGAGGCCACCGCCCCACCTTCACCCCCTTTAATAATTCACTCCTTTAACTTGGTAATTTTGCAGTGCACTCAGATGTAGCCATCCTACTTTAATTGGGTTTCTGTTATCTGGAATTGCTATCTTATTGGAAATGCCCCCTTACATGGGTCTGACGCCATCTCTGGTCAGTCATGCAACTCATAATGGACTGCTGAGTCATAGTCTCCTCAAGGGCTTCTTGGTGCCTTGCAGAGGAGCCATCTGGAGAAGACCATGCCCACTGTAGATCTGGAGGGCACAAATGATGAGCTGTTTGGGTTGCTTTCCTTCAGGCCTCAAGAAGCCCTTGAGGAAACTGATTCATGAGTCCATTATGAGTTGCATGACTGCATTTAGATAAACAGTATTTCTTCTGGCCATTTGTGCCCACAACCTGACCTGAGCCTAGGAAGATGAAGATGAGGACTCATTGAGTCATTGGTGCTCCTGAACACGTTGGTAGATTTCTCCCCCTTTTCCAGATGAAGGGAGGCTGGCCTGATCCAGCTCATAGCCTCCTGTGTGCTCAGTCTCATCTTTACCTCTAACATAGGATCTACAGGAAAGTCCTCCCTCCCTTCCCCACCCTCCCTCCCTCCCCTCTCCCTGACACTGTTACTGAAAGGTCTTCCAACCACCCTTGCCTGTCTCTGAATAAGAGAAAGGCTCCTCAGTTCCCTGGGCTATTTGACATAGCCCAACTGGGGGCTGGCACTTCCTGCGTCTCAGGAATTCCTGTCTCACATTTCCCTCTAGATGAGGACACACACTGAGAGATGTGACCATACTGTCACAAGTGGGTGAAGGAAGCCCATCTGCCCCAGTTCCCTGTCCTTCCTCAGGCTGTAGAGGAAGCCCAACCACAACCCAGGACACTTTCTGTTGCCCATCTCTTTCTTGGGCTCTCACACCACAGGGAAGGTACAAAGGAGAGGAGAGCTCAAAACTCCACCTCCCAAGCATTAGCCTGATCACTTCAGAACTGTAATTTTTAAGCATTACATGTAAGAAACAGTTGATGCTCACACACATGAGCCCATAGACTCAGGTGTACTAGGTGTACTAAGTCTATGAGTACCGGTACCCCAAACCAGTCAACTCCTCAGATGCAAGGTCATTGTAAATCAGGGTCATTGTCACAGTTTTGGAAGGGGCTGTCCCACATTGGTCCTTTAGACCAATAGTTGGATCCCATAGTTGGATCTACACCCCCTACCCCTCTGTGGGTTCTTACAGAGGACTTTTAGTCTTCTTTAAAAACTAAGATTATTTTAGTATCGTAGTGCTCATATTAATGCTAAGTAATCATCCTAACTGATTATCCAAGGAGCACCCCATTCCAGGGATCTTATGCAGACCTCCAGGGTTCTGCTGAGGGTGGCCATGTATGTGGTCACCCATGGCAGTGCCCTCCTCAGATCAGTTAAGAGAATCTGTCTCCACACAAATAAACTCCAACCAGCTTCTGTCTATGATTAGGGTCGTTGCTTGAGTCAACCTCAAGGTTCAGAGAAGCCTCCAGGAGGAGTCTGGAGTCTGGCTCCAGAGTCTGGCAAATCCAAAA
Source organism: Sciurus vulgaris (assembly GCF_902686455.1). NCBI lineage: Eukaryota > Metazoa > Chordata > Mammalia > Rodentia > Sciuridae > Sciurus > Sciurus vulgaris. Next base: position 67,230,126 of record NC_136476.1, read on the forward strand.
TGGCTGCCCAGGGCCTTGCGGGCAGCCCCCAGAGGAGAAGGAATCCTGTTAATTCAAAGTGCGGAAAGCGAAGGCAACATCTTGAATTAACAAAGCGCGGCTTATCTGATATTTTTATTAAAGGATAACAGGGTATCTACTTGCTCCAAGAGATACAGACTCTGAAATAAACCAATATCAGATGAAGCCAGTCTTGGTGTGGGTACGTGATGGCCTCCTGAAGTGACTTCCCCTCCTGCCGTCCCTGGCGTGGTACGGGTTCCCAGCCGGGGAGTGTTCTGTGAGTGTGTCTGCTGTGTACTAACCCTGGTCTTTTCCCTTTCTGCCAGTACACCTCTAAGTTACTGTCTTGCAAGGTGACCTCTGAGGTACTTTTCAACTTGTCTGTCTTGGTCTCAGTGCATGCTCGATCCAGGTGCATGCTGTTGTGGTTTGCCGTTTCCTGGTGTGTTAAATGAGAATGGCAAGAAATGGCTTGTCTCCACGTGGATTTCCTCCTGCCACTTCTGAACTGGGGGACTGCCTCACAGCGCCGGAGTCCATGCTGCGATGATTCGCCGTGCTGTGCTGTGCTGTGCTGTGCTGTGCACTGTGGTGGGACTGGAGAAGACGGTGCCCGCCCATGGACCTGGAAGACATTGGAACTAGAGGGTGCAACGGATGGGCTGCTTGGCTTCTTTCAGTTTCCTTAGGCATTCGTAGCAAATCCATTCTGGTCTGGTTAGAAAATAATGCAAGTCACGCGGGTTGAGCTGTTGATTCCAACGGGTCCTTCTAACCTCAACACAAATCCGGAAATCTCCTCCATTCCATGGATTTAGGATGAGTTATTCCAAATCTGAATCATCCCCATCCTCCCATCCTTCCAGTCTTTAAACTTATATTTTTGTTTTGGAAGCTTTTCTTTAAAACATTGACCTCCTCAAAGGTGGCCTCCTTTCCCCTCCAGCTTCCACAGATTTCATCAATATGTGCGCTATGAGAAAGCACAACGTTTTTCTTTTGTTAGTTTTTAAATTTTTCCATATTTTTCTTTGTCGTTATGAGGAAGCACAGTATTTTCATATTTTTATTTCTGTACTATTTTTTATTTTAAAGGAAGTATTTCAAATATACAGAATTATAGAACGAGATCTATAATTCTATCTATCTCACCGGATCACAGCTTATTAAGGCTCTACCAGGTGCCAGGCACTGTTCTGTGTATCAGCAAAACAAAGTTCCTGATGTCATGTAGCTGGCACACAAAGTCCCTAATCATAAAATGTAATAAGATAAGAAAACCCACTTCTCCAGCTTTGCTCATTCTTATGTCATAGTGTTTGCTTAATGTTTTTGAAAGAAGTTAAGGTCGCAAATACAACTCAAGCCCTCTTGGTTCCTCTCCCAGGTCCGATTGCTCAGTCTCTGTCACACCTTTTCTCTCCTGGGAGGTACCTGTTTTGGGCACTGGTGTTCATTTCCATGCATGCCTTTATACTACATATGTATGTCCACCTAAACAGTGTCCTATTTTTTGCATGTTTTTGGACTGGCTGTATGTGGTAAGTCACACTGTGGTAGCTTCTGCTGCTGACTCTTCTATCTGCATTGGTTTTAGATATGCCCGTGTTAATACCTGTGGCTCTAGCACATTGGGTTTAACTGCTGTATAGTATTCCATTGAATGAATATATCACTATTTATTCACTCTCATATTGATGGAAATGCAGGTTGTTTCCAGTTTTGGTTTTTGTTTGGCATTATAAACAATGCTTTGCAGAATGTTATTACATGTCACTCTACGCACCTGTGGAACAATTATTCTAGTAGGAGAACTGGGTACAAGGCTCTACGTACTTGCATTCTCTAAATATTGCAAATCACTCTTCAAATCACTTGGGCCAAACCTATGGCATTACATGTGTGTATATATTTATATACATGTACATACATGTATGTGTGTGTATATATATATATATATATATATATCTCATTATTAGTAAAATGATTATGTTTAACTATAGATTTGGGCTGTCAATTATTTGCAATTTTTGTTCATAACAAAAAGAATGCTGAGAATACCATTCCATGTTCCTTCCTCATTGTGCAGTTGTGATTCTTACTTAGGGAATGGCAATTTAGAACTTAGCCCCTAACCTCATCTCCTATTTCAGTCAGTATAGTTTAGAACACTGAAAATCCGGTCAGATATAGCCAAAGAAGATAGAATGGGACCCAGTATAATTTTTATTGAAAAGAAAATAAGAAGAAAATCTATTAATATAATTGGGGCAACTCATTAGCATATCTTTTACTTCACCTCCTCCCCCAAAAGAAAATTGTCTATGCTGATTGCTATTGAAGTTAAGCAGTGTGCTACACAACACAAAGACAAAAATAATATTGGAGGATTGCTCAGAGAGAATTGATTTTCCCCCCATCATCCTGAATTTTAATTAATTTTTGGGAAAACAACTTAAACCAGGTCTTGTTATTCTTTTATATTTGTTAGTTTTTAGTTTGTATATTTTCTTCTCTTCATTTCCGTGGAGTGTGTTTGTTGCTCTTTTCCAATGCTTCTCCCTCCAGGTTCTCACAACCACATAACTTGGTGGCTTTGAGCATCAGCTCTGCACCCAGAGTTTGCTGGTTCAAAATTTGGCTTTTCCTCCAACTGACCGGGCAAAACTGGGCAAGTTACTTAACCTCCCTGTGCTTCAGTCTCCTCATGTAAAATGGCAGCCGTGATGGCATGAATCTCATAGAATTGTCCTGAGGATTAGAACAGTAACTGGTTTCCAGTACTTGTTGCTTGTGATGTAAGTGTGTATGATGAGTACAGTCCTAGAGAGACATGTGCTTTTAGCCCAGAAAAGAAAGGCATGGACTTTAGTTAATAGGCAGTAATCGAAGTAATAGCACTAAATTTGCTAGAGATTTACACACATGTACACATGTGTACATATACACACGTACATCTGAATTTTAATTAAGAAGCAAGTGCTCATCCATACCTTCCCTAAGAGCTTGGCTTTCGAATCTTCAAAGACCAATTGTAGGATGGCTTTACTCCAACACAGTCCTGGATCATAAGCCCTATGAACCCAAAGATAGCTTTATGCTGAGGCCACAACTATTTCATTGGCATTTCGTTTATTGTCTTGTCTATGCTATTAACAGGGAATTTAGATTTCATCAGAAAGTCAGATCATGCCAAGTGGTCATAAGCATTAAGAGAAATGAATTAACAATGGAGCACTCATTACTGATGTAAGTTTGGGCTCTTGACCAGTAAGGTGTTCAAACCTAAATTCTGCTAAATGTTCCCATAATTAGGAGTATTATTTTTCTGCCCATCACTTTTTTCTTTTTCCCTTTTAACTAAGCTCCATGAGGAAAGGAACTGTTCTGTCCCCAATATGCAACACACTGCCTGACGACTGGTAGGATCTCAGTAAATACCTGTAAGGTGGATGGGCAGACAGATGATAGCATGAGTTCCTGAAGAATACAGCAAGCCTAATCTGCTCAAGCTGATGGAGTATTAAACTAGGGTTTAAATGACAAGACAGGAACCTCTGAAAAGGCTGGGGACTCTTCTGATTTATTTCCAGCTTGTGTGTAAACCTCTCAGCTTGTATGGCAGTCGAAAGGCAAACAGTTGACCATTTTACACAACACAGAGTTCCTTATACAGATGCTTTGTGTTACATTCCACTTTGTCGTTTGCAAATCCTTTCACATGATGTAGACAGTTATTGTTTGAGAACTTGCTGTTCACATGGAACTATGCTAAAATGCCTTTCACACATTGCCTCATTCAGACCTCAGGTCGACTGTGGGCTTGATGATTTCTATTTTACATGGGGACACTGAGGTACAAGGGTGACTTTTCAAGGTCACACAGTCACTAGGATTTAAACCTAGACCTGCCTGGGCTCCAGAGTCCACCATGGCCTCCTGAGAAAGCCTGCAAAGTAGCACAGATGCAGTTCCCATTTTATGGATAAACAAATTCGAAATAACAAGATGAACACCAATGAACAAAACTGGGAACAGGGCCCAGGTCTCGCAGGTCCAGTCCAGTTCTGTTTCAGTTCCATGTGATCACATGTTGGCCAGAAAAATGCACTACTTAGACTCTACCAGGTCTGGAAGTATTATTTCCTCTAATTTCTTTTTCTTAGATATTAATAAATGGGATACTTTATGACATGGCTTTTGTGCCTAACAGCACATCATTCATTCAGCAGAATGAATGCTGAATGAGTGCATCCCACCTCTCCCTGCTGGGGGGACTTGGGAGGGCTTTGCAGAGGAAAGCACATCAAAGCTCCAGCTAGTTCATACATTTGACAAAGACGCAGAGAAGCAGGTTGAGATGGACCCCCAGATCTTAGGTCTACCCAGAATCTGATTATGCCTGTTCTCCCAGCCCTGCCTGTAACCCGTATCTCCCTGCTTCTCTGGAGTTGCCAACATCAGTGTCCCTTGCCTAAATAATTATTTTTAGAATAATCAAGCCTTCATTGCAGTTTGGAAAACCGACCAGTATTGGCTCTACTTTACCTTTTTTTTTTTAAATCAGAAACTCTGCACCCTAAGCTAATGCGAGAGTAATTGACTGGCACAATTGGGTTTGCTTTTACTTGCTTTTACAACCTATGTGTTGGCCATCTAATGCCATTTTTCTGAACCTCATCTTAATCAGAATAGAGCTAGAACATTTTGGCTAAAGTCTTCCACTCGGGAATTTACAGATTATGCTAGTGAACAGGAAGGAAGGAGGACCCACCTCAGTAGTGGCAAGTACTTGTCCTTGATGTTGTCACCTTTGATTTTTATTAGTACACCTGGTCCTGAAGTTTCATCAAAATGCTGAGATTGCTTTTTATTGACCCAACAAGCTATATTTTTCACTTCCTGACTCTTTGTATTTAATTATGCCAGAGTAGATTGTTGTGATAATAGATATGATCCCAGCTTACATAGATCCACAAAGCTGGGCTTGAATCCACACTGGTCCAATAGTTAGGAATTACTTTCTGATCTGTTTGTTTAGGAAGAGACTTAAGAGGATCTGTCCTTGTGCTGTCCAATATGATAGTCACTAGCCAACGGGGCTATTCAGGCTTAAGTAAGTTAAAATTAAATATTTAGTTTCTCAGCCATGTGTCTCAAGTGCTTGTTAGCCGTGTGCGCACAGTGGCCACCATGTTGAATGGCGCAGTTCCAGTCTCTCCTCCCTGTCCTCTCTACCCCTAGCAGTACCAGATATTTCATTGCTTTCCATTCATGTTGACACTGTTGATGGAGAGAATGGAGGAGAGAATAAGAAGTTGGTTTGTGTACATAAATAGCATCCATGAATCCTGAGTAATTTTTTTCCCTTTTCCTTTAGGTCCTTGAGGCCACACGAGTTAATCGAAGGAAGAGTGCATTGGCCTTGCGCTGGGAGGCAGGGATCTATGCCAACCAGGAGGAAGAAGACAATGAATAAACTTCCTTCAGCCCAGGAAACTTCTTTGGTGCTTGGGATACCAAGAAACCAAGAAATGATCACATCGAAGCATTTTGATGGACTATTTATTAGAGTGCATACAGACTCAGCAATCCTTATGTAGACCAGAAACTGCAACACACACTGATGAAGAATAAAATGAAAAGGAAGTCCACCCATCAAATTCTGAGACCCAGGAGTCAGAAGAGCTTTGTGACTCAAAGAAGCCTCTGGATTTGGAGCAGTCCACAATGGATCCAAAAGACAAAGACATTACAAGCAAATCAACATATGTGCCGAGGGCAGAACTCTGACCAGCCTTGGCGGGTGATGAGGACGGACTGTGATGATAAGGCCATTAGCCAGCAGTAGGGCCCAGGCTGGTGCCATCTGTGGGGCCCAGGGTATTTCTCTGCTCTGGCTTCCCACCCCTTGCTCACAGCATCCAAGGTGTTGGGCTGACGCCATTTTCTCCAGCAGCCATACTACGAATGGTATTTCTCTCTGTAGTTGCCCCAAAGAGGCAGTTATGATAATATTTCTCTTATATTTAATTGTTTTTAATTGGGAGCAATTAATGATTGCAATGCATAAAATCCATATTTTTAAGACAATAATATATCTTCATGTTGCAGATGCAATCTCTTCTACACTAGGAGGTTGAGGAAGGTGGGGGAGAAAGCCAAACCAAATGGGTTATTTTAGCTTTAGGATCTCGTCTGCTTATACTCTTGACTGATCTGTAGTTTAGAAGAACACATTTTCACAATTACGTTTCTTCACATGGAAACTATATTTAGTGGTCAACAACTATTTTTATGATGGGATAGGGGACTTTAAACGAATAAAATCTGTACACATTGAACAGCTTGGTTCAAGATGGTAGGGGTATTTTTAGATGGCAATAATTGAAAAAATAAAAAAAGGGCAAACTCTGCCTTAGAGAGGTAGATGGCAAGAAATAAAAAGTGTTTATAACTATTTTGTATTATACAGTGAGCCTTAGAAGTAGTAGGAAGAAGGAAGGAATGTTTGGGGTCAATAGAAAGAATACATTCAAGTCACTGAAGATAGGGAGAGAAAGAGGGAGGAGGGAGAGTGAGAAGAGAAGGAATTGAAAGATTATTTTTTGGCCAAGTGCTTTTCAGGATGATAAAGAGAAAAATATAGAATAGGAATTTAAGTGCAGGCTTGGAATCAGCTACAAATCCTAAAGATGATGGGGTGTGCGTGTGTGTACACCTTTGTGTGTTTGTGTAATGAGTGTATGTTCACGAGTGTGTGTGTGTGTGTGTGTGTGTGTGTGTGTGTGTGTGTTAAAATTTGATTGATCACGACACCTGGGTGTACAGTTATTTCCTCCAAAGCTGTTTGCCAGCGTCAGGAGTGAGTGAGAATTTCTTTTTTATGAAAAGGGATATAAAGGCACCGAGCTGATGCAGTATTTGTAATATTAAATTGACCTAACATGGTATTTGCATGAATCACAATTGCAGAGTTTTGAGTAGTTTTGTAATTTGACATTTAGGAACATATCCTATTTATTCTCATGCTTTGGATTCATGCTTAGTATACTCTAGAGGATGCCAGCTTTACTCTTTCTGTCATTTAAAGCAATATGATAAGGGCATTCAATAACTGGGCGCCCTAAATTTCTGGATGAGAAAAATGTTCTATTTCTGACCATGAGAAAATAACCAGCCTTCATTACTTTTCCTTTTGTTTTAAAACTTTTTTTTTAAAAAGCAATAATTAAATTAGATCTCATTAAAATTCTTTTTTGTTTTTATATTGTTATGTCATAAGCTCTACTATGTTTTTCTAATAAGTAGCGATTCCTCAAAACTCGTATGTAGTATTACACACATTATCTTTGCTTTTTATCTTTGCTAGTGTTGACTTTGAGGGAAAGTTTATTCACAAATGATGGGCACAAAGTAAAAAGATGGACCTGTCCAATAACCCCCAGAAATCCTTTGAAACTGCCTGGGGAACCTGCCATTTGCAGCCAGATTCTGCAGATTGAAGCCAATATTGCACTGTGGGCAGTTGGCACCATCTTGGGAAGGTCCATTCTCCTGAACGTTCAGCCAGGTGCTGGCCACTGGGACACAGAACAAATAAGACCCCTGCTGCTAGGAGTTTTCTAGTGGGAGAGGCTGGTGTGGAGCCAGGCTCTCCCAGGAAAGTGACATCCGTGCTAGATCAGAAGTCCTGCCACGTGGAATGGGAGCGTCCAGGAAGGAGGACCGCCATTGTCTAAGAATTTCCAGCTGGAGGCCCCAGATTTCTGGGCTGAGGTCCAAATGATGAGGGGTGTTCCCAAGGGAGACCCGTGGAGAGGAGCAGAGGAGGCAGCAGCACCAGTGGCCCCAAGCACAGTGGCAGTCAGGATGACGAGAGTAGGCTGCTTCTATGGGTTGCTCAGAAAATACACCATGCTTCATGCTTTGGGACAGACGTGGATCTCCCAGAGAGCACAGACATGGTGCAGACTGACACCCCCTTTTTTCACAAGAGGAAACCTTCCTCACCACTTACCTTACACTTTTGTTCCGTCTGGAAGGGAATCTCGTACCCATGTGACCGCTGCAGTGGAGAAGAGCTGGCATCTGGGAGGACCGCTCAGGAAGCCACACAGTTCACGGAATGGCTTTCAAGGCAGACCTGATTCAACAAGAAGCACTGATTGCCTGTGGAATAAGACAGCTCTAGAGCTGGGCTCCCTGGGGCCACGCTCCATGGGTAGACGAGGGAATAGATGCAATTTCTGTGATTCTTCCCCGAGGCATGGAGCTGTTTTTACTATGGCCCCTACATCTCCAACTTTTGCTAGTTCCCCCAAATTGCCTTCCGGATAACTGCTGTTTCTTTGCTGTGCTCACTGACAATCCCATTACATTCCTATTAAAATGTAAATTACGGTTCCCTGGGGAGAGCCAGGTTTTCTCAGTGCTCTTGATATTTTTATTCATTCGAGAAGCATTCCTCCTCACCCCCACCCCACGCGCGCTTGCGCCTTGGACACAGCACTGTGCTAGGCTCTGGGATCCCACATGAACCGGTGTAACTTCCCCAAGATGGAACAGACCCCCAAGAAAAGTCATTCCTGCCTAATACATTGGGAGCAGGCCTCTGAGGCTTGGGCCCACCCTCAAATAGCGCGCAAGCTTGTTAATGTCAACATAACAAGTGTTTAGATTCTGCACATGTTAGAGCCTTCCCGAAAATATTCCCTGCTGCAGTGTTTATAGATGTAGTTTCTTCTGGAGCCGATTAACTACTGACACGCCTTGGTTCTCTCATCCAGAAATTATGGAAACAGGGTCTGTCAGTGACAGAGGTCGGGTTGAGTTCTACTTGGATTACAATGCAATTACCCATGCATGCTGCCCACCCTAGGCAATAACATAGAAGCAGTATATAGATCAGTGTCCTCAAACACACGTACACACACACGCGCATACACACACACACATACATATAACAAGGAACACTACAGCAGTGTTGACTCTTGTCGCTGAAGACATTTTTTTTCCAACTGAAGAATGGATTTAATTAAACTATTGAAAAAAAAATAGCCTTTTAAGTATTAGAGATGGTGACTATATCCAGTTTTAGTTATAGAACCAATTTCCTGAATTTTTAGCATTCAATGACCTGCCAATTTTGATTTTGTGTTGCTCTTTATCCAAATGACATTCTCTTTCTTTTTTTTTTTTTTGTTATTGGAGGAGGGAAAAAAGCAGCAATACTGTGTTTGAAAATTATACTCTGTATCTGGCTTTCCTGTGTATGTTAACCACTTCAATGTTATTATCCTGCTTTGGTTTTATAGTGATTGTGAGGCATTCAATGCAAGTATACAGTTATTTTCTCATTAAAAACCCAATGTGTGTTGTGTTTTTATAAAAGATGGCTACTTGTTTAACTGAGGGGAGGTTGGAAGACTGGCCTAATCTTGAGTGGCATGCCAGTGCCCTCGGCCCCCGCCTCTGTGGTGCAGCATCTGTTTCTTCATGTTCAGGACAAGGGAAGTAAAATCCTAGTTGGTGGAAGGCCACTATAACAGACTGTCCCCAAAGCCCCTTCTCAATATACATGGTGATCTGTGGCATCCACAGATTTTGGCAACCCCTGGAACAAATCCCCACGGACACCAAGGGATCACTGTGTTTCTTTTTTCTTTCTTTCTTTTTTCTCAATGCTGGGGATGAGCCCAGAAGCACCCTACCACCAAGCAACACCCCAGCCCTTTTTATTTTTTACTTTGAAACAGGGTCTCACTAAGTCGCTGAAGCTGGCCTTGAACTTGTGATCCTCCTGCCTCCATTGGGATTCTGTAATCCCACCGGGCCGGGCCACTGTACCTCTTGTAAGAACCTCATGGGGTATGCTGTTTTGGTTTCCATTTTTCACGTGAGGAAACTGAGGCTCTGGGAGGTTAGTTTGTTGATGCGATGCAGCTCATCGATGGTAGCCCTCAACTTTGAACCCTGGCATCCTGACTGGAGTGTTGCTCTTAACCGCTCCTCCCATAGAAGCGCACACTGGCACCTTCACACCGGAAGCCAAGCAGACCTGCGTGAGGTCTGGGTGGGCTGGCCGTGTCCGCTCCCCTGCGCCCTCCAGGCTCAGGTGTGAAAGGAGGAGAGGAGAGGAGTGTGAGTGGGAGCAGCAGAGAAGTTTCTTCCTTTGAATGAACTTTCTCTGGGCCCCTCTCTTTGGGATCATGTTTCCCTGGAGCTGATGAAAGAAGATGGGCCTGGCATCCCCTCTGTTGCCAAAGAGGAATCAGAAGTGATTGTGGATACGGTGACGGAACTGCGTCACATTGTGGTGATGGTTGTATAACTCCAATTCAACTAAAAATCATTGAATAGTATATTCGAAATAGGCAAATTGTATTATGCAAATTATACCACGATAAAGCTCCAGCCAAAAAAGAGTAGGGGCTCAGGGGAGGGGGAGGAGTAGGGAAATAAAGGAACGCAGAGTAAGAGTTCCAGGTAAAGGGCCAAGGAGGCACATGCCTTTAATTGGAAAAGAAAAAAAAAATGATTCATGTCAACAGTTCTTGGCCGCCAGTCGACCCACTTATAAGGAAGAAAGCTTCTCTGTAGGATGCCCTCCGGGAACCAGGGGCAGCGAGCTGTGGTTGTTGTGGATTTGATCCCAGATTTGGGGGCCTTAGGCAGAGCTGGGGTCAGTCAAGGAACACAGGACTGAGACTTGGTGGTTGGAGGCACTGGGTGCTCAGACTGTGACAGGCCAGTTTCCTCAACTGGTGGAGAAGGGACATGGAGTCTGGATGGCCTGGATGCAGGTCTGGGATTCTGACGGAGCAGGCTCCAACCACAACCCTCCCATCTCGAGGCATCAAGCCCTCACTAGGCCAAGGGCAGGTACAAAAGCTTGTGGGCCTGAGATGACAGCATCCGTGGGAAGGGTCGCGGTCTGTGTGCATTACCGCAGGTTCACCTCTGCCTGTTCTGATGGGGGCAAGATGACTATCATCATGGTACAGGTAAGGTGATGAGGTTGCCTTGGAGTGTCCCCCATTTTAATTATCTGATTCCTAGGTGATTACACCCCTCCTTGTGCAGAAACCAGAATTTGGAATTGGGCTGCTGGGGACACAGAGAACACAGGGAACTGAAAAGGAGAACTTGGAAGGTTCTAAATGGACAAGATGACACCAAAGGAAAGAACAGGGTCCCAGGAAGTCCCTGGTGATGGCACTCTGGTGATTTCTAAAAGCATCCTGCCTTCTCTGGGAAGAGGAATGTTTGCACAGTGCAGATTCATACTGGCAAGAAAAAGTGATCTCAATGCCCATTAACTGTGATGGGAGAGTTCTTCAAACTGCTAAGTCCACAGAGGGCAGACTCTGAACTACTGGAATAAAATTGCAAATCTCTATTTTTTTTTTCTCTGCCCATCCACTTCTAGAACATTTTGACTCTTCAGTGGTTGGTCTCCAGTAGGTAACATCGATGTGCCTGTTGTGGGCACTGGTACTCAAATTTGAGTGAGGCCTGTGTCATCTGGAAGGTTCGTCACACTCAATGGTGCCCTTCCCTTGAACTTCTGATTCAGTGGGTCTGAAGAACAGCCTAAGAATTCTCAACCTAATTCTGTGGAGATGCTGGTCCCACTGGCCCAGAGAACTCATTTGGGAATCACTGGTCCAGAGCAATCCATAAGATATGAATAGGTCTGGTCCTACCACTTAGGTCTGAAAACTAGAGGATGAGGTTGGTGGAGAGGTGACTGGTGGGAGAGTTGCTTGCCCAGCATGCATGAGGCCCTGGGTTCAATCCCTAGCACTGCAAAAAAATAAAAGCAAAAAAAAAACAAAAACAAAAAAACAAAAAAACTGGGAAATAGATTCATGATTTATAAGCTGCAGATGGCAGATGAATATGGTTCTGGGTGTTTGCAATATTTGCTATTTGCAGAGAGCTTTTGTGCACTTGCTCAACACATCAACTCACCACTTAAGATTCTCCCCTGACCCAGGTTAAGCAGATCAAGAAAAAAATGGGAAAGAGAATAAAATCTACGTCTGTTCAGAGTTTAATTTCAGGTCAAGATCAAGGGATTCATTTGACCATCAGAAGCTTTTATTGTGCAGAGTGACTGCAAAAACATAAGTTTGGACTTAACATAAGGATTCAATAACAAGTTTTGAGACTGAGGCCTGAGATCTCATGCTTGACTCCTTATTTAACTTTGGCACCTGTCTTTCACGCTCTCCAGGTGAAGTATGTTTTCTTTCATTACCAGGTTTGGTGGTCAGCAAGAGGGCTTCGGGGCAGCTACCCCTTCTACCCTTCATTGGTTAAGTTAGGAACTGCCTGGTGGACCAACTAAGCAGTGACAGCAATAGCCCCCAGCAGACAGTGACCTTTGTTTTTGAGATCTGCAGAACTGGAAAGCATCTCTTGATTAGGCCATTTGGATCAGAGGTGCAGCATCTGACAAATTTCCATGTGTGAGAAGGTGCCCGCCAGTCTGCCATCACCCATCTCCTATTTAAACCACCCCTGCAAGATGGTTCTTTAGGAAAGAGAATCCCTGACATCTTCCACTTAGCTTAACTTAATAAAATTCTTTCTCTGCCACCACTGGGCCTCTTGACAGATTGACTTCCACGGTGCAGCATGCATACTGAGCCTGTGCAAAGTAACAACCTATCTGAATGTCCCAGATAGTCTCAAATTTCCTCTCACTTTTGGACCCATATAATTATATATTTTTCCAGACATAGAGTGAGGCTTCCATGTGATGTTTAGTAAAAGCCAGAGAGATTTCAGAACTCGTTGGTAGAGGGTCACAAGGTCCAGGAACTTGCAAGGAGAACTGTATGAAGGAATTCTCAAGATGAGGGTGAAGGCTACAAGCACCTTCACCTGTAAGGGCAAGTTTGCTGTTCCTGAAACAATTTTCAATTGACTTCAAGATGCCCACCTTTGCCTGTGAGTATGAAATGAAATGTGGCCACAAGGTGGCAGGGCTCTCTTAGGTAAAAGCAGCTTCCATGGTCCTGGGTCCTCTGTGGGAGTTTAGGACTCTTTCATGGTCCTGGGCCCTCCGAAGGAGTTCAGGACGTTTTCACCTTCCACTAGACAGGAATCCATGGAGATCTACACTGAGAGTCTCTCAAACACTGCAGTAAAACCACCATATGTACAATCCTACCTGTGAGTCAAGTGTGGCACTTCACTTACATTTCAATGGAAAGCTGACCATTGTGGCCAGATGTCAGGGGACACCTGCATGTTTCTACCAATAAGAGCTCTCAGTTCTTAAGGGCCAGCTCTTTACAAGGCTCTGTGATGAGCAGTTGGCATGGGTCATTTAACTCCTTGTTAAATGAAGAGACTCCTGCACAGAGAATTTGAATAATTTGCTCCAGGTGACAGAGCCAGTGATGAAAAGTGGATTCAAAGCCAGATATCTGCACCAAAGCCTGTGTTCTGCTCTCTGCACTCCCACGCTTTCCTTCTTGTCCATTTGATTCAATAGCAAACTATCCTCCAAACCTGGACCTGCAGTGCTTTGTCCCAGGCCAGTGAAGTCCATCTTCAACACAGACCAGCACCCAAAAGTCAGGTGGTACTACTGATCGATGGAAATGGGGCCATGTACATCGAACAACTAAGACATGGGGATGCAGGTGGGATGCCCACTGTGGCTGCTCAAATCAGCCACCATACCCAAGAGCCAATGCACTAAAATTCTGGCTCTTTCTAGTTGCTTCCCCAAGAGCATACAGGCTTGGGTCTGCCTTCTAAGTTATCAGAGATGCCTACTCAGTTGTGAAAATATTCTGATCTGCCACAAAAATAATCCCAGCTCACTAAACTACAGTATCTGTTGTGTGTGTGTGTGCATACACACACACACACACACACACACACACACACACACTTTACAAAATCATCCCAGTTCTAGATGCCCCTTTCTGTACTGGATAGAGCAAAGCTAGATGGTGAACCAAGAGGCACAATAAATAATTTAGTGCCTGGAAAAAGCAGAAGTTTCTCTCTCACATTACAGTCCAAGGGGAGCATCTGAGGTCTGAGTTTCAAGCACTCATTTAGAGACTTCAGCTCTCCACCCTGTTACTGTCACCTGCAAGACCTTGCTGTCATGAGCATGGTTCAATTTCCTATACCTTAGGAGATGATAAGGTATGATAAGCCATTTTACTAAAACATAATGGCTCCATTCCCTGGGTCCCCAGTGACAGTAGTTTCCCTGCATTGATTAAGACAGTAGTTGAACTATTAAAGTATGGAAACGGTAATTCCAGGAGTTTTGCTGCTACCACAGAAACTATCAAGGGAACAGCTTCAATTCAGCCAAAGGAATAAGCTGTTAAGAGGTTGATTGAGTTGTACATCTTCCTTCCTTACACTCCCATACCTAGTTCACTCTTTCCTGTTGTTACAATAGTTCCAACTATGGGAAGATGAATTGCTACAAGGAGAGATGGGAAGAACATAGAAGAACTACCTAATCGTCCTGGAAGGACCTTATTATGGTTTGGATGTGAGGTGTCCCCCCAAAACTCACGTATGAGACAATGCAAGAAGGTTTGGAGGAGAAGGGATTGGGTTATAACCTTAGCCTAATCTGTTAATTAATTCCTAATGGGATTAACTGAGTGATAACTGGAGGCAGGTGGGGTGTGGCTGGAGGACGTGGTTCATTGGGGGCGTGGCTATGGGGTATATATTTTGAATCTGGTAAGTAGAGTCTCCCCTCCCCCGCCCCTGCTTTCTGATCATCATGTGAGCTGCTTCCCTCTACCATACTCCTCTGCTATGATGTTCTTCCTTACCTTGAGCCCCAAGGAAAGGAACCTGCTCTCTATGGATTGAGACCTCTGAAACCGTGAGTCCCAAAATAAATATTTCCCCCTCTACAATTGTTCTGGTTGGGTCTTTGAGTAGTAGCAGCAAAAAAGTTGACCAAAACAGACCTGCAGCTGAACAGGATGCCTGTACGTCTTAATGAAAGGGTTCTGCACACTTTTTCCAACACCAACATCACCTGAATAGTCACATTCCACAAGTCCCACATATCACTGGAGTAGCATTGGCATGCTTAAGGGGGGCTCAGGGGGACTGTGAACCCCACAGAGACATCACCCAGGTACAAATAATTGACTATGTTCAGATGCCCTTGGCCACATTGCCTGTGTTTCGGTTTCCAGTGCTTCTCAAGGTCATGTGACTGCTTGTACTCACATTTAGTTTATCTCTGAGTTGCAAGCCTTGTGGATTGACTGGAGCAGATTCCTGTGGCTGATGAATATGTCTGTCATGTCATTCATCTGGTTAATCTCAGCTGGTCTTGATTGACCGCATGCTTACCTCCAGACCTGCCTGGAGCTATGGGAGGCATTAAACAAAGAGAAATGATATTCTTTAACCGTGGGTTCCTGAATGGTTTCTGAAGGACATACAAGCCTACCTTTAATGTTTAGAAATAGTTACTGGGTTTATGATATGCATGTGGTTTTGGTGGAGCCTGGAGGCATTTGACATTTAAGGCTGGCCACGTACCTGGAAGGTGCCTAGAAAACCAACTCCCTATAAAAATCCCCCACCACAAGTAAATTTGGAGTTTTTAATACTTAGGTATCTTATATGCACTGGTGGTGGTCTGAGACCTGGAAACCCATGTGACTCAGCGATGGGAGGACAAAGAAACCTGGGCCTGAGACCTGCAGACCTCTTCCAATGCACATCTCTTTGCTGTGGCTGTATTGTAAGCTTTGCTTGTAATAAAGCTGTCTGAGTTAAAACCACCTAAGTCCTGTAGACCCTTGCAACACTAGAACACCTCTGATAATTAATGTACAGTTCACGCACATCTTCTTAACAAACCTCACTCCTAATACCATCTAAAACACTTGTTTGCTATGTGAACTTGGTCCTTGGCCGTCAGTCTGGTTAAACGGAGAGATAACAAGCTGTTATGAAAGGAATGATGAGAGATGACAGCTGCAACCCTCTGGACTCCATAAACATTGCAAAAGAGATTTCGGTTTATTGTTTCTAGCTGTGTGCAAGATGTAAAAAGCAGAAAACTCACTCTGGGCAGGCAGAGGGAAGTGAGGGCTGAGCAGGCTGAGGCACCTGTGGGTTGTCTTGTGGCATCAGGCTCCTACTTTCAGCTTCGTCCTTGGCAGACTTGAGTCAATTCATATGAATCTACAGCAAGAGCGAAAGCATGGTAGGAATTTGCTGCAAGGGGTTCAGGGGAAAGCATAAAATCCTAGGAGTTCATTTTCAATGAGTCAATGAGTCATTTTCAATGGGTTTCAGGGGAGCAAGTAGAGCATAGTCAGCTCTCAGAGGAGGAAGGCAGATGTAAAAGGGGACAAGCACCCAGGACAGGGCCATGTGGATGAGAAAGGAACTGGAGGTTCCTCCTGCATGCAAGGAGCTGCAGATGGTTATAGGCAGCTACAGGAGCAGAGATGCATCCTCCCATGTCAAGGAGGACCCAGCTGTTAGGGGGGAGTCTCCAACACCAGGAAAGAGGAAAGCCAGCTACTACCCAGTCCATCTCATGATAATATGGATCAAGTAAGTTCCCACCTGACCTCCCCACCTCCCAACCATGGCTGAAGGAGACAAAGTTCTGATCATCTCCCATTGTGGACTGGATATTTGCACACATATGCCCAATGTGATGGTTTCAGGTGGGTCATTTAGAAGGTGATTATGTCTTAAGAATGGGCCCCCCATGAATGGGATTAATGCTGTTATAAGAGACCCCCAAGAGATCCCTTGCACCTTCCACCATGTGAGGACACTGTATACAATCAGCCCTCCATGAACCAGGAGACAGGCACCTGCCAGACATGAAATTTACTGCTGAATTAGTCTTGGATTTCCAGCCTCCCAAATGGTGCAAAATACTTTTTGTTGTTGATAAGCTCCCCAGTTGAAGGTACTTAATTATGGCAGCCTGAACTGAGACCTACTCCATGAGTTAGACCTTTTTGATGTATTCAAATGCTCTTGCTCACCTCAAGAACAAAGTGCATGACTTTCTATGTCTCTGTCCCATTCATCCCAGACAGAATCTGGCATGCAGTAGCTGCTTGGTGTCCAGGAAAGACATGAGGTCTCTCTCCGTAGACTCTGCTTGCTCTTCACCCGGCTCCAGCAGGTACACAGCAAGCAAACACCTGGGGCTTCACAGTCACCAGCCTAGGGGCTTCTGCAGCAAAGGGAAGGATGCTCTGCACCTTTCCTATGGGGACTGGCAGGCATGACTTTTCTTCCCTGTCACTCTCCAGTGCAGGCTATCAGGACTGCTTTTTTTTTTTTTTTTTTTTTTTTTTTTTTGCAGTGCTGGGGATTGAACCCAGGGCCTTGTGCATGCAAGACAAGTACTCTACCAACTGAGCTATCTCCCCCGCCCTCATTCTTTTTTAAAAATAACTTTATTTACTTTTTATGTGGTGTTGAGAATCGAAGCCAGTGCCTCACATGTGCTAGGCAAATGCTCTACCACTGAGCCCCAACCCCAGCCCAGGACTGCCATTCTTTAGGCTGGAATAGGAAAATGGAAAAGTTATTAAATCAATATGTAAAAATAGCCCAGTCTCTTCACAACTAGCCATCAATTCTGTCTCTATGCAAGTGCCGTGGACACTGACAGGGACATCTTGTCCTTAGGAAAGCTACAAAGAAAATCTAGCAAACGTGACCAATCTGTGACTTCCTGAACATCAAGGAGGGGTAGCCCGTGTCCTAAACAGTGGTCTCAAATGCCTAGTCCCACCCCTAACATTTTGGAGTCTGTAGGTCTGGGTGGGGTCAGAGAATTTTCATTTTCCAACATGCTCCCAGGTGATGTCAATGCTGCTGGCCCTCAGAACACACTTTAGAACCACCTAGCTACACTATAAGGGATTCTACTAAAACCCCAAAACACTCTGAAATGTTTAAAGGGTCTGAAAATACCTCTTCACCCCTGACTCAACACCACAGAGCAGTTTCTCAGGAGCTTCTTGCCCAGGACTTTCCAGACCTTGCCCGAAGGCTCCCTCCTTGTCTTCTGTGTACTCCTGGAATCTCACGTGGCTTCTATGTCATTCAGGGACAATGGTGCCAAGCGAGAATCTCCAACACATGACGTTATGGATGTGCTTCGGGTTCCAAGTCATGGTAACGGCATACAGGTTGACCCTTCTAAGGAAATTTGAGGGTGTCCCTACCTTCTTACTGTACCTCAAAAGAAGGTCCTCTGAGATGGGACTTAAGGACACAGTTGGATCTCCCATCAGGACCTGTGTGTTGGCAGGAGGGACAAAGGCCTTCTGGTCAACCTTCTGCAGACCTTGTTTGTGCCACTTCCTTGTCTTGCCTCCGAGACCTGGAGTGATAAAATGAGCTTGGGGTCACCTCCTACAGAGAGCCCCTCTGTCCCTGCCCTTGGAGAGTCAAGTGGAATATCAGTGGAGCCCAAAGGAGAAGGAACATGAAGTTTCCAGCAAGTGCTGTGCTCTGCCTCACAAAGCAGCCTCTATCCCATGAGCAAATTCAACTCTTGTTTGCAGTTGGTGTGGACCCAAGTCAGTGGATCTCAGTGCTCAGCACACAGGAGAATCTGAGAATCACTAGAAGACTTCCAACACAAAAATAAAACCATGCTCAAGACCAGCCACCCAGATAGACAGGGAGATTTAACAAAAAGAAAAAGAAGTGACATTTTCCTAATGTGGCTGATACTGGGGCTGATACTGGCTTCCAAGGCCAGATTAGGCTCACCTTAAAAACACTTAAGAGTTTGGTTTGGCAAAAGCCACAACTTTTCCCATGACCAGCATTTTCCTCCTCCTATTCTCAGCCAGGGCCAAGGGGTTGGCACGCTACCAAGTCATGATTATGATCCTGGATTTAGGGAATTCAGTGGGTAGATTCAAACATACTCTGGTAGCAGAGTCATCAGGGAATAGAGAAAGGGGAGATGAAAGGATTAATAGCTTATGGTGGGCGTATCATCCTTCTGGATGGAAGTGGAAGGAAAACTTGAAGTAATTGCCACACACCCAAGGTCAGGAAATAAAATGACAAGTTCAGTCCCTTGAATACTCTGGAGGAACCATTGGTGCTCATTAGCTGTGGGAGAAGTGCTGTCAGAGCAGGTGACAAGCTTCCAGGAACTCATGGACAGATGGAAAATGCTGAAAGTAGGTGAATTGGATCTTTCTCAACAATAAGAAAGTGGCCCAAAGAGATGTTTGTGAAGAGCAGAGGGGGTCAGTCAAGGCTTCAGAAGCTGGGGAAAGGCTGGGTTTTAGGAAGGGATATTTAAGGAGTGTCTTCCAGGTCCCCCTGACCTCCAGTCAGAGGCACCAGGTTCATCATGGGAAGTTTCAATTAAAAAATATCTGAAGGGGATTGTCTACCTATGGTAATACAGAAATAAGTGGAGGGAAGGAATCAGAAAGAAATCGTTTTACCTAACTTGAAGTTTAGACTCTGGAGCATGGCTACCTCAGTTTGATTCTGTCACCTTGAGTAAGTTACAGAACCTTCTAGAACCATTTGTCTTGGATATGGGGTACCCAACTCACAAGTTGGAGTATAGAGGCTGTAGGCAAAGAAGATGGTCACTTAGTAGAAGAAGGGTCCCTCAGGAAGAACTTGAGGCTGGAAGTACTACTGGAAAATATATTTTTTCCCAGAAATTAAAAGAATTTCAGATTCCTCTCTCAAAACCCAAGAAAATCAAGTAAAAATTATTATTATTACTTTGTGGTCCTGGGGATTGAACTCAGGGTTATCTGTTGCTAAGCTACAGTCCTAGTCCTTTTTATTTTTTATTTTGTGACAAGGTCTTGCTAAGTTTCCCAGTATGGCTTTGAACTTGTGATTCTCCTGCCTCTGCTCACACCCCCCAGTTGCAGGACTACAGACCTGCACCATCATGCCTAGTAATTTTTTTTTTCAAAATAATATAAAAGATTAAAATGAGGACAGGAGGTTGTGTTGAGTGGTTGCCAGGACCCAGCACTTCTCTGTGGGGCATTGTGTCTCCCACGGCTACTGGAAAGTCCACTGGGTGAGTGTGACATCCAGAAGAAAAGTCACTCTAGCTCCCCAAGGAGGGGAGGAGCTGGGCCTCTTAGCTCCCTTCCCACCACTCGTTTCTCCCCACCAACCCACACCTCTGGCCACCGGGAGGAACACAGAGCAATACACACAGGGGCACTACAAAGCCCTAGCCTGTGAGATCTGGGGACTGTTCCCAGCCAGGGGCTTAAGAGGGTGTCAGCTGATATAGCTAGTTCCTTAGGGTGAGTCCTGGGAGGAGCCAGAGTGTCCAAAGAGAGAACAAGGAGGCAGCCACTGCAAGAGGTCATACCTCCTTTTGTGCGTTCTGCCTGGAATTCAAAGCCCCAGGAAGGACATTCTGATCTTAAAATGGCAGGGATTTTGATATAGTCTTATGTCTAATAAATAGCTCAGCTCAGCTTCTGAGGAAATTCTCCCTTTCACCTGGAGGCCCATTGCAGGATTTAATTCCTACTAAAAAGTGGAGACTGAGCCCTCCCACTCAGATGAGGTGCAGCCAACGTGGTGACCTTGTTTCCTGCCTCTCCCACAGCTTAACTCCACCTATTACAGCCAGGGAGGGGTTGGCGTGGGAGTGGGGCTACTGTAACAAGATAGTCGTGGCACCAATGGGATCTTCCCTCTTTTCCTCAAAATGATGTCTAGGATCCACTGCTGAAAACAAAAGGCACAAAAGACCCTATATTCTGGGGGTCCCAGCCCTTTTTATTTTTTATTTTGAGACAAGGACTTGCTAAGTTTCCCAGTTTGAACTTGTGATCCTCCTGTCTCCACCTCCCCAGTTGCTGGGATTACAGGCCTGCACCCAGCTTTGTAGCTCAGCCATAGTCTCAAGAGCAGTGGGTCTCAGAGGAGATTCTCAGACCAACAGCGTCAGCATCCCCTGGGAACTTGCTAGAACCCCCAACTGCAGATTCAGAAACTCTGATGGGTGGGGATCAACAGTCTGTGTGTTCACAAGCCCTCCAGGAGCTGAACACCAAAGCTTGAGATCTTCAGCCCTAGTGCTTGCTGAGGGACAGATGCTCTGGGCAGAATGGGTAGGCCCCTGTCCCTCTGATATGAAGCTGGGTGGAAGCTGCTTCTCAGGGACATTCAGGGTTTGTCTAGAACCATTCTTCTCTTTATGGAGGTGAAAACTTGACCAAAGTGGTGCTGGGAGTGGCGGGGGCACAGAGGCTTTCCTTGGCAGTATCAACATTGAGGGAGTGTCACTCCCGAGGCGGTCCCCAGGAGAGAGAAGGGGACCTCAACTCTGCCCTTGCAGGTTCTTGACTTCAGGTTGAGGAAAGGAACTTTAGGATGTGTCCAAAGAGGCACAAGCAGAGATTTATTCAGGAAAGTAAGGAATACAGCAGGTCATGCACCCACAGGGAGAGGGAATACAGACCCTCCAGAGTGAGTTGTGTTCGGGTGTCTCAAACGTCTTTGTTTAAACGTCTTTGTATAAATGTCAAGCATGAGAGGTATGTGGAGTGGCATCTGACAATGAGCTCCATTCTTTTGCTCATGGAGCACAGAGTAGGCCAGGTGGTCTGGTTCTTTTTAGGAACTTGAGGTTGACCTTATCTGTTCATAGACAGTGCTTGGACTGGACCGATATCGTGGGTCTCTTCATCTCTCTTCTCTAGGCTTCTTTTAATTAGTCTAAAAATAGATTTTATAAGCTAACAAGGTGTGTAGGCACTAACACTAACTGGACTTAGTACTCTGGGATTTATTGGACCTTTTAAGAATTCAGGCCTGGAGGAAGAGCAAGGCTGGGAAGTGAAGGTGAGTGTGTTCATGGAGTCTTAGGTCCAAAGTTAAGGTCCGTCTTTCATTCCCTGTTTGTCTCCTTCCTGCCTATCCTTATTTCTTCTCTCCTCCCTCAGGGGGCCCGCTCATTAATCTCTCATTAAATGACTGCTCAGCCAATAGGCTTGGCACAGGAGAAGGGGAGACTTCCGAGGGAAAAACGATGGTGTGGACCCGTTGGGAAGAGAAGGTGCACAGATTGCCTCCTGCCTGTGACCACTGGCCCGGCTGGGTCAGCAGAGGTAGGTGCAAGAATCAGGGCAAAAGTCAAGAAGTGGAGCTTTGACAGAGTGGAGGTGGGGGGAAGGTGGCTAGATCAGGCCTAACCTTTCTCACCAAGGACCCCCAGTGCTATGGAGTTGTTTGGGGTTGAGTCCCTCAACCTCAGGAGCCTATTGGGCCACCGAGTGTCCACATTTAGCCTGCAGAAGATGAGCTAGGCCAGTGTAACTGACCAGGGGATAAGACCACAACTACAGGCAGTCACCGAAAGGGTGTCCACACTCCTGTCCTTACCAGTGTCAAAAAGTGGCTCCGTCAGGAGAGGGAAGCTTTTGCTAGTGAGCTAGCAAAATACCTCCCATTAAAGGTATAAATGGAGACTGTTCTGGGAGGGGCTGGGGGGAGCAGTTGATGGAATCTGACTTGACTATGAGATGCATTTTTAAATTCAGGTAGTTTCAAATTTTTTAAGAACTGGAATGAACAGAGTGACTCTGAAGTTAGGACTCAGCCTGAGATGGCCCGGGGAGCCTGCCTGCTAGCAGGGGAGGAGAGGTTGGACAAGTCGGGTTGGTCTGCCCATCTCCCCACCACCCCAGGGCGTGTTATTCTCTGGGAAGTCTGGCTCTGGGAGGTAACCTGATACAAGTCCCGTGTCTACCAATGCAATGCAGAGACAGAGCCGGATGCTTCCGCCTCGGTGCCAGGGAAGGTGGAAACGTGGCAGCCACATGGGGGAAGTTTCTCTGGGAACTGGGAGGCTGAGGGCCCCTAAGCAAAGGTCACCTGCCTGGTGTAGGATTTAGGGCACCAGGTGAGTTGGTCTCTACCTGAAGAAAGCCGCCTTGGGCTAATACTGTGCAGAGTGTAGGAAGAGCTCCGACCAGCACAGGAAAGAAAATCAGAGCCATGGGTAGTAGTGTGACTGCCAAGCCAGTAATCTGAGCCATTGCCCAGCAGGTTTGACAGCTCAGGAGGGTGGTAGGGGGTAAGTGTGAAATTGTGCATATGACTGACAAGCAGCCTGGTCTTGGCCGGAGCAGCCTTGTGGGAAGGGATTGAAAAGACACAAAGACCAGCCCCTCCCCCAAGCTCCTCTTCCTTCAGACTCTACCACCTGAACACTCAACCCTCAGCCCACATTGCTTGGGGATGAGCTGTTCCCAGGGAAAGGCAAAGGCGCCCTCAGGCCAGCCTTGGTGGCAGTCCCTCAGCTTTGATCTGATCTGGCTGATGGACTTGTCCTGTCCTTGGATGCAGAGTTTCATATGACATCATCATCTCTTGGACCCTGGCATCTTAAACCCCTGCTCAAGAAAACACAGCTGCAGGCTGAAGGATGGGGATTGTAGAAATGGGGATCATAGTTTTCAGTGAGGAAAGTGACCTGCACAGTGTCTTGCTTAACTCCTCTTGAGTTCTGGAGAGTCACACTTCCCAGCTCTCCTTTCTCTCTGGTCACTCTACTCTTTCTCAATGTCCCTCATTGCCTCCTTTTCTTTCCCTCCCATTTCTTCTAAGTAAGAATTAGGGATTTTTCTCCTAAGTAAAATGGGAGTTTTCACGACTCATTCCAGATCATTCTCTTTCTACAGTCTGCACAGGGACTCATCCTTTCTCATTCCCCCTATATACTGATGACCTTTAAATTCATTATCTGTAGCCCCAAAACTCTAGTCTTCTACACCTTTGTGTAAGGAAATCCCACAAAACCACGCCGGACACAGGAGATCACATAAGGGAATTTATTAAGCAAACAGAGTGTCTCCTGCAGGGTAAGAGAAAATGAGAGGAAAAGAGAAAGGGCACACGCTAGAGAGAGTGGAAAGCGAGGAGGAGGAAAAGCAAGTGAGAAAAGAAGCTATCTTTAAGAATCCTGCCGGGCTAACGGGACCAATAATGGAGAAGGACACTTGCAAGCTGACTGATGAACCAGTAGCTAGCTAGGATGTTCACAGACTGACAGTAGTTGGGAGGCAGGGAAATGGCTGCATTGGAAAGGGTGGGAGAGCAGCTTTGTATATTACATCCCCCCATTTCTTTTTTTATAAGAAAATCTTTTGCTCTCCAGTTCTTTCCAAAGCCTTCTCTCTCCTTCCTGCCTAAGTGACTGGGGCTGGTTTTGCAGGTGAGATGTAAAAAGTCCAATCTCCTTCCAGACTTCCAAAGGCAGATGGTTTTCTACTCTAACTTCCTGTCCCCAATCCTGACTTCATTCACCCCTCTAATTCTAGGAACTCCTTCACTGCTGTAGGGAAAGGGGGTGATGACTGATCTGGCTTCTTTGAGCTGGAAGGGGGCAGTGTAGGGCAAGCAGTTTGGAGTTCCCTTTTTAGAAATCGGGTCAATTGAGGGGTCCATGGTAGAAGTCTGGTTGGGAAGAGCAGGTTGTAAAGGTATCTGGGGATGGGTGCTTCTATGAGAGAAGAACAAACAGACATGAGTATTGAAATCAGATTGATAGACTATAAATGTTGCAGAATCTGGAACATGCCAATGCATATCATAAAGATGACAGAAGTCAATAATTCCTCATCAGGGGGTGGAAGAACTGAGAAGTTGTTCCTATAACAAGGCCTAGCAAAGGCTGGAGAGGACAAGGCCTTTATTTGGGAACTTTAACATTGTCCAGGTTATCAGGAATGTAAACACAACATTTAGTATAGATCTCTATACTTCTGTTACTAGCAAACATAGATTAAGCCTACCTGTGTCTGTAGGCCTTAAACTGACTAAAACTTCTGACTCTGGCAGTTTCTCTTGATAGTTATCAGGCACATTTGCTTAAGAATCTCTTTTGTGGCTTTTAGTCTTTATTATAGTGGGCTAACACAAGTGTACATCTTAAGTTACATTTAAGTATTATTTCTTTTAAATGCCCAAGAATGGCTATATTTTGGTCTTAACTGTTTGCTAGGTTTTTAAGATCAAGTTGGTCAAAGTGACCTGTTCCTGTCTGTTAAAGAGTCAGCTGAGTTTCCACAGGGGTCACTCATAGAGAACTTAAGAACAGCTTCTTAGCTCCATTAGTGCCATTGGTTAGGCAGGGTCTCCTCGATGAGGTGGCTTCCCTTGAAAGCACTAGGGATGTCTCCCATTTTCCTTGACCCTCCTCTGTAGCAGGTACACTGAGTGGCTTTTCCTCTAGTGGCCTCATCAATCTCCTTGCTCAGGAGGTTGTGTGACCCAGAGTTGCAAACCTCCTTAGAGAAGTCCTATTGTTCCCT
This sequence comes from Sciurus vulgaris, assembly GCF_902686455.1. NCBI lineage: Eukaryota > Metazoa > Chordata > Mammalia > Rodentia > Sciuridae > Sciurus > Sciurus vulgaris. The sequence goes on from NC_136476.1 coordinate 67,255,469, forward strand.
GGGTTCAGGCTGACTTTGAGGGCAAGACCCAAATATGGACTTTTCTTGACCTCTGTATTTAATCTCAATCTCTAAGTTTGATCTTAACCATCAAGCAAGTCAGTCTTACCAATCATAAAGTAAGAGTACTGGGCTTTAGCTTCAATGTCTATAACTTTACAGTTATTTACCCCCTTTTATCTAATTGGGGTTTACATTATCTGTCCTATAGGTGATGGCTTACTATTCCAAGTTAATTTACGGTGTTCACTCTTGAAGCAGTACTTCTGCAAAATATTGATCAGGCAACAATTAGAGTTTACAAGGAAAATACAAAATGGAATCACCAACAGTAAAACATTCAGTTTGTGCAATAGCTATCTTGAATTTTGGCCAAGTTCCCGTTTGAGATCATAGTAATCTTTACAACAAACATCAAACTTTTGAACACAACTTTAAATGAGTTAAAGTCTGGCTTACTTTGGAGCCATTCTAATGTGTAGCAGGGTTGTGAGGCAGAGCCTTATCTCAGGTAACATGGGGCTTTTCAGTGAGGAGCAAAGGATATTAGAAAATAAAGGATTATATACACAGATTTTGAAGATTAAGCTGAGATCAGATGGAGCTCTGTTCTCTGATGGAAATGCGGATCTAAAGTGTTATGTCAGCAATCTTCATATATGTGCAATGTTAGGTTCCAAAGTTACTGTAAGGTGGGCAGGAACCAGAGAAGGGAGCTGATGAAACACTGGTTATCTAGCAAAAGAATTCCTTCCTGCCCAAGAGCTGTGTGCCTGAGATCAGTGTACTGCAGCAGTTAGGCATCTTCTGCCCCTGCACAGGAGCACTCGCAGGCACCAGGCATGCCACAGCCATGAGGTCAGAGACCCCAATCTCAGTCACTGTTGTCCCATTTTTGCTACTGTGCATTACACTCTTTCTTAAATGTCATTTTAAGAAGTTTACATATATTGACTCCTGAGTCTATATGAACATTAATTAACACAATTTAACATTATATCTAAAATATGAATTAAAGAAAGGCTGAGAGAGCTTTTAAGTTTCCTTTTGTGTGGCAAAGTGGTAAAATGCTTTCATGCTTAACCTTTAAACAAATCAGGCTCTCATAACTTTTAGAAATACATTTAACAACTTTTACATATACCCTATTGATGACAGGTCCTATAATAGAACATTAAATGATAGGTTTACCATTACAGACAAGTTTAATTTGGAGAATAGCAGCTTGATAAATTTTCTGCTTTAAAGGCTTGTATACCTGGAAAATATGAACACATTTAATATATAAAGAATAATGTTTTTAATTATATTACTCCATGGAATAACTTTGTAAATTAATTAAATGTCTCTAACAAACACATTTGAGTAATCACATACATGTTGACTCTAATTCACTCATCTTATTGTAAAAAAACTAAGATATCAGACAAGTGTACCAACAGTATTTGCTGTCTCTTTCCTGTTGAAGAAAAGTCCTAGAAAAATTGATGTTAGGCATTTTATAAACATCAACATTTTAATAGTTTGACCACCTACAGACTTGTGAGTTAATTTTAAGGACATTTTACTTCTATTAGTTTACCCAATTTAAATTGAACCTCTTTAAATCACGTGAATTAAAAATATTTGGATCCATTTTTAAAATTTTAATTTTTATGCGCGCTTATATTTAACACAAAAGCAAAGGCCTTGTAATGCTTATCTCCATTGCAATGTAATGGATGTTCAAAAATAACTCTAGAGTTGGATAAAAAGAACTGATCAAAAATCATTAACCTAGGTATGTAGGATCAAAATTGTGAGCTCAAAAATATAGCATTTAAGAAAAACAAAAGTCCTAGAAGAAAAATGATAATGGTCATTAATTAAAGCATGAGAAAATGAGAAGGAGAGAAAAGGTGAAAGAGAGAAAAGTATTCTGAGTTGTAGCCCAGGAGAAATTTAAAATGGACACTTTTTTTTCCTTAAGTTTGAGACTGGTCTCCCACTGCGCCTTCCTCCATTTACATTTCAGTGTAAGCCTTGACTGAGATCTGAATCCCATAGGGGCTAAAATGTTCTAGCAGAAACTTGATGCTTAGGTCCTTTAAACCCTTTTTCCTGGTTAGTAATTAATTTAGGTTTGGATGCAGAAAATTGTCAAACAATTATCTCCCACTACTTGTGGGGAATGGGGCTGCTTATATTACATGGGGAAGCAGGGGAAGATGGAGAAGCAGGGTCTGGAGGCGTTTGAGCCTGCAGGAAGAGCCAAGAAGCGAGAAAGAAGAGACTTGAAGATAAGGAATCCCTTTCCACCTGCCCGCTGGCTCACGGAAGCTGTGTGCCATTACACAAATGGATTTTGATGGCTTAAGTACTGGGGGTCGGGCGAAGGGTTCCCAGGGTGGAATCTGCCAGATTGGAGGACCCAGATTCCATGGTGGGGACTGATATAGCCGAGTCTGTGGCCAGGGTGTCCCGAGGCCAGAGTACTGGGCTGGAGATGAGGGGCAGCACATTGATTGTGTCGCCACACAAGCACCAATGTGTGTGCCGGGCAAAAGCTGAGAAGAGTTGAGGACCTGATATCAGGGTTTTCGAGTGCGAATGCAAGTGCCAGATGAGCCTCAACCCTGAGAGAATCTCCACCATAAAATCAGAAATCCACCCAGCAGATAAGACCGACTAAGGGGGCCAGCTGTAACTATAAAAGTTGTGGCTGGGGGTACCCCCACCCCTCAGCCACCTTAGGGTATAAATCGGCCGCGGAACCGGCCTAGAGGACCCACCAGTCTGAAGTCCGGTGATGAATGCAGAGCAGAGCATCCGGGAAGAATGGAAGGTGGGGCCGTGTCTGGGGGCACTGGGGCTTAGATGGGGTTCCACTCACTTAAGAGACAGTGGAAGATCCCATCCCAAGTCACGGCACCACTGTAAGGAAATCCCACAAAACCACACCAGACATGGGAAATCACATAAGGGAGTTTATTAAGCAAACAGTGTCTCCGTGCAGAGTAAGAGAGAAAATGAGAGGAAAGGAGAAAGGAAAGAGAAAGGGCGCGCGCTAGAGAGAGTGGAAAGCGAGGAGGAGGAAAAGCAAGTGAGAAAAGATGGGGGTGAAGCTATCTTTAAGAATCCCGCCGGGCTAACCAGACCAATAACGGGCTAATGGGACCAATAACCGAGAAGGACACTTGCAAGCTGACTGATGAACCAATAGCTAGCTAGAATGTTCAATGACCAACAGTAGTTGGGAGGCGGGGAAATGGCTGCATTGGAAAGGGTGGGGAGAGCAGCTTTATACATTACATTTTGTTTCTCATGAGCGTCTAAACTCTATATTCTTTAAATTGAACTTATACTTTTCCTTTAGTAAATCCTACTGATTCTATTCCCAAAATATTTATCAACTGTATCTGTCTTTTCTCCATCTCTTCTATTCTCTCCCTTACCTAAACCAACAGCATTTCTCCCACTAAACTGGTCCTGCCCATTTCTTTCCTGACCCTGTCTCTTAACTTGACCCTCCATTCATCATTTATACAACAACCAAGTGATCTGGTTAAACTACAGATCAAATCATTTTAGTTTCCTAGTTAAACACCTCAAGGGCTGCTCATTGTATTCAGAATGAAATCTAATACCCTGGATGCCTATGAGGCCAATCATCTACCTGGCCACATTTACCTATGTTAGCCAGCAGTGCTTCTCAGCTGTGTTTCCATTTCTTCTCTCCTTCCAGACACATGCCATGACCATACTTCCTCATATAGACATGATTATGTGACAATGAGGACATGATTATGTCCTTATTTTAGGACAATGAAGTGTGAGCAAAAGTGATTTGAGAGCCAGTACATGACTATTAATGCACTTTCTCCTCCAGCTGTGCTGATTAGGGAAACCATGATCCGGTGGTACCAGAAGGGAGGGGATAAGATGTGGAAACCTGAGTTGCTGATAACACTGTACATGGAGAAAAACTGCCCTGGAATTTTGCCCAATGCATATAAGTAGACTTCTCATGAGTGAAAATTAAGTTCATATTGTGAGATTTGGGGTTGCTTGTTTCTGAAGCAAAACATAGACTGTTCTGATTGGTACATTGCCTCAGCATCTGTTCCTGCCCTTGGTTACTGTGTTTGAATCACACCAGCCTTCTTTCAGCTCCTCACACACAGCAGGATCTTTTATCCTTCAGGGTCATTACACATCCTGTCCCTTCTCCTTAGAATGTTCTTACTTTTACAAGTTGTTCCATTTTTACTCCTAACAGAGAACTCACTAAAGAAAAAACAAAATTCAAAGCCTTAAAAAAATCTATAAATTAAGGGGGAGATATTTGGACCATTGGGCACGGGTAAAAAGGGATGTATGTGGTTCTGATTTTCTAACTCATTCATTTGAACAATATTTACACCAAGCACCCTCTCCATGTGCTGGAGCAATAAGAAATATGAGGCGTTTTCCTAAAGGAGCTCATAGACTGCTAGGGAGATCCCAAAACCGTAGGAGGAATGGAGAGGAAGACATAGGAAGTCAATGCTAATTGTCACAAATGCTGAAGAAGTAAAAGGGAAGAAAAATGTTAAAGAAGCCATTGAATTTGGTCAGGAACTGATGGATAAAGATCTTCATAACAGAAGCAGCTTGCAGATTTATGACTGACAGGGAAGTGAAGAGGGAGATGTAATGAACTTTAAAAAATGACAACCATTGTCTCTTATTGAGAACGCCAGGAACTTTTACACTTGTTATTTTCAATTCTTTCAAAAGTGGATATTAGGGCTGGGCGAGTTGGCTCACGTCTGTAATCCCAGCGGCTCAGGAGGCTGCGTCAGGAGGACCACAAGTTCAACATCAGCCTCAGCAACTTAGTGAGGCTGTAAGTAACTTAGTGAGACCCTGTCTCTATATTTAAAAAAGACCAGGGATGTAGCTCAGTGATTAAGCTCCCCTGAGTTCAAGCCTTGGTATGAAAAAAGAAAAAGAAAGAAAGAAAGAAAGAAAAAAAAGTGGGTACTATCTCCCTTGTTTTTGTGGATAATGAAACTGAAACTGAAAGATTAAGTGGCCCAAATCCTACATCAAGAGCGACTGGATTAAAACTGTCACTGACTCCAGATCCTTGCAGGACATATCATATGTGTAGGACAGAGTGTCCTGCAGGTGCTGCCAGACCTGCAAAGCCTTTGGAACAATGAGGTGAGCAAGAGTTTAAAAATTATTCTAAGAGAAGTTACTCGTGAGAACCCTTTTTAAAACAAAAGCAAAGAACAAAGTTTTTTTTTTAAAGACTGTTTCCTTCATTTTCATTAGAGTGTAAAAAACAACTGCAACTCACTAATCATTCATGAGAGGAATCACAATGAATCCTCAAATTGGAGTACATTTCTGGGTCGTCCAGGAGTGGATACATAGAGAGTCTGATAGGAGAGAAAGGCACTGCGGGTGTGTTTCAATGTCATCGCTGAAGTTGAACATTAACCGGGCTTTCTTTCACATCAACCAATAGCACCTACTTGACCCTGTCTTGGGTTAAAAATGCATGTTGGATCTCAGGAAGGACCTGAGTGATCCAAGTTAGGCTGAAAAGCAGCAGATTGTAGAAAACACCTATTTTCCAAGAAAGAGTATTCTCTTTTTTTTTTTTTTTCTCAGTCTTCTATCACTATATATCTTCAGTGATTAGAAGTTTTTAATATGCAGTTAATTTGCAGAGAGAGAAGAAAGATGAAAGGAATAAAGGAAGCGAGGGAAGGATGGAAAGAAATAAGTCTGTGACGAGGTTGGCATGTCTCAGTGACAGGTGACAGATGGCCACCTTTCCTAAGGATCCCTTAAACACACAAAATAGTCGGTGGCACTGATCTGACCCTGTTTACCCAGGGTGACCATACACTATGGGAGGCTGAAGATGAAATGATGTGGTTGCTACAAATGAAGGTAGTGCCTTCTAAGTGAGATGGCCCCCCAGATATAGTGGCCAGGAAAAGGTTCTGGATGCTCGGATTCATTTTATCCAGAATATATTGAGGACTCAGAAAATAATGAAAACAAGATTGTCTATGCCCATTGACCATTAGGCATTGCTAAGACACTCCATTGGCTAAAGTCCCCAATCTGAGTTTCAAAATTCTCTTTCAGAGAGGAAGCAGGTGTCCTATTGAATCCCCCAAGGAATGGATATCCAGGGCTTCATAGAGAACTCTTTTTACAGAAGCAGAATGGGACTGCGTTGATCAGATAGTACTTTCTGGTCCTAAATGGTGAGCCATCTGACCTGGGAATCTCTTGGTGTTTTGAAGGTCAAGATCATGTTCCCACTGTGAAGTTCTTACACTTGGGATAGCCCGGCTCTTGCTTGTAGCTGGAGGCTCTGCCTCTTTGGCCTTTTTTTTAGTTGTAGATGGACATAATACCTTTATTGATTTATTTTTTCTGTGTGTGTCACTGAGGATCGAACCCAGTACCTCACACGTGTGAGGCAAGCACCCTACCACTGAGCTCAGCCCTAGCCCCCTCTTCTGCTTTTTGATGAGTCCATCAAGGGCCCCAAGGCTGAGATCCGTGGCTAAGTAGAACACTTCAGATTGGGCCATATAAGCCCAGGTTCCGGGCAGCTTGGGAAATCCTGGGAGTTTTCCTCTGGGGAAACGGATAGTGAGCAGGTTTGCTAGACCTGTGTGAGTTCTTTATGGAAGGGAGAAACTGAATGTTAGTTTTTAAGCTGGGTCTTGCTGCCTTTGTTTGGGTACTGCCTGCCTGGCATTGATGCTGGGCTGTCTCTGGGATTTTGGTTCCCTGCCGAGTCTTCTGACTGTTTTTAAACATGTGTGGGTCTCCCGGAAGGAGTCTTTGGTCAGCCACAAACTGGCCCTTGGGCTTCACTTGACTAGTTTCACAGTGGAAGGGTTGGACTAAGCGATGCATCTCTAGGTGTGTGTGCCATGGAGACTCAGGAGTCTGAAGACAGCTGCTGTTGGCTTCTTCCAGAATCTTCTCTACCTCAGAATCTGCCTCTTCCAGGGACAGGGAGCTCCTTGCCTCCTTGTTAATCCAAACAGCACTGATCATGGATCCAGCAGAAGTATGCATGTTCCCTCCTGAGAAGAGAAGGTGCAAGCAGCATCATCACTGGAAGATACACAGGCAGCTACGTTTAGGGGGGCCCAGAGTTTTCAGGATAAGGAAGGCCATACCCAGATGTCTCCTGTATGTGTAAGATACACAGAAACATACGTGGTCTCACTTGCTCATGCACATGTACTCCCCCACCCAAGGTACACACACTCACATACAACTACTTGGCTATTCAATAAATATTCATTGAGGACTTAATACGTGCCAGGCCTCATTTTTTCTAGGTCCCAGGAATATAGCAATGAACATTGAGACAAAACCCCCACCTTCATTTGCATGTGTCCTTGAAGAGTAGAAAGACAATAAGCAAATTAATGTTATAATAACATTTCAGGTGATAAACAATACTGTGGAAAAATTCAAGCATAGTAGAGGGTCATAACTGGAGGGTGTGAACTCTGGGAAGAGGTGAGAATTAACATTTGAGGCCAGAAAAATGGCAAGGAGCATACACTCACTGCTGTAATTTGACTCTGGAGTGTCCCGCAAAGGTCCATGTGTTAGAAGGTTGGCCCCCAGCCTGTGGTGCTATTGGAAGGCAGTGGAATCTTTAAGAGGTGGAGCCTAGTGGAAGGAATTTGGGCCATTGGGCTGCCCTTGAACGGACTACTGGGGCATCAGTCTCTTTCTCTCGCTCTTTCTGTTTCCTGGCTACCATTAAGTGAGTAAACTCTTCCACCACATGCTCCCACCATGATGTACTGTGTTGCCACAGGTCCAAAGCAACATGGCCAAATGAATGTGGATTGAAACCTATGAAACTGTTAGCCAATATAAGTCTTTCTTCCTTTTAAGTTGATTTTCTCAGGTATTTTGTCACAGCAGCAGCAAACTGACTAACCCACTCACATGCATCTAGATACATGTACACTCTCCAGAAGAAAAGATTATTTTTATTTATTTTTAATTTTTCACAGTGCCTTGTACTTGCTAGGCAAGTACCCTCCCACTGAAGTACATCCCAGCCCTTTTTATTCTGAGTTAGAGTCTCACTAAGTTGGCCAGGTTGGCCTTGAACTTGTGATCCTCCTGCTTCAGACTCCTGAGTAGCTGATATTACAGGTGGGTACTACTAGAAAAGATTATTCTTATGGGGTTTGTGTGTCCTTCCTGAGATTCTGATAATGAGTTTACAGAGGAAGGAAGAGCTATGTTCTGAAGCACCTCCTTGTAGAGAACTAGCTCTTGTCCTTCTCCTGGACCACAGACACTGTTCTGGGAAGACATCTAAGCACCTTTGCTTTGCCAAATTCGTTTCAGAGGTGAGGATGCAGACCAATGTCTCCCTTCTTTCTCACAGATGTCACTATTACTTTCCCCCCACCATTTTGTGGAAAATGATAATTCCTTGTAAACTCTCTGTGGCAATGAGAGTTGAAGGAATGTGAAAGGCATTTTCTTATAGAAAGCAAGTCAGTGATCAGCCCAGGGGTCCTCTGAAATGTCAGTTTAGTTTTCTTGAGTGTCCTGGTCCCTGTTACCCTAAGGAGACTCTGAAATTGACAAAGTGCACCACAGGAGTGGGGAGATAGTGTTGGAGGAAGGAAGTCAGCAGGAAGCCTTTGAGGTCCTAAAGAAATGGAGGGAACAGAAAACCAGAGGTATCCATCTCTACAGACAGTCACAGTCCTGCCAGCAGAATTCTAGAGGGAAGACTGAAGATCTGTTCCTGCTTTGCAGCTACACTATATTCTTAAAGTGACAGCATGAGACCTTTTACAGATATTCTGAATGCTATGTGCTTATTGGAGAACAAAGAAGGAAGGGGATGTAATGGGAGAAGCCACGAATTGGTCTCCTCTCCCATCAGGAGTCTATAAGGACTCTCTATCAGGGTAGAGAGGCAGGTCTTCAGAGGAGGACCTGCTGAACTGTCAGTCCCAGACTGCAGTCCAAAGAGGACAAAGGAGAGAGAATAGTGGGCCAAACCCTTGGACCTGACCCCAGACAGAACCTTTTGTTGCAGTTCCCTCCATGCTTTTGAATAGTGCTGCTTCTCTTCTGTCCAAGCAAAGAAGAATGAAGGTAATTGAAGAACATAGAAAAACTTCATGCCATGTTGTTCTTTAAATCTGTTTTGGCTTGGTTTGGTCAGCAGGGGACTGGGACTGGCAAACTCAGGCTCTGCTCCAAGACCACATGCATGACCACCACTTCATTATATTGTGTGCCCTCTGTCACAATTATATAAAGATTGTAGGACCACAAATGGCTACAAGTGTCCAGAAAGACCCTGCCCTGGTGGGGGGACCTGAGCAGTCCTTGCATTAACCTGCCATGAAATATCACATGGTATGATGGAGAAGGGAGCAGAGCACTGTTACCAAGTGCAGGAGAAAGGAGCAGCAGGGGGTGTGGGGCAGGCATGGTGAATTCTATGGGGAATGTTGAGTTTGAGATATTTTTGATATATTTTGAATCGTGCCCTTAAGCAATTGGATTTGTGAGTCTGAATTGCAGGTGTGTTAAACATGGTTCTCATTGGATAGGGGTTTGATTTAATAGATGTCTGCTGAATGACTGCATGAATGGATACCCTGGAGGGTGGGATAGGTGTTAGGAACTTTTCAGCTTATGCCCTGCAGAGGTGGGGCCATTGGCTGTGCCAGTTCCATCCAGATGGATCCCACTGGTTGGCAACATGCCAAGTAATGAGAGCTGGACTCATTTCATTCAGAGGTGTCCTATTTGACTCCAAAAGTTTCCTTTAGGTGGCCTTTTGGAGAACCTCCTTTTGAAGGGCATTTCCTTCCCTGGACAATGAGGCCCCTCCGGGCCCTGATTCCTTCCCAGCCTGACTTGACAAAAGGCAGTCCACTCCATTTTTTTCTCTAATAACCACAGAAACTCTGAAGGCATGACTATGACCTTTCAGAGGATCTTCCCTCCTCCCTTGACCCGAACACCACTCTGTTAGAAGATGAAGGGCTGGAATTTGTCAACCACTTACTTCCTGAGCCTCTGTGTCCTTAGTGTCATTCTAGAATGAAATCTGAGTTCCTAAAGGGGTAGGGGGCCTTCCCATGAAGAGGGAGCTCTGTGTCTGATCATACCACCCTGGCTACTGTTTGAGACTCCATAAGCTTGGGGTGCCTCGTGGACTCTGAGTCCGGCACTTTCTGTGGCCCAGGATGTTCAGAATACCAAGTCTTTTTTCTCCAGAGCCAGTTCCTTGGGTTTGTAGGTGGTGCCTCTGTGAGATCCAGCCAGGAAGCAGAGTGTCTGTCACCCACCTGGCCAAGCAAGGGGGAAAACCTGGCTCACCAGGCTGACCAGTCTAGCAAGATTGGAACCCAGGTGCAGAGGCCAGGACAGCACTACTGGCCAGATGCCTGACTGAGGCCCTTGGCTCACTTGGCCCCGGGACAGATGGTGCAGAGCTGCCTGATCCGGTCTCCCCTGCTCAGGTTCTGGGTCTGACTGGACCAGCAGCAACTCTGCTCTTCCCCAGCAGGAGACTGGCAGAGCATGGCCCTGCCCTCCCTGAAGCCAGCCACCTATTCTGCCCACAGACAGGCCCTCCTCCCCCAGCACCTGCCCAGCCCTACCTTTGGGGAGCACGAGGAGGTGGGCCTGGGTCCTCTGCTGCCTCCTCAGGCCTTCATACTGGGCTCGAAGGAGCTGGATGCTGACTGGAGGCCCTTGCCCTGGGGCCTGAGTACGGGAGGAGCCTTCAGCCATGAAGCAAGACCCTGGTTGCCAGAAGCGGGGCAGGGCAGGGCACGGGCAGGCCAACCCCTTCATCCGGATCCGGGAGAAAAGCAAACACTGAGGGGTGAGGCAGGGGGAAGGGGAGGGGCAAAGGGAGGGGGCTGAGGCAGAGGGAGGTGGAGAGCAGAGCAGGAAGTGAGGAGAGAAGATGGAAGGAGAAAGGGGAGGAGAGAAATGAAGGGAGGGAAGAGGAGGTTGGAGCGGGGAGGAAAGAGGAGAAAGAGAAGTCCTAGTTAGGAGGACGATTCGGAGAGGGGACAAGAAAGGGGCAGCAGAAGGGGAACAAGAAAGAAGGAGGAAGGAGACGAGAGTGACCAGGGGTATTGATGGGGCACAGAAGAGTGGGGAAGGTAGTGCCCGCAGGGTGGGCAAGAGGCGGGTGGGGGATGAAGAGAAGGCAGGCGCAGCTACTGGGGTCCTCCGTGAGGCCCAGGAGGGGTCTTATTCCAAGTCCTTCACTGCTTGATCCTGAAGCTTAGAATCCAATTCCCCCATTTCCTGCAGAGCTGAAGCCAGGGCTGAGGAATGCCAGGTACCTGTCCAGCTCTCACATCTCAGGCTGGACCCTGTCGGCTCATCAAAACCTGCTGGCTTGGTTTGCAGCTGTCAAAAGGAACACCGTAGCAGCCCCGCTGAGCTGGTGTGCCAGAGGTACGCACGGTGGCCACGCGCTAGGGGAATTCACAGCAAAGACTGAAGCAAGATCTCATGTCAGATCCTGACACACTCCCCAGGCAAAAGCCCAGCCCCAAAGTCTGCCATGGGACAGAGCCCAGGAGAGCCCTGGCCTTTAGCCAGCCCCACCCCTTTGACATTCGATGCAGCCTCTGTGGTCTTGGCGTTTTCCAACCAGGCAGTACATTGGTGTTTATCTCACCCACAGCTAGGTGCCACCTTGCCCTCTGTTTGCCAGCTCCACCATCTCCACATCCCCTTCGAATGCCAGACCGCCCCTCTGTGTTACATCAGCTTTGACCTCTCCTGTTCCACCTGGTCAACTAAGTCCTTTCCATCTGCTACTATGATGATGCTCACAGTAACCCAATATACCTGCAGAGACAAGGTAAACAGGACAGGACAAACTTACGCGTTCAGAGATGAACCAGACAGGCTCCAGTAGGGACAGGGAAGATAGAGGGCAAATCTTCATTGGATGGCATATTTCTTTCCCGGGGCTGTAATAACAAAGTCCCACAATCTGGGTGACTTTGGCAATAGACTTTTTTTTTTTGGTCCCACAGTTCTGGAGGCTAGAAGTCCAAGATCAAGGAGTCAGCAGGATTGGTTCCTTCCAGGAACTGTGAGAGAATCTGTTTTGTACCTTTTACTGAGCTTCAGGTGGTGTACTGCCAGTCCTTGGGGTTGTTGACTTATAAAAGAAGCACCTGATCTTCTTCACATGATGTTCTCCCTGTGTGTCTTAAAGTTCAAAATTCCCCTTTTTATAAGCACACTAGTCATTGTATTAGGGCCCAACTTGATGACCTCATCTTAACTTAGAACTAATGAAATTTACAATGAACTTATTTCCAAATAAAGTCATGCCATGAGATTCCAGGCTTAGGATTTCAACATGTGATCTAGGGACACACTCTTTGACCCATAGTAGGTACAGGAATGACAGTCTCTTCACAGAGACAGGCACAGGGGAGGAGGTTAGGGGAAGCAAGGAGAAGGGGATTTGGTTTAGATGTTACATTCGAGGTGCCTATGGTCATCTGGGGAGCGTTGGACACTTGGTAGAGAGACCTGAGCTAGAAATGTGGATATCATTATTTGTGAAAATGTTGCAAAAGTTCTACCATTAGTCAGGAAGAGGGAATGAAGATATAGCCCCAAGAGTCCTTTCTCTTTTTCTTTCAGTCTCTTCATTAGTTTGTTCAAGTTCATGTTCACTGGGTAGTGAAGTCATCCTTTATGCCCTCCTGCTTTCCCAGGGCTAACCTCTTTCTCTTGGGCCCTGGTTCATGACGATGTTCTAACTCTTTGAGGAGGGGTGGATGGTCCAGATGGATGGGTCTTCTCCAAAACTACTCTTAACATCCCCTCTGTGTTATTATGTCTTTTGAAGGAAGTTGCTCTCTTTACCCCACCTCACCGAGGCCTCTTCTTGTATCCCAGCTTGAGTGGAGTAGTGCTTCATCAGTGGGGGAGGAATGAGCTCTTGAAGAGGGCTATGGAGGAGAAGATGTCACTCTACCTCCTAGGGATGGAAGTCTTCAGTTAGATGTGCCAGCTGAAGGCTTGGGACTGGATTTTTAATTGAGGCTATTTTAAGAGACCATGTGCTGGAGAAGACCAATATTTAAGGAGCAGATAGAAATAAGACGGAAATGCTGAAAACTAAAAAAGCATAGACAAAATGATAGGAGAAACAGCAGAGAGGGGCCTCCCAGACTGTAACGAAGGAGAGAATGTCACAAAAGAGGAAGGGTGACAGGACAGGAATGGCCCAGGACAATCTCTCGGTCTCCCTACCTGTCCTATGGAAATACATCTGAGCAATTTGTGTACATGGCTGGTTATCCACGTGGCTACATGATAAAAAATCCACTGCTCGACCGCCTCCTCTGAATATTCTGATTCAATTAGTCTGAGGTGGGGGCACGTTGGGAGATTGGTATGTTTCTAAAGTTCTCTACTGTCCTAGTTTTCTGAGTCCCTGGGTTCCTATTTGCCCAGTTTCTGGGTTCCTGGGCCTCTGGATAAGGAATAGGTGGTGGGAGAAGACCAAAGCTGCTTCGTCTCTTTTAACCCTGGGTCTCTCTACCATGAGCACGGTACCCTTCCATGCGGGTCCAGCTGCACCTGCCATAAAACTGGGCTCAATTTCTACTATATTTTAGGATCTGTTGTCAATATTCATCTTTTGGTATTAATGGTTTTTGTCTTTTTCACTGTGTCCATCATTGCAGATATTTCAATGAGAATTAGGTAGAGGCTGCTATTCTTTTATTATCATCATTTTGCTGTGCTGTGGATCAAATGTAGGGCCTTGCACATTGTAGGCAAATGCTCTAACACTGAGCTACATCCACAAGTTCCTTTTTTTTTTTTTTCAGTTCATATGGTTTCTCTCTTTTAACATCAATATCTTTAATCCATTTGAAATTGATTTTACTGTTAGAGTGTTAGGTATAAGGGTCTAGCTATTCTTTTCCTTCAAATAATCATCCAATTATAATAATAGCACTTATTGAATGAGCTTTCCTTTCCTTGTGCTTTGTGATAACAGTAATGATAGTGTAAGGGGGAAAATGGCATCTGTGTCCCATCCTGGTGAGTCTCTAGAAATAAGTTAAAAATATGATGGAGGCCAGACTCCTTGCTGGAAAGTGACAGTGATCACTGCTACCACAGGGTGTTCCTTATCATCCAGGTAGACCCTCCAGGGAAACAGGAAGTGAACTTCAAAGATGCTCAGGGTTCAAGACTTTGGAGTAGGAATGAAATACCAGGTTATCTGAGGAAATATTTTCTTTCTATATGTATTTAAATTTTACCTGCTACCTGATGTCTGATTGAAAAAGAGTCACGTACTTCATCTAGCAGGTTGGCTCATGAAGGACCCCGCCATTCTTGTGACTCTTGATGGACTTTATGGCAATGTAAAGTAGATCTAGAGGTCCCAGTGCCACTGGGTGCAAGGAATCCAGCTGCTTAAGGAGATTTAGGTGGTGACAGATGTCACTCACCACTAGGGCACTACTCCTGAAAGAGTACTTGCACTGGGGGCCCTGTAATGGAAAGGTCAGCCCTTGGTGGGTGGAGGTTCAGAGACTTGAAGAGGAAACCCTTAGGGGAGCTGGTTTGACAGTCAAAACTCCAGAGAGCCCGGTGTTCAGTGGGGGCAGGCAGGAGAGAATCCTGTCCTTGTGAAGGACTTCAGTTTGGGTTTCTTTTTACTGGTGCTTCAAGGAATGCTTGAGTTACTTTGATTCTTAGCTTTTCCTCTTCCAACAACAATTTCAGTCTGAGATGATTCCACCCCTATATCTAGTGAGGTAGACTTAGACAAACCACAGGGCAGGTTGGCAAGGAAAGGAAGTCTTCTCTCTGGTTCCAGTGAGGAGGGTCCTCATCCTAAGGAGTGGACTGTAATTTGGGGGTTTGTACAGTAACAGGCAGTGTCCACAGGACAACCAGTGTGAAGGAGAAGGACTCAGGTGTCAAGAAGTGTTCCAGGTAAACTTATAAAATCCAAGTTCTCCAGTTTATGGAGTAAGGGTGATTCCTCTGAAAAAGGAGAAGGTAGACCAGATGTATGAAAACAATGGTTACATTCTCTAAGCCCAAACTGCAATGGACTGAGTGTGTACTAATTACTCTGTGCATATTCAAATTTTTTTTTATTGTGATAAAATATGCATAGCCCCAAATTTACTATTGTTAACTATTTTTAAGAATACAATTCAGGGGCATTAAGTATATTCACAATGTTGTACAACGATCACCACTATCAATTTCCAGAGCATTTACATCATCCCAGATAGAAATTCTGTACTCATTAAATAATAGACCTCCCCATTACGACCTCAACCAAACCCCCGCTAACCTCTAGTATACTTCCTGTCTATGATTTTGTCTATTTTAGGTTCTTCATATAGGAAGAATCATTTTATATATATATATAGAGAGAGAGAGTGTGTGTGTGCGTGTGTGTGTGTGTGTGTGTGTGTGTGTGTGTGTGTGTTTGGCCTATTTCACTTAGCATGACGTCTTCAAGGTCCGTACATGTTGTAGTATGTATCATAACTTCATTTATTCTCAAAGTGGAATAATTTTCCATTGTATGGACATATCACATTTTATTTGTCCATTCATCTGTTGATGATTATTTAGGTTGTTTCTACCTTTTTAATATTGTGAATGCTGCTATCAATTGCTGCATGTATTTATTGGAGTCCCTGTCTTCAATTTCTTTGGAAGTGCCGGATCACATGGTAATTGTATGTTCAATGTTTGAGGGACATTACAAAGTCAAATTTAACTTCCCATGAGAAAATTTAATTTCCCATGAGAAACTTCCATGAGAAGCAATGTCACTATTTTTTTTTACTTCATTTTTACATGAAATCCATCTCCAGGCTGTAGAGATTCCAGCTTTAAAAGACATCTCGTATCCACAGACTCATCTCCACCTCCACCACCACCAAACCCAGTCTATGCTGTCATCATTTCTGCTTCAGTGACAACCTCTTAACTGTGCTCCCTGCTTCCACCCCTGTCCTCTCCCATCCCTTCTCCTTGCAGCACTCAGTATTCTCCCAAAGGCATAGAACAAACTGAACCTATGGCTTCCCCTGGTTCAGATCCTTCAGTGGCTCCTCAAACCACTCAAGCCTGCCTTCAAATCCTCCTTGTGGCCCCTGAGGTTGTGCCTGTCCTGGTTTCTTCACTCTCCAGTCTCTGGGTCAAGTTTCCCCATGCTCTCAAGTAGGTTATAGACATGCCCGAGATTGAGACCCACAGACCCTGGGACGGGTAACTCCGGCCACAAACGGATCATCCATTTACTCTAGTGGCCCCACAAATTGTGCCCTTTCCTAAGTGTGCCATGGTGGGAACGAGGGGGCAATTCTCTCAGCACTTCAGCCTTCTCTTGTTTTACTGAATGCCCTTGGTGTCTTTTCCTCCTTGGAGCTTTGGTATGTGCAGCTGTCTTCTAGAACATTCTTACCTTCACCCCTGTAATGTATAAAGCTGCTCCCCCACCTATCAGGTTCAGCCATTTTCCCCGCCTCCCAACCACTTGTCAATCTGTGAACATCCTAGCTAGCTATTGGTTCATGTCAGCTTGCAAGTACCCTTCTCCTATTGGTCCCCTGTTAGCCCGGAGGAATTCAACTGTTTACTGTAGCTTTCCTGCCATCTTTCCCCATCCTTCTGACTGTCCTACACACTTTTCTCTATCCTCCTGGCTTTCCACTCTCTCTAGCGCGCGCCCTTTCTCTTTCCTTTCTCTTTTCCTCTCATTTTCTCTCTTACCCTGAAGGGAGACACTCTCTTGCTTAATAAACTCCCTTATGTGATTTCCCGTGTCTGGCGTGGTTCTGTGGGATTTCCCTTACATTGGTGCCGTGACTCGGGATGGGTCCTTCCACTGTCGCGAGTGGAACCCCATCTAAGCCCCAGTGCCTCCTGGACACGGCCCCACCTTCCATTCTGCCCAGACGCTCTGCTCTGCATTCATCACCGGACTTCAGATTGGTGAGTCCTCTAGGCCGGTTCCGCTAGGCTGATTTATACTCTAAGGCGGCTGAGGGGTGGGGGTACCCCCAGCCACAACTTTTATAGTTAAAATTAAAATTAAAAAAATTTCCTTTTCTCCCCTGAGAGAAACAAAATTAACAGTCTTCCCATCCTAAGCTGAGCTATCTGCCCTTCTGCTCACTGTTCACGGGAGTAAAGAAACTCCAGACCTGGAAATTGGAGCAGCTCTTTCAGATGTTAAGTGAACTATTACTTAGATCTATTGATAATAATGCCTGAAAGATAGCTTTCGTATCCCCTTTTTACTTTTATTTGTTTATTTATTTATTTTGTGGTACTGGGGATTGGACCCAGGGGTGCTCTACCATTGATCTATACCCCCAGTCCTTTTTACTTTTTATTTTGAGAAAGGATCTCATTAAGTTGTCCAGGCTGGCCTCAAACTTGCAAACCTCCTGCCTTGGCCTCCAGAGTCGCTGGGATCACAGGTGTGCACTGCCACAGGGACTATATCCCCCTTTTGAAAGCCCTCACCCTAGCAGTTAGAATGATGCACTCTGTGACATCAGTCCATGCCTTTCTTCTTTGCTAGCAAAGCAATGCAACTTCTTCCTTTTTCTCAAAACCTTGTCCTGATTATTAGATCAGCATCTGGGGCAAGGACTGAGCTTTGGGTACAACGATGACGGCATGAACACTACTCCCATCTCACATACTCTTTGGCCACTGAATTTGCCATTCTCTCAGCAGGAGGTGGAGCCTCAGTTAGCCTCCTGGATCTGGGCTTGCTGAATGGCATCTTTGCTCAGTAAAGTCTGGTAGACCTGATCCTGTGCCATTCTGGGGTAGCTCTTAACTGTGGCTTCTGACAGCATTTTGGAATGCTTCTTCTTGTAATTTGCCTTTTTGAGTCTACACTCTATACTGTGAGCAGTCTGAGCAGTATGGCGAGGCTGCATATAGTTGCTTCAGTCAACAACCTCAGAAGGCAGCCCCCAGTCAATAGCCAGCATCAACTCCCAGCATCCACTGCAAAGCAAGTGAGCCCTTGGAGACATCCAGCCCAGCAGAGCCTTCAGATGACTGCAGCCCACCCAACATCAGAATGCAGCCTCACTAGAAACCCCAAGGGAGAATGGCCTACCTGAGCCCTGGCATCATATGGACCATAGAGATAATAAAAAATTGTCATTTCAAGTAACTATGTTTCAGGATGGTTCATGGCACAGCCACAGGTAACTGGCATGTTCTTGACTAATATTGTGGAGAGCAACTTAAGAACAGACTGATCACCACTGAGAAGTCCAAATTTAAGAGTCTTTATTAGCCAGCTGTCTGACCGTCTCACACAAAGCCCAAAATGGCTCTTGGGAGAACAGCCCTGACCATAGGGTTGCAGGGATTTTTATACCATCAGTCATACATGTCTGTTGCTGTGATTCAAAACTACAAACTAACATCATGAGCTCTAAAATCATAAGCAGAAGGGGAAGTGGGTCAAAATGACCTTGGTCGGGTGCATCTAGACAATCGTTGCTGACATGGTACATTGTTCATGAAAAATAGGAATCCAAAAAAGAATAATTTTAAATTATATAAGAATTGCCATTTTGTGTTGCCAAATACACTATGCTAAGCAACTGCTGATGGATACAGAGGTGGGTGTTCCCACGGGAGAAGCATTTCCTACATAACATGGAATCTCAGGGTAAAATGGAGTCTGTTTAGTCATTGCCCATGTAACCTGGCCCATAATATTTCCATGGAGTCAAATATGTCAACCCATCACAACTATGAGTGTATTACCACTGCTACTGAAACTACTGAATAGAGGAACCACCTGCTAAGCTGGGAAACTTCCAGAACAACTCCTGGCACCCAAATCACATTGCCTCTGCCACAGATCAAACCTACAGAGTGAATGCCTGAATCCTGCTTCTACCCATAAACCTCATGAAAATGCATCCAGCTGGACAAACTGAACCATGTGCACTATCCTAGCTGCAAGGAAACATGGGAAATACAGTTATAAAAAGCTTCTCAGCCTTTGTAAGATAAGAGAGGACTGTAATAAATATTGAAGAAAGCAATGCATGTCAGCCACCCATTCTGACTCCTAAATGACCAGGCAATCGCATCACCCAAGAAAGAGAATGTTCTAGAATTTTATAGTGCATAATTCAGACGGCTTTCACCCCAAACACCTTTTGCACTCATTACTCTATAGATTTTGGGGACATAGCTAGCTTATCACACTCTATTATTATAATATTCAAAGAGAACTTATCTGTATCCGGCTGAATATCTGTATCTCTTCTGAGAGTTCTTTGATCTTTGCTATCTTTTTAGCAAATAGAGCAATTGAAACAAATGACATCACTTTGGTGCTTAGTTACATTTTAACCTAAGGATGGAGCAGTTTTTGTAGACTGGACCCATTGCACTTGAACGTGGAATAGTTTACAGTCTTAAAACATAGGTAAAATTTATTTTTAAATTTGTTGCATATTTTGATTTTATTTTTATAAAGGCAAAACTCAAGTACTATAAGAGTTACTACTTTACTCATTTTTAAATGAACAATTTAGGGGCATCTAGTACATTCACAATGTTGTTCAACTGCCACCTCTGTCTTGTTCCAAAACATTCCCATCAGCCCAGACAGAAACCTTATATTAATTAAGAAGTTGTTCTTCCTTCCCCTGTATTCCTAGTCCCCAGGAATCACTAATCTGCTTTCTGTTTTAATGAATTTGCCTCTTCTTGATATTTCACATAAATGGGACTGTACAATATGTGACCTTTTGTGCTGGCTTCTCCCCCTTAGCATTATGTTTTCAAGTTCCTCTATGTTGTTGTACGTATCGGTTCTTAATTCCTTTTTATTGTTCAACAATGCTCCACTGTATGGATTATCACTTTTAAAACCCCATTCACCCATTGATAAACTTTGGGTCATTTCCACCTTTTGGTCATTGTGAATAGGGCTGCTATAAATACTTGTGTATTCATACCGTTTTCAGTCTTCAGGATATACACCTAGGAATAGAATTGCCAGGCTGTATGGTTCTTAGATGTTATTTTCATTGCAAATTGCAAAACTTCCTTGGGTGAAAATTTAATGATACGGAAAGATTTTTGCATTTTATGCTTTAGCTTTTCTGTTGATAATCCAAGAGCTCTGTCCTATGGCAGGCTTGCCTTTGTGTGTTAGTTGATGAGTGTTTTTTCCCCTTTCCTTTTCTTTTTCTTTTTCCTTTTTTAAGAAAGGGAATTATAGTTTGTAATGACAAAATGACTCCCTGGCTAAAAAGAGTCTGATTGAAAATGATACCTTCCTATCTTTCTTCTCCTCTCCCATTCCTATTATTTCAGATAGATTAAAAGTTGACTGTGAAAATGCATAAAAATTCTCCTAAATTTATTTTTATGGGACCTGTTCAAACCATTACCTATCCAATTATTGTTTGGTGTAAAACTTGTGTAAAATTCTTAAGTAAAATTTAGAAGCAATGTAGTGATTTTATATACATGGGGTCTGTAGCCAGAATTACTGGATTTTAATTCTGGATGTTCCACTTACTACTGGCAATATGCTGGATGAGCTTCTTACTCTAACTGTGCCTCAGTTTCCCCACATGTAAAATGGGGTCAATAACAGCACTGTTGTAAAGGTGTGAAATCCTTCAACACTGCCTGGCCTGAGATTAGCTTTTATTGAGTACAAATTCACAATTTCATCCAGGTAAGTACAATACTATAATCAAGGCAATTAATAGCACAACTTCTTCTGGAGGAAGTTTCTCTGATTTTTATTTTGATAATGCTCATTACTTTTTATGAAAGAACAGGTTTCTTCCCCCTAAAATAAAAAGTAAAAGCTATTGATAGAACATCATGGGACAACAAAATGTAATAATTCATCTCAAATACCCAAAAAGAGTTACTGTGAAATTTGAAAATAATTTCGCCAATGACAAAACGCAATGTTCTTTAATAATAGTCCCTACTTTTTGGTTTTGAAGTTAGGATTCTTTCATTCATTCAGCTGGTAGTTATTCAGCTCTTACAATGTTCCAGGCACAGTAATAAGTATGGACTAACAAATAAAATAGGTGTTATCCTCACAGAGCTTCCAGTCTAGTGGTGGGGATAAAAATGAAAAACAAGTTAATTAACAATTGTATAATTACAATTTATGATAAAAGCTAGAAGAGAATGCAACAAATAACTTAAATGAAATAATACATATGGAGTATCTGGTGGAGTGTCTGAACCTTATAAAGTGTGCAGTTAAATGTTATATAACCATTTGTTATTCCAATAATTATGATAATTTGTCCAATTCATTCACCTGTAAAAAGTCCATCATCTTTAGTGTAAATTTCCTGCCCTCTAGTGGGGACTTTGAGTCATAGCCGCACAAAAACCAGGTTTATTGTTGAACGTTATAGCATTTGTTCAATGAGCGCCTGATGTTGGGATGCCCAGCATGCTATCTCACAGGCCATGCGAGACACTTGCCTGCTCTACGACCCCATCTGGGAAGCTCAGGGGGCTTCCTTATGCATTTCAGTGTCATGTGACCCACCACGCTTCCTGGACAGCCACTCGCGGTTAGCCAACAGTCTGCCACCTGGCTTGGGGTGGAAGCTCTCCTAGGCAGGGATCTTCATGCAGGAGGGTGGCAGACCTTTAAAACAGGACAAGAAAGAGCCACTTAATCCACAATCAAAGAAAATGCACGAAAGCGTTTCAACCATGGTGACAGTGGAACATCAGAGAGAAGCAGGCCTGGGAGCCAGGACTGCCTCCCGTCCTGAAGATTCTGCAGTAGCCCCTCGGAACTCCCTGTGGGGTTTATGACTGTGGTCTTTGTCTGCTTTCTCTGAACACCTTTACTGTGACTCAAAATTACATCAACAAGTCTAACCAAAAAAATGCTTTCAATATGCCATCCTATTTCACCCTTAAAAACTCCCTGAGTAAAAGATATCATTATCCCTTTCCTAACCCGTCTCTGAGGCACTCAAGGCTCAGAGAAGTCGAGTGAGACCCACTAAGGTCCTGCAGCTAACTCTCTGTTGAGCATAAAGCTTGTGCTGCCACCACCCCTACCCGATGTACTGTGGTAATGAAACCTGAGTTTAGTAGAGTTACATGAGTAGATGTTCTCTCCATTTTTTTTTTTTTTGGTGGTGCTGGGGATTGAACCCAGGGCCTTGTGCATGCAAGGCCAAGTCTCTACCAACTGAGCTACATCCCCAGCCCATTCCAGTTTTTACTATAATAAAACCTGCTTTAAAAATGGCTTCAATCAGGTTATCATGTTTTGTCCAAACTTTAAACGTAAGTGAGCACCTGGGAGCGACTGAACCCTTGCTGCCTAAACTTTATTTTCTTTTAATCAGTTCATTCTAAATTTGATCACTGACTGAGAAGTCCTCCCCAGAAGTTTAGGCCCACATTCTTGGAAACTATTCTCTGTTTTAGCCACAGTTAGAAAAGTGCTGTTTCAAGGTCCTTAAACTAATCCAGGCTCTCCAGAATTGCTTGAGAAGACACCGTCATGGAAGCAGAGGGCAGCCCTCCTAGAAACTAACCTGCTGCGCCTTGATCTTGGACTTTGTAGCCTCCAGAACCATAAGAAGGAAAGTTCTGTTGTTTAACACACACACACACCACAATCACCTGAATAACTTTTTAAAAAAAAATCTTTTAAAAAAATTTTTAGTTGTAGATGGACATATACCTTTATTTTATTTATTTATGTGGTGCTGAGAATTGAACCCACTGCCCCATACATGCAAGACTGGTGCTCTACCACTGACCCATAGTCCCAGCCCTCACCTGAATAACTTTGAAAAATTATTTATGCTGGGGACTCAGCCTACAGCAATTGAATCTAAATCACGGGAGGAGGAGCCTGGGCTTCAATACTTTTTAAACTTGCTTACCAGGGTGTAGCCCAAACCCCTAACTGCTAAACTATTTAAGTGGTTTGCTTGTCAATCTACTTACTTTCAGAGAAACCTTTTTCTGTTCACATTCCTGGCTAGTCTGTGTGTGGAGCTGCATCTATGTGGCAACGGTAGAGGAAAGGGACAAGATCTGCTCTAGTTTCCATCTTCCTGTGAGTCCTCTGTCCCATCTGAACACGAGTAGGACTTGGACCCTCTGTACTGCTTCCTGAACTCTTAACCTGTCACCCAGACTCAGGCAAGTCAAGCAAATCTAATTTCATACACTTCAGCCTGAACTTTACCCACAGCTATCTGACCTGTGCGTTTTTCCCTATCTTGTGATTTGGGCTGGGCTTCTGCTCAGCATGTTATTTAAGTTGCAGGCCTTTGCTCTGTTGTTCTGAAGAGCTTGTTAATTGAGCATAGATCCAGGTGGGTGCACAGAACAGGAAATATTTTGAAAATCCTACTGTTGCCTGCTTTTTGTTTTGTTTTGTTTTGGTACTGAGGATTGAACCCAGGGGCACTTAACCACTGGGCTGCATCTCCAGCCCTTTTCTTATATTATATTTAGAGACAGGGTCTTACTAAGTTGCTGAGGCTGACCTTGAACTGGTGATCCTCCTGCCTCAGTCTCCCAAGCCTCTGGGATTACAGGCGTACACCACAGCCTCTGGCCCTGCTTTCGTTTTTAACCAAAGATTTCAGTTGCATTTGTATATATCAGAAAAACCGGAAAAATTAGTTTTTTTCTTGCAGTTTTATAAATTTATTTGAAAATTGATGGTTAATTCTCTGTAGAATTTTGAAAGTGGTCACAAGTACATAAGTAATGAAGGTTTTGAGCTTGTTTGGTGATTCTTTTTTCTCATTGCATTTTCTGGCAATTGTACATAGACACCGTATGGGACATTCCTTATTCCTTTGGCCCAGACAGCTTTGTTGACCCTGGCATCAATGCATACATCTGGAGTCCCATCTCCTTCATGGAAAACTCCTGGGTCTCTTTGAGTGCCTGAGGGGCACGCTTGAAGCCCAATCTCTGGATATGCTTGTGAATGTCAATGGTGGTCTTGGGTCACCACCTCGCTGATGGCAGAACAGACCAACTTCTTCTTGCCACCCTTCTTTGGGGGAGCCACAGTATAGGGTCCAAGTTGGAAGGAAGGTGGGAAATGACTTCTGGATTCTAGGTTTTGCTAATAACTCTTGGGCTTCCAGAATTTACCCAACTTGAACTTGCCAGGTAAAAGTTGCTTAGATTTGGCATGATTTTCTTCTTGAGTTTTGATATTCAACTCATCTGATATTCAAATAAGCCATTTTTGTCTTTTGGTGGATTTGGGGGTATGGTAAGCCCAAGAGCAACTGACCCTTTGAGAATCTGAGTCGTTAGGTATTTACTGGCCTTTCAACCTCCTAGAAGTTCATTGGTCTTTAACTGTGTGATTCTCCTCGGAAACTCTCTGCATGTGGGCCTGGATGACCTCATTTTCTCAGTGGAGAGTCACAAAGGAATATGTGTTTTATGTGTTTCTATTCAGCTTGTTTGTCCCCAAATTTGGCCCAGCACTTTAGGAGAGCGTTATAGACATTCAATGCACAAAGGAGAAAGAAAGTAGCAGACAGAAGAATAAACAAACTAGGCCTTTGGGAAGTTTGTGAGCATGGTCATCTCGGCTTCACCTGCATGGTCTGCACAGCCAGGAGGCCTGGAGTGAGGTTTCTCTGCCGCCCCTTCCCATCCCTCTTTCCTCTTCTCTTTTCCTTTTTCTTTGTACCAGGGATTGAACCCAGGGGCACTAAACCCTTTTATTTATTTATTTTTTTGTAGATGAGATCCCTCTCCCCTTTATAAAATTAATTTTATTGAGTCAGGGCCTCACTAGGTTGCTGAAGTTGGCTTTGAACATGTGATCCTCCTGCCTCAACCTCCCGAGTTGCTGGGGTCATAGGTGTGCATCATGCCCGCTGGAGTGAGAATTTGAAGTAAGTCTTGATCCATTCAGCGATTGGAATTCATACTTTATCCCGAAGGCTAATTGATACACTCCCAGGAGACACTCCCTGAAGGTCTATTGACAATAATTAAATTCTTCAACAGTTTCTGTGTTGAATTTATGCAGGGGCCCAAGTAGAAGGTGAACCTAAATCAAAGAGAAGTCAATTTCAAGTCACATACAAACTTATACAAATGCAGAAAACCCCCTTGAAATAAAGTAACATTACATACTCACGACAAAGGTGGCATTTGTAGAGCGATAGGAAGAAGAAATGAACTTTTGAATAAATGGTGTTTAGTCCAATGCATATTCATGGAAAAATACACCTTGACCTCTACCTCAAATCACATACAAAACTCAAATCAGGATGAACCCCAGGTCCACATGTAAAAAGACAGTACATCTTCTAGAAAGAATCACGGCATGTTTTAATTTACTCAGGGAAGGCTAAGATTGCTTCAGGAAAGACAGAAAAACCACTAATGAGGAAGGATATGATTGATAAAATGGTACATATTAAAATTAAGAAATTCTTGGCAGGCTGTGGTGGTACATACCTATAATCCCAGCTACTTGGAGGGCTGAGGGAGGGTTACAAGTTGAGGCCAGTCTGGGCAATGTAGCAGGACCCCGTCTTAAAATAAAAACATTTAAAAAAGGGCTGAAGATGTAGCTCTGTGGTAGAGTGCTTGCCTAGCATGTGAGAGGCCCTGGGTTCGATCCCCAGAGTCACACATATATACACACAAAAAACTTCTTAGTTTCTTATAAAAAAATACTATGAAGAGTAAAAAAATGCAAGTCACAGAGTGGATATACAAATGCTGATCAATGGACTCATACTAGAAAATATAAAGAAACCCTACAAATCAATACCAGAATAGTCAAAAGATTTTAATAGTTCATTTACAAAAGAGGCTGGTAAGCACATGGGAAGGCATTAAGCACTTTTTACAAAAGATAGAAGTGAGTAAAATATCCACATCACCTTTCTGGCTTTCTTCTTCTGCTAGCTCAGTAATGCATAATAACTGTTAGTTGAAATGACATTTATCCCTGATAATCTCATTAAATTGAATATCAATTTACTATTTGAAAATATTATGGTCCCTTTTTTTATATCTATAAATTCCATTTTGAATTCTCCATTCTGGATAATAGTCAGTCATTGGTCTTATTACTTTTATGTATTAGGTCATTCTGGTCCCAAATTTCAAAATAGCTTTTTTTTCTACTTTCCATTGCTTTTTGCAGATATTGTGTAGTCAGTGAAGAAAAATCACTTAAACAGGACACACAGTGCTTCACTTGCTACTGTTATTTGGAAGAACCTCAAGCCAATACTCTTAGTACTGACTTGTTCCTGCTCAATAACATTGATGGTTTACTCATTTTTATTCACCTTTTCCCGGTTCTAGTAACTGCATATATGCTTTTTGTGTACAAGTGGTGTTTCATGTTCCTTTAATGAAGAATCTAGTTTCTAGAGTCTAACTTAGAATCTAGTTTAGGTAGTTATCCATCAATACACTGACCCAAGATAATCTCGAATACTAGTTGCAGAGCATGAAATAGTAGCAACAAATGACTTTTCCTTGGATTTAGAATATAAACCAGTCTGTACAGTTTCTTTCTGTGTTTTAAAATGAAGATTTGATTATTCAGGTGTAGAGAGGCCAGCAGATCAGAAGGTGCTTGCCACTGAAAGGATTGTTGGTTACTCACAGTTCCTAGGAGGGAACATGCTACACAGGTAAGTGCTGGGTGGTCAGGAGGAAAGGGAGTAGGAGTAGAATATGAGCAAAAGTCTTTTCTGTGGCTTCTGCAGGAAGGAACAGGTGACGCAGAGTAAGCAGGTTTAGGATTAGCTGCTTTGAATTTCAGTGAGCAGTGGGGCAAAGGGTTGCCTCTGTTTGCTCAAGACCTGGCTTTGGGGAGAGTAAGGCAGGTGGAGAGAGACCTTGAATATGAGTCCTTCTCCACCTGCCTTGCTATAGGGCTCCAGATTGTGGGTTTGCATATGGAAGCAGCCCACAGCAAATCCTTTACCATCTCTAGAAATTGGCTAGCCCTGGAGAATCAGTCTCCCCAGGGAGGTAAAGTCCCAGATGTCAACACATCAGAAAAGCAAAGCATGCTTTACACACTTTTTTTTTTTTTTTTTGGAAGAACTGACGTTAAATAAAATACTATTATTTTCTGTTTTGTTTGTCCAATGGAAAATCATTGACTTGAAGCAACTGTATTTTGCTAGAAACAATCTCATGCTTTCCAAAGGATTAGGGTCATTTTCCAGTATGATTATCCAACAAACATACTAAAATCCCAGAGGGTTGTCTTTTTTGACCAATTTGCTGACTTATGGATATAATTTTTCTCTATCTTACAAGGCACATCTCAGAGTTACATTTGTTCTTTCTGAATTATGCATTTAATATGAATAATTCTCTTTTCTGTCTCAACACTTCAATGAGTTAACGAATCATTTAGCAAATAGGAAGTTGCAAGAAGTTAATCTTGCTTGAAATTCAAGTTGTGAATTTGTTAAGAATTATTGTGTTCATTTTCATGATTAATTAAATCTTCATTAATAATTTATAATGCCCCCTTTCTGAATTTTACAGGAGTTAGGCTCAAAAAAGTCTGCTAATTGTCAGTATTGCCAGTCTTTGAAATCAAATTTGAAAAATTTGATTGTCATTTCCAGGTTTTTTTCCTCTCTTGAGCTTTTGTTTTACCTGTTTCTATTATGATCTTGACTCACACTCATGATCTAAAGGATTAAAAAGTGATGGGTAGTTGTTTCAAATATTCAACATTCGAATATATATTTATCTAAAAATAAAAATTGGATGTCAGAAAATTTTAAAAATTAGGCTAGTCTCATATTTTCAAAAGATAGTTTTTCTTTTTGATTATTCAATATTATCTTAAAAATTAGAGGACAAAAATATAATTAGTCAATAAAGCCCAAGTATTTTGTTTTTGTTTTGGATGGAGCCCAAGGCCTCATACATGTTAGGCAAGCACTCTACCACTGAACTATATCCCCAGCAAAGCCCACATTTTAAAATTGTGAAATACAAATTAAATTTTCATAACGATTTTTATAAAAAGAAAAATAATTCAATTTTGGTATTCAATGGCCATCTATTCATCAATGTGAAGAATTATAATTAGTATCAGGTTTCACATGGTACATCTAGGCCTATAGTTATATACATGTTAGAAAATGAGATGAATTTTGTAATATGGGGAATGTTCCTAGCTGTCATGTATGTGCAACTGTTGCAACATGTCATTAGTTTGTGAGTTCTGAGGAAGTGAGAATGGAAACAAAAAGAAAAGCAAGAAAATGAAGTCTCCTGTATTTCAGAGAAATACTTTGTAATACACATGTAAATTACTTGCAGGGGAAAGAAGAAAGTGGAAACGTTCATTGTCCTTTTCTCTTACTGCTCCTTCCACTCATTTCCTCCCTGCACTATAGCTCCCATGTGGACAGCAACTAAATACCACCACAGCTGGATCAGTTATGTAGAGCGGTGCAGCAAACAAGGTCAAAACCACGCTTGGAAGAATAATGGTGTATTAATTCTCTGAAAACTGGCCTAACGTGTTTTTTGGTTGGTTTTGCCAAGGCTCCTTCTAATACAGTCTTTAGTTGCAGATATGCATGCGTTTCATTGGGGTATATTACACTCTGGAGAATTCTGGAAATGTAGGTAGTGATAGAATGCCAGAGGTCCTTCCTCCAGAATATCTATCATGTCTCAAATTTCAGGGTTCTAGAAATCACCTGGGGAGCTTGTTTTAAAATGTAGACTACTGTGTCCCCTCCCCAGAAATTCTAACTATGTTGATGATGTCCAGGAACCTGCATCTGTTACATTTCCAGGAACACAGAATAAGATATACTGGACTAAGCCAGCACCCCACCTTTGACTCCATAGCAACAGGACAGGTCCTGTTTCTCAGGGCAGAGACTCCCTGCTAACCCTGCCCCTGTGCACACTTATCGAGCAATTCTCATTACCAGCTGTACATTTAAATCACTTGATAAACTTTCTAAAAATTACTGGTGACTGTGCCTCAGCCATGGCAATTAAATCCGACTCCCTGGAAGTGAGGCCCCAGCTACCAGTGTCATTTTAAAGCAACCCAGTACATTTGACTCTGCAACCATTCTGATCCATCTTGTCTCCAGTGGATTAAAATATTCTAAGATTCCTCCTTTACTAGAACATATTCCAGCCTGTATTACAGAAGGCAAACTGGGTACAGGTGTGGCATAAATTATTCATCTTCCATTGATCCAGGCTGCCTGGACCCGAGGCTCCAGCTACAAGTACGTGGGCAATCTACTGAGCTTAGCAAGTTTGCAGTGTTCTGCTGCCTACTGTAGAAGAACCACTCACAGAAGTGCAAAAGGAAAACATGGCCCAGGGAGCTTGATAAAGGTGTGGCTGGTTGGGGAAGAAGATGCTGCAGGTTGTCCTTGCAGTAGCCCCCAAACTGTCTTCCCATAATTATTTTTTTGATCAATTGTCACTGATATGCCCTCTGCATGGCTTTGGCATGACTCTTCCAAAAGCACCTTTGCATTCTTAGAATTAGTTGCATTATCATTTTGAAAACCTTGAAGACATGAAATTGAATTTGAAACCTAGCATTATCACAATAAATGTTAAATATATTGAGCAATGAAATTAAAGGAAGAACTGGTATTTCATTTAAAGAGAACTTCAATGTTCATTTAACACCCTAATGCTGGCTATTAAAATTTTTCAAATTTTATCACCTACTTGTGTGATTAAAGTTTTTTTTTATTGGTTACTAGTTAAAATGTAAGGAAGAAAATGAAAACTTGAGTAGGAATTGTGTGTGCCATAAACTATTGTGAAAAACATTTCCAATTTTAAAGATGATGATCCAGTTGACTGCAAAGTTTCATCAATAGCAAAATAATTTTCATTTACTCAAAAACCCACGAAGTGGTCGACAAGACAAGCTGCGTGCTGAGAGTATATTTACAACAACAGAAAGCAATCAACAAAGGACTGGTATTCAGAAAAGGATGCCTAAAAATTGATAAGGATGGAGGCTGATCCCCATAACTTACTTTTCATTTGCAAGTTCGTTTCCTTTGATCAACATCTCCCCAATTATATCTCTCAATTACTCTGTCTAGTCTTTTGGTTCCTTTTGCCTCATAAAATATACTGCAATCTCTTATTCACTCACTTGCCTCCCAGCTGGAGTGTAAGCTGCACGAGGATAAGAGGTCTCGATCAGTCATATTCCAAGCCTAGTACAGTGTTTGGCATATTATGGGGATTTCTTCACAGTTTTGAGGGATCATCTACATTCATCACTGATTTTATCTAAGGCAAGAAAGCCAGGAAGGGCCCATCATTTTACTACGCACTTGGATCCCTACACCGAGAGATCCTGTTGTTGGATAAGTGTATCACTGCAGGAGTTACTTAACCTCTCCTGTCTCCACTGGCAACTGGCGATGACAATATTTACACCTAACAGGATTGTTACATAGAGTAAATGTAAACAGGAGGATGCCTAGCATATTTTCAGTTCTAAATGATCTTCATTATTAAACTTGAAAATCATTTCTTCCAGCAGGCTTCCAGTCCCTTGCTGTTTAGGACATAAGAAACAGTCTTTTTTGAATAACTGGCAGTTTACACTTTAGCACTCAGGTCGGAATCTCTATCTGGCCTAAGTCTGTCTTAGAACCCAAATCCTCATGGTAATGTTTGGGGCAACTCCCCTCTGAGTAGACCATGAAGAATTTCTAGTCAATGTCATAGGACTCTGCTATCATTAACATAATTAATGGTAGACTACAACCTTTGGCACAGAAATCTCATACTAGACATAAACACTGCCATCCTGGGTGGACAGCCATGTTCATGCTGACAGCAGAGTTGATTTACCTGCTAGAACGGAGAATGCTATCTTCTCTATTCATAGAAGTCACAAAATAATAAATTCGAACATATTATTCTATTTCCTGAATTGAGATTTTTCCAGAAATACATTAAGATAGTAATGATTTTTTAGACTCTTAAAATAATTAATGGCTATTCAGTTACCAAAACAGCGAATACGTGAATAGATGAGCATGGTGGCATACACATGTAATTCCAGATGCTTGGGAGGCTGAGGCAGGAGGATCACAAGGTTAAGGTCAACCTGAGCAACTCTGTAAGACTCCTATCTTTAAAAAAAAAAAAAAAAAAAGGCTAGAGCTGGAGATGGTGCCTAGTGGCAGAGGACTTGCCTATCGAGTGCAAAGCCCTGGGTTCAATCCCCATAACTGGGGGTAAAAAATGAAGACATTAAATGGTCATTTCTTATTTATTTTGAAGGCTATTCAGACACCAGACAGTTTTAAAAAGGGTAGAATTAATATTTTATTGTCATTTATAATCAGATGGCAACTAGGTATATAGCTTCCATACTTCATACTTTTTGTAAATTAAAAAAATTACAAGTTTTAAACAGCTGATGGCTGGTTATGTTTTTCAGAAAACACGATTAGACAAATTCATTAATGGTGGCTTCGAGCTTTTCCTTATTAGCTCCAGAAAACTCACCCACCTGTTAAGAAAATATTGAACCGACGTTAGATATGGCTTTACATCTGTACTTTGTATATATGATCACAGAATGAGGCAAGGATGGGGGAGGGGGAGAAAAAGAATCTTATTTAAATAAATCTCACTGAATAACACAGTTCTTTTAAATTAAAAAGTCAAAACCAAACAACAACAAAAAGAACAAATCTTCAATCAAAGTCAAAAGGCCGAAGTACAATTTTTTAGAACTACCTCTGAATAATGATTAATGACCTGATCATGTCTAAGAAATCCTACATACTTAATATAAAGCACCAATCTCAGGGATTTAGAGTCTAGTTCTATCAAAGATCAAGTATTAGTTAGGTTATCACATTATGCTGACTCAATGAAAAATGGCATATCTGAATTCTCTTGAATGCAGAAAATAGGGACATGCTCTACACTAAGAAGGGACAAGTCACTTCAATTACTTTATTAATACCACATGCCCTCCTTTTGGTCTGCTAGTCTTCTTAAATGTCAGATGTACATACCTTTTGGCCCTTTTTAAAAAACTGGAAGGTGGGCATGCATTTGACTTCACACTCTGCAGCAACATCCTGGGGAGGTGGGGAGGGCAGGAAGCAGGGGAGAAGATAAAAACAAGACTTGAAGATTGAACTTTGATGGAAACAGTCCAAAATCAGATTCCTTCTCATTATATACTCCACTGACACTTTGTAGCATATGAGAATCAATGATCATGAATGCAATGGCAGCACAAAAGCCTGTTCTGGTTCTTCCTCAGAACTAGCAGTTCTTGTTTCTTGTTTAGTTTCTCTCGTCTTCTTGTATGTGCGTGGGCATGTGGATGATGGTTATAAGGGCAGGACATTTACTCATAACTTAGTGATCAAAGAGCTACTCCAAAGACCGAACCAGCAGAAAACACCAGATCCCAATGAATGGAAGTGAGTCTTATATAATCGTTTAATTTATAAGAAAATAGATCATTAAAAACTGGGGGGGGGGGGAATCACTGAGAAGTGGTGTTAATGTTCTAAGTGTCTGTGTTTATACATTTTATTTTTAAAGACAGCAGTCACATTTTACGTAGTAAATTTTTAGTTAAAATATTAAGAATTTTCTCATTTCACTGTGTGAAAGTGATTTAGAAAGGTGACACAGGATTCTATACTGTAATTTAATCCCCTATGTTGGGCTTTTAGGTCATTTCCAGTTAGGTTCATACTTGTGAATATATATATCTGTGTTCACTGATTCAATTTTCTCATCAACCCTAGAAGTAGTCGCTGAAATAACATCCTTATTTTAAAGTCTCCAGATCCATATTATTAAACTATTTTCCAGGGAACCTCTATCAGTTTACCAGTATTTACATTGATTTTTGCCAGCTAGTTTAAGATGTTGATTTAACCAGATCTATTGGTCCTAACCTACCCCCATCCTTTGAAAGCACAGGATTTATAGATTTTGCACCAATCAAACTTCAGCTCTGCGAGCTTCTCCAGGTCCATTTCCTCAGTGGTCAAAAATTGTTACTGAAGATTACATGATATAGGGTTTTCACAGTGCCTATCATTTCTGCAAGTTCAATATTTCCTATGATTTTTATTTTTACATTTCTTTTAGATTTATTTGGAAATAAAATAATAATGCAAATGGTTAATCCAAAATGGTTCATCATTAATACATGGCTAAAGAGATTTGGTTCTATTTTTTTTTTGGGGGGGGGGGCTTTCTAGTTTTTTCCCATGGTTCAACCTACTATGGTTACAGGATCACAATGCTTTAATTAATGCAGTTAGCATATATGCAATATTTATGGAGATGAGGCTAACTTCGCTCCCTAATTTGTTTTGTTAAAAAAAAAAAAAAAAAAAAAACAACTTTCCAGAATTTTCCTAGCAATACTATTTCAGAACATCATGATCTGTTTTTGTTGAAATTGGGTTAAAGTTACATAAATTTGGTAGTACTGATATTTTATTAATGTTGATCAATGCCCACAAACACAACTTTACCATCTACTAAAAATATTTTATGGACCACAATAAAGTTTGATAGTTCTATTAACTATATTGAATCTTTATTGTCTATTGTTAATGTCTTATTTTTTATTTATTTTGTTGTCCCATATTTGGTTTTGCGATGCTGGGGACCCCAGGGCCTCACACTTGCTAAGCAAAGCAAGTGCTCTGCCACTGAGGGATTAAATCTTTTTTTGTACTGGGTATTAAATCCAGGGGTGGTCTACTACTGAGCTATCTCCCCAGCCATTTTTTAATTTTATTTACTTCTTTAGAGACAGGTTCTCACTAATGTTCCCAGCTCTCATTTTACAGAGTATTTGGCCTATCCTTGTAGTGACTGGAAAGGTATGCACACTACAGAAAAATTTTCCTTTGAGTTTAAAAAACATTCTTAATTCTAAGTTTTTACAAAACCACCCCTCTCTTTAAAACCAGAATCCTAGCCTGCTCCCAACACCACCACCCACTTCCTGTTTTTTATAAACAATGGATTTTAAAAAATTATTTATAGAAAAATTCATTTTTTGGAGGGTGCGCAAATACTGTGAATTTTGACATATGCACAGTCATGTCACCACCACTACCAGGATACAGAAGGGTTCTCTCACCTTCCCCCAAATTTCTACCAGCTGCCCCTGTAGTCAGTACCAGCTCCACCGAAACCCTGGCAACCACAGACCTATTGTCCATTCTTAGGGTCTTGCCCAACTTAGATTTTTATTAGTAAATGGAACAAGACTATGCTTAACCTTATGAACTTTAATTTCACTGGCTTCTAGGCTAACAAATCAGTCACTTCTATTGTTAACTCATTGCTGACTCTTCCAACCAAAATTGAAACACATGGCATTCCCCAAGGTTGCAAAATATTCACGTCTAAGCTACTTTGTTTCTTGTTTTAATTTACAAAATAAGTATCACACCCTGTTGGCTATCAAAGAAAAATCATCAGTCTGTGGTTTTCGAAAGGGCTAGTCCTCATAACTTTCTGTGAATATAAAATTATTTTCCTTGTGTACCATATTACACATTCAGGTCAGTCTTCTAACTGTCCATTGGCATCTGTTATATCTACAGGATAATTTCTTCCTAAGAGTTAAGGATCTGTGCTGCTCAGTCTTTAGAACAGTTTTTTTTTTTGTTTGTGTTTTTTTTTAAGTACCAGGGCTTGAACCCAGGGGAACTTAACCACTAAGCCACATCCCCAATCCTTTTTAAATATTTTATTTAGAGACAGGGTTTCGCTGAGTTGCTGAGGCTGACTTTGAACTCAAGATCCTCCTGCCTCAGCCTCCAAGCAGCTGGGATTACAGGTGTGCACCACCGTGCCCAGCTCAAACTTTAGAATACTGAAGCAAAATTAAAGGGCCCCAGGCTGGGGACATAGTTCAGTTGGTAGAGTGTTTGCCCAGCATGCATAAGTCCCTGGGTTCAATCCCCAGCACCATCAAAAAGAAAAAAGAAAAAAAAAAAAGGGCCCCAATTTGTCAGAGGGTCACTTCAAGTTTTGAAAGACTAAGTGTGCCCCAAGCAGACATGAAGGAGGAGCTTCATGGGAAGTCCCTGCTTGTTCTACACATCTACTTCCCAAAGGTTCAAAACGGAGGTAGGAAGGGGCACCTATCCTCAGCAGAATCTAGGGAGCTGCTCTACTCTTATGTTAGGTCAGTCCATATGCTGCTGCAATCCCCTCGCCTGGGCAATGGGTGCTAAGAGAAATGACTCTCATAATTACTGTGGGCATTTTATGACATCATGCATGCAAAGGGCCTACCATGGCATCTGGCACATATTATTACTTCCTAATAAAAAATTATGTTTTTATGTGATAGGGTCAGTAGCAGTCACTTTATCTAGTCCAGTGGCAAATTACTCCTGTCTAAAGTGACCATATAGAAAAAATGACTACAAGCTTATTAAAACAGGGAATAAGGATCTTCCCTCCCCATCTACATACATGAGCAATTATTACTGAACCATAACGTTCATTCATTGCATACCTGGTCCCAAAACAAGTCTGTTCATAGACAGTGATCAGTACAGTTGAGCATCCCTTATCCAAAATGCTTGGGACCAAAAAAGTGTTTCAGGTATCAGAGCTTTTTGGATTTTGAAATGTTTGTATAGATTTTACTGGTTTTCCTTTGTGTGTGTGTGTGTGAGATCTCAAAAAGTGAAATCCAAAATCCACAATTTTTTGAACATGATGTCAGTGTTTAACATGTTTTGGACTTCAGAGTAGTTTGGAATTTGGGTTAGGGATACAGAGTTTGTATAACCATAGATAAGAATTACTGGGTACCAGTGATTGTACCTTAGAATGTGCCAGGCACTATTCTAAGCACTTCATAGAATTCTGGTGACTACTTTATGATGTTGACCTGACACTGCCTTTTATAGAGGATGAAACTGAGGCACAGAAAAGTTAATAACTTAACCCTGTCTCCACTGTTAATGAGGTCAGAACTGGGAAATAAAGCAAGCAATCTAGGTGAAGGATCCAACCCACATCACTACCATAAATACAAAAGGAAAGATGGATCAGGGGGATGCCAAGGAAACAAATGTAGTTTGGGGAACAAAAGCGGGGAACTGGAGAAGAGTTCACAGAGAAAAAGGGAAGCCTATGACTAGAGTTAGTCAGGAAAGGAAAGGCTGGACAGGGGAGAGAAGGCCGTGCAAGCAAAGCCAGGTGTCTTCCAAGGCAGGAAATGGGACAGTGCGCTGAGAA
This sequence comes from Sciurus vulgaris, assembly GCF_902686455.1. Classification (NCBI taxonomy): domain Eukaryota; kingdom Metazoa; phylum Chordata; class Mammalia; order Rodentia; family Sciuridae; genus Sciurus; species Sciurus vulgaris. The sequence goes on from NC_136476.1 coordinate 67,291,850, forward strand.
GAGGACTCTGGCATTGGTGGGCCCTCTGTGGAACGCCATACGCCCATTTATTTGACATCCCCGGCTTGTTCAGTGAATAGCACCTTGGAAGGTATATGGGCAGGTGATCTGTAGACAGATAGCCAAGGCTCTGAGAAGATGGGAGATTGGCTTTCAGCAGAAGCTGATGAACCAGGATGAGAACCTAGGTCCAGTACCTTTGTTGCCATATAACACAGTCCTAATTGCTCCTGCCTAGGATGCTCACACATCTGTAAAGATGTCCAGAGATGCTACATCCCGAACAGGCTCTCCGAGTTCAGTGTGCTGTGTGAGCAGCAAGGCCATGTGCTAAGAACTCAATCTGCATCCACCACAAGACAGCATCCTCTAAAGTGTGGTGGGAAAGCCAAGGGCAGGGCAGTCAGATGACCTCACTTTCAATCTGAGCTCTGCCATGTATTCTCTTCAACTCCAAAGACAACCTCTCTGTGTTTCTTTTCTCATCTGTAAAATGGAGCTGACATAAGCGCAAAGAATAAAATAAATCCACACTTATAAAGGATACAGAACAGTGCCTGGCATGTATCAGGTGCAGAACAAGCATCTCCTAAATAAAACCAACCCTGGAATTTCCCCAAACTCTGAGCATTCTGAGGCACCCTGTTTGCTCATGGTACATCAAGCCTATGGATTTAATTATTGTAACTAATTCCATTTCTATTTATTGAGCATCTCAGAATAGCAGGCAGAATGTAGGGGCTTGGAAAGGTGGGTGAGTGATAAGATTCAGAAGCCTTAATCATGCACCTTATCTGTTTTTATGTTTATTTTAGGATGTGATGCACATAGCTCCTGATATCTAGGATTGAGATAATCATCACCTATCTGAAACAGAACATTTTAGATAGAATTACAGTTCTACTATTACTTGACACATTTTTTAAAAAAAGCATTATGCTATTCAGAGAAAAAGGCAAGGTGAAAAAGCTCAATAGTCTCTTGAATTCCAGATACGTACCTGACAGTCGTCCACATCTACTTCAAGGAACAACACATTGGAATACTTCTCAGAGAGGGACTGGAAAATTTAAAATGAAAAATCCAAAATGGCAATCAATATACTCCAACTTCTTCAATGGAAAGTTAATAAAAGTAGAGATTAACTAAAGATCTAAAATTTTAACTTAAGGAGCAGGTAGGCATAAAGAAAATGCACTTTTTCTGAATCAAGATTTTCCTCATGGAAAATAATTGGACCCATGTTTCAACTTGAAAAAAAGCAAAACCATTTCAGATAAACGCAATTAACTTCTGAGAGCTGTCTTCGACAGGCTATATGTATGGAACCTACATTATCTAAGTTGTTTTCTACTACTTTTAGACTAATGATCCAGCAAAACAAAAACTTCCCCCCAAGCCCTTTAACTGTCCTCTTCTAGTTTGGTGACTACTGACCCAAAAATACCAAGGACTCATACTCACATGAAAGAAAGGTTTGATCATTTTGCAAGGGCCGCACCACGTGGCAGAGAAGTCAACTACTACAAGCTTGTCTCCTGCAGCCTCCAAGGCTTCCTGAAAAGCTTCCTACAAAGGGTGGAAGAAAAGCTTATGCTGAATAGTTTCATTTTCAAAAGCTTCGGAGACTTGAAGACACTAGATACAACTCAGAGGTCCCACTTTCAGCAAAATCCAAACAAGTCAATCAAACCAGGTGTGAAGGAATCCTACACCAGCCAGTCACTTCAGAAGACAAAACAAAATAGAATGCATAGAGTTCCTGATACTAATGTCTTCACTTTTTTTGTTTAATAAATTATCATGTACTGGCTAGCTTATATTCAAATTAAGCACATGAAAAGGAAAATAAAAAATAACACTTGTACTAATAATGTTTCCGTATCAAATCTAGGTATCTGGCAGACAGTCACTAAATCCTTATGGATTGATGAAGAGGGTCACTGCAACTGAAGAAGTCACAAGGACGTAGATTTTAGCAATTGAAAATTCACAAGTTACTCCCAAGAAAAGTTAACACTTCTGATTAGTCTATGGAAGAATATGCAAAGAGCTAAAACAAAACAAAACAAAACAAAAACAAAAAATCCTGAAACTAACCCCTAACACTCAGTTGCTGCTGATGTAAACATATTTTCAGGTTTGTGTGCATATGCATGTGTGGCTGTTTGGTTTCCAGAGTTGAGATGACATTTCATATCAACTTTTGATTTTTGCCCTTTAGTTCAAAATAATGCCCTCATCATTGCTCATGAAAGGAATCATAGTTTTAGTTTCTCATGAAGTTTTCTGTAGATATTTTGCACAAAGAATATATATTAAACAAAATTCCCAGCAGTAATGATCAAGAGATCCCTTACCACCTCCTCCCTAAATTATTTGTCAATGGTCTTGATCCTGTAACCCTAGAAACCTAACAGTCTAGTTACAAGGGGCTCATTTTAATCACATTCATTGTTGACCCAAACCAAAACCGGGGCAAGGAAGATAAATCAAAGCACAAACATATATATCTGAAGTCTAGATTTTCTCCAAGAGAGAAATGCAGATCAAATTGGTTTAATCAAAAATTCTCTTCCCCTACAAGAATTCTATTAGATCTGGTTCAATAAAGAAGGAAAGAAATAAAACACTGTAAGGTAACACACATCCAAAACAAAAGCCTAATGTGGGTTTCTCAAGAACTACAGTTATTTTCCTAAATTTTAAATTTCCACCTTATGTTTTGGAGAAATAATTTACAAATGGCATTCCTGAGATTGGTATAGACTGGAATGGCATGCTTTGGTAACCTTTTCAGTTGTGCAAACCCATCAACACCACTTTTGGGTGTGGAGAGATCTGGGCATGTGGGGTGAAGAAAAGGGATGCAACAGAGAGTAGAAGTATGGAAATTATTTTTCCAAACCACTACTGGTTGTTCCAAATAAAATTAATTCAAAGATGTCCCTAGGATGATTTTCACCTGAGTTTTTTTTTTTTTGTTTGTTTGTTTTTTGGGTTTTTTTTTGGTAATGATTTGGTCAGTATACCGTATCCATACAGGCACATAACAATCTGATCAATTAATTCTTTACTGCAAGATTCTGATAAGATAGTACAAAAAAATCAAGGAGTGACCTTGATCAAAAACTTGATAAGATTAACTTTGAAGATTGAAAGTACCATATTTCAAACATCCTCAAGGATTTCCCCAAACAATTCTGAATCAAAGTCAAGCAAAACTACCTAAAATTCTGACAAGGGGTCTTCTAGATTAAGAGGACAGTTACAGAGCCAGGTATATGTAGAACTCTCATTAAGATTCTCTACTGACCTAAGTTTGCCTAAAACAGGTTCCACTTGAAAATTATTCAAGATTATGTTATGAAAAAGCAAGTCACAATTTTAGCTCCCAGAAACTAACAATCATGGGCTGGGGAGATAGCTCAGTTGGTAGAGTGCTTGCCTTGTAAGCACAAGGCCCTGGGTTCGATCCCCAGCACCAAAAAGAAAAAAAAACAAAAACAAAAAAAAACTAACAATCATGATTGTTAAATGTTCCAATCACTGACACAAATAATATGGAAACAAAACATAGGGTAGATAAAACAAGAGTAGGGTCTAACACCTCTTTTCCTAAATACGCTCAACTCCAAAGGTAGTAAGCATGAGAAGTTTGTAAAGCGTTTAGTTAAGTGCCTTATGTGTAAGAATTTCAAGAAATGATAGTGTCATTCTTAGGAAAAAGTAAAAGGAAAACTAAAACTGCTGATTTCTTCTTCCTTATGGCACTTATGGTTCATTACTGCATTCATGTCTGGAAGAGGCCCCACACAGTGCCTCCGAAACACTTGCACCAACTTCAACCTACCAGGAGGAAAATTTAAACTTTCTTCAGTATTGACAAATAATCAGATTAAAGTTAGGTGTGGTGGTACACGTCTGTAATCCCAGTTAACTCAAGAGGCTGAGGCAGGAGAATTGAAAGTTTGAGGGCAACCACAGCAACTGAGTGAGGCCCTAAGCAACTGAGAAAGACCCTGTCTCAAAATAAAATAAAAAGGACAGGGGGTGTAGCTCAGTGTTGTAAAATATCCCTGATTCCAATCCCCAGTACCAAGATAAATAAATAATTTGTAAACAAACAAACAAAAAACTTGATTGCTAATGCCTTTGGGGTCCAAGCTGTGGTGCTTTCTTGAGTAACTAATGTCCTGTCACCTTTGTACACCTTTCTTACTGGAGCGGGAGGAAGACGTCATCCCTACCCTGGTTACAACAGGGAAGGTCAGAGCAGGTGTGCCCCAGGAACCAAAAATCAACTTTCTGTTTGTAGTGGGTGGGTTCTGGGCAAACTAACACAGGCCACTCCAAGATCTTCTGGCTCACTTAATGAGTTCCACCAGCTTGGTTACACTGAGGTTGCCAGACGCTGGAGAACAAACTCTGACATTCCTCCCTTTTCCAGGCACAGGCTGTGGTACACAGATGTTGAAAAAATGTATATGGAACAAAATTCACTATTAAGGATCTCTTTATCTACAAATGGGGGGGGGGTGCTGTTTTTAATATAAAAGTTTATATAATTAAAAAAAAACCAAGGATTCTAATAGTAAAAAATTAAAGATAACAATAACAACCAGAAGAAGCTGGGAGTTACTAATAACCAAAGTAACAAATGGATCAGAGACCATCACACGCGTTGCAGGTAACTACTTCTGTTTGAGGCCTATCCGCACCGAACAGGTAACTCAAGACCCGGAGCGCCAAGATCGCCTTCCCCTGCCTTCTCCGGATGGGCGGGGGCACCGCAGGGTAAATGTTCTCGAGTGCTCTGCCATTTATCAACTTACTACACTCACTTTGACTCTCCTTTTAACAACGTTTCCGACTGGCTACAGTACAGACACAATATGTCAAGCTCTGGGTTTTCCAGTCAGGAGGATATTCAGCTCGCAATAACTTTCGAATACGGGAACACTTTTTCTCTTGGCTGATTAAAAGGACAGTACCACCAGCTGGGTGACCGAAGGCCGATGAGCGCAGAGCTGCACGCTGCGGCTCCGGGTTCCGGCAAAACCTGACTGTGGGTTAACCACGGATGGGTAGGGCAACCGAGGCCGCTGGGCTCAGCCTTGGGGACTGAGTCATTCCAAAGCCAGCGCTGCCGGAAACACGCCCTGCGCCGCAGGAGGAGGAGTCCCGCGGGCGCGGCCTGGACCTCACTTCCTTGGAGCCACCTGAGGCACGCTCCCGAGGGTCTCCAACAGAGATCGGTCGAACCACTTTGCGTGGAAAAGGAACGCGTCATGCTTGGGGCCGGGCAGTGATATAATAGATGAGACTCAGGCCTAGACCTGCTCCCTAGGAGGCTCACCGCACACCACGCGGGTGACTATAATGCATACGGACAGAGTGGTGACCAGGGACCCCGCGCCTTCTCCAATGGCCCCTCCATCTCCTTGCCTGGACCTGAATCTGGATGTGAATAGTGGACAAGGGCGGACTCTGTCCATCCCTTCTCCCTTCTCCAATCGGGGTTTCCCGGGTTTGCGGGATGTGCAGTATGGGGACCCCCGAGCGCTCCACGCGCATTTCCACGGTGCACAGGGCACGGACTGGGCTAGGCACCCGGACCCTGCCCTCCAGGGGGCCCTCGTCCCTCTTCTCCCCTCCCCCAAGGCATGCTCGACAATCTCGGGCGCGCCCAGGGCCCGGTTTCTCTCAGTCCCAGGCCGAGCCACCGCGTCCCCTTCCCCCAAGGATGCAGAGGGGCGGCCACCCCACCTCCGGGTGCATCGCCTTCCCCAGCTACGGAGGCTGCGCGTTGCGTCCTGGACTTCCCCGGGCGCACGTACCTTGCTGTCGATCTGTTTCACCATTTTGGCTGTTGGGGGTCTGACAAACGACTGCTGCAAACGACGGAAGCGGATCAGAGGCGCCGGACAGAGCTGAGAGGCGAGCGCGCAGCCCGCCCTCGCTTTATAGCGACAGGGCGGGGCGCCGTGGGGCGGGGCGCGCGGCCGCGCGCGTCGTGCGTGTAACGGGGGCGCGCCCGCTCCGGCCTCCCGCGCCCGCCAAGGCGCTGCGGCTGGGCCCCGGCCCCCGCTCCGCCTCCCGGGACCTCGGCTGGCGCAGGCGCGGGGCGGAGCTTCGGGGACCGCCCCCAGCTCGGGCCCTGAAACCTAGGTTCCGTGCTGCCCTTTCCCGCAGAAAACGTTCTGTGGGGGCGATGGCAGGACGTGTAGGGCACTTGCACTTTGCACGGCGGTGGGAGGCGGATGGTTGTCCCAGGGCCACAGGGTCTCTCCCTGGTCACTTGGGAAGGCGTCAGCCAGCCTTAATTGAACACGCCCAGGCTGGGAATTGGTACAGTTCTGGGGCCCCGGCAGGGCTGGATTCCTCGAAAAGGCTGGCTTTGCTTGGGCTCCCCAGCACCGTGCGCCCCATAAAGTGCTGAGTAACGATGACGAGGAAGTATCTCTGTGAGCTCCCTTGCCTCCTTTCCGGATTTTACCGCGACGATTCTCTTCTTCCTTCCTTTCCTTTTACTTTCACCGATGAACCACTGCTCCGGAGTGACACATCTAGTGCTCTAGAAGCGGGGCGACTGGCTGGGCTCTTGACCAGCAGCCGGAATGAGCTCTGCAATTTAGTTACACAGTTGTAACGCCGGCAAGGCCTGGTCTCCAGGGGTCACAGATTTGCCTTCTCTAAAATGGTAATCATGACGGTCTCGATCTTTTGGTGGTGGTGTTCTGAGGGATTAAGGGATCGTAAAGCGACTAGGACGGCGCTTGGCACATAGCAAGCGCTCAGTAAATCGTTGTAATTATAGTCGTTGTGAGTACTAATTAGGCTTGCTTGGTATCTTGAGACGCCTGACTTGGCTACCTTATGTTTACACAGTTGCATGAGTGTTTTCTACCTCAGGACGACTGAAACAGTTTGTATCGATACAGGGATGCGTGTGCCTGTTGGGTCTGGAGGACTGGGTGTAAGATAAGTAAGTTAGCTGGTAATGGGAAACCGGCAGGGCCTGTCCAAGAGGAAGAAGTGGAGGTGGAGAAGAATGAGAACCAGAAACCTGGGAGGGAAAGTCCTGGAGGGATTTTTCAGAGCTAAGCAGCTTTGGATGGAGCTGCATCTAGGTGCACTTGGCTGGGATGGTGAAAATACCTCCTGGATTTCCCCTCCCCGCTCTTTCAAACGGAGAGGAAGGAAGAAAACCAGAATTTTTGAACCAGTTGTGCAAAATTTATAGAGGGTTGAGGAGTTTGGCAGCATAGGTGAAGATATGGACAAGGGACACATTCTAAGGACAGCCCTAACACTGGGAGAATGGACTGCCCTGAATGCAGCAAACTTTGCAAAGATTAAGGACTACTGTGGCAGAGAGGAGCGCCATGGAGCACCAGGGTGCAGAATCTGTAACTCCCTTCTACCGCTGGGTTCTCAGTCCAGTTGCAGTCCCCTTTTCTGGCTTATCTATTAGTTGGTGAGTTTGTATATGCAATGACAACAAATCACTGAACTGCAGGAAGAGGAACTGCAGATCTCTAATGGCCATTCAGGACACCCTCATCTGACATTTCTCCAGAGACCTCCCACATGTGCGATGTGACTCAGTTGCAGGAAATGCTGACTGCCTCTCACCTCCACTGAACCAAAATAAACTGGAGGCGACAAATGCAGACAGTAAGGAACTGGGAGGCTGGACTCTGCAATTAGACTCTCTCATTTTCATTCTCTCTTAACTGGGTAACTCTAGGCCAGTGTAAATAGCCTTTCTGTGCCTCAGCTTCCTCATCTATAATGGGGATAATAACACCTTGTGCTATTACAAGGGTTGAGTGAGTTAAAACACTGTGTATATACTTTGAATTGTGTCTGGTGGGTAGTGAGTGCCACATGTTCTGTGAATACAGGCTGTCAAGTAGGGGAAGCCCAACTGGAATGACGACAGAGCTAGGGTGAAACAGGAGACTGTAAATCAGGTGTTAATCCTAAGAAAATCAAGTGATCAGGGAATCTGTAATGAACAGTGAGCTCTGTAACATGATTCTCAAAGGAAGAGGACTTTTTTCTCTCTGAGGGTGGAAGAAAAGTGGGCTAGATCTGGTCCTAAGAAGCAAGCATCCCTACCTCCAGGGCTATGGGAAACTGAGTCCTTAGAATTTCAGTTCTAGGTGCAGGAAAATTGTTGGGGGCAGCCCAGAGAGTGGAACGCATTTGGGCAGAGAAGTGGAGGGGCAAGAGGAAGAGAAGTGGGGAGGGGAATTAAAAGGTCTTTATATGGGGGATTGGCTTTATGTATGAATTAAAACTCTCAGTTGCAAGGAAATCTAGCTAAAACTGACATAAACCCAAAAGAGAATTAGGAACTCTTATTGCCAGGAACTCCAGGTGCCTGAAACTGTCACAGGTGCCATTTTGATTGGATTTTTCTCAGATAGGCTGTTGGCTTTACCCAGGAGTGGCCCAGGCAGCACCAGGCTTCAGTTCCTCTGACTGGGCATCTCTGCAGGAAGAGCATCCTTCTCATTCTCCTAAATGTCCCGAAGGTTGACCTTTATTGATCGGCATGTGATGGGGCAGAATAAGGGGAAATGAGCCTTGCTTCAACTGTTGGATCAGGAGTAGAGAAAATCTAGGGGGTTACCAGGGAGAGGGGAGATGGATACTGGAGGAGCAAAAAGGATATTTTCATGTTGTCAAGAAGAGCAGAAATAAGGACCATGGGTGATGAGCTTGCTTCAGGTTTCTGAGTCAGCTCAGTTTGAGGCTCCATGAGAGACTGGAGATCTAGATTGGCTGTCTTTGTTCGGGGATTCACCCCGGTTTGAAGAAAACACAACCACAGGGCTTCTAAAGCAAGCATTTCTCAGGTCTCAGATTTCTTGGATCACTTAATTTGATGTAGTTGGAAATGCTGACTGATACTTGAGTCCTGGAACACACCCAGATGAACCTGGGGAGATCCCAGTCTTTTGAAGTAAAACCTTGGAACTACATTTAAAAGAGTTGAGATGAGGACATAAAATAAGTTCAAAGTACAATGATAAAATAGTAGAAGGAAAAGGAACAAATAAATACTGTGGGACAATCCTTTATGTCAACCCAGAGCCAGGTGTGTCTCCTTCTCAGTGTCCCTTAGAGATAGATACTGTGCTTCCCATTTTGCAGGGAAGAAAATGAAGTTCAAAGAGGTCATTTTATCATAACGAGAGCTCACTGCTTTTTTTTTTTTTTTTTTTTTTTTTTTTTTTTTTTTTTTTTTTTTGGTACCAGGGATTGAATCTGGGGGTGCTTAATCCCTGAGCCTCATCCCCGGCCCTTTTTATTTTTTTTTTTATTTTGAGGACTTAGGTCCTCTCTAACTTGCTGAGGCTGGCTTTGAAATTGCAGTCCTTCTGTTTCAGCCTCCCCAGCCACTGAGATTACAGGCAGCCACTGCCATACCTGGCTTTGCCAATTCTATTCTATTCATGGAGAAAAGAAGAGCCAGTACAATCTTCCAGCCCATTCACAAATCTTGAATTCCCTTCATTTCACCAGTGAAAAATACCTAACATCCTTTATGCTAGTTTACGGACACTGTAGATTACAATATTTTAAATATAAACTGTTTGGATTTTAAAAAGACATAAATATATATTGCACTTTCAATGCAAAGTATTTTTTTCCTTTATTTTTGGGGTGCTGAGAATGGAACCCAGGGTCCTGTGCATGCTAGCCAAGTGCTCTATCACTGAGCCACATACACCCCCTCAATGCTATTGTTTTTATTAGAGCATTATAGTTAACACATAGTAGTTGGGTTCATTTTGACAAAATCATACATGTGTGGAATTTGATTTACTTTTATTGGGTCCCTGGTGCCTTACCTTTCCCTCCCTCCTCCTTCCTCCGTTCCCTTCTACTCTACTGATCTCCCTCTTGCTCATTTATTTATTTTTGATTGGCACTTTATACATATACATAAAGGTGGAATTCACTGTGGTATATTTACATATGCACATAATGCTAAGTATTTTAATGTGATTTTCGGATAATATAATAACCCCTGTGAATAATTGATCCTACACACCACTGCCTGTTGTGTTCCCTAATCTGGCCAAATAGTGCCTAATCTGCCCCTAAGGCCCTTCACTGTGCACCTTGGAACCCTCTGGGTTTGGCAAGCACCATGATATTCTCAGATATTTCTTTTGCTTTAAACTTTTGCTTACCTCAGTGTATGTCAAGTGTAACCTACGATTCCCCCTGTATATCATGGCCAGGAATTCTAGAAGATACTTTCCATTACTGCTTCCAGAGTCCTTCAAAACCCCGGTGGAGGCCAACCATGGTGACATAACACCCTAATTCCAGAGACTCAGGAGTCTTAGGCAGGAGAATGGCTAGTTCAAGGCCAGCCTTGGAAACTTAGTGAGACCCTGTCTCAAAAAAAATGGCTAACACAAGTGTGGGTGTAAAAGTTAGATAAATCTTTCATAGGTGTTGTAGCTTTCAAATGGATGTAACTGCTAAACAATACAATCTAATTAGATGCCTACTAAGCTTATCCTAAATCCAAAGACTTGGAGAACCACCATGTCAGTCTGATTTGTCACTGTGGCAAAATTTCTGAGATAAACAACTTATAAGGAGGAAAGGTTTATTTTGGCTTATGGTTTCAGGAGCTGATAGCCAGTTGACCCCACTGCTTTGGGGCCTGTTTTTTGCAAGGCAGAACATCATGGTGGGGAGTGCATGGTGGAGCAAGCTGCTCCCCTTATGGCAGTTAGGAAGCCCATGAGCACATGTACATGTGTGCAAAAGAAGAGGAGAGAGAGGAAGGGGCCAGGGTCCTAATATCCCCTTCAAGTGCACAGTCCTAGTAACCCAACTTCCTTTGCACAAGGCCCCACTTCCTAAAGATTCCACCAGCTCATATACCACTATGGGCTAGGGACCAAGCCATCAACCCATGGATCTTATGGGGCCATTCAAGATCCAAACTATAGCGAGCGGGGAGGGAAAACTGCGAGAAACGGACCTGATGGATTCATTACAAAGGACCACCCCAGGAGGATCCAAGCCATCCACAGTAATGTTTCAATCATCTGGCCTCGGTGACAACAGTCGATCAGCAATTAGCAGTAGAGTGGACAACAGCTGGGGCAGCCAAGAGACAGAGCGACATGGAGTCCTCTGGTCACGGTGCTGCTGACAGTTTGCTCCAAAAGTCCAGGGGTTTCAGTAGTGATTTCAGCCCAGTCATGCTTCATAAACACCAGAACACGACTAGAGTAGGAGCCCCCACGCAGATCATAGATAAAGGTTCATATCGGCATTGTTCAGGAGTGTCATCCTGCCACACAGCAAGTGTCACCAGGCGCCTTTATGATTTTAGTTTTACAAGTCCAGGCAAATACCAAATACAGCTTATTATTACTATATAACACATAACTATAGCAATTCCTATTATTTCCTTGTTTCATTACAGCATGTAGCTCAGTGGTTAAGTGCCCCTGAGTTCAATCCCTGGTACCAAAACAACAACAACAGCAAAAAAAAAAAAAAAAAGTATACACACACACACACACACACACACACACACACACAATATTAACAAAAAACAAGAGAGAGAGAGAGAGAGAGAGAGAAAAGGGAAGAAAACCATTTCCAATAGAAATGAGTCCAGTTCCTGTCATCATGCTTTGGGACCCTTCTCCCTCCTAAGGGTATGAACAGACACAGGAAGTAACAACTGGTCTTCAGTCCAAAATCAATTTGGCTCTTGCAGGGAGGACAACTTGCTGAACTCTATTCACTAACCAGGAAGTATGTAATTTTTATTTATCTTATCCTTAACTGTAAAGGCATCAGTGTGCCAAATCATTCTGTGGCACTCAGCAACCCAACTATGCACAGTCATTCATATGACCAGGTTAATCCTTTAGGAAAAGAGAGAGATCCCATGAGAGTTTTACGTGTTTGGATCTTTTAGACATAAAAGAAGTAGAAGTTCAATTGTAATATGTGACTGTCCAGGATCTCGGGTCTTGGAACAATTTAGGAATCCCTCGACTACAAAGAAGTACTTAAGTGCTTGTTCCTGGCCACAACAACTTTGAGATACAATCAAGGTGGCTTGGGCCAAGATGTAACTCATCATTATTGGATTTTTATGCTGTAAAGGCCTTTAGCTTCTGTTTATCATTGTTAAGTTGGCACAGTTTGTGAACCATAGAGTCCCTGGTAACACTCCTCCTAGGGGAACCGGATCAGTCCTTGATCAAGAATCTTCAACAGCAAAGAGGAATTGAAGAGACAAGATGATTTAAAAATGTATCCTGTGTAACACTCCTCAGACATGAGGTTGTCTTCATTTTGCTGTTAAAAAATACCTTGGGGAACCTGATGCACGTAAAACTGTTATTGTTAAAAAGTTGTTATTATTGAGTTAACAAAAGTATTTCTAAGAGTTCACAAATGTTGGTTTAGAAAGGTGATTTTCAGACAAAAATGGAAAAACACTGATCAGTGTATTTATAGTTATATAACTTAGGCTAGGTGCGTAGTTCAATGGTAGAGTTCTTGCCTTGCAAATGTGAGTCCCACCACTGCAAAAAGACAAGACAACAACAAAACTATAAATGGCCAAACAGGAAAGAACTTGGAGTGGAATCAGAGTATTTCAGCTAAAATAACTATGAAATCTAGTATTATTTGAATTAATTGTGTTTAAACCAATTTTGTTTTCCATCATAGCTTCACTTCTATGCTGATCAAAATTAACTAAAATCAAATAATAGATAAGAAGCGTAAATGTATTTAAGGTATTTGAAGTAAGAAGAAAAGAAGGGGAGGAATACTTAGCTCACTTTTCATCTTGATTTACAATCCATTTCCTTTGATTAAAAAAATGTTTAACTTCAAATTTAAGAGTTTTTATATTGGGGCTGGGGTTGTAGCTCAGTGGTCGAGTGCTTGCCTAGCATGTGTGAAGCACTGGGTTAGATTCTCAGCACCATATGTAAATAAATAAAATAAAGATCCATCAATAAAGAAAAAATTTTAAAAAAGAGTTTTTTGGGGGGAGGTAAGAGAAGAATGGAGGGACTTTGGATTGTGTAGAGGGAAATGAGACGGGGGAGGGCTGGGGTATGAAAGTTGGTGCCATGAGACAGACATCATTACCCTATGTACCTGTATGATTACACAAATTGTGTGAATCTACAACATGTACAACCATAGAAACGAAAAGTTGTGCCCCATTTGTGTGCAATGAATCAAAATGCATTCTGTAAAAATAAAAAAATATAAAAAATCATTTAAGAGAATTAAAAAAAGAGTTTTTATATTGATTCATCTAAAAATTCAAGTCTGATAAAACTTTTAAATAATGAAACCAGGAAATTTAATTTAAATATTAAAGAATCTAATGTTGTGTTTGGTGTGGTTCATGTGGTTGGTTGACTGGAGTGTAGGGCTCTCCTCCGCACGACCCTTCATCTGCTAGTAGGTTGGACAAGGCCTCTTTATGTGGTGATCTCAAGGCAGTGTTGGGAATATAGCCAGGGTAGAACCTTCCAGGCTTCTCGACGTTTAGGTTTGTAAGTCCCACAGCATCCCTTCTGCTGCATCTACTGGCCGAAGAAAGTCACAGGACCAGTCACAGTTTTAGGGATGTGGAAAAAAAATTCCACCTCTGAAGAAATATTGAGCTTATATTGCAGGGATATATATACTTACAGGGATTGAAGGACTCTCTGGGACCATCTTTGCAAGCCATTTGCCCTAGTCCTTATTTTCATGGTTGTGCTGAGCATCAGGATGGGGAGGAGAAAAGGAGGAACATCTCTCTTTAGTGCTCTGTCCCAGAAGTTGCACATATCACATCCCTACCATGGATTAGAACTTAGTTACGTGGCTGGACATAGGTAGAAGAGGGGCTAGGAAGTTTAACCTCTGTTCCAGGTAGCCATGGGCCCAGGTAAATGCATGGATTCTGTGTATTGTAGAGAAAAAGAATGGATTTTGGTGGGACATGCCCAGTAGTATCTGCCAGATAGAAGACATCATATTTTGTGTCAATCCCATACCACAAAATGTTTTCAACTAATCCACATTACTTAATTTCTACTTGCACTTCTGACCACTTCTACTCTGATCTAGATCATGGCCACATCCATCTCTGCTACTGCTTGCATTTCTATAATCCATTCTTCAGACAATAGGATGTAAGCTGGAGCACATTGCTAGTTGACTTGAAACCCTTCAGTGATTTTTCTCACTGGTCTCTGAATAAAACTCTTACTGACCAAGACCCATCACAAGACCACAGGTGATCTGGTCCTCACCTGTTCCATGACCTCATCTCATGCCGCTTTCCACCCGTACTATCTATCTCTCTAGGCAGACCACATTTTCCTCAGTTCCTCTCTCAAGCACTTTCCAATTTGGGGCCTTCACAGAGGTAACTGACCACACCCCTGTCTCCTTTCAAGAGCTTGTAATCAATTGGGAGGAAGGCTTAAGGGTCAGGCCCACAGAGATCCAAGTATCAGATTTTTCTTCAAAACACAGGGCTGAGAACAAGATTAGATGTGCAGCTATAATCAGACCTTCAACCAAAATTTTCTTATAGAAATCCAAGGATTAAGGAACAGGGGTTTCATCTCTACTTACATCAGGTTTCTTTCTGTTTTAATTCCTGTTGATTCCAGAAACTACTAAATAATTCACCTAATAATAAAATGTCATATTTTATAGTACTGGTTACTTTTTTCCAACAGTTCCTAAGTAAATGTGGAAACACTGAGATTTTTCTCCCTTTCAAAAGCACTTTTACAACTTAGGGGAAGTTTACTGCTTTTGCAGTCTACAGGAAATTTATTGTTGTTACACTGAGTCATTTTTTAGGAAATCATCAACTCTTCAGGAGAAATCTGATAGCTGAAACATATAGGCAAATACCGCTCCCTCCTGCAGTATGATTCAATCTTGAATTCAGGGTTCGATTTTGTAAAGCTATACTTCATGGAACATTTATTCATAGAATTAAAACAAATCTAAGTTTTAACTTCTAATCATTCCTACCTGAAAACAAGCCATGAGCTCTTGCATGGAAAATGTGGTTTGACTACCCAAGGCTTAGATAGGTAGCAAAAAGTCAACTGCTAGGTTATTCACACTGTGACCATATGAGTCTCTAGGGCAGGGAGGGATGTTCCTGAGCCGGAGAAGGAGACAGACGCCCCCATGTGAGATGATTTGTCAGAAGTTACACAACATGCTAGCAAAAGGTCCTGGGCAAGACTGCCTAACAGTGTTCCAGAAGTGAAGGCCTTGCCACTTGCCTGACTGAGACCACTCTTCATTCTGGATGGTCTCATCCTGGCACATGGGGGACAGACTATCATGTCAGTTAGAGCTCTGTTCCAAGTGACGGCAACCGAATTGGCCTAAAAGCGAACTTCAGAGGGGGACTGGCTTCAGTAATAGCTTGAAGAAGGAGGTCAAGCCGTGTCACCAGGACCTCCTTTCTTTTTGGTCTTTTGGTTCTACACCCTCTGATTTGCCTTATTTTCAGATAGTGTCTTTGTTGTGGTCGTCATTTAGTCACTTGAAATCCAATGATAGAGGGCAAAGACATTTTCCTCCTGAAGTCCTTGCCTAAGTTTCATTGTGAGTGGACAAGTCACTGTGTTGCCATGACTACATGTTGTACCACACCTTGGTCACATGCTCCGCTACTTGGATAGGCTGGAGACGATTCTACAGAACCCAGGATTCTGTAGGAGTCCACAGAGGGGGCCTGCAGGGACGCTTTCAGCTTCTTGAGCAGAATGGCGGCTTTGGTTTTTCTGTCCTGCTCAGCTTTCACCAGGTGTGGGAGAAACACACTTACAGGAAGAAATCAGGCTGTGTAAGAAGAGAAGGACAGATGCTGGGTGGGGGACATGCTGGACATGCTTGTATTTTAGTAGCCTATTCATCTTTGCAATTCACAATTGTTATGAGAGTCTTCACTTCAGATTTATCTTCCAGAACCATTCCAGCAGCTCCAGATGTGGGGGATGAAGCTGAAAAAGTCTGGAGTAGCTGTGTCCACTTTCTAAGCACCTCAGCAACCAACCTTAATCATCATTTGATTAGCTTCGAGCCCAAGAGACCCGCCAGTCCCAGCAGCCATGCAAAGTTCAAGGTCTAGACCCAACCTGCTTCTTGCGTGTCCTAGAGAAGACAGAAGGGCAGTGTTTCCAGTCTGGGGCCCTTAGCTTAATTCTGTTGCTTCATCACATCACCAGTGGCAACTGCTCAATTAGCATCAATCCTGGATTCAAAGGGAATTCAAACTGTGGAGATAGAGTATTCTAGGGGAAGTAAGAGAGTTAATAAGAATTCAATATGGGGCTGGGGTTGTGGCTCAGTGGTAGAGCACTTGTCTAGCACATGTGAGGCACTGGGTTTGATCCCCAGCACCACATTAAAAAAAAAAAAACAAATAAACAAGATAAAGATATTGTATCCATCTACAACTAAAAATATTAAAAGAGAATTCAACATAATTTATAAACCAAAAATATTAATGATGCTTTTTATACTACAGGTTTTCAATGTACTCATATTCTTTTTTCTTAATTCTTTTTAGTTGCCGATGGATACAATACCTTGATTTTATTTATTTATTTTTATGTGGTGCTGAGGATGGAATCCAGTGCCTCACATGTGCTAGGCAAGCACTCTACCACTGAGCTATAACCCCAGCCCTGTTTATATTCTTAATAGTAGCGATGTCATTGTGTAGGAGAAGAATTTAATTTTATTAGTCAGGATTGGTTAAAGGAAAGGAAAAATCTTAGTAAGGGAGAGGGTTTTTCTATACTGGAGCTCTGTAACCCTTAATTTTAAAGTCATCTAACCTTCTAGAATTGTTTTCATTTTATACTTAGCTGAGTTGAAGCAGGAAGTACTATATAAACTTCCTTCAACCCCTGACAAAAGCAGAAGAACCCTATTCTCCTAAGGCCCAGACTTTAGGAGATAGTATTATGCTACCTCTGCTTTAAAAGAAAAATGTTCTTTCCCCTATTTGTAGTTTATAATGATTTCAATGCTAGAAGACAGGTTAAGTTCCAGTAGGAGACGTTGAGGTATGTATGATGAGGGTCCATGGTTGCAAGTTTACATTGTGTTATGGTTTGGATGTGCAGTGTCCCCCAAAAGCTCACATGTGAGACAATGCAGGAAGGTTCAGAGAAGAAAGGATTGGGTTGTAAGAGCCTTAATCCAATCAGTGATTTAATCCCTGATGGGATTAATTGAAGTGGTAGGGTGTGGCTGGAGGAGGTGGGAATTGGGGAGAGGCTATGGGGTATATATTTGGTATCTGGAGAGTGGAGTCTCTTTCTGCTTCCTGATCACCATGATCTGAGCTTCTTCCCTCCACCACCCTCTCCTGCTATTATATTCAGCCTTACCTCAAACCCTGAGGAATGGAGCCAGCCTTCTATGGACTAAGACCCCTGAAACTGTGAGCCCTCAATTAATTTGTTCCTCCTCTTCAGTTGTGCTGGTAGAGTCATTTAGTCACAACAGCCAAAAAGCTGACTAGAACACATCGTATGGTATATTCTCACAGAATTTCTGGTACTAATGCAAAGTGAGGCTTGGAAAGTAGGCAGAAGAAATGGAATGGGTAGCAGCAAGAAAAACAAGTCCCAAACCCAGTCCCATGATAACCTTCCCGACAGTTGCCACTCAGCAGTTGCCACTCAGCACTGCTGCCGCTGGATACCATTGGTTTTGTCTGTCAAATGCAATACCTAGTTATACTGGAATCTCAAACAAATGAAATTTTTTAGTGTCCATATGTCCCATACAATACTTGGGACTAACTTACACTAAAAAATTACACAGAAAATAATTTGTTGTTCATCTGAAATTCTAGTTTAACTGGGTTGCCTGTATTTTCATGTTAAATCTGGCAACTCTGTATTGGCTGTCCCATTGCTATTGCCACCACTGTCCTTGGAAACTAGCCACCACCTGCCACTCAAATGAATTTTCCAGGTGGTCCCTGACTTTTTGGATCATAGGTTCTGACATGAACTTGACTGAGACAGGTTCTCAGAGGAGCGTGTGCTCCAAGCCCCTGCTCCAACTGTGAAGGTGGTCAGAGAGCTTATAGCACTGTTAGTGGGAAGTGGCCTCTGTCTTCTATGGTGTCTTCAATTTCTCAAAGATGGAGGTCCCGCCTCCATCCAGTGATGAGGTTTAGATATGGGGGCAGAGGGAGACCCTCTTTTCTCTTTAACACACTTTCTTCCTCTTGTTATTGTTTAGTATCCTGTGAGCTGGGAGCTAGGCATGGTTAATATAATTCTCTTTTCCAGTGGCTGTTTTAAGAATTCAAACCTAAACCAGCTAACAGGTGGCCTCACTCTAGCCAGGGTTATTTCAGGATTGTAAACCTGACCTAATCTGGGCCAATGAGGTGAGACTATGTTAGAAGGGTCTAGGGAAAGTTACTTTATTACTGACACCTGCATAAAGAAACTATCTTATTTTCCTAACACCCGTTGTTTTATGTCCTGGTGAATTCAGGAAATCCGGCAGCCTTCTTGTTTCCAGCTTCAGATGAAGAACAAAGAGAGAAAATAAGGGCAGAAAGCATCTGGGTATTTACTGAAAATGGAGCTGGAACCTCTGGACTGAGTTCCCCGAAGCCTGTCCTACATCTGGACATCCAGCTCTGTGCACTGACATGTTTTGATTTGGCTTTCACGACTTCAAGTTGGGCGTTCTGGTACTTATAGCCAAAGACAACTCCACGGAAAAAAGGATTCATGAATGTATGAGGCAGCTTTTAAACTGAGCATGTATTGAACTCTGAAAGTTTAGCCTAGTGTTGTTTTGATTGAATTGGAAATTGTTATTATGAAATTGTGAGACAAAGATTAGTATTAAAATTAATGCAACATAAACAACTGGAGATCTGCTTCATTAAGTCAGGGAAAGAGGCAGTTTATGATTATTGCCAGATTCTTTCTTTTTGCCTGAATGCCCAGAGGATGAGGCAGCCTCTCCGGAAGAAAGTACCCTCTGAGGAGAGAAACATATTTAAGTTTCTGGAAAGGCCTACAGTGCAAACATAAGCAGGATTCTGAGAACACGGCTGGCCCCTCCTCCATCTTCATGTGGCAGACGGCTGCTGTTTTGGTGGCCTCACAACCATTCCCACTTCTTGGTGCTAGTATCTGTTTTTCCTTTGTATCACCCTCACCTCCACCCTGTCAGGACCAGCCATCGAGATACACGTCTACTCCTACCAATGAGCCCCAAAGGTGGACAGGTGGCTGTGGGCCTCTCAAGCTCTCCCAAGGATTCAGCTCTAGGAAGTGATGTGAGAAGGAAAATCTCAGAGTCAGATTCCTAGAAATACCTGACTCCTGTCCTTTGGGGGGCTTGATTCTAGGGTTCCCCATTGGCTTTGCTGACGGTAGAGGTTTGAGGGTGCCTTCCAAGGGTTCAAGTGTTGAAGTCTGGTTCTCAGTGGGGACTGTTGGGAAGTGATGGAACCTTTATTAGGTACAGCCTAATACAAGGGGATTGGGACATTAGGGCAATCACACTTGGAAGGAATTAAGTGGTTCTTACAAAAGAGGAATGGATGTAAAAGAGAAAGACTAACTCCTCCCCACTTACTATGTTATCTTCCTCTTGTGTGATTATCTTCCTCTTGCACATCCCCCCACTGTGATTTCATCTGCCATAACATAGTTATACAATGGGACCCTCACTAGAGTCAAGCATATGTCAGTGTCCTGTGCTTGAACCAAAAAAACCTATGAGCTAAATAAAACCTCTTTTCTCTATAAACTATCCAGCCAGTTAGGTATTTTGTTATATTAGTGGAAAATGGACTAATTCAGTTAGCCATTATGAGTTTCTGTTTCTTGCTACCAAAAACCTTAGCCAATACTCTCTACCAACAATCCTTGAGCAAAACCAAGTCTTTAGGTAGAAGGTGCATTTATTGTTTTCACATAGCATATGCAAATATAAGTCTCAGATACACCTGTTTGTAGTAACTTCTGTCGTGTGCCTAAGCTGTCAAATAATCAATTATTAGAAAAAAAAACTTATTGAGAACTAATGAGTATTTTGTTTAATACTTATATAGCACTTATTGTATATAAGGCATTGGTCATTTGTTTAATCTTTATTATAATATAGAAGTGTGAGTATCATTATTATGCTCATTTTACAGATTTCAAAACTGGGCCATGGGGCTGGGGTTGTGGCTTAGTGGTAGAGTGCTTGCCTGGCATGTGTGAGGCCCTAGGTTTGATCCCCAGCACTGTATATAACAAAACAAATACATAAAATAAAGGTCCATTGACAACTAAAAAACATTAAAACAAAACAAACAAAAAAACTGGGCCACAGAAAGTTTAAGTAATGTGCTCAAGATCACACAGCTTGTAAACCACAGATTCAAATTGTGATAGTCTAGCTTGTGTACTTCAGTCTGTCCGCTTTGTAGAGCTGGATCTTCAGAAGACTGAGACAAACGATAAAATCAAATCCTAACAGAAAAGATTACATATATACAAACGCATCTTAATGATGGAATGTTTTCTAGACCAGAAGCAAGAAAGTTGAACAAAGGTGTCTGCGTTCTGACTGCTTTTTTTTTTTTTTTGCCAAATAGAAACTGCTAAGGATTTCCAAGGGGAAAAGTGTTCATCTAATTAGTTAGCAAGTGTGAACCAAGCCTAAACACCTGCTACTGTTTTTCTTTCACGGTTGCCAGGTGATCCATGAGCACTCCTGGATCAAAACGTAATTGTAATTGACACCTAGCATAATTAATTATATAATTTTAACTTCTTAAGTTCATTTCCATTAAAATTGCCCTGTAAACTGGGATATTTTCAAGACTGCCATGGAAAAAGGGGATAATAAGGGACCAGAGCCTGATGTAGAGTTGACTCAGCTTGAGTCATGTCCTCTACAGTGTAGATTCTCTCAACCCACCATCATTAATGCTAATAAACGTCTCTGGAATTATTCACTCATTCATTCAAATTCATACATTGAGTACCTACTAAGTACTGGGTACCGGGGATGTGGAAGTGGATAAGCAGACAGAATCCTGTCTTCAGGGGTTGATATTCTAGAGGGGAGTTTTGATCCACCACTCCTTTCGAAAAGCCTGAACTTCTCCAGGCTCCCAGTTGTTACCATCACTATGTGGAATGAAAGAATGAGGCCAGGCGTGGTGATGCGTGCCTGTGATCCCAGCAACTGGAGAGACTGAGGCAGGAGGATGTCAAGTTCAAGGGCAGCCTGGGTAACTTAGTGAGACCCCATCTCAAAATAAAAAATACAAAGGGGTGGGGGTGTAACTCAGTAACAGAGTGCCCCTGGGTTCAATCTCCAGTACCAGCAAGGGAAAAAAAAAATGAAAAAATGAGTTTGTCTGAGGATTGAGCTGTCTCTTGGGGAGACATTAGTTGGCTTGGTCTTTTCAGAGGTGCCCAAGGAGAGAACACAGTGGTCAAAGACTGCTTTGCAGAATGGTCATATCTGCTGGGAGATAATGAAGATTTATTAGTATGTGTCCCAAGATTTCATATGAACAAGCTGTGTGCTTCATATGTGCCTATGTACTTAATTCTCACAATGAACTAAGCTCAACTAAATTCTACAAATTTGTTGACGTGGCTATTTTTATATCTTAACTTCTCTGAAATTGAGATGTGTCTTACAAGCCATGGCTTCTTATTATTACTGTCATCAGGGCACTGCTGGTAATGGGGATGTTGCCTGACAATATTGCACCTGCTCATAGCTGTTCATGTGTGTGTACGTATATATGTATGTATATTTGTATGTGTGTGTGGTGTGTGTGTGATGTGTGTGGTGTGTGTGTGTCCTTATTTGTGGTGTGGGCCTCACACATGCAAGGCAACACTCTACCACTTAGTCACATCCCCAACCCCTGTTCATATTTTCACCATTTCAGTTGAACTCTGAACATTGCTGATACTACAAGTGTTGGGTTATTTGTTGATTATATTTTCCTGGTTTTTGTCTGAATCCTTCTGTTGATTCCTGCTGGTAAGATCTAAGATCATCTTGCAGAATGGGGTGCCCATGATATGGAAGAAAGTCTCCTAGATGGGGCAAGAAGTCAGGAGAGGCAGCATCATGGAGCACTTTAAAAAATGGTAGTTCACTTATCCTATTGACAGAACTGAGGGTAGTTTTGTTTGGAAAAACTCCAAGCGAGCATTGAGTTTTAGTTTGATAGGGTTGTTTTTCGTTGAGGACACATGTTATGTATTATAATCAATAGCATCTTAGATTCAAAGAGATTGCAGGTTATCCCCAGAAAGCTGATGCACAATACTTTGAATTAACTTACCCCAAATCCCACAGCCTGAAGTGGCAGAGCCAGGACTTAATCCTGAACTGTATGGTTTCAGTCTATAAACTCAGTTAACCATTGTGTCATGCTACCTCTCAGTGTGGATGCAGCAGGGGAATACCACCGCCTGATTTATCTCAAAGGTCTGTCACATATTAATTGACAGCATCTTTCTTTCTTGATAATACATAAAATAGTAACTTTAGAGTAGGTATTATCTCAGAGTCAATGATGTACAGTGTGAGAAAGTCAAGTTCCTAGAAGCAAAACCTAAGTCAGTATTTGCCGCTGGCTCTTTGCGGTACCAAATCCGTGGATATTTGTCACCGCTTGCAGCAACAATTTGCACAGGTCTTATGGGTGGTGGACTGGAAACTGAGCCACTTCTATCTCTGGGCTGCTTCCTTGCTTGCTTGTTTATAGAGGATAGAGGAAATGAGGTTTACTTGCTTTGAGAGGAGAGAGAGAGAGAGAGAGAGAGAGAGAGAGAGAGAGAGAGAGAGAGAGAGAGACTTTGCTTAAGAGAGAGACTTTGAGAGAAGGACAGGCTTTGCTTAGAGCTTAAAGGAAGAGAGACTTGCTACACCTTACTTAAGGTCTGCTGCTTCTTACTGGTGCGTCCTGCATCCTGTGAACTAAGGGTGCGTCTACCTAAGGTGCTTTAGTGATGCGTCTCAGTTCTCCGCTCTGCGATCTGCCTTCCGCCGCTTTCTGCTAGCTGCTGTTCTGCTTTCTACTAGCTGCTGCTCTGCTGTCTTTTCTTTCTGCTTGCCACTTCTGCTAGCTGCTGTGTCTATCTACTAGCTGCTGCTGCTTCTTCTTCCTTTCTGCTAATGGCTTCTCTGCACTTCTTTCTGCTAGCTGCTGCCGCTCTTCTTTCTACTAGCTGCTGTGTTGCGCCGTCTCGCTCCGCCTATGCTTATATCACCTCCAGGAGGCAGAGAGCAGGGCCATGCCTCTTACGCAAAGATTAGCAAGACGCTAGATGTCCGCGCAGGCACAATTAGGAGTGCTTGAGAACACATGCGCATTCATTGTGTGTATGGACGATAAATCGCCTGAGTGTGCTTATGTCAATTAACCTCCTCCTTGCCGATGTGATCAGGCGCTGTTCTGGTGCCGTCAACATGGCACAGCCCCCAACAAGTATTAGTTCATTTTCTGTTACTATAACAAAATACCTGAAGCTGGATTCTTTACTTCCAAGAGGTTTATTTAGGTCACAATTCTGGAGGTTCCAAGATGTGCAGCCCACTTTTGCTCAGCTCTGGTGAAGGCCTCAGTGTAGATGTCATCACAGTGGCCAGAGTGCATGTAAGAGGAGAGTGCACAAGGAGAGATAAGAAGAAAGAGCTTCTTATTTGGGAAGGGGCTGGTCTTGTGACCTCTCTCTAGGCACTCCCCACAACCCCACATTGCCACGCTGAGGACCAACCTCCTAGCATATGAACCTCTTGGGTACACACTCAAACCCTGTCTAAATCATACAATGTGTGGCCTTCTGAAAAAGCCTGTGAGAGGGTCTGAAATAGAAGAGAGAGAGACAAAGAGCCAAACAAGTCTTAGTTCAAGACCAGCCTCTGGAAAACAAGCTCACAGAAGCAGGCTCTGAAGCTAGAGTTCATCACGTTTTCTCCATTTAGGCAACGGGTCTTTTGTACCCGATGCTCCAAATCAGTCACTGACCATGGGCTGCCTTTGGAAGGGTTGTGGCCCCAGGGCAAAGCAGTCAGGTCAGCAGAAGGTACATCTTCCTGGGAGAAGGGGGCAGTTGGGAACCACCAGGAGGCAATAGTCACACCAACCAGTGGGAGCTCTGGACCCGGTACAGGGGATCTGGAGGGCCATTACAGCATCCACTGTGAGAATCTCGCTCAGCACCATGGTTCAGAGTCCACAAAGTAAAGAACAGCTGCTCTGAGAAATGTGGTCATTCCTCGTGCTAAACTATGAGGAATATGTCCTCAATAATGTCCTTAGAGTAGACTTGGCCACCAAGTGTCCTAAGACTGTCACTCTCAGCTGTCTTGATGACAGGGCCATCAGAGACTATGAGAAGTCACATCAGCCACAGACACAAAACTATTCAGATAAGTATGTGGCAGATCTGGCTCTTGAAAATAACCCACAATTCCAGATTCTATCCAGGGGGCAGCCCAGAGGTGAAACCATAGAGTGGCTTTCCATCTCCTCCATTTCCTGCCTTACCTTTCTAGAAATTTCTCTCTGCTCTTAGCATCCTTTCCCCTCTGCTACAACTCTTTTCTTCCTCTACCTGATCTCTGAAGTTGCACTTTTTCCAGGGTGTTTCTTCTTTCTTTCCTTTCCCCCCTTTTTCCTCAAGGAATTTACCTTTTAAAAAGTTGGGGTTTAATATGGTATACCTGGGCATATTTGCCTTTTGAAGATCACTGGGAGGGGACAATATTGATCATAAGAAAGTCAATATTCGGGTAATTTAAGGCACTTGGAATCTTTTAAATCATAATAATATAGATAACCTTCTCATACAAACAATACACCCCAGGAGATCCAGTCTGGAAACAGCAGAGAAAGATCTGGAAGATCTAATTCTGCTAGCTCACTTTGCCTGCAGACTAATCTGGGCCATCATTCTTAGGTGAAATTCTTCCTCTTTCTTCTTGTATCTTGGATTTCATTTGACAAAACAAAGAGTGAATGGGTGACTGGCATTCCCAGGACAGGTCAAAGACATAGACAAGGGTGCAATAAATACGACATATTCCCTTTCCCCTTTGCACTGATAATGAGAGGAATACTAATGACACAACCAAGCATTACTGAATGTTGCTGGGCCCCTTTCATCTCCAAGCCTCATGGAAAAGATGATGTCAGTTGCCTTTCTGGTTAATTAGAGCTAAATGTCAATCGTTGAATCCTTCTTGACAGAATCAGTTTGAACACACATCTGAACTGACCTAGAATAAGTGTTATGCTTAGAAAATCATAATTTGACTAAAGATGACTTTCATAGACTTAAACTGAACATTGGAGAGACTGTGGCTAATTAAAGAAAAAAAATTTGTAGCACAGTAAATTGTCCAATGCTACAGAGTTTCAAGAAGAGGCTTTCAGGTAAGGGTGATATGGTTATAATGGCAGGTGCCAATGAGGACTTTGCTAAGTTCCAGTTAAGGTCTTTTATTATGAAAAAATAAGTTTAATGGTAACTGCAGTTAAATTAATCAGGCATGAATAAGGACTAAGCTTGGAGAATGGCTTCTATCTGGTGAGAGTTTACTTGCCAAAAGTAGATTATCAACAGCTGTTATGGTTTGGATTTGGAATGCCCTCTCCCAACTCATGTTTGAAAACATGACCCTCAATGCAGCTATGCTTAGAGATGGAGCTTTTAAGCAATGACTAGGGCTGCGACTTCCAAGTGGATTAATTCATTTAATGGATCAATAATTTGAACAGACCACTGGTTGGTAACCATGGGATGATGGGGCATGGCCAGAGGTAGTAGGTCACTGGGTGTGTGGTCTTCAGAACTGTATCCCTGCCTAGCCCTTCTTGTCTTTCTCTGCTTCCTGGCTGCCATGACTTGAGCACTTTCCCCTCCTCACATCCTTCCACCATGATGTTCTGCTTATTTCAGGCCCAGAGCAATGGAGCTGGCTTGATCATAGACTCAGATCTCTGAAACCAGGAGTTCAAAATCAACTTTTCCTCCTCTAAATTGTTCTTGTCAGTTACTTGGGTCACAGCAATAAAAAGCTGACTAACACAACCATTCTGAATTCTTACCTGGGCAACTGTTGAGAAGGCAGCCACCGTCTCTGTTCAGGTGTGATCAAAATGGCCAGAGACTGTGATCAGAGCCCATACTCAATAGAACATCTTGATGGGAAATGTGGGAAGATCAGGTTTTATGCTCAAACAGTTCTTTGCTATTTTAAGAAGTGATTAATTCTTTATTTCTTTAGTTTCATATTTGCCCAAATTTAGTCTATCAATGATTTATGAAAGGTGGTATATAGTTCACTAGTCGCCTACGCAGGTTAATTTTTTGCCACACTTTATTCTACCATGGTTAAACATTTTCAGGTTTATGAAAAGCACTAAACACGGAGCATTTTTAAAACTTCAGTCTCTTTGTCTATGGGATGACTAACCACTTTATTATATCTTTAAACCAGAGACTGTCGGGGAATGTAAAAGAAGAGAGGAGGGAAGGAAGAAAGGAAAGAAGAAAGAGAATACAGAGAAAAAGAAGAAAGTTAATGAGTTCAAGAAGATTGTAACCTGTCAGGAAAGACAGAAATGAAACTACAATCTTCCTTGACACCCCAACATTACCCCTCTTGAATACCACCTGTTAGGGGCAGGTGCCACACAAAACAAGGGACATTATCTCATTTAATACTCTCAACGATTCTTTGGAGGTAGCCATCATAACCTGGCTTACAGATGAGAAAACTGAGCCCCAGGGAGGCCTCCTACTTGGCAGTGGCTGAGTCACAGCTGTGACCCGAGGTCTGCCTGATTTCAGAACCTATGATTCTTCCATTACTGCAATGCTGCCTCCACAGGAAAGCTTTAAAACCAAATGCAGTGATTAACTGCCAGCTTGATTAATAGAGACAGAACCAGTCCCAACATGGAGTAGATTCATTCCTGGCTGCTGCTGCTGTTTACTGTGCCTGCATTTAGGCTATGAGTTCTCACTCTCCTAATGTGATCTGTGTGGGAGCAGATTACAGACTTGTAAAATGCATAAAAGCCATACACTTGTGAGTTGTTATTATGTGTTACAGACAAGATAAAGAGACATGTAGATGATTTTGCTCCTTCCCAGTTTATAGATTGTAGATTAAATCTGAGCACATTATCTTTTCCCCTTCCATTTCTACCTACATGTCTAGGTAGAAACAGAAATGGGTTCCCCATTATAGTTGGGATCCTATGTGAAATCCTACATTGGTCAGTCATTCATCTAACTGATATTTACAAGTCTCCACTAAGCACCTGCTAATATCCTAGGCACTGCACACACAAAGATGGAAAGCCACAGCCTTTGTTTTAGGAAGCTGGCTTGTTGGGTACAGATATAGGGTGCCCAATTTAGAAATGACAAGCCCAGCAGACACATTTAATCTATTCACTTTTGGTACATAAGTAGATTCTTTTTACAACACAAATTTTGTATCACCACATCTTAAATATAAGATGAACCCCTACAAATGCAGGTGGATGTGGAAGGGGAAAAGATAATGGGACAGATTCAATATATTCTATAATGTTCTCAGAAATAGAAGTAATCTTCCAAAAGGATTACATTGAAAAAATTTTTTATTTTTATTCTTACTTGTATGTGACTTATCCAAGACTAAAAGCCTGAGCACTCTCTTTCTTTTGCCCCACCCCACCAATCTCTCTCCTCTCTCCAGCAGGATGAGTGACCATTAGAGACATGTTAAAGAGAATAAAAAGAAATTGAGGGATGGGTACCAGGGGACTCGATGGTTTCTGCTCAGTTTTTCTGTAAACCTAAAACTATTCTAAAACATAAGATTTTAATCTTCTAAAGTGTACATATAAGAATCAAATTAAGACTTTCAATTGTTCTTAAAGAAGTTGCTATTCCCCCTGGCTAAGTCAAGGTTATTACTGCTGCATTCCCCATACTGCCTGGAATCATCAGTCATTATTACCTGAAATGATCTCTCACAGTGACATTAGTTCACAGGCCACATTTTATGAAAGACTGCTCTGTCCAAGTTTTGATTATATGAAAAAATAAGAAAGAAGTGTCAACAACATAATGTCCTATGCAAATAAAGAGATCTTATGTCATCCCTTTAAAAAAAAAAAAAAAGGAAGTGTCAAAAGAAGGAAGATGTAAAAAAAGGAAGTGTCAAAAGAAGGAAGATGTGCCCACTCTGCCTTTTGAATGGTTTCCTAACGATGGCAGCATGAAGTTTTGAGTCACTTCATCTTCCTGCCAAACCCCTTCATGATCTGGCTTTCATACCCATTCCACCCCACTCCCATTGTCCACGCATCGAAGCCATTATTTGCAAACTCTGTGCTCTTCCCTGCATCTGGAACGTTCTTCCCCATCTTTGCCT
The DNA here is from genome assembly GCF_902686455.1 of Sciurus vulgaris. NCBI lineage: Eukaryota > Metazoa > Chordata > Mammalia > Rodentia > Sciuridae > Sciurus > Sciurus vulgaris. The sequence continues at coordinate 67,320,359 of NC_136476.1, forward strand.
CTCAGGCCACACTCATTCATCATATGCATCACCAGCAAGTTAATCATTCCTTCAAGTCAGCCCACGTGGCTCTCCTGTGAAGCTTCCCTTGGTCCTTCCAGACAGAGGAGAGTGCTTCTTCTCTGGTATGGCTACAGAGCCTGTGTGCGCATCCATTGGAGACGCCATCTTTTTTGTTGGTTGTGGTGGACTTTCAGGTCTACCTGAAGTTTCCAGATAAAATACATGGTGCCTAGCTGTATTTAAATGTCAGGTAAACAAAGGATATATTTTAGTCTATCTCATATGATATTGCCATTATTATGGGGTACCTAGCTCTGGGTATGACACAAATAAAAAATTGAAGATTTAATGTGCTTTGAGAGAATTCTGTCATAATTAGTTTAATTTTCTTCAGCACATCTGTGTTCCCATTTGGGCTCAACCATTTACTAGCAGTGTGACTGTGGATCAGGTACTTCCTCTGTCTGCCCTTCCTGGCCTCTTCCAATGAGAACGGTTATTACGGCTGTCCAGGGTTGTGGGAGGAACTAATGAGATGCTGTTTGTGTGCGCACACCTGTGTGGAGGCATGTGTCCCTTTTGGAGAGGGAAAGCTTACCAAGCAGATGTGGGTGAAAGTCTAATTGTTCAACTTTTTGCTAAGAGTTTTTGAAGCTGTTTTTTCTAATTGTTTATCTAGGATTCTTCCTTGTCAAAAAGGGTTGCCAATTGTTTTTGTCATTACTCTTCTGTTCTAATGCTTCATTGATGTTTTTAATCAATTCTCTGATATACTTTACCTGTGGGGCTCAAGCATGAGTATGCACCAGAGTCACCTGGATTTCCCATGTGTCCCCCACACCAGCACCCCCACAGGTTCCATTCAGGGCATCTGGATTGGGTCTGATGTTTGCATTTTCCTGGGCAATGCTAACACTCCTGGTCCCAGATTCTTACTTAGAGATTCCCTGTCCTAGACCATCCCTGACAAAAATGAAGGCCCTACTGCAAGGGCTTAAACAACTCAGCAGAACCCACGATAAGCATATTTTACATCATGACCCTAGCATAAATATTTATATAACTAAGCAAATTTCATGAAATAATACTTGTCATGGCTATAGTAGATGCATTTTGATTTTTTATTTTCAGAAAATGCTGACCCATTATTTACAATTGAAGAACCATTCTTGGCTTATGCCCTGGCTGGATAATACATTAGGTTTGGTAAGTAAAAGTTGCATTAGTAAAAAAGCACAACTTGGCATTAGACAATGAGGTAAGAATTAAGTCACGTTTCTCTCTCTTTCCCTATTCCATGGAAAGGCCATAATAAAAGCATGATCCTTCCACCTTTAGGCAAGTGAAGTCGCATGGAGAGCTTGGCCGCTGAGAGCGAGATGAAGAAGCCTTTAGTTTGCAGGGAATGCTCTTGGACACTGAGGTATGCACTGTTTTCTTGTTAAAGTGGAAGGCAGGACTGAAATAACAATGAAGGAAAGGACACATCTGCTTGCTCCAGTCTGTGGAGAGTGCACAGAGCCTGGGGCTGCACGGGTAATTCCACGTGACATCTGCACATCTGGGCATGGAAGTCGTTCACCCTGCTCCTCCTCTCTACAGACACTCTCAAGGCTGCTCTTCCCAGAGGACCAGGGACTTGTGTCAGCTCTGGAGCAAGGTCCTTGGATCTCCTTTGTCTAACGTGCATGCACTACCCGCTATGGTTTGACTGTCTCCCAAAGTTCATATGTTGGAAACTTAATCCCCAAAGCAACAGAGGAGGGACTCTACCAGTGAGCTACACTTCCAACCCTCTAAATGGCTCTTTTTAAAATGGTGGCATCATACAAGATTTGATTATTTTGATTGATTTTTTTCTTTCAGTACTTGGGATTGAACCCAGGGCTTTGTGAATGGCTGTACCACTGAGCCATACTCTAACCCTTTTCTGAAATTTTATTTTAAGACATGGTCTCACTAAGTTGCCCAGGCTGGCCTCAAACATGTGATCCTCTTGCCTCAGCCTCCAGAGCAGCTGGGATTATAGGTGTGTGCTACCACACCTGACTTGAAATCTTTTGATCCTTAATTTTGTTAAGCAGTGAATTTAACAGGTAGAATTTAAGACAAGCATGGCACCATTATCTATGCTCAACTACTTTTCTTAAATCCTTGGTTTCAAGTTTGGTAAATATACACTGAATCTAATACAGATTCTTCTGGGCAAATTTGAATGAGTTATTTTACTTCATTGTGTCTGTTTTATCCTGTGTAAGAAAATAGGCATAAAAGTGGTAACTTCCAGGCTGGGGATGTGGCTCAGTGATAGATATTCACTAGCATGCTTGAGTTTCTGGATTTCCATCCCCAGCACTGGAAAAGGAAGGAAGGAAGGAAGGAAAAAAGGAAGGAAGGAAGGAAAAGAGCAGTACCTTCCTAGTAGGCAGTGGCGTGTAACATCTTATCAGCTCACAAGAGCCTATTGTGCATATCTTTTCTAACTCTATGTTTAGTAATGCCACAGGCAGCTTAAAATTATTATGTATTTACACTGCAGAAATTGGCAACCACTACAAACCAGGACTTTTTCCTCCTAGAAAGTCACCTGCTAAACATTGCCTAGTATGATGATACTCACAGGATTGTTGTTCATGGTGATGAATGCAGAAGGGTTACCATATTGCTTAACACATGCTATTTACATATGCAAGCATAGCTATATGTATCACTTTTTATCAGACAAGTTTTTTTTTTTTTAGTTGTCACTTTATTTTTGCAGGGACATAATATTTTAAGTCCTCTCAGCCTTTTTTTTTTTTTTTTTTTTTTCTGGGATTCTTGCCACGCTCACTTCTATCCTTAAAGTAGGGGTAAAATTTCTTTTGTAATTGTGTTATCTTTCCTCCATCCAGAGTCTTTCACAATGGAATGGTCTGGCTGGTCTCTTTGGTGAATGTGATAATGTATGAATGGGAGTTGTTGGCAGAAACTACTTTCTAACCCAAAAACTGAAAAACAAAGAGCACCTCTTTATAGTGATAGAAGAAATAATTCAGGTGAAAGGAGAAAAGCAGAGGGGAGAAATACTTGGAAGTTCACGGACTCCCCATTACCTCCCCCTCATTTCTAACCTCCTTTTAAGGCTGATTCCATTTCTGAGATGGAGTCCAAGAGTCAAGTTTTTTTTTTTTTTAATAGATTTTTTTTTAGATGTTGATAGACCTTTATTTATTCATTTACTTATATGTGGTGCTGAGAATCAAATCCAGTGCCTCACACATGCCAGGCAAGCACCCTACCACTGAGCCACAACCCAGCCCCATGTGTCAAGTTTTACTTTCAATGTTTGTTACAGGTATTGAGTAGGAGTTCAATAAATATTTGTTGAATGAACAAGTTAGCAGGTACTGTTTTCCTTACTTTGTAGCCCAAAAGATTCTAATAAAGAACACGGATCCCACTCTCTGTTAAAATCTGTCATTTATGGCTGGGGAAACTGGCTCTACTTTTTCTATGATTCCAGTGTTCATTCTGAGGCAACCTCATGGTGAGCACTATCATTATGAGAACGAGTCATTTTCTCTGGGCTTCAAATGTCTGAGTGAGTGAGTGAATGAGTTATTTATTTATTTACTTATTTATTTTTGGTATCAGGGATTGAACCCGGGGCATTTAACTGCTGAGTCACATTCCCAACCCTTTTTAAAATTTTCTAAATTTGAGACAGGGTCTCGCTAAGTGTTGAGGCTGGTTTTGTACTTGCCATCCTCCTGCCTCAACCTCCCAAGTTGGAACTATAGGCGTGTGCCTGGCTCAGTTTTTAAAAACATGTTATAGGTAATACAATAATTACCTGATTTTTGTTTTTGTGAGATTTAAATTATTTATAGGGGAATTTTAGAAAGGCAGAGGAGAGAAAAATGACTGTTCAAATATAAGATGCTGTGTTGGAGAAAATTTTGTATGGAAAACAATGGTTCAGATGGTGAGAAGCTTCCATTTTGGAGGGCACTAAGGTAATAAGGCATTTATTTGTTCTCTGATCACTGTCAAGAATTGCATCTTTAGCAATCTCTGGAAAACCTTGATGTCCTAGTATTACTTAGCTGTGCAGGGCCTCTGCTGTGAAGGTCAAGAAAACATTCCCCAAGGAGTACACTCAGAGAAGTAAAAAGGCTGCCTTGGAGAGGGGAAATGATGCGATTGCAATATTGCAACAGTTTTAAGCAAGGTTGCAGTGATATTGCAATATGGTATTCCGCTAGCCAAGTGTTAGGTGAGAGATGAGAGAACACTACTATGTTTGCTGGAAATAAAAACAAACACATTTTCTGTTGCCTTTGAAAATGTCACAAGTATATTTTGGTTACATTAATTCTTGAATCTTCTTTTCCAATTTTTTAGCATCAGCTCCACAAAATTCAAAAATCTGTTTCAAACACACAAAGGTAAAACATTTATTCAAGCATCGCAAAGATGTTGGGGCTTTGAGGAATTTCTTCCCTGATTATAAAATGAACTCCTCCTCATTTCCATAATCTTCAAGATACTTTAAATATAAAAATGCATTAAACATATTAAATTCATGGTATTTTAATATTCATCACCCTTTCAAAATTGCTTATGATGATACTTTGCCAGGTCTCTGTAATTCTCTACAATACCCCTTTTGTCTATGATCTAAGGCATTTAATGGTGTTGGAAATGATGAAACCTAAGTATTGGAAACTCCTAATAACTGGAGTTTTTTGCATTGGTATCGAGGACCTGTTAATTCATATACATGATCTTCTAAAACCAAATGACTTGTAACGTCTCTTTCCCTTACTTCTGCCTTGTGATCATGTAGAATTGATTCTAAGATGCACATTTCCTTTTCAAAATTTCACATCCAGTGGATGGTATGTTATATTTCAATCAGAACACTTTTTAGTAGGATATGAAGTAATGGTACTCTTTTAATAAGCATCTTACATTTGATGAAATATGGAAGCTCCAAACCCTTACTGCATATTATGATTTTAGCACAAATTATATGTGGTGGTTGGAGAGTAGGTAAACGGAGGCTGGAATTGGGGGAAAACTTGTTTCCAGTCAGGAGAGTTTTGGCAACCAAGAATGATGTCAGGACTTTAGAACAAGGGTTGGAAAAGTCCAGAACAAACTTCAGTGCTCAGTGTGTTGCAGAGAAGGTAACTATCCACACACCTGATGATTCTGCTTCTCCAGGAAACAGTATTCTACCAGAGGGCTGTCATTTCATTTATTTCTTAAGCGTAAATTCAAGACGTGAACTTGATCTTTATCTCATTCACTTACCTGCTGGACCGTGGTTCCTCTTCTATAACAGCAACATGTTCTTTTGATTCTTGAGAATAGAGTTACCTATGTGTGGGTGCAGAATTTCATGATTTGTCTGAGTTGCCTGCTTTGTAACCATCTCTCTATAAATAATTCCCTTGGTTTTGGCCCGGGGAGGAAGTTGTCAGAAAGGATCTGCAAATGGTTTCTTTCCTAATAGTCAGATGGTAGCTGAATGGTTGCTCTGGGACATGAAGGAGTTTCATAATCGGATCTTAAAGGAACTTTGTCCCTTTAGCCCAAACTGGAATGAAGTAGAGGATGGGTGAAGTTCTGGGTTCCACCTCAGTCTCTCTCTGTTTTTCCCATGGGAACTGGAAGAGTGGGCTTCACTATGTGCTGTAGATGTTTGGAGACTAGGGGTCCTGCTGAGGGTGAGGATGATGATGTCTACCCAGTTCATTCAGACATCAGAGACCAGGCTATGAAGGCACAGACCTAATTTTACTTAGGATTGTACAGGACACATATAGGCACATTATCCAGTCAGGTTAACACGTTTGTTAAGGCACAACAGAATCAGCCTATGGGTGAACTATACGTCGAGATAATGTAAACAAACCAAGTATGCCTAAGTAATTCTGCCCAGCAACAAGTCTGAGACAAAGGACTGGGGGGATGGTAAACTCCTGCACACAGCGTGAAGCCAGGCAGCGCAGGTGAGCTCACATCACAGCTTGCTGGGATGCTTGACAGAGCGAGGCCTCCCCTCAGCTCCTAACTCAGCCTCAGCCACTGCAAGAACCATCATTCCATGGCGAGTCTTTACCATTACCTCAGTTTCTCTGTCCAGACTATTGGGCTTACTTAGACCACGGTGTCAGCAACTGCTGTTGGATAAGCTTGAGGAATGTTCCCTACAATGTGGGAGCAGTGGCTTTCATTTATCCTTCTCTTGTGCCTTCTGTCCAACAATCTTCCCAAATTTCTATCCTCTACTTTTCTGATACAGAAGTAGCTTGATAACTGAGCAGGAGACAGACACTGGTAAGGAGAGGATAAGTTCCTTAAATGTGTCTCTTCCCTGTGACGGCCACCATGCAATTCCAGATAGTTCTCTGGAATCCCAGTGGTCTATAAGAAGATATAAATATACATGTGCATACATATATATGTGTGCATATATACATATGTATCTACATGTACTTATGCAGATATATATGTTTATGTATATTTGCATATAGCAAAAGCCTTAGTGAATCTGATTATGTCTGCTTATCTTAGCCTGTCTCCTACTGCAAAAATCTTTGAGGAATCAAGAGAGTTTGGGAGACTCTAAAGATGGGCTTCTCTTGGTGGAAACTGTTTTCATGGTGGGATGTCACAAGTCCCAGGAATGCAGGGGCCAGGGAAGAGAGATGAGACACACCTGTGCTATGCCACTTAGCTAACCATCAAGGGCAGCCAGAAGCCACAGGTGCAATAAGAGCCTTAACTACTGTGGACTCTGACTCTTCTTCCTCCTAGATACCTGGAATGTAGCTCAGGGCACTCTCACCCCAGGCTGTCCCTCAAGCCAAAAAACTGAAGCCACACTTCAAAAAAATTCATATACATTCAGAAAAATGCAAAGATTATAAGTGTACAGCTTGGAGAATTATTATAAAGCATGCTGTGTAGCCATACCCCAGATGGAGATATATTCAGACACCCCCTGCCCTGTTATTATCCAGACTCAAAAGCAATTTCTATTCTGAGTTTTTCAATTGGTTTTGTCTGTTTGTGAATTTTTACAAATGAAATTCTATAATATGTATTCTTGTGTCTGATTCCTTTCACTCAATATGATACTTATGAGCTTTATCTTTGTAGCACCAGTACATTTATTTTTCAGTATTCCATTGCATGAATGCAACACATTTATCCTTTTTAGCTATGACAAATGGTGCTGTTGGGGACACTTTTGTCCATATCTTTGTGAGAAATCTTTGGGGGCACATAAGAACTCATTTGTCATGTATCCGAAAGTGGAATGAGGGGATTCTACTTTAGAGAAGCTACCCAACAGTTTGTCAAATTAGACTCCATAGACTTTCAAACAGTGCTCTACTAGCAGAGGAGGAAGGCTCTTCTTGTTCCACACTCCTGACAACACTTGATATTTGCCACTCTTATTCATGTCATTCATTCTGGTGGCTTTAGATGGCATCCAGTTTGCTACAAAACTCCATGGATTTTGCCTTTGCCCACTTTGACCTGGACTTTAGTCACCACTCTCTAACTTGCCTGTCTTATCTCCCAAAGTCTCTCTCCTCCCTGAAGCTCAAAACCACAAACCCACTCACGCCACCCTTCTTTGTAAACTTCCTCAGTGTTTCCCCATCACCGTAAAATCCAATCTTCTTCTAAAGTCTCCTTGATTTTATCCTGTCTACCTCTCTGTCCCTCTCTACCAGAGACTCTTAACTCTAGCAGCACTTCAGAGTTGGATTTGTTCATTTAGCAAATACAGGTTGACTCTCCCTTATCTGAAAAGCTAGGATCAGGAAGTGCCTCAGATTTCAGATCTTTGGATATTTGTATATACATAATGAGATGCCTTGGGGATGGGACCCAAGTCTAAGGACAAAATTCATTTATGTCTTGTGTATATCTCATATACATAGCCTGAAGATAAGTTAATACAATATTTTTAATAATTTTGTGCATGAAACAAAATTCGTGTACCTTTGAATCACCAGATTTGTGGCATCATGACAGAACTCAAAAGTCTCAGAGTTTGGAGCATTTTGGATTTTGGATTTTGGGGTTACAGATACTCAACCTGTACTTTTTTTTTTTTTTTTTTTAACCTGTATTTAATGAGTGCCTACTCTGAGCTGGACTTATTTTTTTCTTTTCTTTTTTTTTTTTTTTTTTTTTTTTCTGAGTTGGACTTATTGTGAACAAAACAGAGTCCCTCAGGAGCTCAGAGGCTGGTTATAATTTTATCATTGTATTGTTATTCAAATAATTCCTGACACATGCCCATGCTATTTTATAACTCTCCGCTTCTTCCCCTCTCTTCTCAGTTGCTAATCTTATCCAGCCTTTCTGTTGGTTGGACTTGAACTCATGGAGTCTTCTCTGAACTTTTCATTATGAGCCCATGGTACTGTGTACATTCCACAATTAAATAATTGACATTGTCATCTGTGTGCTCCATCAGAGCAAAGATGGGTACCGACCCTTATCTTTCCCCCCACATTTTTAGTTTCTAGTTTAGAATCTTACTATTAATGGTTTTAAGGCATGAGTTGTTATATACTAATTTCTGGTTACTGAAGTATGGGTATGAGATTCTCAGTAGTGTTAAATTTCAGGGATTATGTATGAATTGCCTTATTCTTTTTTTGTCCAATTTACCAGAGACAGATGTTACATTTGTGTCTCCCCATCTAGTACTGGACTTTGCATACACAGGAGCTTACTAAATGCAGTTAAGGAATGAGGAGCAGCTACTGGTAAGAGCTTATTTTGCAAGTACTCTTCTTTTGAACAGATATACAGTTTTCCATTGATACATGTGGGGAATGGTTTTCATGGATAAGCAAAAATACACGTATGTTCAAGCCCCTTCTATAAATGGACTGACATTTGCATGTAACCTACACATGTACTCTCATACACTTTAAATCATCTCTATATTACTTATAATAACATAATACAAAGTAAATAGTTGTTATACTGTATTGTTGAGGGAACGATGACCAGAAGAAAAAAGTTTGTCTATGTTCAGTACCAATGCAATTTTCCCCAAAATACTTGTGATCTGTCATTAGTTGAATCCAAGAATGTGGAACATGTGGTTATGGGGGGCCAAATGTATAAGCTAGACAGTTAGCTTGTGAACCAGGCCCAGCATGTTTCCTCATTTTGAGCGGATGCTAGGCTGTGCCTCTTAAGGCGCACTCCCGGCGGAAGCGTTAGCAAGCGTGGTTATGTCTCTTCTCGCCTTCATTCTTATGCACAACTCTCACTCCAGGAATGACTGCTGATGAAAGTTGCAAACTCCAGTGTCCAGACATCAGTGGGACTGAGGAAGGCTGTTCATAAATAAAGTTCCACCCAAGCCCAAGAATCAGGTTTTTAAAAAAACTTTTATTATGGACATTTTCAAACACATACAAAAACAGAGTACTAGCATGATCTCCGAACCAACATTTACCTATCAGCAAGTTCAACCAGAGGCAGTTTTCCTGATGTCAAAGTGCATTCAGTCACCCACAAAAAGTCTACTACTGTTACTGAGAAAAAAACCAAGGGCTGGAGACAGTGGACCTTCCTAACACATGGACTTCTGAGAGTAAAAATTAGATTTCAGAGGCTGACTAATGATGTACATATAGGCTAATTATAATAAAATGTCTCGACCAGTGGATGGCAATTTTGGTTGAGTGAATCCTGAAGTTTTATATTTGGACCAGCTGTATAGTCCAAATCAATCTTGTCATTTTCCCAGACATCTGTCCTTAGCTAACAACAGCAAATCCTGAAGCATCAGCAACAACAACAAAGTAGCCCCAAACCACCAATCCACACAAGAGGTTTTTGGGTAATGGCTGTAGAAGAGCTTGTACACACGATTTCATAATTTATCATAATATATTATTTTTCTTTTAAAAGAAGGGTTTACTAAGGCGTTCAATGTCATAAATAAGATGGAAGAGATATTTTCAAAGTATCTCCACTAACTGCGGAGAGGTGGGCAGCAATATTATTGGATCCTATCTTGACTTCTTCCTTTGTACCCCACCTCTTTTCCAGAACCATCTGCATAACATCAGTGGTGGCATTTGACAACTTCCCCTTGATTTTCACAACACCCAGGGCAGGCCTTGCAAATCAGGAGACTCAATGAAGGCTTTTGGAGTCGAGCTAAATCCATGTAAGAAGGAAACTTGAACATAGGTACCCAATTTCAAGAAAAGAGCCAACAGAAGCAAGCTGTTAATTTCCCCCCTTATTTACAGTGGTCATCTTTTCACCTTGTTCTCATAGTAAGAAGTCAGTGAAATACGAATTTATTTTTGTTTTCTTGTTGCTGATTTAGAAAGTTCTTACATATATGACTCTTGGAGCATGGCTAGCACAAATAATGACAAAAATGCTTTTCTTCTTCAGTGTTAGATTCAGGGTCAAACTTTATTGATACAGGGCCAGATAATACCTATTTCATGTTTCATAGGCTACTCGAATTTGCTGTTATATTGTGAATGTTAACAAATGGGTGTGATTGTGTTCCACAGGTGAAGGATCTGATTTGGTCCCCAGGTCAAACTTATTCTGGGCCTGCAATTGCTCGAGGGTCCTGTTCTCAGCACAGTGTGATTTACCACAGAAAGGGAAAGAAGAAGTGGGTATAATGTTGTAGGAATTCATCTCAAGCCACACTGAGAGTAGGAAAAGTGATCTGGGACTCTGTCCAAAGGAGATGTCTTCTGCCTGTTACTGGAAATGTGGGGTGGAACTTTGTTTACAAGCACAAACATGGCTTTAGGGGCTGTTCCTTTAATGGCATATAACCCTATTCGCATGGTTCCATTGAAAAGTCTGCTCAGACGCCCAGGACTGGGAACACAGGCCTACTTCATTCGTCCCTCCGCTTTCTCCCCCCAGATCCAGAGGTGAGCATATCTTTTAAGCCTAGATGAAGGAATGAGCTCATGTTTGTTCTCTCTCTTTGCGGGGGATGCTCTTCTCCAGTGAGCTTTCCTCTAGCCCTCCTGGACAGCATGTGGGGAATGGCCAAGGCCTGCTTTCTCCAGATGGGTATGGAAGGCCATGGTGTCTTTTGTTGCATTAGGGTCTTGACAGTTTTGCAAAGCAGCAATATCTCTTTTACCTGGGAAGTAAGCTTCCCCTCTGTAGCCCAGATTCTCCCATGAGTGAGTCATCTCAAGGTCCAGGTGCCAAAAGAACTGTAGGCAGTCTGTTGACATGAGTTCCAGCCATCTTCAATGAGCACAATTCAGTGTCATGACTACTTATAATTAAGGTGATGTTTTGATGGCCCGTATGACTCCTTCTGAGAGAAGAACAAACATTGGAGATCTGGCTGCATATTCTTGTTAGACATCCAAGAGAATCCCGATGACCCCTCAACTTCCAGGAGTGTGGCCCTCCAGGTGTGGTATTTGTGGCTGATGCACCGAGCCACTCTGGCCTGTCACCTTACTTCGCAAAATGTCATTATTGATGATGTGCACTTGGATTTATTGTTGAGGTCTTGAGTTTCCCATTTCCTTGACTGTGTAGCAATGGTTCTGTAGTAAGATTTATTTATGGAGCAAGCACACCCCCCCACCACCACGTAAAGGGTGACTGCTGTACTCACAATAGAATACTGTGTTAAAAGAACCAGCCAAGGTTTTGGGTGCCCCATCTGGAAGATAGGGCAGGAATGAGCTTATTTACCACAATGTATCTTCTTGGAACATGGTGCGATGTTCTAGATGAAAACATTAAGGAGTACAGCAGGAAGGAAAAAGGCTTCTTGATTACCTGAAATTTGCTGTGGTTTTCTCCTAAAATCGTGTGGCTTATGTTGCATCCCTGCCAGCAGCTCATCCAACCTCTGTATGAAAATTTACAGCCACCAAGAAATGTCCATAAACCACCTTGGGTCATTGCAAATGGCTTCATTTGTTTTCAATTTTTTGAAGTTTTGTTTCAGTTATGATTTATGTGCTTTAAAAATAATTGAAATGAGCATGAATCAGGGCAAAATAAAATAATGAAAGCAAAAAGGATGATGTAATGTGGGAATGGCTGGGAACACCAGGAAACTGCAGGTGGGGAGGTCACTGAATTTGATCAGACCAGGTTACCCTGAGATTCTTGGAAACAGTGGCAAAAAGAGAAAGGCAAAGGGTTCTCGAAATATTTTCATCTAATGAAAGGAAGTGGATCATATTTTCAAGGGAAGTGAATAGTCTCCTGACTATTTACTAGGAGGAATTATCCTAAGGCTTTTATACTATGCACATTTGAAAGGCCTTAATGGACAGTGACTCTTTGCCAGATATTTTATCAGAAATGTGAGGACATTTCTAGTAACAATCCTTAGTAGAAACTTGACTCTAGGAGTTTAAAAAAAAAAAACAGATACATCGAACATAATTGCTTCAATAAGTCCATTTCCAGTTGTGCTGTCCCAGATGGAGGGTGAAACACATTAATGGATGTGGTTTCAAAGAAGTGAATTTAATTTTTCTCTACCCCAGGAAGGTAATGGATGTCAATTAGAGATTTCCTAGTCAGTTCTATTACAAGGGAAAGAAAATTCACATGAATGGATCTTTTTGCCTGGCCACCCCAACACTTCTTTGGTTCTGGTGGCTTTCTTTGCAGAGGATTGTGAGGTGGAACTGGGGGAAAGTTTCAGAGATGTCATGGTTTAACTGCAGCTCTGGATGCAACAGAAGTGAGGATCTGCAGAACCTAGGGGGCTGCTCAGACCCCAAACGCAGGGGACAGAGGGAAAAGATTTGGAATAATATCTCTTTAGGATCTCTTCTTCCTTTTTATGACTCTTGTCTTTTGCATAGAAGATGGACTTTTTGTGTGTGTGTGTGTCAAATGGAGTCATTATTATAATTTTTTTCCTGGAGTTTTTAAAGTGATGTCTAAATTGATCCAGGTAAGAGTACATCAGGAGACATGATTACAGGTACAAACAAAATTTACAAGTACACTCATTTGTACATTGTGACATAAATGTTTTTTTAAACACCATAACCAGGTGATAAGTTAATGATGTTCAAAGAGAATTTAAATTCTCAAGAAAATGTCTATGGCTTATCCACATTATGATCAGAGACTTACTGTGCAACCCTGGAATTAGAATATAGGGAGGTAAATCAACTCACTGGCATCGCCAGTTCAGCTAATTTTATTTTCTCATAGTCATCCAGCAGCAAATTCAAATTTTGGGATCCTTGGTGCTATACTTTGCATCCTAAGTGTCTCCAAAGGTTCATGTGGTAAAGGCTTGCTCCTCAGGTGGCCCTGTCAGGAGGGCTTGTAGCCTTCAGGAGTGAGACATAGTGGAAGGTCTTCATGGTCATTAGGGGTATGTGGAAGGTCTTCATGGTCATTAGGGGTATGTCCTTGAAAGGGACTAAGGACTCTGGCCCATTCCCTTTTCTCTTTCCAGTCATGATGCGAGTGGCTTTTATCTGCCATGCACCCCCTACCATGATGTATCTCTCAAAAGCAATGAGGTCACCTGCTCATGGACTGAAATCTCCAAGACCATGAGCTAAAATAAACCTGGGCTGATTATCTCAGGTATTTGTTGTAATAACAGAAGGTTGACTTACATTCATGATCCCTGGAGTGCAGGCATTTTGTTCCATTAATTCAAGAGACCCGCCTGTATCCTTTAGACACCCGTTAAGATGTAATTGGTCTTAAGAGTATCCCCCCTTCCCCATAGAGGGGGCTTTCCAACTCCATACAGAGCTGAGGCCAAGTAGGGCCAAACCGTTTTTCAGAAGCATGGCTAGTATTTGCTCAATAGTCTAGATACAAAGTAAGTTGAGAACTGAGAGTATCATATCATAAAATGGGAATAAAATCTATTGAGTGGCAGCAGCCACCAAGCAATAGCATCTTCAGGAGGAGTGAAACCAGAAAACTGCACTGAGCTGGACAGAAACTTGCCCTGAATTAGACTGGAACAAGGACAGACTGGGAGGGAAGGCAGAGCCAGCTGTGAGATGCAGGCAAAAGACAAACATTTACTCCTGCATTCATCTGCTTACTCATTCATCACACACACAAGGTTTTCTCTCCACCCAAGGTTCTTCTAGACGTCAGCCTTTCAAATCAGATCGGAACTACTCCGGTGCTTGGAATAGTAGGAGAAAATACATGCTGTGAAGATCTGAGTCAAACAGAAAAGGGCAGGGAACAATAGCTTGGGTCAAACTTACAGAGAAATTGAAATGCCAGTCTTGAACACAAGGGTTCAGTGGTGATTCTCCAGGCAACCGAGGGGGAAGGCATCAAATTTTAAATAAGGGAATGATATACAGGACGCTGGGCAAGAATTTATTTGGAAAAGATAGCAAAGTTATAGAGGTAAAGCTTGGGGGTATTTGTCTCAGTGAAGTTATTTATGGCTTGAAATAGAAGTAGGGATACAATTGCTAAAGGAGAGAAGGTAGGAAGAGAAGGGGTAGAACCTTGGGAAGCACTTATGTTTGAATCCAGAGGAGACAAGCCAGATTAGAGCTTGGGGGAAGGGTCAGAGACAGAAACCAAAAGAGGAGGAAGTTTCCAGAATAGACAAGCTGGTTAATTAATTGTGCTTTTGGGTAACCAAGAAATATAAGGATTGAGAAATGACTGTTTGAATTAGGTGTATGGGAATAGTTGGTGAGATTAAAGAGTAGATAGATGAGGGAATGAGTAGAAAATAAAAATTGGAAATATTAAATATTTGTATTCTACTTTTTCAAGAATTAGAACATGAAATGAAGGAGACCAGTTTAAGAGAACATCAAATATATACATTAGACTTTTTCAAGATCTGAGTCAAACAGAAAAGGGCAGGGAATAGCAGCTTGGGTGACAGAAATCCAACCCAAAGTTCCCATATCTGCAGGACCTATGAGGTAGCTCAGGTTCAGGCATGGATAAATGCAATGTTCAGTTAGCTCTTCTCTGTCGGCTTGTCTCTGCTGTTTTCCTCTATGGTGGTCTCATTTTCAGATTTCCATATGGTGACAAGCTAGGTGTAGTAGTTTCAGCCCCATCTCTTCCCAAATTCAAATTCAACAATATCAAAAGGGTAGAAATACTTTGACCTAGCTGCTCCAGCAAAGGTCCTGGAATTAGCTCTGGTTTGGTTTGGATTGGCTTGATTAGAATCAAGGGCCCATTCCTGATGGAAACAGACTTCACTGACTGGTCTAAACCTAAAGATGATGCCCCAAGGAGGCACCTGGGCCAAGATGGGAAAGGACGTGGTTCCTTGGGAGAAAATCAGAGTTCTGCCAATAGATAATGGACAATGGATGCCAGATGGTGAAAACATGTGCAAACTCCAAGCTTGAAAGAGGGTAACTGAAGGATGGCAGCCTGGAGCAGGAGGGAGGGAATGCAATCAAAATGCTTGGATGGAATTAATTTTTGAAAGAAGGGCACATTTTTATTTCTGAGAGGGAAGGGGAGAAAACAATAAAAGATGATGCATAGGTAACTTGACATGGAGGAGGTGGTACAAATTGAGAGAATGTATATTAAGTAGCTTTAATTTTCAAGTAAAAGCCCAGGGGGAAGGGAACATGTAATGTTATGTTTAAAAAATAAGTTAAATTCATTGCAACGATTATATCACAGTAAATGCAAAACAGATGGTAACTGAAAATAAAATTCTACAGTTATGTATCAAATGCTTTTATTCATTACACTACAGATAAAATCTTCCCAAAATTTAAGAATGAATTTGTTTACACATATTCTTTGCAACATTTTAACTGAATACTATTTTCAGAGAGTAGATGTATCATAATTTACTTAGTCATGCCACTAAAAAAGGACATTTAGATTGCTTCCATTTTAGAAACTACACACAATGCTATAATTATTATACACTTAGCTGTTTATTTTTCCTTATTTTCTGTAGTGTGAGTTCCCAGGGGAGAGGTCATTGTGTGAAAGGGAATGAACATTTTGTGCCTCTTGAATTTGTTGCAAAATGACATTTCATGAGATACCCACAATTGTTCATGCCCCCAACCATATATGAAGGGCTACTTCAATCAAGTGCCAAGTGTTTTAGACATTTCATTCTATAAACATTTTCAAGATAACAGCTAACAAAACATGTTGGGGGCTTGATGCCAGCGTGGATCTGACACTTGCTTATGTTAATATATTTAATTTTTACAACAACCCTGTGAGGGAAAACTTATTATGATCCATGTTTGAACAGAAGGGGAAACTTGGAGATATACAGATGAAGTCCATGCTGCAGGTCCCACAATTAGGCAGTAAAAGAACTGGTTTTTGACCCATGGGAATCTGGATTTAGAATCTGCATATTCGATCATATTCATCTTGCCCTCTGATAGCTTTTTATTAATATTTTCCCATGTGGTGTTAAGAACTTGTACACATTGGTGTGAGAATTTCATCATGCTCTTCTCTGAAAGATTCTTGATGGTTCTACCCCAGGGTAGAGGTAATGGTAGAATAAGTCTTATGCATTTGGGCACCTCAGATGGTCTAAATAGGGAGATTTGTTATAAATCCTGCATTTTTTAACCTTTTGCCAATTTGTAAGTTCAGAAATAAAAAATACTAAGAGTTAAAAATAAATGTGTTGTTTCACCATTCAGGATATCTTTAGCTTTTTTTCTTTCTTTCTTTCTTTCTTTTTGCTCTGATGGTTCTATAATCTAATTTGACCTTGCTGGTTTCCATGGAAACATACCTTCTGGATTTGCTTGAACATCTGAAATGTGGGTAGTGCTTTGATGTGACAGGTTTCAGCCAACTCCTGGAAAAGAAAAGAAAAAAGAAATGGTATGTCCTCTTTCTGCACTAGCCGCATCACTTGGCGAATTCGCAGGAGGTGTGTCTTAAAGCCCCAGATACACCTGACACTTTTTATTTTAAAATTTTTTTTTTTTTTTTTTTTTGGTGCTGGGAGTTGCTACCATTGAACTACATTTCCAACCCTTTTTATTTTTTATTTTGAGACAGGTTCTCAGTAAGTTGCCAAGGGTCTGGCTAAGTTGCTGAGGCTGACCTTGAACTTGTGATCCTCCTGCCTCAGCTTTTTGAGTCCCTGGGATCACAGGCGTGTGCCACCACATCAGGCAAGCCTGACACTTTATAGACTCTCCTGCCAAGAAATTTCCTAGTATATACCCCAAGCCTCCAGAAATGTGACAATGGAGAATGAACATTCTAGAATTCCCAGGCTGTTTCATCCCATAGCTCTAGAAGAAGGGAGAGAGATGGAGGCCAAACCAAATGGATGCGGAGTGGCTCAATGAACCGTATGTCAAAGACCTTGTGAAAGACTGCAGAGGAGGCCTGGGGAGGCAGCACGGGAAGAGCCTACTGCAAAAGTAGGGACGAATAAAAATGCCTTCATAAGTCATGCCGAAGACATGGAATGATGTATGGGTTCTAGCATTTTAACACACAGTTCTTTCTTTTAACACCTACAGCCACCTCACTGCTCATATTTGTGAAAGATTGGGAGTCCAAAGACAAGAAAATAGACTGAAATCCCAAAAGTTTTAATCCATTCTGCACTACTTCCAAATGGTAGGGTTTCTTTTTTCTCTTGTTGAGGAGTCAGAAGAAAATTAGCCATCCACAGGATAAACAAAATTACACATCTCTCTTTAATATAGCTATCCTTTTATTGGCATTAAATCCCTTTCCCCACCCTAACAGAAACACTCATACAAACACACATGTACACTCACTCATACGAACACACATGTACACTCACTCATACGAACACACATGTACACATGTATACGGTAAATTATAATTTTCATGACCATAGTGATGAAAGCTAATAAAGAAATTCCTATTAAAAAGTGTTTTTTTTTTTGTTTCACCTTAAAAGATAAAGAACTACAGTAAAAAAAAAAAAAAAAAGAATGTGACAATAACATGTGTTGGCAAGGATGTGGAGAAGTTAGGACTCTTTGGGTGATGGTGGGAATATAAAATGGTGGAGCTACTTGGGAAATTAGTTTGTCAGTTCCTCAAATGTGAAGTGCTGAGTTACCATATGACTTAACAATTCCACTTCTAGATATATACCCACAGAAATGAAAACTCATGTTCACACAGGAACCTGTGCACTAATTTTTATATCAATATTATCTGCAATAGTTGAAAGGTACAAACAACCTAAATGTTCACCAATGGCTGAATGGATAAATAAAAGGTGGTATATCCATATAGTGGAATGTTATTATATTATTCAGCAAAAAATGAAGTGCCAATATATTTCATAACATGGATGAACCTTGAAAACACGCTGTGTGAAAGAAGCCAGTCGAGACCATCCATGATTCCATTTGTATGAAGGAGCAAATCTACAGCTGGTGTGCAGATTTGCAGTTGCCTCCTGAGGGTGGGGGTGGGGCATGGAGGAAATGCATGGAGGAAATGGTGATGCATGAAGAGTATCGTGTTTCTTTCTGGACTGTAGCAATGGTTGCACAAGTTTTTGAATATAAAAAGAGAGGAAGAGGTGATGATTCCAGCTGTGCTTTCTGGATGCATGGTGTGTGATTCAACCGATAGGGCAATTAAATAATGTTCAACCTCAATGAGGCTGAAAGGAAATGGAGAAATGGAACTTCTGTTACACGCCAGGCATCTTACTATATATTGTATGCATTTTATCATTTGCTAATTATGAGTGCCATGTTTTGCAGCTGAATAAACTAAAGTTTGTAAAGGTTCAACCTCTATAGCTTCAAACCTTTAAAGGGCTAGACAGTGAATAATATATATATATATTTTTTTTTTTTTTTTCATTCCAAAGTTTATTCACTCTAAGGTAGCTATAGATCACTTGTTATTGTTATTACTATAGTTTGGATGCTGAATGTCCCCAAAGACATTTGGTCCTGGAGTGAAGTTATTGAGAGGTGATGGAACCTTTAAAGGGCGAGGTCTAGTGGGAAAGCTGTAGGTCAATCCCCCTTGAAGGGGATTGTGGGACCCCGTGAACTCTTCCTTTCTCTATTTTGCTTCCTGGCAATGAGGTGAGCAACTTTGCTTCACTATTGCTCTCCCACCATGATATGTTGCCTCACTGTTAGACCAAAGCAACAGAGCCAATCCATCATGAACTGGAACCTCTCAAACTGTGAGCCAAAATAAACCTTATTGCTTTATAGGTCGATTATCTTAGGTATTTTGTTACAGTGATGGAAAGTTAAGACAGTTATTTTTCCTTACTGTAAGTTAACAAATGTGCTAGGAGCAGTGGCACATGCCTGTAACCCCAGAGACTTGGGAAGCTGAGGTAAGCAGGATCTCAAGCTCAAGGTCAACCTGGCAAAAACCTTTGACAAAATAAATAATAAAAAGGGCTGGGGATGTTGCTTAGTGACAGAGTACCCCTGGATTCAGTCACTGGTACCACACACTCACAAGCACACAAAATTAACAAATGGTAGGAGAAATAATTTTTGCAGAGACATTATATATAAGGCAAATTTGGATTGAGAACATGAGGCTGATTATTTTGGGTGGGTTGGGGTAGGGACGGATGACTCTAGAGATAGGGAAGAATATCTTGGAGTTCCTTGTGATACTTAAGAAAACCCACAAAAAAGCATAAGATAAAGCTAGAGGAAAACAAGATAGAGTAAGACGTTTGTCATACATGGAGTTTGGTTTTAGAAAATGATTAGTAATTTATCACAAGATGGAGATGGAATTATTTTTCAACATGAACTTAACTCCATTTGATTGGCATTGTCTTCCTGGAGCATCTCTGCTGAAGAGGATTCTGGGGCAGAATCCAGGGCAAGTGGTGGAGAATGTTGGGATTGATTAATGAGGGCTGCCATAGTATGGGGTAGTGGTGGGGGCAGCAGGAGATACACATATTTGCTAATTTAAAATCAAAGACTGAATATTTTCCCTGATAAATGGATGATGATATATAATGGAGGTGAAGGGATGGGAGAGTGAGAGAAGAATAAATTATGTAGAGGGAAATGAGAGAGAGAGGGGTATGAAAGATGATGGAATGAGACAGATGTCATTACCCTATGTACATGTATAATTACATGAATGGTATGAATTTACATCGTGCACAACCATAGAAATGAAATGATGTACCCCATTTGTGTACAATGAATCAAAATGCAGAATGTAAAAAATAATAAAAAAAGATGTACTGAGCTATAGTAATCTAGCAGTGAAAAATGTATATTAAAAAAAGTAATAAAAGACATACGAGAGCATTATGTGGGGATTTACTACAGTTTATGGGGAAAAGAAGTGAAATTCCACTTGATTCCACATTGATTATGTAATCATGGAGATAGTGCTACTCAATTACATTGCATTTAGGTTTTAAGTATCCACAGGTTATAATTAAGATTCTTACCGGAGAATCGTCCACATCCACATTAGCAAACCTTACGTTTTGGTATCGCAGAGACAATGCCTTAAAAAAAAAAAAGAATAAAAATTCCCCATTAGCTTTGTGCTAATATTAAAACCCACACCAGAGGTGTCTTTCACCCAAAACAAGAAATGAGCAAAAAGGTTGTTCAAGAAAGCTAAGCCTCATTCTGGTGTTTTACTACTGCCTAGAACATGAAGCATCAGGTCAAATGCCAGACTGTGCCAAGGTCAAGAAAGGATCAAGGGCAGAAGCTGAAAGAACCAACATGATGACTAACATTTCAAGGCTGGAAGAGGACAGACACAAAGCAAAGGAACAGTGAAATGTCTGTGCAGGTCCCTGTTGAGGTGCTGGGAGGGATGGGAGCTTTTTCCTGGGAGTAGGTTGAAGGACATTGCGTTCTTCAGACGCAGTTTTCAGCTGGAGGTGTAGCCCAGTGGTAGAGTGTTTATCTAGCACACATGAGGCCTTGGGTTCCATCCCCAGCCCCACATTTTTTTTTTTCTAAAATTCACCTTTGATCATGACAAAATCCTTATCAAAATTCTTTTATTTTAGCTGGGCACACTGGTGCACACCTGTAATCCCAGCAGCTTAGAAGGCTAAGGCAGGAAGATTGTGAGTTCAAAGCCAACCTCAGCAACTTAGCAAGGCCCTAAGCAACTCAGTGAGACCCTGTCTCTAAATAAAATATTAAAAAGGATTGGGGATGTGGCTCAGTGGTTGAGCACCTTTGGGTTCAATTCCTGATACCAAAAAACAAGAACAAAAACAAAAACAAAACAACAACAAAATAACCCAAACAAAAACAAAACAAAAGACTTCTATTTTGACTCCCCACAGTAACCCATTGACTTATAATACAAAGTCCTTCTTCACCTGGCCTCAGCTTCCCTTTTGAGGCTCACCTTTTGCCACTTCCATTGTATACACTGTAGGCTAGATCATAGATAACATGGTCAACTGTGATGACTCCATGCAATTTCTCAACAAATCCATTACCCCTCCTTTCCCAGAAATGCTCCTTTCAGGGTTCTATGCCTGGTGACCCTCTTAGTTAAGGCTCCCCAAACTACACCCTGTGAACTTAAAGTCAGCTCTCTACTTGTTCTTATCAATAAAGTTTTATGGGAACAGTCTGGCACATTGGTTTTGTATTGTCATTGGCTTTTGTGTTGTAACAGCAACATTTAGTTGGAACAGAGACTGGAGGGTCTGCAAAGCTGATGATATTTACTATTAGGTCTTTACAAGAAAAATGTGCTGACACTTGCTCTAAGATATCAAGGCCCAGATCAAACGAGACTGTGGAGGTTAATTAAGACTTACAGTTTAATATCACTTCTTAAAGCCCCACATTATCTTATGATTCATTTTTTTTAAAAAAATTCTCAGAATATATCCTTTAGCATTTTTTTTCAGAGAGATTCTGTGGGTAGTAAACTTTTATTTTTTTGTATCTGAAATATCTTGACTTCTTCTTTCCTCTCCCTTGAATAAAGGTTTAGCTAGCTAACTCCATTCCACCTTTCCTGCAGAGTCTGAAAAAGAAAAATAAAAGTAAAGATTCCTTGCAGTTAGTGTAAAAATAAATAAATGAGAGTAAAATAAAAAGTCCTTGCAGCTAGAGTCTGGATGTACACTTGGTGTTATCAGTGAGGTGAGACTTGGCTGAAGACAAGCTACTTTCTTCCTACCTTTGCACATTCCTGTTGCACAGTGAGAGGTGACCCTGGGAGGCAGTTCTGCAGGAGGCAGCAACAGAGCCCAACTCAGTGTTCTGATGTCCAGATGTCAATGCCCTGGATGTCTAGAGGCAGCTGGGGCAGTCACAGCACTGGTTCTGGTTCCGATGCCCTGGCTCTTGCTCTGTGGATGGTGTTTTTCCTACCCAACGGAAGATCTCACATTTCCCCTCACTTCCCATTATGACATAGCTTGGACCCCCCCCATAGGTGGATCTGTGTTGTTCTGAGACCATTGTTCATGGAGTTTCAGTCCAGAGTCCATCCATCCAGGCGTCCAGGGATTTCATAAACATTTAATTCCTCATATTAAATCCTTTCTGTCAATTTGGTTTGTTTCCTGATTTGATTGCTGACTGATAACAGTGATCTAGTGTAAGTGGAACCTTTTGTCCAATCCTCTCATGTACTATGAGTTAAAAAAAAAAAAATCACACGATACATGGATATGTTCTCTTGCAATAGTTTGGGCCTTACAAGAAAAATTAAACAAAACATGAAATTCTTCCATTCACGATTTTCCTCAATTTTCATTCATTCACAGACAAAACCTTGTTTGATACTGAATTTGATCAGTTTTAAGTTTGTGGCATCTGAGTAGATTCATACTCCTGCACCTGAGCATGGGCTATTTCTGTGCAAAGTTAGGGAGATTCTCTTATATATTTATATCTATTATATATTATATTATGTAAAGGTTTATATATAAACACACATACCTTTATATTTCTGTGTTTCTGCTTTATGTAAATGGAACCATACATTGGCTGTACTATGCTTTTCTTATCTAATAACAAGTTGTCTTGGAGATAATCCCATTATTACATATGGGCTTACTTCATTCTTTTTAACATCTGAATAATATTTCACAGTGTGGAGTGCAGCAACATTAATTTTAAAAATATGTTTGCATTACTCTGGATTCCAGCAGAAAACAGATGGCACAAATTCATATAACTTGTGGAAGTTTACTTATACAATGACTAACTATGACTACCTGTAAAGGCAAAGATAGGTGTAGGAGGAGCTGTGGCAGTTGAGATGTAGCAGCAACAGAGCTGTTACTACCTCCAGGGCCTAAGGCATAAAGGAGGGAGAATTTACAGAGACTTAGATTTCATTTTATGTTTTGAAAATGCTTCCTATTGACTGTTGGAATTTGATCAGTTTTAAGTTTGTGGCATCTGAGTAGATTAATACTCCTGCACTTAAGCATGGGCTATTTCTGTGCAAAGTAAGGGAAATTCTCTTTTTTAAAGGTTTGAGTGTCAGAATGGAGGGGTCTGTCAGATATTAAAATATTCATTCTGGTGGTCTGTGATTCCACCCCTCACCTCTTCCTCCTCTGCCAAGCATCTAGACCCACATCAATTCTAATCAGAGGACAAGTGCTGTAGGCCATTTGCCACAACCGGAACAGCCAGTAACAAATACGTTGTAGTAATATCCAATATTAACAGTGCCTGTGGAAACCCCCATCACCTGACAGAGGCTACCACACCCACTGTAGGAGTAACCACAGAGGGTGTACCCCACATACTCTGCTGTTGGTGTAACAACTGTCTGAATGGCTAGAGTGTTCCTATTCTTGAAAGACCTGCAGAGACAGTAGATATCTCCTACTCTGATACAGAATACACTTTGCCCAAATTCACTAGTCACAGCCAAAGAAGTTACAGGGAGATTACACTGAGGTGCCAGGCTGGAAATAAAGTTAATATTGTACAATAAGCTGATACTCCAAGACATATTGTCAGGAGAAAGCTGCTTCCTAAGACAGCTATCCCATAAACAGTAGAGATATCCATCCAATGGATGCATAAATTTCAACACAGAAGAACAATAAGACAAGGTATTATGACATCTTCTAAAATTCATAACTCTCTAGTAACAGATTCCATAGATATTGAAGTGAATAAAATGCCTGATAGAGAATTCAAAAGAACAATTTTTTTAAAAGGCCCAATGAAATCCAAGAGAATACAGACAGTTACATGAAATAAGAAAGACAATGCATGTGAATATGTGAATGAGACATTCAGGAAAGAGAGATTTTGGGAAAAAAAAACAATATCAGAAATACTGGATGTGAAAAGCTCAGTATGAAAAATTCACTTGAAAACCTCAAAAACAGACTAGATCAAGCAGAAGAAAGACTACCAGAGCTTGAAGGCAAGTCTTTACAAATATTACATTCAGACAGAAATAAAGAAAAGAATTAAGGAAAAATGAAGAGAACATTTAAGATCTCTGGGCACCATTAAAAGATCAAAGGTCCTCATTACTGGCATACCCAAAGAAGAAGAAATAAATATCAATGGCGTAGAAAGCCTATTCAATGAAATGCTTCAGAAAATTTCCCAAATCTGGGGAAAGATGTGGACATCCAGGTATAGAAGGTCTTTAGAATCCTAAATAGACTTGACCAGAAAAGAACCTCACCATGACATATTATAGTGAAACTGTCAAAAATACAGGACAAAGAAAGAAGTTTAAAATCTGCAAGAGAGAAGCATCAAGTCACAATTAAAGGCAAACCCATTGTACTAACAGCAGATGTTTCAGTGGAAAAGGTAAGAGGGCATGGAATGATGTATATCAAGTTCTGAAAGAAAATCACTGATAACCAAGATTACTATACCCAACAAGGCTATACTTCAGAATCTAAGAAGAAGTAAAGATCTTCCAAGGTAAGCAGACATTAAGAGAATTTATGATCAATAGCCTTACAAAAGGTGCCTAAAGGAACACACCACCCAGAAGTAGAGGAAAGATAACTACAATCATGAGAGCCCGTGAACGAATAAATCCCGATAGAAGAGTAGATATGCAAATGAGAAATAGGAAATAATCAAATATTATCATTAAAGTAAAACATTTAACCACACTTTTTACAAAAGTTAAGATAATGGAATCAGCCTAGGTGTCCATCAACAGATGAATGGACAAAGACTGTATATATGCATCAGATATTCTTAATAATACAAGGGAGTATTATTTAGCCATAAAGAAGAATAAAATCCTATTTGCAGCATAATGGATGGAACTGGAGGACAGCATGTTAAGTGAAATAAGCCAGACACAAAAATTTAGGTATTGCATGTCCTCTCTCATATGTGGAAACTAAAAAAAGATAGATAGATAAATAAATAAATAAATAAATAAATAAATAAATAAATTTACCCGAGAGTCCAAGAGGGATTGCTAGGAAACTGGGAAGGGTGGTGTGAGGGAAGGTACAGGGGGATATAGAAGAAGGGTGGATGGACATGATAAATTCAAGACATACGCATACACAGAGATATCACAGTACATTCCATCAATCTGCACAATAAAAATAGAAATAAGTAAAGTGCAGAAATGTTTTTAAAAAGTGTTCCTTCTGTATATTTCAAGACATAGTAGGCATGTTGAGATGTCATGTAGCCAATTTCTCTGATTATAAGTTCATTTTTAATTGTCAAAGGTTGTGACTGTGATTAGAATGAGTTTAGATGGATTCCAGTAAAAATGTCAAAATGTTAGAAACCTCACTGAGAATAGAAAGGAATATTTTCAGTTTCACAGAGGAATCAATTCTTTTTTTTTTTTTTTTTTTTTTTTTGCTGTATTGGGGATTGAACCCAGGAGTATGCTACCACTGAGCTGCATCTCCAGCCCTTTTTATTTTGCGGTAGGGTGTCTCTGAATTTACCCAGGCTGACCTTGAGCTTGCAATCCTCCTGCCCTCATCTCTGGAGTCTCTGGGATTACAGGAGTGGGCACTGTGCCCAGCTGAAGACATTTTTATATTTGAAGGAGACACAAGGAAATGTGAAACTTTTGCAAAACAAGGAGAAATGCAAAGAAAATGCCCTGAGATTCTTTCTGTTTTACCAAAAACAAATAGAATAATGAGTTTTTAAGTGGGGCAATAGAGAAATTAGATGAAACATCGTATTAAGTATTAACATTTTAATTTGGAGACACTATGAAATATGAACTAGTGTATCCATAGGAAAAAAGTCTGAATACAAACGTACCATTACAACTAGGTAGATTATTTTACTAGACGATTTTACCAAGCAAGGCAGGGAACAAGAAAGAATGTGAAGACAAGGTTTGCCTACCATTTGCATCAGCACAAATGAACCTGGAAGATATTATCCCAAGGGAAATAAGCTAGCGACAGAACAAATCTGACACAATTTCACTTCTATGAAGTATCTAAATAGTCACTTATAAAACCCGATAATTGAATGGTGGTTACCAGGGAATGGTGGGGGAGGAGGAGTCAAGAGGGAGTCGTTCAATTGGTATAAAGTTATGATTTCAGAAGATAAATGAATTCTAGAGGTCTGCTGTATAGTGTAGCATTTATTGTTAGCAATATGATGTGCACCTTAGCAGTTTGTTAAAAGGGTAGATTTCAGGCTAAATGTTCTTACTACCTCTTTCAGGGGAGGGTGAGGAAAAAGTAAAAGGACACAAGGAAGCTTTTGCAAGTGATAGATAACATTTATTACTCTCATTGTGGTCATGGTGATCACGGGTGTTTGCCTATGTCTAAACTCCACAGTTGTGTATATTAAATATGTGCAGTTTTTCTGTCTATCAATTATACCTCAATAAAGCTACAGAAAAAAATGAAATAGAGAATGTCTCTTAAAAGAGACCTGTGATTTTTTTTTTCTGATAATAGAGTTGAAGAATTGGGGAATGTTTACTCTTTTATATTATTGCTAAAAGTAAGTATCAGGTTTATCTGTAGTCTATTCCAGTATTTTAAAGTTCTGAACTCTGGAATCTTGGCAAAATGTCATTATTATAAAGTGATTAATTTTTTTTCATTTTTATAGTTGGACTTTGTTGCACATCTTGACATTCCTTGATGAATTATCTATAGTCAAGCAGCATTAATCTTCTAGTGTCCTCTAATTAGATTCCAATGTATTATCCACTGTTTCTTCAGGATGCTCCAAAATGCAGTAGGGCCCCCAAGTGACTCATAAGTGCCAAACTTTAGAGAATTTCTGGGAAAACTATTTTGGGGCTTAAATTCCTTCTACAACTATGAACTTAATATTATGGATACTTACACGAAAAATAGGACGCATATCTTTGCAGGGACCACACCATTTTGCTGAAAATTCAATCACCACAAGTCGATGTCCAGCATCTTTCAAAAATGCTTTGAATTCATCCTGAAACCAGAACACAAATGAGATGTGTGCAATCACAGAATCACATAGAGCCTTTCAGAGAATAAAATGGTAGGGCTGGTGGGACTGCAAATTAGTGCAACCACTCTGGAAAACAGTTATGAAGATTTCTCAAAAAACTAGGAACAGAACGACCATATAATCCAGTTATCCCACTTCTTGGTATATAACCAAAGGATTTAAAATTGGCATACTACAATGATGCAGCCACACCAGTGTATATAGTAACACAATTCACAATAGCTAGGCTAAGCTATGGAGCCAAACTAGGTGCCCTTTGACAGATGAATGGATAAAGAAAATATGGCATACATACCCGATGGAATATTACTCAACTATGAAGAAAATGACATTGGGACATTTTCTGGTGAATAGATGGAACTGAGAATGTCATGCTAAGTGAAATAAGCCAGCTCTAGAAAGTCAAAAGTTCAGTGTTTTCTCTGATACATAGAAGCTAAACCAAAGTGGGGAAATATGAAAGAGAGAGAGAGAGAGAGAGAGAGAGAGAGAGAGAGAGAGAGAGAGAGAGAGAGAGAGAAAGAGAGAGAGAGAGAGAGAGAGAGAGAGAGAGAGAGAGAGAAGGGGGGGGGGAGTGGAACTTCATCAAAATAGAGGAAAGACCCATAGAATAGATTCA
Organism: Sciurus vulgaris; assembly: GCF_902686455.1. Classification (NCBI taxonomy): domain Eukaryota; kingdom Metazoa; phylum Chordata; class Mammalia; order Rodentia; family Sciuridae; genus Sciurus; species Sciurus vulgaris. The sequence goes on from NC_136476.1 coordinate 67,348,406, forward strand.
TGGGATTGAGTAGGAAGAAAAAGGGATGGGAAAAGGGAAGGGCGGTGGAATGATCTGACTGAACTTCCACTTGTGCATGGATGTGGCAGGGTGGGTCCAGCATCAGGTGTGTCCACAGGACACTAATTTTAAAAAAAAGTAAACTGTAAATGGATTGAAGAGGAATCACTGGAATGGAAGGAGGGGATGGGGAGTGGGATATGCTGGGGACAGAACTGGAGCGAGTTGGGTTCTATGCCCTTGTGATTACGTCAAGGTGGATCCTGGGGTTGTGTCAAAACTAAAAATTAAAAAAAAAAAAAAAAAAAGAAAGAAAGAAAACCTCAGCCAAGTGCCCAACCCTATTGTTCTTAAGCCAATCCAACCTTTTATAAATGTGTCTGAGGTCTGGCAGATTTCTCCATGTAAGTACACATAAATGATGAAAATTCCACAAAACATTTAGACGTTTATTCAGGAAATGAGTTGGTAATGGAAGCTGTCAGTGATGTTACCTCTGGAAAGAAAAGGAGGTTGGCCAGAGAGAAATAAGAGGGGCTAGGTGGAGGTGAACTGTCATTCAAATTGGAAATCCACATTTGATTTTTTTTTTTAAACAAGGTCCTGAAGAGTTACTAATAGTGAAATTAAAAGAAGAATGAATGTAACACCTTCAGTCATTTCTTGTTTTGTTTTTGGGGCGTGATCATGACTCATCTCCCCAAGTCCCTGATTCACCTAGCACCTTCCTGGGCCTTTCATTGGTACATGGTGCCTGTTCATGGAATGTGTACTAGGAGTGAAGATCAGCAGCCATAGAGTGCTCTCTTCAAGATTCATTTTTCCTTCTCTCATTGGAGTTGCAACAATAGTAGCTCATTTATTTTGTGCTTGATGTTTTGTCCTATAATCTCCAAAAACACTCTCTGGAGTATGCACTATTATTATTTCCATTTCACAGGTGAGAAAGTTGAAGTTCATTAACTTTCCCATGGTCAGCCAGCTGGTGAATGATATACTTGGGGTTGTTAACTTAGGTGGTCTGTCTCCAGAGCCCATTCCCTCTACCAAAGACACAAAACCATTTACTGAGTTCTTCATAGTAACGGGACTCACTCTCCCTCCTCTGGTCTTAACTGCATCCTGTGCTCATCTCTACTCCGATCATTAAGATGGGGGATGGAATCACAGTTGGATTAAGTCAAGCACAGCCTGTCCCCATTCGGGACAGGGTAAATACTCTACATATGGCAAGTCCGCTCTATAGTAGTGGGGTCTTGACAATTCTGTTCCCACTTGGTTTAGTTTCAAGTGGGTAAAACTGTCAATTCAACGAGGATGTGTTTTCCTCCTGTATCGATATTCCGCTAACATGGGGTAACCAACTTCTCAGAGAGAAGGATACAACTGTGATCCCAAAAACAGGCAAGAAAATTTCCTGCCTTCATGGAGCTACATTTGAGAAGCAGAAGCTGATGGCAGGATATGTAGTTAAAATATGTATTATATAAGTGATAATTGCCCAGAAGGAGAGAAATGAAGGGAGAAGGAAAAACCGGGGGTGGATTACAAGTGTCTACCTCAAAGGCATGCAGCACCTTGAGGTCCACCTCAAAGAGAAGGGGCAGCTGAATAAAGATGGGAGGAGAGGAGAGGAGTGGCCCTCAGGAGGGGCCTTTGGGGAGGAGAGGAGAGGAGAGGGCCCCATGCCCCACCCCACACCCTTTTCTAATAAGGCTGGGCATTATCAGGTTCGGATTCTAATGCCCACATTAGTAGGATTGATGATGCTCATATCATCCCTCAAATGATGTAGGTCCCATCCTTTCTTTTAGAAGCAATTTTCTTCTTTATAATAATCTCTGCCTTATACATGAATTTAATTTCATAGGGACAGGAACATTGGGAACCCATGGGCTAAGGAACTGAACAGACAATTCACAGAAGAAATGCAGCAGATCAACAAATACATGAAAAAATGTTCACCATCTCTAGCAATTAGAGAAATGCAAATCAAAACTACTCCAAGATTTCATTTTGCAATTATCAAAAATATAAGCAGCAATAAATGTTGGCGAGGATGTGGGGGAAAAAGGTGCACTCATACATTGCTGGTGGGACTGCAAATTGTGCAACCATTATGGAAAAGCAGTATGTAGATTCCTCAGAAAACTTGGAATGGAACCACCATTTGACCCAGCTAACCCATTCCTTGGTTTATACCCAAAGGACTAAAATCAGCATAGTACAGTGACACAGCCACATCAATGTTTACAGCAGCTCCATTTACAATAGCCAAACTATGGAATGGACCAAGAAGCCCTTCAACAGATAAATGGATAAAGAAACTGTGGTATATATGTGCGATGGTATATTATTCAGCCTTAAAGAAGAATGAAATTATGGCATTATGGAACTAGAGAATATCCTGCAAAATAAGCCCATCCCCCAAAAGCCAAAGGCTAAATGTTTTCCTTGATATGTAGATGCTAATTCACAGTAAGGGTGGTGGGGGCTAGGGAAAAATAGAGGTACTCTGGATTAGGCAGAGGGGAGTGAAGGGAAAGGAGGGGGTACAGGGGTAGGGAGCATAGTAGAATGAACCGGAAGTTATTACCCTATGTACATATACAATTACACAACTGGTGTGATTCTACAACATGTACAACCAGAAGAATAAGAAGTTGTACTCCATTTATGTATGATGTGTCAAAATGCATTCTACTGTCCATGTGTAATTAATTACAACCAAAAAACCACACACACACACACACACACACACACACACACACACACACACACACACTCCTCCAGAATGTTCCAAACAGCAACAACAAAATCCACCTAGGAATTATTGATACTACTGGTGATCACTGTTTTCCACCCCATTCCAGAGGTGTGTCTGAGGTTTCTGCTGTCTTTCTGCAAGAAAAGACGTGGATTTTCTTACTTCCATAGAATTTTCTAGGTACAACTAAAGCAGAATCCATGCAACAGGATGTGTTGGGAGCTGGTCGGGGTCCAGCTAGAATCAGAGCAAGAAACCGGAATTGGGGAGGAAAAAAACCCCTTTTGATCAATTCATCCCTTGGCTGCCTCTCTAGATTGGGCCATTTCTCGAGGAACAACCCAAAAAGCAAGAATCGAAAACCTCCCCTGATTCCACAGCAGAGAAGGAATGCTGGGCGAAGGACATAACTCTTGTTTATCAAGTTGGTTTTCAAGGCGGTCACTTCTGAACTATTTAATGAAGCCAAGTAAGTACTTGCCATGTCTTTAATATGCTGCACCATGATTTACATCGGAGAATTGCTGATGAAGCTCTCCTGTTGGCTCAGGTGGATCACTATGGCTATACTATTTGTAGGATCCTAGCCGGAATATAAGGGCAGCTTCTCTGTGACATCATTGGACGTGTAGTCTCAGAACCTGGAACTTTGGCAGACTGTGGATCTAGTTCCACTTTTATGCCACTGCTAACTTGTGGTCAGCCAAGAATCAACAAACTGAGGACCTTGTTGCAGAATCAATAATGTGTCTGATTTGTTTTGATCTTTTACCATCCACTTCCATACATCCCTTTCCCTTCTCCAACTTCCACCCTTCAATCACCAAATAAGAAGTAACTGGGATACTATTAAACACATAATAGACATTTTCATTTAGAATTTCAAAGGAACTATTTTTACTATTGAGAAAAATACTAAAGTCTTAATCCTAAAATAGGTTTCCTGAAAAAAATTTATCTTATGAATCATAGATTCCCTGACTTTCTTATTTTGCTCTATTTAGAAGATAAACTTTGCTTTTAGCACTAAATCAGAGATTGGCAAAACTTTTCTGCAAAGGACCAGATAAGACCCGTTAGGCTTCATGAGCCACATATAGTTTATTTATTTATTTTTTGGGTGTGCTTAGTTTTTATAACCTTTTAAAAATCCAAAGCTATCAGGTCACACAAAAATAGTAGCAGTTTGCCAAGCCCTGAAGTTGATGACTTGCCATTTTTCAGAATTCAGCGTCAGAAATAAACCAAACATGGCCACAGCCTATGTTCTTCAAATCTTCAGAGCAATGAGAACAACAAAAATATGAGAAACTGCAGATTTTATAATAGAAACAAAACTCAGCAAGTCCTTCTTTCTGTTTTATCCATACCTCCAGCTCTGGGCTCTAAGTGGATGAAGTGGCTGGCCCTGGGGAGGACTCAAGCTTTTTCCAGTTTGTCCCCCTGTCTCCACCATCTTCTTTTGCTTTGAGGACACAAAGAATTCTCAAATGGCAAGATGACATTTTTCTTGTGGGTGTTCAGCTATTTTCCTTCTACTATAAAAAAAAATTTGAGAAGGAAAGGGGAAATACTGGGAAATGATGCCTGCCAAATTGTATTGTTATATTGTGTGCATGTACAAATATGTAACAACAAATCCCACCATTATGTACAGTTATAATGGACCAATAAAAAATGTGGAAAAAATACTAGTAGAGTTCAATTTCATTTTGCTACATATATATTTCCAGTTTTCCCAGCACCATTTGTTGAAGAGGCTATTTTTTCTCCAAGGTATGTTTATGATGCCTTTGTCTAGTATGAGATAACTATTTTGTACTATTGGTCTTCATGTCTGTTTTGGTGCCAATACCATGCTATTTTTGTTACTATAATTCTGTAGTATAATTTAAGGTTGGGTATTGTGATGTTTCTTCTTCACTTTTCTTGTTGAGGATTGCTTTGACTATTCTGGGCCTCTTGTTTTTTCCAAATGAATTTCATGACTGTTTTTTCTATTTCTATGAACATTATTGGAATTTTAATAGGAATTGTATTAAATCTGTGGAGTGCTTTTGGTAGTATGGCCATTTTGACACTATTAATTCTGCCTATCCAAGAGCATGGGAGATTTGCCATCTTCTAAGGTCTTTTTAAATTTCTTTCTTTAGTGTTCTGTAGTTCTCATTGTAGAGGTCTTTCACCTTTTTGTTAGATTGATTCCCAATTATTTTATTTTTTTGAGGCTGTTGTGAATGGTATAGTTTTCCTAATTTCTCTTTCAGTCGATTCATCACCGATGTATAAGAATGTAATTGATTTACTAGTAGAGTTTAAATAAGAAAAAAGAAAGATATTTGAAGTATTTGTAATGTCTTTGTTCATTATCTATGTTTTGATATTTAAAATTTTTTTTTTTAGTTTTAGATGGACATATTACCTTTATTTTATTTTATGTGGTGCTGAGGATTGAACCCAGTGCCTCACACGTGTGAGGCAAGAGCTCTACCACCAAGCCACAATCTCAGCCCTATGTTTTGATATTTTTATTCACCATGGTGTGTTTTACTTATTTATATTATTTGCCTGGCTCCTGTTGGTATTTGAGTTTGAGACTCCTAAAGATGATACTTCTGCTTCCCAACCGGAAGTTTTCTTCATGATTATACATTGAAGATCTTATCTTCATGTACCTCTCCTCCTTCGTTTCTCTCTTTTTCTCTTGAGAAGGAAAGAGGGATATTGATACATGGTGAACATCTTCCAAGTGAGCTTTCTTTGCCAAAGCACTACTGACATTTTGGGTTGAAAATTCTTTGCTATGGTGGTGGTTTGGGGAGTTGGGACCCAGTACATTGTGAGGTCATGGCAACATCCTTGGTCTCTATCCTCTGGATGTCAGTAGCACCCCTGACACATTGTGATAACTACAGATATATCCTGGGGGGCCAATTTGCCCACAATCGAGAACCACTGTTTTTTGTTTATTATTTTGTTTTTGTTTTTCCAGACTGCATTTTGATTCATTGTACACAAATGGGGTACAACTTTTCATTTCTATGGTCGTGCATGATGTAGATTCTTACCACTCGTTGTTTTAAACTATAGGCTCTCTTGTGGGCATTACTTTCGTATATGTTATCTTATAGGTACCTGGTTAGTTACATTGATTGTGTCCACTTTACAGATGAGATGATCAAGGTGCAGTGAGTTTAGAAACCTTATGCTAGCTAGAATTAGTTTAGAATTCAAGACTGAGTCACTTGTCACATAGGGAGGAACATAGGGTCAGCTACATGTGGGTCTCAGGAAGCCATTTAGCAGTGGATGAACTTGTAAAAGTGGTCCACTTTATGCTTTGAATATAGCCCTTGCTGCTCTGCCACTGCAACTTATTTTTTAAATGGACATGTTTCTTTCTCTTCCTCTCCCCCTGCTCTTCCCTAATCTCACCCTTCCCTAATCTCAGGGGAAACAGGATTACCTTTCTCCCCCATCCTAGGTAGAGTTATCTGAATTTCAGTACACATCCACCATAGGAATGACGTAATCCAGACTTTGGGGATGGTAGCAGAAGATCTCAGAAATGACTCTCTCCCAAATTAACAGGCAAATTACAACTCCAACGGAGAACATATGGAATGTAGTCTTTGAATCACCTCTATAAAAGTCCCCTGTTCCTGCTGATGGGTAGAATCACAGGCTTTGGGACAGGAGTCCCTTGTGTTTCTCTTTTGCTATCAAAGTGATAAACCTTCATTTTCCTTTTTCTCAAAACCTTGTCCTTGTTATTGGATTGGCATTGGGGACAAGGACTGAACTTTCAGCAACAAACTGAAGTCAATGAATTTAGTGGGTTTTTTTTTTTTTTTTTTTTTTTTTTTCTGTTTGCACTAGGAAGATATCTACCTATTCCACACTCCTTTTCCTTAATAGAACAAGCTCTTCTTGAACTTCTTTCCACTGTTTTTGGAAAGATTGATCAGAATTAACTCTCAGACACAAGTAGTAAAGGAACAAACTTCTGCCACGTCCTAGGTTTCCTTCCAGGTGGGGCCAGGAAGTCTCCCTTTACTGTTAGGGCTTGTAGACTTTTCCATAAGCTAAGAAGCTTACCCAGCCCAAGGGCAGGGAGAGGACAAGCCTGTAGCTCACAGAAGACTGTTTATTCTCAACTAGAATTAAGCACTATTAACATCCAGAAAATGGCTAGAGTTACCAAAATTGACTTCAATGTTTTGTAGAAAGTGTGCCTAGTTAGTAGGTAGGGCAAATTTCTAATCCTGGAAAAATTCTCCGAGTCAACTATTTTCTAGAAAAGAGAAATCGGTCTTTCCCTTTGCACTTGACTGGCTCCTTTGTTTCCTGACATGCACCTGCCTGCATCTTCCTAGACTCATTTCTGAGCTCATTGTTGCAATCATGAAGCTCCAGTACAGTTTGGGTGGAGTCTCGTTGTGAGAAATCAGGGCTACATTTTTGTTCTTATTTTTAATTTTAAAATTTAATGCAGGGTGAAGTCCTGCGAGTAGGCTGGGTATTTGAAGTCTTCAAAAATCAACATGAAAAACAGTGTGTTGAAAAGAAGAACAGGAAGAAAGGGAAGGAATAAAGGAAATCAGGTGAGAGGAAAAGGAGAGAAGGAAGAACAAAAGAAAGCAAGTGGAAAAAAAGGTGAAACAAACAAACAAAAGAAGAAAGACCAGAAGGGAATTTTATTCAGAGAGGAAAGAGGACTTAGAGGCAAGACCTTCATTATGTGGAAGAGTGAATTCTCTTTAGTGTTCAAAGACTTTGCTATTCAAGGTCATATGTAGTGTAAGAACCCAGAAACCACTCTGGACACAGGAATTCACATAAGGGAGTTTATTAAGCACACAGAGAGCGTCTTCCTGCAGGGTAAGAGAGAAAATGAGAGGAAAAGAGAAAGGGCATGCAGCAAGAGAGAGTGTGAAAAGCGAGGAGAGAGAGAGAGAAAGTGAGTAGGAGAGAGAAAGCATGAATGTGAGGAGAAGAAGAGAAAATGGCGGCGAGCTATCCCTAAGCAGTCAAATTCTGCGGGTCAATGGGACCAATAACAGAGAAGGATACTTGCAAGCTGACTGATGAACCAATAGCTGGCTAGGATGTTCACAGACTGACAAGAAGTTGGGAGGTGGGGAAATGGCTGCAGTGGAAAGGGCAGGGGAGCAGCTTTATATTACATTACATGTAGACCTTGCTCTTCAAGGTCATGTCCCATATGCATCCCCTGGGAGCCTGATAGAATAGAGAGCTTGGGGCTCCACCCAGAGCCACGGAAGAGGAAACTGTCTTAGGTGATTCCTCATGTGATTCTTATGTGAGTTACGTTTGAGAAGCACTACTCTTAAGGTACATTTGTAACAGGGAGCTATGGAGCTGTGGACCAGCAGCAGCAGCATTTCCTGGGAAGTATGAGAAATGCAGATTCCCAGGCTCCGCCCTAGACTTACTGGATCTGAACCTCCAAGGGTGAGGCCCAGCAGTGCATAGCATGCTTGAATAAGCCCTCCAGGGCTTCAGTTGCAGGCTCACGATTGGAGAACTACTGGGGTCGATTTTTTCTTATTTTAAGAAACTAGAATCTATGTTGGTCAGATGTATCATGTCTTGCAGGAATAACATTCAAAATATTTCACAACCTGTGTGGTGTGGGTGCCGATCAATCAGAGTGGACAATAGCTGTACATCTTTCTGCTCAGCTGGTTGTTCTACCAGTGTCAACCCTGTATTTGCTGGATTTGGGGGAGATCCAGGGTGAGGGATTGGGTCGGTCTCAATGAGATGGGACAAGGGGATAGAGTGGGGTGTGTGGGGAGAGGCTATTTATCACTAATTTAACAGCTAGTGTGGTCATTCCTAAAGGATATGGAAATGACAACCCCCAAAACAGCAGCCTGGGAAGAGGGAGGAGGAAACAGGTGAAACTTTGATAACATCGATCCTTTCCCAATACATCCTTTCCCAGTGGCAAGACCATCCCTGGAAAGGAAGCAAACATCACCCAGTGACAAGACAATCCCTGGAAAAGGGCAAGCATTGATCCTTTCCCAATGACAGTACAATGGTCCCTCTATTCTTGTTCTGTAAAAATACTGCCCAATAAAAAAAAAAAATTTCAAATGTTTTCTGAATACCCAAACTGATATGTTCTATTAAAGCCTTCAATGGTTAAATCATCTTTCAGCGTGTAACCTATATAAACCCAGAACTCTATTGTAATCACTGACCATTTTCTACCCAGAAAGTGAGCGCATTTGATGCCTGACTCGGCTGCTGAATAAAGGCTTTGCTGAATCTGGGAGGTCTGCACCGGTCTCTGTCACATTTGTGCTTACAATTCCTATGTGTATTAGCTAAACACTGGTCTTGGGATAATGATGATCAAATGTAACAGTTGGCTCTTCTTAGATGCCAAGTGGTATAACTTTCAGAACTGTAATGTTCAGAAGTGAGTTGTCAGAAAAGAAATATGCTTATGCAAAATTAGAATATTTGTTTGAAGTCTCAGCATTGAAATGGGGCTTCTTAATGAAATTTGTAACTTTCAGTTATTCCTTTGCTCTTACGAAGCAAAACTTTGCTAGATCCCTGGATCAAAGTCTAATCAAGAGACAAGAGCGGGAAGCAGCTCTGTTGGTTGGGAGGTCCTGGGTGCTGGCTCAGGGAGTCATGATGATGGGTAGTATGGATAGTAAAGTGGAGAAAAAAAAAAAATGCAAAAGGCCAAGGACTTAAAGAAAGACCAAGACTGAAAAGACCATTCTCACTCAACCCTGCCATTGCCTTAAGGGAAGTGAAAAAATTTGCATGTGTCAAAAGCAGGCCAAGGGCTATGGTTTCCACTTGTGAGTTCTTTAGGATCATGGTAATTATTTTCATCATAGTGCAATCTTGCAAGTGTGGCACCAACTTGTGCCCCTGGTTTTGTGGGCGGTGTCTGTGGTGCACTGCTGGGGATGCGTAGATACTGATCACAGTGAGGAGGACCATGGATCATTATCCTTCAGGCAGAAAAGAGCAAGCACAGGGCTGGAGGGCAAGGAAATGCTTCTCTCTCTGTAGAGAGGCTTGTGGAGTGAGGGGGATGCGGGATGCTGTTGAGGCTGGGAGGCTAAATGACAGACAGTGCAGGTAATGAATGTCTGGGTGGGATCAGGAAGAGGGGGCTGTTCTAAAGGAAAGGAAATAAAATGCTAATACCTGTAGGACACTTTCCCCTCCCTCCAACCTGTTGCCAAGGTTACCTGTCTCCTAAAGGAGTGGTTAATGAATGGATGCCCCCTGGACTGCTCCCTTCTGCCTGTACCCCTTGAGCAGCTTCCCTCTCACCCTTGGGTCACTCCACTTTTTGGCCCATGTTTTGGCCACTAGCCGCATAGGCAAGCTAAGAGGAGAAGGACGCAGAGAAGAAAGGAAACCTAAAATGTAAAAAAGGGGCAGGACACCCCCACTTCCTTAGGCACCAGCTTCCAACTTGGACCTCCTCCTCTGCCTCTGTGGAGGAATCTCTCTCTCTCTCTCTCTCTCTCTCTCTCTCTCTCTCTGTTCTTAAAACATTTTGCTCTTGCCTTGGTGTTTATTGGGTATTCAATCTTCACACCCAGGGAATGGGACTCGGCCCTGAATCTCATCATTGGTATCACTGTGAGTGGGTTGGTTTAGAAAAATGAGGCAGGAAAAAAAAAAAAAAAGGACTTCAGTGGGCCTTTGAAAAACTCAAGCACAGAGGATCACTATGAAAGAACACCAAGGATTTCTTTGTGTTCTCTTCATCGGGAACACAGGAGTCTTTATTTTCTGTGCCTTCTCTCTCCTCTCCTCAGGGAGCTTACAGTCACTGTCAAAACCTCCAGTGCTTCTGGTAGAACTCTGTCAGTGACTATATATTTCTGATTACTTTCATAAACATTTGAAAATTCTGAAAACTGTAAACTAGAAAAGTAATCAACTGGATACTATGTCCAAGATTGCATTAGGTTGCCACCACTGTTTACATTTTGGTGTATTGACTTAAAACACACTCACATACACACAAGAAAAGCATATGTAATTTAGTTTAATTGAATTGCCATTGTGTTACTGCAGGGTTTTGCATGATTCTCTCCTGTCTAATGCTGTGCCAGTGGCGTTTCCTCATTATCTAATGCACTTGATCTTTAATTGTTGCATGCCATGCTATTATTTTGGGGCATAGTGTTTTAATTTCATTTTCAAAATTTATGTTCTTTACAACCTTACAGTTGTAAAAAAAATACCGTGATGAGTATCTGTCTAATACGTCATGATGGAAACTCTTATTTTTCTTTGGGTAATTTCCTAGGAATATAACTCTTTTCAATGATTTTAATGAGCAGTGTCAAACTTTCTTCTTGAGTGCTTGTTCTGATTTACAGGCAGCGGCAATGCATAATCTTGCTCATCCCACCACACCATCGCCAGCATCACATTGGTTTCTACTACTTTAGCTATTTTTTTGTGAAGTGATCCCAAAGAGGTATCTCTTTGTAGTTTTAATTTGCATTTCTTTTATTACTAATATGACTGAAAATATTTTGTTTTTTTTAAATGTAAAGTTATTTAGTATTTGCCAGTCTTTTCCTCCTAGAGGAACTTTTTAAAAAAAAAATTTTATTAGTGCATTATAGTCATACATAATAGTGGGGTTCATCTTGACATAATCATATATATATATGGAATCTAATTTGCTCCACATAAGTCCTCAGTACTTCCTCTCCCCTTCTTCCTCCCCTTGTTTCCCTTCCTTTAATCTATTGGTTTTCCTTCCACTTATTTACTGATTTTTAAAATTGATGCTCGATAGATATACATAAAGGTGGAATTCGCTGTGGTATATTCATATAAGTACATAGCATAATGTGGTCAATTTCATTCCACAGTCTCCACCTGCAATGTAAAGTTGATTGTGTTGACTCAACAAATATTTATCAAGTTTCCACATACTCTAGGTATATAAAGCACAAGAGAAAGAGAACTACATTTTTGTGAACCTTATATTTTGAAGAAGTAGTATTACCAGTGATCTAAATGGGACTGTTTTCTCCAGTTCTGTGGACTTTGAATTACTCATTTCCACTCAACTCAACTTTAATTAACCCCCAAGAAAGGCTGTCTTCATTGTTCTCTCTAACTCTGAAGGAGAATCTAAAATCTAAACTTTCTGTACTGGGATTTTCTAGAGGAACAGAATGAATTCAATACACATACACACACACACACACACACACACAATTATAAAAGGGGATTATTAGATTGGCTTACATGATCAGAGGGCAAATAGTCCCACAGTGTTCTTTTGCAAACTGCACAGCTGGGGAAACCACTGGCTCCTCAGTCCAAGAAGCTGGAATCCTTAAAATAAGAAGAACCAATGATGCAGCTCCAGTGCAAGGCTAAGGACCTGGAAGCTCCATGGAGCATCACTGTCTAATGCTGTGCCAGCTTCTTGAATCCTTATGTTCAAAGGCTGAAGAAGCTGGAGTCTCAAGTCCTCAGGCAAATGGTGGCAGCAAAAAAATGCACTTGATTAAGAGGAATCTAGCTTGTGGACACAGGGAAGTTCCCCCCTCTTCTGTTATTTTTTGCTCCAGCCAGGCCCCCAGCCTATAGGATGATGTCACCCATGTTCAGGGTGGGTCTCCCCACTCAGTTCACTGACCCACAAGCCCATTGTCTCTGGAAACACCCTCACGGACCTGCCCAGAAGTGTGCTTTGCCAATTTTCTGTGTCAATGCAGTCAAATTGACAACCAGGATCCACCACTCCATGGTTAATGGCCTGTGGTCTGTCAGTTTTTGAATGAGGAATCTGATTGTGATTATTGTTCTGGAGCTCTGGACTCATAGGTGGTCTCCCAGTTTCCCTTCACTCTCACCAGGTCCCATGTAGGACGGACCGTAACATGAGTCCTTCACACCTGAGGTCTCTATCGTCAGTTTATAAAATTAACTCAGAATATTATGGTGTTAAATGTAAAACCTAAAAGTCTGAAGCCTGGCATGGAATGGTCAGTCCTCAATAAATGTTCATCAAGGAGACTAATGAGCAAAATTATTATTATTATTCTCAACTGCTGAACAAAATAGGCTAGGAGCTGTGAAAAACTACATTTTGAAATTTGGGAAAGCAGGGAGGAAAAGGGCCAAACTTTCATGGATCCTCTGGGTCTTGGCTGCCATCAAGGATGGTGGATGTCCATCTCCTCAGGGTATAAAGTGACTAACCATGACTTCAGCAATTTTGCTCCAACTTTTTGATTAATTTCAGGGTGACCCCCAAACTCAAAACATTGTTACTGGTTTCAGTTTTACAATTTTCTGAGAGGCATAGATTAATGTTAAAGGTTTTTCACACTTTTAATGTTTGAGCAAAAGAGAGTCATTAGAAAAAATTTAGGAAAACTGTCTCATTTGAGCAGCTTACTATTGGGAAGAGATAGGAAGAGGTGGCATAGCATTGTTAAAGGAGGTCTATACGTGCATATGATTGTAGGCAAAATTTATAATGTTATAAATATGCAGGCACCCTTTATTTATATTTATATATGTATGTGTACATACATACATAATACCAAGTCAAGAACTTTCTCAATTGATATAAAATATAAAAATAATTGTGGGGAGGGAAGGCTAGGAAGATATTTGAAGCTGGAGTATATAGCACCATACTTCAAAAGTTTGGAAATTATTATGCTAGAGCATTTAAGGTGGAAGTCTCAAGTCATATGATTAAAATTACTTTGTATAATTAGATATTGGAGGCATAGATTAAGCCCATGTTTGCATTGTCTAAGTTTAGGAACTCAAAGAAAGGAAACTAATGGTTGTTATTATAAGGAGAGTCATGCTGGGGAGAACATCCTCTTATAAATAAGTTGATCTGAAATCAATGATACATTGGTATGGGTGCATTGATAGATCAATATGGGTGCAAACTATTTGTGTTAACTAGCAGAAGATAATGGGAAGCGACATGAAATTGTGGGTTATAAATAAGGGGGCTAATTCAAGTTGCACATGCAATTACATGTAACAAATTCTGTATTTCGTAACTATCTTGTGTCTCAATAACTTGGCTTGGTGGTGTCACACCATCTTATAGAAAAAAACATGGTAATAGTGGAAAAGGCAGATTGTCTCAGGATGAAAATAATTTTAAAGTGGTTATTTTTCTTCCAGTTAACATAATAGTTTTTCAAAAATAACAAGTATTACATCACTTTCATTAAAAGAATAATATATGTTCTTGAAGAAAAGAGTAAGAAAATTAACCCATCACCCAAACAGAGAAAAATAATTATCAGCATGTCATGCTTTTTCCTGCATGACAGCTATTTACAAAATTGGGAATATGCTATAAGAGGACAACTTAAATGTGCTTTGAAAACACTTTTTAAGCAAAAAAAAAAAAAAAAAAAAAAAAAAAAAATCTTTTAAGTCATTAATTTTCATCCAGATGTGGTGGTGCATACCTGTAATCTCAGTGATTCAAGAAACTGAGGCAGGATAATTGCAAGTTCAAGGTCAACCACAGTAACATGATGAGACTCTTTTTTAAATATAAAAAAGGGCTGAGGATGTAGCTCAGTAGTAGAATGCCCCTGGGTTCAATCCCTCACCCACATGCACATGGGGGTACATGTGCATGTGAGACCCTAGTTGTAGGTGCTGCTGATTCAATTGTGAAGAAGAGAGGCATGGACTTGACCCTCCTGCAGTTTCTGCAAAAACATTTTCAGAGAATGTCAGTGTTTTCAGTAACCATATTCTATATCACCAAAGATATTTTTAAAATTTTGTATTTTTTCAGTTGAGAGGAAATAGCCCTTGTTCATCTCCAGTCATTTGTCAAAGTGAAATTAAGAGATTAATGCAAGAGGGGTTATGGGTGTGGTTGAGTGATAAGGGTGATCACCTAGAATGCGTGAGGCCCTGGGTTCAATCCTCAGCACCACATAAAAATAAAAGAAAGGTATTGTGTCCACCTACAACTAAAAATATACATTAAAATATTAAAAATTATATTAAAAAAAAGATTAATGCAAGAGACATCCAATTCAGTGCCCTCCCATTATCCCACAAGACCACACCCTTGCATAGCAATAACACCGCTTTATGGTAAGAAACTCCTTTCCTGATGAAATACAACTACCAAAGGCAGTCTTCCAGGAGGAACTTTTAGCTTCTATAAAATCTTTGGTGGGTGATGGAACTGTATTTATTACTACCGAGTTGGACATGAGCTGCCTATTTCTACTAGTTATCCTTAACTAGTCTTTACAGCAAGACCATTTGTGTTCCTAGCTGAATGGTCAGCAAACTTTTTCTGAAAGATCAAGATAGTCACATAAAACTAGCCAATAGTAAAAAACGAATGGGCGTGACTGTTTCAATAAAATTTTATTTATAAAACTTAGCACTGGGTTGAATTTGGGCCACAGGTCCAATCTAAGACATGGGTCATGTCTTAGATTATAAAATAGTTAATCTAAGAGAAAAAAATACCTAAAGAGCCATAAATAAATAAAAATGTGATTCAGTATTTACCAAATGGAACACAATGGTTCATTCTGAAATGATGGAATCATTCTGGATTGGGGTGAGTCACATGATCCTGTGGTTAAGGGGGATGAATCAGATTGTTCTAGAACCATTAGAATTGCAACTACTTTTTATACCTCTCAGGTTACTAATCAGTCTTTAAAATTTTCATGTTAATTAAATTTAAAGAGGCAACATGGTTCCATGGAAAACATACTGAATTCTGACAGAATGTGACAGAGAGAAAGCCATTTAATCTCTTATGAATAAGTATTTTCACTTGTACTTATTTACCTCAAACCAGGTTTCTCTGGCACACTGGTGTTCTTGAGTTGAACTGAGCTGTCTGCTACTGAAGTGCTCCACCAAGTACTGTTTCTGGGTGTGTCTGTGAAGGTGTTTCTGGATGAGATCAGCATTTCAATCTGTGGACTGAGTAGGCGGCTCTTCCCACCATGACGAGGTATCTTCCAATGTACCAAGGAACAAAAAACAGGTAAGGAGGAATTTGCCTCTTTCACCTGCTTCAGGGCTTGAACTGAAGGTCTCGTCTCCTCTTTTCCTGTCCTTGGACTGGGATTTCTTGCTTAGCTCCTTAGGTTCTCAGGCCTTTGGACTTAGACTGAATTTACCATGCCAGTTTTCCTGAGTCTATAGGTCTGGAGAACCTTGACTGATGAACGCACTAATAGCCCACATGGCTTATTCTGACTTATAGTCAGACACTGCCTACCCCAGAATGTACAATAAGTGACTAACTGCTTTAGTAAGTCAGTAGTTCATGTTTCTTCAGGGACACAGTGACTTCTGATTACTCCAAACCAAAACACGTTTGAGATCTGCTGATCTATAAAATGGGGCTAGGATGACTCACCACCTCCCTCACTGAGTTGTAAGGATCAAATGAGATTATCTATGGAAACTGGCTCTGTCAGCTATGAAGTGTCCACAAATGTGTGAGATTATTTTTGTCATTCATTTAACATTAAGCTAACAGTCACTGGGCTCCTACGTGGGGGACATAAAGGTGAATGACACATCGAGATATTAGAAGTTAAACAGAACCTAGGTCTTACTAGGCTTAAGTTTTTTGAAATGGAGTTTCTCTATGGCCACCTTGGGGAAAATCCTCTTTCAGATTCTGAGAATACTATTCCACCATATAAGCAAAAAACTGAAGTAGAGGATTTAGGGCACACAGTTCCTTAAGCTACCTACTCTCTCTCTCTCCGTGGTTTTTTTTGTTTGTTTGTTTGTTTGATTTTTGTCCCTCAAACCATGTTTTTGCACATGGAATGTGACAAAAAAAAAGGAGCATCTGGGGCACAGAAGAGGTAGATTTCAGTGTACACAGGTCCGTTTTTGGAAGGTTTTGGATGATCAGGTAGAGGGTTCAATCTCGACTCTCCTGTCCTTTGCCACTGCCATTCTTTTGAATGCTGCTCCTTGGGACATGTTACGATCTACAGTGCACAGTATGCTGTGGGTGCTACAGGATGTGGGAAAGGCCGCACAGGGCACGATTCCTAGCCTGCCAAATATCAACTTTCTGGGACAGAGACACCTTATAAGGGCGTCCCTTGACACTGGAGCTGGTAGTGAATCACCCAGCCTTGTCACCTGAAAGTAGTTTGGTGTTCCCCTCCATCCCTTCCCCACTTGCCTTTCTGTCTTCCTTCTATGCGCCTCCTTCAAGAGATAAAGAGAAATCATGGAGCAGAACCAATGCCAACAGGCCTGAGAAATCCTATTGTCATTTTCGAAAATTTGGAACAACATGAGTCGAAGTCTCAAAATAAAACACAAGGCTTTATCTAAGTGGGCCCATTGGGGGAGTCATGGGAGCAGGTTAGGAGTGACTGGAAAGAGAGAAGGAAAGATCTGAGCGTCAGAATTTCAGAGAAGGGACCTCTGGCCCACCCTGGGGAATCTTCTCTAAAAAGGATTGGATTTTACACACGGTCATTGTAAGGTACTGGGATGAGCCTAGTGGTCCTTGGTGATCACCATACTAGACAGTTGAGACAATGGTTGTGTGGGGAAAGGCATTCTTGTAGGGGTGCCAGGTTAGTTCAGGCGCAGGTAAGGGCCACTGAGTCAAGACCAGACTCCGGGAGTTGGGTAGAAGCAGGCTTGTGGCGAACAGCCTACGAACTCGTTTATTGTAGAAAAAAACATACATTTTATAGACTTTTTGCCCAATCACAATGTGCCACGGGGGATCAGACCACCAGGCCCCTATACAGGTTCCCTTGTTAACACTAGGTCAATTTGGGGGCAGTTGTTTACTTTCCTAAGTGGCCAGAGCGGAATGCTCCTCTCCATAGGTTTTCCTGATGGGCGTGAATGTGCGAAGGCTTTCCTTTTACACACTTGAGAGGTTCACAGCTGCTAGCCAAGACTTAGGATTTCTCCCAACACATTCTTATTTGCTTTTCAAACAAAATTACTGAATCTTCTTTGGATCATGCATGATCGTGTGCGTGTGTGTGTGTGTGTGTGTGTGTGTGTGTGTGTGTGTGTTTGCCCAAGAGAGAAAATAGTCATTATGTTCAATAGCACAGAGAGGAGAGTGCAGCCCTAAGTCAATGTCACATAATTTTACTATAAAGAATAGTTGATGAAGGAATCTGGTTGGGGAAAGACTCCAGGCAGAGAAGCCTCTTAAAGAGTCAAAGGCTGGGGACCTATTGCTTGGTTGAGTGAGGATGCCCCACACATGGATCAGGCCCTTTCGTTCCCATCTCAAACACCCTCCCCTCTTTGATGTGAACAAGTGGCATTTCCCTGACCTTCAATAAAGTCAGATGCAGGTGTACCTTTAAGCTCCCTCTTCCAACCACATGGCTGTACCTAGGAAGCCTGGCTGTAACAGGGATGTGCAGTGCTTTCTCATACCCTTTTATTATAATCCAGAAAGATCATGAAGAGGATGGCCAATATGGTAATCTATCAGCTATTCTTGAGGCTGCAATTGGAGAGACTCTAAGCTGAAGGAGGGATGTACTTCCGGAGGGAGGAAGGGCTGAAGGCAGTGACCACAATTCTTTTTTTCACTCTCTCACCAATGACAGCGTCCCTCTGGTTAAGTCCCCCACTCTCTTCTGAGACTTATTTTAAAAATCTGAAAATCAAGAGGCCCTGGTCCTTAGAGATCTGAAGGGATCCACTAAAGCCCTTTCTCCTTCCGGTTACAACAATGCAGAGAGTTGTGCTGTCCGTCAGGCTGGCCCGTCGTGAATCTTACAGCAGCAGCTGATCAGGGGAAGGGTACATTTCCTGGGAGAGGACATGAAGCTGAAGGTAACTTCACCAGAAGAAACAGGAAGAAAGATCTCTCCAGCAACAGGAAGACAAAGAAGGGTGCAGGGTGTGGTCCCAATACTGCTGCCAAAAAAAGGTGGGCCTCCAGCTCATACTCCTGTGAATCACCAGGGAACCTGATGACAGGCTGACATTGGGTGGAGAAGGCAGTGTTAGTGTATGAAAGTGGTGAGTCTGTTGTAAAAGGCATCCTAGGGGAGGGAAGCTGGGCCCAGCCAACCACTCCTTCCATGTTCTCCACTCGGCCATTAGGGGAGCCAACCAGGGGCCAGGTCTGTAGGGCATTGTACAGTCACTCATATAAACAAAAATCACAATGCCCAGGAAAAGAGCTTTTCTCAAATCAAGGTTTGTGGTTCCCAAGAACTCACCTATTGTGTTTTCCTTGATTCTGATATTTATTTTTTATTAGAGATAGCAGGGTTTTGAGAACACAGCCTAAGCTTAGTCACCAAAAAGCTGTTCTCAGACTCAGAAAATACCTGTTGAATCTTGGACCAGTAACTCACCTAAGCTTGTCTGTTTTCAAATGCCAAATATTATGTTGATATAATGCCAAGCACTGAAGATGTAATTTTAGTAGTTTTTATTGAATCTACAATACTGTGTTTATAAGATAGACCATTACATTGCCAGTTGTACTCTGCCAGGTTATAGTAAGGAGCATTTGCTTTTCAGAGAGGTCAAAATGTGAAAAAGTATTTTGGATGAATGGAACACATTAGATAGCATAAGTGTTGAATATTGTGATTTTTATTTGAGTTTATATCTGCTACATAGATACTGTTTTATTGGAGGATTCAGTGAGGTGCCTGTGACCTAGACTTTATTAGTCCTCAAGGCTCTTTTCTAATCCCTGGATCCGAGGGCTGAACACCAAGCCTGTGGAACCAAGTGGGAACAGTCACTGGTATTATGTCAGTAGCAGAGTCACCAGGTAGAGAAGTTATAGGAAAATTGATGGTCTTGGCCCACGCAGAGCATGGCACAACAGGCCAAGGATGTACATTCTCTTCAGCAAATTTCCAAGTACTTGACAGAGCACTTATCTCCATACTGACTCTTCATTAAAGGAAGAGGTTTCGGGACATTAAGTCACCAAATTCACAAGAACGTATCATTGCCTTGGACAGTACCAGCAATGTCCCACTGTGAGGTGATAACACTTTCTGTTTCCTTGGCTGAGCTCAACTTCCAGTATTGTTGGGAAGTTTCCTCCAGTCAAGACCAGTTAGATGGACAATATGGAGTTAGGAAATATGGCTACAGGATTGCTTAGATTACAATCCATAGATGGGTAGTGTGGCGGTGGGACTCATAATTGAGAGAAGTGGACTGATTCAGTAAACTGCATGAGTACCTATTATCTGCGAGCCTCCTTAGACCTTACAACAATGGAGTGGACACTATTACTGCTTCCATTACAGGACAGAGAGGACAGCAATGCGTTTGAACAAGCACTTTGTGCAAATCGTGGGGCTAGTGAGGGGAGGGATTGGGATTTTAATGTAGTAGTTGAATTCTTGTGCTTTTAAACACTGTACTCATAAATAAAAAAATAAACCTTTCTATTATTGAGATTCAGACACATAAAGTAGCCCTGATGTAAAGAGAGAAGTGCTTTAATAGAGATATACCCAGAATGCTGTGGAGCCCAAAGGATGAAGCAATTAAATTCAAGGCTCTTACAAGTTAATAAGCAACTGGAGCTTGAGAATGAGTCAGCAACACTGTCGTTTTAACAAGGGACACATCTCATTGTTCAATAACTTCAGAGCATGGATTTTCTAGATACAACGCATTTGTGTTCCTGTGGATACAAAAACTTTCTGATGGGCAATTTAGGTTGTTTGGAAATAAAATGAAATGAACAGCTTTTATAGACAGCATGTGAAACATGTTATTCATAAGGTTAAAACACTGAGTGTATTAAAAAATGAACAGCAAATAATGATGGAAATGAATATGCATATGCCAAAACATGTACTCTTTTTCTTTAACCAAAGAAAATTTCATTTTCAAATGACTTCTGAAAGCCTCATCTGTAGATCTGAATATAGTTATGTCCTTGCCTCTTCCCAGAACCTGCTGAACCAAACTAGCCTTCAAGGTAACTATTGTCAATTTTATCTTTTAGGTTTCTTTTGTTTTTGACACTGGAAAGACAAATTATGAAAATGGAATTAAAAATGAAGTTGTTTTTCTCTGAGGAAATGTGTGCGTGTGTGTGTGTGTGCATACACAAACATTATCTAGAATATTGCATTTTTGATGAGATTGAACTCCTCTAACTTCTTTGTTGTTATTAAATTGTATGGAAGATTTCCCCCTACTTGTCTTATTTCATATACTGTGCTTGTCGTCAAAGAGGGAGGAAGATGGGCAAATGATAAATGTCTGCTGTGGGCTACCCTCAGAACCACAGTGGAGGGGTAATTATTGGCCAGGGGGAAATTGGAAGGGCATCTACTCTATAAGAGGAGGAAAAGACAGCAGAAATAAAAAGAGTCAAGCTAATGAATTAAAGTGTACTATATATGAGAAGATGAAATTAGGGAAGAAACCAGAAAGAACTGTCTGGAATGGTTTGCAATTTAAGTATAAGAGGGGAAACAGGAAAAATAGAGCTTAACTTCCTATTCTTGTTAGCTTTTCACTCCTGGTTGTCTTGGTACCAGATTCTGAAGCCACAGGAACTGTATTAAAATCTAAAACATTAAGTCAACATAGTTTGAAGAGGAGCTACCTGTAGCCTAGTTAGCTTCACTTTGGGGTAAACTCTTGGGCTGGTAGACTAGACCTCAAAGATTCCTGCTTCTCCAAATGGGGAGAAGGATGACTGGCTTGTGCAGATTTGCTTTTGCTTCCGTGTGCTACAGAATTGGCAAAAGAGGAGTGAAATTCATGAGATCACAAAACCAGACAAGGGCTGTGCCTTCCTGTCGCTGTCAGGTTGTCAGAGTTTGATGATCTCAGCAGCCTGTGTTACATGAGGAATCAGCCAGATTTTGTGCTGATGCCCCTTTCAACATGCCTCCAGAGCCTCCTCAGCCCCTGAAGTCTACCTGTTTTTGCTACACCACACGAATAGGTTTATGGGGTTCAAGTGTAGCAAGGTGTGACTTAACACCAAGGTCATAAACCATTCTGACAGGGATGAAAAGATTTGTGGGGTGTGTGTGTGTGTGTGTGTGTGTGTGTGTGTGTGTGTGTGTGTGTGTAGGAGAGGTTCTGGATATATTTGACCTATTGCTTCTTGTTCTGAATATCAATACAACAGAGCTGGATATTCACATTGGTTTCTCTACTCACTAGAAGGGACCCTGGAGTGGGAAAGCGCAGGGCTCACCTCCCATCATCCTATGTCCACTGGCCTCGGGGTGGAGGCGGGAGGGTTTAGAAAAAAGCCAATGGCATCTAAGAACTCAGGCCAGATGGTAAGAAGACCAGAGTGGGGGACCGTCACTGTGCTGGAGGGGTTGGGTGGGAACCTGGAATAAAGGAAGGTGGAGCAGGTGAAAGAAACATCTCAAGATGAGAACATGGCATATTCAAAGAACTGAAAGTCATTCATCATGAGTCTTCTCAGTGTAGCAATTATGACTTAGGGAACATTTTGGGGCTGTCCTTTAAACATAGCCTGAAGTTATTTGGTGGAACTCTCATGTAAACCAAGGCTGCTTTGTGATTAGGAACATTTTCTTTTGCAAACATCGGAAACACAGGCTGTAATACTAAACTATCATAGTTACAAAGCTTACATGGGTGGAAACTGCCAAGACCAGAGTCTGGAAAGGGTGCCGTTGGCTGACTGTTCTGAGTCCCTGCCTTGGGCTGTCCTTACCAGGTCTTGTAGGCATTGCTTCTCTGTGCCCTGGTTTTCTTAAATGTGAAGAGGGCATTTTGCAGAATTCACTGAGACAGGTTGGGGAGGGGCTGAGCAGAGGGAAGGGACACCGATGTTTATTCAGCCATTGCTCAATGTTAGACATCCACGTAGATTTTAATTCTCACAACTTTATGAGACAGTGTAGGAGAGAACACATTTTAAATTACAAACCAGAATATGAACTCTAAGGTGTGCAAAAGGAAAGACTTTGGGAGTATCTGCCCCTTGACGCTCTCTTTCATATATTCTCAAAAGGGCTCTTTGGAAGAATGTGGTACGATTGGGAAATGCATACTGATCACTTTGGCTACTGTTTTGTGGTCTTTGCTTTAATCCATTCTTTCAGGTTCTTCCAGTTTGTCAGTTCTCTATTACCCTCTGACAGGATACACTTTAACTTACAGCAGCATGAACTCGCTTGAACACTGCTGGGAAAGTAAAATATCCAGCGGACATAATGAAAGGAGGAATCTCAATGATTCAGAAAGGTGAGGATCAGGCATGTAATTAGACAGGTCAGGACTTAGGAGGGTGGAGTGAACTCACTTGGAAATGGTTTCTACGTGGAGTGGGTGTGATCCTGGGGAGGGGAGGGGACTGGGCAGCAGTTTGTACCATAACACTTCCAGACACCCAAATAGCCTGTATCTCCATGTGGCTCTTTGAGTGGCTTGACTTGGTTCTCAACCCTTAAAGAGTTCAGAAATATTCCACCTTGGATCATGTATTTGATTACTGCAGTTAGCAATGAGAGGCTACTGTGCCAGGGAAGGTCTGCAGTCCTTACAGTCGAATCAGCTTTTCATGGTTTTCAGAAGAGTCTCAGTCTCTCAGGTTCCATTCCAGCTTACACTATGGGGCCGAGTTACCGTGAATGGGTTACCTTGAATGGGAGAACACGAAGGTCTGAGGTTGCTGCCACTCCCTTAAGGTCAGTTAGGAAAGAATCATGAGTAATTACCTGTAATCCCTTCAAAGAAAGAAGTATTGCTGCTGCTATATTGGTTGCTATGGAAACCTTAGAAAGTGATTTTGGTATAATTTGGCTGGTAAATTTGAGATCATATAAATAACCATCTCCTATGGACATCCCTTGCCTGGAGAAACCACAAAGTTATAAGGATATACTACAAAATACAGAATGGTTTTAATATTTTATTTTCAAAATTCCTTAATTGGATCACCAGTGAATATTTTCCTCCCGTTAACACAAGTGGCTCAAGATTAACTGATGATTTTCTCTTGATAACAGCTTCCATTTTCATATTAAACTAATAACCCTCTTAGCCCGAACTCTAAAGATTTCTGAAGTAGTGCTTCAACAAAACTAAATGGAGACTAGATCTTTAAATTGATTTGATATCTACCAATGTATATGCCAAGTTAATTAGTGCAAACAGAAAGAATATTTATATACACATACACATAAGGGGGGCTTTTACTTCAATTAATTTTATGAGGATGATTACTTTTTATGAATATGAAAGTATATTTACAAATATAAAAGTAATATATCTTGATTGAAAGTAAGTCAGAAATAAAGAGAAAATCTGAATAAGAGATAAAAATCCATGTCCTAGGGAAAACCATTATTAACAAAGTTTGGCAAATCTCTTTTTGTGTGTATTATAAATGCACAATTTAGGTGACTGAGAATATACTATAATCACATTTTATATTCTGTTTTCAATGGAACACATTTTTGCCATAATGATTTTTCGTGTCATTAAACTCTTTGTAAGTGTATTTACAAAAACTTAATGGTTTCATACTATTCAATTCTCTAAGTAAACCATGAAATACATACTTATTCTAGTTTTTTTTAGTCCTCTGCATTGCTGATGGTTCTTGATAATATTAATAATGCCCTGATTATTTTTATGCACAAATATTTACCTCTAAGTCTAATTTCTTGATGGGATTGCTTGTTGGGTATTTGCTGAACTAAAAGGTGTGCATGCACATTTAAAAAATTTTTAATACTTTTGTTGTGGTACTAGGGATTGAACATAGGAGTGCTTTACTGAATACATCTTCAGCTCTTTTTTTTTTTATTTTTGAGACAGGGTCTTGCTGAGTTACTTTTTTTGATGATAAGAATATGGAAACTTCTCTCACAAGCTAAAAATTAACATTGAAAATGGAATTTTAAAGCCAAAAAAAAGAAAGAAAGAAAGAAAGAAAACCATACACATGACAAAATAACCTTTTAAATAGATATCCATGAGAAAACATTTTGTTTTAGGCAGAGACATGAACAAGCAATTCACTAAAGAAGAAATACTTGTAGAAAATAAGAATTCTCACTAACAAAAGACATGCTAAATAAAATTATCTAATTTTTTTTTTTTTTTTCAGTGCTGGGGTTTGAACCAGGGCCTTGGTGTTTATGAGGCAGTCACTCTACCAACTGAGTCATATCCCCAGCCCAATCATCTAAATTTTTGTCTGCCAATTTGGTAAACTTTTGGTGGCAGTGGTGGTGGTATTTATTTTAATGATAATATAAAGTTGGCTATTGATAAAATAATTCTCTGGAACCTCTGTAGGGAATATAAACTAGTCCAAACTAGTCCAAACTTTCTTCAAAACGATTGACAGCCAGGTATGGTGGTGCACGCCTGTAAACTCCCAGCAACTTGGGAGAAGAGGCAGGAGGATCACAAGTTCAAAGCCAGCCTCAGTAACTTGGTGAGGCCCTAAGTAACTTAGCAAGACCCTTTTACCATGAGAATAGTGCTCTCAGATCTCACGAAGACTCCAGCCGCTGTGCCCTGACTTCCATGACTGTTTAAGCTCTGAGGCTGCATGCACACTGCCCCAACCAGAGGCTGAGGGAGGCAGGTATACTAGGCTGGCCTGCTCCTGGGGGGACAGGGTCTCTGATGATCGTCTTGCAGAACGTTTCTAAAAACTGCATTGCAGTAAAGATGCTTCAACCTTCACTCCTTTTCTCTCTCTTTTACTTAGGGTCAGGTTCGACTGGGTCTTGAATTGGCATTGAATCTCTTTGGATCTTGAACTTCCTGTAAAGGCCCTTGTGTTGAAGGTCCATGTGTTCTCCGCTTGTGGTTCTGTTGGGAGCCGGTGGAACCTTTGGGATGTGGTGCCCAGTGGAAGGCAGTTCGGTCACTGAGGTGTGCCCTTGAGGGGGATATTGGGACCCTGGCTCCTTCTCTCTCTCTGCTTCCCAGATGCCATGAGTGAGCAGACCTCTCTGCCATGTGCTCCCGCCATGATGCACTGTGCGGTCACAGGCCCAAAGCAATAGCCAAGAGAATGAATGAAACATCTGAAACCTCTTCCCTTAAGCTGATTACTTAATCGACTTTGTCACTGTGACAACAAGCTGACTAACACAATCTGATGACTCTCTTAGCTTCTTCCAGTTCCTAGCCTATTTTCTCTTGGAGACATTTCCTCTAGAACATTTCTTGTCAGTCTCGTCCTGTCTTGGCTGTTTGGTAGAGGACCCAGGCTAACAGTGAAGGCGTCCTTTGTCATATATTGTCTTATATGTCCTTGGATCTGCTTATAGGTTATCTATTTTCCTGCTGTAGACTTTTATCTGGCTTTTTATAGGTCAATACTAATTGAAATAATTGTTGAAGCTTTGCATTTTAATATCTGGTTAATTTAATTTTTATTCTGCTCTACATTCTTTTAAATTGTTCTCCACGCAAATTGTTATACTTCCATATAATGCCTACCTTTATTTTCTGATTTGTTATTATTATAAGACATCTATAAAATTAAAGACAATCTAAAGAAGAGAGGTAGTCTTCAATTCAACCATATAGATACAATCATGATTTGTACTTGTTTTTGTTTTCTGTTCTTATTTTAAAAATTAGGCTCACCTAAAATTATCAATATTTTCTTTTTCATATTTAGCATGTTTAACATCATTAAAATATACTTTGCATGAATTTTAGGGTTGAACATTATTCCAGACTGTAATTGTGGACTATTTCAATTATTCTTTATTGTTTACATTTGTTTCTTAATTTTTCAAGATATCAAACATATATCACAGTGTGATAATGTCCCCAGACTTTAATCTTTGTGTAATAAGGAGACTTGTAATATCTTGTAGAGAGCAGAGGAAAAATAGAAGATCTAACTCTTTTGTTTCTCTCTCCTTCTAACCTTGCTTGATTTTGCTACTTTCTTTCTCTTTTCCAGGAAGCCACAGGAACTTGACATCTATTTGACCATAATGCAGCTAACCTGTTGGCTTAGGACAATTGCTAGTTAGTTTCTACTGTTGTTTTCATCAGAGCATTAAGCATGATGGACATTAGTTGGAAAAGGAGAAGCTTCACTATAGAAACATCCAGTTCATCTGAGCTTTAGAAATTTTATTAGGATAGATATTAGCTTTTCCAAGTGCCTTCCCTACATCTATTGAAATGATCACATGGCTTTTAGTCTCTGAGATTCCTGTGACACAGGGAAGAAACTTGATTATGATGAAGCATTTTTTTTCATTTTTGTGGCATAAGACATATTTGATTGTCATGAATTGATGGATTTGTTTTTTAACTATTGAGTTGACTGTTTTATGTTTCCCACGTGGCTATTTAAGAATAAAGAAGTGGTTTTAAAATACAATGAAAAAAACCCTCACAGATATTTGAGTTCAGACTTATCTGTACTTTAAGTTCCAATGCAAGTGATTCTATAATGTTGGGGATTTTTCCCTTCTCATTTTCATTATGCATAATTTCAACCGCTTTCTGACCATATGAGTATGTTAAGATTTGGGGTGGTGGTGCTTGGAATTGAACCTAGAGTCTTCCAGAGGCTACACGCACTCTACAACTAAGCTATACCCCACTCCCTGCATGTTTTATATCCTGATTCCTCCCCTGCATTCAACCTTCTACCACAGACATTTTCCACGCTATCGCACTGTATCTTTAAAATATTTTTTTAGTTGTAGATGGACACTACACCTTTATTTTTATGGTGCTGAAGATCGAACCCAGGGCCTCACACATGCTGAGCAATCCCTCTACCACTGAGCCACAACCCAGCCCATATTGCCCTCTTTTGAAGGCTGCATAATATACAATCCAGTGTCATCAAGGTAGTACAGTTTAGGGTTCCTTATTGATGGATATTTTGTCCATGCCCATATTTTCACTGATAATAATAATGTTAGGATGAGCTTTATTATGCCTAAAACTTGCTTTGGGTTTCTGTTGACTTTGTCATTTAATGGTTATGTTACCTAACTTCTCAGAACCTGACTTTCCTCATCTATAAAATAGAGATAATAATATATATCTCCATAGATTTGTTATGAGGCTCCAAAGAAATAATGTCTGTAATATACCTTGTGCACTTAGTACCTAGTGGCTGTTCCAGAACTGGGCTGGAGGCTAAAATACGTGATTGACTTCTTGTAGTTATTTATTTTAATCTTTTTTTTTTTTTTTTTTTTTTTTTTTGTTGGTATCAGAGTGACATTTGGCAAATGTTTGGTAAATATCATTCAATATTCATCATTTTATTCTGTTTGTGGGATGATAGTTCCTAAAACATGGGAAATGATTCTCCCTTAGAAAATTCACTAGAAGGCATATTCAGGACAGAAGATTTTAAAATAACGCTTTACAACTATGTATAGCGTTATGAAGATGTGACTTGATTTCTAAATTTGTATTCTTTCCAAACCTCACCTGTTCGGCACTTCACTTTCTTAAACTCTGTGTAACATGACTAGTTTGACTTACTGTGAAAATACAAACCTTTCAATCTCTTCAGAGTAACCCAACACAAAAAATTCTACTCAGCAGGTATACTCATTGGGTAGGTACTTTGAGAACTGAGTGAGAGTTGTTTTCAACTGAGGGTTGTTTCCCCTAACTTAAAATTTTCTGGTACCATCTGTCTTTTTATTACTCAGACTTTTAAGGTCTGTTTTATGTTTTAATGATTAGAAATGACAAAGATCAACATAGTGTGGAAGTTGACAAACTAAAAATAAACCAATCAAAAGTTAGACTCTAAAGCTTGTAAGACTAGTCAAGAAAGTGAATGTCAGGAGAATGGAGTCAGTGACTGAGGGGAGAGAACCACTAAGAGAATCAAGATCGTTTTCATCCTTCCTGATTCCCCCACAGTGCTGCATTGTACCCTGTTGTCCTGTGCTTGAGCAACTGTCCCAGGGAATGGAAGCGAGTTGATTTTGAATATCCTATTTGAAAACAAAATCTAGGGTTTGGCTTTATTTTCCAGAGTCTGATGAAGGTATTTCAAAGAGTGGGGACTGAAGGACGGCTCAACTTTCTCTTGGGCAGTTGCAATTTTGTTTTTTGTTTTGTTTGTTTTGTTTTGCAAGGAAGGACCAGGAGCACAGCTTGACAAAACCTTTCCCATTTGTCTTTTCCCTATCTTCACTTTCTTGTCTCTCTTCTCCCAAAGCCGTGAGTTGTAATGTGATCCAGGTATGGACTCCCTATTAATCTTCTAGTTGTTGCATTTCTTATTTCAGCTATGACAAGGAAGGGAAGCATGAGAAATTGTAAACCAAGGTCATTTTGCTTTTTCCCCTTATGAACTACATCAGTGTCTATATCTTTCAAAATATTGGGAAAGGAATTATCTAGGCTACCCTCAACACCAGGACAGAATTCTGTGTGGAGGGTCCTAGGTCCGCAGATTCAATAAGAGGAAATCTTTATTGTTACACGTAGTGCAAAGATGGTTCCAGAAGGAAGGAATCTCCTTGATTGTAATTGCTTGGTGCACACCACATGGGATGGTGCTGTGAAAGTAACGTAGATGAAAGATCATGAATGTTCTTTATTATTATTCCCTGGCCACCTCATAAAATGGCACTGTCCAGAAATATAATATTTAGTAGCAAAATATATTTTAATGAAAAAATCATTTTAAGTAAAGGAATAAAAATGTGTTCCAGGAATTTTCCCAATAGACAGCAGAGTATGTACACTTCATGAGGGTGGAGCAGCAGCATCTATTTCATATAATTTTTTAATATAGAAAATACAGGCATATTTAAAAATGGAAACATGTAAGAAAGGATGTTGCAAGAAATAACAAAATATATCACAAAATAAAAAACGTAAATTTCAAATAACAAGTTTGCTAAACAAAATAAGCCCCAGCACCACATTGGACCTTCTTCACGTAAGTTCCAGAGTCCCAGGCGCTGCCAGGAAGAGATGATCCTGCTCTGGGGAACTGGTTGGTTATGCTGTGGTTAAAACCCGGTCCTCCTTTTCCTGGGGGGAAAACAAACAGATTCAAGAGAAAAAACCAAACTGAAGAGGCGACTGCTTTGGGGGAGGCTGATTGAGAAACGGGATTTAAGATCTTAGACACTGGCCATGATCTATGATGATGGCTGGGTGGCTGGAGGGCTGGCGGGGTTGGGGGCGGTGTGCACAACAGATCTGAGAAACAGCAGACCTGAGTTTCAGCCCTGATTCTGTCACTAGTTTCCTGTCTGACAATCCTCTCTCAGAGCACCACCAATCTGTGATTTTTAATGATAGTATTTGTTTAAGATCAATTTTTGGAAGATGTGCACAGAGAACAGAAGAACCACAATTTCTAAGAACTGGATTACCTGGGAGCAAGACCAGGCCAGTTGTATTTACCAGGAAAGAAGGTTACGGGTTGATGGATTTGATGGATGCTATAAGACATTTCTCCACCTGCTGCCACTTATGCCAGGAACTTGCTCTACTGTCAGCAAGTATTTCTTGAGCGTCTATTTTTATGCCTGCACAAGGACTAAGCATAGACTCCTTAACACATTCAGTCTCACGGGAAAGAAAAGAAAACTAATTATTTGTGACCATTTATTGTACAGATGTCTCAGAAACGCTTCCTCCCTTCCCATTGTAGGGAATCACACTCTACCTGCTTTTCTTCTAGGAATTGCCAACTTCCTCTCCCCTTTACCCAAAATGTTGCCAAAATTACCCTTCATATTAGTATTACATAACCCAGCCTAGCACCACGGGTGCATGCTGGACCTTAGAATTAGTCTACACCTATTAGGGTCCTGCTCCCAGATTTTTAACCTGGGACAGTGTGTTTTATCTCTGAATAGTGAACGATGACATGTAAAATGTGGGAGCTGTGAGCCATTCTGCCCTTCCATGTGAACTGAACCGCAGAGAAAGTCACTCTGCAGCCAGATAGAGGATGCTGAGGCTGCTCTCCAGTTTGCCATCCTCCTGCCTCAGCCTCCTGAGTCTCTGGGATTACCAACATGTGCCACTATGCCTGTCCAAGAATTTATTTCTTTACCTAAGTCAGTTAGAGTTTTAATAAGAGAGTCCTAATAAATAGGGGCCTCCTAGAAGAACTGATTATAGAATAAGAAGGGGGAGCCTGTTTGGTCCTCTGGGTGACTAAGCCTTTCCTTGTCTATAAGATAGACTTTCCATTTTAACTTGGCTTAGTTTTTCTTGGATTCTTATATCAAATGTTTTGAGAAAAAAAAAATCTGGGTTCTGTTCTCTTTATTACTAGTTAGTGTTTTTAGATAAGCTCACAAGTACCCTTTCCCTGATCAAAGAAATGCTCCTGGAGGGACATTTGGATACATGGAACCATGAACACTCCAGCTTTCCTCTTTTCTCATGTAAAAATGAAGGGTTGAAATATAAAGTCTAAAATTACAAGAACATTATATCTATTGCTTGTTGTTTTTGAGCCACTGTTTTCTTTTCTGACCACTCCCACTCTGCGGCTCTCCTTAAACTCTCTGGGCTCCGCTCTCGGGTGCACCTGTGTGCTGTGTCTTGGCAGCCTCTACCTACGTTGGTTCATTCCAAAATTCTCTTTAGGGTTCTGCTTATTTTTTTCTCCGTGGAGATGGCATATACTGTGATTACATTAAAAAAGCCACAGGCACAAGACAGATTTTTAAAATTACATTTAATAGCTTTAATAGTTATTAAAGCTTTAATAGCTTTTTCATTTCTGCAAATGGACTTTGACATCCTGTTCAAAATGATACAATAACAAGTGGAAAATTAGAGTTGCTCTCCATTAACTGATCTTCCTACTTTAAAAAATGAATGTGGTAATACCTCTTTGTTTTTAGTTAGTCCTGTAATATGGGGGTAACTGTACAAAATAAAATGTAAGTGATTTAGTATAGTATGCATATCTAAAGTCTTAAAATTCAACTGATAATATGCCAACACTGAGGATGACAGGTGCTGAAAATAATTTATTCATGGTATGGGGCCATATGTCCAGGATTTCCTGAGATTTAAAAAGCTATAAATGATCTTAAAAACTATTTTCTTTTGGATTTATTTTTAAAATACTCTTCTCAGTTCTACTGCTTATCTGAACAAAAGTGAGAAAATCATTAACAGAACATGTATTTACATATTTTTTCTTGTAGTCAATGAAATACTGTGTCTATAAACACTAAAAAGACAAGGCAAAAATAAATATTTTCTTATCAACTTCAACACCATCCTTTATTGTGATCAAGAGCTCAAACATCTATTAAATCATTTTCAATAAAATATATCGAGTTCATTATTCATTTTATATCCTTGTACCCGGGGGATAAAATCTCTGTTCAAGAAGATAATCTATTTATTTAACCCTTTTTTTCCTTTTTTTTAAACTACAAAAAGAAATGGAATACTTCATGAATTTATGTCGTCCTTGAGCAGAGTCTATATTAATCTTCTCTCTAAAGTTCCAATTTTTTTTTTCTTTTGGGTACTAGGGATTGAACTTGGGGGCACTCAACCACTGAGCCACATCCCCAGCCCTATTTTGTATTTTATTTAGAGACAGGGTCTCACTGATTTGCTTAGTACCTCACTTTTACTGAGGCCGGCTTTGAACTTGCTATCCTCTTGCCTCAACTGCCTCAGTTGCTGGGATTACAGGCGTGTGCCACCGCACCTGGCTTATTTGTATATATACTCTTCACCAACCCTCCTAATCATTTTAACATCTGTCACTAGTTATTGTTTTTTTTTAAATATTTTTTTAGTTGTCCATGAACCTTTATTTAATTAATTTACTTATATGTGGTAGTGAGAATTGAACTCAGTGCCTCACACATGCTAGGCAAGCTCTACCATTGAGCCACAACCCTAGCCCCTAAAGTTCCAATTTTAATATATGTGCTGATGAAGTGAGCCAATACTGTTTGTTTTCAAGATATATATATATATATGTGTGTGTGTGTGTGTGTGTGTATTATATATACAATTATATATATAATATATATATAATTGTATATATAATATATACAATATAATATAATATATAATATCATATTATTATATAATAACATATTATAATATCATATTATAATATTATATAATATAGAATATATATATAATATATATATATATAATTTTATCTGTCAGTCCTGAACTAACAGTTTTGAGCTTTGGCTCTAATTCAAATTTAGAGTGCATATCTAGATATTTTGAGATACAAAAAGTCAAAAAGTTTGCACTCGAACTAGGGATATCTTCTGGCCCTTCAGATAAAGGAACTCTGGATTCCAGTCTTTATGTTAAAGGTGCATTTTAGTTCTGAGTTGTCTTACCTGGAACAGTCGTGTCCTGTCCAAGCCGAGAGACAATGGCATCTGTTTGGTCTTACACACTTTCCACCATTTAAGCAGGGAGACTGGCAAGTAGCTGGATGAAAAATTCAAACATTTGTTTAATTAACACTCGAAAATTCCAGAGACGTCTCATGGGATAGGGCTTGTGTCTACTTCCTGCAGCAGCTACCACTCTTCCTCATACACTGTTTGCATCATCCATTTCTGTCACTCCACTTGACCTTGAGAATTTAGGCAATACCACTTCCCCTGTCCCCGACTAAGCTACTCCATTTAAGCCCCAGGTTAAGTTCTCCCTACTTATTGAAAGCTTTCTGCTCATTCCAAGTATACTGATTTTTGTCTTCTTTAATTATTTCATTTATGCAAATGTCTGGCACTTTGCTTTGAACAGTAAATTTTTTCATTTGCTGGACCAGGTTGTGCAACTCTTGAAGAAGCTGGCTTTACCCTCCACGATTGGTTGAGTGATTAAGTCAGACACCAACTCTTAGGATAATAACTCCGCCACATGGATTATCTAAAATAACAGATGATTCAATAGTCCTTTGTATTTGACTCATTTTGTGGCTTGTATCAACTTTAATTGGAATTACAGAACCTGAAGTAGGGTTAAAAATGAGTCACAGATGAAGCCCTTCGAGAATATCCAAAGATTTACTGTATAGGTATCTTTCTCACAAATCTGCAGTGTGTGAGCCCTTTCTTGGGTGAAAAACTCGTCTTTGGTGAGATATAAATAAACATCATGTCTTTAGTTGTTCATTCATAAAATATGGGGGAAGTGTTTAAGAAAGTACCAGGTGCTGGATAAGCACAGGGTGGAGAGGACAAGGGGGGGGGCAGAAGTAAAACACCAGACTTTGCCCTGGAGGGTTCTCTTGGTAAGTTAAAGAGAAATAGCACACCAGAAAAGTGCACTTATTTGCCATTTATTAAGAAAATAAATGATAAAAAAAAAAAACCCATAATCTAAAACCAACTCCCACCGTTTCTGCTCGCTGATATAAGAAAATATTACTCCTTTTTAGGGGAATGTTGGTTGTCTTAATTAATTCATCATTATTTTTACTTCCCTGTTGAAAAGCCTAACAACTTACTTCTTTCTTAAAATGTCAGGGTTCCATTCTGGGTCACTTCTCATGCCACCTATCTTCCACCCAGTCTTCTGTATTCTGCCTTGAATGCTTTTCACTGATGACTTATGAATCCCTAAATTCGATCCAGCTGTGCCTTTTGGAAACCTAAATTATCACACAGCTGCCTACCCTTGAATTTCCACAGACCCACCACCCCCAAACTCAGTATGCCCTTCCTCTGCTCCTCACTTAGCTACCCCACCCCCACCCCAAGCCTGTGTCTCCTGGCTTCTCTAGCTCAGTAAATGGCACCACCTGCCACTCCTGCGGCCAAACTGGGACCAGCATTTTTGACTCCTCTTGGATCTTTACCCCCACAGCAAATCTGTAACCAAGTAACATTTCTGCTACTTTTCCTCACTTTTCTCAGTTCCACTTTTGCTTGGTGATTGTTTTTCAGATGTTGTAGCTTCTTGTCTCTTCTGCTTCTATTACCTCCAGTTAATCTCTACTGTAAGTCTTGCTTTCTGCCATTTTCCACAGTGTTGTCCAAATCTCTTCTCCAAAAGAAAATCTGATTACATAACTTGCCTGCTTAAAACCCTCTTGCAGCTGCTGATGGTCTCAAAGCATAATCCAGCATCCTGCACTCTGTACACGCATGTTTCCTGATCTGACGCTGCCCATCTTTACCGCTTCATTTCTGGTCAGACCCCTCTGTTTCCTCTGTGGCAGAGCACACCTGTGTGTTTTATGCCCCACTCCTCTGACTAGGATGATCTTCTCAATGACTCACTTGCTCTTCCTTAGATTTTAAAACTATGAAGACTTTTCTGAACCTGGACACTTGGTCAGAGTCCCGTTCTCTAGAATTCAATGAACCTCCCTTTTACATCTTAGTTATGCACTTACATGCCATTCTGCATCCCTTCCCCTTTTCTAGATTGACATCCTGGAGGGAAGGAGTTCTGCCTTATATCCTTCATGTGCTTAGTACTCAGGAAGTGCAGGTAGGGTCTATGCTGAGATCTTGATGCGAGATTTTTAAAAAGGAAAACTACAGGGCTCATTGTCAGCAAGGAGCTTAATCTAGTTAGAGAACCAAGGAGTGAAAAGAAATAGAAATAAATCAATGGGGCTTTAAACTACATGATTCTAACTGTGCAACATCTATAGAAATACAATGTCAGAAAATAGGTCATTGTGATACACAGCAAGTTTGGAGACAGGAGGAAACTGGGGCAGAGCTTTGGAGGCTGGGTAAGGTTAAAATAGGTAGAGGAAAGAGGGAGGCAATTGGGGGTAGGGAGAAGGGGCTCCCTGGGGTGGGGGTAATGAGGAAGCCATCATTGCAGAGGTCAGTGTGTGACTGGTGGGATGGGAAGTGGGTTGTGCTCTAGCTGTGTTGAATCTGGTCTGTGCAGCATCCTATATATCAGAACTCAGACTGGATGTGGAGATAATAGACAACCATCCTAGGTTCTTAAACAGGACAAAGACATGCCAGAAAATGTATACACATGATATTAAGCCTGGAAATGGAGCTGAGAAAATCAACTAGTAGATGCTGGCCATGATCCAGAGAAGAGGTCTTTTACTAGCTGGTGACGGTGGGGTTTTCGAGGTGATACTGTGTAGGAAGGAACAAAAAGAGATGCTGTTGATCTCAGATGAAGCAGAGGGAGAGTCAAAAACAAGTCACTCATTCGGAAGATTGGTGCCACCTCTGAAATAAATGACAGGATGCCTGGAGAAGGGCAGGGGTAGTTTGCAGGTGAGTTCAATTTTGGGTGCAGGGGAAGTGTGGATAAATATCTAGGTGGATTCATTTTAAACAAACACTATGTAGATTGCTTTAAGAGCCTTGATAAAGTCTTCACATTTAAACTCCAGGATGATTTTTCTTTTTGGATTCATGGAAGGTTCAGTCTGGCTTTAGGCAGGATGAAGCATGTAGGATTTTGCCTGTGATGTACTATCATTCACTCTCATTTCCAAGCTTTACTCTAAAAAAATGTCCTGGTTTGGAATCTAAGTTACATGGTCACCTGACAGTGTCTGCAAACCTGTTCTACTTTGAATTTGATCCACAGAAGTGGTATAAATGTTTTTACTGGAGGGATAGTAGAGTGTCAAAGTTCACACCTAATAAATAGAGAAAGCCTTATTCTTTGGACAGATGCTTAAATTTTTAGAACATTAAAAAATCCTGTCATTTAAAAACTGATTTATGTGACATTTATGGAAATACCTATTATATTTGGGCACTGGGGATATAAAGACAACAAAGAAACATCTCTGCCTTCAAGTGGCTATGATCTAGTGGGGGGCCAGGACAAACAGATAACCAAGCAATTAAACAGATGTCAAAGTAAAGCGGACTAAATGCTATATTTAAGGTAGGCAAGGGCTGTTTAGGGGACAGTTTTTTACTGTTGTCTATGGTAAGGAACTATCTCATTGATGAGTTTGGTTTTCCACTTTAACAGAAGTCATATTCATTTATGACCTCTTTTTTCCTACATAGTAATCATGAACTAATTTAACTTCAGAGAGGTTGAGATAAATTTTCTGAATCTCTGCAGAATGTCTTGCTCTACAGGCTGTAAAAGAGTCAATGAAGGTGTTTTTCTTCTGCTATTTTAGGGCACTTCCTTTTCCTTTTTCTTTTTCCCTTTTTTGTGCTGCTGGAAATCAGAAGGCTGGCACTGTTCTGCCCAGCTGCACCTCCAGCCCAGATGCTGCTCTTTGGCACAGGCTCCTGAACGGTGTTTGTTCAGGCAGTCATCCAAGTCATCATTCCAAGGATGGTCTTGAGAAGTCCGAGAATCTTTGGAAACCTTTTGTTTCCACACCACCTCTGGGCCTCAGTTATACTTGTCCACATCAGGCTTCATGGGACCAAGCCACCAAGAAAATAAACTGAATGGAAACCTACCTGTATGACAGCGGGACCCAGTCCAGCCAGGTGGGCAGTCACACTGATAAGGGGCCACGCAGCGACCACCATTCAGACAGGGAAGAATGCATATTGCTAAAAAAGAAGGGAGTTGAAAAGAACTTGATCAAAATGCACATGCTCTGATATGTTCAAGTATTCAAAAGACGATTTTGGGGCAGAGTGAAACCTTGCATGACCCAGTAGAGAATCTTCCCGTATGTGTTCTGCTTGCTAATGAGAATCACTGGGAAAACACAATCAGGAAAGTAAGTCTGGATCCTGAGCCAGATATAATGAGGTCCATGCCAAATGCACTCTTTGGGTGCGGACACAGCGTAATCAATGTCTGCTAAGTGCTTTGCTTCTACTCTTCACCAAATAAGTGATCTTCATTTGACATCATTTCAAATTTCCATGACAAATTATATTAAATGCTCTAAGAGGGTTTGGTTGCCTTGAGGCTCTTCTTGAACTAAATGTGAGAATGTGAATCAGATGGACTATACTGTAGGCTAGCATTTGCAACATTTTAATATTAAGGGGACAGTGTGCCTTTGATTTTCTAGGAGTTGAGACCTGGTGGTGGTAGAATCAGATCTCTCCTACATCTTCCATGACAATCATTCCTCCTCCTGGAAGAGACAGAGCTTATTTAAAATATGTGAGATTGTCTGTTGTCTTGCTCCTCACAGTGTAGTTGTCTAACAAATAGAACTGGCTTTATTTAGAAGTTGCCTAGAAGTGGGGTCTCAGGTCCCAACCCAGATTCATTGAATCAAAATCTGCATTTTAATAGTATCTTCCAGATAGTTGGGATACACATTCAATCCTGGGAAGCCCTGGTCTCGCGCAGAAGGACAGGCATATGCTTAGCCAGCCCTGTTGTTGGGGTGGCCCAGAGTGAGTGCTTCTGGAGTCTTTGGACTCTTGGCATTATAGCAGGTTAATTCTGGGGGATCCAAGTAAAAAGGAATGATAGAGGGAAAGGAAAAGGAAAAACATAATCTCTCTTCTTCCTTAATCATTTTGAGAATACGTGCTAGGGTGAGTTGTTAGCAGCCATGAATTAATTTCCATCATACATTTCCCCTTATAGAGTAGTTTAAAAAATCATGCTTATTATATTCTAGAATCTTATAAAATGCCTGGTCTTAGAATAAACATATAGACCAATGGCCATTGTATTAATGACTCAGCCTGGTTTATATACACCTCTTGTACTGAAACACCAAATCATTTCATTCTTATATATTGAAATACTGAAACAGTGCAGTTGAGACATTTATAACCAATTTTAAAACAAAAACACTTAAAAACATTTAAAACCAATTATTTACACTCCTATGGAAGTTGAAAATCAAAGACATTTTTGTAAGGATCAAAACTCTAAATTGATCTACCAAGTATTGCACAGATTAAGAGTGACAACTTTCCTTATTTTCTTAATCAGGAGGAACTGTTCCTAATGACAAAGAGTGAAGGGTGGGTGGCAAATATTCCCTGCAAAGTACAATGTAATGCAATGCTGCACATTTATACTGATTTTAGCAGCAACTGGCATTGCCTGTCACAGACCCAAGAAGAGGGAAGAAGGCTGGAGACCTCATCTTCCAAGAAGACCCTTGGAAATGTGTGCCAAGAGGCCTGTGAAGGTGACAGGTGGATCTTAACACTGCATTTTCAAGATCATTAAAAAAAAAAAAAATCCAGATCTTCTGCAGACCTGTTGGCCTGTTGGATCAGCCCTATGCACTCTTGTCAGGTCTGCTAAGAGGGCTGAAGCCAATCAATTCCTCCCAACAGTGTAGCCAGTTCATAGGCGCCCCCCTAAGCCGGCAGCTTCTAGGCCCATCATCAGAACTCAAAGTAAGATTTGAGGACAGACTTACGCTCTTCACAGAGACGTCCCATCCAGCCATCTGGGCAGGAGCAAGCATTTGGGCGCTGGCAGACACCTCCATTCTGACATGGGAATCGACAGACAGCTGGAAGGGAAGCAGGGTAGGTCATAACTCTAGTGAATTATGGAAGGGTGGTAGACAGAAAATAGGATTGCACATTCACAATTCATTACATTTCCTGGACTCAAGCTTTAAGGAAAAGCAACACAACCAAATCTCAAGAGGTAATTTCAACATGGAGAAGTGTGACATTTTATTCACTGTTACCAGTGCAGTCTTCCCCCTAGCCTTGTTGAAGTAGAATGGATGAAAATTGTGTCTATTTGAGACTTACAACTTAATGCTTTGCTATATGCAGACACTGTGGAATAACTACCACTGTCAAGTTCATTACCATATTTGACACCTCACACAGTGAACACTGTCTTTCTCTTCTTTTCCTTTCTTCCTGATGAGAACACTTAATGTCTAGCCTTCTAACAAATTTCAAGTATACCATCCAGTATTGTTAACTAGTCACATTGCTGCTTATCAGATCTCCAGAACTAATTCATCCTGCACAACTGAAACTTGATACCCTTTGACCAACATCTCCCTATCTGTCCCCACCCCACTCAGCCCCTAGCAATTGTATACCTCATTCTATGAGTTTGGCTTTTGGACAGCATTCGGTTCAGGCAGCATTCATCTTCCTGGGCCTGGCTTATTTCACTTACTGTAATGTCCTCAGGAAGGGCCCATGTTGTTGCAAATAAGAGAATTTCCCTCTTTTAAAAAACCGAATAATTCTCCACCCCACATTTTCTTTATTCCTTCATTGATGGGCAGGTTGATTCCATAGCTTGACTGTTGTGAAGAAAGCTGTGGTCACTGGAATTTTGAGTTTTGATCATTCCTGGCAGAAATCTCAGACCTAGCTCACCTAGACCCTTGCAGCTTTCCCTGGTGCCATGGCATTGGGTGGTTCCATGGGGTTCAGAAGTCATGTTTTTCTCTGGATACTATTCTTTCTCTCTTCCCTTTGCTCTAATCCTTTCCTGCTAAATGTCCTCTCCCTTTTCAAGATCCAGTTGGAAGTCTCTCTCTCTCTGTCTGGTACACATTCCCTGTCTCATCCCCAATTTCCAAGCAAACAAGTTGTGGCTTTCTTCTTCCTTGTTTCCCAGCATGGAAACAATGCGTGTCCACTGTGTGTGCTCGTGACAATAAATCACCTGCCCCACACTGGTAGGTGTCTGTGTTACTCCCTTCTATTTATTTTTCTACTTATCTTTAGATGATGATCAAAATATCTGGTACAGGGATTTGTGTTTTGTAAATGCATTTTTGTCGAAAAAAATTTCTCTGATTCCCAAATGGATTTTTGACCTTTCTCTTGTCCCAAAGGACATTTCCCAGGGTCTTAGAAAATTAAGTCTGAAGTCTCAGTGAAGCCTAAATTAAGTCTGAAGACTTCACAGACTCCAGAGTAGTGGGTATGCTTTGGGGACTGGGTTAAGCCATGCGAGAGGCAGATGTGGCCCCTTACAGTGATGTGGCTCCGTGCAGTGGCACAGTCCCCATGCCCTTGGGCCGCCCGAGCTAGGCTGGAGAGGACTCCGTAGGATTAGCAGGCAAAGCAGCTTTCACATGAAGGCATCCCAGCTTCTACGAATTGTAGGTGGATCCTCTGGTCTATTTCCAAAGAAGCTGCCGCAGTGTTCTCCCCGAGTGGGGTCTGTGGTGCACAAGGGAGCCCCCTGTAGCATCCTCTCCAGGTTCTCCTGGTGGGGAGTGCCTGGCCCAGGAGAAACAGGAGTCATGAGTGGCCTGACTCCAATTCCTTCTCAGTCCTGAAGCACTGGCCCTTCTGTGACCTGTATATTCAGCTCTTCCCTGCCATTTTCTCTTTACCCAGCAGAGAGGGCTCCCAAGGACTTGGGATACAGGAGGAGAGAAATAACAGTGTGGAGATGGGTGGGGAAGAGGCAGCGAGGGGGTGCGTTTCCAGGTGCAGATCAGAGGATAGACACACATATTACTTAGGCTGCTCTCCTGGGAGCTCATGGAGTGAGACTGGGGTGATTTTAACCCTTCTGAGACATTCTTGGCAATGCCACTGGCCCCTCAGTACCCTCTCTCTCTCCGTGCCCCTCCCTTTTATTAAAAAACCCTCACTTTACATTCCTCTCCAACTAACCCCAAATAACCCAGTGTAAATCAACTAGCTCATCCCCTAACCTGTAGCAGACACCAAGTTAATACTCTTCCCCTTCCCTGCAGCCCAAGTTCAAGACTGGCTTGTACGAGTTTGCAGCTTGTCTTTCCATTTCCTCATTCTTCAAACCATAGTAATCTGACTTCCGCTCTCAAAATGCCCTTCAACAGCTTGAGCTTATTCTCTGCTGTCTTCCTAAATGTTGAATTCAATATTTGGCCTATGCTTCACTTGTCTTCCCTAAGTATGAGCCATGGTTGGCCATTGCTCTTCTTTTTAAAAAATCTCACTTCCTTTGGGTCCTAGGCCACTACTTTCTTCTGGTGTTCTCTCACCTTGCTGGCTCCTCCTTCTCATGGCCCTCCTTTCCTTGCTGACCTAAGAATGCTAGTATTGTCCAGGGTCTCGTCCCTAGCCTTCCCATCCAATATATTTTTCTGGCATGTGTGTGTGTGTGTGTGTGTGTGTGTGTGTGTGTGTGTGTGTGTGTGTGTGCATGCATGCTTGGGCATAATGTAGGTTCAAAGGATACAAAGTTGCAGATAGAATGAACAAATCAAGAGATCCAAAGTAGAATACCAGGACTATAGGTTCTACTGTTTTTGAGGCTTTTGCTAAATGAGTAAATTATAGCTGCTCTTGCCACAGAAAAGTATACTATATGAAATAGTGGATATGTCAGTTTGCTTCAATACAAGAACTGTTTTACTATCTATATGTATCTCCTGATCATGTTGTATACCTTAAATAGGCACAATAACTTTTCAAAAACAAAAGTATAGGAAACCCTAATATACTTCTATGTATGATTCCATGCCATTCATAAATATATTCATATATATATAATATATATACACACATATGTATCTCCATATATATGGATATATATAAGAAATACACACACATATATATAATTGATACATCTATATATGTGCTAGAGATTTCATATGTATATTATATTCTATACACAGAATCCAATTCTTTCTTAAATTTCATTTGGGAAAATGTAAAGTACAAATAAATATGCCATTCTATATTTCCTCTTTGCTTCAATCCAGACTGCCTTTTTTTCTGGATAATGGTTTTAAGACCAGGTCAGGATTTAACCTCCTTGTTAAACCTTCCCAGATGCTCCCTGACCCCCACTGTCCTGCCACAAGAGAGGCCAGTTTGGACCACGTGGGCTCTCAGAGAAAGCTCGGTATCCCTCTCTCATACTCTGTACTACGCTGTTTTCACTTTTTGGTACAAATGATCTCTTTTGGCTCGGAGCAGTTGTTCCATGTGTGAAAAACATCATAG
The DNA here is from genome assembly GCF_902686455.1 of Sciurus vulgaris. Taxonomy (NCBI): domain Eukaryota; kingdom Metazoa; phylum Chordata; class Mammalia; order Rodentia; family Sciuridae; genus Sciurus; species Sciurus vulgaris. The sequence goes on from NC_136476.1 coordinate 67,390,970, forward strand.
AAACCCAGAGCTAGCCCAGAGGCCTTGCCTCAGAAGCAGTTCCAGGGCTCAGGTGGAGGATGAATATTATGGCTCAAGATAGACAAAAAGAAGCTCAGGTAGTTCTGGGAATGTGACTAGGAAGGTTTAAGTCATTTGAAGGAGTCAAGGTAGGAAGGGACAAGGTGGTTTAGAGGATCTAGGCCAGGGGAGATACCCCTTCCAGAATGTTCAAAAATAGCTGACTATCTTAAAGCAAGCAAGCACACAAACTTCCTTTTGATTTCTGACCTTAAGTGAAGCAAGAGTTCCACTTGAGGGAGATCTTCTTTGGCAGTCCTCTCAAGGAAATGTCACACATTCTCTTATATGCCATGGGTTGGTGACCTCATTCCTCATTGTTGCTTCCAGACAATTAATCTCCTTTCTCCTCCAAGGACCCTGCCTCTTTTGAAGCTCATGCTGTTCACTCACTGACTTCCACAATTCTCCCTTCCACCCAACTCATAAGGACTTTGGCATTTACACCCCAAATCTAAATCTCCCCATTGTTCACATGGACAACCCACCCAATGACTTGACTATTTGTTTAGTTTCTTAGTTACAACTGACTTGCTCATTACCACAGTACTTCGCTTTGAGGAAAGTGAAATCATTATGATTTCTAAACCATCATATTCTATCAGAAAGTGTAAGTTCTAGAGGGACATACTCGGGTACCTCACCACTTTTTCCATTTTGTAGAATTTCAGACATGGAACCCAAGAGTTCTTTGTGTCCACTTTTAAGCACAAAACATTAAGGAAAATGACACAACCGGTGAGAGAAAATTTAAAGTCAGGGCAAAATGAAGTAGTGTGCATATTAATTACTGGTCACACCAGACTTCTGTACACATTTCCCAGGAACTTTACCAAGAAATAACCAAATATTTCCTTACCTCTGCAAGTAGGGGGTGATGTCCATGTTCCATTTTCTAGACATACGCTCCTTAGGGAGCCCTCTAGCATGTATCCACTGTAACAGGAGTAGGTGATCATGTCCCCATATTGATAATGTGCACCTCGTACAATAGCATTTTCTATGTGAGCTGGGGGCCCACATGAGATTTCTATAGGGAGACAAGAACACAATTAGGGGGCTGGGGAGATAGCTCAGTCGGTAGAGTGCTTGCCTTGTAAGCACCAGGCCCTGGGTTTGATCCCCAGCAACCCCCCCCCCCCCCAAAAAAAAAGAACACAATTAGGCCTGTGCTACTAACCCACACTGGGAACACAACATCATCAAGACCAATTAATGTAAAGAGCAAAAACAAAATACATAAGGGTAACATTTTCACCACTGTAATATCTAGAATACTAGGAACTGAAAGAAAAATCTGCTGTTGTTTAGCATGATTAGAGGTACAAATGTTGAAGGGGAGCTTTTGAGCTTTTTTTTTTTTTTCTTTTGGTACTAGGGATTGAACCCCCGGGGGAGTTTAACCATGGAGCCATCTTCCCAGCCCCTTTTTATGTGTTATTTAGAGATAGGATCTCACTAAATTGCTTAGGGCCTTGCTACTATTGCTGAGGCTGTCTTTGAACTCACAGTCCTCCTGCCTCAGCCTCCTGAGCCACTGGGATTACAGGTGTGTACCACCATGCCCAGCAAAGTTGAGCTAATTTAAAGTAAGGAAAGAAGTAGGTAGGAGACCAACAATGAACTCTTATAACTCACCCAAAAAGTGTCTGCAAGAGAATGTTAGAGCAGGATACTTATCAAATTAGAAGAGGAAAAACAGCAGGATTATAGTCAGAGTGATTATTTCAGAGTGAAGCCCATGAATCGCAGTGCTACATATCTCATTGGGAATGTGCTGGGGTGGTGGCACACCTGTAATCCCGGAGACTTGGGAGGCTGAAGCAGGAGGATTGCAAGTATGAGGCCAGCTTCAGCAATTTAGGAAGACCCTCGGCAACTCAGAGAGACCCTGTCTCAACATAAAAAATGGAAAGGGATAGGGGTATAGCTCAGTGGTAGGTGCCTCTGATTTTGATTCCTAGTACAACAAACAAAAAAGCACATTTCTAGACTTTCTGGCTTATGAATTTGAATTTTACGTACTCTCTCTGCGTGATTCTCATGTACACCAAGTTAAAATCACTGATTCATAGGGATACATATCAGAGGTTGGTGAATAGAACAAGGAAGCCTGCTTCTCAGGGGAAGGAAGGATATTTGGTTCTAAGCCAAAGAACTTCCGTCTAATAGAAAATGCAAAAGAGGATTGAGGATAACAAACAAGAGTAGAAACTGTCTCCTCTCCAAGGCAACCCCTGACCCTTTCAAGAATATTGAGGAATAATTAAGCATGCATGAAAGGAACATTTGCAATAAGAGCACGTTTCTTCTTGCTCTTTCTTCCAGTGGCCTGAATGGATGTCTCAGGGAGCCAAGACCAAGGTGAGGATATGTGGGCAGAATGAGGCCACTTGGCCTGCTTTCCTCCAGTCTGGTGGCTCTGAACTAGATAGGGGGCCTATGGGAAACTTCAGCTTATAAATACTTAGTTCTTCCCATTTCATTAGGGGTAGATTTTGCAAAATTTGGGCACCCAAGTCCCAGTTAAACATCTAGCCTCACATTTATCTTGAGTAAAAAATAACTTTGGAAGGCTGCAATGAGCTACCAGTCAAAAATTCAGGGGCTTGGGCTATTGGGTATCTCTTCCTGTCTGGAGATATTGCTAATACAGTATATACCTATTTATTTATTCTTGAAAACAAACCCATAAGATAGGTATTACTGCTGCTATTCACAAATGGAAGTCGCAAGACTCTAAGAAGATTAAGTGCTAGGCATAAGTTTAGAGTTTAAATTTTTGAGGACAGAATTAAAACTCAGGTTTTCACATGTACATTTCTTATTTCATTAATTGGGGTGTGAGTGCTCTGAAGATGAAGATCATTGTGGGTGGAATATATTCCAGAGCCTTGCATATGGTTCAAACCAGAGAATATTTTTATTGATTGTCATTGAGGGAATAGTGGGGCTAGGAAATGCATACTAAGAGATGTCATGTGTTATCACAAGCTAGCAAGAGATGTTGCCAGACTGTGGTGTGTAATGCCACATCATGAATGTATCAACATGGTGCTAGCCCCGTGTTTTTCAAATTGTGGTTTCTGGACCAAAAATATTGACAACACCCAGGAACTTGTTAGAAATGCAAATTCTCAGGTCTCTTCCCAGACCTGCTGAATCAGAAACTCCAGGTGTGCCCCCAGCAAACATGTGTTTTAGAAAGCTCTCTAAGTGGTCATGATGTAGGCCTAATTTTGAGAACTGGCATGGAACAATTTTTGAATCCATAAAGCACTTATAGCTTCCTAAAGGATAGTTTGGGGACAGTGTGAAAAAAATGTGCATTTTAAGTTTAATTTCTTGCTTAATTTTAGAAGAATACACTTCCAAATTGGCTTAGTGATTCCTGATCAGGTAGGTTTTAGTTTAATTCTGAAACATTTTCTTTTTATGTTTGGTATTTAAAGATTTTTTAAAAAAAATTTAAACATTCATTCGGGAGATGCTAACTAGGATAGCACAGAGATTTAAATGTCTACAATCAAGTAACTTGATTGCAAAAAACTTCACAAGGATGGGAAAACATTCCATGCTAAGGGAACTCACTGGGCTCCACCTGTTGACTTACTTTCACATCTGGCACTTGTCTGTGTCCAAGTCTCATCAGGGTTGCAGGTTATGATTCCTTGGCCCTGGAGCAGGAAACCTTCCCTGCACTTGATAGACACGTTCTGATCAACATAAAACTCCTTTTCAGAAAGCACAGCATTCTCAGGAATCACAAAAGGGACAGGGCATGGATTTGCTGTTAAAAAGAAAAGAAAATGCTTACTGTTTTTTTCCCCTCTTAATTTATTTCTTTAAAGGCAGAGTAGAGTTCTACAGCAGATGGGTTCTCAAAGATGGCAATATGAGTCTTAAAAAGTATAAAACTTCAAACATTAAATGCAGACTCCTTTTGAATCACATGAGATTATTTGTAAAGATAAAATCAGAAAAGAACTGAAAAAACACCAAGTTATTTAACTTCTACTGCAAGGCTGATTAAATAGTTGCCTGAAGTTATGGTCCACAACATTAAGATTTCTTTTTTATCAGCACTGGGGAACAAAGTTATACTAAAAATCCAGGGGTGCATCAAATATTTCCCTAATATTTGAAGACCATTAAGAACACAGGGTAAATTCATCCCACTATCACTTTGCCTTCTTTCACTCAATGTCTTCCAGAAGGAAGGCACCACAGAATCATCAGCATTTCTGTGTGAGTTGGACAAGACTTCAGACCCACACTGCTATGAGCAGGATATTCGGACATAAACTGGGGAGTTTGCAAACCTCATTTATAAAGACGGATTCATTCCTATAGGTCTGAAGAAAACAACAGGAAATGATGGGCTGGCTCAGGGCACATGCGAGACACACACTTATTCCAAGCCATTTCCATTTTTCTGATTTTAAATGGGCACAAAGTAAGTCCTGGTTAGTGATGTTGCTTCTGCTGAATCTGAAGGCCTCTGTTATTGCATTATGATTTTTAATCAGTATCCAGAGGTCTCTCATCTTATCTCTTACTTAATAATGGTTTTTATTCAAGTGTTAAATCTCTCCTTCATTTACCATATTTACCTATACTTTATTGTATTAACATTGTGCTTCAAATAGATTTTCTTTCTTTATCCTTTTCTTATCTCCAATAGAATTCATTATACATTTCGGTCAACAATTTCTTCATGAAGTTGCACTTTCTCTTGGTGCCTTGAACTTATAATCAGACAAGGAATCTGATAAAAGCCTAATTCCTAGCATGTTTTAGATAATACCAGCAGATTTTTTTTAAAGACGTCATAAAATTTGGTTTAATAATCACAGATTTCTTTCTCTTGGCCAATCTCAGTTATCAGTGGCGTTTCCTCTATGTTTTAGATGTATGGGATACTAATAATGAAGCTGCAACTTGTTAAAATCTCTCCTAAAGTCAACACACACGTTTGCAAAGAGGAACTGGGTGGCTCCAAGTTCCATGTTGAGTGCAGTGTGCCTGAGGAGGCCCTCGGAGGCTGTAGCCTCTGTGGCAGGTGTAGACGATGCTGAGTCCAGCGGTGGTATTTTCCATGTCAACCTTCCCATTCTGGAACTCAGGTGGGGCTGCACACTTGGTCTCTGAAAGGAAGAAGAAAAGTCTTACATTAAATACCTTTTCATACCTTCTTTCCTTCTTTTTGCTGTAGTTTGTTAAAGGTATTCAATAATAATATATATAAAATGTGGAATAGTTGTACAAAATAAGATAATACTCATTGATGAAGGAAAAATAGCACACCTAAGTACTGGACTAATACATGCTCACAATTAAAAATTGCTACTTTGTCTTTTTACTCCAGCTGTCTTTATGTGTATAGTTAATAATGCTGGGGTAGTGGGGTCTGGATGAGTAGGTGGGTAAAAGAAAGGAATCTCATGTGTTAAGTTGATGCCATGGTCAAGAATTTTCCATATAATAACAAACTTATTTTTTTATAATACTTAAAATGTAAGCTCAGATAAATATACACAATGCATATTTATCAGTTACATTTGAATACCAGATAAATAACAAATATGTTTTCAGAAGTGTATCTTAAAGATCATATGGGACACATTTGATTAAAATTATTTTTCATCTGAATGAAATTTAACTGAGTGTCCTATGTTTCTTTTCTCTTTTAAATCTGGCAGCCTTATATAACACCAATTCTGAGATTATCTCAACTAATAGTTGAAGAAAAGTGAGTCTCAGAGGGTTAAATAATTTGGTCAAGGTAATAAAGCTTGTAAGGAGGGATAAAAGATACATTAATTGGATAGTAAGTATTGAAAACAGGGAACCCTGAGCTTGGGGGAAATAGCATTTTAACATTAACATTAATATTTTACATGGCTTTTAGGGCTATGCGAACTTCATATACTGCTATACTGCTGAGATCCCATTACGAAGAATGATTTTGCATCAGTGAGAAATGTTATTACCAGGAACATGCTATGAAGAGCTAGGATCACCCTTTCTAGAATCTGAAAAAATGGACTTTAGTCTTAATTTTGTAATTATTGTGGAAGTAGAGGAGGTGATTTAGACCAATGATCCTCAATTTTAGCTGCACATTATTGTCCCTGGGAAGCTTTTATGCCTAGGGTCCTATCCTAGATAAAATGAATCAGAAGCTCTGTGTAGTGGCTGGGCTTCTGGTATTTTATTAAAAGCTTCCCAAATAATTCTACCGCTAACTCAGAATTAAATGTCCCTGAATTGATACTAGCTGATTTTGGGTTTCCTTCATATTACATGTGCCGTTGAACAGATATCTTAACCTTGGTTAATATTACATGTGCCGTTGAACAGGTATCTTAACCTTGGCTGTTCTTCAGAATTACTTGGAGATCTTTAAAAGATGTAGGTGGTGGGTCCCAACCTTAAAGATTCCAATTGAACTGATTTAAGGTGTATTCTACTGGGAATTTTCAAAGCTCTCTAGGATATTCCAAAATGCTGAAGTCTAAAAACCAGAGACCAACAGCAGTGGTTCTCAAACTTTAATATGCACGGGAATCCTCTAGGGATCTTGTTAAAATGCAAATTTTGATTCCGTAGGATTGGGGTGGGACCTGAGATTCTGAAGTTTGAACAGGATGCCAGGTGCCAATGATATTGCTAGTCTGTGGGCCACAGGTTGAGAAGCACTAGTCTAGGAAACCCTACAGACTTGTATGAGCTTCTCTGAGATCTGATAACAGACACCAAGTTTAATAATTTGGTAAATTATATAAGGCTCTTGCAGATCAGATTGCTTGGTATGCATACTGAAATATTTATATTTTATATGCCTAGGGAAAAAAATCATGCAATGAAATATATCAAAATACTAATAGTTTTTAATCCCCTAAGTGGTGGGATTAAAAGCTATTTCTCCTTATTTGTGTAACCTAATTTCCTGAAATTAACTTGTATGATGCTGTTAATGTAAGAAGAAGAAAAGAGCCCCAGGGAATGTTAAGATACACACAGTTTTCTATTACTGTCTTTCATTTCTGAAATGAACACTATGCAAACCATTGTCTTTGCAGTTTGAGCTAAACCTGCTGCAAAACAGAACCCCCTTCCCCACACAACACCAACCGAGGTCTCCAATGCCAAATGTGCATGATTCCTTTACATTCTGCACCTCCCTCCTCCACATATATATATACACACTTTTGGATCATGAGCAGTGTAGATCAAAATGCCATTATTAGAAATGTCCCAAGTACCAAATGAATGATGCTTTTCTATGACTTGAGATGTTACTCAATATTTTCTTTTCTTTTTTGGCGGTGCTGGGGATTGAACCCAGGGCCTTGTGCTTGCAAGGCAAGCCCTCTACCAACTGAGCTATCTCCCCAGCCCTCAATATTTTAAAAATGTTTTTCTATATAATCTTTATCCGGAGATTTTCAGAACTAAAAGCAGTCATTCTCCACTGAATTACCATATAGTATTCCTTAAAAGGTTTACAATTCCCATATACACAAAATTATCTCATTCATCTACCTCTGAAAATATGGTTGAAACTACAGGGAACAAGGATTTGAGCATTAAGTTCCTGGAATGCTAGCCAGCTCAGCCCTGACTTGATGAGGCAGTGATGGCCGCTTCATTTCTCCTAACCCTCACTGACTCTTTTGTTAGTTAAAGAGACCGAAGTGGATCATCTAAGAGGCCCTTCCAGCTTGAGAAGTTGACAACTCCACCAGGATTATCTACAGAAAAAATAAAAAAATAAAAAACTTGCCACTTGCCTTGGTTTAAAATGACTGTCTCTAAATACGTTGTTTTTTGGTAGAGGAAGTACATGGGCCATAGATTGAGAAAGAAGTCATGTGGATTAACCTACCTGTTGCCAAATAACCCCGGTTTTTTTCATAAAATGAGTTAATTCAACATTGCATATAAACTGTGAGCCTTCATTTATTTGACAGATATCCCAAAAGCACTTAAAAAAGATGCCTGCTTTGCCCAGTATTGCCACCAAGAAGCAACTGTTCCAAAACGACTTCTAATTGTGCCTGTTTTAGGGGAAAACTCACAAAAACGCAAACAAACAGCATAATTAATTTCCAAACAAAATATTTGCCATTTCAGAGCTGGTGATCTTGTGTTTCATTCTAATTAATCGCCAATTTCTTCTTCAATTTTTTAATTTATTGGTCCAGTGTCCTTGAACAAAAGTCCATTAAACATTCTCATACTGGCAATGGAGTTAGTTTGAAAAAAATTTCTTAAATTACAAAACTGATATATAAAGAAAATGAAGCCACACCATTACCTTGTGTCCTCATAATCATTTTTGGGACTAGGAAGTGTCATCTAACTTACTTTGGCAGGTTGCTGTTCCTTCACTCCATTGTTTGTTCTCCTGACAGACTCGTTCCCTGTTCCCCTGTGGATCAATGGAGAGGGTTCACCAACAAGACCAAAACTCCGTAATAGAAAGATGATAAGGGAATGAAAGCAATCTTGGCTATGAACTTCAATGGCTCAGCACTGGAATGCTAAGTAAATATATCCAAGTGAATATAGTGTAAGAAGTAGGTTTAGACTCAAAAACCTACTCATCAAGTTACTTCAAAATTCATCCCTGGAAGACTAATGTAATTAAAGTACAGACAACTTGACTTCACCTTCCATTTAAATGACAGCTAATTATAATCTGTAACAAAGACTGACAAAGAATGGGTTAGAAAGTCCAAAGAAGTATATTTGCTTAGTATATTTCAAAAATATTTTAATTGTATGTATCTTTCAATACCTGAGAGATACAGCAAGGGATATGAGATACCATATTGATATGAGGACTAAATTTTTCAATAGTGTAATTTATCTATTTAACATAAACTTAGGTAGGGTTCATGCATTTAAAATTTTAAATATTCTGGATAATGTCATTCTAAAATTTACTTCCCTGCCTTCTGAAATATAATTTTAATGAAAAATTATTTCTAATTGTTATTTGAATTTATTTTTCAATATCATGCAGCCCTTGAGCACTACAGGATAGGTGTTTAGCTTCCTACAGTTATTAAGCTAAAGTTCTGTTCTTTGATGCCTCAGTATAATTTTTGTGTCTTCTTTGCTTGTCACTTTTCTATTATAACATCTTGCTATAATCATTTGTGTTCCTAAGGGTAATGCTTTTTCCATGCATTTAGTTCCTAATATATTGGGATAATAAATAAATAAACATTAATAATATTATATGTTAAAAGGCTAGGTTCTATTTAATGTCTTAAAGGGTTTGACTCTAAGTCAAGTTTATGAAATTCAGCACATGAATGCCATGACATTTTTTCATTGCATTGAGGTTTACACATTATATTATTATGAAGTTGTGTTCTAGATAAGTAAGGTATCTGAAAAGGAGTTATTCCTTTACTTTGGCTTTTGTCTGAACTATCTTTCTTATTCTCCTTTTCAAGGGCAGTTTTCTTTGAGCTCTCAGTTTAATTAGTAATAAATCTTTACCTGTAAAGGTTCCCATTAACCTTAGTGGGATAGTTCTGATCTGACTTTCCAAGAAAAAAATTATCTATAAATTAAATGACTCTTAAAAACATGTTTTCATCATTTTTTTCCTGAAATAGTAAGATGTGTTCATTATTAAAAAGTTGGAAGATCTAAGAGAAAAATAGAAAAATTTCCAGTATATTTCATCTAGAGATGAATATTGTTATCACTTATACTTTTTCTATGCATACGAAAATATACTTTTCTACTTGTGAACTTCCTTTTTATTAGTGTAGAGGAAGTGGATGACACACCTTTAACACTAGCTTCCTAGCCAAGCAACTTGCCACCTATTGAGTATTTCCAGAGTAGACTGTATGCTAGTAGTTAAGTTTAGCAAATAGTCCAGTATTTTTCCAGTGCTATTTTTCTTTGTTCTCTTTTCTAGAATGATTTGAGTAATAAATATTCTGTATGACTGTCAATTTTTATTCTATTAAAATGCAAATAAATAATCTGTAACTATTGACTTAAAAAATTAACTACCAATCTATTGGCTCCCTCCTCAGTATCTGCAAAATTCACCATGCACTTCTTTCTTTTTCTCTCTCCATCCCTTCCTTACCTTGTTTCTAATTAATTAAACTGGAGCTGTAGATCATGTTAACATTACACTTTTTACCTAATGTATTTGGGCTTTTTCTGACAGCTTAGATACTTGTATTGAGCCTTAGAATCATAAGACCCACTTTATTGTTAATTAGCAGTGATTTTATAACATGGCCATGCCATTTCTGATTTATTTTGATTTATCCTTCAGTTGGCATTAGCAATTTTTTCCCCTAGCATTTTGCATGTATAGTAACATTTTTGAGATTTAAATAGCTGGAAAAACCTTTACAGGTATAGATTTATCAATAATTAAACTGTGAGCTCAAAGAAAACTATCCTTGAAGAGGAGAATAAGAAAGAGAAGTCAATTCAGACAAAAGCCAAAGTAAAGGAATAGCTCCTTTTCAGATACCTCACTGATCTAGAACACATAAATGACAACTTTTTTACATAGTAGAAGAATTTAACATGACTTATATTCAATGTCTGTTTTGCTTTGTTTGCTTTTGGTAATAGCACAAGTACTAGAAGTGACGATAACAACTACTCTACACTGAACTCAGGCAATGAATGAAGGGCAATGCTTGCCACTACCTTTTACCCCCAGGTAGCACAGTAATTTAGTCAAGGTGGTTATGGTATTTCTACTATAAATATTGGGAAATAGAGGTGCAGAGAGGGTTGGTCAAATCCCTGCATCATTTAGTCGCAGAACACAGAGACTGCAACACACTTCTAACAGGATTAAGATCCCATTCTTAATCCCTTTCCCAGCCGTTGACCTTTGGCATCTGTGGTGCATGTTAAAAATGATAAGTAAGAGAGGTAATGGATTTAATCATGCCACATCATATACATGTATCAAAACATTACATCATACCTTGAAAGTGTACACAATTATGATATGATAATCAATAATGGTATTAGCAATAAATTTTTAAATATGCACCCCCCCATGACCCATTTGTCTCAGAGGATCTTGACCTAGGAATATATGGCTCCTTTTCTTTTTCCAACTTCTCAGATGATTCTTAAGCAGGTGGCAATGAACTGTATTTTGAGAAACACTGAATGATGTCATAGAACAGTGATTCTCAACCCTGGCTGCACGTTAGACTCACCTGGGGAAATCAGAGATACTGCTGTACCAGATGCAACCCTCAGAGATACTGAATTAATTAAGCTGAGGTGAGAACAGGAATTTGCATTTTTAAAAAATGCCATCTTATGAAAAAATTCTCACATTAAAAACACAACAACAACAACAACAATATAAAGAAGATACTTCCCTGTAAACACCAGCCAGTTAATCCTTGAATTCAAGGTCAATCTTTTTTCATCTGAGCTCCACCCCCTCCTACCACATTATTTTAAAGCAAATCTCAAACATCCTCAAATAATTTAATAGTAATATGTTCAGTTTGAATCTCTAAAAGATAAGGGTTCTTAAAAATTATAAATACAACAATATTATTGAACCATAAAAAGCAATAATTTCTTCCTATTAATAAAATGCCCAGTCAATTTCAATGTTTATATCCCAATTATTGCACAATTTTTAAAATGTATTTCCTTATTTTTTACAGTTAATTTGAATCAGGACCAAAGCAATGTCCACACATTTAGACTAGTTTATACACCTGTGTTGGCTAATGTTATGTGTCAAATTCAGTTCTTTTTTGGCAGGACTGCGTGGCAAGTTATTTTCATAAACGAGGTTTTGTGTGTGTGTGTGTGTGTGTAGTGTGTGTGTATTTAATCCAGAAGCATGTGATGCCTAATGTCTCTTTCATTTTGTGACATCAGCAACTATGAACCATCAAAACCTAGATCCAATAATTGTTGGGGGTTGAAAATTCTGGCATCTAAATTCTTTCACTTTTTAAGTAGAATATTTTTACAAAGGTTAACTTCTGCTAGTCTACTTGTTAGTTACTTGTTCGTCCAGTTAGCACTGAAAAGATAGTACTTTCCCTTTAGTTGCATGTTTTCAAAATAATGAGTGTGTTCATGAGCATCTACTAACAATGGCTATGAGTATCATATTCTTCACAACATGTTTGAAGTGCTTCGGTTCATTGACATCATCATCCTTATTTCTACTAAAATGGTCTCACCTTGGCCTTGGGGAACTCCAACCCATTGGTTCCAGAGGCCTTTCAACTTGTAGTCTTAGGTAGACTACCTGATATGTCATATGACAACAGTTTATAGGCAATCTTTTACAGTCCTTACTGCAGACCTGGAATCAGTTCATTTTTCCAAGCAACCAGACATATTTTTAAAAAGTTTTTTAGGGGATCCTAACATGTAGCTTAGAGTAAGAACAATTGTTTTTGTACCTCTCTTAATTTTGTGCACCAGGATGTTTCCAAAAAAAATTAAGGTAAATTATCTACCTCTTCAAATTTAATGAGTTTGTTGTAGGATTTTTTAAAAAAAATCATCCTATTCTTAATAAATTGTGAAACTAGTACTCTCACACAAAGAAGCAGCTATCCAAAACCAGGAAAATATGCCAATTGCAATCAGCCATTACATTATCACCATTCTTTCTATTCTTATTTTTTAGGCTTTTGGGGAAATAAAACAAGATTCATAGAAGCCTGATTCCAGCTTTCACGGACCCATCTTACGATAGTTCCTTGATCGCATGATCAGAAAATAATGGGTCATAGAACACAGATTTAAGAGATCACTGGCAATGAATACTTCTGCAAAGACCATATTAAATTCCATTGTGAAAAATAAAGACAGGAAAGAAGAATTTCCTGAAAAACCAGATGACAGTCTTATGTAATGTAAAGCAGGTCTCTTAAACTGCAGGTTTGGTCCTAAGATTATGCTTTCAGCAAACAGGGGGACCTAAGAGCTGCTGAAGGCTTTTTTTAAATTTTTTTTTTAATTTTAAAATTTTTATTTTTACAGACTGCATTTTGATTCATTGTACACAAATGGGGTACAACTTTTGTTTCTATGGTTGTGCACGATGTAGATTCACACCATTCATGTAATCAAACATGTACACAGGGTAATGATGGCTGCCTCATTGCGCCATCTTTCATACCCCACCCCCTCCCTCCATCTCATTTCCCTCTACGTAATCTAAATCTCCTCCATTCTTCTCTTAACCCCTATTACCATCAAGAGTGATCTTAAGAATAAAGGTGGTATTTAGTTAGAAGTGCTCTGAGGGATTTTTCAGGCCAGATGCCAGATGGGAATCTGGCAACAAAGTTGGTGAAATAAATTTGTGCTAATACCAAAATATTCCCAAGTGTAGCAGAAAAACAAATTAATTCTAGTTAAACAATTTGTTTGCTTACCTCTAATTCATAGCCAGGTTCACACTGATATGTAATATGGGAATCTGGCATCTTTATCAAGAACTTACCAATGCATATGAACTCATTGTTTGAGAAAATCCTGACTCTGCCTGCCTCAATCTTTGTTGTCACCTCACTAGCTACAGGTGGACTTCCTTGTTGCAAAGTGTGGTTATTAGCAGGCCAAAACACGTGTGTCAATGGTCAGTTGAAGTAACAGTAGGTGTTTGTGGTGGGAAAACTTCTTCCTTTTCCACAGCTTTCCATTTTTTTTTTTAGGTCAAGACATTCTGCATTTTAAAATTCTACAACCCCTTAACTATTTCTTGGAAAACATTAGTATATAAGGCAACAAAGTATAATAGGATCTTTTTTTTATTTAGCTCTTAATTTTTTACAGACTATAATAGGATCTTTTAGGAACAAAGTTGGTGAAATAAAGTTGTGCTAATACCAAAATATTCCCAAGTGTATCAGAAAAACAAATTAATTCTAGTTAAACAATTTGTTTGCTTACCTCTAATTCATAGCCAGGTTCACACTGATATGTAATTGTGCTTCCAAAGGTGTATTTACTGCCAACCACAAATCCATGTTCTGGACTTTCAGGTTCCCCACAGGAAACTGGGCTGCAGGACTCATCAGAAAAAGGTGGATCCCAGGAACCGTCAGGCTAAGTAACAAATAAATTGTAAGTTGTCTTCAGGAATTGAAACATGAGCGAAGAAGTTTGCAAATACTGGTATGTGGCAGAATAATTCCCAAAATGACATCAAAAGGACGTAGAATTTGACTTTACTTGTGCTCTTATTATTTGCAGCTCTAAAAAGCACACACTAATTATCAGATGGTCTTCACACCATCAGTATTTTTAGACCTTTCTTAAACAGATAAAATAAGCATTTTCTTCTTCATATAATCCATTAAAAAAATCAAGACTACCAATCAATATTATTTCATTATAATACATGAGAACCAAATGGCTGATATAAATATTCCAAGACTTATAATTAATGCACCTTATATTTCATATGCTTCCACATTTTAATTGAAAGTTTATGAGACATGGCAACTTTTAGGTGGACTGCTCAAAGTTTAAAAAGGTGGTTTCCTTTTCTCCATTTTAACATGAATACTTGAAAACATTCTATCATTTATTTTGTAGGGGTCACATAGTAAAAAAAAAAAAAAACCAATTTTCTTTAAATATCCTTTCTTTTTTTTTTAACCACCATAGAGTTAACATTTTTTCAGTCTTGTAGTTGGGTAAAGTAAGGCACACACAGTTGTTTCTTTTGAAGATTGTTATCTGCTGCTGACCATGATACTGTGTGTCAATTTTTTTTCTTTTGATTTTGTCAAGATTTTGGTTTTGTCAGAGTAATTCATTAGTTATTCCTTTCTCCAGTGCTTTACAGGATCCACTTCTGACTCATTTTTCTGTTCCATTCATTTTTCCTTCTATTTAATTTTATACCAATACTACACTGATGGGAGTTTGTTGTTGTTATTATTGTTTTTTGTTTGTTTGCTTTTATTGGTACTGGGGATTGAACCCAGGGGCACTTGACATCCCCATTGTTCTACATCCTCAGCCATTTTTTACTTTTTATTTTTATTTTGAAACAGGGTCTCTCTAAGTTGCTGAGACTGGTTTCAAACTTGTGATTCTCCTGCCTCAGCCTTCCGAGTTGCTGGGATTTTAGGTGTGTGCTCAGCAAGTTCTGTAATTATGTAACATGTCTTAATTTCTGGTCCTTCCTTCAGTATTAACTTTTTAAAGTTTGTACTGATCTCTTCACCTATTTATTTGTTCTATGAACTATAGAATCATTTAATTACCTTGCAATAAAATATTTCTAGGTACTGATATAATCTTATGCAATTCGAGCATTTAAATACTTAGAAAGGGTTTATTCTACTTTTGAGATCAAAAAATTAAACCAAAACCAAGTTACGCAAAGGATGAAGGTCATACTATGTATGGAAAAAGTAATGAAGGTTTTAAAAAATAAAACAATGAATCAGAAAAAAAGTCACCAATATCCAGGGTACTTCAGGGTACCTGGGGGACTACCCAGTCTGGAGAACATCACTTTGATTCCCTTAGTATGGAGGGACTCTGCTTAGTTCAGGCAGTTCTTGCAAGAAAGTCCCCCCTCAAGCTGAGCATGGTGGCGCATGCCTGTAACCCCAGCAGCTCCAGAGGCTGAGGCAGGAGAATAGCAAGTTCAAAGCCAGTCTCAGCAACTTAGCGAGGTCCTAAGCAACTCAGCAAGACCCTATCTCAAAACAAAACAAAATAAATAAATAAAAAGGTCTGGGGATGTGGCTCAGTGGTTAAGCACCCCTGGGTTCAATCTCTGGTACCCCCATCCCCAAAGTCTCTCCTCAAAAATTTCAGCTATACATCTAAGAGAGGTCTTCTGGAACTAAGCAAAATTTGAGAGCATGGTTAACAATGGCAGTCACCTGACCTGTTCTCTGTGATGATTCTACTTTTAGGTATGGCAGCAATCAATCATTAAGTATGCATAACTTATAAATGGAAAATCCAGAGGAGAATAAAATAATTCTTGAGTCCCTGCTACATGTCAGGCATGTACTAGAAACTTTATATACATTAAATTATTTGATCCTTTCAATTACCACAGATTTACAAACAAAGAAAACAAGCTGGAGGAATATAAATAAGGTCACAGAACTTATAAATGTTTGAGATGGAGATCAACCAAAGATAGATTTAATGTGTAAGTCATGTCTACACCATGCCACAGTCCCTCCCTTACACCCACCCCACTCCAACTCCAGCAGAAGATGAGTGAACTAATGGTCATCTGACTTTTCTTTCCCTGACATACATTATAGAATCTAGGAGAAGGGAATGTGCTAGGGAAGCCTGCTATCTATGGTGCTGATTCACACTTGTCAACTAAGGAAGTGCTGAAGTCAGGTAAAATGATAAAATGTCTGTAACGAAGACATTCATGACAAACTCACCATGATTTTTATGCTCAAAGGAATGTCTATGTGGGTTGGGGTTGTGGCTCAGTGGTAGAGCGCTGGCTGGGTACGGGTGAGGCACTGGGTTTGACCCTCGGCACCACATAAAAATAAATAAATAAAATAAAGATATTGTGTCCATCCACAACTAAGGAAAATATTAAATAAAAGAGTGTTTACAGATATAAATCAGCCACAATCTTTGGAAAGATCACTGTTTGCAGACACAAACTCATGCATAATTTCCTCCCCTTGTCTGGCTTCTAACAACCACCATACAAGATATGTATTGTTACACATATTTCTTTTCAAATAAGGAAACTGAAGATCAGAAATTTAAAGGAACTTTCTTAAAGTCAAACAAGTCATAAGTAGCAGAGGCTGGATTCAACTCTAGTTTTCTGTCTGCTTCTGTAAACTTTGGGCTTTCTATTGAAACTGGAAAATCTCGCATGACCCATGGCTCTTTTTTACATGACATTCTTTTGAGGAAAAACAAACCCTAAGTCCCAAACCCCAAAACCCAAACTAAAACCATTTATGGTTAACTTGTCACAACTGTCCTGATAGAGATATTTTAACATTTTACCTAACTTTAGCACTTTATAAGTTTCAAAATGAGAATATTAGGAAGAAAGATACATTATTTTATTTTCCAAGAAACTTCTTAAAATCCTTTGATGTGAATGAAAACTTGAGGCATCTTTTCTTCTCAGGACAGGAAGCTGCACATTTTATCACGATGACATATGGATATGTAGGAATTTGACTTTCATGTTCCAATTAAGATAGTCTTACCTGACATGTCGATATGTTGGCCCCCTGGTAGGCATACCCTTCTGCGCATGACACAGAAACTTGCTTATTCACAGTGAAGTCTTTTCCATGAACAAGAATGCGTGCTACGTTTGAAGGCAGAGGACATCGTTTAGGACTGCAGGAGATTACCTCTGGGAACCAATGACCATCTTCCCCGCAGGTGAATGTATCTATATCTGCATCCATCATATAACCTTCTAGACATCTGCAATGGAAATGCAAAAGTGAGTGTTGTTAAAAAAGCACAATATAGTTTCTGACCCCTTTTTGGATTTAAGAAACTGTTATAAGGCTCAGTAGACATTTTATGTGCTACATCAAAACTGATTCAAATGGCAGGTAGATGGCATTGCCATGAAAAGACATTAATATAGAAAAGATAATCAGATTAATCCTTAGCTATACACATTCAAGATTAGCTAAGGCTAAAGTTACTTTAAATGTTGTTGATGTTTTTTTTTTCCACTGTGAATAATAGCATTGTTAAAATCATTTTTATTCTAAAAACAGCTCGCAGTTTAAGAAATTACAGACGAAGTTCAAATAGACTCATCTACTGGTAAAAGTATAACATAATTAATACTTACTGAGCATTTACTTTGTGCTAAGCACTGTTCTAGTCCCTACATAGGAAATTTTTTTCAATCCTGATTATTAGTATTACCAAGTAACTGCAGTATTAGTGTTTGAGCTCAATTTCAACCTGTTTCCTATTCCCTCTATGATTTTTAAAATTTGCATTTACTTATTCAGTAAGTGTTTACACAGTCCTTGTTAAATTTTGGTCACTGTACTAAATGCTGTATAAATATCAACTCAAATTCTAACACCCTTAGGAACAGTGCTAGGAGTATCTTTATTATCTTTATTCCCATTTTGCAGACAATGAAATTTACAGCAAAGAGATCAAGTGGATTCCTCAAAACCACACAGTGACAGAATGATAGAGCTGATTTCCTACCTCCTATGAAGGCAGTGTAGATCAATAGTAAATCTGAGGACTCCAGAGGCATTCCACTCTGTAATCCATACTTTTACCATGATTATAGACTGCCTTTTAGATTAAACAATTTAATTCATTAACACTTATTCCTAGATAACATTCTAAACATTTCACAAGTTTCCAGGAAAGTTAGGTGTCAGAGACTTTGCAAATGCATAGTTATCTAATTATCGGATACTAAGTAAAGATCTGAAAGATGATGTAATCAACATACAACAGGGGACAAAAAGCACAGAAGTCTTGAGAAGCAGGTGGCATTGTGGCTTCTCAAGATCCCTGACATACCAACATCCAAATGGAATCTTTAAAATATGATTCTAAAGCAAGGAATCATAGTTTTTCTTTCCCCTGCTTGGTGTATGACTCTTTAGCATCATTATCATTTCAGCCCTCTCTTGGATCTACTGATTGCTGCATTTAGGAAGGTGGAGCTAAGACGTCCACAACAGCCAGGCATGGTGGCACATGTCTATAATTTCAGCAGCTTGGGAGGCTGAAGCAGGAGGATCACAAGTTCAAAGCCATCCTCAGCAAAAGTGAGGCACTAATCAACTCAGTAAAACCCTGTCTCTAAATAAAATACAAAATAGGGCTGAGGGTGTGGTTCAAAGGTTAAGTGCCCTTGAGTTCAATCCCCAGTACAAAAAAAAAAAAAAAAAAAAATGATGTCCACAACAGAATGCTTAAGAAGAGTTGCTGAATGAATGAATGATTAGTCAAACCCAACACAAGAATACATGAAGGATAATCCATAATTAATTCAAAGATGTAAATAAAATTTAAACGGTTTTAGAGACTTTCAATATATTTGAACATTTTAGTTATTTGTTTCCAAATTAAATTCACAAATTAATTCCACATTTTATTTTAGTAATACATTTTCGATGGGGACATTTCCAGCAAAAATCATGGTTTGGGCATTAGATACTTGGTTTGTTTAGATAACATAGGTTGGAAGTCCCTTTCAGATGATCTCTAATTCTATTGATTAATGCAAGTATGTACTTTTTGACTTGAGTTTGCTTTATTCTCCCTAACGTTTGCATGTATAAATGAAACCATCAAGTTACAAATATAAGAAAATTTACTACTATGATGTTTTAAAAGAGCCTTGTGATTCAAGAGCTATTCAAGATAGCTAAAGAAAGGATCTCGTTGTTTCAAGATAGTCATGATAATTATATTAGAAATCAGTCAGAAAAAAATCATAAATTTACTTTTACAGTCAATATATTTCTGCAAAATTATATGTAGGATAAATCCAGTGTTAATAGTTTTGATTCCTGGAGAACAGTCCAGAGGTGGTGGTCTCTTCCTAGCTAGCTAAAGTGTGATCTATCAATTTTCATTTTACAATCCTTCTGCCTGCACTCCTTAGAGACTGTAGAGTCATGGTCTTACCTGAGTTTCACTTTGCTTCCATAGGTGTGTTCCTCTCCTGTTGCCACTGCATTGATGACAGATGGTGGGGGTCCACAGGACACAGGCTCACAGGAAGGATAAGGGTGGCTCCATGTCCCTTTCTCTGTACAAACAAGATCTGAATTGCCTTGTATGACATAGCCAGATTTGCAGCTATAAGTTATCACATTTTCCTCCAAAGAGCTGCTCTCCCTGATGAATGAATTTGGTATGGTTGGGAGAGAACCACAAGAAGCATGTTCACAGTGTGGGAAGGCAGAACTCCACTGGCCATTGGCCTCACAGATGATTTCAGAAAGTCCCTGGAGCTTGAAGCCTTTGAAGCACTGAATGTGGGCTGCCTTTCCACAACCAAAATCAGTCCCATTGACAGTTCCACATTGAATGACTGGTGTGGAACACCTGCAAGGTGTGCAGGAAGGTGGGCTGCCGCTCCAGGAACCATTGGAGAGACACCTTCTTGAAGGACTTCCATGGAGCTTATAACCTGGAAAACATTGGTACTGCATATGCCCTCCATGATAAAAGGAAAAACCATTCGGAAAGCCTTGGGCAAGATCTTCTGGAGGTCCACAGTTGACCGGTTTACAGAGAGGAACTTCTGCATCCCAGTTACCATTTGACTGACAGGTGAGTTTTGGAGCACCGTGCAACACATAGCCCTCCCGACAGTGGAACACCACTTCCTTCTTGAAGCCATAGTCCAGGCCGTCCATCACCCCATTTGCCACTGGTGGTGGGGCAGCACACCTGACAGGCATGCAGTTGGGAGTGGCTCCACTCCAACTTCCATTAGCAAGACAAACATGACTCTTGGTTCCCTCAAGCAAGAACCCTTCATTGCAAGTGTACTCAACCTTCTTTTGAAATGTATACTCATCACCTTTCACCTGGCCATTGGCCAAGACTGGTGGTGAGCCACAATCCACAGGAATGCAAATTGGCTCATGCCCATCCCAGTTTTTATTTTCCTGACATGTTCTCCTCTCAGTGCCATTCAACACAAACCCAGGGTCACACTCGTAGTACACAACACTCGAATATGTGTAGATGCTTCCTTTGATGGATCCATTCATGACTGGATTTGGTTTTTTGCATGAAATGACTTCACAGTGTGGGGAAGCACCACTCCACTTCCTATTCTGTAGACAAAGTCTTAAGTCAGAGCCTACAAGAATGTGCCCGGGTTTGCAGCTATACCGCACAGCACTTCCCATAGTAGTCTCTGTAAAATGCAAAAAGCCATTTTCAGGAACAACAGGCAAGACACATTCAATTGAAATGCAGGAAGGTGCACTGCCATTCCAAGTTCCATCTTCCTGGCAGACCAATGTGGGATTCCCCAAAAGCTCATATCCTGGGTTGCAGGTGTATGATACCATAGTGCCATATAGAAAGTTGGATGAATGTGTATCAGGAGACTTCTTTGTATTTTCCAAGGTTTTAGCCACTTCTCCCAAATGATAAGGAGGGTGGGGAGTCAGATATAGAACTTCCATTGTGTCATCTTCTTGATCAAAATATCCCTGGTCATCTTTGACTTTAGTACAGTCTCCAAAATCTATGTGAGGAGGGAGACCACAGTCTATGGGCACACATGATGGGATGGAGCTTGACCATCCGGACTCTTTACAGGTTTGCATGGCATGACCAGCCACCTGAAACCCAGGGAAACAGCTGTAGATGATCATGGCACCAAAGCTGTAATCTGCACCTTCTACAAAACCATTTTCAATGGGTTGTGGGGGGTCACAGTGAATGGCATTGCAAGACGGGGCATGCACATCCCAATCACCTGTCTCTAAACAGGTCAAGGCTTTGGGACCTTCAAGCTGGAAGCCTCGGTCACAAGAGTATGTAACAGTCTGTCCATAGTGAAGGTTTGTGTAAGTGAACTTGCCATTTGAAATCTCACTGGGCTTTGGGCACTCAATGGGTCTACAGGTTGGTTTTCCTCCAAGCCAGTGACCGTTTTCTCCACAAAGTGTGGTGGTATTTCCTACCAACTCAAAGCCTGGCTTGCAGGTATAGAGAGCTGTGCTGAGATAGGCAAGGCCTTGCACATCGATGATGCCATTGAGGAGTTCCTCAGGTTGGGGACACTCTACCGGAACACATTCTGGCAGTGGAGAGCTCCAGGTGCCATCAGCTTGGCAGAGGGTGGTAGGATCTCCTTTTAGGAAAAACCCATCTACACAAGAATACTTGACAGTACTTCCAAAATGAAGAGCAGAAGAAGGAGCAGGGACACCAAAGGAAATTAGGGGAGGTGGACGGCAAAGAACCATCTTACACACAGGAAAAGAATCGTTCCATTGCTGGGATGGCAAGCACTTCAGGACAGAGGGACCTTGTAGGGCATGCCCTTCTTTACAGGAAAATGTCACCACTCCTACCTCAGAAGGTGACTCCTTCAGTACGAGCTGGTTTTCCAAGAGGGGCGGCTCTGCACACTTGGCAGGCACACACTTGGGGTTTGGCTTCTTACTCCATTTGCCAGACTTCTGGCAGGTCCAGGAATTGTCACCAACAAGCTCATAACCCTCATTACAGAAAAACTGAACCTTGGACCCTACTTCAAAGTTTTCTCCTTTCATGAAGCCATTCTGGATTGGGGGAGGTTTTCCACAGTTGAGAGGCACGCAGGATAGAGGGGATTCACTGTGCCAGTGGCGATTGGCTTGGCAGACAAACACAGGACTTCCGACGGACTTGTAGCCTGGGTTGCACTGGTACCTCGCTTCACTCTCAAAGATCCTGCCAGTTGTGTGCTGAATAACAGGGAGAAAGTGAGCGAGTGCAATTTATATAAGAGTTAATGTAATTGACAAAATACTTTATCAGTAAAACAGAACAAAACTAGAAGGCCTACATGAAAATATATTAATTAGGATTTAAAAAAGATCTATGTTTTTGTTCAGCAAGTTCACTTTATTTTTTTTACTAACCGGAAATGTAGAAGTGAAATGTAGATCGAATTAAATAATACCTACTGCAGAAATACAGAGCCCATATGAAGTATAATATCAATATACTCTATATTGATTGATATATTGATAGGTAATGATGAAAAATTAGAGATTGCTTGGTAAAGTAAAAAAAAAAAAAATAATCCTAATGATCAAAGAAATGCTACAGTTTGGTGTTTTAGCCACAGGGAAAAAAACCACACAAATGCACATGTGTTTGTTAATGTTAGATAATAAAAATATAATTTAAAATATTTTTAAGGATATGTCTTAATATTATTTGTTTTCTTCATAACATACTTTTAAAAAATTGCTGCTGTAACAGAGGATTGAAAATAAAGGAAAATAAAGATGAACCTTCCATCTTTTAGCTATTTTTTTAAATGGTGCTGAGAATTGAACCCAGGGCCTCACACATCCTAGGCAAGTGCTCTCCCACTGAGGCATGTCCCAAGCCCCTTCCATCTTTAAAAATAAAACTTTAATATTTATGATCATAAAATTTAATAAGTACATAATATAATAATGGATCTTTTTAGGCAGTTGAACTAATAATGAAACATTTAAAATGATTACTGTGGTTCTTTGTTAGTGATAATAATAAATAAGAATAAAAAATAAAAAAAGTAATTTCCAGCTCTAGGGTGTAGTGAACTCAATAGTATTTGGAGTTACTTGCTCTATTTGTTTGAGTGCTCCACATGCATGTAAACACCCTACTATCAAAGACCTACTCTGTGTTGTTTAATGACAGATCTCCAATGCTCATAAGTATATTTGGCAGCTAGCAGGAGCTCTGGAAATATTTGTTAAGTAAATAAATTAAGAAAAATTTCTTACATATTTCTATACCCACTTCCAATGGACAGCTAATAAATCTAGGCAAAAGTCTTAATTAAAAAGTCTTTCAGACTGGGGATATAGCTCAGTTGGTAGAGTGCTTGTCTTGCATGCACAAGGCCCTGGGTTCAATCCCCAGCACTGAAAAAAAAAAAAAAAAAAAAAAAAAAAAAAGTCTTTCACTGTTTTTTTGAATATAAAGGAAAAAAGGCAATACATGTGTGTGGGCCTTAAAAATGAGTTTAGTTTGGAGTAGTGCCTATTTTAATTGGCCCTTGATTTGGTGAAGTAGGTTCTCATTCCTATTTTCTTATGTCTCAATGAGAAGACACATAATTTTTTTCCACATTTTTTATTGGTGCATTATAGTTATATGTAATGGTGGATTTGTTACGTATTTATACGTGCGCAAAATATACAATATACTTTGGCCAAATCCTCTCCCCAGCACTTCTCCTTCCTTCCCCTTCTCCCATCCCTGGTCTCTTTCCTCTATTCTACTGATCTCCTTTTGATTTTCATAATATTCCTGGCAAGACACATATTGTTGTGCAAGCAGGACAGTTTTGGATCAGACTTAACTTTGTCCACCATGGTAAGATTATCTTTAGATCTATTAAAAAAGCAATGCAAAAACTGCCTCTTTGTTGGTTTATCCCATCTTTTGCCTAAAAATAAGAAATGTTAATGAATTTCTTTAGGTTCCATTCAGATCTTGGTTTCTTAAAATAAATTACATACCCATTTTGAAGTACATTTTGTAGTTCGTACAAAGCAACATAGTATTTTATTAAAATTGGTTTACTTTAATTTCATATTTTGTACTGATATGGCCCTGAAGTGCTTTGAAAACCTATATACTAATAAAATATAGAGTTGTATGTCAAAAGGACTCAGGATCACCTTGATTAAATTTTATCCAATATTTACCACCAATAACAATAATCTGTTCACTGGCCTGGCTTCTGAACGAGGGTGAGCCACAGTGGGCTGGCCCTGGAAGTGAGGAAGCATGAGCCATTTACTGATTAGTCTCTTACCTCCAGAAAGCCATTCTCAATCTTAGGTGGGTCATTGCAAGACACAGGGTGGCACGTGGGAATGGGGCTACTCCACTGTCCAGTGGCTTCACAGGTGCTCCTCTTCTCCCCTTTGATGTAGAACCCCTTGTTGCAGCTATAAGCCACCATGGCCCCAAAACTGTAGTTGGATCCACTTGCATAGCCATTCATGATGCTTGGCGGCTCTCCACATCGCACCGGGATGCACTGGATGGACATGGGGGAAGGGGTCCACTGCCCGCCTCTCATACATTCGATCTTTGCTGAAGTGTTTAGCACAAAGCCTTCCATGCACTTGAAGCTCACAACTGAGCCAGCTGCAAATTTTTCTTTGTTCAAAGATTCCAAGATGCCATAGGAAATGGATGGAGGCTTTTCACAGAAATGAGCTATGCAATGGGGCATAGCCTGACCCTCTGGGGGAACCCACTTGCCCTGGGCATTGCAGAGGAGCTTGGAATTGTCTGCCAGGCTGTAACCATCTGAGCAGTAGTAGAATGCGATGTCCCCAAAGAGCCGATGGCCAGTCTCTGGGGAGGCGTGGTCCACGTTGGGGGGCTCGTCACAGGAGACAGCCAGACACTGTTGGTTACTCCCACTCCATTTTCCATTGGCCAGGCATTCAATGGTATCAGGACCAGCCAGGGTATACCTATGAGATTGGAGGAAAAGAAACGATAACTAAACTGAATATTTGAGAAAAAGCATTTACATCTGTTTTCAAATCTTTTCAACAGTGACTTTACTTTTATTCTTTGTTCTTCAGTATTTTAAAGAATATTATAGTTACTATTTGAATATTGAGCTTATTGATCAAGTGACCTTCTTTTGAGATATGCAATTGCATCATTTTTTTATTAGCACACAGGTGCATTTTGTAATTGCATCTTGATGTTAATATTGTTTGTTCAGAAAGAGAAATGGATTTAAGATTTTTCCTATTTGTGGAACTGTATTAACTGTTACATGTTTAAAATAAAAGTGTGGAGTAAACTATGGTCCTATTTGATAAAATTTAAAATTGGGATCCCATCTGTCTTTAAAATGGTTTTAGTCTGTTGCTAGCACTTGTCTTTGAAACGAGCTTCATATTAAGCCTAGAAGAGCTCATAATTAAATAATTATATTCAGTGAACTTTAATACAGTGATTATAATTTCTAATGCCTCTAAAATCTTTACCCATGTGATTAGAGTTAAAAGCCATGTTTTGCTTATGGCTTTGCTATTCACTCAGAATGAAAAAAAATTTGCTTAATAGTTCTCAGACTTTATGCACAAGGTATGATGACATGTACCTATATATGATGATAGATTGATGATGTGCAAAAATCTTAAATTCTCAAGTGTTCTCTCAATGGAGTAGAACAAAATATTAGGATATGTGCAGTATTAGTGCTATTATATTTGAATCATTTTTATTTTCATAATCACTATTAATGAAGAGAAAGATGACAGAGTTTTAAAAGAATATCTAGTATGTGATCAGTCTGTCATTTTGATAATAATGAATAGTCAGGGGAGTAAAATAATTGGGTACTTAATAGTTTAGACAAATTGATTTGTTCATTTTACAGATGAGTAAATGGTGTTTCAGATAGGCTCAGTAACCTAAAGTCACACAGTCAGAAGCAGTGGAATTGGGATCTGAATTTGGTTTATCAGATTCTGACACTTGTAACAGTTTCCACAATACTGCTCTCTTTTCAAAACAAGGTAGGTAAGATCATAATTTGTGGGTGTCTGATGGAAACTCTATTGCAGTGTCAGTAGCACAAATTTATTTGACCCACCAGCTAGTCAAGATTCTTAAGTCATTAGTTACCAGAAAAATTGAGATCCCTTTTAGTTTTGTAAAGAATTGGCTCTCATACAGAGATTGGAGTTCCTTTATCCTAGTTGGTGTTTATTTATGAAATCTATGGGAGATAGATCTAGGGAAAAAATGATAAGAGTATCTGTAGAGATATGTGCGTCCACCTTAATCACTGTCTTCGGTCATGCAATTGATAGAAGTAGTTTATAAATGAATCCTTCCTTATACATGTACCAAACAACTGAGTGAAGTCTCCAGTTAGGACCTGTTGCACTTCATTGTTTGAATAAGCTTAGTACGTTGTACAAAGATCTGAACTTAACAAATATTTAGATGGTTTCTATCTTTGGAGATGCAGGAAGGTATACACACAACATGCTAAGAGCATACTTTTATCATGGAAAAAAATCCATTATCCCTGGTCTGAGTGTGCAGATTCTATTGTTCCTGTGTAGAATGTGCTAAGAGTGGAAGTCCCATTGGCTGAAGCTCCTGATGTTTTATAGCACAGTTTGCATCTTGCATACACTTTGAAATACACATCCTTATGTTCATGGATCCTTTGATGTTGCCAGCATATTTCACTGACTGAAGTTCACAGACATAAACTTAGACATGGATTTATAAGAATCCATTGTGCCTTCTATAAAATTCTTCCTTTATTTCACAAGACCAGCTGGTTTGAGGCAGGAGCATCTACCTCCAGAACCATCCTCATTCCATAGTCTCTGGAGAACACAAGAATTGTGTTTTATAATTTGGCAGCACTTTGTTAGGCCTCTGATCACCTGATCTGAACAATCAGGTGGCTCTCAGAGGGGAAAAGGAAAGAGGAGTTGTGCAGGGCAGAAGAGTGGCAGAAGCAAAGCAAAGGGAGCGGGATGCTATCCGGGGACACAGGGGGAACTTTCACATCGGAGTGGCATATGAATACCAGGAAGCGGGAGGGGGCCAGAGCTAGGAATGGGTGTTTTCTGACAGGGTTGCCCTGATGTTTGGTGGGTGCGGATGTGCAGCCATAGATTCACTGTGGGGCATCATAAGGGATATGTATTTGATCTCTGCTCCCATTCCTGACACAGATCTCCTAAAGTCTTTGTAAGGTCCTGCGTGATTGGGCGCCCGTGCTTAGGATAACTAGATAATGTGTTCAGTGAAGATCAGGACAGAGGTTTAAAAATATGTATTCTAAAATACACCATTCAGCCCTTTAAGATGATAAAGGAGGATATATTTTTTAAATGACACAAAAAGAGAAATTATTAGCTAATGCCTACTAGCACTGTAATTGGTTTCTGATCAAATTACTGCACTGCTGAATTCTATTGGAAGTCTGAAGGTGTGTTGAGATTTACAGGGGACAGATTTCACCACATATTAAAGAATTCTTAGAGAAATGAGAAGGGAGATCAGTAGAATAGAGGAAAGGGGGAGGGAGGAGGGGAAGGAAAGGGGAAATACTGAGGAAGGATATTGGCCAAATTATATTGCTATGTCATGTGCATGTACAACTATGTAACAACAAATTCCATCATTGTGTATAATTATAATGCACTAATAAAAATATGGAAAAAACAATATTTAGAGAATGGTAAAGTTGCATACAGATGATGAGATATGTTTATAAATGCTGGCTTCCAAAGCAAGAACAATTGGAGCTGATATAAATCTAACATGAACATTTAATTAAATTCCATTCAATAGAATCGTGAACCAAATTCTGTTCAACAGGATGTAACAGAATACAACATTTTGTGCTCTCACTGAAGAGGCATTAAGAACACTCTGACAGCCTTTCATTAAAAATCAGGCCTTACATATTTTTTGAATGAATTGTTTTATTCCTTAAGTCCAAGGAAAAATGGCCTATTAAGATCATATTGGTGCCTCAGAAGAGCACATTTGAAGATGAACTGGCTGGGATACATTTTCATGTTTCTGGAGTGATAACCCAAAATCCTTTGAAAAGGGACCGAGTAATTTTTTCAGTAGCAAATAATTTTCAGTGATTTGATTCTCACGCTGAGTGCAGGCTTACTCATGGGCATGTGCTTGGGAAGCTTTATGAGAGAGCTCCCGAGTGGGGTATTAGCTCTTCTTCTAAAGGAAAAGAAGAGCCCATTAAATAGCTGCAATTAATGAGAACAAGAGGAAGCATGAACGCGCATCAGTAATTGATCTTATTTTCAATTAATAACAACGATGAAAGCTTTTATCTAAACATATCCAATAATTGCATTTAGCAGTTTATGTTTGAGAAGAATAAAAAGGGGAAAATTTGATTAGGTTTTCAGGAAGGCAATAGCCCCTTCACCCTCTGAGTTTCACACCAAGGAGTCTAAACCTAAGGACCAGAAAGGAAATGAGAAACAAATGACCATGTTTATGCAAACAACTGGAAATGCCCAGGGTTGGGGAGTTTGCATAAAAAGCTTTAAGAAACTGAATATTTTGATAAAAGATGAATTTTGGAAGCCAGGTTTAGGGAAGGATGTGGAAACAAAGTTTCTTGCTTCTTTCTCTTTCTGGCATTGATCATCCTATGCTGGTCTCTTAAAGTCTCTGCCTTTTCATCCTCAGCTTGAGAGTGAACCTTGCTCCTATAATTCAAGGAAAGCTGGGTGCAAAGCACAACACAATTATAAATGGAAAAAACATGGAGACAGCAACAAGAATATGTGCATGTAACATGCAATAAATAGGCCTGGGTCCATTATGGGCTGTGCAGGGCAGAGGATGCAGAACTGAGGCTGGAGAGGGAAATAACCCTAATCTTCTAATAAGGTCCACAGTACCTAAGGAAGTGGAAGGAGACAGCAGGACAGGTCACAGTATACAAAAGCCATGACTTGATTACAGTATGCTGTCCCTGAATAGAACAAGACCCAGCGTGTTGGCTTATGCCAATTGAACCTTTGGGGAAGAAACAGAAAAGAAGTAAAGAGAAAGAGAAGATGACAACTGAATCCTCATTCTGGCTGTAACACAGTCTGAAAAACTCACCTTACATGATATTTAATAAGCTATAATAGGCACTATTTTCAATGCATAGTGGAGCTGACGAGAAAGGAAATTTCCATGTTCCAGATACAAGAAATAAATTAAAACAAGAAAATTAAGCCGGTGAATGAATGCCATGGCTGACCTTGGATTAGGTGAGCAGAGGAAGTAGAGTTGAATGAGAGAGTCACAGCTGAGCCTCTGGCTTGAATCTACATCCTAGGAGGAGAGGCACTGAAAGGATGAATTAGTAAGATCCCACCACAGGCTCAGCTCTGTATTTTCAGGGGCCCTGGGTGGAAAAAAGTTCCCATGAAGGTGTCAATCTGCAAGTTTGCACCTCATGTGGATTTGAGGTTAGAATTTATAGCACTCTGTACAGAAAAACTTCAAATTGATAAATTAATGTAAAAATAGGTTGGTGATACTCTTGGGATACCTGGTAGAAAAATTATCCACATAATCAGATCATAAGAGATTGGCATAGGTTGAACAAACCTGGTTCACTATAAGGACACAATCTGAAATTACAAAACACACACCAGCATACCTTCCATAAACTGTAATGCTAGCACACCAATAAATGAGAAAATAGGAGAAAAGCCTATAAAATCTTAAAAAAAAAATAAAAGGTGGGCATGGTGGCACATGCCTGTAATTCCAGTGACTCATGAGACTGGGGAAGGAGGATCACAAATTTGAGGCCAGCATGGGCAACTTAGAGAGATCCTGTCTCAAAATAAAAAACAAAAAGATCTGAAGATGTAGCTCAGTGGTAAAGCATCTCTGGGTTCAATCCCCAGTACTTCAAAGAAGAAAAAAACCACTATAATTATAGTATGAAGTATGTTTACAAAGATAATATACTCAAAATTCTAATAAAAAGAAGAGACTTTTGAAAAGAGAAATATCTGAAAAATCAATAAATAGAAATTCCAGAAGTAAATAATAGGAAATAAAAATTTTAAAAATGAATGGACACTTTCAAAAGCAGACTAAAGAGAGTAGAAAGAAAAATTAGTGAACTGGAAGATATATATGAGGAAATTGCCCAAATGTAATACAAATTGATCAAAAGAAAATATGACAGGTTAATAACCATGACAAATAGAAGGAAATGGGCAATTTACACATTGCTCATTTCTACAAGAAACTACTATGTAGCAGTGCATATCAGGTGACTTACCTGTATCAACAGGGATAAGTATAAAAGAGATAATGTTAGGTGAAAGATCAAAGTTTAAAGGATAAAGTACAAAGTAACACATACAAAACACTTAAATCTACAGAGTGTTTGTTTATGGGGACATATGTATGTGATAAAGACAAAATGCACACGTTTCTTTGAGGAGAATAGAAGAATGAAAAGAATGACTTTTAGGTATTTGTGCAATACTGTATTTCTTGTATAAAAGGAGATCTAAGGTAATTATGGCAAAATTTTAACATTTACTTTTATCTCAGCAATGAATATGTATTTTAAATAAAATTCTGTTTTCTTTTTTGCCTTTCTGTAGGTTTCAAATGTAAATGTTTCAAGAGAAATTGGCCAGAAAAAAAGGAACAAGACAGAGATGCTCTTTCCAGTGTGGCCACCCTCAAGTCACCCCAAAGATGATGTGCGTAAAAAGGAATAAAGTTCTTTCTCTCAACACGAGTTTTAATTTCAGAAAAATAAAACAGCCTCTTACTAGTCAATTTTTTCTTTCAGAAAAAATTAGAGTGATTTAAAACTGTGTGTATATGAATTTAATTAGATAAGATAGTTTCTCCAACATTATTGAAATGCCATTACTTTATATAACCATAATGGCACAGAGAACAATAATACAGCCAAACATACATAGAACTCCCGTCTATAGAAAGCACCGTTAAGCAGGGTCTCATCTCCCTTGGTACCTACGGGACTTAGGTGGGCAGATCTGACTTCCATTTGGTCAAGGACAGAAAATCTCCACAGATTAATCACAGATGAGATGGGATCTCTAAGATTATGTGGCCCAACACTTTTGTGTCTCAGATATAAAATAGGGGAATAATACATATTCTATCAAATCCCATATTTGTCAAGGAACAACATGAGAAAATTTATGTGGAAGTCTTTTGAAGAAAGTAAAATTCCTCTTCAAATGAATGGGCTTATTGTAATTTTCTGCCTAATAACTGTCTTTATTGCTTGTTTAAATACAACACATTCAGTTATAGACATTTGGCAGACATAAAATCCTTCTTAGGAAATCTTATAGATAATAATTTATGAAGAAGTGTATTGTTTGCAGAGAAAAGATGAAAAAAAAAAACTAGAAATTTGCATATATCATGGTTTTTAACATTCAAAAATATATGCCAAGACAAAATTCTGGGGAAAAATGAGGTAAAATATTAACATTATTTATTTCAGGGTATTAAAATGATGGATGACTCTTACATATGAATTTTTGTATTTTCTAGTTTTATATGATGATCATGCATCACCAGAAGTTGTTGATATCTTGATATTATTTGGAACATAATATCACAACTACCACAAATACTTATATGCAGAGGACTATTTAAAATAGTCACTTAAGGGCTGGGGATCTAGCTCAGTTGGTAGAGTGCTTGCCTTGTAAGTACAAGGCCCTGGTTCAATCCCCAGCACCGCAAAAAAAAAAAAAAAAAATTAGTCACTTAAGTGTGTCACCATTAATAATGCCTTCACACTCCAGATAGACCACAGCTGTTCTTCACACATTTGGAAACAGAAACAGCAGAAGTGTTGCTGTGTTCTGCATTCATGCCATAAACACTTAAATGATTAATTTTAAATAGATCTATGCAGTTCATTGTGGAGTGGGGGGAAGTTCTTCTGTAAGTCACGCCACAGTATGTAGTTAGGACCATCAAATGCTACTTCTGCACTGACATTTTAGTATTAATGATTTCTTCTCCATATGAGAAGGTGTTACGATTAGGGATTTGAAAAGTTGATCTTACAGAAGTTACAGTAGAATGGCGGTTACCAGAGGCTGGAGGGAGGGAGGGGGGGATGGGGAAAGGTTGATCAGTTAGGCTTAAGAGGTGAGGCCACAGAAAACAATCATGTACTGTGCATTTCAAGAAGCTACAAGAAAGGAGTTTGAAATTTTCACCATAAAGAAATGCTAAATGTTCAAGGAGACAGATATGTTTAACCCAATGTAATACGTTACACATGTATTGAAACACCACATACTAACCCCCAAATACTAATCCCCTAATATGTATAATTTTAATGTTTTTTATGTATCAGTTAAAAAATTAAAAAGGAAAGCTCTGGGATTTCAGTAACTTAAGTCGCTCAAAAAAAATATAGTCTCCACCTGCTGGCAATCCTGTGTTAGTGGGCTGGTCTACACAGTTGAAATGAGATCCAAGCTCCAAGGGAGCCCAGAAACTCTGTCCTCACCTCTGCGCTCTTATCATTATAATAATGGCTAGGTTCATTGGGTTTGCCAGGTTTTTTCCTGGATAAGCCATGCTTTATATAATTTTATTCCTCATACTATGCATAAGTATGAATCTTTAATGAACTTGTTTTTCATAGGAGGATAACCAAGCACAGAAAGGTCACGCCACTCCCCAAGGCCACACAGTTAGCAAAGGGCAGACTGGAACATGAATGCAGAAGAAGACCACCCCTCTGCTTTTGCTGCTTCCAAATGTGTGAAGAGCAACTGCTCTATCCGGAGTGTGAAAACATTATCAATAGCAAAAATACTTAATGAGAAGCAGAGGAAAGAAAAAACAATGACTGCAAATAACGCGAGTCAGATGACCAGGGGCGACAGTGCGTTACTGGTTGCCTTGAGACCTTAGGCAGATCATGTCCCAGGGAGCCCTTCCCTTTGCTTTACATGCCTTTCCCGAAGATCAAATGAGCCCAGAGTGCGAAAGCCCTTTAACTTGCTTCCTGTTTTTCCAAATCTTATCTCTGAATTAAGTCAGATGATTAGAAATGTAAACACTTAAACTTTATCTTTTTTGTTTTCCTGCAGATATGTCATCTTCATGTTGTGACTTGCCTTGGTTTTGCACAAGATAATACGTGAATGCTTTAAATGTGCTTTTTACATATTTGGTTAAAGTATAAAGAAAATTTTCACTGCATCACCTACTGTCTGCTATTCAAGGCTTAATTTAATACATTTAATAAGTTCCAGGAAAACACTGTTTCCACAGGAAAATGTGCTCCCACTCAGCTGTCAGAAAATAAGCATAAAGCTCTCTTTGGCTCCTGCTGCCAGGAAATCGAATTTCGTGTCCAGGGGTCCATCTCTTCCCCCTGGCTCTGGTGATATTTCCTTTGGCTCTGGTGTTCCTCTCTTCTAAGGATTTACTCACCCTTCTTTGCATGTGTAAGTGACAGTGCTCCCAAACGTGAAGTTACTCCCAGTGGTGACAGCGTCCGTGATGGCAGGCGGCTCTCCACAGAAGACGAGATGACAGGCAGGTGGCGCTCGGTCCCAGCTGCCAGAAGCTGTGCATTCAATGATGGAAGGGCCCTGTAAGCTACGGAAACAAGGACGCGAGGTCACCCTTGCCATCAGTTAGTTATTTACTGCTATGGAGATGAGATAGAAGGACTTAGGACGAAGTGGAGGACACTTGAGGAGCTCTCGTATATAAAAAATGGCGTGTCTTTATATTTCATTACATGATATAAAAACAAGGGAAATCTAAACAGTCCATATGCCATTTAAAGCAACATAACCATAACCACTTGGTGCAAAGTAGAAGTTTAATGTGCTCACAGGTTGTGGTGTGGGGCACTCCACACTTCATGAACAGCAGATTACTTGAATGAAAAGTGTTGATAGGCTTATTAGAATCCAACTGGAAGGGAGACACCTGAGTAAACAGGTCATCAGAGTAACTGAGGTCAAAGGGCACTGTCCTTTCCATGAGCCTGGGCATTTGAACCCTGTTGCTCGGGAAGACTTCCAGCTCTCCTTGTTTACAAACCTCGCATCCCTGTGTCCCAGCTCATCACCTTTGCTTGTCAACATGACTCTGATTGTTTCATTCATTCTACCTCCTGTTTCCTGTTTCATTTATTCTACTTCCTGTCTCTCTTCCTGTTGACCACCTTTCTGATCACAGCCTTTCTCTATGCCTTCCACCTGAACACAATCACCAGCAATCAAATTAAACTACCATAATATTAAGAACCTAGGTCCTGGCTTTAATGGGGCCCATCTGAAATTGAAGGACCACCCAAACTGTTCTTCCTTCTCCATTTCCTGCTAACCTGTTTGTTGAGCTATTTTCCCCACCCAAGCTCCTTACCGGTCTTCATCCCACACTGAAAATGAAAGCAGAAACTGACCCCACAGCCTTGGAGTCAGCAAGGGTAGAACACTGGACTTGGAGCATATCCTTAGGTTGACACAGCCTGGTTGAATCTGCATATGTATATTTTCTGGGTTTTGTTTCTATAAATTGTAACATTTCTGTAAGATGGGAAAGGCAATTAGCTCTCTTCCCAGTTTGGGTCAAACTGTGATTAAGTTTATTTTTCTTTTTTATATAATTTTTCTCTCATTTCTGCTGCAGGTGGTGACTGAATCCAAGTAGTCAGGAACTCAGCAGCCTTGGGCCTGGGCCCTGGTAACAGAATTGGTGCCTCTCTGGTGGGACTAACCCCTACTGATGGAGTTCTTTGGAGATGACCACTCCAAGGGCTTCATCAGTAGTGAGTCAGTCCTGGAAAGAGGAAAATAAAAGTTCCCACAGGTAAGAAACTTTGTTTTGGGACTCAACTCTTGTTTCAACCAGGGTTGAATGCCCTTGTGGCCACTTTTGATAGACTGGGAAAATGAATTTTTAGGAACCTATGGGCCCAAAGTTTATTTGACACTACTCAATTCTTGTGGGCTCTGTGTGTTGACCCTCATCCTTCCTTTTACTTGTCTTCTGGGGCTTTTTAGCCAACTTAGGGTTCTTGAACCAATTTGGGTTCTTGAACTATTAGTCTGACAGAGAAATTTGACCTTGTTCTTAGTTAGTAAATAAGTATTAGTTCTTGTAGTGTGTATTCAAAATTATTGTAGTTCTGTGGTAGGTACCTAAAAAAATTCTAAACCTGTTGTCAGATAATTCTTGACATCAAATGTAAAATGATGAGCTTTCTACCAAAATGGTAATTCACCTTGGTCTGCATAAGAAGGACTCTAGTAAGCACTCTTTAAATGCAACTCTCAGAACTTAATTGCTTTACAGAAAAATTGGTTATTTTTCTTGTCTTTCAAAATTCTACCTGAGTACAAATCTTAATGTTTTAAGATGTTAGCTATTGCTTATTAAAATTAATTGAGGACTTAGGTAAGCTTAGCTTAAGAATTGCTCTTTCTAAACCTTTTTTTGTTTTATGAACATAAAAATTGTCTTTCAACGCAGACTCATAACCATCTATCACTTCCTCTCCAATGTGGGACCAGATCAGACCCAATGGATGAAACAAGTCCATTCTGGTGACGTGGGACTAAACCATTTGATGGATTATCAGAAATGTCTTCAGAGAAACTCATTCAGAGATGGGGTAAACTGTCAGAATCAAAAGAGAGTCACTTGTCAACCCTATCAAAAAATAAGATGGTCCAAGAAGTGACAGGTTTCTTATGCATGACTACCTGGCACTCAAGTCCTGCCACTAGGTGGAGCCTTATCTTCAGATATCAGATTTCAGATCTGCTTCTGAAGCCCTGGATGGAAACTACGCATCAAATCTAGCAATAAACAGCCATCCAGATGTAATGGTGCCCAGGTCTCTCAAGACTGTGGGATGGACAAGCTGGAGGAGAACTGTAATGGGGTCCTTTTAAATTGGAAGTTACAAATTGTTTTTTCATCTCCATTTCCTGCTAACCTGTTTGTCAAGCTACTTTCTCCATCATTGTCACGCTGAAAATGAAAGCTGAAACTGCCCCCAAAACTGTGGAGCCAATGAGCATTGAAAACTGGGATTGTAACATGTCCCTGTGCCAGTACAGCCTGGCTGACTCTACATACATGTATTTCCTGCTTTTTGTTCCTATAAATGACAACATTTCTGTAGGATTTGGAAGGCAGTTTAGTTGTCACCCCAGTTTTGAACGAACTGTGATTAAATTCATTTTTCCTTTGTATATTATTTCCTCTTATTTCTGATGTGGGCAGGTGACTGAATCCAGTTGGTCAGGACCCCACAGCCTTTGGACTGAGCTCCAACAACATGACCTTGGCATACTCTTTTACAACATCCTATGGAATGTTGAGTATTAGCTAAGTAAGCTTTTTTTTTTTTTTTTTTTAAATCCATCACAAAATCATTTAAACAGGTATTGTGATCTGCTTCACAATGTTTGCTTTTGTGTTTGAAGTCTGAATGTGGAAGCCATTGAACTATAACGGATCCCCAGAGTCACAGAGTAAATATTTCCCTGAGCCCTCCTATCAGATAGGACTCAGGAAGCGCACACATATGAGAATAGCCTTACATTTATAAACTATGAGTGAAATGTGCTGAGTAAATAATGGGCAACGGGGGGTTGTAGGAAGCTGGACTTTACCTGTATCCTCTCTCACAAGAATATGATGCAGTAGAAAGGTAGGTAAGCCCACTCAAACTAAATTTTCCATGGTTTATGTTTTTGGGACTGGAACACTTCACCAGTTCACACACAGGGGAAGAATGACTCCAGGAACCGCTAGCAAGACAGGACAATTCTTTCTCACCAGCCAAAGTATATCCTTTATTACACCTGAAGAAGATAAAGGAAAATTATAGAAGGTAGTTTGCTTTATTTTGCATAATTTTATCTGTACAAAAGCCTCTAAAATATTAGACATTTACACATATTGGAAACTTTCTTTTTTATCCAATGAACCAATGTTTTTAAGGTCTTTTTTTTTTTTTTTTTTTCTTTTTTCTTTCTTTTCATTCAAGGTTAACTACTGTATGTGTTCCCCAGAGGAATCTTGCTGAGTAATAAATAGAGGATAGATTCAAGAATTTGGCTAGCCTCCAGATTGTGTCATGGATTAATACCCGTAAACAGAAATGTCTTGGTTTGAGAGTTGTGTGGACTAGGTTCCTCATCCATCAGGCTTGGCATCAAAGCCCAACAGTATTCATGAGCTTGGAGTGCTTTCCTACACAGCATCGTCCTTGGGGTGCCTCAAGGGGGCGCTCTAAGCATACTAGGTTACTGCTCAGGATTTAAGGATTCTAGATGTGATGGACTTTAGGTAACTGGATTATATTTCTTCACACTCCACAGCATTCAATTAAGTCCATCTTAATTCAAAACATCCTCTGAGATTATTCCCCCCTTTCTTCCAGTATTATACCCTTACTGGCACATCAATAACTTCTACAACGTTGGTTTGATTTTAGGTACTTACTTGAATATCACTTTACTACCGTAAGTAAATGCTGATCCATCAATGCCACCATTTTCTGGAATAGCTGGTGCACCACAGGACAGAGCTGAAAGGAAGAAAATCAAGATCATGGCTTTTCTTTGTGTGTGCAAAACAATTCCGAAAGCTCAAGGGTCAGCTCTAGATTTGTTTTTGTTCTTGATGTTTGTTTTGTCACTCTTGAGCATGAGCCTAATACTTGGGTATCAAGACAAAGAAGAAAGACACAACATAATATTGGACATGCCTACATCTTACCTATCTAGGATTGCCAGGCACAATAAATATGGAAATTTGCTTGATATACCTTCACAGTATGGTCTTGGGTGATTCCATTCTCCAGACTCCAAACATGTGATTTTTGTTACTCCCAACAGCTGGTATCCTTCCTCACATGAAAATGTGACCTCAGCGCCCACTGTATGTATCTCACCAGAAGAGTGGCCATTTTCCGGATTTCCTGGAGCCTTACATTTTATAGGTTCTTGAAACAAAGTTTTTATGGAATGATAAGTAGTTTTCACACAACCATACAAAGTCTCAAAGCAAAAGAATTTCACTACAGTTAAGGCACTCATGAAAACCTGAGAGAAAGCTTTTCAAGGGAGATGCATAAAGGCCAGGGACAGGTTGGGCATTAGGTCAGAAAATACATTTAACAGGCATTTAAACAAGAATAT
Source organism: Sciurus vulgaris (assembly GCF_902686455.1). Classification (NCBI taxonomy): domain Eukaryota; kingdom Metazoa; phylum Chordata; class Mammalia; order Rodentia; family Sciuridae; genus Sciurus; species Sciurus vulgaris. The sequence goes on from NC_136476.1 coordinate 67,429,501, forward strand.
TTGGAAACAGGAATGACTAATAAAAATATATATAAGGTCTATCTGGCCAAAATGGTAGTTGTTTATTGGGGAAGTAGTCATGGTGCCAGGGCATGGCTCAGACGGCTTTGCCCCTCTCACCTCTCTCCAACTGCACACCCAGTTTGTGAAAAGCAATTGACTTGGTCTCAAGCACATGGAAAAGTTGTGTAACAGCAGATTCAAGGAAGTTCCCAGCCTCCCTTTCCAAACAGACTGTGGACCATAAGACCCTCCTATGTATAAATTAGGGGTGGGGAGGTCAGTCATCAGAGTAGGGAAGGGAAAATGGTTACAGAAAGGTTTGAGGCTAGAGTTCAGCAGTATGAGAGAATATATTACGTGAATGCTCAGAAGGGGAGGGTATATTGAGTCAATCTTCCTAAAGGTCATTTGTGCAATGTAAGTCAAGAACTTTAAATAAAACACTTTCAGAAAGTAAATGCAACTATAATACTAGATTTTGAGAAAAGCAGGGAGAGGTGAGCACAAAGATTCATGTTCAAAGATGTTTTTTAAACTATTTTTTGTAGTGGATATCATCCAGTGTTAACATACAGGGAAAAGGTAATTATGGGAAATCCATAAAGTGAATTCTAAATCAAGAATTAAAATAATATTCTCAAACTATCATGTGACTTAAAAATGTATATGATGTAATACTACACAAAATAACTAAATATGTTGCTTATAAATAGTGTACAGGAAAACACTGGAGGTATACACTAACAGTAAATATGTCTGCATGGTTAATAGACAATTTTATTCTGTCTTAGTAATTGGCATATTCCCTCAAGGAAGTTGTGGCTTTAAAATTAAGAATATTTGAAGATATTTTTTAACTTACATTTTGTTTCACTCTACACAGATATGGATTAAAACTATACCTTCTGAATCCATCATAAACTCACTGTACCAACCTCATATATTTCCTTACCATTCCCATATATCTATCTCTGCTAATGCAGTTGTTAATACCTAACTTTCTACATTAATTATATTTCTTTTTTAAAAAATATTTTTAGTTGTAGGTAGACAAAATACTTTTATTTTATTTATTATTATTTTTTTTATGTGGTGCTGAGGATTGAACTCAGTACCTCACACAAGGTAGGCAAGCGCTCTACCACTGAGCTACAGTCCCAGGTCCATTACTTATCTTTCAGTAATAAATTATAATAAGTGTCTGCAATTTGAACATAAATCTAGAGTATGTCTTTAGAACAAACCCTGTGGTGCATTGGTTTCCAAGCTCACTGTCTGATGTGTTTGCCTTTCCGTCGGTAGTGTTTAACTTTTTATTCTGTTTTAATCTTTTCTTCTGATGGCTTTGTATTTTTAAAAATTTTTAGTAGAAGTGATGCCTCTGTCTTCTATTGTGTACCAGCAGTTTCCTGAGATTTTCTTCTGGTTCCTGTATTAACTCATTTTCAATGCCATATTCCTTTGAGCAGGAAGGTTTTTTGTTTTTTTGGTTTTTTTTTTGGGTGCTGGGGATCGAACCCAGGGCCTTGTGCTTACAAGGCCCTGTACCAACAGGGCCTCTACCAACTGAGCTATCTCCCCAGCCCCAGGAAGATTTTTGAAAAGTTCCTATAGTGTTAATTTTGTTTAGTTGTACCCATCCTTTAAAGAGAAGAGATGCATTATAAATCGGGTATTTCTATAGGCAAATTTTGTGACTTGTGCTTTTTATTTTTTAATTTTTATTGGTGCATTATAATTGTACATCATAGTGGGATTCATTATGCTGTATTTGTACAGGCACATGACATAACGTGGCTTGTTCTTAAATAGTACAGGGAGAGAACAGGATGATGTATGTATAAACATCCAATATTGTCTGTTTAAGAGAAGATTTCCTAGCTTAACCAAGTTTATGATTCTATTTCTGTTGTCTGAAACTGATGTTGTGTTTTTGTGGTTACAATTGTTTACATTTCTGTGTGTGTGTGCATGTGTGTTTTACAGTGGGAAATATGGTCTCTATATCATGTATAACTCCTGGGACTTTTTCTCTGTCTCAAATTGTAGGGGACCTATTTCCAGATGATTTGAACAGTACTTTAAATTCCACTTTACTTTCTATCTTATTATGTTCTGGTAGTTACCCCTCACAGCAAATGTAGAAAGATAGGAATGGGGAGAGATGAGCCAGTACTGTCAAAGTTATAACAAGATATAGAGGCATGGTCAGGCAACAAGATGTTATTTTCTTCAGTGATAACATTTTCTGTGATTGAGGTAGAGGAAATGGTTGATGGTAAAGATGTGCTAAACCACTTTTTTGGTTCTGATTGAAGCAGAGAGGCCACTGATTATATTTCTAAACTCATTCTTCTATTCTTGAACTATGCAGATATTTCTTCAAAATCCTAGCTATATAGTTGGCTTCTGTTTTGTTTTTCAGAAACTGGGACATTGGGAGAAGCACAATACTGATTTAAAACACCTTTAATTTCTTCCTTTTTTTTTTTTTTTCCAGTGCTGAGGATTGAACCCAGTGCCTTGTGCTTATGAGGCAAGCACTCTACCAACTGAGCTATATCGCCAGCCCAACACCTTGAATTTCTACTAGTGTGTTTTTAAATTAGATTTTATCTTCTGCATCTGTCTGTATGTGCTTTGAAACTATTGTCTTATTTAAAATAACATAAATATATACTAGAATAAAAAAATTGAAATAGGCATTTCTGGTGATGCCTGTATGAGTTACCTGCACAGTTTTTACCATCTCCTGTGTATGGCGGGATACATGAGCAAACATAGGATCCATTTGTATTCAGGCACCAGGCATGCTCACTGCAGTCTGACCCAACAGCACACTCATCCACATCTGAAATAAGACAGTTGGCAAATATTCAAGTTGATTCACTTTTCTTATGTATCAAATATGTTTCCCCTTTAAAATCATTACCTATCTCAACCCATAAAACTTCATATATTTTTATAAAATTTAAGTGTAACAGTCAGACCCATATCCTGGATACACAATAAAAATGATCATTTCTTTAGTTTACAGGTAGGCAAACAGAAGAACAGGGATAGATATGGTCTTAATATTGAGGCTGATAAAAATTCAAAACATTCTTGGCACCTCTCAGGACAGCTGCTTTGTAATTATGGTTTGCCCGAGTTTACTGGGATAAAATGAAGTTAACAAAGGAATGCTCTTGGAGCCTCAGGAATTTGTGGTAGCTGTTTTTCAAAGAGCTCGAATAAACCCACATAGTAATTGCCAACGTTTATCTCACCAAGGCATGATGGCGAAATGCCATTCCAGCTTCCATTATCTGTACAGAACATCCTGGAATCACCCAACAAGTAGTAGCCGTTGTTGCACTGGTAGGTTACTGTGCTGCCAGCATGGAAGTCCTCAGCTGAATAAAAGCCATTCTCCAAGGGAGGAGGCACCCCACAGCTAATGCCTGGAACGTGACCAGAGAGCATACAACCACATTACGAGCAAAATGCTAAAAGAACATCATATTTACCTTAACCTAGTACTATAGTGGTTCAGTTGAACACAAATTTTCCGTTGCACACCAACATTGGATGGAAAGTGCTCTGGTAGTGGTAGCAGCCTGGATCCACATAGGCATCCCCACCAGGTAGCACCCAGTCTGGCACACGTAGGTGTGCAATTCATTCATTCCAAAAACAATTATGGAGGCCAGGCACAGTGGCACGCGCCTGTAATTCCAGTGAGACAGGAAGCTGAAGCAGGAGGATCGTAAGTTCAAGACCAGCTTCGGCAATTTAGTGGTGAGGCTCTAAGCAACTTAGTGAGATCCTGTCTCAAAAAACAAACAAACTTAAAAACCCAAAAACCCAAAACAAAAGATAAAAAGGACTGGAGATGGTGTCAGTGATAGAGCACTCTTGGGTTCAATCCAGTACCGCACACACACAAAAATAATAAATAATTATGAAGGTCCTACTACACTCTCTCCTACATACTGGGGTTAAAGCAGTAAACCAAAGAGATAAGACTTCTGCTTTGTGGAGCTTACTGGCTCATGAGGTAGACAGACAAGGAGATAAAAATATGCTCTGTCAGGTGGTGGTAATGGCTGCGATCCCCCACCTAGAATAGCACTCTCATTTTGTATTACCCAACCATGATTTCTTTTTCTAGCTCTTACCATTATTATTTACTATGAATAAATAAGAGTACATTTGTTTGTTTACTTTTCTGCCCCTCTCACTAGAAATGTAAACTCCATAAGGTCAGGGATTTTGTCCCAACTACTATATCTTTAGCACTTAAACAGTGCCTGGTGTGTAGTAGGCACTTTGGAGACGGCTGAAAAATTGAATGAGTGGCAATTCAGCTTAAGAGCTCTCCCTTGGGCCTCCAGCCTGCATTTTGCTCACACTGAGTTCCTGGTGCAACCTGGAGGAATTCACAAGTGGTGTCCTTGTGTGTTTAGGAGCTACTGTGAAGTATTTAGCTGTTTTTCAGCCTTCCTGAAGGGTGTTTGCATAATTCCAATATTTCTCAAGAGCCACAGCAGCGATCAACCAAGGCAGCTTACGTTCACAGTGAGGGAGTGGTTGTGTCCACTGTCCTTGATTCAGACAGTACTGCACAGGATTCCCGACCATCTGGAAGCCCGGATCACAGAACAGGCTGACTTTGGAACCTGGCTTTAAATCTACTGATGCAGTTCGTAGATGAGGTATTGATCCTTCTAAAGGTGGACAGTCTAAGGGCAGAGAACACAGGTGCAGAGCTGTTCAGCAACACAGCAACAGGGCCATCAAGTCGAAGGGTCCAAAATCCTATTTTGTACCAGTATGGAAGAGCCATTCAATTGAGGTTAGAACAAGTCACCCCAGACTCTGATTATCATCAAAGGTACTAGGAAAAACTAATTGAGTCAACAATTTTCCCTCTTTCAGCTGATGTATGCTGAATATTTTTAAAGGAACAAATGACATTTTAGTAATATTAATGAAATGTTTATGTTATCAAAAGCCATGAATCCTAGACCATTTTATGAAACTCATTTAAGTATATTTAATTTTATGAGACCATTTTGATCACTCAGAGTTTGACTATTAGTGGATGGATGCCATATTTATTGCATTTCTCCAAATTTCTCAGATAGCTGCTAGGAAATAGAGAACAAACCATCTCAAATAGGAGCACAGAACTTTGGAGGGCATTTTTTTTTAAAAAGTAAGCGTATTCCTCCGCTCGTCCTAATCTTATTTTGCCTTTGCCAAATTTACTTCCCAATTAATTTGTACTTTGTTATACAGGATATATCTCAATATTAAAGAAAATCACTTGGATGAACGTAAGGTAAAGATGAATTACCAGTTAAAGAGTAGATTGACCACTATTTGAACAGTGTGACTACTAGAGAATTCTCTAGTATCTCCTGTAGCTACTAAGCTCCAGGGTAATCAAGAGACAGCAAAGTCTCACCAGAACAGAAGATGCTCTTGGGATTGATCTTCACTTTCCCCACAATTCCTGACAAGAAATCAGGCCAGGCTAACACGTTTCCTCTACTGAGTTCCTCTGGGCAGGAATTAGCCAGGGATTTCACCTGAAAGTTTAAAAGCACATTTTTAGATAAAGACTGACTTTCCCACTGAGACAGAGTTATATTATTCAGTCCCATTAAAAACATTCACAGATTTTTAGGGGAAGAGATAAAGGGAAACAGGCTTTTGCACGGTATGATTTCAGAAGCAAGAGGAAACTTCCCTTTCCCTCTCTCCCTCCTCCACCATTCTCTCTCCAGATATTTCTCTTGCTAGGCTTGTTGTTGCCTGAGAATTTGAAGTCCTGTCTAAAGCTTTGCTGATTGTTAAGGGGTTGCAGAGTTCCCCTGCCATTCTGTCTTTGACCTCTGACAGAATTGGAGAAACTGTCTTGGAGAAATTCTGCCACTGTAGTCGTGAATAAACGTGTATCGAGCCCTAACAATACCACACATGCACATGAAGTATTTTGTTCAATACTGTCAGAACTCCACTATGTTATAGTTCTTTTTTCTTTTTTATTTTTTGTGGTGTTCAGGAATTGAACCCTGGGCCTTGTGCATGCTAGGCAAGCACTCTACCAACTGAGCTATTATGTTACAGTTCTATTTGTTGACATTTTATAGTTAAGAAAACTGAAGCTCAGAGAGGTGGAGCGATGGAGTAACACTCAAAATCATTCCAGTGACTCTGTGGCAGAACTGGGATTTGAACTAGGCTGATTGACTCCAGACAAGCTACTTATCTGTTACTCTCTACAGATGATCTTGCATAGTCCTGTGTTTCTGCAAGTTTAGTCAGAGCGATTTGAAGTATTTATTCTTTACAACTCTTTCTAGTTCTGAAATTGCAAAGTTCCACAAAATACTCATTTCCAATAAAATTTCAGAATATCACCAAGCAACTAAAAAGGATAATCACTGAAAATTACTATAAACAACTTCTGCCTAACTCAGACCATAGCCTCCAATGCTATTGGTGATCAATTCTGATAACAAAGAGCTCACAATAAGATATGTCATCATTAGGCTGTTCCCATTTTTGCTGGGTTTGTACCTTTGCATCTCATTACTGTCATACACTGAAAATGGAATTGACCTGCTGTGGAGACAGAACATAGTCCCAGAGGTTGAGCTGGCTTATGGAGCCCACAAAAGACTCGGCTGGGCTGAATCCCTCGCCTTTTATGTCTTGCTCTTGCCCAAGAACTAATGCACCACCACCTAAAGAGAAAGAGAGAAAACAGGAGCAACAGATCATTGGCTGGCCTGATGATCTATTACTCCTAAAAAGCTGACTTTAGTCCTTTGACTAAAGCATAGTCAATATAAATGTATAGTCAATATAAATGTATGAGATAAACCGATTGAATAGTTAAATTATGTAAATTTATTATGTTTTATCTGAAGGACAAATTCAAATCAAGTATATAGTAGCTTAAAAAAGTAGATGAATACAATTTAGATTATCAAGTTGAGGTTATAAATACATAACTATAAAAAGCATTAAAATATAAAATGCATAAATAATATATACATATGCATGTAATATTTCATGTCAACCAGATTCGGCTTACTTTCTTCTAAGAAATTAGCTTTCCTGGCTGGCTATTAGTGGCTGTACTTCATTTTTCTTATACCTTAGGCTACAATGCTATGAATTCAATTACCAATTCTAGGGAACTTTCCAAAGTTGCCAGGGGCCTCCTAATTACGAAATCCAAAGGCAGTTAAATAATTAAATGGTCAACAGAAACAAATGATACAGAGAAGTTATATTTCTATTGACCATTTAATTCCATTAAACTCCCCCTTGCTGTCCTCAATGCTCTGTTTGCTCCACCAGACCTACCCGCCACCTGCCTCTACTCAGTTTTGTGTCTCAAAGGTGGTCCCCTGTGAGCTGTATCCCCGGGCTTCCTTGTTCTCTGGTTTCTGTCTGTGGCTGGCCAATGGAAAGACCAGTTTGAGACGAGAGAGTGGGGTGAAAGACGAGTTTAATCTCCTGGATCCCCTCCTACCAGGCAAACCATTGGGAGTGGCTGCTTCTTTCCATCTGGTGTCATTGCTCCTGCCAATGGTTGATTCTTCTCCGTCACTACAGGTTGGCCTAAATTCTAGCAACAGATCCTATCCCTTGTCCCTTCAGGCCCATACCTTGCAACTTTCCTTTGTGCTAATCATGGGTATATTCCTCGTGTATTTGGGTTCTCTTAACTCTGCCCACACCTTTGAAAACAGTCCTTTCTATATTCTCTTCAGCTACCTCCTTTTGTGTACCCCTATTTCCTGCCAGGAGCCTGACAGATGGGGCCTGGCTTCCATGGGAGCATCTCTCCTGGTTTTCCTACAGTCTCTGCAAAGTCTCAGCTTCCTTTCTCTGCCTGTCTCTTAGAAACTGATGTATACAGGATTCTATCTGGTGGCTTGCTTTCTTCTTTCAGCTATTCTGCCTGTTTGACCTCACACGCCTGCCAATCATTGTTTATGGATTCCTCCTTTGTGATTTCCCAGCCTACATTTAAAAAATAATATTAATAATTGAAAAATTAATACAAACCCAGAAGGGAATTTGGAAAAGAAATTGTAAAGAATTCTTCTCACTCAGATGTAATCATCCAATAGTTCTGAATATTTTCTTTTTATTTTTTTTTTAGTATATGTGAAAATAGGTGGGTGTGAGAGGTCTTCAATCAAAACACACAACTCAGGATCATCCATATATGATGTATGAATCCTAATTTTCTTCTCAAATATGTTCTCATTTCATGAGTTTCAATTGCTTTGCTATTTCATATGAATGTACAAAAATCTACTTGATTAATTAAATAATAATTTGCTTAATTAATTCAATAGTTACTTACTACTGGATAGTGGAGTTGTTCCCAAGTTTGGTATGAAAATAACACTGAGGTAAACATATTGACCCATAAACATATATTCAGATGCTTGATCATTTCTTTTAGATTGATTCCCTGTAGTTGAATTGATGGTTGCATGCAAAGTATTTCTAAGACTTTTGATGTACATTTCTAAATTACTTCTCAGAAAGGCCATATTAATTTTCATGCCTGCCCTCACTCTACCCAAATGCCCACCATGTTGAATCCTTACTAATTGTATTGTCACTAAAAACAACTTTCCCAATTTGATACAAACTGGTATCAGACTTATAATTTTAGCTACATGTATCTCTGTGACACGAAACCCAACAGAGACCTCAAAATTGATATGTCTTAAACCAGATGCAGAGTCATTCCCCATCTCCTTTGCCTAGAATTTTTATCTTAGTTAACAGACTCTTCCATAAACCTGGGCACCCAATTGAAGGCAGTCCGTTATTGCTATGTACTGAATTTTGTCCTCCCTCCAATGTTTATATTGAAGCCCTACCCCCACTGTGATAGTATTTAGGATGCAATTAGCTTTAGATGAGATTGTGAGAAGGGGATCTTATGACAGAATTAGTGCCCTGATAGAAGGGACACCAGAAAACTTGCTCTCTTTCCCTGCCATGTGGGGACACAGTGAGAAGGTAGCTATGGATTAGCCTGGAAGACAACCCCCACCAGAAACACACCATGCTGGCACTCTGATCTCAGGCCTGCGGCTTTCAAAACTGTGAGAAAGTCAAGTTGTTATTTCAGCTACCATGGCATTTGTCAATGGCAACCTGAGCAGATTAAGACAGCCTCAAGAACTGTCAACTGGAGGTCTGCAATGACAGATTTGAAATCATCTCCGCCATCCTTCCTGCTGTGCTCAGACAACCATCTCCTCAGGTGGCTGCTAGTTCTATTTTCCTGTTTTTCAGTCTACTTTTCAATCTTCCATCAGGGCTTAATTTTTTAAAAAAGAAATAAAAGCTATTTTTTTTAACTATAGAAGAAATGTGTGTCTGTCATGAACATCGCTTGAAAGAATAAAAAAGAAAATAAAAATCACCTGTGATCTCACCTCCCAGAGAAGAGACAATTGAAAACAAGAACATATTATACTAAACACAAACAGAAACCACCACCTCACTTCACCTGCTACTTCCTGTCTCCTAATTTACTGAAGGAGAAAGTGTGCATTCATTGAGGGACATAAACAAGCTCTTTACAGCCTATTCTTAGGCTACGTTTCAGTTCCTTTCTCCTCCATATCTTCCTTTCCTTCTTCTATATAAACCCTGTGCACCAGCTCTAGGGAATAACCACTTTCTTCCTCATACAAAACTCCATTGTGCTCTCTGTCTCTGTGCAGGGGTCTTTCTATCCGAGTCGCCTCTTCCCATCTTCCTGCCCAGTCACCTCTGACTCATCCTCCTGACACTGGGTAGCTGAATCCAGCAGAAGCTTATGAGGCTACTAATAGTGTGCTGTCTACAACACCAGACACTGAACTCACACAGTCGCAGAAGCAGAGCTGAGAATTGTATTGCCCCTGGGAGATTATAATTCTAAGAGAAAATACATAAGCACTCTCCAGTTTAGTGTGGTTAATGCAATAGTGCAAAGTGTACAAATAGGAGAACCAAAAGAAAGGGTTCTGTGAGGAAAGCAGAGCTCAGGGAAGGCTTTCAGACTTGGATCTTTGTGTGTATGTGTGTGTGTGTGTGTGTGTGTGTGTGTGTGTGTGTGTGTGTGTGTTGAACTTAGGGGCACTTGACCCCATCCCCAGCTCTATTTTGTATTTTATTAAAAGACAGGGTCTCACTGAGTTGCTTAGTGCCTCTTTTTTGCTGAGGCTGACTTTGAACTCGTGATCCTCCTGCCTCAACCTCCCAAGCTGTTGATATTATAGGCATGCACCACTGCATCTGGTAGACTTGGATGTTGATGAGTGAGTAAGAGTAATCTCATACTGAATGAAGATATGAAGAATATTTGGGTAAAGTAGTGAGCAAAATCCAAGAAGGAATAAAGTAACATGGTGAGTCTGAGAGATACTGAGGATGTTCATTCACAGTCCTTGGTCTCTCCAGCACATTTGTGTGCTTTAGTTTCCAGTGGTCCCTGACCTGCTGCATCCATGGATACGTACCAGCATTTTGGCTAATTTAAGCCAAAAAGGTAGAGGGGGAACGAAAAGGCACAACTATCTGTCAGAGGAGTTAGATTCTAGAAATACAGTTCAACTTTCACGAACCTCTGTTTTCTTCATCTCTAACATGGTAATAACTACACCCTTAATCAAAGTCACAGGATCGTCATGACAACCTATTGAACAAATTTGTCTAACAGGATTATTTGTTTTAAAAGGTAAATAGGCATAAGTGGTATTACAAGAAAGTTTTGACTTTAATATTGACTTCCTGTTCAAATATATTTTTACAAAGATGCAGATGTCAATAGAATGATGTATTTTTAATTTATAGAGAGTGCTTTCACTATAATCACATTAAATATTGCCCTAATCTTGGAATCACATGATTTTCAAAAGCTGCTTCTATATCGATTTCTTAATACCCCTACCCTGTGATGTCATGTCTGATGTTTTCAGTTGGTCTCTGATCCCCTTTTCCTAGCTTCCAAATTGATCTTTCCAATCCATTTCTTTACAAATCATCTCTGCTACCTAAATTCAGCAAACCTTGTGAGCTATCTTCTCTCTCACCTCGTCAGGACAAGATGCACATGTTCCCATCTACAGCCAGAGCTTCACTCTGGGGCTGTGATTTCTGCAGCCTCAGCACTCAGTGACCCCTGTTGACAGGATGGGTTCTTGACAGATGCTCAGTGTGTGTGGATATGCCTAAGCTTCAACTATCTCCTTAACTACTCTAGGGTCATTGAAGGGAGAGCTGCTTTCTCCCTTGTATTCCATTTGTTCCATGTTTGTCTCCCAGGGGAGGAGCAGCAAATGCTTTTTATTATGTTTGATATGAGTGACCTCCCTCCACTGGGGGGTCGTTTGTCCTCTGGCTAGAGACCTCTTTGTTGCTGAGGGGCTTTCCCACATGCCCTCTTGCTTCATTCTGACCATTCCAGGAACTACCTGAGCTGCCCTTCCTTCCATTTACTGCAGCCATCTGCAATTTTGACTTCCCATTGACTTTGACATGGAAATCTCAATCCTTTACCTGCCCTACAAGACTTTACGTGATTTCACCATAACCTCCTGCTCTAACCTCCCACTCCTCCTTCTTTTCAGTCTGCATTCCAGATGTATCCATTCTTCTTTTAGGTCTTTCATTATTTAATGGCTGTTCTAGCCTGAATAATCAAGGAGTAGTGAGTCAATAAGAGAGAGAACTGTGGATCTTTGTCCGGAATCAAGGGCAACACAGCTAGCAAACTTGGTTTTCATTTAAGCATCACCAGCCACCTCTATAGTCTAACAGAATTCTATTCATTTTGCTAAGACATACCAGGTATCGCTGTGCCAACAGAGAGGCCAGTACCACTATCAGATAGTTTCCCATCAATATAGACTTTCCAGGCTCCACCAGCACTTGTCCAAGTGATTGCAATGTGATGCCAACTGCCGTCATTCACTGAGGGACAGTTTGTTATCTTTTCCTTGTCATTCACATAAAGAACCCAGCTGTGGAAAGAAAGATTCCAGGGAATACAGTCATTACTCATATGTTGCAATCCTTTCTGTGGGGCCATTTTCCTTTTTCTTTGTGGGTAAAGTACTTTGTATAAAATCATTAGTCCTTTTTGTCCATTTGGTCATATTCCATAGAGGCAGATTTGATTTACTAATTACACTTCATTGTAGCTCTTGGAAATTTTGTTTCTTAAACACTGAGGGGTAGGAAAAAGTCCAAGAACATCATCCAGTTTGAGACAACTGACCATCTGGCTATTTTGGAGAAAGAGTCAAGAATGGAAGGAGTAAAAGTTGTTCAAATGCTAGACAGATGTCCTTCTGCTAGAATGTATGTTCCCTAAGACCAAGAATACCTTTCAGGTGTTTTAGAGAAAGTAAGCTATCACTGCTGCTATGGTTTGAATATTTGTGTTCTCTCACAATTTATTTGTTGAAAACTGATCACCAATGTGATGGTATTAGTGGGTGGGAACAAAAAGAGGTACTTATGTCATGTGGACAGGGACTTTATCAATGTCCTGCCCTGAAAAAAGAGGCCCAAAAGAACCTTCTTGCTGCTTCACCATCTGAGGACACAGCAAGAAGATGAGTCAGAAAGTGAGTTCTCACCAGTCCGATTCTGCCAGTGTCTTGCTTTTGGACTTCCCAGCCTCCAGAACTGTGAGATACACTGCTGTTGCTAATGAACCACCCCAATTCTGAAACTATGATATTTCATCATATGGGTGAAAATGGATTAAGACAGTTGCCAAAGTAGTCACATGGTAGGCCAAGTCCATCAATCTAAGGAAAAGAATATTTGGAGCCAAACAAGGGTGGCCAACTGAAAGAGGTTTCCAACAATTGCATCACTCAGGGATATTACGAAGATAATCAACAGTTTAAAGTGAAACAATTTCAAAACCAAGTAGAGAAAAATGATTAGGGAAAGTTGATAAGGAAGATAAAAAAAAAAAAAATCACTGAATAGCTCTTCCAGAATCTTCCCAAACCCTATTCAAAGATGTTTATGAAAAAGAATGTTTTCACAATATTAATTACTTTCTGCATTTTCCATTTTCCTCACCTTTTCAAGTAAACAACAAATTCTCTTTTTATGTACATTTTGCCTCAAGGGAGAGTTTTTGCAAATTCCTTGATTTCTTTTTCTTTTTTTTGAAAGCCCAAATTCCATAAGAAGAATAGTACCTGAGGATGGGGAGATTTCCACCAGAGTAGTGGGACTCTCTGAATTGAAGAAAGGACTGAGAGCTCAGTGGGTCTCTGGGGTCTGCAAACTGCTCATTAGATAGCCAACGATATGGGTATATCAGAGGGAAATGCCAAGTGGTGTGCCACAGTCTGTCCAGATTGAAGGCTGGACTTGTAGCCTTGCTAAGGACTGGGGAAAAGAGTGGTCCTAGAGGGCCTGCAGAAGCTGAGCCAGTGGACAGCTCAGCAAGAAGTAGTATCAACAGACGACCAATGGGGAGGTCCTGCCTGGGTCTGTGGCTCTTCAGCAAAACTCTGAGCATAACTGAAGTGACTTACCTGACAAAGCAGAGGGAGGGGACCCTAGAGTTGAAATTAATTGGTCCTGAAGAAATAAAGAAGTATCACCTTGTGCTGAGCTTGTGAATTGGTTCATAATGCACCCATCTCTCATGGGTCAATAATGTCACTGAAGTCCCTGAACCTTGGGAGATCCTGCCATGTAAAGAACTCTTCGAGTCTGGGTTTGAGACTTAGCTCTGCCCCTCTCTGGGTGTGGGATTTGGGCCGAATCATTTTGTCTTTCTGAAATTTTGTTTTACAATCTATAAAAAGGGCACTGATTTCTCAAGTCATTGTGAAAAGCAAATGAAGCATACATATGAAAATACTTAGTGAACAGCCAAACACAATGCAGGTGTGAAGAGTTATCCCTCAAATTTTGCCTTCTTGCAGAATCTGTTCAGATGTTCTACTTGATTATTGTCACCCTGCTGTCCTGATGCAGCACCTGACTCTTCCTGTTTCCCCAGCCACCACCTCCAATGTCACTTCTGAACTGTCAGGTGCCAGGATGGGGTCCTGAGTACATGCATCCTTACTCTCCTGCTTACCCATTGTAGTCGGTCAGGAGGAAGGTATTGTCACTGTCATCTAGTGCATAGGAGATCGGTGTTCCATAGTTGACTGTGTCAGATGATTTCATCCAGAATGCGCAGGTTATAGCATGGAGAGTAGGAAGCACACCATCGAGTATGACGTACCCATAGATGCCAGAAACTTCAAAATCCAGATTGAAACCTGTAGGCTGTTCTGGAACAAATAAGAAAGTGCAGATTTGGCACCTGTGAGGCATTTCCAGTAGTCTAATGTAAGCAGCAGGCAAGCAGTGCTATTGCCCAAGAAACTCATTTTCAGTAAATACGATTACTTGAGAAGTAGTTTAAAATTACATCTAGATTATTTACAAAATAATATTTTGTAATATTTACAAGGCACATCCTTTTAAATAAGATAACCAGTGCACATTTAAGATTGGAACAGCTCTCAATCGTGAAAGAAAGCAGAGAAATACAGTCACTGGCAGGGGAGATGGAATTGGAGTGTTATCAAAGCCAAGAGATACCAAAGAATGTTTGTGTTCAGAGGAGAATGACTCAGTGGAGAGGAGGTGATTGATGTCGCAGGAAGGAAGCAGGGAGTAACTGCAAGGGCAATCTCCTGCCCTGTGCAGAGCTCTGGTTTTTCTCTATTTCATGGGCTATTCTGCAAAACCTACTCAATAAAACCAAAGTCCTACAGCTAAAAGACACCCATCTCCTGAGAAAGCAGTTTAGCATTGGTCTATTTTGATTCTCAAACATGTCCACAGGCTCACACCTCTAAAGTCAAATGGCCTATTGAAGTGCACTTTCCAGAGACACAGAAGAGTTCTGCTAAATTCAGCTGGCTCTACTTCCCCCTTCCATTTCTAAGCTCCAATGTCCTCATCTGTCCCATGGGCATCTTAATCATAGTACCTAGTTAATTGGAGGGATGTGAAGATGAAACAAATATAAAGTTTTTGGCATGTAGGCAGTACATGTTATAGGCAAAAATTGGTATTGTTATTATATTGCTATTTTTAGCATTATTATTGATAACATAGAGTTCATATATACCTGTTTCACACCTTCTGCCTGAAAATCCCGGGGGGCATTTACAACTGTATGAGTTTAATCCATCCACACAGGTGGCCTGATTTCTACATGGGTTAGACTGACATTCATTGATGTTCAGTTCACAGTGTGGCCCCATGAAGCCTGCAGCACACTGGCACCTGAAAGAAAATGAAAAGTTGTAACAACTGCAACAGTTGCAGAAAAACATCAGAAGGAGTCTCCCGTTCATGATCAACCTGTCTCAAAAGACTTTGAAAATGGAAATGCTGAAACATGTTCTCACTTCCAAACAGTGCTTGGTTAGTTGGTTTTTCCAGATCATCTGATTAAAACCTGTTTGGGATGACAAGTACTAGGAAGGTCAAGGTGGCAAAAATAAAGCAGAAAGTAGTGCCAGTCTAGGTAGAATATTATTTCATACTATTAGTTTTCTCCTATAGATGTTCTTGGAAAAGTATAAAAAGTTCTAGTGTTGTTTTAAAGCCTTTCCATATATTAAGCTAATCTTTCTAGCAATGAGGAATACTAGAGTTATTCATATTTTACATATGAGTTAACTGTGGCTACAGAGGTTAAGTAATTTGTCCAAGTCCTCTTGTTTTTTGAATCTTGTTCTTAGTTTCTGTGGAATGCAGGAAATCATTTAAACCCACCAGAATGGAAAATATATCTGATGATGACAAATGCTGACAAGGTTGTCATGAAGTAGGGAACCTCATATAGTGAGCACAGTGACAATTCGACAATGCCAAAAGAAGTCAAGTTTCCTGGATCCTGTATATTCATTTCTTGTCATCTCTTCTGGGAGGTTAATGCATAGAACCTGTGTAATACATGCTCATAGACACACCATTCTAAATGTCTATGAAGAGGAGAATCAGAAAGCAAATCACGATGTAGCAGAAGAATTGCAGTAGCTGGAACAAATTAACTAAAGGCAGAATGGATCTACCCTGACAATACTTGGAAACAACTTTGAGTGAAAAAGAAATTAGAAGAGGATACTACTTATGTAACATGTAAAGCTATTCTATGTATTGCTTACAGAGTCATATATGTAACAAAACATAAATCCTGAATGGGAAGATACATACCAACTTCAGGGCCATGGTTACCAGGACCATGGACGGAGAACACGTGTTTGTGGAGGTGAACACATGTATATATATATGCATGTTAGAGGGAATCCAACCTGACCTTAAGAACTTCTTTCTTCAAAGGATGTGGCTCAAATATAGCCAAAAACTAAGGTCTGATAATCACAGTGGTGAGCACATGACTTTCATTATTCTTCATAATTTTCGGTATGACTGAAGTATTTTGTAATTAAAGAGGCTGTAGCTCTGGCATTTTCATAGGGACACCTCTCTGATATTGATGTAAAGATGACTAATATGAATAAATAGTATTTGGGGAGTTTATAGGGATATCTCAGTTGGAATTGGGGGAATCTTTTCTGGGTTTCTGCACTTGATGATAAATCTTTTTTGGCTAGAATCCCACTTTGATCTATCCATGTTTGATACAATCATACCATTATCACATTCGTTTTGTCAATAACCCATATTCCTTCTGAATTGGGAGAGTTTCTTTTCTCCTTTCCTCTTGTTAAGATTTAAATGAATTTGATATTCATCCATTGTTTGAACCTTGGAGAGAATTTGGACCTGTGGCTCATCAAAAAGTGCCCAATGCCAGAAAATGCAAAGCACCCAGGAGAAGACAATGCTACCTGGATGAGACCTCATGGAAGCCTCGTGGGCAGAATTTCCTCCCTGTTTCTTTTGCATAGTACTATTGGTCATTTATGAGTGGATGATAATTGGTGGGGGCTGAACTGGAAGGGGACTTTAAAATGACACAATTGAGGTAGACATATTTCTTCTTTTAACTCTTGTAAATGTATAGAACCAGCCGCCTCTTTGCAAGCAAGAGCCCTGTCTTTTGTACTGCAGAAGTGCTGTCTTCTGAAATTCCCTGCAAGGGGTGGGGGAAGGAATCAGGCAGTCTTGATTAAGATGATGGGGGTTTGGTTTTCAAACTGTGATCTACTGGTACCCTAAGAGCTGCCTCAGGAAGACAAAGTCTTTCACTCAAACTTTACTATTTTCAACCCCTAAAACTTATCTTTTATTACTTTGTTCAGACTCATATTAGATTTCTTTTGAATCATGTTTCTAAACTACTTGCTTGAAAAATCATGGACATAAGATATAGATGGACACCAAAAAGTATGATCTCAAACTCCATTTTGATTTTACCTAGTGTAAAAAATTCAGCTAAAACATAAAGCATTTGAAAAAGTTTAGGTTTTGTCTAGTGCTATCGTATAGTGAGATTCTACTTCCTTTCATTTTTTTTATGACTTTATAGGCATGGAGCAGGGGTTCCCAAACCTAGCTATGCATTGGAATAAATGGGAAATGTAAAATATAAATGGTTACACATTTTAAACTTAGAGGGTCACCCCTGGATTTAGTATAGCTTGTCCTCAGGTGGTGGGAAGATTCTACTGTGGCCTATCCTTGACCCGGATTTCAGAATGGCTGACTTGGAATTCACAGTCATACTCCATAAAGACTACAGAATGATCAATTAGTAAAGAGAATAAACAATAAAGAGTCCAGACTTGGCCTTTTACCTGAAGCTATTAGCTCCATCCTTACAAGTGGCTCCATTCTGGCATGGCTGACTGAGACACTCATCGATGTTTTTTTCACACCGGGTTCCCAAAAATCCAGGTGGGCATTTGCACAAGAATCTCCCAACTTGGTCTTCACAGGCTGCATTATTTAAGCATGGGCTTGACTGGCATTCATTGACTTCTGTCTCACAGTGCACGCCTGGCGATGCATGAGGAAGAGAAAGAGCCCAGATAGTTAACTCCCTGGGAAAACTGGGATCACCCTGTTACCTTTTTGGAGGATCCACTTCTGAAGGACTAAAATGGAGGCCACAGAGCCACTGGCCAATCATTGATTCAGGATCTATTCTGTCATAAACTCTGGCTTTTGTAAGTCATTTTAGGACTGTGGATTTTTGACAATTTTCTCTTTTTATCTCCTTCTGAAACTAAGATTAGTGATGAACATTCGATTGAGATAATGTCAAAAAATAAAATTAATAAATTTAGTCCAAAAAATTGTTTCTTTGACCTTGTCTCTGTCCTTCCATGGCCATTTTCTTTCCTGGACTTCTTCCTCATCAATTAAGTATATATGTATTTAACTATATTATCTTATGTCCATTTGTGATATCCATTTGCAAACTATTATTTTGCATACTTTACTGTCCATTTGTAAATATTTATATGATATATCTCCAGTTTCCTCTTGAAAGCTTGTCTTAGTATAGACACACACACACACACACACACACACACACAGGAACATATTTCTTTTTTCTCAACTGTTTGAGAGTAAATTATAAACTTGATTTAGTATTTCCTCAAAAGTGAGGACTTTGTCTTACATTATTACAGTGCACTCATAAAATTTGAAAATAACTTGTATATACTGTGTTAATAAATGCACTAATTTTTATAGTTTACAGGATCTTATGATAATAGAGGAAGAGTGGGAACATCTTACCTATATAGCCTTTTGCACAGGTGCAGCGATAGCCAGCCAAGCCATCAATGCAGGTTCCTTTATTTAAACAAGGATTGGAGCTACACTCATTTATATTTTCTTCACATAGTTGGCCTGCAAAAAATGATAGAATCTTTAAGCTGGGAAAAACGTGAAAGGACATCGAGACCAATAGTTTTCAAGCAAGTTGGTCAGGTACGAGAATTGAGCAAGTGGAAATCATTGCTAAAAACTTGTAAAAAATTTTTTTGCTGTTTGCCAAGTATGTTGAAATAGAAACAAACATGTTCCGTATGAGGATGAGGAAGACAACAACCAGAATATCTGATCACATTTTAAGTTACAAAGAGAAGTGTAATGCTGTTTATTTTTTTTTTTTCTCATGTTACTTGTTTGCTAGTTGTTCACACTTTGTTGAATTCATTCCTTTTATAGTTAAGAAGTGACAGTTGCAAAGTTGGCAAAAAAATAATGGGAGAAATATATCAAATAAAGAAAATAATTTGTTTTGTCCTGCAAGTTGGCAAAACAACAAACTCTTGTGCAGCTGTCCCATGTTCTTATATAAATGTAATATGAGAACAACAGATATAATTCAAACCCTTTATTTTACACACCCAATGAGGTTTGTGACATTACCAAGGATAGGTACAGAAATGAACCTAGATTCATGAATCTTCAAGTTCAAAACTTTGGTCTGAGGAATTTAGGATGCTTAATGTTATAACGTGGAATTATATAGCACAAATCTAATTATTTATGTATCTTATAACATGAAAATGTGTTAAAAGAAAATTTCACCAATAAAAGTCAGTTTTTTTTAAAGGCGGCTGCTCCATGTTCTTTTGTTTTATTTGTAGGTGGACACAATACCTTTATTTATTTTTATGTGGTGCTGAGGATGGAACCCAGGGCCTCACGCATGCTAGGTGAGCACTCTACCACTGGGCCACAACCCCAGCCCCAAAAGTCAGTTTTTGAGAATAGTAAATCTAACAAAATCTGTACATTCATGATGCATGAATTTTAAAATTTAAAAAAATTTCACAGTAAATCCACACAACAAATTCAATGTTTAGTATGTAGCACATACATTTAAAGTCTAGTTTTATATATGTATTAGAAGATTGAGTCTATTTGTCTTATATTATGTGTCTGCACTTTGGCCACAAGTTTTTTTCTTTTTTCTTTTTCCTTTTTTTTTTTTTTTTTTTTTTTTTGTTAATAAGGATTCAACCCTAGGGGTCACTAACCTGAGATTTGGAATTTTAGGTAAAGAAATATGTAACAGAGTTGCATCTTTTCCTACCATATGCTGACATGAAATCATGTGGACAGGGCACAGAGAGCAGGAGGGAGCACAGGAATGAAAAGGTGCATGAAATTCAAATAGAGAAAATAGATGAGTTGGTAAAAATTACTACCATAAATTAGGATGTTAAATATTTTCACTTCTTCATAAAATTTGTTTTTCAATCATAAAGTTATTAGAATCCAGTTTCTTTGAAATGTTTTAAGAATTTTACTGAATGTAATAAAATATAGAAAATTACATGTCCCCCTTAATTAAAATGTGTAGTTGTTCACACTTTGTTGAATTCTACAAAAATCTCAACAAGATATGTTTTTAGTATGATAATAATTTTATGAGTAAGGTAGAGTGTGAGAGGATTAGATTATCTCAGTGTATTCCATAACAATATTAGAAGGTTGTTACTAATAAGATAGCAAACCATATTCTATTTTATGAGACTATATTATTGATATTATAATAATTTTAATGTGATTGAACAGGGAATTGACAGTAAGGTCAATGTCTCTGAACTATTTTGGGGGAGAGCATTGGAAGCTTCAACTCTGACTTAACTAAGATACATGCATTAAACATATGCATTCCATAAGACTGGGATCCTAATTTGAATAAGAATATGTATAAATATGTATAAATTCATCAAACTAGATTCTACTGTCATGTATAGCTAAAAAGAATAAAACAAAAAAAATGCATTAATTTAAGTTAAAAGGAGAGATGAATTGGTTCATAATAATGCAAGTGCCCAAAGTCCAGACAGAAATAATTCTATCCACACATACTCAAATATGCACACAGATACGACACCCAGAAATAACACATACTACATAAATTCAGTAAAGTGCTAGAGAAGGATCTGCTACATAATTCCTTTCATTTCCTGACTTATATCTTTACATATGAAAAACAGATTAAGAGAAGTTAAGCAACTCATTCAAGGTTATCCATCTAGTTCACAAAGATGGGACTAGGTCTGCCTGTTTTATAAACCCTAAACAATTCCAGACTGTCAAATTGATATCTTACTCTCCTCATATAACAGCATAATGAAAACACTTTCCCATTATATATCAAGAAAAGAAAATGTTCCTCTTCAATATATTTATACCTTCTTAATATATTTGAATAATACATTTTAAATTTACCTCAGTGATGAAATCTTCATGATTCCAAGGTTTATGCTGTAAAAAAAAAAAAGGACATTTCTCTTACCTGTGTAACCTGATGGACACTCACAGATGAATTCCCCAACTTGGTCTTTACAAATTCCACTGTTTTGGCAAGGGAGTGAGCTGCATTCATCAATGTCTGTTTCACATTTTAAACCTAAAATGCAAACCAAATGCTGAAGGACAACCAAGGAGAGGGATTAGCAGAAACAGAACCATGATCATTTAAAGGTTTCTGTCTCAATAATCTAAATTTATGGGGCCGGGGGATAGAAAGGGCTGCCATCCAGTGAAGTATTCAAGGGAAGCACTACCTCTCTCAACATGTTTAAGTTACCTGGTACATAGTAGATAGCAAAAGATCTTGAATCAGAAGTGGGTTGAGGGAGGGGAGGAGGGAAGCTTGAAATATAATCCAGAGTCAGGATTTATGTTAATTCCAAAGTGAAAAATATGAAGTCCTATGTACTTGCTACCAAGGTCACCTGGCTGAGGGGCGGAGATGGAGCTAAATCCTGCCAGACCTCAGCTCACATGCCAGGTGCTCTGGAGTGGGCTGCATCTTCCCATAGGGTGCACACAGGCTCTCTATGGGCTAGCTCTTCCTCTATTCCTAGGGTCTCAAAATGTGGACCACTAGCATCAGCACTACCTGGGAATGTAACAGAAATGCAAATTCTCAAGCTGTGTCCCAGACTTACTGAACCAGAAATTCTGGGACCACTGGAAACTCTTGAGTTTAGCTACCTAGATTTTAACAAGCCTTCTAGATGATTCTGGTGCACATTAATATTTAAGAACCAGCTCTCTCGATCACCACTTATCTACAAAAGTCTCAACAAGATCTATTCTTTCCTATGGAACATGAGGTCCAAAATATTTTTTTCTTGGTACTGGAGATTGAAACCAGGGGTTCTTCACCACTGAGCTATACCTTCAGCCCTCTTTTATTTTGAGACAGGATCTCACTAAGTTGCCCAGGCTGGTCTGGAACTTTTGATCCTCCTACCTCAGCCTCCTGGGTCCCTGGGATTACCTGGGATTACAGGTATGCATCACCATACCAGACTAGGCCAACAATTTTTTTTTAAATTTATTTTTATTGTAAACAAATGGGATATACGTTGTTTTTGTTTGTACATGGAGTAACAGCGTACCATTTGCATAATCATACATTTACATAGGGTAAAGATGTTTGATTCATTCTGTTATTTTTTCCTTCCCCTCACCCCTCCCACCCCTCTTTTCCCTCTATACAGTCCCTCCTTCCTCCATTCTTGCCCCCCCTCCCACTCCCCATTATGTGTCATCATCCGCTTATCAGTGAGATCATTCATCCTTTGGGTTTTTGAGATTGGCTTATCTCACTTAGCATGATATTCTCCAATTTCATCCATTTGCCTGCAAATGCCATGATTTTATCATTCTTTATAGCTCAGTAATATTCCATTGTATATATATACCACAGTTTCTTTATCCATTCATCAATTGAAGGACATCTAGGTTGGTTCCACAATCTGGCTACTGTGAATTGAGTAGCTATGAACATTGATGTGCAGGCCAACAATTTTTATACTGCCCCCCCTGAAGCCTGCTGTAATAAGTAGAATGCCAATATTTTTGCTAGCTCTTGGCTCTATTTTGTTTTCCAACTTTGCTTTGCTATTGTGTGGTGAATCCTTTTACTTAAACACCATGTTTCTCATTAAAAATTTTTAATTTTTTTAAATGCAGAAAACTCTCTCAATAAAACAGAATTATTTTAAATTATTTGTTATTTTAAGATCTAATTCCTTCCCCCTTAAATAGTATCTTTCTGGACTCAGATATAATTTGAACCAAAATGTAAGAAAAAATAATTCTTATAGAATTTCTACATAATCAAGTCCAAAGCCATATTGTTTTTCTAAGCACAGCTTCCAGAAAGATAGAAGCAAAGCAACAAATCATGGTCATCTACAAGACCTTCTAGCATTAGAGAGCAATACATGACACTAGGGTTTATTTGAAACTAATTATGCTGGGCAATCTGTTCTATGTTGTGTCATGCATTTAATTTGTGTTAGAATGACACCTTGGACATAGCCTCTGGAATGGTGTTCCAATTTAAATTGTGAGTTATGATGTGCATTTGTCATTGAGAAGATAATTCCTTATTCTTCTTCCAAAGTGTACAAAGAAAACTAATTTGTGGGGTATATTTACTTTGGATACCTATTGGTTTATCTCATTTGGCCAAAGTTTTTTGTACTGATAGGTCTGATGTATCTTACACAATATTTAATATTCCAAAGTTTGATTCTCTATAACTCAATGATTTCACATAAAATATATTAATATTTGTGTTCTTTTACATTACCTGTGTACCCAGGTGGACAGAGACAAACATAACCATGCCCAAGTTGTTGGCAGGTTCCGCCATTGTGACAAGGTTTTAGGAAGCATTCGTGGAAAACCTACCAAATGGAAAAGAAATCTATCAGAGACAAAATGTTCTCTTTGATCATTTCAGAGCAATCCTAACTAGGGAATCAGAAGGTTGCAATACAGATGACTGGTTCCTACATTCAGGTGAGTTCACTCAAGCTAGTTGGACAGCTCCTTGAATAATTGTGGTGTAAAGGCATAAAGAATATTTTTATTCTTTTTTTAAAATTTTTTTGTTTTTTTTTTTTGGTACCAGGAATTTAACTCAGGGGCACTTAATCACTGAGCCACATTGCCAGTCCTTTTTTGTATTTTATTTAGAGACTGGGTCTCACTGAAATGCCTAGGGTCTTGTTAAGTTGCTGAGGCTGGCTTTGAACTCTTGATCTTCCTGCCTCAGCCTCCTGAGCTGCTGGGATTACAGGTGTGTGTCATTGTACCTGGCTCAATACTTTCATTCTTGAATGATGTTCTGATAAACCCAACTAGTGTTCCTAAATGCTGGCTACACATTAAAATCCATTTAAGTTGTTCTTTATATACACAAAAGACAGAACCCCAACACAAGACAGCTAAATCAGAACCTCTGGGAGTGATATCTGTATGTCATTAGTTTTAAAAGTTGGTCAACAGATCTCTGTTATGCCTCTAGGTTTGAGAAGCTCTGCTTTAGGGGTTCCTGTGAATTTCTGTGTCCAATAGGCTTAGTCAACATGACTTATGTAACCCTAACAAATCATTATGTTTGGACTAGGCTGTAGGAAGTTGAAATAAGGAATATAATCTTGCTATTCCAAAAAAACAAATGTCAAGGAACTCATGACATTGGGCAAAGTGAACTGAGAATAATGGTAGAATCTCCTAAAACAGTCAGATTTAACAACTAGCCTTTAACAAATATGGAAAGCAATTGGTTTAGTTATGTTCATGAGTTATGTTTCTTAATTGTTTAAACTCATATCTTATTCCAAGAAATGATTTTTTTTGTTGCAAAAATAAGTAAATAGTTTTTCATGAAAGTTGAGTAATTCTTCCTGTATTTCAGAAAAGGCGTTTGGCTAAACCAAACACCCCTTTTCAAATGATGGACTCTGCTTATGGCCAGTGTTAATTATTAGTGAATCAGGAGGTTCCCACATCTACACATTCTTGAGCAGACATTTCTGGGAAGGACTCCCATTTTTGGTACTTAGGACATCTAGTATTGCACTTTTTGAAAGTTCTTATTAAGAGTCATGAGTAAACAATAGTACTCATGAGTCTGATTATTTCAAGTTTTTACCCCAAGGGTTTCCCTCCCTGTGACATGCAAAAAGACAAATTATTTTCCAAGCATTCCACTACAGAACATTTTATATGGAGAAAATGGATGTGTTGAATGAAATTAATCAAATAATATTGTGCTCATGTAAGACTATGAAACACATCCCACTATTATACAGAATTATGATTCACTAATAAAAATTTTAAGAAAGAAAAGAAAATGGACTTGCCTGACTGCCGACTTCATACTTCTTTTGTGTATGTCCAGGAGAGGTAAGATGTACTATGCTTTCCTCCGCTGCTGAGAAAGTTGAACTAAAACCTAACAAAATTATCAGGAAAACATCAGAAAAAGATGTCAGTGTGTGGTAGGTATTGACAGTAAGTAGACTCTATCTAAATACTCTGGTTAAGATTCTGGTTATCAGAATATTAAACAGGAGACTATGGAGATGGATGGTGTGCCATTAAATCCTAGACTCTTCGACATTTGGAAGGTACCAAGTTCAACATTTCCAAAATGACTCTTTGAGCCATTGCCATCGAAAGCTCTTAAAAGGACAATTTAACAACTCTAGATACCAAAATTCACTGAAAATAGTGATATTCAAAACTGAAGCAAGCACAGAGACAAACAAAAGGAAATCTCCAACATGAGAATTGTAAGAAATAAAGCATGTCAACTTACTTGAACAATCTGTGATGGATCTGGCACCAGTGATAGTTGTAGTTCCATAGAAAGGACAAGACAGACAGAAAGATTTCCCTGGATCAGGTTGGTAATAGTCTCGAGGGCATGGATAACAGGGCATTAACCCAGAACGAGAGAATTCACCTACTGGACAAGGTACTGCAAAAGAAAATCAAGCCATTTATGCATATAGAGCAACACACTCTACATTCTAAAGAACTGCCTTAAGAAAACCCAAACCAGTAAGAAAGCTACTGAAACACTATATTGATATAATCCCTTCACATTTTAATACCCATACCATCTTGTCCCCCAGGAGAAATGGCTTGCTATGTTCTCTCCTGTCTTCAATAACATACATTCATTTAATAAAGATTAAACTGGCCATGGGATAGTGTATTCTGTTTTTTCCATTTATCATCATATCACGAACCTTTTTCCAAATCATTCCCCAGACAATTAAATAACTTTGCATCCCTTTGGCAGCCCATACTTGATCTAACATTTCCTTCACTATTAGACATTTAGTTTGCTTTCACTTGTTTGTGATAATAAATAATATTGAAATTTTCTTCATAAATCTTTGTGTATAGTCCAGGTTATTTCCTTGGGAGAGCAGTTGAACTTGAGTAGTTGACTTTGAATACCTGAATTTGAGAAGTTAAATAGTTGGGCCTAAAAATATGAAAAAATCTAAAGCTGTTGATGTATAATGCCAAATCATTTTAGAAAAAAGAATTCCAACTTATACTTGCATCAACAATATATGAAATTGCTCTTCACACTGCATGTTTGTCAGCACTGATAGTGATTATTTAAATGTCCCTTTCAATTAGAAGGTGAAAATGGAATTGTATTATTATTTGAACTTGTACTTTGCTGATAAATGAATTGCTCTTCTAAAATATTTATTGTAAATTATACTTTTCCTATATAATTGTCTGTTATTATTGTGGGAGATCTTTTGTGGTTATTTTGTATATTAAAGATATGAAAAAGTTCAATTCAAGCCAGATGGCATCCAAGGAGGAAGAAAATGGTTACTTTTAATTACAAAATTCACAAGGAATATAAATTAGTCATGATATAGTTTTGTCAGCAAATAACAGCACTAAAATACATGAAATAAAATCTATGTCCCACAGGGGAAATTTCAGAAATGCATTTTTCATTGAAGATTTTAATACTTTCCTTGAATTCTCTAAGATTCAATAGGCAATCAATAAGGACACAGAGAACTTACACTTGATAAGACTGAATTAAGAACATACATTATATTCTTATTCTATTGTGATAACATTTTAATGAGGTGTTTAATTATTTTTAGATATGCTGAGCCAAAAAGAAAATTTCAATAATTTTAAAAAAGTGATAAATAAATGTACAATATAAACTTTTTGACCATAAAGAGATGAAAATAAAAGTTGATAGCAAAAGCTTTAGGAAACAGGTATATATTCTAAACATTTATACATTTTAAGCGGGTCTGCCCTGAAAAACCTTGGTCAAAGAAAAAAATCAAATTATAATTTATGTTATTTACAAAATGTCAAGTAAAATGAAAATATTAATTATTGACAACTGTAATTATACTACAGCTATATTTGTAGATAGATCCATTACCTTACATTAATTCATCATAAGAAGAAATAAATGTTTAATGAAAGCATTTAAAGATTAACAGGCAAAACACAAATTAGCAAAAATGTTTAAGAATGTCAAAGCATTCAGATTCTTAATTGATTATGCCTCTGAGTACTGACAAAAAGCCAAAATTATACAAAGATATAGTAGTAAAGTGAGACCCTGTCTCTAAATAAAATACAAAATAGGGCTGGGGAATGTGGCTCAGTGGTCTAGGTCTCCTGAGGTCAATTCCAGGTTATACCCCCTCAAAAAAAAAAAAAAAAAAAAAAAAAAAAGATTCAAATAAATAAGACTGTTGGACTCTCAAAATAACCAACACACACATTATGCTGATATCTCTACTTTTTGGCATAGAAACAGTAAAATAAATCTACATATGAAAAGTAGTTGAAATTATATTCCAGAAATCTACTTTCAAGGAGTGGTCCATTTGCATTTATGTATTACAGATAATCCCTGATTTAATACAGTTTGAGTTTTTGACTTTATGATGATGCGAGCAATAGAAACCATATTCCTAATTTTGAAATTTGGTCTTTTGCTGGGCTTGCCATTTGGGATACAATACTCTCTCATGAAAGGAGCTCCCAGTCAGCCACACGACTGTGAGGGAGAACCACCAAACCTCAAAGTGTATGTGTTGCTAAGCTGTGATGTTTGGTAGGTGAGGTGTGTGAAGTGTATCTTTCACTTACAGTATTTTCAGCTTACCACGGGAGGAAAATCTATTGTAAACCAAGAAGCATCGGTACTTATATATTCAGTAAACATATATAACATATGCATGTTTAAGCATACATGTCTACATGATATAGTACTATATAGTACAAGATGCAGTACTGAGCACACAGTGTGTAAGTCCTGATGGACTAATGTCATGAGAAAAGGGGAGAAATTTTACTCAATACAAGAAAAGATATTAAAATCAAATTAAAAATTGCACATTGAAATGACTGAGGAAAAACATTATCTCACATGTACTGTTTCTTATAGTTTTAAGGACATGTACATCCCTGGATAAACACCTTTTGCCCTTTAAGTGGGTTTCCTGACTACAATTAATAATATTGTATTGTATACTAAAAATGTGCTAATGGAGTAGATTTCAGGTCTTATTTATTTACTTATTTGTTTGGGATTTTTTTTGGTATGGAGATTGAACCCAGGGTGTTCCACCACTGAGCTACACCCGCTGTCAGCCTTTTAATTTTATTTTGAGGCAGAGTCTTGCTAAGTTGTTAAGGCTGGTCTTGACCTTGATATCCTCCTACCTCTGCCTCCCTAGTAGCTGGGATTACAGGCATGTGCCATAGCACCAGCTTCAGGTGTTCTTACTACACAGAGAAGGGAAAAACTCCGTGAGATAATGGGATGCTAATTGATGAACATAGTTAGCATTTCACTATGCATATCAAAATATCATTTTGTACACCTTAAGTATATACAAAATTAATAAATGAATAGTTTTACAAAGACAGAGTCAAAGGTCAATGACTCTCATCCTGAGCCTGATTTTTAACTTCATCCTGGAGGTCGAGGATAAGAGGCTGTGTCACTGTGATTCAAAAACAGTCTTTCCTTCTCCCATGGCTATGTTAACAATAGCAACAAGAAGTCACTTGTGAGATTTATTCCTCAGGCAAAAATTATTTTAAAAAAAACACAAAATTTCAGACTCTTGATTTTGTTGTAGTGGTAAACCAAAGATTATTCAATGACCTAAGAAGTAGTTATTAAAAAATGTAAGGTCATTTTAAAATGTAAAATGTACATAGAATATATAGCTTTAACATAGTAATATACTCACATATAATTGCATATTTATTAATAATAATTCATGTTTCACATGCTAAAAATGCAAAATGTGACATCTTATAAAAAAATAAGCTGTACAACATGCTCATAAAAATAAATCAATACAGAAAGACATAAAAAGGAAAGAGACAAAAAGACACACAGGAAAAAGGGAGGAAGAAAGGGAAAGAAAAAGAAAGAAAATGAAAGTCAAAAGAAATACATGAGGGACCATTTTAGAACTCATGCATATTTAAATTTAAAGTAAAATAGTGTTTATCCAGCACCGCAGGGGTCTTGAGGTTTGTTACTCTCAGTTTTCAGGAATGGCAGGCAAACCGTGGTTGAATTTGTGCTAAGAATATTAGGAGAAATGGGGGTAGTTTCCCAGAACCTTAGAGATTTTCTGGGAATCATAACTGCTTAATTACAAATTTGGTGTTAGACAAACCTCAAACCTCATTTAGAAAAGTTTTGTCAAATATGAACTTGTTTCACTAAAATATCTGAGTTGTGGTTAGAGTAAGTCGGAGTGGGGACAAATTTTTTTTTACTGCAGAATTTCTTCCAAAATTAGTTTGTATATTGACAAAATAAAAGGGTCTTTAGCAGATCTATATCAACCATCATGTGAATCTTTGCCCGACTTTAAATAAATAAATTTAAGGCTGTTTTTACACAACAGACATGGTTTAGGAGTTTCAATGAGGTCCTAGCAAAATTCTTTTCTCAACTCTTCAGTGAAATATTAGGTGGATGAACACTACCTGCCTAATTCCTCAGGTCTAAGATTTTTTATCTGCCATGACCCTACTACGCCGAGATAATGTAATCAGAGGGGTATATAAAAACCTATAATTCAATGTACGTTTTACCTTCTCCCTATGGCACTTGTGAGGACTACATCTCCCAAGATGCAATGCTGGACACACCCCTCCCACCTGCCACACACAGGCTCCCCACACAGCTGTGTTTCCAGGAATCTGTTTCTCATAGGATATGGCTGTGGCTGGAGTGAAAGGAGGGTAGAAGGTATGTGCTTGTGTCTCTGTGTAGCTTAGACAAGTGGAAGGCAGTGGGTTGGCTTCTTAAAAATATCAGTCATTCAATGAGGGAAGAGTTTTTTGATCTTTGGGTTGCCACAGACCTTAGGCTTTTACATAGAAGATCAGAGAATGGGAAAGACAAACAATTTTTTAAAAATCACCTTTTAGGCATTTTTTTTTTTTTTTTTCTGTCCTCAGTAATGCAGCAGAGGTAGACCAACAACTTTTTTTTGATTGACAGGACAACAGCTTTTTATTTTTAATCCTGTATTATTGACTTTGCAAAGTAGTCACAGATTTTGGGGAGTTTTTGGCAGCAGTTGACTATGACCGTCAGGCCTAATTCATTGTTATTCCAAGATTTCATCTTTTATTTTTGTTTAGACTTTCAGGAATTTTGTGTTGGATAATTATATTCAGTAGGGATGCTAGAAATATTTAAAAATTGGAATGCTAATCATTGTAGTCCTCTTGAAGCCAGTGGTTCTCAACATGTGGCTCCTGGACTAGTAACATCAGCATTACCTGAAAACTGAAATGCAAATTGTCAGGTCTTTTCCCAGACAAAATCAAAGCTCTGATGACATGGTCCAGCTATGGGTGTTCTAGCCTTCTCTGTTTATAGCTGAGAACAAAAATCGGTGGCTCTCCTCTTTACTCAGGGTCACTTGGGGGAACTTAAAAAGAGAATCAATGCCCAGGCTCTGCCCCAGACAAGTTAAGCCAGAATTTTTGGGAGTGGAGGTTGGGGTTCAGTATTTTTAAAATACTTATGTAAATGTGCCCATGATTCTAATGTGCAGCTGGAGTGGACCACCATGAAGGAAACCTTCATGTCATAAGGAATGACATGTTAGACTTCATAGAGGAATCTAATTTCAGAATTCTAAGGAACAGTAGACAGAGTATCATTTTATAAATGAGGAAACTAAATACCTAATTTAGATGTATTTATATCATCATGAAGTCATATGCTTATTATCATTTGAGGCCTGCTGCCAATTTTTATACTTCTATGGATTCCTAATATCACTAGCTCAGTGTTTATATGTAAGTGCTGTTGGCTGAATCAAAAGGAGCTTTCCAGATTGTTTGCGTCCTTTGCATATGGTAGGCATATAGTTTGGCTGAAATATTCCACCCCCAAGAATAAAAAAATGGTAGGTTTAGAGAAAGATCAGTGTCTAAAGCTTTGATAACCTCCACAAGCAGAAATGTCCACTGCTCCTCTTTTCACAGTCGAAGTGAGTTCTGGACATGAGAGGCAGCCCCGGGAACCGAATTCTGGCTGATATGTGCCCAGTGGACATGATTCACAAGTCTCAAGCCCACTGGATGAGTAGGTGCCTTGTTTACATTGAGCTAAAAAGAAAATGTAATGTGATTAATAATGATGATATTAAGTTGCATAAAATTAGCTCTGTGCAGGACTGGGTTTTCTGCATTTTAATACAGGACAGAATGAGGGACATGGAGAGCTCTTCTACCCCTTTCCTTCTCCCTCTGTTCTCCAAATCACTCTTATTTTCAGCATTGCTAATATTTTTAGTGCATTTCCAATTTTCTAACTCCACACTGGAGTTCATATTTCTCATTAAACATCCACACCTGCATTTGCAACAATGGCAAAGAAGCACATTTTTGAAATTCTTTGTTAGGTGTATCTTCTGTAACCTTAATGATGAAAATAAAATGTTTCCGACAGGAGCTCTTCTTGAGAAGAACAGTAGAAATATTTGGAAAATATTGCATATTTTAGTGGCAACAATATGTGCCTATAGCAATTCATTTACAAGTGAATGAAGAATTGATTCCATCATATCAAATAACTATTCTAACAAAAAGCAATTCACTGATCACTGAGTGTCATTGAAATCCTTTCCACTAATTAATGGGAGATTTAAGCAAAACGTTCAGGCTAATCAGTGAAGGTGGATTGGAGTTCAACTTAGAACAATGGAGAGTAGTTTCAAAAAGAAAGATAAGTGGATTTCTTTATAATGGGGAAAACTTTCAGGTAATATTTTATAATTAAAAGAAAGAAAGAATAAATAAATAAAATTGCTTTCTGGCATGCTTTTTATTTCACTCTAGTTACGATTTAGGTTTCTGAGATGCGCCAGGACTCAGAAATGAAGTCTGGAATACGGTATCTTGGCATTCTGAATATCTGAAGTTGAAGAAATTTGAGAAAACTATAGAAGCAGCAAGGTTTCTCTGACTTTCTCCTGCCCTTCTCTCCTGAAGCAGGTCCTAAGGCCCTACCTACGTGAGTAATGCCCACCCTATACCTATACCAGAGGACAGGAATGTCCTTATTTCTGAAGAAACAAGGACACAGGGAAGAACCTGCACAAACAGGCTTGGCTAAGTTCCTTCAGTTTACCATCAAGTCAGACCCCTTTGCCCAATCAGACTTCTTTGCAACTATCCACTTCCTCATCAAACTCAGGATAAACAAACACTGGTTTCCTTCTTTCTTTGGGTCTTCATTTCTGAAGGTTCCTATGTCACATAAGACTTATATCAAGTAAATCTGTATGCTCTTCTCTTGTTAATCTGTCTTTTGTTATAGGAACTTCGGTCATAAACTAAGGGACGGGTAAAGAAATCTTTCTTCCCCTACAACTGGACACGAAATTCAGGGGGGTCAAAATGCCTCTACGTCTCTACCTTTACATTCGGAGATGCTTCTGGAATGGAGGTATTCAGTGTAGGTCCCAGCCGGACAGAGCTTGCATTCGAGTTGCCCTTCTTCATCTTGATAGTATCCCATGTGGCAGCTTTCACAGGCAGAATGCTCCAGAGAATAATAGGTCCCCAAAGGGCAATTGACTGTGGAAAAACAGACAAGAAACACTAAGTGAAGTACCCCAGCCAGGGATACCTTCATTCTCTTTTATCCTAAGACACAAAAGTAGCAACACTGGCTTCCAGGTACAGGTTTATTTTACTGTCAGAGGTTTACTCCCAAGGTAAACCTCTAGAGTGCATTCCTTGAAGCCAGTTGTATCAAGTTTTTCAGTTTTTCTTGAGAAAAGATGGAAATTTTCATTGACCAAGTTTAGGGCTTCCATGATGGGGCTTTAAAGTATGAGTAAAAACTCTTAAGACTTTACACCGTTGGTGGGACTACAACCACTCTAGAAAGCAGTATGAAGATTCCTCAACAGACTATGAATGGAACCACCATATGACCCAGCTATACCATTCTTCAATATTGAGCTAAAATCAGCACACTATTGTGACACAGTCACATCAATGTCTATAGCAGCCCAATTCACAATAGCCAAGTTATGGAACCAACTCAGGAGCCTGTCAAAAGATGAATGGATTAAGAAAATGTGGTATATAGCTCTTCAGAGGCACTTAAATTTGACTAGACTGTGGAAACCTCAGGAGGTCACAGCTGCCATCCAGAGAGTCCAGAAGACACAGAACCCCTGAGCCACTTGGAAGGATTTTCCTGCAAGCACTGAAAAGTCCAATTATAGAATTTTCGGAAATACAGTATCACACATACAGCAGGACTTCTAGAAATCATCTATCTGTTGCTTTGGGAGACTGAAGGAATTTGCACTCATACTAAGGTATTTGCACAACTGAGATTTTTCAGTAGCCCAGACAGAAATCTCAAAATGGCATCACATCACACCCAAGGCCACTGGTCACACAAAAACATCCTGAGATTACTGGAAAATATGGAAAATAATGTCCCACATAATGACAGAGAAACTTTTAAGACAACCCTGTCACATCTGGATTGGGAAAAAATAGCTTTTAATCACTTCTCTGCGGAAATGTGCAAAGACAAATGGGTAGAGATGTCTTCCAAAATGAGGAAGTTGCGTACATTGAAAGAATTAGTTCTGGAAGCCAAAGAATGTGTTAAAAGTCCCATGAAAGGCAAAAAATGGGAGAAACATCCAGACTTCCCCAAAAAACCCCTGACTGCTTATATTTGCTTTTACAAGGAGAAGCAGGCCCAGTATTTACAAGTACACCCTGAAATGAATAACCTGGCGTTGACGAAGGTCCTGTCTGAGAAATACAAGAAACTTCCAGAACATACAAAACAAAAATATATTGACGATTTCCAGAAGGAGAAACAGGAGTTTAAAAAAAAACTGGCTCAATTCAGAGAAAATCACCCTGATGTAGTCCAGGTCTCTAAGACATCTCACATCTACAAGAGGTGCCAAACTGAAACCCCGAAGAATATAGAGAGAAATGTGAAAAATAGGACAACTCTCCAGGAAACCGTTGAATTTTTGAAAGTGAGATTTCCTGGAGAGCCCATGAAGCCACCAATGAATGCGTATCATAAATTTCATGAAGATATATGGTCAAGTAGGGAGCTACAACATTTGCCCCTGAGGGAGCGAATGGTAGAGATTGGGAGACGCTGGCAGCGAGTTCCACAGAGCCTGAAGGAAAAGTATAAGAGACAGGCTGAGGAGCTGCAGCAACAGTATAGGGTGGAGCTGGACCTCTGGCTCAGGACTTTGTCACCTAAGGAGTATGAGGCATACAAAGAGACAAGCTATGGAAAGCGTAAGAACATAACCAGGACTGGAGGACCAAACCCCAAGTTCAGACAAATGGACCAGTGTTCCCCATCGTATGAGGGTCTGCAAGAAGACCTGGAAGAGAAACAGGAGGTGAAGTCTCCAGGGAGTAATCCCCCAGAGACTGCTCAGACATTGATGAATTAACACCTATAATCCCTCATGGGGATCAAAAGAGAACAAGAAAGAAGTGTTCCAAGAGGCTGAAAGAAGTGACTCCACAGACTCCAGCAGTGGACAGGAATTTGGAGATGTTTTGGCTGAGGGCAGTGACTTTAGCTTATCCCTCTAGGGGAATCCTCACACTTAGACTCCATCTGAGCCTAGTTATTATCCTAAATTGTTATGGTGAGGGAACTTTCCATCAAAAGGAAGGAGTACAGGTTGGAAAGAAGGGAATGTGGAGTAGTGCATTCTATACCAGTTTTCTAAACATGGGATAGGACGACCCTTCTGAAAGAATAAACATAGCGGTTACCAAGTGAAATTCCACACAACTAAGACTCTAAGAATACAAAACGAGAGGATTGAGCTTTGGAAGGCACACAGGACTAGACTGAGTATTTTTGAAGGAGGTTTTGCTTTCAGTTTCTGACTTCAGTGTTGGTAGAGGAACACTCATGAACCTGTGACCCTCCCCCTTCTGAATTCTTCCCTCAGCATTCTTGTACTGAATCTGGAATGAGGACTATTCGATGGTGGGTAGGATAGATAGATGCCTTGAGAAAATCGAACAACTCCTGTATCTGTCTTCCACCTGGAAGTGGGCAGATTTATGCAAGGAGAAATACATCTATCTGTATATTTAACTGTTAGTCCTCAATGAGTTTGCCACTGATTTTAAAAGATGGTAAATAAATTTAAAAACACCTTACCTATTTTGTTTGAATAAGCTCCTCCATAGAAAAAAAGTCAAAACTTTGATAATGGTTGCTGTAAGTGATATCTGAATTTATTCTGAGCAGAAGCTCCAAATCCTTCCTATTGACCCTGGTGAGTGAATCTCACCTTCAGTACTTAGGACATATAATTACACAGATATGGACATAATAAGTACACTACTCTGTGATTTTATGTGATCTGACTTGAGTTCATGCACCGGTATCATAATGCATTAATTACTTTGGTTTACTAGTGTTTTCTAATGTATATGTGTAAGGCTATAAATTTCTTATAATTTCTCCCTGAATATTGCTTGCTATTTTTTATATTTTGTTCTCATGAATGTTAGCATCATCATAACTGAATCATTTTTATATGAAAAACATTGAGATTTGAGTGGTTAAATTGTTCTTAATTATCTCTTAATAATTTGTTTCTTTACCTGATACATTAAAGTAAAACAAATTGTACATTGAAAAAAAAAAAAAGAAAATGTGGCATATATATATATGCACAGTGGAGTTTTACCCAGTCATAGAGAATGGAATTATGGTGTTTGCCAGTAAATGGATGTACCTGGAGAACATCATGTTAAGTGAAATAAACCAGACTCAGAAAGTTAAAGGTCAAATGTTTTCTCTCATGTGGCATCTAGAGTAAATTAAGAGAAAAAGGGGAGAGTGGATCTCACAAAAATAGAGGGAGGATTAGTGGAAGGAGATTAAGGGACTGGAAGGAGGGATGGGGAAAAGGAGGAAGTGTGGAATGAATTGTGCAAAATTATACTATGTACATAAATGAATATACCATAGTCGATTCCACCTTTATGAACATCTATAAAGCACCAATTCAAAAAACAATAAATAAATAGAAGAAAGACTAGTAGAGAAGAGGAAGAGGACTAGAGAAAGGGAAAGAATGGGCTCTGATAAACCAGATCATCATGGAAATACACAGCCAACAAAGAGAAAACCACCAGAAGAAAAGAATAAAACCATGAATGTTTACTCTGAGGCTTTGAGATAGTTAAAGCATTTTCTTAAATGTTCTGCTGAATGCTACCAATTATGAAACCTACTACTAGTCTATTACAGTATCACTCTGAGATACAAAAGCAGGCAAACGCAGTGAGACTGAAACAGGTAAACTAAAGCAGCCCTTGTTCCTGATGATGGCTTGATAGTAGGCAAGTCTGAAGCATCCTCAGAGTCAAGGGATCCAAGGAAACAGGCCAGTTTTAGAATTTTCCTTCCTTGGCAGTCTGGAATGTCTCTGAAATCTCAAGGCCAAACTGGAAGGTTTGACTCTCTGAAAAGACTGCTATCAAAGTGTTTATAGAGAGGGAAAGTTGAAAGTAGTACCAAGGTAATTCTGAGATGTAATGTTTAATAATCACCTAGGTATTTGTAAAAATGCAGACCCCTATGCCTCCATGCCCAAGGGGTTGGACCCATGAGTTCTGGGGTAGGCCTGAGTAAAAGATGCATTAGGTAATGGTGACACAGGTGGTCTGAGGACCACATTAAGAAATGAGAAGCAATTCCTGATTTTTCTCACAGGCAGGGAGGAAAGCGGAGCAGGCTCAGGATGACAATCTTAATGTGCTTTTGATGGGCTGTGTTTGTGACAGTATGGAAAGTCCAACTGAGCTCTTGGAATGGTGATAAGAACTGCTGGAGAATGTTTTCTGGACTGGACACGAGAGCCATGTCTACAAAGAGACCAGCACAAGAGACCATGCCATTTTAGTTCAGCTCAGTGGACCGAGATCAGTTAGAGGAAGATTCTTCAGGAAACAGGCTGGATTGTCCAGATTGTGGCAGTCTACAAGGGGGCGGAAGTTGAAGGTTAAGGAACTCGGTGGAGGGAGAGCCAGGATTGACTGCTTGATGTGTATAGGGTCTCCTTTGGGGGTGATGAGAATATTTTGAAAATGAAGGTGATGGTAGCAAATACTAATATAATGCCACTGAATTGCACACTTTAAAGTAGTTTACTTCATGTCATGTGAATTTTGTCTCAATTAAAAAAAGTGAAGACTTTGGAATTTGCTGAGTGGGAAATTTTGCCACACCATTTTTGTCTTAATGTTGAAGTTCTCAGTCTCTCTGGTTTCAGTTTTCTCATCTGCAATAGGTGCTTAATAGTAATGGTACATCCTAGAGGTTCTAAACAGGATTAAACCTGACAACTCTCATCTGGCATACAGAAGTGGTCAAGAACCATTAGTTGCTATTATCAGAGTTACTGCTCAAAGCTGTGAGATTTAAAAATCTATAAATAAAAATAAGATTTGAGTTCCTCACTTAAAATAGATCTCTTGCCCTGACCAACTGTGGTTGCTTAGATCTTGGGACAAAATAGTAGTACTAACAACCACACAATAATAGCAATGTTTCATTTCAATATTTCTTTATGTACAGTTATAAAATGACTTTTCCCATCTCTTTGGATCCAACGTTCATGGACTACTTGTGATCACAGGGAAGAGTCTTACCACACATCCGTCCTCTCAGCACTGAGCCTGGTCTGCAGAAGAGAAAAGCCCTTTCTGTTTCCAATGAATTGCTGTCAGCTACAAGCATTTCTGAAGCAAGCTGGAAGGAATACATGGGCTCTTTATTGAGGGTCCTTTTTAGTCGATTCGTGATAGTTTCCAATGTCTTAATGAGTCGTTGCTGATTTTCCAATTCAAGGGTATCGTTTCTTTCATCCGGTAATGGCACACTAGCTGAGATGAGAACAAGACAAGATAAAACATAACACACACACACACACACACACACACACACACACACACACACACACACGGTGTTTCTGGAAGCCACCTGTAGTTCATTTTCACCAAAAAGAAATGGTATGTTGAAAGTCTTTCAGGAAAAGTTCATTCAGAATAAATTCAACTGCTACTTCCAGAAATCACTAAGACACAGATAATATTAAGAGCAATTCAATGTTTTAGTCCTTCTCTCAGATGCTGGATCTATATCACATTTTTCTTGACAATAGCATATTAAATTGCTTCATAGTCTCTCATTTTAAAAACATGCCTTAGCTCATCATGGCAAGATGGGAACAAAGCAGGGTGCTTGTTGCCGTGAGAATCATAAAATACATCTGATACTAAATAGAGGGGGCGGGTGGAGAAAACTGGCAAAGCTTAGTTAATTATGCTTTTTCCAATTCTTTGTTCCAGGGTCATTTCCTAATAATGACAACAGTTGACAGGTTTAAGAAATAGGCTTCCAATAAAAAATTCCATATCACATTACTTTTCCAAATAGACAGTTTATCCTTACCTGTGATGTTAAAAATTAACTTAATTTTTTGGTTAGAGAATGGGTCGCTTCTTTTAATCCGGGAAGTTCTGGCTTTACCGACGCCTGTGGGTGTCTCTTGTACAGCATCCAAGAAGTCATCGTAAGAGTAATCCAGCCTGTTAGCTGCACCCCAACCACCTGGTCCTGACAGTTGGGGCAGAGGAACAAATGATCTTACAGATGCATCTCCATCCATGTCTAGGTTCTACCGTTAAGTTACAAGTCAGTTGCACCTGACCATTTCTAAATGCCCCATGATGCGCTACACATGGGGTGTGGTCTACAACCATCTATTGTAATTTCTGGGCACTTCATATTTAATTTAGATTACCAATGAATTACACTCAAGGAGGGTACCTATGAAGGTGCTTAGGCATTCATAACCTCCTATCTTTGAGATAGCTGTAAATTATCCCAACTTTACAGGTTAAATAAAGGGTAGGTGTAGAATTGCAATCAATTCCTATTTCCCTTTTGGGCTTGTTCCAGTATGAAAAACATATTGGCTTCATGAACTTAAAGCACATGTACAGGTGAGATTTATTCACAATATCCACGTCATGTTTTAAAGGTGGGGTGGTTTCTACAGGCAGCATGTAGGTTAAGTGTTTATAGGATGTAACTACACAGGGGGACTCTGGATGCCTGGGATTCGCTTGATGCCCTGGTGTCGCTATGGTTAAGGTCCGGGCCTCAGACTAACTTCTCGACATAGGATGTAATCAAATGACTTCTATTTTTCTGAACCTTAGTTCTTTCATTTATAAAATCAGTCTTACCTCATAGTTTGCCTGTGATATAGATAAGTCAATATATAGAAATCATCTAGCTCAATATCAAATCATTATTAAAACTCAGTAAATGAATATTAATATCATTTTGGCCATACTGGTGCTAAGTTATGTGCTGTACACAAAAATTATTTTTCAGTTTTTTATTATTTTACTTAAACATTGTCCCCACAAGAATTATGTAGCTATTATAGAAAAAAAAATGATACATTATACTTAGGAAGAATCTTATTAAAAAAATAT
The DNA here is from genome assembly GCF_902686455.1 of Sciurus vulgaris. NCBI lineage: Eukaryota > Metazoa > Chordata > Mammalia > Rodentia > Sciuridae > Sciurus > Sciurus vulgaris. Next base: position 67,469,434 of record NC_136476.1, read on the forward strand.
TCAAAATCTACTTGGAGAAAACCTACAAATTCCACTTAATGGATATTAACTTGAATAACTGAATCTTGATGTATTCTACATGAGGAATCTCAATATTTTCTATATATATTTTGAATTAATAGTTTAATTGAAATGTCATTTCAATGCCATATAAAAATTTTTGCTAGTTCTTTACAACTGTTATGATTCTCATCTACAATATCATATTGCTATTGAATTTTTTTTGGAAGGAGTAATGAGGGTGAAACCCAGGGGCACTTAACCACTGAGCCACGTTCCCCAGACCTTTCTGTACTTTGTTTAGAGATAGGGTCTCGCTGAGTTGCTTAGGGCCTCACTAAGTTGCTGAGGCTGACTTTGAACTCAGGATCCTCCTGCCTCAGCCCTCTGTATGGGATTATAGGCGTGTGCTACTGCGCCTGGCTTCTCACTACTGAATTCTACCATCACAATATAACTTCATTTTTCTCAACCTTAAGAGTTTTGGCCAATATCTTGAAATTATTTATTTGGTGTCCAAATTTAATATATACATAATGACCATTAAGCGTAGCCATTCTATAATACTTGGTGAAGAAATTAATAAAACTTAAATTCTCTGGTTTGCTTTGTTCTTCCGGAATTGTTGCATTTTGCAGTTCAATCTTGCAAACTCCCGACACTAAATAATGTAATTACCAATTGCAAAGCCATTTTCGTAGTCATAATTATATTCCAGGCAATATTTTTTGGTCAGGTCCTCCAGCCTGCAGTCAATGTCATCAGCATCACTGCAAAACGATGGGACCTGCAAGAAAAGGGACAGGATCAAGTGCAAATCACATCTCTGTTGACTTGGGACAAGTCCTGTGTTTCTCTGCCCTTTAATCTCCATTAGCAGGAGAGGGTGGGCCAGAGCTCGGCATGTTCCTGAAAAGGTTCCCGACTCCCTTCTACCTGGTCCCTGCAGCCTGCAGAGCACCAGGAATAGCCTCATAGTTTCTGTTTCTCACCACAGAAGCTCAGGACTGGCTGTCTCTAGACTTTCACCCCATATAGTTCCTCAGTCCCCTCCATCCCAAGCCCCAAACCTTCCTCTGTCCTTCTGCAACTCACAGTGGGTAAAAGATAAATCTATTCTTTTCTATCCCTCTCTTTGTTCCTTTCACTTTTGCTCCAAATGAAACCCAATTTTCCAGTTTTCTGAAATATTTTCCAGAAAATGATTCTGGAAATATTAGAAAGTCTACCATACTGGAATTCTGGGCAGACCTGAATGTGGATCAATTACCCTCATGTTTCATTGCTATTTCCAGGTCGCAGGTCCTCACACTTCCTTAAAGCCTCGCAGGTCTGAAGCAAATGCCACCAACGACACACTCACTGTCTCTCTCGGTGGCCGTCATCTCCAGTGTTTTCCCACTCTGAGTCACCCTCCCGTTCTTTGCCGATGCTTCCGGCTCCTTGACTTCTCAGCTCTCAGGAATCCCCAGTTCCTTGGCTGCATCAGAATTCATAATCCATGGGCCCACCTTCCTCTGCGCAGGCTCGGCCTCTCCCGTCTCCACGTCTTTATCCACCCCTCTGAGATTCCCTGGTCCATCACCAGGGAGCGCTCCTCCCTGAATGTCTCCTCACTGTTTGCTGGAGACCCCTTAAACCCGGTTCAGCTAGTCACCCTGCTTTCCCTACACCTGGACCCACAGGGCCACTTTTGGTTTGAGAGAAAACATAGCCCCCTTTCTGCCAATCCTACTACATTCTTTTTGTGCACTCATTCACGCTCTCCTAGAAAATTGTTTCATGCCATGCTCTCTCTCTCCTCCTTGACCTTCAAGGTGTCCTCCTCATCCTTACTCACAGGTGGTCATTTTCCCCAATGGTGAACTAGAAGTCAGAAAGATCTGTTCATACACTTCCACCACATGGGCGCCCACTACCCGAGTCCCTGCTCCGGCAGACTCTGCCTCCGAGACGCCTCTCTTCCTCTTACAATCTATATCCAGTGTATCAGCAAGTCTTACTGAAGCTACTTTCAGAACAGATCTCCAAATCCACTCACTTCTCAACACCTCCCATGTGACCCAAACCACCATCACCTCCTGCTTTAATTTTCTATGTGTTCTTCTTACTCTCTCCCTCCCTCTGCTTCTCCCATTGCCTGAGATCATGTGAAGCCTGAGTGGCTTCCATCTCACTTAGAGTAAAATGCAACATCTTTACAGTGATTTTCCACTGTCTGATTTCTCACTCTGACCTTTTTGCCTGTCTCCTGTGACTCAGTCCATTATCCTCTCTACTCCTGTCACTCTAACCTCTTTGTAGTGGTTTAAATTCCCTGTCACACTTCTGCCTCAGGGCCTTTGCACCTGTTTCCCTCTATGTCTGTAACACTCTTCCCCTAGGTATTCCCACAATTCATAGCCTCATCCCTTCAGGCCTCTTCTGAAACAGGGAACTCATTAGGGAGGTTTCCCCTCTTTTGGTTTTATTTTGAACCATAGCACTATGCTTTCTAGCATGCTACATATTTCCCTCATAATTTGATTATTGTTTATCAATTCATTAGGATGTAAATTCTATGACTTCATGGAATTTTGGCTATTTTATTCACATCTAAATTCCTAGTGTCTAGAATAGCATATCAGACTTACTAAATATTCATTAAATGAATGAATGAACATTTAATAGCATATTCTGATCCATCATACCAGCTTTAACCTGCTACAAATTTAGCTTGTGATAGACACTGAGTCTAACAAACAAAAATTGTGATAGATATTGAGTCTATAACCCACAAATTTTCCAGGAATACTTCACCAGCTTGGGATGGGTGATAATTACTATTGTTGACTTTTTAAGTACGTCTATAGTAACAGTGACCCAATGAGGAAAATTTTTCTTGGTTTGCTGGCAATAGCGACGATTATTTCTCTTTTTGGAATTTGGTTCTATCAATTAGATATAAATAAAACTTTAAAACAAGTATTTATTGAATAGATGTCAGTTGATGTTTAATGCAGTTATAACAATGCTCAGCACATAGAAAACACCACTCTACAAAGAAAATCCTTTAAATGTTCAATTAGCTCTTCGTGATAAAACAACACAAATCTGCAATATTTGGGTTTTTCGTCAGGGTTTCTCAAACCAGGGAATCCTGCTTCTCTAACTTTCCCACTTGGGTGTTTAAAAAATGGAAAACTTGAGGCATAATTGTTTTACTTACCATTTATCCCAGAAGTCCCAAATCTAGGAGTAATTCTAAACATTAGGTACAAGTTTGGATCACAAAGAGGGGAATGGGAGTGGGAATTTCAGTTTTAAGCGACCTGGAGGGACTGTGACCACCTTAACAGCATCCTTTAAACCCTGAGAAGAAATGAGGCCTGCTACTGACGTAACCGACATACCATCTTCCCCAGCGTTGTCTGAAATGCCTCCGTGAACTTCTTCAGCAGATCCGTGTCATCGCAGCGAGTTGCTTTGTACAGCATCTCAAAGGACTTGAACCCGTGGTTTGCAAAGCGTTTTACTAGAAAATGTTGGGCAAAAGCACTTCAGTGGGTTAGCATTTTCAAAACGAATATTCAACTTTCTATGGAATAACTGAAACTTAAAGACACAATTTGGGAGATTGTTCTAAAAACAAGAGATAATAGTTAAGGGAAAGTTTTGAGGCACCAACTGATCCTGATAAACCCTGAGGTAAGCAGCACTGTGTGGTTATCCAGTGATGAGTGTGCTTTTGATACATTATTCTTTACCTTCTAATCATATGAAAAAGTTGAGTATTTGAGAGAATAAGAGATCCATTTATCCTGACTGGACCAAAGCTAGTTTACTTTACATTTACATAAATTTACACATCATACATTTCTATTTGCAACCAATATACATTGAAAAAATTTTACGTACTATGTACAGTCATATTCCTTGAAAGTGTAAGTTTGACAGAGACAAATTTCTTCGTGGATCAAAAGTTTGCAGGGTTAGGTTCAGAAAGATGTTCCAATATATTCAGGGACGATGCCCATTAGTAGCATCCTACCATCTAAATTGTAAAAGAGGTAAATGAAGAGTACTTCTATTTATTTCCCTGATTTGGAAAAAAATAACTCCAGTAAGTGGACTCTATTATTTTTATATGACATTGGCATTTAAAATTCCATCTATGCTACCTGATCAAAGATTCACTCCAGATAACTTTGATCTACACTAGATAAATATTGGGTTGTTTGTATAACCACATGTTTAAGATTACAGAATGGATCTAAATCTAAATGGAATCTAAAGAAAATGCAAATTATCTATTTTTATAATCATCACCTAAGTTGAACATTATGTTAAACATAAGCTCTAACAGACTAGGAGACTTTAGATTCATGTGCACAGATCAAAAACTGCATGCTTGGTTGGGGAAATGGAAATGCTTATTATACTGGTTGGCTTATTACACATTGCATACATGTATTGAATTACCATAATGTACTCCATAAAGATACAAATAAAAAAACAAACTAAAAAATAATAAATGAGAAATAAGAATTTTTTTTTTTAAAGAACTACATGCTGGATGTGAGGGCGATCTGGCTGCGACATCTGTCACCCCATTGATCACCAGGGTTGATTGAGCTGATCTGGCTGGCTAGGCAGGTGTCTCCTTCCTCCCTCACCGCTCCATGTGCATTCCTCCCAAAGCTGTGTGCTTGGTCGAAGAGGAGGACTGTTCTTCGGTCAAGGGTATAGGAGTAGCTGGAACCTCCAAACAAGCTCTCAAGAACTACATGCCGACAAACCTTTTCAGTTATTTCTGGTAAATAACAAGAGGGCCAAAACGGTCTTTCCTACAGCAGCCCAAGAATCAGGTGGCTAGTATTTAAAATCTAGGGAAGAGCAATTCTCTTATCCATCAACATTTCAAATTCATGATGCCATTTCCTCGTCATTTCTATTGTAAATTTCCTCTTTAACACTTAGAAATGTACACACACAATTCAAACAAACTAAAAAGGATCAGGCATGAAATCAGAACTCACTAGCACAGTCTGGCCATTCAGTAGAATACGGGGGTCTCCAGATACCATCGTCATAAGCACAGTAGTACTTCTCTGTGGACCCTTCTGTGAAGTCATAGCCTTCCAGGCAACTCAACGTGCAGTTGACGCCAGCACTGTCTTGGATACATGTAAAATCCCCATTTATAGGAGTGAAGGGGACTTCGCAGGGAGAACCTATGTTAAAAATAACAGTATTACTCATGTACAGTTGGATGAGAAGTATAAATTAAGTTCTGGGAGTCTGAATTTTTAACAGGACTCCTGTCTATCATCATTCCTAAGGAAAATATTTGCCACAAGTCCTTCGTGTGCACAGGGACAATGGTGGCCTTTTGGTCCATGTATGGCATACATTAAAAAGTTGCATCCATGTATAATTAGGGGTTCTGCTTATTTTATAAAGTTTTTCTGATTTTGGGTTACTTTTTTTGGCATTCCTTTAATAAAAATGAAAATTGGATAACATAATGGAGAAACGACACCCTCAGACTCTCCATAAGCATTCAAAATAGAATCATTACGATACTTTGAAACTTTGAAAGTTTGAATCATTATGATACTTTGATACTTTGAAAATGTTAATAAAATAGTAACTAAGACCATCCTGAAGAAACAATTTCCATTTATGATAAGGTCAGGATTTGAAAATTGGAAATTTAAAGAAAAATCTGTTGTATTCTAATTTGAAAGCTACAATGCACACAGCCTGTCTTCTGTCACAGCTCAGAGGACTACGGCAACGGGATATATGAGAAGCCACCTAGATCTCTGGGGTCTTATGAAGAGAGTACCTTTTATGACAATGTGGATGTCACATGTTCTGTTATTGCCTGAGGGGTCGGTGGCTGTGTACCGCACCACAGTCTCCCCAAGAGGGAAAAGGTCTCCCTGCGTGTGACTTCTGGTGATGGTCAAGACAGCCCCTAGAAAGGAAGGCAGGAACCAGTTTTTAGTTGTGTTGGTCTGCAGTCACTCTAGTAGCTTTCGATTTTCTACATAGGCAAATCATTTGGGCATTATATTTATATTGATTTACCTGCTAGTAGAAAATAAAAGATTAAATATTTTTGAATTGAAATGTGAACTCAAAACCCCTATTAAATTAAGGTATTTTTGCTAAAGTATTTTTCTTTGAATAGGTCAGTTGGTACATTGGGAGTTTAAGAAAATCTATTTATTTTGCATTTTTATTGTTTTTGGAATTTCAGTGAAATCTTTAAAGTGAACTTTAGTTGTATATGCTGAGGGTTTTTCCTACTTTCCTATGACCTTTTGTAACTTATGTGGCTAATGCTTAAAAACTTAGTATGAATACACAGAACTGAGACACTGATGGAATGCATAGCTTATACCTCCAGGGCATCATAAGCTTGGAGATTCATTAAGTTCTCTAGAACCTCTTCAAGTACAACACCTAACACAGGCTTACTGAGTGCCTCTTGAAATATTGAATAAAGACAAAGCCAGTGGATAGGTAAGATTCATAATTTTAGTTAAGATTAATAATGCTAAATTATATTTAATTATACTAGTATTAAAATAAACTACCTGACATTCATTCTACTTAGAAGATGTCGTTAACTTTTTACTTCTTTTCCCCCTTAAAAAAAATCTTCTCAACATAGAATAATTCAGTGTTAGCATGCTGACAACAGAATCCTTATGTCCTCACCTGAGTTGTCTGAGAACTGAGGCTCCTCCCAGCTAGCCGCATGCTCCTCCTCTGAGACCTGGATTGGAGGTGGAGATCTGCACTGGTCTATGACGGGTGGTTCTACATCTGAAGAACACAAAATTAGACAAGGAAGTCACAGTTGACCATCAAAAATGATGCAGGGGCTTGCAAGAGAAAATGGAAGACTGGCCAAGACTGGAAGGTACTGGCAGAAAACCTTGATCTTACAAGAAACAGGACAGGTCCTGTGGCTGCTTTAATGATGAGACATGTCTCATTCCTAATCCCAGCTCTAAAAGAAAGACAAATGTTATTCTTTGAGCTTTGCTACATTGCCCTCTATCTGTTGAAGAAGAAACACCATGTTTCTAAAATTACCCACGACGTAGGCACTGAATTTTTGGGTTCTGCTCATGGTAGTTGAGCTAATGCACCTGAATTTGAACAGAAACTTCCTGAATAAGCTGAAGAAGTGAAATGACCATTCCTGTTACTCCCATAACCTGCCTCTTACCTAAAGGGTTAAGATAGGATTGACAGCTAAAGGGAAGGACTACAGGGCAAAGGTCCGAGTCAGGTCATGGAATAAGCAGCACCGTAGGCGAGGATGTGATATTTCTGGAAGGCCAGAGGTTATGACCAAACGTAGGATACTGGAGTTCAAGATTTTTAAGGCTGATAAGTCTAGGTGAAGACGAAGAATAAGGTGTGGACCTGGGAAGTGAGGAAATGGAGAGGGGGATGAAAGTCACCATGGAAGTTAAAGAGTGGGAAGTCTGCGTTGCTGAGCATTAAAACACAGATTGAAGGGTGGCTTTGCGGTGGGATGGGTGAATCAGGTTTCAAGTCATAATTCCGCATAGTGGAATTTTTAGACATCACTGAAGGGCAATGAAGAATGTATATAGGAAGTAATTTTAATACAATTATAGAGTTTACACATTTGGGAAGTGTTCTTATCATGTCTTGGAAATTGGAAGGAGATGGGACAAATATTATACAATTTTTATAGGTGAGGAATCTAGACTTATGCAAACTAAAGAACTTGCCTGAGGTTATTAAACTAGTAAATTGTAGTCATAAGCATTAAGACCAGAGCATTCCCATCCACAAAATATGAAAACACATACTCTGCATTGCACCCCTGAGAATACACATATTTCCATTTTAATCTACATCTTATGAATGAAGGTTCAGTTTCTGTTTTTCCCTCATGCTCGCCATCTCATTAGTTCAGTAATTAGGTTTACTGCTTTTCCAGACTGTATACTTTGCAGACCTGAGATGGAGACTTTTGCTCAGTTAGGTCTCAGTAAATAGCACAGCACCTGGCCCATCATGGATGCTCAAAAAAAATTGCTGAATAAACAGAAGAATGAAGAGATGCTCACAGTAGGTCAGAGAACTTGGAGAGTGCTAAAGCCAGTCAGTCGACAAGTCTGGTGGTATTAACTGTTTTCCCAGAAGAAATCACAAGTGGATATTCCAAGATATTCTGTTTATTTGATTTTAGCTAAACATTTTAAAGTTGAATCAGATATCTACTGTCAGAATAGTTGGTGACAGCAGATGGCTGTCTCCAGAGGACAGGGAAAGTCTACTGGGAAGCAAGCCCAGCAGCTCCTGGGGAATACCAGGCAGAAGCATTTCTTCTTACCTTTCATTTGTCAGTAAGACACCAGCATCCTGAAGGAAACAAGATAAATTGCAGGCTTGGGAATATTTTCTCTCTCTTTCTTCCTCCTTGTCTCTCTGACTTCCAGGTGTCCCCACCCTCTCCCTCTCCTCCTGCTCTCTTCCCCCACCTCCCTCTTTCTCTTTTGTAGCTTGGAAATGCAGCTGACATCGAGCCAGATGCTCGAGTACATGTTTTACACTACGCCAAGCTGACTCGTCATGTGAAAAATGAAAACTTGGCAAACGCTTAAACCACATTTCCATGTTTAAAGTCATAATGTCAGATAAGAAGATGTGACATGTTTTTCATGCTACTAGTAAAGCTCATGTTTAAAACAACATTGGAAAAGCAATTACAAAACTAAGCATTGCGAAATGAGTCAGGCTGTTATTTTCTTAACTCGAGTCTTTTATCTACTTTACCCAAACCTAGAATTTACAGGCTAAAGAGTTCGTTTGATAGACATTAGTTATTTCAAGAAGTCATGCAAAATTCTCAAAATGAAATGAATTTAATGTGTTAAATTAAAAATACACATTGAAAATAGATCTGAGATGAATATAGCAGAATGTTAATGTTATTATCTAGTTTTACATAGAGATAGGTATGTGTCAGGCAATAATTTGAGTGGTTTATATATATTAGCTAATTAAAGCCCCACAATAACACTAAAAGGTGGTACACTTATTAATCATACTTTTGCATGATGAAACTGAGTGTTATGGTTTGGATATGAGATGTCCCCCAAAAGCTCCTGTTGATGCAGGAATATTCAGCAGGGAAATGATTAGATTATGAGGGCTGTACCTAATCAGTCCATTCTAGTTTGAATGGACTGACTGGGTGGTAACTGCAGGCAGGTGGGGCATAGCTAGAGAAGGTGGGCCACTGGGCATGCCCTGGAAGGGTGCATCTTTCCTGTAGCCCCTTCTTTTTTTCTCTGCTTTCTGGCCCTGCCATGAGATAAGCAGCTTTCCTCCACTGGACCCTTCTTCCCCCAAGACATTCAGCCTTTCCCTTGGCCCCAGAGCATTGGAGTCAGTCAACCATGGACCAAGACCTCTGAAACCATAAGCCTCAAATAAACCTTTCCTCCTCTAAGTTGTTCTTGTCAGGTGTTTTGGTCACAGTAACACAAGTTGACTAAAACATTGAGGCACTCAGAAATGACTGGTCACATTGACTTTATGTGGTGAAGCTGGATGTGAATCCAACCAATGTGGGTTCAGAGTTCATATTCTTGACCACCGAAGAACACCATATATTCTACCTTGCCATGCATTTTGATAGTGGGTCACTGGTGTCTAGTGAATTGATGAAGTACAAAGACCCATTGGGAAGTGATGCAATAAATCATATCCACCACAAGAAGGACTGATCTCTAGTAGTGGTTGTGAGGATGGAGAAACTGGGACAGATTTCACAGATATTAAGGAGGTGAAATCACTAGATTCCAATAACTCATCAGATATTGGTGATGGAGGAGAAGAAGTCTAGGATGACTTTCAGGTGTTTGCTTGGTAGATATGTGTCAGTTCTATCATTTTCTGAGCTAAGAAATATATTAGGTTTGAGTGAGTATGAAATGTCCAAGGGACATCCTCATGGGAAAGTCCAGGAGAAAGAATTTTAAAAATAAATTAATAGAGGAAGACCAACAGAATACAGGAAGGGGATCAGAGTGAGGGTGGGTGAGGGGTAGTGCAGGGGATTGAAATGGAACAAATTTTTTTTATGCATCTATGAATATGTCAAAATGAACCCCACAATTATGTATAACTATAATGCACTAATAAAAAAAATGTCCAGGAGGAAGTTTTATATGTAGGTTTGGATTTCAAAAGAGATCTGAAATCTGGGAGTTGTCAGTCAACAGAATCACTCAGGAAAACTAGAGAGAGAGAGAGAGAGAGAGAGAGAGAGAGAGAGAGAGAGAGAGAGAGAGAGAGAGAGAGGTGGAGTCCAAGGCTGGATCCCTGGAGATGACCAACATTTGAGAGTTGGTCTCAAGAAAAGGAGTCTAGCCAGGCATGGTAGTGCATGCCTGTAATCCCAGTGGCTCTAGATGCTGAGACAGGAGAATGGAAAGTTCAAGGCCAGCCTCGGCAAATTAGTGAGGCCCCAAGCAAATTAGTGAGACCCAATCACAAGGAAAAAAAAAAAAAAAAAAAAAGTCCGGGGATGTGGCTCAGTGGTTGAGTGCCCCTGGGTTCAATTTCTAGTACCAAAAAAAAAAAAAAAAAAAAAAAAAAAAAAAAAAAAGAAGAAAGAAAAGAAAGAGAGAAAGAGAGAGAGCAAGAGAAAGGAATGGAAGGAATGGAGAAAGTTTTGATAAAAAGGATGTGTTTAAGAATGTAAAATCTGAGGGCAGATTATATAAAATACGGACTGAAAAGTGTAGAGTTAGAGTAATACCAGAGATCATTGATGACTGTAGATTGTATGAGTGAAGGGGACAGAAGCCAAGGGGACTTGAGTGACTGAGAATAACTGGCAGGTACAAAGAGAGACAGTGTAACCGTAAAGCTAAGAAATCAGAGATGAGGTGATAGTTCAAAGGTATGTAGGTTTCAGAGTGGCTTGAGCAGGTTTCCATGACAGCAGGAAGGATCAGTGGACAGGAAGTGGTTGAAGATAAAGAAGGAAATCCCAAGGGGGACTGGATTATTTTTGCAGCCCATCCACAGGATTTGAAGGAGACTTACCAATAACCCTGACATGGAAAGTGCAGCTGGCTTGGTTGCCGGATAGGTCCCTTGCTGTGTATGTGATAACCACATCTCCAATTGGGAAAAGGGATGGAGGGATAAATGCTGGGTGAACATGGATTGACACCTTTTGGAGAAAAATAAACATTTTGGAAGTTAATGTCAATAGCATATTCATTCCCTTTTGATTTATATATCATCAGCAAGTTATTATTAAAGTGACACAACATTTCATGTAGGAAAGTGGGGGGATGAGGCATAGCCTTGTGGTATTTTTTTTTCAGACTATCTTTTTTTTTCAGACTATTCTATTTATAAAGTTGGAATTCATATGAAATGTTGTTTCTTCTTTTTTAAAAAATAATACTTTAAACATTTTTTATGCTCTCTATATAGTCTTTAGAACCTAAGATGACTTTAAATGTCTCCACAATGTTATGTAGAACAAATACATGATAAATTCTTTAAGAAAAATCTGTTGGAAGGTATTACTTTGGTACTGAGTTTTACTCTTGGAAGTAGTTCCAGAATGAACTATTTTACATGGATAATTAAAAATACCTTTATTATTTCCCAGAGTAGATTTCTATGAACAGAATTAACCCAAACCATTATTAATAATTATTAATAAGACAAAATTTCTTTCCAATACTATGGTAACAATTCTCACTCTCATTGTCAACAGCTATGTCAGTGTCCTTGTTCCCCGAGCTACATTAAATGCCATCATTCTTTGGTAAGTAAAAAGTATCACACCAGGTCATTGTTTTAATTCGGTTTTTCTTTCCTTTTCTTCCAACTCAGGATTAGGCAAGCTCTCTACCACCAAGCTGCATTCCCAGTCCCAGTTTCTTAATGTCTTATGGTTAAATTCTCATGTTTACATTTTACAATGTATTTTTTTTCTTTTCGAATTATATGTTCATCCATTTCAATACTGTGGTGTAATTAAAATTACATTAGCATATTGTATAATAAATATTCTAATCTTTGACAAGTGTAAAGCATTTTTTTTCTGGATTAATGTTTGTTTTTCAATTCAGAGATTCTTAAAAATACTAATGCAAATATGTTTCTTTTCCATTGTGTTTAGAAAGTATGTCAGATAAACTTAGAAAGCCATTCAGGAAGGGATTGGATAAGCATTTAAATATATTTGATGGTATCGTTTTTTTCCCCTGAGCATTGGAGATTGACCTCAGGGGTGCTCGACCTCTAAGCTACATCCCCAGCTCTTTTTATTCTTATTTTTAGACAGGGTCTTGGTAAATTGCACTAACTGGCCTCAGACTTACCATCCTCCTGTCTTAACCTCCTGTGTTGCTGGGATTATAGGCATGTGCTACCATGCCCAGCTTGTGATATCTTTGTTAGTGATTTAAATATAATTTGGAAATATATTTTGTATTTGGTAAAATTTGAGAGCATAACTTCATATTTAAAAATAACTCACTGTAAGCTAATTGATCCCCCTTTATGACATTTAAAAATCCATATGCACGTTAGTCATTCATTATGGTACAGTACCACACATTTTGTTTATTTGTGTAAGATATTTTTATTTCTCATAGATCCATTATTTATTTTTTCTAACTTTTTGTGCTGGAAACTAAAACCAGGACTTTGCACATGCTAAGCACATGCTCTAACACTGAGATTCATTTTCCAATTCTTTGGGATACTTTAATGTGTGTATTCTTCTACTTCAAACTTTAGAATAATTTTGTCACATTTCAAAAATATCATGTTGGGAAGATTATTAAGATACATTTATTTTATAAATGGTTTTTCCATCCACAAGTATGGCATCCATTTGATTTCTTTTTAAGCCAATAGTTCATATTTTCTTTTAATTTCCATTTCCATTTCTCATTAAGTATATAGCTAAATATTCTACATTTTACCTTGCATTGTAATTAGGTACCTTTTAAATAACCTATTATACACCATTGTATATCAGATAATGGTATGTGTGGGGAGTGAATTAATATCTGGGTACTTCATTTAAATAATGATTTAGTACCAGGAAATTAACACAGGAATATAAAAAGTAAGTTTAAAAGACTCATCCAGAACATGAAGTACAAATCATGAAATCAATACTAGCTATGGAAGATAGTAAGTAGATACCTAGCATATGAACCATTGCTATTCTTTAAAAAGAAAATAGAATGAACAAATTAGGAAAAATATCATTAGAAGAAAACTTCAAACTGAAGAAAGCTATGACTGTAGACAAAAAGTACTCTAGATACACCAAGAAAAATCAATGAAGAACAGTCAACATGTAAACAAACCTCAGATAATTTATTATATAATGAAAGATTCCCACAGCTTTCAGGAAAATCACCTAAAGAGGAGAATAATCAGCTTACATCAAACGCTCTTAGTCATTAAATACTAATCTGGAAACAAAAGATATTCTCGTATAAGCAATGACTCTGTAAACATATCTCCTACACAAATGCTTTTTCTGAAGGGAAGAATTTTGAACATACTAAACAGAAAATGAAACATAATAAATCCCTCACAAATGGAGAAAGTGATTGTATGAAAGAATTTCCAGCAAACCCCCAAACTATGTAAATACAGACTAAGTCCGAAAAACAGCCATAAATGTGGCCACAGAACGGATGGCAAAGGCTATAATTTTTGGAAGGGAATACACATAATATGAAAAACTAATAATTAGCCAATAATTAATTGGAATAAAAATCCCAGGTTATACCAACAAAACCTACAGTGGCTGAAAAGTTAAACTAATAATTTGGAAGATACTCAACAGATAATCTTATTTTTCCCCCACAGTTAATGAGGTAATTATGGGTTGTGCAGTTTTAAGAACTTTATTTAAAAGCTATGTATTCCTTCTATAAGTAATTGCAATTAACATACCAGAGTGGAAAATTATGCCTTAAGTAATGCCATATTCCAAAGAGAGACCTTACAGTTGGACAAAACCAGGAAGTTTACACTCAAGAGGCTGAACAGGTCCTGCACCCCAGCACTCACCATGAGCTCACATGAGCAGAGAGATTTTGTGCAAATAGGAGCATTCACCTGGGTAGAGTGCTGGGACCTTCCCCGTCTCTTCTTCAAAATCGAGTGGATGGACTTCAAACAGCACCTCATAGAACACCAGGAGGAGCGGGGTGCCTATATAAAGGGAAGATCACATCCCATTCCCAGGCTGGAGGCTTTCTGGGCAGTAGAAGAAGCCCATCGATTCCCACTACTGTGGTGAGTGGTGGGTGAGATTGACACCCATCCTTTGGAGTTCAGGACATGTATGGATGTAGACAGGTACCTGCTTCTCCCTGATGAACGCTGCAGGTAAAAGGCTTGATTAAGCACTACGGCAGCATGAGAGGAGGGATGCTCTGACCCTACGCCAAGGCAGATGACAGAAGTACTTGAGGTTTTCTGCCTATACTCTAGAGATTTAAAGAGGTTGTAGGATACATCATAGCTGGAGTTGAGGAGGTGGGCAAAAGGTCCTTCCAGAGTACATCTCCATCTTAGGGAACTGTACAGGGGGAGACCCCTGCAGGTTCTCCTGCAGAATCTATACACAGACTGGACAAGAGAGGAAATATTTGCATATGTGCTTCTCAAAGTACATCAGCAATACAGCGAGGACAATAGAGCATTAGCTAAATGAAGGACTTTTGAAACTTTCATGGAATACACTCCTTTCCCAGTTGTACTGGTTTCCTATTGTTGCCATAACAAATTTCTATAATGTAGCAGCTTGAACAACATTATTTGTTATTATGGTCAGAGACATGGATGGGTCTTACGGGTCTAAAAGCCAAGATGTTAATAAAGTTGAATCTGTTTCCTTGCCTCTGCTGGCTTCTTTTGGCAGCCTTGATGGCCCCTTCCTCTACCTTCTAAAGTTCCCAATGGCAGGGAGAGCCCTTCTCACTTGGCATCTCTCTGACCCTTGTTTTGTCATAGCATCTCTCTCTAGAGTTGGGAAAGGCACTTCTCTTTTAAGGAGTAGGAGTATTAAATTGGGTTCACCTGGGTATTCCAGGCTAATCCTCTCATCTCAAAATCTCTAATGGGGTCTGCAAAGTCCCTTTGCTATGTAAGGAAACATTCATAGGTTCTGGGGTAGCCATTATTCTGATTATCACTGGGGCTCTGACCCTAGAGAAGCCAGAAATAGAGGAAGGGAAGATACAGGAGGGGTGAAAGAGCATCCATAGCTCCTTCATCCCAAGTCACTCAGGCCAGTTCTGGGCTGCAGGAGGGAAAAACTCTGAAGTGGATTCAAGATTCAAGTTTGTATGTAAATAGCAATATTATTTTTCTTCATCCTTGAAAGTGAATTTTACTTGCGGAAAGAAACTATTTGTATGCTCCAAAGTAACCAAAGCATGGGAAAACTGGAGAAAAATAGTTATTTTCTATTGGCACCTCCCAATTCAGCTTGCTTAAAATAAGTTCCAGAATGATAGTTTTGTTCACTTTGTACATGTAATTTAGTATCCTACTTTTCCATTAAGAAATTTCCCTGTTTGAAACTTGTCTTGGGGAATAATTAGAGATAAAGTCAAAGATTTAGCACAGGGTGTTTACGGAGGCATCCTTAGTTTGTTCCTTCCTTTCTTTTCTTGCCCTTCTTCAATTTCATGTTTCATGATCCATTATTACAATTTTTTTTTGGTCAATAGTTTAAACTGCCTTTACTTCTCTGTTTTTCCTTCTAATACCCTATATTGTAGAAAAACCCAACTATGTATTATTTTTGTGCCTATACTAGAGGTCATATCTCTTCTGAAGAAATTTACACAATAGTGCAGATTTCATCTCACTATAAATTTATCATCACCAAATTTACCCCCCCCATCATTATCCACCAATCATACTGTATTTTTCTGGTCTCTCTCTCTCTCTCTCTCTCTCTCTCCTCCTCAGAATGACATTTTAAATAATTTTCACTCCCTTCCAACTTCTCACACTGATTAATTCTTCCAAGTATACTTTGGGTCTGACCATTTTCTGACCAGGAGCCATATACAATGGATTGTCTCCTCTTTTCCCTGTATAGTCAATGTCTCCATCTCAACTGGTTCTTTTCATTTCTATTTCTATTCTTTTAAGCACATTCAAGCTCTTCTCCGTTGTGGTAGGCTGAATAGTGGTCCTGCACTGATTAAGTCCACATCCTAATCCCTGGAACCTGTGAACTGGTAATCTTCCACGGCAGAAGGAACTTAGGCCATATGACTAAGAATCATAAAATGGGGAATGGTCCTGAATCATCCAGGTGGACTAAATGTAGTCACAAAGCTCCATAACAAGGGAGGCAGGAGGGGAAGAGAGAAAGGGAAGAGATGTGACAGAAGCAGAGGTCGGAGTGATGCCTCCCCATAGCCCAAGGAATGCTGTGACCTCTAGAAGCTGAGACAGGCAAGGAAAGAACCTTCAGAAGGGGTGAGTATGTCACTTCAGGCTCTCTGCCTAGCAGCCCAGGTATGCTACTAATGCACAGGGACCCCATCTTCCTTCCTTTTGACCTGAAGTTAAGGGAATTTTGTGGGTCTATCATCTCCCATTCCATAAAGCCAGATGAGTTCTAACTGGGTCCTCAGCATCTTCCTTCAGGGTCTCTGAAGTTTACCTTCACAATTCCTGTCAGGAGTGGCAGCTCATGGTCTCATACATCTGCTCATTTCTCCCAGAATCCTTCCTAATTTAGAGTGGTTTTGATTTACCAATGTTTTTCATCTTTCAATCCATCTACTGAAGCATTTCATTTTACTTATTCCTTCCCCATGGTCTTAGAGAAAAAGAAAATCATCAAATCCAGATACCCCTCATCCCTTGTTGCCTCCCAATTTGCCCCTTTTCCCTTTTGTTCCACAATGAACCTGAAAGACATTGCTCTACTTGAGTCTAATGTAAATCCCTCCCCTGTCCTCAGAACCCCCTCCCGTCTGCATCCCTAAGGACCTCTCATGACATATTACCCTCTGTCCTCCTCCTTTACCTTCTTCCTTTCTGCTAGATCCATCCTATCATCGATAAAAACAAGTTTAACTGTCTTTTACATTAGAAAACAAAACAAAAAACCCTTCTACAGGAATCATTACCTTTCTTTTCTTCAGTTAATTTCTTTGAACAGAATTCTACATTCCTGAACCAACTGTGATGTGTTTTCCACATGTTCTACTCTGTTAAAAATAGATCTTATTAAGGTCAGTATTAAGTTTGGGGGCTCAAAACCCATTATGGTTTGGAAATGGGGTGTCTCCCCAAAGCTCCTGTTAATGCAGGAATATTCAGAGGTGAGGTGATTAGATTAGGTGAACTGTAACTTAATCAGTCCATCCTGGTTTGAATGGACTGACTGGGTGGTAACTGTAGGCAGGTGGGGTGTCACTGGAGGAAATGCATAGTTGGAGGTGTACCCTAAAAGGGTGCATCTTCCTTGTGACCCCTTTCCATTTCTCTCTCTCTGTGCTTCCTGGTCTTGCTGTGAGCTGAGCAGCTTTCCTCTGCTGGGCCCTTCCCCCATGATGTGCTGCCTCACCTTGGGCCCAGAGCAATGGAGTTGGTCATCTATGGACTGAGACCATGAACCCAAATAAACTTTTCCTCCTTCAAGTTGTTCTTTCTGATGTTTTGGTCACAGTGACACAAAAGATAACTATAACAAAGTCTCATTTACATCTCTCAGTCCTGTGTAACTTCATTTTATTCTAGTATATGCCATAGTTGACCAACTCCCTTTGGCATGAAATGTTCTTTTCTCAGTTTTATGATGGCAGACTTTTCTAGTCTTTTCCTTCCCTGATGCCTGATTATACCTAGTTTTATCTGCCCATTAAAGAGTTAAAATTAACTCTTAAGGAGTTAATTTTTCTCAGGTTTTAACCTCTGTCACTCTGTAACATGCACATCTACCCTGGCCAGTCTTGTCCACAGTAGTGCTCTCAGGTGTACTGTCCGTGACAGTCTGCAGATGGATGCCTAAGCACCTGTCTTACTATTTTACCTCCTTTGTGTGACTCTGTTTGGGTGGTACTAGGGACTTTTCTCTCACTCAATGTGTTTTTGAATATGAGAAAAAAAAAATAGATGTGTCGCTGGCTCTTTGCGGTTCCAAATCCATGGATATTTGTCACCGCCCACAGCAACAACTTGCACGGGTCTTATGGGTGGTGGAGTGGAAACTGAGGCACTTCTATCTTTCTCTTCAGTGCACTGCTTTCTTGCTTGTTCATAGAGGATAGAGGAAATGAGGCTCACCTGCTTTGAGAGGAGAGAGAGAGAGACTTTGCTTATCAGAGAGAAAGAGACTTTGCTTAAGAGAGACTTTGAAAGAAGGACAGGCTTTTCTTAGAGCTTAGAAGAAGAGAGACCTGCCATGCCTTAAAGTCCTGCATCCTGTGAACTAAGGGTACGTCCACCCAAAGTGCCCTAGTGATGCGTCTCAGCTCTCAGCTCCGCGATCTGCCTTCCGCCGCTGCCTGCTAGCTGCTTTCGTGCCTGAGTCCTCCTCCCACTTTCCCTGCCAATGGCTGCTGCTGCGTATGTCCCTACTAGCTACTGCCAAGCGCTTTTCCCTCTGGCTGCTGTTTTTCTGCTAATGGCTGCTGAGTGTATGTCTCGCTCCGCCTACGCTTATATCACCTCCAGGAGGCGGAGAGCAGGGCCACGCCTCTTACACAAAGATTAGGCAAGACACTCGGAGCAGGCAATTAGTGCTCGAGAACACATGCGCATACATTGTGTGCGTGGACGAGAAAATCACCTGAGTGTGCTTATGTCAATCAACCTCCTCGCTGCCGATGTGATCAGGCGCCATCCTGGCGCCGCCAACATGGCACAGCCCCCAACATAGATGTGCCATAGATTTTCAAGCAGTTTCTTGGTCTTCTGGGATCCTCTGCAGTACATGGGAGCCTATAAACCAGAGTGTGCTCTCTCTCCTTGCTCCACTGCCTCCCATATCCACTCCTATCATGGGTGTAGTTTTTCTAAAATGACTACACATTCTGGGCTACACATTCACAGTAAAATCTCTTTCAGTGATACTGTTTTGTATAAGTCTAAATATTTGAACAAGATGACAAAGAGCAAATTGCTGGGTTGGGGTTCTGGTAATGCATATAATTTGGGTTGCATGAGTTATGCACAAGGAGTGAATGCAAAGAGGAGGCAATTAGGGGAAGCAGAGACAACTCTGAGTAACTGAGTACTTGATTCTCTTGCAACAGGGGAGGACAGCCTGGGTTTTAAGTTGGCATAGCCTTTAAGACCCTGCCTAAGAGCAGGAATTGGAAATGAAGAAATGCTTGCTGCTTCCTACTTGGTGGTCTGAGCTGGATATCTTTTTTAGAGACTAATAGGTACATGGCTCCTGCATCAGTGCACAAGCAATTATATTCTTAGTGTGAATTTGCTCAGAACCTGAGATATGTCCTGGTGCTCTTCTGGGCAGCTTAATAAACATATCACACATAACCCTAGAAGTTGAATTTCACTTTTAAAAAACAGATTTAAAAGCTGCCTTGATTGTAAGTATACTCAACACAATTATCAGAACAGTTACTTTTTGGGATTGCCCTTAACCCCAATGTACCTTGGCTGGCACAAGATACACAGGTATGAAAACAATATACTATATATATATTTTTTTGTGGTGCTGGGGATTTGAACCCAGGGCCTTGTGCTTGCAAGGCAAGCACTCTACCAACTGAGCTGTATCCCCAGCCCACAATATATTATTTAAGAGTAACTTCATATATCTGAACAGTAACGATATAGATATGAGGGAACTAAGTTCCTAGATGAACTCCCTTCCTAGTATCCTGTGGATAATTATCTCAAGCTGCTCTATGTTTAATATTAAAATACCATGTTCTGAATAACACTGAATTTAGATCAGCTGAATAAGAAACAATAGCATAGCTACTTCAGATTGGCCAATATACAATCATTTGGGGCTTATAGTTTAAAACAATGTTCATATATAGAAATTAAGATGGAGTCCACATCTTTTCTTTTCTTAGAAGGACTTCAGAGTCTAGTAAGAAGAAATGACTTTTTAGTCAAGTAATCTTAGTGGAAACAGAAATATAGCAAATCTATGGGATGGATGAAAAGTTTCCAGTTTTAGAAAATTATATTTGAGATTTCTAGTTAAAAATTAAAGGCTGATTACTCTTCTATCAGCCAAGGCACTCACATTTATGAGAACACAGTAATGCATTGCTATTATTAGAGTAGTAAATTTTCAGTATTATACACATTTGCACTATATTCAGAATCCATTTGAAAAAATGCAAATATTTATGCAAACCTTACCTCTTCACCAGAGTTGTCTTTGGCTGTTGGAATTTGCCAGGTAATGTTAGCAGAGTCTTGCTGATTCTGTGTCTTAGCCTCTATGTCCTTGGGACAGCTGATTTGAGGAGCCTCCACATCTGACCCAGAAAAATACATCCATCAATTAATACCCTGACCCATACTTCTAAGTCATGCAAGAAAGACATAAAAATCTAGTTATATTAACACTTTAGGACTCCCTTTTTTTATATCCCATGGGAATATGCAAGTGCTTTCCCAAGAGCCTACCTTAGCATGACTTACAAGGCCCTTCCTGAATTGGTACCTCTGACCTCCTAGCCTCATTTCATAAAGTCCCCCTAGTGGAACTCACTCCACATTGAATTCTTGTCAGGCCCATGAGAGTTCCATGATCTTTCTTTTACCTGGGCCTTTGCACACTCTTTACCTGGAAAACTACTGCTTGTCCTTTGATTCTCAGCTTAGACAAAGTTCCTCGAGAAGCTTTCTCTGACTCTCCCGGTCTGTCTGAGTGCTTGCTTCCCAAGTTTCCCCAGTGCTCTAGACTGCCCAACCATAAAACTCAATGCTTCATTTAAAACCAAATTTTCTCCCCCAATATAATTTAATTTCTTTGAAGGCCAGGATACCTCTTTTCTGTGTCTCACACAGTGCCTGGGCTATTCTGGGAGCTTAGTAAATATTTTGGAATGAAACAAAGACATAAACAGGAAAAAAAAATTGATGTTGTCTGTGGTAGTAGGAAACTGCACTTGAGAAAATGAGGCAGTCAAGCAGAATTAATTAGCAGTCCTAAAAGGTATTGTCAAAACAACAAACTAAAGCTAATGATGTTGTTTTACAGTGTGAAACTTTACACTATATATTGTGCATTAAATGTGCTAACATTTTACAGATCCACATAAGCCAAAGTGGCACTAAGTTCTGATTATATGGTTAATACATCTTTATTTATTTATTTATTTTGTCTGGTTGTACGTGATGTAGAGTGACACAGGTTGTGTAGTTATACATGCACATAGGGCAATAATGTCTGATTCGTTCTACTATCATTCCTACCCTGATGTGCCCTCCCCTCCCTTCACTCCCTCTGTCTAGTCCAAATTACCTCTCTTCTCCCCCTACCCCTTTTTGTGAATTAGTGTCTGCATAACAGAGAAAACATTTGGCCTTTGGTTCTTTGGCATTGACTTACTTCACTTAGCAAAATATCCTCCATTGCATCCATTTACTGGCAAATGCCATAATTTCATTCTTCTTTAAGGCTAAGTAATGTTCTGTTGTGTATACATACACATCTGTTGAAGGGCACCTAGGTTGGTTCCATAGTTTAGCTATTATGAATTGAGCTGCTATAAATGTTGATGTGGCTGTATCACTGTAGTATGCTGATTTTAAGTCCTTTGGGTATAAACCTAGAAGTGGGATAACTGAGTCAAATGGTGGTTCCGTTCCAAGTTTTCTGAAAAATTTCCAAACTGCTTTACGTAGTGGTTGTACCAATTTGCAGTCCCACCAGCAGTGTGTATGAATGTGCCTTTCCCCACATCCTCGCCAACATTTATTGTTGCTTGTATTCTTGATGATTGCCATTCTGACTGGAACGAGATGGAATTTCAGTGTAGTTTTGATTCGTATTTCTCTAATTGCTAGAGGTGTTGAACATTTTCTCATATTTGTTGACCTATTGTATTTCTTCTTCTGTGAAGTGTCTGTTCAGTTCCTTTGCACATTTATTGATTGAGTTATTAGGGTATGTTTTAGTGTTAGTTTTTTAAAGTTCTTTATATATCCTGTAGATTAAATACATCTTTTGCTTTAACTTATGCTGAATTAGGTATTCTGTAACTAATAACTGGTGTATCCGAATTGATTTCATTTAGTCTCATATCTTCTCATTTCTTTAAAATTTTAGTCAATTTATGTTTTCTCTTTCTCAGAGTATATTATAACTGAACAAAAATTTTTCCCCTACAAAGATGCATAGTAGCACATTGATTCTGGCAATCTGAAACTATCTTTAATTTTTCATTCATACTTAAGATAATTATAGCTTGACTGCATTTAGAAAAAAATTTATTTATTTTCTCTCCATATCCTGTAGACATGGCTGTGTTTCCTTCTGACACATAGAACTACAAATAAGAAGTGTAATGTGAATCTGATTCTTCTGGTTTTGGGTAAAAATTTTCTCTCATAAAGTGTATTAAAGATTTTCTCATTCACTTCACACCTCAGAAATGTCACTAGGAATAGTAAAGATGTGCCAGCTCAATATTCCAGGGTGATTTCTGGGCTAAGTGTTTAAGTCTGCAGCTCAGGGAAACTTTCTCCTGTGGGAGGAAAATTCCTTCTTCACCCCTTTCCTCCCTGCTTTTGGTACTCCTTACTGTGCAGACATTGAAGTTTCTCCGTCTGTCACTGACATCTAACGTCTACCTTTCTGGTTTGATGAATTGGGATATTCAAGTTCCTTGATTATCACTTCTCCATTCTGAGGGAATTCTCAGCTTGGTTCTTCAAATAAATAATACTGATTTCAATAGCATCCATTTCTATATTTTCCTCTTCTCCTTCTCTTAAAGATATTCTTGATAATTTTACTTCTAAGAACTCTTGTATTTAAAATCTCTTTCTCCCTAACAATCTGCTCTTGCTTCAGGGAAAATGAATATGTCCTCTTGTGGATGTAATGAGATGCAGGATTCCAAGTGCTAAGAGCTCTGATGTGTTTTAATCAATTCAGTTTTACCTGCTTTCTGTGAATCAGAAATTCCTCAAAGAGTTTCATCTCCTGAAGGAAAACTTACCTTATTTCCAGCACCAATATGATCCTTATTTTTCTATTTCTTTTGTCATTGTCTGGCATTTTAGAATTAAAGATTTTGCAAATCCACCATTTGAACCAGAAATCCTCAAAGTACATATTGGGGCAATACCATTTTATCATAGACTGTCAGCAAAACTTGCAAAGAGGGACAGTCCTACACCAGACTCATGGGCTATGATTAAGGAATTTGGTTTCAAACCTACCAACGTAGAGACCCACCTTTACACACAGCTGTCTGAACTTTGGCACTCCATTTCCCAGAAGAGGTACATCTCACTTCTCTGACTCCAGATAAAATGAAACCTTGGTGGCAACTTAGCTGACATATTGTCCCTGGTTTGGCTGGTTGCTTGCCACAGTTGGGAGGTGATATGATGATACCTTTGGGCTTCTGAAAGGTGGAGCAATGGCGTTCTATCGTAGGGAAATGAGACAACATTATTTGCATTCCCACAAATTAGAAATGCCACAGATTCTCTGTACCCAAGAAAAATAAA
Organism: Sciurus vulgaris; assembly: GCF_902686455.1. Classification (NCBI taxonomy): domain Eukaryota; kingdom Metazoa; phylum Chordata; class Mammalia; order Rodentia; family Sciuridae; genus Sciurus; species Sciurus vulgaris. The sequence continues at coordinate 67,493,188 of NC_136476.1, forward strand.
ACTATGCTGCCTTGGATCAACATAAATCACTAACCGCATCTGATAATACGTGAAGTATTGCAAATATTGCTGAGCACTATATCTCTTTTGTTACCTCTTATTCTTTTGCCAATATATCAAAACCTTGAAAAACTTCTGATATTTTAATCAATGTGGTTTGTGACTTTTATCATTTGCTTGGAGCACCCATATTGGGTTTGCAGAATATTATCTTACATATTTAAAGTGTAAAAAAATACATTCAATCCCATCTTTCATCAATTAGGTGATCTATTCAGCAACCAATTTTATGTCCTAGGCTTTTTGGTGCTATTTTGAATTGAGTACATAATGAGAAAGATTTTCACACCTTCCCTAAAATCACTGTTATATTTGGGGCCTTGACTCTTACGGTTTCTTCAGCCTAAGTAAAGAATAGTAGCTGAATTAGGTGAAAGGAAAAATCAAGGCTAGGGCTGAAGGCAGAACCTGTGTGTGAGTGTGCCCCGGTGCACACTTATCTGCTGCAGTAGAGATTCTAATGGCAACGCTGCTCTTGTCTCCAGTGGTATTTCTCATCCATCAGAGCTCGTGGGTGTTCAGCGCCTACTACGTGCAGGCATTATTCTCAGCACTTTATATGTGCTGACTCTCTATTTCTATGGCAAGAGTGTTGCTCTTCCCACTTATGAGGAAGAGAGTTGGGCATTAAGGACAGTAGTGACCTTCATTCTCACACTCCTCCCTGAATTACTTCTTTCAAAAATCTGCACCAGCAAAAGCCCTTCTCCCCTAAGAAGTCAGTTTGTCTCTATTTTTGTATGGTGTGAGCCATGTGCCTGCCCGGATTTCTCTGCTTTAATCAAGAGGAAAATCAGAGCCAAATGTGTGGTCCAGACATAATGACTATGTGGGATTCAGTATCCTTTCTTCAGGGTCAGCCCTTTACAAAGTAAGAAAATCACCACTTTGGTTCTCAAAATTGTTGAAGATTTTATTCTTTTTTATTGCTTATTCATGGGGCTTTGGGTGAATATGTCTTTAATTTTTACAGTCTAAGATACTGACTTTTCTTCTTAAAATATTTGCTTTGCTTTCTTAAAAAAATTTTTTGTAGTTGTAAATGGACAGAATGCCTTTTTAAAATTTTGTTTATTTTTATTTGGTGCTAAGGATCAAACCAGTGCCTCACACATGCTAGGCAAGTGCTCTGCCACTGAGCTACAGTCCCAGACCTTTGCTTTGCTTTTGTGCTTAATAAGTTCTAAGATTGGTTAGTATTTACTTACAGGCAGTATATGTATATTTTCTCTAGGTTTTAATGGTTTTATTTTTTATTTCTTAGTTGAAAATCTGTGAAGAATTCATTTCAGTGTGCAGTGTGAATTGAAGACATAAAAATTTAATTTTTTTGTTTTCCTCAAGGATTAGCTAATTTTTTAATATGGTCTATTGAATAAATCCCCCTTTTTTCTCAGCTCATACTTGGTGCTTCCTTAATAACACATCAAATTTGTAAGTTTAAGGATCCATTTAATCCCCTTGATTTGTATGACAATTTGCCTACTATTAATTTTTGCAATCTCTGTTTATATTTTAAAAACTGAAAAGCTACTTTCTCTTCACTATTTCTATTGTTCTTCCTTTTCAAACTTATTTTAGTGATTTTTGACTATATATTCTTCTGGACAAACTCTGGAATTACTCCTTAATCCCCAAGAAAAAGGGCAAAAATTATTTCCTTTTAGGTTGCTGAATGATGTGGTATTTTGTCTATGCATATATTTGGAAAGAAATGAATATTTTGATAAAATAGTATACAAATGTTCAACTGCTCCTTTTTGCCTCTCTCTAATATTTTCTAGATTTTTTTTTTAATACAAGTTCTACACACTTCTGTTTAAGGTTATTCTGATATATATTGCTTAGTTCTTTTGAATGTGATTTCTTACCATATATCCTGCTTATCATTGTACATAGAAAAGCTGTTTATTTGTTATTCTTTTGACTAGTGAACTTTCAAGTTTTTGGTAGATTTATTCTATATTTTGGGTAGATATGTAATCTAAACATGATGATGATTTTCAAACTCATTATCTCTAATCTCATGATTTATTATTAGAACTAAAGCTTATAGAACAATGTTAATATGAATAATTCTAAGCATCCTCTTCTTTTTTCAGGTTTAATAAAATGATCTTGTTTTTTTCATAAGCAGCTGCAGATTTAAGATAAACATTTTGTATTGTGTCAGCATATCAATGTATATTAATTGCTTAAAATTTTATTGAAAATTTATTTTAGCTGGGTTGAGTGTGGTGGTGCATGCCTGTAATCCCAATGGTTGGGGATGCTGAAGCAGGAGAATAGGGAGTTCAAAGCCAGCCTCAGCAACTTAGTGAAGCCCAAAGTAGGACCCTGTATCCAAAAAAAAAAAAAAAAAAAAAAAAAAAATATATATATATATATATATATACATATATTATATATATGGGGGCTGCTGGAGATGTGGTCAGTGATTAAGCACCCCTGGGTTCAATCTCTGGTACAAACAAAACAAAACCTCTATTTTATATGATAATGAATACATTTTTTTGTGTTATTTAAGCAGCTATACAATTTTCCTTATTTGTTATAATGAAGCAATATATTACACTGATGGAATACCTAACTTTAAACTCCTTTTTCATTTCTAGTATAACTTGTTTTGGTAGACCATTCTTGAATGTGTATTGTTAGTGTATCTGCTATTATAGTTACACATGGATTTGTCTATTGTTTTCTATCTTTTTTTTTTTTTTTTTTTGGTAATAATTGTTGGGTCCACAACAAAGTAATAATAGTTTGATAATACGAACAGGCTTTCCGTTATGTGAACCAAGCTTTAAGGTTTGAGAATTACCGTTTTTTTTTTTTTAATTTTTTTTATTTATAGGTGGACACAATACATTTATTTTATTTATTTATTTTTATGTGGTGCTGAGGATCAAACCCAGTGCCTCACACATGTAAGATGAGCACTCTACCACTGAGCCACAACTCCAGCCTGAGAATTATTGTTTCTTAAAGCTTAAAAGAATTTCCCTTCATTGATCTCTCAGTCATTTTTGGAGGAATGACTTACGCCACCATAATATTATCCATTTTTTATGAGAAATTGTCCGTTTTCACTTCTGCTTTTTTCTTGAATTATTTGTGATCTTGCATTTCCTTAGCTGTCACTAATATCAAGAATTTTCAATTTAAATGCACAGATTTATAGTTTAAAAAGTTTCAGACCTCTGTATACTTTGTTATAGTTTCTCAGACAAATTTGATTCTTTGCATTTTTTAAACTTACATTTTAAGTTCAATTTTATTACTTTAAAGATATCCCTTTATACCATTCTACTGCATCCCATTTCCCTTTATAATTCATTTTTCTCAACAATTATTGATGCATCTTTCTTTTAGTTTTCCATGCAAATATTTTTTCTTAGCTTTTGAATTCAATACTCAGTTATTTTTGTTTCTGTGAATTTTTAAGATTCACTGGTTCACAATATGTTTAACAAAGCAAGGAGAATATATAGTGTTTGCTTTTTTAAAAAAAAATCCATCCGAATTGGTCTCAATTTAAAAAAAATTTCCATTTGAAGCTGGAAACATCAGTGAGTTGGAAAATTGAATCCAATGTAGAAGGTTTTTCTAACCAGTAGAGAGGACTAAGATCACATGCTTGTCTATGTACCTAAAACACCATGCATACATTCATGTGAAAGCTTATTCATATTCATTATGAATCAGTGCTCAATTCTTGGTTTTCAGAGAAATCAGAGAGCAGGTGAAATGAGTCACCCCAGATTCCACACTTTCCAGACACTCACCCACACACCGGGGTTCTGCACCATCCCACTGGGCATTTCCTTGGCAGGTAAGCTTAGCATTTCCTTCTAGTCTGTATCCTTCATCACAGGTAACCAAGCACGTTGTCTTGTAGGACATTTCCCTCGTAGAGCAGCTGATATGGCCATGCTTAGGCTGGCGGAGATGGGGGCATGTTCTCACTACAGAAAATGTAATAAATTAGATCTAAATAAGGGCAAACATAACAATTCTAAGTTTACTAATGTCTTCACATTGCAAGCGAGAACATTTCTCGTTCTGAAAATGACCCACAATGAATAACACACCATCATTTTTTGTTACTATGGGGTAATTTAAGGCTGCTGTTTTATCAAATGCATTGCCCAGATGATGTCACAGCCCTCTGCCCAGAGGTGGGAAACTTACAATGTCTAGGAGATCTAGCCCCAAATGGACCATGATAGCTGTAGATTAGGGGTGGTCAAAAAAGGGAGGTACCTGCAACTCTGATCTGAGTCTTTGCTGTGATTTTCCAGGATTTGTTCCAACAAACATCTGTCTTTTCCCAAGACAGATGTTTTATGTTTGTGATCAGCTCACTTCTGAAACCTCAGGATCCTTTTTAAGGGTTCCAGTCTCTGCAAAGCTGCCCAACATCTGCAATCTTAAATTCCAGAGTTCCACTGTCTTTGTAACTCTGGTCCTTTAGCTTTTTCCCTCATTTCTTTCCACACAACTACTACAAATTCTAATTTGTGATGCTAATCTTGGTTTATGTATTATAATCAATCTGGTAGATTTTTGCTGCTGTGCTGGATACTGTAAGCTGCCTGTCCACTAGGCATTTCCCCCACTTTTTTCCCCAACATAGTAATGTGCCTAGCCATAAGATCACAACTCCCGGCTCTGTGACAATCACTGAGAGCCAGTGAGAGACAGTTGAAGTTGTGTGAAACTCCTGGGAAAGCTTCTTAAAGAGGTGTCTTAATTGAGAGAGAATTTTGTCTTCCCATTTTCTTCTTTCTCACTTCCAAATCATAGACATGAGGGATAGTATCCCAGCAAGCTGTTGTATATTTATACCATGCTACCTGGAAAGTAGGATGCTCTAAAATGATAGAGGAAAACAATAAAAGACGCCTCCGTCTCTGATGACAGTGGAGCTATCACACCGGCTTTTGGATGGCTTGATTTGTCCGTTTAGATGAGAGGACAAAGTCTTAACTGGCTCTTTGATATTATTTGGCTCTCTGATACCAATAGCTATACACAAGTCCTAATTCTCTCTACCCAGCAACCCATTCGCTTTCCATGTTTTCACTTTTTAGGGAAAGATCTTTCTTCTCCTTCAACTCTTGGGATTTGTGTGTGCTCCAGCTCTGCTCGGGGGTAGAGCATGTGACCCAGGATCACATTCCCCTTGTCTGAGATTGAGTGGGTACAACTGGTGGTATGGTTCCTTTCTTGCCCCTCTGAATCAACCCTGACAGTGTAGTCAGAGGGCTAATTAACTAAGTTCTGGATACTAGAAAGCAGCTGCAGCTCAGCAAGCCTCAACACCACCATCAGAAGTTCGATGGGGTTTCTGGAGGAACCTATATTTTCCAGTTCTGCCGTCTCTGACCACTAGCCTCAACATGACACCAGAGAAGCTCCAAGAGGGCTTCTCCTGCCTCTGCATGTTTCCAAACCAGGTCTGTGCTCTGTTCTCCTGGCAAGACTCCCTCACTGACCAACCCACTAAAATCCACAATGTATCTTAAAGCCCATTTTGATTAATTCCATCTTGTCCTATATGCCTGTTTCTGACAATCTCTGAGGAAGTCCCCACCTCCAAGATCATTCCTCATCTACCAGGTTTATCCCATATACCTGTGATTCAAATCTAATTTCTGTATTCTTGCACTTTCTTTCTAGAATATGCGCTCCATCTCCGGTAAACTTCCTTAAATCCTAAACTTCGCTTTTGAACGTCTCCTTTACTTTCTTACCCTAATCAAAATCTTATTGTCTCTTATAGACATGGCCTGGAGGTCAGAGGGGTGTCTTCACTGCTCCTTATGACCTTTTCATATCAGTCTACCCTCCTCCTTCCTTAAAATTTCCAGCTCTTTAAAATGTCAAATGATGTATCTAACATCCATTTTTCAGTTCTCTCTTACTATCACACACACGTACACACCTTAGTGAGTCCATTGTCTACACAAATGGTCATTGGAGTATCTGCAAATCATTTCTTGACCTCCTTTCCTTCAGTGACCATCTCCTTCATCCTACCTCAGCCTGTCCCCATTGTCAAATCCCCTAGACTTCACCATCCAAGTACCCTGCCCTCTGACAATTACCTCCTACCTTCTAGGGTCACTCCTTCAAATGCCTCAGCTTCGTGAATGTGTATGTCTCATGGGGGTCTCCCGTGTACTGGGTGTTCCTCTTTGGAGAAAACTATCACTAAAGTCTTTATTATCTTTCTATGCTTCCTTTCCTCTAGTTCTAGGTTAGATCTGCTCCAATCAAGGTTTCCAAAGTACAGGAGAAAGGAAAGAGGGAGAATTAGGGGAGGAAAGAACAGGAAGGAAAAGGTAGATAAAGATAGAAAGAGTCCGGGAGAGGAGAGATATCAAACTGCAGGGGATATTAATCAAAACCATAGAAGGTCATTGTCTTGGACTCAGCTTATGTACTTGGCTCTAACAATCCAGATCAAACCGAAGCATAATATCTATTTATCATATATATCATATATATAGACATGTATATAACATATACATACATAGATATATTTTTTTAAATTTTGTATAATGAAAACTTTAAAGGACAGGAAGCTGGGGCAAAATATTCAAGTGTATGTTCAACTAAAGTCATCCTTATACAAATTATTCTACAGGAACCCAAATTATATTACTTGGCAGAGTACAAATATTGAGTTCATTAAATATACTTAGGATTGATTACTCCATAGAGAAATTTCAGGAATTAGGTTAGAGGTTAAACTATCAAGTCTTTTTATCCCTGGAATGGTTTGGATTAAAGTTAATTATTAATAAAAATGAATGAAAATATTGTGCCTTTTGCATTTTGACTTTTATTGAATGTGTCTATCATTTATAGTACACTGTCAAACGCCAGCTTGCCTTAAAAGGCAAATAAGATAAATTCTTATGATTAAGATCAATAAAATCTGGAAAACCATATTAAACAACCACTTTAAGCTTCAGTAAAAGTAAAAAAAAATCACTATAGCTTTCGAAACTTGAGGCAAAATGGATTTGCAACATCTCTCAAGAGTACTGATAATAAATTAAAGTTGGTGTCTCAGACTGATGCAAATTACATTGCTTCTCAGATGTTGATTTTTAATAAACTTCCATTGCTCCTTAGGGAAAACAAAACAATATGCAGTATTTCCTACTTATTTCTTAAATATTTTACACTCCTTTTCATTCAAGAATGACCAATTGTTACCATTTTAAATAGGAGCTCATTTATTTTCTAGATTCAACCTAAATTTTCTTATTTTAAAAATCCCACAATAAATGTTTCTTGACTTATATTCATGTTAAAGCAATACCTAAATATTTAGTTTCATTAGAAAATAGAAATTTATCCTGATTTGATCATTACACATTATACACATGTGTTGAATTATTGCACTGTACCCCCCCAAATATGTATGATTATTATGTCACTAAAAATTAGAAAAATAATTAAAATTTTAAAATAAATACACCAACTTGGTCTTTTAAGAGGACAATATATTGAGTAGTAGACAATGATAGAAGCTGAAAACCTGCAGTGGTTCTTATCTTAAAGATGAATCAGATTTTTTTCCCCTAAACATATGCTTTCTGATATGCTGTCAATCTCCACATTCTGATTACATCTATTATTGAAAAAAAGTCTGATGTTAAATGTGAGTGTCTTATTTCAACCTTCTCAGGAAAAAGAATAGTCTCACAAAATTTAATTAACTATGATATTGTTTTAGCTTGTGGCCATTTAAAACCACAAAAGAATACTTACTGGTTTAGAAAGAAATCCATAATTCAGATAAAATTGAAAAACATTATAGGTGGCTTATGAAGAGTGGGCAGGAAGAATAAGAATCAAGTCTGCTAATTACTATTCAACATTACAAAGACATTCACACGAAATGTGTAAAAGGTTTTACATTTTCACTGATTTTTCATTTCTGACTCAATCTTAGATTTTCATGGAAAAAAGACATAAATTATTCTCTGCCCTAATTAGATTTTAATTAGACCTGTAAAAATACTGCTTTCTCTATATTACCTTCTCAGAAGCAGAAGTGAATCCTACCCCACTGCCATATTTCACTGAATCCCAGACAGCCCAGTTGTATACACCATTATTTTATGGGCCATTACTAAAATAAATAAATTTAAAAAAATGAAATATTTTAGTGCCACTGATTTTTAAGATGCATTTCAATTTCAGAGATATTTAAATGTGAAAAAGATATATTTTTGCTTTGGTGAAATATAGCATATATTTCATAGAATAATATCTCAAGGTCCTAAATTCATTTTCCCTGTTATAGGGCAAGGGTCTGCGTATCTTCATTCAGGACAACCCTATTTACTGTAAGTGAGATAGTAGCTTTGGTGGTAAAGTTGAATTGAATTTTAAGGAGACCCATGGTCCCAGAGGATTTTTCTCATTGTGATTATGCATATTGGAATAGCAAATGAAATTACATAAAAGAGAACAAGCATGCTTTTTGGAGGGAAATGACATAAGCAGGCCACTTATCACTAATGTATATCTTTATGAATATATGTTTTTGTTAATTCAACTTTTCATTCATTCACAGAGTTATAGCCAAGGACTAGGGGGAGAAAAACATATTCTGTGTTCATGGTGCCTTCATAGTCCAGCAGAGGTGATCAACAAGTTAATCAACAATAAAAGTAAGTGTGATAGTTTGCATTGGAACAATTTGATTAAGCTGGGAAATGTGATTGTCAGAATCCCCTGACTGTGGTCCTCAGTTAGGGTTGGCCAAAAGAGGAACCACACTTGATTTTAGGAAGAAATGAAGCAGAGGTCAATGAAGTCAGATTCAGGGATGACGCATGCAGAAAGTCCATGTCCTAACTGATAATCCTGTTGGACCAAGTGCGGTCCCACATGCACAGCCAATTGCAGGGCCACAGGGAATTGGCTACACAGAGGTAAAGACTCTCTTAGATCTTTGGAGTCTCCTGAGATTCTATCTCAACAGCTGAGCAGACTCACTTCCCTGGATTCAGTTATCAGGCAGGTACTCCTGGACTTTCCAACTTCTCTACCTTCTGTTTCCAGGTTCCTACCAAAATTGTGCCAGGTCCAATTCCTGCAATAAATCTTATCCTCCCAAACATCTCTGATTACTGTGCTTCCGTGGACACTCAGGATAAGGGTTGGGATCCTGGAAGGACAGGTCTGCACGGGCCATACCCTTCATGCTGAGGAAGCTGGCAACAGCAGAGGGTTTATGGGACCAAGACCCAAGGCAGGGCAACTGGACAAAGCTTGCAAATGGACTGCTTCCTGACAGCCACTTCCACTTATGGCTTCAGTGTAGAATGCAGGGTTTGAGTTGGGAATGTAGGTCCACCAGACTTAAGTCTCAAAGATCAGCTGCCTTTGAAAGAGCCCAAGGTAGAAAGTCAAACTGTAATGTTCCCTGATCTCTAGCCGGAGGTCTGTGGAAGAAGGGGCAGAGTTTTGGCATAGTGCTTGTTGACTTCTCGGGAATCTTTTAGAGGTCTCCTATGATTAATCTTTTCAGTAATGGTACCTGGCTTTTTGCTACCTGAGACTCATGACTGAAAGTCTTCCCTTTGCCTTCACATATGAGCAGTAGCTTCCCAAACCTGGAGGTCTAGGATCTAATTCTTTTCCCTCAGAATCTTAGCGATACCTCCTATCTTTTGACATTTAGGATGGCTGAGGAACACTCTCAGGCTGGTCTGATTCTCTTTCCATTGTAAGTAATTTCTAACTATGAAACAGACACAATTTTCTATTTTTCTAGGGCATCCAAAAATTTCACTAAGATTATTTGCAGACATGGATCTGTTTTTAATATTTTCCCCCATCACTCACCAAGTGATTTTAAACTGAATCTGGAAGATTTTGGTTGTGCCTATTTATTTTCAAGATTCCAGTTTGGGGATAATGTTTGATCTTCTATTAGTGCTTATTCCATTCCTTCTGGATTCCTAATGTAGAAGAGGCTCTTTTCTGTAACAGTTCTCTTATTACTTTATTCTTTCATAATTCTGATATCTTTGAAGTTTTATTCTACTTTCAGGTGAATATCTAGAGTTGTTTCAAAAATTTATTAATTTGGCTTTTAAGTATAGCCATTTATTGTGTGTTTTTGTGCTTGGATTTCTCTCATGTTTTGGAATTTTGGTCTTAGTTCAGCAACGTAATTGCCTTTGAATCTCAGTGGTTCCTCTCCCCTGCCTTCTGTCAGGTCAACTTTGTTCAATCTTCAGATTCTCTTGATTTCTCTATTCTTTGTAGGAACAGAGAAAGGTCTGTAGTGACCTGATTTAGGCAATTGACATTAATGGTGGGTCCAGTGTTGGTAGCTGATTAATATCAATAATAATGTCTCCTGGACTTTCAAGTGATCTTCTCTTGGTGAGTAGGTGGGCTTCCTTATGAGTGTGGGCCAAGAGAATCCCAGGAAACAGAATTTCCTACCCATTAATCTGGGTGATTTGTGGAGTCTTCGAGGGACTAATCCTCAGCAAAGAGAACTGCCAAAGAATGGCTATGGGATGTGGTAGGGGGTAAGTTTGCCAGGTTGCGCAATGGACAAACTAACTGGCCCAGATATCCAACTACATTTGAACTTTAGAAAACCAAAACAATTTTTAAAAAAAATATCTGGGTTCCTAATCATGTATACTGACTGCATTTAGAAGCTTCAGGGTGGGGACTCTGGAGGTGCTCAAGTCTTTGGCTTGTGTCCCTCTTACCTTTTCTTATAGAGTCTTTCCTTCCTGCTCTACTTCTGAAATCACAGGTAGTTGGTTGTGGAACTGTTTTTAAGAAGCAGGCGGACAGTGGCAAGTGGTGGAATTGGGGTGCTGCTCTGTTGATCCTTGTATTTGATGTGGGAGTCTCAGGTCCCACCCCTGGTACTGCCCCTTTTCTACTCGTTGGGAGCTCACCACAGCAAAGTCCCCATTTTCTACAACATGTTGTCTACCCCCAAGTGAAGGCTGGAGATACGCAGGTTGACTAGATGATCCTGCTGTGGGATTCTGATGTGGTTCTCCAAGTCCTGTAATCATGATTGGCAGCTAGCCCCTACTCTGACTATCCCCAAATTTGGCACCTTGTCTTGTTGTTCCTGGTACCCTGTCTTAGCTGCTTGACATTTGAGGTTTGGGTAACTTGTCCATTTGCTTCCCAGGAAGTTCTTTTGCTTATTCACCAAAAGAATATAAAGGTCATATTTTAAGTTGATATTTTAAGTGATCAATTGAACTTAACACTTCTGCCTTCAAACTTTCTTTATTTTTTTCCCCGTTCTGTGGTGTGTGGTCTATGAAGTAAAAAAAGAAACAAAGAACTGACTGGTCTATTAGAGTTTACATCAAGTAAATCAAGCAAGACAATCAATAAACAATGTGAAATGGCAGTGTGCATACCTCTGCAAGAGCTCTCCGAACCGGACCACAAACCACTGGGTAGACACAAGAGGATGCTGCTTCCCACGAGGTCAAATCCAGGGTGACATCGGACCCCACAGGCTGCATTGAAGTGGTTGTTGCAAGTGTTTTGGATAAAATAACCATTTTCAGGAGGCCTCAGAGCAGGACAGTGGACAACTGACATTTATAGAAATAAAATCAAAAGGCAAAGTTAGTCTTTGTCTATGGAACATTCTCTTTTTTGTTTGTTTAAAGGGGGCACATTATATAGATATCTCCGTTTCCCACAGCTTTCCCACTTACTACATTTGAATTTATAAGTGTGTATTTGGAAGAAGAAACACTACATTTAACTCCTATTAGGTATTTACTTCTGAATAAATTTTAAACAGAGGTTAAAAATTTTTCCAAGTTTTAGAGATTTTTATTTTGGTTGGGCATGGTGATGCACAACTATAACCCCAGTGGCTCAGGAGGCTGAGGCAGGAGCATTGTAACTTAGTGAGGCCCTAAGCAACTTAATGAGACTCTTTCAAAACTAAAAACGGTCTGAGGATGTGGCTGAGTGATTAAGTACCCTGGGTTCAATCCCGGCTACCAAAAATGGAAAAAAAAAATTTTTTGATATATATATGGATATGAAATTTTCTAAGTTTTTCTACCCCCCCCCCCCCCCCCCCAGTTTTGGAGACTGAACTCGGTCTCACTCATGCTAAGGCATGCTGCACTGCTTCTCTATGCCACCAACCCCTAGTTCTTGACCTTCACCTTCATATGTCATTAGATATTTTCTCTTTTAATTAAGGGGGCATGAAATAAAGAACAAAGAAGGCTAGCAAAGTACATCCACTACAAACTTCAAGAACCACATCTTCTTGTACAGCATATAGGTTGTTTACATATTTTTAATTTTTGACATGAATAATACCGAGTCACCTTACTTGTGAAAATATGTTATTAAATGAATTTAACTATCACCAGGGCCAAGATGAGCTCATTTGTTATTCAGATTTTTTGTTAAAATTATAACATTTCTCTTTTGGATTCATTTTGGATTTTTTCCTAGGTATTACATCTTTCTATTTCCCCAATTATGTTACTGCTAGGGTCTCAGATGCTCTTTTTGGGAGCAAGATATGTATGTGTTCAGTGGTGAGTACTATATAAAAAAAAGCAAATAACTCTCCTCAATGTAATTAGGGAAAGGAATTACTAAAACTTAAACTAAATGAACTGGATGCAAACACCACTATTTTTATCACAGAGTAGCTTTTGTATTTCCTGTTTGCCATGGTGGGAGACTTACCTTCACAGGTCTGACCAGATGCCCGGTACCCCTCTCTGCAGACACAGTCTTCAGGGGCTGTGCTTCCAGGAGGAGAGGTGTGATTTTCATCAGGACATGGAATGCACGTGCTGATTCCTCCTGGAGAACCTTCAGGTTTGTATGTCCCTGGTGGACAAGCTGTGGACAGACAGGCGGCCAGAGAAGTCCATTTGATGTGTTACATCAATCGAGAGTTAACAAAATGTTTGAAACTAACTAGGGGAGGGAAAAGCCAAGAATAGCTTTTCACAGGAATAATAATATATAATTCAAGCAAGGAGAGAAACCATTTTTTGTTTTTAAAGAGCCATGGAGTTTGTCGTATGCAGGTTATGAAGGCTTTTTTTTGCCCCCAAATTAGTTTCAATCACGAGACAGCCCAGAATGACATGTCTGGGATGATTTGTGGGAAAATTCAAAATAGCAACAGTTGTTAAGGGACTAGAAAGAACCAGTGGGCCTCGAAATATTTTTTAAATGTTAGTAAATATGGCATCCTCCACGTTCATCTGCCCCAATCCTTTACAGCTCTATCTCTAACACCAAGACCTATCCCTCTCTCAGCAGAGGACATTCCCTGTAGATAATGCAGACAGAACCCAGCCACTGTTTCTGTTCAAAGCTCTTGACAAAGGATGAGAAGAAAGTCAAAGGCTTGAGGGAAATAATCTAACTGATGGGAAATAGGCCCTTTGAAGAAAAGAGAATTAAAGACCCAGCCTTTCCCAGGCTCACTGGGGGTCGAGGTGGGGGAGGTTTAGAAGAGAAATCTAATTGATCTTGTTTCAGTCTTCCCTCTGCACTGACAATGTGGCTTTGAACTTGTAACTTCATCCCTCTGAAGTTACGCATCTGTAAAATAACTCAAAATTAGGAAATGTAATGATAAATAAGGAACTTGGCAGAGTTTGGTTAAGGCAGTTAAATGCAGCCTAGTCCCAAAATGTATTTGACTCCTAAAAACACCAATAACCCAAGGAATGTGAATGTATGTGCAAGTATGTTATATATACACTATCTCATTTAATCCCTATATATTAGTATTTTCTTAGAATTAGTATATCTATTGTAAAGATGAGAAAATGGTAATATCTTGATGAAGCAAACAAAGTATTATCTTAAGGAGAAATGGAAAATATATAAAGAACTTTTTCTATATAACAGAAAAATATGAACAATTCACCAGAAAAATTGACAAAGAACAGAAGTCAAAATTTCATAAAAAGTAATGTAAATGACCATGAAATAAAGAGTTTAACTTGGCTCATAATAAAGAAATGAAAACTAATGGTTACCTGCTAATTTGGCAAAACTTAAAAAGGATGTTAATACTTAGTGGTAGCAGTCATGTGGGAAAAGAGGGTTTCTTCTACCCTGCTGAGGGCATGTGAAGCTCTCTGAGGACAGACACCAAATGCCTTGAATGAAGCTTTCTCTGATACAGCATTTTGTTTTAAAGAATTTGTTTCAAGTAAGAAAAAAATGTATGCATAAAATTTGTTATTGAACAACACTGAAGATAACACAAATATTCAGAGAGAGGGAGTTTGCTAAATTCTTATGACATCCATCCAATGGAAATATTGGCCATATAATTCTTGACATGGAAAGGCATTCAGATTATGTGGTTAAGTGTTAAAAAAAACGAGTTTTCAAAAACATGTGAATCATGATCCTATTTCATTTATAAATAAGACACAAAGGAAGTGATCTTTAAGGTTGTGGATAGTGGCACATATTCATGGTAGGATTCTGAGGCTTTCAGGTTTATTTTTGCTGATCTGTAATTTCTAGCTTTTTAATTTTTAAATTTTATTTGTTCTAATTAGTTGCACATGACGGTGGAATGCATTTATACATTTTGATAGATCATACCTAGAGTTTAGTAATCTCTCATTTTTCTGATAATACATATTGTAGGATCACATTGTATAATTTCTAGTTTTGTTACAACAAATAGGTTTTACTTGGGCAAAAACAAAAGTCAATGCAATTATATATAAAAGGAAGTGATTGTCCCACATCCTATATTTCATTTCATGGTCATGCTCTTTGGATCTAACTACCTAAAAATCTCCTCCATTTCCCTTCACCAGCATCCCTCCTGTCTCAGAGGTAATTTTGTCATCTCTCTTCCAGGTTTACAGTCCTTTACTGGTCGTTTAGCCTGTATCTCTACCCTTCAGTCTATCTTAGACATTTTTTCAAAAATGTCAATTCAATCAAATCAGTTCTATGTAAACCCTGCACTAACCGATTAAGGCCCTTGCTCTTTAATCTGGAGTATAGTAACATCATAGATCTGTCTGTGCCCTCACTCTCTGTTGGCTACAATGAGCCAGTGAACTCCACACTCGAGTTAGAACCTACTTCAAAATCAGCCAGTGCGTAGTTTTGTGCTGTCCCTCTCTTCCAGTCCACCCCATTTAATGGACTTTGGAACTTCAGAAATTTGAACAATTTAATTTCTCTGTGAACGGTTTCTCCAGGTGTAATGGTAGTAGCACTGGCCTTACACATTGGTGGTGGTTGTTAGGATTCATTGAAATAATACGAGTAAAGCAACAATGCTTACATTCGGTAAATGCTAGAATAATGTCCCAAACCCTTCCATTATCTCAACCATAAAGGAGATAATTATACTTCTCATAGGTGGGGTGGGACTGATGGCTGCTTTGGCGCTTGGTAAATATTACCTCCCTTTCTTTCCCTTTCCTATCCTCCATTTAGCTTCTGCCTTTGCATATGTTTTCCTGCCTCCAAGTGAACCTCCAATATCTTTCAAGGCTCTCACTTGTGTCTCGAGGTTTTGTCCACCTCATCAGTGTTGACTTCTCTTGGGTGCCCAGAGCGCATGACCCTTACCTCTGCTTGAGCACACGTCGCATTGCATGTAACATACCCTCATTTCTTTCTCTCGGTGGGTAACATGACCTTTAAGTTCAGAGTCTTCCAGTTATTTGACGCAGCCATTGTCCATCTCATTGCTTGAGCCAGCAGTCACTCAATAAAGGGAGGGCTAAAGAAAATGAGCTCTGTGGGAAGGTGGTGTGTGGGTTTGGGGGGAGGGAGTACTAAAGTCCAAAGAGCAACAACAGGGTGAATTGAAAGGACATTAGACTTGGAGTCTGTACAACTGAGTTGCAGTCTTGGCTCTTCCACTAACAGGCTATGGGGGTCACTGGCAAGTGACTTTATTTTCTCTTCCTACAACATACAGAAGTTATGATGCCTATGATCTTTCCAAAGCTAATATTTGATGATTCCATAAATAGAATAATACTGAAAAACAACTTACAGAAACTTTTCATATGAGTGGTCAGATTCTAGCTACAGATTTTATAATTCATTTAAAAACTAATATTATACGAGAAGGAAATGATCCCACATTTTATTATCCTCTGAAACCTTTTGAATAATCAAGAGTTTAAAACACTGGGGAATAGTGTTTTGGATAAAAATATCCAAAAGTACATTTGGAAATGTATTGTGAAATTCTTAATGATAATGGGAAACAGACTTTAGGGGTACTATTTAAAGACATTGCACAATTCAAGTGGGAGAGGTGTGATCAACTTCCTTGATTCCCAAGGGGGAAAATTCCTCATCCAAAACTAAGCAAACGTTGAAAAGATGAAATGAATCTGTGGTTTGAACAAGTTTCACAAGTCTTGGTAAAGGGCTATGATATATTCTTTAAAAGAGATGTTTCCTTCCTGGAAATGTACCAAACCTTCCTTTTTAATTGCTCTATTTGTTGTTAAAATAAGTACTCACTCTTTTCAGAAACATATTGGCAGCTATCAGCTACTATAACTGGAAGAGTGATTCCTGAAGTTATATTATGCTAATGGATTTTTCAACTGACAGACAATTCTTTGACCAAAGTAGATTAAAACACCAATCAGTCTGCAATTTGTAAAACACAAAGGAGTTTCCATTCTCTCGTCTCTCTAGCCCATGAGATATCAACTTCTTAGATGCTTAATTTAGTGAATATTAGCAGCATGGATTATACAGGGACTTTAATTTTACAAAATGCTTTCTTAATATAATCTAAGATTAAGTTTTTTAAACCCCAATAAATATTAAAAGTCTTTGTTCCTTTCATCTTTAAAGGCTAATGAATGATTTTACAGAGTATACTTTTAGGGCAGTTGCATGAGCCACATTTGGTCATGCACCACACAAATACAAGGATGGCCATTCATGCAGATGATCATAGCAGGCCCTGGAGCTGTGCAGTTGCAAAGCCTTGTTCTGCGTATTTAGTAGGGTGCCTGGCAAGTATGTGGCCCCAGAAAAAGACCCACAATGTCATGCATCTTTTCAACTTAATAAATTTGATCTAAATAAGGAATCTGTTTCCTACAAACAGTTGTGCTAGGATTTTGAACACAGGAATCCATTGCCCTAGAAGAGAACAAGTTTTTTCCCATGCTGGGCCAGTGTTTTCACAAATACAGGACAAGGACCTACACATATCTATAGGGACTTCTTATTAGGCTGCCACAATCCTTTCCATTTTCATCAATTAATTAGATGAGGAGACTTTCAACTGCACTGAAATCTGCACGTCAGAACATGTGTGGAATGTATTAGCACCCTGCAGCTGTCCCTGTCATTGTTTAGCTCATTTGGCTGAAGCACACAAACTATTTGGACAAAATTGTAAATTTGAACCCTGTGTGGTGCCATAACAGCAAATGGTACCCCGACTGCAGGATGCCAAGCTGCAAATGTAAGCACCTGCTCAGGCTTGCCAGGAGATTAGTGATGGATCAGGACAAGTCTATCAAAAAAAAAAAAAATCCTCAAAGGACTGTGCACAGAAGTGGATGTGCCAGCAAAGAAATCATGTTAAGAATTAATATATGCATATGTATATATGCACATACATATTTACATTAGATTCACATGTAAATACAACTTGACAGCTGAGTATAGAATATTAAAGCAAAGACTTTTTTGTCGAAAACTATATTCTTAATTATCTAAGGTTAGATCATCCTGAGTTTTTTTTTTTTTAATGAAAACTTAGTGGGCATGCACTTTCAGGAGAGTTTTTTGAAGATTTAAAAAAATTATCTTTGAGCTTATTTTTCCTTTATTTAGTAACTTGAATGCATATAAAGGAGAAAATAAAATATACAATAAGTTGAACTAGTTTGGTTTAACTTTTCTTTTAATATTAAAAGAATAGTTTATTTAATCTTAACTATCAAAAGAATAATTAAACCAAATTGGCTTAACTATTCATTTAGGTTGATTCCATTTTTTTTAAACAAATTTTTTAGAACCTTCATATAAACATTTTGTTTCCTTAAGTCTTTTATCTATCTTAAATACTTTTCTTAGACAAAATAACATTATCCTTTCAATTTATGAGCCTAATATAGTCCAACTATTTTATATTCCCATTATTAGGATTGAAAATATGACATTGTACTCTTTTTACCACTTGGTATTAATAGTTTTTAAAATTACCATTTAATCATTGTGAAGGCCTGTGAACTTCAGCACAACAAAATTTCAACTTGAAATTAGGGTAACACATCCCTGGGACACTTGCACATATAGACCCAAAAGAAATCTATTTGCTTGAAGAACTAAAGAGATTTCTGGGAGAAAATTCCAACTATGGCAGAGAGAATATTTAACATATCACAACCCAGAATGACACGGTCGCTGATCAATGAGGACAGATGTTGCCATAGCAGCAAAACACATTCTGCGTGCTGACTTATGGGTCATGTTACCTGTTCAGGTGCTGGATTGTGGGGTAAGTCAGTGGGCCAACAAAAAGGGTCAGTTTAGTAAAGGGGCATTCAAGGGACATGGGGCAGCAGTGATTTCCCAACCAGTACCTAAGCATTTCAATATTTTGACAACTTTTACAATTGTACAATTGTACAACAGTTTGCTTGTCCTAAATAGAAGGAGAATTGGCATATGTTGGACCTAAAAGCACGTGACCTTAGCAGTCAGAAAGGAAAAAAAAAAAGTTGAATGGAGTTTTGTTTTTGTCTAATTTGTTTACCACTGGGTCCTATAAAGAGTGGTAAGTTCTGAGTAAAATCTCAAGCCATAGTTACTTCTGATGCTGTGCTTTTGTCATCTCCACCCCTCAATCAATAAGACAGTACAGTCTGTGGGGCTTTGGAAATGTGAATTGTACAATTGCTATTCTCTACTTCCATTATTGCTACACTAATTTAGGGCCTGATTATTTTATGCCTTATTTGATTTTGTAACTTCCATATATGCATCTATTCTTCTATGTTGCTGCAGTCAGTGATTTCTAGCCACAGATGCCAATTAATATTCTTATCACACTGCTTTTATCATGCCCAAAAGTCGTTAATGACTCACCACTGCCAATTAACTAAAGATCATCTTTGCAGTGTGGAAATCAAATCCCAATGGAAGCTAATTTTTACACCTTATTTTTCTTGCTTTGAATCCCATTATATCCATAAATAGTCTACTTTCCCATCTGTACAAGCTTTTTCCAGTCCCCATCACTGACCTGTACTGCTCCTTCTTCATAGTCTGCTCCATCTCTAACTCGAAACCCAGTTCAAATTCCACCATCTCCAGAACTAAAGGTAAACATTTTTTAATACTTATAGCACTTTTCTATTATATACATTATTTTAATTTTCATTCAGTCTCAGTTGCTTAGAACTAGATTAATCATAATTCTTGGCTCATCATGCACATTCTGACTTGTTTATAGTAATTAAAACTCCATTTCATAATAAGATACAACTTTAACACAAGTACTGTGCAACAATCAGATCTGCCAAAGTACCTAAAAGATAGTTAACAAATAGTTGAAGGAGTCAATAGACAAATTTAAATGATTTCCTTCTGTGGTTTCCATAAGACACAATTCAGTCTGGTTTCCTGCCCCTTGGTACTCCAACCATCCCTTTTTCCCCCTTTCATATCCCATATTAAAATATTTGAAGCATCCTCTAAATAGTATGTGTGTAAATAAAATCGCAAATATTTTACTTTGGCAATTGCAAAGCTTTCAACACATTAAATTTCACCATGTCACCAACTTTCTTCCATTTCATCCATTAAAATAGGGTGTGTACAAAGAATTGAGTGCAGGAGTGAACATTCTGCAAATGATTACAGGCTGTGACACTGTCTAACCCTCTTTTAAAAAGTTATGTAACTAATTGGAGAATTGGTTTTTCCATCACTAGTACATGGATGACCATGTGTGTAGCCCAGAATTCTATGACCCTTAGTAAGGATGAAAAGGATACAACAGGTAATATGACGAAGAGGACAAAGTCAAGAGTAAGACAGAATTCCTTCTGTGCCCCACGCCAGTTGTAGTCTTAAACAGACAATTAAACAGGGAAAGTACCGTGTTATGGCACAACACAGGAGAGGGCTGTAATCTAGACTTGGGAAACTGGTGGAGTGGTCAGGTAAGCTTTGTTAGTCGAAATGGTTCCAAAGGTGTGATCAGACAACAAATAGGACTGAGGGGGGCTGTCGGAGCAGGGTGATGGAATGGAGGAATCAACATGGACTGGGTGCAAGCAGCCAGCCTGGTAGGCATGAGAGCTCATTATGAAAAAAATTATTTTTCCTTTTTGGTAGTGCTGGGGATCACACTCAGGACTTTGTCCATGCTAGGCAGTGCACTGTCACGAAACTATGTCCTTAGCCCTGAGAGTTCACACTGGCTGCAGAACAGAGGGGTGAGGTAAGGGAGTGTCAGAAATACCAAGACTGGGTAAGCCACATCCAAAAGCTGAGTTTATCTTAGAAAAGTGGGGGAAACAGCAATGCTGTAAGTTGGGGAGTGTAAGAAGAGTACTTCGCTTGCCTTCTGGAGAATGATTTTGGAGGACAATAACATTTCATTCTCAATGCATGGCATGAGTCACTCACTCCCACATATTCCCATACATGAGGATGATCAAAGAACTTTAACATGAGGAATTGGTTTTGTTTATTTTGTGTTTTTTCATAATTGTTTCTAAAACATTTATTCTTTGTCAATAACCATCATTTCACTTTGATTGATTGTTTTTTCTTTTTCTTTTTTTTTTTTAGGCAAGTTCTCCTTAAGTTGCTCAAGGCCCACTAAGTTGCTAAGGCTTTGAACTTGCAATTCTCCTACCTCAGCTCCCCAGCCACTGGGATTACAGGCATTTACCACTATTCCAGGCTTCACTTTGACTTCAACAGAAATAAAACTCATTATTAAGCCTAAGATAAGGGGAAAATTGACATCATTATACTTCTGCAAACTGTCCCCAATTAAATGAACACATAAAGATATTAACTGTTGGATTGATAATACCAAAATGGAAAAAAAAAATCTTTCAACAAAGAGGAAATAATACACACAAGCATTCATCACTGGGAATATAGAGTAGATCTACTTTACCTTAATCCTCCTGCTAAGTACAACTAGAAATCCTGGATATTATATATAAAATAAGCATAGAATGAATGAAATGTAAAGATAAAAAGGGAGACCAGTTAGATAAATTGAGATCCAAAAAGCAACAAGAAGTCAAGTTCCTTGGCTTTCTCTATTCTCAAATATCCCACATTTGGAGTGAAGAAGCTAGAAACATCAATGAGCACTGGCAAGACCCAAAGAAAGCAGCCTCCCTATACCCGCCAACCCCCCACCCCCCAAAAGCCCTCTCTTTACTCAAAGCGTGAAGATAAGGGCAATTCAGCAAGACAGGGCAATTTTAGACAACAATGTCCCACTTCTCTAATCTAGCCAAATACCACAGAATAAACTGTGGCCCAACCATAGTCATAGCAGCAGAAGCCAAGCGGAGAACCTAGATTTTCCCTTGCACGGCTCTAGCAAGGCACGCCAACAGATTTTCCAGAGGCAAAGTAGTGAGATGGGTCCTTCTGTATCAATGGAGGTTGTAGGGTTGAAGGTTTAGCCTCACTTCCACCATTTAGTAGAAGTAAGGAAAGGTTCTTTCCCCTGCTCACTGGGGTGGTAACCAAGGAAACTTAGTGGAAAATCAGGACACTCACCAATACCAACTAGTAAAGAGGTCCCTGTGAAGCCAGAAATGGAGACAGGCAGTTAGTGTAGAAATAGGGGATAGGGTCAAATCGAGGAAATGGAGGCCATGAAAGCCATCTGCCTCTGGAAGTTGGAGACTGCCTTGGGAAAATGGAATATCAAAGATCTGCAGAGCCCATTGATTACCAAATTTACCAGCCCTTGTCAGGGACTACAAAGAGATGCTAATTGAAGCCGCCTGGGCCCTTGCCTGCCTGCATCACTTTGGCCCTCCCCCTGCCCCATCCGCTTCTCACTTTATGCATCTCACCTGCAAAACCAGGCCTAGTCAGGTAGGCAGGAAGGAGAGATAAGTGGGAAGAGAATGGGAGAACGAAAGAGACCTTAACCTATAAAAAATGTAGGATTCGCTCACTTCTTGGGACTTTAGAACATCAGCCATGGCTCCCTTCTCCCCTTGGGAGAAGTCTGTATTATTACTACTTTAAATAAAACCTGCTTAATAAGCTTGCCTTGGGGTGCTTCTCTACTGTTCAATCTTCCAACATTAGAGGGAGCAGAACTCGTTATCAGTAAACAGCGGTATCACCTGTGGGGTTAGTTCAGGGCAGATGACAAGAGATTAGGAGATACTCATACTCCTCCCAACCAGGACGATATAAGTGGAGGCTTCATGGGCAGCAAGAACTTCCATCCACAGTAGGAATGACCCCCTACCCTTACCCCAGTGTCAACAGAGACACAATCAGGAGCCTGTGTTTCTATCTTCACATGGCAGGATCAAAGCAGTGCCCCTCAACTCCTTCCTTTGCTGGAGTGGTGTCAGAGAAAGCCAACCAAAACAGAAGGATTAAATGTCACCCAGATTGACCACACATAATATGAAAATGTCCAGGTTTCAGTTGGACATACTAGTTCATAACATGAACCAAAAGAACAAAAAAAGACCATCAATGGAGGACAACATAGAGATGATAGAGATATTAGAACTATCTCACAAAAGCATTTCAAGATGCTATTATAAAAAATAGAAGAGTATAAAGAAAAGAAAATTCTAGAACTGAATAAAGTATTAAATAAAAATAATCACTGAATGGGTGAAGCAGCAGAATGGAGAGACAGGGGAAAAATCAGTAAATGGAAAGACAGAATGATGGAAGTTATCCAATCTGAACAATATAGGTGAAAAAAGTAAAAACAAACAAACAAAAAAACAAAAAAACGAAAAGAGCTTCAGGGACATGAGACACTATAATAGAAGTTCTAAATTCATGTCATCAGAGTTTGGGAAGGAGAGAAGAGAGAGGGTTGAGCTGGAAAAGTACTTAAAAAAATAGCCCTGAATTTGTCCCTATATTGGTAAAAGATATAAGCTCTTAAATGCAAGTAGTTGAGTGAACCCCAAAATAAGTTAGAACTAAAAAAAAAATCTCTGCCAGGACACACTACACTTAAACTTCTGAAGACTCATGACAAAGAAAAAATCTGGAAAGCAGCCAGAGAAAATGCTACCTTAACTATAGAGGAAAATAATTAGAAAGACGCAAATTTCTCATCAGAAACTATGGTGGCCAGAAGAAAATGATGTGTTTTAAGCACTGAAAGAAAAAATTTTCTACCCAGAAGTCTACACTTAGTGACAATATCCATTGGGAATTAAGGGGAAATTAAGACATGATCATGTAAAGAAAAATGGAGAATTTGCCACCAGTAGATCTGCCCTAAAAAAGGTGTCTGAGGTTCTCTAAACAAAAAGAAAATATTAAAATAAGGAACTTTGGAACATCAAAAAGAAAGGAAAACCATGGTAAGTAATATGATGAGTAAATACTATACATTTTCCTCCTCCTCTGTTTCCTCTTATGTTTCATGGTTGAGGCAAAAATTATAATACTGATGTGGTTCTATATGTTCGTAGACAAAATATTTAAGATAGTTATATTACAAATGGGAAAGAGTAAAGGAGATAAGATTCCTATGCTTCACTTGAATGATACCACCAATAGAATGTGAAGTGTATATATAATGTAATAGCTAAAGTAACCAATTGGAAAAAAAAACAAAGATATACACTAAAACTTTATAGGTAAATCAAAATGAAATTCTAAAAAAATATTTGGGTCACCAAATATTGTTGTCACCATAGTAAACAACAGCTAAAAAAAGAGAAAAAAATCATAATAGTTAGAAAACAAAAAATTAAATGGCATACTTAAATCCTAACATATCAACAATTACATTAAATATAAATAGCATAAATACTCCCCTTAGAAGCTATAGATTGACAGAATGGATTAAAATATGTCTAATTATTTGCAATTTATAAGAAATTCTCTTCAAAGGTAGTGATATAGGCATTTTAAAACCAAA
The DNA here is from genome assembly GCF_902686455.1 of Sciurus vulgaris. Taxonomy (NCBI): domain Eukaryota; kingdom Metazoa; phylum Chordata; class Mammalia; order Rodentia; family Sciuridae; genus Sciurus; species Sciurus vulgaris. The sequence continues at coordinate 67,517,423 of NC_136476.1, forward strand.
ATGATGAAATAAGATATATCATACAAACATTAATCAAAAGAAAGTAGAAGTTGTTATGTTAGTACTGGATAAAGTGGGTTGAAAGGAAAATTTATAGTACCAAATGCATACTTCAGGAAAGGAAACACCTAAATAAATAATCTAAGTTGCCACCTCAAGAATCTTGAAAAAGATCAGCAAAAGAAACCCAAATTAAACAGAAAAGAGGAAATAGTATATCTCAGGGAAGACAGTGAAATTAAAAAGAGACAAAAGAAAAATCAATGAAATAAAGTTTTGAAAAAATCAATAAAATTGGCAAACCTCTAGAAAGACTCTTACAGAGGCAATAGATTACCAATATAAGAAATGAAGGAGACCCTATAGACAAAAAAGATTGAATAATACTATGAATAGCTGTCTCTATACATTTGACAAACAGACCAATTTTTCAAATAATGCAAAATGCTACAATTCATACAATATAAAACAAATAATTTGAAAAGCTCTATGGTTAAGAAAATTAAATTCATAATTTAAAAACTTCCAAGAAAGAAAAAAGTCCAAGGCCCAGATATTTCACTGGAGAGTTTTTTCAAATATTTACCAACCATTTGCCAAAAAGAATTAGCATCACTTCTGCCCAATTTCTTTCAAGAAACAGAAGAGGAAGGAACATGTCTTGACTCATTTTATTAAGCTAATATTACCTTTATAACTAAGGGAGATGGAGAAAGTACCAAAAATAAAAATAAAAGACAAACAAGAAACTACAGCCTAATATCTCTCAGGAGTATAGACAAAATTCTTTATTAGCAAATGAAATTTAGCAACATGAGAAATGAATTGTACATTAGCAGCAAATGAGGTTTATTCCAGGAATGCAAGGCTGGTTCAATATATGGACATCATTAAATGTAATCTATCACATTAATAGTCTAAAGAAGAAAATTCACAATATCACATCAATTGATACATAAAGAATTCAGCAAATAAAATTCGTCCATCCATTAATGATAAAACTCAGAAACAAATATGAATTTTCCTCAACTTGATCAGGAACAACTCCAAAATTATACAACTAACATTGTATTTAATGATGAAAGACAAGGTAGTTTTTATTCAGCAGAGTGCTAGGAATTCTAGTCAGCACAATAGGGCAAGAGAATGAAGTAAATGACAAACAGATTAGAAGTAAAATGTTATCTATTTGCAAGTGACATGACTCTCCTTATAGAAATTTCCAAAGGATGTACTGAAACAAACAAAAAATCCTTCTAGAACTAACAGGTGACTTAAGTAACGTTGTAGGATGCAAGAAAAACAAATATCAATTGCATCTACATACTAGCAAAGAATAGAAATCAAAATTCAAAATACATTTACTATTATTTTTAATTGCTCAAAATAATGAAACATTTAGGTATAAATCTAACAAAACACACACAGAACTTATGCAAAAAAACTACACAATGTTGACAAAAGAAATAAAAAATCTAAACAAACATCATGTTCATGGACTGGAAGTTTCAACAATAAAAATATCGATTCTCCTCAGACTGATATACGAATATAAGGCAAATTCAATGAAAATTACACCAGGATATTTTTTTGTAGATGTAGACTATTAGACTAAATTTATTAGGAAAAGAAAAGGCTCTAGAATAGCTAATATAATTTTGATAAAAAATGAAATGGAAGAAATCAATCCACTCAATTTCAAGACTTCTTATATAGCTATACCAATCAATACTATGTGGTATTGATAGATCAATGGACCAGAAAGGCAACTCAGAAATAGACCTGCACAAATACATCCAACTGATTTTTCAACAAAGGTGCAAAAAAAATTCAGTGGAGGAATGGTAGTCTTTTCAAGAAATAGTGTGGAGAAATTGGACAACCATTGGTACAAAAATTATCCATGACTTAAGTCTCACATCTTATACAATAATGGAAATGTATCATGGACTTCAATATAAATGTAAATCTATAATACTTTTAAAAAATAAACATAGGATAAAATCTTAAGGAACCAGGACTAGATAAACAGTTTTTAGACCTGACTTCAAAAGCACAATCCATAGAAGGAAAATTTGATAAAAAAGGAACTTCATCAAATAAAAAAAAAAAAAATACTTTATAAATGATCGTCTTAAGAGGATAAAAAAGGTAAACTACAGAAAACATTTACAAACCACATATCTGATACAGGGTTAAAATCTAGAATATATAAATATATAAAGAACTTTCATAACTTTAAAAGAGCAAACAAACCAATCAGAACATGGACAAAAGACATGAACAGACAGTTCCATCACTAAAGAAGATATATGGATGGCAAATGGGCATATAAAAAATATTCAAAGTCATTGGTCAAGGAGGATATGCAAATTAAAAACAAAATGGAATATTACAACACAACACAACAATTCTCTTGCTAGACATTTAACCTAGTGACATAAAGACTTGGATTCAAATGAAATTCTGCATGCAAATATTTATAGCAGCTTTATTGAAAAAAGCCCCAAACTAGAAATAACTCAAATGTCCTTCAACATGCAAATAAGTAAAATGTAGGCTATTTATACTATGGAATAGTACTTAGCATTAAAACAGAAAGAATTACTGATACATGTAACAACCTGGAAGGACCTCCAGAGAATTATGCCAAATTTAAGAAGCCAATCTCAAAATGTTACATTATGCATGAGTTCATTTATGCAACATTCTTTAAATGACAACAGTATGGAAACAGAGAACAGATTAGCAGTTATAAGAGGTAAAGGGGGAGGGAGCTGAGGAGTCAGAGGAAAGTGTGTCTATAAAAGAGCAACAAAGGTGATCCTTGTGGTGGCAAAAGGGTCTGGATCACAAAAGAAGTGGCTTTGTTTTGGAAACTTGTGGATTCCATCAATACAGAAGAATGCTAACCATTGCTTGATAGTCACCCTAACCTGTGGAACAGAATATGATCAAAAGTACATAAAGGGGGAAGGGAAAAAAATAACAGAATGAATCAAACAACATTACCCTATGTAAATTTATGATTACACAAATGGTATGCCTTTACGCCATGTACAAACAGAGAAACACATGTATCCCATTTGTTTACAATTAAAAAAAAATAGCTGAAAACCGGAAAAAAAAAAAAAAGTACATAAAGTATTATCCTTGAAACGGGCAATTCCAAAATTGGTATTCTTATTCATATATCAGTTTCACAAAAATTTTACAGCTCCTCTGGAGTGTCACAAAATTCTCTTACAAATTATTCATAGGAAATATATTTTTTCTTGTTGGCATTAATGGGATTCAATCACATTTTAAATACTAACGTTTCTTTGCAGAGAAATTTTGATTTTAAGTTCCTTCTCTTGTTATCTTCCAAATCTGTTCTATGAATGCCAGTGGTTCTAGTTGTTTCCTTTGGATTTTTCCAGGTGAATAATAAAATATCATACAATAATAAAATGACTTTCTTTTTGTTTTAAATGTTAAATGAGGACAGAGAGTATCCTTTTAATTTTTATGGTTTTTGTCTTAAGTAGATCACATACAATGTCTATTTTTTCTTGTTCTATACAGTTCATGATTTGTTTTCATATTACTGCTTCCATATTTTGACAAGATTTGTAAACCTCAAGTTTTAATGGAAAACCCCCAACTGTTATCATGCTGTCTATAATAATAATGGTTGGCCTTATGTATTTGTTAAACAATTGCTTAAAAGGTAAAAAATCTACCAAATCCTGGAAAACACTACCTCAAACCATCAATACATGCAAATAGCTTTAAGAGCATTCACACACACACACACATACACACACACAGTTTTTGGAATAAATTTGGCAATAGTCTGAGTAACTGGGTAACATAAAAGAGAGAAATGTGTGATTAGGCACTTCCTACTGTTGAACTCGGCCTTCCAGATGGCTTACTTTGATACTAAGCCAGTGCTTCTCAGGGTCAGTAGACTTGTTCACCTTTGCTTCTCCATACAAGGGATGGAAAATTCCCAGGAAGTTGAGAACCAAGCAGCGTTTCCATATGCTGTGATCTAAACACAAGCTTATTTATTCATTCATTCACCAAGAATTTATTAATGCTTACTCCAGGTGTTGTGCACCAGAGGTTATTAAGAAAAACAAGAAAGGCATAATCCTATTTTAAATGAATTCACAGAATGTTAAAGAAGAAAAATCTTACCCTAATTATAATACTCTCTAGTAAGTGTGCAGAGAGAAGTTTAAGTTCAGATGAGGAATCTATATAGAGGAAGGAATGAGAGTCAAGTCTCCACTGGAGAAGCAAGTTTGTCATGTATCTAAAAGAATTGGCAAGAACCAGATAGATAAGACATGGGATATTCTAAGCAAAAGGAAGAAAAATGTACAGGAATGGAAGTATTGAAGGAGCCACAAGCAGCTTGGGGTGGCTGGGGTATAAGAAGCTACCATGATCACACCCAAACACTCATTCAGCCCTAGTAGAATCACATGACCTTAGCATTTCTTCTCAAACTGTTTAAAAAGACATACAATGCTCTTTTTTGATCATTATTTTAATGCATTAATTTAATCTGTTAATATAGATTGGGGTTTTCAACTACTCACATTTGGAACTTGTTGGGGCAACATGGTGTATTGTAAGAAGTCTTCACCATCCCTGGCTACCACCCACTAGATACCAGTAGCTCCTTCCAGCTGAGACAACCAAAATAGTCTCTAGACGTTGTTACGTTTCCCAGTGGTGAGGAAGGGAATGCCTCCTTATTAAGAACCACTACTGGAGTCTATGTTAATCGAATGCTTACTGCATGCAGGTGATTTAATAAGCTTTTATAGACAGGATCTCATTTTCATTTTTAGACGAGAAAACTAAGGTAATATAGAGGTTAAAAATTTTGCCCAGGAATAAACACAGAGTGTCAGAACAAAGACTCATGCCACTAACTGCTGTCAATAACTTATATGTGGACACACAGTTGCATAAGGACTGAATCATGTGTATCTCAGCATGACTAGCACTCAGCATACTACAAGGCACATCACAACTTCTCAGAAATGCAGTTTGAACAATCGTAGCCTGATTCCCTCTAGTGTGGACCATCATTTTAAAATTGTTAACACTGGCTATCATAGAAACTCGACTAATCCCCTAATGTAGTTACTCAACTCCACATAGACCCCACGGAAACAAGCAATGGAGATGCTAAGTTACAACTTAGAAGCAACTGTTTATTTTAAATGTAATCTGGAAAGAGCAGCAAAATGTTTCTGAATCATTTCTTTGATGGATCATAACTGCACAGTGAGTGTTATGGATGGATTGCAAGTAACAGAATGAACTCCAGGGTCAGAGAGATCTGGGTCCACATGTTAACGCCACCTCTTAATAGTTGAATTACATTAGGAAAACCCTGAATTCCTTAAAACTGTTTCCACTTTTGCCAATAAGGAATATGAGTGGCAAAAGACTTCAGCATATGGATGTGGCATGAATCATTTTAAGAGATCGAGTTTCCAGAACCTCCATATTCATGTGTACCTAAATTGATGGACTTGAGAAAGTGTCTATGGTACCTTTTCATAGTAGCCTGTCTTTCATTTTTCTCAAAAGAAATGCACACTTCTTACCCCTTCTAAATTGTAAGTGCATTGCCCCAAGACAAGAAACCTATACCGTGGTTCAAAATCTTGACATCTTGAAACCCTTTCATCAAGCAGGCCTCCAAGAAGCTTCTCTCAACTAGAACTGTCATAGAGCAGATCTCTAGAACTTGTCTTGTGTAACTGAAACCAACAAGAAGTGTTTTAATAAGTCCTAGTGAAGCTCTTTGCGGGGGGTTCCCAAAAATTGAGAAAGTGAATAATGGTAACGGTTGAGTAACAATTCCTTTTGCAAGTCAAAACGTTTCCAATTCCTCAATTTCAATAAAATTAAAAAGAACCAAAGGGAATTGTTAGCTAGCAGATGATTTACCACACTTTTTTGATTACAGATAACTGCTGTTATTTTTGGCATGTAACTCAGGAGGAACTCCAAGAATTGAGTGTCATGAACTTAACACAACTCTTTCACATTCCATTTATGTATTATACGAAGGTTTCAGCACAAAATCCATAACAATAACAACAGAAGAGAAATCAAATTGGTGCCATAAATTATCTTAATCTACTGGTGAATAATAAAAAACCCACAGGTACATGAACTAATGAATGATTCATCTCATTAAAAGATGAATTTTCAATAGTATTTTTATGTGTCATTAGTATCAAAATGTGTAATGTTTGACAAATTATACAAAATAACAGTTATGATAATAACTCAGTCTAGTAGTAGTTTCTGTCATGGAAAATTTAAAAATTTAATTTATATCCACAGATTTTGTGGCAGAGAAGTATGATGCTGAGATCAATAGAAGGATTTGGGACATGAAAATATGTTGCACAGAAAAGAATTGTGTGGTAAAAATGGAATAGAACTAGGAAAATAAGATGTGTTGAAATTTCTGCATTAAAAAAGTACTTATCCACAAATGAACACTTGAAGGAATCAGATTATCTATGATACTTAGATTTTAGTGGCTACCCTTGAAAGTGATATGATAGCTTTATTTGAAAAATGTCAATACAGTATTATAGAAAGGCCTTCTTTTAAAATTCTACTGAAAATTTTAGAAACTTAAAAACCAGTGAGGGATACATAAATTTTCAGTATTTTTGGAGGGAGGGGTAGGTTACATGAGTAAAAATGTAGATGTTTTATGTTTTTCTTTGTTCCCTTATTCTTGTCATTGGAAAGAGTCACTTATACTGAGACTAGGGAAAAGAAGGGGGGAATAATAAGACTTTACAATAACAAACAGAAATTGATCACAATCCTTACCTTGACAATTTTAGGCTACCGGATATATTTTTGTGAGTCTATCTAAACAGCACAATACCCTGACTTCGGAGATTTGTGATGCTTCACATCAATGTTCTAGATGTGTGTATTTCTGCAACAAATGTATTAGACAGGAACATTTACCAACAGGGCTGAATACCCACCTACCTCAGTGGAAAAGTGAGTCTAGACTGCAAGTTACAAATCCTCCTCCTTGAGCTGTTGGGAACCCAGTCTCAACATGCGGGCTAGCAATATCCCCTCATAAAAAGCAAAGAGTCAAACATTGTACAAATTCCTTACATCTGACAAATCCTTTATTTTGGTACCACTGGGGATATTTTTTGGGAGGAAAACCAGCTAAGCTCTGCTTAGAGAACAATATTTCCAAATGTTTTGGTTTCCATTCAAGAATTTCTAGAGCTCTTTCTCCTCTCTCTTTCCAAAGAAATGATATAATATTTAGACAGGAAAAAGGGTGTGTGTGTGAAGGGTGGGGGTGGAAATTCATGTGTATTTATGTACATGTATAACAAGAGATTCCCACATAAATATCTCAGCATTTCTATTTCTATAGTGTATCCTCCTTTGATGAAAAATAATACAACTGGAGCTTTAGCTCAAATTATCTGGGCCTCATCCTTGGACACTATCCAGCTATAATTTTCAATTTATTCATTCCAAGCTCACTGAAAGGAAGTCACTCTCCAGAGGAGCAATGTCCTCAAGATGCCTGTTGTCTCTATACTCTGTCTGTCAAATCCTCTCGGGAAATCCAGAACAGCTGCAACTCCTTGGATTTACAAGAGCTCACTGGTTATTCACAACTAATTGGATGATCTATCCATCTTAAAATGACTATTCAAGTAAATCAACTGTATATTTGATTTATCATTGACAGAGGTTAATAAAATGCACATATTTCACTTTCATTTAAATCAAATGCATTTAAAAGAAATTGTCTTGGCATGTGTTTTTGTCCCTAGGGATTCTGTGGTGCCTAAAGCAGACGGAAACCAAGTAATTGCCTGAGATATAAATGATGAGTTTCTGTCCATTGAAGATTCTGATACTAAAATCAACTTTCCTGCATCCTTTTTGTCCTTTTTTTTTTTTTTTTTCTTGAGCACTTACTATAGACTGGAAGGCAGGAAATGGAATACAAAATGAATCAGGAAGTCATTGCCTATTAGACTTGCTAGTCTGAGGAAGTAGGAACAAAGACAACAGATGTGATGTGGTGGGAAAAGGAGCCAGAAGTTGAAGTAAGGTCTGAGGAATGAGACAGCATTTAGAGAGAGTTACAACTAGTTCTCGTTTTTTCGTTCAAAGGTGAGGGAGAGGTCAAATCATACAACGCCTCCAGGTCATGCTAAGGAGTTTGAGTTTATTCTACAAATGGACCATCATTTAAAAGCATTAAGCAGGGTGGTGGCATGACAAGATTTGTATTTTATATAATTCATTCTGTCTTTCATTCCTAGTACCAAATTGGAATCATATGAAGTTGCTATTGTACATGCTGAAAATGAATGAATACTGATGACCTCATTAGGGGCCAACTAACACTTAGAATTCAAAATTGTATTTTTAATTATGAGTATATTTATTCAGTGTCTATCTTTACAGTTAGATGTAGATCTTGGAGCCAGAAAACTGGCTCATTTCTCAGCTCTACTCACTGCCTGAACCTGGATGAGTCACTTAACCTTTCAAACTTTCAGTGTCCTTATCTCTAAAATAGAACAACATGCTAGAGAGCTATTAGGAAGATTAAATGAGCTGATAAATATCAATGCTTGGAAAAGTGTCTTGCACATAGTCATTGTTATTTAATGTTTGCTATTTTCAATATTATTATCAGTTATTGCTGTTGTCACCATTGCTTTATCATCATTGCCATGACTGTCAAAATGTCCATTAAAGGTGAGGGATGAAAAAAGTAATACTAGTGACAGAGTTGGAAATGGGAGCAACCCAATAATTTACCAACACACAAGTGCACACACAAGTGCACACACATTTATTTATGTAGATGCATATCTATATAAGTCTACATACATAATCTATACATATCTACATCAATCTACATAGATATGCATATAGATATATGTGTATTTATATATGTATCTATTTAAATACAAGCCCCTTTTACAGAAGAAATTAAGTTGCCTAAAGTTACATGGTTTATAACAGACAGATTTAATGTGAACTAGATTTTTCTATATTTTTACACATTTTGAGCACAGTTCCATGGCTGGTCTCTGAACAGCAATGTATACAAGAAATTATCTTCAAAAACGGAAAAATAATCAGTGCGATATCTTGAAAATAACATAGGACTTAGAGCAAAGTCCCTCCCTGGGTTCTGCTGATGGCTGGATATGTCATCTTGGGCAAAACACTCATTTTTCTTGAGGCCTCAATTTCCTCTTGCAGAATGAGGGGTTTAAAGTAGATAAACTCTAAGGTTCTTGCTGGCTCTAGAAAGAAATGATTTGCTTTTTGAAAGAAATTGTTTCTAAGATGAGGATAAATACTCAGCATTCCAACTGTTCAGAATGAAAACCAACCTCCTCCCACTGAGTAATAAAATAGCCTCGGCCTCCTCATCTTTCTGACCTTAGCTTAGAATCCCTTTAGCCTTCCTGAGTCTGCTCTTCAAAGCACAAGCATTTTTATTTGATGGCCCATATCAGAGTTTATAATTGCAAGTTGATTTATGTGATTAGCTTGTAAATTCCAAGAAGGTAGGGACCATGACTTTGTGCTCCTCATAGAACACTACCTAGTGCCTTGTAGGGGTTGGACATGGAGAAGGTGCTCAGCAACATTCATTGACTCAATGGATTCTAAAGGAGACTCACTGCTTCCAGGTATTCGGTACTGGATGATTTAGAGCTAACATTGGTTTTTGCCTTTCAAAAGAAGTCTGGTAATGAATATTTCATGCCACAAGAACACAATTTGCATATTTTCTCTTAGCTCCTTGGATGCCAGAGAAGTGAGTGACGGTGCTCTCTCCGACAACTACAGATACGGTGAACATCCCAGAGCTCCAAAACCACTTTTCCTAATTGCTACCAGAGTCCTAGACCAGAGGCCTGATTCTGGGGGTATCAAAAGACCAGATGTGAGAGGTCTCAAAAGACCTTGAGAAACCAGTCAGAGAGGTGAGTGGTGGTAAAGCAGGAGAGGAATTTATCCAGTATGGCCATAGAGAGGACAGGGGAACCAGCATCTGGGCCTTGTCCTCAGGGTTCTGGTGGGAACTTCAGTATTACACAGGGAAGAATGAGGGGAGAGGGCAAGAGGTATGTGTAGTCAAGCAGTCTTGGTCAAACTGTGGTCTGGTTCTGTGCAGTCCTGGGGGATCCTGGGAAATCATGACTTCTGGAGGGGCAATTCGCTTCCTGTCATGAGATGATTGCTCCTGTTTAGGGGGTTGCTTTGGTTCCTGTCATAGGAGGTAAGCCCACAGGCCTTGCTGTTTGTGGAATTTGAGATAAACTGGCAAGGACTCAGAGAGTGAGCAGGCCAGAGGAGCAAAAGGGAGTACTTCCTAACAATGACGGGGTCCTCCTTCAGGGGCAGCAAGGGAAAATTCTTGTGGAAGCAAATGCGGAAGATGACAAGATGAATATTTACACTGGGGCAACTTTATCTGACTTAAGTCTTGCATGTCAGAAAGTATTAGGCTGAGGTTTACTAAGTTAGGAGAAAGGATAGAAAAGCTAATCCTTTTATGTGTGGTGTTCTTGGCTAGAACTGGCAGCAGACCGCCTCTGATCTCTCTACTGATGCTCTCATGACAGGCCCACCCAACCTCCTACATTTTATGGACTGCTGCGCCTTTCATCCTGGAATGCACAACTGGTGGCAGCCAAAGCTATTTGGTTAACCAGGGGCAGTGGGTTTGTGAATTGTGTTCTCTCTATTTCTCTCTTTTTGCAGCTTATCCCTTGGGATGCAAGATTCTAAAGCATGAAGGAATGGAGACTGCAGCATATAGTGGCCCCTGTGAGATGATGGTGGCTTGCTGGCAGGGAACAGTTCAGCCCAGGACCACACGGAAGGCAGACATGCTGACTACAGCATCAAGCAAAGAAAATGAGATTTTCTGCCTGCATTTGGTGGGCTAGGATGGGCGGAGCCAGGGAGGGCGTGTTGGGGAGAGTGCCAAGCTCTTGATGAGAGTGTGGGAAGATTCAAGGGGAAGGAAAAACAAGAGGAGGCACTGTGCCAACTCAGGGGCAGTTGGGCTGATCTCTCCTCCCTTTGCTGCCTAAGTGAGAATTCCTGCTGGGTGGGTGGGAGCAGAGCCAAGAAAGGAGAGATGCTGCTGGGTGAACGTGGATGGTCAGACGGGGCAAGGATGTGTCTGCCAGTTGGGATCTGAGTCATGGGAGGAAGGAGAATTTGAGAGAAGTGAGAAGAGGGACAATGAGAATAAAAGAGAGTAAAAGAATGACACAAGAATAAATGTCCCATGAGAAGAATGAAAGAAAGAAGAAAACATGTCAAATAGAGAGAGGACCGCGGTTCCCTGCTGCAGAGCCGGCTACCTACCAAGTGCCAGAATGAAATAATGTTCACATGAACAAGTCGTGAGCAGCTGCATGACACTGAGGAAACCAAATCTGCTGCTCCCACATTTCCCTGGTGGGTGTCATTTCCATGGGAATATGGTTTTCCAAAACAGAAAATCATGGAAAAGCTGTTATTTTTTTTAAAAAAAACAACATTGCTTTTAGGTAAAAAACAGAATAAATAAAATGCTGACCAACACAGAAAAACCACAGACTGCCTTTAAATATTAAATATTTCCTAAAATATAATGTAGAGCGTGAGAATCATTAAGAATGCCTCCCTAATAAAATATGAAGATGATTTTGTAAGAAACTTTAGAAAAGGGAACTTTACAAATGTCGATGATGTAAATTCCATTTTGAAATGATGACATTTTTCCAAGTTTTTTGTTTTTTGGTACCAGGGATTCAACCCAGAGGCTCTTAACCACTGAGCCACATTCCCAGCCTGTTTTTTATTTTTTATTTTTAATTATGAGACAGGGTCTCACCAAGTTGCTTAAAACTTTGCTAAATTGCTGAGGCTGACTTGAGCTTGAGATCCTCCTGCCTCAGTCTTCAAAGCTACTGGAATTACAGGTGTGTGCGACTGTGCCCGGCCTTTTGGAACCTTCTGATATCCTTTTGGGGAGGCTTGCGAAGAGCCTAAAGATCGAGTGAATGTTGCATTTTTTGTGACAATTTAGTAAGATGTATGTGGGTCAGGGAATGGAATCCCACTGGTTGCAATCTCATAGACAGACTGAGACATATTTTTGTGTAGGTTCCTATAGAATAGATTTGGCTAGTAGATTAATGACAAAAGACCCCAAATTGTCCCCCTTGCAATTCTAAACCTATCCTTGCAGAGACTTTCCTCCTGGAAGCCTGCCATGACCATGTGAAAAAGCCTGGGCTAGCCTGATGGAGTATGAGAGGCCTGAGGGAGTGTGAGAGGCCTGAGGGAGTATGAGAGGCCTCATGGAGCATGAGAGGCCTGAGGGAGTGTGAGAGGCCTGAGGGAGTATGAGAGGCCTCATGGAGCATGAGAGGCCTGAGGGAGCATGAGAGGTCTGATGGAGTATGAGAGGCCTGATGGAGTATGAGAGGCCTGATGGAGTATGAGAGGCCTCATGGAGCATGAGAGGCCTGAGGGAGTATGAGAGGCCTGAGGGAGTATGAGAGGCCTGATGGAGTGTGAGAGGCCTGAAGGAGTGTGAGAGGCCTGATGGAGTGTGAGAGGCCTGAGGGAGTATGAGAGGCCTGAGGGAGTGTGAGAGGCCTGAAGGAATGTGAGAGGCCTGATGGAGTATGAGAGGCCTGAGGGAGTATGAGAGGCCTGAGGGAGTATGAGAGGCCTGAGGGAGTATGGGAGGCCTGAGGGAGTATGAGAGGCCTGAGGGAGTATGAGAGGCCTGAGGGAGTATGAGAGGCCTGAGGGAGTATGAGAGGTCTGATGGAGTATGAGAGGCCTGATGGAGTGTGAGAGGCCTGATGGAGTATGGGAGGCCTGAGGGAGTATGAGAGGCCTGATGGAGTGTGAGAGGCCTGAAGGAGTGTGAGAGGCCTGAGGGAGTATGGGAGGCCTGAGGGAGTATAAGAGGCCTGAGGGAGTATGAGAGGCCTCATGGAGCATGAGAGGCCTGATAGAATATGAGAGGCCTGAGGGAGTATGGGAGGCCTGAGGGAGTATGAGAGGCCTGATGGAGTATGAGAGGTCTGATGGAGTATGAGAGGCCTGATGGAGTATGAGAGGCCTGAGGGAGTATGGGAGGCCTGAGGGAGTATGGGAGGCCTGAGGGAGTATGGGAGGCCTGAGGGAGTATGAGAGGCCTGATGGAGTATGAGAGGCCTGATGGAGTATGGGAGGCCTGATGGAGTATGAGAGGCCTGATGGAGAATGAGAGGCCTGATGGAATATGAGAGGTCTGAGGGAGTATGAGAGGCCTGATGGAGTATGAGAGGCCTGATGGAGTATGAGAGGCCTGATGGAGTATGAGAGGTCTGATGGAGTATGAGAGGCCTGATGGAGTATGAGAGGCCTGATGGAGTATGAGAGGCCTGAGGGAGTGTGAGAGGCCTGATGGAGTATAAGAGGCCTCATGGAGAACAGTCTACTTGTCCCAGACCAGGCCACTTCAGACCCATCTATACACAGTGGATTCTTAAGCATGTCACTGAAGCCAGCTGAGATCTGTAGGGCAGCCTACTCAAGTCGTAGCTGAGGGCAAAATCATGATTCAGGGCAGCTAAGACCAAAAGAGCTGCCCACATGACCCACACTCATGATCAATAATAAACACGTTATTTTGCCAGGTGTGGGGTGCACACCTGTAATGCCAGCCGCTCAGGAGGCTGAGGCAGGAGGATCACAAATTCAAAGGCAGTCTCAGTAATTAGTCAAGGCGCTAAGCAACTTAGCAAGGCCCTGTCTGAAAATAAAAAAGAGCTGGGGATGTGGCTCAGCAGTTAAGCACCTCTGGGTTCATCCTCTGGTATCAAAAACAAACAAACAAACAAATAAATTTAAAAAACAGTATTTTAAGCCTTGGAGTTTTGGGATCATTTGTTACACAACAACAGATAACTAATACCATTATACACCAACTGGAGACTCACCTGTACACTCATATTGTAGACCTTTTCCATAATAGCCCTTTTCACAGATGCATTCAAATTGACCTGTGTGGGTCCCGCATTTACAGCTTGCCATTCGGTCACAGCAGTCTTTGCCAGCTTCACAGAGATACGAGCAGTGGGACATATCCTCTTGAATAAAACTCCCAGAAGGTAGATCTATCAAAAACATATGACAGGGCAATTAAAAAGTGATTGATGCTTGAATGTTCCATTCTCTTGTCTTTAAAATTCAAGTGCAAGCTGGAGAAAATATCTTTTTTCTCATAGATCTAATCCCTTGTTTCCTACTCTCACCCAAATATAAATGTGTGTTATTTGCAACCTCACTCTGGGAATCTGTTTCAGCCAGTTAAGTTATTTCAGTCTGGGACCTCATCATAAGTTCTCAAGGTCACTCAGGGTCAGACAGAAACGAAGTACTTTCGAGAGGAATCTCCAGATGCAGCAGGAAGTAACACAGTCAGTTCTTCAGGTCACCCTCCTGGCTTCCAAACCAGAGTGTTGCACTGCCTCTGAATGAGGTCAGGCAGCAGTAACCAGATCCCCAAATTCCTTGTTCAAGTTAAAAGTAAAACTGCAATTCTGACTATTGAATAAGGATGTTGACTGTGAGCTGCTGACTTTAGATTAAATTCCATCACTTCTGCTATTTGATTAAGGACTTAAAGAACAGCACCACATAAGCTAAATGATAGAACCAGGATCTGGTCTATGTCTCAATTTTAAATACATTGACACAAGTTAATGTCAACAAAGACCTTTCGGATTATGTGAGCTGAGCTCAACAGCTTGACAGAGCTGTTCCAAAAGTGATTTAACAGAGCAGGGAAAGGTTGAATATGACAGGTTCGGAATGGGTGCCCGGAACGGGCGAGTGCTAAGTCCATTTAGGTCCATGGTGTTAGGTTTAGATGTAGGTATGGGCCTGCAGCAGGAACTCAAGTCACCGAGTGTCAGCAAGACACAGGGGCTGCAAGAGAATACCTGGGAGAGAGAGTGATGAGACCTCAACAATGGAGCATCTGTTTCCATGTATAACCACTTGAATAACAAATAGGGAGGGCTGTAAGACTGCAGCCCCCAGGGAAAGAGGCCAGAACAACCAGTCACCATATTCAAACTCCACCAAATATACTCTGATGTGGGTGAAAGACCTACGACAGGGGCCCCGAAGATGTAGTTCTGAGACATTGGGTTGCAGGTTTATTTGACAGTGGAATAACTTAGGATGCAACAAAAACATAAGTGTCAAGACTGGTGCAGTAGCATTCAAGTCTGGGAGAGAAACAAGCGGAGGAATTTTATATGTGGTAAAGCTTCGATGATGATGATGATGATGATGTCCATTGAGCATGGCTAGAAACAGACAATTTTGAGATGAAAAGTGGGTCCATCTAAATTAAAAGAAGCATTAAGAGATTATGAAGGTAAGGGAAAGAAGCTCACTTCCTTTGATCTAATCAACACTTTCCAGTAAAAACAGAGTTTCTTCTTACCGGATATGGAAGATCTACCAGAGTGTTCTGCATTCTAGATTTTAGTTTAGTGTAAACAATGTATTGGCTTTCAAAACCGTTGTGTTATAGTATCCCCAACTTTTTCCTTGAAAGCTCCATCCCTCTTAGTTTCTGTTCAACTCACACTGGCGCAGAAGACTCCAGTCTTAGAAGACAGAGGAACAGGAGGATGGGAGAGTCATTCTCTATAATACTCATTTCTAACAACACCTATGACCTCATGACCTCATCTAGTTACACCCACTGTTGCCAGCTGCAGCTGCCCTGCTCTCTCGCATAACACATTTCTATCCCTGGGAAAAAGGAGAAACAAAGGTCATCTCAGTCTCAATTCGTGCCATGTGCAGGGTACAAGACATAACTAAGTGAAGTTTAAGTATCTTGTTTAATACTGCTGAAAAAATTATGTGATACAGACTATAATACTCTCCATTTTTTGATAGGAGATGAAATTGAAGCTCATAGGTGTCAAATAAGTTGCCCAACATAAAGAATTGTTAATTAATCAATATTAATATTTAATACATAATAACAAATGCATAATTATAACACAGTTATTGAGTCAGCAATAACTTTCTAATCACTTTATATGTATTAACCCATTTATTCCTTGTAACAAACCTGTGAAGTACACGTAGTCTCATTGCCTACATTCTATTAACAAGAAAACTAAGGAGTGTAGATGAGAGACATTGTCAAAAACCAGTTAGCCAGCAGGTGACAAAACTGGAATTCAAATCCAGGCATACTAGACTTTTCAGACTTTACTGTTAAAATCTAGACTTTTAAGCTGAAGGCCCAGAATTTAAATCCAAACTCCTTTACTCTCAAACCTATTTTCCTACTGCTTCTAAGTCCTGACCTAAGTCTTGGCCTGTTTCACTGAGATTCTAGTTTCCAAAATCTTTTGCCAACATCCTCTCTCAGAGAGTTCCTTTTTATTTTATTTTTTTTATAACTCCAGCTACAGCCTGAACTCGCATCACAGTAAGGCTATCCTGCTTATTATGAGTGTCACTAATTGGCTGAAATCTTGTGTGGCCATGGTTTCCCCCGAAAAGGGACCTGCACATGGACACCTGCAAGGATCAAGCCTAATTTGTCACTTTGCCGACACCCTGCCATCTCTTTGCAGTCTGTATTCTCTTCTCCTGGCTCACCAAGACATGTGCCCAGATGTGACAGGAACATTCATCTAACTCCTATTACACAACCGAATATCCTTATAGACAGTGAACAAAGAACTCTAATGAGGGCATTTGCTGATTTTCTTCCCTTTCTGGGTTGATCACTATGAAGCTTATACAAAAACATATTTATCCTCAAATTGTCAGGGCAAGAAATATGTGTTTAAGTATTCATTGTCCCTACATCTTCATGTGTATTTCTGGAAACATTCTTCTGAGATTCACTATGCAAGTCTCTGAATGTTTACTTCATCTGTCCAGATAACTGTAAATGAGAACTAAGTCAAGACTTCCCACTCTGTGTGTGGGCTACAAACACACCTCAGTTCATTCCACTGAGTCTGATGGTTCTAGGTGGGAGCATATGCAGAGTCTAGTGAAAATATATCACAGCTGTTAAGAAAGATAACAAAACAACTTCTCTTGTTGCAAGTTCAGAATGTCATCTCTATGAAGTTCAGCACAGCTCATGACAGCCAAACCACCCATAGGCATCATGCTCAGCGAGAAGCTTATGAGGGTTTGCTATAACCTCCAGTGGTTTTCAGGCAGTGAGAGGGCAACTCCATTTAAAGGCACCTTGTTACATATTAGGCTCCATTACCTTCATGCAGTGCCCGGCGTGCTAAAGCCTCAAACTCTTCAAAACTGTGGAGCAGGTAGCAGTGTTCCTCCTTCGGGGTGGAAGCCATGTCATTCAGTTCCCGAATGTTTCCTTGCCAAATGCCAAAAGTGAAGATCTCCACACCAAAATCTCTGAGCGATGCTGCAATTGGCCTGGGATCTCCTCCATTGGAATATCCATCAGTGATGAGAAATATAACTTTGGTGGAGTTTTCTCTGGAATGACTAAGAATTTGCTGTAAAGAAACAGGGAGCATCAGTCTGAGGCTGCACTGTGTTGCCCACGATGTGCTCCATTCTTGTGGAAGAGCACACTTGTGAATTCAGATCACTAGCACTTCATGGTGTGGAGGAATGGAAGCCCCGTTCGGTGAGAGTAAAACAGAAACAGACACAGACTAGAGTCTACCATGATCTTCCACAGAAACACAATACACCGCAAAAGTGTTTAAGATGTATGGTCATCGTCGTCTCTGTGGAGTTTCACTGATGAAGAGCAACGAGTGTTTATGGCATTAGTTTTTAAATCAGTGTTATTATTGATTTTTATTGATTTTATTTTATTGATTTTCAGGCTCTCATAGTACCAACCAAATCTGAATGCAAGCATCTCTCTATTTCTACTTCTCTATGCAGCCATCTAAAACCTGGGCATGATCAGCACTAAAAGTCTAATGGGAAGAAAATTTAAGAGTGTCTTTTCTAGAGTTAATAATGGCTGACCTGCTTCTATATTTGTTTTTCCATGGCTCCTTCAAAAACGTAGAATGGATTCAATACTCCATCTCTTCTGGACCACCCAGTATTAGCATAAAATCCGCTGTTTTTGGCGGTGTCCTATCTTCATGAGAAAACATTGATTCACTAAATCCAACCCTGGGATTTATTATTTTAGGACAAATGAATTCTGTTTTACAATGTTATATGCTATTCCTTCTCTACAGATGTAAGAAAAAAAATGAAACCTTAAAATAGGCATTCTATTTATTGCCATTGATGCTCTTTAACATCAAACCATAAAGGCTAAGATTCCAGCGGTAAATTTGGCATTCTTTTCAATTCACTGTTGATACTTTTTATCAGAATTGGTTAGGAAAGGTAAAGAAGTGCCAGGGTGTGTTTTCTGCAAATGCTTAGAAGGAATTCATGTTTATGAGGCAGTAATTCAAGAAACATTGCATATCTTCCAGCAAATAGGTGGGAAGAGTAACAACTGCATCCTATGTTTTGTAGAAATAAAAAAGAGATATGATTTAACAATAAGTCCGATTCAATTCACTTAAGGGAGCAGACTCACTATAAGATCCAGATTCCCTCAGATTATACAACTCACCTAGGTAGAAAGCAGTTTCCATTAGTATAGACTCAATATTAATTATTATAATTCAATAAGCCTTACCTAAATTTCATTTGTGTTTGTGAGCTAAAGTTAAAGTTGTGAAACTTGAATTGAAAGAAAATGAAACTAGAAGTGACGCCAGAAAACATCTGGAAAGTCAGAAGTTTGACAAGAGGTATTCAGACACTTCATCCCACTCCTTCTCTAAAACTGAGTGAGATCTAAGAAAACAACACAGAGGGGAACATGGTGAAGATGGGCACAGAGGGCAGTTTATGTGATAGAATAATGTACAAGATGTTGAGGGGCACTCCCCAAACACGGAAACAGGGGCCCAGTCAACATTTTCAAAAGAGTCTTACCTTTTGGAATTTAAAAGGTTGCACTCTTGATGAAGGACAGGATTTGGGATAAATTCTTGATAAGTATGAGATTTACCCACTCTCTAGACAAGAATGAATCTCTGAGGAGAGGGAGAGGGAAAGAGTTCGAGAACAAGAGGTGCTCGACATAGCTGTGAGCCCCTGAAGTCTCCGCCAACCTCTCCAACCCCCAACTCAGTCACAGAAGAAGAGGTGAATGACAAACAACCCTCCAGGGCATAGGGATTCATGGTCCTCCATCCATTTAGTTATTCAGGATGGTGGCAGTTCCATAGAAGTACCCTTGATCATGATGACATGGGGCAATGGGGTATAACTATGTGGGTGTTAAAGGAGAGAGGACTTGATGAGTCCTCTGTATTCCTAAAGAAAGAGGTGAGAGAGAGGCCATATTGAGGCCATATCAATGCCATATTAAGATCCATGTGTGTGGCAAGGGATGGTACCACGCACCATGTGAGCCAAAGCCAGATGGAGATGTCTCTCTCTCTCTGGTCACATCAATATGAAGAGGTCCCTGGGGTCCCAGGAGATAGTGGCATCAAAGTTCTACGAAACCAACCAACAAACGTGCCAACATCCAACGATGGCCGTCATGACCAGTGATGAGACAATCAGACATTAAACAAGACGGAAGTGCAGGACATGTCAACACTGAGAGGTGAGCACCCCCTAAGCAGCTCTGCCTATGCCCCAGGGATTTCACTCAACTACGGGGAGGAAGAGGAAGAATCCCGAACATGACTCCGTTTTTAAATGTGTTTGAGAAACTTGGTTTTTGAGTCTTCTTGGAAACATCTAGATAGAGTTTTTGTCATCAGGTATACTAGAGTTTCAAAGTATAACACGAGGTAAATAGGGAAGTTTTTTTTTTTTTTTAATTGTTCATCAGCAGATGGTGACATATTTTATCTTTTACATGCAGTGTCTCTTCCTGATTGAACCTGGTGAGACCTTGGGAGGAAGGTGGAGAACAT
The DNA here is from genome assembly GCF_902686455.1 of Sciurus vulgaris. NCBI lineage: Eukaryota > Metazoa > Chordata > Mammalia > Rodentia > Sciuridae > Sciurus > Sciurus vulgaris. Next base: position 67,537,528 of record NC_136476.1, read on the forward strand.
CTTTTGGAACACTGCCATCCCACAAATTCAGAGAGAGAGAGGCAAGGGATAGAGATGAAGTTCAGAAGTGGGAGAGAAGAGGTCGCTTCATCTAACTCCTTTGTGTTAAAGAAGCTCAAAGATATTCAGAAGTAGGGGCTGGGGAGATAGCTCAGTCGGTAGAGTGTTTGCCTTGTAAGCACAAGGCCCTGGGTTCAATCCCCAGCACCAAAAAAAAAAAAGACATTCAGAAGTGGCAGGCCCAGAATTTCAAGGGTTTAACAGTTTCAAACAAAGGCCTAGGCTTCTCCCCAAATGTGACTTCCTTGAAGGCAGGTATTTTTATCCATTTTTTAAAAAATTTCTCAATATCCAGAGTCTAGAGCACTGCTTAGCAAACAGAAAACAGTCAATAAATACCTGTCAATAAAGAGAAACCCATAGAACAGCAGTTTTTCCAGCTGCTTGGGTAAAAACCTTGGAATTATCCTTGCCTCCTATATTTTGCTTTAGAAATGACTCCCCATCTACAGATATTCACTTGCATATTACATGAATATTTTAATTTTTAAATTTCTTAAATTCACATAGTTTTCTGTCTTTGGTGTGAGGTTTAGAATGCCTTTTTTTTTTTTTTTTAATTCAGCCAGATAAGCAATTTTCCCAAAATAATTTACTGATTCATTCATTATTTCCCTGGTTATAGTCTCTCCATTCTGTTTTACTGATCTACATGTCTGTTCTTAGCTGATATCACATGGTTTCAGGTACTATAGCTTAGAGTATTTTTTTTTTTTTTTCATATCTGGTAAAGAAAAGCCATCATCTTTCTTTTTCTCTTTTGAAATGTTTGTGGTGTACCTTAAAATGTTTCTTTTCCAAAGGAACCTGAGAATTATCTCATAAAATTCTTCATTAAAATTTTCCTATCTCATCAGTTGACCCAATAATCCCCTTCTAGGAATCTATTCCAAAGACACATTGGCACATATATTCACAAAACAGGAGTAAAGGACCAGCCTCAGTAGAAAGAAGCATCTTGAAAGCCCTGTTGGCGGTCCCCAAATGTCACTTCCACCAGAAGGAGCCAGGAATTCTTGAAGAAATGGTTGATTTCAGGTCCAGGTGAGAAATGTACAAAATACGCACAGACAGCCTTTTATGACAGAAAGCTATTAAAAGACTTTTCCAGGGTTAGCCAAAGAACCAGCCAGAAGAGACACCTCTGGCCAAAGGGCAATTTGAGTATCAACAAAAATAGTAATTTGAATGAACTTAATATATCAGTATTATATATGTATATATACTTTTCTGAGTGTTTGTACACAGCATATATAAGTATGTGTTTACATTTTTAGTTAGTATACATTCCAGAGGGGTAAGTCCTACAATATAAACAATAATCAGAATGAACTGAAATACACAAATGCTCATACACATATTTATTATTTTTCATTCAGAACCATCTCTGGGGAAAAGTCCAATGATCTGTTATGGATGATATAAAGTAAGACATTATTTAATTTGTATTTAAAAGAATCCTTTTCCATATTCCAAGGGCCAGTTTTAATACTCTGAGGTGGATTCTCTTTCCTTCTGGTTGCTCCACTCTGGAATCATAATCTCACCTCCGTGGACATTCTATATCCCACCTGTGCTTACTGTGAATTATGTCTCTTCTACAAGGTTATGGGAGTTAACTGTCATCAAAACACTTAAAAAGTGAGAATAATAATGGAAAGGAAAAGAAGGAGAAAAGGTAAATTTCTTTGCAACATGGTATTATTTTTCTTTTAGCAATACTGAGAATGAGACCCAGATTCTTGTGCATGCTAGGTGAGCACTCCACTACTGAGCTACATCCTCAGCTCTTTTTCCTTAAATTTCATTTTGAGACAGGGTCTCACTAAGTTGCTGAGGCTGACCTTGATCTTGCAATCCCCCTGCCTCACCCTTCTGAGTAGCTGGGGTTACAGGCAAGTGCTATCATGCCTAGCTTTCAGTATGATATTCTTGACAATATCTGACACAGAGTATGTACTCATAAATATTTATTCAATGAATGAATTAATGAACAAATGGAGTGCATAAACTCTTGGACACTGGAGAGAGTTAGTTGAGTGAATTGGTCTGCAGTGAATAGTAGGAATATTCACTGTGTGTGAGCCCTATGTGATATCTCATATAGTTATATACAAGAAAGGTAAAGTTTTCTTTTTGTGCCTTTATTGTCCTTCTGAAACAAATGCCTTCTTGGAATATCAATCTTAGTTCTTGTCAATAACTTTCCTTAACATCCAAGTTAGGATTAAGCAGAGAGCTCTTCCTGTACTATGCATTATACACAGAACACTCTAAGCTGGGATTCTATTTTCCTTCCCTCCTTGCAGAGAACTGGTCGGTATTTACAGGAACCATTAGATCTGTTGGCAAGACAGATATATTAAGCTTAAAATAGCAAGAAGAACGGCAGGACTAGTAGTCCCAGCAAAGAATTACACAAGATCTGGGTTTGGAATGTACTTTAAAGATAGAAGACGGATGGATGATTTACTGAAAATAATTTACAGTCTCCCCAACTTTGTGCTTCATCATGCTTGAATAAAAACATAATTCAGTGAAAACATTCTTCATACCAAGACTTAAGAAGTAAATGGCTCTGTGGTCATGTCTGTGGAACGTGGTAGAAGCTTGGCACTTCTCTTTCCAATGTTCCTGAAATCGTTTACATCATCTGCTACCCTTGCTGAGGCATTTCAGAAACAGAAATTTTTGGTCCAGAATAGTGAATGAGGCAAAAATGCTTTGCTGGCAAAGAAAAATTCAACATGGACTTTGCATGGCAAAAGGTTATCACCATCTGTATTGTATCAAGCCCCTGATGAGCTTGTATAAATATCTGGCAGGGGAGTAAGCTTCCTGAGTCCAGCAAAAGTCATTAGAATGATAAAAATGCAGGATTGTGTAAGAGCCGTTCTAACAACCAGAGATCCATCACCATTACACAAGACTGTACCTCCACCCCCACCCCGAGTCAGGCCACAAGAGAACTGTTTTGAAAATGGTCTTAAAAGAAAGTCAGAGGTCGCAACAAATCTGGAAGGGGGACAGTATTTGCTCTTGGGCTTCAATAATTAAACTACATACAGACAGGATATCAACTACAACATGGCCCTAGCTGCAACTGCCCATTGTGACCAGCCTTGAGGAGGAATACTAACTAGAGAAGGTAGCTAGCTCTCCTTTACAGAGTGTGATACTGAACTAATATCCACTGCGACTCCATTAGAGCTACTCTCCATCAAGGAACAGAAAAATGGTAAATTGTTTTAACTTATTTTTCACGTTTTTTTTCCTTGTTAGGGAATGTTAAGTACAAGCAAGGTATCAGAACTTACTTAGAATACTTTCCTCACCTTTCACATTCTAAAATTTCACTAATCTTCATTTATTATGAGTTAATTTTTTTTTTTTTTTTTTTTTTTTTTTTTTTTTTTTTTTTTTTTGCCGTGCTGGGGATTGAACCCAGGGCCTTGTGCTTGCAAGGCAAGCACTCTACCAATTGAGCTATATCCCCAGCCCACGAGTTAAATATTTTAATTTGAATACCCTGATATTTTTCAGTTCAAGAGAGTCATGGCTTTATATTTTTTTTAATATTATTTATGGAAAAAGAAGTTATTCTGCTGGTTTATCATTTCCTGGATTTCAAACTCTAGTCTTTTTTCTTTTCTTTTCTTTTTTTTTTTTTTCATTTTTACAACATCCTATTTCCTATCCAGATTCCTGGATCTGGTAGGAATGTCTCAAGCTTTTCTTCTGTATCTGTGTTGGTTTCATGGGAAGGTATCTTCTTCCCTTCTACTTCTTGTTAAGAATTACTCTTGGTATTATACTTTATTTTTCCTGTTATTATAATATTTCTCTATCTTATTTAGTTCTTTCTTTATTCATTTCAGTTTTTGGCCAGTTTTGTTTTCATTTCACTTTGTTGTTTATCCCCTTATTTCCAGTTCAGTGTTTTATTTATTCATGTTAAATGCATGTAACAAATGCTTTCTAGGAATTAGTTCTGCTTTTCAGAGTGAATTCTTATACTTTATCTTATATTCTATTTTTTTAATCATATGGAAATATTCAAAGAAGTCAGAATGGAAGGTTTTTCTTTTCCTTCTATTTTTCTTCATCCATGAATGAAGAAATATAGCCAGTCAGTTTGCAGCAAATGATAAAAAGTGGGTAAAATAAGTGTTGGAACCCATGAATGTAAAATTTGCTATCTATTATGATTATTAAAACAAACTGATAGCCTACCCAAGTGCTCAGCAAAAGGAGTTAAAAATGAGCCACATGCTGTGTTTGTTTAAAAGAGAGGGCTCAGGTCAACACTGTCCAACAGAACTTTCTGTGATGATTGACAGGTTATCTGTTCAGTTCAACACAGTAGTCATTTGCAACATGTGACTATGTAGCCTTTGCAATGAGGCTATTGCAAATGAAGAACTAAATCAATAATTTTATTTAATAATTCTAATTAATTTAGATTTAAGTAGATAAATGTGGCTAGTGGCTATGATACTGGACAATGTAGGTCAAGATTGCAGCAGCTTCATCCCTGGATTTAAAAAAAAAAAAAAAAAAAAAAAAAAAACATAAAAAGGCTAGAGCAGGCCTATGAAAATATTCTGTAAATCTGATAAATGCAAAATTAATTTGAGGATTTGGAAGAGGACATCATTTAATACTAAAATAAGAAGAAAATAAGCATAATGAAATTATGTATCACTAGAATTTAGAAATTCAAAGACTCTGTGTAAACAAGAACTGAAATCCATAGAAAGAGAATAGGCTAAGATGCAAAGAGAGATATATGTGAGGAGAATGATTTGATAAGAAAATAATGCAGGGAAACTCAAAATATAATGAAAGACTTGGAAATCCACACTGTTCAGAGGAGATAAAACATCAGAAATGCAAACCCATAAAGTTTAGCATAAATTTTAGTGTAGAAAGTTGCTGAGCAACCTCACTGACAAATAGAATTCCAAATAAATACCATCAAACTGAATTTTAAAAAATACTCAAAATATCTTTCCCTTTTATATGATAAAGCTTATTTCTCAAATGCAAAACTGGATTAAAATGAGTAAGTCTTTAACTTTACAACACATTTATTGTCCTAATGTAAAAAGATAATAATCCAAAGTGTTAGTATTTTCATAAAGAAAAATTAGGAATAATATGATAAATTATCTATCTTAAAACAACAATGGAAGGCATGCTCAACTGTTTAAAAAAAAAAATGAAAGCAGATTTTTCAAGTAGGTAAGGAATCTTCCAATATGTCTGCCTCTAACTTTTTAGTTTTTCGGAATTTAGATAAAAGTTCATATCCTTTTTGAAACTTTCCTAAATCCTTCTGATGTGCATAAAATAAACCTTCCTCATTACTACCACTTATGTTCCATTTCACCAAACCCCTCATAATTATCGTTAAGGCTATGTGTCTGACTACATCCCAAGCTAGTTTGCAAAGTACTCTCTGGCAGGATAGGATCTTAACCCTTACTCTCTTCATGATAAAAATAACTATGAAACCAGTGAATGAATGAATAAACAACTGTCATCATTTCGTTAGCTAAATGTACAACATATAGAATAAAAACATAAATTCCTGGGCTAAAAATTGTGGTTAAAGGAAATTCTGTTCTGCAACCATGAAATGAAAACTCATAAATATCACATACAAACTTATTTCATCAAATCCATATTGAATCACTATTATAGGCCAGGTGCTATGCTAGGGATTTCTAATTGCACTATTGGATGATACAAAAGAAACATTAACTGAAACCAAACAAACAAATAAAACATGTCAAAAGTATAGGTGGAAAGTGTGCTCTGCAGTTACTGAGCTTTCCCGTTCATCTTGTAATTTCAAATGAATCATGTTTAGTATGTCTCATTTATTTTAAGTATTTACTCAGGCTTCATGGACTGAAATTCTAAAGGGGAAAAAAATGGTTGGCTTGAGTAACATTTAGGCTATTTATGACAGTCTAGCCAAATCAGAGGACCAGAGGGTCAAAGAGGAACGTAGTTTCAGATTTATGGTTACAGATTCTTCCACCCACATACATGCTTTAGTTATTAAACATGGACACAGATAATTTTGAAATGCACCCATAGGGACAGTACATCAAGTTGGAAAATGGTGTGCAAATTGAAAAAGTTCCCATTTAAGAAAAGTCTCCTTTTCTTAAAGGAGTTGATGAGTAGCAGACTGAATCCAGACTGTAAAAAACAGTAGAGCAACATGCAAAGACCAAACATATTTCCATTCATGCCAACTTTTACCATCCATTCTCTAAACCCACGGGGAATCAAGAAAATCTGGATAGCAAAAGCAAAGTCATCAGAATCCAAATGAGACTATGATGCCAAATGACATATCACTTTTAAAAAAGCAAACTGCTGATTTGCTACCAGGTAAAAATCAAATTAAGGGCTGGGGAGATAGCTCAGTTGGTAGAGTGCTTGACTTGCAAGCACAAGGCCCTGGGTTCAATCCCCAGCACCGCAAAAAAAAAAAAAAAAAAAAAAAAAAAAAAAATCAAATTAAACTCTATTATCAATATCGTTATGAATACGTTATAAAATAATTACAGTTGACATGTTAAAGCCTATACAATATGACCAACTAGCATTTAGCCACCAGAGTCAAAGATATGGTTAGTTCATGTGCCTCACATCAAGAAGTTAAAGGAGAAAGTAAATAAGATAATTCCAAATTGTACAAATATCGTTTAGTATTTGGACATCTGTTTAGGATTTTGCAAATAAATTAGGCAGAGTAGAGAAGTATTACTTAATGTAAAACAGCACTATCATAAACCAATGGCCAAAATCATGCTTGAAGCCTCTGCATAAAAATTCAAGAACAAGACAGGAAGTCCCACCACTTCAATGAAGGAATACTGTCAATATGATAAGGTAAGAAACTCATCTAAGTAAAATAAAAAAGCTAATCATATTTCAGATAAAGAAGAATCAAATGGAAAGAAATAGAAAGGTGTTGAGAAAGATTTATGTATAAGCATAACTATTTTAACTACAAAATTTTACAGTAATAAGTTATTAATAGATTTAAAATATGTCTGTGATAACAAATACTTAAAAAATAGGAGACTTTTCTTAAATGGGAACTTTTTCAATTTGCAACTTAAAAATTATAGAGCATGACTTTTTTATATATCACATATAATTATATATGTATTCACACATATATAAAAGGGTAAGAAACAAAAATTTTACCTTAAACTATTGATATTATTTTCATATAAGAAAAAGAAGCACAGATTTTTTTAGATACTTGCAAATGGAGATTAGTAAAGACTTTAATGGTTATCCATGAGTCAAAGGTATTTGTTGTTTTAAGATAAAAATTTACATACCTAAACCACAAATGGCTGTCTCTAAGGGTTGAATACCCACTAAATTGGCTTAAATGAAGTGGGAGATTTCCTAGATGCATAGGAATATCTCTCCCAACTCAAGATGAGGAAGAAGGGATAGGCCTCAGGAGAGACTGGAACCAGGAAAAAGAAGTTGGAAGGAACATGGAGGATACTCCCTCCAACCTTCCATCTGTTTTCTTCTGGAGTCACATAGTACGTCCTCTCAGCTTCTTTCTGCACATCTTTATTCACTCTCCGTACACTGGTAGGATTTCTAAGGTTCTCTATGCACATTTCTAAATCTGCATACTCTAACTACTGGTCAAAAAAACCAAACCCTAAAACAAAACAAAAACCTACTCTCTCAAAGCTCTGTGTGTCCTAATCAAAATTGCTAGAGGAAGACTATAGAGGATCTGTCTCAACCTCTGGTTTGGGACTCTCAGTCTAAACAGAGAGGGTCAAGCTCCAAGGATTGGCAAGTGACAGAGGAGGAAGGTAGGTGCCGTCCTCAGTGAAAATAATCATTCATTTACATGAACTACAAAAGACGAGATCTACAAAGAGAAGAAAAATTTACTGCCATCTTTAAATCTCTCCAGTGAAATCTGAAATTCATTAGATCAATTTGCCCTCCCTAAAGAGAACCAAATACCAGGAATAAGGTGTAGAGACTGGGAAAAAAAGTGTAAAATATTTCTGAGAAAGCAGAAATATGATATTATGATTCAAAATTATTAGAAAAGAAATGATGCATTACTATAAGTTATTTTAATAACAATGGATAACCATAATAACTTAGCAGGAGCCTCAAGTATATGAAAGACACAGAAAATCTAACCATTATTTTGAAAATACTCAGGCTTCAGCAACAACCCCACTCTGGAACAGTTTTAAAAAGTCAAATATTTTTCAAACCAAATCTACTGACACATGGAGGATTAAAGGGGATGAGGGCTGAAGAGAGATTTTAATTTCATGAACTTGCTGTGTATTTTATTTGTTCTGGTAATCTTAAATTTATCAAAAGTGCATTTATTTTGTGACATTTATTAATATTTCAAATGATATTTGAAAAATTTGTTTTTCAGTATTTGTTTGTATGAATAATCACATCAATCACTGTAGAGTGAAGGATTCTGTTTCCATCTTTAAAAAAACCAAAGTTAAACACTACATGATTTAGGGCTGAGTTTTACTCACAAATTACAAGATTTATTCCAGTTTGAGCATCCCTAATCCAAGAATACAAAATCCAAATGCCACAAAACTGAAACTTTTTGAGAATCAACATGATGTCAGGAAGGGAAAACACCATACAAGAAAACCTCATTTCACGCACAAAATTATTCAATGTTATATAAAATCACCATCAGGTTATGTATAGGAGGTATATATAAAATGTACATGAATTTCATGTTTAGAATTGGGTCCCATCTCCAAGATACATACATCATCATTCAAAGGTGTTGACTTTAAAAATTATTTCAAGTATTGTCTAGTCTGGTGGATCAAACAATTTGTATAAATAGTTACATGCTTGCTTTTTTCTGACAGTTCTCCTTAAGTATGCATTGAATATGTATCTAGTTCATTACCTACAGTACTTGAATAGTTTTCTAAACAATGATGATCATAGAGTTGACTTTTAAAGCAAGTTTTTTTTTAATCTGAAGAAATTACTAAAATACTTGAAAGGAATTTTTGTTCGTTTGTGAAATAGAATGACATATTAAAAAAAAAGAAAAATTATAATGTATAGAAATATTGGGTATCCCAGATTAGGATAAATTGAACTTAGTTGGAAGACCAAGTTTTGAACCGAGATTTGGCATATACATTTACAAACTCAAGTTTAGGTGGTATGATTGAGAGTGAGCCTTAAGGCACCTAGGACTAAAATTATTGACATTTTGCCTTGAGTCATATTTTCATTTTAATAAAGGGTACAATTTAGTGCTAAGCTTGGATTAGATAAACCCTAGAATTCAGAGAGTTAGATAAATGGGGAAGGAGGGAAGACATCTGCAATTAGTAGTTTTGCTCTCCTACTGACTCCATGGCTTGGTCTCCGCAATAACAGGAGGGGCAACTGTCAAGTTGCACCAGGTGGGAGATGCTAGCTGGTGCAGCTATACCATGGAAATGACACCAGAGAAGCAGTTCACTGGAATGAAAGGGGAGGTGATCACCTGATATTATCAGGCACCCATCAAGAATGTCCTTTCAAATGACAGTTCCCAAATACTGCCTCCTCCCAGTCTTCTGTCTGCTTCAGTCTGCCTTCTGTCACACACATAGCCAAGTCCCTCTCAACGGCTGCTCTCTCAGTCTCAAGACTTTGCAATGAACATTTCTGTACTGTATGCATCTGTGTATCCTGCATCTGTTAGATCAAACAACATGGTATATTGATAGTTCAGTGGTTAAGAATGTAGATTCTGGCTCCAACTGCTTAGATTTGCATTCTGGTTATTCAGCTTATCAGAAGTGAGATTTTGGTGTGATTTACTTCCATTTTTTATGTCATATGTACTTTGGGGATAATAATAATAATAACCTAACAGAGGAGGTCTTTGCATTTGTGAGTCTTTAGTGAATTCATACAGGGAAAGTGCTTAAGAGTGGAGTCCTGCAAACGGTAATCATGTCACCATTTCCCACAATTCACAAAGGAACTATGAGTCTTTTGCTAGAATATGCCTATCAAGTAGATACACCAATGTAAGTAGATACACAATGCAACCAACATTTCATTCAGGCCTGTGCATGAAAACCAAGAATCATGCTTGTGAAGCCTGACAAGGTAGTACAGGGGAATGGGGAAAAGTGTGACTCTAAGACCAATAACTATATAACTCTGCCTGAGCCAACAAGGATTTGGTGATGCCCTGGATAGAGAGGTGGAAAAAGAGCTCCCTGACCTGTGTATTATAAGGATTCTAAGAGTGGGTAAATGATGGTGAACGGAGAGGGGATACAGGGCCAAAAACTCAGAACCACAGATTCCCTCTGATTCATCAGGTAGGCTTCTCTCCAGAGGAGCTGGAGAGTTTGCTTCCTGGATCAGATTTAGAGGGAAAACGTACAGATTCACACCTGTCTGAGATTCTCCACAATCTCAGACAGGTGTGGGAATGTGATCTGATACGTGAATTTGCTAAAATTCTCCTGTTGTTTAAAAAAATCAAGCATTCAGTCATTCCATTGAGAAGCAATGACTACATTGTCTTAGCTATTTGTAGCAGAAATCAGAGCAGTACAATACTATCCTTGGTATACTAAAATTAAAGATATGTCTTTCCAAGAACTCTAAGGTTATGATGAATATCATTTTCTAGGTATTGTAGGAGATATAAAGTCAAATAAGACGAGATCTCTGTCCTCAACTACCAGAGGGACAATAAGTGCTATAAAAGAGGCATGTAATATGTACCAGATATCCTTATAATTTTCTTCATCTAATGAGGTATTGTCCTACAGTATTTCTGCCATGTTTTGGGAAAATATCAGTCAGGTGAATATAGAAAACTGCAAATTTCCTGAGAAGCACTCCACTGCTAGGATTTTAGCCACCTTTATCTACTAAATTCTGATGTTAGATCTTTGTACTCGAAACAACAGGAGAAACAGGAAATTCTGAAGAAGAAAAAAGTGATAGGAAATAAAGAAAAAGTCGTGAGTGCTTTCTGTGTTTGTGGACTGACAAACCTGGCCCACGGGTGAGTCCTTTGGAGAACTCTCCATTCTGTCTCAGCTCCCACTTCCGGGGGTACAAATACTCAATAACTTTTCCTGTTGGGGTTTTCTTGCTTAGTGGGCAGTAAAGTGATTCAAGTAGAGCTACTTCCCATGGTTCTTCACCCATGGGGAAGCCACACCCCTTGCTTTTCCCAGGCTTGATAGTGCCATTGTTCTATCTCGCTTCTTACCTGCAAGGGCGAGAGCCCTTTGATGCCTAACCTGTAACCCAGACTTCTCATGCCAACATCTGCATCTCTTTGCTTGAGGGCGCCTGAGTGCCTGGAGATCCCTCTGCCTACTTTCAGGGAATGAGGGAGTGACAGAGAATTCATGCCCTGCAGAGAGTGATCCTCCACTGACTGATGTGAGATCACCTTTAAGTTGTGAAGCTTCCAGGGCTTGGATTCTCCGCTGGCTCCCAGAGTTCCCCAGTGGAATTAGGCAGTGACTACCTCTTCATGTTGTCATTGACACCCTTCCTTTCCCAATCAACTATCAGATCACTTTCCAAATAATCTACTTCTTACACCCAGATCCCCTACTCAGGCTATGCTTCTGGCAAAATTCTAACAGACATCTGCTGTCTCTAAGTTACTCTTCCAGGAAATAGGTACAGGGGCAAATTAAGGCTGCAGCCCAAGTAAATTTCCACTGAGTATGTGGAATGTTGGTCTCCCTTTTCTCAGTTGGTGGAAGGGGAAAGCACTCCATGAGGGCCAGGAGAGATGTGGCTTTCAGAAGCCCAAGATCCCCATCTTGCTCTGTTTCTCTCTTGCTCCTCAGTCCTCTGCAGGTATAAACCAGAGTGAGGTGCTAGGCAGGAGGGAAGGGTGTGACTGGTTTTGTAGGACTGGATCTGACAAGTGTTCATGAACTCTGAGGGAATCTATCCTTCTGAACTGTTGGTGGCTCTCCTTAAAATGTGGAATGCTCAGAGCTCTTCAGTGTGAGTTGCGGGCCCTGGTGTGAAATCTGCGACAACAGAGCCCAAGTAACACCCTTTATGGCTGTTGACTTAAAATATGGATTTTTATTAATTAAGTTAGGCTCTTTACAAATAGGCTAAATTTTGGTATCATTATTGCCAGAAAATTCCAACAATAAATTCCTAAAATCATTGCTCTTGGAGCAACATTTAAAAGCCAAGTATGCGTATTTTGAAAGAAAATGTGACTAAGAAGAGAGAAATCTTGGCTAGAAATAAATACTGTGAGAAACACAAATAAGCAAATAAAATTTGCTTAATTTCTTTCAAAGGCCATTTCAGATTCATTTGGAAAGATAAAGCCTACAGAACCAGACTAAAATTTATGGAGCTATAGTCTACCAGCGTAGATCAAAATGAGGGACTATGTTGAAAGAGATGCCCGTATCAAAATACACCATCAAAAACCCACTGGAGTGTTCCTGGACCCTCACCACTGCCCAGAGCAAGTGGACAGACCAACTCCTACTGAGTAGGACAAAACTGACCATACAAACAGAGCTTGGGAGCTAGAGAAGGAGAATTGACTATTGAAAATGAATCCTTAGAGGACACTGTTTTATTTATATAAGAAAAAAATTAGGTAGTAGAAAACATCTTTCTTCCCTGCAAATGGTCTTTGATGAGTGTTAACAGTGAGAATAAGAGACTGACATAGCAATGGGTCACTGTCCTTGACCATGTGTGACAAACCAAGAAGGGCCACCACCTCCTGGCCTCTCAGCAAGGGGATGGAGTCCATTGTTTCCTCCATCTGTAGCCTCAATACCTGCTGTGTTCCATCTTGGCTACTGGGCTCCTCTCCTCAGAGAGCTTGCCAAGCAGTAGGAAAACTACTGTCACCCATTTGCAGATTTGTGTGTGAGTCTGAATTCTCAAGATCTACAGTGAACTAGGAGGGAGAAGAGAAGAATTGGAGCAAGCAATGGGGTCCCAAGGGTGGTATCCTCCAAACCAGCACAATCTTCCAACCCTGATAGACTCACTGCCATAGAACATGGCATTTGACAGAAAGATTGAAGTTGTTTCATTTCTTTTTAGATAACAAGCTAAAACATCATTTCATTTTTTAAAAAGCAGAGTTGTATTCTGGCACAGAAGGCAAAATTCTCATGAATATTTAAGGTAAAGTTGAGAGTTATAAGGATTTTTATACTTGAGACCAATCATCACTCCTATGTGCCTCCTGATGCCCCAAAGGAATGTCACCCTTCAATCACCTATGCCCAGGAAAGACAATGATATTTCACTTCCTAATAAGGTATGCATATACATTATAGCTAATTTTTCAAATGTAGGATAAATTAACATATTTACATTGCCAAGTATACTACCTATAGATAATTACTCGTTTTTTTTTTTTTTTTGGAAGTTTTCTTCCCATTTTTTTGAGTGCCTGTATTTCATGAAATTGAACTTATGTGATACAAAGTTTCATATACTGATGGTAAACACACAGTTTCCCCTCATTTAATATGACATTGGTTCAATTTACTATGCTACTAAATAGTCTTTAAAATGCGATTTGATTGACTGCCACACACGTCAGTGTGGCTGGCATTATTTCATTAAGCACTCTTGAGTTGTTTGAACTTGGTGTTTATGGTCTCTAGCCTCTGTGTGGAGTGTCACCTATCACAGTTACCCTTCCAGTGTACCCCTACACCCCCACATCTCTATACTCCCCATTCCTCCCTTGTGGGGGAAGGGTTCTCAGCTTTTTTGTTCTTTGGTTGCCCAGAAAGAGGTGAAGTTTTAGAGTAGTGAGTCCCCACATAGGTGGCATTCCAGTGCCCAGCACTACCTATTCCTAGAGTGACAAGTTGGTCTGACTTTTCTGAGTTTCACCAATAGGAAACTGTGCACCTAAGCCACCGTCTCCATTATGTGGAAATGAGGGCGTGTTTAATTTTGGTATCTTTTCTGTTGTTATTATATAACTTCATTGACTTAGAACTCAGGGGAGGTGAAGGAAGGTATAATTCACTTCTAAAACTATATTATTTCTAAAATAATATATTGTTTCTAAAAAAAAAGTCCTATTCCAAGTAATACTGAGATGAACATTCTTTTATACAGGGATCTTTGCATCTTGGCTTGTGCTCTTACAAGAAATTCTTTGATTGATAAATACTTAATTTAAGATTTATACTCATACTACAACATACTGACAATTTACCATGTGGCTCTGGAAACATGCTTCCAGTTCTCTAAATCTACAGGCAAATTGTGAATATTTCAGGTTTGGAGAAAGAAAGCTCATTAATATGAAGATCTTAAGGCACAAAAGGAGTGAAAAGGTCTAGCTTGCTGAGGGACAGGACATGTACTCTGATAAATGTAAAGAAGTAAGAACAAATACAGACACACCAAGGCTTACAGGAGAAAGTAGTGAAAATTTGAGTTTATAGCTGACAAAATTAGAAGTGTATGTATTATAACCACACACACACACACACACACACACACACACACACGCACACACTTTAAATACCATCTTTGGGAATTAGAAATTAAACCAACAAATAGGCATAGTTTGCATTAGCAGCCAGTATGTCCCATATCCAGGTGCTGCAGGATGGGAATTTTAAAAAATGAGGTTATTAAAAGTGATTCAACAGGAATTAGGGAAATAATGCATTGTACTCATATATCTCAAAATACGTTTTATATACTCTGGCAATAGCTTAAAAGTAGAAAAGTGTCCAATTTGGTATTCTCTCTCTCTCTCTCTCTCTCTCTCTTGTTTTTGGTGGTGCTGGGGATTGAACCTAGGGCCTTGTGCATTCAAGGCAAGCACTCTACCAACTGAACTATATCCACAACCCTTTCCTGAATTTCAAATCACATTTATTGACATGAAACAAGGTAGCTATCACTATTTTGATGCATAATAGAGTCTATCTTCAAGTTTATAGCTTTAATGTATAATATACCTATGAAAGACACATATATGTATGTATGCATATTTAGAACACATATATTTCTAAACTTGAAAATCTTTTTTTTCCTCCTGAATACTAGGCAAATTTTCTACCACTGAGTTATAACCCATTCCTAAATTTGAAAAAATTTTGTTGGTTAACTCATTATACAAACAAACCACCATGAAAAAGACTGACAGCAAGAAGGAGAATGTCTTTTAAAAATTGTTATGGTTTTGATATGAGGTGTCCCCCAAAAGTTCATTTGTGAGACAATACATGAGAAATGATTGGGTTATGAGATCCTTAACCCTATCAATGAATTAATCCCCTGACTGGATTAACTGAGTGGTAACTGAAGGTGGTTAGGGTATGGCCAGAAGAGATGGGCATCGGGGACGTGGCTTTGGGATATGTATTTAGTATCTGGCAAGCGAGTCTCTCTCTGCTTCCTGATCATCACATGAGTCACCTCCCTTCACTACTCTCTTCCACCATGATGTTCTGCCTCACCTTGAGCCCCAAGGAATGGAGCTGGCTGTCTATAGACTGAGACCTCTGAAACCGTGAGCCCTCTAAATAAACTTTTCCTCCCATAAAATTGTTTTTGTCAGGTCTTTAAGTCACAGCAGCAAAAAAAGCTTACTAAAAAAAAATTCTTTGTATAAAGTTGGTAAGAAAATGCACTTGCTAATATTATGCAGATTTCATTTTCTACTATCACTCATTCCAATGGAAGTACTATAATAACATTCATGTACTACAAAACAACTCTCGTGGTGTTTTGTTTTTTGTTTGTTTGTTTTGTTTTGTTTTGTTTTGACAATTAGCCTCTCAACCAGAGTGGGTTACTCTCTTACAGCAAACTGTCTGCCAGAAATCCAGTTTTCATATGGCCTGGGGAGATGTGAAGAACAGTCTTAAAAAATCTATGGGAAAGGAAGAAACAATATATAACAGAAAACTCCTTTTAATGTAGAGGTCTCTTAATCTGACAGCTTACTGGAGAAAAACCACGGAAAAACCAATATGTTTCTAAGAATTGTTCATTTGTGCTTGCAAATTAACAATGAAATATTAATTTTATTTTTAGCATGTGATTTGCAAATTCACTTTCAGTAAAAGCTTTTAGATGTGAGTGAATACCATATTATTCTGAAGCTTTGGGTTCTGGGAAACTAAAGTTTCTGTTACCAATATTTAAATGGATTTCTAGTTTTTACTAAAAGCAGTAGAATCTGGGACAATGACTCAGTTTATTTTCATTTAAGCAAGGCTCAACTCTTCCATCTTGATCCTGATGAGGCCAATACCATTTGAGGGAGAAATAGAGTGTTCTAGTCATTTCCTTGGGCACACTCACTCTAACACATCAGTATGACCAAGACCACTTGTTACCTGCTCAGCATCTCTCCTCTCCCTCCTTTTCAGCAATAAAGTTCCAAAACCAAAGGGCACAAGCCCAAGTTTCTCCCAAGGAGATCTGGATGGAAGTAATTTTTTTGAAATGCCAGAGAGTCCCCTTAAAATAAAGTGTGACTCTCTTCTCCTTTTTCTCTCACTTGGGATCTGGAATGAGTTTCTGACAATAGGAGATTCAACAGCCACTTTAGACCATGAGGTGACCTGAAGATGACAGAGATGAGCTAAAAGGAGTTCATGAAGACATCACAGATCTGCCATATTAGCTCCGAATTTTCCACTCAAGTCTCAATTTTGGAGAGAAATAAATGTTTATCAGGCTTAAGCCAATGAATACTTTTGTCTATTACATTCAGCTAAATTTACTCCTAGCCAATTCACTGAGTTAAAAAGGAAGCTCATAAAACAAACTAACTATGTTTGTATTTTGGGGTCAGTTGAAATGCTCCTATGGGATGATCTGATTGACTAAGAGAATGGCTTTGCCTATTACGTGACACGTGTACAGTCCTGGAAATGGAATCCCTTACTTTGCCCTAACTTTGGAGACAGTTCAATACACAGAAGAAATACAGTAAAATCTGGTGGTGGAGGCACGGAAAATGGAAGGCTAGGTGACAACTCGGAAGACTTACTGACTTTGGCATTTACTTAGTTTCATGATTAATGTTTAGTTACCTAACCTCTCTACCTCTGTTGCCTTTATTGTAAAACTGAGATAAAAATCATAATAGGATAGCATTTTGTAAATTTTAAATCACTTTACAAATTAAAGGTTTATTCAAGAATGAGTGCTTTTAATAATTCTTCTTCATGATTACTGTGAAGATCAGTCCCCTCTGAGTGCACCTGTGTCACTCTATCACGGTGGAGAACTTCCCTACCCTTCCACCAGGTAGGAATCTGTCAGCTGGGAAGCAAGACACAGCAAGATCTGCCCTCAATATGCCTAAGCATTCAGTCAATGCCTTTCAGTCAAACATGCTGTAATACCTGCAGCCAGCAATGATCAGTGTCTTTAAACAGTCGTAGGGGCTATACATTCTTATTTTAGACCACAGTGTTCTATATGCAGGAAATAGCAGAACTAGTAAACACATATATGCAAATGCTAGAACAAGTAGAAATTGGAGTTTAAATCAGAGAATTATTTGTTCGCTCTCTTCAAATCAGAATTTCGGTACCAGGTTTTGCTTCAGAAATATACCTGATGTCTACGTCTACTTTTTGTCCTGACAGTTCATCCATTCCATTCCATTCCATTCCATTCCATTCCATTCCCTTTGTGCTTCTGAGTTCTGATGTGATTACAAAAGAGGTCCCTATGTAAGTAAGACCAAAGGTGATATGAGAGAATGACTTAAAAGTTAAAGAAGGACATGGGGCTGGGTTCAGTTGATAGAGTGCTTGCCTTGCAAGCACAAGGCCCTGGGTTCAATCCCCAGCACCACCACCACCAAAAAAAAGTTAAAGAAGCACAAAAGAGAAAATGTTTTCAGAGGTACATTTGGAAATAAAAAAGAAATTAGCTCCTGCAACAGTGAGCTATTATTGATATCGAAATCATACTCTGAGTTTGGAACAACTAAATTCTGTGAGCCCTCACATCTTCCTATAGGAGAGGAGAACCTGATATTCCTTACCCAGGTCATTGGAAAGACAACTGCAGAATGTTTAAAGGCTAGCAGCCTGTTATATGAAAAGAAAAAAAAAGGTCCTCATTTTCTTCATCGGGGTTTTAATCCGCAACATATCACATATCTTCAGGTTTTGTCATAAAATGTAAAAACAAATACTTCAATCCCATAAGACTGAGAGAGAAGATTAACCTCCAGGTAAAGGTGTGGCTGTGCACCAGTGTGGACATATAATGGACAATCCCCTTCCATCAAAGCTAGAAAAGTCTTTGTCTATCTATCCCCAGTCTTCTGGCCATCTAAAGCTTGGGATTTTGGCAAGATAGCACATCCCCATCAGAGGATCATATTTCTGTAACTCTGGAACAATGAGGAGAGCGGATTTTTTTTCAAAGGAAGTTTCATGTTATGCTTATTTAATAGATATTTAGCAAAGCAAAATGGGAACAAGGGGTTCTGATTATACTTTGATGTGAAATGCTTAGGATACACAGAGCCTGATATTCATAGTGGGGCCAATACAAAACATATAGGTTAGGAAAAGCAAGTTCTAAATACATGGTAGAATAAAAAAGCCAAGAAGAAAAGTTGTTATAAACAATTATTCCCCACAAAGAAAAAACTGACAAACATCAGTTTCATAAAAAATTGTCAAGTAATTAAGTTCAAGGTGCTAAATTTTCCCCCATGCTGTTGATTGGGTCACTGGAAAGGTCTGCATTAACTACAGAATTTGCTTTAGTCCTTGAACTCTCTGATGAGTCCTAGGGGCTGGTGTCTACACACACACACACACACACACACACACAAATGTCTACACTGCTAACTGTGGTAATAGTTACCACATGCTGCCCATCAAATTACACAATTCTGATGCCAAATATGAAGCTGCTATCATTTTTGTTTAATCAATCTTATGTTCTGAGAGATAATAGCAGATTTCATATTGGTAAAGGAAATTCTACATCTCAAGATTTTAGTTAAGAGGATTAAGGAGTCTGAAATGGAAGAGGTAATTGTGTCTGAGCAAATATATATCTATGTACATTTGTATGTGTCTGTCTGCTTGTGATTGTATCTGTGTATAGTTGTGTGCACAGTTTCAAATGGAAAAGGTTTGAAAAACTAATTTTTTTCTGGGGAAAGTAAGTAGTAACCTAAAAAAAAATCCCTGTGATTTTAAATTTCATATAAAAGCCAAATGTTATGCACACACATGGGGGATCTGATGAATGATTCTATTTACATGATGAAATGTATAAATTTCATATCTAAACCCAAACTACACAGCTTACTATTTCCAAATTAACTTGGCAATAAAACATGCCTGTCTGATCTCAATGAAAAAATTCATAGCTAAACCTTCCCTGACACTGTTTCTAAATGTCAGTCATCTTATATTAGTTTTCTCTAAATACTGTATTTTCTACCTAAGAATGCCCATCAGAGTCTTAGAAAGGTTACAGTAAAGACATGTAGGTTTCCAGGTTAGATGGGGACTGGGTTCAGGTGACCTTCATCTGCACCTTCTCACAACCCAACCAAAATGAGAAAAGAAAAATAAAGCCAAGAGGAAGTTCAGTGAACACAAACTGAGGAGACAGCTCTGCTGGTTGGATTACAAATGGATCCAGACCCAAGAAAGACACCGGTCCTTTCTTGGCAGTTCCCCTTTCCACGACAGGATGTAGTGTTTGGAAGGGGAGAGCTGCAGACAGAGTAGGTCTTGAAGCGACCACTGTGTATTTGACTCATTACCCATTTCACTGTTTTGGATTAGCATTCTCAGAAACCCCGGCACAGACCTGGCCAAACCAAACAGAAGAGCTGGCTTATGGTGAATTTTTCCCTAATACAACAGGGTTCTTCTTTGGTTGAGTGGGCAATGAATGCCTTAAGAAGAAGGCCAAGCATCAGGGCCTCTCGGTACTCAGAATGGAGGCCAGCTGAGGAAAGGAGCCTGCAGACTGGGGCTCTGCTTCTCTGCAACTCCTCCCATGGAAAGAGAGCATTTCTCAGTGGTTATTTCAGCTCTTAAAGGCAAAAACCTTGGCAACTTCATAAAAATGAAAAAAAAAAAAAAAACACAAATGAGAGGAAAAACAGATTTACTAGATTGATAAAAATAATAGATGCCATTATCCTGAACAAAATTAAAAGGGAGATGAAATGCTGAAAAAAAAATTGCCACATAGTAGCTGAGGCTTGTTATCCTCAAGATTCAGAGTATTGGCAAATCAGTTATAAAAAGAATCAGCACCAAATGAAAAATGGACAATAATCCCCAAATAATTTCATGGGTATGCCAAAGCAAAGAGCTATATATATGACCATAATATAAGGGGGGAAATGTTCAATCCCACTAACAGGGAAACTAGGAAAGTGCAATTTAAAATGGAATTTCATTTCTCACATATAAATTTGGGATGGGGGGGGCTTCAAATGACACTAGCTTGTGTAACCAGTCTGCACTCTGGGTACTGGCAGCTGCTACATGTGGGAGTGCCATTTTCTACAGAGTAACTTGGCACATATATTAAGGGACTTAAAAACGTGCTTATTTGTTGATATAAGAATACCACTTCAAAAATTTACATTACTGAAATGCTTAGAGATATGGGCAAAGATTTAATCAAACAGTGTTGTTTGTAATAGTCTAAATATATAATATTTGATAATGACATGACAGGTTCTACAGTGGAAAACTGGGTGACCATAAAAATAATGATAGAGTGGAAGTGTATTTCTTATGCAAAGAAGACTTAAAAATATGGTGGAATAGAAAGCTACAAGAGAATACACAATTTGATCCCTTTCTGGATGGATGTTATTTGTGCATGATGTATTCACAGGTATGAAAACACACCTGTTACCCAGACAAACGCAAAAAGTCAAGACAGGTATGACCAAAATATTATAGTATAATTTACAGGATTTTTTCCCCTGATTATTTTGTTTCCTTCAGTAAATATTTATAATCCATAAGATAAAATGTATTAAAAGAGAGAAAAATAAATGAATCAAAGAAACTTCAACAAGAATCAAGAGTGCTGGGTGCAGTGGAGCATGCCTATAGTCCTAGCTACATGGAAGGCTGACAGGAGGCTCTCTTGAGCCCAGGAGTTTGAGGTCAGCCTGTGGACACAAGATTTCATTTTGGGGAGGAGGGCCACATCCAGTTACAGAAGACATAAAATTGATAATATTTTGATACATCAAGAAAAAATATTCATCAGAAAATTTGGAATGGAATCACCATTTGATCCAATTATCCCACTCCTTGGTATATACCCAAAGGACTTAGAATCAGCACATTCAGTGATGAAGCCGCATCAATGTTTACAGCAGCTCAGTTCACAATAGCCAAGTTATGGAACAAAACTTGGTGCCCTTCAACAGATGAACAGATAAAGAAAATGTGGTACATATACACAATGTAATATTACTCAACCATAAAGAAGAATGAAATGATGGCATTTGCCAGTGAATGAATGGACTGGAGAGACGATCATGCTAAATTAAGTAAGCCAATCCCCCCAAAACAAAAGGCCAAATGTTATGATAAGTGAATACTAACACACAATAAGGGTGGAGGACAGGGTGGGGGAGAATATAAGTTCATTGAAATGGACAAAGGTGAATGAAGGGGAGGAAGGGAGGATGGGAATAGGAAAGACAGTAGAATGAATGGGTCAGAACCAAATATCCATATGCATTTAAATGTGGTAAAAGAGGCATTCAATTAAATGGTAAAAGGATGAACGTCTATTAAGCAAATCGTGGTTGGACAACTGATTAACTATTTATATATTTTTTGAATATCTTTTTCATATCATGCCCAAAACAAGTTTCAGATGGGGGAAATTGTTAAAAGGAAAACTATCTTTCCAATTTTGGAAATAAGAAAGCCATTCTAACAAATAAGCAAATATAGAATCTTAAGAACAAAGGTGGATAGATTTGAGCATATAAAAATTAAGATCATAACTCAAATGACTGTTCATTGCCATACAATGAACTGGAAAAATAATTTGCAGCATATATATATATGGGGTTACTGGCTTTACTACATAAAGAGTTTTGACAAATCATCAAGAACAACAAACAAACATGTATGCAATGGCAAAAAGGTAAAAATCATGACCTGGTAATAATCAAAGGAAAAAATGCGAATAAATGCACAGTAGTTTAGTAGCAGATATTCATCCTAAAAAAATAACTAAATTGAATTTTTAAAAATGATACCTCTAGCAACCTTATCAACATAGCAAAATGTTTTAACATAATAATATATTGATAAGCATGTAACAAACTTACTGCTTTGATACTTTGCTAGAGAGAAAGTAAATTTACACAACTCTCCAAGGGAAGAATGGGCTATTAATATGTATCAAGCAGTTAAAAATGTTCATATATTTTAATTCAGAAGTCAGGAATTCAGAAGGAATTCAGAAGTAACCGAAAGGACTACAAATATTTGTGTCTGACAATAGGTGATTGGTAAAATAAACTGTGGCACGTGCCTGCTAAGGAATAGTATACAGCTAATGTGGAACATTTTAATCACGATATAAAATAAATGCAAATACATGCTATCAAACTGCAAAGTACCAACCTGGCTAAAAGTACGTATCAATATGCATACTGGCAAATGTACAACCACATATGAACAGTGACTTTTTTAAGGTTGATAGGACTATAGGGTGTTTTTTCCTCTTTGTTTCATTCATACCTCCAACATTGACTTGCCAATATATCAGACATTTCTGTGTGTTTCAGGTTGTCTTCAACTATGTATTACTTTCTAATTAAAAACAATACATTTTGTTGAAGTCCATCAGGCAAGACTGATTTCATTCTGATGCTAAAATTTTACTTAGAAGGTACTTGAGCAAAATTAAAAACGACACGCACTTTGTATTGAAATAACGTAAAAAAAAATAATTGGAGAAAATATCCAGATCACTTCACCTCCTACCTTCGGAAACATTTTGCAGACCACCCTCACCTGTCCCACCTTGGATACAATCTGTTCCTGCAAGTGTGAATGTAGATAGCGTCCTAAGGGTCCCTTCCTAATAGGATCCTCCAAAAGGGACCATTTAAGGAGCCCGACATCTTGCTAAGCATTTAAAACCCATTATTCCATTGGGCCCCACAACAACAGAAGGGTAGTGATGGCTCTGATTTTGGGGACCGGGTCGCCTGGCGTGGGCAGGTTACGCCTTACCCAAGACCGACCCGGGCAGGCGATGGGCAGGCAGCGGCGGGTGGGAAGGGCCGGGGTTCGAAGGCCGGCGGGAGGGGCGGGCGCTTACCGCGGCTTGCTGGAAGGCGCCCTTGGTGTAGGTGCCGCCGCCGCGGTAGGTGATGGCCGGGATCTCGCGGCTGAGCAGCGCGCACTTGTGCTGGTGCGCGCGGCTGGAGGAGATGTAGTCGACGCGCGGCACCACGTTGTTCTTGGACGAGAAGGTCACGATGGCCACGCGCGTGGCGGTGGACACCACGGGGAAGTCGGACAGCAGCTTACGGACGAACTTGAGTTCGCTGAGGAAGTTGGCGTGGCCCACGCTGGACGACTCGTCCACCAGGAAGACCAGCTCCAGGCGCTCGCTCAGCTCCCGCAGCCGCCGCACGCGCCGCCGGAACGCCTGGCCCAGCCGCTCCACTTTGCTCTCCGCCGCCTCCTCGCCCGGAGCGGGCGGCGCGGGCAGGCGCCCTGGGGCCCCGGGTGCGGCCTCGGGGAAGAGGCGGAAGCTGAAATTGCGCGACGGGGACATCTGCTGAAAGGTCGCCCAGCCCGAAACGAGCGCCAGACCCCAGCAACAAAAGGCCAGGCGCGGCCACATTGCACTGGCGACGGAGCGGCCGCCCGGGAGCGCAGGCGGCGGCCCCGGCGAGAAGAGGCGCCCGGCGGCCGGGCTCGCAGAGGAGCGTGCGCCGAGCGGGGCGCGGGGCGGCGGCCTCGAGCCTTAGCGCCCTTTCATCTGACACTGGGGACAAAATCCAGACTCCTCCTGCAGCTCACGGATCGGGAGGGAACGACGAGCTCTCTACCCTTCTCGCTCTCCTCTTTTTTCCTTCCTTTTCTCCTCCTCCTCTCTCTCCCTGAAGCCTATAAAATGTTTGAAGGAAAGGGGGCAGTCAAGAAAAATCTCGGGCTTCCCTCCTTCTCTCCCCCTCTTCTCCAGTCTCCTCCTTTCCCGCTCCACTCTCCTCTCTCCGTTCTCTATCTCGGTCTCTATCTCTCTCCTCCCCCTCTCATTCTCCTCCCGGGATCCAGCCAAAGGCTCGGAGATTCCATGACACCAGAACCCCGCGTCTGTCAGGCTGTCAACATTCCCGCAGCAAGCGCACCAGCGCCGAAGCACTGATTGATCCCATATGTCTGGCAGGAGCTGCAGAGGAATTCACTGGAGATGGATCCAGATACCGAGAGTGCCACAGTAATTGGAAACACTTTGTAGAAGAAAACACACACACGGAGTGGCCAGCGGGCAGTTGAAAGCATCCTTTGAAAACTGCTTGCTCACCTTTTGTGTCTCTTTTCCACCCTTTGGGGGGCCCCCAAAGCCCTCACTAAGTAGATGTTTGTATGACTTTCCTGATGAGGATTTCTGATCAGTGGTGTGTGGGAGCGTGGGTCCTCTCAGACACATCATATAAGGGCTGCATCTTAGGCATTCAACCGGGAGGATGCCTGCTTCATTCATGCGTTTATTTATTCATCCATTTGTTCTCTCTTTCCTTCAATACCCAATATGTGCCAGAATCTATGCTATTCACCAGGAATATTAGGAGGTACAAAAATTGACATGGGTTCTGTCCTCAAGGAAGTAAAAAAGTAACAAGTGAGGTGACCAAATGTTCACACATGAAATACGTATAATTACAACTGAATGCTAAGTGCTATAAAGTGATAAGTGCTAGAGCTTAGGTAGATAGACTTGACCTTGACCAAGGCCAGGGAAATCTTTAAAGCATGAAGTCTATGCTAAAATCTGAATTATGGATAGGGGTTCCTCCTCCGGCCCCCCACCATTCCCTTTCTCTTGATCAACAAGTGAGATCCACCTGACTTTGGTAACTGGCATATATCTACTTTGAAAAACTTGGGGCAGTTTTTCCAAAGCAAGACCCCAAATGAATACATGGTAAAGGAAACTGATTTTGCATGTGGGGGGGGGGGGCATGTTGAAAGAGTCCAGCTAGGATTTGGACCCTGTGAAGATATGCCTGTGCAGTTACATAAAACACCAGAACAGAGTCACCTCCAACCCTTCGCTCAGTTTCTACATTTATTTCATGATGGAATTCAGTGAACCTGAAAGTTCCCTCTATCTCTAACAGTAAATGGCTTAACTCCTACTATATGTAATAAAATATCTTCAAAAAAAAAGATATCATAGTGTACTGGTTCAAATATTAGGGCTCTGCTGTCAGTTTGGCTAAGATGAATTCTTGGTTTTACCATTATTCGTTGCATGACTAGTGTGCTCATTTGGAAAATGGAGTAATAATAGTAGCATATTAAGAGTTGGTGTAAGGATTAAGTCATTTAAAAAAAAAAAAAAAAACCTCTAGGGCAGTGCTTAGAACACAGGATGTACTCCATAAATGTTGGTTGTTATTATTGCCAACTTTAATCATGAATGTTCTCTGAATCTTTGTTTTTCTAACAAAATTTATTGGCCATCTATTATGTACCAGCATGTTAGAGACTGATTATTGAAAGATGATTAGGATCTGTTCCAGTCCTTTAGAGGTTTAAAGTATATCAGAAAAGGATTTAGATCTGCAAATAATTACAAAGGAGTAGGATGGTTTTAAGATGGAGTAGAGGAAACAAGGAGAAGGAAGATCCAGATCTTCCTGGGAATGAACAAGATGTCATTTGAGTTGGGACTTTTTTTTTTTTTTAAGGCAAATTTTTACAAATTTTGTTCACTTTGTATTATTTAAAACACATAATTAAGAACAAGCATTCCGGGATCTTTATGTGTAGGGCACATGGCAGCGTCTATGAGCTCTATTTCATGTATGCTCCACGGAAACCCAGAAAAGTAGACCCTTTGGTTGCAAGCAATAGACATCTAACCTCTCCTCATTTAAACAAAAAGGAAGTTTCTGGTTCATAACAAAATGGGGAAAGGCCAGAAGGTTGCAGCAAGTCTCAAAAAGCCTTGGAAAAGGAAATCAAGAACTACTTTGTTCTTTAATATATCCCTCTCTTCTGCTTCTCTTTGCATGCTACGTTTAGTTTCTCAGATTTATGATTTCAGAAAGAAAGATTCCTCCCCATAAGTTCAAGTTTAAAAAAAAAATAACAAAACCCCCCATCACCACTGCCTTAAAGAAGAACGGCACCCCAGCAGGAGTGGATGCTATGCCTATGCCTTAATCCAGCATTGTGGTCGCAGGGAGGGACCATTATAATTAGGTCCTGTGTTCACTGTGGTAGGTACTCTAGTAACCTACTGCCCCTCTACACATACATCTAATCTCCCCTTTTTGAAAAGCAGACACTCCCCTGAGTTTCAGCAGGGTACAAAGGTGCCTAGAATAAAGACTACATTTCCCAGTCCCTCCTGCAGCTGGATATGATCACATAACCAGGTTCTAAACTAGCTACCTTTGTGTGACAGCCCCAGAAAACCTATTTAAAAGGCAGCTGCTGTCTTTTATCTGTCATCTCTTCCTCTCATCCTTTACTCCATCTTTCTGTCCAGAACATGAAGGTGGCAAAATTCTAGGGGCCATCTTGGACTGGGAGAATGATAGGCACCTTCTGGGGATGGTCATAGCTGAGGTTCCTGTGGACTTCATGGAATGCAACCACATACTCTTCATGGGTTGCCTATCTGCTCCTTTTATATTGTTTTCCTATCACATCCAACTTAACTTAATCCTGACTAATACACCCAACCTGTCACCTTGGAGGCTACCCTCTTGATATATGCTTTCATGAATGCAATGGCAAAGAAAAGAATACATAGTGAATTACACAGTGGCTCTTAAAAATGTCTCTCAAAATTGACACACATGATCACTGCTCCATAGCCGAGACAAGTCACATTACTATCTCTAACTCTAAAAGTACTAGGGAAGGACAATCCTTCCATATTTCCAGAAAGCAATAAGCTGGTGAACAGCACAGATAATTTCCACATTGAGTCACGTGAGAATCAGAATACAGTTAAGTGCAAAAAAGCAAAGTAGAGATAAAACTCTCAGAAATTGGGGATGCCCTGAAATTTAAAAGTTTCCTATGGGAAAGAACTATAGTTCCATTTTGCAAGGACATTCTAATCTTTATTTTTACAAGTGAACTGATGGCTGCTGTATGACCCTGGTGAATTAGGTAGTAGAGCCCAATTCTCACAAGAGTTTATAGTTGAGCAACTGTGGGCATTAAATTAAATCCTTCTTTTTCTGCATTTTAACATCCTAGCCCCACTTGCATTATTTGTCTTTGTTGGCACCAAACACTAATATTAAAATACAGATACCTAAATTTAAAATAAAATCTGTCATATAGTAATACATGTACCTCTTTATGATCACAGTAAGTAGCATCATCTATCAATCACTTCAGTAAATACCTTATCTTCAAAGTGATCCAAGTAATAATATTTTGAGATATCTTTCACAGGCCTAAGCACATTGAAAGCTCCTGGGATAATTCTGAAACATACCCTAGGGGTGAAAGCATAAGGCCAGCATACTCTGGCATTGTGGGTTGCCAATGGACTGAATAGTCAGGAGTATGTCAATTGTCCTCATTGTGAGGACATATGGAAGGCAAAGGAATTTGACCTGAATGTTATTAAGATTGCTGATCCAACTTTTGCAACTGCTCCCTAGAGCTCTTTAGTCCTTTACAGTCTAGACTGCAGTCGTGGTCCTCAACAAAGGGGACCTGATTTTGCACCTCCACCTTGAAAACCCTGGGCACTGTCTGGAGACACTTGTGGGGGGGGAATAGTGTAGCGACCAGGCATCTAGTGTGTAGCAAGCAGGGATGCAGTTAATCCTGCTATGCAGCGGAAGCACTCACGACCAAGAATCATCAAATCCAACACGTCAATAATGCTGAGGTTGAGAAATCCTGACCTATGATCCCAGTAATGGACATAGAAAATAAAAATAAAAAAAAACTCTACCAAAAACTAAGATTGAGAAGCAACCTAAATGAAATGACAACCCAAAACTGAAATGAGAAAAACTGCCCTGGCCTCATCTCATGAAATAAAGACTTCTAGGGGGAAAAAATGTATTGGTGGGTAGGGGATGAAGGATGCATTGTATTTTTTCTCACCTGTATCCTCATTCAGAGTCCCACAGGGTCATCGATAGAAATGGCACCTCAGTCCCTGTGTACCCACTGAGACCTGTGCCTGGGTCAAGGATGCCACCTTTACTCGGCCTTCACTGCAAATATCTTCTTGCATTAAATAGCTACTATAAAAAGATAAGATGCAATTGTGTTTGAGGAAAAGTTGGAAGGGGACTGAGGAAGATGGAAGAGGGTGGCACTGACTCTGTCCCGTCCAGGATATCAATAATATAGTAGTGGAAAGAAAGGCGGGAAAAATTTCAGTTTCCATGCATGCTTGGAATCAGTTTCTGTTTTGTTTTTTAAATCTATCACACAGTGTGTATGTGAATCGCTGCAGCCCGCAGTGGTGATAGGAGGAAGATGCCACCTTGTGACTACATTTTGTATCTTTCTGTTATGAATTTAGCAAAGGCATTCTCCACATACAGAGTTTTGGAAAAATGTATATTTTCTATGTGCTTTTTTTTTTTTTTTTAAGTAGAATTACCTGAGAATGGAGTTTATGGTGGAAAATCCCTGGCATTGAGACATTGAGAACAATTAAAAAGCAAAAACTACAAATTAACGCAGTAAATCTGATGGTATCATTAGATGCTGATAAAACATTTCAAAATACTCATTATTTTTTCATCCTTTGTCTTTTAGTCCTGTCAAATACCCTCATAAATGAATATAATTGTAATTCTGTTTTCTATAACAATTATCCATTTTTGTAGGCAAAGAAATAGAACTATCTAAAACAGCCATGTCAGAAAACAAATGCTTATTATATTTCATTGCAATGCAAGACATGTCCTCCCTGTCCTTTGCTAGCCATGCAAGCTTGCAGTAAAGGTGGTGCGAAACAACCATTTCTGTAACTCTCTGCATTTGTATCTGTGATGCACTGTCTCAGATAACTTCGTCTCTGATTTCCACTAAATAAAACAGATTTTGACAAACCCCAGAGGAAGTAACCTGGGGCTTCCAATCTGGCCAGCAAGCAGTCTATTCTACATAACCATGTACACTAATCTAGTTTTGGAAATTATCATCAAGCCAGTCCCAACCCTTCTGGCTTAATGGGGGTTACATGTTAATTGTTGGAACCATGCCTGATGTCCTTCTCCTAGCCTGCCAAATGTGGGCATTAATTGGCCACTTTACATGGCATGATACATATTGTCAGAATCAGGCATGCTGTTTTAAAGCAAATGGTCCTGAGGCATATGCTTTCCACAGGACACACCACACTACCACTTTAGCCTTGTGTGCAGGTGGCTGAGGTTCATTGTGAGTCTTGATGGTCTTCTGATCCAAAATCACATGTCCGGTTTGCCTCTCCTTTTACATGAAATGTAATGTAAGCTCATCTCTAAGCAGACACTGTTCTTATTCAGGAGATCTGACCACCAGGAGCACATTGACAAACAACACTGGAGATTATCCATGGCTAAGTTTTGCAGGACTCACATCTGGAGAGGTGAAAGGCACCTGCACCGAGTGCAGTACTGTGTGTACCCATGGGTAGTACTCTCAGGCTTCCCATCTCCTAGAGAGCTGCGTGGGCTGACTTTCTTTGGACTGCCTGCTATGTTCATGGTGACCTTTTCCTTTACCTCCTTTTTTTTTTTTTTAATTGTAAACAAATGGGATACATGTTGTTTCTGTTTGTACATGGAGTAACAGCATACCATTTGCATAATCATACATTTACATAGGGTAATGATGTTTGATTCATTCTGTTATTTTTTCCTTCCCCCCCCCACCCCTTCCATCCCTCTTTTCCCTCTATACAGTCCTTCCTTCCTCCATTCTTGCCCCCCCACCCCCATTATGTGTCATCATCCACTTATCAGCGAGATCATTGGTTCTTTAGTTTTTTGAGATTGGCTTATCTCACTTAGCATGATATTCTCCAATTTCATCCATTTGCCTGCAAATGCCATAATTTTATTATTCTTTATAGCTGAGTAATATTCCATTGTATATATATACCACAGTTTCTTTATCCATTCATCAATTGAAGGACATCTAGGTTGATTCCACAATCTGGCTATTGTGAATTGAGCAGCTATGAACATTGATGTGGCTGTATCTCTGTAGTATGCTGATTTTAAGTCCTTTGGGTATAGGCTGAGGAGTGGGATAGCTGGCTCAAATGGTGGGTCCATTCCAAGTTTTCTAAGGAATCTCCACATTGCTTTCCAGAGTGGCTGCACTAATTTGCAGCCCCACCAGCAATGTATGACTGTACCTTTTTCCCCACATCCTCTCCAACACCTATTGTTGCTTGTATTCTTGATAATCGCCATTCTAATTGGGGTGAGATGGAATCTTAGTGTAGTTTTGATTTGCATTTCTCTTATTACTAAAGATGTTGAACATTTTTTCATATATCTGTTGATTGCTTGTAGATCTTCTTCTGTGAAGTGTCTGTTCTTTCCTTAGCCCATTTGTTGATTGGGTTATTTTGGCTTGGTGTAGAGTTTTTTGAGTTCTTTATATATTCTGGAAATTAGTGCTCTATCTGAAGTATGAGTGGCAAAGATATTCTCCCACTCTGTAGGCTCTCTCTTCACATTGCTGATAGTTTCCTTTGCTGAGAGAAAGCTATTTAGTTTGAATCTATCCCAGTTATTGATTCTTGCTTTTATTTCTTGTGCTATGGGAGTCCTGTTAAGGAAGTCTGATCCTAAGGCGACATGTTGAAGATTTGGACCTACTTTTTCTTCTATAAGATGCAGGGTCTCTGGTCTGATTTCAAGGTCCTTGATCCATTGTGAGTTGATTTTTGTGCAGGGTGAGAGATAGGGGTTTAGTTTCATTCTGTTGCATATGGATTTCCAGTTTTCCTAGCACCATTTGTTTTCCTTTACCTCTTTAGAGACAGTAATTCATAGAGAAGTTTCCCCAAACATTGTTTGCCTCCTTGAATTTCTGAACCAGCTTTCCAAAGGTACTGTGGTAAGACAGTCTCTCATCAGAAAGGCTCTCTAGCTTCCTGGACAGGACCAGTCCTTAGAGGTAGCAGCAGAAGTGTGTTCATCTTTCATCATTTTCAACCTGTAAAAAATAAAGTAGTGGTATATATTTCTAGACATTACACCCACAGTCAAGGACTGAACCAAATTCCATTTGTGATCTTATTCAGTATGCTAGAGGGAATTCTGCTACAAATAAAGTTATAATAGTAGTGGTGGTAGTTTTAAAAGGGCATATCATTTTGATCTTTATCTCTTCTCTATTCCTTCTCCCACCAGTGTATGAAATCCAAAGGGATCGGTAAAAATAATTAATTTCCAAATGATCAATTATATCTGTAGCACTCCCATTTGGGGGGACCTATAGTATATTTACTTTAGAAATTTTATTTTTTAAATTATCATATATTAAAATGGACTTTTTTTTCATGTGTAGAGTTTCATGAATTCAAATACATATACATTTTCATGTAACCCCAACCACAGAACAACTCCATCACTCCTCAAACTGCCTTTATATTATACCCTTCTTCACCCCAACCACTGATCTGTCCCTCATCATAGTTTTGACTTTTCAAGATGACATATAAAATGAACCAAATAGTATGTAATTTTTGGAGAGTGTTTTTTTTTTTTTTTTTACTTAACATAGTAACTTTTAGACCCATCTAAGTTTAAGCACAGGCATTTGTGTGAATTGAAGCTTTCATTTATTTAATAAATACTTAGAGATGGAATTACTAGAGCACATGGCAAAAGTATGGTTTCATTATTAAAAATGTAAAAAAAAAATAACCTGGGCTGGAGTGTGGCTCTGTGGTAGAACCCTTGCCTAGCATGTGTGAGCCCTGGGTTTGAAACTCAGCACCACATATAAATAAATTAATTAATTAATTAATTAATTAAAAGATCCATAAACAACTAAAAAAAATTTTTAAAATAACTTCAAAATATTTCTCAAAGTGGTGCATGCCCCATTCCTTATTCAAAACAGAAATGTATGGGAGTTTTAGTTACCTTCCATTCCATTCAGTACTTGGTATTATGTGTGTACACAAATATGTACGTACACACATACATAGGTGTACACACATTTACACCATCATTGAATAGATGTGTGGTGGTATCTCATTGTTTTCAACCTCTACTTCCCAAATTGCTAATGATATTGAACATTACCTTTCATTCCTAAAGTTCCAGGTTTCTCTGTCTTCATGAAAAACTTAGTACATTTTTGTAGAACAGATTGGCTCTCAACTAAAGTTAGTTTTCACTCAATTTGAAATGTATTTCACTAAAGTTCCTGAAAAAAATTCCTTTTAAAAAATTTATTTATTTTGATTCATTGTAAACAAATGGAGTAAAACTTATGTCTCTGGTTGTACTCCATTTATTTGTTTATTAATCTTGGTACTAGAGATTGAACGCAGGGGCACTGAAGCACTGAGACACATCCCCAGCCTTTTAAAAAATATTCTATTTAGAGACAGGGCCTTGCTAAGTTGCTGAGGCTGGCTTTGAACTCACTATCCTCCTGCATTAGCCTCCTGAGCTGCTGGGATTACAGGCATGCACCACCATGCCCAGCTGAAAAATAATTTTGATGGGTGTATGATTTGGGATTGATAGTACTCCCTTTCCTCTGTTATCTCAATTCTTTTATTCAGCTCATTTAGTAAGTCTTTAATTTCAATTATAGCAGTTTTCAGTTTTAAAATTTTTACTGGCTCACCAGTTTCTTGCCAATGTGGCCTACTGAATAATAAATTCCTTTCTTGCTTCACTGCCATTTGCCTCTCTCTGTTTGGCCTCTCCTTGTGGCAGGTGACTGACTCCGGTCTGTTGGAATCCCCAGAGTCAGTCCTTCAGCTCAGGAATTTGGTGACAGTTTTATAGATGTAGTTTTTCACTGAATACAGCTTTAGCTAAATCTCATGTGCAGTATCATTATTGTTTTCTAAACAATGTATAATTGGAGTTTTATTTACTTCTTTGACCCAGAAATCATTGAAGTGTTCATTTTATGTTGTTATTTTAACATCAAGCACTTGTGTGTTCTGTTAACCCATTAATTAATTTCTCTAATTTTTTTCATTGAGGTTGAAGAACAGGCTTACATATCCTTTGTTCTTATTGAAATTTCTCATGTCCTATTATGACATTCAGCAAAATGTGCCATTAGATATCTTGGTTGTAAATTCTATCTTATAAATCAACTTTATTTTATACACTACCCAAATATTCTATGTACTTATTCACTTTAATGTATTCTATCTGTATGAGACAGAGTATGTTAAAATTTGGTAGTCAGGGCTGGGCTTGTAGCTCAGTGGTACAGCACTTGCCTAGCATGTGTGAGGCACTGGGTTTTGTTCTCAGCACCACATATAAATAAATAAAATAAAGGTCCAGTGACAACCAAAAAATGTTTTTAAAAAATTGGGAGTCAGTTTTTGAAAATTTGTATTGGTATTTCCAGGGTTTCTTTATATTTTTATGATATTTCTAATCTTACACATAATAGTTCATAATAACTACATATTTGCTGTTATTCATTTTGAATAACAATGAAATTTTAGCTGGATGTGGCAGCACATGCTGTGTAATCCCAGCAGCTTGGGAGACTGGGACAGGAGAATCCAAGTTCAAGGTCAATCTGGGACACTTAGTGAGACCCAGTCTCAAAAATTAAAAAATAAAATAAATAAATAAAAAGGCCCAGAGAGGTAGCTCAGTGGCAGAGACCTTTGGTTCAACCTCCAGTATTGCAAAAATAATAAACAGATAGTTAAATATATATAAATGTAACCTTATAACATCAATAGTGTAAAATCAATCTTAATTCGTTTTATATATTTGTATTGAAGTTACCTATGTCCGGATGGCACCTCAGCTTTATCATCATCTTCATCATCTTCTTCACTACTTTGAATTTGCTTGATATTTCTTTTCTCATTCTTTTGCTCCCTTTTGTAGTCTGTCTCTGGGATGCTTTCAGAGATATTAATGCATTTGCGTGCACTGTGATGACCAACAGCTTTAGCTTCCTGTTATCTGATTCTAAGTTTTCTGATTTAGGTTTGTTTGCCTCCCGCCTTCCCACCCCTCCCTTTTCTTTGTGGGATAGATCAATCTTTCTCCCTCAAGTCCACAGGAGGGATGAGCTTACCACCCCCTGGTTCCAAGCTCAGCATCATGACCTGCTTTAATAAACTAGATGCTTCAAGAATGATGACACAAGTTTGGACTTGAACTGTGCTTGCACAATGAGCTTTCCCTTGAACCTCTGTTGTTTGCATCAGAAAAAAAAAAAAAAAAAAAACAAAAAAAAAAAAACACCTTTTTCAGTCCTTGCGTCTCAGGAGGTAAAAGGGAGATATGTGGTGCAGAGACAAGTCTGCACAGCTCAGCCCGTAAGAGCCGCCAGCCAGGTGCACGAGGGGCCCCCAGCTGAGATGCCAGGCATGCCACCAAGCTCAGCTGATTTATAAGCTGGTGAGCTAAATAATGCCTTTTGTCACACACAGAGATTCCGTGGGGTCTTGTGATTGCCGTCGCATCTTTCCCTGTATATATGTATTATATATATTACTGTATATATGTAGTGTGACCATATAAAACCAACTATCCAGACTGAGCTTGGGTGTGAGGGACAAATATTTAGGTGGTTTCCCCAAATTATTCCCATCTCCTTTGCTTGGAGAACTCCTCACTACGACAGAGGGCGAAAAAGGCCAGAATCTTCTTTTCTCAGAAACTCCACCTGTAGGAAGTAGAAGGGTGTATTTTTTTTTTGGCCTTAGAGTTCTCATTTGGGGAGCATCACATTCTATTCTTCACTTTGAGAAAAGAAATATCAACGAGAGTATTTTGAAATATTTGGTAAGTTTCCATGAACTGACACCTAATTCTTTGAGTACCTTCTAGAAAAATGCCACTCCCTTGAGGATGGGTCTTGTGCTGCATCTGATCCCTGGCTTGGGTTGTCTTTCACGCTGTCTTCTGCTACAAGTCACTGCCCCTGACCCATGCAGCATGATAGAGCTTTTGTTTAGCCATCCTGTACATCTTCTGTTCCAGGAAGCTGGGGAGCCAAGACTGATTGGAAGTGAGTGAGGCATTTGCCTTGAGCACAAATATTATGGATGCCAAAAACCTTAGCGATCAAGGTGAATAGTGCCTGAAATCTCAACTACTTGGGAGGCTGGCACAGGAGGATCGTGAGTTTGAGGCCTGGGCAACTTAGTGAGATTCTGTCTTAAAATAAAGTTTAAAAAGGGATGAGTCTAATTTTAATTATTTCCTGTCTTCTGCTGATTTTGGTGTTAAGTTGTTCTTTTTCTAGGGTCTTGAGATGTAATGTTAGATTATTTATTTGGTATCTTTCTTTTCTTTTAATACATGAGCTGAATACTATGAACTTTTCCTCTTAGCATTGCCTTCATAGTGTCCCAGAAATTTTGATATGTTGTAACATATCATTTACCTCTAAGTGTACTTTTTGTTATTTCATCCTGGTTTCTTCTGCTATGCGTCATCATTCAATAGGGAATTATTTAGAGTAATTTCTACTTTTTATTTTATTGTTGACTTTTCATTTCATTATGATCTGATATTACCTCTATTTTTTTTTTTTTTTTGCATTTGCTAAGAGTTGCTTTGTGTCCTAAAATATGGTCAATTTAGAAAATCTTCCATGTACTTCTGAGAAGAAAGTATATTAAGTCACTGATGAATGAAATGGTCTACATATGTCTGTTAAGTCTAAGTTATTAATTGTGTTTTTTAGTTACATTGCTTCTTGATTTAGCTTGTTTGGATAATCTGTCTAGTGATGAGAGAGTCATGTTAAAATCACCCAGTATTATGGTGTTGTTGTCTATTTGATTCTTGATATTGAAAAGTGTTTGTTTGATGTACGTAAATGCTCCATTGTTTGGTATAAATATTTACGACTGTTATTTCTTGTTGATGTATGACTCCCTTAAGCAGTATGAAATGTTCTTCTTTGTCCCTTCTGATGACTTTGGCTTGAAGTTCACTTTATCTGATATGAGGACAGAAACCCCTGATTGTTTACAAGATCCATGTGAGTAATGTTTTTTCCCATCTTTTCATCCTCAGTCTGTGGATGTTTTTGCCTATGAGGTGAGTCTCTTGGAGACAGCATATTGTTGGGTCTTGTTTTTTAATCCAATCCGCCAGCCTCTGTCTTTTGATTGATGAGTTGAATCCATCAACATTCAGTGTTATTATTGAGAAATGGTTTTTATTTCCTATTATTTTGATTTATTTATAGTTTTTAAGTTGAATTAGATTCTCTTTTGATATTCTATTCTTCTAGTGTAGTTTCACAATTTGCTGGTTTTCCAAAAATCCTAACCTTCAAAACACAGTAAGAAAAAATAACTACCTTCTAGAAAGTCTAGAAATGAGAAAGCAGAAACAAATATGTATAAATGTTCATGAATCAATGAGTACATGTTCAAAGGAAAAAAAAAATTAATGAGAGTATATGCTCTCAGTCTGTGCTGAACTGTTGCTCCACTCCCAGGGCATAGATCTCGCTAGGTTCCGTGAGATGAGTTTCTAGAGCGGACGCTCCTAGGGGCAGGACTTAGGTCTACTATGGCCCCAAGTGTTTAATTGTGCGGGAAGTTGTCAGGCAATATTAAATCAAGGCACCTCTAGGACGGTACCCTAGGGGTCTCCAAGGTTCCACTCGTGGAACGGGGAGCCACTCCTTCACTGCTTCCGTTGTTGGCAGATACTGCTCTTTCTGGTCTCCAGGGTTCTGTCCTGAGCTCCCTCACTCCCACCTGTTCAAATTCCCCAGCCACCTCCCACCAGGAGCCCAGCTCCAATTTTGTTCCCTTTGCAAAATTTCCCAGTCTCCAAGGCTGTCTGTTCAATACTATCGGTGAAGTCGCTTTTTCCCCCACCTCACAGAGAAGCAGTATTCCTACTACTTGAGTCTCGTGTTCTAGAGCTCTGCGATACCCGCTTGCCTCTCGTCTCGCCACCTTGCATCAATGAATCAAAAAGTTGGTTGAGCCAGGCGCAGTCGGAGCGCTACCCCATAATCCCAGGAGCACCTCTGGAGGCTGAGGCAGGAGGATCGCAAGTTCAAAGCCAGCCTCAGCAAATTGGCTGAGCCCTAAGCTAATTATCGAGATCCTGTCTCTAAATAAAATACAAAAAAGGACTGGGGATGTGGCTCAGAGGTTAAGCATCCCCGAGTTCAATTCCTGGTATCAAAATAATAATAATAATAATAATAATAATAATAATAATAATAATAATAATAATGTTGGTGTTTTGGAAAAAATAAAATTAATAAACTTTTAGCCATGCTAACCAAGAGAAAGGGAGAAAAAAATGTAAATTATTAAAATCCATGATGAAAATGGAAATATCACCACGGACACTACTAAATACAAAGGATAGTCAGAAACTATTTTGAAAATTTATACTTCAATAATCTAGAAAATCTTGAAGACATTGATAAATTCCTAGAGACATTTGACCTACCCAAATTGAACCAGGAGGATATAGAAAAGTTAAGCAGATCAATTTCAAGTACTGAGATTGAAGAATCCATTAATAGCCTACCAACCAAGAAAAGCCTGGGACCAGATGAATTCTCAGCTGAGTTCTACCAGATGTTCAAAGAAGAATTAATACCAATACTCCTCAAATTATTCATGAAATAGAAAAGAAGGGACCCCTTCCAAACTCATTCTATGAAGTTAATATCCTGATACCAAGACCAGACGAAGACACATCAAGGAAAGAAAACTTCAGACCCATATCCCTGATGAATACACATGCAAAAAATTCTCAACAAAATACTGGCAAGTTGCATATGAAAAAGATAGTGAACCACGACCAAGTGAGTTTCATCTCAGAGATGCAAGTTTGGTTCAACAGATAGAAATCAATAAATGAAATCCATCACATAACTAGATTTAAAGACAAGAATCACATTGTAATCTCAATAGATGCAGAAATGCATTTGAAAAAATACAGTATCCATTCATGATTAAAACACTGGAAAAAATAGGGATACAAGAAACATATCTCAACATTGTAAAAGCTATATATGACAAACCCAAGGCCAACATCATTCTAAACAAAGAAAAATCAAAAGCATTCTCTCTAAAAACTGCAACAAGACAAGGATGCCCTCTTTCACCATTTCTATTTAACATAGCTCTTGATTCTCTGGCCAGAGCTATCAGGCAAAAGAAAGAAATTAAAGGGAAATAGGAAAAGAGCTAAAACTCTCTTTGTTTGCTGATGACATGATTCTATATTTGGGAAGACCCCAAAAACTCCACCAGAAAACTTCTAGAATTCATAAACAAATTCTGCAAAGTAGCAGGACTGGAGATTATCATGCTAAGTGAAATAAGTCAGTCCCTAAAAGCCAAATGTCTAACGTTTTTCTCTGATATGTGGAAGCTAACCCACGGTGATGGGGGAGGGCGGTGAGGGGAAGAACAGAAGTTCAGTACATTAGACAATATACAACGAAGGGAAGGGAGGGGGGATAACAAAAGGACAGACAGTGGAATAAGTCAAATGTAATTTTCCTATGTTCATATAAGAATACATGACCAGGATAACTCCAGCTCATGTACAACCACAGGAATAGGGTCCTAACTAGAATAAGATGTATTCCGTGCTTGTATAATTATATCAAAATGGATTCTCCTGTCATGTATGATGAAGAAGAACCAATAAATTTTAAAACGAATGGGGATTTAGTTCAGTGTTTGCCTATCATGTAGCAGGTCATGGCTTTAATCCCTACTGCTGTAAAAAAAAAAAAAAAAAAAATTCTACTAATGACAGCATCTGAGCCTGCTCTTATGAGGTGACCTCTCTCAGCTCACCCTAACCCCAGCCATCCAAGGGGCATTCTGTCCATGCTCCCAACATGTTCTCCAGGCTCGATGCCAATCTCTCCCTGGGACGTGTGGCCCATTCCTCATGCTGCTTCCTGCTCAGACTCTAGAGAGCATGGGCCAGGAGTTGCATATTCCTATCTTAATTCATTCTATTTTTAAGATCAGGATGCTACTCGGCTCTTCCTGTCCACTCACCCTCTTCTCATCCAATCCATTGGTCCTATCTCAAAAAGGGAAGGTCCAGAAAAATAATCTGCATTACCAGATTATATCATCCAAAATCTCTGTCTCACCCAGAGATGGAGGAGCTTCTAACCTTACCAGCTAATATCTTTGTTTTCCACTTGGCAGAAGGGGAGTGTTCTGAAGGGGGAAAACTGAATCCCCCTTTATAAACTATATTTTAGTCTTCTAAAAGTTAAGATTTCATGTACTGTTCTCCTATACTCACATAGGCATAAAATTCTGTGTTTGTAAGCCATGTCACGTGAATACTTCCCATTCAGAATGATACAATTACTGTTTGTCAATCAGAAAGAATGTGAAATGATGTCCAGCAGGTTTAAAGTGATATGTTTTAAAAAAATCAACCTGTTTATAGCATGTAACTTTTTTTTTTTTATTGTAAACAAATGGGATACATGTTGTTTCTCTGTTTGTACATGGCGTAAAGGCATACCATTTGTGTAATCATAAATTTACATAGAGCAATGTTGTTTGATTCATTCTGTTATTTTTTCCCTTCCCCCCACCCCTCCCACCCCTCTTTACCCTCTATACAGTAGTTCCTTCCTCCATAATTACCCCCCTCCCTAACCCTAACTCTAACCCTTCCCTCCCCCCCATTATGTGTCAACCTCCACTTATTAGCGATATCATTCGTCCTTTGGCTTTTTGAGATTGGCTTATCTCACTTAGCATGATATTCTCCAATTTCATCCATTTGCCTGCAAATGTCATAATTTTATCATTCTTTATGGCTGAGTAATATTCCATAGTATATATATAGCACAGTTTCTTTATCCACTCATCAATTGAAGGGCATCTAGGTTGGTTCCACAGTCTGGCTATTGTGAATTGAGCAGCTATGAACATTGATGTGGCTGTATTTCTGTAGTATGCAGATTTTAAGTCCTTTGGGTATAGGCCAAGGAGTGGGATAGCTGGGTCAAATGGTGGTTCCATTCCAAGTTTTCTAAGGAATCTCCACACTGCTTTCCAGAGTGGCTGCACTAATTTGCAGCCCCACCAGCAGTGTATGAGTGTACCTTTCTCCCCACATCCTCGCCAACACCTGTTGTTGCTCGTATTCTTGATAATCGCCATTCTAACTGGGGTGAGATGGAATCTTAGGGTGGTTTTGATTTGCATTTCTCTTATTACTAGAGATGTTGAACATTTTTCCATATGTTTGTTGATTGCTTGTAGATCTTCTTCTGTGAAGTGTCTATTCATTTCCTTAGCCCATTTGTTGACTGGACTGTTTGAATTCTTGGAGTAGAGTTTTTTGAGTTCTTTATAGATTCTGGAGATTAGTGCTCTATCTGAAGTATGATTGGCAAAGATATTCTCCCACTCTGTAGGCTCTTTCTTCGCATTGCTGATAGTTTCCTTTGCTGAGAGAAAGCTTTTTAGTTTGAATCTATCCCAGTGGTTGATTCTAGCTTTTATTTCTTGTGCTATGGGAGTCCTGTTAAGGAAGTCTGGTCCTAGACCAACAAGGTGAAGATTTGGACCTACTTTTTCTTCTATAATCTGCAGGGTCTCTGGTCTGATTCCGAGGTCCTTAATCCATTTTGAGTTTAGTTTTGTGCATGGTGAGAGATATGGGTTTAGTTTCATTCTGTTGCATATGGATTTCCAATTCTCCCAGCACCATTTGTTGAAGAGGCTATCTTTTCTCCATTGCATATTTTTGGCCCCTTTGTCTAGTATGAGAAAATTGTATTTATTTGGGTTTGTGTCCGTGTCCTCTATTCTGTACCATTGATCTACCTTTCTATTTTGGTACCAATACCATGCCGTTTTTGTTACTATTGCTTTGTAGTAGAGTTGAAGATCTGGTATTGCAATACCCCCTGTTTCACTCTTCCTGCTAAGGATTGCTTTAGCTATTCTGGGTTTCTTATTCTTCCAGATGAATTTCATAATTGCCTGCTC
Source organism: Sciurus vulgaris (assembly GCF_902686455.1). Taxonomy (NCBI): domain Eukaryota; kingdom Metazoa; phylum Chordata; class Mammalia; order Rodentia; family Sciuridae; genus Sciurus; species Sciurus vulgaris. Next base: position 67,579,051 of record NC_136476.1, read on the forward strand.
TATTTCTGTAAGGTACGTCATTGGGATTTTAATTGGAATTGCATTGAATTTGTATAGCACTTTAGGTAGTATGGCCATTTTGACAATATTAATTCTTCCTATCCAAGAACATGGAAGATCTTTCCATCTTCTAAGGTGTTCTTTAATTTCTTTCTTTAGTGTTGTATAGTTCTCATTGTAGAGGTCTTTCACCTCTTTTGTGAGATTGATTCCCAAGTATTTTATTTTTTTCGAGGCTATTGTGAATGGGGTAGTTTTCCTAATTTCTCTTTCTGAAGATTCATCACTTATGTATAAAAATGCGTTGGATTTATGGGCATTGATCTTGTAACCTGCTACTTTACTGAAATCACTTATGAGTTCTAAGAGTTTTCTGGTGGAATTTCCAGGTTCCTCTAAATATATAATCATGTCATCAGCGAACAGGGATAGTTTGAGTTCTTCTTTTCCAATTCGTATCCCTTTAATTTCTTTGGTTTGTCTAATTGCTCTGGCCAGAGTCTCAAGAACGATGTTGAATAGAAGTGGTGAAAGAGGGCATCCCTGCCTTGTTCCAGTTTTTAGGGGGAATGCTTTCAGTTTTTCACCATTTAGAATGATATTAGCCATGGGCTTAGCATAAATGGCCTTTACAATGTTAAGGAATGTTCCCACTATCCCTATTTTTTCTAGTGTTTTGAGCATGAAGGGGTGCTGTATTTTATCAAATGCTTTTTCTGCATCTATTGAAATAATCATGTGATTCTTGACTTTAAGTCTATTAATATGGTGAATTACGTTTATTGATTTCCTGATGTTGAACCAACCTTGCATCCCTGGGATGAAACCCACTTGATCATGGTGCACTATCTTTTTAATATGTTTTTGTATGCGATTTGCTAAAATTTTGTTGAGAATTTTTGCGTCGATGTTCATTAAGGATATTGGTCTGAAATTTTCTTTCCTTGATGAGTCTCTGTCTGGTTTAGGTATCAGTGTGATATTGGCTTCATAGAATGAGTTTGGGAGGGTTCCCTCCTCTTCTATTTTATGGAATACTTTGAGAAGTATTGGAATGAGCTCTTCCTTAAAGGTTTTGTAGAACTCGGCTGAGAACCCATCTGGTCCCGGACTTTTCTTTGTTGGTAGGCTTTTGATGACTTCTTCTATTTCAGTACTTGAAATTGGTCTATTTAAATTGTTTATGTCCTCCTCATTCAGTTTAGGCAATTCATATGTCTCTAGAAACCTGTTGATGTCTTCGAAATTTTCTATTTTGTTGGAGTATAGATTTTCAAAATAGCTTCTAATTATGTTTTGTATTTCCATCCTGTCTGTAGTGATATTTCCTTGTTCATTCCGAATTTTAGTGATTTGGGTTTTCTCTCGTCTTCTCTTTGTTAGTGTGGCTAAAGGTTTATTATCAATTTTGTTTATTTTTTCGAAGAACCAACTATTTATTTTGTCAATTTTTTGTATTGTTTCTTTTGTTTCAATTTCATTGATTTCAGCTCTGAGTTTAACTATTTCCTGTCTTCTACTACTTTTGGTGCTGTTCTGTTCTTCTTTTTCTAAGGCTTTGAGCTGTAGTGTTAGGTTGTTTATTTGTTGAGTTTTACTTCTTTTATTAAATGCGCTCCATGAAATAAATTTCCCTCTAAGTACTGCTTTCATAGTGTCCCAGAGATTTTGATATGATGTTTCTTTGTTCTCATTTACCTCTAAGAATTTTTTAATTTCCTTCCTAATATCTTCTGTTATCCATTCATCATATAATAGCATATTGTTTAATCTCCAGATGTTGGAATAGTTTCTGTGTTTTACTCTTTCATTTATTTCTAACTTCAATCCATTATGATCTGATAGAATACATGCTAGTGTCTCTATCTTCTTGTATTTGCTAACATTAGCTTTGTGGCATAATATATAGTCTATTTTAGAGAAGGATCCATGTGCTGCTGAGAAGAAAGTGTATTCACTCTTGGTTGGATGGAATATTCTATAAATGTCCGTTAAGTCTAAATTATTGATTGTGTTGTTGAGATCTATGGTTTCTTTGCTCAATTTTTGTCTGGAAGATCTGTCCAGTGGTGAGAGAGGCGTGTTAAAATCACCTAGTATTATTGTGTTGTGGTCTATTTGGTTTCTGAAATTGAGAAGGATTTGTTTGACATACATAGATGAGCCACTGTTTGGGGCATAGATGTTTATGATTGTTATATCTTGCTGATTTATGCTTCCCTTAAGCAGTATGAAATGACCTTCTTTATCCCTTCTGACTAACTTTGGCTTGAAGTCCACATTATCGGAAATGAGGATGGATACTCCAGCTTTTTTGCTGAGTCCATGTGCATGGTATGTTTTTCCCCATCCTTTCACCTTTAATCTATGGGTATCTTTTTCTATGAGGTGAGTCTCTTGCAGGCAACATATTGTTGGATCTTTCTTTTTAATCCAGTCTGCCAGTCTATGTCTTTTGATTGATGAATTCAGGCCATTAACATTCAGGGTTATTATAGAGAAATGATTTGGTTTCCCAGTCATTTGGTTCATTTTTAAAATTTTGTTTATTTATTTGTTTGACACAACTTGTTTCCTCCTTTATTTGACAATTCCTTTAGGATAATTCCTCCCTTTGCTGATTTGCTTCTTTGTTTTTCATCTCTTCCTCATGGAATATTTTGTTGAGAATGTTCTGTAATGCTGGCTTTCTTTTTGTAAATTCTTTTAGCTTTTGTTTATCATGGAAGGATTTTATTTCATCGTCAAATTTGAAGGTAAGTTTTGCTGGGTATAAGATTCTTGGTTGGCATCCATTTTCTTTCAGGGCTTGAAAAATGTTGTTCCAGGACCTTCTAGCTTTTAGGGTCTGGATTGAAAAATCTGCTGATATGCGTATTGGTTTCCCCCTGAATGTAATTTGGTTCTTTTCTCTCACAGCCTTTAAAATTCTGTCTTTATTTTGTATGTTAGGTATTTTCATTATAATGTGCCTTGGTGTGGGTCTGTTGTAATTTTGTGTATTTGGAGTCCTGTAAGCCTCTTGAACTTGATTTTCCATTTCATTCTTCAGATTTGGGAAATTTTCTGATATTATTTCATTGAATAGGTTGTTCATTCCTTTGGCTTGTTTCTCTAGGCCTTCTTAAATTTGGCCTTTTCATAATATCCAATAATTCTTAAATTTGGCCTTTTCATGATATCCCATAGTTCTTGTAGATTCTGTTCATGATTTCTTACCATCTTCTCTGTTTGTTCAGCTTTGTTTTCAAGGTTAAATATTTTGTCTTCAATGTCTGAGGTTCTGTCTTCCAGGTGTTCTATCCTATTGGATATGCTTTCTATGGAGTTCTTAATTTGGTTTATTGTTTCCTTCATGTCAAGGATTTCTGTTTGGTTTTTTTTCAATATCTCTAACTCTTTATTGAAATGATCTTTTGCTTCCTGTATTTGCTCTTTTAACTGTCGATTGGTGCGATCAATCAATGCTTGCATTTGCTCTTTCATCTCATCATTCAATGCTTGCATTTGCTCTTTCATCTCCTCGTTTGCTTCTCTGATCATTTTAATTATGTACATTCTGAACTCCTTTTCTGTCATTTCTTCTGCCATGCTGTCATTGGGTTTTATTGATATAACATCTAGATTTGTTTGCAGCATTTTCTTTCCTTGTTTTCTCATGTTGTTCAGATATCAGTGGACCGCTGAGATATTGCAGATTTCCTCTGTTGATTTACAATGACCCTGAAGATTTCTATATATATCCCCTCTTAGCCTTCAGTAGGCTGAAGTCTTGGAGGAGGTTGATAATGCGGTGCTCCACAAGGAAGCTGCCTCTCTAGGAGTGGTGGCCTTCAGGTGGGGTATATTCCCTGCTAGTGGGCAGAGGTGCCTCCACTTGTTGACCAATGGTCATCCAAAGGGGACCTAGGCTGTGGGCTGAGGCAAGGCCTGTTTGGGCCTGTGTCTCTGGTTTTACCGTCCTTGTGGGGAAACCTCACCAGGCAGGGAAGACTCACCCAGTGGGGAGGTCTCGCTGGTCAGTTTCCTCCTAGAGGTTCCCCTCAATTTACAGCTACTGCCTGGGCTGGGCTGCCTTCCTCTGCAAAGTTTCCAGGGGCCCGGCCCTACCTCCTGGGCCTGGGAGCCTCACCCTTCGCAGATGAATCTCCTTAGGCTGCCCCTCCTCAGAGAATTTGCCCATAGGCCTGGAACCTTCGCTCCGCCCTAAGCCTGTCTCTGTGCGGCTCTTCCACCCAGAAGCCTCCTAGATCCTGGGACCCTGTTCTGCACCTAATCGCCTGGCTGCGTGGCCCCTCCTCTGAGCAGCCACCTGTGGCCCCGAACAATCGCTCTGAGTCCCAGAGACCCGCCACAGGCCTCTTCCTCCAGACAGCCGCCCAGTATGCCGGTGCGGTCACTAGGAGTCCAAGAAACTCACTTCGTGCCTCCTCCTCCCACCAACCACCCGTAGCCCGGGGCAATCAATCACTCCGAGTCGAAGTGACCCTCCCCGTTCCTCCTCCTTCTCCAGATAACCCCCCGGGTGTTCAGGAGCAGTCCCTCTGAGTGGCTCTGAATCCACGTGACCCGCTGCACGGGTCCTCTGGGCACCGCCCGGAGCTCTGGTGTGGCCCCTCAAGACCAAGCGTCCCACCACGCTTCTCCTCCAGGCAGCCCCCCTGTGTTCAGGAGCTGTCACTTTAGACCAAACAACTCACCACTCGCCTTCTCCTCTGAGCAGCCACCTGGAGCGCTAATGCAGTCACTGCGAGTCCAAAGGACCCGCCGCGCTCCTTCTCCTCCTTCTCCTACTCCTCCGGGCAGGCCCCGGGGTTCAGAAGTGGTCAGGGTCCAAACAGCTCGCCGCGCAGCCCCTTCTCTGGCAACCGCCTGTAGTTCCCGTATAGTCACCCGAATCCAAGCGGCCGCTCCTCTTCCTCCTTGTCCTCAGGGCAGGCCCCGGGGTTCAGAAGCGTCGTTCTGATTCCAAACAGCTCGCCGCGCGGCTTCTCCTCTGGCAACCGCCTGCAGCTCTGGTGCAGTCTCTCCGAATCCAAGTGGCCACGCTCCTCTCCTCCTCCTCAGGGCAGGCCCCGGTGTCCTGAGTCCACACAGTTCTCCCCGCCACTCCTCCCCCGGGCAGCCGCCGGAGCCCCAGTGGCTGCTCCGAGTCCCAGCGCTGTGCCGAGCGGCCTCCTCTATGGCGCTCCAGCGGGGGGAGGGGCGTCTCGCCGGCAGTTCTACTTCACAAAGTTTCCTGCGTTCCGGGACCCCCGTCCCATCCGGGATGCCCCCCCCAGGGGGTGAGAGTCACCCGGCTACTTTGAGTTGGTCCCAAGCGTCTCAATATCTCCTCTCTTGAATCCTGAGTTCTGGAGCAACACGTAATGCAGCCACCCTCTAGGCCGCCATCTTGAAAAACTCTAGCATGTAACTTTTAACTTTTTTTTTTTTTTTTTAACTACAAGACCCACAGAGAAACTTATGTGCCAACAGACAAGAAAATCTTTACTTTCTTCTCAGTCACTCCCAGACAGAGAAGAAGGTATGCAGGTACTCCGGGGAGTCTGGATCCCTTTTCCAGAGGGCAAAAGCTGGTGCATCGTGCCTTATAACAACTGGGGTACCTTGGTGCTTTTGCAGGCTGAACCCATTTAAGACTTCTCCTAGATCTCATCTTTTCTGATTTTCCAGAGAGTGAACTGCATTCTTAGGATGGAACATAATAGAAAGCCTCCAAGTAAGTGGTCTTGTTCTTCAGGGGCTGGTACTATGAATGCCCTTGCTCGTTCTCTTCAGGATGTGGGAAGTGTGGAAACCCACCCATAATTCCCGCTTTATATCAGACTGCACACCAGCTGAGTCAGCTGTTGATAACATACTGTATCTATCTGCAAAATTATTTATAAAAATCCCACAAGGCTTGCGGATCCTACCTTGGAAAATGTAAGATTGCCTTAAGATTGGGTGACTTTACCTAGCAATGGGAACATTATCCAATAAGGGATGAGATCATCCTTCCAGTGCCTGAATCGTGTCAAGCTGGTAAAGATCAGATTCACCACAACTCTGAGAAGTGAGTGGGTTTGTCTGGAGGCTTCCCTGCCTCAGTGACCTTTTCACCTCTTCCTTGCTCCTCCGCCAGAGTGACAATCCGAGGGACCCAAGGGCTCATCCTGTGGGAAAAATAGATCCCTCAAGAATGCAGGTCATATTATTTTCTGTTCTACTTTATTTACGCTTCTCGAGAGACCAAGAGAGTCAGTCAGATTCGCAGACAAGAGACAGTCAAAATAAAGCCAATGTGGAAATTTAACAGTGAGGCTTTTGTTTTGACCTTTTCCTTTTGTGGCTATTAAAGAAACAAGGGTAGAGGCTGAGGTTCGTGGGCCTTCTCTCAGAGGCCGCTGTGTGCTTTTCTCCACCAGGACGCATGGCAGCATATCACAGCACAGCTAAAACGCGAGCTGGCACAGAACACTCCCAGAAACCCAGGTGACGGCCGCTGGGCTGTTGTGCACTTTTTCCAGCCCTGCGCCATGACAGAGGCTTACCCAGAGACTTACTTACCCAGAGACTCAGAGGCAGGCAAAGGCACAGGAAGCCCAACCCAAGGGAGGTAAAAAGACGACAACAAAAAAGAACCTCTTCGTCTTTCCAGCTGTGCCAAGATGCCAGCCAGCCCGTGCCCCTAGTCCAGAATCCAACGCCTGTCAAGGTGGGACTTGGCACTGTCAGGATCCCCACTCCCTGGAGGACAGGACCCCTCCTCAGCGCTCCCCTGCCACCCCACGCAGATGTCGGCATTTAAAACATCTTGTACCCCTAAAAGGAAATTAACCAGCACCCCAGTTTCCAGGCCTTTTTTTTTTTTTTTAAGTTCCTTTTTAATACCTTCAGCTGTTCTTGAAAATTTAAAACCTCAATAGTCCTTTAAATTCTTTCCTAGACCCTGGTTTCCTGATACCACAAAATTCAATTGAGTGTGGGCTTCCCTTTCTTTAGAAACAAGCAAGTAAATTTCATGGCCTTCCTTCCCCTCACATCTCTTCATCTTCTTCTGATCTCTTCCGACTAACTTCTCCAACACGAGGAGTGTGGGGCTTCTGAGCTATCAGCACTTTCCAAGTCCATGTCCTCAGGGGGAGAGAGAAGAGCAGCATGATCCTTCCATGTGTCTGTGTGCTTTCAAGAGACACTAAAAAAATGCCAAAGGGAAGGCTACCCTCCCCAGGACCTGGAAAGGAGCTTAGATAAATCGTTGATTCTGATGGAACACAACTTTGTCCTCCAGCCCTAAGAACAAGTTTCCAACCTTGGCTGCACCTTAGATCACCCGTGGTACTCCTTAAAAATATCAGAACTAGACAACATCTCAGACCAAGTAAGTAAGAATCTCTGGAGTGTTCTGCTTTGTTTGGTTTTGCAGTTCCCCAATTTATTCTAATGTGCAGTCATAGTTGAGAACCATTGCCCCAGTGTGACAAACCTGAGTTCAAATATCCTTCTTAAAGGGAATGAGATGAGCAACTTTGAGTAACCTACGTCTCAAATCCATCCAAACACAATTACCTGAATACCATATATTTATATATATGTATGAAAGACACAACTAGGGCTGTTTTAGCCATTGAAATTAGAAAAAAATTATTTACTACTAGTAGTAGTAAAGTGGTTTTAATTCATTGTAACTTCTTCAGCATAACAATTCTGAAGAAGTCAATAGAATAAATGTGCTGACATTTTTGACAAGAGGTAAATGGGTGAATAATTTCATAAACTTCGGTGAAAATATTCTTTTTAATTTTTTTTTATTTTTACAGACTGCATTTTGATTCATTGTACACAAATGGGGTACAACTTTTCATTTCTATGGTTGTGCATGATGTAGATTCACACCATTCGTGTAATCATACATGTACATAGGGTAATGATGTCTGTCTCATTCCACCATCTTTCATACCCCTGCCCCTCCTCCCTCTCATTTCCCTCTACGTAAAGTTCCTCCATTCTTCTCTCACTCCCCACCCCCCAAGTAGGCCTGAATCTTCATCATGTTGGCTTAGGACCAGACTTCCTTAACAAGACTCCCAAAGCACAAAAAAATCAAAGCAAGAATCAATAAATGGGATGGATTCAAACTAAAAAGCTTTTTCTCAGCAAAGGATACAATCAATAATGTGAAAAGAGCCTACATAGTGGGAGAAAATCTTTTCCACATGCACTTCAGATAGAGCACTAATCTCCAAGATTTACAAAGAACTTACAAAACTTTACACCCAAAATACAAAGAACACAATTAATAAATGAGCCAAGGAACTAGACAGACTCTTTGCAGAAGATATACAGGTGATCAATAAATATATGAAGACGTGTTCAATATCTCTAGTAATTAGAGAAATGCACATTAAAACAACTCTAAGATTTCATCTTACTCCAATTAGAATGGCTATTAGCAAGAACACAAGCAATAATAAATATTGGTGTGGGTGTGGGGAAAAGGCACACTTTTACATTGATGGTGGAGTTGCAAATTGGGGCAACCACTCTGGAAAGCAGTGTGGAGATTCCTTAGAAAACTTTGAATGGATCCACCTTTTGACCCCACTATCCCACTCCTTGGTTTATACCCAAAAGGACTTAAAATCAGCGTACTACAGTGATTCAGCCACATCAAGTTCATAGCAACTCAATTCACAATAGATAGACTGTGGAACCAACCTAGATGCCCTTCAACAGATGAATGAAAATATTCTTAAGACAGGAACAAAACGTTTTAAAGATCATGTTTCTTTATTACTCAATTATAGAACATTCATTATTTCTACTTTTTTCAAAATTTTACTGTCCTTCCTTTTAGGAAAAGTTGAATGATGGCTCTTCTCTTTGAACATGATCATAGATAAATTTCAGGAGCCCATATCTCATGAGATTTTAAATGCAAGAATAAGAATTCTGTTTTGATGCTCCAGATGGGGCATATAATTTTTGGGATTTTCTTCTTAACATAAACTATTTTCTCCTTTCTAAAGAAGTCTATATATGAAAAATATTTGGGATTTCCTTTAGGAACCCTCTTTTAGGGCAGTATGCAAAGTGACCTTATTAGAGGTAATAATGCACTTTGATAATGTCAACCTGCTAGGGACTCCTGCATTCTGCAATCTTTTGGTTACTCCTGTCTTCACTAGTTACTTTCTTGTCTTCTTTCCACATATTTATAAATAATCAGACAAATAATAGTCAATGAACTGATTCTTTTTGTACTAACATTTGAATTAGCTTAATCTTTGAAAATAACCAATAACACTGACAAATCTCTAAAAACCTAATTTTAAAAAGAAAAGAAAAAATACATATACATGTTGAAGGCTGTGAGAGGGAAAAAATGTAACTTTAGTTAACAGGCAAAAAGCAACAATTAAATTTTTTTCATTTTTTTATAAGCAAGAAGAAACAAATTTTGAGAAATTCTCATATAATACAAATTCTTTCAAAGCATACTTTAGAAAGGAAAAAAATCCATTTTTAAAAATGGATACAGCATAACTGTGTTAACAAAACCTAATTAAAAAAATAGCTTAAAAGGAAAACAGTCTTCAGAATCTTTCTTGCCAAAGTAGGTTAACATGCTGGATTTAATGCTAGCATTCACCAGTTTTGGAAAGAATGCACCATGACCAAGGAGGATTTATCCCAGGAATGCAACATTTGCTTTAAGCTCAGAAAATGTGTTAATGTGATTCACCACGTTAATAGGTTAAAAGAGAAGTTTAATTTGATCATATTAAAATATGAAATTGAAAAATATTTGACAAAGACAACATATGACCTTGTTTTACAACCCCAAGCGGGGCTTTGTGTACTCTTTAAATTTTTTTTATTTTTATTTTTTTTTACTTTAGATTCATTGTACACAAATGGGGTACAACTTCTATTTCTCTGGTTGTACATGGAGAAGAGTCACACCATTTGTGTAATCATATATGTACATAGGGTAATAACGTTTGTCTCATTCCATTAGCTACCCTTCCCCCTCCCACAATTCCCTCTACACTATTCATGCTTCCTCCATTCTTCCCAAACTCCTGCCCACCCCACCCCGGTTTATATATCATCATCCACTTATCAGAAAAATCATTTGGCCTTTGGGTTTTTTGGGATTGGCTTATTTCACTTAGCATGATATCCTCCAACTCCATCCTTTTACCTGCAAATGCCATAATTTTAGTCTTCTTTATGGCTGAATAATATTCCATTGTGTATATATACCACAGTTTCTTTATCCATTCATTTTTTGAAGGGCATCTAGGTTGGTTCCACAATCTAGCTATTGTGAATTTCTTGGGCCAGTGCTTAGCCCTGAGGAGTGACTTCATGAATATCCACTGAATTGGTGAGCATTTGTCTCCTTTCAATTTTTATCTTCTTCTTCCACTTTTGTCTACCCCAACTCTTAAATGCACAATAATGAATTAAGAACCAAGCTCCCAATGTTGGGGTGGAAAATATATTGGACTTGAGAATATGTGTTAGGAAGAGAGAGAGAATAATTGATTTTGTCCTTTTTCTCAGTAAAAAAAAAAAAAAAAAAAAAAAATCCAAATTGTGGTACGGAAAGAGCAGGCATTTAACTCCTAGGAAATATAAACATTTAAACATGGGCAGAGAAAGCAGATGAGTTTTCTTCAAGGGAGTTTAAGGTTATACATGGCTTACTTGTTAAGCCATGTATTACCATGTAATAATATCAGAAACGTTCCACATTTTGGAGTATACAGTGGGAAAGGGTGATTTGGGAGAAGACTGACAGGTCAAAGTTCAGCAAGAAAAATCCCAGAATCCTCATGTGCTCATCATCTCAGAGATGTACTGGAGGGAGGTCTGTGTTCTGGCAGATGGACTCCAACCTGTTACTCTCTTTCCTTATAGGGCAATAAGAAGTCAATTTAGTCAACAAGGGAAGAGACTCTGTGGAACCCAGATGCCTGGGTTTAGTTGCCAGCTTAGTACCTAATGACTTACAGGATAATGATTGTTGCCCTTGATGTTATTGCGTATTTTCTTTGCCATTCCTGGATTAAAGTTTGATGAAACTCCTGAAACAGATACCAGAATAATTAAGCACATGATAAAGATGACATATCATATTGGAGGGAAAATATTAATAAACATACTAAGATGATTAGTTAATTATAAAAATATAAAGTTAGATTTCTGATGAATTTAAGAGATAAATATAAGAAAATTAAATCATAAAAAAGAAGAATATGTAGATAAATATTTATAAGATCATTTGACAGGGAGGAGTATTTTAAGCATTGCATACAAAGGAAGAAACCACAAAGAGAAAAATTAACTTACTTGGCCACATAGAAATTAATATTTTCTTCATCATAAAATGGCATAAACAAAATTAAAAGATAAATGGCAAACTGGAAAATGGCAGAAAGAAATCTTATTATCCTTATGTTTAAAGTATTCATATAAATCTGTATGAGCAAGAGAATTAAAAATGTAGACAAAGGATATTAGAAAAGCATTTTACCAAAAAATAAATTCAGATAGACACACCAAGCAAATGAAAAACCATTTAACTACACTTATAATTATGGAAGTATGCATTCTAACAAAAACAAAAAAATATTCTTTCTTTCTTTTTCTTTTTCTTTTTTTTTTTGCATTTCATGTTGGCAAAAATTAGTGAATATATCTTCAGCCCCAGAATTGGCCAGAATTGGGTTTGTAGACACAAAACACATGTGTTGCGTGCTTTCTGCTTCACTGAGGTTGAACATTACTAATTTATCTTAGCATTCTTTGCTGCTGCTTCCAGATGTGGTTTTGTAGTCCTTCTCAAAAAGGAGCCCCCAGTCACCACTACTAATGTGGATACCCCAGATGAAATCTAATGGCCTTTCCTGGGCTAACGTGATGAAAGTTGAACTGTTCTAGGTCCTTAGCCCTTAGTGGATGGAGTCAATAACATCAATTTTTTTTTTCTTAAAAAACTGTAATAATGACTATGCCCTTTATTTAGGAATCTTTTCTAAGGAAATAGAAACGAGCACAAACGTGTGAGACTGAAAAGTATAGTACGAATTGCAAAAGTGAAATGTTGGAAATATTTGAAACAACTTTAACAGGTAATAATGACAGTGGTGAGATAAAGTATATTAAATGAAAACAAAGAATATTTATATAGTGTTTTGTTGTATTTCAAATATCATACAAATGCTCAATATGTTCTATTAATATGGGAAAGGAGAGGTAATATATACACTGATGTAATAAGACTGAAAAAATGCACACAGAAAAGATGATAAAAAGAAATACAAATATGTTAATATGTTATAGTGTTTACCCTAGGGTAGAGCAATTCTTATTGATAGTTATTTTATTCATTATATTTTAAACTGTAGAATATAATTTATATCTATATCCAAAGATATAGGTAGATAGGACTATATGTATGTATGTATATATATATAGATGCCACATATATGTATATGTGTATATACATATATGTGTGTATATGTGTGTGTGTGTGTGTGTGTGTATGGCATCTTAGGGCAAACTAATTTAATATTGTAAACTTCTTGAGATGTCTATGTATAATGTAACAAGTTTTTTTTTTTTTTCAGATTCTGGCTTTATGCAAATAAGAGTTTCTAATTACCTATTGGATACAAAGTACCCTAAAACTGAATTCACTAAATTAAAATGAATTAAGGGATAATGTATTATTACTTCTCATGATTCTGTGGGTTGACTGGAATCAGTTGAGAGGTTCCACTGGGATTTCTTAGGTGACTGCTTTTAGAGGCTGAGCCTGGAGCTACCTAGAGGTTCAACTGATAGACATCCGGATGGCTTCTTTACTCTGTAGCAAACTCAGTGCATTTTCCTATGGTGCGTTTTCCAAGAGAATAACCTTATGTAGTGCCTCATGATTTCAAGAGGCAGAAAGCAAAGACTGCTGGATCTGTTAAGAGTGATGACTGGAATATGGCATCAGTTCTGCCATATTCTGATAGCCAAAGCCAATCTAAGGTCAATCTACATTTAGAGGTAGAGACGTGGATATCACCTGTAGATGGAGGAACAGTAAAGTCACGTTGCAGAAAATCATGAAGAACAGATGATAAAATATTATTATGAACCACTGTGGAAAAAATACTCTTCACTAAATATTAGAAGTCAATCACTTTTAGGAAACTCCTCCCTAATATCCAACTTGTCAGCACCATACCAAACTTTCCATTTCTTTGAAGTGCTTTACTGTGCTCAATGAATCTTAAGCTGATGTAAAATCTAAAACATTGGAATATCCCTCTTATTTCACTGCTTGATAAAGAACCCATATTCAGTAGCTTAATTTATCCCTTAGGGAATGTGATTTAATCTCAGACTTCTAATGTTTGCAAACTTGAAGAGTTTAAAAGTAAGGAACAAGCTCTCCTTTTAATTTATACCTTGTTTTTTTCCAGCCAGATGTTTCTTATACTTAATTTGCTTAACAATATTCAGACTAGGAAACCATTCTAGCATTAAAATGATGCACCAAACATATCCACATTTATTTTCCATATCCTTGGCTCTTTCTAGATCTGCCCTACAGCTTTCAACATCCTTAATTTCTATTAAACCCAGATGGACTCCACGTTTGCCAGGAAAGGAAGAAAACTAAACATATGACAATATTCTATATTCTTTCATTTTAAGGAGAAGGTCTTGTGGTATTATATACTCCTACATCATGGAATTTGTTTAAGATAATGTTATATAGGCAACTTCTAAAATGGCTCCTAATTATTCCTGCCTCCAAATATTCATACCCTTGTGAAATTCCTTCTCCTTGAATGCGGGCTGTCCTTAATGACTCCCAACAAATGAGATATGGCAAAAGTGACAGAATATCACTTTCTTAGGTTACAAAAAGACTGTTTTACATGTTTTTCAGCTTCTTTCACCGTCTCCCTCTGTTGCTCTGAGGAAAACCACTTGCCATGTTGTGAGATGTCCTTTGGAGAACCCACATGGCAAGATCTGATGTCTGGTTGAGAGTCATCAAGGACCCGTATCACATCAACAGTCTGTAGGGGTCTTGGAAGTGGAGTTTCTGAAGACTGCCAAGGTCATATGAGTGAATGTGGAAGCGTCTCCTCTCTCCAGCAGGCCTTGAGATGGTTTCAGTGCAGCCCTGGCCCACACCATGATTGCAGCCTTGTGAGATATCTTGAGTTCTGGAAACCCAGGGAGGTGACACCAAGAATCCCAAGCCATAGAAAAGTCAGACACCAAATGTTTACTGCATGAAGTCATTAAGTTTGGGGACTTTACCATCACAGCAGCAATGAAGGCACTTGAAAGCCAGAGTGAAAGTTAGAAGAACAAAGAAAAGGGAACCTGTGGTCCAGAGTGTATGGGGGAATCACCATTGTGTTTTTTCTTTCTCTTTCCTTTTGCTCCTTCATCCTGGGGATGTCCCAGTTGCACAGACTGTTCACAGAATGAGGAGCTAAGACTCTGGGGGATACTTTGACTTTCTAACCAGAGAACCAAGAAAAAGAGCTATAGAAGCTAGAGAGTACGTATGTTATAGGTAGGGGTGGGAAATCCCAGGGAGGAGACAGGTGGAAAAAATGTCCCCTAATTTTGTACGTGAATTGACACAAGTCCTTACTCATGATCTGAAAATGCATGGAACAGATGCAAAGAAGTACAGCTTTGAAGAATGAACTGGAATACAAACCACCACCTAGCTCTCAGACTAACCCAATGCTATGCATGGAATGGACTAGACCCAAATAGCATAGAAAGGGCTTTGAAGATTATTAGAACTGCAGCCTAGAGGAAGAGAGAAATAACTTGAGGTCCAAACCCAACTGAGTTAATTAACTGCTAAAACAAAACATAACTGCCATCTACAGAGGATTTTTAAAGGACCAAAATACTCACAATATTGCAGTCAATGTCAGTGCAGGATACAACTCAAAATCACATCAAAGAAAAAGAAAACTCTGATTGCCTTTCAAGGGAGAAGATAATCAACAAATGCAAACCCTGAGATGGCCTGTGTTAGTCACCTTTTGTGTTGCAAAAACAACTTAGAAGAGGAGAAGTTTGTTTTGGCTCATGCTTTCAGAGGTCTCAGTCCAGGGTCAACTGACTCCATTGCTCTGGGTCCAAGATGAGGCAAAATATAATGGCAGAAGAAGGTTGCTCACCTCCTGGCAGTGAGGAAGCAGAGAGCCAACACAAGGAGCCAGGGACAAAATATGTAATTCCCAAAGCACATCCCCAGTGACCCACTTGCTCTAGCCATTCCCTACCACCTATAGTTATCACCCAGTAATTCATTCAGGTTATTAATCCATCACATGGATGCATCTACTTGTTAGGTTACAGCTCTCCTAATCTAACCTTTTCACCTCTTGAGTTAACACAGGAGCTTTTGGGGGATATTTCAGATCCAAACCATAAAAGCCTAGATATCTGAATTGTCAGATAAAGGTATTTGAAACAGAAGTTATAAACATGACAAAAAGGTAAAAGGGAACACTCTAAAAACGAACAGAAAAGTAGAGGTTTTAAGTAGAGAAACTATAAAAAGGAACCAAACAAATTAAAAACTGAAAAACATAATGTCTGAAATAAAAGAAAAATTACTATATGAACTCAATGATAAAAAAGAGAACAGAAGAAACTTGAAAGTGTAGTATATATAGTATATAATAGAAATTATCAAATTTGAAGAATAAAATATAAACAAAAATGATAAAAAAGGATGGGAGAAAACACACAGCATCTGTCACCTGTAGAACAATATTAAAGTTCTAACATCAGTGTCATTAAGCTCTCTTAGGAAAGAACAGATAGATTGGTGCAATACATACTTTTGAAGAAATATAGGCGAACACTTCTTAAATTTTGTGAATTTAAGGTATTAATTTACAGATTCAAAAGTTCTGAGAATCTTAGATAGGGTAAACTCAAAGAAAACCATGCCCAGACATATCAAAAATTAAACTGTTGAACCAAGGTTAAAATATCTATAGGTAAAGAGGAGGAAAGCAGCCAGAGACAAATGATTCTCTACATTTAGGGGAACAACAATTTGAATGACTTAATTTCTAATCAAAAACCATGGAGGCCAAAGATAATGCAGTATCAACTTTTAAGTGTCAAAAGAAAGGAATTGCCAACCTCCAATTATATATCCAATGGAAACGTCCTATAGAAATGAGAGCAGAATAGAGACATGAACTTCAGCAGATGGGAAAGTAGAATTGGGAACTTATAGACTTGCTCTAAAAGTAATGCTGAAGGAAACTTAAAGATATTAAAACAAACAACAAACAAACAAACAAAACAGAGAGAAACGGGAAACTCCAGAAAAAAAAAGAGTAACAGAAATGGAAAATATCAGAGTAAATACAATAGCCTATTTTTTCCTTTTAAGTTCTTCTAGTAAGAATCGATATCAAAGCAAAAACAACTATCTGATGGATTTTTATTATAACTATTTATAAAGAAGGGAGCATATAGGATCTTTGTGTTTGTAAGGCTTTCCACACATTCCTATTAAAATATAGAGACTGTCAGATTCAATATCTAAAAGAGACTCAACTACATGTTGACTACAGGAAACCTGCTTTTGACATAAACGTATGGAGAGATAAAAGTAAAGGGCAGGCAAAAGATATTCTATAAAACACCAAAGGAAGACTGGAGTGGCTGTATAAATGTCAGAGCAGAAATCAGAATAAGGAATATTGGCCTCCATCAAATATTGCAGCAAGAATGCATGTATTAGTGCACATTCAGGAAGGTTCAGGGACCTTTCTGTCTACTCTCTGCGTGGTTAAACCCTCAGGAAAGGTCCTTTCTGCATTCAACATCATCGGAGATGCATCGGAGTCTTTGCCTGATGTCCGGTTCAGTCTCCCCTTCCTCCCGCAGGCCTTCTGTGAATTTCTGTTTTTTGACTCAGACCTTAACTACCGCTGCGACCTTTCTGTGCTATCATCACAGCACAGCACAGCATTCTTCTTGTTAGGGTCTTGCAACACTGCACCCCCAAATCAACCAATTATTAGTAGCATGTGGCATGTCTCATGAGCTTTATTTCCTGTTCTGAAAGACCAACAGAATTCTCAGAGGGACTGAGTTTCGGCCCAGATAATTGTGGCAAGGTTAGGACATTAAAAGAACATCTGCTACAGTTCTTGCCTTTAATTCAAGGAAGAACTCAATGTGTTTTATACAACTTATGTCTGTTAGAGTCTGGTTCATGGATTACCATCTAAGGTCCCTCCTCTCTCAACTTTTCAGTTAGTGTTAGTTAATGAGAGAGGAAAGTACATATGCTAAAAGCATAGCTCTCGTCTCTCTCTAAAAATGCTCAACAAATTTCTATCAATTTCTTCTTATTTTGGAGTGGTATCCCCAAACTGATACTGCCCAGATAGCCTCTTGCTAGTAGCTGGGTAGGCATGAGAAGAGTGCATTCCTGGGAACATTTTGAGAGTACTAGAGCAGAGAGTGTGCAATCGATTCACTAGTGGAGCCAAAAAGTTGAAATGTTTGAACCTCCTAAGAGCCACCCCCATAGTCAATATGGATTTCTTCAAACCACCAAAGCTGGGCCTCATCCCTCTCCCACACTCCCTGGGAATTCTGATTCCCATGACTCTGACCTTTCCTACGATTTAAGACCAGAAAGACACAGTCTTTGCAGAAGGCTTCTCTTAGTTACATGCTGACTCCCAGTTTCTTACTGATGTGATCCCCAACTTTCCCTGAACACCTGAATGTGACCCCTGCACCTGTATAAGCTGAGAACATCTGCATCATTGCCCGCTCCCCATAACCAGAAATGGTGGCACATGCTAACCTGCTTCTCCAAACAAATTTGGCTCTTAGACCCCTCTTCCCTACCCTTCTGCCTTTCCTACCATCTCCTCTGTCACATAATTACCCCTTTCTTTGAGCTCTACCCTTTCTCAGAACAGGTATTTCCCTTTTTTGTTCTCTTGTTTTCTTTTCTAAATCCGTAGGATCATTCATTGAATTTAGGGCTTGGTTTTCACTTCAAAATGTTTCCCACATCTGCAGCATTAAAATCCTCAGAGAATTTGGTGAAGAAAATAACTGTTAAATGAAGTATGAAAACCTCTCCTGTAACGGATAAACAAAATGCCAGTTAGTGATTATTTCTGAGACATGTAATGACATTCAATATCTTGTAGTAATCCTGAGAATGATAGTCAGTTTTGGTAGTCAACAAAATGAATTCACAAAGTCTTTCACCTTTACAACACGTATTTTCAAACTTGGATGCACATCGGAATCACCTGAGGAATTTAAAAAACATTAACATCTCCGTCCCACCCAAAGATTCTGATTTAACTTGTGTAAGTTACAACCTAGGCCTTGAGATTTTTAAAAGTTGCCTATGGGACTCTATTGTGCAATGAAGTGATTCTCTTCACAGTAAATTTTTAGTGTGATCAGAATCACCAGAAAAATTTGACCAAACACAGATTTCTAGGTTTTTGGATTCTGCAGGTTTGAGGGGGATCCGAGAATTTTTACCTTCTGCCTCTCTATAACTTGCATATTCTGGGCATTTCATATAAAATGGGATCATACAATAAGTGGCCTTTTGTGCTTTCCTGCCTTCATTTAGCAGAAGTTTTGTCCTTTAAGATACACTCCTATTAGTGTTTATTATTTTTGGTCTGGTGATATTTAAAATTTAACTTTCGGTTTTTATATCTGTTCTTCTTTTTTTCAAGTACAAATAAAAATGTCCTAAACAAAAATGTAAAAGTAAGCCAGTGTTCTAGTTCACATGTTCAATGTTCTCCAAGTTCCATGGGTTAAAGACTTGGTAGCACTATTGGAAGGTAGTAGAACCTTTAAGAGGTAGGGCCTAGAAAGAAGTCTTTAGGTCATTGGGAACACGTCCTCAAAGGGGATTATGGGACGCATTACCCATACCGTACCTTCTGGCTATGAGGTAAGCAACTTTGCCCTACTATGTATATGCTATCTTGACACACGATCAAAGCAATGGACTGAAACTGCTAAAATTGTGGGCCAAAATCCACCTACTTTCTTTAACATTGATTTCATTAGGTAATTTGTTATAGTGATAGAAAGTTGACTAACACAACCAGTAACTCACATTTACTTTCAAGTATACAATGAACAATAACAAATTAGACTCTGGCAGGGAAACAGGAAGACTACATGAAGATTCTGCTTGTGATTCTTGGTTTGCCATCATATTGGCAGATCCTTCCAGTTCTCCTATTTGGGATCACAAATTTACATGACTTTAAGTGCATTTTGTGGTGTTTGAACTTAAACAACTAGCACCTTATTAAAACACACTACAATCCCTATGAAGTTCTGCCAAGTTTTCTGATGATCTACTACTGATCAGGATCACTTGGAAGGAAAAACAAATGCCAAGAACTTTGAAATTCAGGTATAAGTTTTGTTATACTTTTCAAAATTAATGCTTGAAAAGTGTCAGAGTAAGAATTGGAAGCAAGTCTCTTTCCTGACCTGGCTGAACAGAAGGCACAGTCATGGGGGTCCACATATGTCACGAGGAGTTACAGACTGGATGCAAAGAGCCCAAGAGCCAGGTCATCTACCCAAGACCAAGGTCAAGCTGTACTGGTTTCTGACAAGCCGAACCAACTCCACCTTCAACAAAGTTGTGCTGAAGAGTTGGTTTATGAGTCTCACGGACCCACAGCTTCTGTCCCTTTCCTGATTGATTCAGAATATAAAGCTTCCTGGCAAGGAAAAACAGAACAGATGTAGTCATGGGGACCATAACATGACATATGGGTCCAGGAGATACCCAGAGTGAATGTGTATGCTGCACATGCACAGCCTCATCCTCAGGCTGTAGCCCTGGACTCCCCATGGGCTGGGCACTATGTCCTACTCTCTGGTCCTTGCAAGGGCCGAGAGGTGCACCAGAATGCAAACCAGGCCCTGGGACCCTCACAGCCAGAAGCTGATGGGCCAGCTGTGGCTACAAAAACGAACTCCAGATCTCACCCTGTTATTGAAAATATTTTGGATGCTGCAAAAACAAAAGAATTCGAATTCACTGCACTCATGAATAATTATTTTGGGGCCATTGTCAAAGAGACCTCATTATAATTTTGTTTCTGCTGGCCACTTCATATTTCTTTATTATAAAGACTTAAATTTAGGCTTAGTAATTTTTTATTCCTTCTATTCTGCAAGTATTAGTTTTTGCATGAATGACAAATCAGTTTCAGAATTTGTAACTTTACTCAGGGCTCTAGTTACCTTGGAGAGTGAGGGTCTTATAATAGGGTGGAGAAAAACATTTAGTTTTTCCATGGCTGACCTCCTATTTGAAAGCAATGTCTTCAGTTTTAGGAACTCCTAAATTTTTTTGAAACATTCAAATGTGAGCTTCCCAAATTCTAAGACAATATGACAATAACCTAATAAAATGGTACTTTTGTATGATAACTGAATCTCTGATTTAAAATTATAGACTATAGAGACAATGATAAAAGGAAAATGGCAAGAACAATAATTTTCAGGAAACATGAAAAAATTTAATAAATATTTATATTTATGTATTTTTCTTTTTTCTTTTTAATTTATTTTTATTGTAAACAAATGGGATACATGTTTCTGTTTGTACATGGAGTAACAGCATACCATTTGTGTAATCATACATTTACATAGGGTAATGATGTTTGATTCATTCTGTTATTTTTTCCTTTTCCCCCCACCCCTCCCACCCCTCTTTCCCTCTATACAGTCCCTCCTTCCTCCATTCTTGCCCCCCTCTCACTCCCCATTGTGTCATCATCCGCTTATCAGTGAGATCATTCGCCTTTTGGATTTTTGAGATTGGCTTATCTGACTTAACATTATATTCTCCAATTTCATCCATTTGCCTGCAAATGCCATAATTTTATTATTCTTTGTAGCTGAGTAATATTCCATTGTATATATATATACCACAGTTTCTTTATCCATTCATCAATTGAAGGACATCTAGGTTGGTTCCACAATCTGGCTATTGTGAATTGAGCCGCTATGAACATTGATGTGGCTGTATCTCTGTAGTATGCTGATTTTAAGTCCTTTGGATATAGGCCGAGGAGTGGGATAGCTGGCTCAAATGGTGGGTCCATTCCAAGTTTTCTGTTGTCAGACGATCGGGAGGTGAACCTTGTGCGTTGGGTGATGGATAGGTGTAAGGCAGGCGATGGACCAGCCAGAAGCAGGCAAATGGCAGATGATAGGCACCTGACAGTGAGTAATCTGCACTCAAAAAAGGCGTTGATATGCTGGCAGACTGCAGGTCATCACAGCAGACAAATGGGGTAAACAC
Source organism: Sciurus vulgaris (assembly GCF_902686455.1). Classification (NCBI taxonomy): domain Eukaryota; kingdom Metazoa; phylum Chordata; class Mammalia; order Rodentia; family Sciuridae; genus Sciurus; species Sciurus vulgaris. The sequence goes on from NC_136476.1 coordinate 67,600,445, forward strand.
CAGGGAATCGATAAGCAGCAAAAACTGCCTCACCAAGAATCAAATATCCTCTGCTTGAAACCGGAGTTACGGAGTGACAAGGAACGCAGCCTCCCTCTAGTCCGCCATCTTGGATCCTCAATTCCAAGTTTTCTAAGGAATCTCCACACTGCTTTCCAGAGTGGCTGCACTAATTTGCAGCCCCACCAGCAATGTATGACTGTACCTTTTTCCCCACATCCTCTCCAACACCTATTATTGCTTGTATTCTTGATAATCACCATTCTAATTGGGGTGAGATGGAATCTTAGTGTAGTTTTGATTTGCATTTCTCTTATTACTAAAGATGGGGAACATTTTTTCATATGTTTGTTGAGTGCTTGTAGATCTTCTGTGAAGCATCTGTTCATATCCTTAGCCCATTTGTTGATTGGGTTATTTGTATTCTTGGTGTAGAGTTTTTTGAGTTCTTTATAGATTCTGGAAATTAGTGCTCTATCTGAAGTATGAGTGGCAAAGATATTCTCCCACTCTGTAGGCTCTCTCTTCACATTGCTGATAGTTTCCTTTGCTGAGAGAAAGCTATTCAGTTTGAATCTATCCCAGTTATTGATTCTTGCTTTTATTTCTTGTGCTATGGGAGTCCTGTTAAGGAAGTCTGATCCTAAGGCGACATGTTGAAGATTTGGACCTACTTTTTCTTCTATAAGATGCAGGGTCTCTGGTCTGATTTCAAGGTCCTTGATCCATTGTGAGTTGATTTTTGTGCAGGGTGAGAGATAGGGGTTTAGTTTCATTCTGTTGCATATGGATTTCCAGTTTTCCCAGCACCATTTGTTGAGGAGGCTATCTTTTCTCCATTGCATATTTTTGGCATCTTTGTCTAGTATTAGAAAATTGTATTTATTTGGGTTTGTGTCCATGTCCTCTATTCTGTACCATTGATCTACCTGTCTATTTTGGTGCCAGTACCATGCCATTTTTGTTACTACTGCTTTGTAGTATAGTTGAAGTTCTGGTATTGCGATACCCCCTGTTTCACTCTTCCTGCTAAGGATTGCTTTAGCTATTCTGGGTTTCTTATTCTTCCAGATGAATTTCATGATTGCTTGCTTTATTTCTGTAAGGTACGTCATTGGGATTTTAATTGGAATTGCATTGAATCTGTATAGCACTTTTGGTAGTATGGCCATTTTGACAATATTAATTCTTCCTATCCAAGAACATGGGAGATCTTTCCATCTTCTAAGGTCTTCCTCAATTTCTTTCTTCAATGTTTTGTAGTTTTCATTGTCGAGATCTTTTACCTCTTTGGTTAGATTGATGCCCAAGTATTTTATTTTATTTTTTTTGAGGCTATTGCAAATGGAGTTGTTTTCCTCATTTCCCTTTCAGCTGTTTCGTCGCTTGCGTATAAAAATGCTTTAGATTTATGCATGTTGATTTTATAGCCTGCTATTTTGCTGAATTCATTGATGAAGTCTAGAAGTTTTCTGGAGGAGGTTTTTGGATCCTCTAAATATAGAATCATGTTTTCAGCAAATAGTGACAGCTTAAGTTCCTCTTTTCCTATTCGTATTCCTTTAATTTCTTTGGACTGCCTAATTGCTGTGGCTAGAGTCTCAGGACAATGTTGAATAGAAGTGGTGAAAGAGGACATCCCTGTCTTGTTCCCATTTTTAAAGGGAATGCTTTCAGTTTTTCTCCATTAAGAATGATGTTGGCCATGGGCTTAGCATAAATAGCCTTTACAATGTTCAGGTATGTTCCTACTATCCCTATTTTTTCTAATGTTTTGAGCATGAAGGGGTGTTGTATTTTGTCAAATGCTTTTTCTGCATCAATTGAAATAACCATATGATTCTTATCCTTAAGTCTATTAACATGATGAATTACGTTTATTGATTTATGGATGCTAAACCATCCTTGCATTCCAGGGATGAACCCCACTTGATCGTGGTGCACAATTTTCTTAGTATGTTTTTGGATACGGTTTGCCAATATTTTGTTAAGGATCTTTGCATCTATATTCATCAAGGATATTGGTCTAAAATTTTCTTTCCTTGATGTGTCTTTTCCTGGTTTGGGTATGAGGGTGATATTAGCTTCATAGGGTACCCTCCTTTTCTATTTCCTGGAATACTTTGAGAAGTATTGGAATGAGTTCTTCTTTGAAGGTCTTGTACAACTTGGCTGAGAATCTGTCTGGTCCTGGGCTTTTCTTGGGTGATAGAATTTTAATGGTGTCTTCTATTTCATTGCTTGATATTGATCTGTTTAAATTGTGTATGTCCTCCTGGTTCAGTTGAGGAGGAGCATATGTCTCCAGAAATTTGTCAATGTCTTTGGTAGTTTCTATTTTATTGGAATACAGATTTTCAAAGCTTTTCATAAGCTTCTCATTATGTTTTGTATCTCAGTGGTGTCTATCATGATATTTCCTTTTTCATCACGAATTTTAGTAATTTGAGTCTTCTGTCTCCTTCTCTTTGTTAGTGTGGCTAAGGGTTTGTCTATTTTGTTTACTTTCTCAAAGAACAAACTTTTTGTTTTGTCAATTTTTTGAATAGTTTCTTTTGTTTCAATTTCATTGATTTCAGCTCTGATTTTAATTATTTCCTGTCTTCTACTACTTTTGCTGTTATTCTGTTCTTTTTCTAGGGCTTTGAGCTGTAATGTTAGGTCATTTAGTTGTTGACTTTTCATTCTTTTCTGGAATGCACTCCATGTAATGAATTTTCCTCTTAGTTCTGCTTTCATAGTGTCCCAGAGATTTTGATATGTTGTATCGTCATTCTCATTGACCTCTATTATTCATATAGTAATGAAACCTCCCAGAGTTCAGTAGCCTGATGCATGAGAGGTACCTGACAATGAGCTTCAAGCCTCCAGCAGGCATCTCAGGATGGGATTTGCCCCACCTGAAGATCGGAGCTCCAGCTTCCAGGATTATCCAAGATGGCTGCTCTGGCTTCCAAATGTGTTGGCAAATGGGGAGCTGCAGCTCAGGGTGTGGCAGTGGTCAGCAGGAGGTTCTGGAGGTGGGATGCGGTTGGTCAGGCAGGGGTCCTGGAGGTCGGGTGTTTTTGGTATGGTTGTGGGATCCTGGAGGCCGGTTGCAATCAGTCGGTCTGGGGTCCCGGTGATAGGGCGCAGTCAGTTGGTCTGGGGGTCCTGGCGGCAGGGAGCAGTCAGTTGATGTGAGGGCCCTGGAGGGAGGGAGTGATCGGTCAGGCTGAGGGATCCTGGAGATGGGGCTCAGTCAGTCTGGCCAGGGGTCCTATGGGGCCTGGCTGTTGTCTCAAAATGGTGGCAGCCACGTGTAATCAAACCTGCAGGTATTGTGACAGTGAACTTCCAGGCAACAACAGGCAGCTGGTGCTCCACTGGCGGTTGGCGATCAGTTTGCTGACTGTTATCGGTCAATCAGGAGGTGAATCTCTTGCGTTGGGTGATGGATAGTGTAAGGCAGGCGATGGACAGTTGAGAGGCAGGCAAATGGCCTATATATTTTTCTTAATTTTGGTCATTTATAATATTAGAATAAGGTCATCTTCCAAAATCTAATCAGGAACATAACATTTAGTAGATTTCAGTAAAAATAAAATCAGTACTACATAGCTTTTTTTGAAATTAGGGTTATTCTGATCAGCCTGAGAATTCATGTCCAGAGGTCTAGAGGTTACAGGTGATCCATGCAAGTTCATGATGGGATGATGATCCATCTGAGTTCCCTGGAAAATGAAAAGGGTCTACTAAACATTGTTTCTTAACCTCTTTCGTTAAACAGGGGTGTAGAAATTGTTTTGAGAAGCTTCTGAAAATTATGGACCCTCTCTTTGGAAAACTTTGGAATTTTGCCTAGCATTTCCAGAGTTTTCAGATTTCCTGAAGATGACTGATAGAATTGAGGACCCAGGTTAATCACAAAATTTGCACAGTGCTTGGCATGTAGTAAACCATGTTGGTAATTATGATAATAAATAGCATTGTTTTGTGAGATGAAAAATGGGGGAGAAACCATTTATTTTCACGAATAGCATTTTATTGAAGTTACTGATTAATGAAGCTTCTTCCTAGAATCTGGCAACAGGCTGTCAACATTCATTATCAGTGTTTGCTCTTCTGAGTGTCATTCTTTTCTGTTTCCACTCAGCAATTTTTGGCAACCTGGAAGAGAGTTCTTTTAGATACTACTGGTTGTTACTTACTTTGCACCAAGCACACTGAGAAGCAACTTACCTGATAAACTCATTTAATCCAAACAAATCACAATAGTTTTTACTTGAGACTTATTGTAGCTTGCAATAGTCCTCCCAGCCTTAGTGTGGCAGGGACGATTTATATCACGGAGTGACAAATGTACAGAGCACAATCGTGTTTTTCACAAATTCTCTTTCATTGACCCAATAATTACTGAAAATTTGTTCCAGAGTCTTGCAACAGTCTGTTCATATTAATTTTCAGTGTTTGCCAGTTTGGATTGTCATGATAGTCTGGTTTCCATTGCTTAAGTTTTATTGGGAACTCTGGACATGATAAAGTAAGGCCATCTAGCCAGAGGCCATTCTAACCCTTCTCTCCACCATTGTGACTAAACTGTCATTCCCATGGCATGGCACCTCCCTCACCTTCTGTCCTCCTCCCTATCTTTGGCCTACCCAAGAATCTGCTACCTGGATTACAAACCTAACCTTATTTTATGTTCTATATCTGGGTACTTTTTATTTTTCTTTCAGCTCAATTTCATACTAAATATGAAATCAGCTAGAAAATTGTCACTTGAAAGTATTAATAGAAAGGTCATGATGAAGAGAACATAGTTTTAGAAAGTACTCTTTAACTGATAGTAAAAATAATCATATCCAAATTTATTTGACAGATGTTTGCCATTGAGGTCAATAGGCAATGAACACTGTTCATACTGTTAGCATCTGCACTCTCTTCCTGATCTTCCAGGTTTCTGCCTCTTTCTTCCACCATTTAAAAAAACTCTCTTTACGCAGATTCCTGTTGCTAGCCTCATATTTTCATACTCCACACATTGTCCTTGGGTGACCTCATCCACTCTTGAGTATTCATGCAAAGCAAATCTCCATTTCCAGCCCAGGCTTCCCTTCAGACCCTTGATTTACTTAATCATTTCCAGTGTGGATCCATCATCCAGTTTCCTGTGTACATCTCAAATTCAAGAGTGTGTCCAAAATGAAGTCATCCCCAGTGATCCTTCTGTTTCTTCTCCTATTCACTTCCCGCCCCTCACTCACCCATACAGAATTTCTGACAACCCCATAATGATTATTTGCATTAGCAAATCCATGCAAAATTCTGAATCACCTATTTTTATGGCTCCATGTGGCATTTTCACTCATTTATCATCTTCTGCATATGTAAATATGAAGAATAGCATTCATTTATCTCGGCAGGGTTTTTGCAACTATTTTAAAGCCTTTCAAATATATTTTACTTGACTAAAATGATGGAGATATTTTGAATGAGTTTAAGTATAAAATGCAACACTTTCCAACTTTTTTTTTTAATTTGGCTTAGAAAATGTTGGTATTTTTATGCAAGCCATCTGGTTCTAGGCGATATTGTGTGTTTTTGTAATTATCTGTGATAATTATTATTTACATCTTCAGGAATTACTTAAGGAGTTCTATTTGCTAAATTTGTGTTCCTTTCTCTTTTTCTGACAACATATTACAACTAACTGACAATTCAAAACAAAATTTGGCGAGATATATTTATGCAGTTTGAAGTGAACATCACAGATACCAAATGATCAAACTAAAACATGAATAGCTATGGATGACTCAGATATTTCCCTGACTTACTGCCTTTTATTTGGATGTAATTTCCTTCCATCTTAAAAAAAATCCTTTAGCACCATCTGTTCCTGCCATACTTTGGCATCCTTAAAATATTTCAATCCCAGACTCTGAAGTTTTGAAATACCTCCATGGAAGTTTCTTAAAGAAAACAAATAGAAATTCCACCCCTCCCAGCTTGTTTCTTAATAAACAGCAAATGAATTACTCAAGAAACACGGGGCTGCAGGAATGTTTTGTTATAATCACACACTCCTTTCTGATTTTCCCATGGAAATTCTTGTTATATTATGCTGGAGGAAACATTATTTTATGTGCTCTATGTGCACAATCTATGCATCATTTTCCTCTAAAATATTCAGATCTAATTTTATAATCTGAATTTGAAAGTGTGATGATTTTCATGTAGTCTCATACATTTCATGGATAAGCAAACATTTAATAAATGATCAGATTACCAAAACAGTCTGCAAGGGAAGTTGGTAAACCAATTGAAGCAGTGTTACCAGTAAAAAGATTCCAGTAAAGTAAACGCATGTTCCCCTCTATGAAACTGAAACACATGCTTATGTTAATTAGACTTTTCCAACTTTTGACAGCAGGAATGGAAAATCAAGCAACTCCCTCTTTCAATATGTTCAACTCCAAGTTATTGATATTGATTTGGAAATCTAAATAAATGATATTAAGATTGTAATACTGAAATGGGAGAATTAATAGTCATAGGCAAATAGCCTCCCAGGGAAGTTCAAAGAGAGGTGTTGAACTCTATGCAAATGTATATTCATCCTCTTAGTCACTTCTTCAATGTAAATCAAACACTTGCTCCTTGATTTTACATCAGCTTTTGTAATGAATCAATAATTGTTATCGTTTTTAAATAAAATTTGTCCATCATCTTGTAGATGTAACTAGTCTCCCTTCCTTCAGTATTTTCAACTCTGATTCGTTTTCTACACACTAGCCAGAGTTATCTTTGTTAAATTAAAGGGTGTCACGTGGTCAAGTTCCAGCTCCTTGGTGTGGTTTGCGTGCTCCTTGTCTCTCTGCCTGCCTCTCAGTACTTGGCCCTCGTGTTCACGCTGGCATTTGCATGCGCTTTCCTCTAACATATTCTCTCTCATCTTATCTCTTTTTCCTCGCCCTTTAGTTTCTGGTCTAAACATCTTTCTCAGGAAAACTTTCCCCAAAGGCTTGTTGGAGGATCCTCCTAGGAACTGCAGGATACCGTGCTTCCCACCTTGAAGCTCCTAACACAGCCGATTATTTACTTTTTCATCTCTTCTACCAGACTGTACCCTCCTGGAGGACAGGGAATATACCTCACTTGTTCTGGAATCCTGAACACAAGAAATATTGCTTTGACACATCTTAGTGGTCACTCGCTGAAAGAGTAAGTGGGAGAGTGAACGGCCTCTTTCCCTCCGTGTGGTGGAGGTCATTTGTAGGATCGAGTGTGTGCGGGGCAGGGAGCGCCCTGTAGCTTCTGTGTGTGCCCACTTCTGGTTCCCTACTAACATGCTTCAGGCTGAAGTCATCAATGCCTCAATTTTTCTAATGGAGAAGATTATGTGACTTATTTGGATGCATTATGATGGATCAAAATGCAAGTTAGCTCCAAAATCAAATCTTTTTTTTTCATATTTTGGAAGCAGGGTGAGAAGAAGTCAAAGAAGTTAATTAATCTAGAGAAATACACATGCTCTGTAGAGTTTAGAATTGTGTTTGTTTAGATAAATTATTTTACCCTGCACAGTATGACATTTAAGTAGTATTGCACTTGTAGAATATTTTGCTCATAAATGAAAAATTTTAAATGTTTTTGATATGAATATAACACTCCAGTGTTATAATATGATTTAAAGCCATATTTATAAATTCTAAGATAAATCTATAAATAAGCATACATCTGTGTGTATCTGCTTGGAAAGAATTTATATCAAATGCTAACAACATTCATGGTTGGATTTTATTTTCATTTTGTACTTTTCTAATTTTCCTAAACTTTGAGAATGGACAGGTCAAAACAAATAAACAAACAAACTACAGCATTTTTATGTATAGAAAAGAGCAAATAAGGAAATGACATTATTCCAGAGGAAGATTAGTAGATATGAATGTTCTGGTTTTGGTTAGATTCAAAATTCTTTAACTTTGTGATTTCCCAATTGCACTGGCTAAAATACATATTTTTTAATCCATACTAGACACAGTAAGGATTCAAATAGAAATAACTGCCAATTGCTCTTTCATAATCGATAATTAACAAAAAAAAAACTTTACGATATGACTTTGGTCATAATGCCAGGGGAATGCCTTGTGCATAGCAGGCACTCAGGTATTAAATGAACAAATCCATCAACAGGTCAGTGAATGGTAACTGGTTTGTTTATTAAAGGTCTGTCTTTGCTGCCCTCCAGTGGCTCCTAGGCTTAACTCCAAAGGACTGGAAAGAATCAAATGCCTTTCATTCCCAGATCTTATTTGAGAGGACTAGGATTTGTGGGCTTGATAATTTTCATGGACAGAGTTTTATATTTATAATATGAGATATTATCTTGGTAGACAGGAACCAAATCCCCAAAGTCAAACATCTATCCATTTGCAGAAGTTTAAGCTAGAGTAACGGTAATAGATGATATCAGTAAACACTAACATTAGCTCTTTCACAGTAAATAGAGATTTTTAATTTGTGTTATCATATAAAACTCTTAATATTTGTGATAATAATCACAGCTCTTTTATGCTCAATAGCTCTGTCCTCTTAACATATAAAGTGAGTGATGGGTTGGTGTTATCTTGTGCCATTCAGCATGAAATTGCACATCCATGATACACCATATGAGCAGCCTAGCTCTCTGAACTTACATACAACCTTAACATACAATCTATATAGAGATGTTTATTTGGCAGCAAATATTATCAAATATCTTCTGCAATCTTATGAACTTCAGATTATATTTGTGTTGCCCTGATCTATGAGTGTTACATCCTGAATTCATTTGATCTCTCTGGGCCCAGGAGAAAACCTTCCAATATCCAGGAAAATGGGCAGATAGACATTCGTTTTGATCTAACCCCAGGTCTCCTTGAATTCAGACCTCATCCTGGGATTTTAGTGATGTCCTATAGAGTCATCTTAGACAAGTTATTAAAATGCTTTACATTCACCTGTCATCCCAGTTCTTCTGGAATATTCTTTTGATTTAGCAAGGAAGACTTTCAATTCCTCTCTAGATGGCTACTTACCTTAGGTAGTGTGATTATTTCCATCCTTTTGCTCATCTGCAGCCTGTCTTTTTGGATTATCATGTTTTACTACTTAAACAATTTCTTCCCTTTGTACAGTAGATCCCATTTCTCTTTCATAACAATGAACCCTTGTACCTTTCTTATGCTCAATTAAATCACTGAAGTTGGATGTATTTTATTGATGCTCTCAAAAAGCTTGGGCTTACTTAACAATTGTATTGTTTTTCTACTTTCTGCATCATAGTAATTTTGAGACTTGTTTTCCATTAATGATAGATTGAGACTATCATAAAGTTTATTTCAGAGCTAATTCTAAAAGAGCAATTGTCTCACTAAAGCATTTTCCCCATTATTTTAAGATTAGTTTCATTGAAGTATAACTTACAAATATTAAAACTCATCATTTTAAATATGATTTTCAATGAGCTTTGACAAATATTCCCAATTGTGCACCCACCATCACAATCAAGATATCTGACACTTCCACCACGCCAAAATAATTTCCTAATGACTCTCATGACTGATACCCTCCGCCTGGTCCTACCCCAGGCAACTACCACCCTACTGTCTGTGGTGGTACCTTGGCCTTTGCTAGAACATCATAGAAATGGAAGCAAACAGCCCATGGACTTCTGTGTACAGTTTCTTTCACTTAGCATATTTGCTTCTGAGATCCATATATGCAGTTTGGTGCATTCACAGTTCATTGTTTCTCCAAAGCATTTTTTATGATAGTAAAGCATCAGAAGAAAATAATGAATTCAAATGTCCAAACAAGGGATGCATTATTTATAAATCCAGAACCATTATAAAATATAGTATTATTCAGTAACTAAAACTTGTGTTTAATTTAAAATTTTATTTGCCTTTGGCAAATCTATAAAATACCAAGTCACATTTAAAATTATAAAATGTTTTATAAATGAAAAGAATAAAAACAAAGGTAAGAAGTATGTGCAGTATTTTTTCCACTTTTAAAAAATGGACATGCATGTATATATTGTGTGCTTATGTATTACATATATACACACATGACTGAAAGATTGTTTCTAACAGAGATTTTATATGGAGTTTGTTGCTATTATGTGGATCTAAAATTTAAAATATGCCATCTCTCACTATCCTTCATGAGTCTTTTAACCTAATCCAATTGTGTTTTAAATTTCAACATATACTTAATGCTTTCCTTAATATGTCTGTACATTTTATTGTAATGATATCCTTATTCTATTATCTCCTATTAGTTGTTAACAGAAAATTTTGAGAATTAGACTATTAAGATAATTTTATCAACCAACTGACATTATTGAGTCAGGCAGAACTTCAGAAAAGTACTGGGTCATAATTTATTTAATAAAACTGCAGCCATGACATCCATTTTTACTCTGACATAAGTTATTGGAATCCCAGGCATACCCTGTCACCTCTGGCTTGGTTACAACATCCCTTCTCTGGGTCCTTGTTTGCTACATTGCTTACTGGTTCTTCATCTCACTGACCGAAAACCCTAACATATCGTGCAGCTGTTGACCATAAAACCTAACAGTCAACATCAGAGTCAAGTAAATGAGTTTCCCCCTTACGGTGCATTTTCTTTAAACTAGTCAATCCACAACTACTGAGGGTATGTTAGTCACTTTCTGTCACTATGACCAAAATGCCTGACAAGAACAACTTAGAGGAAGGAAAGTTTATTTTGGGCTCATGGTTTCAGAGGCTCAGTCTATGGTTGGTGAACTCCAGTGCTCTGAGTTTGAGGTGATGGCAAAACATCATGGTAGAAGGGTCTGAGGGAACAAAGATGCTCAACTTGTGACAGCCAGAAACACACACACACACACACACACACACATATATATATATATATAGAGAGAGAGAGAGAGAGAGAATATGAGGTGTCCGGTGTCCAGGACATAATGTAAGCCCCAAAAGCATATTTCCAGTGACCTACTTCCTCCAGCCACACCCCATCTGCTATAGTTACCACCCAGTACAATCGTCCTTTCAAATTATTAATCTATCAAATGGATTATTTCACTGCTCTCATAATATAATCATCTCACCTCTGAACCTCCCTGCTTTCTTCTATCATATGAACTTTGGGGGACACCTAATATCCAAACTATGAGAGGGAAAGTCTAACAGCACCCATGAATGTTAATAAGAGCATAGTCCCACAGGCTCATGTTGTCTTCCCATAGTCCTCTGCTTCCCTACCTCTCTTCTCTCTCTCCTCCTCTCTCTCTCTCTCTCTTTTCCCTCTCATCTCCCTCTCTCCTCCACCCTCTTCCTTCTCTTCCCTCCCTCTTTCTTTCTCTTCTCCCTTCCTCTCCGTCCGCTTCCTTTCCTCTCTCGCTCTCCCTCTCTTCCCCTCCCCACCACCAGATTTCCCTTAAGTCTTCCATTCTCACCCCTAACATCTCTGGGTCCCGTAAGGAATACATTTTTATGTGATGCATTTGGGGTTTCCTTCCTCATTGCCTCTTACTTGACTAACCTTCCCCATCAGGGGTCTCCTAGAGAATGGCTATCTTGGTATAGTAGCACTCTCGAGAGAGACCTCAACACCAAAGTAGAAAGAAACCGTAACATGCTGTATTTGAGAAACGCATGGAAGGAAAAACTTCCTTCAAACTTCTTGGTTTTAGACAAAAAAAAAAAAAAAAAAAAAAAAAAAAAATCATAAATTATGACGATGTGACAAGACAGGGGCTTGGATTAGAGGCAATAAATAATTGTGGGACAATGATTAGAAAGTATATGGAGGAAACTAATGGAAGACAGTAATTATTTTAATAGATTAGTTTGTACAGATTGATTTTGGCGTTGACTTCCAGTCTCTGGTGATAAGAATATTCTTCTCTTACTGGTACATGGAGGGTACCTTTCTCGTGGGAAATTCATGACCTGCTTTTAGGTAGACCTGCATCTGCTGTTTCTCCAGCTCTGAATAATCAGTATACCAAAGCAGAGTATTTAAGGACAATATGTTCTGAATTCTTTCAGAAGTAGTAGACATAAAACAAGATAAATAGATACATTAAGATGTTTGTCATTGAGACCTTATAGAAAGACTCACACAAAAAGAAACCAAACAACTATGCAATGCATTCCATTATTGTTGCAACAAAAGTGAACCGGGAACACAATGAGAATTTTACCTAACAGAGTCAAAGAGAATTAACTTCTCAGTGTTGTGAAGAGGATGGCTTCTTTAACACAGCACCACACTCAGTATCCATAAAGAAAAATATTGACAGACTTCTAAGCATACAATTGTTAAAATATTCCTTCGGGATATGATGCTTCATGAACAAAGCTAAAAAGAAAAATAGCAGGAAGAAAATACTTGCAACATATGCAAGGAAAGGTATTAACATTTTGATAGACAAATATAAATCTTCCAAATTAATAAGAAAAAGCAAAATGACTAAAAATATGAACAAAGGATAAGGGCAGACAATTCATAGAATCACAAATAGTACAGGAGTATGAAAAGCAGATAATCTTCTTTAATAATCTTAAAAATTCACATTATATCCTAAGCCAATACAAGCAGCATCCTAATAGTAAGAAGAGAAGAGACAGAGGCACCTAGGGGAGAAGACCATGCTAAGGTAGAAGCAGAGATTGAAGTGATGACCCTATTAACCAAGGAGCTCAAGGAGTGCTGGCAACTGCTAAAAACTGGAAGAGGCAAGGAAGAATCCTCTTCTAGAGCCTTCAGAGAGAAAGTATGGCACTTTGTCAAATTATGGGGTTCAGACTTTTTTCTCCAGTGCTGTCAGAGAATAAATTGCTGTTGTTTTAAGTCATAAAGTTTGTGGTACTTGTTATAGCAGCTCTAGGAGACTAATACACTTACATTCTTTGGGAAATTATCAATCTGGTATTGTTTTTACTCAACTCTTAGTATTCTACTTTCTTACTTTCTTCTTTTTTTCTTAAGTTACTAGTATTTTGTCTATTGTTTTGTTTTCCCCCAAGGTGGAAATTTTATTTATAAATTAGATTTCATTTATTTTTTTATTCTCGGCTTTGCAATGCTTGTTTTTGTCTTTATCATTTCCTGACTTATTTTTGTTTTCAGTCTATTTTGTTATTTATCTGGGGTTTAAAAAATTTTTAGTTCTGTTCTTCTGTTGAATTTCTCTTTTTTGGGATCACCCATTATATATTATTTAGTTCTTACCTGAATACTATTTCAACCACTTTCTTTGACCTTTTAAAATCTTTTTTCTATATTTTATTTTTATTATCTTGGTTATTTTCTTACCTTTGTTCTTTGCCCCTTACTAAATTTTTATTTATAATTTTTCTTTCTCAGAAACCCTATACTATAGTCTTTATTTCTTACATAATTCCTCCCAAATTCAATCAACTCCCATTTTATTTCTCCTATTCTTGACTTCTAAATTTTGAATGCAAGGTGTTTATTTTATTCATATTCCCAAATTCTTGTTTGAGTAATTCAGTTTAGAACATTGTGTTATAGTTTCTTTCTGTTTTTTTTTTTTTTTCCCTCTCTCTCTCTCTCTCTCTCTCTCTCTCTCTCTCTCTCTCTCTCTCTCTCTCTCTCTCTCTTCTGTGTGTGGGAAAAAGTTTCTTATATAAACTGCTTTGATTTTAAATTAGATTTCCCTTTAATAGTAATTCAGACAAAGACTATGTCTCTACTTGGGTATTTTATACAGTTCTTAATTCAAAAGTGCCGCCTTCTGTCAGCAGAATGAAGTATGGTTTCTTTCTGCATGGCCTTAGCTTTTCTTTAGGAGGTGAGAAGAAGGGTCATGCATTATTTGATAGTTTTACTTCCTTCTGTCTTCCAGGTCTTTCTTAAAATTTCTTCTTTTAACTCTTTATCTCCCTGAAGGATTTACTCTTTTACAATCACCTCCTCTTAGCCCATGTACCTTTTTAACTCGTTTTCATAAGGCCAGTACTCTTTAAATAATTTTACATCCAAGGTTGGTTTTCTTTCTCTGGGAGTAATTTTGAGTCAAACTTAGACCCTCTTCTCTCTTTTATTTAGTTTCTACCCAAACTGTTCTAATTCTCTGTGAAGACTTCTGTCTTTTGTGTGAGAGATCGTTCAGGGGTATTTTGTTTTTATTTTCTAATTTTACAGGTGATGTGAAGTTTGCACATCCTCTACTAATGGAAGTGGTTTTGCCAAAGGCAAAAGTTTTGCATTGTTCTAATTGCTCTTTTTTTAATCCATTAATAGTTTTTATTTTTTAATTTTTTAAAATTATTTATTTTTTACAGACTGTATTTTGATTCATTGTACACAAATGGGGTACATCATTTCGTTTCTATAGTTGTGCACAATGGAGATTCATACCATTTGCGTAATCATACTGTAATTGCTCTTGTTCTTCTGATTCTCTTCTTTAGAAGATAAGCTGGGAGGTCTGAATTGCTTTGGATTTGCAAAATTTCCAAATGTTATTAAGTGGTAGGCTTTAATATATTTTCAACTTAATTAAATATTGCTGAACATGATTTGTGTTTTTTAAAAGCAGACAGTCCCATCAAGCTGCACAAAACACTTCTCAGTAAATTCAGATTATATCAACAGGGCTCGATTAGGCCTTTACCTGATGACTTTGTGTAACATTAATGGCTCAGGGAAAAAGTGCAGAGTTCCTCTGCTCCAGTTTCACTGTTGTCTTCTCTGTAAAGGAAATACATATCCAGTGGAAAATTCTGGGAAAACATCTTCCTTAGAAGATGACTAGAACTATTGACAGGCCATGACAGAGATAAGCACTCTGAGGTAAAAAGAACCTGTTTAAATCTCTAGGCCTGTGCAGAGAGAATTTGTTCAGAGGACAGCAGAATCACCACTGGTGATCTTTGGAGATGTCAAGGGGACATGAGACAGTTGCAAGCTTACAAGTGGGTTCATTTTAAGTTTACACAATGTGAAAGAAGAAGTATGTAGCAACCTGGATTTTGAACCTACGTAGGTTATAGGATGGATTTCATTATAGAATGGATTTCAGAGCTGCTAAGATGAAACACTGGTTTGACCACGGGTTCATTGTGAGTCAGTACTATCGTGTTAGCTAGATGGACTTTCTTTGACAGTCTGAATAGATTTTGGAATTATTGTAAATATGGTATATCTGAATTGGGAAGACAATTGACAAATTTTTTATTACATCCTTGTGGACAAAATGGAAATGAGGCTGTATGACGATGTCCTCTGTTCTTTACTATTCCCCCTAACTTCGAGACATATCTGTGTCAGATACTCACCCTCCCATGTAAGATCTCCATTAACATGTTCTTTTCTACTCTCACCTCCTGAATAATTTTCCACATCGTTAACCCAGCTTCTGATCAAATTCGTTTTCCTATTTATTGTTTGTTTATTAAAGAATCCACTTTGGCTTAGTCCTTGCAACTAGTGTTCATTACAATTTTCTAACTAGCATGTACACTTGGCTATGAATTCATGTTCTCTTTGACAACTTTTATAAAAAGGGATGAATATAAATTGAAGATGATAAAACTCTAGGGTAAAATGAAGGACTAAAAGAATGGTAGAGCCCATGCTTAGATTTTGAAAAGCATTTTAATGGCACCATATGTAAGATTTAAACTAAGTTTCACAAGATTTCTTCTTTAACGTTTTATGATTTTGTTTTTATAACTCTGCATTGCCCTTAGTTCTGAACTTTTTTCTGAAGAAACACTCCCCAGATGATCAGCAGGTGGCACTGCTAACTTTAAGAACCAATTCTTAAATATATTAAAAATTGGAGACTTAACTTTTAAATGATTTAACAGTCACTAATTTCACTGTACATGTAGATTGTGGAAATTGAGAAAATAAATCAGGTAGAAGAAACTTTAATTTGTCCATAATTACAGACTAAATAAGTATTTTAATGTATTGCCAAGTTTTGTATACATGTTAAACAAAAATGGAATATGTCCTCCAGGAGCTTACTAATTGGGCTTCAGAAATGAAAACTGTATTATAAACATGTTACCTTGTCATTAAATCTTTCTCAGTAGCATAATTTCCTGTGTTTGTATAAATATATCATAATTTAATTATCCAGGGACCTGTCATAGAAAATTCAGATTATCCCAATATCTTATAATCATAAACAACACTGTCATGAACATTCTTGTGCCTAATTCCTTAGTCATATGTCCCATATTTAAATGTCCTCACAGGACAAATCCTAAAAGAACTTCTGTATTAAAATAATTTTTGAAGCATTAGTTTCAAGGTGATCTCAAGAAAGAATGGAATAATTTATATTCTCCCTTTTCCTTTGACATATGCATTGGATATTACATTAAGGAATCATTAGTCTCACAATAGGTATAAAATATAACATTATTAAAATAATATATCTTTGATTATAGGTTTATGAAACACTTCATTTTTGTAAATTTTATATTCCTATCTTTTAATTCCTAAAATATAATAAATAATAATGTCTCTATTTATTTTGCAAGCACTATTTGTATATTAAAGTTCTTACTCAATTAGGTTTTCCTAAATATCCTCATGCCATTGATTCAAATGTTACTTGGGAGAGCATTTATTTTGCATTAGGAAGATTATATCTACATATTTTTAAATTTTATTGAACTTTTCTTTGAGAGTTATTTTAAGATTAATTCTAATAAATGTCTCACAGGTGTTAGAATATATTTCTATGATATAGAATACAAGTTTTACAGCCATGTTGAATTTCTCAGATTCTCTACATAATGTTATATATACTTTTGGCCACTAATTTCTCATGGAAAAGAGATTCTGAGAGCGTCAACAAATGCATATTTTAAAATTTACATATTTTTCTTTATATATTTTATCATTGCACCATTTGATGCATTAAAGTTTGTATTTTCAGTGTGATTTTTGCATTTTGATTTTTTTAGAAAAGTTCTTTGTCCTATGCCAGCTATTTTTTCTTTTTTTTTTCTAAACCTCAAATTATCCTTAGCACACTTCCCAATTGGCATGTCAATTTCTGTGTATATTAAAAAAATTGATTAATACATGATCCTAAAGTGATTGAAAAGCCTGACCTTTTCTGTACCTTTAAATGTTTTCTTCCTAATGGGTGCTCCCTTTTTCGACAGCTTCCTTCAAAGCACAGCCCCATGAAGCACAGGTCCATGACATCATACTGTGAATTTATGGGATCTAAGTTACATAACAGATGCTACAAAGGGGATTGTTGAGTGTCTCATATACTGTCAGTGTTTAGGGAGCTCCCTAATCAAAATAGAACTAGTTCCCATTTAAATGAGTGGTTTTGGAAAAATAATGGCCACGCACTTAATGACCAAGTTTTCAGGAATAATGGAAAAATTTAAAGCAAAGAATAGATATATTTACACATTGAATATTCATTTGAGATAAATATAATAATCATTATTATTATTACTGTTATTATCATTATCATTAATATTACTACTACTATTAGAACATTTTTGAAAGGAGGAAACAGAGAGCTTAAGTTACTTGCCCCAAATAAGACAGCCAGGATTCAAAACCACACAGCAAAAATATCTATTTGTGGTTTTACTTCCATAACTATGCCAAGAAAAAGAGGCAATTTTAAAAAAGAAAAAAGCTCAAAGTGCTGATTTTATTTAAGACTATGTAAAATGCTGTGATAGAGCACTGTTTGTTGCCCTGTGGCGAGGATGCCCCGGGGGCATCACCGAGGCATCTGCAGCAGCGATTGTACTGACAGCTTAGGGAGTATTAGATGCTAGTCCCTCCGGTAGGCCCCAGGACGTTATTACAGGGAGCAACAGAAGTGGTAATGGTGATGAAGGGCTCTTACAGCTGAGGTCTGGCATCTTGCCTCATTGAAAAGGCTTCTGCAACAAAGGAAGACAAAAACAGTTATGGGGTAGTAGAGGAGACTCAGTTGTGAATTTAAGTGGATGAACCACCCGCTCACCCATCCTAGGGAGCCAATGAATGCTATGCTTCTATGAATGATGCTATGTGAGGCAATGGAGTTTAGAACAAAATTTGCATATTTCTTGACAAATTCCTACGTTTGCCTCCCTGCTCATATGGCCTACAGAAAACATAGGATTCTTCTACTAAGATGGAGAAACTGTGTTGGGATGACAAAGTCAATATAAGCAGGTAAGAACTGCATTCACGACATCAAGGGATTAATTTGCATAGTCCTAATTCAAACCTGGCCTGCAATGCTAGGTGACAGCTAGGATCTTGTAATCCTCGTTCTGAGTTAATTAGTTCTTTGACTAAAACAATCTGCAAATAATGAAAACTCAACAGAACTTGGAGGGAAGCTAATGTGGGATTTAGAAAGATCCACTCCTGGGTGACACACTGCAGATTTTTATGGATGACTACTTGCTATGGTTTGGATCTGGACTGTCCCTCCAAAGCCCATAACTATAGTCTTGGTCACCGGTCTGTGACTCTATTGAGAGACTGGTGGAACCTTTAGCGGGCTGGGTCTCATTGGAGGAAGTTAGGAGTTGGGGGCATGCCCTTGAGGGTGATACTGGGAACTGTGGCCCCTTCCTGTTTCTCTTTGATTCAGAGTCCACCTGAGGTCGACAGACTTGGTCAACCACATTCTCCCACCATGAGGGAGTATACCACCAGAGGCCCAAAGCAATGGGACCAAGTGACCATGGACTGAAACCTCTGAAATTGTGGGTCAAAATAAATCTTTTCTCCTTGTAAGTCGATTACCTCAGGTATTTATCTCAAAGAAGGAAGGCAACTAACACACCTCTACTAAGCTAGTCAGCATGAGTGTCTCTAATTTCAGGAGCAAAGGTGCAGCTCCAGCTCTGCCATAGTCTTGAACTTCTCGGGATCTGAGAGAGAGCCATGGTGTTGCCACCAGGGGTGACCACAGACTTCACATACTCCAGGTGACACTGACCTTCAAAGTAAAACTAGTCTCTGTCTTATGAGTAATATTAGTGGCAAATAGGCCCAAAGTTTTTTTTTTTTTTTTTAATTTCAAATTTTAAAGGTAATAGAATACTGTAGGAGTAACTAAGCAAAAGCAAAACAAGACAGGTGACTTTCAATGGCAGAAATGCTCGATTTCCTCAAACTTATATCAGGGAACAATGACGAAAACTCTGCACTCAATCCATATCCTTTTATAACGGGAGTTTCAGTAGATAATCTTTGATATGTAAAACCTCAGAAAATATACCTGCTATGTCCCATTCTTGAAAAAGGGGGAAAAAACTATTTTAATCAACAGAAAAATTAAAATTCAGAAGTCAAGATGATTTTGTGACATGTAGAACTGATGAATAATGTCTAGAGCTTACTACAAAATGTTGTAAGCACATCTACAAAAATGGACATAAATGGAAAAAGCATATAGAAATGTTTGTTCATAGATTATATTTATATATGTATTTAAAAGTAGAAAATTAAAATTGTGGATAATTTAGGAGACCAAAAAAGTATAAAAAAAAATGTATTTGTAATTCCACCTCTGAGAGAATATACCTAATATTTCAATATATTTCTTCTTGCTGTATAAGGGCAAGTGTGCAAACTGCACAGTATAAACAAATTTTTTTCTTATATATTAAAGACTCAATGGCTCAAAATCCAATTTTCTAAAATTCTAAAAACATGTATTAATATATCTACATAATGTTATATACTATAATTTCAAAAGCTTTCCTTTCAGGAGCTTTTCGATCATCTGTACATTTTGGCAATTATTATGACACAGAAATAAATTTCTTTTATATCTACAAACTGGATAGAGTTCTAAATGTGGGATTGGTTGGGTCGAAGGTATTGTCTTTATGAAGATTTGATAAAAATGTCTCTTTTTTTTAATCTCCATTTGTGAATGACAGTGGTATTCCTAGATACCCTTAGAAAATTTAGTTTTCCAATTTTAAAGGCAAATGATGGCATATTTTTTTTCCACTTGGCTGGCGTCATCAGAATCAGGGCATTCTTTCTGGAATAAATGTGCTGGTGAAGTTCTGCAAGGAGTCAGGAATAGCTCAGTACACTACCTCAATCGACTGTGCCTGCGTTCGAACAGCAGCAACCCTCAACTGCGGCAGATCCACTTCTACCTCCCACCTTCACATAGTGCTTCCCTGACACTGTCTTTCTGACTCAGCAACTGTCAGTCTCATATCAACCACCAGATAGACTAGAGCAAAGCAAGTTAGGAGTAGGGACCAATATTCTCCTACAATTTGCTAATTAGAATTAGAGAATCAATTCTTACTGGTACATTTGATTTAACTTCCTTGATTAGATAAAGCTTAATAACATGAGAAATTAAGACATGCTTACAGGCACCACTAGCTGATCAGTATCAAGCTACTTTTACTTATCACAATACCAGTGTGTGTAAACAAATGTACCCTGGTTTTCTCTCCTCATGTCCCAAAACGAAATGATAATTCTAAGAGACTTCATATACATATACAGTTATGTTTATTATTTGCATTTCTTTGAATACTGATGAATTTGGGAATTTTCATATAATTCCATTAGGTGTTGTAATTCTGTTAATTGCCGTGTCCTTTGCTCAACTTGATGTTAGAATTCCTCTTTTTTTCTTATAAGTTGTTTGTGCATTATAGTCAGTAACCAATTGCAAATCCTGTAGCAAATATTTACCCTTAAATTCTGTTAGGTGGAGAATACATCTACCTCATCCTGATGTCTATGTATAAATTTTATTTGCAAGATTCCTGGTCATTTTATGACCCTGTGATCTTTTCTTTCCAAGGGAGAGAAGCATTATAACCCTATTGATGAATTTGGGAATAGAATATATATACATATGTCTATATATGTACATATGTGTACATATACATATACACACATCCTGCATATACATATGTACATGCCCACATACATATTAGTGCATCTGATGTCTCTGGGCTATAACACCCTATTGATTTTTTCCCCAAGTTCTATTTTTCAAGTTACCATAGTTACATTTTTTTTAATCAAGAAAGTACAATGTGATTATGTGAATACATGTTATAATAAAATACCATTTTCCAATTATCAAGTCTGTAAGCAAATGTTTAACTTCTACAATTAACTTTGATGACTTGATATGTGTGAAATTTAAACATGGATCATGTGGATGGGGCACGAGATGCTGACTGCAGTGAACTGTATTGTGGCTTGTGCCACCAGCTGGCCTGTTGCATGACAGAGAAGGGGCTCTACTAGTCACAAACTACATCTGTCTATGACTCTATTTGTTAGACAATCTGGCACCAGGAACAGCTGAGAAGAAAGATTTGAAAACAGCTTGCTTGATTGATGTGTCCAGAGTTATCTCTAAATCCAAATAAAATGTTAAGTGCTATCAAGAATTCATAAATCAGGCATGTCTCTCTTTGAGCTATGACAAGATCTTGCTAAAGTTTTTATGACACCTGCGTGTGAGACATACAAATTGGCTGGAATTCAGCAATAGAATTTAAACCTGCTTGTACCACACAATTAATTAGGTTACATTTTTAACCTGAGTCAGCTGTGAGGCAGAGCCCACGATCTAGCATTTAAGTCATGCTGTTAAAAATGGCCGGATCTAGGGTTTTCAACCACGTAAGAGAAATCTAGTGTCAATTAAGAATGCAGAAAGTTGGGAAAACAGCTGTGATCACCAGGGATCTACTTATGGATAGTAAGGTGCCAATCAAGATTTGCATAATTGATTCAGGGTAGCTGAGCCCTAACCACTAGGACCTCACTTTGGGGAAATCTTACCACTGGGCCTGACCTTCATGGGTTATAACAGGAAATGGTCACATTTTGATATCTATGGAAACTCTAAATGTCCAGGAGACAGTGCAAATGAACTTCATCAAGCAAAACTTTAAGAAATATTTTTCCTTTTTTGTTCTATGTCATGACTGGTTAACACTCGTTCTGCCTAACTTAGACTGAAAAGGAATAACTAGAAAAAAAGTGGGAAGCTCATGAATCAAGAGGAAGATCAGAGACTCAAACTCAAAATATGTGTTAAAAAAAAAAACAAAAACAGTGAGTCAGGCCGGAGGCGCCAGAGTCAAAGCCATGCCCCAGGAGCAGATGGACTCCGATGACATCTCATCACCAGTCCTTCCGCCCCAGAATCTGATGCTATGGTGCACCTCCCTCGTGCACCTCACTGGTGAGTGAACTCTCTTGCCAAACTCATTCAAGACGCGAAGTCCAGGTCAGAAGCATCTGATTGGCCGATCCTGGTCATGTGCCCATGGGAAGCTGACTTTGGCCACAGGGAAGGGAAATCTAGAACTTTCAGTGTCTTGGATGAAAGTTAGTGCCTTTCACTCCATGGCAAGTCTCTAAGAATGGGAGGGAAGGGGGACTGGATATTGAGTAGCTAAACACACCAAACACATACAGTATCTCTTTCACATACATCAGTGGTAGATTTGTGTGTCAGAAATTTCAAAGTTTTGTATACTTATGATGTAAAACATTGCTTCTGTTTTTACAACAATTTGTTTTTAAAATATGTTTCTTAAGGTTCATTTCCTCCTCTTCCTCCTCCTCCCCTTCCCCACCCCTCCTCCTCCTCCCCACCCCTCCTCCTCCTCCCCACCCCTCCTCCTCCTCCTTTTTGTCTTTTCCTTGATCAAAGAATCTCTTCTTGTTTACTCAAATGATAACAGCCTGGTGTATCAAATGGTGACAGCCTGGGTCAAATTCAGCTAGTTGAACAAATGCACAGACTTGGACAAGAGGAAGGAAAGCAAGAAGAAACGTTTTTCTTAGAACCTCTAGATTGTTTCCTAAATTGGTAACATTCAAGATCTCTCATGGTTTGTTCAACCAATTTGGGAGAACCAAATTAAAGAGTTAAGGAATTAAATTACTTTTATATTTCTGCTCTGATCAAAGCATAATACATGTATGCAGATACTGATCATAATAATTACTAATAGAAAACTGTTACATAAGCATGTCTTTTGATAATAGTTCCTACGTAATGCCCAATCCTTGGTAATAAATGCATTTATTCTGCGTTGGTAGAAAAACTGATTGTTCACTATGAGACTGCTACCCATTAGCATTGCTGTTCCTAAACAATATACAATCTCATCTTTTATGGCTCAGCTGCACAGTGCCTGGATGATAGTTTAGACATGAGCCAACTTTTCACATCTAACAAATGCCCACTAAAGACACTTAGAATTCCAGTTGGACTGATCTTGCCCCTTCTCCAGAGGGCACATAAATGAATAAATACAAGGAAATCCCCTCCCACAGCACACACACATGCACGCACGCAATTGTCAGAGCAGCTGTGTTATATTATAAGTTGGAGGGCTTTTGTTAGTTCAGATGTCTCAGGTCTGTGAGGCACTCCGGAGAAGAAATAAATATTATGAGTAAGTCTCGTTTCCATGCTTGTAGCAGGGAAACACTTACCAGCACAGTTTACTACAGTTTTATACTAAAACAATCTCATAAAAGAATACCAGCATTACTCACTCAGCACATGACTGCTAAGACAAGATGGTGTCTGTTTTGTTCCCTAAATACTGAAAACATGATTTCATTCAGACTCATTTCCAGATGGACTTTCTTTTCAGCGAAACTAATCAGAATAATCATGGATTGTGTGCTCACTACGCTGTTCTTTTTAAGTATTCATCTTTTTTTTAACTTTAGCAAATATTGCATATTTATAAAACTTGACACGTGAGGGTGAGAGAGATCAGATATAAGCATTTGAACTGTGGAAGGAAAGGCAGGTTGGAGCTGGGTGGCAACTCCACTTGGAATCCAGGTCATTCCTTTTAAGGATCTGGCCTTCTTTGAAAGCTCAGTCTGAAGTTGACAACTTGATAACAAGGAAAGTAGTACTGGAGACTGGTATAAGTATGAATTTATTCATTTACAAGGGGATAGAACTCTCATATTCATCAAAATCCTAAATGTGGGGAAGAGGGGAAATACTGGGGAATGCTATTGGCCTGATTATATTGTTATGTCACGAGCAGGTACGAATATGTCACAACAAATCCCACCATTATGTGCAATTATAACACACCAATAAAATATGAGAAAAAATACTAAATGTCCACACAGTCTGTACAGTTTCCTCTTACTGTCATATTATATGGGAAGCCAACTTATAAAAGAAGGTTTTAGCGAACATGAAGTCAGAATGAGGGAACACGGAGAAATTTACTTTTAATGGCCCTAGCCTAAGATAGATAGATCCATCTTCCTATGAGATCTTGTCAAAGGGATTAGAAAACACTTTGCCATGCTCTTCTCAAAGCCTGGGACATTCTTTCCCCGTTCTTCACTAACTTTTACTAATCCATGTAATCGTAGCTTAATTATCACTTTCTTAGAGAGACCTTTTCTGATCTTCTTATAGAGCACCCTGTACTTTCTCTTTATAGTACGTACCTCAATGTGTGCTTCTGTGTTTATTTGTCGCTTTCAATTCTTTCTACCTCTAGATGCTCAGCTCCAGGAGAGCAGCTATGTTGCTTATGAGCCCTGCTGGGCTCTTAGCACCTACTGCAGTGCCTGGCACAGCTGCAAGCATTTGGTGTGTATTCGTTCAATGGTCAAATACTGCATTGGGGGGTGGCTAAGAGCACAGGTGCTGGATTTGGGTTTTCTTGATTGAAATCCTGGCTCTGCCACTTAATAACCACGTACGCTTGAATGAATTATGAAATTAGGTCTCTTATC
Source organism: Sciurus vulgaris (assembly GCF_902686455.1). Classification (NCBI taxonomy): domain Eukaryota; kingdom Metazoa; phylum Chordata; class Mammalia; order Rodentia; family Sciuridae; genus Sciurus; species Sciurus vulgaris. Next base: position 67,625,225 of record NC_136476.1, read on the forward strand.
TGTAAAATGAGGTCAGTGATGGCACCTGCCTGGCAGCATTCTAATGAAGATTAAATACACTAATAGATTAAAGTTGTTGGAAAGGAGACTGGCACCACATAAGCACACAAGCAGAGCTGGTTGTTAAATCATCATCTCTGTTGTTGTTGCAGTGATGGGGATTGAACCCAGGCCTGCCAGGCAAGTACTCTACCACTGAGCCACATAGCCAGCCCTTAATATCATCCTTTCTAATTTAATTTCTTTTATTCATTGTTCACAAATGGGGTACAACTTTTCATTCCTCTGGTTGTACAGTTAAACACCATTTGTGTAATCATATATGTACATAGGGTAATGGTGTTTGTCTCATTTCATTATATTTCCCTCCCCCTGCCCCCTCCCCACCCCTTATTTCCCTCTACACAATCCATGCTTTCTTCATTCTTCCCTTACCCTCTACCCCTACCCACCCCCCCATTATGTATCATCATCCACTTATCAGAGAAATCATTCCACCTTTGGTATTTTGGGATTGGCTTATCTCACTTAGCATGCTATTCTCCAGCTCCATTCATTTACCTGAAAATACCATAACTTTATTCTTCTTTATGGCTGAGTAATATTCCATTGTGTATATATACCACAGTTTCTTTACCCATTCATCTGTTGAAGGGTATCTAGGTTGGTTCCACAATCTAGCTATTGTGAATTGAGCTGCTATAAACATTGATGTGGCTGCATCACTGTATATGCTGATTTTAAGTCCTTTGGGTATAGGCCAAGGAGTGGGATAGCTGGGTCAAATGGTGGTTCCATTCCAAGTTTTCTAAGGAATCTCCACACTGCTTTCCAGAGTGGCTGTACTAACTTGCAACCCCACCAGCAATGTATGAGTGTACCTTTTTCCCCACATCCTCGCCAACACCTATTGTTGCTTGATAATCACCATTCTGATTGGGGTGAGATGGAATCTTAGGGTAGTTTTGATTTGCATTTCTCTTATTGCTAAAGATGTTGAACATTTTTTCATAATTTGTTGATTGCTTGTAGATCTTCTTCTATGAAGTGTCTGTTCATTTCCTTAGCCCATTTATTGACTGGGTTCTCTATCTGAAGTACATGTGGAAAAGATTTTCTCCCACTCTGTAGCTCCCTCTTCACATTGTTGATTGTTTCCTTTGCTGAGAAAAAGCTTTTTAGTTTGAATCCATCCCATTTATTGATTCCTGCTTTTATTTCTTGTGATCATCTTACAAAGGATAATTTTAAGAAAAATTGGAAAATTAGTTGCTAAAACTCAATTTCCCTGGAACATTAATAGAAAGAGTACTGTCAATACTGACCTCTCCAGATATTTATTTTTCCATGTGTTGTAGGATGAACTTTTTACCACAAAATTTTTAGATTAAACTGTGAATATCTTAAAACAGATTATACTTCCAGCTTTTTTCCTTGGTATTTTATGTCTTTGTACTGATCCATTCTGCAGGAACTTCAGAGATTAACCCTGATGGCAATTCTGTCATCCTTATTTCCAAGTTCTTGGGAGGGACATCTCTGGAACAGAGAATTATGGATAATGATATTCAAGGTAGAAGTCTTATAACATGTAGAAAGGGAACAATAAGAACATAAGAACCATGTGCAATTCTTTAACAATAGAGGTAAATATTGTATTTGTTTAATATCATTTTAAAGGTTTTACTGATAAGTACTGTGGGGCAAAACCCTTTGTTTAACAATTATATATTATGATATTATATGAAAAAACTTGCATTGCTGATAAGAGTCTTAGTCTCTGGTTCATTCACTCAACATTTATTAAGCACCTAATATATACCAGGCATTAAACTAGGTCCGTGAAACTTTTTGAGTTTAAACTAAACAATGATACAAATAGAATTCTGTTGATTGATGAATTTTGGTCATCTAAAATCTTATGAACTATTGTTGTCTATTCCTGTCTGTAATTTTCAACAATAAAATACTGACAATGATAATGTGTGAAAATTTGTTGCTAAAATAAGCAAAATGGGTCAATAGTTTTTTTTTAACCTTATATATACCCTAAGTGTATCCTCCAGTCATTAGCTGTAGTTGCTATTCAAAGAGCTTATGTTCATGCAAAACAAGCCTTTTTTCTACTTAAAATTATAATTCAGTCATATCAAAAATTACCCTTTTGTTACCAGTAAGCTCATTATGACACTAAGCTCAAATCAGTTTGTTCTGATATGGCCTTCTATATTTGAACCTTAATTTATTCACCTTCTCTCTGTTGGAATCTCTACCTTCTTATTCCATCACATAGGAATTCTTCTGTTTTCATTCTGTGAGATGAGATTTTAGCCTGTGCTCATATGGATAGCCCATAAACTAAACCAGAGCACCGACTTTCAGAATCAGTCTTGGTACTGCTGTTAAATAATTGTTATTCTTATTGTTCTCAATGTCTTATGGGTTTCCTACTATTTTCTTTTACAATAAACAGCCATAATGAGAAAAAAAGATTCTTAAAATCTGAGCGAACAAAGAATGTCTAAAGGTCAAACCAGTTTATTGCAGTCTCCAAATATTTCTTAATTCAGAAAGAGACACAGCCAATCACAGTTTCATCTGGCTATTGACAAAGTAACATCTCTGAGTTAATTTGCTCACAAAAAGAGAAATCCACAGAAAAGATCTTCTGGGCATGTATTGTAATAATACATAAAAGACTACCAGTGACAGCTCAAGCTTTCCAGAACTAGCCCTAGTCAACAGAGTTCGGGCAGGTCCCTGCCCTGGGCTAACCTAAAGCAACCTCTGGTCTGATCCACAGGCCACACACCCAGGCTTTGAATGAGGGCCAAAAGCATGGCTGATGTGCCTACCCTAATCCTGGTGATTACCAGGACAGTACAAAAGCAAGGCCAAGAGAAGAGAGAACGGATTGTTTCTGTGGGTTTATATTTTTATTAATTTAAATCTCCTGAGAAAATCAAAGTTATGCACAAACCATATTTATTTTTCCTTGCATCAGCTCAAAGAGATTGTTGCAAAAATAGACTATGAATAAACTGACGTGCCATACTGATTCAGTGGTGTAGTGTAATTCTCCCAGAGTTATTTTGTGCTAGTGAGCCACTGAGCTGCTGAGGAGCCAAACTGAAGGAGTCTCCTTCCCTGAAATGGTGCCTTTTTCAAAACTGGAAAATTCTTAAGGTTACTATCACACATTTCTGAGCCCTTACTTACCCAGTATAGCCACCATAAGTGTACTGCACTATTAATAGAGGATGCTAGAAGATTCCAACATTAAATTCAGTCATCTATAGAATTATTTTCAAAATCTAAGTGCACAAATAGCAATTACTGCTAGGGAAGGAGAAGAGAGAGTTGATTGTTTTTCAATCTTTCAAACTTCTGGTAAGAAAAAGTGCTAGTAATTTTGGGAAATAATTTGCAAAGGTGCTTTAAATAGGGTGTTAATGGTTCAAATATATTATGCTCTTGTTTTCTGAAATGAAGATCTCATAAATCCAATTAAACCATAATTAATCGATGTAGAAATCTCCTAAGGACATATCATGTGAAATATTATCTTTTCTTTGGGTGTGTGCTCTCATTAACTCAAATCCTGTCAAGGTGCCTGGCTTTTCAAATCAGATTAAGGCTTCATTACTGAAAACCCCAATCCTTTCTTCAGTATTCAATCAAGATGACCACTCCCTCTCTCTTGAACTTCTTTCCCCTTCTGCCCCCAAGACTGTGAACATCTGGATTTCCTCCAACTTCCCTGGCAATTATTTCTCAGTCTCTTTTGTTTTATTAACTTTCCCTTCTTCCTCAAAACAGCTTCTGAAAGTAGGCTTCACTACAGGCTCAGTCCTCATTTTTGTTCCATTTATATTGTACCCTGATGATCTCTGTTGCCTGGTGGATAAACAACGCCAACCTGCTGAATATCCCCAGATTTATCCTCATGCCCAAACTTCCTTCCTGATCTTCAGACCTAACTCTGAACTGCTTACTAGACGTTTTGAATGGGATATCTAATAGTCATCTCAAACTCAATGTCTAAACTCCAAATCATGATTAAAAACCTTTTTCTCCTTAAACTTTTTTTTTTCCTTATTCAATCTTCTTCTGTCCCTCAGTCATTCACAACACATCCATCTGGCTATTCAGTCGGGGCACTATTTTTGACCCTTCTTTCTGCCTCATCGAGTCCTATCAGTTCAACACCCCAGAGGGAAGCAGCAATCTTTTTATAACCTAACCTCAGAAGTGACACACCAGTGTCTTCTGAGTTCAGAAGTGAGTTATGAAGTCCAGCCCACACTCAAGGAGAGTGGATTAGACAAGGGGACTCCATGCTAGGGCCCTCACAGAGGCGACCTAGACCATCCTACTACTCTTAGGGCAGACTTGGCAAGGAGTGCTCTCGTCTTTCTGCAGAGCTCCAAGCCTCGCCTGGGACTTCTCTTCTCACAAGTCCACATGGCCTAGTGGGTTTAGTTGTCAATGCTTCTTTTGGATTCCGCTATCTGGCTTAGGGCGTGGCAATGGTTTGCTGAATGGGATTGAATTGTACAATTCTAAGCCATAGTCAGACTATATAACAGTATTGATGGTTGTAATTAAGCTGAGAAATAAGGGTTATTAGATGGGATATTTTTTTTGAAGGTGATATAGTTCATTGTTTTTTCATTTTGCCATAATGCTCTAAAAACATATCTGTTTTTAAGGACTATGCAATAGGAGTGTGGAGATAGGAACAGAGAAATAGGGATGATACTTGTAGGGGCTCAGATGATGGTTTCCATTCTTCTCCTCTGTCTAGAACACCTTAGGAAATTCTAATGAGGCTTAGGATTGAGTGAAGCAGAGAGATGAGGACGGAAAAGAGGCTTGTAGGACACTCAGGCATCAGGTTCCAGGTGCATTATTAAAACCAAGCAAGAACCTTACTCATCACTGGTCTCAGGATTCCAAATGATAAAGCTCAGGGAAGGTCAAAATAAAATTAACTAAGGCAGGTGGGGTGGCACATGCCTGCAATCCCACTAACTCTGGAGGCTGAGGCAGTAGGATCTCAAGTTCAAAGCCAACCTCAGCAAAAGTGAGGCGCTAAGCAACTCAGTAAGACCTTGTCTCTAATAAAATACAAAATAGGGCTGGGGATGTGGCTCAGTGGTTGTGTGTCTGAGTTCAATCCCCAGTATCCACCCTGCAAAAAAACAACAAAAAACCCCTCTTTTCATGTACATGGAATATGCCCAGAATTTCCCCAAATATATAATGTTCTTTCTTCTCTATCAAAAGTATAGACCTCAAGCATCCAGGATTATGAAACCCCAGTCCATCTTTCTCTCCAGTGTTGAGCATATCTCCAAATGATCATTTCCTCAACTTGTAAAAGCGATTCTGTATGACTTATTGCAACTCTTAAGAGGAAAGAAAAATTTAGGCCTAAGAGAGCGAACCCACAGAATCTCTTTTAATGATTTCACCCCCTCATGGAAAGAATTCATCTGAGGCCTAAAATTCCTAAGGAGAAAAGAGGATATAGACTCATTTATTCATTCTTTCATCACAAAATAGTTATATGGTGCAACAGCACATTAGGAGCTCTGCTAGACACAGGACATAGAATAAGGGTCATAAAAAATCAGTCTTCAGTAAGCTTCCTTTCTCGAGGAATGAGAGATTCACAAACAGATGAGGATGCTATTGCGCGGTGTGCTGCGAAGTTAGAGAGGCCAGCACAGAGTGAGTGCTCCCAATACGAACAGAGAAGAGAACACCTTACTTGAACTGAGACGAAGAGTGAAACTTCTCAGGTAAAGTAGAACCAGGTGGAGTTTTGAAGGATGGGGGTACTTGACTAAATGGGAGGGACCTCCCAAAAGAAAGGAAAATTTATCAAAAGATATGGAGGCCAAAAAGAACATGGTGATTTCAAGGAACGAGTGTTATGCCTAAAAGGAAAAATGTGAGGAAGGGAAGGTGAAGGAGGAGAGGTGAACGGAGGTTCGCCGTGCTGTGGAGCGTGGAGTTCATCTGCAACCATGGGGCATCACGGAACATTCCAAGCAGTTTCTTTACCCATTCATCTGTTGAAGGGCATCGAGGTTGGTTCCACAATCTAGCTATTGTGAATTGAGTAACTATAATCATTGATGTGGCTGGGTTACTGTAGTAGGCTGATTTTAAGTCCTTTGGGTATAAACCGAGGAGTGGGATAACTGGGCCATAAAGAAGAATAATTTTACAGCATTTGCAGGTAAATGGATGGAATTGGAGAATATCATGCTAAGTGAGATAAGCCAAGCCCAAAAAACCAAAGGCTGAATGTTTTCCCTGATAAGTGGCTGATGATACATAATGGAGTAGGAGGGTGGGTGGGGGGTAAGAGAAGAATGGAGGAACTTTAGATTACATAGAGGGAAATGAGAGGGAGGGGAAGGTATGAAAGATGGTGGACTGAGACAGACATCATGACCCTATGTACATGTATGATCACACAGATGGTGTGAATATACATCGTGCACAACCAGAGAAACGAAAAGCTGTACCGTTTGTGTACAATGAATCAAAATGCAGTCTGTAAAAATGAAAAGAAATTAATGAATTAAAAAAATAAAAAAAGAATTGTCAGAAAAATAAATAAAATGACTTTGCTTACAGAAAAAAAACAAAAAACAAAAAACAAAAAAACCACATTCCAAGCAGGACAGCAGTGTCGAAAAAAAAACATTCCAAGCAGGACGGCAGTGTCGGCAAAGGTATGTATTAGCTGGAGCTCTCCAATGCTGGTGTAGAGGAGTGATTGGCAGGGAGACCCATCAGGGAGCTGCTGAAGAAGGCCTTCCACCGAGACAGAAAGTGGCTAGGAAGGAACAAATTAGAGAGGCTTCAGAATGTAAAACTGGTAGGACTGAGATTATAGCTGAAGGAAAAGTGTCAGGGATGGTTTATAGCACAATGACTTGGGAAGCTGAGTAGAGGTGACAATACTCATTAAAATAAGAGATTAAGGAATTCCCAGGTTTCAGGGAGGATGATGAGGTTACAAATGAACATATTGATATTAGAGACCTATGACTAATTTCTCCTGGTATTTAGACCACAGTTCTTGAGAAACTTTCCCCAAACTCTCCACAATAACTTCTCACTTTATATAGAGATCAGGACAGGGAGGAGAACAAAAAATGAATATTACCTTATTTGATGGTATAGCTAGCTCTATATGATTAGTTCTTTATCTAACACTGTTCTACCCCAAGAGCACTTCAATATTGAAAACCCATGTTTTAGAGGTCAACGTAAAGTCATGTCGATTGGAAAAGTTTTGAATTTACATACAACACATTTATTAAACACATTACTTGTGCCAGTCACTATTCCAAAGTACTTGCCTTCATTGAACTCATCAAAAGGAGGAAGCACATTGTTATGGTTTGAATAAGAAGTGTCCCCTCGATAGATTCAAACTAAAAAGTTTTTTCTCAGCAAAGGAAACAATCAACAATGTGAAGAGGGAGCCTACAGAGTGGGAGAAAATCTTTGCTGCATGTATTTCAGATAGAGCACTAATCTCCAGAATCTATAAAGAACTCAAAAAAACTTTACATCAAGAATACAAATAATCCAGTCAATAAACGGGCTAAGGAAATGAGCAGACACTTCACAGAAGAAGATCTACAAAAAAATCAACAGATATATGAAAAAATGTTCAACATCTCTAGTAATAAGAGAAATGCAAATCAAAACTACCCTAAGATTTCACCTCATCCCAATCAGAATGCTATTATCAAGAATACAAGTAACATTAGGTGTTGGTGAGGATGTAGGGGAAAAGGTACACTCATACTTTGCTGATGGGTTGCAAATTGGTGCAGCCACTCTGGAAAGCAGTATGGAGATTCCTTAGAAAACTTGGAATGTAACCACCATTTGACCCAGCTATCCCACTCCTTGGCCTATACCCAAAGGACTTAAAATCAGCATATACAGTGATGCAGCCACATCAATGTTTATAGCAGCTCAATTCACAATAGCTAGATTGTGGAACCAACCTAGATACCCTTCAACAGATGAATGGGTAAAGAAACTGTGGTATATATACACAATGGAATATTACTCAGTCATAAAGAAGAATAAAATTATGGTATTTGCAGATAAATGGATGGAGCTGGAGAATATCATACTAAGTGAAATAAGCCAATCCCAAAAAAAACAAAGGCAGAATGAGTTCTTTACCCATTCATCCGGCCATGAGCCAAGAATCTTTCCTTTACTCAGCCCTTCCACCTTGACATCTGTCCTCACCGTAGTCCCAGAGCAACGGAGTCCACCAACCATAGATTGAACTTCTGAAACTGTGGGCCCAAAGTAAAATTTTCCTCCTCTTAAGTTGTTCTTGTCAGGCATTTTGGTCAAGGTGATAAAAAGTTGATTAACACACAATTATTAACTTCTGAACTTGCCTCCTATACCTTAATTTATAGGAATTTGGAAATGGGTACAGTATCAAGTTATGTTGATTTACAGAAGTAGTTTAGCATAATGAGAAGAATAGAAAGCCATTATGGAGATAGGGCCTGTAAATGGCATTTTGTTTTAAAGAGTCCCTTGCAGTGGATAGGAGATAAGGCAAAGTGTAAAGGTTTTCTGTCTTTCTGATCTCACTGTTAATTCCAGTTGAATAGTGACCCTTTTAAAGAGTAATTTAATATGATATCTCAACAGTTGTTTCTCAGTTGCTCATGGACGGCCATGAAGGAAACAAGACATACAAATGTTTCCAAAGAGATGTAGGAGTGGGGGTCATACACAGAGACATGTTATCAAATGCTGTAAAATGGTTAAAACCACGTTAGTAATAGCAAAAGTAGCAGCGCCAAGAACATAACTTTGGAAAAAACAACTTTCAAATTCTGCAGGGGAAATAAAGAATTTTATGAAGGTAACAAAAAATAACAAGAAAACCAAGAAAGAGCACTACCAAAGAAGAAGAAAAAAATTTCAAGCAAAAAGAATTAGCTTATATTGTCACAGACTGAGGAAAACTCACGTAGGATAGATAATGAGATATTTATTAGGTTTGCAAGTTCTTCTTTTTATCAATTTGACTTTTGGAAAATATTTTTTGCCAGGAATATTTCAATTGTATTCATCTTTATGTAATTCTAAGTTTTGTGTTATATGAAAGCTGTCACAAACAACAAACAATAAAATTTCATTTATATGTCATTTTATATATGAAATAATATATTACATATTATGTATTATATATGTGAATATAATATAGATATTCTCTCTCTCATGAAATTTAACTTTGGTGTAATGTATAAGGTACCTACATAATTATTTTTAGAGATGGATACCCAATAACCTATTGTCATCTTTTCCCACTGACTTAAAACATTTTCTTTATCATTGAACTATTTATTTATAATCTAGTACAACAATATTTTAATTATTATGACTTTATAACAGATTTAAAAATTTGGCAGGAAAATTGTCTTTTTTCATATTTTTCACGATTATTTTTGGTTATTTAGTTTCTGTACTAAAATCCATTTTTTTTTCTGAAGAAAGAAATTGAAGAAGACACAAGAAGATGGAAAGACTCCCATCTTCATATATACACATAATTAACATTGCTAAAATGACCATATTACCAAAATCAATATACAGATTCAATGCATTCCCCATCAAAATACCAATGATATTCTTCACAGAACTAGAAAAAAAAAATTCCTAAATTCATTTGGAAGAACAAAACACCCAGAATAGCCAAAGCACTTCTAAGCCAAAAAAGCAATGCTTGAGGCATCACAATACTTGACTTTAAATTATACTATAGAGTTATAGTAACAAAAACTGCATGGTACTGGCATAAATTACAGATACTTAGACCAATGGAATTGAATAGAAGACTCAGAGACAAACCCACACAGACATGTCATCTGACCCTTGACAAAGGTACCAAACATACACTGAAGAAAAAACAGTTTTTTTTAAAACAAATGGTGCTGGGAGAAATGATATCCATATGTAGAAAAATGGGACTTAATACTTATCTCTCACCCTGCACAAAAGTCAACCCCAAATGGATCAATAACATACTAAGTAAAGCAGAAACTATGCAACTCCTAGAAGAAAATGTAGGGTCAACACTCCAACATGTAGGCACAGGTAAGGACTCTCTTGCTAGGACTCCTAAAGTTCAAATAATGAGATCAAAAATTAACAAATGGGATGACATCAAATTAAAAACCTTTGCACAGCAAAGGAAACAAGTAAGTAAAAGAGAGAAAAAAATCTTTACTAGCTACTCTTCTTCCAGAGGATTAATACTCAGAATATATAAAGAACTCAAAAAATTTAACACAACTCCCCCAAAACCCAATTAAAAAAGGAACAAATACATTAAACAGACACTTCTCAAAAGAAGAAATACAAATGGCCAACAAATATATGAAAAAAGATGTTCAGCATCATTAGCAATTAGGGAAATGCAAACTGAAACTACAGAGATTTCATCTCACTCTATTTAGAATGGCAACTTTCAAGGATGCCAACAATCATCTGGAGCAGACACAGGGCAAAAGGAACACTTTTACACCATTGGTGGGATCCTACATTAGTACAACCCTATAGAAATCAGTGTGGAGTTTCCTCAAATGGCTAGACCTGGAAACACCATGTGACCCAGCTATACCACTCCTCAGTATTTATCCTAAGGAATAAAGTCAGCATACTAGAGTGATACATGCACACACATGTTTATACCAGCACAATAGCCAAATTATGGAACCCGCCTAGGTGGCCATCGGTGGATGAATGGATAAAGAAAATGTGGTATTTATATATAATGGAGTTTTATTCGGCCACAAAGAAAAATGCAATTATGTCATTTACAGAAAAATGGATGGAGCTTGAGAACTTTATATTATGCAAAATATGTCCTGCTCAGAAAGTAAAGGTCGTATGTTTTCTCTCCTGTGGAAGCTAGAGAGGAAAAGGGAAAAGAAGGATGATGGGGAGGGGTCCCATGAAAATCGAAGGGAGATCAGGAGAGAAATGGGACCAAGGGGAGGAAAGAGTGGAAGCAAGAGGAAAATACTAGGGAATGATATTGACCAAATTATATTGCTATATCATGTGCATCTACAAATATGTAACAAAGAATCCCTCTATTATGCACAATTATAATGCACTAATCAAAAATGTAGAAAAAGATAAAATCAGCTTTTCTAGTTCCAAAAATCCTGTTGGAATTTTATTGGGTTTACCTTAAGTGCCTGAACTGCAGTATCTCAGGGAGTAATAGTTTTGACAAAACTCTGACTTGCCATTTGTCTTCTTCACAGACAATGCTAGAAACTGTTTGGAAAATCCGAATATATATCAAACCCTACTACAAACAGCCCCCTCTTCCAGTGTCTAGAGCTCCAGCTCTAAGGAAAAGTGCATGAACTAAGGTTACATGTGTAGGATTGATGTACAAATGGAAAAGGGAAAATATTTTCTGTGAAGAGAAATCAAACCCCAAAACCTCTTCATAGCTTGAAGATTGCCCAACATCTCAGGTACTGATTCACCAGGATAACGAGGTACCCCAAAATTTCATAGTCAGAATTAATGACCACAGGCTAAATAGAAAAAATTCAATAATCAAATCTCCCATCCACAGTCCTGTGGGTGGTGAAACAATGAATGAACATAAATAAAGGTGTCCCGATGGTGAAATCTTCGTGTTTCTAAGGTGCTGGTTCTACCATCTGCTCTTGCAGAGAAGACATTACCACTTTAATCTCCATTGATGATGGGTACTCTGGGCATGAGATTAAATTTAAATTAGGTTCTGAGGTGTTTCTCTTACTTGATACCCAGGAAATAGCAGGGATTGGCAGTTTATTTGTAAACCCTACTTGAAGTTTCTGGTTTGCTAGAAGTTCAGGAGTACTAAGCCCAGTCTGCTAAGTCCCAGAGAGGAGGCATCCTTTCCTACCTTCTCAAACTCATGAGGACAAAGCCCCACCAGGATCCAAAATATTCTCATCATTAGATATCTATACATTGGATGGCTAGCTAAGCCTGATTGCTTACTAAGATTGTTTATACCCATTTGTAAAGAGATCTGGATAACTCTCCCATATACAATAGGCTTTGTCCAAAGGGATTTTTTGGGTAGTTCTTGCTAGGCCCATTGTCTTTTTAGACTCACTAGAGAAACATGTTTGCTATTTCCATGATTTATCAGTTGTACCTATTAGAGAAGAATCATATATTTTGACATGTATAACCACTAAATTGCTAAGGCATTAAAAACACCCATTATAATGTGATATATATATTTGCAATGTAGATGCAGTGGTTTAGAGGTGAAAATTATCATCAGAAGTCAGACTGACTTCTGAGTCTGTCTGTGCATTAGAAATCTACCTCCATTGTTTACTAGTTATGATTTTGGTTACATTTTAAAAATTTTTTTGTACTGAGGACTGAACTCAGGGGTGCTTAACTACTGAACAACATCTCCAGCTCTGTTTTATACTTTATTTAGAGACAGGGTCTTACTAAGTTGCTTAGGGCCTTGCTAAGTTGCTGAGGCTGCGTCTGAACTCAAGATCCTCCTGCGTCAGCCTTCCAAGTCACTGGGACTACAGGCATGTGCCACCACACCCAGCCTACAACTCTCTCTCTCTCTTTTTTTTTTGGTACTGAGAATTGAACTCAGGGGCATTCAACCACTGAGCCACATCCCCAGCCCTGTTATGTATTTTATTAGAGACAGGGTCTCACTGAGTTGCTTAGTGCTTCACTTTTTCTGAGGCTGGCTTTGAACTTGCGATCCTGCTGCCTCAGCCTCCCAAGCCACTGGAATTACAGGCATGTGCCTGGCTCCAGCTTACAATTCTTAATCTTTCAGAGCATTAGGTTTCTTGGCTGCAAAAATAAACAACTATTGTTGCAATGAACAGAGAATGATTCTGATTAACTTAGAAGAAAAGGAATTAATTGGAAAGATATTGGGTTGCTTATGGAATCCTTAGAAACCATGAAGAGCCAGACAGGAATGAAGGACAGTCAAGAGTCTAGAACTATGGCCAAAATCTCAGCAGAGGAACAGCCTGGTTGGGGTGACACAGCTCTGCTGCTGGACACTGAGAACGGCCACTGGCAGTGCCATCGCTGGATACTGGATACTGCGGAAGGCACCACCATGCCTGCAGAATGCTGTTGGCAGGGCTGCCACTGAACACTTGGTGCCACCACCACTAGAATAAATCACAGCTCTCTGTACTTTCTGTTATTTGTTCCAGATGCAAAATCCCTTTGAAGGCCTCTGACTGTCTGAGCTTAGGTTATTTATCCTGTACCCAGAGATCAAGGATGAGAAGATTATTTGCTTTTTCTTACTTTTTATAAAGGGCAGGTACCTATTACCCAAACTCATATAAACATACGAAAAGGTTCAAATACCAACTTTAAAAAAAGAGTTCATTATTGAGGATAATGCCTTCCTTGCAAACCTATTTTTATGATTAGCATTAGGTCATAAAACAGCATCTGTAATTATCATCATTTTAAAATTATTTAAACATCCCTCTGCAACAGAGTCTGAACAGCACCCAATCTACAGATTGAGTCAAGGTAGATAAAGCCTTAAAAAATAATGACAGCATCTCAGTTTTCTCTAGAAAGAAGATAATGAAATTTGTATCCCCAATAGACAGTGTGGAGGGCTTCTTCCTCAGCACTGTGCTAGTCAACTTTTCATTGCTGTGACTAAAACACCTGACAAGAACAGCTTAGAGGAGGAGAAGTTTGTTTTGGACTCATGTTTTAAAGGTTCAGTCCATGCTCAAACCCATTGCTGTGGGTCTGAGGTGAGCTAGAACATCATGGGGGACAGGGTGCAGCAGAGGAAAGCTGCTTAGTTCATAGTAGTCAGGAAGGAGAGAGAGGGAGCGAGAGAGAGAGCGAGAGAGTGAGAGTGAGTGAGAGAGAGAGAGAGAGAGAGAGAGAGAGAGAGAGAAGCCAGGGACAAGATATAATCTCCAAGGCCAGGCCCCCAGTGACTTACTTCTTCCAGCCACGCCCCACCTGCCTAAAGTCCCCACCCAACCAGCAGTCCATTCGAATTGTTAATCCATCAAGTAGATTGATTCACTGATGAAGTTATAACTCTCATAATCTGATCATTTCACCTCTAAACACCCCAACATCGCCTGATGTGCCAGCTTTTGGGGGGGACACCTCACACCCAAAACAGTTCTTAAATACTATTAAGCCAGACGTGACAACCTTAGGTCTTCGAATGCTAGTCATCTTAGAACTTTCCACAGGCTTTTCAGACTGTTATCTTGATTCTTGGTCAGTTTTCAAACTGATATCTTAAACCAGAAAGGAGTGCTGAATTAGGGATGTGACTAATGGTTGTTCCCCTGTAACCCCCTGGCGTATTGAAGAGGTACTTTAAAGGGTAAGGGGATGGCATGGTGGAGAAGCAGTGTCCTCAGTCTGAGAGGTGAGCAAAGGCGTGACATGCTGACTGAATGATTCAGAAGACAATGTGGCAACAAATCAGAGAGCTGGCATGCCTCTCTCCTATTTAGTGTGTCATCTGTGCTCCAAGAAAGGCTGAGGCTCCTCAAAGAGGCCAGCTGGAGTGGCCTTCCATTTGTCCTCCAGCTCCCCTTCCACCTTCTTCACCGGCCTTGCACCTTTGGAAACTGACCTCTACCAATGGCCTTCCTTGGCCTCGAGTTTTCTGCTCAGTTGACCAATGGAAAGAAATCTGCTGGAAATCAAAGGCATCGCTGTGGGCCGAAGTCCTCAACCAAAGGGATTGAGGACTTACATTAGAAAGCTCTGTCTACACAGTCACCTCTGCCTCCAGATTCCAGTAACCATCTTTTCTGCCCCTTCAACTCAAAGGTCTAAAGATAGCAAAGATCATCCGTTAGTGGCTTGCAGGTTCTACGTCAGTTGTCAGTCGTGTGGCTTCTCCACACATGTGCCTTTTTACGTCTCCTCATTCTAGTTGAGTGGGCCAACTCTTTCCTTCTGGGACCCTCATAGCTCCCTAAGACATCTAGGGTGGAATTGATCCATCTTAGTGGGATCCTTTTTCTTTTGGAAGTTCCTGCTAACGCGTAATTAAATACTCCATTTTCACTTTAAGTCTGGCATGCATCTCCTTCTACGCTCTTCCCTTAGGTTATTTTATTCACTTTTATTGCTTCAGTTGCAATCCACACTCCCACGGTGTATCAGTGCTCTTAAAATGAAGCTCTCACTGAGACATGCACACCAGTCCTCCCCTCATTTGTCTGACATTTATTTATCCTGTAGGACTTGGCCACAGAGGCACTTCCTTACGGAAGCACTTCCTGGACCTTTAAATTAGGTAAGGTTCATTTTTTACGTAAGTTCTCACGACAGTATACCTCTCCAGAGTACAAAGTAGTTACTCATGTGGGCAAGTGGTTAATATTTACTCCTTCACCAGACATTAAGACCCATTGCTTTATCATGTTTGTTATTAAATGCACAGCATAAGGTAGGGGTGCCTTCATTCAATGGACAACATTTTCACTTAAAGTCCCCTTGTAAGTGATATTGGCCACCTAAGACATGAATACACTTATAGTCTCTACTGTAATATTTTTGGAGACTCTCCCCTTCCGCACCCTGCTAGTCCTAGTTTGCTGAGTTTATATTATGAAGGGCGTTGTATTTTATCAAATGCTTTTTAAAAATCTATTGATGGGATTAGCTGATTCATCTTTTTTTAGTCTGTTAATGTTATGGGTTTTATAACCCACATATAATACTTTTCCCACATGGAGTAAATGCCACTTGGTCGTGATATATAGGTGTTATGGTAAAAGCTCCTGCTAATGCAGGAATATTCAGAGGCGAAATGATTCGATTATGATAGCTGTGACCTAATCAGTCCATCCAAGTCTGGATAGACTGACTGGGTGGTGACTGTAGGCAGGTGGGGCATGGCTGGAGGAGGCGGTTCCCTGGGGTATGCCCTAGTAGGATACATCTTTCCTGCAGCTCCTTCCCTCTGCTCCCTGACTCTTCCAGGAGCTGAGCAGCTTTCTTCCACTGAGTCTTACTCCCATGATGAGCTGCTTCACCTCAGACCCAGTGCAATGGCATGGTCTACAGACTGAGAACTCCAAAACCATAAACCCCACAGAAACTTCTAAGTTGTTCTTGTCAGGTAATTTGGTCATAGCAACACAAAAACTGATTGAAATAATAGGTACTTAAATTAAAAAAAAAAAATTCCAGGACATCTTTTTGACTCTTCAAGTTTTCTGGAAACGGTAATAAATAGGAGAAAAATTCCATTACCAATAGTATTCAGTGAAACGTGTGAATCACAACAATGGAATGCCATCTTATTCTACTTAAATGTAAAACTTCAAAGATAATAAGTGTTGACAAGAGGGAGATGCATTCTCTTATGCATTGCTGTTGTTAAGTATGGTGTCATTTAGCAATTTAGCTGAATCTTTTATAACTTAAAATTTGCCAACCCTTTAATTCAGTAGTTCCAATTGGCAGTGTTTTCCTCAGAGAAATTTTTTTAGAAAAACAGAAATAAAATGTTGATAGAAATTTGCATTGTAGCATGTTTGTAATAGCATAGAATTGAAAGTGATTTTTATTCATTGAAGGCATCCCAAATGCCCATCCATAGGACATAATTAAATATACCATCATCCATTCATGACTTAGAAGGCTATGTATACAATAGAAATAATATAGTAGTGCATATACATGTGTAATATTGCAAAGTCTCTGCTACGGTTTGAAAATGGCTTGTTTACTGTAACTCATGTAGGTATTTAATCCCAAAGTCATATGTTAATAGCATTAAGAAAGGAAAAATCTAATCTGACTGGTATTTAGAGGTGATACTTTTAGGAAATTATTAGGATTAAGTAAGTTCATCAGGGTGGAAGCCCCATGATTGGACCATGGTGGCTTCGTGGGAAGAGAAAAAGACCACACATAGAAATGGGCATGCATGCTCCCTGTTTCTTGCTGGGCAATGCCATGTGCCACCTTGAGGATCTGTCAGCAAGAATACCATCATCAGAACTGACCCAATGCCAGTGCCATACCTTGATCTTCCAAAATTATGAGTTAAATAAATCTTTATAAAGTTAAATAAACTCTTTATAAAGTAAACTGCCTCAGGTATTTCAGTACATTAATGAAAACTAATATAATCTCTAAGACATATTGTTCTGTAGAAAAGGAAATTCACAAAGTAGTAGTATGTTATGGTATCCTTGGAAGTGTGCCTTCAGGTGTGACTTCATGAGAACTTATTGCTTATTACAAGGAGTGTAATTAGCTGAGTCCCCATCTGGCAGAGTTCACACCAAAACTACACTCTCCCTGGGCTTCTCCCTTAGAACCCCACCATTTCTGCCCAGTTAAGAACTCTCCTAACAGGTAATCCGTGCTCAGTGATTCCCCAAGGGCCTGGATGAGATTTTCTTAGAGCTGTACTGATGTCTAAGTCTCTCCTTGCTCGGTCTGATTCTTTCTTTTCCTTTTTATTTCACAGGGGTCATACTGGTTTTGCAATCTGAATTTTCTTACCTCCTACATAAACTCCCTTTTCCCTTTTTTCTTCAAAAGTGCTTCCCCTGAAAAATCTCTAGCATATTTAATTTTACCTTAGCATCTACTTTTCTGCAGATGCAAGATACCATTTATAAAAGTCTTGCTACTGAACAACACTATCTATTTCTTTATGTACCAATATATGTGTATAAATACTGATGAAAACATCTGGAAGGATACCTGACATACTTAAAACCCTGATTATCTCTAGGTAGAAAATGTAGATTGGGTAACAGTGTGGTAATCTGAGGAAAAACAAGTTACTTATTCATAAAAACGGTTGTATAAGAATACATTGCTTCTGGAAGGTTAAATAATATAATAACAAAAATAAGCAATTGCTGCCACAGGAAAGGGGAACTGAGCCTGGGGCAGTGGGAGATGAGTTTTTCACGATATGCTTTTATGTTGTTTACTATTTTTCTTTTTATATCATGTACATGAATTAATTTTAGATCACTTTTTAAAGTGGAGGAAGAAAGCCACAGCATGTCCATCATCACTGTATTTGCCTGCATTCATTAATGCTGGTTCGTCACCCTCTTCCCAAGATTGTGTTGGACCCAAAGAGCCAATGTATCTAATTCTCATACCTGGGGGAGCAGGAGGAGCTGTGGTCTCGTGCAATCTATCACAAGTCTGAGAAGATCATTCTTTTCCATTCGTTAGGGTAGTTTGGGAACTGCACCATGAGCAGATTGTTGAATATTATAATAAGCACAGATTGTAAAGGATAAGGCACACAGATTCAGGTGAGCCTTCCTATATCACATTAAGGACATCTGCATATGTTTTTATATAATGTCAAGTCACCAAAGGTTTTTGAGCAGGAAGGGCTGTCTGAAAAGAGATTAGAGGATAATAAGACACAGACAGGGAGAAGACACAGGATGCTATGACTGTCAATCAGAGAAGATGAATGTTTGGGGAATTGGTTGGGAATAGCACGATACTATGTGAACAAAAAGAGGGGAAGAATTCAAGGACTGTTTAGTTGGCAAATCTGAATGAATTGAATGTGAAGGGCGGGATGAGAGATGGAGAGGGGTCAGTGTTAAATAGACCCACTGTTGTGCAGGAGAGGTGGTGGGCTGAAATCAGAAGATCAGAAAGTCTGTACCTCAGGGAATACAGTGATGGTTGCCATAGGCATCTGGTATTGTCCTTGTACCACTGTCTTAAAAGGGATTCTGGAGGGATTTTCTTTCCCTTGTTCCTCCAGCCCTCCACTTGCATTACTGGCCTAAGTGGATACTGACCAGCTGGCCGTGTCCATCATTACAGCCAAGACTGAGAATTCCTGATTATACTTAGAGCCCGTGGTGCTGCTGACACAAACAGTCATTAGCGGACAACCCTACTGTAACAAACTATGCTTTAAAATGTAAACTGTGGGGCATTTTCCTTGCGTTGTCCAGAAGGAAACTTCTCCTGCTTGAGCCAGGATTAACCATGAGAGAGCTCGTCAACATTCCACTGGTACAAATTCTCACTCTGGTTGCCTTCAGCGGGACTGAGAAACTTCCAAAAGGTTGGTTTGAGCGATCTTGTCCTCTTCTTGCTTTGTCACAGTCCTAAAGTGTGTGTGTGCGCGTTCACGGATTCATGGTATGATGGGCTTGACTTTTACTTGGTGATGTCGGGATAAAATGTATAGAGAAAGAGGAAACTAGATACATAAGCCATTGGTGGATGGTCTCCTCTCAGCTGATATTCCCCTCCTAAGTTCTGCAATAAAAAGTTTAGCCATGCAGTGAATGCAGAGTTCTTCCTCTGAGGGGCAATGTTGGCAGACAGACGGGAAGCTATCAGGGTCTGTTTTGTTTATGTTTGTTAAACTTCAGGGTGGTCTAAATGGATGACAAAAACCATTTCATACCAGGTTTGCCAGGAATATAATCCAGCCAGCTTCTGGGTATCCAAAGTGTTTTCCTTTGAACAAAAATCATCTGCATTTTCAATTTATGTTCACTAAATTCTTAATATGTTGTTGCTAAAAATCAGAAATAAAGATGCACACAAAGTACCTGTGTAATGATAGCCTGAGGACAATGGGGTTTCGATACCTTTGAGGCTGGAGTCATGATTTGGCTTGGCAAGAGCCCACAAAAGTTTTTTTCAGAGCCTTTGGAATGTACCGGAAATAACACCACCTCAGGGGAAAGGAAAGCAACTTAAGAAACTGACAAACACCTGTTTCAGTAGCAAGAATGTACACAGCGATATGATTTCTGGCCAGTGTATTATGAAACTGACACTAGTGTATTTCAAATCAGGAAGACTAGAAAATACGTGATTTGCCAAGTGACTAAGGGCTGCATTGAAAACTTAAAAAAAAAAGAGAGAGAGAGAAAGAAAGCAGACTTAGTGGCATCGAAGAGTTTTCAAGCTAAATGTTTCACAATGAATGAAAAGAATTTTGTGTTTTAGCTGAAAAAGTTTGTGTTGTGTAGATAAATGAAGGTAGTATCTACATTAAGACCGGAAACCTACTTTTACATTTTTTGGTTCACCCAAATTTTGGAGCCCCTCCATCAAAGTCCACAAGCAAATAAGATACAGCTTTCTTCCAGGTCTGATTATATAGGTTTGCTTTGTTGTGTTGCTTCTCTTTTTCCATTTCACTTGATCAGAATGGTATCTTCAAACGCATTACAATGTTTAATTTTCCAATAAATACTTTAAGGCAGCAGATAAAAGAGAATCGAGACCTTTTCAAATATCTAATAATAGCCAGAAAGACTTAACATTGGCTTCAGATTATTTTAATACTTCCTCATCATACAACAGATGTCCGGAAAGGTAGCGCATAGATGCTGGGACTTATGGATTGCCATAAATCTTTTCTGTGCTACTCTGCACATACGGTTACAGAAAAGTGACATGACTAATTATTGGCATTTACTAAAATCTAGTCTTATAAAGATCAGTACAGTTGATTTTGATGATCCAAATCAGAATTCAGTACATAAAACAAAAAAATCCCAAACTTCTCTGTATGAATAACTCCTAATATATATTCCAAAAAGAAATGATTTCCATTTCTAAACTTTTCAGATAAAGTCTTAATTCAAATACAGACTTTTTCTGTTTCAAAAACTTCAAAGCACTACAGCATGGAGGTAACACTGTCCAACATCCTGGCTTTAAATAAAGTAATCATATAATCACAATTCCAAATTTATTTCTTATAGTGTATTAAACAAAAACAATATTTTGTTCTTACTCTGTTTAGTGCAAAATCTAAATTAGCATGGGTTTAACGTCAACTTTAGCCCAAAGCGTTATGTCCAGGAGATCAAATATTCATTTTAATATACACACTAGCTCTGAGACTAAGTGAAATCAAGAAAACACAGTCTTAAAACTTTTAAATGTTGAGGTACACAGAATATATTGAAAGAAAAGAACCAAATTAATGTGCTATATTTTAATACTATTAGAAGTTATGAAAATATTCCACCCAGATCATCTCATAGTTGTTTTCTGTATGCTTGGCAGAAGGTAACTTCAGAAAGTTATTTAGATGGTGTATTTTTCCCATATCTTTTATCATAATTGAAATGAAGGAATCAGCATAATAATGAATTATGAAATAAATGGACAAATTTAATAGTGTAAGAGTATTTAGAGGATTCTTTTCTAACTCTGCACATAATTTCCTCAACAAATTTAATACTCATCACATACAGACAATAGTTTATTGTTTTAGTTTGAATGGAGACTTCTAATGTTGAAACACAAGGACACCGTCTTTCTCCATCACATTTAATGATGAGCTTAATTTCATTACCTCAAATAGGAGAATGGCTGTATATGAAAGTAGGCAACATTTTGTTGAATACGTGCCTCAACCACATACCTCAATGACACTTAATGCTTTATTGAGGGGTATTAAGCATATGGCAGGATATTAAATTCTGAGGGAGTACAGGAATTCACGTAAACAACTCTGGATTTGTTTCATGTGCATGAAAACCTCCTATCAAAACCCCACTTTCAATATAACCTCATTTGCTACCATACCTAGAAACTTTTGAGTCTCAGTGATTTATATTTTTAGCTATGTGTTTGAGTAAACTCCTCTTTTAAGTTATATCCATACAGGGATAGGATTCACAGATTCAACATATGACTAAGTCAGTATGGACACAGCTGTCATTGAAATCCAGGACATCAAGTCCCGGATGAATGCTTTATATTGACCTGCATGGCAAGAGTTACTCATTGCATGTTTAGGGAAACACAGTTGCTTCAAATATTATTGACCTTAAAGAACAGAAAGAAAGAGCAAAATGTCAAGATTTCTTTAAATCTCTATCTTTTTGCCCAAGGTGAAGTTGGGCTTGGGGTCTTTGGGGTAGACTGACAGTGAGGGGTGGGAGGGGACCTGAGGGCAGTAGTCCATTCAGGAAGATGACAGAAGGATTACCCAGGTCGTGCAGAGGACCCAGCTGGGGTTGAGGGAGTAGCTCTGCAGTGGCCCTGACCTGAACAGTTGTTTTGCTTTATCCAGCAGTGCATATGAACATAGGGGTAGCAAGGACAGATGGCGGATTAATTCATGACTGGTGCTTTCCAGGGTCACTGCAGCTAAAGAACTAGCGGGTAAAGGAGTTTGGGTGATATGACAAAATACCATGGGATAGAGGTCGGATAATGGGATAGAGGTCGGATAATGAAAAAGAGAAACAAGGACACTTGACGCTTGGAAGAGAACCTTGAGGTCAAGTTTCCTCTTCCTCGTCCCCAACATCTTTCTGGGGCCTCTGGGGAAAGTACAGTCTCTGTAAGTCTCCATTTCCTCATCAAATGAAGAAGTGCCTAACACAATCCAGTATTATGCTAAGGACTGGCAATGATTGGTGTAATGATCACCCCTGGATAATACCCAGGCATGTTTCACATGCGTCCTATGAGTCTGTGGCTTAACCCACAGGTGTGCCCCCAAGAGAGGCAATTTCAGAAATTCTAACAGGCTGAGCAGAACTGCCTGTGCCAAAGCCACCCTTGAGGCAAGGACCAAGAGGTGTTGTCTTGCAAGGAATTAATGACACAGGACTGATAAGTGGTAATTGAGCATTATTATCAGTGACTCTTACAAGTGACAGTAAATCATAACAAAATATAGCTTATACTTTATAACATCTTCAGTTAAATATGTCAGTCTCTAAGATATACCAAGTGAGTCAATGTTAAATATCCTCTTCAGAGAATTTGAAATTTCCCAATACCGAAGTGTTTTGTTATATTGAAGAAAAATGTTGCATTCATGATGTTAGAGAAGCATGAAAATTTTCCAAGTCTCTGCTCTGATTTTGCTAAAACAGAAAGAGGAAAGTGCACCTGACTTCTTTGTACACCTAGTCATTCAGTCATGTGAATCAGCAGCTTTTCAATAATCAGAAGTTGGTAGGTCTATGGCCACATCCTAGAGCCCATGAAATACCAAGGGAAGGGAATATATGGTCCTACTTGTCAGGCAGCTAGTATTCAAGTTAAGTGCTCTTTGGGTCCAGAAAAGTGTTGTGTTTGTTTTCATGTATTTGTTATTCATGTCGTTCTTGGGGTGTGAGAAGAAATAGTGCCCTAGTTTAAACAGGCTCTGGCTGAGATGAAAGCTGGATAGTAGAACGAAAGCAAACAAGAGACGATCTGCTGAACCAACAAATATCACTACATACAAGGATGTGAGGGTGTCACTAAGAATTTGAAAACACATTTGGATGATTTTGGAATATGGGTAAAGTGGACTTAATCAATTATATTCCGCCTATAGAAACTGATGCTAATGTAAGTTTTCCTTTTTCTTCTGTGTGTAACCAGGACTGAAGACCAAGTGTATCTGTTTGTTTGTTTGTTTGTTTGTTTTAAGTATTTCTTTTTAAAATTTTTTTGTTGTTCTCAATGAACCTTTATTTTACTTATTTATTCGTGGTGCTGAGGATCAAACCCAGTACCTCACACATGCTAATCAAATGCTCTATCACTGAGCCACAACCCCAGGCCCAACACAGAGATAGGAACTTTCAATCAACCTTAAACCAGAAATTCAGACCTATCATTTCCTACTTTTGTAATGTTTAGACACATTATTTAACTATTCTCAACTCCCCTGCCTCATCTGCAAGTGGGAATATTATTAGCATCTACCTTTATGTTTGTAGTGATAAATAAAGGAAATAATGAATATAATGCAGGGCACACAGTAGGTTCTTAACCTATATAGACACTAATATTACTAGTCAAACTCATGTAAGACTGTCATGTCACTGAGTGCATTAATATAATGAAATTCTCAGTAATGGCTCAAGTATCTCTCCATATCAAAGATTTTCAAGACTTTATAAGACTTCTTAACTGATTTCAACAGAGTTTGTGTCATCTCATGGGAAAGATAATATTAATAATAAGATTATTACCTCTGTCACTTCCATTTCTGTTTATTGAGTGGAAGAAATTAATGAATAAAGTGCTTTGTATAAAAATAATATGTGGCATTTAAGATTTACTTTGAAAACACAAATCATGCAGCAAATGTAAAACAGAAAAAAGTCACTTATACCTCTGGGACTGTTAAGATAAATTTTTTCTATGTATTTTTTTTAAAGTGTGGTAATAATATTGGGTATACAATTCTGCCACCTGCCATGTTTACCTAGCACTAAAGCATAAGCATGTTTCAGATTACTAATACTCTTCAAAACATTACCTGCATTGACTGCATAATATCCTGTTTAAATGACCATGTGCTGGTATAGATTTAATATCCCCCTTCCTAAGAAAAAATAGGCTGGATTTTTTGCACTTGATTTCTGTAGTGTAAATACTCCAAGCCACAGCCAATTTTAAATGACCAACAAATACTGAAGATGGGGTTGGACAAAGCATGTGTGGTGCTATCCTTTACATACTATTTCTACCAAACAGGTATGTGGCATGACAACATCCTCAAGAGCGTGGATAATGGCAAAATTGAGTTGAACAAGAAGTGATGGTGTTTAAGTATTATTACTTTTAATATAACATTTAATTACAAATTATAAAATTTAGTTTTTTACCGATGGCTATATTTAACAATTATCTCACAAAATTCCTGAAAAATTAACAATTGGCTCTTGCATGCCAGTATGAGCCAGCTCTTACAAACCACAGTGGGAAGACAAAATCAGGAGAACAGTGGGTTTCTGTTTCTAAATTGTAGAATAAAATAACATCGGTGCAGTGTTCCATGTGGACCAAGCACACTTTTAAATGCTTTTCATATATTTACTTATTTAGTCCTATGACAGGCCTATGTGGGCTTTATTATCATCTCCATCTACTGCTAAAGACACCAAGGTGAAGTGTGGGTTATTGTCTAGGTGGAACGGGGAAGTGGTGGAGCTGGGATCTGAATTCCAGCCCTGTGGTTGATTTCTTTTCAATGTCTGGTTGCTCAATGGTCTTGTTAAATAGTGAAAGCATCCAACATCATCAGATGAGCTTTGGATCCACCATTACCTATATCCCCCAGCTTAATATTTTTATTATTTTTGAACTCTCAAAATCTATGTGACAATATTATAATAATATTTTTCTTACATTTTTGTAAGGTTTTTTTTTTTTTTTTCTTGTGACTACCATGTAGTAGTTGTTTTAAAATAAGCCATTGGGCTTGATTTGGGTTTTAAAAATTTATTTAGGGTTTTATATCTTGTTTAACTTAAATCAACATGTGTTAGTCCAAAAGTTGACAGGGGAACTATATTTTGAATTTCTATATTTTGTATTTTCTGTAGCTTTTATGGAACTTGAGACTTAATTTTTTCTTCATAGTTTAAAAGAACTTGCCTGAAAACCTTTGGGGGTCCTCGTGGTTTTTACAGAAGTGTTCTTTGATAAAGTAATTTCTCTTATGTTCCTGGTGATGATTTCACAGCAGCATTTGTACGACTTTCTGATGTGTAGTTTCTCATTATAGGAGGTATTTTTAAAAAATTTTTTAGATTTTGATGGACCTTTATTTTATTCATTTATTATTCATTTATATTGGTGCTGAGAATCAAACCCAATGCCTCACACTGGGTAGGCAAACGCTGTACCATGGAGCCACAACCCTAGCCTCATAGAAGGTTTTTAATTACAATTCCAATTTCCTATTTTTTTTTTTTTTTAACCCAGGATAACCACTGAGCAATATCCCCAGTCCTTTTCATTTTTTCTTTTGAGATAGGGTCTTATTAAGTTGTTTAGGGCCTCACTAAGTTGCTGAGGCTGCCTTTGACCTTGAGTTTCTCCTGCCTCAGTCTCCAGAGTCACTTATTAGGGATTATAGGCACATGCCACAGTGCCCAACTTGTTTTTCTTTTTGATGTGAGAAATACTTAGAAAAATTTTGGTTTGAAAAGCCTTTATTGTTTGTAGTTAATTTTTTAACAAATTATTCATTAGAGGTTGGTTTTATTGAATTGTGGTCCAAGGATGTGATTTATATAATCTGTTATTGAAATCTATTAAATTTATAGTTTTCATAGGAATTTGAAAAAGAAAAGTTTCCTCTCTCTGTGCATATATAGTTCATAATTTTTGATCTACAAACAGAATGGTAATTTATGCATTTTACTATCTTCTTATTGTAAATATCTTCCAGATCTGTATTTGGTTTAGAAAATAGAGGCTGTATGAAACTGATTTGGGGAGCTAGATGAAACTGTCCTTTGTAACTTAGTAGGTTTTCAATACTTTCGAATGTTTTATCTATACTTCATTTAAAAATACATTTTCTCATTCTAGCATCATTTTATACATGAATATTATATCAGAGACATTAATTTTAATGTTTTTATCTTCTTTATTCTTACTACTATTTTTGTCTGATTTATTAGTTTCTGAAGGAGATGCATTGAACACTTACCAGGAAATTTCTCCATGTATTCTTGTGATTTTAGTTTTACTTTTGGCTTTATTTATTTTGAGTCTATACTTCTAAGTACTGAAGTTTCATGGATTTTGTATCTGCTTGATGCATTATTTCTTATAATTAGGCAGTATTTCTTTTGTTCCCTGTAAAAGCTTATCAACTTTAAAAAAATGAGATTAAAACTGCTGTATCACTGAGTTTGGGGTAATATTTGCTTTGTATTATTTTTTCTTCCTTTATTTTCAATACTTCTGTATTATTTTGTTTAGAAGTGTCTTTTCTGCTTTGGTGTCTCATCTCATAGGTCATTTTATACCATTGGAATTTACTGTGATTGCTGACGTATCTGAGCTTGTCTCTTCCATATTATGTTATGTCTTCCCTTAAACATCCCTTATTCTTAGTTTATTTAGTCTTGCTTTTCTTCCTGTCTTTGTTTATTCATTTGTTTTGTTTTTTTGTTTTTTGGTTGATTTTTTCTTTTAGCTGATCATGGTTTTCCTAGCCTTTCTGTTTCTCCTGCTGTTTTGGAAACTTGAATTTTTAATCTATTCTTTTAGTGGTTACAATGAAGTTGTAACATTTGCATTTAACCATGGATTTCTATCCCCATTTGTAGTTATTCAGTATTTCTGTCATGTTATTGCTTATGGCAAAAGGCTTAGCATGTTTTAACTATTCACTTACCTTCTTCTCTGAACATTCATCTTGTAATGCTGGTGTAGAATTAAATTCCATTCTTTTTAAACACAGAAATTAATGGTTTGCATTTTAATATAACATAACATATTAAAATTGTGATTCTGTTTTATCACCAAGTACTCTAACTGTTGTTTCTTCCAATGCCCACTTTTCTTTGGGGTTCAGGCTATTTCCTACTAAGTTTATTTGTTCTAGTAACAGATTTAACCATGAGAAGTAAACACTTAATATATGTATCTGTTTATAGGTGCCCTATTTAAGATGACTATACAATTCCAGGCTGGTAGTTATTTTTCTCAAGCCTGTAAAGATATTCTTTTTGTCTTTTGTCATAAATTGTTGCTGAATATGCTTGGGTTATCTTAATTGACATTCCTGTTAAAGTAACTGACTTTTCTTTCTAGTAGGGTTGAATTTTCCTTTTGTTAAAAATTTTGTATAGTTTTAATCTAATTTATCTGGTGATGAATTTGGTTTTTGTTAAAATCTATCTTGGCACTTGGTGGTACTTTCACCTTGAATATTTGTGGTTTATTTGCTTTCTTCAATTTTAAAAAATGATTAGCTATTCTTTCCTCTATATATAGTTTCTGGGTTATTCCCTTATCGATGCCTGTCAGTCCATCCTTTATATCATTCAACTCTTCTTAAGTAATGTTCATCTCTCTTCCTATATATTATATTCTGTATATGTTAACAGTTATTTTATTGGGAAGTTGGGGAAAGGGTGACTCTGAGGCTTATTCAGAGAAGGTCATTTTTACCTAAAAATTCTGATCTCCTTTTTCAACTATGCTCTTGAAATATTTTTCTTTATTCCTGTTGTAAGGGCCTCGGAAATACAGATTAATTCATTTAAACAGTACATCAGTAACTATACTAAACCTGGGATTTGAAAGAGGTCTAAGACACAGTCTCCAAGCTCAAGGTTTTGATAATTGATGTGGAACAACGACACAAGCATATTTTTAATAGAGTCTTTATGGCAAGTGCTGTAAGAGTGACATACAGGGTGACCCGAGGTGAAGGAAAAGGGCATCTGGTTCTGTCTAGCAAATCAGGAGACTGGAAGGAGATGATGCTGAAACTGCAACTTAAAGAACAACATTAGCAAGGGAGACATGAGCCAAGAAAACACTCCTGCCCACCATTTCTCCTCTCTTGCAGCAGATGAACTTGGCTTTGACTTCACTGGAAATGTAAAGTTTGTTCAAAGAGGGGATGTATCTTCCTTCTGTGGCCAAACAATGGGCCAGTCTGTTCTAGGCACATTGGTGAAAGTCCTAAGACTTTCACCAATTATCCCACCTCTAAATTATCCCACCTTGCATTTTAACTGAAGTCAAGGTATAATGTATTGTTTGAATGTTGGTGTTTTGGGAGCATAGGGGACATGAGTTATTCAGGAATAGCAGGCATAACTAATTATTATAGCTGATCATTTTATGTATCTGTCCTAACTCATCATCTACATGATGTAGGCCCTTACAAGGCAGAGCTTTATAATTTTTTTCTTATGGAATTTTAAAATTTACTTTTATTTTGATCAATACATAATATTTGTATATGTTTATGAGGTTCATTATGATGCTTTAGGTCATGTATATATGAGATAGCAATCATCTCAGGTAATTAGTGTATTGGCCACCTCAAATTTTTTATCAAATTTTTATCATTACTTTAGGGTGAATGCATTCAAATTCCTCTCTTCTAGCTATTTTGAGATACCTAATGTATTATTGTGAATTATTTTCATTCTGCTGCATCATGAACACCAGACTTATTCCTGCTAT
Organism: Sciurus vulgaris; assembly: GCF_902686455.1. Taxonomy (NCBI): domain Eukaryota; kingdom Metazoa; phylum Chordata; class Mammalia; order Rodentia; family Sciuridae; genus Sciurus; species Sciurus vulgaris. The sequence goes on from NC_136476.1 coordinate 67,654,265, forward strand.
CAAATAGCGTTGTACTCATTGATCAACCTCTTTCTTTCTCCTTTGCCCTTATTCTCCCCACTCTCTGGTAAATACTACTCTGCTCTCTGGGTCTATGGAATCAAAGTTTTTAGATTCTGCTTAAAAGAACAATAGTACACTGTTTGTCTTTCTGTGCTAGACTTATTTTACTTAATAGAATGATCTCTACATTCATTCATGTTGTTCCAAATGACAAGATTTCATGCCTTTCTCGGCTGAATAGTGCTCCATTGTGTAGATATACCACATTTATTTGCTTCTAATCCAATCCAGTGCCAACTCCTTGGAAAAGAATACATAAGTATGTGCTGGATGATAATAATGGCAACACAGCAGTGATTCTGATAATTATTTTAAATAAGAGTATGCCATGGGTAGAGTTCCAGGATCACCTAAGTCTAGGTTCTAGCACTTTCTTTTACATACCACCACAGCTGTTGAGGTGACCAGGGCTCCACATCCATCATTTTGATAGGATTCATAGGTTTCCAGTAGCATTAAAGAGGGGGCACCTTTTACCAATCTGTTCTTTTTCCTGTCTCATTTTTTAAATCCAGGTAACCTTCATTTTTTAGAAGGATGGAAAGAGAGAAGCACCATATGTATGGCCTCTCCTCTTGTTATCTAGCTTTATTAAGATATAATTCACACCATATACTTTGCCCACTGAAAGTGTACAATTCAGAGTTGTGCATTCACCACCATTAGTCAATTTTAGAACACTTTCATTATCTCCCTTTTCCACCGAGTTCTAGACAACCAACCATAAATATGTTTTCTGTCTCTGTAGGTTTGCCAATTCTAGACATTTTATATAATTGGAAACATAGTATGGGGTCCTTGGCCCTTTGCAACTTGCTTCTTTCACTTAGTTCATTGTTTCCAAGGTTCCTACACGTTATAGAATATAATGATGTTTTATTTTTTATTTATTTATTTTGCAGTCCTAGGGATTGAAACCAGAGTTGCTCCACGACTGAGCTCCATCCCCAGTCCTTTTTATTTTGAGACAGGGTCTTACTAAGTTGCTGAAACTGGCCTCAAACTTGCAGTCCTCCTGCCTCAGTCTCTCAGCTGGGATTACAGTTGTGAAAACCTATATCCAGTGGGTCATTTATTTTTATTGTCAAATAATATTATTTTGTATAGATATGTGTCCTTTTGTTTACTCGTTCATCTGTCTGTGGACACTTGAGTTGCTTCCATCTTTTTGTTATTGTCAGTTTGAACACGGGTGTACAAATATCAATTGAGTCACAACTTTCAAATCATATAATTTCATTCTTTTTGAGGCACCACCATACTCTTTTCCACAGTGACTGCACAGTTTTAATTTTTACTAGCATTGCACAGGGATCCAATCTCCACAACCTTGTCAACATTTATTATCTTTCTTTCTGATTCTAGCCATCCTAGTGAATGTGAAGTGGGATCTTGTGGTTTTTTAATTTTTTAAAATTTTTTAGATGTCGATAGACCTTTATTTTAGTCATTTATTTATATGCAGTGCTGAGAATCGAACCCAGTGGCTCACGTGCTAGGCAAGGGCTCTACCACTGAGCCACAACTCCAGCCCCTCTTGTGGTTTTGATATGCATTTCTTTCATGGTTAATTCTCACCTTCTCATTGAACATTTGTATCCTTTCTTTGGAGAAATGTACATTTTTTACTTGGGTCATTTGTCCTTTTATTGTTGAGTCTCTTTCTATTCCACTCATATGCAGTTATGTATTCTCTATAAAGCTAAGGAAACTTAAACTTCAGAGCTCCTCCTAAGACCCTCCATAGATCCAGCAATGGGAGCAATGTATCTTTATAAAATTTGGGGAAAATTTTTTTTCTTTAAGATTGCCATTCTTTTCTACTATGACTTCTTTTCAGACTCACTTCTGTTCCTGTTGATTGGTTTTGGAGCAGCCACAGAATTTTTTTCATGATTTTAGATTTTTGGGCTCCACAAAATCAGCGTCTACTTCTATTCATATATAAAATAAATTCTAAGCCCTCCTTTCTGGAAAGGCTTCTTTTGATTCCCAAATGCCTATTTTGGAAGTAGAACAATGATCTCTACATAAAGTCTTTCCTTTTGGCACATTTCTGCTCTGGGGAAATATAATTCTCATTCAGGTATGCAATGGTTTCTGACCACTTACGGAATGGGTAGTAAACAACATTCTAGAAAGTTCTTCTTTGATTTCTCCTCTGCTTTAGCTCCTGTCATCACCACTCCTCTTGAAACTGTGGATGCATTAGTTGAAGAAGTGGCTACTTTCATGTGTGCAGTGGAATCCTATCCCCAGCCTGAGATTTCCTGGACCAGAAATAAAATTCTCATCAAGTAAGTATTCTGTCTTATTCTGGTAAGCATGTCTGCTGCTACCTTGTAGTTTCTCTTTCACATAAATACAACCACAGCTCCTGGCAGTACTAAAGTTCACCTTCTGGAATATGCACAGTGCAAATTGCCTGATTTAAAAAATGTGAGATCTGCAGTTCAGTGAGTTTAAGAACATTTTCTCAAAGAAAAACAGTGGTTTACTGACCTAGGGAGGTCAGGGAAGCCCCTGGATTATAACCTAGAAGGTTCACAGTAATTGGGAAACACCAATATATCCTAAGTCTGGAGCACATATTCCATGACCTGCTGAGTCGTTAATGGGGGCAAGTCTCAAAAAAATCTATTCTTCTAATACTTCAGTGAAAGGAAGCCTATTCTTTTCAGTTAGAGGTACTCCCCATGCATAGTAAGGCAGACTCAAACAGATAAAATTCTCATTTGGCAGGTAAAAGTTTTGCTGTCCTTTCTTTATTATAGTAATTATTTAACAACAACAAAAAAAAGTTCTTTTAAAATATGTCTAACAAAGTGAACCCCAAGCTTTGTAGCAGGTTCTGTAGCTTGCATTAAGGTCAATTTTTTTTAAAACCATTTGGACTAGTAGGACAAAAATACCAGGGAGTGGTTGACTTATAAACAACAAATTTATTTCTCACATTTCTGGAGGCTCTGAGTCCCAATTCAAGGAGCCAGCAGATTCTGTGTCTGGTGAGGGCTTAATTCTTGGTTCAGAAATAGCCATTAAGTTTAGTTCTGTCCTCACCTGAGGGAAGCTGGGAGGGAGCTTCTGGGTATCTTTTAAAGGGACTTTAATGCCACTCATGAAGGTTCCACTCTGATGACCCATCTCCACCTTCCAAAGGCCCCACCTCCAAATACTACCACATTGAGGATTAGGTTTCAACAAATGCATATGGGAGGAACATAAACATTAATTCCATAGCAAGGGCTCATTCCAGTTTCATGAATTTAGATGAGAAAATGATATCTTTATTTTCTTTCTTTTCATTAACTTCTAACCGAAATTTAATGTTTCCTTCTATTATACTGTTCTAATGTGGAAACTTACCCTGCATTATAGCTGTTTAGGGACTCCCTTAGACAAGTCATCCCAGATGTTCTGGATTGAAAAGATTTACAGACAAAAATTAAAATACTTAAAATCATTTTTAATATCTTTTGCAATCTGAATAGGCTGAAAATTCCCCAAATCATCAAGTCCTGGTTCCTTTTTTGTTTAGAAGTTCTTCCTCAAATTTTCTTTTTTCTCCTAAATTTTACTGTAAATGGCCAAAGAAAGCTTGAACATATTCCCTGGTAATTTCCTGAATGAAATATCTGAAATCATTGTTTGCAAGTTTTGTCTTCATTTAGCCAAGCTCCACTGAATAATGAGGGTCCTCTCTCCTTCATTTTCCAGTACTGTGTTCTTCATTTCCATCTCAGCCTTCACCTATAGTGCTCTGACATCTGTATTTCCCACAGGTCCTTCATGGAGGTATCTTCTAAGATGATTTAGACTTCTTCCATGCCTCTCACTTCCTGAGTCCTCAGTAGCAAAGTCATTAACATGCATATTTCTATGGCAGTCTCTTCAAGAAATCTAGGCTCTTTCTAACAGGCTTCTCCCCATTCTTCCAGTTCTACCCATTCCCCAATTGTGAAGCCATGTCTCCATTTTTAGATATTTGTTGTAGCAGCACTTGCTTCCAGGTACCAAAATCTGTATTTATTTCCCATATTTGCTGTGACAAATTGCCTCCAACTTAGTGGCTTAAAACGATATGAGTTTATTACGGTTTAGTTCTGGAGGTCATGAGTGTGCCAAACATCTCACTGGGCTAAAATCAAAGTGTTGGAGAGCCGAGTTCCCTGCGGAGACTCCAGGGGAGAATCTGACTCCATGCCCTTTTTAGCTTCTAAAGGCCACCTGCACCTTTGGTCCCTTCCTTGATTTATAAAGCTAGTAATTGCATCACTCTGGTTTATGTCTCCATTGTCATGTTTCCTGTGACTCCTCTGCCTCCCTCCTCCATTTTTTAAGGACCCTTATCATTGCCTCTTGCACATGTGGAATGATCTAGAATATTCCATGTTAAGATTCTTATTCTTAACATGTGCAAAATTCCTCTGGTGATTGAGACAGGATTGTCATTCTGCTTACAATGTATATGTGGCATAAAGAGCACTTTATGTTTGTAAAAACAAACAAGCAAAACAACAATGGCAAAAAAGCCAAAAACTCACTCTTTTGTTGTTGTTGTTGATAGTAGGGATTGAACCCAGGGGCGTTCTACCCCGGAGTTACTTCTCCAGTCCTTTTTAAATTTGACACAAGGTCTTGCTAAGTTGCCAAGACTGACCTCAACTTGCTATCCTTCTGCCTGTGCCTCCAGGGTCACTGATACAGTGCACCCAGCTACAACTTGCTTTTATATTGATGGTTTCCCTCACATTTCTTTCCACTGCCCTCATCACCTTCTCAATGGACAGTTTGCATGCAATTAAATAGATAATATATATAATTTTTTTTTTTCAAATTGAAAGTGTAGTGGTCAGTGGGCTGCCTGGCGGGCAGATATGGCACCACAGGTCTGAAGCTGCTGACGTTGTGCTCTGCCCACGTGAACTGGCCAGGTGTCCACTTGCCTCAGCAGGTGGCAGGCGGGCGCTGGTTTTGCCCTGTAGTCTGGCTCTGGCTTTGGGCTGCCTAAGACCAGCAAGCCCTACGACCTTGTGGGGCTCCTTCCTGGGCGGTCGGGTGCAGGACACGCCTGCGGGGAAAGGCAAGGAGGCATGACAGCACCCCAGCTGTCAGTCTGCCATCCTAGCCAGCCATTGGTCCACCTGTCAGCCTGTGCTCAGCAGCCATTGGCTAAGCTGTAGCCCGCGAATTCTAACTGTTCAGCGATTGGCTAGCTCGTACTTAGCCCGGGAAATTCAGCTATTTAAGTGAAGCTCCCCGCCCTGTTCTCTCTCGCGTGCTTTCTCTCTCTTCAAGGCAGACACTGTTGTCTGCTGAATAAAATCTCTTGTGTGAGTTCCAGTCCGGAGTGGTTTGTCTGGGCGCCTTTTCACTTTTCAGAAAGTTTTTCTTACGTATTTCAAGTAACTAGAACTGTGCCTGCACTTGTTAATCCCTGAAATATTTGTTTAATGAAAGAATGAAAATTGAATTAACCGTTCGTTAGTCCTTCTGTAAATATTTGAGTCTGATCACCACACATGTGTAAGTTCATCTTCTAGCGACCTTTTCTCAGTAATTATGGGAGAAGACTTGTTATGATAAACCATCCTGAGTAAAAAAAAGTTTTACCTTGGTCTTCGCAGCAGCCATCAGCCAGTTTTAAAAGCCTGTTAATGCTTCATTACTGAAAAGATAAGAATATAATGTTATTTTTATGCACTGTGCCAACAGTAATCATTCTATTATTCAGAACTCCCTCATATTTCCTTTGGCCTTTTTTCAACATTCACAGTAAGTCACCCGTTTAATTAGTTCATCGAAGTCAAAAGAATCAGAGAGGGCACTGATCTGCCATTTCCCTGTGTGACCCGCAGGCTCTTTGACACGCGGTACAGCATCCGGGAGAACGGGCAGCTGCTCACCATCCTGAGCGTGGAGGACAGCGATGACGGCATCTACTGCTGCGTGGCCAACAATGGCGTGGGAGGCGCCGCCGAGAGCTGCGGGGCGCTGCAAGTCAAGATGAGTGAGTGGGGCAGACGCAAAAAAAAAAAAAAAAAAAAAAAAAAAAAAATTCCATTTATAACATCAACAAGAATAAAATATTTAAGAATACATTTAACAAAAAAAAAATGCAAAACTTATACTCTGAAAGTTGCAAAACATTGCTAAAATAATTAAGAGCTAAAAAATTGGAAAAATAGCCTATGTTTATGATTTGACAATCTCAGCCTTCTTTTTAACACTCTCAAATAATTTAATAAATGATGAATGGCTGAATGTATTTCCAGATGATCAGGGACAAAATAAGGATGTCTTCTCTCAGCACTCCTATAAAACATTACACTGTAGTTTCTAGTCAATGAAATACAACAAGAAAAAAAATACAAGATCGACAGGATATTAAGAGAGAAAGACAAGAGTGAATATTTTCTGATGATACGATTACTTACATACAAAATACAGAATAATCTACAGGAAAACTTCTAGAAATTATAAAGAGTAAGTTTGTGAGATACAAAATGCCTTCATATCTCTACACTAAACATTATAGACATTAAAAAGATATAATTTATTGTGATACCAAAATGAAATAAATAGGTATGCGTCAAGACAAATATGTATAAGCATTATACACTGAAAACTACAGAATATCGATGAAAGCGATCAAAGAACTCTTTTTAGTGGGGCAATATGCTACAGTTGTGCTTTAAGGTTGACTTGGTACCTTGGGAAACAGCTGGTGAACAGGACTGGAGGTTGGGTGATGAGACAAGTTCAGCCTGGGGATCTGTGCTTTCCACGCCTGTCACTCCTGCCACTCACCAGCACCCTGAAGCTGTGCTCTTAGTTCCCCCTTCCCTCCCCTTTCCTCCTGTCACGCAGATCTTCATTTCCCTCGCCACCCTGCCTGGGAACTGCCCCCCACGTTATTCCCTGCTTTGTCGAAACATAGTTCCATTACAACCAAACACCCTTTTTATCTCACCCCTTGTGGACATTTCTACTCTTCTGCCTTATTTCAAACTTGAGTTTCTTCCGAGTCACTTTCTGGTTAAATAGAGGATGCTGCATTTTCCCTACCTCCTGTCCACGGGGCTAGTGAGCACGATTAACAGCCTGTGTAAAATCTGCCCTCTCAGGAGGGCCTATGTCATCTGAACAGGCTCTTCTCTGACTATTCATCTTGCCGTCCACTCTAGACACCCTCCCCCATACTCTTGCCAGCATCCGAAAGGATTCTAACAGTCCTGGAAACAGGACCACTGGCCACTTCATCTTCACAATTCCTTGACCTTCACCAATCAGTGATGTTTGCCTTAACTCTTTATCAGCCTACCCAATCATGACCAACTGGAAATGGTCTCCTTTTAAAATCTCAAGCTTCAGTATGTTGCTCTCGGTTCATGGACATATCTTTGTCTAGCTTTGTGGGATTAAGGGGACATTTCCTACACTCGTGACCTGCCTCCAAGTAGAAGGCTCAAAGTGCCACTCTCTCTCCCTCTCAGATAACTAGAGTATCTAAGTCTTTTTTCATTCCTTTATTTCCACCATCCATTGGCACGTTCTGCTGCCCCAACTTCTCTGTTTTCTCTTGTCCTCGAGTCCTCTGTTCTCCCTTCCGTTGACCTCCATTGGCATTTTATTTTCATCCATACTTGGTTCTCCTGCCTGGTGCTGAAACATCCAAGCTTGCAAACTGTCCTCCTGTAGAATGCAACCTTGATCTTCTCTGACACCGCGCTAACAGGAAAATCATGCAAATGCATACTGCCACCATACAAACTGGTGGATCAAACTATGACCTTTTTTTATTAGGTTTCTGTGTTGCTTTTCATTACAATTTCTTCCCTTTTGTTGTTTTGCTGGAGGACATCAGTCGGTATTTTTTTCAGAGCATGAACCTGTAAGATTTTCCAAATCCTTGCATTGCTAACTCTTGATGATGATTTTATGGGGCATGGAGTCAGCTTTTAGTAGACAATTACTCATTCACATGACATCCTCTGTTGCAGATGAAAAGTCTTCTTAGTTCCTTACCAGTAAATCTGCTGTTTATCTTTCTTTAAAAACACTAGGCTTTTCCTTTTTATTTCTAGAGTTCATACACTTTGCAGATTGAAAAGAATATGTTTGGTGCTTATTTTCTTATTCCTACTCAGTTTTAGAAGGTACTTTTTGATCTGAAGATCAAAGGTTTTCAAAACGAGGTACATTTTTTCTGTTGTTTCTCTTTCTTTTTATTCTTTCTTTTATTCTCAAACTTGTAAAAATATCAGATCTCCTTTTCTAATTATTTATAACTCCAAATATTTCCCTCATATTTTCTTTTTTTATTTGTTTTTTTTTAGTTATACATGACAGTAGAATGTATTTTGGCAATTATACATACACAGAGCATAACTTATTCTATTTAGGCTCCCACTCTTGTGGTTGTACATGATGCAGAATTAGCCTGGTCGTGTATTCAAATACAAGGCTAGAAAAGTTATGTCCAATTAATTTTACTGTCCCCCCACCCTATTACTATTCCCCTCCCCCCACCCTTCCCTTGGTTTCTCTTTTTCTGATCCACTGGATTTCTATTATTTCCCTATCCAATCTCCCTTGTTTGGGGTTGGCATCCATAAATCAGAGAGAACATTCGGCCTTTGATTTTTTTGGGATTGGCTTATTTCACTTAGCATGATGTTCTCTGGTTTCATTTACTAGCAAATGCCATAATATCATTCTTCTTTATGGTTCAATAATATTCCATTGTGTATACATATCACATTTTCTTTATCTATTTATCTGTTGAAGGACACCTAGGTTGTTTCCATTGCTTGGCTATTATGAGTTGAGCTGCTGTAAACATTGATGTGGCTGTGTCACTGTAGTATGCTGATTTTAATTTCTTTGGGTGTAAGCCAAGGAGTAGGGTAACTGAGTCAAATGGTGGTTCCATTCCAAGTTTTCTGAGGAATCTCCATACTGCTTTCCATCATAGCTGCACCCATTTGCAGTCCCACCAGCAACATATGAGTGTACCTTTCTACCCACAAACTCACCAACATTTATGGTTACTTCTATTCTTTATAATTATAGCTTTCCTCTTGAAGATTTCTTACCTTTTCCTTCCATATCATAAATTTGGCTTTCAATATGACCATACTATTATTTCAAACTTCCATTTGGTATTTTGATCTTTAAAAACGTATTTTTTTTAATTTCTAAAAATTATTTTTCCTCTGATTGTCCTTTATTCATAGTAAGTTCTACTTGTACCATGTGACACCCACTGAGGCTTCTCTAGGATGTCATCCTACCTTGTTTAAAAATTAACATTTTCTTCTTTTCCTTGCTTTATTTTTATTTCCTCCGGGATAAGTTTTAATTTCATTTTGGTTCTTTTATGTTTCTGTTTTTCTCCAGTGTGTGTTGATTGGTTATTGTTTGAGTAAGTAAAATGGAGTCCTAGCTTAATCATAACAGGAGGCTGGTGGGGTATGGGTTTTGTGGATGAGCTGATTCAGTAATCACCAGGAGGAAGTAGGTGGGGATGTGCCCAGCCATTTTTTAGCTTGTAGAGAAAAAAAAAAAAAAAATCAGGTGAAGAAGTGGGATAGTCTCATTTGCTAAATAATGAAGACTTGACTCTGGGGAGGAGGCACATTTAAGTATTTCACTACTTTTTTCTTGAGTGCTTCCAATTATTTCTCTAGCACTGACGTTCTTGATCTTGGTCCTAAACTAAGTCCTCTTCTTTTATCTTTTCTTCCTTTTTTACTCTCTCCTCAGAAGAACTCACCCATTCATGTGGGTACATAAAAATAAGGCCATCTCAACTGTTAATTTTTTGGAATGCTTTTTTTTTCTTTTTTTCTTTTTTTTTCGGTGCTGGGGATTTGAACCCAAGGCCTTGTGCTTGAGAGGCAAGCAACCTACCAACTGAGCTATATCCCTAGCCCCTTTCATATTGTTTTGAAAGAGCTGCTTTTTGAGTCCACCAAGGCCCCCTGACCCCAACCTATTCCAGCTAATGCTGGATTGTTATAATGACAGCTTATGTTATTCAACTCTTTACTATCTTTTAAAGTCAGGGATACTATAGAAATTCCAGACCCCTAACATATTCATGAATTTGTGTTTTTCAAAAGTGGTTTTAATGAAACAGAAACAACCCAGTTTTTTTTTTTTTTTGGTTAATTAGAGCTTTATGGTTGTGCATAGTAGTTGGGTTCATCCTGAAAAGTCATACATGCATGGAAATCGATTTCAGTTTATGATCCCCCCCTTTTCCTCCTCTTTTCTTCTGCCCCCTTCCTCCTTCCTTTACTCTCCTTTCCCTCGTGTGTCAGTTTACACTTGATTGGCTATTTATGTAGTCTTATCCTTTCCTCCTTTTTTCCTCTATTTTACTCTAGTTTTCACATATGAAAGAAAATATTCAAGCCAAGTGTGGTGGTGCACGCCTGTAATCCCAGTGGCTTGGGAGGCTGAGGCAGGACGATTGTGAGTTCAAAGCCAGCCTCAGCAACTTAGTGAGGCTGCGCCTCTAAATAAAATATAAAAATGGTCTGGGGATGTGGTTCAATGGTTAAGTTCCCCTGGGTTCAATCCCCGGTACCAAAAAACAAAAAAAAAAATCATTCAACCTTTGCTTTCTGAGTTTGGCTTATTTCACTTAACATGATATTCTCCTTTTCCATCCATTTACCTGCAAATGCATAATTTTATTCTTTTTAAGACTGAGTAGAACTCCATTGTGTAGATATATATATATATACACATATATATACCATATATATATATATATATATACATACCACAATTTCTAAATCCATTCATCTATTGATGGGGATCAAGTTTGATTCCCTAATCTAGCTATTGTGAATTGTGCTGCTGTAAACACTGACGTGGCTGTGGTGCTGTAGTCTGCTGATTTTAGATCTTTGGGGAGAATACCTGGGAGTGTAACCCAAACTTTTTAAACTGATTTCTTTTTGATATTCACTAAGTTGTCTTAGCATTTGAGGAATTTTGCAATGCAGTATGCTTAAGATAATTCTTCAAAGGACTATGTAGAATTAAATGAAAAGTTAAAACTCTAAGTTCAATACAGTTATATTGCCTTTTTAATTTTTAACTTTTATTTCCCTATAGAACCCAAAATAACTCGTCCTCCCATAAATGTAAAAATAATAGAGGGATTAAAAGCAGTTCTACCATGTACTACAATGGGCAATCCCAAGCCATCTGTGTCCTGGATCAAGGGGGACAGTGCTCTCAGGGTAAGTGAATATTATGTACATAAAACATTTTAAAATACGACAATCCCTTGAATGCCCAGTGACATGCTTACAGACTCCTAGTATAAAAATGTTTCCATATACATTTTAACCAAACTTAAATATGTCTCTTCCTACTTACGCAAACTATAGGGCATTCCAGTCAGAACTGGCTTGGGAAAAAAGAGATGGAAACCAGTAATGTTAGGGATGGAAAGGAGGCAAAACCAAAGCAAATCTACAGTTGTCTTGGTCGGTTGGTTGAATCATTATTTTTTTTTTTGACATTGAATCTCTGAGAGAGGACAAATCAAAAAGCGAAACTAAAACCCGAGCTTGAGAATTGAGTTTCTGAGAGGAGGGAGAGAAGGGATGTTTGGAAGAAAAGAATTGAGCACTCTGGAGAGAAATTGGAGCAAGAAGACTCAAGATCAATAAATAAGCACCTTGACACATACCTCCTCAGCCAGGAAGACTGGTCAATTAAAAATCCATTATTTATATGTTTGTTTGTGCTGCTTTTGCATCTTAGCCCCACATTCACTAATATACTGCACCCGAAGGTCCCTTTCCACCTTCAAAGCACCGATGAGTGAGATCATAGACTGTTTGCCTCTTTCCATGCCTAGCACATTCCATGGGAAATACACAGGGGCCCATGTGTGTCACATAAATAAATAAACTATAAAACTGAAGCTTTGTTTGATTAAAGTAAAACAAATAATGCCAAATTTTAATGATATCTGTGTAATCCCCTGACTTTCCATGCGTTATAAATCTTGCTGCATTTCCTAAACAAGATGGGCTGTATCTGTGTTACTGAATTCAGGTCCCAAATGATAAGACAAATATGATATTTCAGCTCTGAAGAGTAATTTTCATATTATTTGTGGAAGTCTCCAATTTTTCAAAGGACACGTAGTCTCCTTAGGCTATCGTAGGGTGTATAGTAAATATAAAAGTTAAAGGCAACACTTTTATTTTTTTGGTGCTGCAGCTTAAACCCAGGGACTGTACATGCTAAGCACATACTCCACCACTGAGTCATGCCCCCAGCCCATAAAAGCAATGTTTTTAATCAAACAGCCAGGGTTATGACTTTTAGGAAGTCAAGAGAGCCCTCATATCCTTGTGAGATGATAGAAAACAAAAACAGTACTTCATGGAATCCTTGTGATAGTTGAGGTCATCTTGCACTACCTCGTTTAATATCATGTGTTCTACGTAATAAATGTCCTATAAAGGCTAATAGTGACGATGATGACTTGATGAGACAAGCAGATGTTTCCTTGGTCATGAATGTTCTCCAACTTATGTTCCTATCTCTGGTAGGAAAATTCACGTGTTGCAGTTCTTGAATCTGGGAGTTTAAGGATTCATAATGTGCAGAAGGAAGACGCAGGACAGTATCGATGTGTGGCAAAAAACAGCCTTGGGACCGCATATTCCAAACTGGTGAAGCTGGAAGTCGAGGGTAAGAAGCTGCAAGCTGTCCCTTCACAGTGTCGTCAGGGGGTCTTACGTTTTCCTGGGAAGGCTGTCCTAGGGCTTGAGAGAGAAGAGACTTGGGTAGTTCATTTTTCTATACTCCTTCAGGTATTGATCAGAGGTCAATACTGTAAGAACAGAAAATTAAAGGAAATTTTCACTAACATAAAAAGCTGTGTTCTGACAGGCACAGTAGCATATGCCTATAATCCCAGCAACGTGGGAGGCTGAGACAGGAGGCTCACAAGTTCAAAGTCAGCCTCAGCAACTTAGTGAGGTCCTAAACAGCTTAGTGAGACCCTATCTCAAAATAAGAAATAAAAAGATGTGGGGATGTAGCTTAGTCGCAAAGAGCCCCTGGTTTCAATTCCTAGTACAAAAAATAAAATAAAACCATGTTCCATCTATTCCCCTCAACCTCTGATAATTTTGGCTACTACTGACTAAATTCAGTATCATACCAAAACACCAGCATTTTAAAACTTATTCCTAGCTTGGAAAATTCTCCCTCATTGATAAGTCTGAAGACAATAATTTTAACTTTTTCAGCATATAGAATGCCTTTTTAGAAAAGATATAATGAGGAAAATAGTAATTTTTTTCGGATTGTATTCTGTCACAAAGGGATGACAAAAATAAAATATGACTCAAAAACAGATAACCAAAAATGATCCTAGTTCTGTGGATTATGGACTATGTTGTCAACATAAGTGATATGTTGTCAAAATATTTTTAATTAAATAATTCAATAACTCAGTGTGAAAAGGTTTCACTGAGAAATCAGAATCCAAATAGACCTTAGTGTTCTATTTGCTTGTCTGTTGGGTTCTTGACCTATAAAATTGGATCACATTTTGCTTAAAAGTAGGAAATCACCAGCACACCTGTACTAGGTGAGTAAACTGAGTACTGAACCCTTCCTGTCCCAAGCCACAGATTCAATATCTCTGGCTCTGGGTGTGTTGTTTTTAATGAAATCAAGTATTGGGGACGGGGGTTGTGGATCAGTGGCAGAGCGCTTGCCTCACGTGTGTGAGGCACTGAGTTCGATCCTCAGCACCACATAGAAATAAATGAATAAAATAAGGTCCATCAATAACTAAAAGCAAAGTAGAAAAAAGAAAGAAATCAAGTATTGTCAGTGTTTAGCAGAGTCTGGTCCTTTGTGTGCACTTGGTAAGTGTTGGCTATAGAAATTCCCACCTTTTTTTGTTTTTCTCTTAAACTGATAAAATGTTGGATTATCACAAGTTGGCTCAAGTTATCATTTGACAGAAAAAGCTATGATGGTTCCTCTTTGATTCCATCTGACTTTCCTTTGGCCAAAATCCATCCTTTCTGGCATCTTCTTCCCCTCACTCATGCAGTTTCTCCTGGCTCTTTTTAAAGTTGGTTTTATTTCCTGAGTGGATTTGTGCCCTTCCTCTAACGGCTTTAATGACCTCATTTCCCACATTCGCCTCTAATTGAGGCAGCATTTTAGTATGTCATTGCCCTGATAGTTCATAAAGTTTCCATTAACTCATTGTAGGAAAGAATGAAGTTGGTTCATACTAGAGGCTTTTGGAACATAAAAAGATACATTTTCAGCATAGTGACTTTAAGATCTTATGAATTATAGAAGATTAGTATGCAACAATTGATGTGATTATTTCAGTGAAAGCTAAATAAGAATATGAACACATTCAGACACATTGAATATGTACCTGGATTCAGTTTTTCCTTGAACTTCTTATGAAATACTGCAGAATGAATGCTATTCATTGACATGAAATTCTATGAAGAGTTTTCCTCATCAAGAAATCAAATATAAGCCCCCATACTCTAAAAACAATGCTAATTACTTAGATCACTATCTTCATAGGTATTTTTAAAAAACTGTTTTAACATTGGCCTAGAGAAAATCATCACCTATCTCAATTGGTTGGAATCCAACAGGTCTTGCTTTGACACTTTTTGAATTATGCCTATCAGTAAAACTAAACACTGCCTTCTTTCTTCCTAACATTTCAATGATAATGTTCATTGCTTTAACAGTTAATATATGCTAGAGATTTTATTAAAACTTGGCAGTACTGCTGGGCATGGTGGCTTGCACCTGTGATCCTAGTGATTCCAGAGGCTGAGGCAGGAGGATCTCAAGTTTGAGGTCAGTGACTGGAACTTAGTGAGATCTGGTTTATAAATAAATAAATAAGACTGGGGCTGCAGCTCAGTAGTAAGCAACAAACAACCCTGGTTCTATTCCCAGTACCAAAAACAAACAAACAAAAACAAACAATAAAAAACTTGCTAATACTGAGAGCTCATGTATTAGAAGTTCCTCTAAGAGCAGGTAAGATAATCATTTTAGCTCACACATCTGTTTCTACCTATTAAAAGAGCCAAATATGTGACATCTCAGCAAGGTTTCTGGAACCTAGTAAGGATTTAATAAATCACATCTACTCTAATTATAATTACTTTCAAAACATAAAGATTGCAGCAATTCCCTTTGGACTCTGGAAGTTCTGAAAGGTTGACTTCCACTTGAGGAAACAGTTGGCAGTCCTGCAAGATAGAACGCACACATGACCTATTTAGAGGAAGGGCCAGCAATAGAGAAATGACTGGAAGGACCCAAAAGTGCTTGGCAGGGGTGAGGGTCAAAGGTGAGTCTGGGCATTGATCAGTCAGGGCAGATGAACATATGCATGTGTCACATAGTAACTCAGCAAATAGCCTTGTGGTGGCTGCTCTGAATCAGAGGTTCACAATGCCATCTGATGCTGTGCTACACTTAGTGCAGATGGGCATAGCAGGAAAAGACAGGGCTTTGCCACTGAGAGCTCCTAACAAGGACAAACATGCCAGGCATGCTAACGCACTGTACCCGGTGTGTCGTAACAAACAAGAAAGAGGCACCTACCCCAGGGGAAGTAAAGCTCCCTTTCCAAATGACTCCCGGATCTCTGGGAGGGCAATGTAAAGGTATTCTACCCTTCTGTCTTATCTCAAGAAGATTCTAACTGTAACATACAGAGTCTTTCTGCAAGGATGAGCAGGGAGATGGCTAGCATTTTAAAATGTGCCATAGATGCTAAAAGCTTTACAAGGATTATTACATTTAATCATTGCTAACAGCCTGTGGGGAAGGTCCTCTATTATGTCATATTAGGAAAACCGGAAAGAGGAAAGGATGGCTAACCTACACCAGGCCACACAGAGGGTAGAGCCTAAGAAACCGAGCCACATTGAATGCTGTCTCTCCTGCTGGTGGACAGCATAGGCCTGTGTGACACTGTCAAGAGTTATCAGAATGGAAGGGAGGGAAGATGCTAGAATACCATGAATGAAGGAGAGAATGTGAACAGAGAGAGAGAAGAGAGAAAGAGAGAATGAAGAAAAGACTATGAGCAGAGAGAGAGAGAGGGGAGAGAAAGAGACAGAGAGAGAGAAGCTTTGACACATTTAGCAGAGAAAGGAAAGGAGTTTAAAAAGGGAGCAATTGTTTTAAAAATTCAGCAGTATTAGAATGTGAACGAGAAGGGAGATTTGAACACACAGTGAGAAGGTAATGTGTAGTCGAGACTGCACAGGGTGTGTTCAGGGACCCGGTGGGATGATCGACTTTGCACAGAGGGTGACCACATGTCCTGGTTTTCCCAGGACAGTTCTGGTTACACCTGTTGTTCTGGAATAATTATTAATAGAGTCCTTCTTTCACTTTCAAAACTATCTAGGCTTCCACGATAAATTATATGGTTACTTTTCTTGGAAAGGAAGAGAATGTTCTTCCCTGTAATAGAAAGAAAGGAAAGGGGAGTATTTTCCAGTATGAGTCAGGTCATAAATTGGGTGAATGGAATTTGAGAAAACTCTGGTCTCCTGGTCTTCATTTCCTTGAGGAGGTAGAAAGTAAGGTTATCCTCTGAAAATGCTTTTGTAAGGGGGCCCGGGTGGGGGAAAGGAGAGTGGAAAGGATTTAAAATAGCTGCCGGGAGGGATGACTCACAAGGGAAATCAGGACTGCCGAGCAGCGTCAAGGTTTCAGTGGAAAACGGGGCAGGGTCGAGCCTGTGGAGTGGTATCAACCTGCACATCGATGGGTCTCCCACCCACCATCGCTCAGCTCCACAGGTGAAGTTCAGAGAGAGTAGAAAGTTAAATTTAAGTGTGGGACATAAATGTGGGAGTTTTGCCAGGCAGGAAAATATTGCAGAAGAGATTGAAGAGATAAATCATGGAATCTTTATGTACCAACTAAGCCTAGCATTTAATATCAAATATACCAAGATTAAACACTATAGTTTCTGCAAACACCTAGAAATGCTGGGTTAGCCATTTTACTCACATGAATAAAAATGTAAATCTCCAAAAGCAGAAATGGATAAGACTTAAATCAAACTTTAAAATGCACACAGATTTGTCCCAATTTAATTTCTGTTAACTTGTCTAAAGAAAAATTTTTCACAATTATATATGCAAGACTATTTATTACAAAGCTGTTTAACACAGTAATAAATCAAAAAGAATTTAACTTTGTATCAGTAGGAGATTGTGTGATGAAATTCCATTCAGACATGAACAAGAATGAAATAAATCTGTAGGTAATATCTTCTAAAAATATCTACCATGTATGCGATGGGCATCTATTTCCCACCTCTGAGTATAGTTTTCCCCTCTATAAAAACAAAGATAAAAGCAGCACTTACATCTTGGGTCTCTGTACTTATTAGTCAGTATAGGCACATACAAAATACTATGTAATTGTTTGTGTTTTATTTACTTCATTTAATAAGTACTTGTATAGTGCTTACTATGTACATGGTACTCTTCCAAGTGCTTTAGAAATATTAATTCATTAGCAATATGCTGTGTTCATAAGTGAGAAGTAAGTTACAAGTGCAGTGTATGGTGGAGAGTAGAGTGCATGTATATCAAACCCAGCAGTCACTCTCTCTGCATATAGATCGCATGAGAGCTAACTTTTATTTTTACTTTTCGCATAGCCCTATGCTTTTGAAGCTTTATGATTAGGAACAACTAATATACCTATTTATGCTTTCAAAAAGCATTTCTTCCCAATATGTACAATTTGGATAAAGTTCCATAAACCTTTCTTTTCATTGGTGTGGCAAGGTATTTTTGCAGATCTTTCACTCCCTTCCTCTCCAAGACAAACCCAGAGATGGGAAAAGTTCTGTCAAAGGCAATTGATTCCTGTGCTGATTAGGTATTCATGGCACTTGGCTGTCGGCTGAAGAATACCGGGGTGGAGGTCTGAGGAAGAGAACGTGGAACACACTATTTCCTTAGGAAATGAACCAATGCATAGAGACAGTCAGAGTGAGGCCTGTGGAGGAAATGAACAGAGCCATCCAGATGGAGAAAGAAAATGGGGGAGGGGGAGTCAGAGAACAGATGAATGGATTTTCTATCAATTCGACTCTTTTTTTCTTACTTATGGGCAGAAACCTGGCCTTTATGATTTTAGAGTGATTTGCAGGATCCACCATGAACATTTGGTTTGGGTTCTGATTTCTTTATGAACATTTTCCATACTCTGTTAGATGCTATTGACTTAGAGCAGAAAGGGAAAATTAATAGAAACAAAAGTTCTCAGAGAAGTGAAGCACTGTCAGGTGAGACCTCCATAGGTACAGTGATTGGCAGGGAAGTTTCTATTGTTTTCCACACTCTACAGTCACCTGGGATGCAGAAAAGGTTGTCAGTCTCATAGCTGTGGAGGCGGTTCCTGTGGAAAGGTCTCAGGGACCTCTGGGACAACGGGCATTAGAATAGGTTTCATGGCAGGATGGAACCAGGGGACATCTTTTTGTCTGATATCACCAGAGAAATCTAGATAATATATTTCACATATTCTAAGTTGACAATCTTTTTTTCTTATCTTACCATATCTGGGTTGCAACATGGAATCATTGGCTTCTTACAGTCACCATTGGCTGATTTTTCATTTCTTTGATTTACATTTTAATGCCTCTGAAATTGAGACTTGTCTCACAGCTGCTAAAGGCCATTATACCTGTTTTGTGCTTTTGCCTTCTAGCTGAGATAATTTCTCAGCTGTCTCCAAATACGGGAATAAATATACAATGATAAAACTAATGAATCCACCATATTGCCTCACAAGGCCTTCTTATTTTTGACTGGAAATATCATTTCTGCTTGTGATCATTGGTGTAGAATGATTCCATGTAGACTTTCAGTAGAATGATTCCATGTAGCCTTTTCTCCCTTGGAAAATCATATCAACTACATAATACCTTTGTTAGGTTAAAAACAGTCTGACTGGCTTTCCAGAGCCTCATGGAAGAAATTTTCTCCCAAGGATCAGTCTTGCTTATTGCTCTGCTCTGCTCCACATTTTACTTTGGGGTGGGGGGGGGTGTATCCGAAGAATGAACCACAGCATTTTCTTTATACATCTGGAACAGTTTTCTCCTGAGCCCCTGAAAGGCCAGGAAATAATAAACTCAGTGGCCGGCAGAGATGACAACGACATATGCTCACTTGAACAGTAGGGCTGGCCTTTCAAGGAGAGGCTGTTATTGTGGCCACTTTGGATAACTCTCAAGTGCCATATTGACTTTATGTTCCCTTGCTTGACCAGCAGCATATTCTCCTTTTAAAAATATATGTTTAAAGACTAGTAATACCATAGAAATTAAAATAACCTAAGTCTTGTTTTTATATCCAGATGGGTCTTTGTTTTTTCAATTAATGGAAAAGACCCATTGACAATGTACAAATAATATAATTCTTTTTCTTTCCTTGTGTTCTTTGGCTTAACTATGATGACCCAACTTATCTGAACGTGGAGCTGACTACATTCTATGAATATCACACTCAGTTAAATCCTGTTTTGTGTATAAAAACTGATGGAGTGGAGAGTGCTCGAGACCCAAATTGAAATAAGTGGATTTGGAGTGTAACCAGCTCCCTGCTAATTGCATTTTCCATTATTATCTTGTTTGCCCTGAAAGTTTTAATCCATTAAGACCAAGACTGGGAAGCTGGAGCCAGGAAAGGACTGCAGCAGCGTCACCGGTAGGGACATGTGGCTTGGCATCCATACTGCCAGTGAGCTCAGGGAGGATCTGAAGGCAGGACAGCAATGAGAATAGTCCTTCTAGGTAGAGCCGTTGCAGGTACCCTAATGTCTGCAGGATGCCCCATCTCCACTGGGCTTTGGAAAGCAGCATCCTGTCTCCACACCTGGGTGAGGCGCTTTGAGGAGGGGGAGGCAAACCCCAGGAATGTAAGTGGCCTCAGTGCGCCAGTTGCTGTCACTCATCAGGGCACCTGAGTGCCGTCCGTACCGTTTCTTTCCAGTGTGAAGGTCTTTACCCTGTACCTTAGGGCTGACAAATCTCATCAGAAACAATTTCTTTGGATTTTTTTTTAACTTTTGCAAATATATATGCAGCATGTAAGTATAATTCCAAAAGACCCCCCAAAGTTCATATCTGCCTATCTGTCCTATTTTTTAATCTATCTATCTATCTATCTATCTATCTATCTATCTATCTATCTATCAATCAATCGTCTATCTTCTCCTAGAAGCAGAGGTCAATAGATATAAGAGATCAGTGCCATTTTCAAAATGTTAGCCTTCTGGCTATCTTTGTTTTTTATTTTTATTTAATTTTTTTTTATTTTTACAGACTGCATTTTCATTGTACACAAATGTGGTACAAGTTTTCATTTCTATGGTTGCACACAATGTAATTTCACACCATTCATGTAATTATACATATACATATATAGGTACTACTGTCTGTCTCATTCTACTATCTTTCATTCTCCCACCTGCTCTGCCCCATTTTCCTCTATACCATCCAAAGTTCCTTCATTCTCTCTGCCCCTGCCCCACCACCCCACCTTGTTATGTGTCATCATCCACTTATCAGAGAAAATATTCAGTCTTTGGTTTTTTGGGCTTGGCCTATTTCACTTAGCATGATATTCTCCAACTCCATCCATTTACCAGCAAACACCATAATTTTATTCTTGTTGATGACTGAGTAATATTCCATTGTGTTTCTTTATCCATTCATCAATTGAAGGTTCCACAAATTGTGAATTGAGCAGCTATAAACATTGACGTGGCTGCATTACTGTAGTATGCTGATTTTAAGTCATTGGGGTATAAACCGAGGAGTGGGATAACTGGGTCAAATGGTGGGTCCATTCCAAGTTTTTTGAGGAATCTCCAAACTGCTTTCCAGAGTGGCTGCACCAATTTGCAACCCCACCAGCAATGGATGAGTGTGCCTTTTTTCCCCACATCCACGCCAACACTTATTATTGCTTGTGTTCTTGATAATAGCCATTCTAATTGGAGTGAGAGGAAATCTTAGGGTGGTTTTAATTTGCATTTCTGTCCTAGAGATCACATTTTTCCTGTTGCACCTACAAAAGTGGAAGCGATCTTGTAATGTTTACACCACATTTGATTTGCTTTTTCCTTTGTTTATGCTGCAGCTCTTAATATGACAAATGCCACAGAGAGAGGTATTTAAAACCCCAACGTGTGCTGTGCTTTCGATGATTGCAGTTTTCACAAATTTGCAGTGGTCCTGTTCCCGGCATCAATCCTACCTGTTTGATGCCACTAACAGGTTTGATTTGCTGTCATGAATACATTGTGTATTTTAAAACCAAACCAAACCAAAAAAAAAAAAAAAAAAAAAAAAGTTGTAAGCCTTTGATGTCCCTGGGGGCCATCATTGGGGAAATTAAATCTGCATGATTTAATAGGGTGCATGCTGTGAAAGAAGAGTTTGACCCATTGATTTTGACTTTAGGGGAAATTATGTTGTGATTTCATCTAAAATGTTTTGTGGGACACTTAGGGGAAAAGGTTAAAGTGGTTCTTTCTCTGAGGAGTTGTCATCGGCTGGGCGCAGTGGCTCATGCCTATAATCCCAGCAGTTTGGGAGGCTGAAATAGGAGGACCGAGAGTTCAAAGACTGCCTCAGCAATTTAGTGAGGGCCTAAGCAACTCAGCAAGGCCCAAGCAACTCAGCGAGGCCCAAGCAACTCAGTGAGGCCCCTGTCTCTAAATAAAATACAAAAAGGGCTGGGGATGAGGCTCAGTGGCTCAGTTGAGGACCCTCGGTTCAATCCCCAGTACCAAAAAAAAAAACAACAACAACAACAACAAGAGTAGTTCTCCAAGGGAAAAATAATAATTGTAGCATGCCAGATAATGTTTCAAGTCAAAGAACAATTAGGCCCTCTTAAATTGCAATGTTGAAAACAGTATGCTTAAAAATATTTAAATTGTTTGGTAGAATGTTGGTATGATATCACTTGAAATGAAAAGTTAGTATAACCTGAAGCAGGAGTACTCTAATTGGAGTAAGTTTTAATTTTATTTTTCACGTACTACAATGAGATGCACAGGTTCTAAAGTCCATCCACAGAAAGGGAAAATTTCTTTCTCTTTAATGAACTAATTCATCCAAAGAAGGTATATTGAACTGTATTCCAAGCACTGTGTGACACAGAAAGAGCCATACCTTCCTCACTAGGCTTGATTTAAGAATGTAAACTTAAAATTCATGTATTTGGATTCATGCTAAGGTATCGTGGAAAAATAACTAGCATTCAATAGCAATATGGAATTCAAATAATTTTACTTTCAATTGCTTCCTTTAGTTATCAATACTTAACTTTGGGATTTTAATTAGTATATTTATTTCCATGAATGATAATCTACACAGTCATGATTTTCGAAGAAAACTTAATGTGTTGATGAACAACCCAGGTTCTAGATTCTCAAGAGAACTTCATGGGCTCTGGAGTCTAGAACAAACAGCTTGAGTTGAAATCCTGACTCTACTGCTTGCGGCCCGGGCAACTTCCAGCAGGTTACTTAATCTCTCTGTGCTCAGTTTCCCCACTTATAAAGCAAGGCTAGTGATACTGTCTACCTCATACATTATAGTTAGATAAATTTAGATAATATATTGATAGCTCTCGCAAGAGTGATTTTCACACAGACATCACTCATTGTTATTTATAGGGCTAATCTACTTTCTGTGTCACAGAAACTATTATGTAAGGGCTTGTGAAGACAGTTATAGCTCTTTCTGCATGCATCATCTTTACCTTTGAGGTAGAAGCAATCAAGTTCAATGGCAAAATCTGAATTTTGATCTAAAATAGAATTCATGTGTATTAACTCTCTCTCAGAAGAGTAACCATAAGGCTTAAGTCTAGGACAGATCTTCAAAATCATGTAGTTCAATTTCTTATTTTGCAGATAAGGAAACTTGAGACCAGAAAAATCATTACCTTGCCCAAGTCAGCAAAGGAACTTGGATGTCTTGATTCCTAGGCATCTTCCAGGACCCATTCTTGAGTTTTTCCTTTTGTAATATAATGTTGGGTAGATCGATACTCTTCAGAGATGGGTGAGACCTGGGTGTCAATCCAGACTGTGCCACTTACCAGTTACATGAGGTTGGAGAGTTCACTTGACCTCTGCAAATCTATTTCCTCATTCAGGAGATGGAGGCAATGGTACTTAGTGCCTTGAGTTCTTTAAATGGCCTGGGATAGCAGACACAGTGTCTACACAGTTTCTCTTTGACAAATGACTGTTGTCAGTATTATTGTCCGTTGTTTGCATTGTTCTAAAGCTGGATGACTTCTACCCAGAGACTACTGCTGGTTAAGCTTCTCAAATTTCATCAATAGAATGTCAACATTACCAACTGCTCATCTGATTTCCAAAGAACATAAATCTACCCTCAATCAGCAATGCTTTGTACCTGCATTCTTGGTACTTGTCAGAGATTATAACTTTGGTTTGGCCCCACTTGATGAGAGATGTGGGAGGCTTAGCTGAGGATCTGTGTGAAGATGGTCTTTCAGAGCAAACTGGTTGGAGGCTATTCAGGGACAACCCATCCCAAAAGATCAATGGATAAATAAAAGACACAACAGCATGAAAGTGGAAGCAACCTCAGTGTGTATCCTGAACCTTATATTTTATTCACCACAGAAATAGATTTTTGCCAAAGGTCTTGTTGGAAATATTGATCATTCTCTCACTTACTATTTCCAAGTAAATTCCAAGTGGGAAATCACTTTAAAAATTTAGTGCTTGGGAAGAGTAAATGGTCTTTTATGAGAAACTGGCATTCTCCTATCTTCCTTACTTTATATTTCACCTTATCTGGCGTGTGTCTCAGAATCCAGTTTGAAGCTTAGTCATAGTATCTGTTTCCACTAAACAGGTTGAAGCTGCCTTCTCTCTTATGCTAATATGTTGTTTTTTCATGGTCATGTCATTGAATATACTCACTTCAGAACCTCTATAGGAAGAGATAGAAATAACTGATTTGATGGGTTAATGGAATTCTTCTCTCAAGTGGTTTTTAAACATCAGTGCATACTAGAAGAACTTTCAGATCTTCTTAAAAGACATAGCTTCAGGGTGAGTTTTCCAGAGATTCAGATTTAGTAGGTCTGTATTAGTGCTTTTTAATAACACCTCAAATCATCCATCATGTAGGTAATCCATGAACCATACTTTGAGAAACATTGACTTGATGATTTCTACTTGGAATTCCTTTATTCCAGAGGAATCTTAAAGATCTAAGTAGAAAGTTAGCTTCTTGGCATATAGCAAGATATAAATGTTAGGATAGTTTCAAATTTGTTTGTTGAATGTCTACTCTATTCCTTGTAATGAGGTAACTCCTAAAGACATAGAGAAAAATAAGACATGTATTAGTTTTCCATTTCTATGACAAAACACCTGAGATATTGAACTTAAAAGAAGAAAAGGTTTATTTTGGTTCATGGTTTCAGAACTGTCAGCCCATGGTCACTTGGTGTCTTGCCTTGGGCAATACATTACATAATGGAGGAAGCATGTGGTAGAGGGGGACTATTTGCCTCATGGTGGCTAAGAAACACAGAGAAACCCAGGAAGGGCCTAGGGTCCCAAGAGCCTGTTCAAGGGCATGTCCCAAGTGATCTAATTTCCTCCTACCAGGCAACACCTTTAAAAGGTTCCATGACCTCCCAAGAGTGCCACAGGCTGGCAAACAAGTCTTTGGAAAATGGGCGTTTGGGGCACATTTGAGATCCAAACTACAGCAACATAGTTATTAAAAAGTTTTCGAATTTAGTGAGGAAGATGGACAGGCAAGTAAGTAGTTACAATAATTAAAGTGAAATCTATTTGCAGTGATAAAGGATTGTGTTGGGTATGTACATAGAAAGAGGAGTGAGAGGTCTGGGAAAGCTTTCGAGAGGCAGGGCCCAATAGAGTTTTGATTGATGAAGAGTAAGTCCTGGAGTAGATCATCTCCCAATGAGAGGAAAAAGAAAAGAGGGAAAATACAAATTTATCCTGTATGCACAGCTGGACGCTGACTTATAACCAGGGAGTAAGAGAAGGACTAGAGAAAACTAGAGAATTTGGGACAGTCTCTATTAGTAGTCCTATAAAAGCCACAGTGACCTGTTTGACTCACAGGCTTACACTGAGATTCTCTTTGAACATAATTCAAATCCTCTCTTGGACATGATTTTTAGATGGGTAGATGGCTGCCATTGCCTCAGCATGGGAACCTACAGCTTGGGACATGTGACCCTGATTGGCATTCAGAATTCTATGGCCACAGCAATGATTCCAATCCAAGTCACTTTAGGAAACCAGGACACTATCGTGGGATTTCAGATGAAGGAGATTATGGCTCCTATTTCTTTTTCCAGCTAAAATTTTTAGCTGACCATTAAAAAAACTCTTTCTTTATAAAATTCAGCTTATTTGATAACTGTCAAAATGCAGGTAAATGCCATTTGAAAGTCAGCTATGATTTTAACAAGTGTATCGTTGTTGTGTAAGATAGGGAAACTGGGTAAATGTACATGAAACCATCTATACTATCTTCACAACTTTTTTGTAAATCTGAAATTATTTCAGAATAAAATTGTTTTTAAAAGGGAAACTAAGGAAGACTTCTGTCCTAGTATTTAGGCCATCTGGTCTCTCATCCATCACAAACAGGAGATGAATTTTTTTTTAACGAATGAATAAAGCGAATCAGCAAGTCCAACTTTTTATTAACTGATGGTTAAACTCTCAATATATTTCCAGAACCAGTTGAACTAGAATATTCTCAGTAGCTGCACTCTCTGCATGTAAGACTGAAATAAAAGCCAGTGAACTTCATGAGTCTCTTGTCTGATTTACTTGGTAAACACTTCTTGCTGACACTCGTTAGTCACCACCCATATTTACAAGTTAGAAAAATGTTTTTCTCTCAAAGCCCACAGAAATGTTCCCACCCCAAGCCACTTTAGAGAATCATGATATCATGGAGGCAGGCAGCCCTGCCTTTGAGGACTGGGAAAGAGTCATTGAATGAGGATGATGTGTATGTTTCTGAAGGAGCTTGCCTTCAGATTCCTTCAGAGATGGAGCCGCAGAGGGTAAACAGCCTCACGCATTGCTGGGCTTCAAAGGGGACAGAAATGTAAACAGTGGCAGCACCAAGGACCCAGTGTCTTTGCTTTAGCTACCAAGAGTCAGGGAAGGGAAACGAGGTATTTGTTTAGGTCTGACATTATTATTGCCAGATTTTCTTTTAATGATGGAAAACAAAAGTAGAATCTGTTCAGAAACAAAAGGACCACAGATCCTCAGTATTACTTTTCAACCATCCCTGGACCCATTTTTTTAAAGTAAAAAATAAAAAGCATTTAAATGACTCAATTTGTTCTTTATAGCGCTTGTCTACTAACAGGCATCTCCAGTTCAGGAATTCATTAAAAATGCAGTGCTGGATATGATAGTCTATTTAAGAACACATCCAATCAAACCACGTAGATTAGTGTTCATGTTTTGGTAACATGGCTAAAGGATGAATTTCTCTTTTTAAAAGTGATTCCGCTTAGATATATCAGTTTAAGAATGGAGTTAAGCACATGCATTGAACATCCAGGAAAAAAGTACTCAATGGGATTAATATCCAGAATGCCCCAGCTAACACAGGTTTTATAAAATAAAAATAAAATAAAATAAAAATAAAGCCTGCTCCCTTTGATGTCATTGAAGGAACAGCCTTCATGAGTCAGAAGGATGTCCTAGAGATCAAAATAGCTCCAGGAAAAAAAATAAAAATAAAGAAAAAGAAGCTAGAAGACCTTGACTCCTGTGCTTTGGAGCTACATGTTAGGTGCTACATTAACTCCTTTCTACAAATCCTATCATCTAATCTTCCCCATAGTTCTATGAGTTGGGAGTTAATGACATTTTCCAGAGGAAGAAGCTGAAGTTCAGAGAAGTTAAGCAGCAACCCCAATGAAATGGCTAGTGAACAATGAAGTTAGGATGAAAATTTAGATCTACCACCTGCATTTCTTTCTAAGACTATTAAGTAAAATTTCAAGGAAATTATCCCTTTAATAAGATTTGGACTTCCCAGTTTCTGAGTGTGTCCTTAGAAAAAGCCCTGGAATGAAGTTCTCGCCACATCAGATGATCAGAGAGTCCCCTAAGACATTGACTGTGAGGAAAATTATAAACAACTTAATGAAAATGGCAGTATGAAAATTAAAAAAAAAAAATCTTAAAGAGACACTATTTTATAAAAGTCAAAAAACCAGAGTGCTTCATAGGAATGGGATATAATTTTTACATTTCTTAGATGTAAATTTAGTTTAGGTCTTTATATTTCTCCTGAAAACTGATTTCTATTATTTGTTTGAATTAAGCATTCTTCTTATTTTCATCGTGTGCTCTGTTATCATGCTATTTCTTTGCTTGTTTTTTTAAAATTTCCTTTCTGCTCTCAGGTGAATTCATTATGTTTTTAATTCTCCACTTTACCCCGCCCCACACTTTCCTGATTTTGATACATACTTCTTACTCTTTATAGGAATTTTCACAAGTCATCTTTATCTTTAATGCTATCACCAAGTGAATTCTAACAAAGAAATGAAAAGCTCAGAAAATTTAAATTTGAAAAGTGTACTTAGAGGAAAGAATAACTTAAACTAAGGAAAACATTTATAACTTTCTATTTTGGGAAGTTACTTTGTATCATTTATAAACCTTCTATTTTAATTTCCTATTTCAATAAAGTTATTGTGCGCCAAAAGACTAAATTATATTTAGAATTACAGGCAAGAATAAATTAAACTGTTATTTTTTTACCTTGATTTATGCATTATTTAGAGAATGCATTTTGGTTTCTGCAATCAAATCCATGTAAATAGGTCTCTACATATTTAATACAGTCAGTCACCTGTATACAAATGGAAAAGAATTAATTTTAAAGTTTCTAGACCAATATGGCTGCTAATTTCAGTACAATGTCAGATTAACGAGGTAAACTGGGATCCTTTTTCCAGAGTTGACAACAAAGTTATAGTTTCCAAAAATTCAAATTCAAATAAAAATCGTATGTACATATATATTCACACATATATGTATATATGTGTACATATGATATTTATTCAAAAGACCAGTGATAACAGTAACAGCTTTCCCAGGTTCTGCAGTCATTTGAACAAAATTTTGGAGACATCCTGCCCAGTCCATTTTGAAAGGGTGTGGGGAGTAAAACAAAATCAAAAAACAGAAAAAGCAAAGTTCTGCTTCTATTATGATACCTGGCACCATTTTTTAAATTAGCTTCTCAATCATTACCTGAAAAGAAAAATTCTAAAGTAGCATCATTAAAAACAGTTCTGATAAAGCATGGCCACTACTGCAACCTTTATTTATGTTTTTTAAAAATTGTAACCTTCCCTTTTGAATGTTGGTTTTCTCATCTAAAATAGGTCATTTTCCCTTCACCTTGGACAATCACAATAAACTCTCACTAAGCTTCTAATTGGCAAAAATCTAGCATTGTGTCTATAGTTTTATTTTATAATGTCTTCTTTTAATTCTACCAGTCAGGGCTTTCTGTATTTCAAAATTATATTATTAAGTGCATACATATTAATTATTGTTGTCATTTCCTCCTTTTTGGATTGCATTTTAAACTTTGGGCAATGTTGTTTTCATCCCTACTAATGTTTTCCTCATAAATCATGTTTTGTCTGATATTAATATTGTTACCACACTTTACTTTTGCTTGGTATTGTCTCACTGTTTGGTATTCTTGGATTCCTTTCTTTCCAGCCTTTCTGCTACTCTGTAAGCAGAATAGAGCTTGAACTTTTATATAAGACTTTATTTAAGTAAAGTTTAGGTCTTTATATTTATTCTGAAAACTTATTTATTTGTTGAATTAGAGTTTCTCTGCTTATTTTTATATTCCTTTTCAGTTTTCTGGTGGATTGACAAGTTTTCTTTTTCATTCTCTATTTTGCCTCATCCCATAAACACTTGGATCTTGAAATTATAGATCACAATGCTATATTTTGATGATTGTTTTTTAATATGCAGGTAATTCTAATGAAGTTCAAATCACATCTCTGAACTTCTAAACTAAGGCAAAAATCTTATTCTTTAACATCCCATCTAACATCACCTCTTCCACACCCTGCCATCTTCCTTAAGAATTATTCAAAATTTTACTTACCTCGAAAAATCAAGTAGCTTTATAGTTCATAGTCAAATGAAGCTTCTTCTTTTTCCTTCTGTTTTCAATTTCTTATTTCTAAAATATATTTTTCATTGGTTCTTTCAATGACAATCTTTGGGTAACAGACTGTTTTTTATGGTTGAAAATATCATTATTTTACCCTGATAATTCAGATGATCATTGAAATCGAAGTTGGTAAATACTTTCATTATCCTATGGCTTCCTGCAAATATTGATGAGGAATTTTCTGTCATTCTAACTATAATTCTTTGGTTGGTAATCTGGTTGTTCTTTCTGGTAACTTTCATGTTTTTTCTCTTTACCTTTGGTAACCAGTATTTTTATTATAATTCATCATAGTGCCTGTATTAGTTATCTATCACTATGTAATAAATTATAAGTAACTTAATAACTAAAAACAACAATGGACAATGATCACTTCATTTCTGTGAGTCAGGAATTCCAGAGAGGCTCTGCTGGGCCATTCTCTGGATTACATTTATAGTCAAGGTGTTGACCATTTCTTCAGTCATCTGGAAGAAGCTTGACTGGGCTGGAGGTTCCAGCTCATAAGTGTTGCAAGTTGATACTGGCAGGTAAAAAGCTTCCATTTCCTCCCCGGGTAAGTCCCTCCACAGACAGCTTGAGTGTCCTCACAAGATGGTGTCTTTCTTGTCCTAGCCCTTGCCTGAGATCTAATAAATATGAGGAGGAATCAGTAATATTTTTATAACCTAGCCTCAGAAGCCACAAACAGTAATCTCTGCCACATTCTATTTGTCAAAAATGAGTCACTAAATCCAATCCACCTCTTAAGAGAAAAATTAGACTCCCGCTTTTCCAAGGGAGGATTTGTGGACACATTTCAAAACCACAACAGTGTCAAATTATTTTTATTTATCCTACTATGCACTCATTTCCACAGTGGTTTACAGCCCCACTGCCACTTGGAAACACTTGGCAGTTTTCAAAGTACTCCTATAAAATACAGATCCTCAGGACCCAGACAAAAAATTTCTGAGTCAGCATTCGAAATCATTTTGCCAGCACTTTTTTGATTCAGCCTCACAAGTGATTCTGATGAATTCCAAGTTTTAAAAGCCACTACTCTAATGCATCCAGGTGTTCAAATATTTCTTGAAGTATGGAAAATCTCAACTGTTCTCTCTTCAAATATTGCTTCTTGGCCCTTCTTCTTCTCTACCTCTCACATACCTGTAAGGATATAGTTGAGCCTCTAAGTCTGCTTTCTCATCCCTTAGTTAATGGTCCTTATTTTTTTCCTCTTTGGAGTGAGTGCTGTGTAACTTCATAATATCATCATCTTTTTCACTGATTCTTCTGCTGACCTTGGCCAAGCTCGAGTTTATCATATCTTTAGTATGTGTGTATTTTTAAGTTTAGTTATTATATTTTTAATTTCTAGCATTTCTCCATTCTTTTTCAGGATTACTTGGTTGTATGTCAATTTTGACTTTTTGCTCTTAATTTCTTGTTCTTTTTGTTAAACAAGTTTTAATTTTTTTATTTGTACAGACTGCATTTTGATTCATTGCATACAAATGGGGTACATCTTTTCGTTTCTATGGTTGTGCCCATGTAGATTCATACCATTCATGTAATCATACATGTACATAGGGTAATGATGTTTTTAATTTTTTTGTTTCTTATATTTTTCTTTCTGAATGGCTTTATTTTCTTCCAGATGAACTAATTTCCCAATTGCTTCATTAAATTTCTTAGCACTTGTTTTCCTAGTGTACTTTGAAGTTATCATTTACCCCTATACATTATCTTCTCTCTGAAATAATTTTTCCCATTTCCAGTAATTTGGGGGAAGTCTTTTAGGAAGTCTTCCAGTTCCTTCATTCTAATGAGGTGTTATGAGTTCTGACTCCCAATCTGTCACATTCTGAGTTAAACCCAGATCCAGTCTCCAAGGGAGCTGGAAGCATGACACACATTGAGTGACAGTACCAAGACTACTTCTTGAGCCCTTCACAGATAAGGCTGTTTCGCTTGCCCTTTGGTTTCAAGCAGTGAACCAAAGTCACCAGTCCCCCACCCCAGCTGGTGCACTGCCAGAGAGATCAGACTTTAGCCCCTGCTCGCTGTTCAGAGAACCTCAACTCAGGAGTCCCTGCTTATCTATTGTGTTTTGTCTGCTTCTTATTCACTGAGATATTCATTTTGGTTTTGAACATAGATTTGTCTTTTTTGGTAACAAAGAATCATAACTTTTCTATTATTGCTGTGTACTTTTTCTAGCTAGATGACTTCATTGTGAATTCACGGTACCATCTTGATTAATAGTTTTCATGATATAATTATTATATATCATTAAGTAAATTCTACCAAGTGGAATATGTAAGAAATTAAAATGTGTATTATTATTTGAAAGAAGTCAAAAGTATCAATATTTAAAGATTTTTTATCCATCGAGAAAACACAGGAGTATTGACTCCAAAGCTACTTTAACTAACATGATAATCCAATACTATTTATAAATAAAACACACTCATGTACACACAGATAATTTTCTTATATAGCAGAAATACCCCGTTATAAATTAATTGTAGCATGACTTTTAACCAGGCAGCCTAGATCCAGAGTCCATTTTCTTAACCTTTACATCGTATGTTACTACATGATTTATTACTTATATTGACTTGATCCTAATCTTTTTAAAATTTAATCTAATTTAATTTTTATTTGTTCTTTTTAGTTATACATGACAGTTGAATGTATTTTGACATATTATATATATATGGAGTACAACTTCCCATTCTTGTGGTTGTACATGATGTGGAGTTACACTGGTAGTATATTCATATATGAACACAGGAAAGTTATGCCCAGTTCATTCTTCTGTCTTTTCCATTCCCACCCCACCTCCCTTCTCTCCATTCCCCACCACCCAATCTGGTGGTGAACCTCCATTCCTCCTCAGTCCCCCACCTGCAGGCCTATTTTGAGTCAGTATCCACACATCAGAGAGAACAATAACCTTTAGTATTTTGGGGATTGACTTATTTCACTTAGCATGATAGTCTCATTCCATCCATTTATCTTATTGGCAAATACCATAATTTCATTCTTCTTTATGGTTGAGAAATATTCTATTATGTGTGTATATATATAAATATATATCACATTTTTAAAATCCATTTATCTGTTGAAGGGCACCTAGGTTGGTTCCATAGTCTAGCTATTGTGAATTGAGCTGCTATAAACACCATAGTATGCTGATTTTAAGTCCTTTGGGTATATGCTGAGGAGTGGGATAACAGGGTCAAGTGTGGTTCCATTCCAAGTTTTCTGAAGACTCTCCATACTGCTTTCCATAGTGGTTGCACCAATTTGCAATCCTGCTAGAAATATATGAGTGTATCTTTTTCCCTACATTCTCACCAGCATTTATTGTTACTTGTATTTTTGATAATTGCCATTCAAACTGGGGTGGAATGAAATTTCTGTACTTTTAATTGCATATCTCTAACTGCTAGAGACATTGAACATTTTTTCTTATATTTGTTGATCAGTTGTATTTCTTCTTCTGTGAAGTGTCTGTTTAGTTTCTTTGCCAATTTATTGATTGGGTTATTTGGGAGGGTTTTTTGATGTTAAGTTTTTTGAGTTCTTTATATATCCTGGAGATTAATGCTCTATCTGAGATACAGTTGACAAAGATTTTCTTCCATTCCATAGGCTCTCTTCATGTTATTGATTGTTTCCTTTGCTGTGAAGAAGCTTTTTAGTTTCATACAATTCCATTTATTGATTCTTGACTTTTTTTCTTGTGCTTTAGGAGTCTTATTGAGGAATTTGGTTCCTAAGCCTACATAATGGAGATTTGGGCCTACTTTTTCTTCTAGAAGATTAGGAGTCTCTGATCTAATGCCTAAGTCCTTGTTGATTCTAATCATTGGGATAAGAAATAGACTAGTACACCTGGAAACTGTCTGAAATTCTCATGTTCAAAGAAGCACTTTCATACATACCTCAAATTCTTTCCCTTCATGATTTTAGCATTCAACTATTGCTCAAGCTTTTCCAAAACACCCTTTCAAGGTAGAGCTAGCCATGTCATATTTGATTTCACCTCCAAGTTCTCTTTACTTTATTTGCATATTTTTCCTCATGATAATTTCATTACCAGAAAGAGGAGGTTCCAATGCCATCCAATAAAGAGCAAAGAATGTTCAATATCAACTTCCTCTGAGACCTCCACCCTATGTAGCCAAATTCCTATTATTTTCTTGGCTCTTCTCACTTTTGTGGCCAAAAGAATGTAGACCTTTTCACAGTTCTGCCTGTTTTCCCTCTGGTTTTGTTTCATTCTTTCCACCAGCTCTACCTGACCTGTATGATTTTATCAAATGTATTCCTTTTATTTCTGTAGGAAATCTTGATGACTTTCCTTCCTCCTATATAACAGTAGATATACCCTCCAAATTTCTTCACCATTCAACTAGGAGTGAACTGAATAAAAATAACTCATTCTCTCATTCTTAGAATTACATCTTACACATACACATACACAGTCAAATTAGGAAAGAAAGTTCATAAGAGCAAAATATGTAAAAATAAGTGTTGGATATTCTGATTTCCAGTAGATGTTCCTGGAATCCTAGGGCAGAGACTTTACTCTGGGAGTCCCACCAGACCAGACTCAGCCACCCACCACCTCAATAATTTGATTACAGGGATCAGTGGTAGTGAAGTAGAATGGGAATTTATTTAGTATGACCATACCAGGAAGAACAAGGGATGGGGAGGACCCGCATCCCAATCCTTGTCTGTGGGGTACTGACAAGAGCTTCAGGATTATACAGAAGAAGGACAAAAGCAGGGTGCAATAAGGATGTATAGTCAAGCAGTCTTGGCCAAACTGTGGTCTCTCTGATCATTATGTCAGGTTGGAGTCTATAGAGTCCTGTTGGTACTAGGGAAATCATTTCTACTTGAGGGGGCAATTTGGTTTCTCTCATGAGGTGATCTGCTAAGGCTCCTAGAACCTGAGATAAGTTGAGGAGAAATGATTGCGGGAAAGAACAAACCAGAGAAGCAGAATGTAATCAGTCAGGACAAGGATTGGGTCCTCCTTTAAATCCCCAATTTTAAAGGAGCCCCTACAGCATTAGATTCAAATTTCACCCAGTTGAATTTGGGTAGCTAGACTTTAATAAAAGCAAAATGAATAAAAGTGACTGTTGGATATTCATGGTTTTCAATAGAAATAACAAGCTACATATATTATATAATTGCAAATAAAAACTTATGCAAATTTACATTAACAGGAGTTAAGCATTTAGAAAGTATCTTGCTATTCTTTGAATTTGTTAAGACTTTTCATTTGTGTTGATTTTAATTTTGAATACCACAAAATAAGAGAAAGTGATAAGTTCAAAAATGAGCAATCAGAATGGGGAACTGTTGAGTTTGGAAACATGAAAATGTTTGCTGAATTTTTTTTCTTTTTGTCCAATGAATAGAAAAAATAGGCCTTGTGGGTGGTAATTTCAAGGAAACTGGTTTGGGTTTGGTTTGATTCAGAGAATAATATTTTTTTAACAGAGTAGACCAAAATGGGTTGCTATAATGATGCTGAGTGTCCTATAAATAAAAGTATTCAAGAAAATGATGGATCACTCCTTAACTAGAATTTTACTAGAAGTAAAATGAGGAGATTATATTAATTAAAGTAGTCATTGAGTCTCTATTCTAATTGTCCTACTGGACAATCTCAAAAAAGCAGAAGAGAAACACATTATAAATCCAAATGGAAAAGAACTTAAAAAAAAATAAGTATTTTATTTTTTTGTAAAAGACCATGTGATATTTTGGAGGAAAAAACAACAATGAAATTATGATACTGAGCCCAGTATAGTTCTAACACTAACCCCGTAAAGAAGATTAAATCAAGTTGGAAGACAAGACCAGCGCATGGTATATAAAGCACTTAAATGAAAATTTGACAAGAAATGGAAAAAAGAGCATGAAGCAGAAATTTTTTAAATTGGTAAGTGGTAAGATAATGTCAGAATTTAGGAGAAATCGCAGTAGGCTTGACAATCTGGACACACTGAAAATTAAGACTCCAATTTGACCTTGAAATGACCAACAAGATGACACATTGAATGTGTTTACCCAGGTTTAAAGAGATTTTATGAATTTTTCTTCCATAATTTCCCCTGATTTAAAGTAAACTCAATTGTGTGTGCATGCATGTATATGTGTGTATATTAATGCACAAGCATGATTATGTATTAAGATGTGTATTTGCATTTATGCATAGAAAGAAATTTTGACCATTTATACATGCAAGTTAAATTTCTGGTAGAACAGAGTTTCCTATTAATAACCAACAAATCCTAGACATTCTTTCATCTCTTACATTGTTTCTATTGATCCATGGTAGAGGAAATAGGTGTATTCTTTCAAAACTTCACTACTTCCAATACAAAAAAATAATAATAATAAGCAAAATGAACTATTGTAACAACAATAACACCAAAGTGAAAAATATCAAAGGGAAATCAACATTTTTTACAACTGGGCCTATGCTTAAAGCATATAGTTCAAAGGTAGTTCAGTAAAAGATCAATGGAGCAACTTTAAAAGGAGACTCAGAATTGATCTGCACTTGCCCTAGAAACTTGAAAAAAGGAGGGTAGGAGAAGAAAATGACAAGTGAAGAAGATTTTCAAAATTCACTGTTGCTCTTTAGTTTGACTAGAGTAAAATTTTGGAATTGTAATAGCTATGGAATAAAAATACTTAACATACACAGGAGTCCCATGGCCAGCCAACCATTCATAAATATTTACTTGTCTGGTGGAGGAAAGAAAAAAAAAGACAAAAGAAAAAATTTTCTTCCAATTTTGGAAACAAGTACATTGTTCCAAGGAACTAGAAAGCCTGCCCAGCCCAAAATCATTCAAATACGATTTTTGAGGCTTCATCTGACCCAACTATTGGACCTTCATTTTATTTTTCTGATTAAGGTCTATGATACAAACAGTCCCTCTGCTAGTTTCAAGTGTCCAGATGGAAAACTAAGATCCAATCCCTAAATTTCACCAGGCACTCAAGGGTATGTTGCAAAAATCCAGTTTCTTCATTTAGAGGTTCATTTGACAGAGAACCTCCAAACTTCCTTTTAGCCATATATATATATATATATATATATATATATATATATTTCATAATTAAGAAGTTTTAAGTAGTCTTTGACTTGAATATTTGAAGAAATAAAACTAGAATGTGCCACTGACTTGGTTAGTGGAGGTAGTAGGGCAAGTTCAGAGTAAAATTGAATTGAGAAATCATAAATTCATTTAAATTTAAGGAGATGGGTTGTTAAGTCTAAAAATTATCTCCATGGGGTGCTAAGTTAGAGCAGAGGACTTCACCTCTGAAAAGAGGGATGAGGTCCTGACTCTACATCTGCAACCAACCTCAGTTTCTTGGTCTCAAAACTGGACTGGGTAATATCAATTAAGCTCCATTACAGAGATGGTGAGAGTTCAGAGACAGTGAAGGATATGTGTGAGATCTCCATAATCCTGAAGATCTATCAAATGTAGTCCTGTTATTTAAAGCCATTAGAATAGCATCACTAATTTTTACTCATAAAAAACATTACAGTCAGCTGATCATTAAGAAAGATCTAAACTGACATGAACAAATAAATCTTCAGGAAAGAAAAAAAGAACTCCGTGGGGGGTCTTCATCTGATATAATAAACATTTGGGAACAATTAATTTGATTTTTGTTTTCTCTCATTTAGGGTTTTGTAAAGTGTACAGATTCTCGACCCTTCATATTCAACTTAGACATTTTTACATTTTCCTTTGAGAGAGCTTCACTGGCAGGTCCCCAAAGGTCTTGATTGGCTCCTCTCAGCTCTCTGAGCAGCCTCTGGGAGTTAGATCAGTTGCCGATCTCTGTTGGTGGTAGGCTCTGGTTGTCCAGAAAACCCCTAATCTTCTGTTTACCACAACATGAGTCTATTGCCATAGAAATGATAGCTGAGATCCCAGATTCAACATCACTGACTTCATAACAGGGCCTGGTAAGAGGAGAAGCCAAGCTACAAGGGGGAACAGAATTTCTGAGAATAGTGGTACTCTGTTGCCTTGAAAGAAAGAGTCATTGTTTGCATTAAGATAAAAATGCATGAATGAGCTATGCTGTTGGGTATGCTGTAGTTTATTTTCTGTACAATACTGCCTGACTAAAAGGAGTAATTTGGGATCTTATATAACAGTTTGCTTTCAGAAAGGCCAGCAGCTCCCTCCACTGCAGTCAGTTCTTATTGAAATAAGAAGCAAGCAGTTTTGTAATGACTCATGTTGCACAAATGGATGTTCTGGGGTCAAAGATTTCCCTTTTCATGATGTATTGTTTTGTTTGTGTGTTCATTGTGTGTGTTTGTTGTGTCTTGTTTCTATTAATAGAAGAAAGCGAACCTGACCAGGATACTAAAGGTATTTTTTAAAATTATTTCTGTGCTGCTGCTTTTTAAATGAAAGGCTCTTTTGAATTCAGTTTTTATCCCTGACCTTACAAACTCCTCTAAGTGCCCTTATTCTGTCAAAAAACAACAAACAACCAACAGGGAATATCAAGTCACAGCATGTACAGTATCAGTCGATGGTCTGCTCTGTTATGTGATCAGCTTATTGGCCATTTACATTTCTTAAGACTCAAGTCAACAGAAATATTTAAATTGGGTGTTCCAAACTCTAGAAACAAAATGAAATGAAGTCAATCAGCACAAAAATATAAATCTCACACAGGTTGGAACAGAAAGTTACCCTTTCACTAAAAGACCTCTTTTCTGAGTGGATGGGTGGGGCTAAAATTTTGGAGAGGTATTGAAATGTCATGGTCAGCTTAGGCTTTATTGTCATGCTTTCGACAGGATGAGAAATATTATGCAATTGCTCCAAATCAATAAAAAATATTTCATTTTAATTGCACACAGACATGTATATTTTTTTGTGGAATATGTTTAGAAGAAAGTGACTAAAAATCAGATTTGTAGAACAAGAATTGTCCATCACTAAGTACCTTGTATCCTGAGTAAGCCCCATGCTTAGTGCTCTTCTGACCAAAACTTTGATGCCGTGGGGGTGAACTTCACGAGTTCTCCTGTAGTAGAGTTTGACTTAGTACCTCTTTATCTTAGAGTCACAAATAAGATACAGGTTGATTCTCCCTTATATAAAATGATGGGGATGGCAAGTATTTTAGATTTCAGTTTTTCAGATTTTGGAATATTTGCATAGACATCGCCAGTTGAGCACCCCGAATCCAAAAATCTAAAATCCAAAGTGCTCCAAATTTGAAACTTTTTGAAAATGATGTCAGTGTTCAAAACGTTTCAGATTTCAGAGAATTTCAGATTTTAGATTTTCGGATTAGGCAGGCTCAACCTGTATTTGAAATGTTTTCCTCTTTATAAGAGTTTTTTTAGAAAGAAATTCACCTTGGTTCTATGTGATTTGGGGAAGAGTGAGAGTTAATTTTTTTTCCAAACTTGTTCTGATTAGTTTTTGCTGATTTGAATCAGGTAAAAACCTCTTTAAAGGAAGCTAGAAAATAAGAAAGAAAAGAGTAAGAAAAAGTAAAATTCATGTAATCTAATCTTATATTTTGAACTAATTGCTCAGAATTGGAAATTGATCAGAGACTTAGGTATTCCTCCAACACTGCTCCCTGACCAAGAAAAGAGAAATATACATACACACACACTTACTGCTCAGGCCATACTGCTAATTTCAGGGCAGCTTAGAATATGCAGGAGGAAGTGGAGAGACACAGAGAGAGAATAAAAATTGGTTCTGTTACAAAGAATTTTGATATTGCTGACTGATTAAGCACAATTTTGAATATAGGATTCTCAATATGCAGGCAGCTCTGCAAATCTGCCCAAGAAAAGTAAAGCCCAAAACTCATGGACAAATTCCCTAAGAGAAAACTCAGGGATAAATATATTGCCTGTGTCTATCTTCCTTTTTGCAGAGGAACAATAACTTGTGTACCTACAGGAAAATGAATGGGAAAGAAGGATAAATACAGGAAGAAGAGCTTGATACATTTTTTTCTTAAAAATCCATATCAAAACATTATAAACATTTTCCAAATACTAAGAAATTTTATGCCCTTTCTAGTAAGCAGTTGACTTGTTTATGTAACAAAAACACTGACATATTTTATTTCCTACAAATAAATTACAAAATAAGGATATTTAATGCACATTTTATTAGATGAGAAACTTACCACATTACGTTTTAAATTGATGACTTAGAATGTATTTTTAGTTTGTGGCTACCACTATAATACTGGGATTTACTCCTGAACTACAGTCAAGTTTATTATTGCAGGTGTTTTGTTATTGAGGGACATTAGTCTGGCATTTGTTTTTAATTGCAACTGACTCTGTTGTTCCCAGTGGTCTTAAATGTGTTGGAATTTCTTTCACCAACCCTTCACCTTTCATAGTTAGAACTGAAAACAAATATAGATGTGTAAAAGTCTATCGGCTTGGGGCTGGGATTGTGGCTTAGTGATAGGGAGCTTGTCTGGCATGTGTGGAGCACTGGGTTTGATTCTCAGCACCACATGTAAATAAATATAATAGAGGTTCATCAACTACTAAAAAAATGCTAAAAAAAAAAAAAAGAAAGAAAATCAAGCTTTCTACCCCACCTAAAAACTAGCCTAACATAACCACAACTTATTTTCTTGTCCTTCTCAACCTCTCCCCAACCTTCTCCATTTCACTCCTAGTTGCTGGATGGAGAACTCTGGCCTGATGAACTTGCTAGCTATCAAATGTCAACAACTACCCTTTCTATACGCAGGATAGCTGGGAGAATGACGGTCCAAAAAGGGGCTGAGACGCACACACATGTACACGTCCCTTCCCACAATCTCACCAGATAAGTCATTCACTCATTCATCCATTCATTTGGCAAATACTTATGGAGAACCTACCATGAACCATGGAGGGTTTGGAGACAGATATACAGGTACACCAGTCAGCCTGTCCTTGTGATGCTGACATTCCAGGGAAAGAGACTGCCAACCAGCAAATGCGTGGATTAGCAGTGATGAAGTAGTGCTAAGGACTGAAGAAAAAGGAACCAGGGTGAGGGGATGAAGAAAGGAGGTATTAGATAAAGAGATATTTGAAACCCTGAAGACGTGTAGACCCCACTTTGAGAACAGAGGAAAACTGAAAGGAAGGGTTGAAGATAACTTTTAATACTGGGAGAAATGGACTGAGTTTCTATTTGATCTTTTGGAGAGAATGTTAGAGTGCAGGAGAAACCAGCTTCCCTTTAATCCCTGGTTTCTTTCTTCTCTTACCACTTTTCCATTAACAATGAGACCCAGGATCAACCTAAAGGGTGAATATACCCGCTTCAGGGAGGAGAACAGCAGTTTATCAGCACAGTCTTATGCTCAAAATTCTGCTTACAATGTCAGTCCCTTTTACATACGTACCCTGCTAGAGCCCCTAGAGGTTCTGACATGGGGTGAGAAATGCACTGATTAAATTAACTCCAATATCATCTTGAACTATAGAACACTTTACTCTGATTTATTTACTGTCTCACATTGTACTTAACTGGGTTGTGCAATATAGATCATCAGAGGTTTTGCAATGATATTCCAAGTAATATCAGCCAAAATTAAAAAAGCTGTCAATTACAGCAAAATAAACTGTCTCTGATTACTACATTTCCAGGAAGAATTAAAGTCCTCAAATTAAAATTTTTGCCTTTATAAATTAAAATATTTTCTTATCTTACTCCTCTTCAGCCAGAAGTTTCTCATTCAAGTTCAAGGATATAAGTCAATGTTATTAGATCACTTTTACAGCACCCATAAGATTGAAATGACCCAAGTCCAAATCTTTCAAGGATCTTGCTTGTTTCAGATTCTCAAAGGGACCCATAAGGTGTTCATTGCAGTATCCTCACTCTCAAACACTATAATACCAAACACACAAGAGTTATTCCAGCCAAATGATTCACAAGGTCTCAAACATTTGATAAAGTCTAGGTCTCCATTTTTGTTACCAGAAATATTGAAAGAAAGATCTCTTTTGGGATGCCAATCAGTGTCACTTGTCAAAAGTCCACAGCCTGTGAACCTAGACTAAGCTGGTAGAATAAGAATTCAAAGAGAGCCACACATTGCATTTGGGTGATATGTCCTTTAAGATTGTTTCAATCTATAACAGATCACTTCTCCTTCCCTTGCTACTTACTTATTAAAGAAACTGAATAATTTGCCCTGTTAAATTTTCTGTATTCTGAATTCAATTGAAATGCATCTCCATGGTAATGTTTACCATGTTCTCTGAACCCTCTGTTATTTGTAGATTCTCAGTTAGACCCCAGGACTCACTTAAAATCAGGCTCAATTTAGTTTTGCAGGAGAACATATTTAGCTTCATTTTAAACATTTGATGCCATTTTTTTTCCTTTTATTTTTAAAACACTTGTTTCCTTTGAACAAAGCCCCTTTCTTGCTTTTCTTTTCTTCTGGTTTGGGGGCCCAATATTTGTATGTCTAAATTCTAGATTTTATCTCTTAAAGTCCTCAATATCAAGACATTGGAAGTCAAATTCAAATTTTCTGAAAAGATCCAATTGTCAAGTAAATCATGTCTTCCTTTATCTCCTTGAATTATATAATCCTTTTCAATAGTTATTCAACAATGAGACCAGCTTCTAACACAGCCTTGGATTTGATCTGTCATTGTCTTGCACATCTCCTGTCTTGTGTACACTCTTTTTCTCTACTTTTAAAATCCAAACTCCACAAATTTCAATTAGTTAGAAGAACTAAGCTTCAAATAATAGTGTTAAATAGGTCTTCATACTCTGAGGTTATGTTCTGTGCTTAAATCCTAGAAAACATTGGGCAGGAGCAGAAACTATTATACTTATAGTATAATGGGCAATCAAAAAGATTTAACAACATTTAAAAAGAAAATTGATTTGAGGTCAGAAGATATGAGACCAGGTTTCTCACCCATCGCTTTTTTACTTTGATGAAAATAAATTCAGTGGGATTTGATGTCTTCATCGATAATATGAGAGCAGAAATCTGGTCCATCTCTGTAACCTATTCCAAGTTTACTAATTCTGTAATTCTAATTACCTTCCAATTTATTATATATTCTGGGCCTCAGCCCTACTCTTTAGTTAAAGGTAAAACTTCTCACATCAAAAGAATTTTATTTTATTTAATGAGGGGATCCAGTCTCAGAAAGGAATACAAATTAATCATTTTCCTACCCACATTTTATCTAAAATTTTTTTTGCCAATATGTCATTTCAGTCTCTGCAAAGTATGATGGATGTTTCCTGTCCTCCCACTTAGATACAGTGAGGGTTCAGAACATTAATTAGTTATTTCTTCAATTCCATAAACCTGTGCTCATTCTGATCAGGGACCCTTCTGGGTACTGAACATAGCAGTGAATGAAACAGGAAAGGTTTTTTGTTTCAGACCATCTAACAAGTGAGGAAAATAATAGACAAGCAACAAAATAAAGTATCTGATAGTGGTAAGGTCGGCAGAGATGATAAAATGGGATGATGAGAGAGTGAATGGGGGAAGGTCACACTGTGTGCTGGGTGGTTAGGAGGTCCTTTCTGAGGAAATGTCACTTAAATAGAGACTTAAGCCATACAAAGAACCTGCCACATGGATACCCAGGGATGAGTGTAGCAGATGGATGAATAGTGGGGGCAAGCTCCTACACTGGAACCTGGCTGGTGAGAAATGCCAGGTCCTGTGAAGGCTGAGGAGGCCAGGGTATGGCATTTGGTATTGTCCTTAAGACAGAGGGAAACACTGAAGGGTTGCACGCAGGGAAACATTATCTGATTTGCATTTTTTTAAAAGACCAATCTGGCTTGGCCTTTCTCTGTTGGAGAGTCACTCACCACTTCTGTCTTCCTAACAGTTTTTGCCAGAATCCTGCGGGCTCCTGAATCCCACAATGTCACCTTTGGCTCCTTTGTGACTCTGCGCTGTACAGCAACAGGCATCCCTGTCCCCACTATCAGCTGGATTGAAAATGGAAATGCTGTGAGTGTCATGTGTATGGGGACTTGTTTGGGGAAGACCTGTTGGTGGTGAAGTTCAGGCAGAGCATAGATTTGGAGAATTACTCCTGTTTCTGTCATTGGTCCCACCTGCACCTATTTTTGTCCTGGAAATCATTGTCTTAAAATTTGCATGTCAGGAGTTGCTTCTTTCCTTGTGTCACTGGGAATAGTTGGAAACCAAATGCTTTCTTTGTGCCTTTGTCTAAAAGGAAAGAAGTAACAAAATCTTCCCACAAGTAAT
Source organism: Sciurus vulgaris (assembly GCF_902686455.1). Classification (NCBI taxonomy): domain Eukaryota; kingdom Metazoa; phylum Chordata; class Mammalia; order Rodentia; family Sciuridae; genus Sciurus; species Sciurus vulgaris. The sequence continues at coordinate 67,698,027 of NC_136476.1, forward strand.
ATAATTTTCATAAATAAAAAAATAAAAATTTTAAAAAACATCAGTGAAAGATGAGTTCCCTGCTGGAAGTTACTTTGATGAAAAGCAATCTGGAATTGGAATCTACATGTGTCTGTTCAACATACTTTACTTCATTTTTAATAGTGGTAATAAGAGCTAACACAAATGAGATAACTGTTTTGAACAAGGCCCTGTTTTTAACACTTAATTTTTTCATTCTACAAATATATGCTGAGCATGTGAGCATTGAACATTACTCTAGGTCCTATAGAAACAGGAGTAAATAACACAGGCAAGCTTCCCTGCTCTTAAAGAGAGCTGGCATCCTCAAGAGGAAGGACAGACAAAACAATGAAACATAATACATATTTTATGTGTATTCTATTGAATGCTGTGAAAAAAAAATAAAGGTTGAAAAGACAGAAAGACTGACCTTTGGAGAGAGAGTTTGTTTTCAATAGAATCAAGCTTCATTAACACAAAGACATTTGGGCAAAACTCTGGAGATGAAGGAGGAGATTATGTACAGAACACCACAAGATAACTGGACAAAGGCTCTGAGATAAGAATATACATGTTGTTTCAGATAAACAGCAAGGAGGCCAGCGTGGTTAGAGGTTAAGGAGCAAAGAGCAAAGCAGTAAGGGGTGTGTGCAGGCCTTGTGAATCATATAGGTTTGTGTAGGTCATGAATCAACTTTGGCTTCTATTTGCATGGGATGGAATACCATTGTAGGTCTGTTTATTGTCTATTTTCTTTCTGACTCTCGCTGATTGTGTCCTGTTTTCTTGTGTGCCTACTTATCTTTGATTACTTATAGTTCATTGTACTAGAAAAAAAAAAGTCAGAAACTAGTTTGAGGTCTAGAGGAAGGTAATTTCCCTTGGAGAGGATTTTGGCTTGTTTCTGCTAGGGACCAAGTGCTTTTACTAATCTTGGACCACCACGAAACAAGGAAGGTATGAAGCTCCTTGGACATCCCAGATAATTTTAATGTATGCTTTATAATTATAATGTAATTCTTTATGTGGGCTACTTCACTTGTAGTTCACGCCGAAATGTCCCTGATAACTAGTTCATTGAGTTCTTAATTATTGTATCTTTAATACTCTGACACCTTTGTGGGCTCTGAGTTTTGTTTTTCAATCCAAAAGAAAATTCAATATTTCTGGCTTTGAAAAGTAACTTATTAGGTGGAAAGGATCTAAGTTTTGTTACATCTGTTAAAATTTTTTTCAGAATTTTAATTTTTTTGTATGAGGATTTGAATAACCTAGCTTATCCAATATCTGAAAAAGGAAAGTGTCATGAGTTATTATTGTCATTATATTTTATAAACCTTACCATTTGTCTATTTACATTTGATTTTCATACAGTTTATAGTTTCTGATACTCTTTATTAAGTAAAGAAAAATATTTTAATTCTTAATTTAATAATTGCTTTTAACATAAATATATTTTATAGGCAATAAAATGCTTTGCCACCAATTGTATGGCTTTTTGATGAACATGTAGTTTACACTGTAAATTGAAAATTTTCCTTTATTTTAATCATTCTTTTATTCCTTGAAACATTGCTTTTATGTTTCATTGTGTTGTTTCAATTTGCTTCAATTTTTATTCAGAATTACTGCATCCATTTTCAAAAATGGGAATGGTCTATTCTTTAAGTGCACTGGTATGATTAAGCTGTTGATAATATTATGCCAGGTTTATAGAATTGATTGGCAAGTGTATGTATTTTCCTTTGGTATAGAACCAGAGGTGAGGAAGATGAGATGCAAATATCCCTCAAACTCGAGATGTTTTCTTCTACTGTCTCTGACGAGTGCTTTCCTCTTCTCCACATTCTCTCTAGAGTGCTTTTAAATGGATTTAGCTCAAAACAGCAGTCTTTCAGTTCTTTTTGTTTTGCCTGTTTTTGTGGAGGTATAAGGGCAGCCCTACACAGTCTGCCAGCTTTTCCTCAGGTTCTATTACCCATGATAATCGTCCACCATAGAAACCCCCAACTAGGAAATTTATTCACAAGCTCTAGCTCATGAGTAGGTGCCTCAGCCTGGTGCTCCATGCATACATTGTAGCCCCAAAAGTTCTTCAAGTACCTTACTGACTTTCTCTAAGTCTCCTTCTGCTTACAACTCACCTATCTCACCTTTGAAATTTTCCAGAACTCTTGGAAAAATGTGTCTTTTCTCTCCCAGGAAACCTCTTCTTTGTTAGATTTCAGCTACTTGATACAAATTTATCTATCAGTCCAATCACATCATCTCTCTTAATATTCCATAAATTACTGAAAATGTCTGGTTCTTTGGTTATAATACCTTCCATCTTTCTCTGAATTTATTTTTCTTAATTTTAGAGTTTACCTGCTGAGATTTCAGGTGGAAATTTAAGATGTGAGCTAAGATGATTATTATTGTAACTTAGGCATTGAATAAGCATGATTTTCATGCAATACAATCTGTTATTTTTCTCTGCCCTTTCAAATTTATTCAGCAAGGTGGGTTCTTTTGCTACCATAGGAGCCTACCTCAGGCAGGCTCTGTGATTTTTCTGGACACTATTAAATGATTTGAAATCATTAACATCATCCTAATTTAGTAATTTGAGGTGTCTGGTCCTAAGTAATAACTGAGACATCGAAAAGCATCCATAAGCAGGAAGATTTGTCCCTTCCTCTCCACTCAGGACTCTTGTAGTCCTGCTACCAGCCTTCCACAGTGGAGTTGTGGCTGGCTTCTTAACTCGTGCTTACCCACGCTCCTCCCACTTCTTAACTGCTGTGTGTCCCTACGTCAGGGTTGGGTTAAGAGGAAGAGAGGAGAAGTAATTGGAGCAGGCGACTTCTCATTTAGCTGATGCCCTTGCAATTGCACCTTATACCTTCTGCACCTGCCAGGCATTTAAAATTCTCTCCCTCGTGGACATGGTCATAATTCTTCAGAGACTGGGGAACATTTAAGACAATACTAGGAATGCATTTTCCTTAGCTCAGTCCTCTTCTGCTTAGCCTCCAATTCGTTAGTTAATAGGAGGTCTCTTTATGGGAGTCATTTATTCCCTCAAAAGGTCCTCTTGGGAAGATGGAAAGTGACTACACATCAGATCTTCTATAAAAAACATTGTGTCTTGAAACTCTGGGAGCCTAAATCATGAAGAGAGCTTCCTTTTCTTTGCTTCTTCCATTGGAGTTGCCAGGCAGCCCAACTGTACCCTTTAGATATTAGTCCATTGTGTCTACACACTTCAGGAGTGTTAGGATCCCCAAGACCCCAAACACACATTCATGCACATTCATGTTTGCTGATTCTTTAGAAATACAGAACTCAGAAAAGCTATTATGGTTACAGTTTATGGCAGGAAAAGAAAAATGATTAAAATCAGTCACCAGGGAATCAGTTTTCCTCTCCCAGTTAAGTTGTAACAAAAATACTTAATTATCCCAACAATCATATGTGACAATCTGAAGTACTGCCACCCAGGGACGCTCACGCTAGCATTGGTGTCCAGAGTTGTTACTAGAAGTCAATTACATAGATAAAGTGTACTGATGTGACTGATCTTAGTTAGACCTCCAGAAGTCAAATGGATACAATACATTCTAGGGTTCCAGGTGAACAGAAAAAGTTATTCATTAGAATTTACATGGTTAATGTAAACTGTCTGTTATGGCCCAAGTTCTCGTAGATGCAAAGACACTCCTATCAGACAGGATATTCCAAAGGGTAATAGGTCATCCATCCCCAGGAGCCAAAGGGAAGGCCTTTCTTTGTAATGCACAGGGTTTGAGTACCTTAAGCCCATCAAACTAACTTTTTAATCCTTTACTACACAGTAGGAGACATATATCAACTACAGCTTATCCTACCTATGGCACCCTGTCATTCATTAAAGAGATATGGTGCATGTCCAAACCAATCCTTTGGGTGGGGTAAGAATGACTCTCAGAATAACTAACCAACACAAACCTTGTTAAGTCACCCAACTGGTGCTTGGTTATTTTCATCTTCCACCTCCTACAGGATAGTTTTTTTGGTATCTTGGTAATAGTGAACATAGGTTATCAAATTGCACTACATTAACAGTAGCATATTAGAGACAAAGGGGTGTCTCAAATTGTGTTTAATGCAAGTATTTCAACAAGAAAGTGGAGGGCTTTTTATTTTCTTATAGGCAGGCAAAATCTTTTGGTATAATTCACATCACATTAAATTTCATTTTCACCCAACCTAAGGCACTTTCCTTCATGGACTTGAGTTATTGCATATCCTTTCAACATTGTCCTCTCCAGGATTACATGAGTTTGCTAGAGCTACAGTAACAGAACAGAATGAATGGAGTGACCTAAACAACAGAAATTAATTTTCTCACAGCTCTGAAGATTGAAAATTCAAGATCGAGGTGCCAGCCAGGCTGGTTTCTGGTGAGGTCTCACTTCCTGCCTTGCAGATAGTTTCACATGGCCATCTTGCTGTGTCCTCACGTGGCCATCTCTCCTGGTGTCCTGGTGTCCTGGTGTCTACAAGGATAAGACCCCAAGTCCCATAGTGTTTTTTCATAACACAGTTCTCATTCCTAAATGGCTTTGATTCCTCTCCTTTTTAGACTGTTATAGGGTTTCCTCATTTGAATTAAATAGCATCTAAAATAAGGGCAAATACTTTGGAAAAGCAAAACAAAACATTAAAAACTTAGCAACTTTAGGAAGAAACTCTATCATTCGTGTGTGGCATATAAGCATAGAATTCTGCAGCATGAAAGCAGCATATGCAAGATGACGGATAGGTTAACTTTGTGGTGATCATTTCACAATGTATACCTATATCAAAACCTCAAGTTATAACCTGAAATACAGACAATTTCTATTTGTTGGTTATGCTGCACTAAGCTAAAAAAGTAAAAATAAAACTTAAAATAAAAAAAAGAATTTCAAAAGATAATGCTGTGCTCTATGCTTGCTCCTGCCCTCTTTCCTCTGTGTTGCAGTGTGTCCTAAGAAGACTGGTTGGCTGTAGCCTTGAAAAATGAGAACTAGGACACAGGGCACAGGAAGAGGAAGGAGAGGGGAGGGAAGGGTGTGGAAAACAAACCGAGTCCGTGTGTGAAATTTTGGTAAGGTGTAAAACAGGAAAGAGGTAGAGATGCCAAATGTTATGGCTACCAATAACAAAGGACATCTTATATTTTCTTGCAAACCTCCAAGGCCTTCAGTTCATTCATTCTCATGTTGGCTTCTGTTGTTTCTACTGAAGGTTTCTTTCATCTTTTTCTGATACCTAAACAAAAACACTTTCTCATAATTTGTTATTGAAATTGGTTCATCTTATCTGTCCTATATCCCTTCAGAACACAGTGAGCAAACAAATTACCACTTTATCACCTGTAACTCAAGCCACGATAGAAAGAGAATTAGATGCCAAGTAAGCTGACTAAGGAATGTCCCTCTTCAGCTAACAGATTGGGGGAGAGTCCATTTGCCACTAGGACATGGATTCCTCATGTGGATAATGACAGACATCAGGTGGTTGTAAAGATGACCTCTAGTATAGCATTAGGACTAAGTTTCTCTAATTCTGTTAGGTTATAATGAAGCAGCACATAGTCCCTGCTCTTCTTTACCGCTCTAATTAAATTTCAAGTGTCAGTTGAAACCGAATCCTAGTTGGCAGTGTTGTTTTGTGACTCTTCTGTGAAGCTGTTGCAGTTGGCTTAAGTCTCTCAAGGTGGCATAAAGATATGCTAAGGAAATTGGGAGGTTGACATGAAACTTTACTAATTGGTCTAACTGTAATAAAGAAATGGTTAGACATGCTGTTTAAACTTCGGTATTTTCAAAAGGCTTGCATGAGATTAGAACTGGAAAATACATGATCATTCTCTGTTGGAGTTCAGGAATAATAAAAGAGCCCCAAATTAATCATTCAAGATATGACTCATCAAAAGTAGAAGGCGAAACAGATCTCTCCCCTCTGAGGTTAAAACAGGAATAAAATACACTACCAGTGACTTTGGTTCAGGAAGAAAGCAAAAGTACATCCGCAGTTCTTATGGTCAGAGAGCATGTGTTGTTCTCACTGCCAAGTTCTTGGTAACACTACCCAAGCCCAAACCGAAATCCACATGCCATTGCCCATATGACGCAAACCACAGGAAATGGAGGCAATTTCAGGCCTTGAATGTTGTGAAAGGAGCAGCGACTCTGAAAGTGTGGCCAAGAGAACACGAAGGAGCCCACAGCTCTGACATCGTTTTGGGGCTTTGGATGAAGACAGATATTGAGCTGGGAGACAGTTGGCACAGAATAAAACAGCTCAAACTCTGACTGTAGGAGCTCGTAAACTAACCCCCCAACATGCTCCCTAGGACTTGGCACTCAAAAAAATGGGACTGATCCTCTTCCCCAACCCCCACCCTTGTGACATGCCAGTGAATTAAAACCCTGGACCTTTAGCCCAAGAGCTGGAGAAAGTCAAGCAACATACTCCAAAGTGATTAAGAAATCTTTTGCTTTCTTCTATGGAAATGCCATTCATTTTTCATGAACAATCGTAGTCACAGATGAACTTCAGATGGACCAGTAATATTCTTTTCCTTTTGCAATATTGGATGTAGTAATTTGATGTGACTAGAACACAGCTTACTTTTTAAAATCATAATCCTTGTAATTTTTATAAGCAGATTTAAAGTTATACTAATAATACCTCTGATATTTAGGCATTCAACTAAAAATTTAGAAAAATTACATGTCTCTTGCTTTGTCCAATAAATGTAATTCCTAAGACACTTTAAAAGTTGAAATATCTTAATTTAATAGAGGAATTTTATAAAATAAATAGTCAAATCATTTAGGTTGAAGATTGCATCTTTTAATATTCTTAAAAGGTGACATCTATATTTTATGCAGATTTTTTTAAGGCAGTATTTTTTTTTTTTTTTATTTAAAGCATATGAGCTTTGGAGTCATTTATCTTACTATCTGGTAGAGCCAAATAATTACAGATAACATAAGTCTTATGTGGAATAATTCAGCAGCCAGTTTGAAAGAGGCCAGCATTTTTTTTACTATGTTAATCAAAATCAATATGCAATGTCTTTCAGTTAAAAATGTATTAATGATACATAAAAACATTCTACAGGTCAAAAATGCTATATCACCTTCAAAGAGTTTTTAAACACACTATTTTAGTGTGTTTAAAATATTAAGACTATTTGAAAGGACTTCCAATTTTAATGCCTCTTTAAAATTTTATTATTTTTTCCTCTCTATCTTTAAGGTGTCCAACATAGTGAAATGATTACTATGGTCAAGCAAATTAACACGCCTGTTGCCTCACAAAGTCATCCTTAATGAGAAGGACAGAATCCCATCCCCAGAGCACAGAGTTGTGTATCTGGCTCCTTCAAGGCAGAGGGCCTGAGTGACTTGCAGAAAATAATGTACTTATTGTAAACACCATACAAAGTAACTTTAATAAGGACAGTCATCCCTCAAGGACCTTGGGGGATTGGTTCTAGGACCCCTGTGCTTAACAAAATTCCTGAATATTCATGTTCCTTATATAAAATTGACTATTATTTGCATGTAAGCCTATGCAATCCTCCCATATGCTTTAAATCATCTGTAGATTACTTATAATACCTAATAAAATGTAAATGCTGTGTAAACAGTTGTTATACCATATTGTATAGGGAATAATGACAGAGAAAAAAAACTCTGTACATGTTCAGTATAGATGCAATTTTTAAAAATATTTTCAACCCACAGTTGGTTAAATCTCAGAAATGGCACCCACAGCTACAGAGGGTCAATTGTCCTCTGTATTCCTTGAGCATACCTTGGTGAAAGCTCACAGTGATAATCTGAACTTGTCCCTTTGATCTTTTAAAGCGGGGAGGCAAAAAAATCAAATGGAGGGCAGAGGGTTGTTTTCATTTTCAGATCATCAAAAATACTGAACTGTTGGTCAGGATGATCTATGAAGAAAGAAAAACAAATTCAAACTATGACTAACAAGGCCTGCTGTGCATGAGTCACTAACTGAATCAAGCAAGGTCTCTGGACACAGGAGGAAAAGCACTTAGGAGCCACGTCATGATGGAGCAGTGAGCCTCCCAACTTGCTGGTCTCCTCACCAAACTATTTCAACACCTGGATGGAGTCCAGGAGAAGAGAGCTCAGGCAGCTGAAAAATTGCTTCTCTGTCCTACAAGGGATGTTTTCAGTGACCTTGAGGAGGGGTTTAACAGTGGCTTTCTTAGGTGTGAACATGAAAATAGTGGGAGTCTAAGCAGCACAGTTGTCTCCAAGGCATCGCGCAGCCTGCTTCTTGAAGGAGAAAACCAGATTGCAAAGGAAGAAAACAACTGCCCAAATTCCACTTACACAAACTGAAGTGGGATTATTTTTTAAAAGCAGAACATAAAATACAAAACAGCATAAAGCATGTCAATTGAATATAAGGTTTGCACTCATTAGCTTTTTTTCTCATTGCTGCTTTGTATTCAAATCCAGGGGAAGTCCAAAAGTATACTTTCAATTACAAAACAATTTCTTTGTTTTATCAGTTCTTTCAATCTAACTTGCATGCTCATATCCATAAGGCATGGCATTTCTGATAAATAGGATAGTGATGAATTCAACTGGAATTTCCATCTTACTGTGTGTTTCATAAAAATAGTTCTCTTTCCACTTGAGGCTGCTTATCTGGAGAAAATGCCATAATGCTTGATCTGACCTGGGAAGTTTCCCTGGTTAAGGTAAATTGATACTTACATAAGCCAATTTTTATCATAGGGATGAGGCTAGTAGTGAGGGTAGAGAAGAAAAAGAGAAAGAAGTTCACTGGACAAACTTTCACTGCCTCATTGCTAGAGAAAGCATTGGCGTCCAGGACAGCTGCCGCCTGGAACTAGAGAGAAAGCTGGTCTCATAGCAGGGCTCCCCTCGGGCCGCCAGTCTTTGAAAATCCTCTCTCTTGCAAAATGGAAGATAACTGCTCCAAACTCCTCCTTCTTAGCTTCATTTCCTACTATTAGAGGAATCTCTTCGCCGGCAGCCAAGCTCAGGCTTCCTCTGCCCCAACCTCCAAGTAAGGCTAAGGCATGCCATGAGCTTTTCCTTAATTGTCATTTCCCATGGATTCCCACAGACTGGCATCCTTTCTCCCTTATAGAAATAGTGATTATTAAGGACTAATTTTTGAAAAGATGGTATAGTGCTCAAGAAAACAGTGAAGAAATAACCATTACAAAAAGTGCCACCACCTTAACAGTGGCATTTATCTGACATCTATTTTATCCCTAGTTGGTTGATTTGTTGAGGTGGTTCTGTTAGTCAGCTTTCTATCACTGTGAGAAAACACCTGAGAAAATCAACTTAAAAGGAGGAAAGATTTATTTTAGCTCAGTGATTCAGAGGTTTCTGTCCGCGGTTCCCCGGGCCCTTTGCTTTGGGTCTGTGGCACCACAGCACACCATGGCAGTGGGTGGAGGCTGCTCAGCTCATGGCAGCCAGGAAGCAGAGAGAGAAAGAGGGAAAGGGCTGGGGCCAATATTTCCTTCGATGATGTAACTTCCTTCCACTAGGCACCCCCTGCCAGTGTTTCTACCACCTCCCAATATTGACACAGGATGGTGACCAAGCCTTTGACATATGAGGCTTTGCAGTTATTATTGCTGCTCTTATTTTCTAATGGCTCCTCACTTTTTCTTCCAGGACTGGGGAAGGACTAAGGAATATAATGATTAAAAGCACAGGCTTTGGTATCAGACCAATGAGGGTACAAATTCTAACTGTGTAACCTGATAGAACATGCTGGGCAGTTGTCTTTATCATACAGTGAGAGTAATGATAACTATAGAATAAGTACTGTCAATTAACCTCTCAAAAGTGTGCTAATGATGCATGGATATCCTGACTTTTCAAGGACATTTGATTATCTGGTTTAAGTAGTCCAGCAGTATGAATGCTGTGTCTCAGAGAGACACTTGGCTTTGCAATAATTTTTTAAATATTCATTTATCTTTCTGATATGCATTTATGGAGAAGTGATCACATGTAATAAAAAAAAAAACTCAGCAGTCTGCAGCCCCTTATACTTGACTGTCCCTTTCTTCAAGACATAGAGGAAGCATCTTGGAGGATCTGCTGAGGACATCATCTTTCATACCCTGCATTAATTATCTGTTGCTATCTCACAAACTACCTAAAACTTAGTGGCTTAGCAATAACCATTTATTAATCATCACAAGTGTGTGGGTCAGCCAGCTGGGTTTGCAGATTTGGGACAGGATTGCCTGATCTTGACTAGTCTGGCTCCTATGATTGGCAACTTGACTATGTACTGCTTGGTCCAGAATAGACTTACTCATATGTTTAATGGTGTTGTTGGCTCCTATCTGGAGCAGTGGAGGTAAATGAGCCATGTGTGTTTTATCCACTAGCAGTCTAGCACTGGCTTGTTCATAGGAGGTCACAAGTTTCAAACAAAAGGAAAGCAGGCCACAATATGCAAGAACTTTACAAGTCTCTGCTCCTCCATCCTAAAACACAAGCCAAACTAATCCAGATTCAAAGTGTGGAGAAAGATACTACCTCTTGAGGGAAGAACTACAGTCACTCCGCAAGGTCCTGGGCATGGGGCTGGAAAAGTTTTTGCTACTTTTGCAGTTTACCTCATGCCTTTTGATCATAATCCCAATGCTTTTCCCTTCTAGTTTACTAGTCTAATATATTAGGAAATCCTTGACCTCGTTCTACTTATTTTTTCCCTGTACTCCATCAGGTTTCTTCTGGGTCCATTCAAGAGAGTGTGAAAGACCGAGTGATTGACTCACGGCTGCAGCTGTTTATCACCAAGCCAGGTCTCTACACATGCATAGCCACCAATAAGCATGGAGAGAAATTCAGTACTGCCAAGGCTGCCGCCACCATCAGTATAGCAGGTAGGATGGCCCTGCATGCCCTTTTGGCTCCAGGAGAAGGGAGAGTGGGCACTATTCCACAGCATCTGGCATTAGGAAAAATCTTTTATTTCTTACTCCAGTCCCCTGTGGGCTATTTCCTCTTTCAGGGGACACTCCAGAGGTGACCTAGATATGGATTTTGGCTGATTTGTTGCCTCAACAACTAAATCCTCACATGCTTGTCCAAGTGTTGAGTAACAACTTCAAGGAGATCATTTCTTCTTTCTGCCTCTTTCTTTGTTTCTTTTCTTTTCTCTCTCCCTTCCCTCCTCCTTTTCTGTCTTCCTTCTCTTCTTCCTTACCTCTTCCTTCCTTTTCTTTTTAAAAACTTATTTTCCCTTCCCCTCCCATTTCTTTCTCTTTTTGAGTTATCCAAACTTTCCAAGACTCTCCAGGAGTAAGTTGGCAGATATTTACCATATTTGAGCCAATTTAGAATGGCTGTTTCTTGGGCATCTGTACCTATGAGTAAGGCTCATGGTTTTTCTCTTTCCTGTTTTATTCAAGCAACAGCAGTATATACAGGTATTTTCAAGGAAAAGAGCTGACACATGGATTTCTAGGATATTTGTGCTGTTATAAAGATTTATTTTTAAAATTTAAATGTCCCAAAGGCTTCTGAGAACATTTATGGAATTCCTAGAGATGGAAATAATCCCTGCATCAGGAAATGCCAGGCATGCTATATTCATAGCAGGCTTACTGTCCAAGGATCAGCAGAGAGGTGTTTGGCCCCACATGTAAGGCAAGCACTGGTAGAACCTTGCCCAGGGCCAGCTCCCCAAGCCTGCTGTTTCTTATTACTGTGCCACTTCTTTGATCTTCCCTGATGAGGAACTTTCCAGCAATGTCTATGATTTTTAATATGAAGTCAATAGAAGCTTCAGAGAAATATATTGGGAGTAATAGACAAAAATGGCCCTCTGGGGCATACCCATGAAAGAAAGACTCTAAAACTAAGGCTCCCTGTACCACCTCCTGGGATATATCTGCCTATAGTGTCATGAGACATTGTATGTTATGGAAAATCATTTCTTCCAGAGAATAACAAGTAAAATAAAAGTAAATTCAACTCAATTAAAAAAAAGAACGATTTCTAGTTATACAGTATTTTACTGTTTTTATAGAGCACTTTTACGTGCATTTATAAAATACACTGTATGCAGACCCTTGTGTTGATAAAGTAAGGAATGAAAACTTAAATAAGAAATGGGTCTTGCTTTGCAGGGATTATCAATCTAGAAGGGAAGTTAGCCAGCCCCATTTATATAATTCAGACTATGCTGTATTGTAGAAACATAAAGAACAATAGCAGAGCACGAGAAGAAGAGTTTAAGGGAGTCCTTGGGAAAAAGGTGGCACTTGAACAGAAGATGTGGGTCAGAGGTTGAAATACATTCACCAAGCAGTTCATCAGTTTTCTAGAACATGATGGAGTCTTCAGTGAGGTGAAAAGTAGGAGGAAAGGTTTGAAGTGGGCCTAACCAACTTATGAAATGCCTGGGTATATTTAATGCACTTGTCCATCAGTGGGAAGTCATTAGTTATTTTAGAAGAAGTAAGCGCTCTGGTCAAATATGTCCTTTAGCAAACTGACAGAAGGAAGGGAGGTGTCAAGGGGTTTTAGGCATGGCAAGTAGCTAGGAGACTCTTCCAGGAGTCTAGAAAAGTCTTGAAGTCCTGAACAACAGCTTCAGTTATGGGTACTGAGAGAAGAGGAGGATGCCCAGGATCTGCTAGGAGAGAAATAATATCCATACATGCTTGAATATGGAAGCGGGGTAGGAGAAGGAGTTCCAAAGTTTTTAAGATTTTGAGGAAGGTGTGTAGGACAAACAATAATATATAAATGAAACAAAACATAAGGACATGAGAAGGCCCAGGAGGTACCTGAAATTTCTGATGTGTTTGAATTACCTGGACTCATTCTAGTCACACTATCTTTGTTTTCTTCACTTATTTGATCAATACCTATTAAGTGAGTATATCTATATAATTTAGCTATCTACATATCTAGATAATGTATAAATATGTATATATGTGTGTACACATACCATATATTCATTATATGAAGAGAGAACACATTGGCATATGAATACTCAAACCCAAGCAAATTAATGGATCTGATTTAGCTTAACCTACAATTCCACTGAACAGAAAATTTTGTCACCAATCTTTTTTTTTATTTTTTTTATTTTTTATTTTTATTGTAAACAAATGGGATACATGTTGTTTGTCTGTTTGTACATGGGTTAAAGGCATACCATTTGTATAATCATAAATTTATATATGGTAATGTTGTTTGATTCATTCTATTATTTTTCCCTTCCCCCCCACCCCTCCCACCCCTCTTTTCCCTCTATACAGTCCTTCCTCCCTAACCCTAACACTAACCCCTCCCACCCCCCCTTATGTGTCATCATCCACTTATCAGCAAGATCATTCGTCCTTTAGTTTTTTGAGATTGGCTTCTCTCACTTAGCATGATATTCTCCAATTTCATCCATTTGCCTGCAAATGCCATAATTTTATCATTCTTTATGGCAGAGTAATATTCCATTGTATATGTATACCACAGTTTCTTTATCCATTCATCAATTGAAGGGCATCTAGGTTGGTTCCACAATCTGGCTATTGTGAATTGAGCAGCTGTGAACATTGATGTGGCTGTATCTCTGTAGTATGCTGATTTTAAGTCCTTTGGGTATAGGCCAAGGAGTGGGATAGCTGGGTCAAATGGTGGTTCCATTCCAAGTTTTCTAAGGAATCTCCACACTGCTTTCCAGAGTGGCTGCACTATTTTGCAGCCCACCAGCAATGTATGAGTGTACCTTTCTCCCCACATCCTCGCCAACACCTGTTGTTGCTTGTATTTTTGATAATCACCATTCTAATTGGGGTGAGATGGAATCTTAGGGTGGTTTTGATTTGCATTTCTCTTATTACTAGAGATGTTCAACATTTTTTCATATATCTGTTGATTGCTTGCAGATCTTCTTCTGTGAAGTGTCTGTTCATTTCCTTAGCCCATTTGTTGATTGGATTATTTGTATTCTTGGTGTAGAGTTTTTTGAGTTCTTTATAGATTCTGGAGATTAGTGCTCTATCTGAAGTATGATTGGCAAAGATATTCTCCCACTCTGTAGGCTCTTTCTTCACATTGCTGATAGTTTCCTTTGCTGAGAGAAAGTTTTTTAGTTTGAATCTATCCCAGTTGTTGATTCATGCTTTTATTTCTTGTGCTATGGGAGTCCTGTTGAGGAAGTCTGGTCCTAGGCCGACATGTTGAAGATCTGGACCTACTTTTTCTTCTATAATCTGCAGGGTCTCTGGTCTGATTCCAAGGTCCTTAATCCATTTTGAGTTTAGTTTCGTGCATGGTGAGAGATATGGGTTTAGTTTCATTCTATTGCATATGGATTTCCAATTCTCCCAGCACCATTTGTTGAAGAGGCTATCTTTTCTCCATTGCATATTTTTGGCACCTTTGTCTAGTATGAGAAAATTGTATTTATTTGGGTTTGTGTCCATGTCCTCTATTCTGTACCATTGATCTACCTGTCTATTTTGGTACCAATACCATGCCGTCTTTGTTGCTATTGCTTTGTAGTAAAGTTGAAGTTCAGGTATTGCGATACCCCCAGCTTCATTTTTCCTGCGAAGGATTGCTTTAGCTATTCTGGGTTTCTTATTCTTCCAGATGAATTTCAGAATTGCTTGCTCTATTTCTGTAAGGTACATCATTGGGATTTTAATTGGAATTGCATTGAATCTGTATAGCACTTTAGGTAGTATGGCCATTTTTGTCACCAATCTTGAGAGTCTCATTTCCAGTGATTTTTTTCAATCATTCAAAGATATTCCCCTCCTAGAGTTCTTCCTCCCTCCCTCCTTCCATATCTTCCCCTGGATGGCAGGGAAGAGAGGGAAAGTATTTATGCAATCATGTCTTCCGAACCCCCGATCTCTAGTGAAGACAGCAGCTTGGGAACTTCTGGTTTCAGAAATTGGTTGGGACCCAGAGGAACCTCTCTGACTGACTCAGGCACCTTCTGGGGTAGCATGGCCCTCTGCATCTGAGTTGAATCCTTTACCAAGCCCTGTCTAGAGTCTGCTCTGCAACCACTAGAGAGGCCATTCTGTCTGTCCCCACTGAGGCCCTTAAGCAGGCCTGCCAAATCCCACCTTAGCTCTTTTTGCATTCTTCATGGAGCCTGAAGCAATTTCTGGATCCCTCTCAAAGTACACAAAATGAAAGAAAGATTCCAACTGACTGACTCAGTTCTGCTCTCTACCCAACCGTGACCTGCTATTATGTTTACACCAAGGTTGCCATCTCAAGTCAGGTTAAGGGATCCCTGTAAGGTATTTTGCTTCTAATATTCCAGATAAGAAATTGCAAATCTCCCTCTTCTTTTGGACTTTTCCTTAATTAATCAATAAATCTCCATTCTAAGATTTGGTTCCAGAAAAGGAATCTACAAAATGTGTATCCAAATTCTTCATCTCCCTTCCTTCCTTGTTTCCATGCATACCAAGTTGGAAGAACCAGACAGGGATTCTCTAATGTGGAAAGCTTCAGAACCTACTCATCCTAAGTACAAAGATGATTGAGGAAGCAGTGCTACAACCAGTAAGGAGGGGAACCTAATAAAAATGGCTTTATCTGCTCCAGACAAAGGGATATTCATCCCATGGGCATGATCTTTAAGATGCTGAAAAGACTACACAGCATGATCTTCACCATACTATGTGTAGCCACATGTTCTTTCCACTCCTGTCCCAGCTCAAATGAGAACCTATTCCAACTTCATTACTAAATGGAGTATACCAACAGAGAAATCTGTAATCCTAAAAACATAGGTTCTGATGGTATGAGACAGGTAGCACAGGAAGGCAATATTCTGGGGTGAGGGGTGGTGGCAATTAGCAACAGCAGCCCATGGAAAATAACAGTGTAATGTGCTTGGCGGGGAATGGAGAGTGTGAGCAGCATATGAATTAGCATGTAGCAGCAGAAGTCTTGAAAACTGCAATACCTGGATGCAGATGAAGAGCAGTCATCTCAGTAGGGGGAATGGCCATGTAGTCAGGAACCAGCAATGACTTCACAAGTCAATGGGCACCAGTGTGCTATGGAGGTCAATTTCAGAATGTGGGTAAAATCGGGACCTAGAAGATAAACTTGATACCACCCTAGGCAGAGGTATATTTATAGTAGCTTCTAAAGGGTCATCAGAGAACCTGAGTAGAGTATACAGCATAAAGAAGGGTTAATATATAACTGGGACCTGGAATGTTGCTCTTTTCTGAACTACATGAGCAAGACTTAATTTGGTCCATATACAGAATCACAGTATTGCCCAATATTAGGGATAAAATAAAGAGATGAGAATTTAGTCAAAAACTGGAAAAGACAAAAGGCTTAGAAAGTCTAGAGAGGGTATGAGAGGTCAGAAATATATCTGTGAGTTGGAAATTTGCTACATATCTAGACTTATTACCTGCCCCAATTCATAAAAGCTTCAAGATTTCTCTCAACTCCTCATCTGCTTTTCTGGTTGGGAGTCACTGACTGCTGGGGGATCTGACCCTCTTCCACTTCTCCCCAGAGTTTCCCAGGTAGGTCTAAAAAGGGTACTTTGTGTGCAATTGAATAAGAGCTCTGGAACCTCTGCCCTTTTCTCCTCTAGTCTTTGACCTGTTCTTGTCAGTTAGAACTGTTAGATGTCTCATGAAGGTCCCTCTGGAAACACTTCCAACCTTGGAAATGACCTTCCAACCCTGGAGTGCTCCTGAGGCCAGCCTTGCAGGGAAGTGAGGCCAATCTGATGAAAAAGGAATCCTTGGAGCTGCTTTAACTCAGAAGCATTTCAGATAATCATGGTCTTATGCCCCCCAGATCTCCTGTGCTTGAGAGTGGCATCTGCTTTTCCCTATCCACTCAGCCCCTTTCCTGTGACCTGCGGCGGGGCTGTTCAGAGGTCCAGTCAGACATGGTGCCTCCTCTTGCTATTTTGGCAATGCCTCCTGCCCTAGAACCTGCTGCTGTCTCTCACCTCAGCTGTCCCCATGCCCCGCTCGTGTTGTGTAGTCAACAGCCCCCTCTGTCACAGCCCTGTGTTTCACTTGGAAGCTCTTACTCCATCTGTTTATTTACTCATCCCAGCAGGACAACTGGAAATGGAAAGAGGTGGTCTAGTGCTTAAAATTATATCCAAAGATATTTCTAGGGTTTGAAGGACAGCACAAAACAGGGATTAGCCTTCCTTTCCCCCAAACCCTTCCACGAGTCTGCTCAACTCTCTGTGAGCAGAGATGTGATATACTTCCTTCTTCATCATTTATTCACCGTTAGTCATCGAAAGGAATTGGAAAAGGTTTTGCACCTTCTGCCTGTCAACCAGGAAGTTGCATTTCCCCTCCAGTCACAACCCAAAAGACTCAAGTTACGATTTAAACTCACCAGGATGCTGGTATTTGGCAAGATGCTTTGTCTTTGTCATCAGAACCCTAGGCCCTGTGGTGGCGGCCAGCCAGAGGGCCCATGTCCCTTTAATGAACAGGGTCCTGGAACAGCCAGAGGCCATCAAAACAGACACAGGGATTCAGAAGAACATGCATGTTTGTATTTGCCATTTTCAACAGCACTAATATGTCCTT
Organism: Sciurus vulgaris; assembly: GCF_902686455.1. Taxonomy (NCBI): domain Eukaryota; kingdom Metazoa; phylum Chordata; class Mammalia; order Rodentia; family Sciuridae; genus Sciurus; species Sciurus vulgaris. The sequence goes on from NC_136476.1 coordinate 67,715,659, forward strand.
TATCAGACAGTGAGGTCCCCAGTTCTGTCAGTGCTTTTCCAGTCTTAATGAATAGGAACGAGTCTGTGGTCATACCCTTCCTTTCCTGTTACCCATTTCCTCTTCTACCAATCTCTCCACTGTCTGCAACGCTCCTTCTTTGGATCAACCTCAGGGTCCAGACTTCTGGTTTCTACATTTAAAATGTATATGGCATCATCAGAAATCTGATGTGATGGTTTGGGATTTCCCAACTCTCAAATGGTCAACTTAGTTTTATTTTCCATATTTCAAAGTTGATGTTCAATACTGATACAAAAAAATATAGAGTGACCCTTAAAATCTATGACAAAATTGATAGAGATGATTGAATGTTCTACAACGTTACATACTCTTCCTCATGTCTAATAGCCACGCTCCTATTTCCCTCCAGTGCTGGAGGTAATTTTTAGGCATACGGTGGGAGAGAAGGAGCACATGATCCCCTTTACCACTCAGTGCTTTCAACCGCCATAGGTGAAGAGTGTTCTTATCAACGGAACAGACACCATGCCTTGGAATTTCATGCTGACTTTATCTGGTTTTAAACTGATTAAAAGTATTTTGTTTTTGTTTTTAATAAAGGGTAAGGAATAAATAAGTAACAGACAGTAGCCACACTAAATTGCTACCAGATGTTCTGCAGTTAGGCATAAAAGGTAAGCATGCTTTTACAATCGGCAGCTTCTTGTGTTAGAGCCCAGGCAAGTTTCAGAAAAAGGAAGGCCAAAGTTTGACTGACTTTTTCAAGATAATTTTAAAGATTCTACAAATATTGGGTAACTGTGTCAGTCAGCTTTATGTTGCTGTGACCAAAATGCCTGATAAGAACAATTTAAAGAAGGGAAAGTTTATTTTGGCTCATGATTCCAGAGGTTTAGTCCATGGTCAGCCAACTTTAAAGTTCTTTTTTTAATTTTTTATTTTTACAGACTGCATTTTGATTCATTGTACACAAATGGGGTACAACTTTTCATTTCTATATTTGTGCACGATGTAGATTGACACCATTCGAGTAATCAAACATGTACATAGGGTAATGATGTCTGTCTCATTCTACCATCTTTCACACCCCCGCCCCCTCCTCCCTCTCATTTCCCTCTATGTAACCCAAAGTTCCTCCATTCTTCTCTTACCCACCACACCCCCACCCCCATTATATTTTATATCATCATCCACTTATCAGGGAAAACATTCAGCCTTTGGTTTTTGGGGATTGGCTTATTTCACTTAGCATAATATTCTCCAATTCCATTTATTTACCTGCAAATGCCATAATTTTATTCTTCTTTATGACTGGATAATATTCCATTGTGTATATATCCCATAGTTTCTTTATTCATTCGCCTGTTGAAGGGCATCTAGGTTCCACAATCTAGCTATTCTGAATTGAGCTGCTATGAACATTGATGTGGCTGCATCACTGTAGTATGTTGATTTTAAGTCCTTTGGTATAAACCGAGGAATGGGATAGCTGGGGTCAAAAGGTGGATCCATTCCAAGTTTTCTGAGAATTCTCCACACTGCTTTCTAGAGTGGCTGCACCAATTTGCAACTCCACCGGCCATGTAAGAGTGTGCCTTTTTCCCCACATCCACACCAACACCTATTATTGCCTGTGTTCTTGATCATAGCCATTCTAATTGGAGTGAGATGAAATCTTAGAGTTGTTTTAATTTGCATTCTCTAATTACTAGAGATGTTGAAGACTTTTTCATAGGCCAGAGGCAAGAGAGAATGTCAAGGCAGAAGGGCCTCATGGAGGACCGCTGCGCCATTCATGGCAGCCAGGCAGCAGAGAGGAAGGGGGAGGGGCTGCAGGGAAAAAGATGCTCCTGGTGACCCACCTTCTCCAGCCATGCCCCTCCTGCCTACAGTTACCACCATCAGTCCCTTCAATCCAGGATGGACTAATAAGGTTACAACTATCAAAATCTACTTGTTTTACCTATAAATATTCCTGCATTCACACAGGAGTTCTGGGGGGACCTTATAACCAAACCATAACAGTGGCTATTAGAAATTTTTGAAGTTTAAAAAAAAAATCTAGCTTTGGGATTTGTTTATAATCACTATTTTCATAGACCCCCTCACTATCTCCTAGCCACCACCACCCAGAAAGAAAGAGAAAAAAAGAAAGGAAGGAAGGAAGGAAGGAAGGAAGAAAGAAAGAAAGAAAGAAAGAAAGAAAGAAAGAAAGAAAGAAAGAAAGAAAGAAAGAAAGAAAGAAAGAAGAAAGAAAAGGTCTATAAGAAACATATGGAAGTCCAATGAATAAGGGTACTTCCTGATAGTCTTAATACTCTAGAAACTTCCAGTCACCCTTGAATTAGTTTCATTTCTCTTTGTTTACTTGCTCTTCGAATAGAAGTCTATCAAAGCATCTTATCTCCTCCCAAGTAGTATGGCTAGATTCTCCTTGGCACTGGTTCATCTCCAAGCTGTTGAATCTTCCTTTTGCATCATAAAGTAAGGTCTCTTTCCATACATGTGACCTTAGCTCCTGAGTGTCAATGAGTCTCCACTCATCTGCTATTAGAATCTGTTTTTAATCCTCTAAACTATATACCACTCTCCAGAATTTCCTAATGTCCTCTTCCATCTTGTCTGTCTGCACAGTGGGAGAATTATCATGAGGTTTGGGGCATATAGTGCCACTTTCCCCAGAATTCTGCATTGACATTGAGGCTCATATAGGTTCCAAACTCAGCTAATAAATGTTAGGGCCAGTATTAAAACCCAACAGGTGTAGGTTACCTTAATGGATTTTTAAATCCTCTTGCTGTAAGCATCTGACTACTGACTCTCTCATGGGACACATGAGTCCTTCACAGAATCCTTCAGAGGCCTCCATGTCACACAGTATCCTTATGAGGGAGAATTCACAGTCCCCAGCCCTTGATTCCAATCCCTGTTGGGCAGCCTGTGGTGTCTTACTATTGGGGTTCTTTTGTCTGATGGCCAGTCCTTTTGGTAACCTAGCAACCTTCCATAGCATCCCATGGACTCACAGGAAACTCCAGGGTCCCTGCTGTCTAAGTGATGGGGACCCTCCCTCTGTCCTTAGACCCTATGCTTGTGGTTCTTTTTAGAAAATAATATTATTTTAAAAATGAAAACAAAGACATTTTCCTTGGTTTTAAGTGCTAGTCTCTTAATTCTTCATTGAAAAGAACTGCATTAGATGGTTTATAATCATATACACAAAAACCATTCAAGCATGAGAAAATCTAGAGAAATAGTTCCTCTCCTTGTCTCTGGTTTTTACTAGAATGCTCTCCACCTTCATTTGAAGGCCAAGAACCAAAACTATGCCTGTGCACAGAACCTGCTTAATGGAACAAAGAGGGAGCTATTATGCCCTCTGGTCATTGCAAGGAAAAAATGTCAAGATGTGTGTGTGTGTGTGTGTGTGTGTGTGTGTGTGTGTGTGTGCGCGCGCGCGCACGTTTACGTATTTCTTAGAATCATTTCCCTTAAAAATCCAGAGCATGACAACAACTGGTTTAAAAAATTCAAATATAAGGGGATCCATGCTGTGAATAGTTGAATAAAAATGCCAGTATTTTCATGGAATGAATGCCAAGCATTTATATAGACTAATTCACCCCAAATCAGTTCACCTAATACCAATTTACCTAAACTCACTTTACCTAATTTGTTATCTTCATGACTATGCTTCTAATATTTAAAATTCAGAATTAAAAATGTAACATTTTTCCAGATAATACAGTCAAACAGTTCTGACCTATTTTGTATTTTTAATACTATGGTACACATTATGAATGGTGAGATTGTTATACGTCATTGTGTCTTTTTCTCTTTTATCTGATTTGGAACCCTTATAGGGCTCGTTAGTCAATTTGCTAAAAATGAATTTTTTTTATATTTTTGTAAAAAAAAAACCCTTGAACTACACACTTAAGTTTGCAAACATTGGGTTGTCACCAACCCACCAACCCCTGTGAATGCAAAGGAAACTGACTTTTCCAAGGAATTCATTTTAGAATTCTTAAAAATGCCAAAAGAATAGCACCCAAATGGATCTAAAATCTTCTAAGGAAGCTAGACCTCAACATTCAGAGAAATTCTAATGCAGCGAATTGGTTTTAGACAAAGCATGTTTCACATTTTACTTTTATAATGGGAGTAGGGAACAAGGAGAATGTTGACCATAAAACACTTGGTAAAGAGTGTGAAGCTTTAACTTCTCTAAAAGAAGCTGGAATAATTCAGAACGGATGGCCGTCTTATAGCCTCCCAGGTCCCTCATGCTGTGAGAGGGTCTGAGTGGGGTCACGTAGCTCACCACAGGAGAGGCGCAGCCTCCTCAAAGCGCCCTGAGCTTTACCCCCATGGGCACAACTGGCTACATAATTTGTGGAGTTATTGCAGAATGAAAATGTTCAAAAATAGTAAGTACTTCAAAGAGGAGGATTAAAGTAATGATAGGAGAGTACAGGACACTGTATGACTGACCACCCAGCCCACACACCCCTGAGGCCAGCATGGGTATGGGAATCACAGTTTTCTAGGTCCCTTTCCTCCACTCCCCTCCTGTCTCTTCTCTCTTAACTGTCTTGGTTTCTTAAGGCAAAGGTCCCCTGGTGGCTGATGGAGGGATGTTCTGCCTTGGCTGCTAATGTCCCTGGGCACCTCCATTTGAAAAGAATATAGTTCCCAGGACAGTGTTTTCTCAATCTCCTTTCTCCAAATCTGCCTGTTAATAATGCAGCATCAGACCTCAGCTAGAAACAGAAAACTTGAAAGAGCCTTAGAGATTATGGCATGAAACTCTTTCAAACCGTAAGATGAAAATTTATTAACTTTCTTTTTTCCCCTCTTTTCAAATGTGATTTCCTATGGAAACTTCCTTTCCTGTTAATAGAATGGAGGTAAGAAACTATTTTTATACCAATGTTGTGCTTGCTTGTGTTTTTTTGATGTTTATTAATTGATACACCATTAATCGTCTGCTGTGTACTGAGTGTCGTGTCAGAAACTTTTTGAAAGTTTCTGATTTCTAAGCCTTTTAATGCTCTTACAAGATGATGGCAATGATGAAGATAAGGAGAGGTGGCATCTATTGAAAACTTACTATGTACCAAGCACTGTGCTAGCTTTGTATTTATTGTTTAAATGTATCCTCAAGATATCCCTGTGGAAAAGGGACCATGGTTACCTCTATTTCTCAGAAAAGAAACTAAAAGAGTCTCTTTGAACTGAAGAGTTGCACAGCTAGTAAATGATGCAGTTGGAAATTAAACCCAGAACTGACTCCAAAATGCTCTTTCACTGCTTTTTCCAGGAGATAAGAAAGAGTATCATAACATTTTGCAGTTTACAGTGTTTTAATGCAGTACTTATTTAAATTGATTTTCACAAGAAGTGTAATAACTGTTTCCATCTAATTTTACAAATGAATAAAACTGAAATTCAGAATGATTACTCAATAGTAGTAATGATGAAAATTGCAGCTTAATTCTATGGTACATTTCTGAGCATAACTTTTCTCATTTTGGTATGGGAGAACTACTACTAATGCCATTTTTTCATGTGAGGAATTGGATGCACCAAAAGTTTCCCAGATCACATAACTAGCAAACTACCAAGCCCCCATGTAAACTCAGATTGACAGCAAGAATTCAGATACAAAACTGCTACCCTAAGCTGTCTTACCCAGGTAGCACAGTAACTGGGCAGAATCAAGAACTCCAGTCATCGCCTAACAAAATTTGTTCTAAATCCTGTCCTAAGTCATAGAGCTTTGATGTATTTGTTTACCTGATGAATAAATAGATGCTGAATTACTATGTGGGTACCTGACTCTTGAGAATCCCACAGTGAAGACGAATATCTGCTGAAGGGATATAATATATAATGTAAGATTGACTCCGGAGACTTCCGACTGGTGTTTTCTATGATCTTTTGCATGTGATGTGACTCCTCCTCCTCCAGTCCTAGAAGCAACTTGTCCTATTGCTCATTTGAACAATGGGACAGTTCTTGCTGTGAGCTCCTTTTAAAATTTTTTTTCCTAAACAATAGGTTTAGGAGGTCAAAGGACAAAATGGCCTAATTTGCCTCCATGTCTTGGGTCTAAAATTTGATCACAGTGTAAAATTTGAGGTATATAAGTGTCTGCAAAAATGGAGATGACTGGGTGGGATGGTACACACCTGTAATTCCAGTGACTCAAGAGACTGAGGCAGAAGGGTCACAAATTCAAGGTCTGCCTCAGCAACTTCATGAGACCTTGTCTCAAAATAAAAAAAAATATAAAGGACTGGGAAGTAGCTCAGTGGTAGAGCACCCCTGGCTTCAATCCCCAGTATTAGGGGGAAAGAAAGAAAGAAAGAAAGAAAGAAAGAAAGAAAGAAAGAAAGAAAGAAAGAAAGAAAGAAAGAAAGAAAGAAAGAAAGAAAGAAAGAAAGAAAGAAAGAAAGAAAGAAAGAAAGAAAGAAAGAAAGAAAGGAAGGAAGGAAGGAAGGAAGGAGTTAGAACACTGAAAGTGTGATTAGAGGTAATAGATAGCTGCTAGATAGCTACATAGATAAATATTTTTAGATATATAATATATAGCTTGGGGTGAGGGAGTCCTGTAGATCCATATGCTTAGATTATGGAGCACATCCATAATCTGGGTAGCTATGCTACCCAAAGCCAAGCCAAGTCCTTAATGATCACAGGAACATCAAAGATTATGTGGAAAACTAATAACAATTGTATAGTTTGTATATGTATAGGTTTTCCCAAAGTGCAAAGGTTTTCACAAGCCAGTGGTCTTTAGGCTGTTAGGAAGAAAAAACAAAATTATAACCAAGATCTAGCTTTTTATTTAAAATCCATTTCTTTTCCCCTTCTTGATTGTTTGTTTTTGTAATACTGGGGATGGAACCCAGGGGCATTCTACCACTTGGTTACAGCCCCAGCACTTTTTATTTTTTATTTTGAGACAGGGTCTTGCTAGGTTGCCCAGGTTGGCCTTGAACTTGCAATTCTTCTGTCTCAGGCTCCCCACTCGCTGGGAGTACAGGCAGATACCACCTCACTCAGCTTTTCCTTTTGTTTTTATTCTTTCTTTTGCATTATGTAGCCAACGCCCCCCCTGAATAAGTGAACATTCAATTCTGTTAAGACACTAAAGTTGTTCCAGCATCAGAAATCCAGACAGATGGATTGATTTTAAAAGGATTATTAATAATCTTTATCTCTGAAACTATTTTCATTAATTTTTTCCTTAGTATGCTTTTTCTTAGTTCCAATTTTTTTCCCTACAAAGACGTGTTTTGTTGTGTACTTAGAAGAAAAAATCAAGAATGTCTTCTATTTTTTTTAAATATTCATGGACAAATAAAAAAACAACAGCATTCAATAGTTGACACCTGACACCACTAGAATCTGGATAAATCCTCAGAGTTCCAAGACCTGTGAGAAATACTCAGTTTTTACAAGATGTGGTTGTTTCCGTTAAGTGAGGAGGGTCATATCTGGGCTAACTCATCCTCCCTTTTTACCAGGATATGTGAACACGTGAGACCATTGTATAATCCAGTTTTACCTATTTCTGGTTATTAGCTATGACTGAGTTTCTTAAAGCACAGCATGCCTGCTTCTTTGTCACTTTCTTAATGTCACTATGGATCAGGGGCCCCACACGGGTAAAGCATAAGCTAATTCTCTGGTTGTTTCTGACCCTTTACTTCACACAAGTTTGTATGGGAGTATTTATTTATTTATTTATTTATCCAGTGAATGAAACAATGAAGAAAAAACAATCCTGACTAATTAGCAAAAGGCTGATCCAAATTAAAGGAAGATGCTACCCTATATCATTTTAAAGTATACAGCTGTGTTTCTTCAACACTTGTTTTCTCTGAATGTGCTGTCTCATTCTAATGGGTTTGTTTTAAAGACTAGCCAATGCTTATTTGTAAAGTTCCACTTTTTCAAATTCAAATATTCAAAATTGTTAAATTTTGAAGTTTCTCACAGATTTCAATGTGTTTAATTATCCTCACTTTGAATCTTTTATGTAAAGGTAATGAAATGCTACATTCCAACTGTTTTACAAATCTGAATGAGATACAGTGTAAGAGTTTTCTGCCATTGTTAGTAACAGAGATCTGAAGGAAAGCATAAGAATATGTTGGGACCATCCCAGTGCCTACACATAGCAAGTGATCAGTAAATACCTGTCAATTGAATAAGAGTTATTCTTATAATTATTACAGATACTATCATATTGCATGAAGTAGAGAATGGGTATGTGACAGCACCAGCAGTGATTTCCATTTTCCCAATTGTCCTTTTAAGCTGTTACAGCAAACAAGTTTTTCCATATACTACCTATTAACACATAATAATCTGAGCTCAGAATAGTTACATATCTCATTTTGCTGAGCAGGGCTTTGGGGCACCTAGTGACCCTGCAACTTCCTCCAAGACATGGAATGAGAAATTATCAAAGCTAAAGATGCTCTTTAGCTCCTCCGAAAGCCACATGCCATGCTTTCTCCTCCCTGCATGGCTTTCTTTTTCTTCAGTAGAATTCTGGGAAGATGTGTGGGTGAGAGGATTTAAATATGCAAGATGTGTCAGAGATACAGGTGTTCCACAAAAGTTGGCTTCTTAACTCTCCTAACATAAATAAACGAAGTTCTTAAAGCTGCAAGCTCTTTGGATCAGAGCAATTATTATGCTCCCTTTTTGTTATTGAAGACTAGCATTTGTTAACTATCAGGATGAATGCTTTTTCCAACGCATTTCTTTGTTTATTCCAGCTTTTTTGTAGAAGTGTATGAGCTGACCCCACCAAGAGCAGTAGAATTCTATTTATAAACAACAAAAATACCCAAATTTCTTCTGTCCTTGACCCTTCCCAAAGCTTTCCATGCCCATGATCACATTTGGCCTTCATAATAACCCTCTAGAGTCGCTAGAGATGATATAATTGCAGCTGGAAATGAAGACAGTATTCACATGGAATATTTCTAGCAGTTCGCAAGTGCACTGTTCTCCTATTTCTGTGATGCAGATGTGAAATTTAAAAAAAACAGCAACAACACAGAATGAATGCCAAGAAATAGCATGTGATGGGAATGCTGTTCATTTCTTCCTACAGTAAACCACAGAAAGATAACAAAGGCTACTGCGCCCAGTACAGAGGGGAGGTGTGCGATGCGGTCCTGGCAAAAGATGCTCTTGTTTTCTTCAACACCTCCTACGCTGACCCCGAGGAGGCCCAAGAGCTACTGGTTCACACAGCCTGGAATGAACTGAACGCAATGGGCCCGCTCTGCCGGCCGGCTGCCGAGGCTCTGCTCTGCAGCCACATCTTCCCGGAGTGCAGCCCCGGGGGAGTGCCCGCTCCCACCCCCATCTGCAGGTAAAGCTTCACAAATAAGTAAATGGGAAACTTCCATTGTTCTATCTGCAAACAGGAAGAGTTTTCAAAAGAAGTTGCCATGTGCCATAGAAAAGACAAAAGCTAACTTTCAATGGAAAGGGGAGGTGATTCCCTGGAATAAAATTGATACCATGTAAATCACTGATGATGCTCTATGATACTAAGACACTGAACTTCTAGAAAATATCATAAAAGGTATAATGTTCTATTACTCCTGCAGTGTTCCCATTATTACCCTATTTATAAACATTCCTGCTTCCTACCAAATAAAAAAAGAAATCCTAAACTCACATGGACTTCATTAATAAGACTTTCATGGAAAGATGCTGGCTTTTGAGTCAAATAGAACAAAGTTCCAATACAGTTAGTTCTCGTTTTTTAGATGTATATGATCTTAGCTAAACTTCAGTTTTTCTCATCTGCACAATAGAGTTAAGGAGAGTGAAGGATAAATTACACCCACAACAGGTATTAGACAGTGGGTAGATTGTCATTCTTCTTGAACTTTTTTTTAAAGAAAGCATGACGACTTCCAACACTGAACATTTCTGCTTCTATTTTGAGGTAGAACCTTGACTATTTAAACTAACCAGATTTTAGGGATCATGAGTGTTCTGTTTGTAACTTAATGCAAAATCTGAGTGCTTGTTGACCCCGTCAGAGTAGTGTAATTTGTTTCTTCACCTAAGAAGATTGTATTGTAATCAAGCATAACAGAAAAATTTCTGGGAACTCTGCACTTAGGAAATAAGAAAGGGAAAGAGAAGGAGAGAAAAACTAAAGAGAATGGGTAAAAGAGTGGTGAGAAGAAGCAGAAAATCATCTTTCTGGACATCAGAAAATACTGTTTCAAATGCCCTTGCAGTTATTTGAAAAGAAAAATGTGTCTCTCTTGAAAGTGACTTTTTAAATTTAGATTTCTGTTTCTTAGGCTTCTTTAGAGAGTTCTCAAAATTTTGTTTGAAGTACTGCTCAATAAGGAAGCCCTTGAAGTAGAAAGCAGCACATGTATAATACATAAGAAGTGTATCCAGCAAAAGGATGTGACAGTAGATTGTCAGCCTTGTCTGTAGCACTGCTAATATGATCTGTGGTGGTCACTGGGATTGTTACCATACTGACACAGTGACATGGGTGAATCAGCTTAATGCTATGGACAGTTGCTGGAGAGGACGAATAATTTGATTAGAAATGTGTTTATTTTTTTTGACAGTCATTGTGGTTTTCTGATTACAAAACACATGACTCCATTGTATTAAAACCAGAATATTCATTAAATCACAAAGAAGAAAATTAACATCTTAAGTGTGCGGGACAATTTTAGGTGTTTTAATTTTCTTTTTCTGTTTATAGTCTATACCCATTTTTCTACTAGTTTTCCCATTCATTTCTAATAAAATTGCAAGATTATGATAATTTAACTGTTTATTACATATTTTGCAAATTATTTTTCTCAATGCAGAATGAACCTCTGATTTTGATTTAGCTTTAACTTTTAAAATTATGCACATTTTTATATGTATACAAGTAGAGATCATGGTACAATGAATATCCATGTACCTGACACTCAGCTTTAATCAACTCATACTCAATCTCTATTCATCCCCATCTACCCAGCCCACTACAACACCATCCCCTGATTACTTATTTTGAAGTATATCACAGATGTTTTATTATTTCATCTATAAACATTTTAGTATGTGTCTTAAAAAGAGGAACAACTATTTTGTGTAGGGTGATTCTTGAGGCAAAATTTGTTAATTTATTTTTTTGGTAGTGAAATCAGTCAACCTTTCAGGTGCCCTAGTTTATTAGATACCTGTTTTATAAGTTTTTCTTATGATTTCAACTTGGGAAAAGTAGACTCGTAAACTTACTCCATGGAGTGAATCCACTGCCACGTTATCAGGTTTTCCATTCTTTCTCTTTCTATGTAAAATAGCACATTTATGAGAACACCAAAGAGCCATGCCTTGGTGCCCTCCTTATAATATCATGCATGATGAACTGTTTGTTCTAGGCTGAGGCCTTCAAGTTCTCCACTTCCTCCATAATGAGCTTTGTGCTTAGCATCTATTTTTTTAATTTTTAATTTTTTTTGCTCTAATTAGTTGTACAGGACAGTAGAATGCATTTATACATTTTGATAGATCATACATAAATGAAGTATAATCCTCATTTTTCTGATTATACAAATTGTAGGATCACACTGGTCATGCAGTCATACATGTACATGAGGTAATAAGGTCTGCTTCACTCTACTATCCTTCCTACTCCCATACCCCTCCCCTCCCTTCACTTGCCTCTACCTAATATAAAGTAACTCTTCTCTATCCCTCCCCCCTTATTGCGAATTAGCATTGGCATATCAGAAAAAACATCTGGCCTTTGGTTATTTGGGTTTGGCTTATTTCACTTATTTAACTCCATCCATTTACCAGCAAATGCCAGAATTTCACTTTTCTTTAAAGTTGAGTAATATTCCTTTGTGTGTATATATATATATATATCACATTTTCTTTATCCATTCGTCTGTTGCAGGGCATCTAGATTGGTTCCATAGTTTAGCTATTTTGAATTGAGCTGCTATAAACATTGATGTAGTTGTGTCACTATAGTATATTGATTTTAAGTTCTTTGGGTATAAACCAAGGAGTGGGATAACTGGGTCAAATGGTGGTTTCATTCCAAGTTTTCTGAGGAATCTCCATACTGCTTTCCAGCATGGTTACACCAATTTGCATTCCCACCCGCAATGTATGAGTGTACCTTTTTCCCACATCCTCACCAACATTTATCGTTGCTTGTATTCTTGATAATTGCCACTCTGATTGGAGCAAGATAAAAGTTTGAGTAGTTTTGATTTGTATTTCTCTAATTGCTAGAGATGTTAAACTTTTCTGTGTGTATTTGTTGATCGGTTGTATTTCTTCTGTGAAGTGTCTGTTCAGTTCCTTAGCCCATTTATTGATTGGGTTTTTTGGGATTTTGTGATGTTGGTTTTTGAGTTCTTTAAAACCTAAAGATCAATGCTTTATCTGAGGAGCATGTGGATTTTCTCCCAATCTGTAGACCCTAAAGATCAATCTGTAGACTCTCTCTTCACATTATTGATCGTTTCTTTTGCTGAAAAGAAGCTTTTTAGTTTGAGTCCATCCCATTTATTGATTCTTGATTTAACTTCTTGCATATTAGGGGTTTTGTTAAGGAAGTCAGATCATAGGCCCACATGGTGAAGATTTGGGCCTACTTTTTCTTCTTTGCAGGGTCTCTGTTATAGTGCCTAAGTCTTTGATCCACAGTGAGTTGAATTTCACGCAGGGTGAGAGATAAGGATTTAAATTCAGTTTTGTTACATGTGGCTTTCCATTTTTCCCAGTACCATTCATTAAATTAGCTGTCTTTTCTCCAGTGAATTTTTTTGGCACCTTTGTCTAGTATGAGGTACTTGCATTTATCTTAGCATCTATTTGACATAGAAGTCTGCTCACCCCATCACACTTTCCCAAGTTTTGTCATTGCATCAAATGAAAATCATATCTAAAAGTGAACCTTATTTTATGAAACTTCCAGTTTGCCTTACCTTACACAGATTCAAACTAGTGACAAACATCAAAATTATATTTTTTTCACGATACCATTAGCAATGGTTTTTATCTTTTTAAAAATTATTTATTATGCAATTATTTTTTAATAGGAAATTTTGAAAGGTGCTGACAAAGTCAACAAGTAAGTTCCATTTGAAATTTGATTAGGATGACAGAAAGTTTATAGAATTAAATTTGAGAGAATCAATGTATTTATTGTGTATTCCCACTCAAAAGCATGCTACATCATTCCTTTTAATAAGATCATGTTTTAGCCTGTTAGTAAAGTTTGGTGATTTCCTTCATGTGTTGCCTTTTCTTATTAAATTTATGGTGAGGTGTGGTTTATGATTTCAGGTACTGTAACCTGAGTACTAATTACAACATAATTGTGACCCTAGACTAGAATGTCAACAAAACAGTGATATGGTTACCTCCATTCCTTATTGTAATAAAAATGTTATTAATTTCCTTGACATTTTAGAGGAGTTTTGTCATTTTCAATGAGATGTTTTGAATGGCATATTCTTTTATTGAGATATTTAGCTGGTTAAAGTGTAATTTATATGCAGCAAACTGTACCTCGTTTAAGTATCAAGTTCAGTCTAGACAAAGTTATACAACTATAAAGCCTCTGGTCCAGGAAAGACAGAATATTTTATCCCCCCATAAAACGCATTCATGCTCATTTTAATCAATTTCCCACTATCCCCCAAGGCATCTGCCATTCTGATTTTTCTGACCATTGATTAGCTTTGCTTGTTCCTGAATTTTACACTCATATACCATTTCATATCTGGCTGCTTTTGCTCCAAAGTGTCATGTTTTTGATATTCATCCATGTTGTTGTGTGTAGCAGTAGTTTGCTTCTTTTTATCACTGCTTTTACTTACTTGGGTGGTGGATGTGGGAGCAGTAAGGTGAGGGAATAAGTAGGGTCTTCCTGACACTGCCTAAGAACTCTAACACAGTTCATTTGAACAACTGCAGCATAAAAGGAAAGTTATTACAGAAGTGTCAGGCCACTCAGGATTACTTGCCCATTAATACAAGCCAGATGCCAGCTTTCGGCACAAGGTCAGAGTACATTCTGCAGTTCTTAGTTCATTCCAATTTTTTGACATTATATCTCCTAATTATTGAGAGGAATCAAGACTTGTCACTCATGAATCATAAATCCTTATCAACAAACTGGGTAACTTTTCCTCTTTATTTAAGGTACTTTTGTTAGTATACAATAAAGCCACTGTGTTTATTTTATGGTATCAACCACTTCACAGAATTCTATTAGATTTTTTGGTTGATAGTCTTGTGGTTCCTCTGTCACAAATAATGTGGTCTGTAGATAATGATATACCTCTTTCTTAATTAGACTCTCCTTTCTTAATTAAAATTTAGGAAATTTTAACCAGAATTAAAATTGAATTTTGTCTTTATATGTTAGCACAAAAAATATTTATTGAGAAAACTTCCAACATTTATATCCTAGATTGGTTTATATGCATGAAGCCACAGATGTTAAGATTCAAAGTAATTGATATTTTTTTAAGGAAAAAAATTCCTTTTGTTGAGATCTGAATTCTACTAGAATTTTACTAGCATAGCATAGTTAATTGTCTCCTAAGTCTATGTCAATTGCAGTGTACAATTGTCTCCCTCATTCTAATTGTTATTTAGATAAGTATTATTATTGGAAAATTATTTTCATTTTTTCAAATCCTCATATGCAGACATTTATTCACATTAGAGTGAGAAAATAGAGTCTAATATTTTTCACGTCTATTGATTGATTGATTGATTCTGGGGATCAAACCCAGGGGTGTTTTACCACTGAGCTATATTCCCAGCCTGTTTTAGTTTTTATTTTGAGGGAGTGTCTTGCAAAGTTGCTGAGGCTGACCTCAAACTTGTAATCCTCCTGCCTTAGTCTCCTAAATCACTGGGATTACATGTGTGTGCCACCAGACCTGGCTATTTTTTTACATTATGAAATTTTTTTCCTCTGATATATAATCAATAATTATAAAAATTATGCATTAAAAGGACTCTTTTTAAGGATAAAATTAATATATATTATGTAAATATTAGTATCATCTTTAATTAAAATATTCAATATTTTCTACTCTGAGTTTTATCAATTTGATCCAATAGTTCAAGAACCATACATAAAACTTTTACACATTAATAATTTTTCTAAAGATGTTTCCTTGAGATTCTGATAACTTCTGTTTTTTTGCACCAATAAAAACTGAACTAAAATTGAACTTATTGTTAATAACCAACAAGCTTGATTTTCAGATGTTCTAATTTTATGCTTTCTTGCTTGTTTGTTAGGTCTTTTGTAAATGTTGTATTCATTTTTATCTTTTAGTGGTTCAAAGGTCTTCAATCCTTTTGCATTCTACTTCCAGTTATTTATGAGATTTTTAGGAGCATAGAGTTACTCGTGGTTTTATAATTTTAAACAGTCATTTCATAGTGTGTCCTTCTACTCAAGAATGACAAGGAATTGCATCTACAAAAAATATTTGTTGATCTCCTATTAGGCTCCAAGAGCTGGTCTAGGCATTTGGGATATATTAACAAACATAATAAATAATTTATATACAACCTTTGAAAGTGTTTTATGGCACAGGAAAGAAGAAATAATGAGCTCTAGGGTGAGGGAGATCTTGAGTGCAGAGAATAATCAGAAAGTCGCCATTTTAGAAACAGGCTGCTCTGGGTACACCTAATTAATTTAGAATAATTGTGCTGAATCCTCCATGCTTGTTCTTTGAAATTTTATCTGAAATCATAAGCCAAATTAGTATTATTCAATTATATTTTTATTGACATATGCTCAATTTCTGGAACATTATTTTTAGCTTTTACATTTAATTTCATAATCAAATGTAAACAAACCCTTGGGGGAGCTCTCTACATGACTTAGCCTTGTTGCCGATTATCATTCATTTCATGGAAAATCTTTCTATATGCTAAATTCTCAATTTTGAGTCATCTCTTAAATTCATCCTTTGTTCATTTAGCTCTCATTCATTTGAGTAGGTGCTTTTTCAGCATACATATAAATTATTTTTCTGTAATCTTATATATGTTTTTGAGTATGTAAGACTTCTATTGCATTCAATTTCCACTAAATACCAGGCACTCTGAACAATTACTTTTCCACCATGCTTCAATGAATGGGAAGCAGAGGCAATTCTTACTTTTCTTCCTTTTTTTTTTTTTTTTTTTTTTTTTTTTTTTTTTTCTTTTTCTTTTTTTTTTTTATTGTAAACAAATGGGATACATGTTGTTTCTCTGTTTGTACATGGCGTAAAGGCATACCATTTGTGTAATCATAAATTTACATAGAGCAATGTTGTTTGATTCATTCTGTTATTTTTTTCCCTTCCCCCCACCCCTCCCACCCCTCTTTACCCTCTATACAGTAGTTCCTTCCTCTATACTTGCCCCCCTCCCTAACCCTAACTCTAAGCCTTCCCTCCCCCCCATTATGTGTCAACCTCCACTTATTAGCGATATCATTCGTCCTTTGGCTTTTTGAGATTGGCTTATCTCACTTAGCATGATATTCTCCAATTTCATCCATTTGCCTGCAAATGTCATAATTTTATCATTCTTTATGGCTGAGTAATATTCCATAGTATATATATACCACAGTTTCTTTATCCACTCATCAATTGAAGGGCATCTAGGTTGGTTCCACAGTCTGGCTATTGTGAATTGAGCAGCTATGAACATTGATGTGGCTGTATTTCTGTAGTATGCAGATTTTAAGTCCTTTGGGTATAGGCCAAGGAGTGGGATAGCTGGGTCAAATGGTGGTTCCATTCCAAGTTTTCTAAGGAATCTCCACACTGCTTTCCATAGCGGCTGCACTAATTTGCAGCCCCACCAGCAGTGTATGAGTGTACCTTTCTCCCCACATCCTCGCCAACACCTGTTGTTGCTCGTATTCTTGATAATCGCCATTCTAATTGGGGTGAGATGGAACCTTAGGGTGGTTTTGATTTGCATTTCTCTTATTACTAGAGATGTTGAACATTTTTCCATATGTTTGTTGATTGCTTGTAGATCTTCTTCTGTGAAGTGTCTATTCATTTCCTTAGCCCATTTGTTGACTGGACTGTTTGAATTCTTGGAGTAGAGTTTTTTGAGTTCTTTATAGATTCTGGAGATTAGTGCTCTATCTGAAGTATGATTGGCAAAGATATTCTCCCACTCTGTAGGCTCTTTCTTCGCATTGCTGATAGTTTCCTTTGCTGAGAGAAAGCTTTTTAGTTTGAATCTATCCCAGTGGTTGATTCTAGCTTTTATTTCTTGTGCTATGGGAGTCCTGTTAAGGAAGTCTGGTCCTAGACCAACAAGATGAAGATTTGGACCTACTTTTTCTTCTATAATCTGCAGGGTCTCTGGTCTGATTCCGAGGTCCTTAATCCATTTTGAGTTTAGTTTCGTGCATGGTGAGAGATATGGGTTTAGTTTCATTCTGTTGCATATGGATTTCCAATTCTCCCAGCACCATTTGTTGAAGAGGCTATCTTTTCTCCATTGCATATTTTTGGCCCCTTTGTCTAGTATGAGAAAATTGTATTTATTTGGGTTTGTGTCCGTGTCCTCTATTCTGTACCATTGATCTACCTTTCTATTTTGGTACCAATACCATGCCGTTTTTGTTACTATTGCTTTGTAGTAGAGTTGAAGATCTGGTATTGCAATACCCCCTGTTTCACTCTTCCTGCTAAGGATTGCTTTAGCTATTCTGGGTTTCTTATTCTTCCAGATGAATTTCATAATTGCCTGCTCTATTTCTGTAAGGTACGTCATTGGGATTTTAATTGGAATTGCATTGAATTTGTATAGCACTTTAGGTAGTATGGCCATTTTGACAATATTAATTCTTCCTATCCAAGAACATGGAAGATCTTTCCATCTTCTAAGGTGTTCTTTAATTTCTTTCTTTAGTGTTGTATAGTTCTCATTGTAGAGGTCTTTCACCTCTTTTGTGAGATTGATTCCCAAGTATTTTATTTTTTTCGAGGCTATTGTGAATGGGGTAGTTTTCCTAATTTCTCTTTCTGAAGATTCATCACTTATGTATAAAAATGCGTTGGATTTATGGGCATTGATCTTGTAACCTGCTACTTTACTGAAATCACTTATGAGTTCTAAGAGTTTTCTGGTGGAATTTCCAGGTTCCTCTAGATATATAATCATGTCATCAGCGAACAGGGATAGTTTGAGTTCTTCTTTTCCAATTCGTATCCCTTTAATTTCTTTGGTTTGTCTAATTGCTCTGGCCAGAGTCTCAAGAACGATGTTGAATAGAAGTGGTGAAAGAGGGCATCCCTGCCTTGTTCCAGTTTTTAGGGGGAATGCTTTCAGCTTTTCACCATTTAGAATGATATTAGCCATGGGCTTAGCATAAATGGCCTTTACAATATTAAGGAATGTTCCCACTATCCCTATTTGTTCTAGTGTTTTGAGCATGAAGGGGTGCTGTATTTTATCAAATGCTTTTTCTGCGTCTATTGAAATAATCATGTGATTCTTGACTTTAAGTCTATTAATATGGTGAATTACGTTTATTGATTTCCTGATGTTGAACCAACCTTGCATCCCTGGGATGAAACCCACTTGATCATGGTGCACTATCTTTTTAATATGTTTTTGTATGCGATTTGCTAAAATTTTGTTGAGAATTTTTGCGTCGATGTTCATTAAGGATATTGGTCTGAAATTTTCTTTCCTTGATGAGTCTCTGTCTGGTTTAGGTATCAGTGTGATATTGGCTTCATAGAATGAGTTTGGGAGGGTTCCCTCCTCTTCTATTTTATGGAATACTTTGAGAAGTATTGGAATGAGCTCTTCCTTAAAGGTTTTGTAGAACTCGGCTGAGAACCCATCTGGTCCCGGACTTTTCTTTGTTGGTAGGCTTTTGATGACTTCTTCTATTTCAGTACTTGAAATTGGTCTATTTAAATTGTTTATGTCCTCCTCATTCAGTTTAGGCAATTCATATGTCTCTAGAAACCTGTTGATGTCTTCGAAATTTTCTATTTTGTTGGAGTATAGATTTTCAAAATAGCTTCTAATTATGTTTTGTATTTCCATCCTGTCTGTAGTGATATTTCCTTGTTCATTCCGAATTTTAGTGATTTGGGTTTTCTCTCGTCTTCTCTTTGTTAGTGTGGCTAAAGGTTTATCAATTTTGTTTATTTTTTCGAAGAACCAACTATTTATTTTGTCAATTTTTTGTATTGTTTCTTTTGTTTCAATTTCATTGATTTCAGCTCTGAGTTTAACAATTTCCTGTCTTCTACTACTTTTGGTGCTGTTCTGTTCTTCTTTTTCTAAGGCTTTGAGCTGTAGTGTTAGGTTGTTTATTTGTTGAGTTTTACTTCTTTTATTAAATGCGCTCCATGAAATAAATTTCCCTCTAAGTACTGCTTTCATAGTGTCCCAGAGGTTTTGATATGATGTTTCTTTGTTCTCATTTACCTCTAAGAATTTTTTAATTTCCTTCTTAATATCTTCTGTTATCCATTCATCATATAATAGCATATTGTTTAACCTCCAGATGTTGGAATAGTTTCTGTGTTTTACTCTTTCATTTATTTCTAACTTCAATCCATTATGATCTGATAGAATACATGCTAGTGTCTCTATCTTCTTGTATTTGCTAACATTAGCTTTGTGGCATAATATATGGTCTATTTTAGAGAAGGATCCATGTGCTGCTGAGAAGAAAGTGTATTCACTCTTGGTTGGATGGAATATTCTATAAATGTCCGTTAAGTCTAAATTATTGATTGTGTTGTTGAGATCTATGGTTTCTTTGCTCAATTTTTGTCTGGAAGATCTGTCCAGTGGTGAGAGCGGCGTGTTAAAATCACCTAGTATTATTGTGTTGTGGTCTATTTGGTTTCTGAAATTGAGAAGGATTTGTTTGACATACATAGATGAGCCACTGTTTGGGGCATAGATGTTTATGATTGTTATATCTTGCTGATTTATGCTTCCCACTTTTCTTCCTTTCTAATAAACATTTTTGTCTTACCAAATGGTAGGAAGAATATTTCTTTAATCTTTGAGATGAGATTCAAAATATTTGTAAAATTCATTTGGGGATAGATCTTTTTAAATTATTTTCTTTCATAGACATAGAAGCAACATGGTAGAACAGTGGTAGAATACTTGCCCAGCACGTGTGTAGTCATGGATTCAATTCCCAGCAACACACACACAAGTTTTCTTATAGTACACCTTTGATTATTTTCTCTTTTTTATGTGCTCTGGTTTTCTTATTGGAAACAGTATTTTTTTTTTTTTTTTTTTTTTTGTATTTGGGAATCTCTTACTTTCTTCCTAATCAGTTATCTCATATACAATATTCATCTGTTGGTCTTTTCTGCATTTAGTTAAATATTCAGTTCAAATTGAGCATTTGTTCCTTTCTTGCAATGTCATTTCTTTTTGATTTTCAAAGAAGATTTTAGTCTTTTAGTGTTGGTTTCACTTCCTTGCGATCTTTATTTTCTCCAGTTACTACCTTGTTCAAATTAACCTACTTTTCAGTCTATGTTTCATTTCATCCTATGACAAAATTGTTACAGAGAGCATGGCAATGAAAACAAAGCAAAGAAAAAATATTGTAATGCTCTTCCATTTAGAATTAAAAACTTATTCTTCCCAGAAACTTGCTTCCTATGCATAATGTGGACTGCAGAGTTGTGTGTTTTTTTTTTTGTTGTTGTTGTTGTTGTTTTGTTTTTCTGTATGTGCCATGTTGACTTTTGCACAACTGCTGTCTGAACACAAGAAGATGTGCTTGTGAAAGCTAGGAATGAGATTCAGGCGTAAAAGGTAGCAAGTTAAGCAATACTCCCCCAGATTTTTTGGCTTCTCAGAAGCCCAGAAAGTCCCATTATGTTCCCTTCTCTTGCATACATCCCAAATTCTAAATCTCATTTTTCAAAAGACTTTTTCTTTGTTCTAATTAGTTATACATGACAGTAGAATGCATGTACTCATTTTGATAAATCATACATAAATGGAGTATAATCTCTCATTTTTCTGATTGTACATGTTATAGGATCACATTGGTCATGCAGTCATACATGTACATGAAGTTATAATGTCTGTTTCACTCTACTGTCCTTCCTGCCCCCATACCCCTTCCTTTCCCTTCACTCTCTCTACCTAATCTAAAGTAACTATTCTTTCCTAGTACATCTTACTGTGAGTTAGCATCCACATATCAGAGAAAACATTTGGCCTTTGGTTTTTTTGGGTTTGATTTATTTTACTCTAAATCTCATTTTTATGATCATGTTTCCCCTTGTACTCCATTACATTTCTATACACAGCCCTTTCATCCTACGGATGCTTCATTCGCATCCGTATTGACAATTTGGGCAAGCAGGAGAATACGCACGAGTGTTAAAAAGACATCATTGTGGCCTCTGAATGGTTAAAAAGACATCATTGTGGCCACACACATGCACACCTCCCTCCTCTCTTAATTCCTCAGGTATTGAGGAAGGATACCTGCTATATTCCTTAATAATCTTTCATTTCCTCTTATTAACCCCAAATATATTAATATCAAGTTACATAGTTTTTCCTACATAGCTTGTCTTTCGAAGCTTAAACTATTATTAATCCCCCAAATCCAAATATTCCAACTAATCTTTCTTCAGTTTTTTTCACTCATTACATGGCTTATAGATGAACATAATAGCTTTATATTCAAATAGACACTACCCAGGCTTTCTCAGATGGAAGCAGAAGCAGCCATGGGACAGGACAATGCTTCTCCAGAAGGGAGCTGGGTGAGGAACACATTCCTTCCTACAGACTCCATGGAGGAGGCATTGCTCTGTTTTAGAGACAAAACATGCAGAAAGTAATAAGGCTGTGTCTCCAACCCTGCCCGTTAACCCTGAGAATGTAGAAAAATCCAGAAATGATTCATGGCTCTTAGTATGCATGAATTTTTAAACTTCATGTAGCTTGCTTTTGTCCCTTTATGGGTATTTTAGTATGAAGTTGAGAGAAGACATATTGGAGATTCCTAATCTTGTAATACCTTTTACATTGGACAGCTCCTTTCCCCAGTAGCATTAATTACACTTAGAAAACAAGAGAGTGCTTAATCTCACAGCATAAGACCTATCTCATAAGGTCTAACATTATTTAAAGTAAAAGACTCCTTTCACAAATGCTTTTGCAAGCACAGGCGATGAATTAGGGTGATGTTTTGAAAATACAGACTCAGCTCCAACACAGATTGGCTTTAACATGCCATGATTCATCAAGTTTTGTTCTCCATACAATATTTTAGAGAGTACTGCTTGGCAGTAAAGGAGCTCTTCTGTGCAAAAGAATGGCTGGTGATGGAAGAAAAGACCCACAGAGGACTCTACAGATCTGGGATGCATCTGCTCTCCATGCCAGACTGCAGCAAGCTTCCCAGCATGCACTGGGACCCCATGGCCTGTACCAGACTGCCGTATTTAGGTAACAGAGTTCCCCCACCAAGACTTTGGAAGTTACAATTAAATGCACTGTTTTGAGTAAACTAAGGTGTGAACTGAAAGCTTCTAATATTTCTAGGCTTTCTAGGCATTTCTAATTGTTTTTTGAGTTTTGCCTTCCTTACATACCTAATAGCAGAATCCTAATGCTATCCTAATTGCACAGGTTAGCATAGTTTCATTTCATTTGTTCTAAAACAATTTAAAGGGCACTTTTAACTGCTGCTTGAGATCTTTATTTTATAAGGTATCTTATGAGAACTAGTAACATTTGTCTGGAATGTGCAGAAAGATGGCTAAGAAACATATTTTGTCAGAAGAGTGGAAAAAAGGAATAAAGTCCTCTTTCTTAGCCAATGAAGCAGATTTTTAGGCATGCAAAAATAAGCCACATGTTTGAAAACGCTGATCTCACGAAACAAAACTGAATTGCTGCATGTTGCTCTAATGAACTTCATTTGTAAGGAACTATGTTGTTATTCCTAACAGCTGGTTTAATTTTCAAAGATGCAATTTTCACATTTGAATGCAAATAATGTTTTCCAGTTATATATTAAAAAGCTGTAAGAGAACTTGCATTTCTTAGCACTCTCTCACAGAATACATGAGATATCTGGCTGCTCACTTAAAACAAATTTTTATCCTTTCCCTTCAGATTATAAAAAAGAAAACCTAACAAGTAAGTAATTTTGTTTGTGCCCTTGAAACCTTATTTGTATGTAATTGGATTCATGCATGTGTATTCACACTCATTCTTCATGATCTTCAGAACAAAATGTGAAGCACCCTTTGAAGACTTTGCACCATATTGTACAACATGAGAAGGTCTTAGCTTATAGCTTCTAATTAGGCCATGGGAAACACCATATTTAGTGAATGTCACAAATGACATCTCCCCCCTCAAGGATTTTAGCTTGTTTTATGCCTTGGATGTCTATAAGATAAGCCAAGTTTAAAATGTCATCTTCTGAGTTTGCATTCATGATTGTTTTATTATCTAATTATTTATAGGTGAATACATATATTTCTTTGAGCTGATTCATAATTTTCATTTGTGACAAGTCCTTTTGGAAGACAGGCATTTTGTATTTTTTTTCAAAAGTTTATTATTTGTATGAGAATTCCATGTTAATTGTAGAAAATTTCCTAAATAGACACAAGAAAAAAATGTGAATACACTTTTTCCAAAAGCTTTTATTTTAAAATTAATTACACTAGTAAGATGAAGACTATCTTAAATGTGTTACTGAAATTTCATTTTCTTATCATTTTATCTGTAGAATCCGGTGAGTTTCTGCTCTTCTTAGTAAGGGATGCTCAGTGTGGTTCTCCATCCCATATACACACTGAGAACCTGGAGAACGTTAAAAAGTACTATTGTCGGGCTTCACACTTATTTTGATGTTGTTGATCTGAGATGCAATCTTCAGAATTTAAAATTTTTTTTGTTTACACATAAAATTATAGGTATTTATGGGGTACCGTGTGTTATTTCAATATGTGGATACATGGTGCGATGTTCAAATCAGAGTAAACATATCTGTCTCCTTAAACATTTGTCATTGCTTTATAGTGAAAAAATTCAAAATTCTTTCTCTGAGCTTTTATGGAAAATGTACATATAGCATCATTATCTTTTTTCTGCAATAGAATAAAGCTAAAATGTGTTTGAAGATAGCTAATGACCATATAATGTAAGGGTAAATCGAATGGTCTTAAAGGGGTTGTCACAAAATCTCTAGGAAAAAACCCCAGAAGGCTGTTGGGAAAGGTTTGCCCTGGAAACTTAACTTCCATCAAATGATGCTTTGACCTCCCAGAAAGCAGAAAGCCTCAGAATGAAACCAGAAAGTTTTTCACATCAGTTTCCTTGCCTGGTTGGAGTGCTCAAAAGCTGAGATCACACTCACTGCAGTGGTGCACACAAATCAGGTCTGATCCCTCCTGTCTTGCCGAGTGCCAGGGTTTGAAGTTTACCAGCTTACTTAAAGCACTAAGTCTTAAAGTAGTAAAAGAAAAACTGCTACTTCACCCAAAGGAATTACTCAGTTATTAAACAAGGGCAGTTATGGAAAATCCTCAAAACTCTAAGATTCTGGAAATCTATCTAATTGTTATTCCCAGACCAGAGGAAAGAAAACTAAAGGTATCAATTCTTTGTCATATAAGCAGCCCAAACTCAAACTGATTGGACCTTTCATTGATAACTGTGGTCTTCGTTATCCCTCGTTTGTTCACTCGCTCATCCGTTCATGCATTTATTTAGGGTTTACTGCAAGAAAGGTGCTAACCTTTAATCCTAAATTAGGACCATCACACACACACACACACACACACACACACACACACACACACACACACACACATTTCTGCCTTTCATATCAATTAAGAAGAAATTTAGAGCAGCACAAACTAGTTGCTAGTCTTTAGAAAACAGTTTTATGAAATCTTTGATACAGGTAAGAAAATATCATACACTGATGATTTCATCTGAACATGTGGTAGGAAAAGTCTGATCTCCCTGAGCTAAATGAAATTATTCCAAAGAAATTGACTTTAGCTCTTCTGGCAGGTTGGTTACTATGCAAAGAAGGTGTTCTTATTAGAGATGGTGACCCATATTCTAGGGAGCATGTAATGCTCCCAAATAGTTCTTAAAGTTTCTCGTTTCTGAGCTAACTCCAGATGCTCTCACCAGTTCACCTGATGAAAGAATTTTTAATATCATTTGTTTATCTTTGCAATATTTTTGCTTGAACTCAGGTACCAAAAATTACAGTAGTTTCTACTTTTTTTTAACATTTTTTTGCTGAAGTGAAATATCTTTAGGGGTATGTAATGCTTCTGTTCTATTTACATTTTTTCTTTTTTGTCTGCTAAGCACACTATTCTTCTCTCTGTGGTATTTCACATATTTTACTACAGAAACATTCAGCAGTGTGTCTATCTTCTCTTGTTTAAATGTTTCTGTGGGACAAAAAGTATAACTTGGCTAATTCCTGTAATGATAACAAGATTTTCTCTTTAATTCTTTCTTCCTTCCATCTTTACTGTCTCCACACATAACACTTGAAGAGTGAATAGCTATGTGCCAAAATCTTGGCAAAATGATTTGTGGGTTGTATATGTTCTCTCTCTTTTAATACTCCCAACAGCCCTATGGAATTAGGCACTGTGAATACATTCCATTTTACATAATAGCCAGTCTAAGAAAGTGAGATTAAACAGCTTGTCCAAGTTGACCCACCTTGTATGTGGTTGAACCAGGATTAGAACCCAAATCTATCTGATTCTTGCTCTATATTCAGAAAACTAGTTCCTCAACTGTTAAACCTAATATTTCTCTGTTATCAGGTTTTTTTTTAATTTCCAGGATCTCATGGGTAATGTAACTTACCTGATGATATGTTATTCAAGTATCTAACATACTTGAATAGATACTAATACACAAAAAATTCTGTTATTCACAATTTTAAGTCATCCAGAAAATTTGACCATTTGACTTTTGCCAACATTTAGATAAATGTATGCATTATGTTCAAAAATCCATTTTTCCATATTGATCAGCTACTATTGTCCACATATGTCATTGTAAACTTTGTGTATGTGTGTGTGTGTGTGTGTGTGTTGTAATTCATGAATTACTTAATTATCTGAAATGCTAATTGGATAATTTTGTCTTGATATTAACTTTGAGTTAGAAGTGACTTTAGCAGTTCTTTAATCCAAATTCTGAGCCCCTGTAACTTTCAACAACTTACCTTTGTTCTACTCCTTTGGTCCACCTTCTACAGGACAGCCTTTAAAACTATTTGGGGACCATATCTCCTTATAGTATTCTCCTCTTCACTTTATATATGTCCAATTTTCTTTTTGCAACCTGACTTCTGAAACACCTCCATGCTTATCCCTTCCTGGCTGAATAAGAGACTGAGGAATGTCTAGAACTGAACACCAAGCACAGAACATGATCTGATCAAAATTACAATGCAGTCATCATTTTCTATGATGAAGGCTTTGTTCTTCCATTAGTATAGAATACATTAATGTTGACTGTTGAATAATCACATGAACTTCATAGTCCCTCTGTACACACATGGGTTTATTGATTTAGTTGATTTGATTTCTGACTTAAAATTTACACTAGACCAATCCAACTCACAACTCTTTTCATCAGCTACTTTGCATTTATAATAAATTTTGCTTTAGATATTTGGCTGCTGTGTTCTATGAGGCATAGTGATTTGTGACACTCTCCTCATCTTACATTAAGCCTTTTATCAATATAAAATGTCACTCTTGTTTTGAGTGCTTTTAACTTTAAATTTCTGGCATTGGCATTGATAATCTTTTTCTCTACATTTACTTGGAGTCTCTGCCTCTTAGTTCTCTTTTATTATAAACAACATATGCCTGGGTTTACTCCAATCTGAAGTAATTTCCTTTTAATAGGAAAATTTAGCCCATTCATACTTTGTATAACAACTGATGTAGTTAATTTTATCCCTAGTTTTTAGAGTTTCTGTGAATTTTACTTTTTCTCATTTCTTCCATTTCATTTTCCTTATTTTTTGTTGGTTATTTTTTCACCACTGGTCAGTAAAAGTCAGATCTCAACTCTTTCTACAATACTCTGTTTACTTCTCATTTCTGCCTCTGCCCTATGGGACTTTAGAATCTCCAGTGAGATCCTTAGAATGTTTGCATGTTTTTCTTTACTTCCCCCAATACTGTTAGGTTTCCTCTTGCAGAGTAGCTCTCTCTGTTGATTCTCACTTAGAGAATTAGACAAAATTCCCAATTACTTCAACATTATCCATTTGAATTTATATATATTATTTTATAACCACTCTTTATTCTTCATCTCAAAATCTATTTCTAAGTCAATTGTTATTTAGTTAAGAGTGTCCTGGTGTATTTCCTCAGAAGAGATTTTCAGTGAGTCCCTGAGACCTTGTATATCATGCAATAGTTTTCTGGAGAGTTCAAGTGTAGTAGATGGATATGGTAATCCTCAGTGATATTTATTTTTTCTCAGTAGTGTATAAATGTGGTTTCATTCTTTTCAGTTTCTGGTTTTGGAAGTGAATGATTCAATGTGAGTCTAGTTATTTTTTCCTATGTGTTCATTCCATTTAGATAGAAACGTTTGGAGTTTCTCTCTACCCATGGTATCTGCATGGTGGAATTCTTATATAATGGTGTGCTGCTGAACATCTCTTTCTAATTTCACATTTAGGATTTCATATCAGTGGCTTGAAATCAGCCATGATGGGAACATTTACATCATGGAAGTCTCAGTGGCAGCTGAGGGATCTTTATAATGCAAAAAGCTGACCACGCTACTCTGCTGCTTAAAACCCTCCAATGAGTTTTTCCATTTGCTTCAGGGAAACTCCAAATGACTTAGATTGGCATGCAAGGCCTTTTGTGATCTAAACCTGACATCTGCAGCCTTACCTGTAGATACTCCCCAATTCCAACGACAAAACTGTTAGTTGCACTTTTAGGAAAGCTTTGCAACAGCTTGGTTCAAACCCTGATACATACTGTTTTTTTTCTCTTTAGAATACCATCCTCCTACCCTGACTCCACTCCGCCCTCCTCACCCACCTCACGTCCATGTACACCTTTGTTTTAGTGTGTTCAGGATACTATAAAACACACCTTAAAGTGGGTGGCTTATAAACAACAAATTTATTTCTCACTTCTCTAGAGGCTGGAGATCCAAAATCAAGGCACCAGCAGATCTGGCATCAGATGAGAGCCATGGAAAGAGCAGTCACAGACATAGCTGTGGACTCAGCTCTCCTCATGGACATAGCTGTCATCCCACTGCAGCCTCACATAGCAGAAGGGACAAGGGAGGTCTCTCAACCCCCTCTTCATAAAGGCATTAATTCCATTAACAAGGTTTCTTATTTCTTTCAACCTATGACTCTTGTTGGGGACCCAAACACTCACACGAGAGCAGCTTTCAACTCTTTATTGCCTACTTACTTTGTATTTAGCTGAAATTACTTTAGAAAACCTATCCAGTATGTCTGAACCTGAATTGGTACTGTCCCTATATGTTTACAAGTTTCCTGTTCTTACTACTCATATAACACCGCTTACATTTTGTTATAATTATCTGTTAACTAGTTTCTTTCCCATGACAAGGCTTGTCATGACCACCACAGTATTCTTGGTACCTAACAATCAATATTGATTTAATGAATGTTTTCATACATAGATGGATGACTGAATAAACTCCCCCCATGTTCACAGGAAAAGGATAAAGAGATAAAATTGATCAGACAAAAAAATGATAAGAAGGAGACAAAATAGAAATCCAAATCGATAATTTGGATCTGTAGAGATAACTGATGTAGCTCTAGGAACGATCAGAGCAAATAGATCAGAAGTAATCCTTACAGCAAGATTATTGTTCAAACTATTTAATTTCTTGCATTTTAAAACTAAATTTTACTGAGTCGTCATGGATTTTCCTTTTAACACGCTATTAAATCTTATTTTCTGATATTTTTTTAGAAACATTGCCCTTATAGTTACTAGTGACATTACACTACCCACTTTACAAATTTCATTATATTGCCTCATGTGTTATGTGTGATACAAATTGCTCTGTAAAATCCACATACAAAAACAGTCATTTCTCCCTGTCTTTTAATAACTGCTCCTATTCTACTGTTAGCATGAAGCAGAGTTCACTCACTTAAGGAACCTTTCCCACCCTTCTTGGGTTAAGAAACCTAGGGCAGATTCAGATCAAAGAGCATCAGCCCAGCTTTCAAGCCAGTCAGAGTGGACCTGGGACATCTAGGTCCACCCCTGCTGTGTTGATGAGGAAGTTGTCGTCTGTCCCACACAGATGTTGTAGTGCTCTGCTGATGCTCTTCCAGTCCCAGGTGCCTGTTTGAGGCACAGCAGGGGCCAAACTTGGCCTCCATGGACTTCAAAAACACTGTCCACTCCTGGACTAAGCCCTGCTTGTAACCTCTGCTGTGATGAGTGTCCTATTTCAGATGGCGTTAGGCACCTGCTGCCATGAAAGCTTCCCTTTGCTTTGCTAGAAGTGGTCAGGGTGTAACCACTGTGTCCATTCCAAACTAAGAAGCTGGACACAGGTGCCCCTGGGAACCCCCACTTTTACAAGTGTCCTTCAATAAATGACTTTAGGCCTCTTCTGTGATGAAGTTTTCTCTTGATTTTATAATGTTATATGACTATATTCCCTTATATCAATTTATTATTCTTTTATATATTGCAGTCCATTGTTAATATTTCATTTAGGATCTTCTAAATCTATGTTGTTTAACCTATGTATGCATTTTTCTGTTGTGCTAACATTGCCAGGTTGTGATATTATTATCATAACTTCCTGAAGAATCCGAAAGACTTTTCTCTTACTGGAACATTTTATAAAATATGGAATTTTTCCTCTCTTTCAAAACTAAATTATATTCATAATTCTACGGTGACTTTTAAAACTAATTTCTTGATTATGGTTATATTCACTTTTTCTTATTCTTCAAATTTGGTAACTAATATATTCCTAACATTTTTCTTAAGATTTAAAAATGTAATTGAATAATTATACATTATTGCACTATAATTGACCTTTGAATCTGTTGTCATAACTCCCTTATCTTTCCTAATTCTGTTTGTTCCTTACTCATTTTTTAAAAATTAAAATTCCACTGATTAGTTATTTATAAAACTTACTCTATTGTTCAACTCTCTCATTTATGGTTCATTCTAACATTAATTTCTGCTTGCATATGGCTATTATTTTATCCCCTATTTTCTTTGTTTTCTGTAGTTACTGTTTCTTGTCCAAAGTCTTGAATTAAATGTACCATTCATTTTCTTTCTTTCTTTATTATCTAAAGTAAAGAGATAACACTGGGAGTTTATCAGTAAGCACAGCTTTGGTCAAATCTCATACACACAAAGAAGTATTTTTCTGAGGCTGGAGGTGTGGCTCAGTGGTAGAGCACTTGCCTAGCATGTGTGAGGCCCTGAGCTGAATCTCCAGCACTGTGGGGGGGGAATATATATATATATATATATATATATATATATATATAATCTGTAACTCTGGCTACTCTTATCTTTTTTAATTCAAAAAGTTATAGAATTTTTTAAAAACATCAGATTTGACTTAATCTATTATTAACTGCATTTTAGTCAGAGAGTAGATCTGCATAATTTCTGCTTTTGAAATTTGAGACATCTTTATGTCCTCATTTAAGATCATGTCTCTCAGTACTTCAGAAACATTGGAAAGGTTTAGTCTCTGTTTTTAGGGTACAAAGTTCATCCTTAGCTATTAAACCATTCTTTTTAGTTTTGTAATTAAAATAGTCTGTGTCCATGTTTTTGTCTTAATCTATTACAAGGAGTCAGCATAGAATTAAGAAAGTTGTTTCAGTACACATGTAGCAGACTTTGCACCCTGCAGCATGGCATGAGCGTGGCATCTTTTGGTTTCCAGCAGTAATGTAGATTTTACTTGTTAAATTGCAATGGCCTTTTACATTGGCATTTGGCAGAAGCTCAAGTTTTAGAAGAACTAACTTCTGCTCATTTGTATATTAATGTTTTCATTTTTTATCTCCTTTCATTATTTTTATTGTTTGTAAACTGATAGTGCGTGTGTATAAAAGTTCCCTCTAGACGATTGATTACAGTTTGATTTCATGACAATATTGTATTCGATGATTTTCATGACTGCTTTCAGTCATAGACAGTATGACCCCGTACAAGGAGCCCTCGCCCAGAATCTACTTTTCTCTTGGGGAAGGAAAAAACAAAACAAAACCGTTTCTTTTTTTGAATTTTTCATCTTTAAAGTCCTGTGTGCCCAAGTGGATTTTATAGATGTGTAACCAGGGAGAATCTGACTCATAAAGCATGTTCTAAACATTATATCTAATTGACTGGTTTCTTCAATTTTAAAAAAAATTGCTTCTTAAAGATTTGAGAAGGAATGAAAAGAATTATTGTTCACTTCCAGCATTCCCACCAATGACGTCCTCAAAGCCGAGTGTGGACATTCCCAATTTGCCTTCTTCCTCATCTTCTTCCTTCTCTGTCTCACCGACGTACTCCGTGACTGTAATAATCTCCATCATGTCCAGTTTTGCAGTATTTGTGCTTCTTACCATAACTACTCTTTATTGCTGCCGAAGAAGAAAAGAATGGAAAAATAAGAAAAGGTGAGATCCTCGTTGAAGCTAATCACATATAGTAATGTTTTAAAACCTACATATTTTAAACCTACATATTTAATATTGGAATTAGTGATAGAAAGAGAAATATATACAATACCTCCAGCCTTCAAGGGAATCAATAGTCCTGTTTTGAAATTAAGCAACCCTATCATGATTTTAGAAAATGTCAATGATTGCCAGGCACGGTGATACAAACCTATAATCCCAGCAACTCAAGAGGCTGAGGCAGAAGGATGGTGAGTTTGAGGCCAGCCTCAGCAACTTAGCAAGACCCTGTCTCAAAATTTAAAAAGTAAATAAATAAAAAGGGTTAGGGATGTGGCTCAGTGGTTAAGCATCTGTGGGTTCAATTCCTGGTATCAAAACAAACAAATAGAAACAAAAAAAAGTCAATGACTTTTTTGCACATAATCGCATGTCCCTAAGTTACTTTTTCACAACAGATACAGCTGAATAATTCAGAAGAAAATGGATATTCCTGTTCCCCATATCCCCTCCCAATCCCATTGACCCTGCCAATTTGGATAGTGACAAAATTCCTAAGAAGATGTGCCTTTTGACTCTAGACCAAACAAAATACTTCATTGTTCTCAAACTAAAGAAACTTTGGCTGCCTTAGTATAATTGGTTTTATTTTCTTCCAAATGTCCCATCTTTCAGGATGATCTAAGTCTGAGTGCAAAGATTTTACCTGCTCCTGAACTCATTATTTGTCTTGCCTGTCTTACCTCCAGAGAAGCAGCAGCAGTGACCCTCACCACGCTGCCTTCTGAACTCCTGCTAGACAGGCTGCATCCCAACCCCATGTACCAGAGGATGCCTCTCCTTCTGAATCCCAAGTTGCTCAACCTGGAGTATCCAAGAAATAACATTGAATATGTGAGAGATATCGGAGAGGGAGCATTTGGAAGGGTCTTTCAAGCAAGGTAAATTTACTCATGGGAAAAAATTCTCCATTGAAATACGTCACATCTGAAAAGTTACCAGACCAACATTAGTCATTAGCCTGAGATATATATATATATACATATATATATATAATAACATAAATATGTATAATAGTTAAATATATATAGTTATTTTTAAATTAGTTAAAAATTAGTTAATTCTTTACACCATTAGCCTTATTCATATTACATGCTATACTTTAAATCTTGATATTTTTCCTTTTTAGACTTTTAAATAGATATGCACATGAAAAGAATATATTTTATTGCATTTAAAAGAAGATTCTTAAAGGAAATGTAAATGTCTCTTGTTCAAATTACAAGAAATTACAAATAGTTCATTCGCATTTTCTTTCTTGAAAAGAACTTGTTCTACATTTTTAACCAGAATGTCTTCCATTGCTTTTAATAAAGAATTCTCAAATTTAATTCTCTTCAATTTCCTATTGCTATTTTCTCCATTTGAAGTTTACTTTGAATTAGTATTTTAAGAACTCAGAGTTTGACACACATAGATATTAAGTATACATTCATGAAGTAACAAAACAGAAAAAGGAAAAAAAAAAAACCACAAAATGGAGAAGATAATAAAGGAGTAGTATTAGGGCCAGCAGTAGCTCATTTATTGCTTTTATGTGAAATGGAATAAAACACTCTGCACAGAAAGACCAGCCTCAGCAACTTAGCAAGGCCCTAAAACTTAGTCAGACCCTGTCTCAAAATTTAAAAAATAAATTAAAAAAAGCTCTGGGGATGTGGCTCAGTGGTTAAGCACCCGTGGGTTTAATCCCTGGTGCCAAAAAAGGGGGGGGGGGGGACTTCTTTGCAGCAAGACCCAACTTGACCTATATTCATAGCAGCCATGGTGTCAAGATTACATGAATGGTAACAATCTTATACAAATACTTGTTGGGAACCAAAAATAGGCAAGCCACCACATTATATGAGGAATAGAAAGATAAGTAAGTCATGGTTCCTACCTTTAAGGAATTTAGATTCTGGTCAGAGATTAAGGCATTAGAGTACAATGATAATTCTATTAGGCCTTTGCACTGTAGAATTCCTATAATTGATCAGTAATGCATTTCTCAACCTTAATCTATGCTGAAAACAACCCCAATGAATTTTATTAATTGGAGGCAAGGAGTTTTAAGTATGACTTACTCTTGTCCTCTTCCTTTGATTCTGTGACTCTAGGAAAAGTTGGATAATTTGGGGGATATCTATGGCCATAATGTGGATACATATAATCTTCCTAATCTTTGGTTTCTTCATCAATGAATTTATCTCTCAGGGCTCCTGGCTTACTTCCCTACGAACCTTTCACTATGGTGGCAGTAAAGATGCTCAAGGAAGAAGCCTCAGCAGATATGCAGGCGGACTTTCAGAGGGAGGCAGCCCTCATGGCAGAGTTTGACAACCCCAGCATTGTGAAGCTCTTAGGTATGAAAATATATGAGGAAATTCATCTCATCAGAGAACAGGATTTCCAAGCCTTTCTTCTTTTACATTTCACTTATTCATACTTTTCTCTTTACTTCTTGATGTCTCTGCCCCAAAGTTAGCCTCTTCACTTAGGTCCTAACATTTATTCTGTTTCAACCCTGCAAGACACTCAATGCTTAATGAATTCACTATGTTTAATTTCATCAAATCGAATTTTCTCTATCTTTGCTGCCTCCTTCCTATTTATAAAAAATGGTTTAAATGTCTGTACATAAAGAATCTTCCATTGACAATGCTTCTCCACCACAAAATTTATTAATATCAAAATAGTCTCTATACTTTACTTTTTCTTTTGTTTCTTCTTTTTCTTCTCTAACTAGAATGCCATAAGGACAGTTCTTACTCTCTGTAGTGTTCCCATTGATTCTTGGGTTCATAAATGCAACAAACCTTTAACAAATATTTAGTTTGTATAATCACACAGCAGTGAACAAAACTTGCAAACATTCCTGCTCTGGTGGAGATTACATTCATTTGAGAAAGATAATAAAAATAAACACATAAAAATATGGTATGTTGACCAGCCAAAGACTTTTTATAAAGAAAAGCAGAGGAGAACTTTTTGGACCATACGGTAAACTGTTTGAAGACTTCAGTGAAAATGTGACATTTATATAAAGATCTAGTCGAGGTAAGGGAATAGCAACATGGATGGCATGGGAAAGAGCGTCCCAAGAAGAAAGGTAAGTTTTGCAAAAGTCCCTGTGACAAGAGCATGTCTAGTGTGCTTGGAGAATAGCAAAGAGAGGGCTGAGGCAGAATGAGCAAGAGAGAGTTACCAAGGAAAGACCGAAGAGGTGATGTCATGGGAACAGTTGGAAGATTCTATTAGACCTTATTAAAATCTGGCTTTTACTCTAAATAAAATGGGAAGCAAATGAAGAGTTTGAGCCAAGAAGTGACAAGACGTGACATGCTGGCATTTCTCCAGAACTTCTCTGGCTGCTTTATTGAACATAGTCTAAAAGGAGGTAATACAAGTGAGGAAACAATAAATACGTATTTCAATAACAGAAAAGATGGGTGCTGTGCCCCCAGGGAGTGGTAGTGAGGAGCATGAGAAACGGTCGTGCAATTTAGGAGCCACTAATAATAACACTGACAGACCAAATGTGAGCTGGGCAACCAAGGAAGGACTCAAGGAGAATAGCAAGGGTGCTGCTGTGCAGCTGAGAGAACAAAGGAGCCATGGATGAGCTGGGAAAGCCTCAGAAGGAGCAGGTTTCTCCACTGGAAAGTCTGAGAATCCATTTCAAGAGCTGCTTCCCACTTTTTGCAGGTTCCTTTACTAGATAGTGGGAGTTCTTTTTAAAACATTTTGTTTGAGATGCTTGCTCAACATCCAGATGAAGTTAAGCAGGCAGGTGGCTATGGAGGTCTCAAGTTCAGGGAAGATGTCCTGGTTGCAGGTATAAATCTGAAATCATTAGGGAATATAAGCATTTAAAGTAATGAGACTAAAACACCTAAGGAGGAGAAAAGGCAGTCAGAAAAAGAAAAGAGGTCCAAGGACTAAGCCCTGCAGCATTGCAACGTTTAGAGTGGGGGAAATTATATGAACAGTAAAATACACTGAAAAGAACAACCAAGAGGAAAGGTACCAGCGGGAGGGAGAAGGAAAGGGGAAATACTGAGGAGTGACAGTGGCCGAATTATATTGTTATAATGTGCACATGTACAAATATGTAACAACAAACTCCATTATGTGCAACTATTATGCACCAATAAAAATATGGAGGGCAGGGGATATAGCTCAGTTGGTAGAGTGCTTGCCTTGCATGCACAAGGCCCTGGGTTCGATCCCCAGCACTACACCAAAAAAAAAGAGGAAAAATATGAATAAAGGGGGAAGGGTGTGTGTGTGTGTGTGTGTGTGTGTGTGTGTGTGTGTGTGTGTGTGTGTGTGTGTGTGTCCTGGGCTCCCCAAGGAAGTATTTCAAAAAGTTGAAAGTGAACAGGCTGCATGCAGTGAGATAAGGACTGTAAAATGACTGGGGGCAACATGGAGTTTTCTCCTGTTCAAGGGCTCCTCTTCCACTGTCCTATTGCCACCCCAAACCCCAAGAGTTAATGTGCCCAAGGATTCTGTCCTTGCCCTTCTTCTCACTCCAAACCACTCTTCTTGGGCAGGCCTGCGCCATGTCCCCAATATTTTGATAACTCAAAAATCAAAATCTCTACCCTCCTTTCTCTCTTAACCTTCAGGTATCAATTGTCTATTGATTTCTAGGTATTTATGATCCCTTCAAAACCAGGTTTCACAAAATCATGCCTGATAGGGCACTTTAAACTAGATGGTTTATTTCTGAGTCTCAGTCAAACATGGTGACCTGGAATGATCAGGAAGAGCTGATGGTAAGTGAGGAAAGCTGAGTTCCTCTTACCTCATGGTCCTGAGAGGCCAAAATTTATCAGGTATAGAAAATAGAGCACTAGATTTTGAAAGAGGTACTGACAAGAGATAAATACACTTGCTTATTGAATTTTGTGTAACTGAACAGTCTTGGAAAACAATCTGCAATGAGGAACAAACCAAGATATTTTTTTGTTGCAGAATAGTGTTTTACTGTTTCTTCAAATGTCAGCTCTGCATTCATATATAAGTAGTTACAATTTTACAACATCTCGAATTCCTGGGATTGATTCAAAGACAAACTACGTACAATTTGCAAATTCGTGATGACTGTGGCGGCATGTTAATACATCACTACTCAGACTCTTCCC
The DNA here is from genome assembly GCF_902686455.1 of Sciurus vulgaris. Lineage (NCBI taxonomy): Eukaryota > Metazoa > Chordata > Mammalia > Rodentia > Sciuridae > Sciurus > Sciurus vulgaris. The sequence continues at coordinate 67,752,634 of NC_136476.1, forward strand.
TCATTTTTATTGCCCAACAAGAACTCAGACTTACATTACCATTTGCTAAATGTCATATTCAAATCCCACATCAACATCCTGTAGACACAGGGTCTGCTTTTCCTTCAGTGTACGTAAGCAGTAATCACTCATACATGCGGTTGCACCACTCCCACAGTTTCTTGGAAGTTAATACCATTTAAATGAGATGATAATGGTGAGAGGAGAATTGGAAAAAATCTATAAAATTCACCTCCAATGAAAGAAAGTCACTTTGTTTTACACTTGTAGAATATCAGGCACTTATTGAACATGTTTGTATTTTAAAAATTGATTCCCTTCTATTAAAATCCTGATATATAATGGTTTTATAGTCGTCAATTGGAGAAAATGTATATAAATACAAGGATATGCTGAATTTTTGAAAAGGAAGAGGCACCAGAAATTATAGACTCTTACCCAGTATTCTGGCAGTTGAGGAACTAGGAGCACAAGGACACAAGATGACTTGTTGAAGATGTCACATTAGTAGTTAAAGACATGAGTTGGAATAGGCATGATGTTTTCTTACACCCATTCACCCCTCCATCTTTAAATCCATTCACACATCAGCATTTACTGAAAGGCCATAGAGAGTCATGCATGGCATTAGACCTGAAGTCACAAGAGTGAAAACAGTCCTCCTCTTAAGAATTTGATTCTACTTTGAAGTCCCAACTGAGAATTGGGTTAGAATTATTACAATATAAAAAAAAACATTTTGAGTTCTTAAATATATACATATATTTTTACACATGTGTAATTGTAAATTACATGTAATATACATGAATATGTAATTGCTCATAAATATCATAAAGTAGAAATTTTCTATATAATATTTTATATATCAGGGAGTAAAACATTTCATTAAATAACCTCACTGCCAGAAGATTTCTTTCTCAGAAAATCATGCTGTCATGTTATTTCCCAATATAAGAATTCTTTTAAAATCAATTCAACTAGCATAACAATGGTAATACCAGTTGATGAATTGGGTTGATCCCTGTTGACTAAAGATGATCTTGTAGAAGAAATTTCCAGTTAGATCCAGTTGATATTGCTTTAATTTTCTCAAATATTCTAATTGCTATAGTCCCTGGAATTAAAAGCCTAACTCTAAAATAAATAAATAAAAATGGCATTATTTCTTATTTCCCTTTTTAAAAAAAATAAACATCTAATTTTTGCCTGAGAAAATAATAAATTTAATACTTTATTTTTATGGTGATGTGAAATTATGCCCATCTGATCTAATATTCCAAATTTTCTAGCTTCTTTCTCAAATATAGTAAGACTAAAATTTGCAAATGTTCTCCTGGCATTAGATCTAAAACTCTATTTATGCTGACATTTTTTTCTCTGTAGAATGAAGACGATGGTAAAACCTAAATTTCAAATTGTTTTACCATAACTTTGTCTAGGATATCTTGGATTTTTTTGTTATTCTTTCCAAATCTGATATATCTTCCTCGTTATAATTCCTCAGAGAAGTAAACAGAAACTGAGCAATTATGTCACACACTGAGTGCAAACACCCATTTATGAATTCACTGGCCAAACAGAGCACCTGCTCAGGGCAGGTGGGGGCAGGGAATCTAAAGAGGAATAAGACAGTCTCTCCTTGCCAAGTACTAAAATGTTGGGGAGAAATCTAAAATGAACGACTGTTTAAAAAATGGGATGGTAGGTACTATGTTGAAGGATGATAGAAGCAAAATCTGAGACTGGAGGTCAGGACCTGAGGCCCCTCAGAAGGATACATAGAAGTTGAATCTTCAGAGGTAAATAGGAGATGTTTAAACACAGAAGGAGGGTCAAGGTTTGACCATAGTGCTGTCAACAAAGAAAAAAACAATAGGGTCATAGTTTGTGCTGGGGTCATTTGCTTTTGGAGTGCTTTCTCCACTGTGTGATTCTGGAAACCCTGTGTAACTGAGCATGCTACTTTGGTTCCAGGCGTGTGTGCTATTGGGAAGCCTATGTGCTTGCTCTTTGAATACATGGCCTACGGTGACCTCAACGAGTTCCTCCGCAGCATGTCCCCTCATGCTGTCTGCAGCCTCAGTCACAGCGACTTGTCCACGAGGGCTCAGGTCTCCAGCCCAGGACCCCCACCACTCTCCTGTGCTGAGCAGCTTTGCATTGCCCGGCAGGTGGCAGCTGGCATGGCTTACCTCTCCGAGCGCAAGTTTGTCCACCGGGATTTAGCCACCAGGAACTGCCTGGTAGGTGAGAACATGGTGGTGAAAATAGCCGATTTTGGCCTCTCCAGGAACATCTACTCAGCAGACTACTACAAAGCAAATGAAAACGATGCTATCCCTATCCGCTGGATGCCACCAGAGTCCATTTTCTACAACCGCTATACCACGGAGTCTGATGTGTGGGCCTATGGTGTGGTCCTCTGGGAGATCTTCTCCTACGGCCTGCAGCCCTACTATGGGATGGCCCACGAGGAGGTCATTTACTATGTGCGTGATGGCAACATCCTCTCCTGTCCTGAGAACTGCCCCCTGGAGCTGTACAATCTAATGCGTCTGTGTTGGAGCAAGCTGCCAGCAGACAGGCCCAGTTTCTCCAGCATCCACCGAATTCTGGAACGCATGTGTGAGAGGGCAGAGGGGACAGTGGGAGTGTAAGGTTGAAGTTTTCAGGTGAAACGCTGCAGTCTTCCCTCAGACTCAGTGAGCTAGAGGAATTCTACACCAGAGGCCCACCAGAGCCATCAGGAAAGAGTAATAGACATCAGTTGCCTCTTGTTTCCTGGGTGGTGGGGGGGACAGTACAGAACACATAAGTGGACAGAACCACTGGAATTGATGATTGGAAACATAGGCTAGGAAATGTGTCAGATAACAGGAGACAGATCTTCTTTCTCACAGGAAAAATTTATAACACACTGTGCAGGAGAGAGTGTCATCAGGTTCAGTTCCTGAGTTAGGTGGCAGCAGAGGAAGACTCTATTGTATTAAATTTTAATAGGAAGTGGGATTCAGAGCTTCATTTTTGATAGAATTAATTTCTGTCCATTGTAAAAGTAGCAGTGTTTTCATGTAATACATTAGGTCAAGTTCAGAAATTGACAAAGCAGGAGAAACCATTCTTTTTACCACCCAAAGATGGGTTTTAGAATTTTGTTAGATTTCTTTCTTGCACTTAATGCATAGTTCATATATTTGTCTGTATTCTAGGGTTGTGCTCATCCTTTATTGTCAGAGAGTTTCTAAGGAATAAAATGACAAATCAGCAAGCTCTCTTCTTACTGTCATTCTTAGTTCCTTTTTCTGTCTTTGCTCCTCCAGGGCTAGATTTTTGCTCAGTGTGCGCTTGTCGTGAATATAATCCGCTTATTTTATTTCTGCAGATTTTTTTTTCTGAAAAAAATGGTATTTTATGACTTGTCTTTTTTCTTTGAAAAGTTTATTACTTTAGTCTTTTTTTTTATTTTATTGTAAACAAATGGGATACATGTTCCTTCTCTGTACATGGCATAAAGGCATACCATTTGTGTAATCATAAATTTACATAGGGTAATGTTGTTTGATTCATTCTGTTATTTTTTCCCTTCCCCCCACCCCTCCCACCCCTCTTTTCCCTCTATATAGTCCTTCCTTCCTACATTCTTGCCCCCCTCCCTAACCCTAACACTAACCCTTCCCTCCCCCCATTATGTGTCATCATCCACTTATTAGTGATATCATTCGTCCTTTGGCTTTTTGAGATTGGCTTCTCTCACTTAGCATAATATTCTCCAATTTCATCCATTTGCCTGCAAATGCCATAATTTTATCATTCTTTATGGCTGAGTAATATTCCATTGTATATATATACCACAGTTTCTTTATCCACTCATCAATTGAAGGGCATCTAGGTTGGTTCCAGTCTGGCTATTGTGAATTGAGCAGCTATGAACATTGATGTGGCTGTATCTCTGTAGTATGCTGATTTTAAGTCCTTTGGGTATAGGCCAAGGAGTGGGATAGCTGGATCAAATGGAGGGTCCATTCCAAGTTTTCTAAGGAATCTCCACACTGCTTTCCAGAGTGGCTGCACTAATTTGCAGCCCCACCAGCAATGTATGAGTGTACCTTTCTCCCCACATCCTCGCCAACACCTGTTGTTGCTCATATTCTTGATAATCGCCATTCTAATTGGGCTGAGATGGAATCTTAGGGTGGTTTTGATTTGCATTTCTCTTATTACTAGAGATGTTGAACATTTTTCCATATGTTTGTTGATTGCTTGTAGATCTTCTTCTGTGAAGTGTCTATTCATTTCCTTGGCCCATTTGTCAGCTGGATTATTTGAATTCTTGGAGTAGAGTTTTTTGAGTTCTTTATAGATTCTGGAGATTAGTGCTCTATCTGAAGTATGATTGGCAAAGATATTCTCCCACTCTGTTGGCTCTTTCTTCACATTGCTGATAGTTTCCTTTGCTGAGAGAAAGCTTTTTAGTTTGAATCTATCCCAGTGGTTGATTCTAGCTTTTATTTCTTGTGCTATGGGAGTCCTGTTAAGGAAGTCTGATCCTAGACCAATAAGGTGAAGATTTGGACCTACTTTTTCTTCTATAATCTGCAGGGTCTCTGGTCTGATTCCAAGGTCCTTAATCCATTTTGAGTTTAGTTTCGCGCATGGTGAGAGATATGGGTTTAGTTTCATTCTGTTGCAGATGGATTTCCAATTCTCTCAGCACCATTTGTTGAAGAGGCTATCTTTTCTCCATTGCATATTTTTGGCACCTTTGTCTAGTATGAGAAAATTGTATTTATTTGGGTTTGTGTCCGTGTCCTCTATTCTGTACCATTGATCTACCTTTCTATTTTGGTACCAATACCATGCCGTTTTTGTTACTATTGCTTTGTAGTAGAGTTGAAGATCTGGTATTGCAATACCCCCTGTTTCACTCTTACTGCTAAGGATTGCTTTAGCTATTCTGGGTTTCTTATTCTTCCAGATGAATTTCAGAATTGCTTGCTCTATTTCTGTAAGGTACGTCATTGGGATTTTAATTGGAATTGCATTGAATTTGTATAGCACTTTTGGTAGTATGGCCATTTTGACAATATTAATTCTGCCTATCCAAGAACATGGAAGATCTTTCCATCTTCTAAGGTGTTCTTTAATTTCTTTCTTTAGTGTTGTATAGTTCTCATTGTAGAGGTCTTTCACCACTTTTGTGAGATTGATTCCCAAGTATTTTATTTTTTTCGAGGCTATTGTGAATGGGGTAGTTTTCCTAATTTCTCTTTCTGAAGATTCATCACTTATGTATAAAAATGCATTGGATTTATGAGCATTGATCTTGTAACCTGCCACTTTACTGAATTCACTTATGAGTTCTAAGAGTTTTCTGGTGGAATTTCCAGGTTCCTCTAAATATAGAATCATGTCATCAGCGAACAGGGATAGTTTGAGTTCTTCTTTTCCAATTCGTATCCTTTAATTTCTTTGGTTTGTCTAATTGCTCTGGCTAGAGTCTCAAGAATGATGTTGAATAGAAGTGGTGAAAGAGGGCATCCCTGCCTTGTTCCAGTTTTTAGGGGAAATGCTTTCAGTTTTTCACCATTTCAAATGATATTGGCCATGGGCTTAGCATAAATGGCCTTTACAATGTTAAGGAATGTTCCCACTATCCCTATTTTTTCTAGTGTTTTGAGCATGAAGGGGTGCTGTATTTTATCAAATGCTTTTTCTGCATCTATTGAAATAATCATGTGATTCTTGACTTTAAGTCTATTGATATGGTGAATGACATTTATTGATTTTCTGATGTTGAACCTACTTTAGTCTTTATTTTCTTCTTCTTTTCAGGTCTCTCTGTACTTTTGTGGTTATTTGTCTTTTTTTTTTTTCTCTTTTATTTCATACATACAATAAGCACCTAGAAGGAATAATAATACTTTTAAAATATATTTTATATATACTGGTACATATATACCTTTTTTGAATTATTATCTTTTTCTTTTATTTGTGCCTTGGCAGCCACATATTTCAAATTTTTTTGCCACTGTCTATTAAAATCTTAAACGATGATATATGATTTGGAGTGTTACGATATGTTCTTGTGGCTCCAAGTTATTTCAAAACTGATATTTTGTGTGTTCTGGCATTTTTCTTGTAGAAACCAATTCAGTTGTTCATAGCATTAACATAGTGTTACTTAGTAAGTTTCTGCACAGCGTGTTAACCTACCTTGCTATATATTAATGATTTTTTTTAACAAAATTTCTGGAACTCAGATTCTTGATGTTTCTCAGTGGGGCTCCACATAATATATATTTATCTAAGTCCAAATCAAAATGTTAAGAGCTTATTCCGAGGCAGCATGAACCCCAATTCTCCTGAGAAATAAATAAATAGGGAAGAGAAAAGAGCAGTCTGATCTATACCTGCTTGCTTTATTTCAAACAAATTGGTAATTTGGGTAAGAGAGAAATGATCTGAATTCTTGAAAACAGATTTTCCAAGTGTCTGCTAGAAAACTTTACCTGAATTCCCCCCAACTCTGCCTAATGCAGCAATTTGAGATCTTTGTTGGAAAACCTCCTTACTCATAGTCTCTCCAGACAGCCAAGACAAAATGGTGGAACTTACCCTAGACTTTGCCCTTTCTTTAATCCTGGTATCCTATCAGTTTTCCTTTCTAAATTCCTCCTGCTTACACCCTCTTGCTATCAGTCCAACAGCCCCACTACTCAAGCTGTATCTCTGCCCAGCTGTCAGTGATCTGATCTCCCTGTCATTTGAGGCTGGAGCAGATCTCCTGGACTATGACGATGGCAAAGACGAACTTATTATTCACAATTCCGATTCATAAATGGGAATTGAAATTTAGGATTGAGAACAAGTCTTTAAAGTCAAGATTATAAATCCAAAATTCATATTGTCATTCAAAAGGCTGGATGAAGACTAAAGTTGCAATTTGGGTCCAAACAAGATCAAGAACTCACCACATAGAAATGTTGAGAAGGCCACCAAGCACATCTGGAGATTCAGTGGAGATATCCATGGTATATTTTAAATTGTTCACATATGTGTCATGTATGCTTGGCAAATTTCAAAGCTGTCTCTGTGTTTGCTCAGCTGATAAAGGTTTGTTGTAACAACAGGAAAGTCAGGCCACTAGGAAAAGCTAACTTCCAGAAAAGCAGGCAAGGCAGTCACTGAGAGTAGCTACCACAAGGTTTGGCTCCCAATGTCATGCTGTCACTCAGAACTAGGTTTCCATAGATCCCAGATTTATCTTCTGCCACTGTGAGCTGATATCTGCTCCCTCCACCCCTACTGACTGCCTGCTCTTTCTTGCCTGGCTCTTCCTCTTGGCTTCTACAGCCTCATGGATTCTCTATCCTTGAGGTTTTCACCTCTGGTATTCAAGATACCAAGGCAAAAGAATCATAGAAATATAGGTAAATACAGTACACGAGCAAGCAAGCATTATGAAAGTCACTCAATTTTCTTAAATATTTGAAGCAACTGAAAACTAATCCGTAGAGCTTGCATTTACCCCAATATAGTTACAGTAGTAATAAAAATGATCATATCAGCTAGTGTTTATTGAGAGCTCACCATGTACACTCTAGCCTTTAAACACACTAATTTAAGTCTCATAATATCCATGTGATGTAGGTACTCTCTTTAGGTCCACTTTTTAGATGAAGAAAGAGGCACAGAGACAGTTTGTAGCTGGAACGGCACGATAGAACCCAGCTTATCACCCCAAAAGGACAAGTGCTCAGCTACCACGTTGCCATGTTTCCATAGGTTAAAGAGGAAACAGCTGACCCTAGATGACTAGGGGGGTGACTTGTAATCTACAGGGGGCTCCAAAGTCCACACTACCCTTTGGGTTATTCATTCTCTATCCAAGTCTTTCTAATGACCATCAAAAAAACAAATATAAAATATTATTTTCATATATTATATAGTGTATTTTAGCATTGCCAGTTGAAGTTAATCAAGATGTCCCATAGATGGCACAGTTATTTTTTTTCTGAATTCTAATTGCATTTTCAAGTTAAGATGGCTGATTTATGTCCATAGTACTTGTACTAATGTTCTGTATTGCAGGAACATGGGGACACTATTTACCAGCATTGCTTTCTTTTTTGAAGTAAAGATTCCCACAGAGGGATCATTGTATAATTCAAAAAGGGAGACGAGCAAAAGGCCACTGTTCAAGTGCCAGGACAGACATCAGGAAGGTACCAACAAGGCTTTTAAGATGGTCTAGTATCACATATGACAAGAGTACAAGTCATTTGTTACCTGGTACCAAAAACACATCCTCCCATATTAAAATGGAGCAGAACAAAAACAATTTTCTTTCATTTTCCAGTATATTATGAACCTGTTCCTTACTCCTAAATATCATTCTAAAAAACCAATTTAATTTTTTAGTAATATTCCATTTTGAGGATAGACCATAATTTAATCAATATATTTTTGAACATATGATATTTTTCTAATTTCTAATATGAAAATATTGTAATGCTTATCCATATTCATGCATGTCCATAACTTTATAGAAATTCTGAGAAAGGTAATGTTAGGTCCGCATAGCATGTACCATATTAGACTTTCATTATGCCTTGTCATATTCTCTAGAAATATTGTTTTCATCTCTCATTATACAAGAGATCTCAGAGCACTAAACATTAGCTGCCAGAGAGAATTAGTGCTCTCTCTTTTACAAACTTTTTGTCTATTTGGGCATAGATAAAGAGGATCTCATTTTAATTTAGCTTTCAAATTAGTGAGGTTTCCTTATTCCCAGGTCATTTGTAGTTTTTATTCTGGTAATTGCCTAAAACCCATTTTTTGTACTCATTTTCTAATTCAAATGTAAAACTCACTTTGTAAACAGCAAATTACCCTTTTGGTATTCTGTATAGAAGAGATAAAATATATACATATCTTACCTTAAAATAATATTTGCTTTTTTCTTATAAAAGCAATAATTCTTTATCTTTGGAAAGTAAAAAAGTAATAGGTAATCTATAGAATAAGAATATATAATGCACAATAATCATAAACCATAATAAAAATGAAAAAATATTCTTTCAGACTTTTTCATGTAGGTAGGTGGGTAGGTAATTAGACAGTTAATTTTAAACAAAAACAAAATCCTACTGTTATATTGTTTCAAGTTTTGCATTTATCACTTAATGTATCTTAAACATACTCTACTCCACAAATGTTTATGCACAATATCATTTTTAGTGTTTGAATGTTATTCCCCTTTATGAGTTTATCATAATTTATGTAACTATTACTCCTATTTTTGCATATTTGGTATATTTCTGTTTTTCACTATAAAATGCAACATTTCAATAATTGATCTTGTTGCTAAATTTCGTGAGCATTTTCTTAAGTGATTTCTTTAGATACAACTTCTAGAAGTGGAATTTTTAGATTAATGGGTACATATACTTTTAATGCTTTTTAATATGTTGAAAATTACTTTCCTTATTTTATCAATGTATGTGTCTTCTATCCAGATGAAAGGGTCCAATTCTTTTAACCTCACCAATACCAAGTATATTAGCATTTTAATCATTGCAATACAATAGCTTAAATTTTTTATTTTGTAACTTACTTTTCTTTAAATTCTAATGATGTTAAACAGTTTTCAATGTTTTGAGGACAAGTGACCTGTCATTTGTCTCCTACCATTATTTTTCTATTGGGTGTATCTTTTTCTTGTTGCTTTGTAAAAGCACTTTATAGACTAAGGAGTTAAATTTTACAATACGTGTTTCAATCACATCTATCATGTTAAAATGTATAAACTGGACATCCATGTGTCTTTTACTCTAAGTTTTGATTAATCAGGAAAGAATGTTGAATTTTCAATCTATTTAGATGATAATAATTTTTTCCCTGATATGGTAATATGTGCAATTGTATGAGTTGATTTCCTAACATTGAGACATCCTTGTATTCCTGGAATAAACTCTCTTTGAGTGTGTCACATAAATTACGTAGTTAACGACCAATCTGACTTACTGACATTTATTTATATCAATATTTGTAAGTTCATAAAATTAAAAGTTTATCATTTTCCTCTCTGCTACTTTTACATCAGCATAATGATAATTTCATAAACTTAGGTATTTCTGTGCAATCATGGTTAAATGCTATGGTTTGGCTATAATTTCAGTATGTCCCTCAAAGTGCTAAAGCTTGGTCCCCAGTGTGGCACTATTGAGAAGTAGCAGACCCTTTAAGAGGTGGGGTCCAGAGGCAGGTAATTAGGTCATTGGGTACAGTATCACCCTCAGAAGACAATAAGGCTGGTCTCTTGGAGTGAATTACTTCTATCACAATGAGGTTGTTACAGAGCAAGGCCATCTCCCATCTGCTTGGCCCCTGCTGCACACAGCCAGTTCCCTTTCTGTCTCTTTAACATGTTATGATACAACCAGGGAGCTATAGTCATGCTATTTGGGTCCTCCAGCCACCAGAATCATGAGCCAGATAAACTTATCTATAAAGTACTTGGCCTCAGGCATCTGGTTATGGCAAAAGAAATAGACTATAGCTCTATAGTATAATTTGAGATCAGGAATTATGTTGACACCAACATTGTTGAATGTTGCTTTAGTTAGTCTGGGTCTTTTATTCTTTCATATGAATTTTAAAACTGTTTTTTTTTTTTTTTTTTTGTAGTTCTGGGAATAATATCATTGTATTTTGATGGGGATTGGATTGAATCTGTACGTCACTTTTGGTAATGTGGCCATATCGACACTATTAATTCTACCTATTCCAGAACATTCTGATCTTTCAATAACAAAGATATTCTTATCTTTCAATCTTCTGAGGTCCTCTTCAATTTCTTTCTTTAGTGTCCTATAATTTTCATTGTAGAGGTCCTTCACCTCCTTGGTTAGATTTATTCGAAAGTTTTGTTGTTGTTATTGTTGCTGTTGTTGTTGTTGTGAATGGAATTCTTTTTCTGATTTCTTTCTCAACAGATCATTATTGCAGTGTAGGACATTTACACAACATTTTTTGTATATTAATCTATGTCTTGCTCCTTTGCTGAATTTATTAGTTCTAGTAATCTTCTGATGATGTTTTTTGGGTCTTCTAAATACAGGATCATGTCATCAACAGGCAGATCATTTGACTTCTTATTTTCCTATTTACATCCATTTAATTTCTTTTTCTTGCCTGATTGCTCTCACCAGAGTTTTAAAAACCATATCAAGTAGGAGTGGTGAGAGTGGACATCCTTGTCTTGTTTCTGATTTTAAAGGAAATGCTTTCAGTTTTTCTCCATTCAGTATGATGCTGGCTTTGGGTTTATCATACATAGCCTTTATGATGTTGAGGTAAGAGCTATAGTAATAAAAACGGTATGGAACTGGCATAAAAACAGACATGGAGACCAATCAAGTAGAAAGCACAGAAAAAGACGTATAGAGATAGTCATCTGATCCTTGACAAAGATGCCAAAATATATTTTGGATAAAAGACAGTCTTTTTAAATAAATTTTGCTGGGAAAACTGGATACCCCCATGTAGAAGAATGAAACTAGGTCCTATCTCTCACTCTGCACAAAAATAAATTCAAAGTCCAAAGAATTAAACTAGAAACACTGCAACTACTAGAAGAAAACGCAGGATCAACACTCCAACATATTGGCACAGGCACAAACTTCCGTAATAAGACTGCTAAAGCGCAAGAAATAAAACCAAAAATCACTAAGTGGGATGGCTTCAAATTAAAAAGTTTTTGCACAGTAAAGGAGACAATTAAAAGCATGAAAAGACAACCTACAGAATGGGAGAAAATATTTGCTAACTATTCTTCCAATAGGAGATTAATATCCAGAATACATAAAGAACTCAACACCAAAAAAAATCAGTAACCCAAACAATAAATGGGCAAATGAACTAAACAGACATTTCTCAAAAGAAGAAATGCAGATATGTGAAAAAATGTTCAACATCCTTAGAAATCAGGGAAATGCAAATCAAAACTGCACTAACATTTCATCTCACTCCAGTTAGAGTGGCAATCACCAAGAATATAAATAATGAATGCCAGTAAGGATGTTGGGGGAAATGTACACTCATACATTGCTGGTGGGACTGCAAATTAGTACAACTACTTAGCAAAACAGTATGAAGATTCTTCAATAGATTAGGAATTCAGTGAAGATACTGTGTCCATCTACAACTAAAAAATATTTTTAAAAAACAATAGCCAAATTATGGAACCAGGCTAGGTGTCCCTCAATAGATGAATGAACACAGAAAATATGGTATATTTACACAATGGAGTATTACTCAGACATAAAGAATGAAATTGTGTCATTTGCTGGTAAATGGATAGAAGTGAAGAACATCATGCCAAGTACAATAAGCCAGACTCAGAAAGTCAAAGGTTGAATGTTTTCTCCCATATGCAGAAACTAGAGAGAAATAAGGAATTTTTAAAAAAGCACGAGATTTTACAAAAATGGAAGGGAGAAGAGTGGAAGAGAGAAAGGGAATTGATGGGGAGGGAGGAAGGATGGGAATGGAGAGAACTACAGAATGAAATTGACCAGATTATGCTACATGTATGTATGAATATATTACAATGAATTCCACTTCTATATATAACTACAATTAACCAATTAAACACTAAATTAATAGGAGAAAGACCAACAGAGTAGATCAAGGGGATCAGTGGGAGGAAAGAGGGAAGAGAAGGATGTAGTACTGGGGATTGAAATGGAGCACATCATGTTATATACATGTATGAATATGTCAGAATGAACCCCACAATTACCTAAAATTATAAAGCACTAATTAAAACATAATAAATAATAAAACAATAAAGGCATAAAATTAACAAGTGGACCATGGTTAGTTTATTTTTAAAATATGGTTAGTTTATTTTAAAATACTACTATTTTTTATAAAACCAATACATACACAGTTTTCTTTTTTTTTTTTTAATAAAAAGACTCCAAAGAAGGGTGCAAGTCAAACAAAAGTTCCCTTCTTCCAGTGCATCTCTGGTCAGAACCTACGTGCTGACCGCTTTGCCCTCTTCTAGCTTTAGTCTGGTGATGACTGCTGCAATTCGAAAAAGATGCTTGCATCTCTTTGTGAATTGGTCAATTTTAAAAGGTACAAAATATCTCCCTTTATAAAAGATGGGAAGTTTAGAACACTTTTACTCAAACCCCCTCTCCACGTCCTGAGATGTTAGTTAACTTCTTTTTGTCAGTTGTATTGTTTATCATAACTTTCACAAATATACTTAAACAAGTGTCTTGATTCTGGGCTATGTAAGATATATTTCCCTCCACTGATTCTCCCTCTACTCTCAGCTATATAACTATTTGTCTGCTCTCAGGACTCGTAACATTTGCATTTTGTTCTTCAACCAAATTAAGATTTGGGCCAGGCACGGTGGCACACGCCTATAATCCCAGCAGCTCAGGAGGCTGAGGCAGGAGGATCGGGAGCTCAAAGCCAGCTTCAGCAAAAACAAGGCACTAAGCAATTCAGTGAGACCCTGTCTCTAAATAAAATACAAAATAGGGCTGGGGATGTGACTCAGTGGTCAAGTGCTCCTGAGTTCCATCCTGTACCCCCACAAAAAAGACGTCACAGTTATGTGATCATGTAAATATTTATGCATTGCCAAACAATGGTAGTCCGTCAAGGACCTTTCTCAGGCAGATCTTCCAAGCTATTCAGAAATCAGTTCATGTACTCCAGCTAACAGAGAGGCCCCTTGATCCTCTAGTTCACCATCCTGATCCTCTAGTTCACCGTCCTGGTCGACAACTCCTGCTGTCTGTACCTGTTGGCTCAGAGCACAAAGCCTTTATACACTTGAAATCACGTCTTGCCTCCATGGACACCTGGCTTGCATGTACTACAGGCAGCAGTTCACTATTTCCTGTGAAATATGTTTTTTCTTGTATATTATCAATGTATAAGAACATTAAGATATTTTCTGCTTTCCAAATACTTGTCAAACTGATGGCACTTAGATTACTTTCAGAGTATACATCAATGGACTCATTCATATACATTGACTGTCATCTCAATGAGATATTAGGAGGAAGGGCAAGATTCAGTTTACCATCTTGATCCAGAAACTCCTCTGGAATTACCTATTCACTCACAATTAGTCTTTAGTCTTCATTTGTTTTTAGTCTTCTCTTTTGGATCCTTCTTTCTTCCTCTTTCTCCCAAATTCTTAATGTTGGAACATCCCACAGTTCATTCCTTGTACAATATCTCTCTTTTATCTATATTCCCCCTTAGTGGTCTCATCTGGTATAAATGCCCTGTATGCTGAAATTTTTATCTTCATCTCAAATCTCTCTCCCCAATCTCCTACTCAAATTTTTAACTCCTTATTGTAGGTGAAAGCTTTAAATTTTCTCTCCAGAATGAGTGCACATGGCAACATCTGGGTACTGCTGGTTTACATACTTATTCTCAGGAATAAGTCCATTCCAAGTTTTCTGAGAATAAGTCCCATTTTAACAGCTTCCAATAACTTTATCTGTTCAATTACTGTTGACAGAAATCTCACCCCCACTCACATCCCTGGAAATGGGCTGCATTTACCTATTACCTATTTCTGATTTGCAGCACTGATCTGGACATTTTCTTTTTAACATGGTCTGTGTGTCCCTTTATGAGCACTTGGGAGGGGTGAACAAGATACTATGCTCATTCCACCATTTTAACTGAAGGGTTCCTCATCAAGGGGAAGATTCGTCTTGTTCATATGGATTCCAATTTTTTATCAAGAGCATTTCATGTTGCCATTCTTTTACTTGTTTCAGATCTAAATAGCATGGTCACCAAGATACAAGCACTTTTAGACCTTATTTTTATATAGATCACCATAGAAACCAACTACACGCACATGGCTTTTGGTACTGAATCAGGACATACAGGAAGAGTCAAAAACTACATCAATAGGAAAGACCCATAGGTGTAAGAATCTGAGTAAAAAACAAAAGTCTTTGCCAGTGCATTTCTTACCATTATAAACAAAGATTTGTGTGCCTTTTTTTTTTTTTTGCTTATCTTTTTTATTTTTACAGACTGCATTTTGATTCATTGTACACAAATGGGGTATACCTTTTCATTTCTATTGTTGTGCATGATATAGATTCATAACATTTGTGTAATCATACATGTACAAAGGGTAATGATGTCTGTCTCATTCCACCATCTTTCATACCCCCTCCCTCTCAATTCCCTCCATGTAATCTAAAGTTCCTCCATTCTTCTCTCACCCCCCTATCCCCATTATATTTCATCATCCACTTATCAGGGAAAACATTCGACCTTTGGTTTTGGGGGATTGGCTTAGGATGATATTCTCCAATTCCATCCATTTATCTGTAAATGCCATAATATTATTCTTCTTTATGGCTGGATAATATTCCATTGTGTATATATACCACAATTTCTTTATTCATTCATCTATTGAAGGGGATCTAGGTTGGTTCCACAAACTACCTATTGTGAATTAAGCTGCTATAAATATTGATGTGGCTGCATCACTGTAGTATGCTGATTTTAAATCCTTTGGGTATAAACTGAGGAGTGGGATAACTGGGTCAAAAGGTGGGTCCATTCCAAGTTTTCTGAGGATTCTCCACACTGCTTCCTAGAGTGGCTGCACCAATTTGCAACTCCACCAGCAATGTAAAAGTGTGCCTTTTCCCCCACATCCACGTCAACATCTATTATTACTTGTGTTCTTGATCATAGCCATTCTAATTAGAGTAAGATGAAATCTTAGGGTTGTTTTAATTTGCATTTCTCTAATTACTAGAGATGTTGAACACTTTTTCATATATTTATTAATTGTCTGTATGTCTTCTTCTGTAAAGTGTCTGTCCAGTTCCTTGACCCATTTATTGATTGGGTTCTTTATATTTTGGGTGTAAAGTTTTGTAAGTTCTTGATAAATTTTGGAGATAAGTGCTCCATCTGAAGTATGTGTCGAAAAGATCTTCTCCCACTCTGTGGGCTCTCTTTTCACATTATTGATTATTTCCTTTGCTAAGAAAAAGCTTCTTAGTTTGAGTCTGTCCCATTTATTGATTCTTGCTTTGATACGTTTTTAAAAGATCATGTCCTCTGAATATGGGGTAAAACAAAGGTGAAAGAAAACACTTAGATGACTTCTAAACTTTTGCATTTCTTCTGTACTGGGTCTCTCCTCATTAAAAAAACTTCTAAGAGCTTCAACCAGGATAGTTTTTCTTATAAACTTCATCATCATACCTGTAATTATGCAACTGGCCATCGTTACCCTTCTTCAAACCATAGCCTCTGGAAAGCATGCACCATATTTAGAATTTTGCCCATAGGAAGAGAAACCACCTGCACTAAGGTTTTGTCACAGAGATGGTAACCACAAAAAACACCGAACTTAGATATACACTGTCATTTTCTGGGTGTGCTCTTGACTATTTAGAGCTGTGATTAAAATTGGAAGTGTGGGCAATGACACTGCTTTCCAATTTCTTTTAAAGCAACGTTGATCATATGGTGGTTAGTATAGAACTCCTCGTTTCAAATGATGCTTTACCCAAGCATGGACCGAGCATGATATAAAGTCACCTCTACTTTTGCTATCTTGGTTTTTAAATTATGGCATGTATTATATTTCAGGATCTTAAGAAGTCCACTGAGTGCCATGTGTTCATTTTATCTTCACTCATTTAAGCCATGTTTTGACTCAGAGATCACCTTTGCAGGCGATTAATCATTATGTCCCACACACTCTGCTTTGTTTGTTTGTTTTGGTACCAAGGATTGAACCCAGGAGTGCCTAACCACTGAGACACATCCCCAGCCCTTTTTTGTATTTTATTTAGAGACAGGTCTTGCTGAGTTGCTTACGGCCTCACTAAGTTGCTGAGGCTGGCTTTGAACTTGCAATCCTCCGGTCTCAGGCTCCTGAGCCACTGGGTTTATAGGCATGCGCCACCATGCCCAGCCCTCAAGTTGCTTTGAAAAAGGAACCACCCTAATGTAAGTCCATTCCCCAAACTGCAGTCAGAAGTGAGAATAAATGAGGAATAAATAACTGAATGTAAGAGAAAGACTTCCAGAGGAGTGATTCTGAAAGAGCCAAGAAGGACAAATAAATTTCATGTCTAGCAAGAAGAGGAAGATAGGAAATACCTGAGGAGAAATCATATTTAAGACAATTTTTAATGATAAACTTCTGATATTTTAGGGAAAACAACTTTATCAAACGCAGTTCTAATCATGAAATCAGCTTTGCAAAGCAATATGAAAATATAGTTTTAAATTTTCTATGCTGAAGACAGTTTTGGAAGAAAGGAGGCATCTAATCATACAATTTTGGAGAAAATTCATTGTTTCTTATCAAAGATCTCTTTTCTTTAATATAGTAAATGTGAATTTACCTAGCACTTGCCCAGATTACCCATTCATATGTTACACATTATAGTTACAGGTAACTAAGAAGATGACTCCAAGACGACATAGCTCAGCTCTAAAGGAAAAACCATTGATCCTTTGACCTACATTTCTTATACTTCAATGGTAGAGCCTACCCTTTCAAAATCTCTACTTAGATCGTTTTCCAAAATTGCCTTGTATTATTTGCTAACCTGATAGTTTTACATTAACAATAAATTGGGAACTTTAAAAATATTTTATTTTTAAGTACCATAACTGTATTATTCCACATGGTTAGCAAATTGCTTTTTCCACTTAATTTTTACACACAAAACGTGCACACGCACAGTTGATTCCAAGCAATTTAAACAAAGGATATCTATATGCTAATGGATAAGTGGTTTTTTAAACCACTTTTCTGGTTGTGAGAAGTCAATGAAGCTATATATTTAATACATTTTAAAAAAAACCCTTTCAACCCAATTGTTTATTATTACCTACTCTGGTGGTACAATTTGGAAGAAAAGCATTTTTAGTTCAAGAAACTGCAGGAGTAGCAATATCCAGCTGGATAGGTATATACTCTACAATGTGACCTACTGCTGTCTCACTTGCAGCTTATTAGTGGGTACCAAATTTTAGAATGTTGCTCAGCAGTGAAGAAGAATATATTTTAAACCCTCTCCCAAAGGATTTGGGACCATGATTTGTGCACCCAAATGCTTTTGCCTGAAGAATGTTTATTTATTCTCTTACATTGTACCAACGACATAGCAATGACAGAGATCAGAGCACAGTGACTACGTGCAAGGATGTTGGAGCCAGATGTTGAGTTCAACTGTCAGTTCTGGAACTTGCGGACCGTGCCTGCTACTAACAACTTGAGCAAGTTACTCAACTATCTTTGCTTGCCTTTCCTCAGTTGTAAAATGGACGCGATGCCACAACCAGCTTCACTTGAGGAGACAGAATCAGGTTCTACATAAGGTGCTTAGGATAGTACCCTACTTGGTCAGTGTGTGATTGTTCAGTGCATTATTTCAAAAGAGGAAAATCATCCATTATTCCAGCACAAAAACATATTGCTTTTAATATTTTGCTTTCTCTTCTGCTCACTTGCCTCACAGACACATACTTCATAAGGCTGTAACTGTAATATATGTGCAATTTTTATTTGGTGATTTTTAAATTTAATGCTTTATTTCATGTATTTCCAATGTTTCCATAGAATTTCAATGGTGATTTTTTAATGGCTACATAGTACATTCATGGTGATAAACCAGAATTTATTTAGTATTCCTTTATTTTGGAATATTTAAGTATTTCCACTTAAAAATTAGATAATGCTTAACTACTTTTAAAGATTGTGGCAATATAATACAGATAGAAGAATGAATCTCTCTCTCTTTCATTGACTTACATGTTAAAATTCTGCATGTGTCTGCAAATCTATAGCTTACCTGGGTAAGTTTTTAATTTCTCTGAGTCTCAGTCTTCTCAACTATAAAATGGGATGATAATAATAACTGCCTCATAGGCTTGTGATGTGGATTGAAAGAAGTACTAATTGCAATCATTTAGAGCAGTTTCCAGCTCCAACTAGTTGTTACCAGTCTTATTGCTAAGTGGACTTGGCCTGTGGATAAATGCTTTTGCTTTTAAAATAAAAACATTTAAAAATATCTTAAATATAAATATTTGCAACACTATTTGAATAACTACATAATAAATCAATATGTAGAAGTAGCATATGTGTTATCTAGATAAGCAGTGGGGAAATGCGTGAACCCAGGAGCTGACTCAAATCCCAGCAGTTGACTTAATCCCTCTCTGCCTCAATTTTCCTCATTGATTAAATGAGAAAATAATAATGACACCTAGTTCACAGGTTGTTGAGAGGATGAAATGGCTTAATATATCAAAAATGCTCAGGAAAGTGCCTGATACACAGTAAATACTACCAATATGCTGATGATTGTGTCTAATTTTTTGCTATTACATAGCAAGCTGCCATGAGCCTACTACCATATGTTCTTTCCTCAGGTACCATGATAAAATTATTTGGGTCAGACTCAACAAACATTTTTAGGGACTTTAACATATGCTCCAAAATTACCCTCTGGAAATCTTGTAAGAATTTACACGACCAAAAGCAAGGTGTAGAAGTGCCCATTTCTCATACTCCAGCTAACTACCATCAAATTTAACAATTAGCAAAGTTGATAAGAGAGAAACTTTATTTCCCTACATTCATGTTATTTTCTGAGAACATTTTTATTGACTTTTTTTTTTGGATTTTGTGAATTGTCAAGTGTGTCCTGCTCTTTTTTCTTTTACTGGCTGTCCTTAATCTTTTCCAGTCTAGGCGTTTTTTGTTTTATTTATTTATTTACATTTTTATTTTGTTTTGTTTTTGGCACCAGGGATTAAACCCAGGGACAATTAACCACTGAGCCATATCCCTAGCCCTTTTTTTACTATTATTTTTCTTTTTTGTTTGAGACAGGGCCTAATTAAGTTGCTTAGGACCTCACTAAGTTGCTGTGGCTTGCCTCAAACTTGGGATCCTCCTGCCTCAGCCTCCAGAGTCAGGGATTACAGGCCTTTGCCACCATGCCCAGTTGTAGGTCGATGTTTTGTTCTTATCTCTATTAGAATGCATGTTCTGGGTCTTTCTTTCAACTTCATTATCTTTACTCTCATTGTTCTATTTTTATATCATTTTCTTCTGAGAGAGAGATTTCTTAATCTAATTTTCTAATTCATTATATCTCACTTACAAGATTCCAGCTGCTTTTTCCTGCTTCTACTGGACTCTTCTAATTTTTACTTATTTTTAATAGGCAATAGACTCATTTGGGTCAGCTGATTTCTCCTTCGAAGAAGATGGACTAGATATGCTCTTCCTCTTTCCGCTACATGCAGCTAAACCCCCCGAACATCAGCTGGCTGTGAGAGGTGGGGAGAAGGCAGAGCATCCAGGGAAAAGACAGGGAATGGCCTGCTGGGGTTCCCTGGGTTTCTAATTGCCTTGAGTACCTCAGACCTGCAGACAAGAGCTGGTGAAACAGAAACACCAACCGGCACAGACCAGAAAAGTCCCACAAAAGCCTGCTATCTTTAGCCAAAGGACTACAGAAAGGGCAGTCTGGCAAGACCAAAAACAAAAAAACAAACAAACAAAAAACCCTTTTAGACAATACTTGCTTTTCTTAGCCAAGCACCACAGAAAAATGCCTCACCTCCACCCATGCCAGCAAAGCCCAAGTGGGAATCCCAGACTTCTCCCTCGCCAGGCTGTGAGGCTCCGGCTGTCCACAGTGGAGGTGCCAGAAAAGTCCTCCCCAGGAGTGAGACGCCCCTCCCAACCCCCCCTCCCACCCCGGCTCAAAACGTGTGGCCAGGAAGTATTGATGGCGATTGTTTTATAACCAGAGGAGGCTAAGGGGATGTCAAAGGGCATTGCTATACTTTACCGGAACTGGCAAATGTCAACACAAGGAGACTGTAATCAGTTAAACATGTATCCTGTCACGTGTACGTGTGACATAATAAGTAGAGCTGCCGCTAGCAAAGCCCTACAAAGATATGTTCCTAAGCGCTATGTATAATCAAAATGGAATTCTAAAATATAGTCAGGTAACCCATAAGGAGGTAGAAAAAGAAAACAGAGAAACAAAGCACAGACAGAAACAAAGCACAAATAAGACAGCAGACGTAAGCCCCGACTAGTAATAATATCATTAAGTGTAATGATGACCGGATTTTAAATGTTTAGGCAAGCTTTTGGAGCACGTGCCTTTGCCTCAGCACCTGGGGTCTCAATGGGCTAGACATCTAAATGCATTTCTTTTTTTTATATGCCTTTATTTAGTTTATTTATTTTTATGTGGTGCCTTACATGTGGTGGGCAAGTGCTCTACCACTGAGCCACAACCCCAGCCCCTGAATACATTTCTGTGAGATGAAAAAGAGTCATGCTGACCAACAGCAGAGCACAGGAAATAAAAAATGATACAGTAGATGAAGAAAACACTCTTTTGTGCTAAACCCTTGGGAGCGAGGCTAAACAGAGATGATTTCCCTAGATCTCTAACCAAAGGTCATCACTTGGCAAGAGTGGTGCCCAGGTCTTATAGATGGTGACCTTGCTGTTGCCAGTGTCCAATAAATGCTTTAACCATCATTCCCAAGAACCAATTTCTTTCCTTGAAATCTTTCATTAACTTTGGTTCATTCATTTGACCAATCTACTGATTATAAAGAAATGCTAGGTAATCACGGAAGGTGGGAAGTATCAGCAAAAAGATGCAAAAAGACTCTTATTTGATAGAGTGCAGATTCTAGTTAAGAACTAACAAAAAATGTGAAAAAAAAAAAACCCAAGCAAGATCATTTCAAATAGCAATTGTATTATAAAGGCAGAGACACAGCACAAATCAGTGCATGTCTTTGTGGTAATCACATGGCTACAACACGCCCAACGCTGTCCATATTCCACCTATCCCAAGTGATGGGTGCCTTGTTGCCAGTGGTGAGTGGTCTGACTCTCAGAATCCCACCTGCTATGCTTAACACATGAGGTGTCCCCAGAAGCCCAGGTGTGAGACAATGCAAGAAAGTTCAGTGGTGAAATGATTGGGTTATGAGACCCTTAACATAATCAGTACCTTAATCCACTGATAGGGATTATTTGGGTAGTAACTGTAGGCAGGTAGGGTGTGGCTAGCTGAGGTGGGCCCCTGGGGGTGTGCCTTTGAGGTTTATGTGTTTTCCTTGGTGAGTGAAGCTCTCTCAGCTTCTCTGTTGCCATGTTCTGAGCTGCTTTCCTCCACCACTCTTCCACCCTGATGTTCTGCCTCACCTTGGGTTCAGAGCAATGGTGTCCACCATCTAAGAACTGAGACCTCTAAACCCATGAGGCCAAACGAACTTTTCCTCCTCTAAAATTGTTCTTGTGTAGTGTTTTGATCAGAGCAGTGGAAATGATTACTAAAACACCGTCCATAGCGTGTGATTCCTAGGACACTGTTTTAGGTCAGGTTCACTAGAAGCCACGGTTGAGATAAGGATTCCTGTTAAAGTAATTTATTGAGGTTTTGCTCTCGGGGAAATGCATCAGGGGGTGAGGGAAGTCTGGCTGAACAGTGAAGGAGCTGGGCAAAGCAGTGCTTTCCGCTGACATGTGGCCTCAACTCACCTGGCAGGGAGCTCTGATCTATGAATTGCTCAGTGGATGTTATCCTGCTCACAGGCAAAGGAGACTGAACTATTATACTCCTGCTTTGGCCAGCACTTGTGTGTGGGTGGGGGCAATAAAGGAGGCAGGTCGCACCTCAGACATCTCCGAAGGAGATAGCTCCTGTTGTTCAGCAATCCTCTAGAGAAGGGTGTAGGCATCAGTGTCTAGTAACCAAAACCTATAACAGCTGAGGGAGGCTCCAGGCCTGCAAAAGAGGCTCAGGCATGATCACAAAGCCTCTGGTATACCACTCTTCAGTTCTGTTTTTCTGGGCTAAAGGACTCTAGAGAAATCTGCTAGATGAAGGCCGTTTCCATCTGCTTCCTAAACAGTCTTTGTTCACGTGCCTTTGATCCAGATTTACCTACTTCTATTTTGACAAAAATATCCTTAAATTTTCTGATGCGTGGATGACAGCCTTCCCTTGTTTCCATTGCTGGCACAAAGTTTCCTCTTACTGGGTGTTTTGGTTGATTCCACTGGAATTTGGAACAGGGGAAGGAGTTAAAAAAGTGTGCTGGAATCACCATCTTGCATTCAAAGTCTTGAGATCCTCAACCTCTAAACGTTCAGTTTGGAAAGATTTCTTATTGTCTGTCTTACTTTGATAGATGACAGTCATCTTGTTAAAGAACATGACACCCTAACCTTGTATGTTGAAGAACTCTGCTTTAGTTAGCTTTTCATGGCTATAACCAAAATACCAAACAATTTAGAGAAGGAGAAGTTTATTTGGGGCTCACAGTTTCAGAGGTCTCAATCCATTGATGACCAACTTCATTGATCGGGGCCTGAGGTGAGAAAAGTCCAGCAGAGGAAAGCTTCTTAGCTTATGGGAGTGTAAGGAAGTAGAGGGGGGAGGGGCTCTCAGGGAAGATGGATCCTTCCAGGGCATGACCCCAGTGATCCAATCCCACCAGCCCTGCCCCACCTGCCTACAGTTACCACCCAGACAATCCATTCAAACTAGAGTGAACTGATTAGGTTATAGCTCTCATGGTCTAATCATTTTACCTATGAATTATCCTGCATTAACAGAAGCTTTTGAGGGACACCTCATATCCAAACCATAACGACCTCCCTTAAAACTGCTAGCAAATACCCCATACATTGTGGTAACAAAATGGTTTCTTTTTGATTGGTCCAGAACCTCTGCCTTCGTTTCTTGTTGAAGAAGCAGCTGAACTTCAAAGGAAAAAACAAACTTTGCAAACTTTGACAGCAAAACAAATGAGAAAAAAATATTCCACCTTTTCTCTCTGCAACAATGTCAGTACACATTATTAAGCCTATTAAGTCTTTCTGCAAGCTACTACTGATCACAAGTAATGGAATATGTGCATTTCTCCTATGCTTTGGGAGTCCCCAAAGTGTTACAAATGCTCATAAGAGACAAGGAAGAAGAAGGAGGAAGAAGAAGAGGAGGAGGGAAAAATATCTTCTATCCCCTTTAATATTTATAAACTATAGTACAGTCCTAACTTTTTCTCATGGTTGCAATGTGGATTCTCAAAACTTAAGAAGAAATTGAAACTTTTCTGTAACTCTGATAAAGAATATTTCTGGAGGTCAATGCCTCTAAGTGCTAGAAATGAGAAAGGGGGAGTGTGTTCCAGTTAGAGTTTGGTAAAACATAATTCTTCCTATTGTCAAGGATTTCACATCTCTGCACACACTTGGGAAAGTTCTCAAGGCATATTTGACAATATTTCAAAAATACCACAAAGAGATTTGCTCAGCAAGGAAAATTCCATGCTTGGCACTAAACAATATACTCTATCAACTGCACCAATGAGTCTTACTTAGTATGAAGAATCCACAGCAGACACTAGCATCAACCTTAGGGCAGGGCAAGGTGGGGACTAACTTGGGCCCTGGGATTAAGAGGACTTCACTCAGGTCCTTCTTCAGCCAGGATCTTCCTCATGGGGTGAGAGGCCTTAGAGGACAAGAGGACACATCCACCTAGAAACAGTACCCTCCTTTGAAGCCAAGTTACAGATGTCAGGAATTTCAGAATTTCAGCTCTGGCAAGGGCCCTTTCCTGAGTCCCTCCACTCTAGAGCAGATTGTGTCTCTGTTGTGCACACCTAGGTTTGAGGTTGACTGAGGGACAGCTGTTGTGAGAATGAACACAAATGTGTGTACAAGGCCCATCACGTGTTGGACAGACCTAGGGACAGGAAAAGAAATTGAGAAGAGCCACGGTCCAGAGCCCAGCTCTCCCCACATCACCATATTTCAGCAGAGGACTCTAGAGTCCTAGAATGCTATATGTATGTGTAAGTCTGTGTGTGTGTGTGTGTGTGTGTGTGTGTTGTGTGTGTGCGCGTGTGCACGTATGAGTTTTAAATATATAAATTCACTTAATTTTCACAACAAATTGAAAGAAATTGAAGAAGAAACAAGAAGATGGAAAGACCACCCATGTCCATGGATAGACAGAATTAATATTGTTAAAATGGGCACATTACCAAAAGCAAAATACAGGTTCAGTGCAATCCTCATCAAAATATTAAAAACATTCTTCACAGAATTGGGAAAAAAAAAAGTTCTAAAGTTTATTTGAAAAAATAAAAGAACCAAAATATCCAAAGCAAGTCTAAGTCAAAAAAGCAATACTGGAGGCTCACGATACCTGGATTACCTAACTTACAGAGCATTATTAACAGAAACTACTTGGTTGATACATAAAACAGACATACAGACCATAGGTACAGAATAGAAGAAGACACAGAGACAAACCCACACAGATAATTCAGTTAATCCTTAACAAAGAGGCCAAAAACATACTTTGTAGAAAAGACAGTCATTTTAACAAATGATGCTGGGAAAACTGAATATCCACATGTAGAAGAATGAAACAAGATTTTTATTTCTCATTTTGCACAAAAGTCAAGTCAAAATGGATCAAATGTCTAGGAATTAGACCAGAACCATGCAACTTCTAGAAAAAAAACCTGTGGTAACAAACCAGCATACAGGCACAGGCAATGTCTTTCTTGAAAGAACCCCTAAATCTCAGGAAATAATACCAAGAGTTGCTAAATGGGATGACATCAAGTTTAAAGGCTTCTGAACAGCAAAACAAATGATTAAAAATGTGAAGAGAGAATCTACAGAAGGGGAGAAAGTTTTTGCTAACTACTCTTCTGACAGAAGATTAATATCCATAAAATATAAAGAGCTCAAAAACACTTTGCAGAAAAAAACAAATAACCCAACTAATCAATGGTCAAATGAACTAAATGGACACGTCTCAAAAAAAGAAATATGAATGGCCAGCAAATAAATGAAAAACTGTTCAATATCTTTAGCAATTAGGGAAATGCAAATCAAAACTACACTAAGATTTCATCTCACTGGAGTCAGAATGGCAGCCAACAAGAAAAGAATCAATAACAAATGCTAGAGAGGATGTGGAGAAGAAAGAAACACTTTTACACTGTTGGTGGGACTGTAACTTAATACAACCTTGATGGAAATCAGTATGAAGGCTCCTCAAAAGACAAGGAACGGAACCATCAGATGGTGCAGCCATACCATAGGATAAATTAGCATTTATCCTAAATAATTAAAGTCAGCATACTCATAGGAATACATGCATACCCATGTTTATAGCAGCAAAATGCACAATAGCCAAACTATGGAACCCAGCCTAGGTGTCCATCAATGAATGAATGAATAAAGAAAATCTGGTCTATATACACAATGGAGTTTTATTCAATCATAAAGAAGAATGAAGTTATGCCATTTGCAGGAACATGGATAGAACTTGAGAACATTTTGTTAAGTGAACAAGCCAAACTCAGAAAGGCAAGGATCGTATGTTTTTATCATATGTGGAAGTTAGAGAGGAAAAAGGAAAAACAAGGTACAGGGCAAGGGGGTTGGGGAATCACATGAGAATTGAAGAGAGATCAGTAGAGGAAAGGACTTGGGGGAAGGAGGAAGGAAGGGAACGGGAAAAGGTTTAGGAATGATATTGGCCAAGTTATATTGTTATAGTGTGTGCGTGTGTGAATATGTAGCACTGAATCCCACCATTATGTACAACTATAGTGCATAGTAAAAAAAATATGGAAAAAAATCAATGCTTTATTGAAGAGAAACAACTTGCTTACTTGCAACAACAGGGTAAATCAGATATTATAGAGCAGCTTGCTGCAAGAACACATAGCATAGGGAACTTAACCCAGGCCATGAAATCAAGGTGGGAGGGGCTTCCTGAAGAAGAGGACTCCTGAAATAAGTTTTAAAGCGTAGGTTCAAGATAGGCAAGCAAATGAGATGAGCAGTATAGTTCATTCAAGCCTCCCATAGGAGAATAAAGAAGACCAAATGCGGATCAGGGTCTTTTGCCTGTGAGTGTCTCACTGCCAAACACTCTCAAGACAGGAGTGAGAGGAAGGTGAAGAGGCCTTTATCCTAAAAATCTCTTCTGAAACTTTATTCTGTGGCAATGAGGAACCTATATCCCTCTTCTAAACATTTAGATTTTTTGAATGTTCAAAGAAAGAATTATAGACCTAGTAATGCAGACCCTCACTCTGGGCAAGACAAATGATTCTCAGATATGACAAAGTCACATGGCAAGATTATGATCTTTTGACTCATTTTCATTATTATTCTTTTGGAGACCTTCTAACTCCTATCAAAGTGGGTAATACAAAAGCTCTGCAGTCTGACAGAGAGCACAATATTTGGGAAGTAAATTCTAGGTTTTGATCTCCACTGGTCATTATTGAGATGCCCATTGTTTGAGTCCATGGAATCTATTGCACTGTAGGAACTCAGATATTTCTATGCCACACCTGAGCTTTGAAATCATCATAGAGACAGTCTAGAACAACCAGTGCTCAGAACAATCAATCATCCTGGGATGGTGGGGGGGGGCATCTGCCATCTCAACAGGGCACTTAGCCAGTGGGTTTCCATTCCCGCATGGAACCCAGAGACCCCTGTCTCCTCCTCTCCCTGGAAAATCTTCTCCATTCTCTGCTCCTTGCTTACCACACACCTCTAAAAAGGGCACTTTCCTTTCTCTGCCCATCCTTCTGAACATTCAACATCTTCTCTCAGTTGTTTCAGACTTTCTCAAGTGCCAAGAAGAAAAGCTTGTACTCTGGAAGTTCAGGCTTCAGGTGCTACAGCAACTTCTGGGGCAAAGAAAACACAGGGCTTAAACCTGGGAACAAGTTCCAGAGAGAAGGGCATCTCAAATATCTCTTAATTTTTCCAGAAACCAAAGGAAACCCTATGTAATATCAAATGATCAGTAAGATGTTTGCATTATGATAAATTTTGAGTCATTTTAAGTAACATATTAAAACACATTAAAAACAATCTTATATAGTATCTATGTTCTTGGGATGAATTAAAATAGCTGAAATAGGATATATCACTTGAGGGACACTGCTTAGGGAAGCAAGTATATTATGGGGTCATTAATCCATGGCTGAAGGACAGAGAAGAAACTTTTTGTCACTTGATAGAGTCACAAAATACTCTGATATATCATAAAGATGGGATAAGTCATTTTCAAGAAGCCAGTGGCTTTCTGGAAGAAACCCAACTTCTTATGCTTAGATTCAAATCTAGGAGAATTTGTCAGAATGCATTGTGATGGTCTGGCCAAGTTCTTCTAGCAAGAAAGAGTAATCAAGCCCCACCACCCCCACTTCTCAAAAAAAATCTCATAAAAAAAGAAAGTGAAGGATGGAACCAGAACTCTATATAGGGTGTGGAATTTGGGAGGAGAGGCTGATTCTGTGGTGGGAAACACCTTCACAGGTGACTCATGAAAAGGTTCGCTAGTCCAAACTCCTGCAAAAGCACAGCCAAGGGTTTGGTCTAGTAAGAATATGACTGCAAGAGTGACAAGGTTATCTCCTGGCCTCACAGGACAGCCTCCAGCTGCACCACCATTGTGAACAACAACTGCAGCAGCTGAGCTGATGGAGGGATTCCTCTGCCTTTTCTGGAATGCTGAAGCAGAGCTGGTCCCTTTTGGCAGGGGTCTTGGACAATTGAGAAGAGAGATCAAGTGGAAGAATTTGTGGGAGTTTGACTGAGTAATTGGAGAAATGTGAACATATCTGTTTCCTAAGAGGTCATTAAATACATAGACCATCAGAGTTACAGATTTGTTCACAGAGTAAGTACAGCTTTGTACAGCTTCAGTGCTGAGCATTGAACCCAGGGCCTTGTGCTTACAAGGCAAGCATTCTACCAACTGAGCTACATCCCCGGCCCCATTACAGCTACTTTATTTCTTCCTCCAGTGTCCCTACCTGCTGTGGGGAAAGGAAACCCACCTTTAGTTTAGTATATAAACTTTGGTTCACTAACATTATTTAAATAGTCCCTAATCATCTCATATGAAATTCTTTGGCTCTCAGATTCTCAAATGGATTGACCCATCCTCTGTCCTTCTTCAGGATGGAACCTGAGCCAGTGGGAAGAGAATCTGACCTTAAGAAATCAGAGAGAGGAGATCCAAGATTATATGCAGTGCTCCTGGTTCCTTGTTGGTCCCTACAGCAGAAAACTTGTCTGTGTGTCTCCTGGACTGTGACACTGAGGCATAAGTACTGGCTACATACTAATGCATACAACCAGAAGATATGGTCCAAGCCACTGGACTCCATCCCAAAGTCTCTACCTCCTACCTAACATAGACAAAAAAGTTAAACATTTCAACTGAAATAAAATAGTTTAATCAAAAATAAAACAAATATTGAGAGACATTTAGGGTACAAGAGTGCCCACTGCAGAATTACAATTCCAGCATGTGCATGAAAGCCTAACAGATCTAACATGCCTTCTTTTCTTCTTCCAGTAGATACCAGTTAATTGTTAACAGAGTTCAAAACAACCCCAAATATTGTATGTTTACGTCTGAGGAATTATATTTATATACCTTTCATGATTCAATAGTCAAGTGAAATTCCAGCCATAGATAAGTTGTCCAGTGTTCTGAAAAGAAAGAAAGAAAGAAAGAAAGAAAGAAAGAAAGAAAGAAAGAAAGAAAGAAAGAAAGAAAGAAAGAACGAGCATGCTATTATAAATGTGTCGAGAGCCATTTACAGTGACATTGTATGACATTGTATATATATAATGTCAAGAACCGCTTTTCATTTCTCCATGCCAAGAAAGAGGGAGAAGCATCCCACAAAAACTTCAAGGAAATGGAATGAAAGAATTGCTCACTCTCCCTAAATCTTAAACTCCAAGATGGGGCAATTGAACCAGAGCTTTGTGCTGTTGGACAATCCTTGGCTATGGACCAGCAGTGCAGGGTGGGAAATTTGCCTGAAGCAGTTGTGAGCCTGGAATCCCTTGGGCAGAATCATTGGCTTGAGAACAGTTTATCTCCAGGAAATGTCTCTACTAGCAGGTGGAGGGGTAGGGTGAGGGCAGAAGGATCTACTTTACTTGAGACTATTTTAAGTAGAGAAGTTTCAAAAGAAACCTCATTCACATCTAAATATGTCTTCCCCAGAGAGATTACGGAAGATTCTACAGGCTCTATGACAGTTTTAAGAGCTAGAGTATCCCCTTAAAATTGGGTCAAACCTATAATTTCCATGGAAATATTGCTTCTGGAATAGTTGGCACCAAAAGGTAAACAATAGTAGGCTTGATGAAAGAAAATCTTTGAAAGTGACATTCTTTTTTGCTACAAAGGAAAAAGTGAATACTAAGATGCTTGAAGCAACATAAAATGGACAGTGTTACATATAAGTTGATTTGCTTATAATCCTTAAATTAAGGATTTCAAGTTTGGTAATCCTAATTTGGGAGGGGCTTATTGTAGGGATTTAAATCTTAGATGAGCTTCCAGATCAAGATGGAAGAGGAAATACATGTGTTTGTCTCCTCACTTGGGTCCTGGGTAAGCAAAGATTTGGAATATTTCTGGAAGATGAAAAGCAGAGGAGGTCATGCTAACAGATGACCACAGGAAACAAAGAAAGAATGTAGTGAAGATGGAAGCTATTCTCCCAGGCTAAACCCAGAGGGGCCTCCTGCCAGGCAGAGGCAGGTGTTGAGAGTGGAAGTGGAAAAAGAAACAGAAATCTCTTTTTGCTTATAAAAACAGCCACTACTTTCAGTCATTCACTCCGTTTCCAGGACTCTGATCCAATTAGTGGCTTCAATACTCAAACCCCCGCACCACGTCCCCCGCAAAGAGAAGCTAATTTCTAAAATATCAAATAATTTATCTGGATGGATGAGGGCTGCCTGTGCAGGTGCTTGCACCTCAGAGTAAAACGATCCTCATTTTGGTAATTGCCAGCTCCCTCATCACTTTTGCTGTTTAAATTAAACTCTGCCAAGTAAATTGAGGCTGCAGTAGGCTCTTCTATTCAATGTAAGGTCTAGTGGAAGAAAGATCTAGAGAAAAAGCTCAGAGCTGCACCTTCCATTGACCAACTCAGACCTTCACAAATGGAACAGAGAACCAAACACCAGTGGACATCTGAGACAAACCCCAGCACCAATGAGAGAGGCCAAAATGAGCAAATTACAAAAAATAACCACGACCCCCAAGAAAGAGCAATTTCTATAGAACTGAGGTGTATGGAAACAAAATTCTAGTAGAGAAGATGCTAAGATACTACATCCAAAACTCTAAGAACAGGAGTAGAGGAAGTACCATGAATGAAATGTAGTAAATTATATTCCATGCAAGTATGATTATGTCAAAATGAACTCTACTTTATGTATAACTATGATGTACTAATAAAAATAATCTAAAGAAAAGAACAGGCTACTATAAAAAAGGAAGAAAAAGTGAGGTTTTTAAAATGTAAATATTTTAGCTAAAAGTGAAAAATCGGTTGGTTACGAATATGTGGTTGATGGATTGCATTACTGACCCCATTTCTCATCCCTCACTTTACCCAAGTCCTTCATTATTGAACTTCACTACACTTTACCTCTTTGCCTCTGGTTTGTCCATGTGACTTCCTTTAACCAAAGATGCTAGCAAATGTGACACAGACAGCTTGGGAAAATGTGTTCCTTTGCTTTTTACAGAGGTCATTGCTATAGAAATCCCTGAGCTAGGCTTCTGGGTGTAGGCATGAGACCCTGGGGCAGAGTCCCAGGAGCACTGAACAACTCTCCGACACATTCTCAAGGTCATCAGACATCAGAACTGCCACTCAAATCTCTGATATGTGTTCCTCTCTGCGAGGACTTCCTTGCCCCCTCTACCTAAAGAAGCCCTCTTTGGGGGGTGATCCAAGATGGCGGACTAGAGGGTAACTGTATCTCCAGTCACTCCAGAACCCAGGATTCAAGAAGGGGAGGCATTGAGAGACTCAGACTAAAATAGAACCACGGGGTGAGTCTCCCCCACCCGGTGAAGCTCGGCCTGGGTGGCAGACCTGGATTCAGGTGGCTTATTAGAGTAGGACAGGGCAGCTAGAGTCTTCCCCAGGCGGCCCTGAGCACTCTGGAGGTGGGCTCCTCCCACAGGGACAGATTCTCCAGCTTCTCGGAGCAGGCCCCCCAGTGAGAGCCTTTCTGCACAGAACCAGCTCCAGTCCCTGAGCCAGCGCATGGCGAGTTCCAGGGCCTGCAGATTGCTTCAGAGACCAGGACAGAGCAGACAGGGACTTACCCAAGCAGCCCGGCTCTCTCTGGTGGGAAGCGCCTTTCTAGGCTAGCTTCTCGGAGCAGACTGCCCAGTGAGAGCCTTTCTATACAGAGCCAGCCACAAGTCCCCAAGCCAGCGGAGACCTCCGACCCGCAAACAGCCTCTGGGACCAGGGCAGGACAGCCAGAGAGACCTCTCCAGGCGGACCTGCCCCCTCTGGCTGCAGGCTTTTTCCACGGGGTGATCCAAGATTGCGGACTAGAGAGTGACTGCATCTCCAGTCGCTCCAAAACCCAGGATTCAAGAAGGGGAGGCATTGAGAGACTCAGACTAAAATAGAGCCACAGGGTGAGTCTCCCCCACCCAGTGAAGCTCGGCCCGAGTGGAAGGCCCAGATTCAGGCGGCTTATTAGAGTAGGGTAGGGCAACTAGGGTCTTCCCCAAGCAGCCCTGCGCACTCCGGCGGTGGGCTCCTCCCACAGGGACAGCTTCTTGGAGCAGGCCCCCCAGTGAGAGCCTTTCCACACAGAGCCAGCTCCAAGACCTGGAACCAGTAGCAGGCTAGGGGCAGCTTTTTTCGGAAGCACTGCATTATGAAGTTACTCCAAGACTTCAGGCTACTGAAGGCTGGGAGGTGATACACTGGAAATCTACAGGGACACTATAAGCAAATACAGGAAATCTGCAATATCACAAAGTCCCACTGACATCTGACCAATATGAGAAAACAAGGGAAGAAAATGTCCCAAATAAACCTAGATACTATATCAATAAAACTCAATGACAGCACAGCAGAAGAAATGTCAGAAAGGGAGTTCAGAATGTACATAACTAACAATCAGGGAAGCAAACGAGGAGATGAAAGAGCAAATGCAGGCATTGAAGGAGGAGATGAAAGAGCAAATGCAGGCATTAAATGATCACACCAATCAACAGTTAAAAGAGCAAATACGGGAAGCAAGAGATCATTTCAATAAAAAGTTAGAGATACTGAAGAAAAACCAAACAGAAATCCTTGAAATGAAGGAAACAATAAACCAAGTTAAAAACTCCATAGAAAGCATAACCAATAGGATAGAACACCTGGAAGACAGAACCTTAGACATTGAAGAAAAAATATTTAATCTTGAAAACAAAGTTGACCAAACAGAAAAGATGGTAAGAAATCATGAACAGAATCTACAAGAATTATGGGATATCATGAAAAGGCCAAATTTAAGAATTATTGGGATTGAGGAAAGCTTAGAGAAACAAACCAAAGGAATGAACAATCTATTCAATGAAATAATATCAGAAAATTTCCCAAATCTGAAGAATGAAATGGAAAACCAAATACAAGAGGCTTATAGGACTCCAAATATACAAAATTACAACAGACCTACACCAAGGCACATTATTATGAAAATACCTAACATACAAAATAAAGACAGAATTTTAAAGGCCTTGAGAGAAAAGAATCAAATTACATTCAGGGGCAAACCAATGAGAATATCAGCAGATTTTTCAATCCAGACCCTAAAAGCTAGAAGGGCATGGAACAACATTTACCAAGCCCTGAAAGAAAACGGATGCCAACCAAGAATCTTATACCCAGCAAAACTTACTTTCAGATTTGACGATGAAATAAGATCCTTCCATGATAAACAAAAGCTAAAGGAATTTACAGAAAGAAAGCCGGCATTACAGAACATTCTCAGCAAAATATTCCATGAGGAAGAGATGAAAAACAACAATGCAAATAAGCAACAGGAGGAACTAACCTAAAGGAATAGCCAAATAAAGGAGAAACCAAATCATGTCAAAAAACAAAAATGAGTCAAATGACTGGGAATACAAATCATATCACAATAATAACCCTGAATATTAATGGCCTGAACTCATCAATCAGAAGATATAGACTGGCAGATTGGATTAAAAAGAAAAATCTAACAATATACTGCCTGCAAAAGACTCATCTCATAGAAAGAGATACCCATAGACTAAAGGTGAAAGGATGGGAAAAAACATACTATGCACACGGACACAGCAAAAAAGCTGGAGTATCCATCCTCATTTCAGATAATGTGGACTTCAAGCCAAAACTAGTCAGAAGGGATAAAGAAGGACATTACATAGTGCTTAAGGGAAGCATAAATCAGCAAGACATAACAATCATAAATAACTATGCCCCGAACATTGGCTCATCCATGTACGTCAAACAAATCCTTCTCAATTCCAGGAATCAAATAGACCACAACACAATAATACTAGGCGCTTTTAACACACCTCTCTCACCACTGGATAGATCATCCAAACAAAAATTGAATAAAGAAACCGTAGATCTCAATAACACAATCAACAATTTAGACTTAACGGACATATATAGAATATACCATTCAACAAAGAATGAATACACTTTGTTCTTAGCAGCACATGGATCCTTCTCTAAAATAGACCATGTGTTGTGCCACAAAGCTACTGTTAGCAAATATAAGAGGATAGAGATACTACCTTGTACTCTATCAGATCATAATGGATTGAAATTAGAAATAAATGACAGAATAAAAAACAGAAACTTCTCCAATACCTGGAGATTAAATAATACACTATTATATGGTGAATGGATAACAGAAGACATCAGGAGGGAAATAAAACAATTCTTAGAAGTAAATGAGAACAAAGACACATCATATCAAAACCTCTGGGACACTATGAAAGCAGTACTTAGAGGAAGATTTATTTCATGGGGCACATTCAACAAAAGAAGTAGAAATCAACAAATAAACGACTTACCACTACAGCTCAAAGCCCTAGAAAAAGAAGAACAGACCAACACCAAAAGTAGTAGAAGACAGGAAATAGTTAAAATCAGAGCCAAAATCAATGAAATTGAAACAAAAGAAACAATCGAAAAAATTAACAAAATAAATAGTTGATTCTTTGAAAAAATAAAATTGATAAACCTTTAGCCACACTAACAAAGAGAAAGAGGGAGAAAACTCAAATTACTAAAATTCGGAATGAACAAGGAAATATCACAACAGACACGAGTGAAATACAAAACATATTTAGAAGCTATTTTGAAAAATCTATACTCCAATTAAACAGAAAACCTTGAAGAATCAACAAGTTTCTAGAGACATATGAACTACCTAAACTGAACGAGGAGGACATACACAACTTAAATAAATCAATTTCAAGCAATGAAA
Source organism: Sciurus vulgaris (assembly GCF_902686455.1). NCBI lineage: Eukaryota > Metazoa > Chordata > Mammalia > Rodentia > Sciuridae > Sciurus > Sciurus vulgaris. The sequence goes on from NC_136476.1 coordinate 67,788,116, forward strand.
TAGAAGAGGTCATCAAAAGCCTACCAACAAAGAAAAGTCCGGGACCAGATGGGTTCTCAGCCAAGTTCTACAAAACCTTTAAAGAAGAGCTCATTCCAATACTTTTCAAAGTATTCCATGAAATAGAAGAGAAGGGAACCCTCCCAAACTCATTCTATGAAGCCAATATCACCCTGATACCTAAACCAGACAGAGACACATCGAGGAAAGAAAATTTCAGACCAATATCCTTAATGAACATCGACGCAAAGATTCTCAACAAAATTTTAGGAAATCGCATACAAAAATATATTAAAAAAATAGTGCACCACGATCAAGTGGGTTTTATTCCAGGAATGCAAGGTTGATTCAACATCCGGAAATCAATAATTGTCATTCACCACATCAACAGACTAAAAGTTAAGAATCACATGATTATTTCAATAGATGCAGAAAAAGCATTCGATAAAATACAGCACCCCTTCATGCTCAAAACACTAGAAAAAATTGGGGTAGTGGGAACATTCCTTAACGTTGTAAAGGCCATCTATACTAAGCCCATGGCCAATATCATTCTAAATGGTGAAAAACTGAAAGCATTCCCCCTAAAAACTGGAACAAGGCAGAGATGCCCTCTTTCACCACTTCTATTCAACATCATTCTTGAGACTCTAGCCAGAGCAATTAGACAAACCAAAGAAATTAAAGGGATATGAATTGGAAAAGAAGAACTCAAACTATCCCTGTTCGCTGATGACATGATTCTATATTTAGAGGAACCTGGAAATTCCACCAGAAAACTCTTAGAACTCATAAGTGAATTCAGTAAAGTAGCAGGTTACAAGATCAATGCTCATGAATCCAATGCATTTTTATACATAAGTGATGAATCTTCAGAAAGAGAAATTAGGAAAACTACCCCATTCACAATAGCCTCGAAAAAAATAAAATACTTGGGAATCAATCTCACAAAAGAGGTGAAAGACCTCTACAATGAGAACTATAGAGCACTAAAGAAAGAAATTAAAGAAAACCTTAGAAGATGGAAAGATCTCCCATGTTCTTGGATAGGCAGAATTAATATTGTCAAAAGGCCATACTACCAAAAGTGCTATACAGATTCAATGCAATTCCAATTAAAATCCCAATGACGTACCTTACAGAAATAGAGCAAGCAATTATGAAATTCATCTGGAAGAATAAGAAACCCAGAATAGCTAAAGCAATCCTCAGTAGAAAGAGCGAAACAGGGGGTATCACAATACCAGATCTTCAACTCTATTACAAAGCAATAGTAACAAAAACGGCATGGATTGGTACCAAAATAGACAGGTAGACCAATGGTACAGAATACAGGACATGGACACAAACCCAAATAAATACAATTTTCTCATACTAGACAATGGGGCCAAAAATACGCAATGGAGAAAAGATAGCCTCTTCAACAAATGGTGCTGGGAAAACTGGAAAACCATATGCAACAGAATGAAATTAAACCCCTATCTCTCACCCTGCACAAAACTCAACTCAAAATGGATCAAGGACCTTGAAATCAGATCAGCGACCCTGCATCTTATAGAAGAAAAAATAGGTACAAACCTTCAACTTGTTGGCTTAGGATCATACTTCCTTAACAGGACTCCCATAGCACAAGAAATAAAAGCATGAATCAACAACTGGGATAGATTCAAACTAAAAAGCTTTCTCTCAGCAAAGGAAACTATCAGTAATGTGAAGAGAGAGCCTACAGAGTGGGAGAATATCTGTACCACTCATACTTCAGATAGAGCGCTAATTTCCAGAATATATAAAGAACTCAAAAAACTCTACACCAAGAATACAAATAATCTAATCAACAAATGGGCTAAGGAAATGAACAGACACTTCACAGAAGAAGATGTACAAGCAATCAACAGATATATGAAAAAATGTTCAACATCTCTGGTAATAAGAGAAATGCAAATCAAAACTACCCTAAGATTTCATCTCACCCCAATTAGAATGGCGATTATCAAGAACACAAGCAACAATAGGTGTTGGCGAGGATGTGGGGAAAAAGGTACACTCATACATTGCTGGTGGGGTTGCAAATTATTGCAGCCAGTCTGGAAAGCAGTATGGAGATTCCTCAGAAAACTTGGAATGGACCCTCCATTTGACCCAGCTATCCCACTCCTTGGCCTATACCCAAAGGACTTCAAATCAGCATACTACAGAGATACAGCCACATCAATGTTCATAGCTGCTCAATTCACCATATCCAGATTGTGGAACCAACCTAGATGCCCTTCAGTTGATGAATAGATAAAGAAACTGTGGCATATATATACAATGGAATATAACTGAACCATAAAGAATGATAAAATTATGGCGTTTGCAGGCAAATGGATGAAATTGGAGAATATCATGCTAAGTGAGATAAGCCAATCTCAAAAAACTAAAGGAAGAATGATCTCGCTGATAAGCGGATTAGGACATATAATGGGGGGTAGGAGGGGTTAGTGTTAGGGTTAGGGTTAGGTTTAGGTTTCGGGAGAAGGAGGGTGGTAAGAATGGAGGAAGGAAGGACTGTATAGAGGGAAAAGAGGGGTGGGAGGGGTGGGGGGGAAGGGAAAAAAATAACAGAATGAATCAAACAACATTGCCCTATATAAATTTATGATTTTTAATTAAAAAAAAAAAAAAGTAGAAGCCCTCTTTGGTACTGATCCCTATCCTGCCTGCACAACCCTCATCACCACCGTAATTATCTTACTTATTTGGCCCTGTTCATGCTATTGTTTGTTCCTTCTACTAGAATGAAATGACCCTGTCATCTTATTCACTAGTATTTCTCTAGTATTTACAATGCTTTGCACTTAGCAGGTAATCAGCATTGGTTGAATAAACAAATTAAAATGAGGAAATGGGCTGATGGAAGGAATAACTAGAAAGCAGATTGGTAGTAAGAGTGATGGTCAAAATATTTACTAATTGATATGGCAGATTTGAGTAGAGAAGTTTCCATCCACAGGAGGCCTCGAGGCCCCCATCTTGCCTCTGATAATGCTTCAGCAGATCCAAGAGGAGGCCGAGGATCCCTGAAGTATTTCAACATGCTAACAGTGGGTTTGGTCCTCAGTGCATACCCTGTGAACACCACTCTGCTGGGTAGGACAGTTACGTAACGTGCAGTAGTAGAAAGATTCCCTGACTAGATAAACACATCAAATGACTTTTTTTAAATAGATTTTTTAGTTGTAGGTGGACACAATACCTTTATTTTTACGCGGGCCTGAGGATTGAACCCAGGGCCCTATGCATGCTAAGCAAGCGTGCTACCCCTGAGCCACAACCCCAGCCCTCAAATGACTTTCTGAGTGCCCCATGGCATCTTCCGAGCACCCAGGAATTGTGCATTGCTATGGTTGGATCTCATATCAGTGTATCTGAGGCTACGTGAAAGAAGATGGATCAGCTTGAATAGCCAGCTCTCAGACACCCTTCTCTGCTCTGTGGGACTGAAGTCATGTACGGAAAGGAATGAGACGACTTACACTGCCTGGAGCCTGAGGGGCGCTCGGCCTCCCGCTTCTCCCACCCACATTTCTCTGAAGTCGGCAAGGCACTACTGCTTGGCAACAGAGACTGCCCTCTCTCATTTCCCAATGTCCCCCTCCTATGCCAAGATAATCTTTCCCAGACAGGGGCATTCCGGGGAAATGGGGAGGAAAGGAGGAGGAGGAGGGAAATCACACAGAAAAGGACCTGGCAGCACTGAGTCAAACGATTTAGCGCTTGGACAGAAACCAGCAGCTGACACACACGAGGAGATTAGGAGAGAGCGCACCGAATCGTTCACCAAAACAGAAGGAAAATTAAAAATTTCAGACTGCTGGTTGAAAGAATAAGGCAATTAATTTTCTATATAAAATATCTTCTACCCACAATTGGCAAGTTCACTAACAAAGTAACCAACACTATAAAACTTCACTGGCTTGATTAAACAGGGGAGGAAGCCTGTTCATCAGAGCCAATTTTGAAAGAGGAGGATGGTTTAGTTCTCAAAATGTGCTTTAAGTGAATAAACAAGAGTAACTATTACAATCTGTTGGAAAAGCACTATCAAGAATGAAGGAGAAGGGCTGGGGAGATAGCTCAGTCAGTAGAGTGCTTGCCTTGTAAGCACAAGGCCCTGGGTTCGATCCCCAGCACCAAAAAAAAAAAAAAAAAAAAAAGAATGAAGGAGAAACTTCATTCTTTTTTTGGTGGTGCTGGGGATCGAACCCAGGGCCTTGTATATATAAGGCAAGCACTCTACCAACTAAGCCATGTCCCTGGCCAAATGAGAAACATTTTTAGTGACTTCAGATTGTTATGTCCAGTTACTTTTAATATACTTAATCTAGATTATTATCCACTGTATTAAGTATTCTGTCTTGTTCATTAGAAAATTCTTTCCCCATTCATGCTAATATTTAAAACATCAGCCCATGCAACATGACAGTGAGACCATAAATAGAGTGAACATTAATTGATGAAGTTTACCATTTTTAGAAAGACAGCAGCAATTGTCCCAGAAAGGCTAGGAGTGCATACTCTTAATCCATTGCCTGCTGCCAAGAGAATGTTAAATATTAATGAATAGAAAGCAACCATAAAAAAGACTTTCTGATTAATGGGAGCAAGTCTTTCAGGAAACACCCAATTTACAAGATACTCTTTTTCCTGTCTGAAGCCAGAGAAGTTTCTAAAACCTCTCCTACCACAGCTCCAGTAATTTTTTAAGTAGCATTTTTTCCCCAGAACCATTAACATTATAGAGCATACAGTATTCAGCCTCCCTACATTTCACAAACAGCAAAAACTAACCCCCAAAATGAGAAAATGGGAAAAATTGATGAAATCGTATAGTCACAGCAAAAGATATCTTAAAGATTAAACTTGGTCTGCTAACAAACCAGGAAGTTCCATGAAATCTTTTGTCTTGTCTAAAATTTAGGTGATTATTCTGGTGTTCATGAGATATGCTGTTCAGGGAAGACCTGCCTGGGAGTGATGACCTTGGGTTCAAGCTCTAACCAATCACCTAGTAATGACAACAGATCACTAACAATAGAGGCACACCAAAGATGCACATGTGGAGAAAAGGCGTAGGCAGGCGACTGGGATGACTAAGCTCACTAAACCCAAGTGGCACACTTTATTCCTTGGTTTGGGTTGACTCAGTGTTTTATAAAATCCCAAGCTGAGTCACTTCCGTTACAAGCCAAGAAAACTGAAATGAGAGACCCAGCTGCTTTGCGTCCTTACTATCTTAGGGCAGAGGCTGGAAGTCCCAAATCAGAATGAGCAAGTTCTAGTCTTCTTTCAAGTAGAACCCACAGCAAAACCAGTACAAAGTCTCTACTCTTGTACTTACCCTAAGTACAGAGAGGGGGTCAAGAGTTTATAGTGAAAATAAATATGTAATAAGGAAAGGAAGGTTTTAGAAGTTACTTGTCTCCATATTGAAGTGTGGTTTTAGATGGTTAAGGGATAAAATACCAGGTATAACATATTGCCAAGCCAGTAGAGGCAAAACCAAAAACCAAGACCAGACACCTGGGAGATGATAGAAAAAAATGGTGAAGTATACATGTGGAGTAAAATAGGAAGGCATACTAAAGCTAAAATCTAGAAGACGAGATGCCAAGTGACCATATAGATGCCAAGTGGCCATACAGGGAGCCTAAACACCAGGGTCAGTAAGGAAGATGTGAGCTCAAGGACAAAGAGTTTGGAGGCATGTATGCAAGGTACTTAAAGCCACACACCATACATCCAAGGACCAAACTCCATGGCAAAATAAGCAAGAGTAATAGACAAGTATACATAAGAGAAACAGATGCAGACACACAAACTCAAGAACCTAGCTCTTGACATCTCTCAGATCCTGGTTCTGTTATTGTCATAAAACCCACCTGCCACTCTGTCCTTGGGTTGCCTATGACATGTCTGTATTCTCACAGTGAAATTCCCAGCCCTTTTCTTCATGTCAATTCAGGTTCTTTCCTGTTACTTGAATTTTCATTAACACAGTATATTTCACATTATAAAGATCTTGATCGCCAAGTTGTTCTCCAGAAAGTTCATGGATTCATTCATCCAACAATAGGTGCCTGTTTCTCTGCACTCTTATTAACTCTGGATGTTTCCATTCCTTCAAATCTTTACAAATTCCCTGTTATATTCCAATGGCAGAAATAGCTTTTGCACAGTATTGGCTTTGCCACAGAAATACAGAAGCAATGGATACCAGCAAGAGCTCTGGATTCAGAGAACAGGGGCTCCTATTGATATAAATTTGGATTATCTTCCATTGGGAAAATGATGAGATAATTTGTGGCTAAATATGGAGTAGTACGATCTGCTAAGCAAGGGAATCGCTGAATGAATAGACAGAGATTGGGTGAGTGTTACCACACCACAAAGAGGCATGGGACACAGACAGTAGATACCTTTTGCATTTCAAAGCAAGTGCCAAACCCATAGATTTTCCCCTTCTCATTGTCCCACTAATGTCCAAATCTGCTCCATCAAAAGGACACCTAATTGACCACATTATATTAATTACAGCTTCACATAACATGAAGTGTAAGAATTTTAATGGAGAAAACTATCATTTTACAGATAGATAAAGCTGACTACTCTGATAGCCTACGAACAACTAAAAGTTATGAAACATGAGCAAATTAACATATTGTAGATACCAATGGTTAATATAGACACTATAGATTCTATCATTCTCAAAGTCACAAAAAATACATAAAATATCTAGAAACTAGAATGAAAATAAATGTGCAAGGAGTATATAAACAGCAACAACACTAAAAACTACGTTCTATTTATGGAAATAAAGTCCACTTAAATGGAGAGATATGTTTTGAGACAGGACTACTAATGCTATAAGATGGAAGTTATCTCCCAAATTTCAATTAAAACTCAATGAAAATATATTTAGAACTTGATAAAAGAGTTCATCTGACAAAGAAGCCCATAAAGTCCACAAAATGTTTAATTAATATGTTGGATAAGAGGGCGCTTATCCAAACACATATTTTAAATTACCATAAAGTTACAGCACTCACAAAAGTGTAGTACTGGCAGTAGAATAAATAAGAAAAGAATTCACTTTAAAAAGCCACTCGAATATATATAAGCATTTGACATATGATGAAGATTACATTTCAAGTCAATGGGAAGAAAAGAGATTAGATACTGAATTATATTTGGGAAAAATAAAGTTAGAACCAGTATGTATCTGTCACATTCAGTTACAAAACCCCCGCCTCTTCATTAGCTAGTATAAGCAGAAAGGAATTTATCACATGGCACTAAGTGGCTTACAGATCATTAAGAGGACTGGGCGTGGGGGGAGACTATAGTACTTCCAGGAACAACTCCCAAAGCCATATGGTAATTCTGGGCTAGGAGAGTTGGTGCCAAATTGCTAAGTTGCTTCTGCAGGCGCCAGGTCTGAAACCAAGCTGACTTTGCTAGTTTCTGCATCAGTGAAATGGATACTATTTCACTTTCTCTCCACAATTCCCTGCAAAGCCAAGTCTCACATAAGTATATTCAATCAACAAACCCTAAATCATTTCAGAAACACTAGTTGCACAGCTGTGTGGGTCGGTAGGCCTTCACTTTCCAGCTGTGCCAGTGCAAGGAAGGCATTAAGGAGAGGGAGTAGGTGGTAAGCAAACAGTTCACACCAGCCACAATAACCCTCAGACAGTTTATGTGTAAAGCTCTCAGTGGTAAAGTGGAAGAAATACAGATCAATCTTTTTAAAGTACTAAACTGATTTTTAATATGCTAAGTATCAATATGCTATATGTTAGAGTATGGTATATAATAACATAAATTGGAGATATCCTAAAATTATCAGTATGAATTAAATTAATATTGGCATATCATATGGACTGTCATGCACCTACTAAAAAGATCAGAGGATATTTACTGATAAGAAAAGGTGTTCACAACGAATATTGAATTTTAAAATGAAGCAATACAGTGTGGATAATCCCATTTTGTGAATTATTCATGTAAACTGTTTTATATTCAGTATATTAACACATATATTACATGTAATATGCATATTTATTTTCTAATATGTAAAAAAACCACATGCACACATAGACCTCTCTGGGGAGAAAGAAAATAAGAGTTAGAAGGAGAGCGGTCGTGTCCCAAAGTGGTGACAGTGACTGTCTTGGAACAATGAGGTTTTGCGTTCATTTAATTTCTGTGGTTTTTTTTTTCTTGCTTGTAATTTTAAAAACATATAGATAATAACAGAGTACTTTCTCTGTTATCAGAGATTATTTTAAAAGAGGATGAAAGAGCAATGAACCAATATAATTTAGAACAAAGATTTTTTTTACTTCTAAGTAAAATATTAACTAATGTATTTATAATAAAAGTTTATATCCCCTGGGAGCTTACTATTTGAGACACCATTGTAGTGTTTTAAATATATTGATATATTTATTCTTTATAAAAGCCAGAGAAGTGGATACTACTATTTTTCATTTTACACCAAAGAACTAAGACACATAAAAAGTTAAGTACCTTGGCTGTTATCACACAAGTAGGGGGAGCAAAGTGGGTAAGGCAACACTGTTAGAACGCAAGCTCTCAATCACAACATTAAATATTATGAGTGATAACAATATTGGCTAACTTACTGTGTGGAAAAGTACAATTCATCTGTTTATTTAAATTGTACAATTCAATGGCTTTTAGCATATTTGCAGAACTGTGCATTAAATGCCATGTTCAATTTTCGAAAATACTTATTACCCTGAAAAGAAATTACACTTTGCTGTAACCCCTCTCCCATCACTCAAGCCATCATACAAATGCTTCCCTTGCATAATCTATGTTACAATCTATGTTACAACCCTGTACACCAGTAGCTAATATCCCCACTATACCGACGAGGAAACCAAGGGGGAGAGAGGTCAAGAAACAGCCCAAGCTTACACAACAAGTCAGTAGTAGACCTGGGACTTAAATTCAGGTAATCTGCCTTCAGAAGACACTCTCCCAACTACTCTGCCATTCCACCACCATGTTGTATTACAAGAATGAGAACTCATGAACAAATAGAGAGATTATTCCCAGAATGTAAGGATGGTTCAATTTGAATTCATAGCAAAGCTATTATCATATCAATAATTATGATTTTTAAAATCATATGATAAAAATATTTAATAATATTCTATTTCCAGGAGAAAAAAAAAAACATGAATGAGAAAACCCCTCTTAGTAAACAAGAAGGATCTTACCCAACCATCTTAAGTAGCTGGAACACCTAATAGTGACACAAGAAATATATGCATAAGTAATAAAGAATAAGATATATCTTTTGTCATTACCTTAAGTTTTGACCAATGCAAAAAAAAAAAAAGAGGCTTTCTTGAAAAAGAAAATGCAAAATAATGATTTCTACATAAATATTGTATAAATAGAAAAATCAACTCATCATTTTTGGTAAATCAGAATTTCAGTATTCCAAGAAACTGAAGGGTCCTTCCAAATACAAGAAGATAAATGTGTGGGGGGGTGGGAAAGGGAGCAGGCAGTTAGAGCTCAAATCTCTCTTTCAGGCTGAACAGTCCCCATAAACTGGAAATCATTAAGTCCTGCTTCACCTCCCAAGAATGCACACCAGTTAAAATTCCTTACATTCTTCTCCCTTGCCTATTTTGCCTGGAAAAATAATTGAAACCACAATGTTGGACCAATAGTTTATTTTTGTGTGGCAGTATTTTAACTGGAAAGAAAAGGAGAGGATTTTTCATGGATCTTTAGGTTATGGTGATTTGACAATTTATTAGTTATAGGATTTATCACCCACATGGAAAAAGGAAAAACTTTTGCAGAAGAAGAGTAGAAAAGCCAAGAGCCAATATTATACATTCCTGTTTTCCTTGACCCACTATTCAAAACCTCCAGTGGTATGGAGTTTAAAAAAAAAGAAGAAGGAATTCCAGAGTCCCTAGAAGCCTGTGTGGCTTCGAGGAAATTACAGAATGACATTGTCATAGAGCATCTTTAAGATTGCTGGAGCCCCCAAGGACCCAGGCTGAAGGAAATCCTCAACTTTGTATATCCAGGAGACCAAATGTGTCTGCTCTTCTAGAGGCTATCAGTATATCTAAGAACTTGGACTTACCTACCAGAGAATTTTTTACAAACCACCTATCTATGCATCTTTACTCTCCTCCTTTGCACAAAAGCTTTGGTGGTTGAGATGTTGGCATAATAATTTATCTTTAGAAATAGATCAGTGTCTGGGGTGTGTCAGATGCAAGCTGACTTGGAGTTAGAACTCCTGGTCTGAAACCCAAATTAATCATTTAAATATTATGTTTGATGTTGTATGAGCCATTTAACCCATTATTCCACTAAAATTAGCATCATCAATGTCACTAACAACCTACTGATTCTCAAGTTCGACTGCCTCTTTTATTAAGATCTTATTTAACCACTCTGGCTTTGAAGACTGTCAATTACCTTTCCTCCTTGGGTTTTCATGACACCTCCTTTCTGGTTTTCCTCCTACTTATCAGCTGATTCTTATCCTAATTCTTTGGCTCAACTCTTGCATCTAGGATCGGTCTTCGGAACTCATTTATTTGAGTTTAAATCATTTCCCTGTGTAAACTCATCTGAATCCACAGATTCAAATCCCAGACATTGATCCTGAGACCCAGAAGTAAAGACTAGACATCTCCACCTGAATATACCATGGAGACTCAAACTCAACAGGCTCCAACCTGAACTAAACATCTACTTTGCAGTTCCCCATACTGTCCAAATCAGAAAAGTAGTTCTTTGGGTAAAGCTGATGCTACTAGTCTATAGATGGCAATTTCAGTGGCAAGTTTGAGAAGCAAGGATTCTTTCCATAACCTCAACCAGATCATCAAGGCTTGTGGATTCTACCTTGTTTATGTCCCTTTGCTGCTCAAATCCCCCACCCCCTGCTCTAATTCAAGATTATATGAGCTCTCCTTCAATAGCCTCTCTTCTCCACTGACCCTTGGTACCTTTCTTGACCACACATCAAAGGCAAATCTGAGATTTTTTAAATGGTTTTCCATGTCTCCAATGTTAATTAAGCTCCTGTGTACACAGGTCATTTTTCATGGTTTGGATGTGAGGTGTCTGTCAACAAAAAGCTCACCTATAAGACAACACAAGAAGGTTCAGAGAAGAAATAATAGGGTTATGAGAACCTTAACCCAATCACTGAATTAATCACTTTTGGAAGTGAGTGGTAACTGAAGGTAGTTGGGGTGCGACTGGCGGAGGTGGGGCATTGGGGGTGTGGCTATGGTATTTACATTTTCTATCTGGAGAGTGGAGTTTTTTTTATTTTTTCTCTCTCTGCCCCTGATCATCATATAAACTGTTTTCTTGCCACACTCTTCTGCCATGATGTTCAACCTCAACTCCATCCCTGAGGAATGGAGCCTGCTATCCATGGACTGAGACCTCTGAAACCGTGATTCCCCAAATAAATTTTTCTTCCCCTAAAATTGTTCTGGTCAGATCTTTTAGTCACAGTGGTGAAAAAGGTGACTTAAACACCATTCATCATAAGGTCTCATCCTGCCCGGGCACTCTCATCTTAAATCTGCATCTCACAACCCTTAAGAATATCTCAAATATTACTTCTATTCTCCCCAAAACGTGCTGTTCCATATCTTCTTAACTTTCTGGTCTCTCTTTCCTGTTGGAGTGACCTTCCAAACTCCATTGCTTATTGCATTCTCCTCCTCCTGTGATCAATTTATTTATGCTTTTCACAGAAGTCTTCCCTTATCCCCAGTGTGACAGATTGCACGAGTGGACCCAATTGTTCACTGCTCTCTGCCTTTGCCTTTTTGCCATGGCTTCATCGTGATCAAAGTGTACTTCCATGTTCCTTAACTTGGAGGCTGGCCTTGTACTTTACTTTGGCCAATTTCACAGAAGCATTGATAAGTGCCAGTTCCAAGACCCTTTAAACGAACTTCTGAGATCACTATGAGAGGAGCATGTCTGAGCCTACCCAGAAGGAGAGAGAGAAATACCTGGAACAGAATTTTTGCAATGAGCTGATTTGAGTTCAGCTTAGACCTGCAGACCCTCAGACAGGCAAGGGAGATGTTGATTTATACATCAAACTGAGAGTTAGAGGTTGCTTGTTATTTGATATATTGTAGCAACAGATTGAAATCTGGTATGATTTATTTGTCCCTTCTTTATCGTCCAAGAGCACCCTCGAGTGCTTTTGTCCAGCTCTCCAAGACAAATTAGAAAGCAAAACCAGCACTTCAACCTGTTTCTATTACTATTTAGCACATCACAAACGTTAGGCAGAGGACTCAACTTGGACTTCAGCCCTCACTGAACTAACTCTGACCTTGTTTAGTCAAGGAGTCCAGCTCTCTTGAAATCTGGAGTACCTTGAGAAATTTTGCAAGTAAAAATCCTTTCATTTTCTCAGTGCTTTTCTCTGCATTTCTGCTGCTATGAGAAAAGGTTTGGAAATTAGGCTTCATCAAGGCTTTAGTATTCCAGAAGTCTTTGTTGCCCAAGGGTGATGATAGGTCAGGGGTTTGTCAGTAAGAGAAGAAATCTGAAAGACGCTGTGGTAGGAAGATGCTAAATTTAAAAGCCTGGCTCACAGTCTGAACTTACTGCCAAGCCCAGAGGAATAGGCAAATAGAGAACCTTGGTATGTATCTAGAGAAAAGCCACTTGGATACCAATTCTCACACTCATGAAAAGGTACTATTATAATTGTTTAGAGAGTCATGCAACCTCAGGCATCAATGAGAGTCTCTCATGCTGGCATAGACAAGCTTTATTGTAAAACTTTTCACACGATAATGCAGAAATTTTGTGTATTTTTCTTTTGTGTTATGTACACACATTGAGCTTTGTGATAGTTGTATGGATACATTACAAGTGATTATTATGATCATGATTTAGCTGTCTGGGACATGCTTATTGTACAATGTTGTGTGAAAGAAACCAGAAAGTAAAATTATTTATATACTCTTACATATAATGTATTCCTAGAAAATAGATTGATAGAAAATACATACCCCAAATAGTTGTTCGGTGAGTAAAATTAAGTTTTTTTTTTTTTAATGTTTGAGGTTTTCAAAATATTTCATGTAAAAAATACATCATGAAGTAAAGAATAAGTGTCTCACATAAAATAATATATACATGCAATAGCTGGAAAAAGAAAGTTTTCTCAGTAAGCATCGAACCAGAACTAAAACAGAAATTAAGAGGAGGAACCCTCACTAGACCATCCCCGTAAGTATCCTCCTCCAAGAACTCCACTGCTCACTTCGTGTGATCACAGACCCCTCTCCAAACTGGGTTTGAGACAAACGAATCACTCTGTAACTCTGGATTTCCAGACTCCACCTAGACCTAGACTATGGTATTTCTGATTCATGACAATTAAGAATATTGCTGTTTACTTCAATGATATATCCCTTATATATTTCTGATTGGCTTTCTTGATTAAATAGGATTAAATCACAAATACGCATGATGTTATGCAATACACATACTAATAGAAACAAAGGCCTAGAATTGGACATAGTCTGTTTGTAATAGCAATGAAATTAGTATGGGATTAATTCAGCATGGGATTCCCATAGGAATAACCAAGGGGCAGGAATGCTATTTAGAAAAGACGCTGTTTGGAGACTAATGGGATGGAATATAGAGCTTTACGAATCAACAGGACAGCCTGCTGTCCTGTACCACTTCTGAAACATTTATGCTAGAGACAATTGAGCAATGTTTTAAGAAATTTTAAGAAAAATAATATTACCCAAGAACTATAAACTCAGCAAAACAAATATGTTAATGTTAGAGGAAAAATGTTTTCACACATACAAGCCATCACGAAGTTTGCTTTCTGGGGGAAAGAAATCATTTATAAAAGTCAAAAGAAAAATGATCCAGATTAAGGAGGCAAAGAAAGAAAGATGTGAGACTAAAAAGTTAACATGCAACATAACTAGCAAAGCAGAGTTATCTAAGGACTCACTGGCAGATTATTAGCAAAGCCCCTTCAAAGAGAAACTGTAATATAAAAAACAGGGATCTTAAATATGCAAATTTCAATATACGAAGAATTTCGGAGAAAATGAGAGGAAAGAAGTAAATCTGTGGGCAAATTTCTGAACTTGAAAAAGGAAAACACATATTCTCATTACTGACAGATTAAAATATTGTTGAAAGACAATTTTTTAAATGTATGACTTCAAAGTAACTAGAAAAATAATTTCAAGATGGCAAATTAGGACAAAGAAAAATATGGATGTTCAAAAGCATAATAAGGAGGAAGAAAGAGAACTAACCAACCCTGTTATGCAAAACCTCATGGAATGAATAGTAAAGCAAAAACAAGATTCTGCTGTTTATAAGATATATTCCCCCCAAAAATGATGTAGAATTGAAAAATGAATGAAGAAGATAAAAACAATCTTGGAAATACTAACATTTAAAGATGTCAAAATTCAAATGAATCAACAGAGTATCTATTGACTAAGAAAATCTTCAATGTAGGAAAAACAATATATATAAGAAAGACAAATGGCTTCCAAGTAAACAAAAACCAACAACTCACTAAAATTAACAAAACCCATGGAATGAAAAAAGACTACATTTGGGGAAAAAATTCTCAATTTCACCGATAAGTAAATAAATGAAAATTAAAAGTGAGAAAAAAGTAGAATATAATGCTATCTGTACACCAAGATCCAATTTTTGGCCATATAAATTTCTATTAAAAGATTCAACCTTCTGTATCCCCTAAAAAATAGAAAAAGAACAAATCTTCAAACCTACAACAGTATTTATTTTCAATACTACACCTGTTGTTGTGAATAACTCTTTCCCCTTGAAAGCCTCAAACAAACCAGATACTTTTCATGAGTGCTTCTTAAAAGAAAATCGTACTCCTTTTGAAATTATTCACTTGAAAATCATTTGACTTAGACTTAAACCCTGTTACTTTTAAAGCATATATACACACACACACATTTGGAAATATTTTTCAAGATTGATCAGATTCACTAAGATCCCATTTTTGCATGAAGCAGTTGAAATTTGTTTACATCTTACAGATGCAAAAAACATTAACTTTATTTCTCTACTGAATTCAATCTTTTTAAGAAGTCTTATGTTTGATCATTGCTAATTCAGTGGCAAAAAAAAAAAAAGGTCAATTTCACTCATGGGTAACTTCAAAAATTATTTTAAAACTTAGTTTTTTGAAAGCTACCATAGCACTTTCTCTCTAATATGTTGCATAAATTAAATTAAGTGAGCCATTAGGACACTTTTTCTATTTTTATTTTGAGATAGGGTCTTGCCAAGTTGCTAAGGCTGACCTCAAACTTGAGATCCTTCTGCCTCAGCCTTCAGATTGGCTGGGATAACAGGTGTGCACCACCATGTTGGTTAAGGTATTTCATAATAATTAATTATTATCTCTAAATTAAAATCTGCTCAATTCTTCCACATAATTCTGTATGGGTAAATTAAATCAAATAAAATCAGATGTAAGAGGAGGAAGTATCATCATTTTCAGACAATAATATTATCTGAAAGACCTATGTTTAGTGGACATTTGCTATTCTTACTGCCCAATGTCCTTTTTTTTTTTTTTTTTTCTTAAAAGTACCCCAGTTGCCATTTGAACAACTTCCCTTTTTCCTCTGGATACAGTCTGTGATCAATCCTCAGCTTGCCCTGCCCTGTCCTCATATAACTCAGGCGTGGAATGTGATCAGGACAGTTTTGACTGGAATCTAAACTTTGAGCACAAAGTCAAAGAGACCAAAAATTGTTATCATTTCAGCAAAGACATTATCACCAGATCATTTCTGCTAGGAGAGAGTTCTTGTAATTCCTGTTTGTTTTTTAGCTCAGTTCCTGTTGATTTCCAATGCTATTTTCTATATTCTAATTAATTTTTATAAACTCTAAATATCCTTTCAATTAACTACTCTTTTGTTTGCTAGCCAAGGTAAGATTTTACCAGTGCAACAAAAACCCCTCATTGATGTCCCAAGATCAAAAATTTTAAAGTTTTGATTTAAAGGAAATAAGAATGTTTAGTATGATGGATACTTTCAAATAAATATATAAAAATTAATATTTTTTCTACATAGCAATAATAATCAGAGAATATAATAGGAAAAAACATTCCATTCAAAATGTCAAGCAAAATATGAAAGACATAAATATAAGCACTAACAAAATGATTTGGAACATGAAAAAATAAATAAAATGATGCTGAAAAAACTATAAATTTTGCATTCAGAAAGAAATGCATCTATTTGATGTCAATTCCTTTCAAATTATTCTAGTATAAATTCCAACAATAACTCCTCTTTAGCCATAAACATTAACATTTCCCAAGGTTTGTTCATGGGTTGCCCTTCTCATTCTGCCTACTTTCCCTGAGAAATCTGTCACTCTCCTGTTTCCAGATCCACGATCATGCCAGTGAACTTCAGGTTCTCTTTGACACCTTTTTTCTAAGTAACACTATTTTCCTACACAGTTTCTTTTTAGATGTCCCAGAGGTAGCTCTTACCTAACATCTGTAAATGAACGTGTATTCTTCTTCCTTGCCTCCAACCTAAACCTATTCCTTTTCTGAAATTCCTCATCTTAGCAAATGGCATCAGTACCCATGTACATACTTAAGCCAGAAGCAGAATCATTTCCCTCATCATTTCATTTTCCCTTACAATCCACCTCCCATCAATCACTAAATCTTGGTTGGTTTTACCTCTTAATGTATCTAAAATATGCCCACCACCTCCCATCCACACCACCTCGTTCAAGCCTACTTCATTAGTGGCACCCTGTGGTTCTCCTTTCATCCACTCATGCCCCTGTCTACATCATTATCCAATTAGCAAGCTTTAAAACTGCATCTCTCATCACTTCTCTCCCAGTCTTGGAAACCCTTGAGTGGCTCATTCCTTAGAACAAAGACAAAAATTCCTTAGCATGAATTATAGGGTTCATCCTGGTGCAGTTCCTGACAATTATCCTAACTCCACCCCATTTTTCATGCTCCACATATATAATCTCTCAGGTCCTTAATTATAGGCTTTAAAAATTTTGTGCATGACATTCTATCATCTTTCCCATAATCCCCTGCTCACCTAGATAACGTCTACACAGCCCTCAGATGTGAGCTTTAAAGTTGCCCTGTTAACAACACAGCCTCATGTCTGAAAAGTTCACCTCATTTGTAATAATTACCCTTCCAGTGGCTCACCACCTTTCTAGACCAGGCCTTGTGAAGCTAGGTACAAATCTTGTTTACCATTCTTTTTCAAATAGGTGGAATATACTGAATACAGTAGATGGTCTATATTTTTCTCACATAGGTATATATCCACTTGTGCAGAGGGGAATAAGGGGAGGGGACCCGTGGTGGGGACAGGAAGGACAGGAGAATGAGGCAGACGTTATCACCCTATACACATGTATGATTACACCACTGGTGTGACTCTGCACCATGTACAGCCAGAGGAATGAGAAGTTGTGCTCATTTGTGCACAGTGTGTCAAAATGCATTCTACTGTCATAGATAACTTTTAAAAAGCATATAATAAAAAACAATACTAGAGCATTATATGTTAATTTTAAAATAAAGTGACTTGTGTTTTAGTGCTCCCTGTACTTTCTATTTTTATGACCCTAACCAGATTACTAAAACTTCCTATTTTTCTGTTCTTTGGTGGTTAAAAAAAAAAAAGCCTGTCTCAAAGGAATGTCATGTGGACTATGCACATTAATTCATGTAAAGTGTTTCAAAGAGGACTAAGTGTGGTATGTATTCAGTAAATGTTATTAAAAGGTGTATTTTTATGCCAAAACAAAAAGAATCAATCAGCAAATCAGAAGAGACTCCTCCCAGAAGTGCTGCAAGAAAAAAGAAAAATTAACAAAAGTCCTATGAAGAGCACATGACAGAATAATGTTGCCATGAAGCCAAGGAAAACTATACCAGTTCTCCGTGAATTCTAAGAAATGGATGGCATGTGATGGGCTGACAGAACTGGCTCTATGAGAATGTTATAGGCCAGACTCTAGGGGAAATGACTAGACAGACTCCATTTTGCTCTGAGACTCCATGTTATGTAGGAAATAAGCTTCTCCCATGGGAACACCCCACCTCTGTACCCATCATCAGTTACTTAGTGTCACATGTTTAATAATACAGAATGACAATTTTTATGTAAAGAAAAATTGCTCTCTTTTGATTCCTATTGCTCCTAAACAATGTACCATGTGAACGGTGATTGTGTGGATGTTAGTAACCATTCTTTAGTTTGTACCTAGGTAAGGGTCATTTTGACCCACTTCCCCTCTGTTGATGATCTCATAATGTTAATGTGTAATTTCAAATCATAGCAACAGACACTTATGATTAATGCAATTTTTGGTGTAAGAACCCCTACAACCCTGTGGTAGTATTGTTCTCCCAATAACCATTTTTTGGGACATTGTGTGAGACAGTCAACAGGCCGGCTTAATAAAGACTCTCAAATTTGGACTTCTCAGTGGTGATCGGTCTGTTCTTAAGTCGCGCCCCGTAACAGGCACTCAAAGCTTTTATGTGTATTTGGAACTTATGGCAGAAACGAATACTTAAAAGAAGTGTTCGGTTTAAATATGAGATGTGCTGAGAAAGCTCCTGTATTAATGCAAGAATGTTTGAAGGTGAAAGGCTTAGACTGTGAGAGCTTTAATCTGACCAGTTCATCCTAGTTTGAATGGATTGGATGGTTTCTAAAGGCGGGTGGAGCATGACTGGAATAGGTGGGTTGTTGGGGGTTTACTCTAGAAGGCTTGCATCTTCCCCTGGCCTCCCTCCCCATCTCTCTCTCTGCTACCTGATCTTACCATGAGCAAGCAGCTTTTCTCCACTGGGCCCTTTCATCATGATGTGCTGCTTCACCTTGGCCCAGAGCAATGGAACTGTCTGTGGACAGAGACCTCTGAAACCATGAGCCCCAAATGAACTTTTCTTCCTCTAAATTGTTCCTGTTGGGTGTTTTGGTCATGGCAATGAAAAAAAAAAAAACTAATTTAAATAAGAAGAAATAAGACAACAAGGTGATGTAAAATGAATTTCCAGTTCTCAGGTAAGAGAAGGAAGAATAAATAGAAATAAAGGTCATATTGACAACAAAACAAAGGAGAAAAGATACATATAAACGTAAAGCACACAAAGAAGACACATATACACACAGTTGTTTTAAAGAGCAATTTTAGGTTCAACATGATTGAGAATAAAGTAGAGGTCCCCCAAATATACAGCCTCTCACACCGTCAATATCCCTGTAGCAGAGTGGCACTTTTGTTTAAATTGATGAAGCAACACTGACACATCATTATCATTCAAAGTCCTTAATTTACATTTGGGTTCACTATTGATGTCGGATATTCTATAGGTTTAAAGTATCTAAATGTATCCACCATTATAGGGTTATACAAAATAGTCTCATTACCCTGAAATCCTCTGTGCTCAGCCAATTCATCCTTCCCTCAGCTCTAACGCCTGGAAACCACAGATCTTTGTACTGTCTTCATAGTTTTGTCTTTTCCAGAATGTTCTTTAGTTGGATATTTATAGTATGCAGTTCTTTCTGTTTGGCTCCTGCGTTAGTCAGCTTTTTGGTGCTGTGACCAAAATACCCAACAAGCTATAGAACTAAATTGTTTATTTTGGCTCATGGTTTCAGCGTTTCAGTCCTTGGTTGGCTGACTCCATTGCTCTGGACCTGAGATGAGGCGCAACATCACGGCAGGAGGGCCTGGTGGAGGAAAGCCACTCAGCTTATGGTAGCCAGGAAGCAGAGAGAGTAAGATGCCAGAGAGAACATAAATCCCAAAGGCATGACCCCAGTGACCTGCTTCCTCCAGTCACACCCTGCCTGCTTATGGTTACCACAGAGGTAGACCATTCAAATGATTAATCCATCAAATGAATTAATCCACAGATGAAGTCATAGCTCTCATA
The DNA here is from genome assembly GCF_902686455.1 of Sciurus vulgaris. NCBI lineage: Eukaryota > Metazoa > Chordata > Mammalia > Rodentia > Sciuridae > Sciurus > Sciurus vulgaris. The sequence continues at coordinate 67,808,202 of NC_136476.1, forward strand.
ATGTAATCATTTTACCTATAACCATTCCTGCAATAACTCATGAACTTTTGTGGTGTGGGAGACTCTTCATATTGAAGTTATAATAGTCTCTTTCACTTGCACTTGAGGTTTCTTCTTTGCTTTTCATGAACTTATAGCTGATTTCTTTTGAGTGCTGAATAATATTCTGAGGTTTGGATATATCACAGTTTATATATTCACCTACTGAAGAACATGTTGGTTGCTTCCTAGTTCGGGCAACTGTGAATAAAGATGCTATAAACATTCAAGTTAGGGTTTTATGTGGACATAAATTTTCAACACATTCAAGTAAATTCCAAGCATTTTGATTGCTGGATCACATGGTAAGAGTATGTCTAGTTTTAGAAGGAACCACCAAACTGTCTTCCAAAGTGACTACAAACAATACTTCGTATTCCTGCTGGGCACGGTGGCGCACACCTGTAATCCCAGTGACTTGGGAGGCTGAGGCCCTTGAGGAGGATCTTGAGTTCAAAGCCAGTCTCAGCAATGAGGCACTAAGCAACTCAGTGAGATCCTGTCTCTAAATAAAATACAAAATAGGGCTGGGGACATGGCTCAGTGGTCGAGTGTCCCTGAGTTCAATCCCTGGTAACAAAAAACAAAACAAAACAAAAACCTTCATATTCCCACCAACAATCAATGAGACTTCCTATTGCTCCACGTCCTCACAGCATTTGGTGTTGTCCATATTTTGGATTTTTGCCATTCTCCATTGTAGTTAATTAAAATAGCTTGTTAGTTCCAGGAATTGTCAGTTTATTCAGATTTTCTACAAAAACTGTCCTGTCATCTACAAATACAGCTTTATTTCCTCCTTTTCAAATTGTGTAGATTTCATATCCTTTTCTTGTCATATTTAATCAGCTAGGACTTCCAGGATCCTGTTGATCATGTTGAAAAGTAGTGGTGAGAAGGAAGATCCTTGCTTTCTTCCTGATCTTGATATGAAAGCTTCTGGTTTCCACAGTAATATGGTATAGGCTTTTTGGAGCCATTCTTTATCAAGTGGAGAGAGTCCCTGCTCCACTCCTTATTTGCTGAGAGTTATCATGAATGAGTGTTGAATTTTTTTCAAATTTTTTCTTTAGCCATTGATATAGTCATGCTATTTTCCTTCTTTAATCTGTTGATGTGAGTAATTGATTTTCAGATGTTAAACCGCCTTTGCAGTCCTGGCTTAAAATCTACTTGGTCATCAGGCATAGTGGTGAACACCTGGAATCCCAGAAACTTGGGAGACTGAGGCAGGAAGATCAGAAATTCAAGGCCAGCTTCAGCAACTTAATGAGAACCTGTCTCAAAATAAAATAACAAGGTCTGGGGTGTAGCTCAGTGACAGAGTGTTTGTCTAGCATGCATAAGGCCCTGGGTTTAATTCCCAGTCCTAGGGAAAAAAACACCCCTACTTGATTATAATGTATAATTCTTTTTATACAATGTTGGACTCAATTTGCTAATATTCTATTGGAAATTGTTTTCATCTATGATAACAAGGGTTACTGTAGGGATTTTTGTACTGGGGATTGAACTTGGGCGTGTAACCACTGAGCCACATCTCCAGCCCTTTATTATATTTTGTTTAGAGACAGGGTCTTTCTAAGTTGCTTTAGGGCCTCACTAAGTTGCTGAGTCTGAATTTTCAATCCTCCTGCCTCAGCCTCCCAAGCCACTGGGATTACAGATGTGTGCCACCATGCTGGACAGTTTTCTTTTTTTGTAATATCCTTTTCTGGCATTGGTACAGGGGTAAGGCTGGCCTCATAGGATGGGTTAGGATGTATCCTCTCTATTTCTGGTGTTTTCTTTTTTAAGCAATCATAGAGTACTGGTATAATTCTTCCTTTAATGTTTGGTGGAATTCACCAATGAACCCACAGGGCCTGGTGCTTTCTGCTTTGGAAGATTATTATTGATTCAATGTCTTTAATAGACATAGGCCTACTTACATGGTATATTTCATGTTGTGTGAGTTTTGGCAAATTGTGTCTTTCAACAAATTAGTCCATTTAATCTAAGTTCTCAAATTTGTAGACAAAGAGCTGTTTGTAGTATTTCTTCTTTATCCTTTCAATGTCCATGGGATCTGTAGTGATGTCCCATTTCCCTTTTCTGATATTAGTAATTTGTGTCCCTCTCTTTTCCTTAACTGACTAGGAGCTAATTGATTTTACTGATCTTTTCGAAAAAACCAGCTTTTGGATTAATTGATTATTCCCTACAGATTTCCTATTTTCAGTTTCATTGATTTTTGCTCTAATTTCCATTATTTTGGATTTAATTTGCTTTTTCTTTCCTAAGGGGGAGGCTTAGATTGTGGATTATAAATCTTTTTTTCTAAAGATCTTTTTATAGATCTTTCAGTTACAAATTTCCTTCTCAAGTACTACTCTTACTGCATCACACAAATTTTGATAGCTTGTATTTTCATTTAGTTAAAATTTTAGACTCACTTTCTTCCTACTCCTGGCTTTCCACTCTCTCTAGTGCGTGCTCTTTCTCTTTCCCTTTCTTTTCCTCTCATTTTCTCTCTTACCCTGAAGGGAGACACTCTGTTTGCTTAATAAACCCCCTTATGTGATTTCCCGTGTCGGGCGTGGTTTCCGTGGGATCCCTTACATTGGTGCCGCGACTCAGGATGTGTCCTTCCACTGTCTCTTAAGCGAGTGGAACCCCATCTAAGCCCAGTGCCCTGGACACGGCCCCACCTTCCGTTCTGCCCGGATGCTCTGCTCTGCATTCATCACCGGACTTCAGATTGGTGAGTCCTCTAGGCCGGTTCCCCTAGGCTGATTTATCCAGGACCCTCGAGGCGGCTGAGGGGTGGGGGTACCCCAAGCCACAACCTTCATAGTTACGGCAGGCCCCTATAGTCGGTCTTATCTGCTGGGTGGATTCCTGATTTTGTGGTGGAGATTCTCTCAGGGTTGAGGCTCATCTCGCGCTCACACACTCGCACTCGAAAGCCCTGATATCAGGTCCTCAACTCTTCTCGGCTCTTGCCTGGCCCCACATTGATGTTTGTGTGATGACACCATCTACGTGCCGCCTTCTCGTCTCCAGTCGACTACTCTGTGGCCTCGGGACGCCGGGGCACAGACTCAGCTGTATCAGCCTCCACCATGGGATCTAGGTCCTCCATTCCGGCAGATTCAATCCCTGCCTGACTCCCGGTTTATATTTGGCCACAGTACCCTTTAGATGATCAATCCAAAATGGCCGCGGACGCCCTGGCCACAGACTTGGCTGTATCAGTCTCCACCATGGGACCTGGGTCCTCTAATCTGGCAGATTCAGCCCTGGGAACCCTTTGCCTGACCCCCAGCTTAAAGCCATCAAAATTGTAATGGCACACAGCTTCTGTGAGCGAGCGGGCAGATGGAAAGGGATTCCTTATCGTCAAGTCTCTTCTTTCTTGCGCTTCTATGCTCTTCCCGCAAACTCGAAAGCCTCCTTCTTCTCCCCCTCTTAATCCCCCTCCTCCTCCAACTTTGACTCAGCTGTTTCTGCTTCCATTCCCCGGCCCAGCCCACCTAGTCCTCCTGCCACGAGGTCCCACATACGCCGGTGTGGAGGGAGTAACCAGCCCAACCATCAGTGGCATGTCCCGGTAAGGAGTATGATATAGCAGCCACACTCCCCACAAGTAGTGGGAGACAATTGTTTCACAATTTTCTGCGTCCAAACCTGAATTGATTACTAACCAGGAAAAAGGGTTAAAATGCCCTAGGCATTAAGTTTCTGCTAGAACATTTTAGCCCTTTCAGATCCAGATCTCAGTCAAGGCTTACATTGAAATGTAAATGGAGGAAACCAGAGTGCTCAGTGGGAAACCGGTCTCAAACCCAAGGAAAAAAGTGTCCATTTTAACTTTCTCCTGGGCTGCAACTCAGAATACTTTTTCTCTCCCTTTCACCTCTTCTCTCCTTCTCATTTTCTCATGCTTTAATTAATGACCATTATCATTTTTCTTCTAGGACTTTTGTTTTTCTTAAATGCTATATTTTTGAGCTCACAATTTTGATCCTACATACCTAGGTTAATGATTTTTGATCAGTTCTTTTTATCCAACTCTAGAGTTATTTTTGAACATCTGTTACATTGCAATGGAGATAAACATTACAAGGCCTTTACTTTTGTGTTAAATATAAGCGCACATAAAATTAAAATTTAAAAAATGGATCCAAATACTTTTAATTCATGTGATTTAAAAGTTTCAATATAAATTGGGTAAACTAATAGAAACAAAATGTCTTTAAAATTAACTCACAAGTCTCTAGGTGGTCAAGCTCATTAAATGTTGATGTTTATAAAATGTCTAACATCAATTTTTCTAGGACTTTTCTTCCACAGGAAAGAGACGGCAAATACTGTTGGTACACTTGTCTGGTATCTTGGTTTTTTTACAATAAAATTAGAGTTGACATGTATGGGATTACTCAAATGTGTTTGTTAGAGACATCTGATTAATTTATAAAGTTATTTCATGGAGTAACATACTTAAAAACATTATTCTTTGTATATTAAATGTGTTCATATTTTCCAGGTTTACAAGCCTTTAAAGCAGAAATCAAGCTGCTATTCTCCAAATTAAACTTGTCTGTAATGGTAATTTTAAACTCATCATTTAATGTTCTATTATAGGACCTGTCATCAATAGGGTATATGTAAAATTTGTTATACTGAGATAAAAGAAATTTAAATGTAAATGTATTTCTAAAAATTAGTGAGAGCCTGATTTGTTTAAAGGTCAATATTGTGAAACATGAAAGCATTTTGCCACTTTGCCACAGAAAAGGAAAGTTAAAAGCTCTCAGATTTTCTTTGATTCATGTTTTAGTTATAATGTTAAATTATGTTAACTAATGTTCATATAGACTCAGGAGTCAATATATGTAAACTTCTTAAAATGACATTTAAGAAAGAGTGTAATGCACATTAGCGAAAATGGGACAACAGTGATTGAGATTGGGGTCTCTGACCTCATGACTGTGGCATGCCTGTTGCCTGGGAGTATTCCTGTGCAGGGGCACAAGATGCCTAACTGCTGTGGCAGTACCCTCCCTGGGGAGGCTCTATACAGGAGTCCTATCAGCTCTGACATTGATATCAGGCACACAGCTCTTGGGCAAGAAGGAATTCTTTTGCTAGATAACCAGTGTTTCATTGGCTCCCTTCTCTGGTTCCTGCCCACCTTACAGTAACTTTGGACATTGGACTTCCGTGAGAGCTACACAGAGCTCCTAACATTGCACTTTGCAGCTCTGAAAAAAGTTATGTTAATGTCCTAGTCTCCGTAACTTTCCCAGAAACAAAGAATAATGCTTACATACATATATAAAGATTGCTGACAAAACTCTAGATCTGCATTTCTATCAGAGAACAGAGCTCCATATGATCTCAGCTTAATCTTCAAAATCTGTGTTTATAAACCTTTATTTTCTAATACTCCTTTGCCCCTCACTGAACTTGAGAATTTGGTCATGCTTGTCATGGCAAAAGAGGAAAAATTAGCTTTAGGATTAGAACATTTTACCTAAGATTTGTGAAAAGCCCCACCTTACCTGAGATAAGGCTCTGCCTCACAACCCTGCTATACGTCAGAATGGCTCCAAAGTAAGCCAGACTTTAACTCATTTAAAGTTGTGTTCAAAAGTTTGATGTTTGTTGTAAAGATTACTATGACCTCAACCAGGGGATATAATGAATAACTCAGCCAAAATTCAAGATAGCTATTGCACAAACTGAATGTTTTACTGTTGGTGATTCCATTTTGTATTTCCTTGTAAACTCTGTTGCCTGATATTTTGCAGAAGTACACCGTAGATTAACTTGAAAAGCCATCACCTATAGGAGAGATAATGTAGACCCCAATTAATCACCTATAGGACAGATAATGTAGACCCCAATTAGAAAAAAAAGAGGTAAATAACTGTAAAGTTATAGACTTTGAAGCGAAAGCCCAGTACTCTTACTTTATGACTGGTGAGACTGGCTTGCTTGATGGTTAAGATCAAACTTAGAGATTAAATACAGAGGTCAAGAAAAGTCCATATTTGGGTCTTGCCCTCAAAGTCAGCCTGAACCCAGGGAACAAGAGGACTTCTCTAAGGAGCTTTGCAACTCTGGGTGGGTCACACAACCTCCTGATCAAGGAGATTGATGAGGCCACTAGAGAATCAAAAGCCACTCAGTGCACCTGCTACAGAGGAGGGTCATGGAAAAAGTGAGACACCCCTAATGCTTCCAAGGGAAGCCACCTCATTGAGGAGACCCGGCCTAACCAATGGCACTAATGGAGCTAAGAAGCTGCTCTTAAGTTCTCTATGAGTGACCCCTGTGGAACTCAGCTGACTCTTTAACAGACAGGAACAGGTCACTTTGACCAACTTGATCTTAAACACCTAGCAAAACAGTTAAAACCAAAATATAGCCATTCTTGGGCTTTTAAAAGAAATAATAATTAAATGTAACTGAAGATGTACACTTGTGTTACCCCACTAGAATAAAGACTAAAAGCTACAAAAGAGAGATTCTTAGGCAAATGTACCTGATAACTATCAAGAGAAACTGCCAGAGTCAGAAGTTTTAGTCAGTTTAAGGCCTACAGACACAGGTAGGCTTAATCTATGTTTGCTAGTAACAGAAGTATAGAGATCTCTACTAAATGTTGTGTTTACATTCCTGATAACCTAGACAATGTTAAAGTTCCCAAATAAAGGCCTTGTCCTCTCCAGCCTTTGCTAGGTCTTGTTATGGGAACAACTTCTCAGTTCTTCCACCCCCTCGTGAGGAATTAACTTCTGTCATCTTTATGATATTCATTGGCATGTTCCAGATTCTGCAACATTTATATTGTATCAATCTCATTTCAATACTCATGTCTGTTTGTTCTTCTCTCATAGAAGCACCCATCCCCAGATGCCTTTACAACCTGCCCTTCCCCAACCAAACTTCTACCATGGACCCCTTGACTAACCCGATTTCTAAAAAGGGAACTCCAAACTGCTTGCCCCATGCTGCCCATTTCCAGCTCAAAGAAGCCAGATCAGTCATCATCCCCTTTCCTTACAGCAGTGAAGGAGTTCCTAAAATTAGAGGGGTGAATGAAGTCAGAATTGGGGACAGTCAGTTAGTGTAGAAATAGGGGAATCAGTCAAATCGAGGAAATGAAGTCCATGAAAACCATCTGCCTTTGGAAGTCTGGAAAGAGAATGGACTTTTTACATCTCACCTGCAAAACCAGCCCGTCACTTAGGCAGGAAGGAGAGAGACGGCTTTGGAAAGAACTGGAGAACAAGAGATTTTCTTATAAAAACAGAAACGGGGGAATGTAATGTAGAAAGCTGCTCCCTCGCCCTTTCCGTTGCAGCCATTTTCCCCGCCTCCCAACCACTTGTCAATCTGTGGACATCCTAGCTGGCTATTGGTTCATCAGTCACCTTGCAAGTATCCTTCTCTGTTATTGGTTCCATTAGCCCGGCAGGATTCTTAAAGATAGCTTCACTGCCATCTTTTCTCGTTTGCTTTTCTCTCCTCCTGACTTGCTTTCTTTCTCCTCCTTGCTTTCCACTCTCTCTAGTGCATTATCTTTCTCTTTCTTTTCCTCTCATTTTCTCTCTTACCCTGCAGGGAGACACTCTGTGTGTTTAATAAACTCCCTTATGTGAAAAAAAAATTTTTTTAAAAATTTCTTTTGAAACTTCTTTGAATCATGAATTATTTAGAAGAGTACTGTTAAAAGTCTTTTGGAATTTTCCAGTCAAACTCTTTAATTATAGAGTCATAAGGACTGGTAGTGTCCAATATTGATAAAGATATAGGTTAAGAGTTTCATACACTGTGAGATTATAAAGGGGTACAGTAGTTTTGGAGTACATTTTGTTTTTTTTGTACCAAAAGAAATTTAAATGTATATTTTCTATGACCCAAAAAAGCAAAAACTAGAAAGAGCCCTAATGCTCATCAAAATGGAATACTGTTTACTAATCAGGAGAAGCTAAGTTATGTTGCAGTAAAAAAACAAAAAAAAATCAAACCACAAAATCTTACTGGAAACAGAGAAGATACTTATTGCTTGATCATGATAATCTTTAGGGTATTCAAACATTCATGAAGTGACAAGAATTTTATTCTACATAGTCACTCAAGGTCCCAGGCTGATGAGGATTTCTTATTATTCTGCCACTCCATTCTTGACTTTGAGGGTCAAGTCAGGGGAGGGGAAGATCTAGAAAATAGCATGGGGGCTTTTTACTTGATCAACTTAGGAATGACACATGTTATACACACTCATAGTCCACTGGCCATTACTAGTGACATGGACCTGCCTAAGAGAACTGTAGTTTTCCAGTAGTCCAGGAAGGAAGTGTAAACAAAATATTGATGAGCTCAAATAATCTCCATCTCAACTGTACAGGGAGGTAGATTCATACTCTTGTATATATCTCTAAAATGTATTATTAAATAAAAGTATTAAATACATTATATATATACAACCCTATTTGGTTAAGAAGAAACATTTCCACATGTTTCTGGATGATATATATATATTTAGATACTGTCTACTTTTTATTTTTCTTTGTTTTATTCTTTTCTTCTTACTCAAATAGATCAAAGGCTCTATTTTTCCCAGCTTGCAGAAGAATACAGCAAGATGGTTGCAGAAAAAGAGACTCCAAAATTTAGATCTTTGTCCAGAGGTGTTCTGAGCTTCATGTGTTACATAGCCCTAGCCTCAGTATATCACACCCCCATGCATCTGGTGGTCAAGGTCACACCGTGAGTAAACCTCTTATCCAATTAACAGCTCCCTAATACCTCTTGAATTCATCCATCATCTTTTCTTCACTTCCATTGCCACCTTCACCTTTCATATCAGTTCAGGTGACAGTCTCTGCGCTTGTCTTTTGCCTTCAGTCTTCCTTCTGTTCTTTATTCTGAAGGGTAAACCAGATGGTTTACTTTAAATACTTTGACTCATTCATCACAATTCTCAATGATAAAAACTTCTATAATTACTCAGGTCATGGTGCCTGCCTGCCTTTCAAGTCCCATTTTCAGTCTATACTTGCTCTTCTTTCTCAAATGACTTACTTTCTTTCAAAGCATTTGCACGTCTTGCCTGAAACTGCTGTATGTATATGCTAGAAGCAAGCCCATTTTTCCAATGGGCTGTTCGAGGTCTACCAGACTGGGTGCATGCTCAAAAGTCCCACTGTGCAATGCAGACTCAAGATGAGAGGCTTTGAGGGAAAAGTTCCCATTCTAACCCAAAGCCTTGCTAAACCGCTTTTGAAGGTAGTTGTTCTCATCTGCCCTGTCCCTTTTGTTTACCTTTAATGATGTCTGACATGGCATTGTCTCCTTCAGGAACTCTTAATATGATTTGTAATTTTATTGTTAACTTTTTCTCTTCCTCACTTCTATTACATTCAAAGCTTCATTAAAGATTTTGCTTTTCACATTTAACAGTGCTATCAATATGGATATAGAGAGAACTCTCAAAAAATTTAGGTATAAATAAGTTAAAGAGAAGAGATAGTGAGAACAGTTAACTATTACATCTAATTATAATCTTATAATTCTCAATCAAAGATCATTTAGTAAGTGGAACCATATTTCTAGTTTTGTTCTAGTCACTGGGGTCCTAAAATGCAGGTAGAAGACCCAGTATTACCTAGTACTTTAAGAATCTCTTATCTGTCTTGGGACACATGCATGCCTGCAATAACATGAGTACCACAAAGGGCAGCTCGTACCCCCATTTATGACATCAGTTTGTGTTCTATTACTTTTACTGTGTTAATTTATTTGAAAGATGTATGTAAAACTTTTTTTCTCCTCAAAAAATTCATAATTTGGGAAACCAATACAGATAAACACATATAATAAATTATGAATTACAAATTAGGCATCAAATGCTATAGACAATAGATATAATTATACCCCCCAATTTTCCTCTGAGATTGTTTCCTTGTGTGTAACAGTCATTTTTCTCATATGTATCAGCCCAGCACCCTGAAATCACTGTTATAGAGAAGTAGGAAGTTTTGGTATGAAAAAGTTGTTAAAATGCAATTGACGAAATGGGGAACAGACTAGTGGATGCTGGGGGTCAGGATGAAAAGGGATGTGGTGTGGCTATGGAGTGCAACAGGAGGAATCAGTGTTAATCTTCTGGGTGAAATGTTATATTACAGTCTAGATATTACCCTTTGGGGAAACAGCCAGGTAAAGAGTACAGGGGATCTCTCCATATTATTTCTTACATTTTCATGTGAATCTACAGTTACCTTAAGAAAAAAACTTTGAGAAGTGGTAGTAACATTATAAACCAATATAAATAAATGAACAAACAAATGGGAGAAGACAAAGTTTCTTCTCACAAAGGAATGCTTACTAATCAATTTGGAAGGGAAAAGAGAATTGGAAATTTATCCCTTGACAACCATTAGAATAATGATTGATTCACCCAAGAAATATTAACAGCTGCGAAACTAGACAATAAAATTTGGACAGGATACTTCCACAGTCTTAAGTACACTCTACAAAGTGCTTATTACAAAGGAAAAGAGTTTTCTTCACAGTGAAGAAACCTGGCAGACAGTACCTTAATCACATAATCCAAGTTAACATCACCAGCTCCTGAAGAGATCAACAACACAAATCGCTTGATAGGACACAGTGAGACCTGTAGAAGCGCTTGCCTTATGTTGTTAAGGATAAATAGTATGAATTTAATCATGAGGAAATGTCAGAAAAACCCAGACTGAGGGACATTCCACAGCATGACCTGTGACATTTAGGTGACAAGACCATCAGGGTTGAGAAAAGTTTGAGGAACTACTCAAGTCTGAAGACTGGTGAGAGAAGACACCTAGATGCAACCTGGATCTGGACTGGATTCTTCAGCTTTAAAGTGCAGTACTAGATAAACTGGTGAAACAAGAATGTGGTTGGTCTGGGGATTAAATGGTTCTGTATCAGTGTTAGTTTCCTGATATTGACGGTTGCATCGTGGTTATGAACCGGAATGTCCTTAGCTGAAGAAAGAACATAGTAGTTAAGGGTGTTGGGGTATCATGCTGGCTACTTACAGTTGAAGGATCCAACACCCTTTCAGAATAGCATGGTTACAAATTCTGTCAATCTGGTAAGCATTTCTGTAAATTTGAGATTGTTTCAAAATAAAGATTATAATAAAATAAAGATTTGGACAGGAGAAAGTATAAAATAATTCAACTGAACATTGTCTCTATCATATAAGGCTGGATTAAAATATATTGTGCCAAATTGGTCGTCTTCCAACGACCATGAATATTCATAGTCATGAGGACAGAATGACTGAAAAGGGAATCCTCTAAATCGAGGGTTGGTAAACTTTTTCTTTAAAGGGACAAATGGCAAAAATTTTAGATTTTGAGGGCCATATAGTCCCAGTCACAACTCAACTCTGTCAATATAGTATAAATGCAGTCATAGACAATAAACTAACGTGTGACTTTATTCCAATAAAACTTTATTTATGGACACTGAAATTTAAATTTCACATAGTTTTTTGTGTGTTACGAAACATTTTCCCAACTATTTTATAGCATAAAATCTGTCCTTAGCTTGCAGGTCATATAAAAATAGGTGGATTTGGCTGATGGGCCTTAGACTGTGAATTGTTTTATTATTTACATGGCTTTGCACGTTCCATTATTAAACAGCATAATAAAAAACAATCTGTGAAATATGAGCTTTAAAACTTTAATTGTAGAATTAGAGAATTTGCTATGTAGCTAGAATGTGAATGGGCTCTGCTCATGTAGATTCATGAAACATCTGGCTCCTAGTTTCACACATTTCTTCTGGTAAGTGGTGCCTAATTTCAGACCAGTCACAAACTGCCTCAATTTAACCCACAACTAAACCCTGTTGAGAGTTCAGCATCAAGTAATGTTCATTTGGTGTTCAAAATATAAGTGATTTGTTTCAAAAGGTTTTTCCATAAAAATTTTCTGCTTCCCTTGGTATAGTGAAGGAACACAACTGACATTTTTCTGCACACTCTGGGGTTAAAGGGAGGGTCTAGACACAATATTACAAAGTTAAAATATTTCAGAAATTGAGAGACAATTGGAATACATTAGAGGGAAAGTGAACAATGGAACCCAAAGCATTAATTAGGGAAGATTGATAAGACTCATTAATTATACAACAAATGTTAGGTGAGATTTGGAGTCTAGGAAATCGTGATTTCACTAATTAAAAGAAAAAAAAAGAGATTACATGAGGGGTGGCTAATTGGCAAAGAAGAGTTCAAAGACATTTGCTTTCTAACAATCTTCCACCAATACAAATTTAAAGGTTTAAACTTCTCTTCCAAATAACTTATTGGAACATTATAGATATTTTATCTTTTCTAATACCTTAGTGATACACTGATAAGATTATAATGATGTATCATTGGTAGAGATATATCACTTTTGTCATTAGTCATTAAATCCTTGAGCAGAAAGACCACTGACTTTATAAACTCTGATAGGAGTAAAACATTTTTATTTTATAAAGTTGTCAAAATTTCTATAAAACCAGAGTTTTATATTTTTTAAAACTCCCCCAATTATCTTATTGATGTAAAGTATTGTCCTAACACATTGTCTTTCCTTTCATGGAGCATAAACCACAATCTTAGGCACTGGAAAGACAACTGATATTGTCTCAGATTGAAAAAAGCAATTCTGGTGGGGAAGAGGGCATGGGAGACGCTGGCTTCCCCTCAGTCTTTAGCCCTCGTAGCTGGGACATAAAGGAGCTCACAGAGGGAAGACACCACGCTACGCAAGCGAGAAAACTCAAATAAGACAAATAGCACTGATCAGAGCCACAAGTGACCAAACACTGATTGAGAATGATTTATTAGGGTCCAATTAGTATGCTTTTAATTTCAAATAGTCCATATCTCCTCCATAAAAAAAGGCACATCAGTAAAAGTCCAAGTCCGTTTCTTTTCCTTTCAGTATAAGATGTTCTGTATTTCGGATAAAGTATGTGCGAGGACACCTTTCTGTTGACTGGTTCCCCACATTCTTTCCACCATGGGCACTTTACAAGTCTACCTTCTCACGTGCTGACCACGCAGACTCCCTCCTTCCTACACAGTCAGTCTTCTTTGAGAGTTCTTCCTCTTAGACGTCCTCCTGACTTCCCCGTACCTGCTTGAAGATCATGTTACTTCCTCTCACTTGTTACACCAAACTGATGCAATCCCTTCTTGACCTTGAGAATGTATTAAACAGGTATCACCTAGGATGGCGGCAGGTGAATCCTGGAGAATACACAGTAGCTAAGTCACATACGTTCATACTCAATCCCTTTGCTATAGACAGAAGGGCCCAAGCTATGCAACACACCAATCCTTTATTCACTCAGCACATTTGATTTCTTTGCATTTTCTTTAATTCTACATTGCAGTTTTGGCCACCAAAAGAGGAAAAACTGGTTCCTCAGCAATCTTTGGAATTGATAGGTATATTAGGGTATCTTAATTATTGTAACTTTCTAATCCATCTCATAATATTAATAGAAGTCACTCTCAACTAAAGTAACCACTGCATTTCTTTTGTACAAGGTAATTGAACTGGCTTTCCTCACAATTGCTACCCAGGTGGTACAAAAGCAGGAAATCCCTTTTTATAAAAGGTAAAAGCATAAGAAGATATTTCACATTTTTTAAAAAATCCTTCATAGGAATAGGTCCCAAGTAAATAATCAATTATATGGACAAAGTTTTATGTACACAATTTTTTGCCACTTTATTATAGTGAAAATTAGAAATAACCTAAATAGTCAACAATATGGAATTGGTTAAATGAACTGAGTTGCATCCATTAAATGGAATATTATATAGCCACTAAAATTATATTTTTGTTAATATTTTTAATGCCATAGTAACATGTGGCAATTCTGCAATTTAAAAAGCTAGTTTTAAAACTGTTTACAGTATGGTCCCAATTACATAAAAAAGTATATAATATACTTATATTGGGAGAACTGTTAAATAATGTTACTTCTGGATTGTGATATAATTGGTAATCATTTTTTTCCTCTTACACATTTCTGCAATTTTCAAGTTTTCTACAATACAAGTATGTATTATTTTATAACTCAGAAAAAAGTTGACTATTAAAAATTTCCTCTGATGTACTGGCAATAAGAATGTACTTGAATATTTTAAATACACAGAAACAAAATTACTTCTATGACTTTTTGGAGTACATATTCTCTTGGCAATAAACTGATCTTCCCGTTTTATACTTTTCACAACATTGTAATAGAAAGGTAATATTGTGATTAGAACATTGTTTCTTTCATAGCCTAAACAAATACTGGTTTTGACAACTAGGTTCTTCTATTTCCTAGAAGATTTAAAATTAGTATTCTTTTATCTTTTTAAGTAAAGCATACTGCATACATACATTACATGCATGCTTTCTAAACAAAAAATAATTCTAATTTACAATTTTCCTACATAGGAAAAAATTGAAATTACGGTAGTTTAACAGTCTATTGTCTTATCCATCACAAACATGCTGATAGACATAAACGTGTTTATTAAATGAAATGCATCTTGGAAAATAAAAAAGAGAAGCCTGTATGTAAATGAAGTTATGGACTCAGTTGGTCAGAATTTATTCTGACTTGCACCAAACCACACGAAAAGCTTTCAAGCCTAGTTAGTGTCGTCTGAATGGACACGCCTCCATTCCTCAATTCCACGGCAGTAACTCCACTTTCTACCTTCGAAAGGAATGGGGATCAGGATGAGGGTTGTCATGTAAGCTAATTTTCGATATACATCAAGTCTCGTGGGGTCTAGGAACAAATACTGCCATTGGTTAGTGTTTAAGTATCAGAGTTGCTTTCCTTCCTCTCACTCCCCACCTCACCCTGGCAACTGGGTGGGGGGAGGCCATTCATCTCTCCATAGAAGACAGCTGGCTTCGCATCTTACTTTCCTTTCTAAACCACAGAGTGGTCATTGCTGTGAACTCCAGCCAAGATGGTGTGGTTGAGGGAGGAAGCCGAGCGGTCTGAGCCCTCTGTGGGGCCATTGGTGTTCTCGCTGCGCTGACAACAGAGGATCTGTCTGAAGGTGGCGCTCATCTCCTTGTCCCGGTAGGAATAGATGATGGGGTTCATGGCAGAGTTGAATTCAGCAAGGAGGAGGAAAAATTTCTCATAAGCCAGAACATCGCACTGTGGACAACACACATCTAGCAGGAGCAAGACCAGTCCAGGAGTCCAGCAGATGATAAAGGCACCTATGAGGACAGGGTGAGGGACCGGGAGGATTAAAACAGAGAGAATGAAAAAATATTAAGAAATGATTTCAGTTCGACATAAAAATACTGAGATTGGAAACCATTTATCATTACTACCAATAAAACATTATTTTCTGAAATAATCAGAAAAAAATTAATCAGAAAAAAATTTAATCAACTTTCATTAATTCATATCCTACTAAAGTGAGTATTTATGAGACAATGATGATGATTATTTTGAGCAAAACACAAGTTTGATAAGCAACTGAGATATTCAGGATCCACCACCTCTTATAAAAAGACATGATTTTTAATAGCAATGGGGTGTTTTCAGGCAAAAGATAAGCACTAATGACAAATGTCCATTAATGTGTAGCGAAGGCATACTTTCTGATTTCAGTTTGCCTGGGCTCAAGTGCTTGCTTTGCTCTTTAATGAGTTAACTTAGGTGAATTACTTTTTCACCCCATTTTTCTCATCTGAAAAATAGATGATTATATTTTACCTCATGAGACTTGTTGTAAGAATTAAATAAATGCTAAGAAAATAACTGCCTGTACATATTAAAATGACAATAATAATAGTGCTATTACCTGTTCAATTGAATAGTCCTGGCTAGAAATAGTAATTTTAATCCATGGAATGTACATTTTATTTTTATTCAGTAATCATTTACATTTTGCTTTGATATATTCTTTCCAAATAACAACTCACTTAATCGTTACAACTGCCTACATAACATATTTTGACTAAGAAACACCATTGCACATAAGAAAAAACTAAAGCCCCAAGAGTTTAAATACCTTGCTCAAGGCCACAGGACTGGAAAGTGGCAGACAGGAGACGAATCCTAACCTTTCTGCTCTTAGAGGATGGCTTCAGAGTCCATGTTCTAGAAAATACTACCTTATTCTTCCATTTCTTGAAACTAATAAAATTAAGTACTTTAAACCAAATTATATGTTTCAAATTTTCTAATATTAATCAACTTTGTTCTCTTTCCCAATTTTTCTGAATTGAGATTTTACTATACTCTTAAGGGAAATGGAAATATACAATATATTTTTAATTCCATTTTATTTTGTTTCTTAAGTCACTTATTTGGATCACAGGGAAAATGAAGGCTGAGAAATATCATTAAAATCTACCACCAGGTTACCTCAGGATCTCCAGGGATCCTTGATTGAAAAGACATGAGCCAATGTGACCAGTGGACACCATCATGTCCCATTACACCTGACCTAATAGGCTCCGTATGAACAGTCGGGCTGCCTGATGAGCAGATGGGGAACAGCATGGTCCCAGAAGTGCAACTGAATCTTTAGATTTCAATGGTGCTGGCCTCGGTAGATGCAGGCCTCCTTGGGCTGAAGTCTTGGATTTGGACTAGCCTCAAGTTATGAGTTTCCCAAAATATAAACAAACGAGATTTAGTCTCCAAACAGCCCAGTTTTGAATGTGAGCTTTCTCTTTTGAATCTTTTCAGCAGGGAACTGAAAATAAAGTAAGGAGAAAAGTACCTCCACAAGCTCTTTGTTCTACAACACAAATGTGTATTGGTTTTAAACTGCTGTTCACTTTGAAGACTGTCCAAGGTGCTTCATTTTCTAATAAACACAA
Organism: Sciurus vulgaris; assembly: GCF_902686455.1. NCBI lineage: Eukaryota > Metazoa > Chordata > Mammalia > Rodentia > Sciuridae > Sciurus > Sciurus vulgaris. The sequence continues at coordinate 67,825,154 of NC_136476.1, forward strand.
TACCTTAGATTTTCCTTAGAGAGAAAAAATAATATTCCAAATATCAGGAGATAATAGCCAAAGAGTTCTTGAACTTCAATAAAAATGTTAATCAAGCATTCATTCCAAGTCCTTGAATTTCCTTTATTGAAAATCACTCAGAAAGCTAAACATAAAGGAAAATCAAAGGAATGCCTCTTGGGTTTCAGAAATAATGCATTATTCATTGAGAAGCCAGGAAGGGAATTATTCTCAGGGTGGAAAATGCCAACATGGAAAAATGCATGGTCTCATTATTCATTTAGTTCGAAACGAAAAACACACACAGGCCCCTCATGAATGGAAGAGCATTCTCTCACGTTTCCTTTCTCCTTACTTTTATCAAAGCTTTAATTGAGCTCAAATCCAGAACTTGATTAGATACTAGCAACATGCAGATATATTTTAAACAGAATGATCTTTTTCTCCTTCCAGACCTTCCATACAGAAGAGAATATTCCTTATTCTCACATATTTGCTCAAGCTGCTTGAATTCATTCAAAAGTGAGAGAATGCACATATCGTCATTTGTTGTTTCTGATTTCTTTCAATGTTAAAACTCAGGAAGAACAAGGTCTTTCCAAAGAGAGCCATGGCCTTAGAAATTAGCCTATTAGACTTAGAGCCCTGCTAGATGGGACACAGGAAATGGGAAAAACCATAGACCAAAAGGAGTGAGTATGTGTGGACACTTCATTGAGGAACTCAGAGGCCTCTCCCCTTTTCCCTCACTGAAAGGGGCTGTTTTTAGAATTATGATTAGGCCCAACCACACTGTGTTTGAATCTTTGAGACTTAATCAAATAATTCCAGTGACTCATATAGTACAGGCCTCAGAAATCGATATTCAAAACCAATCGCACAGAATTTCCCCTTCTTCTTCCTTCCTTTCTCTTTCGCAGAGGTGTCAAGGATCAAACTGACCAAAAGATGAGGACATACTAAACAAGGGGAGTAGAGGGACTGGAATATTACAAGGTGGTTAGGCTTTTAAACCACAGTGAATGAATATTCTGATATAAATTTGCTCAAATTATGGATTTTTCCTCTGAGCTTCTAAAAACAAATCACACCCAAGCCCCTTTAATAAGAAGTAGCCAACCATAACTAAATCAGAATATAAGACTTGAGAGCTATATCAACACACAAGTATACATCTGTTAAACATGTTGATGATATAAAAAAAAAATCCTCCATTTCAGCTCTATAATGGAGTGAAGTAATAGCTCCGGGCCTACTCCACAGGGCTCAGGGAGGATCCAACTTGCAAAAGCCCTCCTAAAATTGCACATGTACCTATTACCTATTGTCACCGTGAGTTGACCACAGCGCACAGAAAGACCTCCCCCAGGGCAGAACTTCAAAGCATGATTGGACCAGTAAGACCTGGCATTTCCAAAAGCTCTGAGACAGTATCATCCTGATTATGAGGGGATCCGGGGACTTGCACTTGCATGTGAGCAGGAAAACCAGAAATGAGAGAGAGAGGGAGCAAAGAAAGCATCAGAGCCCCAGGAGAATTGAGTGGTACAAGAGTCAACACCTACCAAAATGAGGAATAAAATAACATGGTATGCAGCAGGAAGGGGGCTTTTGGTTGTTTTATTTCCAGCACATTTCTGAGGGAGGAATTCTTACAGATCATGACAAAAAACCAAGAAATGGTATGCAACAGTATGAAAGTAAGAGGAAGTATAAATAGTTTATGGTCATTTATTATAAAGTCGGAAGCAGAAGTGGCAGAAGCTGAGATATCCAAGGTCACGAAGGCCTTTTGGTATCTGGCTAAGACATCTGAAAAGTTTCCAGTCCAGTGTTGGTCCTCACCCCTAGCCACAAGTAACAACAGCCTACAGTGCTTATAAGAAATAATGACCTTCACCCACCCTTCCCCTGTGGGGTTTTAACCCTATTGACCTTACCATTCAAGACACAACATTAGTGACAGAGCAGAAGACGACAATGATCAAGAAAAGCTGAAAAAAGATTTGGATATTTCCAAAGGCTAGAAGGGAAGTAAGGAGAGCCTGAATGAGGGCAGTGGCATGAGGAAACATGGGTAGGGAAGGCTGGAAGAGCATTCAGGAGGCAGACCCCATGTGATGGTGGGAAAGGTGAGTGCAGGATGACTTCGAGATTTTCAAGTGGGGTGAAGGAGGGACGGTGGCACCTTTCACTGAGGGAGGAAAGCACAGGAGAAAGTGTGGACTGGTGCTTTGTTAGAGGAGGAAAGGAGTGTTTTCAGACTGGAGTACTCGCAAGAAAGACACCGTAAGGACATCATAATGGGCTCAGAGCAGTCTGAGTGCTGGGCAAATTGTCTCCCAGTGTGCAGAACATTCCACCTGATTTGCCAGTGTTATAAGGAGCCTGGGGAGGAGGCTATTCAAGACATGCTCACGGGTTGCTCCTCCTTGAACAAGCTTCATTCCTTTCTTCTACATCTGTCAAAGCAATCTGGGAGGGCTGGGTGCCCACAAAAATGGAGGGAAGGGTGCTGGAATGTAGCCTCAAAGGCCAGGGAGGAAAGGGGCTGTTCTGAAACAACAGGTCACAGCTGCAGACCAAGATCATATTACCACACCTTCACTGAGCTACGGCAGCCCATCAGCTGAATAATGCTTACCATCTGGTTTCACAATTAGTCTTCTTTTTTTTCTAGAATGACTTTTTTCCTAACTAGTTGAACTTTGCTTCTTTGCTTATATATGGAAAGCAAAAACCAAAGTTAAAGAGGAAAAATGGCCTCACCAGAGAAGACCTTGTGGGAGAAAAACCCAAGCTTTTTGATAAGGAAATTAAAAAAGAAAACAGAAAGCATTTCCAGTGTGATGAACAAAATTGTGCCTTTATAAAAAATTCAGACATCCCACAGATCCAAAAGAAGTCAAGGTAAATCAATCTACACCAGCCCTGAGCCCACACTAGTCTCTTCTTGGCCCCACTCTGTTTCTGAAATGAGGATTTCAGAAACTGTCTCAGAAGTTTATGGTGGGGATCAAGTGAGAAAATAAATGCTTTAATATAGAAACTGGTTTTACTGGTGCCACTTAATTGTGTATTCCCTCAGGGTAGGTAGATTGGTATCCCAAAATCCAATCAAATTCAACTCTTTAGCTAAGTAAGTTGTTGTTTCTGCTATGAAGGTACATGGTAAGATATGAAATCCTTTTACATTATGTATCCTAACCCAAGCTATGTTAGCCCACAGATCATAGATATGGAGCTTATTGCTCAGTTTTGCAGCTATAGGGTCATTAAAATGAGGCTGCATGTGATGGCTTTTGGAGATCAAAGCTTTTTCTGAAAGAATATCCTAGATAATTATAAAATATTTTTTTTCTTGACCATTGAAAAGACAGAATTCATTTGACTGAGATATATCCACTGTAAGTTATTTCTTTCTTGAAAATTTTACTCCATCTTGCTCAGTGCCAGGCACTCCCACTTCTGCCTGGTGCTGACGGTGAAAGCTGCAGACATGGGAAGTTCCATGACTCATGCACTGTGTGACATGCCCTAGTGTTTCCAGGGCTTGCTCCAGAGAGCAATATTCACCTTTCAGAGAAGGGCATTAACACACACCCAACTCTAAAGCAGACTAAATACTCACATTCTGGGAGTCAGTTTTGGTCCTATCATACTGTCTTGATCCACACAATGGTGCCTTTCCTATACACAAGAGAATGTCAAAGCTACCTTGTGCAGGAACTACCTACTCTCCTTAACATCAAGCAGCGAGTATCTCGTGTGCATATTTTCTGTTCCTACAACAGACTCTCGATCTCCTGCAATGGTGCATAGGAAAGTGCACATTGAGGTGACCTTTGTGCTAGTGTCATATCTTAAAGAAGAATATTCTGTGTTGAACAGCCAGCAGAAACTACTTCTCTACTGCAGCTATCCAAGTCAAGTGAGCAGTACCTTTCATCTGCCTGTTGTAACAGGCTTCTAATCAATTCTTCCTCCATGTTCTTCCCTGAAGTCAGCTTGTACATAATAGCCAGAATGTTCTTTCAAAAGCATAACTCAACTCACATTATGTCACTTTCCTACTTTAAATCCTCCAAAATCTTCCCATTTAAAATCTTTATGCTGGTCCATAATGCCTTACACGTGACTGGTCCACTCAGCGGTGGGACCTATGACTTCACTGACGTGTTTATGAAGGTCAGAGTGGATGTGGCAGACCTGAGAGGTCTACACCTTGTCATGTCCCAGAATGCTGGCAAGGGGAGTAAAAGAGTGGCTGCCCTGGGCTGGGCCACTGCCAACCTGTACCCCCTCAGGATCAGAGCCCAGGGTATTGAGGTTGACAGAAAATACATCCAGATGACATTGACTCCATCATCAGTCTGGTTCATTACACTGTCACATCTGCCCAGGTCTGGATGACAACACACCTTCCAGCTGGCTGTCCTGCTGATGTTCCTTAGTGTCTACAAGGCCTCTGTCATGGAGTTCGCCTCTGCTCTCTGGGCGGTTGGACAGTCCTGCTGACTGAGCATGGTAACGGGAAGCACCTTGGCCCTTTAGGTTGCCATCATCAATGTACACTCAGGCCTGGTATGCAAGGCGTGGACAGCCTTTTCCCAGCCTCTCTCCGGGTTTTAGTAAACAGGATTTGGGGGCAGGGAAACTCACTCATTTACCAGGTTCTAGGCACACCATCTAAGCTCATTTGTGACTAAGGAGCTCTGTGTTTACCAGTTCTGCTGGGAATATGCTTCTGTAGTTATTTGTGTTTACCTATCACTGAATGTCACTTCTTCCAAAAGGTCACCCTTGGCTACCCTAGCTAACGTAGCAGCACACCATCACTACCAGCACATTATCTCATTTTACTGTCTTCATATTCCTTATCTGTACTCCAAATTATCTTGTTTATTGGTTTGCATGCAACAAGAATATAAGCTTCATGGAAGAAGGAACACCCATGTCTGTGTCTCTGGCATCTAGAACAGTGCCTGGTATAAAGCCGGCACTCAATATGCCTTCTGCTGAATAATGAGCAAGTCACAGCCTACTGACTAAAAGAGACATCCAAAACAAGGAAGAGTGAGTAGTGGACACAACACTGCACTCTAATTGGAAAATAAACGTTATCTACAGTGTGCAGGTCTTTGAATGAATGCTACAGGGCATTCAAAGGGGCACCAGGGGCAGACTTTTTTTTTAACACCTGACTTTGTTACTACAGCATAAATGAACCTATTGTGATTAATATTGACAGGTGTCAAATTGTCTATGGAACCCACTTAGTACCAGAACACTAGGATGAGTCAGGAACCAAGGGAAACCTGGCCCAGTCATGTTTCTGCTACAAGAATGGGTCAAGAGGATGATGCTGCCCCCAAGAAACATGTCTCTAATCCAGACTCTCATGTTTCTAGATAGTCTGCACCAGACCTAGATTCTATAGTAGCTGTCTGGGAAAATCCCTAATTCACACAACTCACCTTTGTGTTAATCCCTCAAGATCCCAAGTTCCATGCAGGTATCTGGCCATGTTTAAGTCTCACATTCATACTATAGCTATCAGAGAGGGTGGGGAGAGAATATATCCTCCAGCACATAAGGTCTTCTAATTTCTTAAAATATAAGTTCAGTTCCTAACTATTCATCATCATAATCAGTGTCGACTGCAATATTAAACTTGAATATTCACGTTTATCCCAAGTCATAGGTGCAGTTTTGGCACAGGAACTTCAAATTGGTGAGTTGTTTTTATGTATTTATGTCTCATAATTTGTAATACTGTTTACTTAGCTCAAGGGAACACTTCTAATTTATGAAAGCAAGATAGGGATAATTCTCATTGATCTAATTTTTATTCCCAACATTGTACATTTGTTCCTTTACTTGTAGTGACAGATATGTGAAACTAATGACTTCTTTGCATCCTGATGTCTATTTTTTCTCTTTTAGGTGATTTTGAAAATAGAGAAAAAACATGAGAAAATTTTAAAAGTCATTTATAATCTTTCTATCTAGAGAACTGAACTTTAGTATATGATCTTGTACTTTTCAGATGTTGCTTCTTTGAATTCTAAAAATTGTGCCTTTTCTCTGGTTGCATATGAAAATAATATAGAAAAGTTGAAAAATTAAATTCATATTCTCACCTTAACTCTATACTAACATTTGTGTGTACTTCATATAAATTTAAGACACATATCCTTTCTCTCCATTTATGAAATTGTAATCATACTACTTAAACAGTTTTATATAATAATCTTACCATGAATATTACATTGCAGACATTTTTATATTATTAAATAGTATTTCCAAACATGAATTCTCCTGGCTGCATATAAATACCATAACTGTATGGATAGAAGTTAAGAACACTTCCATTTTCCTGTTAAGTTTTGAGTGTCTATTTTTATACATGAAATATTTAACTATATCTTCTTACTTTAAGCAAAGATTCCAAGAAGAAGTTTTATTGGGTAATATGTGTAAACATTTTTTGGCTATTGTAAATTTGGTAAAACTGCCCTTCAGAATGGTTATTCAGATCTAGGTCCCTGAAAGCAGCATATTTGAATGATTGATGCAACCTTTGAGGATGTTGACCTGACCACAGTGGTTTTTTACAAAATATCTTCATCAATCTGAGAGGGAAAAAAAATCCCCCAAATCCCACAACATATTAATTGAATAGTAATGAGATCAAGTATTTTCTTCATGTTTCCTGGCCTTTGAATTTGTATTTTTGTGAGCTGCTCAGGTGCTTTGCCCATCTTTGAACTTGAATGTTAGTGCTTTTACTAATGCTCTATTAATTCCTTTATGTTTAAGATGAATAAACTTTTATTGATTACCATAATTGAGCATATTTTCTCATATTTTTAAAACATTTTATGGTTTTTAGATTAATCAAGTTAGTAATTACTTTAGTCTTTTTTAAATTTGTGTTTGTTTAAATTTGTGTTTGTGCCAAAAAATATATTTATCCATATGTGCTTCTAGTTGTTAATAATTTCATGTCTTAATTTTAACTCTTTGACTCTCTGGGAATTTATTTTGGTGAATAATTTATTAACTTATTTTTAGTGTACTTTTTAAATTGACTAATAAAAATTGTACACATTTATGCTTTAAAACATGATGCTTTTTCTTTTGTTTTTGGTACCAGGGATTGAACCCAGGGGCGCTTCACCACTGAGCCACATTCCTAGTCCTTTTTATTTTTTATTTTGAGGCAGGGTCTCACTAAGTCACTTAGGGCCTCGCTAAGTTGCTGAGGTTGGCATCGAACTTGTGATTCTCTGCCTCAGCCTCCCAAGCTGCTGTGATTACAGGTATGTGCCACTGTGCCCAGCTACCATGATGTTTTGATAAGGTGTCCATTGCGGAATAGCTAAATCTAGCTAATATTGCAAATAGCTCATTTTCCCAACAATTTGTCAACTATTTCACATTTACCTGTGTATGTGCAATATGCACCTCTCCACACATATTCTACACATATGCCAGTGTCCTAGACACAATGCTTTCCACTGCATCAACAATCCTGAATGGTGCGCACTACTATCTTCACATAAATTCCATGAGGAAAGGACAGAAAGACAGGAGGAAGGATAAAGAAATAAATGAAGAAACATTTCAGGTTGGGGTTGGGGCTCAGGGGTAGAGTGCTTGCCTAGCACATGTGAGGTACCACATAAAAATAAATAAAATAAAGGTATTGTGTTCACCTACAACTAAAAAAAATTTTTTTTAAGAAGAAGAAACATTTCTTAACCTGAACACTCAGATTGATGAAACTTAATAAATGCTGAGCAGGGAAAACAAATATATGCTTATACATTTTCCTGAAAATTCCAAAGTTTAAGTATAAAGAGAAAATCCTACAAGCTTCAGTGAGTAGGAGCAGGGCAGATAATAAATTACCTACATAGGAAGAAGAATCACAATGGAGTCATGCTTCTCAACTCTGACACTAAATTTTAGAATGGTAGAAAGGTCTCTGCATCATTTTGAAGATCAAGCACTTTCAGCCTGTAATGGTAAATCTTTTTTTCAAGTATGAGGTTTCCTTATGGCTGCATAGATACATGGGTGTTTCACTTTGGATTTGGAATGTCCCTCACGGCCCATTTGGTAAAGGCTTGGTCCCCAGCCTGTGGTGTATTGGGAGGTAGTGGGACCTTTAAAAGGAACGGGGGCCTGGTGGGAGGAAATCAGGTCACTGGAGGTGTGGCCCCACTTGGGATTATTGCACCCTGCCTCATCTCTTTCCTGTTGCTCGCTAGCTGCCACGAGTGAGCGTCTTGTTCCACCGCATGCTCCCCACCGTAATATGCCACCACAGGCCCAAAGGCATGGAGTCAAGTGACCACAGATTGGAAACTTTGAAACCAGGAGCCAAAATAAACATTTCCTCCTTTCAAGTTTTTTATTCCAAGTTATTTGTTGCAGTAACGGAAAGCTAACACGTGATAAAAGTGCAAATATGTGATAAGCAAACTCTGAAAAAAGAAGAAGGGAGTGGACTACTGTTTTTAAAGAGCAAATAAAAACAAGTGAAATGTTGGCATGTGTTTGATTTTAGTGTTCTATAATTAGATATTTGTTATACTGCTGCATATTTTTTGTTTGAATATTTCATATTCAGCTATTGACAAATGTAATATGAAGAAATATGAGAAAATGTAATATGAAGCTAGAATTCATACTGATTCTTTATTTTTAAAATAAGAGAGCAGGTAGAAGAGTAGGAAGCATGTTAAAAGTCTGGTCTTATTTGGAGACCACTGTAGATACTGATTACACCTTGAATTTTTAAAAGTATGCTTTCATTAGTATGACATTAAAAAAAAGATATTTGATGTACAACTCAAACTGCTACAGAAAAAGAAAAATAAGAAAAGAAGAACAAAATAGGAAAATGTATCAAAAGGCAGGAAAAAAAAAAGACACAAACATGCAAAATAGCACACATGCACATGCACATGCACATAAAATAGGATGTCAAGAAGTGGCCCAAGCAAGCCCCTAGGTATCATAAATGTGCTGCACTTCATTCCCTTATTAAAGCACAGAGATTCTCAGATTACAGTAAAAGTGCTTGACTTTTGAACAGCTTTTTGTTTACCCTTGAACTTTTTTTACATTTTATTTTTTTATAAACTTTTATTTGTTTTAGTTATATATGGCAGTACTTATACATTTTGATAAATCATATGTAAATGGAGTATAATTTCTCATTTTTCTGATTATACATGTTGCAGGATCATATCAGTCATGCACTCATTTATGTACATGAGGTAATAATGTTCGTTCACTCAATTGTCCTTCCTACCCGCATATCCCTTCCCTCCCTTCTACCTAACCTAAAGAAACCCTATTCATCTCTAGTGCCCCTCGCCCTTATTGTGAATTAGCATCTGCATATCAGAGAAAACATTTGGTCTTTGGTTTTTTGGATTTGGCTTATTTTGCTTAGCACAATATTCTCCAACTGTATTTACCAGCAAATGCCATAATTTAATTCTTCTTTAAAGCTGAGTAATATTCCATTGTATAGATACCATATTTTCTTTATCCATTCGTCTGTTGAAGGGCATCTAGTTTGGTTCCATAGTTTAGCTATTGTGAGTTGAACTGCTATAAACATTGATGTGGCTGCGGTACGATAGTATGCTGATTTTAAGTCCTTTGAGTATAAACCCAGAAGTGGGATAGCTGGGTCAAATGGTGGGAACATTCCAAGTTTTCTGAGAAATCTCCATGCTGCTTTCCATAATGGTGGCACCAATTCACATTCCCATTAGCCAAGTATAAGTGTACCTTTTTCTCCACATCCTTGACAACATTTATTGTTGCTTGGATTCTTGATAATTGCCATTCTGATTGGAGTGAGATGCAATCTTAGGGTAGTTTTGATTTGCATTTCTCTAATTGTTAGAGATGTTGAACAATTTTTCATATATTTGTTGTTCGACTGTATTTCTTCTTCTGTGAAGAGTCTGTTCAGTTCCTTAGCCCATTTATTGACTGATCCCTTTAACTTCTAATTGCTTTTTCTTCTCCATTTCTCTTTCTCTTATATATTATTTCAGCAGAAGAGTGCCAAATATGTACTTCCAAGTTTTGAATTATGAAATTTCTCCATAATGGTATTTCTTGAAGTTCTCTGATCACCAATAGAATCAATTATTTCTAAGCTGGCCACTCAGTTTCTTTAGGAATTGCTCCTCTTTGCCTATCTAGGTGGAATGTTGTTTCTTGCAACCTCTATCTTTCTCTTTTTTGAGGGGAAGCGGTTCCCTCATTTCCCAGAGTATCCATGAGCATCCTGTCTAGAAGGTTGACATAAGCTCAAAGCCATCTTCTCTCAGAACACTGTCTTCCAGCATTTAGTACTGATGGCAAGTTGGACAGCCTGGGTTCCTTTTGTGTAAAGGCCTTGCATAATATAGCCCTCTTTTACTCTCCAATCTTCATCTTAATCTCCTGCTTTCTGGATATACTAGCTTTTTGGTTCCTTTTAGTTTGTTACAGTTCCTCCAGCATAAGCCATTGTATGGGTTTTTCCTCTCTTCCTGGAGTGTCACCTCCCCACCACTAATCTAATTCCTGCTCACACTTTCCTTGTTGGTAATTCTGGGATACCTTTCCCAATCAAGTCAAAAACTGCCTCCCTATGTGCCATCAGACTAAATAATGCTCCATAACAGAAGTTATCACTGCTGACCTTTATTTTTATTTATGATATGATTACTGATGACCACTTTTCTCCCTCATCAGACTTTTTGCTCACCACTTTGTCTACAGTGCCTAAGAAATTTTTTGGAATACAGTTAAGCTTTTTATAAATATTCGTTGAAAGAATTTTTTAAAAAAGCAAAAGGAAAAATAAAAGCACACATTTGGCCAGCTAACTATCTAGGTCATTAATACATTTTTTAATCCCTCCCTCATACTTGAAACCCTTATTTTTTTTTTTTTCCTTTTATTTTGGGAGATCACCAATGTCACTAGGATATATCTATTTTGTTGTATTATCATTATTCAAAATTCTTTCTTGGCCCTTGATGGGAAATTTTAAGTAAAGTCTCATGTTCTTTAAATTAAAGAACTCTTCCCTATTTTTTTGGGCAATTTTTTCTTCTTTCTTTTTATTTCCTTTGGGACTTCTTACATGGATATTGTATATTTTAGAACATGTATTGAAAATTTGATCCTTAAAGTCTCTTAATTTTTCATTTGGATTTTCAACTCTTTGGTTTTAACTTGGTATTCTGGGAGCAATCTTGGGCCTGTTTTATATATAAAATGTTTGATCTGTAACCATTTGGTTTTTAATCCATTTTGCTATTGGGGAATGCTTTTTGTCTATATATTAGTGATGGGTAAATAAAGGCAAATAATCAGATTTCCTGATTTTCAGGAACATTTTCTTATTCTCTAAGTGGTGGTTTAATACAGAAATGCATCCTAATTTTGTCAGTACGACACCTTGCTGAATCTGTGAAGTCATTAGTTAGAACTTGTTTGAATTTATTTTGTGGTTCCTAAACTATCATTCTTTCCCTGTAAGATGCTGTTTTATTTTCAAATGTACTGGAGGCCTCCACGCTTCAGGGACTATCTGTCCATTTTTCAGAAAATTTTTCTAAACAGGAAAATCCCCTTAATTTGGAAAGACAGCATAATAAATTGCCATCAAAGCCAGTTTTTCCTATATCTAAAACATTCAGTGATGCCATCTAAGTAGGCAAATGTCCTGTTAGACAATCATACCCTCTGAAAGTCTTATGTATAAATAGAGAAACCAGTGTCATGAAAATGCGGGTTGGGGAGATAGCTCATTTGGTAGAATGCTTGCCTTGCAAGCACAAGGCCCTGGGTTCTAACCCCAGCACCGCAAAAAACAAAACAAAAAAAAACCAAAAAACAACAACAACAACAAAAAATAATCAGCAGCAGCATGACCATCTAATTAGCTCCAACAGGCACCAAATTGTACATTCATTCAAGCACAAACACACCACTTCCAGTAGTAGCTAACTCTCAGTAGTAGAATGTGACCCCCAGGTCTCTATAAACATACAAAACAGGAAATGTTTTAATTTGCTTTCAATAAAACCAATATGTACAGCAGTCCAAACCAAGCTAAGATGGGTTGCTGACTCTCCCCTTCTTCCCTGTACATATCCTCTGATTTCTACTCAGCTGTCTTGAGGTAAAAGAGTTGAGGTTAATACTGACTCACCTGAATAATATAACCCATGAAAAATAAAAAAGTAATGCTACTCCAAGGCCTGCCAAAGGATTTTCTTGTAAGCCCTTCCTATTTTCAAATGACAGATATATTTTAAACTTGTAAAACCATATATATAATATAATGACATGACATATATATCTATAGAATGTATATATATGTACATATACCCACACATAAATTCACTGTACACATAACATGCATGCATAAATGTACAATGGAAACAATCCCCTTGTTTCAGTATTTTAAAAAACATGATGAGATTTTTCTTTCACATGCACTTGGTATGAGACCCAACTCAAAAAGATGATACTATATATATTCTTTGTATACAAAATAATTCACCATTCTCAAAATAGTTAAATCTATTTTGATTCCCAAATTTAGTGAAAGACTACTACTTTTTTAAAAAGCAAATTCTCCTTTGCCCTCATTTTAAAAATAATAAATCTTACGTCTCACAGAAAATCAATTGTGTCAACTCCAGACCAACAACATCTAACTTAGAAAATGATACTAAACTTATTGCATGACTGTGGTCCAGCTGTTACCAAGGTGATTTGCATAATATTTATTCCTTTAAAGGATAAATGAAATTCCCCCTAGAATCTTTCCCTAGCAAAAGTTCAACATTAATAGGAAGTTTATAATTGGTTTTGCAACATATTTAATTTTTCAGCTGTAAATTAAGATTCTTTCAAAATGACATAAGTATAAACAAGTACTGAAATCTGACTGAACATGCTCATTGAATGTAGAGGATGACAAAATCCTGTGGATTTTATTCTTCACAATTCATTGGCATGGATCAACAAGATATGTATTACTCAGAAGACAAACGTTAAGGATGAAGAAATGTAATGGAAATTTTACTTGCACTTCGTTTTCTTACTATCAAAATGGTAAAAACAAATCCTCTAAACCAAAAACAAATTCAGAAAATTCTGTGAAATATTTTTGCAACCTAAATACATTTAGTATATATAGTTTTCCTGATGTTCAAAAGACATGAAAAGAACAATGACAGAAATTGTAAATGTGATCTTTGTTTTTGAAATCAGTTATGTCTCCTATGGTTGCCAAATGTCCTGGACTGAGCTTCACAAAGTTCAGATTCTTGGCCAGCAGGAGGGAGGTGCAGTTGGTTCAGCTATAATATGATAGCTGTCTGCCTACAATATCTCCCATTATCAGAAACTTTTTATGAAATAGTTTTTAAAGGGAACCTTAAGAAAGGTTATAAAAATAATTATTCAATTGAGAAGTGGATTTTTATGCTAGAGAATTTCAGATCCACAGTCATAAACAGTTTTTTCCATGAATTTCAGTGATTTTAACTACAACTGTGGATTCAAACATTGGTGGATCAAAACTAACAAAAACACGTCTAAATATATAAACAAATTATTAGGAGCACATAAATCCTAAGCAAAAGTCAATTCATCTATCTAAAGCCATCAAAATAGATAGCAACAATTTCTGGGAATTTATCCTATAGATGTATTCACACATGCAACTGTGTGAATGTGCAAAGAAGTCTTTAAAATATTGTTTATTCAAAAAAATCAGAAATGACTTAGACAACCATAAAGAAGTAAAATAAACTACACTGAACCCATAAAGTAGAATCATACTCAACTACTAAAGGTTAAGATATTTTGTCTTTTCTGATACCAAATGATCCACAAGATAGATAATTAAGTAAAAAAAAAATTGATGTATTTACAAAAAGTATAGTTAAGCTACTAATTATGCTTTGACAAGAGCAACAATAACAAAAAAGTATGCACACACAGATGTCCTTTTATAAGCCCCGATTGAGGGTATTAGTCAATTCATTTTAGAAATGTTTTGAACAAGAAATCATAAAAATGATACATGAAACATGTCATTTGGCTTAACAAATAAATTCGTATTCATCTGCCAACCCTTTGATGGAGAGCCAAGGCTTTTTATTTGAACATGGGTCTCTTGCCTGAGGTTCTGTGTCATCTTCTAAGCAAAAGTCCCACCAGTTAAGCATCACATACCACTTCCACTTTGCCTTCTTCAACACGGAGTCAGCACTTAAAATTTTTGTAAAGCAATTTGAGTGCAAAAGCCTTGTTGAATTTTTTATGGTTTCTCTAAACTCTAGTAGCTCTTTTCTCCAGCTATTTTAAAGCAACTTTTTTTGTAACTTGAATATTAATAAAGCATTCACAGAAATAACATTTTCTGTTTTGAACTCATTTGTGCTAGATAATACAATACTTAACAGGTTATATAATTATGATAAGCTGATATAAACGGTTTTAGGAGCAATTGATTCTTGGTAACTGTCAGGAGCTGGATTACTGGCCTTAAGGCTATATTGGGCTAAACTTTCATTTTTTAAAATTCATCCAAATATATGAGAGTCTAATATACGTCACGTATTGTTCTAGGTACGAGGGATACAGCAATGAATCAGAGAAAAAAAAATCTCTGCTTTCATGAATTTATGTTCAGGGAGAGATGAGAAAGACAACTAACAAAATAAGTATAATGCCTTTTAGAGGGAAGATTCATGTAGAAATTATAAGAAAGCAGGGGCAGATATAAAGGGAGTAGTTGGAGGTGCGAGAAGAAATTCACTCAAGATGATGGTGGCTTTGAACACAGGGAAGTGGAATCACTAAATGTATTCTGACAGTAGATCTAATTTGACTTTCTAATTGGACTTTGGGGAGAAGAAAAGTCTAGGGTACCTGAGAACAATTGGGAAATGCATTTAGTGGCAAGGTCCCTGATGACAGTTCAACGGAGCTTTGAGAATAGAAGCCTGATGGGAGCAGGTTCAGGAGAAAATGGGGAAGAAAGGAGATGCAGCACATAAAGATAAATTTGAAGCAGTTTTATTATGAAGGGAAGAGAAAAATGGCTGTGGGCATGAATCTCTGTGTTTTACAAAGCTATGCCTAACACATCAAGTTGATGAAGAGAAAGTAAAAAAATAAGCGTATACTCAGTGTGTGAATACACACATGCCCTCATGCACCTGCATGTTCTCATATATGTAGAGAATATGTCTGGAATGCTATATCATAAATTGGTTACTGCCATGGTTGAGGACTGAAGTGAGAGCAATGACTTGAAATACACTTCTATTAGAATTTTTAACCACTTTAAAATTGACTGTAAATTGTAATCAAGATCACAAATGCCAACATTAAATTTAACAGCAGTTTAGGTTCCTTTTCTGCACAAATTGCGTATTTTGATAAAGAAATAATCAATAGCAATTCTAGTAATAAAAATCACATACGCCAATTAAGTGTGCAAGACCATAATATTGGCATCTGAAGAAACTGAGAGAAATTTCTTTTAATTATGATCAAAGAAATCAATACTTTTTAACAGTAGTTAAAGCCAAAGGATGAATGATATCGCTAATAAGTGGAGGTTGACACATAATGGGGGGGAGGGAAGGGTTAGTGTTAGGGTTAGAGTTAGGGTTAGGGAGGGGGGCAAGTATGGAGGAAGGAAGTACTGTATAGAGGGTAAAGAGGGGTGGGAGAGGTGGGGGGAAGGGAAAAAATAACAGAATGAATCAAACAACGTTACTCTATGTAAATTTATGATTACACAAATGGTATGCCTTTACACCATGTACAAACAGAGAAACAACATGTATCCCATTTGTTTACAATAAAAAATAAATAAATAAATAAATAAATAAATAAAAAAAGGAAGGTGAAATAACCATAGATGATTGAGGAATTCACTCAGACTGATGGAAGTTACATGAAATTATTTTCCAATACATTTTAAAAAATCACTAAAACTGATGCTTTTATAAGGAAATAGAAACTATAAAATTGAGGTAGTAGCTTGAAAATCTGAATATACCCACAAAACAAAAAATGGGAAATATAATTTTTAACAGATTTCCTTCACTGTCTTAAAACTCAGATGAATTTATGGATAAATTTTAGCAAAACCATTAAGGAACATATCAATGTATATGGAATTTTCATTGTTCCCAAGCATTAGCATTTTCTTAAAGTTTCTAATACAATCTAAGAGACCAAAACTATAAGCAAATGGACAAAACCCCCTTCACAAAATTACAGATTAATTTTTCTGTAAATTTTGGAAGCAGGATTAGCTTATGGGATAGAAAAATTGTTTGTGTGTGTGTGTGTTGCTGTTCCATGAATTTCAGGGTATCTAGCACCCTGCCATTACCCCACTGAAAGCTAACAGACACCCACTTCTAGCTTTTACCCTGCAAATCACTGTGGCCAGCAAAAACATGTCCTCAGATTCCTAAATGCCCCTGGAGGGCAGAAAGGGAAGTCCACCCCTTTCTTGGGAACTACTCTACAGACTAGTTAAACTCATGGGGGAAAAAAAATCTGTATCTCTCTGAGTCCAATAGTATAGTAACAATACTAGAATACAACCAGTGTTTTAACACCAGATCTTTTCATGTAATTTGCTATGTCCTTAAGTTAAAAGGAATAAATTATTAACACTAATAAGTTACATGGTAAAACTAATCATTTATTCACATAAAAGGAAGAAATATCACCATGAATCAAATATTAATTAGAACATTTAGTAATCTGAAAACATGGGGAAACTAAATTTATTGGAATAATAAATTAGAAATGAGAAATCTTCTTAGTTAACAGTGATGTACCATGAGTATTTTATTATCATCATGAATAAGAAAAGAACATCAGTTTTCACTGATACTCTAGTCAATAAATTAAGCCAAAAATCAGAGATGAAATATGCAAAAAAGTATTTTTAGATTTTCTAGTTGTTACTAGAAAGGTTAAATACCTGGTAGCCACCCAATTATTGGAAAATTATTTTAATTCAGTAAGACAGGAACATATAAAGTATATATAAATTGAAATACAAAACTAAACAACTTTCTTAAAAATTGAGGTTCCATATGTAGGATGATAATGATATAGCAAAATATATTATTCTTCCATAAAGAAAATTACATTAAGTTTTAAGGAATAACCAAATGAAAAGAGTTATGTGCCATATTCGTGGATGAGAAGACTCAATATTTTTAAAGTAAAAAATTACTTCATTATAAATTTGTACATTAAATGTGTAGGTGGGAGTGAGTTAATGAAAAAGATTTGCCTTACATTAAAACATATCGTCAAACCACAGTTTTAAATTAGTTTGGTATTAACAGAAGGATAAGTGAAGAGATCAGGTGGATACCTGGAGCCTAGAAATGGATCCCCACATTTAACAAAATCTAATATCTACATTTTTAAAGTAGAGAAAAGCTCTATTGTTCTATAAATTATCTTGGAATAATTTCTCTTTGGTGGAGATGGGGAAAGCGAAGTTAGAGTTCCATTATAAATCAATAAAATAAATAATCTAATCAAAAAGCAAAGGATCTGAATAAGTATTTCTCAAAGGAAAACATGAATAACTTTTTCTTTAAAATAAAAAAATTTAATTTGTTCTAATTAGTTATACATGACAGTAGAATGTATTTTGACACTTCATACATAAATGGAGTATAAATTCTCATTCTTACGATTGTACATGAATGGATAATTCCAAGCACATAAAAGGATGCTCAATTTCTTTAGTTCTCAGGGAAATGCAAATTAAAACCACAATGAGATATCATTACACACTCACTAGAATGGCTAAAATTACAGTGAGCCCAGCAAGCAGTGGTTAGGATATATCGGACCTGGGGCTCTCATCACTGCACGTGAGAACACCACATGATAAGAGTACTGTGACCATTTCAAAGGACTTGAAAACACTTTGACCTTTTCTTAAAAAGTTAAACATTCTTAAACCACAAAATTTAGTCAGTCCAGTCCTAAATATTTATCCAAGAGAAAAGAAAGGTATAAAAAATGGACAAAACAAAATCCCCTCCACAAAGTATAGATTAGTTCTTTTCAAAGGGAGCAGGATTGGCTTCAGGGATAGACAGTTGTGCCTGTGGTCGCTCCATGAATGGACGGACATGTTGACACAGACACGTGTCTGAATGTTCACAGTAGTTTTACTGAAACAACCCAAAAGTTTATCAACAGATGAATAGATTAATATATAGTATTTCTAGAAAATGGAATATTTGGCAATAAAAACAATCAATATGCAAAAACATGGTTGATCTTGAAATAATTATGCTGCATTAAAATTCTATATTAGTATGGGTCCAGTTACATAAGATTTTAGAAACTATGAACTAATTTAAAGTGACAAAAAGCAGATCACTTGTTGACTGGGGCAGGAATTCATGTGATGGAAATCACCCAGTCACTGCAGACTGTCTTCTTGGTCCTTTTTTTTTTTTTTTTGGTGAGCTCTTATACTTCAGGGTCTGCTCCCCTAAAGTCTTAATTTTAGACTATCTCATTTGCAAAAGAACTTGAGGTAAGAACAAGTTAATAAGCAGTTTGAAAGGTCTTTTATTTTACTGTACCTCAGGCAGAGGGGAACAAAGAGGAGAGGGCTACCGCAGCCCGCTAGGCCACTCCAGCATCCTACCTAGGTCCATTTCCTTCATTTGCCATTAGCTCCCAGATGTTAGTAAATCATTTGCTTCTAGTTCAGACTGGAGGGAGAAATGGACTTTCTACTTTAACTCAAGTATATACTGCCAATGAACAGTTTCAAGTCTAATTTGTAATTAGTCTCTTCATCATGAACAGTGTTAAACTCTGCAGATACTTGGTAGGGCCCTCATTGTTTTTCAGAACCGTCACTGATAATTTACTTTCAATCAATTTTTATTTCTCAGATACTCCTATTTCTTTAAGTCTCTTGAGGCCTTTCCATTTTTTAACTATGCTAAGTTTAGAAGTGTAATTATATCTTAAATGCATTTTTATATTATATCTTTAATAGTGTCTAGTTGGATTTATTAGGGGCACTTAAAAGGCATCTCAGAATGTGAAATTTAATTGTTTAGTCTGATTACTCAATTACAACTTATTTTGTACTCTCATCCAAAACCTTCATCACCAATTTCCCTGTATTTTTTAGATTTTTGCTCATATGTGCTCAGGGCTGGGTGTCTTAAGTAACAGGATATTTATTGACAAAGTTAGCTGAATCAATTACAGTTCCAAAATTTTTTAAAAAAATTCTTTCTTCAATATGCTCCCATAAACTGCTCTTTGCAGTAAAAGCCTCTATATGCTCAAGCATTCCTAAAAGAGAAGAGGGATAATGATTAAATAAATCCAGATGGCATTTACACTTAGGGTTTCTTTTCCTTTTAGAGTCTGATGTGTAAGATTCAACTAACTGTTCTCAAAAGCCATTTTCCCTAGCTTGGGAAGTTAAGCCAGTGGGGCTGACAAGAGGCAATTGGGAGGAAGGCAGAAGGGGAAGTGGTGGCCCGAGGATGGGGGACCTGCTGACTCACTTTCCCACAGCAGCAAGAGTGGCAAACCGAAACCATGGTATTCATTTAACTCTTCTTCCTCAGTCGTAAAGACACAGGACTTCCACTGGTGGAAGTCCATGATGGCAGCACAATTACAGAGATAGTGAAAAGAGGAGGTGGCGGGGAGGGAAGGAGAGAGAGGAAGATTATGTTTTAATTCTGTTCATAGACAATGATCAGGGATAGAAACACAAGGACCTCAGAATCATTTCTGCTGAAACAAAGCCACTAACTAAATGTATTTGCTTCTATTATGGACACTTAAAGGTTCCCAGTCCCTAAAATAAGTCCCAGAGTAAGACTTACAGTCCATAGACTACTTTCTCCCTGTTCATCCCAGCTAAGTATAAATACAAATCCCAGAAAAAAACACAAGGCAACCAAAGAGAACTCTGAGAGGTTGAAAGAGGAAGGTGAACTGGAACCACTAGACTAGAGGAACACCACAATGACAAGGTGTAACCACAAAAGACCACCCAGGACCAGTGTTTCCAGATCCCCAACCTAGCAGGCAACTCAGGTAGGCTCAGCTCAAACAGGAGTTCAGCAGAACTAGCAAGAGTGATGGATCATTAGCCTTGCTGACTGTAAAGTAACCAGGGAAAGCACTCTCCCTACTTAAGAGGGCCTGATTTTTCTCCCAGTGAGACATAGCAGGTGCCTGAAACCCCAGGAAAGGGATCCTGCCATAGCAAAAGGTTCTGGGAAGTGCTATCCTTGAGGGTGGGGACCAGCTCAACAAATGCCTGATAATCCATTTGTTTTCCCTTTCCCCCACTAGAGGTGTCAGGAAGCCCTTCCCAAGGAATCTGCTCACCCCCACCCCGGGTTGCACCAACAGAGACCAATAGGAGCCCTAGAAGCCCCATATACATCAAGTAGATCAAAACAGCACCACAGTCTCTGAAAACAATTATCCCTGGAAGCACAGCCCACAAAATTAGGTGAGATCCAGTGTACTAAGCTTGAGATGACTACTAAAAGGAAAGATATAAACAGAGCTCTGAGTCTCCTAAAATGATAGCCAAATGTCCAGGTTACAATGAAAAATCACCCATTATACCAAAACCCAGGAAAACCACACCTTGACTGAGAAATGACAACCAGCTTACACTAATACTGAGATTAAACCAGATAAAGGAATTTTTAACAAGATTTTAAAGTGGCTATCATAAAAACACCTTGGCATATAGCAAAATCTTCAGAAATAAGTAAAATGACAAATCTCAGCAAATACTTAGAAGTTATATTTAAAAAAGAATCAAGTAAAAATTATAAAACAAAGAACTTCAATAGTAAAAGTGACTTTAGTGAGTTTGATAAACAAATGAATTGATGATGACAGAAAGCTTGTCAACCTGAAGACAAGAGAATTTTTAGAATTTACTCAATCTGACCAATTTACCAATCTGAGAAAAAGCAGACTGAAACCAAATGAGACATAGAGCCTTAGTATTTGGGGCACAATAACAAAAGTAGACAGATTTATATCATCATTGTCCCAGAAAGAAAGGAAAAAGAGAGTAAGTAGGTTTGAAAAAGTATTAGAAGAAATGACTTAAAATTTTCCAAATATGGAAAAAAAAAATACAAGTCTACAAATTCAAGAACCTGTATGAAATCCCAAATGGACTAGTTGCCCCCTCCCCAAATTAATACCAGGACATTACACAATTAATGTTTTGAAAATTGAAGTGGAAAAAATTCTTGAAAGCATCCAGAGAGAAGCAATAAATTACTCATGGGGAAACACTAATTCAAATAAAAACAAAGTTGTCATCTGAAATCTTGGAAGCAAGAAGGAAACAGCACATTTTCCAAGAGCTGAAAACAAAGAATCGTCATTCTCATTTCTATATCTAGTAAAACTATCCTCCAGGAATGAATGGAAAATAAAGACATTCTCGGATGAAGGAAAGCTAAAATAATTTCTTGCTAGTAGTCCTACTTTTAAAGAATAACTAAAAAACAATGTTTTCCAAACAGAAAGGAAATAATAGAAGAAATCTTGGAGCATCAGAGAAGAAGGACAAAAGGAACAGAAACTGAGCTACGCCTAATAGACATATATTGGTATCAATAGACTGTGATAAATCACACATACATGATATTATGAGAGCAACCCCCAAAAAAACTGTACAAAAAGATACAATAAAAATCACTATAAATAAATCAAAACACAATCTTAAAAGCTCTGAATATCTATTTAGGGTTCTGTACATTACATGACTAAATGTACAACCAAAAGTTGTTCAGGGCAGAGTCCAGAACCAGAAGAATCTCTCTGACTTTAACTAGGGCCACAGGCATCACTTTCTGGATTGCAACTTCATCATCTCTGAAGTAGGAATGGTTGGAGAGGTGGGTGTAAATGACAACCTGGGCCATTTTCCAATGCTAGTTTGATAATTATGGATCTCTAGTCTTGCCATCCATCTTTGTGATTCAGATGTGTCTAAAAGCGCACTGCAAGCTATTTTTAAAAGTCCACAATCCAAAAAAGATATTGCATAGCACACTCAAGGATTCCAAAGTAGAAAGGAAAGAGAGAGAGGAGGGAGACACTTCAAATGTATTATAGACTCACTGGGCATGGGCCACTTATGCCTGAAGGTATTATTCATTTTTTCTATCACTGGTAGGAAGAGGATGTACACAAGACAGAGTCGACTATTTACTGCTGTTCACTTAGCATCACCTTAAATCAACCTGCATTACATCTCTGAAACTAAAGGAAAGACATGAAAATTGACAGATATAATTAATTATGGTATGCCAACTCAACACACATTCTCTCTTCCCTCAACTTTACCATGCTACCCTAAGTCAAGTCTGCAAGGGCATCCAAAAACAATTTACCTTTGCAAAGTGGTAGGTCATATACTGATGGTTTGGCACACAGGACAAAGAAATGCATTGAAAATGAAAATACACCTCCATAATTTTTATAAATAATATGAACACCAAGAAGACAAAAAGTCACCCATGCTATTTTCAGTAATGAGTAGGGATTAAAATGACTCTATGCATTTACTTTGATCTCTATGTTCTTTAGCAAGAAGGAACCATTTCTCCTAGACAGAAGCAGATGGAATCACTTAGGAATCAGTCCAGCATAGTGGTTAAAAGATTGGGTTTGATGTCAAGTGCACCTGAGTGAAAACCCTCCAGTTTGTTGTGTACTTGCTGGCTGAGTTTCCTGACTTACTATTCTGGACCCTCAGTTTCTTCTTTTGTAAAAAGGATATGGCAATACCTACTTTGCAGGATTGCCATAAGAACCAAATAAAGTTATAGACCTCAAGTAGTTGGTATCTGATAAGCATTCTGTAGTAACTATTATAATCCAGGGATGTGCTTTTCGTCAGAAACTTTGTTATCAGAAATAGCTATAGTTGTGGACACAAAGCATTTAAGAAGTTAGGTTAGTGAGGGTCACAGCATGAAAATTCCTCAAAGTTCTGAGGATAAGACAGATACTTCTGAAGACAAAATCTTCCCATACTTGTGTTTGGGGCTCTAAGATCAATCCCAGGACTATCCGGCTGAGCCATTCTCTGCCTTCGGTCTTGGAAGAACATCAGTCCTCCCATCCTCTGTGTAACATGCTCCTTAAAGCAGTTTAAGAGTCCACTTCTCTATTTGTATTCTATAACTGAAACATGGCAATTTTCTTTAAAAAAACTTATTGCAAGCCATGCATTTTTCCTTTAGAGAAAACTTCTGATTAAAGACATATAATTATTAGAATCATTAAGACTATTATTTCCATAATTTTAAACTGAGCCAGAAATGCAAACTTATCAGTTCCTTTTTAACATCAACCCATTGTGGACACCTCAAAAATTATCTAATTAAAGTACACATTCCAATCATTCTGTGGTTGAGTTTTTTTCATATTTAAGTATTTTTCTTGGGTTTGACTTTCACATTCAGGAAAATAAAGTGCTTCCACAGCAACAAAACTATTGGAGTTGATAACTAGCTATCAAAGTACTTTAAAAACACTTTTCTTCTAGCCCTCTTCCAGGACAAAGTAAAAAATGCATTTTTATATAAGATAGATAAATATATTCAGCAAATAAAACAAGTAACAAATATATGAAATATATGAATTATATATTACATGTAAGACCAAAGTTTCTGTAGTGGTAATTTAAAGGTCAACTTAAGGATAAAGAACATTCTTAAAACTTATGATACAAAGAAATACTTCACTGAGGCAAAAAAAAAAAAAAAAGAACTTTTTTTTAAAAACACACACACAGATAATAAGCTATTATTAGAGATTCTTAACCTGTTCCTTTAGGTATTATTAGTGTATGTGTATAGCCTATTATTAGTGATTCTTAACCTATTCTTTTAGGTTTTTATTCGTGTGTGTGTGTGTGTGTGTGTGTGTGTTTTAAAAATAAGAACTGAAATAAATCAAAATTTAAAATATTCTTTGAATAGCAAGCCATTCTTTCACTCTCTGTATTTCTTCTTGTTCTGCTTTAAAATGTGTTTAAAATAAAACATATTTTAGTAACTGCATTGAATAGAATGGATAGTCTCTCAGAGAGGGAGTCACTGGGTAGAGTGGTTAACTAGATACTGTGAAGTGCCTTTCCCTCTGTTAGGAAAACTCCCTAACAGTCTTTGGAACCTCAAAGGGACAGCTCCTAAAGTTGCTGGAAAGCCCATAGCCTAGCAAGAACCATGCTGGAGTGATGGGCAGGTGTGTCCAAAAAGTTCAGGGCAATTTTTAGTTTCCATTTCCAAACGGATAAGAGAACTACTGACCACACACGAGGTGGTAAAAACTTGTGTATTCCCAACACCTTCCTGTACCTTCCCCATTTCCCTATGACCTTCTGTTGAGACTGGAATTAAACAAGGGCTGGGTTTGGTTTGGTGTGAAGGAGCAGTCATAAAGCAGAAAGGTTAGGGAGACTATGTCCATCTAAAGAAGACCTAACAGGGAGAACCCCTGATTAATGGAGAATGGGGGGAGATAGATGAAAAGGCTGTGAAGTTGTGGGGAGGGGAGCCCAAGAGCAATGTAGCAACAAAGGCATAAATCATTGCTCCCAAATACGGAATAAAAGAAAATGGAAAGAAAAACACAACTTCTTTCCAAACACATCCTTACTCTTGACCACCCAGAAAGCCAGGTCTCTTTGCTATGACCCTTTCCATTACAAAGATGACTAGAACCTCACATCACAGAGCATTGGGGCTTGTGAATTTGAACATTGCTAGGATTCTCCAACTCTTGAAGGCAATTCTGACTTCTTTATGCATGCAGATATCTAGTCCTGGACCCAGAAATAGAACATAAAACTTTGAAAAACTCTAATCTTTTAAAGATATTTTTAAAAAGATTTACTAAGAGCAAAGGGCAAATGCATTTTTGCTGACCATGGAGTTCTCATATTATTTCCTCTTTTGAAAAGGAGAAGAGGGAAACTTGAGCAAGCTTCTCCTCTTACAATAAAACCCATCTTTAAACTTTCATCATTCAGAGACCATTGAAATTTTATTAATGGAGCTAGTGTTTGGATATTCTGGCTCTTGTCAATTTTAGAAGCTAGCTTAATCTAAATTTGAATCAAATATTAAAAATAGTCATAAGTCTCTAACTGAAGACAATATTTCAACATCAGTTTTTTTTTTTCCTATTACTCCTACTATGTATATTGAGAAAGTTCTTTCTTCTTCACTCTCAGGTAAGAAGGGTCCCTCCCAGTTCAAAGGATGCTAACCTTGCCTCTCTTGGGATTGTTCCAGTTGGTGAAAGGGCTGACCTCTGCTGGGCTGAGCAACTGGTCAACCAGGTAAGGGCAGATACTCAGCCTCAGGAAGTTCTGGTACAGGAAGGAGACCGACCGACAGGAGTAGGGACTCCGTGGCAGTCATGTTTCATTTATTCTTCAGCACAGCATCTAAGTAGGCTCATCTGTGCTGTTTCCTAGATGAGAAACCTAAAAAGGAAATTAATCCACTTGTCAAGCTACTATTCAAACTGAAGGTCTGTGATCAAATCTAGGTATTTCCATTATACTCTTTGACCTAGAAATTCATCTGACATATAATAGGTGCCCTCTATGTATCTGTGTATCCATCTTTATAGTGACCTATGCATGTATGTATGTATCTATCTATCTATCTATCTATCTATCTTTATGAAACTTAAGTGTTGAACTCTGACTCTGAAGGTATTTTTGTACCAGGACCACAATACATGGAAAAACCAGACTTTTAGAGCAGCTGATAGATTAAGTATATTTTTTTGTTCCCCTACCTTAATCTTGTACTGCCTAGGTTACCTAGTTGAATTTCAACCCCACTCTAATCTTGTCTATTTTTGAGGACCAGATAGATGCCTGCAGGCTGGAAGTTACTCTTCAGGTGAGCTAGCTGAAACTGACTATCTCTAAGATGGCTACCAGAGAGACCAGCAGAGACCCTCTGACTTCATTATAATCTCATGTGTATGATAAATGACACACAGCTCAGTGTGATGACAACTGAGAGTTGCTATGACAATGACAGGAAAAAACTGTGATTGAGGCAAAAGGAGGCAACATTCAAATTCTCCCAAATTTTCACCCATGCCCAGGAAAGATAAATATTCTCCTTTATTAGTTGATTCCACCTCATTTTTTTACCCTCTATCTATAACCTCCTGACCCCCAATGGGTTGAGAAGTTGATTTGTGAATTTTATCTCCCTCTTCTATTCTTGGCCAAGAATAAAAGCTTTGCTGCTCAATCAGTTCTCAGTCTTGTGACTGGTTCCACAATTCCAAGTGAAAAAGGTCTCAGTTTGGGATCACAAATTGGTAAGTTTCCAAAGGTAGTATCGCGTGAACACACACACACACACACACACATTTGATTCTAAAAGTCTGAGTCAAACTTCTGCAAAAATATTGATGAAAGGTATTACATATATATTAAGCTCTATTTTAATAAATATATGAATTTTTAGTTTGAGCTATTACAAAACTGTGTAATAATCATCATAGACCAGCAGATAAAACACATAATGTGCCCAAGGAACAATAAGCCCATTTTGAATGGAACAAAGTAAGAGAAATGGAATTATGGGAAATAAGACTGAAGGACAGGCTGCAATGATTTTGAAAGGGTGAGAATATCAGCTCTCCTTCTTAGACAGTATGGATTCATTTAAATTGCTGATTAGGAAAATGGAAGTGAATATTTTGCAGGATGCAGAAGAAGGATGAGATATGGAAAAAGAAGAGAATAGCTAAGACTGGATATAGGCTTGTTCCTCCATGATAAGGTTGATTGTTATTAGACTGTATTAACAACCACCTCCGGGCTGAGGTTGTGGATCAGCGGTGGAGTGCTTGCCTAGCACATGTGAGGCATTGGTTTCGATTCTCAGCCCCACATAAAAAAATAAATAAAGATATCAGGCCCATCTACAACTAAAAATATTAAAAAAAAAAAAAAAGTCACCTCCACGCTTGAGAAATCCCATGCTCTTGGTTCTTTCCCAGTAGGGTTGACACCCCATAAAAGGCACCTCTTCCCAGGAGAAAGCAAGCTCTATACCTGAGAACCTACAAACTCCCAGGCCTGGCTTGATCCTAACCATGTTCCCCAGTGCCTTCTTATATAGCTGCCTCCCGAACTTTTAAACTATTTGGCACTGTGAACATAAATATCTATAACAAATGTATTCTACAAACTTCTAGGTCGATCCTGGTTATGTGAATGATTCATAACTGTTTCCTTCTTTCCCAGAGCGGCAGTCTTATCAAAAGAAGCGGAACGCTGATCCATGGAAGATGCCTAGTAAGGTATGCACAGAGAAGACCTCTTTATCTCTACTTCCTTTCTTCATTACAACTCAGGGAAAAAAAGTCTATTTTCTTTTGCTTTCTGAGATGGTCCTTCTGGGTTTCACTTCTCCACCTTAAAAACCAAATATTTTAGTTCTCAGGCTAATTCCATTCTCAAAAGTGGAATCTATCCTTAGTTCTAACCACTAGATTTGCATAGGAGCTTGAGGAAAATAGATTCTACAGGTTGAAAATTCAAAACAAAAAGAATTCAGTGATCAGAAGGATGCTAAGGGTCCCTTCATGCAAGCTACATTGGCTTGCAATACGGGGCCATTTGTTTAAGATGTGGACATTGTCCTCAAGGACTGTTTTTAAACTCCTTATATAATTGTACTATTAGCCTGTATTATGGTTTTGTTGTTTATCTTTACCTTCTTTCCTTTTAAAAACATTGCTACTTTGTACTCATGAGAGTAATAAGTATCCACTGTAGAACATTTGAAAAATAAAATATACAACAAAAAGTTATTCAAAATTCCAGTCTTGAAATCCAATCTATGAGTATCTCATATAAAGTGAGAACATATATGTACATACATATACATACATATATATGTATATGCACATATATATACATTCACACACAGCATTGTACACTTTTCTTAAAGTAAGTTCCTAGAAGCACAAAGATATAAAAGGATATGAACACTTTAAAGTCTTTAGATGTATATTTTAACTTAGTTTTCCATACTTAATATCATTAATAATGAAACCATAACTCATTTCCTTGAGAAAGAAGAGAAATTGAACAATTTGCCTTCTTTTACCACTTACTGTTTGTCAATATAATAGTTTAAAATTATCAATTTTAAAATCGTGCAAACATGAATAACCAAAATTAAGCAAAGGGGTGAGTATAGATTAACAGAACCCTCTGATCAAATGTTAGATTTTAAATTTAAAGGATAAAGGGAACTGTGTTGAGTGTGATGCCAATTTTATACCACTCCTAAAGATTACTATATGTGTGTGTAAGTATATAAACACACGGTCAGCATCTACTGAGGCCTTGCTGTACACCTCATGATGCGCTAAAGTCACTGAAATACTCTTCCTGCAGTCTTTAAAAGAATCTGATGAGACAGGTGTTCCTATTATCTGTTTTACAAATGAAAAGAATTGAGGTCACTTTTTAATTCTTGTTTCAGTGTTTCTATACAGTGTAAAACACTGACACAGGTTGTGACTTATTTTTATAACTAGGAATGAGTTAATAATGAATAAATACCACATGCAAGCTTTGTGATTCAGAGCCAGGAGGCAGGAATCAACCATCCCTTGCCCTACTGGACACTCATTACTATTACATGGTGACCTCTGCCTCTCCTTACCATTCAGGTGATGTGGAACAGGGTCCTAATGAGGCAGATGTTTTTTAAGATCGAGTTTTCTCCAGAGAATGTTAATCACCCACCCTCTCCAAGAAATTCCACTGACTTCAAACATTTTATGTATAACTAGAAATAATTTCTAAAAGTGTGTCCAGATGTTATCAATAAAGATAATCCGGGGGAAAAAAAACCTTTAAGAAATAATTATAATATAGTGCACATGGCAAAGTGTAGAATTCATTCTTCCAGATGAACCAAAATAAAGATTTTTTTTTTTTTTTTAATGGTTGCTGGGGAAGTTATGGCAGAATAACCTGTGCTGGGTGTGTTCATTTTCAATACTATGACAAAATTATTGTTGAAAAAAAAAAAATAAGTTTTCAAATTATAATTTAAGGTATGGCAAAAACTTCAAAATTTTTTAAAACTCTGGGGTACAGGGCAATACATTTTAAAAAGACTAAGAAACCCTATGCTAAACTTAACTCTTGATTGAGCCAGTCAACACACAGCATTAGAAGATTAAATGGTTAGGCAGTATCTTTTAAACATCACAGAACTGCTTTTATCAAACTCTACTTTGGTCACAGGCCACCAGTCTTCATAGAAGTATAAGAAATTACCTTACAGGATGTGGTACCACATGCTCTGTAAAGAATGTCGAATTGCCTAGTACTTCCCGCCTTGGCCATATGTCCATCACTCATGGATACCCACTGGAGAAATGTCTCTTTGTATTCCCTACTTACAAGGGTTATTTCTCCTGATTTTACTTTCTGGTTACCAAATCATAAATCTAACTGTTTATATCTGCATGAACTGCTAGTAAATATGTCTTTACTGATTCTGTTACTTTCTTAAGTTTATTTTCCCCTTCTCTCCTTTTTCTTTCTTAGTCTCAATTCAACTTTGCCCTCTGAACTGCATGCAACTGTTTTAAATCCCTTTGTTATACAAGGTTAAGTATAAATAAACACAGACATATATTCTGCACTAGTTCGTAAGACTGTTTATATAATGCTGCTATTTGGATGTAAAGAATCATCCTACATGAGTGGGACCAGCATCTCTAATATGGACCAAAAGGAAATCAATTTCCATTTTAACCCTGAGCTCCAGTCTAGTATCTGTCACCCACAGGCCATTCTGCAGACACTCAGATTACAGCCTAACTCCTCAGAGTTGCTGGCTGATCTGTAGAGTCACAATTATACCATGATGATGTGTTTCCACGCCACTGTGCTCAGGAAGTCCATGTGCTAGTGTGTATACAATTTCCAGTCATCCTTGAGGTGAGTGGACAAAGGGAATTCTCAGGATAGAGATGTAGCATTTCAAAACACACAAATGGGGAATTGAGGAAGTACAAGTGAATGAATGGGCCAAATGATAGGAAAATCAGGAAAGAGTAGAGTCTCAGTAGCAAAAAGAAGAGAAAATGTCAAGGAAAAAGTGTGAAATGATACATTCTTAAAGGAAAAACACATATTTCTGGTACAAATTTTTTTTAAAAATAAAGATTTTTAAAAGATTACACTCCATTTTTTAGTCCTTTAACCTAATAACATTAATTCTGTTTAAATGACATTCTTTAGAAGCTAAGTTTTCTTCCATTTGTACTCAAAACACATGGTACATCTATGGGGGAAATGAATCCCACCCCTCTGACACTCCACCTCACCCTGGGTATAAACAGAACCTGTGACTTGTTTTATGTTGTTGCTTTTTACAGTATTATAGACCAAGCCCACAACCTCACACATTCTTTTAACTTGCTTCTAACAGAATATGACAATGGTTATAGGCTGTCACTTCCTTTATTAGGTTCTGTGAAATGACAAAGATGAAGGGTTTTGCCGATTCAAAGAAACTGACTTTAAGTTGATCAAAAGGGAAATTATTCTGGGTCAATTGGACCTAGTTTATTAGGCACTTGAAAAAACAGAAAGTAGAAAGAGAAAGTCAGAAACTAGAAAGAGAAGAGACATACTCCCTCTCTTTTTCTTCACTGCTGAAGAAGCAAACTGCCATGAATCCTACAACCACAAGGAAATAAATTCTGCTAACGACTTAAGGAAACTCAGAAGCAGATCCTTTCCTGGTGGAGCCTCCAGATGAGAAAGCAGACCAATTGATAAGTTAATTTTAGCCTGTGAGATCTAACCACAACCCAGCAAAGACAGGCCTGCACTTCCAAATCTATAGAAACAATGAGATAAATAAGTGTTTCTAAAACCACTAAGTTTGGGGCAATTTGTTATGCAGCACAAAAAAAAAAAAAAAAAAAAAAAAAAAATCTAAAGAGAAAGAGAGTCAACTTGCATAGAAATTGCCTTATAATATTAATTAGGCAAGAAAGAAATGTAATGAAAACTTCAGGCTCCTTTCTTCATTTCCCACATCGCACTTAGCCACAGGAGATATTCCAGATACTTGAACTAAAGCTGCTGTTACCAGGTCCACGATGCTTCCAGGTCCATGAGGCTTTCAGTGCTGGCTTGCCCAAAAAAACCTGCCTCCAATAAGCTAGGAAATGTTTCCCCTGGCCAGCCTGTAACTTGGGTGATTTTCTAATCAGCCATTAGAGAATCAAGCAACATTTCTGGATTGTTACAGTGACTCGGCCCTCTAACATAAAAGTCACTGTTTTAGTAACTCAAGTCAGTGCCTTCAACCCTAAAGCTACAAGAATATCTGTTCACCCTCCACCTGCTATTTGGGTATGAAAATCACCAAATAAGCACAGGACCAGCAAACTTCCTACAGACCTGACGGGAAGAAGTTGTGTTTCATTTCCATTTTAACAAGAACAACAAAACACAGCCTATGGCCAGTCTATTTAGCTGAGACTCAATCCATAATAGCATGTTCTCTATGCTCTGCTCAAAATTATACCCCGATGATGTATTTCCATGCCACGGTGCCCAGAAAGTGGTCAGGCGGCAACAGTGCTAGCATGGGTGAAAGGGTTAGGATGTGAACACTTGGAAAAAGGAAAATGCGGGGGAGGGAAAGTTTGCCTCTCTTTTTCATAAGAAATAAAATTTAAAATTTTCTGTACTATTCCTTTTTTTGAGTTATGACTACAATGCTTTTGATATGTTGCTCAATCAGGGCCAACAAGCAAAAATATTTATCTAACAAAAAAGCATTGGCTTTTTTTGATTGCTGTGATTCTTATACACTAAAACCACTATTAACACGTCAAGGTACTAGATATAGCAGAAGTAGCACATTTTCCTAATTTAGAAGAGATCAGAAAATAATATCTTCTTTTTTCTTCCTTTCTGCCTTCCTTTTCCATTTCTAACTCTTGAAATATTAAAGGCAGCAAAACAGCAAGTAAGTAGCCCCAGCATTGAAATTATGTACCCTGAGTTAAGGTGTGGGGTGCAGCAAATATGAATTACCTTCAGCAATTCAGAGTCTCCCTGAGCCTCAGTTTTATCATCTCTCTCTAAAATTGGCAAAGCAATATTTGCTTTGCTACCGTAGTTTCTGGAAAATCATAAGAGATTATACATCTGTGAAGATACTTAAGTATACATAAGATAAATGTTACACAAATACTTTTTCATTTTAATATTTATACTTTCATAAACTGGTAAACTAAATTTTTAAATGAAAATGTTACTTTATTTCTAACAAAAATCAAAATATTTACAAGAAAATTCCAAAGTTACCATCAGAATAAAATAATAGTAATAGTTATTAATAGTAACAGTTAACACTTGTCAAGCATTTAGTGCATGTCAGGCACTGTGCTAAGGGGCCACCTATTTTCTCATTTGATTCTCACATGAAGTAAGACTTAATATTATCTCCACTGTACAGATTAGGAATCTAAAGTTTCAGATATTCAAGCATGAAGTGGTAAGCCTGGGGCACAAAATCAAGCAGCCTACGCCAGAGCCCACAATCAACCACTCAACTGTTTCAAATACATTTTGGGGGGTTGACACTCTAAGGACAGAAGCAATGATATGGGTCAGTGCACACACATGATCTCTGTTACTACAGAGTGTCCTGGGTAAGCTAGGAGGCCTTGTGTGGAGGATGTGCTCACCCACAACACAGGGGCCACCAGACTCACACCTAGTGATGATCCCAAGACAGGGGTGCCATTGAGGTAGCATAAAATGGACATGCTTCTCCTTGGGTAATAAACTGAAGGTGTCCAATAGGATTTGGAGCTAGAACCAGTTACCAAATTACATCAGAGCCTGCAGGATGCAGCCTGGACCTCTGTGTATCTGCAAAGTCCAAAAACAACCAGAAGACTGCTGCTACTTGATGATAAATGGCCCTGGGCAAAAGGGAAGGAAACCAAACAGCTAGAACCAAGGAATAAATAAAAAGAACTATGAAACAAGAGACAACTATACCAAAGTAAACAAAATTGAGGTAAAGCCAGAAACCAGGAATAGAGTAGGGCCCTGGTTCCCAAACAGTGCCTCAATGCACCCTGGAGTGCCACAGTGAATTTAGAAGAACACTACCAGACATTTTGAGGGAAAGAGTGATGCTTGACATCTGTCATATACTTTTTGAACTACTAGCTTGAGGTAGTTCACAGTTCCAACATTAGATGGCATTACATTCCTTTCAGTGACGTTATGCCTTTGCAATAGGTCCAATGTGATTTTTAAAAATGACATATCAAACTCACTGTGGAACAGGAAATGAGGAACAGTGGTGTTCCATCTGAGTTCAAATTTTGAGAAGTTGTACACTGCCCAACAGGCACATACATCTTAATAACTGTTACAAATAAGATAAAAATGATTATATTTCCTCCAATTTATGTCACTTGGTTTGCTTTTACAAAATGACTACTAATTTATTAGTACCTATATAGTTATCAAACTGATTTAACCACTTATCAAATGAAACTAGGAGATATTTCTTTTAGACAAGGGGTACAGTGGAAAATTATTGAGAAAGTAAGAACACTGAACTGAGAATTTGTGGGAACACTGATTAGGGATTAAAATGGCCTAAGAAAGGAGAGTTGAAAGTGATTTGAATATCTAGTTCTCAGGATCCTCTGATATGGCAGTATCACTTAGTCCAAGGGAGATTCGCCCCCGTGAGTCCCAGAAGCAAGGTTAGATCCCACCCTTCTTGGCTACCCCTTCTCAGAACATACTGAAGATCCTCCATGAGGATGAATCCAGGGACTTTAGGATTCAGCACAGCAATGGGATCACCTGACGAAAGCACCAAGCTAGGTTTTATGTATTTCATAATAGTATCTAAGTACTTACATGCACGACATCTCATATCATACTTTTACTTAACTTTTGAGGTTTGGCTGTTTCTGCCTTGCCTCTCATTTTACACACAAGGAAACTGAAGCTTGGAGCAATTGAATATGTTGCCCCAATTGACTTCACTGGCATGCAGCAGCATCAGGATCAGAACCCAGGAAGTGACACTGTTAACCACCATGCTCTGCTCAGCTGTCAGGCCTTCAGGTTTCTAAGAATAAATATGGGCCTTTACATGGAACAAAGTACTTCAAAGTGGTACATGTATTTAAATATGATGAAATGCATTACCATTCTTATATATTATTAGTTTCTGAACTCCTGAAGGGTGGCCATCTCTTTCTTCAGGTTTACTAATGTTTATCCCCATGAATAATAATGTAAATGGTTACAACACAGCACCATTAAGGAAGGAATGCTATCTGATATTAGCATGAATGTGGCCAAGCACTCTTAGTCTCCTGTGGTAAGAGGGCAAATAATTAATTATCTTATTTGTAACAGTTATTAACAAACTTTCAGAACAACATTAAAAAATAATCAAATTTGATGAGAATAAAGATTTACAATGAGTAAAGATATATACATCTATCATGTATCTCAATATTATTTATAATAGCAAAAAGTGAGAGAAAACATATTATATAATTGTTGGCCATTTGTATATGGAAGCACTAACTTTTTTACAGAAAAATCACATTTTTAAAGATTACTTAATGGTATAAGAAAATGCTCAAGATTTTTTTAAAAAGCATACTATACACTTGTAAGTATTGTATAGTTGTAATTATTAGCATGAACAACTAGAAAGAAATCGTGTATTCATTTAAAAATTCTAACTTATCTATAAAAGGTAAAATTCTAAGTAATTTGTTTTTTTTAATTTTCCTTTCCTAACCAGTTTGCATTACTTTGATAATAAAAAAATAATGAATACTATTAAAACAGAATTCAGTAATCAAATGGGGTAAATGCAATGTAATAGGATAACTCATTCTCCAAACTTCACCATAATATAAACCCCTAAGTAAAAAAAACTCATTTATATAAAACTTTCCTGATGCATGTGTATACACAGGTATAGATATACTAGACCATCTATCTGACCTCTTGGAGATAAGATTGCTTCCTGCATTTAAGATTTTTGAGCAGATGCTGAGTCATTTATCATTGCTACTATACAGATAATTCAAGCCTGGCTTTGAAAGAGGGTGTGAATGCTGTATCTTGATAGTTTCATCCCAACAACAAATTGCTTGGATTCTACATTCAGTGGCCTAATGTATGACTAAAGGATAAACTGACGGATGGATGAATGAACTAATAAGCTGAATCCCCATAAACTGAACCTTTGTTTCAGAGAGTGGGAAAATGTCACTCATCATTATATAGGACTGTAAAAGAAACTAAGTGGCTCCACAGAACAATAATCCTGAGAAAACACTCCCAACCACCAATTGCAGCAGGTCACAAGTGGCACTTTCATGTATGCAAGGCAAGAGGTAATATTAATCTTGACATATAGAAGACTGTATGCTAGGTTCCTGGACACCTCTCATTGAATTTTCACAATTACCTCCCCATTTGAGGAAAGTGTTCTCCCCAATTATAGATAGGGAACAGAAACTCAAGAAGATTGCATATACTGCCTAAGGTCACACAGCTAATATGTACGTATAACTGGGATTTTTAACCCACCTACAAATGAGCCCAAATCCCAAACCCTCTTGATTATGCCATGCTGACTCAGGAAGAAAAGGAAAGAAGGTGGTTCATTCTTCATACAGCCTAGGAGCAAGGAAATGATTGATCTATCCTTTTTCTGCAAAGGTCTCCATGTAGACACACACAATTGCCATTAGATTAATGTAAAAATAAATATTTGCTCTATCTCCTCTCTTGGAGTTTATCTTTAGAATAACAAGATCAGATGCCTACACAAAGTGTTCTTAGTCATGTATACTTCTTGAAGGTGTCTTTACAATAGGTCAGTTGCATTTTCAGTCATTTATAGGTGAGGATTTTTTTTTTTTTTTTGCACAGTGCTGGGGATTTGAACCCTGGGCCTTGTGCTTGTGAGGCAAGCACTCTACCGATTGAGCTATATCCCCAGCACTATAGGTGAGGATTTTTCCAAGAGTGATATAACTCAAATATTTTGAGAAAATATCAATCTCAGTGTGAAAATGTCAATTTTTATTGATATCAAACTCTGCCAGAACTAAGAATTTTATCTAACTAGTTTTAGGTGTTCTCCTTGACTCTCTCTCCCTCCCTCTAGCTTTCTCTCTAATCTGTTCTTCTGCAAAGTGGGTTGTATAAATGGGTGATTATGTGTATATACTCACTGTTTAAATGGTACCGAAAATGTATAATGCTCAGTGAAAAAGGTGAAAAGTCAACTTAAAACTGAGTTAGGATAGGCTGAATACCATGTAATTTAAATGGAAGTCGGGGACTCATAGTACTGCCATGCTGGAGGTTTATGTGGCTGAGGCATGGCAGCCTGGATGCCGACACAAAGATTCAGCTACAGCAGGTCTCAGCTGAGCCCCAAATTCAGCCAGTTTAACAAGCATCCCCAGTGAGTCAGTTGCTGGTGGTCCTTGGAACGATACCTGGTGAAGGCTTTAATGGTTCAGATAAGGAAGTCATCATAAAAGTGAAGTTGGCTGTCTAAAGTCACAACCACCATCCAGTAAGTGGCAAATCTGTACTTAGACTATGTTAGTGGCTTTGCATATTCCATTTTTTACTCAGCATTCCATACTTTCTTTTTTTCTTTCTTTAAATTTGGGTCACTTCACTATAAGCAGCAGCTGTAAAAGCATTCATAGCTTACAACTGTATTGCACCTTCTGTAAAAAAGTTTTCATGTTCATTATCACATAAGATTTTTATAAAAATAATTTCCATATTTGGCAGATGAAGGTACTTAAATTCAGAGAGCTTAAGGTTCTTGCTCACAATTAAACTCCATTTGGGACAAATGTAAGACTTAATGAGTCCTGATTATTAGTAAGAACATAATGTTAACTATAATCATCAAATAGTTTTTTTTTTTTTTTAAATCTTCAAATTAAAAATATTGACCCAGGAAAAGTCAATATTGGTAGGAAAAATTAACAAAATTTAAAGCAGCCAAAAAGGTCTATTATATATTAAATTTTTAAAGAAGAACTAAATATTTGATATATTTAGCAGGAAAAACAAATGAGAGAGAGGAAAAATACACATTCATAGTGGCAGATGCTTCACTTGTCAGAATTCATGCTCCAAGAACTGATAAAAAATTGTCTTCTTTGTTTACAT
Source organism: Sciurus vulgaris (assembly GCF_902686455.1). NCBI lineage: Eukaryota > Metazoa > Chordata > Mammalia > Rodentia > Sciuridae > Sciurus > Sciurus vulgaris. Next base: position 67,862,601 of record NC_136476.1, read on the forward strand.
GAAATTATATTTGATACTTAAGAAAATTTCAGTTAAATAAGAAAAAATAAACTAAAAATATTAACTGTTCTATATATTAAATTATTGAAAGGATTAAAGTAGATTAATATACCCTCCAGAAGATACCTTTGATAAGTCAATGATACTCTAATTTTGATTCAAATGTTTATAAAGATAGTACAAAAATGCCCTCAAAGTCTAATCAAAACAATATATCAGAATATCCCATGATTTCAATAAGCTTCCTAGTATTGAAGATACAAATACTATTATCAAAGTTATAAATCAGTAAAAGCTGAGTGATAACACATTGAACTTATAACAGTAAACCATTCCTTAGGACATATACTATAGACATAATCAATATGTATAAATGAGATTGCATTTTCTGTTCCAATTTCTAACTTTAATGTCAGCATTTAAGTTTATGAATGCTTTAGTGACAAACTTCTTGCTGAAATGATAGAACTAATTAAATTGTACTAAAATATTAGGAAATTTCATTAAATAATTATATTACTATTTTATTATATTAACATAATATGTACTATAGTTAGACTTATTAACTAAATTTGGTTTACAGTATTTCCCTCTACTCTAAATTGCTCTTCTGTATTAGCTGTAAATACTCTACAATATATGCATAGTGCCTTAGAAATTGTTTTTAAAACATTTTCACTTCTCCAAAACACAAGAATTTGCCAAATTAAATAAAGATAGTGTTCTAATCTCTACAACTTTTGTTTATTTGACCATTTTTATGATAGCACATACACACACTTCTTAAAGGATGTCTAAATACAGCTTCTGCTTTTGTTGAGAAACTCACTGATTCCAGCTCCTTGATTTATAGCGTGGCTTTTCCTTTGGAACTGAGCCAATACACAAAAGAACAGTGCTGTACACCATGTGCTCAGCAAGGTTAGCAGAGCAAATCCCTTCCGTGTAAAAGGGTGAATTGCTTGCTGGCTGCAGCAAAAGTTTCTGGACTTTTCACTTCACCAGGCTCTTTTGCAAGTCCCTTAAGGTTAGCCTCCTACCCAGCTATCTTCTCTCTCTCAAGAGAAAGGAAAATAACTCCGGAGAGTGAATTCACGCCTGCCACATAAAGAGAAGCTTTCTGAAGTGCAGAAATGCCCATTGAGAATGAACTCATGGAAAGCCCTACTTAAAATGCAGTGTTCTTTGTGTCAACAAAAGTCTACTTGGGCAGGATAAATAGGTGAAGCCATGAATTTCCAGTCTCTCAAGGCCAGATTAAATCCCACTCTTCAAAAAGACCCTGTTATTGCTGTGTCACCCCATTAGAAGTTCATATTTGCTTTGGATCATCACAATAAGTCCTCTATTGGGGGAGGAGACCTGCCAGGGTTTAGGTAGAGCCATGACCACATTCTGTCTAGACACTATCAGCTTCACTAACGGGAATAAAAAGTAGCTTCTCAGAGGTGCAAGCCTATAGTTTAGACCTCAAAGAAGAGGGAGAAAAGGTACAAAGAAAAAAAAAAACCACATTTGCGTATATGGAAAAACAAATCACCCTAAAATGCTTTCTCAAAGCATGACAAAGAATGTCTAATAAAAAAATAATAATTCAGTTTTGACCCAGAGTTACACATTATCCATTTCATAGGCAAGCATAATTGCTGAGAAACAAATATAAGATTCTATATGTTGTGTAGTACCTTTTATTTGTTTTCAGACAACTCACAATAAACATTAAAGACAATGAACGAAATTTCTAAGCACCTAAATATGCAGGATAATATGGAATTCTATAAGACAAGGAAGATAGTCTTTGTAACAGAGTTGACTGCCATCCAAAATACTTTATCCCCCAGTCAGTATTCCATGTGTATGTGAATATATGCATGTACATTAGGGTTGCCAAATAAAATTCAGGAAGCCTGACTAAATTTGAATTTCATATAAACAAGAAATACTGTCTTTTAGTATAGTCATGTGCCACATAACAACATTACAGTTGACAATGAACTGCATATGCAATCGTGGCCTCATAAGATGTGCCTCATGATGTCACAGTTAGTGTAAGTTTACTCTTCACAATAGTGAAACTGCTGAATAATGCATTCCTCAGAATGTATCCCCATTGTTAAGTGACATACAACTATATAATATGGCTTAGGTGATAATTTTTATGTGCAGAGTTTGGCAACTCAAATACATGTGTCTGAGCATACTATGTTTATTCTTATTTAGTCCATCTACAGGGTATTAGAATCCTTAGACTCCCAAAAAACATAAACCCCTGAAAATAGGATGGTACATTTCTTAATGTAACAAAAATCATCTACAGGCATTCTGAAATCTCCCTGCCCCACTAGGTCAATACAGACTATAAAACACCACAGAAAATTATATTTCCAACATGCTTCAGATACAGGTGTCAATTTTTCCTGGCAATGATCAAGTCCCTCAGAGCTTTCCTTATTTTCCACAGGATATTAATTTGCACATACTGAAATTTCATCTTGTTTCTTAAAGGTTAGTAATCATTGAAAATCTATTCACTTCATAGCTAATTTGATAATGTTAATCTACTACCTTTGGTCAATTCAAAAAAATGAATTTATGCCAATGCAAAAAATATAAGCAAAAAACTATGAGCAAATATTGTGTGACAATTTTGAAAGATTATAAAAGATTCCCATTGCCAGGAATTTACAATGACATTTGCATGCCTATCATGGTTATTATCATACATAAGTGATATAATAATTGCAATACAGGGAAGTGATTGAAAATTTCATTCTCTGTGTAAAGAATAATTCCTTGGCTTGGGTTCACTTGGCACACCCCTATTCACCATCTAAGATATTAATTCCCATGCCATTTTCATCTTCGAGTCTTTTCCAGACATTGCCTAAACAATATAGCACTCTCCCACCCCCCATAACCCCTTGCATATTTTATGCTATATTGTGCTAATGAACCATGTTGTATTAAGTTATGTTTTATATCTTCATCCACTAAGAAGAGGCCTTCTTGAGAACAGTGGCCATATTTTCATTGACCTCTGCATCCCTACTCCTTAATAGAGGAACTAGCAAATATTCTATATATGCTTGTTGACAAACTATCATAACAAAGTTCATACCAGAACTTAATCTAAAAAAAGTCCTCGACAGGCAGGATAAGGAACTGCTGTATAATAACCATCTCATAACGAATATCCTTTGAATGGAATAATTAAATCACACTGGATTTGAGGTTACCTAGGTAAATTTCCACTGTAATTAGACAACTTGCAAAACTGCCAATCCAGAATAAGAGGTATGTTTCATTTAGTCATTCAATAAATATCTAGAGTTTGCCAGGTGTGGGGCCCTGTGCTAGGTGCTGAGAAGATAAAGCCCTGACCTCATGACATGTCCACAGTGAGATCCATGAGGCAGCAGCAGGAGATTAGAAGCAGATGAAATCCCTTTTCTTCTTAGGTGAACAGTAATGAAACCTAGCCTAACAGATTCATGGGTGGTTACACTATGAAGCTGGGACCAGGTGGAAGACAGCAGTAAGGTCTCATGATCTCACTCACGGACTATTTTTTCCATATATTCCAGACACAAGAAAAGAAAAGAGAACAGTACCCTAAATGATTTGTGAGTTGCTTGCTAGCTGTGTCTTAAATATTACCGATACATCTCATCTAAAGAAGGTGGTGACTTTCTAATCGATAACGACAAAGTGGCCCGCTCCATTCCAAAATTCACCACCATTTAATCAACACCATTTAATCAGCTATAGAGAGTTAGCAAGTAAAACCTGCCAATTCCTGTGATGCTAACAATGCTTTTCAGACACAGGGCTGGGGCTCGGCAAATATAGGCAACACTGAAGTATTGGCTAATCTTTGGAAAAACAGTGGCCATTCAGAATAAAATTTATAACCTGCTATTGGAGCCAGCTGCTAAGACTCAATAGCACTATGTCAGAGAAATGAAGCAGCATCATTTTTATACAAAATAAACTATTTTGCACCATTACATTGCATGTAATACTGCATTTGGTGTGTGGGTAGGTGTGGATGTATGTCAGAGAGAAAAATAAAGGAAAGTTGTTCATGAGGGCAGACCTGATAGTAATGATATTCCTTGCCTGTGTTTAGGAAGTATTCTCTGTGAGTCAGATCTGGAACTATGTGCTTTACATACATAGTTCACCTAATGCTCATAACCAATAGAGGGTCCTACCAGCCTTATTTTATTAATTCTAAAACTGAGGCTCAGAGAATAATTTTTTTCCAGGATTATGGAATTAGTAAGTAAAGGGCCAAGATTTGAGCTGGCCTATCTTACTCCAAATCTAAGTTCTCAACCCCTGAGCAATAGTGATCCTCAGGGGTTACCACAGTTAAGGAATCTATCTCTTATTCCCTTAGTGACAAGGACAAATAACTGCAATATTCAGAGCCTCTGCTGGACAAGGTCTTAATTACTCTCCATTAACCTAAAATGAGAAAGAGTTTCATGTTCCGGCTCCTCTGGGCCCACATCTCACAAGGAACTCTGTTAAGTTCATGTGGTTTTGTGATTTCTATTTCTGTTTAGAAGTTTCCTCTGAGTTAAATATTCGAAAGGAGATGGCAACAAAAGGGTACAAAGAGCTGGTGTCTGAAAGCTGTTTTCTTTTTTGACCTGAGCCTGGGGCTCAGGGTCTGGGCAGCACCCTGGGACTTCTACAGGGTGAGTCTTCTGTCCACCACCCACAGGGCCAAGCCAGCCTACTGGCTGGCCAAACAATCATGGCTCTCATGAATATTCGCACATGCTCTTCCTCAAAGAGGCCTTCACAAGGATGGCAGTGGGACCTGAGGAAACTTGGATGGCTTTAATTCCTTTTCGGTGCAACAGAATGTGTAGCTTGGTCACCTGTGGTCAGGGAATAAAAGACTCTGTGTCCACTCCTATCCTTTAGCAGCAAGGCCCACTGGGAAGCCTTCCCTTCCTGCCAGATGGCCCTCCACAAGAAAGTAACCCTGAAATTCCCTTCTTTGAGAGAACCCTCAATAAATACACCACACTCTTTAATGGGATTGAAGAAGCATCTAGAAGCAAATTATTAAAGAAGGTGATGTACCATTTACACAAAGAGTAATCACAGACTTTTGTTTTTGTTCCAATTCCATTTCTAAGTTTTCCACTAGGAAGTTCTGTACGGTTGATCCACAGTAGTTACTGCCTTTAAAATGTTATTTATAGAATAATAAATAGGACCCCAAATAATCTTGGAAATCAAATTCGTCAACTTAATCCCACATATAAAGGCACACAGAGAAAGTAACTTGCAGTGAATCACCCAAATAGTTAATGCCAGAGTGATATTCCCAGAGGCATCCTGCCTCAATGAATGTGAGAACACACACACGCACGCACACACACACACACACACACACAAATGAAGCCTGAACTTATTAAAAATCTAAAAACCTGAATAAAAAACAGTAATATGCTGCAGTTAGCAAGAAAGGTAACGTGATGCTACTATGTATAAAAGCTATATAATATGCAAGCAATTTAGTTTCAGATGTCTTTTTGTCAAAGCTCCATTATGGCTATTACTAGCTATAAAGAAAGGAGACCCTTTCTTTGGCAGCCGGTTATCTTTACAGCCGCAGTGTTCACACCGAATCCTGTTAACCTCATAAATACATGCTGGTGCTCACAAGAAGGAAAGGGATAGAAAGTGAGGCTGAGGTCAACAAGATAGAGACACCGTTGCTGTAAAAACAGTGCCCTTGTGGAAGTCAGGAAACCTGCATCCTGGCTTGGGGTCATGTGCTAACTCAGACCTACATTTCTCAAGTTGGGAGCTTCAGTGTCTTCATTTGTATGATGAAGGAGGCAAACAAAGTGAAATGCTAAATCACTTGCCTTATAAAAAGTTCTTCTTTATCACTTTTACAAAGTGGAACAAGCTCAGTGTTGAGCTCTGTGTTTGAAAAGCCAAAAGAATCAGAAGGAATATACACAAATAAACAGAAAGCAAAGCTTAGAAGGAGGGTGGCTATGTATCCTGGGTTTCCCAGAACAGTCTTGGGTTTGTGTCTGTTGTACCAGCATCCCAACCAGTTAGTGTCCGTTTTCACTATCAAAGGTGTCTCAGTTTGGATGATTCATTGCATGGCCTCTTCCACCTGTAAGGAATTTGAGGTTTGGTTCATCTTGAGGAATATTTATCAGCTCCTGTCACCTACAGGCTGAAGCCCATATTATTTAGTGTACTATGAAGGCTTCGACCCTCTGGTCAAAACCCCATCCAGCACACCCTCTACATGAAAATCACACCTGACCTCTTTCAATTCCTCATACGTAAAAACCATTGCTCATGCTGTTGCCTATTTTCTCCGCCAACCCCACACTACAGAATGACAACCTCCACCAAATCCATCGATAATGGATAATTATCGATATTATAATATCATAATATATAATACATATTATAATATCATATATTATGATATTATAATACATAATATTATAATTCTGCCTCCTCCAGGAGGCCCTCCACTCTGGTCACTCTGCCCAGGCCTCTGCCAGCACATGGACTCAACTCCTTTGCAGCACTTTCTTAGTCCCCTCTACTACAACAGAAGCTCTGTAAAGAATTTTTCTTATCCTTCTTTTTACCCCTTAGCACATAATTAGCTCTCAACATCATATTTGTTGAATTAAACTGAAAATAGAAGTACCAAAAAGTCAAAGTCCTATGGCTGAAGGTCATGGTCTACAACATTCCAGTTCTGCCACTTACAAATGAATTATCTTGGACAAATTACTTATCCTATCTTAACCTGGGAGCTTCAGTATAGAATGAGAAAAATGCAACGTTCCTTGGTGCAAGACACAAACAACACACGAAGAACCAGTCCGAATACTGACTGGCACAGGGTACTGGGGTAGTAAAGGGTAATTTAGCTTCAATGGTGGTCAGTTCCAGCCCAAATATATCAGACCAGAAAACCAGTGTCTCCCTGTTCTTCCCCAAAGAGAGAAGCCCTACCTAGTTCATCTTATTTTACTTTATGTCCCTGCTGTGGCTTAAATGCAAAAACCTCTTCATTTGGTTTTCTCTTGCCAGATTCTAGTTTTCGTCTTTTTGAATTTTCCCCAACAGAAGTGTCACCATAAAGAAAAGAGCCAGAAAGGAAAGGACTTCAAACTCGAGACAGCCTGTGGTCAAATAAGGAAGAACATCTTGACTGCCACTGATTCAACCATGGAACAAACTCAAAGGAATTCTTGGTAAAATGTCAAGTCGGGAGAAGTCAGGCCTGGGGAGGGGCACCATGACCTCACGCTGAAGGATGAACCTCCAGTGAACGACACCTTTCCGGAACACTCCCTCAGTGAGAAGCTGTCATTACTGGTGCTACACCACCAGACAATGGAAAAAGGCAGATGAAATGAGAGCCCTGAGTGTCACCAGAAGCAAAAGAAAAGAAAGGAATGTTCCTTAAAGTTTTCTCAGCCTGTGGAAACAGTGTACGGGGCTGGGCGGTATGGATGGAAACTAATGGGATCACCATGTTTCAACATAATGGCATACTGCTGTTCAAACTTTATTACAAAATACAGCATGTGGTGGTGGTTGTTTTTATTCTAGAGAAGCAAGATAGCATGGAAGTGAAAACACATGGGTTCTGGACCCGAAGTGCCTGAGTCTGAATCCTATCTCCTATACTTAATAGCTGTGGTCTTGGGCAAGTTACCTAGCCTCTCTGTACCTCAATTTTTACCACCTGGAAAATAAGAAACACAAATCAATAATGGTAACTACACTCTGTAGGGCTGTTATTTACAAATACTAATTTCTAATATAGAATTATACTGGGCACATGATTAATGCTGCTTAAATGTTTGACAAAATTATTAGGTCTAGGACTCGTTTGAAAACAGCTTTGTCCTCATGCTTACCAACTGGCATTTATCAGCATAAATCTCAAAGATGCCTGTATTTTTAAGTTGACTTCTAGGAATTTGGTTATTGACCAACAAACCCTTCTCCTGATCATGAATACTGAACAGGTAATTCTGACATAGTAAAATTGGAAACTAAAGGCTTTTCACGTGGTTAATAAAACACTAATCGATCCCAGAATAAATGAAAGTGAAACAAATGTATTGTTTACTGAGCAGTCACTGTAGCCATTTTCCAAGCTGCTGTGTTCTGAATACAAGGCACAGGTAATAGAGGTATAGTCAGGTTTGGCTCCTGTATAGCTGAATTAAGTGGCATTTACCACAGTGAATTCCCTTCGGCTTTCTTTGGTCTTCAGTTCTGAAGGCTCAGAAACTTGATTCTAACACCACATTCATTCACTCAACAATTATGTACTGATCACCTGTTTATGCCAGATAACAGGAACTGGCAAAACAAGAAAACAGACAACCAAGCATTACAATCCCTGTCAGCCTTCACAAAGTTGACAATATGGCAGAGAAGATATTAGACATTGAAAACCAATGCGCACAAGCCAAAGTGTGTGTGGCGGGGGCAGGGAACAAGATCGTAAGTAGACAAATTTACATTGAGCTGAGCTTTGGGTAGACCAGAACTCTTGTATCTACAGGCCCATCTTCACCATATAACCACACTCACATAGGGACAGACACAACCCAAGCAGGGAGTATGCTATGTGAACGGAATGGCCTTAGGCATCACCTTGACAAATATCTGGCTGCTTAGGATTGGGGAATCCCTATTCTAAGCTTTCCAACCACTCCTCCACCCACATCCTGTTCAGTCTCCCACTCTCACTGCTTTTCTCTAATTATTTAATTGCTGCTTCCTATATTATAATCACATTCCCACCTTGCCCCATCAAACTTCTTCACCTCAGGTGAAGTCTTCCATGTTCTAAAACTTCTTCCTTCCATTTCACAGCTATAGAAATAATGTTGTTAATTCCAGAAGAGGTTAACTGCATTCAATCTTTGTAATGTCTATTAAAAGTTTAATATCTCAGAGGGCAACATTATTTCTGCTTTTTCAGGTTTGGGGTTTATGTGGTGGTGACAAGTATAGAAGGCATGATTAGGACAGATGTACACTGAAACTACAGCCTTATAAAACCTCAAAATAATATCTCAACTTGCAAAACAACCTAATGAGGCACAAAAGTTAATTTTACATGAATCATTAATTATATTGCACAATGAACCATGCCAGACATTACACAAAGGTCAAAATTAAGACAAGAACTTGGCAGGTTCATAGTCCAAATTCAGTAGTCTATTTTACTGCTGGTGGTTCTATCAAGCAGCATTTGACGTCATAATAGAAAATAGAAAAAAATAATAGAAAAAGCACATGCATATGAAAAATGTCAATCAACATTTAGACTATTGGCAAGTGACCATCTGAGTCAGTACAGAAGTAAAATGTCTCATGCTGCTTAACTTCATACAAAAATAATATCTATGGTAACCTAAGGTATCTTTCATCTGTATCATGGAAAATGAGCATAGGAATGCTCAAAATCTTATTGAAAATTAAACATACAGGGACACCATTATCATACTTCCATTAAGCTTCACTGGCAGAATAAGACAATCTGACATCTAAGATGTTGAGGTCCCAGTGGGGACATTGCCTAAGTATTCCAGTTGATTCCAAAGAGCTTTATATGACAGCAAATCCAAGATCAAGTTCTCATTCCTAAAGGTCTACAAAAGGTCACAATCAATGCAGCCAGAGATCATCTCCATGATGCATTTACCCTAACCAAAACAGAATGAAACAATGCACAAACCAAATGGTTGATTTACTTAATGATAATCAGAGCTTTATCTCCCAGAATTTCAGAAGAGCCACATAATCCCCAGTTACATCCCTTAGTTAAAATTCCAGGTTACATTCCCTGCTTTACAAAGAGCAAAAGCGATTATTGAAACTTCCCACTGAATTTCTGTAGGGAAAACAAATGAAGTAAAAAGTGCTTGTTTTGTAGTCACAGGGATCAAACCCAGGGCCTCATGCATGCCTGGCCATTGCTCTATCACTGAGATACATCCCCAGCTCCTTCAAGTTTTTTTTTTTTTTTTTAATTTTTGAAAATATGATCAAACATTAATCTGAATATAGTCTATGGAGAATATATAATTCAATTTAAACAAATTCTCAGTGAACTTTTAAAATGGGCACTACAAAAGAAATGTTCTGTGTCTGTCCTTTAGGTGGGTATAATGGCATGGGCCAGCCAGGGCCTAGAACTTACCAAATGCTCTTCAACTCTTTTCTGAGAACGTATATGTATGAAAACATACTCCCTGATCATCACCATGACTTTCATCCAGGAAAACTAATACTTTAAATTTAAAGGCAAAAAGTTATTTTGAGTCTACAAAAAGAATAAAATCCTGGCTTTCACCAAGGAATATGAATTGACATCCATTACTACCAAGAGAAAAATTTTAAAAACATAAAAATATTCACAAAGGTTATTGTCACAAAACATCATTAATTCTAATCTTTGTTCATTAAATCTATATAAAACCTTGATAAACTTGCCTATGATGTAATAATTATTATATAAAATGAGTTAAAATAGACTAATAAAAATAACTACATATGAAAGCCCATTCATATTACATAAAGCTTTCTACCTGAAAATCTGCAATACAGAGACTGTGAGGCAAAGTTCCATAATTAGGGTCTAAGAAATTTTTCAAAAGTTAAATGAATCTGATGGGTTATTCTGGTGTTTTCTTTTTGTTGCTAAGGATCAAACCCAGAGCCTTACATATTGTGGTGCTTTCGATACTAGATAGCCAAATCTTCAGTGACATCTTCCATATCATCATCATTTATCCTACAGCACTGACACCAAACTTTAGATGATTCTGTAACTGCAGAAAGACTGGTATGCTGATTTTGCCACACACATTTCATGTAGAGTTAACCTCATACCCTCATAATTCCTGCATATGCACCAGGTGAATATTCCCATTGCTATTTGCTGCTATTATCTAATGTAATTTATAAAAAAGACATTGAAAACCCATAAAGGAAGTTACAGTCAAGACAAAACTCACCAAGCACAATGACCACAGTCTTCAGAAGACTCATCATGGTATCCCGATTCCGACGGGGTCCAGAACTGTGCCGAGACATTCTCATAGTCCTCTGGCGAACGTAGCCAAAGATGTGAGCATAGAGAACCACCATTACCACAAAGGTCACCAAATTGAAAATGGCCCAGAAGACTAAGTAAGAGTCACTGTACAGAGGTGCCATGTTGGAACAATTTTCAATATCACAGATGCAGTTCCAGCCCACACTGGGTATAGCACCCATAACAATGGCCATAGTCCAGATGACCACAATGACCACCACCACCCGCCGGTTGCTCATCCGTGTATGGAGCTGCATGCGGAAAACTGTAATGTGCCTCTCAATTGCAATAGCCAGTAAGTTGGCCACAGATGCTGTCAAGCTGGTGTCAATGAGGCCCTGACGGAGGAGCCACGTGCTAACAGTCAGTCTCCGAGTATTGGGGCCTGTGTTGAACATTAGGTAGAAGTAGGCCAACCCAGCAAAGAAGTCTGCAGCAGCCAAATTGGCCATTAAGTAATAAATAGGAAAATGGAAGCGGCGGTTGACGTATATTGCCACCATAACCAGTAAGTTGGCCAACATGATGAAGATACAAACTGTGATCCCAAGTCCCATCACCAGCTTGCTGACTGTGTTCCATTCTGTGGCAAGATACTTTCCACTCCGGTTATAGAAGAAGGCGATAGACTCATTGTAGAAGCACTGTGGTTGATTCATGGCTGTGAACTAAAAGAGAAAGGAGGAAAGATGATGAAAAGAGAATAAAGAAACCACAGATTCAAATTTAAAGATGTACAGATGACATGAGACTCCTTTGGTATATGTAGCAGAAAAACAAAAGCAAAGAATTTGAAAATCTAATCCTGTATAACATCCTATGATTATATTCATACCCGAAGGTTTCTCAAAGTCCTTAAGATTAAAGACAGTTGGAGTTAAATAAATGACAAGGTCTCAGCTTGGTGGTTGCATGTCATTGAAGTCTACTAGAAAAGCCACATGGCCTAGCAATCTTGCTTAAAATACATGAGACAGACAAAATTTTTGCAGAACACTGCAATTGGACTATTTACCATAGTAAATTCTATTTTCATCTGTTATTTAGGGAATCTGCAAACAGAGGCGGTTTATGTATGGGGTCTCATTGCCCTATTATTCTGCATTTCTCTTCTCACATAGTATGTTCAATCTGTGATAGACATTTGGTAATGCAGACTCCCACAAGCACCGTCAGTTCCAACATTTCAAAGAGGTCACTATGCATCAAAGGTTCTCTGGCCAAAGCCAGCATTTGCTACTCAACATTCCTGTGGTCAATACAGCTTACCCCCAAGACTCCTCAGCCCCAGAATAGCATTCATCAACCAACTTATGACACTAGAGAACTTCTTCTTTTTGGAGGACCTAATATAACCTCTAAGGAGCAGTTGATATTTGACACTGCTCTGTGAGAAGTAGAATATATTTAGATTAGATGAAGTATATCTTTTCAAATGTGAATGACAAAGCTTCACAACATGTTAACTTATTTTTCAACATCAGTGATCAGAATATATTTATACTTTCATTTGAATCCAGAAGGGATTGAAACAGTCTAAAGTAGAATAATAAGGGTAATCAATAAAACTAAAACAAAATTAGAAAATAAAAGGTACAGAGAAGAAACTGGAAAATTACACATAACATAGAATAAATCACTCTACCTAAAACCTTAAATTTGTCTGAGACTTCTAAATTTAGAAAATATTTCTTGAAGACACTTCACATTCTACCTTTTTTTCTTTTGCTTTGCTTCTAGTAAATTCTTAGCAAATATGACAGTTTTAACCACTATTTTGATAAAATATTCTACTGAATATTTATAGGTTACACATTTGATGTTTATGAAACATTGAAAATTTCAAAACACCCAAGTGGCTAGTCTTTGGACATGTCCAGACATCTAATGTCTCTTTCCTCATCCAGACTTTAATAGTCTGCGATCACACCTCTAACATTATACATTAACATGCTGTATAATCATTGACCCCTTTACTTTTCCATTTATTAAAGAGATCGTGTACCATGGGCAAAGTGAGGACATTGTTTACCCTTCACAGCATCTCACGTACTTTTCACAGTGTCTCACCCATTAGAAATCAGAGAGCTTAGCTTGTAGTGTTCCAGTCCACTCCACATCTTGCCATTATTCTGCGTAATCCACTTAATTTTCTTGCCTTTCATTTTCTTGACCTCATTGCTAATGACCTTTTCTTCTATTACAACTCAGCTGCCCACAGCCATGGTCACACCCTGCAACCACCCAGAACTGGCTCCCTTTGGAAATTAGATATTCTAATTGCTCATTATGATTTCCCATTCTTCAAATTATCTCACTTAAACTCCAGTACTTCGGTTTTTTGTTTGTTTGTTTTTTGTTTTTGTTCATGTTTTTGGTACTAAGGATTGAATCCGGGGGCACTCAGCCACATTCCCAGTCCTTTCTTTTTCACTTTGAGGCAGAGTCTCACTAAGTTGCTTAAGGCCTTGCTAAATTGGTGAGGCTAGCTTTGAATTTTAGATCCTCCAATCTCAGCCTCCTAAGCCACCGGGATTACAGGTATGCACCAATACACCCAGCAGTACTTTGTTTCTTTGCAATTATCTGTTTCCTTGACCCTTCTACTTTTCCCAATGGAATACCCTTCCCACATTCCCTTTTCTCTTATCCTGCTTAAATTACACAGTAATTCATTTCAACATCTTTATTGCTAACACAGGAACACAGTTGCTTCCTGAAGAAATTAGGGCCAGATGTCCTTAACAATTCAGAATTTTTCTGGTTTTAAGAACAGTTATATAGTGCACATTCCATACAAAGAATCCCCAGTACAGGTTGAGGCAGCACTCCATAATCACACATTTTGATTTGTAAGGCAAAACATATCAATGATAAAGGGAAAGATACTGAAGACTTTCTCTGGACACAGAATTTTTTAAATCAAATATCAAGCATATATTAGATTCACAGCATTCTAATTTCTGAAAACCAATTACTAAGTCAAGAAGGAATATGTGCAATTTCTTAATCCTTCCCAAATAGAAAAAGGTTTTTTTTCTATTTATTTAAATTTATTAAGGATAATGAAGTAAAAAGTAAAAGTTATCTTTTTGAGCCATAATATGCTAAGATATTTAAAACTGACAATTTTTCCCAATAGGATTTCAGATACTGAATCAGCAGACAGCATGTGACTCAGTTCTATACCATTCTTGTTCTCTCATAAACTGAGTGCTAAGCGAGGTGTGGTGGCACACACCTATAATCCGAGGGCTTGGGAAGCTGAGGAAGGAGGATCATGAGTTTCAAAGGCAGCCTCAGCAACTTAGCAAGGCCCTAAGCAACTCAACAAGACCCTGTCTCTAATAAAATATAAAAAAGGGCTGGAGATGTGGTTCAGTGGTTAAATGCCCCTGGGCTCAATCCCTTATATAAAAACAGAAAGGGGGTGGGGCTGAGTGCTGATACCATAAAAACTACACTATATTTAGTGATAAAACATTATTTTTTGAAACTCAGTTTTATCTTCTGTGAAATGAGGTAAATAGACTAAGTGATATATAAAGTCTATTTCAGATTTAAAATTCTATACAAAGAGGATTCTGGGTAAGAACTCTGCATTTCATGAAAATTACCAACTAAATATTAAAGGAACAGAAAAATGTACCAGGACTTAATATCTAGTCTGGGGATGTAACTAAGCAATAGAATGCTAATGCGTGCCTCAGATGCACATGTACCTGGGTTCAATACCCAGCACCTCCCACTATAGCAGACTTAGGGGAAAAGAAAAGAGGGGAAAGAATGAAAAATTAAATTGTAGAACATTTATGATCTGTGTCCTCAATGTGCTTTGTTAGGGTACTAGCATTAAAAATAAAACTAGTCATTATTGAGACAACAAAAATCCCAGTAAAAACTACATGGAGATTGAATTATTTTCATATTGGTACTATAATAAAATGCTATAAACTTGAAACACAAATTTATTCTTATAGTCCTGGACATCGGAAGTAAAAAGTGGGATAAAACCAGGGTGCTGGCAAGGGTATGTTCCTTTCCAGGGGCTCTAGACAAGAATCTTTTCTGATGTCTACAGGACTAAGACATTCTAAGGATTAAGTAATGGGTATCTTTGGAAGTCATCATTAGACCTACCAGAACAAATTGAAAAACAATTTCTGAATTAAAAACAGCAACCCAGGCAATAACATATAAAAATTCCAGAAAATGGAAATGGCAAGTATAAGACTTAATAAATTCACCCAGCACTAAGAGAAGAGGGTCAGAGATGACAAGAACAAAAGGAAAAGCTGTATATATAGGAAAAACTTGAGTCCTACTAGGAACCCAAGAAAGATTAGGGCAGAGTTGAAGAAACACAGCTCCAAACAAAAAAAAGTTATTGCTCAAGGAAAAAGACCTCAGTTTACTGGTTTAAGCTTATGTAAATTAAAAAACAAAGTCAATTAAAAGCAACTAAAATGTAGCTTGATGTGATTTTGCAATTTCGGGGTAAAGAAAAAATTTTAGGAGTACAGTGAAAAAAATCAAATAGAATACAACTGAATCAAATATGTAACAGAAAGAACAGAGTATCTGTAAGCTTTTGATTCAGAATTCTTAAGGACAGGACCCACACAATCAGATTCTCCACTCTATGGAGAAAATATCTGAGGTCTGGAAGCCCCACATTCATCTACACTGATTTTTTTTTTCACATGAGGACAAAAAAGAAGAGTACCAGACATGCAGAGTGCAGAAAATAACATCATCTGTGTTTCCCCCCTAAAGAAAATACCTGTAAAAATAAGTCATGAGAAAAGGGGAAAAAAAACTTAATACCTATAAAAATATTAATAAGAAAAACCTTATACCTATAAAAATATTAATAATCGTCTAGGATCAAAAAATCACTTAATATACCAAAAGATCTTGAATTCAGGGAGCAGAATGTAACTATATGTAAATTTCTCTTATTACTAGGTAAAGAAGCAAAACATAATAAACTGTGAAAATTTCAAAACTAAATTTTAAATATACTGATTCAAAAACCACCAAATTAGATAATATACTAAAGTATTTCATATGACTGGAGAAAAACAGAATGAGAAGAGAAAGGATGAACAATGTGTAGAATAGCAAATTTATATCATTTATCTAGTTAAGATTAGAAATAGTATGATATGTCAAATATATTCTACTGTCACATATAACTAAAAAGAACAAAATTTAAAAACGCTAAAAAAAGATTAGAAATGCTTTTCTTTTCCTCCTTAGAAAAGTAATGTTTATTGCAAAAAATTTAGGGAAAAACAAATATATTCAGATGAAACTCACTAAATATTTTTTAAAAGATTACTCTAAAATTCAAATTACTTCAGTTAGAAATTTCTCTGTTATAAGAAGTTATCAAAGTTTGCCCTGCCCAAGAAACAAATCTACAAATGAGATAGAAAATTAAATCGTCCTCCATGGTAACAAGTCCACAATGGAGCCCTTTTCCTCCTCTAATCACTACATCTCAGGATGACTGTGGGGCGGGGCTCAAGGGCTGCTGCTATTGAGAGTAGAGTTCCAAATCTCAGAAATCTACCTCTGTCCTATCTATGAGGAAAATCATAACAATTCCACCAAACCTATATTTTGAAGAGGCACAGGTGCTATTCACACTTGCTGTGCACTTCATTTATTCATTCACACATTCACAAGCATTCACGGAACACCAGGTATAAGCATGGTACTGCTCGATGCCTTCAGGGACACCAAAATGATACACCTAAGCATCTGTACTAGAGCCACTCATGGCCCATCTGATGCACTTTTTAATCTCCTGCAAGACAATTACATGTTCACTGACCAAGAGGAAAAGGAAACACCTGGCATAAACTCACGGACTAGTAATTAAACCTATGTGATCTATAAGTATTCAGGTAAGAATGTAAATATATACTCTACTGACATACTCTAAAAGAGGAGGTTTTAATCTATGCTGGATAAAAAAAGCAGAAATAAGGTATAAATCAGGGCTACACTGTTCCCACTTCTGATAAAGCATAACAATGGCATGGGTGAGGACCTAATACATGGCCTCTGCTAATCACATCTTCCTGATTTTGACGCCCACGAGTTGATTTGGTCTTCACCAAGTTCCATAACTCCTCCGAGTTCTTAATTTTCTCATTATTAAATTGAGGAATGAAGGATCTCTAAGATCTTTTCAATTCTAGTTCTTAAATCTAAAATAATCAGACCTTTGACATACTTCCTCCTCCCATAAAGATTAGAAAAGAAGTAACATGGAATTTATTCAAATACCATTAAATCTACTGACAAGAATAACAGTTCCCATCTTAGAGCCTCCAGATAGAAATAAACAAACACAAAAGGATGACTTCCCACTAGAACTAGAAAAGAGGCCACAAAACAACACTGATAAACCCCAAAAGGTATTAAAACTGGACTCCTACAACTGCTGAAGAACATGCAAATTTTAAAAAGTTTATCTGAAAAAGTACATCAAGCACCACTTACAAAGCAACAAAGTATCTCAATATAATATATAAATATGTATAAAGCAACTATGAAAAACACAGCAATTGTAGGCCAATGAAAATGCTTTTTCTCTGTCATAGCCCTTGTTCATCAGGCTAAAAACAGGTGGGCATCATCATCATCACACTTTCCAAATTTCCAGAGAATTTTGTGTTATCCCCAAGAGAGGGAATGGTAAAAATCATTAAAAACACTACAATGTACTCACTACAATATAAAAGTAGACTTCTAGATATATCACTGAGGTAAGAGAGAACTGAAAACCAGGTGATAGGCTACCCTGGCAGCAGATTATCAAAGACTCTGGGGACAAGATTTTAAAGACAACTAGAAAACAAAACCCAAAGGGCTTAAACCTTCATAAACCAGACACCATCTCTACAATGCATTCATTCTAGAATAAAAGGATCACAACAATTATGCAGTTTGTCCTGTGAAAAAAATGAAAAATTATTTCCCACAAGCTCATTCTTTGTTCAGGCTAATAACAGAATGTATATTTCTTATCAATATGTTCCATTTCAATTTTAAAAGACAGGATTATATGCTTCTTTTAGTTTTTACCATCTTCTACTACATTACCTTATTGTGCTCTTTTATTACAAAATTGCTTGTCTCTGTAAACTATACTTTCTTTTTCTGTGGTTAGGTAAGAGAAAGCCATAAAATATGCAATAAAAAAGCAGCATGTGATATTTAAAATAGTATTAACCTCCTCTTTGTCCAGACCTTTTTTTTTTTTTTAATTCAAGCAAAAAGTACATATAAAAATTCTGCTTAGTTGTAAAGCTTCAGTTGAAATAGTAAAATATAATGGTGTGATAAATGACTATAATTTTTTGGGGGGGCGGGAATTAAACTCAGGGGCACTCAACCACTGAGCACATCCCCAGCCCTATTTTGTATTTTATTTAGAGACAGGGTCTCACTGAGTTGCTTAGTGCCTCACTTTTGCTGTGATTAGCTTTGAACTCATGATCCTCCTGCCTCAGCTTCCCAAGCCACTGGGATTACAGGCATATTCCACCATACCTGGCTCTATAATCTTCATATTTTATGTTCCCAATCATTTGCCACCTTGTTTTCTGCCTTTTCTTTCTCCATTGCCATAGGATTGGATTCCCATGTACAGGTTTGGGGTTTTTATTCTTGTCTGTTTGTTTTGTACCAGGGATTGAACCTAGGGATACTCAACCACTGAGTCACATCCTGAGCCCTTTTTTAATTTTTAATTTTGACATAGGGTCTTGTTAAGTTCCTTAGGGCCTTGCTAAGTTGCTGAGACTGGCTTTAAACTTGTGATCCTATCTCAGTCTCCCAAATTGCTGGAATTTCAGGCAACAGCACCCCACCCATGTACAGGTTTGATGGCCCTAGTGTTCCAAGCTTCTCTTGAAAGAGACAGTGGACTGAGACTCTCTACATGGATGTGTCTCACAGAGGTCAGATTTACACCTATCCATGTCATCTCTACACAACCCAGCATGTCTGTTAAGGGTAAACCCTGAACTCTGACCTAGGCCACTGGGCCACAGGGTCAGAATTCTCACTTGGTCCTGCCCTCCATTAGTTTGCCATGTTATTCTATAACCTAATCAACCACAATTAAGATAATGCTAAGCAGACTTGTAGAGTATGCAAAGCTCTCAGAGTTGAGGCTCATACCTGAATCTGGTCTTCCATCCAGGCCTGAACTAAGACTCCAAACTCCCTGTGCTGGCTGGTGGAAATTCAACTAAGTAAAAAATATTTTAAAATCACTGCTGGACATTCAGACTTTGAAATCAGGCAGCCACCTAGTTCAACAATAACCACACCCTACTATTCTTCCTGCAGGATTTGACCTTTTGCTGCTAAAGGTTGTCTGAATCTTTGAAAGTTACTTTATTGCCAACCTAGGCTTACAGAAAGGAATCTACTCCACAGTCTTTTCTGATGCTAAGCAGCACATACCAATACACTTTCACTTCTCTCCAGCCTGAGCCTGCCTAGAACAATCATTTATGGAAAGGAAGGAGTTTAACTAAGGACAGTGCTTAAGCAATGTTATATAATTAGCAAATGGCAATACAGACACACAGCAAATACAGGCTGAGGTTTTCTTTATTTTTCAATGACAGTTTTATTATAGTAAGTTACAGATCTTGAATTTTTTATTTATTATTTATATATGTTATGTGCATGTGCTTATATATATAAACATGCTTATATATGTATACACACACACATATATATTTTTTGTTTGTTTGTTTTCTGTTTTTGCAGGGATCAACCCAGGGCATCTCTCATGCTGAGCAAGCACTCTATTACTGAGCTACTAAGCTACACCCCGAGCCCAAGGTATGGATCTTGAAACAGATACCCACTGGACTCTTAGGATTATGGTAAAAACTGCAGGCCATTGTCCCACCTTTATGTTTATTCATGGCAAATCTGCAAGAAAAGTTCAAAGAAAATAGCTGGAGAACCTAGTAATGTGAAAAGAAGAACAGACAACACACATCACTATGAGCAGTAAGAAGAAGAAAACCTCACATGCTTTGAAGGTGTAACTCCATTAATCATTAAAGATTAAACCAATTAAAAAAATTAGAAAGAAAAAAATCTACCAACAGGAAAGCTATCATTTGTGGTTTACCCTAGGTTATCCTGTACATTTTATCTTATGAAAAGAAAATTCAAAATGTGCTCTCAGATTCCAAAGTAAGATATCCTCTCAAACTTTATCTGAGTTTATAAACACAGAGGGGGCATAAATGAATTTAAATGGCAATATGAGAACAAATCTAATTCCTAATAGAAACATGGTTCAGGATGGAGTAAGTCAGAAATCTCAATGTTTATCTCCATGTGCATTTATTCCTGGCAATACATTGGAGTTTTCTGTAGAGTGTTTATCTAAGTTGGCATTCCTTTGATGGATCTTCTGGCATAACACATATGCACATTATATACACAGACCATATGTAGCAGGAACCACTTTCTTTCTGTAAAAAACTGAGAATAATCATGGGGAAAATGGAAAGAACTAACATTTGCCTGGTATCTGTTGAAGGGTTGATACTACACAAAACACTGAGCAGATGTTTTGACATCTAAATTTGTGAGCACAGTACACATTATTTTAATTATACAGGTTAAAAAAATAAAGCTGAAAGAGATACCTATATTGAAAGGTCTTTTAGCTACAATGGCCTAGCTTTGAATTAAAATCTACCTGTATCTAACTAAGCCAATGCACTCTCTTTCTCAATTCCGTGTTAGGAAGTCACACCACACCATATTTTTATTATGTGGCACCAGAAACTTCATACAATAATTAACTCATACTGCATTAGTTCTTCATTCTTCAATTAATCATTCATGCATTAGTCTAAAAGAAAGTACTATCAGAAGATATCCACAATTCCTTATGTCAGAACTTAACAACGGCAACCACTGTAATAATTCCTTTACATTATATTCTTCAATAGTGAAACATTCTGATTATCAATATAATCTTCCTTTTTTAGAAAATAAAGTAGAAAAATGGAACTGTCTTCTTAAACCTTACAAGTCATTAAATGTTTTTGTGCATGAGTAAACTGATCTCAATGTTTTTTTAACACACTAACTGCAAAAATGCTTTTCAGAAAAGCAAGTAGAGAAATCTGAATACAAACTGATTACAAAAGTGATATTAAAGGGTTATTTTTCATTTTGTTTAGTGTGATGATGGTACTGTGATTATGCAAACAAATTATTTCCTAGAGATGAATACTGACACGTAAGGGTTGTGATGAGATGACATAATGTCGGGATTACTCTAAAATGCTTCACACCCTCCCTACTCACCAAAATGAGAGCAACTAAAACACTACAGCAAAATGCTAGTAAATATTGAGTCTAGATGGGGTGGCTATATTGAAAGTCACAATATGATTCTTTTCATTTTTGTGAATGTTTGAAAACTGCTATAACAAAGTTCTAAGAAAAAAATACAGAAATCTTTAAACTTTGAAAAAATGCAACCCATTTAATGTGGATCTCAGTTGCTTTAATCCAAAATACTCACTCTCTGATAACAGAAATAAGACCTTCTAAAATATGGATCTTCAAAATACAATGGAATTTGGGAGAATCTATAGGCAACAATGTTCAAAAATACTTGCCTTCCAACAGACAACATGCAGAGAGACCAATCACCTTTTATTGGAACACTGAAGAAGAATTAAAGGAATACCTTAACTGAAAGCTACCAGAAATCTCCTGGAAGGATCAAAATATATTTGTGTCCTTGACTAAAAACCAAACAGTTCCTTAGCACATGAAAGACAGAATGAACACCTTATAAAACACTGAAGGAACAGATTCCTTCCTTGCTAAAATCACAGGTGTGGGAGTCAAATACCTTGTTCTCACATACCTCTTCTGTCCTCTGTTACCAGTTTGGGGTTTGAACAAAGCCAAATTACACATTTAGATATTAAACTATTGACCCTTCCATTAAAATGAAAACAGCCTGGTGCAAGTGGCACACACGCATAATCCCAGTAGTACCACCAAAACAAAATTTTTAAAAAAAAATTTCTAATCTAAATTCTACTTATTCTACCCACAGCAACCTGATCAGCCACAATTACAGAAATGCATTTATAAACAAAGTTCTAGAAACAGAAAATGGTTATCCAGAGTGGCAAGTTAAGTTTTTCAGTTCCCTATCCCATCCCCACCCCCTCAATGACCCCAAGACATGAACACATTAATTTCACCTAGTAATGAACAGGTTTCCTGCCTGCAAACACATCCTTGGAGTTTCCTTTGGATAAGGAAGCTCTTTATCAGTGTCTGGAATAGCAGAACTATAAATCAGCAACATCCTGAGGCTGCTAGTCTAGTTTCGCCCTGGGATTCACCTACTTTTGTAAGGTGCCCTCTCAGCAGGAGAAAACCAAAATCCGGCTTGCAGCAGTAAAGCAGAGAATACAAACTTGTCCCACTTCAAAGCACAAGGCCTATCTTTCACTAACTGCATAGCAATCCCAGCAGGGGTGACAATGAAAGCTTTCTTCCATATTATTGTTTGAAACAATCACAGGCTATTGGTTCATATTAATTAGTTTATGTCTAATATTAGGCAGCCTTAACTAGAAAAATGTTCTTTGTTACCAAATGAATGGAGAAACAAACAAACCAAAAGCTTTTTTTTTTTTTTTTAATTGTTGTTTTTAACTTGGAAAAGAATTTTCAGAACTTTCACACTTGAATGTAAGTTTATCTTTACACAGGTCCCTGAATTCACTCTAAAAGAGTGTATAAGTGCATGTGCCGGACAATATCAGACTAAGATGACTGAATGAACGTCTCATTACCTGCTGCCTAAGGAGATACTGAAATTAAATAATTTTAACTTTCTCTGAGCCTGGAAAACACTGCTAATGGGAAAGAAAACATCAGTACAAGCTTGGAGGCAAGGGTAAGCTAGACATGGATTACAATTTGTACAAATTCCATGAGAAGACTAACATAAAATCAGGCCCATAAACAACCAGGGGATCCTGGAACGAGTGACCCAATGGCCTTCATCTCTCCTGAAGCCACCTCTCTTTGTGACCTAATGCCCCAGCTTATTGCTGACTCCTTCCTAATGGACTTAGTCCCACAACAATCAGAAGCTACCATTGCTCCCCAAATATGACAACAATAATGAAACTCACGACCCTGGCTGACATTGACAGAGAATTTGTTCAGTAGAAATGTCAAAAGTCAGAACTTGAACCCATGTCTAAGACTCCAAAGCCTGGGTAACCACTAAACTACACAAGCTTCTTTAAGATCAATATTAAATTCCTTAACATGGCTTGCAAGGCCCTGCAAAATCTCCAACTTTACAACCTAACTCATCTATGCTGATGCTTGGCATTTGCCAGTTTCTGTAAACACTCTACCCTAGCTCATTTCAAGCTACCAGCATGAAGTCAACTGGCTCACAAAATTCTTGAAAACATAACAATTGGCTTTTATGAGGTGGCAAGGGTGGTTCTAGGGACATCACTGTCTACAACCCCAAGTCCCACTATACTGTGAGGACCCTGAACCAAAATCTAAGTACTGTGCCCTCTCTCACCTTGGGACATTGGCACCTGCTCTTTCTTTCTCTTGCCAAAATATCTTAAAGTCTTTCATTAGTTCCCAGTCTGCCAATCTTCCTTCAACAAGTTTTCCCTGATACTCTGAGTCCTTATTTTCTGGGTGTTCTGCTTTACTCCTAAAATATCCATACTTCCTGTCTCAGTATTTGTGACACAGGGTTGTAATTTTTTGTTCCTTAATCTGTGTATCTTCTACTATGTTTCTAAACTCCAACAGGACAAAAGCCTTAATTATCTTATCTGCTCTTGTATCCCCAGGCCTGCTGTAGTGCTTGCTAAACAGGAACACTTGCAAATATGCATGGGCAGTAAGTGCCAGACACTAATTTAAGTTTTATACATGTTTTCTGAGATCATCTTTAAAACAACTCCATGAGGCTGACTCCATTACTGCTCTGCTCATTTTGTACGTGAGGAAATGGAGGCAACTTGAAGAGGCGAGCACCATCCCCTCAGACTCAATCAGTAAAGCGCTGGAGCCAGGATTTTAACCCAGGCAGTGTGACTAGGGGGCCATTTGCACCCTTCAAGAAGCCAGTGTTCCTTGACTTTTTTTTCTTTTCATTAGTGACCCTCAAGGAGAAAATTTAATTAAATTTAAATTCTCTCTAATGAGAAATTAAATACTAAAGAGAATTTTTCTGGGTAAGATTAAGCTTTGGAGGGATATTTCATCTCCCAAGATCCAAATTTGGCCCTCTTGGTAGCAATATCATTTTATTGGAAATGTATGTGAACTTTTCACTTTGCATTTCCATTTATGTACCATATGTCTATCCCTAAAAACACATGGTCTCATTTTACAGTTTTAATGTTATCTTCCTATAAGAATTATTCTGCATCTCCCCCAACCACCACCCCATAAGATTCCACAGGGCAATATAGCTGTGTTGATAGCCTCATTTTTTAACTGGAACATGATATTTCAATCATATTCACATACCTGAATTTATTAAGTCCTTTCACTATTGAATATTCAGAAAGTTTTATGCTTCTTGGTTTTTAACCAATGCTTCAATGAATATCTTTATGCATTCTGCTTGATCTCACATGACAGAGTTTTTATAGGGAATATACAAAGGTATATAGTTTTTATATCTATTATCAAATTACCACCCTCCACCCCCAAGTGGCTTTATGAGTACACATTTCCTCACGTGTTTATATTAAATATGGCCTCTTTCTACCCTGGGTGGTGTTAAACATTCTAGTTAAATAAGTCATTTGAAAGTATTTATATTACTCATCAGCTGACAGTAGTTTGTGTAACAGGAAAGGTGTGGAGATAGGTTGATGCTGTTGGAAATGCTGACAAATGGCAGGGGCACTTGTGTGCTAAAATACCTAAGTCACTTCACAGAAGACCAAGAACAGTCATTACCTGGGAACAGCTGCACTGGACTTTGAAATGGTGACCTTGGGTAATAAGCATTAAATCTCTCTAGCTATTCTCCAAGACTCTCAGGCACAAAAAACTACCAAGGGTAAAGAAAACCAAACATGCCAGGTAAATGGATCTTGAAAGGACAATGATCCATTTATCAGAAAGAGAAAGGCACATGATGAAGGTAACACTAAACATCCTAGAAAAGTGTATTAAAAGCTATGAAGATCAGTAAGGACTTGAGCCACATGATAAAATTCCAGGTTTTTTTTGGGGGGGAAAGCATTTAAAGTAAATGAAGTAAAAAGGTCCCTTTCTCCTTTCTCCCTCTCTTTGCTCTTTTCTTTAAAAAGGATAGACACCCTTACTAGAAACACTCATGAAATTCAATAGTCTCCAAAAACATACAGAAATAAAAGTGTGTATCATCAAGATTCGAATTTCAATCCACATGGTTCTTTCCTTATTTTCTCTAACCTTGGCCTAAAAATGATTGCCATAAATGAGATGCCACACTCTGAAGAGTGAGCTAAAAGGAAGAACTTCCGTGTGCCCTCCATGTATTTTACCATTTAATCTAACCACTATGTAAAGTACAGTTACATGAGAGGAACATGAAGCTAAGAAAGGCTGGCACAGCTCAGGCCTTTCACCCAGCAATCCAAGGTCCAGGGATGTAAACTGAGGCTTGCTAACTCCAAGTCGATTTTCCTGTTGAACCGCACTGCTGCCGAGCCTGAACGAGTCCAGTGACTACTCAGACAGAGCAGGTTATAAAATAATCCAAAGACAATGTTCCTGCGGTACCGCTGCACTGTTCTTCAGTGGACAGGAAAATTACCTTGACGACCGTCCAGAAGTCTCAAGAACTACATTTTATTTCTAAGTTCCTACAATAAGTCAAGGCAAAATAAATAGTTCTAGGAGGAAGACAACAAGGCAGCATTGCAAAACTTGATCCATTCTGAGTTATTTCATTAGTATCCCCCGACCCCATCCCACCCCAAAAATATAAACGAGAAAGGGAAGCAGAATTTACTACTCACTTGTCTTGATCTGGAGTCTGACGCCTAGAGTAACAGACAGACATCCTAAGCACTGAAAACCGAGGTCCCCTGAAAACAGAGGCCAGCTCACTAACATCACTTGTTCATTGTTCCAGCTGCTTCCTGAACTAAATGGCACCTCACTCACAAAAGAACCATTATCTAAGCACCCACCAAATCATAAGAGATGCACACAATCCCTACAGTCAAACATCCTTCTGAAACTCAATTTAAATATTCATGAAAACTATGATTAGCCCATGTCTCTGCTAGTGTGAATCACTTACCTGGGACTGTGAAATCAGAGGGGTGGAAGTAGAGGCAGCAGCCATGATAGCTCTGCAGTGGTGGGTAGTGATTAGACCCCAGCACTACAATGCCAAACACAGGAGCCAATTTTTGTGGTCACTGATCAGATCAGGGTCATACTAGAAGAAACTGTGAACCTGGAAAATAACAGTAAAAGCCACAGTTAGTGCAAGAGGATGGTGCAAGAGAGTGAAGTACCACTGTCTACAGGAAGTAAAATCCCTACACCAAGTGCCAAATAGCACAATGAAAACAGGAACCCAGTAGGAAAACCCTAACATCTAAAAGTCATGATTTCTTGTATAATTTGCCCCAGTGATGTAAGTGGATATATTTTCATAAGTTTAAATTCAACTCTTCTGCCAAGTAGACATTCTGGGGAGGTAGTTTCAAGCTGGAGAGATGAGGAAGGGAAGAAGCCAACCTGTCATTAAACAATAACTATAAAGAAAAAAAAAATGATCTACATTTGAGAGCTGATGGTTTATAAACAAAGGGTAAAGAGAACTAAACCATCAAGTGGTTAGAAATCACCCAGTTCAACCCTACCCATTTACAGATGGAAAAAAATTGAAGCTCAGAGAAGAGAATGGACATTTTAGTTCATGGAAGAACCAGAATTAGAGCAAAAACAACCCCAATTTCCATGCTGGTATGAAACATAGAAAGTGAATAGAATCCATGTTTATGTTTCCTCAAAGAACTTGGTCAAAATGTCCAAGACTTAAGACAAGCAAGACACCCCAGTGTCACAGGAGTAGATCACAGAGTAAACAGTACTATGATTAGACCTCCATCTGCATGAGGTAGAACAATCCTACAGACTTTCTAACATACTCAAGGAGAAGATGTGAAATATGCACAAAATACAGCCAAATGTTCTCTCATTAATATGTTCACTAAGAAAACTCAGAAAGATGCTAAGTCCCAGCAGGAGAGCATGGCCCCAGTTCTAACAAAACACTGATATGATAGTTTCAATGTTGCAATTTAGTCCAGAAGGGGATTTTTTTTTTTTCATTTTAAGAAATTAAGAAAATCCTTTCGCTTTAAAAATTTTTTTTCATTTTTAGGTGGTTTTCATCCCATCCAGCAATCTCCTTTTTTTGCACTCCAAAGACATTTATGGAACATCTACAGGAAATGAGGGACATAATGAAAAAGACCTAGTCAGACCCTGCTATACATATACAGTTCCACCAACATGCAAGGTGATGCCTAAAATACTATTAAACTCTTAGAGAATGATACATAATAGTAAAAATAAAACAGAGATGATAAGACCCAAGTCTTCTGTAGAAGGAACAGTGAAGTTAGTTAATCAGTCCTTTGACCCCAAATCTTCCTGTGTTACTCTAGATTGGCTAAATGATGCCTGAACAAGTCACGAGCTCAGAAGAGCTGCTTTTGTAAGAAATGACCTAGGTTTCACAGCAATTTCTATGAACTCTAAATTTTTATTTTATTCTGTCTTCATGTATTAATCCTTCATCTTATAGTTTCGATCACTTTAGGTTATAATTGTTTGGAATTGTGGAACCTTCCTATTCACTTCTGTTAGAGTCATTATTTTTATTAACAAGTAAATTATAAATTCCTCAAGCTATCTTACAAGCTATCTTAGCAAGACAATCAATACTGAATTCCATAGTA
The DNA here is from genome assembly GCF_902686455.1 of Sciurus vulgaris. Taxonomy (NCBI): domain Eukaryota; kingdom Metazoa; phylum Chordata; class Mammalia; order Rodentia; family Sciuridae; genus Sciurus; species Sciurus vulgaris. The sequence continues at coordinate 67,890,798 of NC_136476.1, forward strand.
GCTCTGAGATAATACTGACATCCTTAGTCTTCCTTTTTAGAGGAAATAAAAGACCAGTTGTGTATCAGACTGTAAATTTAAATGGACAGTCCAGGAAACAGGGTGCATATACAGGAATGCCTTTCTTTATTCATGAGGGCTTCCAGAGTGATAAGTCTATCCCAAGGGAATTATAAGAATCCATCATGCACTGCTTTACACTGAACATATTCATAGAATCAATTTGTGCCAACCCCTGTTTTATTTCTCCTTTCTCCTTATGTATGTATACCTCAGATTATCTTGCTTTACTCTGAGATGAACAAATGGACCATAAATAGCATGATAACCACCCCCCCAAAAAAATGGAAATAAGATTCCACTCTTAATCATACCGTACACTCAGTTACAATTCATTTTAGCCAAACTAAGTCACTAAGCAACATAACCTGAAGATACTTAGTATTTTCAATATTCACAGTATAGAGATATGTATAGTATCCAAAGGGCGAGCCAGACACCTGGTCTATAATAAGGAAAGGATATCACCCGCTAAAACACTTTGTTCTACGGCATCATTGCTGACAATCAACGAGAGAGAGGAGACTGGGGTTTGGTGAGAGCCCACTGGACACTGAGCTCTGGGAACAGTCGCAGTATATAGAGTCCAAGGTAGAGACTGTTAGCTCCTTTCAGAGGACACACCTGAGGCTTTGAAGGGTTGTGCTAGGCCAACTCTCCAAGTAAATGAGAATTAAGAGATGAAAAAGTGCACAGAATGTCTTGAAGCAAAAAGAGGGTCCTGAAGAAACCAGGATGGAAGTTAGGTGGCCCGCAGAATGACCCTGTGACACAGAACCCTGGGCTGCTCTCAACTATATAAAACTTTGTGCCCCTTATTTTGATTTATGTTTCATCAAATTTTCATTTCATGGTTTTAGGAAGAAAGTAAGACATAAAATTAAATTATTTTCCATGAAGTATTTGAGATCTATCTAGTTTCAAGCCTTTTGTTGAACCCATTTGCACATTACAAGCACCCTTTGTAAAATAGTGCATGATTACTTGACTCTGCCAAAAGCAAAGGCTAAGCAACATTAAAGGTATAAACCAGCGGTCTCTTGGGAATAATGTCCTAAAATTATATCTATTAAATCTATTTACAAACTTATTCACAAAAATGCATAAATCATGAAAGAACTAGAAATGTCTAAGTAATAATGCCATTCACTATCTAGCAGGGGAAGCTGTTCTCTTTGACATACTAGCCCCTGCCTTACCAGAATCCTGTGGTCAACTATGGAGTTGCCCAAGAACTTTTAAAGAAATACACCCTTCTTGGAACTCTTCCAAGTACTTGAATACCTGTCCCAGCTTTCTTCCAACCTGCTATCAACCTGACTACATTTCCTTTGCATGAGTTCCTAAGCTGTATTCCAGCTACTGAAAACCACAAAGCAGTTTGAGTTTTCCCCACTGACATCAGTTTCTCCAGCTACCCTTGGGTCATTATTTTTGTCCCTTCTTTCCTTCCCTAGTTGTCTCCACTTTCCATTAGGCATTTCTTCTGATCTAAATAACTCTTCTCAAAACTATAGACTACCTCTAATACCACTCACTTTCACTTTTTTGTCATCTCTTTACTGGATTATTCATTCCTATAGTCACTGATTATGCAATATGCAATATGAATTATTCCTATAATTTAAATCATATGCATAAAATACAAACATAAAATATCACAGAGCTAGAACATAGAATAGAGGTACCAGGGACTGGGAGGAAGGAGGAATGTGGCATTAGTGTTTCATTGTAGAGTTTCAATTTGAGTTGATAAAAAAGTGAGATGGAGAGCAGTGATGTTTGTATAACAATGTGAATGTACTTAATTACTACTGAACTGTACACTTAAAAATGTACAGTTAAAAAATGGTAAGTTTTATGTTACATTTATTTTACCATGAAAATTACCAGAAAAAGAAAGGGTTAAGAACATAAGCACTAAGTAATGACACAAAAACTATTTCTGATATAGAAAGCATAGTGTAATGTCATATCTAGGCTATCATTTAAAAAAATGGAAAATATATGCAAATGAAATGAATTAGTAAGGATTACACAAAATGACAGGAATAATTTCAGAAAAAAAATTTCTAAATAAGAAAACTACATAAATAATTAATCCTCTGTGCCAGATTACCAGAGAAATGCTCATCTGGACATGAAAATAGGAAACATCTAAATCAGTCATGGAAACTACCCTAGATTGATTGATTATTGCTTAAATCTCCAAAATTATGTACTGGAAAGAATCATCAGGGGAAGTCAACAAAAGGACAAGGCACCTTTCCCCCTTCATATGAAACTGGATCTGCATGTACAGAAAATAAGCAAATGAGAACCCAACAGGCCTGGAAGGATGCCCTCAGTTCAGAGGAAAGAGGGCTGGAGGGGACTAAGCCAGGGCAGAGGTGGGGAACATGTAAAATGCACTACCTCTTTAAAAAGTGTTCCTGGCTGCAGAAGCCAGCCCAGTGAGTACTCTGGCTTCCTTCACTCCTGATTTACATAGGGCCCTGAAGACTGCCCCAGAAAACATGTGAGAAAGGAATGTTACTAGCTGGCTTCTGAGAATGGCAGCCACGCCAAGTGACAATGCCCTTGCTAATTACTTAGTGCCACACCAAATACCTAAGAGAAAGTCTTTGGTTTGAGGCAAACTTCCATTTGATTACTTACGGAGCCAATACTGGCTTCCTCCCAGGCCTCACAGGAAGATGAATTTCTAGTTGGTAAATTAAACTACTACAAACTTAACCTTTTCCTTCTTCTGGACTTCTGTCAAGCAATGACTCATAGAAGTGTTTGAAAAAAACACAGGGCAATACCTGTTACTGCATATGCATAAGATTTGGTCTCCAAGGATAAGCAACAGAGAAAAACACAAATTTACCAGGCCAATAAGACATATAATTATAGGACAAAATGACAGAAGACTCTCGACTCACAATAAATATTTACTTGAGAAATAAGTGTACTACTTAAAAGGGAAAACTTCAGAAAACTTCTAGCCCATGTTCTAAAAATTACTGAGGACATAGCAGCATCTTCAAACACAGCACAGGTGGTCATGAAAAGAGATGCAAGATCAGAAAAGAGTATGCATTAACCAAAAAGAGAAAAAAAAAAGAGATCTGAGTTATGGGCTTGAATGAAGGTGGTTGATAAGGCAGAAAATAAAACAAGTGGAGCAGAAGACAACACAAAGCTTCCAGATGGGGAAAAGCTACATGGGCAAAGATTTTATAGACTCTAAAACAAATAGACTATATGAGCAAAAAGTACTAAAGGGAGAAAGGAAACATCATTGCTGGCGCTGGGAAAGGGTAAATTTATCCCTGTGTTAGAAAACTGTTACACCGATACACAATTTAAATCAAATGGGAATTTTTCAGACTTGAAATTTCTGTATCATTCTGCAGAATACTCAACAGTCTGGCAGAAACCAAGTAGAAAAAAACCTCTAACCCCCACACCTGGAGAATCAACAAAATGAGATAAAAGCAAGTCAGAACCACAACATGATTTGCTTATCAAAATAGCATCTGACACCAGACTTACATCATCTAAGGTGTAAGAGAAGATTGTCTCTCTGGAATCTGAGCAAATAAAAATACTCAATAGCATCAAGAAAAAGATACCACACTCACTGAAACAAAAACATCAAGCTTAAAAAACAGTGATTCAAAATTTAGAAGGATTGGAATATGAATGGGTGCCCAAAGTGTAAAACAAAAAACAAAGTGAAGGAAAACGACTAGTCCAGACCATCTAAGAGTCAAATAGAAGAAATTTCAGAATGAAAGAGAAAAAGAAATGGAGGGAAAACAACATCAAATACCTCAAATGTTTTCTAAAATGGAAGGTCATGTTTGCAGAGTATTAGGGTCTACTGAGTTTCCACCTGCCACCTAGCACATCCTCCATCACTGAGTTTTTTTACTTTTTAACTCTGAAGGTTTCAAAAAATCCTGTGAGATAACAAATGATTTGAAATCAGAATACTTTTGGACTTCTCAATAGCAACCCTGGAAACTCAAACATAATGGAGCGATGATGAAGAAAGTAATTTATAACCTGGAATTCTATTGGAGGATGATAAGGAAAGGCAGGCACAGGAGTCCAACACAGGACAAAAGCAAAGGGAATTCCTGGCATATGTGAAGGGCGATCCCTGGCTGACAGGTAAGGAGATTTAGGGTTAGGTTTAGGTTTAGGGTTAGGGAGGGGGGCAAGAATGGAGGAAGGAAGAACTGTATAGAGGGAAAAGAGGGGTGAGTGGGGTGGGGGAGAAGGGGGAAAAAATGGCAGAATGAATCAAACAACATTGCCCTGTGTAAATTTATGATTACATGAATGGTATGCCTTTACTCCATGTACAGAGAATCAAAATGTATCCCATTTGCTTACAATAAAAAAAAAAAAAGGTAACCCTGACAGATTAACTGTCCATCTGGATCTACTGAGAGCAGATTTCTACAATTTTGGGATTTAATGAGAAATAAGTACAGAAAAAAACTAAGCAAATATTTAAAAATAGTGGTTGGTCGCAGTCGCGGAGCAAACTGGCGGGGGAGCCAGGCTGCCTATATCACGGAGGTAAGCAGTGGGCAGCTAACCTGCCCAGCTGGCAGGCCAAGGACAGACGTCATAATCCAGCGACTCCGCCTGAGCCCTGCACCTAGATTGGTGCCATCATTGGTTGGTTGCAGTCACAGAGACCGCCCAACCACCACACGTAGGGTTATCGCCATCACGGAGTTAGACAGGGGCCTCTTTATAGACTGGTGCAGGCATTTTGAATTACTCCTGAGGGCGTGGCCATCATCATTGGAAAGGCAACTCCCTTCCTCAGACACCTACAGGAGGCTAGAGGACCTTTGACAAGATCCAGGAGCCAAGAAGAGGAGGTATTGAGAGACTCGGGACCAACTCAGAGCCATCAGAGAATATACCCCACCTGAAGGCCACCACCCCTACAATGCCAGCTTCCTAGTGGAGCACCGCATTATCAAGTTCCTCCAAGACTTCAGGCTACTGAAGGCTAACAGGTGAGTTATTGGAAATCTACAGAGACACTATTAGTCAATAGACAAAGTCTGCAATATTCCAGAGTTTCACTATTAGAGGGGTAGATACCTGAACAATATGAGAAAACAAGGGAAGAAAACGTCCCAAACAAACCTAGATGGTATAGCAATAAAATCCAATGACAGCATGGCAGAAGACATGTCAGAAAGGGAGTTCAGAATGTACGTAATTAACAATCAGGGAAGCAAACGAGGAGATGAAAGAGCAAATGCAGGCATTGAAGGATGAGATGAAAGGGCAAATGCAGGCATTGAATGATCACACCAATCCACAGTTAGAAGAGCGAATACAGAAAGAAAAAGATCATTTCAATAAAGAATTAGAGATATTGAAAAAAAAAAAACCAGAAATCCTTGAAATGAAGGAAACAAACCAAATTAAAAATTCCATACAAAGCATAACCAATAGGTTAGAACACCTGAAAGACAGAACCTCAGATATCAAAGACAAAATATTTAATCTTGAAAACAAAGTTGACCAAACAGAGAAGATGGTAAGAAATCATGAACGGAATCTACAAGAATTATGGGATATCATGAAAAGGCCAAATTTAAGAATTATCAGGATTGAGGAAGGCTTAGAGAAACAAACCAAAGGAATGAACAATCTATTCAATGAAATAATATCAGAAAATTTCCCAAATCTGAAGAATGAAATGGAAAATCAAGTACAAGAGGCTCATATGATTCAAAATACACAAAATTACAATAGACCCACACCAAGGCACATATTAATGAAAATACCTAACATACAAAATAAAGACAGAATTTTAAAGGCTGCGAGAGAAAAGAATCAAATTACATTTGGGGGGAAACCAATAAGAATATCAGCAGATTTTTCAATCCAAACCCTAAAAGCTAGAAGGGCCTGGAACAACATTTTTCAAGCTCTGAAAGAAAATGGATGCCAACCAAGAATCTTACACCCAGCAAAACTTACCTTCAGATTTGACGACGAAATAAAATCCTTCCATGATAAACAAAAGCTAAAAAGAATTTACAGAAAGAAAGCCGGTATTACAGAACATTCTCAGCAAAATATTCCATGAGGAAGAGATGAAAAACAATGATGTAAATCAGCAAAGGGAGGAGCTACCCTAAAGGAACAACCAAATAAAGGAGAAATCAAGTCATGTCAAAAAAAAAAAAAAAAAAAAAATGAGCCAAATGATCGGGAACACAAATCATATCTTAATAATAACCCTGAATGTAAATGGCCTGAACTCATCAATCAAAAGACATAGCCTGGCAGATTCGATTAAAAAGAAGGATCCAACAATTGCTGCCTGCAAGAGACTCATCTCATAGAAACAGATATCTACAGACTGAAGGTGAAAGGATGGGGAAAAACATACCATGCATATGAACACAGCAAAAAAGCCAGAGTATCCATTGTCATATCAAATAATGTGGACTTCAAGCCAAATTTAGTTAGAAGGGATAAAGAAGGACATTTCATACTGCTTAAGGGAAGCATCAATCAGTAAGACATAACAATCATAAATATCTATGCCCCAAATAGTGGCTCATCCATATACGTCAAACAAATCCTTCTCAATTCCAGAAATCAAATAGACCACAACACAATAATACTAGGTGATTTTAACACACCTCTCTCACCACTGGACAGATCCTCCAAACAAAAATTTAACAAAGAAACCATACATGTCAAAAACACAATCAATAATTTAGACTTAACGGACATTTATAGAATATACCAACAAAGAGCAAATACACTTTCTTCTCAGCAGCACATGGATCCTTCTCTAAAATAGACCATATATTATGCCACAAAGCTACTGTTAGCAAATACAAGAAGACAGATTTAATACCTTGTATTCTATCAGATCATAATGGATTGAAATTAGAAATAAATGACAGAGTAAAAAACAGAAACTACTCCAACACCTGGAGATTAAATAATACACTATAGTATGATGAATGGATAACAGAAGATATCAGGAAGGAAATTAAAAAATTCTTAGAGGTAAATGAAAACAAAGACACATCGTATCAAAATCTCTGGGACACTATGAAAGCAGTACTTAGAGGAAAATTTATTTCATGGAGCACATTCAATAAAAGAACAAAAAAAAAAAATCAACAAATAAATGACCTAACACTACGACTCAAAGCCCTAGAAAAAGAACAATAGACCAACACCAAAAGTAGTACTAGACAGGAAATAGTTAAAATCAGAGCCGAAATCAAAGAAATTGAAACAAAAGAAATAATCGAAAAAATTGACAAAATAAATAGTTGATTCTTTGAAAAGATAAACAAAATTGATAAACCCTTAGCCACACTAACGAAGAGAAGGAGAGAGAAAACTCAAATTACTAAAATTTGGAATGAACAACGAAATATCACAACAGACACGAGTGAAATACAAAACATAATTAGAAGCCATTTTGAAAATCTATACTCCAACAATATAGAAAATCTCTAAGACATCAACAGGTTTCTACAGACATATGAATTGCCTAAACTGAACGAGGAGGACATACACAATTTAAATAGATCATTTCAAGTAATGAAATACAAGAAGTCATCAAAAGCCTACCAACTAAGAAAAGTCCAGGACCAGATGGGTTCTCAGCCAAGTTCTACAAAACCTTTAAAGAAGAGCTCATTCCAATACTTCTCAAAGTATTCCATGAAACAGAAGAGGAGGGAACCCTCCCAAGCTCATTCTATGAAGCCAATATCACCCTGATACCTAAACCAGACAGAGACACAGCGAGGAAAGAAAATTTCAGACCAATATCCTTAATGAACATTGATGCAAAAATTCTCAACAAAATCTTAGCAAATCACATACAAAAATATATTACAAAGATAGTGCACCACGATCAAGTGGGTTTTATCCCAGGGATGCAAGGTTGGTTCAATATCCGGAAATCGATAAATGTAATTCACCATATCAATAGACTTAAAGTCAAGAATCACATGATTATTTCGATAGATGCAGAAAAAGCATTCGATAAAATACAGCATCCCTTCATGCTCAAAACACTGGAAAAAAATAGGGATAGTGGGAACATTCCTTAACATTGTAAAGGCCATCTATGCTAAGCCCATGGCCAATATCATTCGAAATGGTGAAAAACTAAAAGCATTCCCCCTAAAAATTGGAACAAGGCAGGGATGTCCTCTTTCACCACTTCTATTCAACACTGTCCTTGAAAGTCTAGCCAGAGCAATTAGACAGACCAAGGAAATTAAAGGGATACAAATAGGAAAAGAAAAACTCAAACTATCCCTATTTGCTGATGACATGATTATATATTTAGAGGAACCAGAAAACTTTTACAACTCATAAGTGAATTCAGTAAAGTAGCAGGATATAAAATTAATGCTCATAAATCCAAAGCATTTTTATACATAAGTGATGAATCTTCAGAAAGAGAAGTTAGGGAAACTACCCCATTCACAATAGCTTTGAAAAAAAATAAAATACTTGGGAATAAATCTAACAAAAGAGGTGAAAGACCTCTACAATGAGAACTACAGAACACTAAAGAAAGAAATTGAGGAAGACCTTAGAAGATGGAAAGATCTCCCATGTTCTTGAATAGGCAAAACTAATATTGTCAAAATGGCCATACTACCAAAAGTGCTATACAGATTCAATGTGATTCAATTAAAATCCCAATGATGTACCTTACAGAAATAGAGCAAGCAATCATGAACTTCATCTGGAAAAATAAGAAACCCAGAATAACTAAAGCAATCCTTAACAGAAGAGTGAAGCAGGGGGTATCGCAATACCAGACCTTCAACTATACTACAAAGCAGTAGTAACAAAAATGGCATGGTATTGGCACCAAAATAGACAGGTAGATCAATGGTACAGAATAGAGGACAAGGACACAAACCCAAATAAATACAATGTTTTTTTTTTTTTTGCTTTAGTTTTCATTTTATTGTAAAACATCAAGATGGTATGACAGGGTTTCTTAGAATCAGGTCCATATTTTAACTCAAGGAAATTTTATAATCTTCTCAAATATCTGTCAAATTTGTTCCTAAATATTCAACCATAATTAATTTTATCATGTTTCCAAATTAAGCAAACTGAAGTCATAATTTCAATTACCTGTAAAGTTTTCCTATGCAGAGTCTCTTTCATAAGCCCACTGGAGTATTTTATCCTTCCAAATAATAACAGTTTAAAATCATCTTCATAATATGTAACTGCCCTTCTAGTTTTCTACCTTTGACTATATAAACTTAATGCCTAAAAAAAATTTCTACCTTAGTCTCTAGCAGTATTCAGTGTCATACTCTGTATTCCTGAGTTCTTAAACAGAAAATGGAATGTACAGGGGTTTTTTGTTTGTTTGTTTGTTTTTTTTTTTTTTTTTTTTTTTGTGGTACATGGGATTAAAACCAGATCCTAGCACATACAAGTCAAGCAAAGTGCTCTACCATTTGAACTACATCTCCAGTCTTTTTATTCATTCATTCTTAATTTTGAGACAGAGTCTCCCTAAGTTGCCCAGGCTGGCAGGAAAATTTTGATCCTCCTGCGTCAATCTCCTGAGTAGCTGGAATTACTTAGGTATGTGATGCCACACCAGGTAGAAGGTACTTTTTTGTGGGGGTACCGGGTATTGAACTCAGGGGCACTCAACCACTGAGCCACATCCTCAGCCCTATTTTGTATTTTATTTAGAGCCCTATTTTGTATTTATTTAGGTCTCACTGAGCACCTCCCCTTTGCTGAGGCTGCTTTGAACTTATGATCCTGCCTCAGCCTCTTGAGCTGCTGGGATTACTGGGATTACAGGCATGAGCCACTGCGTCCAGCAAACGTACACTTTTTGTTCTTTCAGAGGAGGGCCAGAAGACATTATCTATATTAGGTAGTTGTATAAGTGTACTATTCTTCTGCAGGTATTTCAACCACATATGAACACCAACATATGTTCTTTTAAGATTTCTTGATTAAGAGTTGCCAAAAGACCTTTGGGGTGACAACAAAGGTCCTTAGAAAGTGAGTTCAAGATTTCTCTGAAAAGAAACCATACACAGCCTTTTATCAGATATGCAAAAGAGTCTGTAATTCTGCTCCCTTCCAAAATACTAAGAATCACCTCACTATATCCTTTTGTTTTACAAAATCTTTAATATGTGGAACTTTTTAGAACATTCTGACATAATTCAGCATCTGATCCCATTCTCTAAACACCTCTAACAAGCTGGAATTTTATAAATTGGGGCAGGTACTTTAGTTCCTTTCTTACACTCTTTCACAATTAAACATACTACATTTCTAGCACTTCGAAGATTTTAATTATTGTCAAAGATATCTGGATTATAGCTTAACCCATAGAACTTAGAGTTCATGATTTTTATATAAAGGCAAATTGATATCTAAATATATCAATATATCAACCTAAATGTATCAAGGTCATAATGATACAACCATTTCAAAATTATTGGAAAATATGTCATTTTCTTGAAATGAACTTGGCATAGAAGGCAGCAAAGAGGTCTTTATAAGGAGTATCTGAATCAGATTTGGTCAATGGTATTTGGCAAAGTCTGCAAAATCTAGGAGAAGCAGCAGCAAGTTCTGTGAAAGGCCCATGAAGCTGGAGCATAGCCAGTAAAGAACCATTGAGGAAGGCACTGTTGCAGCAACTGGAATCAATAATGATACAGCACGGGCAAAGTACGTAACACACTTCTGAAATCAATTTTTGGCAGAGCAAAAATCTCCACTATTAATAAATTGGTGACACCAACAGAGACAGGAAGAATCCAAGTGCAATCCAGCAAAGTGAGGTCAGGAAACCAGAGGATCCCACCAGTAACTAACTGCTCCTGAACAGAAAAACCTGTGTCTGTGTGTACCGCCCCTGTACTGAAATTCCAGAGGGCAACAGAAATGAAGATCCACATTGGAAACTGAATCCAAACCAACAACGTGGCTTTGAAAGGATGGCAGTTGTCCCGAACATACAGCTCTGAAACAAGCCTCCTCATATTCTTTAGATAAGTGAGCCTGGTAATTCTTTTGGACCATCTCAACTGACTTGCATAAACTGCAACTTCATGGTTAAGATTCCTGGCAATTTTTTATTTCTGGTTGCAAATTTTCCACCTTGGCCAGGTTGTAGTGCTGGTAGGTGGCTAGGGGCAGCGCCACAGTGGTGAGCAGAATGCTGCCCCACCAAGGAAGGCGCAAGGCGGCATGCAGGCCGAGCAGCACTTCCTCAGCGGCCTGCACCCTGTGCTGACGCTGCCAGGGCCTCATACCAGCTGCCCGCACCGCCTGGGGCAACTGCAAAGACTGATGACACTGCCCACATTGGGAGAGCAGAGGGCTCAGGGCTGCTCCTGAGGGATGGCATAAGAGGCAGGCCCCCAGTTCGGAGCTGTAGGGTAGGAAGCACCACTGCCACCGACCGCCCATCCGACACAGCATATCTGTATTGGAGCCATAAATACAATTTTCTCATACTAGACAAAGGTGCCAAAAATATGCAATGGAGAAAAGATAGCCTCTTCAACAAATGGTGCTGGGAAAACTGGAAATCCATATGCAACAGAATGAAACTAAACCCCTATCTCTCACCCTGCACAAAACTCAACTCACAATGGATCAAGGACCTTGAAATCAGACCAGAGACCCTACATCTTACAGAAGAAAAAGTAGGTCTAAATCTTCAACTTGTTGGCTTAGGATCAGACTTCCTTAACAGGACTCCCATAGCACAAGAAATAAAAGCTAGAATCAACCACTGCGATAGATTCAAACTAAATGGCTTTCTCTCAGCAAAGGAAACTATCAGCAATGTGAAGAGAGAGCCTACAGAGTGGGAGAAAATCTTTGCCACTCATACTTCAGATAGAGCACTAATTTCCAGAATATATAAAGAACTCAAAAAACTACACCAAGAATACAAATAGTCCAATCAACAAATGGGCTTAGGATATGAACAGACACTTCACAGAAGAAGCTCTATAAGCAATCAACAAACATATGAAAAATGTTCAACATCTTTAGTAATAAGAGAAATGCAAATCAAAACTACACTAAGATTCCATCTTACCCCAATTAGAATGGCGATTATCAAGAATACAAGCAACAATAGGTGTTGGAGAGGATGTGGGGAAAAAGGTACACTCATACATTGCTGGTGGGGCTGCAAATTAGTGCAGCCACTCTGGAAAGCAGTGTAGAGATTTCTTAGAAAACTTGGAAGGGATCCACTATTTGAGCCAGCTATCCCACTCCTTGGCCTATACCCAAAGGACTTAAAATCAGCATACTACAGAGATACAGCCACATCAATGTTCATAGCTGCTCAATTCACAATAGCAAGATTGTGGAACCAACCTAGATGTCCTTCAACTGATGAATGGATAAAGAAACTGTGGTGTGTATATATATGTACATATATATACACACACACCATGGAATATTACTCAGCCATAAAAAATAATAAAATTATGGCATTTGCAGGCAAATGGATGCAGTTGGAGAATATCATGCTAAGTGAGATAAGCCAATCTCAAAAAACCAAAGGATGAATGATATCACTGATAATTGAATGATGACACATATAGGGGGTGGGAAGGGGGCAAGAATGGAGGAAGGAGGGACTGTATAGAGGGAAAAGAGGGGTGGGGGGGTGGGGGAAAGAAAAAAAAAAACAGAATGAATCAAAAACTATTACCCTAGGTAAATGTATGATTACACAAATGGTATGCCTCTACTTCATGTACAAATAGAGAAACAAGATGTATCCCATTTGTTTACAATAAAAATGAATTTAAAAAATATTTTAAAATAATGAAAAGGATGGGAGGGGAACAGGAATGGGAAAGACAGGGGAATGAATCTGACATGATTTTCTTATGTACATATATAAATACACCACAGCAGATCTCCACATCATGCACAACCATAAGACTGGGATCCTAATTAGAATAAGATACTCCATATATATGTCAAAATATACTCTACTGTCATGTATATCTAAAAAGAACAAATAAAATTTTAAAAATGAATAAATAAAAGGAGAACAAAAGATTCTCAGAAGAGGAAAAGGATTCATAAAATTCGACCTGGCTCAGGTGGAAATCACATTAACAAGCTCAGACTAACAATGAATACTGGCAAAGGCACAGCCACATGATTAGGTGTGTCATGAAAATAAGCATAATGGCACAACTTCCATATGGAAAATCTATTAATATTAGAACTTATAAACCAAAAAGGAGAAGCAAAAACCTGAAAATTTAAAAATGTATACTCATTTCAAAGCAATATATTGTATTCAGTTAAAAAATTTTTTTAAATAAAATAAAAATCATAGAGGTTTGATGCAAATACCAAATAAGGCAGCCTAGCTCCAGTGAAGGCAAAAAGTTAAGGAAGAACAGGAATCCTTAACCTGCACAAGCTTCTTGGAGCTACTGAACATTTTCAAGTGTATGGCTTTGATTTACAAATTTATAACTTCAATAAAAAAATAAAAAACAAAAGAAGAACATCACTGCCAAAACAAAAAAATTTAAACTAGAAAAAGCAGAAGTGCCACTGCAGAAAATCCATGTTGATGCCATGGAAGGCTGGCTTGGAAAAAAGCACATATATCTATTTTTTTAACAATGAAATATATTGGGTTGGTTAGAAATTATAGATATAGGGCACAGAAAATAAAGGTCCAGTATAAGAATAACTGATATACTTAAAAAGAACAAAATAAACAAGTTATTTACCAATGGAAGTAAACTTTCCTAACTCCTACCTCAAAAACAAACACACACAAGAATCCCCAAATAATCTGATTAAAAAATGGGCAAGACTTGAGTAGATATTTTTTCAAAGAAGATAAACAAATGACTAGCAAAGATGAAGTAATGCTCCTTGTCACTGATTATCAGAGAAATGCAAATGGGATATTATGAGATATCATCACACATTAATTAGGATGGGAGGAGGAGGAGGAGGAGGAGAGAAGAAAAGAAGTAAAGGAGAAGAAGGAGAAGGAGAAGGAGAAGAAGGAGGAGGAGGAGGAGGAGGAGGAGGAGGAGGAGGAGGAGGAAGAAAAGAAAAGAAAACAAGTATTGGTGAGGAGATAAAGAAATTAAAACCCCTGTGCACTATTGGTGGGATGATAAAATGGTGCAGTCATTGTGGAAAACAGAAAGGAAGTTCCTCAAAAAAATGAAAAATGGAACTACCACATGCTCCAGCAACCACACTATCCCACTTCTGGATATATTTCCAAAAGAATTAAAAATAGGATCTCAAAAAGTTATTTGTACATCCATGTCCATGCAATAGTATTTACAGTAACTAAGACAGAAGAAACAAATGTGCAATGAACACACAAACAAAATGTGGTATATACATACTACAGAATATTATTCAGCCATTAAAAAGAAGGAAATCCTGACACATGCTACAACATGGATGAAACTTCAAGACATTGTGCTAAGTGAAATAAACCAGACACAAACATGACAAATACTGTACAATTCAGGTTTTATAGTACCTAGAATAATCAAATTCATAGAGATAGAAAGAACAATAGTGGTTGCCAGGGACTGGGAGGGGAGGATAGAATGGGGAGTCTTTTAATGGGCATTGAGCTTCCACTTTCTAAGATGTAAAAGAGTTCTGGAGATTGGTTTCATGCTATGATTTGAATGTGTCCCTCAAAAGCTCATGTATTGAAAAATAATGACCAGATTCATATGTACTTGAAGGTGGGGTCTCTGGGACGTGATTAGGAGTAGATGAGGTCCTAAGGCACTAGTGGCTTTATTTATTCCCATATTTTGTTAATGTTGTATTATAATTGTTACATAATGGTGGGACAGGGTTATATATTTGTGCATGCACACAATATAACAATGTAATTTGACCAATGTAATTCCCTAGTATTTCCCCTTACTAGTGGCCTTACAAGAAGAGAGAGACCCACAATGACACACTTGCTCTTATTCCACCATGTGATGCCCTCTGCCATTCTATCATGCAGCCAAAGGGCCCTCACCAGATGCTGGTACTTGATGTTAGACTTTGCAGCCTCCAGAACCTTGAGCCAAAATAAACCTCTGTTTTTTATAAGTTATCTAGCCTCCAGCTTTTTGTTATAGCAACAGAAGACAGACTAAGACACTGCACAACAATGTGAAAGTACTTAACATTACTGAACTGTATAGTTAATGGTTAAGAGTGTAAATTTCATGGGCAATTTATCACAATTAAAAAAAGAATCTGCACCTTCCAGGAAAAATATTATGCAAATGATTTACAGTTGAAACATAGGTCTAAATCACTGAAATTTTATAGGAAAACAAAATCAGGAAGGGAAAAACAATCAAATTGCAAGGGAAAAACAACTGAGCCAGACTTAACTATCATTCTGGCCACAAGGAATAAGACAAAGGATTTATTTTCAGGACTCTATCAGAAATATGGAATAACTAAAAAATTCTACTTTTAAGTAACTGTTGACTTGCAATAGCAAGAACAAGACACTTCTAATTATAATCAGGATGTTTTTCACCCTGAAAAATCTACTTGACATCACAATGCAGCTACTCATATGACAAACCTATAATAATATGCTCAGGACTGCTTCAGCATAGACAGCCTGTCAGTCCATGTAAACATAGAATAACTGTGATGATAATGGTGACAAAAAATGCAGTCATAACTGCCAAAAAAAAGCGACCCAATGGAAATACATAATTAATGAGCAGAAAATCATCAGAAAAAGGAGAAAATTCTTCATGTTTTAAGAAAGGAGCTAATCAATACTGCTTCCCTGTAAGTTGATAAAAATCACAATTTTGGGTTTAAAGTTGCAAAAGGGAAGTAAAGAGGGAAACAGGATGATCAAGGAATAGCCATGCTAGCCTTTCTACCTGGGCTACCCATCCTTTCCAGAGTGGCCTCTACCATCAGAGAGGAAAATGGCCCAGCTGGGATGTGATCAGAATTCATTTGCTTCACATGCAGTGTTAGAACAAAGAAATTAGAACAGCACTGAAGAAATCAAGTAAGTTTTTTATGTTTGTTTTTAAATATCATTTCCACTTCTACTTCCCTTGTCCTTGGAGCACTGGGCCTCAGCCCACTCAAGAAGACAGGTACTTCATGTTAACGCTTTCATTTTCCACATGTAGGATCAGAGTTTCCATGCACCCCTCCAGCTACTCATTCCAAGCTTTTATCCTACCTGTGTCCTAAAAGTTAATCGTTCTTTCCATATGGCACGAATCTGATGCATTCAAGGAAAGGAACATGCCAGCCCACCCTGCTGATGAGAATTACAGAAAGAGAAACACAACTAAAGCATCTGCACTATTTTATTAATCTTTTATCAGTTAAGACTCCCATGTTCTAAAAACTGGAGAAATAAATCAAAAATTATATAATATAAACTCACTGACCTGATTTCAGGACTGGATGGACAAGCATACACTTTCCATTTCAGAAGTATGGAAAGAAACACTGTATCAAAATTCATAAAAATAACCAGGAACTGCAAGACAATGATTTATGGAAAAATCCCAAAACAGTAGTCACTACAGAGGCAAACGAAGTATTGGGCAAACCCTGCGTACAGTCTCAGGGTCAAGCTACTTTGTTATTATGTTTAGAAAATGGGGAGAATCTCTCCTTGAGGAATAAGGTAAAAAATGGGGTAGAACTATAGATTTCTGAGTTAAAGAATGAAGTCAAGCAAATATAATCAGTCATGAAGCAAGAGAGCAGGAAAAGACGGGATGAGATCAATATTTTAGGGGAATAAAGGAATGGAAGTCCATAGAGAAGACTGAGAAAATTCTCTTGGAAAGTAGGAAAATTAGAGTTCCTCTCTGGGTAACAAACAGGCTTAATCCTGTTTCTTTCCATAGCCCAAGGTCACAGAGTTTAAAGACCTGATCTTCTTCATAGTCTCTGCAAGCCACGACCTTCAGCCGTCTGCAAAAGTACCAAGAGCAGTAGAAGGATGGATGGGATTAGGACTTCTACCTAAGGTAGGAAGTACACTAAAGGACACAGTGGATTCATGTCTATTGCAGCATGTTAAAGAAGGGAGCCACTGAGCCAAGTTGGGGTGATTTCAGTCCACATTTCTCAAAATAAGGAGAATTACAACCTCTATAACCAAATCTCAGACAAGACAGAGTCTTCCAACCACAGCAGATGGAGGAGTCTAGGAAGATGCTTCCTTCTAAGAGTATGCTAAGAGTATGAGCATGTCTCTAACATAAGAAGTAGTTCCTGAATAGTCAAAAATAGGAATATGAATATGTATATTCATATTGGTAGAAGTGAAGGGAAGGGAAGAGAGAAGAAGAGAAACCAAATGGGGAGTGGGAACAAAGTGTTGAAACAGCTAGTCAGAAGGTCTGTGGCCACAGATCTGTGTCTGTGGCAGGAACAGTGATTCAACCCAGAATAACAGTTTTTCAACAACAGAGGGTTCTGTTGATAGAAGCGTCATCCATTATTTAGGTAGTTTTGAATTCATTTTTAAGTAGTTTCAAATTCAAGTACCTTTGGTGCAAAGTATCAAAATCAGTCCTGAGTGCTTGAATGAAAAAAACAGTGATTTTAAAACTGTACCCCAACATTAGAAAGTTATACCTGAAAGACAGTTTTCTGATGAGTTTGTACATGTAGGAAAATAGGTACTCAAAATATTTGTGATGCAATTGTTATAATCTTTCTACAATGCATATGGATTTATTGTGTGTGTGTGTGTGTGTGTATGCATCAAGATCCTAGAAAGTATGCTGAATCAAAGACTATGTAACTCCACAGCATACTACAGAACTATTACTAAGGGCAAAGATTTTCCTCCAAGGATATTTAATGCAAAATTGCATGCAAGTGGAAATTTTTGGAAATAATCTAAAAACATTCAATAATATGGTATTGCTGACTGAGTTATTAAAATGAGGTATTGTATACTTATTTGCAATTCAATTTTAGATAGCCAATAAAACTGTGTTGAAATATTTATCTATTTAGGAAAATACACATGAGAGAGATAATACATTATACTCTGAGGTGGTATGGGCAATTTAATTTTCTGCCAAAAAAAATGTATAGGGCTAAGATGATGTAATATAAACTAGATATACCTACCTGTCAAAATATACACAAAAAAATAAGATAAAATATACAAAGAACTACACTTTGGGCAATACACAACCATGATACCTGAGAGGTGGGGGGAAAAAAAAAAAAAAAAAAAAAAGGTGGGCTCTGTGATTGCCCTAGCTTCTTGCCTCCACAGGCCAGGGGAAATCTAGATGGAACCCAGGGAACTTTGGTGAAAAGCCAGATCTGAGAATTCAAGAATCTCAAGGAAGCTACAGCTCATATACTAGAGTACCAGAGAGGAGAGAAATAGAAATACAGAAAACTCCAAAAATCTGCCAAGTATCTTCTTTGAACACATGTGAGACTGTAACAGAAGCCAGAGAAATAGCCATCTGAAAAGATAATAGGGAATGGTACTTGATGCTCACACAGAGCTGGTAATCAGTCTCTGTTCCCATCAGCAAGACTAGAAAATCTCATAATTCATGGGACATTGAGTAGGGTACTCATAAGAATTTTGCCTAAGCAGTGGAAAACAATTAGCCCTAGACTAAACATTGACCTGATCATGCCTAACAAATCTTAAAAGCAAGACATAAAAAAGCAAATTGTTTCCAAGTAATTAACTGTGACTCAGAATAAAGTTTAAGATTATTTATAGGAACATAAAAATATCAGCATTCAATAGGGCAAAACTCACACAGTCTGGCATCCAATCAATGATTACTGGTCATACAAAGAAGACTCACAATGATGAAAAATATCACTCAGTTGAAATAGACCCCAAACAGATACACAGGTGTTAGAAATGACAAGCACATTAAAAGTTATTACAACTATATTCCAATCATTCAAAAAATTAAGGAGAAGACATAAAAGATATTTTAAAAGACCAAATCAAACTTGTAGAGACAAAAAAATACAATGTACAATATAAAGAAAACTTATACATTGGATGAGATTAACATAAAATTTGACTTGCAGGAGACTAGTTGATATAGTAAAAACAGATACTATCCAAAATAAACATTAAAAGAAAAATGATAGGATATTAGTGAATTGCAGGAAATTTTCAAGTGAACTACTAATATCTTTTCCTAAAGAGGACAGAAAAAATTTGAAAAATAAAAGATAAAAATTTCCAAATTTCATCAAAACTTTAAATCCACAGATTCAACATGCTCAATGAACCATAAGCATAAGAAACATCATAAATTTATCAAGACCTAATGATAAAGAGAAATTTTAAATTCACCAAATGACAAAAAGACATATGGCTCAAAGAAGAACATGAATAGGATGATAAAAGATTTCTCATCAGAAACAACACAAGCAAAAAGGCAGGAGATCAACATCTTTAAAGTAATGGAGGGAAAAATTATCCATCTAGAAATCTGATATTCTTGGAAACTTTCAAAAAACAAATTAAAACACAAATATTTTCAAACTTTAAAAAAACTTTAAAAGTTCATCACAAGCAAACTTTGGACTACATAAAACTTTAAAAAGGGAGTATATCAAAACAGAAGGAAAGTTATATCAGACAAAAATATGGATCTCTACAAAGAATGATGGACGCTAAAGTAGTAATAACATGAATAAATGTAAAGATCATTTTTATCATAAAATCTCATTAAGATATAATTGCCAACCCACAGAACAAGAGAGAACATTTACAAATCATATCTGATAACAGATGTATAAAGAATTCTTAAAACCAATAAAAAATAGACAAGCTAATTTTAAAATGGGAAACTATCCAAATAGACATTTTCCTAAGAAAAATAAAAATGACCAATAAGCAATGAAAAGGCATCTGGTATCATTAGCCATTAGGAAACCAGAAATCAAATGCATAGCAAGATATCAATTTGCAACCACTAGAAAAAGAAAACAGCAAGTATTGGTGAGTATGTGGAGAAATTGGAACTTTAATGCACTGCTGATGGAAATGTAAAATGGTACAACCATTATGAAAAATAGTCCAGCAGTTCCTCAAAATATTAAAGTTTCCATATAACCCAAAGTTCCATTTCTAGATACAATAGAACTTAAAATATATATCAACATAAAAATTTGTCTGAGAATGTTTGTAGACGTATTATTCAAAAAAGTGTAAACAATCCAAATTTTTAAGTGGATAAAAATTATGATATTTCCAAACAATGAAATATTTTTGGGTAATAAAAAGATGAAGTAATGATAAATGTTACAGCATGCATGAACCTTGAAAATATTACGCTAAGTGAACAAAGCCAGTCATAAAAGGCCACATATATTATGAGCTGTTTATACAAAATGTCTAGAATAGACTAGTCTATAAGACAGAAAACAGACTATTTTTCAGGGTCTTGGGGAAGGAGACATAGGGAGTAACTGATGATGGGAATGGGGTTTCGTTTGGGATGATAACAATTCTCTAAACTTGACTGTGGTGATAGTTCCCTAATATGAATATCTAAAAAAAAAAATCACTGAATTTTCACTTTAAATGGTTGAATTGTATGATATTGATATCTCATTAAAGCTGTAAAAACATAGTCAACAAAAATAATAACAATAGGGTTTATTACATAGGTAAATATAAAAAAGTTAAAAGAGAAAAACTGTAGTATATTACTAAGCAGGTTCATATACTACACATAAAGAGGTACACTTACATGTAGCCTCGAAGAAAGTAAAGCCTACTATAAACACTGAATCAAACCAGTAAAAACTAAGAATATAGCTAATGTGCCAACAAGATAAATTGAAATCATAAAACATACTAAATACTAAGAAGAAAAAAAAAAACAAATGGGACAAACAGAGAAACAGCAAGATGATAACCTTAAACATATTCATTTCAAAATACATAAATGCACACATTAAATGTTAATGGTCTAAACATCCTAATAAAAAGGCAGAGGTCTTCAGTTTGAACTGAAAGCAAGCCCAACTCTATGTTCTCTACAAATACCATACTGTAAAAATATTTAACAAATGCTCAAAAATAAAAGAATGAAAAATACATACCACACTAAAATCAGACAATAAAGCTGAAGTGCCTACATTAATATCTGACAGCATACATTTGAGAGTAAAACATAACACTGGGGTAAAGGTCATTTCATAATAAGAGGCCTATTCATCAACAAATGTAACAATCATCTAATGAGACTTTCAAAATGCACAAAGTAAAAACTGGTAACAGAAAAAATAAATGCATCCACAATGATAGTTAGAGACTTCAATTCCCCTATCATTAGTTGACAAAACAGAAAATCAGTAAGGATATAAAGGACTTAGAGAATGCAATTAACTTGATCTGGCTTTTTGAGAACACTCAACCCAACACCAGCAAAATACATATTCTTTTCAAATACAAAAGGAACTTGTACAAAAATAGACCATATTCTGGGTTACAAAACAAGTCTCAATAAATTTTAAAGGATTTGAGTCATTCAAAGTGTGTTCCCTGACTACATTTGAATTAAACTAGAAATCAATAACAGAAAGACCTCTGGTAGGTCCCTCAGTGCTGGAAAACTAGTTAACCTATCTCTACATATATTCCAAATCAAAGAAGAAATCACAGAAATTAGGAAGTGTTTTGAATAGAATGAAGATAAAAACAAAATATATCAAAATGTGTGGGCTGCCACTAAAGCAGTACCTAAGAGGAGAATCACAGCATTAAACACCCATAATAGAAAGGAAAAAGCCTCAAACAAATGACCTCATTTTTCACTATCAGAAACTAGAAAAAGATAATCTAATTAAAACCCAAAGAAAGCAGGAAAAAAGGGGGTAGAAGATGATAATGAAAACAAGATATAAAACAAACTCAAAAGATTTTTCTTTGAGAAAAATCAATAAATTTGCTAACCTTCTAACAAGATTTGTCAGGAAAAAAGAAAACAAACACACAAATTATTAATATCAGGAGTGAACAAGTAGTCATCACTGCTGATCTCACAGACATCATAAGGATAATAAATGGTAAAGACAGTACAGTATGGACAGAGAGAAACAAATGGATCAATAGAGCATAACAGAATCCAGGAGTAAACCTACACTTACATGGACACCTAATTTTTGACAAAGGTAAAGTAGGTCATATAATGAAGAAAGAATATACTTTTCTTCACTTTTAAATACTGAGATATAATTTAAGAATTTGATAGAACTATTGGATATCCACATGAAGAAAAATGGACTTTAATACATTATACCACACAAAAAAATTATCTGAAATATATCATAGATCTAAATGTAAAATTTATAACTATAAAACTTCTAGAAGAAAACATAAGAAGTTCTTCTCCACACCCCAGCAACAAAGAAGACAGCTTTGCTCCACCCAGCACTCCCTACCATGATGCACTGCCTCACTAGAGGCCCAAAACAACACAGTCTGCCAATCACAGACTGAAACTTCCCAAAGTGGAAGTCAAAGCAGACCTTTCCTCTTTATATGTTAAAAAGAAAAACAGAAAATCTTTGTATTCTTGGGGTAGGTGAAGTTTTCTTAGATAAGATACCAAAAACATGATTTGTAAAGAACAAACTGAAAAACTGAATTTCACTAAAATTAAAAACATGCTCTTCAAAAAACACTGCTAAGTAAATGAAAAGACAAATCACAAACTGTGAGAAAATACTTTCAAACAATGTATTTATTAAAGGACTCATATCCTTTATATTCATATCCTTAGATACTCATATCCTTTAAGGATTTGAGTATATAAAGAAATTTCAAAATTCAGTAAGAAATGAGACCCATTTTTAAAAAGAAGCAAAAAATTTGACCATTTCACCAAAGATAATATACAGATGGCACGTAAGAACTTAAGAACAATTAGGAAAATGCAAATTAGAACCACAACAAAATACCACTACATATCTACTAAAATGAATAAAATTAAAAATACATAACATACTAAGTATTGGTAAGGATGTAAAGGTACTGCAACTCTCACACACTGATGTGGGAATGTGAGATGGAATCTGGAAGCAATTTGACAGTTTTTTAAAAAGTAAAACATATACTTACTATCCAATTCAGTCATTCACTCTTAGGAATCTACCCAAGAGAAAAGACAGCATATGTTATGTTTATACAAAGACTTGAGCACAAATGTTTATAATAGCTTTATCCATAGTCAATTCATGAATAGTGAATAAATAAGTTGTTGTATAAACATACAATAAACTATTATTCAGCAGTTCTCTTAAATGGAAAACCCTGGCTTATAAGAAAATCTGACCACTAACAACTAACAACAAACAAAATAAAATCATACACTTGTAACAAAGAAAGGGAAGCCCAATGTAGGTGTCAGAAACGAAGTGAAAAGGATATCCCCATGAGAAAGCAGACCACAGCACAGGTCAGATCCTGAAAGGTGAGGGGGCACCCAGAGGAGAAGGAGAGAGATATAGACTCATATTTTTCGACAGCAATTGTAATAAGGATAGGTGTAAATGTGTACTATACAGTGAGAATCCTGGAAGTAGTAGTACCTTGGTAACAATAAGCCCACATATATATCTTAGTGTCTAAACACCATTCTCTATTGAAAGAAACCAGGCTCTCTGAAGAAATACCTGATTCCAGGGCTAAAGTCAGTGATGTACATGATGCTCTAGAACACCTCATACGGAATGCACATAATTAAGACAGCATTCAACAAATATGGATACATATGAAAAAGACAGTGAAACTCATTTAAAAGACATCCACTGAGTTATTCATAACTCTGAAAAACAAATTCATGAGCTCATTTTAGTAAAGTTTGATTTAAAAATGAATAGTTACATAGACTCAAACACTTCCCCACAAAATATTTATTAATTACAAAGGGTAAAACACAGACTTTACGGTAGAGAAGTCTGGAAGGTATCTCCTTAATAAAGTAAATATCCCCAGTAATAGGACAAATTGTTATTATGTGCCACTTGGTAGCATGCAATGAGAATATTACTTCTGTGACACTCCTGCCGAAGGATCAAAATCTAAATTTAATTCAAAGAAAACATGAAACAAGCCCAAACTGAGAATCCTTCTATAGAATAACTGGCCTATAATCTTCAAAAGATCAGGTCATTAAAAAAAAAAAAAAAAATTCCTGAGAAGCTATTTCATATTAAAAGTGATGAAGTAGAAATGGACTACTGAATGCAATACAAGATCCCAGACTGCAAATGGAGCGAAGTATGTGACATGCATGCATGAATATGTCACAACAAGCCCCACCTCCATGCATAATATCACAATGCACTAATAAAAACATTTCTTAAAATTCTGAATTGTACTCTTTGCTATCAAGGATACTGTTGTGACAATCGGGAAAACTAGAATGGGATCAGAAAATCAGATGACAGTAAAATAATGTTAATTTACTGATTTTGATGGTTGTTTTATGACTGTGTAGAAGAATATTTTTGTTTATAAGAAACATATAGTAGTGTTAGGGTATAAATATAAAAACAATTCTTGTTTTTTTTTTTTTCTTTCTTGTATTGAGAATTGAACCCAGGGACACTTTGCCACTAAGCTACAACCTCAGCCCTTTTTTATTTTTCTTGAGGCAGGGTTTCGCTAAGTTGCCCAGGCTGACCTTGAACTTGGGATCTTCTTGCCTCAGTCTCCCTCATGAGCAGATGAGATTGCAGGCATGTTCCATGGCACCCAGCATGAACAATTCACTTTTTTTTTCGGTGGGGAGAGGTTACCAGGGACTAAAGTCAGGGACACTCAATCACTGAGCCACATCCCCAGCTCTGTTTTGTACTGGGTCTCACTGGGTTGCTCAGCGCCTTGCCATGGCTTTGTACTCACATCCTCCAGCCTCACTCAGCCTCTGGGAGCCCCTGGGATTACAGGCATTCAAGTAATTCATTCTTAATTGACTTGGTCAGATAAAAGGTTCTTCCTGCTTGTGTACTGTGTACTTGTAACTTTTCTGTAAGCTTCAGAGGTGGCAGGGGGTAGGGGACGGGAAGGAGGAGGAAGGGAAACAGAAACATCTAAAATAAAATGTTTTAAATGAAAAGAAGTTTTATTGTTGCTGCTAACAGTAAGAACAGACATGACCAGTAATAAGTTTAATTTTTTTTTTTTAAATCTGGGAAAAAGTTAGTGTAACAAATTACATTACTATCCCAGACACACATGTGCCTGGTTTTAGAGAAGACAGGAAAAGACGTCTCAGACAAAGCATAAAGTTGAAGAGAAAGGTTGCCAAAAGTCAAATAGGTCTGTAGACAAAGGAGAAGTCTGCACCATAGTAAACACCCAGGCAGATTGTACTACCAAGTTTTGCTGTATTTTCAAAAGCTACAGAAATCTAGTATTAGATATATTTACATTCAATACAAAACAAAGAAAAGGGCAGATGCTCCAGCCATGTGGCCCTAAGTACTTCTGTTTCCAGAATATAGGAGAAATATGACAAGGTGCCATGTTCTTTGAAGATGGGAGATTATGAAATTTCTTCTGCCTACGAGTGAGAATAATCTCTTCCAGATGTTTGGCCCACAATGTGCTATTCAAAAATCTACAAGTCCTGTTTATTTTCAAAGTTCAAGAGCCAAATAAGAAACCTAATTTTCCTCGCTAACCTCTAATTAAACTGGAGATAAAAGTTAGCTTAAAAAAAAAAAATCAGTATACAACCTAAGTCTAGACTTATACATCCTGCCCAAAGTTTGAAAGTGGGGTGAAAAACATACCTGTTAAATACAATCTTAATATCGACTTCAGCATGGGGAAAATCATGAGGCACTTAATTTCATTTCCTTTCCTGTTCCCAGTTATGCATCATTCTTCCTCAGTGAAATCCCTGTTGGCAATAATGCTGAAACACAGTAAGCATAGAGGAGCACCCAAAGAAAACTAGCACTGTGCTGGAGGGTGGATTATTCCCAGCTGGGCTCCTGAGAACTCACATACAGAATTTGACCAACCTGAGGGGTCAGTAAGGGAAGGCGGGTCTCATTCTTTAAGATAACAATTCCATGGGCTCCATTTCAAACAGTACCACTCTGTTGATGCAATAAGGCAAGTCAAGCAGAGAAAATTAAATGAATCTTCTCTGTTCAGAATGATTTAGTAACTGTAAAAACAAAAATGGGCCTCCTCACTAAATTATAAGGATGGTATTCTAACTCCTATTTTCTTATTATGAAAGGGTTATTAAGTGTAAGAGTGGACACCTTTTAAAATAGTCACTGAAGCTGTTTATTAAGAAAGCAGCAGAAAATGGAAAGGAAAAGAAGTTCTTTCCTTTAAAAAAAAAAAAAAAAGACTGAAGAGATAGTTAAACCACAAGGTAGCCACGACGCCTGAGACATGACCTAGAAACAGCTGGGAGGCCCCGTTCTCCAGACTTGAAACCATCTAATCACCAGCCTGAAAGATGCCATCTGACAGGTCCAGAAGAACACCAGGGATATTCCAAACATGCAGAGAATGGAGAATCCCATACAGAAAAATTTCTAGTAGGGTGTAAAGGCAGTTAACAGTCACTCCAAAGAAAAGACAGCATTGTAAAAGCAGAAATGCAATTCTGGCACAAAAGGAATTTAGCAAGGAAAAGAAGAAATATTTTGCTGAGTTGATATTATAATTTTTAATAAAAAAAACTGAAACTGAAAAAATAAACAATCAAGCAGTCTCCATGGTTGCAGCTGCTACCTGACCAAGAATTTGCTGGGGCTTGAGAAGGAAGCCGTGTCCTAAGGACCAGGGTTAGTGTGATTGCTATTTTAAAATAAGAGTAATACTCCATTGTGTATACATACTCTAACTAGAATAAGGTATACTCCATGCTTGTATATCAAAATGGATTCTGCTGTCATGTATAACTAAAAAGAACCAATAAATTTTAAAAAATATTTTTAAAGATAAGTCACAAAGACAAAATGAAAAGGCAGCAACTCTATAAATCCTTTGTATTCCCACATTTCTCCATTTTACATACTGGAGTTCTGGGGTGTAAGAGACAAAACGTGGTGTGTTCAATCCATTGCAAAAACGTGGTTCCGGGGTTATAAGGAGGGTGTTTCAAAAAGGTCACCTCTTTGAAGACCCACCCCAGTTTCTTTGGGTGGTGGCTGTAGAGGTGACCAGGGTGACATGCACAGGCCCTCTTCCTCTCAGGTCTGACAGTTTTGTGATGGAGTCTGCTCTCAGATCCATACTAGATGAGCCTGTCAGGCTGGAGTTCAGAGCACCACGCTGATTTCTTCTGGCCTCACGCCCACATTGCAGCTGTTTGTACTTATTTGAGGTATGGTGTATTTTGAAACAAAATGAACCAGATCTCTCCCACTGCCTATCTCAGTGCCTGGTACTGGGGAACTTTAACTCCTTCACAGTCAGGCTCCCAACAACTGCAGCGCACCCAATCACATGGAAAAAGACAAGCAGGAGGCACAAGCACAGAGCCGGGATAGGTTCTACAAACGAAAAGCCCAATTCAAAGAAAAGGGCAGATGTACTATCACTTAGTTTTTGGACCCCACCTAGCTACACTGGTTTCAATCAGGTTACAGAAGTAATAAAGTAGGCAAGGGAAAGGAAATAGGTAGAGAAAACAATAAGTTGAATATAACCATTGAGAGGGAGAGGGAATATTTTCTTCTAAATCTTGATAATTTATCATGTGGTGCAAAATATAAAAATATAGGGCTATTTCTTCTATCAGCCCTCAGTGAAAGCTGAAAACAAAAATACATGACTCTCCCATGAAACTTCTTAACCACAATTTAACCAGAGGTTTTGATTTAGTAGAACCTAGTTAAATCCCTATACTTTTTATGGTTTTTTAAAATTTTTTATTTGTTCTTTTTAGTTATACAGGACAGTAGAATGTATTTTGCCATATCAAACATACATGGAGTATAATTTCCCATTTTTGTGGTTGTACATGATATGGAGTTACACTGGTCATGTATTCATATATGAATACAGGAAAGTTATGTCTGATTAATTCTACTGTCTTTCCTATTGCCATCCCCACTCCCTTCCCTTCATTCCCCTTTGTCTAATCCAGTGAACTTCTATTATTCCCCAACTCCCACCTCCACTTATTGTGAGTTAGCATCCACATATCAGAGAGAACATTCAACCTTTGCTTTTGGCTTATTTCACCTAGCATGATAGTCTCCAGTTCCATAATTTACTGGCAAATGCCATAATTTCATTCTTATCTATGACTGGATAATATTCCATTGTATATATGTACCATATTTTCTTGATCCATTCATCTGTTGAAGGGCACCTAATATACCTACTTTTAAAGTCTCCTTAAGTAGTTCTGAAGCAAACTTTTGATTACATGCCATTATCTTAAATCAGAATTCTTAAAGATACCTGTATAGGAACAAATTATTACATTCTATTTTATAGCTATTGAGTGATCAAACAGGATACAAGGTGAGAGCAGAGCAAGTTTTACCACGGAAAATAAGAGGACTGATTTCTGGGCCCTACCCAAGTCCTACAGAATCAGATTCTGTGCAGATGGAAACCATGAACCTGTATTTTATTTTAACAAGTGCCCAAAACCAGGTGTGCTAATTATTGCATTAGACTAGTGGTTCTCACAGTGTAGCCTGCAGCATCCTGAATTCAGTAGAGGGCTTGTTCAAACACAGGTAGCCAGACCCCCACCCCACTGAGGTTCTGATTCAGTAGGTCTGGAGTGGGCCCAAGAATTTGCATTTACTAAGGAGTTCCCAAATGAAGCTGGTACCACTCATCCTGGGGCCATACTTCAAGAAACACTAGGCTGTCCCTTTAATACATCAGTAGGCTCAAATGGCCTTTGACAGAACCCAAGACTCTACAGTCTCTGGTAAGTGTCTGAAGTATTCAGTATTGAGTAAAAATGGTTTCACGTGCTTTTGATCCTCAGCATAAAAGGTAAAGTTGGCATTTTCTTCAAAAAACTAAAATAAATTGGACTTTAATACAAATTGAGGGCCATTTCACCTGCTCAATCCTCAGGACTGCCAGAAATTTTCTAAGGAGAGAACTTTTCAATTATTCAATAAAGACTTTAACGGAAACGCTACAGACCAGTGAAGAACAACTCTGAGAGCAGGTGTTACCATTTATAAATCTTGGTCATTAAGAATAAACACAAACACACTTAATGAGGTGCCTAAGAACATGTTATTTTTGAACAGGACTTCATCCCAGCATGTGTCCACAAGAGTAAGAAAGTGACAAAATGTACCCACCGCATCACTTTATGAACTGATCTGAAGAATGAAGCCTATCGATGCTGAACATCTGAACGGTAGAGTGTTGCCAAAAGCAACAGCTTTAGTTTGCCCAAAGTCAACAGCAAGCTTTCCTGGAACAAAAGGACTGACTTCCTAAATCCACTCTCTGTTAATAAGCATAAGATCATATCAAAGCTCAACTGAAAAGACAATATCCAATCTATACAAAGGTGTTGTGGTTGTCGTCTTCGTCATATGAAACTACAAGTTTAAAAGAAGACAGAAGGATGGGGACAAAGGTGGGCTTTATATCACTTGCAAATGAAATCTGATCTGTCAAAAGAATTCCGATATAATACTTTATTGTCTGGTTGGCTGCATAAATTCTCTTAAGAAACAATGAAGTCTAAAATCTTTGAGATCATAGTGTTAGGGTTAGAGTTAGGGTTAGGGAGGGGGGCAAGTATGGAGGAAGGAAGCACTGTATAGAGGGAAAAGAGGGGTGGGAGGGGTGGGGGGAAGGGAAAAAATAACAGAATGAATCAAACAACATTACTCTATGTAAATTTATGATTACACAAATGGTATGCTTTTACGCCATGTACAGAGAAGCAACATGTATCCCATTTGTTTACAATAAAATTTTAAAAAAATTAAAAAAAAAATCAAACAATAAAAAATAAACTAACTTACCAATCAAAAAAAAAAAAAAAATCTTTGAGATCAGTTCAACCCAGAGAGAGTTCACTTGGATCAAAAGTTGTGGTTAAATCAATAAATTCTGTAAATGATGATAAACTGACTTCTGAATAAAGATGACTTTAGCCCCAGTTCTCCATATATTTCCCACCCAATTTCCAGTTAAAATAAACACACACACAAAAGACAAAAACACGAAATGGCTCTGAAACCAAGAATAGCCAGTAGGTTTTTAAGAACCTGGGAGTGATAGCTATTACATGCAGATGGAGCTGAATTAAAAGCAATCAGTATTCAATGATTGCTTACTGAAAAAGAACACCTAGAAGGTGGGAGGATCAGACCTCCCCCACTCTACCTCATTTTTCAGAATTTGGAGACAAAAAACAATTAAAAAAACAGGGACCACCGCAGCTCTATTTTCTGAAAGAGCCTGACAGCTGTCAATTTGCCTTAGTTGATTTGACAATGTATCATTGACTGTATGGCTTAAACAAGCATTTATTTATCACAGTTCTGCAGCTTCAAGTCTGAGATCAGGGTACCAGCAAAGTTGGGTTCTGGTGTGGGCTGCCTTTCTGGTTGCAGATGGTCATCTTCTCATTGTATCCTCACAAATGCCAACAAAGGGTAGAGAGCTCTCTGGGATCTCTCTAAAAAGGGTGCTAACCCCGTTCATGACCTCATCACTTCCCAAAGGCCTCACCTCCTAATAACATTACCTTGGGGAAAAAGATTTCAATATAGGAATTTTGGGAGATCACAAACATTAGACTATAACACCACTATATCCCCCCTCCCAATTCTCCCATCACTTTCAGAAGTTCTGTGCAAAGAAGTTTTCTCATAAATCAGTAAACACAATAAATCATTCATTGGTTGGTTCATGGCCTCCTGAATATGGGAGAAGAAAAATCTCATTCTAGACATTTGCTGTGCACTGGAAGAATTCTAACAGAAAGAATACACTTGTCACTAACCATGTCTCTTAGAATTGACTTGTAATTCAGAAAACAATGGGCCCCACTTTAATTGGGACCTTCTTTGAGGAATAGGACAAGATTTTTCTCCTGTTTCAGAAGTCATGGTACAGAGCCTCTAGAAGTGATCATGGGACATCATCCTTGTCAATGTTGCTGGTTGCTCCTGCCCAGGGGCACCAAGCCAGGTGGGCTGTAACCCAACCAGTGCTGTACCACTCCCGTAGGCGGGTGCCAGTGTGGACCTGTGCCTGCCCCAAAGAGAAAGGCTTTGAAACGAGGTGAGAACTCCACTGCTAGTAAGTGGAGCCTGGCTTAACTCCAAAGTCAAGGCCTGCACTGTCCAACATGATAGTTATTCACCCATGTAGACAGTACAGAAACAGAACATTGCTATCACTGCAAAAATTTCAATTAAGGCACGGTGGCACATGCCTGTAATCCCAGTGTATCAGGAGACTGAGGCAGGAGGATGGCAAGTTTGAGGCAAGCCTGGGTAACTTAAATAAAAATGGTTGGGATGTAGCTCAGTGGTAAAATGAGTACCCAGCATTCAATAACTAGTACCAAAAAATAAATAAAAATGTATATAGAACGGCCCTGGATTCCTGTCCACAAAATCTGTGAAGTGGAAGAAAGCTTCATTACTTTTCAATTAAAATGGAAGTACTATTATCTATCCATCAAAGTGTAGTTTCCTGGGATCTGTCATTTTGTAGTCAGAATTAAATCTAAATGAAATGTATATAGAACAACATAAACGCTAAGATGGCAATAAGTTGATAATTAATCCTTTTTAAAAAGTTGTGTGTTTTCTGTCTTTTAATGTTAAAACCAAACATGGAAATACTGAGCTGTTCTAAATAATACTCATAAAAGGAAGAGGTTTCTCAACAAGAGTATTTTTCTATTAATGTCAGAAATAACAAGAACCCCACTATTATCCCTACTATTCAGCAAAGTTCTGGACAGACAAGTTAATTCATTCAATAAGACAAAACAAATAACTTGTGAAGTGTAGAAGTCAAAACTGTCATTTGCAATCAAAATTGTTATCTATATTCAAAATACAAGATAGTCTATAGACCAACCTGATCCTAAGCTTCAAATGGAACTGTTACAGACCCAAATAGCCAAGACAAATTGAGACGGCAGAAGGAACCGACTTGATTTACAGAGTAGGGCTGATGCAAAGTCTTGCAAAGAGGTAATGTGATATGTGTTCAGAACTAGACATACAGAGATGCAGAGTCTCAAGATAGAACCTTACAGATAAGAGACATTACTGTGGGGACATAAAGGGATTGGACTAGAATGGTCAGGCAAAAGGAGAAGTATATGTAATAAGACCCCCAACATCACACCACACCCAGAAATAGCATCCAAGTGGCTAATAGACCTGAGCCTGATATGATAAGCCTAGGAAAAGACCAAGGTCATGTGTGTCTCTCCCTTTCTTTTAGCCTCATTCTTGAACCCTCCCACTGCCATTCTGTGTTAAGCATCCTGTGTAGGGAAAGCTGCGTATTATTTCCTGAAATGATACAGAAACAAGAAGTTAAAAAGTTGATGGTGCTTAAAGATCTCTTTGACACTGAAAACTAACCACTGGCTTCCTTCCACTCTAAATAAAGTCAGGGAAAGTTCCTGATTCAGCAAAGAGGCAAAAAGCCCATTTAGGATTCTGTCTTAAAAATAAGATGCTGTTTCTCAAATATTATATTATAATTAAAAATGCTGATAGAAATTTCCACATAAAAACTCATATAAAAGTAGCCATCAAATGCAGAATAAGACTTAATTTTTGATATATACTAAACTTGTTTGGAAACTAAATATTTTATTTACATGGGAATAATGTTTCCTTTAAAAGTTCTCCTTAGGGCCAGGCACAGTGATACACCCCTGTAGTTCCAGTACCTTGGGAGGCTGAAACAGAAGATCACGAGTTTGAGTTCAACCTGGGCAATTCTGCAAGACCTTGTCTCAAAATAAAATAAAATGAAATAAAATAAATAGGGCTAGGGACATAGCTCAGCGTAGAGTACACCTGGGTTTAATACCTCCAAAATAAAAAAAAAAAAAAAAAATATATATATATATATCTATATCTTTCTTAGAACTTTCTTTCCTCTAGGTTTGTAGTTCATTTTATATAACAACACTGGTTTCTCAACTGATTAACAATAGTAACAACTCCTGTAGGAGCACTCAATTCCAGAAGCAATTTTAACGTAGTCACTGATAAAGCATAAATGATTTACAAAAACCGTTTTTTATTTAAAAAGGAATAGAATTCTAATTACATATTCATCTGTATACTTTCCTTGAGAAACCAGTTGTCAAGCATGCTCCTAAACCACCTCAATCTATACTCTAAATAATACAGCTCAGAAATATGTATAGGAACTCTAGCTATCTTGGGGGAAAATAATCATTTAATTTTACCAGACAGTATTCATGGTGTGCCAAAGTTCATCACACAAAACCAGAAGTATAACCCAGTGTGAGAACAACTTTCTGAAAGAATTTATCTTTAAAAATGAGAAAACCAGGGCTGGGGCTGTAGCTCAGTGGCAGAGCACTTGCCTAGCATGTATGAGGCACTGGTTCAATCCTCTGTACCACATAAAAATAAACAAATAAAATAAAGGCATTCTGTCCATCTACAGCTACATAAGAAAAAAATTTTTAATGGGAAAACCATTACGAGGTACACTATCAATGGGGGGCAGTGAGAATGAACACAGTGCAATGTCTACCACTTTTAGAGAGGTAGATAGGTGGATTTTATCTTAATCTAATCAAAGTCAGGATAAATCAAGGGACCCAAAACCATAAACAGAGATGAGAATTTTCGTGCTAATAGAAAGAAGCTATTGTAACTGTCCATAAAGAGGGCCAGGCCCTAAAAGATGTGTTCACCCAAAGTCTAAAGCACTATGGGTGTGTGACATCTAACATAGAAGGGTTGGATATAACAAGTCTAATTTGCATACCTAGATGAAGGTATTCAGGAATCCAGGAATCCAGTCAGGTCATCAGGAGACCATTGAGAATGGGAATCCCTTAGTGCTGGGGAGTCAAAAGGAAAGTATTTAAACCAGAGATTGAGCCTCCTCTCAAGGAGGAGGGATTATGGCTATCCCCAAGCCCTGGAGTTTAGCAGCCAAGCCAGAACACTCTGAGGTAAGACAAAATCCAAAAGTGCAAACTCATATCTCAAGTAAAGGCTGGCACAAATAAGACCAGCTGTGTCTCACAAGAATGATCCTGGAACTCATTCTCTGAGGACACCACATGTAACTTGTTTAATAGAAGGAAACACAAATTAAGAGAGAAAGGGCTATGTAAGAGTTATAAACATAGAGGAATCACTGAGGATGTCTTAAAGAATTTCCTACCTGCAAGGAAAATGTCCTTCTCTTTGGAGAAAGGAGGATGAGTAGAGTGAACTACTATTTAGGACTCAGAGACTAAAATGGTAGAGCAATCACAGAATGGGCAGAACCAATCCAGTGCCAATACAGTGTGGTGGGGTCAGAAATTCCCTCCTCCCCAAGAACTCTATCCCAGAGAGCTGGAACATGATATCAAACCTGTCTTTATGGGTGAAGGTAAGATGCTGGAACCACGGACTTTAGAAATTCTCTCCCAAAACCTGTGGCTGTGCCTCAGGCTCATGTCACAGAGACAAGAAGGTAATGTAAACAAGAATAAGGCTAAGCAGTTGTAACTCAAAAATAATTTACATAACCTTTGACCACTGTTCAAACCAACATGTAATTTTCATACACTGTTAGTAGCATTGGAATATATTAATTATTTTAATAAAGTTTACCCCAACAATTCAGACTTTTGAGAAAACATCAAAATAATTGTTCTGTGAGGGCCTAATAAAGTTCTACCATTTACTTAGTAGACAGCTGTCACAGTTCTTTGTGCTCGTAAACATTTGTGTAATGCTTGCCTCAAAAATGTGGATCCTTCCATAATAATCACAGTGACCTATTTGGGTAACCATTGACCTTGCAAGGCACTTCTCCCATTCACCCTAGTCCTTAAGTAGCCATATCTAGTTTTGGACTATACTTTACTTCATTTAATTATTCTCAATTTTGTGATGTTAGCTTTTTATTCTCCTCTGTTTCCATCCTCAGAATATAAACATGCTAAAATTCCTATTAAAAAAAAAATAGTTCCTTGACCTCAACAACTTCTTTCTCTTTACTCTTTCCACTCCTCCCCCATCCTCTATTTCAAAGCCAAGAATAGTGAAGAAATTGGGCTTATTGTTTTTGCAGCCTCTCATGTTACACTATAGCTTCTGCCCCTAGCTCCTCAAAACTGTGAGAAAAGATCATTTTCCTTTAAATACAGACATTTCTCTGTCCTTATCTTACTTGACCTTTTAGTGGCATCATACAACACTAATCACTCTCTCTACACCTTCTCTGCTCATGAAACCATGTTCCCTTGATTCTTATCCAACTCTCTAACAGCTTTCTCAAGCATCTTTGCAGGATCCTCTTCCTCCAGCAATTGGGAAATATAGGTCCACCTGAGTTTTTTACTCACACTTTCCTACAGTCCTTATGCTCCCTAGCGGGTCTTAACCATACCAGTGAATTTCACAGACAGGGACAGATGATTTTTAAATATGCATCCCTACCATTCCAGAATATACTCCAATACTCCAATTGACCTAAAGACTTAAGGACCTCAAATTTAAAGATATCCCAAATACAACTTGTTATTTTTTCACACTGAATATATCATTATATTCCACTGACTACACTTTGCAATAGAGTCAAATTCATTCTCTCTCCCACATCTCCACTGTCACTTACTTAGTTCAGGTCACCTCTCTTGGACAATTGAAAGGGTCTCTAATCTTATTTCACTTCTCTGTCCCCGTTCAATTTAACCTCCCACAAGGATCTAATATGCAACTGAGATAATCCTTTCCATTGTTAAGAATTAGGAGAGAGGAGACAAACTTTAGATTCCTTTGCACACTTCATAAGACCTCCCCTGTTCTGACCTCTACCTCATCCACTCACAAGTCTTCCATCATTTATCAACAAAATTGCTTGGAGTTCCTAGAAACACCATGCTCTTCTATTTTTTCTCACTGAAGTGCCTTCTTCCATTCCCTATCCACAAGGCGAGTTCTTCTTTATCTTCCAATCCTCCATCACACAGCTGAAATAATCAGAAGCCTCCTTCACTGCAACAGGAACCCATCGCCATCAGCAGGGAGGGGGCTGTGCCCTCCTGTGTGCCATCGTCTCTGCACGTTGTGCAGCACTGACAACATTCAGCACACTAAATCCTATTCATTTACGAAGACAACAAACTTTGAGTTTGTTGAGGATAAAGTCAGCACCATAGGTATCTTTTTATCCTACTGCTCAGCAAAACTGACAACAGTGTTCAAGTTTTGTTGAATAACAAGAGGATGAATGAAGACCTATGATCACTAGGAATGGTAAATAAACAACTGACTTACCCCAAAGTATAAGTATTAAACTCACCTTAGCTACTTCCTGACCAATGACTCTCCACCCGCTCATGCATGCAAAGGGCCACACCACACAAGACACAAAGTGCTGGTAACACAGCCTCCCCAGCTTTCTCAAGTCATTGCACACCCTAACAATACAGGAGCCTTCCCAGTCAACCCACATAGTTCATTCCTAATGGCCATCAGGAAGGAAAGGAAACACATACAAGTCGGTGGGGAAATGATACTAAAATGGTTAAGCATTAGTTAGCTTTCTTCCTTAACAAACCCTAACCCTAACCCATTTCTCACTCGTTGACACTCACCAGCCTTTTCTGTCATGAATTTGGAGTTTACCATTGCCTACATAAATGTCTACACTGCCCATTCCAGGCCAATTCTATTTTCAAGTTATATCCTCAACACAAAAGAATACCCAAATAATCTGGCTTTATTCATATCACAGGTACACAGGCAAACAACTCAACTAAATCCACAGTGGTCTGCAGTGTGAAACAAAACTTTACATCACATAAACAAATCTTCTATACATTAAAATTAGATATGAAAAATTAATTATTAAGAGATATAGAAGAAAACATAATAGAACATCTATATAATCTTAGAATGGGAGGGGGCTATTTTATTTATTTTGCTAAAACAAAATTGGTAAAAAGAAAAAAATTAATAAAGGTAACTACCCAAATAATCTTTACATTTTGGGTAAAAAAAAGAAAATGTACAACTGGAAAAAATGCTTTATATCACATAATAAACTGTCAATACCTTAAAATTTTTAAAAACAAGAACTAAACATATTAAGTACAGCCTAAGCAAAACAACACTGTGTCCTAATAGAAAATGATTGAGAAACATGAAAAGAAAATTTATAAAAGAAATACAAATAGTCAATGATCATAGAGGGGAAAATTGTGCTTAACTTCTTAAAAGATCAAGGAAATTGAAATTTAAAAACTAAAATGCCATTTCCTCCAACATACTGATATTTTTTCTAAATGTAAAATTCTTGGTGGAAAAGAGGTTGAAGGACTTTTGAGCACTATGACCAAGAGTTTCAGTATGGAACAATCATCCTGTTTCCTTAAGATGACTGGCAATATCTATCAAACACTGAACAACACACCCTTTGACCTAGCAATGATGCTTCAAGATATTTATTATATAAGGAAGTAATCAACAACCTATGGAAGCATATCTATAGGAGGGTGTCCCATGCAAAACTGAAAACAGTGAAATTGAAAGCAACTTTAAAGTTCCAAGAAAGGGAATTATTTGGGTAAATAATATATTTGAAGGATGAAATATGTTCTGCTTTTTAAAAAGTCACATGTAGACTTCTTTTCCAGGAATACTAATGGTGAAATCCCCTGAAAATCCCTCCCACGCATAAGCATCTAAAACAACTGGGTGTGCATATACAGAAAACACACACACATACTCCTACCTTTGCAAAAGCTTAGCCACAGTTGGTGAAAGGAATGCATCTTCCAAGGAGCAAAACATGTCAAGGAACCAAATGAGGTAAAAGAGTACTGAATCTGGCCAATGATAATATCCCAAATAACTTTGCATTTCAGTGTTTACGGGAGGAAAATGAAAGTCAGATCAAAGATCCCTATAATGAGCTGGGATGTCAATAGGTAAACTAGAGGGAAAATACTGACCTGTCACACAAGGAAAGGTTAAGGAAATTTGAGTGCCTCAGACTTAGATCAAGGTACAAAAGAGTGTCCCCTACAAAACTGTATCTAGACACCTGCCCTTAAAAAACTGAGGAGGACCTGAATTCATCCTCTACATATAGCCATCAAAAACACTCAAGCTGAGTATTCAAACTGATGTGGACAGGGTTGAAGCATAAGCAAATAAGATCTTTCCTCACTGGCTCACACTAAGTTCTGGAAGAATTACCAGAGAAAAAGTTCCTAGAAAGATGAACTCACATGAAGGAGGGGATGTCACAAACTTCTAGAAACAAACCAATAGATACAAGTCATCAGAGACAACAAACAGCAGAATAAAACCTACAAAGTCTATAGATGCAGGAACTGTCAGAAAGACTAGAAAATGAAAATGTTTTACTATGTTTAAAAATAAAAGAGGATGTTAAAAAGGGTGACAATATTTTAAATGATTACACAAATTCTAAAAATATCCAAACCCTTTCTAGAAATGAAAAACATGGCATTTCAAGTTAAAACCTCAGTGGGTGACAGATACGGCTGATGCAGTGCAACTGAAGAGAGAATTTGTGAACCAGACCATTGCTACCAAGAAATGACACAGGACAGAGAATAGGGACAGAGAGTAAAACTGAAAGTGAGATTCAGAGACAGGAATGATAGCAGGAAAGACTCATAAACATCTAAATGGAGATCTAGAACCAGAGAACCAACAGATTATTATTTTAACCTAAGAAGTAATAGGTTAAAATGTCCCAAGATTGGTGGTAGACATGAATCCTCATCTAAAACCAAAAATATTTTTTAAAAACTGCACACTGAATTTTTATACTCATGTCATTTTTATCTTTTTTAGAAGTATGGGTTTATAGATATAAATGCACATGTACAGAAGAACTGGTTTAAAAAATAGCTGGCTGTGTTTGAGTGGAAATATTTAGTCCATTTATTATTTATGCTTTTATATTTTACAATGCAGTTTTTGTTACTATTGTTGCAACACTGGGGATCAAATTCAGGGTCTCATGCATGCTAGACTCTACCAGTAAGCCATATCTCCAACCCCATGTATCACTTTTATAGTAAGAAAGTAGAAAGTTGTTTCGAATTAATAGAAAATAATACTAAGCACATGTTTGCGTGTGTATTTGAGATATGAAGGGATATATATCAAAATGTTAATAGCTCATATTTCTAGTTTGTGAGGAACTATAGAAAAAAGCTGTAAGTAAAAATCAATGACTAAACAAATTATACATATAAATACACAAGGGAAAATGAGTATTTAAAAATATTAACAAAGGTTTTATTATGGATGTTAAGTTATATGATTTATAATTATTATATTTTACAAATTTCCATTTGTTACTTTTATTGCTTATGAAGTTTACATTTTATGCATTTTCATTTGTCATTTCACATTTAGGAAAAATATCCATATATATTATATATATATATTTATATACACACACATATACACATACATATATATGGAGATATACACGTGTATGTGGACACATAGGAAGGTAGATAGTTGAGCTTAGAATTATGGGTAAAATTTTGTGCAAGAAAAACCCCACTTTAATCAAAATTAAAAGCAAATGTGCAGTACATCAACATATTTACATACAATGTTTTCAGAGACTTCCAATGTTATGGGAAAGCACTACCTTTAAATGTTAGAATTTTTAAACTCAGAACAAAAACACATGCAGAGCTCATAAGAACCTGCAGGAGAATAAGAGGCAGAAATTATAGAAAAATGTTAATAGTTGCAGTCCCTGGTGTCCCGTTTCCTTCTTGCATTAATATTTGGGGAAGGAGAGAACAAGAGGGCCCGTCAGGCTTTCTGGAGGTTGATGCACATCTGGCCTCAATTTTGATTCTTGGAAACCCCAGCAGTGGAAGTAAAAGGACCAGGAAAATAAGGCAGGAGCTAAAACCACCTATCTTAAAGCACATTAAAATTTACAATCATTGGCAATTACAGGGGAAAAGTCAACATTTACTATGGCCTTTCAAGATAAGGGAAAAGAAGCAAGCAACCAAGAAAAAGGACGCAAGGCTGGTCCTGTTTGGCTGCTGCCACTTCTCTTCTTAATGACATTAAAACCCACATCAGATATAAATTTTTTTTTTTGATACAATAGCCTTGAACTGGAAACCACAGATTTTAATCTCTAATTTATTCAGGAATAAAAATTCAGACCAAACACACTTTCATGTGACTTTAAATTTGTATTATTAGCTAATGATAGGAAAACCTCACATCTCCTAGTTGGGTTTGCACAACATGTCATGACTTTCCCTCTCCTTCCAGAAACAGACCTCTGAAGGCAGATCCTTAGTCAAAGAACAAGAATACCAAATTTCAGGAGAAAACTTAATTTATTTTATACAGCATTCCTCTAATTCTTAAAAAAGTGATTTTGCTGTGCTTTCCAAATTCACAACAGACACAATGTAAAAACATCAAATCATCAAAGACAGTTCAAGAGAGTGCTTCATTTCTAGAAACACTACAAACCAAAACTTAAGTGCTTCCACACCTGCAAATAATAAACTTCAAAGGCAATCCAAAACCATCCTGGCATTTATCATTTGTGAGTATACATGGATGTGGTG
The DNA here is from genome assembly GCF_902686455.1 of Sciurus vulgaris. Classification (NCBI taxonomy): domain Eukaryota; kingdom Metazoa; phylum Chordata; class Mammalia; order Rodentia; family Sciuridae; genus Sciurus; species Sciurus vulgaris. Next base: position 67,931,750 of record NC_136476.1, read on the forward strand.
AGTGTGCATCTGTGTTTGGTTTTAATAATCAATTGACTGTCTACAGTGTAAGTAGTCTTAGTTAAGCCTTGGATTCTTATAGAGTGTCATAAAACTACGTATGATGTTCATCAAGTTTACAGCATTTCTTAATTGGAAGGAAACTTCTGAGGTCATCCAATTCTACTTCTTATCCAATGCTTTAATCCCTGTAGAATCTCAGTTCTGCAGTATCTGGCAGATCAATTCAAAAACAGGAAGCTCACTACCTTCCAAGCCAGTCACAAAGTCCTGGGGCTGGTCACATGCTACAAACTCCCTCTCTAGTTCAAACAATCCTGACTGAATAGCTCATCAAGGGGACCCAGCTGCTCTTCTGTAACCAAAATGAATCCATCAAACAAGTCAAGGCTTAGCAGGCCAATGAAGACAGAGATGTTAACTCTTTCTTTCCTTTCTCATAATTCCTACTTCACAGATCCTTTCCAACTCTTTTCCAATAGTTGAGGAGAACACTAAGTTTATTCATTCTATTCGTAAAGGATGGTACCTAAAATAAAATGTGGTAAAACCAATTCCTTGCTCACTCTTAGTTTTCAGATATAAAGAGTTTAGAGAACACACTGTAACAAAATAAAATCTATAGTTTAAGGCAACACTTATTCAAATAGGTCCAATTTTGAAAAATGCTCTTACCATGAGATGGAAGAAAATATCGAAACTCAAGTTCCCAACCACCCTTTCTCAAAGAAAAATATGACACACCATAGTTCGCTGAATATGTCTTTTTCTGTGTAATCCCAACTACTTGAAAGGGTGAGGTTAAGGGGATCGCAAATTCAAGTCCAGCCTCAGCAACTCAGTGAGACCCTATCTCAAAACAAAAAAATAAAAAAAGAGCTGGGGAGGTAGTTCAATGGTGGAGCTCTCACATGGCATATGCGAGGCCCTGAGTACAATCCCCCATACTCTAAAGAAAAAAGGAAAAAAAAAATGTTATCCTGGATCCTTCCCAGATTGCTTGAATCAGAAGCTGTATAAGCAGACACAACTCATCACCTTCAGTACACGTCTCTCTGGTGATCCTGATGCACAATAAAAGGAGAGAACCAATACCCCATACTTGCCTAATTATTAACAGACACAAATACACTCAATCTCCTGCCAGTTCACAAAGCAGAACAGAAGTGACCAGAACAATCCAATGACTACTATTGATGGAACAGTTGAGATTAGAACAAAGCACTGATAATCATATCTTTTCATTCCAGTTCAAACTTGTCCTTTCAAGAAGAGGACAATACCTGGGATGTGGTAAGATGAGAAGGGCAGTATTAGATGGGACTGCATTTGGGGAAATGAATCACTTGAAGTGATGATTCACTTACTTTGAGCAGGTGGTAAAAACAGATACTAGTTCATGTGGAGGAATCTAACGAGAGAGGAAAGAGGAGAGAGGAAAAAGGAAGGAAACCACAGCAACAGAAAGGGGAATTCCTGTAACTATGTAAGGCTCATCCTTGGGTTCAGCTTGCAGCTTTAAGAAAGTTCTAGAATATTATTCTTGCAAGTTCAATTTTCAAAATTTCCTGTGTCCACACTAAGTTTTTTGTGACTTAGAAAACATTCTCCCCAAATAAGCAAACTCAAAATCAAGGAGTTGATATCTGCATTTGCTGCAATAAGAACAAAGAAGTTGAAGGGTCATTTTTTTTTTTTCCTATTCCACGGTGAGAATCAAAGTTATTCCCTCATACAAGAACACACTTTAATATGAATACAAAGTATGCTCATACAATTCTTTCTGCTGTTTGGGGTCCTAGTTTTAAAAACTACACTTCATTCCAGTTCCAAATACAGATACAAACTGCAGACAAAACATCCTACCACAAAACTAAATCCCAAAATGCCCATGATCAACCAATCCACAATGAGGAGGTTAAATGCCAAACCCAAAATGGTTCATGGAACAACCATGACCCTCACCATGTGGTAAAAGATGAATCCAATTAATGTTACCTTAAAAAGAACTTAAGCAACTCCTCTCCTTCCTGTCCTAATTGCCCATTATGGGCTCGGAAAGCAGCTGTGCAGTAGAGACACCGAGGGAAAAACATTTTCTGACCAATGTACTCCTTGACCCTGTGTGAACTCTGTGAAACATGCATTAATGGATTCCCAAGGCATTTAGAGAGGCCATAATCTGTCAAACATTTACAATTACAGGAGGATCAATAAAAATGGGATTGTTAGATGGTTATTTTCCAGATTGCTCTCTTTTTCTGATTAAAAAATAATAATAATAATGGGTTGCAGGGGAGGGAACAACAGTGACCCAAAAGATGACAAGATGACATTTTGTTGGAAGGGACCTTCAGAATTACCTCATAAATCTCCTCTACCTTTCTTTCCCTCCTCCTCCAAACAACCCAGTCATCAAGCAAGTCACTACCATGGGCAATTTTGACATATCCCAGTCTATTCTCTCAGTTATTTCCTCAACTGACTATTCAATTTAGCCCCTCATCACCCAGAATTGCCCCATGACACTTCAAAATCCCCCTAACTGGAAATAACTGTACAGCTGTTTGCACTCACATGCACTTTATCGGTCCTTGGAAATGAAATTATGCAGTTTCCCACCCATTCCTTGTCTCCCTTGTTCCTTGCCCTCTCCAACCCTCTGTTCTCATGTGTCCAGTCTAAATCTGCCCTTTGATAACCCCATCTTGATTAAGTGCCAATCTGCCTGTTTTGTTCCCACTCACAGCCTCCAGAGGCCCTACAGAGAAAACTTAAAGGCAAGGTAAAGCTGTCACTATTAAGAAATACACTCAAACACTAGATGTCAGGTAAGGAGCTCCTCAAAACTTACTCCTGCTCCCTCTCTCTCCCACAACCCACCACTTGAATGATATGGGCCATTCTTTCAGATTGCTTGCATAGTTTACACACTGCAGTCAATGTAGACAAGTCCTCTCAACCTGGGAAGCACATTAGAATCACAAGGTGGCTGCCCTGGCCTGTCTCTCAAAGATTGGGTCAAATGGTCTGAAGGGGGAACCCTGCACATATTATGTTTCAAAAGCCAACCCACTTCCTATGCTATGTCCCATAGGTACTTCAGACTCAACATGTATCAGATTCTTCACCCTTCCTACCATAGGTCAAACTGTATCCCTCAGAAATTCTTGGGCTGGGGAGATAGCTCAGTTGGTAGAGTGCTTGCCTTGCAAGCACAAGGCCCTGAGTTCAATCCCCAGCACCGCAAAAAAAAAAAAAAAAAGAAATTCTTATGTTCAAGTCCTAATTCCTGGTACCTCAGAACGTGACATCTTTGGATTCAATTACCTTTAAAGTGGTCATTAAGGTAAAATGAGTCATTAGGGTGAATCCTAATCCAATATAGCTGGGGTCCTGATTAAGAAGAAATTTGGAGCCAGACACATATGGAGGAAAGACCATTTGAAGACAGGAAGAAATCAGTCACCTATGTGGCAAGGAGAGAGGCCTTAGGGGTCCACACTCTGATCTCAGATATCCCAACTTCAGAATTTATGAGAAAATACACTGTTATTTAAACCACCCCATCTGTAGGACTTTATAGCAGCTCTAGCAAACTAAAACACTTCCCATGTCCTAGTCACACCATGTACTCACATTACTCTTCTCTCCCCCCGACCTACCTTATCCAATAGCTAAGCAGCATCAATTCTTCCTTCTAAATAACTTTCACGTCTGCTTTTTCCCCTCCAAACCCATTCTCACTGCTTTAATTCAGGTCCTAATAATCTATCTTAAGATATTCCAGCACTGTATGATTCCCCTTACAGGTGAAATCTAAAATTCTTGAACCCCATGAATGGACCATAGAATGGTGGTTACAGGAGGCTGGAGGTTAGGGAGGGAGGGAATGGGGAGTTGTTGATCAAAGCATGTCAAGTTTCAGATGGACAGGAGGAATAGGTTTTGAGATCCCCTGCACAGGCAGGGTGGCTAGTCAATAACAACATGTTATATATTTCAAAAATAGAATTTCAAACATTTCAGGTAAGGGAGGTAAAGATGTTAATTGGTTTGACTTAATCATTCCACATTGTATCTATATATCAAAACATCACACTGTACCCCACAAATGCATGTAATTATAATTTGTCAATGAAAAATAATAAAAAGAAAAATAACAGGATCATCTCAATAGATGCTGAAAAGGCTGTAAAAACTCCAGTCCCCTCACTGCTGCACTGGAATCCACCTGGTAATCAGGGAGCACTGGGTGGTACCAGCAGAGCCCCTCCTCAATTCCTGACTTACAATACAAAGAAAAATGATAACAAATTGTTGGAAGCTAGTTAATTTTGGATTTAAAAATGAACATATTTAATTGGAAAAATGTTTTAGCTGTCAATAATATAATTGTTAACAACTTTTTCAATTGACTGAATTTTTCCGTGATGCTGGGCCTAAGCATTTATCACTTTCATAAGCAAAAACAATTTCAAAGTACTGACATTTCACCTTTATTTTCTTTCTGTATCTCCTCTTTAACTTTATGCACACATCCTAAAAAATGCATTTTTATACTTAGAAAACCACTTTCAGAAAAAAATGTTTTTATACAACTTAAAAATTATTTTTTTCTAGGCCCTTTCACCTGCAACCATTTCTCTTGGCTCTATGGAGAATAGTCTTCCTGAAAAAGAACTCTAGCATGGCAATGGTCTTCTGTAAACGCTTCCATAGCTTCTGTGGCCTCAAATCCACCCTCCTCAAGCACAGCACACCTTCAGTATCCCTGGCTTCCGCTGCAGCACACTGTGTGTACTCAAAGGTCCCCTGACATAATGCTGATCCACAAAATCATCTCTGCACAGGCACTCACCTCTTCCTGGACACCTCCCTTGTCCAAATTCTACACCCAGCAAACACCTACTCATCCTTTCACTTCCAGCCGGAGAATCACCTCTCAATGAAGCCTTTATGATTCTTCCCACCCAGATTCATCACTGCTTCTTCTTTGCTGCCTCTGAGATAAACTTACACATTCTTCTCATTATATACTGTGACCACACACAGGAAGGTGTCACAGATACCCACAGGGATCAACCAGGTATCACAAATGCATGAAGTGTCTTGTGAAAACAGATCTTAAACTTGTGTGATATAGAAAATATAGTTGTATTATGTCCAATCATAATACCTGCCTCTGTGTTGTCTTTTAAAAACCTTGACTGGAACAAATAAAATGTATATGAAGCCAAATTTATTTAGCACTTAGACAGTTTTGCAAACTCCAGACAAAGGCATAAAATGTCAGGGCCTTTGTTTCTCTTTCTCCTACTCTTTGAAGTAAAAGATGCCTAAACATGCCTGTGAGTATTACTTTAGCCCGAATACCTGTGGTCATTGGCTGATCCTGGTTCCTGCTACTTTCAGTGGAACTGACACTTGAAGCATACAGATGAACACTTAATTTGACAACAAGGAAAGGACACAGTTTCAAGTTGTATAACCCTGAACTCATTGCTACTCAGTAAAAATATTCTTTTGGGTGATGTAGTATTCCGGGGCAATATCCTGAAAGGTATCTGGCCATCATTATACAAGGAATGTGGAATGCCTCTGCTTGAGCAGAGTTGGCGGAGACCTACTTGTCTGAACTGTCTTGCTTTGGCTCTCAGAACTGCTTTTCTGAGATAAGTCTTGGCATTATGCCACGGATTATACTAACAACTTTTTTTTTTTTTTTTAACGCCACTGTTATATTCATTGTAAGGTGCTTGGAGACACTGCTTATTGCTTGAAAATATGTAATGTTTGAAGACATTGATTTAAAAAAGAAAAACGACCCTCTCAGCACTGTCATGCCCCCTGCTTTACCTGCATGGGCTCTCTGGATCACACAATAACTGTGTCCCCCTCTTCATGACAGTTCCTTGAAAGGACAACAAAATGTGGGACTCTTTTTTAATATATGACTAGGACCCTAAGGTGGACCTTCAGTCTTGGGTCTCTGCTTAAATTAATGAGGAGTGAAATTGATCAAGTTATATTATATGCACATATAAATGTGCCACAATAAACCCCACTATGCTACATAATTAACATATACCAATAAAAAAGGAGAACTGCATGGAAAGCTGTGGCGTACAATTTTTTAACACAGCAAGGAAAGAGAAAATAAAACTTGATGTCCAAAAATAAGACAATGATTGAACAGTTTAACAACTTAATGGATTATAAGGCTATTAAACATGTAATTTAGAAATTGCCATATATAACAGTGGGTTTTAAAAAATAGCCTATAGTGTGTCAAAATGCATTCTACTGTCATGTATAACTAATTAAAACAATTTTTCTAATTAGAAAAAAATATGTTACTTTTGGGAAAAGGCAAACCATAAAATAGACCATAATAGAAACAGGCTATAAAACTAACATTATTTAATGAAAAATTTATTCATTAGACAACTGCATTTATGAGTGGGTTTATTTAAATAGTCATAATATGGTTTCAAAAAATATTTTTTGTATTTTTAAGAATACACTATGCAGCATGTCACATAAAAAATATTTTCAATGAAGTTAAAGTTTTACATACTTTGTTTTTTAATGAAACATTTTTACTCACTGATTTATTCTGACATTAAAATGGAATGAAAAGAGAAGAAGAGACAAGCAGGTAAGTGATCCTGTGCATTCCCCATATAGCAGACTAAGCCCAAAGTAGGCCACTAGCATCTCCCATGACCGCCACTGGCCGGAATTAATGCTTCTCTTTCCAACCAAAGTTAATAAACTATTTTATCAGTCAGCTTAGACTACCATGACAAACTACTTACAATACATTATGTGGTTTAAACAAAAATTTACTCTCTCTCAGTTCTAGTGACTGGAAATTCAAGGTCAGGATGCCAGCATGGCAGATTTCTGGTGAGGACTCTTTCTGGCTTGCAGGCAGCAGTCCTCTCTCTGTATTCACATGGCCTTTTGGTGCAGATGTGCAGAGACAGCTCCCTCTTATTGTAAGACCATCAGTGCTACTAAATTAGGGTCCCACTCTTATGACTATATCCAAAAACCCTATATCCAAACAAAAACACATTGGAGGCTAGGCTTTCAGCGTATGAATATTGGGGGTACAAAATTCAGCACATAGCAAAGGCTAAATGTTTTATAATAAATCTCTTGCATATAACATATTTAAACATGAAATCTGGGCTGATTCTTGCTCCCAGAGAAATGATATTCAACAAGGTTCCTGATCCTTGAATCAGATAAGAATTTGTAAATTTTGGCCCTCCATTCAAACGGTCAATTGAGTGGGAACTGGGCCATTCCAAGTTCATAGTGACAAAGTCCTGCTTTGGTGTTGAGATTCCCTTGAATAAGCTCAGTTCAACTGATGCTTCCAACTCTAAAAACAAAATTTCTCCAGGGAGCTTTCAACTTTTGTCTTCTACATTTCTCTCTTGATGCTATCTGGATTGCCTTTCTTAGAATCCTAGGTAGTACAGGACTGCTCTGTGCCTCTTCGTGGTTCTATGTAACTTAAATCCAAACAAACCCATGCCTCCCTTCCCTGTGATACAACCTATATCTGGTACTAGCCCTGAGCAACACCCATGCCCATCACCTGCCTGGACTATGCCTCAGTTGATCCTAAACACCGCCTGTGTGACCTGTCCCAACCTTGTTCCATATCAGAAGCCTGTGAGTCCTGGCGGGTTTCCATACAGCAATCAGCCTAAGGAGAAGATATTCAACAGCTAATAAAAGAATATTAGCTGATGAATCAGCACCAAAACACACTAAATAAAATCCCCACAGTCACCTGGACTTCCTGAATAAATATTTGTTATGAATAAGGAATCAGGTAGAGTTCAAAATGAAAACATATGCATCTTATTTTTCCCCTCAATTTCTTAACAAAAATTAATAGCATGTGTAATAAGCTGCTCATAATACAATAAGTGAACTTGAAGGAGTGAATATTTGGAAGGACAAATGTTTAAAGGATTTGAATCAACTGATTTAACACATTGGTAAGAAAAGTTTAGTCAGTGAGGAAAATGAAGAGATGTTGGTCAAAGGGTACACAGTTTCAGTTATAAGATAAATAAGATAAATAAGTACTCTACAGTATGGTGTCTAAAGTTAAAAATACTGTGCTATATGCTTGAAATCTGCTAAGATAGTAGAGCTTTGGTGTTCTCACCACAGACACACACAAATAACTGGTAATTATGTGAGCAGATGGATATGTTAACTAGCTGGATTGACTATGGCAATCATTCCATAATATATACATATATCAAACCATCATGTTGTACACTTTTAATAAATACAATTGTTATTCAATATAGTTGTCAATTACATCTCGGCAAAGCTGGCCAGAGAAAAGCTTGGTTTCCAGAAACTTTTTATTCCCTTCCATATGAACCCCATTCCTTAGAAAACATCACTTAAGCTTGGAATAGTCATTAAAACTGACTTTAGTTGTGCGCGATGTAGATTCATACCATTTGTGTAATCATACATGTACATAGGGTAATGATGTTTGTCTCGTTTCACCATTTTTCATACCCCACTCCCTCTTATTTCCCTCTATGTGATCTAAAGTTCCTCCATTCTTCTCTTACCCGCTACCCCAACACCACCATTATATATCATCATTCACTTAACAGGGAAAAAATTTGGCCTTTGGTTTTTTGGGATTGGCTTATTTCACTTAGCATGATAATAGAATACAAAAATGAGTGAAAACTGTAGAATGGAAGAGTAGTATAAGGAAATATTTTTCAATAAATTACTTTATAGGTTTGTTTTTCTTTAATAGATCAGAATTTATCATAATGCATAAAACTTAAAAATTTGTGATGACTGCCAAATTTAATAAGCTGAAAGGTAAATGATTCCATTCAAATGAAGCCAACAAAGAATATCTATAGTTGAAAATACAAAAATGCAAAACTAAATTTTGGATGCAGATACAAGACAATCTTGATAATTCTAAAACAAAAGAGCAGCATTAAAAATCCTTACTCTCTGTATCAGTGGTTAAAGGATATACCTTTTCTTCTAAAGAGGCATTCAAAAATTGACAATAATCATAACTTTGCACAAATATAAGATAATGCATGTCTTGTGATAATTTAATTATGTCTGTTTGTTAAAAAAGGCAAAATTGAATGAAAAAAAATGGCTTGGTCCTTCATATGATTCCTTGGCTCTTTAAATCTCTTTGAAATAACATTACCCACTGTTTAGTGGGGTTTTTATAAAATATAGATTATATGTAACTTAGATACCTCACATTTCTCCAAAGAAAGCTTCCAGCATATCTAAGATTATGATATTTTTCCATCCTCACTAAATCTGAGTTAAAAAAAATTCACAATTGAGTGTGGTTGAATTATAAACTGTGATGCTAAAGTCTTAAATATTTGCTCAAGAAAATTTTAATCTTTGTCCAGTCGTCCATTTTGAAGCTATTAGGGCCACCTGAGCCTTACCTTATAAGAACACAGAAGGATGCAAATACTTGGAGTTCTCCCAACTTGACTTTGAGCTTCTTGGATGAGGTTTGCTAAATAGCATGGAATCAAGTCTTTAAGACTAAAAAGCCAGGACAAAGTTGAAAATGAAAACCATAGAGCCACTGAACAATAAAACTGGAGAATAATTGGTGCAAACTGACTCCAAATCCTGTTAAGAGGAACTCTAAGGCCGGGTAAGGTTGTGTGCTCTTGAAGGTCACATGGGCAGCAGAAAGAAAACTGGCACTTGAATCCTGGCTTCCTGTCTCAGCCTCGAACCTTACCTATGGATTTCCAATTCACAGTATTTTTTAAAAGCTTTTAAAAGGGGTGGGGGGAAAAATGAACCCTAAAATTCTAACATGGCAAACATACAAATAAAAAAGGAGCTCTGGCAGGGAGTGGGGTGGGAAATGGAACACGGCCTGCTCCCCAGGCTCTCTGGGGTCCCTGGCCCCAGGTCAGAGGGTAAGCTGGGGGCCAGGGCCAGGCCAGAGGGTAAGTGGGGGGCCTGGGGACAAGCCACAGTCTCCACCCTGCGGACACCGGAATCCTCCCTGCGACTGCGCTGGCTGGCCCAGGCCTTGAAGGACCAACAAGCCTCTCTTCCCACGCCTGGATGACCTGGTGGTGGTGGTGGTGACCTCTCAGACTCCCGACCTGAACCCCTCAGGGCTGTTGCCCAGGTCTCCTGGTGCAATCCTGCCTGTCCTAACCAAAGCTCACTCTGAGGACCTAGCAGTGAGAAGAATGGCAGCCTCCTGAGGCTTCCAAGGCCCAAGAAGACAGGAGGACGCTGGAAAGTTGGGCCTGCGTAAAACAAAGAGCCCCGCGATTGGAGCCCTGGGTGAGTACAGGAGCCGGTCCTGAGGTCTCGCGAGATCGTGCCTCATCCCGCGAGACCGCGCCTCATCCCACGAGATGGCGCCTCAGCCCGGGAGACCTCGCCTCGTGGCAAACGAAGCCCCGGTAGCGTGTGCGAAGACCCGGATGACATCAGGTGGCCAGGATAATAGGCCTTGGCAGCTGGTGTTCCATCCACCAAAGGGAGCACCTGCTCAGGAGCAGACCGCTCTTGACCAACTGGAAATGTCTGCCACCCTTGGGAAGATTTGCTGGCTGTTTTTGGAAAGCCTGTGCACATAATGTGAAAACAGTGTTCTCAACTTCCCCCCCAACCTTTTAAAACTTTTGCCATCTCTGGACAGTCTAAATGTAAAGGGGTTACTTGAGGTATGATAAAGTTAGAAAATAATGGCTGGTAAATGCCCATTTGTTTCAGAAAATCCACAATGTTTTTGGAAGTGACTTTAAAAATGAAAATCCAAAATGTTTTTGGAAGTGACTTTGAAATGGAGTTGTTAGCCCACCTCTTGGAGCTACATTTGTCCACATTTGTTAAGTGGGTTAGAGGACATGGAGAAGACTTTGATGATGAGAAGAGGTCCTGTGCCAAACTGGTTGGATTATAACCATTGTTTGTGTGTGTGCATTTTATTTTTCATTACTGTACCTAGAGTTGGCAATGCTAACTACTTTGGTTGAAATGTCTAGACTTTCTAGATATCCTAAAGTGCCTGATCTATGTTAAAAGTAGAAGAGGTAAAATATAACACATTTTATAAATTTATTTTTGTTAAAGTTCTTATAAAATATTGTGGAGGGACAACAGCCAAACCCCCTGTTGAGTAGTATGCATTCTGTACTGGTTCTCTGGAGCACCATGCCAGTGTGCCTAAAATAAGGCAAGAGTAATACATCGTTTCTTATGTCTATGTTTTACGCTGCTGTGTACATAGTGTAGCTAAAGGACAAACGAGTCCTAATCTATATCTAGACTTTCTAGATATTAAAGAGGTTGCCAGTGTATGGCAAAAGTAGAATTGGTATACAAATTTTGTATATTTTGTGCTAAAATTCCTAGGAAGGATTGTCTTTGGAAAATTTGAACATTATAGCCCACTGGATTGGTGAAAGGACAGAATGCTTATATAATGAAGACATTTTCAATTTAGAACTATTGTTACATGTATGCAGTTTATTCAAGACTGTCACATACATAGTGGACAAATTGAGTCCTTACTTGAAACATTGACTCTGTCTAGATGTTTAGAAGTGCCAGATGTATGTTAAATGTAGAGGCAGTAAAATATCACTTTATAAATATCTTTTTGCTAAAATTCATATGAAATTTTGTCTTTGGGGAATGGAACTGTTAAACCACCTCTGTGAGCAGTATAGTACTCTGTGTTCAGTAATGTGGAGGAGGTGGGAGGGAAGCAATTGCAAAAGGTATTATGTTGGTGTGTTCATACTTGGACATTTTCAGACATCAGTTTTCTGTATATTTTGTGCATTTTGATTTGCTGTTTATGTAGTGTACATAATGGACAAATGAGTCCTAATTTTGCAATATCTAGTCTCTAGATGTTAAAGAGGTTGCCAGTGTATGACCAAGTAGTTAGTAAAATTAACACATTTTGTATATTTTGCATTGCAATTCATAGGAAAGTTTGTCCCCTATAAATGACTTTTGGATATGAACTTGTTCGACCATCTCTAAGCATTACATATATCTATACTGTCCACTGGACTGAAAGTAGTGAGAATAATGTGAGGAGGGAAAGGTTCAAGGACAAAATGGCCATATTAGAAGGTACCTCGGATTATAACCATTGCAACATGTGCAAATTTATTTACCAGTGCTATGTCCATAGTGGACAGGTTCTTATGTGGAACATATAGTCCTTCTATATATTTAGAAGTGCTTGATATATTTAAAAGTAGATGCAATAGAATAAAACTTTTTGTAAATAGCTTTTAAAAACTGATGAGAAATACTGTTTGGAATCATTAAACCATCTCTGAACAGAATATTGTCTATACTTGTTCACTGAGTTGAGGGAGGTGGGAGGGAAGAAGTTGCAAAAGATGTTTTGTTAGAGTGTGCTTGAAAATTTCAGCTTACCCATTGCCCTTTAACACTTAACTTTATTGTGCTATATATATTGTGTGCATACTGTACAAAGGAGACCTAACTTTATAATAACTAGTCTGTAGATATTAAAGAGGTTGCCAATGTATGACAAAAGTAGAAGTAGTTAACACATTTTGTACACTTTGTGTTAAAATTCATAGAAAGGCAATCTTCTGAAAGGGACTTTAGAAAGCAAAATTGTAACATCATATCCAAGTGACATATGTGCCTATATCACATGTGACATAGGAGAAAGCTGGAAGAAATGAAGGATTCTAGGCCAGAATGATCCTACTTAGAAGATGCTTTCAGATAAAACATTGTCCACTATGGACATAGCACTGGTAAATAAATTTGCACATGTTGCAATGGTTATAATCCGAGGTACCTTCTAATATGGCCATTTTGTCCTTGAACCTTTCCCTCCTCACATTATTCTCACTACTTTCAGTCCAGTGGACAGTATAGATATATGTAATGCTTAGAGATGGTCGAACAAGTTCATATCCAATTTCAGATAAAACCATGTGTACACCACTATGTACACAGTGGACAGACTTAAGTCATTTGAAACATCTAGTCTCTCAAGATGTTTACAAGTGCATGAAGTATGTTAAACGTAGAGATAGTAAATAAAACATTTTGTAGATATATTTTTGTTAAAATTCATAATGAAATAACTGTCTTTTTGGAAATGGAATGATCAGAACACTTTTTTGAGCAATACACATTATATTTGTGCTGGTTCAGGGAAGAAGAAAGAAAAGAAAATGCAAAGGGCTTTATAGCAATGTATTTTCTGTGAAGCGAGGTTGACCATTATCCCTTATGTCTATGAGTTTTGTTTTACTATGCTGTGTAAATAGTGTATATAAAGGACAAATGAGTCCTAATTTACATCTAATCTTTCTAGATGTTAAAGAGGTTGCCAGCATATGACAAAAGTAGAGTTAGTAAACTAACACATTGAGTACAATGTGTGTTAAAACTCACAGGAAAGACTATTCTTAAAACCACTTAGAAAGTAAAATTGTTAGTCATCTCTAAGCTTTACAGTATCTGACCCCTGGGTTGATTAGAGATGAAAAAGGGAAGGGGTCTAGGCCAGAATGTTCCTGTTTGGAAGCCACTTTCAAATTCTAACCTTTAAAAAAAAGGGGGGGGGGGTGTTTGCTTCAAAGTCTAGCCTTTGTTAAGTGTGTGCAATCTAATCAGTGCTACCGTATGTATAATTGTAAACTTAAGTTCTTGTTGGAAAGACTAGATGTTTCTAGGTATATAAAACATCTTTCTAGATGTTTAAAAATGTGTAACACGTGGTAAAAGTAGAGGGCTAAAGTAATGCCATTTTTAAGTATTTTTCATTACTACATAGGAATGGTTGCCATTTAGAGGAATGGAATTGTTGAACTTGATGTGCTGGAGAGTATGTTAAAGGTTCACTGGGTGGTAGGTGAGGGAAGGAGAAAGTTTGCATAGAGAAGCATTCTGTGTCCCTTAGATTAGTTAAGATTGTCTAGCCATTGTTATATGTGCATTTTAGTTACTACTAGTGGGTATTTAAGGATAAGTCCTAATGCCCAAAGTTTGTTAGAAGTAGCAAAATAATCCCTATATAAATATCCTTTTGTTAGTTTTTAGAAAGAACTGTCTTCTGGGAATGACCTTTGTTAATCCACCTCTTGGAGCTAGAGGTGGTCCTGGATTTAGTCACTGGAATGGTGAAGAGAAAGGGTGAAGGGAAATGCTCTTTGCACTTTCATTTCTGGAAGACGGTTTTAGATTATAACCATTGAAACTATATGTGCATTTTTGGTAAAGTACCTGTGTTATTGTGCACAAAGTTCATACTTTATTTCACAACATCTAAGCTTTCTAGATGTCCTGAAGTAACATAAAAAGTAGAGCTAGTAAACTGGTCAACTTGTAAATATATTTTTGTTATAATTGATAGAAAAGATGCATCTTGGAAGTGGAATCATTTTATCTCTGGGCAGGGTGTATCAGGACTTGTTCTAATCAGGCTACAGCGGAGAAACAGAAGGAAGCACAAAGGAAGAGATGGAAGCAAGCTCCAGGATTTACATTTGGATGTGAGCCATCAGTGTGTGTGCATCTTCTGGCTGTACTATAGGAATACTTTAATTCACTGAGGACATGCATTCTTACTAATATTTTAGTAGTAGAAAGCTGATAATGAACCCTTTTAGAAATATGTTTGGTGTATTCTGTTGCTTTGGCTCATTATAAAATTAAGCATTAAGAGAACACATTTTTAGTTGTAACTCTGCCAATATGTCTACCTGGAGTTCTGTTGTCATTTCTATCTTCAATGAAATTTTTGTCCCCAAGAAAGGATTACAAATTTTTTCAGCAAATTGAGTTCACCTAGTATTTTCTTTGTTATCAAAAAGACTCATGTAGCTTTGGATTTTAATTGGTAAATATTCATAATGTGTGGAAACACATGATATACACTATGATCTCAATCACACAAAATTGGATTTTGTGTCTGTATACGTACAACCTGGAGGGACACATTCAACTAAGCTGCTTATAATTGGATGACTTTATTCATTGACTGTGTTTTTATTTTTCCTGTAATGCACATATTAACTTTAAAAAAAATAAAAGCTATTTTAAAAAATTAAAAAATAAAAATAAGTACAGTAATACTTACTATTACTTTAAAAATTCACCAAGAAGCTATGACATAATCATCTGACCTTCACTCATCAAAACTTAACTTCAGTGTTATAATTTCTTACAAGTTATGCACAATTACTAAATTGGTAACTACCCTACATAAATAGTATTTTTTAACCCACCAAATCTACTTGCCCTACCTAACTAAGCCTAGCTTTGTACAATTCCTAATACAGAGCAAATCTTCAATATGTGCTGTTATTTAGCAGTATACTAAATGGCTGTTATTCAAAACCATTTCAACAAACACCCACACTCATCTCCCCCCAAAATTTTTTCTATTCCCATTTGACTTTTGCCAAGTGAAAGGGAAAAAAAAAAAAAAAAAAGTTACAAACAGGAAGTCCAAAACAAAAAATGCCAATTCATCAAACAAAAAAGATGGCCTTCCACCTGTCATTCACTTCCAGCACTCTATTTTCCTTCCCTTACTCATTTCTTCCATGACTGAACAATCCCACGCACACATCCCTGCTTAGCCCTTCATGGAGTTAACCCATCTCATTCTGCAGACCTAATCAAACATCACTTCCCCAGGGAAACCATGAGTCACCCCAAAATCAGATGAGATTCCCCATTTTAATCTCATATGCTCTTTTCCCTCTCAGCATTTATCACATTTTGCTTTTACACATTTGGGTGATCGTTTGATCAATATCCTCCTTACATCTAGATTCAATGCTTAGTGCCCCTGTGATAATCCACTGCCCCACCAGAATCAATCATAGTAACACAAAAAGCATTGCTGCAGATTCAAAAATAAAACAATAAGGAAACCTAACATCTGTATAGAACACTGCAATCACAGGTTCAACCAAACATGAACAAACAATACTCAGGAAAAAAATGGCATCTATACTGAACTTGTACAAACCTTTTTCCTTGTCATTATCCCCCAAACAATATAACAACTATCCATATAGATTTTACATCATATGAGGTATTATAAGTAATCTAGAGATGATTTAAGTATACAGGAAGATAGTTACAGGTTATATGCAAATGCTATATCATTTCATATAATGGACTTGAGCATCTGTGGATTGGGGAAGCATTCCTGGAACCAATCCCCAACATGAGAAATTACTGTATTTAACTTTTAAGTTATGAAGTGAAAGTATGTATTAAAAAATAATGGAAATTGGGAAGGAGCAAGAAAATTAAAGGCATACTAATTTTTTTTTTGGGGGGGGGGCACAGAGGGGAATTGGATTGAAAGTCATGCTTTATGCCCTGCTTCTAATGTGAAAACTGAGACTGTACATAATAAATATATGTTAAATAATGACTGATCCTAATTCCATATAGCACAGGAGCAGACTAGAGTAGTGTCTTTCAAACCACTGTTCACGACTAGATCAGGGTTTTCAAAATATCTGAGTTATGAACAGCACTCTTTTAATGAAAATAGACTATAATAGGAAAAAAATGGAAAACATTAGGATTACTATACATGGTAAATTGCATGAAACTCTTGTTTCATTCATATATGTATATATATATAAACATTTCTAACTACAGGTCATGGTCAAAAATCCTTGAAAGTCACGGAACTAAATGTCCCAATGCAACTCCTCCCAACTTCCATTGAAATGCTAAAGTAGGAGCACAAAAATTAGCAAATAGCACTGAGAAGACCAAAATCAAGGTACTATTTCCACTAGCCATACACTGTAAATAATAGCTAAGAAGCATATTCTTGGCCCACATGCACACTTTGCAGCATTTATCACATTTTGCATCTATACATTTATACAAACAAGAAGCATATTCTGGGCCCATATGTATGAGGCATACAGCACCTTTTGAACTTCAACAAGATAGATGCTCTGATGCACATTAAAAAAAAAATCCTATGTCAACTCAGGAATGCAGAAGATGCAACTGCCCAGCTAAATGTGAGAACACCATCCCTCAACTAAAGGGAAACACCTTCTAAGAACCAAAGTAAGAGGCCCAAGTGGTCCCAAGCTCAGATTTGATTATAAAACAGAATAAAAAAGTTTACACTTAAAAGTCATACATTATATAAATATAAATTACATACACATATATATATACATAGATGTATGTACGTATACACATGCATACAGAAAGAATAATAAAAGTAAAGGTACACTACATTATTTTATTGCACAGGAGTGGGATCAAAACCTATTTAATGTTTGACTTTGGAAATCAGAGAAACATTTTAGGAATGCATTTGGAAAATGTAGGTAATTACTAGTAAAACTAAAAACTAGATTTGGCCATTTCACAATACTACAGATGTATGAAACAAATAATTCACAGAAAAAAAATAAGTGGCCAAGAAGCCATTGGATTGAACCACATGAAAGCGCCATTTTTACAGGATAAGAGTATTCAAATACCCACCATTTTATATGGTTCAGTCTATCAATAATGATAAAAATCATAGCTGATGCATTCAAAGTAGCAGGCTTTTGGAAAGCATTAAATGAATATTTGTATATGTGTATGTTGTGACTGTACAAACAAGGAGTCTAGGCCTAGAGGCATTTTGTGCTCTCTCTGAAGTCATGCAGCTGAGACCTGGTGGAAAGAGACCTAAAATAGGGCACTGCCTGACAAATCTGTGTTCTTCACAAAAACTACAGCACCTTTCAAAACAAACAAAACCTAAAGAATTAACATCAAATGTACCAGTTATAATAATAAATATAAAAGTAATTTTCCCTCTTTAAGAGGGACCTCAAAACACAAAGCCAAGTAATCATTGCTTATAGGCAAACATATGGAACAAAATGACACCGAAAGTTTAAAATCAGAATAAATGAAGTCATTTCAGACAAAGATAAAAAAGAAAAAGAGAATTGGTAATATTAATAGCAAATAATAAATAAATAAATAAGTAAAATGAGTTATTTTGTATTGATAAACAATAACAAAGACCTAACTGGAACCTTTATGTATTTCATATTGTTATTTAACACACAGAAATTGTTATAAAGAAATTGACATCTGATTCCCAACACTATGAAAAAAGAAATAAATTGACAGAAGCCCACTTGTAGAGGCACACTAAAGGACCATTATTAGTCTATAACAATTCAAGATGATAAACAGGGCCTAGAGAGTGTGTAAATAATATTATTATACTGGCCGAACTAATAAACATGTACTGTACTTGTCACCTATAGAAAACTATGCTCCTTTCAAGTAGTAAGGAAACAGAAACCCTTAGTCCACAAGAAATTGAAACTGTGAAAGCCATGTTCACTTACCAGAGTAAACTAAACCAGTAATACCAGCCTTTACATGTTTAAGCACCAATAATCAAGCAATTTTCAACCACATCATACTGAACCACTAGGAGCACTCCCAATGAAAGCAGGTTTAAAGAAGAACATTTATTTTCCCTGTACTGTTTTAAATTTTACAGTTAATCCCCAGTGCCACTAAAAAAATATTTTTAGTGAATATCTTAGCATGAAACATAGAATTTAAGCTATTTCCACTTATAAAAATTGCCACTTTCAGATGGAAAACCCTTCCTCAACAATGCCTGACTCAAAATTAAAAATAAAATACTGATTATTTCAAAATTATTAAAATTGAAGCACTGTCCCTCAAAAATGCCAAAGTTGATCAATTTCTTCCCTTACATATCATTATTAAAAACAAATGGCCTAGTTTCAACTGAAGAAATGAGAACCAGAGTTGTGTCTATTTTCTTTTGCCATAAATCAGCCCTCTTTTTTTTTCTTTTTCTTTTTTCCTCGTGGGGTGGTATCAGGGACAGAACCCATGGCCTCATGCATGCTACACAAACGCTCTACCACTTAGTTACATTCCCAGCCTGCTTTATTTTGAGATGGTCTTGGTAAGTTGCCCAGGCTGGACTCAAACTTGCCATTCTCCTGCCTCAGCCTCCCAAGTAGCTGGATTTCAGGCGTGTTCCACGGAGCTATCGCCTTTCTTTTTATCAGCACCCGCCTCTTCCTTCCATTCTCCTCCCCGAGTTCCACTTAACTAATTCAGCTCACCCTTCAAGTCTCAAACACTTCGCTCCCCTCCCAGACAAGGTTTCTGGGCTTCCTAGACTCCCTTCTCCAGGATACCCGTTTCTTCTAATACCAATCACATGAGGTGGTGGCTCCAAGGCTGTCACCTTCACTGGACTATAAATCTCATGAAGTCAACCCTGTCTTTTATTCTAATAAGTTCAGTATATGGCAAATATATTTTTTAATGCATTCAAATATTTATCATGAATGAGTTCATCAAGTTTTTTGTCCAAAATGTTTCCACCATATGCAAGTTAATGTACTAAGCTTTGCAAAAACATCAGAAAACAGGAATTTAAAAACAAACACCCTTGCTCTCGTCTAAGGAGAGGTCAGAAGAAAAGAAGTACAACTATGAAAATATCAGGTAAGCTGGATAAATAGGAAAAATCACACAATTTTAAATGCAGGAGTTACAGAAGGTCTCACCAAGAAGGTGGTGACCTTTGAGTTAAGACACGAAAAGAGAGCAAGCGTTTGGACACCTGAAACCAAGCAGAGATAGGAAAGGAGTAGTTAAGTAAGACAAATATTAAATATTAGGATTATTACCCAGTCTTTAGAAATTTAAAATGAAAGATTTTAATGGCATGTGTACATGCTTTTGAAACAAAGCAGAATGCTATTAAATATTCAGTAAGATCGAATGTTTTTAAATTGCAAGAAATTATCACAAAAAGGAATAAAGAAGTCATTACAGAGTGGTAAAACTCCTATACATACTGGATGTTCCCAAAATGAACATGTATACGAATTAAAATTAATATAATGTTAAAGAATAATAATGGCTTAAAAAGAAGAAGAAATTTATCTTTGTTCTATCTCACCTGTAATAAGGCAAGCCAATACAGTTATCTGAAATGAAATCAATTCTTGACATGAAAAGTCTTTTTTTTAACCAGGTAAATTGCAAAGTTGTACTGCAGTCTACTTTTTACCTTAACTGGGCAATGAATGTTTAAAATGACTTGACCACACTTTAAGAACCTCCATGAAAAACCTATTGGAGTCTCTCAAAGGGGGATCCTTAGGATACTGGGATTTCCAAAGTTCTTGTGAGAAATCTATTTGTGTTTTATCATAGTTATGACAGCAACATGACACTCATTGCTATTGTCTTACAGTAAATTAAAACTAATTTGAAACTCTCTTTAGTTCCCAAATTACCACCAATCTCCCAATAATCCTAAGGATATGTTTCAGAGAACAGTAGCTGGAACGGATTGTTTCATGGATTTCTGTTCATCCCAAAGGAACATTATGCTGAAATGTGCACATTTCATCCCAGAGCCACCTTATCAAATCCACAGTGGATGCTCAATGAATGCTTAGGAAACCAAATCATCTGCTGAAGGAAAAAAAAAAAAAAAAAAAAACCTTGAAGAATCTGAGGCGATAAAATGCTGAGTTTATCACTCATTCTCAAAAGTTCTTTCCAGCTTATCACATAAATTTCACTGGCATTTACATATAGCAATTGTTCAACATATTACAATTATTACTTAATGCTGCAAGCTCCAACCTCTCAGCTAAGCTTCAAATTCCAATTTGCAGCTATCTGCTGAACATCTGTCTAGACATTAGACATGTCTAAAACTAACAAACCTCTCTGCAACAATCTTCATATTCCTATGTCCCATCTGCTAATGGCATTAACATGCCCCCCAACTGCCTCTAGCACTCTCCACAGCCTTCAAGATTGTCCCCACACACTCCATCACTCTCTGCCAGGAACAAATTCCAAGCACCCTTCCCCACTCACATGCATACTCTGGGCCTGCCTTTACTCCAGCATGTAATGAGCTTCTGCACCCCCTGCAGCCAATGTCCTGCTCCAATGTAAATCATTCTTCTTCTCCAAGGCAGACTTACCCAGAGAGATGCAGAAAGCTTGTTTAAACCTTGGTTTACAGTATTTATCACTGTCTGCCTGATCTTAGTCATTTGTGTCCCTATCTCTCCTTGTTTATAAGCTATTCAAGAGCAGGACCCATGTTTTTATGGTAGTTTCATTTTCTTTTTAGTTTCCTAGTCAAGCATAAGGACATAGAAGTACTCCAAGATTTCAGTTGCATGAAACTGAATTGAAAGGGTCTCAGATGAATGAGAGAACAGACCCTGCTGGATTTGGAAAAGTCAGTCATCTTGCTCTGGCCTTTAAACCTTTACATCTCTGTGTCTACCCAGAAAGTAAAGCAAGCATTTCTCTGTAGAACTACGATAAAAGAGTGGGGACAGAATGAGTACCTCATTTTCTTGACATTACAATAATCCTCCTCACAACAAATCATATAGTCAAGAAAGCAAGGCAACCCTTTTACAAAAAGCAATTGTTTCAGTTGCATAAGAACAGGCCATCCTTGTCAGCTGCTGATTACAGACTTCTAAGGAGTGGGGTCTTCGGTTAATACTCCCACAGTGGAACCTGCCTGTAATGAAAGGCTCCACCTATCTTCTCTGCTCCAGACGTGGTTCATAGGCCTTCCACTCATGCCTTGTTTTCTACCTAACAAAAGGTTCACAGATGCTGAACATGTGCTCTGAAATGCCCCTCCTCCTGAGACCCACATGCAGCAGAGTTCTTATGGAGGTAACCTTCTCTGGGATATTTGTCGTCTTGACTGTCATACGGCTGGAAAGTTTCCTTGTTTCCCATTCACAGTAGCCAGACACTCATATCACTCTGACAAGAACTATTCACTGAATAATGCCATGCTGCACCAGTCCAAGAAGAGCCCATGCAGGCGTTTCTGGCTTCAAATAGGTCACTGGCAACAGCAGCCTCAGGAACAGCCTCTGTATAACAAGAGGAGACAGAGGCAAGTGCAGACACACACACAAGAACAGGTACATGAGCATATGAAGACATCCCCCCACACATAAATAAACACGAATAGAGTTTTCTAGGTTCACACAGGCAGAGGATGAGAACAAAAGGTGGAGTAACAACTGTAGGAACAAGGGGGTTACCAGATGGGTAAGGTTGGAATGGAGATTATCTCATTTACTTTAGACATGTCTATCTTGTTTGATTCATTACAAAAACCACATATTTTTACAAAAGAATGCAGCTACCTTCTTCTGGTTGGAATGCTTTCTACCACACTCATATCTCTGAATGACTTTGACAAGAATGTAAGTAAAATGTTTGAATGAAGCACCCCACCACAAGAGCATGACCTCTAAGTAAGTCTGATTTCCCACAAACAAGATTTGGAATTTTCTAAGAAGCAAGCCATAAACTGAACATAGAAACTCAAATACAAGTTGGGTCAAAAGTAGGAATATCCAAAATGAGATGGAAGCCCACCAAGGCTACCAATAAGACACAGCTGTGTCTGGCTCTTGATCATTTTTCACAAACAACAGGTAAATCTTGGCAAAACACTGCAAGTTTATAAAATGAATGCAAGAACCCCAGGCTGCCTCCCTCCCTTTTAGGGAAAAGCTATCTGACCTAAAAGCCCTAAGACTACTTTGAAGAAAAAGTTCCTGAACTTAAGGAATAACTCAATAGACATACCCCCTTCCTTGAAGGCATTTCAAAAGAACTTCAGATCAAATGCAAACTCCATGATGGAAGAGGACTTACACATCTTATTTTCTACTATCCTCCAGGATATGATGGATACTCAACAAATACCTATTGAATGTGGAATGAATAAATGAATGCGTGATATAAAGTATTAAGTTGAGGAATGTGTAAACGCAAACTAGAATTGCCATATCAGCTTATTCCTATTTTACATAAGAGAGGCACCTTGACTTACTCAGCTATAGCACAACTAGAAATAAAGTCTCCTGGCTCCCCCCTCTGTCTTGATCCTTCTTTCCTCTTCTAGGATTGGTTTATTGCCTAGAGTTTTTGCAGATCCTACTCTTGCAGGATCACTCCCTATTCTCCCTATCACCTCCTCTACCACACTAACCACAAGGACCCAGTGCCCCTCCCCAGCTTTGATGTTCCCGTAGTGCCTAGAGTCTCACAACCATGTTACACAGAATTGTAATTATCTGCTAATACGTCTGTGAGCTCCCCCTGAAGGGTAGGAATCCTTCCTTACTAGTCCCCACCCAACCATAGTACCTAGCACAATGCCTGCAGGGAATAGGCAATCAACTAAGTACTCCTGGGCAGGCACAGACTATGCTTCCTCTGCCCCAATCTGGTTCTCCTTCCCAAAGAGCCAGGAACATCCCTCCAATGAGGCAGAATTTCAGGATGGAGGTGGTGGTTAGGGATTAGCCAAAGAAAACCAATTGGACATAGGGAAAGAAAACTGCATATAACAGACATGAAGTCTAATCTAGATCATTTTTCCAGCATTTAAGATAATAAAGGAAAATTTGCTAAAGAAAAAGTGTTCACAGTAGCAGTCCCTGTACAGTGAGTCCTAAACCTTTGGAAGCATAGCCACACATAATAGCCATAAGGAACAAAATTTCCTTTAACACTCACAATCTGGGAAATCTCACCCGCAAGAAGGATCAAAGGCCAGGTATTACTGTCAAACTTTCTTTTTCTCTTTTAGAGGAAGAGGCTAGTTTTAAAGTCATTTTCCTTCATTTCCATAATATAGCAAGCACTGCCTGATTTGCCTCATTCAGGCTTATACATGTTTGTTTTAGCACTGGACTGAAGTTAAGAGTCTGCCCTGTCATTATATCACTTTTTTAAAACAGTACCACAAAAAGAAAATAAATTATAACCTAAACCCATGGATGCAGTAAAATAGTCTCCTTTCCTTTGCAGGGGAGGGAGCTGGAGGGTGACTGAATTTTACATGAATTTCAGGGTTAAAGTTTCTATAGCACTGATCACATGACAGGAACTCACATCCAAGTATTAACCCACTAAGTCCCAAGTTTTCAATTCTGCAAAGTTCAATAAAATTGACACAGGTGCATTAAAAAAGATTGAAAAATCATAATTAAGAGCTTATGTATCATTATATTATTATTACTGTATTTCAATTATTATATTTTGTTATATTATTATATAATTAGATATTTTATATCATACATTTTTATAGGTGTTCCACATCTGGGATGATGAGAAGAAAATTAGTTAACATAATTTCTTTTAGTCTGTCCCCACAAGTCAATAATGTAACAACTACTCTGAAATCATACTAACTTACTAAAAGAACATGCCAAGTAATTTAAATGCAATTCTCAGCCCCAATACACACACACACACACACACACACACACACACTCACACACACAGCTAAAATATGTCCTAAGAAATAAGTATACTGACCTTGGACTCCTTCGATTTAACTAAATTAATTTAATAAACATGACAAACTCAAGTCCCCTTGCAGAAGGCAAAAAAAAAAAAAAATTACTGGGAGGACCATTCATTCAAATAGTATGGAGAACTAGCTAACCTAATATCTTTCAGTTATCTGTCTCCAGCACCTCCAGATCACAGACAATTCAAAGTTTTTGCCCAAATCGATTCCTTCTTTAACATGCAATTGAAAACCTATCCACTCCCACTTCTGACACCAGCACTGGGGTGGGAGAGAGAACCTACAGAGCTGCTCAACACCATCTCTCCCAAGTGGATCCTGCAGAGATTCTTCCTGAGACATGATGAGCTTAAGGCTGTAGCTCTAGGGATTAAAAAAAAAAAGTTCTTAAGTATTATTATACAGGATTGAGTAAGCTACTTCTATTGGAGATTACGATTCATAAAGGTTTCTCAGGATTCTATTCACCCCCACACACCCTTTATAGGGGCATTAACCCTATTTCCAAACTAACAGTAATTATTTCCTTTTGTGCTGCAAACATTAACTACTGAGGTTAAACACTATGTATAACATAAACAGGGTCAAGAAAGCCAGTTGCAAGAAGAGTCATGTTTAAGTTAGCATTAACCAGAAAGTCCTTCCCTAAACAAGAAAAAAGAAAAATGCTGTGATGGTCAGCTCTGGCCCTGCATGGTGGTTTTAACACAAAAACACGAAAGGCTCCACAAGGCCCAAAGGTAACACACTCTCATCAATTTTTACTGAATTAAGCTTCTCAGAAGTACAAAAAGCATTGCTTGGAGGGAGGGTGAAGAAACCACATATTAGTTTATTTTAAAATCTGTATATAATAAAATTAAATAAACTGGCAATAGTATCCTAAAACTTAGCTGCCATGAGTTACAGAAAAATGTTACAGAATAAAAGCCCAATCATCTCTCAATCATTCATTCCTCACTCTGCCCCTAAATATGTTTCTGTTTTCTTGAATCTTAGGGCTAAATGCTACTTCCCTACTCCAGATAGCACAACTCCTTAACATAACATCCACATTTTCCCATAGTCCCACACTTTGTAACTTTCCAACAGTCATCAGTGGGAACTCTGACTACCTCCGCCTGAGGAGAAGGCTTCACTCTCCCACCTTTCATCCAAGAGACGCATCATCCTTCAAGTTCTGTTTGTGAAGTCTTTGCCAGAGGCAGAATTTAATTTTCCGTTCCTCGGCATGCCAAGTTTCTTGGACTCCACAACCACACACTGTTATGCAATATGGCACACATATACACATTCAGTATACATACTGCAGTTGGCTTCACAATAGCTTTCTAGAGCTTTCTTTTCACCATCCTTGTATCTGTTACAATGGAAGGAATTCAATGTGCTTCTTGAATCAAATTCTCCTTTTCTCCCCACTTTCTAAGCCTTCCTTATTAATCCTCCGTGAACTATTTCAATAATAACACAATAGGAACTTTGGGGTAACATGATATATAAAAATAAGAAACCAGACAGTAGAAAGATGCTGACTTAGTAAGGCCCGAGCAGAGTTTCAGAGTTTAAACCAAGAATTTGTGTTTGAGTTTTTATTACATCACACTTCACTTTTAAAATAAATCATGTTCCTCAAGTGTGAAGGCATACTGATACCAAAAAAAGTTAAAGGAAAGGAAGACAGGCCACACATCAAGCACAGACATTAAAAACTTGACCTCAAACTAAATTTCCAAAGTCTTGATATTTGTTGAATACTTGGAGCGTTCCAGTGAAAAAGATACAATGTATTTTGCCCAGATTACAACTTTCCTTACTAAGCATTAGAAATGACCCTAAAGATCACTAACTTCAGACAATGTCATTGTGTATCAAAAAGACCCAGCAATTGAGATTTATACGCCCTTTAAATGTTCCAGAAAGTGGAATAACAGAGATTAAGTAAAACTTTACAAAGTCTATGGTATGATTTGAGGGGGAAAAAAAAGAAAGAAAAAGTACATTTTGGAAAATATTAGCTTCGAATGAAAATAGAAGTTTTGAAAGGGCTGTCACTTACATTTCCACCTCCGTATCACCTCCAGTGATACCTAGTAGAGGTCAGACTACAAGAATCACCCTGACCTCATGTCAATTTTAAAGCTAAACAGGCTCACAAGCGTTAAATAACAAGGGTAACTGGAAGTTGAATTGAGAGGAGAAAGAATTACTGATTGAATACCAAGTGGAAGAGAAAAAAAAAAAATAGAGGAAATCAATTCCCATCTCGAGGTTCTTTTCCTTCCAAGGCCATTCCCTGCTGCTGTTTTTTGTTGTTTGTTTGTTTGTTGTTCTTTCCATCTTCTCGGCTCTGTTGACCTCCTATTTCCCTCTCAGACTAACCCTTTCGCATTACCCTTTCCTCCCTTCCTACCGTTCTATCATGGGATAACTGCCCACCAGTTTCTAGTTACTGGGGAAAGAACAGCAAAGATCATCAAACCCCTTCATTTTTCAGATGAGGACACAGAATAGGAGCTGACCTGACCCAGCCAAGGTCGCACCGCTAGGGGACGCCACACGCAAACGGGCTCGAATTCTGACAATCTTGTTCCCCAGCCTCGCTCCTCAGCCTGAGCCTTCCCGCCTCACATAACCTCGTTCTCTTGCTAGTTGGCTTCTTTACCCTCAAATTACACCGAATGAAGAAGAAACGTAGTCCTGATATACTCATAACGCTGATGATCGTTACTTATAACTTGCATTTGTACGTGTGTGTAAATGCAATTTTAGTTTGGTTCACACGGCCCTAAGTCTAATCCATACCGTTTTCCCTTGGCATTCATTCTATCTGAAAAGGGAATAACTCCTTTACAGTTTCCCGAGTGCTGAACCTCCCTTTAACCAGAACTGCACTTTGAATCCCAGATCTGGCTTTACAATTATGTTGGCTGAGCAAAGGACACTTGCGCAAATGGTGCAAAACAGACTGCTAGAGCCTGAAGGAATAGAAGACTTTGCTTTAACAACTAGTTACGTTTTCAGTATTTATGTTTATCACCAGGTATCCAATGAGAAACACGGCACTCAGTGAACTTTCACAAAAGAGCCCTCACTGGAAATCCACGTTTACGAAAAATCCAGAGAGTTCAACCAAAAGGAAAAGGGGATGAAGCAGGCAGCAACAATCTCAGGCCCCAGATACAAGCAACAAGTCCTGGATGCCGTCACTCTTAACACATCAAAGGCCAAATGGCAGCAAAGAAAAACAAGAATAAACTTTAAATCCATTCCCAAAACTTGACCAACCCAAGCCACACGAGCTCATCGATTTCAAAACCATCAACTCAAAGCCAGGTCCCTCCCTTGCCTTACATTTCCCAGTTACAGAAACTTATGTTGAAAGTCCCCAGTCCGGAGAGACCAGAGTCGCCAGCGAGAAGGGGTGTGGGAGCCGCGCTCTGCCGGGCGTGGGGACCCCGCGACCCTTCACGTCCACCCCGACGCTGCACTGGGAGCCCTCCCGCGCCCTCACCCCGATCCAGGTACCACAGGCCACCTACGTGTCATTTGGGCGAGCACCGAGTCTCACTGACCTGGCCACGGGACAGGAGGGCCGGCGGCCCGGGCGGCTGCAGCAACTTCCCTCCTGGTCTGGGTCAACTTGGTGAGGGAGGCCGGGAGAGCCTCGCCTCGCCTCCTGCACGCCGCCTCGCACGCGCGCACACCCACTCACACCCGACCCGGCGAGCGCGCGCGCACAACACACTCACACTCGCACACGCGCGCACGCACAGCCACAAAGCCGTCTGCGGTGGGACGGTGTGAGTCGAGCGCGCCGTTTGGCCGCCTCGCAGTCGCTGCGGCCAGCCACTGGCTCCACGCCCAGGGGGCGCCGTCCCCCGGTGCCGCGCCGCGCGGCGCCCGCCCCTTTACCTGCACTCGCCGCCGCCAAGCGTCCAGCTCCCGCCGCCCCTGCGGCTGGTTAGCTTCGGGCGGCGCGGCCAAGTCCCGAGGCCCCCGCCCTGGGGCCAGCAGAGCCCGGCCCTGCGCCCGCCCCTCGGCGGTCGCCCCGAGCCGGCCGCCCCCTGAGCCCACCCTGCCCGGGTCCAGTGCTTGGCCCGGAGGCCGGGGAGGGCTCCGCGACGCTGGGCCCAGGCCGCTCAAATCCCGGCAGCGCTCGGCAAGAGGACAGAGGAATCGCAACTACCCGAGCGTCTGCACCAATGGCCTCTGCTACCTAGGCTTTGGGGAGCTGGCAGGGTCGGCGGAGGAGGGGGCCTCCAGGGGAGGCCAAAGAAGCAGTGCAAGACACGGCCTCCTTTCTTCCTCCGCCCTCTTCCTTTTCTGCTCGCTCCACGTAGCACAAGTCAGCAACACCCGCACCCCAGTCGCCCTCCCCGAGCTCGTCCGCTTACCTGTGTGGCGGACCCAGGGCCCCTGCCTTCAGCACGCCCCCTCCCCCATTCATTCGCTGAACTTCCCGCCGCTGCTCTAGTCTAGAGGCGGCCGAGCGGGGGGCGGTTTAAGCTTCCCATTCATTATCTTACCAACCCTCGGCCCCCAGCCCCAGATCAGACACACCCACCGCTGGAGACCCGAGACCGCCAGCTCGGGATCGCTCACCCCAGTGCCAGACGGCTTGCAGGACTCCGGTGGGCTCCCCTGCACGCTGCGTTTTCATCTTGTCTCTTTTCTCTCCTCACTCGAAAAGCTCTGGAAGACATCGCAAGGCCCGCAGATCTCCCCGCCTCAATTCAGTTCTAAACTTTAAAGAAGGCACAAAGTTTCTCCAAGGGCAGCCCTTCACTGGAGGCTGCAAAGAACCGGGTCGACTTTGTTACTAGAAAGGTGTGTTTCTGGTTCTGAATTTTCCACTGATTGGAGCTATTTACCAAACCTAGGGTGACTGTGCTTCCCAGGTTCTCCAGAACGGTGATTATAAAGTTCCCTTCCGCTTTCCCAGTGTAACTTTGCAAGTGCAAACTATCAATTTTAGTTAGAGTAATTAAGGGCGGGGAAAACACACCTGGAGGTGTGGGCGGGAGCAGCGCGAGACTAAGGCCTAGGGATCATTCTCAGCAGGGTGGCAGCGACCGGGATTCGCTCAGGTCCTATAACATCAGTCAGTGGATCTGAGGCTCGCCATCCCAACCACCCACGTCCCACCCCCGATTCCTCCGGCTTTCTGGAGTAATCAGAATTCTCTGCGTCCTCCTCCACCACCAGTGTCACCACGTATCAAAAGTAACTGCTTGAAAATAAAAACTTAATCAGCACTCGCCTGAAATGGCACATAAGTCGAACCGACAGCAGTACGGTAGGACTGATGCGACCACATGTAAAAGGGAATGTCGGACAGCAAGGAAGGGACCCCTCCCTTCGGTGGTGGTCATCTGGATAGCGGGCTTTGCAGAAGAGAGAGATCACTGTAAACAGAGGTGGGCATCGAGAATAAGAATCCTTGCAGGGCATGGAAACTTTTCAAGCCACCAGTGAGTTGTGCACTGAAGAGACCATGACCATTTCCTGCCAGTGACTTCTTAGAACCTTGACCAAGCTCCTGTGGTTTTTGCAAGACGTTCAAGGCTGAACCATTGGCCACTGGTCATTTACTATTCAAAGCTCTTTCTTTTTAAAAGTCATTCAAATCCCTTTAAATCAACTTGAAATGAGGTTTCTCTCTCTCTCTTTCCTACCAATTTATGATTTATTTTACAGTAATTACTTAAAATGTGAACATTTTTAAATTGTAAAATGCACAATGTTAATGTGTTCATGCACAGCACTAATTTTGTCCACAGTGTACAGCATGCAGAAATGCATGTAAACTTATACATATGAATATATAGCCACTTTCATATCTTCTAAATAGCGATAGGGGTTGATTCTAAACTGTAAGGAATATTACATTAGGATGAATAGAAAAATGTCCAATAAAAAACCCAAATATCATAAAAAGTATTTATTGGAGGGACTGGGGATGTGACTCAGTGGAAGAGCAATTGCTTAGCATGTGCAAGACCTTGGATTTGTTTCCTGGTATCCTACCAAAAGAAAGAAAAAAAAAAAAAAATGTTGCCAGGCAAGTTGCCAGGTGCAGTGGCACATTGACTCAGGAGGCTGAGGCAGGAGGATTGCAAGTTCCATGCCAGCCTCAGCGATTTAGCAAGACCTGGTCTCAAAATAAAAAATAAAAAAGGACTGGGGAAATAGCCCAGTGGTAAATCACCCCTGGGTTCAATCCCAGCGTGCAGGTGCACCCTCCCGCCCCCCGCCACACACACACACTGAAAATACTGAAAGTGGTTTTCATTTGTAATGATAGTGGTACTCAATTCAGAAAAATATTCTATTACTTAATTTTTCTTTCTCCTTACTACACCCTCCATATATTAGGTTTCTCAATACCAATGCTTCTATATCTAAAGAAAACAATAGTTTTAAAATTAACTATTTCCATTGTAAGCTTTTCCCCATAAATCAAAAGTACACTATAATATTTCTTACCTCGTACTCAGCTTGAATATTTTTAAGATAATGATTTTTATCTCTTTCCTTTTTTAAGGAATGCAGTTGCTTCTGCTTCAACTGCATATTTACTAGCTTCACTAGTCCTTTCTAACATCAAATAGGGACAGTTGTCCTTATAAGACAGGTGTTTTAAGGGTAGGTTAGGGGCTGAGGCTGTAGCTTAGTGGTAGAGAACTTATCTAGCACATGAAATTTTCTGGGTTCTGTCCTAACCCTACAAAACAGAAAGAGAGAGAGAGAGAAAGAGACAAGTAGGCAGGTGTGAGTTATTTGCTGTAAACACTTTATTCCCTCTCTGTTTGATCTACCATGGCTAAAATGAAGTGAAAAACAAAAGAAAAGGCCTACCTGGACAGACCTGTCTTCTTAACAAGCATGAACCTGTCTGAATGAGACAGCTGCTGCAGCCAGCTTTAGGTCAATAAGTTACATACAAGTAAGTTGTATGTCCAGCATAAAGGAGAGAGAAAATGAGATACCACACAGAACCCACTTCAGCACATAGATCAGTCCATCAGAGCTAGTATTATGTTCAAAATGAACTCATGTTCTTATCTGTAAAATGGAATAATAATATTAGCACAGCCTATTTTATAGGGCTCCAAGTTGTCTTTATGAAAGATAATACATCTGGTTTTGGTTTTAATTGTTCATTTGTTTGGTGGTACTGGGGATTGAACCCAGGGGCACTCTGCCAGTGTGCTACACCCCCCCCCCCCCGTCCTTTTTTATTTTGAGACTCTTTCCCAGGTTGGCCTCAAACTTGCAATCTTCCTGCCTTGGCCTCCCAAACATCTGGGATTACACTCAACCCGTTTAAACACTTTATTTGAATGGGCTTCATAAAATATTAACAGTAATGATGTTGCCTTGTCAAAATGAGGAGGATGCCTTGGTACACTTTCATGTTTCCGCCCGTCTGGAACCATCCTGTCATTCAGACTCATTTCCATTCTTGAATAAGCATCCTAAAGCTTTCTGTTCTCAACTTTCTCTCCTATCCTCTGCCAAACAGTTTCTCTACGTTTGTTTCTTCAAATGTCTTCAACAGAGCCAAAAATCCAGAAAAAGCCAGTGCCATGAAACCATAAGAAAAACTATTCTCAACACAATGAAGAGAAATTTTTGATCAGGGATATTCAAAAGGAGTTTTTACATTAATATCTTTAAGGACACTCTCCAGACTCTGTATTATTGATGTCATCTAGTGGTCCAAGGACTATAATTTGAGAAGCGTTTAGTTAGGATTGGCTGTTATTGCCTTTAGCACTATTGTTTGTTCAAAAGGGTCTGCCAGTCTTGCCAGTTCTGTCTTCCTCCCTATGTTCCCTTCCCTCTGGCAAAAAGCCTTTGAAATTTTCTACTAGAGAGCAATCAAAACTATCAGCACAAAGATCTGCTGGAAACTTTCCCTCCAGTCTATTAATGTAGAGACTGATTCAAAGAATATATTTTGGTGAAACAAAACCCTGAGAGAATTCAGTCTGCTTGAGAAAGGGTTTCAGGTGCCCCAGGGCATAGGTTTCTTCCTTCTTAAAATGGGGTATTTGTGCCGCTCTGGTGTTTTTCTCTTTGGCCAGAAAACATTCTCCTTAGCAAACCTTTCTATTTTAAAAGACCAGCAGCAGAGGTGGGTGGGGCAGCCTGTTTTAGTAAAAAAATAACTCTCTTTTGAGCAGAAATGGTTTAAGGAGAATCCAGGAATGGGGAGTAGAAGTCAGAAGTGTGCACAGTGGCCTGGTCTGAGGATTAGGTTGTACTGAAACAGAAGTTTGAAACAGAGTGACTGGGCCTTCATCTTTTTCTCATAACATATATCTGCAAGAATAATCAGGTAATGTTGGAAGTAGACCAAGGGCTAGTAAATTCTTTCTCTGCAGCTTCCCTTATCCAAGTAAAAAGGTTTTCATCTAAAACAAGGGGAGAAAAAAAAAAAAAAAAATATATATATATATATGTATGTCTGATGAATTATACATATATAAACTTATTTAACTCTAAAATTACTTGTGTGTAATCATATATATATACACATATAAATAAATTATGTGTGTGTGTAATCTTAGTTTAAAATAGAACTAGATTCAAAGAAATAGTAGAAAAAATAAAGCAAAATGCTAGTTCTATAAAGCATAGAAAAATAGATAAAATTTTTGGTAAAACTGGCAGTGAAGAAAAAGAAATGATTAAGACTGAATTAATGTGGGGCTGGGGATATAGCTCAGTTGGTAGAGTGCTTGCCTCACATGCACAAGGCCCTGGGTCCAATCCCCAGCAACACACACACACACACGCACAAAAAACAAAACTGAAATACTTTTAACATAGAAAATAAATTATAAAAAATTAGTGATTCAGAAAATAAAGAATGTGAATATATTTACAACTACAATATAATTTGAATCAATGTTTTGGTAAGCATGATTTTCCAAATCTTCATAGACAGATAACCTTTATTCAAAGGGTTTCAATGAATAGAAAAAGAAGAAAAGCATTCCAATACTTTTATGAGCTAATCTTGATAAATAAGTCAAAAATATAGAAAGAAAACTAACAGACCAATCTGATAAAGCATAAATTATAAACTCTACCAAATTCAGAAATGTATTTTAATAAAATATGAGCACATTGGGTTAGTACATTGAATTTTAGAATGACTTAATATTGGAAAATATAAAACAATTTATGACTCTTTTTTGTTTAATCTTAGCAAATAGGAATAGGGAAGAATTTCTGAACATAATAAGAAGTTGCTACTAACAACCTAATTCTGTTATTTATTTATTTATTTATATTTATTCATCCATTTGTTTTTTGTTTGTTTTACAGTACTGAGGATTGAACCCAGGAGCATTCTGCCTCTGAATAACAACCCCAGCCATTTATTTACTTATTTATTTAAAGTCTCGCTGAGTTATCCAGGTGGACCTTGAGTTTGCCATCCTCCTGCCTCAGCCTCCTGGATAGCTAGGAATCTAGGCATGTGCCACCATGTCCAGTGACAACCTAATTCTAGAAGCCTTATTCTTAAAGTTAATTCATCAGACATTTTTCTTTTCAAGTAAGTAACAAAACAAAAGATAG
This sequence comes from Sciurus vulgaris, assembly GCF_902686455.1. Taxonomy (NCBI): domain Eukaryota; kingdom Metazoa; phylum Chordata; class Mammalia; order Rodentia; family Sciuridae; genus Sciurus; species Sciurus vulgaris. Next base: position 67,965,831 of record NC_136476.1, read on the forward strand.
CATTTCTAGTACATATTTAACATTGTACTAAAGCCCCTTGCTAACAAAACAAGACAAGAAAAAGAAATTAAACTGCATAAGGGTTAGAAAATAAGAATATTCTTTATGGATAATGTAGTTGTCTACTTAAGAAATCCAAACAAATTTAATAAAGCATTATATCAAATAAAAATATTTGCTGGGCATCGTTGCACATGCCTATAATCTCATCTACTTGGGAATCTGAGGTAGGAGGGTCACAAGTTCAAGGCTAGCCTCAGGGGCTTAGCAAGACACTGTCTCAAATAAAAAATGAAAACGGCTGGTAATATAGCTCAATGGTAGAGTACCCTTCAGATCCATTCCCAGTCCCCCAAAAGAGTTTAGCAATTATTGAATATAAGATCAATATGTGAAAAGGCCAAAGCCCATTAGAAATGATAATTTTTAAAAAATTCCATTTTGATAGTAATTCCTCTTTATTAAAACTTGAATGAAAACTAATAAAAAGTTTCAGTGTTTATATGAAGAAAACTATACAGTTTTATTCAAATGCACTTAAAACCTAGGTATACCAGGTGAATGGGTTTGAGAAGACTCCATATACAATGCAGTCTACTAAAAATTGCAATATGCTTTTTCACAGACCTTGACAAGGTGATTCTAAAATTCACGAGAAAATGTAAGAGACCAAGGATAATTAACAGAATTCTTAAGTGGAATTAGTGTAATGATAGATAAATAATACAGTGGAAAAGAATAGAAGGTTCAGAAACAGAATTACATATCAATGACTAATGAATCAATGCGACTTAAAGCATCTAAGATGTTCAGTTTAATAGTAATACTAAGATAATAGACACTCTAAAAGACCAGGTCAAACCATTTTCTAAAAAGTTTTTAATGAAGTAAAAACCTAAATTTACAAAGTGAAACTTTAACCATTTTGGAATATCTTCATCACTGCAGGGCAGAGAAACATTTTTTACACAAAGAACAAAAAGGACAGGCCATACTTAAAAAAAAAAAAAAAAAAAAAAAAACCCTGTCTTTCAAATAAAATGTGGATGTTCTAAGATACTGGATTGTTGTGATATCTAGCAACTGATAGGATGTCTGCCTTCAGCTGTGCAATGAGTATTCTAAGTCAATATGAACAACATTACCCTACATAACAGGGAAGAGGGGTTCCTTCACCATGTGTATTATATCATTTATGTTGTGCTGTCTTGATGACTCCTTATACCTTCTAGAGCAAGGCGGATACAGAATGCTAATGTTTCCTCAACAGAAGTTTCTAAAGCATTCCTGGATATAAACTCATTCCTTTGAGAAACTAATCAAAGTTATGAAACAGTTCTACAGACAAATGTAAAGCATTCATATTGTGGGAGAGACCTCTAGCTACAGTATCTATTCTTGCCTTCTGGGGCAAGAGCTAGACTGGATTTCTTAGCCTCTTTTGCAGTTAGTTGAGGTCATGTAGTTGACTTTTCTCCAACAGAATGTAAACAACCGATTCCTGCTAATTCTAGGACTATCTATAACATCCTCCCAAGTGCGTTCCTCCAGGATCTTTTTTCCTTCTAGTGACTGGGATGGTGATGTCCGTACCAAGCTTCGAAGCCATGGATGATCTGAAGTTCATGGGAGCCATAGTCCAACACCTAATTGTCTATGTAAAGTACCTCTCTGCTGACACTCTTTGGGAATCTGTTACCTTAGCTTAACTAATGCATCTGTTCACACACATTTTGAATTTATTTCCAGGATTTTGAATGTGGATGGATCAGAGAAAAAGGAGACCTGTGGATGTATTGCCCTCCAGAATGAGGTCTCGCCAAAAGTGGGCAAGTTGGAGATGTTACATTTGCGCAAACTCTGCTTAAGCCCTCATTAGAACTATACTCTGCCAGAAACAGAGACAGAGTAAATTTCAAAGGTACACACACACACAGATTAGTTATCAATATTGGAAACCAACTGATATTCCTAACATGGATGAATCTCAAAAACATGCTGAGCATCAGAAACACATAATGCTGTGTGCTACATGATTTTGTTTGTATGAAGTTCTAAAATAGGCAAAACAAAGTGATGATGAGAAAAACAGAACAATAGTTGTCTGGGTCCAGGGTGGGGGTGTGGTGGTGAACTAAAAGGCACTTGAGGGAACTTTCTGTAATTAGGGAAATGTACCTATAGAACAATTAGGGAAATTCCCTAAATCTTCTGGGGTTTAGGTGGTTACGTGTGTGTATATAATTGTCCAAATTCTTTGAACTGATCATTTAAGATTGATAAAATATATTATTTATAAATTTCACCTCAATAATACATTTTAAGTGCAAATTAATTGATTTAAATTTATCCATGCAACGATTCTAGTGTGGAATAATGTTCAATCATCAGATCCTTTGTAGGTTACTGTTGTGATTATCCATCTATTTATACTACAACACCTAAGAACAGAAAATTATTATACTCCTATGTAAAACCAAGACACATCATAAACATGTCCTGAGACAAATACGTTTTTGAAGAAATAAGTCAATAGTTTATTTCTGTGCATGGTCCATGATTTCCCACAGCTAGCTCCTAATTCTAAATAACCATAAAATACACTTCAATAAATAATAGTGAAGTTTCTTCTGTTTTTAGTAGCATATGATAATTACATGATGGGCTTCTATTTTGAGATTTTTAAATCCATGTTATCTTATCCCTGAACTTTCACTTTCCCTTCTTTCACTGTTGAATAGTAATATGCTCTGTGCTTATTGCTCAAGAAAGTAGATGACAGGATAGAAAACAGAAGAATCAAAAATATTTACAAAAAGATTAGGAGAAAAGGGTTCACAGAGTGGTATGAATAAACCTAAGCGAGAAACAATCCTCCCAGACTAGAAACAGATACTTTGGAAGTAGAACAGTGACAGAGGTCTGTGTATTCTGAGAACACAGGGCACCTCTGCCATACTTCCTGAAGTAGTGTTGAGGAGACAGCAGGACCCCAGAGAAGAAAAGACTGCAAAGAATGTGAAGGTAGATGGAACCCAGAAAAATTAGTAACAGATGCTCAGGACCCATGGAGAGGATAACAGAAGTGACTTTGGAGAAGAAGGTCGAAAGGTAACCTCTAAGAACCAAAGCAAGACAGGTCCTCTCCATCATGTTGCCATATGTAAAACTATAATGGCAGCTGACTTGGGTAGATGTGTCATTCATTCTTTAAAAGCTGAGGGAAACGCCAAACAAACTGAACTTTTGCTTTCTCATCAATCCTGAAGAATATTCTGAAATGAAAATGAAAATACTTTGAATATTTCAGTTTATTGGCTGAGACTGATACCAATTGTATTCGATTGCTGAAGCTGCCATAACAAAGTATGACAGACTGGGTGACTTCACAACAGTCCTTGTTTCCTTACAGTTCTGGAGGCTGGGATTCTGAGATGAGGGTGTCTGAGGCCTGTCTCCTTAGCTTGCAGATGGCCATCTTCTGCCTGTCTCTTTACATGGTCTCCCTCAGTATGTTGTCTGTTTCTTAATCTCTCTAATAAGGACACTGGTCATATTGAATTAGGGTCCATCCATTTACTTCATTTACCTCAATTATCTCTTTAAAGGACCCTTCTTCAAATACAATCACATTCTGAGGTTTTCAGGTTTAGGACTGTAATATGTGACATTTAAGGAGTGGGTAGGACACAATTCATCCAACAATATTCACGAAATGTTCTCATCCATGATTGTTAACAATAGTCAGGCTTCTAAGAATTACAAATCTGGCACAAGAGTCACAACCTCAAGAAGACTACTGGGCAGACAAAAGATAATCTTACAGAAGTCACTGCTAATTTGCTGAATACAAATGGACCGTAACAAAGAACACTTTAAAACCTCTGAGAAAATACAATGTAATCAGAAAATAGGAAGTGCTAACTATTGAACCTTTACAGAATTTGTTGGTAAGGTTAATTTATTTCCAATTTCTAAGAAAATATCTACAAAAGAAGGATAACAAAATGTTATCTTTATAACCTTTTCTGAAACTTTAAGTTTCTGAAAGATTTTTAAAAAACTGGATTTCTTCCCAGAGAGAGAACCACTCTGTCTTAGAGAAATTTAGACTCAGAGAGGATGTGCTTGACTCACAGGGACAAGTTTGGGCAAATGTAAATCAAGTATCATAATCAATTTCAAGTGCAAATTAAATTGCATATCATAATCAATTTAACAAACACAATCCCCCCCTTCCACAGTTCTTCCAACCCAAAAGGAGACGGAAGAGGTGGTTTTCTCATCCATTTACACAAGTAGAAATGCTGAGCCAGTCTTTGTCAGCACAGACCCTTTGGACAAACGAATGAAGCAGTCATCAGACCTGAGAAAAAGGCTATGCATGGGCTCCCACTTACCAAAGACTCCCACTTACCAAAGCTGAACAAGTTAATGCTAATTCCGAATGCCCAAGCTACCAGCAATGGAGGCCAACTCTGAGCCACTCAAATGAACTATTTCTTGAGGAGACCAACGGGCAACTTGGTGGCAAGCTGGCCAGCTTGGGCCTCTGCCATCCTAGAATGATTAGTGTCTCCTATTCTGGTGTTCCATTGCCTTTCCTGCCCTCAGGGCCTCCGTCAGCTTCACTATCCAGGATTTGTGGAATGTCTGGTCCACAGACATGGAATTCCAAACAACATTCAACAAGGGTATTTGTTTATGGTGACCAAAATGTGATCTTATCACACACTGCACCATCCAGAAGCTTTCTGCTGAGTGTTGGAACATCTCCGTGGAGACACTGTGAAAGCACCAACTTGGAGGTAGTAGCCTGCAAAAAAGGGAAACTCTTTTTCAGGATGCAGTATTTGCATTGGACCAGAGACTATGTAGTGCTTTGTCACCAATTAAAAAGGAAAAAATTTACACAGGTCCATGAACCAAGGAGAAGAAAGCAGAAGCGGCTTGCTTCACTTGTCATCACTATCAATAACTCACTGTGAGACTTTGTGCTTCTCTCCACAAAACTCTGGATTCTGCAAGGTTAGGCGTTCTGCACTGTTACAAGGGGACAAAGTAGAGTTTCTAAGATGTGTAAATTATGATTGTTGTTTGGGCAATTTGGGGTCCTTGTGTCTAGAGATCAAAGTACAAGTTGGGCAGGGTGGCATAGACCTGTAATCCCAGAAATTTGGGAGGCTGAGGCAGGAGGATCACATGTTCAAGGCCACCCTCAACAAATTAGGGAGAACTTAAGCACAAATCATCAATATTTTAGGGATAATTTACTTTGATAATTAGCAGGAGGAGATAGAGTTGCTATTATGAATGGGAGTGGGGAGGAATGTGTGGAACTTCTGTGGGCAACTTGGGTGCCTCTTGTTTCTTCTTTGTCAAACTGTGATTATGAGTGGGTAAATATAGTGACTAAATAAGAGCATTGTGCCTGACCCAGTGGTGCCCACCTGTAATCCCATCTACTCTGGAGGCTGAGACAGGAGGATGGAAAATTTGAGGCCAGCCTGGATGATTTAGCAAGACTCTGTCTCAGAATTTAAAACAAAAGGGGTGGGAGGAGCCAGATGCAGTAGCCCACACCTGTAATCCCAGTGGATTGGGAAGCTGAGGCAGGAGGATCACAAGTTCAAAGCCAGCCTCATCAACTTAGTGAGGCCCTAAGCAATTAGCAAGACCCTGTCTCAAAATAAAAATAAATAAATAAATAAAAATTTTAAAAAAATTAAAAAGGGCTGGTAATGTAGCTCAGTGATTGATTGCTCCTGGATTGACTCTCCAGTTCCCAAAAAAAGTAAAAATAAAAATAAAAAGGTGGGGGATGGGGGATAAGTACATAGTTCCTGAGTTCAATCCCCAGTATCTCTCTCTCTCTCAATCTCTCTCTGTCTCTCTCTCTCTCACACACACACACACACACACACAGAATTGTTACCGAAGACACAGATTCCTAAGGAATAAGAGTTTGGGTCACACCATGAGGTAAGTTAACCAAGACTGGCAGAGGAGTTAGCTGAGGGTTAGGGGGATTTAGCTAGCATAATGGGAAGGGGTGGGATCATTCCAGTTTTATCCCCAAGACTAACTGTAGTGATGAAGGCTGTCATTCATTCCACTGACGTTCTTCTTCTAAGTTATCCCTCAGGAAGCAATAGTCATCAGATCCCTGGAGGTGCTGCTACCTCAACAAATTTGGAAAAAGAGATCCACGTGGGACAAGGGGCAGATTCAGGCAAGAATGGGGATATGCCATTCCAATTTCTTTCCAGAAAGAACTGATCTAACAGCTGTGAGTGTGTGGTTTACTGAAAGTTCAATGTGTTTAGAACTTTCACATTCCTCCAAAGCTTTTGAGACAGAGCTGTCTTCCTGGGGCATTCCTTCTGCCAATGAATGAGCAAAGTGGTCATAACCAAGATGTTCTTGTCTCATGGTAGAATATGGCCAATGACAAGACAAAGCCTAGCCATTTATGTTTAGTGGGGCACACCTATAATGAGCCATCTTTGCTCCCAAGATCCATATTGGAGTAGCAAAGACTGTGGGATCAGCATCATAGTCTGATGGCATCCCCTGCCCTCTATTGCTTCCACACCTTTTCCTTTCATAGATGTTACTCCCAAGCAAACATTTTGTACTCCCAACTCAGTTTCACTACCTGTTTCCCAGAGAACCCAATCTGTAGCAGATGGCTTCCATAGTTACTGTCCTATTTATCTTACAATTGAATCTTTAGTCTTGTGGTTGATGTTTTCAAATTGCCTGATCTGGAATTGCTGTGGTATGTACTTACTGTTTTTTACTCCTTTGCCCTAGTACTGTAATTTTTTAATAATGTGCTTTGCCATTGGTATTTACAAAAAGGAAAAAATTATCTAGGATGTATTTATCAATCTTTTACATTTACTGCTGTGTAGCTCATTAGTTGTTATGTGTGTAGTCAAATCCTTCCTACTGACTTCCTTAAGTTATTTTATTATTCTCTATAGATTCTGGTGCTAGATGCATCATTTAGTTTATTCTTTCTTTTTAATAGTAATTTTCAAGCTATTAACTTGGTATACAACTCAGACAGTTGGCCTTAATTTTGCATTTTTTAACAAGGCTCCTTGGATGGTTACTGTGAACTGAATGTTTATGTTCTCCCCAAAATTCATGTGTCCAATCCTAATTGCCAGGATTATGAAGGTGGGGTCTTTGGGAAGTAATCAGGTTATGAAAGTTCAACTCTCATGAATGGAATTAGTGCCCAAATTTAAGAGGTCCCAGGAAGCTTCCTTGGTCATTCTGCCCATGTGAGGACACCATGAGAAGCAGCATCTAGAAACCAGAAACAGGCCCTCACTGAACACTAAGCTGCCAGAGTCTTGGCCCTAGACTTCTAAGCCTCCAGAACTGTGAGTTGTGAATATCTGTTGCTAAAAAGCTACCCATTCCCCATAAATATAAACAATTATTACTTGTCAATTTAAGAACACATTAAACTACCCAGTTTAATGTATTTCATTATAGCACACAAGTGATCTGAAACAATGATATATAGTTTAGTCTTTAAATAAAATTTTTCTGTTCTCTTTAAAGGAAAGAGCAAGACATGCCTATCATCCCAGCTGTTAAGGAGTCTGAGGCAGGAAAATCCCAAGTTTGAGATCAGCTTGAGCAATTTAGGGAAACCATGTCTCAAAATAAAATTTAAAAGGGCTGGGGATACAGCTCAGTAGCAGAGTACTTGCCTAGTACATGCATGCAAGGCCCTGGGTTAGATCTCTATTTAAAAAAAAAAAAAAAAAAAAAAAAAAGAAGGAAGGGAGGGAGGAGGGATGAAGGGAGGGAGGGAGGAGGGATGAAGGGAGGGAGGGAGGAGGGAATGAGGGAAAAACTGGTAAAATCTAGAAACCCATTTAAATCTGCAAAAATAGGCTGCATATAGTAGGCATATAAGTAGTTTTTAAACCTTTATAAAATAGATTCAGGACCATTTTCGTCTACTTTACATTTAATTTTTGTCTTTGCTTCATTAGTTTTGTCTTCTTCATGAACAGCCTTATCCCTGTATTGGCTCCATGTTCCCTGTTCTGCATTCGGCTACTTTCCTGTTGTTTCTATCTTCATCTCTCTCCCTGAGCCCTAGAACTTACAAACTGTGAAATCTACATTACAAGTTCTGTTATTCACAACATTTCTCATTAATCACTCCTAAGCAGGTCTTGTTCACCTTGCATTTTAAATTATCTTTCATCTCTTCCATCTTTCTTTTCATGGCTTTAAATTTTTTTTGTTAACATTTTATGTCAATCTGTCCTTTTCATAAAACATCTATTCCAATTCTTAAAAACCATTCTTTTAACATTTTGTAAATAAATAAGCCAAACTCAGGATCCAGCACTTAGTAGAGATTCAATAAATACTTGTTGGATTAATTAATTTTAAATGAATGAATAAACCTTAAACTCTAGGCAAAGTTCCAAAGTAAAGAGAAAAGATAATATGCTAACAAAATCATCAGTCCATCCATGGAAATGTGAAATGCCATTTCTTTCCATGTTCTATATTTTATTCAAAATCAGTTTGAAATAGAATTATCCAACATTTAATTTAAATCCATCTAGAAGAGAAAATTAATAAACATTAGTACTGTATCCAGCTTGTGTTAATAGGGCATTTCTTTGAAAAAAAAAATGGCCTTGCAGAACAAACTTCTTTCTGAGACATCATAATCTCCTGGCCATTTCCTTGCACTCTGCAAATGTATTTGAAGTTCCTTTTATTGTTCTCTTGAAAAAAGATCTGAATTTCAAACATTAATAAGGAAACAGGAAAAACAAAAACCTGTTCTGGTAATACTAACCAGGCAGAAGTGACTGGAGTAGACTTCCCTCGTGAAAGCTTCTTGCCTAGAGGTGGGATTGGGTCAGAGTGTCTGTACAATAACCACCCCTACAAACTACATATGAGTACCAGATGGTTGGAACTGTTCCATTAGGAAACTGATGTTTTCATTGTTTGGAACTTGGTTTTGTAGCTTTCTCCATATAGTGATTTGATTGCAGCATTTAGAAACTTTGAGAGCTTTCCCATAAATTATTCCACCCCCTGAATGTGGAATGAGGGTAGGCTTATTAGCCTGTTTTTCCATTAGTATGTCATTCCCACTTTCTTACTCAGATGTGGATAATTTCAGTAGGGTTCAGAAAAAGAAAATGTAGGTTTTGTGCTTTGACTGTTTCTTCAAGGAACTTGCTACTGAATAAAAGTTCTCTCACTTTGTTGGTTGAATATGTATGTGTAAATTTTCATGAAAAATAAAATAACAATAATCACCAATAAAGTTATTAAGAACTACTTACATGAATCTTATATTACTTTAATGGTTCTTAAACCATTCTAAACATTTTTTACCTATTAACTTATCTAAACATCACATCAACTCCATGAGGTCAATGCTGTTATTATTTCCATGTTATAGATGATGAAACTAAGTTATAGTGAAGTCAAGGTGCTTGCCTACGATCAAATAGGCAGCAAGTGGTAGAACAGGATTTTAATCCAGAATCTGTGCTCTTAACCACCTCACCATATAGATAGTTTAATCCCAACTGATCTGATAGCTTGTTGCAAGAGGATGTTGCAAAACTGGATTCTCTGCTCCCTACCCAGTCATCATTAACATGAACAGTCTTGCTATTGTCTATTTCAAGTCTTAAGAGAATAACCCAGGGTACATAATCACCTATCAATAGGATAAATCTTTACTGAACCTTGGAGAGATCCATTATACTAAGAAATAAAGGTTTCTTGTAATACCAGCTACTTGAGAGGCTGAAGCTGAAGGATCTCAAGATCAAGATCAGCCTGGGCCAGACTCTCAAAATAAAAAAATTAAAGGGGCTAGGGATGTAGCTCAGCAGTTAAACACCCCAGGGTTTGATCCTCAGCATAAAAGACAAAAAGAGGAAGGAAGGAAGGAAGGAAGGAAGGAAGGAAGGAAGGAAGGAAGGAAGGAAGGAAGGAAGGAAGGAAGGAAGGAAGGGAGGGAGGGAGGGAGGGAGGGAGGGAGGGAGGGAAAGAAGAAAGAAGGAAAAGCCCTCTTTCCTAAAATCTTTACAAACTACTCTTGCTATAGATGCTCTAATGTTGGTACCCCCCATTATCTTAACTGGATCATGAAAAATTTTTAAAGTATTTATATTGGAAATAAAGTGTGGTATAAAGTTACAGAAAATGGAAGTGGGCTATAAAATCAAAACAACAAGGAATTCCAATTGCAGCATGGTAAATACTGTGCTGTAACTCATAATCAGTTGGCTCTAGTGGGAAGATACTTGCCTGCCCTCAACTAAAAGGACGTGGGGATAACATGACCATAAACATTTGGAGTATGACACTATAAGAGGAAGTTTCAGGGACATTAGTACTTTGGAGGGTTTAGAGAATTTCCTTACTCAAAAGCAAGTATTTGAGTCATCCTAAAATTAGTTCAGATGTGTCAACTCCATAACCAAATGGATGGGTAGTACACATCTGTTATTTTGTCACCCAGTATTCATGATCACTTCTGCTAATAGCACCCCGGTTTTCTTTTCTACTCTTTTGTGTGATATTAGCCATTTGCTCTGGATGTGAGCCTAAGATGTGGTCCTGGCTATTCAGAGCATTCAATTCCATAGTCATATCAATTTGGGTTGAGGATATTGTTCAGTAGAGAGCTTATCTAGCATGTGTGAGGCTTGTGTTCCATTCCCAGCACTATTAAAAAATAAATAAATAAAAAGGCAGTCACATTAATTCTAAGATGCACCAGGGATCCAGTCAGTGGCAACAATCCATAGCAAGGATCTTAAATACTTTTGTTTGAGCTAGTAAGAAAGAGGTATACTCTCTATTTTTGCTAGAATTGGAGCTGTGAATCTGAAAGCTTTAGCTGTTGGAGACCATCATGAATGAAACTTGCAAAGGGTTAAACTTGCCCTCAGAAAAGTAGCACTGGAAGACAAATCCTGATAATATATTTTGACTCCTGAACTAAGGTATGTCTGTAGTCTGTCCCCTGGACCTTTATGTGACACAGACCAATAAATACCAATATTTATTTAAGCTTTTAAAAATTTCCCTTTCTATTGCAGGAATTCTGACAGGAGAGAATTCAGGATTCCTGGCCTGCTTGAGGAGTTTGCCTTTCGTTCCTTTGTGAGAGGAAACAATGGAGCACTTGAAGGCTCTGGGAAGAGTAAAAGAGATGGGATTCATGATATCCCTATAGCTAATCTTTCAAGGGATCAAAAAAAGTGGAACTAAATTGTCCCTTTTAGATAGGCAAAGAAAAAAGTCAGGCATCGTGGTGCATGCCTTATAATAAGTCCCAGCTATTCCAGAGGATGAGACAGGAGGATCACAAGTTCAAGGCCAGCCTGGGTCACTTAGTAAGACCCTGTCTCAAAATTAAAAAAAAAAAAAAAAAAAAAAAAGGTAGGGGCGGGGGTTGGGATAAATCTTAGTTGTTAGAGAGCCCCTGACACTGAGTTTATTCCCCACTGTCACCAAAACAAAAACAAAATTATAAAGGCTAAAATGTTCTGCACTTTCACATAGAATCCTTGGGGATTAAAAGAAAATTATTTCAACAATTGATTCCAACAATTAAAGAACAATGAAGATTATAGTGGTAACTAAGAGACCCCATTGGGTTATTGTGCCAGATTCAGAGTCTCACTTGTGGCCCGGGAGCTACAAATAGTTTTGAGCTCTTAGGAAAGCATTTCTGACCAGCATTTCCATATTTCTAAGCAATCTGTTCCTATGTAGAGACAAACTTGGTGTGGCATGCTGTTAATGGTGGTCCACCAGAAGTCCTTTCCTCTCTTCTTCCCTAAAATAGTAGGATCTTATTTGGACATATGGATGTTCAGTTAGAGCCTCCATTTCCTAGTCTACTTTGCAGCCACATATGGTCATGTGATCAATACTCACCAACAGAAATGGAAGAAGTGTGTGGAAGAACATGAGTGGGAGAAATGTAGGCAACCTCTATATCATTTGCTTAAGAGGAAATTCTTGTCCTTCATCTCTGGACTTTCTCCTTCTAGCTTGATCTAATTTTGATCAGTTAGATAAACACACTAGGGATTGAATTGAACAAGCTATGAAGGTGAAACAATTTTCCTAAGTGACTAACTGAAGACAGGAGATCTGCCCCACAAACCAGAACTACTTGCCACTAGACTGTTACTTGACAGAGAAATAGCTATATTACTTAAGCCTCTGTATTTGGGGGCATTTTTTTTTTTTTTACAGCAATCCAACACTTATTCTAATACCCTTATTTTATGACTCTTCCACCATTACATCCCCACTCTTTCATAACATCATTTCTGCTCCAAAATGTTCCTTTAATCATGCTACATCTCACAAGGGTCTTTTGTACTTTGAGTTATATAAGCTACTGTAGCCACCGCTTTGTTGCTTTCTGAGCTGAAAACCAATCTGAAACTTTTATCAAGATTAGAAAACATCTGTGCTCAATGAGCTTTCCATATTTAGGAGGAAGCCCCTCAACTGTTAGAATTTAATTTTGATTCATTCCTTGACTACTTGGAGTTCATGAGGAGTATGTCTGTCATTCTTAATCCACAGAGAGTCTTTAGTTGCTCTCCTAATTATTCTCACTGAATATTTCAAACCAAAATATCACATTCATTACTGTAATTGTAGGTGTATCAAATAGGAGGCAGAATGGAGGTTGAGATTTTTTTCCTATAAAACACACGATGTTTTCTGTTTTCTCAAAGTTAGAGATATACATGGTTTAAGAATAAAAACCCAATTTTATCTTCCCTTAAAGTCACCGGGGAGAATCGTCAGAGCCATCCTGGGTCTAGGTGCACTCTGCTGCACTGAGTGATCTCATGGAGACTGGAACTGCATCTCTAAGAACAACAGGTTGGTAGATAGTCACTCTTAGGTACACCTGTAATGTGAGTCACTACCTAAATCTGTTCTCCCTTAGTTTTTTTTCTATTACCAACTAAATTCATCCACCTGGACTATAAGTCTTTTATTTAAATGGCATGTTTTCTTCTTTATAATTCAAATTTGATGGTGCTCCTTGAAGAATCTCAAGACTCATCTCTATACATCCTTTTTTCTTATTTTTCTTGCCACTGTTTCTGACCATATTTCCTTACCAAATTCTTGATAATGAGAATCTGATTGGTCACACTTATCCCTAGTAGGATAAGACTTTTTTGCTCCAGGAACGACTATGTTTGGGTCTGATACCTTCTCCCTTTTTTAACAACTATGATGCAGTGGGACGGAAAGGAGGTTTCTACATCACAAAACCCACCTGCCCAGCACTAGTTCCTCTATCAGCAAGGTATAGGATGGAACAGGAGAGTTTTTCTTATACATGATTATGAGAAAGGTAAGCATTACCTATATAGAGATGAACTTGGTGTGGCATGCTGTTAATGATGGTCCATTAGAAATTCCTTCCTTATATAGTAAATTCCCCATCCATGGTTTTGCTTTCCATAGTTTCAGTCGTGCATGGTCACATAAATAGAACATTCCAGAAATAGTCCTAAATAACTTATGTTGTCTACCGCCATACCACCCTGAACTTGCCTGTCTGGTCTGATCTCATAAACTAAATAACTTATGCTGTATTGCTATAATTGTTTTATTATTGATTATTTTTGTTGACCTCTTACTGTACCCAATTTATAAATTAAATTTTACCATAGCTATGTAGGTACAGGAAATGATGTAGTATATACAGGGTTTGGTACTCTCTGTGGTTTCAGGTATCCACTGGGGATCTTGGATTCAGACCCCACAGGTAAGAGGGGACTCATGAATCAATATAATGAATATAAGATCTACTAAACTTGTGCCCCATACATAGAGTGGTCAATTCTGGTCTTTATTTCCAGGGTTAATTTGGTAAGGACAGCTCAAATAAACAGAATGGACAATTCTCTAAAGCAGACTTCTGAAGTAGAGAGTCTGAAAGTCTGCAATTGGGAAGTTCCCACCACAAAACCAAATCAGGAGAAAACAGCTCAGTTTATCAATAAATCCCACTCATGCTTAGCCACCATGGTAACCCCTTCCTGCTTTTCAGTGGCAGCTACATTTCTAAGGAGATGTCAATGTTCCTGAGATCCATGAGCAAAGGTTGTATGAATAGGCTGGTTAATAATCAGTCACCAGAGAGCAAACCACAGGATGCCAAAAGCCCACCTTGTGTACCAGGTAGAGAGGGGCTGGGTAAAGGAGTAATTCTGAGACCATTATTCATGTTTTATTTTAGCCTGCTATCTTGAATAAGTTTTCTGGTCTAGCCCAAGTAGACTTGCTTTACCCAGGATATGAGGATGTTTACAAGTAGGGAAGGGAAGGGATGCATCTGGGTCCATTCTCTTCTACTGTGACAGACTATCAAAGACTGGGTATGTTTATTTATTTTTTTATTTTACTTTTTATTTTTTGAAGTACTTGAGACTGATCCCAAGAACACTCTACCACTGAGATACATCCCTAGTCCTTTTTATTTTATTTTATTTTTATTTTGAGACAGGTTCTTGCTATGTTTCCCAGGCTGGTTTTGAATTTTTGATCCCCCTCCCTCAGCCTCTCCAAGCCACTAAGATTACAGGATGCCCCATTACACCTGGCAGACTGAGAAATTTATAACAACAGAATTTTATTTGAATCCCATTTCTGGAAGCTAGGACATCCAAAGCATGGTGGTGGCATCTGGTAAGTGCCTTCGAGCTGCCTCATAACATGAAAGAAGGGTAAACATGTATGAGACAGAGGATGAGAGTGGAATTTATCCTTTCATCAAGGACCCACTTCCATGACAACAATCCACTTCCACTAAAATTGCATTAATCTCATAGTGTGACCAAATCATTTCTTAAAAGTCTCACCTCTTAAAATCATCACAATGGCAATCAAATTTCAACATGCATTTTTCAGGAGACATTCAAGCCATAGAAGGAAGAGAAGCTTACAAAAGCATATTTAATGCAGTTCAACAAAATTGTTAAGGATGCCATGCTGGTTATTGATGCTGCTCCTTCTAACTCTTCATTCTAAGTGAGCAGACAAGGAAAAGTTACAAGGAGAAAACCAGCCATCAGAAAGAGGGAAACTAAGCCGAGGAGCCAGAGAAAAATGGCCTCAGTGGAACAATGTGATAGAAAATACTAAATAGGAAGGTTAAAATAAATTCTAAATGGTATTCCCAATGAGATCTAAAAACATGCTTCCATTTGAATTAGCAAGTAGTAACTAGAAAACAAGAATGAATTCTTAATAGATATTAAAACATGAGCAGGACATGGTAGTACATACCTGTAATCCCATGACTTAGGAGGCTGAGGCAGGAGGATCACAAGTTTGAGGCCAGCCTGGGCAATTTAACAAGAACCTGTCTTAAAAAAAAAAAAAAAAAAAAAAAAAAATGGGGACATAGCCTTAATACTCAAGGCAATTCAATAAAAGAGATCAACTTATAGATGGGGGAATCAACGCCTAGAATTGACACCTAGAAAAATTAAAGCAGCACAAGACTAAATAGTTTTAAAAAAATGAAAGTATAATTTGAATTCAGATCATCTAAATTTTCATCACTCATGTCAACACTGCTGTGGTTACACACTCTAGAAGTCCAGCACACCTGGGTTCAATCCCCTGTGCCAAATATATATGTATGTACACATATATACATATATATATATATATACACATATATGTATATGTATGTGTGTGTGTGTGTGTGTGTGTGTGTGTGTGTGTATACACTCTTCTGGAAATCAAACTAATGGGTTAAATCCTTTGCTGGACTTCTAGAGTGTGTAACCACAGCAGTGTTGACATGAGTGGTGAAAATTTAGATGATCTGAATTCAAATTATACTTTCATTTTTTAAAAACTATTTAGTCTTGTGCTGCTTTAATTTTTCTAGGTGTCAATTCTAGGCGTTGATTTCCCCATCTATAAGTTGATCTAATAGTACCTCTTTTATTGAATTGCCTTGAGTATTAAACAAGGTAGTTTACACAAAATTCTAAGTGTCTAACATATAAAATACTTAAAAATGTTAGCCCTTGTTGTTAATATCAAGAAAAAGGCAAAGAAATTGAAGTTTCAAGAAAGAACACTGAGGAGAGAGACAGGACATTAGATGCTATGGGTATCTGAGAGGATGCTGAGTGAAAGTTTTCCAGTTTTACGAAAATGGGTAACTCAGGCTGGTAGCAGAAAATAGAGCTTCCTAGAGTGCACTTCTAAGACAGAGATACAAAGCGGACTTACAAGGTATAATTCGGGACAATAGGTCCCGAATAGGAGAAAGTAGGCAGAGGAGAGTTTTCAGGGGGTTTAAATAAATGACCATATGTGATTCTCACTGGTTGTACATACTCCCTAGTGAAACCACTGTTCAGTTATAGACATAACAGATGCAGCAGGGAAAGAGGACCAGTTGCCTGTAACTCTGACCCAGCATGTTGGTGAAACTTGAGAAATGTAAATAGTGGGAGGATACTAGTGAAAGTAACATTTTCTTCACTGTCAACTCCAGGGGCTTTCTCTTGACATCTCACCCTAAGGGCAATTTGGAGTAGGGCATTTGACTAAAGCATGGAAGAATAAGAAAGAGACAGAGATAAAGGTGGACCTTCAAATTAAACCAGGTCCTCCTGTATGCTAGGCATGTCCTCAGCCTCCCAAATGACTGGGATTATAGGCTTGGGCCACAACTCCTGGCCAGAGTCAACAGAACTTAAGAGACATTTTGGCCAATTGCAATGTATGGATATTAGTTGGCTCCTAATTTTAAAAAACAAACAAAAAAAATTCACAACAAAAAAACAAGTTCTATATTTAAAAAATAAACAGTTGGGAAATTTGAATTGTGATTGGGTATTTCATGATTAGTGTTTAGGAATGATGGTTATACTGTGGTTATGTTTTTAAAAGAGTTCTTTTTGAGATATTCACTGAAATTTTAAAATATGAAATGATATGTGGGGTTTGTTACTAATTTAAAAAGACACTAATGAAAAAAATGTATAAAATTTTTTATAAAAGGGTTGAGTGAGCAAAAGTAATTATCTGCTATTTTTAAGGAACATAGTACCTACAACAACATGAAAATAGAAGTTTGAAAATAAACAGCATAGGAAATAAAAGGCAAATGCTCATTTTAAAAAATTCATGGAGACTTGGGAGGCTGAGGCAGGAGAATCTCAAGTTTGAGGTCGACCTCGGCAACTTAGTGGGACTTGTCTCAAAATAAAATTTAAAAGGGCTGGGGATGATAAAATGCCTCTGGGTTAAATTTGCAGTACAAACAAAATGAAAAACCCCTCATGGATGGCATCTTTAAGATCAAAATAGTATTTAAGGAAAAAAATAAGATAAACATGGGCAGTTCACATAAATAGATGGTATAATTTATCAGAAAGATATAGTAGTCAACATTGAAGTGTCAGACAATATTATATTAAACTAAAGCAAAAATCATTACAAATGTAAGGAGATTATGTAGTAATAAAAAATACAAATCAAACTTATAAATAAAAATATTCTAAAGATAATATTAGAGAATAGATTCCAATATAAGTTTTCATAATAAATATGTAAAATTAATTCTAGGAGTTCAAAAATGACACATAATTTCATTCACAAGTCACCCCAAAATGAAACCGAAGAAGAAAAAAAAATCACATCTTAAGGCAGAAAGGTCTCATTGATAGGTCTTGGGTATATGAGAGTGAATAAAATATAGATATCCACCAAAGAGATCCCAATGGAGGAGATGGAAAAATCAACCAATAAACAAATAATGTCAGGTAGCCATCGGGGCTGCGAAGAAAACTCAAGAACAGAGAAGGCCGAGTTGTGTAGGGAGGGCTTACTTGAGAATGGTTGGGAAAGACTTTTTACAGATGGCAATTGAACAGGAACCAGAGGGAAGCAGATAAGGAGGCGAGGAAGGGCAGGGGCGATCACTCCAAGTAGAAGGGAAGTTTGTGCAATAGCCCTGAGATGGCAGTTTGCTTCCCTTATTCCATGAACAGCAAGGAGGTGGAGGTCAACATAGCTGAGAAAAGAGTCAGGGAAGAGGGCTGAGAGAAAGTCAGAGTGGTGTGTGGGGGGGTGGGTGGGTATGCTGAGGGAGGATCAAACAGGTTCTGACATGACACTAATGGAAGAAAGAATAAAGGAAATGATAGACTTAAGTTCATAACCATTTTAAATGCCTATACATATTTAGAATGCTAAACTATTTCTGTCATACGAATAATATTTTTTGAAGTGTTTTCATGTGGTTTTCCTTGAGTATTCTCCTGACTTGGGTGCTAGGATAATTAGGACTGATAACCACAGGCCTGCAAGAGAAAGCAAGTAATTGATATTCTACTTCTGACTGTCAAAGTCCTTTTGCTCAAAGAGAAAAGGATTTCCTAAAATCCTTTGAGCTCTCACTTATGTATTCACTAACTTCTTTAAAAGATTTTTTTTAGTTGTTGATAGAACTTT
Organism: Sciurus vulgaris; assembly: GCF_902686455.1. Taxonomy (NCBI): domain Eukaryota; kingdom Metazoa; phylum Chordata; class Mammalia; order Rodentia; family Sciuridae; genus Sciurus; species Sciurus vulgaris. The sequence goes on from NC_136476.1 coordinate 67,984,386, forward strand.
ATTTTATTCATTTATATGCAGCACTGAGAATTGAAACCAGTGCCTCACACACGCTAGGCAAGCACTCTACCACTGAGCCACAACCCCAGCCATAAGCGCTAACTTAGGGTTTCTCAGCAAGTATTAAAGAGCTCAGTAAGCAATGCCCCTATCACACAGGGAGGAGGAGAGCCCAGGGTTTTTACTCTCATGGAGTTAGGAGAAAAAGGATAGGGTGAAATCAAATTCCATTGACCTCACGTTCATTGTCCTGCGGCCTAAAGGGCAGCAAAACACCTAGAAAAGATGTCAGGGAGATCAAGAACCCTGGCACTCCAGAACTTCTCCCGTGGGCCTGGAGAAGCCCTGTCCATACTGGCTCACAGTGTGGTCCAGCCCGCAGGACAGTCATAGTGCAGCACTGGTAGAAGGAAGTGGCTGGACAGATGGCTTCCCACACCTTTATGTGCTGTCCAGGGGAGCCAGATGTTCCATGTTCCTTCTGGTGGGTGACACAGGCAATGAACAGACTGGCAGTAAATGTCCGCTGTTGAAACAAGGAGGCCGTGGTACAGGACTTTACACTTGGCTTCATTTTAGGTGGCAGGATGTACATAGGTTATGTCAAGGTCTTTGTAGTTTGTAGAGCCCCCTCGAGAATGCAGGCAATCATTGATCAATCTCTTTTTTGGGAGATGCAGGAGGTGATGGGGATTGAACCCCAGGTGCTTTACCACTGAGCTATATCCCCAAGCCCTTTTAATTCTTTTTTTTTTATTTTGAGACAAGGTGGCATCAAACTTGTGATTCTCCTGCCTCAGCCTCCCAAGTTGGTAGGATTACAGGCATGAGCCACCACACCCAGTTTATTAATATCTTTCAAAACTCATGTGTTCGTTTTGCTGTGGTTTTATAGTTACTTAGTGAGGCATTGCATGAGTCTGTTTCAGGGAGTAGTGGCCGTATTATTGGCACATCAAAAGAAGACTGGGATGGCTTTAGCCACCTCCAGTAATCATCAACCCTTATTTTTGAGACACATAGCGAACTTCTCAAATATATATATTCAAGTAAAGTACTATGTAAACCCAAACTGAGGCTTCCTTCCAACCCTATGGTCCTTCAGGTATAGAAATTTTGTAATCATCAGTGGCAAGCCAAATACCAATTTTGAGCCCCACACCCTTAAAACAGACACTTGAACACTGAAGTTCTTTTCTGAGACAGGAAGTCACAGGCTACCATCTTTCTATTGGTGATTTTTTTTTTTTTTTTTTTTTTTTTTGGTACCAGGGATTGAACCCAGATGCACTTTACCGCTGAGTCACATCACCAGCCCTTTTTTATATTTTATTTTGAGACAGAATCTCACAAAGTTTCTTAGGGCCTCATTAAGTTGCTAAGGCTGACTGAACTTGCAATCCTCCTGCCTCAGTGTACCAAGTAGCTGGGGTTACAGGTGTGCACCACCTTGCCCAGCTACTACTGGTGGTTCTTGATCGTACCTGTTCCTTCAGCTACTTTGAAATTCCATCTTCCTTTCTAACAAACAGTAGGAACTGCACTAGAAATAAGGTAGTAGAAATAAGTCCAGTAAAAATAATTGACCTTTGAGTGATAAGGGCAATTAATTAAATCCTTCGTTTAATTCTGCCAGTACTTTCTTGTGATTTCTCTATCATTATGCAAAAGGTAGCTTAAAAAGAAATGTTAGGACATAGGATGGACCAAGTGATCAAAGAATTTAGACACAAGTTTTGTCTAATTAAATCAATGCCTTATCAGCAACTGGGTCACCTTCTATTTCTTCTCTCTTTCCCCTCTTACATGTCATCTCATCAGGCAAAACTGCATGTTATAAGCAAAATGGATCTCTGTAGCTGCTCACTTTCTCTGCTCACACACCTTCTCCCAGGTCTCATTAGTGTTACTTTCTTTTTGCTCATTAGGCAACTTCTCTTTCCCTGTCCCCAGCTCCCTCTGACATGTGCATTCTTCTTTATGCTAATGCGAAAGCCCATCCTCAGACAAACTCTATGTAACTCCAAACACAGAACAACTGCCTTTCAACACTAGTATTACTGTTAAGTTCATTCTTGCTAAAATTGCAGATTCCCATGCCTTAGATGAGCCCTGACAGAAGAGAAACTGTGGGCAGGTCCTGGGAGTCCGCATTTTACAAGCCTTCCAGACAGTTATGATGCATATTAGCACTTAAGAACCACTGACCTAGAAAGAACATTAAAAAAAATAAAATAAAATAAAATAAAAATACAGATAAGGCCCTTCAGTCCCTCAGCTCTAAGTTCTTTGAATCCTTCCTTTTCCCCCTCCCTTTGCTTGTTCCTTCCTTGGAACTTCATGGAACACACTGGCCTCACTTAGATTTCTCATCTCCTCCCCTCCACCCCATTCCTCTTCCTCCTTTCTGCCTTGGCCTGGCATTTAAGAGCATCAGGTCAGTATGTTGAGCACTGTCCTGAAATTCTTTATTCTAAAAAAAAAAGAAAGAAGGAAGGAAAGGAAGGAAGGAAGGAGAGAGAGAGAGAGAGAGAGAGAGAGAGAGAGAGAGAGAGAGAGAGAGAGAGAGAGAGAAAAGAAGAAAAAGAAAAGAGAGAAAGAAAGAAAGAAAGAAAGAAAGAAAGAAAGAAAGAGAAGGGAAGGAGGGAAGGAGAGAGAGAAAAAAGAAGAAAGAAAGAAAAAAATTAAAAAAAAAAAAAAGAAAGAAGCTAGTTAACTTATGCAAGAGCTGCTGAATGGAACTCTCCCTTGAGCTTTGGACACGTAGACTACAGAATACAGAATGGTAAAGAGCCAGGAAACCCGAAAGTAAGAACAGCTGGGATCCATAAAGTCCCCTCCTCTCTTTGATTCAGGGAGAAACACTGAAACAGCTGACCTATTGCTCCAGCATTTATTTTCCATCATCTGGAATGTGTGATAAATGGATTTTTAGAAGCTGACACTGTCCTGCCGCCTTTCTCCTTCACCATAATTTCACTAACTCCTTATATTTCAAGGAAGCTTGTATCCTACTGACCTTATGTAAAAAGTCTTCATTATTCCATGTAATACCTGCATTCTGTAAGTAGGAAATGAAGAAATTCTTCAAAACTTGTTGACTGCAGAAATAGATAATACAGACAAAGTCTATGGTTGTCATTTTATTAAAAACAAAAAGTTAAAAGAAAATTGTTTAGAAAGTTACTGTTTTTATTGCAATCTATGTCACTGAGAAATTGCACATTAATTAAATTATTATAAATAAAACTACATTTCAACTGTATTCCCAGAGTCTATAATTTAAAGAAACTCCATGGTAATTTGTTTGGCCACCTTAGGGATTCTTTTGATGTGATGCTATTCATTGTACTCTGTCTTATTTTGTAAATTAAGGTTGATTTTTAAAAAGTTTATTTTCCTTAAAGTAGAGGCATTTCTCTCACTAGCGTTTTGCTTTAGACGTTTATACCGTAAGCATATTTACCTTGCATAAGAGAAAATGCTAATGATATGTAAGGTAACTGATGAGTATCACAGCTTATATAAAAAAACATGTGGAAAGCGGGCTGAAAAATGTTAGTTTGTTCTAGAATAATCTCAGATCTCTAGGCCTTGTGACCCAGGAACTGGATACCTCTTTCACTTGAAAAAAGATCGATTTTATCATCATCAGATGGTTTTTTTTAAATAACAAATTCCATTTTTATTTGTAAGTGTTCACAAAGAGACCTATTCCATTGGCTGAATTTAAATAATTTATGACAGATAGCTTTCCTAGAGATAGGGAGGGGGGAAATGTAACACAGCACCCACCGAGAATTATCTTCCAAATACCGCCTCTAAGTCTGGACTTCACAGAAGATCTGGCAAACACACAGTACCGAGACTGTCAGCTCTGAAATAATCCCAGCCCGCTGTCAGTCAGAGGTCAGGATAGAATCAATACACATTTCTTTCTTAGTGGCAATTCCCATTTTATTCTTACTCTTCTCACTCACTTTTACAATGACTTTATTAATTTTCACCTATACCTCCCTCAGCTGTACAAAACCAAAACAGGAAATAGAGTCAAAGGGCTGAGCCTGGTGGGGGAACAAGGAGAGACAGGGAAAGAAAGCGCCAACTCCTGAATAGCTTCAAGATGCCCATCCCAAACCTGATAAACATCTCTTTCATATTAAATATTGGCTGGAAGTACTTTTACATAAGGAAAACGAAGACCTTTTCATGGTTTTGAAAGGTGAACACAAGATCAAAGCAGCCAGGATCGAAGTTCCTTCACTGGAATTCTACCAACACAGATGGAAAACCCATTTCTTAAATAAAAGTATTCACAAATAAAAGTAAGCCACTAGGTTTTAGGAGTTCTGGCCTGTGTTATGTGAAACATCAGGAACCAATTAAATTGCTCTCCCCCTCTTGTTTATGCTAAATAATACAGTCTTCCCTCCTCTGATTATACTAGCTTCCTATCACTGTGACATGGGTCTGGTCTTCTATCCCCTGTTAAAACCCTTTCTCCATGGCCCAAGAGTAGGGGGAAAAAATTGAAAAACTATGTTGTATCATGCTAATAAAAAAATGGTTAAACATTCATCTTCTATCTTGTAATACTTTCTTTTGCCCCCAAAAGACAATTGGCAGTTAGTTGATGGCTGGGTGCGACTGTACATGAACCACCATATCCAACCATTGACAATGATTCTGTTTTCCATTCACTTAAACTTTTCACCTCCCTCCTGAGCTTATAATGGAACATATTCTTCATGCTCTGCTTTTAGCTTTCCTTTTTTAGGCTTGTGCCCATGGTTCAGGTCTTATTGTGAAATATGGACTATAAAATGACATCAATCCTTCCACTTGCTGTCTGAGAACGCACCACTCAGCATGTCTGCATCCCGTCTGCCCACTGGGACCACAGTCCCAGTAAAAGGTACTGTGTCTCATGTCTGCACATCAACGAATCCACATATCTGTCTCTGGGGGATATTCCTAGGAGCAGTGTGGATATTACACATTGGAAAGAGCTACTGGTTAAGTTCACAAAACCACAAGTCACATGGTTCTTGACTTGTACAATACACATAGTCATCCTTATATATGAAAACAAAGGAGGAAGAGGAGTTTGAGCTTTTATGTCTGCTCAGAGTGATGAAGGCAATGTTTGAACCTCAGAGCCTTTAGCTAAGGACATAGACCTCTCCCAAGATAACACTTTTTGAAGTCTTAGTTCCTGAGAAGCCCAATCAGTGAGCTCAAAGTGCACTGATGTTCTGATCATTATGCCAGGAAATAACAGATGAGATATTACCACGAAGTTGAAAAATAGTTTTCATCTTATATCAACAATAACCCAAAAGCTTAGCTCCACCATTCCAGGGCCTCCTCATCAAGACAGTCCTCAATCAATGTTTTCCCTTCCACTCAAGATCTGCCAAGAACCTGCAATTTCTATCTAATTCAACCCTTGGATTACATTATATACCCACAGGGACAGTTCACAGTCATCTGCTCTGCACTCTTCACAGCAAGGCTACCTTTTATGCATTTCTAGGAAACAGAAAGGAATAACTGCCTTCTTAAAAACAGCAGAGTCATCTAGAATCACTGGATGTGTCCAGGTGGCTGAGCAGAGGTCATTCACATTTGAGTGGTGACGAAGGGATCATGGGGAATCAGTCAGATCAGGAAAAAGAAAGACTGAATTTGACCAATTTTTTTTTTTTTTTTTTTATCACGGATAGTTCCTAACCTCTAAGCCTCAATGTTGCAAACTATCTAAGGAATAACAAAAAAAATAGCATTCAGAGTGGCCACAATACTTCATGCACTTCAGAGAGCAGTTCCATGTTCATTCGCACAAAACACTTACCAAGGAAGATCTTCTCTCTCCATGTTCTACATGTTGCCACTCCTGAAAATACACATAGAAAAGTGTTATGACTGGCATGTGGTTAATGCTTGGTAAATGTTCTTTTTTTTCCTTCCGAAGTCCCTTCTTGCTTCACAGATCCTATTATGAATTCCAAGCTTCCAGTCTGTTTATTTACATAAGCCACACAGCCCCTGTGCAGAGCCTGGCCTTCCCCGCTGAATTCCCCACTTTAAATTCTCACTGAGCTCCCCTGACAGCATCTTCATTTGTCTCAGGCTCTATTTCTTGCTCCTCGATTACCCCAGTGTTCCCACATTCCTGTCTTTGACTTTGGTAAGGTTATATCCTACTCTAATACATTTTCCAGGTTGTAACCTGTGTTTTGTATGCTAAGAGCTCTTGAAATTTCAACTTTTCTTAGAGGTCTTTTCAGAAAAAAATAAAACAAGGGTGGAAACTCTTTTACTCCTCAGCACCTAGTTAACAAGTGATTTTCATTAAACAAATTTTGTTAAAATAAAAACCTACAATATGTTATATATACTATAAAATGTAAGATACATATTATAAAACATATCATATATAACTATATGTAACATACACAGTATAAAAATAGATAGTATGTAGCAGACTGTAATATATACTCATTCTATATAGAATATTACTATTTTCTATAGAATTTCATTATTTTATATAGGATTTGGAATAGTATTCATACATAGTTTATATTAATATAGTATATATTCTATATAGAATATGGTATAATATAATTCATATTAATATAGTATACATTCTATATAGAATATAGTATAATGTATATTTCACTTGAATGTAATTTGTATCTATATACAAATATACATATGTGTATACATATACATTTATTTTGAGACAGGGTCTTGCTAAGTTACTGAGGCTGACCTCAAACTTGTGATCCTTCTGTCTTTACTTCCCAAATTGCTGGGATTATAGGCAAGGACCGCCATGCCCATCAACAATTATCATTTTAATGTGAAAGATAATTCAATCACAATAATTTTCTGTCAAAACACAATACTTTGGTAAACTCCTTAAACAGACTGAGGTTGAAAAAAGATGGTAAGACAGAAAGATGGTTAAACCATTCTGCATAGAAAATAAGCATCAGGAATACGGATAAGAAAGGGAAGCAGAGGCAGGAGAGAAAGGAAAGGAGTCAGGAAGCAGGGGGTTGCATAGCCAGAGACATTTTAGAAAAGGAATATTAATAATTCAATGATCAAATTTAAGTTTCTTGTATTCTGTAAGATAACTTTCTTCCTTTGCCCTACAGCTTCCGGAGAATCTGTTATACGTGCATTAAGGGGAGAAGTCAAGGTTGCCGTGGACTCAAGGATATAGCTATGGGAAAGGTCAAACTTGGAGCAAGAGGTAACTTTGAGAATGTTTGTGAAATAGGGCTCTTGGCGTGAGTCATGAGATGAGACTCATAGCTTTTGTTTAAATCTTCAAAGACAGGGTGAGTTCTGATGTTATTTAGGTTACATTTATTCCACGGTATTCTTGGTGTGACATCACCAGGCTGGTATAAAAGAGAGTACAACTGCAATTGTTGACATACTTCTTTCCTTAAAAGTCCTCTTATTCTTTCCAGTTCTCTAAATCAAGATTTAACAAGTCATGAACTTGAGGCCAGTTCTTGCCTGTTGCCTGTTTTTATAAATAAAGTTTTATTGGAACACAAGCACTCTTACTTGTTTAAATATTGTCTATAACTGTTTTTGCACAGCATGACAGAGTTGAACAGCTTTGATAAAGACTATCCAGTCTGCAAAGTCTAAAATATTTACCACCTGGAAAGAGAATTGGGGAAAAGGGGAATCGAAGAGGAGGGGAGCATAGGAGAATGGAGGAGGCATGATCAAAGCTCAATATATGCATGTATGGAAATGCCACAGTCGAACCCATTAATTTGTACAATTGATATAATACAGTAATAATAATTTTTAAAGATTTTAAATATATTAATCATCTGGTTCTTTGCAAAAGAATGGTACAAGCTTGTGCTCTAAATCAGAGGTTCTCAAGCCTGGTTGCACATTAAAATCACTTGAAGAGCTTTAAAAAATAATAGCAGCTCCTAGATCCCAACCACAGAGACATTAATTAATTTGTTCAAGGAGTAATTAGCAATCAGTATTTTAAAAAACTTTATTGCAACGTGAAGTCAAGAAGAATCATTATTCTAAGCATTCTAGAGCTCACTAGTGAAGGCAAGTTGAAAAATTAAATTCTAATTGCATATATTTTATATTTCAGCTAACCAAGAAAAGATGTCTTTGGAAACTTTATTTGGTCAACATAAAAGTCTGGGAAAGGACTTTTGACTAAAAATTCTTTGCTCAATAGCCACAAAATAATAGAATGCTTCATTTTCATTTAAGGCACACAAGCACTTAAATATATGTAGTGAGAATTCCCTCTTTAGCTATAAAGCATTCTCATCAGAAAGGTAATAAATCTCTATTATTTGATTATAATAACTGAATATAATATATGAACTTCAGACTTCAAGTTCAGGCAATTTCCACTGAACATCAATGTCCAATTATCATCAAACTTCAAAAATTTGTGTGTTAGCTAAATTTTGCTGCTTCCTAGCTTTCTAAATGTTTTTCTGAGACGAGAAATTGCGAGACAATATTTCTAGAGACAACCTTTGCTAGTCCTTCATGGATGAGGACTGGGTTCCATTAATCCAAGCATCTTGGTTGTTCAAATACTATACATTTAACAGTAGGTCAGAAGACATAGATTTGTTGTAAGCAGATTCCTCACCTTCCAGGAATTGTACTTTCAGTAATTTGACCACAAATCAAATCTTAAAATAATTCAATAAAAGACTTAAAAAAAAAATCTCTATCAGTCAAGGTTTTTAGTTGTAAGAAGTGGAAACTGACCCTGGCTGGTTTTAGTAGAAAAAGTTTGGTGTTTTTTTTTTTTTTTTTTTTTTTTTGTGTGTGTGTGTGTGTGTGTGTACTGGGGATTAAACCCAGGGGTACCTAACCACTGAACCACACCTTCACTCTTAGGGTCTTACTAAGTTGCTGAAGCTGGCCTTGAACTTGCAATCCTCCTGCATCAACCTCCTGAGTTGCCAGGAAGACTGAAGAATCAGCTCAGGTTTGCAAATGCAAAGAGAAGTCAGATAGAACAACAGCCAGTAGATATCTCCTGCAAGGACACTACTACTGCTGCCACTAACACAAGCTGCTGCTGGCACTGTTAGCATCATTAGCAGTGAACACCAAGACACTTCTGCCACTGAAGTCCAGGGAAAATGAGTATTTCTGCCTTTGTCACTGTTACTTATCAGGAAGGCTTTTCATTTGTTCCTACTTCTTTGAGTTGTAGCTCATAATTCAAAAAGTGGGAGCATTGCTTCTGATCGGCTGAGTCTAAGTTATGTGTCCAGTCCTTAGCTGCAAGGGAGTCCGGGAGAGAAGGGACTTAGCATTATTAGCTTTGATAGGTTGAAGGATCATATTGGGCAGTCAAAAAATTACAATAAATCATTCTTTAAGTTACTATAAAAGGAATAAAAAAGGAAGAGGGGAAATTAAGACTGTCTAGTAAAAAATTTTTCTAGTATTCAGCCTCATTTTAAGGAAAGTTAAAAAATGTATAACATTACACTGATAATGTGAATTAGTCTAATATTTTTTATTTCAGTATAAAAATACTAGTTAGTTCTTTCTTCATGTAACTGACATTTTTTACATTAACATGAAAACAACCATATTAACTAATATGCTTTATAACTGTCTAAATTATGCTTAATGATAGAAAGTCTCTTCAACAGAAATTTCTCTCCCAAACCAAAGGCAACAGAATTAAATAATCTGACACAAGAATATTTCTAAACGTCTAGGTCTTCTGTTTGGAATAGCACCATAAGTTTTTAATGTATGGTCTTTGTAGGACCAATTCCAAAGATTTTTGATCTTTTCTGATCCTACACCCCACCCCACCCCACTGTCCAGTGAATAACTATGAAAATACACTTAAACACACACACACACACACAAAGAATAATACACAGAGTAAGAATAATAGGTAATTTTCAATAACAATGACACCTAAATTTCTAACTTTAGGAAAACAATATCCCCTAAAAGACACAAAATCAGCAGACTCAACTCTGTCACAATGGAGTCAGCCTTTTATAGGGATAAGAGAGGACATTAGGTCCTAGAAACCACATGATCTCTCTCTTCTCCAATCCAGAACCAGGTATTTGTGGTGGTGTTCTCCAAACATAGGAATGTGTGCCACCACACACACACACACACACGCACACACACCTGCATACCTGCACAAAGAACTGCAGGAAGCTTTGAGCTGACAACATCTGAATCAGGAATCAAGCCCCATAGGCCCATAACTGTGGGATTCTTCTTCCCTCAGCAGCCTTTCAGCAAGAAAGAGAGTACTTGGCCTGGAAGGGAAGCCAAATCCTCAGGTGAAGTCAGCAGGTGACTTCTCTCTCCTGAAAAGCAAGTCTCAGAGGTCGTGACCTTTCTTCCCTGTTAAATTAAGTCCCATATCAAGACACTTATTTCTCCACAGGTTTATAGCAACTTTTTCTCCTAAATGCATATGATGCATAAGCAAAGTAGTTTCTCAGATTTGACCCTTACTCTGCTGCTACACTATTTTTGGCTTCATACTTGAGCAATTTTACCAATTACTAAAATTTGGTTTGAAAGAATTGGCATGCGCAGGAGAAAGTAGTAAAACATACATCTGGTCAGATGTAAAGAAAATTGTACAATGACTTTTCATGAATTGAGGTTCCCCAAAAGATGTCTCCTTTATGTTATTTTTAAGAATTCCATCTCCATTGCCCTAAGGTAATAATACATCTAGTTTGAAAAACATTATTATTATTTTCCTTCCACCCTGAACTGAAGAAAGGAAAGAAAAACAAAGACCTGACTCTTACTCACTTCCTCTTCTTGCACACTAGGGATAACAGCTCAGTCCCTGCCCACAGGGACGGGTCCTGGAGCAGAAGAAACCAGCTCAGCACTATGCTCACTCGGAACTGCAACACTAGAGGTTCCTTATATTTTTTTCTACTTAGCTGGGGATTAAGCCCAGATCCCTGCATATACTAAGCACATGCTCTACCATTGAGCTACCCCCTCCAGCTCTGATTACATTTTTAGAGTGAGTTATTCTTCATTTAAGAACATTCATTTATTTCCTAAAAATTAAAAAAAAAAGTTAACTCATACCTGAGAGTGAAGCTCATCTTAAATAGGTCCTCAATAGGCTTCCACAAAAGCTCTTGGTTTCAGGGAATAAGATCCCAACTTTGTCACCTCCAATCCTATTCACTTAAAGGAACACCATGAAGAAATATAAGAGTCCTTTGCTCCAGGCTGGAAAATCAAGATATATCAAAATCCTACTAGTTGATGGGGAGCTGATTCTCTGGATGTTCTCCAGCTCTGAATGAGTTGGGTATCAAGGGGAAAGATTATTGAAGAATGTGACCAATAATAGCTAGAAAGAAACAAAAGCCCTCTAAACACCCCACACTTCCTCTTGTTCTAGCACCAAGGCAGACGGTGGGATATTGTGATAATTAATGCCTTTGTCCAAGTAAGAAGTGGGAAGAATTGCAGAGAAAACCCAAAGCTAGCAGTAATAGGAAACCCCTATTTGGGGATGGCTGGTAGAAAAGCATAGCTGAGAAAGTGTTGTTCATTCTGAAATAAATGGAATAGCTGTGGAAAACCATCTCAGAGCCTGTCTCGGAGAGACAGGGAAGAGCTGAAGAAACATCTACTCAATTCACCATAGCTAGATTGTGGGACCAACCTAGATGCCCTTCAACAGATGAATGGATAAAGAAACTTTGGTATATTTACACAATGGAATATTACTCAGCCATAAAGAAGAATAAAATGATGGCATTTGCAGGCAAATGGATGAAGTTGGAGAATATCATGCTAAGTGAGATAAGCCAATTCCCAAAAAAACCAAAGGCTGAATGATCTCTCTGATAAGCAGATGACGATACATAATGGGGGGTGGGAGGGAGGCAAGAATGGAGGAAGGATGGATTGTATAGAGGAATGAGGGTTGGGGGAAAGGAAAAAAATAACAGATTGAGACACACATCATTACTCTATGTACATGTATAATTACACAAATGGTGTGACTCTACTTCGTGTACACCCAGAGAAACAAGTTTTACCCCATTTGTTTACAATGCATCAAAATAAATTATAAAAAAATAAAAAAATAAAATAATATGAAAAAATTTAAAAAGTAAAAAAAAATGTTAATTCCTTCTTTAACTAGAAAAAAATAAATTAGAATATTCAGACAAAGGACAGGTACAATGGAAATGGATCACATGAACTTGGTTGGAAGGACAAGGCAGCCTCAAAAGGGCCAATAGCACATTGCCTGTGGCTCCAGAAAAGAGGCAACACTGATCTCATTAGCGACAAGTTTGTGATCTCAGTTGGGGAATGCCTACCCCGAGGGTCTCTAGAGAGTCTTAGATTATTCTGTGTGATCTCTTTTGAGAGAGTGACGACAGGGTGATGACTTAGAGGGCTGAATCCTGCCCTCGGGAGGATATTCTGCTGGCCTTGAGCCAAGTCTGAAGTCACTTTGTCATACCAGGCTTCATTGAGAGGAGGAGTCAGTTAACAGGAAAGCTTGAGGTATAGGGTCTGCTTCCATCCCAGCTCTCTAGAGCATATGGAAGCAGTGAACCTGAATGCCTTGGCACAAAGCCCTCTCACAAGGTTGGACCTGTTGAGGCAGGAGTTGATTCTCAGGCAAGCCAAAGTTGGCATGGATTTTTAAAATTGTGGCGTACCCTGTGGCCTGCTCTTGATTAAAAAAGAAGAGACTGAGCTCACAGATGCCACCATATGTGATCAGCAGGAACTCCTTGGGGTTTGCTGGAAGAATTCTGGCAAGTGCTCTTTGAACCATATGGTCTCCTGAACAGCTCTAGGCGGAACTCCTTAGGCCTGGATTCCTGTGAATCCCGATATAATAGGGAGTATTCTCATGCTGGCGACAGGGGGTGGGGGGGGAGGATTTCATAGTGATAACTCTTTTAATGCATGCAGTCCTCATTTGCACAATCAAATAATTTTAGATTGCTTCAAAGTTGACCTTTACGGTGCATATGATTCTAGCTTATCAAGCATTGTTCTTCTTATACCAAATTTATGTTTCATTTCTCTTTTCAACTGCATTTATTCTCTTAGTGAATTGTTGCCTACCAATAATCTACTTACTTATTTTTTTCTTACATAGATTTGCTCTCTGGAATTACTTCAGGTTTTTCAGAAGGTGAGATAACTATATTAAAGCAGATGAAATAATGCGGCTACTTCTAACATTGACTATGCAACCTTGGAAAATCTACTATTCAAAAATGCATTTCTATTCATTCAAAAGAAATTCTGAATGTAGCCACCCAAAAATGTTGCTGTGAAGATTGAATGAGGTGACACGTATGTGACACTAACTGGCATAGAAGAGCTGCTGAATAAATAGTTTCCTACTGAGATCTTTGGGCAGTGAAAAATTTAGTGACTCTTGTTTTCTCTTTGGCATACCATTGGACTCCACCAGCTGAAATCATGATATGACCTCTTCAAGGAGTTTACTTACATCTTCATTCTTGTATCTAGAAGTACAAGGTCATTTTTCTCCTAAAACCTGTAGGAGGTCACAGTTTTGTCAAACATTTTTCTCCCACCAATCCTGCCGCACATCATTTCTACAAGTTCCATGCCCTTCAGCATCCTCAGCTGACAGCCTGCTCTGGTTTAATAAACTTCCTGTCCTCTTTTGGGAGGATACCCTAGCCTGCATAGCATTTCCTGTTGTCCTTACCTGTTACAACTTCAGTGACCTGTGGTCCAATTTCCAGAACCAAAGTGTGTGTGTCCATCTCTTGAGGGATTTTTTTAAAAATTGAAAAAAAAAAAAAAAAAAGATGGCACAGAAGTTAATAGGTAACTCAATCTGAGTAGGAAATCCCACATATTGGGAGTCAAATGCAGAGCTCATTGAGAACTAAGCACTCATCTTCCCGCTCCACCTCACTCCAGGTTCTTCTCCAATCTGGGCAATGTAAAGTGGCATGTGGAGTTCTTTCTAGGTGTTTAGTATTGAGTATTTTATATAGATCATCTCCTTTTAATTTTAATTAATTCTGTCAATAGAATCAATTATCATCATTCTCATTTTATAGATGTTGAAATTGAAGCTTAGAAAGATACTTATGGTCACACAGCCAGGGAGTGACTCAGATGATCTGGCTCTAGCATCTGTGCCTTTAACCAGCAATCTCATCAGGGTCCAAGGCTACTGTGGTTTCCAGCCTGAGAGAAGATAAATATCTCACCCAAGCAGTCTTTCAAGGCTTTTGTACCCTGATGCATTTTAAGGAGCCTGGGAAAAAGGATACGACAAAGATAAAAATGTTAGTGCATTGCTCATAAAGCCCCAGAATTATCCATAATATTAAGGTAATAATCATAATTGTTGCTACAGCACATTAACTACTTGATGGTACTATACCAGGCACTGTCCTTATATTATTTCATTTAATTCTTGAAATAACTTGCCAAGAGCTTATTACTATCTCCATTTCATAACTGAGAAAACTGAGCTTTAGAATAGTTAAGTGACTAAGTTGTCTGGGTGGGATTTAATTCAGAGTTCTCAGACTCCAAAGTCCTTGTTCTTTCCAAGATACTGTCTTCTAATTGCTTTTTGCTTTCAGAAAAAAAAAATATATTGCAACTCCTCTTGTCTGTAGTCCATGACTTATGACCATCTTTAATTCTGCATGAAAAGATTAAAATGATAAAGAGATTAAAATGATTCGAGTAATCAATTTCTGATGATCTCAAAGTGCCAAGAAAAGCTAACTTATCCCGTGAGCCAAGACCTTTCACCAAGAAAAGGAATAAAACAAACACATTATTTTATCTTTCATTTTGTGGTCTGTGACTCCCAGAGAAAGGAACTCAGCTATAAAATTAAGAAACAGAAACCAAATGGTTTACAAAGTTGTTCTGAAAACCATCCTTTTTAAAAGGTAAGGGAAAGGGAAAAGACCCAAAACTGGACTCAATAACTCCAGGAATAGTGGAATGATCATATTGCATGGACAGAACACCAGGTTTTTAAATTCTGGTCACAGTTCTGAGCAAGCCATGTATTTTTCAGTGAATTTGCTTCCCTGAAATACATTTTCCTTAAATGTTAAGAATTGTAAATGAGGCCAATATACCTGCCTTGCTTAAACCATTAGTTATTGAAAGGATTTTTTAAAAGATACAGTGAAGTGTTTTATAATTTATGAGGTCTTATATAAATCTTGCTCCATCACCATCATTGGCTTTGAGGTCAAATGGATGAGATTAAGTCCTAATTCACTATCCACTGGGAGATGCTGGACACCTCACCAAGCCTCTCTGTTCTTCTGGATTTATTTATAAAATATATGAAGTGAATATTTGTTACCTACTCCAAAATAGAATCCCTCCTTTTGGTAGCCAACATTGTTTGCAATTTTAGTTCAGGTGTCCACTGCTCTCCCATGGAATTCAAATACTTGAGGTCATCTGACTCCATACCCAGTTTCAAGAGTGAGCTTTGAAAAGATGAAGCAAATCAGAGAATACAGTTTACCTTGTCATAGTGGATGGATTCACAATGAGCATAGTCTGAAAACTAGAGATTGGTTCAGGCATATTATGATCCCACTCACCAACAAAAAGCAATGGAGGTTTGGAGATGAATCAGAGCTTTGGAAAAGAAGTTTTCTAGTTCTTAGAGATATTACATAAAAAGAAACTTTATATTTCTATTCTCAGGCATGCTGGAGAACCTATTGCCAGGCCAGTTCCCCCATTAAAAACAACCCAGAAAATGAGATGATATAAAACAATTATTTCTTTCCATTTTTAAATTTTATTTTTCTTTTTAGATATATACAAGAGTAGAATGTATTTTGGCACATTATACATATATGGAGTATAACTAATTCTAATTAGGATCCTATTATTTTGGTTGTGCATGATGCATTTACCCTGATCGTATATTCAAATACAAGAATAGGAAAGTTATGTCCAATACATTCTACTGTCTTCCCTCTTCCTCTCCCTCTCCATTTCCTTCATTCCACTTTATCTAATTCTGTTCTTCCCCTCCCCAACCCTTCCTTGTGTGGATTAGCATCCACATGTCAGAGAGAACATTTGACCTTTGTTTTTGGGATTGGCTTATTTCACTTAGCATGATATTCTTCAGTTCCATCTATTTACTGGTGAATGTCATAAAGTCATTTTTATGGGTGATTAATATTCCATTGTGATATATACCATATGTTCTTTATCCATTCATCTGTGAAAGGGCACCTAGGTTGGTTCCATAGTTTCACTATTGTGAATTGAGCTGCTATAAACATTGATGTGGCTGGTCACTGTAGTATGCTGATTTTAAGACCTTTGGGTATAGGCCAAGGAGTGGGATAACTGGGTCAAATGGTGGTTTCTGAGTTTCCAAGTTACTGAGGAATTTCCATACTGCTTTCCAGAGTGGTTGCACCACTTTGCAGTCCCACCAGCAATGTATGAGTGTGTCTTTTTCCCCACATCCTTGCCAACATTTATTGTTACTTGTATTCTAGATAACTGCCATCTGACTGGAGTGAGATGAAATCTTAGAGTAGTTTTAATGTGCATTTCTCTAACTGCTACAGATGTTGAACATTTTTTCATGTATTTGTTGAACAATAGTATTTCTTCTGTGAAATGCCTGTTAAGTTCCTTTGCCCATTTATTGATATTAATTGGGTTATTCGGGATTTTGGAGATTTTTTTTTTTTTTGGAACATTAGTGCTTTATCTGAGGTGCAGGTGGCAAAGATTTTCACCCTTTCTGTAGGCTCTGTCTTCACATTCTTGATTGTTTCCTTTGCTGTGAAGAAGCTTTTTAGTTTGATACTATCTCTTGACACTTGATTTTACTTCTAGTGCTTAAGGAGTCTTGTTGAGAAAGTGTTTTCTAAGCCGACATGATGGAGAATTGGGTCTACATTTCCTTATAGTAGGTGCAGAGTCTCTGGTCTAATCAAGGTCCTTGATCCACTTTGAGATGAGTTTTGTACAGGGGAGAGATAGAATTTCAATTTCATTCTGCTACATATGGATTTCCAGTTTTCTCAGCACCATTTGTTGAAGAGGCTATCTTTTCTCCAATATATTTTTATGGCACCTTACTTGGTTCAATATGAGATAACTGTATTTATGGGGTATGTCTCTGTGTCTTCTATTCTGTTCCACTGGTCTTCATGCCTGTTTTGGTGCCAATAGCATGATATTTTGTTACCATAGCTCTGTAGTATAATTTAAGGTCTGGTATTGCAATGCCTCCTGCATCACTTTTCTCACTAAGAATTGCCCAGAAAGGCATCACATATAACCTTGAAAGTAAAGTTACCATGGAGAAAAGAAGTTAAGAAACCATGAATGGAATATTCTTGGAATATTTTCAAAACATATGGGAAAACATGAAAAGACCAAACTTAAGATTTATTGGGCTAGATGAAGGTTCAGAGATACAAACAAAAGAAATGCACAATCTTTTCAATGAAATAATATCAGAAAATTTCCCAAACCTGATGAAGTAAATGGAAAATCAAATACAGGGGCATATAGGACCCCAAATATATAAAATTACAACAGACCCACAACAAGGCACATTATTATGAAAATGCTTAATACAGAATAAGGATAAAATTTTAAAGGCTGCCCAAAAAAAAAAAAAGAGAGAGAGAGAAATAACAGGTCACATTTAGAGGGAAACCAGTCCAGCTCACAGCTGATTTCTCAAATCAGACCCTCAAAGCTAGGAGGACTTGGAATAACATATACCAAGCCCTGAAAGAAAATGGATGCCAATGAAGAATACTATATCCAGCAAAATTAAGCTTCAGGATTGACAATGAAATAAAACCTTTCCGTGATAAACAAAAGTTAAAAGAATTCACAACTAAAAAGTGTACACTCCAAAACATACCTAATAAAATATTTCATGAAGAAGAAATGAAAAATAAAAGTGAAAACAGCAAAGGGAGGAACTACACTAGAAGACTATTTAATCAAAGGAGAAACTAAATCAAAGTAAAAACCAGAAGTAAACCAAAATGACAGGGAATAAAAATTATTTCTCAATAATATCATTGAATGTAAATGGCCTGAACTCATCAGTCAAAAGACATAGATTGGCAGATTAGATTAAAACAACAGTATGCTGTCTCCAATAGACTCACCCTATAGGCAAAGACATCCACAGACTGAAGGTAAAAGGATGAGAAAAAACATATCATTCACATGGATCTTATAAACAAGCAGGGATTTCTAAACTCATATTAGATAAAGTGGACTTCAAGCCAAAGTTAATCAGAAAGGACAAAGAAGGTCACTTCATACTGCTTAAGGAAATATCATCAACAAGACATAATAATTGTAAATATTTATGCCCCAAACAATGGAGCACTTGCATACATCAAACAAATCCTTCTCAATTTTATGAACCAAATAGACCACAACACAATAATACTGGATGACTTTAACATGCCCCTCTTGTCACTCGATAGATTGTCCAAACACAAACTAAATAAAGAAGCTATAGAACTAAGAAAGACAATAACTTAGATTCAACAGACATTATGGAATATTTCATCCATCAATGACTGACTACACTTTTTTCTTAGTAGTACATAGATCTTTCTCTAAAACAGACCATATCCTAGGCCACAAGACAACTCTTAGCAAATACAAAAAAATAGAGGTAATAGCTTGCATTCCATCAGATCATAATAGAATAAAATTAGAAATCAATAATAAAATAAAAATTGAAAGCTACTCTAACACCTGGAGACTAAATAATACACCACTGAATGGTCAATGGATAGTAGAAGAAATCAGGGCTGAAATTTAAAAAAAAAATTAAGAGATAAATAAGAATAGTAACAAAGCACATCAAAATCTCTGGGACACTCTGAAGGTGGTTGATTGCATTGAGCTCATTCATTAAAGAACAGAAAAATCACCAGATAAATAACATAACATTACATCTTCAAAACAGGAAATAATTAAAATCAGAGCTGAAATCAATAAAATTGAAACAAAAACAATTAAAAATAAAAAAATCAACAAAACAAAAAGTTGGTTCTTTGAAAAAATCAATTAAACTGACAAGCCCTTAGCAAAGTTAATGAAGAGAAAGAGAAAAAAACTAAAAGTACTAAAATTCATGATGAAAAAGGAAATATCACCAGTGACACTACTGAAATACAGATGATAGTAAGAAAGAATATTTTAATTTATTTTTATTGTAAACAAATGGGATACATGTTTCTGTTTGTACATGGAGTAACAGGATACCATTTCCATATTCATACATTTATATAGGGTAATGATGTTTGATTCATTCTGTTATTTTTTTCCTTGCCCCCACCCCTCCCACCCCTCTTTTCCCTCTGTACAGTCCTTCCTTCCTCCTCCTTCCTCCATTCTTGCTCCCCTCTAACCCCCCATTATGTGTCATCATCCGCTTATCAGCGAGATCATTCATCCTTTGGTTTTTTGAGATTGGCTTATCTCACTTAGCATGATGTTCTCCAATTTCATCCATTTGCCTGCAAATGCCATAATTTTATTCTTCTTTATAGTGAGTAATATTCCATTGTATATATATACCACAGTTTCTTTATCCATTCATCAGTTGACGGACATCTAGGTTGGTTCCTCAGTCTGGCTATTGTGAATTGAGCAGCTATGAACATTGATGTGGCTGTATCTCTGTAGTGTGCTGATTTTAAGTCCTTTGGGTATAGGCTGAAGAGTGGGATAGCTGGGTCAAATGGTAGGTCCATTCCAAGTTTTCTAAGGAATCTCCACACTGCTTTCCAGAGTGGCTGCACTAATTTGCAGCCCCACCAGCAATGTATGACTGTACCTTTTTCCCCACATCCTCTCCAACACCTATTGTTGCTTGTGTTCTTGATAATCGCCATTCTAATTGGGGTGAGATGGAATCTTAGGGTAGTTTTGATTTGCATTTCTCTTATTACTAAAGATGGGGAACATTTTTTCATATGTTTGTTGATTGCTTGTAGATCTTCTTCTGTGAATAATCTGTTCATATCCTTAGCCCATTTGTTGATTGGGTTATTTGTATTCTTGGTGTAGAGATTTTTTAAGTTCTTTATATATTCTGGAAATTAGTGCTCTATCTGAAGTATGAGTGGCAAAGATTTTCTCCCACTCTGTAGGCTCTCTCTTCGCATTGCTGATAGTTTCCTTTGCTGAGAGAAAGCTATTTAGTTTTAATCTATCCCAGTTGTTGATCCTTGCTTTTATTTCTTGTGCTATGGGAGTCCTGTTAAGGAAATCTGATCTTAAGGCAACATGTTGAAGATTTGGACCTACTTTTTCTTCTATAAGATGCAGGGTCTCTGGTCTGATTTCAAGGTCCTTGATCCACTGTGAGTTGATTTTTGTGCAGGGTGAGAGATAGGGGTTTAGTTGCATTCTGTTGCATATGGATTTCCAGTTTTCCCAGCACCATTTGTTGAAAAGGCTATCTTTTCTCCATTGCATATTTTTGGCCCCATTGTCTAGTATGAGAAAATTGTATTTATTTGGGTTTGTGTCCATGTCCTCTATTCTGTACCATTGATCTACCTGTCTATTTTGGTGCCAGTACCATGCCGTTTTTGTTACTACTGCTTTGTAGTATAGTTGAAGTTCTGGTATTGTGATACCCCCTGCTTTGCTCTTTTACTGAGGATTGCTTTAGCTACTCTGCGTTTCTTATTCTTCCAGATGAATTTCATGATTGCTTGCTCTATTTCTGTAAGGTATGTCATTGGGATTTTAATTGGAATTGCATTGAATCTGTATAGCACTTTTTGTAGCATGGTCATTTTGACAATATTAATTCTGCCTATGCAAGCAAATGGGAGATCTTTCCATTTTCTAAGGTTTTCCTCAATTTCTTTCTTCAATGTTTTGAAGTTTTCATTGTAGAGATCTCACCTCTTTGGTTAGATTGATCCCCAAGTATTTGTGTTTTTTTTTTGAGGCTATTGCAAATGAAGTTGTTTTCCTCATTTCCCTTCCAGCTGTTTTGTCGCTTGCATATAAAAATGCTTTAGGTTTATGCGTGTTGATTTTATAGCCTGCTATTTTGCTGAATTCATTGATGAGGACTAGAAGTTTTCTGGAGGAGGTTTTTGGATCCTCTAAATATAGAATCATGTCATCAGCAAATAGTGACTGCTTAAGTTCCTCATTTCCTATTTGTGTCCCTTTAATTTCTTTAGTCTGCCTAATTGCTCTGGCTAGAGTTTCGAGGACACTGTTGAATAGAAGTGGTGAAAGAGGACATCCCTGTCTTGTTCCCATTTTTAAAGGGAATGGTTTCAGTTTTTCTCCATTAAGAATGAAGTCAGCCATGGGCTTAGCATAAATAGCCTTTACAATGTTCAGATGTGTTCCTACTATCCCTATTTTCTCTAGTGTTTTCAGCATGAAGGGGTGTTGTATTTTGTCAAATGCTTTTTCTGCGTCAATTGAAATAACCATATGATCCTTATCCTTAAGTCTATTGACATGATGGGTTACGTTTATTGATTTACAGAAGTTAAACAATCCTTGCATTCCAGGGATGAACCCCACTTGATCGTGGTGCACAATTTTCATAATATGTTTTTAAGTTTGCCAATATTTTGTTAAGGATCTTTGCATCTATATTCATCAAGGTTATTGGTCTAAAATTTTCTTTTGTTGATGCGTCTTTTCCTGGTTTGGGTATGAGGGTGATATTAGCTTCATAGAATGAGTTTGTTAGGGTACCCTCCTTTTCTATTTCCTGGAATACTTTGAGAAGTATTGGAATGAGTTCTTCTTTGACGGTCTTGTAGAACTCAGCTGAGAATTCGTCTGGTCCTGGGCTTTTCTTGGATGGTAGAATTTTAATGGCTTCTTCTATTTCATTGCTTGATATTGATCTGTTTAAATTGTGTATGTCCTCCTGGTTCAGTTGGGGAGGAGCATATATCTTTAGAAATTTGTCAATGTGTTCAGTAGTTTCTGTTTTGTTGGAATACAGATTTTTGAAGTAGCTTCTCATTATGTTCTGTATCTCAGTGGTGTCTGTCGTGATATTTCCTTTTTCATTATGAATTTTAGTAATTTGAGTTTTCTCTATCCTTCTCTTTGTTAGTGTGGCTAAGGGTTTGTCTATTTTGTTTACTTTCTCAAAGAACCAATTTTTTGTTTTGTCGATTTTTTGAATTGTTTCTTTTGTTTCAATTTCATTGATTTCAGCTCTGATTTTAATTATTTCCTATCTTCTACTACTTTTGCTGCTATTCTGTTCTTCTTTTTCTAGGGTTTTGAGCTGTAATGTTAGTTGTTGAATTTTCACTCTTTTCTGGAATGCGCTCCATGCAATGAATTTTCCTCTTAGTACCACTTTTCATAGTGTCCCAAAGATGGTGATATGTTCTATCATCGCTCTGATTGACCTCTAAGAATTTTTTTATCTCCTCCCTGATGATTTCTGTTATCCATGTTTCATTCAATAGCATATTATTTAGTCTCCAAGTGTTGGAGTAATTTCCTTTTTTTATTTTGTCACTGATTTCTACTCTCAGTCCATTATGATCCGATAGAACACAAGGCAGTATCTCTATTTTTTTGTATTTCCTAAGGGCTTCTTTGCAGCATAACATATGGTCTATTTTCGAGAAGGTTCCATGTGCTGCTGAGAAGAAAGTGAATCCTCTCATTGATGGATGGAATATTCTATTTATGTCTATTAAGTCTAGGTTATTGATTGTGTTATTGAGTTCTATGGTTTCTTTGTTTGGTTTTTGTTTGGAAGATCTATCTAGTGGTGACAGCAGTACCCAGAATTATTGTGTTGTGGTCTCTGTGATTCCTGAAATTGAGAAGGATTTGTTTGATGTACAGGGATGCACCATTGTTTGGGGCATAAATATTTACTATCGTTATGTCTTCCTCATTTATGGTTCCCTTAAGCAATGTGAAATGTCTTTTATCCCTTCTAACTTTGGCTTGAAGTCCACTTTATCTGATATAAGAATGGGACCCCCTGCTTTTTTACTGGGTCCATGTGCGTGGTAGGTTTTTTCCCATCCTTTCACCTTTAGTCTATGGATGTCTTTTTCTATGAGATGAGTCTCTTGCAGGCAGCATATTGTTGGGTCTTTCTTTTTAGTCCAATCTGCAGTCTATGTCTTTTGATTGATGAGTTTAGGCCATTAACGTTCAGGGTTATTATTGAGATATGATTTGTATTCCCAGTCATTTGGCTTATTTTTGGTTTTTAAGTTGGCTTGGTTTCTCCTTTGAGTGGTTTTTCTCTAAGGTAGTTCCTCCCTTTGCTGAACTCCATTGTTGTTTTTCATTTCCTCCTCATGGAATATTTTGTTGAGTACACTCTGTAGCGCAGGCTTTCTATTTGTAAATTCTTTTAATTTTTGTCTATCATAGAAGGATTTTATTTCATCGTCAAATCTGAAGGTTAGTTTTGCTGGGTATAGGATTCTTGGTTGACGACCATGTTCTTTCATAGCTTGAAATATGTTGTTCCATGCCCTTCTAGCTTTTAGAGTCTGGGTTGAGAAGTTGGCTGCTATCCATATTGGTCTCCCCCTGCATGTAATCTGATGCTTTTCTCTCGTGGCCTTCAAAATCCTATCTTTATTTTGAATGTTAGGAATTTTCATTATAACATGCCTTGGTGTGGACCTGTTGTGATTTTGTGCATTTGGTGTTCTGTAAGCCTCTTGTATTTCATTTTCCATTTCATTCTTCAGGTTTGGGAAATTTTCTGATATTATTTCATTGAATAGGTTGTTCATTCCTTTGGTTTGTATCTCTGTGCCTTCCTCAATCCCAATAATTCTTAAATTTCGTCTTTTCATGATGTCCCATAGTTCTTGGAGATTCTGTTCCTGATTTCTTGCCATCTTCTCTGGTTGGGCAACTTTATTTTCAAAATTAAATATTTTGCCTTCATTGTCTGAGGTTCTGTCTTCCAAGTGGTCTAGTCTTTTGGTGATGCTTTCCATTGAGTTTTTTATTTGGTTTTTCGTTTCCTTCATTTCAAGGATTTTCATTTGGTTTTTTTTTTTTTTTTTTTTTTTTGAGACTCTCTCTTTGTTGAAATGATCTTTTGCTTCTTGCAGTTGCTCTTCAGCTTATTGATATTATCATTCATTGCCTGCAATTGCTCTCTTATCTCATCCTCTGCTTTGCATATCAACTTCATCATGTATAATCTGAAGTCCTTTTCTGACATTTCTTCTAACATACTGTCATTGGATTCTACTAATATAGAATCTAGATTTGTTTGGATCATTTTCTTCCCTTGTTTTTTCATGTTGTTCATGTATCTTCCCCTCTAGCAGTGCAGATCTGGGGTATTGCAGATTTCCCCCTATAGGCTTATAGTGGCCCTATAGGTTTCCAAAATCCTTTCTTTAGGGGGAGATCAATATTAGCAGTGCCCAATTCAGACACTATGCAATCCTAGACCAAATAGCCCCTATGAGGACAATAACAAAATTGTCATAATAAACAGAATGAGTTCAAATATTACCTTCAGTAAAACAAACAGATTTGTAACAAGGTCTGCAGTTTCTAATGGAGGACAAAGAGGATGCAGAGGGATGTAGAGTGTGGCTGTTAATGGGATAAGAAAAGAATATACAGAAGTTCTAGATAATAGAAAGGGTGAGAGTGTAATCAAAAGAAATTGGATGTTAGCATGCAAAAAAGGGAGAAAGAGACTCTGAGGGAACAGGTAAACAAAAGGAAAAGAGAGCAAGAAAAGTAAAGGAATAAAAACTTAAATTTTTTCAATAAGGAAAAAAAAGAAAATCTACAATATAACAGTCACATAGTAATGAAACCTCCCAGTCTTCAGTAGCCTGATGCATGAGAGGTACCTGACAATGAGCTTCAAGCCTCCAGCAGGCGTCTCAGGATGGGATTTGCCCCAACTAAAGATCAGAGCTCCGGCTTCCAGGATTATTGAAGATGGATGCTATGGCTTCGAAATGTGTTGGCAAATGGGGAGCTGCAGCTCAGGATGTGGCCATGGTCAGCAGGAGGTCCTGGAGGCGGGATGCGGTTGGTCAAGCAGGGGTCCTGGAGGTTGGGGGTGTTTGATGTGGTTGCGGGATCCTGGAGGCCGGGTGCAATCAGTCGGTCTGGGGTCCCAGTACTAGGGTGCAGTCAATTGGTCTGGGGGTCCTGGTAGCAGGGAGCAGTCAGTTGATGTGAGGGCCCCAGAGGCAGGGAGTAATCGGTTGGGCTGAGGGATCCTGGAGATGGGGCTCAGTCAGTCTTGCCAGGGGTCCTACGGGTCCCTGTCTCAAAATGGCAGCAGCCACGTGTAATCAAACCTGCAAGTACTGTAACAGTGAACTTCCAGGCAACAGCAGGCAGCTGGTGCTCCACTGGCAGTCAGCAATCAGTTTGCTGATTGTTGTCGGATGATCGGGAGGTGAACCTCGTGCATTGGGTGATGGATAGGTGTAAGGCAGGCAATGGACAGGCGAGAGGCAGGCAAATGGCGGATGATAGGTGCTTGACAGTGAGCAATCTGCACTCAAAAAGGCATCTATATGCTGGCAGACTGCTGGTGATCACAGCAGACAAATGGGGTAAACAGCAGGGGATCGATAAGCAGCATAAACTGCCTCAGAAAGTATTTTGAAATGTATACTCCAATAAAATAAAAAATCTCAAAGACATCAGCAAATTTCTATAGAAATGTGACCTACCCAAATTTTATCAGGAGGACATAAAAAATTTAAACAGACCAATTGTAAGCAATGAATTTGAAGATATCATCAAAAGCCTACCTACAAAGGGAAGACCAGACTCTTAGCCAAGTCTGGGTCATTGGTGTTAGTACACAAATCTTCCTCAAAACATTCCATAGAAATAGAAAAGGAGGAAACCCTTCCAAACTTATTTTATGAAGCTAGTATCACCCTCTTTCCAAAACCAGACAAAGACACATGAAGGAAAGAAAACTTCAGGTTAATATCCCTGATGAACATAGATGCAAAAATTTGGGGGCTGGAGTTGTGGCTCAGTGGTAATGTGTTTGCCTAGCATGTGTGAAGCACTGGGTTCAAGTCTCAGTACTACATAAAAAAATAAATAAAATAAAGTTTTAAAATGTTTTAAAATATTCTTAATAAAATAAGGGCACATCACGTACAAAAACACATTAAAAAGATGGTGCACCATGATCAAGTGGATTTCATTCCTGGGATGTAAGGTTGATTCAACATATGTAAATCAATAAATATAATTCTCCACATCAATAGACTGAAAGACAAGAATCACACGATTATTTCAATAGATGGAGGAAAATATTTAACAAACTACAGCACCCCTTCATGTTCAAAACACTAGAAAAACTAAGAATAGTAGGAATATACCTCAGCATTGTTAAAGGTATACACATTAAACTCAAGGCCAACATCATTCTAAATAGAAAAAAATTGGAATAAAAGGATTCCCTCTAAAAACTGGAACAAGACAAGGATGCCCTCTTTCATCACTTCTATTTAACACTGTCCTTGAAACTCTAGCCAGAGCAATTAATCAAAAAAAAAAAAAAAAAAAAAAAAAAAGAAGAAGAAGAAGAAATTAAAGAGCTATGAATAGAAAAAGAAAAGTTCAAACTAACCCTATTTGCCAATGACATGATTCTATATTTAGAAGACCCAAAAACTCCACCAGAAAATTTCTAGAACTCATAAATGAATTCAGAAAAGTAACAGGATATAAAATCAACACCCATAAGTCAATCATGTTCCTATACAGCAATGATGAATCAGCTGAAACAGAGATTAGGAAAAGTATCCCATTCACAATAGCCTCAAAAAGAAAAAAGAAAAAAAAAAACTTTTAAATCAATCTAACAAAACAGGTGAAACACCTTTACAATGAAAACTACAAGAATACTAAAGGACCCTGCACAAAACTCAACTCACAATGGATCAAGGACCTTGAGATCAGACCAGAGACCCTGCATCTTATAGAAGAAAAAGTAGGTCCAAATCTTCACCTTGTTGGCTTAGGATCAGACTTCCTTAACAGGACTCCCATAGCCCAAGAAATAAAAGCAAGAATTAATAACTGGGATAGATTCAAACTAAATAGCTTTCTCTCAGCAAAGGAAACTATCAGCAATGTGAAGAGAGAGCCTACAGAGTGGGAGAATATCTTTGCCACTCATACTTCAGATAGAGCGCTAATTTCCACAATATATAAAGAACTCAAAAAATTCTACACCAAGAATACAAATAACCCAATCAACAAATGGGCTAAGGAAATGAACAGACACTTCACAGAAGAAGATGTACAAGCAATCAACAGATATATGAAAAAATGTTCAACATCTCTAGTAATAAGAGAAATGCAATTCAAAACTACCCTAAGATTCCATCTCACCCCAATTAGAATGGTGATTATCAAGAACACAAGCAACAATAGGTGTTGGCGAGGATGGGGGAAAAAAGTACACTCATACCTTGCTGGTGGGACAGCAAATTAGTGCAGCCACTCTGGAAAGCAGTGTGGAGATTCCTTAGAAAACTTGGAATGGACCTACCATTTGACCCAGCTATCCCACTCCTCGGCCTATACCCAAAGGACTTAAAATCAGCACACTACAGAGATACAGCCACATCAATGTTCACAGCGGCTCAATTCACAATAGCCAGACTATGGAACCAACCTAGATGCCCTTCAATTGATGAATGGATAAAGAAACTGTGGTATATATATATACAATGGAATATTACTCAGCTATAAAGAATAATAAAATTATGGCATTTGCAGGTAAATGGATGAAATTGTAGAATATCATGTTAAGTAAGATAAGCCAATCTGAAAAATCCAAAAGAGGAATGATCTCACTGATAAGTGGATGATGACTCTTAATGGGGGGTGGGAGTGGGACAAGAATGGAGGAAGGAGGGACTGTATAGAGGGAAAAGAGAGGTGGGAGGGGTGGGGGGGAAGGAAAAAAATAATGGAATGAATAAAAATAAAAATACAAAAAAAAAAAAATACTAAAGGAAGAAATTGATGAGCTTAGAAGATGAAAAGATCTCTCATGTTCTTGGATAGCCAGAATTAATATTATCAAAATGGCCACACTACAAAAGTGCTGAACAGATTAAATGCAATTTCTATTATAATTCTAATGATGTTCTTCATAGAAATAGTAAGGGCAGTCATGAAATTAATTTGTAAAAATAAGAGACCCAGAATAGCCAAAGCAATCCTTAGCAAGAAAAGTAAAGCAGGAGACATTGCAAAACCAGACCTTAAATTATACTAAAGAGCTATGGTAACAAAAAGAGCATGGGACTGGCACCAAAACAAACATGAATGGTACAGAATAGAAAACACAGAGATGAACCCATATAAATACAGTTATCTCCTACTAGACAAAATCATCATAAACATACATTGGAGAAAAGATAGCCTCTTCAACAAATGGTGCTGGGCAAACTGGAAATCCATATGTGGCAGATTGAAATTAAACCCCTATCTCTCGCTGTGCACAAAACTCAACTTAAAGTGGATCAAAGTGGGCTGGGGTTGTAGCTCAATGGTAGAGCACTTGCCTACCACTTGTGTTCACATACAACTAAAAAAAAAATTTTTTTTAAGTGGATCAAGGACCTAGGCACTAGATCAGAGACCCTGCACATACTAGAAGGAAATGCAGGCCCAACTCTCCATCATTAATGAGATGAGTTACAGCAATGCTTAGAAGAAAAGGTACAACTTCAACTGCCTATGTTAAAAAAGAAGAAAAATCTAAAATCAATAACATGCATATCTCAGAAATTAGAAAAAGGAGAACAAAATTAAACCTAAAGTAAGTAGAAGGGAAGGAAAAGATAAAACAACTAAAACACAATATAAAAAGAAAACACAAATGCAGGGAATTCAAGAATTGGTTTTCTGGAAAATTTAGTAAAATCAAGAAAACTTGCAGAGCATGGTGACACACACCTGGCAACTTGGAAAACTGGGGCATGAGGATCACAAGTTCAAAGCCATCTCCAGCAACTCAGCAAGACCTTGTCTCAAAAATTTAAAAAGGGCTGGGGTTGTAGCTCAGTGGTTGAGTGCCTCTGGGTTCAATTCCCTGTACAGGAAAAGAAAAGGAAAGGAAGGGGAGAGAAAAGAACTCACTACATGATCAACATGCTAAAAATAAGGAAACGTTAGAAACCACTTCACGTCAATAACTTCAATAACCTAGCTGAAATAAATTCCCAAGAGATAAATTCCAAAAATCGACATAAGAAAAAAAATAAGAATCAGAATATTTTTTTATCTACTGGGGAAATCAAATTCCTACTTTAACACCACTTGTTAGCTACTATTTACGTATGGAGTCCAATATCTATAAGACACATACACATGTTTGTACACACACACACACACACACACACACACACGCATATGTGCTTACCCAGCCTTCTCTGAGGTTGTCCTTGGACCCTCTGGCCCACAGGCAAATCCCTCCACACTTCCTTGTTGTGCTCCCTGGTCTTTTCGCACACTTGTGTGGTCTCTCTCAAAAGAAGTTATCTGTACTTAAGGGCAGGGGCTTCTGCTTAGATCTTTCTCTGTGCCCCAGAGGAGGTTCCCACATCATAGACCTTTAACAAATCCACAGTGGTTACATGGAAAAGCAGAGAACTCTGCCTTAATAATCAGCCACGCAGAATCCAAGGGGCACATTACTTCATGCTCAGCAAATTTTCTTCTGAGACTTATTCTGAAAGACAAAAAGGAATAATTGTCATCTTAATCTTTGATTCACTGAAAAGTTTGTGTATCAGATGCCTTCTACTTCAGCTACAGGACTTATCAAGTAAGGGTGGAAGTTTCATCAATTAAAACCCTGTTCATGGGCTATGATGATTTGAAAGCACAAGAACATTGTTATCTTCTTGTAGGATTCTGGAGTGCTACTGTTTATCAGTGACAGAGAACCTCAGTGGGAGAATTCTGAGTCGTGGATGATGGTTAGTTCAAAAAAGAAATGTACCCCTGCCCCCTGATTCCATTCATTATCATAATAATTAAATTTCAGCATGGGTTTTGAATGTCCTCTCCAAAACTCATGTTGAAATTTAATTTCCACTTTAATGGTATTAAGGGTTGTGATGTTTAAGAACTAATCAGACCATGAAGTTTCCACCCTTAAGAATGGTCTAATACTGTCATTGCAGCAGTTAGTTATCCTGGGAGTAACTTTGTTACAAAACCTTGCTTTCTCTCTATTTCCTTCTCTTGTCCTCTCCTCTCCCCTCCCCTCCCTTCCCCTCTTTCCTCTGTCTCTCCATATGATGCCTTTCACTTTGTAGCAAGAAACCCTCCAGATGCTGGAGTCATGCTCTTAGACTTCCCAGCCTCTAGAACTTTAAGAAATATAGTCTGTGACAATCTGTTATAGAAAATGGACTAAGACCATTCCAATCAACCTCTTTATCTCCAGCATTACCCTTGACCATCTTTGATAGTCAGTGTTACAGTTTGGATCTGGAGCATCCCCCAAAGGCCCAGGGGTTAAAGGTTAACCCAGCTTGAAGTACCACTGGGAGGTGTGGAACCTTTGGGAGGTAGGACCTAGTAGAAGGAAGTTAGGTCATTGAGAGGGTCCCTTGAAGGGCATATAGGGACCCTGGCCCCTTCATGTCTCTTCTCGTTGCTTTCCTGACACCACAAGGTTAGCATCTTCCTCCATCACGTGCTCCCACTATAATGTGTTGGGCTGCTACAGGCCCAAAGCAATGGGCCAAGCAACCAGGGACTCAAATCTCTGAAATCTTGAGCTGAAATAATCCTTTTCTCCTTTTAGTTTTATTATCTCAGGTATTTTGTCACAATGATGAACAGCTCACTAACACTATCAGAGCTGAGAGAATTTCCAGAGTTTCTATCTGACTTCTCTAAAAGAAAAGGAAGAACTCTGGGTTCCAGAGGATTAGAAACCAAGGAGCATAGTCTTCACAGAACTAGAATCAGAGAAAGGGAAAGGATGGTGAATCCAGGAGGAACCAGGAGAGGCTGTGCCATTGGGGTTCTGACTCTGCATGACAAAACCTCATCAGGGGCTCAGCATGGACCAAGGAGTTGGACTATGGTAATTAGAGGAGGATGCGCATTACTGGGAATTATGGCAAAAGACACTTTCTTTCAGGTGTCTTTGCAGAAAGGATACATTGAGATTTTCTAAGGTAAACCAAGTCAGATTGCTTGAATTTGCCATTGCTTTCTCTGTCACTGCTGAGCATGAAGAAAGTTGCTTATAGGTTTCAATTATAGTACCAGTATTACTTCAATTAGCATTTCATGTGCTGCTTCATGTCTCTCTTCTCTCAAGAGAACTCTCTTGAAAGCTTGTTTGTTTGAGGAGGAGAGCAGAAAATGTGGGGACTGTCATGCTGAGACCTTTATCCTGAGACAGACCCCAGGAGATTCCCAGAGGCAGGGAAGTCTTAAAGTTTGCATATCACATCTACAGGAGACATGGAGATCACTAGGTAAGACTTGCCTGGTTGTGTCATTGTTAGAATGACCTCGGGAGAAAAGCAGTTTCACTGAAAAAACTGAGGCGAGACCCCTCTAGCACACACTGGGAAAAAATGGAAGTTCAAATGAAATAGTGCTGGTATGAATTTATTTTTAGGATTTCTTGTTTAAAAAATAATATTCTCCATT
Organism: Sciurus vulgaris; assembly: GCF_902686455.1. NCBI lineage: Eukaryota > Metazoa > Chordata > Mammalia > Rodentia > Sciuridae > Sciurus > Sciurus vulgaris. Next base: position 68,016,156 of record NC_136476.1, read on the forward strand.
AGACCACAGAGAGAAAAATGAAATATCTGTCCCTCTGGAGTTAAACATGGAGTGAGATCCTGAAATCCGTGTCTGACAGCCCCCAAGATGTCATCAAACTGATGTGCTTCCAGCCAGTTGGGATGCTCCCAGAGACTGATAACCAAGACTCATTTGAGAGCAGTGAGATGTTCTTCCAGGCAGCTTTCTTGGACAAGGTTTTTAAGCTTCTTGTTTCCATGAGTACCAAATTGTTTGTTTCAAACAGATTTCACATGTTCTTAAATTTTCTGGACTTCATGTCTTAGAAAGTTAGCTTAGCCCATGTCTGAGCAAAATAATGTGATATGGCAGGATATTGGGGCATGAAGCTCATTCCAGTCATACATGGAACCAGGCAAGTGCAGAGACACTGAGTAGTCACTGCGCAGGGGTGTGGTGGGGGGATCTTAAGGCGAGCATTAAAATTTTCCTCTAGACCAAGTGAAACAAATTAAGATTTTAAAATTTCAGTAATATAGGTTTTGTCATCCTCAGTTAAGGGATCAACCTCCTCTACTCTTTTGGGTTTCAATAGTTAAAACTTACTATCTTTGGGATTTAATATTAATTTATTCTACTGTACTGGTTCCCAGCCCTTGCTGTATACTGGAATCTCCTGAGAAGTTTAAAAACTACTAATGCCTAATCCCAAACCCAGAAATTTTGGTTTATTTGATTTTTCAATGCAGGCTGAATATCAATTTATTGTAAAGATCTTTCTGCAGATTCTGCTAGGCAGCAAAGTTTGAGAGTAAGCGCTCTCATGCTCTGCTGCTACTCAGTGTTGTTGAGAACCTGGAAGCTTGCTTAGAAATACAAATTCCCAGACAACGTCCAAAACCACAGATTCGTAATCTCCATCTTAATAAGATCCCCATGTGATTCATAAGGCACATTAAGTTTGAGACCCATTGGCCTACTTTTCTGTGTCCTCCTTCCATTCTAACTCTCCTTCCATTCAGCAGAACTATAGTTCTTTCATTGTTGTTACTGGGGATTGAACCCAGGAGTGCTTTACTACTGAGCTATGTCCCCCAGAACTTTCTATATTTGTTTTGAGATAGGGCCTCACTGTGCTGCTGAAGGTCATGCTAATTTGCTGAGGCTGGTTTCAACTTTGCAATCCTTCTGCCTCAACTTCCCAAGTTGTTGGGATTATAGGCATGTGAGACTATGCCCTGCTAGAACAGTTCTTAACTGGTTATACATTAGAATCACCTGGAGAAGCTGGGCATAGGAGCGCATGACTGTAATCCCAGCAACGCAGGAAGCTGAGGCAGGAGGATTACAAGTTCAAGGCTAGCTTCAGAATTTAGTGAGACCCTGTCTCAAAATTTAAAAAAATATAAAGGACTGGGGATGTAGCTTGTGGTAAAGTGCCCCAGGATTCAATCCCCAGTACCAAAAAATAAAATTAAAAAAAAAAAAAATCACTTGGAGAAAGACTTCAAAAATATTGATGCCTGGGTTCCCTCTCCAGAGATTCTGAAGTTTTATCTCTTCTTTCTTGGTCTGTTGGAGTAAGAATTAGAAGAGACACTTAAATTAGCTTATTTATATCACTCTCACAGATGCAGAACAGCTTGAATACTCTCCTTCCAATCTCTTCTAAAACAATGGTTTCAAAAGTCTTTAAACTTATTCCAGTCAATCATGGAATGATAAGAAGTTGAGAAGTCATCTGATCTCATTTATCCTTCTCCCTCAACTCATACATAAAGTCTTTAAGGAAAATAAGAACATATTTTAAGGATCTCCTAAGATATATTGCCCAGAATTTCTAGAAACTTGTCTCAATATCTCTTGACCCTCTCTGTCACAGTATTACTACGTAATAAATTAAACTGAATTACTTGTGCTATCATTTCCTTTTATCTCTTGAGAGGCAGTGCAATATAGGGATCAAAATGCATGACTTGTGGCCTTGTACATGCAAGGACCTGAGTTTGACTTCCACCATGACCAAAAACAAAAACAAAAACAAAAAACAAAAAACAAAAAAAAAAAAAAGGAAGAAAAAGAAAAGGACACATGGACACATGACTTCTAAAGTCAGATTTTCTGTCTGTCTCTGGGAAAGTTATTTAACCTCTGTCTCAGTCTCCTCATCTGTAAAAATGGAAACAATAATAGTACTTATAGAATTTTTTAAAGAACTTAATGAAACCATATATAAAAAATATTTAGAACAGAATCTGGAACTCAGTAAATGATACATATATGCTGCCATTATAATTGTTTCTTATTTTATTTTGAATAGGGATGGCTAGTTGAATAATAGTAGCTGGATATCTAGTCTATTTTACATGAAATTTTTGAATAAATAAATATTTCTGAACTGAAAAAAAAAAAAAAAGAAGAGACAGAAGAATTTGACTTGAAAGTATGCAATGCAAAACCCCAAATCTATAAATGTATCTTATATTATTAAAAAGAAGTATGCAGAAAAATTGTACATGGAATTTGGGTAAGGCAAATGATATTTCTAATACCTACAGAATGGGAAACGAACTTGCAATTTAAAAAAACAATCTCCTGACAATACCTGCGTATCTGATTTTTGTTAATGAAGAACACACTTAGATTTAATATTGACTTGTTCATGGAATCATTATTGGATTAAATAAGAAAATGCTTAAATCCTTAAGTCAGTTCCTGGCATATAGTAAAATTCAAAAAATGTTATTAAGAATGGTATTAGGTTCACAGCAAAATTGAGAGGAAGGTGGAAAGATTTCTCATATACTCCAGGCCCCACAGATGCACTGCCCCTGAATTATCAGAATCCCCACCTGAATGGTCCATTTGTTGCAACTGATGAATCTACACTGGCACATGGTAATCACCCAAAGTCTACAGTCAACATTACAGTTCACTCTCAGTGTACATTCTATGGGTTTAGACAAATGCATTCACCTTTGTAATATTATTGAATAAAAATTACAGGAGGCCATTGTTTTGGGTTAAACTCCCACACTAGGCTCCAACAGACTAAGCTAAAAAATCAAAATGGAGTCACTCATGCTAAAGTTCCATGTTAACAAGCTAAGACTGAGTTACTTATCTAACCTTCTAAGAAACCAGGATTAGAGAGATAACTGCCAAATTTCCCCAACAGGTCAGTTACAATTTGCAATGATAATGAGGTTCCCTCTGCCTAATCCCTAGACAATAAAAGGTAACCTGAAGTAACCTGATGTTAACCAATCAGTTATTCTTCTATTGTTCTCTCTCTATTCCCATCTTACAGGGAAAGTAGCTGAAATGACCAACCTGCTTTTGTTTTTTATTTGTTTTCTTCATCCCTTTTCTGTCTACAAAACCAACCTCCTCTGCTCAACTTACTAGAACAATTATTCTATTTTTTGGAACGAAGTGATGCCTATTCTAGAACCAAAAATAAAGCCACTTAGGATCATTAAACTAAATTGCTGTAATTTTGTCCTTGGACAGTATTCATACAATGTCTTTTTACTGCATCCCAATCCTCTGTGTTTTGCTATTATTTTTACTAAGACAATGTGATTTGTGCTGCCTTGACAGAGACAGATGCCTGCTCACCTCAGGGGTGATAGGCAGTCGTAGGAACTTTATGTTTATTATAAAAGAGCTTATGGATGGGAACATTGTCAGGCAAAGTCACAAACTATAAATAATTGACCTGATGATAATTCCTTAGAGCAGACTGGATGAGTAAATCAGGGAGATCCAGCTCTCAATCACCAGCATTTAAAGGACCAGTGGTAAAATTTTTCCCAAAAATATCCATTCATAAATCATTTGGTCTTATTTAATGAAGTTTTATGATGTAAAGACACTGGTTTAAACTCATTTAATCCCTAATCATTATTAATTTCACTTTGCTAATGAGAAAAGGTGGCAAAGCAGCTACTTAAATCTGTGTCTCTATCCAAAGCACTCTATACATCCCTCTTCCAAAATAACTACCACCAAACTTTGCTCATTATCAAAAATAAACAAAGAGCTAGAAGTGGTTGTGCATGCCTGTAATCCCAGCAACTTGGGAAGCTGAGGCAGGAGGATCACAAGTTTGAGGGTAGCCATGGTAACTTACTGAGACACTGTCTCAAAATTTAAAAAATTTAAAAGGGGGTCCCTAAGGATGTAGCTCAGTGGTAAAGCACCCCTGGGTTCAATCTTAGGTACCATAAATAAGTAAATAAACAAATAAATAGCAGGTATGTCTTTTGTAAGGTGATATTCATACCCATTAAAATGAGACTTCAACCACCTGAAATAAGCTAAGATTACATAATGTAAAGTTCTTTCCCTTAAGAGGCAAGATCCAAACAAGGAGGTGAAGAGATATTTGGGGTTCAGCAACAGCTCGAGACCTCTCAGTTCACACAGCCTGATTTACCTCTTCACTTAGGAAGCGATACTTTCAATGGTGCATTGGTGTGCTCCACAGAGTGAATGATAATTTCATCCCCACTGGAGGGCCATTTAGAGCCTGAGCCCCTGTCCTACCCACTGAATTCACACTTGAGCCTTTCTCAGCACCCCACCGCAGCCTGCTTCTCTGGGGATTGGGACTCAGCAGACTCTGGCCCACAGTCTCCTCTGTGAAGAGCAGGCAGGGCAGGCGCTCTGGGCCTCATCTTCTCTGATTCCCACTGTCCCTATTTCACCCCTACTTCCTCCCATATCTCTGCAAGACTCCTAGAGTTATGACTTCTGAGACATTGGGACACTGTTTAGTAGCATTTCTTGGTTCTATTTTTACTGCATGCTCTCTGACATCCTGAAGCACCTCCTTGTGTATATGACCCTGTGTTCACATCTGCTTAGGTTATCTCTGACCTTGACCATCATGGGATGGTCTTCTCCTCCCTCATTCCTTGCCTGCTGCCCTCTCTGTATTTTCAGCATCTGGAGATGGAGGCCTCATTGCACTTTTTGTCCCAGCAGGTGTTCTCAAATGACTGGGGCTGACAATTTAGTGGGGTCAGAACCACAAGATGACATCAGAGAGTCTGGTAAACCTGCCCATAATTGTCTAGAGCACTCAAGGAAATGAAATCCCAGCAGGTCTCTGATTTTCCTCCTTAATTAGCTTCCTCTATTCCCTTAGGCATTTGTTCCCTTAGCAGAGCCCTACTCCATAAACTTTCCTTTGTCCTGGCTTACAGGTGTTAAGCAAATACCTGGGAGTAATTGTCCATAGCTTCAGAGAGCTTTGGCCACCACAACCTGGGGCCCAGAGCTCCTGCGAATGCTAACTGGAGTGCTTGTATCACACTTCTGTCTGCAGGACAGGATTTCAGCAGTTCTGCTGTCAGAGTGCTCAGGGAACTTTGACAAATGTGCGTGTATTCCTAGCAAGTCTCTGAGGGTCAGCAGTTGTTATTTTACACCTGTTAAAGGACTTCTTGTTCCCTGACCTCAAGGTGTTTGGAAATGGAGTGGTCAAAGGACAAGACACATAAACTGATAGCTAAAATATGTATCCCACTTTTGAAGTTCAGATTAAGACTTCAGTTCCTGATCAAATGGAGCCAATGTTAATTTCAGAGGTAAATGTTATAAACATCACCATTGGATTAATGTTAAGTCCCACATAATTGGAAAATAACACCAAAATCTGATGATCCATGGGGTCTACTCGCATCCCAATGGCATTTCTCTCCCCTGAACCCTAATGTCTCCATGGCTTTGCTAGGCTTTCTCACTGTTAATGTTTTTAAAGAAAAGGGGGAAAGTTAAGGGTCAAGACAACTGGGGAGAGAAGAGGAATCTTTTTACTTCTCTATTAGGAAACCTGAATTTTTATTTCTATGCCTTACACGTCTGTGTAAAACACTGCTAGCCAAATTTCTCCTGGATAATGTAATTCAGAGTGCTACCACAGAGATATTTATTTTTGTTTTTCCCATGTTGAATGAGACCAGGAATTCATTCATTCAACTATTTGTTCATTCATTCAATATGTACCAGGGTTAAGATGAACATACACTTTATTATCCAAACAGGGACAATTCAGAGAGTAAAGGAGTGCTCTATTAATTCTACCAAGACAAAACAAAACAAAAACTTATACTAGGACTATTGTGAACAAAGGTTTGATCACCTTAATCCTATGCACCTTCTGTCTATCAGAAACCACACTGCCTTGGGTACAAACAGAATATGCCTGCAGTGGTGGGAGAAAAACTCCTCTTTCCTAGGTCCAAAATCAGTACTAATGCTCATCTGCTCTCAAAATACCAAAAGGTTGAAGCTAAGCTTTGTGGAACATATCTATAATCCCAGGGACTCAGGAGGTTGAGGCAGGAGGATCTCAAGTCGAGGCCAGCCTCATAACTTAATGAGATCCTGTCTCAAAATAAAAAGGGTTGGGGATGTAGCCTAATGATAGGGCACCTCTGGGTTCACTCCCCAGAACAGAGAAGGAGTAGCTTAATGAACAAGCCCGTTTTTTCTTTCATGCTTGCGTCATTTAACCGCTGATTTTCCTGGCTTGATACAATTCTCTACCTAAATAGGATCCAGTTTCCTCTCTGCATTTGTTTGAAAACAAGTTGGATTCCGAGGAGTGATTCTACATTTAGTGGCATTGAAATGAATAGATCACCAAGAGCTAATCTTACCAAAAAAAAAAAAAAAAAATTGGCCTCCCCCCAGAATGAGGAAACCACTCTCTCACCATTCAAGGGAATATAAAACAGGGTAGTGAAGATCTAATTTAAACAGGCAAGATAAAGTACCCCCCCCAAAATTATATATATGTATTTTAATCAAATAAAATGTAGAAAAAACTTTCACTTTGTTTTATTAGGAAATATGCACATACTTCTGAAATATTTCTCCCTAATAAATACTTTGAATCATGTATGTGACTGGAGAAAACCTTTCTTCCAGGATGTCAGACTGAAGCGCGTGTGATGACTTTTCACAGGGAGAGCTGAAACAGGGAGAAATGGCACAGTTCTTGGGGTCCCCTGGGACTAAACTCCTTCCAGTTCCAGTCCACCCTCTGAGATCACCCCATTTCACTTAGCTTTTCCATGTGCTCGTGTCTAAACAAACAATTGCTGCAGCTTCCACCCACCCATGTTCTCATCCCTTTTAAATATCAGATGTAGATGTCCCCATGGCCGGCAAGGAAGCCAAAGAATGACTGAAATTTCTCTTTAGCTCTGGGAAGCAGTCCACATAAGAAGGAAGAGGGAGGGAGCTTTCCTAAGTGTCCCCATGGTGAAGTCACTTTTGGATCCGTTCTGATTATGTAAATGGCCAGGGTGACTGGATCTCATCATCTCAGAAACAGTTTGGGACAGTGACTAAAGTTCTGAACTTTGTGACCTTGGGCAATGCTATGAGCTGCATGGTCCCCCCAAACTCAAAGTTCCTATGTTGAAGTCCTAATCCCCTCGTGATCATTTTGGGATACAGAGGTCTTTAAATAGTCAATTAAGTTTAAAATGAAGTCTATAGGGTGGATCCTAATCCACTTTTAAGAAGAGGAGATTGGTACACAGACAAGCATGCCCACAGAGAAAAGGCACAGTGAGAGAGTGACCAAGAAGAGAGGTCTCAGGAAAAACCAACTCTTCATAAACAAAACAGAAGTCCTCATAGTGCTGTTGGGGAATTATGTGAAATATCAAGTAAACAGCAGTTGGCACAGTAAACGGCAAAACTCAGAATAGACTGGGTGTGTTATTATCAACCTTTTCAAATCCATCACCCTCGAGTATCTTGTCATGCTCTCTTCTGCAAAATTTCACCAGCCACAATTTTCTCATGTTTACTCTCTTGTAATTCATATTATAAAAACAATAGACATGTTGGATTTTTAAAAATAATAAACATCATAGGCTTCTTTCAAGCTTTGAGATACTCAGTGTGGAGGCCAAATGCTTTTGTGCTCTTCAGTTGAGTTGTATTTTTTTTTTTTTTTTTTGGTATTAGAGGTTGAAACCAGGGGCACTTAACCACTGAACCACATCCCCTTTTTATTTTTTATTTTGAGACAGGGCCTCACTAAGTTGCTGAGGCTGGCTTTGCAATCCTGAGTTGTTGGGATTACAGGTGTGCACCACTGCATCCAGCCCAAATGCTCTTCAGTTGAACCTCTCTGTCTGTGTTAGACAACTTTCTGACAGTATGACAGAGTACCTGAGAAAATAAGCTTAATAAAAAGAAAAGCATTATTTCAGCTCGCAGTTTTGGATGTTGCCATCCATGATTGTTGAACTCTGTTGTTTTCAGCTTGTGGTGAAGCAGCACATCATGGCAGAAGTGTGGGACAGAACAAAACTGATCACTTCATAGGACAGGGAGGAAAGAGAAAGAGGAATTGTCTAGGGTTTCACAGTTCCCTTTGGAGCACATCCCTAATTACCTCCTATGGGGCCCCTCCTCTCAAAGATTCTACCCCTTTCCCACAGCACCATGGACTTGGGACCACCCCTTCAACACTCGGACCTCTGGGGGACATTCACCATCCTAGCTACAGCCCTGCCCTGACATTTCCCCAGTTTCCTCCGTTATGACCCACTCTTCCTATTATCCCATTCTCCCAAGATCTTTTTCTAAAGCACAGAACTCATCTTTGCAATCCTTCTATAGCCTGTTCTGATCTGTGAGCCAGGCCTTGCAATGTGGCCCACGGTGCATTTGCCCTTCATGATCTCACCTCCCGCCACCAGGCCCAGCACAGGGCCTACCAACAGCAGGTGCTCAGTAAATATTGGTTTGCAGGAAAGAAAACCTGGAATATGTGCTGGCTCGCAGGCTTGATTCTCCTCCATCAGCGTTAGCCTGTTGTTCCAGTTTCCTGGGACTGCTATAGCAAATGACCACAAAGTTGACAATTTAAACGACAGAAATTTATTCTCTCTTGATCTGGAGCCCAGAAATCTGAAACCAAGGTATTGGCAGGGCTGCACTCCCTTTGAGAGAAAATTCTAGAGAAGAATCCTTCCTTGCCTGTCCGAGAGTCTGGTTGCCCCAGGTGTTCCTTGGCTGGTGGCTACCTCACTCTCTCCTCTGCCTCCATCTTCATCTGGCCTCCTTCCCTGTGTGTCTTCAGTGCCAATGACTCAAATGTTCCCTTCTTTTCTTATAATAAGAGAACCAGCCATTGGCCTTCGGACCCACCCTATGGCCAGGATGACCTCATCTGGAGATCCCAGTTTCTGAATAATATTAGTCACAGGTACTCAGGGTTACTTGGCCATAGTCTGTTTGCTGTTTGTTTGGAGTACTGGGGATTGAATCCAGAGGTGCTCTACCACTGAACTACATCCACAGCCCTTTTTATTTTTTTATTTTGAGACATCATCTTGCTAAGTTGGCCAAGCTGGCCTACGATTCTCCTGTCTCAGCTTCCAGAGTTGCTGGACTCCTAAGAGTGCACCCCTACTTGTTGTTTTTAATTACACTGAATTCTTACTTACACTTGCACTCTGCTTCTCTCTTGTAACATGAAATCACAATTATTCCCATTGCATTAATTTAAATAGTGTCTTAATGTGTAGTAAATTTAGGTTTTATATTTTCCCCAAAATTATACCTGCACATAACTCAAAATTTAGAAGGCTCGGTAGAAAAAGGAAAACAAGTCACAAAACCAAAACCCTAAACAGCAATCCTGTGCATCACAGCTCCCTCCTATTTCCTGCTACCCAATGACAACCACCTTTTTTTGTTAATACTTGTTTTAGTTGTGGATGGACACAATGCCTTCATTTTATTTATTTTTACATGGTGCTGAGGATCGAACCTAAGGCCTCACAAATGCTGGGCAAGCGCTCTACCACTGAGCCACAACTCCAGCCCTGACAATCACTTTTGATTCTTTCAGCTGAGTCTCCATTTATTTATCATATCTCAGTAGCATGTTTATAGTCATATTTCTTGCTTTGTCTGGTTTAGACATAATGGATTGGCTGACTGACTCCTCTGCCTAGACAGCTTGTCCAGTTCTCCCCTCTGCCTACCATCACTGTCCTTACATACTCGTTCACACATATATCCATACCCCCACTTTCACATGCATGGCTACACATTTACACATCTACAAACACATATCTTAACATATATCATATACATACTCTCTCCTACACACATTCATGCACACATACACATCGATTCATGCACACATATGTATTCTATTATTCTCTTATTCTCTCAACATATTTATTTTAATACATTTAAAAATATTAATTTTGTGTGCTGACGTTATAGCCCATCCTATAGGGCGCTTGCTTTGCAGGGAGAAAGACCAGGGTTCAAATCCCCAGCATGGCAGGATGGGGGAAAAAAAAAAAAAAAGACTAAAATATTAATTTTGTTTAAGTCAATAGTATTTACATAATCCCTAATTGAGCCAGGAAGTTTGCTGTAATTACTTTTTGTTTTTACACAACGTTTGCTTTCCTCAGTATTAATAATTGCATTTTTACTTGCTTTGTTTTCTACATATGTATCCCTAATGCATCTCAGGTTCTTCCCCATGCTGTAAATCTCTTTTAATATTCTTTCATCTTATCAATTGCTCCTTTTGGAGCAATCTCCTGGAGCCTGCTGACCTGTCCTCTCTGGTTCGCTTGTTTCCTATGCCTGCTAAGCAGCTGCTGTCCTGGGACCACCCTGGGCCCTCACGCTGAGGATGCCCTCCACTTCCGTCTTGCTCAGGGATCTCCCGTTTCTCAGGTCACATGTCTTCCTTCTTTGTTTACTCTCTTGCTGTGGAGTATCTCCTCCAGCAACTTCCGGTCTTTCTTTGGAGAAAGGAAATTTGGATGGTAAATTCCTACAAGACACCTGGATGTCTGAAAGTATCTTCAGTCTATTTCATACTTAATTCATATTCTGATTGGGAATCAAATTCTAGATTAAAAATACTTTTGATTCACTATTTGTAAAAAATCACTTCACTGATTTTTAGCCTCATCTGTTGCTATTGAAAAATTCAGAATCGTTCTCTGCCAACATCTCTCCCCAGTCCCTACCTCTACCTCCAAGCTTATAGGATTTTCTCTTTCTCCCCAGAGTTTTGTAAAGTTCATGATGTATCAGCCAGGTATCTGACAGGAAAGCAATCATACCCTCAGATAGGATTCCTGAAGACATTTTAATGAAGGAACTACTTACATAGCCCACAAATGGAGAATTCGGGAATCTGGAGGCACTTAGAAACTAATGAGTACAAGAAGCTAATCTCCAGCTTTGACCTGAAGGGGCAAGGGAAGGATATACCTGTATCAGATTCTGCTAGTAAGCTGCAGCTCTGGATCAAGGTTGCCCAACAAGGCCTGCAGCAGGAGCAGGAGGAGTCACTGCCAGGACTGCGTGTGACTTTGTCATAGCCTGGGTCATCTGGTTGTGGTGAGAGCTAAACCACGTTTGTGTTCTCACTCACTTGCCTGGGCTTCCCCAGTGGGTAACTAGTGCTTGTTGGCTGTGTACTGGTCTATAGCTTATCAGGTGCCCTTTCCTGTTATCTCACAAAGTGAGTGCCTTCTATTTACACGGAAGAGGGTATGTGCTAGATATGGATGTGGGAAGGAGATTAATCAGTTGAAGAATCAGTTGCTGGAACTTAGCTGCTGGGAGGAGGATGGTCCTGTTACCTAGGAGGGAGGACAGAGAGCTCTCAGCCCACTCCTCCAGGGCCCTATGCAGGTGCTAAATTGGCAAGAAGTAAATAGACAAGTGGATTTGTATCTGGAAGGCCATTAAGGTAGTACTGCTACATAGTCCATGAAGGAAAATACCCACAGGACAGAGGATGGGACAAAGTAGGTCTTGACAGGGCAACCACTAGCTTCTACAGAATCATCTTTGTGTGAGCTGGAAAAGGTACCCGTCTCTGGAGGCGCCAACGAAGATGCCCATTCTGGGCAGACTCAGTGCCACACCTTGGTGAGCAGGGTGGTCCTGGCCCTATTCATTCCCTGGGCCAGGCACCTTTGTCGAATGGACAAACTTTACAACCACGTAAAGCAGCCTGAACCCTCATTTTGAGATTAAATACAACAAATGTCAGATATGGCCTATGACCAATAGGGCGTCATGACCCTGTAAAAAAGAAATTGTCATTATTGCTGAGCTGACTCAGAACAGAATCACAACAGATTTTTGGAAGATCAAGACACAGAAAAACAAGTGGCAACCAGCTCAGAAGACCCCAGAAAGGAGACTCCTAAGCTTCCATCAGGCACCGTCAGGGTTGTACCACAGACCTTCTCTACTGGGTGCTCCCCCGAGGCCGGTCCCACTCCCTTGCATGCCCTTTACTCTGAAGCAAGCTCCACTGGCAATCATAAGACGTTGTTCTATCATTGAGGCCAACAGAAGCCTGGAAGGAACTTTCTAGGCCTCTTTGGTGACTGTTAGATCTGACTATGATGCAACATGAAGCCTACCCTTCATTTAGCTTCCTGATACCTCGGGCAGAAGTGGGGTGGAGGAGGATTGTTTTATAGGACTGGTGTTAGAGATAGGGTTTTTTAGATTCCAAATGGGGCTGAAGAAGCTACAGAGTTTTGGATGGAAGAATTTTAAGGCAAAGAAACCTCTGGCACTTGTTATCCAGGTTCTCAGAAGCATTGGAACAACAGGGTTCATTATGCTTCCCAGGAAGCCTGAGGCGGCAGGAACTTTGGCAAACCATCAGTCGATACCAACTGCTGCACCTTTTCCCATTCTCCCATGCTCTTAAAAAATAAAATGTTTCTATAAGAAGCTCACTTTCCCATTCCTGATCATTTAGTTCAGGAAGTAATAATAAACAGAACCACAGGTCACATAAATCCAGATTCTATGGGCAACCTCCTTGGTAGAATTATATTTAATATCTTGTTGGAGTTTCATGTGGGCATTGGGGAAATTACCAAAAGCATGAAAGCTTTTACCTTCCCCAATATCTCAGCTAGAAACAGAGGTTAGAAAAATCTACTGAATGGTCCACATACCATTAGAGTCCTGAGATTTCTTTGAAGGTCTATCAGTCAAACTATTTTCTCAATAATAAGAAGATATTGTGCTTTTTACATTGCATCAATATTTGGACTGATAGTATAAAAGTAATAGTGGACAAGTTGGACATAGTGGCACATACCTGTAATGCCAGTAACTCAGGTGGCTGAGGCAAGAGGATCACAAGTTCAAGACCAGCTTTGGCATCTTAGTGAGACCCTGTCTCAAAATAAAATTTTTGCAAGGGCTGAGGGATTAACTCAGTGCTAGAGTACCCCTTGATTAAATCCCACCCCCCCCATACACAGAAGTAATAAGCAGGGGCAACAAAAGTTACTACTAGACTAGTAATTATTGTTTTCTTTACTCCCACACATTCACAAGGGGAAATCCAGTTTTACTTCAAAACATCTTTGATGAAGTGGTAATATATTGATTATTCTTAAATATTCTGTGAGAAGAATTTGACAATATGCATTAAGCTGCATACGATGTAACATGCTTGCCATGAAGAATAGCATCTGTGAAGTTTTGAGTTACAAGCTAAATTAAGCCTGGTAATTCAAGAAAAACAACTGACAATATTTGTTGCCAATTCTAAAATTTGAGCTTCCGAGCAAAAATGACAATTTTGGAAAACTTATACCAAAATCATGAACTTGAAATCTCCTAAATACTCAAAGATAGAAACTTTTTAAATTGTTTTTCTGAGATTAGTGTTGACCTGGGTAGTTGTGATAATAAAATGTATACAACATGTATTGTATAATAAAATGTGTCAACAGTTGAATGATCTTCAATAAACTCAATAAACCAATAGTGTAACATGGTGAATATATAAAAGATCCACACTTAATACACATAACACAGGGTAACTGGCCACTATTGGCAGTTCAGTTCATCAATATCTAGCACAAGGCACACAAACCAACCACTTCCCTACTTTTCATACTAGTCTTCTAACCTTTAAAAGAAAGTAAAAGTGTGTTCCATTCATGGCATTGCTAAGAAAATCAAACAGTATATAATTTGCAAAATACTATGAACCAAAAGACAATAGAATTAATTGGTCATAACTTTCTGAGTCTTGCATTTGTATATAGAACCAGGATAACTCCACATCATGTATGACCACAAGAGAGGGAACCTAAATAGAATAAGTTATACTCTATGTTTGTATATTCTGCCAAAATACATTCTACTGTCATGTATAACTAAACAAACAAACAAACAAGAAAAACCCACTACGTACCAAAAAGGGAAAGCCAAGTGTGAGTGGCCAGTTCCAAAGGCTGTTATCTTTGCTTGGCAATGTCCAGTCATCTTTGGGTAACATGATTTCTCAGGTTGATATGTCTTCTTTGCCACTCAAAATTACTTTTTTAATGGTTATTTTTGATTGTGATAAAATACACAAAATATGAAATAGACCATCTCAACTGTTTTTAAGTGTACAGTTTAGTACTGCTGTGTATATACACATTGTTGGGCAGTCACCAGAAATTTTTGATCTTGCAAAACTGAAACTCTACCCATTAAAACACTCTCTATTTGTCTCAATTTGGTTTTGAAGTAATGCTTCCTCTCAAGTTTCCAGATTCATGATTGGCTAAGCCAATCATAAACAGGTTCTTTGCATCATTTTGAAATTAAACAGCACGTTGCTGTTCTCAAGGACCTCACAGTGGAGTTTCGAAGTGTGTAAATAATGAAGAATGATTTAGAGCCTTAATGATAAAATGAAGGTCTGTGCAAGGTAAGAGGTAGCACAAAACAACAAGACCTTGAGGTGCTGGGAGGGGGACATAACGCCAACAGGTGAGGACTGTTGTTAAAGGTTTCATGGAGAAAGAATTTCAAGAATGAAAAGGCAAGAATCCATCATAAGACTACAGTGAAAAATTTCTGAAATATTATCATGTCAGTAGAATACGGGGTACATTGAATCTGATGGACTCGTGTCAATTGTCTCATTCACCTGAGAGGTTTTAAACCACAGAGGTGTCAAGCAGAAATGTTAACAGATTGGTGGGAAAAGTGGTAATGGCAGTGATTTAACTGTGAAAGAAAGCATTTTGAAAGCATTTCTACTTCATGTACAACCAGAGAAACAAGTTGCACCCCATTTGTTTACAATTAAAAAAATTTTTAAAAAAGAAAGCATTTTGGCAGAGACTTTAGAAATCACATTTGTATAGAAAACACCTATCCTTCCCTAATATGCAAACATTCCCCTAAAGACTAATGAATAGTCAGGCTAAAGAGGAAAATTACAGGTACAATTTAAACTTTTGAAATTGTTTTGAAAATTTCTTTTTTTTCCTCATCTCTTCATCTTTCATGACATATAGCTTGATATTAGTAATTCTTTTTCTATTATATTTTCAATTTTCATGTTTGATTTCAACATGAAATTGCTAAAACAAACAAACAAAAAATCCTACCAATTGTGCGGGGAGAATCTTTCAAAAACTACTCTCTGTTCTTTAATGCAGTTTTTTTTTTAATGAATCATTTTATATTTTTAGAAACATTTCCTAAAATCACATTTTATCAAAAGTGATTCTATTCTATTCTATTCTATTCTATTCTATTCTATTCTATTCTATTCTATTCTATTCTATTCCATTCTATTCCATTCCATTCCATTCCATTCCATTCTTCTATTTTGCAGTACTGGGAATTGAACCCAGAGGTGCTCTATCACTCAGCTACATTTTTATTGTTTTATTTTGACACAGTGTCTCCCAAAATTGCTGAGGCTGGCCTCAAACTTGTGATCCTCTGGGCTTAGCCTCCTGAGTCACTGGGATTACAGGCATGTGCCCCCACAACAGTGATTTTAAACACATCCTTGGTACAGATCTCAATTTAACTACTGATTTAGAATCTACTGATTAACTTGCTGCCCTTTTTGCCTAAATATTCTGAAATGATAATGAGCTCACTCTAAAGTATTTCAAACCCAGTGATGTATTTGAAACTGAGTGCTTTATGGCTTAAGTGTAGTGAGTTATCTATAGTACAAATGCTATGAATATTTTAAATAAAGAATCAAAGCATTTACAGTTCTGCAAATTTACTATCCCTCATAGCTAGCAATTGTAGTTAAAGCTTCCACGTCACTTCAAAAGTAAGACCCAAAGAGTGGGCAGAGAGAAAATGAAGGAAAGATACAAAAAACTAAAAAGTGGATGCTGGGACTTAGGACCCATCTGGAGAGACAGTCAGAGTTTTGGGAAATCCTTTGTCCAGTGCAGAAGGCTAGTAGCCTAAGGATGGGCACTTCTGAGGCAGGACCTACCTGACTTCCATTCATACCTTTCCTGACTCCCAGGAGCTATTACTCAAAGACAAATTCCATACAAGAATCCCAAACCCAGACAGGCATTATTACCTATGTACATGTACAATTACACGAATGGTATGAATCTACATCATGCACAACCGTAGCAATGAAAAGTTGTACCCCATTTGTGTACAATGAATCAAAATGCAGTCTATAAAAAACTTAAATTAAAAAATTAAAAAATCCCAAACCCCAGTGAAGCAACCCTGAAGTATTTCATTTAGCATGAAGTCAAAAGCATGTAAACATACGGCCCAGTAAAGATAAGAATTAGAGGCAAGCCAAAATTCTCAGAGGCTTTAGCTTTCTCTTTTCGATACTGTACTTTTTGTTCATCATATTTTGCTGTGACATATGTCGTTTTAATGTCACCTAAAACAAAGTGTTTGGTAGCCAATTGTTCATAATATTTTCAATGAAGAGGTATAAACCCTTAAGGGACAGAATCATGTGTATTAGATTACTTTTAAACAAAAAGCCAGCTGCTGCTTCTATGTACACATACTGTATACAGGTAGATAGCAAACTTGCAAAACAAAACAAAAAAGTCCTAGGCATGTTGATATTGCAAAACACTATAAAAAGCTACATCTGTTTTTTCAGTGCTATTGTAATTGATGTGAAGCATTGTAAAACTGGCTCTGATTTTTCTCTGGTTTGTTAAAGTGCTAACTACAACATTTTTTGTGTGTGATTACTTCGAATGTTTCCTAACAGTGATGACATTACTATTCTTTTTCATGCTCTTATTCCAAGTTCATTTTTAATGGTTTGGAAGCTATTTTTCTAATGAATAAATGTTCATGCTGTACAGGATCTGTAGCATGCCACTCTGGATTAACAAAAGCAACATAATAAATGCAAAAAAAGAATTGTAGGAAAGATTAAACTATATTTATTTATCTTAATTTATTTTGCTCTGTTTGTGACACAATTGTAGCAGTAAATTAAAATTGAATAAAACACTGAGTAAACACAAACATGAAATTTACCTGGGAGACTACAGATATTTACATTTATGTGTATACACACTTACAATTAAAAAAAAAAAAAAAAAAAAAAGGATGTTTCCCAGATGTTGTGGGCCAAGAGCTATGTTCAGTGTCTTCAACTGCTTGAGAAACAGAAGAGTCTATTTTGACAGAGTATCTCCAGGTATAATTTAAATTCCATGATTCAGGAAGGTTATTTAGACAAAGGGGAAATACCCTGTACTAATTTGTTTTATCAGCAAATTCTCCAAGTTTAGGCAGAAAATCTTACAGTGCTCAGGATGAAAAATGTATGGGTGCCTCCCTGGGTTACTTTTCATTCCATTTCCTCCCTTAGTATCAATTTTTCCATATTTGATTACTTTTAACCAAAGAAAATATTTTAGCACAGATCCCTCCTGAAATATAAAGTAACATAAATGTTTTCACAAACTGACCATTTTTCCTTTTTCATTCTATGACTTAAACTTTTCTTTTTCTTTGAATCAGTTCAGATGCTAGAGCATCTGTTTTAAATATAATGCTTTTTGTTGATTTTCCTCCCACTTTTTTGTTAAGTAATACATCTGCTTATTGGTTCATCTTGAATTCCAGATTCTTGAAAGGAACTGTGTGATTCTTTTAAATATGATAACACGTATAAGGAACTATATTATTAATACTGAGAATGCTATATTTTGGGGTATATACATTTGTGGTAAAATATTTAAGATTTGTGTAAGAACTTCAAGATCCTGGCTAGCTCCCCAGAAGGAGAAAAAAGAAAAGATAAGCTTCAGTTGTATCAGTAATATTTTATGTCTTTTTTTTTTTTGTACCAGGGAGGGATTGAACCCAGGGGTGCTTATTCACTGAGCCACATCCCCAACGCTTTCTTTAAAAATTTTTATTTAGAGACAGGGTCTCACTGAGCTGCTAAGTGCCTCACTAATCTGCTGAGGCTGGCTTTGAACTCATGATCCTCTTACCTCAGCCTCCTGAGTTGCTGGGATTACAGGCCATTTTATGTCTTTTTTTTATTTTGTTTAGAGACAGGGTCTCACTTGAGTTGCTTAGTGCCTTGCTTTTGCTAAGGTTGATCCTCCTGCCTCAGCCTCCAAAGGTGCTGGGATTACAGGCATGCACCACTGTGCCTGGCTCATTTTATGTCTTTAACAGGAAGAAATATCTTAACCAACTAAGACATAGAATTAATGCCTATTAAATCTGGCATAGGGTAGAGAGGCCATTTGCAGTCACCACAAGAATTGTCACAAAAAACCTAGAAATAAAGCTGGTGCTAAATTTGCATGAACTCTTAACATATAAAACATGAGAAGAATGACCACCATATGGCAGAAGATATCAAGGTACAATAGGCAAAGACCCAGCTTTGAATTCCAGTTATATTACTTTCTAGACACAAGTTAGGACAAACTCTTGAACACTCTGAGCCTCAATTTCTCCATTTGTAAAAGGAACTTAATAATTTCAGGTTATGAAAAAATTATGTAACTACACATATAGAATATAAATCTATTCTCCGACCTTTGCATAATTAATATAGACTGGTGGTCAACTTATCAACAGATAAATAAAGTCACTTCTAAATTGACTTCTGGATGTAATGAAATATAGTTTTTAAAAGCCTCAACCAAGAAGTCCCTAAAGGAAATTCTTTAAAAGTAAAGAGTTTCTGGAAGTGTGGCTCAGTGGTAGAGCAAGGCTGTGTGTTCAATCCACAACAGCAAAAAATAATTAATTAATTAATTATGTAAACATAGTAATTTGGTATCAGTATGAAAGTGAGTTATATTATAAGGGATCTGAATACAGAGAAGGGTTAAAATGGAATACAGAAAAATGAAACAAGTTACACATTGAAGTATGGTAACTGGGAAAGCTTTCCTTTAAAATTATTAATTATTATAGAAAAAAATTAGAGGAACTCACTGGAAATATTTGACTATCCAGAGGGAAGAGAAAAAAGAAAATTAATAATTGCTTTCATAAATGGTATCTTTGACCAAAGCTCCAACAGAGGTTGCATACCCAGGGTTACACAGCCAGCAATCGAGAAAACGAAATTTCAAAGCGAGGCTTAATTTCAATCTTTTTACTGTTCTTCAAAAGTATTCCTTCTCTGGACCTAATTCTGATCAACGCCAAGGACTCTATTCCCATTTCAAGGTCACCTCACCAAGGTAAGTTATAGAAATAGGTCTTTCTTCTTCAGACTGCCCAACAATTAACTATTGGATCAGAAGAGCCATATTCATTTCCATTAAACAAACAAGTAATAAGTCAAATCCATAGGAAGCATTCCATTCCTAGGAATTCCATTCCTAGGGCATACTAGCAGGGCTTCATATCATCCTAGGTTAAATAAAACTATTTGAAACTTCGAACATTTTCTAGTATCAAAATTATGTTCCCCATACCCTTCAATGACCTGTTAGCTAAAATGCACACAGAGGTGAGGTAGCCAGAGAGGCGGAGTGACTTTTTTATTTATTTGCTTGTTTTGCTGGAAGCGAGTTTTCTTGGTTTATGTTGAGCTGTTATAACAGAATATCACATCAGGGGTGATTTACAATGAACGAAACTTTTGAATCATGGTTCTGGAAGCCAGGAAGTTCAAGATTGAGAGATCAACCTCTGATGACCAACCTCTGATGAAGAACTTCTTGCTGCATCATGCCATTTCAGAGGGGAAAAGGGCAAGAGAGGATAAGAGAAAGAGAGAGAGCATGCACCAAACTTGTCCTTTTAAAAGAAACTCTCTCAATGATAAACCCATCCTGCAATAATGGCTTTGACCCATTCATAAGGTTGGAGTCCCCGTGACCCCAACACTTTCACTAGCCCTCACCTTCTAACACCGCTGCATTGAAGAGTGAGTTTCCAGCACACGAACTTTGGAGGACACATTTAAACCACAGTCCCTGACAATGGGGAGCAACTGCCTCTGTTAAATCACTGCAAACCAGACTCCTCCGGGCCGCAGAATTCCCATCCGGTGAATAGCATTTCAAACTCAGTATCCAGGCCCGTGAAGACCAAAACTTTAAAACTGTTAACCTATGACTGGAATGCCGAGTTGCATACAGACACCCATGGCCACGGTTTGACTGGTTTTCCTGCACAGTCTCACTGGTCCAGCGGTGGGAGGCTTTGATTCTCTCTACCACAGCTCTGGTTTTCTCTTTCACTAGCATCCTTTTCCTCTGAATTCTGCAGGAACAATCCACTTTTATTCCATATTATTCATGAGATTTTCCAGTCTCAATTCTGCCCTTTCTCCTCAAGTGTAAATTTTAGTTACCATGTTTCTGGTCTCAGAGACAATCTTTTTTATTTGTTCTAATTATACATAACAGCAGATTGCATTTTGACTCGTTGTACACAAATGGAGCACAACTCTTCATTTCTCTGGTTGTGCACAATGTAGAATCACGCCATTCATGCAATCATACCTGTATATAGGGTAATAATGTCCATCTCATACACCAACTTTCCCACCCCCATTTCCCACCTCATTTCCCTCTGCCCAATCCAAAGTTCATCCATTCTTGCCTTGCCCCACCGCATTATGGATCAGCAACCACATATCAGAGGCAATATTTGGCCTTTGGTTTTCTGGGATTGGCATGATATTCTCCAATTCCATCCATTTACCTGCAAATGTGATAATAACTTTATTCTTCTTTAAGGTTGAGTAATATTCCATTGTGTATATATACCACAGTTTCATCACCCATTCATCTATTGAAGGGCATCTAGGTTGGTTCCATAATTTAGCCACTGTGAATTGAGCTGCAATAAACATTGATGTGGCTGCATCACTATAGTATGCTGATTTTAAGTCCCTTGTGTATAGATAGCTGGGTCAAATGGTGGTTCCATTCCATGTTTTCTGAGGAATCTCCATACTGATTTTCATAATGGTTGCACCATTTTGCATTCCTACCAGCAAAAATGTGAGTGTACCTTTTGCCCCACATCCTCACAACGCTTATTGTTGCTTCTATTCTTGATAATTGGCATTCTGACTGGAGTAAGATGAAATCTTAGAGTAGTTTTGATTTGCATTTCTCTCATTACTAGAGATGTTGAATATTTTTTCATTTATTTGTTGATCAATTGTATATCTTCTTCTGTGAAGTGTCTGCTCAGTTCCTTAGCCCATTTATTGATTGGATTATTTGTTTTTGGTGTTGAGTTTTTTGAGTTCTTTATATATCCTGGAGATAAGTGCTCTATTTGAAGTACATGTGGAAGATTTTCTACCATTCTGTAGGCTCTCTCCTCACATTATTGATTGTTTCCTTTTCTGAGAAGAAGCTTTTTAGTTTGAATCCATCCCATTTATTGATTCTTGTTTCTATTTCTTGCACGTTAGGAGTTTTGTTAAGGAAGTCAGGTCCTAAGACAACATGATGAAGATGTAGGCCTACTTTTTCTTCTAGTAGGCATAGGGTCTCTGGTCTAATTCCTAGGTCCTTGATACACTTTGAGTTGAGTTTTGTGCAGGGTGAAAGATAGAGGTTTAGTTTCATTTTGCTGCATATGAATTTCTAGTTTTTCCAGCACCATTTGTTGAATAGGCTATCTTTTCTCCAATGTATGTTTTTGGCACCTTTGTCTAGTATGAGATAACTGTACTTATATGGGTTTGTCTCCGTGTCTTCTATTCTGCACCATTGGTCTACCTGCCTATTTGGGTGCCAATACCATGCCATTTTTGTTACTATAGCTCTGTAGTATAATTTAAGTCTGGTAATGTGATGCTTCCTGTATCACTCTTCTTGCTTCTAGCCATTCTTTATCATATCCAGTGACTCTGTATAAGCTCACCACCCACCACAATGCCTGCAGACAATCAGATTATATTCAAATGAAATTGCCCAGAAGGAGTGAGAGAAAGTGCTGGGCAAGGTGACACATGCTCATAACTCCAGCTACTGGGGAGGCTGAAGCAGGAGTATTTCAAGTCTGTGGCCATCCTGGGCAATTTCATAAGGCCTTATCTCAAAGTAAAAAGTGCAAAGGGCTGGAGATGTAGCTCAGTAGTTGAGTGCCTGCCTAGTAAGTGTGAAGCCCTGGACTCAATTCTCAGTGCAAAACATAAAATTAAATTAAATAAATAAAAGAGAGAATGAGGTAAGAACTTTACACTTCCAAAGACACAAAGGCTTAGAAATGTATCATCCACGTGCACTTGGAAAAATTCAGATTATTGTCTCCATATGCTTCTTTTTTTCTTCTGGGTCCTAAAAGGGCATGGAACTTATGGGTTTTACTTAAGAGAAAATCAAAAGGGTAACCTAGCCCAGAAGTTGTATAGCAGTACATATCTTACTGTGGTATTTGAATAGTTATTTTTCTTAAAGGAGTAAAAATTATTAGCTATTACAACCACCTCTATGGGAAATTTTCACAACTGTATTATACTGTAGCTTTAAATATCATTTCAGTAGTGTACATAGCTTACAGTTTTGAAGACAGGTGAATGCTGTAATGGTGGTAATGAAATGAAAGTGATAATGAAATATCTATTTCATTTGAAGAAATAAATATTTAGATGATGAGTAGGACAGCATTGAAATGTACAAAATATATAAAAACCACAAAAAATCAGATTAATTCTAAGATGAATTTTGAATTAAAATAATGTCCTATTGCTTATCCTGATAATAACCTAAATGAACTTTATCCTCAGCCTACATATATACCTAGATCTACACCCATTTCTATCTAGATTGCTGTGATGAAAACATCAATATCATGTGTAACCAGAAGAAAGAGAAATTATACTCCATTATATATGATGTGTCAAAGTGCATTCTACCGTCATGTATACAAGCAATTAACATAAGCAGAACATAAAGTAATGGGAGGAGGAGGAGGAGACTAATGGATATCCAACTCTCTGATAATTAGAGAAATTGAAGATAAAGGATACTTTTGAAAACTTTCAAGGCAATCACTAGTAAAACTCCCCCAAAGAATTGTAGTGGTAAAAGCAAAGATAAAAAAGTCCACAGAGCAATAGACAGAAAACAAAAAAAGTATTATAGAAAATCTCAGAAATATTCAGAAGAGTTGCTGGCAAAGATTTTATCCTATTTTGTAGGCTCTCTCTTTCCTCTTTTGTTTTCTTTGCTGTGCAAAAACTTTTTAATTTGATGCTACCCTACTTATTGATTCTTGGTTTTATTTCATGAGCTTTAAGAGTCATATTAAGAAGTGGGTGCCTGCAACAATACGTTGCAGTGTTGAGTCTATGCTTTCTTCAAGCAATTGCAGTGTTTTGGGCCTAATTCCTAAGTCTTAAAGCACTTGGAGTTGAATTGTTTGTATGGGGTGAGAGATAGTGAGCTAATTTCATTCTTCTACTTTTGGATCAGCATCATCATTTCCCAGCATTATTTGTTAAAAAGGTTATCTTTTCTCCAGTGTATGTTTTTGGCACTTTTTGTCAAGGATCAGATGACTACAACTATGTGGATTTTTGTCTGTATCTTTTATTTATTTGTTCTTCATGTCTGTTCTTATGCCAATACCATGGATTAATATCCAGAATAATCCAAAAACCTAATTCAACAAACCAAATAACCCAATCAATAAATGGGCAAATGATCTAAAAAGATACTTCTCGAAAGAAGAAATAGAAATAACCAACATATATGTGAACAAAAGCATATGAAAAAATGTTCACAGATTTATAATTGATCAACAAATATATAAAAAAATGTTCAACACCTCTAGTGATTAGAGAAATGCAAATCAAAACTCCTCTAAGATTTCATCTCACTCCAATTAGAGTATATTCGTAGTTTCAATTAATTTCAAGGTACCTAGAGATTAGCATTAAAGGGAGCTATTCCTACTCCTAAATTTGAGGGACATGTAGAAAAAATAGTTTTACTAGATATCAAAGAGAAGTGACCGGTAGGAAGCTATATCTACATAGTTACATTTATTGCCAGAGAATTAGCATTGAAGCAGTAAAAATCAAATAATAAAGATTCTTTTCTCCCTCTCATCTCAACTTCTGATCTGCCATTGCCCAACCAGATGGAAGCTAAAGGAGGCAGGGAACCTCAGTGAAAGAGTCAAAAGAGGCTAGTTTTCCAAGATCAACAGCAATACAGAGACGTAAATAATGCGTATGAAAGTAAAGGGAACCACAGAATAATCAGCATAGAACTGCAAGAAGAAAAAAGTTCAGAAGACCCTGCTTTCAGATAACAAGGGTTAAACTAGATGATCTTCATAAAGTATGTAGCATTTACTGCGTGGAGATATTTCTACAAATTATTTTTATAACAATTTTTAATGGATAAATACTCTTTAGTCAACTCAATCCAATAATTTTTAGGGGAAGTCTACCCTCCTTCACCAGTCTATGTGAAGAGCTGAGTAAGTCATAAACAGTAAGGTAAAGAATAAAACTGGGGGCGCTGGGGAGATAGCTCAGTCGGTAGAGTGCTTGATTTGTAAGCACACAGCCCTGGGTTCGATCCCAAGCACCCCCCCAAAAAAAAATAAAACTGGGTATTTTAGCTCAGTGTTAGAGTGCTAGGATGTTCAAGGTCCTGAATTTGATCCCCAGGACCACAAAATTAAAGTAAAATAAAATAAAATAAAATAAAAAGAATAAAACAAATGTTCAGTGAAACATGGAAGAAAATGAAGAACATGGAGAGCATCTTCACAGTCTATTCTGAAAATCAGCTTCACATTTCCCTTGAGTCTCTTGACATTGCCTAGAAATCATTCAAGCAAATCTGTTTTGCTCAAGTCTAACTAGTTTGGTTCTGTTACTTAGAATCCTAATTGCTCATTAGTATGAACACATGTTATAGTTTAGACAAAAGCTCATATGTGAGACAATGCAAGAAAGTTTAGAGGTGAAAGGATTGGGTTATGACAGCCTTAACCTCATCAGTGCATTAATCCACTGATAGGGATCAACTGGGTGGTAACTGAGGGCTGGTGGGTGTGGCTGGAGGAGGTGGGTCACTGGGGATGTGATTTTGGGGTATATATTTCTCCCTGGTACGGGGAGTGCCCATCTTTCTACCATGATGTGCTGCCTCATCTTAGGCCCAGAGCAATGGAGCTCAGTCTATGGACTGAGACATCTGAAACCAAGAGCAACAAATAAACTTTTCCTCCTCTTGAATTGTTTTTGTCAGGTCTTTTGGTCATAGCAATTGATGAAAATAATTAGACGCAACAACAGCTTTATACATCGTTACATCATTTAAACATATCAATGTTTCCTTCTCAATTTTAGGTGATGCCTTTTGAAAAATAGAAATAGCTAATGAAAGGCAAAAGAAACATTACATAAATCGACCCAGTGGAGAAGAGTCAAAGGAAAAAAGTGTGTGGTAGGAGCAGATGGACAAAGTTTTGAACTAAAAGCAGAAAACCCCATTCCATATATGTAAGCAGTTCTAAGAATGATCCCAGCAATACATGCATGCTGATTTTTGAAGATTTATTTTTCTAAATAGTAGAGTGTTGGATTCACAGCAATTTGACTTCGCTTTACTGATGTATTCATATTTTAGAAATTGACAGAAGCCTCTTACTGTCTCACACCTCCATAGGACCATAGCTACAGGAGTCTCTGTACTCAGCCCTAGTCCACAAGAAATAAAATGGATACTCTTGAGGAGAAAAAACAGAGTTGAGAAAAGCAACTTTTCAGAAGAGTTCAAATTCACAAGCTTCCTTAGCTAGATTCCCAGTCTCAGATCTCTACCAAGATCTGATCTTAAAACAATTTCTCTACTAGAATAAACATGCCCAAAAAAATATATCACTCTAATGTTCTCTTCTAATTCCAAGCTAACTCAAGAACATAAATTTAATTTAGTATAAAAATTGGTTATGTAAATTCAGTTTGGGTATATACCATAAGAAACAAATTGATTATATTCTGATCCTGCCCCATTGGAGTTGAAAGTAACTTTGCTTGGTTGGTTGTGTTTGGTTACTAGTGAAGTGTTTGTTCTCCCTCCTATTGCTATCATGAGACACACTGATCATTGTCTGTAGTCATCTGGTTTTACTGTTTATATTCGAGAGATGTTGCAATATTGAGCAGCGAAGTCTCTGTCACAGAGGGAAATTATTTGGACTATGAATGGTTATTTACAAATAAAGCTGACTTATTCGTCTGTATTTTGTTTATGTTGCTAATTATCAGAGTTGAGTGTATTATTTTGTTTAGACATCTTCTCAGGCAGATTTTGAATACCAGAGGATTTATTTTTCACTAACTCTCACAAGCAGATGTTTAACTAATTTCCAAATTATTGCATTGTGATTCTTGCTCTCTTATCTTTTCCTAATCTTAGAATCAACATTAAAAATAAGGATATGCTAAATTTGGTGGAACAAACACTGGATATTTTATGTGCTGGACCACGTGCTAGCATCCAGGATGCAAAAAGGAATATAGTTCCTGGTACTTTTGGAGGTGAAAGGAAACCAGGAAATTCACTAATGTTGGCCTCTTTTCTCCAAAAAGTCAAGATAATTGCTAAAAATAAAAGACGATGGGGAAGAAAAGCAGATTCAAAGTAGAGGACACAGGAGGGGAACAAAGTGTAGGATTTGCTCTTAAAATAAACTGTCTGCTATCATGAGCCAGACTGTGGACAAATGGCTTCACATACTTTAACTTTTTCATCATTTCATGTTAAAATAATCTTTTGATGTTGGGACTTGGGTTCTCATCTTAGAGACTGAGTGAATTTCAGAAGGTCAAATTATTTGCCCAAGGTCACACAGCCTAGTGAATCATAGGTACAACTCACCACCTGTTAAAAGAATTGACTAGAAAGACGTACAGCAATGCTGCATGGCCCTAAGGGACATGTTCAGCTTAACATCTATGAATTTACAGTGATACAAATTTGCAGAGTTATGCCATCTTTTTTCCAGCAAAGTTTAGCAACTTAAGAAAAAGAACGAAGATGCTAATTACTCAATTCACCCAGGATTGACCAAGGACTGACCTGGTTGTTGTGGCTGAAACAAAGGTGGCAAGAGGGCATGTTGAAGACTCCTGGGTGTTAAGTTAGGAAGAGGAGATGGGGACATCAGCTGAGTTTTGAATTATTATAGAACTGATAGACCTGGAACCAGGGAACACAAAGGAAATACTGAAAGGAGATCAAGAAGTGAAAAAGATGAGCACGATCAGAACTGGAATTCTGAATTACACTACAAACGTGGAGTCATTGAAACCAAGATGGCTTACCTCCACAACTCCCAACCCACCCCAAATGACTAGACTGAGCAAGCATGGGGCCCCAGTCTCACTTAAGCATTTTTATGTAGGATTAGCCTATAATCCAGATGTGGTGTCATGAGGGAAAGTCTGCTGGGAATTTCTGGGAAGATTTTCATTACTATAAAAATGAGAGAGAGGGAGAAGTGAGCCCCTCTCTTCCTTTAGATGCCACAGTGTCTTGGTGATGGCTTTTTAAATTTTTGTTCTGGTGGTGCTGGGGATAGAACCCAGGACCTCAGAGGTGCCAGACAAGTGCTCTACCACTGAGCTGTATCTCCAGCCCTATGTCTTGGTATTGTGTGTGAAATTACTGTAACTGTCATTCCCAAATGAAAGATGAATCCAGAGACCCCAGGGAATTGCAGAAAAGTAAAATGAGAACCCTGCTGGCTGGGCCGGAAACGCTGTATCTGAACTTTTTCTGTCGGTTATAAACTCCCTTATCATTTAAGGCAAATCAAACTGGACTGGAGTTTTCTGTTATTTGCAGTCAGAGTCATCCTAAATGACTCAACGGTGGTCTCAGATGACAATGACATATTTTTACAATTATAAGTAACTAATACATGATGGAGTGAAACCCAAAGATGACAAGCAGAAGGTGAAAACAGGCTGGTGATCCAAACAGCATGGATCTCACAGGAAGGAAGTTTGGAGCTGATGAGGAGCAGAAATGGCCAATGGAGTAAGATACTAAAAGACATTACATACACAATGATGAGACCAATTTATTCATTTAATCAACAGTCAACGGAGTATAACGCGTCAGAATTCTGCCCTGTGCTGAGACACATGGTGAGCAACAGTAGAGCTGGTCTCTGTCCTCGTGAGGTCTTGAGTCCAGTGAAGGATGTAAACATTCACCCAATAGTCACACAAACACCTGCAAGACCCCTGGGTCTGAGATTTTAGTGAAGGAAGTTAAAACCATTTGATTCAAATGCTGCACTGAGCCAGAACTCAGCTCACTCTGTAAAATGGAGCACTGGAATGGGTTGCTCATGAGCAAACTGGAATTGGTAGATCTCCACAGGTTTACCCAAGTTTATAATCAGAAACCAGACACCTGCCCCTAGCCTTGGAGCCAGAAACCTCTGTCTATACCTGGTGTAATGAAGGACCCAGACCACGTTACTCTAGTTGTCTAAAACTTCAAAGTGAAAAGAAGGCAAGTGGTTGGTTTGACCTTACCACTGTGGAGAGTGAGTGAGTCAAGTAGTTTGACAGGTGACCTGTGTTACTTCCTCCAGCAGTACTTGGAGTATGGAAGGAACAGAAGAGAATTCATCTAGGATCAGGGATTTTTCCAGACCAATGGAATGAAGAAAACAGGTGACAGAGAATTTTTTGCTACAGGAAGGAGTGTTTTTGAAATCCTGAGCCCTAGACTCTGAATTGAAGATAGAGGAAATGAAGAAAAAAGATGCTTGAGAAGTTATTAAATTACATGTTATAAAAAGGTTGAAGAAAATTCTGGTAGGAATGCCGTATAAGCTACCGTCAAGGAAGGAGATCATGGTTATAGATAATTCCCTATGACTTAGTGCTTCTGCAAGTGTATTCATTAAAAGTGCCAATAATTAACATAAAGAGGGAGGAGAAGGAGGGGAACATGACTGATTACAAAATCAAGGAGCTCAAAGTCAATGGGACAGAATGGACTGTGATGCCATCCTCAATCCTAAATGGTGTGGAAAGATGGGAGGCCGAAGGTGAGCAGGGACCCATGTTTTAGAATGAATATTGGGTAGAGGGGAATGAAGCTTAGTGGGATAAGCTTCACTGGAAAGGTGGTAGAGGAATGCACAGGGCCCTAGTGAGCCATAAGAAGACACCAGACCTAGCTTCAGGTCCTCAGGCATGTAGGGTTTGTGAAAGCAAAGCACCATAGCCCCTTAGGAGAGCCTCAGGTGTTCTCAGGAGAGAGCAAGATTGCACTTACATCAAGGAAGCAGAGGGAATACTCAGGCCACAGGTTGACAATGTGGGGAGAGCTGCTGTTGGCTGCAGACCTGTCATTCTAGAGAGCACAGTAAAAGAGACTGGAAGGTGAGAGAGTAGAGATGGGTCTTCACTCATGCTTTGGGTAATGAAAAGGAATGAGAGGGATGAAGGACTTGGGGTCTCAGTAGTGTTGTTGAGGAACTAGTCATCAGTTCAGGGACCCACAAGACTTCCCTTACTGGGCTGAGAGGACCATAGAGATAAAAGTGCTACTGGACAGGCTTGCATTTTTTGAAAAATACTACTTGTATTTGTTTCATTTAAATTCTACAATATCCAAATGATTTGTGTCATTATTCTAACTTTACAAACAAGGTACGTACCTGAGATTTAGAGAGACTGAGACAGGATCTTAAGTTTAACAGAGGTTGTCACCAGAGGCTTGTGGATATTTTATTTGACTTACATGTTTTCAAAGAAATACATATAGCTCAGTAGTTAGAGGAATTACACCTAGATTCCCCCCTTACTGGTTTTTAGTGTTGCTAGATTACTTCTGTGTCATTTAAACCTGTTAGCCTCCTTTAAGCCTTCATATGACTTCATATTTTGCATACTCTAAATAAAAGAACTTAACAAGAAAAATCAGGTCCCTCATGGTCATGACAGTGTTACACCTAGACAATGAGGGACTATGATCATGAGAGAATGAAAACACATGAGATGACTTTCACACTTTCCCTGGATTATTGCCTGTGGGCAATTTCCAGAGAGTTGAGAAGGGAGGTGAAGTCCAAGCAGAGAAGGGCAGTCTCAATGAGCTAATGAAGGAGGAGCCAGAGTTTGGACTCCTGAAGCAGCTGGAATTGGTGTCTCATAACTTTAAAGAAGCAGCAGCTATACAGAGGAGGGATTCAGACGCTTCCAGTGGGTTACTGACTGAGGGCTGAGCTGTATGTGTACAAGGTGGGACTCCACAGGGCCAGCAAGGAGCGGCTGGTACAGGGCTGAGAGCTGACTGATGATAAGAGAGGTCAACAGGGCTGAGACGATTTCCAGGTCAGCCAGCATGGAGAGGCTTGTCAAGAATCCTAGACCTTGAAACTCCAGAAGTGTCATGTGTTAGGGATGAGGACCATAACCTTAAGTAAAGTCGACACCTTAAGAATAAGGATAACAAGGGATTTTTAAAAAATCATGGAGACATGGGTGGAATTTTCTAAAATTGATTATAAGTAGAAACTTATAGATCCAAGAAACTTATATATCCCAAGTAGCACAAACTAGAAGAAATTTTAAGTCAAAGTTAGGTATATTACCATCAAACTACTAAAAAGGAAAAATTGAAAGGATCTAAAGGTGTAAAATGACATGAAATGCAAGGGTATAAATGAAGGTTGATTTTCCATCACAAACAATGGAGGTTGGAAGACAAAAGGAATGTCATCTTTAAAACTCTAGAAGAAAAAGAAAAAAGGCTGCTGACATTTCTTTAACCAGAAACTATATCCTCTAAAAATGAGAATGCTATAAAGACATTTTCAGATAAGAAATGCTAATCATCCAGCAGACATGCACTATCAAAAATGCAGAGGAAGTTCTTTAGACTGAAAAAAGGACAAACGAGGAAAAGTTGCGTTGACCCAAAGGAATAAATCAGTCACACTGGAAACTCTAAGTATAAAAGACCAACATCGTTTTTTCTTTTCCTAGTTCCTGTGAAAGTCAATTGACAATTTAAAGCAAAAACAATGGCATTGTATTGTGGGGTTTATAACATAAGTACAATGTGTATATATGATCACAATAAAAGGGGAGCTATTTCTTAAAACTCAACTTATAATAATAGCAAAAAATAAAAGGCTTAGGAATAAATTTAACCAGAGGAATTCAAGATTTGATCACTGAAAACAACTATAGCATATATCACTGAAATAAGCAAAAGACCTAAAGAAATGGAAAGACATTATGCACTTCCAGATTGGAAGACAAGAGTTTTGAGAGGAAAATGCTTTATAAATTGAACTATAGACTCAATGCAATCCCTGTCAAAACCCTAGCTGCCTTTTCTTTTTTCTTTCCTTTCCTTTTATTTATTTCTTTATTTTGCAGAAATTACTAAGGTGATTCTAAAATTCGTATGGAAATTCAAAGGACCAGAATAGACAAAGCAATCCTCACACTTTCCAATTTTAAAACTTGTTATAAAGCAATAGTAATCAAGATTGTACATAGTACTTGTATAAAAATAGTCCATACAGGACAATGGGATAGAATTGAGAGTCTAGAACAAACCCATACTTTCATAGTCAATTGATTTTTTTGGATCAGTACATAAGACAATTCAATGTAAAAGAACAGACTCTTCAGCAAATATTACTGAGACAACTAGATATCCATATGCAAAAGAATGAAACTGGATCCTTCAAATGAAAATAAAAATCTACACTGAGATTTCATTTCACTTCAGTTAGAATGGCAATCACCAAGAAACAAACAATAATAAATGTTGGAGAGGATGTGAAGGAAAGGGATCGCTCTTACACAGTTGGTGGGATTGTAAATTAGTACAACCACTATGGGAATCAGTACAGAGGGTCCTCAAAAGCCTAGGAATGGAACCACCACATGACCCAGCTACCACACCCTCACTATTGATCCTCAAGAATTAAATTCAACATGCTGTAGTAATACATGCATCCATGTTCACAGCAGCACAGTTCACAATAACCAAACTATGAAACTAGCCAATGTGCCCATCAGTGGATGAATGGGTAAAGAAAATGTGGCAGATGTCTATAAGGAAGTTTTATTCACTCATAAAGAAAAATGAAATTATGTCATTTGCAGGCAAATGGAAATTGGGACCATTATGTTAAGCAAAATAAGCCAAACTCAGAAAGTCAATGGTTATGTTTTCTTACATATGTGGAAGCTAGAGAAGAGAAAGGAAGAAAAAGGGGAAAAAGGTCAGGGTTGGGGGAGGGGGGCCTCATGAAAATCAAAGGGAGATCAGTAGAAGAAAGGGACTGAGGGAGGAAGGAAAGTGGAAACACTGGAATGATACTGGTGAATTATATCATTATATCAAGTGTATAAATGAATATATAACAACAAATTCCATCATATATAATTATAATGCACCAATAAAAAATGGAAAATAATCTTATCAAAAAAAGAAAAAAAAGCTTAACCTTCTGCATACCATATTCAAAATTAACTCAAAAAGAGATCAAAAACCTAACTATAAAAATCAAAACTACCAAATGTAGGAGAAAGCAGACTTAAATTAAGCAATGGTTTCTTGTTTGCAACACCAAAAGCTCAAACAAAGGAAAAAGGGATAATTGAACTTCTTTAAATTAAAAACATGTGCTTCAAAGGACACTGTACAGAAAGTGAAAAGAAGCCCGCAGAATAAGAGAAAATATTTCCAAATCATATGTCTGATAAGAGATTGCATCCAGAATATATAAAAAATTCTCACATCAACAAATAACCTAGGATCCAAGATGGCAGACTAGAGGGTGACTCCATCTCCAGTCGCTCCAGAACCCAGGATTCAAGAAGGGGAGGCATTGAGAGAATCGGAGTAAAATAGAGCCACGGGGTGAGTCTCCCCCACCAGGTGAAACTCGGCCTGGGCGGCAGGCCCGGATAAAGGCGGCTTATCAGAGCAGGGCAGGGCAGCTAGAATCTTCCCCAGGTAGCCCTGCTCACTCCAGCAGTGGGCTCCTCCCACACGGCCAACTTTTCACAGCAGACCACCAACTGAGAGCCTTTCTGAACAGAACCAGCTCCAAGTCTAGCCAGCGGAAAGCTCCCGCCCACAGGCAGCTTCAGGGACCAGGACAGGGCACCCAGGGACTTCCACGAGCAGCCCTGCTCCCTCTGGCAGCAGGCACCTTTCACGGCCAGCTCCTCGGAGCAGACCGCCCAGTGAGAGCCTTTCCGCACAGAGCCAGCTCCAAGCCCTGGAACCAGTAGTGGGCTAGGGGCAGCTTTCATTGGAAGCACTGCATTATCAAGTTTTCCAAGACTTCAGGCTACTGAAGGCTGGGAGGTGATACACTGGAAATCTACAGGGACACTATAAGCCAATAGAGGAAATCTGCAATATCTCAGAGTCCCACTGACATCTGACCAATATGAGAAAATAAGGGAAGAAAATGTCCCAAACAAACCTAGATATTATATCAATAAAACCCAATGACAGCACAGCAGAAGAAATGTCAGAAAGGGAGTTCAGAATGTACATAATTAAAACAATCAGGGAAGCAAACGAGGAGATGAAAGAGCAAATGCAGGCATTAAATGATCACACCAATCAACAGTTAAAAGAGCAAATACAGGAAGCAAGAGATCATTTCAATAAAGAGAGATACTGAAAAAAAAAAAAAAACCAGAAATCCTTGAAATGAAGGAAACAATAAACCAAGTAAAAAACTCCATAGAAAGTATAACCAATAGGATAGAACACCTGGAAGACAGAACCTCAGACACTGAAGGCAAAATATTCAATGTTGAAAACAAAGTTGACCAAACAGAGAAGAAGGTAAGAAATCATGAACAGAATCTACAAGAATTATGGGATATCATGAAAAGGCCAAATTTAAGAATTATTGGGATTGAGGAAGGCTTAGAGAAACAAACCAAAGGAATGAACAATCTATTCAATGAAATAATATCAGAAAATTCCCCAAATCTGAAGAATGAAATGGAAAATCAAATACAAGAGGCTTATAGGACTCCAAATATACAAAATTACAACAGACCCACACCAAGGCACATTATTATGAAATTACCTAACATGCAAAATAAAGACAGAATTTTAAAGGCCACGAGAGAAAAGAATCAAATTACATCCAAGGGGAAACCAATAAGAATATCAGCAGATTTTTCAATCCAGACCCTAAAAGCTAGAAGGCCTGGAACAACGTTTACCAAGCCCTGAAAGAAAATGGATGCCAACCAAGAATCTTATACCCAGCAAAACTTACCTTCAGATTTGATGATGAAGTAAAATCCTCCCATGATAAACAAAGCTAAAGAAATTTACAAAAAGACAGCCGGCATTACAGAACATTCTCAGCAAAATATTCCATGAGGAAGAGATGAAAAACAATGATGCAAATCAGCAATGGGAGGAACTAGCCTAAAGGAATAGTCAAATAAAGGAGAAACCAAATCATGTCAAAAAACAAAAATGAGTCAAATGACTGGGAATACAAATCATATCAAAAAAATAACCCTGAATGTTAATGGCCTGAACTCATCAATCAAAAGACATAGACTGGCAGATTGAATTAAAAAGAAAAAACCAACAATATGCTGCCTTCAAGAGACTCATCTCATAGAAAGAGATACCCATAGACTAAAGGTGAAATGATGGGGAAAAACATACCATGCAAACGGACACAGAAAAAAAGCTGGAGTATCCATCCTCATTTAAGATAATGTGGACTTCAAGCCAAAACTAGTCAGAGGGATAAAGAAGGACATTACATACTGCTTAAGGGAAGCATAAATCAGCAAGACATAACAATCATAAACATCTATGCCCCAATTTTGGCCCATCCATGTACATCAAACAAATCCTTCTCAATTCCAGAAATCAAATAGACTACAACACAATAAAACTAGGTGATTTTAACACACCTCTCTCACCACTGGACAGATCTTCCAAACAAAAATTGAATAAAGAAAACAGATCTCAATAACACAATCAACAATTTACACTTAACAGACATATGTAGAATATACCATCCAACTAAGAACAAATACACTTTCTTCTCAGCAGCACATGGATCCTTCTCTAAAATAGACCATATTTTATGCCACAAAGCTACTGTTAGCAAATACAAGAAGACAGAGATACTACATTGTACTCTATCAGATCATAATGGATTGAAATTAGAAATAAATGACAGAATAAAAAACAGAAACTTCTCCAATACCTGGAGATTAAATAACACACTATTATATGATGAATGGATAACAGAAGACATCAGGAGGGAAATAAAAAAAAATTCTTAGAAGTAAATGAGAACAAAGACACATCATATCAAAATCTCTGGGACACTATGAAAGCAGAACTTAGAGGAAGATTTATTTCATGGGGCGCATTCAACAAAAGAAGTAAAAATCAACAAATAAACGACTTAACACTACAGCTCAAAGCCCTAGAAAAAGAAGAGCAGACCAACACCAAAAGTAGTAGAAGCCAGGAAATAGTTAAAATCAGAGCCGAAATCAATGAAATTGAAACAAAAGAAACAGTCAGAAAAATTAACAAAATAAATAGTTGGTTCTTTAAAAAAATAAACAAAATTAATAAACCCTTAGCCACACTCACAAAGAGAAAGAGGGAGAAAATTCAAGTTACTAAAATTCGGAATGAATAAGGAAATATCACAACAGACAGGAATGAAATACAAAACATAATTAGAAGCTATTTTGAAAATCTATACTCCAACAAAACAGAAAACCTCGAAGACATCAACAAGTTTCTAGAGACATATGAATTACCTAAACTGAACGAGGAGGACATACACAACTTAAATAAATCAATTTCAAGCAATGAAATAGAAGAGGTCATCAAAAGCCTACCAACAAAGAAAAGTCCGGGACCAGATGGGTTCTCAGCCGAGTTCTACAAAACCTTTAAAGAAGAGCTCATTCCAATACTTCTCAAAGTATTCCATGAAATAGAAGAGGAGGGAACCCTCCCAAACTCATTCTATGAAGCCATTACCACCCTGATACCTAAACCAGACAGAGACACATCGAGGAAAGAAAATTTCAGACCAATATCCTTAATGAACATCGAAGCAAAAATTCTCAACAAAATTTTAGCACATTGCATACAAAAATATATTAAAAAGATAGTGCACCACAATCAAGTGGGTTTTATTCCAGGGATGCAAGGTTGGTTCAACATCTGGAAATCAATATATGTTATTCACCATATCAACAGACTTAAAGTTAAGAATCACATGATTATTTCAATAGATGCAGAAAAAGCATTTGATAAAATACAGCATCCCTTCATGCTGAAAACACTAGAAAAAATTGGGGTAGTGGGAACATTCCTTAACATTGTAAAGGCCATCTACGCTAAGCCCATGGCCAATATCATTCGAAATGGTGAAAAACTGAAAGCATTCCCCCTAAAAACTGGAACAAGGCAGGGATGCCCTCTTTCACCACTTCTATTCAACATCGTTCTTGAGACTCTAGCCAGAGCAATTAGACAAACCAAAGAAATTAAAGGGATACGAATTGGAAAAGAAGAACTCAAACTATCCCTGTTCGCTGATGACATGATTATATATTTAGAGGAACCTGGAAATTCCACCAGAAAACTTTTAGAACTCATAAGTGAATTCAGTAAAGTAGCAAGCAGGTTACAAGATCAATGCTCATAAATCCAATGCATTTTTATACATAAGTGATGAATCTTCAGAAAGAGAAATTAGGAAAACTACCCCATTCACAATAGCATCGAAAAAAATAAAATACTTGGGAATCAATCTCACAAAAGAGGTGAAAGACCTCTACAATGAGAACTACAGAACACTAAAGAAAGAAATTAAAGAAAACCTTAGAA
Source organism: Sciurus vulgaris (assembly GCF_902686455.1). Classification (NCBI taxonomy): domain Eukaryota; kingdom Metazoa; phylum Chordata; class Mammalia; order Rodentia; family Sciuridae; genus Sciurus; species Sciurus vulgaris. The sequence goes on from NC_136476.1 coordinate 68,053,319, forward strand.
GATAGAAAGATCTCCCATGTTCTTGGATAGGCAGAATTAATATTGTCAAAATGGCGATACTACCTAAAGTGCTATACAGATTCAATGCAATTCCAATTAAAATCCCAATGATGTACCTTACAGAAATAGAGCAAGCAATCATGAAACTCATGTGGAAGAATAAAAACCCAGAATAGCTAAAGCAATCCTCAGTAGAAAGCACGAAGCAGGGAGTATCGCAATACCAGATCTTCAACTCTATTACAGAGCAATAGTAACAAAAACAGCATGGTATTGGTACCAAAATAGACAGGTAGATCAATGGTACAGAATAGAGGACATGGACACAAACCCAAATAAATACAATTTTCTCATCCTAGACAATGGGGTCAAAAATATGCAATGGAGAAAAGATAGCCTCTTCAACAAATAGTGCTGGGAAAACTGGAAAACCATATGCAACAGAATGAAATTAAACCCCTATCTCTCACCCTGCACAAAACTCAACTCAAAATGGATCAAGGACCTCAGAATCAGACCAGAGACCCTGCATCTTATAAAAGAAAAAGTAGAACCAAATCTTCAACTTGTTGGCTTAGGATCAGACTTCCTTAACAGGACTCCCATAGCACAAGAAATAAAAGCAAGAATCAACCACTGGGATAGATTCAAACTAAAAAGCTTTCTCTCAGCAAAGGAAACTATCAGCAATGTGAAGAGAGAGCCTACAGAGTGGGAGAATATCTTTGCAACTCATACTTCAGATAGCACACTATTTCCAGAATCGATAAAGAACTCAAAAAACTCTACACCAAGAATACAAATAATCCAATCAACAAATGGGCTAAGGAAATGAACAGACACTTCACAGAAGAAGATGTGCAAGCAATCAACAGATATATGAAAAAATGTTCAGCATCTCTAGTAATAAGAGAAATGCAAATCAAAACTACCCTAAGATTCCATCTCACCCCAATTAGAATGGCGATTATCAAGAACACAAGCAACAATAGGTGTTGGCGAGGATGTGGGGAAAAAGGTACAGTCATACATTGCTGGTGGGGTTGCAAATTAGTGCATCCACTCTGGAGGGCAGTGTGAAGATTCCTCAGAAAGCTTAGAATGGAACCACCATTATTTGACCCAGCTATCCCACTCCTTGGCCTATACCCAAAGGACTTAAAATCAGCACACTACAGAGATACAGCCACATCAATGTTCATTGCTGCTCAATTCACAATAGCCAGATTGTGGAACCAACCTAGATGTCCTTCAGTTGATGAATGGATAAAGAAACTGTGGCATATATATCAATGGAATATTACTCCACCATAAAGAATGATAAAATTATGGCATTTGCAGGCAAATGGATGAAATTGGAGAATATCATGCTAAGTGAGATAAGCCAATCTCAAAAAACTAAAGGACGAATGTTCTCGCTGATAAGCAGATAAGGACATATAATGGGGGGTGGGAGGGGTTAGCATTAGAGTTAGGGTTCGGTTCAGGGTTAGGGTTAAGGAGGGTGGCAAGAATGGAGGAACAAAGGATGTAGAGGGAAAAGAGGGGTGAGAGGGGTGGGGGGGAAGGGAAAAAATAACAGAATGAATCAAACAACATTACCCTATGTAAATTTATGATTACACAAATGGTATGCCTTTACTCCATGTACAAATAGAGAAACAACATGTATCCCATTTGTTTACAATTAAAAGAAATAACCTAATTAAAAAGTGGGCAAAGGATCTGAACAGACATTTCCCCAGAATAAAACAAAATCCACACAAATTATGCCAAACACCATTAGCAATCAGGAAATATAAATGAAACCACAATGAGATACTACTTCACACCCAGTAAGATGGCTACAATGTTTTTTAAAAGTACATAATAATAAGTGTTGGTTGGAATGTGGAAAAAATCAGACCCATTGCACACTGTTTGCAGATTTGGTGCTGCCATTTCAGAAGGCAGGTAGTTCTTAAACACAAATGCATTCCAGCAAAGTGCTAAGCAACTCAGTGAGACTGTTTCTAAATAAAATTCAAAATAGGACTGGGGATGTGGGTCAGTGGTTGAGTGCCCCTGGGTTCAATCCCCAGTACAAACAAACAAACAACAAGCCATTCCATTCTTAGGTAGACCCAGGCCACTGAAAACACATGTTCATACAAACACTTGCATATAATGTTCACAGCAGAATTATTCATAACGCTGGGTAACTTCCCAAATCTACCAACTAATGAATGTACATACAAATGTGGTATGTCCATTCAATGGAATACTGTTCAGCAATAACAAGGAATGAAGTGCTGATACATGCTTCACTGTTGTTGAACTTTGAAAACATGATGCTTAGTGAAAGGAGCCAGACACACACACAAAAAAAAACCACATATTGTTGTCTGCTTCCATTTTTATGAAACATCCAGAATAAGCAAATCCAAATCAAAAGTAGGTTAGTATTTGCCAGGAATTTGGAAGAGTGGGAATGGAGTGTATCTGCTAATGAGTAGGGTGTTTCTCCATGGAGGGATGAAAACACTAATTAAATAATGGTGATGATTGTGTAACTTTCTGAATATATTTTTTAAAAACTCAGTTATATACTTTAAAAGAATGAATTTAAGGTATTTGAATTTTATCTCAATTTTTTATCTTTTGAAGAATTCTATGGAAGAACATAAAGGTTATCTTATCTGGGATAGAAAAACTCAAATTCTAGAAGGTATCAGTCCTCCCTAAATTGATCCATAAATTTTGTGTAGACAAAATCAAAATTTTAATACAACTTTTTTCTTGAAAAATGATTCTAAATATTATTTAGAAAGTAAATATCCCTCTTTGTTTACTGTATCCCTCTTTGTTTACTGTATCCTCATACACATGATTTCAAGACCCCTTTTCAAGCTTGTCAGTTTTCTCTAATTAACTTACGAAAAGCCCTCCAATTGTTTGGCACCTAACCTGAATGTATTTGATGTGCACTGGATGGCACAAACTAAAGGTCATTTTATTGATTATTTTACTACTGTATTTACATGAATGCATCCTAAATCATACCTAGTCCTTTTGGGCAGTTAATACACAAGGTTGACTGACATGAGTCAAACAATGGACTAAAGCCCTGTGACTTTTTCATTCATCAGTGCTGCCAAGTCAAAGCTATCTTCATCATCTTGTCCCTGTGAGGTTGAGATTAGGAATGAAGTACGTGACCATATATTTATTTCCAACAACCTTTATCTTCATCCAGTTGTCCCATTCCATTGCATTCAAAGCAATTATTCCAGGTATTCATTAACCCTGCCAGTTCTGTGATATCTGAAAATTTGTAAGGAACAACCTGCAATCATCATCCAAATCATTTTAATTTGATGAAATAATTATCTGGACATCTTGGAGGCCACAGGCTGTAATATAATATGAAAATCACCTCATGCATTAATTAGTTCCCATTGTGTTTCTGGCATCTAGCCCAGAGTTGAACAGATCTCAGTGTATTTATGAGTCTCCTGGGTAGCCTGTAAATTCCTTAGACTCTGCTAGAGATTCTGACCCAATAGTTCAGAATGCTGTTCAATAACTGACCTCTAAAACTAACATCCACAGACCACACTTTTAAGTTTACATAAGACTGCATTTCTCTCTTTTTGTGATAAGCATGCTGAAGTCCTTTCTTTTACCTTGCTGAAGGCAAGAAGATACAGTATCTCCTGAATTCATCTACCAGCCTGGCTCTCTGTCAGGGAAGAGAATGGAGTCAACCTGAAACAAAATCCAAGTTACCTTTTAGTGAACAATGCTACATATGTATTCACATATCATTTTAAAATAAACAGTTCTAGAGGTTTATCTTCATACATTTTATTCAATTAACAAATATTTGGGGGGATAAGTGTATGCCTAATATTATGCTACTCTATACTCCCACCAGTGGTAAATTTTTCTTTGCAATCATATTCACATTCAGTGTTATAACTCTTGATTGATGCCTAATGCAACAGGATTGAATAATTATATTTGTAATTTTATTATCTTCTGCAATGAAGCTAAAGACTTTTTCATATTTTTCTTGGCCATTGCAAATTCCCTATTGAGTCCCCATTTCTATTTTTTTTATATTTCCTTTTTTTATTGTAAACAAATGGGATACATGTTGTTTCTCTATTTGTACATGGAGTAAAGGCATACCATTTGTGTAATCATAAATTTACATAGGGTAATGTTGTTTGATTCATTCTGTTATTTTTTCCCTTCCCCCCATCCCTCTTTTCCCTCTGTACAGTCCTTCCTTCCTCCATTCTTGCCACCCTCCTTAACCCTAAGCCTAAACCTAACCCTAACCCTAATGCTAACCCCTCCTACCCCCCATTATATGTCCTCATCTGCTTATCAGCAACGATCATTCGTTTTTTGAGATTGGCTTATCTCACTTAGCATGATATTCTCCAATTTCATCCATTTGCCTGCAAATGCCATAATTTTATCATTCTTTATGGTGGAGTAATATTCCATTGATATATATGCCACAGTTTCTTTATCCATTCATCAACTGAAGGACATCTAGGTTGGTTCCACAATCTGGCTATTGTGAATTGAGCAGCAATGAACATTGATGTGGCTGTATCTCTGTAGTGTGCTGATTTTAAGTCCTTTGGGTATAGGCCAAGGAGTGGGATAGCTGGGTCAAATAATGGTGGTTCCATTCTAAGCTTTCTGAGGAATCTTCACACTGCCCTCCAGAGTGGATGCACTAATTTGCAACCCTACCAGCAATGTATGACTGTATCTTTTTCCCCACATCCTCGCCAACACCTATTGTTGCTTGTGTTCTTGATAATCGCCATTCTAATTGGGGTGAGATGGAATCTTAGGGTAGTTTTGATTTGCATTTCTCTTATTACTAGAGATGCTGAACATTTTTTCGTATATCTGTTGATTGCTTGTACATCTTCTTCTGTGAAGTGTCTGTTCATTTCCTTAGCCCATTTGTTGATTGGATTATTTGTATTCTTGGTGTAGAGTTTTTTGAGTTCTTTATCGATTCTGGAAATAGTGTGCTATCTGAAGTATGAGTTGCAAAGATATTCTCCCACTCTGTAGGCTCTCTCTTCACATTGCTGATAGTTTCCTTTGCTGAGAGAAAGCTTTTTAGTTTGAATCTATCCCAGTGGTTGATTCTTGCTTTTATTTCTTGTGCTATGGGAGTCCTGTTAAGGAAGTCTGATCCTAAGCCAACAAGTTGAAGGTTTGGACCTACTTTTTCTTCTATAAGATGCAGGGTCTCTGGTCTGATTCCGAGGTCCTTGATCCATTTTGAGTTGAGTTTTGTGCAGGGTGAGAGATAGGGGTTTAATTTCATTCTGTTGCATATGGTTTTCCAGTTTTCCCAGCACTATTTGTTGAAGAGGCTATCTTTTCTCCATTGCTCATTTTTGGGCCCTTTGTCCCATTTCTATTTTTGATTGCTATATTTATTTGTTTCTTCTAATAAACAGGCAAGTTACCACTGATATTTTTAATCTGTTATTTGGGTTGAAAATAATTTTCCCAATTTATTTCTCCGTTTTCAGTTTGTTGTTCATCTCATAATGCTTTTTTATAGTAAATATGTGTCCGTTTCTTATACAGGCAAATATAACAACTTTTTTGTAGTTTCTGCTATTAGCTAAAGGAATGCTTAGTCTTTCCCCAATATTATGTAATTATTCAATTATATTTCCCTAAGAATAAAACCTTTTATATTTTTGAGTGTTTATATATTTGATATCTTTGTATCTTTTCAATTTTACATCTTTCAATATTTATTTAGAGATATATCCTTATATTCTAAATTCTAAAATTAGAGGAACTGTCAGAATGTGTCATGACATTGGTTGATTATGTAGAATATCCATAAGATAGAATTCTATGTGGCAAATGAAATTTTGATATACATGGATATTTATGACATGAAAATATTCATAATTTAATATTAAGTGAAGCAAAATGAAAATACAAGTATACTTATTATAATTCTATACAAAAATATTGGATGTATGTGCATAAAAGACAAGAAATTGCAAGGAAGGCCAAGACAGATTGCTAAAACATATGAAGAAAAGGTTAATAATGTTTGTCCCTGAACAAGGGGTAAAATATATGTGGATTTACATGATCCGCATAATATTGAGAAGTTATTTTAGAATTTTTTCATTTTCAAATACAACTGGGCTATCATTCCAAATCATCAATGTCCAAACCAAGTCAGTGATAGAATTATTCTAAATAAGCACAAAATTAACCACTTGTATTCCACTTCATGTAAATATAAATATAATACCATCTTTTACTAAAAAAAAAAAAATGGAATCATCATATTCCCTCACTTATGCCCTTATATTTAAATGCTTTTTAATAGTCAATTTAAAATACAATTCTGGAACAAGAGTTCAAATAATGGGAAGATTAAGGTGACTCATTGTGTTGAAGATCCCCAAGACCGTCTTCAGGTTTGATGATTTGCTAAGACTCACAGGACTCAGAACAAAGCCATACTCAGAATTATGATTTATTTCAGCAAAATATCAAAGCAAAATTGAAGCTAAGGCCAGAGGAAATCATGCTCAAGCTTCTAAGAATCATGTCCCAGTGGAATCCCACAGGATGCACTAAATTCCTCTAGCAATGAGCTGTGACAACACATGAGAAATGTCATCTACCAAGGAAACCCAAGGTTTTTTAATTGAAAGCTAGTTACAAAGATGCCCTCTGCCCAGCATGTTCCAATAGTCCAGAAACCCAGAAGGAAAAATAAGTGTTTAGTATAAACTGTGTTGTTTGGACAAACTGTCTAGGCACAGCAAGCCACTCTTACTAGTTCTGGGAGTGATGGAAACTTTCTAGAAATCTAAGTTCCTGGGTGCCAGTCAAGGGCCACCTTGCAAGCAGACCTTCTAAAGACAGCAGTCTCAGACATCTTCACTCTTTTTTTTTTTTTCCGGTGCTGGGGATCAAACCCAGGGCCTTGTGCTTGCAAGGCAAGCACTCTGCCGACTGAGCTATCTCCCCAGCCCCAACATCTTCACTCTTAAGATCCAAATTACCAGATTAGCAGATATAGAAATTATATAAACAAATAAGTCAGGTTCATTCATGCTCAAAGTTAAACAAAAAGAAAATGAATAAAGTTTTCCCCTAAAAGATAATTTAACTGGGCCCACAAGTAAATTATTTGATAAGCTACAAATTGAGAACCGATCACAAATAAAAATGTTTTCCTAGAATTATAAAATTAATGCATATTTGTTGTAGAAAATAGAGAAAACACAGAAAAAGTACAAAAGAAATAAGATTTACTAAAACTCTCAAATCACATGTCATTGTTAACCTTTTCTACTGTATGTATTAACAGAGTTGATTCCACATCTAATATTAACTCTCAGTTTAGGTACCTTCGATTTTCCATGCTATTAAAAATTTTAAGTGAACATTTTTAATAATGAAAAACATACTATCTCTGGTTTTAATTTCTAAAGCCTTTCCCCTTCTAATGGATATAGAGCTGGTTTCCTGTCATTAGTTTTCCAAACCCTCATAAAATCCTTTTCAATGGCTTCCTATTGCTCCTAGAGTAGGGTTAATATCTTTCTCTCAGAAGCCCCTGTGTGCTCTGGGGCTTCTCTGCAGTTTGCAGCTCCACTTCCTTCTTTCCCATTCATTCTCAAGCCTGAATCACCATGACCTTTGAACCCCTCACAAATGTCACTCACACCTCATGATTTGCACGTGTGTAGGTAGCCCTTATATTAAACATTGCGATTATCACAATTTTAGTCATGCAACTATCTCAGTGCAAAATTTAAAACTGTACATAGCCTCTGATCATCTCCATGAAGGCAGAGACAGCATTTGCCCCAATCATTAATCTGCTCCTAGTGGTAAATGCAGCCCCCAGAACACAGAGAGAGACAATGGTGACATTATAGAATAAGCAAATAATAGACTCAACTTTTACATGAATTTTTATATCACTTCATATATTTGATAACTTCATTCACTAGAGCCCCCTATTTCTCATCATTAAATTCTTTTTTTCCTAAAACTTTCATTTTCTCGTTATACCTCCTAATGATCTTTATGATACATAATTAAAACCATTTAATTCTATGCATATTTTTCTTCTGAACTTTTATTTAACTAATTTATTAACTGTAATGATTTCTAGAGGTGTCCTTTGGATTTTTCCACAGTGGCTGTGATTTAGGATACTTTGAGTAACACTATTATATTTTATTACATATTATTCTCATAACTTTTAGTGGTTACATTTCAACTTTGAATCAACACTTAATACTTTGAATAATACTTCACATCTTTTAATCTTTCTTACAGATGAGTGTTTTGCTTATTATATTTAAAAAATCAATCTGAATCTTTCAGTGTCTACTCTCAAATTTATGAAGGCTTAATTATAGATAAAGGTGCTTACCTACATTTTCTTGCTTGCTTATTTTTAAATTGGGATGTTGGGTTAAAACTGAGCGAGAGGAAAATAGACTTTTTCCTGGTGCTTCATTGTGGAGGAAGCGAGGGTCCTGGATTTTCTTGCAGGGAACAAGGTCAAAGTCACCTTAATTAAGGGATATGAACCAGTTCCTGCAAATTGGTAACAGGGTGGGGGCAGCATGATAGACACCCTGGAGGGTCCTGGGGAGTAGGTTTTGCTAGAAATATTCCTAATATCCAAGTTTTTCTTTTAAATGTTACATCTTCTTCTGTTACCTACCTGGTTTTGTTAGTAGTTGGGCTAATTTTTTACAGCCTGATCTTAGCTGCACTCTAGGTACTAATGAATGGGCCTTCGGTCACATTTACAATGAAACTGTACAGAGAGAGCAGTGGTGGCCTCTAAGGAACAATAAGATGTTATTATCCTAAAATCGGAGATGCCGGTCAGAGGGAGGCTGCGGGCCCAGGCACACAGTGAAGGCCTGGTCTGGGGAACATGAAGTATTGTATGGGGAAACCCAGAGATCCTGGGCAGGGATGCTGGTAAAAGCCTCACTTTCCTGTGGTCAAACATAATGAGAGCTCAGAGTCTTTCACTTAGACTTAAAGGGAAGTGCTACTTCTGACAACTGCAGAGGTCAGCCACCTCTGGGTTGCAAACTAATAAATTTGTTTAATAGGCAGTTAATAAGACAGAATCTACTTCTCTGGATGCCTTCCCAACTTCCTGCCACACAGTCCTACGGCTACAGCTCTATAGCTCCAAGGCAAAATGTGATATAATAACTTCATTTTAAAAATGCTAAATGTATTTTCATATGTGATATTACACATAAAAAGCAAAAAAAGTGTAATTAAACCTAGGAATTCTACATTATAGAATGGTTGCAAATGCAATGACCATCTTAAACTAATCAGAAGTGTACAGAAAAGCATATTAGGTAAAAAAGAAATTTAAATCCGAATAAACAAAAATGTCTTAAAACTCTGGGATAAGGACTGAGCGTGCGACTCTGCGGTAGAGCGCTTGCTTAACATGCACAAGGCCCTGGGTCCAATCCCCAGTACCACACACACACACATGCACACACATGCACACAAAAATTCATTTAAAAAAAAAAAAAAACCTCGGGGATGAAAAAAGCAAAAAGTATACATTAATTCAAAGGTGTAACTGATTAATAGTGATAAGGAAAAACATTACTATATAAGGAGAAATACACATTATTTAAACCATGAACATAATATGAAGGTTTTGGAATTATATAAAAAATGAAAGAGATGGCAGGGCACAGAGGCTCACACCTGTAATCCAAGCTACTCAGGAGACTGAGGCAGGAGAATCACCAAGTTCAAGGTCAGCAATTTAGTGAGACCCTGTCTAAAAATAAAAAGGTCTGAGATTGTAGCTCTTGGGTTCAATGCCCAGTACCTCCCCCTCAAAAAAATGGAAGAGATGAATAAAATAGGCAGTAACATGATTATAAAGTTACAAATACTATTCGCAAAAGAATAATAATATAGTCTCTGCAAAACAACTGCCTACAGTTAGAGTTCCTGGTAGGATGAAGAGGAGGTGACCATGGTGCAGGCAATAGGACGCTCAGTACCATCTTCATTATTCATCCTTTATTTTCCATTCTTGTGCATGTTTAAGGTTAGGCTATTTATTTTCCTGAGGAACCAGGAATTGCTGTTATTTAGTTGCTAAACACTGTTTTTCACTGCCATTCAACTCTCCTATTTTGTCATTCCAACTCTGATGACCATCTTCAAATTTCCACCAAAGTTTCCTAGGTTGTATTTGCTTCTCTTGGTATTCACTCCCTTTCATACTTGCATGTAAGTACCCAAGCACGGAAGCACTATGTGCAAAAAGGTGTCCATCACAGTGCTATTCATCCCATTAAAAACATGGAAGTAACCTCACATGACCAGGACTGGAAAATTGATTATCCACCCTATTCTCTATTAGCTTGGTGACATTCTTAGGAACTCTTAAGGCAATAATGATTTGAGACATAAAATATAATAAAATTCTTACAATTGAATAATAATGTCAGAACAATAGAAACTACATAAGTGCTATGAGCATATGTCAAATGTATAAAGTATGCCAAGGGATAACGAATTCTGCTGACATTATGGTGATGGGTCATTCATCTTTTATCTCTACTTTTTTTTTTTTTTGGCATAGTAAAGTAAATGTTATAAGAAAAATGATATGTGAAGTCTCTTGTTTGCTTCCCTGTTTTTGGGGGGTTCATAGCCCCAAATCTTAAAGCTGATTAAAACTGCACAATAGCCAGGTAATCACAGATTCCCATTTTCAGCACTTTTATCCCGAGCTCCCAAAGGACGGAATCCCTAGATCTGGATGCCATTTGATTCAGTCATGTTGAAAGTTTTGTAGGAGGAGCACTCAAAAGAGGATTTTCTTGAGGAATAGTTGAAATAAGCCTCCAGAAGAAGAAGAGGGATGCTCTAATATGGAGCAATCACAAATGTTTTTATTTCCATGTAAAGTCACCCTTTGGAAGAACAAAGGCTGCCAGTCCCTGCAGAGGAAAGCTTAAAATGCAGTTATGCTCAGTGGTCAGGTCATCTGTCTATGGCAGAAAATATAGCCAAGAACTAGAACACATCAGACTCTTTTAGAGGTTCACCAACTCTTGAGAACCACAGACCCTCATGGAGCCTTCACTGGGAAAAGGGATTAGAGAAAAGGGAGGATATTCTGTCTTCCCCAGACTCAAGTCCATCCCCTAGACTGTCCAGAATTTACCCTCTGAATTTAAAACCCCACCCTTCTTTTTCAACTCATTTCCAATTTTCTAAGCCAAGTGTACACTAGCAAATGGGAAGAGCTGAGATCTAGTATGTTTCTCCCGGTTAGTAATTAAAGTAACATAAACAGAATTGCCCTATGTTTATTCTGCGTATTTTGATTTCACTTCAGACCCAAAGTACATCTGGGGACCTTCATAAGCTAATAACTTGATAGTTCAGATAGGCTCAGATAGGCAGTTCTAAATAAATTATGAAGTAAACACATCACATCGCCATATCAGCCTCCATTGACCTCCTCCACTTCTAATAATTTAAAAATTTTGGAGTGACAGGCTCAACCTTTCAAAAATGCAATTATCTGTATCGTTTCAGTATATTGATAATACGTTGAACAAATGTAATTAGGGATACAACAACCTTTACTTAAAGAGAGATTGACTGAATTCTGCATCAGGAGGCCCATGGTCACAGTTCTCGGCCTCTTTTGCACTATTCTGGGCCCCAAGATCCATCAAGTACAACTAAGATATGCTTCTTAGGTGCCAATTCCTCCCACCCCAAAGGCCCAAAATTCTTCAGTCACCTACCAAACTCTCCCTGTGTGAAATACAACTTTGTCAATCTAGTTACGTTTCCAATTTTAACTATGACTACAAACCCAGGAAGCTATCCTATTGATTCACTTGTTGCCCCATTATAGGAAAAAAAGTTTCAAGGGAAAAAAAAAAAATCAGTGATTGACTTTGGGAAAGAGGAACTAGGGGAAGAGTGTCTAGAAAGAAACAGAATAGAACTGTGGGTGAACATACTCTTCTATATCTTAATAGGGATTTGAGCTACCCAAGTGGGTATGTTTGTCAGGATTCAGGAAATTAACACTTTTGATATTTGTTCATTTTATTGTATGGAAATTTTATAACAAAAAATTATAAACGAAGGGCTGGAGGTGGCACAGTAGTAGGGAGCTTGACTAACATGTATAAGACCCTGAGTTTAATCCCCGGCACCACAAAAAGATTATAAACTAATTTTTAATTCTTATAGACAGTACATATGATATAGTTTACTGATGTCAGTATATTAAGGTCTGCAATTTTCCTCATATTGTATCAACAAAAATAAGATGTAGTAAGAATGATGCATAGGTACATGACAAAGCAAGTAAAATGTTAATAATACAATGTAAATAATGGGCACAGTGTTCGCTATACAATTTGTTCAGTGTTGCTATATATTTGAAAACTTTGCTTAATAAAATTCTGGAAGGAAAAAGAAATCAACTCATATTCTCAGGTGCAGTTCTAAATAAATTATGAAGTAAACACATCACGTTGCTATATCAGCCTCCATTGACATCCTCCACTGCTAATAATTTAAAAGTTTTGGAGTTACAGGCTCAACCTTTCAAAAATGTAATTATCTATATTGTTTCAGTATATTGGTAATACTGTCAACATGTCAAGGTTCAACTTCACCTACTTTGCCTAATCTGGAGTATGAGAATACTAGTTTAAATTTTTTGATGTGATCACTTGAAACTTACTGTACTGTAAGCAAGTGGGAAAATTATGGGTAAGATAGAGGGTAACTCTCAAGACTGCAGGAGGGCTTGGAAACCAGGCATGGAACATACTGAATCTAGGCTGCTCCCGTGACTTTAGGAGATGGATTGATGCCCGAATGAAAGGACTGTGATAATGGTGATGGTGGTGGTGGTGGTGGTGATAATGATAGATTTTCATCAGTCAGCTCATAATCTGAATTTTAGACAGAGAATTTCCAATTTGACCATTAGGCTGTATTCAACAGAGAAAAATTATTTCCAATTGGAAATTCTGGTGCTATCACCAAAAGAAATTGGATGGATGCTAAACAGCCCCAAAACAAAATAAAAACCAAACACTGCAATGCACATACATTTTCTGTCACCCTTATCAAGACACTGAATACCTTATCCTTTAGTTGCTAAACATTGTTTTTCACTGCCATCTGACTCTCCTGTTTTGTCATTCCAACTCTGTCTGATGACCACCTTAACTTTTCCGCCTTAGTTTCCTAAATAGTATTTGCTCCCCTTCTTAGCTGCACCATGTCAAAATTTCACAAGGAAGCCTATCTCTCCATACCCACTGTCAGTGCTGACTAAGAATTTATTACTTCCCTAGTTCACCTCCGGATCCCACACTGGGGCATCTAATCCTAGATCACTTTGTGCTTTGATCTATTTCCTGATTGGAATGTTCTTTGGATTTTGGTAAAATGGGACCCAGGTCCAACTGGTCATCCAACACAATACATCAGAACCTGAGCAAGCCCAAGGAACTAGCCTGAACCACCCAAAAGCCATTCTGTCTGGAACAGGAGTTCTTGACACCTGCTTCTTAGAAGAGCTCTATCTCGACACAGGAGAGCTATAAAAATTTGTAAAGCAAGTTGTAAGCCATGTTAAACAGCTGGATTTGAAAGAACTAACCATTGCAATGGGATTTTTGGAGTAGGGATGGGTCCTTGGCTCTGGAGCTGCACATGTGGGCTGTGTTTATGTGAGTCAGGAAGGCCTGGCTCCGAGGCTGACACACTAGCACAGTTGTTGCTGGTGCCTCCAGGGCAATTTGGAGCAAACCCAGCAAGGATTGGCCCTTTGGTGTGGGAGGCCCCAGACCAGCTGGAACTGTTCTTTCCACAGGCTCCACACCCCTTGATTTTCAGGGTGTTCTCATACCATCAGCTCCATTGTGAGCCAGGGGGTTCCAGCACCACGTGACTTTCCAAGTTTGTCCTCATTTTCTCCAGAGCATTTCCTCCTCAGTTTAGGGTTGTGGGGAACTGCAACTGCTTCATTTGGCTATGTATCTCTTTGAATATGGAATATTAATTGGGTTCAGAGTCTATTTATATTCAGAAAATTTTTATTCTAATTCTGGCTTCATAAATTATTAATTGATTTTGGGAAATCCACTCAGACTTCTCTAAATTATGGTTTCTTCCTCTGTTAAAATAAAAAAAACTGCCCTATTAACTTTAGATTGTTATTACAATCGAACATCCTATCTTTTGGCATTCAACTACAAGTATCAACTACAAGTATTAACTCTTCAAAAAACTTTTAAGACTGGTGTTTGCCTTTAATTCTTTTTAGGTTGTTTTAAAAATATATAAAGCTTAAGTGTAATGATTATTAAAAACATATAAAGGTCTAAATAAACCCTAAAAAGTTAAAATTATCCATGACCTTAATATAGTATCAAATTTGGGGAAACTTATTTTTTGACTATGCATATATTTGCGAACATATATTTTGTAACAAAATTAGGGTTAGTGATACATACTATTTGCAAATTCAATTTTAAATTTCACAATATATAGCAACGTGGACATGGGAAAAACAGCTTGCAAAATGTGAACTATCTTGCAAATGTTTCCTATTACTGTCATTACAATAATTATTTTTACTATTGATCCATCAAAACATTAATTTTCCTAGTATAGTGGTTAATTATAAGATTATGTTTCCATTCTTTAAAAAAAGCAATATCGTAGTTAAAAGAAAACAAGCCAAAATGTACAGATCATTGAGAGCCAACAAAGAGTGCGGGGCTCTGAAAAAGACTTGCAGATGTGCAGATGTGCAGATGTGTTAAAGTACTGTGCTGTAGTGAATGGGAATCTGGATTTTGGAATCCTATATGCATGGATTTAAATTCTAGTTCTGTTTCTCTAAGTCTCTGTTTTCTCATGGATTAACAAAACAAAATAGAGTTATTTCCCTTTTAAAAAATTGTTTTCATTTCCTATTTAAAACAAACTTGACCAAGCATATAGGACTCCCAAACCCATCTCCTAAAGGTTCCACCACCTCCCAACAGCGATGCCAATTGAAGAATACTTCCCAGCCCTCTGGTGATTTTGTTTTCTTTCTCATGCTTGAATGAGGAGTTTCCCTTTCAGATCCTGCTTCTGTCCGGGAGCAACATGCATGGCTGAGGTTCACTCTTCCTCCGTTCATTTGCATCCTGACCAAATAGCCATCTCAGATGCAGGGATAGACAGAGCCTTTGAGGGAGGCTCTAGGTCTCTGGCTATCTGATGGAAACTGGGTGTCGTGTTTTGCTCAGGTGTGCTGCGGCGGAAGGCCTCCCTGCGCTCCCCATGTTCTCTTCATTCCTTCCCTGACACAGGACCTCTTACTTGAAGCAAATGCACATCTTGCCTTCTTCTGCTTTCATCACGCGACTGTCAGGCTGCTGTCAGTGAGTAGGGGAAGGAGAAAAAAAAAAAAAAAAAGGATACCCAACGGGAAGAAAGCAGACCTGATGTCTTTACGAAAGAATTCCAATATATAGGGTCGGGAGGGGACTGACCTTTTTCTGGCCAGTGAATCATCTGTCTCTCAGAACTAAGGCCAGATGGTGGAAGTAAGTCAAAATCTCTTTCTGCCTGGTTCTCCTGTCTGGCACTAGGAAGTGTGCAGAAGTCCAATCCTCCCTCTGTGTCATTGCAGCTGGTAGAATTTCCTTCCATTCTTAGGAATGTGATCTCCTATTATCCCTAATATTCAAGTTCTTTAGTTAGTTTTGCTTTTAGGGTCTTTACTTAATTATATATACCATCATATCCTAGCAGAATACTGGGAAAAGGTATATCATATGCAGAGTTTTAAAAGCAAATTTGGTAGCACCAATTCTGAGTAACCATTGTTAAAGTAAATAATTGCCATTACCTAGGAGTGCTTAAAACATCTTGATCTCAGATTACTGTTTTGAATTAGTTGCTGAGAGTATCCGATTATAAATAGACTTTTATATTTCTTTAGCAATCCAGCACACATCACTTTAATTACATAATTTCTTTTTATAAAAACTTACTTGAATTCCTGCTACTCTCGTATCCATTTCTAAATTTATTTTCCTTTCACTAAACAGATGGTCCTAAGGAGAATTAAATTGAGATGATTGGAGAAACAGGTAATGTAAAAAGAAAAAAATAACCATATTCTGCTTATGGGCTTTTAAAAATAATGACATCAGCTGAATTTGATTAATTTGCTTCAGGGACAAAAGTGTCCAATGAAAATAGCAGAGACACTGTCTTCTGGATGTAGGCAAATGGAAATGGCAGCCAGTGAGGCATGAATGAAATTTTAGGTCTATTTACCTACTAAAAGCCTGGAGGCTGGTGCTTGCACGCCCATCTGCACATCACCAAAACACTGCAGAAAGATGAAACAGGGGCAGTAGCATATCAAGAGGTTTCACTGAAATCTAAAGCCATGAGTGCAACTTAATTGGGGCTTCCCTCCAGGGTCACAAATGAGGCCTCTGGCTCAGGCAGAGCTATGCCTTGCTGTGGCTTATGTGTGAACAGCTACATGCTGAGAGTCTTGCAGTCACTCTTTACATCAAAGCTGTAAGTCAGGCTACTCCAGCAACACTAAAGCAAGTTAAATAAACAGCCATTGGGGAAAAGAGGATAGGCTGTGGTTGAGAATACACAGTGTTTGGAACAATGAGAAGTAGCAGACATTACAGAGAACCAAACTCCTCCAGCCCATGAAGTGGGGCCAAGAGTTTCTTAGAACTGGGTATGGTAAACATGGTGATGAATAGCCTAAGCACCCTTTCAAGAAAGGACTTGCTGCCCACCCATGAGGAATGTGGCCCTCAAACTGACAGCTCCTTCAGCGTCAGCCTTAGTGGTATAGTACTACTTTACCCCAGGTTTACCCTTCACAGGGCATCCTGAGAATTGGTCACCCAAAGACCAAGAAAGATGAGATATAAGGGCTTCACTATTATGCAATATGATTCCAGGTGCCACAATAAAACAAAAAGTAAACAGTAAAAGAGCATGAAATACTGAAATAAAGGTGGGGGATGAAATAATAGCAAGATTAATATATGAAGCACATTCTATAAAATCCTGTACCCTTGATAGCAATGAGCTACAAATTTGAGCTTAATAAGAAAGAAACCTTCTAAATAATAAATGATAAGTAAATGAATGATTGACTTAAAAATGTGAAGACTACAAAAATTAGTAAGAAATGTAATAACATTCAAAGATATGAAAAGACTGTGATTCAGGTTGTAGAGATAATTTGCAAATATTCTTCTCAAAATAATTCACAAAGTTAATGCAATTCTAATCAAAATTCCAAAGGGCCTAGAAACTGACAAAAATATTCTGAAGTTCATCTGGAAAAAACCCAGACAGGAATAGCCATAATATTTTGAACAACAAGAATAAGGAGGAATTGCATTATCAGATTTTAAAATGTGATAAAACCAATATTAAGAACAACGTGAGATATGGGCAGAAAAGACAGATGATATAATCCTACTAAATCATAAGAGACTAAAACAGACCCAAGTATGTATAAGAATTTAGTACAAAAGCATTTACTGCTTCTCATGATTCCGAAATTTTGATAGAGCCTGGAATGGACAACTTATTTCTATTTCACGTTGTACTGGCAAAGCAGCTCAGTTGGGGTTGGGGAATTCCAAAAGGGTATTGCTCACATGTCTGGTGCCTCAGCTAAGGTGGCTAGATTGGATGGGGACTGGTTAAACCTCTTCCTATCTCTCTGCGTCTCTGTCCCCCGCTGTTCTCCTCTGCCCTTAATGGATTCTAATCATTCTGTGATCAAATGTGAGTTTCTTCACATGCTAACTAATCCCAAGAGAACCACAACAGAAGTTAAACAGCCTTTTAAGGTCCACAACTAGCACAGCACAATTACAGCTTCAATCTATTGACCACAGCAAGTCACACAAGGCCAGATTCAATAAACCCTAACTCTTAATTGGAGGAGTTTTATGGGCATATATGGGTGAGAGGCATTGCTTATGTCTACCTCTGCGGCCAACCTCCCAGAATACAGCTTATTATCACTGTGATACACACACACACACACACACACACACACACACACACACACACACTCAGGCCCAGCTGGTGTTGCAGACTAATCAAATATTACCTTTCAAAGAACAGGAAAGTAAGAAATGCTCCCAAACTCAATTTATGATATTTATAGTAACTGATTTTTCTAGTCTTTACATTTTTTAAATAAGCTTGGCTTACAAAGTATACTAAACTACTATAAGGAGAATAAACCTGTCTTATTTTAAAATATAAATTAAAATACATACATAAAATATTATCAAACTGAATCCAGCAATACACCAAATAAATAATACAATGAATCCAATTTCAGATGGGCTCTAATTCATGTAATCAAATCACTTTAGCAAAATAAAAGAGGAAAGAAACATGTTTCAGTGGATGGAAGAAATGGGTTTTTATTGATAAAAATAATTGATGATTTTAAAAGAACTCTTAGCAAATAAAAACAAAAGTGAACTTCCTTCACCTAATAAACAGAATCTACTGAAAGCTTACAATAGCACCCTGAATGGCAAGAAGTGGAGCATTTTCTTCAAAGACAGGAACACGATAAGGGTTTCCACAATCAATTCTTGTGTTAAACACTGAACCAGACCCCTAGCCACAGGGGTGAAGAAAGAAAGAAAGATAAGTGGCATTCAGTTTGGAGATAGAGAAGCAAAACAAGAATTATTTCCTGATAATATTATTTTTCCACTTAAGAAACTTCAAGAAACCCTTTTAAAAATTACCAGATCAAATGATATAGTTTATAAAGGTTGCTGGATAAACATCACTATACAAAATCAATAGCTTTCTATGTATTACTAACCCAAAGAAGTTAATATTAATGATTTAAAAAACCATAAAAATTAGCTATCTTGCATTTAAAATAAAACATCTTCAACCCCCCCAAAATTCTTATGAATTAATGTTAATTTTTCAATAAAACTACTGAAATATCAGACATTACAGATGCATGTTTAGGTAAATGAGAAGATATTTTTCTAAGTATAAATGTCAAAGAAGGAGTCATAAAGCAAATAGACAAATTAGATTCCACAAAATATGTTCAATGTTATAAAAATATTATAACACTTAAGTGATAAGCTGGAAAAATAGCCATAAATAAGAAAAAAGTTAATACCCTTAATACCAAAGCACACTTATAAATCTTAAAACCCACCAGAAAAAAACACTAGTGCTCCAATAAAACTATTACCAAAGAAATACAAGCAAATAAAAACTTATGCAAGAAAATGTATCAATAAACATGTGAATTAAAGTCGTCTCACTATAATTAAGTAGTTGCTTATAAAATAGCTGTGATGTATTATTTTTCAACCAGAACATAGAAAATAACAACCAAGAAAAGGTAGTTCATGTGCCACAAGACAGGATTACTACACACTGTTAGGAGTTGAAGTTGCATGATCAATCTGCAGGCAGTATTTATTTAGCACAATTTAACAGCATCTATAGCTTGGCCCAGTAGTTCTATATCAATTTATGATTCCAGAGAGAGAATTATATACACACATACTTAGAGTCTCCTCACCATAGTATGTGGTTATATCCTGATCAATTCACTTTAAGTGGAAAATACTGAAAGTCAAAAATGCATTTAATACACTAGAACCAGGAGACAGAGATGGGCACTTTGTAGACATGATGGGAAAACACAAAACACAATAGCCCCAAAGTGCTGGCAACACACTGGTTGTTTACCCTTGTGACCATAAGACTGAGGGAGAGCTGCTGCCCACTGGCACTGTCCAGCACTGGGAGAGAATATAGTATAGCATACCACTAGCCCAGGAAAAGGATCAAAATTTAAACTCAAAAGTATGATTTCTACCAAATGTATATCACTTTTACACTATTGTCAAACCAAAAATTCTAAGTTGAACCATTGTATATGGGGGACCATCTCCACATGTACAAAGTTGTCCATGATGTTACTTCAAGAAACACTAGATAGGCAATGAGTGTGAAATGGATAAATGCACTACGACTCATCAATAATGATTTGTGATTTTGATAGGTTGGAAACACTTCTTCAAGAATTTTATGCAAAAGCCCAACATAAAAATTAGTTAAATGTGGAGCTGCTGTTCAAAAAGTGCTAGGGAAACAGGGAAACATAAATTCAGTGACTCCCTTCTGATGTCTGCTTACCTCAAGCCCTGTGGTAGCCCCACAACACTTGCCTCAATGAATCCCCAGGACAACAGGGAAAATCTGGGAGGGGTAGAACACTGTTATATAAGATCACTGGAAAGATTTGTCACCTTGAGGAGGAAAAGCTCAGGACATGACATAAAAATCAATATATAATATCGCTAAGTGAAATAAGACAGACCTAAAAAACCAAAGGCCTCATGTTCTCTTTAATATATGGATGTTAATCCACAACAAGGGAGGGTGGGAAGGGGAAGAGTAGAAGTCCATTGGATTAGTGGACTGAGTTGTAATTCAGTGGTAAGAGTGCTTGCCTAGCACACGTGAGTCTTTGGATTCCATCCTTGGCACCACATATAAATAAATAAAGGTATTATGTCCATCTACATCTAAAAATATTTTTTAAAAAAAGAAGTCCACTGGAATATACAAAGAGGAATGAAGGGAAGGGAGAGAGAGAATAGGAAGGACGGCAGAATTAATCAGACATAACTTTCCTAGCCTTGTATTTGAATACACCACCATGGTAACTTCCTCTCATGTAGAACGACAAGAATAGGATCCTAAGGAGAATAAGTTATACTCCATGTATGTATAATATGCCAAAATATATTCTACTGTCATGTATATGTAAAAAGAACAAATAAATTTTTAAAAGATTAAAAATCAATATACAAGACTATCTTTTGCATAATCTCAATTAAATATGTGTATGTAAACGCCAAATGATTATTGTTTTGTTCCTGATAGATAACTATGTTTTTCAACTTTTCTACTAAAAGTATGCATTCTTTCACAATTAAGGGGAAATGGGAAATCATTAACAAACATGTATAGTTTTCATTCAGGACCATTAATTCATGCTGGAAATAATTATATGCATCTATAGTAAAAAAATGTCTTGGAATTTTAAAGAAATTTTTATTAGAAACAGCTAAAGACCCTCTCCAATAATCTACCTTGGGGACATTTATCTTCAGTGTTATTCAGGGCACATCTGAAATCAATTACAGCCCCCCAACTGGCTTCGGGAACCTCTGTGTGCTTCCAGCCACCTCCACAGCAAATTGCCTCAGCCGTGGTCAAAATCAAAATTTCTCAGTTGCCTTGGTTGACCTAGAAATGTTTTATGTGATTTGCCATTATCTGGAAGGGAACCAGTTGTTAGAAAATAAATCTTTCTTTTATTTTTGTCTTGTTAAAGTGGAGCCAAGAAATATTCTTCATCATTTAGACATACCAGAAGAAAAATAAATATTCAGTAAATAAATGGAATCTTCCAAATGAATCCAAAGGGGGAAAAACACTGTAAATAAATCTCTAGAAACACAAACTGAAGGGTTATTTCATTTTTAATCTTTGCATATCAGAAACAGACCAACTATAAGGACTAAATATATGTAAGTAAAAGGTATAATTTTTATTTTTCCTTCTGTCCTCTAGGCTAGATATCTATTACTTAATGCAAGATGAGAAATGGAAAATAACCACAGCCTCTACATGACCTAAGCATTTACTGAAAATGTATAATATGAAGACATTGCACTGGGGGCAGGAATATAAACTTATACACAGTGGGGATCAGAATGGAGACAGGAATGTAAAGAAATGATTGCCTTTTAAAGGGGCTATAAGAACTTTTAAAGTGTGTGTAAGATGTTCTAGAAATTCAAAAGGGAAGGCCACTCACTTCTTTCCTAGGAGCATAGGAACAGGTGGAGAGAAACAGGAGGGGAGAATTGCAGCAGAAATTCCCAGTGCTGTTCAGAGGCAGTGACAGTGCTACATCCTTTTTAAAAAGGTAGAAAAACAGGGAAACTATATTCCATAAAAAGAAACTAACTGAGCAAGTTTTATACTGAGGATCACTAATCTCAAATGGGCCCTTAGAGCTTCCAGCAATTCAACTGTATTTCTGCACATGGCTCCTTCACTCTCCTCCCTAAGAAAACAAGTTTGTACCTTTTTCTCTTTCTTCAAATATCCCAAGCATTCTCCCTGTCTTCTCTTTCAGGTGATGACCCAGCTTCCTTCTTCTAGAAGCAATCCAAAATGGTGTTGGCATGCATCCTGACCATGTAGCAACTGTCATATGGGAATGGTGCCTAAGTTCTTTGCCATCCCTCCTTTGGTGATGGATAAACTATTGGACTCCAACCTGAGTCCATGCCCTCCAATTATGCAGTAGATGTCACCCCTCCCGCAGAACAACAGTGATTCAACAGTTACTTGCTCTCTCCCTGCCTCTTCTATTTCCCTCTCTACCTGTCATTCATATCAGCATACAAAAGTGCTAGAAGTGCTTGAGAGCCTCACTTGACCCCCGACTTCCCCCACCTAAGATAATACATCTCTACCTTCCTTAACTGCAGAACTTCTATAGAAAGTTGCTCACCCATGGTGTCTCCAGTTCCACTCTTCCCATCTTGCCTTGCATGCATTCCCATCAGGCTCTCCTCCCAACACTCTACTGAAGCAACTTCTGTAACATCCCCAACCCATCTCCATGACTCACACTCCATCCCACACGCCCCTGGCACTTCCACTCTCAACTACTGTCTACCTACTCCAGCGAGGTTGCACACTTCAAGCACTCTATCCCAAGGACTCAGAACATTGCCTGGCACAGAATAAGTACTCAAAAATAATTTGTTAAGTGGATGGGCAAAATCAATAAATTAATATGTCTAAGATCAAGCGATTTCAAGTAGAGGAGCAGAGATTTGAACCCAGATATACCTGACTTTAAAAAATCACGTGTCCCAAAGCTTCATGCTACAACCTGGGTCTCTGATGGGGGTGACTGGAATGGATGGTAGGTTGTATTTGTAATTAAGGGTCTAAGGAAGGAAGATTTGGGATGGAGAGTTGTGAAATCACTTAACATTTTGCCAAATAAGCGTAACATTAGGGAAATTGCCTTCTTACTCAGAGGTGAGTAATCTGGCAGGCTAGATATCTACTACTTAATCCAAGAGGAGAAATGGAAAAAGCCACGGCCTCTACATGACCTAAGCAAATGTCACAAAGCCTGAATTTACATGTGAGGGGCTTGGCAGGTTCTTTCAGAGTCACTGGTTTAGGATTAGGTATTCCAGTCGCAGAAACTTAAAAGCAACCAACCAAGAGTCTGGTACTAGAAGGGGTATGGGCCCCCACACATACACACACAGTTTCTAGAAGTCTCAAGAACTCAAATGACCTGGTCTAATTTCTTTCAGCCTTAGCATGGGCCCTCACGTCTTGATAGCCTTCCATACCTCAGCAGGGATTTTCTTTCACCACAGAAGAATACAGGGTAGCATAAAACAGTGATTACTTAGAGCAACAATCTGTCATGAAGATAAGACTAAGTTATATTCAGCATCTTCTTTTCAAGAAGACAGACAAGTCATATTTTTTAAAAGTATCCATAGATTCTGGTTGCATGATTTTAAAACTGGCATTTGAAGAGTTAAAATTTCTGGGAAAAAATCTATTTAATGGAAAAGCTCAACCCCCAACATGCTGGATAAATGGGATATTCATGTATGCTGTGGTTTAGATGAGGTGTCCCCCAAAAGCTCACATGTGAGACAGTACAAGAAGGTTTGGAGGAGAAATGATTGAGTTGCAGCCTTAACCTAATCAGTGGATTAATCCTTGATGGGTTTGAGTGGTAACTGGAGGCAGGTTGGATGTGGCTGGAGGAAGTGGTCCATTGGGTGCATGGAGTATATATTTGTATCTGGCAAGTGGAGCTCTCTCTCTCTCTCTGCTTCCATGTGAGCTGCTTCCCTCTGCTATACTCTTCCACCATGATGTTCAGCCTCACCTTGAGCTCTGAGAAATGACCTGACTGTGTACTGAGACCTCTGAAACCGTAAGCCTCCAAATAAACTTTTCCTCCTCTACAGTTGCTCTGGTCAGGTCTTTCAGTCATGGCAGCAAAAAAGCTGATTAAAACAATATACTTTTCCAAAGGATAAAAAAGATAAACAATAACTGGACTTTATTTTTATGTGACTCATGCCAAAGGTTATCTAAGAGGAAATATACATTGCAACTCTAGCATAGAAGGAACATCTGATGTCAACAATCCTACACAAGCTGGTCCGGGAGATGGAAGATTACCTACTTTATTAGTTCTGTGATCTTCTAGAGAAATAAAACAACTTTGTGAGTAATTAAGCATACTTTTTCCAAATAAGAGGTTGATTTTTCTACAATGAGCAGCAATAATCTCGAAACTGAAAATAAACTAGCATTACCAAAGGAAATTCCAATAATCAGAATCTCTGCAGACCAAGAAAAGAAAGAAATAAGAACTTAATATTAAAATTTTCTATTTTTCCACCCTCATTAGCACTCCTTGTCTCAGATTTCACTGCTGGCAATACTGGCTGTATATTGGAGCTTGTTTTTGTCACACATGTGAAGATTTATTTAACTTGAAAGTCCTTCCCGGTTCATGTGGATTGAAACCATAACTAAATACCTTGTCACATGTTTCTTATTGTGGAGAGGCATACACAGCTTTCCAAAGAATAATTATTATTCCAGTGTAGAGATTTTGCCCAGACTTTCAAAAAGTCAACTGTAGATCTTGAAAAACTGAAAAAACTTGTTTATGATTTTTAATCAGCAAAAAGAATATGTTCAAAGTTAAGACATGGAAAATAGCTGTTTTCTCTGGAAAATAGGAAAATAAAGTATTTGAAAACCCTTTTCCCTTTTTCCCTGAGCTATATTCTAAGGTCCATGATTAAAAATATATATTATACAATATTATATATATTATATATTTTTTCCCCTGTATTCAACAGTTCAAATATCATAGGAAAGATTTTAAGGATTGTACTTTTGGCTGTTAGAGGGAACAGTAGTGTTTCCCAGATGTCACGAGGACAGTCACTCTGCCTCCTGGCCAAATAGTTTTCAAGTTCCTATAATATGATATCTAATCACATGAAATTCAAAGTAAGATATTTAGGAGATAAAACTGTAGTTCTGGAATCAGATAAACTTGAGTTTCAATTTTCCATTCATGGTCCTAATGAGCTAACTAGTAGCCTCTATGATTCTCAACTTTCTCATCTGAAAAATGAGATTAAAATATAACGTTTTATTGGATTACTACAAGAGATAATGCAATAAACCATACAGCACAGAATAAATGCTCAAACACTGCTGTCAATGATTCTAACTCTGAATGTGGTTATGATCTCAAAAAGTGGCATCGCTTGCTTTGAATTAATCTGATTTCTCTGACTAGCACCACCTGCCTGCTGAGAACACAGTCACATATTTCCTTCTGAAATACTTCCTAATAACCCAGCAAAGGGATGAGTTTTAACCTGGATCCACACTCTTCAAAGACAAGAAACACACTTCTCATTCTTCCGTTTTATGTAACCTCATTTCTCCCCTACTTTCAGAAGCAACTGGAGAAGGAAAAAAAATGAGGAAATCTGGTTGTAGGAGAATGTTTTTGAGGATTTAGAAATTGGGGAACACATCTTGGAAGAGGTGAGAAAGGGATGACATAAAATGAAATGTGAAAAACATTCCTGCCAAGAGAGAAGAAATGAATCCTGATATGTGTGTGTGTGTGTGTGTGTGTGTGTGTGTGTGTGTGTGAGTGAGTGTGGGTGTGTGTGTGTGTGTGTGTGGGTGTGTGCGTGAGAGAGAGAGAGAGAGAAATATCATTGGCATAACATAAGGAAGGGCCTGTCCACCTGTCCAGTGGCTGCTTTTTTGCCCCTACATACCACAATTATAACTTGAGAATTTTCCATCTCTTTAAGACAAATGGCCTTTATGTACTAGTTGTAGTTAAAATAATGAAGCAATAATAAAGTTAACCTAGTATATTACAAACCAAGAAATGTTAAGAATAAAGAAGGCAACAGCAACATTACTGAGACCCTAAAGAGGGGCATTTAGGGAGGTGCAGTGAATACTGGATTCCTCTGAGTTCTTCACCCAAATCCTGTTTAGAAAGGAAGGTTCAATAGCTTCTGTCTTCACATCAGGCTTCACAAGCATGTTTCAGCAATTACCATCAATGACTGACCTTGACATTAGGAAATGTTATTTGGTCGAGCTACAAAGAACTTGTAAGGGCCCTTCTCTGTGGTACTTTCCCATCCCCCCACAATTATGCTTTTCTACCTCTGTTTTCTTCTTCTTCTTCTTCTTATTTTCTGCAGGATTTATAAAAAATCTTTTGAAACATGTTGTTTCCAGATGTAGGTCCCAAGTGCCCTGTCATTTACTTCTTGTCCACGCACTGAGCAGATGAAATCACACACGTTAGACTGTATGAATCCACTCTCCAATGCCTTCATTAAATTCCAGGATTTTAAAGAGTCTACCCAGTTCCTGGCAGGGACCTTTCCATGCTTCCACCCGCAAAGCTGTAAATTACTACCTCATTAAACTCAATTGTAAATGATTAGGTGTCTGGAATGTACTTTGCTTTCCCTGCAGCCTCCTTGGAGTAATTACTACACCGCAGGCCTCCCAACTTAACTCTGCACATTATTCAAGTAATGCAGTATTTGAGTAGCTCACCGAGGGAGGAGGTTTTATTTTTCTTAGGGTATTAAAACTCTATTATTGTTTAGTTCCTAAGAGCAGAAGATTTGTGATCTTCCATTTCCCATTGAGCAATTTGTCTTTTAACAAGAGAGAGTTGTAATCAGCAAGCCCTTTTCAAGAATTCGTTTTTCCTTCTACCACACAAGCAGTTGGAACTACGGCACTTTTGGGATTTTTTTTTTTTTTTTCCTGAGCATCAGTGAGATTTTTATACATTTTGAAAAGGCTAGAGTTGCTGCCTTTAATTTCCATAGGTGAAGATCATCTGGGAAACGTTTAGCTTTTTTTTTTTGAGACAAAGGAAAACAAAGGTAATTCAGGGTTTCAATGCTTATTCACCTAGATCTGGTTCTTTGATGAAGTTTGTTTAAAAAAAAAGAAACCTGAAGAGTCTGGAAAGGTCATGAGTAAAGGGCTGGAGGAGAAAGAGGAGGAGGGGCTGTCATACTGGATAAATAATCCAACCAGTGTTCCCAGCCTGGTTGCCATCATCTTAGCAGAAAAGGTAAAACTAATATTCCCAGAGGGAGAAAAGCTCAGAAGGTCACTTCTCTTTCTTACAGAGGTTTTTACCTCTTTAACTGATTCATTGGTTCAGAGTCTTAATATTTTCAGAATGCCTATTTTAGGGCTTCTCTGATGATTTCACTTCAGTCAATCAGGTGCTTCACTGTGTCCCTGGAATTTCATAAGTGAAGATATTGACTTATCAGATGCAGAAAGAAAATGAGATCTGTGGACCAAATGGCTTAGCAGAGATCAAACAAATAAATTGCAGCACAGGCAGCAGGCAAGAAGAGAGTTCCGCCATCTGCAAAGGAAAAATTCAGAAAGAAATCATGGAATGGAGGATTCGTTATTCCTAACTCAGGAGCTCATTCTTAACTCCATTCCTAGGCCTCTGAATGTGTTGTTGGATGTTGCAGGTGATCTTAAAGGAGATTCATCTCTATCTGGACTTGAGAAATAAGAGCTTAGGTGTCCATCTATCTACATTCATTCTGTGTGGAGAGAAAGAAGTTTAGATACACATTGCTTAGCAGACTGTTCCCTAATTGGGGCAGCTGGGTATAACTATAATTGGGTACAATTAGAATAAAGGGGTATAACTTGGTCTCGGTTCTGGGCCTGGCACCTTGGAAAGAACAGGATTGCAGGAAAGAAGTGAGGGAGATGTTTTTCCAAGGAAGCAGAGACGCATAGTGGTAACCAGGTAACAGAGTGTGATACAGAGTAGGGAGGTGCAGGCCCCTCCTTTCTGCCCACAACACAGCACAGCTTTGGTCTGGTGAGGACTGAAGGAATGTATTATCACTGAGGTAACCCAAGGTTTGAAAATTAGGGAGATCATCTCTTGGAGACATTGTCAATGCTATCATGGTGGATACCAGTAGCAGCTATTTTCAGGAGGATTTATGAAAGTCAGACATTCAGAAGGGTTCACAGGATAGAAGAACACAAACTGAAGTAAGACACCAGAGAAGTAACCGAGTAAACCTTGAAAGGGCTGGACATCCTCTGTCAACCCTGGGCAACTTCCGTGGAGTTTATCACTGGAGTCCAGTGAGTCCTGAAAAATCAACTTACACACACACACACACCAAACCATTAAAAACAAAACCATGATAGGGACACAGCAAAAATTAGCTAGTGAAGTAAGACTGAGTAGAAGCCAATGCTGGTTTCTGAAGTAGCCTATGTTAACTAGTTTAGGCAATTCACTCCTTGATTATCTTTTAAATAGTATTTAAAAGCCTATTAGAAAGTGAAATCATCAAGATGGTGGACTAGACAGTGACAATACTCATCTCCCTCACCAAAAACAAAACAAATAGCTACATGCCAGCAAAATAGCTAAGGGAAAGTCCTA
This sequence comes from Sciurus vulgaris, assembly GCF_902686455.1. NCBI lineage: Eukaryota > Metazoa > Chordata > Mammalia > Rodentia > Sciuridae > Sciurus > Sciurus vulgaris. Next base: position 68,082,102 of record NC_136476.1, read on the forward strand.
CCATCTAGCAGTAGCAGAAACCCAGCAGAGCACAGAAACCAAGGAAAGCTGCCACACATTGTCTGCACCACCCATCTCCCACTCAGGATCTGCTCACAGCCAGGAATGATTTCCCCCAAGGGGAAAAGGTGGGCAAGAAGACCCCAGCTGCCCTCCTCACCACTGGGGACACCTGCAGGCTTCAACACTGTGGACTCCTGCAATTTTCATGGTGCAGAGCCCAGCAGAGGGAGCTGCCCAGAGGTCACACCACTGCACTCTCCCCAGAGGAGGGGCCAGTGCCGTGCTCTGCCCTGGTTCCCGGAGTAGTATCCTTCCGTTCCTGGGGTCTTGCTGCTACTACAACCTCCTACCCAAAGTCTTGGCCACCAACACCTACCATCCTGGGCCTGCACTGCTTTAGGCTGCTATGGAGTCCCTCCATCTTTCTGGGCCCAAGTTACTGCTGCAGTCTTCCTCAGGGACCCGGTCACTGTACTTCGCCATTCCTGAGAATTTACTGCCAAAGTGTCCCACCCCATGAGCTGCTGAACACAGCAACTTCCCAGGAATTAGTTACAAATGTGCTGCACCGTTCCCAATGGCCTGAGTCACTGGAAGGTCCCTTTATTCCCATAGCAGTGCTGCTGCTGGCCCAGGCCCCTGGGTCTGATCTAATGCTATAGCCTGTCTTCCTGGACTTGAGATGCTGGGGAGCATGCCAGAGTCCCAAACTGGTGAGTGAGACCGTGCAATTCCAAGTGCACCTATGCCCCAAACTCAGCTATCACAGTAGTTCTGTGAGCCCTTGAGTCACTCTTCTGAGCACCAGTACCATGACCTGGTACCTGCTCCCTGTGGGCCACACTAGGTCCAGCACCAAGAGGGATTCCCTCAGAGAAGACTGTCCACTGCAGACAATAGGAGAACGGGAGAATCACAACAGCCTTTGCCATTGTGGGCCTCTCAGCCCACACTTCCATTGCTGTCACCACAAACATTTGCAGCCTTGGCCGTCAAGGGACCCTGTAAGAAAACCCCATGAAAACCACACTGGAAATCACATAAGAGGGTTTATTAAGCAAACAGTGTCTCCCTGCAGGGTAAGAGAGAAAACGAGAGGAAAACAGAAAGGGCGCATGCAAGAAAGAGTGTGAAAAGCGAGGAGGAGAAAGAAAGTGAGTAGGAGAGAGTAAAGCATGAGAAAAGATGGTGGGCTAGCTATTCTTGAGAGTTGAATTCCCCAGGGGCTAATGGGACCAACAACGGAGAAGGATACTTGCAAGCTGACTGATGAACCAATAACTAGCTAGGATGTTCACAGACTGACAGTAGTTGGGAGGCCGGGAAATGGCTGCAGCAGAAAGGGCAGAGGGAGTGGCTTTCAGAATGACAAGCTAGGTTGTGATGCAAAGGGTGGGGGAGCAGCTTTGTATTACAGACCCCATCTTCACCCATGCTGACCTCAGCTGATGGAGCTGCATGGACATTATGCCACTGCATCCCATCTTGAATCACAGCTACCATACCCTACCCACCAAGGTCCTTGCATCCCTGCAGGTGAAAGTTTTTCTCCACCAAAGTCAGGCTGTAAAGTCCGGAAGAGGTGACTATCTGTTCTATCGAATGTGCAGGCATTAATTCAAAGTCACCAGAAATACAGAAAAGCAAGGAATCATACACCAAAGGAATAATTCTGTAGCAACTGACCCCAAAGAAATGAGGATCTATGAATAAACTGAAAGGGACATCAAAATAATTACTTTAAGGAAGCTCAGCAAGATAGATACAAGGGAACATAAACAAAGCAACAGAATCAGGAAAACAATACTTGAACAAAACTAGAATTTCAACAGAGATAGGAATTATTTTTAAAAAGAAACTGAATAGAAATCCTGGAACTGATAAATACAGTAAATGAAGAATATAATTAGAATTTCAACAGCAGATTTAATCATGTAGAAAAAATACAATTTATGAATTTGAAGACTGGTCTTTTGAGATTATCTGGTCAGAGGAGAAAAATTGCAAAAAGGTGAAGAAAGTCTACAGGACTTATGAGATATTATTAAGTTATCTCCTATAGGCATTATAGGGGGCAGGGGCTAATTGAAGAAATAATAGCTGAAAATTTCCCAAATATTGGGAGAACATTCAAATCCATGATGTTCAAAAGTCCCTAAACAGATCCAAAGAGGTCTTTACCAAGATATATTAAAAGTTAACTGTCAAAAGTCAAAGTTTAAGAATTTTGAAACCAGCAAGAGAAAAACATTGTTACATGTAAGAGAATCTTCATTAGACTATCAACAAATTTCTCAACAGCAACCTTACAGGAAAAATGGGATTAGATATAAAATGTTGGACTCAGACTGTGGCTCAGAAGAACAGCATCCGTGCCTAGCATGCACAAAGATAGAGTTCAATCCCCAGTATCCTCCCCTGCACAGACACACTACTAAAAGAAAAAAGAAATGCCAACCAATAACACTGTATCTTTAAAAACTGTCCTTCAGAAATAATTGAAAAATAAAGACTTTCTCAAATAAGCAAAACCTGAGGGAGTTCCTCACCTGCCTAATAGGAAATGCTAAAGGGTGTTCCTCAAGCAGAAACGAATGACACCATTTACTAATGTGAAAACATGTGAAAGTATGAAATTCTCTGGTAAAGGTAAAAATGTAGTTAAATTAAAAATAGTACAGCCGGCAAGATGGTACACACCTATAATCCCAGCTATTTGGGAGGCTGAGGCAGGAGGATTGCAAGTTTGAGACCAGCCTGGGCAACTTAGCAAGACCCTGACACAAGATTTAAAAATTTACAAAGGCCCAGGATATAACTCACTTGCTGGTAGAGCACCCTGGGTTCCATAAAAATACCACAAAACGATAACAAAAATTAAAACCGAGCACTGTAATACTGTAATGGTTGTAGGGAAATCATTTGTAACTCTGGGTTGCAGGCTGAAAGACAAAAGTATTTTTAAAACTAACAATAGTTACAATGTTTCCTTAATGGATACACAATGTGAAAAGTTATGAACTCTGACTCAAAAACGCAAAATGTGGAGGAGGCAAACATGTAGTTTTGTGTGTAGTTGGAGTTAACTTGTTAAACGTAGTTAACTGCATAGTTGCAGTTTATAGAATGAATAAGTCTAGGTATATAATGTAGAGCATGGAACCTTAGTTAATAATATTATATTATATATGGAAAATTTATTAAGAGGGTAGATTTTTGGTGCTCTTATCATACACACAAAAGGATAACTATGTGACATGATGGATATGTTCACTAATTTGTAGTAATCATTTCACTATGTATATAACAAGATATCACATATATACCTTAAATGTATACCAAAAAATGATCCTATTGGATTATTAATGGGTTTATCCACTACTCCAGGAGGAGAAACAAATAATAATATAATAAGGATCTTTGATTGCTAATAATGTAAATACATTTACATATTTGTAAGCCATTTGTATGTCTTTGTGAATTACCTGTTAAAGCATTTTTATATTTGCCTTTTTAAAATCAATTTATAAGGGCTTATTATACAATAATACTTGTATCATATATTTTACAAATAGACCTCATTTGGAATCAGACTTTTAAATGTGCTTATGATTTTGAAAGTAGAAAGTTTCTATTTTTTATTCTCCTTTATTATTCTTTTTTCTTTAGTGTTATATTTAGAAATATTTTACCACTACTGTAAACAGATCTGTTCTCCTGTGTTTTGTAATTTTTTAATGTTAGTTTTATTTTTCAGGTTAACTATTTTACAATCTCTTTTTAGAGTATTGAGGAAGGAAAAGCTCTAAATTTATTTTTACAAATAGGTATTTTACTGCCTTTATATTAAATAAAACATCACCCTACAAAATTTGGGGGTATATCTTTATCACAAGCCAAAACATTGTTTCTTGATTTCAGTTCTGTTTTATTAAAACTATGTTGGTCAACTGTTATGCCAATACCACAGTGTGAAATTATAATATGTTCTAAAATTCTGTGATGCAAATGTCACTTCATGATTCTTTTTTTTTTTTCACAATTTTATTGCAGTTTTACTTCAGGTTTAGATGCCAAAGTTAGTGATAAAACAATGATCTCAGTAAAACAACTAAAGTCTATGGATAACTGAAAATTCAATATGTAAAACACATTCAAGAGCTATAAATGTAAATAATCTAAAGATTTCCAGCGAGGGGCAAACCCTTTCTGGGTAAGCAGAGACCATGGACTTCTTTCCTCCTGGGAGCATTAGGCAGAATCTGCTGGGGTAAGGAGAAACCAGTTAAACGTTTAGCAGCCAAGTGAGCTGGTATAATGGAATAGAATCCTAGAAAACCCCAATGCAGCACTGGTCCTTCCGGTCAACAACTCTCCCAGTTGGATTTTTGCTCAGGGTTTGGCAGAAGCATCTGGGAAGCTGGAGGCAAGACAAGAACGCAAACCCAGATCCCAAAGTCCACTAGAAGGAAGGGTCTGTTACCCACCTAGATAAGATTTCACCCTTTAGAAATTTGAAAACAAGTGCAACTGAAAACTAACTAACACTGCAAATGAGCCCCAATCCTGTTAAATTCTTCATTAGATCAAAGGAAAAGCACTTCCATTCCAGCTGCCTGATAAGAAGAAAAGACATGCACCTTCTGGAGGAAAGTGTTATTTACTTCAGTTCCCATGATTTTTAAAGTACAATAAAAAGTTACAATTCATGAAAAGAAGAAGGAAGATGTATTCAAATGAAAAGTATCATCAATGGAAGGACAACTAAAGATGACCCAAAAATTACTGTGAAATTGATACTAGGAATGCTTAAAAAAGAATAGAATAAGAAAAAGACCTAATAGATGAAAAGATTCACTAATATCAATAAAATGGGCTTTCTAAAACATAATAACACATATTTCAATTAACTTGATTTAGCCATTCCACAACATATACCTATTTCAAAGCATCAGGTTGTATATCATTAATATATATTTTAGCTGTCAATTAAAAATAAATAACACAATGTTTAAAATTAGACATTTATAGATGACTTAATAGGAGACTAAAAGGATAACAAAAGAAAGGATCAAAAGATCAGTGAACTCAAAGACTGACCAACAAAAAAATATCAAAACACAGAGAAAGAAGAACCTTTAAAAAGCAGAGAGGGTTACAGAGATGATAGGATCTGTAATGAACAACCTTCAAAGAAACATACAAGGCAAAACAAAAGAAAAAGAAAAAGAAAAAGACATTTTAAAAAAATCTACCAAACATTTAAGAAAGAAATACCAATTCTACACTAACACTTTCAGGAAACAGAGAAAAAAGGAATATGCTACTATTCATTTGATTTGGTTCATACAACCAAAACAAAATACGATGTCATTAAAAGAATGAAAAATTGTAGACTAATGTCCCTCATTAAGATAGATGCAAAATTCCTAAGAAAAATAATAATAAATTTAATCTATTATTTAGAAGATGACATATCATAAGCAAGTTGAATTATTCAAAGAATGCGAAGTTGACTTAATTTTTAAAGTTAGTCAATTTGATTTATTGCATTTAACGAATCAGAAAAATAAACCACGAAATGTTATCATTAGATACAGAAAAATGATTTCATAAGGTTCAGCACCTTTTTCACTTAAAAAAAAAAAAGTCTCTCATCATGTAAGGTACAGGAAGAAACTACCCCAAGCTGATAAAGCTATCTATTACAACAGTGTTAGAACTAATAGCAAATTTGATGTAAATATTATTGTTTCTATGAAACATTGGACTGCCATTCCTAGTTACTGAAATAAGGCAAGAAGAAAAGAGCTCTCATCCTTGGAAAGAAAAAAAGTAGTATTCTCTCTAGACACAGTTATATGCATAAAAATTCCAGAGAAAACATACACAAATGACAAGAAATAGTATGTAAATTTTAACAAACTTGCTAGTGATGAGATCAACAGACAAAAATGAAGAGTATTTCTGAACATAAGCAGAAACTATTGGAAAATACATTTTTTTTAAAAAAGCATCATTTACAAGCTCATCAAAAAATTAAAAGCAGGGAATATAATGAAAACTATGCAGAACTCAACTAAAAATTATAAAACATTACTGAATAAAATTAAAGATCTAAATAAATGGAGATATTACCATGTTTGTGAACTGGAAGATTCAATGTTGTTAATTTTGTCAGTCCTTTCCGTATTGTTCTATAACTTAGACACACTCCCAGTCAAAATCCCAGCAGGATTTCATTAGGAGAAATGTACAAGTTGAGTATAAAGTTAATATGGAAGTGCAAATGGCCTAGCATAACTGAGAAAAGTTTGAGGAACTACAATGCTGGAAGATTTACAACACCAGACCTCAATATTTCTTACGAGTTACATACACAAGGCAACATGGTATTGCTGTGAGATTAGACAAGCACAACAATGGGACAGAAGAGAGGACAATGAAGCCCAGTGAAGTGAACCCACACAATGTGAGCTCTTGCTTTTTGACAAAGGCACCAATGGAATTCTATTTTCAATAAATGACGCTGAATAACTGGCAGATTCCCCTTCCCTTCCCAAAATTCATTTCATCCATCCTCACACATGTTATACAAAAGTTAATTGAAGAAAATATCAGAGACTTAAAAGTGAAGACAAAAATTGTATGGCTTCTATAGGAAAATATGGGGAATATCTTGACTTTGGGGTGAGCAATTAAGTAATATACAAAAAGCACTAAGATAAAAGAAAAAAATCAATAAAATGGATGAGATAAAAATGGATACTGCTCATTTAAAAGTCACCATTAATCAAGTTACTGACTGGGATAAAATAGTCACAATACCTAACAAAAAAAATTAATGCCCAACACATATATTTTTAACTCCTACATGTCAATAATAAAAAAGACAATCTCATTTAAAAGGGTAAGACTTGACTTTCATGAAACAAAATGTTGGAATAGAAAGTAAGTAAATAAAAATACACTCAATATCATTGTTGATCAGAAAAATAACAAAAATTAAAACAGTAGTGAGATACTATTACATACCAACCAAATGGCTAAAATTAAAGGACTAGTAATATGAAGTACTGATGAGGGTGTGAAACAAATGAGTTTCACATACAAAGCTGGTGGGAAAGGTGGTAAAATCATATTGGAAAGATGTTTGCTAACTTCCAATCAAGTTAAACATTCATCTGCCCTATAAGCCAGTAATTTCACTCCTACCTGAGAGAAATGAAAGATTAGAGCCACATAAAGATTTGCTATGGGCAGGAAGGAGGTAAGGGAAGAATGGAAGAAGGATGGGTTGTGTAGAGGGAAATGAGGAGTGGGGAGGCAGCAGGGGGAAGGAAAAATAATAGAATGAGACAAACATCATTACCCTATGTACATGTATGATTATGCAAATGGTATGACTCTACTTCGTGCACAACCAGAGAAACGATAGTTGAGGAACCACAGGGAACTTTCTAGGAATGTGAAAATATTCTACATCTTCTGTGGTGGTCATGGGGATGTATACATTTGTGAATATTCATTGACCCGTAAAATCAAGGTTTTTGCCTTTCATCATATCAATTACACCTCAATGAAAATAATGTTAAAAATGTTTATTGCATATATCATTGCAAATTCTTGACTTCATAAACTTTTCAGAAAAAAATAAAAAAGATGCTAGGCCCAAATACTCATGGTGGGATTTTGCTGAGTCACATTAAATGCACAAATCAACTTGAGGAGAACTGATAATACATTGAGTCATCCTAGTAAAAACATAGTACGTCTATTTATTTATTTTTATTTGAATCTCTCCCTCCCTCTTACTCTGCTGTACTCCAGTGCTCTCTCTCTCTCTGTTTTTCCTCAACTAATTTTAAAGATCACTTTTATGGAAATTTTAATTATATATTTTTCAATCATAATTACCAATTAGTTGTTTCTCATATATGGAAAAATAATTTGGTTATTTTAGCTAGACTTCTTTATTTCTATTATATTTTTCCTCTGTAGGATATTTTGTTTTTATTCTTGTTTGAATTCAGAATATCACTGAAAAATGGATATATTAGCACCTTATTCTTGTCTGGAAGTGCCAAAATTTTTTTTTAAGTGATGAAATGTATGTTAAAAAATTGGAAGAGGTTTTAAATGCCTTCACCACACAGAAATGATAAATGTTTGAGAAAACAGACATGGTTACCCCATTAAAATGGGCAAAATGTATCCATCTATCAAAATGTACACATGTAGCAAAACATCAAATGGTTTCCATAAATATGTTTAACTTACTTTTCAATTTAAAATGTTTTCAAAAAGCGGTGAAATCTAGTGTTTCTGTTCTCTTGTAGTCTTGATAAACAAGTCCTTAACCTTTACCATTAAATGTGATGTTGGTATTAATTTGAGAAAGGTATTTATTATCATATTAAAATAGTATCCACCTGTCTTTAATTTTCCCTGCATTTTGTCATGGTTAGGTATAGAAAATTAATCCCCATAATTATAAAAATAGTTCAAATAATTTCCTTCCTTTGATCTAGCAATGCCATGGCCTGGTGTGCTACCATAGTCCTAGATATCATTTTTCTTTTAACGTAGTTGTATGTTTGGCTTATAAAGTATTTTTTGTCTCTCTCGTTATAAACATGATTATATTTTAGTCTTTGATAAACATTTTAGGTAGTTGTTTTTGCCCCTGGCATTGGAAATGTAGAATTTTTTTCTCCTGTGGTATTTTAGAAAGCTTTGCCTCAGTGATCATAATGCAGAGTCTGATTTTGTCTGTGGGTTTTATCAGGTTTGGGTATCAGTGTTAAGCTAGATTGTCTGATGAACTAGGAAAACTTCCTTCTGCATCCTCTGAAATATTTCATGTGCCATGGCAATTATCAGTTATCTGGGGGTTTGAAAACACTCACCCATAAAAATGACTCAAAAGATGTTTGTTTTGTTTTATTTTGGTGCTGGAGATTGAATCCAGGGATGATTTATCACTGAGTTACATCCCCAGTCCTTTTTGTTTTTTGAGGCAGGCTCTGGCTGTGCTGTCCAGACTGTCTTCAAATTCTTAGGTTCAAGTGATCTTCCCGCTTCAGCCTTCCAAGAAGCTGGGACCTACATGTGCATACCACTATGTCTGGCCACTATGTCTGGCTCTCTTCAAAGGTGTTTTTTTTTAATCTCTTCAATTTTTCTTTATTCTCATTTTGATCAATTTATACTTTCCTATCAAACTGCCAGTTTTCATACTTGTTAATACTAAATATATTCTCTTACAGATTTTTAAAATAACTCCATCATTTAGATTTAAATTCCATTTTAATTTGTAATGCTGTATATTGGGTTTTCATCCTACATGTTTAACTTTATTGGCAGTTTCTTGTTTTATTTGCCTTACTCAATTTCTGCTTTTATTGTCGATTTTTTTCTTTAGCTTCTGTTAGATAAATTTGATCATTTTCCAACTCTGTTGAGTGTTAATTTATTTTCATTCTTCCTGATTTCATGACAAATGTACTAATGGATTCATTCTGGTTATATGTTTAGTTTCCAGTGCATGAGATTTGGTATCCAATGTCCTTAATATCATTTTCAATAATCTCAGCTTTGAAGAATTTTTCCTATTTAATTCAAGAAAAGAGGGTTGCATATATAGCTCAGTTGGTAGAGTGCTTGCCTCACAAGCACAAGGCCCTGGGTTCAATCCCCAGCACTGTAAAAAAAAAAAAAAAAAAAAAAAAAAAAAAAAAAAAAAAGAAGAAGAAGAACTGAAGAATTCAAGAAAAGAAAACAGATTTGGCTGTGGTAAATGGGAGGCTCTAAGTGACAATGGCTAACATATGGTAAACGTACATGTAGGCAGTTTAGGAAGGAGGATAGCTCAGTGGTTTCTCTTCCTCTACTAGCGGTTTCCACAGTAGGTTTTTCTGCATTGTGGCTTCAGACCACTCCTGTGGATCTTAGCATTATATCCATATTCCAACCCACAGAAGCAGCATGAGGGGCCAAAGAAATTATTGCAAAGGATTAACTGCAAATATCACCACTATTCACATCTTGGTGACCAGAATTTAGTCATGTGTCTACATCTAGAATCAAGGAACCCTGGAAATCTTTCACTGTTTGATTAGGTACCCAATTAAAAATTCTATTTCTGTGAAAAACAGGAGAAAGAATAAGCAGGAAAAAAGTGTCAGTACCTGCCACAGAGAGTTTGTTAAGTAATTTCAATGAGTCGATTTGTTTATTTTACATTTTAGTTTTTAATTTCTAATATTTTTCAGTGAATCAATGAGATTTTAATCCTTTTTATAAATTTATTGATAATTTTTATAGCTTCATAGATAATCATCTATTTCTTAAGTGTTCTTAGATATTGAAAAAGAATATGTTTTCTTTGTGGAGAATAAGTTGTTCTTTTTTATTGGTGTGTTATAATTCTACATAATGATGGAATTCGCTATGATATACTCATACTTGCACATAACATAGTCTGGTCAATTTCATTCCCCCGTACCTCCTTTCCTTCCCTCTACTCTCCCCTGATCCCTTTGCTCTCATCTTCTGGTTTCCCTTCTTTTTTAATGAGATCCTTTCCCTCTCCTCTCCTCCTCTTCTTTTCCTGTGTATCTGTCTTGTCTGTCTGTCTCTCTCCCCTTCTTCCATATATGAAAGAAAGCATATGGCCCTTGACTTTATGAGTCACTTATTTCACTTAATATAATGCTCTCAAGTTCCATCCTGCACATGACATAATTTGGTTCTTCTTTATGACCAAATAAAACTCCATTGTGTATATAGACTGCATTTTCTTTATCCATTCATCTGTTGATGGACATCTAGGCTGGTTTCATACCTTGGCTATTGTGGATTGTGCTGTCAGATGCAGGGGCATGTGTGGGTCATTACAGTGTGCTGATGTGGTGTTTCAGATAAGAGAAGTGCTATATCTGGGTCACATGGTGGTTTCAGTATTAGTCTTTTGAGGAATCTCCACATCAACATCCGCAGTCCTCATACTAATTTACAATTCCACTAGGAGTGTGAAAGTGTTCCTCTTTCTTACATCCCTGCCAGCATTTATTGCTATTTGTATTCTTGATGATTGCCATTCTAATTGGAGTGAGATGAAATCTCAGTATAGTGTTGAACTATAAAGTTTTGTATGTATTTACAAATCAGTTCTCCTATGTAAATTTTCCTTTTTTTTTCTTATGTAAGCACTTTATCTTTCAGTTTCAATTCCAAGATAACAATTTCACCAGTTCTCTTTTACTAATATTCCAGTTTTCTACAGCTTCTCTCTGAAGAGGTGCTTAGAGTGACCATTGTCAGTATTCTATAGAAATATCACTTGCTTTAGAAATGACTAATTTGCTATTTTTCACTAAGTAACTTGAATAAATGAATGTGCCTCTTCAATTAGAAATTATAATTACTCAAATATTAATAACAACTGGGCTATAGTTCAATTTATAGTTTAATTATAAATGAAATAATTATTATTAGTTACAAGCATGTACAAGACCCTATGTTTAATCCCTAGCACTGAAAAAAAAAATTAACTAAATTTTAATACTATACTTGGTTGTTTTCAAATTAAGATTGTAGAAATACTGTATGTTGTAGTCAAAATTGTCAGGCAACCTTTTTTAAAATTTCTAGTGGAAAGATGAAGCGTCTTTCCATTATTGTGGCATGTTTCCACTATTTTTAAATTATTTCACTATTTATTTTATGCATTTAAAAAATAATATCTACAAATTATTTTGTAACTCAAGTCATGCTTTTATATATGTGCCCAAGAAGTTATGTCATATTTTTGAACAAACGCAAAGTTTTTCATTTCATAAAATATAACCTCTTTGTATGCAGGGCGAAATTGGAAAATTAAAAATAAGTTGTAGAACTGCAGCTGGCAAGGAAATGCACTGAAAACTCTGCAGAGTTAAAAATCGTAAAAGCTGAATTCTTACTCATAAGATGTGTTTTCCCAATGTCAGGTTCATACTTCTGTGGCTCTGGCACGATGGTGCAACTGCAAAAACAATGGAACTCCATCAAGCTGGGACTGTGTGAGGGGCGGGGAGAAGAAAGCAAGAGGGTAAGGAGGAGATGGTTTTAACATCTGAAACTCGACTTCATAATGAGAAACAGGGGAGACATGATGTCATACTGGGGGAAGGTAGCTCCTCTGGTTTTTTTTTTTTTTTTTTTTTTTTTTACCCCAAGCTGGCCTGACCTGAGATTTTCAAACAAAGTCCAGATGGAAAGAAGGGAGAAATACATATATACACACACACGTATATACTCTGTCTGAAACAAAGACTTAGAGCAGGGTTTTTTCACTGATGAACTTAACATGCTTGCATTTAATGCAGACTGAGTAAAGCCACCTCATGATTCCCTCCTCCTTGCCTCCTTACCCCCAAACCTTTTAACCTCCTTCTGAATCTGTGGGATGCTGTCTGGTCTGATTTAGTCTCCTGGCCGCCAACTGAAGGAAAGGGTCTTTCCTTATGGGGATGTCATCTATCGTTTTTTCATCAGTTCTGAAACTCAGCTTTGGTTTTCCGTTTAGGATTCTTTACTGCATTATTTTCATCTTTTAACTTCTTGGAAGTTGGGGAGGGTGATCCACTCTGCTTTGTCATTTCATTGGCAGAGGTTTGAGTTGTTTTGATTTGGGGCGGGGGTGGGGGAGTGTTTTGCTTGGTTGCTTGCTCGGTTGCTTACTTTTGTATTTTCCACTGTCATTCTTAGAATTTACATACAGCATCTCTAATGGTGATGACTAATGAGGCAGAGGGGTTTTATTTATTTTGTTTTACTTTATTTTACTCTGGAGTGATTACTCAATTTAAGAGACCCAAAAGAAAGCTCCCTAGGAGTCGAGCTAGGTTCTGGGTCCTCTTGATTGTGCAAATATAAAACTAGAACAGGTGGCCATTTTTCATCAGAGAGAAAGGCTGCCTCTCCTCCCTGAAGATTCTAGGTCGAAGTGTATCAATCCGTGTAAGCCCAGAATCTTCAAAGAGGAATAGTGTAAGGCCCTGTTCCCTGAGAACACAAGGCTAGGAAAATCTGGGATAAGCCAGGATGCCATTGAGCAAGGGATGGTGGAAGAAAATCATAACAAGTATCAAAAAGGGAAATCAAGGAAAAAGAAAAGACTGTTTTTTCCTGAGTAGGTACTGCAACCTTAAAACAAGCCCAAGTCTTAGAGGGAAGGGCTGAGTCAGGAAGCCCTGCACACTCCGTCTCTCCACTTAGTGATGAGCTTTTTAAAGAGCAACGATCAGGCACAGAACATGGCAGCCCAGCCAGGAATGTGCATGATACTGACCGGAATCCAAGCCATCCTGAGCACTTCCTCAAGAGTGGACAGACACCCATCAGCTGAGCAGAACCAGCCTTACCATAGCAGAAGCATTTGACAGAAAACAAAACAAAGCATGGGACCAAAGGATTGCTCGATTTGCCATCAATTTGCCATCCCCTTCTCTCTATCTGATGTTTGGAAGTAAAACTGACACCCCCTGGACTAAGTAGCCCTCCATTTGTAGAAAATTAAGGCATTTGCCAATAGTTGCTTATTTGTTTTGTTTTGTTTTATTGATTGATTATACTACTGGGGAACTGAATCCAGGGCACTTCATCACTGAGCTACATCCCCAGACCTTTTTTATTTTTTATTTTGAGAAAGTGTCTTGCTAAGTTGCCCACACTGGCATTGAACTTGAGATCCTCCTGCCTTAGCCTCCCGAGTCAGTGGAATTGCAGACATGAACCACCATGCCCAGCATTTGCCAATCTTTGTATTCACAGCTGCCAGGACCTCCCATTTACCCCAAAATTACTAATTACTCATTAAAAATCTGGCACCACGGAAGAAACAAAATGTTTCAAATAATCAATGAGAATTTGTAGCTATGTTAAGGTAACAGAGTCACAGATGTGTTAGAAGAAGAAGAAAAGAAGAAGAAAGAAGAAGAAAGAAGAAGGAAGAAGAAGAAGGAAGAAGAAGGAAGAAGAAGGAAGAAGAAGGAAGAAGAAGGAAGAAGAAGGAAGAAGAAGAAAGAAGAAAGAAGAAGAAGAAGAAGAAGGAAGAAGAAGGAAGAAGAAGCAGCTATCCAAAGACATAGAGTTCATGATGACTTGAAATGTCATATTCTTTTCACATAATGCTGCCACCTCAGGAAAGACAGGAACTCTCATGTGAATGTGCTGGCAATTCAAGCTACTCAGAGATCATCCACATTGATTGTTTTATGTCTGAATTAAATAATATAACCTGGTTTAGGATATGAAGAGGAAATATCAAAAGGTCAAAGAGTCAACATTTGATTCCATGGATGCACAAACCCCCACATTTTCTTGGGTTTACTGGGAACTGGTTAATGCAAAGCTTGACAATTTAGGAAAACTCAAACCTGTAAGGAAGGGTTTTCTGAATAATCAAAGGAAATCTTGACTGTAGTTCTTCTCTAGAGAAATCCTGAAGAACTGTCTCTCAGTTTTTTTCCTCATATAAGTAAGAAAATGTGGAGGGGTTTGTCACTGACCTAAAATCTGTCTACCAAAGGATTGCTGGAATTCTTCTAGAACCTTCTGGATACTGCAGTCCCTAAGGCAAGGGTTAATCTAAGACTATCAAGTTTATTTCATGTTATTCTTTTTCTGATTATAAAATATAATTTTGTATGAATTGTGGAATGAAAACAAACATCTATGGACTGAAAGACAATGTTTCTTTTATAATCACCTCATGGGTGACAAGAACTGCTACCAAGTGAAATTACTATGCTTCCAGTCATAGCTACTAAAACAAATCATAATTAGCACCACACATGGAAATAGTTTTAGACCATTCTTCTTTTACTTAACATTATATCATGAGTTTTCCCCTCACCATTATGAATTTCCACAATGTGCCAAGGCTGTCATTGGGGTATGGGCCACTGGGGACTCTAATCATGGAACAGAGGGCAGTAAAAGAATACATAGGACCTGCCTGCTAATAGATTCATGGAGAAAAAGGTAACCAAAGTCATCATCCCAGAAAAGAGCCTGCTTGAGAAGCAATGGGCAAACCAAAATATTATAGGCAGGAATGGCAAACAAACAAATAAAAGCAGAAAACATCAGCCTCAAACTTTAGGAAATGTGGGTTAAACTAATTAGAGATTTAAAAATCTATAGAGATTTACCGAGATAATGATACCAAAGAGGAGGGAAACGTTTATAAACAGGGTGATTACATAATTCATCACTCAATTTGGGACATTATTATTGCACTGGGATAAGAAGGATAAAGCAGGGATTCCCAGAGAAACTGAGATATATAATTGTCCTATTTATATTTTATAGGCAATCAAGAAGATACAAAAGGAAATAGCTCCCTAGGGTTCCCAGATAGCTTGGATATTAATGCACTGGCAATCATTTTTGTATAATATTGTGGATGAATGGTGGTATCAAGAATCCTTATTAACCTGTCTCACTGTTAAATTTATGCTACTCAAGGTTGGAAGTAATATTTCAATATCATTCTGCAAATAAACAAGAATGATCTAGTGGGACTCATGAAGCAGGGACCAGAAAGTTTGCTAGGGCGATAGTACACAAGTGTCCCCTGATTATTTAATGCATTCAGCGAAGACCATGTTACATTAGAAATATTAACTACACAGCATTCCAAAGGTCCCAGAACTGTTCCCTCCGTCCCTGCACTTGTCCCAAGGCATCATCATGATTCTGGGATTTACTTCCCTTTTGTCCTTTTCCATTCTCTGCTGCAGGAATGCTGGATGGAGAGTGAGATTTTGGTGGAATTGATCAAAGAAATAGTGAGGGATGGGGTGGACTTTGACAGAGAAAGGAGCCAGGAGTCCAAAGGCAACCCCACCCAGCTCCATGGGATACAGTAGCACATCTCCAAGCACCGGCATGACGGTAATGTGTCTGTGGTGGAGACAGATCACTCCTCTGATGTAGATGGAGTTCCTGGCACGAGTGTGTACATCTCTGAGCAGTTCTTGGATCAGCAGAGACACCCAGAAGATTCTCCTATTACTTTCACATTCTGGGAAGTCTTAGTAAAGTCTTTTTCTGCTTCAACTAGCCAGAATCCATTTCTTTGGATACTCATGACTGATAAAGCATGGGGAAAGGGGTGAGGCTCACAAGCAGAGTGCTTGCCTAGCATGTTCAAGATCCCAGACTGGATCCCAGCACACCCCACATGAAAAGAAAGGAACATCCCCTCCATTCCCCAGTTTATATGGTTTAAAGAATGTGCAAATGCCAGATACCTATATTAACTCCTTATGCCCAGAATACATAAAGTGGTTTTCTGTTTTCTATATAGTTCCTGTTGTTCTTTATATGTGCGAAAAGAGATCTGGAAAGTTACTCTAAATTTGAAATGATTGTCATACTTCGGAATGTAGAAAGAGGAAGAGGAATGGGAGAGGTCAAATGGTACTTTCATTTGTAGTATTCTGATTTTTAATGAAAAGAATAAATTATTGCATTGTGTGTGTAATAAAAATTCATGTAAAAGGAAAAATAATATAACTATGCCACCTAGCATAGGCCTAGTTCAGGTATTTATTCAATGACTACTTGCTAGAAGAATGGGTGAAAGAAATATTAAAATAATTTTATAATGCAATTTTATAGACAAAGCAGATATTGGTGACACAGTACCACTGTGCAATAACCTAGAATGTCAGGTGTTAAATTACATATACTGTCCAAACTTGGGCAATATATATAAAGAAGTTAGGTGGCAGAAGAGAACTACAGTGTGTGAATACATGGCCACATACTGTTTAGATGGCTGTGCACATTTAGAGCCATTAGTTGTAAGCATCAGAACAAATTATGGATGAATTAAATGACAAGCACTTTATTAAAATTGCTGGGAAGTCTCAAAGAGCAGGTTTCAAAAATGGACAAGAACTAGAGAAGACAAAGTAGCCTAACCCCAAACCAGGTCATATGCAGCACCAATTTGAAAGATTTTGCTGCCACCAATAAAAGAGGTTAAGCATCTTGCCCTAGAACAGACAGGAAGTAGTGCAGCCAGAATGTGAACCTGGACATTCTGATTTCAGGCTATCAAACTCCACTGTAGACCACCCAAGTAAGATATGTAAAATCCACAAATCGTATTGAACAGAGCTATGTGAACAAAATCTTTATGTTCCTGTGAGTGATTGCTTCATAGTCTCTTGCTGATGTTGTTAATGACCTCCTGTGTTTAAAGTGAATGTTCTCTCTCTCCTCCCTCTCCCTCTCCCTCTCTCAGTATGACCCACAGTGCATGGTGAGGACATGAGCCAGAAAACATTGTCCTGCCACGTCCTGTGTAGTGTATGTAATAATACATTGATGGAAGAGAGATGTGTGCAACCACATTTGTTGGCAGTGAACTTGATGAGACATCTAGGACACAAAATAATACAGGTATATTTGTCACCAAAATTAAGGAGACAAAAAACTTCAGTGACTTAATTAATTAGATAAGTTACTATTTTAAATATCCACACCCTAAAATTAACCCTCTCTAAATAGTGATAATTGTGTGCCCTCTTCTTTCTTTCTTTTTTTCTCTTTCTCTCTCTCTCTCTCTCCCTTTCTCTCTCTCTCTAAACCCACCTCCCTCTCTCTCTTCTTTTAATAGCATTATTTCAAAGTAAAATATATGCCCCTTAAGGTCTATGGGGTGTTTCCACTTAGCCAATAACTCAGCTCTTTGGAAGGAGCTAAAGTACAATAAAAATTTTATTTTGCCTTGTTAGAGAGAAATCCCTGTGGTCTACTACCTTTTTCTCAGACAAATAAAGCTAACAAAAACTTCTTTACAAAAGACAGACAGCATAAGATGAAGACAACCCAAACAGTGTGCACATGAGTAATAAACATGATAGAGCCCAAAATGTTGGATAACAAAAATCAACTCCACTGTTACTCCAGCAATATATGAACCTAATACATCAACTTCTCGAACAATTTTCACTGAGAGTTCTAACAGTTATGTCAACTTTCTCCAGCTGTATCTGTTGCCTCCGTATGCCAGATTAAATATTTATGAAAGGAAGAGAAATTATTCACTCCCCTTATTTATTTTTATGTATATAAAGAGAGTTCCTGAGGGTATGTGGAGCACATAAGCCTAAAGAACTTATCTATGCCGTTCATATTCTTGAATGATTCTGGGAAAAGAAGATTGTTCTATACAGTTAAAGAATTTTCTGAAAAGTTTCCTAAATCTTAAAATTTCCTGCACATTTAAATACTTTTGATAATTTGGGCAGAAAACTATGAAAGCACCCAAAATGCTTTCAATTAATTACACTTATTAGGGTACATTGCATCTGCAATTTGTGGAAAAGAGATCATCCTTGTTATTAAGATAGGACTCTTTCACAAATACTGAGGCAGCATAATATAGATAAGGAATGCACAGTTTGGAAACAGGCAGTCTGGACTGGGAAACATGGTCCAGAATGCCTGTGTGCCCACTGGTAAGTCCCTGATAATCCATCGTACAGAGGGAGAAACGCTTGCTTCCCTTCTCAGGAATAGATACGATTTCAAAATGAAAGGAAAGTCTGCAAATGGTATGAGCAGCTTCAAGGCAGGAGTACAGTAAAAACACCAAATTATTAATTCTTCTGTGGGTTGCAGTTCACTTGTTTTGGGCCCAGAAAAAAATATGATTGTGTTTATCTAGGATGCCAGGTGAACAATTAGCTTAATGATAAACACAGCCTTCAGCATTTACCTTGAAAATTCTGAGATTGATTAGTTTTTGAAGTTTTATATTATTTTAATCTTAGTGATTTAGCTACTGTTGTTAGAAAAAAAATTAATCTCATGTATTCATTTATTATATGTCCTCCAAAATCCAAAAGGCTTTTTTAGGAGGCTTAAAATGAAATGAAATGAAAGATTGATCAAGCCATTGTGAGGATAAAATAAGTAATTATGTAAGAAAACTACCTTGAGGAAAAAAATGCTTCATCAAACATGGGACTTAGACATTTCCACTAAAGAAAGGAAAATGCAAGGTTCTAGTATAAAATAGTATCTCTTTAGCTACTTCAACAGCAACCTGCATGCTAAAAACATAAGAGCATACTAAAGAAGACTGAGAAAACCATAGAAACAGCAATAATATTAAGAGGCAGTAGAATGGAAATATACAGCAGAAAAGGAATTTCCCCAATCTAAAATGTCAAAGAATCTAGATTGAGAAGAAATAATTGGGGCATCTCAAGCTTCATCATGTGAAATAAAGGTCAGTGCTGAATTGAAAGACATTGGATGGACTTCTTCACCCCTCCACCTTCTCTGGCTCCACACAAAAGCAAAGATAGGAAGAATTTTGACAGGAACACACAGTGCAGGCTATGAGGTTTCATGTGCTCTTCAGTCCAAAGAGCAGAGGTAAGAGAAGAGCCTCCTCATTCCAGCAGAATATGCTCAATAAATGTGTGGGTTCCAGGAAAAAGCTGGCCAGGTGACGCCCAATGAGATATTAAGACTCAAAAATAATCTACTCACCTTGAATGATGAAAAGACCTATTCTTTTTCATTTCTGAAAAAAAAAAGAAAAAGAATTTTATTTCAATTTTTTAATTTGAAAAGAAATGCTTTTTAATTTTAAACTTAAAAAAGTAAATGTATTTAAACAGAAGAAAACCTTTTTAAGTGGGTCCTATAAAAAAAAATGTAATACAAGGAAAATGTACCATCCAGATGACCTAGAGGAAACTTAACCCATTCTTTGAAATATTTGAGGTGAGCAAAGAAAATTTTTAGAAAATTTGGCATACTGAATAGAGTGCAAAAGGCCATAGCAAATATGAAAGAGGGAGACCAGGAAAAGGTAAGATACTGTGACAAAAACAGAAGCAAAAACAATAATTAGTGACGGATGGGAGGTGGAGGAGATAAGGAAGAACAAAAAAAGGAGCTCACACTGAAACAGCAGAATTAAAATCTGCATGGAAGCAGGAGAGAAATAAGAAAGGAAATGTGGAAAATAACTTGAAAAGCCTTCCTAAAATACAGCTATTATGGACAAAGAGCTGAGAATGCAAGGAGAAATTATAAATATAGAGAAATTAGATGCAAGTCCAATCAAAGAATTAGTGGTGGTCATGCCAATAGTATCAGAACATTTAGAAGTCATAACTCTTCTGAGCTTAAAAGCATAGAGATTGGAATATCAGTATCAAAAGTGATTAACACATTCTAAACAAAATTGCTCAAAAGAGAGCCATAGCAAAATTTCTTAATTACATGGAAGAACAAATATTTCTACAAATTTTCAAGGAGAGAGGATACCTACTGTATTAGTCAGGGTTCTTCAGAGAAACAGAACAACAGAAGAAACAGATGACAAAAATAGATATTTACTGTGGGAATTGGTTCACATGATTATGGAGGCCAAGAAGTCCTACGATTTGCTCTCTGCAAATTGGAGAACCAGGAGAGATGGTGCTGAAAGTCGATTGAGTCCACAGGCCTGAGAACAAGAGGAGCCAAGGGTATAATTCCCAGATGGAGTCTGAAGACCTGAGGATTGGGAAGGAAATGTTGGCTTCCACTGGGAAAAAAGTCAAGATGGATAAAGTTAAATACTCATCTAATCCTATGTACAAACATTAACGCGATGACTGGGTTTTGTAGCTGAGTGATAGAGTGCTTGCCTAGCAAGGACAAGGCCCTGGGTTCAATCCCCAGTACTAAAAAAAAAGAAGAAATTAAGACAGATTTAAGGGTTAAATGTAGATATGAGACCACTAAAAACTGGAAATAATTACAACTAATTATTTAATTGATCTTGAGGTATAAAAGGAATGTCAAAGTATCTAAGAAATGATGGAATCCTTAAATGAAAATTTTAACAAATTTTATAACACAAATTAAAAAATAACAAGCTGAATGCACCTTCAAGTTATAGTGAATGTCTTCTACTTGGGGAGATTCCTGGCGGACTCAAAGAAAAGGTCCAACTCTGTGTATCCTCCAGTTTTCTGGCCTCCTCTCCTGCCACGCTTGCACGACCCAGCCCAACTCACCTGACTCTTGGACACATGAACTCCTTTCCTGTCTTCCACCCATATTCAATGCTCCCACCCAAAGACTCCCTTTGCTCTTTATGTACATTCCTCTGAGTCTTCTCTTTTCCCGGTTACCTGCATGTCTTGATTCCGCATTTCCGTATTCATTTCCTATTGCTTCTATACAAAATTCCCACAAGTTTAGGATCTTAAAAAACAACCCAAATGTATCTTATAGTTCTGGAGACCAGAAGTCCTAAAATTAAGATGCCAACAGGAAATCATTCCTTCTGAAGGCTCTAGAGGGATCTACTTTCATGCCTTTGTTTAGATTTTAAAGGCTTTCTGCCTTCTTTGGCCCCTTCCTCCATTTTCAAGTCAATGCCATAGCACCTTCAAATTCCTCTGACTTTCCTTCCAAAGTTGTATCTCTTCTAACTCTAATTCTTCTGCCTCCCTCTTATAGGGACCTTTGTGATTACATTGGGCCTAAGTAACTCATAATAATCTTCTCATCTCAGGATCATTAGCTTAATCACGTCTGCAAAGTCTCTTTTTCATGTACAGTAACATATGCACAGGTTTTAGGGATTAAGGCATGGAAATCTTTGGAAGGGGGCATTATTCTGTGTTCCATTCTTTCCTTAAGATCTTTGCACAAACATTACTTTATCAAAAAAGTATGGCAGACCTAAACAAAATTAGGAACATCTTCTGTCCCATTCTACCCCTATTCTTCTCATTATGCTTTCTTCTTCTCTGTAGCACTTAGCTACCACTAATCCACACAAACTCTATCAGGCTGAGGATTTTCTGTTGTCTACTCATCAATTTCCACTGCTAGAACAATGGAGATCACATGGTAGGTACTCAATAAATGTTTGTTGAATAAATTAAAGTGATTTTTGTCTTCGTGGGGCAGAAAGAATACCAGAGAGTATAAATTCTCTCTTGTATTGAGTCTCTCCCCCATCAGCCATCAAATTGTAAAAGTTCTCTGTTAATGGCCCTTGAAGTTTGCCCTAAATCATGCACTAGATTTACTTTAAATGTAGGGCAGAGCAGCAAAAGTCACTAGAAGTGAGATTTTTTAAATCTATACATTTTTCAAGAAAAATTTTACTACCTATATGTTCTTCTTGCCTCGTGGGAACAAAAGGAAGGTTAAATCTAAACAAAACCAAAAAGGGAGAAGGGAAAAGGAACTTTGAGCCCATGTGTGGCCAGTCACAACAAAAGTCTGTTCCATCATGATTTGTAGTCTGTTATTCAGTAGGAAAGAATCTTGGAAAAACAAGCATCTTGTTCTTGGAATGTCAGGGAGAAGCAAAGTAATTCAAAATCCAATCAGTGGCTTTTAGCAAAACACAGATTCTTTTCTCCTGCTAGTTTTGGACAGTAATTCCTTATACAGATTTTATAGAGCTAGAGACTACTGGAATAATGAGTAAGTCTAGGAAAAACCTGAACATTGCTCACTTGCTAAGATTTGGGGGCTGATGCAGAGCTGTAGGGCATGACCCATAAAGAGGACCAAAGGGGGAGTGGTGTGTGAAATGCAAGACTGGATTCTCTTAAGAGATGTGCCTGCTCTGGTATTCTCACAGTGGGATAATGACACTTGAAACCTCTGCTTTTTTTCCTAAAATGTTTCATGCCACACAGTTGTACCAGTGCTATATAAAAATTGCCCCACAACTTAGTGGTATAAACTACAATCATTTTACTTGTTCAATTTTGAGAGTCAGGAATCTGGGAAACAGCCAGGCCCCATAGGACCCTTGGCCAGACTGACTGAGCCCCGTCTCCAGGATCCCTCAGCCCAACGGATCACTCCCTGCCTGTGGGGCCCTCATATCGACTGACTGCTCCCTGCCGCCAGGACCCCCAGACCAACTGACTGCGCCCTATCACCGGGAACCCAGACCAACTGATTGCACCCGGCCTCCAGGATCCCACAACCACACCAAACACACCGGACCTCCAGGACCCCTGCCTGACCAACTGCATCCCGCCTCCAGGACTTCCAGCTGACCACGTCCACCCCTGAGCTGCAGCTCCCCATTTGTCAACACATTTCAAAGCCAGAGCAGCCATCTTGGATAATCCTGGAAGCCATAGGTCCGGTCTTTGGGTGGGGCAAATACCATCCTGAGACGCCTGCTGGAGGCTTGAAGCTCACTGTCAGGTACCTCTCATGCATCAGGCTACTGAACACCGGGAGGTTTCATTAGTATATGACTGTTATACTGTAGATTTTCTTTTTTCTCCTTATTGGAAAAATTTAAGTTTTTATTTCTACACTTTTCTTGCTCTCTTTTCCTTTTATTTACCTGTTCCCTCAGAGTCTCTTTCTCCCTTTTTTGCATGCTAACATCCAATTTCTTTTGATTATACTCTCACCCTTTCTATTATCTAGAACTTCTGTGTATTCTTTTCTTATCCAATTAACAGCCACACTCTACATCCCTCTGCATCCTCCTTGTCCTCCATTAGAAATTGCAGACCTTATTGCAAATCTGTTTGTTTTACTGGAGATAATATTTGAACTCATTCTGTTTATTATGACAATTTTGTTATTGTCCCCATAGGGGCTATTTGGTCTAGGATTGCATAGTGTCTGAATTGGGTACTGCTAATATTGATCTCCCCTTAAAGAAAGGGTTTTGGAAACCTATAGGGCCACTATAAGCCTATAGGGGGAAATCTGCAATACCCCAGATCTGCACTGCTAGAGGGGAAGATACATGAACAACATGAAAAAACAAGGGAAGAAAATGATCCAAACAAATCTAGATTCTATATTAATAGAATCCAATGACAGTATGTTAGAAGAAATGCCAGAAAAGGAATCTGGGAAGGACTGCTAAGCAGCTCTCACATGGGGTCTCCCACACAGTTATATTCACGTGTCCTCCCAAGCTACAGTCTTCTAAAGACTTGCCTAGTTAGAAATCCAAGATGGTACAACCATGTAGCTGGCATTTGTTGCTAACCAAGGGCTGGAAGTTCTGCTAGCTGCCCGTACCCACGCCAGCACAGATCTTAAAGAAGTCTGACTTCTCACATGGTAAATGGCTTCCCCTAGAGTAAGATACCCAAGAGATAAATGTGGACACCATGCAGACTTGTCTGACCTATCCCTGGAAGTCAAATGTCACTCATGCTACATTCTATTAATTACAAATAAGTCACTAAGGTAAGCCCAGGTTTAAAGGGAAGAAAATATTTCCACTTCTCAATAGAAAGTATGTGATAGAATCTCACATGTTTCTAAAGGCACTATACTATATGTACTATCCACCCTTACACTTTGTCAGATTAAGAAACCCAGTGGAAATAACTAAAACTATGAACTTGAGATATTCCTTGTATTTTTGCCCAGTCTTTTGCTTGCTTTCTGTTTCTTTTTTCAGGATATGTCCCCTAACCTTTTCTCTGAACTATGAGGACATTGTACTATCTCTCTAAGACAAAAATTTTACAAAAATAGCAACTGAATTTTGGGGAAATTGGTTAATAAGTCTCTCTTTAACTTTCATCTTAGGTTGGTCTTACTGTATTCAATATACACTTAGTAAGCATATATTACCTGATGAACACTATGCTATGTAATTAGAATATTTGGTTATTGATGTAGGAAAAAGAAAGAATTTATTCAGTTTGTCACATTGCAGATTCAAATATTGTTCTTTTTGACATAAACTTTTTTCAAATTTCAAGACATATTTAACCATCACATTCAAATAGAATAATTATTTTTCTGAGACATTATAATTTATTTACTTTGTCTCTTAGGCATACTTTTCATAGTGAAAAATTAATACTGAATAGTCTAATACTCTCTTAGTGGAAAACTTGCCAGATTTACATTTTCAGTATAGGTTAATACATATCATAATTGAAATGTTTAAGATAAAAATTTTTTTTAAGAAATTCTAATTAAAATCATCAAATTCCCTCTGTATTGGCTAATCTTGATTGCCCACTTGACTGAATTGAAAGACACCTAGGAAATTAGTGAAGCACACTTCTGGGTGTATCTGTGAGGATGTTTTCAGAGTTAACTGGCATGTGGGTCAGAAAATTGAGGGGGAAAGACCCACCCTGAGTATGGGTGCATCATCCAGTAGGCTGATGGCCTGGTGGGAACAAGAAAGTAGAAGGAGGAGGAAACCTCTTCATCTTCCTTTCTGAGCATCTGATCTGTTTTGAATTTAAAAAAAAAAAGTGAAGGCAGAACAAGAGTGAAATACATACCCACTATACATACCACACAACACACACAAACCACCTAACACATAACACAACCCACACATATACACTATACCATACCCATACACATGCATATAGCCTAATACCACATAATGTACAATACGAAAGACACCCCATACGTTCCACACACAAGCACACAAGCTACATACCCAATAATAACCCACAACACATACACGTGCACACACTCACACACTCACTTCTGTTGACCCATTTGAAAGTTGTAGACTTGGTGCTATGTCACCACTAAACATTTCAGCATGTTATCTTCTGATAATAAGGATATTCACCTGCAAACCATGGTGCCACTCTCTGTATAACCAAATTTTAAAACTCCCATAAAATCATCTAATACATAATCCATATTCAAACTTCCATAAATATTTATGGGATATTTTTAACAGCAGTTAAACAGATTTAACAGGTAAGTAGATGTCTACACAGAAGGTTGGTGACTGGGGTGAGATCTTAATTATAACTAAACATGAATGCATTTACAAGTTCTGAGAATAAATATAGAGTTCCTCAAGAGAGGTATTCCACTGGGTGTACTAGTTCTGAACATCAGAATTTTCAGTCCAACACTTAAGCAGGGTTTACTAGACTTAAATCTCATCTATAATAATTCCTAAAGAGTGTTCACCTGGAATTTTATAAATCTAGCAGTAACAGGATCAACAGTGTATGATTTCCTCTGGGTTTGGTGCTCTAAATTTGCAAGCATTTAAAGAGAACTTAAAAGAATGGGGCATAAATTAAATGTCTAGAAACATCAGGAAGAACGGGGGGGTCTTCCCTCAGTTGCCCCTATCCCATAGCAGAATGAAATTCCCAAGGATTAGAATAAAAAGCAAAAGAAAGGGAAGAAGTCTGCATGGAACTAACCTCCAATATGGGGTCCAGAAGCAAAAGGTAGAATCATGTGGTTCCCAAGACAGCAACAAAACGGGTCTTCTAGTTGGGAGAGGCTATATGAATAGAGAAAAGGGCTTTCAGTGCTGACATGGCTGGTCCAATGACCAAGGAGCAGATTAGCACAATGTAAGCCATCTTGAGCTTTGTGATAGTCAGCTTCCTGAAACTGTAATAAAATACCTGACAAAATCAACTTAGAAGAGGTAAGATTTATTTAGGTTCATGATTTCAGAAGTTTCAGTCCATGATTTCAGAAGTTTGACTCCATGAATCTGGGCCTGTGGTGAGGCAGAACATCATGGTGGGGAGCGCATGGCAGAACAAAGTTGCTCACCTCATGGTGGCCAGGAACCAAAGAGAGGGAGAGAGACAGAAGGAGAGATGGCAGGGATAAAATATAGCCTTCAAAGTCAACCTTCTCCCATGACCTACTTTCCTCTACTAGGCTCCACCTCTTCAACATAACCTTGTGGGAACTGGAGTAGAACTCACAAAACCAAAGATAAATAGTCCATCTTCCAGACAAGATAGGAGTTTACTTAATCAGAAATAAAGTGTATGTCATTCTCTTGTTCCTCCTTTTACCCAATCTTCCCATCAATACAGTCTCCAACTCCACAGGCACTTTGCATCCTCTACCTCTACCTCTCTCCTAGGAGGACATTTGTGAAGGCATGTGAGCTCACCTGGATAATCTCACCATCTCAAAATCCTCAATCATATATGCAAATACCCTTATTTTCCCTATAAAGAAACATTTACAGGTTCTAAAGATTAGGACCTGATATCTTGGAGGCCTTTATTCTGCCTAGCACATCCAGTGAAGTATCTGGAGGCCCTGGAGCTACAAGACAGCCAATTTCTTATAAGGGTTTCAGACCAAAAACAAATTATTATTTGTTTTATGCTTCCAACATTTTACAACTTTGTATCAAAATAGACAAAGATAAATATCTTGAATAGTTGTAGTTTTAGACTGCTTTATACATGAACTCTAAAGAAGTTCGAGTTATTATTCCAGAGACAGAGAGCCTCTTCTGATTTGGAAATGTTTTTGTCCACTTGCTGTATTGTGAGACAAGAGGATTTTTCTGCTGCTTCTGTGCCAAATTTTGAAGATATGTCCCACCCCCAACTCTTCAATCTTTCTTTTTTTAAAATTGACTACACTGAGGAGCAATTTACAATAAGATGCATAGATTTTTAAGTATAAAGTTCAATGAGTTTTGAGAATGTATACAACTGTGTTATCACTACCCTAATTGAGATAGATAGAGAAATTTTCCATTACTCCAGGATTGCTCTGTGCTTCTTTCCCAGCTCAATTTTGGTATATTACAAATAAAGTTGATGTGACCATTCATGTTAAAGTTTGTATAGGCCTACCTGTGATGGTCTGAATTGTCAACTTGATTGGATTAAGAGATGCCTAACATTAAGAGGCTTCTGGCTGTCTCAGTCAGGGTGTTTCTAGGAAAGATTTGCACATGGGACGATAGTCTGAGGTGATAATCCCCCCTAAATGTGGGCAGCACAATCCAATAGGTTGGGGACTTGGAAGGAACAAAAGTTTGAAGAATAAGGAAGCAGCAGCAAAAGCAAGCTGAATTTGTCTTGAGCAGGTTCACTGACTGGTATTGAGATTGACTGAGGACATCAGATGCCAGTTTTTTCACTCTTCCAAAGTGGACTCTGACCAGTGAATGTCCAGTGAGTTTCCAGGCCTTCAGTACCAAACTTGGGCTACATCGTTGATTCCCCTTTTTCAGAAGCTTCAAGCTCTAGAACTGAGCAATTACTCTTTCCTCTAGCTCTCCAGCCTGCCAACAGCTAGTCTCTGATTGTATAAGACAATCTAATAAATTCCCTTGTATAAGCATACATGCATACACACACACATACATATATACATACATATATACATATAAATCCTGTGATTCTCTTTCTCCAAAGAATGCTGACTAATATAATACATTTTTAATTCCTCTTGGATAAATACCTAGATGTGAAATTACTGGATCATAGGGCACAGGGTTTTGGGGGGGATTTATTTGTTTTGTTTTGTTTTTGTTTTGTTTTGCTCTTTTTAGCTATTCATGATAGTAGAGGGTATTTTGACATATTATATGTACATGGAGTTTAACTTATTTTAATTAGGATCCCATTCTTGTGATTGAACATGATGTGGAGTTTGTATATGAATATAGGAAAGCACTATGAAATGACCTTATTTGTCTGATTAACTTTGACTTGAAGTCCACCTTATCTGAGCTGAGAATAGAAACCCCTGTTTATGATTAACATGTTTTTTTCCCATCCGTTTGCCTTCAATCTGTGGATGTCTCTGCCTATGTGGTGAGTCTCTTGGAGACAGCATATTGTGGGGGCTTCTTTTTTAATACTTCTAGTGTAGTTCCTCCCTTTGCTGGTTTTCACTTTTATTTTTATTGAATATGTTTTGTAATGTAGGCTTTCTAACTGTGAATTCTTTTAAACTTTTGTTTATCATGAAAGGTTTTTATTTCATTGTCAATTCTGAAGCTTACTTTTTCTGGTTATAGTATTCTTGGTGGCATCCATTTTCTTTCAGAGCTTGGTTTATAATACTCCAAGACCTTCTAGCTTTGAGTGTCTGAGTTGAGAAATGAACAGAGATCCAGACTGATTTTTCCTCTAAATGTGACTTGTCATTTTTCTCCGGCAGCCTTTAAAATTCTATCATTCTGTATGTTAAAAATTTTCATAATAATGTGCCTTAGGGGTGAGTCTGTTGTAATTTTGTATATTTGGAGGCTTGTAAGCCTCCTGTATTTGATTTTCCATTTCACTATTTTTTATTGTTATTTGTGTTTCCTTTTCATTCTTTAGGTTTGGAAAGTTTTCTGATAATATTTCATTGAAAATGTTGTGCTTTCCTTTGGTTTGTATCTCCAAGCCTTCCATCTATCCTGATAAGTCTTGTATATGGTCTTTTCAGGTTATCCTGTATTTCTTGGAAGTTCTGCTCATGGGTGCTTAACATCTTTTCACCATGGTCAACTTTATTTTCAAGATTATATATTTTGTCTTCATTGCCTGAAACTGTCTTCAGGTCTAGTCTGTTGGTGATGCTTTTCATTGAATTTTTTTGTTTGGTTTATTGATTCCTTCATTTTCTTTCACTTTCCTTATTTTCTCTTATTTCACTCCTTGTCCTTTACCTCATAAATCAGTTTAATAATGTATATCCTAAATTTCTTTTCTGACATTTCTTCCACTGTGGTATTGATGAATTCTGTTCTGAAAGTATCTTGGTTTGGCGGGAAGTGCAATTTGTTCCCTTGCTTTTTCATGTTTGTGTATCTACACATTTGATAGTATGAATCTGAGTCAGTAGTGTTTCTACCCTGTGGACTTATAGTGCCCCTGAAGGATTCCAGTATATTGCCATTTAGAGGAAACAATAATAACAACAACCAATGCAAACAATATGCAGCATCAAACCAAATATTTCCCGCTAGGACATCTACAATGTAAATTGTCACAATAGACAGAAATGATATGATCAGGTATTACCCATGGTAAAAACAGTAAATTTGCAAAAAGGTTTACAATTTCAAATGGTGGACAGGGAGAGAACAGAAGTGATGTAGGATGTGATGATTAAGAGGGAGGAGGAAAGAAAATAGAAGTAAAAGTTAAAGGAAGAGTGAAAGAGAGAACAGGAGAGATTAGATATTATCAAAAGAAAAGAGAGAAAGAGAATCAAGGGAAACACAAAAGACAGGAAAATGTAGTGTGGAGATCAGTGACAAAGATTAGGGGTCTCTGATGACCTCATAGCTGTGGCATGCCCCGTGCTTATGAATGCTCCTGTGCAAGGGCACAGGATGCTTAGCTGCTGTGGCACTGCCCCACATGAGGAGGCTCTGTGCAAGAACCCTAACAGCTCTGACCTTGGTCTCAGGCACACAGCTCCTGGGAAGGAAAAAATTCTTATACTAGACAACTACAAAGTTTCACCAGCTCAGCTTCTCCAGTTCCTGCCCACTTTACAGTAACTTTAAACAATGGACTTTCTTAAGAGCTACACAAAACTCCTACCATTGCACTTTGCAAGTGTGGGAAAGCTACATAGATGTCCTGGTTTCTGTAACTCTCCTGAATACAAAGAATAATGGTTGCATAGTCTTTAACCTGATAATAAGACATACATAAATAAAGATTGCTGGTGTAACTCTTCAGATCTGCATCTCCAACAGTGAGCAGAGAGCCACCTGATACCAGCTTACTCTTCAAGATCTGTGTCTGTGAATCTTTATTTTCCAATCCCCCTATGCCCCTCGCCAGACCCAAGAGTTTGGTCACACTGGTTGAGGCAAAATATAAAGTAAAAAAAAAAAAAAAAAAAAAATTTAAATAAAAATAAAAGAATACAAAACAAAACTGAAATATACTAATCAAACATCTTAGTCCTCAAAATTCTGATCCATGAAAAATAACCAGCTTCAAAAATGCTAGAAATGAGAAAAAAAAATAAATATGTGTCAGTGTTCATGAATCATTTAGGTCACAATTAAACAGAGAAAAGTAAAATGAAAAAAATTTAATTTTAATTTAAAAAAAGTGGATCTCAATGAAAAGTTAAAGAATTATTTCCATTGGGAGCTTCCCAATGGAAGATTCTCAGCATAAGCAGAGCTCCTGGAGATGGGGTTTAGGCTTAGGTAGGCTCCAGGTTCTTTGCTGAATGGAAATTGGTCTGATGATTTTAAATCAGCACACCTCCAGGGCCCAGCAGTCACCAGTCCACCCCGGAAGACTGAGCCCCAGGGATCTCCCCTGGTTTCCCCTCATTAGGTGGAAGAGTTGATTCTTAGTCCCTCCATTACTGTTGACCCCACCTTTCCTAGGCTCTTGTGTTCAGTCTCCAAATTCAATATCTCCCACCCCCACCTTTCAAATTCCTGACCAGGTGCATCTTTCCCAACTGGTCCTGCAAGCAGCCAGATTGGAGGGGGAAGTGGGAGGTAGGTGTATTTCCACAACCAGTATTCCCCTGTGTAAATCCCTCTCCACATTTAATTTTCTCCTGGTCACCTAGGGACATTCTGTGTCATGCAATGTGGGTTTGCCAGGTCTTTATTTTGGGTCAAACTTGGTTTTTCCAGGAATCAGCTGTCCCAACTGCTGGCCCCTGCACCATGACTGTAAAATTGTCCCTTCCTCTCTCCTCCAAGGGCAGTTAGGAGAGATACAGCTTATTTCCCACACAAGGATATTGTGAAGCACACCTTTGAGGTTACTGGGCAGTGTTTTTGATCTCTGATCTCTCCATACCTAGACATGCCTCAGGCCTTCTTAAAACACAGGTTCTCTTCATTCCCTTATCCCTCCAGTTTGCTAGCAGGGGGACTGCTTGGACTGGTAACTTCAGAGGCACCAGCAGTGGTGGTGCTGGGGATTTCTCCCGATTTTATTATGTTCAAACTTCTGAGTCCCCAGTCTGCTTTAAATGTCCAGTATTGAATCCCAGTAAAGTCCCCCCGACTTTTTAACCACCTTGCTGAGAAACTGCCTATCTGCTTTCTTGTGTTCATGCCATTGAATAGCCAGGAAAGCAAACTTCTCTATTCCGCCATCTTAGAAATACCCTGGCACAGGTGTTTTTAATCCACCCTGTCCTCGGTTCCTCACTCCAATCTGTTATTCATAGGACATTCTCATTATACTCTACATTTTCCTCAGTAATATATTGATGACAGGCAGACATCACTGCTGCCTATGCTGCTGTCCACACCTCTGCCCTCAATGATGCTGCTGCTACTGTCCCCTGGAGGTCTTTTCCCCAGACACGCCTACCACCTACACCACTGCTGCCATTGCTTCTGCCACCAACACCACTGCTACCATTGTCTGGAGGTCTTTTCTCTGAGCCAGCTGCTGCCCACACACTACTACCCCAGATGCCACTGCTGCTGCTGCCCTGAGGTCACCTGGAGGTCTTCTTTCTGGGTGATGCTGCCCCACAGCCACAGCTGCTGCCCTCACTGTTGCCACTGTCCCACTATAGCTGCCACTGACCCCAGCCACTACCACTGCCACCACCACCCAGAGGTATGCTGCCAGGGAGACTTCAGGTTTATTTGCACATGGCCACATCCATCTTGAGAAGTTGGCCAGGGCCCGGGAGACTGGAGCATCAGGAGGTTTGCCACCACCACCATCTCAGGGCACAGTCACCTCTTTCTGGGGACTCAAGCCAGGACCTGGAGGTCCAGTGTCAGGGTGCCTTTGGGTTTGGCTGCACCTGGGATCTTCCTGCTGGAGTGCTCGTGGCCACCATCTTACTGCTGCTTCTCAGGGTTGTTCCTTTATGTGGGCATATCCCTGGTGGTCTCTCTGCAAATCAGAGCAGCACTGAGATCCTGGGACTGCAACATGGCCAAGTCTGGGGTATCTGAAGTACAGATCTGTGGGATAGTGACTGGGTTTGCGAGGGCCAGTCTGGGTCTGACAATCCTGTGAGAAATCAGAGACAGAAATGAAAAATTTTTGAATGCTGACAGAGATAGTTCTATTTTCCATCGAGATTTATTTCATTTTATTTTATTTTTTCATCCTCTAACATCTCTTCCAAATTTGGAGCAGGGTATTTTTTATGCATCAGACTATGGAGGATGATGATATATGAATTGTGTTTTGCAGTTTTTTGGTACTATTTTATTTTTAATTTTTTTCTTTGTATGTATTCAACCTCTCGCTTTTCTGTTTTCCTGGATTCTCTTTCTACCTTTTCTCCAACCATAAGCCAAACTCTGTTGGTTCTTCTTCTACTCTTCCTGTGGATTTCTATTTCTAGCTTCTCTCTTCCTCCCTCATGAATATCACATCCTACACTACTTCTGTTCTCTTGTTGTCCACCACTTGAAATTGTAAACCCTTTTAGCAAATTTTCTGTTTATATTTTAGACAGTGATTGAACTCATCATTCTGTTTATTTTGAGAAAGCAGTGGACATCTTAGTGGGAGCTATTAGGTTTAAGTCTATATATTGTTACATGGTTCTGTTGATATCAGTCTCCCCCTTAAGGGGAAGGTACAGGAAACCTTCTACAACATAAGTCTATGCCTCTGATTCATACCAATAGATGGAAAAACACACAAACAACATAAGAAAACATGGGAACAAAGTGTCCCAAACAAACCAAGATGCTCCAATCATAGAATCCACTGATAACAGTAAAAGAAATGTCCAAGAAGGAGTTTAGAATGTACATAGTTAAACTGATCTGCAGTAAAGACTGATATAAAGAGTGAAATCAAAGAGAAAATACAGGAAGTGAAAGATCACTTCAATAAAGAATTAGAGATTCTAAAAACAAAAACAAGCAGAAATTCTCAAAATGAAGGAATAAAAAAACCAAATTATAAATTCAGTGGAAAGCATCAACAACAGACTAGGTCACTTGGAAGACAGAACCTCAGGCAAAGAAGACAAATTATATAATCTTGAAAACAAAGTTGACCATGCAGAGAAGATAGTAAGAATCCATGAACAGAACTTCCAAGAATTATGGAATAACATGAAAAGACCATACTTGAGAATTATCAGGATAGTCCACCGCCACTGCCTCCACCACTGCCCTTCAGCCTTGGTGCAGGCAGCAGCCACCTCTGCCACCAGGACAGCTGCGTGGGCAAGCATCCCTAGGCAGCAAGTGTAAGCCATTCCCAATGGTATCCAGTCCTTGCCGAATACATCTTGTTCTCCACACTTCCGGTGTGAGAGACCCGTTGCAGGGGAGGAAGTACGTGCAGAAGGATGGCCACCACGGCTGCCTAAAGTGTTTGAACAAGTTCTGCACCAACACCTGTGTGAAATGCCACAAACCCATTGGTGCCAACTCCAAGGAGGTGCCCTACAAGAACAGCTACTGGCATGACACCTGCTTCTGGTGTGCGAAGTGCCTTCACCCCTTGGCCAATGAGAACTTCATGTCCAAGGAGAGCAAGATCCTGCACAAGAAGTGTGCCACTCAAGAGGACTCCCTCAGGTGCAAAGGGTACTTCAAGGCTATTGTGGCAAAAGACCAGAATGTAGACTACAAGGGGACTATCTGGCACGAGGACTGCTTCACCTGCGGTGGCTGCAAGCAAGTCATTGGAACCGGAAGTTTCTTCCCTAAAGGGGAAGACTTCTACTGCTTGATCTGTCATGAAGTCAACTTTGCCAAGCACTGCATCAAGTGCAAGAAGGCCATCACAACTGGAGGGATTGCTTACCAGGCTCAGCCCTGGCATGCCAAGTGCTTTGTGTGTTACCTGCTCTAAGAAGCTGACTGGGCAGCATTTCACTGCTGTGGAGGACGAGTATTACTGTGTGGACTGCTACAAGAACTTTGTGGTCAAGAAGTGTGCTGGATGCAAGAACCCCATCACTGGGTTTGGTAAAGGCTCCAGTGTGGTGACCTATGAAGGACAATCCTGGCACGACTACTGCTCCCACTGAAAAAAACTGCTCCATGAATCTGACCAACAAGTGCTTTTCATGAGGAGCAAGTGTGTTGCCCTGACTGCCAAAAAGTTGTAAATCCATAGGGGCCCCTGTCCTGTAAAATGGAATTTGCATCATATTCTTTGTGTCCTTACCCTTTCTGCCCAACACCATCCATAGGGGAAGAGTGGTCTTTCACCTCTTTAAAGTTGCTCCTTCTGTGTTTCCTCCCCTTTTACAACATTACTCACATATGGGCACACGGGGATCATATTAGGATTTAGCAAAAAGCAATCTTTCAGCAAAGCTCATTTCTCTATGGTTGCAGTGAAAATAACAAAAAACTTAATAGATTGACTCTTCTGCATGTTTATCATAGAGCATAAAAGTGCTAGCCATTTAGCTCCTTCATGATGTAAGCAAGAAGTGTAAGTGATAAAGCTGCCACTGAGGTACCTTTCATGGCTCAGCTGGGACCCACCGTGTAGAGGAATGCAATACAAGAGTTGCTGCGGCTGCTCCAACTCACTGCTCACCCTCTTCTGTGGGCAGAAAAAGAACCGGCTGGAAAGTCAGGTTTAACTTCCTCATCAAAATTTCACATGACTAACATGTATTTCTAGAAAATTAACATTTGAAGTTAATGGTGGTTCTCACCTGACCTTTTCCCTTACAAACATTTGACTTCCTGGAGTGGCATTTTTTTTCAGTGTCCCTACTTTAAAACATGGAACGTGATTTGGAAAGTGTGAACAGACCTGAGAAAAAGAGCCTGTTTCAGAGCAACAGTGTCACAGCAAATACTTATGGAAGTTTAACAAAACTAACCCTGCTGTCCTTTTAATATTTTTTTAATTAATGATATTTTTGTGATAATTAATAATAGTAAAAGAGTTTATGGGTTTGGTAACTTGCATGACAATATTTGAACCCCCTCAGATGTATCTGTAGTTTTGAGATTCATCCTACAGAAATGACTATAAAACTCTAGAGGGTTGGCTGAGCAGGCGCCAGGGCTGTCATCAACGTGGCTGTGACATCTCAAAACTGTGATGAGTTGAATCCCTTGTAACATAGTAGTTGTCTGCTCTTTGTCTGTGTGTTCAAGAGGACTGCAAAGTCCCTTCTCTTGTGATTCCTAGGACTTTTCCTTAAGAGTTTAACTGGATCTCTGGCAGAGAACCAGATTTCCGCCTCCTGCTTCCCTGAAATGCAGAAACACCTACTTACTGTATTCTTCATTATTATATTACATAGTATAAGGAGACAATATTGAAAGTAAACATGTAAGGATAATACATATTAGCATTCTTGTTGAAGTGGTTATAGAAGCCAATGCCTCGTTTCTACATTTTATTATTAGATATTATCATCTAATGTTTCAGTGTATCCTTACAGAAATAAAGTAGAATAGAAAGCAAAATAAAGAGTTATCAGGATAGATGAAGGAGCAGAGATACAAACCAAAGAAATATACAATCTTTTAAATGACATATCAGAAAATTTCACAAACCTAAAGAATGAGATAGAAAATCAAATACAAGAGGGTTACAGGACACCAAATGTACAAAATTAAAGCAGACCCACACCAAGACATATTACAATGAGAATGGGTAAAATACAGAATAAGTATAAAATCTTAAAGGCCATGAGAGAGAAAAAAAAAATTAGGTATGGGAGGAAACCAATTTGGATCTCAACTTAGACACTCAAAGCTAAGAGGTTATGGAATAATATATTTCAAGTTCTGACAGAAAATAGGTGCCAACCAAGAATTTTATATCCTGCAAAATTAAGTTTCAGATTTGAAGATGAAAATACCTTCCATGATAAACAAAAGTTAAAAGAATTCACAACTAGAAAGCCTGCACTACAGAATATTCTCAATAAAATATTCCATGAGGACGAATTGACAAAAAAAAAAAAAAGTGAAAACCAGCAAAGGGAGGAACTACACTAACAGAATAGTAAATCAAAGGTGAAACTAAGTCAAATTAAAAACCAGGAATAAATCAAAATGACAGGGAAAACAAATCATATCCCAATAATAATTTTGAATGTTAACAGCCTAAATTTCTCAATCAAAAGACATAGACTGGTATAATGGATTAAAAAACAAGACCCAAAAATATGTAACAAAGTGAAATTAAACCTCTCTCTCTCACCCTGCACAAAACTCAACTTAAAGTGGATCAAAGACATAGGCACTAGAACAGAGATTCTGTGCCTAATAGAAGAAAAAGTAGGACCAAATCTTCAATGTGTCAGCCTAAGATCTGAATTCCTTAATGACACCCTACAGTACAAGAATAGGGTTGCAGCTCAGTGGTAGAGTACTTGCCTAGAACAGGTGAGGCCCTGGGTTTGATCCTCAGCACCACATTAAAAAATAATAATAATAATTAAATAAAGAAGCAAGACAGTGGACTACAGGGTGACTGTATTCCATGTCACTCCATGATTCAGGATTCAAGAAGAAGAAATATCGAGAAAGCCGGGACCAGCGGAAAGCTTATGGGCAAGGAGATCCAAGATGGCAGACTAGAGGGAGGCTGCGTTCCTTGTTGCTCCATAATGCCAGTTTCAAGCAGAGGATATCTGTTTCTCAGTGAGGCAGTTTTTGCTCCGTATCGATTCCCTGGTGTCTACCCATTTGTCTGCTGTGATGCCCTGCAGTCTGCCAGCATATCGACGCCTTTTTTGAGAGCAGACTGCTCAATTTCAGGCGTCTATCATCCGCCATTTGCCTGCCTCTCGCCTGTCCATTGCCTGCCTTACACATATCCATCACCCAATGCTCGAGGTTCACCTCCCAAACGACTGACAACAGTCAGCAAACTGATCACCAACCACCAGTGGAGCACCAGCTGCCTGCTGCTGCCTGGAAGTTCACTGTTACAGTACCTGCAGGTTTGATTACACCTGGCTGGCGCCATTTTGAGACAACAGCCAGGCCCTGTAGGACCCCTGGCCGGACTGACAGAGGCCTGTCTCC
This sequence comes from Sciurus vulgaris, assembly GCF_902686455.1. Lineage (NCBI taxonomy): Eukaryota > Metazoa > Chordata > Mammalia > Rodentia > Sciuridae > Sciurus > Sciurus vulgaris. Next base: position 68,119,834 of record NC_136476.1, read on the forward strand.
AGGATCCCTCAGCCCAACGGATCACTCCCTGCCTGTGGGGCCCTCACATCGACTGACTGCTCCCTGTTGCCAGGACCCCCAGACCAACTGACTGCGCCCATTCACCAGGACCCCAGACCGACTGCACCCGGCCTCCAGGATCCCACAACCACACCAAACACACTGGACATCCAGGACCCCTGCCGGGCCAACCACATCCCATCTCTGGGACCTCCAGCTGACCACGTCCACCCCTGAGCTGCAGCTCCCCATTTGCCAACACATTTCAAAGCCAGAGCGGCCATCTTGGATAATCCTGGAAGCCATAGCTCTGATCTTTGGGTGGGGCAAATCCCATCCTGAGATGCCTGCTGGAGTCTTCAAGCTCACTGTCAGGTACCTCTCATGCATCAGGCTACTGAACACTGGGAGGTTCCATTACTATATGACTGTTATACAGTAGATTTTATTTTTTCTCTTTTTTAAAGAAATTTAAGTTTTTATTTCTTTACTTTTCTTGCTCTCTTTTCCTTTTGTTTACCTGTTCCCTCAGAGTCTCTTTCTCCCTTTTTTGCATGCTAACATCCAATTTCTTTTGATTACACTCTCACCCTTTCTATTATCTAGAACTTCTGTATATTCTTTTCTTATCCCATTAACAGCCACATTCTACATCCCTCTGCATCCTCTTTGTCCTCCATTAGAAACTGCAGACCTTATTGCAAACCTGTTTGTTTTACCGAAGATAATATTTGAACTCATTTTGTTTATTATGACAATTTTGTTATTGTCCCCATAGTGGCTATTTGGTCTAGGATTGCATAGTGTCTGATTTGGGTACTGCTAATATTGATCTCCCCTTAAAGAAAGGGTTTGGAAACCTATAGGGCCACTATAAGCCTATAGGGGGAAATCTGCAATACCCCAGATCTGCACTGCTAGAGGGGAAGATACATGAACAACATGAAAAAACAAGGGAAGAAAATGATCCAAACAAATCTAGATTCTATATTAATAGAATCCAATGACAGTATGTTAGAAGAAATGTCAGAAAAGAACTTCAGATTATACATGATTAAGATGATTCGTGAAGCAAAGGATGAGATAAGAGAGCAAATGCAGGCAATGAATGATAATACCAATAAGCTGAAAGAGCACCTGCAGGAAGCAAAAGATCATTTCAACAAAGAGATAGAGAGTCTCAAAAAAAACCAAACGGAAATCCTTGAAATGAAGGAGCCAATAAACCAAATAAAAAACTCAATGGAAAGCATCACCAACAGACTAGACCACTTGGAAGACAGAACCTCAGACAATGAAGACAAAATATTTAATCTTGAAAATAAAGTCGCCCAAACAAAGAAGATGGTAAGAAATCATGAACAGAATCTCCAAGAACTATGGGACATCATGAAAAGACAAAATTTAAGAATTATTGGGGGGGGTTTCAAGATGGCGGCCTAGAGGGTGGCTGCATTTCATGTTGCTCCAGGACTCAGGATTCAAAAGAGGAGATATTGAGACGCTTGGGACCAACTCAAAGCATCCGGGTGGTGGTCCCGGAACGCAGGAAACTTTGTGAAGTAGAACTGCCGGCAAGACGCCCCTCCCCCCGCTGGAGCAGTGAACTCGGACAGCTGGGAGCGCCATAAAGGAGGCCGCTCGGCACAGCGCTGGGACTCGAAGCAACCACTGGGGCTCCGGCGGCTACCCAGGGGAAGAGTGGCGAGGAGAGCTGTGTGGACTCAGGACACCGGAGCCTGCCCTGAGGAGGAGGAGGAGGAGCGTGCCGCTTGGATTCGGGGTGACTACACCAGAGCTACAGGCGGTTGCCAGAGGAGAAGCCGCGCGGCGAGCTGTTTGGACTCAGAACGACGCTTCTGAACCCCGGGGCCTGCCCTGAGGACGAGGAGAAAGAAGAGGAGCGCGGCCGCTTGGATTCGGGTGACTACACCAGAGCTACAGGCGGTTGCCAGAGAAGGGGCTGCGTGGCGAGCTGTTTGGACTCTGACCACTTCTGAACCCCGGGGCCTGCCCAGAGGAGTAAGAGGAGGAGGAGGAGGAGGAGCGCGGCGGGTCCTTTGGACTCGCAGTGACTGCATTAGCGCTCCAGGCGGCTGCTCAGAGGAGAAGGCGAGTGGTGAGTTGTTTGGACTTAAAGTGACAGCTCCTGAACACAGGGGGGCTGCCTGGAGGAGAAGCGTGGTGGGACGCTTGGTCTTGAGTGGCCGCACCAGAGCTCCGGGCGGTTGCCCAGAGGACCTGTGCTGCGGGTCACGTGGACTCAGAGCCACTCAGAGCGACCGCTCCTGAACACCCCGGGGGTTATCTGGAGAAGGAGGAGGAACGGGGAGGGTCACTTCGACTCGGAGTGATTGATTGCCCAGGGCTACGGGTGGTTGGTGGAGGTGGAGGCACGCAGTGAGTTTCTTGGACTCCTAGTGACCGCACCGGAATACTGGGCGGCTGTCTGGAGGAAGAGGCGTGTGGTGGGTCTCTGGGATTCAGAGCGATTGTACAGGGCCCCAGGTGGCTGCTCAGAGGAGGGGCCGCATAGCCAGGCAATTAGGTGCAGAGCAGGGTCCCAGGATCTAGGAGGCTTCTTGGTGGAAGAGCCGCACAGAGACAGGCTTAGGGTGGAGCGAAGGTTCCAGGCCTGCGGGCAGATTCTCTGAGGAAGGGCAGCCTAGGGAGAGTCATCTGCGAAGGGTGAGGCTCCCAGGCCCAGGAGGTAGGGCCGGGCCCCTGGGAACTTTGCAGAGGAAGGCAGCCCAGCCAAGGCGGTAGCTGTAAATTGAGGGGAACCTCTAGGAGGGAACTGACCAGCGAGACCTCCCCACCGGGTAAGTCTTCCCTGCTGGGTGAGGTTTCCCCACAAGGACGGTAAAACCAGAGGCTCAGGCCCAAACAGGCCTTGCCTCAGCCCACAGCCTAGGTCCCCTTTGGATGACCATTGGTCAACAAGTGGAGGCACCTCTGCCCACTACAAGGGATTATACCCCACCTGAAGGCCACCACTCCTAGAGAGGCAGCTTCCTTGTGGAGCACCGCATTATCAACTTCCTCCAAGACTTCAGCCTACTGAAGGCTAAGGGGGGATATATATAGAAATCTTCAGGGACATTGTAAGTCAATAGAGGAAATCTGCAATATTTCAGCGGTCCTCTGATACCTGAACAATATGAGAAAACAAGGAAAGAAAATGCTGCAAACAAATCTAGATGTTACATCAATAAAACCCAGTGACAGCATGGCAGAAGAAATGACAGAAAAGGAGTTCAGAATGTACATAATTAAAATGATCAGAGAAGCAAACGATGAGATGAAAGAGCAAATGCACGCACTGAATGATGAGATGAAAGAGCAAATGCAAGCATTGATTGATCGCACCAATCGACAGTTAGAAGAGCAAATACAGGAAGCAAAAGATCATTTCAATAAAGAGTTAGAGATATTGAAAAAAAACCAAACAGAAATCCTTGACATGAAGGAAACAATAAACCAAATTAAGAACTCCATAGAAAGTATATCCAATAGGATAGAACACCTGGAAGACAGAACCTCAGACATTGAAGACAAAATATTTAACCTTGAAAACAAAGTTGAACAAACAGAGAAGATGGTAAGAAATCATGAACAGAATCTACAAGAACTATGGGATATCATGAAAAGGCCAAATTTAAGAATTATTGGGATTGAGGAAGGCCTAGAGAAACAAGCCAAAGGAATGAACAACCTATTCAATGAAATAATATCAGAAAATTTCCCAAATCTGAAGAATGAAATGGAAAATCAAGTTCAAGAGGCTTATAGGACTCCAAATACACAAAATTACAACAGATCCACACCAAGGCACATTATAATGAAAATACCGAACATACAAAATAAAGACAGAATTTTAAAGGCTGTGAGAGAAAAGAACCAAATTACATTCAGGGGGAAACCAATACGCATATCAGCAGATTTTTCAATCCAGACCCTAAAAGCTAGAAGGGCCTGGAACAACATTTTTCAAGCCCTGAAAGAAAATGGATGCCAACCAAGAATCTTATACCCAGCAAAACTTACCTTCAAATTTGACGATGAAATAAAATCCTTCCATGATAAACAAAAGCTAAAAGAATTTACAAAAAGAAAGCCAGCATTACAGAACATTCTCAGCAAAATATTCCATGAGGAAGAGATGAAAAACAAAGAAGCAAATCAGCAAAGGGAGGAATTATCCTAAAGAAATTGTCAAATAAAGGAGGAAACAAGTTGTGTCAAACAAATAAATAAATAAAATTTAAAAAATGAACCAAACGACCGGGAAACCAAATCATATCTCTATAATAACCCTGAATGTTAATGGCCTGAATTCATCAATCAAAAGACATAGACTGGCAGACTGGATTAGAAAGAAAGATCCAACAATATGTTGCCTGCAAGAGACTCACCTCATAGAAAAAGATACCCATAGACTAAAGGTGAAAGGATGGGGAAAAACATACCATGCACATGGACTCAGCAAAAAAGCTGGAGTATCCATCCTCATTTCAGATAATGTGGACTTCAAGCCAAAGTTAGTCAGAAGGGATAAAGAAGGTCATTTCATACGCTTAAGGGAAGCATAAATCAGCAAGATATAACAATCATAAACATCTATGCCCCAAACAGTGGCTCATCCATGTATGTCAAACAAATCCTTCTCAATTTCAGAAACCAAATAGACCATAACACAATAATACTAGGTGATTTTAACACGCCTCTCTCACCACTGGACAGATCTTCCAGACAAAAATTGAACAAACAAACCATAGATCTCAATAACACAATCAATAATTTAGACTTAACGGACATTTATAGAATATACCATCCAACCAAGAGCGAATACACTTTCTTCTCAGCAGCACATGGATCCTTCTCTAAAATAGACCATATATTAGGCCACAGGCTAATGTTAGCAAATAGAAGAAGATAGAGACACTACCATGTATTCTATCAGATCATAATGGATTGAAGTTAGAAATAAATGAAAGAGTAAAACACAGAAACTATTCCAACATCTGGAGATTAAACAATATGCTATTATATGATGAATGGATAACAGAAGATATTAGGAAGGAAATTAAAAAATTCTTAGAGGTAAATGAGAACAAAGAAACATCATATCAAAATCTCTGGGACACTATGAAAGCAGTACTTAGAGGGAAATTTATTTCATGGAGCGCATTTAATAAAAGAAGTAAAACTCAACAAATAAACGACCTAACACTACAGCTCAAAGCCCTAGAAAAAGAAGAACAGAACAGCACCAAAAGTAGTAGAAGACAGGAAATAGTTAAACTCAGAGCTGAAATCAATGAAATTGAAACAAAAGAAACAATACAAAAAATTGACAAAATAAATAGTTGGTTCTTCGAAAAAATAAACAAAATTGATAAACCTTTAGCCACACTAACAAAGAGAAGACGAGAGAAAACCCAAATCACTAAAATTCGGAATGAACAAGGAAATATCACAACAGACAGGATTGAAATACAAAATATAATTAGAAGCTATTTTGAAAATCTATACTCCAACAAAATAGAAAATTTTGAAGGCATCAACAGGTTTCTAGAGACATATGAATTGCCTAAACTGAACGAGGAGGACATAAACAATTTAAATAGACCAATTTCAAGTACTGAAATAGAAAAAGTCATCAAAAGCCTACCAACAAAGAAAAGTCCGGGACCAGATGGGTTCTCAGCCGAGTTCTACAAAACCTTTAAAGAAGAGCTCATTCCAATACTTCTCAAAGTATTCCATAAAATAGAAGAGGAGGGAACCCTCCCAAACTCATTCTATGAAGCCAATATCACCCTGATACTTAAACCAGACAGAGACTCATCAAGGAAAGAAAGTTTCAGACCAATATCCTTAATGAACATCGACGCAAAAATTCTCAACAAAATTTTAGCAAATCGCATACAAAAACATATTAAAAAGATAGTGCACCATGATCAAGTTGGTTTCATCCCAGGGATGCAAGGTTGGTTCAACATCAGGAAATCAATAAACGTAATTCACCACATTAATAGACTTAAAGTCAAGAATCACATGATTATTTCAATAGATGCAGAAAAAGCATTTGATAAAATACAGCACCCCTTCATGCTCAAAACACTAGAAAAAATAGGGGTAGTGGGAACATTCCTTAACATTGTAAAGGCCATTTATGCTAAGCCCATGGCTAATATCATTCTAAATGGTGAAAAACTGAAAGCATTCCCCCTAAAAACTGGAACAAGGCAGGGATGCCCTCTTTCACCACTTCTATTCAACATCGTTCTTGAGACTCTGGCCAGAGCAATTAGACAAACCAAAGAGATTAAAGGGATACGAATTGGGAAAGAAGAACTCAAACTATCCCTGTTCGCTGATGACATGATTATATATTTAGAGGAACCAGGAAATTCCACCAGAGAACTCTTAGAACTCATAAGTGAATTCAGTAAAGTAGCAGGTTACAAGATCAATGCCCATAAATCCAACGCATTTTTATACATAAGTGATGAATCTTCAGAAAGAGAAATTAGGAAAACTACCCCATTCACAATAGCCTCGAAAAAAATAAAATACTTGGGAATCAATCTCACAAAAGAGGTGAAAGATCTCTACAATGAGAACTATACAACACTAAAGAAAGAAATTAAAGAACACCTTAGACGATGGAAAGATCTTCCATGTTCTTGGATAGGAAGAATTAATATTGTCAAAATGGCCATACTACCTAAAGTGCTATACAAATTCAATGCAATTCCAATTAAAATCCCAATGACGTACCTTACAGAAATAGAGCAAGCAATTATGAAATTCATCTGGAAGAATAAGAAACCCAGAATAGCTAAAGCAATACTTAGCAGGAAGAGTGAAACAGGGGGTATTGCAATACCAGATCTTCAACTCTACTACAAAGCAATAGTAACAAAAACAGCATGGTATTGGTACCAAAATAGAAAGGTAGATCAATGGTATAGAATAGAGGACACGGACACAAACCCAAATAAATACAATTTTCTCATACTAGACAAAGGTGCCAAAAATATGCAATGGAGAAAAGATAGCCTCTTCAACAAATGGTGCTGGGAGAATTGGAAATCCATATGCAACAGAATGAAACTAAACCCCTATCTCCCACCATGCACGAAACTAAACTCAAAATGGATTAAGGACCTCGGAATCAGACCAGAGACCCTGCAGATTATAGAAGAAAAAGTAGGTCCAAATCTTCACCTTGTTGGTCTAGGATCAGACTTCCTTAACAGGACTCCCATAGCACAAGAAATAAAAGCTAGAATCAACCACTGGGATAGATTCAAACTAAAAAGCTTTCTCTCAGCAAAGGAAACTATCAGCAATGCGAAGAAAGAGCCTACAGAATGGGAGAATATCTTTGCCAATCATACTTCAGATAGAGCACTAATCTCCAGCATCTATAAAGAACTCAAAAAACTCTACTCCAAGAATTCAAATAATCCAGTCGACAAATGGGCTAAGGAAATGAATAGACATTTCACAGAAGAAGATCTACAAGCAATCAACAAACATATGGAAAAATGTTCAACATCTCTAGTAATAAGAGAAATGCAAATCAAAACCACCCTAAGATTCCATCTCACCCCAATTAGAATGGCGATTATCAAGAATACGAGCAACAACAGGTGTTGGCAAGGATGTGGGGAGAAAGGTACACTCATACATTGCTGGTGGGGCTGCAAATTAGTGCAGCCACTCTGGAAAGCAGTGTGGAGATTCCTTAGAAAACTTGGAATGGACCCTCTATTTGATCCAGCTATCCCACTCCTTGGCCTATACCCAAAGGACTTAAAATCAGCATACTGCAGAGACACAGCCACATCAATGTTCATAGCTGCTCAATTCACAATAGCCAGACTCTGGAACCAACCTAGATGCCCTTCAATTGATGAGTGGATAAAGAAACTGTGGTATATATATACAATGGAATATTACTCAGCCATAAAGAATGATAAAATTATGGCATTTGCAGGCAAATGGATGAAATTGGAGAATATCATGCTAAGTGAGATAAGCCAATCTCAAAAAGCCAAAGGACGAATGATATCGCTAATAAGTGGAGGATGACACATAATGGGGGGGAGGGAAGGGTTAGTGTTAGGGTTAGAGTTAGGGTTAGGGAGGGGGGCAAGAATGGCGGAAGGAAGTACTGTATAGAGGGTAAAGAGGGGTGGGAGGGGTAGGGGGAAGGGAAAAAATAACAGAATGAATCAAACAACATTACTCTATGTAAATTTATGATTGCACAAATGGTATGCCTTTACGCCATGTACAAACAGAGAAACAACATGTATCCCAATTGTTTACAATAAAAAAAAAAAAAGAATTATTGGGATTGAGGAAGGCACAGAGATACAAACCAAAGGAATGAACAACCTATTCAAAGAAATAATATCAGAAAATTTCCCAAACCTGAAGATGAAATGGAAAATCAAATACAAGAGGCTTACAGAACACCAAATGCACAGAATTGCAACAGATCTACACCAAGGCACATTATAATGAAAATGCCTAACATTCAAATTAAAGATAGGATTTTGAAGGCAACGAGAGAAAAGCATCAGATTACATATAGGGGGAGACCAATACGGATAGCAGCCGACTTCTCAACCCAGACTCTAAAAGCTAGAAGGGCCTGGACCAACATATTTCAAGCTCTGAAAGAACATGGTTGCCAACCAAGAATCCTATACCCTGCAAAACTAACCTTCAGATTTGAAGATGAAATAAAATCCTTCAATGATAAACAAAAGTTAAAAGACCTTTTTTGCTGAGCAGAGAAATGGCTGCCCCCAAGACCCAGGGGGCTGTTGCCCGACTGAAGGAACGAGATGATGCGAACCTCCTTGGAGTTGGAGGTGTGGACCGTGAAGACAGTAACAGTGAGGACTGTATCTTGGAGCCGCTTTCCCTGCCAGAAAGTCCAGGTGGCACCACCACTTTAGACGGTTCTCCATCTGTGCCTTGTATTTTCTGTGAAGAGCATTTTCCTGTGGCTGAACAAGACAAACTTTTGAAGCACATGATTATTGAGCATAAACTTGTCATTGCCGATGTTAAGCTGGTTGCTGATTTCCAACGGTACATTTTATATTGGAGGAAAAGATTCACTGAACAGCCCATCACAGACTTTTGTAGTGTGATAAGAATCAATTCCACAGCTCCACTTGAAGAACAAGACAATTATTTTTTGTTGTGTGATGTTTTGCCAGAAGATAGAATTCTTAGAGAAGAGCTTCAGAAACAGAGACTGAAAGAAATTCTGGAACAACAGCAGCAAGAACGAAATGATACCAATTTTCATGGCATTTGTATGTTTTGCAATGAGGAATTCCTAGGAAACAGATCTGTTCTTTTGAACCACATGGCCAGAGAGCATGCTTTCAACATTGGATTGCCAGACAACATTGTAAACTGCAATGAATTTCTATGTATGTTACAGAAGAAACTTGACAATTTGCAGTGCTTATACTGTGAGAAGAACTTTAGGGACAAAAATACACTTAAAGATCACATGAGAAAAAAGCAGCATCGTAGAATCAATCCTAAGAACAGAGAATATGACCGATTTTATGTCATCAATTACTTGGAACTTGGAAAATCATGGGAAGAAATTCAGTTAGAAGATGAGGGAGAGTTCCTAGACCATCAGGAAGATAAATGGTCTGATTGGGAAGAACACCCTGCTTCTGCTGTCTGTCTATTTTGTGAAAATCAAGCAGAAACAATTGAGAAATTATATGTTCACATGGAGGATGCACATGAATTTAATCTCCTCAAAATAAAGTCAGAACTTGGATTAAATTTCTATCAGCAAGTGAAACTGGTCAATTTCATTCGAAGGCAAGTTCACCAATGTAGATGTTATGGCTGCCATGTGAAATTCAAATCCAAATCAGATCTAAGGACTCACATGGAGGAAGCTAAACATACTTCACTGCTTCCTGAAAGAAAGACATGGGATCAACTAGAATATTATTTTCCAACCCATGAAAATGACACTCTCCTGTGTATACTGTCTGACAGTGAAAGTGACCTGACAGCTCAGGGACAAAATGAAAATGTTCCCATTATCAGTGAAGATACATCTAAACTACATGCTTTGAAACAAAGTAGCATTTTGAACCAGATGCTGCTTCAAGAGTGCTTGAAAAACTAGAAGAAACTGCTGCAGGAGCAATTTGTCATGTTTTTCTTGAGACATACAAAAGAATATTTTAAATTTGAACACCAACAAAATATTAGTTCTTGGTGAAATAATTTTTTAAAGTGAATGTTTTTTTTTTTTAAAAATTAAGTAGAAAAATAAAATGAGGACTTTTTATATTAAAAAAAAAAAAAGTTAAAAGAATTTACAAATAGAAAGCCTGACTACAGAATGTTCTCAACAAAATATTCCATGAGGAGGAAATGAAAAACAACAATGGAGGTCAGCAAAGGGAGGAACTACCTTAGAGAAAAAACCACTCAAAGGAGAAACCAAGCCAACTTAAAAACCAAAAATAAGCCAAATGACTGGGAATACAAATCATTTCTCAATAATAACCCTGAATGTTAATGGCCTAAACTCATCAATCAAAAGACATAGACTGGCAGAATGGATTAAAAAGAAAGACCCAACAATATGCAAAAGACTCATCTCATAGAAAAAGACATCCACAGACTAAAGGTGAAAGGATGGGAAAAAACCTACCACGCACATGGACCCAGTAAAAAAGCAGGGGTTTCCATCCTTATATCAGATAAAGTGGACTTCAAGCCAAAGTTAGTCAGAAGGGATAAAGAAGGACATTTCATACGGCTTAAGGGAACCATAAATCAGGAAGACATAACAATAGTAAATATTTATGCCCCAAACCATGGTGCATCCCTGTACATTAAACAAATCCTCCTCAATTTCAAGAATCACATAGACCACAACACAATAATTCTGGGCGACTTTAATGCACCGGTGTCACCACTACATAGATCTTCCAAACAAAATCCAACCAAAGAAACCATAGAACTCAATAACACAATCAATAACCTAGACTTAATAGACATATATAGAATATTCCATCCATACACTTTCTTCTCAGCAGCACATGGAACCTTCTCAAAAATAGACCATGTATTATGCCACAAAGCAGCCCTTAGGAAATGCAAAAAAATAGAGATACTGCCTTGTGTTCTATCAGATCATAATGGACTGAGAGTAGAAATCAATGACAAAATAAAAAAAGGAAATTACTCCAACACTTGGAGACTAAATAATATGCTATTGAATGAAACATGGATAACAAAAAACATCAGGGAGGAGATTAAAAAATTCTTAGAGGTCAATGAGAATGATGATACAACATATCAAAATCTCTGGGACACTATGAAAGCGGTACTAAGGGGAAAATTCATTCCATGGAGCGCAGTCCAGAAAAGAATGAAAATTCAACAACTAAATGACCTAACATTACAACTCAAAGCCCTGGAAAAAGAAGAACAGAATAACAGCAAAAGTAGTAGAAGACAGGAAATAATTAAAATCAGAGCTGAAATCAATGAAATTGAAACAAAAGAAACTATTCAAAAAATTGACAAAACAAAAAGTTGGTTCATTGAGAAAATAAACAAAATAGACAAACCCTTAGCCACACTAACAAAGACAAGGAGAGAAGACTCAAATTACTCAAATACATGATGCAAAAGGAAATATTATGACAGACCCCACTGAGATACAGAACATAATGAGAAGCTACTTCAAAAATCTGTATTCCAGCAAAATAGAAACTATCGAAGACACTGACAAATTTCTAGAGACATATGCTCCTCCCAAACTGAACCAGGAGGACATACATGATTTAAACACATCAATATCAAGCAATGAAATAGAAGAAGCCATTAAAAATCTACCATCCAAGAAAAGCCCAGGACCAGACATATTCTCAGCTGAGTTCTACAAGACCTTCAAAGAAGAACTCATTGCAATACTTCTCAAAGTATTCCAGGAAATAGAAAAGGAGGGTACCCTACCAAACTCATTCTATGAAGCTAATATCACCCTCATACCCAAACCAGGAAAAGACACATCAAGGAAAGAAAATTTTAGACCAATATCCTTGATGAATATAGATGCAAAGATCCTTAACATAATATTGGCAAACCGTATCCAAAAACATATTGAGAAAATCGTGCACCACGATTAAGTGGGGTTCATCCCTGAAATGCAAGGATGGTTCAACATTCGTAAATCAATAAACGTAATCCATCATGTCAATAGACTTAAAGATACTAATCATATGGTTATTGTAATTGATGCAGAAAAAGCATTCGACAAAATACAACACCCTTTCATGCTTAAAACACTAGAAAAAATAGGGATAGTAGGAACATACCTGAACATTGTAAAGGCTATTTATGCTAAGCCCATGGCCAACATCATTCTTAATGGAGAAAAACTGAAACCATTCCCCTTAAAAATGGGAACAAGACAGTGATATCCTCTTTCACCACTTCTATTCAACATTGTCCTTGAAACTCTAGCCAGAGCAATTAGGCAGATTAAAGAAATTAAAGGGATACGAATAGGAAAAGAGGAACTTAAGCTGTCACTATTTGCAGATGACATGATTCTATATTTAGAGGATCCAAAAACCTCCTCCAGGAAACTTCTAGACCTCATCAATGAATTCAGCAAAATAGCAGGCTATAAAATCAACATGCATAAATCTAAAGCATTTTTATATGCAAGTGACGAAACAGCTGAAAGGGAAATGAGGAAAACAACTTCATTTGCAATAGCCTAAAAAAAAAAAAAAAAAAAAACTTGGGAATCAATCTAACCAAAGAGGTAAAAGATCTCTACAATGAAAACTACAAAACATTAAAGAAAGAAATTAAGAAGATGGAAAGATCTTCCATGTTCTTGGATAACAGAATTAATATTGTCAAAATGGCCATACTACCTAAAGTGCTATACAGATTCAATGCAATTTCAATTAAAATTCCAATGATGTACCTTATAGAAATAGAGCAAGCAATCATGAAATTCATCTGGAAGAATAAGAAACCCAGAATAGCTAAAGCAATTCTTAGCAGGAAGAATGAAACAGGGGGCATCGCAATACCAGAACTTCAACTCTACTACAAAGCAATAGTTACAAAAACAGCATGGTATTGGCACCAAAATAGACAGGTAGATCAATGGTACAGAATAGAGGACATGGACACAAACCCAAATAAATACAATTTTCTCATACTCGGCAAAGGTGCCAAGAATATGCAATGGAGAAAAGATAACCTCTTCAACAAATGGTGATGGGAAACCTGGAAATCCATATGCAACAGAATGAAACTAAACCCCTATCTCTCACCCTGCACAAAAATCAACTCACAATGGATCAAGGACCTTGAAATCAAACAGAGACCCTACATCTTATAGAAGAAAAAGTACGTCCAAACCTTCACCTTGTTGGCTTAGGATCAGACTTCCTTAACAGGACTCCCATACCACAAGAAATAAAAGCAAGAATCAACAACTGGGATAGATTCAACCTAAATAGCTTTCTCTCAGCAAAGGTAACTATCAGCAATGCGAAGAGAGAGCCTACAGAGTGGGAGAATATCTTTGCCTCTCATACTTCAGATAGAGCACTAATTTCCAGAATATATAAAGAACACAAAAAACTCTACACCAAGAATACAAATAACCCAATCAACAAATGGGCTAAAGATATGAACAGACACTTCACAGAAGAAGATCTACAAGCAATCAACAAACATATGAAAAAATGTTCACCATCGTCAGTAATAAGAGAAATGCAAATAAAAACTACACTAAGATTCCATCTCACCCCAATTAGAATGGCGATTATCAAGAATACAAGCAACAATATGTGTTGGCAAGGATGTGGGGGAAACGGTACACTCATACATTGCTGGTGGGACTGCAAATTAGTGCAGCCACTCTGGAAAGCAGTGTGGAGATTCCGTAGAAAACTTGGAATGGACCTACCATTTGACCCAGCTATCCCACTCCTTGGCCTATACCCAAGGGACTTAAAATCAGCACACTACAGAGATACAGCCACATCAATGTTCATAGCTGCTCAATTCACAATAGCCAGACTTTGGAACCAACCTAGATGCCCTTCAATTGATGAATGGATAAAGAAACTGTGGTATATATATACAATGTAATATTACTCAGCTATAAAGAAGAATAAAATTATGGCATTTGCAGGCAAATGGATGAAATTGGAGAATATCATGTTAAGTGAGATAAGCCAATCTCAAAAATCCAAAAGAGGAATGATCTCACTGATAAGTGAATGATGACATGTAATGGGGAGTGGGGGGGGGGCAAGAATCAAGGAAGGAGGGACTGTATAGAGGGAAAAGAGAGGTGGGAGGGGTGGCGGGGAAAAAAAAATAACGGAATGAATCAAACATCATTACTCTATGTAAATGTATGAATATGCAAATAGTATGCTGTTACTGCATGTACAAACACAAACAACATGTATCCCATTTGTTTACAATAAAAAAATTAAAATAAAAAAATAAAAAATAAAAAAAAAAAGCTTATGGGCAAGACTTCCCTGCCAGGGAGGTAGACCCAGTGGGCCAGGCCCAATGTAGAGCCACCAGGCGAGACTTCCACACCAGGAGGCAGGTCCAGAAAGCGGGGCAGACCAGCCAGGCCTCAGCCCACAGTCTAGTGCCACTGCAGTTGACCATCTGTCAACATGAATATACCCCATCTAGAGGCCACCATCCCTAGAGGGGCAGCATTCTTTTTGGGTCACTGCATTATCAAGTTCCTCCAAAACTTCAGGCTACTGAAGACTGGGAGGTGAGTTATTGGAAACCTGCAGGGACACTATAAGTCTATAGGGGGGAAACTGCAATACCTCAGATTTGCACTCCTAGAGGGGAAGATACATGAACAATATGAGAAAATAAGGGAAGAAAATGTCCCAAACAAACCTAGATGCTACATCAATAAAATCCAATGACAGCATGGCAGAAGAAATGTCAGAAAGGGAGTTCAGAGTGTACATAATTAAAATGATCAGAGAAGCAAAGGAGGAGATGAAAGAGCAAATGCAGGCATCGAATGATTGCACCAATCGACAGTTAAAAGAGCAAATGCAGGAAGCAAAGAATTATTTCAATAAAGAGAGATTCTGAAACAAAACCAGAAATTCTTAAAATGACAGAAAAAATAAACAAATTAAAAACTCCATAGAAAGCATAGGATAGAACACCTGGAAGACAGAACCTCAGACATTGAAGACAAAATATTTAATCTTGAAAACAATGTTGACCAAACAGAGAAGATGGTAAGAAATCATGAATAGAATCTACACGAATTATGGGATATCATGAAAAGACCAAATTTAAAAATTATTGGGATTGAGGTAGGCACAGAGAAACAAAGCAAAGGAATGAGCAATCTATTCAATGAAATAATATCAGAAAATTTCCCAAATCTGAAAATTAAATGAATATCAAATATAAAAGGCTTCTAGGACACCAAATGTACAAAATTACAACGGACCCAAACCAAGGCACATTGTAATGAAGATTCCTAACATACAAAATAAAGATAGAATTTTAAAGGTTACAAGAAAAAAAACATCAAATTACATTCAGGGGGAAACCAATACAGATATCAGCAGATTTCTCAACCCAGACCCTAAAAGCTAGAAGGGGCTTGAACAACATTTTTCAGCTCTGAAAGAAAATGGATGCCAACCAAGAATCTTATACCCAGCAAAACTTACCTTCAGATTTGACGACGAAATAAAATCCTTCCATGATAAACAAAAGATAATTTACAAATAGAAAGTCAGCACTAGAGGACATTCTCAGCAAAATATTTCATGAGGAAGAGGTGAAAAACAATGATGTAAATCAGCACAGGGAAGAACTACCCTAAAGGAATAGCCAAATAAAGGAGAAACCAAGTCAAGTTAAAAACCAAAAATAATCCAAAATGACCGGGAATACAAATCATATCTCGATAATAACCCTGAATATTAATGGCCCGAACTCATCAATCAAAAGACAAAGACAGGCAGTTTGGATTAAAAAGAAAGACTCAATAATATGCTGCCTTCAAGAGATTCATCTCAGAGAAAAAGATACCCACAGACTAGAGGTGAAAGGATGGGAAAAAAACATACCATGCACATGGACTCAGCAAAAAAGTGGAGGTATCCATCCTCATATCAGATAAAGTGGACTTCAATCCAAAGTTAGTCAGAAGGGATAAAGAAGGACATTTCATACTGCTTAAGGGAAGCATAAATCAGCAAGACATAACAAGCATAAATATTTATGCCCCCAACAATGGTTCATCCATGTACATCAAACAAATCCTTCTCAATTCCAGGAACCAAAGAGACCACAACACAACAATACTAGGTAACTTTAACACGCCTCTCTCACCACTGAACAGATCTTCCAAACAAAAATTGAACAATAGATCTCAATAACATAATCAATAATTTAGACTTAACAGACATATATAGAATATTCCATCCAACAAAGAACGAATACACTTTCTTCTCAGCAGCACATGGATCCTTCTCTAAAATAGACTGTGTTATGCCACAAAGCTACTCTTAGCAAATACAAAAAGATAGATATTACCTTGTATTCTATCAGATCATAATGGAATGAAATTAGAAATCAATGACAAAATAAAAAACAGAAACTTCTCCAACACCTGTAGATTAAATAACACGCTATTAAATGATGCATGGATAACAGAAGACAGCAGGGGGGAAATAAAAATAATTCTTAGAGGTAAACAAGAACAAAGATACAACACATCAAAATGTGTGGGACACTATGAAAGCAGTACTAAGAGGAAAATTTATTGCATGGAGCCCATTCAATAAAAGAAGAAAAAGTCTACAAATAAATGACCTAAAACACTACAGCTCAAAGCCCTAGAAAAAGAACAGAGCAACACCAAAAGTAGTAGAAGACAGGAAATAGTTAAAATCAGAGCTGAAATCAATGAAATTGAAACAAAAGAAACAATTGAAAAAATTGACAAAATAAAAAGTTGGTTCTTCGAAAAAATAAACAAAATTGATAAACCCTTAGCCAAACAAACAAAGGAGAGCTAAAACTCAAATTACTGAAATTCGTGATGAAAAGGGAAATATCATGACAGACACTATTGAAATACAAAACATAATTAGAAGCTATTTTGAAAATCTATACTCCAACAAAATAGAAAATCTTGAAGACATCAACAGATTTCTAGAGCCATATGAGCCACCCAAACTGAATCAGGAGGACATACGCAATTTAAATAGATCAATGTCAAGCAATAAAATAGAAGTCATCAAAAGCCTACCAACAAAGAAAAGTCCAGGACCAGATGGGTTCTCAGCCGAGTTCTACAGAACCTTTAAAGAAGAGCTCATTCCAATACTCCTCAAAGTATTCCATGAAATAGAAGAGGAGGGAACCCTCCCAAACTCATTCTATGAAGCCAATATCACCCTGATACAAAAACCAGACAGAAACACATCAAGGAAAGAAAATTTCAAACCAATATCCCTAATGAACATAGATGCAAAAATTCTTAACACAATTTTAGCAAACTGCATACAAAAACATATTATAAAGATAGTGCACCACAATCAAGTGAGGTTTATCCTAGGAATGCAAGGTTGGTTCAACATCCAAAAATCAATAAATGTAATTCACCATAACCACATACTGAAAGTTCAGAATCACATGATTATTTCAATAGATGAAGAAAAAGCATTTGATAAAATACAGCACCCCTTCATGCTCAAAACAGGGATAAACTAGAAAAAACAGGGATAATGGGAACATTCATCAACATTGTACAGGCTATCTATGTTAGGCCTATAGCCAATACTATTCTAAATGGAGAAAAACTGAGAGCATTCCCCCTAAAAATTGGAATAAGGCAGGCATGGCCTCTTTCACCACTTTTATTTAACATCATCCTTGAAATTCTAGCCAGAGCAATTAAGACAGACCAAAGAAATTAAAGGAATAGGAATAGGAAAAGAACTTAAAATATCCCTATTGGCCGAAGACATAATTCTATATTTACAGGAGCCAAAAAAATTCCAGCAGAAAACTTCTAGAACTCATAAATGAATTCAGTAAAATAGCAGGATATAAAATTAATGCTGATAAATCTAATGTATTTTTATTCATATGTGATGAATCCTCTGAAAGAGAATTTAGGAAAACTACCCCATTCACAATAGCCTCAAAAATAAAATAAAATACTTGAGAATCAATCTATCAAAAGAGGTGAAAGCCCTCTACAATGAGAACTACAGAACACTAAAGAAAGAAATTAAAGAAAACCTTAGTAGATGGAAAGATCTCCCATGTTCTTGGATAACAGAATTAATATTGTCAAAATGGCCATACTACCTAAAGTGCTATACAGATTCAATGCAATTTCAATTAAAATCCCAATGACGTACCTCATAGAAATAGAGCAAGCAATCATGAAATTCATTTGGAAAAATAAGAGATCCAGAATAGCTAAAGCAATTCTTAGCAGGAAGAGTGAAGCAGGGGGTATCACAATACCAGAACTCAAACTATACTACTGAGCAATAGCAACAAAAACTGCATGGTGTTGATGCCAAAATAGACAGGTAGATCAATGTTACAGAATAGAGGACACAGAGACAAACCCAGATGAATACAGTTTTCTCATACTAGACAAAGGTGACAAAAACATACAATGGAG
This sequence comes from Sciurus vulgaris, assembly GCF_902686455.1. Taxonomy (NCBI): domain Eukaryota; kingdom Metazoa; phylum Chordata; class Mammalia; order Rodentia; family Sciuridae; genus Sciurus; species Sciurus vulgaris. The sequence goes on from NC_136476.1 coordinate 68,138,615, forward strand.
AAAAGATAACCTCTTCAACAAATGGTGCTGAGGAAACTGGAAATCCATATGCAGCAGAATAAAACTAAACCCCTATCTCTCACCCTGCACAAAACTCAACTCAAAATGGATGGAGGACCTTGGAATCAGACCAGAGACCCTGCACCTTATAGAAGAAAAAGTAGGTCCAAATCTTCATCATGTCGGTTTAGGATCAGACTTCCTCAACATGACTCCCCAAGCACAAGAAATAAAAGCAGGAATCAATAATTGGGATAGAGTCAAACTAAAAAACTTTTTCTCAGCAAAGGAAAACTATCAGCAATGTGAAGAGAGAAACTACAGAGTGGAAGAAAATCTTTGCCACACATACTTCAAATAGAGAAACCAGAATCCATAAAGAACTCAAAAAACTCTACACCAAGAATACATATAACCCAATCAACAAATGGGCTAAGGAAATGAGCAGACACTTCACAGAACAAGATCTACATGCAATCAACAGATATATGAAAAAATGTTCAACATCTCTAGTAATAAGAGAAATGCAAATCAAAACTACACTAAGATTCCATCTCATCCTAATTAGAATGATGATTATAAAGAATACAGGCAACAATAGGTGTTGGCAAGGATGTGGGGAAAAAGGTACACTCATGCATTGCTGGTGGGGATGCAAATTAGTGCAGCCACTCTGGAAAGCAGTGTGGAGATTCCTTAGAAAACTTGGAAGGGAACCACCATTTGACCCAGCTATCCCACTCCTTTGCCTATACCCAAAGGACTTAAAATCAGCATAGTACAGTGATGCAGCCACATCAATGTTCATAGCTGCTCAATTCACGATAGCCAGATTGTGAAACCAACCTAGATGTCCTTCAACTGATGAATGGATAAAGAAACTGTCGTATATATACACAATGGAATAAAATTATGGCATTTGCAGGCAAATGGATGAAGTTGGAGAATATCATGCTAAGTGAGATAAGCCAATCCCAAAAAACCAAAGGATGAATGATCTCTCTGATAAGCGGATAATGGTACATAATGGGGTGTGGGAGGGAGGCAAGAATGGAGGAAGGATGGACTGTATAGAGGAAAGAGGGGTGGGAAGTGTGGGGGAAGGAAAAATAACAGACTGAGACAAACATCGTTTCCCTATGTACATGTACGATTACACAAATGGTGAGACTCTACTTCGTGTACAACCAGAGAAATAAGTTTTACCCCATTTGGTATAATCAATCAAAATAAATAAATTATTTAAAAAATAATTAAATATTTTCAAGTGTTAAATTCTTTAAAATATTTCTAAAAAAATTAAAGAATCAACAAATGGGATGGATTCAAACTAAAAAGCTTCTTGTCAAAAAAAAAATTCAATAATGTGAAGAGAGAGCCTACAGAATGGGAAAAAATCTTTATCACATGCACCTCAGATAAAGCATTAATCTCCAGGATACATAAAGAACTCAAAAAACTTAACACCAAAAAAAAATCAATAAATGGGCTAAGGAACTAAACGGAAACTTCACAGAAGAAATACAATTGATCAACTAATACATGAAATAATGTTCAAAATCTCTAGTAATTAGAGAAATGCAAATCAGAACTACTCTAAGATTTCATCTCATTCCAGTCAGAATGGCAATCATCAAGAATACAGTCAACAATAAATGGTGAGGATGTGGGGAAAAATGTACACTCATACATTGCTGGTGGAAATGCAAATTGATGTAACCACTATGGAAAGCAATATGAAGATTCCTCAGGAACTTGGAATGGAACCACCATTTGACCCAGCTATCCCGCTCCTCAGTTTATACCTAAAGGACTTAAAATCAGCATACTACAGTGATGTAGCCACATCAATGTTTATAGCAGCTCAATTCCCAATAGCTAAACTATGGAACCAACCCAGGTGCCCTTCAACAGATGAATAGATAATGTTTTCTCTGATATGTGGATGCTAATTCACAGTAAGGGGTGGGGCAGGCTCTAGGGAAGAATAGAATTACTTTATATTGGGTAGAGGGGATTGAAGGGAGGGGAGAGGATATGGGGATAAGAAGGACAGTAGAGTGAAACATATTATTACTTCATTACATATATGACTACATGGCTGATGTGATTCTACAACATGTACTATCAGAAAAATGAGAAATTATACTCCATTTATGTTACATCAAAGTGCAAAAATACATTCTACGGTCATGTTTAACTAATTAGAACAAATTAAATAAATAAATTTCATTAACCAGCCTAACTATCTCTCCCGTTTCCCTGGTATGCTGAACAAGACTTCCTTTAAGTAATCATTAACCAGGTTGACGAGCTGTTCCTTCTTCCTTGGTATGTCCTGCTCTGGACTTTGTTCTCCTTGTTCTGTGCTGGGATATTTACTTCACACTTCATGGGCTATACTGCTAATTCTTAGAAGTTATTTCTGCAATTTATTTCATGTTTAGGGAAGACGTAGCTTCCCTTCCAAATTCACCATAAAATGTAGGTTTAGGCCACATGATGCTGTAGCTCCCAGTATCTCTAGCCTGAACTCTTTTCTTCATTGCATTCTGTTCTTTCTATCCCAATGATAACCCTTTGTGGCAATGGAAGAAAGAGTAAAGATGCTCCTTGGATCCCTCAGTGTGCCTCACAATATCTCTTTTGTAACCTCAGTCAGTCACCATCTTCCTATAGTAAGTATGCCACTGGTGTTGCCATTTAACTGTGTCATGCCTAATCCTATGTAGAGTGCAATTAATGATACTGATTGGCGCTGTTTCCACTTAATTTCATCAAAAATGTTCTCGTGACATTGGAATGATATAAAGGATTATTCACCAAAAGAAAACAATGAAAAGAAAAAGCCTAAGTACATCCTTAAATCTAGGCTAGCTCTTTCCCCAAACTTGTATTCTGAATACAGATCCCTCCTTACAGCATCAAAATTATCAAAATTATTAGAACATCCTGGGACTAGAATAAACACTGATGTCCAAAGGAATTAGCAGGCAATTCAGCATAATAAGTCTCCTGGACTATGATGGGAATAAGTCTGCCTTGATTTTAATATTAACTAACTTAACTATTGTTTATGTCCTTCTTCAGTATCAAATTTAGGAGATAGAGAAGTCTTGAAGAGTTAATTTTCCAGAAGCTTTTGTCTTTAAGGAAATTTTTTTTTTGTTTTTATAATGAATCATTTCACAGAGTGGTTTAAAATGATGTCTAAACTGTTTAGATGGTTTGGGGTAACATATTAAGCTGACTTTTTTTATAAAATGGTTAGCTCTTTAAATTTCCTTGTATTATAATCACTCAGGAAGCCCCTGATTCTGTGTACTGTGGGTTCACAATGGTTTTTTCTACATTATTATTACAAACTTTTTTCCAATTAACCCTGAAAGACATGAGGAATATCCGTATGTAGGTTTTAAAAGGCCAAGTTGGCTTCCAAACCCCAGTATGTGAATGATCATTATTTCTTTTCTTTTTTTTTTTTCTTTTTTTTTCTTTTTGTCCCTCCTTCCTCCATTCTTGCCCCCCTCCCACCCCCCATTACATGTCATCATCCGCTTATCAGTGAGATCATTCCTCTTTTGGATTTTTGAGATTGGCTTATCTCACTTAACATGATATCCTCCAATTTCATCCATTTGCCTGCAAATGCCATAATTTTATTATTCTTTATAGCTGAGTAATATTACATTGTATATATATATACCACAGTTTCTTTATCCATTCATCAATTGAAGGGCATCTAGGTTGGTTCCAAAGTCTGGCTATTGTGAATTGAGCTGCTATGAACATTGATGTGGCTGTATCTCTGTAGTGTGCTGATTTGAAGTCCTTTGGGTATAGGCCAAGGAGTGGGATAGCTGGGTCAAATGGTAGGTCCATTCCAAGTTTTCTAAGGAATCTCCACACTGCTTTCCAGAGTGGCTGCACTAATTTGCAACCCCACCAGCAATGTATGAGTGTACCTTTTAACCCACATCCTCGCCAACACCTATTGTTGCTTGTGTTCTTGATAATCGCCATTCTAATTGGGGTGAGATGGAATCTTAGGGTAGTTTTGAATTGCATTTCTCTTATTACTACAGATGGTGAACATTTTTTCATATATCTGTTGGTTGCTTGTAGATCTTCTTCTGTGAAGTGTCTGTTCATTTCCTTAGCCCATTTGTTGATTGGGTTATTTGTATTCTTGGTGTAGAGTTTTTTGAGTTCTTTATAGATTCTGGAAATTAGTGCTCTATCTGAAGTATGATTGGCAAAGATTTTCTCCCACTCTGTAGACTCTCTCTTCGCATTGCTGATAGTTTCCTTTGCTGAGAGAAAGCTTTTTAGTTTGAATCTATCCCGGTTATTGATTCTTGCTTTTGTTTCTTGTGCTATGGGAGTCCTGTTGAGGAAGTCTGATCCTAAGCCGACAAGGTAAAGATTTGGACCTACTTTCTTAAATAACATTCACCCTGAGGGTGTCCATGATGGTGTGGCAGGCAGAACACCCACTTCAGACAGGAGCGTCCACTGGATCTAGATAAAGAAGCGCAATCAAGCTGAGCTCTGTGACCTCCCGAGACACTTGCTAGAGTCCTTCCTGCTCCTTGCACATCCTCTTCCCATCAAAATTCCTCAATAGCTCCAGAACTCTCTTCTGTAGCCAAGGACCTCCATACAGGCCACCTCATCCACCACAGCCACCACCTCTGCTATGGTCCTGGGCGTCGTAGGAGCAAAAGGCAAGGAGGAGTTTCCACTGCAGAAAGAGACAGAAACTCTGAGGCCCCGAAGCAACTGGATCCCTGCACATTTACCAACAGCTTTTTCTTATGTCCATTCCTAGGATGTGGCAAATCCGAATTTCTAAAGAACAAAGGAGACGTTTCCACACCCTTTCAAAGGTTAGCAAGAACTGATCACATAATCAAGGAAAATATTGAAGCAGAAATGGGAGGTTGATTTCCTTATTCGAAAACTACAAGAAATAATAGGACCAACCACATGAGATGGTTGTGAGGATGAGAAAATGTCTAGAAATTGTGTATCCCAGGGCCTGGCATAGGGTAAGCAAACGTGTTAGTTATTATTTTACTGTACACACAATTTTATTCTAATTTGTCACTTCTCAAGTTGTTGATTTCATTTTTTTATATTATGCTTTATTCACAAGAATATTTCAAAGTGGAATAAACAGAAAAAGAGATTTTGTTTTCAGTGAGTGAGGAAGTTAAAGTGGGGTAACAAGAGAAACCACATGAAAAATAGAAAAGAAAGTGAGCTTGGAAAAAGTTAAAATGAAGTAAGAAAAGTCCACAAAATGTAAGCTAACCCATGAGATTAACATTGATAGGAATAAGCCGTAGCTTCAATCCTAAGATATATTTTACCAAAGAAAAAGCTTAATTCTGCTACAAATTAAAAAAAAAAAAAAAACAGTTGCAAGGCAGGCAGATCCCACAACCATTCCTGGCAACGGAACCCAAGAAATGTTTCTGTTTGTTAGAGCATGCTGAGATATAACAGCATCATGCACAATAGCATCCCTGTAATAACAGGGCTGCAAACCCCTGTGTGGACTGTCAGAGATAACCTCCACTGGAGACAAGCAGGAGACATAATTAACTTGGAAAGGAAAAGTAGGTGACAATACTCAGGCTCTCACCCAGCAATAGCAATGACATCCAGAGTTAACCACCGTCAGTAACCGTGCATTTCCTTCCAGACTACTTCCTATGCATGTATAAATAACTATATATATACTTACAAAACTTGGATCACTTATATAGCATTCTTCGTACATTTCCTTTTGCTCTTTATGTATTTAGAACAACTTTTTATGTCATCATATAAATATCTGTATATTATGACCACATCATATCTCAGACTACAGGTATATCTGAATTTATTTAACCAAAACCCCAAAAAGGTCAGATTTAGATCCTTTCCAAATTTACTCTCTTATAAATACATAATGTAAATATTTCCTTAAGAAACAGTCTATAAACCCAAATTGAAGGACAATCTAGACAATAACTATTTTTCCTCTTCAGAAAAAGAGTCAAAGTCAAGAAACATAAGACCAAAATGAAAAACTGCTCTAGATTAAAAGAGATTAAAGAGACTGAGTGAGAACGGCTACTTAAGACATTGTTGAACAAAGCAAAAACTGAACGTGCTCTGTGGAGTAGGTAATAATATTGTGTCGATGTTAAATCTATGGATTCTGATAATTGTTCTGTAAAAGGATGATGCCCTTACTCTTGGGAAATATATACTGAAGTATTTAGAGATGAAGAAGCATGATCTCGCCTGCTTACTCTCAAGTGGGTCAAAAAATATACAAACACATACACACACACACACACACACACACACACACACACACCCCACAGAGAGAATCAGAGAGAAGGCAAAAGGAAATGAGGCCAAATGCAAAATATTGGTGATTCTAAGTGGCCAAGGAAGATTGCTATAGTGTTCTTGCAACAATTTTTTTAAGTATGAAATAAGCTATACCCAAGTAACCACTAAGATATACAAAAACATAGCATAAATAAATCAAGATGAAATGCTAAAAAAAATGATTAAGTAACCATGGAACGGCTGAAAAAGCGAGGGAGAGAGAAGAGTTATAGGAAACATACAAAAATATACATTAATATGCAGATTTAAAACTTAACATATCAATAATTACCTTAAATGTAAATAATGTAAGTAAAAAGACTGGCCAGTAGATTTTTAAAAGATCCATTAATATGCTGTCTTCAAGAAAGTCACTTCACATATACACAATATAAGAATGTTTGAAAAAGATGTATCAGGCAATCATTACTCCAAACGTCACCCCCTCAAAAATCTGACCTATGTTTAAAGCAAAAATAACAAAGTGACATAGGGTTTGCAATAAGAGGTAAAATTAATGATAGCAACAGCACAAAGGAAGGAAGCAGATTACTTCTCCACTGAAAACCTCCATGGTTCCCTGGCTCACTAAGACTAAAAGCCACCGTCCTTACAAAGTTCTAGTCTCCATGCCATCTGTTACCTCTTTCATTTCCTCCCCAGCCTCCTTTCCTCCTACTCTCCCCTTGGCTCACTGCGATGTAAACACTCTCATCTACTGGGCTGTTTTTAGAACATGCTGGACAAGCTTGCCCTTTTGGCCTGAGCACTGGTGGATCCGCTTGCTTGAGGGCCAAAGGCTTGCTTCTTAGTAGGCTGCCGTGGTTTGGATCTGGAATGTTGTCCAAAGACCTGTGGGTGACACTTGGTTATTGGCCTGTGGCCCTACTGGGAGGTGGTGGAGCCTTCAAGAAGTGGGGTGTAATGGGAGGTCTTAGGTCATCGGGGGCATTATGGTTTGAACAGGAGGTGTTCCCCAAAGCTCCTGTATTAAGGCAGGAAAGTTCAGAGGTGAAATGACTAGGTTATGGGAGCTGAACCTAATCAGTCCAGCCTAGTTTGAATGGACTCACTGGGTGGTAACTGTAGGCAGGTGGGGCCTGCTGGCTAGTACAGCCCCCAGGGTCACTGGGGGCTGCCCTGGAAGGGTTCCTCTTCTCTGAAGCCCCTTCCCTTCCTCTTTCTGCTTCTCAGTCACCGTAAGGGGAGCAGCTCTCTCGTACTGCCACCCTCTGCCATGATGCTCTGCCCCACCAGGGGCCCAAAGCAATGGAGTAGGCCAGTCATGGACTGAACCTCTGAAACTGTGAGACAAAGTGAACTTTTCAACCAGCCTAGGTGTCCATCAGTGGCTGAATGGATAAAGAAAATATGGTATATATACACAATGGAGTTTCATTAGTGAGAAAGAAAAATGAAATTACGTCATTTCCAGGAAAATGGATGGGACTTGAGAACATTATTTAAAGCAAAGTAAGCCAGAGTCATAAGATAAAGGGTCATATGTTTTCTCTGGTATGTGGAAGCTGGAGAGGAAAAAGGAAAAGAAAGGTAGCAGTGATCTTTTGAAAATGGAAGGGAGATCAATAGAGTAGAGGAAGGGGCCAGGGGAAGGGAGGAGGGAAATGAAAGGGGAAATACTAGGAAATGATACTGACCAAATTCTATTGTTATACTGTGTGCATGTACAAAGATAACAACAAAAGTTTCCACCATTATATATGCCTATAGTGTACCAATAAAAAATATGGAAAAAATAAAATAAAATTTAAATAAACTTTTCCTCCTTTTAGTTGTTGTTGTCAAGAATTTTGATAACGCCAATGAAAACCTAACTCACACAGGGAGTAAAACCCTGTTCTTGTCCTTTCTCTCTATCCCTTCCTGGCCCCTGATGTAAGAGATTTGCTCTACCATACACTCCTCTCCATGATGCACTACCTCACATTAGGCCCAAAAGCAACAGAGGCCAACCAACCGTGGACAGAAACCTCTGAAACTATGAACTAAAATAAACCTTTCCTCCTTTAAGTTAATTATGTTTTTATATTTTGTTATAGTAACAAAAAGCTAACATAGTGAGACAATCTCTTTGCAGTAGTAATTTACACATTAACCCACACCCAACATTTTCCTATTCTATTTTTTCATAGTATTATCATCTTTTGACATGCTATGAAAATTTCTTACTTATTGAGTCTATTATTTGACTATAAGCCCTAATAGAATATGAATATTCTCTTTTTTAATTATTTTTTATTTATCTTTTAATTTTTTACAGACTGCATTTTGATTCATTGTACACAAATGGGGTACATCATTTAGTTTTTCTATGGTCATACACAATGTAGATTCATACCATTTGTGTAATCATACATGTACATAGGGTAATGATATCATTTTCTTCATAAATGTATCCCAAGTACATGGAATAGGGTCTAGTAAACACAGTTATTTATTAAATGTTTATTTATTAAGTGAATGGATAAATATTGTTGGAAGGAAGAGAAACATGTTTGTAATACAGCTCCAATAGTACTCTGAGAAATCAAAGCATCAAAAGAAAAGGTGTGGTTGCAGTAAGCTACACAGACTCATCCTAGCCATGTAGAGAGGAATCCCCTGGTGAAGCTAGTACTTCAAGAACATCAACGTAGCAATATTAACAAATTGAGAAATGAGAAACACCAAGAGTCCCTCCAACCCCCACACAAGGCCATTCATCACGAAGGGGAAATGAGGGAAAAGGTACACAGGGTTCTAAGTCAGGCACAAACTGCACACCTGACATCCAGAGCCACCACCACAGAAGAACAGCACATGGGCACAAAGGACCAGCTTGTGTATCTCTATCATCTTCTGTCCCTTTTACTCATTTTTTAAAACTTCATTGCACAGCACATGCTAAAGCTAAGGGATTCGTGGAACATCCGTTAGAGATGATAAAGACTAAGCTGCTGTTTGTTCCTCTCCAGCTAGCAGACATCTCGAGCCACAGGTGTCACCCAGACTGGTAAAGTAAATAGGTCGTTTAAACAGGTCGTTTAAACAAGGAATTCAGGTAGAAAATGGAAATCATTGGAGTGCCATTAATGCTTGCTTCAGCTAGAGCCGAGGAGGAAATATACACCCACCTCTGAGCCGATGGTAACAGGGCACATTCAGCAGTTCCCTGTTGCCAGATTTTACTGATTTCTGGCACAAAATGTCACATGACCCGAATAACTGCCTGAATCATTCAGATGTAGGTTCCGTGAGGACTTGACTTTTGTTTCTTGGTTCTTGTTCTTTAATGGTTAAAACAGTTCCCTGGTGGGTAGGGGTATAGCCCAGTGGTAGAGCATTCAACTAACCTATATGAGACTGTGTGATTAATAATAATATTATAAAATAAATAAAAGTAAAGTAGTCCCTGGCACATAATAAATATTTAATAAGAATTGTTGAAGTTGCTCAAAGAACCAGGTAACACTAGCTTTCTGCCAACAGACTGTGAAGGTCGCATGTATGTTGTGATTACAGAGGTCAATCATTTCTCAGATCATTTCCCAAGACGAGCTCCAGTCGTTCCTCCCAGCCCTGCAGGCACACATCTATGTACATCAAGAGGTAGAATCTGGTTCCTTCACCTTGAGTCTGAACTGACCTCGTGACTTGCTTTGACTAAGAGAGTGTATGTAAGTGATGTTCTGGAACTCCCACACCCAGATCTTCAAAGGCTTATAGCTTCTGCTTTCCCCTTCTTGAGACCCACTGAATGATAAAAACCACAGAAAAGGAGAAAGCCTGACGGTCAGCCCTCAGCAGATGATGCAAACATACAAATAAAGTTATCTCAGTTATTCCAATCCCTGCCGAGTTCCCAGCTGGATGCAGCTATGCACAAAACTCTGGACAACCCAGGGAGTAGAGAAAGCCAGCCCACCAAGCTCTCTCTGCTCAGCTGCAGTATCCTGAGTAAATAACTGGTTTTATTACTATAAGCCACTAAGTTCTGGGGTGGTTTGTCATGCATGCGAGATACCTGACACAGTGCTAATGGTTTCTTTTTCATCTATCTAACCTCTCTGTGTATGTACATAGAGAATACTGTTGAATGATTATTACTTAATGTGTACTTCTGAGTGATGTTTCATTGGCGGTAGTGATCCGTTGGTTAGTTGGTTTTTGTTATTTTTTTTTTGGGGGGGGGGGGCTTGTTTTTATTTTGTTTTGCTTTGTTTTCAGTGCTGGAAATTAAACTCAGGGCCTCTCATTTACCAGACAAGTGCTCCACCACTAGGCTACAACCCCAACCCTTTTTTAAAATGTTTCATTTTGGGACAGAGTCTTGCTAAGCTGCCCAGGCTGGTCTTGAACTTGTCATCCTCCTGCCTCAGTCTCCCAAATAGCTGGGATTACAGGCCTGCACCACCACATCTGGCTGGGTAGTGACAGTTTTTATGAGGCTTTTTGGGTTTTGATCTTCTTTTTGCTCTAGAAAAGTACTTCATATTGCTTCTTTTCTATTGCCTTTTAAAATATTTTAGATAAAAAAGAATATTTTAAAAATATATATGAAGTATAAAGAATAAAAGTAAAACAAATATCTGTGAATTAAAATAAAACCTGTATACTCACCACCTAGTTTAAGGAATAGAACACAGCACAGGGTGCACACCACCCTGACACAGTACTGTCCCAAATTTCGGCTTTATCCTTTCCTTGATGTTTTTTGAGAATTTCCCCAAATATGACTATATAACCAAATATAAAATTTCATAAAAGTATATGTGTGTCCATGTATCCACACATACATACATATGGTTCTAGTTTTGAGTTTTCTTCTCTGTTTCATTTGTGTATCTCTACCTTTGCAAATATTAGGCTACTATACTATAGCTTTATAATAATTCTTTCTACCTAGTAAGGAAAATGTATCCCTTTAATCTTCAGAAAATATTAGGTTATTGATTTTTGCTTTTTCATGTAAATTTTAGACCCAAAATGGCAAATCTAAACAAATCAGTATTTGACTTGTTTTATCAAATCTGTAGGTCAATTGATAGAGCATTTCAATTATATAATTGACACTTCCAATTAAATGGATATGGTTTGGACTTCAATGTTATTTTAATAAAATATTCTGATTTTATCATTAAAAGGTTTGCAAATATTTGCTACACTTCCCAAGATAATTTATAGCTTTATGCTAATTTAAATGGTATGTTTCTGGAACTGTATTATTATAGTTGTTTGCAGGCATAGCAATATGAATTATTTGTGTGTATTGATTTTTCACATCAAGAGAAATTACTGAATTCCTTTAATTCTAATTTATCTATAAATCCTTTTGAAATGTCAAAGAAAATATTGTTTCTGAACAATAATAGCTTTGTTCCTTCTCTTCATCATTAGAACTTTTTCCCCTTTCTCTTGCCAAATTGACCTGGCAAGAGTTTCTATTTCAATGTTCCTATCTCAACTGAAGGTGTTCTTGGAACAATCTCAATGTGAAAGGAGATGTTTTCTATGTTGAGTCATTAAGGATAATTATTTTGCCTATGCTTCTTGAAGCTAACCTTTTTTAGATTAAAATAGTTTTCTTCTTTTAATATTTTTCAAATCATGACTATATATTTACATATATATACCTTAATTTTTTAATTTCCTACACTGTTGAGATGATCACATTCTATTCTCCCTTTACTTGTTGTGTCAGCTTTTCCTCACTATGACAAATACCTGAGAAAAGTGACTTAAAGGAGGAAAGATTTATTTTGGCTCAAGATTTCAAAGGTTTTGGTCCATGGTTGGCTGGTGCCATTGCTCTGAGCCTGAGGCAAGACAGACATCACGGCTCAAGGGCGTGGCAGAGGAAAGCTGCTCAGCTCTGGCGGTCAGAAAGCAGGCACGGGTGGAGGGTAGCTGGGGACAAGACATAGTTCCAAGGGCATGCCCCACAGACCCACACTCTTCAACCAGGCCCGACCCCTACAGGTTCCAACACCCCCCAGTAGTCCTTTTGGCTGTCATTGAATTCATTCATTGATGAGGTTAGAGCCCTCTGGATCCAATCACTTGTCCAAAACTCCACCACTGACCATTACTGCACTGGAGACCAGGCCTTTAACACAGAAGCCTTTGGAAGACATATAAGATCCCAATGATAATGTTGGTCCATATGTTCAAATTACAGTAAATAACAGTGACTTAGAACAGGGCATGACGGCACTCGCCTGTAATCCCAACAACTCAGAAGGCTGAGACAGGAGGATTGCAAGTGGGAGGCCCATCCAATTTAGTGAGACTGTCATCCCTAATTTAGTGAGACTGTCTCAAATAAAAAAGGCCTGGGGATGTAGTTCAGTGATAGAACACCTATGGGTTCCATCTCTAGCACTGCAAGAAAAAAGAAAAGAAAAAGTAAATTGGTATTTCCAAAATAAATCCAGATTGGTCATAATAGATGAATTGTGTTATACAGTGTTCAATGTGATTAGATAATTTTTTTAGGATTTTTGCATTCATAACCATAAGTGTGATTATCTGTAATTTTTCATTCTGTTGGTATCCCTGTCAAAGTGTCGATATTCATGTCTACATTAACTTCTTATCAATCACATTTTTAGTCAGAAAATGAAATCAAAAAGGCGCTTTTAAATAGGTAACATATTATATGAAGGATATATAATTAACTCAAATGGAAAAATAGTTAAAAACCTACCTGGAGAAAATTATACATCTTCCTTAAGAGCCATTAATGAAAATCTCTTAACAATGGGGAGACATACCATGTTAAAGATTGGAAAACTCAAAATCATAAGGATATAATTTATCCCCAAATTGATTGATAACCTTATTGCAATCCCAGTAAAAATCTAGCAGGTTTTTAAAATCTAGCAGGAACTTGACAACCTGAATTAATAGGAATGTAGAGGCCTATCAAAATAATCTGATAAAAAAGGAAGACTTGCTTCGCCAGATATCAAGATTTGTTATAAACTTATAAAAACTAATATAATGTGGTATTTGCTTGAGGGAAGACAAGTGCAATAGAACAGAGATGCTAGAACAAACTAATTCATTAATAGATATTTAATATATGACAGAATAACACAGTAGATCCTAGGAGAAAGGTAAGATTATCTAAAAAATGGTGCTGGGACAATTGAGTGTCTATATGGGGGGAAATGAAATTGGTCTGTCCTTTCCCACATCCACAAAATTTAGTAACATATGAATTGAAAACTAAATATGAAAAATAAAATGATAGCTTTTTTTAAATATAGGAAAATATGTTTAGGAATCCAGAATAGGTAAGGATGTCTTAAACATTAAAATAATTAACCCTAAAGGAAAAATTCAAATACATTGAAATTATGAATGTTTTCAGTATTTCAGCAATATTTCCAACCATATTACTCAACAACTATTAGAATCCTGAATATATAAAGAACTCCCATAAATCAATAAGAATAACACACAAACTTTGGGAAAACAGGCAAGTTTTAAATAGACACTTCATAAAAAGAGGGAATCCAAATAAAGGATAAACATATGAAAAGATTTTAGGCCACATTGGTAATCAGAAAAACATAAATAGAAAACACTAAGAGTTAAAATTTCAGAAGAACCTCATTAACAAACATTAAAGTCTGACACTACCATACACTGGTTAGAAAGCTGGTAGAAGGTAATATTGTATGTTTGGGAATTTGCCAATCAAATTAAAATAGGCAGGGATAGGGGTGTAGCTCAGCTTGCCTAGTTTGTATGAGGCCCTGAGTTTGAAACCCAGCACCACAAAAAGTTACAACAGGCATAAGCTAGGTAGGAGGGTTCAGATGTTGGCCAATGGACACAAGTTCAATTAGATAGGAGATAAATTCAAGAGATTGCACATCATGGCAACTACAGTTAATAACAATGTATTGTACGTTTGAAATCGCTGAGAATAGATTTTAAGTATCCTCATCACAAACACAGAAAGCATGAGAAGTAATGCATGTTAAACAGTTTGATGTAGCCATTCCACAATGTATACACATATCAAAACATCCTACTTCACGCCATAAATGCAAGTTTTACTTGTTAATTTAAATAAGTAAGTAGGCATAGCCTACAAGTCAGCTTCTAGAGTCTCATACATACATGGAACAGAAAGGTGCTGTCATTTGCCCCAAACAGGAATCAACTCAGTATCAGTCATCCATAAAACAGACAAATCAATTGTAACAGACTCACACGATGGAATACCTTACCATGACAACCATGAATAACAACGTCCATACCATCCTCATTACCACAAACACAGCACCAAACGAAAACTCCAGACACCAAATAATGGTGTATACAGTATGAATCCTTCCACATAAAATTGGGCAAAAGTTAACAACATTGTTTGGGAAAACATATATCAGTGGTAAAGCATAAAGAAAGCACACAATGATTATTACAAAAGCCAAAATATAAGCTTTGTAAAGGGAGAAAGTTATGATCATGGAGGAGTACACAGAGCAATGTCTCTTCTACAATCTGTGGGTTTTTACAATGCTGTGTATTTTATTAGCATTCATTAATTCTATGCAGGGTTTTGTGCACTTTTCTACAGTTATATAAAATATAAAAATTCAATCTTAATTTTTTTTTGGATTTTTAAAACAAATCCTAAATACTTCGAGAGTATTTAAGACATAAAATTCAGCATCCATTCATCCTCAAAATGCTAGAAAACGAGGGATAGTAGGAACATACCAGAACATTTCAAGAGCTAGCTATGTTAAACCCAAGGCCAACATCATTCTAAATGGAGAAAAATTGAAAACATTCCCTCTAAAACCTGGAACAAGACAGGGATGCCCTCTTTCACCACTTCTATTCAACACAGTCCTTGAAACTCTAGGCAGAGCAATTAGACAAAAGAAAGAAATTGAAGGGAAATGAATTGGAAAAGAGTTCAAACTATCCCTATTTGCCTACAACATGATTCTATACTTAGAAGACCCAAAAAACTCCACCAGAAAGCTCTAGAACTCATGGATGAATTCAGCAAAGTAGCAGGATATAAAATTAACATCCATAAATCAGTGGTGTTCCTATACACCAATGACAAATCACCTGAAAGAGAAATCAGGAGAAGTATCCCATTCACAATAGCTTCAAAAACTAAAATAAAATACTTGGGAATCAATCTAAAAAACAGGTGAAAGATCTCTACAATGAAAACTAGAGAACACTAAAGAAAGAAATTGAAGATGACCTTAGAAGATGGAAAGATCTCCCATGTTCTTGGATAGGTAGAACTAGCATTGTCAAAATGGCCATACTACCAAAAGTGTTATACAGATTTAAGGCAATTGTTATTAAGGTTCCAATGACATTCTTCATAAAAATAGAAAGTCTAGTCATGAAAGTCACTTGGAAAAATTAGAGACCCAGAATACCAAGCCAATCCCTAACAAGAAAAGTAAAGCAGGAAGCATCACAGTACCAGACCTTCAACTATACTACAGAGCTATAGTAACAAAAACAACATTGTATTGGCACCATAACAGATATATAGACAGAGAAGACACAGAGATAAACCCACATAAATACAGTTATCTCATACTAGACAAAGGCGCCAAAAACATACATTGGAGAAAAATAGCCTCTTCAACAAATGGTGTTGAGAAAACTGGAAATTCATATGTAGCAAAATGAAATTAAACCCCTTTCTCTCACCTGGCAAAACTCAACTCAAAGTGAATCAAGGACCTATTTGACGCCATCCAGCGGAGCCAATTTGGCGTGGGAGACAAACGGGCAGCAAGACTCTTAAATTGAAGCAGTTTATTGATGGTTCAGGAACCCAGAACCCCGGCGATGGAGACCGGCTTATATCCCCTCCAGGAGGCGGAGGGTAGGGCCCACGCTAGTTAAGCCAAGATCAGGCGAGGAGCTAGCTGTCCAATCACGGTAAAGGTCAAACAGGCATGAGCAGGAGCACTTGGGAACACATGTGCACGCACTGTGTGCATGAACTTATTTGAATATGGCCAATGAGAAAGCACCTGGGTGTGTCTATGCTAACCGACTTCCTCACCACCCAGGTGATCAAAACAACTTCTGGCTGGCTGCCAGGTGCCATCTTGGCATAGTCTGCATGGCATAGCCCCCAACACCTATTCACTAGAGCAGAGACCTGGTGCCTTCTAGGAGAAAAAGTAGGCACAAATCTCCATCATGTCGGTTTAGGAACCGAATTCCTCAACAAGACTCCTAAAGCACAAGAAGTAAAATCAAAAATCAATAAATGGAATGCAATCAAATTAAAAAGCTTCTTCACAGTAAAGGAACAATCAAGAACATGAAGAGAGAGCCTACAAAATGGGAGAAAACCTTTACCACTTGCACCTCAGAGAGGGCATTAATCTCTAGGATATATAAAGAACTCAAAAAACCTAACACCAAAACAGTGTTAACACACACACAAAAAAAAACAAATAATCCAATCAAAAAATGGGCAAAGGAATTGAACAGGTACTTCACAGCAGAGGAAATACCATCAGTCCACAAATATATGAAAAAATGTTCAGCATCTCTAAAAAGTAGGGAAATGCAAACTTAAACTACACGAAATTCCATCCCATTCCAGTCAGAATGGCAATTATCAAGAACACAAGCAAAAATAGGTGTTGGCGAGGATGTGGGGAAAAGGTACACTCATACATTGCTGGTGGGGTTGCAAATTAGTGCAGCCACTCTGAAAAGCAGTATGGAGATTCCTCAGAAAACTTGGAAGGGAACCACCATTTGACCCAGTTATCCCACTCCTCAGCATATGCCCAAAGGACTTAAAATCAGCACACTACATTGATACGGCCACATCAATGTTTATAGAAGCTCAATTTACAATAACTAGATTGTGGAACCAACCTAGATGCCCTTCAACAGATGAATGGATAAAGAAAATGTGCTATATAAACACTATGGAATATTACTTAGCCATAAAGAAGAATAAAATTATGGAATTTGCTGGTAAATGGATGGAACTGGAGAGTATCATGGTAAGTGAAATAAGCCAATCCCAAAAAACCAAAGGCTGAATGTTCTCTCTGGTATGTGGATGCCAGCACACAGTAAGGGAAGGGAGGGAAGAATAGAAGTTCATTGGATTAGACAAAGGGGAATGAAGGGAAGGGAGGGAGATGGGAATTAGAAAGACAGACAGTAGAATGAATCAGACACAACTTTACTATGTTCATAAATGAATACACAGTGTAACTCCACATCACGTGCAACCACAAGAATGGTAAGTTATACTCCATGTATGTATAGTATGTAAAAATACACTCTACTTTTATGTATAACTAAAAAGAACAAAAAAAAATTTTTTTTAAAGGAGGTGTTTAACTTAGGTTAAAATAAGGCTCTAATATCTAACAAACCTGAATTCCAGCCCCAACTCCCTTGCTCAGCTCTGTGACCTTGTGCTGGTTAACTGATTGCTCTAAAAGCCTTGTAATCTCCTATGGAGCTTTAAAACGTGCTGAAGCCAGGTTCCATCTCCACCTGATTTAATTGTTCTACATATATGATGGCCTGAGCATTCAGAGTTTTTAAGGTTCCACAAGTAATTCTTTTTTTTTTTTTTTTTTGTATTAGAGATTGAACCCAGGGACATATTACCCCTGAGCTACATTCCTGGTCCTTTTTATTTTTTATTTTGAGTCAGGGTCGTGCTAAATTGCTGAGGCTGCCTTCCGATTTGCAATCGTCCTGCCTCAGCCTCCTGAGCCACTGGGATTACAGGTGTACACCATGCCACCAGGCTTCCCCAGGCAATTCTAAAGAACCACTTCAGCTGAGAACCATCGCAATAAGTCCTGGTTTCCTTATGGAAAGAAGTGTGGGATGATGATGGTGCTGGCACCTTATCAGAGGGTCGTTATAAAGAACAAAAACGGTAGTGGGTACGTGGTGCTTAGGGTAGTCCTGGAACACAATCGAGTTGAACTCCCCTGTTAAACTGCCTTCCCTGCTACTCATAAACAAGTTTGGAAGTTCAGATGCAACTGACGATGAAGAATCACAAGAAACAGATGATGTTTTTAAGACATCAAATTTGAGGACAACCTGGATGCAAAGAAATCAAAGCTCTCTGGAATGCTCAGGGCAGGGAGGGAGGGACAAAGAAAAGGAAGCAGAGAAGTCTCTGGCTTCAGCTATCTAGACACAATCTCTCAGTTACTCTGTTGTAATTTTCCAAGTTTATGTGAGGGATTCAAAAGCCAGTGAAAGACTTGGCTTTATGTCTGCTGCCCTTACCGGGGGTGGAATCTTAGAAATGCTAGTGCTTTATGGATATAATGTTCTCTTTGTTCAAAAATTTTGTTTTCTAACCAAGGGAAGAAATAATTAAGTTTGAATCCACCCATCCCCCTCTATGATGATCTAAACAATTGGTGTTTCTTTGGAACATGATGTTAATTTTCGCTGGGCTATCATGTGGACATAGTATTTGCTAATTGTTCTATATCATGGAGCAGATTTGTTATGTTATAAAACAATCATTCATGATTGCACGAGGAATATTTCTTCAGCACTCAGAACTTAAAGTCTGCATCATCTTAATCTCAGAATGGAAAGATCTTTCTGTAATTCAATTAATGCGTCAGGTAACTCCAAGCTCTAAAAACTATTACTAAATACCAGGAAATTATAATAATATAAAATTTTCTTTAAGTGAACGGATGTGTCATTTTCAAAAATCACTTTAGTTAAATGAGTTATTATGCTTTTTCTTTAAATTGTCATTTAGCCAATAAACATTGAAATAGAATGTCCACCAAAGAAGGAGAAAACAGGAAGAAGAGATTTCTGCAACAAGGGAGGACGTTACAGGGGTGGGGAACAGCTAGGGACTGTGATGGCCTTGGCCCCAGCTAGGTTTCATCCAGTGCGCCTGTCACGTGCCAAGAAAACTAAGGGCATTTTGCAGAGCTTGGTATCTCCGGCTCTCTCCTCTGACCTCCCTCCTGCTGACCTTTAACCGCCCCCTGCAGGAGCTGCTCTGAACAACTGTGCTTAGCACCTGGGAGGCCCAAGAACCCTGCAAAGGCCAAGGAGTCAACATTCCACCGGGAACACTGTGGTTGGATAATTCAACCATCTCAGCTGTTATCCGGGCCACGCCCATGGTCTCAGCTTCCATCCAAACCTCCTCCTCCCTGGCCACTGAAAATTATAAGCCGAGGCCCAGCCCCTGCCTCCTGCCACCCCTCCTCTCACCTCCCTCCCAGCCAGGCCCGCCTCTTCTCCCCACCTGCTTGCTCCCTCTCTAAAGCCCCTCCACTGTGCCTTGTGAAACCCCAATTCTACAGGGAACGAATTCCTCAGATCTACAAATATTTCCTGGAGCATTCACCCAACATTAATTTTTAAAAGATGAACCTATTAGCGTCCTGCAATTCTCTTTGACACGATCATCCTCTTAACCAGCTCTAGGAGTGGACATGACCTTCCCCCACTGGCCTCCTGCACCCAATTCATTGCTGTGTCTTGGCAGTTCAGTTAACTAGTGACTTCATGGGGCAAGAGAGACCTAGCTGGGCCCATGCTTAGCTATTAAGCATTCTAAGATTTTTTTTAAAGATTTTTCAGTATGAAAAGTTTCAGGGGCTGGGGAGATAGCTCAGTTGGTAGAGTGCTCGCCTCTCAAGCGCAAGTCCCTGGGTTCGATCCCCAGCACCGACAAAAAACCTCATGTACTCACCACCCCATTTCGTCAGATTTTAACTTTTTTTTTTTTTTTTTTTTTCCGTGCTGGGGATTGAACCCAGGGCCTTGTGCTTGACAGGCAAGCACTCTACAAACTGAGCTATATCCCCAGCCCAGATTTTAACATCTTATGATACTTTTTGGATTCTATTTCCTTTGAAAACCCTTATTTTTTAAGAAGCAGATTAAACATAAAAAATATTGAGTTACTTTCCCCAGGCACACATCACACACCCAGCACACTAAGACACGGTACAAAGAATCATTTGCTCAATAATACTTGGCACAAATTTATGAACCTCCCTGACTCCCAATGGCTTACTTCTTTCCCTATGTCCCTTTCCATGTGCTTTCTTTGAATATGTACATTTCTATAAGCATTAGTAGACTTTTAATATTTTTCTTTCTTTATATATCTGTGTGTGCACAGTCATGGATTTTCTTCTTTCTTTTCCCCATACAATTGATCTGTCTTTAATAACTATTTCACAAGCACCTACTATATGCCAGACCTTTAGACTGCATCTGTCAACCTTTTTCCTCTATGTCTCTTTCTCTTTGCTGACACTTCTTGTTTTCTGACCATCTAGAAATCTGAATTTTCTTCCTTTCATCATCTCCACTTTCCTCACCTCTTCCCACACTCCCCTGACATGACTACCAAACATAACGGAAACATTATTTTATTTTCCATATTTTTACACTAGAACAATGTATTCTCTGATCTTAATTTTTTAGAATCAAGAAATAATATCTTATTGAATGATGTTCAGACTTTACAATATCACCTTTTCTTTCTCACCAAAGTGCCCTGTATCCTGGGCAGACCTGAATAGTCTGCACTCTGCACTCTACAAATTCACTTCCCAGCATTTACTGATGCTGTCCCTGGTTAGATGCGATGATCTCAACTTGGACTGGTCTAGGTTCTTTGGAGGCTTTGCTACCCTTACCTCTGCTTTTTCATCTGGGTCTTCAGCATTTAGCACAATGTGTAGCTTGCAGAAGGAGGTCAACAAATATGTATCATATTTTTAAAAATTAAATTGCATGTTTTGATGGGCTGCTATAGAATCAAATTCCTCAGCTCCCATTTAAAGCTGAGAAGGAAAGAAGGTGAGCTTAGACAAGAAAGAACTCACAACTGTCACCCAGAAGGAATGAGAAACTCCCAGATTGTTCTTTCTCAGGGGGTTAAAGAACTGTCAGAGGTGGGGTAGAAGCAACTGCAAATACTTTGCCTCCCTATTAATCCTTCAGGGGAAGAAAACCTGTTTTAAGTGGAAGAGGCAACAGCTGCAGTCCTACCAGCACATTCCACAAAAGTCACAAGAAAATTGATGAGAAGGCAAACAGGCCCGCGATAAGAGCGGGGAGAAGCTTCCAAAGCAAAACAACAGGAAGAGATTTGGAGACTTTCCTCCCTCCCAAAAGAGAAGAATTCAACCACGTGAATCTGGAAGACCCTGCTGGACCAAGAGTTCAAGAAGATGGCATCCGATGCCCAGATGCACATTCACCCAGAGAGACAGAGCCCCAGTGTTAAAGAAAACCACGAGGAAATGTAAAATAATGACCAGCTCCACTCTCGAAGCCTCACCCAGACCCAAACTGGTTTACAACCCTGGAATGAAATAATTTACCTACGCCTAGTGATAGGAAGAACTCTCTGAGGCCAAGTCCGTTAGGAGTTCAGTAATTAAAGCTGTTCGGGAGCCATGCAGGCCGGGAGAAAGGCTTTCCCAGCAAAGCTATGCCGCAGCCTCCTGGAGCAGCTGGATCTTCTTCAGAGCCAAACGGACCACATCCTTAGAAAAGGACGATATTTTGTAGCACCCCTCCCCCACTGCGAAATCACTTGGAGAACTTGTCAAAAATTAAGATTTCGGAATTCAGAAATTCAGATTTCTGAGTCCAGTTCTTTCCTAACAAATTAAGGTTTACAAGCAATGGAGTAGTTCAGTGTTAAACAACAAAGTCTTTTAAAAAAATAAATAAATCTCTCCAGGCCTCACTCAAATCTAAACTGCTTTTATAAAACCTCTCACTTCCATATGCAGCAATGATGGACTCAGGTGAGTTTCAGCAGACTTCTCTATTGATGGATAGACAGTAAGCTTGTGAAGCAGATCAAAAGCTACCTGTTCTGGGGCTTCTCTGCCCTGGGACCCACCTCCCGTGCCCTGAGGAGCTGCAGACAGGAAACACTTCCAGGGCTCTGAGTCCCTTTTTCTTTGCTCTTTGCAGAATTGTCACCTAAGACTTTGTCCTCCTGACAGCTGCTGACATTAGCACATCATCCTACTTAGTTTTCTCCTTCAGCAGCTCTATGTTCTGTTTTTATTTTAGTGTTTCATTATTCCTCCTGCTACTCTCTTTATTCTTTGCAAACATTTATTTATTCACATTGAGAAATAAAATTGTATTTACTGTATACAACATGATGTTTTGAAGTACTTGCTAAATAAACTAATTTCTTGCCAAATAGATCGTAAAGATAATTCATCATCTTTGATTTTTTTTAGAATTGATAATGGCAATTAGACCAAAATATTAATTGGTGCCTCTAGGTAATGAGTTTTTCTGGTGTTCACTAGGTAGTTTTTAAACTTTGTTTGAAATTTTTCATAATAAAATATGAGGTGGGAATGAATTCCAAAGGTACAGAAAGAAATACTCCTTTTACTTACTTCAGTGTAATTCTCAGAAGATAACCACTTTTAACAATTTCTTTCATATTTTTCTAGAAGTTGTCTGTGCAAATACAAGCATGCTTTTTTCCTGCCTGGTACCAGGCAACAGATGATGTTAAGTACACAGAAGCAAATCTGAAACTTGCTTTTCAGTTACCAACACATCAGGAAAACATTTTCAAATCAGTAGCAGAAATCAGTCTCATTTCTAGCTGCTATATAAAACTTCATTTTATGAATGGACATAATTTGATCAGTGACAAATTGAAAGATGACAGGTCATTACCACTTTGATCATTTTGCTGAAACACACATGTGCACTGTTATAATAAGCATCACTCTATTAGCTTTGACCAAGTACTTTTATAAGATAAAATCCTAAGTGACAATGCGGGGTCAAAATTTGCATTGAATGTCTGAAGATACTGTGAAACCAACTAATCCTAAAAAGTCATACCAATTCATATTTCTATAGTGCATGTTTCCTTATATCTTCAAATATGCTTTTTTTTATTTAAACAAATGGGATACATGTTTCTCTATTTGCACATGGAGTTAAGGCATACCATTTGTGTAATCATAAATTTACATAGGGTAAAGTTGTTTGACTTATTCTGTTAATTTTTTTCCTCCCCCCCCACACTTCCCACCCCTCTTTTCCCTCTATATAGTCCTTCCTTCCTCCATTCTTACCACCCTGCTTATCCCTAACCCTAACCCTAACTTTAACACCTCCTACCCCCCATTATATGTCCTCATCCACTTATCAGCGAGATCATTTGTCTATTATTTTTTTGAGATTGGCTTATCTCACGTAGCATGATATTCTCCAATTTCATCCATTTGCCTGCAAATGCCATAATTTTATCATTCTTCATGGCGGAGTAATATTCCATTGTATATATATGCCACAGTTTCTTTATCCATTCATCAACAGAAGGGCATCTAGGTTGGTTCCACAATCTGGCTATCGTGAATTGAGCAGCTATGAACATTGATGTGGCTGTATCTCTCCAGTATGCTGATTTTAAGTCCTTTGGGTATAGGCCAAGGAGTGGGATAGCTGGGTCAAATGGTGGTTCCATTCCAAGCTTTCTGAGGAATCTCCATACTGCTTTCCAGAGTGCCTGCACTAATCTGCAACCCCACCAGCAATGTATGAGTATACCTTCTTCCCCACATCCTCGCCAACACCTATTGTTGCTTGTGTTCTTGATAATCACCATTCTAATTGGGGTGAGATGAAATCTTAGGATAGTTTTGATTTGCATTTCTCTTATTACTAGAGATGTTGAAGATTTTTCATATATCTGTTGATTGTTTGTACATCTTCTTCTGTGAAGTGTCTGTTCATTTCCTTAGCCCATTTGTTGATTGGGTTATTTATATTCTTGGTGTAGAGTTTTTTGAGTTCTTTATAGATTCTGGAAATTAGTGCGCTATCTGAAGTATGAGTGGCAAAGATATTCTCCCACTCTGTAGGCTCTCTCTTCACATTGCTGATAGTTTCCTTTGCTGAGAGAAAGCTTTTTAGTTTGAATCTATCCCAGTGGTTGACTCTTGCTTTTATTTCTTGTGCTATGGGAGTCCTGTTAAGGAAGTCTGATCCTAAGCCAACAAGTTGAAGGTTTGGACCTATTTTTTCTTCTATAAGATGCAGGGTCTCTGTCTGATTCTGAGGTCTTGATCCATTTTGAGTTGAGTTTTGTGCAGGGTAAGAGATAGGGGTTTAATTTCATTCTGTTGCATGTGGTTTTCCAGTTTTCCCAGCACCGTTTGGTGAAGAGGCTATCTTTTCTCCATTGCATATTTTTGGCCCCATTGTCTATATGAGAAAATTGTATTTACTTGAGTTTGTGTCCATGTCCTCTATTCTGTACCATTGATCTACCTGTCTATTTTGGTACCAATACCATGCGATTTTTGTTACTATTGCTTTGTAATAGAGTTGAAGATCTGGTATTGCGATACCCCTTGCTTCACTCTTTCTACTGAGGATTGCTTTAGCTATTCTGGGTTTTTTATTCTTCCAGATGAATTTCATAATTGCTTGCTCTATTTATGTAAGGTACATCATTGGGATTTTAATTGGAATTGCATTGAATCTGTATAGCACTTAGGTAGTATGGCCATTTTGACAATATTAATTCTGCCTATCCAAGAACATGGGAGATCTTTCTATCTTCTAAGGTTTTCTTTAATTTCTTTCTTTAGTGTTCTGTAGTTCTCATTGTAGAGGTCTTTCACCTCTTTTGTGAGATTGAGTCCCAAGTATTTTATTTTTTTCGAGGCTATTGTGAATGGGGTTGTTTTCCTAATTTCTCTTTCTGAAGATTCATCACTTATGTATAAAAATGCATTGGATATATGAGCATTGATCTTGTAACCTCCTACTTTACTGAATTCACTTATGAGTTCTAAGAGTTTTCTGGTGGAATTTCCTGGTTCCTCTAAATATATAATCATGTCATCAGCGAACAGGAATAGTTTGAGTTGTTCTTTTCCAATTCGTATCCCTTTAATTTCTTTGGTTTGTCTTATTGCTCTGGCTAGAGTCTCAAGAACGATGTTGAATAGAAGTGGTGAAAGAGGGCATCCCTGCCTTGTTCCAGTTTTTACAGGGAATGCTTTCAGTTTTTCACCATTTAGAATGATATTGACCATGGGCTTAGTGTAGATGGCCTTTACAATGTTAAGGAATGTTCCCACTACCCCAATTTTTTCTAGTGTTTTCAGCATGAAGGGATGCTGTATTTTATTGAATGCTTTTTCTGCATCTATTGAAATAATCATGTGATTCTTAACTTTTAGTCTGTTGATATGGTGAATGACATTTATTGATTTCCGGATGTTGAACCAACCTTGCATCCCTGGGATAAAACTCACTTGATTGTGGTGCACTATCTTTATAATATATTTTTGGATGCGATTTGCTAAAATTTTGTTGAGAGTTTTTGCATCGATGTTCATTAAGGATATTGGTCTGAAATTTTCTTTCCTCGATGTGTCTCTGTCTGGTTTAGGTATCAGGGTGATATTGGCTTCATAGAATGAGCTTGGGAGGGTTCCCTCCTCTTCTATTTCATGGAATACTTTGAAAGTATTGGAATGAGCTCTTCTTTAGAGGTTTTGTAGAACGTGGCTGAGAACCCATCTGGTCCCGGACTTTTCTTTGTTGGTAGGCTTTTGATGACTTCTTCTATTTCATTGCTTGAAATTGATTTATTTAAGTTGTGTATGTCCTCCTCGTTCAGTTTAGGTAATTCATATGTCTCTAGAAACTTGTTGATGTCTTCGAGGTTTTCTGTTTTGTTGGAGTATAGATTTTCAAAATAGCTTCTAATTATGTTTTGTATTTCATTCATGTCTGTTGTGATATTTCCTTGTTCATTCTGAATTTTAGTTACTTGAGTTTTCTCCCTCTTTCTCTTTGTGAGTGTGGCTAAGGGTTTATCAATTTTGTTTATTTTTTCAAAGAACCAACTATTTATTTTGTTAATTTTTCCAATTGTTTCTTTGGTTTCAATTTTGTTGATTTCCGCTCTGATTTTAACTATTTCCTGGCTTCTACTACTTTTGGTGTTGGTCTGCTCTTCTTTTTCTAGGGCTTTGAGCTGTAGTGTTAAGTCGTTTATTTGTTGATTTTTACTTCTTTTATTGAATGCGCCCCATGAAATAAATCTTCCTCTAAGTACTGCTTTCATAGTGTCCCATAGATTTTAATATGATGTGTCTTGTTCTCATTTACTTCTAAGAATTTTTTTATTTCCCTCCTGATGTCTTCTGTTATCCATTCATCATATAAAAGTGTATTATTTAATCTCCAGATATTGGAGAAGTTTCTGTTTTTATTCTGTCATTTATTTCTAATTTCAATCCATTATGATCTGATAGAGTACAAAGTAGTATCTCTATCTTCTTATATTTGCTAACAGTAGCTTTGTGGCATAAAACATGGTCTATTTTAGAGAAGGATCCATGTGCTGCTGAGAAGAAAGTGTATTCGTTCTTTGTTGGATGGTATATTCTATATAAGTCAGTAAGTCTAAATTGTTGATTGTGTTATTAAGATCTATGGTTTCTTTATTCAGTTTTTATTTGGAAGATCTATCCAGTGGTGAGAGGTGTGTTAAAATCGCCTAGTATTATTGTGTTGTGGTCTATTTGATTTCTGGAATTAAGAATGATTTGTTTGACGTACATGGATGAGCCAATGTTCGGGGCATAGATATTTATGATTGTTATGTCTTGCTGATTTATGCTTCCCTTAAGCACTATGTAATGTCCTTCTTTATCCCTTCTGACTAGTTTTGGCTTGAAGTCCACATTATCAGAAATGAGGATGGATACTCCAGCTTTTTTGCTGTGTCCATGTGCATGGTATGTTTTTTCCCATCCTTTCTATGGATATCTCTTTCTATGAGATGAGTCTCTTGCAGGCAGCATATTGTTGGATTTTTTTTTTAATCCAATCTGCCAGTCTATATCTTTTGATTGATGAGTTCAGGCCATTAACATTCAGGGTTATTATTGTGATATGATTTGTATTCCCAGTCATTTGACTCATTTTTGTTTTTTGACATGATTTGGTTTCTCCTTTATTTGGCTATTCCTTTAGGATAGTACCTCCCGTTGCTGATTTGCATCATTGTTTTTCATCTCTTCCTCATGGAATATGTTGCTGAGAATGTTCTGTAATGCCAGCTTTCTTTTTGTAAATTCTTTTAGCTTTTGTTTATCATGGAAGGATCTTATTTCATCATCAAATCTGAAAATAAGAGTTGCTGGGTATAAGATTCTTGGTTGACATCCATTTTCTTTCAAGGCTTGGTAAATGTTGTTCCAGACCCTTCTAGCTTTAAGGTCTGGATTGAAAAATCTTCTGATATTCTTATTGGTTTCCCCCTGAATGTAATTTGATTCTTTTCTCTCGAGGCCTTTAAAATTCTGTCTTTATTTTGTATGTTAGGTATTTTCATAATAATGTGCCTTGGTGTGGGTCTGTTGTAATTTTGTTTATTTGGAGTCCTATAAGCCTCTTATACTTGGTTTTCCATTTCATTCTTCAGATTTGGGAAATTTTCTGATATTATTTCATTGAATAGATTGTTCATTCCTTTGGTTTGTTTCTCTAAGCCTTCCTCAATCCCAATAATTCTTAAATTTGGCCTTTTCATGATATCCCATAATTCTTGTAGATTCTGTTCATGATTTCTTATAATCTTCTCTGTTTGTTCAACTTTGTTTTCAAGATTAAATATTTTGTCTTCAGTGTCTGAGGTTCTGTCTTCCAGGTGTTCTATCCTATTGGTTATGCTTTCTATGGAGTTTTTAATTTGGTTTATTGTTTCCTTCATTTCAAGGATTTCTGTTTGTTTTTTTTTTCAATATCTCTAACTCTTTATTGAAATGATCTCTTGCTTCCCGTATTTGCTCTTTTAACTGTTGATTGGTGTGATCATTTAATGCCTGCGTTTGCTCTTTCATCTCCTCGTTTGCTTCCCTGATTGTTTTAATTTTGTACATTCTGAACTCCCTTTCTGATATTTCTTCTGCTGTGCTGTCATTGGGTTTTATTGATATAGTATCTAGGTTTGTTTTCTCATATTGGTCAGATGTCAGTGGGACTCTGTGATATTGCAGATTTCCTCTATTGGCTTATAGTGTCCCTGTAGATTTCCAGTGTATCACCTCCCAGCCTTCAGTAGCCTGAAGTCTTGGAGTAACTTCATAATGCAGTGCTTCCGAAGAAAGCTGTCCCTAGCCCACTACTGGTTCCAGGGCTTGGAGCTGGCTCTGTGTGGAAAGGCTCTCACTCGGGGGCCTGCTCCAAGAAGCTGGCTGTGTGGGGGGAGCCCACCACTGGAGTGCGCAGGGCTGCCTGGAGAAGACTCTAGCTGCCCTGCCCTACTCTGATAAGCCGCCCAAATCCGGGACTGCCGCCTGGGCCGAGCTTCATCGGGTGGGGGAGACTCACCCCGTGGCTCTATTTTAGTCCAAGTCTCTCAGTGCCTTCCCTTCTTGAATCCTGGGTTCTGGAGTGATGGGAGATGCAGTCACCCTCTAGTCCACCATCTTGGATCACCCCGTGGAAAAAGCCTGCGGCCAGAGGGGGCAGGTCCGCCTGGAGAGGTCTCTGGCTGCTCTGCCATGGTCCCAGAAGCTGTTTGCGGGTCGGAGCTCTCTGCTGGCTTGGGGACTTGTGGCTGGCTCTGTGTAGAAAGGTTCTCATTGGGCGGTCTGCTCCAAGAAGCTAGCCTAGAAAGGTGCTTCCCGCCGGAGGGAGCCGGGCTGCTTTGGGAAGACCCTGGCTGCCCTGTGCTGGTCCCTGAAGCAAGCAGTGGGCCAGAGCTTGTGGTCCTGGCTCAGGGACTTGGAGCTGGTTCTGTGCAGAAAGGCACTCACTGGGGGGCCTTCTCTGAGAAGCTGGAGAAGCTTGCCGTGTGGAAGGAGCCCACTGCTGGAGTGTTCAGGGCTGCCTGGGGAAGACTCTAGCTGCCCTGCCCTACTCTGATAAGCCGCCCCTATCCAGGCCTGCCGCCCAGGCCAAGCTTCACCGGGTGGGGGAGACTCACCCCGTGGCTCTATTTTAGTCCGAGTCTTCAATGCCTCCCCTTCTTGAATCCTGGGTTCTGGAGTGATTGGAGATGCAGTCACCCTCTAGTCCGCCATCTTGGATCACCTTCAAATATGCTTAATAGTTTCAAACTTCTTAATCCTTACTAATCTAACAAGTGAAAAAAATGAAATCTGATTTTAATTTTGTTTCCTTAATAAAAGGAAGAAAGCATCTTTTTACATATTTGCCATTTGGGTTTGTATTAGTCAGCATTTTATTGCTGTAACCAAACACCTGCTAAGAACAACTTAGACGAGGAAAAGTTTATCCAGGGCTCACGATTTCAGAGTTTCAGTCCTTGATTGGCCAACTCCATTTCTCTGGACCTGAGATGAGGCAGAACAGCATGGCAGAAGGGTGCGATGGAAGAAAACTGCTCAGCTCAAGGAAGCCAAAGAAGCAGAGCGTGAGATATGGAGGAGCCAGGGACAAGATATAATCCCCAAGGGAATGTCTCAGTAACCTACTTCCTCTAGCCACACCCAACCTGCCTACAGTTACCACCCACTTAGTTTATTTGGATTATTAATTCATCAACTCATTAACCTACTGATGAGATCACAGCTCTCATAATCTCATTTTCACCTCTGAACATTCCTGCATTACCTAACACATGAGCTTGGGGACGACATCTCATATCCAAACATGATAGGATTCTTTTACATAAACTACCTAGTCAGGCTTTTCAACTAAATTATACTGGAGTTTTCAACTTTTCCTTGTTGACTTATTTTAAAACTCTCTGTGTTAAAGAGATCAAACCATTTCCTGTTTATGCTATAAGAAGATATTGCCAGCTGGTCTTTTGCTTTGTTGTTCTTGGTAGTATTTTTTGCATTGCATAGGTTGCATGTTTTTACAACAAAAACAGTTTTTCAAGATTATACACACAATAAGTTATCACAATGAATTGGTACAATATATAAAATCATGTGGGGAAAAAAAAGTCTTCTGAAAGTCCCCAAATGGAGATAAATAATGATTAAAATTTTGGTGATCATTCTTCTTTGCACCACTTTATCCATAAACACATGTTCATATATAAGTAAATTTCCAAAAAGAGAAACGTGATCATTTTCAATGTGCTATTTTGTGTTTGATTCTTCTCAGCTCTCCAGATAGCCCTTATTTTTGTTTATTTGCTTTCTTGGCCCACACACAAAAATTAAAAGGTCATAAAATCATATCCCAAAACTAAGATACATCTAAAGATATATGCATATCTGTGGTTTTAGTTATTTTAATGGGGCTCCCTTTAGCACCATGTTCTTCTCTATATCGTGCTTGACCACTTAGCAGTACTAGGAGGTTACCTGTCATTGATATTACTATGTCTTTTCTAATATTTTAGCTTCACTTTCATTAATTTTTTACTGTCATTCTACCCCTCAATTGATAGGCAGCCCTGAGTACTGAAATTTTAGAGGCAATCACAGATGACTTTTTCCCCACTTTTCCTAAAATGTGTGAGACCTAGTTCCCTGGTCAGCTGGATTCTTCTGAACTTCTTTCCAATCTCAGCAAGTGAAAACTTTAAGCTAAGTTTGACCTGGTTGGGTTTCCATCACAACCAAAATAGAAAAAGGTTTTCTGGCTTAGATAGATTTTGACAAGAGGTCCCCATCCAGACTCTCCCAATGTCTCGTTTAAATGTCTAGAAAGAGACAAAAATAACAACAATGAATATTAAATCTGAGTGACAGAATTGGGGATATATGTCCATTAATTATAAAATTTATGGAGCTGAAATGAAAATTATAATCAATGGCTCATGCTGACATATGAACTGGTACTTCAACAGGGAAGTCTCTCATCTCAAAAGACCGGAAGTAGGTACTTCACTGCTTCTTGCATTGTCTGCTCCTTGCTCAGAGACCCTGGCTTAAACCAATCAGAGAACCAGATACCCTCCATACTTGGCATGGAAATTACTTTCTAAAGAAGCCAAATATCACTCCCTCCCTTCTCCTCCATCCTTCCCAGACAACTTACATTCAAAGTCATACAATTGCAGATATCAAAGCAGGTTGGAACTGAGGGTTGGTGACGATGAGATCTGGAAGAGAAAGTCCCAGCAAGGAAAATATCACAAGACAAAACAGAAATAGAAGCAGTGCTAGAAGAGGTGCCTGCAACACGTCGTCCCTCTTTATGTTTTTCCATTTGGTTGCTGACATCAGAGAAAGAATCAGTGGAAAGGAATGTTGTGAAACACTCAAAATGAGCCTAAAATATTCCCCTTAACTAGTCCTCCAGCTAATGATCAGAAGGAATTCCAACTGATGCTGAATTTTCAAATATACTGGATTGAGCTTTATGTTGGAAATTAGAAGTCAATGGAATGGGTCGACATGTATAAGATAGACCTTAAACTGGGGTACAAACAAGGGGAGATTCAAAGCTGGTTGCAAAACACCAGAAACAAAAGGAAAATCTTTCTTCAGGAAAATATTTGAATGAAGCATCATACTATGGAATATTACATAACCACTAAAAAGGACACATCAACTGTATTAGTTGACTTGGGCGAAATGCCAATGATACATCATTCAGAAAGGAAAAAGAAATGTTGAGGTACAGAGTGTATGATGTTATCCCATTTTTTAAAAAAATGAAAGGAAATATATATGATTATTTGACCAAAGAGAAACAAGTAACATATTATATACAAGATGGTTATTATTGTCTATAGTTTAGAATAGTTTAATAGAAAGCAAAAAAATTAGAATGAAAATACAGCTTTGAAAATATACCCACAATTAGACCTAATGGGTAAGAATGACATTCATGTGGCAGAAGAAGCAGTCCAGTGAGGAAGTCAGAAGTTCAGAGAAAATGAAAGGAACATGCTCCTTAAATATATGCAATGGTGTGTATCATCACTCAAAGCAAGAAAAAAGTGAATAAAAATGCACTAATTATAATTACAGATTAGCAAAAATACAAAAGTAGGAGAATACCTTCGAAGATAAGATACAGAAAAGCAAGGATTCTCATTTATTTGATCAAGAGAAGACAAAATACAAAATCTGTTTTAGAGGGGCCTTTGGCAATTTCCATGTATATTCACACTCTGATCTAGTAATGCCTTATCCAAGAATCCTCCCTAAAGACATATCTTCATGTCTGCTCAAAATTATTCAGTATAGCATTATTTTTATGGTAAAAATATGAAATCAATAAACACACCCACCAAAAGTGAATGGATGAACTTATGGCGTATCCATGCATTGGAGTAC
This sequence comes from Sciurus vulgaris, assembly GCF_902686455.1. NCBI lineage: Eukaryota > Metazoa > Chordata > Mammalia > Rodentia > Sciuridae > Sciurus > Sciurus vulgaris. The sequence goes on from NC_136476.1 coordinate 68,171,299, forward strand.
TATACAGCGACAATTCAAAAGATAAAGACGTTACTAAAAGCCAGGTGTGGTGGAACATGCCTATAATCCCAGTGGCCTGGGAGGCTGAGACAGGAGTATTGAAAGTTTGAGGCCAGTCTGAACAACTTAGTGAGCTCCTATCTCAAAATAAAATAAAATGGGCTGGGGATGCAACTCAACGGTAGAACGCTTCCTCAAATGTGGAGGCAGTGTGATCAATTCCTAATACCACACACACAAAAAAAGGCTAATGAAAATGCAATGCTCCCTCTTTTAACATATGCTTTCACTAGAGTTTTCAAAAAGAGCTTTAGAATTTGTATCAAAATTTTTTCAACAATTATGAGGCAATTAAGCTTCTACTCTGGTTCTGTGCTCCACTTATACATGCTTTTCTCATGGTAGTGAGCACAAAGAGAGCAGTAGGCCCACAAACACCTACCAAGGTTCACACTCCCATCTCTATCAAAGCTCATTTCTGTGTGGTCATTAGATTTTCTCTTCGTGTAGTATATACAGTGAAGAATATCAGTGCAATCCCCCAGGAAACGGACAAAAATATGCTTGAACCATAATTAAGAAACTGATCTAAGAATGCTTCATAAATCATGGGAAGAGAAATAGAGAATGTAAGACAGAAAAACAGTCACTGTGTCTACACTTCTGGGTGTTTAATGTAGAGATTGTTGATGTTTAAAGTAGATATTGCTTGAGGGACAACATACAGGACATTGATCCAGATGGTTTCTAGCTTATAACTCTATACCTTATACCATGTTTGGTTGGAACAGTGTTTTAAATGAAAATTAAAAACAAATGAACATTCAACACAAAACATTTTAATGAGAAAAATCATGAATAAAAAGAACAACAATAATTACTGCAGTCATATGTTCAATGGCCTACATTCTGGAAATAAAATGGTTAGTAAAGCATATTTTCAGAACTAAGAGAGATGGTAATCTAACCAATCAGAAAACAGAAGTCAGAGTTAACACTAGGTGATAAATATTCAAGAATCAGATAAAGGTTCACCTAACTTCTATGTTATTCAGCCACAGGAATGCTTGAAGTGAACTAATATTTTCATCAAAAAAATAAAAATAAAAAATAGGGACTGGGGTTATGGCTCAGCAGTACAGCGCTCAGCTAGTGCACGTGAGGCACTGGGTTCGATCCTCAGCATCACATAAAAATAAACAAATAAAAATAAAGGTGTCCACCTACAACTAAAAAAATTCTTTAAATAAAGAAAAATTAAGAAAAATATATATATATGAGCAAAGAGTTATCTATAAGGCTGTTCATTCCATCAGCTTAATAACAAAATACATATGAAATGACTTAAACATTTGCTTCTTTCATGTAATGAAATATCATACATCCTTAAATGTGTTTGTGGTTTTGTTACATGAAAAGACAATTTATAAAACAGTACATATGATCCACATAGAATGCTTTATAATTTTCCAAGTACATTCTACCATGTGACTCTTCAGCCACTCTGTGGAGAGTGTACCTATTGTCATTCTGAAGATGGCAAAACTGAGAGTTGGGAGTCAAGTGACTTATTTGAATTCACATGGTTAATAAAGGTGAGATTCAGGACTAGTAATTGGAACTTCCAACCCTGACCATTTCACTTTGTCACAATCCTGCACTTACAGGGGTGATTTTCCATAGTGGATAAAAATCTTTAGAATTATAATTGCAATAGCATAAATCCCAAATTTCAATATGATTGTAATGCACATATTTTACTGCTTACTCACTGGACACATTCAAAATCTATCTTGTACATCACAAAAGAAGTCGTGGGTAGGAAATGTGTCTTGTGATTCATATCATGTTGACCCAACCACTCACTCATAAGGTAATTTTTAGGGTAAAGATGAAGGAGAGTGTATCTGTCAATTAAATCTGCCAACGACGAACATAACATCCCCGCCCACGGATTGACTGTTTCTATATTAAGTTAGAATTGTATTTGCACCTTCTGGCAATTCAATTTAATTTTCAACAACAACAACAAATCAAGCAGGAATACTTGCTGCTAAATGTCTTACTAGCATTCTCTGCCCTTCTCCACTGGCAGCGCTGCAACTGTGAACCTGCTGTGGCCACCGAGACACACAAAAGGAAGGGGAAAGCCACCGAACGTTCTGAAGTGGCCCCAAATGCCAAGGTGCAGTCACAGCAGACCAGAAAGGACAAAAACAAGTAAGAAGTTTCTGCCGTGCTGTCAGAAATAAGGAAAGCAAGATCTCAAAAGATCCGGAGGCCACAAAATCATCCTCATTCTGAAAAACAGGTACACTCTGGGAAACTCAGGGACATGAATGTATATGTACAATTCTCCTTTCCCTCAAAGAGACTACCACAAAAAAAAAAAAAAAAAAAAAAAAAAAAGAAGAAGAAGAAGAAGAAGGAAAAGAAGAAAAAAGTACAGTTTTGAACAAAAATGATCCATGGGAAACCCAAGGAAAAGTTCCTACCTTAACAGTTATTAAATTCATGTGTTACCTTCTTGAAGTAATTGTGCAATGTGGTGGGACACGGAAGAGGAACTTCAGAGAGAAACATGATACTCTTTAACTTGGAAAGGTGCAGATTTGGAGGTGGGTCCATCAGGGGGAAAATGAGAAACAACCACTCAAAGTCACTCTTCCTCTGACTTTTTGCCTTCAAAATTCAATAGCAAAAAATACCAAATAATGCAACTGAAAAATGAGCAATAGATATTTCTCAAAAGAAACCATACAAATGGTCAACCAGTATAGGAACAAATGCTCAGCATCTCTAATCATGGGAAAATGCAAATCAAAACCACCCAACTTCAGTTAAAAGAGATGTTACCAAAAAGACAAAAGATAACGAGTGCTGGTTAGTATATAACAATAAGAGAACCCTTACACACTGATGTTGGAAATGTAAATCAGTGCAACCATTGTGGAAAACAGTATAGAGATTCCCCCCAAAATAAAGAAAATTAAAACTAGAACTACCATATGATCCAGCAATCTCACTACTGTGTTTATAACAAAAGAATCAAAATCAGAATGTCAAACAGACATCTGCAGGCTGAGGTTGTCCATGGTAGAGCACTTGCCTAGCATATGTGAGGTACTGGGTTTGATTCCAGCACCATTTATAAATAAATAAAACAAAGGTCCATCAACAGCTTAAAAAAAAAAGAGAGAGAGAGAGAGAGACATCTGCTCACTTGTGTTTACTATAGCACTATTTACAATACCCAAGAAATGGAAACAACCTAAGTGTTCATAAATTGATAAATGGATAAAGAAAATGGAATATTATTCAGCCATAAAAATAAGATAAAATTCTGCTATGTACAGAAACATGGGATGCAACTGGAGGACATTATGTTTCGTGAAACAAGACCGGCCCAGAAAGACAAGTACCGCATGATCTCACTCATGTGGAATTTAAAAATGTCGATCTTGGAGAAGTTGGGAGTACGAAGGTGGTCACCAGAGGCTGGGAAGAGTGGAGGGTAAGGAGAGATGAGGAAGGGCTGAAGCATGGGTCTGAAGCTAGAGTTAGATAAGAGAAACAAGTTCTGGTGCTCTTTTGCACAGCAGAGTGACCACAGATAATGATAGTGCACTGTATACTGGTTTTTAAGGGCTAGAAGAAAAGATTTTCAATGTTTTCACCATGATGAAATGATAAATGATTGAGGAGATAGATATATTTACCTCGATGTGAACATTACACAAGTGTCAAAATGTTTAAAAAAAAAAAAAATCTAGCCCATGAATGTGGATCTAGGAAAATAATCATGTCCTATCACTATTTCTTTTCCCTCCAACCAACAGATGTTGGGAATGAAGGAGGTCACAGTCCTCACCTTTGTTGATCTATTTCTTTTCTGTCTCTGCTTCTTAGTGTATAAAGCTTCAAGTCCCCCACCTCCTGTCAACTAGAAGCAGCCATGACACATATTCCTAACCAAAGAAATACAGTAGGAATCTCCTGGTGCTGCCTCTTTTCTTTCCCTTCCTCCCACCTAGAATATGTACGAAGCCTGGAGGTGTCGCAGACACCAGTAAAATGACAGGCCCGGAAGGCAGAGGAACCTGGACTTGGTGACACCACTGAGTCCACCTCCCTGTCTTGGATGGGCCACCCCTGGACTTCCTGGTATCTGCTGATGCTTCAGTAAAGGCATTTTGGGTGACTAGAAGTTGAACGTAGATCTAGTTCAATAAAATATCTCCCAGAAGCCAAGCCACAAATCACAGAGTGCCAACACTCGATGAATGTGCCACCGAGAGCCAGGAGTAGACTCCTGCAAGGAGGAGTTGGCCAGGATCAGGTATGAGGCCAGTTGAACTAAAAGGGCAGACTTAAGGTTACTGAGAACCCTGGACCTCACGTTTCTGTGTTTACCCCCACCCCAGCCCCACTGAAATGGGAAAAGGAACATAAAAATGTGAGAAAACCTACATCCGTGAAAAAAATCAAGAAAGAATATTTTTGTATGGGTTCTGAATGATTCCAACGAAATCAAATGTAAAGGTGTCTAAAGACATTTATGAGCCACTAATGGAAAAAAGTCAGTATGTGACATTCCAGCAGACCCAACTCACATGCACAGATGCAGAGGAGCAAGGGCTGGAATGGGCTCAGTGACTGAGAGAAGCTCTCCTTAGAATCGTGTCTTAGCTGCTAGAAACAGGGTGCTATGTGTCCCCAAAATTCATATTTTGAGACCTACTTCCCAGTACAATAGAATTCAGAGGTGAGTTCTTTGAGAGGTGATTGGGTCCTGAGGGCAGAACCCTCAGGCATGGGACTAGGGCTTTTATAAAAGAGACCGCACACAGCCAGAGCTCATCCCTTCCACCATTCGAGGACATGGCAAGAAGGAATCATCTGTGTCCACAAAGTGCAGAATCTGCTGGTGACTTAATCCTGGACTCCTCGGCCTCTGGAACTATTAAAAATAACTTTTTGTTGATGATAAGATATCCTACCTATGGTATTTTGTTATGATAACACAAATGGATTAAGACACTATTGGTCAAAGTCCCTCAGCTTCAAGTGTATGAAACTCAACTCAACTTAAGGATGGAAGGAAGGAAGGAAGGAAAGAAGGTAGAAAAGAAAAGAAAAGAAATGTTTTGATTAATACGGTCTGGGAAGTGCAAGATGAATTTGGTTCCAGGGTAAACTGAATCCAGGATCCAAATGACATCTTCAGGGCTGTCTCCCATTTCTCAGTTCTGTGTGCCCTCTCTTTCTCTCTCTCTCTCTCACCTCACTCTCTCTCTGCTCTCTCTCTCTCCCACCTCTCTCTCTCTCCCCTCTCTCTCTCTCTCCCCTCTCTCTCTCTCTCCTCACTCTCTCTCTCTCGTCTTTTCTTCTCTTCCTCCTCCAATACAGCTACCACTAAACCCAGACTCATATTCCCTCACGTGTCAAACACAAGAACTCTAAAAACTAAGAGATGACAGAAATAAAGACAACCGATTAACGATAAATATGGTTTAAACCCAGCAAAATGTAACCAAAGCCTTTTTCCAACTATACACATTTTCAGTTGAGAGAAAGGGGGTCCAGAATGAAGCCAAAGCACAGAACAAGTACGGGGGGTGCAGGCCAGACAAGAGATTAGAGCAATGAGTTATTAGAATATAAGATTCAAGAGGTAGGCACTTTTGGTGTGAAGATGAGGTTAAGGTATAGCCTTGAAAGTATGTGATTGAAAATTATTAAGGTTTTTAAATGACTCATCTGATGGCTCTGTCCATGCCAGGATAGTCACTGACCAGGAAACCGAATCCTCCAAGGGGTTTGGTTTTGTAGACTTCAACAGTGAGGAAGATGCCAAAGCTGCCAAAGAGGCCATGGAAGATGGTGACATCGATGGAAACAAAGTTACCTTGGACTGGGCCAAGCCGAAAGGGGAAGGTGGCCTTGAGGGTCGTGGTGGAGGAAGAGGAGGCTTTGGAGTCAGGGGTGGTGGCCAAGGAGGCAGAAGTAGATTCAGCAGCGGAGGCCGGAGAGGCTTTGGAGGACGAGGAGGCAGAGGGGGAGGAGGTGACCACAAGCCACAGGAAAGAAGACCAAGTTTGAATAGTTTCTTCTGTCCCTGTCGTTCCCTCTTCCATTTGAAAGAATGGACTCTGGGGTTTTTAAACTCTGTTACCTGTTCAATGACAGAGCCTTCTGAGGACATTCCAAGGCAGTATACAGTCCTGTGGTCTACTTGGAAATCCGTATAGATGACATTTTAAAGGAGATACCCTGTTGGTTTTGACTGGATATTCATATAAACTTTTTAAATAGGTAAGTGATAAAGCTAACCCTTATCTGTAAGTTTTGAATTTATATTGTTTCATCCCATGTACAAAACTGGCTTTTTTCCTACAAATAGTTTTTTGTTTTGTTTGTGTTGGGGGTATAAAGGAAAGCAGAATGTTTTATGAGTTTTGCTTCAGTGACTTTAGGACAAATTAAAAGTCCTAAACTCTGGAAAAAAAGAAAAGAAAATTATTAAGGTTTGAAATGTCAATTTTGAAAATACAATTGTGAAAATACAATTTTGGGATATTGTCACAGGGCATAGTATCTACTCAAATAATGCAAGCAGTCCAGGTTAAGGGAGGACTGAGCCTGGTACCACAGCAGTCCATAGTTGGAACATTGGACCAGCAGCCATGGATAACATCAATGATTTGGACTCAGAAGATGGTTTAGCCAGGAAGGTTGAACTTCACAAAAGGGGAATTTTCCCAGTGGAACTGGAAGGGAAGTGGGTTGTAAATGCAGTGGGATCAGGGAGGAGGTTGATCTTTCTAGAACCTGAGACCTGGGTGAATGAGAAGCCTCCCCTTGAGGCGGGGAAGAGGCCGGGCCTCAAGTGAGAGCGCCAATTCAGTTAAGGGGGAAGAATCATTCAGAAGAGAGATTAAAGACAGCACGGTTTGTTTTGTACGGAATGAATGTTCCAAAGGGCATACAGGAAAGGTTTGGAGATGGAGAGTCGTGTGCGCTGTAGTCAAGGAAGAGGACTAGGCCACAATATCAGAATGCAAGCATGGGAATAATTAGGTGGCAGGAAGGACTTACATTTTGAAGAGTAGCCAGGTTGGAAAGGATGGAAGAGAACTCTGCTATCAGTGTTTCTGGCCAGGCTGATGATAAGCAGAGTGCGGAGGTCAGCATGTTCGTCTCCCATTCCTTCCTCCAGATGTCACCTGCAGCAAAGATCATGAGGAGCCTGGGACAGCATGTCCACTAGAGCCCACAGTAGACACACAGAACTCTCTTGTTTTCATGTCCTGATCCCAAGGTTATTACTCAGTCTCAGAATAAGGAGCCAGTTCTGGCTCAGACTTGGCATTTTTCCTCACTCCTGCCAATCACGTTTTTCGTCTTTCAAGAGGAAGCCTTTTGAGAGGCTGTGTTGATCCCTAAAGTTCTCCCATAGTGATAAAGCAAACAGCAGCTGGGATCTGGCTCAAGCTTCACCCACCAGGCCAAGAGTTCTCTGCGCCAGAGTTTTCTGCTTCATGTACGAATTAATGTTCATTCACAGAGTTCATTCAGAGTTGAGATGTCTCACACGGTCCACCTCGTTTTGCTGCAAGGATCCTCATGCTGCACTCTGTACAGACTAAAACTTGATAAGACATTCTATTGAAACAGCACAATTTCAAAGAAGACAATGATCTGCACTGTTACATTCCACCCTAATGTGAAAATTCATAGTGCTGTAAATACCGTACACTTATCATTAAAAGAAAAATCGAGAATGTTTATCACACAGAAAAACATATTTGCCACAACACCCAAAGGTTGGCACAGATGCTGAGAAATTAGAACCCTCATCCGCTACTGGTAGGAGTGTCAAGCAATACAGCCAAGTTGGAAGTTATTTTGATCATTTCTCGATGCAGTCTAAACACAGCATTATCAAACAGCAATTCTACCCCCAGGTATAGGCTCAGGAGAAAGTAGTATACGAAGGTTCACAGCAACATTATTCATAATAAACACAAAAATTAGAAACAATCCAAATGTCCATCAGCTGACAATTAGATAAATAAAATATGATATATACATATAGTGGAATACTTATTTGTCAATAAAAAGTAACAAAATACTGATACCTGCTACAACACACATGATCCTTGAAAACATTTAAGCTAAGTAAGAGGCCAAACACAAAACTAACTTTTTAGTTATATCAAAAGTCCAGACTAGAAAAATCTATAGGTAAAATTCCAGAATCATATATATTATACACTTCAAGTGGGTAAAAGTCATGATATATTCATTATATCTCAAAAATATGTTTTCAGAGCTGAAGATATAGCTCAGTAGTAGAATACTTGCTTTGCGTGCATGAGGTCCTGAGTCAAAAACCCAGTACTGCATAAAAAAAGGAAGTGTGTGTGTGTGTGTTAAAGCGTCAAAAGTGAATTCTATAAACTTTATATCATATATCAGGTCAGTGCCCAACAAATATTTACTGAATGAAAAAATAAAAGAATAAGTGTTGATTTTATTTCTTGCTACTTTGCAGAATTCATTTAAGAGTTCTAGAAGTTTTCTGGTGGAATTTTTTGGCTCCTCTAAATATAGAATCATGTTTTTGGCAAATAGTGATAGTTTGAGTACTTCTTTGCCTATTCCCTTTCCTATTCCTATTTCCTAGTCCTATTCCCTATTCTGTCTAATTGCTCTGGCTAGAGTTTCAAGGACAATATCAAATAGAAGTGGTGAAAGAGGGCATCCCTGTCTTGTTCCAGTTTTGAGAGGGAATGCTTTCAGTTTTTCTCCATTGAGAATGATGTTGGCCATGGGCTTAGCATAGATAGCCTTCACAACATTGAGGTATGTTCCCATTATCCCTATTTTTCCTATTTTTCATGTTTTGAACATGAAGAGGTGCCGTATTGTACCTAATGCTTTTTTGCATCTACTGAAATGATACGATTGTTAACTCTGAGTCTACTGATGTGCTGAATTACATTTATTGATTTCTGTATGTTGAACCAACCTTGCATCCCTGGGATGAACCCCACTTGATCATGGTGCACTATCTTTTCAACATGTTTTTGTATGCAATTTGCCAGAATCTTGTTAAGAATTTTTGCATCTATGTTCATCAGGGATATTGGTCTGAAGTTTTCTTTCCTTGATGTGTCTTTGTCTGGTTTTGGTATCATGGTGATACTAGATTCAAAGAATGAGTTTAAAAGGGTTCCCACACTTTCTATTTCATGGACTACTTTGGGAAGTAATGGACAAGTTCTTCTTTTTTTTTATTGTAAACAAATGGGATACATATTGTTTCTCTGTTTGTACATGGAGTCAAGGCATACCATTTGTGTAATCATAAATTTACATAGGGTCATGTTGTTTAATTTATTCAATTATTTTTCCCTTCCCCCCCAACCCTCCCACCATCTTTTCCCTCTATACAGTCCTTCCTTCCTCCATTCTTGCCACACTCCTTAACCCTAACCCTAAACCTAACACTAACCTCTCCCACCCCCCATTATGTGAAATCATCTGTTTATCAGCGAGATCATTCGTCCTTTGGTTTTTTGAGATTGGCTTATCTCACTTAGCATGATATTCTCCAATTTCATCCATTTACCTGCAAATGCCATAATTTTATCATTTTTTATGGTGGAGTACAATTCCATTGTATATATATACCACAGTTTCTTTATCCATTCATCAATTGAAGGATATCTAGGTTGGTTCCACAGTCTGGCTATTGTGAATTGAGCAGCTATGAACATTGATGTGGCTGTATCTCTGTACTATGCTGATTTTAAGTCCTTTGGGTATAGGCCGAGGAGTGGGATAGCTGGGTCAAATGGTGGTTCCATTCCAAGCTTTCTGAGGAATCTCCATACTGCTTTTCAGAGTGGCTGCACTAATTTGCAGCCCCACCAACAATGTATGAGTGTACCTTTTTCCCCACATCCTCGCCAACACCTATTGTTGCTTGTGCTCTTGATAATCGCCATTCTAATTGAGGTGAGATGGAATCTTAAGGTAGTTTTGATTTGCATTTCTCTTATTACTAGAGATGTTGAACATTTTTTCATATATCTGTTGATTGCTTGCACATCTTCTGTGAAGTGTCTGTTCATTTTCTTAGCCCACTTGTTGATTGGATTATTTGTATTCTTGGTGTAGAGTTTTTTGAGTTCTTTATAGATTCTGGAAATTAGTGCTCTATATGAAGTATGAGTGGCAAAGATATTCTCCCACTCTGTAGGCTCTCTCTTCACATTGCTGATAGTTTCCTTTGTGAGAGAAAGCTTTTTAGTTTGAATCTATCCCAGTTGTTGATTCTTGCTTTTATTTCTTGTGCTATGGGAGTCATGTTGAGGAACTCTGATCCTAAGCCAACAAGGTGAAGATTTGGACCTACTTTTTCTTCTATAAGGTGCAGGGTCTCTGGACTGAATCCAAGGTCCTTGATCCATTTTCAGTTGAGTTTTGTGCTGTTGCATATGGATTTCCAGTTTTCCCAGCACCATTTGTTAAAGAGGCTATCTTTTCTCCATTGCATATTTTTGGCACCTTTGTCTAATATGAGAAAACTGCATTTATTTGGGTTTTGGTACCAATACCATGCCGTTTTTGTTACTATTGCTTTGCAGTAGAGTTGAAGATCTGGTATTGCGATACCCCCTGCTTTGCTCTTTCTGCTAAGGATTGCTTTAGCTATTCTGGGTTTCTTATTCTTCCAGATGAATTTCAGAATTGCTTGCTCTATTTCTGTAAGGTACGTCTTTGGGATTTTAATTGAAATTGCATTGAATCTGTATAGCACTTTTGGTAGTATGGCCATTTTGACAATATTAATTCTGCCTATCTAAGAACATGGGAGATCTTTCCATCTTCTAAGGTTTTCTTTAATTTCTTTCTTTAGTGTTCTGTAGTTCTCATTGTAGAGGTCTTTCACCTCTTTTGTGAGATTGATTCCCAAGTGTTTTATTTTTTTCGAGGCTATTGTGAATGGGGTTGTTTTCCTAATTTCTCTTTCTGAAGATTCATCACTTATGTATAAAAATGCATTGGATTTATAAGCATTGATCTTGTAACCTCCTACTTTACTGAATTCACTTATGAGTTCTAAAAGTTTTCTGGTGGAATTTCCGGGTTCCTCTAAATATATATTGATGTCATCAGCGAACAGGGATAGTTTGAGTTCTTCTTTTCCAATTCGTATCCCTTTAATTTCTTTGGTTTGTCTAATTGCTCTTGCTAGAGTTTCAAGGACGATGTTGAATAGAAGTGGTGAAAGAGGGCATCCCTGCCTTGTTCCAGTTTTTAGGGGGAATGCTTTCAGTTTTTCACCATTTAGAATGATATTGGCCATGGGCTTGGTGCAGATGGCCTTTACAATGTTAAGAAATGTTCCCACTACCCCAATTTTTTCTAGTGTTTTGAGCATGAAGGGATGCTGTATTTTATCGAATGCTCTTTCTGCATCTATCAAAATAATCATGTGATTCTTGACTTTAAGTCTATTGATATGGTGAATTACATTTATTGATTTCTGGATGTTGAATCAACCTTGCATCGCTGGGATAAAACCCACTTGATCATGGTGCACTATCTTTTTAATATATTTTTGGATGCGATTTGCTAAAATTTTGTTGAGAATTTTTGCGTCGATGTTCATTAAGGATATTGGTCTGAAATTTTCTTTCCTCGATGTGTCTCTGTCTGGTTTAGGTATCAGGGTGATATTGGCTTCATAGAATGAGCTTGGGAGGGTTCCCTCCTCTTCTATTTCATGGAATACTTTGAGGAGTATTGGAATGAGCTCTTCTTTAGAGGTTTTGTAGAACTCGGCTGAGAACCCATCTGGTCCCGGACTTTTCTTTGTTGGTAGGCTTTTGATGACCTCTTCTATTTCATTGCTTGAAATTGATTTATTTAAGTTCTGTATGTCTTCCTGGTTCAGTTTAGGTAATTCAGATGTCTCTAGAAACTTGTTGATGTCTTCAAGGTTTTCTGTTTTGTTGGAGTATAGATTTTCAAAATAGCTTCTAATTATGTTTTGTATTTCACTCATGTCTGTTGTGATATTTCCTTGTTCATTCTGAATTTTAGTAACTTGAGTTTTCTCCCTCTTTGTTAGTGTGGCTAAGGGTTTATCAATTTTGTTTATTTTTTCAAAGAACCAACTATTTATTGTGTTAATTTTTCTGATTGTTTCTATTGTTTCAATTTCGTTGATTTCGGCTCTGATTTTAACTATTTCCTGTCTTCTACTACTTTTGGTGTTGGTCTGCTCTTCTTTTTCTAGGACTTTGAGCTGTAGTGTTAAGTCGTTTATTTGTTGATTTTTACTTCTTTTGTTGAATGCACCCCATGAAATAAATCTTCCTCTAAGTACTGCTTTCATAGTGTCCCAGAGATTTTGATATGATGTGTCTTTGTTCTCATTTACTTCTAAGAATTTTTTTTAATTACCTCCTGATGTCTTCTGTTATCCATTCATCATATAATAGCATATTATTTATTCTCCAGATATTGGAGAAGTTTCTGTTTTTTATTCTGTCATTTATTTCTAATTTCAATCCATTATGATCTGATAGAGTACAAGGTAGTATCTCTATCTTCTTGTATTTGCTAACAGTAGCTTTGTGGCATAAAACATGGTCTATTTTAGAGAAGGATCCATGTGCTGAGAAGAAAGTGTATTCATTCTTTGTTGGATGGTATATTCTATATATGTCTGTTAAGTCTAAATTGTTGATTGTGTTATTGAGATCTATGGTTCCTTTATTCAATTTTTGTTTGGAAGATCTATCCAGTGGTGAGAGGTGTGTTAAAATCGCCTAGTATTATCGTGTTGTGGTCTATTTGATTTCTGGAATTGAGAAGGATTTGTTTGACATACATGAATGAGCCAATGTTCAGGGCATAGATATTTATGATTGTTATGTCTTGCTGATTTATGCTTCCCTTAAGCAGTATGTAATGTCCTTCTTTATCCCTTCTGACTAGTTTTGGCTTGAAGTCCACATTATCAGAAATGAGGATGGATACTCCAGCTTTTTTGCTGTGTCCGTGTGCATGGTATGTTTTTTCCCATCCTTTCACCTTTAGTCTATGGGTATCTCTTTCTATGAGATGAGTCTTTTGCAGGCAGTATATTGTTAGATTTTTCTTTTTAATCCAATCTGCCAGTCTATATCTTCTGATTGATGAGTTCAGGCCATTAATATTCAGGGTTATTATTGTGATATGATTTGTATTCCCAGTCATTTGACTCATTTTTGTTTTTTGACATGATTTGGTTTCTCCTTTATTTGACTATTCCTTTAGGCTAGTTCCTCCTATTGCTTATTTGCATTGTTGTTTTTCATCTCTTCCTCATGGAATATTTTGCTGAGAATGTTCTGTAATGCCGGCTTTCTTTCTGTAAATTCCTAGAGCTTTTGTTTATCATGGAAGGATTTTATTTCATCATCAATTCTGAAAGTAAGTTTTGCTGGGTATAAGACTCTTGGTTGGCATCCGTTTTCTTTCAGGGCTTGGTAAATGTTGTTCTAGGCCCTTCTAGCTTTTAGGGTCTGGATTGAAAAATCTGCTGATATTCTTATTGGTTTCCCCCTGAATGTAATTTGATTCTTTTCTCTCGCGGCCTTTAAAATTCTGCCTTTATTTTGTATGTTAATGAGTTCTTCTTTGAAGGTCTTGTAGAATTTTTCTGGGAATTCCTCTGGTCCCGGGCTTTTCTTTGTGGTAGGCTTTTGATGGCATTATCTATTTCAGTGCTTGAAATTGATCTGTTTAAATTGTGTATGTCCTCCTGATTCAGTTTGACTAGATCATACATCTCTAGAAATTGATGAATGTCTTCGAGATTTTCTGTTTTGTTAGAGTACAATTTTTCAAAATAGTTTCTAATTATCTTCTGTATTTCAATACTGTCTGTCCTGATATTTCCTTTTTCAGCATGAAGTTTAGTAATTTGGGTTTCTCTCTCCTTCTCTTTGTTAATGTGGCTAGGGCTTATCAATTTTATGTATTTTTTCAAAGAACCAACTTTTTGTTTTGTCAGTTTTTTCAATTGTTTCTTTTGTTTCAATTTCATTGATTTTAGCTCTGCTTTTAATTATTTCCTGTCTTCTACTCCTTTTGGTGTTGATCGGTTCGTCCTCTTCTAGGGCTTTAAAATGTAATGTTAGACCATTTATTTGTTGACTTTTTATTCTTTTAATGAATGAACTCAATGCAATGAACTTTCTCTTAGTACTGCTTTCATAGTGTCCCAGATTTTTATATGTTGTGAAGTGCTCTCATTTACCTCTAAGAATTTTTTATCTCCTCCCTGATAACTTCTGCTATCCATGCATCATTCAATAGTGTATTATTTAGTCTCCAGGTGTTAGATTATCTTCTTTTTTATATTTTATCATTGATTTCTAATTTCATTCCATTATGAACTGTTAGAATGTAAGGTAGTATCTCCATTTTTTGTTTTTTCTAAGAGTTTCTTTGTGGCATAACATATGGTCTATTTTAGAGAAGAATTCATGTGCTGCTGATAAGAAAGTGTATTTCCTCATTGATGGATGGAATATTATATATATATGTATATATGTATGTATGTGTATATATATATCTGTTAAGTCTAAGTTATCAATTGTGTTATTGATTTCTACATTTTCTTTGTTCAGTTTTTGTTCAGAAGATCTAACTAGAGGTGAGAGAGGTGTGTTAAAGTCACCTAGTATTATTGTGTTATGGTCCATTTGATTCCTGAAATGAGAAGGGTTTGTTTGATGTACATAGATGCTCCATTTTGGGGGGCATAAATATTTACAATTGTTATGTCTTGCTGATTTATGTTTCCCTTAAGCAGTAGGAAATGTCCTTCCTCATCCCTTCTGACTAACTTTGGCTTGAAGTCCACTTTATCTGATATGAGAATGGACACCCCTGCTTTTTTACTGGGTCCATGTATATATGTTTTCTCCCATCCTCTCATCTTCAGTCTGTGAATGTCTTTTCTGATGAGATGAGTCTCTTGAGGGCAGGATATTGTTGATATTTCTTTTAAATCCAATCTGCCTGTCTGTGTCTTTTGATTGATGAGTTCAGGACATTAACAATAGGGGTTATTATTGAGATATGATTTGTATTCCTGATCATTTTGGCTTAGTTTTGGTTTTTAACTTGACTTGATTTCTCCTTTGACTGGCTTTTCCTTTAGTTCCTCCCTTTGCTGACTTTCATTGTTGTTTTTCATTTCCTTCTCATGGAATATTTTGCTGAGAATTATCTGTAGTATAGGCTTTCTATTTATAATTTTTTTTAACTTTTGTTTATCATGGAAGGATTTTACTTTGTCATCAAATCCGAAGAGAAGTTTTGCTGGGTGTAAGATTCTTGGTTGGTATTTATGTTCTTTAAGAGCTTGAAATATGCTGTTCTGGGCCCTCCTAGCTTTTAGGGTCTGGGCTGAGAAATCTGCTGATATCCATATTGGTTTTCCACTATACATAATTTGCTTTTTTTCTCTCATGGCCTTTAAACTTCTATCCTTATTTTGTATTCTGGCCTCAGTGTGAACCTGATGTAATCTTGTACATTTGGTGTCCTCTTGTATATGATTTTTGTTTCATTCTTCAGGTTTGGGAAATTTTCTGATATTATTTCATTGAATATACGGTCTCCATATCTATAGATTCATTCCTTTGATTTGTATCTGTGCCTTCTGCTATCTTCATTATTCTTAAATTTGGACTTTTCATGTTATCCCATAATTCTTGGAGGTTCTGTTCATGATTTCTTACCATCTATTCAGTGTGGTCAACTTTATTTTCAAGATTAAATATTTTGTCTTCATTGTCTGAAATTCTGTCTTCAAAGTGATCTTGTCTATTGGTGATGATTTCTATTTTAATTTGGTTTATCATTTCCTTCACTTCAAGGATTTCTGTTTTACTTTTTTTTTCAGAATCTCTCTTTATTGAAGGAATCTTTTGCTTCCTGCATATGCTTTTAACTTTTTATTGAAGCGATCTTTTGTTACCTTCAGTTGCTCTCTTATATCATCCTTTATTTCACAGATCATTTTAATTATGTACATTCTGAACTCCTTCTCTGACAATTCTTCTACTGTGCTCTCAATGGATTCTACTAATATAGCATCTTGGTTTCTTTGGTGTATTTTCTTCCCTTGTATTTCTAATGTTGTTCAGGTGTCTTGCCTTTAGCAGTTTGGATACGAGGTATTACAGTTTCCCCTCCATAAGTTTATAGTGTCCATGCAGGTTTCCAATACCTAGCCTCTAAGGTGGAGATCAATATTAACACCACCCAATGCAAATAATATGCAGCCTTTAACTGAATAACTCCTATTAGGACATAAACAGTTTTATCGCAATAAACAGAGATGATGTGTTTGATTATTATCTGCAACATAAACAGTAGGTCTGCAAGAAGGTCTACAGTTTCTAAAGGTGGACAAAGAAAGAATGAGAGAGGGGTGAAGGATGTGATGTTCATGAAGTAGGAGGTGAGACTATAGAGGTATTAGATCATACGAAGAGAGAAAGAGAAATCAAAAGAAGCTGGTTGTTATCCAGAGTGAAGAGAGGACGATACTCTGAGGAAACATAAATCAGAGGAAAATAGAGTGAGTAAAAGAAAAGAAAAATGAAAAACATGTCAAAAAAAGAAAAGAATTTAAAACAAAACTGTAAAATACT
This sequence comes from Sciurus vulgaris, assembly GCF_902686455.1. NCBI lineage: Eukaryota > Metazoa > Chordata > Mammalia > Rodentia > Sciuridae > Sciurus > Sciurus vulgaris. Next base: position 68,188,035 of record NC_136476.1, read on the forward strand.
ATTTAAACCTCCCTGTCCTCAGTAGCCTGATGCATGAAAAGTACTCAATTATAAAAATGTCTGGGATGTGAGAGTGGGAAAGGAAAACAGGAAAAAGAAAATACAAGGGGAAACAGAGTCTTGGAGTAAAATTGAGAATTGTTTCTGTTGGAGTTCAGTATCGTCTCTGCTTCCCTTCTCGTCTGATAGGTGGGGTTGTCTGAGGGTTGCTGATAACTCCACCCTCAGGATGGGGAAAGTGGCTGAGGTGGGAGGATTAGACTTGGAAGCAGGCTATAGCAATTGCCAGTCCCACTGGAAGGCTGCACCCCAGGACTCTCGGAAGAATACTGGGCAGACCAGGACCAGGCTTTGAGAGCTGTGGGCCAGCCACATAGCTGCAAGCACTGGGCTGCGCTGGTTGCTGGGGTGGCTGGGAGACTGGGGAATGAGGAGCTGGAGGGCCCTCTTGGTTGCCAAACCGACAGGAACAAGTGATACCTGAATACCATTTTGGGGCCAGAGTTGTGGACCAGGCTGATGTTGGGTTTCAGCAAGTGTTGCCTGAGTTGTCTCTGGAATCCCAGTGCGTGCCAGGCTGGTTGACTGGACCAGCTGGGATCAAGACCCCTCACACCCTCTTCCAATCTACCAATCCCTTACAAGACTCTCTCCGTCCTCTGCAGCAAAATGGTGGCTATTAGCACACCTAACAAGGATACCTCCATGTAACCAAGCCTGCAGGGACCTTGGTGATGTTCTTTCAGGTCTTCAACCCTCGATGGAAGTAATCACCAACTATGGAAGTAATCACATAGTTGGTGGTGGTGGTGGCAGCAGCTGACCTGTAGGTACCTTGTTACTGGGCTTCTAGTCTCTGTCCAGTGTCCCAAGATGGAAGCTGCCCTAACTAAAGATAGTGGTGGTGATAGTGATGGTAACCCAAGAGGGTGTTGCAGGTGTACCAAGATGGAGGCTACCACTTTCAGAGATGTGGCAGCAAAAGTGGGTCATGTACTGAAGTTTGGCAGCTTGTTTAAAGATGCAGAGCTGTGGCAGGTGGCTGTCTTCAGGCCCTGACCTGTGTCCCAAGGTAGAGGCTACCATGTGGAGGGAGATATGGAGGCAACTGCTGTGTCCCAAGATGGAGGCTCCACATGTTGGTAGATGTGGAACCTATTATCCTATTCTTCATCTTTTACTTTGAATAACGATGGTGCCTACAATTTTTCACCTAATCTTTTTTTCTTACTTAGTCTATTGCTGTAAGAACATTTAATTGTGATTATTTTCTGATTAAGATCATTCTATATTTTTTGGCATCCTGTGGTTAAGAGCTTTCCATTCTTATTCATTTTTTATATTATAATAAACTGTGAATTGTAATTTTATTTTGTAAATTATAAGCCAATGTTATTATTTTCCTTTTGATGCTCAAAATAATCTTCCCAGATTTGGCAATGGAAGTTATCAAGGGGGCATCTATGACCTTTCTATATATTCCTATCAGTCTTTGCACACCTCTTGCATTCTGGTAGGATAAAAGGCTCTAAGTTAATCTTGTCCTGCTCCAGTACTGGTATCAGCTAGTTTTCCAAGCATATGTAATTCCTCCTAGTTGGGAATGTTATTGAGAAACTGAGATCTGGGTTCTAGGTGTACCCATTGCCTCTGAGGTTTCTTTGCCTTGTGGTCCTCTTAATATCTGTATATATTGAAAAAAAGTTTTGATCACTTGTTAAAACATTCAATGATTTATTTGTAGCTTAAAAGAGTAAACATTCTTAATTTTTGAAAGCTAAGAAGTAATTTCATTAAATGGAAAATCTTATATCTTAGAATTCCAGGGACATTTTCCTCTGTATTTCTGTTAAGTATTCTATACTGTAATCTTTAAAATATCTTGATATAGCTAGGGACTGATGGAGGAAGAAGGAATGGAAAACCTCCTTTTTAGGAGGTTCTTGCATGTATTTAGGCAGAAGTGTGGTTCACTTTCTGTCTGACTCTGTAAAAGTTTTATATAATTGGATCTATGGGACATTATCCCTGAAGGATCTGAAGTTCTAAACCTCTGCATATTACAGTTACTGTACTTTAAATTGTTCAGGGAAAACATGTATTCCCTCAAAACAACAAATGATTTAAATTTAACTAGTATTTCAGTTGCTATCCTTTGATATTTTTAGTTATGTGGTGGTTGATAATTTAAAAAGAAATGAATTGCATTGTTGATTATAAACAGTCACATTCTTAACATGGACGCACTCATTCTTCCTTGCACACAGGTAACTTTATGAAGTATATCATAAAGCAGTATTTTATCTGGAGTAGTAAAATGAGATTGTCACAACATTAGCATTTATGCCGGTTTTTTAAACGTGGAGAACTGTGAGAAGAATGACTGCATTGACTAAAATAGAGAAATAAGGAAAGAAGGCCAGTGATGGTAAAGTGAAGACTGAAAGATTGTGACATGAACCATATGATTGAGGGACTCGTCTATGAAAGAGCAAAAAGAGGACAGCAGTGTGCGTGGCCAGTGTGACCATGGAGGGAGTTTGTAAGAATGTGTATTTGAAAATAGAATGGAGAGAATCAGCAGAGAAGGAAAATGTTTGAAGGTGATAAAGAGCAATAGATGAGCAAAAGCAAGGTAAGTTTCTAATAAATTTTTGTCCACAATATGACATGTGAAAACACCCTGAAGTGTCTTATCTAACTAAAGGATCTTGGGCTGGGGGTATAGCTCAGTGCTAGAGTGCTTGCCTAGCATCTGTGAGCCCCTGGTTTGAAACTCAGAATCACAATAAATAAGTAAATAAATAAAGGTATTGTGTCCATCTACAACTTTAAAAATTTAAAATTGGAAAAAGATAAACTATAGGATCTTAATCATACTTTTAAAGAAACAGTAATTTTCTAAAGCAGTTTGTTTTCTTTATTTGCTAGATATTCATGGGTCTTGGTGTATAAGAATATTACCTGGTTATAATTTCTAGAACTCCTCACATACTCACGAGGGTATGGGGCTTGATAATGAATGAATTTGTATATGGATATCAGTGTTTATGAAGTGGGCTATGTTATGTGACTTATAAACTGTCTCTTAAATACAATCACAATGCTTCAAGCAACGTCATCCTTTCTGAAACAGTATACAGGTGTCCTAAGCTCCTAGCTGACAGAGTTCACTCAGACCCAGAACTTCATAGGTGTTGGTTTTAAATGCATTTTTTTTTTTTGTTTCTTTCCACATTCAGCCAAAATCATTGTTGGTTTTTATTGTATCTTATGAGCTTTCTTTCCCTTACTTACCTGGCTCACTTTTCTAATTTGTGCTCAATAATTTATTCAATGTCCATTTTTATTTTTCCTCATTCAGTCACTTTCAAATCTTCATTGAAAACCTACTGTGCTAAGGACAGGATTATGAGCTGAAATTAAAATATGAAACAGGTTTATGCTTGTTTTCAGACTCACTGTTCTCTAAGTGGTGTTGTGTAAGACTCACCTTTTATGTAGATCAAATCGGCTTCCCCTTAGATCAACACATATGCTGTTTTGTGACTTCTTGCATACATTATGTTTGAAATAGTGAAAAAAAGATTGAGAATGATTTCCTAACTAAAAAAAATTTCATTTTGTTAGTTTCTTTATGTCCTCAGATGGAAGGAAGAGAATTATTCTAGAATAGCTACAGGTGAGAGAAAGGAAATGCACGGAGAAAATTTCACCCGCTGGAGCTTTTTTTTCCTGGAGGGATTTTCCCGGTACCCAAGGTTAGAGATTGTTCTCTTCGTCTTCAGCCTTGTGATGTATGTGATCACCCTCCTGGGTAACAGCTCTCTTATTTCAATCACTCTCCTGGATTCACGCCTTCAAACCCCTATGTACGTGTTCCTTGGAAACCTCTCTTTCATGGACATTTGTTACACATCTGCGTCTATCCCTACATTGCTGGTGAACCTGCTGTCATCCCGAAAAACCATTATCTTTTCAGGGTGTGCTGTGCAGATGTATCTGGCCCTCGCCATGGGCTCCACAGAGTGCGTGCTTCTGGCCGTGATGGCGTATGACCGCTATGTGGCCATCTGCAACCCGCTGAGATACTCCATCATCATGAACAGGCAGGTCTGCTTGCAGATGGCCACCGTCTCCTGGGTGACAGGCTGTCTGACCGCCCTGCTGGAAACCACCTTCGCCCTGCAGACACCCCTCTGTGGGAATCTCATTGACCACTTCACGTGCGAAATCCTGGCAGTGCTGAAGTTAGCTTGCACAAGTTCACTGCTTGTGGACGTGATCATGCTGGTGGTGAGCATCCTCCTCCTGCCCATTCCAATGCTCTTGATTTGCATCTCCTATGTCTTCATTCTCTCTACTATCCTGAGAATCAGCTCAGCAGAGGGGAGGCACAAAGCGTTTTCCACTTGTGGCGCACATTTGACTGTGGTCATCTTATACTATGGGGCTGCCCTCTCCATGTACCTGAAACCCTCTTCATCGAACTCACAAGAAATAGACAAAATCATCTCACTGCTTTATGGAGTGCTCACCCCTATGTTAAACCCCATCATTTACAGTTTAAGAAACAAGGAAGTCAAGGATGCTATGAAAAAACTGCTGGGCAGAATACTGTTGCCTCCAACACACGAATCTCTCTGACCAGATGCCTGTTTCACCAAGGATGCGCCCCGGCAGAACTCACCGGGGAAACTCTAGACACATACAGCCCCTTAGAGCTCGTCCTTGAGCCTTAGCTTATGGTTTCATGTGAGAATGTGTGCACCAAGGAATTGCTGATGGGCGAGAGGAGGTTCCTATCTACATTTCTGAATGTTTCCTGTCTTTGGCGTTTCATGGTTGTGAGAAGTGTGACTCAATGTTTGCACTCGAAAGTAACTTGGATAAATGTAGAGCCAGTGCATGTTAGTGCCTGAGGAAACTTGCATATCTTGTTTGGTTAAATCCTTACAAAAGAATGAACAATAAAGATTGGCCTTGATTATGGAAATGAGAAAACAAAATCAAAGAAAAATTCAAAGGCTTAGCATCACACAGTTGCAGAACCAACATGAACATATCCTGGTGACTTCTTGGCCAGCACTACATGGTAGTGGCTCCCTAACTACACTTGCATTTTAAAACTCCTCATTAAAACTCCCTCTCTTCCTATGCAAGGCAGTCAATGATGCCTGCTTGATTTGCCTGCTGCTCATGTTTCTCTTTTCTTCTTGGTAAGGAGGTTGAACCCAAGGGCACTCAAACACTTGTTTGTATTTATTTTGTGACAGAGTCTCAGTTACTAGGGCCTCAGTACATTGCTGAGGCTGACGTTGAACTCCAGATCCTCCTGCCTCAGTCTCCCAAGCTGCTGGGATTATAGGCATGCCCCACTATGCCCAGCTGCTCTTTGCTTTTTTTAAGCACATGGATACTTGTGCAAATTGTATCTGTCTCTACAACACTATTCTCATATATGAATTAGGTCTTTTTCATTCATATTTGTATTTGTTTCTTCCTAGAATAATTGACTTCACAAGGACAAGGATTCCTGGTATTTTGTATCTTTTGTATTTATAGCAATCATTCAGTAAATTAATATATTCATCAGCTTTAAAAAATCACTTTATTGGAGAAGGAAGTACCACTGTGAAAATTATGAGTAATATAAATCACAGAAGTGAGGTATATTTGTTTCATAAATAGTAAAATCACCAAGATAATATTTAAGCTAATTGTTTCAAAATCTTTCATTTGTATAAAAATGTTGCTTGCTTACAATGCAGATTTGGGGCCCTAGTCCCAGATACTCTGATTTTATAACTCTAGGATGATTCCCCAATAAATGCAGTTATAATAGAGCCCCAAGAAATGCTGATATTGGTTATGAGATGACCTTCTTGGTTTCTGGCAAAAATCTCTCATTCCAAAACTAAATAATAAATAAGTAAATAGGTAGGTGGATAGTAGGATTTGTTCTCGTTCCTCTTTGTCCCTCATTGTTGTCCTTTCCCTTCATTCTTTCTACCTCCATTTGTGCTTCTCAGTTGCCCGCCTCCCACTGTAGAGCAGAGAAGGGAGGAAGGTTTTGAGTGGAGAAACACAAACTCACACGACACATTTCAAAATCTGAAAGACTTAAAAAGTTTTAGTGTTGGATGTTGGGTTTTGGATTATTTAACCCTGAGTCCATTCCCTTAGCTTTGGAATTCTGTTATGTGTTCATAGGGACACAGCCCACCTAGGAAGAGACTTGAAAGAGTCACACAAGAGCATTCTAGAGATGGAGGAAGGGGACACATTTCATGCCAGATGTTGCTGTCAACAGATGTTTGAAAGCAGGGGATGGACACCAGCCCTGAATGTTAGCTTTGGAATAACAGGAGAGCTGAGAAGGAAGCATTTATCCTGAAAGTAACCATCTTTTCCTTAGATCCCCGGATCCTCCCTATCCATCAGCCACAATCGTTCCCTGGCAATTTCGGTGTCGTGAAGTGGAATTTTGTAGTGGGGTGTTATTAGATTGGAGTTGGATTTCATGTAGAGTAGAACTCCATCGTCTGCTCTGTGGAATTTTTTGTGTGCAGTGCCAAATGTGACCAGGGATGGCCAGAGCTCTAGGAACTGCCGAGAGCGCCACCCAGAGGGTGGACTATGTGAACGTGGGGACACAGGGCCCCTCTGTCACCTCTGTCATCACCTGTCGGCTTGCTACAGAGAACGGAGAAATCGGACATGGAACCAAGTGTCTCAGATTGGAAGAGAACCAACCTCAGTCAGATGGGTTCCACCCATTGGAACCAGCATGGGACGAAAAACAAACATAAAACAGACTGAAAAGGCCTCTGACGTCAGAAAAGGGTGGGGGGGGGGACCTGGGCCGACATCTCCCCAGTAGCTCTGGCCTAGACAGTAGTTGCAACCACGATTCATAAAGTTTCTGTGAATAACAAACAAACGTATGTCGATACAAAGCCTTGTAGACATTATATGCAACGCGACAGGTAATCACTGGCAGACTGTGCGTCGCCTCATCTGGATTAGGCTGCACAGAGCCTCAAGCAAGGCTCAAGCATTATTAAGAGAGGGGAGTATATTCAACGAGAAGGTGCAAGTACCTCTGAGAGTGAGCGGGTTCCTGCATGATCACATGACCAGCTTATGCTTTAAAAACTCTGATCACCTCATTCTCTGCCTAAATCCCCTAGCAGTGTCTCAGTGCCCAGTGCTTACAGTCCTTCTGACCCCATGCAAGGACTTTCACAGTTCGATGACTCACCATTCACATCCTCTGCGTCAGGCACACCTAAATTCTCTTGGTTTCGTGAACGTGCGTCCCCTCTCCTGCTTCTTTTACTGAAAGAATTTATCGAGGTTTGTAATTCAGTAACAAATCGTGGGTTCACCTGTTTGGTGGTATTTCCCTCACTACTAGAAAGGTCCATTGAGAAAAGAACCACCTCACTTTCACTTGCCACAGTATTCCCAGGATTTAGCACAATGTTGGACACAGAGAAGACATTCAGTGCACACCTTCTGTGAAGGATAAATTGCTCATCGAACATCTGATGAATAAAAAAAAACATAAACTAAGCTTTTGATGGATATTCAGTTAGGGACTTGACAGTTTCTCTGTTGAAACTGATTGCTAGTGGTAGTTAGGTGGTAGTGGTGGTGAGCGTGTCTGTCTAGACCTAAAGAATGGAATTGTGATCCTTAGTTCTTGGCAGGGAATCCTTAAAGATTAAATCACCTTTACTTTCCCAATAGAAATGCTACATTGTTAAACAAAAGGAAGCCCACTAGAAATTATTGTTGTAGGCCTTTGACACTATATTTGGCACAAATTTGGTAGAAAATGATCAAGATGGAGAAACGTCCTCAGAAAGAAAGTATAATACAAGTGATTCAAAACTAGTTGGAACTGATGAGCTCTGGGAGACTGTTCACAATGGAATAAATACATGGTCTGCTCGTACACAGGATTCAAGTGTCTCCTGAATGGTTGAGACACAGGTTCCTTAAAGCTTGATTCCTCACCTAAAAAATAATTACTATGACATGATAGGCTTTTAGCACTCTTATTCTTAGCAGTAGACCTTCTAGACCTATCTAAAGTATCTAACTTGAGAACTTATTTCAATGCCCCATCAAAATGCCAATGACATTCTTCCCAGAACTACGAAAAACAGTCCTAAAATTCCTTGGAAGAATGAAAGACCCAGAATAACTAAAATAGTCAAAGCAATTCTAAACCACCAAAGCAATGGTAGAGGCATCTCAATACCTGATTTCAAATTATACTGCAGAGGTATAGTGCCAAAAACTTCATGTACTGGTATAACAACAGACACACAGACCAGTGATATGGAATAGAAGGCACAGACACAATCCCACTTTTCTACAGTCATCTGATCCTTGATAAAGGTGCCAAAAACACATGTTGCAGATAAGACAGACTTTTTAACAAATGGACCTGGCAAAATTTGTTATCCATATGTAGAAAAATGAAACTAGACCCTTATCTGTCACCCTGCTCAAAAATCAACTCAAAATGGATCAACGACCTAGGAATTAGACCAGAAGCTATGCACTCCTAGAAGAAAATGTACGTCAACACTCCAGCAGAGAGACACAGGCAATGGTCTTCTCAATAGGACCCCTAAAGCTCAGGAAATAATGCCAAGAGTTCACAAATGAAATGATATCAAATTAAAAAGCTTCTGCACAGCAAAGGACACAATGAGAAATATGAAGAGAGAACCTACAGAATGGGAGGAAATCTTTGCTATCTACTCTTCTGACAGGATTAATATCTAGATTATATAAAGAACTCAAAAAACACCAAAAACAAAAACAAATTACCAAATTAATAGGTGTGCAGATGAATTCAATAGACCCTTCTCAAAAGAAATACAAATGGCCATCGAATATATGAAAAATGTTCAACATGATTAGCAATTAGAGAAATGCAATCGAGACTACACTGAGATTTCATCTCATGTCAGTCAGAATGGCAGTCATCAAGAATTCTACTGTCAATCATACTTCAGATAGAGCACTACTCTCCAGAATCTATAAAGAACTCAAAAAACTCTACACCAAGAATACAAATAACCCAATCGACAAATGGGCAATCAACAAACATATGGAAAAATATTCAACATCTCTAGTAATAAGAGAAATGCAAATCAAAACCACCCTAAGATTCCATCTCACCCCAATTAGAATGGCAATTATCAAGAATACAAGCAACAACAGGTGTTGGCGAGGATGTGGAGAGAAAGGTACACTCATACATTGCTGGTGGGGCTGCAAATTAGTGCAGCCACTCTGGAAAGCAGTGTGGAGATTCCTTAGAAAACTTGGAATGGAACCACCATTTGACCCAGCTATCCCACTCCTCGGCCTATACCCAAAGGACTTAAAATCAGCATACTACAGAGATACAGCCACATCAATGTTCATAGCTGCTCAATTCACGATAGCCAGATTGTGGAACCAACCTAGATGTCCTTCAACTGATGAATGGATAAAGAAACTGTGGTATATATATACAATGGAATATTACTCAGCCATAAAGAATGATAAAATTATGGCATTTGCAGGCAAATGGATGAAATTGGAGAATATCATGCTAAGTGAGATAAGTCAATCTCAAAAACCAAAGGATGAATAATCTCGATGATAAGTGGATGATGACACACAATGGGGAGTAGGAGAGGCTAGTGTTAGGGTTAGAGTTAGGGTCAGGGAGGGGGGCAAGAATGGAGGAAGGAAGGACTGTATAGAGGGAAAAGAAGGGTGGGAGGGGTGGGGGTAAGGGAAAAAATAACTACCCTATGTAAATTTCTGATTACACAAATGGTACGCCTTTACTCCATGTACAAACAGAGAAACAACATGTATCCCATTTGTTTACAATAAAAAAAAAATTTCAGGGAGAGGTAGATTTGGGAGTTACCAACATATAGATGTTATACAAAGCCAGGGTCAGGAGAGACTCACTAAGAAAATGAGTGCAGGTGGAGAACAGAAGTTACCTAAGAACTAAACTCTGGAAATCTCTCCCATTAAAAGATTTGGCAGAATAAAATTAATACATAAAAAAAAAAGAATTCTACTGTCATGTACAACTAATTAGAACACATAACAGTTAAAAAAGAATACAAACATTAATAAATGCTGGAGAAGATGTGAAGAAAAAGGAACACTTTCATACTGTTGGTGAGATTGTAAATTAGTGCAACCACTATGGAAATCAGTAGAGATGTCCTCAAATGACCAGGCTTGGAGGCTACACCACTCCTTGGTATTCATTCTAAGAATTAAAGTCATCATGCTACAGTGATACATGTGTACCCACATTTGTAATAGTACAACTCACTATGGCCAAACTGTACCCCAGCCCAGGACTCATGGACAGATGAATGGATAAAGATAATGTGGTATATATACACATACACAAAGGATTTTTTTTTTTTTTTTTTTGCCATGCTGGGGATTAAACCCAGGGCCTTGTGCTTTTGAGGCAAATACTCTACCAACTGAGCTATATCCCCAACCCACACAATGGAATTTTATTTGCCTATAAAGAAAAATGAAATTGTGTCATTTGCAGGAAAATGGATGGAAGTAGAGACCACTGAGTGAAGTAAGCCAGACTCAGAAGGTTCTCATGTTTTCTCTTATATGTGGAAGCGAGAGGGAAAAAAGGAAAAGACAATTTGGGGATCTCATGAAAATCAAAGGGACCAGGGGGAGGGAGGAGAGGAGGGAGGGGAGAAATGCTGGAGAGGATATTGGCCAGATTGTTACATTGTGTGTGTGTACGAGTATGTAACAACAAATCCCATCATTGCGTACAACTGTAACGCTCCAGTAAAGCTTACGTCAATGGATCTATGAGAAAGGAGGTGGGTTATTTAGGGATAAGTGACCTCAACATGAACAGAAACTCAGGGACTCACTTGGGTTTGGAAATCGCCCTTGCCCCTTTTTGATAAGGCACCTCGGAACTAGAAAGTGATCACTGGGCTGATATATGAAGAAAGGAGATGATTGGGGAGGGATGGGATATCCCAGGGAAAGGGGCAGAGGAGTCTCCTTTTGGCATGTGGAACCAGAAGAAGGTCAATGTGCCAGACGGGGATAAAAGGGCGGGTGGCCGGTAACCAGGCTGTTAAGGTGGACAAGACCAGGCCACATAGGTCTTAAGACAATAAGCACATTGAACAGCCAGAGAAACAGCTTGAGGAGCATCTTAACAAGATTTTGACAGAAAAGTCTTCCAGCTTTCCTTGATTAAAGGAATTGACTATGGAGGTAGTGGTTGATTACGGACGTGGGATTTGAGACAGGGCGAGCAAATGAGAGGGACGCGTAGTGGTCTAGGTGAGTTGGAAGTACGGACTGGCAGGGTGGCAGTGGGAAAATGGTAGCAGATAGACCTGAAAGCTCTTTGAAAAGTACCATTTTATAAACCAATAAACCAATTTGGAAAAGAATATAAAGCAGACCAAGTGTCTCGCCACCTTAGAGAAGTGTACAGTCGGGAATTTTGCTAAAAGTTGCAGGTGTCTCAATAAATGAATTGAAACAAAGAAAATGCCCACCCCCACCAAAAGAGAACATTACCGGTTTAAAAAGTAATGTCTACAGACTAGATAGAGGTAGTGAGAGGTGAAGGTATTAAGGGTGACTCCTAGGTTTCTGGTTTGTAAGAGAAGGCTGATGGTAACATTAACTGGCACAGGGAATCCTCAAAGAGGACCCAGTTTGGGGTGAAGGGTAAATCATGGTTTGTATTTTAGACGTATAGAATTTTTCTCATGATTTTGAGATACACTGTGGAGATACCAAGGAGTCAGTTGGCTATGTAGCCTGGAGTTAATGAGAAAGGTCAATCTGGTGATAAAAACTTTGCATGTGTGTGAAAATTTCAATAAGGAACATGGTTATTGTCAGAGGGCAGAGTTAGAAGTTGTGTGAGATGAACCTAGAGGAATGGTAATACTTACAGCCAGCTCAGTAGGAAAAATTAGCAACCGAGCACTGAAGAGGAGCCACCCCTGAAGTAGGCAAAGGAGAAAACCAGGGGGCAGCTTCCAGTTGACGAGACGCAGTAGCAGGCTCTACTTCGCCTCTCCCACAGGCACCAAGTAAAAATCCCAGACAGAATGACCAGAGCAGCTGAGGACTCTGGAAAATAAAGGGTAGCAGAGAGATTGGGGAAGGAAAACAGAATTACGGTGCCAACAAACTGGGGGTGAATTCGGGAATCCCTGACCCGTTTGTGGTGGCCAGGGGACGCCAGTGCAACCTGAAAAGCGACTCCCTGGGTGCAGCCGGGAGCAGTGTGGAGAGAAAATGTCTAGTTCACAGAGAAACTCCTGAGCAGAGAGGAGTGGACCCCTTGAGAGAGAGTGAAATAAACTCACGGATGCTTTTCTTTTTTCTGTTATGCCCAACCCCCCAGAAAATGCTGTGGAGACAGGGGCAGTGTCAACAATGGTGGCTGGGAAGGCACCAGAGTTCTCAGAAATTTCCTTCACCCAGACCAGTGAACTGAAATTTCAGAAGACAGGAGACTCCCTGCTGCTCCTTTCTCCCTGATACCCTCTGACCAAGCACCCCAGACAGACGCACTTGTGAGGTGAGCCCTCCCACGCAGGGAAGGGAGCACAGGCTTTCTGGCCAGGGATCCAGGTGGGGAGCTTTGGGGAGGCGAAAAGTGGAAGAGACACCGTGGAGAGCAGGAAGCTCAAGAAAACGACCCCATAAGGTTGTGTCTGAACTTCTGGATAGCCTGAAATTGTGCGTCATGGATTCCACGAGAAATCTGTGCGGTAGGTCATGGTTAAATCCCAAATATGTCACTAGCCTCTGTGCAGGGCAGATTTGAATAACACTGCAAAGTTGCTGAAACTTAGGTGACAGTGAGACCATGGCCTGCGTAAGATGAGAAGAGACATGTGGTCTGAGCCCACCAGGTCAGTGGCCTGTTCTCACACACACATCAAGGCTTTCCACTGGATGTAAATAAGACCCAGAGTCATGATACTAAAAATGTCCAGAAAGCAACCCCAAATCACTCATCATATGAGGAAATAAGGAAATATCAACATCTTACAAGGGAGGAGACAAGTACCCACCCCAACATGAGGAAGATGGTGGAATGATCAGACTCTGAAGCAGTCATTACGATCGTCTTCCAAATAGTGAGAGCAGCATTCTTGAAGTGACTGGAAAGATAGAGGACCAGTAACAAAACAGAAGGTAAAGAATGAACCAAAGAGAAAATGTACCACTGAAAAATACAACTGAAAAGAAAAAATGTACTTGATGGGTTCAATCACAGAATGTAGGTGACAGAATGAAAACCAGCGAACCTGAAGATAGAGCAACAGAAATCAACGAATTTGTACAATAGAGGAAACAAAAGATTGAAAGAAAACTATATGTCTGAAAAATTAAGCTTATCTGGTACTTGTTATTTCAAGAAAAAAATGGCAATTCATGAAAAAGTGATGAGTTTAGCTCACAACTCAGTGGCATTAAATGCATTTCCTCAAGGCAACTGTGACTCTTGTGGGTGACTGCTTTATTCTTTTTTATCAAAAATATGAGTAAAAATAAACCACCTGCTTTCACTTGGTTGGATCAGTAGTACACCTTCACCATCTTACTTCAGCCTTAAATTGAAGATGTGTATGACATAAAAAGATGTGTCATTTGCAGGAAAATGGATGGAACATAGCAGCATTATGTTAAGTGGAATAAATTCAGAAAGTACCTGGTCATATGTTTTCTCTTATGAGGAAGCTAGAGAGAAAAAGGAGAAAAAGAAGGGGTGGGGGAGATCTTAGGAAAATAGAAGGGACACCAGTAGCATCAAGGAGGTGCCCAGAGGAAGAGGAGGGGAAGGAAATGAGCGGTTTGGGGAAATGAAATTGACCAAATTAAGTGCAAGAATGAATATTGAGCAATGAATCCCTCTATTATGCATAGTCATAATGCACCAAAACACAAAAACCAAAACCCAAGTCATTGTACTGCTGGCATAAGGAATGACATAGAAGGCAATGGGATAAAGCTGAGAGTCCAGAAGTAAATCCATACATCTCTTGTCAACTGATTTTTTGACAGTTGCCAAGAGCATTCAGCGGGGGAAAGAATAGTCTCTTCAGCAAAGAACAGCGGGCAACAGAAGAGCCACACGCAAACTGAACGACGAAGTCGGAGTCTCACATCACATGTAAAAACCAACTCAAAATGGACCAAGGACATGAGTGTAAGAGCCAAAATTATAAAACAGAAGAAACAGAGGGTTAAATATGATATTGGATATCACAATGGTTTCCGAGATGTAACACCAAAGGGGCAAGCAACAACAGAGAAAAATAAGTTAAACTGGACTTAAACCAAAATGTAAAAACTTTTAACATCAAAGGACCTTATCAGGAAGTAAAAAGAGCCCATAGAATGAAATTCCACAGCTTGATTTCACCATCCTATAAACTTTCATCTCTGGACTTTTTTCCTTTTTTTAAAATGTTTTTCTGTTTTGATAGTGTCCTATATATTAGATTATAAACAAATATAAAGAATATATGAAGAGCTCTATTAAAAAGAGTCAAACAATCCAACTTAACAATCAGGTAAAATAATAGGCATTTTCAAAGAAGATTTACACATGGCCAATAAGTGCATGAGAATTTACATTTTTAGAGAAATGCAACTCAAAACCACAAGACACCACTTCATACCCACCAGGAGGGCCATAATTAACAAGTGAAAAATAAGTGTCGATGAAGATATAGAGAAATTGGAAATTGGGAGCTATAAGAGCAGAAGTTAGTGACGTGGTTTAGAGATTGGGCAGTGGTGGAGGGAATAGAGGAGAGCCCTGCCTATGTGGGAAGCCAGGGGAGTTTGTTCACAGGTGGGACAGTTCTGCTCTGAGAAAGGCTGAAATCATCACTGAGTAGAAGAGACTGCAATATCCACACTATTGTTTTTTTGAATGGATCGTAGGAGTCCAGGCACTTATTTTCCGCCTTAGTGTAGATTAACAATGGTGTTGGAATGTGTTACAAATGGAGACTCCTGGGCCTCACTCTACTTTTGTGTTCCAGTCCATCTGGGATGGGACCTGGAAACCCAGTTTGTGTAAGTACTTGGGTGAGTCTCATGCGGGTGTTTCAAGGGCCAGTTATCTTTAGAGGAACACAATTCTAGAGCACAATGCACAGTGTCCAACAGAATATTGCTTTTAATCACTTCTGTCTCTTATGAAAGGTCATAGTATGTGCAATACAAAAAATATCAGGTGGATTTCTCAAACCTGTGAGCAACACCATCCCTAGAACCCTTTATTGGTACTCGGAGCCACACTCTTGTCTCAATATTTCAATATCACTTAAAGGGAGAAGTCAATTTCACTTCCATTTCAAATTCCCCTTAGGAAACTTTTTCTGGGAAGAGAAGTTCTCTGACTACTAAGCCTCGACTTGTTTTCCAAAGCTTGCTCCGAGCCCCGCCTGCCCGTGGGGCTGAGTCCCCTGGGGTCTTATTTAACCTGTGTGCCTTTCCAGGGCAGCAGTGCTTCTTGGGATCTGAACTGTAATGACTTGCCAGAAACCCAGCTCCCTCCAGGTCAGTGATAATTAGTCTGTGACTGGCACTTGGTGTAGTGGGAACAGTGTCCTAATGAAGAACTGAGTGCTTCAGAAAAGGAAGAGCATGACTGTTTTAATTGGGTGTGGTTAGTTAACAAGGGCCTGCTCCTGCACTGTTTGGAGGGTCAGCCAAGTGGCTGCTTCTCCAGAATGCCAAGGGAGGTCTTTTCAGAGGGCACGGGGGCATCTGGAGTGAGAGGTGGTGAGCTAGGTGTGGGCTCCAGGCATTTTTCTGCTCCCTGAGCAAAGAAGCCCCGCCAGTGTGAGTCCAGCTCCTTCCCTCACCTGCCCCCCCCCTTTTTTTTTTTTTTTTGCCACTAATAGGCATACAGATTAGCCAAGTCAGCATTTCCTTGTATCTTTATCCTGTTTCTTGCCTCACTGCAAGGGGAGAAGGGTCCTCCAACATTGTATCAATATGCCCAGGACAAGTCAGGGATGGTCTCATGGGACTCTGCGTGAGTCAGAACGATGTCCACAGTATCTGCTAAGCTTACGCGGAATGTACCACCTACACTGATAATCATTCTGTGCAGTCCTGGTCCACAAGAGGCTCTTCCCAGTATCAGAATGCCTGCCAGCTGTGCTTCCAAAAGAATTTAAGTATTTCATCCCATATTTTTCCCTTTCTTTTCTATCATTTGTTACCTTTCGACCACAGGCAAATGCTGGTACTGAAGGGAATCTACATCTGGAGACAGCACTCTGACATAAGAAGGACACTAATAAACAAGAGCTCTCACATATTTTACCCAAATGTTTTCCAAGAATACTCTTTCTGAAAATTATGATTTCACCTTTTGATTTTCTTTGAACTACACATTAGAAATATTCCTGTAGAATCCTTAGTGCAACATGCTATAGCATAAATCTCCTGGGACAAACTTCCCACCCCATCCGGCCTCATCCCCCTAGTTAATGGGAACAGTATAACATTTGCCTAAGGCTATACACACCAGGTAACATGAAATATCTCTGCCCATTTCTATACCACATGCCAGTAGCAGAGCTGTTCAAATGTGGTCTGTGAACCAGCACTTACTATTTGGAACTTTGTTAGCAATAAGTGATCACTTTGGTGTGTAGCTCTGTGGACCTTTCTGATGTTATGCTTTTCTAATTCTCAAACTTTACTGCGTTTGAGAATCACCTGCTTTATAGGCTGAATTTTGCACCCTGCCCCAAATGTATATATCAATGTCCTAACTCCTATGCATCTTAGAATGTGACTGAAAGTATTTGAAAACAGGGACTGTAAAGAGGTGGTTCAGTGAAATTGAGGCTATTAGATGAGATTGATCCAGTCTGACTGGTGTTAGTTAAGAAAGTAATTAGAAATCACAAAGTGACTGTGAAAGCCAGAGGCCTACGTGGCCTCTTACAGAGACTCATCTCCCGCAGCTGCAAGGCAGAGAAGCAAAGGCCAGGGCAGAGAATCACGCTGAGCTCCAACCAAGCAGGTCTGCAAGGCCAAGGCTGAGAAAGAACGGGACCCTGACACCTGGGATGGGGACACTGATGTGACGCCTCAAAGCCGCGAATCTCTGGGATTCCCTGAGCCCTTTGAGCTTGCAGAAGCGTCCCTCTAATCAGGGACTACGTCCCCTCCTTGCTTGCAGATATTGCAAGGTCCTCTCCTTACTGCCACTTGTGTACCCATCAAGGTCTGCCCCATCTCCCTTCCCTGTAGGCCACAAAGCTGCAAGTAGGGTTAAGTTACAGTGTCCCTCACTGGAGACGTGTGGAGCCTGGAAGGCAGGAACAGCACACGACCCCAAAGATCTGCAGCATCTAGATGGCACGTTCCATGAGAAGCTGGGAGAGAACATGGGGTTAGTCAAAAGAACTTCTAGAATTTAAGGCCAAGCAAGGGGGTGTTTATGCACTTGAGCACACTCTACCAGGAGTAGAAAAGATATGAATACTATAAAAATGTAGCCAGGTACAGTGGCACACACCTGTAATCCCAGTACTTGGGAGGCTGAGGCAGGAGGCTCTGGTGTTCAAAACTAGCCTCAGCAAAAGTAAGTCACTAAGTAACTCAGTGAGACCCTGTCTCTAAATAAAATACAAAATAGGGCCGGGGATGGGGTGGAGTGCCTCTGAGTTCAATCCCCAGTACTCCCCACCAAAAAATATCAAGTACTTGGTTTCTCTTCTTTTAAAAAATGTTTTGGAAGTTCTTCTTTAGCATGATTTCAATGGTTAGGATAAAATACTAGTTTTATCTACAAAGATTAGAAAAGCTCATCCTGAACCAAAAGGCAGTGTAACCTCTTTGTCCTAAAAGGTAGCTTGAGGTTGTTCAGTGAAACAAGCCTATTGTTTAATATTTTCCATGTTTTAAAGTTTTGGAAAGTTGAGACAATTCTAAGTACTAGTCATTTGATTTTTAAATGCTTCAAAGTTCAGAGAGGGAGCAAAACCAGCCTGCAATTCTGCAAGCAAAACCCAAAAAAAAGAAGAAAAAAACTTTTGGATCCTAAGAAAGACATGTCCAGTAAGAAAATACAATGGTTCCCTTGTACTAAAACCTGCTGCACAGAAAGTACATTCAGGGGTCACTTCTCACACTCTCCTGCTCTGATCCACTTTCAAAGGAGACAGAAAACGGAGGGGTTACAGAAATAACATAGCATAACTTGCTGGAAACCCTCACCCACCCGATAACAGCTTATACATTCCTGACTTTGGGCAATAAAGATACTAGGCTTTCTTTTGTATTTGCTGCAGTTTTCCCCAATCTGTTTTCCCTATCTGTGTTTAGTTATAAGTTTTGTAATTGTTGATGTGTGTGTGTGTGTGTGTGTGTGTGTGTGTGTGTGTGTTCCTGGCAATTGAAATTAGGGCATTGCTTGTGCTACGCACATGCTCTACCACTGAACAACATCCCCAATCCTTTAAAATTAACTTTTAAATTTTTGTAATATTTCTCTAGCAATGGATATATTCCTTTGAGATATCTTTGATCCATATTCACTATATTTCCCTGTGTGGTTTATTCAAACTCACTATGAATATATTATCACTATTATTATATTATTATCATTACCATTATTCATCTTAATTTTGGCAGAAACAAATGTAGTGGTTCATGTTACTAACTATCAATAAATTTCATATTTTAAAATATTTTTATTATGAAAGGGATATTTACAAACACTGAAACCATACAAAGTTTATGAAAATATTTATGAAAACTAATATCTCTCTGCTACTCTTTCATTCCCTATCTTAAGGCAAATACTATGAATCCTAAAGAATGTATTTCATACATCTCTATGAGACACAAATACATATAAATATATTCATGCATATGTGCATATACATATACAACTTTTTTAAATGTAAGTATTATATATGCTTAAGTCTGGCAAAAAAAAAATGACCCAAGAATCACAACAATAGAAGACACAGAGACAAACCCACATAAATATAGTTATCTCATACTAGACAATGGTGCCAAAAACATTTACTAAAGATAGCCTATTTGATAAATGGTGCTAGGAAAATTGGAAATCCACATGTAACAAAATGAAATTAAACCCCTATCTCTCACCCTGCAAGAAACATTCTGTGTATCAAAGACTCAGGCACTAGACCAGAGACCCTATGCCTAATGGAAGAAAAAGTAATCCCAAATCTTCATCATGTTGGCTTAGGATCTGACTTCCTTAACAAAACTCCTAAAGCACAAGAAGTAAAATTGAGAATTAATAAATGGGATGGATTCAAACTAAAAAGCTTCTTCTCGGCAAAGGAAACAATAACGTGAAGAAAAAACTTGCAGAATGGGAAAAAAAAATCTTTACCACATGAACCTCAGATAAAGCATTAGTCTCCAGGATATATAAAGAACCCAAAAAACTTAACATCAAAAAACCAAATAACCCAATCAACAAATGGGCTAAGGAACTGAACAGACACTTCACAAAAGAAGAAATACACTCAATCAGCAAACATATGAAAAAATGTTCAACATCTTTAGCAATAAGAGAAATGCAAATCAAAACTAGAACCAACCTAGTGCCCTTCGACAGATGAATGAATTTAAAAAAGTGATTATATATAATCACTTATAATATATAACCAAGCAACTAAAAATTTAAATTATATATATATATATATATATATATGCCTTAAAGAAGAATGAAATTATGGCATTTGCCAGTAAATGAATGGAGCTGGAGAATATCAGGCTAAGTGAAACATAAGCTGAATATTTTCTCTGATATGTGGATGCTAATTCATAGTAAGGGACTAGAGCTCTAGAGAAGAATAGAGTTACTTTTGATTAGGTAGAAGGGAGTGAAAGGAGGGGAGGGGGTATGGGGGTAGGAAGGAGAGAAGAATGAATCAGGTATCATTACCCCATGTACAAATATAACTATACGACCAGTGGGATTCTACACCGTGTATAACCAGAAGAATGAGAAATTATACTCCATTATATATGATGTATCAGAGTGCACTCTACTGTCATGTATAACTAATTAAAGCAATTTTTTAAAACTTAAAACTTAATAAATAAATAAAAATGAAAATAAAGTTTTTTGTGTGTGTGCATAGTGCTGAAGATCAAATCCAGGACCACAGGCATGCCAGGCAAATACTTAACCACTGAGCCCCACATACCCAACCCCAACAACTGCAAGATCTAACCAGCTGTTTTCCCTTCTAATTCAATTCTTAACCTCACTAAGATCAGCAATGACCCCCCAACTGCCAAATCAAATGCCACTGTCCACTCTTCATCCCATCCCATCTTCATCTCCTCTGTGATACTTTACAGCTTCCCCTTCTTCTGCTAACTCCTTTACCTTTCTCACACATCACCTCTTCTCATCCTCATTATTCCTCACTTTCTCTTTCTTCTTCTTCCTCCACACATCACTGTAAAATCTCATTGACATATCTGATCATTACCCATGGCCTCACCATTATACAAAGGTGAGAAGGCTCCAACTTCGTATTCCCATGCTGATCTCTTTGTTACTAATGACCAACTGGTTAACTACACTGGACATCTCAGAAGAGGTCAATTTTGCTCCACTCTGTCATCCCCTAAGTCAACTAGTCCATGCTACTACGACAGACAGAAAACTTCAGGTATCTTTATCAATTGACCTTTCCAACCCTTTGTACAAAGAAATACTGACTTGACTACTAACATTCATCCTCTCCTATTACATTCCACAACCAGAGCCCTAGTTCAAGACTATCTCACTTATTATCTGAATCATTGCAGATTATCTTGTTTTCAGTCTCTTTCACTTCCAAACCATCCTCTATGGTTCTGTAAAAATGAATTTTCTAAAAGAGTAAAAGTCCTCATCTTATCCCTCTCTTAAGTCAGTGAGTCTCCTGCCTAGGGGACCTATGTGAACTCCTGTAGATAACACCATCTGGTTTCAATTAGCTCTTGACTAACCTCCCATCACTCCTCTTAATGCAAAATGTCTTCCAACAACCTGCACTCATTCCTCAATCAAGGCATCATGTTCTCCTCCAACTGCCTTTGTCTTGTCCTTTTCCTCCCCAACTCCAGAATAATAGGAATAGCTAACATTTATTGAGTACAAGCTATGTGACTGGCATTTGATACTCTTAAATGTCATAAAAGCTCTGTAAGGTAAACACTGTCACTGTACCCATTTTACAAATAAGGAAACTTGTTCTCAAAGATATTCTCCCATTTTGCTCACCCTGCAATGCTCTTCTTATCCCTGAAGGTGAAGCTCAAATTTTACTCCCTTCCCTAAGCCTTCCAGTTAGAATTCAAACAGTATTAGATGCTCAAGTAATGTTTGTTAAATTGAATAAAGACCAAGGCACTATGAGGCAACTTGCCATTCGTTTTTGCAAGGAATTAGTAGTGAAATATCCATTGATGTTTCAGGCTATGTGGAGTTTTTGTCCACACACATGGTTTAACTCCTTCTCATGCAGGCTCATCATTTTAGTCCATGGTACTATTCTGGAACAACTAGTTGTATCATTTACATAACTACCTCAACAACCAGAAACAATAGAATGCCTTTTATGTCTATCACCTTCTTAGAAGAAGATCAGAAATATCATATTTTACACTTTCCCCATCTTAAGCATAAAGATAAACTCCATGGAGAAACTCCTTTCCATTGCCTTAAATGTTCCCTATGAAGATGAAAAACATGGCTGAACTGACATACATTT
The DNA here is from genome assembly GCF_902686455.1 of Sciurus vulgaris. Lineage (NCBI taxonomy): Eukaryota > Metazoa > Chordata > Mammalia > Rodentia > Sciuridae > Sciurus > Sciurus vulgaris. Next base: position 68,209,895 of record NC_136476.1, read on the forward strand.
CCAGCATTTCGGGAGAAGGAGGCTGGCTCTACCTTTTACCATCTGTTTTAGTCAGCTTTTTCCCCTCTGTGACCAAAAGACCCAAGGAGAACAATTGGAGAAAGAAAAGTCTATTTCGTTCACAGTTTCAGAGGACTCAGTCCATAGATGGCCCCATTGCTCTGGGTCCAAGGTGAGCAGGGCATCCTGGTAGAAGGGTGTGGCAAAGAAAAACACTTCAGGACATGGCAACAGGAAGCAGAGAGAGCTCTGCTCGTCTAGGCCAAAAGATAAACCACAAAGGCATGCCCTGAGTGACCTGTCTCTTCTAGACACACCCTACCTGCCTATAGTTACCACCTGATTAATCCACATCAGTGGATTAATGCATTAATTAAGACTTTTAGAACCCAATCATTTCACTTCTAAACTTTCTTGCATTATCTCACACATGAGCTTTTGGGGGACACTCAGAGCTACATTCTGAGTCTGAAACTCCAAAGTATGACATAAGGAAAGAGCCGTGAAGGGAATCCTAAGGAGGAAGCCTGGGCCAGCTAGGAGTACACACTAAATAGAAAGAACTATGCAAGAAGCCAATGCCCCATCAGGAGTCAGGGATGCTTTTATTCTAACTCTAGGAGTACCAGTCATGATACTTACCATATGAATGGTATCTTAGTATTCGCACAAAGCTGCAACCCTACAGGGAGCCTAGAAACAACATTTCCATGTTTCTACAAATAAAGTGTGACTCCTGCAAGTGACAGAAATGTCAACTTTTCCTCCTGTGCTTAGGTCTGCTGAACACTGACAGGGCCAGCATTGTAAGGCTTTAGGAGTGCAAGTCTCCAGAGCTGGTGGAAGCTGTCAACTGGGCCCAAGGGACTGGAATAATCTCATACCAACCACATATTATTGCCATGAAACTACTGTTAAATTCATTGCTAAGTACTTCACAATGGTAGGAGGGCCAACTAGGCCAAAGTTAACTTATTACTCTGTGTAGTCTATTCCATATCCCAAGAGAAATGAAGCAGGGCGACATTAGGTGTCCCCCAAAAGCTCATGTATGAGACAATGCAAGAAAGTTGAGAGACAAAATAATTGGGTTATAAGAGGTTTAACCTAATCAGTGCATTTATCCCCTGATAGGGATTAACTTGGTGGTAATGTAGGTAGGTAGGGTACGGCTGGAGATCCCTGGGAGGCACGCCTTTGGGGTTTACATTTTGTCGTGGTGAGGAGTGCTTAATCCATCCCCCTCGTTTTCTCTCTGTCTCCTTATTGGTGCTTCCCCAGCTGCTTTCCTCCACCACACTCTTCACCATGAAGTCCTCCTCACTTCAGGCCCTGAAGAATGGAGTCAGTCATGTATGAACTAAGACCTTGGAAACCGTGAACCCCCAAATAAACTTTTTCTCCTCTAAAATTTTTCTTGTCAAGTCTTCTGGTCATAGCAGCAAAAGAATAAAAAGAAAAAAAAAAAAAACTGACTAAAACACAGGACTTATTCTTTCTACATCATGTTTCAAATTCAGAAACACAGATAAGTCAGAGCACGCACCGTTTACAGATAGGAAACTTTCAAGCAGAATGTGTACGGTCACCAAAATAATCCTCAGAACAATCTCTCAGGAACTCCCACAAGTGGAATGTATATTGGTGAAGCTCAGTATAACTGGGGGATTAATTCTGGAATCAGGCACCGATAGGTTCCTGCATGGAAAGCAACAGATACTAACCAAGGCAAAAGCAAAAGTGATGTTGGTTGTGGTGGTAGCAGAGGGGGATGGGGAGAAAAAGGATACCTAGGAGAGAAAAGCAGAATGAAAGAAAGCCTGGCCAGTCAGACTCAGAAAAGATAAAAACATAAACACACCAGGGGAATCTCATTCCAAAAACGTCTTTAAGAAACCAGAAGGATGGATGAGTTCCAATGATTCTCAGCAAATTTTTTTTTAACTCAATACAGTTTTAGATTTCAGGAAAAGAAACACTGAATTGGCCTCATCAGGAGTAGTCATATGCCTAATCTTAAGTATAGAAAACTTTACACAGTGATAAGCAGTTCTACAAAACTATATAGATTAGAGAAAGAGACAAATCTCCCCCAAAGATTACCATAAGAAGGCGGAATGGATATAAGGCAGCCAAAAATTAGTTAAAGTTATTGCAACTAATTATACATGTGCATTTAGCAAATCACTATGCACTTAGACTTTCTGCTAAAACATGACAAGTCAGGATCTTTGTCTTCATTCACTGACGTATTTCCTCAAATGAAACCTGACACATGGAGAAGGCTTCATAAACATTCGTTGAAAGAATGAATCTCTCTAAGACTCAGCTCCCACATTAGAAACTGAGATGCCTTGTGGACATTTGTATAATATCTAGTATAGTACTGCAATAATAGATGCTCCAAACGTCTGATTCTTACTATTTTTTTAAATAGGGAAATGTTGCTAGAATAATTCACTATAAAGAAAGTAGGAAAATTCCATTGTTAATATATCCAGGTTATTCCACGAAATTCCAACACTAAAGTTCTTAAGAATTCAATGAAGTCTGTTACTGAATTCTGAGACAAAATAAATAATTTGACCACTGACTCAGTAATATGAACAGTAATGGAAAAGTTAAGTTTAAAAGGCTAGCATGTCCTCAGGGAGTCTGGGAGCTGAAGAGTGGCACCAATATATCATTCCCTCCAGACCTAAAATCTAATAACCTGATTATGTCCAGGTCTTCAATAACCCTCCATCATTCTTTAATTCTTTCTTTCCTATCCTTATCCAGTAGCAGATATCCAAACAGTGTCTATCAGTCTCTGCAAGCCCATATTACAATCCAAACCTGCTTCTCTTGCCCTCAGGGGATGATCTTTCTGTTTCTCTGAGAGAGAGAGAGAGACAGAGAGAGAGGAGAGAGAGGAAAGGGAGAGGCTATCAACCTAGATGAAGAGAAGGAAACTGAGCAAATAAATCAACAACATTTGCCCATGTGTCCCTCCTTTCTTTCTATTTCACTTGGGAAAGAAGTTTTCCTCCTCTTTTCTAAAGACTGGTTTTTCCAGCCAGACTCCAAATCAGATATGCCCCTGCACCCCTGGGGCATTACCTCAGCATCATCTCTTCTTCCTCCAGTCTTCATTCCCCATCCTAGGCCCACCTTTACACAAACCACTCATCTTTCCCTTTGCTTAAACTAACTGCCTGACCTTTACTCCCTCAATTACTCTGCCCTTAAGTCTTTCCTTTCCTTAACAAACTAGGTCCTCTATGCTCACTGACACCTCTTCCCACTCACTCTCCAGCCCACTGAAGCTGTCTGCTGCCAATTTTTTTTTTTTTTTTTTTTTTTTTTTTTTTTTTTTGTGGTGCTGGGGTTCAAACTCAGGGTCTGGTACTTGCAAGGCAAGCACTCTACCAACTGAGCTATCTCCCCAGCCCCTGTCTGCTGCCTATTGAGACAAAAGTCTGCAATGACCTGCCAGGTGCTACATTCAGATCTGCTACCTCCTTGGTTCTCACCAATCTGCTCTTAAGTATTCTGCTGTCAAACGCAATTGTTTTCTCCAGTCTGTTCTCTCAGCAAACATATTGAGCCCCTATTGGTTAGTGTTCTGGATATCAAAAACAGAAGAGTAAACTCTGAACATGACACAGTGTACTGAGTTGAATTCTGGAATAGTGAAAGGACATTAGTGGCAAAACGGGTGAAATCTGGATAAAGTCGTTAGTTTAGTTAGTAGTATCATACCCATGTAATGTGGTAGTTTGGCAAATGTCCCAGAGTTATGTAAAAGTATAACCATTAAGCAAAGGTGGGCAAAAGATAAATGGGAATTCTCTTGAATGTTTGCAATTTTTCCATAAGCCTAGAATTATTCCACAGTGAAAAGTTTTTCCAAATATTAATACAATAGGTTTCCTACCATCAACAATCTCACAAGGATCCACCATCTAGGGACAAATGAGGTAGGTGGTGGAATAATCTATGAGCCACAGAATCTTCCATCATGAGCAATGCAGAAGCAAGTCTGTTTCTTCTCAGAACTTTTCCCCATCGTGCATAGTACAGTTTTAGACTCACCTGTGTACTCTGGTAAGCATTTCATGAGAACGGGATGGAAGTCTATCCAAGGGTAATTTTCTACACATTCCTAGATAATGAATTTTGAGGCTTAGGGAGGTCTCGGAATGATTGAAGCAAACTCTAGCTTAATCATTTCACTTTCTAAGAAGTTGAATTTCAATATATTACTTGCGTACTTTGTTCTTCTCAAGGCAAATAGTTCAATGTTTGAGAGGGTTGTTGGCCAAAATGAGGTGATTATTTTTAGCTTTCTCATTGTCTGGCTGCCAGGGTTCCTGGAAATGGCAGTTTTAATGAGGTTTCTTTTTTTTTTTTCTGGAAAAGATTTTGATGTGGATGAAAATTTATTCTCTTTCAAGTGTAGGCAGGGCACCAATTAACCCACACAGAGTGCCCTTGCTGTCCTCCCAGTCTGGAGTTTACTACACTTATCATGCAATCTATAAATCCTTTATCTCAACTCTCCTTAAGCTTCCCTCTTGCAGACTTGAAGCAATTTCTTAAGCAGCTTTCTTCTCTCTCTCTCTCTCTCTCTCTCTCTCTCTCTCTCTCTCAAAAGAGGGGAAAGATGAATTAGGAGAGCTGCTACTTTGCCAGCTGATCGAGCTAGGGATCATGTTGGTTTTGGATACACCTACACAGGCCCCACAACAGGACAGGTATATAAACGAACAGAGATTAATAATAAAGTGTGTGTCAGGACTTGCAATTTTCTGATAGAAATTAGCACATATACTGCTAAAGAACAAAGCAGAAAGAAGTCAAAGCTTGAACTTTTTCCCTAGTGTTTTTTTTTTAAATGAGGGCTACATCAAAGAATTGTATTCATACAAAACGGTGCTGTGGTTAAATGGGAAATATATAATGCTGTAACTCTAAGAACTTCTTGATCTAGTGACTGGGGAAAGAATAAAGAAAACTTTAATAAAGTGATCTAAATGTAAAGTTGTAGGTATTGAGACAAACTGGGCAGGGCCCTAAGTTGCCAGCATTCTCTCCTTCGCTGCTTCACATGCCAACTCAGACTCTCTCTTTCTTTTCAAAAGAAATTCATCTAATGAGTTTCATTAAAAAGTCTTCTCCTTCATCAACACCTATCTCTAAGGAAGGAGGGTAAGCAGGGTCTGTACCTGAGCAGTCACTTCTCTCTCTACGACTCTTATGGCTAATAGAAAGATGGAGAAAATGGATACCTGGGGAGAAGTCATGTTGTCCGCCTTGGAGGAAGAATGAAGAACTTTAATGCCGTGGATAGAAATTTCTGTCCTTCAGACTTCTCACCTGGTCTCTAGTTGATAGATTTTAAATACATATAGGACAGTGACACTTAGATAGCCAATAGGCACTTGAAATTCAGCATACTTGGGGAAAACCCTGCTGATTGTCTTCCAGAATCTATTCTCCCCTTACTCTTCTAAGAATGAAACACCAAGATTTTAACTGGCACACAGTCACCTGCTATAGTCTAGATCTTGAATGTCCCTCAAAGGCCATATGTTAAAGAGTTGGTCTCCAGCATGGCACTACCATGGCACTACCGTGGTGGGACCTTTAAGAGGTGGGGCCTAGTGGGAGGTCTTTAAGCCATTGGGAGCATGCCCCAAAAGGGAACTGTAGGACTCCAGTTTCTTCTTCCTCTTTTTTCTTTTTTTTATTTGTTCTTTTTAGTTTTACATGATAGTAGAATGTATTTTGACATATTATACATATATGGAGTATTCTTTTTTCCTTTGCTCCCTCATGATGAGGTAAGCAGTTTTGCTCTGCCATGTGCTCCATTTAGGTATGGTCTTGTTATTAAAACGGGTTCATTCACACATATGAGCAGAGTGGACATAAGCAGAAATGAGTTCAGTTTCTGAATCGTACCTTTAAAGGGAAGATGAGTACATGGTATATATCGATGATGGCCAGGGCTAGAACCATAATCTTGGCCCTTGGCATGGAAACCACAAGTTTAGGATGACAGGAAAATAAGAGAGAAGGAGCCTAGGTCCCCAAAAGTTTTGAATTTCTTAGGCCACCTATCCTGACATTGAAAGAACCGAAAGATAAACTTCATCTTTTTAAAGGAACTATATTTCGGTATCTCTATCATAGCACTCTATCCTGGAACTCTAGTGGAAGATCTTTATCTCTCCAGTGTGTCTCTTTAAGTATATGACACAAAAGTCACTGAGCTTCCCATGCCCAAAGCAGGAAATCATCCCTGACTCCCTTCTCTTCTTTACTTCCAATATCAAAATGCCCATTTCTATCCATTTTTTCCTCTATTTTTAAATCTGTCCTTGCTGTCATCCCAACTAATAATGCATGTATCCTTCTTCTCTTGCTTAGACATCTTCATAGATAACCTTCATGCCTCCAATCTTGCCTACATCAATCCAACCTTCCAAGGTGCAAATAGGTTCACACCTCCCTCTGCTTGAAAATCTCAATGGTTCCCCATTCTCTAAAGAGGTAAACCCAAGCTCTTTAGCAAGCTGCTCAAAGCTCTTTATGATATGGCCCCTATTCACCCAGATGATCTCTTATTATGGCCCTAACATACTACACTGTTTTGTATTTTTATCCTTTTGCATATAATACTGTTTCCTCTACATGGGATTTCTCTGTATTCCTTTATATTCTTGGTTTGAAGAGTTCATGGGCTATTTTTTCTTTAAAAGTTACCTCAGATACCATCTTCTCTCTGAAATTTTTCCTAGAGTAAAGCACTCTCTCCAATGTGCTACCCTTCATTTTGTATATTATTATACTTATCACATTAGACAATAAATTTCTCCTTTATCATTTGACTTTCTTCATTAGGCAAATTCATTGAAAACAGAAAAGAGTCATTTCTGACTCTTAAGCTGTGAGACTCAGCGTGAAACGAATAGATGGATGAGTGGAGGGATGAATGGATGAATGTATTGGATAACTACAATAAATGAACATTTTGAAAATGGCAGGAGACCGCCAGTAGCAGCTACTTCAGGCTCCCTTGTAAGTAGCTTACTCTGAATCTTGGCTATCTAAAAGCAATTTGTAGCACCATCTCAAAGATGTTTTCAACTACTGTGTGAAATGAGAGCTCGGATTAGATTAGGAACATAACCATGATAATCTTTCAACATTCTGGAACTACTGCTTTGGTTATACCCTATGTCCTGATTACAGTAAAAGCCATAAGGACATATTTGCTTCCTGTAAGCACACACATAAAAGAAGATTTTTAAAAAAAAAAAAAGAGTAAAGCCAATGATACAGAAAATCTGAGGGCTATTCAACCCCTAAAAAGAAAGTAGGTAGGAGCAGGGCAGGTAGGATTTCAGGCTGTGTGCCTGGGGACCTGCAGGAAGACAAAAGGGGCCGATCAAAGCTCCTCTTGAACTTCACCATGACACGTCCCTGAAGAAAGCCTAAAAAACATTCTAGTTTGCCTGCTCTTTTCACAAATTCAGAATTCACAACTAAAGAGTTATCCAAGTTCATGCAGATATTCAATAGCTGAAAGAAGTCTCTATTGTACAAAAAAAAAACATTAAAACATACCCAATGAAGCCCACTCTGAACACCAAACTAGAGAAAAAAAATGTGTAAGGACTATACGAAATAGCATCGACTTCAAAACTCACAATAAGCAATACAGCCACCTACCAAAAGTCTGTGTGAGTGACTGGGGAAGGCTGGTGGTAACAGCATAATAACATTTGCCATTTGTTGATTCTAAAATCAGATGGGTTTAAGTATGACTACATGTTGGGTGGAGTGGATCATCCAGAGTTCTTTACTCAAAAAGCAAGAAGCTTCTTTGTTAAATACATCATTAAAAAAAGGAACATGTAGTCAGGCATGGTGGCACAGACCTATAATCCCAGGGACTAGGGAGGCTGAGGCAGGAGAACTGCCAGTTCAAAGTCAGCCTCAGCAAAATTGAGGCACTAAGCAACTCAGTGAGACCCTGTCTATAAATAAAATACAAAGAAGGAGTTGGGGATGTGGCTCAGTGGTCAAGTAACCCTGGGTTAAATCCCCAGCACCAAAAAAGACACAAAACACAAACAAACAAACCAGGAACACGTGGCATGCATGCTTAAGCCACACAGAGGATCAGCACTGGAGGGAAGGAGTCATTTTCAGTATAGTATGGGTTAGCCCCTCAGATTTTTCTCCAGCACAACCTCTTTCTCCTAAAGTCCTGTGCTAGAGCCCCATGGACAGTAAATGGTAAATGTAAGTCTAAAAACCTCCAAAGACACTGGGATATAAGACAGAGTTGCTCTTGAAAGAATTTAGACTGTGTGATGATGTGTGGTCCAAAGGGATGGAAAAAAGAACAAACAGTATTTTCTCTAAGCACTGAGTTAACTTTAGAAGTAAGGAATGAGGACTCTAGGGGGACATCACTCACTGGATCTGGAGATGTCAGTGACTTGAGAAATAAGCCAGATCAGCTTCCTCCCTCAGCAGAAAAGCATAGGTATGATCATAACTTGTGGTTAAATCAAACTACATTTGGGTCAAGGGGGTCTCCATATATGACTCTTTACACAGCAAACGGCAAACCAACAGTACATACACAAACGGAATACTTAACTTGAGAATTTGGTTTCTATAACAAATAGCTGAGTCTCAACCAATCACAGCAGTTGAGTTTTAGTCAATCAATCAAACAGCAGGAACTGTTCAATCCATTTTGAAATAAGGTAAATGCCAATCTGGAACAAATCCAGCTGTCTCTGTACCTCACTTGCTTTCTGTATGTCACGTCCCTTTTCTGTTCATAACTCTTGTTCAACCTCATGGCAGCCCTGGAATTCTTAGAATCTGCTCTGGAACAAAGGGCTGGAAACACCAAAGTGAGAAACAAAAGCCAATGAATATAGGGAAGATGGTGAAATAAAGGTACCCAGCACTATTCTTCTCCTCTGCAGAATAGAAACAAGCAACCAGCATGTAACTGCATGAGGTGCGTAGCTGTGGGTGAGCACTGGAAATAGATAGCAAAGAAATCAAAACCTGGTAAGGTCCATACACTAGGGAGAATAACAAAGCAAGGGAAGCAAAAGACACCAGCACCTGGCCCCCAGGACCTCGCTTAGGGAAAGGGGACTCTCCCCTCCAGGGGGGCAAAGAGAAAAAGTCACAACATGGTGCAGAAGGCTGCACCCTGCAAACGAACAGCTTAAATAAATGACCTGGTGTCTTCACAATAAACCAGCTTCAGAAAAGAAATATCACTGCATGTCTCAGTGAATTCTCAGAGTACTATAGCCAGGAGCCATCGTGAGAAGGGTCCCACTGACTAAGCCTGTACTGCTCTAGGGGCCAGAATATCCAGCATAATCACAGTTCAGGGACACCTTCTGCCTTGACTGGGTAGAGTAGCAATCATACAAGACACTCTGAGGGTGGTTTTATGCCATGGAGACATCAGGTACAATGGGGAGGAAAAAGGAGGCTACCCTCTGCAGTCAGCAGCTTCAGGGAGCCTGTCCTATGAGTGGGAGTGACACTAATTATGAGTGCTTTAGTGCAAGCACCAGTTCCAAAAGTGCCAGGATGGACAGTAGCAGTTCATCCAACTCCAGTGACCCCTACCCCAGCACAAAACTCGGTGGTTTGATTGCTCCCCTCCCACCCCCTACCCTTGGAGGCTGTGGCATTTTTCATATCTCCTGCACCCAGTGCACAAAAACCTCCAGAGAGAATATATAACTGACACAGCCACTATTGCCTTAACCCATTGGACAAGAAATGCCTGGCATGCCCTTCATTCTACCCCAACTAGTTTTGCATCCAGAGCCTGTGGAACACCTGGCAGTGGGCCAGGCAGTGAAGCAGAACTGGGGGGGGTGGGGCGGGGGGAAAGTCATTGAGTTTCTTGGTACATGATTTCCAACTGGGATTCATTATCTTTTCCAACTGGGATTCATTATCTTCTCCAAGATTTTTTTTTTTCTCTCTTTCTTGGTGAATCTCCAAAGGAATAAATATATTACAAGTTCTCCAGCTGATGCTCCTGGCAAGATGGCAGAATAGAGAAGATGAGTTTCCTGGCTGCTCCATGGTATGCAACCAAGTATGGAAATAGGCAGCTTCCCAGCAAGCCAGTGTCTATTGTTCTCTCTTTCACTCTTCCTGTAGTTTTTTACCTCTATTTTCCTTCCTCCTCCCTCATAATGATCACATCCTACATCGCTTCTATTCTCTACTTGCCCACCATTCAAAATTGTAAGCCCTTTTGCAAACTTGTATTTACTGTGGGCAAAAACTGATCATATCATTTTTGTTTATTGTGACAATTAACATTCTAGACATCATACCAGAAAATATTTGGTTTAATGCTGTATATTGTTTGCATTGGCTGTTATTATTTGTCTCTCCTTAAACAGTGAGGTATTGGAAACCTTCAGGGATACCATAAGGTCACAGGGTAGAAACTCTATTGCCTCAGATCCATAGGGTTAGAAGGATAGACACACAAACAACATGAAAAAGTAAAGGAATGAATCATCCCAAATAAACCAAGATACTTCGATAACAGAATTCATCAACACCACAGTGAAAGAAATGTCAGAGAAGAAACTTATAATATACATATTAAACTGATGTGTGAGGCAAAGGATGATGTAAGGAGTGAAATCAGAGAGAAAACACAAGAAGCTAAAGATCACTTCAATAAAGACATAGAGATTCTGAAAAAAAAAATCAAGCAGAAATTCTTGAAATGAAGAAATCAATAAATCAAATTAAAAATTTAATCACCAAAAGACTAGATCACTTGGAAGGCAAAGTTTCAGACCAAGAAGATAAAATATATAATCTTGAAAATAACATTTAGCGCCCATGAGCAGAACTTCCAAGAAATATGGGATAACAGGAAAAGACCAAATATAAGGTTTATCAGGATAGATGAAGACTCAGAGACACAAACCAAAGGAATGCACAATCTTTTCAATGAAATAAAGTCTAATAATTTTCCAAATCTTAAGAATGAAATCGAAAATTAAATACAGGAGGCTTACAGGACTCCAAATATACAAAATTACAACAGACACACACCAAGGCACATTATTATGAAAATGCCTAACATACAGAATAAGGATAATATTTTAAGGGCTGCCAGAGAAAATGACAGGTCACATTTAGAGGGAAACCAGCCCAGATCAGAGCTGATCTCTCAACCCACATTCTTTTTTTTTTTTTCTTTTTTTTTTTTTTTATTGTAAATAAATGGGATACATGTTGTTTCTCTGTTTGTACATGGCGTAAAGGCATACCATTTGTGTAATCATAAATTTACATAGAGCAATGTTGTTTGATTCATTCTGTTATTTTTTCCCTTCCCCCCACCCCTCCCACCCCTCTTTACCCTCTATACAGTAGTTCCTTCCTCCATACTTACCCCCCTCCCTAACCCTAACTCTAACCCTTCCCTCCCCCCCATTATGTGTCATCCTCCACTTATTAGCGATATCATTCGTCCTTTGGCTTTTTGAGATTGGCTTATCTCACTTAGCATGATATTCTCCAATTTCATCCATTTGCCTGCAAATGTCATAATTTTATCATTCTTTATGGCTGAGTAATATTCCATAGTATATATATACCACAGTTTCTTTATCCACTCATCAATTGAAGGGCATCTAGGTTGGTTCCACAGTCTGGCTATTGTGAATTGAGCAGCTATGAACATTGATGTGGCTGTATTTCTGTAGTATGCAGATTTTAAGTCCTTTGGGTATAGGCCAAGGAGTGGGATACCTGGGTCAAATGGTGGTTCCATTCCAAGTTTTCTAAGGAATCTCCACACTGCTTTCCATAGTGGCTGCACTAATTTGCAGCCCCATCAGCAGTGTATGAGTGTACCTTTCTCCCCACATCCTCGCCAACACCTGTTGTTGCTCGTATTCTTGATAATCGCCATTCTAATTGGGGTGAGATGGAATCTTAGGGTGGTTTTGATTTGCATTTCTCTTATTACTAGAGATGTTGAACATTTTTCCATATGTTTGTTGATTGTTTGTAGATCTTCTTCTGTGAAGTGTCTATTCATTTCCTTAGCCCATTTGTTGACTGGACTGTTTGAATTCTTGGAGTAGAGTTTTTTGAGTTCTTTATAGATTCTGGAGATTAGTGCTCTATCTGAAGTATGAGTGGCAAAGATATTCTCCCACTCTGTAGGCTTTTTCTTCGCATTGCTGATAGTTTCCTTTGCTGAGAGAAAGCTTTTTAGTTTGAATCTATCCCAGTGGTTGATTCTAGCTTTTATTTCTTGTGCTATGGGAGTCCTGTTAAGGAAGTCTGGTCCTAGACCAACAAGGTGAAGATTTGGACCTACTTTTTCTTCTATAATCTGCAGGGTCTCTGGTCTGATTCCGAGGTCCTTAATCCATTTTGAGTTTAGTTTCGTGCATGGTGAGAGATATGGGTTTAGTTTCATTCTGTTGCATATGGATTTCCAATTCTCCCAGCACCATTTGCTGAAGAGGCTATCTTTTCTCCATTGCATATTTTTGGCCCCTTTGTCTAGTATGAGAAAATTGTATTTATTTGGGTTTGTGTCCGTGTCCTCTATTCTGTACCATTGATCTACCTTTCTATTTTGGTACCAATACCATGCCGTTTTTGTTACTATTGCTTTGTAGTAGAGTTGAAGATGTGGTATTGCAATACCCCCTGTTTCACTCTTCCTGCTAAGGATTGCTTTAGCTATTCTGGGTTTCTTATTCTTCCAGATGAATTTCATAATTGCTTGCTCTATTTCTGTAAGGTACGTCGTTGGGATTTTAATTGGAATTGCATTGAATTTGTATAGCACTTTAGGTAGTATGGCCATTTTGACAATATTAATTCTTCCTATCCAAGAACATGGAAGATCTTTCCATCTTCTAAGGTGTTCTTTAATTTCTTTCTTTAGTGTTGTATAGTTCTCATTGTAGAGGTCTTTCACCTCTTTTGTGAGATTGATTCCCAAGTATTTTATTTTTTTCGAGGCTATGTGAATGGGGTAGTTTTCCTAATTTCTCTTTCTGAAGATTCATCACTTATGTATAAAAATGCGTTGGATTTATGGGCATTGATCTTGTAACCTGCTACTTTACTGAATTCACTTATGAGTTCTAAGAGTTTTCTGGTGGAATTTCCAGGTTCCTCTAAATATATAATCATGTCATCAGCGAACAGGGATAGTTTGAGTTCTTCTTTCCCAATTCGTATCCCTTTAATTTCTTTGGTTTGTCTAATTGCTCTGGCCAGAGTCTCAAGAACGATGTTGAATAGAAGTGGTGAAAGAGGGCATCCCTGCCTTGTTCCAGTTTTTAGGGGGAATGCTTTCAGTTTTTCACCATTTAGAATGATATTAGCCATGGGCTTAGCATAAATGGCCTTTACAATGTTAAGGAATGTTCCCACTATCCCTATTTTTTCTAGTGTTTTGAGCATGAAGGGGTGCTGTATTTTATCAAATGCTTTTTCTGCATCTATTGAAATAATCATGTGATTCTTGACTTTAAGTCTATTAATATGGTGAATTACGTTTATTGATTTCCTGATGTTGAACCAACCTTGCATCCCTGGGATGAAACCCACTTGATCATGGTGCACTATCTTTTTAATATGTTTTTGTATGCGATTTGCTAAAATTTTGTTGAGAATTTTTGCGTCGATGTTCATTAAGGATATTGGTCTGAAATTTTCTTTCCTTGATGAGTCTCTGTCTGGTTTAGGTATCAGTGTGATATTGGCTTCATAGAATGAGTTTGGGAGGGTTCCCTCCTCTTCTATTTTATGGAATACTTTGAGAAGTATTGGAATGAGCTCTTCCTTAAAGGTTTTGTAGAACTCGGCTGAGAACCTATCTGGTCCCGGACTTTTCTTTGTCGGTAGGCTTTTGATGACTTCTTCTATTTCAGTACTTGAAATTGGTCTATTTAAATTGTTTATGTCCTCCTCATTCAGTTTAGGCAATTCATATGTCTCTAGAAACCTGTTGATGTCTTCGAAATTTTCTATTTTGTTGGAGTATAGATTTTCAAAATAGCTTCTAATTATGTTTTGTATTTCCATCCTGTCTGTTGTGATATTTCCTTGTTCATTCCGAATTTTAGTGATTTGGGTTTTCTCTCGTCTTCTCTTTGTTAGTGTGGCTAAAGGTTTATCAATTTTGTTTATTTTTTCGAAGAACCAACTATTTATTTTGTCAATTTTTTGTATTGTTTCTTTTGTTTCAATTTCGTTGATTTCAGCTCTGAGTTTAACTATTTCCTGTCTTCTACTACTTTTGGTGCTGTTCTGTTTTTCTTTTTCTAGGCTTTGAGCTGTAGTGTTAGGTTGTTTATTTGTTGAGTTTTACTTCTTTTATTAAATGCGCTCCATGAAATAAATTTCCCTCTAAGTACTGCTTTCATAGTGTCCCAGAGATTTTGATATGATGTTTCTTTGTTCTCATTTACCTCTAAGAATTTTTTAATTTCCTTCCTAATATCTTCTGTTATCCATTCATCATATAATAGCATATTGTTTAATCTCCAGATGTTGGAATAGTTTCTGTGTTTTCCTCTTTCATTTATTTCTAACTTCAATCCATTATGATCTGATAGAACACATGCTAGTGTCTCTATCTTCTTGTATTTGCTAACATTAGCTTTGTGGCATAATATATGGTCTATTTTAGAGAAGGATCCATGTGCTGCTGAGAAGAAAGTGTATTCACTCTTGGTTGGATGGAATATTCTATAAATGTCCGTTAAGTCTAAATTATTGATTGTGTTGTTGAGATCTATGGTTTCTTTGCTCAATTTTTGTCTAGAAGATCTGTCCAGTGGTGAGAGAGGCGTGTTAAAATCACCTAGTATTATTGTGTTGTGGTCTATTTGGTTTCTGAAATTGAGAAGGATTTGTTTGACATACATAGATGAGCCACTCTTTGGGGCATAGATGTTTATGATTGTTATATCTTGCTGATTTATGCTTCCCTTAAGCAGTATGAAATGACCTTCTTTATCCCTTCTGACTAACTTTGGCTTGAAGTCCACATTATCGGAAATGAGGATGGATACTCCAGCTTTTTTGCTGAGTCCATGTGCATGGTATGTTTTTCCCCATCCTTTCACCTTTAATCTATGGGTATCTTTTTCTATGAGGTGAGTCTCTTGCAGGCAACATATTGTTGGATCTTTCTTTTTAATCCAGTCTGCCAGTCTATGTCTTTTGATTGATGAATTCAGGCCATTAACATTCAGGGTTATTATAGAGAAATGATTTGGTTTCCCGGTCATTTGGTTCATTTTTAAAATTTTGTTCATTTATTTGTTTGACACAACTTGTTTCCTCCTTTATTTGACAATTCCTTTAGGATAATTCCTCCCTTTGCTGATTTGCTTCTTTGTTTTTCATCTGTTCCTCATGGAATATTTTGTTGAGAATGTTCTGTAATGCTGGCTTTCTTTTTGTAAATTCTTTTAGCTTTTGTTTATCATGGAAGGATTTTATTTCATCGTCAAATTTGAAGGTAAGTTTTGCTGGGTATAAGATTCTTGGTTGGCATCCATTTTCTTTCAGGGCTTGAAAAATGTTGTTCCAGGACCTTCTAGCTTTTAGGGTCTGGATTGAAAAATCTGCTGATATGCGTATTGGTTTCCCCCTGAATGTAATTTGGTTCTTTTCTCTCACAGCCTTTAAAATTCTGTCTTTATTTTGTATGTTAGGTATTTTCATTATAATGTGCCTTGGTGTGGGTCTGTTGTAATTTTGTGTATTTGGAGTCCTGTAAGCCTCTTGAACTTGATTTTCCATTTCATTCTTCAGATTTGGGAAATTTTCTGATATTATTTCATTGAATAGGTTGTTCATTCCTTTGGCTTGTTTCTCTAGGCCTTCCTCAATCCCAATAATTCTTAAATTTGGCCTTTTCATGATATCCCATAGTTCTTGTAGATTCTGTTCATGATTTCTTACCATCTTCTCTGTTTGTTCAACTTTGTTTTCAAGGTTAAATATTTTGTCTTCAATGTCTGAGGTTCTGTCTTCCAGGTGTTCTATCCTATTGGATATGCTTTCTATGGAGTTCTTAATTTGGTTTATTGTTTCCTTCATGTCAAGGATTTCTGTTTGGTTTTTTTTCAATATCTCTAACTCTTTATTGAAATGATCTTTTGCTTCCTGTATTTGCTCTTTTAACTGTCGATTGGTGCGATCAATCAATGCTTGCATTTGCTCTTTCATCTCATCGTTTGCTTCTCTGATCATTTTAATTATGTACATTCTGAACTCCTTTTCTGTCATTTCTTCTGCCATGCTGTCATTGGGTTTTATTGATGTAACATCTAGATTTGTTTGCAGCATTTTCTTTCCTTGTTTTCTCATATTGTTCAGATATCAGTGGACCGCTGAGATATTGCAGATTTCCTCTGTTGATTTACAATGTCCCTGAAGATTTCTATATATATCCCCTCTTAGCCTTCAGTAGGCTGAAGTCTTGGAGGAAGTTGATAATGCGGTGCTCCACAAGGAAGCTGCCTCTCTAGGAGTGGTGGCCTTCAGGTGGGGTATATTCCCTGCTAGTGGGCAGAGGTGCCTCCACTTGTTGACCAATGGTCATTCAAAGGGGACCTAGGCTGTGGGCTGAGGCAAGGCCTGTTTGGGGCTGTGTCTCTGGTTTTACCGTCCTTGTGGGGAAACCTCACCAGGCAGGGAAGACTCACCCAGTGGGGAGGTCTCGCTGGTCAGTTCCCTCCTAGAGGTTCCCCTCAATTTACACTACTGCCTGGGCTGGGCTGCCTTCCTCTGCAAAGTTTCCAGGGGCCCGGCCCTACCTCCTGGGCCTGGGAGCCTCACCCTTCGCAGATGAATCTCCTTAGGCTGCCCCTCCTCAGAGAATCTGCCCGTAGGCCTGGAACCTTCGCTCCGCCCTAAGCCTGTCTCTGTGCGGCTCTTCCACCCAGAAGCCTCCTAGATCCTGGGACCCTGTTCTGCACCTAATCGCCTGGCTGCGTGGCCCCTCCTCTGAGCAGCCACCTGTGGCCCCAAACAATCGCTCTGAGTCCCAGAGACCCGCCACAGGCCTCTTCCTCCAGACAGCCGCCCAGTATGCCGGTGCGGTCACTAGGAGTCCAAGAAACTCACTTCGTGCCTCCTCCTCCCACCAACCACCCGTAGCCCGGGGCAATCAATCACTCCGAGTCGAAGTGACCCTCCCCGTTCCTCCTCCTTCTCCAGATAACCCCCCGGGTGTTCAGGAGCAGTCCCTCTGAGTGGCTCTGAATCCACGTGACCCGCTGCACGGGTCCTCTGGGCACCGCCCGGAGCTCTGGTGCGGCCCCTCAAGACCAAGCGTCCCACCACGCTTCTCCTCCAGGCAGCCCCCCTATGTTCAGGAGCTGTCACTTTAAGACCAAACAACTCACCACTCGCCTTCTCCTCTGAGCAGCCGCCTGGAGCGCTAATGCAGTCACTGCGAGTCCAAAGGACCCGCCGCGCTCCTTCTCCTCCTCCTCCTACTCCTCCGGGCAGGCCCCGGGGTTCAGAAGTGGTCAGGGTCCAAACAGCTCGCCATGCAGCCCCTTCTCTGGCAACCGCCTGTAGTTCCCGTATAGTCACCCGAATCCAAGCGGCCGCTCCTCTTCCTCCTCGTCCTCAGGGCAGGCCCCGGGGTTCAGAAGCGTCGTTCTGATTCCAAACAGCTCGCCGCGCGGCTTCTCCTCTGGCAACCGCCTGCAGCTCTGGCGCAGTCTCTCCGAATCCAAGTGGCCACGCTCCTCTCCTCCTCCTCAGGGCAGGCCCCGGTGTCCTGAGTCCACACAGTTCTCCCCGCCACTCCTCCCCTGGGCAGCCGCCGGAGCCCCAGTGGCTGCTCCGAGTCCCAGCGCTGTGCCGAGTGGCCTCCTTTATGGCGCTCCCAGCTGTCCAAGTTCACTGCTCCAGCGGGGGGAGGGGCGTCTCGCCGGCAGTTCTACTTCACAAAGTTTCCTGCGTTCCGGGACCCCCGTCCCATCCGGGATGCCCCCCCAGGGGGTGAGAGTCACCCGGCTACTTTGAGTTGGTCCCAAGCGTCCCAATATCTCCTCTCTTGAATCCTGAGTCCTGGAGCAACACGAAATGCAGCCACCCTCTAGGCCGCCATCTTGAAAACCCCCCTCAACCCACATTCTTAAAGCTAGGAGATCTTAGAATAAGGTATACCAATCTCTGAAAGAACATGGATGCCAGCCAAGAATACTATACCCACCAAAACTAACCTTCAGAATTGATGATGAAAAAAATTTACACAATAAACAAAAGTCAAAAGAATTCACAAATAGAAAGCCTGCACTACAAAACATACTTAATACGATGTTTCATGAAGAAGATAAGAAAAAGAAAAGTTAAAAACATCAAAAGGAGGAACTACACCAGAAGAATAGTCAATCAAAGGAGAAACTCATTCAAGGTAAAAAACAAGAAATAAATCAAAATGACAGGGAATAAAAATCATTTATTGATAATAACATTGAATATAAATGTCCTAAACTCATCAGTCAAAAGATATAGACTGTTACACTGGATTTAAAAACAAGACCCAACAATATGCTATCTCCAAGAGTCTCACCTTGTAAGCAAAGACATCCACAGACTGAAGGTATGAGGATGGAAAAAAATATATTACTCTTATGGATCATGTAAAAAAGCAAGGGTTTCTATGCTCATCTCAGATAAGGTGGACTTCAAGCCAAAGTTAATCAGAAGAGACAAAGAAGGACATTTCATACTGCTTAAGGGAATGATATATCAATGTGACATAACAATCATAAATATTTATGCTCCAAACAATGGAACATCTATGTACATCAAACAAACCCTTCTCAATTTCAAGAATCAAACAGATCACAACACATTAATCCTGGGTGACTTCAACATACCTATCTCATCATTTGATACAGCCCCAAAAGAAAAACTAAATAAAGAAACTATAGAACTAAAAAGTAAACAATTAATAATTTAGAATTAATAGACATATATAGAGTATTTCATCCACCAATGATTGAATACTCTTTCTTCTCAGCAGCACATGGATCCTTCTCTAAAATACACCTTATCTTAGGCCACAAAGCAACTCTTAGCACATACAAAAAAATAGAGAGAATACCTTACATTCTATCAAATCATAATGGAATGAAATTATAAATCAATGATAAAATTAAAAATAGAAGCTACTCTAACAACTGTAGATAAATAATATGCTATTGGATGACCAGTAGATGGTAGAAAATCAAGAACAAAATAACAAATACCTAGAAGTAAATGAGAATGGTGACATATCAAAAACTCTGTGACACGATGAAGGCAGTGCTAAGAGGAAAGTTCATAAATCATTAAAGAATAGAAAATCAACAAATAAATAACCTCATCACACCTCAAGGCCCTGGAAAAAGAAGAACAAATCAACACCAAAGGCAGTAGAAGAGAGGAAATAATTAAAATCAGAACCAAAATCAATGAAATTGAAACAAATGAACAAAATTCAA
The DNA here is from genome assembly GCF_902686455.1 of Sciurus vulgaris. NCBI lineage: Eukaryota > Metazoa > Chordata > Mammalia > Rodentia > Sciuridae > Sciurus > Sciurus vulgaris. The sequence continues at coordinate 68,229,466 of NC_136476.1, forward strand.
AAACCCAGTGAAACAAAAAGTTGGTTCTTTCAAGAGAAAATAAAATTGATAAACCTTTAGCCAAGGAAAAGAAGGAGAGAAAGAACTCAAATTACTAAAATTCATGACAAAAAAAAGTAATATTACAATGAATATGACTGAAATACAGATGATAATCAGAAACTATTTTGAAAATTTATATTCTAATAAAATAGAAAATCTCAAAGACATCAACAAATCTTTGGATCAAGGAAAGAAACCTTCTGAGCAATATTCCTCATGAACATAGATGAAATTTTTTTAATAAAATATCGGCATATTGCATACAAAAACACATTTAAAAGGTAGTGCAGGGCTGAGAATTTAGCTCAATTGGTAGAGCACATGCCTAGTATGCATGAGTCCCTGGGTTCGATCTTCAGCACCACAAAAAAAAAAAGATAGTGGGGTTCCTCCCAGGGATGTAAGGTTGGCTCAACAGACAGAAATCAATAAACATAATTCATTACAACAGTAGACTTAAAGATAAGAGTCACATGATTATCTCAATAGATGCAGAAAAAGAATTTGACAATATTTGGCATCTATTCATGTTCAAAACACTAGAAAAATTCAGGATAGTAGTAACAAACTTCAACATTATAAAAACTATCCATGCTAAACCCAAGGCCAACATCATTCTAAATGGAGAAAAACTGAAAGTATTCCCTTTAAAAACTGGAACAAGACAAGGATGCCCTCTTTCACCACTTCTATTCAATACCGTCCTTGAAACCCAAGCCAGAGCAATTAGGCAAAAAAAGAAATTAAAGAGATACGATTAGGAAAAGAACTCAAACTAACCCTATTTGCCAATGACATGATACTATATTTAGAAGACCAAAAAAACTTTGAGAACTCATCAATGAATTCAGCAAACTAAAGTAACAGGATATAAAATTAACACCCATAAATCAGTTGCATTCCTATATATCAGTCATTAATCAATTGAAAGAGAAATTAGGAAAACTATTCCATTCACAATAGCCTCAAAAAAAATAAAATACATGGGAATCAATCTAACAAACAATGTGAAAGACCTCTACAATTAAAACTATAGAACACAAAGAAAGAAACTGAAGAAGACTTTAGAAGATGGAAAGCTCTCCCATGCTCTTGAAGAGGCAGAATTAACATTGTTAAAGTGGCCATACTACCAAAAGTGCTAAACAGATTGAATGCAATTGCTATTAAAATCCCAATGATGATCATATAGAAATAGAAAATCCAGTCAAGAAATTTATTTGGAAAAATAAGAGATCCAGAACAGCCAAAGAAATCCTTAGCAAGAAAAATAAAGCAGGGGGCACCACAATACCAGACATTAAAATTATACTACAAAGTTATTGTAACAAAAAAAGGCACGGTATTGGCACCAAAACAGACAGGTAGACCAATGGTACAGAATAGAAGACACAGGGACAAACCCACATAAATACAGTTATCTCATATTAGACAAGGGGCCAAAAACGTACATGGAGAAAAGATAGCCTCTTCAACAAATGGTGCTGGGAAAACTGGAAATTCATATGTAGCATTATGAAATTTAACCCCTATCTCTCACCATGCACAAAACTGCTCAAAGTGGATCAAGAGCCTAGGCATTAAAACAAAGACCCTGAGCTTACTAGAAGAAACTGTAGGCCCAAATCTCCCTCATGTCAGCTCAGGAACTCACTTCCTAAATATGACTCCTAAGGTGCAAGACATAAAATCAAGAATCAATAAATGGGATGGTCTCAAACTAAAAAGCTTCTTCACAACAAAAGAAACAATCAAGAATGTAAAGAGAGAGCCTACAGAATAGGAGAAAATCTTTGCCACCTGCACCTCAGATACAATATTATAAAGAACACCTCAGATACAATATTATAAAGAACTCAAAAAACTTAACACCAAACAAAAAAAAAAAAAAAAAAAAAAACCCAATCAATAAATGTGCAAAGGAATTGAATAGGCCTTCGCAGAAGAAATATGAATGGTCCTAAAAATATGAAAAAAATGTTCAACATCCCTAGCAATGAGAGAAATGCAAATTAAAACAACACTGAGATTTCATCTCACTCCAGTCAGAATGGAAATTATCAAGAATACAAGTAACAATAAATGTTGTCAAGGATGTGGGGAGAAAGATACAATCATACATTGCTAGTGGGAATGCAAATTGGTGCAAACCACTATGGAAAGCAATGTGGAGATTCCTCAGGAAACTTGGAATGGGACCACCATTTGACTCATTTATCCCACTCCTTGGCGCATACCCAAAGAACTTAAAATCAGCATACTACAGTGACACAACCACATCAATGTTTATGACAGTTCAATTCACAATAGCTAAGCTATGGAACCAACCTAGGTGTCCTTCAACAGATGAATGGATAAAGGAATATGGTATACATACACAATGGAATAGTACTCAGTCATAAAGAAGAATGAAATTATGGCATTTGCCAGTAAACAGATGGATCTGGAGACTATCATACTAAGTGAAATAAGCCAATCCCCCAAAACCAAAGGCCAAATGTTTTTTCTGATATACCAATGTTGTATCACAATAAGGGGGGGTGGGTAGAAGGGAATAATAGAAGTTCTTTGGGTTATACAAAGGGGAATGAAGGGAATGGAGGGAGCATGGGAATACAAAGACAGTAGAATTAATCAGACATAACTTTTCTTGTTCATATATGAATACACGATCAGTGAAACTCCACATTGAATGGTAAGTTATGGTAAGTTATACTGTATGTATAACATGTCAAAATACACTCTATTTTCATGTATATCTAAAAAGAACAAATTCTTAAAAGTTTGACTCCTGAGGCGATACCCTGACAGTAGCTATAGAGAGAGAGAACACAGTGGTTGCTGACAATACATCTATGCAGTCTGTCTATGTTGATCCTCAGCCAGACCTGACCCGATCACAAAAGGTTGGTATGACTGAAGACACATCCTACCAAGCAGTAGCTGGCATTCCTGCTCCCACCCCTCCCCATCAAGCACCTAGATCAGCACCATTCTCAGATCAGAAGACTAGAGCTTCAGACCCTTCAACACAACTGGAGCAACTAACATCAGATTCACTTCCAAGTAACACAACTACTATCAATAGTGTCCATGGGGATCTCCAACTCCTGTTAGGTGCTGTCACTCTCACAGTAGAAATAACCACAGATGGCACATCCCACATACTCTGCTTCCTATAACACATTTGCCTGAAGTACCACCAGAGTGTTCCCTCTCATAAGACTTATAGAGACAGTGGGTCTTTCCAAATCTGATATGGTACACTCTGTGCCCAAACCCATAGATTACAACCAAAAAAGCTACAATATGGAGTCCAGGTAGAAATAAACTCAACAATACACAACAAATCAATACATCAAGTCACACTGGCAGAAGAAAAGCTGCATAATGAGGATACCACATCAAAGTAGAAGTGATATCTATCCCAAAAGATGTGCCAATCTCAACAGTGAAACACAAGGAATATGAAAAACAAGGTACTATGTTACCTCCTCAAGTTCATAACTCCATAGTAACAGATTCCAAAGATACTGAAATGAATGGAATGCCAAAGAATTCAAAAGAATGATTTATAAAAAGTTCAGTGAAATCCACTAGAATACAAATAAACAGTAGAATGAACTGAGGATGAAAAATTCTCAGAATATGATTGAGCAATTCAACAGAGATATTTTGATAAAGAACCAAATAGGAATCTTGGAAATGTAAAGCTCAATAAGTCAAATTAAAAACTCAGTTGAAAGCCTCAACAACAGACGAAATCAAGCAATATGAGTAATACCAGAACTTGAAGACAGCTCTGCCATAATATTATATTCAGACAAAAATAAAGAAAAAAGAGAGAGAGAACATATAAGACCTCTTGGGCAGCCAAAGATCAAACATCTGCATAATTGGCATACTGGAGGAAGAAGACCTACATGTGGAGGACATAGAAAATCTGTTCAGTCAGGCTGGTGCACATCTGTAACCCAGCAGCTTGGAATGTTGGAGTAGGACTATTACAACTTTGAGGTCAACTTTGTTAACAGAGTGAGACCCTGTCTCAAAATAAAAATAAGATAAATAAAAAGGGCTAGGGATGTAACTCAATGGTAGAAAGCCCCTAGATTCAGTTTCCAGTGAAAGAAAGAGAACAAAACCTATTCAATAAAATAAAACCTGAAAAATCCCCAAGTCTTGGGACAAGAACATTTAGATACAGGAAGCATTTAGAACTCCTTGAAATATGACCAGAAATACTCTCTGTATTACAATTAAACTGCCAAAAGTATGGTGCGAAGAAGGAATAATAAAAGCCGTAAGAAAGAAGCACCAAGTTATGTTTAAAAACAAATCTATAAAACTTCTCAGCAGAAACTCTAAAGGCCAATAGGGTGTGGAATAATGAAAGAAAAACCTGCTAAATAGATTACTATACCTAACAATTACCCTTCAGAATTGAAGGAGGAAAAGAAAGACTTCCTAGATAAGCAAAAATTAAAGGACCTCATGACTACTAAACCAGCATTATAGAAGATGCTAAAAGAACTCATACACCCAGAGAAAGAAAAATAAACACAATCATGAGAGCATGTGAAAGAATGAATCTCAAAAGAATAGATGCTCACGTGAGAATTAGGAAAGAATCAAACATTATCAATGCAATAAGTCATCACACTTCTAAGATGAATGAGAGAAGAAGAAATATACACAGAATATTCAATTCATAGGGAATCAACAAAATGACAGGGACAAACACATACTTTTCAATAATAACTTTGAATGTAACCGGTGTTTATTCTCCAATTGAAAGACAAAGATTAGCTGAATGGATGTAAAAACAAGACCCAATAATGTGCTACACACAAGAAATTCTCCTCACTTGCAAAGACATACCCAGACTGAAAGTGAAAGGATGGAAAAAGAAATTCCATCAAACAAAATCCAAAAGCAAGCAGGAGTAGCTATACTAATAACTCAAAAAAATGGACTTTAAAACAAAATTAGAAGAGACAAAGAAGATTATTATATATTGATCAAGGGGAAAAACCCATTAAGAAGACATAAGAGTTACAAATATATGTGCACCAAAAATCAGACCACTTAGTTTTATAAAACAAACACTACTAAACATAAAGGGAGAGATAAGACCCAATACAAAACAACAGGTGACTTCAAGACCATATTCTCGCCAATAGATAGATCACCTAGAACCCCCCAAAAAATACAACAAAGAGCATCAGAGGTAAATTACACGTAGATCAGATCAAATGGACTTAAAAGACAGAATATTTACATACAATGGCTACAGAATATACAGTATCAGTACATGGAACTTCTTCCAAAATAGACATTTTAGGCCCCAAGTAAGTCTTAACAATTTTTTTTAATTGAAATAATTTCTTGCATCTTATCAGATCACAAGGGAATAAAACTACAAATCAACACCAAGAGAAACTGCAAAAACTAAACAAATACATGGAAATTGAACAACAAACTACTGAATAAACATTGGGTAACTGAAGAAACCAGAGGGGAAATTAAAAATTTCTTGAGTCAAATGAAAATGTACACAGAAAATATCAAAATTTTGGGGATACAACAACAGTAATACTAAAAGTTTATAGCAATAATTGTGTCCAAATAAAAGATATCTCAAATAAATAATATAATGATGCACCTCAAGGTCTTAGAAAAAATAAGAAAAAAAAAAAAACCAAAATCAGCAGAAAGATATAAATTATAAAGATCAGAGCATAAAGAAATCAAAGACTAAAAGAATAATACACAGGATCAATGAAACTAAGAGTTGGTTCTTTGAAAATATAAACAAAATTGACAAACATTTAGCTAAACTAATCAAAAGAAAGAGAAGACCTAAATAAATAAAATAAAATTCTAAATAAAAAAAGAGACATTACAACAGATATCACTGAAATTCGAAGGATCATTAGGGAATATTTTGGAAAACTATAAGCCAATAAATTGAAAAATCTAGAGGAAATGGAAAAATTTCTGGACACATAAGACCTATCAAATTTTAACCCAGAGGACATAAAAAAAGCTAAATACATTAATAACAAGCACTTAAACTGAGGCAGTAATAAAAATTCTCACAACAAAGAAAAATCCAGGACCAGATGGATTCACTGCTGAAATTTACCAGACTTGTAAACAAATAACACCAATACTTCTCAAACTATTCCACAAAATAGAAAGGGAAGGAACTCTTTCAAACTCATTCTATAAAGCCAGTATTACCCTGCTACCAAAACCTGACAAGAATAAAACAAAAAAAGAAAAATATAGATCAATATTACTGATTAATATAGATACAAAAATCCTGAACAAAATACTTGCAAATTGAATTCAACAGTACGAAAAGTTTGTATTCCATGATCAAAGTTGTTTTTTTCCCAGGAATGTAAAGACAGTTCAACACATACAAATTTATAAACATAATACAGCTTATAATCAAAGTCAAGGAAAAAAAATTACATGATTATCTAAACAGATGCAGAAAAGCCTTTGATAAAATTCAAGCCTGTGATAAAATTCCAGAATAAATTAGTTATAGAAGATCATACCTCAAAACAATAAAGACTATATAAGATAAACCCATAGCCAATGGCATACTGAATGGAAAAAAACTGAAAGCATTTTCTCTAAGATCAGGATCAATTCTCACCACTTTTGTTCAATATTGTAATAGAAATTCTAACCAGAGCAATCAGACAAGAGAAAGATATAAAAGGAATAAAACTAGAAAGGAGGTAGTCACATTATCCCTGCTTGCAAATGATATGATTCTGTACACAGAAAATATTAAAGACTCCACCAAAACACTTTTGGAACTGATAAACAAATTCAGCAATGTAGCAGGATATAAAAATCAACATACAAAAACCAGTACTTTTCTATATATCAATAATAAACTCACTGAGAAAGAAATCAAGAAAGCAATCCCATTCATGATAACCACATACACAATAACAACAACAAAAAGATGCCTAGGAATAAACTTAACTAAGGATTTGAAAGATTGCTAAAATGAATATGTCAAAACACTGAAGAAAGAAATTGAAGAAGTAACTAGAAGGTATAAAGACTTCCCATGTTCATGGATTGGGAGTATTAGTATTGTTAAAATGGCCAAATTTCCCTAAGTAATTGACAGATTCAATGCAATTCCCATCAAAATACCAATTAAATTCTTCACAGAAATAGAAAAAAAATCCAAAAATTCATGTGGAAGCACAAAGGACCTTAAATAGCCAAAGTAACTCTGAGCAAAATGAGCAATCCTGGAGGCATAACAATATCCGATTTCAAAACACATTACAGAGACGTAGTAAAAACAACCGACAACTGCACAATATTGGCATAAAAACAAATCCATAGACCAATGAAACAAAATAGAGCACCCCAAAATGAATCCATGTATTTTCAGCTACCAGTTTCTTGACAAAGTTACCACAAACACATGCTGGAGAAAGGACAGCCCTTCATAAATGGTGCTAGAGAAACTAGATAGTCACATTTAGAAGACTGAAACTGAACCCCTATCTCTCAGCCTCTGAAAAAAATCAACTCAAAATGGATCAAAACCTGAATGTAAAACCTGAAACTCTGAAACCATTAGAAGAAAATTGCTTATTGAAATAAGCAATGATTTCCTGGAGAGGATTCCAATCGCCCAAGAAACAAAAGCAAAAATTGGCAAGTGGAATTATATCAAATTATAAAACTTCTTCTCATAGCAAAGGAAAGACTAAACAGAGTGAAGAGACAATCTACAGAATGGGAGAGAATATTTGCCAGCTATTCATCTGACAGAAGACTAGTATCAAGAATATATAAAGAACTCACCAGGCACATACCTGTAATCCCAGTGGCTCAGGAGGCTGAGGCAGGAGGATCATGAGTTCAAAGCCAGCCTCAGCAAAAGCAAGGTGCTAAGCAACTCAGTGAGACCCTGATTCTAAATAAAATACAAAAAAGGACTGGGAATGTGACTCAGTGAGTGAGTGCACCTGGGTTCGATCCCCAGTACCAAAAAAAATTTAAAAAAGAAGAAGAAAAATATATAAAGAACTAAAAAAAACAAATAAACAAACAAAAAAAAAAAAAAAAAAAAAACCAAATAATCCAGTGAAGAAATGGGCAAATTACCTACAAAATAAGAACAAATGGCCAAGAAATATATGAAAAAAGGCTCAATATCCTTAGCCATCAGGAAATCAAAATGTAAATCAAAACTATATTAAAATTCCATCTCACCCTAGTTAGAATGGTTGTTATGTAAAAAAAAAAAAAAAAACATGCTGGAGAGGTAATGAGGAGAAAGGAATGCTTCTACTACACTGCTGATGGGAAAATAAATTAGTACAGCCACTGTGGAAAACAGTACGGAGATTTCTCGAAAAGTTACGAGTAGATCTACCATTCTTGGGTATATATAAAGAAAATGAAGTCAGCATACAAAAGAAAAACCTGTATTCCCATGTTTGTTGTGGCAATAGTCACAACAGCCGAGATATGGACTCAGCCTAGCTACCTGTGAACAGTTGAATAGGTAAAGAAAATACAGTATAATACACAATGAAGTACTATTCAGTCACAAAGAAGAATGAAACCCAGTTACTTGCAGAAACATGGATGGAACTGGAAGACAGTGAGGCAAACAAAATAAACTATACACAGAAATATAAGTATTACATGTTCTCTCTCATCTGTGGAAACTAAAAAAGATAACTTTGAAAGTAGAGGGACTATGAGAGATTGGGAAGGGTGCCAGAGGAAGGGTTGATTGGCAGGAAATAAGAGATGGAAGTGGGGACAGATTCTGAGCTTTATATGTATGTATGGAAATTTCACAATGAAACCCATTAATTTATGAAATTAATGTGTTAATAATTAGAATAATAAAAAGAAAAGCAAATAAGATTTTTAAATTTGTTATAATTCCGTCTTTAAATGGAACATGTATTTAATTTTTATGGTTCTTTTAAAGTTTATTATAAAATCATATACCATGCATGTATGATTATGTCAAAATGATTCCTGTTTGTATAACAATAATGCATTAAGAAAAATATGTTTTAAAGTTTACCATTAACAATTTTTCATATATTTTATGGTCTTCATGATTTTTTCATTGGCTTATTAATATTCCACTAAATGAATATAATGAGATTGGTTGAACTATCATTAAAGTTTAAACACAAGGGTCTGGGGAGATAGTTCAGTTGGTAAAATGCTTGCCTTATAAGCACAGGGCCCTGGGTTCAATCCCCAGCACCCAAAAAAAAAAAATTTTAAACACAAGCCACATCATCAATAGCTTTTTCCTGACTCAAGCATTCTAATTGCCAGAAAGGCATGAAAATTGAGTCAAAGTAAATAAATAATTTTTGATTCTCCATAAAGGTATATAATCAAATTAGCTTTTCCAATTTGATTTTTCCCTGCAAAAATGTACTCTCACCAAAAATGAAAATATTATTATTCTTATTACTCCTTCCTCAAATTTTGGATATTGCTACTTTAAGATTTTAAGTTCCTGTTTATTATTTTTCTTCATTTCTTTGTATTTCATTAAGTAGAGAATGGTTTCTTATTGTTCCCTTTTCCTTAAATTCCAACAGAGATTTTTTTCCAAATTAATTTTTTATTAACTTTCTAAGTTTTTATTCTCTTTACTCATTAAAATTGTTTGACTATATCCTCTCTAGAAATTTTTCAGAGGTTTTAGATAACTCTAAATACAATTTCAGACTTTGTGCATGCATAGAAAAGGAATCACAGATACATGTCATAAAGGACCACAAAACAATATCTATATAAACAATACACAAAATAATTTACTATTTTTATAAACTTATTGTGCAAAGGGGGTTTATCATGTGTAAAATCAATTACCAACACTTACTAATATCATACCTGCTATTTCTGAACAACATGGCAAAGTATGTAAAAACCTAAAAAATATGTAAGAACCTGAATGTATACATAAAAAGGACAATTTGTTTATTTAAAACATATATCGTAATAATGATATTAATCATTAAAGGAGCAACTACTAGATGCCAGGAACTTTATTTAAAATATTTCTTATCCTTATAACAAAGTAAATTTTATGTCTAAGGAAATTAAGGCTCAAGGTCACTGTTAGTAAACTCTGGTGCAAGAATTCAAACACTGACTGGTATGATTTCAAGGTCATGGTCCTCCCTCAATGTTCTTCTTCACAACTGAGTTATATGACTTAATACAAGAGTTAAAAGGTCATATAACCCTTATTTCCTTCTCAAGTCAAATATTCAAAATGTATGTTCTCTAATGAATAACTTTTATGGACTTCTTTTCTTCAGAAAAAAAATATGTGCAGTAAAAGGAGATTCTGATGAGATAAACATGGAAATACTAAGACCTTGGAATTGCAAATTTTATCTCTACCCACCAAAGTGTGTCCTAGATATATCTGTTTCAACCAAAACAAGGAGAAATTCACCTTTCAGATCAAGAACACTCACCAGAGATTAGTAAGATGAACTTTTCCTCCCAAGAGGAAAAGAGATTTGCTTAAAGACTTCAGGATTCACCAATTATTGTATAACATGACCTCAGCTGCCTGAATATTGATATTTTACCCTTTTATGGGATTTTACATATTCTAGATCAAACATACAATGGAAACATTCTCTACAATTGGGAGATGACTTTTCTATTTTCTAGCTTTAAGAAATATCCATAGAATAACTATTGTACAATGGATGTTTCCCAGAATCAGAAACTTCTGATATAAAGTTGCTTTTTTCAATCCTTCATCAGTTATAAAAGGCTTTTACTCTGCCTTCTTTAACACACATCTACCACATCCAAGATAGTCCACCAATCCGAGTTGTCCGTGCCGTTCAAGCTCCATTCTGGCTACAAGGCCATCTGGTGGGCTTCATCCTCTTCTGCCAATGGGGCTGGAGTCACTGTTGATGCCCAGGTGGTTCAGTCACTTGGGCATGATCCAGCTTGTTTCCTGCCAAATTTGTGGCAAAACTGGCCCACCTCTTCACCAAAGTCTCGCCACCTATCCACTTTGTAATAACTATGTCCACTGCCAGGAACTGACCCCTCAGTTCCGGGTTTCCTACCAAGAGGAACGGGCCTCATCTGAGTTCATTTACCCAACTCGTAGAGAATCCAAAACTGAAAGGCAAACAACACATGTAGGTAGATCATCAGAATCTGGACATCATGGATCAAATAACTTATCAATGACTCAGTCATGAGTTCACTAAAATGAAACTCCAGGGACAAAAAGATGGCAGAATAAATACAGCTACCTGCAATACTATCTTGGTCCATACCACTTGGGCTCACAGGCTCCTGGACTTCTCAACCAATAGCCCAGACACAACTCTATTCTTTAGTTATTTTGACCTCATGCATACCTGCAAGCAATCCTTTTCTCCAAGATACACTCAATACCCTGATGAATGGATCCAAGGGGATTTCATATCTCAGCACCTGCTCTCTAAGATTTATGCTCTCTCCTTCCTCCTCCATCCCCCCACAGCTGAGAACAGAATGCCTCACTTCTTCTCTTTCTCAAGTGTTCTCAAGATCTGTCCTCTTTTCCTGTCTTCTGTGCTAGAAGCAATTTTTTTTCCAGGAAATATTCAACCATATCATCATTGAAAAGATCCTTTTCAGAATCATTTTGTTTCAAACGAAATTAATTGTGGTGAGTTGGGAACCTAGCAATGAGTGGATAAATTCATATTGACTCAAGCCCATCCTTGAGAATAGGTTTAAGAGTCTAAAATGTAATGAGAAAAACATTCCAGGAAATGTAACAATTTTTAAATTGTACAAGAAGACAATCGAAACTGTGTATTAAATGTGCATTAAAATTACACACTTTAACCACAGCACTATATATATGTTCTGGCCCACTGCGCATGGCAAGAGCCTGAATGAGCTTATTACTTTCACCTATTAAGCAGAGAGAACTCTTCAATTAATTATCCCTCACATTAAAAACTGAGGTCTCCATAACAAAAAAAAAAAAAAAAAAAAAAAAAAGCATTTGTGCCTCCAAAATGGGGACCTGGCACACAAACTCTAGAAAGTGCAGAAAGTAAAAAAAAAAAAAAGACAGTGCAGAAAGTTATTGTCAAATGACCTTGATTATTTTATGATTATTTTATTCCCTCAGTAAATAATGCACAAAAGTTAGAAATGTTTGGTGACCTATTAATGAAAGTCAGCCTGGATAACTTTAGTTGGATACTGGAAATCATTCCTTGTATTGCCAACAAAAACAGATGGAGAGTATCATTTCAAAGAAAGAGGTAATGAAACTTCCCTTGAAGAAATTGCTTAAGAAAAAATGTTAATACTTGATAACAGAGTAAGCTTTATGAGCACACATCATGTGATGTGTAAATGTGAAAAAAAAAAAAAAAAAAAAACAAAGAAAAGAAAAGACCTAAGAGTAAGCAGCTAACTCCAGTCCTACTGAATATCAGTCTGATATCCCAAGAGGGTCAGCTTCTCACCTACCCACCAACCATCTGGTCATCAAGTCTCTCATGACATCACCTGTTATAAGGAGAGAATGTTCTGGCCACATGCCTTATCTGAGGTTTATTCACCCAAGTAGTACAGTCCTCAAGACTAAAAGATAAGCAATATATGTAGCAGACTGAGAATCTGGACATCACGAACCAAATAGCTTATCAATTGCATAATCACTGGCTTCATTAAAATAAAACTCCAGTGACAAGAAGATTCTTCTCATGACTCATGGGTAAGGGAAATTTTCTCATTCCAGTAAATGAATTGCTGACAAATATCCACAGCTGTTGTATTGCCATGATGGAGATGAAATTTGGCAGTTCAACTCGAGTGGATAACTTACCACTAATCATTCAAAGTAAATAGTCTGAACAAACACATCTTCGTATAGCATTTTCAGATAAGTAGGATAACATGATACTGAGTCTCAAAAGTTATTAAACAGCAGCTCAAAACGTGTCCACCCATAAACACAGCTTCATGTCACTTCTCCTTATTGTCCACTATCAGGAACACCTCTGACTGTTCTCCCACTGCGCTCTTGGTCTGCCAACATCATTCCAACACTGAAAGCCATAGGAACAATTTGTATGTGCTTTGTTTACCAAACGGTTGAAAACATTCTAACTCTAGCCTGTAATATGGGGGAAGCTAGCTCTAATTTGATTCTACTTCTACCTGTTTATATGACCTTGAGTGAGTAACAGCACTTTCTGCATTTTGATTTCTCTATTGTTAAAGTGAAGGACTAGATAACTCTAAGCCCCCCGGCTATCATATTTTTATTCTGAGACTCATAGCCATATCAATGGTTTTCCAGCTTTTAAAGTATTTTCACAACATGCAACATTGAATTTAGCCTTTAGGTACCCTTAGGTAGATAAAACTAGACCAACTTTAAAACAAGGAAGATGGGGCTTAGTGTTAAATATTTTCAAAGTCACACTAGCTGTTGGTAGCAGAAGTCTTCTGAGCCCTAATTCAGTATTTTTCCCATTCCATCACGCTGTTCTATAATAGACTGGAAAGATGGATGGCAAGTCCCAATGGGCATGCTTAAGGGACAAGGATAATTAGGACTGTGGCTAAACATCAGATTTTCAGTTGTCTGACTGTCTTTTGCTGGCCTTTTTCTTGGTGAATGTCTGAATGACATATGCTGGTAGAATTCTAAGGAGGCACAGGAAAGGAGATGAGAAGTTTAAAGGTGGGAAAGAGAAAAAAGGAAGAGATATCACCACTGCCACATGTGGTGAAATTTTAGGGAAGAAAGATCCCTAGAGGACTTTGAGGAAGTTTTTTTTGTTCTAAGGCCTTCATTGAAACCCCTTCCCCCACCTCCACCAAAAAAAAAAAAAGAGCAACAGTTAAAAAAATCTGTATTAACCAGAAGAATGAGAAACTATACTCCATTATATATGATGTATCAAAGTGCATTCTACTGTCATTTGTCATAAAAACAAATTTTTAAAAATTTTTAAAAAAGAAAAGAAATGTTATTCTTTAAGAACATACAAAGTAGTTAGGGTTGGGTCTGACAGTAGGTTGAAAATAAAGTTTTTAATGTTAAAAAAAAATCCATATGTCTTTTAATGTTTTTGTGTTAGACTGGCATTTGCTTTGATTTCTCAGGTGTATGAATTTCTCAGATGGGTTCCAACATTTGATTTATAATGAAAAGAACACTTTTACATTGTCACCATTACCATGGGACCCAAATTAAACAAAGCAAACAGTATCTATCGCTCTCCCTCTCTCTCTCTCTCTCTCAGCAAAAGTATTTGTAAGTCATTATGATGAACTGAAATTTGCAATGCCGTACTTACGTTTTACTGAAGCAAACGGCAAATTGTAAGCCCATTGACTAGCCAATACACCTGGAAGAAATTATTTGACATAGAGGGTGGGAAATAAAAGAGGAGGATGTGAAAATGCCCTTCCATCTGACCCCAATGAAATGCTGAGCCTGCAGGGTACTGAAACTGGTGCCCGTTATCCAGATGTTCAGGATTCATCTGGAGTGTGAGAAAGCTTCAGTGTCCGAAAAAATAAATCAACATAAATTCAAGGGAAGGATTTTAGTTTTCTGAGGACAACATTTGCCATTCTAAGGAACTTTAAAGGATGGAAGGCTGAAAATTTAATGTAAGATATTTGCAAATCAATAAAGCAATGTACTTTTTCCCTTCATACTGAGATGAGAAAAAAGACATTATAAACTTACAAAGCTTGTAAAATACTGGTTAAGAAGAAACATGGCTGAGTTCAACTTAATTTCAGATCAATTTAAAGGAATATGTTTTGATATTTCTGGTATTTCTTAACTTTAATCTATTTTCCAAACCCACTCAAATTTTTCAAGCATAAAAGACAATATTATTCAGATAATTTGTTTAGCAGGTGAATATCTTTTAAAGAGACAAAGAAAGTCACTGTGTAATGACAAAGGGATTACTTCAACAGGAGGAAACAATTGTAAATATAAATAGGTGTGTGTTCAACAACTGAGTGCCTAATTATATAAAGCAAACATTATTCGATCTAAATGGAAAGAGAGACTCTAATACAAGAGTTGGGGATTTCAACATTGTACTTTTGTAAGTGGAAAGCTCAGATTAAAAAACAATCATCAAACATCAGAGGTAAACTATACTATACACCAAATGGACCAAAGAGACATTTACAGAACATTTTATCCAACTGCTGAAGAATGCACATTCTTCTCATCAGCACATGGGACATTCCCAATGCTAGACTATATGTCAGGTCACAAAACAAGTCTCCAAACACATTTTAAAAATTGAAATCACAGCATGTGTTTTCTCTGACCACATAGAGTAAAGCTGGAAATCAACCAGAGGAACTTGAGAAATTGCACAAAACATGGAAATCAAATAACATTCTCCTAAATGACCAATGAGGAAATCAAAAGGAAAATTAAAAATTTTTTGAAACAAATTAAAATAAAAATACAATGGTTAAAATCTATGATATACAATAAAAGGAGTACTTAAAAGGCAGTGTATCACAATATGTGCCCACATCAAAAACAGAAGTATTTCAAATAAAGGACCTAAAGATGTTCTGAAGGAATGAGAAAAGGAAGAATAAATCAAACCCAGAATTGTAGAAGGAAAAGGGAAATAAAAGAGAAAAATCGGGGGAAAAAAAGAGATTTTTTTATATATCCTCCACCCCAACAAAAAAATCCACAATGAAATGTGGGTTGGTTGGTTTTTTGAAAAAATAAATAAAATTGACAAATCTCTAGTGAGACTAGCCAAGAAAAAAAGAGAAATGACACAGATAGATAAAATCAGAGATGAAAAAGGAGGTACTAGGACTGATACTAGAGAAATGCAAAGGATCATTAGGGACTATTATGGACAACTATATGCTAACAAATTAGAAAACCTAGAAGAAATAGATAAATGTCTAACATATTTAGCCTACCAAAATTGAACCATGAGTACATTGAAAATCTGAACAGACCAATAACAAGTAATGAGAGTGAATCAATAATAAAAAAATTTCCCAGCAAAGAGAAGCCCAGGACCTGATGACTTCACTGCTGAATTTTACCAAAGCTTCAAAGAAGAATTAATATCAATGTTTCTCTAACAATTCTAGAGTATTGAAAGAGAGGGAATCTTATTTAACTTGTTCTATGAGGCTAGTCACACTGATACCAAAACCAGAACAAGAACACAATGATAACAAAAAACAATAGGTCAATATTCCTAATGAACATAGATGTAAAAATCTCTCAACAAAATACAGGCAAATCAATCCAACAATACATAAAAGGATTATATAACATGATCAAGTGAGATTTATCCCAGGGACACAAAGATGGTTCAATATATGAAAATCAACAAATGTAATCCATCACATCAACAGAATGAATGATAAAAATCATATGATCATCTCAATAGACACAGAAAAAGCATTTGATAAAATTTAACATTCCTTCCTGATTAAAAAAAAATCCTCAAAAACTTAGGCACACAAGGAGTGTAACACAACACAATAAGAGCTATGTATCACAAAGCCACATCCTGCGTCATACTGAATGGGGAAAGTCTGAAATCATTTCCTTAAAAATCAGGAACAAGAAAAGGATGTCCACTTTTGCCACTCTTATGCAATAGTGTATTAGAAGTCTTAGCCAGAGCAATAAGGCAACTGAGAAAAATAAAGGGCAATTCAAAAGGAAATAAGAGATTAGAATTATCCCTGTTGGCAGATGACATGGTTTTATATACTTAAAAAAACCTAAGATTTCACCACAAACTATTAGAATTAATAAATGAATTCAGTAAAGTTGCAGAATTTTAAAAAATCAACATATAAGACAAGTATCTTTTCTTATGTACAAATAACAAAATTTTTGAGAAAGAAATCGAGAAAGCCATCTCAGGTATTCAAGATGGCAGATTAGGGGAATCCTGCATTTTCCAGTTGCTCTGGAATTAGTAAAAGAGATGGTATCAAATTTTGAAAACCTTTTTTTTTACACAGCAAAGGATATAAGATTGTAAAGAGAGAACCCACAGAATCAGAAAAAAAAATAATCTTTGCTAGCTACTCTTCTGACAGATAATTATTATCCAGAATATATTAATATCCAAAACTCAAATAATTAACACCAAAAAAAAACCCCATAAATAATCCAATCATTTCCTTAAAAATCAGGAACAAGAAAAGGATGTCCACTTTTGCCACTCTTATGCAATAGTGTATTAGAAGTCTTAGCCAGAGCAATAAGGCATTTCCAATGGGAAATGAACTAAACAGACACTTCCCAAAGACAAAATACAAATGGCCAACAAATCCATTAAAAAATATTCTACATCACTAACAATTAGAGAAATGCATATCAAAACTACACTGATTTTTACCTCACTCCAGTTAGAATGGCAGCCATCAAGACTATAAACAATAATAAATGCTAAAGAGAATGTGGGGGGAAGAAAAATTTAACATTGTAGGTGGGACTGTAAATTAGTAGGATGTAAAACAGGAAGAAGATTCCTCGAAAGACTAGCCATGGAGCCACATATGACCCAGCTATACCACTCCTCAGTGTTTATCCTAGAGAATTAAAGTCATCATACCACAGAGACACATGCATACCTATGTTTCTCACAACACAATTCACAATAACCAAACTATGGAACCAGCCTAGGTGTCTGTCAATGGGTAAATGGATAAAGAAAATGTGGTATATACACACAATGGATTTTTATTCAGTCATAAATAAAAATGAAACTATGTCATTTGCAGGAAAATACATGGAACTGAGGGCATTATGTTAAGTGAAATAAGCCAAACTCATAAAGTCAAGGATCATACGTTTTCTCTCCTATGTGAAAGCTAGAGAGGAAAAAGAAAAAAAAGTTGGAGATGAGGTCTCCTGAAAATAGAAGGGAGACAGAAAAGTAGAGAGGACAAGGGGGAGTGAGGAAGGAAGGAAAAGGGGAAATAATAGAGAAAGATATTGACCAAATTATAATTGTTATATTGTGTGCATGTATGAATATGTAACAATGAATCTCACTATTATGTGTAATTATAATGCACTAATAATATAGGGGAAAAGAAAATAGCAATTAGATTTTAAAAAGAAGAAAGCAAGCAATCCCATTCACAAAAGACAAAAAAAGTTAAGTATCTGGGAATAAGTTTAATGAAAGAAATAAATGATCTCTATAATTAAAATTATAAAATTCACTAATAAAAGAAATTGAAGATGACACACACATGCAAAATGGAAAGACAGTCCATGTTCCTGAATGGGAAGAATTAATATTGTTAAAATGTTCACCCTGTACAAAACAATCTACATATTCAAATTAATTCCTATCAAAATGCCAATGACGTTCTTCACAAATATAGCAAAAGCACTCCTAAAATTCACATGGAGTCACAAAGGACTTCAAATAGCCATAGGATTCTAAGCAAAAAGAACAAAGTTGGAGCCATTACAATACCTGATTTCAAAACATACTTCAAAGTGATAGTAACCAAACAGCATGGTGCTGGTGTAAAAACACACAAATCGACCAATGCAACAGAATAGAGAACTCAGACTGGGCATGGTGGTGCACACCTATAATCCCAGTGACTCAGGAAGCTGTAAAGCATGAGGATCACAAGTTCAAGGTCAGCCTCAGCAACTTAGCAAGGTCCTCAACTTAGTAAGACCCCATCTCAACATAAAAAATAAAAAAGGCTGAGGATGTAGCTCAGTGGTAGAGTGCCCTGGAGTTTAATCCACAGAGCCAAAAACAAAAATCAAAAATACAGAACTAGAAATAAATCCATATCTTTACAACCAACTGGTTTTTGACAAAGGCAGCAAAGAACATATACTAGAGAAGGAAAACCTCTTCAATAAATGGTGATGAGGAACTGGGGGTGTCGCTCAGTGGTAGAGCACTTGCCTGGCATGCGGGAGGCCCTGGGTTTGATCTGCAGCACCACATAAAAATAAATAAATAAATAAAATAAAGGCATCGTGTCCATCTGCAACTAAAAAAAATTAATTTTTTTTAAAAAAAGATAAATGGTGCTGAGAAAACTGGAAATCCATATACAGAAGAATGAAACTAGATTCCTATCTGTCCAAAAAGAGTCAACTCAAAATAGGTCAAAGACTTAAATGTAAGAACCTGAACCTATAAAACTGACAGAAGAAAATGCAGGTAAAACACTTCAGCACATTGGTCTGGGAAAAGATTTTTTTTTTTTTTTTTTACTATATGACCCCAAAAGCACAAGCTACAAAACAAAAATAAACAAATAGATTAGGTCAAACTAAAAAGCTTCTGCAAAAAAGAAATAACTGACAGAGTGAATTGACAACCACAGAATAGGTTTATTTGCAAACTATTTATCTGACAAGGGATTAATTTCCAGAATATAGAAGGAACTCAAAATATAGGAAAAAAACAACAAATAATCCTACAAAAAAAAGAATGGGTGAATGACCTGAATAGATGTTTCTCAAAAGAGGACATACGAAAAGACTCAACACCATGAATCAAAATCAGGGAAATACAAATCAAAACTACCCAGTTGGAATGGCTACTATCAAAAAGGCAGAAAACAGTCAATAGAAAGGGGACCTCTCACATGCTGTCAGGGGCAATGTCAATCACAACCACTGTGGAAAATAGTTTGGAGATTCCTCAAAAAGCTAGAAACAGAACTACCATATGATCTAGCAATCCCACTACTGGGTTTATAGCCAAAGGAATTGAAATCAGTATGTCCAAGAGACACCAGCACACCCACATTTACTGTAGCACTATTCACAATAAAGTATAGAACAATCTAGGCACCTGCCAGTAAATAAATGGGTAAAGAAAATGTGGTAATATACACAATGGAATATTATTGTCAAAAAAAATAAATTCTTTCATTTGCAGCAATATGGATGGAACTGGAGGATATTATGCTAAGTGAAATAAGTCAGGCACAGGAAGACAAATACTGCATGTTCTCACTAAAATACATGGAAGCCAAAATGTTGAGTAGAATAGCAGCTACCAGAGAAAGGAAAGTCTCTTCCTTTGATCCCAGGAAGCGGGCAGTGGAGAGAGGATGGTTACTAGGTACAGGGGTACGGTGGGGTAGGAGGAATCACTTCTAATATTCTATAGCATAGGGAGATAACTACAGTTGATAACAATTAATTAAATATTTCAAAATAGCTAGTAGAGCAGATTTTAAACGTTCCCAATATAAGAAATGATAAATGTCTAAGGTGATAGTCCAACTAACCTGAGATGATCAGAACAAATTCAATACAATATTGAAATGTCACACTGTACTTCATAAATAAAAGTACTACACATCAATTAAAATAAAATTCTTTTTTGTTTGGCGTGCTGGGTATCGAACCAATGGCCTTGTGCTTACAAGGCAAGCACTCTACCGTCTGAGCTATCTCCCCAGCCCCAAAAATATATTTTTAAAAAATGTTTTTAACTTCTTCACCTGGAGAAATTCCTTCAAAAACATAAGCACATTCAAGGGAGTAATTGCCATGATATGATGGCAGTGACGCAGAATCCCATACTTTTTTCTGAACATGAAGAATATTATTTAGAGAACATTCTGATTGAGTACAGCGTAGTTACAGAGGAAGCTGTGAGATCTACACAGGAGGGAGGTGGTTTCTCAGTTCCCACTACTTGGCAAGTACTTCAAATGTACTACCCAATTACTACAATCTCGAGAAGAAGGTGTCATTATCCTCATTTTAAGGAGAAATAAACTGAATCTCTGAAGGTTAAGTAAAATGTCTAAGGTCGCTTCACTCTGGAGCTATTTGAACTCTGACAATTAGTCTCCTGTGTTTCGAACACAATGCTCCCTTTTCACTCTATCATGACAACTCAGCAAGATGACTAAGCGCTCAGCAAGGCACAGGTTTCCTCAGACCATGCCTCATAGGCCTTTCCGTTAGAAAACGCTCAGTAGCCATGGGAAGGGAAGACGTGGACTTGGTGCTTCACTGGCATGCTGGATACATATCTCCTTTTGAGCTATTAGGAAAAGTACATGCATACGTCATAGAATTGGGGAAGGTTAAGGAAACAAAAGTAAATGGCCCTGCACTTTTCCCACCTGAATTCAGAAAGCACTGAGAGAGAGAAAGAAATGAGCAGATCAGGCCAAAATAGCTCCTTCATTTCTACCAAAAGAAAGGTGGCAGGGCATAGCTTTAGGTCTGTCTCCCAGCCAGGCAGGTTTGCCTGTATAACATGTACCCCCAAATTAGGAGTATGTACCACAGGCCAACTGGGCAATCTCAGGCCCTTTTCCTAGGGCCTGAGCCTGTTAATGTACAGCAAAGAGGAGCTAGCCAGTGTATGGGCTTCCTTCAGGGAGTCTGTTCCTACTAAAAGAGAGAATAAAGCACTGAGTTTCACAGGCCCTGTTCCCTCCCAAAATCTCAAGTCAGATTATTTATTCTACCCCTGACTGTGTGGAAAGGTTCTGAGGAAAGAATCTAAAAGGAGCATGTTTGAAAACCAGGAATAAGGAAAATGCATTACCTTCCTGTTGTGGTTTAGACATGAGTTGTCCCCCAAAAGCTCACTGGTGAGACAATGCAAGAATTTTCAGAGGTGAAATAATTAGATTATAATAGATGTAACCTAATTGGTGGATCAATCCACTGATAATGGATTAACTGGTCAGTAACTGAAGGCAGGTAGGGTGTGGCTGGAGGAAGTAGGTCACTAGGGGATGTGTCCTTGGGGTTTATATTTTGTCCTTAGAGAGCAGAGTTCTCTCTGTTTCCTGGTTGCCATGCCCTGCGCTACTTTCTCCCACTATTTCCTTCCATCATGATGTGCTGCCTCACCTCAGGCCCAGAACTATGGAGTCAGCTGACCATGGACTGAACCTCTGATACTATGAACCAAAATAAACTTTTCTTCCTCTAGGTTGTTCTTGCTGGGTATTTTAGTCACAGAGATGAAAAGCTAACTAAAACATGCCCTAAGAAGTTTTATCATCTAATCTAATGCTATTTTCTGGCAAGGCCTGGGCAGAGGGGAGCCTAAGGGGACAATTCTGGAAGAGAGTGACCCTTAACCAAATCTGCAATCAAGCATCTAGACTTGGAAGGTGAACAGGGCAGTGGGCCAAGAAACCAAAAAGGAGCAGTGAGCTATTCACAAAACAGGGGACAACCAGGAACAGGGTCTAGTGCTTGGGTGAGAAAGTCAGAGAAATGGGAACAGGAGTCAAGAGTCAAGCAATAGCAATAATAAGCAAACACCTGAAACAGGAGCCATTGCCTGTGCCTCAATTTTATAAGCTCACAACAGCATGTGACATAAAAAAAGGTGCCTAACATCAATGTTTATAGCAGCTCAATTCACAAGAGCTGGAACCAACCTAGATACTCTTCAGCAGATGAATGGATAAAGAAAATGTGGTACATATACACAATGGAATATTACTCGGCCTTAAAGAAGAACAAAATTATGACTTTTGCAGGTAAATGGATGAAGCTGGAAAATATCATGCAAAGTGAAATAGGCCAAGCCCAAAAAACCAAAGGTAGAATGCTTTCTCTGATAGTGGATGGTGATCCATAGTGGGAGGTAGGTAGGGAAGAATGAAGGAACTTTGGATTATGCAAAGGGCAGTGAGGAGAGGGGTGGGGTGGTGGGGATGGGAAGGAAGGCAGAATGAGACGGACATTATTACCCTATATACATGTGTGATTACACTACTGGTGTGACTCAGCACCATGTACAGCCAGAGGAATGAGAATTTATGCTCCATTTATATACAATGTGTCAAAATACATTCTACTGTTATGTATAACCAAATAAAAATAAAAATAGGACAAATAAAAAGATGTTTAAAGGTGCCTAAAATCATAAATCCAAAAATGGCTGAATTCCATTAATCCTCTAGGCCTGTCCTTTCCACAGCTGTGACATCACAGTTGTTTATGTACCCAGTGACTCCCAAATGACATCTTTTGAAGGAGTTGCTGGTCTGTTACACAATCAGTCAGAATAATTATTAAAAGCATAAGTTTCTAGATCCTGCCCCTAGATAGCGGACTCAGGAGGAGGTCTACACTGGATCCCGCAAGTCTGTTCTTAACAACCTCCCCAGGCAATTCTTAAGTGCAGCCACAGTTTAAGTACCTTGTTCTACTGGTACCAAATCAGGAAAGGCCACTCAAAATCATAAAGGACTGTGGTTAAGAGTTTGTCTGGGTTTTGCAGCAGGGTATAAACCACTCCAGACAAGGAGGTTCCTCTGGGCATCCTGAGCGACCTCTGGAGACAGGGGCAGGGTCCTCACCCGACATGGAAGGCTCCTCACCGGGAAGCAGCCTCACTTTCCTTCTAATGATGCAGCAGGAGACAGAGGGCCTGGCTGGCTTCAAAGCCTTCCCAGCCCTTCTTCAACAGGGAAGTGACTCACAGAGGGAAGCCCAGGTCTCCCAGCAGTTTGATCATTTTCGTGCCTGTACTTCATCTGTTTCCGGCTGCAAGCATTGGAGTGCACCAAGACAGGGGTCAGGGTCCTCTTGCCTCAACAGCAACCTTGAGTTCCAGGAACAGCCCCCTCATTCGATGTCCCTCAATCATTCCCTGCTACCTAACCACGATGTATCTCAGAGTTCGTGAACTATTTACAGATAAGTAGTGCATGTATATGCATATATACATCTTCTAAAATTTTTGTTAAACTCCTCATTCCTTTAAAAAAAAAAATGCAGTCCTTTGCACAGAAATGGTAGGCTTTTAAAGAAAAATGTGATTATATAAGTTAATAGCATGTGGTTACCTACATCTACATAAAAGAATAAGAAGTTATTACCTATAAGATAAAATATAAGGAAAAAGAAAACAGAGAAGAAGGAAGAGAAGCATCATTTGCTTTTCAACAAAGTAAACTGATCCTAGCAGAAGTTAGTTACAAGAGTCAAACAGGAAATAAGCTTCCAAAAAGTACCCCCGTCTACATTTACCGTGTTTCCAAACCCTGGGCCAACATCCACCCTAGCCCCTTACCCAAATTTTAACCTTGTGTGTTTAATCCACTTGATCCCCATCAGATAATGAGCTGCTGGTATGAAAACTTCCTCTCAGTGTAACTGAATGTTGGTCAGCTTGAGTCTTCTAACTTGAGGCCTCAGTCACCCTGCTGTCTCCCACCACGGACATTCTCGAGTCTTCTGCTCTCCTCCCAGCCAGTGGGTGCCCTTGTATCCCTTCAAAGAAAATGACACTATCGCCAAACTGAATAGAAACAGAAGGAGCTAACGCTTTACCACCCTGTAAGCTGACCCTCTCCCTCTCAGAGTCCAGATGCAAGTCATTTCCTTTTCGTTAAGCACTTCTTCACAGTAGCTAGCTAATTTGGGTTCAAATTAATTCATATTCATTTCCTTTTATTAGGTAAGTTGGCCCTCCTTTAAGTTCTTTTAGGCAGTTATTAATCCATTGTTTTCTCTTGGGACCTATGTCCTTCAGTTTTCATACTTTTTTAGTATTCTAATATCCTGAAATAGTAAACTTGTTCCAAAAGTGGCTAAACAGCCAGCTCCTTCCTCCAAGTGAATGCTAAAGCAGAAGTCTGGTATGTAAAACAGTAAGAGGGGAGTTTTTGGAAATCCTTTGTTCTGGTAAGTGAGAGAAACAGAGAGTTGGGTATATGCTCATTCTTGACTCCTGAGACTGCCCAAAAGGACCTTTTCCAAAATTTAGGAATCTGTAAACTACATTTTGAAAACACTTCTGGGGCTGGGGAGATAGCTCAGTTGGTAGAGTGCTTGCCTTGCAAGCACAAGGCCCTGGGTTCAAACCCCAGCACTGCAAAAAAAAAGAAAACACTTCTGCTAAAACAATCAATTATTTAAATACCAGATTAAAAGATCATCTCTACTCAGATTTGTAATGACACCATGCCTGAATAGATCTAAATATTCAAAATTAAATGAGCAGTGAATAAATCAATAGAGAATTAGTGAAAAACTACTGCAACCAAGAAGGGAGTTAACAGGGCTTGAAAACATACAGAGGAAAAACAAATTCTCAAAAATAATAAAAATAATTTACAGAAGGATCAGAATAAGATTCTGGTAACTAGTTACCTTGTAGTCTCAAACATATAAGATATAATTTTTGTCGATCAGAGACAGCAAGCTTTAATGAGGTATATGGTTAAATGAAGAGATTACACAAGGAACTAACTGAAATAAGAAAAAAGTACAACAGAAGCCAATACACTGTAACAAGATTTAAACCTTCACTGGGCAGAGGATGTAGCACAGAGGTAAAGCATAGGCTTAACACACACAAGGCTGAGTTCAATGCTCAGCACCAAAAAAAAAAAAAAAAAAATTGATAAAAAGTTAAAAATTTTGGTTGAAAGAATAGAATTAACATTGTATAAAAACAGAATAACAACATTGAAAACAAATTTAAGGAGTCATCACTGCATTCAGAGGAAATGAGAACAAAAATTTTGACAGAAAAAAACATTTTTCAGAACAGGGAATAAATATTCAACCTAAGGATTACAGTTTTTTTTTTTTTTTTTTTTTTTTTTTCCTTTTTGGGGTACCAGGGATTAAACTCAGGGGCACTCAACCCCGGAGCCTCATCCTCAACCCTATTTTGTATTTTATTTAGAGACAGGGTCTCTCTGAGTTGCTTAGTGCCTCACCATTGCTGAGGCTGGCTTTGAGCTCACGATCCTCCTGTTTCAGCCTCCCAAGCCACTGGGATTATAGGTGTGAGCCACCTTGTCTTGCTAGGGTTATAGTTGTTCAAAGAAAGAAATCAGAAATATTAGGGCTCAAACACAGGACAAATAAAAAAAGAAGAAAAAACCAGGCGAATAAATGTTTTTGGAACAAAAGAAAAAAAATTGGAGTCTTGAGACTATAAAAAACCAAGGTTCACCATGTTCCAGGAAAACTTACTGAAATAGAGACCATTCCTAGACATGAAAGAGCAAACTATTTTAATTATGTGGATAAAGAAAAAATATTTCAAGATGTAAGAAGAAGAAAAATATACCTAGAAAGGAAAATTTTCAAGCTTGCCTGAGTCTTTATCTCATACATAAATTCCAGGAAAAAAAAAACAAAAATGGAGTTGTATCTGCAAGAGTTTGAGGGGAAAAAAAACTTAAAGAAGCAAAATTATAAACTGGATCAACTTTTGTCACAAACAAGCAATAGGAAGAACTTCTCATGAAAGGATACAGCAAGAATGCCTCATAGACATGCCCTGAGCTACATTCTACAGCTCATGTAATTGAAAGAGGATTCAAGGCAGTGGTTCAAATATAAAAGCATTAGGATCAGTAGACAATACAACGTGGAAAATTACACTCAATTGTTGCAAATATTATTTTAAATTTTTCATTTAATGTAAGCATAAGATTTTCAGTTATGGTTTTTAATGAATTAAAAACCATGATTGACCTTCTTCATGAAAATTAGTAAAAATGCCAGATAAAATTACTTTTTTAAAGCTTATTTTAAACACTCAAAAAAAAAATGGTAAGAAATAAACAATCCTCAGAAAACAAAAAATAAAGAGGAAAAAAAAAAACTACAAATAGTTAAGCGGAGAACTGAACCCAGCTTTGTTTTGAGGCATTTTCTGAATCCATGTGTCCTTAAGCTTCGGTTTCTACAAGCTCACAGGTTCCAAAGGACAGAGGACAAGTCTCACTTGAGATGGGCAATCTTGTGAAAGTCTGTTCGAAGAACAAATAACAAAGTGCTACATGACATGAGGGTGAGATGAGCAGAACCAAACTTACCTCCCACACCCAGGGACAGCAGGAAAGTTGCCCGCATGCAACCGCAGACATCCGTTAAAGAGGCTGAAGAATCCACTCCACGAACTGACCCTCACAGGAGTCTGAAATTTTCACTAACTGGATGATTCACCAAAACTGAACTTGAGGATTTTAAGTTTTCCCAGTGGGTTCTTAAGACCCTAAGCTCCTGGGACAAGGCACATATTAAATCTTTTTAGAATGAGCCAAAGCTAAACACAGATTGCAAAGAATTCCTACCAAAATTCAGTCCAAGAACTATGACCGCTTATAGTAAAAAAGAATAAATTTAATAATAATAATAATAATAATTAATCACAAGGAAAAAAGTTACCATAAGAGAAAGTCTGCAATAATAACAAAACAAAACCAGCAGAGTCTAGATGTTAGAAATATTAAGCACACCGTATGAAAAAGCATGTTAGTTTAAATTTTCCAAAGAAATAAAGCATTTAAATTTGATTAAAGAGCAAAAAAAAAAAAAAAAAAAGCAACTAAAACTAAAATAAGCAGATTTGAAAAAGAGTCAAATAGAGCTCTTAGTAGCAAAATAAAATAGAATCATGGCAATGAAATCAATTCCATGAAGGAACTGATCCAGAAGATCACCCACAGATGAAGTATTAGCAAAGTGCTATATGTATAGTTATGAAGAATTAATTTGGTTCACTTCTTGGACAGAAAGATGGAAACCATAAAAGAGAAGTTAAGGCACAGAGACTGAGTCTAATACGTGTAATTGAAATTTCAGAAGGAGGGGGAGACAGAATGGGGAAGAATTGAATTCAAATAAATAATGACAAGTAATTTCTCAGAACTGGATGGAAGGAACCAATACATAATTCCAGTGAATTCCAAGTAGGATACATAATAATAAACCCATAACTAGATTCATCATAATTAACCATCAGAACATTAAAAACAAGAGGTTTTTTTCAAATAGAAGCCAGAATGGAAATTATTGTCAAAGGAATAAAAATGTTAAATGATATTTTTAGAGCAAAAACAGAAGACAGAAACAGTAAAATAATATATTCAACATGGTGAGAGAAATAATTCATTCTAGCACAATATATGCAGTGAAAAATGGTCTCAATGGACTGAAAGTGGAACTCAGTGATAAAGAGTATTTATCTAGCATGTACAAGATCCTGGGCTTGAAATCTAGCACCACAAAAACAAGAAAAATAAAATTGAGAATTTGCCTCTGCCGGATCTTTCATTAAAGAAAATTCTAAAACAGATTTGTCCAATAGAAATATATATAAGCAATATGTAAATTTAAATGTTCTCGTAGTCATATTTTTAAAAGCAAAAGGAACCCAGATAAAATAATGTTAATAATTTTCTATTTAATCCATTATATCCAAAATATGACCACTTCAACATGTAATCAAATAAAAATCATTAATGAAGGGCATCTAGGTTGGTTCCACAATCTAGCTATTGTGAATTGAGCTGCTATAAACATTGATGTGGCTGTGTTACTATAGTGTGCTGATTTTAAGTCCTTTGGGTATAAACCAAGGAATGGGATAGCTGGGTCAAAAGGTGGGGGTCTATTCCAAGTTTTCTGAGGATTCTCCATACTGCTTTCCAGAGTGGCTGCACCAATTTGCAACTCCACCAGCAATGCACAAATGTGCCTTTTTCCCCCACATCCACGCTAACATCTATTATTGTTTGTTTTCTTGATAATAGCCATTCTAATTGGAGTAAGAGGAAATCTTAGAGTTGTTTTAATTTGCATTTCTCTAATTACTAGAGATGTTGAACACTTTTTCATATATTTATTAATAGCCTATATGTCTTCTTCTGTAAAGTGTCTGTCTAGTTCCTTGGCCCATTTATTGATTGGGTTCTTTGTATTTTTGGTATAGTTTTCTAAGTTCTTTATAAATTTTGGAGATAAGTGCTCTATCTGAAGTACGTGTGGAAAAGATTTTCTCCCACTCTGTGAGCTCTCTTTTCACACCAACCTAGATGCCCTTCGACAGGTGAATGGATAAAGAAACTGTGGTATATATACACAATGGAACATTATTCAGTCATAAAGAAGAATATTATGGCATTTGCAGAGAAATGGATGGAATTGGAGAATATCATGCTAAGTGAAATAAGTCAATCCCCAAAAAACCAAAGGCCAAATGTTTTCCCTGATAAGTGAAAATATATATAATGGGGGTGGGGGTGGGATGAGAGAAGAATGGAGGAGCTTTAGATTACATAGAGGGAGATGACGGGGGGTATGAAAAATGGTGGACTGAGACAGACATCATTACCCTATGTACATGTATGATTACACGAATGGTGTGAATCTACATGGTGCACAACCATAGAAACGAAATGATATACCCCCATTTGTGGACTATGAATCAAAAAAAAAAAAAAAAAAAAGAAAGCATTTAGACAAAATGGGGGAAAAAAAATGAGATTTTTTTTTTAACATGGTCTTTGAAACCCAGTAGATACTTTACCCTTGCAGCAGACATCAATCCAGTGCTCCATATCCGCGAGATGAGTGGTTACCACGTGGGTTCGTTACTATGCTGAAGGATATGGGGGCGGGGGGGGGGGGGGGGGAATGCCAGATGGAAGGGCTGAGGTGTAGAAAGGGAGGATGAGCAAAACCAAGTAGTAAATACATGGATAAACCTAAGGTTCCAAAGGAACTTGACTTGATAAAATAATAATGTTTGTGTTAGGAACTGACAGGGCAAGTTTTGATTGGGTTTTGTTCAAATAAGATTGTGGCAAGAATACTTCAAGAGGAAATTGCATGCTTGCTATACTAAGAGGCCACAACCGCTAGTAAATGATGGCAGACTGGATCAAGGTGAAACAGAGGGATCCTTCAACCACAAAGGTAAGTTTTTCCTGCTTTTTGCCAAAAAGCAATCTGTGGGGTGAGACCATGGTAGAAGAAACAAGTATGAAATCCCTAAGACTGTGTCTGAGAAACAGTAACATTGCCTATGGTACAGCTCTAATGACTATCTGATCAGAATTATTTGCATATTAATAATTCTTTTCAAAAGAAACTGAAACCAGGTACAGTGACCCATACCTCTAATCCCAGCTATTCAGGAGGCTGAGGTAGGAGGATCTATTGAAATCAGAAGCCTGAGGCCAACCTGGGCAAAAAAGAGAGAGAGAGAGAAATGTATCAGAGTCACTAAATGAATTTTTTAATTATTGAAAATAATTCAATCAGAATTAATCAATAATCCCCATAGCAAACAACTATTGCTACTGGACCCAGATCCCCTTGAAGTCCTTCTGCCATTCTTTGCAGCCACCCCACCCCACCCCCAAGCTTTTCTGTGCTTCTGTGTCAGGGGTCCACACCTATGACTATCTTCATGAGACCACTGTCAGCCACAGATGCCTGTGCGCCCACCTGTACAGTGAGTTGGAAGTATCTAAGACTTTAAAACCCATGGGTAGCTCCCAGCCACGACTGATTGGAGAAAGCCCAACTCCCTTACTTCAAATTAGGACAAACTCCAAGCTATAATTTAAGTCCTACAGGTCTGTATGGTACATCTGAGGCTATAAATTTGACTGAAAT
This sequence comes from Sciurus vulgaris, assembly GCF_902686455.1. Taxonomy (NCBI): domain Eukaryota; kingdom Metazoa; phylum Chordata; class Mammalia; order Rodentia; family Sciuridae; genus Sciurus; species Sciurus vulgaris. Next base: position 68,259,989 of record NC_136476.1, read on the forward strand.
TGTACCCTGGCTTGGATTTTTCCCTTTCATTGATGTGCTTCTCTTATTCTCTGACTTCTCTCTCCCCAGAGCAGCTCCCTGGTATCATTAACATATCAGGCTTCAATCCAGTACCTGCTTCTAGAAAAACTGATACAAGAGAATCCCTGACTTTGAATGGCACTCGACTTCCAGAATGTGTATAACACACACTTCTGCATGCTCATGTGCAAAACTAAAGATGCACAGGAATCCTGCCTATTTTCACGTGAAGTCATTTGGTTTTATTAGTTAATAAACATTAAATAATTCATGGTGAGCAGTCCAAAGTGGATCCACGCATAGCGTATACCAGAGTACAATACTGTACATAGCACAGTGTTAATTCACACTATTGAAAACTCAGCTGCACATCACTTTTCTAGATGTGTAAAACTTCTCTGATTCTTGAATACAAGCAAACCCGTCACCCTTTCTGAAGACTGAATGTGGCACTTATTGTTTCAAAGACAATGGGTCTAGTGTTTGGTGCTCAGACTGCATGTTTCAAAGGGAATCTTTGTCTGCTTAATACACATACACACACAAAAAATTAGACTCTCTATTTATTGGAAAAAGAGCAGTCCAGCAGCCTTCTCTCAAGGAAACCAGCCCTGGCAGTCTTAAGTTACAACTGTTAAATCAATCTGTAGGTAGCTGCTTACAATTCAAGCCAGAGACTCCTGAGAAGGGCTGAGAAGAAACCAGAAAAGAGAACCAGCCCTCACCCTTCTTTAACCATTTTTAATCACTGGAAAACTCTTTTTACAATTATGTAAATACTTTTCAAGCACATTTCCACAATAACTTTTTATAAACCACTTTCTCCAGTGACACTACAAATATTTACAAATACAATATGTGATGATTTGAGGCTCTGCAAGTCATGCAGAGAAACGTCCTTGGGCTGCACTGTACTTGTTTTCAAGAAACATTTTGGAAATTGTTTACTGATGTCCCTCGTTGTCCTTTAGAGGAGATAAATACACACAGACACACATATGTCAATAATGTAAACAAAGACATTTAAATAAAACATTTCTCTAACCTTATATAGAGTGTAAATTTGTGCGGTTGGACAGGGCTAGATAGGCCTGTCATGTATGACGGCTCTGTTCAGGAATGCTAAAATCTGACCAAGCAAATGGAATATTCCTAAAGTCAGTGGCAGAATACCTCACAGAGGTTCTTCCTGAAGTAAAATTGTCTTTAAAGAATTTGGAGTATGAATAGTTGCTTTAGGTGCATCTACTTACCAACATACCATTAATGTACTAATTAAAGTCACTCATCCAGCAAGGCCCAAAGTATAAGTGAGCTGGATATTTTGTGTTCCTTTATACAATCCACTTCTAAATCAACACTGATCTCCCCAAATCATTTTAGAAATATTTTATTATACTTTGTTAAAGTAGAAAATAATCCCAGGAGGTAAAAAAAATATTTATTTTAAAATTCAGTGTTCTAAGTATTAAAGGCATCAAAACACATAGGAATTCAGTATGTGGCAAATTGTGTTTTTATGAACTTAGGGTGAGCTTACTAAAAAATTTTTAATGCTTGCATATTAAAACTCACTTTAAAAAGCCAAATGGTAAATTAAATGCTGGAAAAAATTCACAGCCAATATTATGGTCAAGGGCCTTATCTTCCCAATACACTTTAAATAAGAAAAAGACTGAGTCCAAATAAAAATGGGCAAAGTATATGAAAAGACAGTTCATAGACAAAAAAAAAAAAAAAAGAAACAGCAAGATCATTTCAGTCAAAAGATGATTACCACCACTGATAACAAAGGAACAAATGAACATATCAAAACTACACAAAATATCATTTTTACCTATCAAATCAGGAACAACCTAGACAATAAACAGTGCTTCTAAGAAAACAGGCATTACTGAAAAGAGAGAATGTGTATGGAGAAAGGGAGAAGAAAAGAGAGGATATAAAGAAAGAAAGGAGACAGAGACAGAGATAGATACACACTCCTCTATAGAGTGCAATTTAGTTATCCAACTCTTGGAAATACACAACGCCTTTAACCAGAAATTCCTTCTAGCAATTTATTCTAAAGATATATCCCACATGTGTGAAATGATTATATCTACATCTGCAATAGGTCAGTTGTTGAGTGTCTCCCTTGAGGTCATATGTGAATGCTTTGTCACCATGGTGGTGGTATTGGCAGGTGCTCTGGACCTTTAACAGGAGACCCTTAAAGTTATATAACTGGAGATGTGCCATTAAAGGGGACTGAGGGACCCTGGTCTTTCTCTCTCTTTCTGTCCCTCTCTCTCTCTCTCTGTCCCTCTCCCTCCCTCCCTCCCTTCTCCCTCCTTCCTTCCCTCCCTTCCAGCTAATAACATAACTACTTGCTCCAGGCTGACATGTGCTCCCAGCATTCCCAATACTGCCTCTATCAGAGTCCCAAGCCAATGAAGCCACCCAATCTTAAATGTGAATCTCCAGGATTGTGAGTCAAAATAAACCTCTTCATAAGTAACCTATCTCTGGTATTTTGTTGTAGTAACTAAAGTCAACTAAATACAACATTGACATCTACATCCCTATCTATCGGTCCATCTACTTGTCTATTCTCAATAGAAAGATACCCAAGAATGCAGCAGAGGTGGTTTTCAGGAAGAGCAATGGTTAGTGCAGCAGAAGGAACAAAGGGAGACTATTTCCTTCATTTACATTCATTGGTATCGCTCGAATTTTGAGCCCTCCCACTTTTTCAAAATGTGTTTTTCACATAATTTTTAACTGAAGATAACCTATTTCTATTCATTTTCTTTTTTAACTTTCCCTTCTTGATAATTAATAAAAATAGAAATTTAAATTGTTAAAATTTTCATTGAATGTATTTATTGGGTACAGTGTAATATTTCAGTACATGAATACAATGTGGAAAGTTAGGCTCACCAACATATCCATTACCTCAAATGTTTATCATTTCTTAGAGGTAAGAACAAATGAAGCCAGGCTTGGTGGGGCATGCCTGTATTACCAGGTATTCTATAGACTGAGGTAGGAGGGTCCCAAGTTTGAGACCAGCCTGGGCAATTTAGGAATACCCTGTCTCAAAATAAAATAAGGGGTTGGCGTAAAGCTCATTGGCAATATGGCAAAATGCTTGCCTAGCATGTGTGAGTTCCTGGATTTAATTCCCCAGTACTAAAAACAAAATTAAAATCTTCTCTTTTCTAACTATACATTTTTGTTAACTATAGTCACCATGCTAGGTGACTATAGTCACCAGAACTCATTCTCCTGTCTCACTAAAATTTTGTATCCCTAAGCCAGTATATTTCCTGTGCCTATCTACCTCCATATCCACCAGTCTCTGGAAATGACATCCATGAGCCCAGCATTTTTAGAATCCACATATAAGTGAGATCATGCAGTATTTTGTCTCTCTGCATGATCTAGCACAATGTCCTCCAGGTTCATCCATGTTGCTGCAAATGACAGAATTTCCTGCTTTTTTAAGACTGAATAGCGTTCCATTGTGTATTCTGCCATATTTGTAACTCCATCGCTCTGTTGATGGACACTGAACTTGATTCCATGCTTTGACTATTGCTTTGACTATTGTGAAGTGTTGCAAAGAATGTGAGAGTGCAGATATCACTTCAACGCACTGATTTCAATACCTTCAAACTTATACCCAGAAGTGAGATTTATGGATAATGTGGGAATTCTCTTTTTAGGTTTTTTTTGTTTTTGAAGAAACTCCATATGTTTTCTAAAATGGTTGTGCTTCCTATAAATATAGGCCACACTTCTGTTATTTGAGTCATTCCTTTGATCCAAAGTCATTCACAAAACTGATTAAAATACTCTGGTGGGGGCTGGGAGTGTAGCTCAGTGGTAGAGCACACGCAGCGTGCACAAGGTTCTAGATTCAATCGATTCAATCCCCAGCATTGATGCTCTGGGGATTGAATTTATGATATATAATGCATCACATATTATAAATAACTCAAATTTATTCTAGTTTCTGGACAGTAGATATGTTTTTCCTTTGATCCAACTCTAAGAAAGGTGCTGCCCTCTTTTTATTCTTTGTGTGTTTGTGTGATCGTTTTCCAGGATGATGTGGGAACATATAACAAGGCACCAGTTTCTATCCTGTTTCTGTGACATCATTACTGGTCCTCAGTTGGATGCGAAAGGGAGCACACCAGATTCCATTCAACACTTTGCCACTTTGTCATTGTATCTTAGTGCATCACTTAATCTGTAGAAACCCACTACAGTGAAGGCAATATTATCCCCATCAATCCAAGACTTGGAGCACCAAATACATTGCCCAAGACAGCCCAGTACCAGCAACCCATGGGCTGGGAGGCAAAAGGCAGTGTATTTGCCCCCCAGTGGAGAATGAATGTCAAGTCAATTAGACTCACAACCAGTTGTGCACAAACAGCAATTATATAAACAATGTGTGTGTGTGTGTGTGTGTGTGTGTGTGTGTGTTATGTGGTTTTTGGTTTTCTGTGGGGTTTTTTTTGTTTGGTTTTTTGTTTTTATTGTTTTTTGTTTGTTTGTTTGTTTGTGGTGCTAGGGATTAAACCCAGGGCCTTGTGCATGTAAGGAAAGCACTCTACCAACTGAGCTATCTCCTCAGCCCCAACAATGTATGTTTTTAATAAATAATTTTCAATGGAAATTTGATGGCACATCATTCCTAAAATATTTGTAAAATGATATAACTAGTAAGTGTAGAGGGAGATAAAAACAATATGAGGTCTGGTTCTATTAACACAAAAGATAAAAAATAAATGTAAGAATCATTTGTGGTTCAGCTTAAATAAGATTGAAAGCAGTTTAAGTGCTACATTAGTTTTACCAATGAAAAAACTCAAATCCTCCTAATCTGGTTATTAAACTGCAATGGTATGTCAAGATACTACTCAAATATTTGTAGCTTATTGTATCCCAAACCTGCACGTTAAAAATCTCTGCTGAACAGATGTAAATTTTTACATCTACTTTTCAGTATATGGTTTCTAAAGGACTCTCGGGGCTGAGGAGATAGCTCAGTTGGTAGAGTGCTTGCCTTGCAAGCACAAGACCCTAGGTTCAATCCCCAGCACCGCAAAAAAAAAAACTATAAAAAAGGACTCTCCATCACAGCAGGTACCAAACTTGAGAGAAGTAAGAGGAAGGACTTGGAACATGAATTCTCCCTCAGTCCCAAAAGAGTTGCTATTCCAGCAGGACTCGGGTCAGAGGGTTGGGCACTGCTGGGGCAGGTCACATGGCTGATCTGGGATGAACTTGTTTTGTGAAGAAACAGATTAATTGTAGCTATGAAGCTGTTGTTCCTGTAACTTTTTAACAGTAGTTAAATCCATTCCAAACTGACAAGCAACAGAAAAGAACATTCTGAATAAACTGCAGATGAATAGAGTTTTCCCCAGCCTCCTTGGGAATATTATGAGCATCTTACAAAAGGGGTCATATCCTGTTTCTTTCTCTTGTTGCTACAACTGTGGTTTGTATATTGGCTGTATTGCTAATGTGAATTTATAACCCAAAAATGCAAAAATAAAAAAAAATCAACGCTCCTTCACAAATATGCATTTTTCTTTCCCCAACTTTCAACAAGCACTGTTTTAAGTCATTGTTATTTTTTTCTGCCATGGAAGCCAATCCACACGTCTCTTTTATATCCTACTGTTAGCACAGAAGGTGAAGTACTGACATAAATGAAAGGAGCTGCAAATTCAGCATTAATACAAAACAGGCAAACACTGTGGAGGGTTTTTCTGACTCAACAGTGCCCCCTAGTGTGACTACAAAAATTAGAATGAGCCCAAGATCCAAAATAAATCAGACTGGAGAAAAGTAGAAGACATTAATGTATTTAACATTTTAAACTATCAAAAGATTCATCTTCTGGAGTCAACCTATTTTAGAAGATATATTTTACATATATGTGTGTGAATGTGTTTGTGCACACATATGTGTATCTTACCACAAATAATAGGGCATTTTAAAAGATCAGATTCAGGTGGAAAGAAATGATGTCAAGATGTGAAAGATAATACAAAATACAAATATGCATTTTGAAAGAGAGGGAGAGAGAAAGAAAAGGAGCAAGTTTAAATCTTACTGCCTCCAGAGCATACATCTAGAAAAAAATACCAATGAACTTGTGTAGTATGGCACTGTTCTCTGAGCCAATACCCACTTCTGTTAGTTTCCTCATAAGAGAGCTATTATCACCAAAGTTCTTGATCACCTGCTAAAATTTACTGCCTCTGGCCACCAGTACACTTCAGTTTTCTATGCAATAAATGGTACTTTCATTCTCTAATGCCCCTGAAGGTAGAAATTATTTTTTTCTTTGCTTAACTGATCATAGCTCTTTCCAGAAGTTTCTGGTCTCTGAGAATGTACAGTATTGGAGAGATTATAAAAAGAAGTAATGCTGCTATGAACCCAGTCAAGAAGTTACTTAGACAACCCAAAGGTACAGCCTAACATAGAGTATGTCCTTTAAAAAATTCCCCTTGCTGGACCCCAGGCAGAGAACATCCTCTGTGCATTTCTTTTCTCACATCTCCATTCTATTCTTGTTTCACCAAAACTTTATGTGGACTTCCTGTCTCCTCTTTGTTTGAATCCTCCTAGTCTCAATATCTACTTCACTATTTTGAAGAAGAACTCTTAGGTTGGTACTCTATTGCTTTAAGTTGCATCATGACTCCTATGTGAAAGATCAACAGAAGCTAAATTATGTGAGAAGAGAAATCTAGGCCTGATGGAATAAGGGAAACTCTTCTAGTTTCACACTTGTTACAAATTAATATCAAAATTATTGATAAATTTGTATGTAATTGCTTAATTCTGCCTAAATTCACTATTTAAAAGACCATGTATATATCTCTTTCCATTTGGCTATGTTTAAAATTTTAAAGACCCCTACTATATACTGTTCTAGAAATGTATATAGATAAACTTGACCACATTATTTTATGCAATACTCCATTTTCAAAAGTGGGGGTGGTAGCAGAACTATTCTGTCTTAAAAGAATAAATTCTTACTTGTGTGTATATATGCTGTCACAAAACCACAAAGAACAATGCTGAAAGAACTTCTGTATTTTTCAAATCAACACAAAAGTCTTATAAAACTCTGTGTGTTCTAAGTAAATAAGACTTATTAAAACTGTTGTTCTCAGCAGGACTGTCTTTAGTAAAAGCATCACCACTGAGAATGAACACTTTGTTTTTGTTCCCCAAAGGTAAATATATATGTGGCAATTCTGACTAGAAAGAACAAAGCTGAGAAAGAAGAGCAAATAACATCCAAATTTCATCCAAACAACATGGAAAGACTAATAGATCAGTAGGACAAAATTTGTTCCTTGGCTTTTGAGCAAAATAAAACTACTTCTAGAAAAGTAACAGTGCAGAGACATACAAAGCAATATTAAAACTGTGATATATTCTCACAATGGAATACCATGCAGCAATTTAAGAGGACGTAAATCTGTACTGATTCAACTGGGGGAAATTCTGTTACATGAAAGGGCCAAAATTATTTGTACATAAAACATTTTTATAATATTCATATCTTTTCTACTCCTGGGAGAGTGTGCTCAAGTGGATAAACTCCACCTTGCTTGGCCTTAAATTCTAGAAGTTCTTTTGAGTAACGCCATGTTCTCTCCCAGCTTCTCATGGAACGTGCCATCTAGATGCTGCAGATCTTTGGGGTCGTGTGCTGTTCCTGCCTTCCAGGCTCCACACGTCTCCAGTGAGGGACACTATAACTTAACCCTAGTTGCAGCTTTGTGGCCTACAGGGAAGGGAGATGGGGCAGACCTTGATGAGGACACAAGTGGCAGTAAGGAGAGGACCTTGCAATATCTGCAAGCAAGGAGGGGACGTAGTCCCTGATTAGAGGGACGCTTCTGCAAGCTCAAAGGGCTCAGGGAATCCCAGAGATTCGCGGCTTTGAGGCGTCACATCAGTGTCCCCATCCCAGGTGTCAGGGTCCCGTTCTTTCTCAGCCTTGGCCTTGCAGACCTGCTTGGTTGGAGCTCAGCGTGATTCTCTGCCCTGGCCTTTGCTTCTCTGCCTTGCAGCTGCAGGAGATGAGTCTCTGTAAGAGGCCACGTAGGCCTCTGGCTTTCACAGTCACTTTGTGATTTCTAATTACTTTCTTAACTAACACCAGTCAGACTGGATCAATCTCATCTAATAGCCTCAATTTCACTGAACCACCTCTTTACAGTCCCTGTTTTCAAATACTTTCAGTCACATTCTAAGATGCATAGGAGTTAGGACATTGATATATACATTTGGGGCAGGGTGCAAAATTCAGCCTATAAAGCAGGTGATTCTCAAACGCAGTAAAGTTTGAGAATTAGAAAAGCATAACATCAGAAAGGTCCACAGAGCTATACACCAAAGTGATCACTTATTGCTAACAAAGTTCCAAATAGTAAGTGCTGGTTCACAGACCACATTTGAACAGCTCTGCTACTGGCATGTGGTATAGAAATGGGCAGAGATATTTCATGTTACCTGGTGTGTATAGCCTTAGGCAAATGTTATACTGTTCCCATTAACTAGGGGGATGAGGCCGGATGGGGTGGGAAGTTTGTCCCAGGAGATTTATGCTATAGCATGTCGCACTAAAGATTCTACAGGAATATTTCTAATGTGTAGTTCAAAGAAAATCAAAAGGTGAAATCATAATTTTCAGAAAGAGTATTCTTGGAAAACATTTGGGTAAAATATGTGAGAGCTCTTGTTTATTAGTGTCCTTCTTATGTCAGAGTGCTGTCTCCAGATGTAGATTCCCTTCAGTACCAGCATTTGCCTGTGGTCGAAAGGTAACAAATGATAGAAAAGAAAGGGAAAAATATGGGATGAAATACTTAAATTCTTTTGGAAGCACAGCTGGCAGGCAATCTGATACTGGGAAGAGCCTCTTGTGGACCAGGACTGCACAGAATGATTATCAGTGTAGGTGGTACATTCCGCGTAAGCTTAGCAGATACTGTGGACATCGTTCTGACCCACGCAGAGTCCCATGAGACCATCCCTGACTTGTCCTGGGCATATTGATACAATGTTGGAGGACCCTTCTCCCCTTGCAGTGAGGCAAGAAACAGGATAAAGATACAAGGAAATGCTGACTTGGCTAATCTGTATGCCTATTAGTGGCAAAAAAAAAGAAAAAGGGGGCAGGTGAGGGAAGGAGCTGGACTCACACTGGCGGGGCTTCTTTGCTCAGGGAGCAGAAAAATGCCTGGAGCCCACACCTAGCTCACCACCTCTCACTCCAGATGCCCCCGTGCCCTCTGAAAAGACCTCCCTTGGCATTCTGGAGAAGCAGCCACTTGGCTGACCCTCCAAACAGTGCAGGAGCAGGCCCTTGTTAACTAACCACACCCAATTAAAACAGTCATGCTCTTCCTTTTCTGAAGCACTCAGTTCTTCATTAGGACACTGTTCCCACTACACCAAGTGCCAGTCACAGACTAATTATCACTGACCTGGAGGGAGCTGGGTTTCTGGCAAGTCATTACAGTTCAGATTCCAAGAAGCACTGCTGCCCTGGAAAGGCACACAGGTTAAATAAGACCCCAGGGGACTCAGCCCCACGGGCAGGCGGGGCTCGGAGCAAGCTTTGGAAAACAAGTCGAGGCTTAGTAGTCAGAGAACTTCTCTTCCCAGAAAAAGTTTCCTAAGGGGAATTTGAAATGGAAGTCAAATTGACTTCTCCCTTTAAGTGATATTGAAATATTGAGACAAGAGTGTGGCTCCGAGTACTAATAAAGGGTTCTAGGGATGGTGTTGCTCACAGGTTTGAGAAATCCACCTGATATTTTTTGTATTGCACATACTATGACCTTTCATAAGAGACAGAAGTGATTAAAAGCAATATTCTGTTGGACACTGTGCATTGTGCTCTAGAATTGTGTTCCTCTAAAGATAACTGGCCCTTGAAACACCCGCATGAGACTCACCCAAGTACTTACACAAACTGGGTTTCCAGGTCCCATCCCAGATGGACTGGAACACAAAAGTAGAGTGAGGCCCAGGAGTCTCCATTTGTAACACATTCCAACACCATTGTTAATCTACACAAAGGCGGAAAATAAGTGCCTGGACTCCTACGATCCATTCAAAAAAACAATAGTGTGGATATTGCAGTCTCTTCTACTCAGTGATGATTTCAGCCTTTCTCAGAGCAGAACTGTCCCACCTGTGAACAAACTCCCCTGGCTTCCCACATAGGCAGGGCTCTCCTCTATTCCCTCCACCACTGCCCCATCCCCAAAACACGTCACTAACTTCTGCTCTTATAGCTCCCAATTTCCAATTTCTCTATATCTTCATCGACACTTATTTTTCACTTGTTAATTATGGCCCTCCTGGTGGGTATGAAGTGGTGTCTTGTGGTTTTGAGTTGCATTTCTCTAAAAATGTAAATTCTCATGCACTTATTGGCCATGTGTATATCTTCTTTGAAAATGCCTATTATTTTACCTGATTGTTAAGTTGGATTCTTTGACTCTTTTTAATAGAGCTCTTCATATATTCTATATATTTGTTTATAATCTAATATATAGGACACTATCAAAAAAGAAAAAAAATCTTAAAAAGAGGAAAAATGTCCAGAGATGAAAGTTTATAGGATGGTGAAATCAAGCTGTGGAATTTCATTCTATGGGCTCTTTTTACTTCCTGATAAGGTCCTTTGATGTTAAAAGTTCTTACATTTTGGTTTAAGTCCAATTTAACTTATTTTTCTCTGTTGTTGCTTGCCCCTTTGGTGTTACATCTCGGAAACCATTGTGATATCCAATATCATATTTAACCCTCTGTTTCTTCTGTTTTATAATTTTAGCTCTTACACTCATGTCCTTGGTCCATTTTGAGTTGGTTTTTACATGTGATGTGAGAGTCCAACTTCGTCGTTCAGTTTGCGTGTGGCTCTTTTGTTGTCCTGCTGTTCTTTGCTGAAGAGACTATTCTTTCCCCCGCTGAATGCTCTTGGCAACTGTCAAAAAATCAGTTGACAAGAGATGTATGGATTTACTTCTGGACTCTCAGCTTTATCCCATTGCCTTCTATGTCATTCCTTATGCCAGCAGTACAATGACTTGGGTTTTGGTTTTTGTGTTTTGGTGCATTATGACTATGCATAATAGAGGGATTCATTGCTCAATATTCATTCTTGCACTTAATTTGGTCAATTTCATATCCCCAAACCTCTCATTTTCTTCCCCTCCTCTTCCTCTGGGCACCTCCTCGATGCTACTGGTGTCCCTTCTATTTTCCTAAGATCTCCCCCACCCCTTCTTTTTCTCCTTTTTCTCTCTAGCTTCCTCATAAGAGAAAACATATGACCAGGTACTTTCTGAATTTATTCCACTTAACATAATGCTGCTATGTTCCATCCATTTTCCTGCAAATGACACATCTTTTTATGTCATACACATCTTCAATTTAAGGCTGAAGTAAGATGGTGAAGTGTACTACTGATCCAACCAAGTGAAAGCAGGTGGTTTATTTTTACTCATATTTTTGATAAAAAAGAATAAAGCAGTCACCCACAAGAGTCACAGTTGCCTTGAGGAAATGCATTTAATGCCACTGAGTTGTGAGCTAAACTCATCACTTTTTCATGAATTGCCATTTTTTTCTTGAAATAACAAGTACCAGATAAGCTTAATTTTTCAGACATATAGTTTTCTTTCAATCTTTTGTTTCCTCTATTGTACAAATTCGTTGATTTCTGTTGCTCTATCTTCAGGTTCGCTGGTTTTCATTCTGTCACCTACATTCTGTGATTGAACCCATCAAGTACATTTTTTCTTTTCAGTTGTATTTTTCAGTGGTACATTTTCTCTTTGGTTCATTCTTTACCTTCTGTTTTGTTACTGGTCCTCTATCTTTCCAGTCACTTCAAGAATGCTGCTCTCACTATTTGGAAGATGATCGTAATGACTGCTTCAGAGTCTGATCATTCCACCATCTTCCTCATGTTGGGGTGGGTACTTGTCTCCTCCCTTGTAAGATGTTGATATTTCCTTAATTCCTCATATGATGAGTGATTTGGGGTTGCTTTCTGGACATTTTTAATATCATGACTCTGGGTCTTATTTACATCCAGTGGAGAACCTTGATGTGTGTGTGAGAACAGGCCAGTGACCTGGTGGGCTCAGACCACATGTCTCTTCTCATCTTATGCAGGCCATGGTCTCACTGTCACCTAAGTTTCAGCAACTTTGCAGTGTTATTCAAATCTGCCCTGCACAGAGGCTAGTGACATATTTGGGATTTAACCATGACCTACCGCACAGATTTCTCGTGGAATCCATGACGCACAATTTCAGGCTATCCAGAAGTTCAGACACAACCTTATGGGGTCGTTTTCTTGAGCTTCCTGCTCTCCACGGTGTCTCTTCCACTTTTCGCCTCCCCAAAGCTCCCCACCTGGATCCCTGGCCAGAAAGCCCGTGCTCCCTTCCCTGCGTGGGAGGGCTCACCTCACAAGTGCGTCTGTCTGGGGTGCTTGGTCAGAGGGTATCAGGGAGAAAGGAGCAGCAGGGAGTCTCCTGTCTTCTGAAATTTCAGTTCACTGGTCTGGGTGAAGGAAATTTCTGAGAACTCTGGTGCCTTCCCAGCCACCATTGTTGACACTGCCCCTGTCTCCACAGCATTTTCTGGGGGGTTGGGCATAACAGAAAAAAGAAAAGCATCCGTGAGTTTATTTCACTCTCTCTCAAGGGGTCCACTCCTCTCTGCTCAGGAGTTTCTCTGTGAACTAGACATTTTCTCTCCACACTGCTCCCGGCTGCACCCAGGGAGTCGCTTTTCAGGTTGCACTGGCGTCCCCTGGCCACCACAAACGGATCAGGGATTCCCGAATTCACCCCCAGTTTGTTGGCACCGTAATTCTGTTTTCCTTCCCCAATCTCTCTGCTACCCTTTATTTTCCAGAGTCCTCAGCTGCTCTGGTCATTCTGTCTGGGATTTTTACTTGGTGCCTGTGGGAGAGGCGAAGTAGAGCCTGCTACTGCGTCTCGTCAACTGGAAGCTGCCCCCTGGTTTTCTCCTTTGCCTACTTCAGGGGTGGCTCCTCTTCAGTGCTCGGTTGCTAGTTTTTCCTACTGAGCTGGCTGTAAGTATTACCATTCCTCTAGGTTCATCGCACACAACTTCTAACTCTGCCCTCTGACATTAACCATGTTCCTTATTGAAATTTTCACACACATGCGAAGTTCTTATCACCAGATTGACCTTTCTCATTAACTCCAGGCTACACAGCCAACTGACTCCTTGGTATCTCCACAGTGTATCTCAAAATCATGAGAAAAATTCTATACGTCTAAAATACAAACCATGATTTACCCTTCACCCCAAACTGGGTCCTCTTTGAGGATTCCCTGTGCCAGTTAATGTTACCATCAGCCTTCTCTTACAAACCAGAAACCTAGGAGTCACCCTTAATACCTTCACCTCTCACTACCTCTATCTAGTCTGTAGACATTACTTTTTAAACTGGTAATGTTCTCTTTTGGTGGGGGTGGGCATTTTCTTTGTTTCAATTCATTTATTGAGACACCTGCAACTTTTAGCAAAATTCCCGACTGTACACTTCTCTAAGGTGGCGAGACACTTGGTCTGCTTTATATTCTTTTCCAAATTGGTTTATTGGTTTATAAAATGGTACTTTTCAAAGAGCTTTCAGGTCTATCTGCTACCATTTTCCCACTGCCACCCTGCCAGTCCGTACTTCCAACTCACCTAGACCACTACGCGTCCCTCTCATTTGCTCGCCCTGTCTCAAATCCCACGTCCGTAATCAACCACTACCTCCATAGTCAATTCCTTTAATCAAGGAAAGCTGGAAGACTTTTCTGTCAAAATCTTGTTAAGATGCTCCTCAAGCTGTTTCTCTGGCTGTTCAATGTGCTTATTGTCTTAAACATCTATGTGGCCCGGTCTTGTCCACCTTAACAGCCTGGTTACCGGCCACCCGCCCTTTTATCCCCGTCTGGCACATTGACCTTCTTCTGGTTCCACATGCCAAAAGGAGACTCCTCTGCCCCTTTCCCTGGGATATCCCATCCCTCCCCAATCATCTCCTTTCTTCATATATCAGCCCAGGGATCACTTTCTAGTTCCGAGGTGCCTTATCAAAAAGGGGCAAGGGCGATTTCCAAACCCAAGTGAGTCCCTGAGTTTCTGTTCATGTTGAGGTCACTTATCCCTAAATAACCCACCTCCTTTCTCATAGATCCATTGACATAAGCTTTACTGGAGCATTACAGTTGTACGCAATGATGGGATTTGTTGTTACGTACTCGTACACGCACACAATGTAACAATCTGGCCAATATCCTCTCCAGCATTTCTCCCCTCCCTCCTCTCCTCCCTCCCCCTGGTCCCTTTGATTTTCATGAGATCCCCGAATTGTCTTTTCCTTTTTTCCCTCTCGCTTCCACATATAAGAGAAAACATGAGAACCTTCTGAGTCTGGCTTACTTCACTCAGTGGTCTCTACTTCCATCCATTTTCCTGCAAATGACACAATTTCATTTTTCTTTATAGGCAAATAAAATTCCATTGTGTGGGTTGGGGATATAGCTCAGTTGGTAGAGTATTTGCCTCAAAAGCACAAGGCCCTGGGTTTAATCCCCAGCATGGCAAAAAAAAAAAAAAAAAAAAAAAAATCCATTGTGTATGTGTATATATACCACATTGTCTTTATCCATTCATCTGTCCATGAGTCCTGGGCTGGGGTACAGTTTGGCCATTGTGAATTGTGTTATTACAAATGTGGGTACACATGTATCACTGTAGCATGATGACTTTAATTCTTAGAATGAATACCAAGGAGTGGTGTAGCTGGGTCATATGGTGCCTCCAAGCCTGGTCATTTGAGGACATCTATACTGATTTCCATAGTGGTTGCACTAATTTACAATCTCACCAACAGTATGAAAGTGTTCCTTTTTCTTCACATCTTCTCCAGCATTTATTAATGTTTATATTCTTTTTTAACTGTTATGTGTTCTAATTAGTTGTACATGACAGTAGAATTCTTTTTTTTTTTTATGTATTAATTTTATTCTGCCGAATCTTTTAATGGGAGAGATTTCCAGAGTTTAGTTCTTAGGTAACTTCTGTTCTCCACCTGCACTCATTTTCTTAGTGAGTCTCTCCTGACCCTGGCTTTGTATAACATCTATATGTTGGTAACTCCCAAATCTACCTCTCCCTGAATTTTTTTTTTATTGTAAAGAAATGGGATACATGTTGTTTCTCTGTTTGTACATGGAGTAAAGGCATACCATTTGTGTAATCAGAAATTTACATAGGGTAGTTATTTTTTCCCTTACCCCCACCCCTCCCACCCCTCTTTTCCCTCTATACAGTCCTTCCTTCCTCCATTTTTGCCCCCCTCCCTAACCCTAACTCTAACCCTAACACTAGCCTCTCCTACTCCCCATTGTGTGTCATCATCCACTTATCAGCGAGATTATTCATCCTTTGGTTTTTGAGATTGACTTATCTCACTTAGCATGATATTCTCCAATTTCATCCATTTGCCTGCAAATGCCATAATTTTATCTTTATTTGTGGCTGAGTAATATTCCATTGTATATATATACCACAGTTTCTTTATCCATTCATCAATTGAAGGACATCTAGGTTGGTTCCACAATCTGGCTATCGTGAATTGAGCAGCTATGAACATTGATGTGGCTGTATCTCTGTAGTATGCTGATTTTAAGTCCTTTGGGTATAGGCTGAGGAGTGGGATAGCTGGGGCAAAGGGTGGTTCCATTCCAAGTTTTCTAAGGAATCTCCACACTGCTTTCCAGAGTGGCTGCACTAATTTGCAGCCCCACCAGCAATGTATGAGTGTACCTGTCTCCCCACATCCTCGCCAACACCTGTTGTTGCTTATATTCTTGATAATCACCATTCTAATTGGGGTGAGATGGAATTTTAGGGTGGTTTTGGTTTTCATTTCTCTTATTACTAGAGATGTTGAATACTTTTCCCATATGTTTGTTGATTGCCCATTTGTCGATTGGGTTATTTGCATTCTTGGTGTAGAGTTTTTTGAGTTCTTTATAGATTCTGGAGATTAGTGCTCTATCTGAAGTATGATTGACAGTAGAATTCTTGATGACTGCCATTCTGACTGACATGAGATGAAATCTCAGTGTAGTCTCGATTGCATTTCTCTAATTGCTAATCATGTTGAACATTTTTCATATATTCGATGGCCATTTGTATTTCTTTTGAGAAGGGTCTATTGAATTCATCCGCACATATTAATTTGGTAATTTGTTTTTGTTTTTGGTGTTTTTTGAGTTCTTTATATAATCTAGATATTAATCCTGTCAGAAGAGTAGATAGCAAAGATTTCCTCCCATTCTGTAGGTTCTCTCCTCACATTTCTCATTGTGTCCTTTGCTGTGCAGAAGCTTTTTAATTTGATATCATTTCATTTGTGAACTCTTGGCATTATTTCCTGAGCTTTAGGGGTCCTATTGAGAAGACCATTGCCTGTGTCTCTCTGCTGGAGTGTTGACGTACATTTTCTTCTAGGAGTGCATAGCTTCTGGTCTAATTCCTAGGTCGTTGATCCATTTTGAGTTGATTTTTGAGCAGGGTGACAGATAAGGGTCTAGTTTCATTTTTCTACAATTGGATAACAAATTTTGCCAGGTCCATTTGTTAAAAAGTCTGTCTTATCTGCAACATGTGTTTTTGGCACCGTTATCAAGGATCAGATGACTGTAGAAAAGTGGGATTGTGTCTGTGCCTTCTATTCCATATCACTGGTCTGTGTGTCTGTTGTTATACCAGTACATGAAGTTTTTGGCACTATACCTCTGCAGTATAATTTGAAATCAGGTATTGAGATGCCTCTACCATTGCTTTGGTGGTTTAGAATTGCTTTGACTATTTTAGTTATTCTGGGTCTTTCATTCTTCCAAGGAATTTTAGGACTGTTTTTCGTAGTTCTGGGAAGAATGTCATTGGCATTTTGATGGGGCATTGAAATAAGTTCTCAAGTTAGATACTTTAGATAGGTCTAGAAGGTCTACTGCTAAGAATAAGAGTGCTAAAAGCCTATCATGTCATAGTAATTATTTTTTAGGTGAGGAATCAAGCTTTAAGGAACCTGTGTTTCAACCATTCAGGAGACACTCGAATCCTGTGTACGAGCAGACCATGTATTTATTCCATTGTGAACAGTCTCCCAGAGCTCATCAGTTCCAACTAGTTTTGAATCACTTGTATTATACTTTCTTTCTGAGGACGTTTCTCCACCTTGATCATTTTCTACCAAATTTGTGCCAAATATAGTGTCAAAGGCCTACAACAATAATTTCTAGTGGGCTTCCTTTTGTTTAACAATGTAGCATTTCTATTGGGAAAGTAAAGGTGGTTTAATCTTTAAGGATTCCATGCCAAGAACTAATGATCACAATTCCATTCTTTAGGTCTAGACAGACACGCTCACCACCACTACCACCTAACTACCACTAGCAATCAGTTTCAACAGAGAAACTGTCAAGTCCCTAACTGAATATCCATCAAAAGCTTATTTTACGTTTTTTTTTTATTCATCAGATGTTCGATGAGCAATTTATCCTTCACAGAAGGTGTGCACTGAATGTCTTCTCTGTGTCCAACATTGTGCTAAATCCTGGGAATACTGTGGCAAGTGAAAGTGAGGTGGTTCTTTTCTCAATGGACCTTTCTAGTAGTGAGGGAAATACCACCAAACAGGTGAACCCACGATTTGTTACTGAATTACAAACCTCGATAAATTCTCTCAGTAAAAGAAGCAGGAGAGGGGACGCACGTTCACGAAACCAAGAGAATTTAGGTGTGCCTGACGCAGAGGATGTGAATGGTGAGTCATCGAACTGTGAAAGTCCTTGCATGGGGTCAGAAGGACTGTAAGCACTGGGCACTGAGACACTGCTAGGGGATTTAGGCAGAGAATGAGGTGATCAGAGTTTTTAAAGCATAAGCTGGTCATGTGATCATGCAGGAACCCGCTCACTCTCAGAGGTACTTGCACCTTCTCGTTGAATATACTCCCCTCTCTTAATAATGCCTGAGAAGGACCCTTGCTTGAGGCTCTGTGCAGCCTAATCCAGATGAGGCGACGCACAGTCTGCCAGTGATTACCTGTCGCGTTGCATATAATGTCTACAAGGCTTTGTATCGACATACGTTTTTGTTTGTTTGTTTGTTTTACTGTAAACAAATGGGATACATGTTGTTTCTCTGTTTGTACATGGCATAAAGGCATACCATTTGTGTAATCATAAATTTACATACAGTAATGTTGTTTGATTCATTCTGTTATTTTTTCCCTTCCCCCCACACCTCCCACCCCTCTTTACCCTCTATACAGTACTTTCTTCCTCCATACTTTCCCCCCTCCCTAACCCTAACTCTAACCCTAACATTAACCCTTCCCTCCCCCCCATTATGTGTCATCCTCCACTTATTAGCAATATCATTCGTCCTTTGGCTTTTTGAGATTGGCTTATCTCACTTAGCATGATATTCTCCAATTTCATCCATTTGCCTGCAAATGCCATAATTTTGTCATTCTTTATGGCTGAGTAATATTCCATTGTGTATATATACCACAGTTTCTTTATCCACTCATCAATTGAAGGGCATCTAGGTTGGTTCCACAGTCTGGCTATTGTGAATTGAGCAGCTATGAACATTGATGTGGCTGTATCTCTGTAGTATGCTGATTTTAAGTCCTTTGGGTATAGGCCAAGGAGTGGGATAGCTGGGTCAAATGGAGGGTCCATTCCAAGTTTTCTAAGGAATCTCCACACTGCTTTCCAGAGTGGCTGCACTAATTTGCAGCCCCACCAGCAATGTATGTGTGTACCTTTCTCCCCACATCCTCGCCAACACCTGTTGCTTGTATTTTTGATAAATCTCAATGCATATAAATTTACCTGCAAATGAATAAAAGGCTCCTTAGGATAAATGTAGAAAAGTGAGGCACTTATGTCAAATCTCTATGATGAAACTTTTCAGATCTTACCAATTTAATACCTGTTTAGATTAAATTTCTTGTGTAAAGGTAAGATAAACATATCTCATATATACAAGTCATGGAGAATCATGGTGTTATTGGATATTTTATTCCAAAGTCCTGAGACTAAGCAAAGTGTGGTATAAAAAAACTTGTAGTTTTAAAGAAACCAATCAAACATAGAATGAAACCAAACATTTATAGTAAAATTTAAATTAAGTGAAGATCTTAAAACTTTTTCTTGAAAGAGAAAATATGAAATCTTATCACTGATTGGCAGTAATTTGGACTCAAGGTATCATTTAAGATGTGATGTATGTATTGAAAGGCAACCCATGTGTTTTATACACACACACATACACACACACACACACACACACACACACACACACACACACATAGACACATCTTAGGTATTCATTTACTGAATGGGGGGATGATGGATATGTCCTATAACACTATAGCATTTATTTGCAGCTGGGATCACTTCTGATTGAATAAAGTATACATTCTGATTCTTCCTTGTCAGTTGCTAAATATTTTGAATATCATTCTGGTTGAATGAATGAATGATTGGATAAATGAATTTGAGTTGATCTTTTCTTTTATTCTCACCCCTATATTCTTTGGGGTGTTTTCGCCCAAACATTTAAGAGTCTCTGAGAACATATATATCTTATTTACCCTCAATAAAATCCTATCTCTCCTTCCTTCACAAAAGTCAGAACATTCCATTTCTGAGCAATTCTCAAGTCTGCCAACTATAATGATGTGTCTTCATTTTGTAGATTGAGACTCCTTTGTTCTCTACCACACCCTACATGATGGCCTGTGGTGGGGAAACCTGGGGCCCAGGGTTACGCCAAGTGCATCTAAAGATGGTGACTGGCAGAGAGCAAAGGGCAACCTAATTATGCCTGGAGAATGGCAGGACGCGTTTACAATTGGCTGTATGATAATCAGTTCAGCTGCCTAGGACGTGGACAGATATACTTTACATGTATGCTCCAGCGAGTGATCGTCGTTTGACCTTTAACAGGATTGGATGGACATATCTGGTTACAATTGCTTATGCATGAGACTGCTTATATATTGAGGGTGTTATTTGAATAAAGGGGAAGCTGCTTCATGAACCTCTGAAGTGTACATGACTTTCGTCCAGCTGGTCGGGCCGTAAGAGAAGCAGCTGAGGAGCCGCTTGGAGCACCCGGCAAAGAAGACGCGGCTTTCCATAAGAAGAGCGGCGCGAGCCGCTTGAAGCAGCCCCGGCGGCAAGCAGCGGTCTTCCGTAATGGCCTATAGCTATCTGAGACCATGGTTATTTTTCCCGGATCTGCTGTTAATTATTATCTTGGGGACACTACTGTGATTCCTTCCATGTCATGCCTCTTGGGTCTCCATAGTAAGTGGATTCATTCCTGAATTTTTCTTTTCTTCTTTCCCCTTAGAGACACATTGGATGTTAGGATTAGAAAGGTTCTTAGAAATCATCTTATAATTTTAAAAGTGACTAGGGTAAAAGCAGTTCAATGATGTGGTTTAACTAGGCTTCATTGAGACAAAGTTTCAACCAGAGTCCAGATCACCTGCCCCATATTGGAGACTTTTTAACCAGGTCCGCTGATTTTTGGACAAACATATGCTTCCTTGTTCTACTGACGTGTGCTACACTTCTAGCCCAAAGCTTATCATTTTGGTGTTTTAGATTGTGATCCAGAAATCTAAATTTCAATCTCTGACACCATCTGCAGAGCCAGCCTTTTCACCTTCCATAGCCTCCTTTCTCTTTGAAACTCCCAACTGTTAGTTGGAAGAAGCAACGACAACACCACCTGTGCCCCTCAGATTCCTCATCAAGACTCTCCAGCCCCAAAAGATGTTTCCTGGAGACTACTTTATTGCCTAATTAATTAATATTTATTGAGCAGCTATTGTGTGCCAAGAATCAAGGTATTTGGCTCCCTTCCAGTTGAATAGTAACTGGTAGAGAACTTCATGGCTATTTCTACTGTAATATGCAAACAAAGAAGTTGCCTTGCTTCCAAGTAAGGATATTTCTGTCTTGCTTTCCCTCTCAAATTCTAGAGATAAACCTAAGATGTCTTGGAATTAAATTTCCATTTCATTTTTTAAAGCTTATTTTTTTTCTATTATACATAGGCAAAATGTGTACATTTAGACACACTAGACATTTAGATAGGCAAAAAGAGGAAAATACTTTGTATGTACACACATTGAAAAGATCTGCACATAAAGCTTCAGATGTCAAGTTTTCAACAACAACAAAATATCACAAGGCACACAAAGAAACAAGAAAGTGTGGCCATTAAAGTAAAAAAGTAAATTGATAAAGCCACCCCGCATAGCCTACTTGATAGAGAATAGACTTTAAACAAACTGCTAGGAAAGATTTGCTGAAGTGGGAAGATTTACTGGTGTCATTAGTTTGTTTTGATGGAGAAAACACTTTCTTTTGCAAGAGGGAGATTTGGATCACCACACCTGAAGTGCCCTTTTTGTGAAGAAAGGACTCCACTTGGCGGGCATAGAGAGAGGCTACCAGCCCTCCCTGCAAGATAGGAAGCAGATCCACTTATGAGTGTGTTAGAACCCTGTGCTTAAAATACTCTCTTAAATTATTTCCTAGTCTTTTTGTACAATATAGCATTGTAATCTGTCTTCAACTATTTTATCTAAAATGATAAACCTTCAGGATAAAATTAAAAAAAAAAAAAAAAGATCTGGAAGGGTGCATGCCAGTCAAACTTCCCTGTGACCTGGGACTTGAGATAGACAGGGGAAGATCCTGGACAGGACATTTTTCTTTGTTTATTTCTGCATGGCTTGAATTTTCAAGATCACATGTTGCTTTTATTATTAAAGAAAAGACCTAAATGTAAAATATGAAGCAAAAGCATCAATAATATATTTTGGATATTTTTTTGACTTTAGGATAGGCAAGGCTTTTCTGAACCTAAAGGATCATAAAGATTTTCACATCTATTGGGATAAAAATGTAAAGTTTCTGGGTATTTTAAAATCATTATAGCCTTAAAATACATATAAATAATTTGGGGTCATTTACAATACATCTAATACATAAAGCATTAGTATCCCTAATATATACACAGCCCAATAATCAATATAAGAAAGGCAACATTCTAATGGACCATAATGTCATGGGACATTTCAGACACACAAATTGTGAATGGAGGATACATTTATGAAAGTGTGTTCAATTTTACTCGTAATCAAAGATCCACAGCTTGAAATGACCATAATATGTCATATTTTTTTAATCTAGGTAATTTGCGAAGATGAAAGAAAAAAAAAAAACAACCATTTTGGTGAGAGAACATGAAAAGAAATGAAGGGAAATTTTGTAATACATATCAAAAATTTCTCATATGAAAAATGTTCTAACATTTTGTAGCTGTAATTTATAGGATTTTTAAAATAAATTATCATGGATATGTCAAAATTCACCTTCCATGATAGATATTATGCTGGTATTAGTTGTAACCTAAAATGAAAATAATCCAATCCTAACATAAGACATGGTGCAATCATGCTACAGAATTCTATGTAGTCTTTAGAAATAGTATTAGAGAGGAATAATGAGGTGGAGAAATGGTTATAATATATTAGAAGAAATAAGGTCATGCAACACAATATAAAGTTGACCCCAATTTATGACCCCTTCCTTCCCCCTGCATGCAGGTTGTAGAAAAGTTTTAACAAGATTCAGAAGCAAAAAGGCAGTAAAACACATATTTGGTTTGGAGGCTATGGTTAATTTTAAATTGCTTTTCTGTGTTTTCCCCCTGAGTTACAATGAATATATATTACTCTAAAATCAGATTCAAAGATTCAAATAAATAATTTTGAAATATTAGGCAGGTAGGAGGGATTAATAGTACAATAATATAAGTACTATTAATAATATTTAAATTAAGAATCAAATAACCCAGGATAATTGACAAAGTACATAATGATGTCTTAAAGTACATTCCCACACAATATTTCATAATGGCCCCTCTTATTGTTTGAAAGAGAAAACTGGGGGAAGGGAAAAAAATAACAGAATGAATCAAACAACATTACCCTATCTAAATTTATGATTACACAAATGTTACGCCATGTACAAACAGAGAAACAACATGTATCCCATTTGTTTACAATTAAAAAAAAAAAGAAAACTGATCTCTCCCCTTTGTAAAATGCTGTGCAAATACTACCTTAAGCTCTTTTCCAACCTGATTGCTTCCCCTGCATAGAAAGTCTAGAAGTGTTGCTGGTAGAGAATTTACTGTTTTCTGTTTAACAGGTAGGGAAACTGAGGTCTAGGGAGTAAGCTTCCTGTGCAGGTTGATGTTGCCCACAGGACCTGGTGCACACTGAATCCAGCTCTCATGTGTCTCATGTAATGGTCCTTTGTCTGCCTCAGGTGGCCTCCTTATACTACTAATCTAGATTTGCCCATCTTCAGTTCAGTGACACATGGGAAGGAAACGTAAAAGATCCAAATACATTCACATTTTTTTGGTTAGGATGTTATCAGATGAAAACATGGCTTGCAGTCTGTTAGGGTTACTTACCTCTTGCCTTGAAGCTACTGAGAGACACTTTTGAAGGATGCTGTTAAGCATTGACTTGTGTCTCTCTATAACCCAGGATGGAATCCTAATCCCACAGCTTCAGAAAATGACTTATTTGGAGAGTGATTGAAAGTGTAATTGGTTAAGATGGAGTCATTAGGGTGGGCCCTGATCCAGAATGACAGGTGTCCTGATGAAAGGGGAAATGTGGACATACAGACAGACAGGGGAACACACTGTGAATGTGAGGGAAGAGGTGGGGCCGATGCACCTACAAGTTAAGGGACACCGGAGATTGCCAACCAACTATCAGAAGCCAGGAGAGAGACCCAGAGTAGACCTTTCCTCCGTGCCTTCAGAGGGCACTGCTGACATCTCAGTCTTGGACTTCAAGTCTCCATAATGGGAAAATAAATCATTGTTTTTTAAGCCAGTCAGTTTGTGGTACTTTGTTATAATTGCCCTGGAAAACTAACATGCTAAGTTGGAAAATATCTGATGTTTAGTAAATTGGCCTTTAGTAGAAATATGACCTTCGTAGTTCAGTTTAATTACCCAAATTACCTACTAGAAATACAGAATTCTTAAAAGGTCATCTTGTTCAATATGTGTACATACATTTTTATGAAATGAAGTTCCTATATATTTACATTTCATGATTACAATAACAATAAAAAGGAATGCACATTCTTTTTTTGTTATTGGTGTCTTTTTATTTTTACAGACTGCATTTTGATTCATTATACACGAATGGGGTACAACTTTTTGTTTCTATGGTTGTACACAATGTAGATTCACACCATTCCGGTAATCATACATGTACATAGGGTAATGATGTCCATCTCATTCCACCACCTTACCTACCTCCACCCCTTCCCCCCTCTCATTTCCCTCTATGTAATCCAAAGTTCCTCCATTCATCTCTTACCTCCACCCTCCCCACAGCATTATGTATCATCATCCGCTTATCAGAGAAAACATTTGGCCTTTGGTTTTATGGAACTGGCTTATTTTTTTTTTTTTTTTTCAGATTGAGTATTCCTTATCCTAAATTCTTTTTTTTTTTTTTTATTTTATTGTAAACAAATGGGATACATGCTGCCTCTCTGTTTGTACATGGCGCAAAGGCATACCATTTGTGTAATCATAAATCCACATACAGTAATGTTGTTTGATTCATTCTGTTATTTTTCCCCTTCCCCCCACCCCTCCCACCCCTCTTTACCCTCTATACAGTACTTTCTTCCTCCATACTTGCCCCCCTCCCTAACCCTAACTCTAACCCTAACACTAACCCTTCCCTCCCCCCCATTATGTGTCATCCTCCACTTATTAGTGATATCATTCGTCCCTCGTCTTTTTGAGATTGGCTTATCTCACTTAGCATGATATTCTCCAATTTCATCCATTTGCCTGCAAATGCCATAATTTTGTCATTCTTTATGGCTGAGTAATATTCCATTGTGTATATATACCACAGTTTCTTTATCCACTCGTCAATTGAAGGGCATCTAGGTTGGTTCCATAGTCTGGCTATTGTGAATTGAGCAGCTATGAACATTGATGTGGCTGTATCTCTGTAGTATGCTGATTTTAAGTCCTTTGGGTATAGGCCAAGGAGTGGGATAGCTGGGTCAAATGGAGGGTCCATTCCAACTTTTCTAAGGAATCTCCACACTGCTTTCCAGAGTGGCTGCACTAATTTGCAGCCCCACCAGCAATGTATGAGTGTACCTTTCTCCCCACATCCTCGCCAACACCTGTTGCTTGTATTTTTGATAATCGCCATTCTAATTGGGGTGAGATGGAATCTTAGGGTGGTTTTGATTTGCATTTCTCTTATTACTAGAGATGTTGAACATTTTTTCATATGTTTATTGATTGCTTGTACATCTTCTTCTGTGAAGTGTCTGTTCATTTCCTTAGCCCATTTGTCGATTGGATTATTTGTATTCTTGGTGTAGAGTTTTTTGAGTTCTTTATAGATTCTGGAGATTAGTGCTCTATCTGAAGTATGATTGGCAAAGATATTCTCCCACTCTGTAGGCTCTTTCTTCACATTACTGATAGTTTCCTTTGCTGAGAGAAAGCTTTTTAGTTTGAATCTATCCCAGTTATTGATTCTTGCTTTTATTTCTTGTGCTATGGGAGTCCTGTTGAGGAAGTCTGGTCCTAGGCCGACATGTTGAAGATCGGGACCTACTTTTTCTTCTATAATCTGCAGAGTCTCTGGTCTGATTCCAAGGTCCTTAATCCATTTTGAGTTGAGTTTTGTGCAGGGTGAAAGATATGGGTTTAGTTTCATTCTGTTGCATATGGATTTCCAATTCTCCCAGCACCATTTGTTGAAGAGGCTATCTTTTCTCCATTGCATATTTTTGGCGCCTTTGTCTAGTATTAGAAAGTTGTATTTATTTGGGTTTGTGTCCATGTCCTCTATTCTGTACCATTGATCTACCTGTCTACTTTGGTACCAGTACTATCCCATCTTTGTTACTATTGCTTTGTAATAAAGTTGAAGTTCGGGTATTGCAATACCCCCTGCTTCATTTTTCCTGCGAAGGATTGCTTTAGCTATTCTGGGTTTCTTATTCTTCCAGATGAATTTCATGATTGCTTGCTCTATTTCTGTAAGGTACGTCATTGGGATTTTAATTGGGATTGCATTGAATCTGTATAGCACTTTTGGTAGTATGGCCATTTTGACAATATTAATTCGGCCTATCCAAGAACATGGGAGATCTTTCCATCTTCTAAGGTTTTCTTTAATATCTTTCTTTAGTGTTCTGTAGTTCTCATTGTAGAGGTCTTTCACCTCTTTTGTGAGATTGATTCCCAGGTATTTTATTTTTTTCGATGCTATCGTGAATGGGGTAGTTTTCATAATTTCTCTTTCTGAGGATTCATCACTTATGTATAAAAATGCATTGGATTTATGAGCATTGATCTTGTAACCTGCCACTTTACTGAATTCACTTATGAGTTCTAAGAGTTTTCTGATGGAATTTCCTGGTTCCTCTAAGTATATAATCATATCATCCGCAAACAGGGATAGTTTGAGTTCTTCTTTTCCTATTCGTATTCCTTTAATTTCCTTGGTCTGTCTAATTGCTCTGGCTAGAGTCTCAAGAACGATATTGAATAGGAGTGGTGAAAGAGGGCATCCCTGTCTTGTTCCAGTTTTTAGGGGGAATGCTTTCAGTTTTTCACCGTTTAGAATGATATTAGCCATGGGCTTAGCATAGATGGCCTTTACAATGTTAAGGAATGTTCCCACTATCCCTATTTTTTCTAGTGTTTTGAGCATGAAGGGGTGCTGTATTTTATCAAATGCTTTTTCTGCATCTATTGAAATAATCATGTGATTCTTGACTTTAAGTCTATTAATATGGTGAATTACGTTTATTGATTTCCGGATGTTGAACCAACCTTGCATCCCTGGGATAAAACCCACTTGATCATGGTGCACTATCTTTTTAATATGTTTTTGTATGCGATTTGCTAAAATTTTGTTGAGAATTTTTGCGTCAATGTTCATTAATGATATCGGTCTGAAATTTTCTTTCCTCGATTTGTCTCTGTCTGGCTTGGGTATCAGGGTAATATTGGTTTCATAGAATGAGTTTGGGAGGGTTCCCTCCTCTTCTATTTCATGGAATACTTTGAGAAGTATTGGAATGAGCTCTTCTTTAAAGGTTTTGTAGAACTCGGCTGAGAACCCATCTGGTCCCGGACTTTTCTTTGTTGGTAGGCTTTTGATGACTTCTTCTATTTCAGTACTTGAAATTGGTCTATTTAAATTGTGTATGTCCTCCTCGTTCAGTTTAGGCAATTCATATGTCTCTAGAAACCTGTTGATGTCTTCGAAATTTTCTACTTTGTTGGAATATAGATTTTCAAAATAGCTTCTAATTATGTTTTGTATTTCAATCCTGTCTGTTGTGATATTTCCTTGTTCATTCCGAATTTTAGTGATTTGGGTTTTCTCTCATCTTCTCTTTGTTAGAGTGGCTAAGGGTTTATCAATTTTGTTTATTTTTTCAAAGAACCAACTATTTATTTTGTCAATTTTTTGTATTGTTTCTTTTGTTTCAATTTCGTTGATTTCAGCTCTGAGTTTAACTATTTCCTGTCTTCTACTACTTTGGTGTTGGTCTGTTCTTCTTTTTCTAGGGCTTTGAGCTGTAGTGTTAGGTTGTTTATTTGTTGATTTTTACTTCTTTTATTGAATGCGCTCCATGAAATAAATTTTCCTCTAAGTACTGCTTTCATAGTGTCCCAAAGATTTTGATATGATGTTTCTTTGTTCTCATTTACCTCTAAGAATTTTTTAATTTCCTTCCTAATATCTTCTGTTATCCATTCATCATGTAATAGCATATTGTTTAATCTCCAGGTGTTGGAGTAGCTTCTGTTTTTTACTCTTTCATTTATTTCTAACTTCAATCCATTATGATCTGATAGAATACAAGGTAGTGTCTCTATCTTCTTGTATTTGCTAACATTAGCTTTGTGGCATAATATATAGTCTATTTTAGAGAAGGATCCATGTGCTGCTGAGAAGAAAGTGTATTCGCTCTTGGTTGGATGGTATATTCTTTAAATGTCCATTAAGTCTAAATTATTGATTGTGTTATTGAGATCTATGGTTTCTTTGTTCAATTTTTGTCTGGAAGATCTGTCCAGTGGTGAGAGAGGCGTGTTAAAATCACCTAGTATTATTGTGTTATGGTCTATTTGGTTTCTGAAATTGAGAAGGATTTGTTTGACATACATGAATGAGCCACTGTTTGAGGCATAGATGTTTATGATTGTTATGTCTTGCTGATTTATGCTTCCCTTAAGCAGTATGTAATGTCCTTCTTTATCCCTTCTGACTAGTTTTGACTTGAAGTCCACATTATCTGAAATGAGGATGGATACCCCAACTTTTTGCTGAGTCCATGAGCATGGTATGTTTTCCCCCATCCTTTCACCTTTAGTCTATGGGTATCTCTTTCTACGAGGTGAGTCTCTTGCAGGCAACATATTGTTGGATCTTTCTTTTTGATCCAATCTGCCAGTCTATGTCTTTTGATTGATGAGTTCAGGCCATTAATATTCAGGGTTATTATTGAGATATGATTAGTATTCCCAGTCTTTTGGTTCATTTTATTTATTTATTTATTTATTTATTTTGAGATGACTTGGTTCTTCCTTTATTTGACAATTCCTTTAGGATAGTTCCTCCCATTGCTGATTTGTTTCTTTGTTTTTCATCTCTTCCTCGTGGAATATTTTGCTGAGAATGTTCTGTAATGCTAACTGCTTCTTCCCAAATTCATCATCCTGGTAAAACTCTTGTAGGAACTTCTTAACCTTTTCTTTTTCGAGCGCGTAGTCCTTAAGTGCCATTGCTGCCAGGGGCCATGCGGCAGCAGCTGGCAGGCTCAGGAGTTTCCCTCCCAGGAGCATGGAGCGGCGCTGAGGCGGACTGTGGCAGACCAACCGAAATTCCTTCCTTGTTTCTTAAACTGTAAATGATGGGGTTTAACATAGGGGTGAGCACACCATAAAGCAGTGTGATGATTTTGTCTATTTCTTGTGAGTTCGATGAAGAGGGTTTCAGGTACATGGAGAGGGCAGCCCCATAGTATAAGATGACCACAGTCAAATGTGCGCCACAAGTGGAAAACGCTTTGTGCCTCCCCTCTGCTGAGCTGATTCTCAGGATAGTAGAGAGAATGAAGACATAGGAGATGCAAATCAAGAGCATTGGAATGGGCAGGAGGAGGATGCTCACCACCAGCATGATCACGTCCACAAGCAGTGAACTTGTGCAAGCTAACTTCAGCACTGCCAGGATTTCGCACGTGAAGTGGTCAATGAGATTCCCACAGAGGGGTGTCTGCAGGGCGAAGGTGGTTTCCAGCAGGGCGGTCAGACAGCCTGTCACCCAGGAGACGGTGGCCATCTGCAAGCAGACCTGCCTGTTCATGATGATGGAGTATCTCAGCGGGTTGCAGATGGCCACATAGCGGTCATACGCCATCACGGCCAGAAGCACGCACTCTGTGGAGCCCATGGCGAGGGCCAGATACATCTGCACAGCACACCCTGAAAAGATAATGGTTTTTCGGGATGACAGCAGGTTCACCAGCAATGTAGGGATAGACGCAGATGTGTAACAAATGTCCATGAAAGAGAGGTTTCCAAGGAACACGTACATAGGGGTTTGAAGGCGTGAATCCAGGAGAGTGATTGAAATAAGAGAGCTGTTACCCAGGAGGGTGATCACATACATCACAAGGCTGAAGACGAAGAGAACAATCTCTAACCTTGGGTACCGGGAAAATCCCTCCAGGAAAGAAAAGCTCCAGCGGGTGAAATTTTCTCCGTGCATTTCCTTTCTCTCACCTGTAGCTATTCTAGAATAATTCTCTTCCTTCCATCTGAGGACATAAAGAAACTAACAAAATGAAATTTTTTTTAGTTAGGAAATCATTCTCAATCTTTTTTTCACTATTTCAAACATAATGTATGCAAGAAGTCACAAAACAGCATATGTGTTGATCTAAGGGGAAGCCGATTTGATCTACATAAAAGGTGAGTCTTACACAACACCACTTAGAGAACAGTGAATCTGAAAACAAGCATAAACCTGTTTCATATTTTAATTTCAGCTCATAATCCTGTCCTTAGCATAGTAGGTTTTCAATGAAGATTTGAAAGTGACTGAATGAGGAAAAATAAAAATGGACATTGAATAAATTATTGAGCACAAATTAGAAAAGTGAGCCAGGTAAGTAAGGGAAAGAAAGCTCATAAGATACAATAAAAACCAACAATGATTTTGGCTGAATGTGGAAAGAAACAAAAAAAAATGCATTTAAAACCAACACCTATGAAGTTCTGGGTCTGAGTGAACTCTGTCAGCTAGGAGCTTAGGACACCTATATACTGTTTCAGAAAGGATGACATTGCTTGAAGCATTGTGATTGTATTTAAGAGACAGTTTATAAGTCACATAACATAGCCCACGTCATAAACACTGATATCCATATACAAATTCATTCATTATCAAGCCCCATACCCTCTTGAGTATGTGAGGAGTTCTAGAAATTATAACCAGGTAATATTCTTATACACCAAGACCCATGAATATCCACCAAATGCAGAAAACAAACTCCCTTAGAAAATTACCATTTCTTTAAAAGAAGGATTAAGTTCCTATAGTTTATGTTTTTAATTTTTTAAATTAATAATATCTTCCTTTCCTTTCTTGCTCCTTCCTTCCTTCCTTCCTTCCTTCCTTCCTTCCTTCCTTCCTTCCTTCCTTCCTTCCTTCCTTCCTTTCTTTCTTTCTTTCTTTCTTTTGGTTCTGAGTATCAAACCAGGTGCTCACAGGTGCTAGGCAAGCACTCTAGCACTGAGCTATACCCCCAGCCCAAGATCCTTTAGTTAGATAAGACACTTCAGGGTGTTTTCACATGTCATATTGTGGACAAAAATTTATTAGAAACTTACCTTGCTTTTGCTCATCTATTGCTCTTTATCACCTTCAAACATTTTCCTTCTCTGCTGATTCTCTCCATTCTATTTTCAAATACACATTCTTACAAACTCCCTCCATGGTCACACTGGCCACGCACACTGCCGTCCTCTTTTTGCTCTTTCATAGACGAGTCCCTCAATCATATGGTTCATGTCACAATCTTTCAGTCTTCACTTTACCATCACTGGCCTTCTTTCCTTATTTCTCTATTTTAGTCAATGCAGTCATTCTTCTCACAGTTCTCCACGTTTAAAAAACCGGCATAAATGCTAATGTTGTGACAATCTCATTTTACTACTCCAGATAAAATATTGCTTTATGATATACTTCAATAAAGTTACCTGTGTGCAAGGAAGAATGAGTGCGTCCATGTTAAGAATGTGACTGTTTATAATCAACAATGCAATTCATTTCTTTTTAAATTATCAACCACCACATAACTAAAAATATCAAAGGATAGCAACTGAAATACTAGTTAAATTTAAATCATTTGTTGTTTTGAGGGAATACATGTTTTCCCTGAACAATTTAAAGTACAGTAGCTGTAATATGCAGAGGTTTAGAACTTCAGATCCTTCAGGGATAATGTCCCATAGATCCAATTATATAAAACTTTTACAGAGTCAGACAGAAAGTGAACCACACTTCTGCCTAAATACATGCAAGAACCTCCTAAAAAGGAGGCTTTCCATTCCTTCTTCCTCCATCAGTCCCTAGCTATATCAAGATATTTTAAAGATTACAGTATAGAATACTTAACAGAAATACAGGGGAAAATGTCCCTGGAATTCTAAGATATAAGATTTTCCATTTAATGAAATTACTTCTTAGCTTTCAAAAATTAAGAATGTTTACTCTTTTAAGCTACAAATAAATCATTGAATGTTTTAACAAGTGATCAAAACTTTTTTTCAATATATACAGATATTAAGAGGACCACAAGGCAAAGAAACCTCAGAGGCAATGGGTACACCTAGAACCCAGATCTCAGTTTCTCAATAACATTCCCAACTAGGAGGAATTACATATGCTTGGAAAACTAGCTGATACCAGAACTGGAGCAGGACAAGATTAACTTAGAGCCTTTTATCCTACCAGAATGCAAGAGGTGTGCAAAGACTGATAGGAATATATAGAAAGGTCATAGATGCCCCCTTGATAACTTCCATTGCCAAATCTGGGAAGATTATTTTGAGCATCAAAAGGAAAATAATAACATTGGCTTATAATTTACAAAATAAAATTACAATTCACAAGTTTATTATAATATAAAAAATGAATAAAAATGGAAAGCTCTTAACCACAGGATGCCAAAAAATATAGAATGATCTTAATCAGAAAATAATCACGATTAAATGTTCTTACAGCAATAGACTAAGTAAGAAAAAAAGATTAGGTGAAAAATTGTAGGCACCGTCGTTATTCAAAGTAAAAGATGAAGAATAGGATAACAGGCTCCACATCTACCAACATGTGGAGCCTCCATCTTGGGACACAGCAGTTGCCTCCATATCTCCCTCCACATGGTAGCCTCTACCTTGGGACACAGGTCAGGGCCTGAAGACAGCCACCTGCCACAGCTCTGCATCTTTAAACAAGCTGCCAAACTCCAGTACATGACCCACTTTTGCTGCCACATCTCTGAAAGTGGTAGCCTCCATCTTGGTACACCTGCAACACCCTCTTGGGTTACCATCACTATCACCACCACTATCTTTAGTTAGGGCAGCTTCCATCTTGGGACACTGGACAGAGACTAGAAGCCCAGTAACAAGGTACCTACAGGTCAGCTGCTGCCACCACCACCACCAACTATGTGATTACTTCCATAGTTGGTGATTACTTCCATCGAGGGTTGAAGACCTGAAAGAACATCACCAAGGTCCCTGCAGGCTTGGTTACATGGAGGTATCCTTGTTAGGTGTGCTAATAGCCACCATTTTGCTGCAGAGGACGGAGAGAGTCTTGTAAGGGATTGGTAGATTGGAAGAGGGTGTGAGGGGTCTTGATCCCAGCTGGTCCAGTCAACCAGCCTGGCACTCACTGGGATTCCAGAGACAACTCAGGCAACACTTGCTGAAACCCAACATCAGCCTGGTCCACAACTCTGGCCCCAAAATGGTATTCAGGTATCACTTGTTCCTGTCGGTTTGGCAACCAAGAGGGCCCTCCAGCTCCTCATTCCCCAGTCTCCCAGCCACCCCAGCAACCAGCGCAGCCCAGTGCTTGCAGCTATGTGGCTGGCCCACAGCTCTCAAAGCCTGGTCCTGGTCTGCCCAATATTCTTCCGAGAGTCCTGGGGTGCAGCCTTCCAGTGGGACTGGCAATTGCTATAGCCTGCTTCCAAGTCTAATCCTCCCACCTCAGCCACTTTCCCCATCCTGAGGGTGGAGTTATCAGCAACCCTCAGACAACCCCACCTATCAGACGAGAAGGGAAGCAGAGACGATACTGAACTCCAACAGAAACAATTTTCAATTTTACTCCAAGACTCTTTTTCCCCTTGTATTTTCTTTTTCCTGTTTTCCTTTCCCACTCTCACATCCCAGACATTTTTATAATTGAGTACTTTTCATGCATCAGGCTACTGAGGACAGGGAGGTTAAAATAGTATGTTACAGTTTTGGTTTAGATTCTTTTATCTTTTTGACATGTTTTTAATTTTTCTTTTTTTTTTTTTTACTCACTCTATTTTCCTCTGATTTATGTTTCCTCAGAGTATCGTCCTCTCTTCACTCTGGATAACAACCAGCTTCTTTTGATTTCTCTTTCTCTCTTCGTATGATCTAATACCTCTATAGTCTCACCTCCTACTTCATGACATCGTAACACCCCTCTCTCATTCTTTCTTTGTCCTCCTTACTGTAGACCTTACTGCAGACCTACTATTTATGTTGCAGATAATAATCAAACACATCATCTCTGTTTATTGCGCTAAAACTGTTTACGTCCTAATAGGAGCTATTCAGTTAAAGGCTGCATATTATTTGCATTGGGTGCTGTTAATATTAATCTCCACCTTAGAGGCTAGGTATTGGAAACCTGCAAGGACACTATAAACTTATGAAGGGGAAACTGTAGTACCTCAGATCCACACTGCTAGAGGGAAGACACCTGAACAACATTAAAAATACAAGGGAAGAAAGCGCCCAAAAGAAACCAAGATGCTATATTAAGAGAATCCATTGACAGCACAGTAGAAAAAATGTCAGAGGAGTTCAGAATATACATTATTAAAATGATCTGCAAAGTAAAGGATGATATAAGAGAGTAACTGCAGGTAACAAAAGAGCATGTCAATAAAGAGTTAAAAGAACATATGCAGGAAGCAAAAAATTACTTAAATAGAGATTCTGAGAAAACAAACAACACAAATTCTTGAAATGGAGCACAGGCCCAGGCCCAGCCACCACCAGCGTGGATCTCCAGCACCACCCAGGCTCAGTTCACATGTCTCCAGCATCGCCCAGCGCCCCACACAGTCTCAGCTCTGCACTGCAGGTCCCCACCTACCAACATGTGGGGCTGCTTCTGCCCGCTATCATGGATTATTCCCAACTGGGATGTAGCCATTTTTAGTTGGGGCAGCTCCCACCTGGGACACTGCATTATAAAGTACTTCTCATGCATCTGGCTACTGAAGACTAGGAGGTTTGAATAGCATATTATAGTTTCATTGTAGATTTTTTTATTAGTAGTAGTATTACTATTATTCCTACTTTTCTATTTTTTAATTATTTTCTTACTCTATTGTCCTCTTATCTATCTGTTTCCTTGGAGTCTCTTTCTCCCTTTTTCTCATGCTTATAAGCAATTCCTTTTGATTCTACTTTCACCCTTCCTGTGATCTAGTACCTCTATAAATTCACTTCTTATCTCACTAGCACTATATCCTTCGCCCCTCCCTATCATCTTTGTCCATTATTAGGAATTGTGGACCTTATTGCAAACCTATTGTTTATGCTGTAGATAATAATCAAACTCATCATCTCTGATATTAAGACAACACTCTTAATATCTTAATAGGGGCTATTTGGGTTAAGGTTTCATATTGTTTATATTGTTTGCTGCTAATATTGATCTCCCAATTTAAGATGAGGTATTCAAAACCTATAGGGACATTATAAGCCTATGAGAGGAAACCTTGGAACCACACTGCTAGAGGGAAAGATAAACAACATGAAAAAACTTTGGAAGAAAGTGTTGCAAACAAACCTATATGTTATATTTATACAATCCGATGACATCATGGTAGAAGAAAGGTCAGAAAGGGAGTTCACAATGTACATAATTAAAATGATCTGAGAAGGAAAGGATGAGATAAGAGAGCAAATACAGGTAATGAACAATCACTCCAACAAACAGTTAAAAGAGCAACTGCAGGAAGCAAAAGATCATTTCAATAAAGAATTCTGGAAAAAAAATCCTTGAAATGAAGGAACAATAAAGAAAATTTAAAACTCAATAGAAAGCATCGCCAACCAGTTAGATCACTTGGAAGATAGAAATTCAGGCAATGAAGACAAAATATTTAATCTTGAAAAAAAAGTTGACTAAACATAAAACAAGATAAGAAATCATGAATGGAATCTCCAAGAATTATGGGATAACATGAAAAGATCAAATTTAAGAATTATTGGGATTGAGGAAGGGAAAGCACAAAGATACAAACCAAAGGAATGAAGAACCTATTCAATGAAATAATATCAGAAAATTTCCCAAACCTGAAGAATGAAAGGTAAAATCAAATGCAAGAGGCCTATAGAACACCAAATGTACAAAATTACAACAGACCACACCAAGGCCAGCATACAAAATAAGGATAGAAGTTTAAAGACCATGAGAGAAAAAAAGCAAATTACCTATAGGGAAAACCCAATATGGATATCAGATTTCTAAGCCTAGACCTTAAAAGCTAGGAGGGCCTGGAACAACATATTCCAAGCTCTGAAAGAACATGAAAGCCAACCAACAATCTTACACCCAGCAAAACTAATCTTCAGATTTGATGACAAAATAAAAACCTTCCATGATAAACAAATAGAAAGCCTGCACTACAGAACATTCTCAGCAAAATATTCCATGAGGAGGAAAATGAAAAACAACAATGAAAGTCAGCAAAGGGAGGAACTACACTAAAGGAAAAGCCAATCTAAGGAGAAACCAAGTCAAGTTAAAAACCAAAAATAAGCCAAAATGACCCAGAATACAAGTCATATCTCAATAATAACCCTGAATGTTAATGGCCTAAACTCGTCAATCAAAAGACACGGACAGGCAGTTTGGATTAAAAAGAAAGACCCAACAATATACTGCCTTCAAGAGACTCATCTCATAGAACAAGACATCCACAGACTGAAGGTGAAAGGATAGGAGAAAAACACACACACGGGACTCAGTAAAAAAGTGGAGGTTTCCATCTTCTTATCAGATAAAGTGGACTTCAAGCCAAAGTTAGTCAGAAGGGACGAGGAAGGACATTTCATACTGCTTAAGGGAACAATAAATCAGCAAGACATAACAATAGTAAATATTTATACCCTAACAATGCCACATCCATGTACGTTAAACAAATTCTTCCCAATTCCAGGAACCAAACAGACCACAACACAATAATACTAGGTGACTATAACTCACCTCTCTCATCGTTGGACAGACCTTCCAAACAAAAATTAAAAAAAGAAACCACAGAACTCAATAATACAAACAATAATTTAGACTCAACAGACATATATAGAATATTCCATCCATCAACAAGTGAATACACTTTCTTCTCAGCAGCACATGGATCCTTCTCTAAAATAGGCCATAGTTTATGCCACAAAGCAGCCCTTAGCAAATACAAAAAAATAGAGACACTACCTTATATTCTATCAGATCATAACGGAATGGAATTAGAAATCAATGATAAAATAAAAAACAGAAACTACTCCAACATCTGAAGACTAAATAATACACTGTTGAATGATGCATGGATAGCAGAAGACATCAGGGAGGAGAGAAAAAAATTAGAGTTAAACAAGAACAATGATGCAACATATCAAAATCTCTGGGATACTATGAAAGCAGTACTAAGAGGAAAATTCATTGCATGGAGCGCATTCAATAAAAGAAGAAAAAGTCAACAAATAAACGACCTAACATCACAGCTCAAAGTCCTATAAAAAAGAAAAGACTAACACCAAAAGTAATAGAAGACAAGAAATAATTAAAATCAGAACTGAAATCAATAAAATTGAAACAAAAGAAACAATTCAAATAATTGACAAAACCAAGAGTTGGTTCTTTGAAAAAATAAACAAAATCAATAAACTCTTAGTCACACTGATGAGAGAAAATTCAAATTACTAAAATTCAGGATGAAAAAGGAAATATCATGACAGACACTATTGAAATAAAAACATAATTGGAAACAATTTTGAAAACCTATAGTCCAACAAAATAGAAAATCTAGAAGACATAAACAGGATACTAGAGATATACGATCCTCCCAAACTGAATCAGGAGGACATACACAATTTAAACAGATCAATTTCAAAGCAATGAAACAGAAGAAGCCATCAAAAACCTACGAACAGAGGTT
This sequence comes from Sciurus vulgaris, assembly GCF_902686455.1. Lineage (NCBI taxonomy): Eukaryota > Metazoa > Chordata > Mammalia > Rodentia > Sciuridae > Sciurus > Sciurus vulgaris. The sequence continues at coordinate 68,297,806 of NC_136476.1, forward strand.
TCAAGATGGCGGCCTAGAGGGTGGCTGCGTTTCATGTTGCTCCAGGACTCAGGATTCAAAAGAGGAGATATTGAGACACTTGGGACCAACTCAAAGTAGCCGGGTGACTCTCACCCAGATGGGACGGTGGTCCCGGAACGCAGGGAACTTTGTGAAGTAGAACTGCCGGCGAGACGCCCCTCCCCCGCTGGAGCAGTGAACTCGGACAGCTGGGAGCGCCGTAAAGGAGGCCGCTCGGCACAGCGCTGGGACTCGGAGCAACCACTGGGGCTCTGGCGGCTGCCCAGGGGAGGAGTGGTGAGGAGAGCTGTGTGGACTCAGGACACCGGGGCCTGCCCTGACGAGGAGGAGGAGGAGCGTGGCCGCTTGGATTCGGAGTGACTGCACCAGAGCTACAGGCGGTTGCCAGAGGAGAAGCTCCGCGGCGAGCTGTTTGGACTCAGAACGACTGCTTCAGAACACCGGGGCCTGCCCTGAGGACGAGGAGGAGGAAGAGGAGCGCGGCCGCTTGGATTCAGACTGACTACACCAGAGCTACAGGCGGTTGCCAGAGGAGGGGCTGCGTGGCGAGCTGTTTGGGCTCAGACCACTTCTGAACACCGGGGCCTGCCCGGAGGACTAGGAGGAGGAGGAGGAGGAGCGCGGCAGGTCGTTTGGACTTGTAGTGACTGCATTAGTGCTCCAGGCGGCTGCTCAGAGGAGAAGGCGAGTGGTGAGTTGTTTGGACTTAAAGTGACAGCTCCTGAACACAGGGGGGCTGCCTGAAGGAGAAGCGTGGTGGGTCGATGGTCTCCAGTGGCCGCACCAGAGCTCCGGGCGGTTGCCCAGAGGACCCGTGCAGTGGGTCACGTGGATTCAGAGCCACACAGAGCGACCGGTCCTGAACACCCGGGGGGTTATCTGGAGAAGGAGGAGGAACGGAGAGGGTCACTTCGACTCGGAGTGATTGATTGCCCAGGGCTACGGGTGGTTGGTGGGAGATGGAGGCACGCAGTGAGTTTCTTGGACTCCTAGTGACCCCACCGGAATACTGGGCGGCTGTCTGGAGGAAGAGGCATGTGGCGGGTCTCTGGGACTCAGAGCGATTGTACGGGGCCCCAGGTGGCTGCTCAGAGGAGGGGCCGCATAGCCAGGCAATTAGGTGCAGAGCAGGGTCCCAGGATCTAGGAGGCTTCTGGGTGGAAGAGCCGCACAGAGACAGGCTTAGGGCGGAGCGAAGGTTCCAGGCCTACGGGCAGATTCTCTGAGGAGGGGCAGCCTAAGGAGATTCATCTGCGAAGGGTGAGGCTCCCAGGCCCAGGAGGTAGGGCCGGGCCCCTGGGAACTTTGCAGAGGAAGGCAGCCCAGCCCAGGCGGTAGCTGTAAATTGAGGGGAACCTCTAGGAGGGAACTGACCAGCGAGACCTCCCCACCGGGTGAGTCTTCCCTGCTGGGTGAGGTTTCCCCACAAGGACGGTAAAACCAGAGACTCAGGCCCAAACAGGCCTTGCCTCAGCCCGCAGCCTAGGTCCCCTTTGGATGACCATTGGTCAACAAGTGGAGGCGCCTCTGCCCACTAGCAGGGATTATACCCCACCTGAAGGCCACCACTCCTAGAGAGGCAGCTTCCTTGTGGAGCACCGCATTATCAACTTCCTCCAAGACTTCAGCCTACTGAAGGCTAAGGGGGGATATATATAGAAATCTTCAGGGACATTGTAAGTCAATAGAGGAAATCTGCAATATCTCAGCGGTCCACTGATACCTGAACAATATGAGAAAACAAGGAAAGAAAATGCTGCAAACAAATCTAGATGTTACATCAATAAAACCCAATGACAGCATGGAAGAAGAAATGACAGAAAAGGAGTTCAGAATGTATGCAATTAAAATGATCAGAGAAGCAAACGATGACATGAAAGAGCAAATGCATGCACTGAATGATGAGATGAAAGAGCAAATGCAAGCATTGAATGATCGCACCAATCGACAATTAAAAGAGCAAATACAGGAAGCAAAAGATCATTTCAATAAAGAGTTAGAGATATTGAAAAAAAACCAAACAGAAATCCTTGACATGAAGGAAACAATAAACCAAATTAAGAACTCCATAGAAAGCATATCCAATAGGATAGAACACCTGGAAGACAGAACCTCAGACATTGAAGACAAAATATTTAACCTTGAAAACAAAGTTGAACAAACAGAGAAGATGGTAAGAAATCATGAACAGAATCTACAAGAACTATGGGATATCATGAAAAGGCCAAATTTAAGAATTATTGGGATTGAGGAAGGCCTAGAGAAACAAACCAAAGGAATGAACAATTTATTCAATGAAATAATATCAGAAAATTTCCCAAATCTGAAGAATGAAATGGAAAATCAAGTTCAAGAGGCTTACAGGACTCCAAATACACAAAATTACAACAGACCCACACCAAGGCACATTATAATGAAAATACCTAACATACAAAATGAAGACAGAATTTTAAAGGCTGTGAGAGAAAAGAACCAAATTACATTCAGGGGGAAACCAATATGGATATCAGCAGATTTTTCAATCCAGACCCTAAAAGCTAGAAGGTCCTGGAACAACATTTTTCAAGCCCTGAAAGAAAATGGATGCCAACCAAGAATCTTATACCCAGCAAAACTTACCTTCAAATTTGATGATAAAATAAAATCCTTCCATGATAAACAAAAGCTAAAAGAATTTACAAAAAGAAAGCCAGCATTACAGAACATTCTCAGCAAAATATTCCATGAGGAAGAGATGAAAAACAAAGAAGCAAATCAGCAAAGGGAGGAATTATCCTAAAGGAATTGTCAAATAAAGGAGGAAACAAGTTGTGTCAAACAAATAAATAAATAAAATTTAAAAAATGAACCAAATGACCGGAAAACCAAATCATATCTCTATAATAACCCTGAATGTTAATGGCCTGAATTCATCAATCAAAAGACATAGACTGGCAGATTGGATTAAAAAGAAAGATCCAACAATATGTTGCCTGTAAGAGACTCACCTCATAGAAAAAGATACCCATAGACTAAAGGTGAAAGGATGGGGAAAAACATACCATGCGCATGGACTCAGCAAAAAAGCTGGAGTACCCATCCTCATTTCCGATAATGTGGACTTCAAGCCAAAGTTAGTCAGAAGGGATAAAGAAGGTCATTTCATACTGCTTAAGGGAAGCATAAATCAGCAAGATATAACAATCATAAACATCTATGCCCCAAACAGTGGCTCATCTATGTATGTCAAACAAATCTTTCTCAATTTCAGAAACCAAGTAGACCATAACACAATAATACTAGGTGATCTTAACACGCCTCTCTCACCACTGGACAGATCTTCCAGACAAAAATTGAAAAAAGAAACCATAGATCTCAATAACACAATCAATAATTTAGACTTAACGGACATTTATAGAATATACCAGCCAACCAAGAGCGAATACACTTTCTTCTCAGCAGCACATGGATCCTTCTCTAAAATAGACCATATATTATGCCACAAAGCTAATGTTAGCAAATACAAGAAGATAGAGACACTACCATGTATTCTATCAGATCATAATGGATTGAAGTTAGAAATAAATGAAAGAGTAAAACACAGAAACTATTCCAACATCTGGAGATTAAACAATATGCTATTATATGATGAATGGATAACAGAAGATATTAGGAAGGAAATTAAAAAATTCTTAGAGGTAAATGAGAACAAAGAAACATCATATCAAAATCTCTGGGACACTATGAAAGCAGTACTTAGAGGGAAATTTATTTCATGGAGCGCATTTAATAAAAGAAGTAAAACTCAACAAATAAACAACCTAACACTACAGCTCAAAGCCCTAGAAAAAGAAAAACAGAACAGCACCAAAAGTAGTAGAAGACAGGAAATAGTTAAACTCAGAGCTGAAATCAACGAAATTGAAACAAAAGAAACAATACAAAAAATTGACAAAATAAATAGTTGGTTCTTCGAAAAAATAAACAAAATTGATAAACCTTTAGCCACACTAACAAAGAGAAGATGAGAGAAAACCCAAATCACTAAAATTTGGAATGAACAAGGAAATATCACAACAGACAGGATTGAAATACAAAACATAATTAGAAGCTATTTTGAAAATCTATACTCCAACAAAATAGAAAATTTCGAAGACATCAACAGGTTTCTAGAGACATATGAATTGCCTAAACTGAACCTAGAGGACATAAACAATTTAAATAGACCAATTTCAAGTACTGAAATAGAAGAAGTCATCAAAAGCCTACCAACAAAGAAAAGTCCGGGACCAGATGGGTTCTCAGCCGAGTTCTACAAAACCTTTAAAGAAGAGCTCATTCCAATACTTCTCAAAGTATTCCATAAAATAGAAGAGGAGGGAACCCTCCCAAACTCATTCTATGAAGCCAATATCACACTGATACCTAAACCAGACAGAGATTCATCAAGGAAAGAAAATTTCAGACCAATATCCTTAATGAACATTAATGCAAAAATTCTCAACAAAATTTTAGCAAATCGCATACAAAAACATATTAAAAAGATAGTGCACCATGATCAAGTGGGTTTCATCCCAAGGATGCAAGGTTGGTTCAACATCAGGAAATCAATAAACGTAATTCACCATATTAATAGACTTAAAGTCAAGAATCACATGATTATTTCAATAGATGCAGAAAAAGCATTTGATAAAATACAGCACCCCTTCATGCTCAAAACACTAGAAAAAATAGGGATAGTGGGAACATTCCTTAACATTGTAAAGGCCATTTATGCTAAGCCCATGGCTAATATCATTCGAAATGGTGAAAAACTGAAAGCATTCCCCCTAAAAACTGGAACAAGGCAGGGATGCCCTCTTTCACCACTTCTATTCAACATCGTTCTTGAGACTCTGGCCAGAGCAATTAGACAAACCAAAGAAATTAAAGGGATACGAATTGGGAAAGAAGAACTCAAACTATCCCTGTTCGCTGATGACATGATTATATATTTAGAGGAACCTGGAAATTCCACCAGAAAACTCTTAGAACTCATAAGTGAATTCAGTAAAGTAGCAGGTTACAAGATCAATGCCCATAAATCCAACGCATTTTTATACATAAGTGATGAATCTTCAGAAAGAGAAATTAGGAAAACTATCCCATTCACAATAGCCTCGAAAAAAATAAAATACTTGGGAATCAATCTCACAAAAGAGGTGAAAGACCTCTACAATGAGAACTATACAACACTAAAGAAAGAAATTAAAGAACACCTTAGAAGATGGAAAGATCTTCCATGTTCTTGGATAGGAAGAATTAATACTGTCAAAATGGCCATACTACCTAAAGTGCTATACAAATTCAATGCAATTCCAATTAAAATCCCAATGATGTACCTTACAGAAATAGAGCAAGCAATTATGAAATTCATCTGGAAGAATAAGAAACCCAGAATAGCTAAAGCAATCCTTAGCAGGAAGAGTGAAACAGGGGTATTGCAATACCAGATCTTCAACTCTACTACAAAGCAGTAGTAACAAAAACGGCATGGTATTGGTACCAAAATAGAAAGGTAGATCAATGGTACAGAATAGAGGACACGGACACAAACCCAAATAAATACAATTTTCTCATACTAGACAAAGGTGCCAAAAATATGCAATGGAGAAAAGATAGCCTCTTCAACAAATGGTGCTGGGAGAATTGGAAATCCATATGCAACAGAATGAAACTAAACCCATATCTCTCACCATGCATGAAACTAAACTCAAAATGGATTAAGGACCTTGGAATCAGACCAGAGACTCTGCAGATTATAGAGGAAAAAGTAGGTCCAAATCTTCACCTTGTTGGTCTAGGATCAGACTTCCTTAACAGGACTCCCATAGCACAAGAAATAAAAGCTAGAATCAACCACTGGGATAGATTCAAACTAAAAAGCTTTCTCTCAGCAAAGGAAACTATCAGCAATGTGAAGAAAGAGCCTACAGAGTGGGAGAATATCTTTGCCAATCATACTTCAGATAGAGCACTAATCTCCAGAATCTATAAAGAACTCAAAAAACTCTACTCCAAGAATTCAAATAATCCAGTCGACAAATGGGCTAAGGAAATGAATAGACACTTCACAGAAGAAGATCTACAAGCAATCAACAAACATATGAAAAAATGTTCAACATCTCTAGTAATAAGAGAAATGCAAATCAAAACCACCCTAAGATTCCGTCTCACCCCAATTAGAATGGCGATTATCAAGAATACGAGCAACAACAGGTGTTGGCGAGGATGTGGGGAGAAAGGTACACTCATACATTGCTGGTGGGGCTGCAAATTAGTGCAGCCACTCTGGAAGCAGTGTGGAGATTCCTTAGAAAAGTTGGAATGGACCCTCCATTTGACCCAGCTATCCCACTCCTTGGCCTATACCCAAAGGACTTAAAATCAGCATACTACAGAGATACAGCCACATCAATGTTCATAGCTGCTCAATTCACAATAGCCAGACTGTGGAACCAACCTAGATGCCCTTCAATTGATGAGTGGATAAAGAAACTGTGGTATATATATATATACAATGGAATATTACTCAGCCATAAAGAATGACAAAATTATGGCATTTGCAGGCAAATGGATGAAATTGGAGAATATCATGCTAAGTTAGTTAAGCCAATCTCAAAAAGCAAAGGACGAATGATATCGCTAATAAGTGGAGGATGACACATAATGGGGGGGAGGGAAGGGTTAGTGTTAGGGTTAGAGTTAGGGTTAGGGAGGGGGGCAAGTATGGAGGAAGGAAGTACTGTATAGAGGGTAAAGAGGGGTGGGAGGGGTGGGGGGAAGGGAAAAAATAACAGAATGAATCAAACAACATTACTCTATGTAAATTTATGATTACACAAATGGTATGCCTTTACGCCATGTACAAACAGAGAAACAACATGTATCCCATTTGTTTACAATAAAAAAATAAAATAAAATAAAATAAAAAATAAAAAAACCTACCCAACCAAGAAAAGCCTGGGACCAGATGAATTCTCAACCAAATTCTACAAGACCTTCAAAGAAAAGCTCATTCCAATACTCCTCAAAGTATTCCAGGAAATAGAAAAGGAGGGAACCCTTCCCAACTCATTCTATGAAACTAGTATCACTCTGATACCAAAACCAGACAAAGACCGATCAAAGAAAAAAAACTTTAGACTAATATTCCTAATGAATATATATGCAAAAATTCTAAGCAAAATTCTAGCAAATTGTATACAAAAACATATTAAAAAGACAGTGCACCATTATCAAGTGGGATTCATCCCAGGGATACAAGGTTGGTTCAACACCTGGAAATTAATAAATGTAATTCACCACATCAACAGACTTAAAGATAAGAATCATATGATTATTTCAATTGATGCCAAAAAAAGCATTTGATAAAATAAGAACCCCTTCATTCTTAAAACGCTAGAAAAAAATAGGGATAATGAGAACATACCTCAACATTGTAAAGGGTATCTGTGCTAAGTCCTGACCGACATTATTCTAAATGGAGAAAAACTGAAAGCAATCCCCCTAAAAATTGAAACAAGACAGGGATGCCCTCTTTCACCACTTCTAGTCAATATCATCCTTGATATTAGACAGACCAAAGAAGTTAAAGGGATATAAATAGGAAAAGAAGAACTCAAACTATCACTATTTGCCAATGACATGATTCTATATTTAGAGGATCAAAAAATTCCACTAGAAAATTTCTAGAACTCATAAATGAATTCAGTAAAGTAGCAGGATATAAAATCAACACACATAAATCTAATGCATTTCTATTCATAAGTGATGAATCCTCTGAAAGAGAAATTAGGTAAACTACCCCATTCACAATAGCCTCAAAAAAAAAAAAAAAAAAAAAAAAACTTGAGAATCAATCTAACAAAAGAGGTGAAAGACCTCTACAATGAAAATGACAGAACACTAAAGAAATAAAGAAAACCTTAGAAGATGAAAAGATCTCCCAAGTTCTTGGATAGGCAAATATTGTCAAAATGGCCATACTACCAAAAGTGCTATACAGATTCAATGCAATTCCAATTAAAATCCCAATATCTTTCCTCATAGAAATAGAGAAAGCATTTATGAAATTCATTTGGAAAAATAAGAGACTCAGAATAGTCAAGCAATCCTTAGCATGAAGAATGAAGCAGGAGGCATCACAATACCAGACCTTCAACTATACTACAGAGCTATAGTAACAAAAATGGCATGGTATTGGCACCAAAATAGGCAGGTAGACCAATGGTACAGAATAGAGGACACAGAGACAAACCCACTTAAGTACAATTATCTCATACTAGACAAAGGTGTCAAAAACATACAATGGAGAAAAGATAGCCTGTTCAACAAATGGTGCTGGGAAAATTGGAAATTCATATACAGCAAAATGAAATTAAACCCCTCTCTCTCACCCTGCACAAAACTCAACTCAAAATGGATCAAGGAACTAAGAATTAGACCAGAGACCCTGCACCAAACAGAAGAAAAAGTAGGTCCAAATATTCATCATGTCAGTTTAGGACCAAACTTCCTTAACAAGACTCCTAAAGCACAAGACATAAAATCAAGAATCAATAGATGGAATGGATTCAAACTAAAAAGCTTTTTCTCAGCAAAGGAAACAATCAATAATGTGAAGAGAGAACTTACAGAGTGGGAGAAAATCTTTACCATGCACACATCAGATAGAGAACTCATCTCCAGGATTTATAAAGAACTGAAAAACTTAAGACCAAAAATGCAAATAACCCAATCAATAAATGGGTTAATAATAATAAATGGGTCAGTAAGTGGGTTCACAGAAGATATATAATTGATCAACAAATAGATGAAAAAATATTCAACATCTCTAGTAATTAGAGAAATGCAAATCAAAAGTACTCTAAGATTTCAGCTCACTCCAGTCAAAATGGCAATTATCAAGAATACAAGCAACAGTAAGTATTGGCAAGGAGGTGGGAAAAAAGGTAACTCATATTTTGCTGGTGGGATTCCAAATTGGTGCAACCACTCTGGAAAGCAATGTGGAAATTCCTTAGAAAACTTGGAATGGAACCACCATTTGACACGCTCCTTCGTCTATACCCAAAGGACTTAAAATCAGCATACTACAGTGACGCAGCCATATAATATTTATAGCAACTCAATTTACAATAGCCAATCTATGGAAACAGCCTATGTGTCCTTCAAAAGATAAATGGATAAAGAAAAGGTGGTGTATATGCACAATTTATTCAGCCTTAAAGAAAAATAAAATTATGGCATTTGCAGGAAAATGGATTTGAGTGGGAGAATATCATGCTAAGCAAGATAAGCCTATCCCAAAAAAAAAACAAAGGGATGAATGGGAGGAACTTTGTATCAGGCAAATGAGGTATGAGGGAATGAGGTGAGGGGAGGGGGAAGAGAGTGGGAAAGATGGTGAAATGAGACAGACATCATTATCCTATGTACATGTATGACTGCACAAATTGTGTGACTGTATATCATGTTTAACCAGAGAAAAGTTGTACTCCATTCATGTACAATGAATCAAAATGCATTCTGCTGTCATGTATAATGAAATAGATCAAATTTTAAAAATGTATAACTTTTTTAAAAAGAATAGGATATTTATACAAATTACCTAATAATTTCAAAGATAAAATCATCACTTTACAGTGGGGAGACCTAGAATAGAATCACTTTAACATCTCCAGTATTGAGGCAAATTGACTCCATGTGTCTTCTTGTCATGATGAACTAAAGATATAACTTCATTTCTATGGTATTCCTATCAAAAATAAATCACCTGACCTAATCATGAGAGAAAATCAGACAAACCTGAGCTTAGGGACAGTCTATAAAATAATCCACCTACACTTTTGAAAAATATCAAGATCAGGAAAAAAATTTAAAAGACCTAAAAGTTGTTCCAGACTAAAGGACATTAGAGAAACATGACAACCAATGCCAATGCATGACCCAGCATCAACCAGATTGCTTAGACCAGAGAAAACAAATCGTGAAGCAAATAGCTATTACTGGGACAATAGATAAAATTTAAACATGGTCTGGGAATCATATGTTGATATTCCATAGGTGTTATATTTTCTGATCTTGACAACTGGACCATGGTTTTGTAAAGGAATGTCCTTGTTCTTGGGAAATACTTCCTGACGTATTTAATGTTAATATTATTTTCCCTAAGTTAACCCTCAGATAATTCACTAAAAATGTTTTAAGTTCTCTCTAGTTATGGGTAGATAGGTGTACTTATTACCTACCACATTGTTTTTGCAAGTCACTCAGTTCCCATATTTTCTGAGTCCTTTTAACAGTTCATTTACTGAATTACTGAGAGTAAATGGATGCTCCAGATAGAGGACCATTAGGAAAACGTAGTCATAACACATGAAGAAGCACTTTCTTTCCTTCATAGGAGAAAAAATAACAACCAAATTGTTATATAGAAATTTAAAAGTTTTAAATTAAGTAATGGAATGATATTTGGGGGATAATGGGATACACAGGATGACCTTGAAATAGACGTTTGATTGTAAAACACAGGAAACCTCAGTGTTAATGGCTCCGTATTTTAATAATATTAATCTTTATTTTCCTAAAACTTTGTGGTCACATCTCACCCATCACTAAGGTCATAGGAATTTAACAAGGGAACTAAAAATGAGACGATTGTCTAGCAGAAAATTTGAAAGAATCAACAAAAAGTTCCTGGAACTAATAGTTTTAGGTGCAAAGTTAATAGATAAAGTCAATTGCTCTTTATATCAGCAGTTGCAGTGGAATTTGAAATAAAAAATACCATTTTAGGTCTGGGGATATAGCTCAGTTGGTAGAGTGCTTGCCTTGCAAGCACATAGGCCCTGAGTTCAATCCCCAGCACCACAAAAATAAATAAATAAATAAATAAAATACCATTTTCATTAACATTCTAAAAATAAAATATTTAGGCATAATTCTAACAATATATTTAATTTGTATGAGGAAAACTACAAAATCTGAAAAATGAAATCAAAGAAAATAAATAAATGGTGAGCTATTCCATGTTCTTGGATGATGGGAAGACAGACTGTCAAGATTTGAATTACTAATTCAATTTCTTTCCTTATTGCTGGTCTACTCATATTTCCGATTTCTTCTCGAGTCAGATTTGGTTTTTGGTGTCTTCCTTGGAATTTGTTGATATACAGTTGCTCACAGTGTTCCTTTAAGGTCTTTTTTAAAAGTAGTAATGTCCTTCCTTTCATTCTTATTTTGTAATAGGAGTATTTTTTTCTATTTTTCTTCTATTCTCATTTTCATCCACCTCTACTTGGGTCTTTGTTTCTTCCTTTCTGTTTCTTTGGGTTTAATTTGCTCCCTCCTCCCCTAGTGCTTAAAGACAAAGGCTAGGGCATTAATTTGAGATCTATACTCTTCTTAATGTTTAGTGTTTTTAGCTATAAATTTCCCTTCAGGCACTGCTTTAACTGCATACCTTGAATTTTGGTATTTGGTGTCTATTTCCATTTATTTCAAAGTATTTTTAATTTCCTTGGTGAGTTCTTTGGTCTTCTGGTTACTTAAAAGTGTTATTTGATCCCCGCATACTTATAAATTGCCCAAATTTAATTTATTCATTTCTATTTTTAATTTATTGTAATTGTAAAACATACTTGGTACAATTCTAATCCTTTTACATTTATTGTGGGTTGTTTTATAGTCTATAGATTCTGAACAGTTAATCCCTCACCAAGATAGAAACTGGAAATAATCCTTGAAAGAAATATTTTAAATACTGCTTTTCATGAATTTCTTGTTCCCTTATATTTTTGATTCCTGAAGAATATTTCTCAACAATATAAACCTTCATTTCAAAACTCAATTTCAAAAATTTACTGAAATAGCCAGAAGAATTCAAGTCAAATTAGAAAGATTATATTAGTATAGGAAAAAATAAGCTAGAATCCAACACCCATGTATCCAAATAATAGCAGGCAGAAGTTTCAAATGTATGTAAGTATTCTGGATGCAACACTTTAAACCACATTTGGATAAAACTTAAACTAAATTTTAAAATTCCAAAATCTCTCATTTTTTGACCAGCGCAACATTACCCATATTCTCTTCTTCAGTTAAAACAAATATAGATCGACTATATTGTATAAAGCATAAACCATCAATCTTTTCTTCAAGTAAAGGTTTTACATAAAGTACTTAGTTCATAAATAAAATTAAGAAAGTGTTTACATGAGAACTTTGTTCTTTCCACCCAATCTTTCTATGAACTTAAAGCTGCTTACAAACAACTAAAGTCTAAAGTATTTTAAAAGGAAATGGTAATGTAATTGATACATTATATCACCTCCCTCTGTTAATTCTAATTTACAACAGGGATCAAACTTTTTCATAAAAGGTCACATAGAAAATATTTTAGACTTTGTGAACCTATGGTTTCTATCACAATTATTTAACTCTTGCATGAAAACAGTCATAGACTAAACATAAACAAATAAACCAGGCTGTGTTCCAGTAATACTTTATCCATAAAAATTAGCAGCAGGCTATATCTGATCTGTGAGCCAGTTTACTATTGTAAGATAACGAGAAAAGGAATCACTGCATGCACATATAAATCAACTCACCAAAACAGGAAAAACATTTTTACATTTACTAATGAAGTAATTCAGGACAAGAAGATAATTTCAGGGACTAGGAACATTTTCATAGCTAAGGCAGTAGGACTCAATTTGACATTTTAACTCCTTTATTTCTAAAACTATGGAGGAAATGGAAAAATCTGTTCTATATTCTATTTGATGTTAATTTTAAAATACTCCATGTGAATGTGCAAAAAGCAGTGGCAACCATTTGATTATTGGAGTTCCACTATGATGATGCATTTTTTAAATTGTTTAAACAGCAAGCACCGTAACATTAGAGATCAAAATCAAGACCTGAAAGCATATCAAGAACAGTTTCTCCATTTAATGGTCCCATAACTCACAAAAGAAGGGATAAATGAGTTGGTTTCAATGGCAAAATGGTTGCTATTTCTAATCAATGAATTTATAACTTTTTAGCCAATGAGACTATATATATGGTTAGTCAATATAAGATGGCATCACAAATCCACTTATGTACCAGCATATTTAAGATACAAGGAACAATAATACCTATGACTCTTTTGCTTTTTAGCTAAATAAGAAATTCCTTTCTTCTTTGTGCCACATTACACTTTAGTAGCAAAACACTTTAAGGCTCTCAAGTTTCCATCTGGTAATTCCATTTCTATGCATTATTCAAATGAAGTTAGTGAAAAAGATGTTCAAAGTTGGGTGTTCATGGATGTGTATGGCAGCCTTGTTTAGAAAGCAAAATAAAAGCAGCAACATCTAGATATTAACAGAGAACTCGGGTAGCTGCAAACATTTCATAATAGATTAAGAACACAAAGGTCACACCACCATGTATATCACTTTCATCTTAAAATTAATAATATTCCGTTCATTGCATTATTAATAATTATGTCATCAAGCTATTATTCCTGGGATGATATCAAAATATTGACAATTATTATCTTTGGACCATTGAAGACAGTTTTCTTCCTTTTCTTTAAAATGTTATTTGTGCAACCAGTACTTATTACCTCTGTAATCCAAAATAAGCCTATAAAATCCCACATTTTTCAATAGACATTATTTTTATAGCAGTTTTAAAAGGGTAGAGCAAGTTTGAAAGGTTAGTGTTTATTTTCACATTTGCAATACCTCACATCTTGTACTACAACAGTACACATTTTAAAAAATAAATTTATAAATAATCCAAAATCCATAGTTTACATTAGGGTTCACTCTTGGTGTATACTCTATTGGTTTGCACAAATGTATAAAGATATGTATTCACAACTGAAGTATCATCCAAGTATTTTCACTACCCTAGTAATCCTCTGTGCTCTGCCTACCTATTCATTCTTCCCTGTACTCTAACCTCTAGCAACCACTATCTCTTTATTGTTTCCACAGTTTTCTTTTCCAGAATGGCAAACAGTTGGCTTCTGGCACTGAGTATTATGCATTTAAGTTTATTCTCTTATCTTTTCATGGCTTGGTAGCTTGTCTCTTTTTTGAACACTGAATAATGGTCCATTATGTTGCTGTAGAATTGTCTCTCATTTACCTACTGAAGGACGTCTTGGTTTCTTCTAAGTTTGGGCAATTATTAATAAAGTTGCCATGAACATCTACATACAGAATTCGTATGGACATTAATTTTCAGTTCATTTGGGTAAATACCTATAAGCAAACTCACTCACAAGGTAAGGACATCTTAGTTTTGCATATTTTTTTGTAACCAAATATATCTTCCCAGGAGACCAACCTGTGTATACCAACTATAAACACTCAAAAGAAAAAAATTCTCATAAGGCTCTAGGGAGTGCACAAAGCCAGACAGATTTGGAGAGCCAAACCATGGAAGGGGCCTACATAGGGTGTTTCCTGGTTTTAGTGCTTTCTAGTAAGAATGAGAGACATAGGCAAAGCATGGCACAGAACAGTGGAAGCTCCCATGAAGAATCACCACCCTTCCAGCCTGAGGAAGGCAGAAACAAGAACAAAGTGTGTGGGGGGTGGGGGGGCAATTTTGGAAAGAATAGAGGCTGAGAAGAGTTTCTATGTGGAATCTGTGCAAGTCTCTGGCTGACTTCTGAGCCACCTAAGTGCAGGGCAGATGGCAAACAGCTAGGAAAAAAGACTTGAATGGAGATCTGAGCTGCCATCCAAAGATGTCACAGTTTACAATCCAAGCTTAACCATATTGTCTGCTAAAAGAAAAGTCAATTGGCCAGGCACAAGGATCCACACCTAATTCCAGGGACTCTGGAGACTGAGGCAGAAGGTCATAAGTTCAAGGCCGCCTCAGCAAGTTAGTAAGGCCTCAGCTACTTAGCAAGAACTGTCTCAAAACAAAAAATAAAAAGGGCTTGGGGATGTGGCTCAGTGGCTAAGCACCCCTGGGTTCCACCCCCAGCACCAAAAAGGAAAAAGAATAGTAACTTGGAGGAGCAGAGTCCAGAGTTCTCACAACATAACATTCTCAATGTCTAGGCTACAATCCCAAAATATTAGATATCCAAAGGAAACACTGGGGCTGGGGAGAGGGGGGTCAATCAACAAAGATCAAATCCAAGATGACCCAGATGAGTAAATATCAGACATGAATTTTAATGCAGTGATTATATTTATACTCCTTGAGTTTTTAAAATGTGAATAAAAGACTAGAAATAGCAAAATATATACATGTAAGTATATATGACTAAATGGAAATTTTAAAAATGAAAAATGAAGATATCCGAAATTTTTGTTAAATAACTGAGCTCTGTAGAATAAAAAATGATCTAACAGGCTTAATTGGAGTTCCATAAAACAGGAGGGAAGAGAATGGCCAGAAAAGAATATTTAAGCAAAAAATGGGTCAAAAAAAAGAAAAAGTCCAAAATCTGGTGAGAGGCATTTAAACAAAAAAAAAAAAAAAAAAAAAAAAAAAAAACTAAGCAAAATGCAAATAGAATAAGTAAAAAGAAAAGTACAGCTCAGGGGTGGAGCTGTAGCTCAGAGCTAGTGCACTTGCCTAGCATGTTAAGGCACTGGGTTCAAATCTCGACACTGCATGTAAACAAATAAAATAAAGGTCCACTGACAACTAAAGAAATGTTAAAAAAAAAAAAAAGTACAGCTCAAGCTGTACTTTTAATCATATGATTAAACTGCTGAAATTCAAAACTAGAGAAAATCATGAAAGCAAAAGGAAGATTACATAATGCATCCAAGAAAACAATCCAAATGGTCACTGATACCACACAGGAAACTGTGAATCTAGAATTTTAAGAAAAATATTGCTTCGATTGATATTCAGAAAAGATTTTGTACTTCAAGATTGTTCTAAAATCAAAAGTAACAGAATTATATATCTAACCACAAATAAGCAAAATTGGTTTTAAATTGCCCTTTTCAGGGAAATACCCAAACAAAAATGGTGATTTTATTGTTTTTTTCCCCATCCTTCATATTTTTTAATGAAGGCTCTATCCATGCTACTTAAATGTAAAAGAAACATGATTTTGAAGGTAAAGAAACTTTTAAAACTTTCCATTATATCTTTGTTTGAAAGGTTTGGTAATCTCCAGCTTTGTGAAAGGACTTCCCCCTTTAAAAACTGTTATTCCAACAAATCAACTTGGAACCTGCTTGAAAGAAATAAGAAAGAAAAGCGTGAAGGAACAGTTTTCACTATAGGATGTGCCTGTCCTCCTGACATTTTATGCCCATAGCCATGTATATTAATCTTGATTAAAAGGAGAACTGCCTGTCATTTCTATATGCTCATGAAATTTTTATCAGAAAATCAAATCTTCTAATGACAAATTTCCTTCCAAGTATCCAACAGCAGTTATTTGGAGTGTCTCGTTGTTTTTGCTTTGCCTTGGAGCTCCCAGACACTTCAGTCAGCAATTTCTACTAGAGTTAGCTCAGAATGTGGCAAGCAATAAGTCCTATTTTTAAAAGTATAACTATTCAATGACTTGACAGATAAAACTATTTTCCTAGTGAAGTGGTAAAAATTAATGCAGTAATTCAAAAGAACAAGCCATGCAGCTTTTATTTACCATTTAATGTCTTCTTGGCATGGGATTTTTTCCTTTCAAGTAAGTCTTTTTGCATGCTTTGCTAGTCAGGTACATATTGTGGAAGATTCTGTGAAGACGTCGCATATAAAATACAAAAATCTGTCACATATATATCCATTTAACAATAGTTTATACATTACAGTGAGTGCCAATATCAAAATAATTCCCTGGACTTAACAAGCAGCATGAATATATTGTGGCAGTAGCACGAAGACATAGCCCACAAAGGGCCTGTGTTCACACAGTGCAACTGCTACCACAGCAGAAAACTGAGGTCATATCTTTTGTTTTTTTTCTTTTTTCCATAATACATAAGTGAAAGATAGAAGGGCAAAGTAACAGAAATTTGGTGGAAGTCTTGTTCAGGGAGACTGTTAAAGGCTGACCCTCTGGAAACTGTAAATCAAACACAAACATTCAAATTGCTTTTTATCACCAAAAACACAATTGTATACCACTTTCATGGTTATCTCCAGTTGCCACAGTTCAGGTATCTCCCTCTCACATCAATAAGTTTGTGAAGATATAGCTAATGAATGCACTAATGCCAGGAATAAGGAATTCAGTGGGCTGGGGAGATAGCTCAGTTGGTAGAGTGCTTGCCTTGCAAGCACAAGGTCCTGGGTTCAAATCCCCAGCACTGCAAAAAAAAAAAAAAAAAAAATGACCAAGGAATTCAGTAAGAGAACCTACAAACTGGTTGTTTGTATGACAAGGAGCTCTGGATTTATAGGGAGAAAATAATCAAAATCTGTTCCAGATGGCTTTAGAAAATAAAGACTGATGAAAGAGGCATGCATGGGAACTTCAGTCATTTGTTCATCAGCATCAACATTCCACACTTACAAACTGTTACTGATCCACTTAAATGAAGGTGTGTATCCAAACATAAACTCCACTGTGAGAAAATAATTTATCATGAGCAGTTGTGTAAATGGTTCAGCTGGTCAAGATGAAGACATTAAGTATACAAACTAGAAAT
The DNA here is from genome assembly GCF_902686455.1 of Sciurus vulgaris. Lineage (NCBI taxonomy): Eukaryota > Metazoa > Chordata > Mammalia > Rodentia > Sciuridae > Sciurus > Sciurus vulgaris. Next base: position 68,315,484 of record NC_136476.1, read on the forward strand.
GTGCTTAGAAAGCTAAAAGAAATGTAATTCAATAGCACTAAGGTTTAGCAGGTAGAGTGCAGGGTGGGGGATGATGTTAGCACCATTCTCAGCACCAAGGGAAATTCCCAATATTAAATAACAGAAAAGCTTTAAAAGCACAAAATGCAATGAGGTCTCAATATCTGCTACAGACCCATCACATAGATCTTGCCCTTATATTCTGACCTACACTACCCTCTTGACAAGGAAGCACATCCTCCATACTGTAAATGAAAGTCAGAGGGCACTTAGTGGAGGGGAAATGCTGATCTGGAAGTTACCAAGTCTTGAGAGGCCAGAGCTTTCTGAAGAACATCCACCCAAGTCATTCTCAAATGGAAGTCCACAAGCAGTTCTGTAAAATTCACAACTACATTTCAGTATCAGCAAAAAGGGATTGGTAATAAACACTGAAAAATTTTATTTGTAATTCCTTTTTCTGATCAGAAGCAATCCCAAGCATAGCACATACAGACACATGCTTCCATGGTAGTGTTTTTCAAACTATAGTAGTAACCCAGTTGAGTCAGGAAATGAATTTAGTGCATCTGAAGAACAACAGAGAGAAAGAGAGAAATCAAAGTGTGTCACATAGTGGCTATGTATTATTTCACAAAAGATTTATTTCAGTTAAAGATTTTATATTCAGATACACACACACACACACACACACACACACACACACACACACACACACACTGTTCTGGGTCATGAAGTAAAAAGTTATTTTTATTATGAGTCATATCCAAAACAGTTTGAAATGCACATTGGTCAATGGAGACAACCAATATTAATAAACATGGAGTTTCCACCAAAAATAAACATGGAGATTCCTGGTGTTAATGCAATAAGGGAACAGTACTGCATGTAAATCAAGCTTGTGCTGTGGAATACAAGGCAAGCTAAAGAATTCTCAGCTTACCATAAACACTTAGGTTAAAATTACCCGATACTCTTAGGCAGGGTCATGAGCAGCAGAAGGAAGGAAAGAAACCCTGGCTGCAATTATCTACTTGGAGTGATATGCTAGTTTAAGAAAAGGCATTAAAAGGAGTAATTTTGTGATGGTTAATAGACTCTCCTTCTACCCTACAAAGTCATACTATTAGCATAAAAGTGAGTAAAAATTTTTAAGTTGTTATTACAATTTTGAGATTATAAATGGTCTAAACAAAGGTAGTCTACGATTTGTTTTGGATTTTGCAAAATATGCAACCACAGACACAGAGAACAATCTTGTCCTAATCTACTTTTATCTGCCTGTAAAAGGACTTCAATTAGAATCAGATGGAGCCCAAACTTGTGCTCTCAATCTGTAATGATGCTCAACAATCACTTTCTAAAAATTAACCACTGGACACATGAAGGTTAGCAATGATTTGGCATCAGGTTGTAAAAGGAAGTGTACTAGGCAGGATGTTTAACACCTGATCTGGCTTTGGCACAGGGCTCAGAAAGGAAGCTATGTCACCTCCAAGCCTATTTCTTCAGGTATAAAAGTAGAGGTTAAAATGATTTATAGGGACCCATCCTGACATAACTTTAGCTTGGATAGAGTTCTAAGATTTTTATCCAGTTTGCTCTGCAACTTTCTATAATTCCTTTTATAACAGCTTTAATTCTTTTAACAACTATTTCTGCCAGTCTCATTTACAACCACCTCACAAACACCCAAGGTTCCTTATTAAGCTCAGCCCACATGTTATTAAAAAAAAAAAAAAAAAAAAAAAAAAAAAAAAGTTAAAATAAAGCTAAAAAGGAACAAAATTTAAGGCTTTTTTTTTTTTTTTTTTTTTTTTTTTTTATTTCAGCCAAGGAATGATGCATGCTACAGATTAATCTTTACTCTTCCCCACTTGGATTTTTAAAGAATACCACCATTTCAACCCCCAATGAACATGGCACTTGTTTCTTCCCCTTCTCGTTTATTCCAGATTTTCAAGTGTTTTCTTCAATAATAATGCTTTCTCCTGCAGCTCAGGTCTGCTGTCTGTCTCCATGGTAGCTAAAGATTCAATCAGGAGCACTCTGCATTCAGATGTCAAACTTTCCCATTGTTTAGATTCTGAATGGAAAAAGAAAAAAAGAGGGAGAAAAACCAAAGAATTCTTATAGAATAAGAAAAAAAAATAAAAAAATACTTTTCTTCCACATATCCTATTCCCAAAATAACCACACAGCAACCCCTTGATAACAGAATAATAACCACAGGTTCAATAGGTAACTCAAAACCCAAGTATCGACAGTAGCCTGATAGCACATCAGAGTGTCTCACTCCCTTTTCCCAGCATCACTGAGACAAAGTGAAAGGAACTACACTGTAGCAGAGTGGGAAGAAGGAAGTACTGAGGAAGGCAGAGCATCAAGATATGCTCAGTAAAAAAAAAATCCTGGAAGAAAATCCCTAATTGCAAAGTCAGCTTACTTTACAACTCTTTACTTTAAAGAAAGCATTACAGAACTATGCTCATTCTGAAATTGTAGAAAGTATACCAAATCTTAAATTGTATTTATAAGGTTCTGCCACTTTCTAGCAATGCAACATCAAGCAAGTTATTAATAACCATTAGCCTCACTTTCCCCATCTAGAATATTTTAGTACCTTTCTGGAAAACTGAGAATTCGGTAATCTAAGAGACTAGCTCTTTTATTTCAACAAGGAAAAAAGGGACTATGTGATGTTTACCATTAACTGCTAAACAAAGAGAGGAGAAAAACAGAAATAGCAAATCCACAAGGCCGTGGAGGAAACTGTTCCATCGTCTGCATTCTTTTTTTTTTTTTTTTTTTTTTTTTTTTTTTGCGGTACTGGGGATCGAACTCAGGGCCTTGTGCTTGCGAGGCAAGCACTCTACCAGCTGAGCTATCTCCCCAGCCCCTCGTCTGCATTCTTAACTAAGGGGTGAAAAAAATAATAAACAGAGGAAAAACAAAACAGGCCTCCTTTTGAAATCAGGAACAAAAACACCAATGGAGAAAATGCTGGCCATTTTTTTCCTACCACTGATACAACAGACCATTAGAAGCAACTTGCTTCTTGATGAGGTTTATAAAAAAAGAAAGAAAATGGGGAGGAGGGGAAGAAATATGACTTTAGTAAAAGTGCTACTATCAAATCTAATGACTTAGTGGGTAACTGTTAAAATATTTCCAATCTTCTTTCCAGTGGTGTCATTCTGTTTGTTTATACATATACAGTGAAGTCTACTCTGCCATTGTCAAGATTAAATCAGATTCACGATGGAAACAGAAACTTCATTACTTTGAGATAAATACAACTTAATAATACACAAGAAGTATATAAATTAAAAGTACCAAATCCTTAAATTTAATAATTTTACCTTTGTATAGTCTATTGAAATGCATATATTAATTTGCATTTTAGAGTATAAGCGAAAACAAAACATTTCTAAATTATATGTCATAAAAGATTCTCCAACCACAACTATCAAAAACTCACCTTCAAGTTTTTTAAGCAGTAATTCTATCACAGATAAAGCTTCTGTTCTCACAGATGAGTAGGTCTTATTTTCTAAGAAGAAAATCACACAGTTCATATGTATGCCTTAAAAACAAACTTCTAAGATTAAAGTCACTGAAAGAAGTCAGATGGAAAGATACATCTTTTTGTTTATTTTTGTTTGTTTGTTTTTGTTTTTTTCTAAGTAAGATTCCCCTTGCTAATTACTATCAAATACTTGAAATACGCTACATGTTCACATTCCTTATTGGGGGCAGAGGGGACTGTCAGCCAAATATACCAATCACCACAACATGGTAATAAAGGACTCATTTTAGAAGTGGGAGATCAAAAGACACTATCTCAAACACAGCATCTTCACATCATAGCTAAGAAAGGTCTTCAGGTTTGCATGATCCTCCTCATTTTACCAAACATCATACAACCCAGTGGTTAGGGTCAACTAAGGGACAACTGAAATTCTATGAAGACAAATTTGTTAGCTGTCAGTTCATTAACCATAAAAGCATGCTAACTCCAAGAAGTGCAACTCAAACATGTTTTGTTGGTATTTACTCTTAGTTGTGGTATCTAGTTTGCAGTGAAATTATCTAACATAAAATTAATACACAACCAAGCCCAAGGTAGGGAAGGCAGGGTTACAAAAAATGATGATGACTTGCCAAAAGGTCACTGAGGTCAGCTTGATAGGGCTTCCACTACACACATCTGGGACAATTTGAGTAATAAGTTACTTAAGAAAAATAATTAACTATGACTCATTGGGAGGTGGAGGGATTGGAAGGAATCCATAAATCAATACCAGTCAATAAACAGATCAAGAGAAGCAAAGAATTTTGCTTACAAAAGAATACTGACTACCAAATAGCAAATGTGGAGAAAGCGCTGGAGTTGAAAAATCATATAAAACATTGGTTCAGGAAAGAATTATGAATTCATGCTAAATATGGAGAAGACATTTTGAAGAGGAGAAATCTGCATGGTCTTATAGTGTCTTCTTCAAAGACTGCTTGTTAGATGTAGTTTTGAAGGAGATTATTTAAATGGTCTTAAAGTATGTTCCCACAGGCTGCTAATTAGAGAGAAGGGAAAAAATAGAAAGTACACAGTACAGAGAATCACTAAAACCTTAACAAGGTAATCAAAATTAACATCACAAATGGATATATGGACACCGTGTGCCTCTTGATGTGAGGAAAAACAATATGACCTATGTAATATCCCAATTGGAAATTCATAAACCACATCTAATCATGAGGAAATGTCAAACAACAAATTACAGTCTGTTTTTCAAAAGGGGAAGTGAAAGCCAGGTGTGGAGGCACACACCTATAATCTCAGCAGGTTGGGAGGCTGAGGCAGGAGAATCCTGAGTTCAAAGCCAGCCTCAGCAATTTAGCGAGGTCCTAAGCAACTTAGCAAGACCCTGTCACAAAATAAAAAATGAAAATGGGCTGGGAATGTGGCTCAGTGGTTAAGTGCCCCTGGGTTCAATTCTTAGTAACAAACTGGGGGGAGGGAGGGACTTTATTCTTCAAAACTGTCAAAGGCTGAAGAAGTATTCCAGATTAAAAGAGATTAAAAAGGAAAGACAACTAAGGCAATAAATAATCCTTGACTGGATTCTTTAATGAAAAGAAGGCAGAGGAAATCCTATAAATAACTATCAATTTAACTTAAGATAAAAAAAGAATATAAATGGTAAAAATTTGATAAGAAAATACTGCATCCATATCACATTATCTAAGTTTAATAACTATACTATGGTTTATATAAAGAATGCACAGTGAAAATGCACACCTAAAGAGGTGTGATGTAAGCAATATACAGTCAAATGGTTCAGGAAAAGAATCATATATGTAGGAATCCAAAGGATAAGGCAATGGGACAAAATGGTAAAGTGGACACAGTATTATGTAAACTGTTTGTTGCAACTATTCTGTAAGTTTAAAATTATTTCCAAGTTTAAAAAAAATTAAATACATGACACAAAGGTCTAACGTAGGTACTAAAATTCTACTCTTAATTCCAGATTAAAATATCTCAGTTTAGGGGGCCATATGGAATATATTAAGTAGGACAGTTCAGTAGTTGTTACAGAAATTTAGTTCCCAGAACGAGGTAGGAATGTTGAAAGATCAGTTCCTTAGTTTTAAAATCAGGACTTCTTATCAATTTTGGGTTACTACACTCACCTAAAGAATATGTGATAGATTTACAAGTTTCCCGGAGAATTTCAGCCAAAGCCACAGGATCTGCATGCTCTTCTTCCAAAAGCATTAACCTATACAAATCAGAAAGCAAGACACAAATGCAACTCACTAAGAAACATTCTCAAACCTTCCTGGCACAACAATTTCTACCTGCATGTTATAATTTTTACCATGTCACTTCAGCTACTAGTTTGAAAATGTATAATAATTCTATTGATTATAAACAGAATGCTAGTGGGGGGGAGAGAGATGAAGCAAATTACCCCTGAAAAAAGGCATTCATTGACTGAAGGACTCCCAGCTGCACTTTCCATGTGCTGAGTTTTAGCTGTTCACACATCAATTTGCACAGCTCCTGACGGTAACAACCTGAGAAAAATAAGAAAATGTAGCACAGAGCAGAAGGAATGAGAAAATAAATGAGGGACAGACAGAAAAAGGGGGACAGTGAAAGAGGATAGGGAGAGATAAGAAGAAAAAAGCAGGGGAGGGAAATAACAAATGCCTTTAATTGAAGTTGTGAAATCCACACACACACACACCCCACCAAAGAAAACCATAAAAACAAAAACCAGAAACCTTCAGCATGACTTTGTGTTCAATTTTCAAACAAATTTCTTTGATCAGGACCTCTCTCTTCTCCCAACAAAAGTATATCTACCTTCATAAATGTTTGCTTTCAAGGCTTATCGTCCTCCACAGAACTGAGGCAGCAGCTTAACCATCTTCTCTTTGCCTTTAAACTCCCTAAATAACACCAAAAAAAGCTGAGCTCTGGAGCCCTCCACACACTCACAAGCCTCTGCAATGTGCAGGTTTACCAAGAATCAAGTGCTTGGTCACAAAGCTGCTGTGCCAACTGCCACCACTGTTAAAATTTCATAATTAATGTTACACCACCTGATGACTCAGGGGTATAACTCTCAGCAAAGAAGTCATTTTTTAAATGCTGTAGAATTTATTAGGTTTCAAACAAATGTAAAAATAAGTGAGGGGATACAAAGCTAGAATTCTGCACTAGGTTTGCTTCACAATTATAATTTCCTTCTCTATTTTAAAGAAACAAAAGGCAGAAATTGCAAGGGACACATTATAAGTTATATGTGAAAATTCAGTGCATAACAGTTAAACTCTAAAGGAATGGCCTTGGCTTTCTAGTCAAACAAATGTACACTTCTATCTCTATGTTAAGATAAACTGTTTTGTTTTTATGTCATCTTTTTTATATAATTCCCTACTTTTTCTAGCTATCAAGCAAAAGTTAATAGTCCTAACAGTGGTGAGGAATAAGTGGACTTCCACTAAATTCCACACATAACACCAAGAAATAATACCACTTACAAATCTATCTATATAGTATCTTTTGGGAAATTCTTATATTGTAACAAGGATATTTTATACAAAAATATACAAATGTAAGTCCAAAGTACGAACCTCTTAAGTCTGATTTTAGATATACAAATCGTAACTAGTCCACCAGTACACTTCATAATATTCAAGAATATTGAGATGTCCAGTGGGACACAGTATGGGACCCAAAACAAGACACACTTAAAAGAGTAGCATCAGCCCACATCTAAACTAACTGCAACCTGATTCAACAATCAAGGTTTACTATTTATCTAATCCTTTGGAAATACCTGTCAAGTTCTGAAAATCTTTTAGTCATGAGTTTCTCAGTGGAATAGATTTGATCTGATTAGTGAAGATGTGGCAGCAAGACCGTCAGTTTTCAGATGAAGAGATACTAATAAATTTTGTGTATTCCTCAGAATAGAGATGATCAAATAATAGAATAATTTCTAGAGTCAAGCCAAGTGCATAAAATCTATTGTGGTTGTTATGGACTGAACTGTGTCCACCAAAATTCCTATATGGAAGTCCTAACCACCTCCACGCCTTAGAGTGCAACTGTATTAGAAAACAGTCTTTAAAAGGGTCATATATTGGTAGGCCCTGTTCCAATACGGCTTGTGAGGACAAGAGGAGATTAGGATACAGGAGAGAGGGAAGTCCACATGAAAACAGCGGAAGAAGACATCTCCCACAAGCCAAAGAGAAGGGCCTCAGAAGAAACCAACCCTGCTGACACCCTGATCTTAGATTTTTACCCTCCAGATTTGTGAGAAAATAAATTTCTATTGTTTTGGCCCTCTAGCCTGCGAAACTTTCTTACAGTACCCCTAATAAAGTAGTACAATCATCAGTGAGGTTATTTGATGATGTAGTAGTAAAATTCATATTGTATAATTCTCACTACTAATCAATCAGGTTCTATAAGAATTATTAATCTGACATATGGAAAATCCATGCTCTTGTTAAGTAACCTCTGGTTACAGCATTTCTTCAAATGCAGGTTCCGGTGCTTACGTTGGGTCTCCTCGTTCCGAGGCCAGGCTTTGCCCAAGCTCTCGAAGGCACCCAGCAGAGACTCCAGCTGCAGCTCCCTTTCCTTCTCATTCTCATCTTCTGTTTTGGTCGTCCGGACCCCCATGCTTTCAACTGAGTTCTAGGACATATCAAAGAAAAGAAAAGCAAAATTTATTTTGTCTTTAAAGTTATAGGAACACTATTAAAGCAATTAAATTACCAAAGTAGGAAACACTGACCAAGAACTAAATACTAAATTCTCTACCAAGAGTTTTCCTGTTTGTACTGAGAATCTGTATTAGGAATTACAAATAATAAATTTTTTATTATTACAAATAATAAATTTGTATAAATAATAAATTTGTATAAATAATAAATTTGAGAAGTACTTTAAACAAAAAGTGGGGGGAAACCACATATATTATGTTTTCAGTACAACCTTAAAAAGACCTGCATTAGAATTGAAGAATTAACAATGGGAAGAACTTGGTAATGATGTAAGCCCAAATTCTTTCTTAATAAACCAGGAAATAGACCAGAAGTAACCTGTACGGCTACCTGGTGATATAATCAATTTAAAATGAAGTCTTCTAAATCCATATACTACTGTGTGTATGTAACAAATTATTTAAACAGCCTTATTACTGACAGAACATGATTGCAAATTGACAGAACAAGAAATAAAAAAGCCATTTAAAATATTTCATGAAACCAGTCTTCTTTTATCTTATTTATTTCATCTTATTTTACTTATTTATTTTTATGGGGTACTAAGGAGTGAACCCAGTGCCTCACATGTGCTAGGCAAGTGCTCTACCACTGAGCTACAAGCCCAGCCCAAAACCAGTCTTCTTTTATGTGTATATTGCAGAGGCATGACACATGGGCTTATATTTCACTCCAGTGAAATAGAAAATATAAAGAACCAGAATCCCTGAAGACTTCCCACCTATCAAATGAAAAATCAACTTTATATAAAACATGCAATCAGAAAACAAAAATATTTTTTGGTAAGTACAGACCAGACCTAAGAGAATACGGATGGTCATTACCTTCTTAATGAGAGGTATGACAATGTCAGAAAACTCTTGGAATCGGTCTTCTTTGGTGGCCTTCAAAACATCAGCTGCACAACTGATTGCTATGATTTTGTATTTAAGATTTTCTCTGCAACATTCCTTCAGAACAGCTTGAAGAATTTCATTTGTGCTGGGTTGATTGGGTACAGACTTTTCTAGCTCCGCACTACAGGATCCACAAAAAAGCATCCAATAGTTAACAAAGGTTACAACTTTCAGGTTCAGTTTAAGAAATGACATCTTAAAAGAACATTTACCTGCAAGCTGTCACCACACAGGCTATGGCTTTCAATAGTTCTTCCTAAGGAAATGCAAGATGAGGGAATACTATTAAGCCCACACATATCATACTCTATACTATGACCACAATTACCTCAGGCATATTTTATAATTATGACAACAAAAATTAACAAGATTCATCTTATCTTTAAATGTGCTTTGCTGTTATAGGCACATACACCAACTTTTACTCCAAACCATGGAAGCAGGGTTATTATCTCAATCTCCATTTCATAAAGGCCTGAGAACATATTTGTCCAAGATCACATAGCAGAAGTATCAACATCAGAATCAGAATTACAATTGATTCCCAGTCCAAAACTATTTCCACAACACTGCCTTGGCCACTACTGACCTTTACAAAATAAAGTAGCCTATTACATGTTGCCACAATCTCATGTTCCCCACTGAACACTCACTGTATGTCCCTTGTGTAAAAAAACAACTCTTTTTAATCAAAGACCTCACACACGAGCAACGGCAGCCCCAAGATTAGAAGCAGTTCGCCTTGATACTCAACTTTACATATGCCCAATCCTGATTTGTTTATGGGGTCAACAGGTGACACTTGATTTAAGAGGTAACTTGGAAGATCAAGTATGCAAGATCTATTAATCTCTACATCCAAGGACATGAGGAGCACACTTTGAGATGAAATAGCATATAGTTAAAATCAGGTGAAGTTTACCCAACGCCTCCCACTGGCTAGGAAATCAGGTTCACAAAAACAACACACCTGAAGTCAGCCAAAATCAGACTCTTATTTTTATAGAAAATGAAAGATTAAGTCATAGTTTTTTTTAGATACTTTAACTAGGAACAGTTTCTTTACCTTTCCTGCCCATGTTCTTCCGGCCAAGCCTTGCAGCAATGCACTCAGTATCATTCCCAGATGTGGAGGTACTAGAGAGCTGGTCTGTTTTGCAATTGATGCCATGGCAATGGCACCCTGGGCTTTCATCTTCCAAGACTGAGACTGCAAAGCCTTCTGGGTAATGGTAATCAATTCCTGCAGGTATAATCGAATGCCTCCAAAAGACCCTGGGTTTAAAAAGCAGTTAAAACACCTCTTAAATGACAGGAAACATTACCTAATTTTTCTTTTCCAAGTCTGAAGAAAGTCAATGGCTGTCAGTCTAAAACAATGATTGTCAAACTGTTAAAACACACCATTCTCTCAACAGGAGGAACAGTGAGCAGTGTGGCTTCTTTTTACAACAGAAGGACTATATGAACTCAGATGTGTTTCCAGGAAAGTGTAGTGCAAGTAGTCCATCATTCATTAATATGTGTCAGAGTGAAAAACACTTCTGAGAAACACTACTCTAAAATAATACTCTGAGGAACATAAAATCACCATTGCACTTTTTATTTTTTGGTATCGGGAATTGAACCCAGGTGTGCTCAACCACTGAGCCACATCCCCAGACCTTTTCTGTACTTTATTTAGAGACAGGGTCTCTATGAGCTCTCTGAGTTGCTTAGTGTATCACTAAATTACTAAGGTTGGCTTTGAACTCACAAACTTCCTGCCTCAGCCTCCTGAGCTGCTGGGATTACAGACATCAACCATTAAACTCTTCACTAAAATAAGTAGAGCCCTACTTTGCTTGGGCAGTTGGTATTTTCACACGGGCAGCAACAAGTCAAAGAGAAGAGCTTCAAATGCCAACCTTGTGTACTTAGAAATTTGGTTGGGCTAAAAATTAAATGAGATGCATATTGTTAAACTCCTAGGAAAGCAACTATAGAGGTGTTTATGAATAAACAATGTCAGTAAAAAATTCCAGTTGTAGTTTATAGGAAGCAGGTTTAATTTAAAGGCACTTTACTAACCAGGTACATTTTCCTGCCACACTTCAGTCCATAAATTACATTCTTCTTTTTCAGATTTCTCTTCATCAGCAATTTCATGCATGCCTAGAAATGCCAAGGGCAAAACTTCTTTGGCATGGTTCTTTAATACATCGGGGCTGTATCGTCCTATCGCATGAATAGTCAAAGCACAAGAAGTCTTATAGATGGGTTCTGAAGAGAAGAAGAAACCAAAAATTTTATGACACTTTATGTTTCAGGATAACTAATCTAAATACACTATTGCTCAATGTGCATTACAGCAAAACAAACAAGTAAAATGAATTAGAAATGTTTCTAGCAAAACACATTAAGTCAGAAGAAAAAAATCTTTATTACTTTATGTGTATTGCTTTATTATGTTACCATCTAAATTACAATAGACCATAAGTGTCAAAAAGATGTTATGAGAAGAGCATGTTGGTTGTGAGCATTTCTGAAAAAATAATTTGCCAAAAATGCCATTTCTCCTTGGTCCACCTATCTAGCATAATGTCCAATATGATATAGATATTTAATAAATACTTGCTCATTGAATGAATAAGTTCACTGGATGAAAACAGAAAAAGTATTTAAAAAGTGATATGAAACAAGAAAAGAAAAGTACCTTCTTTCTCCATATACCAGCCACTGAGCTTCTGCAGTAGTTTTTCAGTGCTGCTATCCCGTGAGGTCTAAAAAGAAAAAATTCTAGTCATTTATCTATAATTATCAAAGAGTTTTATTTAACTAAATAAGAAATTCAACTCACCCGAACTAAATGGCCCATTGCAAATGCACAGGATTTCTGAATTACACTGTTTCGATCTGTCAGGCCACTAAGCAAAGCACTCATAAGTTTACCTATCAGAAATTAAAGAAAAAAATCTGATACTTGATTAATCAAATGGTTTACCTTATTTTCAAGACAAAAATAAATAAATAACCTTGTAATTACTCCTGTGTTTACTCCCTAATAGTTTATATCTCCTGAATGTTATATTTGTATTATTTTGCTTCCTTTCACCTGATAGCAAATTAAAAGTTAACCGGTGTCTAGAATATTGTGTGGAAAGTTGCAAAAATCAGAGTTGGGGACATAAAATTCATGAGACCCTCATCTCACCTAGAAGCCAGTCTAAGAAGAAAAATGCTGATATAAAATTAGTTCTAAATGATGAACGAGTCCTACAGAATGACAAGATACTTTTACCTCCTTATACCACTAAGAAACAATAAACACTTATAAGACGGTGAAAACTTGTTAAACCCTGTTACCTCTTGCAGATATAGGGATTTGGTGAGGGGGTTTCAGGAGAGGAAAAGCACACAGTATCATAAGCATGTCTAAATAATTTTCCATTCAAAACTTTGTCTTTTAAGATAATACAACCATGCAAAAATATCCTCATACATCAAAAGACAAACTCACCTGAGTAAGGTGTTAGGTCCTGCGGACACTGAGTAGTTAAAGACACGATGACACTGGCACAGCCTCCCTTCAGGGTTACAAAAGCAAAGGTCTAAATTTGATGATCACATTGTTCAGTCTACCAAACCATATGTTTCTGGTACCAAAGATTTAAAGATATGAAACATATGAAGCCTAAGAGCCCCTCCAGGATTGAATCTAGAAAAAGGAAAACCTATTTTCAACTAATAATGCAGAGATTTTTTTTTTTTTTTTTTTTTTTTTTGAGACTTCCAACAGGAAGATCAGCGGTCTTAGGCACTATGAATGAGAAAGAAAAAAAGACGCAATCTTTTTTTTTTTTTTTTTTTGGTGGTGGTGGTGGTGCCGGGAATTGAACGCAGGGACTCATGCATGCAAAGCAGGCACTCTACCAACTAAGCTATATCCCCGGCCCCCAATGACACAATCTTGTAGGAACGTAACATAAGCCATCATCCATCCTTGTACTAGCATTTTCTTTTCTAGAAATTTAACCAAAGGAAATAGTTTTCAATGTATCCAAAGATATTCCTCGCAGTGCTTCAGTATTTTCTTAAAAAATTAAAAACCAATCACATGTTCCTTAATGGATTAAAATAAATAGTTTTACCTCCACATAATAGAGTGTTATATGGCCATTACTGAAGATACATGCACAGAAAATATACTTGAAGGAAACAATCAGTTTAAACAATTTTCTCTACACATTAAAATTATAAACAATTTTTAAAACTTTTTCCTGTTTTATAAATGTTAAAATTTTTAAATATAAGCATCAATTCTTCTATGAGAAAAAAAAAAAACTGGTTCATTTGTTTCAAAAAGAGAGTGGGAATTTTGGTGGAAATGGGGAGACACTGTAAGTTCATCATTTGTAACAAGCATGCCTACTCCACCCACCCCCAGTGCATAGTATGGAGTGGGAGAGGCTATGCTTGCTTGCATGGAGCAGGGGATTTACGGGAACCCTGTACTTTCTGCTTAATTTTACTGTGAAATGAAGGAAGGGAGGAAGGGAGGGAGGGAGGGAGGGAGAGGAAGGAAGCCTACTAGATAAGTGGGGGATTATCCTGGTAAGATCTTGAAAAGAAGACATTTTTCTATCTAAAAACCTGCAGACCCCTCTATGAAATATTCTAATAACCTAAAACATTAACTCCCTGACAAATAAATGTGCATCACCATTAAGTGATAATAAAGGAGAACCCAAGAGCATGTACATGGCAACCAGGGAACAGAAATGATTCCATCAAAAAGAAGACACTAGTTCCTAAATCGGGTACATGCTGTATTTCCAAATCAGTTGTAAGTTTTAAGCTACTTATGTAACCATAGAAACAAAATGCTTAATGTAAAATAATATTACATTTTATGGAGATATGAATTTCCAACATGATGGTTATTATATTTTTGTATCTAAAACTAATGAAGATGTATACTTCCTCTTATGAAAAATACACTTACTTACCTTTGTTCCAAGACCTACACCACTTCTGATCAGTTCACATAATCTAGGAACTAGCTCACCCAGCACCGACACATCAAGATATTGCAGGCACTTTTGGAAAATAAATATGAAGGCAAACCTTAGCAAATAATTAAGTCAGTACTACATCTTAAATTAAAAACTGTTCAGGTCAAATATGTACCCTGTATTTGATATGAAGTGGAAAAAAAATCACTGGTTTGATTTTTGCTCTGACTTCAATATTTAAACTACCATTGTACTACAAACAGAAAAAAAAAAAATATCAGTGGTTCAATATTAAAAACAGAACAAAAATAATGAAAAACATCAATTTACTAAAGGAGAAAATAATGATAACCCAGAACAAAAGACCTCTCTGGACGTAGTTCCTCTTTATTAATTCACATTTAATATAAAAAGTTCAAGGTTAAAACTGACCTGCTTCAGTGGGCATACCCTCCCATCCCTAGTAAGTCAGTTTCTTAGATGAATTCCCCTATACATTAATATAGCATATATTTTAAAATGAATCCTATTATTAATGAACATACACATATGGCGCTTGCTAACTATTTCCACTGCTTTAAGCTTTACATTCCACCAATAATCCAACCAAGACATAATATCCTTAGACTAAATTTTGGTAATATTCCCCCTGTGGACACTAAAAAATATCTATTCACCTTGTCCAGCTCTGTGATCTGCTTAGAAAACAATTTCCATAGTTCGCAAGCTCTTAGTTAAGCACTACAGGGAATTCTTGGTAGAGCTGACTATATCAAGACTCAAGATGCTTTAAAACTCAGAACCACAAAGTGCCATGAAGCTCTTAGGTACAAATTCCTTCCTATGACTGAAACAACATACACTACTGCTCGGTTCCCTTCAACTACCTTCTGTGCTGCCTACTTCATCAAATACCTCTCAGCTTATTATAACATCTTGGTCCCTCTCAAAGACAACAATCAGGCAAAGGCAAAAGGTAAAAAAAAAAAAAAATTCCTAAACATTTCTAAATAGGTAGACCCAAAGATACATAGGTTCAGATTATATTATATTATCTTATTATGTTGTTCTCCCTTATATTATAAATTCTGACTAATTAGTTCTAGTATTTAGAAAAACATTTAATTTAGTAACACAGAATAAAAAAATAAAGACATTAAGAAAAACACTCAAATATATACAATTTTTATGTATCAGTCAAAATTTTAAAAAGAAAACACTAGATTCACAATAGCTGACTGATACATTCCTTCAATTCATTTCATTTAATGTAGCCTGAATACTTTGAAGAATTATACTTGAAGAGAAGCAAATTAACTTTCTCATTGTATTCAGACACTTACCATATTGATTGTTTCCATCATGGGAGAGGATTTGGCAGCACTGAGTCGAGCACTATCCATAGCAGCCTGAAGAAGAGAAATTTAAGTCAGGAATTCAATTAATTAGGAATAAGTCACACAGACACCTGTAAAAGCGTTGTACTTTTAAACTAAAGAACTTTTTTAAAATAATTGGTAATAAAGCCAAGCATAAGTCTAACTCTTTTGAGCCTCACTCAACAATTTAGCTGTAGAGGTAGCATCTTATTGAAGGTGAGAAATTGAGACAATAAGAAATTAACTGCAGTTAGAAATTAACACAGGATGGCCCTGAGCAAGTCATCCACCCTTTTTGAGCCTCAGGTTCTCCATTCACTACATAAAGCAATAGACTAAATTTCCAT
Organism: Sciurus vulgaris; assembly: GCF_902686455.1. Classification (NCBI taxonomy): domain Eukaryota; kingdom Metazoa; phylum Chordata; class Mammalia; order Rodentia; family Sciuridae; genus Sciurus; species Sciurus vulgaris. The sequence goes on from NC_136476.1 coordinate 68,331,413, forward strand.
CAAAAATTTTCAAAAGTTGTATCTAAGTGATTAAAAAAAAGTTGTATATTTAGTTCTTTAACTTTGTAATGAGCTTCATATCTACAATAGTATTTTAGTTTAAAATTATGCTGGAAAAGAGGTTAATACCATCCAGACAAAATAAGTGAGAAAAGAAAAGTAGAAGTGATCTGCCTAACTTTGCAAAGTTTGAACCAGAATTTATATTTTCTAAATCTCAATACCTAGTAAGCATTCTATGGGAACATAGGAAGGGTTAAGTCTACTGCTAAAAGAAGCAAGAATGATGACTGGAGGACAAAGAGCAGTTAAAGAGGAAAAGGGGAAAAAAAATTAAGTTGGTAGAGCAGTTTGGACAAGTTAAAAGTTAAATGGTGCAATGAAAGAAAACTGACATTACACAGGACAATGCTTTAATGGTCCTAATAAACAAAGAGAAAAGTAAATAAACCAGCCAAGTAAGTAGCTTAACAGGCATGGAATAGAAACACAATTCACAGAAGAAATATAAATGGTTAATACAAAATGAAGATAATGGATAGCACTTGTAAAAGCAATGTACAAAACAGAACAATAAGATTCTTGCTTATCAGATTGATGTTCAATGTTAGCAAAGGTGCAGAGAAAAAGGAACATGCATAATATCCTTTGAAGGTGCAAAACCTCTCCTACAAAAATTCAAACTCACCTCACTATGCATGCATTAAAAGGAATGAAAAAAATCTATATAGAGACATAATGTATTATCCAATTTTTTAAAACTGAGTTGTAGAACAATATTCACAGTCTGATTCTATTTTTTTAAAATTAGTGTATCTGTGTGGTTTGGTTGCCTACAATAAAATAGAATTTAAAAGAGATTGATCAAATTATATTATGTGCATGTACAAATATGGCATAATGAAAACCACTATTATAATTATAATGCAGAAATTAAAAAACAAAAAAAAAATTTTAAATAAAATAATTTGAAAAAAGGCACAGGAAACTATTATAGTGGAGACTCCTAGTAGATTACTTTCTACCTTTATGTGTTATTCTAATTTTGCTCCATAAAATATGTTTAATCTCCAACTTTTAACAAATGACTCTGATTAAAGATAAGGCAATCCCAGTATATTTTAACAGCAGAACAACGTCTAGTACAAATTCTCTTCACTTGTAGCACAGGGAATGGCCCATAGAAGGATTCTGAAGGCAGAGATCCAACCCATAAAATAATAAACATGCATAAAAACTGTGTTAAATTTATATTAACACATTTTTTAAGATGAAGGTGTCATTTTTTGTCAGACACAAAACAGTGTGTATGAGCCAGACGTGTCATCCCCCTCAAGAAAATAACAAAATATTGCATGTGCATATGGTCACAGGAACCCAGTGGTAACAGTAACAAAAATATCATGAAGTCATGGAGTCTGTCTAAGGACACTGGAAATATTACCCAGATCCTCAGTACCTTAACAGGTCTTTTCCATCATAATGCTTAAACTAATATACATGTGCTACAAACTCACCTTTTCTTGGTCTGTAGCCCGGAGGCTCAAATAATTGAGAACTTGGGGTTCCAATACACTTAAGGATTCCAGCAGAGCTGGGATGAGTTTTGGTGCATGTGGTTTCAACATGGCTCCTGCACTTTTGCTTATCTTCACAAGGGTGTTAATGCTATAGACACACAGAATACAACTCCTGAGTCCTTTTACCAAAAGTAATAAACCCTACAAATCTAATCATGAGGATGTTCTGTAGTTCACTGCATTCAGGCATATACTTACATGGTTACAAAGCCTGGTCCTGGCAATTTTTTTTTTTTCTTTTGACAGTAGGGAGGGTGCTAGGGATTGAACCCAGGACCTCTATCCCTTGATACTTTCTTTTTAACTTTTTATTACAGAAATTTTCAAGTACATATGAAAGGAAAGAGGATCATAAATGAAATCCCTTGTATTCCTCCCTCGTTCAACAATTAGCAATATCTGCCCAATTTTGTTTCATGTGTAAGTTCTCCATGTATTCAGGCACAATTTTTCCCTGTATTGTTTGAAAGCATATCCTGTAACTAAACTTCAGCATGTATCTCTAATAAACAAGACTTTTTACCATAATCATAATGCCATTTTTACACTTTCAAAATATTAAAAACTTGGGATGAAGATGTAGCTCAGTAATAAAATGCTCACCCACTGTGTATGAGGCCCAGAGTTTGATCCCCAACACTAGAAGAAAAATGGGTGGGTGGGTGCGTGTGTGTGTAAACAACTTTTTCTTATCTTTTCACATTCAAATTTCCCTGATCATTTCACAAATATATTTAAGAGCTGATTTGTTGGAAATGGAATCCAGAATTCATCCATTATAAAATTTACTGCATTCTTTAAATCTTTTTGAAGAGTTCTCTCCTACTCCTTTTCTCTGTTAATTTGTACTCACTAGTTATATTTCCATTTGTGTCATTTAACATGTTCCTATGATCTTTGTACAAATCTACAGGTTAAATCAGGTTCAGGGTTAATTATTGGAAAAAAAATATATAGTAATCTTTCATAGGAAGCATTGTTAAGTGGCCTATTCCATCCTATTTTGTGGGATGCACATAATGTCTTTTTTATGTGTTAACAGTGATTCAGATTTGGTTGGCCTGAACCATCATAAAATTCCCTATCAGCCTTTCACCTAGTGGATACAGAAGCCACTAATGATCATTGCAAAGAATACTGAGGACAGACAAATGATAGTATTACTAAGTGTTATAACCAACTGGCAAGTCCCTGAGGACCTGTGGCATATTTAGAAAATATGCACTGGCAGGGGTCAGCAACAATAGAATAATATGACTTAGAATGCAAGTCTAAAACAAGGTCCCCTGAGAATGTTACCCTGAAAATATTTTTTCACAACTTTTCATAAATGTTTGAGTTATCTCAATAGATTCTCCTCAACCTATTTCTCCGTATTTTCAAGAATTTAACATTCACTGAAACAATTCCTACTGAGTGGCTAGGAAATAAGTAAGGAAACAATACATTCACTTAATCAATTGATCCACACCTGAGGGCTCGAACTTCTGTTACAGGGCTCATCATTCCTTTGTCCAGAAGGCAAGGCAGGAGGACAGCGATGGTTCTCTGGCCAGAGGCTCCTTTGGCAGGGTCACACATTTTCACACAAACCTCACATACAAAGAGCATGGACATTAGTGAAACTGACCTCTCAACCAATAAAGCATTCATATGACAAAATGTTTTTCATTTCACTCTTAGTAAGAAGAATAAATTAGTCTACTCTCTCACACTATACAGAGAGACAGAGGAATGAGTACTGATGTTGAGTCTTAGGTCTGCCAATAACTAAGTCAGAAAGTTTGGCAAGGCATTTTATTCTCTAAACTTGTGAAAAGGGGAACAAAAGAGTTGAAAATGAAATGAGAAAATGAATTTAAGAAATACTTCAAAAAAGGCTTAAAGTATCATCGTCATCATTGTTGTCATCAATAATTTTCAGTGACAGGACAATATACCAATATGGAGCACAAATCTGAAATGTGAAACATCTGAATTTAAAATCTAGTTTTACTACTGACAAGGTTTATGCAATTTGATGTAGAAGTTCCTGAAAAATCACAAAATCAATTTCAAGTGGCAGACTATTTAGTTTCAAAAAGCTTGCCAATCACATAAATATGAAAGATGATAAAAGACAGATGCTGCTTGAGCTAAGTGAGCAAAGTGTTCTCCAGAGTACAAGTCACACTTAATGTAAAGGCATATGGGTGCTCACCATTTAAAGAGATCAAAGGGACACTGTTTAAGATACCAATATTTCTGTGTAACAGCACCTGCTTCTCGTTCATTATAAAAACAGTGAAGTAAAAAGTGAAGCCAATCACCCATCACCCAGCAACTAAATGACATCTCATGTGACAAAAAATAAAGCCTTGTCTAGATCACATAGAACCCTGCCCCTCTCCATCCCCACAGCGACATGGGAGTTCTCACCTTGCTCAGAGTCTTCAAAGCTAGTTCGGCTGCTTTTCGTACAGATTCCTACAAATGAGAAAAGTTGGCATCGGACAAGTTAGAGAGTTCATTCTTATCTACCCTACAAGATACAATTAACTGCCTCAAACCCTACAGAGATTAGTAAAAAGCCCCTACTTTCAAGATCGGGTTTAAAATACATATAGACATCACACACACACAAACACACACTGTATTCTTACTATTTTTAAAAAGTAGGTATGACCTATTTTGACCTTACAAAAATATTAGCCATTAAGCCTAATAGTTCAGAAATTAAATGTATCATAAAAAAATACATAAAGATCTACATGAGGATTCTAAAAGACTAAAAAATTTCTAATGAATAAGACAAAAAAACAAGCCTGAAGTGCCTAATTTTGAAGATATCAAAATATCTAAACTTTAGATTGCCCAGTGCTATAGTCTGGATATTGAGTGATTCCCCAAAGGTCTATGTGTCAAAGGCCTGGTCTCTAGAGTAGTACTACTAGGAGATGGTGGAACCCTGGTCCTTTGGTCACTGGGAGTGTGACCCTGCAGGTGACTGTGGGACTCTGGCCTCTTCCTCCTCCTCTTTGCTTCCTAGCTATGAAGTGGACAATTTTACTCTACCACATGCTGCTGTCACTATGTGCTGCCTTGTCACAGACCCAAAACAGTAGGACTCATCAATCACAAACTGGAACCTCCAAAACTGTGAGCGAAAATATACCTCATCTATTTGTAAGTTAATTATCTTGGGCATTTGTTATAGTGATATGAATGATTAACATGTCCAAGAAAAATTCAGAGGAACTTTTCATTAATCACTTTATTTGGGAATGACTAATCCAATTTATGAAAATGACCAACGTAGAGTTATTATGAATTATTTCAAAACAATTATTTGTCCCTAATCTAAAAGCATAAGATCTCTATTGAAAAAAGATGGTTGTAGCCACCATCTTTCTTTTTCAAAGTCAATTCAATTTCTATCTGAACATATCAAACTTACAACTTCAGAGACAAATCAAGGCTAAAATTACAGTAAGAAACTGTGGTTTTTAAAAATTAGATATGGAATTTCAAAATAAATATTTTTATAATTCCAGTTTCAACTATTCTATAAATAAACACAAATTTATTTCTATAATACCTTGATATCATCTTGTACTCTAAAAAGTGTTTCCCAAATTTCTGGAAGTTTATCAATGATGTCATCTAGTGGTCTTCCTCTCAATAAATCATTCAAAGCTAAACAGCTGAAAAAAAAATTGATTTCAAATTTGATCAAGAAAGTTCAATGTTAATATGAAACATCTGTAACAAATAATAATATAGATCCCATCTATATTTCTAGTCCTAATTCCCTAACCCCAGGATAGTCATGACTACCCTTTCCTAGCACCTCAAGTGCATCACATACAAATGGCCTTTAGAATCATCAAACGCTTGTTTCCCACAACTGTAAGACAATCCCTTTGATATGATTCGCCATGTTCTACTCACCATGGTGCCCCTCAAGGCCTAGCACAGTGCCAACCACACAGAAAGCACTGAATGAATATAAACTGCATAGATAAATACATGCTATCATACAAAGCCATAAGAGTAGAGCAGATAATCTAGCTATCAATTAACAAATTCATCTTCAGCTTTAATTTCTTCTTTTTCTTTATTCCCCCAGGGCTGAGGACCAAACTCAAGGTCTTGTGTGTGCTAGGCAAACATGCTGCCACTGAGCTTAATCCCGAATCCCTTCTTTAATTTCAAAACTAACATATGAAAACCACTGATCAAAGTTTAAATAGTTAAAGAAAAATAACTACCTAACCAAACCAGAAATATGCTTTCAAGCAGTTTTAATTTATTCCTTTTATACAAAGTGAAAAACTTGAAAATTCCAAGGGAAAAAAATTTCAATCGTATTTGATTGCTCTTTTATTTCTAAAATGATACCTGGATTCTCGAACTCGCCACATGTTGCTAGTAAGATTCTTAACCAAATCTTGAAGAATTTCCTTCAAATACTTATCCACCTGACGAAAGCAAAAGGATGAAGTTAAAATAATCAAATTATTCACCTCTCAACCATACTGGTCCATTTTCTGTATTAAACAGCCTACACATCTTTCCCCACTTTGGTTGCTGTAAACTGTCAGGGTAATCACTCTAAAATGCAAAGCTGAAAGTCCAATCACGTGGGCACATATAAAAAGTTTCTATGACTCAGCTCCAAAAGTATCTTGTTCTCTCTTATGTCCATTCCTTAGTACATACTACCTCTAATACTCTTCCACATCCTTCTTGCATCCCTCAAATTCAAATTAGTCATCACTCTAAAAAGATTGTCCTAAGACCTCTTCCCTGTGAACGCTTGGCACCTTCTTAAAATGCATCACATCAGACCATCCAGTAACTGCACTGCACTACTACACTGGGGACCTCAAGGGCAGGGATGATGTCTCTTTCATTCCTGTGTCTCCAATACCTTGCACAGCATTTGTTTCATAAAGTATTGTGATTGTTCATGATGAAAGAGAAAGTTCATGTTTTAAGCCTCTGTTCTGATATATATTTACCACCTTTGTAATAATGACAAATTCAGAGTAGACTTGCTTTTCATGCCAATAAATCCAAAGACAACTATAACTTGTAGCTTTTCCACTTTTAATCTTATAGCTAGAAGAATTTTGTTATGCTCATTTATATATCAGAAAACCAAGAGAGGTAAATAACTCACCTAAAATTGAACAAACGATAACGATAGCTTTTTGTGTCCCCTCCTCTATTCTCCATGGGTGATCTGATCACAATTGTGGCTTCGCCTTTCACTCACTCAGAGATGATGATCACATCTCAAGACCTTAGGCCTGTGGCCTGAATTCAGACTACAAGGCCCCTGGCCTGTTAGGTTTTGGCTGACTCAGAGGTACCACTACTCTCCTAGAGCAAACAGAACTCACTAAGCCTTCAAAGCTGAACCCTCAAGTACTTTCCACCACAAACAAGAATACATTCAACCTAGTATCAGACAGAAGGAAGAGGAAAGGACCCACATCATATGCAGGCACTTGCAAAACAGGTAGGGATCGTGGTATTTATTTAAAGTGAATTGCAAGGCCACTGAAGAATTATACCCAAAATAGCACAATCCAATTTGCATTTTTTAAAAAAATCACTTGCTACTATGCAGATAAATAAGGGAAGGTAAAGAAAATGAGAAGGATGATAATGACTTAGTCATCTGGAAAGAATTAGGGAAAGAAGAGAGTAGAGTCAAGGAAGACTTTGAAAGCATGATCAACAGAAATCGCTATTGGATTCAGCTGGGAGGTAGGGATAAGATGCAGACAAAAATCAAGAATGATACCAAGTCTCCTGATTTGGGTAAACATGTAAACAGTGAGGAGAATATAGAAAGGAGGTTATATTTTTTTCAGTCCTGTTCTGGACAAGTTAAGTTTATGATACTTGAAACAAGAGTCAAGTGAAGGTCTCAAGCAACACAAATCTAGAGCACATGCCACATCTTGGCCAGTATAGGATTGGGAACTGTCATAATAAATGTGACTGATAAGCCCTAGAACTGGTATAGTAACTCTTACTTACTGAGAGAGTAAGAGGTGTTACTCAGAGGCAAATCCTAAGAAATCCTAATATCTATAATATCTAAAAGTAGATGCAAAACAACAAACAGCCAGCTGATAGAAAATCATGAGAGAAAAACAATATATGGTAATTGCTTGCTTCCCTGCCTATCTCCCCAGCTAAGGTAACTCCTTCAAGGTCAAACTATGACTCATTCTTCACAGCATCAATAATACCTATCAACATACAGTATTCCATGTGTTTAAATATACTATCATTTCCTTAACCATCATCCAGCAGACATTTAGGTTTCTTCCATTTTTGAGATTTCAATAATTGCTGTCATAAGCACCTTTGGATATTTTGAAAGAAGGAATAAAGCAATGATTGAAAGAAAGCTTATTTATTAAAACAAGTAGTTAGGTAGAAAGTAGAAAGATGGGCACTTTGTGACTTTAGACAAGCTACAGCATTTTCCTAATGGAGTTCACAAATACTTGCCATTGTTTTGTCAGTGACCAGTGCATTCCAAATACTTGTCATGGCCTGTCGAATGCCAAGGTTGGGATCAAACTGATAACGATAAAGACGAGGAACTAGTTGAGGCAGAAAAGGAGCCAGTTGTTCTCCAGCTCTTGTAGCAATTACATTAAAACCAAAAGCAGCACCCTAAAAATAATAAGATGAAGTAGTTCAGACATACCTGTTACAGTTAGAATATTAGCATTAAATATATGAAAATCACAAAATCTCTCTCCCAAACTTAATCCTACATAAAGTTTGATTTATTGGGTATTCCTTACCAATCAGTAATAGTAGTAGCCATACAGTGGTATGGCTCTCAGACACAGATTTTACAAAATCAATAAACTGGTACTGCCTGCCAACATAGCATGCTTGGTTTTAGAAGTAAAAAAGAAAAACTGCCCAGTGATAGAGACTTACCTTCCTTGAGTTCCACATTGCATGATGGTTGGCCAGATTCATAAATTTATACACCAGATCTGGCTGACTAAGATCACTTGCCAGAGAACAAAGCTCCTTGTAAGTAGAAAGGCCCTGGCTTAGAAACAAACAAACCAAAGGAAGTATGCAATAACACATTTCTCTACCTCTGGCCTAGTACAAATTGTATCACTATTACTAGGCTACTTTAAAATTACATTTTCACTCAATTTCTCACACTGAATTATCTCATCATCATGGTCAGTTGGTTGAGAATACAAAAAGTCACCTACTTCAATTCTCAACAATTCCTAAGCCCCTCTATATTGCTGCTGGTAAATAACCTAGATGCACCCACAACTCCCAGGTGGAGCCCTCACTGCCTTGGAAGGCAACTCAATAATTCCTTGTTATACTGAACAAAAATCTCTCTCATAATCATGTATCATTTCTCATAATCATATATCATTTAAAGACGTTTGTTTTCCATAAGTCTTTCTGAAGTTAGACTACTCTAATCCTGATTTTTTTAATCCTGTCAACTTTCCTCTGAACCATAAATATTTGTTCAAATGTCTGATCATTCTGTGTTATCTTGTCAAAAGTGAGCACTTTTTAAAAAAACTAAGAGGTCTATATGGAGAGCAAGTGGAATAAAACAACTTTGGGAGCCAGGACACAGCTCAGTGGTAGAGCACTTGCCTAGCAATTGCAAGGTCCTGCAAACTTTAGCACTACAAAAAAATCATAATTTTTGATGCAAAAACAGTGAACTACAGGAGAACGTAAGGACAGAATAAATATCCTGCAGCTTTAGCATGTCAAAGAGACCATGGCAAGACAAATTGACAAGCTACATAGATTTATTAGATGATTCTTAGAGCAAAAGTAAAAATATAACCAAGTGGAATAGTGATAAAATAAAGGAGGTAAAGTTCAAGGAATTAACTTGAAATGCTAAAATGATGAATTCTAAAATATCAGGTCACCCTACTAAAAAACAAGGTTCACCAGAAGTCAAGCTATGCTGCTGTGTCCCCACTTCAGACTGAGCTGCCTGAGAGCTGACAGTGCTTGGCTAGTCAGTCTCCCAAAACTGCCCTCAGAGCCTCAGGTCAAAGTTTCCCACCAGGTAAACCACGACCAATAGATAGTCACTGAAGGGGTATAAAGGCCTCGAGAGGAAACATAAGGGCTCAGGCTTTGTGTCTCAAAGCAGAACAACTGAAGGGCCATCCCATTCCAGCAGAGAGTTTTTGTGAGTTCAGTATCCACTGCAGTAATGGAAGCAGTTTGGATCCTCCCTCCACTGTTGGCCTTATCCTGCTTGCTTGCTCCCCCAAGGAACTCCCCAATGAACCTCCAGCACACAAATTTCCATCTCAGAGTCTACTTCCAGGAAATCCAATATTATACAGTAGGCTTTTTCCCATACAAATTTTCTTTTTCCCATACAAATTTTCTTTTTCCACCAACAAACACCATTTCTGTAAGAGGATAGAAACTTCCTGACTGCTGTGCTTACCAGGAAAGAAAGTAAGGAAGGGAAGGAAGGAGGAAGGGAAGGAAGGAAGAAGGGAGGGAAGGAAGAAAGGAAGGAAGGTAGGTAGGAAGGAAAAATAAATTCTACACTAAATAATCAATGGATTTGACATACTTACCCATCTGGTGTTTTGCCAAGCGTTCCTCCTTGAAACACAACTGTCTCTCCAGAAACTTCATGTTTAGCTCTACACCAAAACAACAAAAGAATTTAAATTAGCCTCAAACTTTCCATACCAGCATTCAACTAAAGACACATTTCATCTGCAAACTGATAAAACTGAACTCCCTATCAAGTGCCTATTACACAAGATATAAAAGTCAACTACTCTTTTCCATTAAGCTAAGGATCTTGTAAAATCAAATCTAAACTGAACAAATTATCATATGTAAATGACATCCCATACAAAGTTACAATGAGTTAAAACATGGTCACACATTTAAAAGCAGCCTTCCCACAGGAAGGCAACATAAAAGAGCAACCAATAATAAGACTGGCTCTCTCCTCTAAATTCCTCACAGATCAGACTACAAATGATGTGCTCACTTCTTCACATCTTAATTTTCATTTAGCCATCAGTAATTACAGTATTTTTCTAATCCAATGCTTTAATTGTCCTGGGACCATTCAACCTTCAAAGTCTGACTAACTGGCATGTTTCTAAAGTAAATAGTATATACTGGGATAATTAAATTTTCTTTCATAGCATGTTCTCTGTATACACACACTGGCTGTGTTCAAATCTGAAATTTTCAAGTTCGCCATACCTTTTACCAGTCATAAGTGTTTCAACAAGCAAAGACACCAATTCCTGTTGATCCTGTTCACTGCCTAGTTCATAAACCAATCCAAGGCCTTTGGAGGCAACATCTTGGCTAAGTTCTACAAAAAAAAAAAAAAAACAACTGACAAAATTATATTATTTAAGTTGCATTAACTTTAATTCAAAATGATATCAAGGACACATCAGTAATCCCAGATATTCGGGAGGCTGAGGCAGGAGGATAGCAAGTTTGAGACCAGCATAGGCAACTTAGCAAGACCCCATCTGAAAATAAAAAACAAAAACGAGCTGAGGACGCAGTTCAGTGGCAAAATGCCCGTGTTCAATTCCCCAGAACAAAAAATTTAAAAATCAAAAAATAAAGATAAGATTGAAAGGGCCTTGGGATGTAGTTTAGTGGTAGAGCACCACAATAAAAGCGGGGAGAATATGTCAAGTTGTTTAAAAAAAAAAAAAAAAAACAGAATCAATCCGTCTATTTTTCTAAAAACATACTAAGTTATCTCAGTGAACATGGCACCATGAGTCACTGTAATGAGAACTACATCATCACAGAAAATTTGACTAACAAACCGTGTTACCACAGGATACACAGTTAGAGATTAGGTACACAGTTACAGATTATCATTGTAAGTTGTACACAGTAGAGATAAAACAGCCTCACAGAATTTCAATATACCTACATTCATTTTTTTTTAACTGAAAGGTCATACAAGATTGTATGATCAAAACAAGTTATAAAACAAATCTACTATTTAAGTGTATAATGAATTTACCTCCCCTAGCTACAATCAGAGAGGAAAAGAAGAATACTTGGTAGAGGTACTAATGTTAAAGAAGTCCACAGCTTCACTTTTAAGTACAAAGCTGAAGAACGTGTTCTAATTTGTTAAAAATACAATAAGGATTCTAATTTCCTGTACCCTGATCAGAAATTCATTTTTTTCTTAGTCAGTAACATAATTATTACCTTAAAACTAAAAGTTCTTTTATGTTCATTAATCCTTTCTGAAATGTAAAATACAAGTTTAATGAAGCTTAAAAATAAAATATTTACTGACAACCTACCATCATTTTCTGACAGAACTGAAACAAATGCACTCTGAATTTCTTTAAGATGAGACTGAAAGAAGAAAAAAGTCGTTAGAACACTGAAACTCTACCTCTTTGGGAGATTAAAAATCTTGCTCTTAAGAATTCAAGAGACCTGGCGATCTTGGCAGTTGCAAACCCTGTTGTGCCATCCTCTTTATAGATGTCCAAATTACCTGAAGTTGTGCCACCAACAGGTAGTCTAACACTAAGCCTCTCCACCCTTAGCACTTCTGACCTTATACCTTCAAGTTCAGACAGTCTTTCATCAGTATCTGTGACCACCACCCTTCCTTCATGCACTCTTGTTTCAAAAGTCCTGCCATTGCCCTCACCTTCATACACTTTCCTTCCAACCTTCCATTCTTAAATACTGGGGTTTTCAACAGAGCTGGGAGCAAGGCTTACCTTCACTTCCTTATGGGTACTAAGCTTTCTCACAAGGGAAAGGAGCCAGATGCAGGCTGCTTGCCTCACATGTGGATTGGGACTAATGATGTGTTTATTTAAAATCACATCCAACACCCATGGTACCACATCATTCACTTTGGCTCCTAAGGAAAAGCAAAGGAAATTAGTGATTTAAAAAACTAAATATAGCAGGCTGGGGGTACAGCTCAGTTGGTAGAGTGCTTGTCTCGAAAGCACAAGGCCCTGGGTTCAATCCCCAGTACCATAAAACAATAAATAAATAAATAAATAAACAAACAAACAAGCAAACAAAAATAATTGCCTGAGAAATTACTCAATATAATAATTACATAATCAATTAAAATTCAAATGACAAAGTATAATTGCTGAAGAAGTCAATAACTTTTCACTTCAAAGCCTAAGATAAGGTAAATAACCTTTCAAAGATATTCAGGTAACTTTAATTCCCTAGAATGAAAAATTATCCCACTCTCTCCAAGTCTCAGAAATTTTACTTTTTCTACTAGATCCTTCTTAACTTCCATCTAAAAACAAATAAGCAAACCTCTTTTGACTTCGCTTTCCTTCTACAGCTACCATGCATTTTTCTCTTTTCCTTCACTACTTCTGGATTTCTCAACCTCAACATTGCTGACATTTCTGGCTAGGTAATTTTTTGTTGTAGAGAACTGTCCTGTGCACTCTGAGATCCCTTGCCTCCACCCATTAGAGACTAGTAGCATCCATCCTCCCCAGGGTCCAGACATTACCAAACGTCTCACGCCTCCTGTTAAGAAATCATTGCTTTACATCAAACCATTCAAAATAGTTGTCTACACTCATGACCAAACTTTTCCTTTCTCTTATTTTTTCTTAAACCTACTCCAAACCAGCCATTTACCTTTCTTGGCCACAAAAATTACTCATAAAAGTCACCAATTATCTTCCTGTTGCTTGCTAAGTCCAATGATCACTTTTCAATTCTCCTTTCTTTTTCCCCAGTTCTCATCTTAATTGATCTATCAGCAGTATATGACACAGCTGATTCCCCTGCTAACCTGCAACTTCTCACCCCATATCACCATGCCTCACTGACCAAATTAACCTAGTTCTTAAGAGTCATATGGAATCCCTTCTTTTACTTTCCCATAACCACAATGTAGCCAGCTGCAGTTCTACTACCTGGGCACAATCACCAAGTAAACACTCCGTAACAGAGTCCCACAACAGTGTTACACGCTAGAGTTACTAAGATGGGAAGACCTAGGCCCTAATTGGCTTCTCAAATGCTTTCCTTTCCATTCACAGCAAGATTACTAACTGTAATAAACTATACCTAAAAGGGTAATTAGCACTCAGCTGACAATGACAGAACATGCAGGACCAAATTTCAGGGTCACAGATTCATAGGCACCACTTCTCCACAATATGTTTTATTTTCCTTTCCCTGAACACATAAAAGATGAAAGAACTCCAACATTTAGTGGACAATTTGAGATTCTATTGCATGAATAAAAGCCAAGTGGGATCCAATCTTCCAAAAAGAGTTTGAAACAACATAGAGGAAGTTCAGAAGTGTAAAAATCAGCATAGATACCTATTTCCTTTTCCTTAAATCACTATGTGAAAATTCATGGACTTAAAAAATATGCCTCTTACAGCAAATCCACTGCTCAGTATGAACCTTCACTTCTGTCAGGCCTCTGATGTCACTCACATGCAACCTGGGAATTTCCACTTCATATATGATTGCCTCCTTGTTAACAATGTTTACTTCCCTGAGTATCTTCTTTCTCTTGTACAAATTTCTCATTGCTTTACTCATGTTCATTCAAAGAGAAGCTTCAGAGAAGTGACTTTAATTCAGCTTCTATCAATCCACAGTCCTCCTCACTACAGTGCAAACCAAAAATGTTTTTCTATTTCCCTTAAATGTCTTTACGGTAGCTAATACAATAACAGGTAACACAGTAATGCAGTGTTAAATGTTAACCCTAAGTGCAATAATTAAATCAATGTCTCATGATGGAATATAATTCACAACAGAATAATTACCACAAGAACACTATCTTTTAATTTCTAACTGAGAAAATAAAATCTAAACACCTGGTGAATTTTTCTTTTGTTTTATAGGATTTAAAGAAAAATTCTGGTTCAAATATTGAAATACATTTTCAACTCCAAATTCAAGTCAAACCATGAGATATTTTAAATCTTAAATCTATAACATATAGTCAGAAACCATAACACCCCTGAGAGTGCAATCACTAAGAGCCAATGCACCTTCAGAGCTAGCCAGACATTGAAGCTTTACTATGTAACAAAATATTTAGGGGACATATCATTTGGAAACTGCTACATCTCAAACTCTGAATACACTAACTGGCTACATACACCAATCCTCATGAAAAGAGCAGAAGTTTGAAGGAAATTCACTGATAACTCCTTGTCCTGTTTGCCAAAGGTCTTTTAGAAGTTCTCAATGATTTCATGTTTACTTTTCTTCAATCAACTCTTTTCCATAATTGAGCCAAATTAGTACAGCATATGTAAGTACTTGAAACTGAGTTCATAATTTTTTTGCCTCAAGTGTGATATAGAAAACATAAATCAATTAGTTGAATATTTGGTACCAGCAGGAGGAATATATTCTTCTTCAGTCACTAGCCAGGCATCTCGAGCAGCCACGGAACTAGTTCCTATTGCAGCACTGGTAATGGCTTCACCAATAGTGAACTGAAGTTCTATCTGCTTGGCCTGCAAAGAGGGGAGCAAAAGCCATGAATGAGGGAGAATATGTTCCCAAAATATCCACTGCTATAAAAAAGCTGCTTAATCCCTTGTTTCTCAGCATGCTTTGTTTTCACTCTTTTGTCAGGCTTAACTCAGTGATTCAAAAGCAAGGTAGAATGAGGGGTAGAGAATGTAAGAATGACATGAAGACCTTTTTCCAGATCCATGCTACACTCCTCACCTTCAGCAGAGAATGATAAAGCAGTGATTTTTTAATCTCTGGAAGCATAATACAGTTCACCTAAGAGGACAGGGTGTCCATTGGCTTTGAAGTCATACTGATCTCAGTACAAATTCTAGCTGTCTCACCAGGTACATACCCTTTATCTAAACTTCCCTGAGCCTCAACACAATATTATCACTCACTTCAGCAGGCCATAAGGATTAGATGAGGTTACTGTACATAAAGCTTCTACCATACAGTATGTCTGACTATAATAAATGTACAATAAATAGTAGCTATTATAATTAACTAATGTTTATTTACACTGACTTCATCTACAAGCTACTGTCAAATGATTCCCCCAAAAAAGAATGATACACCAAATGTAAAATGTTCAAATTTAGCAAATCTAGATAAAGGATATTCAGAAGTTCTTCACACCATTCTTATAACTTCACTGTAAATTTGAAATTGCTTCAAATGTAAAACATTAAAAATTCCTGTAATGTATATTCAATTGTTTAAAAATTTAATTTTAAATTTTGTTTTTTAATTGTTTAAAAATCTGATTTAGAAATTTTGACATTCTTCACAAGTATGAGTCACTGATCCAACCTGGAATTGGACCTGCCTTAGTTCCCTCTGGCATTTTTCTCTTTACTGGGAATTGGATGAAGTCTAACAACAGGAGGAATAAGAAGGGAAAGAAGAACAGACAGTATATAAGAGACATGAGCAGTGACTCCTCGAAACACACAAACAACATTCCTACACTAGCCATTCTTATGCTCCATCAGCTGTGGTCACAATGAGGCATCAAGAGTTAGACACCACAAGTTTCCTAGTCGAAGGGAAATGGATTTAAAGGCTTTTGCCCTGCAGTTTCCCTGACCAATAGCTTCTCTTGGCAACTTCAAGCTATGAAAAGGTATTTCAACACAGGATCTTTGTTAGGGATTCATTTTATGTGCCTACTGTTACATGTTTCCTACTGTGAATGGTATAGTTACTGAAAACAGAAAGTCCTATACTACATTGATGGATGATACGAGATCCTGCCTTTAAACATTCCAGAAATAAAAAGAGGGTTGATAGATTAAATAATGCCCACTATTAATAATGCCACTGATTGCCCACTAGAGTGAAGGCAGTCTGTTTTGCACTTTATTATAAAGCAAGGACCTAGCAGTGTGATAATATTGTAGAACTCATAAATACTGGTAAAACAAGTAAGTGAATGGAGAAGAGATGTTTGCCTGGGAGGCAATGGAATCACAAAGGAGAGTACAATTCCGTCAGGAGAGTTGGGCAGGCTTTTTGGAGTTCACTATATAATGACTCTACTTTTGTTTAAAATTTTCCATAATGAAAAGTTTAAAATACACACAAAAAAATTCAAACTTTATCCTAGTTGATTATGAAGATATTCTGCTTCTCTGATTCACGCTTTTTCATTCGTTCTTTCATCTTTCCATGTTTCTAATTTTCCATATATTTCTATATTCCTAAACTCTTAAAATAATGGCATCAAATGCAAGTTGGGAATCCAGCGAAGCCTTCATTTATTTAAACAAAACTAGAACAGATTTTATAGGAAAAAGATGGAAGATCAGACATCATCAACCTCTCTCCAGTGGTTACAATGTTGCTGACATTCAGAGAGATTCTAATACAGATAAAATTGACTTTAAAAATACTGAATGGGGCCAAGCACAATGGTGCATGTCTACAATCCTGGCTACTCAGGAGGATGAAGCAGGAGGATTCCAAATTCAAGGCCAGAGTAGACAAATTACAGAGACCCTGTCTCAAAATAAAAACTATTAAAAAGGCTGGGGGGGAGTCTCAGTGGTAGAGCACCCTAGTTTCAATCCTTAGTATAGGAAACAAAACAACCCAGAGGCCTGAATTCTAATACTGGCTTTCTCATTCAGCTGCCTTGGTTCTTAGCCTCAAGTCTCCTCTCTCTTCCCTCAAAATCTCCAAGGGCCAGGAGCAACCTCTCTTCCAAAAAGCCTGCCCAACTCTCCTGACAGAATTATACTCTCCTTTGTGATTCCATTGCCTCCCAGGCAAACATCTCTTCTCCATTCACTTACTTGTTTTACCACTATTTATGACTTCTACAATATTATCACACTGCTAGGTCCTTGCTTTATAATAAAGTACAAAACAGACTGCCTTCACTCTAGTGGGCAATCAGAAGCTGTGATAAATGCTATGAAGAAAATGAATGGGAGTCATGATCATACAAATAATTGAAGAATCTACTCTAGTTTGAAGGGTCAGGGAAGGCTTTTCAAGAAGCATAGTAATAACCTGAGAAGGAATAAGGACAGCACTTTTAAAAGTTAGAGTAAAGAGGGCCAAAGAGGTCAGTATACAAAAATGTGAATGAATGTCAAGAACCAATGCTAGAATAGACGAAGGCCAGATCAGGCCAAGTTAAGATACTTATCACAATGTAACTTGAAGGTCATCTCCACTACCCTGGGCATCTAATGGACAGAAGTTAAATCACCAGACTTGAAAGCAACTGGAATTACCAGCACCCACTCCCCTCTGCTAGCTGGTTGAATGAGTAGGTTTCCCCTTCTACCTATATTGCACTCTTCTTCATTCAAAATTTATAAGGAAAGGTCTTCCCATGTAAGTGATTTAGTTAGAACTATGCCTGCACAGTGACAAGCCTGACGCTAGCAGCCAAAAGTCAGCTTGTGGTAAATAAATAAATAAAGGTTTAATTAAAAATCTCACACTAACAATTGGAGAATAATGTAAATACCTCCACGGAATCCATCAGACCTTGCAAGAGGAGTTTCTGGTGAGGAAAATCCCCATCCCCAACTGGAAAATAGCCTAATGTTTGGATTGCTCGTTCTTTCATCTGGAAGAAAACAGAATTTCTCTTTTAGACAAAATATATAACAGCTTTATCCCAGAACAGTGTTTCCAAAATGAGATGACAGGAAGGACAGTCTGTCAAACTAACACATCCACGTCTACATTTTTATAAAAGCATCCAATTTTACAGTATATCTGTAAGATACTAAAGGTAGAAAGATATAAAAGTGAGTCCATTAATGGATCCACAGCTGTGTTAGAAGAAAAAAGCCTTCAGTCTAAAATATCCTTTAAACCATCAGGGTTAGAACTGTGAGTTCTGAGACACAGGCGAAATCACGTCTCAAACACTTTCGTAGCCTTTACAGGTAGGTACATGACCTCTCTGTGGCTCTTGTTCACGTTATCTCATGAACAACTATGCCTACTTCACTAAACGTTTTGGAGAATTCAGTTTTAAGCATTGTAAGTGCTTAGCATACTCCCTGGCACATTACAGGGATCAACAATAGCTGGTAATGACTGGTTTATAATAGCTAATAAAAACTATCGTATGTGATCTCAGAAAGTTTTAAACAGAAGCTAGACCACAAGGTAAGATTATCAATGTTAAAACTGCAGTAAACTAATTTTTCTCCTCATTAAATCATTTTTAAAACTGAGGTACTTTGATAACAAAGTTTTAAAGTCTATGTAAATTGTTACCCAAACCTAAAAAAACTACAAATGTCCTTTCCTTCAGATTATTCACACTACTTACTAATGACCAGGCATCTTAAAACCAAATTCATTATAGAAGGTAAAGACTTAAATCTGCTATAAAAGAACTAAATCGTTAAACTACTTAACACTTTATTATAATCTACCTTGTGCATAACTAAAGATTTCCATATGAATTTAATATTTTCTTCAAATCTTAATAGTGAAAGGCCTAAAACGGATTAAGTGGGTCCAAAAATGCACATACTACAGTTGTACACAAATCACCCATAACTTAAAAGCAAACAGGAGTCTTTCTTCTTTATCATTCTTTTAGCAAATCCTTCCTTCAGCTACAATGCCATCTCTCATTATAATTTAATTTTATTCACTTACATACCTATGAATGACAGAATTCCAGAAGGGAAGGAAAACAGAAAGAGACTTGCCTTATTTGTTTCTTTACTGGAAGGAATTCTATTTAGTAAACTTTCTACAAGATGTAGTTTGGTAAAGCCAGATCCCTCATTGTGGATTGGGAGTGGACCATTTCTGCCAATTTCACCCAAAGCTGTACAGGCAGCAATTGCCAAGAGAGGTGATGTACTGTCCAAAAACGAGCCTGTAAGCACATTTAACAAAACAGAAAATAGTCTACTACTTATCTTTGTGATCTAAAGATTTCAGCAATGTATTAAAGATTTTTTTTTTGAAGACAGCAAAATAAAATCAAAATCTACAATATCTTTTAATTGACCATTTGTGTACCTTTACTCAGCAATGGTAAGTGGGTAGAGCATCCTTTTTGAATGTTTAATTTTTTTCCCCACAACAGAATCACCCTTGTCATATGGAAATATGTAGGGAAGAAAAGTACGAAAGATACTTTCATTGTTACTAAAACTAGAACTTTTTTGAGTTTCTGTTAAAAAAAAAAAAAAAAAAAAAAACTTGTGCATTTAAAGTATAACACTATATAAAAAATAAAAAGGCTGTATTAAAATTTAACTTAATTCAAAAATGCAACAGTCAAGTCAGCACAGACATTAATGACCTATTGTTTCTGTGGCACTCTGAATGAGCTCCTCTTGCTCGGGCAGCAAATCTGTATTTGTCTCCAGGTCTTGCTGCTCGGCCATTCTCATCTTCTTTTTAGCCAAGTATCTTCCCACTGTGAATCCCAAGGCAAGCAAGGATCCATGCTGTATCTCAGGGCTCTATATTTAACAACACAATAGCATATGTCTGTCTCTTTCTCACACAAAAAAGAATATACTAAAGTAACTGTTTATTAGAATCATGTCTCTGATAAAATTACTGTTTATGACCAAAAAGGAAAAAGATCACTTCAATCCACTAAGATGTCAATGAACGAAACTAAGGAACAAGAGAAATCTTGAGTTTCTAACAGAGAATGCTGAGAAGTCAAACTGAGTCTTGATTCACTTCAAGTTTTAGATACCCTAATTTCGCACACACTCCAACTCTGGGTACAGTGACGGTCTTAACACACTTCTATATCACTCATGCTTTCTTCTGACTTCTGCCACTTGTTTTGCTGCAATATCATAATTTTCAAGAATAACTTCTCCCTATTACCAACAAAACACAATAAGCAGATCTTATTTCTAATTGTTAAAACCTCTAAGCACGAAGGTAGTAAAGAAACATTTTGAAAGGAATTTGTCTTTTCATAAGCACAGTCGTAACTGGCAGAAGTGGAAGAAAAAAGGAGCCAACGTTTCTAAGTACCAAGTAGCACTAGGGATTCTCATGAATTTAATCACCCTGTCTACATGACACCTGAAACCACGCTTTACAAACACAGCTTTCAAATCTGTTAAATGAACCAACAGGATCAATATATTATATATCTCACTTAATCTTTATAATAATAAAAGCTAGGAATCTTAAGTTCATTTTACAGATGGGAACACAGAAACTAAAAGTAGTTACATACTTTAGTAAAACCCTACTATCTCCCATAAAAAAGAATGGAGACAAAACTGAAAACATACATGATTGTCTTTCGTAGTCTTTATAAGTTGTTCTATCATTGATTTCAACTCATTTCCCGATACTGTTGACACAACCACAGAATAAAACAATGCAGCCAATTCACGCATTTCTTCTTTACTGCTATTCATCAGACTCTGAGCAGTATAGAAAAATAAATAGGTACATGATATATTATCATCTTTCTACTGACGACAAACATTTAAAATTAACATGACACATTTTAATGTTCCACCTCTTTAATGTTTGATCTCTTCATATTCATGAGAAAAAAAAAACACCATTTGCTATTATTTTAAAGTAAAATGAAAGTTAAACATATACCAAAATCTTAGGCACATTTTCATCAAAAATACTAAAGTTCAAAATGGGTAAATAAACACATGATGGTCTGAAACAGAGGTCAGCAAACATTTTCTGTAAAGGACCAAGTGGGCTTTGTGGGTCACACAGTCACTGTTAAAAATACTTCATTCTCATTCTAGTGCAAAAGCTGATAGAAAACAAATGAACAGGAATGGCTCCATTCCAATAAAACATTAGGGACAATATAGTTCACACATGTCATGAAATGTTATTTGTCCTTTGACTTTTTTTTTTTTCCGACCATTTAAAATATAAAAACCATTCTTAGCTTGCAGATCATTAAAAAACACAGGAGTCAGACCATATTCAGCCCATGGACCATAGTATAAAGATACTTTATCTAAAAGATCAAACCTCAAACACTACAGGGTCATTTTTAAAGCAGGAATTCTTCACAAAGAATAAAAAATCTTTTCAAATTAGAATCATTTCATGAGACCAGATTTTCCAGAAAAGTGCAAATTTCACATTTCTTGGTAAATTACATTCATATTTTCACAATTAAAGATATGATCTATATATTTTTACCAAACTCAAGCTATATTTTTCAAAAATGAACTGCATTTCACAGCACAAGAGGTATACAAAACTGGATGAGCCATACTTCTACTTTTTAAAAAACTAATCATTAGTTGCCTGAAATTCAAATTTAACTGAGCATTCTTACATTTTTATTTGTTAAACCTGGTAACCCTTTTGATATGCTCA
Organism: Sciurus vulgaris; assembly: GCF_902686455.1. Classification (NCBI taxonomy): domain Eukaryota; kingdom Metazoa; phylum Chordata; class Mammalia; order Rodentia; family Sciuridae; genus Sciurus; species Sciurus vulgaris. The sequence goes on from NC_136476.1 coordinate 68,353,369, forward strand.
TGGGATAAGAATACTCTGATACATGGCTGGAAGAAGCTCAACTGGTATCACCCACATAAAAGGTGTGTGGCATTAGCTATCAAAATTACAAAGCATGTGTCCTCTGACCCAGCAATTCTACCTCTGGAGAATCCATCTGAGACATATACTTCCTTATATGCAAAATGGTATAATGGCAGTAGACTAAAGGACTATAAATCATTATCAGTAAGGATCCAGAATAAATCATACAATGAAAAATGATGAGGCTGTTAAAGAGAAGCTCTCTCCAGTTATAGAGGAATAGCTCCAAGTTTTATTGTTAAGTGAAAGAAGACACGAAAACATATGCGTTAATATGCCACCTTTTGTCTAAAAGAAAGGAAAAAAATTAGAAAGTTTTTTGTGTGTAAATGTGTACGTAAATTCTGGACACAAAATAAGTAACGTCTGATATCCTATGTATGACTATCAGAGGCAAGAGAGGAAGCGGGGCCAGGGGGTGTTTAGGTGGGAGAGTTACAGAAAGACATTTTACATATTTTTAAATTAAACTATGCAAATCCATTCCTCTTTTTTAAAAAATATTTTTTGTTGGCTGGATATAATACCTTTATTTTATTTATTTATTTTATGTGGTACTGAGGATCAAACCCAGTTCCTCACACGTGTGAGCCCAGGGCTCTACTACTGAGCCACAACCCCAAGCCTTAATTTTATATATATTTTTTTATATGGTCTGAAGATCAAACCAGTGCTTCACGCATGGCAAGCACTCCACCCTGGGCTATAAACCCCAGCCCTTCATTTCTTATTTAAAAAAAAAAAAAAAAAAAAAAGACCTTTTGAAACAGAAATGGAATTTTTTTTTTTAACTGATATAACTCTCAAATTCATTTCCCACTCTCACCCAGATTGGTCGATGAGATATACTGACCTACTCCATGTTTTCTATTAATTGTTTGATGAAGGATAATTTTCAAAATGAACTAAAAGCTGAAAAGGCCAGAGTAACACTAGTAGAAAGAAGAAGAAATCATGAGATTAAAGTCTGAGATATCCAAATTCAAAGAGGAGTATACATGCACAGGACATACCTTTATCCATTCTGTTTTGTCTACAAACTTGGTAGCCAACTTTTCTGGATACACTGACACAGCTTCCAATAGACAGTACATTACCGGCAAACCTAAAGAAGAATTCAGAACTTTTAAATTTTGAGAAAAGGAATGAACTCACAGGGATCACCAAATGCCTTTGAAACATGAGGTTATCGTTCAAACACAAATTCCCTCAGTTCTACAAAAACAAAAAAAATGTACAACTTAAATGTAGTATGTGATCCAATATAGCAAATCTACAGATTAGCTATCTACCAAAAAGGGATGTCCTTCTCTTCACATCAACTTCCAAAGTAAAACTGTATATCTACTGTTAGCATTTCTTTCTGAAAAGAAAACTATATCAAGTATAAATCAGATAAGTTTAGAATAGAAACAAAGACTAATGTCTTGTTAGGTAAGTGAAGAGGGAGAATAATTTTGCTATAAATTCTTAACTGAGTTTTAAATAGGATTTTTGCTTATGTGCTTTAACATCTTTCTTTGGCATAAGCACTTCCTACCTCCAACACCTGCTAATAGCTGCTGAAGCAGGCCAATGTAGATCTGAACGGGGTTGGTTTCTCCACTCTTATTAGATGATGATGAGGCTGTCTGGCTGCTTGACATTAAAGTCCGTATGTAGCGTCCAATGGCTGGAGCGTGATCTTGCATATCAGCCAAACTCTGAGAGGTAGGCACTACCCCTGCACTGTGAGCCAGGCACATGCGCAAATACAGGACTATCTAAATCCAAGAGAATATCAGATAAATTTCTCAAAAAGTCAACATGGCAGGGTATTCTTCAGATTGACAATTTCCAGTTTTGAATCCCTCACCCTGCTTCATAAAACTTTCTCAACCCCCATGGAAGCTGAAAACATGCCTCAATGTTTACTAAATTGCCATAATGGAGTAAAATTTATATAGCAAGCTTTTATGAATTCAAGAAGTATTTCTTTAATGGAATTAAAATATAAACCAGGTGTGGTGGCACATGTCTACAATCCCAACACCTTGGGAGGCTGAGGCAGGAGGATGTCGAGTTCAAAGCCAGCCTCAGTAAAAGCAAGGTGCTCAGCAACTCAGTGAGACCCTATCTCTCAATAAAATACAAAAATAGGGCTGGGATGTGATTCAGTGGTGAGTGCTCCTGAGTTCAATTCCCAGAAACCCTTCCCCTGCAAAACAGTAATGTAAACTCAACTTTTTTTTTTTTGGTGTTGGGGACTAAACCCAGGGCTTTGGACAAGCTAAAATACATGCTCTATCTCTGAGCCACACCTTAACCCTCTTCTCACTAGACTCTAAATAAAATTACTACTTGTAATTTAAGATTACTACTTGTAATTTAATTAGTGCAAATCAATAATCTGAAACACAGAATTTCCCTTAATAAATATTATAAATCAATCCTCTTCACCCTTCAAACCTATAAAACCCTGACAATCTCAACATTTCAGCTTTAAAACTCAAATTTAACTTGCCACAACAGCCCCAAAGCAATCAATACAGAGCATCCAGTTCTTTCACAGAAAAGGACCTCACGTGGGCCAGAGACATGGTCAGTAGTAGAGCACTTGCCTAACATGTGCGAGGCCCAGGTTTCAATCTATACCACCAAAGGGGAAAAAAAAGTAAATAAAATAAACCCGAGATAACCATGAATTAAAATAATACCAATTACCAAATAATGTTTTTTCAGGATTTTTTGTTTTGTTTTGTTTTAAATAAATACCCTGATAAAGAACAATGATACTACAATATGGGCTTAGCTACAATGAAAAAGAGCCCAGATACCTCTTTGGGAGTGAAGCCATCTTTTACAATCTATACAGGAAGCTGAATACAGATATATGAAAGTCCTACCTCTCCAAATGCTGCTGGATTAAATGGAAGGACAGTAGTCCCGGTCATGTATTTGACTGGAGTTTTCATTCGATGGGAAGCCTAATAAAAGTAAACCCAAAACAATTACTGAAAAATGGAGCACATGTGCCCTTCCTCAACTCAAAACAACTATTTCTAGTTACATTACTGTCCAAAGTTTGCATCTTTTTCTAATCAAAACATTTTCCTATTAATCCTGCTGTGTATGTCCCTCACATCCTCAATGGCAGGTGCCTTTTCCCCATATTTTTACTGGCATATTTAAAAAGAATAAACCTCCTTCATACATCTACTGACATCGTCATCTCAGGTCACTGAATGCCAGTTACTTTCATTAATAATGGATGTAGGAGAAAAACACAAACATAGGGCATCTTCAGGATACAAATATGACAGTTAAGGAAAACAGAATCATGACTGCTGCATACTGATCTGCAATTCCCTTAAGGTGATTACCTAGCAAAAAATGAGGATCACTAGTAGACATAAAAGACAGTTAGGTATCCTCCAACATATTCAAAGAAACACTGTTGTAAGAAGTGGGACAGTCAGGGTTATGGATTCTTACTGACAATACTCTCATATCCACCGTACAAAAGCAAATTTGCAAAATCAGATGGATAATCATGGTGAGAAAAACCTAAACTGCTCCCTGAGCCTTCCTTCAATTTATGGTATCCTAAATAGTGCTATTAAAGATAAAAAGTAGTACCCAGGAGGTTGAGACAGGACAAATACAAGTTCAAGGCCAGTCTGGGCAATGTAGTAAGATCCCATCTCAAAATAAAAGGCTGGGGATGTAGCTTAGTGGGTTCAATCCCCAGCATCACTATTAATCAATCAATCAATAAATAAATAAACTTTAAAAGGAGGGGCTAGGGATGCAGTTCAGTGATAGAGCACTTGCCTACCATGCACAAGCCTTGGGACTTGATCCCCTGCATTGCAAAAAATGGAAAAAAAAAAAAAAAAAAAAAAAAGGAAATATATTTTTAAGCATATCAAATCAAGGGAAAAAATTTAAAACACGGCCAAAAATGTTAAACAATCATGAAAAAAATTAAAAGTCATTCAGTTTAGGTAAAACAGATCAATTAAATTTAAAAATTATATTTTTTCTCCTCACTTGGTATCCCCCTTACTGTAAATATTAATACTGCTAGAAACTACTATATTTGACCCTAGTGGTTATATTTTTCACTTAAAAACTTTTTTAAATTTTCATCATTCATTATATGTTTCAAGCTAATTATCTGAAGCCAAGTGCCATACCTTTTCTTGGATATAATACACCATTTCTGGGAAAGAAGGCATCTGCTTAGAAGCACCTTCTTTTTTGTTTCTACCAGGAAGACACCTTAATACTCGTTGTGCTTCTCCATGAACTTCTTCACGTCTTTCAAAAAGACAAATAAGAATAAAAAATAAATTTCACCAACTGGAAAGTGATCGTTCAAAGAATGAAAACAGGAATTTTATCTGGCAGCTAGAATTCTGAGAAAATGCATTAAATATAGTCTTGGCTATCTAAACAAAGAATCAATAAAATGTATTATAAGAAATCAATTTTTTGGAAATTTCTTATAATTCAGAGAATCATCTGCTTTGTATCTTTGATTTTTAACTCAGAGAAATAAATAAGACAGGTTATTGCAATCCATTATGTAAGCATCTATGTGTGTGCTTTTCCCTTATTAGAAGCAAATCATAAACAATAACATGTTAAAATTCAATGACTGTCCAATGTTTTCTACACTCCCCAAAGTTTCACACTTCTGTGTAGTCCAGCTATAATTCTGGACAAATGGTAATTGATAGGTGACATCAATATTCAAACAATTTCAGACCACCCTACTAGACTATGACCTCAGCAATAGTGTTATTCATATAACACAGAAAGGTCATTTTAAGTCCATAACTGACTTTGAATTGAGTAGTTTTCCTAACAATACCTTACAAAAAAAATAAAAGAATTAATAAATAAAGCCTCAAGTTGTCAGAAGATTTTCATTTTACAATTTTAACTAAAGAAAGAAAACTGTTGAATTAGTTATGCTTTGGTTTTGAAAACAAAAAAAGTGATTTTCAGTCCTTATAGATAAGGAGAGTGGTTAACATTGGACATAATTCTGGCTTTAACATGACCTACTACCTCAGCTCCCATGCCCTGGAACTCTCTGGCCTCTGGCTAGGAAACTACAATAGAAAAGTGAGAGACAGTAGACCACCAGAACCAAGATTAACAATCCAAAGCTACTTTAGTCAAATTAAATGCAAATGAGTAAGAAGCAGTCACCAAGATCAGAAATCGAAGTCAGGACCTGGCAATACCTACTATAGGTAAGATATCATATGAAAAAATCACAGCAATTTATAAGGAAATGGCATCATGGACATTACAGATATTCGGTTGAGCTAACCAGAATAATGAAACAATGAAAATGGTTATCAAGGAATTAGCCATTTTTTTAAAGAACACGTTTTTTAATAAAATGTTTATTGCAAAGGGTATTCAAATAATCAAAGGATGCAAAATTTTACTTAAATCATTTATCAACATAAATGAGACTTTTCATTATAAGAACCTCATTTAAAAGATACAAAAATTTTAAGTATTGCATGTAATAATGGTCTAGTATAATGAAATACATTGGAGTACTTCATGGATTTCAAAATGTCCCTGACAATAAAAACATAATATATTTGATAAGAGTTGTTTTAATATACACACGTACACCCTATTTTATATGCATATGGTTTGTAAAAGCATGTCCCAATTTCAGAAACATTTAAACAAGTGAATAAATACGTCAAATTCTCTATATGATGTATAATCATATAATTCCTTAATACAAAATCCAGTGTACATATATATATGTATATCTCATTTAAAAACTAGTCGATACAAAATACTTCATCAATATATCAAAATATGTATATCAAACTATCAATGGCATTAATCCTTTTTCCCCTTAAATAGGGCCTTATTTTTAGAGAAATAATTATATTATACATACAATTTAATTTGTTTTATTTGCATCTGACAATTCTATAAGCTATTTCTACATTATCTATCTTATACTGCAGATAAATATGGAATTTATAGACTATAATTATACAGATATACATGTAACCTACACATGTAATTCTATCTACCGAATTACAGAATTCAATACCGTAAGTATACAGGTATATGACTATAGGTCATATCAATTACAGAATTCAATACTATAAATACAGAAGTATATGACTATGTATCATGTCAAGGGCCATACTTTTATAACTGTTTAATAAACTGTTTCTAAATTTCATAGGCCAAAATATTAAATAACACAAATTTTGGTAATTTTCAAATAAACTTAAAATGAACACAAATTCAAATTAACACCTTTGGAAACTTACGGATCTCCTGCAGCTAGTAGGAGCAAGTATCTGGAAGGTATATGATCTGATGGAAACACTGTGCTGGCAAATTTCACGGCCACTTGTCGAACTTGAACTTCAGGCTATTGGACACATAAAAACACAGAGACACCCACCCACGGACCAAAAAACAAAAAAATTAAATTATCAGCAACTCATTCTAGTCACAATGTCACCCTAATTGTAAACAATTCAAAATTTAAATAGACATTTCAATAATTATGCGTCTAAATCAATAAAATCAAAACAAATTATTTGTTCAAACTCTCTTTTTGGAGGGTGGGGAGGTTAGGCGTTGCCCAGAATGAACCCAGAGCCTCACCCATACTAAGAATACACTTTACCACTGAGCTACATACCCTGTCAGCCCTGTTCAATATCTTTGTTGTTTAAAAGTCTTTGGAACAACAGCATTATCTAAAGAGTACTTTTAGGAGATAATAGGATCCGCTAAGTAATGTAGAAAAGACCCACAAAGACTATAATGAGAGAATCTCTCTGTACATGCACATATTCAACCCAAACCAGGGTCATTGTGACAGTTTCTGGCCAATATCTCTGTCTCCCTAACTCACACACTAGTAAAATTCAGATGTTTTGCAAAGAATACAAACAGAAATTACTTGGAACCCCTAAAAATTTGAAGTGAATACCACAAACATTCCCAGATTAGCTCTAAAGTTAACACTGACTTCAGAGCAAAGACTCAATTACATAAATATTAAATTAACTTAAATTAATAATTTATGAATATAAAGTTCAACCAGAAAAGCAGTTTTAGCACCTACTGATCCTAAAGTTTTACCCTCATATATTTTCCTCTAAGATCTTTCTGCAGTCACTGAAGGTAAGATAAGGTAGATTCCAATAAATACATACTGTCCCATCCATTCTAGTATTCTTGCTAGTTAGTGTTTCTTGAGCTACATGGAAGAGCAATGATAATAAGGACTAGTCTAAATTATACGATTAAGCCTAGAGTCTGGATGCTTTAAATGTAGCCTAAGAAAAGGAAAGAAATTAGCTTTGGCTTGGTAACACTACTACATGATTTGATTACATGAACTGAACCAATATCTATAAGCCTGATACAAGTATACCTGTATACTTGTTTTAAGTATTCTACACCAGTAAGTTTCCAGATAAGCCTAAAAATCTTTGTCCATGGTATATGACCATGAACCCTGTGAACTCAACACCAGGAGTATTTGACAATGGGACTCTATATGGTAAAACTCAATCCTATCATATTTTAATACAAACCAGCTACCTTTGGAACTTTAAGAATTCCCTTATCAAGAATATATTAAATTGGGCTGGGGCTGTAGGCCAGTGGTAGAGTGCTTGCCCCTCATGTGTGAGGCACTGGGTTCAATCCTCAGTGCCACATAAAAATAAATAAAGATGTTGTGTCCATCTACAATTTAAAAAAAATTTTTTTTAAAGAATGCATTAAATTATGTCAACCTCATTTCAGTAGGAAGCATTTTATATTAATCTTACTAATATTTTTTGGCATTATTCTCTTTGTCAATGTCTCCTTTCTACTGATAGAAATGAAGGACAGACTAAAGCAAGAATACAATACTTAATTTTATATTGTGTATTATATACTTATGTGTGTGTTTTATCCATAAATATTCCAAATTCTCCTATGAACTCCCACTTTTGCCAAAAAAAAAGAGGACTAGAAGGAAGAACATAGATGGCTTACTTCCTGGTAACTACTTTTGACATATGCAATTTGTTTTTCTTTCCTTCTGCTTTTCTCTCAAATACAACATGATATCGCTCATATGTGAAATCTAAAAAAGTTGATCTCATAGAAGTTGAGAGTAGACTAGCAGTTACCAGACTGGGCAAAGTAGAAGACAGAGAGGGATGAGGAAAGGCTGGTCTATAGCTGCTAAGTTACAGTTAGAAGAAATAAGCTCTGGAGTTCTATTGCATAGTAGGGTGATTACAGATCATGATAACTTACTGTATATTTCAGAAAAGCTAAAAGAAAGGATTTTTAATTTTTTACCACAAAGAAATGATAAATGTTTGAAGAGACAGAAAAGCTTACCCTGATTTATCACATAACATACACATATATTAAAATGTAACATATCCCATAAAAAGGCATAACTTTTATGTTCACTTAAAAACAAGTTTTTTAATGTAAAATGTGTATGCTACCAGCAACTGTCATTCCACCTAGTAGGACCTACCTTTATTAAGTAAGAAGCCACAAGTGCCTCCATCAGAGTTCGTTGTGCTCCTTCCAAAGAACTATATGCTCCAACCATCATAGATAATGCTTCTTGAATAGCAAGTCTTGTCTCAGGCTCTTCCTGTAAGGATGATAAAAACAGTGTTTCCCTCCCTGTTGACCTCCGAAGTGTGCATCTAAGCAGAAAGCATAAACTTACCATCTGTTTCCCTACCTTACATAGGGCTTCAAAAAGCTGCTGAACAAGAGCTATATCCTTAGTGAATAAATGGGGCATTCGACTGTAAGAAAATATAAAGATATCATTATGAACATAAATTCCCATGAGATGAAAGAGAAAATGAAACTACACACAAATTTTCCTAAACTCATATTTTCATCTCTGAACTGTCAGCATAATTAGATTACCTCCCCCAAGAACTCGATATTTTTACAAGTAAATATTTAATTCAACTATCTAATCCAAGTAACCCTTGATTAATTTGTAATTTTTCTAGATATTCCTTCTATAATAGTCCATGCATTCAGTTAACATTTCTGATTTTAACATGAAGTAAAGAGGTAAGACCAAATTGTAATTTAAACTAAAGGTTATGGTAAGAGACATTGCTATTTCATGCCAACAGACAAGGTATAAGGTTTGCCGACAACCCTGTGCTGCACAAGTGGACCTGGGGTTGCTTTCTTCTGAACCCCAAAGCCCCTTTCCCTGCACAGTAAAGAAGAGCAACATCTACTCTACAGAGGCAGATACAGAACTTTTGCATGGAGCCAAAGCAGCACATGGTGCCACCGAGGACACTTGATTCCTATGTCCCTACTTGGAAATACAGTAAATGAAGATGAAACCAGGAGGAATTAGAATGAAAAATCATACTGAAAATAAAATAAATCCATCTTTGAAAACAGAGTCACTTAGAATCATAATATGAACACTATCAAGGGAAAAAGAATCACTAGACAAAAATGACCATAGGGATTATAAAGTTTAGTGTTTAGTAGCAACAAGTACATTTAAGGCCAATCAAACGGCTGTAGGGGACAAAAATTCTAAGCCATTATCATGCAATTCATTTCAAAATCCCATTTCAAGACTACCTTTAATATGGTAATATATCTTCAAATGTAAATTAAAATGTCTTACATCTTCTTTCTTCTACAAAGAAGAGTTTTCTAAACAACTAATGGCCATTAGATACATTTCCTTTCAGAATCACAACAAATTTATTCTCCATTCATTATTAAATGCCACAGCTTTTCCTCAGTTTACCAACAGGATATCTCCCACTGAAAAAGAGTTTACTCACCTGGAGAGTTTTCCAACAGCTGAATATGCCATTGACAGTAGTTTAGGGTCCTTAAAATTAAAAGAAAAAGAAAAAGAAAAGAAGAAAAGGAAAAGAAAAAGAAAAAGAAAAAAAAGAAAAAACAGACAAAACAAAAAATAGTAAACAGCAAAACCTTTTCGCTGCAATTACATGCATTATTTTACTTCTTGCTAAATCTATATCTCACACTAACTACATGATAATAGCATCTGAACGACAACAAAAAGTGTTCAAACCCAGCATCCATCACATTCAAAATGAAAAAAACAAAAAAAAACAAAAACTAAAAACAACAAAAATAAAAACAAAAACAAAAAAAAAACAAAAACCTTGCATTCCCAACCTATTCCAAAAGGAAAACGCAGTGATCATCTACAGAAGGTTTCTCTTAGCTGGTGCTAAGTTCAGGATATTTTCAACACCATGTATCCTGCAAACACCAAAATCCATCTTCAACACACTAGGAAAACAGCTTAACTTATTAAAACATTCATCACTGGTATAGTAAGATCCTCCCTCTCTCACCAAGATTTGCAGTAAGCTGTGGTGTGATTTTCTAAAAATCTGCACTACAGTGAAGAGTTTCCTCTCATTTCTTCTACCATAGCAAATAAGGGGATCAGAGTCATCAAGTAAATTAGTGAGGTTCTCTCCTAAAGAGTCAGATAGAATTTTATATGATTTTATGAAAACCAACAGTCTGATTGATGACTCAAAATAGTAACAAACTTGGGCCAAGTGAAGTTTATACATTTAACCTAGGATTCACCCTTCCACACCTGAACAGCTGCTTACATGCTCCAGATGGATACATCTGTCACGAAACCATGCAGATGTCACCTGGAGGTAGGAGAGGATTAGACTCGTGTGGTTTATCTGGACTCTCTAACCTATTTTGAAATCTATAGCTCTCTTCAAAAACCCCAAAACATTTTTATTTCTACTAACCACTCCAAAGATTCCTTAGACCTTAAAAACCAGGCAGGCATTTTTTCAGTAGGAGAAAAAGCTAGGATTCAGGTCAACCACTCACCCCCCCCAAGCACAGCTGCACAACAAGTGAATAGTTTTCCATTAATATTTGCTAATGTGCCTTCACTGTGCTGAACAATTTATGTATTGACTCACTTTATCTTTACAGTAATCCAGTGGGGTGGTAGTATTATTTTCATTATTGTGATAAAGAACAGTGGTTAAAAGAATTTAAGTAATTCACCAAAGAACAAAACTAAAATTTGATTCTAACTTACAACACCAAGATCTTGATCTCACTCTACTACTGCAAACATGCATTCATGTTTAGCTAAGACTGAAGAAATAAAGGCTAACTAGAATTCTTGAAACCTTACCTTTTTTTGGCAAATTCGCCTGAAATATTGAGGATGGTGAGAGAAATATAGTAGGAAAAACAAGATTCAAAAATCTATAATCCAAGGAATCCTCATCCCACTTGGCTTAAGGAATCAAAAATTTACTGAATGCATGTTTTGACAGAATTTTGAATTGATAACTCTCAGTCCCTAAAAATTAACACTTTCCCAGTATAAGCCAAATCCAAATAGTCCCATATGGAAACAAATCATAAAGTTAACTTAAACCAACCCCTTTCACTTTTGCATAGAACACAGAAGTAGCATAAAATGAACTTGCTTTAAAAACATCTTATTTAAAGAAGGGGTATGAACCTTCAAGATTTGTATCAGTTTTAACACATTTCTTTGAAAAAAGAAAAAAGGAAAAAATGTCAATAGTTTCTGAAATTTCACTACTTCAGTTAAAAAATGTTAAGGAACAATAAATAATAAATAGCAAATCTTAACTCTATTAACAGACTAAAAAGATTTATTATAGAAAATCTTTCAAAATATAAAATCTAAAATTTCAAAGTTAAGTCACTTACTTCTTTATATTCATTGATTAGCTTAGTGAGGCCATTCAAAAGCATTGGACCTAATGGCTTAATCTTGATTTCTGGACAGCTTTTAAAAAAACACACATACACAAAGTAAGATAAGAATTGTATATCTTTACAGATGATTACTTAAAATAATCAGAGACAAGTGAAATAAGCTAAATTATCTACTAAAATGTGAAAATTTTTAAGATGAACAAATTATTTCTTTCTAGGTAAGATGGATCAAAAAAATACACTTGAGTCATTTGATCATTCCAGCAGTTAAAAACTAATAGTTCAAGCCAGGCATGGTGGTGCACACCTATAATCCCAGCGGCTCAGGAGGTTGAGGCAGAAGGATCAGAAGTTCAAAGCCAGTCTCGGCAACGTAGCCAGGCCCTAAGCAACTCAGTGAGAACCTGTCTCTAAATAAAATATAAAAAAGGGCTAGGGATGTGGCTCCATGGTTCAGTGTCCCTGAGTTCAACCCCCGATCCCAAATAAATAAAACAGTTAAAAAAAACTTACGTTATACAAATGTGATGTACAAATTGCAGGGATAACGTTCTTAACTTTGAATTTGTATTTGTACCAAAAAGTCCATCATATACCACCTATGTAAAAGGAACAAAGTCAAGGACATCAATTAACAAACATAAAAATTTATTATTTACAAATAGGATGAACTATTAGAACTTATATATGTCTTGTTCTTCAATATTAATGCAGTTCTTAATACAAACATTATTAGCTGACCAACTTAGCCAAGTAGTAGCTCCTATAATAGCCTGTAATATAACAAACATAGACTTGAGGTTGATCTCAGAAGCCTGCAAAATGTGTGGGTCTACTATTAAGAATCAACTGCAAGTTCACACTGCAGAGGTCACCACTCCACCATTCCATACAACACAGGAAACACTAGCAGACAAGATCATTTGGGGAAAATTAGATTTCTTAATTCTATCTTGCCATTTAGAACACATTATATACAAATTACAATAAAAACTTCATAGAACACATCAAAATTAAAACATTCCACAAGTGTGTGGTCAAGGAAGAGGTGTCTAAAATGCAAAAAGAAGTAGATGAGTCCTGAGTGGCATCCAGCAAGTTCCAATACTAAACATCAACATCAAAGATGTGAGGTATTCCCCAAAAGCTCACACATAAAACAATGCAAGAAGGTTCAGGAGAAATTATTGGATTATGAGAGTCTTAACCCAATCAGTGAATTCATCCCCTGATGGGGATTAACTGGGTGGTAACTGAAGGCAGGTAGGGTGTGGCTGGAGGAGGTGGGCACTGGGGATGTGCCTCTAGTGTATGTATTTTATATCTGGCGAGTGGAGTCTGTGCTTCCTGATCATCATGTGAGCTGCTTCCCTATGCCACTCTCTTCCACCATGATGCTCAGCCTCACCTCAAGCCCCAAGGAATGGAGCCTGCTGTCTACATATGGAGACCTCTGAAACCCTGAGCCCCAAAATAAACTTTTCCTCCTCTACAATTGTTCTGGTCGGGTCTTCTAGTCACAGCAGCAAAAAAGTTTGCCAAAACATATTCATACTTTTTAAGGAAAGATAATCCTTACACATAAAATACCCTTGTTCCTAAAACCATGACTTGTTCCGTCTTTTTTAACAATGTGGGCTACAGACTCACACTGAGTATCTAGCTTTATAATTACTACCATGCCAGGTACCTTCAGTTTTTTGTGGGTTTTTTTTTTTTTCTAAAGCAAGCACTGCTACAAAGGCACTCAGTCTTACTGAGGAGATGATATAGGAGTCAGGCACAGTGGTGCACACCTGTAACCCCAGCAGCTCAGAAGATTGAGGCAGGAGGATGGAGAGTTCAAAGCCAGTCTCAGCAAAAGTGAGGTGCAAAGCTACTCATTGAGACCCTGTCTCTAAATAAAATACAAAATAGGGCTAGGGATGTGGCTCAGTGGTCAAGTGCCCCTGAGTTCAATTCTTGGTACCAAAAAAAAAAAAAAGATAAAGGACAAAATATAACCCAGGGCTACAGAACATTTTAAGAACAATCTGATAATATCATATAATATAGAATATGGTAAGATAATAAAAGCAAAGTTATTAACTGCAACATTAACATTCTGAGAGAAAAAATAAAATTTATATTGCACATAAGTGAATTGTGGTGGGTGCTTTCATGTGTTCAAAATCAATGTGAGATAACATACACCTACTTAAAAATGTATCAGGAAAGATAAGATTCCTATGAATGTCACCTTGAAGAACCCTGTGACTAGAAATAGAAATATAAGAAAAAGGAGAATATTTATGAACAGTAGACAATGAGTTTTGTCTTTGAAATACTTGATGTTAGCTGGGCTTATTTTTAAAACATATAAATAAGTAGAAATAAAGTGTAAACTTAGAGGAAGATGAATATTTTGTCCAAAACTTCTAGCAGCTTATAGTGTAATATATTGTTACTGCAACCATATTTTCTGAACCAAAATTATTAAGGTGCTGCCTGAGAAACTGCTTGGAACTGAAATCTAAGAAGTTCTGTAGCAATTCTGTGTTTATGGAGACACAGAGGAGACTGTCTGAAATTATCAAATATTAAAGTACCTTCTACCAGGCAGAAGTCTGCGCCCATCATGCAAAGAAAGCACAAAAGGAGAGGGTTCAGCTTGGAACTGAATGGGCAGAGAGGCAGAAAGCAGGTGGCACATTTGAGCAAACACTGAAACATGAGTAGATGTTTACCAGGCTAAACAGGCAAGGGCAGTCTCTATGCCAGGCAGAGGAAGCATTCTGAGAGGAGACACGGCCACGAAAACAGCATGTTTTAAGATGCTACAATCTTTTACTGGAGCACAAGGTGAAAGGCAAAGCATAACAAGATACGAGACCAGAAAAGAAATAACTTCTAACCTTTCACCATTTATTGAGAACTTAATAACTGAATGAGTACTAGCCTCTGTGGTCTAAACTTTCTAGGTATTAGTCCATCAGTCTTCACAACATTGCTATGAGGTAAGTATTATGACAAATTAAAAAAAAAAAAAAAAAAAAGCTCAGGTTTGAGATCAAAAGCAGGCAAAACTGATATTTTAAGAAAACTACAAACTAATATCCTTTATAAACATTAATGCAAAAAATATAAACATTGTATCTTCAACAAAATACAAAACTAAATTCACATTATATTAGAAGACTAATATACCATGACCAAATGGAATTTATTTCTGGAAGGCAAGGAATTTTAAACAACAAAAATTAATTGATATAATACTCTACATTAATGGAATGAGGAACAGAATGAAGCTGTAGCAAGTCACATAATTATCTCAATTGATGCAGAAAAGCTAACAGAATTCAACATCTTTTCATGATAAATAAAGATTCAAACAACAGAAATTAAGGAAACTTCATCAACGTAATAAAAGCCATCTATGGGGAGGGCAGAACAAGGATGATGACTGAAAAAGATCCTCCAGCAATGGTCTCCCCATAGATATGCCAAACTGAACAGCTATTCATGAGCATATTGCCTTCACAAGAATTAAAGAAATAAAGCAAGAGACCGTCGTGCCTGCTTTCAGTATAACAAAAAGAAAAGACATAGTGAAGGTAGGAAGGAAGGAAGTACCAACATCACCCATGCCCTAACTCCAAGCAGCAAAGTATGGAAAGAAATCTGTCCTGCTTGGGGGAACACATAGGAATTAAATCCAGATTTTAGAACTGAAACCCAGTACCAGGCAGCACCACAGAACCCCTACTACCAGGCCAATTTCTGCAAACTGAGCCACTGGAACTGCATCAGCCAGGTAGAAAGAGATTACCTTCACCACCACTCCAACCTAGAGAGGTAGAGCAAGAAACAGACTCCATCCATTAGGGAACGGACTCAAAAACCAGCATAAGACTTTATATCTTGGAGCTCAGTGTCAGGCATACAATGGTAGAAACCAAAAGGCCCAAAATCTGGCTAGGGCTCACAAACAGAACTTCTAGACCTACCCCAGCATCAGGTGGAAAATAAGTGCTGGGGGACAAATTCAAATTTTGACCTGCATCATCGCCAGCCTTGGAGTGGGTATGGATACATATCCAGTTCTCCAAGACCAAGCTCGTACCTAATACGCTGTGAAACTCAGGTACAACACAGTTCACATCAGGTTAGGTGGACAAGGGACTGTCTTTCCCAATACTACCCCCACACTCAAGCAGTATAGTATGGAACAAGACATCATTCACTGGGGACAGGACTCAGTAGTAAGTATTGGATTTTGCCTGGAACTTTGCCCGCAGGTAGAGTCTCTGGAACAGGTGTCAGGAGAAGACATATGGCCCTAGTCTACCATACTTCTATTCCAGCCAGCATCAATTGTGCCTGTTATAGCGGTTGTGGGCCATGACTCCACCTCTGCAAAAACTTTACAGGGCGAGAGAGTAGCACAAAATTTTCAAAGTACTAAAGGAAAAAAAAAAAAAAAAAAACTGCCAACTGAAAATATTTACCCAGAAAAGTTATGCTATAGAAATGTGGAAAGGATAAAGACATTCCCAGACAAACAAAAGTCAAAGAGATGTATCTCCCAGAACTGTTCAGTGGTAGAGGATATGCTTAGGTTGGATCCTCAGTGGTGTGTTACATGCTTGCCTAGCATGCACAAGATCCTGGGTTCAATTCTCAGTACCAAAAAAAATAAAGCAAGTAAGTAATGCTAGGGGCTGGGGCTGTAGTTCAGTGGCAGAGCACTAATGCTAGGGGCTGGGGCTGTAGTTCAGTGGCAGAGCACTTGCCTAGCATGTGCGAGACACTTGGTTTGATCCTTAAGCACCACATAAAAACAAAATAAA
Organism: Sciurus vulgaris; assembly: GCF_902686455.1. Classification (NCBI taxonomy): domain Eukaryota; kingdom Metazoa; phylum Chordata; class Mammalia; order Rodentia; family Sciuridae; genus Sciurus; species Sciurus vulgaris. The sequence continues at coordinate 68,370,042 of NC_136476.1, forward strand.
GGCATTCTGTCCATCTATAACTATAAAAATTAAAAAAAAAAGAAGTTATTCAAACTGAAAAAAGAGACATACCAAACAGTAAAAATGCGAAAGGGAACACATAAAACTCACTGCTAAGAGTAATTATACAGACAAATCCAGAAAGCCCTGATATTATAAACACAGTATACAAAGCATTAATATCTCTAGCCAAAGACTAAAAATAAAAGCCGTATGGGTTGAAGAGGTAGGAAAAACTCAATGGTAAGAATACTTGCCTAGCCATGCAAGAGGGCCCTGGCTTTAATCCCAAGCAAATATCCCCCCAAATACATGAAAATACACAGTGAACATCATACTCGGTGATAGAAAACCAAAGAGTCTTCCTCCAAGATCAAAGGAGAGACACCTGCTTTTGCCTTTTTTTTTTTTTTTTTTTTTTTTTTTGAGAGGAGTGTATAGGGGATTGAATTCAGAAACACTTGACCACTGAACCACATTCCCAGCCCTATTTTTGTATTTTATTTAGAGAGGGTCTCACTGAATTGCTTAGTGCCTCGTTTTTGCTGAGGCTGGCTTTTAACTTGCCATCCTCCTGCCTCAGATTCCTGAAGGATTACAAGCATGCACCACTGTACCCAGTTGCTTTTGTCATTTCTAACAGAGTATCAGACATTCTAGCCAGACCAATTAGGCAAGAGAAAAAGGGGAAAGAAAAAAAAAATAAATAAAAAAATACATTTAAATGTATATATAGATATGTGTGTGTGTATAATGTATACACATATCAAAAAAAGGAAAAGTAAAATTACCCTGTTCACAGATGACATGATCTTGAAATGTCTAAGGATTCCACCCAAAAAAAAAAAAAGCTCTTAATATAATCAGCTGCATTTCTACACAATAACAATAAATAATCTAAAAGGTCAATTACAAAAATAGTTCCATTCATAATAGCATCAAAAAGAATAAACACAAGGAACAAACTTAACCAAAGATGTGATTGAAACTCATACAATGAAAGCTACAAAATATAACTGGAAGAAAAAATTTTAAGAGTATAAAGAGCTGAGCTTGGTGGCACAAGTCTATAATTCCAGCTACTCAGAAGGCCAAGGCAGAAGGATGGCAAATTTGGAAACTTAATGAGACCCTGTCTCAAAATAAAAAATAAAGGACTGGGGATGTAGTTCAGTGGCAGAACACTTGTAGCATCCTTGAGGCCCTGGGGTCAATCCCCAGTATCACAACAGAAATTTTTTTAAATAAAATGGGTTATAGATGCAGCTCAGTAGAGTGCCCCTATGATCAACCCCCAGTACTGCAAACACACACACACAAATAAATGTAAGTAACTCCATGGTCATGAGCTGAAAAATTTAACACTGTTCAGATATCAATACTACTCAGAGCAATTTACAGACTTAATGCAATCCCTACCAAAATCCCAATGACACTTTTTACAGAAATGGAAAAACCCATCTTAAAATTCATATGGAATCTCAAATGGCCAAAATAATCTTGAAAAAGAACAAATCCAAAGAAACTCATACTTCCTGGTTTTGAAACTTACTTCAGCTGCAGTAATCAAAATAATGTGGTACTGCTAAAAAAAAGTACATCTTTAATGTTCTCAGCAAATAAATAAGGTGAAGTTATGATGGATATGTTAATTTACTTCAATCTTTTTTTCCCCCAGTGCTAGATTGGAATCCAGGGATCTCACATATGCTAAGCAAGTATTTTATCACTGAGGCACATCCCAGGCTTTGGCTGAGACCTTTTTATGATATGTACGCAGAACAAAACATCACACTATACCCCATAAATATACATAATTGCCATTTATCAATTAAAAATAAACAATGTAAAACTGGCACAGGACATAGATTAAAGAGCCCAGAAATAAAGCTTGACATATGCGGTCAAATAATTTTTGACAAGGGTGTCAATATCATTCAATGGGAAAAGATGGTCTTTTCAACAAGTATGCTGGTAAAAGTCAAGCAATATCCACATGCAAAAGAATGAAGTCAGACCCTTTCTTAACATCACGTCCGAAACCAACTCAAAATGCATCAAAGACCTAAATGTAAGACCTAAAACTACAAAACTCTTAGAAGAAAATATGGGACAAAACTTCAGAGCATTAGATTTGACAATGATGCTTTGAATATAACATAAAAGGCAGGCAACAACAAAAATAAACTGAACTTCACAAAAATTTAAAACATATGCATCAAAAGAAAATATTAAAAAATACAAATGGGTAACTCACAGAACGAATGAAAATAATTCTAAATAATATATTAGATATGAGATTAATATCCAGAGTTATGGAAAGAACCCCTAAAACTGACCAACAACAACAAAAACTCTTCAGAAATAGACTTGAGGAGCTAGGGTTGTGGCTCAGTGAGAGAGCACTCGCCTAGCATGTGTGAGTCACCGGGTTCGATTCTCAGTACCACATATAAATACAGGTCCATCAACAACTAAAAATATATTTAAAAAAGAAAAAAAAAAGACTTGGAGGCTGAGCAGAAAGATCACTTGAGCCAACGGATGAGGACAGTCTCGGCAACGTAGCAAGACCTTGTCTCAAAATTAAAAGCAAAGAAAAAATGATAAAGGAAAAAGAGATGGAGACACAGAAAGAGAAAGAGAGACAGAGAGAGAGAGAGAGAGAACCAAAGAGATACCATCTCATACACATATGAAGGCGACTATCAAAAAAGTAGAAAGTAAGTGTTGATGAGAATATGGAGGAACTGACATCCTTGTGCACTATAGGTGGAAATGTAAAATGGTACAGCCAATATGGAAAGCAGAATGGCAGTTCCTCAAAAAATGAACACTGCCATATAATCCAGCAATTCCATTTCTGGATATATATGGAAAACAATTTAAAACAAGGTTACAAAGAGATTTTTCTACATTCATGTTCATGACAGCACTATTTATAAAGCTAAGATAAGGAAGCAACCCAAGGGTCCATTGACAGATAACAAAACAAATTACCTGAATGTTAGCTGGGAAAGTTTCAGCAGCTTGTCTAGAGCGAAGGAGATGGGGAACAATCTTTAATTTGACTCTGGTACTAACTGGGTCCCTTTTCAGCTCTGGCTTCAGAACTGCTCCCTGTAAGAAATGTTTGATTATAAGTCAGCATTTCAAAATCATTTATCATTTCATACTTTTAAAAATTACTGAAGAATCAGTATAATCTGTCAGCATTAGATGTTAAAACAAATTATAAAATGTTTATTTACGCAAATATTAATGAACTCATTATATATTTTCTTAAATAACTTTTTTATGGAAAATAGCTATCCTGTAAAAAATGCTATACCAAAGAAGTGGCAATGTTTACACTTTTTGCAAACATCTTCAATATCCACCTTACTAGAAGAAAACTGGATTCTTATATATTCTGCATTTACTTTGCTGCTGTGTTTTAGTTAAGTATGTGATTAAGATCCAGCTTGCATAAATATATAGTTAGAAATATGGGGATTATTTTAACCTCTTCAGGTAATGGTGGATCTTTTTTCATACTACACCAAAACTTAATAATATTTTCGTAAAAGTTAGCTGTAATTTGGAACTTAAGCCAAATCAGTGAGCTTTTACATGTAATAAATTACATGGTCTATCTTGCCCTTTGAAAGATTCCCTTACTGCCAGGTGCTTTTCTTACAGCATTGGTAATCTGGAAAATATTAGCTCCGTGAGTTAAGTTAATGTTTCATCATACAACATACACAGTCCCAAAAATATCAAGTGTTCATGTTACCACCAATCTTATCAGAAAAAGCCCTAAGTATTGATAAACTGTCAAGTCACTGTGGTGAGTTCAAATTTCCCATAATTCTAATTTTTCTTTGAAAGTTCAACTTTTATCATTCCCCAAAATTATTATTTTCCTTGAAGTGACTTCATTTTTTTTTCTTTTAGAGAAAATATCTGGCAAATACCTATCTCAATAACTATGCAGCAAAATAATTTCTACTGCTTCATCAGATATTCTTATGTAAAACTGAGTTTTATTCTCCCTCTCCTTTTTATTTTTTTAACCCTCAGTGTATACCAGTGAAGATCAGAATGGCTGCTAGTGATGTTTATCCCTTTGATTTGTGGGAGGATCCCAGCATATACATCCAAATATCAACACAGAAAAATATATAGCAATCAATCTTTTGTTTTTGAAAATCCCTAAAAATCCCTATGACTCCAAAAAGCTTCAGGCACAATCTGAGAACGACAAATCTAATCTTTCTACATAAGGAACATGATGACCAGAGAAGTTCTATGATGAGCCACTCTTACCCAACACATTCACATGCAGTCATTCAGGGCCAGAACTCTGGAGTCTCAACTCACAGTCCTTTCTGCTACACCACATTCAATTTAATCTAAGTAGAGCTAACATGATTTTTAAAACAATTAGTTATGGTTTAAAAAACAAAGCAAACAAACCATCCTTATATGTCTGGGTTTGGAACTGCAATAAACATACCATTAAGCTAAAATCTTACCTTAATGCTGCAGAAGAACCCATCTTTTATTCTAGATTCTAGACCATGGCTGAGCAAACTATAGCACATAAGCCAAATATGGCCTACCATTTATTTTGATAAGGCCTATGACTCAAGAATCACTTTTATGTTTTAAATGGTTTAAAAAAAAAATCAAAAAGAATAATGCTTTATAAGACATGAGAATTATATGATATTCAAATGTCAGATCATTTGTCAGTATCATCACAATGCTTTACTGGTACACAGCCATGCTCATTAAATTATGTATACCAGATTGCTTCTTTCATGTTAGAAGAGTAGCCTCAGAGGCCATAAGGTTTGCAAAGCAACAGAAAAAGTTTGCTGATCCCTACACTACACAATGCATCATCATTATTTATGTGCCTGCATTAAAAACACCAGATCTAGCAAACTAGTTAACAGGCGACATTACCTAGACCAGATGCAGCTTAAATCAAAGTAACTAGAAGAAAGCATACAAATATATACAGTTCATGTCAACAAGGTGTTTTTTATGTTGATGGGAGAATAAATCAAACCAACCTACCTCTTTTGTCTTCAGTGGTATATCTCCAAGGTATACCTTGTACATCTTATTAATGATGGCAGGATTATTCCAGTCAATTAAGCTATGGAAGTTTTGATATAGGGTGTTAAAATTATTTTTTCCTCCCACTTTAGTAATTTTCAAAAAATTATAACCCCAACACATTTTAGCAAAGGAAAATATTAGAAACATACAAATGAAATGGGCAAGTGACATTGTAGAAGGGAGGAAATGAAGGGAATCACTTATCAAAGTTAGTTTAGAAGAAAATATGGATCACTTATCCCACCTTCATTCAACAGATTATTGCATTCAATGGGCCAATCTGGTACCACACAAGAAAAGTAGACTATGTTCCTATAAATCACCTCTCAAAGTCAATGTCAGAGAGCAGCTCCACAGAGCAGGCTATCTACTACACTTGTTCAAAAAGCCCTGGGACAGGGAATAATTTCTCTTCTGTTTAACCAAGTAGAAATTAAAAAGTAATAAGTGGGGGAAAAAAAAAAAACATTTTTTTCCCTGTTAAAGTCACACCCTGGAAGGCTTATAACCTACCATATTTCTCTAATTTTGCATCATTTGATTCCCAGCTCTCCCTTCCTCCTTACCTATCACCCACTTGCAGCTTCAGCACCTAACTCTACAGAGCAATCATGCTGCCATTTGTCACAGACTTATTCCTGTCTGCGCCCCACAAAAACATGAACTATGATGTATGAAGACTACCACCACCACCCCAAATTCCACAATAGACTTCACTCAGTCAGTAATAAACCTAGTAATAATGCAATTCTTTCTCTTACTCTCCTGGGTCAAGTTTTACCATACCATCTTCTCTTGCCTTCTCACATTGGTTCTGCTTTTAAGTATGCCTTATTTGTGAAAACACAATGTATCATGCTGCTTCAACTGCTTTTCTGATCCACCTCTTCTTTCACAGTTTATCAATCTGCTTCTTCTTTAGTTATCCACAATCCACTATTCTAAGAGAAGTTCTGTAATTCTAGCTTATGCAGGATTCACCTACATCTTTTCTCAGCTAATTGCTACTAATTAATCCTCAAGCTCTGCCACTATTTCCCTTCTGTAATACTTCAGATATAGACATTTTTTACAAAACACAGAAACACTTTAAACAAAATAAATGCTTGGTAGTAGTTAACCAATGATGGTAATTTTCACAGTTCCTTTTATTGTGCTTTGATTTTATTTCTTATACCAAAAATTTCCTACAAGCCTAGTTACTATTTGTATCCCCTTCCTATATAAATTAGCATCTATTCACAACTCTTTCCATGAACATGATTTTCAATGTATAGCCATAATATACACATTCTTTATTAAAAATAATCTCAACTGGTTTGAAACAGAAGATCAAAAATAACCTCTTGCATCTGACACGTCTTAAAATTCTTTTTGATCATTAACCTAGCTAAAAGTCCCATTTCATGATGACATTCCTAACCTACTCCAGCTTAAATTTCATCTCTAAACAGCTTTTCTTCTTTTTCCTACTCAGAATTCTGCTCTTCAATAAACTTTACTTATTACAAACTAAGTATATTTCATAATGTCCTAAATTGAATGCCGCATTAAAGAACAAATACGTGTAAAACTTTTTAGAAATCTGATCCTTTCAATTTTGAAAGTTTAGTTACCTTTGCTTGCTTTTCAATTCCAGGTCTGCTGCTGTTGCCACACTGTGACGTGTGTCACTAGAAGCAACCACCAGGTGGAGAACAGCTTCAAGTTCGGGCACTTGTTCAGCTTCTATGAATTTCACAATGCCCAATTTGCACTGTAGATAAATGAAGGGAAGAAGAAAGCATGGTCAAGGAAACAAAGAACACCCACTAAAAACATTATTAACTATCAGAGTGGTCACAAACCAAGGATTAATAGTAACAATAGTAGCAGCTCCTAATTTGGTTTATAATGTGCCAGGGACTGTACTAAATCATACATATTAATGATTTTCATTTAACCCTCACAATCTATGAGACAGATACCACTCCATAAACTTTTCGGGCATAAGAGATCAAGACACACAGTAATGAAGGCAAGATTCAAACCCAAGTCTCTGACTCCAAAACTATTATGCTGCACAGCCTCCCTAAGGTGATCAAGCCTTAAAGTCCAAATTTGGGGTCTCCAGCTAACAGGGTAGTATATTAAGAATGAAGTGCTCCATGAATTTTTATAATAGTTCAAAAAGAACTAAACACAGAATTCCACTCTACTGTTAACATACAAATTCTCAATCTCCTATTTTTAGGTACTAAAAACATAGACAGTATTCAATGGAATTGACTGACTGAAATGAAACAGACTAAAGAAAGGATCTGCTCAGAACTCCAAGCAATGTGAAGCTATGAATTTCACTACAATATAATTCCAGGATTAAAATGCCTCAAAAGTAAAACTTTATCTTTGTTTTCAAAAAATCAATTACATAACAGTTCTTATACATATGAATTGGGATTGATAAATTTACAATTATTAAATAATAGAAGATTCAATTTAAAAAGGCATAACAGATCATAAAATGGCCTGCCTTCCCTCCCCTGCTCAAAACAACTTACTTATAACAAGAGCTATAAAAAAAGACTCATTTTACATAAGCCATAAAAAAACAGCTGTGGAAGTCAGGTACGCAAAAATATAAAAAAATGTTATGAAAACTGAAAATGACACAGATGTACATCAATGGGGGACTAGTTAAAAAATGTTACATATAATTATATTGTATATAAATATTCAAGAGTGACATTTTTTAACCTGAACACTATTAAATGAAAAAAGTAAACTATAAATATTATATGAATGGTGGGTAAAAATGTATTGTGTGAAACTTTATGTACAAACACACAGAGATCAAGCTACAGATGAATGACAAACTAAGGTGGGCAAGATTCCAGGTAATATTTAAATTTCCCTTTATACTATTCCTCCTCTCCCCTTTTTGTTGTGGAAAAAGCAAACCCAGGAAATATAAAAGGAAAAAGGACCCATGGTCCCATGCATGCTAGGTATTCCACCACTGAGCAACATCCCAAATCCTGTATTTTTTTAACTCCTTAGATCTTTAACTTTAGAATTATAAAAAAGGGGTTTTGGGTGGGGGGTTGTTTTGTTATGGTACTAGGGATTGAACCCAGGGGCACTTTACCACTGAGCTACTTCTACAGCCCTTTCCATTTTTCATTTTTAGACAATGTCTTGCACTAATTGGCTGAAGCTGTCCTCGAACTTGAAATCCTCCTGCCTCAACCTCCAGGGTCTCTGGGATTACAGGCCCATGCCACTGCACCCAGCTTAAAAGCTGTTTTATTTGGAAAAAAAAAAGGTGTTTAAAAATTAGATGAAAATATTAAAACCAAACTATTTCAGCACTAGAATGTGAAATTGACAAAATGCATTTAAAAAAGCCCTTTTAATTCAGCAAATAATGACCAGCATTAAGATTACAAGTGAACATTATCAATTACTGTCCAGCATTTGTAGTTATAACCCCCAGACAGACGTAGGTTCAAAGCCTGGTAACAGAAGTGAGACCTTGGTGAATCTCGAAACCTCACTGCCTTTTAGAAATGGAACTAGTAATTTCTATACCTCATTGGGTTGCTGTGAGGATTAAATGAGGTAATGTATTCAAAGTAGTATAGTGCCTGTCACAGATCATACTAGTAAAGTATAGCTTCTGTTACTATTTACCTTACTTACATCAGGCTTTAAGGATATAAAGAAAGAAAAGAAAAAGAAAAAAAGATGTGTAAAACATGAAGTAAATCTAATCAATTATAACCCTCACTGAATGAAACAGTCTATATATTTGCTAATTTTAAGAATGCCCCACCTGCCTCTTTTTCCCTCTCCTGGGAACACTTTTGATCAACACTTACATTCCCAAAAAGAAAAGGATCAAATCATTGAGACTGCCATGGAGAAATAAAGGAAGGATTAGAAGACTAACCCATGTTGCTCGAATTCCAAAATAATTACATACTGATCTCATCTGTTCTTCCCTGAGGTGCCTGATGACACAGACACAGTGAGGCACCTTCTCTGTAGAGCACCAGTCATTTTTAAAAGCTGCTCAGAGAACATCTGTGTCCTGTTTAAATCCAGAATAAAATTCTTAATGCCAATTTTTAAATTCCCAGGAAGAAATATAAAAGGGAGTCATGCTTTTCCCCCACATTGTCACTTGTGAAGCACAGGGGTTCCTCACTTTACACAAAAAGTACATCCCTAAAAAGCTGAATAAAGTAAGATAAACTGCATTTTAACTACACCAAAGGAGCTAGATAATTATTAAGCCTGTAATTGTAAACTAAAGTGACAGAAATTAAGTATACTCAATTTATAAATGGGCTGTGCTTGATTCTTGAAATATGTGAACAATGTAAAAAAAATTTAAAAGCATTTCCCACTCCTCCCTTTCCCTAGGGCTTTTACAAATAATTGACATGATGAAGAGAACACATTACATCAATGCTCCTTTCAAACATATTTCATTACAGAGCCTGAATATACTAGAATTATGTCACACATGCTTCCATGAACTTCATAGGGGCAAATGTACAGGGTCAAGTCCCATGATGAGCAGTGTGTGATACCTGCTCCAACTGTTCGGGTGTCCATGGGTTATCACCAATAACTCGTTTAGCTGCATAAAAGCTCATTCCTGGGGGAGGCTGTGGAATTCCAGAACCTCCCCCACTGTTTGAAGAAGAACCCTGTGCTGAAGATGAATTTTGGCGACTCTGGGATTCATTTAACACATATCTGGAAAGAAAATAAAACTTTAATGCTCTATAAAAACACATGCATTTGTATTTGTATGTGTGTGTATATACACACACACACACACACACACACACACACACACACACGACATTCAATCATGTACTGTCCTCCCATGTTTCTAGAAGAATAAACACCTGAAATAAAAAATTTATCATAAAGAATTTTAAAGGTATCGAAGAAAAGGTATCTACATTTTCAGCAAATTAACCAGAAGAGTATTACATTCAACCAGGTTATAAATTAATTATAGCAGTTATCAACAATAAAAATATTTTGTTCACTCTTAATCTATTATTGTTCTAAGGACTCAAACATTTTGAGATTTTAGTTAACAAATATACACACAGGTTTGTTGACTGGCAGTGGGTGGGATTGAGGGGTGGTCACTAATACCAAAACTGGAAAGCAATTTTACACACATTTCTCATTTCTGCTAAGTTGTAAATTCACCTTTCAATTCTCCCTGAATGATTTATATGCCTATATTAGAAAACCCACTAAAACCTCCAAACCACCTAAGACCCCAAAAGCAAAAAAATAAATAAAAATAAAAAAAAAAAGGTGGGGGGGGTCAAGAAGGAAAATAATAAAAAAATTATATTTTCCCATTTTATGTTCAAAGCCTTTTGCATCTCCTTGTTATTATCACCCTATTTCCTTTTAGCTTGTAAAGAGTAGAAATAAATTTTCAAATAAATTCATTTTGATCCAATACAACTAGTATTCCTCTTGTACAACATAAAAATTCAAATCCTTCAACTCTAAATTTTTTTCATACTTTCATTGGTGCACTATAGGTGTATAAAATAATGGGATTCTATTACATATTTATATATGCACCCAGTATAATGATATAATTTGGCCACTATTAGCCAGTATTTCCCCAATTTCTCCCCTCCTCTCTCTTCCTGTCCCTTTCCTCTAATCTATTGATCTCCAATTTTCATCAGATTCCTCACCTTTCTTTTTCAACTCTAAAATTCTGTGCTGATAAATTCTACTACCATCAGATATTAAAATAAAACACCCATTAGAATAAAAGTTAAAAGGAAACAGTTGTAATCTAATAGCATAGTAAATTATTTCACATTACTTATAGATTCATTCAATTCCTTAATTCATCTGTTTTTTTTAGATCAATATATTAAGGAATCACTTTAATATTTTTATATATATGAGGCAAGTTCTCATAGGTAAACAAAATGTCAGGAATCCCTAGCTTGAGGACATCATGTTCCTAACTTAAATTTGGATTTCAAGGTTTATATACCAAAGACATCATCACCTATCAATTCTGGCTGCCTCCTTATTGAACAAATACAAAAGGAGGCTTTTGTTCATTACTAGGTCCTGGCAAGACTCAAGGCATTAAGTAAATCAATCAGCAACTATTAAACACATAACATCGTGTAAACCATCATTCTAAGTACAAGCCAGAAGAATAGAAAAAGGCACAAGACTGAGTCCCTGCCACCTAGAACAAGATAAGACAATAACAAAACAACACAGGGAAGAGCATTTGTCATGTTATCAGACACACAAAAAAAAAAAAACACAGAAAATGATATGACAGAGATTGAGAGAATAAACATGGGAGTGTTTGAAAACCCAGAAAAATCAAGCTAAAAAAGTAAAGGTACAAGAGAAGACAAAACTGAAGAGGAAAGGAATCAGACAGCCTGAACTCTCCTCTCTGGACTGAGGGACACATGGTATGCAGCCAAGCTCACCATGTATAATACTGGTGATGAGGTAAGAAACATGATAGCAATTAAGGAAATGTAAATCAATACTACACTGAAATTTCATATAACTTCAGTCAAGGTGACAATTATCAAAACTACAAATAATAAAAATGTTGGCAAGAAGGTATAGAAAAAGGTACACTTATGCACTGTTGGTGGGACTACAAATTAGTGCAATCACTCAGGAAAGCAGTATGGAGACTCCTCAAAACTAGGAATGAAACCACCATATGACCCAGCTCAGTATATAGTCAAAGGATTTTAAATCAGCATACTACAGTGACACAGACACATCAATGTTCACAACAGCACAATTCACAATAGCCAAGCTACTGAAACCAACCTAAGCACCCTTCCACAGATGAATGGTAAAGAAAGTGTGATTTATGTACACAATGTAGAATTACTCAATCATAAAGAATGAAATTATGGCATTTGACAGGAAATGGATAGAACTGAAAACTAGCATGCTAAGTGAAATAAGCTGTCCCAAAAAGTCAAAGGCTGAATGTTTTCTCTGGTATGCAGAAGCTATAACAGAATAAAGGGTTAGGAGGAAAGGGGAGTGAGAATCTCATCACTAGGGGAAAGATCAGTAAATGAAGGGAATTAAGGAGGAAGAAGGAACAGGAAAAGGGAAGAACAGTGGAATGAACCTGACCAAACTTTCCTAAGACACATGAATACAGCACAGTGAAATCCAACATCAAGTATATCCATAAGAAACTAATTAAAAAAAAAAAAAAAAAAAAACCTATAAATTTCAGAAAGATCAGTAGAATAGAGGGAGAGAAGCAGTGGGGAAGGTGGGTGAAGTGCTGGGAACTGAATTAGAGCAAATTATATTCCATGCTTTTGTGATTATGTCAAAATGTATCCTAATGACATATATAACTAAAAATATTTAATTTTAAAAATTAATTTAAAAAATAATTCACAATATCTATAAGGCAGGGAGCGGGAAGGAGCAATACTTAAAAACTGTCTCTTGCAGCAGAAAATAGCAACAGATCACAACTTGGCACCATGCCAGGACCAAAAGTCAGATAAAAAACATCTTAAATACAAGGAGCTACAATACAGCCTACTAAGGGAGATGGAAACATCAAAAATACAATAAAAACACAAAGTGGTCATACAGATAGACAGTGTTATGAATACGAAAAAATAATGCACTTCTATCTGCTTCTATTTTCTAACTTCTATCAGTGTAGAGAGGTTTAAGAAGAGTGGCTGATAAGAAAGAAATTGTGACAAGAAATGAAAAAATAAATAAATAAATAAATGGTAGCAATGAGAATGGTTTGGAATATTAAGGAGGAAAGAGGTATTATGGAACTGATACTGTAGCAAGAAGGAAAAGACAAGATGGAGATGATTTATAATTCTATAGTACGATGGCTAGAAGAATCATTTTAGCACCAACAGTAACACAAAGGTAGAAATATTTTTATGGGGAAAAACAATTTTAGCTTGAACAGGTTGAATCTGAAATCACAACAGCAACTCAGCATCTATAAGGCCAATAAGCAGTGGAGCTAGAGTTTATAGATTGGGACTAAAGCAAAAAGATCTGAAGTGTATCCAATTACAAGCGAGAGCTGAATCACTTAAAACAGCACTTAATTTCCACATATTAAATGCAATCAAGAATAGGCTGCTTAGTTTCATTTTTATTTTTTAACTCACCCATAAGGCATCAGAAGGACATCTAGCATGAAGTCCAAAAGCAGCTGCACAGTCTTTGGTTTCTCAGCAAGATTAAACGGAGTAGCTGATTTTGATGATTCAACAGGGTATTTCATGTGAAAAAGGGTTGGTATTAAAAGATGCATTAAGCTGAAAAAACAATTATATTTATTGCAACTACTTAAAAAATAAGGTTTAATACATGCAAATAACAGATGAAACAAAAATCACATGACAGAAACTGGTGGTTATAGCTAGAGTCACTCATTTTCTACATGCTAATGTACAAAGTCCTAACCTAAAAAAAAAAGTCCTAACCTAGGAATTGGCCTTGATTTCTTTCTTACTGAAAACTCAGTACACTGAGTGATAATTGGCATTTGGCCAATTTGGCTCATCACTAAACCATGTGGAAAGAATGTACATAAGGTAAGTGTAATGTCAGTACCTGAAATTATCAGAACAGAATTTACATGAAATCTTAGATAAAGCTTAACTTACAACACATTCCTTCAATGAAGTTTTTATTTCCCATAATTATTTAGAATGAGTAAGCCAGGTACAGTGGTGCGCGCCTGCAATCCCAGCGGCTCAGGAGGCTAAGGTAGGAAGATCGAGAGTACAAAAACTGTCTCAGCAATGGCAAGGTGCTGAGCACTCTAAATAAAATAAAAAATAAGGCTGGGGATATGGTTTAGTGGTTGAGAGCCCCTGAGCTCAATCCCCGGTACCCAACCACTAACAAAAACAAACAAACAAACAAAAAAGAATTAGAATGAATTTACTCTAAATCTAATATATTAAAAAAATCATATCAATATTTTTAATACAATATTAAAATTTCTACTATGTGAATTTAAAGTAGCTTTAGCAATTCCTTTTTCACCATCTTTTGATATTTTTTTAAGTTGTAAATGGACACAATACCTTTATTTTATTTATTTTTATGTGGTGCTAAGGACTGAACCCAGTGCCTCACACATGCTAGGCAAGTGCTCTACCACTGAATCACAGTCCCAGTCCTTTTTTATATTATTTAAATGCATAAAAACAATTTCAAATGCTACTTGTGGTGTTTATTAGTCTTACTTGTAAATAAGTATGTTACAGTCTTTCTTTTAAAAATGAATATGCTCATGAAGTGTTCCTGGGTTCAGTTCCCAACACTAAAAAATATAACAACAAATAAATAAATGTGAACTGAAAATTGCTGTTGTTGTTGCAGTGCTGGGGACTGAATCCAGGACTTTGTGCATGCTAGGCAAGTGAACTGAAAACACTTAACTCCTCCTTAACTTTTGGACTTTTTGTCATGATTCTCATGACAGGTCTAAAACACAGATCTTTTGGCTAAGTCTACAAACAAATGATGTATCTAAACCTTTCTTCCTCTTCAATGCCCCTATTAATACAAACAACTGCTCTGTTCCTTACAAAAACAGTTCTGAAACTTTTTATTCTCTAATACGGAAGGTTATTTTTCTTTTTCTGGTACCAAGAATTGAACCCAGGGGGGATGAACCACTGAGCCACATCCCTAATCCCTTTTATTTTTGATTTGAAGACAGGATATCACTAAGTTGCTTAGGGCCTCAATAAGTTGCTGAGGCTGGCGTCAAACTTCAATTCTCCTGCCTCAGCCTCCCAGGTCGCCGGGATTACAGGTATGCACCATTGTGCCCAGCAAGATAAAAGTGTTTTGAAGAGAAGGATTTTTAACTCTAATTCGTTCCATCACATAAAATTAACTCTTAAAAACAACTGACAAAAAATATTGGTCCTGCACATTTTTCAATGTTCACATCAAGAAAATTTATAATAGTACTAATAAAACAATAATTTTGAGGTACCACAGAAAATGCAACTACTTTCAGCTGAAAGAGTCTGCCATTTGCCAAGTGATATCAAATGTGAACCTATATTTGAAAAGCTGCTGTTAATTCTTAGAGGTGGGAAATACAGTAACTGAGGAAATCATACCTATCCTGCTGTGGCTGAGGCTTCCCTTCCATGGCAGTAAGAAGCGTAGGGGCCAGTTCACATTGCTTTTCCACTGGTAGGCGAGGATAGCCCATCTTAACATAAATTATAGTAAAATTCTAATGCAAGAGGAGAAAAGCAAGTGAGTGTGAAGATAATACTCTATTTCAACAAAAACATGATAGGGAGTTATGGTTTTAACAAAAAAAAAAAAAATCAAAACATTCATCGTCTTTTCTCCACATTTATTAGAGCTTGACCAACTACTGTATCTCTGGGGAGAAATTTCAGTCCAATTTATTCAAACTGCTCGCCTTAAGGTGGGCTTTGTGTCAGGAAGATGGCCTAACCTAAGTCACTCATGTATGTAATTACTTATTACTAAGAAGAAAAGCAATGATTATTTAACCTAACTAAACGTACATACACATATTAGCATCAGATCTACCAGTTTGTTGCACTCATTCCTACAAGCTAGGAGAACAAGATGTGTTAACAAATCCCAAGTTATATTTCTCAAATGGTCAATTTCTACAACATTAGGAAACTGCAGTACTCTATGGTTTCTCTCCAATAACTCCACAATGGAAGATCAACCAGGGGAAGGAAGATAAGGGCAGTGGGCATGATTTTATCTCTATACTCCATGCAAAAGCTACAGTTGAAGGAAATCCCCAAATATATATCTCTATTTACACATAAGATAAAGATTTGCTTTTATGAAGGATTCGTCACTAAAATGAACATGCTTCATAAGATTATTACTTTAAATACCTTCTCATTTGGCAGGTTTATTGACCCAGAGTTTCCATTCACTTAAGAAAGGGACATATGTAATGGAGTAATATGTCTAGAACAGACATAGGCAAGATGTCTAGACATTAAGTGGCTCCAAAAGTTTTGTGACTCCTGATGTCAGATTTAGATTCAACAGATTCTACCTCACAGCTAGGAACTACAAGAACTGGGAAAAGAATACCACCTGTCTTCATGTAGCATCAATATTTTTTGTATTTCATTTTCATGAAGACAACAATTAAATAGGAATATTTCTCACCAGCTCAGATTTATTCTAATTCTGAAATGATACCTTTTTGAATATACACATCAAACATTGATTTTTTTTTTTTTTTTTTTTTGGTGGTGGTGGTGCTGGGGATCGAACTCAGGGCTTATGCTTGCAAGGCAAGCACTCTCCCAACTGTGCTATCTCCCCAGCCCCTGATTTTTTTTTTTATTCAAATCTTTATGTGTCTTCTTGCCATATAATTCTCTTCTTCTATTATCATGCCTACACTACATAATCCTTTTCTCTATTCAGACTTGTCTCATATGATCTCTCAAGAATCAAATCATGGGCTGGGGATATAGCTCCGTTGGTAGAGTGCTTTGCTTGCCTCGCAAGCACAAGGCCCTGGGTTCTAATCCCCAGCACCACAACAACAACAACAACAACAAAAATGAATCAAATTATTCATTTTTAATTAACTATTTTTAACTGATATATAAAAACAAAAATTGCAGCTATTAATGGAGTGATGTTTATATATCAATATACCTGACAAGTCACTTCACCAACATTCCTTTGCCCCAAGTAAATGGCCATTCATTATCCTGGTCCTTCCATTTCCTTTAAAGCAGTATTTCCTCTGGATCAGCACTTGGTGTGTCATTTTAAAGAAAAACATCTCATATTTCACTTAAAAGTGGTCTAAGATAAAATTCTAAGCTTGCCAATACATTGATGACATCTGAAAAACATTATGAAAGAAAACTCCAAAACAGCACTCACTGTGACAAAGGAAACTGCAGCAGGGTCCTGGTATTGAACCAGTAGTGTCTCTACTGGGAGTTGTATTTTGGGGCGGCTTTTTATACGCTTATTCAGATGGACCAGCAGTTCCATTACCTAAAAGAGAGACAGAAGAACTGAAGTTATTGATCGTTGTCTTAAAAACAAATTCACTTCTCAGATATTATTTATTTTAATGAATAGTAGCTACTTTGTTCTTTTAAGGGATATAAACTTAACATCCCAGAAAGGGAGTTCACATCACCAATTTTGCAACATGCCTTGATACTACAAAAAGAAATTTAAGATCCAGATCCTACTGGTCTGCCTGATCAAGGAGTACTTCAGGGAAGAAGTGACAGAAACACTGAGTCCTAAAGATCAGAAGAATCCCAAGCAGAAAATTAGTTATAAGGTGGTAGAGCTGTTGAAAAGAACATGGCACATCACATCTGACTGAAGCCCAGAGTGGTAAGATTCATGAAAGCAGGATCTGGATTACAGAAGGTATCTGACAAAATACTGAAGCATTTTTACTATATTTTAATGATCAACTGACACAACCAAACATTTTAAGTAAGAAATAACAAGTTTTGAGCTGGGGTTGTGGCTCACTGGTACAGTGCTTGCCTAGCATGTGTGAAGCACTGGGTTTGATTCTCGGCACAACATATAAATAAATAAAGGACATCAACAACTAAAAAAAAAATTTAAAAAAAAAGAAACAACAGGTGTCCCCTCTTTTACATGAAGAAGAGTAGAAATAGGAATTGACAGTTCAACAGTTCCTGTGGGTAAAAAGGAAGGTATAGAGGCTGATGACAAATAGCCTTGATTTTACTCCAATGAAGGGATTACGTGCTAGAGAGGAACACTGGGGACTAAGAAATAATATTTTTTTAAAATCCTTACCTAAGTAAGACTTAAGTTTAGGATATCTATTCTGGAGGGCCAGGTCTACACTATTCTCTGTCATTTCTGAAATCTGTGCCCTACCCTCAAAGCAAGCATTAATGAAAGCTATTAGGATGTTTGAAAGTGACAACGAAAGTTCAAAGAAATCTAGAATAATAATAAAACAGGTAAATATGTTTAAAAATAAAAACAAACCTTGTGTTCTAGATAACAACCATTCTAATTAGAGTTAGATGAAATCTTAGGGTGGTTTAATTTGCATTTCTCTAATTTTGAGGGATGATGAATACTTTTTCATGTGAAAAACTTCTGTGAAGTGTCTGCCCATTTCTTTAGCCCATTTATTGATTGGGCTCTTTGTATTTTGGGTGTAAAGTTTTTTAAATTCTTTATAAAATTTGGAGATGGGTGCTCTGTCTGAAGTGCATGTGGAAAAGATTTTTGCCCACTCTGTAGGCTCTCTTTTCACATTACTGATTATTTCCTGTGCTGAGAAAAAACTTTTTAGTTTGAATCCATCCCATTTATTGATTCTTGCTTTTATTTCTTGTGCTATGGGGGTCTTGTTAAGGAAGTCTGGTCCTAAGCCAACGTGATGGAGATTCGGGCCTACTTTTTCTTCTATTATCTCTGGTATAATTCCTAGATCCTTGATCCATTTTGAGTTGAGTTTTGTATTCAACAAAGAGATAGGGGTTTAGTTTCTCAGTGAGAGATAGGGGTTTAGTTTCATTTTACTGCATATGGATTTCCAGTTTTTCCAGCACATTTGTTGAAGAGGCTATCTTTTCTCCATTGTTAAGTTTTTGGCACCCTTGTCTAGTATGAGGTTACTGTACTTATATGGGTATATCTCTGTGTCTTCTATCCTGCACCATTGATCTACCTGCCTATTTTGGTGCCAGTATCATGCCATTTGTGTTAAAGGCACACACACATACATTGCTGGTAAAGTTGCAAATTGGTACAGTCACTCTGGAAAGCAGTATGGAGATTCCTCAGAAAGCTTGGAATGGACCCACCATTTGACCCAGCTATCCCACTCCTCGGCCTATACCCAAAGGACTTAAAATCAGCATACTACAGAGATACAGCCACATCAATGTTCATAGCTGCTCAATTCACAATAGTCAGACTGTGGAACCAACCTAGATGTCCTTCAATTGATGAATGGATAAAGAAACTGTGGTATATATACACAATGGAATATTACTCAGCCATAAAACAGAATAAAATTATGGCATTTGCTGGTACATGGATGAAGCTGGAAAATTCATATAAACTTACCTCCTGATGACAAAAGAAATCAGGAGGGATGAGGCTAAAAGAAACCTCACTCTTCTGACATTCTAATCTAGGCTGATTCCTAGAAGAACACTTATGGAAAATTATCACTGATGATGACAATCATGCCCATAATTACATACTTTTTTATGATACACTTTGAATTTTAAATGGATTACCTACTTAATTTTCTTCTAGCAATATTATCACTTTAAAGATTGATGAATTTCCTAAATTTTCTTATATGTTATCTGGAATTATCTATAAACTCAGAAAAATTGAGAAATCAGCTGAACTAATTTTTTACCTGTCCAGAGAGGTTAACCTCTGTCAGTAAACTTACATAATTGCTAGTCTAAGGTATAATGTTTTGACTTTATTATAGATAATCATTTTTCCTTATTATTCATTCAGTTTGATGATTAATATAAATGTTTAATTGGAATTATATAACTAAAATGCAAAATCTTCACAAAATTAAAACACCGATGAAAACAACAGCCCTGCATCCCTTCACCCCTCCAAGTCACTAAGCTTTCCTCATTAAAGGTAACCACTTTAGTGAATTCTACTTTTAATTTTGCATAAATGGAATCCATTATGGTTTGGGTATGAGATGTCTCCTCGAAAGCCCCTATTTATGCAAGAATATCTAGAAGTGAAATGATTGGATTATGAGAGCTGTAACCTCATCAGTCCATGCTAGTTTCAGTGGACTAACTAACTGGGTGGTAACTCCAGGCAGGTGGGGTGTGGCTAGAGGAGCAAGCCCTGGAAAGGTTCATCTTCCCTGTGACCCCATCCCTCCTCCCCTCTCTCTGCTTCCTAATGCCCTCATGAGCTGAGCAGCTTTCCTCCACTGGGGTTTTCCAACATAATGAGCTGCTTCACCTTGGACCCAGAGCAATGGAAACAACTATCTATGGACTGAGACCTCTGAAATTGTAAGCCCCAAGTAAACATTCCCTCTTTAAGTTGTTCCTGTCAAGTATTTGTCACAGCAAAAGCCGACTAAAACAAATATCACGTAAGATGATTTTTTTCTTTCTACATTATACTTGAGACTCATCATCCATGTTGTTGCTCATAGTTCACTTTCACTGCTCTAATATGAAAATATCACTATTTATAGTTTCCCCTATCTTACAAATCCAATTATTTCCAGGTTTAGGCTACTGTGAATAATACTGATATGAACATTCTTAGACACACACTGTAGTGTATATATGTATATATGCATGCTGTGTATAAACATAGGACTAGAAACATTTGGTCGTGGAGTATGAATATGCTCAACTCCAGTAGACATTTCCAAAGTTTCCTAAAGAAATTATACTATTTTACACTCCTACCAACAGTATGAGAGTTCCAGTTGTTCCACCTTGCCAACAATGGGTATGGTCAGGCTTTAATTTTTAGTTATTCTGATGTCTAAATATACAAAGCTAACTGTAAAGTGGAATTCTAAACAAAAACAAAAATGCTTATTTTTCTTAAAATAGGAAATGTACACTAATACTATATTAATAGAAATATAAAACTTTTATTTCTATTTTACCCAATTTATCCACAAATTACTAGTTACCTTGCATAATATCCTGGTTAAGTCTAACGTGCAATATGAAATTGATAGTATAGACCTCAAAAATTCCACAACTGAAAGTCAACAGATAAAATACCGTAAAATTAACTCGTTTCATCAATTAAAAAATGTTATGTTCAAGGGCTGGGGCAGTGGCTCAGTGGTAGACTGCTTGCCTAGCATGTGTGAGGCACTGGGTTCATTTCTTAGCACCACATAAATAGAAGTATTGTGGCCATCTACAACTAAAATAAATATAATAGACTATAATTACGAACAAAGATTAAACTTTTGCATCAAAATTCATCAAGCCAAAATTATCAAAACTAAGGGAAAAATCAGAAAAACAGTTTAACAGCAGTACAGTAGAAGTTGTAATTCAGTTAACTACCAATTTACAATTAGTTTCTCAACATAAAAGCACAATGCTACTGATGAGAGGCCTTAGGACATCCTGAGCTCCATATTCCACCAAGAAGAATATTCTTTTTATCTTATGAAGGATGTTTCTTATGAACATTAGAATACACTTAAAGCTGGGAGCACAGCTCTTTGATACAGCCCATGCTTAGCATGTATGAGGCCTCAAGTTTCATCCACGGCGCCAGGAGAAAAACAAAAATTTAAAAGACCATAACTCTTTGCACACTAGATTCCAGGCCATACACTAAAATCAAATTTTACATCCACTATTTAAAAATTTCAAACAATGCTCTTGAGGGAAAGGAGAGGCATGGACTAGGCAATAAAATCAACCAAATTATGTTATATGCATGTAAAAATGAATCTATTATGTATAACTACAGAGCAAAAAAATTTTTAATTAAAAAAAATCATAAATTAATCATTAAGTCAAAAATAAAATAACCAAATACAGGATTATCTATATAATTTTAGGGTATAACCAAAATAGCAATCAAGGAAAAAATTCACAAGCTGAGGTACTTGTTGGTTCTGAGTTTTTTAAAAAATATTTTTATAATTCATGAAAAAAAATATTTGATCAGCCTTACATTTTTAATTTAGAGCCCTATGTTCATATCCCGTTCGATCAATTATCTGACCTTAAACAGTTTATTAACATTCCACGTCTCAGTTTCAACTGTAACATAAATGAAATGCCAACCTCACATAATCTTGGAAAAATAAGTCCTTAGCACTTTTCTTGACACACAATAACCATTAGGATATTATTATATAATCTCAAGTGAGAAAAGAAATAATTTGAATAAAAATAG
Organism: Sciurus vulgaris; assembly: GCF_902686455.1. Classification (NCBI taxonomy): domain Eukaryota; kingdom Metazoa; phylum Chordata; class Mammalia; order Rodentia; family Sciuridae; genus Sciurus; species Sciurus vulgaris. Next base: position 68,392,146 of record NC_136476.1, read on the forward strand.
AAAAAAATAGGACTGGGGAGATAGCTCAGTCGGTAGAGCGCTTGCCTTATAAGCACTAAGGCCCTGGGTTCGATCCCCAGCACCGCAAAAAAAAAAATAAAAATAAAGAAAAAATACAAGTAAAAGGGGAGAAAAATCAATCTAAATGATTTTCTTTTCTTCTTAAAAATAGCCATAAGATTAAAACTTGACAATATTAATCAGTAAAATTAGAAACAAGAATGGAATTTCTCCACTTAGAATAAATAGGATAAACAGTACTATAAAAATGAATGATACACAATATCAAACTTAAAATTGATGAATTAGAGATGATTTTTCTATAAAAAGATAAAATATAATGAAACAAAATATCCTAAGTGAGTGAGTAAAAAAACTACTGAAAATACTAGGCCTGGACCAAAGCAAAAGTTCCCTGCTTAGTACTCTTCTGAACATCACTCTTGGCCTCCACTCCAAGTCTTCTTCCAGCATCCAGGGTGACTGTATCACTACCTCCTGGAATCCTGGTTCCCTCTATTGCTCTTCCTGTCATCCACCAGGGGCACCACTGCGGCCTTCCTCAGTTCCCAAAAGGTGTCACACTCTGTCCTATTTCTGAACCCCTGCACGAGGCATCTCTGTCTCAGCCTGGCTAATCACTACACACCAAGAGGCCTTCCCTCCACCCCACACTCAGTCTAAATCATGTCCCCAAATATATTCTTTTATTTAATCCTTTCTTCTTCCATCTTAGCATGTATTACTAACTGATTTTTTAACTACTAATCTCCCCAACTAGGGATTTCTTTCATTCACTAAGACACCCCTCACACCTGACATAAAGAAGACAGTAAATAAGGAGACTGAAAAACAGACATCAACTTTTAGACCTTGCTATCCTGAGGGTAGAAAAGTCACAGAATAGTTTTAAACAGGAAAGTGATATGATCAACTAAATACACCTCTATCTCAGCAAAGAATGATTAATATCGGGCATGTCAAATATGTAACAAGAATATCCATTCCTTCCTGCAAATATAACAGACATTCTTTCCCCATAGAACATAAATCATGCCTCAGAATACTCAGGGCAGAACTCCAAGAAGTCATTGTCAACCAATTAAAACATCCTAAGGGATGAAACCTGATGATAACTCAAAGACCAGAAGACCTATTATAAATATAGCAGAAGAATTCTAGTAAAATATTATATAAATCAAAAGGGGAAAATGTTCATTATAGAAGTTAGTTTAAAAATACTGATGTCGGGTTGAGGTTGTGGCTCAGTGGTAGAGCACTTGCCTTGCATGTGTGAGGCACGGGGTTCAATTCTCAGCACCACATATAAAGAAATGAATAAAATAAAGGTTCATCAACAACTAAAAGAAATATTAAAAAAATAAAAATACTGATGCCAGTTATCTAGCTTTTTGAAACAGCACTTTGCATAATCTTAAATTGGAGCTATACAAGAATTTTTGCTTTTAAAATTTTTTAATTTGCTTACCTGTAATTAAGATTATATTCTCTTGTCATTCCAATGATTAAAGAATACTTTTGCCCCTTTCACATTAGAATCAAGGGTGTGAATATCAAACCATGCCTCTATACAGACCAGAAAAATTATCAAATTATCTGCCACAATTGTTCAGTTAGTAATAACTGCACCTGTACTAAACGCACACAAATTACTTTGAAATCACGAAAGCTGATTTTAAACTTATTTTCCATTTTGAAAAGCCATTTAGATCACAAACCTAGATTTATTTCAACAATAGGAATGGAAAGCTTACTTCAAAATAAATGTTCATTTATTCACTATTTAATTCCCCCAAAAGTGTCCCAACATACTTACCTTTTTCCGTACTCCTTCTTGGGTACTGGACAATTTGAGCAAAACAGGAGGAAGGAATTTAGATATAATATTCTGTAATTGTTCATCTGTTTCAGCATGGCCAAGTCGTAAAAAGACCCGTTCGAGCTGATCTATAATATAAAAAGAAAAAAAAAAGAGAACTTGGCAAATCAAATAAACCAAGACTATTTTTATATCTTAATCCTTTTCTCTATACTGTGGACCCTTTGATCAGAAATTTAATCAGAGCTGGTCTTACACACAGATGATTGTGACACAGCTGCGAACAACACTAGAAGGAGGTATTGGCTGACTATGCCCTAAGGACTGTCCTGTTCACTGAATCTCCAGAAAGGAGGAAAACAAAGCCAAGAATAACAGAACTGTCTTCTACACACAGATATTCAAGTCTTTCTAAAGGACCTGGATACTAGATAGGATACAGGATTGTTGAAGGAATCTTCTAGACCTGGCTAGCCAAGAAAGGAAGGGAAACTTAAATCAGAAACCAGGGACAACAGATCTTTGGTAAAACCATCTTACTGATTAAATTTCTCCAAAGATAGAATCAGTGCCCATTACTATGTTGGGGTTACTTAACTAGAAAGTGAGAAAAGAAGTTTTCCTCAAGAAAGCCACTGTGAGAAACTTGTCAAGTGAGACCATGGGGATGTGCTTAGTAAAACCCAGACTGTGATAAACTTCAGAGCAAGTTACCCTGTTTCTAAAACCAGTGCACTACAGGGGTAGAGGGGGATATGAGGGTGAGGAGAACCTACATGAAGGACTAGATATTTGACTTCAAGGAATTACAGTAAAATTTTTAGGTATTCCTAGCATGTGTGAGGGCCTGGGTTCATTCCCCAGCACTGAAAGCACTGAAGGGGGGTAAAAAATAGATGCTATAACAGTATTGTAGTTATGTTTGTTTTTTTGAAGGTTCTTACAAAAATCATCAATGGTAACTGGGGTGCCTTCTAGGGGGCTGGAAATGTTTCATATCTTAATCTGATATATACACATATACACATTTATAAAAATTTGTCAAGTTCTATACATTCATATACTTTCTACTGTTACTTTGTACTGTACTATACAGTGGTGCATATCTGTAGTTCCAGGTACTCAGGAGGCTGAGGCCAGAAGATCACTTGAGCCAGAGTTCAAGACCAATCTGAACAATATACAGAGGTCCCCATCTCAAATTTTAAAAAATAAGAGAGAGAGAGAGAGAGAGAGAGAGAGAGAGAGAGAGAGAATAAATCCTACTTATTAGAGACAAAAACTAATGGGAACTATTTACAGATGAACTAATATAGTAACCAGGATTTACTTCAAATAATTGTGGGGGTAGTCAATGGAGAGAGGTGTCACATAAATGAAGGCAAAACTGACCACTCAATGATAACTGTTCAAGCTTCATGATAGACTGTCCATAATAATTTTCTAAAGGAAGTGAGAGAGAAGAAGAAGGGGTTGGGGGGAAGGAAGAAGGAGGAATTGGATCCTAAAAGGGCAAGCACCAATAACATTCCAGTAACAAAAGTCAACTCCAGCATCCACCTTGTTTTTAAACACCATCTTGCAATAAAAAGAACCAGACTTCTTAGGGGAAATGGATGATTCTAAGACTTGGGACAAGGGAAAAAGAAAAAAAAAAGCAAGATGAGCCTCAATTATCTGGTAATGCCAGAAGCAACGTGAAACCTGTGAAGAGATACAGGAACCAACTTAAAAGAACTCCGAACAGCCAAAGTTGAATCAACAGAAGGAATAAAATAAGTAAAACAGTATTGGATTAAAAGCCAAAGTAGAAATCTAATCTACATGGTTCCCTACAGATATAAACAAGTGATTAAATATTAAATAAATTAGGGGAAAGAAGCAAGTCTTTCTTACAAAAGAATTCAAAATGATTCATGTGCATACTTCCCCCATAGGAGGTAAAGCTTAACTCTACCTCTTTTTCCCCTACAGAGAATAAATTAGATTTAATCTCTACTTCTATAGAACAGTAATGGGAAACTGTTAACTTTACAGTGGAAAAACCTGAAAAATACTATCTTAACTGAGTGAAGAAGTTTAACACCATCAGTGACATCATATGGATACCATATATACCTAATATGATGTGTGACAAGAAAGGCATTTCATCTCTCTTCATTCTAAAAACCCATAATCCCAGTCTAATCATGAATAAAGTAGACAATCCCAAATTAGGAGACATTCTATAGGATACCCGACCAGTATACCTCAAGATTTTCAAGATCATGCAAAACAAGAAAAGACTGGGAAAATGTTCCAAGTCATAGGAGATGGAGACGTGATAACTATACGGTACCTTGAACAGGATCCTGGAAAAAAAGCAGGACGTTAATGGGAAAACCACTGAAACCCAAAAAAGTCTCAAGTTTAATTTAAGAAATTAATAACAGAGGTTTTCAAGATGGCGGCCTAGAGGGTGGCTGCATTACGTGTTGCTCCAGAACTCAGGATTCAAGAGAGGAGATATTGAGACGCTTGGGACCAACTCAAAGTAGCCGGGTGACTCTCACCCCCTGGGGGGGCATCCCGGATGGGACGGGGGTCCCAGAACGCAGGAAACTTTGTGAAGTAGAACTGCCGGCGAGACGCCCCTCCCCCCGCTGGAGCGCCATAGAGGAGGCCGCTTGGCACAGCGCTGGGACTCGGAGCAGCCACTGGGGCTCCGGCGGCTGCCCGGGGGAGGAGTGGCGAGGAGAACTGTGTGGACTCAGGACACCGGGGCCTGCCCTGAGGAGGAGGAGAGGAGCGTGGCCACTTGGATTCGGAGAGACTGCGCCAGAGCTGCAGGCGGTTGCCAGAGGAGAAGCCGCGCGGCGAGCTGTTTGGAATCAGAACGACGCTTCTGAACCCCGGGGCCTGCCCTGAGGACGAGGAGGAAGAGGAGCAGCCGCTTGGATTCGGGCGACTATACGGGAACTACAGGCGGTTGCCAGAGAAGGGGCTGCGTGGCGAGCTGTTTGGACCCTGACCACTTCTGAACCCCGGGGCCTGCCCGGAGGAGTAGGAGAAGGAGGAGAAGGAGCGCGGCGGGTCCTTTGGACTCGCAGTGACTGCATTAGCGCTCCAGGCGGCTGCTCAGAGGAGAAGGCGAGTGGTGAGTTATTTGGTCTTAAAGTGACAGCTCCTGAACACAGGGGGGCTGCCTGGAGGAGAAGCGTGGTGGGACGCTTGGTCTTGAGGGACCACACCAGAGCTCCGGGCGGTGGCCCAGAGGACCCGTGCAGCGGGTCACGTGGATTCAGAGCCACTCAGAGGGACTGCTCCTGAACACCCGGGGGGTTATCTGGAGAAGGAGGAGGAACGGGCAGGGTCACTTCGACTCGGAGTGATTGATTGCCCCGGGCTACGGGTGGTTGGTGGGAGGAGGAGGCACGAAGTGAGTTTCTTGGACTCCTAGTGACCGCACCGGCATACTGGGCGGCTGTCTGGAGGAAGAGGCCTGTGGCGGGTCTCTGGGACTCAGAGCGATTGTTCGGGGCCACAGGTGGCTGCTCAGAGGAGGGGCCACGCAGCCAGGCGATTAGGTGCAGAACAGGGTCCCAGGATCTAGGAGGCTTCTGGGTGGAAGAGCCGCACAGAGACAGGCTTAGGGCGGAGCGAAGGTTCCAGGCCTATGGGCAAATTCTCTGAGGAGGGGCAGCCTAAGGAGATTCATCTGCGAAGGGTGAGGCTCCCAGGCCCAGGAGGTAGGGCCGGGCCCCTGGAAACTTTGCAGAGGAAGGCAGCCCAGCCCAGGCAGTAGATGTAAATTGAGGGGAACCTCTAGGAGGAAACTGACCAGCGAGACCTCCCCACCGGGTGAGTCTTCCCTGCTGGGTGAGGTTTCCCACAAGGACGGTAAAACCAGAGGCTCAGGCCCAAACAGGCCTTGCCTCAGCCCACAGCCTAGGTCCCCTTTGGATGACCATTGGTCAACAAGTGGAGGCACCTCTGCCCACTAGCAGGGAATATACCCCACCTGAAGGCCACCACTCCTAGAGAGGCAGCTTCCTTGTGGAGCACCGCATTATCAACCTCCTCCAAGACTTCAGCCTACTGAAGGCTAAGAGGGGATATATATAGAAATCTTCAGGGTCATTGTAAATCAACAGAGGAAATCTGCAATATCTCAGCGGTCCACTGATATCTGAACAACATGAGAAAACAAGGAAAGAAAATGCTGCAAACAAATCTAGATGTTACATCAATAAAACCCAATGACAGCATGGCAGAAGAAATGACAGAAAAGGAGTTCAGAATGTACATAATTAAAATGATCAGAGAAGCAAACGAGGAGATGAAAGAGCAAATGCAAGCATTGAATGATGAGATGAAAGAGCAAATGCAAGCATTGATTGATCGCACCAATCGACAGTTAAAAGAGCAAATACAGGAAGCAAAAGATCATTTCAATAAAGAGTTAGAGATATTGAAAAAAAACCAAACAGAAATCCTTGACATGAAGGAAACAATAAACCAAATTAAGAACTCCATAGAAAGCATATCCAATAGGATAGAACACCTGGAAGACAGAACCTCAGACATTGAAGACAAAATATTTAACCTTGAAAACAAAGCTGAACAAACAGAGAAGATGGTAAGAAATCATGAACAGAATCTACAAGAACTATGGGATATCATGAAAAGGCCAAATTTAAGAATTATTGGGATTGAGGAAGGCCTAGAGAAACAAGCCAAAGGAATGAACAACCTATTCAATGAAATAATATCAGAAAATTTCCCAAATCTGAAGAATGAAATGGAAAATCAAGTTCAAGAGGCTTACAGGACTCCAAATACACAAAATTACAACAGACCCACACCAAGGCACATTATAATGAAAATACCTAACATACAAAATAAAGACAGAATTTTAAAGGCTGTGAGAGAAAAGAACCAAATTACATTCAGGGGGAAACCAATACGCATATCAGCAGATTTTTCAATCCAGACCCTAAAAGCTAGAAGGTCCTGGAACAACATTTTTCAAGCCCTGAAAGAAAATGGATGCCAACCAAGAATCTTATACCCAGCAAAACTTACCTTCAAATTTGACGATGAAATAAAATCCTTCCATGATAAACAAAAGCTAAAAGAATTTACAAAAAGAAAGCCAGCATTACAGAACATTCTCAACAAAATATTCCATGAGGAAGAGATGAAAAACAAAGAAGCAAATCAGCAAAGGGAGGAATTATCCTAAAGGAATTGTCAAATAAAGGAGGAAACAAGTTGTGTCAAACAAATAAATAAACAAAATTTTAAAAATGAACCAAATGACCGGGAAACCAAATCATTTCTCTATAATAACCCTGAACGTTAATGGCCTGAATTCATCAATCAAAAGACATAGACTGGCAGACTGGATTAAAAAGAAAGATCCAACAATATGTTGCCTGCAAGAGACTCACCTCATAGAAAAAGATACCCATAGATTAAAGGTGAAAGGATGGGGAAAAACATACCATGCACATGGACTCAGCAAAAAAGCTGGAGTATCCATCCTCATTTCCGATAATGTGGACTTCAAGCCAAAGTTAGTCAGAAGGGATAAAGAAGGTCATTTCATACTGCTTAAGGGAAGCATAAATCAGCAAGATATAACAATCATAAACATCTATGCCCCAAACAGTGGCTCATCTATGTATGTCAAACAAATCCTTCTCAATTTCAGAAACCAAATAGACCACAACACAATAATACTAGGTGATTTTAACACGCCGCTCTCACCACTGGACAGATCTTCCAGACAAAAATTGAGCAAAGAAACCATAGATCTCAACAACACAATCAATAATTTAGACTTAACGGACATTTATAGAATATTCCATCCAACCAAGAGTGAATACACTTTCTTCTCAGCAGCACATGGATCCTTCTCTAAAATAGACCATATATTATGCCACAAAGCTAATGTTAGCAAATACAAGAAGATAGAGACACTAGCATGTATTCTATCAGATCATAATGGATTGAAGTTAGAAATAAATGAAAGAGTAAAACACAGAAACTATTCCAACATCTGGAGGTTAAACAATATGCTATTATATGATGAATGGATAACAGAAGATATTAGGAAGGAAATTAAAAAATTCTTAGAGGTAAATGAGAACAAAGAAACATCATATCAAAACCTCTGGGACACTATGAAAGCAGTACTTAGAGGGAAATTTATTTCATGGAGCGCATTTAATAAAAGAAGTAAAACTCAACAAATAAACAACCTAACACTACAGCTCAAAGCCTTAGAAAAAGAAGAACAGAACAGCACCAAAAGTAGTAGAAGACAGGAAATTGTTAAACTCAGAGCTGAAATCAATGAAATTGAAACAAAAGAAACAATACAAAAAATTGACAAAATAAATAGTTGGTTCTTCGAAAAAATAAACAAAATTGATAAACCTTTAGCCACACTAACAAAGAGAAGACGAGAGAAAACCCAAATCACTAAAATTCGGAATGAACAAGGAAATCTCACTACAGACAGGATGGAAATACAAAACATAATTAGAAGCTATTTTGAAAATCTATACTCCAACAAAATAGAAAATTTCGAAGACATCAACAGGTTTCTAGAGACATATGAATTGCCTAAACTGAATGAGGAGGACATAAACAATTTAAATAGACCAATTTCAAGTACTGAAATAGAAGAAGTCATCAAAAGCCTACCAACAAAGAAAAGTCCGGGACCAGATGGGTTCTCAGCCGAGTTCTACAAAACCTTTAAGGAAGAGCTCATTCCAATACTTCTCAAAGTATTCCATAAAATAGAAGAGGAGGGAACCCTCCCAAACTCATTCTATGAAGCCAATATCACACTGATACCTAAACCAGACAGAGACTCATCAAGGAAAGAAAATTTCAGACCAATATCCTTAATGAACATCGACGCAAAAATTCTCAACAAAATTTTAGCAAATCGCATACAAAAACATATTAAAAAGATAGTGCACCATGATCAAGTGGGTTTCATCCCAGGGATGCAAGGTTGGTTCAACATCAGGAAATCAATAAACGTAATTCACCATATTAATAGACTTAAAGTCAAGAATCACATGATTATTTCAATAGACGCAGAAAAAGCATTTGATAAAATACAGCACCCCTTCATGCTCAAAACACTAGAACAAATAGGGATAGTGGGAACATTCCTTAATATTGTAAAGGCCATTTATGCTAAGCCCATGGCTAATATCATTCTAAATGGTGAAAAGCTGAAAGCATTCCCCCTAAAAACTGGAACAAGGCAGGGATGCCCTCTTTCACCACTTCTATTCAACATCGTTCTTGAGACTCTGGCCAGAGCAATTAGACAAACCAAAGAAATTAAAGGGATACGAATTGGAAAAGAAGAACTCAAACTATCCCTGTTCGCTGATGACATGATTATATATTTAGAGGAACCTGGAAATTCCACCAGAAAACTCTTAGAACTCATAAGTGATTTCAGTAAAGTAGCAGGTTACAAGATCAATGCCCATAAATCCAACGCATTTTTATACATAAGTGATGAATCTTCAGAAAGAGAAATTAGGAAAACTACCCCATTCACAATAGCCTCGAAAAAAATAAAATACTTGGGAATCAATCTCACAAAAGAGGTGAAAGACCTCTACAATGAGAACTATACAACACTAAAGAAAGAAATTAAAGAACACCTTAGAAGATGGAAAGATCTTCCATGTTCTTGGATAGGAAGAATTAATATTGTCAAAATGGCCATACTACCTAAAGTGCTATACAAATTCAATGCAATTCCAATTAAAATCCCAATGACGTACCTTACAGAAATAGAGCAGGCAATTATGAAATTCATCTGGAAGAATAAGAAACCCAGAATAGCTAAAGCAATCCTTAGCAGGAAGAGTGAAACAGGGGGTATTGCAATACCAGATCTTCAACTCTACTACAAAGCAATAGTAACAAAAACGGCATGGTATTGGTACCAAAATAGAAAGGTAGATCAATGGTACAGAATAGAGGACACGGACACAAACCCAAATAAATACAATTTTCTCATACTAGACAAAGGGGCCAAAAATATGCAATGGAGAAAAGATAGCCTCTTCAACAAATGGTGCTGGGAGAATTGGAAATCCATATGCAACAGAATGAAACTAAACCCATATCTCTCACCATGCACGAAACTAAACTCAAAATGGATTAAGGACCTCGGAATCAGACCAGAGACCCTGCAGATTATAGAAGAAAAAGTAGGTCCAAATCTTCATCTTGTTGGTCTAGGACCAGACTTCCTTAACAGGACTCCCATAGCACAAGAAATAAAAGCTAGAATCAACCACTGGGATAGATTCAAACTAAAAAGCTTTCTCTCAGCAAAGGAAACTATCAGCAATGCGAAGAAAGAGCCTACAGAGTGGGAGAATATCTTTGCCAATCATACTTCAGATAGAGCACTAATCTCCAGAATCTATAAAGAACTCAAAAAACTCTACTCCAAGAATTCAAACAGTCCAGTCAACAAATGGGCTAAGGAAATGAATAGACACTTCACAGAAGAAGATCTACAAGCAATCAACAAACATATGGAAAAATGTTCAACATCTCTAGTAATAAGAGAAATGCAAATCAAAACCACCCTAAGGTTCCATCTCACCCCAATTAGAATGGCGATTATCAAGAATACGAGCAACAACAGGTGTTGGCGAGGATGTGGGGAGAAAGGTACACTCATACACTGCTGGTGGGGCTGCAAATTAGTGCAGCCGCTATGGAAAGCAGTGTGGAGATTCCTTAGAAAACTTGGATTGGAACCACCATTTGACCCAGCTATCCCACTCCTTGGCCTATACCCAAAGGACTTAAAATCTGCATACTACAGAAATACAGCCACATCAATGTTCATAGCTGCTCAATTCACAATAGCCAGACTGTGGAACCAACCTAGATGCCCTTCAATTGATGAGTGGATAAAGAAACTGTGGTATATATATACTATGGAATATTACTCAGCCATAAAGAATGATAAAATTATGACATTTGCAGGCAAATGGATGAAATTGGAGAATATCATGCTAAGTGAGATAAGCCAATCTCAAAAAGCCAAAGGACGAATGATATCGCTAATAAGTGGAGGTTGACACATAATGGGGGGGAGGGAAGGGTTAGAGTTAGGGTTAGGGAGGGGGGCAAGTATAGAGGAAGGAACTACTGTATAGAGGGTAAAGAGGGGTGGGAGGGGTGGGGGGAAGGGAAAAAAATAACAGAATGAATCAAACAACATTGCTCTATGTAAATTTATGATTACACAAATGGTATGCCTTTACGCCATGTACAAACAGAGAAACAACATGTATCCCATTTGTTTACAATAAAAAAAAAAAATAAAATAAAATAAAAAAAAAAAAAAAAAAAAAAAAAAAAAAAAAAGAAATTAATAACAAAGGAAGAAAAGAACAAGAAAGGAAAGAAGGAAGACTCTGAGATTACCAAACCAAATAATTCTATTTTATAAATGCTGAATTCTAGGAATAGTGAATTTATCCCACAGTATTATGAAAATTGCAGGTTAACAGTATCTGCCTTAGGGCCCTTACAGCTCTTAGGCAGTGGACACTGCCAACAGATTTGAGCTACAGGAATTACAGAATTGTTCTTTGAGCAAAGACAGAATGTTAAATTCTTTATAACAAACTGACTTAAAAGAATCTATGCCAAAGTTTAAAAAAAAAAAAAAAAAACAGAAAGATCTTAGTTCTCTTCATTTTTCATACAATCATTTGGGTACTTCCAATGTATCCCCAGTATAGCACCTAACACTTTCTACTCTCCCCCACAAGAGAGTTAAATATAACATCGTAACTGCAATAAAATTATTTGTGATGAGGATGTGACAAAGGGAAGGAAAGAACAACAAACATGTGGAGGTCCTGAAGCAGGCTGAGTACACCTGAGGAAGAGTTAAAGCCTTCACAATTAATGAGGAGGATCAATATAACACAGTTAGGTCATCATTAGAGATACACTTACAGTTTACATTTTAAAAGGTAATCAAAGGCTGAGGACACAGCTCAGTGGTATAGTGCTTGGCCTAGCATGCTCAAGGTGCTGGGTTCAATCCCCAATACTGGAGGGGATAGGAGAAAACATAATCATGTCCAAACATGAAAAGGAAAAAATTTTAAAATGGCAGATATACCCAACTATTATATTTCCAACCTATCAAAGTAAGCAAAATGAAGAGCAAAGGGTTAGTGCTAGTATGGTACCAGAATCCTGTTTCAGAGGCATAAAAGGTATATGAATCATGCCTCCTTTAGCCTCAGTTCTGAAAATAGCCTCATGGGGGTGTGAGGGAGGCCTAGAACCCTACTATGATTTCAATACATCCCCCAAGTTTACAAATTGAAAACTTGACACCAATGCAACAGTGTTGGGAGGTGAGGTCTTATAAGAGGTGATTCAATCATGAGGGCTCATGAGGACTCTGCCCTCAAGAAGAGATTAATGTTGTTATCTCACTAGAAGGTAAGTTATCCCAAGAACAAGCCTGTTATGAAAGCAGCCCCTCTTGCAATCTTGCTCTCATGTGCCCTTGCCCTTTCATCCTCCCACTATGGGAAGATGCAGCACAAAGATCCTCACCAGTGGCAGGCCCCTCAATCTTGGACTTCCCAGCTTTCAGAACTATAAGAAATATATTTTTATTATAAATTATGCAGTCTCAGGCATTGTTACAGCAACAAAACAACAAAGACAGACCTCAAAAGAAATCTATTCAGAAACAAGAAAGGGATAGAAACAAAATTCTGAAGATTCAAAGGAAAAGTAAAACTCACATCCATCTTTCTAAGAGCTGTTTTTAGTTGTAAGGAACAGATATTATCCAGTTCATTACAGAAGGAACTGAGATATGACTACACTGCAGTCAGGAGAAAGCTTCATCTTATCCACAGTTCTGCTGTTATTCATATGTCTACTTAAACTCACATTAATTTCATTTAAGAAATTTCATTTAGAGACATTACTATGTCCTCAGATAATCATTGTTAAATGTGGGGAATATATTTGAACTATTATTTTTTCCTATTCACATACTAAGATCATATAACCCCCAAAACTGCTGGGATATAGCTCAGTTGGTAGAGTGCTTGCCTCACATGCACAAGACCCTGGCTGCATTCAATCCCCAGTACCAGGAAAAAAAATAAAATAAAATAAAAAATTAAAAAAAAAAATATATATATATACATATAACCCCAAAACTGGAATGTGATACATACTATTTTATAGTTTGCCTTTTTCTCTTTTAATTAAAAAATCCTTTATCTGAGTCCTTCGGAACAATATGTTATAACATTTCAGAGTTTAGAAAGATATTTAGGATATATGGTATATATAATAGATATTATAGTTTATATAATGCAGTTCAAATCACCTTCAGTCCAAGGAAGCAGAAAAACTCAACTAACTAGCCCTCTACTTGTGTTATTACCAACTTTCAGTACTACACACAATACTTCAAAGAGCATCTTTGTCCATATATATCTGTCTGGTTATATGGGCTTCTAAAAGCTAAAGTCCTAGAAATGTAACTGCTGAATCAAAGAATAGGAGTGTCACAAAATTAACAGGTTATAGGAAAATGTTCTTCACCCAGGTTGTGCTAATTTAGACCACCAGCAGTATATAGTACCACTTCCCTATACATACCTCTCCACTACTGAGTTGTTACTATTACAAAGATTGTAATTCATCAATCTTAGCTGAATATGACAGATTAAAAAAGATTACACTGGTTTTATTTTTTTTACCCAGGTAAAGTAAAGTATCATTTCAAGTATTCAGAGGTCATGTGAACTATCTTCTTTTTTTTTTTTTTTTTGCAGGGCTGGGGATCAAACCCAGGGCCCTGTGCTTGCGAGGCAAGCACTTTACCAACTGAGCTATCTCCCCAGCCCCTGAACTATCTTCTTTAGCAAATTACAGATTATTCTTTCTAGTTGCTGATTTGTTTTTGTTTTGCAGTGCTGGGGATCAAATCCAGAGCCTCAAGCACTCTACCTCTGAGTTACAGCTCCAGTCCTTTAGTTGTTAATTTATATGAGTCTGTATATATTAGTAAAAATCTCTCCACTTTCTCCCATATGTTACAAATACTTTTCCTAGTTTGCCTTCTGACTCTAAAGCACTTTTTTTTTCTTTTCCATATCTAAGTTTTTTTAAATACAGTTAAATGTACCAGTCCTTCGCTCTATGGCTTCTGAGTTCCTCATGCTTACAATGCTTTTTCTACCCCCAAGTGGGTGAAATTATTATTTATAAAAAATTACACAATAAAGAAAAGAATTAACATAGCAGGCTTGAGTTGCTACCTACAGAAAGGCCTGCTTGCCAAGACTGGCCCTTGACTGGCAACTGGAAAGTTGGATTTCAGGAGGGTTCTTACCATTCTCAGAACTGGTAAAAGTGGCTCACTGTGCCAAAACCGTTTGTACAAACAATATGCTTTATGCTGAACAACAGCTTTTCTTCTAGAAGGAATTATGGTACAGTTTAGGCTGAAGGCTCCAACATGACCCACTCCAAACACAAAGCTTAGGTGTATTATATGTATGTAGTATATATAATGTAGTTCAAATAAAACTTCTTTAATGAGTATCACTGGTAGACAAATGGAGTCTTCCACCCTTCAATCTAAAAATCTTTGCCTACACTGAGCAAATGACTACCGTGATCCTACTTTCCACAGGGCACTTAAACTACGCACAATACACCTTGCACAGGGAGTTCTGTTTGTCTCATTCAGGCAACACTTATAACAAAATAGAAAAACATACAAATTCAAAGGTCAAAAACCAATATCAGAGAAAGCTCAATACAATGAATAAGGAGTCAACATGATAAATGACAAAGTGCAATTCAAGCTTCCTCTTCTCCCTGCTCATCTAAATTTTCTGTTCCTTCAAGGCCCAGCACTCTCCTTTCACTGTGAAGTGCTAACTCCCCTATCTAGGTCACTTTCATTCACTGAAGTACATACTGAAACCTCACTGTATGTAGAGCTTGGTGGTCAAGGGTATAAAGAGTGAAGAAGAAAGAAGAAATGTTGTTGTCCAGGTTACCTTGCATGTACAAAGAAAGTGACAGAAAGCCTGGGACAGATTGTTCCAGAACATTAACAGCATTTAAGAACAAAGGAGAGTATGAACAAGGGAATGATGAATACCACTCATTGGTATTTATACAAAAGAACTACATACAGCATATATATATATTTTTTTTTTTTTTTTTTTTTTTTTTTTTTTTTTTGTGGTGCTGGGGATCGAACCCAGGGGCTTGTGCTTGCAAGGCAAGCACTCTACCGACTGAGCTATCTCCCCAGCCCCATATAGTATATTTTAAAGGTATTTATCCAAAAGAATTAGTCAGCATATTTTAAAGATAACATGCATACCCACACTTAATTGCAACACAACTCACAACAGCCTCACAACAGCAAAATTATAGAATCAGCCTAGGTATCTGACAACAATGAAGTGATACCAAAACGTGGCATATATACACAATGGAGAATTACTCAGCTATAAAGAACAACAAAATTATGGCATTTGCAAGAAAATGGATGGAACTTCAAACCCTCAGGTTAAGTGAAATAAGTCAGATGCGGAAAGATAAGTACAATTATTTTCTCTCATATGTGGAAGCTAGAAAAGAAAATATGATAAATTTTTTTAAATTAAAAAATTTTTAAAAAGAGAACATCTTAAATGTAGAAGAGATACCACTGTTAGAGAGGAAGGAATCAAGGGAAGAGTAAGGGGCGGTACTAGGGAGTGAAATTAATCATATTGTGTGTTATGGTTTGGATAAGAGGTATCCCCCAAAAGCTGTTGAGGCAGGAATACTGAAAGGTAAAATGATTCGATTTATGAACACTGTAACCTAATCAGTCCATCCTAGTTTGAATGGGCTAGGTGTAACCACAGAGAGGTGGTGTGTGACTAAAGGAGGTAGGTCCCTGGGGGTGTGCCCTGGAAAGATGCATCTTCCCTATGGCCCCTGTCATGCCTCTTTCTCTCTGCTTCCGGAACTCTGCCATAAGCTGAGCAGCTTTCCTCAGCTGGGCCCTTCCCCACTGATGTACTGCCTCACCTTGAACCCAGAGCAAGGGACTAAGCCATCTATGGACTGAGACCTCTGAAACCATGGCAGTGCCAGGGAAGAGGTAGGAGCAAAAGTAAACTGTACAATGTGGAGGAATGGGTGGAAAACAGGATGTGGGGGACACAGTGGCAAAACTTAACCTACGAAAAAATGAGGGAAGTGTAATATAATATAAAGCTGCTCCTCCACCCTTTATGCTGCAGTCATTTCCCCACCTCCCAACTACTTGTCAGTCTGTGAACATCCTAACTAGCTATTGGTTCATCAGTCAGCTTGCAAGTATCCTTCTCCATTATTGGTCCCGTTAACCTGCAGAATTTGACTGCTTAAAGATAGCTCGCCGCCATTTTCTCCTCTTCTTCTCCTCACATTCATGCCTTCTCTGTCCTCTCCTCACTTTCTCTCTCTCTCTTCTCGCTTTCATGTTGCCTCCTCCGCTTCACTCTCCTGCATGCACACCCTTTCTCTTTTCCTCTCATTTTCTCTCTTACCCTGCAGGGAGACACTCTCTGTGTGCTTAATAAACTCCCTTATGTGAATTCCGTGTACAGAGTGGTTTCTGGGTTCTTACAGGAAGGAACAGTTATTTTTTATTGTATCAAAGATCTGAGCAAGTTTAAATAGCAACAGGGTACGGGAAAGTCACTATAAAGAAGAAAATAGAAGGGAGACAATCCCTAGACTGGGACCGAAAATAAGGAAAGGGTCAGTATCAAGCACAACGTCTGAAGAATTACCTTAAATAGGAGAAAGACTATCCCTGCCATCATAATGGGAGGGAATAAGGAGAACTGTTATTATTTAATAAACTCAAGTGTTTAATGAACTTGTATTATTTAATAAACATAAATTTTATGGAAGTACCTGGAAGAATTTCCTTCTGTTGGCTTCTACTGCTGCTGTAAAATAGAAGGCAATATCTTCTGTTGAGATTTGGAGGGCAGAGGGCAAGTCAGAGGGTGACAAGAGTAGAAGGTTTGCAATAGGGTGAAGAAGAAAAGAAAAAACTAGGCATGGTGGCACACACTTGTATTCCTGATAGCTCAGGAGGCTTAGGTAGGACAATCAGGAGTTCAAAGCCAGTCTCAGCAACCCAGCAAAGCCCTAAGTAATTCAGTAAGACCCTGTTTCTAAATAAAATAAAAAGGGCTGGAGATGTGGCTCAGTGGTTAAGCACCCCTTGGTTCAATCCCCAGTACGAAAATAAAGAGAGAGAGAGAGAGAGAGAGAGAGAGAGAGAGAAAACCTGCTTGCAAAATAAACTACCACGTGGAGATAGTGTGAAGGACACAATTGAGGTTAACGAATATTAATTTATTGCAGCACTAGTTAACACAAATAAATCAGGAAACGGCTACGCTTTCTTCCCCCTACCCACACAGCATTTAACACAAGTGTCTACTGAATGAGAAAAATCAAACAAATAAAGGCAAAGTTTTCCAAATAGTTACAAATGTGACTTAAGAAAGTAACCTTTATTTCATATCAACCACTTAAAAAAAACTTGTCAAAAAAATCTAGATTTTATGCATATACATACATAATAAAAAACACATTAAATTTTTTAAGTCTCCTTTCCATATATTATGAGAACAGTTTTAAATGGATAGTTATTTATAAATTGCATAATTATTACTAATAGAACCTTATAAAAGCCCATCTAATGACTCTGTTGGAGGGTCCATGAAATATAATGGAGCCAATGAACTTTCAGGTCAGTTTATTAAAACTAGTAAGTAATTGCATCTAAACCCAATTATTTTCCTCATCTACAAAGAATAACCTAAGACTGCTTCACAAGGAGATTGTAAGGATGAAATGTACGTGTGAAACATATGTTAATGCTACGTATAATTATCATACTGTATGTGTAATTTTATATTATCATGTAATAAATAATCTGGCTGACTCTGTCCCTGACCCTCAAAGGTAACACTAAACTAAAACTATGCAATTTCCCCAGAGACTGAAATGCCTCTGTTATTTGACGATGGGACCCTCTACCCATACCCAATGACTAATGCTAAGGAGATAACTTATGGGGCGGGGAGGTGTCTAGCTAATTTATGCTAAGAAATAACTTGGAATGGGGTTTGATCTCCCTGATTATCCCAGAAAAACCAGTCATATGATTGGAGGGTTCCAGCTTTATTTAAGTCAGGTGATGGATGATGGGGAGTGGGGGACTGAAAACTGCATGGCCAATGACTCAATCAATAATGTCTGGTCAATTAAAACCTCTGGACATCAAAGCTCAATAACCTCCCCTGAGCAGCAATACTCTTGTTCAGAAACAGGATAAAGATGTTCATTATTGTCATACATCAATGTGCTGGGAAAGTAACATGGAACAGAAGCTTCTATCTGGAATCCTTCCAGACCTTGCCCTGCCTGTCTCTCCTTTAGGCTGGCTCTAACTCATATTCTTTTGCTAGAAAGGTATACTCATAGGTATAAGGCTTTCCTGAATTGAGTCATTCTAGCAAATTAAGAACCTGAGGGAATCCATGATAACCCCTAAGTCTATAGCAAGCTGGTCAGAAGTGAAAGAGGCTCTGGGACCACCTGAAATTACAGGATATTTTTGAAGTATCTTGTGGAGGACTGTGCCCTTAACCTGCTAGGTATGACTACTTCTGAGTAATTGTATATCAAACAAAATATTTTATATAATATATATGTGGTTATTTTATATATTATATGTTATTATACACTATTCCTTGAATTTTACTTCTTTTTTAAAAGTAAAGCTAACTACCACTACAAAAATTTAAAAAATTAGGAGTCTACCAAATATTTCAGAGCACATTCTATCAGCTGGAAACAGAACATTATTTATTAGTAAAATCTCACCAACAGTAGGACTATGCTAGTACTATGCTAGGTATGTTAATATCCCCCTTTGCTGCTCACAAAGGAAAAGTGAGCCAGGTCAGACAGCTAAATTCTCATGCAACAAAAGAGCTCATCAGATACAAACATTACTTTGTACAAAGTCAAAATCACATGACTTATTACTTCCAAAGATAACAATGATACAACTTGCAACTATAAACCCTGCCTTAAAAATCAGATGAATTATTTTAAATTTTACCACAAATATTAAATGCATTATCTAAAAACTTCCCCAGAAAGAAAAACATCCAGACCTTATGAATTCACTGGAGAATACTCCTTTATAACCTCTTCTAGAAAACAGAAAGGGTGTGGGGGTATCACCTCCCTCTGTTGTTTAAAGAGGTCAGAATAATCCTGACACCAAACAAGAGTAGTCCAAGGAAGTAATAAGAAGTAAATAAAATATATATCGCATGAGCACAGAGGCAAATAAAATAGTATTAAAGTCATAATAAATAATGTAGCTAATCAAATCCAGTGATAAATAAAAAAAGATAATACCTCATGCCAAAAATGGGAATTACCCCAAGAATGCAAAGTTGCATGTGTAAAACCACTGCAATTAACAATATTAACAAAATGAAGATAAACTGCCATGTGATTACCTCAACAATATAAAGTAAGGGTATTCATGTTGAATATATGGGAACAGACTATTCATGTTGAGTAGGCTAGGATGAAAAGAGAACTTCCTTAATCTGATAAAGAATTTTTACAAAAACTTATAGCAAACATACTTAGTGGCAAAATACCAAACACATTTTCCCTGA
Organism: Sciurus vulgaris; assembly: GCF_902686455.1. Classification (NCBI taxonomy): domain Eukaryota; kingdom Metazoa; phylum Chordata; class Mammalia; order Rodentia; family Sciuridae; genus Sciurus; species Sciurus vulgaris. The sequence goes on from NC_136476.1 coordinate 68,411,805, forward strand.
GTTTAAAAACTAGAATGAAACCATGGCAGTGCCAGTGAAGAGGTGGGGCAAAACTACACTGTACAATGTGGAAGAAAGGGTGGAAAATCAAAAAGAATGTGGGAGATGAAACCATTAACAATTCTATTAACTATTAACAATTCTATTCAGATTCATACTGCAAATTTTATTCAGAATATTGACAAGAAAAATAAAATGCATTAAGATAAAAAAAGAAGAAATGTTTTCATTACTTGTAGATGATCTAATTAATACATTAAAAATACATATAAATTACTAGGCTAAAAATACACCAATCAATTGCTTTTTCTCAGCAACAAACCATTAGAAATATAATTTGAAAACACCTATTTCAATGACATCAAAACACATCAACTACCTAGAAATTAATCTAGGGAAAGATGTTTGAGATCTCTACACAGAAAACTAGAATACACAGTTGTGAGAAATTTTTAAAAACTTAAAAGTATACACCATATTCATGGATCAGAAGCTCAATGCTAGTTAGGGACTTTAAAGATTTTCTACAAAAAATATGAAATCTGAAATGCTACATAATCTAAAACTTTCTGAGCACTGACCTGATGCTACAAGTAGAAAACTCCACACCTGACCTAACATGATAGATCACAGCAAAACAGGTGCACAAAACATATTGTGTAAAACTACCCTCAGGCTATGTGTATGTTATGGTTTGAATATGAGGTGTCCCCCAAAACTCCTGTGTTAATGCAGGAATGTTCAGAGATAAAATGATCAGATTGTGAGAGCTGTAACCTAGTCATCCATTCTAGTTTGAATGGACTGACTGGGTGGTAACTGTAGGCTTGTGGGGCATGGCTGGAGGAGGCAGGTATCTAGGGACTGGGTTCATCTACCCTAGGGTGCCGCCTCCCTCCCCCACCCTCTCCTTACTGATTGTCATAAAGTGAGCAGCTTTCTTCACCTGGACCCTTTGGCCACGATGCTCTACCTCACCTTGGGCCCACAGCAATGGACTCAATCACCCATGGACTGAGACCTCTAAAACTGTGAGTCCTAAATAAACTTTTCCTCCTCTAAATTGTTCTGATAGTATTTTGGTTACAGTGACAAAAAGCTAACATAAAATCTGGTACTAAGAGTGAGGTCACTACTGTGACTAGCCTGATCCTCTAGTTCACAAGCCTTTAGAGCTGGTTTGTGCAAGGAATTTGAAAAAGACTGGAGAATGCAAGCTAGAAAAGCCTTAGAAGTTTGTAAACAGAGCAATTCTGGTGGGAGATCAGAAGACAGACTGCCACAGGAGCAGACTGTGCTCAGGAGGTTTCAAAGTAAAATGAGGACTCTATTGGGAATTGGACTACTTGTGTTATATTCTGGAAAAGAACCTGTCTACATTTTGCCCATGTCCTGAATTTGTGTAAGGCTACATTTAAAAGTGAAGGACTAATTAATCTGGCAAAGGAAATTTCAAGGTAGCACAGCAATCAGTCAGTGGTAGGATACATTGCTGTCAGCTTTTTGCCAGGTGTACTCTATCAGGAACAAAAGCAGAGGTGAAGGATTTTAAAAACCTGCAGTGTGAACAGAAAAAGTGCATGTAAACCTGTGGCCAAAGAAGATATGATTGTTAAAGAGATTATAGTCACTGAAAAGATGATAAGTACTTTGCACAGAGACAACAGGAAAGATAGCTTGAAGACATCTCAGGAATTTGCAAGACCATACCCACTGCAAGCTCAAGGATATAAAAGGGAAATTTCTTTGAGGAGAGATCATGGGGGTGTTCTGCTTGCACAAGGGAGCCTAAGAAATTGTTTCACCAGGTTCAGTCGCCCACACACTCAGAGATCTCTGCAGCCATGATTCCAGGGAGCCCAACCACTGCACAAGATGACAGAAAACCTTGGCATCATCCACATGGCACTGGCTCTGCAGAAATGCACGATTCAAGTTAAGGGCTCATGGTGGTTTCAAAGAAAGGTCTGGAAAGTCAGATGAAGTATAGCAGGGTTAAAAATCCCTGTAGGCTGCCCCTGAATGGGATGATGTATGCAGCTGTGAAGGTACAGCCAAAGTTGAAATGGAGACCCCATGAATTTAAAAAGATGTCAGTAACATGGACTGTCTGCCAAGAAAAATTGATTGCTATGGAGAGAGACAGGCTAAAAGACATTCATTTGAACTGTAACCAGCAAGGTTACAAGGTAAGATTATTCAAGCCCCTTTGGAGAACACATCACAACCCTGTGTTCCACAAGCTGTACCAAGGAGTTAAAAGTGAAGTTGCTGAACCTGTTTGCCAGGCTAGGTTATGGTCTTGTTTTGGTCCCATCCTTTCTTTCCTCTCCTTCAGCTTCCTGGCAGCTTTCCTCCTATGCACCCACCCTTTGGCAGTCATGTTCTGCCTTACCGTGGCCGAGAGCAACAGATTCATGCATCTGTGCATGGAAACCTCTGAAATCGTGAACCTCAAATAAATTTTTCCTCCTTCAAGTTGTTCTGGTCAGGAGTTTGGTCACAGTAATGAAAAGCTTACGTACACAGTGTATAAGGTACATATAAGACATAAATGAATTTTGTGTTAAGACTTGGATTCTATCCCCAATTTACCTCATTATACATATGTAAATATTATAAAATACAAAACCCAAAACAATTCTGGTACCAACAATTTAGGATAAAGGTTACTCAACTTGTGCTGGTAAGATGTCAGTTCCCCCCAAACTGATCTACAGTCAATACAGTAACAATCCAGCAGACACTCTGAGGAACACTGCAATTCTGGCTCTACAATTTATGCAAATGGCCAAAATTTGCCAAGATGATCTTAAAGAAAAAAAAAAGAAAAAAGGTAGATGAATATGTGCCTAGATTTGCCAAGATGATCCTAAAAAGGAAAAACAGCTTAGATGGCCAGATTTCAAGACTTACTAAAAGTTACAATAATTATAAGTATGGCACAGTGCAATAGTAAACAGACAAGTTAAACAAAATAAAAAACTCTTAAAAGACAATCAAAGGTTGTCTGTTTTACAACAGAACTGCCACTGAAATGTAATAACTAAGTGATGGGTCTTTTTGATAAATGGTTTTAGATCAGCTACTATAAAATGGGGAAATAAAACTTAATCCCTATCTCTCATCATACATAAAAGAAAATCAAATCCTGACAGATCATAAATCTAAATGTGAGTGGCTAGGGGTGTAGGTCACTGGTAGAGCATGTACTTAGCATGCACAGGCATTGGGTCCAATCCCCAGCACCAAAAAATAAATAAATACCTAATGTAAAGAATAAAACAATAAATTTCTAGCGGGGGGCCGGGGTGGAGGGAAAAAAAAAGAGAATAATCTTATCCTTGAGATAGGAACAGATCTAAAACCAGAAAGCTAGCTGGTAAAGGAATCTGGGAAATATAAATTGCCAAATCCCAATCTCACACAGTACAGTTTATGAATGTGTATTTGGAAATAGCAGCCCTGAAGGAAACTACCATACTCTGATGAAGCATATCTGTGTAAAACCTACATCAAATATACTGCATGCAAAACTGGAACAAGACAAAAATGTATTTATCAGCACTTCTAAGTAAACTGAACTAGAGGGTTCAAGAAAATAAAACATTAAAAAATCAGGATATATTAAAAACAATTTCATAGGTTATAGGAGATGGGGAAAAAAGAATAAGGAAGTTAACCATGTTCTATATAAGATACACATAAGTTAATCATGTTCCATATAAAATACATAAATCAACTAAGATACATTAGAACAAAGGATCAGAAAGTAGTTTTTAAAATGAGTGAGTTAACTATGTTCATATATGAATACAAGACCAGTGTAACTCCACATCATGTACAACTACAAAAATGGGAAGTTATACCCCATGTATGATATATCAAAATACATTCTATTGTCATGTATAACCAAAAAGAACAAATAAAAAATATTTTTTAAAAATGAGTGATTTAAGCCAGGCATTGTGGTGCATGCCTGTAATCATAGTGACTGAGTAGTTGAGGTAGAAGTACTATAAGTTGGAGACCAGCCTCAGCAATTTAGCAAGACACTGTATCAAAATAAAAATAAAAAGGGCTGAGGATGTAGCTCAGTGGTAAAGCACCCCTGGGTTCAATCCCTAGCACCGAAAAAATAAGTAAGTTAAAATTTTAAAAATAAAATAAAAATGAGTAATTTAGCCAGATGTAATCCCAAACTGTAATCCCAGCTACTTGGAAGGCTGAGGCAGGAGAACAGCAAGTTCAAGACCAGACTGAGCAACTTAGCAAGACCCTATTTCAATTTTTTTTTTTTTAATTTTAAAGGGATAGGGAATGTAGCTCAGTGATTGCGTGCTTGCCTAGCATGTGCAAGGCCCTGGGTCCCATCACCAGTAGTGCAAATTAAAAGAAGAGGAAGAAAGAAATGTGTTAATTTACAACAGCAATAAAAACTGTAAGGTATTTAGAAATAAATTAGTAAAATGTATCAAAGTCCTTTACAGAAAAAATTATAATCTAAACTCATAAGACCAAAATAAATGGAGAATAATATCCATGAATTTCTATATCCAACAGGATAGGTTGAATCATTTTGTGATAATAAAGCCAAAATCCACATGGCTTAAAGAAACAATATTAGTTGCTGACACCGTTCATCAACCATAGGTAGGACAAGGGTTCTGCTCGGTAGCTGGCTGACAGAACCAATCCCATGTCCAATACTGCTGGCTGGTGCCATATTCCCAATCTCTCCGCCCAGATTACTGGTTAAACTAATCACATGCTCCCCTCCATCCCCAACCAAAAGGCCTCCAGGCACTATGTTTTATTTTGTGCCAGAAAAGAGAACACCAAAAATATTAATGCCAACAAATAAAATCAATATTGCAAAGTCAACAAGCTCCCCCACAATCAAACACACTCTATAGACAATAGAGTTCACAAAACCTAAAGAAGTGATCATAAAATTCATGTGGAATATGAATTGAACATGGGGCTATCAAAAAGCCAAGAATAACTGATAATTTTTAACAAAAGTGAATGGCCCAATTAGATTTCAAGACGTTTTATAAAACTATACTAATTAAGACTGTACAGCGAGGTTCAGTGGTGGCAAACCTGTGAACTTGGTGACTTCCTCGCTACTCAGGAGGCTAAAGCAGGAAGATCACAAGATTGAGGCCAGTCCAGGCAACAGTATGACCGTACCTTAAAATAAAAATAAAAAGGGCTAGGAATGTAGCACACTTGCCTAGCTTGAGCAAGGCCCTTAAATTTGTACTGGGGCTAGGCCCAGAGGCACACACCTGTAATCCCAGCAGCTCGGAAGGCTGAGGCAGAAGGATCTCAAGTTCAAAGCCAGCCTCAACAAAAGCGAACTACTAAGCAACTCAGTAAGATCCTGTCTCTAAATAAAAATACGAAATAGGGCTGGGAATGTGGCTCATTGGTCAAGTGGCCCTGAGTTTAAACCCTGGTAACAACGACAAAAACAAATTTGTACTAGGAGTACAAATATAAGAACTGTGGTGATGAAAGTACAAAAATGGACAAATCCATATGCTAAAATAGAGAACATGGAAAAAGAACTAGAAATGTATGAAACTTGAGTTGGCAAAAAATGACAAGAAAGAAGCTGAGGATATGGCTCAGTGGTAGAGTATCTGCCTAGCATGTGTGAGGCCCTGGGTTCAATCCACAGCACCACAACCTAAATAAATAGATATATAAACAATTTTTTTTTTTTAAATGACATGAAGAATCAGCAGAGCAAAGGGGTGAGGAGGTTTAGCTCAGTGGTAGAGCACATGCTTATTAGCATGCGGGAGAACCTAGGTTCAAACCCCAGCAGCATCCAAAAAATTAGAGACAAAAGAGACTATTCAATGATGTGGGAAAAAAATACCAAATACCAAAAAAATCACTTGCAGGTAAGTTAAGGACATGGGTATAAAAGCAAGACTTTAAGGCTTTTCCAAGAAAAGTGAAAAGGGGAAATTAAAACTCAACACACAAACTCAAGCATAAAGCATAAAACAGGAATACATTAAGATTAAAAACATAAAAAGACTATAAAGGCATAAACAGCTACAATGTCTTTTAACTAGAAAACTGAATATAGAGAGCTACAACTCAAGGAAAATCAATGCAATTTTCTAAGTGGACAAAGAATACAAACAGGCAATTCAGAGAAGAGACCCAAATACCAAATAATACATAAATAAAAGCATGCTCAATCACACTTGTCAGATACATGCAATTTTTTTTTTTTTTTTTTTTGTACCCGGGATCAAACTCAGTGGCACTTAACCACTGAGCCACATCCCCAGCCCATTTTATTTTGTATGTGGAGATAGGGTCTCAGTAAATTACTTAGGGCCTCGTTAAGTTGTTGAAGCTCGCTTCAAAATGCCATCCTCCTGCCTCAGCCTCTCCAGTCACTGGGATTACAGGTGTGCACCACAGTACCCAGCCTATGCAAAATTAATACAACAGTGACTGACAACAGAAAATAAAGTCTTCAAATCTAACAGTACCAAATGTTCATAAAGAGTTAAAATAAACCAAGAACTCCTCTGGTTTTCTAGGAGGATGGGGGACAACACTGACACAATCAATTCTCTACTATAAGTCATCTCCAGTAAAGTTGGAGAGGCACATACACTTCAACTTTGTAATTCTACTAATCAATAGCCCATATACAAACTAACACTAGTGAGCAAAGAGATAAGGAAAATTTCTTCCTTCAGAAAGTGTTACTAGGATAAAAAAAAATGCTAAATTTACAGTAATACTTATATTCTGATGAAAGTTCCTTAATCCCAAGAAATAATTCCCCAATTCTTCAGACCACACTTTATGTAGCACTGTCCTAGAAAATAATTTTTCCCAAGAAGAGATAAACCTAGGACACAGTATGAAACTGTTCATAGCCTCAGGGTTAGTAAAAGCAAAAATACAAAAACAATCTAAACATCATACAACTGAAGAACAAAGAATTTGTGGCAGGGTCCTACGACAGTGGAAATAAACGGGAGTTACATGTCATATGGGCCAATGGGACTATTTCTGAAAAACGTAAGATCAAACAAAACAAGTTGCAGAAAGATGTGTACAATGGTTTCCTGGCCTTTTGGCTAAGATCAAGTGAAGAAAGATGTACAATATGGATCCACTTATGGAAAGTTTCTAAATTTTACATATATATATACATGGCACATGATATAAACTTCACAGGAATGACAACCTCTAAGTGAGAAGGGAGAAAAGGAAAGGAAAATGAGATGGCAAGGAGTAACACAGGGAGTCTGAGTTGTCTTTAATGTTATTTTTTTTATTTTATTTTTTTTTTTTGGGGTGCTGGGGATCGAACCCAGGGCCTTGTGCTTACAAGGCAAGCACTCTACTGACTGAGCTATCTCCCCAGCCCCTGTTATTTTTTTTAAATGAAAGAAAGAAAAGTACTTTCATTGCAAGAAAAAAATTAAGATGTGAAGTTAATAACAAAAAATGTAAAGGCTTGACAATGATGGGTCAAGTCTTACATATGTCAATACAAAGTCATCAGAAAGGACTGAAATACAACTAAGTGGCAGACCCCTTGCCTAACATGTCAGTGTATGGGTTCAAACCCCCAGCACTGCAAAAAAAGGAAGTCTTCATACGATTGCTCCCTATATTTCTTTTTTTTTTTGGATGCTGGGGATCAAACTCAGGGCCTTGTGCTTACAAGGCAAGCACTCTACCAACTGAGCTATCTCCCCAGCCCCTATATTTCTCTTTTACTTGAAATATTTCAGTATTTTTTTTATATATATTTCAGTATTTTTAAAAGAATACATATGCACCTATCATGGTTTGGTTATGAAGTGTACACAAAAAGTTCTAAGTTCTGGAGTTAATGCAGGAACATCTACAGAAAAAATGATTGAATTGTAAGAATTGTAACTTATTTAGTCCATCTGAGTTTGAATGAATTGGGTGGTAACAATAAGCAGGTAGGGAATGGCTGGAGGAGGTGGGTCACCAGGGGCACGCCCTGAAGGGTCCATTTTCCCTGTGGCCCCTTCCCTCTCTCTCTGCTTCCTGGCTGCCATGAATGGAGCAGCACTCCTCTACTACACTCTTCCACCATGATGTTCTGCCTCACCTGGGGCGCAGAACAATTAGCTCAGCCAACCATGGACTAAACCTCTGGACTCATGATCCAAAATAAACTTTTCCTCCTCTAACTTGCTCTTGTCAGGTATTCTTCTCCTTTATATTTTCATGTACTTTTCAAATAGTCTTCAGTAAAAACATTTCTTTTTTTATTTAAAAAAAGTAGAGAGAGCAAATTTTTTTAAAAGAATTCATGTTTCAATGATAAGGAGGGGCTGGGGTTGTGGCTCAGTGGAAGGGGGCTCACCTGGTATGGATGAGGCCCTGGGTTCAACCCTCAGTACCACATAAAAATAAAATAAAGGTACTATGTCCACCTACAACTAAAGCAAAATATTTCAAAATTTTTAAAATTTTTTTTTAATTTTTTAATTACAAAACTTTTCTCCTAAAATTGTTCTGGTCAGATCATTTAGTCATAGCAGTGAAACAGCTAACTAAAACAACTGTCAAAAAGAAACAGAGAAAGGACTATCCCCGATCATCCTTGTGTAGTAGAATTTCAGGGAATTCTTTTCCATTTGTTTAATTCTAGGTCATGACTAACTTACTCCATAAGCATGTGTTACTTTGTGTAAACTAGAAAAAGAAAATGGTTATTTTTGGAGTGAGAGGTCTCAGACTTTTTAAGACCATTTAAATTTTCTATAAATAGTTATCATTTTTTCTGAATATAAAAGTAAATTTTAAAATATATGTGAGGATCTAGGGATGTTGCTTACTGGTAGATCACTTGCCTAGCACATGTGAGGCCCAGGCTCAATCCCTTGCAAAAAAATAAAAAATAAAATAAATAAGGTTAGAGTCCTAAGTGCAAGCTGAGATTGACAGGAAAGCTGAAAATACCTAGACCACTGCCCATTACATTAAGTTAATTAATAACCTAAAACTACAGAATATTTTTTAAATGATCTGTCAAGTTACCAAAGAACTATACTAGATATAACAGAATATTTCACAAAGAAATATCTTCCTAATACTATTTACCCTCTTCTGATTCATACACATGGAAATATATCAGTCAGATGACCTTTTATGCAAAAAAAAAAAAAAAAAAAAAAAAAAATTCTTTTAGGTGCTGGGAATCAAACCCAGAACCTTGTGTATGCCAGATCATATGGCCTTTTGAGTCTCAGAAAAAATATGGTGTAGTACAGATACTGTTTCCATTTATAAATGAAAAATTGGGTCTCATGACCTGACTGACTTGTCAAAGGTCACCAAACTAATGAAACACAGAACCAGGTGAACCCAAAGAAATCTAGTGTACTCCAAGTGTACACTAGAACTCAATAACTTCCTTTAAAATACTATCTACTGAAGCAGTTAATATTAGCTCCAATTTATATATGGGAAAATAGAACCTAGAAAAAAAATATTCAAGATTTCAAAGCTAGTAAGTGGCAGTCCACCTCCAAAAGCAACTCTCCTTCTAGTAGGTTAAATTACAGCATGGCCTAAGCAGAACAGATGGAGAAGATACTACATCTAAGGAGACTTAAAACCCTGACCACAGCCAAAGTGTGAGTGCTGGATCACTGAAATAATTCATCTTTTCTTCACGCATTCAGAATTGAGACCAGAAATGTCAAGCCTCCTCTGAGTAGATCTGTAAAAGTAAGCTAGAAGATCTGACATGGGCATCTTCAGCCTACTCCATGAAGCAAAAAAGCTGGCCTGAAGAAAGAATGACAGGGAGGCACAGAGAGAAGCTGGAAGAAAATCTGAATAGCTTCTAGTCCCTAGTTCCAAAGCCCTCTGGAAGGACCCTCTTGGTTCCACAAGCCTTCCTAATTCCTTATCAGTTCCCATTTTTTGTTTAAGCCAGTTTACAACTGTATTCAAATATAAAAGGAAGGTCTTTACCAAGAAAAGAAAGATATTTCCATGAGAAGTCATTAAAAAAATAATAATAATAAGCAGCACCCTCATGCCTAGGGTCAAATCAGATCAGAGAGGGAGTCCTTACTAAGAGTAGGCTCATCAAGTCCCAAGGAACCTTATCTAGTTGATATGTCTCCAAACACTCTCAAAAAACAATCCAAATCCCAATAGTTTCATAAGTATGCCATAAATTCTCCCAGCCCAATTCTTTTGACCAAGCAAGTCCATGAACAGGAAATATTCTCCCAACTGCTCCGGATCACTCCTCCATCTCCACTCATCCAAATCTGTCCCACTTGAGGTCCCACTCAAATACCATATGCTACACACACACACACAGCTATCTCCTATCCTGGACCTGCAGACTTCCACAACCTTTTCTATACTTCTAGAAATTACCTTTTGCTGTATATTATGTAACTGCCTAATCTTCCCCCTTCTCTATTTGAGGGGTGATTTGAATCTGATTCCACCTGATTGCCTACTCCTTTGTTTCCATCTTCTTCCAGTTCAAGTTGAGAAACTGTGACTTAGCATTTTTTATCCCAGCACTTAACTCAGTTTCTTGCAGAGAATAGTTGCTGATCCCTGCTGAATGTCTGAAGTATTAACTCCTCGTGCACTAGAAAGGCTATTTAGAAGTCTATACATCTGATGTCTACAGTAGAAGAAAGGAAGGGATTAATGGTAATTTATGAATTAGAATCACTTGGAAAGGGGACTGTATGTTTTTAAAACCATGACAAATGCTTAGAAGTTGTAAAAAATAAAAAAGTAGAGCAGGGTGTGGTGGTGAACACCTGTAATTCCAGCAGCTCAGGAAGGCTGAGACAGGAGGATCTCAAGTTCAAAGTCAGCCTCTGCAAAAATGAGGGGCTAAACAATTCAGTGAGACCCTGTCCCTAAATAAAATACAAAAAATAGGGCTGGGGATGTGGCTCAGAGATTGAGAGCCCCTGAGTTCAATCCCCGACACACGCACACACACACACACCCAAAAATTAAATTAAATTAAAAAGTGAGATTCCTGAAGTTCTGATTGTTTGGCAGAACGGTTCTGTTCCAAATCACCAGAAATGCAGCAGTAACTATAGAGAGGAGAGAGAGAGAGAAAAGAAAAAGAGGGCCAGGGATGTAGCTCAGTGGTAGAGCACTTACCTAGTATGAGAGCAACTCTGGGTTTGATGTGAAGGAAAGAAAAAAGGAGAGAGAAGGGAACAGGAAAGGAAAAGGAAGAAAGGGAGAAGAGAGGATAGGTAAGGAGGAAGAGGGAGAGGGGACTAATGAAAAGGTAAAAGATCAAGTGCTTCTAAGACAAGACCTCTCCCTATGACTTCACCACATCTTCAAGAGTATACTCTTGGGCTGGGGAGATAGCTCAGTCGGTAGAGTGCTTGCCTTGCATGCACAAGGCCCTGGGTTCAATCCCCAGCACCACAAAAAAAAAAAAAAGGAAAAGAAAGAAAAAACAGTATACTCTTGGAATACTTGGGTTAGCAGCATTTCCAGAAATGGGAGTCCAAAAGTTAAATATAGGAACTAAATTATATAAAAACTGGAAGTGACAGGTCAGGGATCAAGGAAGAGAATGAGCAACTCTGAACTTTGATGATACCTGTAATTAGGAGTTTGAGACTAAAACAATGAAGAATAAGAAAGCCCTGCCTGGCAATCTAGACTTTGTGGATAATTCTCAACGTTTTCTAGTAGATAACAGGTACTAGCCCTTAAAGTCCACTTCATCTTTTGCTTTCTAAATGTCATTTCAAATCACTAAATATCACTCTAATACTTGACAAAATCTAAATGAAGCTAGCAAGATGCTTCTTTAGAAATTAAAAACTAGTCAGGCACAGTGGTGCATCCCTGTAATCCCAGTGACTCAGAAGGCTGAGGCAGAAAGATCCTAAGTTTGAGGCCAGCCTCAGCAACTTAGTGAGGCCCTAAGCAACTTAACAAGACCCTATCTTGAAATTAAAAATGGCAGGGGATATAGCTCTGTGATAGACCACCCCTGGGTTCAATCCCCAATTACACACAGACATACAGAGAGAGAGAGAGAGAGAGAGAGAAAGAGAGAGAGAGAGAGAGAGAGACAGAGGGGGCTAGAAATCTGAAATCTGATCTCTACTCCTATGATTTTATGTACAGGTTGGCCTCCACCTCCATCCTATTCTTTAAGGAACTCAATTAAATGCAAATGTCCTTAAAAGGAGAATGTCAGGCTACCTAGCGCTAACCACCAATATAATACGCTGGAAGCGGGAAGAAGACTCATTCCCAGAAAAAGATAATCCATCCCAGCTCCTATGGGAGTCACCTCCCCACAGCCAGGGGCAGCCCCAAGGGTAGCAAGAAAACCTTCACAGAAAATAAGTCCTCAGCAGGAGATCTCCATTAATGCAGTCCCTGCTAGTAACCCTGAAACCCCTCTCCCCAAAACTCAGGCAATCAGACTGATCATCTTCCTGTCCCCTAGTCTGCTCCATCCCAAGGCAAAGGCAGATGTCCCTATCAGGAAATCCCTGCATCCAGATACACTAGTGTCTAGGCCCTTTAAACAGAGAATGGAAAAGAGAAGTCTTGTTTTCCCTAATAGTTATAAAGTCCTAGCCTTCGAATGACACAGGGTACTTTCCAACAAGGCTACCCCTCCCTGCTCACACCAGCCCTCCATCCTGTTTCTAGACCTCACCCATGCTACTCCCCTCATATACACACCACACACTGAGGAATGGAGGGAAGTTCTAGGAGTAGCTTGGCAAGGTTGGGCCCAGTGTTAAGACAATGGTCTGCACCCTAAATGTAATGAATAAGTGCCAGACTTCTTCTGGTGCTGGGAATTGAACCCAGGGCCTTGTGCATGCAAGGCAATACTCTATTAACTTGCTATACACCCAGTCCCCAAATGCCAGACTTCTAACACACTTTGAGGTCCACACCCCCAGAGCCAGCAAGTGGCAGAGAGATACACAGGTTAGAAATCAGATGCAATAGGGATGAGAGAAGATTACTATGGCTTACAAAAGCCAGTTTACAGGAAATAATGTATACTTCACAGGAGCAAGATAGTAAAAATCTACCCAAAGCAGTTAATTACTTAGAACAATGATCATTTGGATGTGTAAATTCTAGAATTTTCCTTATTTCAGTCACTACTTAAATCCCAGCATATGTGGTTTGACTTGCTTGTCTTCAGTATATCATAAAGGCCTTAAAACATCTCTCACAGGTTCAAAAGTTCTAAGAGTTCAAGGATCCAGGAGACAATAAACAACACCCTCATTACTCTTCTGAAAAATTCTTCCAATCCTCCAATTTTCCATTTTTCAAATAGCACATAAGCCAAATTTTATTCTAAAGTTGAACTCTCTGGCTTATAAAATATATCATCCCTCAAAATGCTATATGAATGAATTAAGACATCATAAACCATAATTAACATTATATCTACCAAAAAGTAATAGAATATACTAGGGGAAAGAGTAGTTAAATTACTCCAAGAATTAAATTAGAAGACAGCAACAAAAAGAACTTTTGATTTGAAGTTACAAAATCCCAAGTAGTCACTGGATATTGAATCCCTAATATCAGAGAATTACAATCTGAGTTTTCAGGGTTTCAAAGGACCATCCTATATTATCCAAGAGTAAAACTGACACCATATTCTTGAACTACCTCAGAATGAATTAGAATTTAGTGGCTTTTTTTTAAATCACAGTGCACTTCAAAAATAGCAGAATGAGAAATATCCAATTACAATGATAATGCTTCCTTCAATACCTCTTTTCATAAATAAAACAATTAACTCCATGAGAACATTCCTAGGGCATGTGAAATCTTTTCTGTGGCAGACAATGTTTTTTGTAAATTATCACCCATTATCTTTCCCCTGTGCACATTGCTAAGCACCATCTTCAAATTTTAAGTGTCTCTTCTTTCTTGCTCTTTTTTTAAGTTTATCATCAGAAAGAATAGAGGCTTCAGGCATACACAAACTAGTATGAACTTCACTGATTCTCTCAGGATAGCCAGAAAATAGGGCAAGGAAAAAAACCCAAGATCTTGGGGGTAAATTGCTACCTGATAATCTATGCATTTTTAAATGCTGCTACAAAAAAATGCACACATCCTCAGGAACTAAGTCTACTAACCTCTACAATCAATGTGATACATGGTTTATCCAATCTTGACAAAAATCCTCTGGATCACCAATGGTATGTTCATCCACTCGTACATACGCAATTGTATAAAGAATCTATTATTTAGAACACCAAAAAAAAATACAATTAAAAGATTTATACGCATAGCTATCATTTTTTTTTTAAAGTAAGCACTTTTCATTTTTTGCTAAAATCTTTAATGCCCTGTTTTGCAAACTCAGAATGAAAGGTAAAAAATATAGTGATTACCAGGTTTGGGGAAGAATAAAGAATATGTCCATAAACAGAATTTACTGAGAAAACACTAATGCTTGAAAAAATACACTGATAATTATTCAATGAAGGCTAAAAAAATCTCCAATACCAATACAACATATATTTTATCATATGTGTATATATATCACAAACACATTAAAACCTTACATTAAAATTTTGAAAGTATTAGTATATGCACATTAATAGGACATTACAACTGAGAACATAAAAGAGTAATCTTCATAACCTTAGTAACTTATAACTCACCACCCAGCACTCCCTTCTCATCTCCTTCCCTGGATCTTCTCATCCCTACGTGTCTGGCCCCCAAACAGCTATCCTCTAACCAATCTATCCATTCCTATGGTTCCATCATCATTTCCACACTCTCCCCAGCCTCAGAACCAAGTTCCCACACATCTGCAATCCATGGATCAAACACTATGCCAAGTTCTTATTACGAATTCTCTCTTCCCATTCTTATAATAATACTGTGTGACTGGTTTGGTAGTTGTCCTATTTTACAGATGAGAAAGCCAAGGCCCAGAAATTAGGTACATTCCCTTATTCTTCCATCATACAGTCTCTTAATTTAGACTCCTGGATTCATCTCTGACTCATCCCTCTCTTTAAAAACCCTCATCTACTCTGGCCCTTGATAAGTTTCGTTCCTTTGGCCACTGCCATGCTCTCCTAATCAGTCCTATGGCTCTTGGTCTCTGAATCCTTTCAATCAACATTACCCCACTGCCTCCTGCTATCCTTATAAAGCAAATCTACTCCCATTACACTCCTACTTAGGAGCCTTTGACAGATCTCCACTGTATACAGAACAAAGTCCAAACTAGTTGTGCTGGAATTTGTACAACACAATAGTACCAACCTATCTTCTCCAGCATCATCTGCTATTGCCCCCACACCAAAAATATTAATAGTAATTTATAGAAAACTTTATTGTTTATATTTGTTTATATTAATCCTAGTAACACTATGAGTGTTTCTTGGTATCCCAATTTTATGAGAAAGAAACTGAGACCCAGGAAGGTAAGGTAACTTGCTCAAGATTCCAGATCAAAAAAGTAGCATGGGCCTCATCTCAGACTCTGAAGTTTACCTCCTTTCCTACTTCTTCACATAGTGGTAATATTCCCATTCCCTTCCTATCAGACTTACTTAGCTTTTTCTGAAAATGCACAATACTTTCCCACCTCTACGTCCCAGTTCAAGGTACTGTTGCTTTACCCTGGAATGTTATAATCATTCTTTGAGGTTTCCAAGGATCTATGTTGGGCATTTTTCCTATCATGATTTGTATTAGTTATTTATGTTGATATATAAATCTGTCTCTAATTATAATCCCTCTGAGGACAGGATCATAAATTATTTTATCAATTTTAAAAGTCTGCTTACTCAATTGGAAAATGTGCAGGTAAAACATGCCACATAAGATGGCAAGCACGAGGGCAGAGACTTGGCCAAGTCTGAAAGACCAGCAACTGGATCAAACCATCTGAGCAAGCTGGCAGTGCCTACAATTTTAACATCTATCTTCTGAACAAGGCCAGTGTCCCAATGCCAACTATTCTCATTGACATTGGTATTTTTTAAATACGACAGTTTACTGAAAGTGTAATTCAAAACAGAATAGGGTAGAAGTGAAAAATTGGAAAGGAAGTTGACTAAAAAATAAAAATACCATTGTCATTTTCCATCTTAACCTTACTGTTTGGTTAAGTAAACAAAACGTAAATGATACAGGCTTGGTTTATTAGCCTTTCCACATAGATCAGCTCAGTAGCATGTATGTTCACCATTAAAGGGATCATCTCTTTGGGGCTTTTTGAGGTAGGACCCTAGTAGCACATTCAGTACACACACAGTTCCTAAATCTCATCCTCTAAAAAGAGTCACTGGGATTCCTGGCACTGGTAGAGGCTCTCTCAGAAGGTATCTTACATGGTGATTATCTGACCAACTTGTGCAACTCAAGTTTCCCCTGGCTATGTCAAATGGTCAAATTTAATAATATATGCTTTAAGATTACAGGCGTTGCTCTTTCATGAGTTGTCTTTATCCCAATGAAGAACAGATTCTAAGGACACCTTATAATTATAAAGCCCAGAATATGAAACCACTAAGCAGCTACCAGGTGAAAAGTCTCAAATACTTCCTTCCTTCTGTCAGAAATCTCTGCCTAGTGCTGAAATATAACTATAATGTCAACTTTTCCAAGAACTAACAGAGGACTACCCTAGAAGAAAAACTAGCCACCTGCCCTGCCTAAATTTTATTTCATTTGCAAATACGACTCTAAAAATAAACAAAACTACAGAAAGATCTTACATAACAAACTAGATCTCAGAACTACCTTTAACCGTCTGAATGAATTATTCTCTTTTTTGGCATATTTTATCAAAAAATTTATTATGTTCTGTTAAGCAAACATCAAAACTGCCATATTTTATACATTATAGGAGATTTTTTTTCTAGATACCAGCAAGTCATTAAAAAAAAAAATCTACGCATATCTTGTTACAGACTATATATTTTCCCTTGCAGGAAGATTAATACAATGGTAGAGCACAATTTTTTTTTTTCGGTGCTGGGGATCAAACCCAGGGCCTTGTGCTTGCAAGGCAAGCACTCTACCGACTGAGCTATCTCCCCAGCCCAGGAGAGCACAATTAACATTAACTTTGGAATGACAGAATTTGAGTTTAAGCTCTGACTATAATGAGGGTAGCTCCACCATCAAGTCAATAACAGAATTAGGGTTGTTATGAGGGTTCAATCAGTGGATAGGTGCAAAGCAATTAGAATATATGGTAACCCCTCAATAAACATTACTTTTACCATTGTTCTATTGTAATCATCTGATTTATAGTGAAAATTATGTCAGATCTGTGACAGAATCAGAAATTCTAACAAGTCTCAACCCAAGATTATCCTGCCTATCTACCTTTTGGCAACTTTCATGTTTAATGATACTACCAGAAATGTTTAATAAAACTAAAATAACTAATTAAATAAAGTAAATAAAAGAAACCAAATAGTGAATTCTACTTCTCAGGAGCTCCTGCAAAGCATGGCGGCAGATATAACTGAAAGGAGCTATGAACTGAAAAAAGGGACTACTTATTGCCACTGAACTGTATACCTAGAAATGGTTAAGATGGTAAATTTTATATTAGATGTATTTTTCTGGAATTTAAAAAAAAAAGCAAAAAAGAATTTTTTAATAAAAAATTGGAAAGAAAAATGGACAGACATGATAGTGCTAGTCAACTGTCAACAGTAGAATCTATGAATATTCACTTTCAGTTTTTCTGTTTGAAGAGTTTCACAATAAAATATTACAAGAAGAAAACAATGCTGGCACCCAGAGGTTTGCTTCTATTATCATCTACTAGTCAGAAATAATAGCAACCTGGGTGCAGTGGCATATACCTGTAATCTCAGCACTTAGAAGGCTGAGGTGGGAGGACTAGTTGAGCCCAGGTTTGGGAGACAAACGTGGGAACATATCAAGATCCCACCTCAAAAAAAAAAAATAATAATAGCACATATTCAGATAATTACCTCTATTATAGCCATCCTGAAACTAAAAACACTTTATTTGTAATTTCTTTTTTTTTTTTTTTTCTTTTTTTTTTTTTTTTTGCAGTACTGGGGATCGAACTCAGGGCCTTGTGCTTGCGAGGCAAGCACTCTACCAGCTGAGCTATCTCCCCAGCCCTATTTGGAATTTCTTAACCAGTGTGTGTGTGTGTATATCTACATACATATATACATATTTACATACACACACAGATATTATGGTTTCAAGTTAGGTTATTCTAAGGTACCATTGCCAAGTATTTAATCTCTCCTGAAGAAATGCAGAAACCAAGGCAAGAGATTTCTGTGCCCAATTACTGATCAAACAAAACAGTGGAAAGGTTAGAATTTCAGTATTGGAAAATCAACCCAGGGCTTCCCACAGGCTGAGCCAAGCACTCTACCACAGAGATACATCCCTTCTCTTTTCTTTGAGACGAGTTCTTACAAAATTGCCCCAGTTGGCCTTGAACTTCTATCCTACTGTCCTGTCCCACAAGTAGCTGGGATTACAGGCAAACTGAGACTACAGGCGAGAGACACCACATCAGGCCAAAGGCTAGAATTGGATTATCTGTTCCTAACTTCTCCATTAGCTGCTAAAGCCAGTAAATCCCTTAACAAGAAGTACTACCAGCATCTTGACACACACCCAATATACAGGAGCAAACTGAGTATATACTAAATATATGCTGAATAAATACCTCAGCAACTTTAAAATAATATCCAATTCTAAAATAATATCCAATTCTTCCTCTCATTCTGTTTCCCATGCCTACTGGTAATTAAGATTTTCAACATATTTAATGCTCACAACAGAAACTTGGACATTATGTAGTACACCAATTTTTTTTTTAGTTGTATGTGGACACAATATCTTTATTTGTAATTTTATGTGGTGCTGAGGATCAAACCCAATGCCTCACACCTGCAAGGCAAGTGCTCTACCACTGAGTTAGTCCCAGCCCACCAATTTTTTTTTTTTTTTTTTTTAAATCAAACCACTCACATCCATTAGGAAGGTTCTACTCAGAATACAGAGAATAACAAATATTGGCCAGGCTATGGAGAAACTGGAGCCCTTATGCAATATTGATGGGATTGTAAAATGGTATAGCCATTGTAAAAAACTGTACGGCAGGGCTTGGAGATGTAGCTCAGAGTCAAGAGCTTGCCTAGCATGGACAATGCCCTGGATTCGATCCCCAGCACCTCAAAAAGGAAAGGGGGGAAAAAACACCAATATGGTGCGCCTCAAAAATTAAAAAAAGAATTAACACATGATCCAGCAATTCCACTGGGGTATATACCAAAAAGAATTGAAAGTTGATTCTCAAAGAGATACTTGTACATCCATGTTCACAGCAGTATTATTCATAATAGTTAAAATTTGGAAACAACCCCAAGTGTCCCTAGAGATGAGTGGATAAGAAAACGTGATATATGCATACAAGGGAATATTATTCAACCTTCAAAAGGAAATTCGGACACATGCCACGACATGGATGAACCTAAATGAAATATACCAATCACAAAAAGACAAATACTGAATGATACCATTTAATGAGATAACTGCGGTAGTCAAAAATAAGAAAGACAGAAAGTAGGATGGTGGTTGCCAGAGGTTAGGGAAAGGAAGGAATGGAGGGTTGCTAATTAATGAGTACAGAATTTCAGTTTTACAAATGCAAAGAGTCCTGAGATGAATGGTGGTGATGGTTGCACAACATGAATGCACTTATACCACAGAATTGTACACTAAAAAAAATGGTTAAGATGTTAAATTTTATGTCTTGTGTATTTTACCACAATAAAAATAACGAAAAATAAAATCAGAGAACTGATGTCCTCAGGAAGCCTGCTGGGGCTCCCTAAGGACTGATTAACATGCCATCAACTTGTGGCTATTAACCCATGTCAACCTCTAACCACTCCATGAGACCTTGTCTCCTCACACTCTCCATCCTGTCCAGGACTACACCAAGTATTTACTTCGGCTTCAAAAAGAGCAAACAGTACTCCTGTTCCACCAGTTCTGTGTCAAAGCAGCAAGGAACTTAATCTCTGTAAACCTGCCTCCTCTTTAAAACAAGGATAATTCCCACCTACCTGCCTCACAAGGTTGTTATGAGGGCAAAAGTGAGATCATGTATATAAAAGTAGCTTTAAGCTGCCAAGCACCAAAGAAACACAAATTAAGTTTATAACTACCTTCATATGGAAATCCAGAAGGAGCTTCTAACAACATAAGCTTCACAAATACAAGCTTGCAACACCTCGCCCATGCTTCCATTTAAAACCCACATCATCTCCAAATGACACCTTTCTTGTTTTTGTCATAAACTGAAGGGCAGGCAGCATGGGAAGGGGGACAAATAACCTAAAGCATTTTAACTAACCAACCACCAAAAACGCAATCAAAAATTACCCTGCAAGTCCTATGAAAGTTGAATATTCATGACCAGCGTGGGCCTGCGACACCCAGGGACTACACTTCCCACAAAGCACTGAAGCGAACCGGGGCGGCGGGCGGGGCGGCCTGGGATTCAGGGTGACCACCGCTCTCCATGAGCGCGGATCGCGGTCCCCCGGAAAGCTGCAACGCTCAGGGCCGAGGGTGCTCGGGTTCTCCTTCCTGACAGCGCTGTCACCGTGGTTTCTCTGGGGCTAGCAGGGCGGCCCTCTCGGCCCTCCGGCCCCCTCGGCTTCTCCTAAGGGTCACCGCCTCTCCGTGACCTTTCGGCTGATTTCTAGGGTGTCACAGAAAGGCACCTTCTCCCCGGCCTGAAAGCTCCATTTCCAGAACTCGCACAACAGTCGGGACCGGGGGAGGGGGAGAGGCACGGCAGGGTCAGATGGACGGTCGGGCGCTGCCCCACACCCCGGGCTCGGGCCTCCTGCCAGCCCCGGAACGGCGGGCAGGGGGCCGGTCTCCCCCGACGCCCGAGCCGGGGCGGATCTCGGGCAGAGGTGGCTCCGCCCGGGGCTCTGGTTTCAATTTCGCAACGTGACGGTGCAAACCTGAGGCCTACAAACGCCGGCGGCGGCGTCCCGCGCCCCGCCCGCCCGCCCGCCAGGCCCGAGCGCCCCAGCCCCCCGCACGACGCGGCCGCCGTCCGCCGGCCCGGCCCGGCCCGGCGCCCCGCGAGCGCGCCCCAGCCCTCCGGCCTGGTCCCGGCCGCCGCCCCCCGGCCTGCGCGGCGCCGGTTCGGGCTCGCAGCCGCAGGCTCGGCCGTGGCACTTACTCAGCTCGTCCTGGGAGGCGGAGGCGGCGGCCGCAGCCATGTTGCGCCGGGGAGGGATTGAGGGAGGGGCGGGAGGGGGAGGGCGCGGACGGGCGGCGCGGGGGGCTCGCGGCTCCCGGTGCGGCAGGGGCCCGGAGCCGCCTGCGGTCACTCGCGCCGGCCGCGCAGCGCCCACGAGGCCCGCCCGCCGCCGCCTGCGTCCTCGGCGCTGCGAGCGTCGCTCTCACCGCCCCCCGCGAGCTCGCGACTCGGGCGCTCCCGCAGCTTCGCGCTTCTGCGGAGCCGTGGCCGCCACCTCCGCCCGTGCGGCCGACTGCCCGCGCGCCCGGCCCGCGCGGCGGCTCTGCGGCTCCGCTCCGCGCCGCGCTCGCCCGACTCACGCCGGTTTTATATTTAGAAAGAGCTGAGCCATCCTCCCAGCGGCCCCCCCGCCGGGCCCCTCGCGCGCCCGCCCGCCCTCGCTCGCTCGCTCGCGGCTCGTCCTGCCCACCTGCCGCCGCCCGCCCCGCCGGCGCTCCCCACGCGGAGCCGGCACGCGGCGGCCCGGCCTAGCCGCCCCGCCACTCGCGGAGCAGCCTTCCGCGGCCCGGGCTCTGGCCGGACGCGCGGGCCTCTGACCTGAGTCCGAGCCGGTCTCCATGCCCGGGATACTGCGCAGGGCGCCGCGATGAGGTGGGCGCCAAAGAGCGAGGTGTCCCGCTGGCCGGGCCTGAGGAGCCGCGAGCTGCAGTCGGTGAGGAGCTGGGCCGGGCCGCCGGGCCAGGGGAGACTCTCGAGGCGGGGCCGAAGCTCGGGTTTTAAAGGTCTGTTGCTGTCACGTTGGCTGGGCCCGACCTGAAGAAACACGCCTGTCCAGAGGAAGAGACGTGGACTCGGGAAAGTAGAGCCGGGTTCGGAGTCGGCGGGAGGAAGCCCCGCCCTGCGCCTCCCGCCGAACTTCTCGGCCCCGGCGCTGACTCAGTCCCGGGCGAGCCCGGCGCCGCGGACGGCCGCGCAGGCCGCGGGAGGCGTGTGGTGCGGATGCCGGTGGGAACCCGGGCTGCGGAGAGAGGGAAATTCGCCGAGCCCTGCGAAAAGTTAAGAGTTCCAGGTGAACTGTATGCGCTTCTATGAGCCATTAAATGTTTGATGATACGTTCTTCTTGGCAACCTGAGTGATTTATTTTCGATATCGATTAACTTTTTTCCTTCAGTGTGTCCATGAGGTCATGCACACTTGCAAAATTGAATTCAAATTCAGGGATTGCATAATTGCTGTACTTAAGTGATAGGCACTGTCATAACAAATTAGGTCCAAGATCAGATACTGTTCTTTTTTTATAAGAGGAAGAAATCAAGATCCTAAGTGAATTGGAATAGCATTCATTCCTAAAAGCGGAAATCTCTAAATCCCTAATTGATGTCTTGAAAATGGAATATGTCATTCCAGATGTAACATAAAGTACAAGATACTTACATAACACTGAAGATATTCTCATTTCCTTGTTTTTATGGCAAAAAATTTACATTATCTTTGTAAAGAATGCAAAGATTAGGAATATCATAAAATTACAAATGAAAGAGCCCTTCAGTCCCAGCCCCACCATCTCCCAAAACATATTTATGGAAAATAGAGTTACATGAGCATCCTACAAGAACTTTATGCACACATTAGATGCAGCCCCATTTACAGCTTTGATGGAGTCTGGATCCTGTATCAGTTTTCCCCATGTCTCCATAAACATTTTCCCTGTTAATTTTTAAAACTACAATACTGAGCCCTGTGTGTTGGCCCAAGCCTGTAATCCCAGTGACTCAGGAGACTAAGGCAGGAGGAAGGCAAGTTCCAGGCCCGCCTTAGCAATTTAGCCAGACACTAAGCAACTTAATGAGACCCTGTCTCAAAATTTTTAAAAAAGGCTGGGAATGTGGCTCAGTGGAAAGCTCCTCTTTTTTAATGCTTCTGATTACTACTATTTAAAGCTCTAAACTTTCTTAGTTACTTCTCCCTTCAAACTTATAGCATATTTTTCCTATTAAATAGCTTCATAGTCATAGAAAGTGTTTTAGGTTTGAATAACAGCTTTGAGATACCTTCTATCTAGAATTCAGCTTTCAAAAACAGACAAGGGCTAGGGGTAGCTCAATGGTACAGCTCCAGCCTAACATGCGTGAGACACTAGCTTTGATCCCAAACACCAAGAAAAAAAAGTAAAAACATAGATGAGAAATTGGGGTGAGGGGCAAATGGGGACCAGAAAAGAGGCCACTGAGAAATAAGATATCACAAAATTCAAGAACTAAAAATTTAGGTCTTACCAGACACGGTGGTGCACACCTGTAATCCTAGTGACTTGGAGGGCTGAGGCAGAAGGATGGCAAGTTCCAGGCCAGCCTCAGCAACTTAGTGAGCCCCTTTTAATAATTAAAAAGGGCTGGAGATGTGACTCAGTGGTTGAGGGCACCAGTAGTAAAAAAGAAATAGTAAAATTAACTGGACATGATGGTGCACCCCTCTAATGGGGATACTGAAGCAAAAAGATCACAAGTTTAAGGTCAACATGGACTAGTTAGACCCTTTCTCAAAATTCTTAGAAAATGTTAAAGGACTGGGAGTATAGTTCAGGGCAGAGTACTCACCTAGTATATTCAAGACCCTGGGTTCAAACTAGCAAGAAAGAAGGAAGGAAGGAAAGAAGTAAAATTATGTCTTACTGTATTAGTATCAAAAAACCAAGCAAGCCAGCCACAAGCCTGATGCTTGTAGTCGCAGCTACTCAGAAGGTGGAGGTAGAAGGATTGTTTGAGCCCAGGAATTCCAGGTCAGCATGGGTGATATATAGGACCCTGACTCTTAAAAAGTATTAAAAAGAATACTGTGTTAAATCCCCAGCACCACCAAAAAAAAAAAAAAAAGAAAGAAAAGAAGAAAGCATGGAGTATATTTTAACAAGCTTTTCACCTGCGGTGGTTAAAATAAACAATTTTAGGTGACTAAAAGGATCAATCTTCAACTATCAAGAAAATTAAATTATCCCAATTGATTCAATTATCCATTCCCAAAGAGTTCCAGACCAGCCAAAATTCCCTATAAATAAGTCTCATATGTTACTTGTTTTGGTTGCTAAAAAAGTCAGGGACTGAGTCCAACTTGCCCACATAATTCACACTTAGTATCATTATCATTATTTTTTTTTAGTCATTTGTTCATTTAATACATATTTCACTACACATAAAACCCCAACACAC
The DNA here is from genome assembly GCF_902686455.1 of Sciurus vulgaris. Lineage (NCBI taxonomy): Eukaryota > Metazoa > Chordata > Mammalia > Rodentia > Sciuridae > Sciurus > Sciurus vulgaris. The sequence goes on from NC_136476.1 coordinate 68,436,325, forward strand.
TTCAAGACGCTCCCCTTTTTAAAATCGCACTCAGAAACATCAATGTCTAACCAAGGTAGAAAATCCTTGCATTGTTTGACTTTAATCCATGTGAATTTTGACTATATTTTAGATCCTCATGTCCAGTGTTTCAAGTGTTTTCTGGTCCGTGTGTCCTCTCCTAAGTATCACTTGTTCCACTCTTCATCTAAATCCCAGAGATGGCAATTAATGCTTTTCAAAGCACTTTTAAGTTCTTTCCAATGTGTTTGTCTTTCAGACATTGCCAATTGATTCCCAATCTTGGGCAAAATCCACTTTATTTTTCCTCTCAAATATCACTGGACAAATGGTATGCCTTTACTCCATGTACAGAGAAACAACATGTATCCCATTTGTTTACAATTAAAAAATTTTTTAAAAATATCATTGGAAAAAAAGGCAAAAAGCCGACCTGGTCCAATATGAAATGAAATCATGCCTGTTAGAGTGTAAAACAGTCTTCCCTCTTTTGCAATTTTATCCCTGTACCTGAATATCCTTTCTCCTCTGACTTCCTTTAGACAGTGACTTCAAAGTTTCTTATTCATGTGACCCTAAGCACTTTGATTAACAGTGCAACCTATTCATGCATTTATAGGTTGGCATTTAAAATTTTCCTCTTAACTTGAATAATTGAAAACTTTTGACAACAAATTCTATTCTAAATATTATCATTTTAAAATCAAGTCTCTTTTAGCTGTGAGATGGCACATGTCTAATCCCAGTGACTCTGGAGGCTAAGGCAGGAAGATTGCAAGTTTGAGGTCATCCTTGACAAATTAGCAAAATTTTATCTCAAAAACCTGGGAATACAGCTTAGCAGTAAAATGTCCCTGGGTTTAATACCAGCACTGCAAAAAATTTTTTTTTTAATAAAGACCCTCTTATCACTTTTTTTAAATACATTATTTTGGTTGTTGATGGACTTTTATTTTCTTCATTTATATGCAGTGCTGAGAATCGAACCCAGTGCCTCACACATGCTAGGCAAGTGCTCTACCACTGAGCCACAACCCTAACACCCCTCATATACATTTTTAAAATGTATCTTACATGTAGTTATTTTCCAAAATAAGATATTGTTTTGGGCTGGGAATGTAGCACAGTGGTAGAGCACTTGACTAGTATGGTCTAAGCCCTGGATTTGATCTCTGGCACTCAAAAAAAGAAAAAAAGATTGACTTGACAGTCACCATCATCTTTAAAAAAAAAAAAAAATACATGAACAAGTACTTAATGGTCAGAAATTTTACATAATTGAATTTTCTCCTCGAACTTGTATTTCAATCTCACTTCTACAATAATTTGTACTAATGCAATGTAGTTGTTGTTGTTATTGTTTGGGTTGGGTTGGGTTTGGTATTTTTGTGCTAAGGATCAATCCCAGGGACTCACACATGCTAAACATATGATCTACCACTGAACTATACCCACAGCCTAAAACAAAACAGAGTTAACCTTAAAAGTTTTATTGTTCACTTTCTCATCATTTTCTCCATGAAAAGCATATATACAAATTAAAATATTTAAAATTATTTCTATGACCATTTAAAAAACTATTTTAGATTGAGCAATCATAATTAGTATACAATTTGTCAAAACAATATATGTACATTTTTTAGGCTTCAGTCTATTAGGGACTAACATTTTTATATTACAAGTTTTGGGAGTTATTAAACATAAAATTTTATTGGCCCTAAGCATGGTCATGCACCTGTAATCCTAGCTACTCAGAAGGTTGAGGCAGGCAGACCACAAATTCAAGACCAGCCTGAGCAATTCAGCGAGATCCTGTTTCAAAATAAAAAAATAAGAAGGACTAGAAATGTGGCTCAGTGGTAGAGTGCCTCTGTGTTCAACCCCTAGTTCTGCAAACAAACAAAACAAAAATGTGTTGGCAATGCATCTCTTACTGAAAAGGATAGGGCTTTCCACACACAAGAAAGATGGCCAGTCATAGTCATTCCTTATTACCTAAAGTGATATTTTAAATCATAGCAAATCGTCTCTTTGATGGTAGTCTTGGAGTTTTCACTGTAGGAGCAATGAAACAGATGCGAGATGGCTGGGAGGTATGACTTAATTTGGAAAGCTGAAGAAAAACCATTGTGAAATAGGACACATTATTGTTAAAGGTGACCTTAGGCAAATTAATTTGAAGAAAGACTATGCATAAACTAGAGATGATTTGTCCTAATATTATCCAGGCCTACATAGCCTAAGAAAATCTTCATATACTCCCAGAGAATTCTGTGTACTCCAGAATAATGTACCTTCCATACTTGCTCTTCTCATCCTGTTCTGTCCCATTCTCTCCTTAAAAATATTAACCTACCTGATTCTTTTGCATTTGTTCTCATAGTCAACCTCAACCTACTGGACCCCCCTGAAACTAATCACTTGAGGATCCACCTGTTGCAAACTCTGGTGGACACTTACTAATTACCGCTATAGTTTAGATTTGAAATGTTCTTCAAAGGTCCATGCGTTGAGGGCTCCCCCACTTGCCTGCACTATTAGGAGGTGGCAGAATCTTTAAGACCTGGGACCTAGTCAGGGGTCCTCAGGTCATTGGGAGCATACCCTGGGGGAAGAGTGGGAATCCATCCCCTTTCTCTCTCTCTCTCTCTCTCTCTCTCTCTCTCTCTCTCTCTCTCTCTCTCTCTCTCTCTCTCTCTCTCTCTCTCCTCCCTTTCTCTCCCCATGAAGTGAGCAGATAACTGTACCACATGATCCCCACTATGATGTCTTGCCTCACCTCAGAACCAACCAGTCATGGACTGAAACCTCAGAAACCATGAACCAAAAATAAATCTTTCCTCTTTTCAAGTTTATGCATTCTCAGTTATCTGTTACAGTAATAGACCACTTACTAACTTAATTATCTATACTGCTTTCTCTTTCTCTACCACTTTTTAAAAATCAGTATTTCCTGGAACTGGGGGTATAGCTCAGTGGTAGAAAGTGTGAGGTATGAGACCCCAGGTTCAATCCCCAGCACCAAAGAAAAGAAAAATCTTTATGACTTTGGATTCCAAGCACAAACCATTCTACTTATTCTTTCTTTCCAATCTATGATCCCTCCTCTTTGATTACTAAATGACTTGAATTTCTTTCTTCAGTTAAATCTCTTGGACATCTTTACTAAGATGTCCAATTTATACTTCACACTCAATTTGTTCCCAACGGAATTTAACTTTTTTTTTCAAATCTGTTTTCTGTATCCCTCAGATTGTGTAGAATCAGCATCAAGTGAATCAAGCCAGGGATCTGGGAGTAGCATACAACTCCCTCCTCTCCTTCACCTTTACTCCCTGTCCACGAGAGTCACTGAATACTATCGGGATTTGCATTCTGATAACTATAGAAGAACAATGGAGAAGAGATTAACTCTCAGAGCAAAGATAGTATTTAAGTTTCAAATGTATGCATGCTATAGCTTCTTTAATGCTTAATAAGAAGCAAAAGAGAACAGTTTTAAGTAGTTGGCCTTTCTCATTCATGCTATGATGAATTCAATAGCCTTCACGGGTATATATTATGTGAGCTCTTTTGTCAGAAGAGTGTTTAACTGATCATTCTCATCCTGGGGATAGTAGGTCACCTGACACAATTGATTTCTTCAAAAGAGTCAGGATTGAAGATAGAGTTGGTGGATTTAGCTTGGATCTCATGTCCATCCTGTGAAGTGAAGTTTGAACTATTAACACAAGAAGAGGGATGAGAAAGCTGAACGATTAGGCAAACCATAAATACCACATCTCACGAGTCTGAACAGCAAATATTCATTCTGCTTAACATAGTTCTGAATTGTCACTTCGTCTCTGTGTCTCAGCAAATATTCATTCTGCTTAACATAGTTCTGAATTGTCACTTCGTCTCTGTGTCTCACCACAGTTCACCTCCTTTAAGACATTTTTTTTTTTTTTGGTGGTGCTGGGGATTGAACCCAGGGCCTTGTGCGTGCTAGGCAAGCACCCTACCAACTGAGCTCTATCCCTAGCCCCTACTTTAAGACATCTTTTGGAAAAATGTTCTCAGTCTAATCCCTTGCATTCTGGCTTCTGCCTTTTTTAACTTCACCCTAATGAAGATCACCACTATGCCTCTAAAGTTTGCCAGTGATCACTCATATTAAATTTAGCGGTTTTTAAAGATAGCTTAGTCTTGCTGACATCTATCAAACATGAAATATTCTATTTTTAATATTTTTATTAGTGTGTTATAATTATCTATAATAGTGGAATTCATTGTTACATATTTGAACCATGCACACAATATAACAATATGATTCGTCAATTTCATTTCACAGCACCTCCCTTATTTCTTATAATTCCATTCTCTCATCATCCTTGACTTATTTTCCTCCTGTTTTGGTAAAATCTCCTGGAATTGTACAATTCCTCCAGGATACCAATTGTCTTAGTTTGTTTGGGCTTCTGTAACAGAATGCCTTAGACTGAACGGCTTATGAACAATGGAAATTTATTTCTCACAGTTCTGGAACACGGGAAGTCTAAAATCAAGACATGGCAGATTTAGGGTCTAGCAGGAGCCTGCTTCCTGATTCATCAAGAGCAAACTTCTCACCATGTCCTCACATGGTGGGAGGGCTGAGGGGGTTCTTCAGAGTGTCTTTTATAAGGCCTTTTGCTATGTTATGAATGTATCCCCCAAAGATCATGTCTTAGAACTTAACGTCATCAGGGTAGAATCCCCATGTTTGAAAACTGGTAGCTATGTAAGAAGAAAGAGAGAGAGATCAGAGGATACACACACACACTCCTTGCCAAGTGACGCCCTACGCTACTTTGGGACTCCGCCAGCAAAAAGGTTGTCACCAGATACAGCTCTTTGACCTTGAACCAAAATAAATCTCTCTGGTATTTGTTTTAGTAACAGAAAATGGACTAAGACAGGAGACAATTAGAACTAGATGAGATCATGAGGGTGGAGTCTCCATAATGACATTAGCGCCTACATAAGAGGAGGAAGAGAGCCCTGAGCTGGCACACTTGCTCTGTCTTTTCATGTGACACCCTCTGCCATGTTATGATGCAACAAAAAGACCTTCTCTAGGTGTGGGACAGATGTTAGCACCATGCCCTTGGACTTCCCAACCTCTGGAGGAATAAGTCAAATAAACCTCTCTCTCTCTCTCTCTCTGTCTCTCTCTCTCTCTCTCTCTCTCTCTATATATATACACACATATATATATTATAATATATATTATTATATTATATATTATATATTAATAATATATATATTATATAAATATATATATATATTTTTTTGTGGTGCTGGGGATTTGAACCCAGGGCCTTATGCTTGCCATGCAAGCACTCTACCAACTGAGCTATATCCCCAGCCCACCTCTATTCTCATTACCCAGTCTTAGGTATTTTGTTAGAATAACAGAAAGCAGAGTACAAGCATGAATCAGTCATGATGGCAGAACTCTCGTAACATAATCACTTACCAAAGGCCCTACTGCCACATACCACCACATAGGGGGAAAGGATTTCAACATATTAATTGTGGGAAAACACAAACATTCAGTCCATAGCAAATATGTGCAAGCAATATTTCTTTTCAGAAGAACAAGTAGCTTAAAAAAAATAGTTCCCGGGGCTGGGGTTGTGGCTCAGTGATAGAGAGCTTGCCTAGCATGTGTGAGGCACTGGGTTTGATTCTCAACACTGCATATAAATAAATAAAATAAAGGTCTATCAACACCTAAAAGAGCATGAGAGCCCTTTCCACTATATAAGGACAGAGTAAAGATCCCCATCTATGAGAAAGTGGGCCTTCATCGATCCCAAATCTGCCATTACCTTGAACTTGTATTTCCCCACCTCCATAACTGTGAGGAAAAGATTTTTTTGTTTAGAAACTGCCCAATCCATGGCATTTTGTTATAGCAGCTCAAATAGACTAAGAGGATGCATGAATTAAAGTTCGGACGCTGCTGCCATAAGGAAGAAGAATGGATGTGACATAGGCAATACAACAGGCGTCCACCAAAACACCATATTCACCTTCATCATTATCCATGTTTGTAAGCCCTGGCTGTGCTACAGCCACCACTGCTTGTCGCTATGGATGTGATTCTAAAATCTGAATGAATACGGGAAGCCCATTTTATAATGTGAGTATACATTGGCCTTATTTTTTTTTTTTTTTATTTTTTAATGGGTGCTGGGGATCAAACCCAGGGCCTTGTGCGTGCAAGGCAAGCACTCTACCGACTGAGCTATCTCCCCAGTTCCTATATTGGCCTTTATGAGACAGCATGAGTAGTGACTTAGAGATTCAGGCTTTGGCACTAATCCTCTTTGCCTGGATTTCAATAGTGGCCCAACTACTTGTAAGCTGGGTGACCTTGGGAAAGTTACTCAACTCCTCTGTGTTTTGGTTTCCTCATCTATAAAGCATAGGTAGTGGGGCTGGTCTAGAGCAGTTCCCTACCATGTGCAAGACCCTGGGTCCAATGCCTATCACTGCAAAAACCACAACAATAAAAATACATGTCATCATCATGCCTACTTCATAGAATTATAGGAGTTTCAGCATTAAGTATATATTTGTTCCATTCATCTCCCTGTTTTCTTTTTTATATTTTATTTTATTTTATTTCATTGTGTGTGTGTTTGGTTCTAGAGATTGAACCCAGGGCCTCTGAAATACTAGGTAAGCATTTGACCACTGAGCTACATCTCCATCCAGCCCTGGCTGCTTTTCAAAGAGAATTACACATTACTGGGTCACTCACCTTCAACTTTGCTTCCCAGAGAACCTAGAAACACCAAGTCCTATGTTTCAGAGGTTTTCTTTCTTGCTTCTGCTGATATAAAAATCAGTTTTCTGGGACCTGGTAAGTCTTTTATCTCTCATCTATCATCCCTATTACCCACAAAATCCCATTGCTATAATCTCCTCTTAAGTTCTCATGTCTTTGTGAGTCTATGCTTTTAAAATTCCTTCACAAACCCCAGACATGGTGGTGCACATTGCAATTCCTACAACTTGGCAGGTTGAGGCAATAGAATCATAAGTTCAAGGCTAGCCTTGGCAATTTAAAAAGAACCTGTCTCAATATAAAACAAATAAAATAACAAGGACTGGGGATGTAGCTCAGTGGTAGAGTGGCAGTGTGACTACCTGTCACAGTGCACAGTAGTACTACCAGTAACCCCAAGTTCTCTGAATGCCTAAGTGAGAGAATGGTGAATTCAAGGATAGCCTGAGCAGTATAGTAAGACTCTGCCTCAAAAGAAGTGAAGGAAAAACAACAACAAAAAAAACTTTACTGTCATAGTGAATTTTAAAGAAAAGGAAAAAAGTATACGGTTGTCTTAGCTTTCTGTTACTGTAACAAAATACCTGCAAGAACCAACTTAGAAAGAGGAAATGTTTATTTTAGCTTACTGTTTTGGAGACATTAGTCCCTGGCCACTGGACCCATTGTTTCCGGGTCTGTGACAAGGCAATACATCATGGTGGGAATGTGTAGCAGAGGAAGATTTTCACCTGATGGTAGATGGGAAGCAAAGAGAGAGAAACAGGCTAGAGTTCCAATATCCCCTTCAAAGACATGCCCTTAGTGGCTCTGACTTCCTCCCACTAGGCACTACCTCCAAAATAGTGGCATGTGCTGAGAACCAAGCCCTTGACAAATGGGCCTTTGGGGGGCATTCGAGAGCTGAACTACGGCAATGTTATCTTCAATCCTCCATCTTTCCTCCTCATGTTGTTATTTATAATTTCCCTCTTTATGCCCAAGTTTTCAATGATGAATGCTAAACAATAGCTTACCTGACCTGGCTACCATTTACTTTTGCCACTTCTTGTTTGCTGTTTGTTCTCTGTTCTAGGCGCTCCTGAAAAAGGGAGGCTAGGAGGTAAATGTTGGGGGCTTACGTATATCTGAAAACATCACCAATCTACATTAAAATGCCCAGGATGGTTAGGAAAGAATTCTTGGTTGGAAATAAGTTCCCCTCCTAATTTTGAAGATACTGTTCAGTTTTTTCTACCTTCCAGTCCACTGACATGTCATTTTATGATATTTTCTTTGTATTTCACCTCCCCTTTCTCTCCCTTTCTCTCCCCAGCAACCTGTGTGCTTGCGCTATCTCCCTCTCTCTCCCTCTCTCTCTCTCTCTCTCTCTCTTTCACACACACACACACACACACACACACCCTTAGGCTATCCTCTACTCCATTATGCTTAGTTTCATTTATATGACTGGGCACTCAATGCACCTATCAATTTCTGGAAAGTGTTCTCAATTTTTTTACAAATAATTCCTTTTACTATTTTTGAAACTGCTATTATTCAGTTGATAGACCTCCTAGGTTAACCATTTAACATTTTTGTCTTTTCACTTTGATTCCTCATGTATTCGTCTTCTAGTCTCTTTCAAAGGGATTAACTAGGCTGGGGAGATAGCTCAGTCGGTAAAGTGCTTGCCTCCCGAACACAAGGCCCTGGGTTTGATCCCCAGCACCACAAAAACACAAAACAAAAAAAAGGATTAACCAACTTAATTATTTTTCAACCCTGTCAATGTGTTTAAATTCCTGCAGTTGGTCAGGCACAGTAGAGTATACCTATAATACAAAATATTTAGGAGACTGGAACAAGAGAACTTCAAGTTTGAGGCAAGCCTAGGCAATCTAACATGACCCTGTCTCAAAATAAAATTTAAAAGGGCTGATGTTGGTGGGGTGCAATGGCATGTATCTGTAATCTCAGCAACTCAGGAGGCTAAATCAGGAGGATCCCAAGTTGAGGCCAGCCCTGGATAATTAGCAAGGCTCTAAGCAACTCAGCAAAATAAAACATAAAAAGGGTTGGGAAGGTGGCTCAGTGGTAAAGCACCTCTGAATTCCATTCCCAGTACCAAAAAAAGGGAGGGGAAGAAAAAGGCTGGTTTTGGGCAGGGTGGTGGTGCATGCCTGTAATCTCAGCTACTCAGGAGAACGAGGCAGGAGAATCACCAGTTAGAGGCCAGCCTGGGGAACTTAGGGAGATCCTGTCTCAAAATAAAATTAAAAGGGCTTAGAGGGTGTAGTGGCACATGCTTGCAATCCAGCTTCTCAGGAGACTGAGGCAGGAAGATGGAAAGTTCGAGTCCAGCCTGAACGACTTAGCAAGACGCTGTTTCAAACAAAAAATAAGAGTTAAGGATGTATGCAACTCAGCATGGCTAGGTTTAATCCCCAGTATATCTTCCTCTCCTCCCCCCAACCTCCCTCTCTCTCTCTCTATCTCTCTCTCTCTCTCTCTCTCTCTCTCTCTGTCTCTGTCACACACACACACACACACACACACACACACACACACACACACACACACCCCGCACACACAAAAGGCCTGCGGTGTAACTCAGGAGTCCGGTGCTTATCTGGTGATTCACAGCACCATCAAAAAAAAAAAAAAAAATCTTACAATTTCATTTTAATTTCTCTAATTGTTTCATTTTTAATAGTGCCTTGTAGCTGGAGGTATGACTCAGTGGCAGAGCACTTGCCTAGCACACTCAGGGCCCTGGGTTTCTTCCCCAGTACTATAGAAAATAGAAAAGAAAAGAAAAGAGTGTCCTGCAATTTCCCTGTGGATACCATATCTTTTATTATTGTTTTATTCATTACTATTATAATTTTATTTATATTATTATTATTATTTAGTTGTAGATGGACACAATACCCTTAATTTATTTTTATGTGGTGCTGAGGATGGAACCCAGTGCCTCACACGAGCTAGGCAAGGGCTCTACCACTGAGTCACATCCCCAGCCCTATTTAATTATTATTCTGAAGCTATCAATAACATGTTAGAAATTTTCTTCTCCTGCTCAGTTCCTGTTTTGTTCAAAGAATCTTTGCTGTCTTTCTTTCTTTGTCTGGGTCTGCACCGCCATATCAGATGCTTGCCTCGGATGTTGGGTGATCCATAATTTCCACTCGGATGGAAGAGGGAGGCGTTGCAAAACAGGCTTAGGGAGCCAGAGTCTGGGGAGGAAAACTCTTAGTCTGCTTTTTCTACTTATTTCACTAGGAGACTTACAGTTTGAGCACTTCCAAGAACTTTTTCTTGGATCAGTCCCTTTTCCCAGAGAAAATCTTGCTTGAGTACTCCAGAGGTAGAGGGAGCCGGGTGTGTCATTATTATTTATTAACTCCCTCTTTCTAGTGAATTTCTTTATTTTAATCTTTAGTTATGCTAGGATATCCAGAGACTTTGTACATTTTGAGGAAAAGATTTGGAATCTAATTAGGAATTATTTGTAATTCACCTATGCTACACCTGCCTTCGGATGTTAAATGGATAACACATTGAATTTCTTTAAAAGAATTCAGGAGTTCATAATGATATAGGGTAAGAAAGGGGATTCAAGTCAATGAAAGTTTTTTTCTCTCAACAGAAGACTGACAGACAATATGTATAGAATGATAGAAGTTGAAAAATTACTATTTCACAATTTCCAAAGTAGTAATTGGTTCAAAGAAAGAAACCAAAGACTACCACAACTAAAGGGTGAAAGATAATTGAGAAACAGGATATTTAAATAACCTCAAAACATCACCTCCAGATTATTTATTATTTTCAAAGGGGAAAGACATTACCTTAGCCAAATGTCTAATTACTATCTGTCACAATGGAATAAGCTGATATTATATGTCTCCTGATGTGATGCCATGGGAAGTATATGACACTGCCTGGGTAGTATTCTTTCCAAAATATCTAACTCAAATCTAATCATAAGGAAACAACCAGACAAATCAATTTTATTATAAGACATTCCACAAGACAATTAGATTGACTATTTAAAATGTCATTGTCAGCTGGGCACAGTGGTACATGCCTGTCATCCCAGCTATTTGGGAGGCTGGGGCAGGAGAGGATCACAAGTTTGAGGCCAGCCTTCTTAATTTAGAGAGACTCTGTCTCAAAATAAAAAATAAAAAGAGCTGGAGATGTAGATCAATGATAGAATACTCCTGAATTCAGACCCCATTACTGCTAAATGAACAAATTAATGAGTAAACAAATAAAATGTCTTTAATGTGTCATTAAAGATTGGGGGATGCTAGGTATGACAACCAAATCCTTGACTGATTGTTGGCTCAGCAGAGGAGGGTAAAGAAGCATCTGGAAAGACCTTTCGGGGAAAACTGAAGAAGTTTAAATGAGACTACACTGAATGGTAATATTATATCCATTTTAAGTGCCGTAGTTGTGATAATGACAATTTTATTAGGTAGGAAAATGTACTTCTCAGACAATACAAGCTGAAATGTTTAGGAGGTAAATATAATTGTGTCAATAACTTACTTGTAAATGATTCAACCAAAATAAAAAAAGAATGTATGTATGCATGTGTAAAAGAACAAATGTCAAAAAATGTCCTAAATTGGCAAAACCAAGTATAGGATATTTGGATATTCCTTGTACTGTTCCTTCCACTTTTCTGCAGGATTGGAATTTTCAAAATTATGAATATTTTATTTCAAAAATAAAATAAAAAGTTTGTTTACCACCGTACTCAACGTTTGTAATTATAAGATTCACTCCCAAGGAATTTATCACAAAATAATTTAATTACTAATGGGTCAGCTTTCTGTCACTGTGACAAAACAGAGCAAGTCCATTTAAATGAGGAAAGATTTATTTAGGTTCATGGTTTCAGAGGTTTCAGTCCATGGCCCCTTGGACCTCTTGCCTTTGGGCCTGAGGTAAGGCAGCACAACAGTGGGTAGCATATGCCAGGGCAGGCTGCTCCCCTCCTGGCAGCTGGGAACAAAGGAAAGAGGATGCGACTGCCGTCCCAATATCTCCCTCAGGGGCCCGGCCCAACCACCTAACTTCCTCCTACAAGGTCCCACTTTCTAAAGTTTCTGCCACCTCCGAATACTGCCACAAGCCGGTGATCAAGTTTTTGGTAGGTGACCTTTGGGATATTTAAGATCCAAACCATAACAAGTAGGATACATTTGTTTCCTTCTTTATCCATTGATTAGATCAAGTGACAACTACATATTGATAAGTAGCCATTGAAAATAGCAAATGAGGCCGGGCACCGTAGCACATGCCTATAATCCCAGCTGCTCAGAAGGTTGAAGCAGGAGAATCCCATGTTCAAAGCCAGTCTCAGCAAAGCCGAGGTGCTAAGCAACTCAGTGAAACCCTGTCTCTAAATAATAAAATACAAAATAGAGCTGGGGATGTGGCTCGGTGGTCAAGTGCCTCTGAGTTCAATCCCCGGCACACTCCCCGCGCAAAAAAAAAAAAAAAAAAGAAAGAAAGAAAGAAAATAGCCAGTGAGGCAGAGTCCTAGACAAAATTAAGTCACAAAAAGGTAAACTTATAGGGAAATTCATATGGCATTTGTTGACCCTATTACCTTAATTTAACACATAAGTAGACTTCAGTAGCACAACAATGTATCTACATTATTGTAATGAGACAGGAAATAATAGGAATTGCTATAGTTGTGTGTTATGTAGTAATAATAAGCTGTATTTGGTATTTGCCTGGACTTGTAAAACTAAAATAAAGGCACCGGGTGACAAACTTGCTGTGTGGCAGGATGACACTCCTGAACAATGCCAATATGAACCTTTATCTATGATCTGAGTGGTGGCTCCTAGTCTAGTCGTGTTCTGGTCTTTATCAATGACGACCAGAGCATAACTGGGCTGAAAATCACTACTGAAACCCTGAAAATCACTACTGAAACCCCTGGACTTTTGGAGCAAACTGTCAGCAGCACCGTGACCAGAGGACTCCATGTCACTCTGTCTCTTGGCTGCCCCAGCTGCTGTCCACTCTATTGCTGATTGCTGATCGACTGTTGTCACCGAGGCCAGATGATTGACCACCTCTCCTGAGGCAACGACTGCCACCCAGCCTCCGGTTTATCAGATACCCAAGGACATCTGAAGACATCGGAGGCGCTGAGGGAGGCTACGGCTGAGAAGAATCCCCTCGGTCTTGCTGCCTGACTTCTTGGCTAAGAGACGTTGCATTGAGTAAGTCCATGGGGATCGGACTCTAGGTGAACAAGGGAGTGAATCTTCAATGTATTTGTGACTTGCTATTATGAGGAATGTTAAGTTGAGTGTGCATTGCATGAATAAAATCCACTTGTTGGAACCAAATTTGATTCCTCTCTTACTCACTGCTCACAACAGTTATAGAGACAAAAATATCTTTTGTAGATGCTTTACTCTGAGGAATCTGAAAAATCTAGGGCTTCTGATATGAAGAGAAGGAATAATAAGTAATAAATAAAAATTATTATTATAATAAATGATTGTAAAGTATTATTATGATAAACTCAAAATATTTTGTATTTATTATCATAATAAGTAATGATCATTTATTTTTATTTCCCCCATTCCACCCACTTACTTTCAAAAAGTGGTGGAGGTGCCTTAGAATCAGAAGAGGGATTAAAACAACAAAGATTATCAGTAAAGACAAAAGCCAAATTGTAAGTAAAGTACATGGGAAAACACCCAGTTGAGGTCAAGCAAAGGCAGATGCTTCTAAGCCAGCAAGGCCGTCGACTGTGTCTAGGTAAGGTCAACCCATGTAGAAAATCACGTGGCTTCATTGCACCCCGCCCTTGTTTCTTGTCCCCATAAGATTAGGGCTCAGCCAGAGTCCTTTTTGGGAGGACTTGCATCTAACTGGAGCATGGGAACTGATTCCAAGGTCTTGGGGCAGCATGAGCTCCCAGCAGTGTTTTATGGGGAGTCCAGGGCCTCAAAGGGTTGTTTAATTCCAAAGCCAACCCAGAGAGATGCGCTGAGCCTTTGCCCAGATCAGCTTTGGAATCCGATAGGACTAATATCTATGCAAATAATACTATTTTTCTTCTCTTTCTCCTTCACCTTCTCTTTTTCTGTGGTTCTGGGGATGGAATCCAGGGCCTCCCACAAGCCGGCGGTGCTAGACAAGTGCTCTCCCGCTGAGCTATACCCGAGTCCCCAACACTATTGATATTACCAGACAGAGGAATATAACTGGGAAGCCAGCTTGAAATTATTTACCCCAGAAAGGCAGGCTAAACACTGCCTTTCTGTATCTTACAATCCTCAGGACTCTGACCCTGCAAAAAGAGCTATGATATTTCTATTTCGGTACTACAAACTCCACACTTGTGTGCATTTCTCCCAGGCTGTGACAACCTCTTACAACTGCCCTCAAAAACAAGGAACCTGTTTAGGAGTTACAAACTCCGCTACGTCCTCAATAGTGTCACAGAACCTGCTGTTAAACTAAATTCTGCCTGAGGTTATTCCCCATACCTAGAGTCGCTACCACAGCCCAGCTTGGTCCATAAAGAAACCAAAAGCCTAACTGAGAAGTATACTTGTAACATACTGCTGAGTCTCAGCCAATCACAGCAGTCAAGTGCTAGCCAATCACAGGTTGCCAAATGATCAGATCTCGCCCAAGGAAGGCAAATGCAGAACTATCCCCATCAAGCTGTTTCTATTACTCACTTCAATTTTGGACCATAAATACTGCTCCCACATTGTGGAGTTCTGTGAATGTCTTGTTCTGAGTGCTGCCCTATTCACAAATTGTTCTTTACTCAAATAAACTCTGTTCATTTGCCTACAGTTTTTCTTTTAACACTGCCCTTACTTCCTTCCTTAGCTACAAATGTTCTTCTCTCCCCAATATAAACTGCTGAACCGCATCCCTGCTTCTCACGGACCGAGGTTCCACTTAGCGAATTCTTCCTCTCCATCCTAAATCCTGAGCATCTTTTTTTTTTTAAGTTTTTAGTTGTGTATTATTTTATTTATTCATATGTGGTGCTGAGGATCCAACCCAGTGACCCACACATGCTAGGCAAGTGCTCTACCACTGAGCCACAACCCCAGCTGTCCTGAGCATCTTGAATATCCACATCCATCATGGAGCCATCCCATACTTCAGACTCATTTCCTTGAAAGTTTCTTCTACACTCCCTCCAAATTTCACTCCATTGCAGTGACTTGCTCCTAAAGGTACACCCTAGACCTGGCCGCTGCCTTCCGATCTTTAAGCCCACCCATCAACTGATCATTCAAACTTCTACTCATCTATCTCATGCATTCATCATCTTCCCAAAGTCAGGTTCATTGAGGTAAGAAAAAATTTAAGTTCCATCTAGATTGAATCGATCAACAATAAACTGCATGCTTAAAGAGTACAGTTTGATGAGTTTCAACATGTGTGGACACCCAGGACACCGTCACACAAAAATGTAATGAACTGATCTGTCATCACCAACAGTTTCCTCATGCCCCCTTGTAATTTTCCCTCTTTCCCCTCATGCCTCCTCTCTTCACAGGCAACCAATGATCTGCTTTTTGTCACTATAGATTAGTTTCTATTTTCTCAAAAAAAATAGTTTGTTCCTTTTTGTTGTTGTTGCTGGGGATTAAATCAGGGCTTCTTGCACACTAAGTATGCACTCTACCACTGATCCACACCCCAGCCTATATTTTCTAAATTTTTTTTGGGTGCTGGGGATCGAACCCAGGGCCTTGTGCTTGCAAGGCAAGCACTCTACCGACTGAGCTATTTCCCCAACCCCGCTAAAATTTTAAATAAATGGAATAACACCCTTTGTTTTTTGTTTTGTTTTGTTTTGGTTTTGGTATCAGGGATTGAGCCCAGGAGCACTTAACCACAGAGCAACATTCCCACCCTTTTAATATTTTATTTTGAGACAGGGTCTCACTAAATTGCTTAGGTCCTAAGTTGCTGAGGATGGCTTTGAACTCTTGAACCTTTTACCTCAGCCTCCCAAATCACTGGGATTACAGGTGTGCACCACCACACCTGGCCACACTGCATATTTTTAAGTCTAAAAACTGTTTTGAGATGGCATCTCACTGTGTTCCCCAACCTTGCCTTGAACACCTGGTTTCTAGAGGTCTTCTTGCCTCAGCCTCCCTAGTAGCTGGGAATACAGGTACCTGCTCCAATGCCCATCATTTTTTACGTCTGTTACTGGAATCTAAGGTTCTGCTACTTGTGGTTCAACCAAAGCTTGGGGAACAGAGGTTGGTGGTGGGGGGGAACAGGTTTATTTAAAGCCTGAGACAAATAGAGGAGACTTTTTCTGTCTTACATCCCCATCTTTGGGGGGGACTCAGGGCATGAACAGGGTCCTCTTTTATAAGAGAGGTAGGACAAAAGGCAAGAAACATGCATATGTAGATTTAGCAAGGCTATGCTAGCCAAAAAATATGTTATGATTCCAGTTTTTCAACACTTGCTGGCACCTGCCCAGACTTGAGGCCAATTCCTCAGTTTCTACTCTCAGCATGAGGAAACTCAGTTGTAGAAATACAATTTTTAAGGACACTTAAAAATGGAGAGTGAGGCTTTTAATTTCATAGGGGCTCTGTCACACTCTGAGATTTTATTCATGTTGTGACATGTACTAACGGGGCATTCCTTTTCTTTGCCAAGTAGTGTTCTGTTGTGTGGATGCACCACTATTGTTTAACCATTCCCCAGTTTCTGAACTTCAGAGATAATTCCAAGTTTTAACCATTACAAATAATGTTATGAATAGTTACATGCAAGTCTATGTGTGAAAATACGTGTGTTCATTTTCTATTGCTCTAAGAAAATATCTGGGTAGTTAAAAGAGGTTTGTTTAATTCACAGTTTTGGAGGCTGAAACTCTAAGATCAAGCGACGTCATCTATTCAGCCTCTAATGAACTTCCCCTTGGCTGCGTCACAACATAGTGGAGAATGGGAAAGGGAAACAACCACTTTCAGACAGGGGCACGTGTGTGGGAAGGCTTCACTTTCTCAGACCCACTCTCTTGAGAATTAACCTACTCCACAAGACCAGCATTCATTCTCTCTGACGGCAGTGCCTGCAGTGACCTAACCCCCCACCCCGCCACTAGCCACTGCCCCTGGCTCAATCCAACCATCCTTCTTCTCTGTGCCCATTCTGGAATTGCTTTGTATATCTTGAAAAAAAAGCAATGTATAAATAGATGTGACATAAATTAAATTGGTGGTGTTTAACCTCAAATAGGCCCTTAACATGGTGAGAAAATCTTTGTCTTTTTTTCTGGCCAGCTCATACTCTCCCCAGCAGCTATCTCAAAACTAATTTACTCTCATCAGGCTTCAGCACCACCCCTACTTCCTTTCTGCTGAGATCTCAGCGGCTGATCTTTCAGACAATATCAGTTTCATATTTTCTTGCATCTAGACCCTTCCTTGCCTCTTTCCTTCTGACACAGGAACAGAGGACCTTGCCTCTGCCTTTGTGAGACCAGTCCCTCTACTGGTGCTTCCGCCTAGTTTCTCAGGGTCTACAAAATGTTCCTTTGTTTTGTATTCTCACCTCTGTTCTCTCTAGTGGATACTTCCAATCCTTTCTTAGCTGCCTTGCTATTTCTCTCCTTTCTTTCTGGTTGTGTAACACCCCCTGTGGCTCTCTGCACAGTCACACAGGAGGACTTTTTATTTTTTCTTTTCCAAAGATGGTTAACTCTCCCAGAGAGGAACTCATGGCCTCCAACTGACTCTAAGAAACTTGCAGTTCCAGCTAATCTAGGAAAGTGAGGAAGGACTTGGTGTCCTTGAAGCAGCTTGAAACACTATTCCTCAGAAGCCTCCAGACTCAGAAGACTTCAGAAGCCCAAGAGCCCAAGGAGGTACCTCAAAAGTTCCCTGGGATGAGAGAAGCCAGGGCTTCAATTCCTATTAGCCAGACTTTAGCATTTAAACAACAATGGCAAGACCGACATTTACAATTCCTACCCTGGACTCTTGATTGGAGTCCTAGCCTGCTCTCTTCCCTATAGCGATGGAGAAGATGTGCTCTCCTCCTAAAAGCAGAAGCTCAGAGCTTATCAGCTGTCAATTTGCCACCTGAATGACTTTGGCAAACCTATTCCCTGTAGTGGCTCTTACTTTTTTGGTAAAATAAGAGGTGAGTATGCTGGGGATATAGCTCAGTTGGTAGAGTGCTTGCCTCGCAAGCACAAGGCCCTGGGTTCGATCCCCAGCACAGCAAAAATAATGATAATGGTAATAATAACAATAATGAGGTGGGAGTGTGGGAAGGACCTGACTCTTCAGTTTCTTTAATGTACAGTGATTCTAGAATGAAGGCAAGAAATTCAGATTCTCCTTCACCCACACAAATGTACATATGTACTTTCTCCCCACCTCCATATAAAGGATTAGATGCTGGGCTAAGGGCTGCGCAAACAGGAAATTAATGTAAATAACAGGCCATAGGGGAATACTATGTGGCAACAAAAATGACTGGTTTACCATCACATTTAACAATATTAAAAAATCTCATAGACATAATGTCAAACATAAGAAACTGTACACAGAGTATATACTATCTGACTCTAGTTAGTTGTAATTAGTTCGAAGGGTATTAAAATTATTCCACTGCCACAAGTCAGAATAGTTGCACCCTATTTTAGGTGACTTAAAGGGAAGATAAGAAGGAATTCTGGGATTCTGTTCATGCTCTATTTCTTGATCTGGGTATAGTTACATGGATGTATCCAGTTTTAGACATCAGGCTGAACCACCTCCACTGCTTTCTCCCTCCCCTTTTCTCTCTTTGAAGTGCCAGGGATCAAACCCAGGGCCTCATAACACTTGGCAAGTACACTGCCACTTAACCATGCCCCAACCCACTGCCACTGCATTCTATTGACTCAGGTAGTTATAAAGGTCAACCTAGTTTCAGGGGAAGGAAATAGATACAGCCTCTCAAAAAAGCATAGCAGTATTACATTGTTAGAAGACTCTATGGGGTAGGAGATATAAATTGGTGTGGTCATTTTTTTTTCTTTTGGTATCAGGAATTGAACCCAGGGACACTTAACCACTGAGCCACATCCCCAGCCCTTTTTATTTATTTTATTTTATTTTTAAATGTTGTCTTTTTAAAGAAAATATTTTTAGATGAGCACAATACCTTTAGTTTACTTAATTATTTTTATATGGTGCTTAGGATCCAACCCAGTGCCTCACACATGCTAGGCAAGGGCTCTACCATTGAGCCACAACCGCAGCCCTTTTTATTTTGAGACAGGGTTTCCCTAAGTTGCTTAGGGCCTCCCTAAGTTGCTGAGGTTGGTTTTGAACTTTCGGTTCTCCTGTCTCAGCCTCCTGAGTCACTGGGATTACAGGGGTGTGCCACTGCACCTGTCTGGGTGTGGCCATCTTTACGAAATGTAATCTACCACACAGTGTATTTTTTTTTCTTTTCCTTACTTCTATTCTTCAATAATTACAATAAATCTCCAAATTCTAATACTACTATTTTTGGGGGTGGGGTACCAGGCTTTGAACCCAGGTGTGCTTACCATGGGACCACATCTCCGACCCCCTTTTTTTTTTTTTTGCGGTGCTGGGGATTGAACCCATGGCCTTGTGCTTGCAAGGCCAGCACTCTACCAACTGAGCTACATCCCCAGCCCTCCAACCTTTTAAAAAATATTTTATTTAGAAACAGGGTCTTGCTAAGTTGGTTAGTGCCTTGATAAGTTGCTGAGGCTGGTTTTGAACTCAGGGTCCTCCTGCCTCAGTCTACTGAGCCACAAGGATTACAGGCATACATGGCTCTCATACTACTATCTCTTGATACTCCTATGCCAAGATCCGTCTTCCATTATCATTTAAACTATCTTTATATCATGTCACTGTTGCCCAACTTGGTTTATTGCAATAATCTCCTAACAATTTTTTTTTTTTTTTTTTTTTTTTTTTTTACTTCCAGTCTTATATCCTTCCGATCATTTTTCATACTAAGGTCAGAACAGTTTAAAAAAAATAAAGAAACACACAGTCCACACAATTATCCCTAAGTATGCTTAGCCTGGATTGAAGATGCCACCGGACTGCTTATAAGGGAAGCAATTGATTTGCAGTTTTTCTCTTTCCTTACTGATATACAACCCACCCTTCTTTATCATGACAGTTGCTCTTAAGCAGAAGTTAATAGTTTGGCTACCTGTTCCCTAAAGATGTCATTCCAGGTAATTTGTTCATGTGTGGAATGTCATTTAGGTATGGAATGTTTCCACAAGGTACACCGTTTCTCAAAGTGTGACCAGAAGATCACCTGCAACAGGTTGAGGGTAGAAGGGCTGAAGAATTCCAAAAATCTGTTTTCAAATAAAGACCACCATGTGATTCTAAGATACACTAACGTTTGAGAACCATTAGTTCAAATGTCTCTAACTTTCTCAGTTAAAATAATGGTCCAGTTGGCATTTCATCTGGTCATCTCTAACTTCTTCCTGAATCCTTCCATCTTTATCCAGCCAAGAGGAAGATAATAACCATTCACACTTTGAATAGCCTCTTTTTGACTGCACCTTGCTCACCTTGTTGTCTGTGAGATAAACACAGTAGCTCATTTAGTTTAGTCTGCTCCAATGGTTTAAAGTCTCAGGGCCTTGAAGATTCACCCTACTCCCTCAATCTAGAATACTTTCTTTCCTCACTCTTTCTTTCCTCCAACAGTCATCTAGTTATCAGAACCCTCCAAGCAATCCTTCTGTAATTTATCCATGCAAATGTCCAGTCATCTAGTCAACAAATGATTTATTGAGTGCCTACTATGTGCCAGGTACTGTTCCAGGCCTGGAAATAAAACATGGTACAAACCAGATAAAAATCCTTATCCTTGTGGAATACATATTCTGATGGAGAAATGGCAATAAGTAATTAACATGAAAATCTTATGGTATATTTGAAGAGGAAACAGGAGTACGGTAGAAATCCAGTTTAACTGCAGTGGTGGCAGAGCTCATTGAGATCAGTAGGTAGAAGTTGGAGGCTGGGTCCTGTGTGCCAAGCGGACTGGAGAGATAGGGAGGAGGTCATCGTGACTGGAGCAGGAAAGTGGGTGAAGTGGTCAAGGAGGTTATGGGTGGCCAGATTCCATTGGGCCTGTAGGCCATTGTAAAGACTTGGGTTTTGGGGCTGGGGTTGTGGCTCAGTGGGAGAGTGCTTGCCTAGCACATGTGAGGCACTGGGTTCCATCCTCAGACCACCCGAAAATAAAGCAATGTATCCATCTACAACTAAAAAAAAAAAAAAAAAAAAAAAGAGAGACTTGGGGCTTTACTCTGAGTGAAATGGGGAGCTTTTGCAGTGGTTTAGGCGAAGGAGGAACATAATCCTTTTGATGTTTTTTAGACATCTGCCTGGCCCTGCTGGGGAGAGAAAGGACAAGAAAAGAAAGGTCAGATCAATAAGCTATCACAACAATCCAGGAGAGGCATGATGGTGTTTTGGAACATGGTGGCAGGTGTGGAAGTCAGTTAACATTTAATTTAGTTGTGATATTAAGTATGGCTTGCATCAAACGCTTCGGTAATATGCTTCTGCAGTAAATTTTTTTGTTTTCTTCACATTGAATTTCAGGGAATGGTAGTTACAGGAGGAAGGTGAGGGAAGATTTGAGGTTGCCAAGGAGACAGAGCCGCATAGACTTGAAAAACCTGAGAGGGTTCTAGGCCTCCAAGCCTCTGGCGCAGCAATAATTCTGCAGCTAAGCCCCCCAGCCGCTTCCCACTATCCATGCGCAACAGGCCAGGTGGGAGCCTATGGAAAACACAGGACTTTTGGAAAGTGGTACAAACGCACTCCGGGAATCGTAGTTCAGAGCCGCTGCGCAGGCGCAGTGGCTTCCGCGGGCTTGCGCGCGCAGCCGCTGCGGGACAAGCTTCTGGAAGCTCATTGCGGTGGTGCTGGAGCTGGCTGCGGATGCTGGTGCAGGTACTGGTGGTCCTGGATCCCTAGTTTGGGAGCTGCGGCAAGGCACCGGCCGAGCGCGCACCTGGGGACAGAGAGGGGCTGAGAGCAGCCGGCGGACCTGGCTGTGCCCTGCGGCTGCCGCTGCTGCTCCTGCGGGACAGAGCCGTCCGCTTCCCTCCATCCCTCCCTGCGCCCAGGGGTTCGAAACTTCGGCGCTGTTGGTATTTTGGGCGGGATAATTCCCTGGTGTGTGTGGTGTGTGTGTGTGTGTGTCCCCCCGTGTGTCCGTGTCCCCGTTTTGCCAGCACCCCTGGCTTTATCCCCTAGATAACAGTTGTGGGTCCGGATAACCAAAAATGTGTCCAGGCATTGCCAAATAACCCTTTTAGGACAAAATAGCCTCTTCCTTTCTCCTCCCTGGCTGAGAATCTCTGCCTGCGTCACATTTTCGCCCAGCTCTATTGTAACCTCCAGGGAGACGAAGTCGAGCGTCTTAGTCACAGCGGAGTCCCAGGTGGCCAGCACGGCGCCGGTGGTAGATAGGTGGGCGCCTGGTATTTGGCAAAGGAATAAATGACATTATGCGTGCTGCGTTCTGTGCCCAGAGATGAGTACGGAATTGAGTGCGCGAAATTGTTAATGGTATGGTAATTGCAGGAGGAGACGCACATCCTCTCCCTTACCTCACAGTGGTTCATCCTTAGGTTGTGTTGTTTATTTCCTGAACCCTCGGGAGAGTGGGATCCCCCGCCTGACCTATTCATGCCTGTCTCTACAATGCCTATTCCCAGCTCATTGTGGATGCTCAGTCATTTGTAGAATGAATGAATGAATGCATGCAACACAGCAGGCTGTGTGCATTTTGGGATCAAAGAGAATTTCACACAACAGGTGACAGTTGAAAGGAGTCAGTTTTTAAAAGAAAGAATTAAAGTTTGGTAGGAGACTTGAAGGAGGAAGAACTCCAAGGAGAGGGAATAACCGAGGTGCCTAGGATAGTAAAGCATAGACTGGGAATGGGGGACTATTTCTTTATGGCTGCATTGTCAATCTGGTAGCTAGAGCTGGAGAGATGAGGTCAGCCAGGCATGTTTCTAGGTGGTTGTGTGCACCCTCTGCATTGAACTTTATCTGAGACAGCTGGCCAGCGAGGGAGTATAAACGGGAGTGACAGGATCAACTTCTGTGTATTAGAAGAAATCCCTTGGCTATGGTGTGAGACTAGACTGAAAAAGCCTGTTCTTAGGCAGTTTCAGTGCAATTGAATGGAAAGGGTCTTAGCAAATAAAGTTACCAGGACTTGTTTATTAGTGGATGTAAAAAGTAAAGAGGAAGAGAGATTTGGTAGTCAAATATGAGATCAGCCTTCTGAGTTAGGCAACTGGTGGGAAACGGGTCTCTGCTCACTGGGAGAGGGCAGGAGTAGTTAGGTTTGTGACATCATCCCCTTGGCACAGTGGGCCTTCTCTGATAAATTTTGTTCATGAGGAATATTAAGAAGTCTGAAGTTGGGGCTCAGATTGTGGCTCAGTGCTAGCATTTGCCTAGCGTGTGTGAGGCACTGGGTTCGATTCTCAGCACCACATACAAATAAATAAAGATTCATCAACAACTAATAAAACATTTAAAAAAAAAGTCTGAAGTTGGAGGGTATCTTTAATTATCCTTAAGTAAATCCTCAGCTTTTGACCGATAAAGAAAATTGTCCTTTTAATAGAATAGTTGGGCATGGCTATTCTAGACCTCTCAGGGTGTGTATATGACCTTTATATGTCTTTGAACCAAACTAATGTTTTCAGGATTAACAACAATTCATTTTTTTCATGTCTTATGTTTCTTCTTGGCAGTTTCTGCAAGACTATCAACTGGATCCCTGGAGTCCTTGATATTTTGCTGTGTACAGTGCCTGCTGGTGGACTGTGCTGATACTTAAATAGTCCAAAGGGGACTGGATTCCTGCTTGTGATTCACAGTGCAAACTGTAGTGCCCCTGAACAAGATGACAGCCATCTCCCCAGACCCTGTGATTCTGGCCTCAAGTGAACACGACAAAGTCCCAGGAGCAGAAACTCCTGAGGAACAAGAAGTTATCTCAAAAGGAGACAGGGCTGACCTAGAGTCTTTCAGACAGAAGTTCAGGTGGTTTTGTTACTCAGAAGAGGCTGGACCAAGGAAAGCCCTGAATCAACTCTGGGAGCTCTGCCTTCAGTGGCTGAGACCTGACATTCACACAAAGGAACAGATTTTAGAGCTATTAGTATTTGAGCAGTTCTTTGCCATTTTGCCTGGGGAGATCAGGATTTGGGTAAAGTCACAACGTCCTGGGAGTAGTGAGGAGATGGTGACCCTGATAGAAGATTTGACCCAAACACTTGGAGAAAAGGAAGATGAGATTCTTGAAGAAAAGGAAGGTGAGATTTATAGATGGAGGGAGGAAGTGGGGAATTTCCTCAAGGTATGAAAATAAACTCCTCAAAGGAGGCAATTTACTGCTAAGGAGAAGTGTTAAGACAAAAAATTAAGAATTAGAACCATGTAATCAAAGGTGAGGGCTTAACATCAGGAACTCTTTATACCTTACAGAATGTGGGACATCAGTTCTTTGTGCCGAGACCTTCCCTTAGGGGCCCTAATTTCGCAAATATACTGTATTGCAGTAACAGACAAATCAGAAGTCAGGAAACCCACATTTTGGACACACCAGTTAGCTGCATGACAATTAAGTCTATGGTGGTAAACACTATTTCCTTAAGTATCTCAGAACTCATGGTAGGATAAATTCTACCTGTCTGTCACTGTAGCACGGTGCTTCTCCAAAATTAGGGCCGCTTTGTGGAGGCCCCTGAAACAAAGAATTGATTGCTGGCATTTCATAAGGAAGAACAATTTCCTTAAATTACAACTACCTCTTTTTTTTTTTTGATTACGTAATTCTAATTCTTAATTTTTTTTTTCTGGTTGTCTAATCGGTAAAGCTGCTGAAAAAAATCTTTTCACAAGAAGAGAAGGGTATGATTTGAAAAAATACATCAAATGTGAAAAAATACTGTTGACACCTGAAGGCAGTTTAATACACTTGGTTCCTGTGAGTTCAGTTTCCTCTTTTCAGTCTGTAGGAATCTGCTGGGGATTCCACAGGTGGAATCCGTTCTTGAGACCAGTTTGCTGCCTTCACTCAATAAACAGCTTTGGGACATAACTTGTGCCATGCACGTTGTGCTTGGATTATGAAGTAAACAGTAATAGAAAAAAAGGAAAATGCCCTTTACCTTAATACATCTTTCAGTTTAAAACTATTCAGAGATTCATTATTGTGCAAATTAAATATTTTGAAGCTGAGGGTTTGTGGAACAAAGGAAATCAGTTTTTGTGGAATTAAGAATTGAAAGGATGTTTTGATAAGGTAGGGGAAAAAGCTGGGGTTCTTATAAGGTACTATAAGAGCCTGTCTCTAACTATTTGGTAAATAACTTGTTTAAACTTGTTTCAAGAGTGCGAAAACATTCATTCCTTTTTTTAGAGAGAATTGAAACCTTGTAATATTATGAAATATATTTATGAGTTTTCATCCACAGTCCCTGGCTCACATTCCTATAACCTTGTCATTTCCTAAGTGACTGGCACAGTAAGTATCTTTTGTTAAAATATTTGTCCTTTGTTCCTGGGTTCCTGAAACTTGTTCCCTATTCGGGAACAACTGCAGAGCTCTCCAGGTAAAATGCAGTCTTTTTGTTATTTATAACAAGCACCTTTTAGTCACACCTGAGTTTGTCAATGAAGTGATTTTTGCAAAGTCCCTAAGTAACCATTACCAACCTGCCCTGGAGGGGGTGGGGGGAGGGGAGGGTTGGAACTCGGGGCCTCATCCTCCACCCCTGGAGAAGAGCTGAAGGTTGAGCCAGTCACCAGCAACTGGTGATTTGATCAGTGATGCCTGTATGATGTAGCCTCCTGAAAACCCCTAGGGGCCTGGATTCTCGGCCTTCAGCAAGCTGAACATGTGGACATTCCTGGGGGTAATACACCTGAAGAGGGCATGGAAATTTGGGAATGTCCAGGCCTTAGCTGCTCTCAGAGGCCACGAGCCTCTTAGTGCTTGACCCGAAGCATCTCTTCTATCTGGGTGTTCATTTATATCCTTTGTAATATCCTAAGTGGTAATTGGGATTACCCTATGTTCTGTGAGCTATTCTAACAAGCAGGGGGTTGTGGGAACTCTGAATTATTGTTATTGGTCAGAAGTACCAGAGGCTAAGACTGGCATCTGAAGTGGGGGACAGTGTCATGGGACTGAGTCTTCAACCTGTGGAATCTGGTGCTATCTCCAGGTAGATAGTGTCAGATTGAATTGAATTAAAGGACACTGAGCTGATGTCCACTGGACTGTGCACAGCAGAACTGCGTGGTTAGTGTGGGGAACCCTTCTCCCCATACACACACCTCTGGGGTCACAGAAGAGTTCTGTGTTGTATAGTAGGAGAAATGGACCTCCCCCCCCCCCCCAACCCTTGGGAACATATAAGAATGTTTAGTCTGAAGAATCCACTAGAAAGACCAGATGTTTTTCCCCCTTCCTAGATCCAGTTACTCAAGATTCTGCTCTTTGCCAAGAGGAAAACTCAGGAGAAGATAAAATGGTTGCAGTTCTTTCAAATACTGAGTCATGTGTAAGTTTCCTTTCACTGGTTTTCATTCTTAAGTGAATACCTAACTGGACTCTTAAGTGGTATAAATATACAAAAATAATTCAGATTAAAAAAAAATTCAGACAAGGAACTTAAAATTCACTTTTCACATGCTATTTATTTGAGTTCACAGATTGTGACTCTAAACAAAAACATTTACTAACATTCAACAGTTAATCCTGTAGAAATGAGTCAGGTGGAAATAGTATTGTATTTCCTTTATATGCTCAAGAGGATCTCCAGCTGAGTAATGTTGAAAAGTAGAAAGCAATCTTCACAATATCAATAAAAGGTAAGGAATCACTACTGGTGCACTCCTGTAATCCCAGCTACTCATGAAGCTGAGGCAAGAGTATCATGGATTCAAGGTTAGCCTTGCTTGACAACTTAGCAAGATGCTGTCTCAAAAAGTAAAGCCAGGTCTGGGATTGTTGCTCAGTGGTAGAGCACTTACCTAGCATGTGTGGGGCCCTGGGTTGTATCCTCAACACCACATAAAGATAAATAAATTCAAAATAAAGGTATTGTGTCCATCTGCAACTGAAAAAAAAAAAAAAAAAAAAAAAAAGAGTAAAGCCAGGCAACTCAGGAATCTTAAGGCAGGAGAATTGCAAGTTCGAGACCAACTTCAGCAACTTAGGGAGACCCTTGCCTCAAAATTAAAAGAAAAAAAGGTGGAGATCGGGGGTGGGGATGTTGCTCAGCATGCACAAGGTTCTAGATTCAGTCCCCATTACCAGAAAGAAAAGAAATCACTGCTATTAACCAGTGTTTTCTGAATATTCTGGCCAAGGCAGCAAGCACTGGTATTAAAGAGGCAAATGTGTATTCTCAGACATTATCTATTTTCAAAACCCCAAATAGACAACTGAAAAAGTACTGAAACTCGTAATATCTGGGAAAGTAGCTGGTTACAAATCAGTAAGTTTCCTATAAAGCAATAATCACCAGTTAGGGGGAAAAATCCCTTTATATTTTATTTTTCTGGTACTGGGTATTACCCAGAGGGGCTTAACCTCTAAGCCACATCCCTAGTTCTTTTTTTATTTTGAGACAGCCTTTCCAAGTTGCTTAGGACCTTGCAGAGTTGCTGACGCTGGCTTTGAACTTAAGATCTTCATGCCTGTCTCTCAGGTCACACCACCACACCCAGCGGTGGGCGGGAGGGAGTGGAGGCGGGGGCGGGGGGATTCTCATTCACAAGAATGAATTAACAGTGCTGTAGTAGATCAGTGATAACTTCAAAAAGTATGTCTGTTTTCCAATTCCTGGAACTTGTGACTGTTGCTTCCTTTGGAGGAAGATCTTTGTAGGTGTGATTAAATTAAAGATTTTAAAATGAGTTAATCCTGGATTATATGAGCAGGCCCTAAATGCCATTGTAAGTGTCCTAATAGAGAGAGTCTGAGGGAGATTAAATATACTAGGAGATGATGATATAAAGAGGGAGGTGGTTTCAACTGACAGAGCCACAAGCCAAGGAATGCTGGCATCCACCAAAAACTAGAAGAGATAAGGAACAAGCTCTCCCCCAGAGCCTCTCAAGAGAGTGCAGTCCTGTGAACACTGTGAACTCTGATTTCTGGCTCTAGCACTGTGAACACATTTCTGTTGTTCAAAGTCATGGTAATTGGTTACGTGGTATTACATCAGCAGGAAGCTGACACAAGTGATAATAGGCACTCTGTTATACTGCGTCTCAAAGTGTCATGCAAAGGTTGCTATAGAAAATAAATTTAGTGAGTCAGTACACTTGTTTATAAATGTGGAACAATTATAGGTGTGAGTGTGTTATTGAATACAGATTCTGTAAGAGGATATAGAAAACAGTTACTGCATATAACTGGAAGTTAAAATTTGACATGCAATTGCTAGTACTGTTATTATGTATTTAATTACTACCTATAGTTAGCTTACATTAATTCTGCATATTTGGGGTTTGGAAATGTAAATTATACCTTTTACTCATAATTTTCCTTTTATTCCTAGGAATCAATGTTAAAATTAACCTGACCAATCTTAGACATTCTAGAGAATTCTCATACAGCATTTAACAACAGGATGGGAGAGGCAGGGGTTATGCAATACTGTCACTCGTATTAATCATATAATAGCTAATCCACATAAAACTTGAATACTGCCAAAGCCATTTCTTTATATGCTAACTACTTCTCGGAATCCTTAGAGTCTGGCTGGGAATAATACAGTGCAAAATGACTATCTTTGGTGTTCTAGGAAACCATAACATTCAAGGATGTGACTGTGAACTTTTCCAGAGGAGAATGGAAGAAGCTGGAGCCCTTTCAGAAGGAGCTATATAAGGATGTGCTACTGGAAAACTTACGGAACCTAGAGTTTCTGGGTAAACACATTCTCTTTATGATTTGGCATTCTAAGCTAGGTGTCTTTTGTCCCCTGCTACAGAAAAATAAATACTATACTTATGTAAAATATGTTAATTTTGTTGTGACTGAGCAGTCAGGGATTAATATGACTAATCCTAAAAATGGATTACAATATTATACTTTTATGCAAAATTATCTCCAAAAGAAGGTCTTCGCTTCATTGAATTGGAAATGGGGAGCACCATTTTGCTATAAGTGTACTTCCTTCCCCCATTTTTCTCCCTGATTTCTAATATTGATGTCTGTATTTTATAGCATCTTTTATCTTTCTAGACAAAAGAACCAGAGGTTTGAGAATGAATGTTGGGATGTCTTTGTTCTATCCATAAGGTCATTTTCTATTCTTTTCTCTGTGAGCAGGCTCTTCAATTTCCCAGTTAGATTTGATTTCCCAGCTAAAGTGGATTGAATTGCCAAGGCTGCTGGAAAAAGAAATCTCAAAAGACTCCAGACCTGGTGAGTTGGTGAAAGGTAGGTAAAAACCTTGAATGCAGTTGCTCACCAAGTCAGTTAGGAAGAGCCTTTGAAATGCTGGGCAGCCTATATACTAAAACGTAAAGATGTGGAAGAGAGCTCTTGCCTTCCTGGAATGTTCTTTTTAGTGGGAGAAACTGTTAGTTTGGGTCCTTTGAGATACAGATGCCAAGAATGATTTGCCATGCAAGAGATTTATGTTGGGAAATTCCAGTGAACACAAATGGAAAGGGAGCTGGAAGAAGCCAGAGAGCCGTTAGAGCATGATGCACGTTGAACCTCTGTGAATGAGGCGGGGAAGGTTGGGGAGGAAGAATCTTGAACTGAAAAGAAGTTCTGAGAAAGTTTAGGGAGGGCCAAAGGGAAATCTTATGTCTCACAGAAATGGATCTAGCTATCTCTGTCCTTAGTCACTGTTGGGGAATAGCCTGTAGGCAGGTGGCCTTGCCATGCAGGGGGCCTTGCTGTGAGTACAGTGGTGGATCCCAGCATCAGTAGGGGCCATCAGGCAGTCTCCCCACAGGAAGAGATCTGAGAGACATATCTTCATAATCCTGAAAAGATGTGGTGTGGGGTATAGCTTATTGATGGAACGCTTGCCTAGCATGCTCAAGGCCTTGGGTTTTATCCCCAGCACTGCCAAAAAAAAGTGTTAGTAATGTGATAAATGCTATAATGAGGGCACATACAAGAAGCTGTGGGAATGGAGATCATCCTGGACCTTACAGTGGCTTGTCTTATGACTTTGACTTGTTTTTTGTTTTTTTGTTTTTTTTCCTATCAGGGATTGAAGGCAGGGATGCTTAACCATTGAGCTACATCCCCGGCCCTTTTTATTTTTTATTGTGAGACAGGGTCTCACTAAGTTTCTTAGGGCCTCACTAAGTTGCTGAGGCTAGCCTTATGCTTGTGATCCTGAGTCACTTACAGGCATACGCCACCATGCCTGGTACTTTTTGACTTTACGATTGTGCAGAAATGGTACACACTCAGTAGAAACCCTACTTTGAATTCTAAATTTCTCTTTTCCCTGACTAGCAATATGAGGCCTGGTACTCTTGCAACACTGGGCAGTGGCAGTAAGCCGTAACTTTCCATCAGCCAAACAGTCATGCAGGGAAACAACTGACGTTTCAGTGTGTGTTGCTGAGCTGTGGTGTTCAATAGGTTGGGTGTATTAAGTACCTTTTCACCTTAATGATATTTTCAGCTTATAATGGGATGTAACCCCATTTTTAAGTCAGGGAGCATCAGTGTAAAGGAGCAAGGACTTGTTTAGCATTTGAAGTAAATCTTGAAGGAGACATAGGAATTCATCCATTAGACAGCATGTTAAAGGGGAAAAAATGTACATATACACATACACGTCAAATATATAGCTACATGTAGATTTTTTAATATTTAGAAAACATGTTACCTCTGGTTATGTTTAAGGGGTTAGCTTTTTTTCCCTTTATCTTTTCCTAGCTCTTCCAAAAATTTACTAAATTTGCATTTTAAAAATAGAAAAAAGGGGTTGGGGATATAGCCCAGTTGGTAGAGTGCTTACCTCACAAGCACAAGGCCCTGGGTTCTAATCCCCAGCACTGCAAAAAAAAAGAAAAAAAAAAAAAGAAAAAAAAAGACCTTGAAATCAGACTAGAGACCCTGCATCTTATAGAAGAAAAAGTAGGTCCAAATCTTCAACTTGTTGGCTTAGAATCAGACTTCCTTAACAAGACTCCCATAGCACAAGAAGTAAAAGCAAGAATCAATAACTTGGACAGATTCAAACTAAATAGCTTTCTCTCAGCAAAGGAAACTATCAGCAATGCGAAGAGAGAGCCTACAGAGTGGGAGAATATCTTTACCACTCATACTTCAGATAGAGCACTAATTTCCAGAATATATAAAGAACTCAAAAAACTCTACACGAAGAATACAAATAACCCAATCAACAAATGGGCTAAGGATATAAACAGACGCTTCACAGAAGATCTACATGCAATCAACAGATATATGAAAAAATGTTCAACATCTTTAGTAATAAGAGAAATGCAATTCAAAACTACCCTAAGATTCCATCTCACCCCAATTAGAATGACGATTATCAAGAATACAAGCAACAATGGTGTTAGAGAGGATGTGGGGAAAAAGGTACACTCATACACTGCTGGTGGGGCTGCAAATTCGTGCAGCCACTCTGGAAAGCAGTGTGGAGATTCCTTAGAAAACTTGGAATGGACCTACCATTTGATCCAGCTATCCCACTCCTTGGCCTATACCCAAAGGACTTAAAATCAGCATACTACAGAGAAACAGCCACATCAATGTTCATAGCTGCCCAATTCACAATAGCCAGACTGTGGAACCAACCTAGATGTCCTTCAATTGATGAATGGATAAAGAAACTGTGGTATATATATACAATGGAATATTACTGAGCTATAAAGAATGATAAAATTATGGCATTTGCAGGCAAATGGATGAAATTGGAGAATATCATGCTAAGTGAGATAAGCCAATCTCAAAAAACCAAAGGATGATTGATCTTGCTGATAAGTGGATGATGACACATAATGGGGGGTGGGGGGGGCAAGAATCGAGGAAGGAAGAACTGTATAGAGGGAAAAGAGGGGTGGGAAGGGTGGGGGGAAGGAAAAAATAACAATGAATCAAAAAAAAAAAAAGAATCATGTATCAATACTTCCATTTGTTTTAAAGAAGAAAAACAGTACTCCATCTCATACTGTTCTATCTCCTAGACCACATATTTTATTTTACTGAGAGTTGAATCTGGGAGCATTCTACCACTGAGCTACATTTCCAGCCCTTTTTTTATTTATTATTTTGAGACAGGGTCTCATCAAGTTGCCAAGGCTTGGCTTGAACTAGTAGTCCTCCTGCCTCAGCCCTCTAGCTGCTGGGATTGCAGGTGTGCACCACCATGCCTGACTTCCAGGTAGTAGGAAGTTTTAAGACTAAACGAATAGGGTTGAAAGATGTCTGATTAGAGCGTCCTTAAGGTTGATGAGGCCAACCTTCGAGAGTCTAGCATACATGGTACTGCTTATCTGTGATATGATTAACATTTTCTATAAAATTAGTGCTATGTGTCTGTCTTGAGGAGTCTATGGTTAGGGCCTTGGTGTCAGACTGAAATTTTTGACTTTACCACTTATAATACATGTGACCTTCAACAAGCTGCGTATGTTTTACATACCCATTTGTCACACTCATGAACCAGGGATATGAGTAGGGCCTGCTTCATTGGGTTGTTGTGAAGATTAATTGAAATAATGCAACTAAAGTGTTCAGTGTGGCACGTGGTACTTGGTATTAGGCAATAAATATTTATGTTCTTATTATTCAAAAAGAGAGAAGTTTGGATGTAGGAAGGATAGGTGTAAGCCTGTTAGAGAAATTCCAAATGTGGGTAAGAATTTGCATCTCTGTGCATAACACACTGACTTTTCATCTTCCTCCATAGTTGTCCTAACCTTTATTTTCAGCTTGCTTTGGTAAATTGCCTTTCTCCTTCCTGTTTTATGACTCTATTTGAGAATTATCCAAGCCAGATGCCTTGTCATTACTGTCTGTGTTCCTATTTTTATTCCAAATACAGTAGCTTCCTGTATTGCAAACAGAAAATATTCTATTTGTGATCTGTTTTAGAGAGTGAGCCTAGGGGTGAATCGGAGTCATCTGTTCGAAAGTATGATGTTCTTATGGAAGGATCAACTTTAGAAGAAGTAGTAGAAAAATGCTTCAAGGATGATGGTTATGATTTGACAGCAGAATTAAGGAAGCGTTATGGAAGACCTGATGAGGGTCACGGCAAACGACATTCAAAAGGAACACACAAGAAAGGTCATCGGCGAGGCAGTAAGGGTGAAGAATTTGACTCAGAAAGGGGCCCTGGTGCAAAGCACTTCAAACGAACTTCTGACTTAATTAAACACCTGAGAGCATACTTAAGGAAGAAGTCTCGGCGGTATAATGAATCCAAGAAACCCTTCAGTTTTCACTCAGATCTTGTTCTGAACCGTAAAGAACATTCTTCAGAGAAGTCACGGAAATGCGGAGAAGGTGGGAAGAGCCTGAGTCGTTCTTCATCTCTTAGTGAACATCACAAACATCAGAAAATGCATTTGGGAGGTAAGTCCCAGAAATGCAGTAAATGTGGGGTGGCCTTTACCCAAAGCTCATCCCATTCTGAGAGAGAAAACTCAACGTGTGAAAAATGTCGGAAGGATTTATGTCAAGATACAACCGTAAATAAAAACGAGGGACCTGAGACTGGAGGAAAAACTCATAAATGTAGTAAGTGTGGAAAAACCTTCAGCTATCATGCCTCACTCACCAAACCTCATAGAGTCCACACTGGAGAGAAACCCCACATGTGTAATGAATGTGAAAAAGCTTTCAGTGATAGTTCATCGGTCAAATCACGTCGCAGAACTCACAATAGGGAAAAGCCCTACAAATGTGATGATTGTGGAAAAGGTTTCACCCTGAGTGCTCACCTCATCAAACATCAGCGAATTCATACTGGAGAAAAACCCTATATATGTAAAGACTGTGGGAGACCCTTCAGTGACAGTTCTTCTCTTGTTCAACATCAGCGAATTCATACTGGAGAAAAACCCTATAAATGTAATGATTGTGGGAAGTCCTTCAGTCATAGCTCTTCCCTTTCCAAACATCAGAGAATTCACACTGGAGAGAAACCCTACAAATGTGACGAATGTGGAAAAGCCTTTAGACAGAATTCTTGCCTTACTCGACATCAGAGAATTCACACTGGAGAAAAACCGTATTTGTGTAATGATTGCGGAATGACTTTTAGCCATTTTACATCTGTCATTTATCATCAAAGACTTCACTCAGGAGAGAAACCCTACAAATGTAACCAGTGTGAGAAAGCCTTTCCTACCCATTCCCTCCTTAGTCGTCATCAGAGAATTCATACTGGTGTGAAACCTTACAAATGTAAAGACTGTGGGAAATCCTTCAGTCAGAGTTCATCTCTTAATGAACACCACCGAATTCACACTGGAGAGAAACCCTATGAATGTGACTTTTGTGGCGCAACCTTTAGTCGGAGCTCAATCCTCGTAGAGCACGTAAAAATTCATACCGGCAGTAGAGAATATGAATGCAACAAATGCGATAAGATATTTAAAAGTAATTCTGGCCTTATCAGACATCGGTTGTTTCACTCTGCAGAGTAATTCTGGGAATATAGTAAGGCAGGGGAGATTCAGTCCAAAATGTCCCCTTATAACATCCCCTTATCTACACCTGGATTTCAACTACCATAACATTTATGAGTAGCTGCAACGTGAATGGGTTTGCAGCTATAAAGAATGTGCACCTTCATTCATCCCTCTTTTCAATTGCTGGTTGGTAAAGTTATGTGGAAAGAGAAGAAGACATGTGATGTGAAATGCTTCTAAAAAGCCAAGCTTAAGTTTGAAAAGTTCTTTTCTTTAGTGTATTTCTCTTTCTTTTGTTCTTCCACTGCCACGTAGCATCATGGAAAGAGAACTTTGGACTCAGATAACTTGGGTTCTGTCCCCATTTGCCAACAGCTCACCATATAACTTTGCACTAATCATTTGACCCTTCTGATGCTTCTTTGTTTCTTTGCCTGTGGAATGAAGGGATGGGATTATTGATTTCTAAGTTTCACTTTGTATCTATGATATTCTCTAATGCTATGGGAATAATTTAAACATTTTTTTCATCCTTATAATTTTCTCATTTGTCTAGTAGAAAACTACTCAGTTGCAGGATACTGGACGTACGATAATGTGATATACTTTTTGAATACTTGATGCAGGAATCCCTAGAATGTGATAAATAGGAACAGATCAGGGAAGCTCAAATAAGTTTGCCTTCAGGGAATGTTCTAATCACACAATGCACCCCAACCTTTTTTCTTTTGGTTATTGGCTGAAGGAGTTGAGAATATAAGAACTCGCACCTGAGCCAATTTAGCCACAAATCCTAGGAAAATAGATTGAGGGTGATGGAAAAGAAACACAAGCTGAAAACAGCTATTTTGGATGGATTTTCTTTTGCAAAATAGAATTATTTTTTTAAAAAACTTTGTAGCAAGCACAGCCTACTGCAATTACAGTGTAAGCATTCTGTGTAGCAAAGGTTACAAGCAGTTAGATTGGGTCAGATTGGGCCCTTAGACGTGTTTTTGGTGTACATGATGGTAGTCTGTGTGTGTGTGTGTGTGTGTGTGTGTGTGTGTGTGTGTGTGTGTGTTTATCGCTATTTTAAAATTAGGGAATTCCACGTTGAATAAGAAAAACCAGTAGTCTGTCTTAAAAAATTATAAGAGTGGATCACACCGGGCCCTTATTTCTGGGGAGCACTCAGCTGGTTCTGAGTAACAGCTGCCACCTTTAGATAGGAAACCTACTGTTATTTGCCATGTTCTCTCGTGTATATAACCTGACTTTCCCTCTGTAGGAATTTGATATTTTGATCCCTTACCCTCTGGAAAATACATATCCTAAAATCTAAAGCAACCATGTTGACAGCTAGTAAAATTTAGGAAAAGAATGTAGAGTTGATAAGAATTATTGTTATATTTTCTGTTGTGAGATTAGACCTTAAAGGAAGGGACTATACGGGTATTGGTGGATATTCTTTAAAAATTTCATTAAGGAATCTGAATAATAATTTCTAACTGAAAAAGGAACTAACGATCCTGAGTGAGTTAGATTTGGGTATCAGGTCACTGGGTTGCAGAGGAGCCCCACTAACTCAACAGTGGTACACAATTGAGTTCCTAACGTTGGAATTTGAAGCGGCTACAGTAAAAAGAGAACTGAACGAGAAAACTCCACATTTACGGAAATAAAGAGATCTTAATGCTGATCTGAGACTCAGGAAAGTTTGCTGTAATGTAATGTGTTTAGGTTTGAAATGCTACCTCTGGATATAGGGTTCGCGGTTTCTTCTGGTGCCCCCTTCATCCCGCACCCTCACAGCCTGCAGTATAGGTTCTGCCGTGTGACAGCTGGATCTGCATAGTTACTGCTGAATGGACTGGCCAGATGTGTTCTAGCCATGAAAGGAATGTGACCTAAGAATCATCCACATTGATGTAAGTTTTTTTTTTTTCC
The DNA here is from genome assembly GCF_902686455.1 of Sciurus vulgaris. Classification (NCBI taxonomy): domain Eukaryota; kingdom Metazoa; phylum Chordata; class Mammalia; order Rodentia; family Sciuridae; genus Sciurus; species Sciurus vulgaris. The sequence continues at coordinate 68,472,820 of NC_136476.1, forward strand.
CTCATAAGATATAATTTATGGAAAGAATTAAACAAACATGTAATTCTTAAAGAAAGTTGTTATAGGATGTTTCTGGTTAGACTCCCTAACTTGCATTAGAGGATGTTTTATCTCGGTGTCAGTTGGGAATCTAGAGCACAAACTTTATTTTTCAACTTTTTGAGGTATAAATTACATGTGGTTTAAAAAACAAAAGAAAACGAAATAAAACTTTACACATATAGTTTTAGTAAATTTACTGAGTGTGAAGCCATTACCATAATCTGTTTTTTAGAAACATCACCTTAATCAGATCCCTTACACCCCATTACAGTTCCTCTCCCTTTCCTGCCCCTACTCCCAGGCAGTCCTAGTTGATCTGCCTTCTGTCTGTGGAGTTGCCTTTTCTGAGCATTTTATATGAATGGAGTCATAAGTGGTCTTTTGTGTCTGACTTTTTTCATTATCATGTATTTAAGTTTGTCTGTGTCAGCATGTCTATACTTTCATTCTTATGTTAAACATATTTCATCTTATGGATACTTTGTCCATTAACCACTTAAAGAATGTTTTTCCAGTTTTGTACTCTTATAAATAACGTTGCTTTGAACATTAGTCTGCAAGTCCGTGTAGATATTTGCTTTCATTTTTCTTAAGTAGATGTCTATGAGTGGAGTTGCTAGGTCATACAGTAAATGTTTGCTTAATTTTTAAGGAAACTGCTAAATTGTTTTTCAAAGTGACTATTTTGTTTTACATTTTGACTAGCAGTGTATAGAGGTTCCTTTTTCTTTATATTCTTACCTGAATTGTTACTGTCTCGTTTTTGTTTGTTTTGCTTCTTTTTTATAGTAGCCACCCTGGTGGTTCAAGTGGTATTTCTTTGTGGTTTTAATTTGCATTTGCCTGATGACTGACAATGTTGATTCATCTTTCATGTACTCTTTAGCCATTCATATAAATCTTTGGTAAAATGCCTACTCAAATCCATTCTATTTAAAATTGAATTGTTGTTAATTGAGTTACAACAGATCCTTTACCTGGATACAAGTTCTTTGTCCAATACAACTTTCTAAATACTGGGCAGCTGCTGAGGGAAACCACAGACCCTACTGCACAATATTTATCAGTAACTAAGTACATATAATTGCCTGAATGACTTTCAGTCTGGCCCATCACCATGTACTTAATTTTCATTATTGGAATGAGTCAGATCAAGAGAAGTTTTTAAACTGCTCACTCCTTATAGAATTGATTTTATTAAGCTTTATTTAGAATTTTTATTCTTATTTACATTGATGAGTATTAAAGTTAGCCCTGTGACAAATTTTATTTTATAATGAAGCTCTTGCTTTTAAAAATATTTCCTTGTAATGAGTTTCTTTTGAAGAAATTTCTTTTAGGTCACAGGACAAGACAAGATTTCTATATAAATTCACTTTTTTTTTCTTTCTTTCTTTTTCTTTTTTTTTTTGCGGTGCTGGGGATTGAACCCAGGGCCTCATGTGTGCTGGACACTCTACCACTGAGCCACATCCCCAGCCCTTGAATTCACTCTTATTTTATGTATTTTAAAATTCTTCTTTAATGTAATAAAATATACATAATGTAAAATTAGCTGTTTGGGTCCTTTTGGGGTTGTATAATTCAGTAGCTTTAATTACATTCACGTTTGTATAATCATCACCATTTATCTCCAGAACTTTTCCATCATTCTGAACTGAAATTCTGTACTCATTAAAGAATAACTCACCATTTCCCCTCCATGCTTATTGTGACCACTATTCTAATTTCTCTACATATCTGAATTTTAGACATTTCACAAAAATGAGCGCATACAACATCGATTCTTTTGTATCTGCCTTATTTCACTTTGCATAATGTTTGGCAAACATTCCTTTTGTTTTAAGGAAATGTTGAATTTGATTTTCTAGTACAGGTAATCTTTATAAAATTCTTTTGTAAGTCATCCAGACAACATCGGTAAAGAACACAAGATCATTATGTGTATTGTCTGTCTTGTGTTTCATTGATTCCATAACTAGCAGTGAGTACTCTATAGCATTTGCACATGTCTTGAAGAATTTTAGTGTCTGTATCCATGCCTCTTATCTTAGAATCTGCTTCAGAAAACTGAACAAGAATATCTTCAATATGAATTGTACACTGGAACAAAACAACGAGAGGTTGTTTTGCTTTTGAATTCTAATATATCTGGTCTTTGACTTAGCATAGCTAGAATTTCATCTTCACAACACAAATTAATCTCTTGTTGAAATTCCTTGACAGATGGAAATTTGTCAAAGATATCTGTCATGAATTTGAGATTTTAGGCAATGAATTGATATTTTTTTGTAAATTGGATGTTCTTTGAAAACAGAATATACCCAAAGTTTTCCTAGAGCCATGTCTTAACATCATACAATTCCTCTAAAACTAAATACTTGAAAAATTTTCAAATTTTGAATCAATTGATCTTTGATATTATTAGAAACATATGTCTATATCTTCTATAAGCAAAATTAATTTGCTCATGTATATATATTCTATGAGTGAAATTGTTTAATGGTACAATTGAAAATTTCAAGTTTTTTGTGTTTTTAAGAGATCTTAAAATTTTCTAAATGATTGGCATACATAAAATAATTTCTTCTTTTTTGTGGCAGTGCTGGGGATTAAATGTAGGGCCTTGCGCATGCTAGACAAGCGCTCTACCACTGAGCTACACCTCCAGCCTGATTCTTTGTATCTCACCATGTAAAGTTCTTTTTTGTGTGTGGTCATGCAAGAATTAAACTTCTTTAATAGCTGGCCATGTTTACAGTCTGTTAAAATTTCTTAAAATTGTTTTTGTTTTTTAGAAATTTAATTCTCATTTCATATGACTAATTTTGTGAATCTTTTTTGACTAATTTGTTAAAAATTAGCAAATCTTAAATATCGTCTTAAGTGTTGCCTACTATATTATTTTCAACACTTGAAGTCAACAGCCTTTTCATTTTGTTCTGCTGTAAATTGCAATCAGCATTTATCTTTGAATGTGCACTATATTCTCCTAGTCCCTTTTTTACTGGTTATGGTACTAGCTTCTGTATCTGCACTGAATTTTGCCTCAGTAATATACCTTTGTTTAAAATTCAAATATTTTCTATATTTTTTGCCTAGAAAATAATTATAATAGCAAATGTCTCAATTTAATGATTATGATTTACATGCAAAACACTGTAACTTGTGCTGTCCGCATAGGTATATTCTAACTTGTGCTACCTGCATACAATATCCAAGTAAACCCATCATAATATTCCATCTGTGCATAGAAAAAAGTCATCTGAACTGAATCAATCTGTTGATACTGACTAGATTGGTGATATGTTTGTATGTAACACTAAAAACAATGCACGTTCTGTACCAGTGTTAGAAGACCAGTATCCTATGCGATGCAATGGTTAAAGTGAATTGTAGTTTTGTCAAGACAATAAAGTTGTGTTTAATGACAAAATATTTCACTGTGCTTCTGTTTTTAATTTTGTTTTGGTGCTGGGGATTGAACCTAGAGGCACTTACCACTGAGCTACATTCCCAACCCTTCTTATTTTTTGAGACAGGACCTGACTAAGTTGCTTAGGTCCTTGCCAAGTTGCTGAGGCTGACTTTGAACTTACAATCCTCCTGCCTCAGCCTCCTGCTGTTTTAAAACTTTTGATATGTGCCACTATTTGCATTTTTAGTTTTTAATATCTCAAGAGACCACCATATCAAACTGTATAGAATTAGAGAAAGCAGTGCTAGTTACAGACAAGCCAACAAATCACAGAAGCTTAACACAAAAAAGTTTATTTTTCCAGGCAGACTTATAACATTTTGCTGCTTACCAACATTTTGTAGCCATGCCATCTGGGACATGTGACCTCCAAGGTCCCAGAGGCAAGGAAGGGGAGAACTGCTGCATGGTACAGTGTATTTAAGCACTGGCCTAAAAAGAGATCTGTGGGTCACAACTGGGTTCCAAGGGCACTGCAGAGAACTCTCAGGCGCTTCTCAGGATATTTTAATGTTTAGTGATAGCACATCTCCTACTGGAAGAGACATCAACTACTGCTACTGTGTTGTTGGAACTAACTAGCAATTGGAATTGGAGGTATTTCTTTTAGCCTAGGGGCACTATGGAAAAAATGATTATAGTACTGAGGATGCTATAACCAAGAAAGTTTGGGAACACCTGGCTTAGAAATCACTTATATTCTCTTCTGTTGGCCAGAAATCAGTCACATGGCCCTAGCCGAATTCCAAGGAAGGCCAGGAAATAGTCTTCATGTGGCACATGGATTATTTCTACCCCATTCTCTTGTTCATCACTTCTGTTCATTCTTCCCGCATGCAGTACATACTTTCCTCAAGGAGACAATCCAAAGTCTGATGAGATCAGTGTTTCCGACTCAGAGTCCAGAGTCTGAATTAGAAGCTTTTGAGTTTCACGTAGGTTTTGTGGTGGTACCCTTAACGTCAGTGGCTGTTAATTTTTCTTAATGTAATTTCTCCAGCAGGATGTATATTTTTGTCCAGAGAAATGTCTTCTAATGAATCAGGGCATATAAGCCTGGCTACTGTTACTCTGGAGTAGACAGAAGCAAGCTGTGTGACAGGGTGGAAATTGGGGGTTCCTTTCTTGTCATAGAGGCTTCCCCTTAATGTGTTTTTAGCCTCATATCTCATTTCTGCAGATCTGGGGTATCCAAATTAATAGATTTTCAAGTTATGTTTGGTGAAATATAATACTTGGAGGATTGTCAGCTGACCAAATAAGGTCGAGAGCTCAAACTCCTCTTTCAGCATATTTTGAAGCACTATCTCTTTAGCTTCTGATTTCTTTCCCATTTCAAGAGAACCTGAGGTCTCCACATCCTAAATCCTCAGATTTCATCAGGAACACATCAGAAGACAATATGCCTATTTTGGAACTCAAATTTCCCATGATTTTGTCTAGTGGAAATTTGAAATTTTTTGACATGATCTCATCATTCCTTGAATACTTCCTTGTTTTCTGGTATAAGATGTTCCAGGCTCATCTTGGCGATTTTTTTTTTTTTTAATACATGGGATTGAACCCAGGGCCTTAGCATGATAGGCAGGTGCCTTCCTACTCAGCTCCACCCCAGCCATCCTGAACCTTCCCTCCACAGCCCTAGGTTAAGCCACTTCTCCAAGGAGCTTTAGTTCCTTTTTGTAGAGAATGGTATGTAAAAGCCATATTCTGAGGTTTTGGTGTTTTTATCACTATTGGGATGTCACTACTAAATCCACTTAGTGGACAGAATTAGGGAATCTATGATGCATACATAATTTTGTATGCAGTATGTGTGTATATAGTACTTACAACTTAGTAACAACCATATTTTGTCTCATGCATTGAAATTCATGAGTTCATACTAATTCTTCCAATTCTGATCGAACACTACAAGGTCCTTCCATGTTTGTAACCCTTTTCTGGTATACACGGGCTTCCATTGTCTTTACTTCCTTGCTCAAACCTTCTACATGTTGGTATTCTGTCATCACCTTCCATCTCTCATGCAAATACTCCCTCATTCCACTCAAGCTCTGACATCCTGCACCTGGCCACCACTCTTGCTTCCCCTTGAGGATGTTCTTTCCCTGAGTGGGGACCCATTGCCACACAGAAGCTCCTCTTGGATTCTGACCCCAATGCCAGGCTATCCCATGCATGAGCACCTCTTCAGCCTACTTGGGATTCACCTGCTTGTACTGGGTCACTCACTCCCATGTGGATACCATCCTTCCCTCATTTGGGATCACATGCCCCAGGCCGTCCCCCCCGCTCCATGCCCACATCCGTCTTTCTCGGCCCTTGTGGGGCTGTTGCCATGCATGATGTTCTTGCTCTGCTTGCACTTGGAGTCCTCACACCAGGCAGCCCTCCTGTTCAAATGCCCTCCTCACCCTGCTTGAGCCCTTGACACGGTTCATGTGACCATGACACTGATGAACTCTTCACTCCTTTTGGACTTTTTTTTTTTGGTACTGGATATTGAACCCAAGGGCCCTTAATCACTGAGCCACATTTTGAGACAGAATCTGGCTAAGCTGCTGAGGCTGGCTTTCAACTTGCTATCCTCTGCCTCAGCTTCCTTAGTCACTGGGACCACAGGCATGTGCTACTGCCTCTGGCTCCTCGGGACTTTGATGCATGAAGTTGGGGAGCCCTACTGTGACTCAAGCTATATTCATTTTGTTTGGGTTTCAAATCCCCCACCAGTCTACAACACACCACCCAATACTTCCCACTCCCTTTCTGCTCCTGGTGTACACACACACACACACACACACACACACAACATTGGGCTTTGACTTTCCATGTCAGGCAGCCAGGCTTCATGCATGAGCTCACCCTGCTCTGGGTCATGGAGTTTCCCCCTCCAAACCCCAAAAGGCAGTTACCTTGTTCAGTCCCGCTGATAACTTTAGGATTGAACAGATTGGTAAAAGGAGCACACAAAAAAAGCAGGGAGTTTTATTTTTTAATTTTATTTGTGAGTAAATTGTAAGGCTCAGATTTTAAAAAGTACAGAATGTTATACAGTGCAATTTTTCTCCTATCCCTCTTTTCCACACTCAGTTTTCTTTCTTGAAAACAGATGACTATTAGTAGTTTATTTTTCCAGAGTTTTCATAGTTTTTGCCTCATTGTTTCTTTGTACTACAATTTTCTTTTACTTCTCCTCTTTTTTTTTTTTTTTTTGGGTGCTGGGGATCGAACCCAGGGCCTTGTGCTTACAAAGCAAGCACTCTACCGACTGAGCTATCTCCCCAGCCCCTTTACTTCTCCTCTTGATGATGACAGAATTGATCAACAAATTGACATCTTTCTGACACTGAATCTTCCTGTCCAAAAGCATGTTACTTTTTCCATATGTTCAAATCTTGTGTTCTTCAGTAATTTTTAAAGGTTTTTTTTCATATAAATCTTGCAAAAATTGTAAAGATATATAAATATTCCTAGGTGTTATCTTTTTTACACCTGTTGTGAATGAACAGATTGCCTTTCTTGGTTCATATTAGACTTTCCTAGACAGTGCCAATGTGGGCTGGCCCTGAGACCCCTGTATTCTGCATGATTACTACTTCTTGTTATAATCAATAGGGTTAAGGATCTTATTATTTCAATTTCACCAATTTCTGGAAGGAAGTAACAATCCTCAATTTAAAAATGAAGAATGAGAAGCCTAAAGCCACAGAGGTAATAAACTCTTAGACTCTGCTTTGGTTTGGATGACTGGCACTATTGGGAGTGGAATCTTTAAGAGATGGGACCTAATGGGAGGAAATTAGGTCATCAGGAGCATGCATCTGAAGAGGATATTGGGCCCTGGCTCCTTTCTGTCCTCTTTGTTTCCTGGCTGCCACAAGGTGAGCAGCTTCTCCCACCCCTGCTTCCATTATGATGGACTGCCCCACCAGTTGGGCCCAAAGAAGTGGGGCCAATAGAACATGGATTGAAACCTCCAAAACAGTCAAAATAAACCTTTCCTTCTTTCAAGGTGATTATTCAGACATTTTGTCACAATAATGGAAAGCTAACACACAGACTTCAAAGTCATCATTTTCTGCCATAACCCAGGAGGAGCAGTAGTAGGTAGGAAGGTGATTGGTTGTTCTTAACTATGAAAATTTCATTCTCTGTCATTAACTACAAACCACTTAAATGCATTTTATTAGGTAGGTCAAACTCATCACAGTTAGATAATTAAGGCAGTATATGTTTTTACTAAATGGTGAAAAACTAATTATCTAAATTGTCCAGCGGTGGTTCATGTGTCATTTTCCTCTCATGCTTTCACTATGGCTTTCCCCAAATTTTCTCCTTTCAGCATTCCCATAAATGCAGACGGCATGTTTTCAAATCCTTCAACAATGTATTCATGATACTGGATTTTACCCTGTATCAAAACAACAAATATAATAGGTTGGCTTCTGATGCCAAATGATACTCTCATCCCCACAATCACTTTATCAAGTATATCATGGGGACCTTGCAAACATGAAATGGAGACCCTGTTTTCTGTGAACTTAAAGTCAATTTGGGAGCAAGAGCCACTTACCTGGTATACACAACAGGTTACAAAGGACACAAAAGAAGCATTTAATAGCATCATCAGTGTAACAAAAGTCACAGGCAGTATTAAGCAATCTCTAAGTAGATCATACAGAAAAGGTTAATTATGTAATGAGCTCAAAAGAGGAGGAAGTAGATGGAGAAAGGAGCCAGGTACTACTGTCTTAGTCACCTCCAGTGGCCAGAGGATGCGGATTCAACCCTCCTTTGGCCTTTGCAGTGGTGAGGCATAAACACCTCAGCAGTCTTAATTATTTGTCTCCTCTTCAAGCCCAGGCTCATCCAATTTGTGCTTAACTTTTATTTAGGAGGTTTAGTAAAGGAGGTTTTTCATTTCTTTTTCTACTACAAGGCCCATAGTCTACTAAGTAGAACTAATTTATATTTTCAAGATTTTTTAGAAAGGGGTCTTAGGTAGAGACCTGAGTTACCTGATATCATTTCCCCCTAATGAATTGTATCGATGACTAGGTGCCTTTATGAATTTGTGGACAAAATTATTTGCTTGAACTCACTAAGAAAGTAAGGAAGCTAGATTATTTTATTGGTTCTTTTTAGTTATATATACCATTAGGGCTTCATTTTGACATAATTGTAAACGCATAGAATATAATTTGCTCTAATTCAGTCCCAGGTACTTCCCTTTTCTCTTTCCTTCTCCCTTCCCCTGTGAATATACATAATGGTGAGATTGTGATATATTCACATATGTACATAGGAAAACTAGGTCAGATTTATTCCACTGTTGGGTAGCTAGAATTTGAACCCTTGACTTGAAAGCTCTTGCTCATTCCTGCTCTTAAAGAGGCAGAGAAACTGGCTAGGATGGAAAGCTAGAATCCAGTTTAAAGATTAAAAATAGAGAATGAATACTGTTATGGACTGATGGACTGAGTTGTGCCCCCTACTCCCAATTCTCTGTTGAAGTCCTAACCCCCAATACCTAAGAACGTGACTGTATTTGAAAACAGGGCCTTTAAAGGAGTAATTAAGATACACTGAGGTCATGAGGGTAGGCCCTAATCCAACAGGACTGGTGTCATAAGACATTAGGACATAGACATACACACAGAGTATGAGGATGCAAGGAGAGGCCTCCAAAGAAACAACCTTGCTGACACATTGGTCTCGGACTTCCAGCCCCAGGACTGTGAGAAAATACATTTTTGCCGTTTAAGCCACTCAGTCTGTGGTATTTTGTTATGGTAGTCCTAGAAAATTAATACAAATACTGATGTAAGATGTTAATAATAGGGGAAATTATGGTATAGGATTCAGGGCATATGGGAGCTCTCTGTACTATCTTCCTATTCTTCAAATTTAAAACTGTTCTAAAATAAAAAGTAGATTTAAAAAAATAGAAGATGGGGGGAGGATTAGAAAGAAACTAAGTCAACTCATTAAATAACTTAAAATGCAACTGTCATCAGCTTCGCTTTGTTAGAAGGAAGCATCAGGGACACCAGCACAATGGTTTCTTGTCAGCTGTGATCACAGAGGAGCTAGATTCAATTTCACCAACAAGGATAAAGAGGCTGCAGGCTGAGAACTTGCAATGATTCAGCTCCTCCCCGCTCTCTGGAGAGAACCCAGCCCAGCACTCCAGGTGTGAGGCTGGGAAGATCGCCAAGCTCCACTGGCTGCCAGAGGGGCTATCTATTTCTTTGAACCAGGAAATGATCTTAGGCCAGGAATTAGGAAGCATTGTATCACTTTTCTTCTCTAACCCTAGAATAATGCACCTTGGTCCTTTGGATTTCTGTTGACTCAAACTCCACATGGTAAGGTGGGAAAATGGTCACTGGCACAAGACAAAGGGAACGGATTCTTCCTCTGGATCAAAAGGTGTGGCTGTAAGAAGGCTCTTTCCAATCCAGGACCTGGAGAGCCGTGGCCCATTGATGTGCCCCTCCGACAACTATTCATTCAAATAACTGTGTCTAGTGCCTGCATTCATTTCCCGTTAGTGCCCACGTTGACTCAGACGCTGTTCTGGGTGCTGGGGACACACCACAAGGCAAAATGCGTGAACAGTGCCCCTCCTCATGCAGGCTATAGTCTCATGGAAGGGAGATGGGCAATACATATAAACCAGCAGGTGAATTATAGTATTTACTAAACCTTAGTAATTTCTGTGGATGAAAAGATAAGGATTAGAAAAGGAGGTTGGAACATAAGGTCATTTTAACACATATTCACTGAGATAAAATTAACAAATAGTGAAATGTGCAGATGTTAACTTGAACTTAGCTGTGTTTTATAAATGCACATTCACAACTCGAACATTTCCATTGTCCAGGAAAGTTCCTCTGTGTTCCCTTCTGTTAATTTCCATTACCATGGGCAATGATGGTTCTGATTTTTATCACTTAATGTTCATATAAAGGAGATAATACAGTGTTTCGTGTCAGATTTTACTGTTCAACATGTTTTTGAGATTCAATCAAGTTATTGCATGTATCAGTAGTCTGTTCTTTTTATGAAAGAACAGTGTTGCACTGTATGTATTTTTACAATTTGTTTTATCTGTTCTACTGTTGATAGTCCTTTGGATTATTTCTAGTCTTCAGCTTTTTCATTATAGCTGCTATTATCATTTTTAACCCCCAAGAAAATGATCTTTTAAAAGTTGGTTCATTCATTCTAATGTTCTATAGCATACTATGGTTCCCTACAATTAATTGTGTATTTCAGAACAGCTACCAGAAAAGATTTGGAATGTTCCAACCAAAAAAATGATAAATGTTTGATGTACTGGAGATCCCAATTATCCCTATCTTCTCATTATACACTGTATACATGTATTGAAATACTAGACTGTATCTCATAAATGTGTACATTGTATGTCAATTAAAACTTTCTAAAAAATTTAAAAATTGCCTCATCCACAGGGTACTGTTTAGAAAAGATATGAAGGGGAGAAAATTAAGCAAGCAGTTATGGACGGTTGGTGAGGAGTTGGGAGAGCAAGCCAGGGAGTGAACGCTAAGAAATGAAACCAGAGAAGCATCGGGGCCACTGCGTACAGCCTTGTAGGTTATTATAAGCACTTTGGATTTATTCTAAGTGAAATGGGCAACTTGCAGGGTTTTGAGCATAAGTATCACAATTTGATTTATGCCTTAAAAGATTGCTCTGGCTGCTGTGTTGGGAATTATCAATAGGGATGCAAAAGTGGGAGACCAGCTAGAGGCTGCTTCAAACATCCAGGTTAGACAGGGTGTATTCTGCACCAGAATGGTAGCAGAGGAAGTGGAAGAAGTGGTCAGATTCTGCACATATTTGAAGACTGAGCCACCAGAATCTACTGACAGATTAGACATGGGTATGAGAGAAAGAGAGAAACCAAAGATGATTTCAAGATTTTGGGATTGAGCCATCAGGAAGGTAGAATTGTCATAACTGAGATGGCAAAGTCTGAATATGGAGCAGGCCTAGTGGGAAAGATTAGTTTCTGACATGTTAACTTGGAGATGTGTATTAGGAATCCAGGTGCAGTTGTCGAGCAGCTGGATATACTTTGGACTTCAGGGGAGAGGTCCAGCATGGAGATAGAAATTTGGGGGCTGTCAGCATACTGATGGTATTTAAAACCATGAGCCTGGATGAGATAATGAAGGGACAGATAGAGTGTGGGTAAGAGGGAAAGAGACCCAGTGATCATGCCCTGGACACTCTATTATTAATCTGAAGAGAAGAAGCTAGAAGAGAAATCCGAGGAAGACTAATCAGTGAGGAAAACCTAGAAATAAGGGAAGCCAGGAAAAGAAAGCAGATTAACGAGAGAGATCACTGTCAGATCCTGGCGATAGCCAAGCAACGCTCAGAATCAGCCACTGGATCTCCCAAGGTGAGGAACATCGATGACCTTGATGAAAGCAATTTTGGTAGAATTGTGGCCAAGCCAAAGCCTGATGTGTGGGTTCGAGTGAGAATGGAAAGAGAAGAACTGTGCGTGAGGGCAGACAACACTTGCAGGTACTTTGTTATCAAAGGGGGAATAGTGACATGGACCTGTATTTGCAGAACAATGAAATTTAAAGAGGGTTGTTTCGTGTTCCTTTTCAAGTTGGGAAAAGCAAGGTTAGTATTTGAAAAACAATGATCCACAAGACAGGGAGAACTGGACCGTGCAGCAGAGAGAGGGAAGAATTGCTGGATGGATGGTACTGAGTGGCAGAAGCCAACGGGAGCCAGTGTACATGTGGAGGCTCTGGTCCCCTTACCGCAGAGGTCCACGTCATCAGGTCTCTCAGAGCCTTCTGGCGGACATCTCCTTGCCAGCGGGTGACGATGAACCCTTCCATGCGGAGCTGCTGATAGATAACAGCCTCTGGGGGTGGGCCTGAAAGAGGAGGGCACATTTGGGCAACAGGGTCCACACGGTGCTCTTCAGGGTGAGAATACGAGCAGGACAAGTCACTGTCACTGTTCCCCCTTCCATTCTCTTCACTCTTTCTGATCCATTGGGTTGCTGACTGATAGGCATCTATATCCAAATCCCCAGAACCTGCGAATATATTACTTTATGTGGCAAAAGGATTTTGTAGACATGATTACATGAAGAATCTTGAGATCAGGAGATTATTCTAGATCATACAATGGTTTCAATAAAATCACAAGTATCCTTGTGAAGGAAAGAGAGACTCAAGGAAATTAGGAAAAAATGAGTGATGATGGAAGCAGGGATGAGAGAGACAGAGACAGAGACAGACAGACATATAGTAAGTACTGTAGATCTGGAGTGGATCAAAGTGTGTTTCTTTCTTTTGTAATGGATATTGGACCCAGGTGTACTTTACCACTGGGCTACACTCCCACTCCTTTTTATTTTTTATTTTGAGACAGGGTCTCACTGAGTTGCTTAGGGTCTCATCAAGCTGCCGAGACTGGTCTCAAACTTGCAATCCTCTTGCCTCAGCCTTCTAAGTCACTGGGATTACAGGAGTGCACCACTCCATGTGGCAAGTATTTGTATTTCTAACAAATTCCTCGGAGATGGTTAGGCTGCTGGTCCTGGGTCTACACTTTGAGAACCATCAGCCTAGAAAGAGCACAGGGTCCTCCTTCAGCCTGTAAAGAAGGAAGTATTTTTCTGTAAGAGAGAAAAAATTGTAGTGGTTGCTTGGTTCATTTTCCCAGGAATCCTAAGTGTCCAGAAACTGAGAGAATGGTACCTAAGCAAAGTCTTACAAATTCCAAGAAGCCAGATAAAGATGCCTAGGGAATGTCAGAGCCAGAAAAGATGAGACAAGTGGCAGAATCTTTCCTCCACATCCTGGATAACTGGCATCACTCAAGTCTAATGTCCCCACTCACTATTTTGAAAAAAGTAGCATCAGCAGAAAAATGGAGCTTTGTTTTGAACCAACAGAAACTGATGCATGATGAGCAACACTTCCACATGCTAGACTGAATGAAAAGCAGAAAGAATGGGATTAGAGGCAGAAAGAATGCTTCTTCAGAAGACCCACATCAACTATAGTTTTTTTTTTTTTTTTTTTTTTTTAGTTAAAGATTGGAACCTCTATTTTTAATCTGGGAAATACTGTTGCTGGCCTAGTCCATCCTGATGGGAACATTAGGTTTTTTTTTTTTTTTAGATCAAAAAAAGCAAATGTGGCAGTAAGTTTTGGTGGAAATAATTATTTGCCCCTGAGCTATCCTAGTAGTGGAATACGTTGGAATTTCTGGGAATCAGAGGCAACACAGAACACCATCTGGTTAAAAGGGAATGCACTAAGTCAGCTGACATCTCCCAGATCTACCTGAGTAGCTGAACTTCCTAAGACTAATCACTAAAAAGACAAGGGCAAATTACTGTAGCTAAAATATTTGGCTAAGCCTAATTAGATGTGTCTAAGCAAAAGCATCCCGGAACTCTGCTCAGTTGGCAAGCAGATGATTTCCCACGATTCTAGCTCAGCAGCAATTAGAAAAATAAAGGTGAAGAAAAAAAAAAAAAAGTCCCTAAAAATAAAAATAAAGTTGCCAAATGAACCTGGAATTTCCTTCTTGGAGAAGGTAGTGTCTTGGATTTTTTTCACAGCCCAAGAGGGAATCTGCAAGTTGTCCCCCTCAGCCCCTTCCATTCTAAGCCACCTTCCCCATGCAGTTGTGTTGTTAGTGAGACTATAAAACTTCATTCCCATTAGTCAAGCCCATCATAGAATGAGTAAACAATTTATGGTTGCCTAGATCTTGATTATAGTCTAGAAGAGTCCTTTTTGGGGGGACTATAGTAAATCTGTAATCTTGGTAACAGCACAGAATCATTGCAGTAGAAAAGGATTTTATTGCTTGCAATATGAGGAGCTCAGAAGACTGGTCTGTTTTATGTCCGTTGCCAATAGGATTTAAGGAGTCTTTAGGTGTGTAGGCCATTCTTCTTCCCATCAGAGATATGAGGACTGTGCAAGACCTTTCATAGGACTGGGAGAAATGAATACAGTTTTCTGTTGATACTGCTTTTGAAACTCTATGGAGTGTGGAGGGGGAGGGAAGGTCAATATAAGAAAGTGGAGGGCTGGGGAGATAGCTCAGCTGGTAGAGTGCTTGCCTTGCAAGCACAAGGCCCTGAGTTCGATCCCCGGTACTGCAAAAAAAAAAAAAAAAAAAAAAGTGGAGAGTGGAGAATGCTGGGCACAGCAGGGTAGCAAAGCCACAGAAATGCCTCCTCCATGCTAGATTGAACCCAGGGCCTTGTGCTTGTGAGGCGAGCACTCTACCAACTGAGCGATATCCCCAGCCCCGCTTTCCCTTTTAGTGGGAATTGTCAGCCTGGTCAAGCCAACTGTCTTGCTGCTCTAGGAAGCACTGCCTAGGACTGAAGGACATGGCAGCCTGCCCTTCCCTTGACCCATATCAAGTCACCCTCCACCCACAGCACACCTCCACCACCTAGGGATCTCATACTCATGAAGAACCAAAGTGTTCTAAGTTAAATCATGGCTCTCTTTTCACAAATTGGCAGAAAGTGATAGGTAAAAAACTAGAACTTATTATAAGTGTTTCTTCCATGCTTTTGGATCCTGTTCTTTTTCTATATCGTAATCTAATATAAGTCAGGTGTGGTGGTACATGCCTATAATAGCTACTCAAGAGGCTGAGGCAGGAGGAGTGCAAGTTCAAGCCCAGCTGTGGTAACTTAAAAAGATCCTGTCTCAAAATAAAATATAAAAAAAGGGCTGGTGGGTGCAGGGGAAGGGTTGGAGATGTAGCTCACTGGTAAAGTGTCCCTGGGTTCAAATGCTGCAAAATAAAGAAATAAAAGAAATCTAAGCTGATTTAGCACAAAATACATTTAATAAATGCTATGTCCTCACATTTCATCAAGAACATCAGGAATTCGTTCTAATATTTTGATAGTCACTGATTGAAGCTCCCTAAGCCTGTGATCACTGCATGAGCTCGTTACCTGGGGGAGGCAGGCCAGTCCTGTTGTATGTGGAGATGGCCCCACAGATCGCAATTCTTCCAAATGTCTTCATCTGGGGTATAACAATATTTGAAAACTCTCCACCTACCTAAACAGGGGAAACAACAACACCTTAAATAATCTAAACACTGGAATTAGGAGAAATCATTAAGTCCCAACTGCTATTTCATAATATTGTTTTAGCAGAAATAAAGTGGATTGAATTAGCACAACGGTGAAGAAAGCTGCAACTGAAAAAAAAATTAGAAATGGACATTTCTATTTGACTCTAAGAGCATACCTTATAATAAAATAAATTTAACATATTAAATATTAATGTATTAAATAAAATAAAATTTAATGATCAGTCCAATAGTCTTATTGCTCTATAATCTAAAAGTATGGAAAAATATTCAAAGACGTAGGAAAAACAAAGTTGGAGACTCACGCTTTCTGATTTCAAAACTTACTACAAATCTAAATTAACCAAGATGGTGTGAAACTAGAAATAAAGATCAGTGGGACTGGATTGGGAGTCCAAAAATAAACCCTACATTTATGATGAATTGATTTCCTATACAAATGCCAAAATAATTCTACAGAGGGAAAAAGAATCCATCCTTTAGGAAAGGTATGGAATTGAACCTCTTTCTTGTACCATGCAGGAACTAACTTAAAAAATGAAATACAGGGCTGGGGCTGCAGCTCAGTGGTAGAGCGCTTGCTCTACCCATGTGTCCCATGTGTGAGGCAGTGGCTTCGATCCTCAGCACCACACACAAAATAATTAATGAATAAATAAAGATATTGTGTTAAAAAAAAATGAAATACAGACCTGAATGTAAGAACTCAACCTATGGGACTCATAGAAGAAAACAGGAATAAATCTTGATGACGCTGAATAAGGCAAGACCTTCCTAGACGTGATACCAAAAACCCAAAGAACAACAACACAAAAATTTTTGAATTACAATTCATCAAGATTTCAAACTTTTGTGCTGTAAAGGATACTATACAGAATGTGACGATAAGTCACAGAATAGGAGAAAATATTTGCAAGCCATATAGGGTTGACCCTCATTATTAGTAGATTTCATCCTATGTCCTAAAATTTGTAACTTTCAAATCAAAACTCAGAGCTTTCCCTGGTCATTTGCAGACGTGCACAGAGCAGTGAGAAAGACACAGATGTCCAGGGCAGAGGCTGAACCAGGAATGTTCAACTCTTGCATAGAGATTCAAGGAAGAGACAGTAGGGGGCAGTGCAGTGTAGTTCAAAAAACTCTCCAGGGGTATGAATGCCAACCTCCCGGATTAGTAGGTACAACAGCCACAGGCAAGTTACCTAACACTTCCGAACCTCATTTTCTTTTCTGTAAAGAAAATAGAAACTATCATAAAGAGGTACTTTTAAAATTTAAGATTATAATTTATGCCAGGCTTGGTGGTGCGTGCCTGTAATCTCAGCAGCTCAGGAGGCTGAGGCAGGAGGAATGAGGACTCAAAGCCAGCTTAAGCAAAAGTGAGGTGCTAAGCCACTCGGTGAGACCCTGTCTCTACGAGATAGGCTATATGGCCTGCACTGAGACCCTGTCTCTAAATAACATACAAAATAGGGTTGGGGATGTGGCTCAGTGGTTAAGTGCCTTTAGGTTCAATCCTTGGTACAAAAAAAAAAAAAAAAATTAATGTGAGAAATGTACATATATGTACATAGTTCTTTTAGAAGCAATGGTTCAATGTGCCTGTGATTCAACAGAATATACCTATTGCGAATAAGGAAAAGTCAGCTGAATCTGATAAGGGACTTGTAACCAGATCCATAAAGAACTCTTTTAAGCCCAGAAATAACCCATCAGAAAACAGGCAAAATATTTGAAGACACATTTCTCCAAAGAAGATACACAAAGGTATATGAAAAGGTCCTCAATATCATTAGCCATAGGGGAAATGTAAATCAAAACCACAATGAAACATCACTTCAAATTCAGATGGATATAATCAGAAGATGGACCATTACAAGTTTTGTTGAGGGTACGGAGAAAATGTAGCTCTCACAGACTGCTGGTAGGGAAGTGGAAGATAGTGTAGCCACTTTGTGAAATAGTCTGGTAGTCTCTCAAAATGTTAAACATGAAGTTAACACGTGACCTAGCAATTCTACTCATAGGTGAACACCCAAGAGAAATGAAAACATTCACACAAAAATGTGTCTATGAATGTTCACAGCAACATCATACATGATAGCCAAAAACTATAAACAAATCAGATGTGCATCAATTGCTGAATGTGGTATATCCATATAGTGAGATATTTAGCCATAAAAGGAACAAGGTACTAATAAATCCCACAATATGGATGAAGCTTGAAAACATTTTGCTAAGTGAAAGAAACTAGTCCCAAAAGATCACTTTTTAGGGAAAACAAAGGGGTGACAGCTGACGAGTGTTTCTTATCTAAAACTGTGATAACAGTTGTACAATTTTGTGACTGTACTAGAAATGATTGAATTCTATACATTTTGTGTGTGTGTGTGGTACTGGGGATTGAACAGGGGACCTCACATGTACTAGGCCAAGTGCTCCACCACTGAGCAACCCAGCCCAGAATTTCATATTTTAAACCAATGAATTATATGATATGTGAATTCTGTCTCAATAAAGATATCTTGAAAAGAGGTATTCTTCCTACAATCTAGAAGGAAACTAGTATATTCCTTTATTTTGTGCTTTATTAATATATCAGATATTAAGTCCAGTTTGCACTTACATTATCAAAATAACAATCATAACCATCAGGAGATGCTTTTTTCAAAGTTTCTTCCAAAGACTCTACTGTCTTGTAGTTAAAGGCAACATCAAATCCAACCTTTTTAAGATAGGCAATCTTTTCATCAGACCCTGCTGCTCCAACAACTTTGCAGCCCTAAATGGGGAGAGAAATAGGAACCATTCATGAGCCAAAAGCATGGACCAACTCCACATTCCTGGTCTAGGACCAACTCCACATTCCTGGTCTAGTACGGTCAGGTTCCCCAAGCACATATTTCCTACATGAGGAATACGATCATGGAACAACAGACCTCAGGGGTGGAACTGGTCCCAGAAACAGCTTACAACTCAGCTTCAGCTTGTTTAACCTCTCAGCAGATCCTTCCTATGTTTCTTTGCTTTGTGGTCCATTTCAACCTGTCTCTTTAACAACCTGTTCCTTTGACTTCCTGGGTTCTCCATTTTGAGGCTTCTCTTCCCTTGTAATGATGTAAAGCTATTTCTTGGTGCACTGGTTCTTCAACTCAGGCTCATATGATGGACAGTGCTCTGGGGAGCGGTGCCCTTAGTCTTTGATTTGGTCCAAAGCTCTGTACTAGATGCTGCCTAAGCACAGAGGAACTGGAGAGCATTCTGGAAAGCACTCTCAGAATGAGAGCTACGAGGTAAAGGGATCAGGTCTTTGGGAATCTAGTCCTAGCAAAGTTAGAAGGCATTTTCAGATGTTATAACCAACAAATTTTAATAATACAGAATTTTTAAATTAGATTGTTGCTGGGCACAATGGCACACACCTGTTAATAATCCCTGCCCCTCCCCCAAAAAATTTAAAAATAAAATTAGATTGTTGAAAACAAAATCTAGAATATGGGAGTAGAATAAAAGGGTATAATATACTACATTAGAAGTTTCTAGACATATAGATTTGGTTTTTGTATAGAAAATATGCACATAGAAACTAGCCGAATATAAATAAAACAAATTCTATTTTTCTATTTATTGGTACTGGCAATTGAACCCAGGGGCCCTCTACCACTGAGTTACATCCCCAATCCTTTTTATTTTCATTTATATATTTATATCTGTACCAGGGATTAAACCCAGGGGCACTTAACCACTGAGTCACATCCGTAGTCCTTTTTTAATATTTTATTTAGAAACAGGGTCTCACAAAGTTGCTTAGGGCTTTGCCAAGTTGCTGAGGCTGGCTTTGAATTTGCCATCTTCCTGCCTCAGCCTCTCAAGTTACTGGGATTACAGGTGTGTACTGCTATTCCTGGCTTATTGATATGGGGTCCTGCTAAATTGCTGAAGCTGGCCTCAAACTTACAATCTTCCTGCCTCAGCCTCCTGAGTCACTGGGATTACAGGTGGGTACCATCATACATGGGATAAGACAGACTTTAAATAAAAGTTAAACACAAGTAGATTGTAAACAAAACTTAGATTTTTAAATAAAGGGAGGAAATAAATACAGAAACAATAATCAAAAAACAAAATGGAATGACTTTGACAAAATATTCCAGCAGCATTGTTTTGTTTTGTGATGGGGATTGAACACAGAGCCTCATGCATGTTAGGCAAGTGCTCTACCATTGAGCTATATCTCCAGCCCCAACATTCCAGTTTTGATACCTTATGAGTGCCTTAAATTTACCTGTTAATACACTGAGACTTTTAGATGGGGTAAAAAGATAAAATGCAGCTATCTGCTACTTCCATGAAATATACATAAAATGAACAGAAGAGTTGAATATAAAAGTATAAGGTTAAGGGCAAATCCTACCAAACTTTTGGAATAAAAATCCCTTGGATAAAACACTTGAAATTGAAGTATTGGAAATATTCCTTATTTATTTTGTAAATCTAATAAACTAAGTCTAGCTAGACACTCTAAGTTTGAGGCCAGGGTGGGGAACAAAACTTTAAACTAACCTCATCTATAAATATTCCCTCTAAAATGTTATTGAATCACAGCTGGGGTGTAGTTCAGTGGTAGAACATGTGCTTAGCATGCGTGAGGTCCTAGGTTCAACCCTCAGCACCAAAACCAAAAAGTTACCAAGTTAACTCCAAAAGTATAAATATATAATATATCATATGTAAATAAAACTTATTCTGTAAATGCTAAAATGGTTCTATATTGGAAAGTTAGTAAAACTCACTCTGCAAAATTAATGTGATAAATGCTAAAAGGGCATTTATAAAATTCAACTTCTACTCTTATTTATTTACCTACTTATTTAAATAAACAATTTCTGCCATCTCTAAGGCAGCCTCGCATTTATATTCCACGCCCCCATTAGCACTGGAAACCAGCCCTCATCCCTGGCTGTTGGGTGTAGCCCTGAACTCATCAGCATTCCATTTACCTCACCCCCTAGGAACTAGATCCTGAGTCCTGCATCCCAGTCTCTGGCAAAGCTAGGTTAGCTAAACTAATGCAGCTTGGAACATTTCAACCACGTGGTAACAAATCCTGACCAGGTCCAAGCTGCCTATTGCCCTGTATACCACCATCAGATTGGATCCCTTGAGCAGAGACCTGCCTACATCAGGGTCAGAATTTCTGTGCCCTGAATGCCTTCCAGGAATTAGTTCCCAGGACAGGGCCCCAGGCTCACTGCCCATTTCTTGCTGGTGCAATAGACTGCAATGGGGCCACGTGGGCGATGACTCTTGGCTCTGCTGATCTCAAGCTCTTCTTTCTATTGCAGGATGCAGTCATGAAAAAAGGAGGCTAAGCTGTGACCAAAGAACGTCTAGTAAAAAAATAATTAGTGCTTACAAAATCCCACTCTGGCTGGAGGCCGCTCCTGACTTGATACTGCAATGTTATCAAATAATAACATTCAGCAAACACTGTTTTCCCCTCTCCCTACTTCTCAATCTCTAACTTCTAAGCAAGACCCACTGTCTATACAGTAAAGTCCTTGAGGCCAGGGAAGGGCTCTGTGTTCACTGTCGCATTCCCAGTGCGCTCCATGGTCTTGGCTAAAAGTTACTGGAGGAGGACACTTACCTTGAGCTTGGCTATCTGCCCCACAACAGAGCCCACTGCTCCTGCCGCAGCATTAACTATCACTGTTTCTCCACCTTTCACACCACAGATGTCAAGCAGGCCAAAGTAGGCGGTTAGGCTAAGGAAAGAAAACAGGATATGTGAATATTGTTCCTTTCCTTGTGGCTTTTTTATATAAACCCTGACGGCCTTCTCAGCAGCCCAGTGTCATGGGGCCCAGTCAAAGACTAGAAATATAGGGAATGATCCTTGGTTCATCTTCTTCTCTACCCGCAGGTAAGAATCAAGATGATATGAACTTGGAAGGGAATGGAGAATTGTCTGGAAAGGGACTACATCCTGTCCATGTTCAGGCCAAGTCTCAGGGGTGAAAGAAGATTGATTCTCCTTAAACTTCGGGATCCAAGAATGGAGAACTCATGTCTTGCCTCCATGTAAGTCCTAAGGAGATGGTGAGCTTCACAGAGAAGGCCTCCGGGTTAACATGGTACCCTACCTGCAGTGTGGGTGCTATGCTGTGATAGGCATGAGAGGCTCAAAGACAGCATCCTGAGTTTTCCATAGCTCCAAAGAGGTATGGAAGAAATTTCCCCATGTCACCTCAAGGGGTATGTGAAGTTAGCTTGCCAAGAAAGAACTACTGGGCCTACAGAGATGCAGTGTAGACAGTAATGGTGGGACTTGGGTGAAGACACCACCACACCTCAGTGGATTGAAGCTGGAAGGGGACTGGATTGAAGACTTTGAGAGGGAACCAGCATAAGGCCAACACAGATCAAGATCAAGAAGCTGTCCCTGTGGTGCCAGTAAGAAATCACTGAAGTTTTCTTTTACTAAACCAGCCAAATTGAGGGCTTGAGAAAGACATGCAGTTTCATTATAGAAAATTTTTAAGTTGTATTTTTGCATCCTTAGTCTGTGCCAAAGAATTAGATTACATATAGGGAAACGAGAGGGAAGGGGTATGAAAAATGGTGGAACGAGACAGACATCATTACCCTGTGTACATGTATGATTACACGAATGGTATGAATGTACATCATGCACAACCATAGAAAAGAAATGATGTACTCTATTTGTGTACAATAAATCAAAATGCACTCTGTAAAAAAAAAAAAAAATCTACTGTTAAGATTCCATTTCTTGATCTGGCTGGAAACCTCATAAGTGTGTTGTGTTAAAATTCATTAAATTATATAGATTTATTAAAAAATGCAAAGAATTTCACTTAGAAATTCTATATTAAGCACCTACTGACATGTTAATTAAAATTTTTGATGCTACCCATGAAAAATTAAAAAAAAAAAAATTGATATGCATTATGGTGACTGTTCAGCGACCTGCAGAATTTCAGACAAATTCAACTGGAGTTATTTCTGTATAAAACAGAACCTACATGTTAGCATAACTTTGTTTTATTCAGCCTCTGCTTATATTTGGGGCCCATGACAGTTGGACCCTTAAGGGGAAGGCAGTGACAGGCACAGGAAATATTCTTTTTCTGAGGATTCAAATACATTTCAGATAAGATGTGTATCTTCAATGTTCCTCAGAAGACCCATGTTTTGGTCAACGACAGACTGCATATACAATAGTGGTCTGTAAAATTACAGGCCAAGTGACACTGCAGCTAACTTAGTTTGTGGAAATATAATCTCTGATTCACCTAATGATGAAAGCAACTAATGACTGACTTCTCAGATCATATCCCTATCATTAAGCCATGAGTGGTTGTGTCTGAGGTTCCTTTAACCCCATGTTTTTCGATAGATGGATTGAATATCACCTACCTACCTCAGCATTACCTGCATTGTTTGTTAAAATTTTAAATTCTGAAGTTCTATCCTAGATCCACTGATTGAGAAATACTGGGCCATGAAAATTTAAATTTTAACAAGAGCCTAGGTGATTCTTACGAATGCTAGTAACTGAGAACCACTGCCTAATGAATGCTAATACCAGAGTTTTCTGGGCAAATTAGCTTAGTCCCCAAAGAGAAGCAGAGGATACATTTGCTGATTGTGTCATTATACCCATGGCACCCGGCATCTGGCATCTCTGAATCCACCTTCTTGGTATTTCCAGTCCGCTTATGCATTGACCTAAGATATACAAGGCCTTTTCCTAGATTTATTTCCTTTTAAAAATCAAATGGAGATAAGATGGAGACATCAATTAAAAAATGAAATTCTAGGCAAAATTAAAGGTGAACTTTGGACAAAGGGGGACTTAACAGAAGCAACAGCCTGGAGAGTAAAATGTAGTTTGTATCTGAAATGTTCCTCAAGGCCCGTGTGTTAAGGCTCATTCCTGAGTTGGCAGGCACTATTGAGAGGTGGCAGAAGCTTTAGGTGTGGGCCCTTGGGGGAAGTCTTTAGTCACTGGGCGTATGTTTTGAAGGGGACAGTAGAACCCTGGTCTCTTCCTCTCTCTCTCTTTCACTAACTGGCCAACGGGTGAGTGGTTTTGTTCTATCATGCACTACTGCCATTATGTGCTGCCTCACCACAGGCCCAAAAGCAACAGAGACAATCTGTCATGGATGGGTATCTCTAAAATCATGAGCCAAAATAAAACTTTTCTCTTTATAAGTTGGTTATTTTAGGCATTTTGTTATAGTGATGGAAAGCTGACTAAGGAATGGAGATAAGATGGAGTAGTCAGGTACAAAGGAATCCTAGGGGGGAAATTACGGTGCGCTTTAGACTAAGATTGGACAATAACAACATGGATGGCAAAACACAAGGGGTCTTTCAACTAAATTGAAGGGAATGACACAAAACTCAGTGGGGGGATGTTAAATCTGTGGAGTGTGGGTGCTGAAATACACTGATTTCAAAGTTTAACATCATTTATAGTTTTTAGCAATGGTCCTGGCATTCTTAAAAATTGACCTATCTCATTGGTAAGTGATCCACAATGGCAGGGAGTCTCAATGAGTGGGTGACATGTGGCTACAGAATGCTTAGAAACAGGCATGATGTAACTTTTCCCCTCAATCACTGAGAACCACTGGTAGAAAGTTGATTGAAAAGAGTAGAAGTGCATTCCTAAGAGGTGTGGAAGAGATGAATAAGAAATACACACAGATTCTCTTTGAGGAGTCAAGATCTCATAATACCTTACAAATAACTTTCTCCCCTGCTAAGTCAGGGGGGACGTGCTCCCAAGTTTCCTCAGGTCTACCTTCACCTCTGTTCTCCACCAGACTCAGTGCAGAGAGAAGGACTGGGTGAGAAGACAGGGCAGGAGGAGGAGCTGTCAGTGGCAGAGGGTGAAGGGCAGGCAGGAAAAACCAGGACGTGCTATAATTCTGGTTAATGTCCACTAATGGAAAGTGAGAAGGTATTAAGCAGTCTCTAATTTCACAGTCTTTTCGCAGTGGTGACTCCGAGCTCAAATTCTAACTGGAATGTGAACTTGGGATATATGGAAGTTGTTTTTGTAACAGGCCGATTTGGGGGCATATAGTTCCATTTCATTCTTTAGAAGTCCTTCAAAGAAGGAGAGGGGAGAAGGAGAAAGAAAAGATCACACCACTTAGAGAAAAGAAAGAAGTGAATTCCAGGCCGGAAAGGTTTAGGGACACTAATGGTAATGACCCTGCTTCTCCAGGGCATGAGAGGAAACCGCAAGTTCAAAGTTCAGCGGGGAACTGGAGTCTTCCTGAGGGATACAGCCAGGAGCCAGGCTGAGTGACTGAACAATGCTGTCATTCATCTCAACAAACTAAACCTCAGAGCCTCTTATGCCCCAGGAAACAGATGCATACAGAGAGAGGTGAGGAGGAAGCAGACCGCAGAAAAGCCAGGTTGACTGAACTCCCTTTCCCTTTTAAACTCTGACATAAAGGCAGAGATGAGTGGCTGATGCTAAGAGCCTACCAGGTCCAGGAGGAGCTGGTTCCTTAGTGTTGCCATTTTGCCGGCTGCTGGAGGGGCTCACTCACTGTTGCTTCTCACCTGAGCTTCCTCTACACCTGGGAGGCGGCCTGATTCCCTTAGCTTTCCTTCAGCATCGAGGCTGAGTCCAGCCCACCCTTTCCTTCTCTTTATTTATTTATTTGTATTTGACAAGGGAAAATTGTGTGTGTGTGTGTATGTGTGTGTGTGTGTGTGTGTGTGTGTGTGTATGGTACATGTTGTTTTGAAACTTATATATATGAATGACTAAATCAAGCTAATTAACATACACATTACCTCACATAGAAAGACCATTTTACATCTCCCTTAGCAATTTTCAAGTATACAATATATTGTTAACTATAGGCACTATGGTGTACGTCTCTTGAACTCATGTCTCCTGTCTAACTGAAATTTTGTACCTTTTGATAAGCATTTCCCCAGTTCCCTAGCCCCTCAGCCCCTGCTAACTACCATTCTCCTGTCTGCTGAGTTCAACTTTTTTAGATTCTACATATAAGTGAGATCATGTAGTATTTGTTCTTCTCTGCCTGGATTATTTTGTTTAATGTCTTTCAGGTTTGTCCATATTGTCATAAATGTCAGAAATTCCTTCTTTTTAAAGGCTGTATAGTACTTCATTGTGTATATATCTATCCATCCATTCTTTGTCCTTTCATCTACTGATTAACTCTTAGATAGATCTCCTTCCCTTCTTTGTCCAACCATCTTTTCTCATCAGCCACTAGGCCTATAATGCCTCAAGTCTCTTTTTGTGGACCAAGTTCTGGACAAACCAACTTGGAAAACCAGAAGGTCAGGCATTCAAACAAATGAAAAATACCCATGAAACTCACCCTGGCATACCGACTGTCCCCAGAGCCAAAGAGAGTGGTAATGAATCTGGCCATTCTGCAGGCAGCTTTTCCAGTCTTTTCCCATCAGAAATGGAGTGTGATGTCCAGCCAGAAAAAGTCACTACAATAGTTCCTATTGGGAAGGCTGAGTTTTTACTTTCTACAACTCTGAAAGACAAAGCACATTAAGACGTGTGACACCTCTTCCCTTTCGTGGAGGTCGAGAAGCTGCGAGGTTAGTGTTGTTAGTGCTCAGGACAGGACGTTTGAGGTCAACTTCAGTAACTTAGGGAGACCCTGTCTCAAAGGCATGGGGTGTAGCTCAGTGATAAAGTACCTTTGGGTTCAATCCCCAGCAACCCCACACAAAAAAGCTATAATGAACTTAATTATTCCTCATGATTAGTTTATTCCCAGTATCCTTTCTAATGTAAATTACATTTTAATTAATATTTATAAATATGGATTTACTATTTCCTTAGACAACATTTTTTTTTTTTTTTTTTGTGGTGCTGGGGATCGAACCAGGGTCTTGTGCTTATAAGGCAAGCACTCTACCAACTGAGCTATCTCCCCAGCCCCTTAGACAACATTTTTACAAGTAAAATTACTAGGTCAAAGAGTATGAAAACATTTATAACTCTTGGTGCATGTTGCTAAATTGCTTTCTAGAAGATTGTGCCAATTTCTTGACTGATAATGTATCTCATTCATCAATAGCTATCATCCAATGAGTAGAAGTATCATCACTTCCATCTCCATTAATGGCTATTATGTTTTCAAAGTCCACCAATTCAGCAAACACAATACATGTTCATTCTTTGATTATTAACAAGAAATGTATAAAATATGGGAAGCAAGGTGTGGTGGTGTGTGCCTATAATCTCAGAGACTTGGGAGGCTGAGGCAAGAGGATTGCAAGTTTGAGGCCATCCTCAGCAACTTAACAAGTTCCTATGCAATTGAGTGAGATCCTGTTTCAAAATTTTTAAAAAAATTACAAGGGAAGGGGATTTGGTTCCAGTGGTTAAATGCCTTTGGGTTCAATCCTCTGTACCTCCCCTCAAAACTGTGGGAAGAACCTTGCTACTGGGATATAAGACAAAATGGATTAATGGAAAAGCATACCCTGTGCTTGGAAAGAAAGACTATAAAGATGTCAGTTTCCTTTAAATCAATCTACAAGGTCATTGAAATATCAATAAAAATTCAAATAGGATTTCAACAAATGGATTATGCTAATTGGCTAGTCATTTAAGATACAAACACCTCACTCCTCATTCCAACATAAAAAGTAAATGACTAACAAATTTAAATGTAAAAAAATTAAACTAGGGCTGGGGTTATGGCTCAGTGGCAGAGTGCTTGCCTAGCATGTGTGAGGCACTGGGTTCGATTCTCAGCACCACATATGAATAAATAAAATAAAAGTTCTTTGCCAATTAAAAAAAAAGGAAGAAGAAAACCTTTAAAAAATTAAACAAAATATAGAAGAAAACATGAATGAATATTTTAACAATTTTTTGAAAAAGTTTTTCTAAGCATAATATGAAACAAAAAGGCCATAATTACAAATTTTTAAAAATTTAAATTATGATTGGATACTGTAGAAAGATAAAGAGACCCAGTACTTGCAACACTAATGCCCCTGGCATACAGACAGTATTTGCAAATCAATAAAACAGATGAAGAGTCCTAAAGGAAACAGCAAGGACATAAATAACTCAGAGAAGAAAACTGATAATTAATTTCAAAATTAAGGTCAACATCACTAGTAATGAAAGAAATGCAAACTATGAACTAAACATGAAGTATCAAAAAATTTGGGCTGGAGTTGTAACTCGTGGTAGAACACTTTTCTAGCACATGTGAGGCACTGGGTTCGATCCTCAGCAACACAAAAATAAATAAAGGTATTGTATCCGTCTACAACTGAAAAAATATTTTGGGAAAAAAAGTATCAACAAATCCATCTCAGATTGCCAACACCAACAGAAAGGGCTCAGAATATATCTCAATGGTGGAGTGCTTGCCTAGCATGCACAAGGTCCTGGGTTCAATTCCCAGGGCGGCACAATAACCAAAAACAAAAATAAAAACAAAACCCAAAAATGAACAAACAAGAACAACAACAACAACAACAACAACAAAAAAAAAAAAAAAAAAAACCAAGAAAACACAAAGATGAGATGGAAAAGAATGGGCATAGATTTAAGGAAAGAGGATCTTTAATACTGCTGGTGGGAGTAGACACTCAAACCATCTCCTCTCCCCACCCCCCCCAGTACTGGGATTGAACCCAGGACCTGTGTATGCTAGGCAGCCATCCTCCCACTGACCTATATCCCCAGCCCTTGGTATTCTATTTTTAAAAAAAGTGTTTTTTGTTTTTTTTAAATCATTGATGAACCTTTATTTTATTCATTTATATGCAATGCTGAGAATCAAACCCACTGCCTCACACATGGGAGGCAAGTGCTCTACCACTGAGCCATGACCCCAGCTGTGTACTCTATTTTGAAATGGGGTCTCCCTACCTTACCCGGATGGCCTCAAACTTGCAATCCTCCTGCCTCAGCACAGAAGCTGGGATTACAAAAGTGCACCACCACGTCCAGACTCATACTATCTTTTGGAAGGGCAATTTGTCATGGTCTTTTCAATTAAAAATATGCATCTACTTTGAGCTAGAATTTATACTTCTGGGAATTTAATGTAAGTCATTCTCATCCAGGTGAACAAAGAATACACAGATATCCAAAGATAAATACAAGTTCCTCAAAGAATTATTTGTAGTAGAAGAAACAATTATCAGTAGATTTGGTAAATGTCAGAATATAATGGGAAAATTTACAACGTTTAATAAAGGTAGATTATATATTTATATACTGTTAACAAAAGGTATCTGTGACATATTAAATAAGAAAAAAAGCAATTTGTTGAATGGCATATATTCCCACTTAAAACTATATAAAAGTATGTGTACTAAATAATTTTTAAAATAACAATACTTTAACAACAGACTCTAATGTTCAGATGAGAGGGAATTTTAGTTTCAAGATTAAATTTTTGCTTTATTTGAAGTTTTACAATAATTATAAACTGGATGAATACTTTTGTTTAAAAAAGTAATTCAAAGTGCAGAGTGAGGCAAGATGACAATTCCACATCTTCCCTCATTCTCGGTTGGTCAGGAAGTGGGCAGAATCTCCCAAGTTGCTTCTAAAATCAAAAAGCGTGAACCACACAGGCTGAAGCAGGAGCAATGGACAGAGACAGGACCCAGCAGGAGGTCAAGAGGCGTATTTCCCAAGCACTGGGACAAATGGAGAAAATTACCTGGCCACTTGTTCCCCCATCATCACATCGCCTTCCTTCAACTTTTTGGACACCACTCTGAAAAAAATAAAATTCCATTCTTAGTACTTAAGAGCATCTGGGAAATACGGTCTTGAATTTCAAGCCAAACGAACAAACCACTGGGGAAGTATGTGCAGAAACGAAATCCAGATACAATCAGGTGAAGCAGTTAAGGGTGGTTCTGCTCTGTGACCCCCAGGATGCACTCCAGCAGTAGCTTTCTGTGACTGGACAGAAACTGTGACTTTCAAAATATACCTAAAATACTCGGTATTTTAGGTAGGGATGCTAGTTAACATTTTAAACTGCATTTTACATTTGAGATTTGAATCTTTATCAATTGGTTATGGATTTATTTATTTATTTATTCATTCATTTATATTTCTGGTACTGAGAATTGAATCCAGGGGCACTTTACTTCTGCTACATCCCCAGCCCTTTTTATTTTTTTATTTTGAGACAGGGACTCACTAAGCCGCTTAGGGCCTCACTAAGTTACTGAGGCTGACCTCAAACTTGTGATTCTCGGGCTGGGGATATAGCTCAGTTGGTTGAGTGCTTGCCTTGCACAAGGCCCTGGGTTCAAATCTCCAGTACCACAAAAAAAAAAAAAAAAAAAAAAAATTGTGATTCTCCTGCCTCCGCCTCCTGAGTTGCTGGAATCACAGGCATGCACCACCATGCGCAGCATGAAAAAAAATATTTAAATGAAGGAGAATACATTACTTATCTAGGCAAAAATTGCTGGGCATTCGTTACCTCAAAGGCTTTTTATTCCCTGCCTCCTTGAATCGTTTACTAGTATATAAATTTGAGTCAATTATAGATTACCTGAATTAAAACAACATAGGTCAACGGAAGGCAAGAATATCTGGCTTTAGTCTCAGCAACTTTTGGGAAATTGTTTCATCTTAGCAACTTCTGCCCAAATTATTTCCCAAAATGAATGGATGAGTTTGGGGTTAGCAGTTTTTTTCTTTTCAAATTTTTTTCCCAGAAGCAATTCTGGTGAACAATAAAAGGCAAACTGTGCAGAGTAGGTAGAAGATGATCGTAAAAGAAAGCATGGTAATCCCTCATCGCGCTTCTCAGATGAGCACCAGTGTATCCATCACTGAAATAACACTGGGAGAAACGTGGAAATGACAACATTTTGTCAGGTGGCTATTTTAAAAGGTGCATTTCAGTCATTCAGCATAGGGTCCAACACACAGCATAAGAATTTTTAGAAGGAAGATAATACCTCATGTAAGGATCCACGGAGAGGAACAAAGCTTCAAGCAGGACCTCTACAAAATAAAGTATTCCACAGGCAGTTAGAAACTCAAGGCCTGGTGCCCATGCTGTCTGGGGCATTCTGAATAAATGCAGATAATTTTTCTGCCTCAGGGTTGCCCCCTCTTCTGTGCTTCCCCACCACTTTGGGGATCAAATCCAGAGCCTTCTGCAAGCTAGGCAAGTGCTCTACCATTAAGCTCCACCCTCATCTGTGCTTTCTACTGAAGAGACAAGAAGGGGTCTCATGTTTGGCCCAGCCTAGTTGATGATGATGGTGACGGTGACGATAACAATGATGATGGTGACAAAGTGGTTATTTACTCAGCACTCACTCCTTGCTTTACAGGGATTATTTCATTTGATATTCTCGACTATTGTCTCCGTTTTATTTAAGGTTAATGAACTTGCCCAGGACCTTATCTGAAACCACTATGCCACAGTGCTCACATAGGATTTTATTACCTGTCCCAATTATCATGAGAGAATGTGTATTGTGCTGGAATCACCCTCATGCACGTTTCCTGGAATTCTGCATCTGAGTCCTGGCCATCACAACTTAACTGGGACGGTAACTCTGTCATGCTACTTGATTGCATCCTCTTTTCTCAAAAACTTACCTACCTATGAACACTGCTTAGAGCCATCTCTTTTTTTTTATTTTTATTTTTTTATTGTAAACAAATGGGATACATGTTGTTTCTCTGTTTGTACAAGGCATACCATTTGTGTAATCATACATTTACATAGGGTAATGTTGTTTGATTCATTCTGTTATTTTTTTTCCCTTCCCCCCGACCCCTACAGCCATCTCTTAATCCATGCTCTGCACAGAGCTGCTGGCAGTGGCAGTGCCCACCACAGTCATCATCAGGCTCACCAGAGAGGACATCCTCCCCATAGTCTGTCAGAGCCACGAAAAGCAATGCACCCAAGAATGAGTTTCAATTATTAAAGAAAACTGAGGGATCCTCCAACATGACATCGAGACTTCATATATAAGACCCCAAAAAGGCCTGTGTGGCAGATTGCAAAATGGCTACAAATACCTCCTTACTCTTTTGTGCTGGCCTTCTGGCCACTCCTCCCATCAGGAAATCTATTTCCAGGGACTGAGAATGTAGCTTAGTGGTTGAGTGCTTGTGTAATGAAAGCCCTGGGTTTGATCTCTAGCACTACAAACAAATATAAACATAAAAAAGAATTCATTTCCCACCCCTTGAATTTGGTCTTGGCTATGTAACTTACTTTGACCAGTGGAATATTAGCAACCAAGATATAAGTAGGGGCTTGAAAAGCAACTGCATGCTGAAATTTTGCCAAATTCAGCTGCTGTAGTTCCACACTGAAACAGAGATCCAACTAGCCTACTAGAAAGGCCTCAAAGAGGAGACATGAGGCCTGCACCCCATCAAACAATGGTTAGAAAGCCCGCTAACCATCAAACAAGAGTGAGAACCATCCTAAAATAACCACATAGCCCAGATGAGGCCAACAGAATCACTCAGCTTAACTCAGCCCCAACTGCCAACCCTCAGAACTGTGAATTAATAATTATTACTTAGCATCACTGAGGTTTGGGGTAGTTTGTTATGCAGCAAAGCCTAACTGATACAACCAAAATCTTAGGAGTCTGACTTACCTCCATTTTTTAAGGGTGGGAGCTCAGCAGTCTTCAACTCAAAGTCACTATTAGTAGGGTGGCCCTTGAAGTGCTGCTTCAGGGTCCAGCTCTTAGCAAGAACCATCCTGAAGCTCCTAGAACAAAGTAAATATGTAGTCAGCTCCCATGAAGTGACTGGATTCTTACAGTTCCCTAGCCATTGCACTGAAGCCAGACAGCACAACCACACATACTACTTCTCATATTATCAGGTAACATCAGCCAAGTTTGTTTACTGTTTCTGGTGTTGTGCTAAGCTTCATATATATCATATATATATGATATCATTTTATCCCAAAAACTTCCTTATAAGACAGACATTGTTATCATGGCCAGTGTACCTTAAAGAAACCTTCAAAGCAAGGAAAAATATAAACCAACAGAATTTTCCCAGACACCACTAGGCTGAGTTTCTCTAAGACAGTGACCACCTACTGGGCGTGAAAATACTGCCAGTTTCTCACTTTTCATGAATTAAATCTTCAGAAAAAGCATCGAACACAAAACCCCAAATTGATTCACCTCTTTCAGGCGGACAGAGCCATCGTCCTAAGGCAGTCTCAGGAACGCCTGCATGCCACTGGGTGGCGCCACCACTTACGCCCCATTTTCAGGAGAATTTTCTTTAGTTTGGTTCCAACGGGGAAATCAAGGATTTGAGTTTAAACTTCCTCCACCCAAAAGCAAGAGGCAATTAGGCCTGCTCTGAGCTCTGGAGTCAGGCCTTTGGGCTCGGAACTAGCCTGCTTCACGTGGGAGCCACGCCTTCCCCGCGACAGACAACCAGACCAGCCGCTAGGGTTGAGGATCTCACTGGGTCTCCCTGCCCGGGCCGGGAAATGGAGACTCTGTAGCCTGGAGGGGACGCTTCCGCATTGCAGAGCGAGCGGTGAGGGCGGTCCAGTCCGAAGCCCAGCTCTGCCTTCATTTTGAACACATAAACATTACTTGACAACTAATAATTGGTGGGGTACAGTGATATACTGAACCAAGCAAGAGAAACCACAAAGTGCTGAAACGCGGGATGTGATGTTTTGATATGTGTGATCAATGTAGAGTGATCGAATCAAGCTAATTAGCATATCCCCCACTTTACTTACCTATCATTTTTATGGTGAAACATTCGAAATTTACTTAGTGATTTCGAAATATACATTATTAATTGACTATCATTAATTGCACCCTGCTGTGCAGCCGCCCTCGGAACTTACTCCTCCTATCTGGCCCTTTGTGACCTTTCACCTCTAAGTCCTCAGGACCTCCCCAAGTCACTCCCAGACTCTGGTAACCAACATTCTCTCTCCTTCTGAGTTCCCCGGTTTTTTTTTTTTTTGTTTGTTTGTTTGTTTGTCTATTTTAATATTTATTTATTTATTTTTGGCACCAGGGATTGAACCCAGGGGTGCTTAACCATCAAGCCACATCCCCAGTCTTTTTATTATTTTATTTTAATATCGTTTTAGTTGTCAGTGGATCTTTTATTTTATTTAAATGTGATGCTGAGTATCAAATCCAGGGCCTCACACATGCCAGGCAAGTTCTCTGCCACTGAGCCACAACCCCAGCCCCTGTTGATTTTTAATTCCACAGTTTCTTGTCTTTCTTTACAAAAAGGCAATTGCTGGTAATTCTGAACTCGCCAAAAGTCTAGAAAGCGCCCCCTGGAAAGAGCCTGGCCACAGAAGCAGGCGCGCTGGGAGGAAAAAGGCCTGGTTGGCACCAGAGGTGCGGGGTGCAGGCTGAGGGGTGCAGGGTGCGGTGGATGCACCTCCCCGCAGCCTCGCATCCTGCTGCTTCTCGTTCACACCTTCCCGGGTTTTGCAGTCCAGTAAGTTCCCTGACAGCCCCTTTCCAGTGCGTACGACTAAGGGGCACAAAGGAAATGCAGCCAGACTTTGCCCCTTCCTCCAGCACCTGTTCCAAACGCCCCCAAGAATCTGCCTGGACCTGAGGAATTGGGAACTCCGACTCTCCGACTCCCCGACTCCCTCGTTTCCCCAAGTGCCAAGACCCCGAGATTACTCAGCACCAGGAGAGGAAAGGGGAAGCGCAAACGCTCAACAGGCGCGTCTCCGCAGGAAGAGAAGGTGGAGGACCCGCAGGAGAAGAAGTGGGAGAAAAGAGAAAGCAGGAAGCCTACTCACCAGACTCCGCAGAGTCCACTAGCTTGGGAAGAGGCTACCAGGCACAGCTGGGAGCCCAGGACTTGAATTTATGGCGGCTGGCAAGGAAGGTGGGGCTTCTCCAGGGAGGAGCTATTTCTGGAAGCCGGAGACCTCTGGCCGGGAGAGGAACTCCAGGGGAACTCGGGAACTGAGGGACGTGCGTGCACGCGCTCTTTTTTATTTTTGTTTTATTTTTCAGTTGTAGATGGACTCAACACCTCTATCTATCTATCTATCTATGTATTTATTTATTTATTTATCTATCTATCTATCTATCTATCTATCTATCTATCTATCTATCTATCTATTTATTTATTTATTTATTTATTTATTTATTTATTTATTTATTTATTTATTTATTTATTTTCATGTGGTGCTAAGGATGGAACCCAGTGCCTCAACACGTGCTGGGCGAGGCTCTGCCACTG
Source organism: Sciurus vulgaris (assembly GCF_902686455.1). Classification (NCBI taxonomy): domain Eukaryota; kingdom Metazoa; phylum Chordata; class Mammalia; order Rodentia; family Sciuridae; genus Sciurus; species Sciurus vulgaris. The sequence goes on from NC_136476.1 coordinate 68,507,790, forward strand.
AGCCACAACCAGGCGCTCTTGCTTCCAATAGTAGTAGCCCCGCACGGGAGCCCTAGCCCCGTGATTCTGTGCCTGCTGCTCCCGCGCCCTAGCCCGCGAAAAGATGCGGGGTGAGAGAAAAGCCCTGGCCTCTGCCGCTCAGGCAGGAAGGGCCCAAGGACAGGGGCTGTGAGCAGCCGCTGCAGCCGCCTCTGGTCCCTCGCAGTGCTGGCTCTGATGTACCGCCCTTCTTCAGTCCGGCTCCTTGCCCACATTCCAGGCCTTCACTCCGGAGCCGCGGTGCGACCCCCTGCCTGCCTGTCCCCAGTGTGCCTGATGAATACCTGCTCAGCTTTCAAGAAAAGGGTTACCTCTTTTGTGTATCTTTCCCAGGCTATTCCAGATAGGAGTGAGCGCCTCTGCCTTTGAAGGGCCCCAGTACACACCCACCACACCCCATAAGTGTAAGCATTTGACTTGGCCTTTCCCTGCCTCTGGGAGGAGAGGTGGTCCAAGGCAGAGGTTGGGCACAAAGTCAAGTCGCTGATCTTAGGAGTGCTCTGCTTGGAAACCTGGGTCTGCTACTTACTAGTGGCGTAGCTTTGATCCAGTTACTTCTTGCTTCAGTTCACCCATCTCTAAGATGGGGGTAAAACTAGTCCTTACCCCCAGAATAATTTTTGAAAATTACATATTTCATAGCTGGGGGGGGGGGGTGTAACTCATTGGTAGAGGACTTGCCTACATGCATGAGGCCCTGGATTAGATATCTAGTGATAGGGGATTTGGGTGTTAAGAAAATTAAATAACTCTGGGAGGTTGAAGCAGGAAGACAACAAGTTCCAAACCAGCCTCACCAATTTAGGGAGACTCTGTCTCAAGATTAAAAAAAAAAAAAAATTAAAAAGGACTGGGTATGTTACTCAGTGGTAAAGTGCCCCTGGATTCAGTGCCCAATATAAAACAAAACAAAACAAACATCCCCCCAAAAATAGGAAAAAAAATTAAATGTCTTTGCAAAAGAATAAACTGAGTCAAATATCAAGTGTTTAGATTAGTACAGGTGTGTGGTTAATATTTAGTAATCTCTAGATCCCAGTAACAGTCTTCTGACTTCTTCACAGGTGGTAAGTAAATCCCAGACAACCCATACCATAATCAATTACATACTGTCAGACCTTAGCCCAGACTTTGCCAGACATGTAATATAAATAAACCATGCAGGACTGGGGTTGTGGCTCAGTGATAGAGCCCCTGCCTAGCACGTGTGAGGTACTGGTTCCATCCTCAGCACCACATAAAAGTAAATAAACAAAATAAAGGTATCGTGTCCAGCTACAACTAAAAAGGGAAAAAAATGCAAAGACAGTAAAGGAACTTTAAAAAACCCTCGCATGCACAAGGCCTTGGGTTCAATCCCCAGCACCCCCCCTCCAAAAAAAAAGAACTTTAAGAACTTTTTCTTACTATCCTCTGTTCCCCGCTCCTTGAAGTGGCTGATGTTATTACTGCAGTGTTTACTCTTCACTCTCTTCTCCACAATCATCAGAGAGGGCTTCTGTTTTATAAAGTATGAAGAATTTTAAAAGATCTCATGCTTGGTATATCCAGTGGTGGACCATGCTGGTTGTCTGTCCACTATTCACTTTCCCTTTTGTCTTTACTACACAATACCCCACTTTTGTTTAGCATAGCAGTGTGCCAAGTTAAAGAACTCTACTTTCCAGTCTTTGTAGCTGAGGTTGTGACACAGTTCTGACCAATAAGACGTAAGTAGAAATGTAATAAATAGGAAAATTATTGTTTTCCTGATTAAAACAAAAAGGGAGATTTTTTTCTGCAAACATGCTTCTTTTTACCTTGTGTCCTTCTTCCTGCCTGGAATGTAGGGGTGCTGCCTGGTGGTGCAATACATGTCTTGTGTCCAGGGAGAAGAGAGTCACCCACTGGAGATGGCAATAAAGGAAGAGAAAAGTCATCTGGGTCAATGAGCAGTTGTGCCAGCCCTGAACTTTCTACTTTGGACTTCTTGTTCCATTAAAGGGGGGAAAAAAAGTGCTTTTTAGACCACTGCAGCTTTAGTTTCTAAAACCATATGCTGCAGGCCTGACCTAGGAATGGAACAGGTGTGACCTGTGCCACCATGTTTCTTGGGTAAGAATTTATCAAGTCCGTCTTTCCTCTAGATGAGAGAAGAACTATTTGGCAATTGATCAAGAAGCCACCTCTACCTGTGAGGAGAGAATTTTCAAAGCTTACCTGGCACATATGGACTGGATTTTAGGGAAACAATCCCAGACCTCCAGCCCCAATACATTATTAAACTGAATTGGTGTAAAGATTGTGTTGTGGTTCAGATGTGTGGTGTCCCCTCAAAAAACTTGTGTGAGAATGAAGAAGGATCGAAGATGAAATGATTAGATCATAAAAGCTGTAACTGAATCTGTGGATTAATCCAAGTGGGTGGATTAAGTGGCTGGTAACTGTAGGCAGGTAGGGTATGGCTAGAGGAAACAGGTCACTGGGGGTGTTACTTTTGGGTTTATATTTTGTCCCTGTTGAGGAAAGCTCTCTGCTTCCTGGCTGTCATGTCCTGAGCTGCTTTCCTCTGCCACACCCTTCTGCCCTGATGTTCTGCCTCACCTTGGATCCATAGCTATAGAGTCAGTCAACCATGGACTGAACCTCTGAGCCATGAGCCAAAATAAATTTTTCCTGTTCTAAGTTGTTCTTGCCAAGTCTTAGGGTCAGAGAGCCTAATGCAGATTGTGACATGGGATATGTAGTACTGGCAAGTAGCAAGGCCCTCAAACATCATTGTTTTCCTCCCCACTTCCATATCTTGTTTTATTTTTATTTTGGGGAGGGTGTGGCGGTACTGGGGATTGAACTCAGGGGGCACTCAACCACTGAGCCACATCCCAGCCCTATTTCGTATTTTATTTAAAGACAAGGTCTCACTGAGTTGTTTAGCACTTTGCCATTGCTGAGGCTGGCTTTGAACTCCAGATCCTCCTGCCTCAGCCTCCCGAGCCACTGGGATTACAGGTGTGTACCACTGCCCCCAGCTTGTTTTATATTTAACATTTAAAAATATACTTATTCAATACCTATTAAGAACAAAGCATGTTTCAAGTATATCAGATAATCAAAACACTTTTTGCTTTTTGATATTGAAGGAGCTAACAAAGCTGCAGGTGTGAAAAACTTCTGGAAAGTAAGTATTAGAGAAATAAAATTCCAGAAATACAGGCTGCCTCAAATATGTATCTGCTTGACATGAAATGGAAGGCATAGATAAGATCTGGCCACACACGTTCAAACAGGATCTCTCTGCCAGTCATTATGACTCAGTCTTAATTATTGCAGCTAGCCAAGTCATGGTGATTAGGTCAAGTCATGGCTGATATATACTCATACACATAATCACCATATAGAACAAAGGACAAAGGGTAAAGATTATCTTTGCTTTGCTCTGAGAAAGAAATCTTATTCAACTTGGTCTTCTGACATTAGGTTTCAAAGAGCTCTGATCCAGCTCTCTGTGGGAACAATTCACTTAAAAGAAATAAAATCATGGAAGTAATAAAAGAAGTCTTTGCATCAAATAATTCAGGCAATACAGATGTGCAGATTAAAAAGCAAAAGTCATTGTGACCTGTTTGGTAGGAATTCTTCCTGGATGTCTATGACAATGCATTTAAAAACTAGGCAGGGGACTGGAGTTGTGGCTCCATGGTAGAACGCTTGCCTGGCATGTGTGAGGCCATGGGTTTGATCCTCAGCCCCACATATAAATAAACAAATAAAATAAAAGATCCATTAACAACTGAAAAATATTAAAAAAAAAAAAAAAAAAGCCAGACTCAATGGCACATACCTGTAATCTCAGTGAGAGGCTGAGACAGGAGAATTGCAAGTTCAAAGCCAGCCTCAGTAACTTAGAGAGGCCCTAACCAACTTAGTGACACCCTGTCTCAAAATTAAAAAAAAATTAAAAGGGCTGGGGTTGTGACTCAGTGGTTAAGCACCCCTGTGTTCAATTCCTTGTACCAAAAAAAGAAAAGAAAAAAAAAAAAGAAGAGAAAAGAAAAAAACCTAGACAGATGTATGTGTCCCCTTTTTTCTTCTTTACAACTTCCATTTCGCTGGTCTGGTGAGATGCTTATGATTTGTAATCTCAATCCTGCTAGTGACTAACTCTGTGATCTTGTTTAAGCTAAGTGGAGTTGAGATTGGAAACCTAGTTAGTCTGCTCCAACACCCTGCACTTTTCTCTGTTCCATTCTACCTTCCAATATAGGCAAGGTGGATGATTCGTGCAGGTAAGACAAACTTAGAGAAGGTCATAAATGTGGGATTTCTCCATGTTACTATCTGTATGTTATTTCTGATATGCAAATATGCTAAATGTCTCTTTCATCCTGGTTTTCCCTTTAGTCCCTCCTCCCACACTCCTATCCATTTGGCTAGTGTCTGATGTAATGCTCTTTCAGGGCATCTTTTTCCTCCTGATGGCCTAGGCTTGGGTTAGGCCATAGAGAGTACCAGAGGAACCTAAAACATATTTTTCTATCAGTAAGCAAGCAAGTATGCAAAATAAAGCTTACAAAACATGATAGGAACAAAAAAGAATTGGGTCATGTCAAAAGGACACAAAAGACACCTTATAGGAACTTCTATTGGCCAAATCTAAGACAATTTGAATATCAAAATAAATAATGAAATTAAGATGTCAGCACCCACATAATTAGCAGTAATAGTTAATACTATTACTTATAAAATAAATTACCATGGATTTATAAATGTAGAGATAAGGAAAAACTTCCTGTTGAATGCCAACTATTGAAGATAGATGGAATGACTGAATTAAAATGTCACCATTGTGCAATCATTTTATTAATAATTGATTGAGGTAATCAATCATGGCAGCTGATATTAGTAGGTAAAAGTTTGATGAGGAATAGAATATCTTCATAGTACATATTTACAAGTATCATGGATTATTCATTAAAAGGAGAAAAGGTCACTTTACAGAGTGCAAACCTTGGCAGACAAGTGACTAAGACGGACATTGCCAATAATAAGATAAGTGGATATTGTCTCTACTTTATAATATTATACCTGGAGAACACAACATTATTCTGTGATATCCTGATGGAAATGCATAAACTGGATTGAAACATGAGGAAGTAATAGACAAATTCAAATTGGGGGACCTTCTACAATTAACTAACTTGTAATATAGTCTTTAAAAGTGTCAAGGTCATGGAAGTCAAAGAAAGACTGAGGAATTGTTCTAGATCAAAGGAGGCAAAAGAGACAGGGCAGCCAGATGGCATTGAATTAGATTTGTAGTGGGTGGAAGGATAACTATAAGAGACACATTGAAATAAGTGGTGAAATCTAAATATGAACTGTACATTAGAGCAATAATTGACCAACTATGGCCTTCAGGCCAAATCCAGTCTATTGATTATTTTTGTACATACTACAACATAAAATGGTTTTTATATATTTAAAAAATTGTTGTAAAAACCATAAAACTTACCATCTTCAGCATGTTTAAGTTTATTGTTCAGTAGTAACTGTGTTCACAGTTTCATAACAGAGCTCTAGAAATTTTTCATCTTGCGAAACTCTGTACCCACTGAATAATTCCTACTTTCACCCTCCTCACAGTCCAAAGCAACCACAATTTGACTTCTTGTTTCTGAATCTGATTACTTTAGATACATCATATAAGTGGAATTATTCAGTATTTGTCCATGACTGGCTTCTTTCACTAAGCATAATGTCCTCAAAGTTCATCCGTATCATGGTATTTGATAGAATTTTCTTTTTAGAGACCGAATAATTTTCTATTATATGTATAGACCACAGTTTCTATATCTGTTTATTCATCCAGTGACATTTTGGTTGCTTCTACTGTTAGGCAATTGTGAATAATGCTGCAATGGTCGTGAGTGTGCAAATATCTTTTTATTATTATTATTTTATTAAAAAATTTTTAGTTGTCAAAGGACCTTTATTTTACTTAGAATTGAACCCAGTACCTCACACATGATAGGCAAGCGCTCTACCACTGAGCCACAACCCCAGTCCCCGCAAATATCTTTTTGAAACCTGTTTTTAATTCTTTTGGATATATGCCCAGAAGTGGGATTGCTGAATGTTATGGCAGTTTATCAGTTTTGGGGCTACTTTTCCACAGAGACTGCATCATTTTACATCCCCACCAACAGCGCGGGACCGTTCCAATTTCCCCAAACCCTTACCAACACTTGCTAGTTCGTGACCGTGGTCATGGTAACTGGTGTGAAGTGATAGTTTTGATTTCCATTTGCCTAATGATAGTGATCTTGAACATTTCCAAATGCTTTTTGGCCATTTGTGTATTTTCTTTGAAGAAGAACCTAGTCAAATCCTTTGGTCATATTTAAATGGAATTGGGAAGATACTGGTTATAGGACATAAAATTCTCATTTAGGAAGAATAAGTTCAAGAGGTCTATTTTATGTAATGATGAACACGGTTAATAACATTATTAAAATTGTTGAGAGTGAATTTTAACTGTTCTTATCAGACACAAAAGAATGATAAGCATATGAGGTAAGCAGGAGACAGAACTCCATCCTCTTAGGGTCCCTGCTGAGTTCAAGAATTAAATTAACAAACTAGATGAACAGGATTAACAGGAGAGACGCATACCAGCTTATTTAATGCAGCTTATTTTATTTGTCACAGGAGTCCCAATATGAAAATGAAGACCCAAAGAAGCAGAGTCAGTTATTTATGTACTGAATTGGACAGAGAATAGTAAGTTATAAAGAAGCAACTAAATTTCATGAGCAACTACATTAACAAGGTCCGTGGAATTTTCTTGGTCTTGGCTTCTCTTTCTTGAGGATAATAAGGAGGTTGTATCTTTCACAGGGGAATTTCATCTGCTTTTAAGAAATACCAGGAAGATCAGAGTGATTATCTTGCATCTGCTATCTTTCAAGTGCCTTTAATTTAAACGGTTGATGTCCTAGAATGACATTCATCCACTCATAGGTAATGTATGTTAAGTAGCTTGATTGAACCCTTCCACAATGCACACATAAATTAAAATAACATGTTGTATTCTCTCTCTCTATATATATAAATGTGTGTGTGTAAATATTATATATTAATTAAAAATAAAATAAAAAATATAACTAGGTGCAGTGTCACTGTAACTAAGTATTTGTTGAATGAAAGGAAGGTAAACTTACAGTTCTAATCAAGTTCAGGTAAAATGTCTTTGAAGTAGTCTCTGACTTGTCAATTTTCTATGAAAGAAACTCATGTAGGGAATGAATCCGGAGTCAGATTAAGCAAAGTTTTTTTTTTTCTTTTTTTACAGTTCACCTTTACCTTCTCAATTTGTTTATTTTAAATTATGAGTATGTGAAAATAATATTGACTTTTCTTATCAAAGACTGTGTGGAAAAAACAATAGGTATTCGTATATGAGGTGGGAAGAGCAGAAAAACCGAACTTGAACTCTGGCCTACCCTTTTACCTGCTATGTACCTCTGGGTAGAGTCACTAAGAGAAGAAAGAGAATTTGGAACTCCTTATTTTAGAAGAAAAAAGTAAGAGAAGAATGGAGACTGGGTCTGTGTTACATGCAGGAACCCCTCCCATGATCCTTAATCACTAGCAAAATTATAAACAAGATTTTTAAATGTTGGGATGAATCAGTGTTTGTAGGTGAAGGGGCTAAATAGACTATCAAACATTCCCACAGATAAAAATAGAGGAATGTAGGAGGAAATAAGCCCAGAAGGTCACAGATATTGCGGGTGGACTTTGGATGATCAGGGAACACAAAATCAGGCTTGCTGCCAGGTTAATCACACCTCTGAAGGGCAGAAGAGGCTCTCACCGCTGACTCTGGATTGTATTTGGATTTTATTTACCAGGTGGGGGCATTGTTTCGATACCAGTTTGTAGTTATGCAGAACTGGCAAAGTGGAGCCATTCCTTTACTAGGGTTTTTTCACTTTGGATTAAGCTATGTGGGAGGAGCAAAGATAAGGAGGAATTACTGACAGGAGTCACTCATAGTAGTCCCGCCTTCTGAGTGGATTATATTCCGAGACCTTTACTGGATGCTTGAAACCACAAATAGGACTGAACCCTACATATGCTATGTTTTTTCCTATATGTACATACCAATAATAAAGCTTAACTTAAAATTAGGCACACTGAGAGATGAACAACAATAAGAAAAAATAAAAGAACAATTATACAATATATATAATAAAAATTTGTGCTTTGGGGTCATTGCTAAGCAGAATAAAAATTATTTTTTAAATAGTTCAATATATACAATATATAATAATTTAAACAAGTACACATATATGCACATTTAATTACATATATATTATATATTCTTATATCTGTTTTAGGTATTGTTTACATATAATAAAATTTAACTGTTTAAAGCATAAAGTTTGATGAAATCTAATAACTTGCATAATTAAGATTTAGTTGGCATTCTGTTTGTGAATTCCTCATTCATGGACTGAAAACATTTGGAAAAAAATATGCATCTGTAGTGAACATATACAGACTTTTTTCTTGTTGTTATTCCTTAAACAATACTGTGTAACAGCTGTTTACATAGCATTTGTCTTGTACTAGGTATTATAAGTAATCTAGAGATAATTTAAAGTGTATAGGAGGGTGTGCATAATGCAAATACTATGCCATTATACAGAAGGGACATCTGTAGATTTTAGTATCCTCATGGGTCCTGGAACCAATGTCCCACAATGCCAAGGAACGACCTTATAGAATATATGTAGCTCATTTGGTGCTTCCTCTCCTCTTCAAGTAAGCTTCCCACCCCCTGAATCTGCTTGTGTTCACGTTTCTGTGTCTTCAGATCATTGCTCTTTCCATTATGGTTTCTTCATGGGAGCCACATTGTCTGGTAGGATATTACTTGGTCACACAGTTTCAGAGGTCTTAGTCTATAGATGGCCAGTTCCAATCCTTGGGGCTTGAGATGAGGCAGAACATCATGGCCCGAGAGGGTGGCAGAAGGAAGTGGCTTGCATCATCAGGAAGCAGAGAGGGAATAAATGTTATTTGAACACAAGCACAGCTACACAGCAATAAATTGATCATCTAACCAAGATGACTACTAAATGACTAATGGGCAGGTAGTGTATACAGCCTGGATACGATGGAAAAAGGGATGATTCATGTCTTGGGTAGGGTAGAGTAGGTGCCACAAGATTTCATCATGCTATTCAAAACAGTGTGCAATTTAACCCTCATGAATGGTTTAGTTCTGGAATTTTCTACTTAAAATTTTGAGCTGTGGTTGACGGTAGTAACTAAAACCATGGAAAGCAAAATTGTAGATAAGGGTTGGGAGTACTATTGTACCTGGATTTCTATCTAGAAGGTTGAGGGAGGTTCAGAGAGAGCTTTTTAGAAACTCTCAGTGAAGTCCTAATATTTTCATTCAAATAATTTCAAAATGATATGACAAGCAGAGAAATTGTAGGGAAAAAACGCTTTCAATGAAAGAGAGTCAAGTATCACAAACAACAGTGAGTAGTTCACAGTCAAGGGGAAAAAACAGGTGCTGGGTGTTGGTTACCTTTAGTTTCTTCAGCCTGGACTCTTGGTCTCATGCCTGAGTTACAGCGCAGGGGACACTAACAAAGAAAAAGTGAAAACTTAAACAAGTGGCATCACTAAACTTTCTGTGACATACTGAGTAGCCTTGCTAGTAAGTAGCTTCAACATGAACGCGAGATGGCATCGCCAACTTTGACCATGTTAGACACACTGAGATTAATCGACCTCACTACTTGTGTTAAGAATGTCCAAGATAACTGCCATGTTTGGAGGACTACTAGAAGGATTCACAAGATTGACACTGTTTCATGTCAAAGATTTATTACAGCAATGTAGTAAGGAGGGAAAAGACTCAGAAGAGTCTGGAGACACCCATAGGCAAGTATCCTTAAGCTCTCTCCCCATGAGGGATGACTGTCGCTGGCTCTTTGCGGTTCCAGATCCGTGGATATTTGTCACCGCCTGCAGCAACAACTTGCACGGGTCTTATGGGTGGTGGAGTGGAAACTGAGGCACTTCTATCTTTCTCTTTAGTGCACTGCTTTCTTGTTTGTTCATAGAGGATAGAGGAAATGAGGTTTACTTGCTTTGAGAGGAGAGAGAGAGAGAGACTTTGCTTAAGAGAGACTTTGAGAGAAGGACAGGCTTTGCTTAGAGCTTACAGGAAGAGACTTGCTACGCCTTAAAGTCCTGCATCCTGTAAACTAAGGGTACGTCCACCCAAGGTGCCCTAGTGATGCGTCTCAGTTCTCCGTTCTGCGATCTGCCTTCCGCAGCTGCCCCTACTCGCTGCTGCCCCTACTCGCTGCTGCCGTGCGTGTCTAGCTGCTTTTTTGTGTGTCTTCTATACTGCTTTTCTGCTAATGGCTGCTGTGTCTCTGTCTCGCTCGGCCTACGCTTATATCACCTCCAGGAGGCGGAGAGCAGGGCCACGCCTCTTACGCAAAGATTAGGCGAGATACTCCGAGCAGGCAATTAGTGCTCGAGAACACATGCGCGTACATTGTGTGCGTGGACGAGAAAATCACCTGAGTGTGCTTATGTCAATTAACCTCCTCACTGCCGATGTGATCAGGCGCCATCCCGGCACCACCAACATGGCACAGCCCCCAACAGATGACAGCACATTCTTCCCTCAGCAATAAGCACTGAGGAGGAGTCTGAACTGCAGGTTAGATGTATCAGCTAATATTTTGGTTTGGAAAGTCAAGGGGAATGAGAATCAGATTATGTAGAGTTTCAAAGTGGGACTCTATGGAACAATGCCAGAAGCTCTGTCACTTGTGCTTAAATGAAGACATTTTTTGTTTGTTTGTTTTTGCAGTACTGGGGACTGAACCCAGGGCCTTGTGCTTGTGAGGGAAGCACTCTACCAACTGAGCTATATCCCCAGCCCAAATGAAGACATTTCTGAGCAAGGTTTCATCAGGGTAGGAACTGCTGAGGAAGCATGAGTTGAGCCTCTGTGAATGGACTGACAGGGCAGTAGCTATGGGTAGGCATGGGTGGTATGGCTGGATGAGGTGGGTCTCTGGGGTGCTCCCTGGAAGGGTGTATCTTCCCTATGGCCCTCCCCTCCCCATTTCCTGATACAGGCCAAGAGATGAACTGCTTTCTTCTGCTGGGTCTTTTCCCCATGGTAGCTTGCCTCACCTTGGGTCCAGAGTAATGGAGTCAGTAGGGACTGAGACCTTGGAACCGTGTGCTCCAAATAAACTTTTTCTCCTTCAAGTTGTTATTATTTGGTATTTTAGTCACAGTGATGCAAAAGCTAACTAAAGTACCTTTAGCAACTATAATTCCCCTTATTAATTATATGTAGTGTTGGGGGTTACAACTTTTGTGATTAGACCATCACTAACTCTACTTAGAAAATATTTACAAAGTGCTTTAGTTGTTAACAAGAGATAGTGCATGTATGAATTTAAACTAGACAAGTTTTTTTCTTTTTTTAGATTCTACAGATTCTTTGTCATTGATGTTGCTGAAATCCTGAAATATAAGCAGTTCTCATTTCAGTAAACCACTGCATTCATAAGTCACACTGGCATGCATGTTGGCACTTCAATCCAACCATATTGGCACTTCAATCCAACCAAGACAGAAGTAACCTCAATACTGAGAAGTGGCCACATTTGCAGTATGCAGTATATAGTATGGTAACAGTGACACCTGCAATGGGTATGGTGGTATGTAAAATCTTATCATAGAATATGACCGTTTGCCTATTTTCAGATTATTTAGACAAAATGAAAATAGGTGTCAGCCTGCACATTGGAGATCTTTCTTTGAAAATTCTTTATTTCTCCCTTAAAAAGAGTCAACTGCCAGGGTTTGACTTCATCCTGATAGGAAAAGTGCAGGGAATGTTTATTGGAACTGTTTTTTAGCATTCCTCTTTTATTTGCACATCCAATACTGTAGGTTTATTTTCCCTTTCTTAAAGATGATTGGCTTCAAAAAGTGTTTCTTTCATGAATTCTGAGGAAAGTTAGGGGAAATATATGCCATTATGAATTCTGGAATGGAGACATCTGCAACGGACTGTGTAGTAGTGGATAGCACCTTCTAGTGGACAATTTTGGAGCCAGCATGGTCTCTGATGGGTGCATTGGGACCAGTTGGGGAGACAGAAGAAAGATGAGTCCTCTATTCAGCAGTATTTTTCTTTGGCTCACTAGTAGTCAGCAAGTAAACATCTGGCTTCTTTATCCCTAATGACCTAGCAGGTCCAGGATATAGACCCACTAGGAGTGGGTTGTGTTAGCTGTGTGATTTTTCTGCTTGTCCCAAATTAGAATGCTGGAAGAGTGTGAGAACTGAAAAATGAGTTTCTTTACAAAAGTGACTGAATGGACTGAACAGTGAAGGGCAGTGAATGTGAGAAAAACTGGAGCTAATACAGGCAAAATTTCCCCCCATATTTAAAGTGGATGGATTTTAGGACAGATAAGAAATAGGTATTAATTCTTTTTAAAAAGTAGGCATATATTGAGAAGGCAGAAGAGAAGTTATATTCATACAAGCTTGACCAAGAAATTGGTGAAATTTGCCATAAAATTGATGAAGTTCCAACACCACTAACCACCTACCTTACACTAACAGACTAGTGGACTAGCAATCTACTTGCACTGAGATGGGCAGATTTATAAACTGCACCAAAGGGAAATTTAAGTGCAATGCTGATTTTGAGATAGTTTTCTAAAATATAAATGTTTTTAAATATATGTGCATTGAAACATTTCTCCATTTTGAAGGGAAAGGTTTTAATTGTGAAACTTCTTCCAATATATGTGAATTAATTGTGCTGTAAATTAAGTTGCAAGTTTGCAATATGACTATTAATAGACTTCTTTGGAATAAGTATTTGTACTTGACCCAACTCAAATTAACATCATCAAATGAAATAATTAAGGTTAAATTTATGTTTATGGAAGTCTCAAGTACACTTTTATACTAGAAAAGGTTAAGTATTATACTTAGTATTACGAATACTTATGATTATTATCAAAATAATGCCTGTACTGACCAATGCCAATTACTAGAATCCTAATACTGCTGTCATCAAGTTGCTCGTCACAAACTATTATTGTTATATAGTCACATGCAATATTTGGGACATGTTTATTCTAAAAATTATTCGCTGTTTATCTGAAATTAAAATTTAATGGAGCATCCTGTGTTTTTTCTTGTAACCCTTCCCCGAGGAGACCTTAGGCAAGATCTAGAGACATATTTGTCATTACTGATATGGTGGTACTACTTACTGACATCTAGTGTCGAGAGGCCAGGGATGCTGCTGAACATCTTAAAATGACTACAACAGCCCTTCCAAGGCAAAGAATTATTTGATCCAATGTCAATAATGGGAAGACGGAGAAGGTCATGGGGTTCCTGGTAGGTAGCGCCCAGAATTTTCTAAGTTCATCTTCCGTTTTGGAAAGGGGTTAGAGAGGAAAGGGGTCCGGAACTGAGACCTGGCTTTAAAACCCCATGCACGTTTTTTCTTCTCTTTTCTTCCTTTTTTTTTTTTTTTTTTTTTTTTTTTTATTGTAAACAAATGGGATACATGTTGTTTCTCTGTTTGTACATGGCGTAAAGGCATACCATTTGTGTAATCATAAATTTACATAGAGCAATGTTGTTTGATTCATTCTGTTATTTTTTTCCCTTCCCCCCACCCCTCTCTTTTCTTCCTTTTTGTTGTTGATTTATTATTTGTTTTTCCCCAACTTTTCACATTTTTGGGGGTGCACTATTTGGAGAACTGTTGTAACATACTCGTACCTGCACACAATATAAAATCACTTGGCCAATATCACTCCCGTTATCTTCTTGTCGCTAACGGGATGCAAAGAACCCTAGTACCTACTGCAGTAGGTGAATCACGATGTGGAAAAGGTTGCCTGTGATGGCTGCTGTGCACCGTGGACCGCAGAGCGCTCCGCACACACCAGCCGAGTGGGCCTGGGACCCAGAGCCCGCTTCCAGGTCCAGCCGGGATCAGGCCCTCCGCCTGCGGAGGCTGGGAAGGGAGCTCGGTTGCAGACCGGAAGCAGCCCGGCGGCTGAGGCTTCCTCTCCCCTAGCAACCGGTCGTGAAGGAAGTGGATGCCGCAGCCGCAGCGTGTGCGCATGCGCGGAGGCACCGCCTGCTGACACGTCGGGGCCGGGGCGGCAGAGCCGGGCGCGTCGCGGAGTGCGGGAACAGCTGGGGTGGCGGAGCCGCGAGCGAGGCCGGGATGGCAGCGCCGCAAGCTCGGCGCTGGGGAGCCGGCGCTGCGGGCCGGCGCCGGTTGGTGCTGCTGTCGCCCCTGCTGCTGGTGCCGCTGCTGGCGCGGCCCGCGGGGGCCCTGGTGGAGGGGCTCTACTGCGGCACGCGGGACTGCTACGCCGTGCTGGGCGTGAGCCGCTCGGCCAGCAAGGCGGAGATCGCGCGGGCCTACCGCCAGCTGGCCCGGCGCTACCACCCGGACCGCTACCGGCCGGAGCCCGGTGACGAGGGCCCGGGGCGGACGCCGCGGAGCGCCGAGGAGGCTTTCCTGCTGGTGGCGACCGCCTACGAGACTCTCAAGGTGAGGCCTGCGAGGACCCGCCGCGGGGAGCGGCTGGCCTGGCCCTTCCGCCCCCCGCCCGCGTGATGGGGTCCTCCGTGACCCCGGCGCGGAGTGTGGCCGCCACCTCGACCTTTAGGAGGCCCACGTTTCCCACGTGGCCCGTGAAAGAGGCCGCTGACCAGGGTGGGAAATGGGAAAAACCTCCGGCCTTGGGAGGGTAACAGGCCACCTCCTCTTTTTAAACAGTCCTTGTTGTGGAAAGCACTGGGCTTTTTATGATGGTGAAAACATCCTGATAATATACTGTTCAGAAAGCATATTGGCAATGATCATGCCAATTTGGTATCACAAAGTCTCGCTCCTCATGCCAGTTTGATATAACAGAAGTTTTGTTTCTAGGGATGGTATTAATGATGACACTGAGCTTGGGTTTAAGGAACTAAAAGAACTCCAAGAACAACAATGAACAATAGGTCAGAAGACCAGATATTTGACTCTTGGCTCTGATATCCCTGGGTGACCTTGGATAACTGTTTCTTCATAGCACAATAAAGTCCGTGCATGATACTGCCACAGGGTTATTATGGGGGTTTAATGGTAAGTGTGAGAAATCCTCCAGGTAGAAACCCTAAACAGGTACTTAATGACTTAGGCTACAAGACTGAGAATTTCTAGCAGGAAATATTTTTCATATATGCGTTTAGTTATTTGACAAAGGTTTTATTGTGTGCTGTGGGGCTGAGGGTGGGTGAGATTTAACCTGACACCGTTTTTTCTATTACTGCAAAAATCAGACCATATGAGAAATCACCAGTGTAAGTCATATTTGATGGAGGTATTACTGCTTCAATAGCCCATCATGATAATTCAAAGCAATTATAGTTGTAAGTTTTTTTTTTTAAAAAGATTGCTTTCAGTGTTGCTCTTTAGTCTGCTTTTTGGGGGAGCCAGTACTGGGGATTGAACCCAGAGTCTCTTGTGCTAGGCAAGTGTTCTGTCAATGAGCTACATCTTCACCCCTATTTTAAAAATTTTATTTTGAGATAGGATCTGGCTAAATTGCATAGTCTGGCCTCAAACTTGCTCTTCTCCTTCCTTAGTCTCTCATGTAGCTGATATTACTCGTGTGCATGCCTTGCCTAGCTTATAGTCTATTTTTAATGACTACTTCAAGTGGATACACTATAATATAACCATGGATCATTTCTCCAAGTTAGCTTTATGGGGTCGAAAATACTGAATCAGAGTTAGAGATTCTTCCTTCATGCTCCCCAGTACAGTTTGGGTAATTTGGAATTAAAAAAAAAAAAAAAAAAAAAAAGAGTGTGCCTGGTTCACTAAATTCTCACTAGCTTTAGTTTGTAACTTTTATGGGCAATTAACTGAGGTGTGGGTGAAGAGCTATGAATGTGTTTAGTTAGTGGGCTTAGTTGCCCATTATTTAGGGTAAAGAGTGATTAATGACAGACTTCAGAAAAAAGGGACATCTTTCCACTCAGGGTAACTTAGCTGTGAAGCCTCGACCTGTTTTTGTAGAGGAAAGGTAGTAGTGCAGCCAGCCAGCCGCTGGTGGAGCTCCAGATCTCTGATGGTGCCCGGGAGCTTTGGACAGTTGGCGAACTTCCAAAAGAGAGTGCAGCAACTGTTGTGCTGGCAACTCTTGTCTTCTGCTGGTTTTGTGGGGTTGGAGATGGGTACGTTTGGCATGAGAATGGTGAGCATTTTGGTAAGAACATTAAAAACAAGTGCCATGGTTGGGGGGAGAAATTTGTACTGGGAGGTCCCCCAGGACTCATAATATTCTTGACATTTTTTTTAAAAAGCCAGTTTCAGAGGACTGATCTCGTGGATCTATGTGGTTGCTTCTATAGGTTTCTACCCCTAAAGTTTTAACTAATAAAAACCTAGATAAAATAATTCGTCCACTCAATAACAAGAAACTTTCAGGCTGTTAAAACTAGTATTTCTGAAGGAAAACACTTCTACTGGACTCTAATAGGATGTTTGTGGTGGTTACAAATACCTCCCAACAAAAATGAAGTTGTACTGCTGGAGGAGGGAGGCCTGGGAGTGTTCTGTAGATCCCCAACTGTCTTATTCCAAGAAGATGGAAATTATTTGTGAGAGAAAGGGAATGTCTTGACATATTTCGGACTTTTGAAAATCAGACTCAGTATAACTCTTTTAAAACTCATGTTTAGAATTTGTAGAGGTGAACATAGATTCAGATTCCAAGTGGAACATCTCCCAAGATCTGTTTTCCTCATTGCAGATGAGGAAATAAGGAAAAGGACTGTGCTGTGTATGGGAGAAGCTATTGAAAACAAACAGGGTGCACTGATTTTATTTCTGTTATGATGGAATAAGTTGCCAGAGAATATCATTTCTGGGTCATACAAAGATTTAATGAACTGGGGTCATCCAATTTAGAGGACCTCAGGTTTTTAAATTATCCCATTGAGGCACCGGATATGCAGTTACTATTTGCTTGGAATTGTCTCCTCAAGCTGGCTTATGAGGGATATGTGGTCCCAATGACTTTTGCTAAGAGCAGGTCAAGAATTCTCAGGTGGAGAATTTGAGCTCCATAGGCTCCAGAATAAAAATGGCATTCATAAGCCTGTCTCTGAATGTTAATAATAAATGTATCACCAAATTGGCAACTATTTGTGTAAGGCATGACTCTGAAGTTGTTTTGGTTAGATAAATTATTATTATTACTATTTTTTTTTCAGTACTGGGAATTGAACCCAGGGATGCTCTACCACTGAGACATACCCCCAGACCTTTTTATTTTTTATTTTGAGGCTGAGTCTTGATAAGTTGCTGGGGCTGGCTTCAAAATTGAGATCCTTCTGCTACAGCCACTTGAGTTACTGGGATGCACCCCTGTGCCTGGCTCAAGAGATTTTTTTAGATGATGGTTATTGACAAATAAGTATACTAACATGATTTAAGTGTACTTGCTAAGACAAGAAAATAAGACACTCAGTTATTACTATATCAGCAACTAGAGATTTGACTCATGCAGGGAGTGGTTGAGGAAAACCAGAAAAAGAAAAATGTGTAATAATGGAAGGATGCTTTTGCCCGGTCATGCTTCGTTCACTTTCCAAATAATTTAAAATTCCAGATCTCAGCAAGACCATAATGATTTCACACAATGCTGTGTAAGTTAAGACAATGCAGTAGTACTTAGAATATTTGACTACGGGGTTTCAGCGGATTCATGGACTTTGGAAGTTAAGTAAACTCTCACTCACTGTGTCAACAGTGAATCTCACAAGGTAGAACTCTCTCGTCCTGCTTACCGCTTACATTTTCTTATGCAGCTATAGCACTTATCACACTGCACTGTGAATATTGAGTAGCCCGTCCTCTCTCCACTAAACCGGGCCTCCTTGTTTTTGTGTGTGTATATCCGTAGAGCCTAGCACAGTGTCTGGCACATCAGATAATGAGTATTATTTAATTAAATACAATTGGAAGCAGATTCAAATAGAATGGAAATTGAAAGTGAATTTCTGGCATCTCGACATTTTTTTGTGCAATCTATTTTGCTGTTTCACCCAAATTAATTGTAATGTTAAAGAGTGGCATAGATGTGTAAATTGGATGGTTATGAATGAAAAATTTCTGCGGAGAGAAAGATTGCATTTCTTCTTTTAGTGCTATAGGGGTTTTTCAGTGAGAATTATAATCATTTTTTAAAAATCATTTTTGAATGTGGATAAAAATTGAATGAAATGGATGAAACATGAAAAGTGGTGTAGAAATAAGCAGATGCAGGAACAGCTAGAAAGGATACACCTGATTGATATAGGAAATGGGAAAGTAGTAGAATTTGACAGTATTTTGCAAAATCACAAGAGGAGAGCACAGAATAGATCTTGGGAATATTGCTGGCATGAAGCTTGTCTGGTAAGTTGAAAGGATATGCAGAGTATGTTCTATTCCAGCCTTGACTTTGAAAGGAGGGAGATTTCACTAGGGCACTTCAGTTTCTTTTTATCAATCTGATTGAGTGGCAGGGCTTTAACACCTATGAAGAATTTGGCAAAAAGGGGGTTCTGAACTCCCTCCCCTGTAGTGTTTTTTTTTTTTTTGCGGTGCTGGGGATTGAACCCAGGGCCTTGTGCATGCAAGGCAAGCACTCTGCTGACTGAGCTATCTCCCCAGCCCTATTGTTTTTGTTAATATCTTAGTATGTTCTTTTACTTAACCCTTTTCTCTAAATAGCACTGACGTGGGTGCTGAGGAGGTGACCAGGACAATGGATGGAAAATACACAGTTCCTGACTTTAAGCTTTTAACCCATTTTGTCCCATTGCCCCAGATGTGGAATACCTATAAAAACTTAAATTGAGCAGTAAATATACCATTTATGATAACTTTGAAATACTATTAAAATAATTGAAATTCTTTAATAAGAATTGAAAACTTGGGACTTAATGGGTTACCCCCTTAACAGAGGCAGATACTTATTGTTTGGTTATTTAAGTTATATAATAAAAGTCTGTACAGATTATATTGTGGCATGGAGAGGAAGCAAGTATTTCTTCTTAGGGGATTAGAGAAGAATGCACTCTTCGAGCTGGATGAATCTCGAAAAGTCACCAAGGTTGATGGTGAAGGGACATTTCTGAGTGAAGGAAAACAATCAGCAAAAGTGTGAAGAGATGTTGAAGGTTTGGGAGGTATAGTTATGAGAATTTTCTCCACCAAGGATTGCTTATATTTCTCCCAGGGACTCTTCATTTTGTGTTTTGGGGAAAATATTATGCACTTATTAGCATTCCTTTTCTGTTTCAACCAACTGCAAATGGAAAATACTTGCAAAACAATTGTGTCTATACTGAACACATACAGACTTTTTTTGGTCTTTATTCCTGAACAATACAGTGTAGCACCTTTTACATAGCATTTACTACGTATTGGGTATTATAAGTAATCTACCAGTAATTTAAAGTATACATCAAGGAGGATATGCATAGGTTACATACAAATACTATGCTAATTTTTTTAATGGACTTGAGCTTGTGAGGATTTTGGTTTCCATGGTAGTCCTAGAACCAGTCCCCCGCAAATAACAAGAATCACTATATTCATGAAGATATTATAGTATGTAAATTCCAGTATAGTTGTGATGATGATAAACAACCAGATTAAGAAAATTTACAGATTATAGATTACAGATAGTTTTTATTTTACACATCTACTCTGACTGGGCATGACTACCTAGAAGACTTGAGATCTTTCTGTTTAGCAGGAAGGTGTAACACATTTGAGAGTGATTTCTCCCATGGCACAAATGCTGTGGTAGCATGTGTACCACATTTACATTTAGCTGTGAAACCACAAATGTTGTTTATTTTTTAACTGATTCCTTAATTTCAGCTGTTATGTCCTACTTATGACTGAGGTTGATTACGTATCAGATGTGTTTAATTCTGGTGCTGACCACCTGACATGATGTCATCTGCAACCAATCAGAGCTCTTGATCAACCTGAAAACTACTCAGTTGATATAATTCTAGCCAGGAACTGACTAGTTGGCATTTCAATTTAGCTTCCATAGATTTGTAATGGATAAATGGAACATTTCAAGTTATATATAAGTACATAACTTTATTGCATTTTTTCATTTGACTTCTTTTCATGCTGTTTCTAGGTTGGAAGCCTGTGAACTGCATGGGAGGGAGACAGTTTCAGGAGACCAGAACATAGTTTGAGATCAGATGATGATTGACCCCTAAGTTCTTTTCAGGAATTTGAATTTTACATTTTGAGTAGTTACCAGAAGTTTTAAAGTGAAGAAATGACACAGTCTTAAGTGTGTTACAGAAAGAAAACTCTGAGAGCAATACAAAGAAGGTATTCTTGACTGAACTCATTTTATTTCCATAGCCTTCCTTTGGAATCTCATCTTTTCTCTTTTGTAACTTGAGAATCTTTTAGATGATTCATTGCTCACTCTTTTCACTTAATTTTGCTTCTTTTAAAGCTACGCTCACATTTTTCTTCTTTCTCCACTCTTCATTGTATTTACTTCATCCCCTTTTATTCAGGCTGTCAGACTGACACGTCTGCTGATACACATACTGTGACTGTTCTTTCAACAGGTGGGCAGTGGCGCTCTGATTGTCAGGTCTGATGGCTGCTCTTTATTTCTTCTTGCTGGAACTTTTTGTGCCTTTTGGTATTGTTGACCATTAAGTTCAAAGTGTCCTGTCTTGACTGCCTTGATGTAATTCACTATTATTATTATTTTGTGATTCTGGAGATTGAATCCAGGGCTTTGCACATGCTAGCCCTCTACCTCCAAATTATAGTCTCGGCCCTCTTTTCAGTCTTTAAAGCCTTTTTTTCTGCCTAATCCTTAAACATTGCTTTTCCTTAGAGTACTGGCCTCTGTGTCTTTTCTATTTCCTTAGCTTTTCCTGACAAAGCTCTTCTACATTTTAGACTTAAGTTACTGCTCTTAAGCTGACCACTCTAAAACCTGCATGCTCTCCACAGTCATGTTCTAGCTGCCTCTTATCTGTCACACAGTTATCATATCTGAAATCAATCTTGTTACCTTTGTTAAATGCAAACTTTAGAAGATGTTATAATCATGACTTCATACAAAAACAAAATGAACATAGAGCAGAGATTTTTCTAACTCATTAATTAATGAGGAAATCAGTAAGGTATTAAAACTAGTTCAAAAGAAAAAGTGTTACACATTCGTAGTCATATAGGGAGTTTTGGAATACCTGTAAAACTAACAAGACAGTAATCAGCTGCATTCTATTGGACAGAGTTTGCCTTCCTGAGAACAGGAGTTATTTGCATTATTTCCAGTTTTCTAAAAGTTACTTCTCAACAGAGTTTAAGTAGGTTAGTCATACACAAACAAAGGTGCACCCCTCCTATAGGAATAGGTAATCCTTGGAGGCTCTAGGGATTAAAAGGATATCTAGTCATTTTTTTACTCTCCAATTTCAAAATCTTCCCCCTGCATCTTCTCTACACTTGATGTCCTCTTCTCCATTCTTTATCTTAGTAACATGGTCAGTGTAATTGGAAACATCAGTGTCATGCTCAGCATCTCCTTTGAGTCTTGTGCGCCCTTTTAATCATGAAGTCCTATTTATTCTACTTCTTAACTATTACAAACCGTTTCTCCCTTATTCCATTTTTAATAATGTTACTGGAATTGTCTTTCACGATTACATCCTTCTAGGTAATCCATTTGTTCTCATACTTTCAAACATTTCATCTTTGAATATCACAAATGATAACACCCTGACTCAGGCATAACCCATAAAATCCTCTATGGTAAGAACCATACTTACCTTCCTAGATTTGTTTACTATTCCTTCCTAGATTTCCTTGATGCTTCTGTACCCCAACACTTGCTGTTCCCTTTGCTCAGAACAAGTTTCATATCTTACTTGTTTCAGAATCCGGCTCTCCTTTCTTCTCTTCTGTGAATCCCATTGCCAGTGGGCCCAGGCAGTTAGTTGGTCCTTCGTTCCATAGCAAATCAATTTGTGCTTTTGTTGCTTGCTAGATTATCCTTCTAGATGGGAGGGTTCTTAAGGCCAAGACCTTGTCTTTGTGTTTTTGTCTTGTTTGTTTTTAACACCAGGCTTATAACCTGTGTCATTATTTACTGAATTGAAATGACAAAGGTTTTTCAAAGTTCAGATGACCAAGTAGATGGTAATACTATCTGAAACAGGGAAACAAACTTGATTTTTGAACATGTTAAATTGTAGGTATTTAATATGCTTAGAAAATATTCAGGATATTGGGCTGGGGAGATAGCTCAGTTGGTAAAGTGCTTGCCTTACAAGCACAGGGCCCTGGGTTTGATCCCCAGCACCGCAAAAATAAATAAATAAATAAATAAATAAATAAATAAATAAATAAATAAATTTAAAAAATAAATTAAAAAATTCAGAATATAATTGAAAGTAGGAGGCAGGAAAATCAGATTTATCACTCAAATATCAGTAACAATCCAAATCACAGAAGTTGTTGAGAATGAAGACATGAAAAGATAGTTGCACTAGTGACCGTTGGGGTAGGGAACAAGAAAGTAAATGAAACTGATAGTTAATTTTCTTCCTGTTCAGTAGGATGTAATGCTTAAAAAAAATTCAACAGAACATAGATTATATTTCCTAAATATTGTGTGTGTATGTGAGAGTGAGATTCTTTTAAAATTAATATATTTAAGAACTCATAAAATGATTGTTTTCATATATTATTGATTCCTAGCCTTTATCATCCCCAAATGGTTTCTACACTCTGTATAATAGAAAATTTTAATGTAAAACTGGCTGCAATATTATATTATTGCAACTTATATTTATTGAGAGCAAGCAATTCATTATTTGTTGCAAGGGCAGGAACATCTTGTTTTTGCCTTTGGGGAAGGGATGATCATTTTCATAAGAAAAGGAAGGATTCAGTGCTTTCTTTGCTTGTGGGTTTCCTCTTGTTCACTTTTGATCTAGATATTGGTGGTTATGTTCCAGTCCTCCTGCATATGCCCAAGAGGATTGGGAGTGGATGGACACCAGCAGAAGCACCATTTATTCCTGTAGAGATTAGAAACAAGGAGTTTATTACCCTGCTTATCAAGGATCAGGACAGAGAGGAGGAAGATACAAGTATAAAGTTTTTGGTTTTGGAAAGAAGTTGGAATCTACTGACTCTGGGACCTTAAGATCCACAAAATTGCTGAAAGAAAAAGTACTACCTTATTGAAAGGTAAGATATTAAACTGTTTTAAGGTTTAAGCTATTTTAGGCACATTAGCATATTTTTGTAAGCAGTGAATTCAAGTAGTCGTTTCCACCAAGCTGAAGTTTTTGTGACTTAATCACCCATCCAGCCTTGTTGGTGCATGGAGACCTGTGTGGCTGGAGAGATGTAAATAGTGAGGGGGAACCTTTCCAACATTTCACTCATTTTTGAAATGACAGTTACTGAATGCCAGGCACTGTGGTAGGTCTTGGATATACAGAGATCAATGAGTCACTTTACCTCTCTTCTAAAAATTTTCAAGGAACAGAAAAACTGATGCTTACAATGTGATAAGTGCTATAATTAATAGATACTAAGTGTAATGAGAGTGGTACATGGGCTAGGGTGTAGCTTAGTGGTAAAGTGCTTGCCTAGCATGTGTAAAGCTCTGGGTTCAATTTCCAGCACTGCAAAAAGGGAAAAAAAGAGAGAGGCATGTGTGTTGGGGGAGGCCCTGTCTGAGGCATGTCCACAAAGTTGGAAGAAAGGATGGGAGTCTCAAGTTAGTGAGATTTATATGTTCAGAAACATAGGTCTGAAAAAGGAAGTTGTGTTGGAAGAATGCACAAAATGCCAGAAATTGCTGTTTGAATGTTTGCTATGGGTAAAAGAGGGGAGAGTGATAAGAGATGTTTGTTAGGCGGTAAATTTGGGCCAGTTGTGCAGGACTGGTTGCATGCCAAGGAAGTTTTTAACTTTAGCTATCAGGAAGCATTGGAGATAAATAACCAAAAATTGTGGGACTACCTTAGCTCTAAGATGGGTAGGAGGAAAAACTATGGTGTTACAGTAAGATTGTACCTTAGCTGTCTAATTGGGTCCCCCCCAAAAGAAGTTCTTATTGTCTTTTTTTTCCTTTCTTGCTCTCTTCTATTCCTGGTATCCTTGTGTTCTAAAATTTGTAGGTTTCTAAAGCATAGAATTTTGCCTTAGGCTGTTGAGCTCTAACTTTTACCAATTTGTGTCAACTTTGAATACCTTCTAAATTGTATGCATGCCTCAGATTAAAGATTGTTTTCTTCATTTTGAAGAGAAAACTTTAAGTGAAAATAAAATAAATTTTAATAAATGCTATAACAAAGAGGTGACCAACTTTCTAGTTTCTTAATCATGGCCAAAAGAGGGTCATAAATTTATTGTGTCCCCCTGCCCCAAGAAAAGAAACCATCCTAAGAGAAGTCAGACTTGATCCTAAGACCTTTTGTAGTAGTTAGGTAGTTTGAGAACTTATTAGGGGGCCCTGAATAGACCACACAGACTCTGCTTGCAGTAGAGAGCTAGTCACATGGTATAGATTTTGGAGTTGCTGGTCTGGATCTTTAGTTAACCATTTTGTCGGAGTATCTCAGGGCTTGGTGAAGTCACAAATCTGGAAACAGTGAGAAGATGGTACCCAAGGGGGACAATCTGTGTGAAACTGTTGAAGAGGGATGGCATCTGCAGTCTATGGAATGTGACCATCAAGAGAACAAAGAAGGGAGGATAGTCACAGGACACATGCCATCCACCACTAGGTTTCAGTGACACTTGAAGTCTTTGCTGTGTGTATACTGGAATAAGCCATTAAAGTTGGGCAAATGGCTGTGTACAGACAGCACTGCTGGAAACTTTTAAGAATTTGATCTCAGGTCTGTCATTAAGTTTTAAAACACATGAATCTAGTTGGAGCAAGAAGAATCATGTTTGAAGTAAAACATTTCAAAAAGCATCTGCTGGGATTGAAAGACTGAGTTAAAAATCAAGAATTTCAAGCAGGGCATTTCTATAAAGTTAACCTAAAAACTCAAAAAATGAAGGGAAAATGGAAAAATTCCAAAAGGATACTTTGAAGTACTCATAAATGAGACACAGGAAGAGATGTGGGCTTTCGTTTTCAGGACTGTTAACCTCTGTAGATTTGCCCTTTGAACTGGGCATGGCGGCACATGCCTATAATCCCAGCTATATAGGAGGCTGAGGCAGGAGGATTGCAAGTTCATAGCCAGTGTCAGCAACTTAGTGAGACCTCAAGCAGCTCAGCAAAACCCTATATCAAAAAGGACTGGGAATGTGACTCAGTGGTGAAGTACCCCAGGGTTCCATCCCTATTACTAAAACAAACTAATTAATTAATTAATTAAATATTTTTTCATAGCTGATTGATAACGATCCAAATCTCAAGTGTAAAATGCAGTTTAAAAATGTTAACTAGCATCCCTTTTTGTTTGACTAGTATTCTAGGTGTATTTTAAAGTTTTCAGTAGGAACTTAACTCTGCAGCGCCAAGGCACTAGATTAGTTATTGAAGTGCTTTTAGCTCAGAAGATGCAGCTTTATGAATAATGAATAGTTTAACCAAGAAGGAAATCCTCTAAGCTAAAAAAGTTTTTGATTTTGTAATGATTTCTATTATACTCACATATAGAGCTTAAAGAACTCGTTTTGGTCTTAGTCCTTATCTTTGACATTTTTTAAAAAATGGGACATGTTGAACTTTATATTCTATTGGATATAAAGCAAATCATAACCTACTTTAATAGCTCCTCAACTTGGGTAACTGAGTAAACACTGGCATTTATCTCCTCTGTTAGAAATAGATTCGAATTAGAGATTTTAGGAAGTTTTTATTTGTGAATATTTGGCACAGATTTTCAGAGTGCTACAGTTCAGTGAGTTTATTTGTGAACTGGGCTGTGACAATGTATTATGATAGTGAATTGCTACGTATTTGTCACATGTTTTTATACAATGTAAGTAATGTGATATTTAAAATAATCATGTAAAAAATATTAGAGCAGGTAGTATTATATCCTTTTACAAATGAAGAATGAGGCTCACAGAAGCTTAATATTTTACCCAGGTTTACAAAGCTAAACCTTAACCCTTGGACTACATCGATGTCTCATTGTTTTTTTGAGATAAGCATTGTTTTGTAGACCCAGACTAACTTCATCCACTTTTTGCTATCTTAATCATTGCTGTTAACTGAAGACTATACAAGGCTGGAATGTGATTATGAATATATGTAAGAGATAAGCATTTTATCTGTCAACTGTAGTTGAATAGGTGTCAGTATTCTCTTACATTATATTATTATGCTTATTAGCATCACAGCATTAGTGAAAAAGGCATGATTAATTCTTGTTAAAGTGTGTGTGTGTTTTCCAGGAAGACTACTAATAAAAATTTGGAACATCTTTATATTATAGTTATTTTATAACTAATATTAAAGTTCTGGAAACAAATTTATGTATGCCTTTGAAGAGTAGTGGAAAGTTTTTGATTTTGACAATTTTAATTCTTTTGTTTGGAATAATCTTTCATAATTATAAAATTCTAGATTTGACTTAAATTATAAACTAAGACCATTTAATGAAATGCCCTATGAAATTGGAAATCTTGTCATTTTGCAGGATGAAGAAACACGAAAAGATTATGACTATATGCTGGATCATCCAGAAGAATACTACAGCCATTACTACCATTACTACAGCAGGCGCTTAACCCCCAAAGTGGATGTTAGGGTAGTGATTTTGGTTAGTGTGTGTGCTATTTCAGTGTTTCAGGTGTGTATCTATGGATGTAATTCTGCATATGTGAGTGCACATTGCCTAGTCTTAAAAACAGCACTACAAGTACCTTTTTGTAATATTTGACTTCTAGTTGAGATTAAAATTTTGACACTAGAAAAATATCCATTTGTTCTAGCAACCAACAGTATTAGAATCTGTCAGTAGGAAATCTAAGAAACTGATGATAAGTGTAGTTATGTAACTATAAAACCCCCACAAAATCCAGATCTTTTCTCATGTATTTGCCACACAACAGCTACATTATATCATTTGCCTCTCTAGAACTATTCAGTGATTTCCCATAAACTTGGGAGAAATAAGAGCTCCTAATTATGGCATAGCAAGTCCTGGCTCCCATCCACCGATGCCAGTAGTACTCACCATATTGTGATTATCAGAAATGTCCTGCATGGTTCTACATGCCCCCATAGGTGCTTCTGCTCAGTTTGAAAACCACTGACACAGGTCAAAAAGAGGTATAGTAACTTTTTATGTTGCTTTAAAATATCACAAAAATTTAACTTGGCCCATAGCAGTTTTCCCTATTGTTATTCTTAAACTACCCACACCTGTCATGTGCTCCTTTAAAGGAAAAGAACAAGTGCGGTGACTAGAATAGAGCATGTTACTAGTTTGAGAATGACTTCTTCAGGTTAATTTCCAGAAATAATTCCTGTAGTAAGAGAATTCGATATTCATCTTTGGTCAAGGGAAGAGGAGCAGGAATATCTGGGGAAAGGGCCAATAACTGTTGTATTCATTTAGTACAATGGAAACTGAAATGTGTAGAGATCCTGAGGAGCAAGCCTTTTTCTGACAGTAAAACCCTTTGTGGTTGAATTTATTTATGAAGTTAATGTTTTCCTCTCCAACTACATGGAGTTAATAGGTATTTGAATCTTCCAGTTCAGAATAGAATAAGCATCACTAATGATATATGTAAATGGTTTAGGAAAGGGATAAAAATGAACATAGTTGCCTGCATCTACTGCACTCCAGGAATTTTAGAAACAAATTTCTTACCAGCTAGTTTTGGCCATTTAACTTTTCCTCTAGTTTGTAGGTGGTTGCAGTTAGAGAGAAAGAGGGGGCTGGGGCTGTAGTTCAGTGGTAGAGCGCTTGCCTAGCATGCGCAAGATCCTAGGTTTAAACTTCAGTACTGCAAAAACAAATAGGAGAGAGAAAGGGAGAGGGCGTACTTGTGTGCATTTATGAAGTAAGATCTTTGAGATCCCTGATTTTAATCAGAATGGGATTTTTTGGATGATGGTATTCACCAAGACTCTACTATTGCTTTAGTATAAATGAATTTTGTTCATAAAGTGACTCATTTTTCTTTGTTAAATATCCTAGTTTTTCAGCTGGTGGAATAGCTACAATAAGGCAATTAGCTACCTTGCCACAGTGCCCAAGTACCGTATCCAAGCAACAGAGATCGCAAAGCAGCAGGGACTGCTCAAGAAAGCCAAAGAAAAAGGCAGAAATAAAAAGTCCAAAGAGGAAATTCGTGATGAGGAGGAGAACATCATAAAGAACATTATAAAAAGTAAAATAGATATAAAGGGAGGTTACCAGAAACCCCAAATACGTGATCTTCTCCTGTTTCAAATTATCTTAGCTCCTTTTCACCTGTGCTCATATATCGCCTGGTATTGCCGGTGGATTTATAATTTTAACATCAAAGGCAAAGAATATGGCGAGGAAGAGAGACTGTATATCATACGTAAATCTATGAAGATGTCAAAGTCTCAGTTTGATAGTCTAGAAGATCATCAGAAAGAAACCTTTCTTAAACGGGAGCTCTGGATAAAGGAGAACTATGAGGTGAGTAGTGACGCTACTGGGGCTGTAGTGTCACCCTCTTCACCAGGTCTCAATGGTGATAGTTATGGTGGGGTACAGAAGTGCATGAAATCCAAGAGTTGAATAATGAAAAAAGTTATTTTATTAATAAAGGTGTGACTGTGTTTTGTAACTGGACAGTGGGAGTTTAACCTGTAATTTGCCTTTTTATTAGCTGAACTTCAGATTCAGCCAACTCTGAGAAGAGGCCTAATTCATTGTATTAAACTGCAGCGTAATGATGTGTGTGTTTGCAGGGGTGTTAAACAACTTTCTGTTAATTGCACTAACTAAAATTTGGTCCTTCCCAAGTTTTCTTGCAGAGATTTTAAAAAAGCAAAACAGACAGAATAAGAGATGGAAATTTTGTTGAAATAACTCTGAAAATTATTGAGCCAAGAATCTTCTGCATAATAACCAATATATGTATGGAAGGTTTTATTTTACTTTTTTTTTTTTCCAGTACTAGGAATTGAACCCAGGGTCACTTAACCACTGAGCCACATCCCCAGCCCATTTTTATATTTTATTTAGAGGCAGGGTCTTGCTGAGTTTCTTAGGCCCTCGCTTAGTTGCTGAGGCTGGTTTTGAATTAACAATCCTACCTTTGCTTCTCAAGGTCCTGGGATTACAGGTGTGCCCAGGATATTTTACTTTTAAATTGATTTACTGTAATGGCTTTAAACTTCATTCATTTTATTAAATGGTTTATTCTGTACTTGTCAGCTACAAAAGTTACTTTGAAGTCATCACCTGCTTCCCTATAGTACAAAGGACTAGTAGTCTCATTATCATAATGGTCCTCTTTTAAATTCTGGATACAATTAATTCATTAATAGGTTAAATGTAAAATAGAGCACACCAAAACGGTCTTCAGAAATTTGAGAGATATTAGGTTTTGTCCCCATATGTGGTGAAACTACATGAGGTCCAAAATAGATTTTATTGAAAAGTAAAGTTTTGGTCTGAATTATATTTAACTATTAACTTATTAAAAGTTGCCAGATGTTCTGGCAAGAATATATATTCAGCCTGTTTATAAATAACATATAAATGGAAGGTAAGATACTGTTTAGCTCTCAAACTATTTGAAAAGTTTTCTCTTGAACATAATACTGTCTTTCTTAGATTGCTGTACTGGGCTGAATTATCTTATTATATCAGGTTATTTTAGTCATTGCTTCCTAAAATTTGGAAATAATATTTATTTCTAAAATTGATGTAGCTGTGAAACTGGACATGGCACCTTGTCCATTTAGCTTCCATTTGTCCTTAACCTGTATGACTTATTTAACCTTTAGAGACTTCAATAATTTTTTTAAACTAATAATTATCTTTGAAGATAAAAAGTAGGTGTAAGGTCTATTTGTAGACAAATGTATATTTAAGGTCAATTTGTTCCTTGGTTGAGGTCAACAAATCAGAAAGTCATCAATCAGATTTACAACATATCATGTTAAAAAAAGTATTGATGCTTTAATATTGGACATTAGTTGTAGAGAATAAATGTTAAGCCATTTAAACTCAGCTTATGCATGATTTCAATATGGAAAAGAATGCATTCCTAAGTTACAGAATTCAGTGACAAAAAAAGGAGTAGTTCTTGTGCAGTTTGTTCTTTTTTATTTAACATTGACTTGAAATACTTAGTTGCTTAGCATTTGTAGATGAATGGTCTTCAAAAGACAAATCAGTCAGTACTTTCTTTGGAATCTTTTGCCTAAGTTATATTTGAAAAGTGTAAAAATGCAATAAAGCTAGTGGCAAATGTTTCTCTTTGCGTTGCAAAGTCAGTGTGTGTTATTTATACTTACAGGTTTACAAACAAGAACAAGAGGAAGAATTAAAGAAAAAATTGGCAAACGACCCTAGATGGAAAAGATACAGGAGATGGATGAAGAATGAAGGGCCTGGGCGGTTAACCTTTGTGGATGACTGAAGATTGATGGAGTGCTACTGTGCCAAACCTTAATTGTGATATTATTTTCATAACTATTTTAGAAATGTATCAACTGCTCCTCAACAGTGACTCAAATTCCTTCAGCATTTGATTAAACAGAATAATGTAGAAATTTCAACTTTCCTGTAAAACTTTATACATAAGACATGATTGTTCAATTTTTATAATCTATTTGTGGATTTTGTTAAAAGATTTGACATAAATTTATTAGTTGCCATTTAAAATTTTTATATGTTTAGTTAAGAGATTTGACATGAAAATTTATTAGATACCCTGTAAAATTTTTGTGTGTTAAGTGTTTGTTCTTCAACAGTGCTTCCTTATTCTTTGCCATAGTGCCACATTTTTTCTGCTTTCATGGCTTCTATATTTTCACAAAACATAAAAAAATTATTATATTGTAATATAATTATAGCATTTAATTATATTACTGTGTCTTTCTGGACACAAATTTCTTCAGATGATTCAACTGTTATGTTGTCTTCATTATAGGATTGAAATATGTTCAGCGTAATCTCTCTAGGAGAGTCTTCCAGAATGTCTTTATGATCTACACTCTACCCCCAGTCGTTATCGTACTCTTAATAAGATTGGAAACTCTCCAGGAGAGTGGGTCTGCCTCACGTCCTTGTAGGATGATCTTTATTACAGTCTCATTGTAGGACTATAATTACTCAAACATATCTGCGGAAGGGGATCTTGTACAAAGATCTTTTGTACCACAGCATTGTTTGCTCACTCACTTTCTTCCTTTCTCTTCAATTAAAACAAAATGGCAGGACAGATAGTACTGAAAAGTTGTTCGTATTTTATGAAGTCCTTGAGCAGTGAGAAATCCATTATACAAGAGAGTGTTTACATGAATTTAAACTAGAAAGAAGATATGCATGACTGTGTGCTGTTTTCTCAACCACTGAAATATTAATGTTTTTATAATGTGGAAGCTAAAGTAAATGACACATAATTTTACTGAATCAAGCATGATACTACACCAGAGTATCAATACATATTTACTATAGTGAACCAATATTCCTGTTAAAGAATTTATGCCATTGCTTCATATTAATAAAATGGTTGCAATATATCATGTTTGGTTGATATGACATTTTGCAGATTAATACACTGCTTTTGTATTATATAATTTCAAAAAATTAGTGTAGCATAGTAGATATGCAAGGTCTGTTTCTAGCTAACCTAAATTAGTCCTCTTAAAAACTCAGCCCAAATATATGATGTCTGTAGAGTTTCATCCTTGCTAATTTAGCTAAAGACCTGAGACCAGTTATTTAATCTGTAAGTGATAGCTTCAGTTGCCTCAGTTATAAAATTAGGTAAGGACTATCATTAGGGTTCTTTTGTAGCTCTAAAATTCTGAAATGATGTAGTTATTTATATCTTTGTAAACTTTGGATAAAAATGTTTTATGTATCCATTATTATTATTATTTTTTGGAGTATGGAGAAAGTACACAACTAAATTATAGATAGCTGTCTCCATCCTCAGCTGCCCAACTCTTAAATGTAGATGATTGCCTTTCAAAGGTGTTCTGATTGTAGAATCCCTGTGTTGGGGAATGAACTATACGGTTAACACACATAGGTATTTATCATCTAAGAGCATAATTAAGTGCCATATGAGGACAACAAAGAAATGTAGGTACTTGCTTCTCTTTTAAATTTCAAAAAAAAATTCTGATTGTGCCTATATTTTTTACCTAGTGGCGAGGGAAATTAAGAGGACAGATGATGTTAGCATTTATAAAGGTGGGCTAATGAAGATAGTATATCTTTGGATATTCTTTTACCTATCTGCTAGATTACTGTGTTTCTGTCATTCTAGAAATCTGATTTCTAGAATTGTCTCCAGCAGCCTGTTCCCTTGATAATGTTTGAAGTCACAGTCAGTGCATGAATCAAGATGTATGGACTCTCCTTAACAGAAGGGCTATGATTCTTCCTTCCCCTCCCTCAACACACACAACCCTGGGCTTCAGAATCCTAGAGCAAAGGAAGTGCCATTAATTGTCACAAATGTCATTCAAGTACTCTGAGTATTTTTATGGTCATCATACTCTGCCCATCCCCCACCAAAATAACAAAAACCCTCCTCTCCATTTTAGAAACATCTGAAGAATCCTTGCTAGAAGATCTCCCACAACTCTAGTAGTTACGACAGAGTCTCACCTACTCTAGAAAGTCTTCTCTGCTTAATTTTTGGGCTAATCACCGTTTCCTTTTTGTTTGATATTCGGGGACTGAGAGCATGATTGCTGTCTATTCATCATCATGTAATTGAGGGCTGCAAAACTTACCCTTCTGCTTACATTCTTATCAGATATCCTTATAACAGTTCCTTTGCTATCCCTTTCCTTATTGGTCTTATTTCTTTATGAATTCTGCAAGTTCTGTACAGTACAGTTTGCAATTTCATAACACATCTATTAGGTAGGTATCATGCCTGGAATCTTAAACACCATAATCAGTATATAGAATTTTTAAAATGTTAAATGAAAAAATAGCCAAGTTTAGAGAACTGTTTTAATACTATTGAATTTATGTTTAGAAAATCATAATTTGTTTCCTTCAAGATTTTGAGGGAAATGTTTTATTTGCATGGAGGCCAACTACTATGCTAATACTCAGTGTTATTATCCAGACTGTTGGCCATAAACAGAAAGTTATATGGAAATTGGAGGGAAATTGCTTCTATTAGACATGGGCATATGTAGGATGTCGCTATTATAAGACATTTATAAGTTAAACATGGTCTCTGTTGAGATATAATTGTACTTTTGAGGCAGATAAATGTTGGTAGTGATACAAACCAACTGTATATGGATGAATTATTAATATTATGAGCAAAATATGGTACTCTTTACATTTAAATATGGGATAAGGCCAAACATAGAACCTAATAATCTAGTTATTAATAACCTAATTATTGGGCTGGGGTTGTGGCTCAGTGGCAGAGTGCTTGCGCAGCATGTGTGAGGCACTGGGTTTGATTCTCAGCACCACATATGAATAAATAAAGGTTCTTTGCCAATTAAAAAAGAAGAAAACCTTAAAAAAAAAAAACTAATTATTTAACCTCTTTGGTTTCCTCATCTGTGAAATGATGGGATCTCTTTAGATAATGGAGATTTAAAATTCCATAATCAAAACCTTCCTAATTCACATAGGTCTAAAGTAGATACATTATCTGTAATCAAGAAGTGTTATGAGTATTTAAAAATCTGTATAATTAGTTGTAAACTTTAATCAACTCCTTAATTTTTAAAGGATCTGGGATATCGTAAAAAATTGTGTATGGAAAGTATCCTGGATCATATGGTGTCACTCCAAAGACCATGGACAAAATTGGAAAACAAAACAACAAAAGACCATCGATACGTGGCTCACAAAATGAACTGAATAAATGTTGAGTCATAATAGTTAAGGTATTTTAAAAGTCCTGATACAATTTTTCACCTATTAGATTGGTAAAGAATTACAGTGTGGAGTTGTGCAATACAATGGCACAGAAATAGGCAGTGTCATTATCTTCTTGTGGGAAAATTGTTACCATTGTCAAGAAGATAAAGTAGGAAAGTTCTAAGTATTTTCTTTGACTCATTGGTTCCCTCAGGAGTGCATCCTAAGGAAATATATGAACAGAGCTATATGTTTATGGTGACAGTGTTAAATAGAAGGATAGTAGGTAAATGAACTATGATCCAGTTGTACAGTGAAATATGCAGTCATTAAAAATAGTTGTAGTCTTGTTTTTCTCTCTACCTCTTACCTGCTTCTGACATCATCCTGATTTTCCTTTAGGAAACCACTCATCCCCCATCTTGGTCCATGTGTTTGGGTGCTTAGTCTGAATTCCTAATAGAAACACTGTGGTGGAGATGTTCAGGTTGAAAGTTGGAGAGTGCCTTAAAATCAGCACTTGGCAGAGAAGTTCAGAAAGTGAGGACTGGACAGAGGGAGGAGTTGTCCTGTGTTTCATGAATACTTTAGATGATCAGGAGCTTCAGAGCTGGGATGATGGTCAGTGTGGTGTAACTTGAGGCCAATGGTTGTGCTATACATTCTGTAGCACACAGTGAACCATGAGATTCTTGCCTGAGCCCCTGTACACACCTGCGAAGGCTTCCACAGGATTCTCATCTAGAATCTTGGAGTTGCAGAGAAATCACATCTTCCACTCTAGACTGCAGTGCCCTGGTTGGTTTCAAAAGATGACACACATGTATACACATATAAGTATGTGTATGTATATCTATATCTTCCCTACGTCAACCAATGGATGTGGGCTAACACTGGAAGGGGTGTGACCCTGGCCTTGGTGTTCTCTGACTAAATGCAGTTCACAGACCAGACTCAGCTGAGAATCATCTACTGCCACCACTTCCAGCAACTGGAGGAATGAGTGCCTCGGTCCTGAAGCAGGAGTTGGGGTGGTGCTACTTGGCCCACTATGGGCAGGGCTGACTCAGATCTTCATCTTGCTCTTGGTCCAGGCAGCATATCTGAGCATTCCAAAGATCCCTCCCTTCAAGTAGTGACTAGTTCAGGGTTTGAGCCCACCACTGATTACCAGTCAGTGAGATCCACTGTGGGGACTTTTGCTGAAACTAGTTGAAAGAGTTACACCTGCTACTGGGCTCCTTAGGCTTGGCTAATGAAAGCATGAAGCTTTCCTTCATAGCACTGAGAACCGATCTACCACTGAAGAAAACAAAGCCCACGCTCAGAAAAAGCAAAGCCAGGAGATGGAGAATAAGAATCTGAAGTTATCATTTAGGTAATTAAAGCCACTAAAGTCCATGGACTTTTCAGTTACACAAGTCAATATATTACATTTTGCATCACTCAGTTTGTGGGTTCTGACATGCTTATGATACATTAGGTGGAAAAAAACTCCACATTTACATATAGTAATGATCCCAGTCTTATAAAAGAATGTGCACATTAAAACAAGGAAAATGCAGGAGAACGGAAACTGGTCATAGATAAATGGTGAGGGAGGCTAATTTAATTTTATTCTGTTTCACAAAGACACCAGGGACTGGGACTTTTTACCCTACGTCCCTGACCCTGTCAGACCAACTGGTAGGGTTTCCACGACGCAGGAACAGGTTTATAAGTAGCCTGTTACTATTTCATGAACTCCTATAAATTGTCCTCCACTTCCCTCGGGACGGTCTTCTCATGGCCCCTCATTTCTCCGATTCATTGCACACCTCGGCTCCAGCCACCGGGAATCAGCTCCGATGGACCAGGAATGCGTATTTGCCCAGCTTCGCTGCCCAGGTGGGTGCTGCTCTGCGCGCCCTGCAACGGGCCCGCGGGTCTCCCCAGGTCGCAGGCGTCGACGCGCGCAGGTGTCCAGCGCCCTGCCGGCCGGCCGGGTCCCCCTAACTGCCCCTTCCCTGCGGCTGCGGAACCCCAACCGAGCGGGGCCGCGCGACGGGGCGGGCGCTGCTGCTTCCCCGCCCCGGGGCGGCGCCCGTTCGGGGCTGGCGGCTCAGCCCAGCCCGGCTCAGCCGCCCTCGGAGCCAGCGCCGCCGCCATGTCTTCCGGGGCCAGCGTGAGCGCCCTGCAGCGCCTGGTGGAGCAGCTCAAGCTGGAGGCCGGCGTGGAGCGGATCAAGGTGCGGCCCGCCCGGAGGCGCGCTCCTCTCGGCGCCCGGAGACCAGGGCTCCTGTCCTCTCCCGAGGGGCGAGAGGAGGCGGCTGAGGCCGCAGCGGAAATGGCTGCTGACCCGGGCCCAGGCGCGAGCAGGGCGGGCGCCGGGGGCGGCTGCGGCCTCGGGAGACGCGGGGCTGCGGCCGCGAGTGCGCGCAGGGCCCCGCCGGACCCAGTGGCCCGAGAAGGAGGCCGGGTCGGTGGGACACTGCGACTTGGGCTTGTCCCCGCGAGCGTGGCACGGCTCCGGCGATCCCCGTGGGCGTTCCCAATCTGGGAGGCTCGCCCTGGTCCTTACAGCGTGGACAGTGACTTGGCGGGGACCAGCGATGCAGGCGACACGTTGGCGGCCTGGACCCGGCTGGTGCAGGAAGATGGAGTCTAGAGATGGGGAGGCCGCGGAATGAATAGGACTTAGCGATGGATGGATAGGATGAGAGCGAGAGGGAGGGAAAGGGTGCTCAGGTTTCTGACACGGCGACAGGACGGATGGCGCTGCCGTAGCCGAAGTGGAGAGGAAGGACAGGGAGTTTGGAAGAAATGCATTCCGGTTTGGATGTGCGGACTTTGCGGGGATGGCCAAGAGGTATTAGCTGGGGATTGAAGCTCAGAGAGCAAGGCGGAAAGAGGTCATTAAACTGTATGGGAATGAGGAAAAAAAAAAAAAAAATGCATTACATGAAGAGCAGAGACCAGAGCTTGCGGCCCAGGGTCCAAAGACAACTGAGAGGAGGAAGCAAAAGAAAGCAAGAAAGGGATTTTCAAACATGTAGGACTAGTTAGGTGCGCAATGTTTAGTTGGCTAATTAGTGTCTGTTGTGTGTGTTTAGCAACCTTCTTCGTTGGACCTAGGGATGTGTTTGAACCAGCACTATTTTGATAGTCCATTATCTCAATAGCATCTGTTTTCTGCACCTGACGCCATTCCAGGGAATAGGGTGATTCTAGTGGGGATGATAAACAATAAACATAAGTAAATAAAATGATTTCAGATAAGAAGTCTACTTGAAAATAAATTTGAACTTGGTTCAACCATATGGTTCTACTTATCTTTGCTGAACTCTCTCCTGTATCTGCAATCAGATGGAAGGTGGCTGCTGTTTGCATGCTCTTGGGTGGCCTCATTCATGTCCTGAGGTGGGCCGCTGGGGTGTCTGGAGGGTTCTTTTCGCGAAGACTTCCAACAGGGCTGGGTTGGGCCCATCCAAGATGATGATAGTCTCAAGGGCTTCAACTGTTGCAAAAGTGGTAGCCGCAAAGATTCTTGAGGCCTTGGTTTGGAACTTGCCAGTTATTTCTGTCACATGGCTGTTGGTTAAAGCAAGTCACAAGGCCAGCCCAGATTTAAGGGTGAGTAAGTAGATTCTCCCTGTTTGTGGGAGGAGCTGTAAATTATTGTAACTATTTTTGCTATTTGTTACAAATGTTTTACTAATTGTTTACACTAAGTGCTTTACCCAACCATCACATCAACCCAAGGAAGTGGGTACTGTTACTAAATATATTTCACAAATGAGAACCTAGGTACTGAAAAACTAAGTAACTTGCCCAAGATCACATGGGTAGTGACAGAGCTGAATTTGAGTCCAGGCAGTCTAGTTTTAGAAGACTGAATTCTTAACCAATAACCTATATTGCCTCTAAAATCCTGGCGGAAAAACATTATCACTTTTCTAGAATAGACTGGAGAAGGGTCCAGCCTTGCAAACATTAAAATAGTTTGCTCACATGGCAAACTTGGATTATAGCATATATGTATATGCTTTACATAATTAAATTTGTACAGGGAACACTAGCAAGGGCTATTTATTTACCAATTCAATCTCTGTTAAGAATAGAATTAGAATTCTAAATGAACCCACAGGTACAGCCTTTTCTTACCTCTGTTGAATAAGCAACTAAGTAAAAAATCTAAATTGAAGAAATCAATTCATAGAAATCGTGACCTTTCCTCTTTGGAATTCAGTTATTAGAATCAGCAAAAAAGAGACTTGAAGATTGCAAAAAGCATGGCCTTTATCAGCTTGTGTGATCATACTCTGGATATCGGATGACTGTTGGATGGGTCTGGCTGTGAGCAGTGTGTCATGATGTGCCTTTGTGTCAGGTCTCTCAGGCCGCTGCAGAGCTTCAGCAGTACTGCATGCAGAACGCCTGCAAGGATGCTCTGCTGGTCGGTGTTCCAGCTGGAAGCAACCCCTTCCGAGAGCCCAGGTCCTGCGCTTTACTCTGAAGACTGGTAAGTAATGATGCCATCTTGGGGCCACAGCATTATCACAGGGTTTCCCAGAGGATCTGGGCAACTGGGGTTTGAATATCTACTATTCTTGGAGGAAAGAACATAAAAGATCAGCAAAATGCACATTTTCCCTGAAGAGTGACTCTAGTTTGTAGTTACCCCACCTGTAGACTATATCTAATTAAGATAAACTCAATTCTCTTTGGCACTAACTCATGAGATGCCGGTGTCCTTGTATAGTGGAGTTCTTTAATTGAGTTGACTGGTAGTGATTTCTTGACCTTAATCACACCCTCTGTCCTTACATCATCCCAGAGTTGTGATTTGCTACTTGTTGATTTGCTACCAACAGACTTAACAATTCTTGGAACTAAGGACTCTTCAGATGGAAAGAGTTGTGCCTACCATGAGCTGTGATCTCTTTCCTAAAAACTCTTATAGCTTTGTGTGTTTTTTTGTTTGTTTGTTTGTTTGTTTTTTGCCGTACCGGGGATTGAACTCAGGGCCTTGTACTTGTGAGGCAAGCACTCTACCAGCTGAGCTAGCTCCCCAGCCCTCCTTTGTGTTTTAATGGAGGAAGGAATGTAGATACTGGGGAAAAGTGTGAATAGAGTTAAAAGAGCTTTAAAAATTGCAAATGAAAGGAAAACATCTCTCTAGTAGCGTATTGGAGATTTCATGAGTTTGAATTCTTTGTATTGAGTTCTTATTCACATTTTCATTATTATTTTTTAAGAGAAAAGGGACATAGATTTAGTCTTTTGGGGCCAACATATTTCCAATGATGTGTTCTGTATGGTGTTTATACAGTAAGTAATGATCTTAAGTTTTTTTTCATATATTTGCAAAAGGAAATTGTTCACATGTAAAAGAAGGAAGTAACGGTAATGGTAGAATTACTTATACATGGGTAGAAGTATATGTGCAGAAAATATACATATTTAGGATATTAAAATCACTGTCTTGTGTTGGCCTAGTAGTTTTCTTTTTACAGAGTAGTTGTATAGGTTCTCCTCATCCAGTGGTGTGGTTAGGATGTTTGATTGTGTTAACCTGTTACTTTCTACTTTGTGAATACTAAATTGCCCTATAAAACGATGAAGAGTTATGAATAAACCTTATTAAAGTAAAACCAATCAAACTTTCTTTCTAATAGGTAAGAAGTTTGTTGAGGAATGCCTTCAAGCACAAAGTAA
The DNA here is from genome assembly GCF_902686455.1 of Sciurus vulgaris. Classification (NCBI taxonomy): domain Eukaryota; kingdom Metazoa; phylum Chordata; class Mammalia; order Rodentia; family Sciuridae; genus Sciurus; species Sciurus vulgaris. The sequence continues at coordinate 68,547,717 of NC_136476.1, forward strand.
TGAATGACTGACTCCAAGTCTCAAGAAAACACTTTTATTTAGCCAAATGTCTGAGATATTTCAGACCTTTCCTGTGGCCTGGTCTTACAGCCAAAATTCTACAGAAATTAATGATTTTCTAGTCAAATAAGGAAACTGAAGAAATAGAATTGTTTTAAATAATAATGTCCTGGTTCTCATGGTGAAGTGCTTTGTATCAAGATAAACAAAACCTTACCACCAAATATACCAAAATACCACCTCTTTAATAAGTGAGTTACTGGCATTGCTATACGTAGAATATCATGTATGTTTTATTTACTGGATGTTTACATTTTAGGAAGGAAAACACTTTTGTTTATCAAAAGAATGAAGTATTTGTAATTTGTTGTTCCTAAGATTTTTATACTGTAATAAAATTTGTTCTCCTATCATAAATTTACAATTACTAAATGAAGACAAAGTATAAAATTGGGGGGAAAGAAGAGACTTCACTAATCAAATGATGCCTTGATTTTTTTCTAAATGAGAAGATTTTTTTATTTTTAACACTAAACACAGGAGATGTTTCTTAGTAAACTTGTTTAGAAAGACTCATGTTATGATGTATATTAGGTTGCCCCACCTTGTGTATGAAGCAGTTTTTAAGTTCCTTTACTGTATAGTTGTGATTGCACTTTTAAAAAGATCCTCCATTATTTCATGCCTTTAAAAAAATGTTTAAAAATGTTTTAAATATGACCTACATACAGAACTTTGCAAATAGTTAAAAACAAAATAATGTGAAAATATTATGACTTAAAAGAATTCTTCATGTCACAAGTGTTTTACTTTGGTGATGTGCCTTTGATTTAATTTTAGAAAGATACTTTGTGTTTGTAATAATCTTTGAAGAGTTTGGGAATAAATTCTGCTTAATTCATCGTTTTCTACGATGGCAACATTTTGTGTCTGATATTTTTCTTTTAAGACTTCTTGGGTTTCTATTTGCTTGTGAGAACAGTGCTTGAAGTGGGAGATAAAAGTTTTAAATCCTTGTAGAATTTTATAAACTTCTGAAAAGTATATGTGTCTAATAAAAAATATCTTTTTATAAAATTACAAAATTTTTAAAAATGTTTTAAATCATTCTAATCTTTTATGCCTGACAATAGAATGTATTTTGACACATACACAAATGGAGTATAACTTCTTATTCTTTTGGTTGTACATGATGTAAACTTAGAAAAATAATTACTAACAACATTTGCTCTTTGAAATAGCTGCGTATAAACCCATAAATAAATAAATGGAAATATCTTTTGGCATAGGTAGTGTTACAGTAGAGAAGGTAGAAGCCATTAGATGGGATCTCCCTTAACTTTTAGCCACTAAACTTTCAGACCCAAGTGGTCTGAATCCCTTCTGCTGCATCATATTCAGTTATCCCATGGTCCCCTCCCCTGGTTTTTCCTCTAGATCTGTCTTGCCCTCTTTAAAATTTAATACTGTTGATTTTCTTTTCTCTCCTTCATCTTCAACTATTTCATCCTTTCTATCATCATTTAAACATTCTTCCTTAAGAAAGAGAATAGAAAACTCTCCATTAAAAAAAAAATTCTCTTGATTCTACTTTCCCCTTCAGTGAAAACTTGATGCTATACACATCTCCTTAATGTACATAGATGAAAATGTTCTATAAATACAAATAAATCAAATTAGTAGTGTATCAAGAAACAGCACCTGACAAAACTAGTTTAACATAAGAAAATCTGTCAATGTAATTCATTTCATGAACAGTATAAAGAAGGGAATTCATGCTAGAAAGTTTTTTGATAAAATTCAGTATTTGTTCTGAACAACAAGTAAATGGTTGAGGCAAATAGGAGTAAAAAGAAATTACTTAAAGATGATAGTTATAAAAAAATCAACAACAAATATATTACATGGTAAAATGTAGCATTCAGCACATCAGAAGCAAGACAAGGATATCTTTAAGCATCATTGTTTATTATCATTGCTTTTGAAATTTTAATATGATAAGATAAAAAGGTGGAATGGTTGGGGCTGGGTTTGTGGCTCAGTGGGAAAGTGCATGCCTAACACGTGGGCACTGGGTTCGATCCTCAGCACCACATAGAAATAAATGAATAAAATAAAGGCATTGTGTTCAACTAAACTACAGTTTTTAAAAAAGAAAAAAAGGTGGAATGGTATAAACATGTCAGAAAAATATGTGGTTATATAGTTGTATACCTTGGAAATTCTTGAGAAAGCAAAATAAATACCTAAATTTGTAGAATTTGGGACAATGATGAGGTACAAAATACAAAAAAATCAGTTTGTAACTGGCAATAGCTAGTTAAAAACAAAAATGGAAACTATATCCCATTTTTACTTTCCTGATAAGACTATGAAAATACTTGTAATAAACATAGCAACAGTACAAGAGTTGGGGGAAAAGAAAGTGTATGGTCTGGGTGTGGTATGTACCTAATAGTCCCAGCTACTGAGGAGGCTGAGGCAGGAGATTGGAGCCCAGGAGTTCACGGCCAGCCTGGGCAATATGGTGAGGCTTTGTGTGGAGTAGGAGGTATTAAAGTGTATAGAGCACAGTAAATACATGGAGGGACATATCAAAGTTCAGGATATTAAGTCAATTTCATTAAAATGCCAATCTTAACTAAAATTCTTATATAAACAGAATTCCTTTTTTTTTTTTTAGGGATGATAGTTAAAATATAAAGTGTATATAGAAAATCATGTGTCCAAGAATAGCTTTTGTTTTTTGTAGCTGTAGATGAACAGCATGCTTTTATTTTATTTTATTTTTTATGTGGTGCTAAAGATTGAACCCAGTGCCTCACATGTGCGAGGCAAGTACTCTGCCACTGAGCTACAGTACCAATCCCCCAAGAATAGTTTTTAAAAACTGTATATGTGTGTGTGTGTGTAAAACATGGGAGAGTGAAATTTGCCTTACTGGATATTAAAAGTTATTTTGAAGCTGCTGAATCAAAATATGATTTAAAAGAGAAAATTAAAGACAACAAAAACCCTAATATAAATAGCACTATTGTGGTACAGGAAAAGGGAAATAGATGATTGTATCATGATAGTATGGAAATAGTTTTTTTTTCAGTGGGGAAGTATGGTTTACTTAATAAATGAAATTGCCTTTATTAGCTCTCCATTTAAAAGAGAATAAAATTGGGCCTGTATTACCTTATATATAAAGTTCCACGTGGATTAATAACAGAAAGATAAAGCATTAGAAAGAATATTAGTAGAATAATATATAACTTTAGGGTAAAGGGGGACTTCCTAAGCAAGACAGTCAAAGTGAAAATCAAAAAGATGTGTATATTGACTATTAATTTAAATGATCTAAACAAGCAATTTGATTAAATAATTAAATATTAAAATAAATGGCCAAAATCATTAGAAACCAAATAAAAAAGCAAAAGACAGAAATACATTTGCCATGGATATGAGGTAATGGCTAATATCTCTAATACACTGAAGATTCTGATGATTCGATAAGGAATAAATGAGTAAAGGATATGAAGAAGCAAATCAGAGGAGAAATCCACACTAAAAAAGGGTTTAACTCCAGGAAGCAGGGGAAATGTACATGAGATGAAAATAAAATGTCATTTATCAGTCTATCAGGTTAGAAAATAAAAACAGATCACACTTATTGAGTGCATATATGACATATTCTAAGTATTCATATATACATATTGATTTATTCCTTATCTGTATGACCTTGAGCAAATTAAATCCAGTCATCTGGGTATGTTTTATCACAATTATTTTAAAAATTTACATAACAATATCTACCAGCCTAGGCGTCCATTAACAGATGCCTGGGTAAAGAAGATGTGGTATATATGCACAATGGAGTTTTAGTCAACCATAAAGAAAAATGAAATGTCACTTGCAGGAAAATGAGTGGAACTAGAGACCATTATGTTAAGCTAAATAAGTCAAACTCAGAAGGTCAGGGGCTATATGTTTTTTCTCATGTGGAAGCTAGAGAAGGAAGAGGAAAAGAAAGGGGGAGGATATCTCATGAAAATCAAAGAGAGATCAGTGGAGGAAAGGGACAAAGGGGTGGGGGCAGGGAGGGAAGAGGGAGTGCTGGGAAGTGATATTGGCCTAATTAAATTGTTATATTGCGTGTATGTAACAACAAATCCTATCATGTATAACTCTACTGCACCAATAAAAATGTGAGGGGAAATTCACATAAGAATATCTCCCTTATCTCTTTTTTACACATATGGAAAGTGAGGCATAGATAAGCTGAATGTTGTCCATAATCAAACAGTCATGAGTGACAGAACCAGTATCCAGCGCCAAGCAGGGTAGCTCCAGAGCCCTCGCCCCTAAGTGCTGTGCTACTACCATTACTGCTGAGGATAAAGGAACCTGGGGATTTTATACTTTACTAGTGAAACTGCGAAATGCCACAAGCTTTGGGGAGAAAATTGGGCAAAATCCCTACACATCCCACTCAGAAAGAAGTAAAATGGAGGGGTTCAAGATCAAATTAAACATGTGCCCACCTTACCAAGCTCAAATTCACTGTCATTAAGTTTTGAGAGAGGCATGAGGCAAAAAATTAAGGCATGAGGATTATATCTAGGAAAGAACACTAGGCACAGTGGCTAATACATGGACCTCACTGCAAGCAAATACATCAGAAACTACCAATTTGTGAGATGACTTGAGAAGTAATCGGCCAATAATTTCTCAAGCTGAATGAACCTAACTTCAGGTCCCTGAACTTGCGTGGCAGCAAGCAGGTTGAGAGAGCCTCGTAGTCCTGTAGTCTTGTCTGGCCCTTGTCCAGCCTATGTCTGTCTGACCACACTCTGGCACTGGGTGCCTGACCTTGTGTTTTCAGCATCTTGTGGGAAAACCTGGCCTGGAGTTCAGGGGGCAGGTGCAAATTTCATCCTTTCCCATAAGAGCAAATAACTGTAAACATTTATTACTTACAGATCCTGGCAGGGAGGGCACATTGAGTGCAGAGAGCAGTCCTCAAAGAATCAGGCAAAAAATCAGACAGAGAAGAGCAAGCACAATACAAAGGAAGCAGGGAAAATAGGGAACCCGTCCGCTACATAGGAGAGATGCCTCTTCAGTTCTTCTGCCTACTTCTAGTGCCTAGGCAGCCTTTGTTGTGTTGCTCCCCTAACAAAGCCATTGTCGATGGCAGAAGGCAAGGGAAAATGCTATGTGGATTTTAGTTTTGGCCTCAGGGGCTTGAACATGGCTTATAGAAAGCTCTGTCTGCAGGCTGAATGCACAGCTCACTATAGCACAATGCATTTGTGTCTCATTTGCCATGTTAACTCTGTCACATTATCCTTATCATTATATTCACTCCCTCAACTCCCTTGCCCTGTTCTCACTTTTGCTTCCTTCCTTGTTGCAACTTCTTACCTACTGTCCTTCCTTTCTCCTGGACACGGTTCTTCCTATCTGTGACTTTATTAATGTTCTCACTAACTTCAAAGGTGACTCTTCCTAATTTCTTTGTCCTCAAAGCTCCAATATTACCTCTTCCATCTGCATTCTCAGCTTCCCCACTTTTATTTTTTGCAGTCCTGGGGATTGAACCCAGGGGTACTCTTTCACTGAGCTACATGTTCAGCCCTTTTTCATCCTATTTTGATACAGGGTCTCACTAAATTGCTCAGTCTGGGCTTACTTTTGGTTCTTCTGTCTCGAGCTGCTGAGTCTCTGGGATTCCAAGTGTGTGCCACGGTGCCTGGTGGCTTTGTCACATATTGAAGTTGAGAAATAGACATGAGTTCTCATTTTTCCTTGTGGGTTCTAGGTCATACTGGCAAGCTCCAGTTTATCTTGTTTCCCCCTCACTTTGCTTCCATCTTTCCTTTCTGATGAGCAGCTCTGCTGATACCAAATGACTTGAGTCAACACCAGATGCAAAGGCAACAACAGTCTTTGTAGACTTTTAAACCAGTTCTCAACATTGTTAGTTCTAATCCTTTTAATAAATTCTTTAGTCTATATCTCTCAGTGGTTCTGCTTCCTGATAAAATCTAATACAGAAAACAGAAAAATTCACAGGAAAAAAAAATAGAAGCAATCAGAAGAGAAGGTCTAGATTCTCCCCCCACATCTACCTGTTTCCCTTTCCTTCTCCATTCGCTTCTAAACCCCACTGTTGGATTTCCCCTATCAGCCAATAAACATGGTGAGGTAACTCTATCTTAAGAATATGCTCTTGACTTCTTTCTCTAATGAGATACTAGACAGCAAAAGTTCCAGAAAAAGCTGTATAAACTCCTCATCTCCTTTTTCCTGTCTGTGCTTTCTTGAATCTATTCTGTTCAGGCTTTCACCCCACCATTCCTCCAAACAATGCTCTTACTAAGATCACCAATGATTCCCACTTTGGTAAACCCATTGGTTCATTCTCATTCAATCTGTCAGTAGCAATTGACAGAATCCCTGATTCCATCTGGACACATCTTCTTCATTTGACTTCCATGACATCACACTCTCCTAATTTTTCTCCTACTTCACCGGTTGCTCCTTCTCAATCTTCCTTCCTTTTTCCTCCATTTCTCTTTAATATTTTCCCAGGGCTTAGTCCTTGAACTTTTTCTATTTTTAAAAGATCTGGGAGACCCAAGATGGTGGACTAGAGAGAGGCTGCATTCCTTGTTGCTCCGTAACTCGGGTTTCAAGCAGAGGAAAATCTGTTTCTCTGTGAGGAAGTCTTTGCTGCTCATGAATCCCCTGCTGTTTACCCCATTTGTCCACCTTGATCACCCACAGTCTGCCAGCATATTGACTACTTTTTGAGTTCAGATTGCTCACTGCTGCCTATCATCTGCCATTTGCTCATTTGCCTGCCCCTTGCCTGATCATTGCCTGCCTTTCACTTACCCATCACACACCACCCGAGTTCCACCTGCCAATCGTCTGCCAGTAGCCTGCAGACCACCTGCAGACTGCCAGTGAATTGCCAGCTGCCTGCTGTTGCCAGAAAGTCCACTGACACAGTATCTGCAGGTTTGGTTACTTGTGGCTGCCACCATTTTGGGACAACAGCCAGGACCTCCTGCAGGACCCACAGCCTGACCAACAGTGCCCTGCCTCCAGGACCCCTGGCCTAACTGACTGCACCCTACATGGACTTGGTACCCACACCCCGTGCTGCAGCTCCCCATTTATCAACACGTTTGGAAGCCAGTGTAGCCATCTTGGATTATCCTGGAAGCGGAAGCTGCCATATTTAGGTGGGGCCAATCCCATCCTTAGATGCCTGGTGAAGACTGGAAGCTCATTGTCAGGTACCTTTCATGCATCAGGCTACTGAAGACTGGGAGGTGTGAATAGTATATGACTGTTATAGTGTAGTTTTTTTTCTCATTTTTGAAAAATTTTAAGTTTTTATTTCTTTATTTCTCTTGTTCTATTTTCCTTTTGTTTACTTGTTTCCTCAGAGTATCTTTCTTCCTTTTCTCATGCTAACAACCAATTTCTTTTGATTCTGCTTTCACTCTTCCTATGATCTAGTACTTCTATATACTCTTATCTTATCCCATTAACAGTTACATCCTACACCCCTCTCCATCCTCTTTGTCCACCATTAGAAATTGTAGGCCTCAATGAAAATCTATTTGTTATACTGAAAATAATAATTGAAGTCATCCTCTCTGTTTTTTATGACAATATTGATAACATCTTTATGGGGGCTATTTGGTTTAGGACTGCATATTGTCTGTACCAGGTGCTACTAATATTGATCTCCCCCTTAAAGAAGAATTTTTGGAAATCTGCAGGGTCACTATAAGCCTATAGGGGGGAAACTGCAACTGCTAGAAGGGAAGATATGTGAACAACCTGAGAAAATAAGGGAATAAAGTATTCCAAACAAACCAAGATTCTATGTTAATAGAATCCAGTGACAGCATGGTAGAAGAAATGTCAGAAAAGGAGTTCAGAATATACTTAATTAAAATGATTCATGAAGCAAAGGATGAGATAATAGAACAAATGTAGGCAATGAATGATCACTCCAATAAACAGTTGAAAGAGCAACTGCAGGAAGCAAAAAATCATTTCAACAAAGAGATAGAGATTTGCAAAAAAAAAAGAAGAAGAAAAAAAAAAAAAAAACCTAACAGAAATCCTTGAAATTAAGGAAACAATAAATCAAATAAAAAGCTCAATGGAAAGCATCACCAACAAACAATCACTTGGAAGACAGAACCTCAGACAATGAAGACAAAATATTTAATCTTGAAAATAAAGTTGCCCAAACAGAGAAGATGGTAACAAATCATTAACGAAACCTCCAAGAACTATGGGACATCATGAAAAGACCAAATTTAAGAATTATCAGGATTGAGGAAGGCACAGAGATACAAAGTAAAGGAATGAAAAACCTGTTCAATAAAATAATATCAGAAAATTTCCCAAGCCTGAAGAATGTAATGGAAAATCAAATACAAGAGGCTTACAGAACACCAAATGCACAAAATTACAACAGATTCACACCAAGACACATTGTAATGAAAATGCCTAACATCCAAAATAAAGATAAAATTTTAAAGGCTGCAAGAGAAAACATCGGTTTACATATGGGGGGAAACCAATACAGATATCAGCAGATTTCTCAGCCCAGGCCCTAAAAGCTAGAAGGGCCCGGAATAACATATTTCAAGCTCTGAAAGAACATGGTTGCCAACCAAGAATCTTATACCCAGCAAAACTAATCTTTAGATTTGAAGATGAAATAAAATCCTTCCATGATAAAAGTTAAAAGAATTTACAAATAGAAAACACTACACTACACTACACTGCACTACAGAACATTCTCAGCAAAATATTCCATGAGGAGGAAATGAAAAACAACAAAGTAGTTTGGCAAAGGGAGGAACTACCCTACAGGAAAAACCATCAAAGGGGAAACCAAGTCAAGTTAAAAACTAAAAATAAGCCAAAATGACTGGGAATATAAATCATATCTCAATAATAACCCTGAATGTTAATGGCCTAAACTCATCAATCAAAAGACATAGACTGGCAGATTGGATTAAAAAGAAAGACTCAACAATATGCCACCTTCAAGAGACTTATCTATTAGAAAAAGACATCCACAGTCTATAGGTGAAAGGATGGGAAAAGACATACCACACACAAGGACTCAGAAAAAAAGTGGGGGTTTCCATCCTTATATCAGATAAAGTGGACTTCAAACCAAAGTTAGTCAAAAGGGATAAAGGACATTTCATACTGCTTAAGGGAAACATAAATCAGGAAGACATAACGATTGTAAATATCTATGCCCCAAACAATGGTACCTCCCTGTACATCAAACAAATCCTTCTCAATTCCAGGAATGAAATAGACCACAACACAATAATTCTGGGAGACTTTAACACACTGCTGTCAGAATGCATGAGAAAATGCTTTCTCCTCCAGAGTCCTATCAATAGGGTATGTTAGCTAACTTTGGATTGTTGCCAATGGAGAGAGAAAAAATGGTCTTTCATCTGCAGTTTCAATTTTCATTTCTCTTTTTTAATGAGTGAAGTTAACTATCTTGTTATTTATTAATAGCAAATTTGTTTCCTTTTTCTATATTTTGGAAGGGTTATGATTTTGTCAATTTACATGTTAGGAAGGATAACTCTTTGTGATATGAGCTGTAATATCTCCCTTAGTTGTTTTCTTGAAAAGTTTGTTTATGATGCTTATTTCCATAAAAATTTGATTTTTATGTAAAAAAATCTACATTTGCTCCCTTGATAATCCATTTTGTGACTTTCAATACCACCTATGCCTGATATCTCTCAAATTTGTAATTCCCAGATTTATATATTCTATCAAACTTGAGACTTTTATAATTCAAATGCCTACTCAATATATGCACTTGGAAGTCTAGTAAGTGCCAAATCAGCTCCTGATCTCTCTATACTCTCATAGCCTCTCCATCCCCATATCTGTAATTGACAGTATCTTTCTTTAGCTCCTCAGGCCAAAAACCTTAGTGTTATCTCTGAGTCCTCTCTCTTAAGTCACATCTAATCTGCCAGCTGTACCTTCAGAATACACCCACATGTATAAAGAATGACAAACTTTGTGTTTATTCTCATCCTAACTCCCACTGTTAAAAGTTTGTGATGTATTTTTCCATATATTTTTGTGTGTGTGTGCCAGAACTGTTGTCAACATAAAAGACCACTTGTGAGAGAATGCTTAAGTATATTATGGCATGATATATTAAGCAGTTGCTAAGGAGGATAAGCATATAGTCAGAGCTGCCAGAACATGACATATACATTCCAAAAATTCAGCAAGTTATGTAAAGTCACACAACAAAAACCACAGGACTTATGGAAAAATGAGGTAGGGACTTAACACTCAAAAATTTCACCAGTGATAAATAAAAAAGATAGGAATCCAATGGAAATGATAGCACAGTTTTATATGTCGAATTGTTAAGGAAAACATAACTATAATAAATATGGCTCTTTGCCTCGGGATAAAACTGAAGTTGGGAGCTGCGGAGATAGCTCAGTCGGTAGAGTGCTTGCCTTGTAAGCACAAGGCCCTGGGTTCGATCCCCAGAACCAAAAAAAAAAAAAAAAAAAAAAAAAAAAAATTGAAGTTGGCTTGTGGACCTGTGGGCCCACTCCTGGTCAGCATGCCTAGCTCCCATGCCTAAACTCTTTCTGCTCAAGGAAAAGAACAAAAGGGTGGGGAGAAATAGGGAGAATACATATAAAGAGAAAAAAATAGTAAAGAACTGGGAGGAAAGGAGAGGGAGTTGAAGAAAGGGAGGTTGAAGGGCTGAGCAGCCAAGTTTTTAATTCGTGTTATTGTGAGGTGGTGGAAGGAGGGTTATCTAGTCAAGGCTGAAACACCAGATGTGGCATCGAGCAACTTTGGGTGTGGCTCAATGACCTTACAGAGGGTGTGGAGTGTGTGGTGTGTGTTTGTATTCCTACCTAGCTCATTTCAACTGGGTACAATATTTGAGTTCCCTAGTGTTTCTTGTGAACAAAATCATGCATCAGAAAATTTGAAATTTGTGTATACCCAAATTGTTCCCTAATGTATCTATCATTTTGGAACAAATTTGAATTTCTAAAGGTTTCTTTTTTAAAAAACAAAAATATGGAGTTGTGCAATATTCTGCATGATGTTCTGCCTTACCTCCAACCCCGAGGAATGGAGTTCGCTGTCTATGAACTAAGACCTCTGAAACTGTGGGCCCTCAGATAAACTTTCCCTCCCTTAAATTGTTCTTGCCAGGTGTTCTAGTCACACCAGGGAAAAAACTGACTAAAACATGCGACCTTCTATTCTTGATCCAAAGGGTAAGACTGTGATAGGGACTCATTAAAAGGTTCATGATGTTTAGGTGAATCTGGAAGATATTTTGAATTATGATAATTATTATACTAATTGATAAATCATAATATTTTACTGATGCAAACTATAAGATGTAAACTATAAGACAGAATGTTATGAAAATTTAATACAGAAACACTGAGAACATCAAAATAAGTAAATTTTCTTTAATGTATAAGCAAACCTAACAAATTTTGTTATAGAATTGTCATAACTGTCATGGAATATGGCATATAATCCTGTTCTTTCCCTATTTCAGAAAAACTTCAGCCGGGTTTGTCCATCTATTCTTCCAGGGACTTTTTCATATATTAGACGTCGTTTTTTGAGTTGTGGTAGCTGTGAGTACATTAAACCTATTAAAAGGAGAAAAAGGAAAACCATTTTATTGCATATAATAGTAAAGTGTAGCTATTTTTTTCCCAGCAGCTCAAGTGGATCCTGTCACTTATCTAGATTGTTAACAATTTCAAATAGGGGTAAAATAATAACTATTAAAAATTACATTTTAATATACATACACCTTCCTAAGGGCTCAGTATCAAATATTAGTGTGCATATTCCTTGTGCAGATAGTTAAATCTCCCTGTATTTCAATGTCCTCTTCTGTGAAATTATACTATATATGATCTCTAAGGATTCTGTTGGTTCCTAATTTTTTTTTTCAGTGCTGAGGATTGAACTCAGGGCCTTGTACAATGCTAAGCAAGGGCTCTACCACTAAGCCACATCCCCAGCCCTGGTTCTAATATTTTTAAGTAAAATCTAATCTGAAATGGTTTTGGAAGCAACTCAGGAAGGGTTCTCTTAATTCCTAAAGGCTTACAGTATGTTCCCATTAATTAGAATATGAGTTCTAAGTTCACCCTGATGGACTCTGAACCTTAAACAAAGAGGTACACTGGTCTCTGTGTACCTTGAGAGAATCTGTTTCATGATTAATATAGTTCCTTTAAAACAAAAATTTGACATGTCTTCTTTGTATTTATTTTCTATGATCCAAAAGTTTTGATTTTCTCTTTGATACAAAAGTTATTGGAGTATTTAAGTGTAGAAATTAAAATAAGAAAATTATTAAAATTTGGATATGGTTTTATCTTTTTAATTAAATAAGAGTAGTCTTATTAAGTGTTGGATAGTGGTACCTGCTAATGATTCCTTGACTCCCACATCAGATGAAGATTCAAGTTGCCTTTTCTGTCCTAAAGATTTTCCAGCTCTTTGGTAGAAATGAAGGCTACTGAATTCTTTATTTACATTAGCATCAGAAGCACAGAATAAATCCAAACTGGAAACAGGTGGCGATTCTCTCCGTGAAGTCTTTTTAGTCCCAGCATTTGAACTTTCATGTTTGAAGTCTTCTAATTCATCAGGTAGACATTGTTGCTGATTAGTGAATAAATTATCTTTCTGAGAGTACCATTTGTCATAGGCAGTCTGCTCTGCTCCATATTTTAAGCTGAATGAGTGATTCTGTTTTTCATATATGTTTTTTTTTAAGTTCCAGTGAAGAGAAGGTTGAGAGTCCTCCCCTGAAAGGACTGGAGCAGATACTTCTTTATATGTGGTTCCTTTGGCTTCATGTGTTCCCTTTTTCTGATACTTTATAAAATTAGAGGCAACTCCCCTCTGAGTGTCAACTGGTGATATTATAGTTTCACAATTTATTTGTGTTAGGCCCAAAGAAAAGACATCTGACTTGGAATCTTTCTGGTTTGGATAGGAGTAAAGAGCTGTTTCCTTTGATTCTGTATTAGCTGGACAAGGATTATTCTGCACTATCTTGGGGCTACAATGGGAGTCTTTCCAATAGTTAGTCTGATTGTTAGATGGTAAAATAATTGGCATTTCTCTTAGTTCCATAAGAGGAGAGTTATAATTTGAAGTGGTATTTGCATATTCCTGCACTCTCTCCCCTAAGCCTGTATATGGGTAATATTCATTATATTCTTGAATGACAGAGTTTGAAGAGACCAAAGATGAATTCTGAGAAATAAAGGTACTAGTCTGATTACTCTCTTTCGGAGGTGATAAAATTTGAGGTGATTTTGTTGTGGAGGAAGAACTAATCTTGAATAAGGAAGTAATGCTACAAAAATGCTAAAAAATTAAAAAATTAATCAGTACAACACAATATGAACATCAGTCTAGTAAATAACAATTCTAATCTATATGGAAAGAAGGAAAAATATAATTATTCTATTCATAGATACTTCATTGATCCATGTTATCAGGAACAAAAATTAATTCAGCTTCATTAAAAGAAAACAATTTGCATTCATTTTCTAATCACTTATAATACATTTTTTTTTTTTGTAGTGCTGGGTATTGAACCCAGGGTCTTGTGCTTGACGAGCAAGCACTCTATCAACTGAGCTATCTCCCAAGCCCCCAATTTTTTAATAGACTTTATTTTTCTGAGAAGTTTAGATTCACAGCAACAATAGAATTTTTAGTTATACAAGTTATACATGAATACTATTTCCTTGATGAGAATTTTAAAATATTACCAATAAGGTTGAAGTCCTTTTTACTGCTATAATGAAGGATGTTATGATTTTTGCAAGAGGTAATATAAATACATGTGTAATTGAATATTTATGGACACAATGATATTTCAAAATGAAATAGCATGTGATAAACTATTGAATTATAAAAGTTTTATAATGTGATTGATAGCTAATGAGAATTCTATATGAAATTTAGTTTAAGTAAATTATTTCTTTGCTATGTGAAGCCCCAAACAAAGACAGATACCTTAATTTTAAATCTCCTGTGGTAAAAACAGATACTTATATGGAAAGGAAATAAACTCATGTAAGAATATGGATCTCAAATAACTAACCTTTAACACTTTTTCTGGAACTTCGGGTAGGAGGTCCTGAAGTTGACATAGAGTTGCTAATAATAACCAATGCAGTGAAGGTCCTTTATTTAACATAAGCTGAGCCACCAATGGGTTAATACATGGAAAATCAAGTAAGTACATTTCTTCCTAAGAAAGAGTTTAAGGCATAATTAGCCAGCAATCTTTTGAAAGTGGCCCATATTTATTCTACTCACTCCAGCAGATTAAAATTTTGTCATTAAACTTACCACTCAATTTGGGACACCTGGGAAAAAAATGCTATCAGAAAGGAAATTCAGGTAACATGTATTTCTGTTTTGCTTTGCAAACATCTAATCCATACATTTAGGAAAATAAACCTTAGACGGTGAAACTTCAAGCCAGGATTTATCCAGCCATTCATAAGGATCTTTCTTTGAGGTCATCAAATTGTGGTCAGCAATTTGTCGAATTATTAATGCAGTCTCTTCTACTCCTGGGCAAATTATAAGCTAAAAAAATATTTTTATGTGTTAGATTATAGGAAATATTAGGAAGCAAAATGTAGCATTCACAAATAATTTGTAATTAAACAAGAATTTTTAAAAACAGTAGATTATTTTAGATATATTTTATTAATGTATCTGTGAAGTCCAGGATATTTAATTTGTGAGGATGGTCAATTTTCTTTCCTTCTTTAATTTCCTGCTATTTTCTAATTTTTGGAATAAAAATTGCTTTTCTTCACCTCCGTTTGGCATTTATTAATAAAGTCTTTAAAAACATTAAACATTTAGTGTTGTTTCATCTTTATTAGAAAAAGCAATTTGAATATCACTAGAAATACTTGATATTTTGTTTTTGAAAGTTAACCCTAATAGTTCTCGACTAAAAATAAGAATTTTAAAAATAAGGGAGAAAAGGGAAAGGGAAAATATCAGGGAGTGATACTGACCAAATTACATTGTTTTTTTCTGTGTGCATATATGAATATGTAACAATCAATTCCACCATTATGTATGATTATAATGTACCAATAAAAATATGGAAAAGAAATACACATCAAAAAGACTTTTTAAAATATAGTGCAGTTTTTTGAAAAACCAAAGTTAAAAATAAAGATACTTATAAATGGGGGTTGGGGTTATATCTCAGTGGTGGGGTGCTTTCCTCACACATATGAGGCTCTAGGTTTGATCCCCAGCACCACATAAAAATAAATAAATGAAATAAAGGTATTGTGTCCATCTACAATTAAAAGTATTTTTTAAAAAACATACTTATAAATGAATTTGATGTATTCAGAAAGGAAAAAAATAAGGTTTTGATTTATAGTAGTCATTTCCCTGTATTATTCTGGGAATCATACTTTCTGATGCCTCTGCCAAAATGCTGTGTGTGTGTGTGTGTGTGTATGTATCTTTATTAAACTTAAATCTAAAAAAGAATGTAATATCCTCTATTTTCTGTTTCCTCCATGCCCTTCTTTTTTCAGAAGTAGCAACCCTTTTTTTTCTTGCTTTCATTTATCTTCCTCTTCTTCACCTTTTAGATTCAATTGAAGGAAAGACTGTGGATTAGCAGTTTAATGTGGACAGTATTTATGACCTCAATAATCATATTTTAGAAACATAAGAATCCTGTACTGTAGTGGAAATTTACACTGGGGATATAGCTCAGTGGTAGATCACTTGCCTAAGTGTGTACGAGGTCTTGGGTTCATACCCTGGGGGGAAAAAGTACAAATCTCACAAAATAATTATGACCATATTTTCTTTTACAAAATAAAAAATACAAAATGGTTAGTACACAGTTAGGGAATGTATTTAAAAAGGGATTTTTTTCTAATTATATAAAATATAGAAATACTTTGTTTAATTCCAAATTTATTTTATTGCTAGTTTGAATGTTTTGAGAAGATATTACATTTTCATTTAAATATAAGCTTAAATGAAATTTTGAATTTAAATTTAAATGAAAAGCAAAATTTTATGATGGCAGTAATGAGTATTACCTTAAATTAATTAGGGCAGGGATTTTGGGGTTTATGTTTGGACTTGGGAGATGTTCTCAATTTGTTTTCAATGTTTTGCATGTGTGTATTAATGTATTTTTCTACAAAGATGGTTCATAATAATTTACATAATTTAAAAAATTAGAATAACATTAACACAATGCTACTAACCAGTATTTTATTTTGATTTTAAAAAATATATTTAAGTATTTTGGCACTTCTTTTATGGTTAAGTCCTTCGGATGCCTGTAAATAACAAGGTACTGGCCAGGCATGGTGGTGCACACCTGTAATCCCAGCAGCTTGGGAGGCTGAGGCAAAAGGATTGAGAGTTCAAAGCCAGCCTCAGCAAAGGCAAGGCACTAAGCAACCCAGTGAGACCTTGTCTATAAATAAAATACAAAATAGGGCTGGGGATGTGGCTCAGTGGTTGAGTGCCCCTGAGTTTAATCACCAGTACCAAAAACAACAATAACAACAAAACAAATTGTCTATAGTCGCTTTCAAAGTCCATGGAAAAACTGACCTACTTTTTAGATTATTATGTAAAATCTGAAAAGTTTTTGGAATAGTTTGGTTTAGGTGGAAGCAGACCTAGGTTTGGAAGGGATTGTGCCTGGGCAGTATCCATAGTTCATCCCCCAGTGCCTTCCTTGAGGCATGTTCTCTCCGGGCTCAAGCACTGTACAGAAATACAGTACCACTACTGGTATCATGTGTATAAAAGAATAATTTCAAAAGTATATTACATATAACTTTTTAGCATGTGTGGGGAAGAGGCTAATTAAGTGGTAAAACCTCACTTGAGTGAGGCAAATTTACAGTTTCCATTCAATTATTTAGATAATTTTTCTAAGAATTATATTTCTATGTTTAATATGTATCATAGGATCAAAATTATCTGGAATTATGTTTCAAACAGATTGTATGCTGATATTCTTAACAGGTTGTGTTACAATTTAATTTTATTCATCTATTCAATAGGTGTTTGTCAAATATTTTTGCTTCATATAAAGCACTGCTTTAAAGCTAGCTGCTACAAGTTTTACAAATAAAAAAGACCTAGTTCTTGCCTTTCACAGTGAAGGTTTAGGAATATATATCTTGTACTATAATAAAGACAAGAAGTGTTACTGAAATAATGAAGAAGAGATTTCTCCTGAGAGGTATGATTGGGGCCAACTTTTTTAAGGAGGTAGTGTTTGAGCTGGGTAGGGAAAGAGAACTCAGCGAACTGTAAGAATAACAGTATTCCCAGGGAAGGTGGACCAGAATAACATGCTTGTGAAATGGCTGAGGAGTGACAGTGTAGGGGGCTTGTGAGGGAAATGTTGAGTAAAATGATGTTAAAGGAAAGATTGCTCGGGTCAAACTGTGGAGGAGTTTGAATCCAGTTGAGCTTGAACTCCATTTTTAAATAAGCAGGAAGCCACAGAAGTTCTTTAAGTATGATAATTCAACTCAACAGCAAATGCTTATCCAGAACTTAATGTATACTTGGCATTGTGCTAGGTACCAGAAATACAAATATGGATATACATGTTGTCTGACCTCCAGAAACTTACAGTCTAGGGAGTGAAATTTTCACAGGTATATTTTAGAAATGTAACTGGTATATATAACGGAGTGGGGAAAGAACAGAAAAAGGAAAATTATTTAGTAAGGAACTTTTAAAATCCAAGCAAGAGGTGAGGAAGGTCTAAAATTTAGGAAAATAGCAGTTGGCAATAGAATTAGAGACAAATTCTAGT
The DNA here is from genome assembly GCF_902686455.1 of Sciurus vulgaris. Taxonomy (NCBI): domain Eukaryota; kingdom Metazoa; phylum Chordata; class Mammalia; order Rodentia; family Sciuridae; genus Sciurus; species Sciurus vulgaris. The sequence continues at coordinate 68,565,676 of NC_136476.1, forward strand.
TTTACTGCACAGTTAAAAATCTAATGCTACTGATTAGACCATACAATGACACCACAAACTAAGGTTGGGGGTAGATGAGAAGTTGTGTTTTGGACATGGTAGAATTTGTGGTATTTGTGGATATTCATGTAAGATATTTCCAGGAAACTGCTAAAATATAGGTGTAGATGTTAAGAAATCTCAGGGAGGAAATTAAGAATTGTATTCAGAAATGAAAATTAAATCTGTGGGTATGTTTGAGGTCTTAAAGGAAATAATGTAAAGTGATAATGTAGAATGCTGAGCTCTGAACTTGGACAAATGTCTCAATTTCAGAGTAGGGCACTGGAAAAAAGAGCGGAGACAGGATATTTAATAGAGATTATCAGTGTATTACCCTATTCATATAAAATATCCATTACAACTAAGCCTTAGTACATCTTTTATAAGGATATTTTTAACCAAGCAATATTTTTCTCCATATCCTGCCATGTTTTAACAGAAATCTAAAAAGCAATTAAGAGATGAAATAGGATTTGATTTTAAGTTCACTAAACAGCTTTTAAAACAGAAGTTTAAGTGATAAAACTATTAATTGGAAGCTGTTTTTTATTTGACTTTTAAGCAGTTTTATTTGTAGGCACTTGAGTTCAAGTTGAGTTCAAGTTTTGTTTATGAAAAATGCTTATGAACAAGCATATAAGAATATAATACCTTTACATCCAGTTCTTCAGATTTAAGCCCAGAGGAAACCAAAGCTGCATAAATCAGTGCTAGGTGATGAAGTGTCTTTTCTGTAAGATGATACCTAAAAAGAATTATGTTACTATAGTTCTACTCATTTGACCTTTGATTGTATTTTCTAAAAAATTCTGTTTTCCACATTACATAGTTTTAGTAGAATAACCTGGTTAGGACATTACTAGTGTGGCAGACTCCTGGGGATACTGAGGATGTGTGTTGGGAGGAGAGGTATGGGGTGAAGGAAAAAATTTAACTCATCCACTTACTGTCCCCAAGGATGATTATATGACCACAGCCTAGCCAACTAGAATACTCTGTAACCCTAGTCAAAGTAATAGGTTCAGATATGAACAGGTACCAGAGCCTTGATATCTAGCATCTTTCCTGGGTCTTTTTCCAGAACTGCTATGTTAGAAGAAGTACTCATTTTTCCTTCTGTAATTATTAAGCAAGTCAGATGTGAAGGTTGAGCTGTGGATGGACATTTCTACTTGAGGTACCCTAAGCAACAGTGAAGAAATTACTGGTTCATATTACTGAGAAGTTCAAGAGAAAGCACTGTTGGATCCAAAGACTCCAACATTTGCAACAGCCTAATGGATCTCTTCTAAGGATACAATCAACAGGGTTAAGATACAACCTACAGAATGGGAGAATCAGGTATTCATCTGACAGGATTAATTTCCAGAATATGTAAAAACCTCAAAAAACTTAACAAAAGTAACTAATTCAAGTTTAAAAAATGGGCAAATGACCTAAATGGACACTTCTCAAACGAAGAACTATGAATGGTCAACAAATATATGAAAAAATGCCCAACATCTTTAGCCCTTAGGGAAATGCAAGTCAAAACTACATTGAGATTCCATCTGACCCCAGTTAGAATGGCTATTATATTTTAAAAAATAGCAAGGCAAGGGTGTGGAAAAAAAGGAACTCTTATTCATGATTGGTGGGAATGTAAATTAGTACAGTCACTATGGAAAACACTATGAAGGTTCTTCAAAAAACTAAAAATAGAACTACCGTATGATCCAGCTATACCACTCCTGGGTGTATTTCTGAAGGAAGTGAAATTCGCATACAAAAGCGACGTCTGTATCCTATGTTTATTGCAACTTTATTCACAATAGCCAAGGTATGGAATCAGGAGCCCATTAAGAGATGAATGAATAAAGAAAATATGATATTATTCAGGCATAAAGAATGAAGCATTATTCAGTCATAAAGAACTGAAATTCTTTCATTTGCAGGAAAATGGATGGAACTGGAGGACATCATGTTGAGCAAAATAAGTCAGACACAGAAAGATAAGTATTGCATATCTAACTAAACTAACTAAACTAAAAGAAAAAGAAAAAACTGAAAGTAGAAGAGGAACTAGGAACTGAGAAGGGAGTTGGGGGAGAGAGGTAGAAAAGAAGGGGAGAGAAGATAAAATGGAGCGTGGCAGTGATCTATGCACAATATATGCATGTATAGAAATGTCACAGTGAGACTGGCTCACTGTACCTAAATTGTTGTACAAACAGTGTGGTTTCTGTTCAACACTTGCTTTCCTTTTTAGAATCTGGAACTTTGACATGTACTAGGCAAAGGCTACCACTCTAACCAGCCCTTATAAAACCCTGGGACCTGTGTCTCTATAAAGCTTCCCTACTAGACAAAAGGCTGTGTGTTATCATAATTTGTTGTTGAGGAAATTAAGCACATCTGAGTGAACTAGGAGAAGTTTCCTCTAGATTGTGCCCTCTGAACTTCTCTTGCTTATTTTGCTTTTTAAGGCTTTGTAAACCTGTACTACAATAAATTACAACATCGTATAATCATACTCATAGCAAACCATCCTAGCAAAACATCAAACCTTAGGGTGGTCTCATGAACCTCTGACTCTTCCTCAAACAGGACTTATGGCATGAACTACTAAGATAATTCAAACCATTTCTTTTGTATTTTCATTTTCCCTCATCTGATCAGTTGATGAAGACATTTCCTAAATGTTCCAATCATCTAAAAATATAGAGCTGAGATATCTAGAAGCTTGGGAAATAATTACATTTTATAATAATACATCATTGTGAATAAATTATAACTTTATATTATGAACATAAAACTATCTTTCATAATTCTTTTTATGAAAATCTGGGTAAAAATAAATTTGAATCATTTTTTAGTCTCCTGTATGTCAACTAACTGCACCATTTGAACTCTACGGAGATTGTAATCTGATAAACAACTTTAGAAAATTTCCAAATCAGTTATTTTATCTACAACACTTTTAAGTATCAAGCTTAAAATATTTTACAACCTTTATTAATCTTCAAAATGAAGGATTTAAACCTGAATTATTATTTTTATTTTTTAGGGGCAGAAAGGAAAAACGTATTTTAAATGACTTGCTAGAGGGTATTTGTTAATAGAAAAAAGGGAAAAGAACCAAGGTGTTTAGACTCTTACATTCTAACTTATAGTTTCATGTGAAGAGTTGGATATAGCAGTAAACAAAAATGAAGTCAAACAAGAAGTAAAGAAAAATCACACAGGTAATGTCAAAGAAGATACCCATACCTTTTCTAGTAACTAATTAAAGAATATATTTTAAAAATTCCTCTACCATGAGTTATGTGGCATGTGCTATGTGGTACTGCAGGAAAAAAAAATGAGTAAGATTAGTTTGCAGTTTTGTAGGAAAAAATTCATTTATTTAATCAAGACGTATTTACCAAGTATTTATCATATGAAATCAACATGCTCTGTGCTGTAAAACGAGTACTCCAAAAATGAAAATAAAGATGAAGAAAAATAGAGAGCTAAGCAGTTCAAAGGATGGAAAGGCCACATCTGAATATCTGTGTGTATGAGTTGAGGAAAGGTTGAATAGAAAGAAATGGTATCTGGTGATAGGTCCTGAAAAATAAGCACAAATTCATCAAATGAACTAAAGGAAATAGAAAATATCATAGGAAGAAAGAAATTATGAGGAAAGGAGAAGTAGGAAAGCAAAAATATGTTATCAAGTTATCCATCAGATCTTTGGTTAAAATGGAAAGCAGTGAAAATTAAGTCTGAAAACAGATTAGAATTATATTCTGAAGACCTTGAATATTAGGGTGAGTTGGCGGTACAGATTTACAAGGAAATCAGTAAAAGCTTCTAATAAGAGTGAAATAATCAGAGTCTGGTTTTAGGAATACCAATTGAGTGCATGCATAACACAAGATATAGAGGAACACTGAGAGGCATCTGGAGATGGGAAGAAAAAAGACAGTGATTATCTTTTATAACAGTTCACATTAAGTAATGGGAATCTGAACTAAAACACTGGTAATACAAATGGAGGGAGTGGATAGATGGAAGTGAAAATCCAGTGGCTGAATCTAAAAGATTTGTTTTCCAGTCTTGGTGACTAAAAAGAAGGCAATGCCAAAAATAGCTAAGAATTACAAAATAATAAAACACTTAAAGCAGGAATGATTAGTGAGATGTAGAAAGGAAAGGATAATTTACACAGATTGCCCAGCATATCTTGTCTCCAAAATTTAAGTTTGTTTTCCTCTGATTCTCCATCTTTAGAGTTCCTGACCTAAAGCAAACTAGATGAGCAAGATTTGCATAATTATCTCTATTAAAAGAAAATGACTTCAGGGTGAGGTGGTGCATGCCTGTAATTCCAACGGCTTGGGAGGCTGAGGCAGGAGGATCACAAGTTCAAAGCCAGCCTCAGCAATTCAGCGAGGCCCTAAGCAACTCAGTGTGACCCTGTCTCTAAATAAAATACAAAAAAGGGCTGGGGATGTGGTTCAGTGATAAAGTGCCCCTGAATTTAATCCATCCTCGGTTAAAAAATAAAGACTGAATAATAAGAAATATGAACATGACTTTGGATGAAGAAATCTTTACCTACTCTGAATTTAATATTTCTTTGGTATATAATATCATCCAACAGTAGCTGTACTGGAATGACAATGCCATCAATCTCATAATGATATTGTCTGATGACTTCTTGTAATTCAATTCTTCTAGGTTCTATCAGAAAAATAAAGATTTATTAGGTTGACTAGTTGTCACAAAAGTATTGTCATATTTTAAGAACATACGATATATAAACGTAACTCAAGAAGAGGAATAGATATGGGCTCCCATTTCATGGAAAAATTAAAATCACACTGAAAGTAGCAGGAGAAAAGCTACAGTTGACATAAAATCATAAAAAGACTAATTGAGAGCTTCAGCAGGAAAGGTTCATGAATCCATCAAGGTCATAGATATGAAGAAAAAAGCGTACAGAGGGCCCTTGTACTAGAAATGTCTTTTGTGGACTGGGATCTGGGTACTCTAAAGGAAATGGATAATATGTTTAAAAACCCATGAGGGGGCTGGGGAGATAGCTCAGTTGGTAGAGGCTTGCCTTGCAAGCACAAGGCCCTGGGTTTGATCCCCAACAACCCCCCCCCCCAAAAAAAAAAAAAAAAAACCTATGAGATAAACTGCGCTGCATGCTTACTCAAGGGAGATGAGAAGGCAGCAGTTATTGAACTTCCTAGGAATTCCTACCTAAAGGTCTGGAATTCCCTTTTCTTCTAACATGAGTAATTTTTGATAGGGTGAGTAATTCAGCAATTGTCCTTCAGACAATATGCAACTGTAGATTCAGTTTTGTCAGATAGAAAAGAAATTATTTTTAAGAATTTAAATATGTAAGACACAATATCTTTTTAAAAATCTAACAGAATTGTGTTTTTCCATCATGCAATTCTTATAAACTTTGCTTGTCAAGACTGTACCTTAACATATTTGCCAAAAATCTATACTGTTCATCAAACCTGACTTCTGTTCTCCACTCCTCCTATAATTTCTTTCCAACTGGTACTCCAATCAAGCACACATAAAGGGAGATTTATATATCTTAAATTCCAAACTATATGTATGTTTGAAGAAAATCTCTCTTTAAAAACCAATCCCTATTTAAAAGCAATCCCTATTTGCCTTAGAGGAAATGCCATGTTACCAATAATCAATTAATATATTATCCTCTTGTAAGAAAAATAGTGGCTGGGATTTGCCTCTTAAAGCTTTCTATACTATAATTATCTTATAAATGTATTTTAAAACAGGTCAAAATTTGATATTAAAGATACTATACTTCCTTTTCTTAAATTTATATTAAAAATTATAAGGTATCAAATCGATTTGGTAATAGTAAATTTCCACAGTAATAATTTAGCACTTGTGGCCCATTTGCAAAATGGAAAAAATCAGTAATAGATTAAAGTTTCCTATAAAAATACAATAATGATTACATAATTATATGTATTTTAAAGTATTTTCTTATACATAGTTTATATTTTTTAAATGCATAATTTTACCTGTAAAATTATAGCAGTCTGTTCATCAATTGTCATAATTACATAACATTCTGTAGTTCCAAAGAGTTTCAGTGACTCACTGCAGTGTCTTTCCACTAGTGTGATATTGTAGCTATAAAATATAATATTCTTTGGTGAAGAAATGAAATGGCTAAGAAAAATTCTTCAAGGAAAGTTTTATTGTCCTCCTGCTTATTAAGTTATTCAAATCACTGTACTTTTTATTCCACACTTCCATTTATTCCACTTTACAAATTTTAGGAAGTAAATTATGGTTTATTCAGCATATAAAACAAACTCATTGAGATACATGCTGCCTTAGGTATTTATGGCACATGCTACCATTACAAATGTCTTGAACAAGTTATTCTAGCTCTTTAGGTATTCATGAAATGAACTGAAATAATTCATGAAATGAAAACATCATGTTATGACACTAAAACATTCTCCATTTATCAGAATTTTCTTTTATTTTTCCTTAAAATTGGCCTACATTTTTAGGGTGGGTGGCTGCTGGGTATTGAACCCAGGGCCTCATACTTGTTAAGCATGGCTCTACTGCTGAGTTATACCCCCAGCTATTACCTACACTTTAACCACCTTTTATAAGTTTATGGTTTTCTATGAATGTCCCACAGCCTTAAGATATCAAAACAAAAGCATGGAACATTGGATCTGTACTTTAAATAACTCAATTATCTTTCCTTGATATGCAGCCCAAGGTCCAATATTCCTATGACAACTTCTGTGCTGTGATAGAACTAAAGATCTAAAAAGAATTTATTTAGAACTTCATAGTCCTGTTTCCCAGGACTATGTATTTAAATTTATGTATTTTCCCAGGACTAGTATTTAAATTTACCTAGACAAGAATATTTTCTTAATGCTGTCAATGACCCAAAGATCTGAACATTCCATTCAGAGAATAACATGTTTATATTTGTTGGTATCAAAAGAAATACAAGAAAAATATAAATTTAACAAACAATTAAATTTTACTTTTGTCAACAAAATTGGTAAATATTACCAAAAAAAGACAATATTCAATAATTATGAGGGTATAGTCTTGAAATATATGTATAAAAAAACTTTCTGGAAAACTCTTCTTATATAATTCCAGGTTTAGGTCAGATATAGAGCTACACAGAACATAATATTTAGTCTATCAATATAAATACATACACGTTTGCCTAAGTTATAAAATCAATAACTTACTTAGATTCTAGCAGCTGAAGTATTTCTGGAGTATTAAGAATTCCTTCGGAGGCAAAAAACACATATGGAATCTGGATTTCCAGAAGAAAACCACCAAATCTATCTGGCAAGGTGCTTCCTAAATAAAAGAAAATGCATATGTATTTCTTTTTCCCCCCTCGTACTCCAGTTCTTTCTATTTTTACTGAGTATGAAAATAATGAATTTTATGTTCAAGAAGTAGTATAAAAATAATATTCATCATAAAATATAAGAAATCTGAATAAAGATCTGAAGAATAGAATTTAAAAAATATTATCCTCTACACAGAAATAAGAGTAATAGAACTTACTAAAACTATTATATACCAAAAATAGTTAATATATATTTCTAGACTTTTTCCATTTCTATGTATTTATTTGCCTATACTCGTACATGTACACTCACTCAAAAAAAAAACAAGGAAAAATAGGATTATTGTCTATCTGAAATGCCAAAACCTGTATTATTCACTTAAGTATATATTGGACATTTGCTGTATAAATATATGGTGGTTTATATCAAAATTTTTAAACTATGTACAACGACCATAAATGAAAACCAATAAGAATAAATGTAACTCAAAGATAAACAGGCAAAGGACTTAAAAAGGGAACTTAGAATGTCTAGACAAGATCAATTCACATAGGAAAAGAGGAATGATCACAAAAACATGGAAATTTACATAACTATACAATGTTTTCTGCCACTACTTATTTTCTTTCCATAGGTTATAAATAGAAAAAAAAGTTTTTATTCTAATGGAACAAAAAAGGATATTGGTATAAGCTTACTCTTTAAAACTGTGTCTGGAAGAATCACTTTAAAGGCCATATAAGGAATATTCAAAATTTCACAGTGTTTAGACCAACAAGAGTGTTCTACATAATTATATTCCACCACAATTGAGAAATTGCTCCAGGGAAAATCTGCTCCAATATTTTGATTATGTACAATCACACAGGAACTTGCACTGAAGACAAAAGAAAGTTAAAAAAAAAATGAAATTATACTGTATCATTATTTAAGAGGAAGGCTAAAAATGACTATTATCTGGCTATTTTCTAATCTATGCCTACTCAAGATGGAAAGGCACTAGTGCATTTTCTGTTCATTTCTTCTTTAGTTATAGTAATCTATTTTATTTTTATTTTTGATGATCATACTTTTTACGCCAGAATATATACAACTTTAGACTATTTCCCACCTAAAATATGATCCTGATTTTATTCCTTGAGTACTATCAACATGAAAATCAATCTCAGAAATCAAAATGAGAAATTGATCTCGTTTTCATACAAAAGTAAGATTTTAATCTTTGAAAATCTATATAATATTTTTGACAATTCTAAAATGGGGCATTTTCTTTCTCAATTGGCTTCATAAATTATTTAACAACAACGAAAAAGATAGACACTTAAATATCATAAGTTTAGCTTTTGCATCTTCAAAGTTCATATATTACCTATTACCTATTATAATTAAAATTGTCCACTACTGCTTTCTGTCCAGAGCAACCTAGAAGTTAAAAAGTATTTATGTCCAGTTTTTATTGATTTGTATCTCTTTTAATTATTTGGCTCCAAATATTAGAAATAAAGAATTCTATGTGAAGTAAGGCAAAATAAAGACAGTTTAAAAGCCAGATTTTTTATTAGCAGGCCCTATCTTAAAGAATTTCAGAAAGAAGAACCCAGAAGAAAGAAAGGAGATGTCAAAACTAACAAACAAACAAACAAAACCCAATGCTGAGCAAAGAAACTGGTAAAAAGAAGGGTAAGTTTAAATAGGTAACCTCTGCCTCGTCTCCTCAAAAGACTAGGCGTGGAACCATCATATGACCCAACTATACCACTTCTTGGCATTTATTCTAAAGAATTAAAATCAGAGTACTACAGTGATACATGCATACCCATGTTGATAACACACAATTCACAATAGCCAAACTATGGTACCAGCATAGGTGTCCATCAAAGGATGACTGGATAAAGAAAATGTGGTCTATATACACAATGGAGTTTTATTCAGTCATAAATAAAAATAAAATTGTGGCATTTTCAGGAAAATGGAAAATGGATAGAGCTAGAGACCATCATGTTAAGTAAAATAAGTCAAACTCAGAAGGTTAAGGGTTGTAGGTTTTCTCTCATATGTGGAAGTTATGAGAGGAAAAGGGAAAGCAAAGGTGGGAGTGGAGCTCATAAAAATCAAAGAGAGATCAGTGGAGGAAAGGGACCAAAGGGTGGGAGGCAACGAAGGAGAGGGGAAATGCTAGGAGTGATATTGGCCAAATTGTATTGTTATATTGTGTGCATGTACTAATATGTAACAATAAATCCCATCAATATGTACAACTATAATGCACCAATAAAAATGTAGAAAAAATAAATAGGTAACTCTCTGTACTAAGAGTAATAATACTGGTAATTTGAGCATGCTAAAATATTTTGGACACTATTACATATAACACATAAAGCTATGATCTGAGTTAAAGATCTTAAAGTTGAATTCCTTTGTAAGGAATTTTTCAGGAAAAGGGCAGAGGCCATCAACTGATTTCAGATTTCATTAAAACTTTTTAAGTTAAATTCTAGGTGATTTTTTTTCAATTAGTTCTGGAGGTTGAACCTAAGGCCTTATGCAGGCTAGGCAAGTGAGCTACCACTGAGGTACATCCCCAGCCCAAATTCTAGGAGTAATTTTGCTTTTCCCATAGAAATAAATTATTTCTGCTTGCTCCCCATAGGTAAAGAAATACATTTTTACCCATTTAAAACACCTTTAGATTCCAGAAAATCTTTTCTTTTATTTGAATGAGAGATAGTCAATATTAAACCTGTTGGGAAAAAAAAGAGTTTGTTCAACAAGAGTTGTTTTTTCCCCAGAGTTTTGTTCATAAACAATTTTTAGGGTGTCATATATTTCACCATCATAAAAATAAAGATATATAAACAAGGAAATTGCTTAAAATATACTTTGCTGCATTAGTTTTGAAGTTTAACATCAGAAAGTTTAAACCATAAGTAATTGTGTGTGTGTGTGTGTGTGTGTGTGCATGGAAAGTCTAACTTTCTTATATGAAATAATAAAATTGATCACAATTTAAAAGTAACCAAATTAAAACTCATTAACTATACAGTTAATTTGATTTGCTAAAAATCATAGATTTTTTTTTTCTTTAGCCAAGAATTTAAGTACAACTGTTATTTCAATGTGATATGAATGTTCACTTTCTACTGGCTGCATAAGAAACAGAAGACTTATTGGGCACTACCTGTTTGTTAGATTCATCCCTCCTTTTTTTTTTTAATTTTTTTTTATTCATTTTACACAAGTGGGGTACAATTTTTCATTTCTCTGATTGTACAAAGCTGCTTTTTTTTTTTTTTTTTTTGGTGCTCAGGATTGAACCCAAGGGCCTTGTGCATGTGAGGCAAGCATTCTACTCTGAGCTATATCCCCAGTTCCCTTGCTTCTTAATTATAATTCAACTTCTTTATTTTACTAGTGTTAAAAATATATGAACATAAAAATATTCTATAACCTCATATTCAATTTATTTTTGGTAGACAACTGATTTAAGAACAGTTAAATCTAGTTCAAATTAATTCTACTCTCTTTTAGTGTACTCTTGTTAACCTTAAGGTTCACAAAGGTGTCATGTAATGACAGAGTAATGGCTAATAATTATATGTAACTTTACTTGACATGACAATTGTTTTGGTAGCAGTAAGGAATTTGTATTCTCTTTTGTAATTCATAAGGTGATTCATATTATTTAAAACCTAATCTGCTTAAATTATTTGCATTAGCTATGATCCTTAGATTACTCAGTGACTTTATTATTAGATTTTCAAACACATGGAAATTGAAATCACATTTTTTTTCCTAATACTAGATAGAAAAAAAAAAAAATCCTAGGTCCTAGAAACCTGGATAGGTGTTAGTTTGAAAGAGAGTCAAAACATTTTTCAGTTTACAGATTTAAGATTTTTGTGTCAATAGACATTGTTGAAATGAAGATAGCAAAAATGGTCATGGTAGAATTCCCAGATACCAATAGAAATGAGGGTGTTTAGCATGAAGCCTAGATAAAAAAAGATACAGAATAATAATCTGTCAAAATCTTAAGTGACTCCAAAGGAGAACCTGCTCCATTAAGTAGTTTTAAGTATGCTTCTCAGAGGAGCAGGAAGTTGTCCTCTGCTTTTTCACAAAAAACATTCCTTTATTTACTCAAATTCCTTGGTTTTATAAGGCTAACATTGCACAAAACTTTTCCTGAATTTTAAAAAGTGTTTCCAATTACCCTAATTCTAGACAATGGTTAACTCTTGCTCTAACGTTTTGTTATTAAGAAGAATCACATGAATTTGATGACTATGAACTCATATTGCCAGCATTGAAAAACTAAATGAAATAATGAATAAGATCATTAATGAATAAACTTCCAAATCTGGACTGTGGACACCTGATAGCTTCATTAAGAGACAGTATCTTATAAGGCTGTGCTAAAAGAACTTTCCATTTAAAATATTGGTTAACATCATGGTCTAAATCTATGAGCAGATATTTGTTGCTGTATTTATATATATTTCAGTTCAATTATTTTCAATAGTCTCAATATGTACTCAGTATATAGACAGGTATTCACTGGCACATTGACTTACTCAGTAAACTTTTAAGGAGTGCCTTCTATGTTGTATGCATTTTCCTGAGTATTGAGAGCACAAATATAGGTCTGATCCTTATCCCCCAGAAGCTGACATTTTAGTGAAGTAAGTAGCAAAGAAAATCAGTTATTAAAGTCCAAGGTGGTAAAGGGTACCTTAGAAGTATGCATGTAATGCCCCGAGAGCAGAGGAAAGCATTGAAAACCATCAAAATTTCCCAAAAAAGCATTCTGTCACTGAGTTGCACTCCTAGCCCCATTACCTTATTTTTAAACAATGTGAGGAGTTAGCTTCATATAAAAAGGGGAACAGCATACTTTAACAGGAACAGGAGGTGTAAAGCCATGGAGTTATAAAACATCATGATAAATATTTTGGTAGGGCTGAAGTAAAGGAACATTTTAGAAAATAAAGATGGCGAAAATTTACGGAGGAAACTGAAAGAGTAACAAAAGGGTGGCATAGGTTGAAAGTGGCATCTTATTTTATTTTTAATACTGGAGGGCTTAAATGTTAGAGGAAAGAGCCATTAGAGAGGAAGGCTGGGCTAGAAAATAACTAATGAAACAAAGTGTGGAAAGAGACAGCATCCAAAGCAGGAGTGAAAGATTGGTCTTTAAAGGGAGGAGATTCACTTGTAAATGAAATGAGAAAAGGAAAGGATAAGTGAATAGAGAGAAATGAAGGTAAATTTGTATATGGCAGGGAAGGAAACTGGGCAAGATTCTTACCCAATTAATAGAAGTTAAAAGGCATAACAAGTCTCTTCTAAAAAATGATGGGATGAGAGGGGGGTTAGTCATGTAGCCATTTGGAAAAATAGGAATGGAAACTAAGAATGTATAAAAAGATGGTGTTATGGTTTAGATATGAGGTGTCTCCCATAAGCTCACATATGAGACAATGCAAGAAAGTTTAGAGGTGGAATGGTTGGGTTATGAGAGCTTTAATCTAATCAGTTTAGGAATTAACTGGATGCTGCTATAGGGGGATAGGGTGTGGCTGGAGGAGATGGGTCATTGGAAGTGTGCCTTTGGAATATCTATTTTGTGCCAGGAGAGTCAGCTTTAGTCTTTCTCGGCTTCTTGGTCCCCATGTCCTGATCTGCTTTCCTCCACCACACTGTTCTTGCATGATGTTCTGCCTCCCCTTGGATCAGAGCAATGGATTTGGTCATCTATGGACAGAGACCTCTGAAACTGTGAGCCCCAAATAATCTAAAATTGTTCTTGTCAGGTCTTTTGGTCAGTGACAAAAAAGTTGACTAAAACAGATGGTTAAGCGGTATTTAAAACCCATGTAAGTTCAGAGATGAGTTCGTACTGGTATCAATGTACATGGCTGTGTGATTTTCTCCAACAGTGCTCAGCAGCTCATGTGTAGGAATAGAGAGTTTAAACATACTGATTGAGCCAGGATTAAGGTTTAAATGGAAAGCACAAAAAAAAAAAAAAAGATAAGACTGACTGAAAACATGGGTCAAAATACAGAGTGTGGAAAGAAAAGAAAATGAAACAAAATTGATTTGACAAATTATTATCTCTAAAATACTGAAGATTATGAAAGACTGAAGGGTAGATGTAGATAAAGAACAATGTGTCAGAGTTTAAAGTTTAGAAGTAGGAGAGTGTTGCATTATCACAAGGTCCATGGCATAGCCAAGGAGGGAACTGAAGATGAATATAATTTTTGTTGAGGTCAATGAATTTGTAAGGCCTGGATATTGAATGAATCATTCACATTAAAGATATTTAAAACACCTAGGATAATGGTAGTATTGGGAGTGTAGAGAATTCCCTGAGCCAGGTGTATGACTGTCCATGGATGATGGGGGATGATCAGGTGGTTAGTAGATGATGATAATTTGCAGTGGTGGAGAATGATACAGCAATATGGTTCAGAGTCAAACAATGGAGGAATAATGTTTTGGAAAAAAAGCAAGAAACAACCTTCTCATTCCCATGAGGTATAAATAGAAAATACCACCTTCTATGAGAGGGGTATAAGGGAAACAGTATCATGTGGGGCAAGTTGGGTTTCAGTTAAGGGAGACAAAGAAGAGTTTGCATATAAGCAATGGGTTTCACAGTGCAAAGCAGGAAGTGTTGACACAATGGGTAGTGGTGGGTGCAGTTGAAGAATGACACTGAAACAAGAGAAAACTAGGTTAAAATCCTGAATCTCTCACTATTACTTGTGAGATTTGGTATGCTATATCACCTTTATGAACTTGTTTTTTAAATTTATAAAACTGAGTTAATAAAACCTACTTATATACCACTTTTATGTATGTGTAGAAGAAAGGAAGTTTAATAGAGTAGAGGAGGGAGGAGGGGAGGAAAAGGGAGGGAAATATGGCTGGAAATAAAATTCCTTGCATGTATGATTTTGTCAAAATGACCCCAATTACTAAGTATAATTATGATGCTCTAACAACGACAAAAAAAAAAATTCAGAGCATTCTTGTAAGCACTCAGTAGTTTAGCAACTAGTACGTAATCAGTAAAAGGTATCAATTATTAATAATAACAAACAATGTAAGTACACTCTAGTATTTTTGTGTTGTAGACCTATAGTCTAGATTAATAGAACCCCACTGAGTTGTATACTTTTAAGGGATGAATTTTATAATATATTAGTTACATTTTAATTTAAAAACCTGGTTAGATCAATACATCTTTGTATGTTCAAACATTTGCTATTAAACAAAGCATAATTTAGAAGTTCTTACCTTCTATTTTGTTAAGGATTTTAATGAGAGAATTTTTTTCACCATCTGAGTCCATTCTTAGTATAATTAGCACCTGTTCGAAAATAAGAAGTTCATGTATATCTCTAAATGATTTTACAATAGTGACAAAACAACAAACACAACTGGTTTCATGAAACTAACAACATGGAAGCTACAAAGTAAATATCTGTGTTGTAGAAGATGTCAGTGCTTAAACACAAAGGAAAAAAATTCTATAATCATCAAACATCAATGAGGAAAATATTTTAGGGTAGGGTATTATTAGTATTCCTCAAGTATTCCAACATATGACTATCTATACCTAGGTTGTTTTTGTCTATTTTGTTGGTGTTAAAATTCAATCCAGACAAGTTAGACTTTATGGGAGAAAATCAACAATTGGTTGGTTTATTTTCCTACTTACCATTACAGTTTCTTTGTTGGAGGGAGAGCAGTAAACTGGTTCAATTTTAAATTTCTAACCTATTGATTTAGTTTAGTTTACTGACTTAAACTAAAAGTTATTCAAGAAACAATAAAGTTGAGGATAAAGATAAAGGGGGAAGGCTGGGGATGTAGCTTAGTGGTAAGTTCCTATCTAGAATGCATGAGGTCCTGGGTTCAATCCTCAGTGCATAAGAATATATATACATACATATGAAGAAGAGGAAGAAGATAAAGCCCATGTAAATTTGTATCCAGATTTAGTGTAAAGAATTTGAAATGCCTTTCTGCTTGGTAAAATTTAAAAGAGCATTTTGTCTTAAGTCTTTGTTAATGTAGACTTCACATTTCACATGCTTGATGTAGGGTTAGTAGATAATTTTCAATATAAGCCAATGCATAAACTAAGTGTTTTATTTGTGTACAATCCATATAAATGAGATTATGGCTCAATGTCTAAAAGTAAAGTATTTAGTTCTATTATATATGTATGTGTATATATATATGTACATATATATAAATATATTCATGGACTTATGTAAGAAACAAATCTCTTGGCAACTGGAGAACGAATCCATGGAAAACTGCTTATAAGTAATATTAAAATATTCTAAAATGCAAGACATATAAATAATGATTCAAATCATTCTTTCTCTGGGTCTGATTTTGTTCTGTTACTATAAGAAGAAAACTGTCAAAGGGCCAAATAATATACTCTATTTCATAATTTCAAATTTAATGCAAAAATTTGTTACATCCAGTTCTTACTTTAACTGATTACTTTTATCTACTTTGTTCCAGTACTTAACCTTAATTTGCTGCTGACTTTGCATCCAACTTTGTATCTGGCATTGTAGTTCTTGTATCTTATAGTTTGTTTCAGGCTTTTTTCTCCTAATAATCTGTACAATCTTCAGCTGTCTCCAAATGTCATCCAAACAGGAACTTAAAATGCTTCTGTAGACATCTTTTGCATTTGACAAGTATCCTGTTAAAGCAAAATTTCAAAAATTGCATAATTCTGTGACTTTTGGAGGAACTCCCTAGTTAAAAAAAAAAACAACAAAAACTGAAAGGAAATGAATCATAATCATGCCACTAAAAATTTCATTTAATCTTATTCTGATTTTGATCAAAGATATTGATGACTAGAAGTTTTTAAATTTATTTTTTAAACTGACGCATAAAAACATAAAAAGTGCACATATTTATGGGGTACCAATGTGATATTTCAATACATGTAAAACTCATCACATCACCTTGCTATTTTGGGAGAGGTAGAAAACTGAAAGTTTCTGAAAATACAGAATTTTGGGAGTGAACAAGGCATGCAAACAGATCCCCATGCATTTTTTCCTCCCATGCACTGCTATGGCTTGGATGAGTGTCCTACAAAGGTCCATATGAAAAGGCTTGGTCCCTAGTGTGGTGCTGATTGGAGGGTGGTACTTTGGAGTATTTGGAAGGTGGGTCTAGTGGGAGGTCCTTGTATCATTGGGGGCATGTCTTTGGAGGGTAGTTCCAAGGAGGTTGTTATAAAAGCTCAAGTTTGGCCATGCCCAGTTCTCTTTCTAGTTCCATATGTGACCATTTCACTCCTACATGCACTCTTGAGGTGATGTGCTTCCCTCACTAAAACTAAGCTGATGTAAGCACCATGCCTCAAATCTCTAAAACCAAACTAAATAAACTTTTTCTCTTTACAAAATCACTTGCCTTGGGTATTTCATTGGAGTGACGTGAAGTTGATTAATATAGCCACTAGAGAAAAAAAAGAGACAGCCCAACTTGATCTTTATTTCAGAGGAGTGAAAAAGCCTTCCACTAAAAATGTCCAGTGCAGCCAGAATATTCATTGTGGCTTTGTACCCGAAACTTAAATTAATTTTCCAACAAAAATCTTGCTTTATAGTATTCCTTAAGGTAGCAAAAGAGTAACGTCAAAGCATGATTTAGTAAATGCATTTGTTTGAGGGGCAAAAGTAATCCAGCTCAAGTACATAGCTCTCAATGGTCTCATTTAATCCCAGTGTAAATGGTAGTATACTTTTTTTTTTTTTTTTTTTTTTTTTTTTGTGGTACTGGGGATTAAACTCAGGGCCTTGGGCTTGCAAGGCAAGCACTCTACCAGCTGAGCTATCTCCCCAGCCCAATGGTAGTGTACTTAAAGGTGAATATCCTCCAAGAAATCTTCCATAATTATTATTTCTCTAATTCAAGGTTTTGATAAGTACTGAGCATACTGTGTTTGGCCAGATTATATGCCTGATAAAGTTACAGCTATTTTAGACAGATAACACAGTGGTTTTTCTTTCTTCTTCAACTAAACCACTTGGTTGTTGATAGTGGATTAGGTTGTCTTTTGTCCATCCCTAGACAAGTAAGGACTGGGGACTGCAGTACTACTTTAAAGTACCTGGAACAAGTATAAGGGTGTGGTGTCACACACCCTTCTGTTTTGTGATCTTTCTTCATTATATTTCTCAGTTTCCATAAAAGAATGTCAGTTCTACAGTTAGACTATTAATGCATAATATTAAAGCAAAATATCCAGAACTTAGAATATCTGCGCTCCTGATGCTACAAAAGGAGTACAGTTGTGATTTACCTCAGCTCAATACTTTTCAAAATTTGGAATAGATAAATAATACTTATATCTAGGTCACAGATAAGAGAAAATGTCTATATTTTAAATCATAGAAAAATTAATTTTACCATATGTTCAAAATGAGTTCTAGAAGGTTTAAGTTATAAAACATAATCCCACAGGTATACCATTACTAAATGAGCCTAAATAATTCTGCAAATAAGGGACCTAAAGCAGTACTACAATAAAACATTTTAATGATTTTAGAAAAAAATTTCTAAAATTTTCAGTATATTCAAGTTTGATTTTTATTAGTCAAGTAATTCATATCCTACTTTACATATACAAGTACAAAAGAAATTACCAAATATCTTACTCTTGATAGTTTACTTATATTTAATCTAGCAAAGTTCGAAGTCACAAACATGCAATGTATATGGCAAAATACGCAATGTATATGACAAAATAGCAAATCTCACATTAAAAAGTAGTGCATGATGATGATTATACCATCAAATCAGTGTAAGACCATGAGAATTTTGTAATTCAGACCAGGATTAGAGAATCCTAAATCTATTTTTCTAATAGACAATACTTGTTAAAAACAATTTCTTTAATGAACATAATTAGGAAAAAAAAATATATATATAATGGGGTGTGACTCAGTGGTTGAGTGCTTGCTTTGCATGCATGAGGTCTGGGTTTGATTCCCTAGCACTGTCCACCTGATATATATATATATATATATATATATATATATATAATATATATATAATATATATATAATTATGTATATATAATTATACATAATTATATATATATATAATTATGTCACAATGTAAATATGCTTAGTGTAATAGAGGTGAAAGAATACTGCATAATTTCTTAAGAGGTCTATCTTTTTGAGAAAAGTAAGTTGTATCAGGTGAAATATTTTAATAGGAAAAAAATGGGAAATAAAATTTTCTCTACCAACCCAATGCTGTGTCCAAGTTGCATGTTAAAAGTACATCTCTAATTGTTACCAGAAGGTGTAAGAGAGCAGCATGCTTGTATGTCATTTCTCTTTCCTCATTTGTACCTAAATAAACAAAAACACATTTTAAAACATGAAAAAATATAGTAAAATTTCAGAATATGTACAGAATACATTCTAAAATAATAGCTAAAATTTATCATGGAGTGCTTACTATAGAAACTGGTTGTTTCATAAAAATCCTATAGGAAAATTTATTATGGCTTTCATTTTATGGCTGAGGAAAAAATCATAGTAAGGCTAAGTAACTGTCCAAGGATAATTAGTGAACAAATGGTGGAGTTGGCATTTAAACTCATAGCTAACTTTAGAGCTCATGCTTTTGTTACTTCCAAAATAGTCAATCATTTCTACTTTTGTTAGAAAAAAGAGTAAATGATTTCCAGTTAAGAAATGAGAATTAAATTCATAATTTGCCAATTGGTTAACTCCAACTTAACCAAAGCAGCTCTCGTTTTCTCTGTTTTATATATTGGGATTCTGTGAAATATTTATTTGAACAAAGAGTTCTAAAAATTCTACAAATTGTTTATTCCTTTTTTTGGGGTGCTGGAGATCGAACCCAGGGCCTTGTGCTTACAAGGCAAGCACTCTACCAACTGAGCTATCTCCCCAGCCCCTTACAAGTTGTTTATTCTAATCAATAAAGATTGAAGTAAATATGTAGTAGTCTTTGGGAATCAAGAGGCAATAGGGAAAAAAAAAAAAAAAAGAGGCAACAGGAGGACTAATTATAGGTCATATATCCAGTCCATGGAAGGACTCGTGGGAACAAGTCAGTCATGACCTATAATGAGTAAGAAGAGGTTGACAAAACCATATATAGGAAACTGGAAATGTAAAAATGCTTGGAAAACGAAACAGAGACTAGAAAACCAGAAGTAGGAAGTGGTCTGTCTTCTAATCCAGGTTTACTAGTTACCTGTAGGTTTAGCTTTACGTCAATTCTGGGATCAATGAAAGAATATTAAGTGCAGCAACTATGTCACGTCCTCAGATTAAGGCACTATTGTTCCAGAGGAAACCCAAACTCGTGTTTATCCTCCATTACACTTCACGAATACTTATGCCTATATATATTTTATAATAATCACCATTCTGCTTGATGATGTTCAAGGGCGTTAGAAGCTCAATCTATATTCAATAAATTAAAAACCTGAGAATTATAGAACTCAAAAGTATATTCAGAAGTCATGATTTTTAAAAGACTTTGTGGAAATCTTTTCTTCCATAAAGATCAGCTTGCTGACAATGACTGTATTCTTTACTATCTAGTATAACCATGACCACAATGCCAGCTCTCCAAAATGTGAATGCTAATTCTTTGATTTTTCACCGCTATGTTCTTCCTGTGGCTCACAGGTTTTTCAAGTAGTAAATTATAGGTTAACACTTTCAGATGATATGTTCTATCTTAATTATACCACTGTGAACTCAAGATATTGGTGACTAAAATGTTGGTCCCCCAAAGACTGGGTTCTGTATATACAAACAAACAAACAAACAACAAAACTCACATGATTTTCTTATAATCTTTAATGCTGTGTCTAATTCTATTTTAAAAAGATGCAATGTTTAAAAAATAAATAGGACATCCAAGATTAATGAATTTAGAAAATTTATTTAAAAAACAAATCAAGTAGGTTTCAGGTAAGATGTGGTAAGCACGATGCACTGTGTTTCTTCCATTAAATATAACCATACACAAGATCTAACAGTATCTAAGGACTTCAAAAAGTACATGATAGCAGAATGATGAGGGGAGGAGGTCATATTTCAAAATGGCACCAAACAAGTGGTGAACTTCCTATTTTTTCACTTTTTAGTATTTCCTGGCCTGGACTAAAGGCAGCCCAAAACTCTGAAGTGCATAGGGACAAAAAGACCTCTAGGAGAAGTTCTCAACCCATGGTCAGAGAAGTGGAGGAGGGGTCACCCAAGGGTAAGTGAAAGTAGAAGAAAGTCCTTATTGCTTTTCTTTTTTTAAAAAATATTTTCCATTCTCTTCTGCTCCAGGTCCCCAAAATGTTAGGGTTTCCAGTGGCAATGGTATAATTAATAGCTGTCAGGCTGGTGTCCAAAACACTTTTTGAACTATAGTATGGGAACAAACATTATTTCTTGCTATTTGTGAATGTAGCATGCTATTCCCTCTAATCCTCCCAGATGGTTTGTTTCCTTAACCTCAGGTTGTTTCCTCACATATATTCTACTGAATACTTGAGGGAGTTCCTTAGCAGGTATATAGGGCCCTCTGTGTGAAGTTCTGTGCTCTTTAATATTCTATTCTTGAACTCTATCTATCTTGGTATTCCTGGACTCTCAACTGTTTCTTCATCTCAGACTGTCCACCAGGTTCTATCTCAGGTACCCCTCCCCATGTCACTGCCCAGTAACACTTGAGAGAGAGTAAGCTAGTGTAGTGGCAGGGCGCACCTCATTTGTTTCCCTTCTCTCAGGAATCACTATCCTTCATAGACTGATGTTCAATGACTTAAAAACTGGTTTCATGTATTTTGTATCTGTTTTCCATTGTTATTGTTGTTACTTGTAGGAGGAGGGTAAAATCTAATCCCTCTTACTCCATCTTGGCCAGAAGAAAAGTTCAGGATTGAATTTAATCTATTTTTTTCATCTCCTTTTTTTCAGATTCATTGGTTCAGATGGTAACAATAATAGTTTAACTTAGTTTTGGCAATAGGAAACTAAGTTATACTACTCTATCAATCTAATCTATCTAATCTAATCTGAGAAGCAGCCAGATGGTACTCCTTACTTAGCTGAACCTCCAGTCTTGGTTTCAGGGTGGATACTATAAGCTGAACTACAGTTAAGCCTACATCTATGTCTACTTTCTGCATCCTCTAAAGTTTTACTAATTTGATATAACAATCCAAACATAAATTTATATCATTTTAAGTAACGCATTTTTTGAGATTCACTGTGATATATTCATATATGTACATAGGACATTTATGTTATATTCATTCCTCTTTTCTTTTCCCATCCCCTCCTTCCCTTCCCTTTATTCTCCTTTGTCTACTCCACTGAACTTCTATTGTTCCAATCCTGCCCTTATTGTGGGTTAGCTTCTACATATTAGAGAAAACATTTGACCTTAGGATTTTGGGGATTGGCTTATTTCAGTTAGCATATTTTCCAAATTCATCCATTTACCTGCAAATGCCATAATTTTATTCTCCTTTAAGGCCGAGTAATGTTCTATTGTGTATGTATACCACAGTTTCTTTATTCATTCATCTATTGAAGGGCATCTAGGTTGGTTCCACAGTTTACCTATTATGAATTAAGCTCCTATAAACACTGATGTGGCTGCATGGCTGTAGTATGCTGATTTTAAGTCCTTTGGATATAGACCCAGTGGGATAGCTGGGACAAATGGTGGTTCCATTCCAAGTTTTCTAAGTAATCACCATATTACTTTCCAGAGTGACTACCAATTTTCAGTTCCAGCAGCAATGTATGACTGGACCTTTTTCCCCACATCCTCACCAACACTTATTGTTGCTTGTATTCTTGATAATTGCCATTCTAATTGGAGTGAGATGAAATCTTAAAGTACTTCTGATTTGCATTTCTCTAATTACTAGATATTGAACATTTTTTCCATGTTTGTTGATTGACTGTATATCTTCTTCTGTGAAGTGTCTGCTCAGTTCCTTAGCCCATTTATTGATTTTTTTGGTGAAAGTTTTGTGAATTCTTTATATATCCTGGAGATTAGTGCTCTGATATGTGTGGTAAACATTTTTTTCCCACTCTGTAGACTCTCTCTTCATGCTGTTGATTGTTTCCTTTGCTGAGAAGCAGCTTTTTAGTTTGACTCCATCTTGTTTATTAATTCTTGATTTTTTATCTTGCACTTCAGGAGTCTTGTTAAGGAAGTTAGGTCCTAAGCTGATATTATGAAGATTTGGGCCTACTTTTTTTTCTATTAGGCACAGGGTCTCTGGTCTAATCCCTAGGTCCTTCATCCACTTTGAGTTGAGTTTTGTGCAGGGTGAGAGACAGGGGTTTAATTTCATTTTGCTACATAAGGATTTCCAATTTCTCCAGCACCATTTGATGAAGAGGCTATCTTTTCTACAATGTATGTTTTGGCGCCTTTGTCTAGTATGAGATAACTATATGTGGGTTTGTGTCTGTCTTCTCTTCTGTACCATTGGTCTACCTGTCTATTTTGGTGCACAATACCATTCCTTTTTTGTTACTATGGCTCTGTTGTATAGTTTAAGATCTGTTTTTATGATGACTCCTGCTTCACTTTTCTCGATAAAGATTGCTTTGGCTATTCTGGGTTCCTTATTTTTCCAAATAAATTTCATAATTGCATTCTCTATTTCTATGAGAAAAAACTTTGGGATTTTAATTGGAATTGCACTCAATCTGTACAATGCTTTTGGTAGTACAGCCATTTTGATAATATTAATTCTGCTTGTCCAAAAGCATGGGAGATCTTTCCATTCTCTAAAGTCTTCTTTAATTCCTTTTTTTAGTGTTCTGTAGTTTTCACTGTAGAGGACTTTCACTTTTTTTTGTTAGATTGATTCCCAATTCCTAATTTCTTGCAGAGGATTCATCACTGATGTATAGGAATGCATTAGATTTATGGGTGTTGGTATTATATCCTGCTACTTTGCTGAATTTATTTATTAGTTCTAGAAGTTTTATGGTGGAATTTTTAAGATACTTTAAATACAGAATCACGTTATTGGCAAATAGTGATAATGTGAATTCTTCTTTTCCTATTTACATCCCTTTAATTTCTTTGGTCTTTCTAATTGCTATGGCTAGAGTTTCAAGAACTATGTTGAACAGAAGTGATGAGAGAGAGCAGCCCTATCTCATTCCATCCTTTTACTCTTTTTTTAAAATATATATAGATGAACACAAAATATATATATATATATATATTTTTTTTTTTGGTTGTAGATGAACACAGTACCTTTGTTTCTTTTTATGTGGTGCTGAGGATCGAACCCACTGCCTCACATGCACTAGGCAAGTGCTCTACCACAGAGTCACAACCCCAGCCCCCACCCTTTTATTCTTATAGGAAAAATCAGGAAAGCTTTTTCGCATAGGTCCTTTAGGTACTTTGTATTTTAGTAGAAGAGTTAGGTGTAGCTATGACTTAGAACAAAATTGCAGTAGAACAGAAAATGCTAAATATAATGATAGTCTTAGTTTACTGTTACTTGTATTTTTGATAATTTCCATTCTGACTGGAGTGATATGAAATCTCAGTGTTTTAATTTATATTTCTCTAATTGCTAGAGATGTTGAACATGTTTTCAAATATTTGTTGACTTCATATTTCTTCTTCTGTGAAGTGTCTGTTCAGTTCCTTTGTCCATTTATTGATTGAGTTATTTGGCTTATTTGGTGTTAAATTTTTTACGCTCTTTATATATCCTGGAGATTAATGCCCTATCTGAGGTGCAGGTGGCAAAGATTTTCTTCCCATTCTGTAGGCTCTCTCTTCACGCTCTTGATTGTGTCCTTTGCCAACCCATTTATTGATTTTTAAATTTTATTTCTTGTGCTTTAGGAGTTGATTCCTGAGTCGATATGTTGCAGTGTTGGGCCTACATCTTCTTCTAGCAGATAGAGGGTTTCTGGTCTAATTCCTAGGTCTCAGATCCACTTTGAGTTGAGTTTTGTGCATGGGTTTTGTGAGAGATAGGGGTCAAACTTCATTCTACTGCATATGGATTTCCAGTTTCCTCAGCACGTAAATCATGCAAATTTGATGTGTACTAACCTTGGTGAATGGCATCACTTAGTACTTTTTCTTGTTCCTTCAAAAAGAACCTTGTTTGGTCAAAAATAACAGTGGCAAACTTCCAAGTAGCTGGGAGGGCACAGAGGCATACAAGTTTTTTTAATATAGGAGCAGCTGCTGCTTCCAGGAAACAGTATGCCTGGCACTGGCTATCTGCAAAAATAAAAGCATTAAAAGCAATGTTTTTATAAGAATGGTATGCTCTTTTTGATAAACCAACTAAACATGTTACTTCATAGAAACCTGAACTTACATCCAAATTATTTTGAGGTAAAAATCATGAGACAGTATATAAACTTATTTTATGATATTTATTCCATAGAAAAGTGAAAGCACACAAAAATCCTCATAGAATTATATAATTTATTAGAAAGGATTTAGTTAGTAACTAATTTAACATAGCAAGTGTAAAGAGTCTTATAAAGAGACACACATTTTTTTCCCCTCTTCCATTATTAGCTTACAAACTCAAGCCAAATTTGTAACAATGACAAGTTGTTTCTAATCTTCACTAGAATACCATTAAAGATGGGCATAATCTTATATGGGCCATAAATAAAATTGAACCGAAAGAAAGAAAAGGTATTTGGGAACTAGTGTCATATTTCCTTGCTGATTTTAATGAGCATGATATTCCTAAGCATGTTGTGCTTTTGGAGTCAAAGAACATTGTACTTCACAATTGTACTTTACAGCAAATTTAATCAACATAGGAATCAACAGTAACTTATTTACATTACCTTGATAGTGAGTAAGAAAACCGAGAGCAACCACTTGCAGTTCACTTTCCAGAATGTGCAGCAGAGTCTGACAGGTGGAATTTGTTTTACTTTGATGGATGTAGGAAGGCAGTAGCAGTTTTAATGAACGAAGAATTAACAATTAGTGGACCGGAGTAGGGTAATGTGGAGGGGCAGAGGCAGTAAAGAGGGCATTCGAGGACTGGAAATAATTGAAATTTAGAAGTAGAATGAAGAAATTTCTGAAATGAGTGAAGAAAATTAAATGGAAAATAAAGTTTGTCCTAGGTATACAGGAAAGGGCTTTCAAATTAAATAATCTTGAATGTATTTTAAAAGTAGCATACCTGATGCTTGAACCTCAAGGACATCATCCACTCCCCTTGTCTCAGGCATTTTTTTAGTGGAAATAACTGGACTCTGTTCTTGAAGAGTCAAAGAATATTCTTCTTTATCTTGAAATTCTAACAAAAATATTAATATTGCATTGTTCAGGAGAAACTTAATGCTTTAATTAAGCTTTAACACTTTCTAAAATATGCTCGTACTTGCTAAACTTCTTCACTGCAATATATCAGTATTGAACAAACTCATCAGATCAATAAGGCTATGACAATGCTGTGCTGGATAAGATAGATGATAAAATTGGGAAGAATGTTGTCATCAAATCAGTATTTCATCATCAGTTCTGATGTGAGCTTTGTTTCCTCATGTGTTTATATGGATAAATATACCTATTTTAAATACTGTTATAAAGATTAAACACCAAGTACAGTTCCTGACACATAAAAGGCTCATGCCATTCTACATTATTTCCCTGTGACATTCATTCCCACAAGCTTATGCCCAATTTATTCACTTTTTTCAAATTTACCATTTAGATTATTATTTCTACACACTCTGGAAAAATGTATAAAAAAGTGAAGTGGCCAGGAACATACCACTAATTGAGAAAGCATCAGAGTACAGAAGCATTTCCAACTAATGTTCCTTTAATTTTTTAGTAAATTAATGGCTATTTTTTATAAGAAAATATTTTTTATCCTTTTTTCTTGCTGCTTTTTCTCATTTATGTTGCTAATATGTCCTATTACAACCTATTAAGTATGGCAACCAGACAAGGATGTCAGTGTTAATTTTGGAGTAGATTCCTTTTTTAACTAATATAAGTAGACTCTGAAAACATTAAGAATTATGAAAATAAATATTTTAAGTGATTCTTATTTTAATCATATCTATAACATAATTCTTTATATTTTGCTCATTCTTCTATGTAGAAGTTATGCTTTAATTATAGTGCAAACATTGCTTAGAATAATCTCAGTTACATGTAGAATTATCACCTAGCAAGGTAAGTTATAAGTTGGTCAAACTATTTCATAAAAGGGAACTTTAAGGTGAATATATATAAACATAAAGGGTCACAAAATTCTGAAATATTTAAATTCTATTCTGCATTTTTACAAGTTTTTTTCACCATAAAAATGCACTGACTGACAAAGTAATATAATTCTAAGAAGAGCTACAAAAAGCCAACACATCTTTTGGAAAAGTATATGTAATCACTGTGATATTAAGAACTAAATATATATATATATATATATATATATATATATTTAAACCCAAAGTGAAAAGATTTGACACATTTCATTACCTTTGATGTGGTTATAAGCAGGAAACAAGACAATGACAACTCAAACAGAAACTTGTTGGTAACAGTAGAAAGTGTAATAAGCAATTAAATGGGGAAAAAGTCCTTAAATACACATTAAAATATAAGTTAAAATATTGAGATAGGGCTGTCAGCTAACAGCGAATAAAGAATGGCAGAATGATCAATGTAAGTTAGAAATACTATGAACTTGTATGGCCCAGTTGTAGAAAGCAAGTTTTACAGATAGTGACTTTTGTTACAAATTCAAATGTAACTTTTAAATTTTTTTGGAAATATATATGTACATCTATATCTAAATCTATATTTATTATTATATATCCATATCCATCTCCACATACAAGTATCATCAATGGTAGTTTGACTGTGAAAAATAGAATTTTATCTAAAACAACTTTATTTCTTTGCCTTTTATAATAAATTATGTACTTTGTCTTTACACCTATCAAAGCTATGCCAAAATATTGCTAAATTGCCTACCATCTTTTTTATCATGGTCTGTGACTTCAGTCTTTGAGGTGCAAGTTTTGTATTTATTTCGCAGCATAATAAAGTCACTCAAAAGGTCCAAATCATTCTCCTGCTTTTTACCATGTTCAAAAGAAGCTATTTTAATTCTTGAAGAGGAAGATGATTCAGTGGATGGCACTATGCAGTCATGTTCAACATGATCTTTATTTTCCTTCTTTTGGCTCGTTTTATCAAGTAGTTCCTGATCATTCTTTAGTTTTTCTTCCTTTTTTGGTCTTTCAACAGATACACATTCATCAGACAAACACAAAAGAGCTGGTACTTCTTTTGTCAGGGATGGGCTCTTTTGTAGCAGCAACATATGATCATTTATAGATTTCTCATTACTAAGTACAGTTGATGAGGGACAGTCTTTATGTTCTAGCTGTGCTGAAAACAGAAAATAAAAAACCCAAATAACTTTCATGCTTAAATGAGTATTCTGTTAGGGTATTGGATACCGTTTAGTTGTAGTTTCTTTAAATATAATTTGATCCTTAGGAGTATTTGTTTACTTTAAAAATCAATTTTTGGTCTAAATAAATGAAAATATAAAAAGATAGAAATTTAACACCTCTTTTTCTTTCTATAGGAGCTGGGCTGCCAGGCAAAGAAAGATTTCCAGAAAAGTCCTATTGCTAATAGGCTTATTAGGAGTCGCACCTTTGGAGTTAACAATTACCAAAATTTAGGTACAAAGAAAGCCACAGACTGTAAGAAAATACTTGCAACATATGTATAACTGACAAAGGACTATATCCAAAATGTATAAATAACTTATAATTCAATATTGATAAAGAGGTTTAATTTGAAAATTGGCAAAAGATTTGAACAATTCTTCATATAAGATATGTATATTCAACAACATGAATGAATCTTAGAAACATACTAAGTGAAAGACGCTAATCACAAACGCCACATATTAAACTGTTTACGTGAAATGTCCAGAAGAGACAAATCTATAGTGAGAGAAGAAATGATAGTTCCACCACTAGGCAAAATGGGGAGTGACTGCTAACAGATGGGCTTTCTTTTTAGGGTAATAAAGTGTTCTCAAATAGTCTCTGGTGATGATTGTACATCTCTGTAATTATACTAAAAGCCACTGAATGGTATACTTTAAATGGATTAATTGTATGGCATGGGAATTATATCACAATAAAGTCCGATTTCTTAAAGAATATAAATAAAGGCCAATGAACATGTAAAAAGACTCTCCCCATCATTAGTCATTAGGGAAATACAGATTAAAATCACAATGAACTACTACAACATACCAATTAGTGTTGATGAGGATACAGAGTAACTAGAACTCTCACATATTGCTGGTACAATGCAAAATCACTTCAGAAAATAATTTAATAGTTTCTTATAAAATTAAACACATCTACCTCCAGATTCAATAATTCTAATTCTAGACATTCACTCATGAGAAATAATAACATGTATAGCATGCCCACAAAAACTTGTACAAGAATACTCATAGTTTTATTTTCAATAATAAAATAATAAAAAACTGGGAAAGACTGGAGATAATCTTTGTACATCTAAATAATAAAAAATTCAATAAAAAAATGAACTAGAGATGTACATAGCATGGATGAATCTCAAAATGTGTTACGTTGAGTGAAAGAATTCAGGCACAAAATAGTTCATACTATATGATTCTATAAAAGAAATTCTACAATAGGGGAAACTAACAGTGACAGAAGTAGATGAGGGTGTTCCAAAACTCAGGGGTGAAGGTCAGTGGTAGAGAAGAGTGATATGGAGGGAGAATGACTGAAAAAGGACATAAGGGAACTTTTGGTAATGGAAATATTCTGCTGAATCTTTGTGTGTGTATGTGTGTGTGTATGTGGTGCTGGGGACTGAACCCAGGGCCTTGTGCATGCGAGGCAATCACTCTACCAACTGAGGTATATCCCCAGCCCTTCTGTTATGTCTTAATTGTGGTGTAGCTCTGCAAGTATTTACACTTGTCAAAATGCATCAAACTGTACAATTAAAATAGGTGCAGTTTATTATATATAAATTATACCCTATAAGGTTGATTTGAAAAAAACCGAAATGCCTCTAGAGTCAACTAAATAATGTGAATGAGTGAAGTAAATGGCAAGTGCTTAAATCATAATCTTTAGATAGTTACTGCACAAACTCATTTTAAAATAATACATATATTTCAAAAAAGTATAATTCATGTTAAATATGTTCTGTTTACTATAATGGCATTCATAGAACCAAACTAGCAAAACAACATGCAAAATATATTAGATTTCTTAAATTGTATAAGTAAAAGAATACTAAATTAGTATACACTAAGGGAGATTTCTTTTACCAGTATGAGGATTGAATCCAGGACTTCATATGTTCTAAACAGGTGCACTGCATATCACTGAATTCCTGACTGAGCCCCAGACTCAGTTTTTTTTGTTGTTGTTGTTGAAAAGAGATTATTAGAAGTTTAGCTCTCAGGTCAAAAATAGTTAATGCAAAATACTGATATAAATATAAACTATACTAATAATTATTTATAAAAGGAAATAACATCAATTGAAAATGACTAGAAATTTAAAAACAGTCTCTAGAATTTTAGGACAGAATAGGATTTTAGGATCAGCTAGCCAAATTTCTTTCTTTCTTTCTTTCTTTTTTTTTTTTTTGAGAAAGTAGAGACCAGGGAAGCCAAAAATTCTGGCACAGCTAGAGCCAATAATGAATGCTAGAATTTGGTTTTATTCTCATAATCACTGAGAAGAAACCCAGTTATCTAACTTTTTTCATTGTGAAAATGCTCACCCAAGTTATATTTATTATTTTGTACTTACATTCCAATTGAAGCACTTTTTTAGGCAAAAATATCCCCATTTTAGTATCATTAGATGGATCATCATGACATAAACATGTATTTAGATGTTCCAAAGTTTCTGCCATTATTAGATTTAGTCTTGTTGGTTTCCACCATTCTGCCTTTACAGAATTAATCACAAGGCTTTCTTCTTTAATAGAAAATATCTTTTTCAAATCTGTAATTGAATATTGACTGTTGGGCTCTTGAATTCTTAGTGCTTGGGAAAAAAACCAAGGAAACAGTTTATAGGGAAAAAAAGAAAAAGAAAAACACAATAAATAGAACCACATTGGATTTCTTTTTAAAAAAATTTTTTTAGTTGTAGATGGACACAATACCTTTATTTTACTTATTCATTTTTATGTGGTCCTGAGAATTGAACCCAGTGCCTCACACATGCTAGGCAAGTGCTTACCACTAAGCCCATCCCCAACCCCCACACTGGATTTCTTTATGAAATATATTTTCATTAGAACAAAGTGAAACTTGAAGTTATCCGGTATTTTGTCTTCAAGATGTTAATATTTGTAAAATTATACATTTCTATATAACAATAGAAGTCACATAAAAGATTTATTTCAACCTTTGGATATAGAGCAGAAGAAGGAACCATATTTTGACCATTTTCAATTACTAAATTAATACATTTGATAATATTTTGAAGAACATAAGATTTTGTAAGTCAGAAATTCTATTTCATTTTAATGAGCCTAAACAAGGCACATTTATTCAGATTTTATGATAAATTTCATCTTAGATAATGTTGTACAGAGATTACTACTTCATTACTTTTTAGCTTAAATAGACGAAATCATAATATGGAGGACACCAAGTAGCACAACTACCTAATATTACTGTCTGCTATCTCAGACTCTATCAAAGGTGCATCCATTCAAAATTAGGATTATGAATTCTGAAATCCTAAATTTGGAATGGTATTTTTTATAATGATAGTATTAATAATAATATGAGTACTAATATTAATAATAGTAATTACTAGTTACTAAACAAATCTGACACTGTGCTTTATATGCATAATTCTTAAATAATTTCTAAAACAATCCTGAGATGAATATTAGGAACTTTACTGAGTTATTATTGATAATTATCAAACTACATATATTTAGTAAAAATTTTGGTAACTTTTGACATATGTATACACTCATGAATTCATTACCTTAATCAAGATAATGAACATATCTCTAACCCTCCCAAGTTTCCTCATACCTTTTTATAATACCACCCTTGTAGTCCACTCTACTCCTCCACCTCTGTCTCAGGTTCTGCTTTCTGCCACTATAGACCTTACTATTTAGCATAATAAACTTTCTTTTTTGGGGGGTGCGTATCAGGGATTGAACTCAGGGGCACTCAACCACTGAGCCACATCCCCAGCTCTATTTTGTATTTTATTTAGAGAAAGTCTCACTGAGTTGCTAAGTGCCTCATTTTTGCTGAGACTGTTCTCGAACTTATGATCCTCCTGCCTCAACTTCCAGCCCAGCCAGCACAATAAACTTTTTGATACAAATATGGATATTTTAGCTTTGTACTGAGTTATATACTTTGTGTTAAGCAATGCTTAAAGGAAAACTATATCTAGATTTCCATTCATTGTACATTTTTACCTAAACTTTCTACTTGCCATTTGATAGCAATTACTCTTTACCTGTATGAAAAGATGAGTTCAAAGAGCCTTTACAGCTTTCTAATTGCCACACCATACAGTATTTATTAACTGATTCTTCAGTAATAAGCAAACTACTGCAAAAGAAGAATTAAAGTTTAATACATTAATAACTGAGTATTTTTTGATAATAAAATTTTGTTTTTTAAGGAACGTATTTTTCTAAAAAATTTTTACACTCAAAAGCAAGTGAAAAGTTAACTCATAAATGTGTAAGCTGAAGTACAGTTCCATAGACAACATTTCAAATATTTATTCCTTCCCTAGGCAGGTCTAAATCATTTGTAAACTCCTTCATTATTCCTTCTTGTCTCTAAATTACTCTACCTTTTTCAATGTAATCTGGAGCCAGAAGGGACTGACTTAGAAGAGTTTTAGCACTCCCCTCTATAAACTGACAATACCAATCCTCTAAGCCACCAAAAATAAAAATACAATCTAAGTAAAATTTCTATGCTTACCATGCAAATAGCAGCTTTTATAAAAATTTTTACAAAATGGCTGTGCCCAAGATCATTCTATAAGGAAATTCTAGACCACTTACCGGTTGAAGATCAGAACTATGCAAAAGTCCTGTTTTACTTCTCCATTAATTCACAGATCATTTATGCCCTAAATCTCCCACTCCCTGTGATTGAAAATTAATTGTATTCTGTTGTTTTGTTTATATGGACAATATGTGAGCATGTGAATTAAGTTCATAATCTAGTCTAGTACAAAGCTAGGTTTCATATTTGCACTATCCAGTTTACCCACATAATCCAAAATTTTGGTCATGTGGTAGAAAATTTGAGAACCTAGAAAATTCTTGAATCTTACTAGGGTTTTTTTTTTTAAACAACTATCCTTCAGATCACAGAAAATAATTTTTAGCTAGAAGGGAGAAATATTTAGTCAGCCTCATCAAATATAGACAAATATTGTTGCTCTTAATGAACTTTCTGAAGACATCTTTCCCACTGAATTCCACATCTGCAAATAAATATCTTTCAACTTAGCAAAGAGACTAAAAGAATTTAAACAAATTATAGTATTTCCATAATTGTCCTATACTATTTTTTAGGGTTTGTATACGATATGAACAGTCCTAATTCATGGTCAAGTTCTATAGAGGTATAGCACAAATTTATCTTAAACAGAAGAGGAAGATACACTTGCGGACCTCAGTGCTGGCTCCTCCATTTTATGGCTAGACATCTTCCTGAGACTATATAGAAATCTAGCTGCCTAAGTAGTGATGAGTTCTAGAGGCTAAACTCCAGTAACCAGGAACTTAAAACTCAGAATACAGTTCCCTGTTTCCAATCCTGGAGTATTTATTAGAGACTTGTAGACTTATTTGTAATTTTCCTGAAAATGTGTTATTTTAGGATACATTAAGTTCCCAGGTTTACAGTGCAGAAGAAGGGGACTGTACCCTGCCTAGTTTTGTTAACTGGAGTAAGAAGCAGAGGATGGGGGAACTTTATTTCAAAATACCTAACTAATCTATCTTAGAAAACATTAAATGACATATATGCCAAATGGTATAAGGTAGCAACCAAAGCTATTTCAGACTCTGTCAAAGGTACAGTATGCTGGACTACTGTGCTTTGCAATTTTGGCTCAAATTAGAATACAACAATCTAGCCCTCAAATGTTAGTTCTAAGACTACAGACCATTTTGGGCAGTAACAATGGGGTACTGAACATATTTATGGTTCTACATGTCTGGTTTTTCCAATACTGAGATCACACTGATGGAGGTCAGTGGATGTCCTCTACTATAAGTGAGATATGCTCCCCTGACACTGATAGGGGCAGTAAGTTGATAGTCAAATCTACTGATCAACAGCCATACTATTCTATCACTATTCTGTGATCCTAAGCTAATTCCTAGTCAGAGATATATGACAAATCTTTTAGACCTTATAATAACACTGTGAAGTAGATATTATTATTACTCAGTATTATAGATGAAGAAACTGAGGTACAGATCAATTAAGCTCAGAGTTACTAAGTGATAGAGCCAGGGAATCTGTCTTTAGTTCAGAGCTTTAAACTATTTATTGGCTGAAATGTGCCCCTACCATGTTCCATTCATTGTTGAAACCCTAATCCTCAGTGCCACCTCAGAATGTGACTATATTTGAAGACAGGGCCTTTCAAGAGGTAATTAAGTTAAATAGTCATTAGGGTGTACCCTAATTCTATATGACTGGTGTTACTATAAGAAGAGGCAAATAAGACAAAGACAAAGATGGAGGAAAGACCCGATGAACACAAAAGGAGAAGCTGGCCATCTGTAAGCTGGGGGTAGAGGCCTTAGAAAGAAACTAACCTTGCTAACATTTTGGTCATGAATTTACAGTCTCTAGAATTGTGAGGAAATAAATTTCTGTAGTTTTGTACCCCTAGTCTGTGGTATTTGTTATGGAACCCTACCAAACAGATACACCACAACTGCCTTTATGGCAGTGAGTGCCAATAGAAGCACTATCCAAAGCAATGTCCTAAGCATAATATTCTGATGTCAGGATCTTCAAAATTTCAAAGTACTTATTTTTAGTAGTAATATATTCATATTGAAACTCTAAACTTCGGATTGTGCAGAGGGGAGTGAGGGTAGGGCAGAGGATGTTGGGATGTGAAGGACAGTGGAATGAGATGGACATTATTACCCTATACACATGTATGATTACACGACTGGTGTGACTGCACCATGAACACCCAGAGAAAGGTGAAGTTGTGCTCCATTTGTGTACAATGTGTCAAAATGCATTCCACTGTCATGGATAACTAATTAGAACAAATAAAAAGAAAAATAAAACTTAAATGTATAAAAGAATATATTGTGAAAAATCTCCCACCCATATTGCCAGTTCTTTTTTGTATACAACCAATCTTTCTTTTTTCTTGTGTCTCCTTCTAAAGATATTCAATGCATAAAACCAAATATGCACATATATATTCATGTATTCCCTTCAGTTGCTTACGATAGACACTATATTATCTCTTACATGTTTTCATGGAATTATCTTGAGAATTGCCTTTATATGGAGAGATCATGTTAAAAATTGGTTATTCTGAATCACAACTTGAGTTCTAGATACAATCTTTGCTTACATTTTAAAAACAGAAGAAAATGGAAATGTCTGAAGTACTGTACATAACAAATTTACTGAAGAAAGTTGACTTGTTAGGTGTAGAGAAGTTAGTGGTATTTCCAATTCTCCTGGAATATATGAAAATTAAAAAGTTATGTAACACTGAATAAAATAAATTTAGAACATTTCATAATCAATTACTATATTTGATCATTGTTACAACAAAATATTTCAATAAAACAAATTTGGATTACTTGAGACACAAAATAATAGACTTAAATATATATATGTATATATATACATGTATATATAAATGTACATATATAAATATATGTCACATGATATCTTAACTACAGTAGTAGTGGTTTTTTAAAAACTACATTAACAGCTAAAGTTTACTGAGTTTATTTATTTATTTATTTATTTATTTTGGTACCGGGGATTGAACTCAAGGGCACTCAATCACTGAACCACATCCCCAGCCCTATTTTGTATTTTATTTGGAGAGAGGGTCTCACTGAGTTGCTTAGCACCTCATTTTTGCTCAGGCTGGCTTTGAACTCAAGATCCTCCTGCCTCAGCCTCACAAGCTGCTGGGATTACAGGTGTGTGCCACCACACCCGGCCTGAGTTTATTTTTATAAGTTCTAAGTTTTATATATAATAATGGTTTCAATTATGACAGCTTATTTTGTTAGTACTTAGGAGATTGTACTATTTTATTTCCTTACTGAATAGTGCTGATGTTAAGTAAATAATATTATGAAAAGTAATTTTTTACCATAATGAGTCTGGATTCTAGATGGCCTAGAAGAATTATACATTTATAGAGTGGGGTTTGAAAAATGTATCTTCATTTATTGACAGTCAGTAATAAACAATTTTATCATGTTAATAAAGCAGTAAACTTCCAAATAGATGATTAATGTGATCCAATTATAAATGTAACTAAGTAGCAGTATCATCAATATAGTTAAGAAATAACATAGTTTGGCATTATATTGGAACAAAAGATGATCCTGAGGTTCCAAATTAGGTAAGATAATAATACAATAATGACAGAGCAGAGAATGATGAAATTGTGAGGGGATTAAAAAGCTAAACTTTT
Source organism: Sciurus vulgaris (assembly GCF_902686455.1). Lineage (NCBI taxonomy): Eukaryota > Metazoa > Chordata > Mammalia > Rodentia > Sciuridae > Sciurus > Sciurus vulgaris. Next base: position 68,601,929 of record NC_136476.1, read on the forward strand.
AAAAAGTGTAACAGAGATCAGCAAGATTGCTAATACTGAGATAAAATAAAATTATATTGTTATAATATTTTAAGATTTCTATTTCTAATATTAATGCTACTTTCTCCATTCCTCTTCTCCAATCTTTGTAACTCTCCTCTATATATTACTTTTGATGTTGATAAGATTCTGGTAGTAACAAATATAAAGGGATAGAGAAGAGGAAAAACATGACAAGTAGGATTATAATAACCAAATTTTAAAATGGAAAATGGACTCAGAATAGATCACATATGTGAATACACTGTACTTTTGTATCATATATAGTAGTCCTTGATAAGATCAATTATTGAAATTTTCTACCTGATTTTTTGCACTCTGGTTCACTGTGGCTTTGAACAGCCACAATCTCTGTGGAGCTATGTTTGTCATCAATATCAATTTCATGCGTGGTAGTAAGATCTGAAAGGAAAAGGAAGAAACTCTACTAGCAACAAAAGTACCATTAAATTAGTTTTTTTGTAACATTGTTCAGTGGCCTTTTCCTTTTAAAGTATCCTGCTTTATTTTAGGTCAGTTTTCCTTTTAGAAAGAAGTGGAGATTTATACTTCTGAAGAAAATGCTGGCTTAATAGTGAACATCATTTATCTAGACAGGATAACTTCTGTCAGTCAAAATTACCTCAATGTATCCCTCTACTGTCAATCAAAATTACCAAAGAAAAATAAAAATGGGGAAATCTACATAATCACTGGAAGCTAAGACAGGGTGTCAAATCCATAAGTTATAAATTTCGAAGAATGAGATCACTTTGAAAGATTTAATCTTCATCAATACACAATGACTTTCTATGCTCCATTTAGCTAGAATTCTACATGTGGTCTGGGAATTCAACCCAGGGGCTCATGAATGCTAGGCAGATGCTCTACCATTCAGTAGCACCCCCAGTCCCTATCTATATTAATACTGCCACTTTTTCTTTTTCTTTTCAGATGTCTGACACACTGTGCCAATCTTTTTATTTTTCACCTTTTGCTTTCTTTCAAGGCACAACTCTTGTAAATAGCACATGTGGTAATTCCCTGATAATAAGACATAGTTTTTCATGGTTTGTGAAATTGTGATTCATTTTATAATCACTTATACTTAGAATGTTTTTCCCCTAAACGTGTTTAAGTTGATACTGCATCTTGTGGTTGGTGGGATCTTAAAATTACAGAAACATGGCAATTAACTTTACTTTTAAAATTTAATCTAAGTGATCTCTCATTTAATGGAGATGCTTAATCCATTTCTATCTATTCAGACAAAAGTAGTACTTCTGTAATCTGATTTTATGCTTCTAATTCCTTTTGATTGCTTTATTTTATTTTCCAAAGAATTAATTCTACTGATTATAGAGACTTTTTTCTCTATGTGTTTAGAAACTATACATTACCTTATTTTAAATCCATGCATTATCATTAATTTTAAAAATATAGTTTATCTTGACTTTTTTCTAGTTTATTTGAAGCAGAATCTCAATTTCCCTATTAACATTAGAAACTCAGCATATTTTTCTATCAAAAATTTCTCCCTTTCTCCAAGATCTCAGAGGCTATAATTAATTTCTTTCAAAATTGTATTTGTGGTTTCTGCTTCAGTATAGCATAAAACATACCAGCAGTTTTCCCCTCCGAATCCTACTAGACTGACAGCTAAATATATACAAAAGTGAAGTAGAGGAAAAAGGAAGGGAAAACTCATTTGTGGTCCAGAGTTAGTAGAATTCTAGAAGATAAAAAGAATTATGTAAAAGAGAATGAAGTTTTGCTCCTGACAATTGCTTATATTCTTTTGTAGATAACATCTATAATTCTGAACAAAATGTATAAAATGACTACCAGAAGGTTCTACAGTCTAAAGCAGGCATATGCTGGAAGGGAACTGCAACCGAGTGAATTTTCCATTTTTACAACTTTTCACTTGAAGGGAAGACATAGTTGGTGTTGCCTGGGGCAACTAGAACTTGAATAATAACCTGTAGTCTTATTGTCTTAAAGAATTATAGGATAGGTCTTCCTGAACTAAAGTTCATTTTACCACAGCAGCTGAAAAGTGACTGAGAAAAATTCAGGAAAGGAGAAAGCCAACACAGCCCCAAACCCTGTATAAACTCTGCCTAAATCTCTGAGCTATACACTTATGGTGCAGACTCCCAAGCACAGCAGATAGGCTAAGTGTACTTAATAGTCTTCAGTTTCTTCCCATCACAAGGGGGATGAAGTTCATAGTTTGAGTTCATCCAAGTTAACAGTCTACTAAAACAAAAAAAAAAAAATTGATTTAAGGAACACAGTAAAATATAGTTTCTGTAATACATCAGGTATGATGTCAGGACACAATCCAAATGTTTAGTAAAATAAAAAAAAACAGGAAAATATAACTCATACTCAATAAAAATATGTCAATGGACACTAACCAGGAGATAACTCAGATTTTAAAGCTAGTATACAAAAATTTTAAAGCAGTAATAACATAGCATATTAATAATCAATATGTTCTACTTAACACAGTATTTTAGTCAAGTGAAGGGTGGGAGTTTAACAATGTAATCACTCAGTAAACTATAACTGCTCTTTCCATCAGCATTTATAGAATTAAGATTTGAGTCCTGCTAAAAAAGTTCATGGTCCACCCTGCAGCTTTGAACTTTGATATACTTTCAAGTTCTGGCATGGATTTTTTAAGAAAATTTATTTTTACAGACTGCATTTTAATTCATTGTACACATGTGGGGTACAACTTTTCATTTCTGTGGCTGTACACATGTAGATTCACACCATTCATGTAATCATACATGTACATAGGGTAATAATGTCTGTCTCTCTGGTATAGATTTGATTCACTTGCTCAGTTAGTTTTTCATTCCCTTGATTGACTTGTAGCCTGATCAGTAATCCCCTTGATTTAGTCTGATGTGTGAGAATTCCTTCAAGTCTATGATCTGTGGGTGGCAAGTATCCCTCTTCTCAGTGGATGTTACAGATCTCCCCTTTTATTCCTCCCTAATGCTATATATCTTTGACTATTTCAAATGGAATTTATGAGAGTAGTTAAATATTTGACTCAAATTGTCATTAAAAATAATTCACTAATATTTACTAAAACAAACTCAGGAAAAATCATCTTAATTCTACATTATTCCTCTCCCAGTCATCTGATTCCATGAATATTTAATCTGTGTGCCTTAACTATGAACTGCTCCTGTAGCTCCTAAAGACAGTATAGAAGCTGATAGTTTTTCATTGTATATATGACAATTCTTTATAAACCCAGTAGAGAAATAGGTGTTTTAGCTTTATTTGCATAATTATTGAAATAATTAATGTCAGATACATTTCAGGCCTAGAAAGTACAAAGAGAATGACAGGGCTGGAGATGTAGCTTAGTGGCAAGCACTTGCCTAGCATGCTCAAGACCCTAGGTTCAATCTCCATCACTGACTGCCCCCCCCCCCCAAAAAAAGACTGACAATGAGAAAAGACTCCTATTAATAATAATTTTGAGATTTCAACATGTAACTTGTATAAATTTTTTTTTTTACAAAATCTGGAGGTTCAGGACATATTTTAATAAAGAACCAGGATAATATTAATTAGTTTTTATAAGAAATACATTTTAAATTTAATTCTTACCTCTTTTAAAAAGTTTTTCATTTTCATTCACACAATTTTTTATTTCTGGTATTACATTTAGTGACTCGTTCAGTTCTGAGGGTGGTTGAATATCAATTTCTTTTTTGAAGCTTGATGATACTAAGGATTCAAACTCAGAAGGAAAAGTTGATGGTTGAAATAATATATAGTTAAAAGAAGCTTTTAGGAAGGTATTCTAAGTAAATATTTTTGAATTTGTAAATATCAATGTTTGCTTAAATGGCACACTGAACTTTAAACTAAAACCACACTCAATTTCTCAATATTATACATACTTTCAAAAAAAATAGAAGTGTAGCAGCCAAAAGTATACTCATATTACAAGCAATGTTCTGAGTAATGTCTTTTAAATCATTCATTAAATTAGTGATAGACAATATTCCTAGATGCAGAAGCATATTCTTTCTGCAAAATTAGCAAAATTTCAAAATTCTAAATTAAAAACAAGCACTGCAGCAAGTGGGAAGTGGTAAATGGGGAGAAGTGAAAAGATGTGATGGAATGGAATGAATCTTTACTGCATTCCATGGAAAATGTTTCTTTTTCATTCCTACAGACCTGGTTTCCTCAACAAATGAGACTGACTATATGCACAACTCTCAAAATTAACAGGAGAGGAGATGGGGGACTGGAGGGAAGGAGTCAATAGGCAATGATTATTTTTATCATCATGTTAAATTTTTAACTGTAAGAAAACCATTTAAATGTCATTATACATACAAACATTATATGTATGTCCTTTGAATACTTTAAGAAAAACCCAAAATATAAAATATTTTCAGTTGTCATAAAAAGTTTTTTAAAGTACCTTAGTAAATGCATCTAATCTATATGGACCTGACATTTTGAGCTTGTTAAATTACAAAAAGTTATTTCCAGTTTCAACTTCTAGGATTCCTTACATACTATATTATAATAACAATTCTGTAACATTTTAAATTCTTTAGTTCTTCATTATATTATGCACACAAAGCACATAGCATAGTAATGGAAGAACATTAGGTAAAATTCGATATATTTTAATATTATATGCTTAAAAAGTAGGGTTATCTTTGGGAAGTTTGACCTTTAATGTGCAAAGATGCTATTTTCCTTATTACATACTGGTATACCTCAAATTTAGTTGTAGACAATCTGTATTCTTACTCCCTTAATGAGATCACCTCCCATATAGCTTAGGTACTATCTGTTTTGTGCATAATTCATAAATCAATATTTCTAGCCCCAGCCTCCAATTTTTTAAATTAAACATGACTTCTCAATTGTCTCTACCAGATATATTAGAATTATATTATTGTGAATTATATATTATGAATTATATATATATAATTATATATATATTATTAGAATTACATATATTGTGAGACATTTGAAATTCTATATGCCTGGGATATACATTAAATCAATTAAATCAGATTATATCTGGATAGTACCCAGGCTTCAACTATTTCAAAAAATCAACTCCTCAAATGATTCCAATGTACAGCCAAGCCTGAGAAACAATATTTAGAAGTAAATTTGACTCCTTAATTTACATTCAATCCATTATCAAATCTTTTAAATACGATAATCACAAATAGTTGATATATATTACTAAAATTTATAAGTGCTTTTTCTTACTTTCCTAAAAATATTATCAACAGTCAAATGTTACAATCTCATTTATACCTACTTCATCTTCTAGTTTCTCCTGACAAAAGTTTTCTTTATCCATATAAAAATCTTCTTTCACACAAACTTCCAAAACTTCTTGTTCCCTTAAAATAAAAACAATCAAACACTGATCAGTGTTTTACTAAAAACAAATTATATAAGAAATGTAGGTAACCAAACTACACAAATGACTAAAATGAAAGTTGAGGTAAAGCAAGGGTAAAATAGCATTGATAACATCTCAACTTGTGTTTGTACAAAGAATATATTCTCCTATAAAAATATTTATACCACTGACAAATACCTGAAAAAATTAGCTTCTTTGAAAATCTGTTCTTTGAAGTCTAAAAGGGGGTCCTTTATCAAAAAGAGTTTTAGTCTACTCAAGAGAGTATTCAAAGTTGGTAGCTGACTTTTATAGGTTGCCAAATCATTTATAAAAATTAATTCTTCATTATCAATAAATAAATCTGAAAAGAAATAAGACATACACAGGAATAAGAAAAAAAATCTCAAAATTATACAAAGGGATCTAGATACTTACTGTTATCAGCCATTAGATATAATTGGGCTTTTCAAACATTTTAAATTCTTTAGTTCTTCATTATATTATGCACACAAAGCACGTAGCATAGTAATGGAACATTAGGTAAAATTCAATATATTTTAATATTATTTAGTAAACCAAGGAGTAGCCAAATGTTCCAAAAGAGCTATACTATAATGGTTTACACTTTATTAATAAAGATAAGTCCAATAACTAAAAGAAAAGATCTTGTGCCTCAAAGTAGCCAGCAAAAATTTAAAGAAATAAAAGTATTGACTTTGGCTGACCCTGGACTTCTCTTCTCTGCATGATTTTAACTTGTAAGATCTTTTAATTCATCCCCCAAAGACTCTGACATGTGGGGAAGGGAGATAGTCTACAGAGCCTACAAATGAAACCAATTCTGATTATATCATTTTAAAATTACTCATGCATGGTTACTATAAAGTTAATTACAATGAAAATTAGACATCAAAGTATCTACTTGAGAATGTGATGTATCTTACATATGAACAAACACTATCGCTAATAGTTAATTGCTGTAATAAATTTTTCTTCTCTATCTTCACCCTGTTGAATTTGGGTTACTTTAGAATCTTGGCTGTTTGAGAATTCTAACAGCTCCTGAGCTTTGGGAGTTTTGGAGCCAGTTTCTGAACATAAAACCCACCAATAAACTCCTGCGTGGAAAGAGAAAAAGGAAAACATATGACAGATAAGAAATCACTCGGAAAGTCAAATCCTCCAATGTGAAAAACACATTGTGAAGGAGGAGCAATGATCTCTAGTTCTGGGCAGAGGCCTTTCAGTTGAGTGATGGTAGAATGTTATGTGAGAGAGGAATAATAGTATGGAGTTTGCAGGCAGTGATATCTCTCATGGTCAAGTACATAAGTGGTTTGTATATGTCTGATAAATATATAAATATGTGGTGTAAGTCAGATAGCCAGGGAATTCAGGGTGCTTAAACACTGAGCCACATCCCCAGCCCTTTTTGGTATTATTTAGAGACAGGATCTTACTGAGTTACTTAGGGCCTCAATAAATTGCTGAAGCTGGCTTTGAACTCACTATCTTCCTGCCTTAGCCTCCTGAGCTGCTGGGATTATAGGTGTGCACCACTACACCTGGTGAGAATATGTGATATAAACTATCCTCCTAAGAGATTGTGTATCTGAACCTAAGTTCCTGATGATCTCATGAACAAAAAATTTTCCATGACACAAAAAAGAGACAATTCCATGTCCTAGGAGGTCTTATTTGAGAAAGTTAAAATGGTTTATCCATATAGTCCATTTTGAAAATATGAATGGGGTCATATTTATAGTAAAAACAGCATTTATATCACCATCTCCACTTTCCTCTTCCAAACACAGACCCTCTAAATGTCTTCCCAACCCAGAGACACATTCTGATATTTCTAGGAATACATGGGAACATCTCATGTCAGTTACAAGGCTTTGTTTTCCAACAATCCTTTTTTTTTTTTTTTTTTTTTTTTTTAATGCAACCACTTGATGGCAGCATCTCACCACAGCCAACCTTCTCTATAATTATACAAAGATTTTTTTTTTTCTTTTTTTTACCAAGCATGCTGCTTTAAATTCTCTATACAGCATTTCTTAGAGTTCTTACTTTATAACAACTACTATGTGCTTTACAGACACACACAGACTATTTCCTTCTATCATAGGGGAGTGTTAAATTGTCACCAGAAAACAAAATTTGGGCTAGTTGATTATGAAAAGAAGCAGAAAAAAGAGCCGATTAACAGGAAAGAAGAAGAGTTTGTTCTCTGTAGAAGATACTTCTGTTTACCTAAAACACTCCAACCAATTAAGTAAAAAGAAAAGAGTTAACTAAGGTCTCTGATAAAAATTATTAAATGAATGGTTTTCTAACAGATTAAAAAAAAAACTTTACTGAGAACTAAAAAAAAAAAAAAAGCAACTTGAAGAAAAGACAAGATAAACCATATTCCTGGATTTAAAAAAAAAAAGATATATTTTAAAGGATCTCAACACAATTTCAATTTCCCACAAGGTCTGTTTTAGAACTTGTAGAAATGATTAAAAAGGAAATTTAGAAGACTAAAGATATAAGAGTAGGGAAAATAATAACAAAAGAGGAGACCATTACTACAAGTTATAATTATATATTAAATAGTTAAAAACATGTAATGCTGACACAATACTAGGCAAAACAATAGAACACAATAGAAAACCCAGAAACAAACTCTTAATGAGGGTAAGAATTCAGTATATGATGCAAGAGGCATTTCTTTTTTTTTTTTTCTTTTTAAGTTGTGGTTGAACACAATGCCTTTATTTTATTTACATGTGGTGCTGAAAATCAAACCCAATGCCTCACATGTGCTAGGCAAGCACTTTGCCACTGAGCTACAGCCCCAGCCTGCAAGTGGCATTTCTAATCAATGGGAAATTATATTGGGACAACTGCCAAACATTTAGAAAAAAATTTTTCATACTTTTAAACATATAAAAAAATCCAGAATAAAACTATTACAAAATCTTAAAGAAAAATACAAGTAAACAATTATCTAATTGCGGAAGAATTTTCTAAGTACAAAAGCAGCCATAATGGAAAACATTAACGGAATTGGTTAGGTTCAAATTAAATATATTTGGAGTCACTGGTACCTTTATATATAAAGATAACATACACAACAAGAAAAGAAACAAAAAAGTAAGAACCACTTTACAAAAGAAAATTATTTACATGGCAAATAAACATCAATAATTTTAAGAATGAATAAAAATATGCTTTTTTACTCATCACTCTGGTTTAAATCAGTAATATGCCCAATGAAAAAGTTGTCATGAACAGGGTATTGTTATGTTATGCTAGTGGACATACATCGAAAAAAGACATTAAATAATTACATATTCATGAATTCATTTTAATGCCATAATTGGACATGAGAACTACATTTATATACATATTTGAAATTAGCAGCATTAGTGCTCTCGAATTGGGAAATGTGTGAAGCATACTAAGATTAAAAGTTGCAGGCATTAAAAGCTATTGGTTTTGAAGAAAATGTTAGCATATGTGCAATGTTCCAAAGACAATATTAACATTAAAAAGTAACATGTTATGCCAGGCATGGTGGTGCATGCCTATAATCTAAGTAGCTCAGGAGGGTGAGGCAGGAAGATGGAAATTTCAAAGTCAGCCTCAGCAATTTAGCAAGGTCTTAAGCAACTTAGCAAGATCTTGGTTCAAAATAAAATAAAATAAAATAAATAATAAAATAAAATAAAATAAAATAAAGGGCTGGGGATGTGGCTCAGTGGTTAAGTGCTTCTGGGTTTAATCCCCAGTACCTCCACCCCCAAATAACAATAACATGAGGCATATACAGTAAAAATAATATAATGAGTATATCTGATCATAATATTACAGCAATTTATTTTTGTATTATTGGACTACGAGTTTTTAGTAAAGAGTCATTCTATATATTTAAGATGTACATATCTTAACTGATAAAATTCAGTCCTCATTCATGATCAAAAGTGTTAGCAAACAAGAAACAAAAGGAAGCTTCCTCAATCCAGAAATGCTTCTAACATTTCACCAATTTTCAGATGGAATAGAAATGTTAAAAGTTTTTTCTTTACTGTCAGGAACAAGACAAGATAGTAACTATCAGTATTTCCATCGAATGATGCTCTGGAGTCCTATACAGCAGAGAATATATTATTCACAGATAATATAATTATGCACATTAAAATTAATTATTAGAGAGGCTGGGGTTGTAGCTCAGTGGTAGAGTGCTTGCCTAGCACTGTGTTCAATCCTCAGCATCACATAAAAATAAAAAATAAAGGTATCGTGTCTATCTACAACTTAAAAAAAAAAAAAGAAACTAATATGAAAATTTAAAAGGTGGGTAAATAAAAAGAGTACTATAGCCAGGCACCACAGCACATGCCTGTAATCCCAGCAGCTTAGGAGGCTGAGGCAGGAGGATCTCAAATTCAAAGCCAGTCTCAGAAAAAGCGAGGTGTTAAGCAACTAAGTGAGACCCTGTCTCTAAATAAAATACAAGATAGGGCTGGGAATGTGGCTCAGTGGTTGAATGCCCCTGAGTTTAATCCCCGGTACCCCGCTACAAAAAAAAGAGTACTACAAAAATCAACTGCCTTGTTGTATATAAGCAGTAAACAAGAAAACTTGGTTTAGAAATATAATTAATACTGGTAGTTTAAATACTTAGAAATAAATCTTAGAAAAGATGTGTAACATCTTAAAAAGAAAATAAAAATACATAAAAATAAAACATTTAACATCTTCATAAAGAAAAATGTTAAACTTTATTGAAAGATATTAAAGATGATCTCAAGAAATGAACAATAAGAGATTCAGAAAGAGATAAGGGAATTTGTTGAAAAGATAATTCAAGAAAATTTCATAAAATTGAAGTGCATGAATATCTAAACTGAATGGATACATCATGTGCTCTAATAAGTAAAAACAGACCCACAACAAGCACACCTTTTGATATTTCACAATAATGGAAGAAAAAATCATTAAAGGTAAAGATTATGACATAATTTCATTCTTATTTATGACTGAATAAGACTCCACTGTGTATAAATATCACATTTTCTTTATTCATTCATCCACTGATGGCTGTTTCCATAATTTGGCTGTTACGAATTGTGCTACATAAACATGGGTATGTATGAACCACTACAGTATGATATTAATTCTTCAGGTAAATGCCAAGGGTAGCATATATACATTGTATTTTATACAATCACAAATCTATAAATACTATTGGCCTAACCAAAATTATAATATAACTACAGTGGGGGAGTAAACAATAGGTAGTGTGGGTGTATATGGTGGTAAGGGAATAGAAGAGTAGAGACAGCTCCATCTTCATTTTTGTGGTAAAATTTCAATATATAAAGCCTTAAAAATCAAGAAATAGCAGTATAAGTATGCCATATAGACACAAATATTGTAAATGGCAAAGGAGTAGAGTTTCTTTTGAAACCGTATCAAAAAGTTGAAGCAGTTACCTCAGGGAAGTGAAAAAATGAGGGTGGTTGATAAAACCAGGGGATTGTTGCTTTTCATGATAAGCATTAATCAACTATTGACTCTCTACATTGTATGCATGTGTAACTTTATCTGGAAGTATAAAAATAAAAGATATATTTGTATTTGTTTATGTATTTCCAGGATATCCTGAAGGATACCCAGAAAAATGATTACATGTATTGAAAAACTAAGAAATATCGACAAACCAGTAAAAAGTAAAAACCAACCACTCCTTTTATGTCTTAAAAATGTTTTGAAATAGGACTGGGGTTGTAGCTCAGTGGTAGAGCACTTGCCTAGCATGTGAGAGGCACTGGGTTTGAGTCTCTGAAAAAAATTAATAAAATAAAGATATTGTGTCCATCTACAACTAAAAGGTTTAAAAAAGTTTTAAAATAATCTTATAATTAAGGAATTTTATATCTTTATTATAAGATGCAGCAAATATATAGTATTAATTGAATTTCAAAGTATAATATGTTCTTTTTGATATAGACAGTAAGATCAACTTATCTGTAAATCTGGAAGCAATCAATGAGTACCAAGAAAATATATGTAATTGCAAATCTAAATTTACAAAAGTAATGTCAAATGACACAGGACCTCTTAGGAAATATAGGATATGGACAATTGATAATTATTTGGGAAATTCAAGCATTTTTCTTTCAGTGAATAGTTGATTCTAGTCAATAGTGACCTTAATAATAATCCTATGTTTATGCAGCCTATTATTTTTCACACACCCTTCCTTTATACATATACATAATATATTATACATTATTTTATTAATGTATTAGCCCCACAAAGTTTTATAATTAGAATAAATTCAGAGAAATGAATTATAGATGAATATTAAAAACCATAACATTTTCCATCAAGTCTCAAATGACACCTTGTTTTTTATTAGTGCATTTTAATTATACAGAATTCACTATGGCATATTCATACATATAACATACTTTAATTATTATCTACCCCCTTTACCCTTCCATAACTTGCCCTCCTCCTCCCTCTGTTACCCTTTCTCTTCTCTAATAGTCTCCCTTCTACTTTTATATAATCTTTCATTCTTCCTAGATTTCACACCAGTCATGTGATACTTGTCTTTCTGAGTCTGGCTTATTTTTACTTATTTATTTATTTATTTTCATTAACTTTTTTTTTGACAGTGAGAAATATTTTTTAATTCTTTTCATACATGTATATAGGGTAATAATGTATGCCTCACAATATACTGTCCTTCCCATCCCCAACTACCTCACCCCTCTCCTCATTTCCCTCTGTACAATCCAAAGTTCCTTCATTCTTCCCTACCCACCGTCTTCTATTTCTTTGCTTGAAATCAATCTGCTTATATTGTATAAATCCTCCTGCATCAGTTTGGGTAGGTCGTATGTCTCTAGAAATTTGTCAATGTCTTCAAGATTTTCTATTTTATTGAAGTATAAATTTTCAAAATAGTTCCTAATTATCTTCTGTATTTCAGTAGTATCTGTCATGATATTTCCTCTTTTATCATGGATTTCAGTAATTTGAGTTTTCTCTCTCTCTTTGGTTAAGGGTTGATCAATTTTATTTATTTTTTCAAAGAACCAACTTTTTGTGTTATCAATTTTTTGAATTGTTTTTTTTTTTTTTGTTGTTGTTGTTCCAATTTCATTGACTTCAGCTCTGATTTTAATTATTTCCAGTCTTCTCCTGCTTTTGGTGGTGTTCTTCTTTTTCTAGGGCTTTGAGATGTAATGTTAGGTCATTTATTTGTTGACTCTTTATTCTTTTAATGTATGAGCTTAATGCAATGAACTTTCCTCTTAGCACTGCCTTCATAGTGTCCCAGAGATTTTGATGTGTTGTACCGGTGTTCTTATCTACCTCTAAGTATTTTTTTTATTTCCTCCTTGATTTCTTCATTTCTTGATTTTATCCATTCATCATTCAATAGCACACTATTTAGTCTCCAGGTGTTGGAGTAGCTTCTATAATTTATTTTATCATTGATTTCTAGTTTCATTCCCTTATGATCTGATAGAATGCAGGGTAGGATTTCTATTTTTTTATATTTGCTGAGAGTTGCTTTGTGGCATAACATGTGTTCTATTTTAGAGAAGGATCCATGTGCTACTGAGAAGAAAGTATTTGATCAATGATGGATGAAATATTCAATGTCTGTTAAGTCTAAATCATTGATTGTATCACTTAATTCTATAGTTTCTTTGTTTAGTTTTTGTTTGGAAGATATATCTAGTAGTGAGAAAAGTGTGTTAAAGTCACCCAGTATTATTGTGTTGTGGTATATTTGATTCTTGAAATTGAGAAGGGTTTGTTTGATGTACATAGATGCTCCATTGCTTGGGGCATATATGTTTACAATTTTTATGTCTTGTTAGTATATGATTCCCTTAAGAAGTATGAATTCTTTATCCCTTCTGACTAACTTTGGTTTGAAGTTCATTTTGTCCCATATGAGGATGGAAACCCCTGCTTGTTTATGCAGTCCATGTGAGTGATGTTTTTTCCCAACCTTTCACCTTCAGTCTGTGGATGTCTTTTCCTAGGAGGTGAGTCTCTTGAAGACAGCATATTGTTGGGTCTTTTTTTTTTTTTTTTCAAATCCAATCTGCTAGTCTATGTCTTTTGATTGATGAGTGTAGGCTGTTAACATTCAGAGTTATTATTAAGATATAATTTGTGTTCCCAGTCATTTTGGGTTTTTTTGGTTTTTAACTTGACTTAGTTTCTCCTTTGATTTAACTTTCCTTTAGTGTAGTCCTTCCCTTTGCTGATTTTAATTGTTTTTAAAAATTTCCTCCTCATAGAATATTTTGCTGAGAATGTTCTGTAGTGCAGGCTTTCTAGTTGTGAATTCTTTTAACTTATGTTTATCATGGAAGGTTTTTATTTCATCTTCAAATCTGAAGCTTATCTTTGCTGGGTATAAAAATCTCGGTTGGCATCCATTTTCTTTCAGAGCTTGATATATGTTATTCCAGAACCTCCTGGCATTGAGGGTCTGGTTTGAGAAATCAGCCGAGAGCCAAACTGGTTTTCCCCTGTATGCAATTTTTTTTTTCTTGTAGCCTTTAAAATTCTATCCTTATTCTGTATGTTAATCATTCTCATTATAATGTGTCTTGGTGTGGGTTTGCTGTAATTATGTACATTTGGGGTCCTGTAAGCCTCTTGTTACTTGATTTTCCAAGTCATTCTTTCAGATATTATGTCGTTGAAAAGACTGTGTATTCCTTTGGTTTGTTATCTCCATGCCTTCATCTATTCCGATAAATCTTAAATTTGGTCTTTTCATGTTGTCCCATATTTCTTGGAAGTTCTGCTCATGGTTTCCTACCATCTTCTCTGTGTAGTCAAATTTATTTTCAAGAGCACATATTTTTTCTTTGTTGTCTGAGGTTCTGTCTTCCAAGTGGACTAGTCTGTTGGTGATACTTTCCATTGAATTTTTAATTTGGTTTATTGTTTCCTTCATTTTGAGAATTTCTGCTTGACTCCTTTTTATAATCTCTTTCTCTTTACTGAAGTGATCTTTCACTTCCTGTATTTTCTCTCTAATACCATCCCTTATTTTGAAGATCAATCTAACTATATTTTCTAAACTCCACCTCTGACATTTCTTCTACTCTATTGTCTATGGATTCTATTCTTGGAACATTTTGGTTTGTTTGAGGCACTTTGTTCCCTTGTTTTTTTCATGTTGTTTGTGTGTTTTCTCATCTAGTGTTTTGGAGCTGAGGCAGTACAGATTCTACCCTGTAGTCTTTTAGTATCCCTGAAGGCTTCCAGTCACCTCACCTTTAAGGGGAAGACCAATATTAACAGCACCTAATGCAAACAACATACCACCTTAAACCAAATGATTCCTATTAAGGCGTGTAAAATTTTGTCACAATAGACAGAATGAAGTGTTCAATTATTGTTTACAATATAAACAGTAAGTTTGTTAAACGGGTTTACCATTTCAAATGATAGACAATGAGGGAACAGAAGTAGTGTAAGATGTGATGTTTATGAGGGAGAGGGAGAGAACATAGAGGTAAAATTTTATAGTAAGAGTGAGGGAGGAATTAATAGAGGATGGCTGTTAGTAGAGAGAAGTGAGAAAGAATTTAGGGAGACAGATAGGCAAGAGAAAAAAATATGTACAGCTTTTTTTTTTTTTTTTTTTTAAGTAAAAACCCTTTGCAGGGTTGCTCCTTTGTGTGAGTGCATGGTCTCTCTGTAAATTGAAATGTCACAGAGATCTTGAAACTGCAGCAAGACAGGGTCTGGGGAAGCTGAAGCCGAGGTCCATCGGATTGCAGCTGGGTTTATGTGGGTCAGTCTGGGTCTAGGCCAAGGAGTGGGATACCTGGGTCAAATGGGGTTCCATGTTGATTTTATATCCGGATACTTTGAAGTCTTCTGGTGGAGTCTTTAGGGTTTTTAAGTATAAGATCATATCATCCACAAACGGATAATTCAACTTTTCTTGTCCCATTTACATTCTTTGTATTTCTTTGTCTCACCTACTTGCTCCCATTAAAATTTCAATGGGAATTTAAAATTTTTTCTAAACAATCTCCATACTGCTTTCCAGAGTGGCTGCACCGATTTGCAACCCCACCAGCAATATATGAGTGTACCTTTTTCCCCACATCCTCGACAACACCTATCGTTGTTTGTATTCTTGATAATAGACATTCTAATTGGGGTGAGATGAAATCTTAGGGTAGTTTTGATTTGCATTTCTCTTACTGTTATGTGGATTTTTATTAGAGTATTTACCAAACTGGGATCTCTGAGCTGCATCCTCAATAGCTTTTATTTATTTATTCTTGATGATAATTGAGCTGGAAGCTCACTGCAGTTCTTTCTTTTCTTTGCTTTTTTGGAGACAGAGTCTCAGTAAGTTACCAAGGCTGAATTTAAACTTGTATTCCTCCTGCATCAGCCTCCTGTCTTCCTAGGATTATAGGCAAGCACTAATGCACTTGGCTCAATGAAGTTTTGAGTTGCATTTCTCTAAGGTCAAAGAGCTGAATTCTCTTTCTTATAATTATTAGCTACTCATACTTATTTTGAAACATCTATTCAATTCATTGTACATCAATTGATCTGGTTATTTGTGTTTTTGGTTGTTTTTTAGTTCTGGATAAAAATCCTCTGCTGGAAGGTAGCTGGCAAAGATTTTCTCTTATTCTGTAGGTTGCCTCTTCACTCTGTTAATTGTATCCTTTGCTGTGCTCAAGCATTTTAATCTGATGCAGTCCTAGTGTTAATTCTTGTTATTTCCTGAGCTAAGGAGTTGATGCCTGTACTTTTATCTTGAAGTGTTTCCCCTATGTTTTCTTTCAGAAGATTCAGTTTCAAGTCTTACATTTAGGTCTTTGATTCATTTTGAGTTGACTTTTATACAGGGCAAGAGATAGGGATCTAGTTTCAGTCTTTTACTTATGGATACTCAGTTTTCCCAGCACCTTTTGTTAAAGAGGCTGTCTTCTCTACAACACGTTTTTGGCTCCTTTGTCAAGAATAGGATGCCTGGAGCTGCCACATGGGTTTGTCACTGCATTCTCTATGTGTCTGTTTTTATGCCAGTACCATGTTTTGTTACTATGGCTATGTAGTATATTTTGAAATTGGTTATTGTGATATTTCCAATATTGCTCTTTTTGCTCAGAATTGTTTTGGCTATTCAGGTTCTTTTGTGTCTCCATATGAATTTTAGGATTGTTTTTCTTGTACTTTGAAGAATGTCACTGATATTTTGATGGAGACTGAACTGAATCTATAGATTGCATTTGATAAACATGACCATTTTAACAATATTAATTATGCTGATCCATGAACATGGGAGGTCTTTCCATCTTGTGTCTTCTTCAATTTCTTTCTTCAATGTTTTATAATTTTCACTGTAGAAATTGTTCACCTCCCTGGTTAGGTTTATTCTAGGCATTTAAAAAAGTCATTGTGAATGGAATTGTTTTCTTGATTTCTTTCTCAGAGGGTTCATTATTAATGTATAGGAAGGCTGTTGATTTTGCATGTTGATTTTATGTCCGGATACTTTGTAGTCTTTTGGTGGAGTCTTTAGGGTCTTTTAAGTATAAGGTCATATCATCCACAGAGATAATTTGACTTTTCTTTTCCCATGTGCATTCTTTTTATTTCTTTGTCTCACCTACTTGCTCCCATTAAAATTTCAAGTTCTACAGTGATAGAGTGGAGTCTTTGCCTCATTGCTAATTTTAAAGGAAATGTTTTTGTTTTTTCCTATGTTTGGAAATATTTTCATTTTCAGTATGATGTTGATTATGGGTTTTCAAATATAGACTTTATTATATAGAGGTAAGATCCTTCTATGACAGGCTTTATCAGGCTTTTCTCATGAAGGGGTGCTGAATTTTGTCAAAAATTGTACCACTTCTTAACAGTAGATTTGGATTAGAATTTTGAATCTTCTGACTTCAAATTCTGGCTCTTTATATTATACACTCAACTTTTGTCTTTTTTACTATTAAAAACTTTGAACTTTGGTTTCACTTAAATTAGGAGAAAATCTTTAGCATGTTTTGAAAAATAACATAAACAAAGCTTCACAATTGTAATCTAATGTCACACTAGATTGCTATGTCATATCCATACACAGATGCCAATGTCACTGCAGCAAATGCTATGAGCACACTATGATCAAATCTCTGTAGGTTATTTTGAGGTTCCGCAAACTTACACTCCAAAAAAACAAAACAGAATAAAAAAAAAAAAAAAAAAAAACCAAAAAAATTCCCATTTACAAAAAGGGGATTAATATGAAAGAGGAAATATTTTCCTAACATGACAAAGCATAGATAATACGTAGTTATCTTTAATAAAAATAAAAAATTTAACTCTAATTAAACAGAAATCCACTGAAGTGAAATATCCATATTAGTAAGCCATATTTTATAACAATTAAATGACAAATGCTGTACCTTGGTTCTGTGCCTGAAGTGCTGGACATTTTTCTGATAACTTGACAGGTGTAAAGACTTCATTGTAATCCTTGTGGGTGTAGTTTTCTTCCTCTACTTCAATTTGGGAGTTTGGATTTGAACTTGGAACGATGTCTTCAAATTCATCATTAACTTGGTATACCATTCCTGTAACTGTCTTTCTATGACATTATAAAATTATTGTTTTTATCTGTCTTTTTTTAAAAGTTTGATTAATAAATAGTGTATTTCATTGTGGAAAAAAATATAAACTTCCAACAGATAAAAAGAAAAATCATTGTAGCCCTACCACTCAAGATGAATATGAAAATTGTAAGAATTTCTCAATTTTTAAAACTATTTCTCAATTTTAAAAAATATTTTAAGACAAAAATGCATTCATGTGCATACATTTTTGTAACCTGTTCTTTTATGCTTAACAATAAAGCATGAACACATTTACATTCATTCATTTTTGAATGAAAAGGATCCCATTGTTATCAGTGCTATAGTTTAGATCTTACATGTTCCCCAAAGGAAAGGCTTGGTCCCAGAGTGCACTACTGGGAGGTGGTGGTGGATTTAAGAAGTAGAGTCTAGTGGGAGGTCTATACATCATTGCTGGCATGCCTTTAAAGGGGACTTCAGCCCCTTCCTCTTCCTCTCTTTCACTCCTGATTCATGAGGTAAGCAGTTTATTTCTGCCATGTGCTCCTTCCATGAGGTGCTGCTTCACCACAGGTCCAAAAGTAATGACCTGTGGTCAAGCAAAAGTCTATGTTCCAGGGATCATAGACTGGAACCTCCAAAACAGTGAGTCAAAATTAATCTTTTCTATGTTGATTATTTTATAAATTTTGTTAAAGTATCAGAAAGCTTACATAATCAAAAAATCAGAATTTATTCAACCAGTTCTCTATTATTGGAAATTGAGGTTTCTTTTAATTGGTTGCTATTATGAGTAAGAGTGCAAGGTGCATCTTTGTAAACTTATCTAATTATTTTCCAATATTACATTTCCTAAAGAGGGGAATGTTGAGGTTAAAGGTATACAGATTTTTGAAGTTTTGTCATGTGCTGCTATATTGCCCTTGTGCTGTACATGCAATGCCTGCTCCTCAATATCATTATCCAAACTTTTATATTCTGTTTTGCAACCTGGGAAGCTGATCTCTAAAGACAAACCAATCTTTTGTGCCCTCTAGCTTCTAATTGGCTTCAGAAAGCACTGGCAGGAGAACAAAGGTGAGAGAGACAGGTTGAAATATTATTCCTCCCCAATCCTTCTCTGCTGGGCCATAATTTGGAAGTGACTATACTCTTCCACCAAAGGTTACATTTCATACCAGATAGCCCATCTCCTGGAGATGTAGTTCTTACTATCTTGGTAACTGTTCATTCCCTATGCTATTTCATACTTAGGTAGAATAAAACTTCCAGATGTTCCCAGTTCTGGGGAGTAGTTTTGGTTCCCTTAACCTTGCCAATACCTGTTTCCCAATTGATACAGATATATCTGCCATTGTCTAAACCACTAAGATATTAGCATTATAAGAGATCTTCCAACAGATAAACACACTATTGACAGTTTTTCCATACACCCTAATATACCTTTTTTTCTGATATCCTAAAATATTTTAGCCCAAATAATTCCCTCATACTGACTGAAAGAACCAAAACTGGCTTGGCTCCCTAAAGTAATTGAAGAAAATAATGAATATGCTATATCTTAAAATCATAGGTAGAAAAAATCTCTAAAATTTCTCCTTTACTCTTGAAGAAAGTATAGGTACAATAAGAAATATTTCAGTTCTCTCATATTCATATTACTCATTAAGAATATTGATTCATATGTGGATCTTAACAGACTTTTGACTTCAGTGCTTATATAGCTGCTGTTTTTTAAAAAGTAAATGTTGCTGAGTCAGTCTTTTGTAATAATACTTGGTACTATGATTTTGAGAACACATGGCCAATTCTTTTCCCCCTGATACAAAAGATCTATGAAGATCATTCCATGTTTCCTGGCCTTCATCTTACTTTCCAGTTCAAAGGTTTCAGTTATTCATTCTTTTTTCACTGGTACCTCTCCTTTTCCTAACCTGTAAATACCGATGCTTTTGAGATTTCCAATCTAGATCAGCTTTTCTTTCTTTCTTTCTTTCTTTTTGTGTAATTCCATCCACTGTCATTCATTAATTCCTTAAGAAAATATTTATTGAGTGCCTACAGTGTACTAACACCATTCTAGGTGCTGGGAATGAACTGGTAAACAAAGCAATGTTCTTGCTCTCATGAAGATTATCTGCTAAAAAAAAAAATTATCTGCTAAAGGAAAGATGGATAAATAAATAATGGTTAAAAAACTGTCATTAAAGGAATAAAACAAGAGATCTGAACATCAAATAACAGCAAGTGGGTTCATAAGAGGTATAATTTAGAGAATATAGTTAGTGAAGGGCCCACTGAGGAGCTGACATAATGGTAGGGAGTGAGCCACCCAACGACCTAAAGAGGGAAACAAGATTGGCATATTCTAAGAACAGATAGGTCGGGATGCCCAGGATAGAGCAAGGCTAGACAGGTAGGAAGGGATCAAACCATTTCTGAATCTTCCAAGCCTTGATTAACATTTTGGATTTTATTTTGGAGAGGGACACTACTGGAGGTTTTCTGTGGGGACTTGACAAGTGAATGCTAATAGCTGTAAGATTTCTTTTTGCATCAATGGAAGTGATCTAAAATTGATCATAGTAATGGTTGCACAACTGTGAATGTATTAAAAACCACTGAATCCACATTTGAAAAAGGGTGGATTATAAGTAATATGAATTATATATCAAAGCATTATATAAAAAAACACAAAACAAAATAGTACAAGGTTTGAAGTCACATATACTCGTGCTAGATGTTTAACCTTTGGCATGTTTCTTAATATCTTTGAACCTGTTTCTTGCACCTAATGTTGGGATGTGTATTACTCAGATTTGTAACCACAACAAATACTGGAAATAATTGACTTATAAGGAGAAAAGTTTTATTTTGATTTACATTTTTGAAGGTTGCAGTCCACAATCAGTTGACCTGTTGCTTTGGGCCTGTTGTGGCATGTCATAGCAGAATCACATGGTGAAGCAGAACCACTCACCTTATGGTTGGCAAGAGGAGGAGGAGAAGGAAGAAAGAAGAGGAGGAGGAAGAAGAAAAAGGAAGGAGCTGGGGCCCTTTGATGGCACATGTCCAATGACCTAAAACCTCTAACTGGTCCCAACTTCTTAAAGGCTCTTATCACCTCCAAATAGCACCATCCTGGGGTCTAAGCTTTTAGCACACAGGTCTTTGGGAAACATTCAAGATCCAAACTATATAGCAGGTCAATATTTGACCTCAAAGAGCTATTCCAAGGAGTATAGGAAATAATTTTATGTACAATATTCTACATTTCAATTGTATCAACTGAATGCAGCAAGCCATAAAGAAATAGAAAGTGCTGTTACATTTTCTTCCTCTTGTTAATTTGGCCATGTGCTCTGTCTTGGAAATTTATTGCATGGTTCTTTCTGATCTTTTGCATTTTTCCCTTGCTACGCTCTGCCATTCCTAGATTTAGTTCTTGTCAACATAGTCCAAGATGACTGCTGGAGCCAGTCATTATATCCATATTCCAGTATGAAGACAGGCAAAAAATGAATAAGAAAAACATGTCCCTTCCTTTTAAGATTTATCAGAAATTGCATAAGCCTCTTTTGCTTATATCCCATTGGGAAGAACCTAGTCATATGGCTATGTTTGGCTCCAAGGAGGTTAAGAAATGTAAATTTGATTCTGAATGGTGCTAAAGCTTTCACCTATTTGCCATGGACTCTATCTTGGTACTGAAAAATAAATGGAAGTCAGATATGATAAGGTAGCCATTCCTTCAGGGTCTTCCACTTCTCTCAAATATGAATCTTTTATTCGAGCCAAACTAGCTTATCAATATGATGAGTGTATTCTTATAGCATGTTCCTGCCTCTTTGCCTTCACATTGTTTTCTCTGTCCACAATATTTTATCTAACATTAATTTCTTCTTCAGTGCCCAGCCTAAGCTCAATTCTTCCTTCTTTATGAAGTTGATTTTTTCCTATTTATAAATGCACAGCCCTACCAATCTAACACTTAGGAATAGAGATCTTAGAGATCATCTTGTATATTGTTATTTAAAGAAGGTTCTTAGACCAGAAGCATTAGCAACACTTAGAAGTATATTAGAAATGCAGGCTCTCAGACTCCAACACTGATTCAGACTGAATGAATCGAAATATGCATTTTATTAAGATCCTCAGGTAATTCATATACACATAGTTTGAGTAGCACTGATTTATCATCAAACCAACAAAGAAAGTGGGAGAGGTAAAATGACTAGTCAAGTGTTAGCACTTGACGTTTTCGGTCAGGATTTGAAATCCACATCTTTCACTTTATTGTACAAAGAGCTCTTTTCACTATACCTTTCTGCTTCCTCACAGCTCAGGATGAGTGTTTACAGGATACTTCTTACTGCCTTATATCTTATAACAGACCTTATGTTGGTCAATTTATATTCTCATTTAATCCTTACATTGTTAGATTTTTTTCTACGTCCACATCATGTTCCTAACTTGAGTTTTAAATTCCTAGATGACAGAAATGGCATATTGGGTTTAACTGTATCCATAGAGTAGACACATGGGTTTTTGCTTCTTTTAGTTGTAAGGAAAAATTAAATTACTAAAACTTGAAAATATGAATAATAATAAATCCTTCCTAGGTCCCATTAGTGCTCAGAGCAAACTATTTACATTTGCACTGAAATCTCTATTTCTATATTAACATATGTAAAGTGGGTTAGATGTTCTTCCTCATATTTTTGCTTTGCATGTCTATTTCTGTTATTTACTCTGCACATCAGATTGTAATTATTTATTGATAAATCTCTATTCTCTGTTTTCTTGTGTATTATTTGTTTTTGTATCCTATATTTGATGAATAACTGAACTAATAATAAATAACACTTTGACCAAACACACTAGAAAATAGCCTTAATACTGCATATTTATTACAGGAAATAAGACTGACCTTCATATAAAGACACTTTCTATAGTAGGTCTACTTATTAAAATCACAATGCCGTATTTGCTCTATTTTTGAGTGTCTTTTACAACTAAAAACAGAGAACAATTAAAATATGATATATGGGGGTAATAAATAATTTCCAGTTAGCTTCTTTTTGGTTCAAATTAGGGCTTCTCTTTCTTTCACTTTCTCTCTTTCCCTCTCTCTCTCTCTCTCCCCCCCTCCCTCTCAAATAAAAAAAGAAAATATGTGGGGAGATGAAAAGAATTTTTCCCTTTTCAAGTGTCTGGAGAACTTACTGCTTATCATTTCCTAGATGTAAATGGAAATTTGAAGTTAATAACACATACTTCTCAAGGAAATCTTCCACAAAGAAACTTGCTTTCCATTGATTCAAGATTGATGTATCTGTCATTCCCCAAACTGAAACTGCTGAGACTAGGAAAAAGAATGGTAAACATTAGCTTCTAAAAGTTTCTTTTACATTTAATACAAGGAAGCCAAATCTTTTACATGGTGAATCTTTCATTTGTTTACAAATAAAGTGTTATCTTTATTTTTCACAAATGTATTTTTTCCCAAAGTTGTATCTAATTCCAAACATTAAGGTAATCATTCTCATTGTTACAACCTGCCTCCCCCAAAATTCAACCACAGAACATCATCTAAACATACCATCCTATTTCACAGCTTCTTTTTAGGCTAGCACTATCATCCCAGATAGTCTTGTTTAATAGCTCATGCTATAACTAATAAGGCCTTCATTAACCATTCCATCTCCCTCTTATGTGCTCCCCTTGAAAGTCCATAATATTGTTAGAAGCACTCTGACAATTAATCATGCAGCTGCATATTCAAATTTTTATGTATTTAAGCTTAGTTTCCAAATTGTCTCCTTGGTTCCTAAAGGAGAGGGACCATGTCATATGCTAGGGTCAAAATACACAACTGAATACCACCAGTAAAATCAGACTCCCTCAGTGTTACTTCTGACTAGTTTTGATACCTCAAACAAATCACTTTACATCTAAGTCTATGTCTTATTGAAAAATATGAAAGTTCAGTGAGTAAATGTACAAGTTCTGGACTCACTCTGCCTAGATTGTAATCCTTATCCTACTTCTAAGAGAATGAGGCAGGAAGGTAGACTTCTCATAGGCAGACAGGATAAGGGCCTTGAAGAAGGGAAAAAGGGAATGAGAGTGCCATCCTAAGAGACATCATGACTAGGGGATATCCTGTCATTGCCCCTGACAACTTCAACCACAATACCTCCTCCTTAACCAGAACATCCTGTCACTGCTGCTGACAGCTTCAGCCACAATGCCTCTTCCTTAGCTACCCCATTCCTATCCTTAGCAATGGCAGACCACAAAGTAGGCCCCTTCTCCCCAACAGATGTGTCAAACCACAAGTTCAGACATGTCCTCTTAATTATGTAAATAAGGGATTGAAATTATGCACACTGATTGGTCTGATAAACTCAGAGCTTACTTGGTCTATGCTACCATCCCTCACTCCACCAACCACCTACACTAGGCCATTAGATACGCCTTTAAAAACTCCTAGACAACAAACACCTGTTGGCAGCCCTCTCTTAGCACCCCTCCGTCTTTGGGGGCTCTGCTTTCTTTCTGTTATTCTAACAAATCCTGTTACTGTGCTCTCATCCTTGTGTCCACGGATTTCATTCTTTGAATTCACAAGACCAAGAACCCACCCATCCACCCTACTTGTACTACTTACGTACCTCGGTTTCCTTATGAACAAATTAGGACTAGTAATAGCTGTTACATAGTGTTGTTATAACTTACATTGTAAGTTCCATGGTCACTGCTTTACAAAGACTCGATTCCCTTGCTTCTCTTTCCCTTTTATTAATGGAGGAAAATACCTACTCAACTTTCTGGGTAGGTATTATAGAAAAACTAAATTATGGGGAAAAATAATTCAGGTATGTTGAATGATCTCATTTCAAGTTATGATCATAAATTTTAAGTGACCATCCAACATTGACAGATGATAATAGTATATTCCCTAATAAAATGGCTTTCTTGCTCTTTAAGATAGTTATTTTATATTTTCCCCTCAAATTTTTAACGTTCATCCCCTAAACCTATCTATGACTCTGTATTCACATACAAAATTGACATAAACAAAGGAGAACTACTTCATCTTCCACCACGAGGTCTACCAACTTCCTGGCATAAACACCCACAAACTCTATCTTCCTGTCTATACGATAGAAGAAATCATTCTGGTACCTATTGAATACCAACTTCCATAATTATGCTCCTGATCCTATCCCCTTTTACTCCCGAGTTTCCTTTTTCTTTCCTGCATCATCATATTCTCTTTTTACCAAGACAAACATTTGCAATCACACATTTAAGCATGATCGATGTGATCCAAAATATGTATAATCAGAAAAATGAGATTATACTCCATTTATGTATGATTTATCAAAATGTATAAATGCAGTCTACTGTCATGTACAACAAATTAGAAATAAAAAATTAAAAATAAAGTAAAACAAAAACAAAGACTAATTCTCTTTACCTCATTCTCCCTTCAGCCAGTGCTTCATTTAAAAACTTTCCTTCATAAAAAGTTCTCAAGAGTTGTCCAAACTTGCTACCTTACTTCCCCACTTCTTCTCTTCTCAATATACTTCAATCACACTCCAACCACATTCTAATCAAATATGTATCCCTATTCCAGGGAAGCCACTCATACCAAGGTTATCAATGACTTCCTTCTTGAAGCACTTTTTTCTTTAGAATTCTACAACACCACACTCATATCATTTTTCTATCTCAATTCTTAGCTGGTTTCTTCTTCTACATAGGTTTTTAACTACTGATGTGTTCCAGGTGTTTCAGCTGTCCTAAGCTCTCTATCTATATTCATGGCTGTTGGTGTCTCCTTCTATTTTCATTAGTTTATGTGCAATCTACATTTCGATAACTCTAATTTGAAACTCCAGCTTATGAAGCAGGTTTACTATGCACTGGCTACCAACTTGTTTGACTGCAGTGAGACATACAAGAAGTAACAAATAAATTTATTATTTACAGATAGGCAGTAAGGTACAACAGAAACCTAGGGTTCATTGTGAGCTGATCCCCCAAGGCTTGGGAAAATTACTGAGGGTGGATGGAATCTTGTTTTCATGGGCCCCACTGAACAGCAACTGAGGGATCCCAGAAGACACCCTACACTGGGCTAAAGCATTAAAGGACATCCTCTTTCTGAACAGAGCCTGAGTTGTTCCAGTCAATTCCCCCTCTATTTCAGGATGTTATATTTCCCAGAACATTTTATAATAATTCTTTCTTTTTGGGAGGAGGGTAGTAGGGATTGAACTCAGGGGCACTTGACCACTGAACCACATCCCTGTGATGGGTTGACAGATCTGACTCCATGAGAATGTTATAGGTCAGACTCTAAGGGAAATGACTAAACAGACTCCATTTTGCTCTGAGATTCCATGTTATGTAGGAAATGAGCTTCTCCCATGGGAACACCCTGCTTCTGTGCCCATCATCAGTTACTTGTTGTGACATGTTTAACAATATACAATGGCAACTCCTATGTAGTAAAAAATGCTCTCTTTTGATCCCTATTGCTCCTAAACAATGTACCATGTGAACAGTGATTGTGTGGATGTTAGTAACCATTCTTTAGTTTGTACCTAGGTAAGGGTCATTTTGACCCACTTCCCCCTGTCAATGATCTCATGATGTTAATGTGTAATTTTGAATCATAGCAACAGACACTTATGATTAATGTAATTTTTGGTATAAGAACCCCCTACAACCCTGTGGTCGGGGCTGTTCTCCCAATAGCCATTTTTTGGGGCATTGTGTGAGACAGTCAACCTGCCGGCTTAATAAAGACTCTCAAATTTGGACTTCTCAGTGGTGATTGGTCTGTTCTTAAGTTGTGCCCCATAAAAATCCCCAGCCCTATTTTGTATTTTATTTAGAGACAGGGTCTCACTGAATTGCTTAGTGCCCACTTTTGCTGAGCCTGGCTTTGAACTCATGATCCTCCTGCATCAACCTCCCAAGTCACTGGGATTACAGGCCTGTGCCACTGTGCCTGGCCTCTTTTTTTTTTTTTTTTTTTTTGGTACTCAGAATTGAACCCAGGGTTGCTTTACCCCTGAGCTACATCCCCAGTCCCTTTTATTATTTATTTTGAGACACAGTCTCACTACATTACTTAGGGTCTCACTAATTTGCTGAGGTTGGCCTTGAACTTGTGATCCTTGTGCCTCAGTCTCCTGAGGTGCTGAGATTACAGGCATACCTCACTGATCTTGGCCATTTTATAGTTATTCTTAAGAACTACAAGTAAGAAAGGGGACAGACTGGGTTCCAAGGAGGTCACTTATTTCTTAGCTTCTGACTTGACAGACACAATATTTCATACAAATACATTTAAAAATGATTCCATATTCAGTGAATAATTACAATTTATAGTCATTCTCAGGAGAGAAAAATCTTATTATAAAACAAATATTTATATTAGCATATTTGAAGTCTTCATAACCTATTCATCTTTTTGTTTTATCATGGCTAGTATAAACTTTCTAATTCCATACTTAGTCATCTAAATTCTGTAATAAAAAAATCAACTTGTAAACTTCTGGGAATTTTGATGTGAGTAAATGAAATGAGTTTTGGGGTGCATTATAATTAACACATAATAAAGGGATTCACTGTCCATGCATGTAAAAATTTGGCCAATTTCATTCCCCAGCACCTCCCACAATGAGTTTTTAATGAGTAAAACACAGCATGTTCTTGTTTTTTTTTTTGTTGTGTGTGTGTGTGTGTGTGTGTGTGTGTGTGTGTTAGGGTATGCTAGGGATTGAATCTAGGGTTTTTCACATGCTCCATGCTAGGCCAGTGCTCTACCACTGAGCTACATTCCATGACCCTTTTTATTTTATTTTGAGACAGAATCTCCCTAGATTATCCAGGCTGGCCTAGAATTGTGATCCTCCTGCTTCAGCCTCCTGAATAATTTGTGATTTTAGGTGTGTACACCATGCCTGGTCACAGCATTTGCTAAATAAGTCACTGCACTAAACTCTGAAATAATTTTTAAAACATACCTCTTGTCCATGGCCGCCTATATTTATCATCAGTCACTCCCACATAATTTTCATCTTGATATAAACATGAAGGGATTCGAAGCAATAAAGCATCTCTGGAAAACTTCTTTCTAACTGCACTCTGTATAAGAAGGTAATTATAAAATCTTTTAACATATAACTATTAATATTCAGAATATTAAAATCTATTGTTTTAAACATAATTTTTTTTTAAAAGTAATACTTGCTTATAAAATATGAAATAACACAGACCCACATATCTGAGAAAGTTAAGGTCCCTAGTAATGTGATTTATAGTTTGCGTATTGTCATCATTTTTTTTCTCTAGGTTAGGCTAAAATATGTGCGTGTGACAAAAAAATGGGGTCTTATCATTTATATATCGCTAACCAATGCAATACGGCTGTCCTAACTTTTGCTTTCTAGGCCTTTGCAATATTTCACTTGTTATAACCAGCAAATATGTTTCTAATTTGAAAAAATATATCTAATGAAGAAAACTAAAACTATTCCTTGAAAGGGATGTTTAATCAATTGAAAAAACTGGTAAATTAATCACATTTCTCTCTAATTTAGATCTTTCTTTATTTTTCAATAGCAATTCCCATTACTCTACTTATTCTTCCCCACAGACCAGTTCCTTCTCTACCTACCCATGCCATTCAGTAGTCACTCCCTCATCAACACCACAGTCTATAGTGTGCTTCCAAGAGTGCCCAGCTATTCTTTAGCTATCAAAATGCTACTCATCTTTCAAGGTCCATCTTAAACAATATATCCTTTATGAAGACTAGCTCAGTAACTCTAACTTCTACATTTTTTTCTACATATTTGGACAAATGATACTTTCTTATATTATTTCCAAAAGATTTTTTATGTTTGCCAAAGAAGTTATAACATGTTAAATAGGAGGTTATCATTATGTAAGAATAAATGGTAGAGAAAAGATAACTGTATTTCTATAAAATGAGGACCAAAGATTCATAGTAAGTAGGAAAAATGCTTAACACTTTATCTAAAAAAGAAATGAAGAGGGGCTGGGGCTGTGTGGCTCAGTGGTAGAGCATCTGCCTGGCATGTGTGAGGCACTGGGTTTGATCCTCTGCACCACATAAAAATAAAGTAAAGGTACTGTGTACATCTATAACTAAAGGAAATTTTTAAAAAATAAAGTTAGAAAAGGTGACTTTTACAAAATTTTGTTTAGAATTAGCCCATAATTGCTTTTTATCATAATATTCTCACAATATTATGATATGCACAATGTTAACCATTGCTTTACCTTTGATCATAAAGAAGATATTTTTAGAAAATATTTGAGGAGCTGGGCACAGTGGCACACATCTGTAATCCCAGTGACTTGGGACACTGAGTCAGGAGTATCACAAGTTCAAAGCCAGCTTTAGCAATTTATCGAGGCCCTAAGCAACTTAACAAGACCCTGTTTGCTAAAATAAAATAAATAAAATAAAATAAAAAATAGGCTGGGGATGTGGCTCAGTGGTAAGCTCCCTGGGTTAAATCCCCAGTATCAGTAAAAAGTAAAAAAAAAAAAAAAAAAAAAAAGAAAGAAAGTAGTATTTGAGGAAGCAAAACATCTCTGACTCCTTTGATAGTTCAAATCATTCTCTTCCTCTTGTCTGTATATTGATCTAAGTTGCAAGATCTTCATTTGATAATAGCCTTACTTATTATTTACTGGTTCTTCAATATTATCTTAATAAACTTTTCAAGGTCCTGCATCTTTTACACTTGCTGTTGATTAGTATTATATCATAGGAGTGTAGTACACCAGCAATAAACTAAGAATCTATGGATAAGGATAAAGGTTTGAGGATGACTGAGTTTGAGGATGACACACTACTTTTGAAAGTGATCAATATATTCAGAAAGTGTTATAAAGACATCTGACTCCCTACCATACATATCTTTTAACACTACACATTTGCTTCCCCCAGTTATGAGGGAATAATAAAACCTGAAGATGGCCGTATGTCTTATTTCCTGTAAGATATAACACAGTTTTAGTTTAACTAGAGCGATTTTATTTTTGTCCTGGTAGATGGGCTCAATTTTATAATGAAAAAGAAAACTTAAATTGCCAATTAAGATCATAAGAACAATGAACTGCTGTATGACTACTCCTCCAATGCATTTTTTAATAATGTGCCTGGGGCTGGGCACAGTGGCCATGCCTGTAATCCCAGGGGCTAGGGAGGCTGAGGCAGGAGGACCTTGAGTTCAAAGCCAGCCTCAGCAATTTGGCAAAGCCCTAAGCAACTTGGCCACACTGTCTCTAAATAAAATATAAATAGGGCTGGGGATGTGGTTAAGCACTCCTGAATTCAATCCCTGGTACCAAAAAACAAAAACAAAATTAAAAAACAATGTGCCTAGCTAGGCTTGAATCTCACCTCCAACATTTGTACAAGTTATTTATTTTATCTGGAAAGTATTTCCTAACCTGTAAAACTATAAAAACTGAGTAATTATAATGATCAAAGAATACAATTCACAGAAAAGCAAAGTATCTGACCCATCATAAGTGATTAATATATGCTATAACTGTTATAATAAAGATGACTAGGATTACTTTTTCCACACTCATTTCTACTGTAGAGTGTTAATGGACACTTCCAACTGGCCAAGTTCCATTTTTTCTTCTGATAATTTCAGATTCATTTTAATTGTTTAATTATTTTAATGTAACAATTTCCTTCCAAAGTGGAATTTTAAATGCATATTAAAAGTGGGAAGTAATTTTAAATGAAAGTAAAAATAATTAGTGAGGATTAATTTAAGGATTACTGTAACCATCATATACTGAATGCACATAACATTTTTTTAGAACATAATTCCCAGTAAATAGATAGTAAGCCAGTAACTTTACCTCATATAAATAGTCTATTGCACAATATTTCAAAGCTGGAAACATATCTTGTTTCTTTACAAGCAATACAAATTTAAACATCTGGAAATACAAAATTAAATGTTGGTCAATAGCAAAGCTAAGAGGACAAAATCTCTCAATCACAAGACTTTGTTTCATTCATTAAAAAAAACGGTTTCTGAATGACAAAAGTTAATTATAAAGTAACATTTATTACTGATTTTAAATCTAATATTAAAACAATGTATATTTCTATAAAATTATTTATAATTTTCCCATATTGTTTAACCATATAGCTGTTGCTGGGTTGAAATATATTTAATGTGATCATTTTGTTGCAGAAGAGACTGGAATTTCAAAGACTGGCAGAGTGGTTTTCTTAGGGTAACCAGGTTTCTCAAGTGGTCGTGAAATTGCATACCCAAGGCAGAATTCTGTGCTGAAGCACTAAAGTGGTATTTGGGAAATTATTTCCATGTTCCTACTTAGAAAATCAAAATCCTAAAGCTAGTATTCCCTAGTAGATAGCTTATTTGGAATAAAGCAAATAGGGTATGGCAAGGCAACTAGGCCAAAAGGTTATTACTGGTAAATCAGCAAATACATCTAATGAAGCAATAAGTATAATTTAGAATGCAGAATTAGTCCAAGCTTTCCAATTAAATTGAGTCCAATAAGTTATCTAGGCTACTTATTGTTCACCATATTATAATATTAGCTTTAATATTATTAGATTCTGTAGTATGAGCTAGTGTGGGCCAATACAGTGTTACCACTCTCTTTTATTCTACTTAAACAATGCCAACATGGCATTTTATTACTGATTACTTCTCTGAGAATATTTCTAATCATTGCATTTCTATGCCTTTTTCTAATCATTGAAACAAATATTCTAGAATTTCCAGTTCTTGATATTACACTTCCTCAAAAATGTATCTGATTGTGTTTCATTCTAGAAAGCATTTCAAAAAGTAAAAGCAAGTACAACTCTATTAGTTTATCCTTTTAGTTTATGTGAGCATTTATCTTAAATCTCTCTTGTGAAGCCTACGATCTCTATCAACTTCAGACTCAACACTCTCATCAATTACCTTTAAAAAGTTCCTTTTGTATTGAAGTCAATCATTCACATTCATGCTAAATATGTAGTTCTTAACGTATCATACCTTACATACATTCTTAGAATTTCATTTGTTAAGTGTGTTTCATTGAATTATAGATACCTGAGCCTATCTTATAGTAGTGAGTGGATGGGAAGAAATATAAATTGTTCTTATTTTCTAAAACCAAAGGCATGAAGAAAACAAGCAAAATCATGGTTAGAAGGTACTTAAAAATGATCAACTTCTGAACTGCAGCAATTCCCCACCCCCCTTTTTTAAATTTTTTTTTTTTTTTTTTTTTTTTTTTTGCTTACCTACTCCCAAAGATTTGCTTTCTCTTGTGCCACGTCCTGATGGGTTTCTACTGGACCCAAATGGAAACGCATACAACAATTAGATTGGGTTCTTAGGCTCAAGGCCAGGGAAGTAAGTTTTCTCAATATTATTTACAATCACACAGAGGTGAGTGAATCTTTAAGCTGGTTTTTCTCTTACTCACACCGTTCTAGGGCATCTGGAACTTTCTCCCTTTCCTCATTCCCTCGCATAGAAACCGCATTTTAACAATGTAAAATCACAGACGAGGCGAGGTTCATGTATTTCCTCATGTTAGTTAACCCATGCAACTTCTAGCTGGTGGGTTGAAATTCCACAGGCCTTTTCTGGCTGTTCCCTTCACACCCCCTTTGTTCGCCTAATGAGGTGAGGAGGACGCTGGTTCTGGGCTCTTGCCCCCACACGGTCACATCACATCGGCCAGGCCTCACAAATCTGAAATTTCTGAGCTGCCTTCTTTTAGCCCCGTCCTGTTCTCTTCTTACCCTCTGCTAGGGAATGTTTTCCCCCCAGCCTAGTTCCTTTCACCAGACTCTCAGGGACTTTACCTGAAGTAAAATCGTTTCCTATGGTTTTCTCCCCTGGGGAAAATTCCGGCCCACTAAACACGTGACTTCCGGTGCTGAATCCGGCTCTTCCATTGGCCAGGCCAGGCCCCGCCCCTGGTGCAGCTCACCCCTCAACTTCCGGCGGATGCCCACAGTCTAGGGCGCCCGGTGTACTGGAACCCCACGGCAGAGTCTGGTCGTCCCCCGGTCAGTGAGCAAATCCCTGGCGGCACGGGGCGGAGTGTAACGATGGAAAAGGCTGGGGAGGTTAGTATCCTGAGGCTGGGCTTGTTATTAACTAGTCCTTGCCAAAATAGGGCCAGAGAGAGGGCAAGGGCAGGAGCTTTCCAGTGGCAACATTGAAAGGACTTAGCGATAAAATGGATTCAGGGAAAAGGAGAGCAAAAAGAAGGAGGCAAGCTTGCTTAAGGTATCTAGCCAGGTGATTGTGCCTTATTGGCGGAAGAACAGTGTGTGAGGGGCAGAAAGATAGCAAGTTTGGATTGGGACAGATGAATTTTATACCTGGATTGACAGCCGGCCACCCTCTGACACATTCTCATTTAAAGTCACTAGACCTAGCTGAGGAGGAAGAACTGTTCTTTTCTCCTGTTTTTGTTTTTGTTTTGTTTTTTTTTTTAATTCCTAACTTCTTTTCCATCACATGACTTGGCATTGAATTCTGTCCCAGAAGCTTGCAGGAAGTAGCATGCATGCACTTATTTTACTAGCACACAGTTGTCTAGTGATTATTGAAATACTGTAAAACATTAGTATCCACAGTTATCACATTATTCAAAGAAACCACAGTATTAAGTCTCCTTCCTTCTATTTTGTACATACAGGTTTGTGAAGTTTTTTTCAGTAATATAGATTGTTGTTTGGCAGTAACCAGTTTTAGAGATGCTTACCTGCCATTCACACACATTAATTATTTTGTATTCTTAAATATATGTATGTACATATATATCTTGAATTAATTTTAAATAATTTTGTAAAAGTTATAAAAGTAACATACACTCACTGTAACCAATGAAAACATCCAAAGATTTATGCAGAAAAAGTAATCTTTGTTTCCACCCTGACTCCCAGGTGACCAATATTAATAATGTAACTTGCATCTTTTCATGCCTACTTATATGTTCATACCTTTGCACACCTTCTCACATGTATAGATAGGCATACACAGAGTTCAGCAGTGGTAATAAAATGGGTAACTTACTTTCCTCACTAAGCAACTATCCAGATCACGTTATATAGATTTAACCCAATTTTTTAACAGCTGCATAATTAATATTTCACAGTATGTGCCATAATTTATGTAAATATTCCACTATGAATAATTAACAGGTTATTTCCAGATTTTTACCTTTATAGATGTCATAATATAATTCTTGGTTACTCATTTTCAAATAATCTTCATGGGATAGATTTGGTTTTGGTTTGCTGGCTCAAGTTGTAAGAGCATTTCAAATTTAATAAATATTGCCAATTTACTTTTCAAAAATGCATAGCAGTTTACATGAATAATGCTGAGCAGAATCATTTTCCTGAATACATAACAGTACTAAGTATATTGCTCTTCAGAAATGTTTGCTGATCCGATACATTGATTAAACTTTCATTTTAATATATATTCCTCTGATTGTCACTGAAATTAAATGTTTTAGATTTTTATGAATCCTTTGGATTTCTTCTTCCATGAATTGCCTAATTATATATGAGCACGTAATGTGGTGAAAATATATATGTATTTATATATATTTATGTCTATAAGATCAGGCAATTTTTCTATTGGATGTGTTGTCTTTTTGAAAATTTTGTACATAGGTATATTCATTAAAATTAGATTTGACTGTATAAATAACATAGCATTCCAAAATAATATAAAATTTGTTTGTTTTTCATGTAAATGAAGTCCAGAGTTAAGAAGTTCAGGACTGATATGGTAGCTTGGCCCCACAGAATTCTCAGGGACTTACCTTACTTCCAACTCATTAGTCTAACATTTCTTTTGTAGTCTCTCTTATTATGGTCTTAGGTGGGTGTTTCAGGCATCAAGATGGAGGAAAAAAATGAAAAAGAGGACAGGCTAAAGGTACCATGTCTCTTTGTATATCTGTAATTTAAATTATGAAATATAATGCTTATATAGAAAAGTAAAATAAAGTCAATGTGTAGCTCTGAAAATTATTTTAAAGAAACACCTATGGAACCTCCATTACGGTGAAAAAACATTTCAAGAATTGCAGAAGCCCTGTGATTCCTTTTCTAATCACAACTCTCCCTAGAGGAAATCTCCCTCTAGACCTAGAGATTACTATAATCCTCAGTTTATAGTAATCATTGCCTTGTTTTTATGTAAAGCATTCCACCCAAGTATGCATTTCTAAATAACACAGTCTGCCAATTTTTGAATCTTTGTGTTTGTGTTGTTTGTGTTCTTGCTGCTATTCAGTGGATGTTTATATATGTATGTATGTATATATCTCAAACATATGTGAATATGTATGTACGTATATATATACATATATATAGCAACATCCACTGAATAGAAGAAACAAGAATATATATATACACACACATATATATGTATATACACACACACAACACACACATATGTATATATTTCCATTTCATTGCTGAAAGTATTCTACAGTATAAATATACCTTAATTTATTTATCCATTCTACTGTTAATGGATACTATAGTTTGACTCTGAAGTATCCCCAAAGGCCCACATGTTAAAGGATTGGTTCCCCCAGCCCATGGCATTCTTGGGAAGTGGTAGAACCTTTAACAGGTGGGGCTTAATGTGAGATAGTTAGGTCATTGTGGTTATGCCCTTGGGAATATTGGGTCTTCCTTTTCCTTTTGTTCCCAGCTGTAAGACGAAGAGCTTTGCCCTACCACTTGCTCCTTACAATGATGTGCAGCCTCACTGTATGCCCCAAAGGAACTGGGCTAACCAACCATGGATTGAAACCTAAAACTGTGAGCCAAAATAAACCTTTTTAAGTTCATTTTCTTGCATATTTGTCTTCAAATAATCTTTATGGCATAGATTTGTTTTTGGTTTGTTGGCTCAAGTCATAAGAAAGCTGACTGAAACTAGGGATCTTGAGATTGTTAACAATTTGGAGCTATTGCACACATGTAAATTTCTTTAGAATATAAGTTTAGGAAAAATTTCTGGATTATTGAATATGCATATCTTTGCATTTATTTAGTAAATGCCAGGCTGCTTTCCAAAGTAATTATACCAATTTATATTCCCACCACTAATGTTTAAGAGTTATTGCTATCTCTGCTCACCAACCCTTAGCAATTTACTACTTTTAAATTTTGAGAATCTAGTGTCATTTGTCTTTTAGGGAAAGTTCTAATTAACTCCCATACAACACTTCTGCTTACATCTCATTGGAGAGTCCCTAATGATATAGTCATGCATGACTGCAATAAAGGCTAGAAGATGCAGTGTTTATTCTGGACAGTTATGTGCATGGTTACAACTTGGAGATTCTATTAATATATAAAAAAGAGAAGAGATGTTGGATATATATTGCAGTCTCTCACATTAGAGATAATAGTTTTAAAAATGAATTCTTTTTTTAATATGTCATGGTGCTAGGGATTGAACTCAGGACCTTGATCATTCTTGGCAAGCACTCTTCCACTAAGCAACATCTCCAACTTAAAACTAAAAACTTAGCTTTTTTAAAAACTAAATTTTATTTAACATTTACTATGTACCAAACACTATTCTAAACACTTTTGTAACAACTTATAAACTAGATCAGTTTACAGATATCACAAGCCCCAGTTTATGATGAAAAAACTGGGACATTGAGAGCTTAAGCATCGTGCCCAAGATTAGCTAGAAAGTATGAGGCAGAATTGCAAACACAGGCAATCTGACTTCAGAGCCAAGCTCTTAACTAGGCCATATACTTTTTGAAAGAAGTATTGCTTTTGATCTGCCATATGCTTTGCAAATATTTTCTCCCAAGTTGAGGAAGGCTGGCCTGGAACTCTGCCTGCTGAAATGTCTCTGAAGCTGAAGATGAGGACCTGGGTGAACATTTTACCCAACGCTAGTCTAATTAAGGAAATACATCCAAATGTGAAAATATTAAAAATTTTTTTCTCTGCAAATCAAATCTACACTGAGATTCCATCTCCAGTCAGAATGGCAATCATCAAAAATACAAGCAATAATAAATGTTGGTGAGGATGTGGGGGGAAAAGTACACTTGTACATTACTGGTAGGACTGCAAATTGGTGCAACCTCTCTGGAAAGCAGTGTGGAGAATCCTAAGAAAACTTGGAATGGAACCACCATTTGACCCACTTATCCCACTCCTTGGCATATACCCATAAGACCTAAAATCAGCATACTACAGTGACACAGCCACATCAGTGTTTATAGCAGCTCAATTCACAATAGTTAAACTATGGAACCAACTTAGGTGCCTTTCAACAGATGAATGGATAAAGAAACTGTGGTATATATACATAATGGAATATTACTCAACCACAAAGAAGAATGAAATTATGGCATTTTCTGGTAAATAGATGAAACTGAGAATATCATGTTAAGTGAAATAAGTCAATCCCAAAGAATCATAGGCTGAATGTTTTCTCTGATATGCAGATGCTAATTCACAATAAGTGGGTAGGGGGAGAACAGAAGTATTTTGGACTAGACAGAGGGGAGTGAAGGGAGGGAAGGGGGCATGGGGGCAGGAAAGCTAGTAGAATAATCAGACATTATTACCCTAAGTGCATATATGATTATATGATGTGTATAACTCTACATCTTGTACAACCAGAAGAATGAGAAGTTATACTCCATTTATGTATGATGTGTCAAAATGCATTCTACTGTTATGTATAACAAATAAAAATATAAAAAATGTTTTTATTATTAAAAAAAATTTCTCCCTATTTGTTTTTGTATGTTTTTAAAGTCAGTTTTCTTTGTATATCTTTGGGGAATTTTACCATATCCAAATCATCTGTGTTTCTGTATCATTATTTATAAAATTTTACATATGAAGAGAATCTTAGAATAGTTTGTTTTCCCTGTAAGTTTTTTTTTTAGTTTTAATTCACCCTTATTTGCACCATTCTTACTTTGAATCTAAATGGAAATTAAACAAATTTAGTTTACTTGAGTATAAACTAAGCTGAGGGATCATAATGGAAGGGAGGGAGCCCCTTTACTGTCCAGACCTATTCCTTGCATTTGTGGAAATCTGTTGTAATGATACTAGGCTTCATGTAACGTTCACATGCTGTGCTATTGAGGCCACAGAAATAATGTTTAATGTTACTGAGAACATACTTTGTGCCAGACACAATACTAGGCACTGAGGATGCAAAAATTAAAGAAAACAAGTCTTCACCTTTAAGAAGCACATACATTCTTGTCTGAAGTTGCTTTCCTTTTTCATCTCTTCAGATAAT
Source organism: Sciurus vulgaris (assembly GCF_902686455.1). Classification (NCBI taxonomy): domain Eukaryota; kingdom Metazoa; phylum Chordata; class Mammalia; order Rodentia; family Sciuridae; genus Sciurus; species Sciurus vulgaris. The sequence continues at coordinate 68,640,412 of NC_136476.1, forward strand.
TCCAAACATTGTTCCACAATGATATTTTTAAAACAACTAATTGAGAATATAATTTCTTGACTCAAACTCTTTCAGCTCTTTACCACCTAGAGCATAAAATCAGAAATCCTTAGCATGGAGGTATGCCTAGAGCATGGAACCCTGTACCATTGACCATTCTTTGAGTATTTCTGATTCTCCCACTCCCAAGTCCTTGTTCTTGCTATTTTATTTTGTACTCTGATCACATGTTGAAACCTTACTTATTCTATAAAATTCAATTCAAATGTTTCCTCCTGCTGATACTTGGTAAGAATTAATTGTTATTTGTTGTCATTCCTGCAGTTTTTCTCAATATCCCGCTGGGGCAGTTTTCTTACTTTGCACAATAATTGTTTTGTTCTCATCTGCTTCACCCACCAAACTGTAATCTTCTTGAGGTCATGGGCCTTGGACCATGTCTTAATTATCTTTATGTACTTTAGTAACTAGCACAATGCCTTATCATTGTGCTTCAGAGCAAGCCCTGAAAGGAATATGTTATTTAATTCACTTCTTAAAATCTGGCACTAGGTCATTTTGAATATGACTTTTTTGCATTTTCTATTAATTGTACATTTTCATTGTTTTTGCAGGAATACTAGGGCTTATAAAATACCACACAAACATGCACATGTGCCTGCCAAAGTGATTATGGCATGAGTATAGTAGATAATCAACTTGAGAATTGCAGATTAGCTCAAACCAGATCATGCAGAAAATCTGGATATATGGAATGAAAACACATTGCACAAATGTGTTGCATAAGTAATTTATTGTCTTGTGGGTGCTAATTTATAGGTGTAGCTTCATGTACTATCTTCTGATCATCATGATAGGATTGTTTTGCATCAATGCACTGAGAACAAACACTTCCGCACAACATATTCAATCTAATTAAACTAGATAATTACTGCTGGCAAAGAGCTGTGGTAGCATCAGCATGTAAAGAAATTTTGCAAGTGTAGAAGAGAACCCTAACATTTCATATCCATGTAATTTACCATTTTTTTTAAAATACAACAAACCAGATGTCATTATTTCCTATTTTTGTAGCATTTGTCTCTTGAACACTATCACTTTCTCTTACATGTTAAACCCTCAACATTTTTCTGATTAGAAGCTATCTCACACGGTTGTTGGATCTTTTACACACATTGAAAAATGCATACAAGCTAAGATTCTGACCAGGATAAAGACTTTGCCCTTGTTGGCACTTAACTGTGTAACTCAGAAGAGCCCATTGGTTGTAATAAGTAGTGATAATTGGATCACCATTTTCTTTGGAAAATGGAAAGGCTAACTCTACATTTTAAATTTCCCTGGATAACTCTTACCCTAAAACCTCTCATATTTTATAGTCTGATTAAGTGATTTACTCAAAATTACCTAGGCAGATCTAGGACTCAGGTTTTCTGACTAATACTCAGTACAGTCACTCATTAACTGATTTAGACTTGGTACTGGGGATTGAACCAACGGATGCTCTACCCCTGAGCTATATTCTCAGCCCTTCATTTTTAATTTTGAGACAGGGTCTCCATAAGTTGCCCAGGCTGGCCTCAAGTTGGTGATCCTCCTGCCTCAGTTTCCTGAGTCACTGGGGTTATAGGCATGTTCCACTGTGTCCAGCCTATTCATCAGTTTGTTTGTTTGGTACCAGGGATTGAACTTAGGGGCACTCAACCACTGAACCACATCCCCAGCCGTATTTTGTATTTTATTTAGAGACAGAGTCTCAATGAGTTGCTTAGCTTCTTGCTTTTGCTGAGGCTGACTTTGAACTCGAGATGCTCCTGCCTCAGCCTCCCAAGCTGCTGGGATTACAGGCATGTGCCATGGCACCCGGCTTCATCAGTTTTTAAAAGCATGTTATGTGCAAGGAACAAACCAGTAGGGAAGAGCAAATGGATTCCACTCTGTCAATGTGTTAGGGAAAACAAGAGATTTATATGTATTGCTTCCTGAGATAATTAATGTTATGGGAGTATAAAATGGGAAATAATGCTTTATTACTTTAACAGATAAGTTGTAGAGATACCAAAGAATAATGGATTAGATAATTCATACTTCACCAGATTAATGACACTTGTGGGACATCTAGCTGTTTGAACCATAAAACCCATAATATAGCACCACTGTATACCTAAATAAAAATAGGTAAGAAAGCAGGCAGAGTACATCCCCTTTGAGTTCAATGTTTCATCCCCACTTACCTGTTCCACAATTTAGTCATAGGTTTGTCCTCTTATGTACATCTTCAGATTCTCTCCCATATGTAGTAACAGTTTTTCTCTGTGCCTAAAAAGTGTTTCATTGTATTCTATCCCAAAGTAGTCCCTAAAACTCCCATTTTTATCCTTCTGCTTCTTGCCTAGACTACTGTAATTCCTCTGAGCTCTTCTTCTAACCTCTAATCTAGTCTTTGTAGTGTTGTAGAATTTAGATAACGTCCACTACTATTCTCAGAGTTTTTTAGCAGTTAACCAATGTGTATGCATAATAGCTATGATACATTAAGCATCTTCAATTTACAAAGTACTAAACTTGGCACTTAAGTTAGTACTAGTGTGTCGAGTTTATAGAAAACAGGCTTAAGTGACTTACTGAGAAGTGGATAGCTAGGCAGTGAGGATCCAGAATTCAAACACAAAACAGTCATATGCCAAAGTCCACACATGTTACAGAACTCTTCATTCCTTAAGGAACCAACTTAGGCTCCTTAGCTTGGCCTTCACAATGCATTGTGATCTGGCTCCAAACTTTTCAGCTACTTCTGACTATCATCCAACTCACACTCTTGTCAGATTACTGTTGTTCTTTATATACATTATTTGCTTTCTTTTCTTCTATTTGCTCCCCCTCAAATTATTACTGTCTACATGATCCTTTTCACACGTTTCTACATCTATAGGTTCAAAAACCTGTCTTCCAAAACCCAACTCAAGTTTCTTAACTGAATTCCCTGATTTTTTCTGATTCTTTCACATTTTTTTTTTTTCCTGGCAGAACTTTTCTCACTTTCAAATGTATGTATGCTTTTTTGCTCTTCCACAACTCTTAGCTCCTTTAAAATAGTAAAATTGCTATGCAATAGTAACTTTTTAATGTAGCACTTTACATTCTTCCATATATATTAAGAACCTGGCAAAGAATGTTTGCTTGCTTGCTTGCTTCTAATCTTCCTAACAACTCTCTAAGATATTATTATACTTTACTAACAGATAAGGAAACTGAGGCTCAAAGAAGTTAAGTGACCTGCCCAGGGGCACAAATGTTCCAGGATAACCCAAGTTCCAACCTGAAAGTTCTGTCTTCAGTTGAGATTCTTTCTACTACATTACCTATGGTTTCATAGTTTTGTCCCCTCTCCCCCAACATATCCTAGCTTTTTATCTTGATCTTGGTAGTTATTGAATAAGTATTGAACCAATGACTAAATGTATGTTAAGAACATATTCATTCAGGTTGAGAGTCATGATAGATTTATTGGTCACCAAAAATAAGAGTACTCTAGGATATGACTCATCCTTACACATAATAGTTATTGTTCATTTAGGCAGAAGGAAAACAAATCCTCCCATTATGATAAAATATCTTAGACTATATTGAGGTCTGTATTATCCACTTAAGAATACACCTTTAACAAACATTTTTTTAATGTTATCTAAAATGAGTAGGTAGTAAGAAAGTTGAAGGAATACTTTTTTATTTTTTGTTTCTCATTTTTATGTAGTAAAATTAACCATTGTCTTCATTACTGTTTCTGCTTTTAGGGCTATGTTCAGAAAAACCATGTCCACCCCAAAGATTATATAAATATTCAATTATTTTCTTCTTTTTTGATCATGTTATCCTTTACATCTAGAACCACTAGGATAGTGTGTGTGTGTGTATGTGTGTGTGTGTGTGTGTGTTTGTGTGTCTGTGTAAGGCTTGAAATATATTTTTTTTTATTTTATTTTTTTTTATTTTTTTTTTATTGTAAACAAATGGGATACATGTTGTTTCTCTGTTTGAGGCTTGAAATATATTTAATTTTTTTTTCTATATTAGTTTAGTGAATTATCCCAATACTATTGGTTTCTCCTTCTGACTTTAAATTATATCTTTGTCATATACTCCCATAAGCTAAATCCACATATATATGTACATGTATATTTCCAGATTTTTTTATTTGCTCTGTTAGCTATTAACACTGTTTGTTATTAAAATTTTAATTTCTGGTATAGTGATCTCATTCACTTCTTTAAAAAAAATTTCTTGACCTACTCACTAAGATTTATTCTTAAAAATATACATAAGAAATATTTTGCCAAGATCCCCCATTTGTTTTGCTGGAATTCTGACTGAGATGGAATAAAAGTTACAGATTTATTTGGAAAATTGACATATTTTAATATAAAACTTTCAAAAATCAGAGGACCCATGTGATGTGTATTTATTCAGTTCTCTTCTTATTTCTCCCAGGAGTTTTGTGGTTTTCTGTGTATGTATATTTGTGTTGGTATGTGTAAGTATGTATACTTTAGCAGAGTACTGTTGAACACATAGGCTAGAATCAAACTGCCTGGGTTCCAGACCCAGCTTTGCCATTTACTTGCTCTGCAATCTTGTTCTTTCACCTTTGTGTGCTTTGATTTTCCCCTCCTGTTTATGAGGGATGAAAGTAATAATGCCTTCTAGAGTTATTGTGAAGATTGAATGAGATAATTTATGTAAAGTTTATGAACAGTATCTGGCACATATTAAGTGTCATAATACCTGTTATTATATGGGTGTATGTCCTACACATGTTCCATATTTCATAGGAATTTATTATTTCTAAATGACTTATTTTCTATTTTAATAAGTAAGTTTTTTTTCTATTATTGGTTTTTATTATATTAAGTTTTGTTATGGAGTATGAGCTCAGTAAAACTAAACTGTTATTTCAGCCGCCAGAGGGCTCCTCTTTCCTGTGAAATACTGCCATTTCCACTCGTTTTTTTTTTTTTTTTAAGAATTTTTATCATTTAGAAACTATCTCCCAAATTAACAAGCGAATTATAACTCCAACATAGAACATGTGGAATGTTGCCTTTAAATCTCTTCTTTAAGAGCCCCTGTTTCTTCTGATGTGTAGAATTATAGCCTCTGGGATAGGAGTCCCCTGTATTTCTCCTTTGCTATCAAAGCAATAAAACTTTTTTTTTTTCTTAAAAAAAAAAAAAAAAAAAAAGAACTTTATCATTTAGAGTCAAATGATGAAACAGAAAATGAGTATCTGATACTGTTGAAAGGTCTAACATAAAAGTAAAATCAATAGCTGGTCCATTGAAAATACTAAAAGAATAAACAATCCTCTTCCAAAACATGAAAAACAGGTGAAAACTGCAAAAAAAGAAATTGAAATTAGCAGAAGAATGTAAACATCTAAGGAGAAGTTTTTAAGTTTATAAGAATATGCAAAGTTTAAAATACTAACAAAATTTTGATGAAATATGATATCTAAAATATAAATTATGAATATTGATAGGACCTGCAAAAAAACTTGAAGAAGAAATGGGAAATGCTATTAAAGTTCAACCCCCTCTGAAAAAGTACAAGGTCTAGATGCTTTGAAACACTGATTTTTATGAAAATGTTTAAGGGTAATTTTATTCACAGAACATTGAAAAAGGTGGAAAATTTTATAACACATTCTAGAAGGCAGACATATGCATGGAAACAAATTAATGAAGAATAAAAGAAGAAAGCAACTTTAGACCAATTTCTTTGGGGGTTGGGTACTGGGGATTAAACTCAACTCAACCACTGAGCCACATCCCCAGCTCTATTTTGTATTTTATTTAGAGACAAGGTCTCACTGAGTTGCTTAGTGCCTTGCTGTTGCTGAGACTGGCTTTGAACTTGAGATCCTCCTACCTCAACTTCCAATGAAAATAAATGCAGAGATTCTAAAACATTAGCAAACTGAATACAATGACATTTAAAAAATTGAATATATCATAAACAAATAGATTTTATTCCAGAAATGCAAACATAATCCAGTGTTTTAAGATGTAAGTTGCTTGTGATTTGTAGCTAAATAATGTTTAAACATTTTATATCATTTTTTCTCCTAATATTAGCCTACATTACTTCTTTAATCATCTCTGCTTAGAACACCTTTTTACTTTCCTCTTGCATACAAAACACTCCTTAAATGACTCAAAGTGTCACCTCTGAGTAATCAGGTGTCAGTTCTGGGTCTCCTCTGACCCCTCTCCAGTTGAGCCTGAGAAGTTGCTACTCTTCTCAGTATCCATAGTACCTTTTGCTTACCTCTATTGCAACACTTATCATACTGTTTTGTAACTGCTAGTTAACTCCTTTGGCTCTCCCACCAAACTTTGAGCTCTTTGAGATAAGATTCAATTTATTTGTTTTCTTGATGTCTTGCACATAATAGTGTTCCTTAATAAATGGTTGGGTGACCAACTCTTATAAATAACCTTTGTTCTTAAAAGTAACTGTGCCTTTATTCTAAACTATCTTTAATTTTTTAAAGTAGCTTTTAAACAAATAATTCATCTTTCATAGATTAAATGTGAATAGTTTTATAGAGGCTGAGAAGATTAAAGAGAAAGATTATATGACACTAATGAAATACTCAATGGATCAGGTCAAAGTACAGCTTCATCATGACAATGAAAACATAGGTGAAATTATGAACTTTATTTAACTGACAATAACATTAAAGATGACTGAAGTTAATTATTAATGCATACATCTATGTTCTATTGTTGACCAGTGATATTTGGCTGAACAATAAAGATCTGTGTAATAGGAAATTATTATGTAATATTTACACATCTTGTTTTCTTTGAGCAAAATTGATAATTAGACTGTTAAAATCAACACTGCCCCTATATTATTTTCTATTAATCTAAAGCAGAAGTTGGCAATCTATGGCCCATGGGCCAAATCTAGGACATATCTGTTTTTATAATGAAATTTTTCCTAAAACACAACCATGTCCATTTATTTATATATTGTCTATGACTACCTTAGAAAATAGGGCTGCCTCTTCCTCAGCCCCCAGTCAAGGGCTACACTATCATCATGAGGAGAAGCCAACCAACATTTTTCAGCCTCCTCTCCCCACATGCCAGATTTTGAGTTGTACAGGCCAAATTCCTGGCAAATGTGCCAAAATATTGTTGGCTCCTTTCCTCCACCGAGCTCCCACTTTTAGATAGAGACTCTACCACAAGCATGGTAGGCCAGGATCCCAACTGGGATCCTGATTACTCTTTCCCCACCTTGCTCATGGGATAGAAGTTCCATTTGGGTAGATGCAAAGCTGCCACCTCCACCCAGGACCCTAATCCATAAAAGCAGGGATGTCACTCCAGGCCTTGATACCTAAACTATATCTATCTCAGGAGCTCAGAGACTTTGCCTAGGAGAACAAAGAACACAGAGCTACTAAACTTTCTTCAAATGAACTGTCTTGTTTGAAACTGAATGTGAGAAGTTCAAGCCTAAGAATGCTCCCCAAAATCATGGAGATTTTTGTAGTAAGCAATTAGGAGAAGACTGGTAACTCCATTAGAGCTAAAAGCCAAACCATATGCCACTTTATTAACCTATGCAAACCAAGAAAAGAGAGAGTTAATGACTGAGGCAGGAGGACTGCAATTTCAATGATAGCCTCAGTGAGGCCCTGAGCAACTTAGTGAGACATTATCTCAAAGTAAAAAAACAAGAAGGGGCTGGGGATGTGGATCAGTGGTAAGGGTCCCTGAGTTCAAACCTGGTACCAAAAGAAGGAAAAAAAAAAAAGAAAAAAAAGAAAGAAAGGAAGGAAGAAAGAAAGAGAAAGAAAAAAGAGGAGCACCAGCATGCATACAGGCAGGAGTTAGTTTGAAGCATCCTCCTGGGATTATGACAAATTTTAAAAACTTGCCTATTAAACTACCCCTATGAATAAGCCAAATTACACTATGGACCAGTTTGTGTCCCAAAAAACAATAGCACAATGAGTTGGCAATTAGAGGAATCTAACAGCTAAATATGATAACAGCAGAGGCAGAAATCAGGAAAAAAATTTCTTGGAGATAGTCCTGCTAAACCTATTATCAACCTAGGGTTGCATACCCAAGTTTGTTCTCTCTGAGGAGCAACAATGAAGACTTCACATTGTAGGGAAAATAGACTTCACTAAAATAGTCTAGCCTAGTCACTAAACTAATAAACAACACAAACAATAAAAAAAAGTCCTGTGAAATGGAGGGTAATTGATGTGGAGAGTTACTATAATGTCAAGTTTCAACAATGACAACAAAAAATGAAGCAAGAAAAGAAACAAGATTCATACACAGGGCAAAGACAACAGAAACTGCCTATGAAAGGGTCACACAGAAACATTTTTTTAAAAAAGTGAGATACAGTTAACCCAGCACTTAGAGGGAATTTTATAGTTGTAAACACCTATTTTTAAAAAATCTCAAGCCAATAACTTTCCACTTTAAGACGCTGGGAAATAAAGAGTGACTAAACCCAAATTAGGGAGCAGAACAAATAAAACAAATTAATGAAACAGAAAAGAGAAACAATAAAGAAAACAAACGAAACACAAAGTTGGTTCTTTGGTGGGGAGTGACATCAGCCACATGGTGATATAGGCAGTTCCTGACTACATCCCACTATACAATAATCTGGCATCTATCCATGGATAAAAGTGCCTTTGTGGGAGCTTTAGGATCCAGGGGGAGCTTGCAAAACCTCCTTAACCAAAGAAGACTGTTTCAAAAGGCAGTTCACACCTAGGGTATTAGGCTTGCCAACCACCTACCTGTAAATAGCCCTGTCCCCATGTTGGACTTAGTTACAGTACTATTTGGACTTCACACTGCAACCAACACCATTCTAAGAGACCCAAAATGGTCACACCCATCTATGCTTTAGATAACAGGCCTACTGACCTTGGTCCTGGGCATAAATCCTATAGTGGCCTATGACCTGTTTCCTATATGCTTTGGGAGTAGTTTTGTCTGCCAGAGACCCACTGAGAGACATGCCCATATGTGCTCTTGGTTACAGACCTGCAGACTTTGGGGACCCTTAAAGGCACACTCTGTTTTGGTTCTATCTCTACTCAGCTGGGACCAGTCTTGCCCACCAGGGATCCACCTAGTGACCTGAGATGAACCCTTCAAGAGATTCAGCAGGAGTCTCATCTTCTGCAATCCTACTTGTAGACCCAGAAGCATACTCTTGTTCCCAGTGGAAGGTCTTCTGACCAAGGTCATGGAGTCAGTCCTGTCCACCCAAGTCCTGTCCATACTTGTTTGAGTCCATAGTAATAGGCCTTCCAGCCATAGGCACCACTGTAGATCCAACAGAAACCACATGACCTAGCTTCTACCCCACTTGACTGTGATCCCGGAGCAATTCCATCTGCCCAAAGACCCACATGTCTTTACCCATCTAAGTCAGTTTGTAAAGATCAGAAGAGATGCTACTCCTTTGAATGCATAGGTGCCAACATATGGCTACACAGATCATTAAGAATCAAACAAAACTACCTAACATTTAGAATAAGGATAGAATTTTAAAGACTGTCAGAGGAAAAACAACAGGTAACATTTAGAGGGAAACCCATCCAGATGTCAGCTGATCGCTCAACCCAGACCCTCAAAGCTAGGAGGTCTTAGAATAATATATACCAATCTCTGAAAGAAAATGGATGCCAGCCAGCAAAATTAAGCCATCAATTTGAAGATGAAATAAACACCTTTCATGACAAAAGTTAAAAGAATTCACAACTAGAAAGCCTGAACTATAGAACATTCTCAATAAAATATTCCATGAAGATGAAATGAAAAATAAAGTTGAAAACCAGCAAAGGGAAGAACTACACTAAAGGAATAGTTAATCAAAGGAGAAACTAATTCAAATTAAGCCAGAAATAAACCAAAATGACCAGGAATACAAATCATATCTCAATAATAATCTTGATCATTCATGGCCTTAACTCATCAATCAAAGACATAAACTGGCAATTTGGGTTTAAAAACAAGGCCCAGCAATATGCCATCTCCAAGAGACTCACCTCATAGGCAAAGACATCCACAGACTGAAGGTAAAAGGATGGGGAAAAAAAAAAAAAAACATATTACTCATATGGATCATGTAAAGAAGTAGAGGTTTATATCCTCATATCAAATAAAGTGGACTTCAAGTCAAAGTTAATCTGAAGGGACAAAGAAGGAAATTTCACACTTCTTAAGGAAATTACACATCAATAAGACATACAATCATAAATATTTGTACCCCGAACAATGGAGCATTGATGTACATCAGACCAACCCTTCTCAATTTCAAGAATCAAATAGACCACAACACAATAATATTGGGTGACTTTAACACACCTCTCTCACTATTGGATAGATCCTCCAAACAAAAACTAAACAAAGTAACTATAGAACTAAATAATACAATCAATAATTTAGACTTAACAGACATATATAGAATATATCATCCATCAGTGAGTGAATACACTTTCTTCTCAGCAGCACATGAATCCTTCTCAAAAAGAGACCATAAACTTATAAACTGTGATATTATTGTTACATTGGAATGTATGTGTTTTCTTCTTCCACTCACCCCAGTTGGGATCTGGCCATCATTAAAATGAAATAGTAAAGGGTATGTTTAGCAATACATGTGAAGTTATCAGTATATTTCCACTTCTTCTGGTCAGACTGTATCTAAAACAGTCCACAGCAAATGATTGTTGGTTCTTTTCTTAACAATTATCTGTAAATATGAAAAGAAAAGTTACCTGCTACAACCAGGTTCAAAAGTTATTATTTCATTTAGATTAAAAAATGAAAAGTAATGTTCATTACTTTTCTACCTTAACTTGTGGCTACACAGAAGCAGATCCTGAAGCAAGGTTATTAGGGCAGATAGTTCATGTAGAAGGTGATCCTATCATGCACAGGTAGACGAGTAGGAGACAAAGGATAGAGGGAACATGTGAAGGCATGTTGTCAAGTAAAGTCCCAATTAGAGCAACTTGAACTTAATTCTGTTGTGGAACCCTTGGCAACAGAAATACTCTAATGAAGGGCAAGGGAGTTGGGCTCTCTCTGGAAGGAGTAAAGTCTTAAGAGACTTGCTGCAAGCCACATGGACAAAGAAAGACTTCGCCTAAAAAGATGCACATAGTGGCAGTTGAATTTCATGCCAATATACATTGAATAGTGAGCTGTCATGGGCACTGGAAAGTTAATGCTTTTTAGAACATCTACCAGTAACCAAAGAGAACTGGAGGCTCAATGTATTGGCTTCCTTGTGGGTAGGATAACTCTAAGGCATGTGCTGTAATAGCGTTCAGGGTTTCCAGAGTGATTAAATTCTATATGCCCACAATAATAATCTGTTTTATGCTCTCCTCTGGTCTCTCTTCTCTTCTTTGCTTTACTTACCCTGCTGGAATCACCTCCCTAATAAAATACTTGCATTCAAAAAAAAAAAAAAAAAAAAAAGAGACCGTCTCTTATGCTACAAAGCAACTCTTAGCAAATACAAAAAATAGAGATAATACCCTGAGTTCTATCAAATCATAATGGAATGAAATTAGAAATCAACCATAAAATTTAAAAAATAAGCTACTTTAACACTTGGAGACTAATATACTATTTAATGATGAATGGATAGCAGAAGAAATCAGGGATGAAATAAAAAAAATACTTAGAGGTAAATGAGAATAGCAATACAACATAATAAAATCTCTGGAGCATTATGAAGGCAATGTAAGAAGAAAGTTCAGTGCATTGAACTCTTTCATTAAAATATTAGAAAGTCAATGAATAAGTGATCTAACATTACTTCTCAAAGTCCTAGAAAAAGAAGAACAAATCAATACCAAAAGCAGTAGAAGACAGGAAATAATTAAAATCAAGAGTTGAAATCAATGTAATTAAAACAAAGGAACAATTCAAAAAATTGACGAAAAAAAGTTGGTTTTTTGAAAAAATTAATGAAATTGATAAACCTTTAGTCATGCTAATGAAGAGAGAGAGAAAACTCAAATTACTAAACTTTGTGATGAAAAAGGAAATATCATGCCAGATACAGAAGATAATAGAAACTATTTTGAAAATTTATACTTCAATAAAATAGAGAATCTTGAAGGCATCAACACATTTCTAGAGACATATGACCAACCTAAACTGAATCAGGAGGATATAAATAATTTAAATAAATCAATTTCAAGCATTGAAATAGAAGACATCATAAAAAGCCTACCAATTAAGAAAAGCCCAGGACAGATGGATTCTTAGCTGAGTTCTACAAGACCTCCAAAGAAGAATTAACACCAATACCCTCAAATAATTTCATGAAATAGAAGAAGAGGTAACCTTTCCAAACTCATTCTATGAAGCTAGTATCACCCTGATACCAAAACTAGACAAAGAACTTTAAGGAAAGAAAACTTCAGACAAATATCCTTGATGAACATAGATGCAAAAGTTCTCAATAAAATTCTGGCAAAAATGCTGGGCACAGTGGTGGACGCCTATAATTCCAGCAGCTTGGGAGGCTGAGGCAAGAGGATTCTGAGTTCAAAGCCAGTCTTAGCAATTTAATGAAGCCCTAAGCAACTTAGTGAGACCCTATCTCTAAATAAAATATAAAAAGGGCAGGGAATGTGACTTAGTGGTTAAGTGCCCTTAGGTTCAATCCTCAGTACCAAAAAAAAAAAAAAAAAAAAAAAAAGCTTCTGGCACTTCTCATACAAAAACATATTAAAAAGATAGTGCACCATGATCAAGTTGGGTTCTCCCAGGGATGCAAGGTTTGTTCAACCTAGAGAAATCAATAAACATAATTGATCACATCAGTAGACTTAAATACAAGAATCATATGATAATCTCAATGGATGCAGAAAAAGCATTTGACAAAATACAGCACCCCTTCATGCTCAAAACACTAGAAAAACTAGTAGGGATAATAGGAATATACCTCAACATTATAAAACCTATATATGCTAAACTCAAAACCAACATCATTCTAAATGGAGAAAAATTGAAAGCATTCTCTCTAAGAACTGGAATAAGACAAGGATGCCCTGTTTCACCACTTTTATTCAAGATCATCCTTGAAACTCTAGCCAGAGCTATTAGACACATGAAAGAAATTAAAGGGATACAAATAGGAAAAGAAGAACTCACACTATCACTATTTGCTGACAACATGATTCTATATTTAGAAGATCCAAAAAATTCCACCAGAAAACTTCTAGAATTCATAAATGAATTCAGGAAAGTAGCAGGATATAAAATTAATACCCATAAATTAAATGCATTCCTATACATAAGTGATAAATTCACTGAAAGAGAAATTAGAAAAACTACCCCGTTCATAATAACCTCAAAAAATATTTGGGAATCAAAATAACAAAAAAGGTGAAAGACAATGAAAATGAAAACTACAGAACACTAAAGAAAGAAATAGAGGAAGATCTTAGAAGATGGAAAGGTCTCCCGTGCTCTTGGATAGGCAGAATTAACATTATCAAAATGGCCATATTGCCAAGAGCATTATACAGACTTAATGCAATTCCTATTAAAATCCCAATGACATTCTGCATAGAAATATAAAAAGCAATTGTGAAATTCATTTGAAAAAATAAGAGACTCAGAATAGCCAAAACAATCTTCAGCAAGAAAAGAGAAATAGGAGGCATCAAAATACCAGACCTTAAATTATACTACAGAGCTATAATAACAATAGTATAGTACTGGCACCAAAACAGACATGTATACCAATGGTACAGAATAGAAGACACAGAGACAAACCCACATAAATACAGTTATCTCACATTAGACAAAGGTGCCAAAAACACACAATGTTTTTGGAGAAAAGATAGCCTCTTCAACAAAATGGTGCTGGTAAAACTGGAAATCCATATGTAGTAAAATGAAATTAAACCCTTATCTCTCACCCTGCACAAAACTCAAAGTGGATCAAAGACCTAGGCACTAGAACAGAGACCCTGTGCATAATAGAAGAAAAAGTAGGCCAAATATTCACTATGTTGGCTTAGGATCTGACTTCCTTAACAAGACCCCTAAAGAACAAGAAGTAAAATCAAGAATCAATAAATGGGATGGAATCAAATTAAAAAGCTTCTTCACAGCAAAATAAACAATAAAAAATGTGAAGAGAGAGCCTACAGAGTGGGAGAAAGTCTTTACCACCTGCACCTCAGAGAATTAATCTCCAGGATATATAAAGAACTCAAAATACTTAACACCAAACAAACAAACAAACAAAAAATAACAAGATGTATCCCATTTATTTACAATAAAAATGAATTAAAAAAAAAAAAAAAAAAAAAAACCAGGCTGGGGAGATAGCTCAGCTGGTAGAGTGCTTGCCTTGTAAGCACAAGGCCCTGAGTTCAATCCCCAGTACCGCAAAAAAAAAAAAAAAAAAAAAAACCCAGTCAGTAAATGGGCTAAGGATCTGAACAGACAATTCACAGAAGAAATACAATAAATCAACAAACATATGAAAAAGTGTTCAACATCTCTAGCAATTAGAGAAATGAAAATCAAACCTACACTGAGATTTCATCTCACTCCAGTCAAGATGGCGATTATCAAGAATACAAGCAACAATAAATGTTGGCGAGGATGTGGGGGAAAAGGTACATTCAAACACTGCTGGTAGGACTGCAAATTGGTGTAACCACTCTGGAAAACAGTATGGAGATTCCTCAGAAAACTTGGAATGAAAACACCATTGGACCCAGTTATCCCACTCCTTGGCTTATACCCAAAGAACTTAAAAGTAGCATACTACAGTGATGTAGCCCCATCAATGTTTATAGGAGCTCAATTCACAATGGCTAAACTATGGAATCAACCTAGGTGTCCTACAACAGATGAATGGAAAAAGAAAATAAGGTATATAGACACGATAGAATATTACTCAACCACAAAGAAGAATGAAATTATGGCATTTACTGGTAAATGGATGGAGCTAGAGAATACTATGCTAAGCAGAATAAGCCAATCCCAAAGAACAAAAGGTCCAATATTTTCTCAAAATATTGGAACAAAAGGTCCAATATATTCAGATGATAATTCACAATAAGCAGGGAGGGCTAGGGAAGAATAGAGCTACTTTGGTTTATACAGAGGGTAGTAAAAGGAGGGGAGGGAGAATGGGGGAGGAAGGATAGTAGAATGAATTGGACATTATTACTCTATGTGCATATGTGATTAAACGACTGGTGTAATTCAACATCATGTACAACTAGAAGATTGAGAAGTTATACTCCATTTATGTATGATGTGTCAAAATGTCAGGTAGTAGCTAGCAATGTACAGTGAAATGCATGGTAAGGTTAAAGTGTTCTTTAAATTACTTTAGGGTCCTTTATCTTAAAAAGTCAAATGATGGCAGTTAATCTGTAGAAAACAAAACAGAAGCAAGGGAGCTAGTTGGAAATCATGTCAAGAGAAAAGGATTAATGGGACTAACTCTTGACAAGAGTCCATCAAGGTTGATGTGAAGTTAGAAATTATAGCTGTACATGTCTCCAATTGTCTGGGAAGGAAGATTCCTTTAGGCGCTCAGGCACACTAAGGTAACTTCTGACCAGCTGTTGACCCCAGTGCCCACATTAACATGGGATTGACTTGTAGATGAATCCCACCCTAAATAGAATGGCACCATGACAGTTCTGAAGAGGACAAACTAAGGTCAAAAACTCCACTGCCTGATGTGAAGGAGGGGTTGAATACCTGGTTGACAAAGAGTACAGAAAGTGGTTCCCATTTCTCCTGGTAAACATCAAACAGTAATACACTTGAAGACAGTGTTGTCTCCTTTCTTGTTCTTTGCTTGGAGACAGTCCACTCTCTCTCGAGAATGCTTTCTGCTTAAGCCTCGCTTTGCTTTTACCTTATTTTCACCTATGATAAAGTTCTCTTGCACAACTTTTGGTGTCTGACTTTAAATTTTCTTTCATCAGAACACAAGAACAAGGTTTGGAGTTTCAGCTTCCTACTTTCCTCTGATAAAAATGCATTCTACTATCATGTATAACTAATTAGAACAAATTTTTAAAAAGAATCAGGCAAACATGACTGATAAAAAAGGGAGGAGGGACCTGATGGGGGCTGATAAAGTTTTAATAACTTTATGGAAGTCTACAGACTGCCTAAAACATAAGTTTAAATTTTTCTTATTAAACTCATCTTATTCATGCATTTTTCCTGATTTTGTTTAGTTGTCTACATGTATTCTCATGCATGAATAAGATGAGTTTAATAAGAAAATAGAAACCATTAAAAAAAAAAAAACAGAAATCTAGAACTGAAGAATACAGTGACAGAGCTGAAATTCAATAAAGAATTTCAATGGCAAATTCAATTTTGTGAAGAAAGAACCTCAAACTCAAAGACAGATCATTTAAACCAGTTAGAGGAATAACAAGAAAAAAGAATGAAAGAGACTAAAGAAAGCATATGATCCCCATGGGGACTATCAAGTGGACTAATACACATATTATTTGAGTCTCAGAAGGACAAGAAAAAGAAGGAAAGAAAGCTTATTTAAAGAAATAATGGAGCTGGGTGCAGTGGTTCACACCAGTAATCTCAGGAGCTAGGGAGGCTGAGGCAGGAGGATTGCGAGTTCAAAGCCAGCTTGAGCAATTTAGCAAGACCCTAAACAACTCAGCAAGACCTTTTCTCTAAATAAAATATAAAAAAGGCCTGGCTCGGTAGTTAAGCAGCCCTGGGTTCAATCCCTGATACAAAAAGGGAGGGAGGGAGGGAGGGAGAGAGGAAGGAAGGAAGGAAGGAAGGAAGGAAGGAAGGAAGGAAGGAAGGAAGGGAGGGAGGGAGGAAGGAAGGAAGGAAGGAAGGGAGGGAGGGAGGGAGGGAGGGAGGGAGAAAGGAAGGAAGGAAGGAAGGAAGGAAGGAAGGAAGGAAGGAAGGAAGGAAGGAAGGAAGGAAGGAAGGAAGGAAGGAAGACTAAAACCTCTCCAAATCTCAAGGGATATGTAGACAACCAGATTCATGAAGCTCAAAAAAACCCAACCAATATCAATCTAAAGAAGATTATCCCAAGATATATTATAATCAAATTATCCAAAGACAGAGACAAAGAGAATTTTGAAATGGCAGGGGAAAATACCTCCTCCCATACAAGAGGATGGATGCCCATAGGTCATCAGCAGAAACCTTGCAATTCAGAAGGAAGTGGGATGACATATTCAAGGTACTGAAAAAAAAATTGCCCACCAAGAATATATCCTACATAACTGAACTTCATGAATGAGATAAAGACATTTATGAAGACATTAAAAGACATTGCCAGACAAACAAAAGCTGAGGGATTTTTGCCCCCATTAGGCCTGCCATACAAGAAATGCTAAAGGGAATTCTTAAAGTTGGAACAAAAGGGACACCAAGTAACATGAAAACATATGAAAGTATAAAACTCACTGGTAAAAGTAAATATATGGTCAAATTTAGAAGACTCTGCTACTGTAATGGTGGTATGTAAATCACTTTTACCTCTGGAATGAAAGTTAAAATATGAAAGTACTGAAAACAATTAGAAGCAAAAGTATAACAATCATTTGTTAATGGATACACAGTACAAAAAGATGTAAAGTATGAAATGGGTATCTTAAAATGTGAGGATGGAAGAGTAAGTGTAGAGTTTTTGTATGTGATTGAAGTTAAGATGGTATCAGCTTAACATAACCTATTATAACTATAAAATATTACATGTAAGCCTATGGTAATCACAAAGAAACCTCTAGGAGATAAATGAAATATAGAGGAAGGAATAAAAGCACACCACTACCAAAAAGTTAACAAATCACCAAGAAAGACAGCAAAAGAGGAAGAATGAACCAAAAAATTAACAAAATGTCCTTACTGATCAATAATTACTTGAAATGTAAATGAATTAAATTATCAAAAGACAGAGAAACTTAATGGATTTAGAAAGCAAGATCCAATAATAGTCTGCCTACAAGAGACTCATTGTATCTTTAGTGACATACATGGGCTAAAACTAAAGAGATGGAAAAAGATATTCTATGCAAACGAAAACCAAAAGAGCAGGAATTGACACTTATATCAGACAAAATAGATTTTCAGTCAAAATCTGTCATAAGAGACAAAGTCAAAATGTAATGATAAAGGAAGTCAGTTCATCAAAAAGATATAACAATTATAAAAATATGAGCAAATATTAACAGAACTAAAGGAAGAAGTAGATAACAATACAATGGCAATAGCGGATTCAGTACCCCCTTTTAATAACGGATAGCTCATTGAAACAGAAAATCAATATGTAAACTGTGGGTTTAAATAACACAAGAGATCAACATGTGCCGAACAAATACATACAGAACATTCCATCCGATAGCAGCAGAACACACATTCTTCTCAAATCCAAGGAACATTCTTCAGAACAGATCACAAAACAAGTCTTAACAAATGTTAAGAAGATTGAAGTTATATCACAATGGTGTGAAACCAGAAACAAAATAACAGGAGGAAATTTGCAAACTTCACAAATATGTGCAAATTAAACATCATGCTCCTGAATAACCAATGGATTAGAGTAGAAATTAAAAAAAGAAATAGAAAAGCCAAGTGAAAAATGGAACTTATGAACCAATGATACACTTCCTTGTTATTCCAGCAGCGATGTGAGTTGCCAGCAACTGACTCACTTGAGAGTGTAGCATTACTTATCTCTGGTAATAGTACCTTTTTCGTGTGTGTGTGCTGAGGATTGAACCCAGGGCCTTGTGCTTACAAGGCAAGCACTCTGCCAACTGAGCTGTATCCCCAGCCCTGGTTATAGTACCTTTAGCTATACAGACAGTCCCACCATGAGCTGAGTGCCCCAATAATCACTAGTCCTAGTTATATTGTGTAAAATTCCTGTCCCTGAAGAGGACTGAGGGCATAATGTATCTAGTGAACATTCTGTATGTCCATACCAATGGAAAGAGCCTCTTATGAAAGACTATAAGTGATGCTGAAATCAAGCATAAAAAGGGAAAGAGATGAACTGATGTTAAGTTTGAGAAGAAGTTTAGAAGTTCACCAAATCCAAAAGAAAGGCTAAAGAAAGTTCCAAAAGCTGGATATGTGGATTCAGAGATCCTCAAAGTATGGTGATTTAGAAGAATGTCCTTAAAATTCTTTGACATTGATAAGTGAGGTCTATGTCCCTTCCTTTTGCGTCTATATGAGCTTATTATTGCTTTGACCAATGTAGTAGGGAATAAATGAAACTGTGGGACAGCAAGCTTGGGTCAATGTATTTTCTGTCTCATTCACTCACACTTGGAGCCCTGAGTCACAAAAGAAGTCTATTTAGCTTGAAGCCAACCAAGCTATGAGAAGCTGAGTCATGTCAGAGACAGGTGTTCTGCTTTTAACCCTCATCTTCAAGTTACCCCAGCTCAAGTGTCAGACATGTGAGTGAAAGCACCTTCAGATTTTTTCCAGATGGTCAGTTTTGCTCAGTGTAGGAGATTCCTCAGTGACTAATGCAAATATCTCTAGATTGACTTCTTCCCTTTAATATTAATCTGATCCAGGGATTAGCAAACTATATATAGCCTGTGGGCTAACCTAGCTCGCTATTTTTTGGTATTTAAGAATGGTTCTACGTTTTTTTAATAATTACATTTTAAATAGTTACATGAGCACCCACATAATATTCTTCATCCTGTCTCTTGTCTTGCAAAACCTAAAATTACTATAGGCTCTTTACAGAAAAAGTCTGCTGACTTTTGATTTAGTTCTCCAAGTAGAACACAGAAGAAAATAAAAGATTATAGCAGAGGCCTATCTAGATAGTATTGATTTTCATCCCCCAGAAACAGATCAGAGACAGATAGGAACTATTGAAACAATTCTCTTTGGTCAATAACATAATAATCTACTTGAAGTTTCTGTGTTTTTTTCAATCACAGGGTTAATTTCCAGGGTTGTTTCCTTGGGTTAATATCCAAGGAAAATGACATTCTTTTTGTTCCTTGTGGAACAATTTGATATTCCAATGGGATATCTCTCTGATATAAGTCCTATGTTGTTGAATTATTCCATAATTTTAGAATGCTGGAGATATAGGGCATTTAGGGTTATCTGATCCAACCCCTTTTTCATATTAAAGGAGGTGAGGTTACAAGAACATGATTACTCATCTAGAGTAAAATACCTCATGAATTCACTTCCAGACAAGAGTATGGTAAACAAAGTGGTGGTTGCTGCCTGCAGTCCCAGCACCTTGGGAGGTTGAGGCAGAAGGATTGCAAGTTCAAGGTCAGCTAGGCAACTTAATGAGACCCTGTCTCAAAAAATAAAAAATAGCTGGGACTGTAACTCTGTGGTAGAGTACCCCTGGGTTTAATCCTGGCACACACACAAAAAAAAAGAATGAGGGAGAGAGAAAAAGGAAGGAAGGAAGGAAGGAAGGAAGGAAGGAAGGAAGGAAGGAAGGAAGGAAGGAAGGAAGGAAGGAAGGGAGGAAGGAAGGGAGGGAGGGAGGGAGGGAGGGAAGGGAGGAAGGAAGGAAGGAAGAAAAAAAAAAAGAATGTATAAACAGACTAGAAATGCCCATGAACCGAGTGATAACCTCTTGAACCTCTGGGTGCAATGGAATTGTTCAGTGTTCTGGTTGTTCCTGATGCCTGTGGTCAAAGAGCAGAGGTGACCAATGTCCACATTCTTAGGCAGCAGTGGGAATCATGCAGGAGTCCTGTGTCCACAATGGCCTCCTGACTCCATTTTGAGAAGTTCTTTCAATGTTGCTTTTGTTATGATTTTCCTTTTATTTTCACAGTAGGTCACTGTTTGTGAAGAACTTTTCTCAATAGTTTTGTGTGTGTGTATATGTGTGTAATTTTAAAATACAATTTGCTTGTTTTTGTTAATTATATTATACAAAGGAATAACAATAATAAAACCCACTTCTGAATTCCACAAGCACAACCACAGAACAGACCCCTAAAATTACTGAAGGTTGACAAAAGTTTATTGGACAAGGTACTGTGATTTGAGATTCAAGTTTCGTTGATTCTAGTCTTTATCCTTGCCCTTTACTAGCTGTGGCTTTGGCTACGTCCTATAGTCTTCTGTGTTCATGTTCCTTCCTTTGCTTACAAAATTAGGTTAACTACAAGGATCAGCCTCAATCTGAAAGCAATTTCCTGGTTTCAACTATTTTAATTAGTAAGTCTTTTAGAACAAAGACTTATCAAGATAAACCATCCATACTCCATTGGTAATAAGCAGAGCTGCAAATGTTGCAAATTTGAAGTTTTTGATAAAAGAAAACCATGTGAGGAGCACTCTACTTTAATGAGCACCAGTTCACAAGAAATAAACATGTGACTTAGTTCAGACATCCAGATACCTCTCCATGAATGCCCTTCTGGGAAAACAAAATCTTAAATCTCGGGACCCTGAAAGGAAAGGCAAATTAACTCCTAATGGATACTGCATAATAAATAGTCTTTGCCATTCTTGTTTTATCACCTTTGGCTTTAATGAATCCTATCAAGTTCCTTGTTCCCACACCTCAAATGTTTATAGAAAGTAGGTCATAGAAATGGGGATTATTTTTTCCCAAACAAAAAGAGGTGCATGTATTCTTAAAGTTAATGGACACTGGTGGCAAAGTCCCATATTATGTAACATCAAAATGACTAACTTGCTTAATTACCTTCAAACAATCTTCACCACACAGCAACTTGTGTCTTCTAAAGCTTACCGAGTGTCCAATATAAGAGGAAGAGGATCGTTATGTGCCTGTACCCTACTGGTGCTTGTGACCTAATCTATTTCCATGACAACCCTAAGAGTATTTTACATTCGAAGAAATACTATTAGAGAAGTTTAAGAACCTTCTTCATCATGACTACATAGCTGCAAAGTGGAAGAACCAGGACTCAGGTCTATATGACTCCAAGCCCAAATTTTCTTGAAATAATATATGAAAATTACTCATGACAGTCCTTGATCCTTAGTAAATACCATGTGTTGGCTTTAGATTATTATTATCATATCACAGTGTCTCTCTCTCGAGAGTGTGCTCTCTTTCTTCTGACAGTGATTCCCATGGGACTAGAACAAATATGGAGACACTACTTGAAGATGACTTCGTTCCTAGATCCCTTTTACAGAGGAACTTGAGAACAGGTTTTTTTTCTAAGATGTGGGTAAAGACCTGCTCTTTTCCACTTTAAAAGCCAGTTTTCAAATGTTATTTGAAAATATATCTTTCTCCCACCATTTGTCTTCCCTCTGACCTTTCTGCTGAGAGTATTTTCTTGAAGCCCCCCAGAGGGCACTGGACCAGTTAAAGGTCTATTTCTTTCTTTCGCCTGTGAAAACATGATTTTGTCTTATGATGTGCATGCTGTGTCCATCTCAAGAATTCAGCATGGGATCCGCAAATTTATGAATAAGCAGAATTGTTCCCCATTTGCTTTGGGGAGACAGGAGAAGCCATGTGAGAGCCACATAAGATAAAGAGGTTTATTGATTCACAAGCTACCCTGCATAAAACCTCACTCAATTTATAATTAATCTAACACTTTTGACTTGAAACCCTAGAAAGGGTGTATAAATTCCTTCTCTAAAGGAAAATAGGGAATATAAACAATATCTTTTACATAAATGCTGTACTTCCAGCAGCCATACTATTAAGACTCTGGAGTTCCACTAAAATACACTTGTTTTCCAAGTATAGATAGCAGCTGAAGTTCAAATATGTGTGAAACTAACTTTAGGTTTTTTTTTTTTTTTTAATGTTGAATTCACCCCACATTCTAATGGATAAGAATGAGGAAGAAAGTTACTAAAGATGTTGGAGGAGACATTAGTAAACTCTAGGGAAATGAGGACGAAAAGTGAGAAACTAGTGCAGATAAAGAAACTGTCCAACATCCATTTTATTACCACTTGGTCAAATTCTGACTATGTTCACACAAAATTTATGATTTGTAACTAGGGTAACTGTCCTCCCTGATTGGTCTGGGTCAGCCTTAGTTTGTTCCTATTGCTCTAGTGTGATTATTAATTTGCTTCTTTTATTCTCAAAAGCATCAATTACATAATCAACTTATTAATACTCTAATCTCCAAAATTCTGGTTTCACATCACTGTAGTTGGTTTTTTTGGGGGAGGTGGGGGGTAACAGGGATTGAACTCCAGGGCACTCAACCACTTTTTTTATTTTTGGTATTTTATTTAGAGACAGGGTCTCGCTGAGTTACTTAATGCCTCGCTGTTGCTGAAGCTCACTTTGAACTCTTGATCTTCTAGCCTCAGCCTCCTGGGCTGCTGGGATACATGACCAGCTCAGTATATATATATATACATATATATGTGTGTATATATATATATATATATATACATATTTCTTTTTTTTTTTTTTTGCGGTACTGGGAATCATCAATATAGTATTTTATTTTATCAGGTTAAAATTTTCATTTACATTGAAACTTCCTCATACCTAGATGACTAGAGAAATATTGTTGACACTAAGTAGGTTCTGACAAGCATTCCAAAATTAACTAGAAAAATTATAGGGTGGAATTTTTGAGATCATGTACCTCTCTAGCATGTAAAACACCAGTTTTCTTAGGTTATGATATCAAATTCAAAATCAGATTGTGTGGGGAGTTATTTCTTCTTTTCTTCTTCAGCCCTGCCTTCTGCCTTCTCACTCGATTGGTTGAAGTAGGATAATATAAAAACTGAATGAGGCTGTGGCTATAGCTCAGTGGTAGAGTGCTTGCCTAGTATGCATGAGATGCTGGGTTTGATCCTCAGTACCACATAAAAGTAAATACAACATGGTGATGTGTTGGTCTTGGATTTCTAACCTCTAGAACCAAAGAGAATACATTTCTGTTGTTGAAGTCATGCAGTCTAGGCTACTGTGGCATGGCAGCCTAGCAAACCAATGGAGCAGCTTATGTTGATTTTTACCCATCCTTGAAAAGGAGTCCTTTCCTTATAGCCTGCTGGCCATATTCCACTTAACACCTTGTCTTGCCCCCAACAAATAAATAAATACATAAACAAATAAAAAGATATTGTGTCCATCTACACTAAAAGATTTTTTTTAAAGTTATGAATAGTCCAATTCTGGAAAATAGACACATCTGCGGGAATGAAGTTGCAGCATAGCTCATCAACAAAAAAAAGTGGGTAGTGGCAAGCAGACTGCTTCAACAATCTTTGTTGCATGAGATCTGGCATTTGCCTCTTATTGTTAGACCCTAGTCTTTCAGCATTCACACTTTAACCATTTGATAAATAGCAAGCTCAAATCACTTTCAACTAAAAGAAACCTTGGCCCATATTTTAAAAAATCAGAGTAATTATATTACAAAGTTCCTTCAATTTCCTCAATTCTGAATTTAGTAGAAGTCTCTATACTCATAAGAAGTCAGAGGCAGGCTACCTGAAGCTGGTAGAAGCATTGCTTTCTTGTTTTTCCTAACCAAGGTTTTTGACTAGTTACTTAGAAATCATTCAAAGGTTGTGTACTGCATTGCGGGGGGTGGGGGGGGGGGACATTTCTCAGGGATATTTTGTACAACTTTTCCCAACTTCCTCTCATATTTAGACTCATGACAGCTATTGGAAAATCAATGGATTTTCTTTTCATTACACTTTTCAATACTCTCCCTGGATGCATATCCTCAGTTACTATGGATAATTTTCTTGAGGCTCTTTGTGCATTCTTTCACTTTGCTACTCCAGTCAGAAACAACCCAATATTTGTGTTAAATAAACATAGAAAAGGGGGAAAAAAGGCATGAATACGAGGGCAAGAGTCAAAGGAAGTATGAGGAGGAATAGAAGTAGAAAGGTAAAAACTAAGAAACTAATAAGAGAAAATGTAGCAGGTCAAGATTCAAGAAGGGGAGGAGAAACTGGCCTTTTCCTGGATAAGATCTGAGAGTTTAAAAAAGTTTCTCTCTCAAGACCTTAGGAGAACCTGACTTTAGTAGGAACAAATAGAGATGATAAGTGCAGATCGCTTAGCATTTTAGTGCCTGTGCCTGCACTCTCCACCCCTTACCCTCACACGGCTGCATGGCATCTATAATCCCAGAGTAATGAGAAAGTTCTGAATTCAGTTCTCATGACTTTAACTAGGGTGTCTCAGGTCCAGTGCTTCATCCTGTGGTACTTACCCATATATCTGGTTAGGTGTTAAAAGCCATACATCTCCTCTGTGTGGTTGTTGCTTTGCTATACTCTTACCACCAAGCCTGGCTATGCATTCTTTCCATTTTCTCCTATCAGTTGTGCAGTCCTGTTTTCTCTCATTTTCAACAGTCTATCTAAGCTCCCTCTCCTAGTCTTCCTCAGAAAGCTGATTGATAAGGATATCTCCTACGAACCTGTGACTCCTGAACTGCAACTACTAACAACCCACCTAAAATCATTTGTTCAGTTTCTGAGTTTGGATTGGTCAATATTATATTGCGTCCTTTGTGGGATTCAAAGTGATCTCTACCTCAACTACTAAGGTCACAAGTACAGGTGCTTACAAGTAAAAGAAGCTCTTTTGTACTCCATAGTCTTCCCCACAGTTTTGGCTGTCAGGATAAGCCCTCTTGATTTCAAAACTTCATTTTCCTTTGGTCAAAGTTCTGAACCTTTATGTGAGCTTCCTTTTATCCTTGACTGCCTAGAAGGGACATCCTCCTTTAGATGAGTACTGAATTTTGAGGAAAATAAACTTTCCTTGTGAATACATGCAATGATGGGGAGTTCTTTCTCTATGAATGCAAATGGTGGGCAACTATTACTGGGACTTCAGCTTCTTTTGTGGTTAAAACCTATGGGCTCCTTCTTTTGCAAATTTATGGCATGATGGACTAAAATTATTCATGATATTTTAAATTATGTTGGTTCATTTTGATATTTCTTTTGATATGTTATTTCAGAATTGGTTTATTTGCATGCTTGATTAGAAGAAAGGTTATAAAACTGAATGACTTAAATGAAAATTATATCTTAATTGGTATTTTGAGGCCACTAACTGTAATAATAATTCTACTATTGCTTTGGGAAACAAATTCACAGTTGTCTTAAAGAATTTCTAAATTGTAAAAATCCTTTGAGATTTCTGAGAGTTTTTCTCCATTACCTTCTATTTTATCTTGTTCCCTTAATTACTACCCCCGACCTGTTCTCCTCTTTGCTATCCTTCTGAGTTTCCTTTTTTTATAGTACTAGAATGAGTCCCCTCAAAAACCCAATTATGAAAAAAACCAATTATGACCTCTTGCATATTTTAATGGCCCCTTTAATACTCTAACAAGTGTCGACGCCTGCGGCAACAATCTCGCAGATATTTGTTACCGCCTGCAGCAATAATTGCGCGGGTATTTATCAGTGGCAGACTGGGAATAAACTACTTTTCCTATATTCACTAATTTATAGAGGAAGAGAGACTTTAAGAGAAAGATAGGCTTTGCTTATAGAGAAAGTTTTAGAGAAATACAGGCTTCTACGCTTATTAGAGTTCTATTTCTTCTTAGAGGTGCATCCTGCATCCTGTGAACTAAAGGTGCATACTAGAGGTGTGTGCTAAAGGTGCTATCTGAGGTACTTCTTAGTGATGCGTCCCACGTACTGCGATCTGTGATCTGCAACCTAGAGGTATGTTCTCTGTTCTCTGCTCTACGATCTGCTTTCTGCTGCTGCTTCTTACTGCTTGCTGCTTACTCTCTCTGCTAGCTGCTTCTTCTCTCTGCTAGCTGCTGCTTCTCTCTGCTAGCTGCTTCTCCTTGCCTTCTGCCTACTGCCCGCTTATATTCCCTCCAGGAGGCGGAGGCTGGGGCCACGCCAGTTGAGATCAGGCAAGGAGCCAGCTGCCCTATCAGGCAAAGGTTAAAAACAAGCAGGCACGAGCAGGAGCACTCTGGAACACATGTGCACGCGTTGTGTGCGTGGACTTATTTGAATACGGCCAATATAAATCACCTGGGTGTGCTTATATTAATCAACCTCCTCACTGCTGATGTGATCAAAACAACCTCTGGCTGGCTGCCAGGTGCCATCCCAGCGCAGCCCACATGGCACAGCCCCCAACAAACGAGGATAATTCTAAAACTATTACTTGTATCCTTTGGTCAAAGACTAAGTTGCATGCTGTCACTAAAGATTTTTCCAAATGTTAAGAAAGACTTTATTAAATTTACCTGACAAGTTGATCTTTTACCTAAATCCTTTGTCCTAGCTTTCTAGATTTATATCAGTTAATCCACCTACTGTTAGAAGATATCTTGGTCAGGGAATGTACAATGCCTATTTGAAATGACCTTACTGGAGGTTTTTCTGAAGTGAGTACAAGAGGTCAGGCAGAGGCTCAAAAACTAGCCCAAGATTTTCATAAATTCCTATTCTGTTTCCCAAATGCTTTGACAGATACATTGTCCAATAGTGCATTCAGTGGCCAGATGAATCCATTTATAATTAATATGCTTGGTTTGAGACAACTTTTCACAATTCTGGAATGAAACACTAGGCAGATAAAACTAAGAGCTTGTTCAATTTAAGTTTCTCAACTGGTCTTCAGGATGATTTAAGCACTTTAGTTAAACAACGTTTCCTAATCTGAACTTTAAAAGGCTCCATGAGCTAGCTACTCTAGTTGAACAGTTGTCCCAAACTTCTGCTCAAAAATTTAAAGAAAAAAAAGTCATAGGGAACAAAATGAACTAACATTATGGACTCTCAAATCCAGTTTACTCAACTCTTGAGACTTCAGATGAAAACAATCATCTCTTAAACCAAATTCTCCAAATGGTGTTTGTTATCATAACAACAACAACAACAACAAAAACCTGGGCATTTAAAGAGGCACTGTAAAAAGTTACAGAGTATATCCAATGCCAACAGAAAGACTTTAATAAACAGCCTCGCCTTATATTTTTCTATTTTGAATTTCAGTTGGGTTTCTCCAAGAAATGACAGGGGATTTTCCCAACACTGACAACAAACTCTAGGGAAGAGAGGTTTAATAATTGGGAATGGGTTTTTAGAGCACCAACTGATAGAAGAACAGCCTTATCTGTCCTTAACCTACCAGAACAAAAAGGACTAAAAGAAAACCTAAGAATGATTTTACCCACCTCTTAGTGATACCACCGTTTACCGGTGACGAGTTCTGCTCCTTCTAATGTTGAAGATTGAACACTAGAGAAGCGCGCCAAGGCAAGCAGATTAAGCAGGTTTTATTTAAAGCTAATAATACAGACTTCTCCCGGCAAGGAGAAGGGGCCATGGCTGATGTTCTAAAGTCCCAAGAAGTGAGCGCTCCCTACATCTTTTATAGGTTAAATTCTCTTTTGTTCTCCAGTTCTCTCCCCCCCTTATCTCTCTTTCCTGCCTACGTGACTAGGCCTGGTTTTGCATTAAGTGAAAAGCCATGGGCAGGGGGAGGGCCAAGGTGATTCAGGCAGGTAAGGGCCCAGGGGACATTAATTAGCAGCTCCTTGTTTGCAGTCCTTGATAAAGGCAGGTAAATTTGGTAATCAATGGGCTCCGGAGATCCTTGACATCCATTCTTCCAGGGGCAGTCTCCAACTTCCAGAGGCAGATGATTTTATGGCCTCCATTTCCTCGATTTGACCCGATCCCCTATTTCTACACTAACTACCTGTTCCCAATTCTGGCTTCATTAGGAGGACCTATCCCCCAATTATAAGGTGCATTTGTGGGGCTTATATCTGGTTATGGACACATAAGTTCTAAGGCTCCCTTCTGTTGGTAGCAATGTAATTATACTAAAATAAATTAACCAAGTAGCACTTGCCACCTTAGGTGTTGCCCACCTGAGTCCTGTGCCTCTATAATAACTGTTAAAACCTCCGATTATTCTAAATTAATTGGGAATAAAATAACCTTGCATTTACTGGGTAGCATCTAATAAAACTTAATGACTCTGAGCCTGGGCTCCCCAACTTTGGGTAAGATGTTTCATTTGGGTTTTCTCTGGGAATCGGGGCATGTTTGATCCACTCTGGATATGGCCCCACCTCTAGTTTTCCACTTTTAAATGATAGATGGGTTGGATCAGTGATTCGATGGTGTGATCATTTATTTTTGTGTCCATCCCTTGTTTAGGGTCAAAAATGTGGTAACCAATGTAGAAGTGTAGTGGGTAAGTGACCCAGGCCTGGATATAAAGTAACTAAGGTCGCTGTGTGTAAGAATTAGTGCCCAGGAAATGGAGAGTTCCCCTCCCTGTTCCCGCCAGCTGGTTTTCAGGGAACCCAATTAGCACCATTCACTCCCAGCTTTTGGATTGTAAAGGACTTTCCTGAGCATCTAACCACGTCCCTTTGAAGTGTAAACACCGCTGTGAAGGCTCCAGGGCCTTGTAAGAGGAGCCAGTCTTCCTTATCACGCTCTGTAAACACACTTTCCGCTTGAAAACCCCTACACACACTCATATATGGTGTTTTTTGAAACCTCGTGCACAACTATGTATCCTTTTAGACTAGAATATTTATGACACTAGATAGCTTATAAATGTTGTCAAAAACTGGTAAGGGGCGCTCAGAATTTGGAGTGCTGATCTCCTCTGGGCCCGCTGGCATAAAATAAAGTTTGGTTTCTCCCACTCTTTGAGCGCGTTTGCTGTGTCTTGCCTGATTCTCATAACAGAATCATTACCTAAATTTATCCAACAAGCCCTAACTGACAGCCGGCAAGCATTAAATTTGGTGAATATTGAAATGCCCTTAGTGGAAAAAGCAGTCTTACAAAACTACGTGGCACTTATTATCACACCTCCCAAGGGGGCATGGAATATTGTGTCTGTGTATCTAATGAATCATCAAATATCATCAACCTAGCAAATTATATGAAGAAATACATTCATTCTTTAAGTGATCCCACCCCTAGTTTAGGAGACTAATTCGAAAGGTGGTTTGGATAGTTAGAACTCTTACTGATGATGCTATTATTAATACTTGCTGTTCTTTTTATTTTCTATAGTTTCTACAAGATGCTGCCACATTGTGTAACTTGCTGTTTAACCATTTCTGGTTAAGTAGTGATTACACAATGACTAGAGGCAATTGATCATTCTTACAGGGCACCCTCCAATGGGGAAAAAAAAATCAAGATATTGCCTAAGCTCTGTTGTTCCCTGACCATCTCTTTCTTGTTCACTTGTGGGCTTTAAGCTCTCTATCTGTTGTCACCTTTTTCTCCTCTTCGAGACACTGCTTCCTGGAGACAGCCTTCCCAGATCCAAAGAGGCAGACCTATAAAACTCAACACACAACCCGGAGATTGATCATCAATGCGTGTCATCGAAAAGATTGTGCTAAAAAGGGGGAAATGTGAAAATAAAATGAAAACTAAGCAAACGCCTATCATCCCAGCTACTTGGGAGGCTGAAACAGGAGGAGCACAAGTTTGAGGCCAGCATTGGCAACCTAGTGGGACTCTATCTCCAGACAAAATTCAAAAAGGGTTGAGGAGGTAGTTAAGTGATAGAAAGCTGCCTACTAGGCAGAGACCCCGAATGCAATCCCTAGTACCTCAAAAATGTTAATAATAAATAATTGAGGGAGAGAAAGAGAACTTGATGAAAATAGCATCGAAAGAGCATCTTAAAAGTGGAGTCAGGAGTCTAACAGGCATGGCTGTGCATGCCTGTCATCACGGTTATCCAGGAGGAGGACGGAAGTCTGTGAGTTCAAGGCAGCCTAGAAAACATGGTGAGACCCCCAACTCAAAAACAAAACAAAACAAACAACAACAACAAAAAAAACACATAGGAATCAGGAAACCTTTATGGATGGAGGACTTATGCACAATTCGCGCTGCTGCCTAGGAATGTGAACCTTGGTTACCTCCATCTCTTTTTTTTTTTTTAGTTGTGATTTCTGTAATGCAATATATGTAAAATATCATTGTTTTTATTGGCATCAGCTGCTGCCAGTATTCTGCCCACCCTCTCCACACCATTTTACAACCCATATTGTCATTCTGCGAACATCCTACCAGCCACTGGTCCATTGTTATTAGCCTGCGAAATTCAAGTACTTAAGAAAAGCTACACCACCATTCTCTCTCTTCCTCGCTCTCGCTCTTGCACACGCTCTCTTGCTCTCTCTCACTTTTTCTCTCTCTTCCTCCTTCTCGCTCTCTCTCTTTTCTCTCTCATTCTCTCTCTCTCCCTCTCACCCTGCGGGCAGACACTCTGCCTGTCCACTTAATAAAATCTCTTGCGTAAGTTCCGGTATCCGGAGTGGTTTCTGGGTGCTTTCAGTTTTACTATGTAATCAATACAAGGAGGCTTTACCATTAACTACTTGTCTTTATGGTACGACTTCTTCAAAATTTTACTATATTCTAATCTCTCAGTAGTTCAGTGCAGATCAGCCACATTCCATGTGCTCAGGAGCCCAACCTACTCTTTGTGGCTGCCACATGACAGGTACTTCTCTGAGGTTTGTGACTCCTTGATATCTGTCAGCAGAAAAGGACCTGCAACATCCACCCCTCTTTTATGCTACAATGAGGAAACATCCCTTCCCGGCCAGTAGCTCTCTCCTGCTCTCCAAGGAACACAGAATCAGAGCCCAGGGGAAAACTGGAGCTGTAGGCAAAAATAATCTCCAAAGGTTGACCACAGTGTCCCACCTGCTCCTTGGTGGTGGCCCAACCCCTCCCAGAGATCACACAGGAAAAAAAAAAAAAAAAAAGGAGAAAGGAAAGCTGTGTCCCCAGCTGACCTTCACAGTTTAGATGTGCAGGGAGTAGATTAAGGGAATACTTACTGAAGGATGTGGAGAATAAATCAAGGACATTTCCCATATTGGCAGTTGTTTCCCCACCCACCTTGTCTAGGGTAAAATTGAAGCTTTTGTCATTTAAAAGCTCAGGCCTCAGTCAGAGGGAAGGAACATAAAAGGAACTTGTACCTGACTGGCACCAGACCCTGCACCCTAATGGGTCGCCTGACCCCAATACAATAAGTCCCAGGAAATTCCCTATCCATACTCCTGTTCCACCCTAATGGATCAGCCTGTAAAACCCAGACCCTTGCTTTAGCCCACCGCTATTACTACCCCACTACCTCCACCCAGAAAATGAGCCACATCAGGTGTTTGACTGATTGACTCTGCTGCTGAATAAAGAGCTTGCTGATCCGAGGACTGCCTCTGGCTTCCCGCCTCTGTCATTCATGTGCCTTTTGTGCTTACACTTACTTTGTAGTTTGACCTCGGCTCTGTAGTTTGACCTTGGCTCTAATCTTAAGGCCATGGTTGTCTGTGTGCTCTTCACGTGTGGAATACTGTGTCACTATCAATCACATGTATAGCTCTTCACATGCATATCTGTGTAACTCAATACCGTCTAATAGGAAATCCAAACTTAAACAGGGGAAGATGAAATCAGTGCCTATGGGTTTCCTGTTGTTGGCCAGGTAACTCCTAGTGAACTTGTTGAATCCTGGCCTCCAGTCCGCACTGGGTCTATGTGTCAGGTAGCTCTGACTGCAGAACAGATCACTCCACAACTTACCAGCTCATGATTAGGCTGGTCAGCAATCTGGGCACAGTGGGGTCCACTCAGGCATGTGTTCGTTGTGTTGACCAGGCAGCTCTGCTTCTTGGGGAGAATTAGCTGTTGAATGGGGCACCTTGGGTCTCCTCCCCATGGTATCTCCTTCTCCATCAGCAAACACAGTCTTTGCTGTCATGGAAATGGAGGGTTCTGGTAAGAACACTAAAAGCACTCACTCAAGACCTTTTGATCCAAAATGCACGATGATACACTGTCACATTTGTTGTATTCTATTGGATGCAGTGAATAAGGAAAATGTGATCGTAACCAATATTGAGTTTTGTTGTGCTCAAATGTTAGCTGCCTTTCCATTTATTTAGATCTTCTATGATTACTTTCAGCTTTCTGTCTTGCCTTCCCAGTGGACAGGTCTCAACATTCTGTTGTAAAATTTATTTCTGTAAATTTTTTTGTACACTTTTGAATAGCGTCTTATTTTCATTTTGAGTTTGCTCATTACCAGTGTAAAAATCTTCTATTTCTGTCTGTATTTGGCTTGTAATCTACAAGCCAAATTGACTTGCCAAGTTGAGTCTAGTGTTGTGCGTGCTTATGTATGAATTCCTTAGGAATTTTTACATGTGCTTCCAATATAATTTCTCCTTAGTTTCTCTTTGTTGTTCAATACTCAAACCTCAAGTTAAATACTGAATACAAATAGCAAACTCAGACCCTCTTGCTTATTATTTCCTGAGATATAAAGCACCCAGGTTTTATCTTCAATCATGTTGTCATCTCTATGTTTTCTGTAGATGCCCTATAGCATGTCTAAGAAGCTCTTCTGTAGTTCAGGGGTGCTAAAGAGTTTATCATGATGAACATTGGATTGTTTAAAGTTAGTTCTTGTCAAAATAATTTTTATACTTTATGGCATTATGGTAGTGTGTTATATTGTTTTGTTCTCTAAATCACATTTGTGTTCACGAGATAATCTTGCTTGGTTTCCAGTAATTGTTATATCTTGTTATATTCAACTTGTCTGTATTTTTGAAGATATGTGTCTATGTTAGTAAGAGATAAAGGCTTATAGTTTTCTTTAAGAGAGGTTATTGCCTGTTATCTGGGTGATTGTTTAGGCATACTATACATAGGTAAGTTTTCTCTTCCATTTAACAAATACCCTTTATTGAAGGTCAAAATGTGTATTTTCAATGTACAATGTTATGAAATGTAATACCATCAAATTATATTGCTAAATCAATCTTATTAACCATGCATTACTTCACATCCTTATTTCTGTGGTGAGAACATTAAAAGTCTACTCTCTGGTGATTTACAAGAATAAATTGCATCCTTCTCACCAGTCATCACCACCTTGTACAATGGATCTTTTGCATTTTCCCCATCTACCTGAAATTTTAGGTCACCTCCATCATTATCAGACTCTTGGTTTATGGACATTTCTAACCTGTTTATACATTCTTTTATCAGTCACATAGCCTGTACTCCTTCTCAATACTCAGTAGCCCACATAATCTCCTACTTTTCTTGCCTTTCTCGGAATATTGTTTCAGAGATAACTGAACCCATCTCTCCTGAATCACAATTCCTAAGACCCTGAATAAATCTGTTTTACTTGTTTTCTGAGTTTGGATCGATTGACATGACTAATAAGGACTATTAAATAATCAAAGGATGAGTGCATCACAGTACATCGTTCAGAGGAACATGCAGGATAAGCTGCTATCCATAGGAATAGTTTAAGATGTAAAGTGGTTTACATCCATACTTTGCATGTGATTCTATTCTCACTCTTTCCATTTAGCCAGTCCACAGAGATCACATCAAAACCAGCCACCAGTACCAGGGTTCTTAGCATTTGCTCACAATCCCCTCTCTCACTAGTATAAGAATCCTGCTATTTTTGAGTTTTCAGACTGTCTGAACTCTCTGATATCCTCGGATTTATACTGTGGTCTTGAGAAACTATCTCAGTCCCTCCTCTGGCTGACTTCTCTCAAACTCTCAATAATATTAAGTAACAAACTTTCTACCCACAATCTCTGTTATAGCTAAGTTACTGCTATATAACGTTTTTTTTTCTGTTTTGATTTTTTTTAATTTATTTTTATTGTAAACAAATGGGATACATGTTGTTTCTGTTTGTACATGGAGTAACAGCATATCATTTGTATATTCATATATAATGTTTTGAGATACAAAGACTATTTTCCTTTTGACTGTTGTGTTTTCTTCAACAAGTCAACCCTCTTTAGATAAATGGGGTGACAGCAGTAGCTTCCAAAGTTACTGCCTAGGTAGCTGAAAATAAAAGAAAAATTCTTGGCTTTGAATTCTAAAGTAGGCTCTTGAAATTCATAGCAAAGACAATAGGCTTGAAATCAGACTTTTAAATTGCAATAGTTGAGCTGTTTGAAATAAGAAATATTGCTGCACATAGTGTAGCATGCCTGTAATCCCAGCAGTTTGGGAGTCTGAGGCAGGAAGATGGCAAGTTCAAAGCCAGTCTCAGCAACCTAGCAAGGCCCCAATCAACTTACAAAGACATTGTCTCAAAATAAAAAATAAAAGAGGGCTTGCTCAGTGGCTAAGAACCCCTGCATTAAAACACTAATACCCACCCATACCCTTCCCACCCCCCAAAAAAGAAAGAGGAAATATTTTTAAGTTCATAAGGTTGGCTTTGAAAACCAAGAGCCAAAATACAAATATAAAGTTTAGACCATAATTATCAAACTCTGCAGGAATATAGAATGGTGTAGAAGCAATCTACCTAGTCAAAAGAAAGTAAAATTTCCACCACTGGGCAGAAAAGGAAATGAAGGAATGGCGTTATGGGTATAATTTTTATCCTTTGTATACTTCAAGCTAAGTCCTAAGAAGGACATGAAAGGAAACACATCATCTGAGATTTAGGGGTATATCTGAGCAGGAGAACCAAATCAAACTCCTCAGAGTATTGCCTGATGGGATGTCACACTTTGTGCTGAGGCCTTGTATCTAGCAGGGTCAAAGGGCAGTTTCTCAGGGTCTGGCACACCCTTCCATGATGTGGGATTACCTTCAAAAGTTCCCATGCTACCGTATGATTATTTCTTTAAAAATAAAATTGAAATTATTATATGATTCATTGATTTCACTTCTAGGTATTATTGGGACTCAGAAAACCATATCCCTAAGTGAAGGTCTCAGAAGCAAGGTTTCTCTCTGACCTGTTTCCTGGTCCTCTTTCACCTCCTTCAAGGCAAGACATATATAGACTAGAATTTCTCTACGCCAAGACAAATCATAGAGACTTCCCTGAAACAAACCATAAGGATAAAAATATTACAATAACTTTCACTATCTTTCTGTCTTGGATCTGACCTTAAAGAATTCTCTGACCTACCTCGTCTAATAGTAGATTATAAGACCCACATTTCAGAAGGAGGCCTATCTCGTGCCTGAATGGAAGGAATGCCACACAGAGAGGCAAAGAGGAATCTGAACAGACAGGACTTGCTGGGTTTCTTCTCTTAATTTATTAGCTTTTGATCATACCTTTTTTGTCCAATAACCTTTCTACTTGATTGTTACTGCTTCATTGGATAAAAATTCATGGTCTGAGTGCTGGGATTGTGGCTCAGTGGTAGAGTGCTTACCTAGCATGTGTGAGGCACTCAGCACTACATAAAAATAAATAAATAAATAAATAAAGGTATTGTGTCCATCTACAACTAAAAAAAAATTGACTGTTTAAGAAAAAAATTCAGATTGGGGAGATAGCTCAGTCGGTAGAGTACTTGCCTTGAAAGCACAAGGCCATGGTGAGTTCACCATCTGAGATGGCCTCAGAGTCTCATTGACAGTCAACTTCTGAACCAACCCCAGAAGATGGATGTTTGTTAAGCTGGATCTTTGGGGTACCTACTACAATTGAAACAAAGAACATATATGATTTTCCAGGTCCTGTGTTGCCTTTGAGAACATCTTTATACTATTTTAACTCCTGGTAAACCTTCCCACTATTCTCTTCCAATACTTGATCATAAGGATTTAGAAGGGTCTTCAGAACTAGTAGCTATTAGTAATTGCTTACTCTTTGCTGGCACTGTGTTGAGCACCTCAGAGGAGGATCTTGTATAGTCTTCACAACAAATCTATGAAGTTATCCTGTTCTTCCAGGAACTTAATAACTGTGACTTCTACAATTACTACATGTGGAGTGAGAGTTAATAGTTCTAAAGATTGCTTTAGAGGATAGAAGACTAAACCTCAGGGGATGATCTAAAATCAATAAGGTAGACCTAGAAACATGCCTGACTTTGTACAAAATGGCCAGCTTTTTTGTCTCTCCTATAGGCACTAGGCTGACAGGAAGATGATGCCTAATTTCATAAACAAGGGAAATAAAAA
The DNA here is from genome assembly GCF_902686455.1 of Sciurus vulgaris. Taxonomy (NCBI): domain Eukaryota; kingdom Metazoa; phylum Chordata; class Mammalia; order Rodentia; family Sciuridae; genus Sciurus; species Sciurus vulgaris. The sequence goes on from NC_136476.1 coordinate 68,677,443, forward strand.
TACAAAGACTTCTCTATTCTTCATTTGTTTTGCCCTAAAGATACCTCAGCAATCCAGTCCCCAGGTAGAGCAAACTGGTACTCTCTGGTTCAGAAAATATGCAGATGCTGTACACCTGAGCTTATTTACGACCTCTCAGTCATCCCACCCTGGCCCAGGTATATGCAGAATTCAGAGATAAACTATTCTAACCAGGAACAGCCAGTATATCCAGGCCAAAGAAACCCTAACCACTTGTTTTGTCTTTGTCCTAAAACAAACCCTGTCAACCTCTTAAGACCATCCAAAACACTGGCAACTCCCTTAGGAAGACACCTGTTAGCCTTGCATGTCACCTACTGTACACACATTAATGACATTTAAAGCAGAAGTCATGATAGACCCCCAAAGCCTGAAGGAACTTTTCATCTCTTTCTGATCCTGAATAATCCTGGGATATCTCCACAATGTATCTCTCCACGGAAAATCTAGAAAGTTGGAAAATTTTGCAGAAAAAGCAAATAATACAAATGAATCAAAGAGAAAGAAATGCTCTTAAAAAATCCAGGAAAAATTCTAAGAAATACAGAAGAAATGCACAACCCAAATACAAAGCAAACAGAACTTCAGATGAAAATGTTTCAAGGCATTTATACCCCCCAAATGCTCTGCAGTCCCTGTACCTAGTGCTCATAAAAATAAAATATAAAGAAAGAAAATCAAAAGATATAACCAGGCTCAAATATTAGGTAAAAATATCTAAAATCTAAAAAAGGAATAGAAACTCAAAACAGCAAAAAGGACGAAAGATGAGGCAGCTGGAAGTTTGGTTTTGAAGGGTGCAGAGATTGATTATTATTTAGGTCTGGAACCAGGTACACAGCTCAAAGGCCTGGATAGCAATGGGGACCCTTGACAACTGTGAAGTAAGAATGAAATGAGGTTCTCCTACTAACTGCTGCCTGGGAAACAAAACTTTGAGTGAGCTGCAGGCTTAAGGAGGCTAGGTCAAAGTCATGGTGTTGTAACCAGAAGATAAGCTAAGACACTAATGGTTGTAACCAGATCCACCCTGCCCTTAATTAATATCACCTGGGATCCACTGTGAGACATAGCTCTGAATTATAGACCCAGAGTGCTAAGTGAAGTTAATTCAAAACTGAAAGTCAAGGAAGAGTGAGGAGACAGTAGAGTGGTAGAGAGACCAATAATAAATTCTCACTTAAATCTATAAAACAAAATTCCATAACACAAACTTACTGCTGATGAAGATTGCCAATAAAATAAACAATTAGAAGAAGAATTCAATCCAGATAAATTCTTCATGGAAAGGTCTGACAAAGCCTTAATCATAGGAGTATTTAAGATTTTTAAAAATGTTAGAATATGCCTTCCTATTAAAAGATCACAAGATTATAGAACAAAATATGTAGAAATGAAACAGGTGGTTATCTAAAAGAAATAATTTTGGGGCTGGGAGATAGCTCAGCTGGTAGAGTGCTTGCCTTGCAAGCACCAGGCCCTGAGTTTGATCCCCAGTACCTCAAAAAAAAAAAAAAAAAGAAAAAGAAAAGAAATAATTTTAAAAATCTAGAAATTAAAAAGTACAATAATCATTGAAAAAAGGAATAAATTGGTAAATATATAACATGGATGAACCTCAGAAACATTAGGCTAAATGAAAAGAACCAGATGCAAAAGACCATACATTGTTTGGTTCCATTTATATGAAATGTCCCCAAAATGCAAATCTAGAGATACAAATTAAACTAGTGATTGCCTGGGGCTTGGGGATAGAATAAGAATTGACTACAATGAGCCTAAGAGGATCTGTTGGGAATAATGGAAATGTTCTAAAACTGAATTGTGGAGAGGGAACCACAATTCTATACAATTGCTAAAAATATTCAAATTTACACTTAAAGTGGGTGAATTTATTGATATATAAATGTTATGGAAATTAAGCCACAATCAAATTGTTAAAGATTATATCACAATTGGAATAAAAAAGTATTATATTTAGGGATAGTCTCTAAACTGGACACAATTGAAAAAAAGGAACTGAAGACTTTACAGGAGGAATTCACAGTATTCTATGCAGAGAGGCAAAGTTGTGATTGGTTAAAAACAAAAAAGCATTTAAAGACATGCAGGATAGAGTTTTGGGGCTCTAACAATTGTTTAATAAAAGTCTCAGAAGAAGAGAGTGGATGTTGGTTAGAAAAGCAATATTTGAAGTGAGGATTGCCAAGAATTTTAAAAACCTGAAGAAGCTCGTTTAAGAAATATTCATCATGTGCCTGTTTTATGCAAAGCACTAAGAATTTAACAGTGAACAAAGTACCTTCACTCAGATAGATGTGCATTTTTAGTGCCAAGAAGAATAAATAAAAATACCAAGCTGTACCATAATAAAACTACAGAATATTAGGGATAAAGAAATAATCTTAAAATCTCCCAAAGACAAAAGGATGATTACCTGTAACAGAAATGACAGATCATCAGCAGACTGAGTAGCAATGCCAGTGGAAGTCAGAAATCAGTAATGACGATGCTGATGATAAATGATCACCTGCAAAGAACTTTTTACCCAGATAGATTATGATTCATTAACGATGGGGAAAAATATGTTTGGATATGTAAAAAACAAAAGCACATATCATCCATGGAACTTTATTAAAAGAACTATTGAAAACACTTTAAACAAGGAAAAAACACAGAAGACTTGGGTATAAGAAAAAATGGATCTAAAATATCACTCTGTACTCCACTAATATGTACAATTATTACATATTATTTAAAATAAAAATATCTGCTAAAATCAAATAAAATATATCAATAAGTTTAACTATTTCCTGCTTTAAAAACCCCAATTTCTGTGTGTTTTTAAATACAGTTAAAACTACAACTCTGAACAATAATAAGAAGATGAGGCTGGTATTCAATGGGTTAATAAAACAACCTAAGGACTGTGTTTGGGTCAGAAGTATAATAGAAATTCTGAATTATTATAGATTTCCTTAGAAAAATTATAATTCATGATGTATATGAAAGTTTGATTTAAGAATGGAAGCATCCATAATAATTATTTAATTAATTAATAGAGGGGAAGCAATTGTCAGAAATTCTATCAAATATCAATAGGAAAAAACAAGAAAAATAATAGTAAATAGCAGACACAAATTAAGATGGTATAATTAAGTTAAAATCTGTCAATCAAAATGTATAAATGAATTAAACTCACCTTTATAAAGACAAAAGGTATGAAAGCATGTCTTTAAAAAATCTAGCTTGATTAATTGGGGAAACACATCTAAAACAAAACTACCCAGAAATGTTGGAAATAAATGGATGGAAATAGGTCATTTAAATACTAACCCTGTGAAAACTAGGGTACCAATAGTATCATAAGACAAATAAGATTTAGGTCAAACAAACCAAAATGTGACATAATTTTAACTGAAAGTACTGCAGGAAAATAGATATCACTTGACAATGACAATTCCTTGTATTGTGAAGGCAAAACCAGACCTGGCTGTGAAATGAAATGACAAAAACATTATGGTAAGAGGCCAATGCCTGGGGGGTCAGTTCCCCTTCCCTCTCTCAGTCTTTCTCCAGGAAGACTAATTAACCATAGGTTCCTACCTTTTGCATTGTCAGTTACTGCCCTGAGAGTCTGACTACTCCCTCCTGAAATATAATAGATGTCTGTGAAAAGAACATTTTCTTCTTATCTGTTCTGTGAGCAGCTTTATGTTTGAGACCCTGCACAGGCCTTCAGCCACCATAGATTAGGAATTTTTTTAAAGAAGAGGAAAAAGTCCCAATAATAGGATGGGTCTAAAATGACATCAAATAACCTATAAATATTGTGAGAAATTGTGGATCAGGGCTCAGAATTTGGAGTTTTGTTTTCCTCTGGGCTGGCAGGCATAAAATAAAGTTCTCCTCTCTGAGTGCTCCTTGCTGCTTCTCCACCAGTTTGTTTTCCACAACACTGGAGGAGAAATACAATCCTCATATGTTACCTGGCCCAGCACTGGACAATATTTATATGATCTTATTAATAAGAACGCTGTCAATTGGTTTGCAACTTTTAGCAACACCTGGTTGGGGCGGGGCGCAGGGAGAAAACAAAGGAAGTCTTGTTGCAGGCAGAATGCATATGTTGAGAAAGTAAAAATAAAAGTGTGAAGACAGTTGGAGAAAGGGGGAAGAAAGAATACAGGAATTAATATAGGAACTAATATAAATGTAAATGGGAGTCAATAGATAATGCCTAAAATTGCTAAATCAAGAAAAGGAAGTGTAAAATGCACACATAACATAATGGAAATAACCAGCAAAAGTGCTAAACTCTTAGAATAGGCTGCCTCTGGAGAACAGAAGTGGAGCAGAAGTAGAGAAGTAGTGATTTCTTCATAAGCAGAACTATTTTGATGGGCATACCCGTAAGTTATTTCAATAAAGTAAAAATTAAAAGAAATTTAAATGCATAACAGCAGTACCACAAAACAATCCTTTCTCTTTGGGCCTGGGCTGCCTTTCATTTTCCTATCTGGAAGAACCCATGCAGCCTAAACAAATTATTGGGGACAAACTGGAGCCATAGGGGGGTATGTGTGACTTGAGAGCATTTACATCTCTATGGGATTTCTGTGCCTTTTATTTTATTTTATTTTATTTTATTTTATTTTTTGGTATTAGCTTTAACACTGGCATTTTGGCTCTACCATTATCAATAACAATCACAAATTCTCAGATCAAACAACACAGAAACCAATGGCATTGGGAACCCTTCCTGTCTTCAGTGACACATCTGAATTTTTGCTTCCCTGCTAGGGGGCAGCAGTCAACAATCACTAGGATTTATTCTTGACCATAATAAAGACTAGCAAGAAGACTGGCCAGAAAACGTGGGTGACCTGGCAAAGATTTTTTTTTTTTTTTTCTCTCGCTACTATTTATTTATTTATTTACTTACTTACTTAGTTATTTAGTTGTAGATAGACACAATACTTTTATTTAATTTTTTTATGTGGTGCTGAGGATTGAACCCAGTGCCTCACATGTGCTAGGCACGCTCTCTTCACTGACCTACAACCCCAGCCCCTGGCAAAGATTTTGACAAGGATTTACATTGTTCAGCCAAAACCCTTCTCTTCTCTTCAGATAGAACTCATAAAGAGTAATTGCCTCTTGGAAGGAAATTGAAAGGCTAGTTGACAAAGTAAAAGGGAGAATTACTCCCTTATCTTAGCATATACTTTAATACCTTTAAAATTTGGGACATGGGTTTTATTTTCTATCAAAAAGTCCATGGAGGGGGCTGGGGTTGTGGTTCAGTGGTAGAGTAGTGGTATAGCATGTGTGAGGCACTGGGTTCAATCCTTAGCACCACGTAAAAATAAACAAAATAAAGGTATTGTGTCCATCTGCAACTAAAAAATACTTTTTTAAAAAGTCCATGGAAAACTACTGTTTTATTCTTTAAATCTTACATTTATATGTTACTCATTTTTCAGGCTCTCTCTGTAAAGATTTTTAGGCTGAGCAGGCCTTTCAGAGTCTAGGTCCAAAGACCTCGATGACAATTTTATGGTTGAAGAAGTCCCATAAATATTTGTGAACGTTGGTGTTGTTGATGATGATAATGGTTATGATAGTGTCAATGATCATATGAGCCAGAGCCTGTTTTGTCACCCCAGAAGCCAATGCACTGGAGCTTTGTGAAGAGTCAACACCCTGATTTCTCTAGAATGGCATGTCAACAATGCCATTGCTAACTTCCCTTAAGGCTGGGCACTATGTTTGACACTAGCTTTAGAGTCTCTTTCTGCAGTCTTATCATATCATTCAGGCTCCCAAAATGAGTTTTCCAGTTATCTCATCAGATTTGAGAGACTTGACTTAAATTCTCTCCACTCAGTAGTGGATGCTGTGGTTGAGAGTGACCCACGTATTTGGGAGGAATCTACATTTCAGGGAGCTATAAATGCTCACTAGTCAAGCAAAACATCAGGTGCAGAAAGCATATTATTAAATCATGTGTTCTTATCTCTTCAATGACAAATACATCCACTGAAACCTTGTCTGATAATTGCAGACCTGCACTCAAGGGTTGTAGGGAGAGACATATGGAAATCATTGCCACTTAGACATGCCATTTGCCCAATTAATCATGCATCAGCTGTCTAATAGCCTGGCCTAAGGCTGATTGTGGAATTCCATTATATTTTATCACAAATACCTGGTATTTGTCACAGAGAATTCTCCACCCCCGATCTTCCTCCCTTCTTCCCTTTAGCCTCCTTTTACTCACTGGACATCCTTTAAGCTGTGTGTGCCAGACACTAATCCCGCAAGATGTCAAGACTCTTCTGCCAACTTTAAATTTAGGAACATATGAAAGACCCCAACACCATGAGGTTAGGTGAGTTTTTGTCAGACTCTACCACAGGAACGAAAGAACAAATGTCAACTAAAACTGAGTAATACCCATCAGAGCTGCATCTGATTGCATAACTCCCTCTCCTATACTTGATTTGGGTGATAGGATTTTGTGGGCAATCATAAGTTTGGAGATGGAAACGTTCCCCTGTGTGATCAGTGTTTTTTGTTTTGTTTTGTTTTTTGGTACTGGGGATTGAACTCAGGGGCACTTGACCACTGAGCCACATCCTCAACCCTGTTTTGTATTTTATTTAGAGTCAGGATCTCATTGAGTTGCTTAGTGCCTCAATTTTGCTGAGGCTGGCTTTGAACTCACAATCCTCCTGCCTCAGCCTCCTGAGCCGCTGGGATTACAGGTGTATACCACCTCGCCTGGTTTCATCCATGCTCTTTGAAGGAGGAATAGTAAGGACTACTGACCAATATGGCTGTACAAGTTGGGCCATGCAAAGGAGAGTCAAGGAAGAAATCTAGCACATACTGTGTTCACAGAATCATGAGGTTAGGGCCCCAGAGGACAGGGCAGCTTTTTCTCATTTCCCCAAAGGTACTGTCCATGTGCTAAGAAGCAGATTCATGTTCTCTGATAGTAATTCTCTGGTGGGAAGTTCAGGGGGTTTACAAACCACAGTGTGGATGCACAGCAGAGAGGAGCAGGTTCACAAGACAAGGTGGAGCGTGCACATCGCCATCCACATCCAGTCCCCTGATTTGAAACAGATGGTGCCAGGGTTTTTATGAATATATCTTATAAGATATTGAAACATTTCTACCTCGTGATTTTGACTTCATAATGGGTCTCTGTTTTCTTCTCAATCACTCTTCATTAATTAGTCCTATTGACTTTTTTTAAAAAAAATATTTATTTTTATGTGGTTCTGAGGAAAGAACCCAGTGCCTCACACATGCTAGGCAAGCACTCAGCACTGAGCTACAACCCCAGCCTAGTCCTATTGATTTTTATCTCCCAAATAAAATATATCACCTAAATGTAAATATATACTCTTCATCATCACTAAATTTTCACTTGGGAAAGTTCTAAAAAACTCCAGAGGGCTAGGCAGAGCTCTTGCCTAGCACATGTGAGGCACTGAGTTCTATCCTCAACACCACATAAAAATAAACTAAAACAAAGGTATCATAAAAAATACATAAATAAAAATACATATTGTGTATGTCTGGAAAAAAAAAAGTTGTTTTTTTTTTTTTTTTTTTTTTTTAAGAATTCCAGAAAATTGCTGGGTGTGATAATAATGCCTATAATCCCAAAGGTTTGGGAGATTGAGGCAGGAGAATTTTAAGTTCAAAGCCAGCCTCTGCAACTTAGTAAGGCCTTGAGCAACTTAATGAGACCCTGTCTCAAAATAAAAAATAAGAAGGGCTGGGATGTGGCTCAGTGGTTAAGTGCCTCTGGGTTTACTCTCTAGTAAGGAAGGAAGGAAGGAAGGAAGGGAGGGAGGGAGGGAGGGAGGGAGGGAAAGAAAGAGAAAAAAGAATTCCAAAAAGTTGCTACTAGATTACACTAAGAATTTAAGGAGGTGAGGCACAGAACGCTGATTTTCCAGGGCCAAACCTATCTCCTGAAAAATCTTCCTAGAAAAAAAGATCTAGGTTCAGTCATGGTTTGAGTAAAGCCTGTTTTTGAATAAATCCTTTTGTGTCTCTGGCCTTTGTTTTCTTGATCTGTGTGATAAGAGGATTGGGCTTGTTTGTAATGCCGTGATTATACCCATTTGGCTTCCAGAGGTTGGAAGCATAAAAAAGCCCTGTTTTGTAGCCTGGTGTAGTCTGCCTGTTGGAGGAGATCATGACTGAGCCACCAGGGCAAAAAGCCCTACGTCCCCTCCCTATTTAGTTCATGGCAAGTTTATCTAGGATATAATTGGCATACCAAACATTACTGCACTTACTTCACCTACAGCTTCTCCTTTTGTTCATTAAGCCCTTGTGGAAGTTATCATCCCTCCCACCTGTGCATGAGTATGCAGGATGCTACAGTAAAAACCAGAAGCTTTGAAGTCCTAGTTCCACCCTTTATTAGTTTCATGATTGATTCTCAGTTTCCTAATCTGTAAAGTGGAGATAATAATGCTTACGTCATGGAGTTGCTCTAAGGATTAAATGTGTAAAAAACACATAGTGCAGGACCCAACAGATACACATTAATTTCCTTTTCTCTCCTCTTGCTCCCTCCCTTCTCTATCCTGTCACCCTCCTCCCCCCAGTGTGCCAGTGCATGCACATGTCATTAAAAACTATTACAATTTTGTACCCTAGCAGAGTGGATTGACTGACTAATGGCAAGTCAAGACCTGAAACAAGTATGCTCCTGGCTGTCTGTGGCTTGAAAAAATCTCACCCGTGACATTACGAGTTTCATTTGAAGAGATGTTTCATTCGTATGACAAAAATTTGTATTTTTTTTCTCTGAAGTAGTGGGTACCTTCAGTTCTGTTGGATATGATAATCCTACATGTCTGTACGTGGAAAAGACTAGCATACAATAAATAGATCCACTCAAATGACATTGAAAAGTACCCGTAAGCTTCAACCTCAGAGCTCTCTGATAAATTGTCTCCCAGCATCTGTAGAGAGTTCTCTTTTAGTGAAATACACCATCTGCAGTAATCATACTGTCCCTATTTTGTAACGAAGCTAGTATAATGTACTGGTTAAGAGCAAAGGCCTTCAAATTCAGACCGGCTGTGCTACTTACTAGCTTTGTAACATTCAGTAAACCAGTTAACTTCTCAGTTTTCTCATCTGGAAAATGGCACCAACCTGGTAAGTATGTTGTGAAGGCCAAATGAGTCAATATATAAAGTGTCTGGTACATAGTAATTTCTCATAAGTGTCTATTATAATTAATAATGATAATGATCTCTTCTCCACATGATAAATTGTCATGTTCTAGAACAAAGCTGAGAATGGCCCAGTTAACTACAGTAGAACAGGTTGGGTGGAGAGGAGCCAGTAGCTAGAACTTTAACAACCCATTTCAGAGATACATCCAGCTACTGGTCCTGGAAACCTGAGCTTCCATAGTCACTGGAAGGAAATCATAAGTAGCAGGTGGAAGATATGACTATTCAATGTGAAGGATCACTTCTTGTCTATTAATCTCTTGCTAAGGCATGTAAGAGAGCCCAGGTTCCTCTTCCTGTCAGATAGGACACCCAAGCACAGAAAGTCTGAGAATTCCTAATCATCAGTCATCTTTGTATTGTTAGTTTGATGGCCATGACCCAGTCATCCCCTACAACTTCTAGTTCACAGCCTTTACCTCAAGTCAAATGCTGTGAACAGTATGTGGAACGTTTCAGTAGTCAATTATCTCTGCTGGGACTTGGGGTACATGATTGAGAGGATTTCTTGGAGGAAAAGGCAAAGGTCAGACTCTGGCTGTAATCTCACACATAAATTCTGAGCATAAAATTCAGAGTACAAATGGCTTTAGCTTTAGAGTAACTTTAGACCTGAGGAAAGAGAAAAGGATTTGAACAGATCAAGGTTATTTTGTATACTGTAGACAAGGGACAGAGGCTAAACATAATTACGCCTTTTTGTTTTGTCTGTATTTTACTAAATGAAGCCATTTTTGTAAGAAGAGGAAGGGTATAACATAGAAGATATAGAAAATGTTAAGAGAAAAGTTTGAAATAACTGCTATGGAGGAATAGGAGAGATAAATGACCAGTGACATGCTTTATGAAAGGCCCAGATGTTTTTAACCAGTCCTCAGAGCACCAAAGGCCCCTAAAAGGACATAGCAGAGAACCTGTTGACAACAATTTCTTTAGCTTTTGGTTTGCGCTGCCTTGCCAAGGGTGGGGGGAGGGGGAGGGAAGAAGGAAGAAAAAAAGAAAAGAAAGGAAGGAAGGCAGTGGGGGAAAGCAGGAATCAGGAAGAGTTAGAATTACTGGAGTTTCTTGGCAGCCAGAGTGTGTAATCACTGCCTACTCCTGACCCTTCTCAACTTGCTGGACCAGTGGGGAAAGCTGGGTTTTCACAGTCTGCAGTCAGGGAGTTGCCAGGAAGGCAGCATTCTACAGTGACTCAGGCAATCTCAGTACTGAGGGATGCCCTTTAGTTTCTGAACTTGAAGATATTAATTTTCAGAAATGCAGAGAATGAAGGATAAACAAAGACTGGAAGGATTGGGAAAACTTCCCTGGAGGAAGTGGTCCACCTACTCTACTTCTACAGCTTTTTCTTTTCTTTCTTCTTTTTTGCAGTACTGGGGATTTAACCAGGGCCGGTGCTTGCCTGGCAAGCACAATAAGCCAGCAATGAGCCACATCTCCAGTCTTCTACTTCTACTTTTAAGGCCAGCTCCCTACTTTCCCCTCAGTCCCATTCCTGAACCTTCCATGCCATGATAAATAATGCCCTCTGCATCTTCAACTTCTTCCTGACAGAACTGAAAGGGTTCTCATCAGAGGACACTATTTCCCCTACTGCATTTCCACATTTCATCTCTCAAAAGGCCCAGAAGAAAGGCGAGCACCCTTTTTACATCCCAACACCTTCTTACCAACTACTACTCTTGTGCCCTCAAGTAAAAGCATTTTCCTCTGTTCAATTTCAGGTCACTAGGTTATACCTTAGCGCCGCTCCTTGGTTCTGACTATCCTCTTACCAGTCCCTCCCTCACACTTACCTGCAGCCCCTGATTCAACTCCAGTCCCGCAACCACCAGGCAGATGACCTGTCCAACAGCTCCTTGACCTTCTCAATGGTGTGACCTCCATGCAACTTCAGTCACTGCTGTCTGCGGACAAATCTTGGATCTTGTCATCACCTCAAACTATTCCAACTCCAGAAACTTAAACTGTGGTATCATGGCCTCTGACTTCAACCTTCCATTTCTTTCTCCTTGCTTCTTCTAGACCTGATCTTCAATCTTAACAAAATCTTTCAGCCTTTGATTTTAATTTTTTATACTTTTTAAATTAGAGCTTTATTGTTATACATAGTAGTTGGGTTCATTCTGACAAACTCATACATGCATGTCATTCAATTTCAGTTCATGATTTCCCTATTCCTTCCCCCTTTTGTCTTCTTTTCTGGTCACCCCTTCCCCTCCCTCTCCCATTTTCCTTCCTCTACTTGACTCCCTTTCTATCTTCTAGTTATTTGTATTTGCTTGGTTCTTTTTACTTATGCTTAAAAGTGAGATTCTGTGTGGTATATTTATATATGCACACGACATGATTTTTTAAAGAATTCATTCTGTATTGCCTCTCCTTACCCATCCCTTTACTCTGCCTCTCAATCTCCTTCTTCTACATTACTGATATACCCTTAATCTTTATGGTATCCTATCCTTCCCCCTCTCTTCTTTTATTTTACTCTAGCTTCCACATATGAGAGAAAACATTCTTTGAGTTTCTGAGTTTGGCTTATTTCACTTAGTACGATATTCTCAATTTCCATCCATTTACCAACAAATGCTATAATTTCATTCCTTTTTTTATGGCTGAGTAGAACTCTATTGTGTGTGCGTGTGTGTGTGTGTGTGTGTGAGATACATCTATTGATGGGCACCTAGATTGATTCCATAATCTAACAATTGTGAAATGTCCAACCTTTGATTTTTCCATTGTCTTCCAGTCTGTTTGTCTCTTCCCTATCCAATCTGAATTCCTGGTTCTTCAGATCAATTACTGTATTGGAAAAACGATCTGTTCTTTTTTCCCCTGAACCTTTCATCTAACCCACTTGGAAAAACACCTGGGCCTTCCACAAGGTACAGCCTGGTTGTTCTTCCTCTTGCCCTATCACAGTTATTTCAAACGTTCAGGCTCCTCACTTTGTGTCCCACCCTACCTCTTCTTATAAGAGGGACTCCTTTAATACCTTACAGAGAAAATGAAGTAATTATTGGGGCTTGGGGCTGGGGAGATAGATTAGTTGGTAGAGTGCTTGCCTCATCAAGCACAAGGCCCTGAGTTCAATTCCTAGCACTGCCAAAAAAAAAAAAAAAAAAGTAATTATCTTGTCTCTATTCCTCAACTCCAGTGTACAAAATTATCTTGATCCATTCAAGTCCTCTCCTCCTTCCTCTGATCTACAGCTAAATTCACTTGTACCCTGGATTTTATCCCTGTCTCTCTTCTCACAGGCCTGAATGCATTACTAACGCTCTGGTGTCATTAATCTCTCCCTCTCCACTTGTATCTCAGAAGTGTCTGGCCCAGGTAAATTGCTGGTCACTGGAACATTGCCTTGTCTGGGAAATATCCTCTTGAAGCATTTCTTCAGATGAACCACTGACAGAAGAAAGAAGAAAAGGGAAATGATTCTTAGGAGTGAGAATTAGAAACTGGGGCTTTATATTTTAAATGCAAGGTTTGATGGCCATTCCTGTGGAATGGTAAATAGGAGGATCTGAGATCCACAGGTGTTTCTAAAGATAAATCCTGGCCATTCAACTTTCTTCAGAGTTACAACTGTCTTATCTGACACATCAAAGATATGTAACTAAGATGGGGTATACCTGGGTGTTTCTTTTCCTTGAGTTTTTCCTCCAAAGGATCTTTACATTTAGGGTACATAAATACATTTATTTTAATAGGATTTCTGTGATTCTGAAGACACAGATGTTACAACTCTGAATTTTATCCTCATCTCCAAGTTTGGAATCCAGAAAAAATTCTCCAGACTGTAGAGGAAAGGACAGACAGTGTTACTCTGGGCCCCTATTAAGAATTTTTATATTTTTACATCATTTGATGAACCATGTAGGGACAATACAAAGACATATTTACTAAAATAAAGGCTCCCCTAACTCTTTACAGAATGACTTTACTATTTCCTAGAGTCAAAGTGACCTCCGAACAGAGTACATGCTACTTCTACAATAGGGAAAGGCGGAGGGTAAGAAGGGTCAATGAATTCTTGGGTAGCGTGTCTTTGGCCTTTGGTTGAAACTATTTCAGGAAAGTTTATGATATTACAAATTCTCTCTGATAAAGTTGAACTTGATTTCTCTGATGGATAATTGTTTGGTCAGTCTCAATGGCTTCATTACATATTTTTAAATTATGTTATTTTAAACTACCATAATCAATACACTCTTTTTTCATAACACACTTTGGTTATAAATACTATCACAAAGTGCACTTTAACATTCATCGGAAACTTAAGATTTCCTTGAACTAACAGGATGACATGCTGGAGTGTATGAATATCTGCAGTGCAGTTCTGCCAGATGGTCATCTGTCTTCTCTTTGAATCATGGGTCATGAAAAGCTAAGATAGATGATAACCAATAAATAAAAAGATAGATCTCACTCCTCAGTTTATATCCAAAGGACTTAAAATTAGCATACTACAGTAACACAGTCACATCAATGTTTATAGCAGCTCAATTCACAAGAGCTAGATTGTGGAACCAACCCTACATGCCCTTCGACAGATGAATGGATAAAGAAACTGTGGTATATATACACAATGGAATATTATTCAGCCATAAAGAATAATAATATTATTAATATTATTAATATTATTTGCAAATAAATGGATAGAATTGGAGAATATTATGCTAAGTGAAATAAGCCAATCCCAAAAAACCAAAGGCCGAATGTTTTCCCTGATAAGTGAATGATAATATATAATGGGGGTAGGGGGGTGGGGAGTAAGAAAAGAATGGAGGAACTTTAGATTATACAGAAGGAAATGAGAGGGAGGTGGGGTATGAAAGATGGTGGAATGAGACAGACATCATTACCCTATGTACACGTATGATTACACGAATGGTAGGAATCTACATTGTGAACAACCATAGAAATGAAATGATGTACCTCATTTGTGTACAATGAATAAAAATGCAGTCTTCAAAAAATAAAAAAATGAATAAATAATTTTTAAAAGATAGACTAAAATTATAAGACTGGAAGAGGATGCTATTTTAGAATCTGTTTCTATCACCTTGCCTTTCTTTTTTCCTCTCCTCTATTCTTACTTTTGCTCCTCTTTGAACAAACTTTTACTTTATACCCACAGTATTCCAGGTCCCATGTTACATATCAAGGATATAGTGATGAACTGGAATCAATTTCTGCCTTTAAGTCTGTCTAGTACAGGAAAGAGGAAATGTTTCTGCATCTGAGAACCCAGATAGGAGAGATGTCTATATTCCTTAACTGAGTGGTGAGGAAATAGTCTATGGAGATGTGCTTGAACTCATCCTTTAAAGGATGGGTAGAGTTAGCCAAAGTGGGAGTGGATTTAGCCATACAGGCAACAGAAGAGACGCCCTAAACAACGCCATGGGAGACTGATAGTACACACGAAGTTGTGTAAATTGGTGGTATGTCAGGAGCACATTGTGGATGTAGATATAGGAGAGTCACGGTCACTTATTCTGATGATGATATTTCAGTAAAATGAAATTAGCCCTTACTTTTAATCATCTTCTGTAGCAGAGTTCTTAAAAAGCTGAAAAGAATAAAATCTGATTCTTTGACATTTAATCAGTAGCACATAAGTGCCAAATTCAGGGAGAGAAAACTCAAAGGAAATTTTTTGTCTGTTTAACATTCTTTTGGTAGTTTCTCTTGCTATTTGCTGAGGGCAATGGTTATTAATAGGAATAGTCAAGGGAATAATTTCTCAATTATTCTCAACTGATTTTCCTGGCACAATTTCATGCAAATCAGAAGGAAATTAATTCCATTTTTCATAAGATAGGAGAGCATGACCAGTTGAGTCAAGTGGACTCCAAACCTCAAAGAGTTCCACACCATCTTGGATCAGCCTCAAGGAATCCTGATTTTTATCTGATATGGCCCATAAGTCCAATTATTATATTCACAAGAAAGGCTCTTTAAGAACTCACTGTTAGTCATATTTAGCATTCAGGGGCAGGAAGTGATAAATCCTAACAAGGTCACATAACTTTTTAAACTGAGGACACTGAGAGTCTCTCTCCATCTATTTCTTTTGATCTCTCTCTATCCTTCCTTTTGATCTTCCTTCCTCTTTGCCCATTCTCTTTTTTGTTTTATCCCTCTATTTTTTTTTTTCTTTCTTAATTGATGTCTTATAACTGTCAGCATCTCCTTGGGCATTTAAAGATTTGTTGATACTTGGGTTTCTAACACATTTCATAAAAACAATTTCAAATAATTCTCCGGATTATTCACTTTATGAGGAAGGTCATAGTTTCCTTTTATGATTTCTCACATATTCCTGTGGTTGACAGAGCCACACCTGGAACAATGGGATTATTTCTTCTGTGTCATTCAGGTGCAAATCTCTTGTGGAAGATCCAGTCTCTCCCTGGCCCTGCCCTGTTTGGCATTTTAAACAGGGATGTGTATGAAGACATAGAAGCAGAATTGCCAAATCTATAGGTGATGAAAGCCAGGTTGGATAGTTAAGATGACAGAATCCATTTTCAAAATAATTTCAACTGGATAGAATTCTGGTATGAAATCAACAATATGAAATTGAAATGAGGCAAATATATATTCTAGTGTGCTGAATTTAGAGAGAATCTTTAAAAATTCAAAGCCTATATAGACTATATTGATGGGTTTTACTGGAATATTAGCTTAATGTAAGCCCAAAGCAAATAGTAGCTGAACAGATTAACATATTATTAGACTGTGAATTAAAAGTAGAATCCAGATCAAAGGAAGGAATGGCCACACTGTACTGTGCATTCCAGTACCATATCTGAAACATGACTATCCCTGGTGAGGCAGAACAGGTAAGGTAGGTAGATGGAAAGGGAAAGCCCGTGAGAAATAATGAAACTAGAAGAGGGTCTTCCTTTCAGATGAAAGGAAAGAAACAAGTGGAAGGAGACCTGCTGCATGTCTTCCCTATCCCAAGATCAGAGTGAGCCAGAGAACAGACAAGAAGAACATAGCAATAGCTTCTGGTAACCCCCATCTCTCTCCTACCTATGTTCCCTCCCTCTGTCTAGCTCTGTTCCTGTGAGTTCTCAAATGAGTCTAAATTTCTCCCATCATCATCTCTGTTTCTAACTATACATACTTATATCTCTGTTTTGACTAAGGTATGGACAAGATCAGCTTCAAAGGTGCTAGTCTATGCTATTGCACAGAAACTTGTGCTTAGAAGAAACTCATGCTCAGTTTAATGTCTACTAGGAATTCTTTCTTTAAAAATCTATTTTATTTAATGGAAAAATTAAAATTGTATGTATTTATGGCATATAGTATGATGTTTTGATATATGTTTACATTATGAAATGGCTACATCGTTAATTAACATCCATTTCCACACATATCTTTTTTTTTTTTTTTTTGCTTAAATCAACTTGACCATCTGCAAGTTTTACAATTCATTGTTATTAACTATAGTTACCATGTTGTATAGTAGAGCTTTTAACCTTCTTGAAATTCTTGACAAGTTTTGAACAAGGGACCTGACATTTTCATTTTGTGCTTGAGCTGCACATATTATATAGCCAGCACTGGGTGTTAAAAATATCTTTTTCTTCTTAGTTTAATTTTCCAAAATGGGTTTATTATTAAAATCAAGTGGCAAACAAACAATCTTGGCTACAGTGATAACTAGCAAGAATAAAATTTCAGATTACATTAATCCCAAAGTAAAGTGGAACCTGGCCCCAAATGCAATTAGTTGGCACACTTCAGAGGGTTCATATTTTCTGGTTACTTTCCATCTCATTTTTAGCTGCCCAAAATGTTAAATTCAGATAAGACATAATCTGAAATGAATTTTGGTTTAGCAGCAACACTAAATTAGGATCTGGTGCACGGCTGCGATCCAGGAACCAGCAGTAAGTCATAGGTTACCTCTATCACCTCTTGCCAATTCCCTGTTTCTAACCTGATCCTTCTACTTCTTTCTACCTGCTAGAGATCTCTGAGCTCTGACTTCTTCAGTGTAACTCCATTTACTTTTTTTTTTTTTTCTAGGCAATTGAAAAGGCGGGTTACACAAGTTAAGAATGCCGTCTTCCTTACATCTTGTTGGTATCATGTGAGTTTATCATGTTTGGCTAATTAAAAACAGGACACAGAAGAATGCTAGATACATTTTTTAGCATATGTTTCAAATACTCTATGACATATTTATGCTAAGAAGTTATTTATCTATCTTGAAATTCAAACACAGTTTGAATTGAATGTTCTGTATTTTTATCTTGGAAACCTAGCATTTCAAAGACCTCAAACATCTGGGAGATGCCTACTACGTGGCCTTCTCAACATCCACTGCTACCTCCTCAGTTTTAAGACCAGAAAACTATCTTTTGGCCTTACCTAATGGCAAATCCTGCACTCCTGCAGTTTCTGCCTCCCCTCTAGTTTCCATTACAAAAACGGTGAGCTTATTGAATAATCATGTATCTTCCCCAATTCACTTTACCAATTCTTCCCATTTACTCAATTTGACTTTCATAATTCCACTTCCAAGTGCAAACAGAAAGGCCACTATTACTAGATTTTGCAACTGGATGGTAACTGGTTTTTTCGCCATTATATCCACAGTAACCACTAACGTGCATGGCACCCAGTGGAGTTCAGTAAATATTTGTCAATTGATTGAATGAGTTAATTAAAGAATAATTTCCCTACAGACTGTTTGTTGGGATGGATGGAACAGAGAGTTCTATTTTATTCCAGAGCAAAGGACTTGGGCCAAAACCATTAGTACTCAGGAAAACCATTTTGACTTCAACACCAAGCATCAGAAGTCAGTGGAGGTGTTGAAATGTCAAGAGCTTCCTGCTTCCAGCAAATTCAGTCTCCTTGAGGAGTGGTGTGGAGCTGCCACTACAGATTGAACTCCTGGTTGGGACAGTGGGAATTGTTAGACTATTTTAAAACCGAGTCAAGGAAGCTAATGCACCTCTTCACATGTGCTATTTTTTTTTCCACTTTAGAGAGGTGTGTGTTTCCGAGTCCTGCTCTTCTGAGACCTGGGACATAGAACAGACTCATGCACATGTTCATGATTTGCCAATTTTCTTTGGTTTCAGACCTTACAGAGCACAAGGTCAGGGAAGTGGTTCCTATTAATGGAAAGTAAAGAGCCCTTAACTTTTCAGTTTATCTGTGATTTATGTGTTTCTCTGAGTGTGGCCAGATTTTCCTTGGCCTTGGACAAAACGAACATGGTGTAACAATCAAAAATGTGTGGTAATCGACTACGGGCTTATGGGGGAAATGCTATATTTTGGAATGTTACTCAAAAATAGTAACTAAGGAATTTTTATATATCTTGCCCTTTCTTTTTCTTTTTTTTTGCAGTACTGGGGACGGAACCCGGGGTACTCTACCACTGAGCCACACCCCCCAGCACTTTTGTATTTTTTATTTTGAGACAAGGTTTCATTAAGTTGCCCAGGCTGGCCTTGAACTTGCAATTCTCCTCCCTCAGTCTTCTGAGCCACTGGATCACAGCTGTATCTCACCATTCTTTTAATGTCGTAATACATGAGGGAAAGGGGTGAAGAGATACAGGGTGAAGTTACTGTGCATATTTGAGCAGTACGTGTGGTGCACAGGGGGGATATAAAAGTATATAGGATGGGGTAAGAGGTGTGGTATCCATGGGTCTAGGGTGAAGAATTGGTGGTGGCTCAACACATCCTGTGTCAGCTGTGAAGGCTGCATAGGGCACTGTGTGGGGGGGTGAACACACATGAGCAAACGAGTGTATACACGTGCAAGAAGAAGGACGGTGGCAGAAACCAGGTATGTGGTGTTGACGGAGTTGGGGACAAGTGTATGGATATGTGGTCAGGATTTATACAAAGGTTGAGGGAGGCATGGTGTGGGAATCCAAGAATATAATATAAAAGAGAAACGTCTGTGTGAATTTTCTCAAAGCGAGGATGTTTGTGTTTTGTGTGTGAGAGAAAAACTATTGGTGGAAGCTAAGTGTGAAGTGTGGATAAAGTGGTGGGGACAAAGTCTGCAAGTGTGTGTGACAGGGTATTTAAGGGAGTGAGGATTAGATGTAGTGTATTGAATTGAACAGAGTGTACATGTGGGGGATAGTAGTGTTAGACATTTGTGTCTAATTATAGATAGGATATATCTTTGAAAAGTTACTTGTGTGTGACAAGTCATATGCTTTGGACAAGGTGTGAGAGAATGTGTGTGTGTGTGTGTGTGTGTGCGCGCAAGCATGCGTGTGCATGTTCATATGCACTAATGCACAAGTATGTTAGGACAGAGTATATGTGTGGCAGATAGAGTCCCAAGGTGTCGGTGAGTGGTAGATCAGTATACATGTGTTTACGACAACTGTGTTTGTTTGGTAAATGAGTGTGTGCTGCAGACCCCTGGAGACAATGAGACCCTAGAAGGAACACCAAGTCACAATTGTGCATTTTTTTTTTCTCTCTGACCTGCTTACTCTATTTCAATTGTACTGATCATTAATAAAAGAGGAGCTTCAACACCCTCCCTATGGTTAGTCATGCCTAACAGACAAGTGGGCAGTGAGATTTCAACACAGTGCTTCCTCAGTTCTGCCCTGGGTGGGCGGAGAGGATGCCCCCAAGATGTTTCCACCCAGAGTGCTTTGTGCCACATCCTCTCAGCATCCCTGAATCTCAGTTCCATTGTACAGTACGTAAGATTTCATTCACCTCTGTTTTGAAAGCGTATGTCCTGTAGTGTGTTGGATCTGAAAAGATCCTCAGAGCTGCTCTGGCTAGTGGTTCCCATTTAGGACAACAGGGGAAGGGATGTGTCTGTAACAGAATCTGAGACTGATTGAGAGTGGGAATGCCAGGGTGGTTCGGGTTCCAGGGAGTTTTAAAAAAAGTCTCCTTTCATCATTTGGATGTCATTCCTTCCTCCTCTAATTGAAAACCACTGCTTTGGGCCAGCCCTCTCCTAGAAGAGAGGAATCCTGGCAAGATAAAACAGCCAACTTGAGATTCTCTGAGCCACCCATTGAAGACAGTAACCTTTTGTTGCTTGTTAACTTTTGTTATCTTTGTGCAACCCTGAAGATAGCACCTGAATTAAAGAAGCGTTCTTTGTGAGGTTAATTAGACAAAGACAATGATCTACTACATTATGATGTGGGACATGGGGGAGATCATAAATATACTACCTGAATTTCAATAAAAACTGAAAGATGAGCATCATGACCTTTATAGGGCACTCTGGAATACACGTTCATAATGGATAAAAATCTCAGATAGTATAGAAAAAAAAAATTTTTAACACATCAGTGTGTGTTCTAGGAAGAGACTCTGATCTTCCCAAACTATGAATCAATATGCCTAAGAGGAAATAGAAAAATAAGAAATAGGATTTCTCCCGTTCTTTTTGCCTCTCCAGTTTGCCCTCACTCCTTACAATGGCCTTCAGATCTAGCTAGAGAATTTAGAGATAATAATTCTCTGAACCTTTTAAATTTATCTGTCATTTCCTTTCTGTTTTCTTTGATCCCAAGGTTATTCCTCTTCCTGATCAAAAAGTAAAATAATGGGGGAAAACCATAATTTAGAAGTAAGTAGATCTTTCTTTAAATTTTGGCTCCATTTCTTACTTTGTGACCCTGGGAAATTTGCTTAACCTCTCTGAGTTTCAGCTTCTCCATCTGTAAAATGTTATACTACTGACTACTATGTAAAATTATAAAAATTGAATGATATGTATATGCCCAGAGGGTATGAGTCCTATTTCCTTTTCCAACAGATATTTTTTTTTTAGCCTTTACCTGCTATGCTAAATACCAGCAGTCACTGAAGGCAGAAAGTACCCCAAACTTCATCTGCCAGGAGAGCCCAGAAGGACCAAAACTAGGGTGAAATGAATGGGGTACTTTTCTTAGGCACAGAATTTAAGGAGATATCCAAACTGTTAGTAATCAAGATGTTACATTTAATGTATTTTTAAATAAAAGTTAATATTTGGGGGGATGAATATGTTCTAAAATTAGTGGCAATGGGTGCACAACTTTATGAATAAACTAAAAACCACTAAATTATACAATTTAAAAGTACAAGTTTTATGGTAAGTGAATTATATTTCAAAATAAAGCTGTTCTAAAAAATATAAAAATGATGAACAAAATATCAAAATTTTAATTTTAATGAAGGTAAGGATCAGGTCAGAAGTTACCCAAACCCAAAGACACTAGATTCCAGATCGAAGAACCACAAATACTGTGTGAGAAGAGGTAAGAAGGAAGTGGGGCCACATGCAGCAAGAAGGAACAGCTTACTTCCTGTTTCCTGTTTCTAGAGATCATTTTTCTTTCCCAAGCTATGAGCACCAATTTCCCCTGAGAACCTCTGTTAACGTCCTCTCAGTCTCTTCCTTCCCTTTCCTCTCACTTCTCCAGTTTTCAATGAAGAATGTGCAAGAGAGAGAGAGAAGCAGTTTGGTAGCCAAGCTTGATCAGGATAAGCAAAGCAAAGTCACTCTGTTCCGGGCCCCCCTCTAACCTCATAATAAGGTGAAGGAACTATTAAATTAACAACTGGCACCTGGATTCTTAAGGGAGGAAACTTGGGGAGGGAAAATACCTCCAAATGGTTCCATGGAGATGGTAGCAGCTAAGGGTATTTGTACCAGTTGGTATCTGGGCTTGCAGAATCAACCTCTTCCCTAGCAATGAGAGGAATTTGCTTGTCTGGAGGAGACAGTAAAACAGAATAAAACAGCTGATTGTGATGGAAAAGGAAAAAGAGAGAACCTGGAGAAGACATGAGACCAGGTTCTGTGTGGGGAGAATGGTGAGGCAGGGATCCCCTGAATGAGTGAAGGGGGAGGGACACCCAAAAGACTTTTAAAAACAGGAACGTCCAACATGGATCTTAAGTGTTGCTTAATATGTTCTAGTGGTGTAGTATCTCTCCCATAAATCCCAGGCTTAAATAAATTCTATAAGTGAGTGGGGGGTTGGTGTGGAAGACAATGGAGGGACTGAACTGCATATATAGCTTGGTCAGCTCAGAATGAAAAATGGGACAGGAGGCAGAAGCCCAGGATGCAGAAGAAGCTATGAGGAATAATCCCCGGGAGCTGTTCAAAAACCTTCCAAAGGGTTCTGGATTCTTTACTGGCCTTTGGAATGGGGAGAGATGAATCAGTTTTACCTAGTTCTCAAGGATCAGGGAGGTCACATCTGAGATCCAGGTTAAGATTAGCTATACATCCTGTTTAGAAGGTTCTTGTGGGCTCCATGGAGGAGAGGGGAGAATCTGCAAGTACATTCCATTTATAATTCCATTCCAAAAAAAAGTTGGAGGAAGAAAGAATTGATTGGATTGATACCAACCATTACTTCAACAGAGTTCATCTAAATATTTGGGCCCGATTCTCTGAGGTTCACGCCTAAGGTTATTATTTGGTACATTTCAAATATGTCACATTCAAAAAATTAGAATCTATATCAAGTTCAAGATCTTAGTTGGACAGCCAAGTTTTTTATTTTGATAACAGACCTTCCTATTTAAGAGCAGATGTTTGCAATATTACCTTACATGTATGATTCTCTTCTTTCCACCAGACCTCACATTAAAGGAGGTTTCCAATGGGAAACGATGGTTCAGTATGAACTAAACCGATTCTATAGTTTCATAGCATGCCAGGTAAATTTTTACTGGCTTTACCAGGCTTGTTTGTGACCAACAACTCAATTTTCTTCCCAGAACTTTCTGATCATAGATTATAATGTTTTATTTTGGACAAGCCTTAAAAAAACTCCAGCTCAAACCTGAAAATTCAGAAGTGAGTCTTTGGGCATAGGTAATTTTTTAAAGTTCCCAAATTGTTCTAATGTTCTGCATCAATGAAGAATAGCAGGAACTGAATTGTTGGAGGCATGTGTGTTTTGAAAAACCTCATTCTTTCCAATCAGTTATGATTGGTTTACTAAAATAAGATTTAAGATTATATAATTCTATGGACTGAATAACTGTTTATGTCATACTCTGTTTTTTCCCTATCAAAAGTCCAAACTAAGTAATGCAAATTTAGAAATTAATATAATAATCTCGAAGAGTCCTGATCATTTAGTTCCTACAAACAACAATAATTTTACTCTATTGAGAGAGTAATTTCATTTACTTGTTCATTAAATCAACATATTATTAAGCACCTTTTATGTGTCTATACTCTTCTATGCACTGGGGATACAAAAAAGAAACAAGATCCAAGTCCCTGGACTCAGGAAAAATTGATAAAGTAACAGGGAATTAAAATATAGTGTGACCCACGTGAAGAAAAGAGTAAGTGTGCAGAACATTTAATTGAATCTTGGAGGCTAGGAAAGTGTTCTTTGAAGGCGTGGTCTAGGATGAGGCTAGGTGAATGAGAAGAACTTAGACCAAATGAAAAAAAGACTCAAAAGAATTGTAACTATAAAGGTAAGAAGGGTAGGGACCAAAACCAAACAAGCAAAGAACACTCAAAGATCACGTATCGAGTATGACCACAGCTTAAAATTCAAGATGGATAGCAATTCAAGATAAGGTGGAACACGCAAGTAAAAGTCAGACCACGAAGGACCCCATGTATCATGCTGCGATATTTGGACTTTACCCAGGTGGAGTGTCAGAGAAAGATTTTAAAAGTCATCAAAATGGTTAATAACAAGAAGATTGACCACCCCCAAAACTGATGAGGACGTGGAGGTATTGTGATGAGCACAAAGTCTACTAAAGTTCTTATGACTCAGCTATTCTTCTGTGGATTATGTGCCCAACAGAAACAGGAACTGGTATTTATCAAAAGATGTATGTAAAAAATCAAAACATAACATCTAAAAACCTAGAAATGTCTTAAATATCCATCAACAGTTAAAAAGGGTAAATAAATTGAAATATATTCATAGAATGAAATATCACATAGCAATAAGAAATACTGAGTTACTTACACATGCCATGTACTGTGTGAACCTACTATATAATTCTGTTTGCATGAACTTTTAAAGTAGGCAAAGACACCCTATGATGAAAAAAGTCAGAAAAGTAGTTAGCGCATGGGTGGGGTATGATTCAAGAGGGGTATGAGGAAAACTTTTGGAGTGCAGAAAGTGTTCTATATTTGCTCTGGCATACATTTTTAAAAACATATCAAGCCAAAAATTAGATTTGGGCACTTTCCTGTACATAAATTATAAAAAGGGGAGGACAACAGCAATATTTGCTTTTTAGAGTGACCATTTTAGTTGTAGAATAGATGAAAGGCAAGGAGAACATGGAGCAGTTTTCTCAGTTAGAGATGGTGGTGGCCTGAAATAGGTGTGAATGAATTTTACGCAGAAAAGGTAAGGAAAGGGGCTTGGCATTTCCTATGCATGGTGGATGAGGGGGAAGGAAGTGTTAAGAGTGACTCAGAGGATCCTGGCTTAGGTAACAGGATGGATGGTGGTGACATTCTGAAAAAGGGAGGATAGGAGGTGGAACAGGCTTGAAGTCATATTTAGTAAATGAGAAAAACTCTGGGAAGAAGAAAAACTGGGTGTGGCCAAGATAGGCCATCCACTCTCTCTAGTTGGTCTGATGAGATGGTCATAATCTTAATTTGAGTCAGCTGCATTTTATTGGCACTGGACGAACAGGCTTGAGCCAGTCAGAGTGGTTGAGGGAAATATTAAGGAGTCACTGTCGCCTTGTGACTAGGAATCTGGTTTGAAAAGAAAGTCTGTGAAAAAGAATGGATTTAAAGCAATAGGCTTTAAAGTTTCCTAGATGTCAAGTAATGAAGAGGTAAGGGCAGATTATGCCAAAGGAAATATACTATCTTCATCTACATGGTGAGAAACACAACTCTTGGGCCTTTGAGAATGCATCTATTTACAGGTTGTGTGGCATGAGGGATAGTGGGGAAGAACAAGAGTTCCAGAGCCAGGCAGGTTCAAATCCTGTCACTCAAACACCCATATCCTCAGTTTTTAATTGGTAAAATGTTGCAAATAATACCCACTTTTCTAGATGTGGTGCTTAAATAAGCTCATGTATAAATACTCAACAAAGAGGAGCTTCCCTTTCCTCTTGTGTTCAAAGTGTGCATCTCCTTTTCAAGTCATGTAATCATCAGTCCTGAGACGTAATGGCCTACTCTGACTACTTTCCCATATACCACTGTATTTTCTGTCTGGTTTTCCAAATCCTATTCTACAATTGTGTCAAATAGTCATATTCTCCCTCTAATGTATGATATAAGAAGAGTAACTCTTAGTTATTGTAAAAAGTCTCTTTGTTCTTATCCATTCCATCTCTGAATTCCCATCTTTCTCTCACTAAAATGCTATTAAAGATGGTTTTCATTATTATTATTATTATCATTACTATTTGTGATACTAGGGATTGAACCCAGGGCTGCTCTACCACTGAGCTATATATACACCAAGTCCTTTTAAATTTTATTTTGAAACAGGGTCTCACAAAATTGGGAGGTTGGCCTCGAACTTAGAATCCTCCCTCAGCCTCCTGAGCCACTGAGATTACAGGCATTTGCCACTGTGCCCAGCTAAAGATATATTTTTAAGACCCAGAGATTAAACCATTGGTCTTAATGCTATAGTCTGAAATCATCTATTTAAATGTATCAAGAACTTTTTGGATCTTCTAAATACACAATCGTGTCATCAGCAAATATGAATAGGAAAAGAAGACAATCACTATTTGACAACATGATTGTGTATTTAGAAGATCCAAAAAATTTCACCAGAAAACTTCTAGAACTGATAAATGAATTCATCAAAGTAGCAGATATAAAGTTAACACCCACAAATCGAGTGTGTTCCTATACATAAATGATAAATTCACTGAAAGAGAAATTAGGAAAACTATTCCATTCACAATAGCCTCAAAACAAAAAACAAAATATTTGGACTCAGTCTAACAAAAGAGGTGAAAGTCCTCCCAATGAAAACTACTGAACACCAAAGAAAGAAATTGAAGAAAACCTTAGAAGATGGTTCTAAGCACCCATGCTTTTGGATAGGTAGAATTAGCACTGTCTAAATGGCCATACTGTCAAAAGCATTATACAGATTTATGAAATTCCTATTAAAATCCCAGAACTTCAACTATACTACAAGGCAATAGTAACAAAAACGGCATGGTATTGGCACCAAAATAGACAGGTAGATCAATGGTACAGAACAGAAGACACAGAGACAAACCCAAATAAATACAATTTTCTCATACTAGACAAAGGTGCCAAAAACATGCAATGGAGAAAAGACAGCCTGTTCAACAAATGGTGATGGGAAAACTGGAAATCCATATGCAGCAGAATGAAACTAAACCCCTATCTCTCACCCTGCATAAAACTCAACTCAAAATGGATCGAGGACCTTGGAATCAGACCAGAGACCCTGAACCTTATAGAAGAAAAAGTAGGTCCAAATCTTCATCATGTCGGATTAGGATCAGACTTCCTCGACATGACTCCCAGAGCACAAGAAATAAAAGCAGGAATAAATAATTGGGATAGAGTCAAACTAAAAACCTTTCTCTCAGCAAAGGAAACTATCAGCAATGTGAAGAGAGAGCCTACAGAGTGAGAGAAAATCTTTGCCACACATACTTCAGATAGAGCACTAATCTCCAGAATCCATAAAGAAATAAAAAAATTTTACACCAAAAATACAAATAATCCAATCAACAAATGGGCTAAGGAAATGAGCAAACACTTCACAGAAGAAGCTCTACAAGCAATCAACAGATATATGAAAAAATGTTCAGCATCTCTAGTAATAAGAGAAATGCAAATCAAAACTACTCTAAGATTCTATCTCACCCCAATTAGAATGGTGTTGATCAAGAATACAAGCAACAATAGGTATTGGTGAGGATGTGGGGAAAAAAGTACACTCATACATTGCTGGTGGGGCTGCAAATTAGTGCAGCCACTCTGAAAAGCAGTGTGGAGATTCCTTAGAAAACTTGGAATGGAACCACCATTTGATCCAGCTATCCCACTCCTTGGCCTATACCCAAAGGACTTAAAATCAGCATACTACAGTGACACAGCCACATCAGTGTTTATAGTAGTTCAATTCACAATAGCCAAATTGTGGAACCAACCTAGATGTCCTTCAATTGATGAATGGATAAAGAAACTGTGATACACACACACACACACACACACACACACACACACACACACATATACATACAATGGAATATTACTCAGCCATAAAGAAGAATAAAATTATGGCATTTGCAGGCAAATGGATGAAGTTGGAGAATATCATGCTAAGTGAGATAAGCCAATCCCGAAAAACCAAAGGACGAATGATCTCGCTGATAAGCAGATGATGATACATAATGGGGGGCAGGAGGGAGGCAAGAATGGAGGAAGGAGGGACTGTAGAGAGGGATAAGAGGGGTGGGAGGAGTGGGGGGAAGGAAAAATAACAGAATGAATCAAACATCATTACCCAATGTAAATGTATGATTACACAAATGGTGCACCTCTACTTCATGAACAACCAGAGAAACAAGTAGTACTCCATTTGTTTACAATTAAAAAATGAAAGAAAAAAATCCCAATGACATTCTTCATAGAAATAGAAAAAATAATCATGAAATTCATTTGGAAAACTGAGAGACTCAGAATAGTCAAAGCAATCCTTAGCAAGAAAAGTGAAGTAAGAGGCATCACAATACCAACCCTTGAATTATACTACAGAGCTACAGTAACAAAAAAGGCATGGTATTGGCACCAAAACAGACATGAAGACCAATGGTACAGAATAGAAGAAACAGAGACAAACCTACATAAATACAATTATCTCATACTAGACAAGGTGCCAAAAACATACATTGGAAAAAAGATAGCCTCTTCAACAAATGGTGCTGGGAAAACTGGAAATCAATATGTAGCAAAATGAAATTAAATCCCTATCTCTCACCCTGTAGGAAACTCAACTCAAAGTGGATCAAGGACTTAGGCATTAGACCAGAGACCCTGCACCAAACAGGACAAAAAGTAGGCCAACTCTCCACCAATTCAGCTTAGGAAATGACTTCCTTACCAAGATCCCTAAAGCATAAGAAATAAAATCAAAAATCAATAAATGGGATGGAATCAAACTGAAAAGCTTCTTTATAGAAAAATAATCAATAATGTGAAGAGAAAGCCTACAGAGTGGGAGAAAACCCATCATTAAATGGACTGAGGATCTGAACAGATACTTCACAGCAATTAGAGAAATGCAAATCAAAACTACACTTAGATTTCATCTCACTCCAGTCAGAATGGCAATTACCAAAAATACAAACAACAATTAAAAGTTGGTGAGGATGTGGGGACAAAGATAGACTCATACATTGCTGGTGGTGCTGCAAATTGGTGCAACCACTCTGGAAAGCAATGTGGAGATTCCTTAGAAAACTTGGAACCACCATTTGTCCCAGTTATCCCACTCCTCAGTCTATATCCAAAGGACTTAAAATCAGCATACTGCAGTGATGCAGTCACATCAATTTTATAGGAGCTCAATTCACAATAGTGAAACTGCGGAACCAAAATTGATGACCTTCAATAGATAAATGGATAAAGAAAATGTGGTACATATACACAATGGAATATTGCTCAGCCATAAAGAATGAAATTATGACATTTGCAGTAAATGAATGGAGCTGGAGAAAATGAGGCTAAGCAAAATAAGTCAATCCCAAAGAACCATGGGCCCAATGTTTTCTCTGGTATTTGGATGCTAATTCACAATAAGGGGGTGCAGCTAGGGAAAAATAGAGGTACTTCGGATTAGACAGAGGGGAGTGAAGAGAGAGGGTACAGAGGTGGGAAAGACAGTAGGTTGAATCAGACATTATTACCCTATGTGCATATGTAATTACACAACTGGTATAATTCGACATCATGTGCAACCAGAAGAATGAGAAGTTATACCCTATTTATGTATGATAGGTCAAAATGCATTCTGTCATGTATAACTAATTAGAACAAAGATCAATCAATAAAAAATAAATAAAGATAAATAATAACGAAATATATCAGGATTAGTTTGGTAGCATTTAACCAAAAGTTTTTAAACCGCAGTGGTTCAAAAATGCTAAGAAGTCTGGGTTGGCCTGGAAGCTCCTTGATCACGTAAGGACCTTAGGCTACTTTGTGTTCTCTGTCCACCACCTGGGTTTTTGATCCTCGAGTTACCTTGTAGTTCAAGGTGGCAGTCACAGCTCCAGGTATCTTGTCTTAGTGGTAGGTCAGAAGAAGGAAAAGAGGCACAGGGGCAATAAAGGACACGCTGAGATGGGACAATTGTCTTTACAACGGCCTTTATGAAAGTTCCACAAAAAAATTTCAGTTTACATTTCACTTGAAAGAATGGACATTTTTTTTAAGCTGTCTGTTTTATCTCAACTCCCTAAGGTCTCCCTCCCAGTAATGGGAACAAAGCCCTTAAAGCTGTTCCAGGAAACAGCCCCAAACAGAGAGTAAAAGAGTAAATTGAGCCAGATAGCCAGATAGTGCTCAAACAGTAGGATTACCAGAAACTATTGACCAGAATCTACACCCTGTTGTAAAACATTGTGAAACATGTTGTATGTTATCAGCCAACTCAGACCCCCTTTGGAATTTCCCGGGGGCTTTGTTCCCCCTTTTTTCCTTTTTTTCCCTTTCATGTGCGACCCCTCCCGATGTGTGGTCTCTGCCTTTATAAACCTACAAGATTTTCTGCTAGGAA
Organism: Sciurus vulgaris; assembly: GCF_902686455.1. Taxonomy (NCBI): domain Eukaryota; kingdom Metazoa; phylum Chordata; class Mammalia; order Rodentia; family Sciuridae; genus Sciurus; species Sciurus vulgaris. Next base: position 68,707,524 of record NC_136476.1, read on the forward strand.
CTCGACTCCTGGACTCCTGTGTGAGTCACAAGTTGGGTCCCAGCACACTGGAATAAACACCTCTTGCGGATTGCATCAAGTGACGCCTCCTGCGGTTGATTGGGGTTGCCGTGGATCCATGGGACAGAGTTGGGGTTTCCTTTTTGGGGGTCTTACATTTTGACCAAAACTAGCTTCAAGGAGAGCTTGAAAACAATTCCAGGTGATAAGATGACCAGACAAAAATCTGGATTCCGTTCCTAAGGAGAGAGGGAAGGATACATATTGAGGTAGGCAACTAGTATTCTCCTCCCAAGAATTTCATTCATCTAGCCAATATTTATTATATGACTTTAGTTAGTCACTGTTCTGAACATTAAGGAAAAAAGAAAAAGGACAAATCTCTATTTTCATAGCGTTTACATTCTAGTGAAATAATAGCATTTATGAAAGTGACTACTATATGACAGACATGGTTTTAAGGATTTTACTTGTTAATTGAGATTTGTAACAATCCTCTGGGATAGGTACCATCATTACCCATACTTCATAGATAAAGACAGAGAGAAACTGACGTTAAGTCATAACTGATAGAACCAGGATTTGGATTCAGAGAGACTAACTCCAGAGTATATGCTTATAACTTCTATACTATATTGTTTCTCTTCCATTTCCCCATATGTTGAATTAGCTTTCTTTTCTTGGCATAAAAAATTAACATGTATATTTTGGAGGCTTAAATAATAGGACTCAGTTCTCCCACTTTTCTCTGCTTGTTAGGGGGATCAATAGAAGGAAGAGCTTATCAGGAATGAGTAGCAAAAAGTTGTCACATACAGACCTAGAAAATTACTGGGCTCAGATGCCATTTGAGTAGGAGGCATCCTCCTTCCCTTTTTTAAGAGCTGTGACTTGAACTGGCATCACTAGTTGCTCAATCCAGAAACCTGAACATCATCTCTGACTCCTCTTGAAAGAATGAACATTTTTTTAAGCTGTTTTAAAGAGTGAACATTTTTAAGCTGTAAGCTGTTCTAAAGAATGAACATTTTTTTATCTCAACTCCCTAAGGTCTCCTGCCCATTGTCTTAACTCTCTGATGTCACCCTCCTGGTTATCTTAACTCCCTGAGGTCACCCTCCCAGTGATGGGAGCAAAAGCCCCTAAAAGCTGTTCCAGGAAATAGCCCCAAACAGAGGGTAAAAGAGTAAATTGGGCTAGATGACTAAATAGTGCTCAAACAGTAGGATTACCAGAAACTATTGACCAGAATCTACAGCCTGTTGTAAAACATTGTGAAACATGTTGTCAGCAAACCCAGACCCCCTTTGAAACTTCCTGGCAGCTTTGTCCCCCTTTTCCCTTTCATGTGTGACCCCTCCCGATGTGTGGTTTCTGCCTTTATAAACCTACAAGATTTTCTGCTAGGGACTCGACTCCTGGAGTTGGGTCCCAGCGCGCTGGAATAAACACCTCTTGCGGTTTGCATCAAGTGACGCCTCCTGCGGTTGATTGGGGTTGCCGTCCATCCATGGGACAGAGTTGGGGTTTCCTTTTTGGGGGCCTTACATTTGGGGGCTCGCCCGGGATAAGATGGCCCCCCCTCATCCGCGGAGTCGACCTTGGAGGTAAGAAGGGGTACCCCGAAGTTGTCTGTCTTTGTCTTGTGTTTTGTTAGTTGGTCTGGTTCTGTGAGCGCGCTTTCGGTTTCGGTGGCAGCCGTTCGGTGACTCGTGAGAGTGACCGAACAGTGGCCGGCAGACGTGCCTGGGGGGCCACAGGTTGCAGCCCTGGGGGACGCCCTAAGGGTGGAAGGAGAGCCAGGGACGCCTGGTAGTCTCCGTCGGTAAGGGCGCTGATGGGGTTCAATTGGTGGATCAGAGATTGGCGCCCGTCTGTATCTGGTTCTGTTGTGTGTTTGTGGTGGACAAGGTGGAGGAAGGGTTGGAACAACTGGGGGGTTCTCGGACCGGGCTACTCTCGGGTGGACCCCAAAGGTTCCTTCTCTGGACTCCCCCTCCCAACAGCCCTGAAGGATAACTTAGCAAAGTAGCTTCAGTCTCAAAAGTAATGAAAAATAAGGTCTCATAATTTTAACATCCAACCTGTCCTGATGAGGTGGCTAAAATGCCTTAGACACAGAGTTTCTGTTAAAACCTGTTAGATCCTTCCAGATCTCAGTCAAGGCTTACATTGAAATATAAATAAAAGAAGCCTAAAGGCTCAGTAGGAGACCGGTCTCAAACCCAGGGAAAGAAAAGGTAAAAAGAGTCTTTAAAACTCCAGCAAAGTAAATGCTATATTTTTATTATATGTTTTTTTGAGCTCATGATTTTTTGATCAGTTCTATTTTTTATTCAACTAGAGTTTTTGAACATCTGTTACACTACAATGGAGATTCACCTATAAAGTTACAAGGGCTTGATTTTGTGTTATTTGTATGTTGTGCTGTCTGATGTCATGTTTTGTCTGTATCAAAACTGAGCGCTCCTAAAATTAAAATTTTAAAAATGGATCCAGATACTTTTAATTCACGTAATTTAAAAAAGGTTCAAATTGGGTAAACTAATAAGAGTAAAATGTCTTTGAAAATAACTTGCAAGTCTCTAGGTGGTCAAGCTAATAAAATATTGATGTTAATAAAATGTCTAATATCAATTGTTTCTAGGACTTTTCTTCAACAGGGAAGAGACAGCAAATACTGTTCAGGACACTTGTCTGATATCTTGGTTTTTTTTACAGAATAAGTGAATTAGAGTTAACATGTATGGGATTACTCTAATGTGTTTGTAGAGACATCTGATTAATTTACAAAGTTAAAATGCTAATTGTTAAATAACATCGAGTACTTTTAACTCATTAAATTCCATGGGGTATCATACTTAAACATTATTGGTGTTTTCATAGGTTGGTAAATAAAAGGGTTTAAACTTGCTTTGTGTCATCACTAAACTAAAAACAAGGTTACTAAGAGTTATGTCCTAACAAGTGCAATTCTATATACAAAGGGTCCCAAAAGTTTCAACTGTGTTTCAATTAGAGTACTATAAACAACAGAATATTTAATCTTATTAAAATAGAGTAATTTATCTAAATTCAGAAATTTCATAAGAGTTGTTTCAGAATGTGAACAAAAAGGGGTCAACGAATAGGAAAGAGAAAATAAAAGGTTCTGGGTATGGAAATATATTTAGTAAAAGGAAAAAGGAAATGTTTCTGGGTAAGAAAGTGCTTGTGTGATGAAATACATGAGGGTCTAAGTAAGAGCTAAGAAAGTCTGTGTAAGTAAAGGGCAAGTTTCAACAAGTTTGTGTGTAACTAAGTTGGTTATATGTATGTGAGACAGCTAAAACTATTGAAGGTTTTTCCTAAGGTGAAATACTAACGTTCTGATATAAACCAAAGTTTAATCTATATGGTAGAATGACATGGTAAAATGACAAGGATTTGAAACACTAATTTACTCTTAACTTTGTGTCTATTAAGTTTATTCTTTAGAACAATTAGTCTTAAAAATTGGGGTGTATACAATTATGGTTAAACAACTATTATAGAGTACTGTACTTTGTTACAGAGTATACATTTCTCTTTAAAAACTCAATTTGGTAAGATAAAAGTGTCAAGGTATTTGTGAAATGGTCACTAGTTGTATATTAAATGTGTTCATATTTTTCAGGACCACAAGTTTTTAAAGCAAGGAATTTATTAAGCTCTGCTATCCTCCAGATTAAACTTGTCTGTAATGGTAATCTTAAACTTATAAAGAGTAAATTTTATTGGGGATTTATTTCTATCATTTAATGTTCTATTATAGGACCTGCTATCAATAGGGTATGTGTAAAATTTGTTACTTTTTACACTGAGATAAAGAATTTCAAGTGTAAATGTATTTCTAAACATTAGAGTCTGATTTGTTTAAAGGTTAATATTGTGAAATATGAAAGAAACATGAAAACATTTTGCCACTTAATCACACAAAAGGAAAGTTAAAAGCTCTCTCAGCCTTTCTTTGATTCATGTTTTAGATACTATGTTAAATTGTGTTAATTATAAAGTTTATATAAACTCAGGAAACAGTATATGTAAACTACTTAATGGTATTTAAGGAAAAGAAGCAAAGATCAACATCAGAATTAGAACACTTAAGATCTGTAAAGAGCCCTGCCTTACCTGAGATAAGGCTCTGCCTCCCATCTCACTGCATGTTAGAGTGACTCCAAAATAAGCCAGACTTCAGCTTATTTAAAGTTATAGTCAAAAGATTGGTTTTTGTTGTAAAAGTACTGTGATCTCAAATAGGGGATATGATGTGGTTCTCAGTCAAAATTCAAGATAGCTATTATACAAGCTGAATATATTTTTACTCTTGCTAATTTCATTTTGTAAAACTGTTACCTGTTAATGTTTTGCAGAAGTAGCTGCTCCAAGAACAAACAACCTAGGTAACTTGTGATAATAAGCCATCACCTATAGAACAGATAGTGGTAACTTCCAGTACTAATGCAGACTCCAGTTAGATAAAAGGGTAAATAACTGTAAAGTTATGGACATTAAAGTTAAAGCCCATTACTCTTAATTTATGACTGGTGAGACTGGCTTGCTGGATAATTAAGATCAAACTTAGAAATTGGAGTTAAATACAGAGGTCAAGAAAAGTCCATATTTGGGTCTTGCCCTCAATGTTAGCCTGAACCCAGGGAGTAAGAGAACTTCTCTAAGGAGCGTTGCAACTCTGGGTCACACAACCTCCTGATCAAGGAGATTGTTGAGACTAGAGGATGAAAAATTATCCAGTGCATCTGCTGCAGAGGAGGGTCATGGAAAAGGGGAAACATCCCTTGATGTTTCTAAAGGAAGTCACCTCATCAAGAGACCCTGCCTAATCAAAGTCACTGGTGGAGCTAAGGAGCCGCTCTTAAGTTCTGTACGAGTGACCCCTGTGGGAACTCAGCTGACTCTTTAACAAGACAGGAACCAGGTCAATTTGACCAACTTGATCTTAGATACCCAGCAAAACAGTTAAAACCAAAATATAGCCATTCTTGGGCATTTAAAGGAAATAATAATTAAATGTAACTTAAGATGTACACTTGTATTAGCCCACTAGAATAAAGGCTGGAAGCTACAAATGAAAGAAAGATTCTTCAGCAAATGTGCCTGATAACTATCAAGAGAAACTGCCAGAGTCAGAAGTTTTTAGTCAGTTTAAGACCTTCCTAAGCTACACAGGTAGACTTAATCTATGTTTGTTAGTATGATTATCTATTCCTAAGTAACAGAAGTATAGAGATCTCTACTAAACACAGGTTATACCAATAAAGGGATATTTTACAAAATCAGATGACATTAAGTAGCTTAACTATATTTTCTGGGGACATCTATGACAATGTTAAAGTCCCCAAATAAAGGCCTTGTTCTCTCCAGCCTTTGCTAGGCCTAGTTATGGGAACAATTTCTCAGTTCTTCCACATTCTGGTGAGAGATTAACTTCTGTCATTTTCATGATACTCAGTGGCATGTTTCAGATGCTGCAACATTTACTTTGTGCTAATCTCATTTCAGTACTCATGTCTTTTTGTTCTTCTATCATAGAAGCAGCCGCCCCCAGATGACTTTACAAACTGCTCTTCCCCAACCAGGCTTCTTCCTGGGACCCCTTGATTGACCCGATTTTTAGAAAAGGAACTCCAAGCTGCTTGCCCCACGCCACCCACTTCCAGCTCGAAGAAGCTAGAGCGGTCATCGACCTCCTTCCCCAGCAGCATGGAGTTCCTGAGATTAGAGGGGAAAATAAAGCCAGAATTGGAAACAGGTAGTTAGTGTAGAAATAGGGGATCGGGTCAAATCAAGGAAATGGCCATAAAATCATCTGCCTCTGGAAGTTGGAGACTGCCCCTGGAAGAATGGAATGTCAAGGATCTCCGGAGCCCATTGATTACCAAATTTACCTGCCTTTATCAAGGACTGTTTACCAAGGACTGCAAACAAGGGGCTGCTAATTGGTGGCCCGCCCCCTCGGCTCTTGCCTGCCTGAAATCGCCTAGTTACCTTCATCAGGGAAAGAGTAAATGCTGTACAGGTGCTAATGCTCAGGCAACAATATCAGTCCCTCCGCCAAGGAAACAATTTGGGGGAAGAATATGTAGAGACAGAAGTTCCATGATTAGAACTTTCCGAAAAGAAAATGGGGAAATGAAAGAATGAACATTTTTTTAAGCTGTTTTAAAGAGTGAACATTTTTAAGCTGTAAGCTGTTCTAAAGAATGAACATTTTTTTATCTCAACTCCCTAAGGTCTCCTGCCCATTGTCTTAACTCTCTGATGTCACCCTCCTGGTTATCTTAACTCCCTGAGGTCACCCTCCCAGTGATGGGAGCAAAAGCCCCTAAAAGCTGTTCCAGGAAATAGCCCCAAACAGAGGGTAAAAGAGTAAATTGGGCTAGATGACTAAATAGTGCTCAAACAGTAGGATTACCAGAAACTATTGACCAGAATCTACAGCCTGTTGTAAAACATTGTGAAACATGTTGTCAGCAAACCCAGACCCCCTTTGAAACTTCCTGGCAGCTTTGTCCCCCTTTTCCCTTTCATGTGTGACCCCTCCCGATGTGTGGTTTCTGCCTTTATAAACCTACAAGATTTTCTGCTAGGGACTCGACTCCTGGAGTTGGGTCCCAGCGCGCTGGAATAAACACCTCTTGCGGTTTGCATCAAGTGACGCCTCCTGCGGTTGATTGGGGTTGCCGTCCATCCATGGGACAGAGTTGGGGTTTCCTTTTTGGGGGCCTTACACTCTCTGTCACTCCTACACATAATCAATTAGTACTTTTGACTGAACCTCCTAAATATTTTTAGAATTTGTCCATCTCCATTGTCACAGCTAAAAATTCATGCCATTTCTCTCTTGCCTGTGCGATTCAGTAGCCACACTTGTGGTGGTCCTGCCTCCAATCAGGCCCTTTTGAGTTCACTCTTTATGCTGTATCCAGGTGATCTAATACTCCAAACTGATCCCTTAACCCCCTACTTAAACCCTCCAATCACTCCACATTGTCCTTAAAATAAAGTCCAAGCCCTTCATCTGACTTGTGAAACCCTTCATTCTCATAGTAGCTTGAAAGACTTGCCAAATGGACTCCCCAGGAAGCAGACTCAGAGGGAGAAGAGCATGCAGGAGATTTCTAGTCCTCCTGGGTTTTGCATCTGTGAAGGGAAGAAAGCAAACTGAACAGAGGAAGTGAAATTGTGATACAGTTTCAAAAAGGCCTCAGCTGCCATTATGTTCCCATCTGCAACTGGGATGACCCATCGGAATTACCCAAGTTGGGGTGAGAGGGCTGGGTCTTCATATCTCCATGTCAGCCATTAGATATGGGTTGCCCTTGGATGGAGTCATTCATCCATTCTATACCCTTTCACGCTAATTCCAAGCTCCTTTTAGAACAGTGAACTAAACTCAGTACTTCCACCTGCCACACCCTGGAGTACTCAAGACCTTTCACCTAGTTTCCCCAGTTTGCACAGGAGAGGACAGGATCAAGGCGGGGCTGACTACCCTCAGGCCCATCCACCCATACAACCGCTTCTTACATCCCACACAGGACCCTTGGCTTCCTTTTGAGGTTTGCATTTTGTGGAGTCTTGGGTCTCCTTAACCCTGTCAGGGGTCTCCTCCCCTGAGCTTCCTCTTACTCAACCACCAACAGATACTCTTAGGAAACTTCCCAGGAACTCAGTATCTGAGGTCTAGTCACATCCCCTCCCTTCTCTGCTCTTCAGTTCAACTTTTACTCTCTTTGGGTGGAAAAATACTCTTAAATTTACCCTCACTGATCCTATATTGATACAGAAGTTTTATGGTAAAATTTTATGCCAAATCTCTGAACTTTGTCCTTTTTTTAAAAAAATATATTTTTACTTGTAGATGGACATAATACCTTTTCCTTTATTTATTTTTTATGTGGCGCATTATTTATTTGTTTTTATGAGGACCTAAACCAGTGCCTCACATGTGCCAGGCAAGCACTCTACCACTGAGTCACAATCCCAGTCCTTGCCCTTGTTTTTTTTAAGACCAACTTTTTGTTCTTTTTTCCTCTTAAGCATTAAGCTTATTAAGTTGAAAACTGTGACTGTCAAGATTATTGTCTGTGCTATAAATTTACGAAAAGACTACTCAAAAGCTCAAATCTAAATAATTCAACTCTGGGGCGTGCGCATGTGTGTGTGTGTGTGTGTGTGTGTGTGTGTGTGTGTGTGTGTGTGTGTAAAAATGTCTTTCTGCTCTTGGATAGTAGGGAGAATGATTTGAGCAAAAGAGAGAGAGAGAGAGAGAGAAAAGCCCACATTATTTTAAATCAAATTTTACCCCACTGTACACGTAAGCCTGCTGTTTCACTCTACCTGCCCCTTTGGACCATCTCTCAAATAAAATTACCTGCCTCCAAGTCCCTGTGGTACGTTGTGCCCTGAGGAGTGTCGGTTGCACGGAAGCATAATCTTCATTAATTACTGAATTAATGAAGGAGAGAGGGAAGAATACATATTGAGGTAGGCAACTGGTATTCTTCTCCCAAGAATGTTGGGAGTGTTGCCTTCCATGTGCTCAGGAACAGACTCATCATGATCCTCCTTGTGGTCCCCTCCTGAACTTCCACACTCTATACTGTGTGTACTCTTATTAGATGACTTGAGCCACTGGACACAGGGCTCTTTCTTGGAAATCACACCTGGTATCACCAATAGGTCCTGAAAGTAAGGGACACTTTTCTAAAGTGCAGAACACACTTTGGAAGTTGTGTAATTTACCACAGTTCAGAGATGAGCCTGTGACTTTAAATGGCATAGGACTGTGGCTCAGGAATCATGAAAGGGTTGTGCAGTAATGAGAACAACTTATAACCATCATGCAAACCCAAATCTGTCCCAAAGCTTTTTTTCTGATAGGACTAACTCCATGATTGGTTCATGGTGCTGCCTCCATGGCTGGTGGGTTAATCCACAATTCTACCGCTGGAATTACTCCTTAACTCCACATCTCAAAGTCAAGGCCAAAGTGGACCTCTAGCCTCAGAAAGAAGGGCCATTTTCCCTCCTGTTTCATTGTAAAAACTATGTAAGTCTTCCATGTCTTCCTTATTATTATCATTATTATTTTGGTGGTGGTACTAGGGATTGAACTCAGAGCCTCATCCCTTGTAGGTAATTGCTCCACCACTGAGCTATATCTCTATCCCTGTGTCTTCTATTTTTTAACTGAAAAAAAGACACCATTTTCCTAACATAATTGTCAGTGGATTGCCTGGAGGGAAACTAACTCAGGCATGATCTCTTTTTTAAAAAAGAGATTTTTTTGGAAGTCAGTGTTCAGTTTAGGTTAAGTCTGATAGTCTGATAGTTTCAACATCTAGGTCGTCTCTGAGTTTATGTAAAGCTTATCTTGGTTCCTTTTCAATCCTTTTAAATTGAGTATTAAAAAATCTAGGGGTCCAGTCTTACCCACAGACACCTTGGTACAAATATATTGGAAAGCTGGGCGTGGAGGTGCATGCCCATAATCTTGGTGGCTTGGGAGGCTGAGGCAGGAGAAAAGAGGATAGAAGGTTGGACAATCTTTGGTTAAAAGTGACAGGGCCAGGTACGGTGGCACATGCCTGTTATCCCAGCAGCTTGAGAGGTTGACGCAGGAAGATTGTGAGTTCAAAGCCAGCCTAAGAAACTTAGTGAGGTCCTAAGTAAGTCAGCAAGACCCTGTCTCTAAATCAAGTATTAAAAAGGGCTGGGGATATGGCTCAGAGGTTAAGTGCCCCTGGGTTCAATTCCTGGTACAAAAAAAAAAAAGTGACAGAAATATGATTTGTTCTAGCTCAAGCAGAAAAAAGAATTTGAGTCCACATAACAAATCATGGGATGACATTTGTCTTCAGTCACTGGAGCAAAGCAATTGATATTGTTATACACATTCCCTCCCCATCTCTCATTTCTGCTCTGCTTATTTACTCTTTATTGATTTTATTCTATTAAGGTTCTCCAATGAAAATGAACAGCAGTTGTGAGGTCTAAAGGTCTTATTGCTATTATAACAAAGTGATTAAAAACAAGAAAAAACATTTTATTTATCACAATTATTATTATTTCTTATACTCATTTCTTTGTGTAGGTCCAGATTTTCATCTGGAATCATATTTTTTCCCATCTAGTGAACTTCCTGTAACATTACTTAAATCTATAGAACTTCTGGCAATAAATCCTTTCATTGTTTGTCTCAAGAAAAAGTCTTTAGTTGCCTTTATTTTTGAAAGATATTTTGACTGGATATAGAATTCTAGGTTTATAGGCTTGTTTTTTGTTTTGTTTTGTTTCTGTTGTTTTTCTTCCTTAAACATACTGCTTCATTGTCTCTTGATTTGCATAGATTCTAATGATAAATATGCTGTAATTCTTTTCTAATTAAATTATTTTCTTGTAATTTTTATCTTTGACACTCAATGTAAATTTTTTCCTCTTGCTACTTTCAAGAATTTCTCTTCATCCTTTCATTTTCAGAAATCTAAGTCTCTAAGACTTATAGGAGTTTTTGTTTTTGGCCTGATTGTGGTTTTCCTGGATTTTCTGGATCTATGTCTTGTTATCTTTCATTAATATTGGAAAATTCTTGGCCTTTATCTCTTCAAATATTTCTTCTGCCTTGTTTTCTCTCCTCTTGGTACTCTAATTACACCTATGTTAAGCTTTTTTTTAAATATATATTTTTAGATGTTGACAGACCTTTATTTTATTCATTTATTTTTATGTGGTATTGTGGATCAAACCCAGTACCTTACACACGCTAGGCAAGTGCTCTACTACTGAGCCGCAACTCCAGCCCCACATATATTACACTTTTGATACCATAATTCTAAGATACTCTTTTCTGTATTTTTCTTCCTGGTCCCCCTTCAATGTTTCAGTCGAGACAATTTCTACAGACATATCTTCTATTAACTGATTCTTTCCTTAGCTGTATCCAATCTGCTACTGAGACCATTAAAGGAATTCTTCCTTTTCTTCCTAGCATTTCCATTTGACTCTGTTTGATACTTTCTATTTCTCTAATGAAATCTACCATCTATCCATGTGTAGACCGACCTTTTGTCATTAGATCTTCAAATAATTAATCATGATTGCTTCAAAGCCCCTACACGATAGTTTCATCTGATCTGGGTAAACTCTGTGTCTGGTTTTGTTGAGTGTTTAATGCCTGGGCAATGGATAGTTTATTTCTTGATTTCTGTATAATGCACATGTTTTTAAATTGAATGCTAGACAGTGTGCATAGAAAAACAGAAAAGAATGAGTTAAAGGTACATTCCCAAGAAGTGGGGATAGCTCCTCTTCTCAGGCTAATATCATGGAGGATTGAGTTTATCTAGTCTTGAATTGAACTGAGTTAGGATTTTGTTGTTTTTTCTATTATCTTTACTGAGCCATAGTCTTCATATTCCTCCAGCAGTTTGTTGCTATTACCTTATGCATATAGTATAGTCTGGAGTGCTGAAATTTTATCTCAGTTTTCTTGCTTCAGTCTCAGCTTTTAAGAGTCCCTGTATGCTTATGCCCAGAGAGGGCCTCTCTTTATGCTACTATACCTCCCTAAGAGATAGACTGCTACTGCTTGTTACTTGATACTAGGTTCAAGTATCTCTGATGCAGCTTCCATTTTAGGCAGATCCTATGCTCCTGTCCTCAGAGTTATAGTTCTTTCATATTCCTTTGCATTCTTCCTATTTCTGCCTTATGTTCCCATGCCAGTTAAACTCAGCCTTATATCTATGGTTGGTCTTGGGAATGAAGGAATTTTTTGTACCTTCTTAAGAGTAACAGACCTCCATCTCATTTCAGTGAATAATAATAAGCCCATAGGAAGTTTTATCTTCCTTCCTCAAGGGCAAAGAATTTTTGCTTCCGTCCCTTCTGCCTCAGTAACAGGTCTTTGCCTTTGTCTTATTGACAAGATGATTTCCTTCTACTCCAGAAACAAACTCATTTTGCTTCTACTCATCTCCCAGAGGCAACGGTATTTTTCTTGGCCCTAGTGGTTACCAGAGGCCGGGGGGAATTAGGTGGGTGGGAAAAACAGCAATGTTGATCAAATGGTACAAACTTTCAGTTAGACAGAAGGAATAAGTTTTAGTGGTTTAGTTTTAAGTTTAGTGAAATGTTTTATTTATTTCATAGAATAGTCACTATAGCAAATAATCATATTTCCAAATTGCTAAGAGTAGATTTTAAATGTTTTTGCCATAAAACATAAATATGAGGCAATGTATATGTTAATCAGTTTGATGTAATCATTTCACAATGTAAACATATCAAACATCACATTGTATTCCATAAATATATACAATTATCATTTATCAATTAAAAATAAAATTAAAGAAAAAGAATTACTGTCCTGACCTGCAAGGCCAAGCCCTAGAAACTGGCAAGGGGCAATGGGGAATTAAGAAAGACGCATAAACATTTACAAAGAATTTTAGCTGGGACCAGGTGGGACAATGAACTCTGATGGAGGAACAGTGACCCAGAGCTAGTACACCACATTTATTATTACAGGCTTTGTCATCAAAAGCCTATTTGTGGGAAAGTTTCTGTAAAGCATACAGGCTTGAAGTTTGCAGCACTTGCAAGATATTGTGGTTTTCTTGTTATGCTCAGAGTTCTTTATTCCCAGCAGCTGGTGTCTGAGCTCAAGGTCAAGACTGTTATTATTCCATGCCTTTGCATGAAACACTCCAAATCTTTGTGCAGAACTTCCTCAAGCAGGGTGCTGCCATACCTACCCAGAAATCTTGTCCTGCACCTTTGCACAGAATATCCCCAGGGCAAAGTGCAGCCACAGCTCTGAGGCAGTCAAAGACCAAGGTCCAAGTCACTGCTCTCCACAAATTATTATCCCTTCCCAGTGACTTAAGACTTTTGATTCCTTTGAGGGATAGACTTAGGAAACTAGATAAGGTTTTGTACCTGTTCCCTAATAGTAGCAATTACCTTCATGCCTGGAACACCTAAGAGGGCTTTCATAAGTATCCTGTTCTGCCCCCATCTTTCTTGTGCTTAATCAGAGGAGGTCATAGAATAGGTTTTGCCAGTGAGTACAAATTTCCAGTATCTAGCCATTCCAAAATGATACACTAGTTCACATTTGTTCTTTAAGAATTAACATTTTAGATAAATTCTTCTTATCTGTTTTTATAGCAGCACCCTCTTTCTCTAATGATCTGCCAAAGGTGAAAGAGTGTGTGTTTCATCTCTCTTCAGAAGAGTTTGTCACTCTTGGAATTCAATTTATTCAGTTGCCTTTTGGGCTTATGAGAGGTTCAAGAAAACATATTTTGTATATTATCCAACTTGTTATTTTGAGACTTACTTCACCAGAAAGATGTTTTAATTAGGGGTGGGGGGAAAATGGCAGGAAAGAATCTGATTGGCCTAGTCATGATTGACCTACATCAAATGTTCTTCCCTGTATCAGTCTCTCTCCACAGGGGATGACACTATGATTTGGCCTCACCTGGAATAGGGAGAGTCAGGATGTCTTACCAGGAGGATGTACAACTAACAAAAACTTTAGTCTGTAATGGGCTACAGATCATTTCTAAAACCATTTTAAAAAGAAAAACATGTACCCATGGAAAAAAATTCAAACAGTGAGTGTACAATAAGAAGTAATTCTCCTTCCCAAGCCAGACTCTGGTCAACCTCCCCAGAAGCAACCATAGTTAGTAATTTCCTGACTATCCAACCAGAAAGATTCTCTGCATATACAAACACATACACACAAACATATACCTTCACTCAAAATAGATGCTTTCTAAAGCAAACCTCCACTTAGCTGACTCATAAGATTAACCAACACTCTTTACTTTCTCTGGAAAACACACATTGAATAACGACAGCATCCATAAGTCTACTTCTACTGGGTGAGCTTCATGCTTCCAAGTCTGTTGTGTTTATTCTAAACCTGTTTATGATAATTGTTGTTATTATATTTAAATAATTTAATTAATTATACATAAATTGATGAAAATTAGTGCAGAAACACCAGTATTTATTAAAAAAATTCTTCGGAAAAACTTAACAAAGGTGGGGTTTTTTGTTTTTTGTTTTAGCTGTGAGAGCAGCAACTAAAAGTTTTAAAAAGTCAAAAAGGAGTTTGTGCTGAGATTGTTTTCAAGCTATTTTAATTGCTCAGGTCTTCATTCTACTTAGAAAATCATAAATAATGTTTCAGAAATTGAAGTGTCATTTTAAATGGAGGGCATAGGAAATGCATTTTATGCCTCGTTGAGGCAAGAGAGAGAACATGAGATTAATCGATAAATTCAAACCCAAATAAAAGATTTTGAGTCAAAATGAAATTGTTAAAGTACATTTAAACTGGGCACAGTGGCACATATCTGTAATCTCAGTGACTTGGGAAGCTGAGGCAAGAGAATCGCAAGTCCAAAGCCAGCCTCTGCAACTTATCCAGATCCTAAGCAACTTTATGAGACCCTATCTCAGAATAAAAAATAAAAAGGACTGGAGATGTGGCTTAATAGTTGAGTGTCCTTGGGTTTAATCCCTGGTACCAAAAAAAATTTTTTTAAATATATAATTTTATGACTTCTGGTTTTGTTTTGTTTAGTCTTTAAACACTCTAATGATAGTCTTTATTTCATTGGATACAATGTTTCTATTTTGAGTATATGTGTGTTGATACGATGAATTTGGAAATAAAGAGTGGTAGTGTGTGTGAATGTACACATCCACTCACATGCACACTAATTTAGTGAATTGTGGGTAGAATGATATTCCAATATAATTTACTTCCTTTGCAATTCCATATATTTCACATTTAATACCTATTTTTGAGAAGGGTCAACTTCCTCAAACTTCTGTCCCTCACTTTGTTCAGGTTTTGGCTCAAATGTCATTTCTTTAGAGAAACCCTACTTATCACTACAGACCCTAAATTTACTCTATCCCTTCTTCCACAATATCCTAGGTATTTATTTTTCATTGCTTACCTGCTCCATTGGAATATGAGTCTTTGAGAAGAGGAACTTAGTTTTGTTTACTGCTATTTCCTCATCACTCAAAACAGTACCTGTGACATAACAGATGCTCAATAAATATTTGTTGAAGTAATGAACAAATAAACGGGCTTAGTCTGTGGGGTGCTCCAACACTGGGAGCCAAAAGAGTATGTTCAGTGAAGTCTTGGGGGCTCCTTTGGCTCAGTGTAGAATAGGAGTTCATTAACATTAGTCATGTAGTAATTCAATTTGCAAATCAAAGAAAGGCCTAAAAACTTCACGTTTACCTTTCATTCACTTTTGCCTAGTGATTTAATAACAGACCATCTTGGAGCAATTGTGAATTGTCAAACATATGGCAATGACTTGCTTTTTGTTCCTTCTTTAGAATGTTAGGTTACTTCCTATCTCTTTCTTGCATATACATTTTATAGCCCTCTGGTAAGAATCTAGTTTCATTGTTAAATGTATGTACCAAGTAAAGACTAGTGCTACAAATCATGGAGTAAATCAAGGCTCATGAACCAGATGAGCAGATCAAGGTGATGAATGAAAAGAGATTAGGAAAGGTACTGTAATATAGGAGCTTATAAATGCTAGTGAAAGTTTTCCTTTCCTTGTCAGTCTTAAGTTAGGACATTGATCAACTCCCATATTCCACGTATGCTAAGTGGTCAATAAAATACCTCAAATTATGGGCTGGGTTTGTAGCTCAGTGGTAGAGTGCTTGCCTAGCTCGCGTGAGGCACTGGGTTTGATTCTTAGTACCACTTAAAAGTAAATAAATAAAATAAAGTTCCATCGACAACTAAAAAATATTTTTAAAAAAATCTCAAATTAATATAAAGTTTAAATTTTAGGGGCTAGGGATGTAACAGTGATAGAGTACCTGTTTAGCATGTGTGAGGACCTAGGTTCAATCCCCAGCATGGAAAAAAGAAAAAGAACTTCTTTTTTCAATGTAAGGTACCTTAAATACAAAGAGATTGGGGGATGAAGAATGGGAGGAGAAACAAAAGAATAGGAATGAGGGGACATTGCTGGTAACTTTAAGGAAGTAAAACAAATAAAACAAATAAAAACAAATAAACAAATATCCCAAATAAACAACAACAACAACAAAAAAAATTTTGCAAAATTCTCCTAACTACCTGGAAGGCAGACCATTTAGAAACATCTTACTGTTAATCCAGAGGTGAATAATACAGATGACCAGATCCTCAATTCTTAAAGTAGGATTTATAGGCCAGTTTGGGCATTGCTTGGGTGTCTATTAAAAATGTAGAATCTCAGGCTCCACTCCAGATCCATGGGGCTGGAATTTGCCAAGGTCTCCAGCTGATTCCCATGCGTATTAAAGTCTGAGAACCTCTGGCCTAGAGCAGCAGTAATGAGGATTGAAGAGCCAAAATGAATTTCAAAACTCTCACAGTGGAAGAAGGGTCAAGTTGTTGAAACACGACCCTCTTTGATACGAAGTTATCACTTCACAGATTTAAAAAAGGCAAGCCTCACATCTACTTACTATCTGTTTGAACTTAGGTAAATTATTTAACACCCCTATGTCTCATTACTTGTCACTAAGCCACCCAAAAGCCTCTAGTTGCCAACTCTGTGGATTATTTGTAATTCTCCTTCTCTTGCATTGCCCTGTCAAATGGTCATACCGTTCACTTTAATTTTATCTATTTGATCTACCTCATTATAAAGTTAAGAACTTACAGAGGAATGACTACAAGGACTAATGATGGGTCCGGTGGGGCTCTGCTTTTAGCTGTGGGGAATGAGATTTCCTCCCTATGGACCACAACTCTAGGGATAGGCAACCTAAATAGAAAATTGCTTAACAAATTTATTAATTATGCCTAATGTGCACATAGAATAAATTTGGTAAAAAAATAACTGATCTATGTGCCAGAGGACAAGCAGGAAATCATCATCATCATTATCATTATCATCATCCTTTTTAACCCTTAGGATAATTTTCTAGACTTATTTACCCTTAGAGTAAAGGTAGGCAGGCTAAAGGGCTGAGAAAAAGTAAGATAAACAGAGTATACTTTAAACTTAATTAATAATGACTTCCAAGGACTTTTTTAAAAAATATATTTTTTAGTTGCCAGTGGACCTTTATTTTATTTACACGTGGTGCTGAGGATGGAACCCATTGCCTCACACGTGCTTGGCAAGTGCTTGAGCTGCACCCCCAGCCCCAACGTCCAAGGACTTTTGAAAACTCTAGTGCCTCAACAGAAAAGTTTGTGCTCATTTCTTATCAATGGATGATTAATAATTTTAAATTATTTTTTTAGTTTGGTTTATTTTTTAAAATTTTTATTGGTGTATTATAGTTATACATAATAGTGGGATTTGTTTAAACTATTTTTATTTAAACGGTTTTGAACTGTTTTTATCCACAATTGTCCCCACCTGTGCCTAGTTAAACAGAATTTCCAGTAAACTCTAGCCCCAGTATAAAAATACTGTTATAACTTGGATATGAAATGACTCCAAAGGCTCATGTGCTGAGAGCTTGGTCTCCAATGCAGCAGTGTTCCGAGGTGGGGCTCTTGGGAGGTAAGTGGATCACAAAGGCTCTGACCTTATCAATGGACCAATTCATTGATGGATTTGTAGCTGATAACATTGGGGGGTGAGGGAAGAGTAGGAGGTGGGGCCTAGTTGGAGAAAGCAGGTTACTGGGGGCATGTCCTGGAAGGGTATTTCCTATCCCCAGCTCCTTCCTCTCCCTCTCTCTCTCTCTGGCTATCTCTCTCTCCCTCTCACTCTGCTTTCTGGAAGTCATGAGGTAAGAGACTGCTCCGCCATGGCCTTCCACCATGATGTACTGCTTCACCCACAGGCCCGGAAACAACTGAAAAGAGCTGACAATTCACTGAAACTTGTGAAACTGTGAGCCAAAACAACTCTTTCCTTCCCAAAGTTGATTCTGTCAGGTATTTTGTCAGTGATGGAAACTGACTAATGCAATGCCAAAACTGGAGATGAGTTTTTATAATCATGGGCCAGATTTAATATTGTTAAGATACAATACTACCCAAATCGATCTACAGATCCAATGCAACCACTATAAAAAAAAAAAACTCAGCATTTTTGCAGAAATTGACAAGCCGACCCTAAAATTCATGTTGAAATGCAAGAGACACTAAAGAATTAAAATGATCCTGAAAAACAAGAACAAAGTTGGAGTACTAATACTTCACAATTTCAACTTATTACAAGTTGATGAAAATCAAGATCATGTGGTACTGGCATAAAGATAGATATGTAAACCAAGGAGGTAGAATTTCAAGTCAAAAAATAAATCTTTAGATCTATACTCAACTGATTTTT
This sequence comes from Sciurus vulgaris, assembly GCF_902686455.1. NCBI lineage: Eukaryota > Metazoa > Chordata > Mammalia > Rodentia > Sciuridae > Sciurus > Sciurus vulgaris. The sequence continues at coordinate 68,725,916 of NC_136476.1, forward strand.
TAAATTTTTTTTTCTTTTTTAGTTGTCAATGGACCTTTATTTCACTTATTTATATGTGATGCTGAGACTCGAACCCAGTGCCTCACACATGCTAGGCAAGCACTCTATAACTGAGCCACAATCCCAGCCCCTAGTCAACTGATTTTTGACAAGGGTGCCAAGATCATTCAGTAGGGAAAGAACAGCACTAGGGACAATTGGACATCCACATGCAAAAGAATGAAGTTGGATCCGTATGTAACATTGTATATAAAAACCAACTGAAGTTGAATCAAAGATTTAAATATAGCAGCTAGAAATATAAAGTTGGTAGATGAAAACACAGGCATGAAACTTGTGATCCTGAATTAGGCAATGATTTCTTTGACATGACACTAAAGCACAGGTGACAAAAGAGAAAATAGATAAATTGGACTATCAATGCAGAAAGCTTTGTGCTCCCAATGACATCACCAAGCAAGGGAAAAGTCACCCCCAATGTGAGACAGTATTGACAAATCATATATGTGATAAGGAACTTGTATCTAGAATACAGAGAACAATTGCAATTCAATAATGAAAAGATAAAAATGCATGTGAAAATTCAACAAGGGATTTTAATAGACATTTTGCCATAAAATACATACAAATGGCAAATCAACACATAAAAATATGATCCATACCATCAACTATGAGGGAAATGAAATCAAAACAACAATGAGACACCATGTCACACTTACAACAATGACTATAACAATCTTTGATGAGGATGGGGAGAAATGAGAACTGACATGTATCGCTGCTGGTATTGTAAAGTGATGGAGCCACCTTAGAACTAGACTCTGGCAGTTCCTTAAAAGGTTATAAAGTTAACATACAACCCAGAACTCCTAGGTTTATAACCAAGATAAATAAAAATACATGTCTACACAAAAACCTGAATTCATCACAGCATTATCTCCAATAGCCAAAGAATGGAAACAACCCAATTCATCTTAACTGATGGATGGATAGACAAAATGTGGTATATCCATACAACAGAGTATTATTTGACTATAAAAAGGAATGAAGTACTGATAACATGTTTCAGAATGGATGACCTTGAAAACATTATGCTGTAAAAGAATATCACAAAAGTCACAAATGGCTACCTATTATATAATTCCATTTTTTTATGAATTTTCCCAAATAGGCAAATCTCCATAAAAATAAATTAGTGGTTTCCAGGGGTTGGGTGTAGTGGGAAATGAGAAATGACTGCTTTGAGGTGTGGGTTTCTTTTTTGCAGGATTGAAAATGTTCTGAAATTAAGTGGTATTATGGTTTGGAACTAGAATGTTCCCAAAAGCTCTTTTAAGCAATGATTAGGACTCTGACTACATCAGTGGATTAATCTATTCGCTGGAATAATCCATTGATGCCTGAATGGACTACTAGGAGGTGGACCTAGTTGGAGGAAGCAAGGGCATGACCATCCAAGTGGCATGGCCTTGCATGGCCTTGGACTCTATCTCTGGCCCCTTCTTCTTTCCCTTTCTCTCCTTCCTGGCTGCCACGTGGTGAACAGCTTTCCTCTACCATGCCCTTCTTCCATGATGTTCTTTCTGCCTCTCTCTGGCCCAGAGCAAAGGAATCAACCAACCATGAACTGAGGTCTTTGATATTGTGAGCTCCAAGTAAACGTTCCCACTTAAGTTGTGCTTTCAGTTATTTTGGTCACAATGACAAAAAGCTGGGTAATGTAAGTGGTGATGGTTGCAGAACTCTGCAAATATACTATAAAAATCACTGAGTTATGGACTTTGAAAGAGTAAATTTTATGCTGTCTCCATAAAGCTATTGTTTTCTTTTTTTAATTAATTAATTAATGTTTTGGTACTGGGGATTGAACCCAGGGCTGTTTTACTATGGAGCTGCAGCTCCAGCTCTTTTTAACATTTTGAGACATGGTCTTGCTAAATTGCCTAGGGTTTCACTAAGTTGCTGAGGCTGGCCTCAAACTTACAGTCCTGTTGCAACCTCCCAAGTCACTGGGATTACAGACGCGTGCCATCACACCCGGCAAACTGTTGTTTTAAAAGCAAAGCCAAAAAACTGCAAAGGTCACAAGTGGTTACCTAAGAGCTTTGTATTTAAGATGCCCTAGAAATTAATTCTCTGTTGTTTTGGGAAAACTCTGTGTTGTGGGCATGGCTGTTCACTCTCTAATGCTATTTATTCCTCACTCTTTACATACAGCCATGCTTCAGTGGATCCCAACTTGACCATTCTAAACTTGCTTGTCATAACTAAGCCTATTAGCAAATGATATTCAAGGGTATGCCATTTGTGAAAAAGAAAGTTAAGATTTCTGTTAGGTACTCATGAAGTGAAAACTGTGGAGTACATGTAATTGTTGGCAGCCATTTTCAACCACGAGAGAAGTCAGGTAGAAGACGAAGCTAATATATAGAGAAGGAGGGAGGCCAGACTACCCAAGAAAATGGAGCAAGAGCCCGGTTTGAGCCATGCCTGATTCCTGTGTCCTTTAAATAGAGTGTGACTGTGTGACTAGCTTGCCTGGGACAGTCTCAGTTTACAACCGTTCTGCTAACCTGATTGTTAGTAGTGCCCCCATCTTTCTCAAAAGTGTCCTGGTTTAGACAAATAATTTATAGGGTCATGCTCCCTCTAACTGGATTTGTAGCTACATATCAATTAACTTAGTAGTTAACCAAGGTCAACTGTTTCTCACATTGTGTCCATTCAGGCTATTTTCTGGCTGGCTCTCAACATGCTCCCTGGATTCTTCAGTTGTTTAAGTTACTTAGATTCAAAAAGTAACCACAGAAGACATCTTGCTTTCACTCTTTCTCTCTGCCTGGAAATCTGTCTTTCTTCTGGGACACAGGTGAACCTCTCCATAAACTCTTTCCAGCCTTTTCAAAATAAACACAATCATTCCAAAATCCAAAACAATTCTCCTCATACCTCTATATCAACACTTATTGCATTACAATCATATGTTTTTATTTATCTTCCACAGCAGACTGTAAACTTCTGGGGGAAAAAAGGATCATATTATTTTTAACTTTGTATGCAAGTCATGAGAACACTGTGTGCCTAAAATGTAATATATTTTAATTTTTTTGTCAATGAATAAAGGAAAAGAAATAACTGGATGGGAAATCCATTCATTTATTTGCCTCATCATTTTAATAGAATGTTTAAATAATTTTAATCAATATTTTTTATTTAATTTTTTTTTAGTTGTCCATGGGCCTTTATTTATATATTTATTTATATGCAGTGCTGAGAATCGAACCCAGGGCCTCATGCATGCCAGGCAAGCGCTCTATCACTGAGCCATATCCCCAGCCCCAATATTTTTCATTGTATAGTGACTGGCCATTAAAGTAGGCTCCCAAGCCCAAATGATCCCAAACTGTTCAGTTGAGCAATTGAATATAATGAACTTACATGATCCCCAAGGCCCCAATAATTGTTTCTGTTTCTTTGAATTGCAAAATGAATTGTTGCATGCCTTTTCATGTTGGAGATGCTACTACAATGCAATAAAGGCTTAAAATAATCAGACATGATTTCCGAACCATATAATTATTAGTCTTGAGTGGGGGCTCTATTCTTCACAAATTCATTGTTTGGTACCATTCATATAAATATTATAAATTGTTTTTTGCTATTTTGAACTAGAAAAGATTTTATGTAAACTTGACTCTGAAAACTTTGCCTTGTGTTGACTCTGATGTATTTTATTTTTAGTATTTCCTAAGGCATTTCTTACCAAAAATCACTTTAACATCTATTTGGTATTGCTGTTTCTTATAGTCAAAAAGTCTCTGTATACCTTTCTAATCTTATACTTCACTTATGTAGTATATTTTATTTCAAGGCCTGAAATTAATTTTTCCAATGGAATAAAAAGTATATTTGTTCCTTACTGTTTAATTATATTTCTCCTGTCTCATAGAATTGTCATCTAATTGCTTTTGTTTCTGATTGACCAAATCAGTTACATTAGCAGAAGGAAGAGATCTATAGGATATTCTGTGTGTAATAAGTAAGAGTTAGAAGTACTAGATGAGATGAGATTAGACCAAATGAATGAATCATCTCTATTAAGGAAAAATAAAGAAATTCATAGAATATACTTGAGCCTGGACTATTATCTTTAACTCGTGTAGTCCTTACAACTCATTTTACAGACAAGAACACTGGGGTAAGAAAAGTTAAGGATTTGCTCTGTTGCATAGCTAGTAAGTGGTGGAACTGAGATTCAGTTTTTGTTTATTTGTGGATAACGTCTCACTATATGCCTATTCTGGCTTTGAACTCCTGAACTCAAGGGATTCTCTTGCCTATCTCTGAGCAGCTGAGATTATAGGTGAAGCCCACCACAGAGCTGGAATTCAAACCCAGCCAGTCTTCCCTTCAAGGCATATGTGCTTAACCAAGAGCCTGCATGGTATCCTAAAACAAAACGTTCTTAAAATAGAAGGTATTTTGTAGAAATCCTAAATTCAGGCAGTCTAGTTTATCTCAACAGCTCTGTTCATTAGTAAAAGTTAAATTCACATTTTAACCATATTGTTGGTGATTCTTTGAAGTAATGTAATGAAAAACAGACTTAATTGGCATTTTCCTAAATAATTTTATGAAAAGAAAGCATTTGTGAAAAAAATCCTTCTTTTAAATTTTTCTATGAGCTGCTTACTCTTAAATGAATTTTTTGAAATAATATATTTCATGAAATTCCTTTTAATTGAAATAAATGATGTGATAAAAGGAAATAGCAAGATGCTTAAATTACCAGTGTATCTTAGAAGAAAAAAAAATTTAAAAATATACTTTCCTGATTCTCAGATGGTGAAATTGACTTATATATGACATTGCTTACCAAACTAATTAATGCTAGACAGCATTACTTTGCAAATGGAACTTTGAGGATTGAAAGATTCGAGATTGATATACCTACTGCATATCATTTAAATTAACTCAATATTGTTATATGTTTATTTATATGGCATTAACTTTGAAGTCTAACAGAACTGGGTCCAAACTCCATCTCTCTCACTTATCAGATATTTCAACTGGGTACTTTACTTAATCTTTTGGGCTTCTAATTATACATTTCATGACTGCTGTAAAAATCAAGTTAATATATTTTTTAAGTTACCTGGCACATAATTTTTCTTATATTTAATAAATATTTCTCTCTCTCTCCCCTCTCTGTTTCTCTCTCCACAGTAAATTTACCACTGGTTTTCATATTAACCCCCACGCCACATACACACATAACCAAAGTGACAATACTAACATTCTGAACTTCACTAAATAAACTGGAATGAGCCATAACAATCCATCTATCTAAAAAGAAACAATTTTTTAAAATTTTTTTTATTTCTTTTTTTATTATTCTTCATAAATACACATTAATTTCATTTGGGAACAGGAAAAATGTGAACATTTCAGAGTAATCTTAGTAAAGTAATATGTGGTATTGAAAAATTTTCATTTTTTTTGACAGTGATAAATATTTCTAAAAATTTTTTTCATACATGTATATAGGGTAATAGGATCTGTCTCATTCTATGGTCCTTCCCATCCCCACTGCCCCACCCCTCCCCTCACTGCCCTCTATCAAAGTTCCTTTATTTAAAAAGAAAGAATTTTTAAAAAAAAAATTTTAGCAAGAAAGTAGTTGATATTTATGTGGGTCATATTTGGAAATCTTTTAAATTTAGTTTCTTTTAAGAATGAACATTAGGGCTTTAACCTAATAAACTGTGGGGTAAAATGAAATCAAATATGATTAAAAAAATTTTTTTTGGTGATGCTGGGGATTGAACCCAGGGCTAGACAAACACTATCAATGAACTATATCCCTAGCCCTCATTTTTAAAAGAAAAATGAGAATGTGGGAAACAGATTTCAATCGAGCATTTGGATAAGAGTTGGGAAAGCAGCTGAGGATGACATGAACTGCAGTGACCTGCACCGCTGCCCAGGACCGCGCCCGCAATGTAAACACAACAGGCCAAGTGTTCATCAACAGGATCAGGCCCTGAACTGACAACCTGCCTGGAACCTTGGTAGCATCTGAAGGGTATCCAAGGCAGTCACTTATCTTTGGATCTGAAGGTTTTTACAAAGATACCACATCATGGATAACAAACCAATGTAAATTAATCACCTGAGCTGATATGTAGATAAAGTACTTCTCTACTGATTCCAAACATGCCCAGAAAAGAATGCAAGACAAGACTCATTGTTCCTCTTTGCATTAGCACCACAAATTTTAGGTCCATTGATTCTCATTTTGTTTTTGAAACTTCACATTTACTCACTTTGGAGGGATCACCTTTTTTTTCACCTTGGTTTAAAATGTTTTTATAGGGCTGAAATTTTACAACGCACCCTTTTAAAAACAACAGATTAAATATAAGAAGTTGAACTGTGACTTTTAAAATGTTTAGATGAAAGTTTCTTATAATAATGCCAAAGGTGGAAAATGGGCCCAAAACTGAAATGAAAACTGTGCTATTGATTCTGTTAGATCGGGCATGAGCTTTGTTGCAGGTCTTCAGGCTGTGATTAAGCGAACCAATGCAGTTTCTTTCCCTCCCTCCCTTCCTCCCTTCCTTCCTTCCTTCCTTTCTCTCTCTCTCTTTTGCTGAGGATGAAACCTAGAGCCTCCCAGCCCCTATACAGTTACTTGTATTCTAACTCTGTGACTTAATTCTATAGATGAAGGACAAGATATAGTAGTTATTGGGTATTTTTTTTTAACAAAGAAAAACTTTTAAAATGTTTACAAAAGGAGAAAGGGGAAATTTTTTTTCCATTGATTTTTGTTAATGTAGATTAGTTTATTTATTCAAGCATTCACCAAATATTTTGAGTGTCTACCAGGTGCAAAGCCTTGGGATCTCATGGCAAACTAGTTTATCTTGTTTATTCGGACACAGCACACACACACACACACACACACACACACACACACAAATTATTTCAAGTTAAATATTTGAATATGATAAATATTATTTATATAATGTAAGTGGAGCACTAATTTTTTTAAAATACCCTCTTTTATTTTTGTACTGGGGATTGAACACAGGAGCCCTTTGCCACTGAACTATATCCCCAGCCCCTTTTATTTTTTATTTTGAGACAGGGTTTCACCAAGTTGTTTACAGCCTTGCTAAATGGCTAAAGCTGGCCTTGAATTTGCAATCCTCCTGCCTCAGCTTCCTGAGCCACTGGGATTACAGGCTGGGGCCACCATGCCTGGCTTTAAAATAATTTTTTTTTTTAAGAGTAGATTTAAGGTTCCCAGAAAAACTGAATAGAAACTACAGCATTCCCATGTATACCTCCTTTCCCCACAGCCTCCTCCTCTGTCAACATCACCTACAGAGTGTTATATTTGTTACAATTGATAAACTTACATTAACGCATCATTATCACATGAAGTTTAGCATTTATATTAGGATTCACTCTTGACGTACTTTCTATGGGATCTGGGGCAACTGTATGACATGTATCCACTATCATAGACTCACACAAAATAATTTCACTACCCCCAAATCCCCTGTGCTATGCTATTCTTCCTTTCCTTCTTCCCCTTGGCAACTGCTAATTTTTCACTCTTTCCATACTTTTGCTTTTCCCAAAGAGCCATATAGTTGAAATCAAATGGTTTGTAGACTTTTCTTGCTGGTTTCTTCTAGAAACCTTATCACAGATCATAGTTTTGTTAGACACAACCCAAATCAAGAATCCTAAGTATTCAAAATGGCATAACTTAAAAAATATAACATGATAAGGGTACTTTGGGCAAAATGTAACAAAGTATCAAATGGACCAGGATCAATGGTTTTGATTCTCTGAAATAACCTATGTACCTGTGTTCTCCCAGGCCACTGCTCTCTTCTGGGATATTAAATGAGTACAATTTTCAGCTCAGTTACAATTTAGAATTAGTTATAATTAAATTATTTTGGTTTGGATTTGGTTCAAGCCAAAAATATTTTTCAACCACTTGGTTTGAACCAGACATTTTGAATTATTTTCTCATTAAGGTTTGATAAACTATCTACAGTCATTAAGAGTTGAACTTGGGTTTTGTTTGCTCCATAAAATACATCAATTCTAATATATATCAAATATTACTGAATCACCACTGGACAAAGTCAGAAGTCCTGAACTTGATGGAATTGTTTTTCTGAAGGAGTAGAAGCCCCTTTAAGCAAACAAACATAAAAAGTTAACTGCCCCAAGGGAGATCAGCAATCTGGGTCTTTGCTGCCTTACTACATGGAGGAAATTTAGGCTTTGGAAAAATATTAGGATTATTATTCTAAAGCTGTTGTTTAAAAGCCAGATTTGGTCAGACTTAATTTAACTAGGGTCAAGTATGATATAGCTGATTTTTAACTGATTATACTCAATTACAGCAATTCTGGTAACTTAATGTCTACTTTTAAGTTTTTTTGGTCTCACTTTCTGTATGATTGATCAATTCTGTGGTAAGGTTGCATGAAACATTTTGGAAAAATGCAGAATATAACAAAATGTTTAAATGGAGCAATCAATGTATTTCACCAAATCTAAGATAATATTAATTAACTATGCAGCATTATTATATATATCACTAAGATGTACAGAAGGGGAAAAAATATCCTGCCTGTTTTTTGTAAGATGTGAATGCACCTCACAGAATTTCAGAAAAGTTAAAATGTTGTTTTTTTTTAATTGTCTTAGAACTACTGATTAACTACAATAGTGACATTTTAAAATTTCTTTTTTTTTTTTTTTTTTTTTTTTTTTGGTACCAGAGATTGAACTCAGAGGCACTTAACCACTGAGCCACATCCCCATCCCTTTTGGGGAGGGGGTGCCAGGGATTGAACTTGGGAGCACTTGGTCACTGAGCCACATAAGCAGCCCTATTTTGTATTTTATTTAGAGATAGGGTCTCACTGGGTTGCTTAGCACCTCGCTTTTCCTGAGGCTGGCTTTGAACTGTGATCCTCCTGCCTCAGCCTCCAGAACCGCTGGGATTACAAGGCCTGGGCCACTGCACCCAGCTCCCAGCCCTTTTTATATTTTATTTTAGAGACAGGGTCTCTCCCTAAATTGCTGAGGCTGGTTTTGAACTGGCAATCCTTCCTCAGACTTCCTGGCCGCTGGGATTGTAGGCATGCACCACCACGCTGGGTTAAAATTTCCATTTGTAATGTTATTTCAATGTTAGGAGCTATTCTGCTATAACTTTATCAACCAGTAGCTCTCAACAATGAAAATTTAGTTTGCAAGCACGGGTCTCTCCTAACTTTACACTAGTAGAACAAAGGGCATCGAGAACTCAGCATTGGTTCTCAACACAGACTTTAAACTATTTTAAAAACTGTACTTATCATTTAATCATAGATTGCGGTAGCTCTATCATTATTATTATACTATTATTACAATAAGTAGTAATAATAAAATAAACAACTACTTTTCGAAACTGAATTCAGTTCTAAAATCTCTCAAGGGAGGTCATGGATTATTTAAAAGGAAATCACTTGAAATAATAAACATTGTTTAAATATAAAACAATCGGAAAACAACGTAAACTCATCTAGGCTAAAGAAACAAACGGAAACATTTAGTACTAGCACCTCCCTGGATTTAGGATAAACACTAAGTTACCTTATTTTCTAAAGTAACTTCTTTCCATCCTAAAGCAGTGTAATCCACAAGTGTAATTAAAATTTTCCAGTAGCTAGTCACATTTAAACGTTTTTTAAAAAGTGAAACTAACAACGCAGTATATCCAAAACTTACCATTTCAACGTGTAATCAATACAAAGTTTATTAATGAGATGATCTACATGCACGGAATATTATCAACACTAACAGCACGTCCGCATTCGAACTAGCTGCATTTCAAGCGCTCACTTAACCTCCTGTGGCTACCGTATTCAACAGCAGTTTCGGGAGATTTCAATTCCAACCTAATTCTTTATCCTCTTGAGTTTGAGAATTTTATTACACACTTCCCCTAAGATGCTTACAGATCTGTGAGGCACACGGAGATTTAACTCTTGGGTTCATTTTGAACCAAAATTCCTAGGCATTAAGAGCAAAGGGGGACGGGGGCGTAGGCTATGGGAAACCCTCGCGCCCAGGAACGTGGCCTGGAGGAGGGCCTAGCACAAGGAGCAATGCCGGGTGGGGAGGCAGCAGACACGGCGTTGGAAAATGAATTTCGAGACAATGTCGGGAAGCTAGCCGTGTCTTTTTTCTGGGGGAGCCCCGGAACTGCAGAGCTGGAGAGAGGAGGAACAGCCTTCGAACCAGGCACTGGGTCCCGAGTCACCGCCGCCGCCGTCACGGAACGAGCCCAGCTTGGGCTGCAAGGCTGCTTCTCCCCGGCGCCTTGGCGGCGAGGTGGGCGGCATCTGAAAAGAGGAGCCCGGGGAAAGCCCGGCGCGCGTCCAGCGCAAGCCGCCCAGGGGCGCGCTCGCGCCGGCGACGCAGCGGGCGCGCGGGCGGTGAGATAGGCGGGGAGGAGCGGGTGCACCGCCCCTCCGAGGGGCGGGAGCCGCGGTTCCGGAGGGCGGGGGCGGGGCGGGCAGCGCCGAGGAGTCGGGGCGCGATCCGCTGGTTTCGATTAGTGCGCGGAGCTGCGGCGGCGGAGCAGGACGGCGGAGCTGTACCGCCCGGAGCCCAGCGGCGAGGAAACAGGGCGGCGGCGGTGCGCACAGTCCGGCCAGCGGCAGCAAAGGTCTGGAGACACGAAGCCGAGCGCCGGGCGGCGGCAGCTCAGACCACGGAGCCCGGCCACCGCAGCGCCCGCAGCCGAGAGCGAGCCGAGGACAGCGCGCGGGCGAGCGCGCGCGGGCGGGGGCGCGCAGGCCCTGCCCGCCCCTTCCGTCCCCACCCCCCTCCGCCCCTTCCTCTCCCCACCTTCCTCTCGGTTCCCGCGCCCCCGCACCGGGCGCCCACCCTGTCCTCCTCCGGAGGGAGCGCTGTCCGCGGCGGCGGCCGGAGCGGGCCGGGCCGGGCCGGCGGGCCGGGGGATGGCGCTGCTGGACCTGGCCCTGGAGGGAATGGCCGTGTTCGGGTTCATCCTCTTCTTGGTGCTGTGGCTGATGCATTTCATGGCCATCATCTACACGTGAGTGAGGGGCAGCTGGAGGTGCTCGTGGCGAGGGTCTGGGCCTCGGGGAAAGGCGGGAGTGGGAGGTATTTGCGCTTTGGAGGAGACTGAACTTGGGAGGGGGGAAGAAGGCTAATTCTCAGACGGTCCCCTACATCTCCCCTCTTCCCTTATACCGGCTGGGGTGAGGAGTGAGGGTCCTTCAGAAGGAAAGTATTTGACCAGTGAAGGGGTTGCTGGGTTGCAGGCGATCGGAAAGCAAGGGGAAAGGAGGCTGTTCCTACGTGTCAGGCGGAAGGTTGATTGCTTGGTCTGATTGTGTTGGGGATTCGTGTGATTTTTCATCTGGGCCAAGATGTATGGTGTATTGTTTTTTTCTGTCGGCATGGACCACATTTCTGTTACGGTGATGATCGATTCCACTCTTCTGGGAGCTGCTCACAGCTACCTGGAGACCTCCCTGTGGATTTTCTTCTTCCTGGAAGAGCTCTATGCGCTCTGATAGGTGTGAAGCACCTGTCCACCTTGAAAAATGTCCACTAAACCTCCCATCTGGCGATTATAGCTTTGAGTTATTCTCAGTGTGTACATTTCAGTATGGTTTTCTTTTGGTTCCTCATTTGTCTTGTTCAGATTTGAACCTTTCCTCCTTATCTTTTAAGTATTTAACAAATACTTCTTGAGGCCCACAAGAAACCATCTGTGTCTCTTCTTGGCTGGGACACAGTGGTGAGCAAGACATAATTCTTGTCCTCATAGAGCTTACGTTCTAGAAGGAAGAGACAGATGACAAAATCCAAATAAGTTTATTGCAGGTAGTGATAAAGCCTCTGAATAAAATAGAATAGGGTGAAAGGATGGAGACACGAGATTTGTGGCTAGTTTTGATATTTCATTCAGTGTCTTTTAAGTGAAGTTTGCCTGTGTAAATAAATGAAAGAATTGTGTAGAGCACATTACTGATGTGGGTGCACTTGGCTTTTTAGCCTGGAGGGAAAAAACAAAAAATAAAGAATACTTTTTACTCTATCCTGATAGATGGATGTTAGGAGAGAACTTGAAGAAATTAGTTACTTCCAGGTTTTTCATTTTTTCATTTTTACTCAGAAAAAAGTGTGTTTTTCTTTTTGCAAACATTGCTTTTTATTAATATAGTGTAGCATTTCCTGATACTATAGAAAAATACTTCTTGTACCAGATACACTGATTCTTTGAAAGAAAACATGCCACTTCCATATTGTTTATCTTTGTTTTTGGAGTTTTTGAGTTGTAGTTACTGAACACTTACTGGAGTTCATTTTAAATATATGTATGGGTTCTTTTTTTTTTTTTTTAAAGTGTTACTTTTCCCAGTTATAAAAATAAAAAAAATGCTCACTGTGTAACAAATTTAGGCAATATGGAGGGGAATGCAGGAGAGAGTTAAAAACACACATACCCAAACATTACCTTGTTAACCTTTCCTGACTATCCTTCCAGTTATATCTCTGTGTGAGAGAGAGTGGGAGCAAGAGAAGGAGGAAACCTTTTCAGACTCATCTCTTAATAGATGGTTATGAGAGGCAGTTTGGTACAAAGCACTGTTCAAGGTGCTAGAAATAAGATGTCTGAGGTCATTGCTTAAGTGGAGCTGACACGCAAAATATGACCATTTCTTTTTATGTCAAAACATAATATGATCTCTGCAGTTTTTAAATTATTAATTTTTTGGTATTGGGGATTGAACCCAGGGGCACTCTATCACTGAGTTCCTGCTCTAGTTCCTTTTATTTTTTATTTTGGAACTGGGGCTCACCAAGTTGCCCAGGCTGGCCTGAAACTTGGTGATCCTCCTATCTCAGCCTCCTGAGTAGTTGGGTTCACAGTGTGTTAACACTGCAACCAGCTCTGCATCACTTTTTTAATAGATTTATGAGATTCTAATATTTGTTGTTATTGATGGCATTTAGGTCATTTGCAGTTTATAAGACAACACTTTTTGTTTGTTTTTTGTTTTTGTTGGTGGGCAGTGAACCCAAGGCCTCATGCATGCTAGGCAGAGCTTCTACCAATGAGCTACATCCCCAGACTTTTTTCAGTTTTTATTTTGAGATAGTGTCTCACCACGTTGCTGAGGCTGGCTTGGAACTTGTGGTCCTCAGCTTCCTGAGTAGCTGGCATTACAGGGGTACACCATCACACCCAGGAGAAGTGGTGTCTTTTTAAACTTTGATACAAATTGTTCTGTAAAAATGTTTTATCTATTCCTAGGCTTGGTAACAGTGTATGATGGTGCCTATTTCTCTTACAAAGTATCAGACTTTTCACTGTTTTTTGTTTTTGTTGTTATTCCATTAGTTACCAGTTCTGTCAACTTTTCATGTATTTATATACTGGTTATATTTAATTGTGATTGCATATTTGTAATCTTTTATGAACAGAAGATCATTAATCTTTTACCTTCATCTTTTTGATACAAAGGTAATTATTAGTGTGTTAGCTGTCATGTATTGCAAGTTTCTTCCTAGTCTTTTTTTCTTTTTCTTTTTCCTTTTTTTAGTGGTGTTGGGCATAGAACCCAGGAGCCCAACACCACTGAGCCACAGCCCTTTTTATTTTTTTATTTTGAGACAGAGTCTGGCTGTCCAGGCTGGCCTTGAATTTGTGATTTCTCCTGTCTCAGCGTCCTGAGTTACTGGGATTACAGTCCTGTGCCACCACAACTGGCTCCTCCTAGTTTGTCTTTTTTTTTGGGGGGGGGGGGGCGGTAACAGGGACAGAACCACAGGCACCTAATCACTGAACCACATCCCCAGCCCCTTGTACTTTTTTGTTTTAGAGATAGGGTCTCACCAAGTTGCTTAGGGTCTTGCTAAGTTGCTGCGACTGGCTTTGAACTTGCAGTCCTCGTGCCTCAGCCTCCCAAGCCATTGGGATTATAGGTGTGTGCCACCACACTTGGCCTCTTTCTTAAATTTTTAATTTTACTCTTTAATGCATCTAATATTTTGCTTTGTTATGAGATCTCGAGCCCTCATTCTAGTTTCATTTAAATAGTCATTTGTCCCAAAATCATTTTTCGAATTATTGATAATTCCAGTTTTGAAAATACTGCCTTTATATTTTCTTCTTTCTACTTGGGTATTTTGTGGGGCTTCCAGTGGCAATTCACAGATTTATTAATCCTTGTACCAGTTTTCTTTTATTAAACTAACAAAGTTTTATTAGCTGGTGAGGCAAACTTCTCCTGTTCTCTTGCAAAACTTTTTGATTTTGTGCACGTTTTTACTTAAAGATGAACTATAAAGTCTTAAGTTTCCGAGTCTTAAGTAATCCTTTTCTTACTGCTTTGGTTGAAATTAAATTTACAGCTTCATTTGGATAAAGACTGAATTTCCACATGAGACCATGATATTCTGCCCCCCCCCATTATATCTACATAATGATAAATATCATACTTCTTTAATTAAAATTAACCCTATTGAAGTATCCAGATATTTCAGATAGCCATTTGGAAATATTTTCAGACTTGAGACCACTCAAGAATTGTTTTACATTCTTATATTTAATGGTAAAGAGCAAATGTTTTCTTAAAATACTTTTAAGTTTTTTACTCTTGGGCAAATGTTTAGCTTAGTTGAGATAATGTAAAGAGGCTTTGCATTTTCTATAGCCCCACAAAACTACCTTTTTTTTTTTTTTACTGATAGTAACAGGTTCCTGAAAAGTATGTGAAAATCAAAGAAAACAATTAGATTGTAACAAGTTGGAGTGCCTTGTTAATTGCAGTAAACCTGTGACTATTTTTATGAAGTGAATAACTGATGGAAGGCAGATAATCAACAGATTAATTTGTGTATAAATTAAGTCTCACCTTTTTTGATAAGGACCTTTCTTCTGGTCTGATTCCACCATCAAAATTTTTGATTTGATACCCTTTTTTATTGAATTAAAAGATAACTCCCAGTTTAATGAGTTGTTTTCAAGCAGAGAGCTAAGCACTTTTTCATCTCCCTCTCCCAGCTGTATTTAGTAAAATTGCAATTGAATCTGAATATTTAACAAAGAAGGTTAATGAACTTTGGCAACAATATGTTGCTTAAAAATACTGTGCTACATAGTTTATATTTTATTAAAGGATATGTTTTCTGAATACGTGTTCTATATCCCTTCAAATCCTTTTTTGAAATAAGGCAATAATATATCAATTAGCAGGTACTTCTGAAAACATGGGCTTGCCGCTGGTAGAAATGGAACCAGTTCTCAAAAACTTATGGCTGTATATCTAGGTGTCAGATGAAGGAGCATTGTCTGTGGCTTCTCCTTTTAAACATGTTTAATATAAATAGTGTAAAGAGATTGCCGAGAAAAATTAAAACATTTAAAGTACTGGTTATTTTAGAAATATTAAACTCTGTGTATCAGTGTATAATGGCATCTACTTAATTTTGTCTTCATGTTTTATTGTATCTTCTTACAAACAAAGAGCTAAGTATTGGCCTTTATTATTATTTTTTTAATATTTTTTCAGTTGTCAATGGACCTTTATTTTTATTTATTTATATGTGGTGCTGAGAATTGAACCCAGGGCCACGCACATGCTAGGCAAGCGCTCTACCACTGAGCCACAGCTCCCACCCCCTGGCCTTTATTTTTAAAAATGGAGTTGAAGTTGATTAGAACAATAAACAACTCTTTTTTAATGAGGTTATTTGTTCTGATTTTACAGATGTCTTACAGTTTATTTAAGTCTGCAATTTAAAAACATTTTTTTGGTATCAGGGATTGAACCCAGGGGCACTTAACCACTGAGCCACATCCCCAGCCCTTTTTTATATTTTTATTTTGAGATAGGGTCTTGCTTTGTAGCTTAGAGTCTCGATACAGTGCTAAGGCTATAACCCTGCAATTTTGAAAGTCGCGATAACTTACAAACTAGAAAACAAGTATTTCCAGTGTTCAGAACCATCTTTACTCACCATTATCTCCACCAGCGGCTTCACTCCTTCCAATCATAATTCTGAACCAAGGCTTAGTCATTTCCTAACATTTTAGATGACAAGACACTTGTTGGAAGGGTCTTATTCCTAAGATTTTTGATTTCCTAAAAATAGTTGATGATAGTAGCCTCAACTGGCAGAGTTAGTTGGTGGACTCTGTGCTGTTTTTCCCTCCTTTTTGTGAGAGTGAGCGGGGTTGGATAGTTGGGGACAGAGGTGAAAGCATACATAGGTCTGAAACTAAGTGTTTTCTTCCCTCTCAACCCTTCAGAGCCGTCTTGCTGGATGATAAGGGTATCTAAACAGGACACCTTGCCTTTTTCTACTCCCCTTCATTCTTTTTCTCCTTTCTTTTCCCCACCCAACTCTGTCCCTCTGATTATCACTTTTCCCCTCCGTGTATAATGTCCTAATATTTAGCATTAGACTCTCTTTCCTGTTAAACTTGTTGACTTAGAGGTGCCAGGCTAGTGTGGAAGTAACTTCTTGTATCCATAGATATTAACTGTCCTCTAGTAAAGCAGAGGCCCTTTTCCTGGAGGTTTTTTCCGAGTGAATTCTGCTTCCTACAAATATGTTTCTCACGTTTCCAGTTATAGCAACTTTTATACCTGTTGTATAACTTCTGAATAGAGGTTACATGATCATTGTGGTGATAGTTGCAACAAACTATCTGTCAGAAGCTAGTTGTGTTTTTAATCTAAATTTTACTATTTAGAATATTTAGGCGGTATGATTTTGGGCTTAAATTCATGAATGTATTGGTGTTCTAAACGTTGATGGAATAAAAATTGAGAGCTTCATTTCTGGTTTAGTCCTGAAGATGAACTTGGACTTTGGTCAAATGTTGATCAGGGCCTGTGTGGTGGCATTTGCCTGTAATCCCCAGCAATTTAGGAGGCTGAGGCAGGAGGTTTACAAGTTTGAGACCAGCCTTGGCAACTTAGTGAGATCCTATCTCAAAATAATACATAAAAAGGAGTAGGGGAATAGCTCAGTGGTAGAGCAGTCCTGGGTTAAGTCCCTAGTACCTGAAAAAAAGTACTGATCGGTCAAATTTATTGCAGTGGGACCAGTTGGCGATGAATGAATGAAATATTTCAGTAGTTGAGCCTTTTTAACCTGAGCCTGAAAACAAACAATTAGACTAGAGTATGTTACCTTTAAGGATTAGAATGAAAACTATAATTGAGGTTTAATATTCAATGATAACTCTATTGATTCATTTTCCCCCTTTTACTTTGTAATCAGTTCTGCACACTTTCCTATCTGCCCTAGGTTATGGAAATTATTTCTGCTCACTGGTATCTTGCTCCCTTTCTAGTTTATCCTTCTGGAACACTAAGTTGGTTTATGTGCTTGAACACTTTCCATGACTCCCCATTGCCTTTAGGTAAAAATTCAAACTCCTTAACAAGACATGCACAACTCCTTAGCATACATACCATCTCTGTGTATCTGTTTCTTCAGCCTTATTGAGTTCCTGGGGTTTGTCTGAATGTGTAGTATACTTTCTGTAGAATTCTCTGTTCTTTCTCTCTCTCTCTCTTTCTCTTTTTCTTTTTATTTCCTTTTTGCATAACTAACTCCTGATCATTCAAGTCATTTAATTTATCTATTTATTTGGTACTGGAAATTGGACCTAAAGTGCTTTTTACCACTGAGCCATACTCCAGCCTTTTATTTATTTGTTTGTTTATTATTTTGAGACAAGATCTCACTGGATTCGCTTCAGGCCTCACCAAGTTGCTGAAGTTAGCCTCCGACTTGTGATCCTCCTGCCTCAGTCTCCTGAGTTGCTGAGATTACAGGTGTGGGCCACCCTACCCAGCTTCCTGGCTCATTTTAGACTTTAGTTCTCTACTGGGTTAGGTGCCCTCTCTATGTCTTTCCATAGTACTTTGGATTTACTTGTCTAAATTATAAGTGATTGTCTCTTTTCTCATTAGATTTTAAGTTTTTGAAGGTAGAGAGGGTGTCTTCTTTACTACTGTGTCTTCAGGGTCTACTAAGCACCCCATTACTACCTGTTGAATGAGTGATCTTTGAGGTTCCTCCAGTAGTAATGCTGGATTTTTATTTATTCACTAATTCAGTCTCTGATGGCCATTGTGGTTTGAGGTACATTGTAAAATTTGGAATGCTTTCAGTGATCATAGTTTTAATGAAACTAATTAGACCAAATGAAATCTTTATTTCACTATTTCTAACCAGTTACAAGTTAAAATAGAAACAGGACTACATCAATAACTTGTTTACTTTCAGATTCATTGTTAAATCTGAATTTTCCTCCAGAAGTTTTCCAAACAGAATGGCTGTCTTTCCTATAAATAATCTTTATACTCAAATCTGTCTTTGGGGCAGTGCGTAGCCCAGGACTATCCTGATTTGGATCACAAATGCAGATCATTAAGAGCGTCTCTACTTTTTCTCCATCCATGGAATTTTATTTTATACACAAAATGGTTTAATTTAAAAATAATAAAATGTAAGTTTACTTTAATGGGTAATTTTAGGGGATTTTGTAGAAGAGGATAGGGACAGTCTCATTAGTTTACTTTTGATGCAAACGGTGGCTTTTGGGCGTATGATATGGTTGCGGGTGTTATGTTTTTAGTGCTGTGTAGTGAGTGCAGATCTGCTGGGCATCTTTCTTAGTTGCTGTCAGCAAGACGCTGTGCTCTACATACACTGGCGCTAATTCTGTTGTCACCAAATGTTAGGTGAGTTGGGTTTTATGTTGCTGTTTGAGAACTTAATAAGGATCTTCTCTTCGTTTTCTATGGTGGTGGACTCCTTTATGTTTCATAATAATTGGTGTCCGTTGTCCAGTGGAAATAGTTTGTGTTTTCCTGTACAGCTAACTCACTGTTGACTCTTTTTCTTTCTTCCTTTTTTTTTTGGTGGTGCTGGGGATTGAACCCAGGGCCTTGTGCATGTGAGGCAAGCACTCTACCAGTTGAGCTATATCCCCAGACTGGTTATTTTTCTTTCTCTGGGGAAATCTTGTCCACAGACTCAAGACTGCACTGGAAGTTATGCTTTGTGGTACTGCTGAAGCCCATTTTGATGCAATGTCATTTTAAAATAAGTACTGTGGCAATAATATTAGTCATGACACATACCGATCATAAACACACAACAATCACCTTCCATAACAAAATCATAACAACAACAACAAAGGCCTTTAATCTTTAATCACTGGGAATTGCTGGCATGGACTATGTGAAGTACGGGGCCTGCTAGTATCACAGTCAACCTAATTTTATGTGAAATATTAACAAACTTGGTGGCATGGAGCAGAGGAGATAAGTTCCTGGAGTTAGATAAATTGTTGTAACTGAATTACAGAGCAGAACTATAAAATAGCAGTCTGGAGCTGTTAAGCAAGCTGGCCTTTGTCCTTGTGGAATCCACATTCTTTCTTGGAATTGTTAAATCCAAGTCTTGTGCCCCACGTCTGGCGTCTGGCAGAGAAGAGCTGTAAAGGTTGCTGCAGAGGCTGCTGCCAGCCACCTGAAGGGGAAGGAGCCACCGCCCACCACCACCCTCACTCACCTTGTCTTTCTCCAGGGACTTCCCTTCCTATCAGGCTTCCCTCTTGCAAAAGCTAAATTAGAATACAAAACTGTAAAAGAAACCAGTTTAAAATGGTACAAAGCATTAACCCAAAAACCACTGAGGTTGATGAGACTAAACCATGAGAAGACAAAACAATCAGCTAAAATGATGAAAAAGTAACAGTTTTAGAGACTTGGATGCTAGGAAATAACCAAGCTGGGCACCTGCCTGTTCTCATGTTTGCAGGAATGGGTGGGGTGGGGTGGAGAGGTCTGAATTTGAGAGTCACACTCAGGGGACCTACAAGGAGCCTTCTGCTGCCAGCCCCTTTTCAGACTGCTCAGATGGCAGCAGAATAACCACACTTTGTCCTGTCACCAAGTCCAAGTGCAGGCAGCTCCTGGTACTGACATAACAAAGTCCCACTCCTGAGCCTACCTGTCCCCTCCCTGGTACCACAGGGAGCCAGCCCCATTGGCTTCCCCCAACTGTTCAGGTGTGGCCTTATCTCAGAATCCTGCTGAGTGCTCCTTTTCACAACCTCCATTGGTACCTTCTCTTGCAAGAATAAAATTTCCTTTCTCCATGAAAAAAAGGTGGTGGGGCGGTGGAGGGAGAGGGAGAATCAACTAAGCTAACATAAAGCCATCCCATCAATTCAGAGGCAGTTAGGATCACCGCGCTAAAGCAGCTATAAAGCCAGCAGAACCCCTGAATATTTCTTACTGTCACTTGAAGTTCTTTGAAGTGTTTCCTGAATAGATAGATGTCCTCCTAGCTCACAATGGAAAAAGTAGGACCCTGAAGGTCTCTCTCTCTCTTGCAGCTGATTCATCCCTCAAGATGCTGGGTTATAAGAACCCTCATCCCAAAAGCTCAACCTTTGAATTGTAGGCAGCTCTAAGTTGCTCTGAGGAAGCACTGCAGAGCCTCTACTCTGTCCCCAGTTTGGCAGTTCCAGCCCCAAGCACTTCTCTGTCCCAGGCCTTGGGTGTGTTGATGCTTTTAAAACACCTGAATGCCCCCCCCCCTTTTTTTTATGGTGACTCCCAGCTCCCAATCCCATTTTAAAATTTAATTTAAAAATAATTCCTTGGGAAAATGACACATGTATTGAAGTTTTACTATGCTTTCTACCTCCCCAGAATTGTTCACCTGTATCAGGATCACTTTACTCTTGAAAAAATGAAATCAAATCATTAACAAGCTATATAGGAAAGCCACTCCCTTTATACCCACTGCATTTCGGAAAAGGTAATAAAATCAAATTTCTGACAATTAAATGGATATATGTGTTAGGAGGGCAGATTATATTTCAAGAGAACTAAGGATGTTGTTAAAATCACAAATGATTGTAAGATTCGTGATCCTGATGCCCAAGAGCTTGCTGTGCCACAGAGAGCTTTCTAGGTGTGTTAGGGGCTATAGGAAGGGGCTTTCTCTCCCACCCTGAGCAGGGTGGGAAAGCTGGTGGGTAGCTTCTCTGGGGACTGTGCTAGACATTGCAATATAATGGTCAACAGAGCAAATACAGTCTGTACAGTCTATTCTGGAATCTTTTCAACATCTTCATAGGAGAAGGCAGTAGCTTGGAATTACATAATAACTAGCAGTTACTTGATGCATTGTATCTGCTGCAGAGTGGAAACAGTTCTGCCTTGCTGGTCTTAGCTCTGTGGGTGCCACCTGCTACCTCTACTAGCCACAGGGCCAAGGGTTCTTGTAACCAGCATCTTGAGTCAGCCTCTGAGGATAGGGGCATTAAGAGAAGCCAGGACTATGCCCAACTGAGAACCCATTTCATGGTTTAAGAGGAGAGCACAGCTAAAAACCAAATGAACAAAACAGTAATGGACCATTTTTGATGGAAAATAATTTGTGATACTGAATGTTCCTTACTCTTATATTTGCCTCATTTTTATGCTTTGGGATGTCTGTAGAACTTTAAATTTTCTAAATATTTGCTGTAATTTTAGCTTTAAGTACAAGGTTAACCTAAATATTGGGCATACCTTAAACCGTACATTTGGTGTGTTTTATGCCTGATTTTGTTTTAACCATGATTGGAGACTTTCAATCATTCCTTTCTCCCTTTTAATCTTAGTACATACAAGTTGATAAAAGTTGATTTTATTTATTTTTTTTGAATTGTAAGTGCCTGATATATATGAATCTTTATAAAATATGCGAATTTCTAGTCTTTCCATTTTGGTATATGTCTCATCAATATTTGATATCTCTAAATCCCTAATCATAACTATGATAATTCAGAGACATTATATTTTGGTGGAAAAAGTCTTTGAAATTATAGCAGAGGTCTTATTTTAAAGTTACGGATGGTAATAGGTATCCTTGAATGTTTATTTTGTGGCTTAATCTCATGTATTGCTCACAGTTTCCGCATAAGATAGGTACTATTATGCACACTTTTAAAAACACTTTAAGAAGTAACTTGCCCAAGGGCACAGCTAGTAAGCTGGGATAGAAACCTAGGCCGTCTGCCACTGGCCCAGGCTTTTAAATGACTGTGCTATACACTGCCAGGGGTGACCTAAAAATAACCCCGGAAGTAATCCATAGGGATAGGGTGTCTGAATGAGGATTTCTCCACTTGCCCTGAGTCTTAATTTGTGACATTGGAATGCTTAGATTATGATGGAGAAGGCCCTTGCTCATTTTCTCAGTTTATCCCAAAACTGATTTTTCTAAGAGTTTCCACCTTGACCCTCCTCCGTTTTTACCGTAGTAACCTAGTCCTAGACCTGTGGTTCTCCACCTGGGCTGCACTTTGGAGTGCCGTGAATGGCTTAAAAAAGTACTGCTACGTGGGACCCACACCTGGAGATTCTAATTGGTCTTGGCATAAGGATTTAAGCAAACACTTCCCCAGGTGATTTTGATGTGCAGCCTGGACTGAGAATGCCTGCCCTGGACTGTTGATCCGCAGTTGTATTCTGCACGTGCTGCCTCTTGGCTTTATCTGGTTGTCCGAGTAGCTGGGAACCCACAGTGCATCATCACTCCATTATCTCGCTCCTTGCCTCGCTTCACCTTGCCTGGCCTTCTCTATCAGTCTGCTCTGCTGTCCTGAATCCATCCAATAATTTATAGCTTCTCAACTTTCAAAATCCTGCAGAGGGTAATCACACGCCATGTGGATTAGTACTACTACACATTCATGGTCTCAGATCTCAGCCAAGCCTACAGTGCTATCTGGCAGTATTTTGTTTCTTTATTTAGCTCTGTCATCCATTACCTCTTCTAAATCTTCACCGTTCTACCACATTCTTGGCAGATTTATCTTAATTCCTACTTCACACTGTGGGCCCTCTCATGCCATTAATTATTTTTTTCTTTTTTTTCTCTTTAACTAGCTCTTTCCCCTTAAACCGTATACTGAAGCATTCTTGCAAAACCAAACAGAAATCCTGTGCTCCATGTAGCCACTCTTTGGCCCTGTCCCTAACTGTGAGGTTTCAGGGAACTAGTGTTTATTCTTTATCATCATATCCCACTTCCCATTCATTTCCCTTGTAACCTGTCTACCCTGGGCTCCATCAACTACCCCATCCCTGCCAAAAGGGCTCAGAGATCAAGTACACAGACTAGTGAACATTTCAGTTCTTGTCTTGACCTCTTGGCAGCATTTAATGTTGTTCTTTCTTGATCCCTTGAAGAAGAAAACAGCCACCCACATAAATCTTTCTGTTACTTTACTTTCATCCCGGCTGTGTTTATACTTCTGATCACCTCTTACCCTGGGTCCTCTTCCTATCTTGCTGGTTCATTAATGTAAGTTACATTCATTCTTTATTTTTCATGTAATTTTTCCACTTTTTAAAATTCTAATTAGTGGTACATGACAATAGAATGCACTTTGACACATCATACGTAAATGGAGTATAATTTCTCATTCTTCTGGATGGCTCCCATATCGTTATCTCTAGACTGAGCTTACCTTTTGAGCTCTGTATCTGTTTACCTACCTGTCATCTATTCAGCAATCTAAAAAAAAAATACTAAGAATGTACTTCGGTATCATTGTTTTGCTGGGCCCTGGAGAATTTATAGTTTAGTGTTTCTCCTGTTCATTGTCAGCCTGCATTAGAGTCACTTGGCGATGTTTAAGAAAATGCACACCTTAGGCTCAGCCTGGTCCATTAAATTGTGTTCACGTCCTGTGGGCATTGTCCATACTCAGTGGCAAACTACTAGCCCCCTGAGAGAGAGATCACCACTCGATGTCTGAAGAGTAACTTTATCGTGTTCAAAATAATGTTCGTTACTTTCTCCCCTCTGTCATTGGGGCCAGATTTTGTGAATGGCACCACTAGTTACTTAGGCCCAAACCTGAGTGTCATTTATGTACACGCTCACCACCTCCTCCACCCGCTCCTTGAACATTGGCCAAACCCCAGGAATTCTGAATTTTCGTTTGCCCTTGACTCTTCATTTCCTGCTCTTCCCTCTGCTTCCTTTTTTTCCTTCTGGACCTTTAGAATAGTTCCCCCTGCCTTCCATCTCCCATTCTCTGAACTTCTATAAGTACAAGAATAATCCCGCTATCTTCCTTTTAGTCTTTTATGGTTATTTCTTGCCAAGAGACCGGGCTCCTTTTCAGCATTGTCTGTGAGGTGGAGGCAGAGGGTATAGCACAAAGGAATCTTAAAGTATTTCTTCCCAAGCTTCAGCATGCCCACAAATCAGCTGGAGATCTTGGAAAAGTTCGTCTGTTTCAATAGTTCTGAGGGGCAGGGGAGCTGAGACTGAAAATTTCACAAGCTCCAGGTGACACCAGGGCTGCTGGTCAGTGCACGGTACTTGGTGTGTGAAAGTCTTAAAGGAACACACCACCTGTTGAATATTAGATGTTTCCCTCTCTCTCCTCCCAGAGTATCCAAACATAACTTTAATGATAGTGTGTATCATGCATTCACAAAGGCTTGGGCAGAAGTTACTTTTGTGACAGGTGGACTGTGCACAGGTGACAACCACCAATCCTATTCTAACACATGGAGATGATGTGATGGTTCTTTGTACGTTTGGCAATTTTTTTATTAGATGCCACACATTTTGAATTTCACTTTGAGTGCTAGATGTTTTTCTGGACTCAGTTCCATCCCCTCTGTGTGGGGGAGTCTGCTGGATTCTGCCTGGGTTCCCCTTTCCTGCACCATGGCCCGAAGCACTGAACTGGGGCAATTGTAAATTCCCCCCCGCCTTTTTTTTTTTTTTTTCAGTCTCAAGAATCACTGTCCTCTTCTATCTAATGTCCAGTATCTTAAAGCCATCCTTGCGTATATCTTGCCTGATTTTTTTGGTTGCTTCAGGTGGGAGAGTAAATCTAGTTTGTTATTCTTCATCTTGTCCAAATGTTGAAGTCTAGAGGAAGGGGGGGACTTGTTTTTAATATTTGCACAGTACTTGTGTAGCAACAAGTCTACCTACTGTTTTGAATAGCCCCAAACTGCATATAATTAACCAAAAAGTAGATAAAGTATGGCATATCAATACAAGGAATACTACAGTGTACTGAGAGTGAATACATTTTAACTGAATGTAACAATGGCTAAATCTCAGGCATACTTTTAGACAAAAGAAGCCAGATACAAAAGGGTATATCTAAAGAGATTCCATTTGTATAAAATTTGAAACAGGCAATATTAACCTGATGTCAGTCAGAATAGCAATTACCCTTGAGAGGAGGGAGTATGTAGAGGTGGACATGCAGCAACTTGGGGGATTTGGTGATACGTTTGTTTCATGATCACGGAGATCACAGGTCACGGAGAGTTTGATCTTGGGAAATTCTTTGAACTGTATATTTATGTGTGTGTTATAGTGTGTGTGTTATACTTCAATAAGAAAGTCCCTTATAACAAAAAGGTCAAGGCTGTAAGCCACATGTACTTTAGGATAGTAGAACAGAATTCCCAGTATAGAACCTGGAACTAAGAAAGCGTAGAAATGGGTAACCAGAGAAAACCCTGTCAAATAAGTGCCTTAGGCTCAAGTTCATACTGTACCTAATGTGGAAGTCCTGACCTGAGATAGTGAAATAAAAACTGGTTTGAAACCAGTAAACCTTGTAGTGCCCTGTCAGAAACCTCATAAAACTGACTCAGGCAAGCCTGGCACAGTGGTGCATGCCTGTAATCTAGGCAACTCAGGAGGCTGAGACAGGAGGATCATTTTATTTATTTATTTAGTAATGTGGTGCTGAGGTTCAAACTCAGTGCCCCACATGTGCTAGGCAAGGGTTCTACCACTGAGCCACAACCCCAGCCCCATCCATAAGAATTTTACAAGAATTTGTGTAACTCCCCTCATTAAACCACAACCCAATGACAGTAGGTGATCTGCCTGTTCTTCGTTGTATCTCTAGTACAATAGGATAATGTTAAATGGGCTCAAAATACATTGTTCAGTAAGTGAACTCTAAATAGCATGGAGCTTCACTGTAAGCTAAACACCATGCATGTTTTGTGATTTAATGGATATTCTTTCATTGTTTAGGTAAACTTTCATGTAATTTGTAGTAAGGGCTTTTGTCAGTTTATTTCATGAGTCAAAACAGTATTCTCCAAAGTAGAGTTTTATATCCTAGAGGATATATGACAAGCTGACCCCTTGGACTATGGAAAGAAAATCCTAAAGAGTGAGCAAGGCAAAGGGGGTTGCAGAGATGAGAATTTTTGAGGGTCCTGCCATATATGAGTAGAAATTTCAAATATGCTCACTTGTCTTTTTTTTTTTTTTTTTTTTTTTTTTTTTTGGAACTGGGGGTCAAACCCAGGGCTTTGGGAATGCAAGACAAACACTTTGCCACTAAGCTCTGTCCTAGCCCTATCAATTGTCTTTATCCATAAGCCTTCACTGCTATTTGGAGAGTCAGAATGAGTTCATGATAAAATACTGCATTCTCAATATGAAAAGCTCTTCAAAGGATAGCAGGTGTATCTGTGTTCATATTTGAAGTAAAATATTTTGAGAAGGGGAAAAAGAGAAAAGTAGGATTCACTCTCAACTTTTTCACAATTTGAAAGCTGTGAGACTGTTGAGTACAGTTTAAATGGTCCTTGTTGCTCTTCTGTTTTTAATCTAAGGTCTGCCAAGTGCAGGGGAATTATTAGTGGGCTGGTTTCCCTGTAAATTGGTCGGCACTTCATATAAGTGTTTTGAGACAGTTTCTTATTATTTAATGATCACTTAATGGGGAAAATGGATAAAAATTAATGGGATTTTAGAGTTCTGTTGTCCACTCCTAAACTCTTTAATGATTTCTGCATCTTTGCTTCTTATTCTCTCTGTGATGCATTTTGGATGATTACTACAAATTTAGCTTCCAGTTCTCTCTACATTGGATGTGTGCAAACTTCTGTCTTAACCTGTCCACTGAATTCTTGTCAATGAGACATCTTTCCCTTTTAGATATTGTGTGATTCTTTTCATAGATTCGTGGACATAGTTGACAGTTTCTCTTATTCCTTCTCTTGGGTTTTGTTCAGGCAACACAGACACTTTGCATTCTGGTCCCCACACCCACATGATTGAGTGTTTTCCACAAAGACTTTTTCATTTTATTCCATAACACTTAGGACCGAATCTAAGATAAGCAGCATCCCCAGCTTCCTGTTAGGGCCAGGCCTTTTCTTCTTTGCCTTTCGGGGATGCCAGATTTATACCAGGCTTTTAGAACAGATCGCCTATCATTCTTGTGTCAGGTTTGTCTCTGTCTTTCGGTCACCCAGGACCAGCAGATGGCCCTGAGGCAAGCATTGGCCTCAGCACACATCACTGAACAGTTCTTGTTTCTGATATAGGAGGCCTTTTAAATATTTTCCTAACAGTTCAATCATGTATTTTAAAACATGCTTTATTTTTAACATGTTTGAATTTAAAGGGAGGGAGAAAATTATATTTTATACACACATATATGCATACATACACACACAGTTCGTGTGTTTTGGCTTTTGTACACATTTTTTAAATCTCTGGAAGGATGAGTAAGAAACGAGTAATCCTGGGGGAAATAATGATTGGAATGGGGCAGACAGGGGTAAGGGTGACAGGGAGACTTCTTTTATGAGAACTTTTAATATTTTTAGTGATTTCAACTCTATGAATATGTTACTGATTTAATCAATTAAAATGTGTGATACAGATTTTTTTTTATCCCTCAGCAATCCAGATATCTGTACCGGGTAGGTTTCTTCAGACAACTTGTCTGCTGTTTTGTTGGAAATGGGAGAAGGATCATTTTTGTGGCATTTCAGATTGTAGATCCTAGTTTTGCCTCTGTGTAGCCCTCTTGGTGGACTCTGTAAATCAAGTTTCCACACTCTGTGGCAAAGGATTCATTCTTATATTTTCCAGTCTACCATGGACTGATATTTTGCCAAACTACAGTAAAAATAAATTGCTCATCACATGGTTGGGTGTCATGGCAATGTCAGATTGCTTTAAGTTTCTTAAAGCTTTCTCTCAGTTTCTTCTCATTGCAGACCAGCAAAAAGCAGCTCGTGGACCAGAGTACACTTTGAGTAGCACTGCTATACATGGTGTTCCATTGTTTTCTGGTGTTTGGTGTTGTGGATCAGAAATTAACACCATCCTGTTCTATACATTTCTTATCGATTAAAAATTATTGCATTGTAGATAACCTGTTTTCTTCCTATAAAGATGTTTCTGTGGCCATTTCTAAAACGAAGTGTTTGTTGTAGCATATCCTTGCCTTAGATAACTGGGAGTGAGCTTGTAGCTGGCTGGTCTGGAAGGTGGTGCTGGTGTGCTTCCAGGTCATTCATAGGGTCATAGTGTAATTCTTTGATTAAAACATGCATTGATACTAGGTGTGTGTATGTGGGGGGGTAGTTGTTTTGTTTTACTAATCTTCTCAAACGTCTTATTGGTTGTGTTTCACAATTCTGTCAGGACTGCCATCTGGCTGGCAGCAATTGTAAGAGGCCATTAATTTCAGAGATGTTAAAATGTGTCTTAGAACATCTTGCAGAGGGAGCCATGATTGCCTTAGCATCTAGGTACTGTTGAATACTTGGATACTTGCTTTTGAGAAGTACTTGGCAATGTACTTATGAGAAGCAGGGAGAAAGTCTTCAGTGATCTGCTTTAGAATCGTCACCACTGTCTCATATGGCGCTCTTGTTTTGACAGCCTGAGGTACCATAGAACACTGATTGGTAGGGATTTCTTCATTCAGAGCCCTGAGCTATAGCACCATCAGTGAGAACCTTGGCCACCTGATGCTGGTATATCTTCAAGTGTCATTAATAGACATTTTTCTCATTGAGAATTTTTCCCCTTATTTCAACTTCCCTCTATTCTACTCCTGCCATTCTGAACTTATTAATATCACATCCCATTTTCTTCTTCCATGCAAGATATTTGATATTCCTTTCAATTGTATATCATCTGGACTGTTAATTATAAATTTTTCTCCAAACTTTATTTTGTTTTATATTTCTCTGGCATAGATAATTGATTTTATTTTACCTATTAGAGTTTTTTGTCCACCTGTTTTGTTTTTTTTTTTCCCAAAACAAAATCAAATTTAATGGTCTTAAATGCAAAAGTAAAAACAAACAAACAAAAAACACAAAAAAGCAAAAGAAAATTAGAGCAGAACAACCCAAAGTGTCAAAGCGCTTATGAAGAGAATTTTGAGGGTTAATCTTTAAAACTACAAATCAGAGTTTTTTGTGAATAGATAACTGGCAGGAAGTAAGTACTTTTCTGCCGAGTGTCCATATGAAAGCAAAATACCAAAACAAAGTTCGACTAAGAGAACAAAATCTTAGCACTCACAAGGAGGGATATAAGAAATACAATGCTCAAATGTTTATGTGTTGTTAAAAAATAGAGCTGTCTTAGGTATTCAAGCTGTGTTAAGTACTCTTGGGAACTGCAGAAATTGTTGTGAACATAGTTGCTGATGTATGGGGCACCATGCGCACAGGGCATGGACAGAAATTCAGGACATCAGAGCAGCAGCACGTTTGCAGGCGTGCTTGGAGCTCAGGTCTGGCTCTAGAATATCCTGGAGTTTCCCTGAAACTCTGATCCATTCTCATTGGTGCCCAGGCTTATGAAACACCCCTTTTTTTTTTTTTTTTTTTTTTTGCGGTACTGGGGATTTGAACCCAGGGCCTTGTGCTTGCGAGGCAAGCACCCAACCAACTGAGCTATATCCCCAGCCCTATGAAACACCTTTGTCTTTCTCTGTAGTGCCCAGTCTGGCCTGACATGTGGGACCCTCCCCTCCCTGGTGGTGGCCCACATTGGACTGACCCACTGCCACTCCCAGGACCACTTAGCAGAACCCAAAACTGAGTGAGCAGGAGGTGACAGAAGGACCCGCTTGGGAAACAATTTTTTGTCAACCAAAGCATACATTACTTAAAATGTTGAAGTGGTTGAGAAAACGTACACTGAGCATCTGACTAATATCTTTAGATTAAAAACTAAAAGTAAAAGGTCATGTTTTTTAATCCAGTTTGTGGAGACATCAGATGAAACAAGTGTTAGCTTTGTCCACCTTGATGGCAGTTCAAGAGGAAAAGCAATAATATGTGGGCTACCACCGTCATTCATTTCTTCACCATGTCATTCCTCGATGCCCAGCCTAATTTTTGAGCACTGAGAGCACAACAATAAACAGAGTCATTTAAGTTCTTCATTGGAACATTTGTTCTGCTTAGTTCTAAACTTTGTCCTAAACCAAAAGCTTAATTGGTTCCCATTTCCTTTGTTTTCAGGTCTCCTTTTTAGAAAGATGTCCACTTTAAAAAAAAAAAATCTCGGTGTAGGATTTAGTAATTGATTGATAGTTTGTTATGTGCTTTATTTTGATTTGACACTAATACATTCCCTAGAAATAAATTCTGTGTCACTTGCTTTTTAGCCGATTACACCTCAACAAGAAGGCAACAGACAAACAGCCATATAGCAAGCTCCCAGGTGTCTCTCTTCTGAAACCACTGAAAGGGGTAGATCCTAACCTCATCAACAACTTGGAAACATTCTTTGAATTGGATTATCCCAAAGTAAGTATGACACTGTACTGACTAGAAGTGGGCTGGGCCACATGTTAATCCTCCATCATAAACACTTAGGAATGTCCACACTGCATAAAGTGAAAGATTTGAAAATTCACCGTGATGTTGGACTCACAACATTTAAGCTTCAGTGCTAGTCATCACAAGACAGCGGTGGGGCTGGCAAAGGGGCGTAAAGTCCTTGTCTGAGCACCTGTATATCCATCTGAAGTCACAAGCCCCTGGAACTCAAGACATGGTCTGGTGCTGGTGATATGAGTATAGAAATCTTGTTCTGTGAGAGTCATGTGGAAACAGAAGGAAGAGGAGATTGTGAGTGAGAAAGGGTTCTGTGGTCTGAAGAGGAATGCGAGATGCTAGGACCAACCAGGAATGCCCTTGAGACACTGGCTCTGGGCCTAGAGGGGTTCTGATTAGTGGCAAGCAGAGGCCTCATCTTACCTAATTTTTAATTTCTTTATTCTGATTTTTAATGCTTAGTTGTATTGCTCATGCCACTTACCTATACAGTCGGCATCTACAACTCAGTGTGTCCCTTCATTGTATAACTTCCAGATTTTTAAAGATAGATCTGTGTTATTTTTATAGCTTCCTTTTAGTATTCACTTTGAGTTTCTTGGGAGAACTTAATTCATGTTGATTTTTGTATTTAACTTTACTGCAGGTTTACTGCATTGCCTATTTGAGCTAAGAGAAATAAGCCAATCCCAAAAAACCAAAGGCAGAACGTTCTCTCTGATATGTGGATGCTAATACACAATAAGAAGGGAGAGAGTAGAAGTTCATTGGATTAGACAAAGGGGAATGAAGGGAAGGATGTGGGATGGGAATAGAAAAGATTAGAGTGAATCGGACATAACTCTCCTATGTTCATATATGAACGTATGACCAGACTAACTCCACGTCATGTACAACTACAAGAATGGGAAGTTATACTCCATGTATGTATAACATGTCAAAATATATTCTGCTGTCATGTATAACTAAAAAAAAAATAATAAAAAATAATAAATTGCCTATTTGAGACACTGCTTTTCAAAGGGCATCGATTACTTGTAAGAAGAACATGTCTTTGAATTTCTGCCTGCTTGATTTTCAGTATAGCTTTACTTTCCCTTTGTCTCTACTCGTCTCAGTTTTTACCCTGTTTCCTCAGTTTTTTTTTTAATAGCTATTTTTGCTACTTGGAGACTCTTTCCTCCTATTTCTTTAGTACTGTGTAACCTACATTGTCAGAAAGATCATGATAAACATACCACACTTCTCCTGGGGATCAGTGTTTGTTCTTTTTTTTAGCCCTTATTTTCCTTGGTAGCACCAATGAAAAGAATAGCAAAGACATAGCTGTGACAACCTTAATATAATTCTTATTAGGTATGGGGACGTGAGTATCATTCAGGTTTTTTTTAGTGTTATTTTTATATTATCACTCTGTGAGTGTGAGATTTAGATATTTAAAACTAAAACAAAATGTTTCTTCTGACCTGTATGTGTTTATATTTAAAAATTTTAGAGACCCGAATTATACATGTGTTATGTAATCAAATAAATATTTCAAAAAAATAAGGTAATTGTATATACTTGATCCCCCCCCCCCCATAAAAGATGCAAAACACAGCCTTTTACAATTTGGAAAGAATGATAAAAATAAGATTAATTGTAAAGTAAGTTCTGCAAGAAGAAAAATGGAAGTTTTCTAAGACCCATATTATGCAAGTAAATGCAAAGGAAAATTTATTTTTATGAATGAAATAATATTTTCATTCATTATGAACACATCTTAGGGCGTAACATAGACTTAGAATCATATACATTTATGGATGTGGAATGCAATCTCACATTTCACTTTCTTAACCACCCAGCTATCCTTTCCCCAATCACCCCACCCTCCTCCACATTCACTCACTTTTTTTTCATGCATTGCCATTTTTTAATTGGTGCATAATTATACATAAGAGTGGAATATGTTGTGATACAGCATTTTCATTCTTTTCTCACTTTACTTCCTAGAAATTG
Source organism: Sciurus vulgaris (assembly GCF_902686455.1). Taxonomy (NCBI): domain Eukaryota; kingdom Metazoa; phylum Chordata; class Mammalia; order Rodentia; family Sciuridae; genus Sciurus; species Sciurus vulgaris. The sequence goes on from NC_136476.1 coordinate 68,758,675, forward strand.
TTGGTTTTTGAAAAAGGTCTTGACCAAATATAGTACTACCTTGCCTTCACATGGCATTACACTTTTCAAATCTCTTTTCCAACCATTATTACGTATGATACAAACCTGTGAACAAATGACAATATTATTTGACGGATTAGCAAACCAAGGCACAAAGAGGATAAGTGGTTTGCTCCAATTCACCCAGTCATAAAGTGCCCAGAATAAATACTAAGTTTGTTAAATTACTGTAGTTCTCTCCCTACAGGTTACTTAATAACTAAGACAATGCTCAAGTGTAAATAAATGAGTTTGAACCCTAGAATTCTAGCAACCTTTCAATTCCAGGTTTAAAAGCAAGATTTATCTTTTGTGCAAAATCACCTCTGATCTATACATGAAATGTTACCTCAACCAACATTGACTTGTCTCCTTTGCTTCAATCACTTTTAAGCCTTGGTTATTTAATTTATATGTTGCAGCCTTTCTGAGCTGATAAGTCATGGGATTTAAATAGTTGAGGAAGTTTGTGCAGCCTTTAGTTATAGAAAGAGTTCTTAAAAATAACCCTGGGAACATATGTTCCATTAATTATGAACATTTGGGGTGAATCTGTAATTGATTTCTTCTTCTGAATGAAGTTTTTTAAAAAGATTATAATTCAAGATTATTGCAAGCTCCAGTTTCAATTAGGTCTTTTACCATTTGTGAAGAGAAATCTATTTTGGTGCTCCTTATGAAAAGAGAACAGCATATGCAGGAGACTATTCTTTTAAGACAAACAATTTTATTTTATAATTATAATAGCTGTTTATATAGAAAATTTGGAAACCAGACAAAAAGTACAAAGTATCTGCGAATTAGGGAAAAATTTTTTATCACATGACATTTTATTTGTTCTTTTAAAAACCAAATGCAGTAGCAAGGGTTTCACTAGAGACTGAAGTTAGACCATCGAAATCACAAATCTGAGTGTGAACTGATGCAATGTTTGTGTCACCACGGAGGCAAGTTGTCACAAAATCAACAGTAACATGACTGCCAGGCCCAGCACACTTTAGTGTTTGCTTTTTGTTGAGTGTGAAGGTCATTTTACAAAAGTATGGAAATATCTCCATTCTGGACATAAGTTTTTCCTCTGCTATTTGATTTGGACATCATGGGCCATTTTGGGGAAAAGGGTAGAACATATGTTGAAGTTTTAATTTTTTATTTAATTTTGGGGATGTGCGAGAATACTTATTAGTGACACTTGTTCAGAATTTCTAGGTTTCATTTTGGTAAGATTACACTAATAGCCCTGAAAGATGTCTGTGCTTTAAATGTCTTATAAATCCACCTTTATGTTGATGCATATTCTTTAGGAGAAGATACAAGAGTGAAAAAAATGATGCAATTCATTTTCTACAAAATTGAGTGCTCATTTGGCATCAGCATAGGACAGATTTGGGGGAGATCCAGCAGTAGCAGAAGGATTCAGCATTCTGCATATAAAGTGTCTTGCTAGCTTCACTTCAGCCATATGAACACTTTAAATTAATGGTCAGTTTTTAACAGTACAGCTATGGTAATTGGAATTTTTTTTTTCTCTCCTGCAACATAGAATTGGTTTAAAATGTTATAAGTTCAGAGCCATATTTTGAATTCCTCATTGTCAGTGGTGTAGCTATCCTTATGATATTTTTCTAACCAAGTAGTCATCTAACAAAGAAAGGCTGAAAAATAGGATCCAATTAAAAGATCAAGTACAAGTGTTGTTAATACAGGTAGTAAAATGAAGTCTGAAAGATTCGGAATTTATCGAATTAGTTTGAAAAACTGTATCAACAATCTGGTTCTTGAGAATAGATAACAAATATTCAGCCTTACCTGTCAAAACTTAGAATTCGGAGTAGTTTTCTCATAAAACATCTTCTTCCTGGCATCTTTCTTTCACTCAGAAGTTACACAGGACGAATGTTTTAACAAACATATTCACTACTGGCTCTGTGCCAGCAAATGTTCTAGGCATTCGGGGGTCAAAGTACCTTCTGTGATAGGTTTTGTATTCTGTTGTAATTCAAATATTATTAAATTATCTATAAATATGTGAAAAGTAGTTATCTATAAATAATAACTCAAGCTATTTCAAGGTATTCTTACCTGATAATGCAATATAATTGATCCAAGCATGAAAACATTTTTCAGGAGGAGGTGGAGCTTGGTGGTAGAGCATGTGCTGTACAGGTTAACCTGTACTAGGTCCTGGGTTTAATCCCCAGCACCAAAAAAAAAAAAAAAAAAAAACCCCAAAACGTCTATTTTAAAGAGAAATTTTATTGTTTATTATAATAAAAAGTTTACTTTCCTAATGCCTACGAGATTGAATCAATGGGATTTTAAAAAATGTTTGTGCATTTAAATCTGTTACTTATGCAGCTTATCTTATTCATAAGTGCAAAAAGTAATAGTCATCATTATTGCAATTTCAGATATTCAGTTCCTAAATATTAAAGGACTGAATGTTCTTGCTTGTGGATTTTTTTAAATACCTATCTTGTTCCTTTTAGTCATGTCATTGTTTTAAAAGAAAAAGGAGAAAGTTACTTTGTTTGGCTATTTGCATTGCAATCTTGCTTAAGATTTAATGGAAGCTAATCTTACGCCTAGTTTAGAGGTTATGTCTAGAGTTCATGTATTCAAACAGTATCTATTTAGAGTAGAATTTACTTTCTCTTATATCCCTTGCAGATTTATAAAGTAAATGTTTTCTTGAAATATCTTAAAAGTGTTTTTTAATAGATAGTTTTTAACATACATATTTATACCTAATCCTAAAGAGTATAAAAATACCTGAAAAGTTACTTTTGTATGAACTAAAAGCCTCTCACCAGTTTAGTGTCTTGTGTCAGTTACAGTGTAGTTGGAATGCTTTAACTATTTTAATACAGAGATTTCTAGCAAATAAAATGAGCAAACTGTGAAGACAAAGAGGTGATTATGATAGCTGAAAAGCAGAGTCCTCATTAAAATTTGATACCTTAGGAAACACTTGGAATGCTTCCTCCAATTGGGTGTGATTTTTAATATCAGAAACATTTTTATAAAGGTTACGTGTTTTAAGAGCCTACATTTCTTTTAAGGGTAATGTGAGCTGAGTTTCATTTGCACTCTGGCTAATCCGAAGGTATTTGTTTATATTCTGTAATTAAGTTTAAGAAGCGTAATCAATAAAAATTAAAATTTTAAACCTTGCATCTGAATACAGGTCAGCTGTACCTCCCTTACTTATAACCTCCCAAATTATCACCATAGAACTCTTAAAATATTTGTGCTATACTCCAGTTTTTCAGGTTAGCTCTTTGTTTCCCATTGAGTACATTTTCAGTACTATGTTTTACAAAATTTTCTTTTGCCGTTGTGGAATTACATTGCTTAGAAACATTTTCTTTTAATGTATTTACTCATCATACCTACAGAATAGCATGAATTATAAAAACATTAAGGAAACTAAGCTATGTCTGGGAAAACAAGGAATTCTTTAACGCAAGCCTGGCTGAACAGTTTACTAGAGTAGAAAAACTGTTACTTTTACCCTTTAGAAAGTCAAACGCTTAACCTTTCCAATCTTCATGATGAAGGCCACTGCCTTTTGGTGGATGGACTGAGCATTTTGAGAGTCAGGACAGGAGGATGACTGACACTTTATAGAACTGAGACTCAACTCCGGGAAACTTCAGGGGTGTGGAGAAATGGTGTCCTTGCCATTGGCAGATTTTTATCTGGCCTCTGAAGAGCACGTAGCTGTAGAGTTGGTTTTAATCCTTCTTGAATGACAGTGTTAGTCATCATTAAAGGTAGATATCAGGATGTATAACAGTAGGCAGAAAGTGTGAAGAAAGAATAAATCGTTTTCACCATTGATTTAATTATTGAGAAAGCTTCTTTTTAATTTTTATTTTTACAGACTGCATTTTGATTCATTGTACACAAATGGGGTACAGCTTTTCATTTCTGTGATTGTACACAGTGTAGATTCACACCATTCAGGTAATCATACATATACATAGGGTAATACTGTCTGTCTCCATCTACTCTTTCCTTCCCCACCCTCTCCTCCCGCCCCATGAGAAAGTTTTTTTTTTTTTTTTTTTTTTTTTTAAAAGCTAAAAGCTTCACTGACCTTGGTCCTGGTGTTTCTGGACTTAAGCCCCACAGTGCTGGGAATTAAACCCAAAGTGCTGTGCTTACTAGGGAAGCACTACTCTGAGCCACATCCCCAGCCCTACAAATTTCTTTATTGCTAACCCTTGGTGAAATAAGTTGTATTTGGCAAGTGGTGATTAATTATTATGCTCAACAATACTATAAACATTTCATTTCTACTTTTTACTTGTGCATGCTTACCAATAGACATAAATAAAACAGCCCTTCCTATTACCCAAGTTAGTTCCTGTGTGTTAGACACATAAAATGTCATGTCCATAGCTCTTTTTATTTTTTAGAACACATAGCTTTGTTATTTTTTCATGGACATAATTAACTTCCTTTCTGTGCTTAAATGCTCAACCAGTTTTAGAAAGGGGATTTGGTAGGAAATTTGTCGTTGAGTCAGCGTGAATTCATCACCACTTCTGGAAAAATTACTACTTACAATATATAACCCACAAAATAATACATCTTCGTATGTGAGAGCAAGCACTTTTTAACATTTAGTAATGGTAACTGAGAATTTCAGCTCAAGATTTTATGAACCTGGCTGTGTATCAGAATCACCCTCAGAGCTTCTGATTCAGAAGTCTAAGAATAGGACCCAATTCTCTTTTTAAAATAAATGTCCTAGGGTAATTTTGACACAGCCATTCAAGTGTTAAGAAATGAGTTTCTGACTAAACGTAGCCCTGAGCAAAATGAAATCCTGAGTATTTTCATAGTTATAAAGCTAGCAAAGCATGCTTTTCAAGATAGTGAATGTTAAATCAAATAAAAGTTTATTTTATTTTAAAAATTATATAAAAAGATCTGATCTCATTTTGTCCTTTAAGTATATCATAATGGGATTTTATTTGTAATTTATAGCACCTTCATGAAATAATACTGAGTTTCAAGACAAAGCTCCTAGAAGATAGAGGATGTATTTATATTGCTTCCTTTCATTGTTGCTTTTTATTCTGCTGGGTGCCCTGTGAGCATTTAGTCTTCAATGACGAAGGCCCTGGGCAAGCTCCAGATCTAGTTTACTCACTAGAGCCTGCTTGTCTGGGAATGGGCGAGACCTCAAGCTTGGGCGCTCCCAGCCTCTGCCCTATTCCTCCAGCTTGCAAACAGGTCCCTGTCTTGGAGGATCTTCCCTCCATTTAAGCAACACTTGTTACCATCAGTGTTTGCACCCATTATGAATACTCTCTTAACTTGTAAACTTTATACATATGATTGCTTGTTTTTCTTATGCTTTTGATTAGTTGTAAATGCTATCAATAACTGCTTATTTTTGAAGAGGCTAATTTACATAAAACATCTTCTTTGACTAGTATGAAGTACTCCTTTGTGTGCAAGATCACGATGATCCAGCCATTGACGTATGTAAGAAGCTACTTGGAAAATATCCAAATGTCGATGCTAGATTATTTATAGGTAAGCAACAAATTAATTCTTCACCAACCATTTTGTTTTGTTACTATTAATTCTCAGTCTTTTCTGCTTTGAACCATAGATTAGGTGTTTGCCACCCATTGACATTATTAGCATGTTTGCTCTAAATGTAGTGTTTAGAGAAGTGAAAGATGTTTACATTCCTTTGAGAAAAGTTATCAAAACAAAGGTTTTTGGCTTTTCCCCCCCAAATCTGTGATTTGCAAAATACACCAAAAAAGTATTTTACTCACCAATCAGACCCAAGCATGTTCTTTTGGTAATATTTTCATTGTGTAAGCGGGTATACCATTTTCTGGGTATCATTGACTATAATTGGAAGTAAGCAATAGAAATCACTTTTATTATATTGCAAAATGAGTATTTTTCCAAAAGCCTATAGACTAAGGCTTATAGAAGTATATTTACCATTAAATGTTAGGGGTTTTTTTGTTTGTTTGTTTGTTTTTTAACTGTTAAACATAGGTCTGATTCCATCTGATTCCACCGTTTCACCCTAATGGTCAATTTCTGTGTGCTGTTTTAATAGCTTCAAAATGAGCCCTATAGCTTTTGTTTCTTACTATCACTTTTTAAATGACAGGATTTATGTGTATTTGTAGTGTCTAACATGATGTTTTGAAGTATGTACGCTTTGGGGAATGGCTAGATCAAACTAATCAGCCTGTGCACGACCTCACATTCTTGTTTATTTGTGGTGAGAAATCTACTCCCAGTAACTTTGCAGTATTCAGCACTTTGTTGTTGTAACCGTAGTCATCATGTTGTACAGTTGTTACTAAATATTGATTCCTACTACTAAGGTAAGAATTTAAGAATTAAACTAAACCAGTGGGTTTTCAAAGCTAAATGCTATAATTTTCCTTTTGAAAATGAAACATTTCTTCTCAATATTATAAGTAATAGAAAATGTAAAAATTGTAGATGTATGTTTACATTTTTAAATATAAAAATACTCTAACTTCTCTCTACCATCTTTCTTTATAAGAAAAGTATTTTCATTATTATAATTCTTTTTTTACTGTTGTATCTTTACATTCTTAGGTGGCAAAAAGGTTGGCATTAATCCTAAAATTAATAATTTAATGCCAGGATATGAAGTTGCAAAGTATGATCTTATATGGATTTGTGATAGTGGAATAAGAGGTGAGGTTTTTCTTACTTATTTTATAAAACTATTTAATGATAAAACACAATCCAAAACTAAATTTATCAGTCCTTTTTGTTTGCCTAATAATTTATTTCATCATTATCTCATGGTAGTATGTTCTATTATACTTACTAATATTTTGATTTTTTTTCTTTTCCTAACCCAGAATATTATACATATTAAAATGTTTTCATTTTGAAGAGAAAATTCTAACCATTAAAAAAAGTAGTCACAGTCCATTATACAATTAAGGAGTTTTCTCATGTGTGTAATTTTCCCTTGTTTGTGTGATGCGTATCTTCTGCTTGAATCTGCCGTGACTTACATAATACACTATCTCAAAGGGACAGAAATCACTAAGTGCATGTTGTACTAGAATACATACAGTTATTAGGGTATATCTGTGTGTTCTTAGATGGTTTTAGCAAGAAGCCTTTTATATACTGAAATTATAATTTGCACTTTTAAACACTCATTCTTACGTTAGATACTGTAATATCTTGCTGTGCTCTGATGACCTTACATTTCTTTTTTTTTTTTTTTAATTTTTTTAGTTGTTGATGGACCTTTATTTTATTGATTGATTGATGTATATATGGTGCTGAGAATAGAACCCAGCACCTCACACATGCTAGGCAAGTGCTCTACCACTGAGCCACAACCCCAGCCCTACCTTACATTTCTCAACCTCAACATTAGTGACATTTTGGGCCTCATAATTTTTTGTTATGGGGTCTGTCCATGAGATGTTTTATCAGCATACCTGGCCTCTACCCACTAGATGCCACTCTGAGCCCCCTGCTCAGTTGGAAAAACCTAAGTTGTCTACAGACATTGGCAAGTGTCCCCTGTGGAGAAGAATTGCTCTTGGTAGAGAACCACTGACCTAGAATACGAGTGTTTAAGGGCCAAACACAACTTTGTTTCATACAGCAGGTTTAGTTCTTGAACACTAGAAGGAAATACATAAGGTCATGAAAAATTAGATGTTTGCTATTTGAAAATAGGGCAAAGAGTTACATTTCTTTATTAACTTAAATGCAAATTTGAAAATTTACACGAGTGGTACTCCTACAAATGAATCAGGACCATTACAAATCCATCAGCTCCTGGTCAAGTCCTTATGTTCATTCTGTCAACTTCCACTCATTCTTCACATTTGCTATCTGTTATAAATTCATTTTTGTTATGCCTTTCAGGGTACAAATCTTGGTTAAATATGGTTTTACTCCATTTCTCATTAGCAGTTCTAAGGGATCAGGTACAAATAACACTGAGAAAGCAGGGTCAGGTTGGAGAGTAGAGACAAGAACTAAGGTCCTTTGACCTGCTCCAGAATCTTTGTCATAGAACATGTTGCCCTTATTCCATTTGGGCCAGGGAATATTTGCAAAGTATTCCTAGTGTGTGATATGTATTAGATGTATACTAGACTGAATATGTGTAGAGTAAAATTATCATAAAGTATGCCTTTATGAAATTTTGTGTCCTACTCAGAAAAGTGTTTGATTCATCTTAAGTCCAAATGTTTAAAATAAGTTTTATTTTAATTTAATAACAATTCATAAGATATTTTACATTAGCATTTTACTAAAAAGTAACCTTTTTTCTCCCTTCTCCTCATCTTTATTTATTTTATTTTTTTTAATTTTAGTAATTCCAGACACACTAACTGACATGGTTAATCAAATGACAGAAAAAGTAGGCTTGGTTCATGGGCTGCCTTATGTAGCTGACAGACAGGGCTTTGCCGCCACATTAGAACAGGTAAGTATGGTGGTTATAAATAATATTGGTTATCAGATCACTAATCTTCTAGAAGCTTGAGATTGTTCTGAGAGTTGGTATTGACTACTTGAGGTTATATCTACATGGGAACCTGTTGGGAACTAAAATCCTCAAGGTGAGAGTAGCTGTTTCCTTAGTGAGGACATACTCTGGCCCCTGGGGTGACCTACTGCTGAACTGACCATACACTGGCACCAGGAGCTGCACCTGGGAAATGCCTAGACTGTTGACTTACATAAAAGAGCATAGCAGTGTTCTTTCTAAAATTCAAACTGAAAAAAACCTTTGTTAATATATCATGAAGTATTTCATATTTACAAGAAAGGTGTTTGTATGAGTTCTCATACAGTCCATTTGATTTCCTGTTTCACTTCAACTTTGTGTTTGCCTGCGGTGCTGAGCATCGCACCCAGGACTCTGCACTATGCAAGTGCTCTACCAGTGAGCCAAATTCCCAGCCCTTTTAACATTTTGGTACTTTGGATTCTAATTTTTTTTCCATGTGCCTTTTAAACAACATAGTTGAGGTAGTATTCTAAAAGTAATTTTCATTTTGTCATTTAAACTTTTTCCATGTTAATAACTTAATTACCTTTCATAAAGGTACTTTTATTGCCTATATCATAGTCTATCATGTAAATTCCTATACCATTAAACATTTAGGAAAACTTACCTTCATGTTATAAGGGAAGGATTCATGGTTTCAATTTTTAAATATATCTGCATTTATATTCTTTTGAATTACAGTGTTATGATAGCTGCAGATATGAAGGGGTAAAGATACATTATGAGAACTTGCATTTGACCTTTGACAATTTGAGCCATGGTCTCTTTCTTAATATTGCCTATGAATATGTGTCTCCTACTACAAGAGCTTATTAGTCCTAAATTACTGAGCTTTTTTGGTTAGTAAGAGAAACTCTGGGTAGCTGTGTTAAGTTAAAATACTATATATTCTTTTATGCCATATTGTCCTTTTGTTTAAGAAATATCCAAGTTGATGTATATGTCAGTGATAAACATTTCCCAGAATACATCCACTTCCTAGGTAGGTTTAATCCACGAAAGTCACTCTGTCATAGAGTGAGTGGAGATCAGTCAGAGAAGTCTTTATAGGCTGTAAAAGAAATCTTCAACACAATCCCCAGTCCCCTTAGTCCTAAAACCTCACTGCTTAAGGGATTAAGATATGTGCTTGTGATCTCAGAAGTTAGGTTTGATTCAGTCTCACACCATGACTTCAGTGTGCTCTGAGTGTGTAGCAAGAAAGCCTATCTAGAGAAGGGGCAGTAAGATGGAAGACAGAATGTTAGTATCCACCAATGTAAAAAGTACATTGAAAAACAAAATTGTAGAAATTAGGAAGAATCTCATTGATCCAGGACAGAGAGCACCTAGCAATGAAAGGTTGCAAGAAAAGGAATTAAGAAATAGTACTGGGTTCAATCCCCAGCACCACAAAAAGAAAAAAAAAAAAAGAAATAGTACTATGCTGAAGGTTTATACTGCTATGGATGACGTGTGTATACGTGCAAGTCTGCATGTATATGTAAACATATACCTGTACATATGTGCATGCAACTATATGTGTATATAGATACACTGATCAAATAAAACAAGTAGATGTGTAAGTTTTTTTACATGTGCATCCTAAAAACATGATACCTTGAATAATTGTTAATACTTTATATGCCAGTTAATAACATTTTATCTGTCTGATTTAATATCCAGGTTTTTACTTGGGTAAATCTTTGAGTTTACAGTTTTAGAAGATAGTATTTGAGATATGCTTTTCCTTCTAGAAGTAAAGATTTATTTGTAATGGTGGTTACAAAAGTAATGAACCAAATAAAATACTTATCATCTACTAAATGTAAGTACTCGTGTCCTGCTTTTTATTCAGGTAGTTTAAGAATAATAGGATATTCACTCAATCAGAGAAACTCATAAGGAAAAACTTATAAACATCATATTTTAAACATCAAGTTCTAATTGTATACATTTGTGTTTTTCTGGGCAGGTATATTTTGGTACTTCACATCCAAGGTCCTATATCTCTGCCAATGTAACTGGTTTCAAGTGCGTGACAGGAATGTCTTGTTTAATGAGAAAGGATGTGTTAGATCAAGCAGGAGGACTCATAGCTTTTGCTCAGTACATTGCTGAAGATTACTTTATGGCCAAAGCAATAGCTGACCGGTAAGAAAACTAAATTAAACTGTAGTACTTTTGGTACCTAACTTCTATTGGTTTACTCTTTCTGTTCAAATCATGGATTAGGGCTATTTTATTTTTTGCTATTGAGTACAAAGTAGATTAATAATTTTGGAAAAGCAGTTCATATTGGTTATAGGTATGTACTAATGAAGCCAAGTACATGTTCTAATTTCCCTATTTTCTTCAAATTATTGTGGTTTGAAGTGGTGAAAAGGAAGCTTCTCTGTGATTGTGCATTTTCACTAGTATAGATAGGAATTTCAATTAAATTTCTTTTAAAAGAATTTAAGCTATCAGTGCAATCATAAGCCATTAGGCTTAAAGTATCAGTTCAGCATTTGAAATTTCTTTTTTTTTTTTAATTAGGTTTTATTTATTGCAAACAATTCAACCCAGGTTTTGTTTAATATATATACATATATATATATATAATATATGTTTTGTTTTATATTTTATTTAGAGACAGGGTCTCCGTGAGCTTTAAAATATTTATTTATTTATTTATTTATTTATTTATTTATTTATTTATTTATTTATTTATTGTTCTGGGGATTGAACCTAGGACCTAGCACTCTGTGAATGGAGCTATATCCCCAGCCCCCTTTATTTTATTTTTATCTGGTGCAGAGGATTGAACCCAGGGCCTCACATGTGCTAGGGAAGTGCTCTGCCACTGAGCCACAACCTCAGCCCCCATTTGAAATTTCTTGGCAGATTATTTGATGATTTCCTAAGAAGCCCTCTATTGGTTCATATGATTGACAGCATTTCTCTGTCACAAAAGACTTGTTTGTTTAAAGGACATCACTGCCTTGCTTGATAGTTTATTTAAAATATGGTTTTAAAAATTGAAGTGTTATTTTAAAAATTCTCTCTCAATGGTGTTCATGTGGTTCATAGTCTCCTAATGTCTCCCATGAGACACATAACACCACTTTTTGTTTATATTTTTTCTTGAATTACAGACATGCCTTTTTGGGGAAGGCAGGAAGTAGTGATCAGAGACTCAACTATTCAATACAGCACCTTCTCCATTAAGTACTTTCAGAGTGACTGCCTTTTATATTACCTTATACTGTGAAATAAGAGGGCTGTAGTTCCTTCTAGTTTGTAGATGGTGCTCTCTTGGGCCAACATAATTGCTCAAACATCCGTGAGTAGTGTGTTAATCCTGAGGGCTGGGCTCACCCTGAATGCCAGCAGTTGCTCACTCTTACAGTGATTAAGCATAACCAGTCAAGCTTGCGTGTGCTCATCATCCTGGTTCATCTTATAATCATCTTCATTTTCAGAGGTTGGAGGTTTGCAATGTCCACTCAAGTTGCAATGCAAAACTCTGGTTCATATTCAATTTCTCAGTTTCAATCCAGAATGATAAGGTAAATCAAGTGTTTCTTCTCATACTTTGTTAAAAGAATGGCAGGGATGGATGATTTTCACATGGACTAAAATGTATTTTAAAAATATCTAAAAGTGAGAGATTTTTGTTTGCTTCCAGAAAATAGGCTTAGGTGTTCTGTATTAATTTTGTTTTTTGTTTGTTTGATTTGAATTTGGTACAGGGGATCACACATCCCCAGCTCTTTTTTATATTTTATTTAGAGACAGGGTCTCCATGAGCTCTATGAGTTGCCTAGTGCATTGCTAAACTGATGAGGCTGGCTTTGAACTCAAGATCTCCTGCCTCAGCCTCCTGAGCTGCTAGGATTACAGGCGTGCACTACCGTACCCAGTATAGCACTGAAATATTTTTGAGACTTTGAATTTTTTTATATGCTGATTTCTGTTGTCTACCTTTTCTGCACTTCAATTAAACTTTATAATCTGTAGTCATCAGAGTTTAGGCCATGCAAATAGATTTATACTTTCCTTTTGATATACTAAACACAAAACAATTAAAAAAAATCCCACAAAACTTTTTAAAGAGGTAAAAAGTTGATTATTTTGAGAAATAAATTTTTTGGGGAAATAGACCAGCCTGTTGTCTTAGAGAAAATTCCTTTTATTTTTTTAGGTGGACCAAATTGCGAATTAACATGCTTCCTGCTACAATCATTTGTGAGCCAATTTCAGAATGCTTTGTTGCCAGTTTAATTATTGGATGGGCCGCCCACCATGTATTCAGATGGGACATTATGGTATTTTTCATGTGTCATTGCCTGGCATGGTTTATATTTGACTACATTCAACTCAGGGGTGTCCAGGTATGTGGATAGGCATGAAAAAGTTAGGACTCATTTGGTGGAACTAAAACTATTTCAATCTAGGGAAGGTTGAAGAAAATCTATGTAAGCCATTCTTCAGTTTCCCAGTGAAGGTTAATAACAGGTTTAAACATTTTCCCTAGTGGAATGTTTTGACGCAAAATTTAACTTGATTTGCAACTTTCCGTTGGTTATGCAGTTACTTTTATTAAGGCTCCAGAAAAAAAATCATGTTATAGAAATCAGCAAATATTGAGCTAAGCATATGGTAGTATAGCAATTATTTAAATGCTGCTTTTACTAATAATCAGCATTTTCTTAAATGGTATTGCATGGCAGTTAAATTACCTAAGGAAGCAGACTTGATTTTATGTAATATACTTAGAAATTTCCTCTTTTAAAACTGGGTCTTTAGTCTGACAATGAGGAAATTAGTTTGTTTTGATTTTTCTTTTTTTCTAATCCCTAGGGTGGCACACTGTGTTTTTCAAAACTTGATTATGCAGTTGCTTGGTTCATCCGAGAATCCATGACGATATACATTTTTTTGTCGGCATTATGGGACCCTACTATAAGCTGGAGAACTGGTCGCTATAGGTTGCGCTGTGGAGGTACAGCAGAGGAAATCCTAGATGTATAACTATGACTTCGTGACTGTATATAAAAGAAAAAAAAAGAAGTATTATAAATTATGTTTATATAAATGCTTTTAAAGATCTACCTTCAGTAGTTTTATCACATGTATGTTTTGGTATCTGTTCTTTAATTTATTTTGCATGGCACTTGCATCTGTGAAAAAAAAAAAAAAAAAAACACATCTGTAGTCTTGGCCAAATGGTACTCTTTATTTTGTGGAAGTAGAGAATCAAGAGAATTGGTTCTAGGAACCTTGGTTTGTTTTTTGTTGTTTGTTTATTTTTTTAAACAAATAAATATATATATACACATATATATATATGAATGCTCTGCAACAGACACTATGACAGTATCCTTCAGTAGAGAAAGTTTCTTATTTGAGTCCTCTCTCTCAGATCATGGATGAGTGGGATGGTAACATCATTGAGGGTTTAGAAAAGACCAGAAGGCCATGAGCTTTCACGTCTAAAGTGAGTGGTAATCACACAGTGGACAAGCCACAGTGAGGTCCTAACTGAGAAACTTTTTCATGCTTTACGCCTACCTCTTGTAGTTGTTGCAGAGCAAATATAAATTGTAATAAGGTAGCTAGGCCTTACAGAAACAAACGGGAAAACTTTTAAAAATAATTATAATAAAAGAGCTGGAGTCTAGTATTTATATGAATCTGTGAGAGATTTTTTCTTCTTTTTTTCTTGGTCTCACTGCAATGAACCAAAAGGGGCTGAGTTTGGTTTTTAATTGTAGCCATGTATTGAAGGCATCTTTTTGACCAACTCTTGTTGGTTCTGTCTTGAACCATTGTTAATCACTGTGCTGTAATTACTATAGCTGAATCTTTCCTTCCCTGCTCCTTGCTGGGCCCACCCCATCTTTCCTTAACTTTTTTTTGGGGGGCGGGGGTTGGGTGATATCATTTTAGTGTGAGTGGATCTTTTGATAGTTGTAAGGAAAAATGCATTTCAGACACATTTCACACATGAGCTATTTTCTTACACAGTATGTCTTATTGTTAATAAGAATGTAATTTCATGATACAGGTATTTAATATCTTTTTTAAGTAAGTAAATATTCTAGCCATCAATAAATAAATTGCAGTAGAGTATTAAGAGGGGACAGGATGAGTTTTACTCTTAAAATCAATCAGTATCAAACTAAGTCTACTGTGTGTGTTTTTTTTTTTTTTTACTATGGTAGTCTAGTCTTATTTAAATTGGATTTTTGTATTCCAGTTTGTATGACAAAATAGACTAGATCAGCGCTTGTTGTAAATGCATGCCGTACTTCACTCTTCTCTCCCAATCATGCAGCTAAACTTGCTTGTCAGGTTGTTCTTAACTTGTGGTGAACTGGACTTGTTTTTGTTTAAAAATATAAGCAAAAATGTAAGGGACAGTGCATAAGCCTTTTTTTCTTTTTTTCTTTTTTTCTTGGTAGTAGTGTTCCGCTTTTCTTCAGGATTGGGTGGCATGTTGTCCATATGATGCCTACTGCAGGGCTAACACTGGCAATGTGGCAGCTTCGAATTCTAAGTTACTACAGTTTCCACGTCAAAGCTAATGAGTAGCATATTAGCAATAACTACATATTTATAGAAACTTCACTCTACTGAGCCAACTCATTCAATTGTCTAATAACTATATACATGGTTTAAATTGCAATATATCTATAAATGTGTATATTCTATATACACGTTTTATTTAAGTTTTTCTCTGGGCCAAACTGCTTTTTTTTTTTTTTTTTTTTGCCTTATGATGAGTTTGTTTGAAGGGCATTTTCTTTGTGAACAAAGGCTTGGATGCATTTTCCTTTCTTTATGTGAAATGGGTAATTTTGTCCCCTAAGGAAAGTTGCACAGTAAAAACCAGTCTAGTTGTGACCCACTACTTTATTATTATTTTTTTCAATCACTCTTAGATGAGTTTTGCCTGACCATGTTTGTAATTCGTTGGTGTGTTTTATGAAGTTTGGTTGATGCCATCCTTTGCACTGCTGAAGTGAAATCTTGCTTATTACATAGCTTTTTTGCTGATCTCAGTATGGGCAAAGTAATAACAAAACCAAAATGGCTGGACAGACTTCTTGTGTCTTGTAAATATAAAAATGACTGTTCTGTCAATGCATCGTGTGGCAGTTACTTAAAGTGAGGCTTCACAAAAGCAGTGTGATTCTTTGTTTAGCAATTTTGGAGTGCAGATGAAATGGCAAGAAATAATATAAATGTTGAAGAAAGCATCACAACAGAACTGTAGGAGTCCAAATTTAATAAACTGTCTTTAAAAAAAATCCAGTGTCTAGAATATACATGTTTTATTATTTAAAATCATTGTCTTAAGTTTTTTGTTCAAAAAATAAAAATTTGAATACAATCAAAACATTTGGAAGTGTGTTTTTTTGCTTATTCTTTCCTTTTACATTTTTATAAATAATCTAACATGGTCCACCATTCACAGCAGAATTACTAGAAGAATTCTGTCAAGTATTGATTTTGAAATCTTCCTTTTACTTATACCGTAGGCTTACTGTGACTTAAAGTAGGACTTTTCTACATTGATTGCATGTTCGAATCACCTTGAGAACATCTTTAAAAATACAGATGCCTGGGCCCTGCCCATAGAGTCATTCTGGGTGGGGCCTGAACTTCTGGGTCTACTGTAAAAATCACGAGCACTTAAGAAAAACCCAGTGGTCCCTTTGGCCCCTCTCCCCTGGGCTTATAACTTCAACTCAGCCTTTTAGATCATACCACTCCTGGGGCTAGGAAAGATAAATCCAAGAGGACTGGGATGGTGTTGCTGTTTGAGACCTAACTGGAAGACCAACTAAGCTGTACCCCACACATTGTCAGGGGCAGGCTTCTCCAGAGCTGGTGGCATTCCCAGGCCTGTTTTACCACTAGCAGGTGAGAAACAATACTCTTCACTGGAAAGCAAATCCCAGGGGAGGAAGATTATGCTACAGACTAAATGCTATACCTCCCTCCCAAATTCTCTTCAAACCTAATCCCCAGTGGGTGCAGCTTTTGGGAAGTAGTCAAGTCATGAGGGATGTACCCTTATGGTGGGTTTGTGCCCTTGTCAAAGACCCCAGATAGCTCCTTTGCCATTTCTACCATATGAGGACACAGCAAGGCAGGATATGGGCCCTTACCAAATACCAACTCCACCAGCACCCTGACTGGCAGAGCAGTCAAATTGGTTTATAGCCAAACTGCTGGAGGCTACACTCTAGCACCTGGACCCAGAAAACAAGCTCATTCCTCCCAGTTTGTGTACCTCTAAAGTTTAATGATGGAAAGTTGAATATAGCTAGACAAATCTTGAAGTTGCCGCACCCTTACTCTAGAGTGACGAAGCCCAGGTATCCATTGAGAGTTGTGGTCATGAGGGCTCAGTAACCATGAGCTTGGCAGAACTGAGAACAGCCCTGTATTTAACATCAGGCCTCAGTAGTGTACATTCCTCCACCGGATCATTTAAAGTTCTGCCTCAAGTGGGTTTAAAAATTATCTAAACCTTAAAATTTAAAATAATCCATAATTTTAGTAACCATAATTTTAGTAACCATCTGTTTCTAACTCTTCTTTTTTGTTTGTTTGTTATAGGGATTTAACCCAGGGGTGCTTTACCACTGAGCCACATCCTCAGCCCTTTTTTATTTTGAGAAAGGGCTTCACTAAATTGCTGAGGCTGGCCTTGAACTTGCGCCCCTCCTGCCTCAGTCTCCTCAGCTGCTGGGATTACAGGCGTGAGCCACTGTGCCCAGCTTGTATTCTCACTCTTAAAAACTTGCAGAGCAAGAATGTAAATTACTATAAAGCTGTTTAAGGTAAACACTTTATGTACATTATCAATAGAGAAGGTAAGTGCATACTACAAGAGTAAGTTGATGTGAATGAAATAGTTCAGGCCTTTCCTTCTGAAGTTTATCAGGCGCTGGTGCTTGATTGATTATTCACTTCAAGTTATGGTTGCCCATGCCAACTTCATTTTGGTGGCAAGAGAACAAACATTACAAAAGGGTGAGCAACTACGCCTCAGAACTGTAGGGACATGTATTTAACTGAAGAATTTGCTTTACAAATTATTGGTGTCTGCAGGAGAGTTTAAAATCACTTTCAGCACTTCCAAAAAACAGAAATGTCTTTTATAGAACCAAAATGTGCTAAACCTTCACACAGTCACTTCCCAGTTCTGGGAGAGATTGGCAGAGACTGGTGTCTGGGGTGGTTTCACATGGTGGTCCTATTTAGACAGTTAATCCTGGGGACACCCATGCTCATAGATGAACTGTATCTAATATCCGATTGAATCGATGTGGGGATATCATTTGTTTTTCTACAGGATTGAGCGTCTCCACCCTCCCCTGCTGCCTACACTCCTCCTGTTGCAATTATGTTATCTTTGTCCTTTGTCCCCAGCCCTTTGAGTTCTATCATGGCTGACATCAGGCAGAGAAACACAGGAGGATATTGGAGAAGCCCAGCAAGCTGGTGCTTCTGCAGCATGGGAGAGGATTAGGGTTGAAACTGGGGACTCGGGAACCATTTCCACAGAGCTGATGCCCGGAAACAGAGAGCATGATCATCAAAGTGTCAACTGATGAGAGCGAAGGACAGAGTCTTGGGGACTTATGCAGATGTGCAGTGGGAGAAATACTGGCTGCCAGACCTTGGGTTAGACTGGAATTTTGGTGGCTGTGGAACTTTGGGCAGCTTGCTTAATTTCACTGAGCCTGAGTTTATTGCATCTAGAATGGTGGGTATTAAAGTACCTACTGATTAAATGAAATAGAGCATAGAGCCAGTCAGTTGCATTCTACCTCCAAGAAAGAAAGAAATGTTCAAAGGAGTGCCAAAGGGGTGCCTTGGAAAGAGATTTCAAGTAGGAAATGCTCAAGAGAAGGCTCATGGAGGAGTAGGACAAGCCGGTGAGTTCTGGAGCAGGCTTACTCCCTGCCGCATCCCCAGCACAGCTGGATCTCAAGTGCATTGTGAGTTGTCTCACGACAGGTGAAATCTTCACATGGGAATAATGCAGCTTCTTTACAAATGCTTTTTAACAATAATACATTTTATTCTGTGAGTGAGAAAGGAGTGGAACTTTCAGAGCTAGAAATTGTTCCTGCCCATCTCCCCCTTGTGCCAAAGAAACCTTTCAAAAATGGCTGCTCCTCTTCAGTAGGGTAGGGATTGATTGTTGGGTTTGGGATCCTGGGAAGAAGAAACAAGGCTGTGGGCACGTGTTTCTGGGAACTCTGACAGTGATGCATTTCCCACCCAAGGTCCCAGGAATACTAAGCTAAAAAAAGAATTCTGATTTGAACTTTTTTAAAAAGAGAATTTCTCAAGGGCTCCCGTGCCCTGGGCACAGGGCACATTCTCACTTCGTTTTTAGTCTCAGTTTTTGCTTATGTTGCTTGTTTTATTTCCTGCTTTGTTTCTATGTTGACCTACAGCTTAACCTCAGACTGGCTTCTTTTTTCTGAACTCACTGTTTACATATATGAATTTCTTTTTTCTTTTTCTTTTCTCTCTCTCTTTTTCTCCCCCCAGTACTGGTTATTAAACCCAGTACCTACTACCGAGCTAGCTACATTCCTAGCCCTTTTTATTTTGAGACAGTATTTTCCTAAATTACCAAGCCTGGCCTTGAACTTACAATCCTCCTGCCTCAGCCTCTCGAGTAACTTGGATTTTAGGTGTGCGCCCTGAATTTTTTTTTTTTTTTTTTTTGGATAAGGGTAAGATGTAATATTTTTGTATGCATAATCATTAGCCATTAGAATTTCTTCCATTGCTTAATCTTATTTAAGCCAGAATCTAATTTATTATTATTTATTCCATATCTCTTTTCATTTTAACCATATTAAAAAATTCATGTAGCTGGGTGTTGTGGCGCATGCCTGTAACCCCAGCAGCTTGGGAGCCTATTGCAGAAAAATTTCAAGTTCATAGCCAGCCTCAGCAAAAGTGAGGTGCTAAGCAACTCAGTGAGACCCTGTCTCTAAATAAAATACAAAGTAGGGTTGGGGATGTGACTCATTGTCAAGTGCTCCTGCGTTCAATCCCCAGCACCCGTCCCCAACAAAAAAATTTATGTGATCAAACAGAACCCTTCACTCATGGAAACACTTTGTATTTAGGGGAATCCTCAAGGCAAGATGGGGTAGGTACGGAAATAATTAATCAGCATTTGTGCAATTCAACAGTCCACAGAAGTTTTCCATATCAAAGATCAGTTCTCCCAAATGTGATTTCCCTTCCTCTTTTCCAAAGATAAATATTTTCAGTTTTTAAGTAACAGTATTTTCAGAGCTATGTATTTGCTGTTCTGAAATAAAGCATATTTAGTCTTTGGTACTTTTTTTTTTCCCCCCCCAATACATTTCTGAATTCTGTTATCTGTTTTTCTAACTTAACTATGAAGTTAAAAAAAAAAAAAAAAAAAAAAACCTTTTCCCTATGCTCTAAAAATCTTTATATTTAGGAAATCTCTGTTCCTTGAAAGTTTGAAAGACTTTATCTGTAAAACATTTTGGGCCTGGCACATAACACTTCCAGTTTATTTGATGGGTGATAATTGGTTCATATTTTCAAAAGTCAGTTTTAGCCACTCGACCCTAACGGTGCACATGGCATTCTCATAATTCTTTCCAAACTGGTCACATGTGCTGTCTGGCGGAGGTCTGCAGCCCCTGTGCAGATGGAACCTTGGCCTCCATCTGCACAGAGTTGAAGGCGAGGCCTTCTGTCCCTTACCTGTCTTGGAACTATCAAGAAATCCAGGCCCCCTTGCTCCTCCTCTTAAAACCCCTTCCTGCCCTCAGGATAAAGCCCAAGCCTTTCTTTCTCAGGGCATCAGGCTATTTTAGGTTAAGTCCCAGCCAACCTCCAGCTGACTCTCCTGCCACTTCATCTGAGCCACTCATATAAACTCTCCTTGTAATGAACTTCCTGCAGTTTCTGACATCTGGCCTTTCCTGCTCTGGACTTTGGTGTGGGTTGCTTCTTCAACAGGACCCTCCTGTTCCTCGGACTAACCCCCACTCGTCCCTCGGTGCTCCACTCAGATGCCAGCTCCTCCGAGAGGGTTTTCCTGACTTAGGCAGGGGAAGCCAGAATGAACGACAGGCAGTTAGGATGGACAGGTGATCAGGGTCAAATGGAGAAAATGGAGGCCTGTCAGGATCCAGGAAGTTGGAAACCGCCCCTGGGAGGTTGGAACGTTCCTGTCTCCAGAGCCCTTGGACACCACCCCTCCCAATAAGGTTGCTAATGAAGCAACTCCTGAGCAGACAGGGAGCTACTAATCATCACCCCCTGGGCTGCTACCTGCCTGGATCACTCCATTTGGCCCTTCCCCCTGCCCATCTGCTTCCCACCTTTTGGCCATTCCACCAGCATCTCCTGGGCCTAGTCACCAAGGCAGGAAGGAGAGAGAGAAGTGGGGAAGGAGCAGGAGAACAAAGGGAACCTTAGCCTATAAAAGGGGCAGGGCGCTCTTGCTTCTGGGGATACCAGAATACCAGCCATGGCCCCCTTCTCCCTCCTGGGAGAAGTCTGTGTTACTACCTTTAAATAAAACCTGTTTCATATGCTTGCCTCGGCGTGCTTCTCTAATGTTCAGACTTCAACATGAGGAAGAATTCACCACCGATAACAGGTGGTATCATGGGTATAGCCCAGTGTCCATGCCTCCACTGCCCTGCCCTTAGCTTCTGCTTAACACATGAATTATTTTAATTGTGTTCATCTTAGATTGGAAACGTCAAGGGCAGGGAGGGTCAGCAACTCACTTGACTTTGCACATACCAAACACCCAACTTAGGAGCTGACACAAAGTCCTTTTGATTGAACAAATTAATGAACAAATAGAGATAAGCACATCGCTATCACCAATATGCCTCCAACTAATCACGTAGTATGGAGGAGTACAGACTGTGCAGTCGTCTTGTGTTCCTTTTCCAACATCACCTTCTGCGTCCTGTACAAACTCTGTGCCTCAGTGGGTACCAATGTTATCAGTTTCTCAGGGTTGATATGAAGATTAGGAGCTAATGCACATGAAAAGTCACATTTTCTAGAAAAGTTTTGTGTTGCTCTCATATGGATGGCAAGTACTAGGTCCTGGTCGCTAAGTGAGAACAAAAGCCCGATTGCCCAGCAGACACAGTAGCTCTCCTTCCTCTAGGACTTGAGGGAAAGAACCGTTCATGATCTGAAGCAGAGGGTTACATGAGCTTTTCTAAAGGGACAGGCTCTAAGCCCTTGATAATTCAGAGGAAATACTCTAACATTCAAAGAGAAAATCAGAGTTCTTGGAAGGATTACAAATAGCATAAAAATATTCTACTCTAGCCAACATAATATGTCCTGAATGTTTGAACTAATGGATGAAGCTGCAAGACCTGACAAGAAACTGCAAGACCTGTATTTTTACAAAAATAGTCCACAAAATCTGAAAGCTACCTTGTTCCCAGCAAAGCATTGCATGTACAACCTTGAATAAGATGCATGCAGAACTTTTAAGGATTTTACCTGGCTAAGGTATTTCCAGTTGTTACTCTTTTATTTTTTTAATTAACATTTTTGGTTTTAGTACCAGTGATTGAACCCAGGGGTGCTTAACCACTGTGCCACATCCCCAGCCCTTTTTAGTTTTTATTTTGAGACAGGGTCTCACTAAGTTGCTGAGGCTGCCCTTGAACTTTTGATCCTCCTCCCTCAGGCTCCTGAGTAGCTGGAATTACAGGTGTGTGCCACCATACCCTGTTCTTGTTACTCTTTTAAAGGACAACTGGGTTCTAGAAAATTCAAAGACAATTTTCAGGTGTTCTTCAACTCTGAGCACTGAGAGTAATAAGCCCTGGGGTGCTGAGTCTTTTCTAGAACTGGCCATCAAAAGGTCACTTGGCTTTGTAGCTTTGATGGTTGTCAGTTTGTAGTATAGGAGTCATTTTACATTCCAAGAGCAGTGCCTATTCCCATGTGATGAAACCAAGGACTCTGCACCTTTACAAGCTTCCCTGAGATTCAGATGCAGGCGCCTCCAGCAGCTCTTTGAGGAACATGTCAATAGAGGTAGATCAACAGGATGATGTATTTTATGTAAGTCAAGAACAGGGAGGTGAGGGTGGGGTGGAGTTTAGTGTCTGGAGGGCTAAGGCTCAGATCCTAGCGCATCATTTTGTCGATCGCTAGGTACAGTGACCCAGGAGGAATGTAATCACCAGAGATTCCCACAACACACAGGAATCTGCAAGCCAGGCCATATGGAATAGCAGATGTTGATTGGCCAACAAGCAGTCTGGTACCAGACAGGGAAAGTAGAGGCAGAGGAAAATTCATTGAAAAGATAACAGAAGATTTTCTTTTCAAAAAACATTTTTTTTTTTTTCCTTAGAGACTGCAATTTTGAACTTGGTCACTGGGGTAATGGGAACTTAAAATTTTGGCTTTGTTTTCATGTATTGTCCCAAGACAACCATTGTTCTGTTTAATAAGAATGAACCAAAGCTGCCAAATGAAGATAGGAAGCACTTTCTATCCTTCAGAGTTCCTCCAACTCAGGCCAGTAGTGCTGCACTTGCCCAGCCTTGGGGAATTCTGGTTCCATATAGTCACTAGGACTACAGAGGTAGAGTCAGTTACAGGAGTACAGCTACAACAACCCAAGCACCAAATGAAGAGTTCAGACATAGCTAGGAGCCCATTAGCATCTAGGGATAAGGATCTAAATCTCTCTGCCTTGCCCCTTGCTGTGACCATCTCTGGGAGACTTTGATCAATTCCACTGATGTCAATGGCACCAGAAAAAGGGTTTAGCTTTCTTGCATTTGAAAAGAAAGACCCCACCTCCAAAATCTCAACAGAAAAGTCCCAGCTTCCTGTCCCAGCTATTGATGGTCCATATTTCAGTGTCAGGCAGTCTCACTGCTTGAGGGATTCCAACAGCTGGCTTGACTAATTATGAGGCAAAATAAAGATTACAAACAAAGGGAGCATGTAATTTTCTGAAAAGAGACTAAATCGCATGACCAAAAAGTTGTGGCTAACCTAGAGGCAGAATTAATGGGAGAAACAAGTGAATTTCAATTTGGACATAATGAGGGGGAAAAACATAATGAGGACTTTTAAGGAGATACAATTGGAGCATAAAAAATGAAATTATGGAATGAAAAAGTATGGTTTCTAAATTTAGAATTCAATGTAGAAATTAAAGAAAATGATCAATGCTTCTGAGAACCAGATGAGTGTTTGGTGGGATTCCGATAACCTCTAGCAGAACCAAACCAAATGGTAGTAAACATACTGAGTACTAACAGAAACCATCCTCACAAGACATGGAGGAGACTCAGTAGTCTAATAATAGGATTTCCAGAAACAGAAAGCACAAGATAGAAAAAAAAAAAACTAAAGAAAGACTTGCTGCTTTAGATTTAAATGACTGCCCCACTTCCACGTGAGCTTAATTAAAAGATACACTCTTAAGTGTCCTGTGAAATTTCTTAGCTCCAGAGATAAACTTACCATCCATCAGGTAGAAAGAACAACTTGTTGACAAAGGAACAAGAGTTGGACCAGTGATGCTGTTATGATGTAACTATGAGGCATCCCTCACAGCACATCGATGTTTACAGCAGCTTAACTCACAACAGCTAAGCTATGGAACTCACATAGGTGCTCTGCAGCAAATGAATAGACACAAAACATGTGGTCTATATACACAACGGAATAGTACTCAGTCATAAAAAATGAAATTATGGCATTTGCCAGTAAATGGATGAAACTGGAGACTGTCTTGCTAGGTGAAATAAGCCAATTCCCCAAAACCAAAGCCTGAATGTGCTCTCTGATATGAGGCTGCTGACTCACATTAGGCCGGGGATTGGGCAGGATGGAGTGCGGTGAAGGGCAGGAAGATGGGAATGGCAAAGACAGTAGAATGCATCAGAATAGCTTTCCTATGTTCATATCTGAATACATGACCAGTAACTCCACATCCACAACAACATGTACAACCACAACAAATGGGAAGTTATACTCCATGTATATTTGATATGTCAAAATACATTCTACTGTCATGTATAACTAAAAAGAACAAATTTTAAAAATTGCAATGAAAAAAAATGAGTTGTCCCCAAAAGTTCACGTGATTCAATGCGAGAAAGCTTAGAGGTGAATTGATTGGGTTATGAGAACCTTAACCCAATCAGTGAATTAATCCTCTGATAGGGATTAACTGAGTGGTAACTGTAGGCAGATTGGATGTGGCTGGAGGAAGTGGGTCATTGGGGGGTGCCTTTGGGGTTTTGTCTGTGGTGAGAATTCTCTCTCTCCCTCTCTCTCTCTCTCTCTCTCTCTCTCTCTCTCTCTCTCTCTCTCTCTCTCTCTCTCTCTCTCTCTGCTTCCTGGTGTGATGTCCTGAGCCACTTTCCTCCACACACAATTCCTCCATGATGTTCAGCCTCATCTAGAGAACCAAGGAATGGAATCAGCTGTCTATGGACTGAGACCTCTGAAACCTTGAGTCCCAAACTTTTCCTCCTTAAAATCTTCCTTGTCAGGTCTTTTAGTCATAGCAGTAAAAAAGCTGACTAAAACAGATGAACTATCAGCAAAAATGAAGGCTCCTGGGAAAGAAGGAAACGAGAGTTGCAGATCTGTGCATCAGGGGAATGAGTTGTGATCTGAAAATTCTATATCTAGACAAATTGTATTATATTAGGGCAAAAAGAAGGTATTTGGGGGCAGGTAGGACCTCAGAAAGTACACTACCCATGTACACAAACTGAAGAAATAGATCAAGGAAGTACTCAAGAAGTCCCAGTATAGCCAAAGCAATCTTTAGCAAAAAAAAGTGAAGCAGGAGGTATCACAATACCAGAACTTAAACTATACTACAGAGTTACAGTAACAAAAATGGCATGATATTGGCACCAAAATAGACATGAAAACCAATGGCACAGAATAGAAGACAAGCCCACATACATAGTTATTTCATACTACACAAAGGTACCATAAACATATATTGGAGAAAAGATAGCCTCCTCAGCAAATGGTGCTGGGAAAACTAGAAATCCATATGTAGCAAAATGAAATTAAACCCCTCTCTCTCATCCTGCACAACTCAAAGTGGATCAAGGACCTAGGCATTAGTCCAGAAACCCTGCATCTACTAGAAGAAAATGTAGGCCCGAATCTCCCTCATGTCATCTTAGGAACTGAATTCTTTAACAAGACTTCTAAAACACAAAAGTAAAATCAAGAATCAATAAATCAATAAAATCAAAAGCTGCTTCACAGCAAAGGAAATAATCAAGAATGTGAAGAGAGAGCCTACAGAGTAGGAGAAAATCTTTGCAAACTGCACCTCAGAGCATTAATCTCCAGGATATATAAAGAACTAAAAAACCCAAATAACCCAATTAAAAAAAAAATAAATGGGCTAAGGAACTGAACAGGCATGTCACAGAAGAAATACGAATGGTCAAAAATATATGAAAAAATGTTCAACATCTCTAGCAATTAGAGAAATGGAAATCAAAACTACACTGAAATTCCATCTCACTCCATTCAGAATGGCAATTATCAAGAATACAAGTAACAAAAAATGTTGGGGAGGATGCAGGGAAAAAATACATTCAAACATTGCTGGTGGGACTGCAAACTGGTGTAACTGCTCTGGAAAGCAGTATGGAGATTCCTCAGAAAACCTGGAATGGAACCACCATATGACCCAGCTATCCCACTCCTCAGTTTATACCCAAAGGACTTAACCCTTAACCCCAAATCATCATACTATAGTGACATGGCCACATCAATGTTTAATGCAGCTCAACTCACAATAGCTAAGCTATGGAAACAACCTATGTGCCCTGCAACAGATGAATGGATAAAGAAAATGTGGTATATAGACACAACAGAGTATTACTCAGTCATAAAGAAGAATGAAAGCATGGCATTTGCCAGTAACTGGATGGAAATGGAGACTGTTGTACTAAGTGAAATAAGCCAGTCCCAGAAAACCAAAGGCCAAATGTTCTCTCTGATGTGTAGATGCCAACACACAATGAGGGGAGGGGAAGAATAGCAGTTGTTTAGATTTGACAAAGGAGAATGAAGGGAAGGGGGGGATGGGAATAGGAAAGACAGTACAATGAATCAGACACAACTTTCCTATGCGCACATATGAACACACGACCAGTATAACTGCACACCTCGTACAACCAGATCCTACACATATGTATAATATGTCAAAATACACTCTACTGTCATGTATATCTAAAAAGAACAAATAAAAAAATTTTGATCTATAGTCATGGAAAAAAAAAAAAGGCACTCAAGATAATAACCCCCAATATAAACAGCACCAGGGGAAGAGAAAGAGTACAAGAGAAAAAGGGGGATAACAAATCTTAATGATAGTCACAATTGAAACAGTTGCCAGCCTGACGTGGGACAGGGAGAATTTTTGAATTGGATGAAACAGACTATAGGGGAATTTCTAAGAGCCTTACCTAAGATTCTAAGTTATTTCAAAATAAATAACAGGGGTTATTTATTTTGGGAGCAGGGGTGGGAAAGAACCTGGGGAGGTGGAAGTAGTTTCAGGCTTTGTTGAGCTTTATGACCTGGGAGGAAGGGGTGCACAGTCTGTTAGCAGCGCACTGCAAACAGCTTGAAACTCCTCAGACATGGCTGTTCTGAGACTCTTATCTGTTCTTACATCAAGGACTTCTTACTGGCAAGAGTTTCTCTCTCTCTCTCTCTCCCTCACCTTTTCTTTTTTACTATCTATATTCTTCTCTCTCTCTTTATACAGGACAAATTAACTACAGAAGGCAAATTTAGCTCCCAGGCTTCTCCAAAACTCATCAAAATGCTCGGTTGAACAAAAAACATTCTCCCTTAGTAATGATACAAAGGACCAGCAGAAAGTTTAAGACCACGTTCTTTCCTGTTACAAAATCTGCCCTCTTTTGGAAGACTGCACTTTTCAAGAACACTTCTTGACTGTTGTTACCGTCTCCTCAGTTCAGTGTCCCTGAAAAGCTCTCAGCCTGAGAATGGGGCATTTGGGAATGGAGGTGGAGCTAGAGATGAGGATGGAGAGATTGGCAGGGCTGAGGCATAAAAAGTCTTAAAGGGCCAGTTTAGGAATTTGGCAGTAAGGAGTCACTGAACATTTTGTGTGTTAGATTTATCTGGCTGCTATGTGGAGGATGAATTAGAGAAAATGAGCCTGAAGGCAGAGAGACCTATAGGAAGGTTGTTGCTCTAATTCTAGTGAGGAATCCTGTTTATTCCCAGTCCCTCTGACGTAGGTGTGGCTACAATTTTTTTTTTTTTTTCCTTTTGTACTAGTCAAACAGGAATGTACTTTTTTACAAAGTGCTCACTCGTCTACAGTGGCAATTCTTCCTTGTTTCGTACCAACCCTACAGCAGCCTTATGAGAATCTGACCTCCCCAAATAAAAGTCCACATCAGGACCACTTATTGGACTCCCTGCCTTCACTAGACCTCCCAGGAGGTCACTTTCCAACCTATTCCTGCATATGACCCTAATGGCTTTGTCTTCTCGTTCTAGTCTCCTACAACCTCTTGAACTTGATGAACAACTTGGCTTTCCCCCACCGTTCTCTAATACTGAAAAGTTTGAGTCTGTAGCACGTTGGATTAAAATGTTAGTTGAATTCACAGTCTCAATTGTCCTATTGTAAAAGTTATGGCATGAATCAGAGAGAAGTACATCCAAAAGAACTGATTTTTTTTTTAATGTGACTCAGAATACCCCAAATCCCACTGTGCCTCTCTTGTCAACAATGCAGCTTCCCCCTCCTCTTTTGTCAGAGAGCCACGATGATCTTGCTAAAGGGAGTTATTTACCTTGAAAGAGGAAGGCATTTCTTTCAGACCCCTCATTCTTACCATCTCTGATCGCCTCTGGTCTTATAACCAGCATTCTATCCCATCATGCCCTCCAAGACCCAGAACCAGAAAGAAGACTAAAATATCAAAAGAACATTAAGTCTTTGCTCATATTTATGAGCAAAACCCTGGAGACCATGTGTGAGAGTGCGGACTTAGCCAAGAAATGAGGGACATAAATAAAGCTGAATTTTTCAATATGGTGTTCTTTTCAGAAATTTTGGATGGAAATGCTAACTCCAGCAGCTGGAAGTGATTCTAATTGTTTTTCCTCAGTTTGCTGACTAACAACTGTGGCTCGAAGATAGACCACACCAAAGGAGGCTCACAGGCCAGAAATTCCAGGGTAGAATGTACCGGGTTCAATACAATGATTTAGGAAGAGATTTTAGAGTGGATTTATCATATACAATTCATTCACCTCAGAACCATGCTCCCCTTAATAAATACTAACAATATACAATCAATAAAACACTATAATCAACCTTACACAGGGTCCTAGGAGATCCAAACTCATTTTGTGGTTCAGTGTATACTGGAATAGATAAATTCAGCAATTTGCATAATTTCCAAATTGATGGCCTAGCCCCTTTCATGAGGACTATTATGGCAAGAAAAGCAAATTAGGATTTTAGAAAGCTTTGAGAAACGCATTGGTTCAAGGAGTGCCAGAGTCTTTCTTCATAAGCACTTGAAGGCCAAGGATGCAAATTGTCACAGGAATCATTTGACTCTTGGTGGTATCTAATTAACTAAACAGAAGATCCAAAATTGAACCAGATGGGCATCCCACCCCAAGATTTATTTGATTTATGGAACCCAAAACTCTAAGTCTGGTAAAAAGAGGACTTACCCAAGTCACAACAGAACGCTGCCGCCTCACTCAATTCCCCGGTCTCGTTCATTTCAGAAGCTCCAAGCCCCTCCAACGAAAGGAGAGGCGCATAGCCTTGGAAAAAAGACCGAAATGTCATGACAGGTACGTACTTGCCTCTTCCTCCTCATCTTCTCCAAAGGAAACAACTCTTTATCAGGGTAAATGTATAGTTAGGGAAAGAAAGTATCCAAACCTTCAGTTTTGAAATACGGGAGTCCAGAATCCCACTGTGGACTGCCAGTCAGGGCCAGCTTCTGACAATCACATTGCTAAAGCTTTGACTCTGATCAGCTCCACACCAGGTCTTGTGGGACTTGAACTCATCTTGTGGCTGAGGGGATAGTTGGGATACATAAATTCAGCAATTTGTTTAATTTCCAAGTTGATCTCCTAACCCTTGTCTTGAGGGCTATTGTGGCTTCAAGAAAAGCAAATTCGGCCTTAAGAGTCACACTGTCCAATAGAAGCATAATGTGGGCCACACAGCCAACTTTAAATTTCTGTAACCACATCTTTAAAAATAAAAAAGGAACAGGTGAAAACTAATTTTAACAATACATTTTATTTCACATAACATATGCAAAATAGGATCATTTCAACATGCAATCAATATAAAACTTAGCATTGGGTCTATGTTTGTACTGTCTTCAAATAGTAGTGTGTCTTTTTATACTTATGGAACATCTTCATGTTGACAAAACAAATTTCAAGTGCCCAAGAGCCACATGGGACTAGTAGCAGCAGCACAGCTTCATAATCTCCCCTCTTTGCCTTGAAAACAAGCCCAAAGCAAAGCCACCTTGTTCCTGAAAAAGTCTCAGAAATATATGTGCAATCACAAGACAGTTGAAAGCTGCAGGGCTTGTGGTGCCTCGTACAACACCTTAATAGACAGGCCTCAAAGAAATACAGAGGCCTAATAGGAACATAATTAGGTACCAGCTCAAATTGTATCTGCTGCTCCAGATGTGGTATTTTAATAAGGGAACAAGGCACAGTTTCCAACACCTGGTTGTGGTAGCTCTATGGTCTTTTCAAATAACAAGAAAACATTACTTGTAATTTGCTCCACTTGGCAGGTGGGACTGTACACTTCCTTGACTTGCCTGGAAATCTCATCACCTCTGCCACTGTGTCACATATTAGGCCATGCTTGTCTTTCTCCCTTTTCCACATGACATCAAGCTAATAGGTTTTGGGAACCAGTACATAGCTAGTATCATGGATGCTTTGGAAAAGATACACATGTGCCTGAAGTAAGAGAGGCATCCCATAAAAATGTGGGGCTACCACTTCAATGAAGAGTAAATCCCTCATAAAGTCCAGGGACTGAGTTATCACCTGCAGAGGAAGAAGTATGTGTACCTTGCAAAGTCCAGCACTAAGAAACATATTGTTGGGTAACCCTCTTCAGGCTTTGAAGCAATGCGTGCTACCTTTAAGCATGGTCGGCTTTGATCATTTTGCTGAGTCATCTCAAAGCCTTGCAGAATGGAGAGAAGAACCCAAAGTTGATTTTAACAGTTGACACTCAGGACACTTGAAGATCCAGTGGTGTTAGACATATCTGTGCAGGTACAAGATGCTGAAGAGCTGCTGTGGCAGCTCTTAACAAGAGAGTCACAGCTGAGTCCCCAAGGCTTTAGAGAAAAGATGGGCACTGTTTGGCAAGTAACTGTTGTCAAGAGGCAATTGCTATTGGTGGATTGAAGATGGACCCCTGTCCATGGACATCAAGAATCCATGCAATACAGACTGTCCATGATGTTATTTGCCTTCCAAACCACGAAGTTAAGCATGCTTGGCAGTATGACATCTAAAGGTCCTAGAGTTCCTAGCAAGTTATATGAGCAGGTCACTCAGAGCCTCAGTGTGTCTACTCTGTCACACTGCCACCTCTTCATTCACACACACCTACATTCTCATGATGAGTTCCTTATAAGTCGTCAGTCTCATGTAGATGACTTTGCACACAACTTTGTAGATGATGTGGTAGCACCAAAAGGAAGTAGAATGCTAACTGTAGACTTCCATAAAGAAGGTCCCGAAAGACAGCAAGAAACCTCCCAATAGGCAGGAAGGGTATACTGCAGAGTCTGCTTGGCCTATAAAGGAATGTGGCTTCCTGTGGGGACTCATGGCAAATGTGCAATGTAGACTTACGGGAACTGGCTAATGGTTTGACAGAAGTTTGAGTTGCAACAAAGTAAATTGGTGACAGAAGGTTTGGAGAAGAAGTTTGTTGAAAAACCTGTCAAAATGCATGAAAGCATGAGACCGTCTACCATGTGCATGCTCACCCAAAGCCCCCACAGCAGGAAGGAGAGAAGGTTTTGTATAAGCTCAAGAGCTCATGTTTCCCCTTGTAAAGGCCGAGGTGACCATTGCCGTGACCTGAATGCCCACTTCCCCAGCAGTATAACCAAACCGAAGCCTCTGAAGGGACACCGTAATGCAGGGAATCAAACAGCTACTTGGTGGCAGATTATTCACATTGATTCCTTACATTATACAAGACAGTCCTCCCTGGAAGAGACATTTTTTCTAATTTTGAATTTGTCTTCTCTGCCCTCTATGGTTTTTTCAGGTATCACATGCTCCTCAGGTTCTGATCAAGAGCTCAATTTATAATTTAAGAAGAAAATAAGCTGACATTTATGGAATCCAGTTGTCTCACCATGTATGCTGACCACGCCAGGCTTAAAGATGGTGGAATTGTTGGTTAAAGATTTAGTTTTGAAAAGGACTAGGAGACAAAACCTTGAAAGTATGTGCTGAAGTATGTACTCTGAACCAGAAATACTGTTTCTTCTCTAACCCAAATACATGGGTCCAAATAAATGGGTTAGAAATAGTTTAGCATTTTTCAAGACCACATCTAAGGAACCATTAGATCATGTTTGATTCTTGTTTCCATGACTGTGAGCTCTGGTGGTTTAGAGGTCTTAGAAGCCAATCAAGGAATGTTTCCATCCAGGAACACAAAAATGATGATGCTAACATCTGGACAGATTTGAATTTAATGAGTCTTTTGGTCGCACCCCAGAAAAACTAGTGGTAGCAAGAATTATTGGCATCCACAGAAGAGAAAGAGGAATGGAGCATCTTTCTGGATAGTGTCAGGGCTTGGCACTCCTTCATAGAAGGCCAGTATCCCTGCAGGGTATCTTCCTTCTTTCCTCAGTTTGCTCCCTTAGAGCAAATCACTCTATTCTGTACTCAAATTAGGTGCTTCCTCAAGTATCCAGGCCAAGGGATGACGTATTGGAAAATGAAGTGGTACTAATTATCCACGCTCTTTCTTCCTAGGCCAACTGTCAAACCAACTCTGAGATACACTCATGAGTTATACAGCTCGAGATCAAAATACTTACCTCTCTGACTGATAAAGAAGATCATGATCTGACTGGTTTAGACTTCCACTGTTGACCATCAAACTGCAGTCCTTCCCTACTGAGGATCAGAACATGTTCTGGTAAGTTCATTGCATGGAGGAGCAGAGAACCTGAATTTGCTGAGAGTAGAATGCTCCAAAAAAGAATATTCTCATCCTCTCCAGTTAGCCACTCTTCCTCTCTTGGGAAGTCTGTGTGAAGGACAGAGGGGTGGAACATGCGGCCTGTCCTTCCTCCACTGCTCATTGACAGTGTGAGGAATGTGAGCAGGCCGTCTTCCCTTAACACTGTACCTCCCACACTGCAACACCCCCTGAGTCTAGGGACCACCAGTAGATCTAACATGTCATCCATTCTGATGCTGAAAGAATTCCCCTATAAATATCCTCTGATATCTTATGTGAGAAACAACCATTTTTGCTGTCTTTTTGTAGGTCAACATGGCAATCATATTGGAGGGAAGACTAGCAGTCCGAAAGAGCAGATGTAGTATTTGGGAATTGGCAGTACCACCAGATTTAGTTGTCAGAGCTATAAAGACCACTAGAAGTCATTGAGGATTTTTTGGATGAGATATTGGGCATTGAGCAATCAGTAAGAAGGGGCAAAAGCTGAAAGACACAGACCTGAGGCTATGAATTAATCAGTAGGGTGAGATCAGCTGGAGAGTTGACAACCTTCCATGGGTAAAGATGTGGACAGTAGAAGGAAAGATGGAGGAGTGGACCTGCAATGATGTTAAAGCTCTAGAGCGGCACTCAGGTCCTGCTGCCACCGAGGGAATAGTAGCTATTGCCCCGTTGAAGGACCCACATGGAATGCTGTTCTATCTTCTAATTTCCAAACTGTGTTTGGGGAGGTCAACTATTGAGTTGTAACAGGTTTGCCATGGACCTGTCCGTATGGCCACCTTTAACTCTTCATTACACAGGTAGCTTTGTAAATCACCAACACTCAGGGTAATCTGGATCAGTCCATTTGTTACCTTAGACTCAAAGGGGCTGATAGACCAGCTTTCCCATTGGCAGGTGTGCTATTTGCAACCATACAAATTAGTATTAAAATTTCTGATCCAGTAGTTTTAATCCTGCTGATAGTTAGACTTAAGGTCCTAGCCCCGTGTGGTGGTTTGTGTGTGTAATCCCAGCAATTTAGGAGGCTGAGGCAGGAGAATCACAATTCAAAGCCAGCCTCAGCAACTTAGTGAAGCCCTAAGCAACTTAGTGAGAACCTGTCTCAAAAAATAGAAAGGGTTGTCGATGTGGCTCAGTGACTGAGCGTCCCTGGGTTGAGTACCCAACACAGGCGGAACCACAGCCACAGCCCGTTTCATGTATTTTTAAAAATTTTGATACAGGGTTTCATAAATTGCTTGGGGCCTTGCAAAACTGCTGAGGCTGACTTAAACTTTCGTTCCTCGATTGCTGGGATTACACGCGTGCGTGAGGCCCTGAGGTCTTTTTGATCAGAGTTTGCTGCGGTCATTTGCCGCATCCTAAATCATCAGCGGTGCAGCTTCAGAAACCTCACTGTTGACCCTAAACAACCTCTTTTTCTTGACATTTGTAGCAGGGGAGTAGGTACATGCATATCTAGTACTGTCCTGAGGTCTGAGCATGGCATGAGCAATCAAGTGCCCACAGCACAAATCCTTGCCACAGGAAGTGAAGCACCTGCGTGGAAATGTCTGCACGGGTTGTGGGGAGCTAAGCTAACTGGGGGGAGCTGCATTCTCTAGCCATGCTCTCATTTGTCCAGCGAACCGCTACCCCACTTCTTACCTCGTCATCCTTTTTTTTACCATCTGCTACTCTCTCTCGCTCTCTCTTTTCCCTGTCTCTGTCCTGTCCCCTTCTCTCTCAGGATCCTGAGTGGTATAGGTAAAGATAAGACAGAAGTTACAGAATCCAAGTCACCTTCTCCAAAGTCTCCAGTGATAAAAGGATGGATTTTTTTTTTTTCAAAACGAGTTTAAATTTTTATTTTATTTTTTCACCCCTAAAAATTGCAAAGTGTAAAAGCCATTTTATTTACAAAGGTATGGGCGAACGGGTCCTCTTATACCTTGCTGGTAGATATATAAATTTACAACCTCTGTTTGAAAATTACATACACATATGCCTTTCAACGTGACGTTTCTACTTTTAGGAATTTATTCTGTGAGTATATTCATACATGCAGCAAACTTTACTTTTAATCTTTTTTCCCTAGGGGGTATCCATTAAGAATGGCTCTAGTGAGGAAGTGGCGTTCTTTAGAGTTCTCTGCAGCCTAAGATATGAGGTGACTCAGGTGGAAGCCAGCAAATCTGTGTGGATGGAGAACAAGTAGGTAGCTGGCATCTTCCCCATCAAACCTTCTTCTGATTTTTTTCCATACTATAGAGATACTGTAGGGATTCTATACAGAACACCCATGATGCCCTTGTGAATTGAAGCTGAACAACTCAGAACTATTCACCAGCTGTTCTGTTTTTCTGACAAACAACAGAGAACAAAAGGATGGTGGCTGTGCAATATGAGATATTGGGCAAGAGGTGATTAAAAAGCAGCATCTCCAGTTACTCTTGCCATAGAGGCATTTAAGACCGTTGCACCCCAAATGCCAGAGCATTGTGCAAATGGGAACGTCATCTTCCGTTCTCATCTCAAGCACGAAGGGACTCCTTGTGGTCATCATAACTTGTACGAACACAGACACTGGAGGAGAAGGGTCCCAGCAGAGTGCACACTAAGAGCTCTTGGGCTGGCCATTTGGAAGGCCAGCCTTAGTAAGCCCTTCCCAGACTCATTAGACACTGTCCTTTCCTCACGTGCAGAAAGATGGCTCGCCGGGCGGCCCTGTAG
This sequence comes from Sciurus vulgaris, assembly GCF_902686455.1. Classification (NCBI taxonomy): domain Eukaryota; kingdom Metazoa; phylum Chordata; class Mammalia; order Rodentia; family Sciuridae; genus Sciurus; species Sciurus vulgaris. The sequence continues at coordinate 68,794,332 of NC_136476.1, forward strand.
AAAGAGGCAGGCAGCCCCGTGAAACAGGGAGATGAGGGCTGCCTAGGGAGATTTAGACCCACCCCACCTCTCTGCTTTAGGGTCCCCAGTGGCATCCTCTGAAGGGAAGCAAGAGTCAGAGATGAGAACCTACTGTAAATTCTTGTTTATTAGTTTGTTTTGGTACTGGGGAGATTTACCACTAAGCTATATCTCTAGACTTTTTTAAATTTTTCATTTACTTTTTGGTGGTACTGGGAATTTAACCCAGGGATACTCTACCACTGAGCTACATCCCCAACCCCTTTTATTTGAGACATAGTCTTGCTAAGTTTCTGAGGCTGGCCTTGAACTTGTGATGCTCCTGCCTCAGCCTCCCAAGTTGCTGGGATTATAGGTCTGCACCGCCCCGCCAGCTCCTTTGTGTTTTTTTTTTTTTTTGAGGTGGGGCACCAGGGATTGAACTCGGGGGCACTCGACCACTGAGCCACATCCCCAGCCCTATTTTGTATTTTATTTAGAGACAGAGTCTCACTGAGTTGCTTAGGGCCTCACTAAGTTGCTGAGGCTGGCTTTGAACTCCTGATCCTCCTGCCTCAGCTTCCTGAGCCACTATGATTACAGGCAGGCACCACTGCACCCAGCTTCTTTCATGGGTTTTAACCAGTGTGAAAACTATATCCCTCCTTTTGCCCTTTTCAACATTTCATTTTGGCATCTTTTAGTTCTGGGAATGGCGAATTGCAAGGGCAATTTTAGAATCTTTACAAAAAATAAAGATATGCACTGCCTGTTACCAATTTCTCTCCCATTGTTCTTGCCACACATCCCCACAGCTCATTTAAGGGGAAGGGGCATGAGAATTGGATGAAAAGACCATGGCACTTGCTGATTTATGTTGGCCAAGCCATCCTGTGCTTTGTTTCTTATCTGTGGTGCCAAGTTCTGTAACAAATAGACTGAGCCGGGAAGAACAGAGCTGGTGGAATGAGGGAACAGAATAATGTTTGGGACTCAAGTGCCTGGATGAAGAGACCATTCAGACAGATTTATTCAGACAATAAAGTAAGCCTTTGAGAGCCTGGAAGAGAGCGGATATGAATCCCTGCCTGTAATCGTAGCTGTGGTCACTGGGAGGACAGGTGTTTTCCCTCTGATAATAAACAGACTGTAATCCTAGGTACGAGCATGTATGAGCCATTGTCAACAAGGGTGTTTCCAGAGAAATTCAAAGTAATTGCCCAAGACACAATACCAGCCCACAGCAAATTCTCACACTGAAGAATGACATTACTGGCAAGCAGGAAATGGCAGTCTCCATATAGCGTGTTAGGTAATAGGGAAGGCACTGGTTCTTCCAAGTCAAAGAACATCCTCCAATACTTCAGGGGCCAGCCAGGCAAGCTATTCCAGCAACGGAGAGGTGTGGCTGCTGTGCATGGTGACACACTGTGCACACCCAAGCTCTGCAGTGCCCATTAGTTGTGTAATGGATGGATGAGTCAAAGATCATGCTTCCTGGGTATCAGCCACTTGGCTGCTCCCAGGAACTGACTCCAGTCTGTGATTGGCCCCCGGTGAGCAGTCCTGGGGCTGATTGTGAACCCAGAGTCACTGTCAAGACCTGAGTGTCAGTGGGGTAGGTGGGGAGGCAAGAGAAATAGACTCCTGGCTCACAGCCTTAAATCTGAAACAGGGATTCAGTCAGAACCTGTGATTCTGTGAGCAACTTCATTCTCTTCAAGGCATCGTGAATTTGTGATCACGACCTGCGGGAAGGTGCACACTAAGAAACTGGTCCCACAGATGATGTATTCTGGGGCTGGAAGAGCAGGGCTTCAGCCTCAGAGTTGTCAGCTCTGGCAATATCTTACCTCCAAGATATGGCCGCCACTGACCAGTCAATTGTGACTAAAGCCATGGTTGTATGTTCTTTCCAACAAGCTCCCTCCTGCAAGTCTCCCTAACCGTAGTACTGGTATCGACACTGGACACACTGCTAACCCAAAGTCTTAGGGTAGTTGAAGATCCCCAGTGGTCCAGGAAGAATCAAGGAGTCAATATTCCCAAGTCTAAATGCTGGCTGAACTTTTCAGTATGGACAGAGAATTAATATCTGGCTCTTCCATTCTATATCTGTAAAATAATATTTACTTTGAGGGGTTGTTTGGAAGATTAAGTTAAATCAGGCATATAAAGCAGGTAATTAAATAAGATATATAAAGCCACCTAACACAATACCTAGCCCAAGTAAAAGCCGGTCAATGATAGTTCTCATCTCCGAGATAAGTTAATCTCAGAGTTGGAAGGATTTTAAGTTATCCAAGAAAACCCTCCTGCTTTTCTGTTGCCCGAATCCCCCATCCCACATCCAAGACATGTGACCATCCAGCCTCTACATTGAATCCATTCAAGGCAAGGGAATTCCCCTTGGGAGTTGTGAGATTCTTCCTGAAATTGAGTTGAAATACAACTCTCAGGGGTTTCTGCTATGTGAAACAGCAATGCTGTGTTCAGGTAGGACAAGCCCTGCTGGTTGTGCAGACTGTATGCCTCTCAGCTCCAGGTGTTGCCCTTGGCGTAGACTCTAACAAAAATGGTGCCCCCTAAAATTCCACAGGATGATGACCCTGTCATTCAAATATCTGGTGTCAACCTCATATCCTCTGGACCCTTTCCTTCTCCAATGACAACAATCCTAATTCCTTCCAACACTGCCCTGGTCAAGTTTGGCACCTCCCATCACTCTTTGAACACTCAACCGTGTAACTGGATCTGAGCACGATGTTGTCATCATCTGACAGTTGGACTGGTGAGATTCACTTTTCACCCCTCATCCTGCCCATCCCTACTCCATCCTGACCTTGTACAGTTTTTGTTGGTGTTTTTAGTTCTCACTTAAGGGCAGGGCTTTACATTTACCCCTGTGAAAGTTTCATCTTGCTAGATTCTGTTCATCATTCAAGATAGTGAAGACTTCTTTGTCTCATACAACGTTCTCTCAGGATAGTAAAAATTACACAAGACTCATTAGACCAAAGTAGAGCTCTTTATTCACCTCTTAGAAAATTCTCTTCCTCTTAACATTGAATCATTTTTCTTTTTTCCTTATTTCTTTTCATTCTTGTTTGCATTTTTCTTTTCCTTTAAAATTTTTTTATTGCACTAGGATCCAGCTGTCTCTATCTTAACTGCAATTTTATTATGGAAGACTTTGTTTAGTTTCTTGTTCAAGTTATTATTTCTTCAGCAAACATTTATTGAGCACCTGCTGTGTCTTTGGCACCATATTAGACACTTGCAGTGCAGGAAGTGCTATGGTGGTAAATGTTTAACAACTGAATACGCAGGAAGAAAAGCCCTGGTTTCTCATGTTTGCTGACCTCTGGGAAATAACTTCCAATATGGCAGATTTCAAACTGCCAGTATGATGTCATTGAACTTGGAATTGGCAAGAGACACACATGCATGATCGACTTTAGTGAATCAGCATGAGCCGACTCCAGCACACACTGATAATGTTCTCTGCCTCAGCAAATCCTCATTGGGTCTTCTTAGTCTGATAATGCAGCATCTACCTCCCCTCCAGACCCACCATGGATGAACCATGTGAAACAAATGGGAATACCATTTGTCGGGTGCAATTTTTTGCCCATGTTGTTTTGTAGTTTTGAAGGGCTCTTTGGGGGTGCTCAGAAACCATCCTTTTCATGTTTATTTCCAGGAGGAATGTTAGACTCATTCACTTTTAGTTTATGAGATCTAGCTTCCTTAAGACACCAATTCACTGTTTGCTTGCATTTACTATTCTAACACTTTCATTATTCTCCATAAATCCTCAAAATTCTCCATGAGCAATTTGGAAATTTCATTCTTAAATTCTCTCAGTACCTTGGGGTAAATTTTATTCCAACACTGGAGGCCAGAACTCACAGTGCCTCTTCATTCATCTTGAGCTTTGATTCCATCTAGTGTGATTTTTCTCTTTTGGATCTAAACATCTTTCTACTTGATGAGGAAGACAGAAGGAAAATAAGGATAAACATGTTTCCTTCATATTTCCAGGGAACAAAATTATTTCTTGTCAACTGTGAAAGGAAGAATAATGCCTCCCCCCACAAATATGTCCATGTCCTAGTCCTCCTGTTTGGAGGGAAATGATATGGTCCATGTGAATCTACTGTTACACGGCAAGGAAAAGTTAAGGATGAAATTAAGCTTGTGAATAGCAGACCTTAAGATATAGGACTACCCCAGTAAGCTCAATGTAATCACAAGGCTCCTTTAAATGAGGAAGAGACATATAAAATATTGAAAGATGCTAAAATATTTATATTAAATATAAAAATATTAAATATTTATATTAAATATTAAATATAAAAATATTTGAAGATACAGGAAGAGTCCCAGAGATAAGGAGTACAAAGGGCTCCTAGAAGCTGGAAAAAGTTAGAAAATTAATTCTCCCCTGGAGCCTCCAGCAGGAAAACAGGAAGGCTGACACGTAGATTTTAGTCCAGTGAGACCCATTTCTGACTTCTGACCTCCAAAATGTAAGATGATAAATTTGGGGGGGTGTTTTTGTTTTTGTGGTCCTGGGGCTTGCACCCAGGGTGTTCAACCACTGAGCTACATCCCCAGTCTTATTTTTTGAGACAGGGTCTCACCATGGGCTGGCCTTGAAATTGTGATCCTTCTGTCTCAGTCTCCCAAGTATCTGAGATTATAAGCATGTGCCATTGTGCCTTGCTAGTAAATTTGCACTTTTATGCTACCAAGTTTGTGGTAATTTTTAATTTTAATTTTTTGGGGGGGTGATTACTGGGGATTGAACTCAGGGGCACTCGACCACTGAGCCACATCCCCAGCCCTATTTTGTATTTTTATTTAGAGACAGGGTCTCACTGAGTTGCCTAGGGCCTCACTAAGTTGCTGAGGCTGGCTTTGAATTCTCAATCCTCCTGCCTCAGCCACCCGAGCTGCTGGGATTATAGGCATGCGCCACTGTGCCCAGTACTTGTGGTAATTTTGTTATAGCAGCAACATAAAACTCATGCACTAGCCCATTCCAAACCTCCTTCTCCCTTGCAATCTTTTGCTATAGAGGCTGGGAAGCCCAGTACTTACTATGTCCACAGTTCTGTGCTGTTCTAGTCCATTAGCAGAAATGTAAGGGTGACTCAGATACCACTTTCACCAAAATATGGTGTTCTAGAACTTCAGAGGACCTTGACCACTGCAGAAAGTGCTTTGGCTGTCAAGACATGCTGTGGGAGGAGGTGGTACTCAGCTAGAGATACTGTCACTCTCTCTCACTGCAGTCACGTCCAGGGAGCTCTCAGGTTCCCAGCTCTGTGACCTGTTCTCTCTTCCCAGCATGTCTTCATGGTGCTAGAGAGCTACATCTGGATAAACTGCCAAATTTAGCCAACCATTCCACCTGGAACCACCTTTCCCTACAATCTCAGAGTCCCAACTCTTAAAAATGGAGGTCCCACCTCATTCCAATCTCAATACCCACTACATTTTCTAACTCAAAATAAATGTTATTTCTTCCCAAGGAAAATCTCACTTTATCACAGCAAAAAGTGCACTGCTGCTTTCCTACGTGTCCTGAGGAAAATGCCTCAAGCCTTTCACTTGACATTCTCATAAGTTCACTTTTCAATCAGTATTGCTTCTACACCACTGCTTTTTTCTCCCTCCCTCCCTCCCTCTCTTTGGTTCTGGGGATTGAACCCAGGGGTAATTTACCACTGAGCTACATCCCCAGCCCTTCTTAGTTTTTTATTTTGAGACAGGGTCTCCCTAAGTTGCTTAGGGTCTTGCTAAGTTGCTGAGGCTGGCCTTGAACCGCCATCCTCTTGCATCGGCCTCCTGAGCTGCTGGGATTACAGGTGAGTACCACCATGCCAGACCCATTGCTTCTCTTAACTGCTACCTCTGCTCACCACCGTGAAACCATCAGAAAAGCAAAGCAAAGACGTTGCCACGTACTCCTCCAGCCTTAAGCGAATGAAAATTTCAGTAGAGGAGAAGAATTTATTCATTGCTTTTTCTTGCCCTTTTCTTTCCTCTGGTTAGATGGGCAGCCTGTAATTCTTTTCCATAACCACTGCATTTGTTCTTTCTTCTTTTTCAGCCTTTCTTATACTTCCATAGAGTCTCCAGGCTAAAGTAATCGATTGCCACACCACCACAAACATTCCCTTGTCGGCTGTTTTCTGAACTCAGGTACTCTCTGTTCATGACTCATTAGTATGTTCCAGGTGCTGTCAGGCACCACAGCTGCCTCATGGGACAGGCATCCCGCCTTGTAGTTCACAGTCCAGTCAGGAGAACACTAGGTAACCATGCCACGAGATAGGAAGTGGTAGGCACTCTAAGAATGGAATTGATAAGGTGCAGTGGGAACCCAGAGGTGGGCGAGAGATCTCTCCCAGCTTGAGGAGTGTCTCAAGGAGGAAGAACTCTTAAACTAGATCTTGAAAAGCACGAACAGCTTAAAGACATGAAGAACGTGGGTGGTATCACAGGCAGATGAGGTTTCATGTGATCAAAAAGTTGAGAGATATGATAAGGCCGGTGTATGTACAGAGAAGAATGCCATTTAGTGTGGGGGTGGGGGAAAACAGATAAGACAGAAATGTAGGTGGGGCCAGGCCTTGGAAGGCTGGAAAGTCAGCAAACAGGGCTTGGTCTTTTAGTGATAGCCAAAGAGTCTTGGAACCAAGGTGAGCGCAGAGTGAAGTCACATATGTTGTTTTAAATGTATAATGGCTACTAAACAAAGAAAGAAAGAAATGTCAGTGTTCAGATGCTTAACCAAATTGTACTGGTTGTCATCTAACCTCTGATCTCTTTCTCAAAACAATTTTTAAACAGAATTTTCAAATTAAAAGGGATGAGAGAAGAAAATACACTTTTGGTTCTGAAAGGTCCGACCTACACATACCCCAGAGAAAACCAAGGCTGGAAACAAAATCTTACCCAGATTCCCAGGACAGTTGGAGAAAGAGGAGGAGGAGGAGGAGGAGGAGGAGGAAGAGGCAGCCCTCAAAGGCCATGAGGGCTGCAGTGTAAATGACCTTGGAATGACATTCAGGAGCCTAGGTTGTAACTCTTGCTCTGTCAGTGACTCACAGGTCCCTTCCCTTCTCCTAGCCTCAGTTTCTCATCTGAACACTGAAGGGGTGTTCAGGGTGGCCTCTGAGGTTCCTTACCACTCTTAGCACAGGAAGTTCAAAGACCTCTGCTGTTAGGTCTATGGTGCCTCAGCCATGGGCACAAAATGAATGGACTCCACTATTCTTGTTTTGTCCCTGGGACTTCTCTTGTCCTAAAATGTTGCATATAGATTTCTCAATACAAAGAATATCAATCATAGCTCCTTAATTCTATTACTCTTTCCCAATAGAGTTGGGTAAGTATTGGAGAGATGTTTAAGCAGGAATGATGTTGAACAGGGAAACCCTTGAAGAAAGCCACAAACCCTCCATCCAAGAAAGGCCTGCCCTGGAGCGCTACTTAGAAAGAAACTTTTAGAAAAAGCATGGCCCAACGAATCAATTAGGCTGTGTAACGGGGTCAGCCCCTGAATGGGAAGTAGTACTGGAAAGTGGTCCTTGAATAGGGGTTCTGCCCATCACAGTTTCCCTGATCAGATACCTGGAGTTTCAGGTAGGCCTGGGACAGAGCTGGTTGGAAATACAGTTGACAGTCTGTTGTCATCACCTGTCACCAGTGAGGGGCAAGACAGTGCTGATGGAATGGCAATGGGGTCAAAAATAGAGGCAGGAATAGGACCGAGGATGGTAAAGTGTTGGGGGCGGTGCCATGTTGACCGTGCCAGGGTGGCGTCTGATCACATCGGCAGCGAGGAGGTTAACTGACATAAGCACACTCAGGTGATTTATCGTCCACGTACACAAGGTATGCACATGTGTTCTCCAGCGCTCCTAATTGTGCCTGCTCCAACATCTAGCATCTTGCTAATCTTTGCGTAAGAGGCGTGGCCCTGCTCTCCGCCTCCTGGAGGTGATATAAGCGTAGGCAGAATGAGACAGAGACACAGCAGGCATTAGCAGAAAAGCAGTAGAAGAAAAAACACACACACAGAAGCAGCAAAAAAACACAGAGCGGCAGTAGCCAGAGGGAAAAACACACGGCAGCAGCTAGTAGGGAAAAGCGGCGGCAGCAGCCAGAAGAAAGAAGAACACAGCAGCTAGTAGGGACACACAGCAGCTAGCAAAAGAAATGGCAAGAAGAAAGAAAAGCGGCAGAAGGCAGATCACAGAGCGGAGAACTGAGACGCATCAGTAAAGCACCTTAGGTAGACACACCCTTAGTTCACAGGATGCAGGACGCACCAGTAAGAAGCAGTAGACCTTAAGCAAGGCGTAGCAAGTCTCTCTTCCTCTAAGCTCTAAGCAAAGCCTGTCCTTCTCTCAAAGTCCCTCTTAAGCAAAGTCTCTCTCTCTCTCCTCTCAAAGCAAGTAAACCTCATTTCCTCTATCCTCTATAAACAAACAAGCAAGAAAGCAGTGCACTAAAGAGAAAGATAGAAGTAGCTCAGTTTCCAGTCCACCACCCATAAGACCCATGCAAGTTGTTGCTGCAAGCGGTGACAAATATCCACGGATTTTGTACCGCAAAGAGCCAGCGACAGTAAAGGAGGCAGGGAGGGTCCGGAAAGCTGCCCCAAGATCTTGCAGCATGGCCTGCCTACGAATGAGACATACCCTTCTCTGCAAATTCTGCAGTGAAGGCACCACATCTTTTTCAGTGACAACTTCTATTATCCAGAGGTAGGAGCCTTCTTGAAGTTAAGCCAAATCTTGTGCTGGGCCCAAGGCTCCATCTGTTGGTGAAGTCCTCCACCCAGATCATCAGCCAAAAGGATGGATGACATGGAGCTGAGCCTGGCACTGCTGAGCTAGGTCCCTGAGAATGCCTAGGTGAAGCTTACCCCTCTACTAGGAGGAAAATGAGGCTCAGAGAAGGGAAGGGATTTGTCAAAAGCCATTCATCCAGCAAGTAGCTGCACTAGAACTTGATGTGGGGCCTCCTGATGCCAGGCACAATGGTTAAAAGAACATCAGCCTGTCGCGAGGGGCAGAGAGGCGAGTGACTAGAATTTGGTTCCAAACAAATTGGCTTTATTTGATACACTTGGGATAACACAAACCTTAATTTTTCTAATATCACACATCAATCAAATCGAATGGCAAATAAACACACCTCAATCAAATAGTCCAAAGTCCTCTCTGCCTTGTCGGTTCCGACGACCCCGAATGCGACGTTATCTTAGTCGGAGAGAAGACTACGGCTGGTCTCCGAACTCCCTCTGGCCGATGGTCTGGGAATCGAGGACAGCGGGCTCCGTTGGCCGTGAAGCCATCAGAACAGCGGAGTCTGGGCAGCCTCAACGGTTGATCAGTGGGGCTCCAGAACCTGGCTGACGTGGGTTTGTCAAGAGATCTGGGCTGAGCCGAGGAGTTGAGAGGGGAGTTTATATACCCTTTTTCTTGGCTTGTTTTCAATTTTGGTCCAGATGGTGTCTTATCTCCACTAGGGGCTTATCATTTATTCGTCAGACATCCAAGTCTGCTCCTTTCACAGCCCCAGAGTCAGACTGCATGGATCCAAATCCTGGCTCCATTTCTGTCCGCTGAGAGAGTTGATTGACTTTTCAACCTCTTTCAGATTCAGCTGCCCTTTTTATAAAAAGGGAGGTCATATCACACACGGTTGTTATTCTCATCACGTGAAATAATAAATGAAAAGCACTTAACACAATCACTCCCATTTAGTAATTGCTTGGTATGCATTGGGAAAACTTGCCTAGGATCCCCCGCCACTGCCAACAATAAATAATCCCCATCCTCAATTCTTGCCCCCAGACTGGGTAGATATTGGGATTTTCCAGAGCTAGCCCCGAGGATCACCCCTTCAGAGCAGAGATCAGGGAGGGAAAAGGGAAGAGGGAGTCTGCTCTCAAAGCCCCACCTTTCTCCATGCTCTGCCCGTGTAGGCTAGGATCACACGTAAATGACCTCAGAGAACAAACGGGTATGTTACCACGTGAAGCACGACAGATAGCAAATGGGAGAGGATGATTTGGTCCTAGACTCAGGTCACTGCCTTGGCTTGCGCTTCCTGTGATGCTGAGGGCTGATATAAAGACAGCCACTATGGAACCAGCCATAGGTTGAGTTACAAGGATGTTTGAAATGTCGCCTTCGTGAGAGCCCGTGGAGAATCCGTGCCTGATACCAGCGTGAGCCAGGTATCTTTTAAGACGTGATCTGGGCTGTTGTCTCAGCTGTGCAGCCCACACGGTGCCCTTGTAAGTTGCATTACTGACGGCTCAGGGGCAAACTTGCGACTGTACACAGGGATAGATCGATCACTTACTAGGCATTTTGGTTTTTTTCTTTTATTCTACTTCGTTTCTCGAAATTCCCTATTTTTATTAAGAAAGAAGTTAGCCTACCTTTCTTCCCACCGTGCTTCACTTGTTAACATACCTATTTGTTCTCTGAGGACATTTACACATTTTCAACAATGTATTTTGAAACAAAAATATATCATTTAGAAATTTAAGTCTCTTATGTAGCCATTCCTTCAAAAATAACCTTCTCTTTCAGGACAGAAGGGCGACTTGGTGAGCAAGCTTCCTAAGGGCCCCTCAGAGAATGGGGAGCTCTCCCCATTGTCTGCCTGTTGGTGGGGGTGCTCCTTGACCACCCAGATTCGACATTTCAGGGGGCTCCCCTGTTACCCTTCCTCCCATCCTGTACCCCCCCCCCCATTCCTGGGGCCTCATCGCTGTGTGGGATGGAGATAGTAAGGGTATCTGTGGGTGGCAGGCATGGGGAAGGTTTTAGAGTCGAATCAGGAGTATGTATGAAGCGGGGGTGACAAGGTCCCCTGGGGGAGGAGGGACCAACTGTGTCTGGTGGATAAGAAGGTGTACTTATTTTTCACTATACAATATTTAGAAAGAGAATTTGTTAAAAAATCCAAACGGCCAAAAAAGCCCTAAATTAGAATTTAATAGAGTTTCTTCCAGTTGTATTTTACTGCAAACATACACTCCATTAGTTTGCTAGCTGCCATAACAAAGAACCCCAGACCCAAGGCTCAAATGACAGGATTTATTTCTTCACAGTTCCGAAGGCTGGAAGTCCAAGATCAAGGTGCCAACAGGGTTGGTTTCTTCCAAGAACTCTCCCTTTGGCTTGTACATTCCTGTGGTTCCCTTGTCTTCATGTGATTTTTGGTCTGTGTGTGTGTGTGTCCTAATCTCATCTTGTGAGGATACCAGTGATGGGTTAGGGCTCATACTAATGGCTTCATTCAACCCTAATTACCTCTTTGAAGGCCCTAACACCAAATACAGTCATATCCTGAGGTATTGGGGATTAGGATTTCAACATGTGAATGGGAAGTGACAATTTAGCTCATCACACACACAAACACCTTTTTCCTTGTATATCTCTGCAACTTGATTTCTCAGAGTGGTTTCAACATGTTTTCAAGTTTGAAGATGTGTGTCCTCCTGAGGAGGCAGAGATGGCGTCTTTCACCTTTGTGGTAAAGTTAGGCAGGTGAGAAGGGGATTGGGAATAATTATTAGATTGAAAACCAACAGTGTCTGTCAAAAAGGTGTGCTGGCGCTTCCCAGCTTCTCTTCCTTCTTCTATTTGTTTTTATTTCTCTGACTTGTCATCTGAGATTTACGTGATTTTTCTTAAGTTTCTTCTTCCTATCACATACAGGTTGGCTACTGGGTAGCTTGTGCTGTTGGTTGTTTCTGTTACATGTATTCGTTTTAGAAGGATATTTTGTCCTTTCTTTTCTTAGCTCTTTCAATTTCTTTGTTCAGCCTCATTCTGTTGATTTATTGCCGTATCTCATTATCTCTTTTTTCATAGAGGTCACATGGTCTCTCCTTTCTGTGAAAGTGCAAGGCATGTGTTAACTGAAATCCCTGCGTTTTCCCAGGATCTCTCTCTAGGCCTCCACTCTCAACAGTGTGAACGACTAAGGGACTCCTTGAGTCTCTGGGTTCCCTTGGGGTTCTGCCCCTAGAAGTTAAAAATGGGCCCAGATACCCTGTGTTCAGTGTTTTACTGGTTTATAAGGCTGTGTGTGTGTGTGTGTGTGTGTGTGTGTGTGTTTTGAGCTTTGGTGTTTGTGAACTTTGTCTCTACCTTTTTCCTTTGAACTTCTCTTCCCTTAGGGGCTACCTTGTCAGGACATGTCTGGGCCTGTGGACATGCCCTTGGCTTTTAGATTGTTCCATTTCTGGGTGACGCCCATCCTCCCCACTAGTTGCTGGCTCCTTAAAGTCCTCTGGGTATTACTTTGATGTGGCAGTCAAATCTATTTTAGTGTTTTCAATGCCACGATTAGGAAAAGATTTTCTTACTTTAAGATTTACATAAATGTTCATCTATATATTCTTCTAGTTAAGTGCCAAGTGACTCCATTTTGCCCCTAAATGGCTAGACAATTTTTCCAATGTTATTTGTTAAATTATTCAAACTTATTTCACTTACATGACATGTTGAATAGTGTGTGGACAGTGGATCTTTTTTTGGGGGGAGGGGGGTGCTGGGGACTCGAACCCAAGGCCTTGTGCTTACAAGGAAAGCACTCTACCAACTGAGCTATCTCCCCAGCCAGACAGTGGATTTTTTCAGGCTCTCTTTTCAGTCTCATTGAAGACCAAGCTCTTCTAGATTTGTTTTCAGAATACTAATGTATTTACAAATATACCACATTATGTCATCAGGCATAATATATGAAAATGTTAGTTTTATACTACTGGTAAGTCGAAAGTTGTGTAAGTTATATAAAATCTCCCATTTCCTTCTCCTGCTTCTTAGATCCCCATGTACAGGGTCTAACCCTAATTCTGCCTGATCAAAGCACAACACATATGCCCCAAACTAGAAGATAGACTACTGGACTTCTCTGTGTCGTACACAAGTCGACTGCCTGGAGCAGGACCATGAACTCAACTTGTGACTCTGAGTTGCAAAGTTTCTGAAATTATCAAATCTTCACATTTATGTAACAGGGAGAAAGTCTTCTGTAGATGTTTTTAAATGATCTTAGCAGGTAGTCCCAAAATTTATCTCTGGGAGGGAGCACTCTTGGTTGAAAAAATACTTTCATTGTTTCTCTAGGCATAAAAGGTTGATTCTCAAATTGTAAAGCCTAGTCGTGAAGTTTGGAGTACACAGGGAGCTCAATCATTTGGAGAAAAGAATTATTTTAGACTTGTAAGACAAAGAGAAACAAGACAGAAGAGAATTAGGAAGAGAGGAAAGGTAGAGGCCAATAACAGTAAAATTCCCAATGATGGAAAAACTAAAAGAACTTTTAAGAGGAAATGTAGCTGGGCCCGATGGCACAAGCCTGTAATCCCAGCGACTCAAGAGGCTGAGCCAGGAGGATCGCGAGTTCAAACCCAGCCTCAGCAACTCAGCGAGACCCTGTATCTAATAAAATATAAAAAAGGTCAGGGGATGTAGCTTGGTAGTTAAGTGTCTCTGGGTTCAATCCCTGGTACAAAAGAGAGAGAGAGAGAGAGAGGAAAAAAAACTAATATGAGTTGTTAGCATTAGAAAACAGAAACTCCTCCATTTCTCTAAGTTTTCAGTATCATCATCTCCTCAAATGAAGACCATGTGTGGGAGGGTGGGGTGGGGACACCTGGGGAGAATCGAGACCAATAGCTGTGGTCCATGTCTACGCCCAGGTGTTGTGGGATGGCCCATAATTTAATTTATTCAGAGGAAATACAATCTTGGAAAATGGAAAAATCATGAAAAGATAATTTCTCATGACATTTGCAAAAATTTGGGGAAGGTCATTGATTTCAACAAGGTATAGAATGGGAACTTTAAATTATACTAGCAGGGTGAGCTCAGCTGATAATCTGCAGTTATCTAAAATGTCACTGATATATCTATATGTTTATTTTCAAAGGAACTGACATTTTCACATCTTTGGCAAAATGAATCTCCATGCCTCCCAATTCACCTCTCAGAAACAGGTGGGGAAATAAAAGTCTGCCAGTTCTTCCAATGGTCCTTTTTAAAGCAGAGAAAACTAGATATGACCAAGTTTTTACTGCAAAATGTGGCTAATTACACATGGAATTTACTGTGTGCCAGGTTCTTCTGAAGTACTTAGGGAAGATGAAGTACTTCTAAAGTACTTCAGAAGAACCTGGCACACAGTAAATTCCATGTGTTCACTAATATGATTACTAACAGTATTCCATCATTTTCCTAGGAGAAAAGGGGAAATGACCTGGGTGGGGAATTCTAAGAGGAAAGGAAACTGGAAGCTGGGAGAGAGGTAGACCCACGAAGTTGACTGTGTAACCCCCACTCCACCTCCATCACCTCGAACTTTGAGGAAAACTGATCATTACAAAAAAAAAAAAAAAAAAAAAAAAAAAAAAAAAAAAATGCCTGTGTGAAGTTTTTTAAAGTTTGTGGAGACAGTTTCAGGAGAAAGAAATACAGAACAGGAGCTGAGCTATGGAATACAGAACAGCTTCAGAAGATGAAATGTAAGTGAAACCAAGAGTGTTTAGGGAACTGAAACTTGAACATGGGGCCAGAAGAGACCAGAAGCTTGCAGAAACTTCCCAGGAATCTACAAACATATTGGAAAGGAAACTGGTCTTCCCACAGAACATGAGATTAAAGAAATCTTACAGGTTAAAAAAAGAAACCCACTCAAGTGATGATTTTAGCTGACCTAAGGTTACATTGAAAATAGAATGTACAAGAAAATTAAGAAATAACTGAAGTTAAAAATATATTAGATGAAGACTTCTGGGAAAGAGGGTGGTTTAAACACCCATTTACAAGGTCCCTTCCTGCCCATACCCATTAAAATAAACAAAAATATCCAAAATAGAGAAGACCCAGTCTTCTCCACATCAAGAATACTGAGCAGATGCAATTCAATTTGTACCAAACTCTAACTGGTGCTAAGAGTCAAAGCATAGTCCTCAAGTTGGAGAACATTGCTTTTCTTGGTAAGGAACAAAATTGAGGGTCCCAATAGTACTAGTCAACATAGAGATGAAGGGAGTTGTGGGTTACCACATGTGGGGTACTTTCCTCCATAAGACATCAACAAGTAGCTTCCCTCCTTGATCTGACACTGCTTTGACCCTGGACAGGTCTTTAGGGCAACTGCAGAGCAGAAGCACTATGTGGGGCAGGTGGGGAGAGGGAAGAGGTGGAATATGTACCAATCAACAAAATACAATTCCCCAAGCATCTCCCTAACCAGACTTCCACCAACATGGCTGCCTTTCACTCAAACTGGAATGTAACAGTTGGAGATTCATCCCACTGCTTTCCCCAGCCAGAAGGACAAGTCCCCAAATTGCCTCATTGATTTGCTTTTGTTTACAACTATAGAATTTTTAGAAACTTTTGAAAGAAATTGCAACTGCTCAGATGATTTTTTTTTTAATGATATAGAATAAACACAAGGAAGAGTTCAGAAGTAGAATGTTCCACATATGACCAATTAATTTTGTTGTTGTTGTTGTACTGGGGATTGAACTCAGGGGTACTTTACCACTGAGTCACATCCTCAGTCCTTATTTTTTATTTTGAGACAGGGTCTTATTAATTTGCTGAGGCTGGCTTCCAACTTGCAATCTTCCTGCCTCAACTTCTTGAGTCTTGGGATCACAGTCATGTGCCACTGGGTCTGCTTGGCCAACTGATTTTTAATACAAATTACAAGATAATTCAAATAAGGAAAAGATAATTCTTTCAATAAATTATTCTGTTGAAATTCCTTTTGCCTCATTCTAAATCTATACATCAACTTTTATCTGACCCTATACCCAAAAATGAACCAAAAATTAAATTGTAGACATCAATGGTAAAACCAAAACTCCAAAATGGCTACAAGAAAATGGAGAAATTTTTTGCAAGCTTGGCTTAGACAAAAATTTCTTAGATAAGACTTAAAAAGTATAAGTCACCACAAAAAAAAAAAAAGAACGAAAGAAAAAAGAAAAAAAAAGAAAAAAGATAAATTGGACTTCATTAAAATTTAAAATTTCTGCTCTGTAAAAGATACTGATAAGAAAGCAACAGTCTGGGAGGAAATATGTATATTTGCCTAAACACTTATATCAAGAATATATAAAGAAGTCTTATAGCTCAATACCAGTGAGATAAGCAATTCAATTTTTTAAATATTCAAAAAGTTTTGATGAGCACCTTATTAAAACGAGATACGTGAATGGACACTGAATGCATGAAAAGATGTTCAACATCATTAATCACTGAGGAAAAGAAAACTAAAAATACAAATATACCATCACATGCCCATCAGACTGGCTAAAATAAAATGCTAGGCAATACCAGTGTTTGGCGAGAAGGCAGAATACTGAAACTCTCTTACGTTGTGAGTAGGAATGTGAAAAGTCACAGTCAATCTGGAAAACAGTTTGGTAGTTGGTGATAAAGTTAAGTTTACACTTAACAATTTGACCTAACGTGCAATAACATGAATGGATCTGAAAAATGTCCGCTGAGCTAAAGCCAGGCACAAAAGACTCCATACTGTAAGATTTCGTTTATATGAATCTCTAGAAGGCAAGTCTAACATACTAAAGCAGATTAGTGGTTGGTTTGAGCTGGCAGTGCTGGGTGGGGACTAACTAGAAGGGACAGACAGGAACCACTTGGAATGAGGAAAATGTTCTCTGTTTTGACTGTGGTGGGGGTTACAGTAGTATATACCTTGGTCAAAAGCCATCTGTACACTTCAAATGGTGCATTTCATTGTATCTAAATGATACTTTAATAAGACTTGACAAAATTAAAAAATCAAGTATTTTTATCGGAAAAAGTTACATTATATAAGAATATCATTTTATGATAATAAACAGGAACCTGAACAGCCAACTAAAGGCTCATTATGTAGGAAGGTTGAATAAGTGTATTACATCCTCATTTTTCAAAAGAAGTGGTAGCCGACAATTAGGAAAAAGAGATTCAGATTCAGAGCAAGGCAATGAGCTCATTTACCAAGAGTTGCAGGTTCTCTCTCTTGAATATGCAAGGTAAGTGTGAGGGAGAGGTCAATGAACTCCAGAACCTAATGTAAAACTGTGGGAAAGCAGAGCAGAAAGTGCTTGGGACTTGGTGAGAGAAGGAAATGGGCCTTGGGAGTATAATAATAATAAAAATAATAATAGTGGTCATAATAACCACTTACCAAATGTTTATTGTTTGCCAGACACTCTTCTAAGTCTTGTGTATCTATATGAGCTCATTCAATCCTTTGAACAACTCTACAAAGTAGGAATTACTATCCCATTTTACAGATGAGCAAACTGAGGCAAGGTGAAGATAAGTAGTGTGCCTAAGGTCACAGAGCTAATAAAAGCTGAGACAGGCTTTAAACTTAGGCAGTCTGGCTCCAGAATCATAGCTCCTGTCCCCACACTATTCTGCCTCCCATTACAGTGCCAGGTGATACTGCCATTTCTTCTCCCCAACACTGTCCTTCCTGGATGAATGGCAGGATGATGGTAGTGCACATGGAAGGTAATTGGGGAGGGCTCTTCTGCCCTCCATTTCTGGCATCTTCTGAAATTGACAGGTAAGTTAATTGCCTCCTGATGTTTACCTTGCTTCTCCCCCACCTGTAGCTGGGAAATTACAACTTGAGGACGAGGTACTGGAAAAAAAAAAAAAAAAAAAAAAAGCGGTGCCTGGATAAATTGCTGGACAGATTCCCTAAGGAGTGGGGCTGCCTCGTTGTGGGGGGAAACGGCTAACATGGAGAGGTTGAACCTGGCAGAGGTTCCCCCCGCCCACTTGTCTGGAGAGGAAGACTCTGGTGTGGGCTTTCACCCCCATCGTCGGGACACAGGGTCAGTAGGGTGGCCAACAGATACAGGGAGTGTGAGCTCTCAAGAAAAAGCAATGGGGGACATCTGAGGAGCAAAACACTCTCAAATAAAGATGCCACTCTGAAGCGCCAACATCTGAGAAAGTAGAATTAAAGGACTCACAAAATAAATATTCAAACTAGGCAATATAAGTGTCCCCAGAAATACGGGGAGGAATTAGAAATGCAGCACTCTGGAAAGGATGACAGATGCTACATAGAAGACACAATGCCATTTGAGAAATAAGGGAGGTAAGTAACTTTAGGTATACCGCTGCCTAAACAAGCAATGACAAAGTTTAAAAGCAATAAGGGGTACGCCCATAACAACACATCCCTGAAACTAGACCATACCAACCAGACGGGAGAGAAGGCTAGACCAGAGGGAAGAGATCATGCTAAACACTTGTCTTGTTTGGGGAAAAGACATAGGGAACTTAAAAATGTATAAAGATGCTGACGATATGGCAACAGGGAGAAACACATCAGCTAACAAGGTGTTTAGGAAAAGTAGATTTTAAACTCTTTACCCCTTCCTCTCACCACCTCCCCTCCCCCGAAAAAAATAGACCAGGGGAAGAGTAATGATGCCATATGACCGTGTAAGATGTATAGAAGATGCCGAAGACACAATGACCATTAACAGACGTACATCTAACAGGCAGCCTTAAAATCCAGAACGCCAAGACCAATGGAACAAGATACAACCACCATGGAAGAAATTTTAACATTTCCTTCTCAGAAACTGTTAGATCACACAGACTTTAAGAATTAAGTACCAGTATAGAAGATTTAATACCTATGAGATTGAATTTAAATCACAATTTCTCAACATATTTTTTTCTAAACATATCTGAAGGAAGTAACTCATTACAACAGTGATTCTCAAAACTAGAAAGTCCAGTTGAGTGAGACAGGGAGAATACAAATTCACAAAAATTAGTAATAATGAAGGAAAACCATTCTTCTGATTAGAAGAACTAAAGTTAGTTTAAAATTTAAAGATTTAAAAACATATATATGAGATAGATGAATTCCAGGACAGTTGACTCAGTAAGAATGAAGCTCTAATTTACAACAACATGGAATATTTATCTTTTTTAAAAACCCAAGATCCTTTTCTCTTAAGTCTTAGAACTAATATTTAGTAAGAACTAACTAATAGTAAGCACTTACCCTGTGCTAAGCACTCTTCTACATATCAACTCATTTCATCTTCAAAACAACCCTATGCCATTATTATCCTTATTTTACAGAAGAGGAAACTGAGGCACAGATAAAGTACCTTTCCAAGGTTACCCAACTTACAAAAATATGCCAATAGTAAGCAATTTTAAAAGTGTTTATTAAATATTAGAATGTAAGAAATGTACTATTCTCATTACCATTTCTACTTTTAAAATTGAGGTATCTGACCCAGGGAGGGTTAAGTAATTTTCCCAAGGTCACACAGCTAAGAAATGGTGGAGCAGGTACTTGTATGTAGTTAGCTTCACTCCAAGAGCCCAAATACATGTTCCCTAACTTGCTTCTCACCATGAGATAGGAGTAGCTCTAATATCCTCCTTGTGAAAATGCCCAAAGACTTTGTTAGGTGTGTGTGGGGAAAGCGCTCCAAAGATCCCCTTTAAAAACATAATATACATTATACAAATAATATATGTGTATACAGACATGTACATGTATCATTATACAATGTCTTTATCTGTGTGTGTATATGGATATATTTATACACACAGACAGAAAAGTTGAGAAGGAGAGAATGATTGGGAGGCATATGCAGCCTGATAAGAGCACTTTGGAGACAGTCATGGTGGCCCATGCCCGTAATCCCAGCGACTCAAGAGGCTGAGGCAGAAGGATTGCAAGTTCAAGACCAGCCTCAGCAACTTAGTGAGGCCCTAAGCAACTTTGTGAGACTCTGTTTCAAAATAAAAAAATAAACAGGACAGGATACATAGCTCAGTGGTAAAGTGACCCTGGTTTCAACCCCTGGTACCAAAAACAAAGAGTGCTTTGCTGCCACATAATAGGTGTTAATTCCTACTCTACCTTTTATAAACTGGGTGCCCCTGGGCAAGATACTTAATCACTCTGTACCTCAGTTTCCTCTTCTGTGAAATGGGGATGAAGATGGTACCCAGTTCCTGTGGAGCTGAGTTGCTACCTGGGGAGCGGCTGGTACAGGGCGACTGCTCTTAATAATACCTTTTATTTGTTAATGGCTTTTTCTAGGGAATATCTCAGTGTTGTTAAGTTTTGCAATCGGAGAAAACTGTCAAATACTAGGAATGACCTTAATGTAATTGTTAGGTAGTGTGTCAGCCATGAACGGGTGAGCAGAGAAAGACAACCAAGAGCAACAGAAAACCACGGGAGCCTTATCTGACAGGCAAGCACCTGGAAGAAGGGGCTTGGCCTGCCCAAGCCTCCCTCAGCCATAATCGCACCCCTTTAAGAAAAACTACTGTTTAAGATCATGTCACACCCTACCAAGAATCCTCACCAAAACTTGTCATAACCCTCAATCACTCTAGCAACCAAAGCATCAAGACCCTTACAGAGAAAGATCGCTGAGGGCTGTTCAAAGGATAAAACCCAATTGAGGGGAGAATAATTTGAGCCCCAAACAAGGGGACTCAATTTTCTTAAAAACTCCAATTCTGTGAGCACCATACCATCCTCTCTTGGAGGCTGAGGTGGCTATGCAGTTTCTATGCTGTCAGTCAAAAGGTGGACCTTGTCGGTACTCTGGAAACTGTCCTGGGACCCCCCCGACCCCGCTCAATAAAATAGAAGGTAGGAGGGGTGCGTGGTTCTTCTCCTCTCCGAGAGGATTCATTCTCTTCCTTGGTAGTGTCCCCTTTTCCCTTTTCCTATCCCTTCAATAAACTCATGCCTGCCACTCTGAGCAACGTGTCTGAAATCTTTCTGGCATGATCGCAAGAACCCGTGCGAAAGGACAGCTATGGCTCCCTCAGCTTCTCAGCAGGACTCGGCCCTGCAACATAATTAAAACCATGTGACTCTGATGGAGAAATGGGTCAAATAATGAACTAGAATAGGGTCCTCAGAAAAGTCCTAATTATACTGGAATAGTTCTAGATGATCAAAGTGTGGAAACAGTCAGGAAAGAATAAGCTATACTGTAGCCATTTGGGGAAAACGGCTGGTTCCTGGGGAACACGCAAAGCTGAGATCAACAAAGCATCTCCATTTCTTCTGCAGACGTGAAGCATGTGGCTGGCATAGCGGGTCAGAGTTACTTCTCCACCTCTCTGCAATAGATGGTAAGCTGGTTTAATTTAGTGCCTCTAATATGTTGCTTTTGTTTTTCTCTTTTCTGAGTTAGGGTAGCCACCTGGTATGGGAAACAGGTGCCTGGTGTCCCTTTAGGACAGTTTTCTCAGTCCTTGCTGCACAGTAGGCTCACCTGGGGAGTTTTTATTACTGTTGCCCTGGATCCTGAGCAATTAAGTCAATGTCTGGAATGGGGTCCAGACATTAGCATTTCCAATTCCTAGATGATTCTAATATGCAGTCAGCATCAATAACTACTGCTTTATGAGATATTGTTTTACCAAAACGATATATTCAGTGTTGATTTCCTAGAAAAAATAAATAAAAACTCTTCATACAAGTTGTTTAAGAGGTTCGGTAATTCCACATTCTTCCCATTAGGAGGCTAGTTGGCAGATATACCTTACATTTAGATTTTCCCTAATGAATGTTAATTGCCTGAGCTCTCACACAAGAGAGGTATTTTCACAATTCCCTGGTGGAAGTGAGACTTCTGTAAAGCCTGGCTGAACCCTGACCTGTCTGTCTGTCTGGATGGTCCTTCAAAGCCAGAGATCCTGCGTTCTTATCTAACTGATGTTAGACACCACTGGAATCGCAAGATTGAGCCCGTCAAGAGCAGTGCCAAGTGATTTCCAAGCCATCCTATGTAGCCTGACACTACAAGGGAACCAAGTCTTCCTAAGGTCAAAAGGTTCTGCTTGTGTTTCCAGCTCTTCTTCTTTACTTCCAATCAGCTAGTCACCTGCTCAGCTTTACCTAGGACTCAACAATATAAGGAAGGAAACAGATTATTCTACGTCAGAAAGGTTCTGGGAAACTTTAAATTCGCTTGCCTCTGGAGGGAACATTGTTGGCCCCTGTTCCAGTCTTGGCAGGCATCCCCATCTTCTGGGTGTGGTAGAAGAAAGCCCTTCATCCTTTTCTAGTTAGTGCCTCTTTCTAGACCTAACTTCCTGAGCTCATGTGAAACCCCTGCTAACGACTTCTGTAGGAGAGGCAAGTGACTTCAGATTAGACCACTAAAGATAAGACTGAGCGGGGGGATTCGTGACTGCAGTCCTTCATCTATGTGTCCAAAGTGCCTGCTTGGGGAAGTTCCTGGCATAGGCCTACAGAAATATGTTATTATAGACATGTGCAAAACATTTTGAGTATTTCTAGAAATGCATAAAAGTTACTCTAAGCGGTCAAGGGCAAGTAGAAAATGTCAGCGCTTTGATTGAGAAGTTTAAGGAAGTATCTGTCTGCACACCTAGACAGTCTCCTTGCCTACAGTGTCCATCACAGACCTTTGGTCTCCACATGGAATTTGAGCCACTACTAAGAAACCAAATACTGTGCAGACAAAGCCTTACACATAAAAGTAGAGTTGGCACAGGAAGCACAAGAAGAAAAAGTAAGAAATCTCCTGAAGGTCTCAGCCAGGTTCAGGACTCCCTGGACATCTCAGGGACACTGGTCTAAGAGCCAGCCCAAGCCGACCTCAGCCAGCTCCATGGGAAGGACAGAAGCTGCCCTTGACTTTGGTTTCAACCACATGCCCTCCATCAGACTGCCCTCTGCTGAGCTCTTCCAATCACTCCCTCTGCTTTTATGTCACACACCTGGAGTTCCCTCCCACGTAGAAATCCTATGGACCCCAAAGTGAGATCCTTATTAGAAAGTACAAAGAGAAGAAAAAGCTCAAGTCTGGAAAAGCACAAGGTCAGAGCTCTTGGACCATGTGCCTGAGGACACCATCTCCTTTCCTTCTCTGGGCCTCAGTTCCATATTTTAATCAGTCGGGGAGGCTCAAGATTTTCTCCCCTCCCACCTATGCAGCTCCCATCCTCCCCCATCCCAGCAACACTTTTGGGATTGCTTCATGTGTCTACCTACCAGATTGTAAGTGAGCTCAGACCAAGAGGGGCCAGGTGCATCTTACACATCCTGTGTCCTCACACATCCTGAGTGGCAGGTACACAGGTATTCAAAAATACATCTGTTGCATGAGAGAGGGGGGAGGAAGGAGGAAGATACCCCCACAAGCCTGGAGGGACCTGTTTGCCTGAAGGCTGCTAGGAGTCCTGAAAGCTCCTGCGACTTAACAAGGAAGAAAGCTGTTTTTCTCCATTCCCTAAAAAGGGAAAACAATGAACCAAGCGGCAAATGACAAAATAGGATGTGGTCTAGATTTTCTACAGAAGGCTCTAGAACCCTGAAAAAGCAAAGTTACCTGTGGGCCCCAAAACTTTGTGAACCTCCCAGGCTGGTCCTTCCCAAGAGGTGGACTGAACAAGGACAACAATGGCTCTTTTCCAATGGTGTCAAAGGCCCTGCCAAAGCTAACAGATGAGATTTTGTTAGGGCTTTATAGTTTACACACACTTTTTGTTTGTTTGTGTGCGGTGCTGGGCACAGAACCTAGGACCTCCTGCATGCTAGGCCACTGAACCACACGCCCTTCAAAGAACTCTATAGCATAGGGAGATTACCTGGGGCTGGGGAGGAAGGGTGACGTTAGAACAGGGTGGGGCCTGGGAAGGACCAAATAGAAAGGCCATCAGAGTTGAGGGCCCCAGAATTTTCCCCCTACACAGAGTAATTTGGAGGAGACTCTGGTTTGTGCCCTTAACACACACAACATCAGAGGAGGGAGGAAGGGGCAGCTGGGCAGGTGGACATGGAATCTTAGCAGGTCTGTGTCATGACAAATAACTCTGAATACAATCTGGGTTCTTGATTTACAAGGGGGAAAAAAAGGAATATGGAGAGAGATTTATCCTTAGATTACTTTTACAACCCGACTCATGCTCAGAACTTGGAATCACAGAACTAAATGCCTTGCCTACTACAGAAAGTATCCCTGACTCTCCATAACGTCAACCTCACTAGCAACCATTTGATTCAGCTTCTTCTCCCACAGGACTGGGACTAGGGGGCAGTAGTGAGGCAGTCCCTGGAGGACTTAAGAGGTGCCAAAAAAACTCAGTAAACATGTTTAAAAAAAAACTTTAAAGACTCAAAACTAATGCCAAAAAAGTCCATGGTGAACAAAATATCAGTACTTTAAATAAAGACAGGATCTAACCCTGCGCTCGCTCAACATGTGAATGCTTCTTTCAAACTCATGACAACCCCAGCCCTGAGCAAACTCATTCTCCTTTGGGGGCCTTTACATTTGCTGTTCTTTCTGTCTGGAACATTCCTTCCAGATCCTTGCATCATTGGCTCCTTCTCACTGTTCAGGTTTCTCTTCTAATGTCATCTTCCCAGAAAGACCTTTCCTTCTCATTATGGAAAATCACCCATTCCCATTCCCACCGCCATCTTAATACAATTACTATCTATCCTATCACAGTTTTGTTATCTTATTACTATGTGGTTGTGTTATTTGCTTATGTATTTGCTAAGACCTCTTCAGTAATTGGCACATAGTACATGCTCAAAAAACATTTGTTGAATGAATGAAGTGAATGAAAGAAGTACCCATCTATCAGAGATCTTGCTAAGGACTTTAGATGTATTATCTCATTTCATCCTCTCTGTAATCCTCTCAGATAGGTTCTATTACCACTGTTTTACAGACAAAGAAACTAAGGTTTAAAGAGGTTAGGAGACAAGATCAAGGTCACACCACTTACTCATAAGTTAATTGCAGACTAACCATCAAGAAGTTTCTCAGAACCATCTGGAATTCTATTTCTCTTCATCACCTGCTACCACTCAGGGCCCAGTCTCATCATCTCTTACTTGACTTACTTCAGTGGCCCACTAATCAGGCTAACTGCTTCTACTGGTGTCCCCCAGCAGTCCTTCTGAAACATAGCAATCTGCTTGAAGTTTTCAATTTAGACCAGAGCGCATCTCCCCTAAGCTTCAATCCCTCCATTTCTCTCGGAATATAAACCAGGGGCCCCGCTTGGCCCCCACACCATCTCCCTGACTCGCTCTAGTATGGACACCCTGGCTTCCTCATTGTCCCTTGAACACTCTGGGCATATTTCCACCTAGCATATCTCTCCTTGGACTGCGGCCCCTCAGATAGCCATGGGGCTCACTCTCACCTCCTTCCCTGTATTCAAATGCTCAACAGAGCATGGAAAGAATTTGCTCCCACCCCTGCATTCCTGATGCATCTTACCAGCTCTCCTCCCCAATAGCATCCATCTATCCCCTTCCAACACATTTTCCTTTTGCTTTTTAAATTATTTGTTTGTTTGTTTGCTTATTGACTGTCTTCCACCTCTGCCTAGGATGCAAGTTCCATTAGGGAGGGATCCTTGTCTGCTTTGCTTACCTGTGTGTCCTGGCCCCACACAGATGCTCAATAAAGCTTTTCTGAGTAAATGGAAAGGATATGAAACCAGGCGAATTTTCTTCAAGTCTCCTGCTCTTAACTAAACCAGAAGGCAGGGTTGTATTGTTCAGGGATTATCTCCATGACCCCTGCTTTCTGCCATCACCCCCAAGCCTGAATGAAGGCTCAGCATTGCATAGCTGTGAGGTCACTTAGCAGGCATCTGAGGGCTCTGTCCTTTCACCTTGGCTTCCTTATCTCTCTCTTCCAGAGACAGATTTAACCCTTTTATTCCCCAAGTCACCTCTGCCTGCCTCACTGAGTCATTGTTCTGACAATAGTAAAATCCCAACCCTTTCCTCTATAAAAAGCACCACCAAAGGCCAGCAGTGGGCTGGAGGGTCCAGGGAAGGATCCATTCCTGGAGGGGCTGTTTCCACATCAGTCTGAGCTTGAGTCTGCTTCCTTCCTGCCTGACCCCCAAGTAGACACAGAGTAGAACCAAACCACACTGCCTTCCCACTTCTTCACCTCAAATCACTTGTGTAACTCTGTGGCCATGAACTTCCCAACTGTCTAATCAGGTTTCATGAGAAAGTCATACATACTTCTAGAAAGCAGGTCCTACCAGTGCTCTGGCTAATTTCCTCCTTGGCTTTGTATTAAAGGTGCTATGCTTCTGGCTTCCCTCAGTCCCCAAGAACTGTACATGTGCAGTTTAGATACCAAGTTTAGATACCATAAATTTCATTCATTTTAAGTATATGATGGAATAGATTTTAGAAATTTCACCGGGTTGTGCACCCACACAACAATCCAGTTTTAAAACCAATCCCATCACCCTGGAAAGATCCCTCATACTGATCCCCATACTTAATCCCCATCCTACTCTCAACCCCTGGCAACCACTCATCTACTTTGTCTCTATAGATTAACTTATTTTGGACATTTAATATCAATGGAATCATTCCACAGGTGGTCTTTTGTGTCTGACTTCCTCCACTTAGCAGAATGCTTCTGAGATTCGTCCATGCTGAAATGTGTACAGTATTTTGTTCTTTTTTTTAATGCAGTATCCCAGATGTGTGGTTATAAATGGGTCTAAATGAGGAGTTCTGGCCAGTGCGTCCCATGCACCTCTCGGTACCTCCTGGAGAAGTCCCACCCTGCTCACAAGACTGCCTCAGCTGTGTGAGTAACCTTTCTCCAATTCTGTCTTGGTAAAAGGCCAAGTCTTCTGTAGTGGGCATCAAGGTACCTTAAAGATCCAAAATCCTCAAATCAATGTCCTTTAGAGGTCCTGGTTCTCCTTATTAAACTGAAAGCTCTTGGCAGAGAGAAACTGGGTTCTCAACTGTTTCTGTCTTCTCTCAGTTTCCCAAGAGCAGGGCTGAGAAGAAAGCAAGTGTTTCATAGATGTGTGTGTGTGAAGCAGGGTCACCTTGTGGGGACTGCGGATCAACCCCCCACTGCCTCTCCACTCCCTCAGCCTCAGCTACCTGGTGCCAACTGTGCACTTTAGGGCTGCAGTGCTGAGCGGGTGTACAGGAAGTGGGTGGCTGCTTCAGCTGGTCAGGGGCATTGGGCCCAGAGAGGTCCCTCCAGTCAGTTCCACAGGATGCACTAGAAAGAGTACGAGCTTCTTCCCGTGGGTTCTGACTCTGAGTGACTTAGGTGGAATTTCTCTTCTATAAAAGAGGGAAAATGCCTACTCCAAAGAGCCATGCAAATTAAATGAGAACTCTGTAACATACTCGGTACAGAATATAGTACTTCCTCCCCCCACCCAATTTTTTCATCTTCTCCCTTTCCCTCTTCTTCCCTTAGTCCTAAGTCCATAGATGAGATTGTGCCACATCTTTAGTGGTTTGCTAAGAGTGGTGTTCACACAATGCTAAGGGTGTTCCCATCTCAGTTGGAAGTATCTAATGTGTATCAGAAAGGTATGCCAAGGAAGCTGAATTCAACTTGGATATTGGTGAGATGTGCAAGACACAGTGGCAAATGGAGAGCCAGATGTTTCAGTTGATTTGCATAATTGAAGTCCCTGAGAGAAAGTGCTTTTTTTATTTTTATGCTTATTGTTAACATTAAAAGATTTCAAGATTTCATATTCTAATACGGATTTCTGATTTCTCTCAAAAAAAAAAAAAATCAGAAGACCTGGAAATTAGGTTTCATGTATGAAAGGACAAGCACCCTCTCTAGCTCTGACTAGGTTCGTGTTCTTTACCCATGCTCCTTCACACTGCCTACCTGCTCTGAACCCAAGTCCCTTTGAAACATGATGCCCAGCAAGGATCATTCCTAGAATGCATAAAGGTTTAGTAAAGCGGGTGAGTTGCTCAGAGACACAAATTGTCCACTTAGAGAGGGGTGGGGCTGTTAAACTACTTTCATCTCCTCTTCATGTGCAGTGCAGGATGTAGATGCTAAAGAGAGCTTGAAGTGGGGAGCAGGGTAGCTGAACTTGGCCTTAACTTTTGGGTAGGATCTAGAATGGGGAAGTCTGCTTAAGTGCAAATGTCCGGACTGCCCTTTAGTTACTATAAGACTGTGAATGTGAAGTGCTCAGCTTGCTGTCTGACACAGACACACAATGACACTCAAACCACATTGGTGGCCAGTGTTTTTGCTGTACCCATCACTAACCCTTGATTTCCTGCCACAGAACTAGCTCCCTTGCCTTTCTTTAGTCCTGACCCACTAATGGTCACCTGCCCTGCATCTGCTTCCTAACTGCTTTTTAATGCCTGGTGCAGCCCTGAGCTCACTCTGGGGCCTTTGGCCCTGACTTTCGACATACCCCCTCACCCCAGCCCCAGGGCTATCAGGGCTAGCATGTCCATTCCTGGCTGCAACAACTCACATTATCCAGCCCTGCCTCTGACCTAAAATGCAGATGGCAATGCTCCCAATGGGCTCCCTAATGGAACCTGGACTTTGGAGAATATAACAGGCTCTTGTAATTGTCTCTAGGGGGTCACAAAGTACACAGGAGTGGGACCAGGCCTGCTTCTGTCTTGTTCACTAGTATCCTCAGTGCCTAGGGCACTCACTGATACACAGCTGGTGTTCAATAAATATTCACTGGGTGGATAAATGAATGAATGGACAAACAGGAAATGAATGAATATGGATCAGGGACCAGAGTGCTAAACACTAGCACTCAATGTGCTGGTGTTGTGATCCTGCTTCTCTCTCATGAGTAGCAATAAAGTCATTGAAGGGAAGAGAACGTGCCTGGTGGCCTTCTGAAGAGGAAGCGGCGAGATATCCCCCTGCGCCATAGTCAGGCTCTGCGTGGGAAGTTATCCCAGGACCTAGAGCTGGTGGTGTTGGAGGATGAGAAGTAGGAGGACGAAGAAGGCTGCGGAAGAGTAGGGACATTGGTGCTAGATGGGGAGCCGCTACTTGCTCTATGTCCTGAGACAGCAGGGGTTGAGCAGGAGAGGGCCTGCTGGGGTTCTCCTCCTGGACACATTTCTGGTGGAAAGCCTGCTCCCAGGTTCTACCTCTAACTAGGAACTGACTTTAGACAGGCTCTTGGCCCATTTGTGAGCAAATCAGGAGATGGAGCCTGCTCTAAGGTTATCAAAAGGCTGATGCACCATAAATGCAGCTGGTTATTTGCTTTGGTGGTAGAAAACCAACAGCATCACCACCCACATGTGTGACCTTCCTCCCCCACTTCTCTGTTGGGTTTCTCTTCCTGCCTGTTTTTCTCTGCAAAGTGGGCAGTTCAGGAGGCTCTGTTCTACTGAGCCCCAAACAGATGCTTCCTTCCCTTCTGAGGTGTCACAGCTCTGTGAGCCCAGACGTATATCCTATATCTTTCCCCCACCCACCCCCAGCCTATCTGTCCCACACAGATGAACCCTGAAGCCCCTTTAGGCTAAGGAGTCTAGCCCCAAGTGCCAGACAGCAAAGTGCTACTTCTCTTTCCTCCAGCCATGTGACTTTCTTTGAGCAGAAGTTAATTTAGCCAGCCTCTGTCAGCTTCCTGAGGTTGATGTCTACCATGATCCTTTTGGAAATGTGTGCTTCCCCATTGCTGGTGCACAGTAAACCTGGGGGGTCCTGAAAAAGCTGAGACAGGGGTGGAGTCTGAGCAATGCTGGGCTATTGAGGATGCTGCTCCTTCCTCATCTCTGCCTCATCCTGGGGACACAATTGCAGCCACCATGATGGCATCCTACTTGGGGTGGGGCTACAGGAAGGTGCTTTGCTGTTGTGTGCACTGATGCATCATGGGAGAACTCTGCTCTCTCATTTGTTATTCAGGACCCAAGGTTGTGCCAGCCCAATATACATGGGTGCTCTGCTTTACCTACCACCTTGTAGAGTTGATAGTATAACTACAATATTCTGTGCATTTACTTTGTTTGACCAGGCATTTTAGTATTTTCACTATCTCATCTGCTGCTCATAATAAAGTATGCAATATGTTTCCTTCATCTTTCAAATGAAAAAGCAGGCTTAGAAAGGTTAGGGGAGTTGCCCAGCATCCCCCAACCAATGAGTAGTAGAGCTGAAATTTAAGCCCAGAAAATGAAACTCCAAAGCTCCCCACTCCTATCACCATTTGCACATCCTCACCTAAAGCTGAGGGACTGAAGAAGGCCAGAGGTCTATACAAGGGTTTCCTGTGGAGCTAACCATGAGTGAACCCTCTCTAGGGAAGAGAACTGGAAGCAGCTCTCTGCCCCCCAAGTTCCCAACTGGCAGGGAATATGTTGATTCTAATTAAAATCTGGCATCTGGCACTTACAATAGGGTTAGGGTATAGCTAGATGCAATGGCAGTAATCCCAGCTACTCAGGAGGCTGAGGCAGGAGGATCCTAAGTTCAAGGCCAGCCTGGGCAACTTAGCAAGACCCTGGCTCAAAAAAGAAATAAAAATATGAGGGCAGTGGTTAAGCACTTGCCTAGCATATGCGAGGCCCTGGGTTCAATCCCCAGTGCCACCAAAAAACCAAAACAAACCAACCAATACACACTAGGGTACCTGTCTGAGTCTTCAGGTCAGGAAGAAAATCCTTTCTGCAAACTTCTCAAGAGAACCTGCCTCTAACCTGCTCCCTGAGGCTCATGATCTGGTAGAGACAGTGAACTCTTGCCTTTACCCTGTGTCTCCCCTGCCCACCCCCACTTACTCTGGAAAGGCCTTCTCCTGGGCCTTGACTGAAAGAGCCCCACCCTGAAGAAGATCAACCACTGAGAACAGAATATCCCTCACCTTCCTGTCCCCAGGACAGCCTCAGCCTGAGCCACTCTGCCCCCAGAACACCCCCGGGGCCAGCTGAGATTAACACCACCTGACAGACTCTGCCGAGGGGCTCTTGGACCTGTGTAACCTCTGATCTAACTGCACCAACCCTTTTGATCTAAAACTGGGATGTGCTTCTGCACTCAGACTACACATACCAATTCTCAGAAGTTTTTTTCTTCTGACAGAGAATGAGCGAAAAACACAGCGCATTTTAAAGCTCGATTTTTGTCACACTCTTCAAAAACCTGAGATTTGAACTCTTATTCCCATTCAGTCAAACCTTTAACCTCTACTTCCTCTGTTCTTCGGCCTTCCTTAACAAAAAAAACTGCTGACAAACTGCACCCCGTACACTCTCTTATAAACAGAGATTTGTTTTTTCTATTTACTAAAGTAAAATATGTCCAATGTGGCTTAGGATGCCTTATGAAGATAGAACTGGCCTACCTTACCTGGGGACTGAATATGGAGGATGCGAGAAGGGCAGGAGTCGGGACTGATGCTGAAGTTTTTGGTCTAAACTTGTGGATATAGAGGAGACTCATGGAAGGAAGTTTCCAGCAGGCAACTCATAATTCCACTTCCTGAAAAAGGGATATCTTATCCAGGAAATTGTAAAGAGAAAACTGGAGAGTTCCCAACCCACCTAAGATAGGGGTGAGAGGCCAGGGGCACAGGTGGGCTGAGGGACTCTTGGAATCCCCTGTGTTTGTACCCTCCTTTGCTACAGAGGTCAGAAGCAGCTTCCATCATACTAGAAGACCCTGGGGCAGCAGGGGAGGCAGAGACCCCTGGAAGGGGTATGAGCACCACCACACCCTGCACTTGAGGGGCAGCTGAGCCAAAGAGTAAGTAGTATTCAGGAAAACTGGCCCCTGGTGGAGCCATTTTACCAAACACAAAGTAGAAACTGCACAGATCACAGTTGCCCAGTTAGGGCTGCTTCTGGCCCAGCTTCCTGCAGCCTGCCGTACCAGTCAAGAACTGGGTGTTAAAGTCTCTTCTAACTAAGAGAATACCTCAGGTACAGGAATCATGCTAATGACAAAAAAAGCCAGACACAGACACAGGTGAGGTGGTAGGGGAGCCTTTAGGGTCTGTGGGAAACTTCTAGAGCCTTGCAAGTTAGACCTCAAAGTTCCCTCTTGAACGCAGGGGATTTTTGGAAACCAGTACAAATGATGTGAGTTTTACTGCACTGTACTTGGAGATAAGACAGGTCCCATTGGTTTATTTCTCCAAAAAGATCACTTTGTGCAGGTCCCTCACCCACTTGGTGAGGGGAATATTCAACCTTGTTCATAATTCAGATGTCCTGTCATTTCAAACTCCTCTCACCACTCACCTGCACAAGGATTCTGCAGAAGTCCTGAGCCCATAGGGCACAAGCATGCCAGACAAGAGGCACAGCAGCCCAGGAGGTTAATCCTCAGGTCTCATGCGTTGCTGCCCCAGAGGCTCAGGGTTGTCTCTCAGAAAGGAGGGAGGGGGAGGGGAGAGAGGAGAGAGAGAGAAGGGAAAGAGGGAAGGAAGGAAGGAAGGAAGGAAGGAAGGAAGGAAGGAAGGAAGGAAGGAAGGAAGGAAGGAAGGAAGGAAGGAAGGAAGGAAGGGAGGGAGGGAGGGAGGGAGGGAGGGAGGGAGGGAGGAAGGAAGGGATTACAATTTATGGAGCAGCCGCCTGAGGCCATTTCCTCCATACTGAGTGCCAAATGTACTCCCCAGTCATACTCAAAAATCTCTGTCCTCAAAGAACCAGCTCCCTATGGTGGGCATAGGCTTCAAAGTTCTGGGGGAAATTTTCTACTATATCCTTTACTTTTGGCCCTACAACACAGAAACAAACTCAAAGCACCAGCCAAGGAAGTTCACTACCTTTTTGGGGAGGGGCTGGGAGAGGAAAATCAATAAATAAGACAGCGAAACGTCTATTGCTTTCTCAATAGTTACCATTACCATGCTGACTGAAGCATTCAGTGTCTAGTAAGGATGCTGAACCCTTCAGAAAGAGGGTTGTCCTCCCCTCTTTTTGTAGGTGAAAGCATGGGCATATAGAAAGAAGCATGAAGTGCAGAAAGAGGAAACACATTAATGAAATCCACTGACATGGGAGCCACTGGCTGTCAAAGTCACAGAAACAGCTCAGAGAATCAGATAGCCTCCTGCAAATGGTGCAGAGGGTGACATGGAAGAGGACAGACAGCATTGTTCAGGCCTCCTCAGCCTATGGAGCAGCTTCCCCCCCGAGAGAATAATTGATCTGGGCCCACCAAGCTGCAGACATTCACTATGGTCACACATGGAAGTAGGAGAGCAGAGGAGACCAACTTGGTGGCCTTAAGAGCTCTCTACCTATACAAGTCCTTGGGTGCTGTCTTCTTAGAAAATGCTACTTCCTACCTTTTTTCAGACATTCCTCCTAAACCTGATTGCTCCCATACTGCCTCTGATCTCACCTCCAGACCACTGGCATCTACTTCTAATTCTCCACTCAACCCCATGAGTTTTACGTTTAGGCTCATCTTGGCCTTCCAAGCTCCCCCAAGCAGGATTCAAGTCATGGTTCTCTCTTTCTCACACCGAAGCCCCAGGTCCTTCCTGCTAACTCCCATTCTCTGGCTGGCTCCTGAGAGCATAGCCTGGGATAAATGCATGCTTCTCTCTCTAAAGCCAAGGCCAGGCAGCTGTCTTTGTGCCAAGCTTCTGTCCATGCTTGACATGACAGCTCTGGCTTGCTGGGTCTTTCTGTGGCTGGGCTTCATCTTGCTTTTTTCTGGGGATTTGGGCAATTGATTCTCTACCAATTACAAATTCTTCTTGCTCAAATGAGGGGAAGAGGAGAGACCCTTTCAGTGCTGGGTCCCTCAGTCCCAAGATGTTGGCCCAACTGCCCCTAAGGCTAACAGCATCCTCTAGTGGCAATGATATAACTGTAACTAAGGATACTAATAGTAATATAAATGTATTTTTGTAGTTTTACATATTCTACTTATACTAGTAATTTAATTTTGAATAAATCTATTGAGGTGGGTATTATTGTCCTCATAACTTTACAGATAAGGAAATAGGCACAGAGATTAAGTAACTTGCCCAAGGTCATACAGCTAGCTAGGAACACAGCCTGGCTCTGAGCCCAGAAGTCTGGTTCAAAACAAAAGACAATACTTACCCGCTCCTCTAAAATCTGCCAATCCTCCCAGAGAAATTCTCTCTGGGGAAAATGAGTTCCAGGTCTACAGATGGGTGTCAAAGGCCCCCACCCTCATTTCACACTTAGCAGGTAAGATGGGAGGAGGATAGTACTTCCACCCTGATTGGGCAGGCCACTGCCTCTATGGTCCTTAGGTTCCTGAGCACTAAGCTACATACTGGGTGGCCTCAACCAGCATAAGATGGTCACCATCAGAAGCTGCAGGTCAGCTTGGGGGAAGGAATAGTCTGCTCCTTGTCATGAGGTCATGGCTTGTTGGTCAAGAGCATGAATGCCGGGACCTTGAACTACGTACTAGAAAGAACTCAGGGACACACTCTCCAAAGAACTCATCGGCAGCATTCTTCTGGGCCTCTAGGCCACCCTGTGAAGGGAGGAGCGAGGCTCACACTCCGCTGCCACCCTAGACCAGCAACTTAAAGGAACCACCACAGAGCTTAGTAACCTGAAGAGGTGCCCAGCCCAGCCAAGGATCACTGTATGCACACGAGGGGCACTTCAAACTCAGCATCTTCCTCTACCAAGACTTAGCCCCTCAGGCTTGGCCACAGTCCCTGTTCTCTAAGGCTGGGGCCCCTGACAATCTCATGGGTATTCTCCTGCACTCTTGGTTTTCCTTCCACTTTTGCTGGCTATATACCTGAAGCCCTGCAAACCTCATTCTACCCACCAACCCCGCTGCAGGAACTGTGGAAAAGCAGCCAATATCTATGAATCCCAGGCCCAGTAGGTACAAAGTCACATTCCAACAAGAAAGGTCCACAAGCTAAAAGGATTTTCCAGAAGAAGCCAAATCTTTAATTTGCATCTCTGTTATATCAGAAAGGATTTAGTTTACAACTAACAAGATTTTGTGGGACAGAACCTTTCAAAGATTGCCAGAAGGGCTTATGAAATTGGTAAACAAATCCTCCAGGATCCTCTCTCTCTCTTTCTGTTACACTGTCTGGGAAGTTAACCGCCAATCCCCCAGTAGCTATTGATAGCCAAGTGAGGGTTGCCCGAGAGTTCTGACCTCACCAGAGGAAAAGCGCCGGGTCATCCACCGGAAGAATAAGGCAGGGTTGGAGTGCTGGAGTGAATGTTTGCTCCTGTTGACGCCCTAAACATAAAGGAAGCCCACAACAAGACATCAGCGATTCTCTAATGTAGTGGTTCCCAAACTGGGGTTCACAAAGGTAAAACATTAAGCTGTTTGGATTATTTCCAATACCATATTTCATCTAATCTGAGGCACCATCAATGTAAAGTATAGCATTAAGTAAAGTACTGCTGAGAAAAAAACAAAGGCTGTCCTTTGAACTAACTGTCCTATTTATAAGATGTATCAGAGAAGAATGGAGGAACTTTGGATTGTATAGAGGGAAATGGGGTGGGAGGGGGTGGGGGAAGGAAAGATAGTGGACTGAGACAGACATCATTACCCTATGTACATGTGTGATTCCATGAATGGTGTGAATCTACATCATGTACAACCATAGAAATGAAAAGCTGCACCCCATTTGTGTACAATGAATCAAAATGCAGTCTGTAAAAATAAAAAATTTAAAAGGGGGAAAATAGATGTATCAGGTTTAGAGATGTCAAAAATGTGAAAAGTAATTTGTTTTCGAATCAGTGAAACATGGTTGTGTTCATGTTGTTAGGGTGAAATGAATCATTCCTTACAGAGTGCTTAAAGTAGTACTCAATATACGGGGCTCAATAAATGTTACATTTTTTAAAAAATATTTTTATTAGTTGTTGATGAACATTTATTTATTAATTTGTATGCGGTGCTGAGAATCGAACCCAGTGCCTCACATATGCTAGGCAAGCGCTCTACCACTAAGCCACAACCCCAACCCCCAATAAATGTTAGATATTAACATTAATTATTTAAATATCTTGGCTATGGGGCTGGAGTTGTGGCTCAGTGGTACAGCGATTGCCTGGCATGTGTGAGGTCCTGGGTTCTATCCTCAGCACCACGTAGAAAAAAATAAATAAAATCAAAGATCCACTGATAATTAAAAAATATTTTTTTTTTAAAAATCTTGGCTATTCATATACTTAGGATTTAATTGTAAGAGAAATGGGAGGCCATATGCAGGGAGAATAGCTCACTCCCTCATTACAGAACAGGAAGTATAGACCGAGTTGGTTGGTTGGGAAGAGACTGAGGGTAGACCAGAGAGATGGACCACACGAGGCTGGGTACACATACTCCATCGCTGCTTATACAGGACCTGTAAGTCACAGTCTAGAACCAGGCTAGAGCACTGGAGCCCCTGCAAACTGGAAGGGAAGCCCCGCATGGAAAGTTTGGGTGAAAAGGTTCAAGAAATCTGTATTAGTACCTTTAAAATGAGGCTGTGAACCAGTAGCATGCCTACTAAGAAATGGTTCCTCACCATCCAACAAAGAATAATTGTGTCCTTGGTGGTGCTGGGCATAATGGAAAGACTGCATCACAAGAAAAGGGAGAGAAAGGCTATACCATGCCCTCTCCATCCTCCACACAGTTCTTGATGAATCCTCATTCCCTCTGTACCCTTCTCCAGCATCCCCTCTGATCTCACACTCGATGCCACACTGCCCCACATTATCACCTAGGACATACTCAGGAGTTAAAACCCCAAGGTTTTTGTGAAGAGTGGATGTTTTCAGTCAGAGCAAGAAGGACACAAGGGGACGAGAGCATGTTAGCCATCTACTACTACAGGAATTGGCGAGCCCGTTCCCAGCAGCAGACATAATCCTGGTCAGATACTTATTGCAGAAGTCAACCTCCTGCTGTGAGCATTCCTCTGGTCCAGAAAGTGGAACCCACCCCTGGTGGGCTAATCCCAGGCCTTCACATGGGCAGGCTTGTTGAGCACGGGTATACGGTACAGGGGGGCAGATTCAACTTCAGGGTCACTGTGTCAGGGAGACACGCATTGGAGCAGTGAGAGCCAACTGAGAGAAAGGCAGTGGCCTCTGCCACTACCCAGTATTGGGCCAGGGGCTGTCACAGCTACCAAGGCTTGGCAAGGGGACCGCCTGAGCTTTCTGTCCACTGTCTATCAGGGCCCACAGAATTCATTCACCACCTGTTGATGCAAAACACGTCTCATGCACAGCTCTCCCTCCCTAACGCCCACCCCCCCCCCACAGAAAAGAACAGAAAAACCATGAGAAGAGCCAAGAGTTTCACATCAAGCCTTTGGTGTCCATAGCTGGCTTGAGTTAAATCTCTTCTAGATAAGATAGAAGCAAACAAATTCCTCAAGCAAACCATTTTAAGACAGGACCACTTGATTCAAACCCAGTGTTAGGAAATATCAGAGAGTTTACTTCCTCTACTATACAAACAATTGTCTCAGATCTCAAACTTAAGATTTGTGATTTTCAAACCTCAGGACACCTTTGAAGTGTGAAGGCTGTAAAACAATAACTTCCCATCTCTTGAGGCTTCTAGCAAATCCCCCAATTTCTATCCCTCTCTAGAAGATATTCAGTGCACATCAAAGAGAGACTTTGATCAAATATGTACTACTTCGGGTTCAAGGTTAGGGGTTGTTTACTTTCTTCTTGACCAGTACAAGTCAGCATACATGCGCATGAGTACACACACAAATATCATCCCAGTTTTTTTGACTTCTTTAAGTTTTACCCAAAGATGAAATCTACTACTGTTATTTCTGTTTTAAGTTATCCATTTAATTTCTTACTCTAAAGAAAAAGTGGATATTGCTCTCATATCTTGCCTAAATAATAGCAGGCATCTCCATCTACCCCAAATTCTATTTATGCTTTTATTTTTCTCCTTTCTCTTCTTAGGTCTGTCTTCTTTGAAACACTTCAACAAGCATTAATGAACCACTTCTCCCTTCTCTCCAAGGATTAAGGATGCCAGACTGACTGGGGTTTATGCTGAGAGAACTGTATGAAGTTTCTATGAGTCAGGGGTCAAGACAGCATCCTTTAGATCACTCAAAAAATGACTGAGGAGTGGAAACATGCATATCCTTTAAGGATCAGAAGAATACTACCCTTAGGCTCTCTTTAACAAATTATGATTAACAGTTTGTTGAAGTATAATGTATATACCATAAAATTCACCTATTTAAGATTCATGATTTTACTATATTGACAAGACTGTGCAGTGATCACCACAACCTAGTTTTAGAACACATGCATCACCCCAAAATGAAACCTGGTGCTCATTCAGTCTCCCATTCCCTTTCCCTTCAGCCCTAAGCAACCACCAGACTACTTTCCGTAAAGATTTGCATTCTCTGGGCATTTCATACTAATGCCATTATACAGTATGTGTGCTTTTGTATCTGACTTCTTTCAAGAGCATATTATGAGGTTTGTCAGGGTTGTAGCATATGTCAGAACTTCTTTTTATTTTTCAATTGAAATGAAATCCATAGAACATTAAGTACATTCACACTGTTGGGCAATCTTTAGTGCCATTCATCTCCAGGACTCGCTTTATCTTACAAAACCAAAACACTATCCATTAAATAACTCCCATCTCTCCTTCCCCCAGCTCCTGGCAACCACCAGTTCTACTTTATGTTTCTATGAACTTGACTAGTCTACATACTTCATATAAGTGTAATTATATAGTATTTGTCCTTTTGTGACTCATTTCACTTAGCATAAGGTCCTCAAGTTTCATCTATGTTGTAGCACGTGGCAGTGGCAGAACTTCATTTCTTATTGCCAAGTAGTGTTCCATCATAAGGCTATAAAGTTTTGTGTGTTTTTTTTCAGTGCTAGGGATTGAACCCAGGGCCTTGTGCTTGACAGGTAAGCACTCTACCAACTGAGCTATATCCCCAGCCCTGTTTTTTTTTTTTGTTTTTTTTTTTTAATCACCAATTGATGGACAATTGGACTGTCCTCTTTGACTATTGTAAAAAATGCTGCTATGAGTATTTTCATAAGCATTTTTATGTAGAATGGGGTTTGATTTCTCAAATGTAGATACCTAGGAATGGAATTATTGGGTATGAGTTTCCTGTTGCTGCTACAACAAATTATCACAAACCTAATGGCTTAAAACAACATAAATTTATCTTGGTTTTGGTGGTCAAAAGTCAAAATGGGTCTTAACAGGTTAAAATCAAGGAATTAGCACAACTGTGTCCTTTCAGGAGACTTCATGGGAGAGTACATTCCTTAGCTCATAGCCACATCATCCCCAGTCTTGGCTTCTGTTGCCATATCTCAGTCTCTGACTCTCTGCTCCCACCTCCATCTTGTTCATAAGGATCCCTGGGATTACAGTGATCCAGAGTAATCTCCTTATCTCAAGAACCTTAATTTGGGTTGGGGTGTGGCTCAGTGGTAGAGTGCTTGCCTTGAATGTGTGAGACACTGGGTTTGATTCTCAGTACCACATATAAATAAAATAAATAAAGGTTCATCAACAACTAAAAACAATTTTTAAAAAAGAACCTTAATCACATCTGTGAAGTTTCCTTTTCCATGTAAGAAAAAATATTCATTGGTTCTGGGAATTAGGATGTGTACTTTTTGCAGGGAACCTGGGCTATCTGGTAATTATATATTAAACATTTTGAGAAACTGCAAAACTACGTTCTAAAGTGGCTGCACCATTCGTACCAGCAATTGATGAGGGTCATAATTTTTTTTTCTTTTTCTTTTCTTTTTTTTTTTTTTTTTTTTTGGTAGGGGGCATGGGTACTGAGGAT
Organism: Sciurus vulgaris; assembly: GCF_902686455.1. Taxonomy (NCBI): domain Eukaryota; kingdom Metazoa; phylum Chordata; class Mammalia; order Rodentia; family Sciuridae; genus Sciurus; species Sciurus vulgaris. Next base: position 68,834,027 of record NC_136476.1, read on the forward strand.
TGAATCCAGAAGCACTTTACCATTGAGTCACATCCCTAGTCCTTTTTATTTTTTAAGACAGGGTCCCACTAAGTTGCTCAGGCTGGCCTGAAACTTGCAATCGTCCTACCTCAGCCTCACAAGCTGCTGGAATTACCGTTGGGCACCATCACACCCTGCTGATCTTAATTTCTTTGCAATCTAACACTTGCTCTTATCTGTCTCATTTATTATTGCCATCCTGGTGGGAATGAAGTGGTCTCTTATTGTGGCTTTAATTTGCATTTCTTTAATGAGTAATGACGTTGAGGATACTTGCATGTGCCCAGGATCATCTGCACCTATTTGGTTTGTTTTCGTCAGGGGTGGAGGAACCGTAGAGATAAACTGCATCCCTGAGCTTTCTCGCCCATGTCCCCTTCCCTACCTCCATCGTCTCCCCATGCCATGCCTACAAAACCAAATATTTTTCAGTTTCCTAGTAGTATTCCATTGTATGGCAATTAACCATTTTTTATATCACCCATTGATGGGCATTTGGATTGTGTCCTCTTTGGCTATTATAAATAATACTGTTATGAGTATTTTCCCATAAATTTTTATGTCAATATGTGGTTTGATTTCTCCTATGTAGACCCCTAGGAGTAGAAGTTGGGAACTTAGCATTCCTCTGTAAGTGATCCCCTAAGTGGAATGCCTTAGTTAGCTCAAACACCATCCTGACCTACCTGAACCTCTACACTTGTGAGCTCTGGTGCTACTTTGGTTTTACAGCTGGAGTTGCACAAATCTGCATAGGGTGGAGGAACTCTATGCAGCAAGCAACAATGAACCTGTTGGCTACAGAAACTGAAGTTTCTCCATGACTGAGGCACAGCAAAAGCCCTCAACCACAGAGCACATGAAGAAGCCCTGCTTGGAATGATCTCTCCCTACTTCTTTGCAAATCTAGCAACAGCTCTTCTACCTTTTGGAGAGAAGGCCAGAAACTCTCTAGAACATTCATGTAGTTCTGACCCCAAAAGTTACCTTCAAGAGGTATCAGAGATGGCTGTTCTAACCAGGCTTCTCAACCCTCACCTGGGAGAGAGGTACACTCTCCACCTCCATCGCCCATGCCCCTTCCCTACCCCAGTGCCACACCCTGCCTCCTCTCAGGATTGACCTCTTGTCTTGTTAAGTCCTTTTTCAGCCAGAAGAGTGCCACCCAGTTCAGGCAGCTGATTGGCTGTGAAGGAAGGGCACCTGGCTTCCTTTCTTCATATCACCAACTGTCCCCCACATTTGATAGTGGCCATTTGGCAGTTGTCAGTACCAAATAACTGTACAGAAAAGGAAACCCTGGTTCAGACCCAAACCACTGTGCCATATTTCAGTCCACAGCTGGGCCTATTAAGCCTGTGGTAAAACCCAGCATATCTCACATCCCTATTTTCATCTCTCCTTTTCCACTGCTGTCAGACAATTTGGCCTGTAAGACTTTTGCTCTGGGGAGCATGTGATCATTTTCTTTCTGGTCCAATAATTGGTGCTATTGATATTCCTTGGACAAGGGAATTCGACTAGACAAGGCGAATTGAGCACATGTATGTATCTCTCCTCCTTAAAAAAAAAAAAAAAAAAAAAACACTAAAATGATAGTAAAAGAATGTTTTCTAGGAGGTATAAACCAACAACAACAAAGAGAATTGTAGAAAAAACCAGTAGATTCAGATGTTAGCAATACTTTTTTAAGATGTAAAACCAGTAGAGGAGAGGAAAGAGAAAGGAGAAAGGTGGAACCCTGTGTGGGGGACTGAGGAAGGAGTAAAATGACCACCACCAAGGAAGGCCCACACTCTGGGACACTAGTACCTCTTTCAGCAATGGAAGAAGCCAGAAGACAGTTGAAGAGCTGTGACAGAAAAAAATGGTCTTGGTAATTTTTTTTTTTTTTTTTTAAGAAAAAAATGTATGTCTTCCTCATCCTAAGAAAAAGGAATGCTCAGTCACACTTGGTCCTCATTAAGATATATCCACATTTTTTTCTGCTTTGCTATAGTCAGATCCATCTTTATGTGTGTGTGTGTGTATATATATATATATATATAAATTTATATATATAATATATATAAATAAATATATATTATATATATAAATATATATATTTTTAGTTGTCAATGAATCTTTTATTTTATTTATTTATATGCAGTGCTGAGGATTGAACCCAGGGCCTCACACATGCCAGGCAAGTGCTCTACCACTGAGCCACAACCCCAGCCCCAGAGTCACAACTCCAACCCCCAGACCCATCTTGAATATTGTCGGCGACCCCTTGTTCCTGTTCTCTCCTCCCTTCAGTCCTTATCAGTCTAGACTCTGCCTCCTGCCTCCCTCCTGTCACTTCTCTAAAGCTTCCCTTGCAGTTGCTAATCCAAGGGGTACTCAGGGGACCATGTAAGACTGGATCTCTCAGCAGCCCAGGACATTCTTCACTCTCCTCTCTTTCTTGAGATTCTTTCCTGCCCTGGGTTTCTGAATCTCTGGCTTCTCCTCCATAGCAAGGCTTCTCCTTCTTAACACGATCTTCCTTTACCTCTCCCCTAAATGTTGCTACTCTTGGGATTCCATCTCGATCTTGTCTCACTCTGCCTACTAGACCATCTGCTTAGATACCAATTAGAAACTACACAAAGGTTTTTCATGGATGAATTAAACTCAGTTGAATTTATCCTCTTCTCAACCCTCTTCTCTCTCAGGAAAAGGCACCACCATAGAAACCATGTACTTATATATGACCATATACTTCTATATGAAGCCATGACGTCTATAATTTGAATCTTAAATATGCCTCAAAGGCTCATGTGTTAAAGGCTTGGTCCCCAGCATGGTTCTGTTGGGAGGTGGTACCACCTTTGAGGGGTGGGGCCTAGTAGGGGGTCTTCAGGTCACTGGGGGCATACCCGCAAGGATGATTATGGGACCCTGGTCTCTTCCTCTTTCTCTTTCACTTCCCTGGCCATGAAGTGAGCAGTTCCGTTCTACTACATCTGTTCCCATCATGATAAGCATATCAATGTCAGCCTCACCGCAGGTCTAAAAGCAATGGGCCAATTGATCTTTGATAGGAACCACCCAAACTGGAAGATAAAATAAACATTTTCTCTTTATAAGTTGAGTGTCTCAGGTACTTTGCTATAGTAACAGAAAGCTAATGTGGCAGTACTCTTACATGTCTCTCTCCCCCTCACTGTTCTGCTTATCTATCACTACATCACACATTACTCCAAAATGTAGTGGCTATAAACCACCAGAACTCATGAGGGATTTGACTAGGCAGCTTATCTCCGATCTGTGTGGCATCAGCTGTGCATCTGGGGGCAAAGGATATGCTTTCAAAATGTCGTCTTCAGTCATATGTCTGACACTCAGTTCTCCTTGAGCTTCACATCTTCCAGTGTCTCTCCACATGGCTTGGTCTTCTCAGAGTAGTCACATTTCTTAAATGGAGGCAGGGTTCCAAGAGACAGAAAGTGAAAGACTCCAGGACAGTTGGGGACTACAATTAGAATTGGCAGGTGTGACTTCTTCTACATTCTGTTGTTCAGAGTAGCCTTGGGGCAGAGGTGGGAGGTGGAGAAAGCCTCCATCTCTTGATATTGAAGGAAAACATTGTGACTATCTCTGGAAATACCATCTGCCATGTTCACCCTCACAATCCATTACCAAGTCGTATCCATACTACCTTATAAATGACTCTCAAGTGTATTTACTTCTCTCCTTTCCCACTCTCATTGCCTGCAAGTCACAATTTTTTCTCTCCTGGACTTCTGTCTTAGCCTCCTGATGGTACTTTCAAGGTCTCCTCCATTCTCTATGTGATTGGGAGAGTGATTTGTCTTTTAAAAGACAAACTTTATTATGCTTCTCCTAATATTTGAACCTCTTCCGGGGCTCCCTATTGCACTTAGGAAGATTATGACATAATTCACAAGTCCTTTTATGACCCTCCCTCTTATTTATCTGTCCTCTTCTCTAACCCCACAACTTTTTACTCTACACTTTAGGCAGATGGAAAATTTAATTTCTTATATTCACACTATGTTATCTTTCCTCTCCAGGCATCCTCTCTTCTACCCCATCTGTATCTAGTTAACACCTCCTCAACCTCAGTCTTTAGGTCTCAGTTTAAAACTCGCTCTAAGTAAATTTTCTTAGACTCCAAGACTAAGTTATTTAATCTGGCCATGCCTGTGGCACTCCAAATGTACTAATCTTGGGCTAATTATCACTCTTATAAATCCATCACCTTTGTCATTTTTTGTTTGCTATCTTTTAATCTGTTCTGTACATAAGTGTCTGTTCTCCAAGTATACCTCTAATACCTGGAACATTCCTGTCCGTAGTACATGCTCACTAAATATCTTATCAAATAAAAGAATCTTCCTTTTATGTTTTTTGTTGTTTATTTCGCCATAAACTGATAGTGGTATGTTAAATCTCCTGTTAAAATCATGGCTCTGTCAGCCCTCCTTGCACTGATAACAGTTTTTATGTATTTGGATAGTGTTATTCAGCTAATAACAATACCTAACCTTATTTAAGAGCATAGCTATCACTAAAGTTAACTTCCTTTGTTCTCATTAATCCTTTCTGTCTTAAATTATACTTTTAAGTTTCATATTGCTTTCCCTCTTTAATTTTCATTTATAATGGATCTTTTCTCCCCCTTCCGTGTTTTTTTTTTTTTTTTTAATTTCTTGTATAAGGTATTTGGTTAGATCTCTTTTAGCTAGTATGTATTTTGATTTTAAAAAATAATCTAGTCTGGACTCAGGCTTGTCAGGGACAACTGGCTCTGTGCCGGATGCTACATGCTTCAGGTGAAGATTTCTCCATCTGGAGGTCCCCTCAGGGTTAGTCGGTGACCCAGCAGAAACTAGAAATGATGTGGCTTCACCTGCTGAGCCAGGTGGGAGCAGGATGAGCAGAAGAATATGTACCAGTCAGGAGGGCTCAAGGCACTTGGGGACTGTGACCCAGAGGAGAGCCACCTTTCTCAAGCTGTCACCACCATGCTTCTGTCATGCTATGTTTTATGCTTGAAATCATATATTTAACTGGGAAGAGTAAGTGTAACTACTTCTGAATGAGTAATGGAAAAAATTACAGGGAAACTGATTATTTGCCATGCAAAATATCATTTGGTCCCAAAGACCAAAGACAGCAGAGCACTGAGTGTCTGCCATCACCAGTTAATCATCAGAAGGTAGCTCCAGTGGTTATTTTATATCCTGGAAACAAATTCATAATGACTACTATCAAGATTTACAAAGAAAAGTGCATTTTACAAGTGGAAATCTGAAATCAGTAGTGCATCAATAAATGTAACAAATTTACAGTTATCAGAAAATGACCCATATCAGCACTGGTACTGCAATTAAGAAGATTCCGCTGACAGGACTAAACTTTTGGGAAGACGTTGTACTGATGGATCAGAAGGAGTTTTTAAATACATTTTTAACCAAAATGGAAACCAAAAGAAAGTTCATTTCCATTATTATATGAATGGCAAAAATTGTCTAATTCACAGAAAATTCCTATCTCATGATTAGCAGAAAGGATTTCACCTGTCATATCCAATGTTTTTTTAAAATGCCACTATCAAGTACTCTGAGACATGGTCAAAAACTAAATGGAGGACTGGGGTTGTGGCTCAGTGGTAGAGCACTTACCTCGCATGTGTGAGGCACTGGCTTCGATCCTCAGCACCACACAAAAATGAATTTAAAAAAATAAAGGTCCATTGTCAACTAAAAAATATTTAAAAAAAAAAACAAAAACTGAATGGACTCTGAGCAGTACCTTCCATGCCAGAATACCTGGATGTTGTTCCTCCTTCAGTGATTTTTTTTCCAGTTCTGGGGATCGAACCCAGGAACTTACCCCACTCTCTGCCCATTTTTCCTCTTTCAAATAGAGCTAGTGCAATGTGGGAGCTATGATAACAATTTTGCTTGCTCTAACATGAATCGATGTTAGTATCTTTCCACCAAATTTTATTGAGGTATAACTGACAAAAATTATATATATTCAAGGTATACAACATGATGTTTTGATATATGCATGTATTATAAAATGATTACCACAGTCAAGCTAGTTAACATATCCATCACTTCACACAGTTATCACTTGGGGTATGCAGTAAGAATACTTAAGATCTACTTTCAGCAAATTTGAGTTATTAGCTACAGTCACCATGCTGTACATTAGAGATCCAGAATTTATTCATCTTATAGCCAACTGTCGATACTCTTTGACTCCTTATTTACACCTTCCATCCCCACCTCTGGAACCACCATTCCACTCTGTTTTTGATGTTGACTTTTAAAGTTTCTACATATAAATAAGATTATGCAGCATTTGTCTTTCTGAGTCTGACTTCTTTCCCCTAACATCTTGTCTTCTGGGTTCATCCATGTTGTCAATCTTATCTTTTACTACCATTAAAAGCATAGAGAAGGGCTGAGGATGTAGTTCAGAGGCAGACCACTTGCCTAACATGTATGAGGCCCTGGGTTCAATTCTTAGTACCACCAAAAAAAAAAAAAAAAAAAAAAAGAAGAAGAAGGAAAGAAATTAATGCAGAAAAGAAAAATATGTGCTATCAAGGAACACATACCTCCTGTAAAAAGCCCTATCTCCAATGCCAGAAGCTACATTGCAGTAAGTCTTCATCTGTGTCTCCTTCCAACATGGAAGGAGGTTCTAGGACTTAGTTTTATCCATGTACCAAGTGAAGACTTTGAAAGTGCTCAGGGTCCAGCTCTCCCACATAGCTTCCCCATATAAGTAGGATTATTGTGATACTCAGGATGGTTCGAGCACAGAGGAGGGACAAGAACAGTGCAGAGTCTTGGTACATTTCATGGATGCTCTTCAAGTCTTTTCTTCTCTTGGAATATGGAAACCTATTCTAAATTTCACCTGCCTCAAATATATACCAAAAAGAAACTCGTGAGAAGGAGGAAGAAATTTACATCAAAAGTTTTGCTTCAGGGCTGGGGATATAGCTCAGCTGGTAGAGAGCTTGCCTCGTAAGCACAAGGTCCTGGGTTCAATCCCCAGCACCATAAATGAATAAATAAATAAATAAATAAATAAATAAATAAATAAGTTTTGCTTCATTATATTGACAAATTCTAAAAAAGATGGATTTTCTTAAGAGGCTGACTTATAGGTTTCTAAATAGCAATATCTAAGTAACATATATTCCTAAACTCACCCTCTTGAATATAATTTCTGAGGGGTATTTTCTCTACAGACTTACAATGATCACATACATTTTAGAAACTGTTGCCTCCGTGGATTTCATATTTCAAACTTGGGAAGATAGATAGTTGTCATTGAATGGCAATATGTGTCTTGTAGTTCTAGAAAATCAAGTTGAACTTAGAAAAAGCTTGAGTCTTAGTTTTGTGAAACTTGAGTTATTCTGCTAAAACAAAGTAGAGTAAAAGAAAGGAAATGTTGCCTAAAAGGCACAAAGACGACTAAGTTCTGAGGTCCATTTTACAGCACATAGACTATAGCTAATAGTAATATATTGACTACTCGAAAACTGCTGTGAGAATAAACTTTGCACGTTCTCATCACAAAAATAGAAATACTCAAAGCGATGGATATTTTAATTAGATTTACTTAATCGTTTCACATTGTATTTGTATTAAAACATAAGTATACACATATCAAAAGTTGTACCCCATAAATATGCATAATTTTGATTTGTCAACTATACCTTTAAAAAGCTGTGGTGGGAGGATGACAAGGAGGGAGAAAGAGAAAGAGAGAGAGAGAGAGAGAGAGAGAGAGAGAGAGAGAGAGAGCGCGCATTAAATGTGTTAAACACTTTAAGTAGAAGAAGGTAAATTTGTCATATTTTCCTTAGGACTGTGAGGGAGTGTGTTATGGTAGAATGAGAAAACAGTTTATTTCTAGTAAGTAAGTTCTGCAATAAATTATTTCACTAGCTCTCAAAACTCTTGCCTAGATTTTGATAGAAAGTTGGTTTCATTTAACCTCTTTTGATACTGTGGTGGTAAATGCTACATTATAAATTAAGGTTGTCATGAATTTACAAGAAGGCAGAGTATTTTGTATACGTTTTAATGTTAAGCTTAAACTGAATATCTGTGTAATGGATTATTTTTTAATGGATTCATTTTAAAATGAATTTGGAAGCATTTTAAAACAGGATTTCAAATTTATATAAAATTAATTTTATATTTGTATTAATGTTTCCTCTGTGTCTTTTGGGTAATTTAATTCTTACTGTCAATTTTTAGTGTTTATAAGGTAACTATCACCTTGTATTAGCCCATTTTCTGTGGCTATAACAAAATACCTGAGGATGGGTATTTGATAAAGAAAACAAGATTTATTTAGCTCACAATTTTAGTCTGAAAATCCAAGATTGGGCAGCCTCATCTATTTGGGCCTCTGGTAAGGTCTTCTTTGGTTGTGTCACAGGAAAGAAAATGGCAGTGCACAGAAGACGCCACATGTATTGGGTGGCCTACCTTTAACACAACCTGTTCTAATAAGAGCTAACTCACTTTAAAAGACCAGCATTAATCCCTTCTGAGGGTTGTGCCCCCATTAACCTAATTACTAGGCCCCACCTCTTAAATTCACCTTTTTCCACTTTACCACACTGCAAACCAAGCTTCCAGCACAGGAATTCTTGAGGGACACCTTCTAACCACAAAATAGCACTCTTGAAAGGTATCTTGGTATGAAAATATTGTTTTCAAAAACATATCACAGTGACACCTTTTGAACCATCGACTTTCAATATTGCCTCTTCTCTCTCTCTCTCTCTCTCTCTCTCTCTCTCTCTCTTTGGCAGGGGTGAGAAGCATAACAAAAGTGATTATGTTATTCAAAGATTTTGAAACTTCAACACCTCCAAAACTCTTTGACTATGTTCATGGCTTCAGATTTGATAACTGTTACTATTTTTTGTATACCAGATATGTGGCCCATTTTACAATTGAAATTTATTTATAAGATACTAAGTATAAACCAAGCACAGTGGCACACACCTGTAATCCCAGCTACTCAGAAGCTGAGGCAGGAGGATCATTTGAGCCCATGGGTTTGAGGCCAGCCTGGCAACATATATGTAAGTGTGTGTGTGTGTGTGTGTGTGTGTGTGTGTGTGTGTGTGTACTTTTGACTAGTCTACCTATATCCCCTTTACTGTTTACCCTCACCACCTGCAAAACTGACACATTCATGATTTGTCACCAACAGGCAAACAGGCAGTGAGGCTGTGATTAGAAAAAATGAACCTTACAGAGAACACTGCTCAGGTTTGAAAGAAGCATGTTTCTAAGACCTTAGGAGCTTGGGTAACCTTTTTGTGTTACTTATTGGAAAATTAACATTTTAAGGTTCACTGTACCCATACAGAAATCTTATGGCTCACCATGCAAAAGTTGAGGAGGGCTTGGGTATAATGGCATAAGAAGGTTGTCTCAAGAAATCAGAGAGGGCTGGGTACAGTGCTGCACACCTGTAATCCCAGCAACTTGGGAGGCTGAGGCAAGAGAATCACAAGTTTGAGGCCAGACTCAGCAATTTAGCAAGGTCCTAAGCAACTCAGCAAGACCCTGTCTTGCAATAAAAAATAAAAAAGAACTGGCACTGTAGCTCAGTGGTAAAGCCATCTGAGTTCAATTCCTAGTTTAAAAAAAAAAATAGAGGGGACAGAGGAACTGAAGTGGATGTTCTCTGTCTTGCAGAATCTAGACTGAGGTGGCACCTGCTTCCTTTTTGCACCAGACACCTGGGCTCTGACAGACTGTGGGTTAGAGGTTGTTTGAACTGTGGGGTGGGGATTTTCAGCTGACAGGGAAAGGGGATAAATTAGTTGAAGGGGGTACAGAGTGTCAGGAGAAATAAATTCTAGTGATGTACCGCCCAGCATTGTGACAAGAGTGATACACACTTCCAACTTTAAGTGAATTTTAAACGTTCTCATCACAAAGAAATGATCAGTATATGAGAAGCTAGGTATGTTAATTAGCTGATTTGATCATTCTTCAATGTATACATATATCAAAACATCATATTGTATCCTATAAACATATATATTTAATATTTGTCTATTAGAAATAAAAATTTAAAAAGAAATGTTGGTTAAGATGGACTAGCCACCTGCATAATGACTACTCTTATGAGTGACTATCGACCTAATCTAGGCAAATGTAAGCAGGAGGTCAACTCCCAAAGTGTAGGAACCAGAAGCCGGGGAAAATAAAATCAATCTGAGAGTTAGAAGAGCATGGTGAGTGATCTGACAGGTACCATGCCTACACTGGCAGCCTAGCTAGTAGATCAGACTACTGTTTAGCCTCTGGGTATGCAAGGCATAGTCATGGCTTGCCTGACTCTGGAACATTCTGCTGCTTGCCCACGTGGTTCAATCTCTTGAAGTTGGTGGAACAAGTGGCTAGTGTGGAAAAGAAGGAAGACCCCCCAGTACCTGGGCTACCTCCTGACCCTTGAAAGGGCTCAGTCTCCACTCAACTCAGCTTCTCCAACAGGAGTTAGACACTCCTGGGGAGAAAACAAGGTGGGCAACTCCGGACTCGTATGCTCTTCAGGAAGGGAATGAAGGTATCTAGAGAGGAGGCACGTTTTCTGAATGGGACCCCAAAGACTCACCAGAGGAGATCTGTGTGGGTCACTGGTTTTGTGATATAAACTAAGAATTTTTCCCTCCCTTTATCTTCCATTTCTCTTTTTCAAACACAAACTGTATATTTTCAAGTGACTTTCAGTAGAAAGCATCTTTTTTAGATCCATCTATGTAGTTATATACACACATACGCATTTGTATACATATATACTTAGTTATAAAATTTATTTAATGCATTCTATTAATTACTCATATTTTTCCCATTTCTTAGGAATAAAAAGTCATCTTTTTTGCCTGGTGTATAATAGAAAAATAATTTTTATATAAAATATCTTGGTTTAGATCCATGTCTTATTAACAAGTATGCTATAAGTTCATTTAAAACACTGAAAATTCTCTTAATTATGTTAAGGCAAAACTCTACTTTTTCTTATTTAACAAATGACATGGGTTGGGGTTGGGGTTCAGAGGTAGAGCGCTAGAGCGCTTGCCTAGCACATGTGAGGCACTGGGTTCGATCCTCAGCACCACATAAAATAAATAAATAAATAAAATAAAGTTTTAAAAAATGGCATGCTCTAATTTTCTTTAAATTAATTATATACAAATTTATAATTTTAAACTAAAAATATAAATGTCATGTTGAGTCTGGTTTGGAAATAAAGCATATACTAAAATGAGGAACTAAATCAATGGCTGATTATTCCATCAAAAATAAACACTATCCATTTTCATAACTCTTTGGAATTTGTAAACTTTTTGAATATTAAAAATTGGTTCAACTGTTTTAATTTTTGAGTTAAATTTTTGAATAGCAAGATCAGAAAGCAAGTTCCAGGCTGCTAATTGGAGACTTCCTCTGCAAATAAAGCAATCTCAGTGTAGATATTCTTCATTCCTAAAAAAGGGGGAAAGTAGGTAGTATATAAATGCCACTATATTTTATTTTTTAAAAAATACTGATTTTTTGGAACTCCTTGTTATGCTATATGAGAACCTTGCATAAATGCAACATATAATAGAATGAAGATTATTTGGAGGAGAATTATTATGACTCCTCCTCCACTACTTTGTAGCATATATTTCAATAGCAGGACTTCTCTTATGTTTTGCCCTTGATGAACAATCAGTTGAGAGCATAAATAATAAACACAGCTGTCTAATCAGGTAGTGAGCCCTCCAGACAATTTACTCACTGCAACACTTTTCAACTCCCCCTGTGCACTCCACGGGCCCGTCGAGACTCTCAACTTCCATATTATATGGAAGAATATCGATTGAGGAAATAGATATCAAACCCCATGCCATTAGCTACCATTAATGATATGAATCCCCTAAATGATCACTTGGAAAATGCAAAAGAAATTGATATTCAGGACAGCAAACTAATAAAACACAGTTTTAAAATATCTTAGAACTTTAAAACTGGCTTTATTTTATTCCTTTTGTTTTTTTAATTGAGGTGGAGTCTGACTGTGTGGCCCAGGCTGGCCTCTATCTCACTCCTAGAATATTCTGAGTATCTGGAATTACTGGCTCAAGTCACAGCACCTGGTTCTCTCTTTTTTCCTTACATACAAACATTTCTGCAAATTATTACATACCCTCGACTTAAAATCACTAAAGAAAGATAAACTTTTAAATACCTGTATAAATTTACCTAAATGAATGGGAATTGATTTGTCTTTAAAATATAATTATTGGACTGGGGGGATAGCTCAGTTGCAACGCAAGCACCTGGGTTTGATCCCCAGCACTGCAAAAATAAATAAATAAATAAAAATAAAATATAATTATTGAAGCTGGGTATGGGTGGTTGTATGTGCCTGTATTCTGATCTACTTAGACCAAGACAGGAAAGATCACAAGTTCAAAGCCAGCCACATAGTGAGACCTGTCTAAATACACACACACACACACACACACACACACGAAACCTCCTCCAAGCCCAATTTCTTTCATAGAGAAAGCAAACAAGCAGACTTCTAAATGACCTTTTTTCATGCCATGTGTTGTCATTTGCACTGGGTTACTGAGCATATTGTCGAACTGCTCCTCTGTCCTACTAGCAGAATGTGAGAGGGAGACAGAGATTTCAACAAGGCTGCCCTGGACTGTCCCAAGAAGGACATCCCCAATAGCTATAGGCAATAACCTATAGGATCTTGAATTTTTGGAAAATCAACTCGCATATGTTCCAGGGCATTGTCATGTGTTTTTGCATCACAAATACTTGTTCTTTCAACCTGGTAAGGAACCCAACCTGCCTTGTCCCAACAATTGCTCTAGAGTCCAAAAGAGAAAACTTAAGAAATGAATTTTGGCATAACATTTGTTTTACTGTTTTCCTTTCATGAACCAGTTTTAACGGCCTCCCTCTGCTGTGTTAGATTTGTTCTTCTAACATCTGTTCATCTAACATTCTGTCCCAGCTAACTTTAGTGGCAATGACGTTGAGTAGAGTAACTTCTTTTTTGTGGGGTCAGGGGGCCTGGTACCAGGGATTGAACCCAGGGCACTTAACCTCTGAGCCATAGCCTCAGCCCTTTTTTATTTTTTATTTTGAGACAGGGTCTCACTAAGTTGCTTAGGGCCTCACTAAGTTGCTGAGGCTGGCACTGAACTTGCAGTCCTCCTGCCTCAGCCTCCTAAGCCACTACAGGCATGTGCCACCATGACTGGCTAGAGTAACTTCTTAAAGTGCCTTAAGAATCCATCCCTCAAACCAAATCCGACTGCTATCATAGAGTTCTTCCTGCCACGCCATGCCACCTCTGTCCTCCTGATCCATAAGCCCTGGACTGGTACAACTGCAGAGCAGGAAGGTGGTATGGTCATCAACATTGCATGTTTTCTTTTCAGGCTAGCTCATATAATCAAACTGCTTTTGCAAATTTAGTAGGAAAGCCATTTAGGGATTTAAAAAAAAAAAAAAAGAAAAAAAAAAAAAGCCAAGGAAGAAAAACGCATGATGGGGGGCTGGGGATATAGCTCAGCTGGTAGAGTGCTCACCTCACAGGCACAAGCCCTGGGTTCAATCCCCAGCACTGCAAAAAAAGCCAAGAAAAACAAAACAAAACAAAAAATCGCATGATGTTGCCTTTTTAAAATGTCCTGAGTCAGCCAGTGTCCCGTTTCTTTCTTCACTTCCATTCAGGCCCAAGGAAGCACCACAAGGAAGCAGACTGTAGTGTTTCCAACTCTCTAAGAAACCCAAAGCAGAATTCCCAACTGCATGGGGTTCGGATGGAGCCTCCTGCCGGGCTCTCAGCTCACACACCCCGCATATAACACAAGTCAGAGGGGCTAGTGCTTCTCTTCTGTTTGTTTTCTAGTAACAAGAATGGCCATCCATAAACATGACCCAAAGAAGCAGGGCCCTCGTAGACTGTGGTGGGAACATGAACTGCTACAGGCAGTTTCTTAGAAAGTCCAGCAGGCTAGAGGGAAACTTTGGGGGTAATCAGTTCTAAACTGGATTATGGTGATCATAGCACAGTTCTACAAATTTACTAAGAATTATTGAAATGTGGATTGTATTTGTAATTAGTGATATTATGGTGAATTAGTCAATTTTATTTAAATTATGCTTCAATAATTCTATAAACCAAAATAAAGTTCTACTCAGAATTTGATTTTGCTCCTCTGTAGATGCTAGTAAGACTACCAAGTCTGCAATATGTGCATTAAGAAAATATCACGAATTCCTCTTCCATTTAAAAAAAAATGTATTTTTCTACCTCATCACAATAATATGTGCAATAGTATTAAAATAAGAAACTTTGTTTATTTTAAAATATCTTTAGGGTAATTTACTTTTTATGTGGTGCTGGGGATCAAACCCAATGCCTCATGAGTGCTAGACAAGGGTTATACCACTGAACCACAACCACAGCCCAAAATATAGTTTTTTTGTTTTTTGTTTTTTGTTTTTTTGTGGTGCTGGGGATCAAACCCAGGGTCTTGTGCTGGCAAGGCAAGCACTCTACTGACTGAGCTATCTCCCCAGCCCCCAAAATTTACTTTTTAAACCACAAATAACAACAATGTACTGTGGCTTATAATGTATATAGAAGTAAACTATAAGACAACAGTCAATAGGGCCAAGTTTGAGAGAAGGAAAATACAAGATAACTGTTGCAAGATTCTTATACTATACATGAAGTCATATAATATTACATCAATAAAATTAAAGCTATAAATTCAAAATCAACTACTGGGAGCATAAATTAAAGAGGTTTAGATGATATACCCATAAAGAAGAAAAAATATTCAAAAAAATCCTCAATTATTCCAACAGGAGGCAGGAAAAGAGATTGAAGAACTGATGGGGCTTATGGAAAACAGAGCAAAATGGTATCTATAAGCCCAACTATGTCCTTGGTTACATTAAATATAACTGGCCTAAACATCCCTATTTAAAGTAATAGATTGTCAGATTGGGTAAAAGAAAAAAGTAAAACCCAAATACATATGGTCTAAATATAAAGACACAAATAGGTTTAAAGTAAAAAAGCAGGCAAAAAGGTATACTAGAACTAACCAAAAGAAGCTGGAATGGTTATGTTAATATGAAGTAAAGTAGATTTCAGAGCAGAAAATATTACCGTAAATAAAGAAAACATAGCAATCCCATTATTATTTCATAATGATAAGGGGGGCAATTTTCAAAGAGGACGTAACAATCCTAAATGTTTATGCACTTATTAGCAAAGTTTCAAAATATGTGAAGCAAAAACTGATAGGACTGGAATGAGAAATAAATCTACAATTATAGTCAGAGAAGATAAAGAAGACTTGAACACTAGCAACCAACTTGTCCTAGTTAACAGTCATAGAACATGCCATCTCACCACAGTAGATACACCTCCTTTCAAGGGCAAATGACACTAATCAGACCACATTCTGGAAAATAAAGGTTTCAATAGATTTTAAAAGAATCAAGTCATATATCCTTCTTGGCTAGAGCTAAAATTAGTCAATATTCTTGTAACTCCTAGAGCTTCTCTACTATTTGAAGAAGGAACTAATAAAACTGATATAAGAGCCAGTATAGTGGCACAAGCAATCCCAGCAGCTCAGAAGGCTGAGGCAGAAGGATTACAAGTTTGAAGCCAGCCTTAGCAATTTAGCAAGAACTTGTCTCAAAAAATAAAAAGGACTGGGGATGTAGCTTAATAGAAAGTGTTCCTGGGTATTCAATCCCAGTACCAAAAAGACAAAGCAAAACTGGAACTAAAACTAAAAAGCAACCTGACACACATGAAAAATTATAAAATAATATATAATAATTATATATATCTACATATGTATCATGTAAAGATATAATGACAATTATCTGGGTCTGGCTCCTTTTATTACATTTTAAAAGATCAAAATGTAGGAGAGAAGACTGTTAAATTAACATTAATTATCTCCCATGTAATATTTCTTGAAATTGATTATTGACCACGAAAGCACATATGCCATTTTTTAAGGAAATGTAACTTAGTGGAATTGGAAAGAAGACACATGCCCTCCAAATTGGGAGGGGGCAAAAATATAGTTTATATAGAAAGGAGAGAACATGGAGGGAAGAAAAATGAATGAGAGGGAAAGGAGGAAGAAAGAAGGAAGGAAGGAAGAATATAATTGAAATGAGATTTTTTTAACTAAAACAAAAACTTTGTAAAAATTTTAAATATTACATATAATCTTGAATTATTAAATTATGAAATATATATATGTACATATATATATATATAATTATAATCACAGCAAAACAGTCCAGCCAAAAAAAAAATCTTTAATAAGTTCTAAAATGTAGCACTTTCTCAGATCATATTTTCGGGCCACAAAGCATAAGCAGACACTAATAATGAAAGATAAAACCTGTACTATTTAGGAAGGGGAACCCTTCTCAGTTCCCCACTCTGCCCCCACCCATGCCACAAGCTTCCCTGCCCACCCTCTGCCTGCCTGACACTCTCCTCTCAAGCCAGATGTCTGACAGCTACCCTGCTCACTCTCCCTTTCTTTTCCAGCTGTGTGCTTGGGGACACATGATGCCACCTGGTGATAATCAGACAACCTCTGAGAGCCCAGCCAGCTCTTACTGCATGATGTATGAATATTTGGTCCCAAGATTTAGAGCAGAGCTTGTGTTTAGACATGACCTCAAATTCTAGGTCCCCATCTAGCTTCTCCCGGGCTTCTCACTAAGCAGGATTAGGAATTGGCTCAGCTATGAATAAATAACACTTTGAGTCCCATTTGATTAGAGTTTCTCATATATAGATCTGCAGAAACCTGTAGGGCAAATTATAGGGTGACTGAGGAGAATGACTTAGGCATTTCTACATTCCCAGCCTCAGCTATTATCCACAAGTGTCACAGAAGTTCCATCTTGACTTCTGACATCTACCGACTGAAGATTAGAAAAGACTTCTCCCTCCACCCACCAAAAAAAAAAAAAACAAATGGAAATACTATTGCAAATTATTTAGCAGATACAACCTATAAATACTAATGGTATGCTGCCATTTAATAGTGCTTTCATTACTAAATAAAGAATAATAATGTGTTAACATTTAGTGACAGGAATTTAAACAAAATTCACCCTAACAAAATCAAGATCAAAATAATAAACATAAAGGTAGAAACTAACTAATTAAAATAAAGGTGAAAACTCATAATAAACATAAAGGTGGAAACAAAACTGGCTAGAACAGATAAATTCATCCAAGAGCTATTTCTCTGGGAAAATAAAAACCAATTAGAGAGCAGAATCTCTCATAAACCTATTTTTGTTTAAATAAGGCAACACAAATAACTGCATTTATTCTGAATTTTGAAAGGATTAATTATTGATGCAAAGATTGAGAAATCATTAACAAATGCCGTAAACTGCAGGGTGCTAGTGAATATGAAAATTTTAATGAAACACTCTATTTCTCACTTCTGCCAAGCTCCCTACTAACCCCTTGTGTCCCAAAGCGTCCCTCCTCCACCCAGCATCCCTAGGTAGAAATATTCTCTTAGAACAAGGCCATTGGCCAACTCTTCAGGCTTGGCAGGGCTGTTTGACCTCTTTCTCTACCTAAAAATGCAAAAACTTCAGGTTACTCTGCAAAGATCAGGGCACTTGCCCTTCCTTTCAAGTGGCTGTGACCAGCCCCACTCATGGACTGTAAGAAAGTCTAATTGAAAAATAAGCTTGGTGGAGGTAAAAACTGGAGGACAGAGAGCCTAGAGTTTGACCTGGAAAACGGTGAACGAAGGACTTTGTTGTAGGAGAAGAAAATGGGGGAGTAGAGCAGGTCAAGCAGGGATGAGGTGTGTTTCATGGAAAAAAATTAAACCATTTGGCACCAGGCCCAGAAGTTCAACTTCTCATCTAGCTGCACCATTTCTAAGTTTTAGTTGTGTAACTTTTCTTGTTTTATCTTTCCTATATATTAAAGATCATCACTACTTAGCTCACAGAAATTTTTAGGAGGAAATATAGTAACATGGAAAATTTTTGCAAAGAGTGATAGTTGGGATGATGGTAGCTCAGGGAGAGGGGGGCTGACTGTTCATTTGGAGATAAGACAACACCTGCCTCAAATCTGTTCTAGAGAGGTCCTAACATGGAGCTCCCCAATGCAACCGTCATCTCACGTCTCTGCAGACAGGCCTGGAGTTACCAGTGGGCTGCAGTCAGGCCAAAGGCAAGGGGTAAGTCAGAAAGTCCATGCCCAAGGTGGGAGAGCATGACTCCAAAGACACTCATCTCTCAAGGATGCAGATAAGGGCAACACGCAACAGCCCCTCCTGCCTTCGCAGAGCTAGATTTCTTGACCACCAAGGCCTTTGGGCAAGAGGGTCTATGAAGCTTGAGTGGGGGCAGAGAGATGGAGAACTGACCTTTGATGATGAAACAAGTATTTGAAAGCCCTACTGGGACTCAGCCACAGGTGGGGAAGCTTAGAGTCAGTGAGGACCCTAAGTAGACAGCTCAGACCAAGTGAGACTGGGGATGATGATTCCATGTACTTTCATATGTGATGTGTTTGGACTTTAGTACGGAGCTCCTCTGTCTCTCTATCAAATACTTAGTCAAATAAACATCGATCACTAATGCTTCATGTAATGTCTTTTCTCTAGGGAGGAATGCAAAAGAAAAGTTGAAGTTGGTGTCATTAGTAGCAAATTGGGAGGAAGATTGCATTGGAGATGGAATTTCCTAAAGCTGACCATAGTACAGTGTGGCTTAGGCCAATGACAAAGGTGTGTTTAAGATCACTAAAAGGAAGGAGGGATTGTTCTATAAATGATATGATTAACCATTTGGGAAAAACCATAAGGTGACCAACCAAGTAGAGGACAAAATTGATATTTTGCACCAAAATGCATTCAGATAAAATAGAGATTTAAATGTAAAAAAAAAAGTTCATAGTAGAATATGTAAATGAATATTCATATGATCTGGGCATGTTAAACATCTTTAGAAGCATAACATAAAAGTTAGAAATCACAAATATTAGTAAGAATAAAAGTTACAGAAAAGTAAGCATTTTCTGTAAAGCAATAATAAGAACAATAACGAAGAATAAAAAAATTAGGAAAATATTGCAGCACAAATATTTTTTTCAAACACCATATGTATCTTGAAAATATATAGATTTCTTAAAAATGAAAATTGAAAAGATAAAATTCCAACAGAAAAATACACAAAAACCACAAAAATATGAATTTGTAACTAAAGTTTTACAACTGGCTATGAGCTTAGGCTGAAAAAAGATTTCAAGTTTAGTAGCTATTGAAAAATACAACTTAAAATAAAGGGGTATCATTTTGTTTGTCAGATAGGCAAAGATACAAGTAATTACAATTTGTCAATCATGTAAAGAAACTATTTCCCTTCACCAAGTATGAGAATGTAAATTAGTACAAATTTCCTGAAGAAACTAGACAATATAAATGAAAAGTCTTTAAAACTGCATTTACTGGGCTGGGGTTGTGGCTCAGTGGTAGAGCACTTGCCTGGCATGTGTGAGGCACTGGGTTTGATACTCAACACCACACATAAATAATAAATAAATAAATAAAAGATCCATTGACAACTAAAAAAAAATTTTTTTAAAGAATTTATCCTGAGAAGGGAGTAGAATTTTTTTAATAGAGAAAATTCCCAAAGTGACCAAAATTAAGAAGTAGGCTACATATACAATATTACACATATGTTATATTATTAAAATTAAATATTTTTTGAGAAATGTTCATATATATTACAAAATAGTTTATAGTGATTCTATTTTCATCATCTATTATTATATTATGTATTCTATTTGCCCATTCTGAAAGAATTTAAGAGTTAAAGTTCTTTTGTTTGCAAGAAACTAAAGTTGACCTAATCTAATTTAAAAAAGAGAGGATAAATTTGTTAGAAAAATGCTGAAATAGTTGATGAAGTATATGGTTGGATAAGGAACAAGAACAATGCCAAAATCCTTCTCAAGAGATGAATTTGAGGAACTTCTTCCTCTATTGCTTTGATGAAATGGTTCCCATCTAGGCTCTGTATCTTTATGACCCAACTGTAAAAATAAATTTTTTTTTTTTTTTTATGGTGCTGGGGATTGAACCCAGGGCTTTGTGCATGCAAGGCAAGCACTCTACCAACTGAGCTACACAGCCCCAGCCCCCAACTGTAAAATTTTAAGAAGAGGGTTTCTGATTGTTCAACATGAGTATTTGGATGTATTAATAGCCAGGTGGGTAGAGCCAAGGAGTACAGCCATGATGGATGGAGGGCCTTCCCTGGGAGCAGAGGGCCTGGCCAGGAGGAGAGACTCTGATTGCCAAGTGTTCTCAGTGGTACTAAGAACATGCACCATGATGATTATCTCAGGGTGAGAGTATGAATGCCTTTTTGGTTTGGTTCAAGAATGGTTTGGTTGCAGGAAGCCTAAACTCAATTTGTTGTAGGCAGGAAGTGGAAATTATCAAAAGACACAGGGAGAGCAGGATACAGTTAACTTAGGGACAGCTGGAAACAGAATCTCAGATGCTGCCAGCGCCCCTACTCCATCTCTCACCCCCTTTAGTTTTGTGTGTGTGGTGCTGGGGATTGAACCCAGGGCCTTGGGCATGCAAGGCAAGAATGCTACCAACTGAGCTTTATCACCAGCCCACCATCTTTCACTTCTGATCCTTTCTGAGTTCTTTCTTATTCTCTCTGAATTTTCCACATAACAGGAAACATGAGGCTCCCTGGACTTTCATCTCCCTGTTTCTGCACCAAGAGATGATGTATATGATATGATCTCTATCTGGTGCTGAATTTTAAAACCCCAGGAAGATTCCGATTGGCTTAACTTGGGCAGGAATCTTTACTCTTCCTGCTCTGTATCCATGCTACCTGGCAGGTGGCAGAGTAGCCATAAACATGCTAAACAAACAGGGATGTGAGGGAGATTAAGAAGCCTAGTGGACGATGACCCCGAGTTCAGATGACTAGTTAGTGGGTGATACCAATCACTCGACCAGGCTTCAGAGGAGTGAACAAGAGACTTAGAGGGCTGAAAAGCAACTGTGTGGTGCTTAAGTAGGTGAATTCTAGAGTTAGACAGGATCCGAGTTCCAGTTTCACCACCGACCAGCTATGCAACTATGGGCAACTTATTGCAATCTTCAAAGATTCGGTTTCCCCATCAAAAAAAAAAAAAAAAAAAAAAAAAATCAGATAATAACACCCAGTTTAAAGGGCTCATTATGAAAATTAAATAAAGTACACAATAACATGGACTAATATTACTGTATTCTTCTTTCAACCGCATTCATTATGCTTTCAAATATACTTTCACTATCTTTGAGGTTGGAACTGATTCTTTTCTAATGGTATTGCTAAGTTTCATGTCTCAAATTTCATGGCAGGTAGGCAATCTGTTTCTCTAGTAAACAGGGAAGGGTGTGTACTCGATCATACTTACCTCGGTGGGGAGAAGGAAACGGAGCGCCCATCTTTGTTCTGGTCCCTATCACAACAGAGCCTGTGCTGCAAGAAGAGTTTGTGGGTGACACAGCATGCCACCAGGAATGTTCTTGGCAGGCTTCCTGGCAGTAGCAGGGGAGATGCTGTCGGTTACATCCAGGGAGCACTGGCTCAGCCCAACAGACTCTGGATCAGTGTGGGGACAAGCAGGTTGTCACGCTCATTCATCACTGCTACCCCACCCAAAGAGGGGGATACCCAAAAGGGTTTGGCTTCTCTCTCTGAATCTTCAGATTGACACTCGGTTTTTCTGGGTTTTTAATCCCAGTTAAGGGATTGGAATACATCCTTTATCTAGGAGAAGATGTAAGTTTGAAAGCAAAGGATATATGGCTTTTGGGAATATCTCAATCCTAGAGATAGTGATTCTTTACCTTTTTCTTTCTTTTTATTATTTTTTTTAATTTTTGAGGTACTAGAACCCCTCGCACATGGTAGGCAAGCACTGCATCCTCGGCCCTCTTTAAATTTTTATTTTGATACAGGATCCAACTACATTGCCCAGTCTGGCCTTGAACTTGCAATTCCCCTGCCTCAGCCTCAAGAGTAGCTGGGATCACAGGCAAGAGCCACAATGCCCAGTGAGATAGTTGAGTCCTTGAAGATAAAAATGGAATACAAAAGAAGAAATTTTGTGGGTAAAATTTACTTTCTTTTTATCAGTATGATAAACTCTAATATTTTATATAAGACTATTTTTATAACAGCTTCCAATAGGTTTGGGCAAATTATATTTTCCAAAGATGTTTGCACCAATATATATTCTGACCAACGAACTCTGGTTATAGAAATGCAATATCAAGTAACAAGTTTCATTCAAAAGAAACTGATTGCATCCCAATAACTATTCACATCTGAGTTCAGACATAAAATTGGGACCTTCACCCTTCACATCAAAAGTCTTTTCATATACTCCATTCTGCATTAGTGCAATGCTAAAAACCCAGGATGTGGAGCTAAATTCCCTGAGTTTGATTCATGGTTTATCACGAACTAGTCACATGACCTTGGATGAGCTAGTTAACCTTCCAATGTCTGATTCTTTATTTGTAAGATGGAGATAGTAATTGTTCCTAATATATATAGTTGTTAATATAGTTATTATGCTATATTAGGTCAGTACTAAAAATACATCATACACTTAACATAGGCTAGTTGGTATCATTGTTCTGGGTGTTATTTCTGCTATAGAAGAAAAGAAAGGGAGAAATAGAGAGTAATCCAAGTAACAAGTCGACTTTCTTCGGGTTAATAAGTGAAAGCAAGGAGTCATCTGTGAACTCACTCTACTGCTATCTGCTTCTGGGCCTTTCTGGGGCAACAACATCCCAACACTGTGCAGGACTGAGGCTACCCCTGGAGGGAACTGACCCACATACCATCTAGAAATGAGGGTTAGGAATGGAAGTATGGGAGGAGGAGATTGCGGAGAGGTCAGGGCCCTGCAAGGAGAGCTAACCCCAAAGGAGAAAGGACCAAATAGAGGGTACTAATTGCAGCAAGGACAAATTTTTATCATTTTTCCCAAGTCTGTGTACCATCTATGTATTGCAGGCCACTGCTACCCTCAGCCTTGGGGCAGGAGGGAGGGCACTGGGGAAAAACCTATAGAGTAACTTGGGCCAGTGAAGGCCCAGGCTGAGCATGCTAGGACAGGAGGCAGCTTTGGAAGAGAGGAGGGGAAAGCAGAGTCATAAAACCCTCCTGCTTTGCTCAGTGAGTGAGAGGCAGATGCCTGCCCCCCCACCCCCCACCCCCCATTTCCAACTGAACCCCACATTCCCAATAACTGACCACATGAATGCCATCCTATTCACCTGGAGCACCATAACACGTAAAGTCTTTTCCCATTGTTGCATGCAGGCCTTAAAAAGGACTCTGAGTTCATTATTTTTATTTTTGTAAAGATAAAAATAAAGATGGTAAAGATGGGAAACTGAAGTTTGGTGTTAGAAGTGGAATTTGAATCCACTACTGGTTCTAAGGATTATGATCTTCCAAATACACCTTGCTGACTCCCACGATGAAAAGTTTAAATTTTTACCCCCACAAATCCTATCACTCCCCTAACCACAGTCCCAGGAAAAGGAGGGAAAATTGGACAATGGAGGACTCGAGAATGACAATAACAGGATATGCTGAGCCCAGCAGAGTTCTCTGATTATGCTACACCCCAGTCATCTGCTTCTATTACGCCTGTTTACAAGTCAGGAAATGAAGTGAGGGGGAAACTGACCAGCAAGCAAACTCTAGAAGTTTCCCTTGGCAGTGTAAGTTTTCTCACATTTTGTTATCAGCAGGACAGAGACACGTCAAGGTTCCAGATAAGATGAGTGAGTGACTCCTGGGGTCACACCAGATTGGAGGCCCGGTCAGAGAAATGTGATCATTGATGCTGGCTCAGCAGCCCTGGACGGAATCACAGGGACACCAGCAGTCCCTTTCCCTGCCGGTTCCTCCCTCTCAGCCTCAAGGGCTCACGTGGGCTCACAGGTTCATTGGATCTAGCATACGGTGGAGGTGGAAGTACTTGGTTCAAACCCTGACCTGAATGTGCCCCCTCCTAGGGTTATCCTGAGAGATACAAAGAGATAACATCCGTAAAGCACCAGCCCCGGGCAGGGTTCACTCAGTCACTTGCCAAGGGCTATTCTAGACTTCTCCAAAAGGTGATAGAGCCCTGCCAGCAAGACTTAAATAATTCAAGTCATCTTCTTTCAACAGGAAGTCCCACTAAAACATCAAACCTGACTTTGTTGTACTCACAGAAATACTGATGCAAAAGAAAAAAGGTTTGGAAGACGACTTTAAACTTGCTTTTTTACCATCATACTATACACCTGCTGAGCATTGCTAATTAATGTAGTTTAGAAAGCCTCTACTCTCTCAGAACAGCACTCTCTATGCATTATGTTTGGGGAAAGAGGTTTTCAGTCATTCTCAGTTGAAGCTCCTTGTCCACTCATCCCACCTAACCTTGAACACACTTCTGTTCTAGGAGGTTTGCTTCAGAGGTGGTTCCTCTGCTGGGGCAAACAATAGATTTTTTTTTTCCTTGTTAGCAACATGTAGTACATCCACAATGTTGTGTAACCACACCATTATCTAGTTGCAGAACATTGTCATCCACCCAAAAGGAAACTGCATACCTGCTAAGCTTCACTCCCCACTTCCTCTCCCAGCTAGATCCTAGAAACCACTAACAGGCCCTCTGCCTATAGAGATATTCCTATTCTGGATATTTTGTATAAGTAGAAACATACTGATAATGATTTTCAAGAGCCAAGGCTAGCCCATCTGAGGTTCTGGTCTGGGAGGCCTGAGACTAATCAATCAAGGATCCCAGAGCAGGACCTCTCCGTCAGATGGTCCCCAGTGAGGGATTTTCTCATGTGAGGAAAGATCACTGAACTGCTTCAGTGGGTTCTCATGACTTGAAAGCCAAGTTTCCCTTTTTTCAGGGACTTTTCTTAACCCAACCAGTCCTTATGCACCAGAGTCAACAGAGTCTCCAATATTATGATGGAGATATTTCATTGTAAAGAATATACTCTCTGATAGCATTTATAGCCAAGGAATTATTTCTTGAGGAATGAATATAGGATGAGACAGAACTGAGGAACTTCACAAAAGTCTGAATAGAGGAGGTGTTGATAAAGGAGATTTAAGTGGCCAGAGAGAGAGAGAGAAATCCAGGATTGCACAATATTACAGAGACTGAAGGAAAACATGTTTTTAAAAAAGAACAGTCAACAGAGATAAACAACAAGCAGGCTTCATAAAAGTAGTTCCTGTAGTGAGAAGCTTCAGTTAGAAACCCAGTTGGTGTTGATTACCAGTGGGCGAGAAGGTGAGAGGGTGAGAGACCCGGCAATACTCAACACTTTTCATGAGATAGACTATAAATGCAAGTAGAGAAAGTGAGTCATATCTAAAGAGGTGCATGAGGTGTAAGGAAGGCTGCTTTCATTTTTTTCTATGCTTGTTTTTGGATGTGAAAGAAGAGAGTGTGTTTTCACATTGATAGAAAGTTTTCCACAGAGGAGCTACGAAGAGGTGAGAAAGAAGATAACCACATATTGTTGTCCCTCAGAAAGCAGAGCAAGATCCAGTACAGGGGTCTTCAAAGGTGGACCTGCACCAACCTTGGGAGTCTGCAGAGACACTACCAAGCGCACAGTCTACCCAACATACCTGAAAGTAGGGAGACCCCCGGTAGAGACTGTGGGGGAGAAGAAAATGGCAGGTGGTAGATACAGGCTAGGGTGACATTGGCCTCCTCCCCACATCAGCCTGTGCTCACATCAGAATGACTTTCCATACGTGGTTTTAGAGAAGTAATTGGTGCAGAGCCAGCCTGGCTCCTGTTGACACTTCCCTCAGGGACTTTCTCACAGTTGTCCAAAGGGTGGACAAAACCTCTTTTAAGAATCTTTCATTGTGTAAAAGGGACAGTAAAGAGCAGAAAAGCAGGATTAAAACAAGAGCCAGAAAACAAGATTCCTGACTCCCAATCTCTGATCCCAGTCCTTCTGATGGGTTGACATCCCTCAGATCAAACAGGATTAGAGAGGGGAGCCAACTAGGTAAATGGAGGAAGTGATCAAAGTGCACAGAGCACATTGCACAGGAAATGCAAACAATATTTCTATTTTAAAAAATAAATAAATCCAGAGGTTTGTGAATCATAAATTTCCCTGTTGCTGCAGGAGGTACATCCTGAGATTTGCTTGGCCTCTCCAGGAGAGTTGGCTCTGTTTCCAATGAAATTACAAAAAAAAAAAAAAAAAGTGTGGCCCGAGCAGGAGCAGAGGAAAGTTAAATTATCATGGGGGTGACTGGATGCCATAGGCCAAAGCACAAAATACTCAGAAATGGTTGGGAAAATGGGGACATGGGATGTGCTACTTGCAGCATCAGCTGAAACCTTCAACCGCTCAGCTCATCCTCCTTGGTTTGGGGCTTGTCCAGGCCTTTGCCAT
Organism: Sciurus vulgaris; assembly: GCF_902686455.1. Lineage (NCBI taxonomy): Eukaryota > Metazoa > Chordata > Mammalia > Rodentia > Sciuridae > Sciurus > Sciurus vulgaris. The sequence continues at coordinate 68,860,689 of NC_136476.1, forward strand.
GACTCCAGCATTTATAACCCACCCAACCCCATTGAATTTCTCCCCTTCTATCTTCTTTGGTGTTCCCACCTCAGCTATGATGATACAACTATGATGTGATTATACAGGGAAGATTGGGGGATGACACAGAGGATCGGTATTAAGGGCTAACCACACCCCTCAGAAAAAGAAAGAAATGTATGTGGCGAAGTGATTTTTGCAAAGCCAGGGACTTATCTCTCCCCCAGTGTAAGTGCCAAAGTTGTAAGAATCAGTGAATTTGTTCGTACTATCTGTAAAGAATCAGATAGTAAATAATTTTGACTTTGCAGGCCAGGAGTCTCTGTCCCAGCTACTCAACTCTGCCATTGTTGCTTGAAAGCAGCCATCAACAAAAGGTAAATGAATGAACTTGACTATGTTCCAAGAAGACTTTGTTGATGGATACTGAAATTTAAATTTCAGATAACCACATACGTTATAAAATATTATTCTTTTTGGTCAAACATTTAAAAATATAGGGCTGAGATGTAGCTCAGTGGTAGAGCACTTGCCTAGCATGTGTGAGGCCCTATGTTTAATCCTTAGCACTGAAAATAAAAGTGGTCATTCTTAGTTTGTAAGTCATATAGAAATAAGTATTCAGCTGGTATAACTTATGAACCAACATACTTTCCATGGTTAACTACATGGCTTCCACCAAGATGCCTACAGGCCAAGTTTGCATAGATTCTTGAAGTTGAGTGTTCTGATTTCCCCATAGAAACCTTTGTCAACACTGAGAGCCTCAGTAACTGGAGTCAAGGGAGTACTTTCGTCTCAACATGTAGGCATTGCCCGGGGAGGTCCTGTCATCTGTCTGAGATTCTGAGGAGGATGGACCACAGAGTTGGTTATTTACAAAGTTGTGGATGGAAAATTCAAGATGGTGGATTAAAGGAAGGCTGCATTTCCAGTTGCTCCATGGCTCACAATTGAAGCAGTGTGAGTACTACTTCTCAGCAAGATAGACGAAGAGGGAATTCGCTGAAATTCAGAGAATTTCATTTACATTTAGAGTCTCTTGAAACTTGGTGCCTTGAACAAAGTACAAGAAAGAGTACATTGAAGTCAAGCTGGTTTTGGCAGTGACCATGGCCCTGGTTCACCACAGAAGAGAAGGATACCACAGAGAGAGAAACACAATGGACAAATATGACACAGAAAACCTGTAGATCAGAAAAGCAGCCCAAACTTAACTGATCCAGAGGCTGCACAGCAAACTGGCATTTGAAGAGTACTCTGTGTTTCTCAATTGGAAAGCCGAGAGCTGAAAAATGAGTCAACTTAAGGAGGCCATCTTGTTGCTGCGGGAACCTGGGAGATCATAGCAAATATTGCACCTACTGTGTGGCCTAGGGTATACCTAGCAAACATGATTGAAATAGGCCTGGAGAAGATTTTACCCACAGGGATTCAAGTAAGAAATATATAGGGGAGTGCAATTCACTTTCCTTTTGAATATGATGGCCCATCTGACTAACTGAGGAGAGTCTGCAAACTGAACAGGTGGGCATGAACACACTCAGGGGCTAAGCCTGTGAAGACTGTATTTGTGGGTAGCAGAGTGTGTGAGACCCATGGAGGGTTGACTCCCCTATACCACAAGTAAAATTCTCTGGGGGCTTCTGAGATGCAGATTGCCAACAGAAATTGGCATCTGCCAAATCCTAGGAGTATGTAGATCTAATCTCTCCAGAACAGACACAACCCAACAAAGTCCCTAAGGCCTGATTAGAGCTAAGCCACAGCTTCTGAAATTCTCTTCTTAGAACTCTGCAGCAGCCCCACCCTTGGAGTGCATCCATCTGGTCTGTCTGGACAAAACTTCAATTCCATCCTACCTTATTCTGGTTAGAAGGGAAGTTGAAAGGTATTTCACCAGCTTCAGTTTTAGGTTACTCCAGCTGGAAGCTTAATGAGCACACAAAAAGAGGAAGTAGATAAAAATCCCCAGCCCTTGGTCATGCCATCTCTCTCTTTCTTTCTTTGTTCATAATCCAAGAAGAAACAGAAAGAACAGTTGGGCATAGGCGGTGACCATCTATCCTTGTCTTCACTTTGGAACACCTCAATGGAGACAAGTTCTTTCATTTTTTCTTTTCTTTCTTTTATGAGTGAGTGAGTGTGTGTGTGTGTGTGTTCTTCCTTGATGATTAATTTGTGTGTGGAGTAAGGAGAATTAAACATACTCAAACATTACATTAGCAATATTTTAACACCAATAATAGAAGAGACAAAACCGCCAAAATAACAACTGGGCCCCAAGTAGGAATAGCAATGTGGGGCCCTTGGGTCCACCCCATAGACAGCTACTTCTACCACAAAAAAAGAGGATTAACAAATACTGTGGATATAACACCTACAAGGAGTCTCAACTAGAGTATTCTAGGACATTTTGGCAAGAGAAGGCTATATCCTAAAGAGGTTCATGCATAAGAGTGGAAGAGAAATCCATCCCATCAGATGCATAAAACCCAACAGAGGAATACAGGAAATATGAAAAAACAAGGTAACATGATAGTTCCTAAAGTTCATAATTCACTTGCAACTAACTACAAGGATATTGAAGTGGATGAAATACCAGATAAAGAATTCAAAAGAATGATTATAAAAATAATCAATGAATTACAAGAGAACACAGAAAAACAACTGAATGAATTAAATAAGTCAGTATGGGAAATGAATGAGAAATTCAATAAGGAAATAGAAATATAAAAAAAAGAACCAACTATAAATAATGATGCAATAAATCAAATAAAACATTCAGTTAAATATCTCCAATTGAGTAGGCTGTGCTGAAAACAATCTCAGAGCTGGAATGCAAAGTGATCGTACTTGAACATTCAGACAATATTAAAGAAAATAAGTAGCCATAACAAAAATATGCAAGAATGCTGGGACAACAATAAGAGACCAAATTTAAAAATCATTGGAATTGAAGAGGGTTGTGAGATGCAGATCAATGACATGGATAATCTCTTCAGGGAAATAAGAACAGAAAAATTCCCAAATATTGAGAGTGAGATGGACATTCAGATACAGGAATCATTCAGAACACCGAACAGACAAGATCAAAGAAGACCTTCTCCATGAACACATCATAATTAAAATGCCTTACATATGGAACAAGGGTAGAATTTTAAAAGCCTTGAGAGAAAAATGTCAAGTCATATTTAGAGATAAATCAAAGAGAATTATTTCTGATTTCTCAGCACAAACTTTAAAACCCAAGAGGGCTTGGAATAGCACTGAAAGAAAAAAAGTTCAACCAAGATTGCTATATCCAGGAAAACAAGCCTTTGGAATCATATAAGAAATAAAAACCATTCAAGATAAGCAGAAATTGAGAGAATTCATAGTCACTAAACTGACACTACAGAAAATACTTGAAGAAATTCCTGATACAGAAGAAATCACAATCTCCAGACCTCATGAATGGACAAATATCATTTGAAAAGTAGCTAAGCAAATGAGAAACCACACCAAATCAAAATGTATAAATGCATTCTACTGTCAGGTACAACAAATTAGAACAAATTTAAAAATTGAAAAAAATCAAATGGCAGGAATTAATAATCATCTCTCTATAATAACATTGAATGTAAATTGTTTCAACTCTCCAATTAAAAGACAGACTGGCAGAATGGATTAAAAAACAAGAACTAACTATATGTTATTTACAAGAGACTCAAATTACAGGCAAAGAAAGTCATAGGCTGAAAGTAAAAGGATATAAATTTATATACCATGCAAATGGAGCCCCAAAATGAGCAGGAATAATTTCTCTCATATGTAACAAAGAATACTTGAAACCAAAACTAAACAGAAGAAATAAAGAAGGTGACTTCATACTGGTAAAGGGAACATTCCAACAAGAAGAGATAACAATAGTAAATCTCTATGCCCTAAATGTAGATGCACCTAATTACATAAAACAGACACTACTTGAATTAAAGCCTCAGATGGACCCCAGCACAATAATTGTGAGTGATTTCAACACAACTCTCTCATCAATAGATAGGTCATCTCAACATAAACTAGTAAAAACTCTTCAAACCTAAAATATATTATAAATCAAATGGATTTAACAGACACCTATAGAATGTTTTATCCAAAAATAGCCAAATACACTTTCTTCTGAGCTTCTCATAGAACCTTCTCCAAAATAGACCATATTTTAAACTACAAAGCAGTATTTAAAAAACATATAATTCTTTGCATCTTATCTGATTGTAATAAAATGAAATTAGGAATCAAGACAAAAAAATTCCCTACATAAACTATATAAACACAAAGAGATTAAGCAACACATTTATGAATGATCAATTGGTGAGAGAAGAAATTTTGAAATTCTTAGAATCAAATGAAAAAAGTGATACAACATACCAGAACCTCTGGGACACTATGAATGTGGTTCTAAGAGGAATGTATTTAACTATGACAGCCTATATAAAAAAAATCAGAAAAAGCCCAAGTAAACAACCCAATGCTGCTTCTCAACATTCTTTAAAACCAAGTACCAACCAATTTCAAAACCAGTAGAAGAATAAGATCAGAGCCAAAATCAATGAAATAGAGAGTAAAAAATTACAAAGGATCAATGAAATGAAGAGTGGTTCTTTGAAAAGATAAACAAGATCAAATAAACCAAACTAAATGAGAGAAAGAGACCCAAATTAACAAAACTTAATGAAAAAGGAAAAAAATCACCACAGACATTACAGAAATCCAGAGGATCATTAGACTATTTTGAAACTTATACTCCAATAAATTTGAAAACCTAATAGAAATTGATACATTTCTAGGCATATATAACCTGCCAAAATTGAATCAAGAGGACATAGGAAATCTAAACAGATTAATAACTAGTAATGAGATAGAAATAGTAATAAAATCCTTCCAAAAAAGAAAAGTCTAAGTCCAAATGGATTCTCAGCTGAATTCTACCAGACCTTTAAAGAATAACTAATGCCAGTACTCCTTATAATATTCCATGAAATAGGGATGGAACACTTACAAATTCATCCTGTGAAGCCAATATCACACTCAGACAAAAACCAGATAAGGAAACATCAAGGAAAGAAAATTACAGACCATTATCCTTGAATAACTTACATGCAAAAATCCTTAATGAAATATTAGCAAATAATATTCAACAAAATATTAAGAAGATTGTACATCATGATCAAGTTGGTTTTATCCCAGGGTTGCAACAATGGTTTGACATATGTGGATCAAATGTAATTCACCACATGAATAGAATTAAGGGGAAAAAATTAGTCATCTCAACACATGTAGAGAAAGGCTTCAACATTTCAGCACCTATTCATGATAAAAACACTGAAGAAACTAGGGAAAGAAGGAACTTACCTGAACATTATAAATACAATATATGACAAACACAAAGACAACATCATAGTGAATGGGGAAAAACTGAAAGCATCTTTTAAAATTTAGAACAAGATAAAGATGTCCACTCTCACCACTCCTATTCGATATAGTACTAGAAAACCTAGCCAGAAAAATTAGGAAAGACAAGGAAATAAAAAGAATAAAAACAGGAAAGGAAGAAGCCAGTGTTTTCAGATGCTATGATTCTATTCTTAGAAGATTCAGAAAACTCCACCAGAAGACTGCTAGAGCTAATAAATTCAGCAAAGTAATAGATTACAAAATCAACAATCAAAAATCTGTTGAGAAAAAAAATCAGGAAAACAAACCCATTGACAATAACCACAAAATAAAATAGTAAAATAAAGTATTAAGGAGTAAGTCTACCCAAGGAGGTAAAAGACCTCTACACTGAAAACTATAAAACATTGAAGAAAAAAATGAAAAAAAAAAAAAAAAAGAAACCAGAAGATGGAAAGACTCCCATGTTCATGGATAGGCAGAATTAATATTGTTAAAATGGCTATCCTACCAAAAATAATAAACATATTAAATGTAATCCCCATCAAAATGCCAATGATATTCTTCACAGAACTAGAAAAAACAGTTCTAAATTTCATTTGGAAGAATAAAAGACCTAAAATAGACAAAGTAACCTTTCTTTGTTTCTCTTTCTCTTTGTTTCTTTCTCTGTCTCTCTTTTAGAGCTTTATGGTTAGACATAGTAGTTGTATTCATCATGACAAACTAATAACATGCATTAAATTAATTTCAGTTAATGATTCCCCCCTTTTTTTCTTCCTTTTTCCTCCCATTCACCCTACCCTCTCCCATTCTCCTTCCTCTACTCTACTTGACTTCCTTTCACTTATCTATTAATTTATATTTGATTGGGTCTTTATATTATTTTTTTATTCCCTCTCTCTTTATTTTACTCTAGCTTCTAACTATGAGAAAATATTTGACCTTTGAGTTTGGCTTATTTCACTTAGCATTATATTCATTTCTATTTACTGGCAAATGTCATAATTTCATTCTTTTTTATGATGAGTAGAACTCACGTGTGTGTGTGTGTGTGTGTGTGTGTGTGTGCATTACAATTTCTTAATCCATTCATCTATTGACAGGCATCTGGTTTAATTCCATAATTTAGCTATTTTGAATTGTGCTGCTATAAACATTGAGGTGACTGTATTGTTGTAGTATACTGATTTTAGATCTTTTGAAAAAATACCCAGGAGTGGGATCACTGGGTCAAAGGGTGATTCCATTCCTAGTTTTTAGAGGAATCTCTATACATCTTTCCAGAGTGGCTGTACTATTCCACAGTCCCACTAACAATGTACAAGTGTATCTTTTCCCTGCACTTCACCAGCATTTATTATTATTTGTATTCTTAATCATAGTCATTCTGACAGGAGTGAGATGAAATCTTAGTGCAGTTTTGATTTGCATTTCCCTGATAGAGATGTTGAACAGTTTTTCAAATATTTGTTGTCCATTTACATTTCTTCTTTTGAAAAATTTGTTTAGTTCTTTTGCCCATTTACTGATTGGGTTATTTGTTCATTGTTTTAGTTCTGGTGTTAGGTTTTTAAATTCTTTGTATATAATGAATATTAATCTCCTTATAGGAGGAGTAGCTGGCCATGATTTTCTCTCATTCTGTAAGTTCACTCTTCATGCTCGTAACCATTTTCTTTGCCAGGCAGAAGCTTTTTAGCTTGATGGCATCCCACTATTGATTCTTGGTTTTATTTCTTGTGCTTTGGCGGTTTTGTTAAGAACACTGGTGCAAGCATCTATATGATGGAGTGTTGAACCTATGTTTTCTTCTAGCAGTTGTAAAGTTTTTGGTCTAATTCCTAAGTTTTTGATCCATTTTGACTTGAGTTCTGTGAAGGTGAGAGAGAGGAGTCTAATTTCCTTTTTATACATACAGCTATCCAGTTTCCCTAGTACCATTTGTTTAAAATGCCTTTTTCCAAGATATATTTTTTAATACCTTTAATTGGTTTATTTAGTTTCATGTGGTGCTGGGGATCGAACCCAGTGCCTCACTTGTGTTAGGCAAACACTCTACCACTGAGTCACAACCCCAACCCCTCTAAGATATATTTTTGGTGACTTTGTCAAATATCAGATGCTATATATATGTCGTCTTGTCTGTGTCTTCTGTTCTGTCCCACTGGTCTTCGTGTCTACTTTGATGCCAATGCCATGCTGTTTTTGTTATTACAGTTATGTAGTATAATTTCAGATCAGGTATTGTGATGCCTCTTGTTTTGCTTTTCTTGGTTAACATTCCTTTGGTTATTCTGGGTCTCTCATTCTTCCAAATGAATTTAAAAATTGTTTTTTTCTAATTCTGTGAAAAATGTCATTGGTATTTTGATGAGGATTTCAGTGAATCTGCATATAATTTTTTGTAGTATGATCACTTTAATGATATTAATTCTGCTTATCCAAGAACATGGGATTTTTTCCATCTTCTAAAGTCTTCAATTTCTTTCTTCAGTGTTCTGTAACTTTTTCATTGTGGAGCTCTTTCACCTCCTTAGTTAGACTACTTCCCAAGTATTTAATTTTTTGAGGTTATTGTGAGTGAGATGTTTTCTTCTGATTTTTTCCTTGGCTGAATCACTGTTGGAGTATAAGAAAGCTACAGAATAGCCAAAGTAATTCCAGCCAAAAATGTAATGCTGGGGACATCACAATAACTGACTTCAAATTATCCTATAGAGCTATAGTAACAAAAACTACATGGTAGTGGTATAAAATAGACACATAGACCAACACTACAGAATGGAAGACACAAAGACAAACCCACAGGATAGTCATCAATCCTTGATAAAGATGCCACAAACACACAATGGAGAAAGAAGAGCCTGTTTAATAAATGGTGCTGGGGAAACTGGTTATCCATATGTAGAAGAATGAGACTAGATCCTTATCTGTCACCCTGCACAAAAAGTCAACTCAGAAGGATCAAAGACCTAGTAATTAGACCAGAAACTATGCAACTCCTAGAAGAAAACATAAGGTGAACACTCTAACATACAGGCACAGGTAACAACTTTCTCAATAGGAACCCCTAAAGCTCAGGAAACAATGCCAAGAATTAATAAATGTGATGGTATAAAAATCAAAAGCTTTTGAACAGCAAAGGAAACAAGAATGTGAAGAGAGAACCTACAGAATGGTAGAAAATCTTCGCTAGCTAATCTTCTGACAGAGGATTAATATCCAGAATATCAAAAAACTTAACACCAAAAAAACAAATAACCCAATCAATAAATGGGCAAATGAACTTAACAAATACTTTTCAGAAGAAATACAAAATGGCCAACACATATATTTAAAAAATTTTCAATATCATTAGCACTTATGGAAGTGCAATTCAAAAGCACACTGAGATTTCATCTAACTCCAATTAGAATGGCAACCATCAAGAATAGAAATAATAATGCTAGAAAGGATGTGGATAAAAAGGAAAAATTTTATACTATTGATGGGATTGTAAATTAATACACCCACTATGGAAATCAGTATGGAGGTTCCTCAAAAGACTAGGCATGGAACCACCACATGACCCAGCTATACCATTCCTTGGTATTTATTAAAGTCAGCATACTGCATCATTGCATGCATATACATGTTTATAGTAGCACAATTCACAATAACCAAACTATGGAACCAGCCTAGGTATCCATCAATGGATGAATGGATAAAGAAAATGTGATGTATATACACAATGAAGTTTTATTCAACCATAAAGAAGAATGAAATTATGTCATTTAGGGAAATTAAGAACATTATGTTAATCAAAATAAGCCAAACTCAGAAGGTCAAGTTCAAGAATCATATATTTTCTCTTATATGTGGAAGCTAAAGAGGACAAAGGAAAAGAAAGGGGGTAATCTTACAAAAATTGAAGGGAGATCAGTAAAGGAAAGGCACCAAGGGGTGGGGTGGGGTGAGGAAGGAGAAGAGGGAAAGGGGAAATAGTGGGGAATGGTGCTGTCCAAATTATATTGTTATCTTGTGTGCATGTATGATTATATAATAATAAATTCTGCCATTATGTACAACTATAAAGCTCCAATAAAAATGTGGAAAAATTATGTGTGTCCATTCCTTCCCTTCAGGAACAATCTCAGCTCTCTTATTACTGAGAACTCTACCCTTCAAAAGCCATTTCATAACTCCCTTCCCTAGACAGTATGCTCAAATCCCTCATGGTTGGTGGGGGGAGGTCAGGAAGGGAAGTGGTCTGCACTCCTTCTTTGGACTTTGCAGCAAAAACTTAGCTACCTGCTTGGAATGCTGGGTAATCCTCAAAGAAAACAAAGACAAATAGCTCAGTAAATGATCCTGCCTGGGATCAAAGCTACCTAGCCCCAAAGCAACTTCAGGCCTCAACATGCTAATAAGCTTAAGAGGTCAGCCTGTTCCTCTACCTCAGTGGGTTCTGGTTTTGTTTCCTCAGAAAACATCTGAAGGGAGGTCTCAGTAACAGTGACAAAGAAGGGAAGTACGCAGATCAGCCTCCCTTGGTACACTAGCCTCCTCTGAGGGTAACTCAGGAACTTGGCTTGTAAGCAACTTTGCTAATCACTTTGACCAGTCACTGGTCCTTGCCAACTGCCCACTACAGAAGGACTCCTAATATTCTGTCATTAGAGAAAACCTACCAGCCAATTTCCACTTCTGTCACAAAAGCCTGTTTCCCTCTTGCTCTGGGTGAATAGCTTAAATTTTGTGGAACTTTAGCAGTAATTCTAAAAATGGGAAGTTGAATGTCACTCTTGTCATGAAAATCTTCTAACCCTCACGCTTAATGGACCCATTCCTGCTAATTTCAAAGCCTGTGCTCAACAGTGCCTGTTATTCATATCATCATTATGCCCATGGTCTATCTCAGGTCCCTGTGGTGACATGACTGGCCTTAAGCATGGTTCCTGCAGCCACATGCTCCCAGTAGGGTGGTCACGTTTACTGGAAAAGAATTCCCTACACAAGGCAATTTGAGAAAGGAAGTTATCCTAGGAGGGTAGTGTTGACATTCAAGCCTAGAAAATGTGAACAGTTAGTGCTGGGAAATTGCTCCTGTGGAGTCCATAGAGGCAGGTGTTTAAACCTAGACTTGACAGCTGTTGTTCTCTTTGGTGGAAAAAAGAAACCATAGTCCAGTTTGATCTCCCTCCCCTTATCTGTGTACTCCTCAACTTGTGACAATCATTTTTTTTTTTTTTTTTTTTTTGTGGTGCTGAGGATTAAATGACAAATCATTTTTTAAATCCCCACATATAGTACAGAGGGAAGCATTCCTCTGAGCTGTATAAAGCCTTTTGGCTGCACTGACTTAGGTTTTGTTTTTTTGTTTTTTTGTTTTTTTTTTTTAACTTAACAAAATGATCCTGAAGTTCAAGATGGCTACCACACATCTGAGACAGAAATTTGGGATACAAGGAAGGAAGAGATTTACTGAGTCTCAAAGGAAGCACCCATGACCATTGAAATGGAGACGAGGCCCATGAACTACTGAAAGGCAGAAAGCACCTGTGAATTCCTGTGCAACCAGCCTGTACCCTTGGCCCATGCCCTGGGCCCTTGGCCCTTGGCCCATGCCCTTGCCCTTACCTGCAAAAAGTAACAGGAGGGCAGTGCTGAAGCACAGGGGACATTGGCATGGAGTTGCATGACTCCTCCGACTCCACCTCTAGTCCAGCGGCTAGTAACCAGCCCTCTGTAAGTATTAACACCCCAACACCAACAGGTTGCCGTTTCTGCCTTTGGAGATGGCGCACACTCTCCCGTGAATGTGCCTCTGCTTTCCTAAATAAATCTCTGTCTACGCCTCTGACTGGCATGTGCTGAACTTTTTCGTCCTGTCTGCTACGAACTCCACTGGTCCTGAGTCGAGTGCTCAGGAACACCTCCAACCTTCAGAGACACCTCTTCTCCCATGACACAGCAGATTTCAGGACAGTAAGAGAGGGAAAGGAGAGGTCCCACGGCAATTCTACCCTCTACAGCAAAGTGAAAGTTTCACCAGGAGCTCCCCTCGGAGGTCTCACTTCAGGCTCATGGTGTAGAACTGTATCTTCCATCTGCCCAGACAGCAAAGGAGCTGAGGAACTTGAGGGTCCGCTCTTTCAGACTCCTGAACCAAGAGGAGAAAGTGGAAATATGGATTAGGTAATTTAATCCTCAAAACCATCTTTTGGAATGATACAATTGATGTCCATTTTTTTTTTTCCAGAAGAGGAAACCAAGTATGTTAAGCAAATTATTCAAAGTAAATTATCCAAAACCACTAGCAAGCAATGAAGTTGGGAAGCAAACCTCTCCTTGGTGGAAAGACCCAAAGGTCACGTTCTTCACCCGTCTTATCCTGGTTCCTTTGCAGAGCTACAACCCTACCAGACCCGTTAGGAGTGGTGAGAGACCCAGACCAATGGCAATAGAGATGACTCTCCCTGAAATGGGAGAGCATGACTAAATAGCCTGATGTCCTGCCCTCATTCTACCCCTGAGATCAATAAGAAACACTGGTGTAGTACAAAAAGAAGGCCCGTGCAACACCCAGGAAACACCCAGAATCCTAGGGTTTCAAGTCCCCTCTCAAGCTAGGGAGCAAGTTGTCTAAGTCCCTCTTATTAAATAAAGAAAGCAAACCCCCTTAGCTAAGTTCCATTGCTGATGAATCAAGGTTGTAGCCTGAAAAAGTCTTGAAAAATCACGGAAGAAATCATAAATAGAGTTTAAAACATGAAAAGTTACAGAATTGCTGGTGGAGTTATGAATTGGTGCAGTCACTCTGGAAAGTAGTATGGAGATTCCTCAGAAAACTTGGAATGGACTCACCTTTTCAGTTATTCCACTCCTTGGTTTATACCCAAAGGACTTAAAATCAGCATACTACAGTAATGCAGCCACATCAATGTTCATAGCAGCTCAATTCACAACAGCTAGAATGTGGAATCAACCTAGATGCCCTTCGATAGATGAATGGATAAAGAAACTGTGGTGTATATACACAATGGAATATTATTCAGCCATAAAGAAGAATAAAATTATGGAATTTGCAGGTAAATGGATGGAGTTGGAGAATATCATGCTAAGTGAAATAAGCCAATCCCAAAAAACCAAAGACCAAAATGTTTTTCCTGATAAGTGCATGATGATATATAATGGGGGTAGGGGGAGAGGGGTAAGAGAAGAATGGAGGAAGTTTGGATTATGTACAGGGAAATGAGAGGGGGGAAGAAGCAGGGGTATGAAAGATGGTGGAATGAGACAGACATCATTACCCTATGTACATGTATGATTACACGAATGGTGCAAATCTACATCATGCACAACCGTAGAAATGAAAAGTTGTACCCCATTTGTGTACAATGAATCAAAATGCTGTCTGTAAAAATAAAAATTAAAAATTAAAAGAATTTTTAAAACGATGTGTTGGGGTCTTAAGCCCCCCTACTCTTCTCAACCAGTGGCAAGGGAAGGGGACACTCCCCAACAAGGTCAGACTGGGATAGGTAGGGCCGACTGACTGCCCGCTCCCAGCCCTCCGTGCGGAGGACAATCAGACGCGACAGGGAGACCCGTCACAGCAGGAACTCGTTTATTGAGGAAATCACACAGCTTTTATGTAGGGTGGGGGCTAGGCAGGAACCAATCAGCTTAAAGGTCAGCAAGGCATGGGGTGCTCACGCAGGCGAGAGTCCCATAGGACTATATGGCAAGCACGAGCTGATCACATTCGCGGAACTACTGTTAACCAATCCCTGACAGTGTTCCGGTTTATCGTCATTAACTATTGAAACCGCCTTTGAGGCCTTGATCTTGCTCACTCGACAGGAAGTAAGGAGTCAGCCTGAGTCAGTTAACGTGTCATTAGTCCCAACAACGATGGACAAAGAAACATGTGACAAATGCAAACTAAAAAGAGAGTGGGAACAAAGAAAAGTCCGGGACCAGATGGGTTCTCAGCCGAGTTCTACAAAACCTTTAAAGAAGAGCTCATTCCAATACTCCTCAAAGTATTCCATGAAATAGAAGAGGAGGGAACCCTCCCAAACTCATTCTATGAAGCCAATATCACACTGATACCTAAACCAGACAGAGACACATCGAGGAAAGAAAATTTCAGACCAATATCCTTAATGAACATCGACGCAAAAATTCTCAACAAAATTTTAGCAAATCACATACAAAAACATATTAAAAAGATAGTGCACCATGATCAAGTGGGTTTCATCCCAGGGATGCAAGGTTGGTTCAACATCAGGAAATCAATAAATGTAATTCACCATATCAATAGACTTAAAGTCAAGAATCACATGATTATTTCAATAGATGCAGAAAAAGCCTTTGATAAAATACAGTACCCCTTCATGCTCAAAACACTAGAAAAAATAGGGATAGTGGGAACATTCCTTAACATTGTAAAGGCCATCTATGCTAAGCCCATGGCTAATATCATTCTAAATGGTGAAAAACTGAAAGCATTCCCCTAAAAACTGGAACAAGGCAGGGATGCCCTCTTTCACCACTTCTATTCAACATCGTTCTTGAGACTCTAGCCAGAGCAATTAGACAAACCAAAGAAATTAAAGGGATACGAATTGGAAAAGAAGAACTCAAACTATCCCTGTTCGCTGATGACATGATTATATATTTAGAGGAACCTGGAAATTCCACCAGAAAAGTCTTAGAACTCATAAGTGAATTTAGTAAAGTAGCAGGTTACAAGATCAATGCTCATAAATCCAATGCATTTTTATACATAAGTGATGAATCTTCAGAAAGAGAAATTCGGAAAACTACCCCATTCACAATAGCCTCGAAAAAAATAAAATACTTGGGAATCAATCTCACAAAAGAGGTGAAAGACCTCTACAATGAGAACTATACAACACTAAAGAAAGAAATTAAAGAACACCTTAGAAGATGGAAAGATCTTCCATGTTCTTGGAGAGGAAGAATTAATATTGTCAAAATGGCCATACTACCTAAAGTGCTATACAAATTCAATGCAATTCCAATTAAAATCCCAACGACGTACCTTACAGAAATAGAGCAAGCAATTATGAAATTCATCTGGAAGAATAAGAAACCCAGAATAGCTAAAGCAATCCTTAGCAGGAAGAGTGAAACAGGGGGTATCGCAATACCAGATCTTCAACTCTACTACAAAGCAATAGTAACAAAAACGGCATGGTATTGGTACCAAAATAGAAAGGTAGATCAATGGTACAGAATAGAGGACACGGACACAAACCCAAATAAATACAATTTTCTCATACTAGACAAAGGTGCCAAAAATATGCAATGGAGAAAAGATAGCCTCTTCAACAAATGGTGCTGGGAGAATTGGAAATCCATATGCAACAGAATGAAACTAAACCCATATCTCTCACCATGCACGAAACTAAACTCAAAATGGATTAAGGACCTTGGAATGAGACCAGAGACCCTGCAGATTATAGAAGAAAAAGTAGGTCCAGATCTTCAACATGTCGGCTTAGGACCAGACTTCCTTAACAGGACTCCCATAGCACAAGAAATAAAAGCAAGAATCAATAACTGGGATAGATTCAAACTAAAAAGCTTTCTCTCAGCAAAGGAAACTATCAGCAATGGGAAGAAAGAGCCTACAGAGTGGGAGAAAATCTTTGCCAATCATACTTCAGATAGAGCACTAATCTCCAGAATCTATAAAGAACTCAAAAAACTCCAAGAATTCAAATAATCCAGTCAACAAATGGGCTAAGGAAATGAATTGACACTTCACAGAAGAAGATCTACAAGCAATCAACAAACATATGGAAAAATGTTCAACATCTCTAGTAATAAGAGAAATGCAAATCGAAACCACCCTAAGATTCCATCTCACCCCAATTAGAATGGCGATTATCAAGAATATGAGCAACAGCAGGTGTTGGCGAGGATGTGGGGAGAAAGGTACACTCATACATTGCTGGTGGGGCTGCAAATTAGTGCAGCCACTCTGGAAAGCAGTGTGGAGATTCCTTAGAAAACTTGGAATGGACCCTCCATTTGACCCAGCTATCCCACTCCTTGGTCTATACCCAAAGGACTTAAAATCAGCATACTACAGAGATACAGCCACATCAATGTTCATACCTGCTCAATTCACAATAGCCAGACTGTGGAACCAACCTAGATGCCCTTCAATTGACGAGTGGATAAAGAAACTGTGGTATATATATACAATGGACTATTACTCAGCCATAAAGAATGATAAAATTATGGCATTTGCAGGCAAATGGATGAAATTGGAGAATATCATGCTAAGTGAGATAAGCCAATCTCAAAAAGCCAAAGGATGAATGATATCGCTAATAAGTGGATGATGACACATAATGGGGGGGGAGAGAAGGGTTAGTGTTAGGGTTAGAGTTAGGGTTAGGGAGGGGGGCAAGTATGGAGGAAGGAAGCACTGTATAGAGGGAAAAGAGGGGTGGGGGGGTGGGGGGAAGGGAAAAAATAACAGAATGAATCAAACAACATTACTGTATGTAAATTTATGATTACACAAATGGTATGCCTTTACGCCATGTACAAACAGAGAAACAACATGTATGTATCCCATTTGTTTACAATAAAAAAAAAATGAGAGTGGGGATTTTAGATAAAGTAGAATTCAAGAATTCAACTTGAAAAAGGTACATAATTTGTAATTGATATATAATAGCTGTTACCCTTTATGCATCAAATAATATGACTCCAATACATATAAAGTAAAATCAGCTGGAAAATAAAGGGAAAATGCTGAAAGCATAATAAAATATTCCTACCACTATTCAATAAATCAAACATGCAATAAGAGAAAAAGAAGCAAGGGCAAAGAGGAGCGGAACCATAAAGGACAAGCAGAGGATCAATTCAGAGAAGAGTATGTTGCCGCTGGACCCAGCCCCAACCTAAGAGACAGGCTCTGCTGCCCCTTGAAGTCAAGCAAAGGAGCAGCAAAATCCTGGTGCACACACACTTACATAGTACTGCTATCATTTTACTGATGGTTGAGGACCAGGAGTGAGATTTTGAGGTCAAAGATATAGTTTTAGTTTTATCAGATCCAGTGAGGTTGCATTCCTAAAGACTACAATGACTCATTCCCACCACATCACCAGAGCTCTGTGATGTTCTGCCAGTCCGTTAAAAGGAAAGATGGGCATGGTGGCTCATGCCTGCGATCCCAATGACTTGGGAGGCTGAGGCAGGAAGATGGCAAGTTCAAGGCCAGCCTGGGTAACTTAGTGAGACCCTGTTTCAAAAATAAAAAATAAAAATAAGGACTGGGAGGTAGCTCAGTCGTGGTGCTCCCCTGGATTCAATCCCCAGTACCCCACAAAAATTTTAGTATTTCATAATGCTTTAATTTGTATTACTCTGTTTTCCATGTTTATTGGCCAGTTGTATTTCCTCTTCTATAAATTGCCTATCATGTCCCTTGCCCATTTTTAAGTTGACTTTCTTGGGTTTTCTTTATGAATTTGTAGGATATGTTAAGGATATTCAATGTCTACATATGTGTTACTAATATCTTTCCAGTCCATCATTTGTCTTTTAATTTTAATTTTGCCATTTTTCAGTATACACAAAAAAGTTAATGTGGACAACTGTATGTACATTTTCCCTTACAAATTCTGGGATTCCTGATTTTCTAAAGAATTCTCCCCTTTCCCAAGTTCATACCTATATTCTTCTAAGTTTTCTTCCATCATATTTAAGTCTTTGACTCATCCGAGATCTACGTTTTGGATGTGAAATGTGAGGAAGAGGTCCAGATCCATTTTCCTCTTGATGCCAGCACCATCAAGGAGGTGATTTTTTTTTTCCAACTTAATGTCTACTTTTATCCCTTATTAATGACCTACATGGCCCCAAGGTTATTTTTGGACTCAAGTATGTTTCTCTGATCTTAATGCATGTATCCTCATGTGACAGCGTAGAGGTTTTCTTTTTTAATTTTTTTTTTTTTTTAGGTGTTGATGGACCTTTATTTTATTTATTTGTATGTGGTGCTGAGAATCAAACACAGTGCCTCCCACATGCTAGGCAAATGCTCAGCCATTGATCCCCAACCCCAGGTCCCACTTCACAGAGTTTTAAATTATGTTTAATAGGTAAAGGTCAGGGAAAATGAAGAGTAAGAACCTATTGGATTTGGGCAGTAGGTTGTAGCAGATCATTGGTCACCTTTGAAAGAAGAGTTGCCAGGGGGATGTGGGTGTGGTGGCTGGATTTGAGGATGTCTGGGAATGACAAAGACTTAAATTGTTCTCTTGAAGAGTTTGGCAGTGGCAGAATGGAAGAAGGGGGTATGGTGGATCGACTGGGAAGCAGAAAAAAGGAAAATGTTGTAAAGCCCAGGGAGGATTTGTACCTTTGTGGCCCAAGACGAAGGAGCCAATGGAAAGAGACTGACAACTGACCATCAGCGTGCCACCAGAGATTTATACACATGCATATCCTCTTCCCAATACTACCAAAATTATGTGACTATCAGAAAACAGTGCTACTTAGTCACGGGCTCTCTATGATGTATCTTGCTGTTTAGGTTTTTAATTGTCTCAATTCAATAGTAAGTGCTGGATTTTAAAACAATAAAATCAACTACATTCTCCCCACTGAGGCAAACAGTGGAAGTTAATGCTTTCTCTGGGAAGCGGACACAGGAAGTAGAGGCTGACCGAGATACTATTGCTGCACCGGAAGACACCCCAGGAACACCCATCCCCAAGAACCAAGGCAGTAAGGATGGTTTTGCCTAGCATGTGCCTATTCCCTTTTGTTTTGAACCAAACAGGAAAGTTTGGCCAAACTTGCACCCTGGGGCTGGGGCAGTGGGTTTCAAACAATGATGAACATTAGAATCACCCAGTTATTTTAATTTTTTTAATCACAACACCCGGTTGGCCTTCAGACCCATTAAACCAGGATCTCCGCAGACGAGACACAAGCATTTGGTATTTTTTAAAGCTCCTCAGGTGATTCTGCTGTGCAGCAAAAGTTGCAAACCACTGTTCTGGGGTTTCTAAATCTGTTGACAACGTGATGCTCTTTTCTGAAACTGGGACATGTGAGCCTTGACAAGTTCTAGTGTGAAGAAATATTAGGGACAGGAAACCATTAAGTCTTCATGTGACAGCATGTTCTCCGCAAGCCAGTTTACTCAGGATGTGCTTTAATAAAAATGCATTGATACTTTGAATTGGGGTATTTTCCAGCCTGCTAGAGGGCACTGGGGGGAGAGGAAACGGGGGGAGGGGGAAGATCACAAGAAATGAAAGAGGAGCTATTTCCAACATTGAGTTGAATGTGAGAATTTAATTACTCTGAGGAAGAAAAGACTTGTTCATTTAGTAGTTTCCCTGTAGGAAATTCATTTATTCCTCAGCTCTCCCAGTGGCTAAAATAGTTTAAACCAATGACCAAAAGACATTGAAAAATTAACTATCCTACAAACTATTTTGACATACAAATACAAACATTCGCACCTATCCTAAAATCAAAGTTTGCAAGACTGAAAATACATTTACCAGGAAACAAATGAATCATACTGAAATTTGGAAAGTAGAACATGAGGGTGTCCCTCCTGACACTTGAGAAGCGAAATGATACATTTTCCAGTGTTTCATTTTTACTCCGAGGAGTCAGTCTTTTTTGTGATCTCTTAATCTTAGAACAGGAAGTTAGGTTTACCACCCAGAGACACCTCTAATAGTGAGACCCCTTTCTGCATGGATGCAAATTTGCATACATAAAGAATTTTCAAGCTTGGGATTGAGAGCATGAAGCCCTGGGTTAGGATCCCAACCCTACTAGGTTCTCGTAAGTGACCTTGGATGATGACTTAGCCTCTCTAAACCTCAGTTCTATCAACTTTAAAATAGAAAGAGAAGGTGGGGTGGGGGAGAAAATAAATACCTACGACATGGGTTGTTTATAAAGTGCTTAGCTCCAGGCCTAGCATAAGTAAGCATTCAACAGATCAGAAGAATTACTGTGGTCATATTCAGCTTAAACTGTCTAAGAGACCCAGAGAAAGTCCTATCATTATCTTTTATGTAAGAATCAATAGAAAACCGTAGAAAACTTTGGCATGAATAGAAGACACATGGTTTCACTTAGAGCTGCACTGTCCAGAATCTGAATTCTTGATTCTGTTCCTTAATCTGGGAAACTTTCTCCTTCAAAATAGGACTCATCTCTCTCAGTTATCTTTCTCCAGTAAAAAAAAAAGTAAAAACAAAAACCTGGAAAATACACCGAGTAAACAGCACAAACCATAGCTTTGTTTGTTTGTTTTAATTTTCCAGTTGCCCTCGGAGATGTAACCATCTTCCATTAGCATACTGGCTCACCTTGCTTTCCCTTCACTGTCAGCCCAACACTATTTCCATCACGCAGACTCCTTCAAATCTCACACCTCCCTCTTCAATGCCATCAGGTAACCTCTGGGACACTCATCATTTCAGTACCTAGTCTGTCTTTATGCCCCATAATCTTTCATCAATTCCTGATGCAGACTCTTCACATAGTTTTTCATACTTTCAAATACATCTTCATTATTACTAAAGCTTAACCACTCACTCATACACTAGTAGAGATGTACACAGGACTTCATAAACACCTAAATCTCAAATATTTCCTCTCCTTCATTCTCCCTACTCTTTTTTAATATTTTTATTATATACATTTCAGACTTTCACATTCTATCATCCACATCTCAATCTCTTTTATTTATTTATTTTTTGCGGTGCTGGGGATTGAACCCAGGGCCCTGTGCTTGCAAGGCAAGCACTCTACCAACTGAGCTATATCCCCAGCCCTCTCTTTTATTTTTTACAAAACCTTTTCTGTGATTCATTTTGAGTAACTTCTTTAGATCTGTCTTCCTAGTTGACTAATTCTCTCTTCAGCTGAATCTAATATCTTGTTTAATCCATCCACTAAATTCTTTTTTTAAAAAAAAGTATGTGTTCCATCTCTAATAATTCTATTTCTTTTTTATTTCAGTTTTTGAAAAATTAAAGCTACATAATTCAAAAATCAAATTGATATTAAAAGGTACACACTGAGAAGTTCTATTCTGACTCCACTTTATAGAGGTGAATCATTTCAATTAGCTTTCTTGTATTCTTTCAGTGTTTCTATATGAAGGTAAACACACATATGTTCTTATTCTCTTTTTCTTACAAAACATTAGCATATCACATATATATGTTCTTATTCTCTCATACAAAATTTACATACTACATATGCTATTATTTAATATTTTTCATTTAGAAGCATATCTGGGAGACGTCTCAATTTAGTTATTTTTAAATCTCCCAATCATAATGGACAAGCTCTGATTACTTTTTTTTAACATTCTATCTTTATTTCTATAAATATTCCATGTACAGTTTTTTTATATCCTGTATCTAATAATTCAGTATACAAAATCCCTGGAGACTTCACATAATTGTACATTCAGCTAAATCTCAGTCATAGAAACTGTTTTCCTTAAATATTTGATGATCTTTGAAAACTAGTTCATTATCAGTGGATATCCTAAATACCTAAATTGAAGATGCTTTCCTCCAGAAAGAATAAACATTGGTTTCTATCAAGAACTAGGGGTAAGAATTATTAGTGATTTACAATAACTTAAGTATAATTTAGGGTCTTCTGCTTAATCTGAGTCTCCTATGTAGCCTCCCCTGGTCCATATGCTAGGGCCAAAATTTATTATTGTACTTTATTTTATTTTTGGAATAGGATATTAAATCCTAAAGTGCTTTACCCCTTAACCACATCCCCAGCCCTTTTTATTTTTTATTTTGAGACAGGGTCTCACCAAGTTGCTCAAGACCTTGGCAAATTGCTGAGGCTGGCCTCAAACTTGTGATCCTTCTGCCTCAGCTTTCCAAGTCACTGGGTTTACAGGCATGCACAACCACGCCTGACTGGGGTCAAAATTTAGCCCTCCATAGAAACACTGACACCAGAGTTTGACCTGGATACATTTCTTGACTTTCATTTGATTTATCTGTTTCAGTACCAGTACCAATATAATTATTAGGACTTTATGGTTTATTTTAATAAACCATATAATATCTAGTAGGGATATTCTCAAATTTTTCTAAGTTCTCCACAATTATTTACTTTCCAAAATGATTATTTAAATTATTGCTCATGGACTATGAAAAATCTGTAAAGGCTTATAAAGAAAATGATAACAGAAATGCATGTTAACCCCAAACCCTGTGCCAACACAAAAGAAATGAACATAAAATACTGAAAATACTTGGGTTTGATGGCACCCACCTGTAGTCCCAGCTACTTGGGAAGCTAAGTCAGGAGCCCAGCAGTTTGACGAGCCTGAGCTACATAGCAGTACCCCATTTTTTAAAAAGAAAGTACTGAAAATTAAGAAAATGACTTTGTGCTATAGGTAACAAAGTTCCCAACATCATTCTACACTTTCTGATTAATTCAGCCAGTTATGATGTCATTTGAAACAAACCAAGGGTCCCATGACCTAAATCAAATCTCGAGGGCATAAGCACAGTGCAGTGATACAGTTCCTACATGGAAAAATTCCAAAGGGTTCCATCAATATGCACACCGGGCACGGGAAAACTCTGGAAGAATAAGAAACACTCCCCCTTGGAAGTCATTGACCCAATGTGGTGTTGCAAGAGATACTACCAAACACACCATTTCTTCTCCATCATCATTTTCTATCAGACTGGGGTGGTGTCTGGAGGCAAAGCTTGCTTCACTATCAAGGAGCATTGAGTAATCCTGTGCTGACACAACTGGAAAGCCAGAGAGGAGACAGAGTATTCCTGTGCTTTTGAAACTGTTCTGAAGCAAAGAAAGGAGGATGCTTGGCAATCAACACATAGATACTGGACAAGACAAAAGGGGAGCTATCTCAAAATTGATTTTCAAAGGTTCTTAATAAACTCTCAGCAAAGAGAACTTAGGAACAAACAAATAGCACTAGACCATGACACGACTGTTCATTCTAAGAATGCATAGGTGGATGAATATTAGGAAATATATTAATGTTGATCAGAGTGGGGAAATGCAAGATCCTATGGTAGATATCAGCAAAACATTTTATAAAATTTCATGTCCATTCCTGATAAATGCTGTTCATAAAATGAGCTTAGGTGAATATTTTCCTACACTGAAATATATCTTAAACTGGAAGTCAGTTTCATTCTTAGTGACTTATAACCTCAATAATATGACAGATGTTGGCTTTATGTGAAGAGAATAATGAGTGTTAAATATTGGAATGAAAGAGATAAATTCATCATTATTTGCAAAAAAATGAAAAAGTTAGAGAATTAGCTGAAAATTATTGAAAAATAAGAGTATTATAGTTTAGATCTTATATGTTCCTCAAAGGCCCATATACCAAAGACTTGGTCACTAGCCTGTGGTACTATTGGGAGGTAGTGGAACCTTCGGGAGGTTGGGCCTAGAGGAAGAAATTTAGGTCATTGGGGACTGTCCTTAAAGGAGACACTGGGACACCAGCCCCTTTTACTCTGCTTCTTAGCTGCCATGAAGTGAGAAGATTCGCTCCACCACACCCTCCCCATCGTGATGTTCTGCCTCACCACAGGCCCCAAAACAATGCAGCCAATAAACCATCATCTAAACTCTTTAAGCCAAAATAACTCTTTTCTTCTTGTAAGTTGATTTTCTCAGGTATTTTGTCCTAGCAGTGGAAAGTTGACAAACAGAAAATTAGTGCTGAGAAATGCAGTCATTGCTGTGGCTGTAATTGATGTGGTTCAGAAACTTTGAAACTGGTTTTCAGGAGGAAATTTGGAAAAGTTTGGAAAATCAGACTATAGAAAGCTATAAGCAGAGCTTTAGTGAGTGATTCTGGTGGGGGCTTAGAAGACCAGAATGCTGATAAAAATGCACTCTGCCAAGGGCCCTCTGTGTATTCCCTTCTCTTTGAGGAATTGGAATTTTTGTCTGGTGCATGTAAGGCAGAATCTCTCTGACACCAGTATGGATTTTTAATACCACTGTGAGTCTGAAAGGACCACAGGTTTTTCTGCAGCTATTTTCTAGAATTTACCAGCCCCTATGCCTGGACTGATTTGAATACTGTGTTTTTCTCCCTGTGCCAGTTACCCTCCCACCTCTCCTTCCTGCCTTCTAGCACCCTTGGATGAATGGATTTTGTCATTCTAGCTGTTGTATTTTGTGGATTTGTTATTTTTGTTGTTTTTCTGTGAAGCACGTCCATTGGATGTGGGAGGTAAAGGAGTATCTCAGTTGCTCCTTGTTTATTCCCTTTATAGCCATCACTGTCTTGTTTCTTGTATCTCAGGTTAGGTTTTGGTCTCTCTTGCTCTACTGCAAAAACGTAAAAGGAAAAAAAAAAAAAAAAAAAAAAAGAGCCTGAAGAGATGGGACAGAATGAAAGACCTCACAGCCAGGTTGACTGGGTTTTGAGGAGTCATTTTCTTTTCTTCCCCTTGAAGGGGAAAAAGTTTTTTTCACTGGTACATTTAAAGCTCTCCAGCTATGGGAAGGTACCAGTTCTGGACAAGTGCCACTGTAACACAGAATTGTCAGAGAAACTGAACTTTTCAACTCTGGAGGGTGGAAATTTACTGTTGGTCACTGCCGGGTCTGACTGGTATTTCAAAGGAATATTGGGTGCTGCAAATAGGAACTAAAGGGATAAACTTATTAAACCCATTAAACCTGTGATCAGTGATGTGTTCCTGTCATGAAGAGACAGGATATGGGTCAAAATATTCTGCCTTACATGCATCAGAGACAAAAATTCCAATTCCTCAAAGAGAAGGGAATACACAGAGGTCAAAATACTTGTATAATTTTAAAATGTCACAATTAAATGTGAGCTGGTTTCCCCCACCAAAAAAAGAAGCCAAGTACTTTGCAATTTTCTGGTCATAGAAAAGAACTTTCCTTCCTTTGCAAAAGGGCCCTAGGTGGTAGTGGTGGTGTTTTTGGTACTGGGGATTGAAGCCAGGGGTGCTCTACCACTGAACTACGTCCCTAGTCCTTATTTAAAACAAAAAACAAAAAAAAAAAAAATTATTTTGAGACATAGTCTCACTAAATTTCTGAGGCTGGCCTTGAACTTGTAATTCTGTAAGGAAGACAAGGGGATCAGTGTTTCCAGTCCTGTCTTTGAGGGTACTGACATGCGCTCCCAGATTATGAAGCCATGGGAGACTAGAAGCATATGCAGTCAAGCAGTCTTGGTTAAACTGTGATCTGGTTGATCTTTATCTCAGGATTGGTCATGTAGGACATTGTTGGCAGCTATAAGAAAGTTGCTCTTACCTTGGGGGTGTAGGGAGTAGTTTTGAATCATCACAAAATGTTTGTCAATCAGACCCGTTTTTCCTGGAATCCAAAGTAACTGAGTCAGAGCAAAGGAGACAGATGCAAAATGAAGACAGAGATGCCACAATTTTTACATTTGAAAGCCCAAGTGAAAAGTCTGTGTTTTTAGCAAAAGCAGCCTCTAAGTCCTTGTTGTACTAGTCATGAATGGTCTAGATGTTCTCTTTTTAAATGTTACTTTGAAAGGCTTAATAAACACATCTTGCCCTTCCTCTGCCTACATCCTTGCACTGTTCCAACACGGAGTCAACCCAATGCACCATCAACCTGTTTATTTTTACTTCCATAATATCTCCCTCACATTAGATATTCCCTCTCTGTCCCTCTACTTCAATAGTTACTATTGATTTTGTGGCAGTTTCAAAGCCTTTGTTCACCTTCTTGAGAGCTTGTTTGGAGATTCTAGCAGGGGAGTGCAGCTACGTCCATACCTTCAGAACCTATGACCTAAGAACACTCCTCCTCTGTGGGAAGGTCATCCTCTTTGACTGAGGAGATTCACACGGAGCCACGAGGGAGGAAGGAGACACCGCCTCACCAGCCACATCAGCCGAAACAACCCTGGTCATCAGTGAGGTGACAGATATCACAGCTGGATCTCCCTCACATTCCTTTATGTTCAGTACACGTGGTGCATGCACACACATCATTCTTGGAATTTCCCTCCTGTTCTTTGCCTAACAAAACCCTCCTAATCCGTTCAGTTCAGTTCAGACACTACTTGTGTTGGCTTTGCTGGCCTCTGCACCCTTTCTGTATAACACTGTGCTTGTCACTCTGAACCACCCCACAGTGTAACAACTCCATCACCAGGGGAGCTGAGTATGATGTCGACGATTGTGAAATAAAGGTGGGACGATTCCTCAATCACGGGAAATCCAGGAAATGCCCTCCATTCACTTCAGTCATTCAAGAGTCCAATTTGCTAATAATAAATGTGAAACTAACAACAGAAAGGACTAAATTTTACACTTCAAGTCTCTTTCTTTGGAAAGTTTCCAATACAGCATGTGTCTGTAGGACATGTGTCTAATCCTCTTTTGGGTTTAAGAAATAGGACTCAGAGAGGTGTGGTTAATGGGAAGCCATCAAGTAAAGAACGGGAGGCTGGGGCTGTAGCTCAGTGGCCGAGCACTCTGCCAGGCATGTGTGAGGCACGTTAGCACCACATAAAAATAAACAAAGGCATTCTGTCCCTCTACAACTATAAAACAAAAAATTAAAGAACAGGAATATCAGGCAATTATATATACATCTGGTAACAGGAAGATTGAAGATACATCAGTGTGAACAAGGATGAAAATCACATCTGTTGCTTTTTTTTTGTTTGCAGTACTGGGGATTGAACCCAGGGCCTGTTACTGTATCTCTGAGCCACATCCCCAGACTTTTTTTTTTTTTTTTTTTAAAGACAGATCTCATTAAGTTGCCCAAGCTGGTCTTGAACATTTTTTTTTTTTAATTTTAAAATATACATGCTTTATTCAAAAAGGTCTTATTTCTATAAGAAACAAATAGAAAATGAAAAGCTAAAGAAACTATATGTAAGAAAATTATAGGACTAGCCTCTATACCCTACTGTTGGTAATTCCAAAGCTTACAACGGCCTCAGGTTATGACTGAACGGTAAGTCCTCCCCCTCGGACCTCTGACAGCTTCCGGCAGTGTCACAAAATATTCAGGATCACGTGAAATCTTTTGTCAGCTTTCAAAGTCGTGAATTCCTTTATGTCAGTTTCCACTATAAAATAATATCCTTTAAGTGTCCTTTGTTTCTTCATTAATAAATCTGTGACAGAGATTTCTGGTCACAGAATTCATAGTTGTTTTTGGTTGATGTACAATCTTGTATTTACTAACTACTGCTTTGTTGATTTCTTTAATAACATCATTGCTTTGACAATAGGTCAAGTGAGATTTCATGTATGCAGGAATACCATTGAACTCATCAACAGCATTTCTTTAACACTTCTTTGTTCTTTGGGGGGTTTCTTTGTGGGTACAGATTCCTCAAGCTTGACTGGTTCTTCAGGATCAAGATCTGACCTTTTAACCAAGTTCTTGGGTACAGTTACTTGAGGCAAATGGGAAGGAATATTTTCTTTGAAATGTAAGACATCTTTATGATCTTCTTCAACAGACTCAAAGTTCCTTGAGTGAAGTGTTGATTTGCTCCTGATACTGAATTTCCAATTCAAATTTATTTAGATGTTCATTTACTACAATGATCTCATCTCCTATTTTATTTAATATTGACTACAAGGTAGGTTCCTGGCCAAGGTTTCTTAATGACAGTTTTTTTTAATACTGCCAATCTTTACATTGACATGAGAGCATAACTTCCAGCTCTGATAAAGCCATCCTCTAAGACTATTTCTTAGAGCCAGCCTTCTTCAGTCAACGAATTCCAAAGCAGGGTACAGGGAATAACCTGGGTCATTTCCTTAAGAATTCAGTAAGACGGGAGCCGGCAAAGTGGCGCATGCCTGTAATCCTAGTGGTTCGGTAAGCTGGGGCAGGATTGTGAGTTCAAAGCCAGCTTCAGCAACTTAGCAAGGCCCTAAGCAACTCAACAAGATCCAGTCTCTCGCGGTTAGTGGAGCAAAGAGCCCACTGGCCGTCAGGAAGCGAGCTGTAGATACTCCAGTCTGGGTGGGAAACCCAGGTTCGCTAGAATCAGCTCCAGGAAGGAAATTCAAATGACCCGCTGGGGCCAGCGCTGCGCAGGCACACCTGGTCTTGAACTTGAGATCTTCCTCCAAGTGACTCCCAAGGGATTATAGGCATGTGCCACCACCCCTTACATACGTCCTTCTGATAGTAAAAACTTTGGTCAGTCATATCATTTCTACAGGCTTTCTACTCCAGTGTTCTCAAGTTTTTCATTTGTTGCTTCACTTTTGCAGGTGGAAAAAATATTAAATCACAGCTAGGGTGCCAAAAGCACAGGGAACAAAAGCAAAAATTAACAAATGGGATTGCATCAAACTAAAAAGTTCTGCATAGCACACAATGAAATGAAAAGGCAACCTATGGAATGGAAGAAAAGATAAGCAAACCAGATATTCCATTGGATTAATATCCAAAATATTATATATAAGGAACTCAGAATTCAATAGGAAAAACCCTGATTTTTTTAAATGGGGAAAAGATCTGAATAGACTTTTTTTTCCATTAAAGATATACAAATGACCAATTGGTAAATGAAATAGTCTGACATCACTGGTCATCAGGAAAATACAATCAGAATCACAATGAGATGTTCCCTCACACCTGTTAGGATGGTTATTATCAAAAACCCATTAGCCACACTAACAAAGAGAAGACGAGAGAAAACCCCAATCACTAAAATTCGGAATGAACAAGGAAATATCACAACAGACACGAGTGAAATACAAAACATAATTAGAAGCTATTTTGAAAATCTATACTCCAACAAAATAGAAAATTTCGAAGACATCAACAGGTTTCTAGAGACATATGAATTGCCTAAACTGAACGAGGAGGACATACACAATTTAAACAGACCAATTTCAAGTAATGAAATAGAAGAGGTCATCAAAAGCCTACCAACAAAGAAAAGTCCGGGACCAGATGGGTTCTCAGCCGAGTTCTACAAAACCTTTAGAGAAGAGCTCATTCCAATACTTCTCAAAGTATTCCATAAAATAGAAGAGGAGGGAACCCTCCCAAACTCATTCTATGAAGCCAATATCACCCTGATATCTAAATCAGACAGAGACACATTGAGGAAAGAAAATTTCAGACCAACATCGATGCAAAAATTCTCAACAAAATTTTAGCAAATCGCATACAAAAACATATTAAAAAGATAGTGCACCATGATCAAGTGGGTTTCATCCCAGGGATGCAAGGTTGGTTCAACATCAGGAAATCAATAAATGTAATTCACCATATCAATAGACTTAAAGTCAAGAATCACATGATTATTTCAATAGATGCAGAAAAAGCCTTTGATAAAATACAGCATCCCTTCATGCTCAAAACACTAGAAAAAATAGGGATAGTGGGATCATTCCTTAACATTGTAAAGGCCATCTATGCTAAGCCCATGGCTAATATCATTCTAAATGGTGAAAAACTGAAAGCATTCCCCCTAAAAACTGGAACAAGGCAGGGATGCCCTCTTTCACCACTTCAATTCAATATCATCCTTGAAACTCTAGCCAGAGCAATTAGACAAACCAAAGAAATTAAAGGGATACGAATAGGAAAAGAAGAACTCAAACTATCCCTATTTGCTGATGATATGATTATATACTTAGAGGAATCAGGAAATTCCACCAGAAAACTTTTAGAACTCATAAGTGAATTCAGTAAAGTAGCGGGATATAAGATCAATGCACATAAATCTAATGCATTTTTATACATAAGTGATGAATCTTTGGAAAGAATAATCAGGAAAACTACCCCATTCACAAGAGCCTCGAAAAAAATAAAATACTTGGGAATCAATCTCACAAAAGAGGTGAAAGACCTCTACAATGAGAACTACAGTACACTAAAGAAAGAAATTAAAGAAAACCTTAGAAGATGGAAAGATCTCCCATGTTCTTGGATAGGAAGAATTAATACTGTCAAAATGGCCATACTACCTAAAGTGCTATACAAATTCAATGCAATTCCAATTAAAATCTCAATGACATACCTTACAGAAATAGAGCAAGCAATTATGAAATTCATCTGGAAAAATAAGAAACCCAGAATAGCTAAAGTAATCCTTAGCAGAAAGAGTGAAACAGGGGGTATCGCAATACCAGATCTTCAACTCTACTACAAAGCAATAGTAACAAAAACGGCATGGTATTGGTACCAAAATAGAAAGGTAGATCAATGGTACAGAATAGAGGACACGGACACAAACCCAAATAAATACAATTTTCTCATACTAGACAAAGGGGCCAAAAATATGCAATGGAGAAAAGATAGCCTCTTCAACAAATGGTGCTGGGAGAATTGGAAATCCATATGCTACAGAATGAAACTAAACTCATATCTCTCACCATGCACGAAACTAAACTCAAAATGGATTAAGGACCTTGGAATCAGACCAGAGACCCTGCAAATTATAGAAGAAAAAGTAGGTCCAGATCTTCAACATGTCGGCTTAGGACCAGACTTCCTCAACAGGACTCCCATAGCACAAGAAATAAAAGCAAGAATCAATAACTGGGATAGATTCAAACTAAAAAGCTTTCTCTTAGCAAAGGAAACTATCAGCAATGGGAAGAAAGAGCCTACAGAGTGGGAGAAAATCTTTGCCAATCATACTTCAGATAGAGCACTAATCTCCAGAATCTATAAAGAACTCAAAAAACTCTACTCCAAGAATTCAAATAATCCAATCAAAAAGTGGGCTAAGGAAATGAATAGACACTTCACAGAAGATCTACAAGCAATCAACAAACATATGGAAAAATGTTCAACATCTCTAGTAATAAGAGAAATGGAAATCAAAACCACCCTAAGATTCCATCTCACCCCAATTAGAATGGCGATTATCAAGAATACAAGCAACAACAGGTGTTGGCGAGGATGTGGGGAGAAAGGTACACTCATACATTGCTGGTGGGGTTGCAAATTAGTGCAGCCACTCTGGAAAGCAGTGTGCAGATTCCTTAGAAAACTTGGAATGGAACCACCATTTGACCCAGCTATCCCACTCCTTGGCCTATACCCAAAGGACTTAAAATCAGCATACTACAGAGATACAGCCACATCAATGTTCATAGCTGTTCAATTCACAATAGCCAGACTGTGGAACCAACCTAGATGTCCTTCAATTGATGAATGGATAAAGAAACTGTGGTATATATATACAATGGAATATTACTCAGCCATAAAGAATGATAAAATTATGGCATTTGCAGGTAAATGGATGAAATTGGAGAATATCATGCTAAGTGAGATAAGCCAATCTCAAAAAACCAAAAGTCGAGTGTTATCGCTAATAAGTGGATGAGGACACATAATGGGGGGAGGGAGGGGTTAGTGTTAAGGTTAGAGTTAGGGTTAGGGAGGGGGGCAAGAATGGAGGAAGGAAGGACTGTATAGAGGGAAAAGAGGGGTGGGTGGGGTGGGGGGAAGGGAAAAAAATAACAGAATGAATCAAACAACATTACCCTATGTAAATTTATGATTACACAAATGGTATGCCTTTACGCCATGTACAGAGAAACAACATGTATCCCATTTGTTTACAATTTAAAAAAAGATAAAAAAAAATTCTCAACAAAATTTTAGCAAATCGCATACAAAAACATATTAAAAAGATAGTGCACCATGATCAAGTGGGTTTCATCCCAGGGATGCAAGGTTGGTTCAACATCTGGAAATCAATAAATGTAATTCACCATATCAATAGACTTAAAGTCAAGAATCACATGATTATTTCAATAGATGCAGAAAAAGCCTTTGATAAAATACAGCACCCCTTCATGCTCAAAACACTAGAAAAAATAGGGATAGTGGGATCATTCCTTAACATTGTAAAGGCCATCTATGCTAAGCCCATGGCTAATATCATTCTAAAAAAAAAAAAAAAAAAAAACCAAAAAAAATAAGCATTGGCAAAGATTGACATTAGCAGAGAAAAGAGAAGCCTTTCTCACTGTTGGTGAGAATGCAAATTCAGTGAATTCATTATGGAAAACAGTGTGGAAGCTCCTTAAAAAATTAAAAATAGAACTAGAGTATAATCCAGCAGTCCTACTTCTGGGTGTATGTTCAAAGGAAAGGAAATCGGTATGTCAAAGAGACATCTGCTCTCCATGTTCACGGCAGCATTATTCATAACAGGCAAGATCTGAAAACCACCCTAGTGGCCATTATCAGACAAATGGAAAATGTAAGATATACACACACAGGTGCACGTGCATGTGCGTATTAAAATATTAAAGCCTTTAAAAAGAAGAAAGAAGTCCTGCCATCTGACACAGATGAACCTGGAGGACATTACGCTAAGTAAAATAAGCCAGCAGTGAGATGTACTGCATTACCTCACTTGTAAAAAGAACTGAACTCACAGAAACAGACACAGACAGTGGAAGGGTGGTTACCAGGGGGTCAGGGAGTGGGAGAAATAGGAAGATGTTGGTCAAAGAGCACAAACTTCCAGTTAAAAGATGAATACATTCTAGAGGTCTATGTACCACGTGGTGGCTATAGATGGTAATAATATATTGTATACTTGGAGTTTGCTATGAGAATAGATCTTAAAGATTCTCACCACACATAAAAAAAGAGGTAACTATGTGAGGTGTTGCATATGTTAATTAACTGGATTTAGTAATCATTTCATCATGAATACATGCCTTGAATCATTGAATACATACATACAAGTTTTATATGTCAATCATACCTCAATAAAAGTAGGAAAATTACAACTTCCAAGGAAAATATCAGTAGACTGCTATGAATTACATGATCACTTGTTCTCCAGCAGGAAGATAGTACAGTTTTTCTTAGTGATGTGTAAGAACTTTAGGTAGCCTGCTTACTGTTCATCCATCATATTTATTGCAAACATGTTTTTCCAAAATGGTTAGACATTTATCTTCACACTTCCCTAATAACCCATTTTCCCCACAAATTTGAAGTTGCCACCAAGGTTTTACACTTGGCAGGATAAGGCTGGGGCTGTAGATCAGTGGTAGAGCCCTTGCCTAGCATGCATGTGCCCCTGAGTTTCATCCACAGCATTGCAAGAGTAAGAAATAAATTAACTTAAAAAATAAAACATACATGGCAGTATAAAGGAGGACTGCCAATAATGTTCTTTCCAAATGATAGGTGGGCTCTACTAGCAAGCTGGGGTGTGGACTCAGAGCGACTGCACATTCAGGACAAGCGTATTCAGGATCGTAGCAGTTAGACACGTAATTCTTCTCTGGATAAGCTTTCCATTTAGTTTACTTCCAATGATTAAATTTAAGTCATTTGGAAAAAAAAAAAGAAGAAAAACCTGTGATATTCAATAAGCTTATTCTTGGGAATAATTATTAAAAATAATAATCTACACACTTTGGCTCCAAGTACATGGCATAAACATTGAGCATTACCAAATATGATATAATTCAAAATAAGTTATGATTTCTTTTACTGTACATCAAAATCCACCACTTTGTGTTCTGGATGATTAAAAAGCAAATTTCCTTTCGGTATGTAAGTATTCAGTAGGCATCTTATAAAAACAGTTGTAAATAACTCTAGTGACCTTTTGCCACCTCATAATGGGGTTCCTGAGGAATATCCCCTGGACTAGATTGGGAATTCACTGAGATCAGAGAATTTTAGCTTTTCAACTGGAAAACACTTAAAAGTTTAGTATAGCTAAGTATCATCTCCTTTAGCCTCAGTCTCAGGTTCTCATTTCACTTGGAAAGTACCTGTTCAAAATAAGTTCTCTTTCTTATCGCTCAGGTCAAAGTATTTTTGTTGCGTTTTACCAGAAAGCAGCATGTGGCTGACCAAGCAAGCAATCATGCAAAGCAAATGTCTTTGTAGTAAATGTGGTAAAACTCTATGAAAATTTTTATCGGAGTTTCCCAAAATTCAGACTAACGAGCAGCCGCAGATTAGAGGGAGTACCAACCATATCTTTTTGGAAAACTGGTGATAACCTGCCTCAGGGATTGAGGACAATGACCTGAGTAAGTTAATCGATGTAGGTGGGCAATAAAAGGCCAGTTGGCAACCCACTTACAGACAGGAGATGAGGACCACGACCTGACTGGTCAGCCTTAGAAAGCTAAGTAAGCAATGTGATCAGTGCAGACTATAGTCACAAGCCAAGTGTAGAATAAACACGGCTAGCCCTCCAAGGCAAACAGTCAGCCCTCCAACACACATCAGCAGCCCTCCAAAGCACATAATCAACTGCCCAAGGCTGTTCTGCAGTATGTCTCTCTCCCACAAAACTGCCTCTTTCCCTCCCCATGAAGATTTATGTGTCTTTTATCTGACCCACCGACAAGCCTTGGTCTCATTGATAGTCACATGCTCTCCCAGTCAGATCTCCAGCATGGGGTCCACTTTGCATTTAGCTTCCACCCTGAGTGGCATCTCTATAGAAGCCTTTAGGGGTCTGACATAGGGCAGAAGCAACCTGTGCACTGAAGGAAAGGAAACCAGAGGACTGGCTGCAGAGATGCAGGAAAGTGAAGGAATGTGAGATGTATTACAGAAAGACCCAGTAAGATGGGGTTTCCGGAGGTCAGGATGGGATCTGGTCCTTCCATGGTTTTGAGATTCCGCCAGTCTCTATTTAATCCAGGGAACTTTTTTTTTTTTCCCCAGGGAATTATTTCAGATACACCAAACTCAGACTGACATTCAGGTCAAATAACTGTGAGTTAATTTTCCACAAGAAATCCAGTAAGAATGTTCATGAGTGTAGATTGTAGGAAGCCGAGTTAGACTCAGAAAACTGCTTGGTGTCCTTGGAAGCAAGTAGGAGGGACTTAGATTGGAACCTTTGATGCTGACACCTTACATATCCTCTCCTTTATAAAGCTACATGCCTTGGGACATTTATATTCTCTAGTCAGGATCGGGGCACCATCTTCCTTGTCAAATGCAGGAATAGCACTGTCCAGACACTGTTCTCTGACTTTTCCTTCCTAGGTTCCCTAATGACAATTCCTTTGTGGCCACTGCCATTCTTTTAGGTAGAAAGCAGCATGGTAGAGAGGCTCATGCAAACCACCAGGGCACCGGAGTTCATCTGCAGCTCACCAATTTTTCTCTGTGACATTTCAAGCCAAGTGACATCCCAAGATAACTCAGGTTCCCTCTGGTCCTTGGAACTGAGCCCCCTTTCAATTCTTTAGGCCTGTTCTTCAATCGAAGGCACTGGAAGGTGCCTTTGGACAGATGGAGTCACAGATCATAGCCAGAAACTATCAGTGCTTCCCCTTGGCCCCCAGTCCCAGTCTACCTTCCCTGTACACAGCTACTGTGGAGACCTTGGCTAAGAAGGGCGCTGGGAGCTAAGGAGGGCCTTTGTACTCTCCAGCACTGGTCCCTGGGTCCTCACTAGCCTCTGAAAGCTTTGAATCTGATGAATGTTGCCTTTCCTGCCAAGTCCACCAACTCTCCAGATGGCCACTCCCAAGGACAATGGCAGAGATAACTCTTCAGGTCTACATGCTAAGCTCTCCTCAGGTCAGCAGAGACAGGCAGACCAAACTCAAAGATCCTGAATCCTGCTAACGTAACGGGTAGAGGATAGGACACATGACCATGGACCCAAAGAAGTGGTGTCCTTTCCTTTCCCTGGATCACTGCAACATTCACATGAATATATCTGGTCAGAGATGAGAGTCACTTCACAGACCCAGTATGTAATGGCCATTGGCCATTCCCTCCCGTCAGCTTTGGCACTTCTCCCCTGCAAAAAAAATAGAATTATGCCCCAGACTTTTGCTATAAAGTCAAGTGACTCTGCCCAAAGTACCCAGGAAATATCATAGAATTTAAAGTTTATATAATTAATTTTCTCTCTAGCAACTTGTAGGCAGAATTCTAAGATGACCTTCATAATTCCTATCCCCTGGTGTCCACAGCATGCACATCATCACTTTCCCTTGAATGTGATTTGCTCCTAATCTATAGAACATGACAAAGATGAAGGGCTTGTGCAAATGTGAATAAGGTGCTAAATTAACTGATCTTTAGTTAGATCAAAGGGAAATTATCTTGGATCCAGTTCAGTTGGGCCTGATTTACTCAGACGCAATCTTTTAGAAGGGGACCAGGCGCTCCCTACTGTCAGAGATTCTCCTTGCTTACTTGATGAGTAAGGCAGTGATCTTAAGGACGCCCACCTGACAAACAGCTGCAGATGGTTTCTGGGAACTACGATGGCACCTAGTGCCTGAGGACAGCCTCCAGTTCATAGCCAGCAAAATGTTGGGAGCCCCCTTTATACAACCACAAGAAAAAGAATTCTGCCAACAACCTTGTGTTAGCTTTTCATCACTGTAACTAAAATACAACTTAGAGGGCTGGGGTTGGGGCTCAGTGGTAGAATGCTACCCTACATTGTGTGAAGCACTGGGTTCAATTCTCAGCACCACATATAAATAAAATAAAGGTCCATCAACAACTAAAAAATATTTCTAAAAAGCTTAGAGCAGGAAAGACTTGTTTAGGCTCACAGTTTCAGAGATTCAGTCCAGGGTTGGCTTGATTCAAGGCAGAAGCATTATGGCAGAAGGGCGTAGTGGAGGAAAGCTAACCAGTTCGTGGCAACCAGGTATGGGGGAGGGGAGCTGAAAAGAAACCTTGGAGGGTGTGCCCCCAGTGACCTACTTCCTCCATCTATGCCCCACCTGCCCACAATTACCACCCAGTAGTTCACTCAAATTATTAGTCCATCCAATGGATCAATCCACTGACTAGGGGAGCCCTTACAGTCCCATTTTTACACCTCTGAACATAACATGTCCTCACACATGAGTTTCTAGGGATCATTCCAGATTCAAACCATAACAAACCTGAATAAGCATGGAACGGAAGTCTTCCTTAATTAACCATCCAAATGAGGATGCAGCCCAGTCACCATCTGGATTGCAAATTGTGATCCCAGGAGCCGAGCCACAATCTAACCATGACTGAATTCCTCATTCACAAAACTAGGAGATAATTAACATGTCATCTTAAGTCACTCATTGTAGTAATTTATTACACAGCAACAGAAATCTAACACATGATTATAATAAGCAAAAGTTCTTTTAATTTTCTTACAAATACTTCACCTTCTACTTTCTAATTGTCCCCTAAAATCGCATTACCAAAGATGCATAAAAATGTTTTTTAAGAAATCTGAATCTCACTATGCATCAAGAAAGGATGCACTCAATAAACAGAAACTTTGGAGAATTCCTAGAAGTTCAAGAAGGTTTAAATTAAAAGCCAGAAACCAAATTCTTCTTGAGGAGGAAACAATTTTTGTTGAAAAAATAGTTTGATAAACTACTTGGTAAAAGGTAGATGCTTAAGATTTATAGCTAAATCTTTCTGCATTTCAGGAATTTAGATGTATAATAGAGAAGAATAAAGATGGAAGGCAGAAATAAGGTTGTTTGGGTCAGCTTTTTCGCTGCTGTGACCAAAAGACCTGACAAGAATACTTCTAAAGGAGGAAAAGTTTATTTAGGGACTCACCATTTACGAGGTCTCAGTCCACCAGCTCCATTCCTCGGGGAACAAGGTGAAGCTGAACATCATGGTGGAAGAATGTGGTGCAGGAAACCAGCTCAAGACACCACACAAGGAAGCCAAAAGCCCCCCCCCCCCCCCGCCCAGATACAAAATATATACCCCAAAGTCAGGTGCCAATGACCTACCTCCTTCAGCCACACCCTACCTGCCTCCAGTTATCACTCAGGTAATCCCTATCAGGGGATTAATTAACTGATTAGGTGAAGGCTCTCATAACCCAATCGCTTCACCTCTAAACACACTTGCATTATCTCACACATGAGCTTTTAGGGGACACCTCACATCTAAACCATAACAGAAGAGAAAGAAAACTTTGAGGAATAAGGACAACGAACATTCACTTTAAAATTGTTTTTATACTTGAAATATAATACTCTCTCTAGTAAGCAGAATAAAGGTTCCCCAAAATGTCCACATTCTAATCCTTGGGAGTTTGTGATTATTTTACCTTCCCTGGCAAAAGGAACTTTGTACACGTGAGTAAATCAGAGATCCTGAGAGAGGGAGATCATCCTGGGTTTTCCAGGATGCTTACAAGTGAAAGAGGGGTAGGAGTGTCAGAGTCAGAGGTGCGAAGATGCCAGGCCATAGGCTTTGAAGATAGAGGGAAGGCTAGGAGCCGAGGAAGGCCCTCAGCCTCTAGAAGCTGGAAAAGGCAAAGAAATGCATCCACCCAGAGCCTTCAGAAGGAGCAGAGTCCCGCCAACTCCTTCACGTTAGCCCAGTGAAACGTTCCTCTTCCAGAACCATAAGATAATAAATGTGTGTGACTCTATGCCACTAAGTCTATGGCGATGTGCTACAGTACCAGTTAGAAATGGATATGCTTCCCATTCACGTAATTTAAATGCAGAATCCTTAGCAAGATTTTGAGAAGAAATAAGAAAAGGAGCTTTATTCTACAGGGAGGTCTCCTGGTCTGGGAACCACACCAGGAGAGCTGATCCATCAGCTGACCTGACTCCAAAGAAGCAGAAACTAGTCCCTGAAGTCGATCATGAGAATGCAAAACCCTCATCTCTGTCTCCTCACAAGGTTTCCAGAAATCCTAAAGGTCAGCCCTGACCATTCCACTGATTCTGGAATGAAGCATTGAATTAATCTTATCCAAATCTTGTGCCATGGGTTTAGACTAAGAGGAATCAAACAGTGCCCATCAAATTTTGATTCGTCACATGTATTACAGAATATTAAAGACAATACTTTTTTCCCTAATGAAATTGTTTTTGAATAGTAACATACTTACATGTTTAAATAAAGAAAAGATAGACCCTGAAGAGCCTTACTCTCACCCTGTCTACCTCTATTCTATTTTCCCTTATCCCACTAATAGCCATTTTCATTATTATTCTAGTTTTTATGTAAAATGGTAGAGGCAAATAAATATTTATTCAATTTTTGAATATTTTTGAATAAATATTTATGTAAAATTGAATAAATATTTCTATTCATCCTCTTTCTTAGCATATCATCTACACTGTTGTGCATCTTGATTTTCTTGTTAAAACAATGTATCTTAAAGATCCTCTCTGTATCAATCCATAGTTCTTCCTCATTCCTTAAAAAAAAAAAAAAAAAACTGCTTAGTATTCCGCTATGTATTTCCTCCTGAGAGCATTTTGGGTGTTTCCAAGTTGTTATAAACTATGCCATAGTGAAAAACCTTGTATAGATGTCATTTCGAACATATAAAGGGGAGTCCAAAGGATAGATTTCAGAAGTGAGACTTCTGGGGTAAAGGACAAATGCTTCTGGAATTATGTAAATATTCCCATTCACAGAGCTTTACCATTCTGTGCTTCCACCAGTAACAATGTTTGAGTATCTGTTTCCCCACTGTCTCAAAAAGGAGTGTGTTATCAAACCTAGGTTTTTCCAAATTTGATAACTGAGATAATTTGCATCTTTTTCTTTTCTTTTTTTTAAATTTGTTCTAATCTGTTATACATGACGGTAGAATGCATTTTGACACATTGTATAATTTGTGTTTTTCTTTAAAGTAAAGCTGAGCATCTTTTTTAAGGATTAAGAATCAGGTATATTTCTTATTCTCTGAAGTGTATTTTCATATCCTTTGACCTCCAATTGGACTCTTTTGCTTTGGTTTAACCAAAAAAAAAAAAAAAAAACAGAAAAGAATCGGCTGCAACAACTATCAAATTTGAATATGAGGATTCCCAGGTTGTCTTGTGACCCTCAGGATAACTCCTCCTCAGGCATACAAAGTGGTTTAAATGGAAAAGGGAAAAAGAAGGTCTTTGGAGAAGATTGTTGGTGTACTGAGCATTTGCATCTCATGTCACAATGGTAGAGGCAAGAGGGTCTTCCTCAGCACACACCCAGAAAGGGAAGCATCAGGATATACCCTCAGAGAATTCAGCTTGTGAGGACAGGTGGCCTGGTATCTGGGTCTAAGAGTAAGAAAGCCAAGGGTCAAGAGGCTGAGGCTGTCTTCCCAGTGGCATGGCCAAACAAGAATAAGCATGCAACCTGCACACCCACTGGAAGACAATGGGTCCAATGGATGGGGACACTACAGTCTGCAGCTAGAGCTACCCATGATGGCCAGGCAATCCTCCACTTGGATGGAGGAGTAATCTTGATGTGACTTTTTCCAAAGAAAGCACACTGCCAGAACAGAATACTCCACTCATATCAGCAGGAAGAGGCTGTGGCACACTCTCAGGAGCAGGGGCTGAGGGAGGGACTGGAGTTCAGGAAGACAAAATGCAAACTACCTAGACATACCCAACAAAACACATGCATGAGTTACTTTGTGCATCCAAAACTGGAATATCTTAGGCAGGAACACAAAAGAAAATTTTATATAGAGACACAAATCATGTTCTGGGTATTTGACACATCCTCCCCCAAAAACAAGATTTGGGAGGGAACTTGACTAAAAAATTCTTTAGCTTACATACAATAAATATGCATGAATAAATATGCAATAAATGCTGAAAACACTGATAGTTATTAGAAAAATAGTAACTTACATTTACTTGATACAAAAAAAATCTATTTTGAAGTTATAACAATATTGGCACAGAGCTAGATCAGTAAAACAAGGAAGTTCAAAAGTAAACATTCGTATATGATTTCAAGTCACTGGGGAGAAACAGTCAATGACTATTAAAAGGATAGCTGGCTAAACCATTTAGCAACAATAAAAAAAGACACCCCAGCCCCAACCCCAGCAACTTCATACCTGTACTAAAATAAATTTCAGATAGACTTCAGATTTGTGTTTAAAAAATGCTGGATTATATTTGTTACTTTGAAATTGGAAGGTCTTTGTAACCATGGTACCAAAAGCAAAATACATAAGGGAAAAGACTGATAAATTTGACTACACAAATTTAAAAAGTTTTGT
Source organism: Sciurus vulgaris (assembly GCF_902686455.1). Taxonomy (NCBI): domain Eukaryota; kingdom Metazoa; phylum Chordata; class Mammalia; order Rodentia; family Sciuridae; genus Sciurus; species Sciurus vulgaris. Next base: position 68,901,163 of record NC_136476.1, read on the forward strand.
GTGGCAACTCATAACATACAAGGTTATTATTTAAAAAAAAAAATGTTATCCTCTCCAGAAATAAAAATAGAATAAGCCAGGCGTGGTGGCACACACCTGTAATCCTGGTGACTTGGGAGGCTGAGACAGGAGGATCTCAAGTTCAAAGCCACCTCAGCAACTTAGCAAGGCTCTAAGCAACTCTAGTAAAGTATAAAATGGCTGGGGATGTGGCTTAGTGGCTAAGTACCCCAGGGTTCAAGCCCCGCTACCAAAAATGAAAAAGGAAGGAAGGAAAGAAGGAAGGAAGCTAGAACAATTATATGACAGATAAGAAGTAAAATTACAATGATATAGAATTTTTTCAAATCAATGAAAGATAACCAGGTCAAGTACAGTACTGAGAAAGAAGACATTTTCACAAAGACAGAATTACAAATGGCAAATCAATATGCAAATTTATCAGAAAAATGCAAAAACAAATCAAAACATCATTTTTACCTAACAAATTAATCAAGATGAACAATGGGCCTTGGTGTTGAGGCTTTCTGCTCCTGACAGTATAAATGGGCATAAACTTCTCCAGCAATGTGCAACATAATATAAAATATACAAAATTTCCATTCCAACAATTTCACCTCACAGAATTTTGCCTAAGTGATAATCACACACATGTAAACAGACTTGTATAAGGACAGTAAACATCTGGAAACACTAAATGTACAATACAGTGCTATTAAATAAATCATGGTACTAATTTGTAATGCAGTCAGGTTGGACATGAACAATGTATCAGGATAGCAAATGGAGAATGTTGACTAGCAAAGGGAGAATATTAGAAAACCACAAATCACTTGACTAAACTCTGGTAACACTGAGTTGTGCCCAGAGGTACAAAAAAGAGACACACACCCCCCACCAAAATGATTCATCAATTACAACAAGAACACTTTTGGTCTTCAATTTGCTTCACCGTAGCATCAGCCCATGCACTTGATCACAAAAAGGCCACACCCTCCCCTCCAGAAGCAGGCCTCAGCTTTAATGGAGGAGCGTGATAGACGATAAGCTAAATGAGCAAAAAAATAAACAATTAGTAAATGTACATAGAAAAAAAAAAAAAAAAGAAAGGTCCTGATTTGACCAGGGGTTTTCTCTTAGAATAAGATAGATTTTTTTTAGAAAAATCTGAAAGATTAGTAATAATAAGAGAACACTGAGAATCTCTTTTTACTTCCTTTCAAATCAATTTAAATATTAACTTTAGAGCTGGATTCAGTGGTGCATGCCTCTAATCCCTCTGGAAGCTGAGGCAGGAGGACAGCCTGAGCTCACAAGTTCAAGACCAGCCTGGATAGCATAGCTAGACCCTATCTCAAAAATAAATAAATAAATAACTTTATTCCACACGAATGTGAATTTTGGGATAATTACTGCTGCTCTGGTCTCAAGCCCTCAGCTGCAATTCCAGGTATTGGGTCACAGAACTCACTGTTACCTCTTTTCCCTAATCAGCCTCCACCCATCTGCTTAGTGGTGTGTTGCCCTTTCTAGAAGCGATGAGTGAAGGTATCTTACAGAGAAAAGATAGTAATAAAAGACACACATGCTATATTTTAAAGGTAATAGTTTAAAACATATATAATATTGTTTGAAAATTTCAAAGCCTGACAATCCCAGAACCAAAAAGTTTGTACAAATATTAGCTCAGTAGCTAACTCCAGAGTCAGGACATGCTAAGAAAGGAAACTAGACCTGGCCTGCAACTCAAGTTATGGATCTTTCTCAACCCATTTTTCCATTCTTCAGTGGGGACCAGTAACCCCAGATCTTTCTACCACACAACCATTGTGAAGATGGGATGAAAGAACATGAGGAGGTGCTTTCTGCACTGCTGATAGAAACAGAAACTATGAGCACAAAAGAAATCAGCCCAGGCACGTCCCATGCCTGGCAATCCTTCAGTTTTGAATCCTGACCCAGAAGGGAGTTCATGATCAGACCTGTGCTCACCATTCCACCGCCCCCGACAGTGGTGGGCACCGCAGGCTCCAGCTCTACTCAGTGGGACTCCCACGCCAGTTCAACACCTCAGTCCATGGGTGCTACCTGCTCGAAGGACCCTGCATTCTCCCCCTTTAGGAATCCATGTAGAAAAAAACAACAAAAGCTTTATTACGATGCAACCAGGCAAGTTTAGAGAGCTTAAAGCTGTCTTTGTGTTTACAAAAAGAGGGAAAAAACTATAAGGAAAAAAACTGCAAATTAATTATCCTTTTTGCAAGTGCTCAGCACCTGCTTCTGTTATGAATTAATATCGAGCAATTCTGCATTATAATTTGGGAGAGATAGAGGACATGACACACTCCATGTTTCTGCTCTTTTAGGAATCAAACATGAACTGTTTTTACACTTCTGCCCTCTACCCACAAGTTGATATTTTACTTAATAGTCAATTTTTTTAACCAGAAACTTCTAATATTAAGCAAGTGGGATTTCTTCCTTTCTGTGACAATTATCCTAACAGCCCATGTGGACAGCTATATCTTTGGCAGTTAATTCTAGAGTGAGAAATTAGGGGGCATGTGGTGTTTATAGACCTGGTAAGAAACAAAGCCAGGGAGAGAGGAAGGGCTCAGTTTCTCTCTGGTGACAGAGATGGCCTTTGAGGAAAATCCTTTCTCATCGAGGCCCTGCCCTACACTAACCACAATAACTTGTAATGATTACAAATTGAGCTCAGAAGCTGTGAAAAAAGTGCAAGTTTGAATTGTTGCACTAAAAATTAAAAGTAGAAAGCTATTTGGGAGTTCTACTCTATAATTCTACGATGAGGGGAAAAGGGTTTTAAACACCGATCTTAAGTAGGAGTCTGGGGCAGCACCTCACAGAACAGAGGACAATTATTCCTAATACTGCCTAATACCAGCAGAGGCTGGCAGCTGGCATTGAATATTCACGTGTCAGGATATTATCTACACCTCTCTGACTTCCCAATTGAGTGGAACACTTTTCCAACTTCCCCCATAGTATGGAGCAGCTTCATGGACAGTTTCTGCCTCTTCCTACTGTCCCCACATCTGCTCACAAGGTCAGGTGTCTTAGTCTGTTTTCTGTTGCTATAACTGAATACCTGAGACTGGGTGATTTATAAAGAATAAAAAAGGTTTATGTTGGATCATGGTTCTGGAGAACGGGAAATCCAAGAGCATGGTACTAGCATCTGTGTGGCTTCGGGTGAGGCCCTCCTGCTGCATTAAAGCATGGTAGTACCTATGGAAGGGTGAGTGGTTGTATGTGGGAAGAGACAAAACACAAGGTGTGGTCTTGCTTTATAAGAACCTATTCTCACAGTAACTAATCCAGTCCCACAAAAGTAAAAACTCAATCCTGAAAGCAAGTCATTAATCCCTCTTAACAACCTAATCAGTCCTTAAAATCTCACCCCACTCAACATCACCACAAATGGCAACCACATTTCAACATGAATTTGATCCACCCACCAACATCCAGCAACCCTGTGGAGGACACCCAGTCTCCACATTGGAAATATATCCCTTTTCCTCAGGACCAAAATGGTGCATGATTTCAGAGCCACAATTCTGTTTGTTTCTGAGATTGTGCGATGCAATTGTTACCCATGCTTTTCATTCTCCAGGACTGGCCAGGGAGGGAGAAGAAGGGAGAGGTCACAAGCCTCTCTTTCTTCTCCACTCATTTCTTACTGAGCCTTGGAGTTATCAGGGAAGAAAGCTAAAGGATATCGATGCAAACTTTAAAAATCGAATCCACTATGCTCCATCTGTAAATTCAGCATGGTGTCAGGAGGTCTAGGACTGCTCATCTGTCATGTTTCCTGGTCCATGACACATTAACAGTCACAGTTACTGAGGCTGTGGATGAGGCACGTTACCTGTTGTTACCCCCACACATGGACTCTGCTGGCCAAGGGCTTGATACCACGTCAACCTGTTCTTACTACACTAATGCCGAATTCAGACGCTAAAAGGAGGCATTCTTATGAAATGCTCTGTAATAAAAAAAAAAGTTAACCAGGGGAAAATAATCTAAATTACAGGATATTTTCAATGGAATGCAGATATTACTTTTGAACACACAGAAGACAAATGGAATTGTATCAAAGAAATGCTGACTGTCAGAGATTGCAGGGAACTTCCTGGAGTGGCGAGGTTAGTATATTTTGTATTTAGTATATAAATTAATTTTTGGAAAAGGGCTGATCTTAAAGGCTTGAAACATTTGCCCATGTCAATATTCTCCACCCTTCTCAATGACCTTCTTCATGAAGTCAAACTCTAGCCCAGACTTAAGCCTGTCTCACTGCATATTGTAAAAAAATAAAAATTAAAAAAAGTTCTGAGTGAATTGAAGAGATGCTGCAGAGGAGGGTACAGAGACTCTCTTGCATCCAATGTCTAGAGGAGTTGACTCTCAGGCATCACTCAGACCAGACTCTTGTGAGCTGTAGACTATCATTAATATGACATTGGACATCAGGGGTCTCAAGTTCACAGACACAGGACTGGTCCTGAAGCAGGAGAGACGTCAACAGTTTCAAGTTTTCTCCTTTTGAGGGATTCCATAGAGATAGCCATCGTGCTGAATCCAGGAAGGAAACCCAGCTGGGAATGGAGAAAGTTGCAGGTCCACACACCCCTCTGGGTGGAAGCAACACAAGGCCTTCATGCAGACACCTGAGAAGCTGTCAGAACATCTGCCCTGGCAGCAGGGCATCCTTCCCATGGAGCACCCATCTGCAATCTAGACATGGAGGAAGAAAAGAGAAGAGGCAAATAATGAACACCCTTTGGTTTTCACACTGTGCATCTCGGCATGCACCTCACACTCGCACTCGTGGAGGTGGGGAGAAGCAGCAGCAAGGGAGGTCAGCCACCCCACTCTGAGGTACAGGGTAGGTCGTGCCTTCACCCGTCAACTGTTGCTCTGCTGAGCCCAGGACAACCTCTATCACATGCCCTCTGCCCCTCCTCATCCCCAGCTGTTCTGCAAGACTCCCACCTCACCCTCCCCTCATTCCACTCATTTCTTAAAAATGACCATCCCACATACCACACTGCTGAGAAGGAGAGGAATGCAAGAAGGACCACAAAAGCGATGGAGCCCAGGCCAACACCCACCATCTGCCACAGTGTGAGTGACGAACCTGTGGGACGAAACCACACACTGAGGCCTCAGCGCAGCACACCACAGCCTCCCGGGAGGGGCACACGACCCAGAGCTGGGCCCCACTTAACACAGAATCCCAAGAATGCCCCACAGTGCCTCTGTGGCCCCTGAAATTGTCCTGCAGATGTGAGGCTTTGGGAAACCACAATTTCCGGGCATTTCTAAAAATCAAGTATAAAATCAGACAAAGGAGAAAAAGGATGATCTAGTGAGTATATAAATACTACACTTCCTATCAGACCTCTCAGGTGAGTTACACTTGATAAATTTTTATGGGCAGTTGTCCTTTGCATGGAGAAAGAATTCATTCTGAAATCATTTGAATTTTTGGACCAAAAATGTTAGCTCCAGTGGTCAAATATAGCAGACAAATATTTCTGTTAAATACAAGATATTCAACATTCATTTTTCCTTATACGTCAACAAGGATAGTACCACTCTGCTCAATAAGTTGCTATGGGGATAAAATAAGAAAAATAGGCATAAAAGCACTTTAAAAGACATACATTCTATTTGGGGAGCATTATGTGCCAACTCCAGGGAGAACCCAAGTTACAAACTGAAAAACACCCACATTTGAGCAGCGTATTTGGGCCAAAGTAACTAAATCAGAGCTTCGTGTCCAGACCATAGCAAAAACTCTGTCTGAATTTTCAAACACTTACTTAGTGCTTACTATGTGCCAGATACTGTTCTAAGCATCTCACAAATGTTAACTCATTTAGGGAGCCTCCTAACTGAGTTTTACACTGGGTACTATTATTACTCCCTTCTTACAGATAAGGTACGGAGTGGTTAAATACAGTTCTTATCTTTACAACTGGATTAAGGGCAGTTTAATTCTACTGGAAACTCTACAAGGCACCTTGCACCAGCAAAAGCAACCATGGAACTCACCTCTTGTTAAAGAGTCCAGCAAAACCTACTGTCTCAAAAAGTGCTGTCAGAGACTTTCTAGAAAAACATGGATTACATTGTTTGGTTGCTTTTAGTATTCAGAAGAAAAAGACCTTGCCATTTTAAGAAGTAAGAATGTAAAAAGGAAGGAAGACAAGTGATTCAGCCTTAAAGAAGAATGAAATTATGGCATTTGACAGTAAATGGATAAAGCTGGAAAATACTATGCTAAGCAAAATAAGCCAATCCCAAAAAAGCAAAAACCAAATGTTTTCTCTGATATGCAGATGCTAACTCACAATAAAGGGGCAAGGGGCTAGGGAAGAATAGAGTTACTTTATATTAGGTAGAGGGGAGTTCAGGGAGGGGAGGGATATAGGGGTAGGAAGGATAGTAGAGTGAAACAGACATTATTACCTTATGCACATATATGACTGCATGACTACTGTGATTCTACAACATATACAATCAGAAAAATAAGAAATCATACTCCATTTATGTATATCAAAGTGCATAAATGTATTCTACTGTCATGGAAAACTAATCAAAACAAATTAATTTTTTTTTATTTTAAAAAGTAGAAATAAACCAAAAAAAAGGAGAATGACTGGAATTGCCAGATATGAAGGCACTACAGCCAGGCACTATGGTCCATGCCCATAATCCCAGCAATTAAGGAGGATTTCAAGTTTGAGGCCAGCCTTAGCAACTTAGTGAGGCCACAAGCAACATAGCAAGACCCTGTCTCAAAATAAAAAGAACTGAGGATATAGTTCAGTGATATAGCATCCCTGGGTTCAATTCTTAGTACCAAAAAAAAAAAAAAAAAGTGCAATATTGGTGTTAGGGTGGGGCATACCAGCACATTCCTATAATCCCAGCAGTTCGGGAGGCTGAGGCAGGAGGATGGAGAGTTCAAAGCCCACCTCAGCAACTTAGCAGGGCTCTAAGCAACTCAGCAAGACCCTATCTCTTAAATTAAAAAAAAAAAGAAAGGGCTGGTGATGTGGCTCAGTGGGTAAGCACTGTACAAAACAAATATTGGTGTTAGGGTTTAGATCCAGAATGTCCCCTGAAGATTCATGTGTTAAGGGTTGGTCCCCAGAGTAGCAATGTTCACAGGTGGGACTTTTAGAAAGTGACTGGATCACGAGGGTGCTAACCTCATCAATAAATTAAGTCATCTATTAGTCCATAACTGAAGGGGTTATTAGGAGGTGGGTCCCAGCTAGAGGAAGTAGGGCATTGGGGATGTGCCTTTGAAGGGTTTATCTTATCTCCGGCCCCTCCTTCTCTCTCCCTCTCTCCCTCTCTTCCTCTCTCCCTCTCTCCCTCTCTCTCATCTCCTTCCTGGCCACCATGAGGTGCACAGCTGTGCTCCACAGCATCCTCCCCACCATGATGTTCTGCCTCACCACAGACCCACAAACAGTGGAGCCACTTAGCCATGGACTGAAACCTCTGAAATTGAGAGCCAAAATGTCTTTGCTACTCTAAGTTGATGTTCTCTAGTATTTTGTCATAGCAACAGAAAACTGACTAATACAACCAGCATGTAAATGAATACACTGGAACAAAATAGATAGCCTAGAAACAAAATCAACTATATCGTATCATTGCAAAGATGGAATACTGCAGTCAGGATGTCCAAATTTTTCTGAACATCATACCTCACTAACAGTGCAACTTTGAGCAAGTTATTCAGCCATTCTGTGCCTCAGTTTCCATACTGAGGGATGATATAATGACAGAAATGACAACAAAAAATCCACATTATAAAGTTATTGTTAGAACAGTTACAACAGTACGTGGCACAGAGAAAGCAAAAAGCAAATGTTAGTTATTATTAATTATTGTTGTAACTATTGTTTTGTTACCATTGCAAATCACTGAGGAAATAATAAACTATTCATAATTGGCATGAAGGAAGTTCATTAACCATTTAGAATAAAGAAATTTTGATGACTAGAACTTATACCTTATACCAAAATAAAATCCAAAAGAATTAAAGACTTGAATTGAAACCTGAAAGATTTAGAAAATGTTGGTGAATATTTATATAATATTAAAGTATGTATGAATTTTCAAAGTATATCTATAAATGCATGAGACTTAAAGAGAGAGACTTAACCACATTAAAAATTATACGCCTCATTTATCAAAAAACTTACCATAAGTAAAATTAAAAGGCAAATGGCAAACTGGACAAAATATTTGGGATAATAGGCAAGAGGTTAATACATAAAGAGTATTACAAACTAACAAGGAAAACACAAATATTCCAATAATAAAATAAACAAAATTATATGAAAAGGTAAATCATACATAAAACATGATCCCAACATCAATAAACCTTTGGCTAAATGCTCTCATGCAAGTAATTAAAATGTAAATTTAAAAACTGAGATGCCACTTTTGGGTACTAAATTTGTTAGGCTTTTGTTTTTGTTTTTATTCTTGAGGACTGAACCCACAGTGCTCAGCCAATGAGCTATGTCCCTCATCCTTTTTATTTTTTGAGATGGCATCTCACAAAGTTGCTCAGGCTGGCCTCAAATTTGTGATCCTCCTGCCTCAGTCTCCCAGATCACTGGTATTACAGGCATGCATCACTGTGCGGAGTTTCTTTTTGTTTTTGAAGAGAACACACAGCATTGGATATGGGAGGTGAGAAACAGGGAAAGCTGGTACTTTCCTGATCTACATGTTTCATTCAATCTATCCAATCTTTGTCATCACTTTTATACATTTTTAATTTTTTAATTTTTATTTTTTGTGGTGCTGGGGATGGAACCCAGGCATCATGCATGCTAGGCAAGCACTCCCATTGAGACACATCCCCAACCTCCTATTGGGGATAGGGTATATACTTTAAATATATGTGTGTGTGTGTGTGTGTGTGTGTGTGTGTGTGTGTGTGTGTATTTCTAATCTTTGATTAATGAAAATATTAACTGAAGATGACTTGGAGATCCAGGTCATGCATGTTCCTGATTTGATGACTATTAAATGTTAATGAATTGATGCCAACTTCACAGTCATTCGGCTTGTTTCTATGCCTATATATGACCCCCATGTCCCTGCACTGTCCACAAGGGGGTTATGAAGTGTTTGCTGAAGTCAAAATACATATGCCTGCCATATTTCCCTGACCGATGAGAAACTCCATGCAAGAAGGAGAAGGACCCAGCCTGATCTCTCAGAGTTCCCTGCTGTCTTGTGGAGACTGCTATTGCTTCTCCCAGACACACAGCTCTCCCTTGAAGATCTGGCCCAGCCTTGACCTCAAGTTATCATCATCTATATTTTTGGTGGCTCCCTTTGTACAGAGTTTCTTACTCTTTGCTTATCTCTAGTCTTGTTACATCTCTTTTCTTCTTCCAGATTTCTCCAAGATCACTTGCAATGGTTTATTCATCCCATTTGTTGCATGAACCTGCTAGAATGAGCTTCATCTACATCAGGAGACTTTAACCAACGTACAGCAGTTAGCTCTGCCCATGCTTTCACATATCCTCCCACAAGCCAACAGGATGAAAGTCAGGTTCCTTGTGACCATCCATCGGCAGGATTTATCCTGAGCAGTGGAAGCAACTATTCCTTACTCTAGATATAAGTATAGAAAAAATGACCTTTATGTATTCTCCATAGGATGATTTAGATTTTGGGTCCATGTATGATTTTTGCTGATGGAACAGTTCTTGATTGTATGTCTTTTTGTCTCCATTGCTTAGTACTCTAAAAACCTGCAAGAAGACTCATTTTTGTAGTTACATGGGCTTCTTTAGGTACTCCCTCTATGAATTCCTTACTAAGAAAATTTGTGACTGGCCAATTTGAATTGTTTTCCATAGCCTTATCATCCTCTGGTGACCCTCCTTTCCACGGTCTCATGCCATGGAATCAGGATCATTTTTTTTCTGAATCACCTGTAGAATATTTTTTTAGAAACTCAAGTGACTCATGCAATATGTCCCAGATTGATTATTCATTCTTGGAGAAAGCAAATCCATTAGAACTATACTTTTTAAAGTTTTTTTTTTTTTTAATATAATCATAGATGAACAGCACTGCCTTTATTTTATTTGTTTATTTTTAGGTGGTGCTAAGGATCAAACCAGTGCCTCACACATGCTAGGTAAGTGCTCTGCCACTGGGCTACAGCCCCAACCCCTAGAACTATACCATTGTCTATGGTGGCTCCCTCAAGCAGAGTAGGGCCCAGGCAGAGTGACGGGGTCTCCGCTGGACTTATCTTTAGCTCCTCCTCTAGTGGAAACATCACAGGTCCTAAAGCGTAAGTTAGAAAGGACTTAATCCTACTCTCAGAATTTGTGACAGCTTGAGGACTTCTTATGGGTGTGGACATGTCTTTTTTTCCACAAATTTATACATGCCTGGGCTGGGGATATAGCTCAGTTGGGAAACTCCCCCCCCCCCCCCCCCCCCCCCGGTGCTGGGGATGGAACCCAGGGCCTTGTGCTTGCAAAGCAAGCACTCTGCCAACTGAGCTATCTCCCAGCCACTATAGTTCAGTTGGTAGAGTGCTTGCCTCACAAGCATAAAGCCCTGGGTTCAATCCCCATCACCGCAAAAAAAAAAAAAAAAAAAAAAAAAAAAATTACACAGGCCTGGTCATTTCTCAAAAGCAGCAATTCTGTTAGCCAAATAGTACCAATAGTTAGCACCATGACACACGTAGTGCGTTCAATTTTTCTTTGTTATTTTAGGGTCTTCTCACTTCAATTTCCTGCAGAGCAGGAGATAGTAAAAGAGGTCAAAGTAGAAAACCAATTTAGACATAAATGAGTAATGTTTGATAAATCAGCAATACTGTTGTATTCACTTTTAATTGCAGCTTAAATTACCAGACATTTAGGTAGCTATCACTCATTTATTAGCTCACAATCCTGTGAATTGAACGTTCAGGCACACTGTAACTCCTTCTCTGTTCAGAGGTGGGAGGGACTTTTGGAAGGCTGAAATTAAGGTATCAGGGGGCTCCATTCCCTTCCGGAAGCTCTGGGGAAGTAACAGCTTCCAAACTCATTCAGGACACCAGCTAAATTCGATTCCTTGTCATTGTAGGACTAAGGTCCACAGTGTCTCACTGGTAGTCAGCTGGGGCAGTGGCAGCGGGGAGGCCACACTCAGCTCCGACAGGCCACGTGGCCCTCTCAACTTCAAGATAGCAGGGGAATGTCTCTGGGTCAAATTCATCTGAGTCTATGAATCCCCAACTTCCCCTGTCTCTGACCTCTGGACTCAGATTTTAAAGGTTCATGTGATTAGGTCAGCCCCATTGGGATAATCTCCCTACTGGGGACTTTAATTACATCTTCAAAATACCTCATCAGCAATATGTAGAATGGTCTACATGAATAACTGAGAGAAGGTGGGTATACAGTAGGGTCCAGGAATTTTAGGGGGTTACCTTAAAATTTTGCCTGCCACAACCGTAAATGCTTTAAATTATCGTGTGTGTGTGTGTGTGTGTGTGTATCTGCATAAACAGTACATATAATTGTCCCTCAGTGTCTGCAGGGGATGGTTCCAAGACCCCTGGAGGATACCAATATCCACAGATACTCAAGTCCCTTATATTAAATGGTGCAGTAATTGCATAAAATCTATGCACATCCTCCTATATACTTTAAACCATCTCTAGATTATGTATAATACCTGAATGTAAATGCTGTGCCAATCATTCTTATAATGTATTGTTTATAGATAATAATAACAAGGGAAAAAGTCTACACATGTTCAGTTACAGATGCAATTTTGTTCCCCAAATATTTTTTTATCTGCAGTGGTTTGAATCCATGATGTGGAACCTGCATATACGGTGAGCCAACTATATATATGTACACATATACTCTAAGGTTATATCTTGATGCACGTTTTCTTTGGCTTGTTTAATAAGTATTACACTTACTATGCTTCACTTCCCATAAATCCACAGGATCCGTAACCACTGGCTCTAATTCAGTACATTCTGACTGAGCACCAAACATGTGTCACACTGTCCCAGCTCTTCGAAGGCTCTCCCTGAAGGGTTTGAACTTAACAAGAAGAGCTCACCAGTTGCTCTAAAGTATACCAGAATGGCTAAAGAGGAGAGAAGGAGATCTTATCCTGATGAGGAAACTTAAAAAGTTTCAGGGAGGAGATGGCATTTGGTTTTAACTTTGAAGAGCAGTGGGATTGTAATAAAACAGTCACAGACAGGTTTAGGGCAATCCAGGTGGAAGTAATTAAGGCATCGTACAAGGAAAGACATTAAGGAGAGAACACTTGAGCCATACCCAGAGAACAGCTGGCAGGTCAGTCTGGATGAGAGAAGCAATTAGAGGAAATGCTGATATCAGACTGAGAGGTCTTAGAAGCCAGGCTAAAAACTAATGTAGGACCAGAGAATAAGTATCAGAGGAAATAATAAAATGTTTAGAAATATGAGTCAGGCGGTGACATGCATGCTAGAGTGAAGAGGGAAATTCTGAAATCTCATGATGGAAGATTCGCAAGGAGGCTTTACCAGCCGTCTACAGGATGAAGGCTTGGGCTGTGCATGAAGGCTGTGCATGCAGCATGTGGACTGAGAGAACGAGAAGTGGTCACTAGTGACTCAGAGGCTTCATGCCTGTGATGGAGAATGCTCCCTGATTACACCTTATTATTATCTGCATGACTCAAGAAACCATAGACTCATGGTGCTTTGTGGCTGGAAGGGATTTCAAGGGCCCAGACAGAAGTGACTGAGGACTAGCCAAGTTATATATCATTTCAAAGACCCTGGGCTGATTAGTAGCTTGACTCAAGCAAGGAAGCCCAGGTCTCTGCATTTGCTATCGGATGAACTACTCCCTGGTTCTCATCTCAAAGTTCTGTTAGTGGCCATATGCAAAAGGTAAATCATATAATGTGTCACTGGGCAAAAGGCCAGAACGGGACTGAGGGTTAGCACAAGTGAATTGGAACAATTTTCGGCACTAATTTGGATCACACTTCTCCCCAATCTTTCCGAAATGACAGTCTCCAAAATTTTTTGAAAAACACTTCCCAGGAACAGTACACACATATGTAAATTTTAAACATAGATAAATACATACTAGAATTGCCTTTAGAAGTTCAACAGAACAGTGGGTTTTCTATTGCCTTCTACAGCTTTCCAGTAGTTTGAATTCAAAGGATCAAATTCTTTTTCCAATATTAGTTCTTAAGTTGAGGAGAAAAGGGCATTGCCAAAAGCCACTTGAATATTCTCACAGCAAAATCTCTCCTATTAGCTAACCCACAGCAGCGCTCTGGTTATTTCTTCTACCCGATTTGAATGTTTTCCAATCATATCAAACAGTTGCTGAGTGGACTCTGGAAGCTCTCGTTTCTGTATCTGGAAGCTTGCACAACTTAATTCTTCTCTACAAGCACGCCTTTTCCTTTTGGGAATTCTAGACCTATCGCTAGAATTTCAGGGAGTGAACTGACAGCAATTTTTTCAAATGTTGGAAGGTGTGATTGCTTCCTGTGCCCTGTGTTTAATGGCTTCAGGAAAGGGAGCTTGGCCCATGTCCACACAAACAGAAAAAACACTCATCTTTGTAAAGTGCCCCATGCTGTCCAGCAGCCAGCAATCCAAGATGGCTGAAGGGTAATTCACCTTGCCCAGCTGATGAGCCAACTCCTTCACTCTTATTGACATAGGTTTGAGTACAGTGTTTTTGTTGTTGTTGTTGTTGTTGTTTTAAATGGGAAATAAGATTAGAGGTGGGGGAAGCTGACCAATGGAGGAAGCCTAATTCCCTGGGCCCCTCCTAAATACTTTCTGAAAAGTACACTCGACTTACAGGATAACAGACAGCACTGAAAAGTGCCATCCATTCGAATCCTCCTGAAAGCAAAAAGTTTATGCTGCTCTGAGGCAGGGGACAGGACACAAAGGGGTTAAACTGATACTGTGAGCTGAGGGCAGAATTCTTTAGCCTGTTGCAAGGACTCATAAACCACGAGGAAAAGGTCCAGATTCCAAGGTCATAAACTTGACATGATTTCTGGTATTAACTACAAACTAATGGAATTCCTGGGAATCAAATCCACTGGCCGTTTGCCTGGTGGTTTTAAAGCAATGTACTGCCTGGGAAGTCCCAAGCCTGGCAAACAGGAACCCGCAATTGCTCAGTCCCTGAGGCAATCTGCTTCCCCTCCCCCATAACTCTGCCAATGCAAAGAAGAAGGCTGAGGTTATACAGCACCCAGCCTGGCGGAGTTCCGCAGAGACCCTTCCCACTGCATCCCTTAGAACGTTCTGGAGGAAATGAACAAGGGGCGCTCTCCCATCAGGCAGACCCTGAGGCAGCCAAACTGACCAAGTGTCCCACCCTGCCACCTCAGCAGGAGATGCCTCCTTTACCTGTTCAACAGGAGTGGCCACTGTCATGGCCCCCAACCACTACATATTACTTTATATTTTCCTCCTTTCTAAGTGAGAGTATGTATTGTGGTTATCCCTATCATGTTAGATACTGCTACTTGAGAATGGTTAGACTTTCCATTTAATCACAGATGGTTAAATGGATCGTGAGAAGCACATCTGGATCTGATCAAAAAGAACACATCATCCCCAAGATTCCTTGTTTTGGAGCTGAATACATAACCAGCCTTTCAATTGTATTCCCCTAGGGTTCCATTTTTTATGGTAGGTGGGATAGTTTCATTCTGTGAAGAGAGGACATTTTTCTTAATATTTCAAAGATGCATGACATAATGACGGAGATACATCATGAGAAATGCATCAGCTGGCAACACCACTGCTGTACACACATCCTAGAGTACACTTGCACAGACTAAGATGGCTCTGCTATCTCAGGTGGTAAAAGCTTATGGAACCACCTGTTGTATATGTGGTCCTTTTTGACCAAAATATCTTTATGTGGTGTGTGACTGTAAATGCATATGTGCACAAGCTACACAAACAGTAGTAGTTAAGAAACTGCGTAGCTATTGTTTTGGCCTGTAAGCATGCTTTTCCTGTGCCCCTTTTCTAGATGGGAATTTCATTCCCCTTTTGGTACAACCAAAGCAGAGCTACTGATCACATTGCTCTGCCCTCAAGAAGCCACAGGAGTAAAAGCAAAACACAAGAAAAGCCAATTATAACTCCCTACCTCCTATCAACAGTGACTTATCCAATGGATAGTCACTTAACCTAGGAGGAGAGACTCCGTCCTTGAATTCAAAAGCTTTTCATTCTCACTGAAGTTGTTCAGCTGGGCAGCAGGGACCCACCTCTCCTACAGTAGGAAAAACTAAAACCACCTCACAGGAGAATAGAGACAAGAGGCAGATAGAAAGGAGGAGCCCATTCACAGTGTCCCTGGAGGCCTGGGGTTACAGCTCTTTGTATAACTCTATAAACAATCCCCCACACATCCTTTTTACTTGTGGGTTTTTGCTTAAGATAATAGGAGCTGGGTTTCTGTCACCTGTAACAGTTTAAAAAGAGATCTCAACATAAACTTGATGCTGCAAATTGAACAGGGAAAAAATAAGGACAGCATTCATAGGCAGAAAATGGTTTTACCTTTCACCTGAGCCCAAACTGCACAGGAGTATCTTCTCACCTGTAAGCAAAAAACAAAGCAGCACATTTAACTAGGTGGCACATAGTGTTAGTTTAAACAACAGAGCTGAGAAGCTGAAACCTTTGGTGCCTCAGCTTTTTTACATCTTACTTTGAACTGGAAGAACTTTAAAGTCCCATCTGGCTCTTCTATCTAATGATTCAGTCATACATCACCAGCATTCAAGGGACTGGCCTGGGTAGCAGGCACAGAAGTGACCCAAGAGATCACTTCTATAGATTTCCAAAAGAAAGAACAGTTTACAGTAAACACGAGAATGGCAAGAGCTTCATTTCCCTGTCAGCTCCAAGCACCTGGCTTTGACTGCCTTGGAGAAGGATTCTAAGGTCACATCCAAGTTCAGCAGAACTAGTGATGCATGTTATAGACAAGGTTATGACCTGATACATGCTAATTCCTCAGCTGTCTGAATGACACCTGGCAACATCAGTTATCCAAAATGTATTCAAGAACAAAGAAAGGCACAAGAGCTTGCATGGAAACTCATCCATGGCAGAAGAAACCTACAAACCCATTGGAATGGAATGTCTTCCCTTCTCTGCATGGTTATTAATGTATATTTGTCAATCAGGCCTACTGGGATTACTGCGTATGATAAAACTCAACATAACAGTTCCCAGAGGAAGCTGAATAGCAGGGGTTAGAGAAGGAGTCTCCCAACCTCCTTAGGAGATTCAAGTGACAAGAGTTGGCATTCTTGTTTTTGTTTCATTAAATTTTTTAAAAAATATATTTAAACTGAAAATTTTCTTGGAAAAGCTAAAAACAGTCATAAGGTTTTGAATGTGATTAAATTTTGCCTTGAGACTGAGTATGGGGTTAGGAAGGAAGGACAATGCGAGATAAGCAGAGAAAGAGGTATTTTAAGACTCTGGAGAAGCAAAGGAACTGCAAATAGCAAGGTGGTAACTAGGGAAGTGAAGGTGTTAAAGCAAAGAAATGGTGGAAGAGGAGAGCGCTTCACACTGTGGGCCTTGACCAGGTGTGCATCTTCTAGCATTCGTCCTGAGACGAGTGGGCAAGGAGATGAACAGAAATAAGAGGCAGGAAAGTGAGCTAGAGAATCACGCTTCCTAATTTCAAAATGTACTATAAGCTACAGTAATCAAAACAGTGTGATATTGCCAGGCATGGTGGCTCATGTGTAATCCCAGGGGCTTGGAGGGTGAGGCAGGAGGATCACAAGTTCAAAGACAGCTTCAGCAACTTAGCGAGGCCCTAAGCAACTTAGCAAGATCCAGTCTCAAAATAAAAAACAAAAAGGGCTGGGGATGTGGTTCAGTGGTGAAATGCCTCTGGGTTAAATCTCCAGTACCAACAAAACAAACAAAAACAGTGTGATATTAGCATAAAGACAGATGTGTGGGTCAATGAAACAGAATACAGAGTTCAGAAATGAATCCTTGCATATATGTCAAATGATTTTTGATAAGAGTGCCAAGAACATCCACTGGCAAAAAGACAGCCTTTTCAATAAGTGATGTGGGAAATCTGGATATCCACAAGCAAAATAATAACAATAATTATAGTAATAATAGTGATAATAATAATTTGGAACCTTACCTAATACCATATGCAAAAAGTAGCTCAAATGGATCAAAATACTACTGGACTTCTTTGCTATTTGGACATAGTCTTAAAAGTAACCATTGGTTTAATATCAAGCATGTCCACTTCATATTAGACTTGTATTCTATACAGAATTTAATAAAGTATCTGTTTTAAATATGTATTGAACCTTACAAATGAGATGGCAACATACTTTGGTCTCAAATTTATCAGTCAAGAGATGTTTTATTAGTATTAAAGTAACTTTGTTAAGTTTCTACTACCAACCCATATGCATTTACATCATGCTTAGCTTCTCCTAGGTTCTTCCAGATCCTGTCCCTGACTGACACAGTTCTTGCTATTCTGCTTGTCCAGCTCATTACACTTACTAATGATCTAATGAATATTTACTTCTCTGTTTCAAGGCAGAATCACTGCTGGAAAAGCACAGCCTTCCAGAGGACAGGGGAGGAGAGAATGGAGCCCACACTATAGCCAAGGAAGCAAGTGTAAGGATGAAATGGGGCAGGGCTGTGTTTATCTGCCCCTCTCTCCTGCTTTCCAGGATGAGTAGAGGCAGCAACTTAGGAGGGGTATGGGGAAGATGACAGATTGCTCTAGAGGGTCCTTTCCAACTCAGACATTAGCAGTGCAACAGAATGCAGGTATTCATGAAGCTTAAGAAGAACCAAAGGCAGATCAGACCAAATGCAGATCCATCAAAGTCTCAAAATAATACTCCTAGTGCATTCCATGGTCATTGCATGCAGTGTCTGTCTTAAATACTGGGAAGACATGTGTTCAACCATGTAAACTTCATGTGAAGAAGGACATATAGAGTTCACAAGATATTTTAAAGAACTATACCTTATTCCATTCACTTGTGATTCGTACTATAATGCAGTAATCATTCCCTATTTTCAAGGGTGCATTATAATATTTGCCATAGTATAGCCTGTCTCCAATAGATATATCCATGGTATCATCTGCAACATCTCTGGCCAGCAGTTCTGCAGCCACATATCCATCAGCATCAGAGGCGTTGCTAAAGAACAAGGTAGCCCCTTCGGAATCACAAGAAAATGTGCTTTGGAGAGCCAGGGGAAGCACCACCACCTGATACGTACTGAAAGGAAAAAGAAAGCAGAGAAATTGGCAGAGACTCAGTACACTGGAGTGCCTTGATCAGATGTGCGTTTTATAAAACTCACCTATCAGACCCTTACTTGGAGAATTCATGCATTCATTTATTCAAATTCATTAAAATTTTACTATGAAATAAGTACTTTTCAAGGCACTGGGGTCACAAGACTGGAAAAGAAAAAGTTCTGGCCCACAGGGGATTTACTGTCTGACAGCTCTAACTGTCATGGAGGGCCAAATTGACCTAGAGTGCTAATGCCAAATGACTCTGGCTGTGACCTCTCCAAGCTCCAGCTGCAGAGGGACGCCAAAGACATCCTCTTTAGCTGGGAGAAGTCTGTGGCATGTATAGCTGCCCTGTGTGTCTGCCATAGGTTGATCTAATCAGTGATTTTTCACGTGGGCAAGTAAAGAGTGGCGGTGGAAAGGGTTTAGCAATCACATGAAGGCCAACTGCCTAGAACAGTTAATGTCCCAAGTGGAAACAAAGGCTCCAGACAATCATGTGGCAACTTAGAACAGAACTCATGTGATTTACATTCCCTACAGTTCACAGCCTGATACCAAAGTTCATGTGAAATAAATGAGAAGCCAGTAGTGCAAAGTCATGAGTTAATCCAGGTTCACTAGGTTTTGAAACAGGAAGAAAGATAAAATGACGTGTACTTTCTGAAACTGTTCTCTTAATGTGCACAAAAGAGACGCACTAACAGTCAGGGATCATTTTGTCATGTATTTTGTTATTATTTACCCCAACACACAGAAAACCTGCCAGGAAGGACATAGAGCAATAAAAATGCACCATGGATGAGTCACACCGTCCTTTCTATTCCCATCTACTCAGTGTTCTCTCCCACCTCTGGTACAGTCGATGTCTGAACATCTGCTACCTTGATCAGACACAAGAGCAGGGATTTGAACGACTTACTCTCATATCCTTGCAAATCCTTTCACATTTCTTGGCTATGATCAGCCGCCATTAATGTGTCATGAGTTGAACTTTCAGTAAAAAGCAAGAGACTGTATCATCACCAAATGCAATTAGGGTAATTTCCAAAACTCATTAGAGCCACATAATTCTATTTTGCCACCAAATCTGCATTTCCTGCTCCACATTCCTAGTGACGCATCTCCTGCTTCCTAAAAGTTCATGGATCACTAGGTTAAGAAGAGGGAGCCCTCCCCCATGGCAGGTGTGGTATTTGGAAAGTATCCAGCCACCTATCAGGTTCCCAAATATTTCAGGTATTCTCGGGGCCCTGATTTCCACAAAGTCTGGGCTCACTTTCAGCAAAAGGCTTTCTACAAAAGAAGCGAAGTAAAACCTGCAGGGCAGGAAGTGGTCATCACCACCACCAGTAAACATTTGCTGAGCATTCATTCACTCCCACAACAAATTTCCTGGAGACTTGAAGTCATCCTGATGAACTGTGGCTGCAGGTGAGAAAGTAAACCAGGCAGCTACATGCTGTTCATGAGCATCTTCACATCCCTCGCATCTTTCCATTCAGGTGGTGATGGCCATGTTCGGGACTCACCTCACCCACTTGGTTTTGTGCATTGCCCACTGAGGGCATCATTCACAGGGCATGAAGCAGCTCTCCACTTAGCTTGAGGATTATACAAATACCCAGACTCCATCCCAGACCTATTGAATCAAAATCTCCAGAAGAGCTGGGAATTTGTATTGCTGATAAAGCAACCTACTCAGATAATTCCTTTAACCTGGCAAAGGTGGAAGATACTAGCAACAGGACGAATCCTTGGCCTAAGATCAGCAAATTCAAGAAGGGGGACTTGGCACCAGCGTCCTGGCTCCACTGCTCCCAAACAATGCACTGAGCATACTCAGGCCTGGCAACTGCTAGCCCCAGCTCAAAGCAGACACCAGCCCAGGTCAGGGAAATCTGCCCCCTGGGCAGAGCCGTGATGACATCAGGGAAGTAGTTGTGGTGGCCTGGAACCCGACCCTTCTGGAAGGACTTCTCCCCTCTGTCTCACCACCACCCTCCCTTGTATGACTCACAGACCTCCACTTCCTGTTTTGGAGGCTCTGCCTGACACAGAGCCACAAGGGTAAATGGTCATTTGGCTTTTCTTTTGGCCTTACGTAATTATTTGGCTTAAGTATCACATTAACTCTTGCAAATTCTCTCAGCCAGTGGTGTCATAACTTCTGCCCTCCTTACAGCAACAGAATTACAATGCCTTCCAGTAATTTGTCAGGAACCAAGAAACAGCATCATTTATGCAATGTCCATCCCTGGAAAGACCCTGACCTTCAACTAATATAGAAGCAGGGAAGTCCTAAGTTTCATTATAAATGGACACACAGAAAATATCTCCAGACTTTCACTTTCATGAATTCATAGTATCTCAATATTTATTTTTAACTTGCTGGCACTGAGGGGTCATTAGACAAAAGGGTCAAGAGAGACACGAAGTTACATAGGTCAGACATACACATTGTCATCTCGACCTGGTACTGTGGGTAAGTTGCTCTTCTCTCCAGGCCAACCTTAATCTTCATCTCTATCCTACCTTGACCTTTGCAAATACAATGCAAAATTGAACACAAAGAGAGAGGTAAATTAATACCATCCTAATTACATATGGAATCTTAGCAGAAGTCATTAACTACACAGTATTTGCCCAAAACTCAATACAAGAATAGATAAAAAGAATTACCCAAATAACTTTTTCTCTATACACAACCCAAGATCAGCCTTACATAAGGACAAACATATTCTGTTTCTGACAAATGAAAGGATGCTCCTGACCCCCTGTCACTAAAGGATGCACTACAGGATGTGAGTGCAAGGGACAGTGCCTGATGTGGTCAGTCAGTGTTTAATATCTTAAGCTAAGCTGCCCAAGTGTTTGTCACTTAAAAGTCTCTCTCTTGCTGGGTGTAGTACCACACACCTGTAATCCCAGTGACTTGGGAGGCTGAGGGAGGAAGGTCATGAGTTCAAGGGTCATCCTAAAGGTTTCTCCCTTCATCTGGAGGACTGCTGTTAGGGCTAAAGGCCAATCTGTGCCCAGGAAGCAACACATTGCATGGCCCCAATGACTCCAGTCTACTGATAGTCTTCTCACCCAAACCAAGTCTTCCAAAACACTCTTTGGGGGTCACTGGATAACCCCAAGGAGAAAAGACAATGACCGACCTGATAGGTCCATTTTTATCTTTCACTCTTCTCAGTCTGAGGCGTGGCAGAGGCCCTCCATGCACCACGATAAATTCTACTTCTGGAAGTGGAGGCTCTGAAAGTATTGAAAGAAGAAAAGAGACATGATCAGAACATGTAAACAGCACACACAAAGTGGTCCTCATGGAGGCTGTTAGAGTTTTAATTTAAAAAGCAATTGGCTTATTCTGATGCATCCTACAACTTGGATAAAGCTTGAAAACATCATGCTAAGAGAAATAACCAGATGCAGAAGGACAAATAGTGTATGTCTCCACTTTAATGAAATATCTAAAACAGGCAAACTCATAAGGACAGTAGTAGATGAGAGGTTGCCAGGGACTGAGGGATGGCTGACGAGTGGGAACTTATTGCTCAATGACTAGAGGTTCTGTCTAGGGTGATGAAAATTTTTGGAAAGAGT
This sequence comes from Sciurus vulgaris, assembly GCF_902686455.1. NCBI lineage: Eukaryota > Metazoa > Chordata > Mammalia > Rodentia > Sciuridae > Sciurus > Sciurus vulgaris. The sequence continues at coordinate 68,923,194 of NC_136476.1, forward strand.
GGTGATGGTTACACAACCTTGTGGATGTACTTAGTACTAGTGAACTGTATACTTAAAAAGGGTTTAAAATGCACATTTTGTGGTAGATACACACACACACACACACACACACACACACACACACACACACACATATATATATACTACTATATAACTACTACTACTATAATTTTTTTAAAAATGATGAGCATGCCCCAGCACTGGCTGGACACTGTGGGCATTACCATTTGCTTAGTGAGTAGAATTGTTTGGTGAGTGCTATGGTTTGGATATGGTTTCAGTGTGCCCCCAAAAGGTTCATGTGCTGAAAGCCTGGTCCCCAGTGTGCTGATGTGAGACAAGGTGGAACCTCTAAGAGGTGGGGCCTAGTGGAAGGTAATTAGGTCACTGGGGAAAGGGATTCATGCTGACCTCAAGGAGTCCATTCCCAAGAGAGTGGGTTATCCTAAGAAGATTGGACCCATCCCATCTCTGCTTCCTGTCTCACCATGTGGCCTCTTCCACAAGCACCATATTATGGATGCCATCTGCCATGGAGACCTCACCACAGGACAAATTGATGGGGCAGTTTCACCCTCCAGGAGTGTGAGCTGAATAAACCTTTTTTTTAATACAAAGTACCCAGCCCTGGGTATTTTGTTATAACAATGGAAAATACAGTGGGGAAGACAATTATATCAGACTTCTGTAGCCTTTAAAATCACTGAGCTATCTGTTCTTATTTTGTCCTTCCCCTCAACCAGATTTCCCAAGTAGGTTTTTCACTGGGAGGAAAGGAATATTATGGCTGGCTGATACCAACGTTCCAACATCTCGCCAGGAGTTACATTCAGAGCACCAGTGCATCAGCTGCCAATCTGCCTGTGCATGACATGGTGAAGAGGAACTAGGCATCAACTATACACACTAGATGTGTCCTGTACATGCCTCACCTCATTTAGTCTCTCCAGTGCTACCAAGTGGATGATACTCATGGAAGCAGTCATTTTCTCCCTCTCTTGGTATTCCTACCTTTGCCTATGCACTAGAAACGCCTTTCCTCTCAAGTATGAGGAAAAGAGTTCTCACCTGCCCGTCTCTCTGTATGATTTGTGGGAGAGCTAAAGTTTGGCTATTGTTACATATATCCCACATTTTGTCTCCTTCTCCCCCTCTCCCTCCCCTGTTCCTCCTTTCCCCCCTCCCCCAATCTCCTACCCTCCCCCTCTTTTGGTTTCAGCAGCAACCAAAGTGATAACTGGATCCTTATCTTACTCTTGTATATATTTTTTTAATTTTCCTTAACTTGCAGGTGGAAAAAGTATGATCATTATTTTCAAAAATCTCATCTTATAGTTAAGGATACAGACTCACAGAGAGGCTAAGCTTCTTACCCAAGAGCACACATAGTATAGCACAGCCAGGCCTTGAACCCATTCTCTACACCTTTCTCATTCACCTTGGGGATCTCTTGAATGTTTGGTTCCACCAAATTGATCCAGCAAGTTTTCCTCACCTTTGAATGAACTAATAGAAGCCACTAATTCACTTTCAATACACTGAATCTGCAAAGACTCCAGAAACATGTTGACTCCAGGGAAAGAATCCATTTGCTACAATCAGCATGGAGTGAGAGGTCTGTCCAGTGTGGCTCACATCAGAGGGGCTAGACTCCAGGTAAAATGCAGAAATGAACACTGTGGTGGAGTGGGTAGGACCAAGGGCTCTGGGTTAGTATGCTGGTTCCACCACTATGCCTCCAACTGCCTCCACCATGAAATGGGAAGTAGAAATAACCCCCACCTCATAGGCGTGTTGGGGAAACTCATGAGTCTATTAATAATAATTAACAATTATAGTTCATGAGTCAACACACACAGAGAACAGAACAGAGCCCAGAATGTGGCAGCCCTCGGTGCATGCTGGCCACTTTCAAAATTCACTGGAGCTACAGCTACTGGGTGCTGATACTGTGCTAGGAATTCTGCCCCTGCAGTTTCAGGTCCTCACAGCCACCCTGGGTGGCAATCATCTTTATTTGATCAATGAGAAAAATCAAAGCTCAGGCAGGTTGAGTCACAGCACTGAACACACCTGCATGGGACCCAGGTCAATTTGACTCCAAAGCCAATTTTGTCACATTGCCATGTTAGGACAATTCTTTTGCTCACTTTGCCTGAGATTCGATAATGGCCCAGGAGTAGAAACCTACAACCACAAACTCCTGACAAATAAGGAACCGCTGTGCCTTCTCCAGCCTGAGATCATAGGAACAAAAGTTGAGAGGCCTAGGGATAGGAAACCCCAAGGATCTCTTAATTAGCACGTGTTCAAAAGGAAGGAAGGAATGGAAAAAATAACATGGGAATAACCCCAGAAAGGGAGTTCAGCTCCTTCCCAGCTCTGGCACTTAGGAAACGCCATTTCGGACCACTATGAATGGGGACTTTAACATAGTAAGGGGGACCCCCAGTGGAAACAGAAGCCAGAAGGAGAAGCAGTGTCCCTAAATCAGGGCCGGAGAGGATTCTGCAGAATGAAGAGGGGCTGAAAGAAAACAGGCCTGGAAGAGACCACAGAAAGCTATCAACCTGCAATTGCGAAACTCCCAGAAGATGGGACACTTACGCCTGAGATTCCCCAAGTCTGTATATGTCATCTTTTCAAATCTAATATAGTTGATTTGTTGACTGTGTGCACAGCATCTCTTCTTCTGTGAAGAACAGCCCATCTCCCTCCCCGTGGTTCTTACAGGGCTGCCACTCACAGTGCTCTAAACCCCCCTGGTCTAGGCTCTGGTGACCACGGAGGGCCATGCCCCGATCACAGGGCTGCAATCCATTTAACTTCAGGAGATTAGAGGGTCTTATTTTTCCTCTTGAATTATGGCTATAAGCCTGAAATATGATGCCTACACCAGAAGGGACTCCGCAGACAGAGGGCAGCTGGCTGACAGAGCAACAGGGCTCTGGAGGACCATTTGTGGCTGGATCTTGCAGTGCTCTAAGCAAGATCCATTTGTGTTCTTCCTAGTTTTGATTCAACAAATTCCACATACTCAAGCTGGTTTGAGTTGGATTTCCGTCACTTGCAACCCCCAAAGCCCTGACTAATTATAGAATGCATCCAGCATCCTGAGACTCTGCTGAAGGGCAGATGGCACAGCTGTGGGCATGAGGGCATGCTGGCACTGGGCCAGATGGAAGCGATTCTTATGCATCTGTGTGAGAAGAATGCTGCGAATCCCAGGAACATCCCCTAACCCTCCAATGGCAGACACAGTGAGGACAACAGGAAGAACAGCCTTAATTAGACCCTATGCTAAGCCATCTCTTCTTCACGGTCTATCACTGCATCAACTCAGTAGGAGAAGGGAGAAAAGGGGACATGGTGGGAAAGAGAAAAAGAAAAATACACACATGAATGTCTCCCTGCTGCTGCCCTCTCCCAGACCCCAAACGCTGCTACAGTGAAATTAAGGACTAGGAAGCCAAAATAGACACTCAAGACTCTATTTATTGGATTAGAAAATAGTTTGGAGGTAGAAACCATCAGATCCCAAATTATAATAAATTAAAACTTAGACCTACCTATTACAGTTTTTGAAGCCCTTCGATGTGTTATTCTTGCATCAACGACACTGTTTAGCCACCCTATGCACCAGGCTCCACACTAGACTAGGGGAGACAGCCAGGGAAGACAGCTTCTCCTTTCTAGGAGTTCGGAGTCTAATAGTGGAGGCAGTTTTGCAAGCAGGTAGCACTCAGAGCTATGACAAAGTTAGATGCAGGGTGCTCTGCGGGGTGGAGGAACACCTGATCAAGGGCAGGAGGATGAGCCCATCAAATGCAGAAGACACACGCACAGAGGCATGGGGGAAGGGTGGGTAGTGATGGAAGTATGTGGAGCTCACGACTGAAAGGTTGAGTCCTGACAGCAAAGAGGCAGATGACAAGGTCAGAGAGGCTAGGTGCAGGTCAGGTCTGAGGATCTGGAAATAAGAAGAAGTCACTTAAAGACTTCTGACAGATTCAGAAATATGATTTAAAGAGCTGTTTGGAGGATGACTAGAGACAGGGCAGAAGCTTGGGTCATCCCCTAATCCAGGTAAGGAGCACGTGAGGTCTGAGGACAGCAATGGTGCCGAGACTGGAGACAGGACAGACAGAGGGCTCCTTGGGGAGAGGTGGAACAGAATGTGCCAGGGGAGGAGCAAGGGGAGGAATCTGGATTTGGGTTTAGCCATGGAGCAGGTGACGATGCCCCTTGCCAGGTCTGGAGGGAAGATGGGAGCAGCTCTGGAGGGTGGAGCACAGGGAACCATCCAGCAGAGACCAGAAACCCAGCTCCAGGCCTTGAAGCAAACTCTGGGGGAGATTTGGAGTTAGCTCTTAAGTAGGAATGGGCATGGCTGCCAGGGGGGCTGGGTAAAAGGAAAGGAAAAGGCTGGGGGTGGCCGGAAGAGAGTATAAGTGAGAGAATCCCATAGCTTCTATGAAACAGTGTTAAATCTGGAACTTCTTCCAAAGTCACCCAGATATGGTGACACAGATCATGTTTTTCATAAACCTGTGGGACTGCTGGGGACCCTGGAGCATCACCTGGAACAGCCCCTGTTTATGGACAAGGCCTCACATAACACCCATGTTGATCTGTTATTCTGAAGACGTGCCCATGACACACCTGAGGACCACCTGGCGAGGTTCCTGCAGCAGAGCAGGAAGAAGGAACCCCACCAGGGGAAGGCGCCCCTTGCAATGAGAGAATTACCACCCTCAGGCCTTTATGCCATCGTTTCATTCTTGATGCTTCGCTGAAACAGTAAAGTAACTGTTTTTACCTCACAGGTCCTGTTCTCAGCCCAGCGGGAGATTAACTGTCACTCTTCTGTGTGAGAACCCTCCTCAGGCTCCTTTAAATTATTCCTAATCTTCTCCAAGATGAATATTTCTAGTTCCTCTAATCTTTTGATCAACCTCTTAAACCCACCCAGTCTTTGCTATCCTCAGTAACAGAACAAAACGTCCACTCAGCAGGGAGAAGGCAGGTCCAGCGGCCCAGGCCAGTCCCTGCTTGCTCTAAGCCAGGCTGCCCTTTTCCAGTCTAAAGGTGCCACTGTCACCTGCTTTCTGCCCTGCTTGCCGAAGGCCTCGCCCCCTCTGTGTTGTCAACAGTCTACATTTCCTCTTGAATGTAGAAGCTCAAACCCCAGTAGACTGGTTCTCAGCCACAACCTGAAGTGAAATGACCTTGAGTTCTCATTCTATTTCCCAAGGTGCTGTTCCTTGTCTGCCAAGTTGCTGTCCCTTGTCTCCCAAGCTGCTGTCCCAGGCAAATCTGCACTCCTTTCCCCAAGCCTCATTATACACTCAAACTACATCAGACCCAAGGCAAGAAATGGGTCCTGACTGGGCTAGAAAATGGAGATCTTTTACCCTGGGCATGTGAGAAGGAAGGAAACCAGACAGCAGACTTTTACTACCATTCCTGAGTGTCAACAATTTCAATTCTCTTTGGCAGCAAATGACAAAATAAAATCCGGGGTTACCACATAACAAAAGTTAGAAGAATGGGGAGAAAATATTAAATATGTTATAAAATTGCAATAATTGAAATAGTAGGGTACACACACAGGACAAGCAAAGCAATGGGAGACAGCAGGCAGCCCAGAAAGAGACCCAAAGAAATGGAGAATATACTGTGTGACGTGGAAGTACTGTAAAAGGTAAGAGGGAACTTATCAGCTAGGGGGAAAAAATGCACGGGTAAGTTTAGGCTCATGTCACACATCCAAATTCCAAATGGGCCTACATGTTAAATGCAAGACTATTAAGAAGCATAAGAAAATATTGAAGAATAAGAATTGATCTGATTTCAGAGGGGGAAAGGCTTCTCTAGTCATGATGAGAGACAAAAACTTTAAAGGTATCAATAAAAGTGATAACATGAAAATTTAAATGTCTAAATGTCAAAAGAATACTGAAAAGAAATTAAAGACTAAATAACCTTGAGGCAGAAACTTATGTATAACAAAAGATTAATTTTGTTAATATAGGCAAACTATTAAAAATGACCCCAAAAAAGAAGAAAATTAAGGAGTAAATAAACTTAAACAAAAGATTAATATTATTAATATTGGCAAATTATTAAAAATGAACAAAAATGAAGAAAATTTTATCTGTACCAAAACTAAGCAAAGATCCCAAGTTTACACCATCCGTTTCATGTAAGCACAGGACTTGAATTAAAACACAACTCTGCTGCCTGAGAAGCTGCTATAATCTACTTTTCTGAATTTTCTATAATAAGAAGTAGGAATAAAAATGAAGACAACAAGACAGTTTTTCCCTCAACCTCAGGTACCTCTCCAGATACATCATACAACCCAAAGCAGGAAAAATTGAAACTGATGCGACAAAAGAAACTGGAGCTTCCATCGTGAGTCATCGGCTATGTCAAGGTCAGACAGATCTTCCCTGTCAATGAAGTTACGAGGCTTGACCTCATGGTCATCAATAAATATCCCCTGAGTTAGGTTGACAAATCTCAGCATGGCCCTCTCTTGCTCCCACCATACACACAAACTCTTGTTTTCAGGTTTCTTATCTAAGGAAGCTTTTTATACCTATTTTATAAAAGTTAATGGAAGGAAATGACCAGCCAGTCCATTTCCCTTCATGGTAGATCATCAGTCCCAATGACTGACTGGGATTCAGACGGTAATAGTGACAGGAGTAGAGAAACGCCATCCCCACACAGTCATTTACCTGGGGACTCGGAACTAGAAAGTAGCTGGGGGATTTCTGGAAAAGGGAGAAATGGATGGACCGCAGGGGTCTGGAGGGTCATCTGTGCCACTCCTGGCTGACCCAGTGTTAGGTCTCAAAATACCGAAGAGCCTTTAACCACAAAAGGCTTTGGAAGGAAACAACTGGGGTGAAGGTCAACCTCTTTGGTCCTCTGATGCAGCTTCAGCCCACCCCCTGGGAGCCAGAGGACTCCCAGGGATGCCTGGGATACCCTATAACCAGTCACAGGGAACAGGGTTCCCATGGAGGACATGAGGGTGCAAGGTCTTCAGATGACTTGTGGGTAGCCAACCATGGCAGGAAAGCCTACAGCAGAAGAAATTAAAAGAACCAGTCCTGTGTAGTCCTTCCCAAAAACACCCAGTGGAAAGAGAGAAGGCAGGGAGAAGCAAGGCAGCCCTGGATGACAAAGTGACAGTCTGATCATGCTTGAGACACGCCTGTGTTTTCCTAACCATCTGAAAAGCGCTTTCTCTTTTTCTTGTTATGAATGCAATTAGAGATGAGAAATTCCCCATGTAAGCTGCCAGTCCTGGTACTGAGACAGTCCCTTCTGTCTCTTCTTCCCTTTTCACCTCCAGCATTCTCAAGCGACCATCACGCTGTGGTCTGGTTTGTCTACACATTTACACGCACGTCGCCTTGCTTCGCTTTTCTTCCTCCCGATCCATGCATGTCCCAACACCACCCTCACTTTTTCCTCTCTGGTTTCCTTTTTCTCCCTATGAAGAAAAAATTTTGCCTACAAGCCTTTAGACTATGCAAGAAAATAGTATAACCAATTTGTGAGAGCTCCTCATACTCTTTGGGGTTTATATCAAGGATGAAAGTTTATCCTCTAGCCTGTCCCAAGGGGGGCATAAATGGTGGGAATACTCTGAAGAACTCAGTTCAAGGGCCACCGGAGGCAGCACATTAGCAACCAGCCAGGAACCTGGACAGAACCTCCACCCCCATCTCCTCTCCAGCACCCTCTTCCCAGCTCACTCGAACACTTGCCTCTGTCCCTCAACATTCCTAGAACTTTCACTCTCCTCTGAGGTCAGCAGTGTATTTAAAGCATTTGCTTTCATCCTGTTCCCATCAGTAAGACTGAGTTCAATGGAAGATACGCAGAAGGGAAATTCCACTCGCTTTTCTTCTGGGAAATCAGCCGGTGCATTTTCCAAAACCAAATCCTTAACTAACACTTCTTGTAAAATTCAAAAGTTCATGATCTTACTGAAATAAAGTCACACGCATCTTAGGTGAGAAGCTGGAGTGTCTCTTCACATCAACACATGAGGATCTTTGTTGCCCCTTTTATAAAATGAAAGAGAGTGCTTTTTAAAAATCTCTAATAAAGCCTTAACACCTTGAATTTTCATGCTTTCTTAAAAAATGCAAATTCTCTAAGGTAGGAAATACAGAAAAACCGCAGTCACAGTTTCAAAAACCTTGAGCAGCCTTCTGGTCTCAGTGAACTTGAGCAGCTCAACAGCGTCCCCTGGTGGCCTTGAAAGCAGACGTGGGGAGCTTGAGGGACTAGAGCTGTTTAGCCTACAAAACAAGGTAGAAATGTGTCTAATCAAGAGGCAACCCCTATCCCTTACTCAAAAAGTATGGAATACTAATTCGAATCAGAAATACAATCCACCCAAATATGACAAGGACCAAAGAGACTAAATTGTGATCCATTTTAATAAGTTACTTTGGGAAGGAATGGCCAGATTGAATACTACTTGTCTCTCCAGCCCAAACTGAGATGAATTCTTTTTTTGGTGTAAAATCTTTATTGACTGACCAGGAAACCCCAACACCAGTACCACCCATCCACAAAATTATGAGGCCATTGTTCAGAAAAGTATGTGTTGTGCCATATCAGTACCATCCTTAAAAGCTGTGCATTCAATAAAGAAACACAGGTAAAACCTTTGCCTTTGACGAGCTCTATTTTAGTAGAAGAGAAAGAAAATAAACAAACTAAAAATTTTTCAGAAAACAAGTTCTACGAAAAAAATGCAAGCAGGATAAGTGAGTAATCGAGTGGAGAATGAGGAGGATACTTTTGAAAGGATGGTCAGTGGGAGCCTCTCCATGGATTCCATGGTTTGACTGTGTCCCTCAAATTTCATGAGTTGGACACTTAATCCCAAAGTCATGTTTTAATGGTATTTGAGAGGTAGGACCTTTGAGGTGAGTGGGTCAAGAGGCTCTGTTCTGATGAATGGATTAATCCATTCATGGACTGATGGGTTCCAGAGGAGTGGCTTCAAATAACAGTAAGTTCTCATGGGGTCACTTTGCTCTGTCTTGCACTCTTTCCTGTCAGGACCCAGCAGAAAGGCCCTTACCAGATCTGAGCAGATGCTGGTCCCATGCTCTTGGACTTCCCAGCACCAACCCATGAGCTAATTAGCGCTCTATTCTTTACAAATTATTCAGTCTGTGGTGTCCAGTCTCAGCAACACAAAATGAACAAAGACCAGAGTGATGGTATTTGACTAAGGAACCTGAATGATCATGTCCCAGAAAGTGCTAACAGCAAATGGAAACGTTTAGCAGCCTGGATGCTGAAATAAGTGTGACCATCAGGAAGGCCAAGGACAGAGTTGGTGCTTGATGAGAGAGGAGGAGAGCATGGAGAGGGGTTCAGTGAGGTAGGTAGGGGCCAGTTCACACATTCCGGGCTAAGGAACTTGGCTTCTAGTCGACCTTTAATGAAACTCATTGGAGGGTTTCAAGCTGGCAATAACATGATCTAGTACTTATTTTTAAAAGCACACTCTGGCTGCTGAGCAATCTTTTTAAAGTTAGCGTGAAGATTAAGACTGAGTCTGAAGTGGAGTGTAAGAGGCAAGAGCGAAAGCAGGAAAACAGAAAACAACTCCAAGTGGCTGTTGCTGGATCATATGACAGTGGCAAAGGCAGAGACGGGGATAAATGGCTGAATGCAGAATATATTCTGAATAGCGAATCAATAGGGCTTTTCAGTGGATTAGAAATTTGGGAGTGGAATACAATCAATTAGTTCTCTTTTTTTTTGGCCTAAGCAGTTAATTGGGTGAATTCCAGGTACAGAAGCCTAGATGGAAAATAGATTTAGGGGTAAAGGAAGAGGTAAGAAATCAAAAACTTGCTTGATGTACCTGTTAGGCGTTCGATAGGGTATCTGTAGAAGAGGGGTGGATGTGTAAGTCTGGGGCCCAGAGGAGAGATCGGGACTAGAAATACATATTTGGAAACCATCAGCATAGAGGTAATCATCACAGCCCTGAGATTGGTGGTGATCACCTAGGAAGAAAGGGTAGATAATGAAGAAAAGGGAAGAGAAGGAAGCCAAAGAGGGATCCATGAAAGCGGATGAGCCTATCAAAGAGACTGGGAAGGTGTAGCCAATAAGGTAGAAGGACCCAAAACCACAGGGAAAGATGTTTCGAGAAGGACGTCAAATGCTGTAGAGAAAAACAGATGAGAACAAAAATTGCCCACTGGATCTGGCAAGACAGGGGCCGAACAGAGACGCTTTCTGTAAAGTATTAGGCAAAAGCCTCCCAAGTAGAGTGAGTGAAAGAACAGGAGGTAAGGACACCAAGCCCGTGGACCAGATATTCCTTCAAAGAGTTTAATACAAAGAGAAGCTAAAAAAGGGCAAAGCAGCCGGAGGGACACATGGGCTCCAAGGAAGTGTGCTGCCTCGTTCCATTCTTCTCTTTCATAAAGGAGATGATGCAACATGGTTGACAGTGCTGGGAATAATTCCATGCTGGAGGAAGGGACAACTAGGCAAGAAGGATGGAATCCAATGCTAGCGAGGGGATGGCAGCTTTAGATCAGAGCAGGGACAGGAGGGAAGGCAAAGTATATGGCTGCAGGTGGGAATGGGAGATTTGAACTGGAAAGTCCTCACCCAATTACTTCTAATTACTCAGTGAGACAAGAAGCAGGGAGCCAATACTCAGCCTGGCACACCTGTGATCCCACGTACTCAGGAGGCTGAGGCAAGAAGATCCCAAGTTCAAGGCCAAATAGGCAACTTAGTAAGACCCTGCCTCAAAAAAGATTTTTAAAGGTCTGGGGACATAGCTCAGTGATAAAGCACTTGCCAGGCATGTGTGAGACCCTGTGTTCAATCCCCAGTTCTAGAAAGAAGGAAGGAAGGAAGGAAGGAAGGAAGGGAGGGAGGGAGGGAGGGAGGAAGGGGCTAATACTCTTAGTAATAGCTTTGGCAGCAGGGAAGCAGGATTCACAGATTTTAATTAAAGAGAAAGGAGAAAATGAATGGAAAGTGAATTTACCAGGGGTCTATGATGAGACTGCTGATCACTTTCCCCTGAGAGTAACCTACTCTGAAGTTACTTGCACCAGAATGTCAATTAAATGTTACTAAGAAATAGTAAGAGGAAATCTATAGTATGACATATTTTCACTATTTCCCATATCCAGAAAGAATTTAACCAATACTCATGAATACACTACCTGGATTTAAATAACACTAACATTTTGTTTGAGATAACTTTTTAAAAAATATATATTTTTTAATTGTAGATAGACATAATAACTTTATTTTATTTCTTAATTTTTATGTGGTGCTGAGGATGGGACCCAGTGCCTCACACATGCTAGCAAGCGCTCTACTGCTAAGCCACAACCCCAGCCCCAAGACAGCTTTCTAAGAAATAGAACATTATGATCCCAGTTGCAAGCCACTTAGCATCATTTTCCAAGTGCATGTCCTTCTTCCTCTCTCTCCCAAAGCTCACTGTATGATAGAAAGCAACAGTGTTCCTCTTTATCTAGACCTACTGACAGCCCTGTGGTGACTTGGTTAATACAAATGCTACTACTCAAGATTTACCTGCTATCTGAGTCGTCAGGGAGATGAACACAGGAAGTTCTGAAGACAAAGCCCAGAGGCTGACATTGTAGTTGGTACCCGGATACAGGTCCAGGCACATCTCAGGAGCTTGGCTGCTGGTAGTGGTGTTAAAGATCACTTCCTGGGAAAATTCCTCCTGATACCATCTCTGGCCCCAAATGTGAAACTAAAACATAAAAAAGTTCATGGTTTGAAAGGCTCTGAATGCCTGAGACCTTCCCATCTGGCATGAGTTTCCTTCCTCTCTCTCTCTCCCAACTATAGCTTCTTTAAAAAGTAAAATGCAATAGTAAGCAAACAGAAAAGCTGTGCTACTGTATATATTATAATTACAATATGAGGATTGTAAATCCATTTTTAAATAAAAATGCACAAAAAACTGAAGGCTCAGTGCTGGCAACTTGCTGTTTCTTGTCCTCACACATCTAGTGGGTCTGCCCAACACAGAAGCCTGTTGGTAAAACAAGAGCAAGGCCAAAAACATTTTCCTAGAAAGAAAACTAGGGATCTGAACTAAGCAGGACCTGTCTCAAGATACTCCCAGCAGGTCTGGTAAAACTCAGGGGGGGATTTTTCTCCTCTGCCTTCCCCTTTTTGGTGACTCTCTGCTTTCCAATGATATCCAAAAGACCCTTTTCTTCCTAATTTCTTCTAGTAGCAGCTCATTCCATGGTTTCTCCCTTTCTTATGCACATCCATGTTAGCTGCAAAGGTTCCCCCTCGCTCTCCAGGCAACACAGCTAGACCCCGCTCAGACACACTGGTGGCAATAGACACAATTGGAAGCTTTTCAAGGACAAGGACAGACCCTGCCTGACCATTGACTCTACACCAGGATATGTGGACAGAGAAAACTGCATGACTTTCTCCCTCCCCGCTGCAAGGGTTTCTGCCTTTAAATATGCAGGAGAAGTGCCATTTTCTTGCTTTTTGGTACAACTGCTATGATCGATCTTCCATTGATAATGGAAGCTACAGAAGTAGTTTTTAGGTTTGCAGATTTCTTTAAACCTCCCACACAAGACAAACATCTATAAACAAAGTAATATTCAGTAACTTACTAAATACATCTCTTCTGTATCAGCTGTCTTCATACTTCTCCATCTCAGACAAGTTTCATTAAATACTGAAATATTACTGATGGTCTGTTTTTCTGCAGGTGGAAAGGTGAGAAATCAATTTACACCCTGTACAAAAAAATACTAACTTTTTAATTGAACCATTTTCCAAGAGTAAGCATTTGCATAGGATGAATTCAACAGTATTTTAATTTAGAAATTAGTGGTAGCAGTATCCACTTTTATATTACTTTTATATTTAGGTAAATCAGTCCTGATAAAAGAGTTAAGATCTGAAGATAACCAATCAGAGGAAAGAGCTCTATTCACTGCAAATGCCCTCAGTTTACTAAGTTTAAATTACAACTTGTGTCCTGGTTTTGGCCATACTTGTCTATATGAATAGGCATCAGTCTGAAATCCTCAGATGAGAGGAACATCTCAGAAGAGAACTGCTCCTTGAGGAACTGAAAACACCGTATCTCAGGCAGTTGGACTTTCTACCATCAAAGGGGCAATTCTCCTGGTCTGGGCTTCCACCTCTCCTAGGATCAGAGAAGGACTTCCTGGCCTCTGCTCAGCTGCATGGTGACCAATCTACAGGCTAGTCCAGATCTGGCACAGTTTATTGTAGAGGCACACCCTTCAAGTTGTTTTAAACAAAGACTACTTATTCCAAAATGATCAGAGGTTACTTCCGTTAACAATGACCCCTGACCCTCAACAAGAAATAATATAGCAGACCTGCTAGGAAGTTTCATAGGTACCCTGAGATGATTAATGATTAATAGAGACAACACCCAAACCACCTCAAAATAAGTCCCATGAGAGGCAAGGCTGCATTGTATAACTCTCTGGCCTGACAGATTTCTAGAAATGAAGCCAAGTTGGTAGATGTGACCCCCATCTGTGGATTGAGCAGATCCACACAGAGCGAACCTGTTGCACAGGTCACAGTGCTATTTCAAGTGTCCCAGGTCAGAGCAAGTGAAGAAGTACAGATGATCCAGGGCAATGAAACCCACTGCTGGGTATAAAAGATGGCTGTAAAGATGAGTGGAGGTCCACAGGACCCCATGTTTTGGAAACATTCACACACATAATATTTAATATTATTAACACTACTGTTATCAATACTGTTTAAACAGTTTCAGATTATACAAGAGGTGGAAAGTTTCCCAATTCACTCAGTATGACTAGATTATCCACAACATCCAAGAGGTACAGGACAGCACAACCAATCACTGAACTCACTATGCCAGACTCATTGTCAATATAGATATGAAAATCCAAAACAAAATATTAGCAAAGGGAAGTCAGCAGTCCATTCAAAGAACAATGTTCCATGACCAAGGAAGACAGTTCCAGAATACAAAGAAGAACATTAGTGGAAAAGCTATTAATAGGCTAAAAAAAATACTGTATGGTTACTTTTATAATCATAATGGTTAATACACTTAATATACATTCCTGATTTAAAATCATAATTAACTCAGACTTGATTTGATAGAAACTCCTTAGTTTAATGTTTATTAGAAATCAGGATACTCAGTGGCAAAATAATGAAGTCATTTCTTACACAATTAAGAATAATGCAAGTTGGAATATGTAATGAAGAAATCGTCACTAGTATGCACATTTGATATAAGGCTTAATTACCAAATAATAAACCTAGGCCTTAAAGGATTTTTTAATGTAGGGTGGGACCTTCTCTTATTTAGCCTTATTCCATTAAAAAAAGAAAAAGAACAAGAACAAGGTGAGGATGCCTGGTCTCAGCTGTTATCTAGCATGAGTCAGGAGACTCCAGACAAGCTCAAAAAAGCAGCAAGAAAACTGAGCCACGAACGCCAAAAATAAAGGGACGAACGATGTCACTGCCAGTAAGAGAATCAACTGGAAACCCAATAAAGAATTGTTTGAAAACAGATACAAAATAATAGGAGTTTGGCAAAGCACACCCAACTCGAACATACAGAAACGAATCATTTTCTATAGAGCTACAAAAACCAGTATGGAAGTCTGAATAATGCATCCCCAGTCCCTGGAACCTATAAATTTGTTACCTTACGTGGCAGAAGGATTGGTAGAGACGATTAAGATAAGAAGTTTACCCTGGCTTAGCCACATGGGCTCAAGGTAATTACAAGGATCCTTATAGGAAGGTTAGGGTTAAAGAAAGACAATATAAGGACAGAGAGGAGGTTCACCCGATGAGCTTTCAAGGTGGAAGGCAGGGCTACAAGTCAAAGAATGTAGGAAGGCTCTGGAAAAGGCTTCTACCCTGGAGCCCTAGAAGGCACAAAGGCCCACGGACACCATTATGGTAGCCAGTGAAACTCACTTCAGATGTCTGACCTCCAAAACTATGAGACAGTCAATCAGTGTTGTTTTAATCCACTAAATTTGCAGTACTTTGTCAAACCGACAACAGGAAAACTAATATAAATACCAAAAGACAACAGAAAATTAAAATTAAAAGATCAAGAGAGAAGACACCATAAACTTCAAATAGCTAGAAATAAATCTAACTAGAAATGTCAAAAACAAACATGAAGTTTCTTTTTTTAGCGTTTCTAAAGGACATAAAAGAAAATAATACAGAGAGAAATGCCATGTCCTTGAATGGAAAGACTCAAAAGTGAAAAAGTACCAATTCTCTACCAAGTCATCAAATGTAAAGTATTTCCACTGGCAATGACAGTGGACCTTTTTGGAATTCATTCATTCAATGAATATTTGAAAAGTTCTTACTGTGTGCCACACATGCGCTAGGGGCTCACTATCTAAGTGATGAGAAAAGAAAGTCCCTGCCTTGTCGGGATTCGTTCTAGAGAAGGAGGCAAAAAAGTAAGTCAAAAATTTTATAGATGCATCAATATTATAATATTGAATATTATGCACACAAAGAAAACTACTGAAAGGGGAGGTAACCAGACACCGGTATCTGCTATTAAACTAGAGCAGTGTTGCTCAATTCTTTTGTTTTGGCCCCTGAAAGGGACCTTTTGAGACTGTTTTTTGTTTTGTTTTGTTTTCCTACTTGCTCTTCTCATCCCCTATAAAATTGTAATACCACAGATATGCTGCATGCCTGGTGTGTACTCCACACTGACCTAGGCCTCACACATGAAAAGGATTTTCTTTACCCCTCAAGAAACAATTTCTGCCTCTTTGTGAGTGATTCTGCGCCCCAGGAGTGATACCACCCCCCCATATGTGGAAGGCTGGAGGGATTAAACACTGTGTTACTAGCAAAGGAACAAATAGATCAATGGAGTAGAATCCAAAAACAGATCTCTCTCTTTGTGGGAATGTATAAGGTAAGAATGGCAGTTCAACTCAGCAGAAATAAGTTGGAAAATAGCTAAAATGATTCCAGCTGGATTAAACTTTTAAGTTTAAAAATATACTATCAAAGAGCATGAAGAATAGTTCCATAATCTTGGAAAAGAAAAAAAAATAAGAAAAAAAAACTATTTTTTTTTAATTTTCACTAGTCTTAAATTTTCTCTAGAGCAAAAATATATATGTGTGTGTGTGTGTGTGTGTGTATGTGCATGTGTATATATGTGTGTATATATGTGTGTGTGTGTGTGTGTGTGTGTGTATATATATATATATATATATATATATATATATATAATAACCAATTTTGAAAGACAAATCACAAACCATGGGGTAGGAGTCCTAACATAATTAAAAAGTCAATTGTCCTGATAAATAAAGAGTATTTACAATGAAGAAAAAATACCAGTAACAATATACAAAAAGTGGGATGGGCATTAAGTAGAATAAGTGATTCACAGGAGAACCATAACACACAGCCCTTTAAAAAATAATCAAAGCGTTACAAATTAAAACAAAATGAAATGTGTTTTTCTCTTAGTAGACTCTCAAACACTAAAAATGATCATATCCAGTGTTAGTGAAGGCTGGTGAAGGAAACTGACCCTCGTACACCACTGGGCTGTGTGTAAACTGATATATCTTTGCAGAGAGGAATTTATGAGAATCCTTATCTCGGCAGTTCCACTCCTAAGACTTAATTTTAGAGATATACACCCCCAAGGATGCAAAGACACAGCATATTTCATTGAATCTTATAAGATAACACCAATATCTTATGAATTATTAAGAAAGAGAAAATTCTGCCAAAGAGCCTATGTCACAATTACTTTTTATCTCATAGGATTATTTTATATTGGTTGAAAGAGCTTTTTATAGACCCATGTGGACACTAAATTTTTATCATGTATCCTAAAACAAAAATGTAATAAAAGTTGATTGAGACATTCCAAAAATGTCTTCATATTCTGTATCTAACACTTCTTAATCACTTTTTTTGGGGTGGGAGGGGTATCAGGAATTGAACCTAGGGGTGCTTAACCACTGAGCCACATCCCCAGTTTTTTTATATTTTATTTAAAGACAGGGTCTCACTGATTTTCTCAGAGCCTCGCTAAGATGCTGAGGCTGGCTTTGAACTCACAATCCTCCTGCCTCAGCCTCCCAAGCCGCTGGGATTACAGGCGTGCGCCACCGCACCTGGCTCAAGCACTTTTTAATTGAGAGTTACCAGAGTTGTATTGTTCCACCCAGCATCCTGCGTGCCCTCCCGAGTCCTGATGAGGCTCTCAGTGTTTCTTTAAAAGGCACCCGACTGGGCTGGGGAAGTAGCCCAGCCGTAGAGCATCTGCCTAGCAAGCAAGAGGCCCTGGGTTCAACTTCCCAGATTTTCTTCCAAAGGCGACGATAACTTATTCTGATGCTGATACTTGAGCTTAGACTTGCTATTATTTGCACAGCTTTCTACATACGTGGTAACTTTTTGTCTCAATGTCAAATCATAGTATAATCTTTTCTGAAAAAAAGTTGTGCCAGGCACGGTGGTACACACCTGTGATCCCAGCAGCTTGGGACACTGAGGCAGGAGGATTACAAGTGCAAAGCCAGCCTCAGAAACTTAACAAGACTCTGTCTCTAAATGAATATTTAAAAGGCTGGGGATGTGGCTAAATGGTTAAGCGCCCCTGGGTTCAATCCCTGGTACAAAACAAAGAAACAAGTTGTAATGGGCAATTTAACCCCAGTCATAAACAGTACCACAGAACTCTGTAACTAAATAGATATGATGACTCTCTAGGTAGCTATGACCACTTTGGTGCATATGTGGGCAAGGACAATTCTATTCATGAAAAACATCTGACTCAAGAACAATTATAAGATTTCCTATGAAAATGTGAAAAAACGAGCATCTGAGAATCAATGAAACATAATGTATTCATGAATATTAACAGCATCATTGTCTGTAATAATGAAAACTTTAAGGGGGGAAAAAAACAAATATCCTTCCACAGTGAAGAAGTTAATAAATTACAATGGAATACTATGCTTCCCTCAAAAAGAATGACATAACATTACATGGATTGGTATGAAAGTATGTTCTTAGAGTACTGCGAAGCCAAAAATTAAGAAATAAAAAAGCAAGATGAAGAATGTATAATGACTCCACTTAACAACATGTAACATGACAGTAGTGGTGGGTCTGTGGTCTTCCTCATAGATGTCTTGCTGTGTCTTGGTCAGGGAATGACATTATCAATGAAGGTCACCTTCCTCCATTCAAGGGGTTTTATGGCTTGAACCACAGGCAGTGTGGACCCAGGATGAGTTCATTAGGGAGGAGAGGATCCTGCTAGAGCTCATTCTGAGTCTTTTCCTACTGCTTTCAGATCCTTTGCTATAAAAATCCTTTACATGCCTTTGTCTCTCATCCTTCACTGGTTCATATTTAGTGGCCACTCTTCCTCTCTCCCCCACTCACTAGGCTAATCTAATCTCGAATCCTAAAGCTGAAAAAACCAAACCTGCAAGAAAGTCTCAGAGAAGAGAAAATTTGGCCCTTAGTTAATCAAATTATTTGGAACTTTGTTTCTGCTTCATTATGTGGGAGAGCAACTCTAAATAAAATCAGTCATTACTTCCTCTCTGCTCCCGAAGTGCCCCACAAATACCACTTGCTGCATTGTATGATTGTTGTTATCCTTATTATTTTGGTACTGGACTGAACCCAGGGGTGCTTTACAAAACACTGAGCTACATCCCTAGTCTTTTTAATTTTTTTTTTTAATTTTGAGGCAGGGTCTCCCTAAGTTGTTCAGGGCCTTGCTAATTTGCTGAGGCGATCCTCCTGCCTCAGCCTCCCAAGTCACTTAGGACGACAGGTGTGCGCCACCACACCTGGCCTGTGCGTTGTGTTACTGACTCTCGCCTGTCGTCCCCATTGCACTAATCTTTGTGTCCCAAGTGTCTAGGACAGCGGCAGTCCCGACTGCTTAAATGAAAACAAAGAGCAGTAAGAGGAAGCTAAGCAACTGATATCGTATCGACCCATGAAATAAAGGTACTTGAATAAGACGATTTCAGCTCTTAAAATGCATTTAATCTAGAAAAGGCATCCTACCCTCTACTCTGACTACAGAGAAGGGATAAAAAGACGATGGTTGTCAGGTAGCATTTTGAGAAAGTCATTGCTTCCGGAGAAAAAAGGGCTAAGAAGGAGTGAGTGTGTGGCCCTGGAGACTCAGTGGGGATGGGGAAGGGAAGCAAAGGTCAATGCAAGGCCCTATGCAGTGAAAAGAGAACCCAAAGCTAGGGGCATGCACGATTCATCATTCCCAGCCTTGCCCAAAGCAAAACAGACCCTTCCAAGAAGCTGCACCTCACTTGAGGACAGAAGAGGGCACTCTTAACCTAGAAATCCTGTTGGCCAGCCTAAACCACCAGCTCTGTCCACAGAGGTAACAGACAAAAGCAGTCTCCATTTACAAATAAAATCATACTCCAGACCTTTCAGCTTGTGAAAAATTCAACATTTTTTAAAACCCACAAACTAGGGGAGAAACCTATAACAAAATCAACCTAAATAAACATCTTCAAATAAGCATTTGAAGGTATGAAGGAAACACCTTGAGTCAGAAAATTTAAAACTAAGAATAGAAATGGACATAAAGCAGGAGGATATGAAACAGAAATGACTGAATTCAGGAAAGAAATGAAAGGAAAAAACAAACCCAGGTCAGAAATAAAAACTAAATTTCTTGATGCCTTAAATAAAAAGAGAGAGAGAATTAAACTGAATTTTAAAAATACAGAAAAAAAAGAATTAAAATAAGATTAAAAGAAGTAAAAAGAATAAAAAATGAAGTGGTTGAAATGAAATACACACAAAGATCCAACATATGTATAATTAAAAGTCTCTGAAGAGGAAAAATGAAACATTGAAACAGAATTAATATTTAAAATATAATTCAAGATAACTTCACAAAAATAAGAACACCCAAAAGTGAATTATGAAAGGGTACACAGGGTACTTAAGAAAGCAGATCCAGAATAACTGTCCCCAAAACTTTTCTAAGTAAAACTACTAAACTTTAGGGGAAAAGGTTAAAAATCCTCAGGAGCTCTGCTCAAAGAAATAAACAAAACAACAAATCCAAAGGCCCAAAAATAAATAAATAAATAAAAATCAGCCTATATCTGATTTCTCAAAAGTTACATAAAAAGCAAGGAGGGAAAATCTGAACATTTTAAAGAAACTCAAACCAAGTAAAAGGGAACTAAGATATTTACATCCAGTCAAGCTGTCTTTCAAGTCTCAAGGCAACAGAGAACTATTCTAAATGTGAGAGAACTCAGGCAATATCAGAGTCTTGAGAAATTCCTAGATGATCTTCATTCAAGAAATAATTGAGGAATTTCAGTAAAAGAAATGATGATGAAAACTACCCCATTCACAATAGCCTCGAAAAAAATAAAATACTTGGGAATCAATCTCACAAAAGAGGTGAAAGACCTCTACAATGAGAACTATACAACACTAAAGAAAGAAATTAAAGAACACCTTAGAAGATGGAAAGATCTTCCATGTTCTTGGATAGGAAGAATTAATATTGTCAAAATGGCCATACTACCTAAAGTGCTATACAAATTCAATGCAATTCCAATTAAAATCCCAATGACGTACCTTACAGAAATAGAGCAGGCAATTATGAAATTCATCTGGAAGAATAAGAAACCCAGAATAGCTAAAGCAATCCTTAGCAGGAAGAGTGAAACAGGGGGTATTGCAATACCAGATCTTCAACTCTACTACAAAGCAATAGTAACAAAAACGGCATGGTATTGGTACCAAAATAGAAAGGTAGATCAATGGTACAGAATAGAGGACACGGACACAAACCCAAATAAATACAATTTTCTCATACTAGACAAAGGGGCCAAAAATATGCAATGGAGAAAAGATAGCCTCTTCAACAAATGGTGCTGGGAGAATTGGAAATCCATATGCAACAGAATGAAACTAAACCCATATCTCTCACCATGCACGAAACTAAACTCAAAATGGATTAAGGACCTCGGAATCAGACCAGAGACCCTGCAGATTATAGAAGAAAAAGTAGGTCCAAATCTTCATCTTGTTGGTCTAGGACCAGACTTCCTTAACAGGACTCCCATAGCACAAGAAATAAAAGCTAGAATCAACCACTGGGATAGATTCAAACTAAAAAGCTTTCTCTCAGCAAAGGAAACTATCAGCAATGCGAAGAAAGAGCCTACAGAGTGGGAGAATATCTTTGCCAATCATACTTCAGATAGAGCACTAATCTCCAGAATCTATAAAGAACTCAAAAAACTCTACTCCAAGAATTCAAACAGTCCAGTCAACAAATGGGCTAAGGAAATGAATAGACACTTCACAGAAGAAGATCTACAAGCAATCAACAAACATATGGAAAAATGTTCAACATCTCTAGTAATAAGAGAAATGCAAATCAAAACCACCCTAAGGTTCCATCTCACCCCAATTAGAATGGCGATTATCAAGAATACGAGCAACAACAGGTGTTGGCGAGGATGTGGGGAGAAAGGTACACTCATACACTGCTGGTGGGGCTGCAAATTAGTGCAGCCGCTATGGAAAGCAGTGTGGAGATTCCTTAGAAAACTTGGAATGGAACCACCATTTGACCCAGCTATCCCACTCCTTGGCCTATACCCAAAGGACTTAAAATCTGCATACTACAGAAATACAGCCACATCAATGTTCATAGCTGCTCAATTCACAATAGCCAGACTGTGGAACCAACCTAGATGCCCTTCAATTGATGAGTGGATAAAGAAACTGTGGTATATATATACTATGGAATATTACTCAGCCATAAAGAATGATAAAATTATGACATTTGCAGGCAAATGGATGAAATTGGAGAATATCATGCTAAGTGAGATAAGCCAATCTCAAAAAGCCAAAGGACGAATGATATCGCTAATAAGTGGAGGTTGACACATAATGGGGGGGAGGGAAGGGTTAGAGTTAGGGTTAGGGAGGGGGGCAAGTATAGAGGAAGGAACTACTGTATAGAGGGTAAAGAGGGGTGGGAGGGGTGGGGGGAAGGGAAAAAAATAACAGAACGAATCAAGCAACATTGCTCTATGTAAATTTATGATTACACAAATGGTATGCCTTTACACCATGTACAAACAGAGAAACAACATGTATCCCATTTGTTTACAATAAAAAAAAAAAAAAAAAAAAAAAGAAAAAAAAAAAAAAAAAAAAAAAAAAAAAGAAGATGAAAACTGAATAAACTGAACTATAACTCTTAGACTAAAACGGAGATGGGGCAAGGTGGAGATATAGATAGGGCACGTAGGACATGTAAATGGCATACTTTCTGATAACAGAAAACTGAGAGAAGGGACAGAGGAAAATGAAAATAGAATAACTAACTGAATGTCATAAATGCAACAAATGAGAGTTAAATATGCCATTAAAATTGGCAAATCATCTGTGTGGCACACGCCTATATTCCCAGCAACTTGAGGAGGCTGAGACAAGAGGATCACAAGTTTGAGGCCAGCCTGGACAACTCAGTGAGACCCTATCTCAAAAAAAAAATTTAAGGAGCTGGGGGTGTGGCTTAGTGATACAGCACCCCCCTCACCTGCCCCTGGCTCATTCCCTGGTACATCACCACCACCGCCACCTCCACCACACACACAAAAAACTAGCAAACCAGAGGTTTAAAAAGTTAAATAACAAGAGACAGGGTTTGTTGTTTTTTTGTTTTTTGGGTTTTTGTTGTTGTTGTTGTTTGTTTGTTTTCAGTTTTGTAACTGGGAGGTAAATTAACAGTATAACACTTTATATCCAATAATCTCTCCTGGCCTATTTCAATGTCCCGAAGTTTATTTGAAAGAACAGACAGGGCATTGTAAAATGGCGCAAAGACAAACAACAAAGAAAACATGCCACACAGAAAAAGAAGTACAAAAACTATAACATAATACACACAGTACTTATAAGGTAAAAGGACAGAGTCGAGTCCAAACATACCATTCCATCAGCAATTATAAATGGACTTAACTTACTTATTAAAAGTTTTAAAAGATGTTCAATTTGTCTTCCAATGGAAGATCCAACATTGTGCTGCAGATAAGAGGGATGCCTAGAATGAAGTGATTCAGAAAGGCTAAGGATGCAAGCAATGGCAACAGCTTATCAGACAAATGGAGACCTTAAGAAGGTTGCAATCCTGCAACTGAGTTGCAGTCCTGATAGAAGACAAAGCACAATTTAAGTTGAAAGCATTAAATAAGACAAAGGACCCGTTTTAATGCTAAAAGCCACAATTTGCAATGGAGATATACAGCAACCACATTTATAAAGCAAATGAAACAAAAGTTTAAGAAAGAATATAATAATTATAGCCAGGTGAGGTGGCACATACCTGTCATCCCAGCAGTTTGGGAGGCTGAGGCAGGAGGATGGCAAGTTCAAAGACAGTCTCAGCAACTTAGCAAGGCCCTAAGAAATTGAGAGTGACCCTGTCTCTATATAAAATATAAAAGGGGGGATGTGACTCAGTGGTTAAGGCACCCTGGGTTCAATCCCTGGAAATAAAAAATCTGTATCTATATCTATATATAATAATAATTATGAAAGCAGAAATTAATGATGTGAAACAAGAATCAATATTTTTTTTCTATAGTGAACCAGATGATTAAGTATATTTGGCTTTCCTGGCCAGACTATTCTATCACATCTACTCAACTGTGCCTTTGTCCCAATAAACCTGCCTTTATGAAAACAGGCAAAAGACCATGTTTGGCCTGCAGGTCAAAGATTGCTAATTCCTAATGTTGAAAGAGTAGAGAGAGAAAAGAGGAGACCCAATTAACTAACCAAACTCTTGGAAATTCAGTCCACTCTTTGTATCCATGGGTTCCAAATCCATGGATTCAACCAACCCGGATCAAAACTATTTGGGGGGAAAAAAATAGGTCAGTACTGAACAGATTCACTTTTTTCTTGTCTTTATTCCCTAAATAATACAGTATAAAACTATTTTCACAGAACTTGCATTGTGTTAGGTGTTATATGCAATCTAGAGATGACTTAAAATATACAGGAGGATGAAATCCCCTATGGATACTGAGGGACAAATGTACTAATAAAATAGACAAACTACTAGCTAATTTAATCCAGAAAAAAAGGAAAGAAAATAAAAATACAGGGAAAGATAATCATTGAGAAAGAAGAAACTCCAAACAGTTAAAAAAAACTCTGTAGGCCGCACTCCAAAAAAGTTTTAAAATTTAGATGAAATAGGTAATTCTTAGGAAAATCAAATTTACCAAAATGGACCCCATTCAAAAAGCTTAAACAGACCAGTTTCCATAGGAAAAAAACTGAGAAAGTTATCAAAGAACAACAGTGCAAAAGTGCCCCATGCCCAGATTATTGCACAAAATTTGATGAATTCTACCAAACCATTCATTTGGATAGCCAAAGGCAACATGA
Organism: Sciurus vulgaris; assembly: GCF_902686455.1. NCBI lineage: Eukaryota > Metazoa > Chordata > Mammalia > Rodentia > Sciuridae > Sciurus > Sciurus vulgaris. Next base: position 68,947,767 of record NC_136476.1, read on the forward strand.
ATTGTCCCAGGGACATAAACATTAAAGAAAATCTTTCAAATTATTTTTAAGAAGCAAGGAAAATACTGATAGCTAAATCTGATAAAGACAGTACCAAAAAATAAAAGAGAAAATTATAGACCAACATTGTTTATGGATAATGGGGCAAAAATACTAAAAAAAAAAAAATTACTGAAGAGAATTTTCAACACTGCACAAGAAAATAATGCACCATGACCAAATAAGATATATTTCAGGGAGAGAGAAAAAGAACAAGAGTGATAGAGAATTTAAGTAAAAAAAAAAAAAAAAAAAAAAAAAAAAAAAGAAATTTTTTGAAATGACAATAAAATTTAAAAGTTACAAGTGAAATTTTAAAACAGTATCATATAATTAGGGTTCCTCTGCATTGTATTAATGAATATTGAATTTGTCCATTTTCTGTTGCTATAACTGACTACCATAAGCTGGGTAATTCATAAGGAAAAGAGGGTTTACTCAACTCAGGGTTCTGAAGCCTAACCTTGCATCTGCTGAGCCTCTGGTAAGGGCCTTCCTACTGGTCATGGTATACAAAACAATGGCATCACAAGGTGAGACAGAGCAAGCTTGCTAACTGGGGTCTCTAGTCCTCCACTTATAAAGCCACTAACCCAATCATGGGGCCCCTACCCTTTTGATCCCTTATAATCCAAATAATTCCCAAAAGCCCCACAACCAAACACCATTAACACAGGACTTTGGGGATTAAGTTTCAGCATAAGTCTGTGCGGGAACAAACACTGAGAAGCATGTTTGGTCTTGGAGCCTCATGTCTGTGCAGATGATTAGAATATAGAGATCCTAAGAAGAATGAGATGAACTTGTTGCCTTTGGAGCAATCGGGACCATGTAGTGGAGGGCTCCAATTCTAAATGACTTACTCATCTTTATGAGTAAAGATGATGTGAAAAACATGCCAATTTCTGTCTTGACAATCACAGGCGTGATTTTCTCAAGCTAATAGGTCATAAGAGAAACAAGTAGACTGCAGATAGAACTCTTCCATCACAGAATATTGTTATAGCATCTTTCATTTTGTGGGAAGATATCAAAAACAATGTCAAATTATTGATGGCCTTTATTATCTCTTGTTTGGGCCTGAATAATGAGCACAGAAATCAGTCACAGGGAAAGATTTTTAAGGTGAACATAGATCTTAAATCGTATATTTGTTAGAAAACCTGCATCATAAAGCTACCTTAAGAGTTATAGTTGGGGGGCTAGGGATGTGGCTCAGTGGTAAAAGGTTTGCCTGGTATACACAAGGCCCTGGGTTCAAACCCCGGCACTGCAAAAAAAGAGTTATGGGTATGCCAGGAGTAGTGGCAGACACCAGTAATCCCAGCAACTTGAGAGACTGAGGCAGGAGGATAGCAAGTTCAAGGACAGCCTCCACAACTTAGCAAGACCCTATGGACTTAGTGAGACCTGTCTCAAAATAAAAATAAAAAAAGGCTGGGTATGTAGATCATGGAAAAACACTCCTGGATTAAATCCCTGGTACTCCCCCCCTCAAAAAACAAAAGTTATGGTTGTGCTCACTTTGGCAGCACATATGCCACAACTGGAATAAGAGAGAATATTAGCACAGTGGCTGTATAAGAATGACATGCAAATTCATAAAACAGTTATATATTTTTTTACAGTTAGAAGAAATAAGTTCTGGTATTCTATAGCACAGCAGGGTGAAAATAATTAAAATGTATTGAATAACTCAAAATAGCTAGAAAAGAGAGAATTCTAAATGTACTCACCCTAAGGAAATAATAAAATCTTAAGATGATAGATATGCTAATTACCCCAGGTGGATCAATCATTACTCAATATATACATGAATCAAAACATTACATTGTAGTTCATAAATCTGTACAAATATATGTCCACCAAAAAAAAAAAAAGAGTGTGGGATTTCTAGGGCTTTATTCCCTTGGAAGAATATTCTGTTCTCTCTTGTAATTTTTTTAAATTTATGAACATTATTTTAGAACTATCTAAATGCACGCAAACCTTTGCTAAAATTTAACAGCTGAAAAACAAACATGCTTTTATATATAAATGATAAGGTTCTGAAATCCCTAATTAGAAATAGTCTAAATAGAGAGTTGGCTTTGTAATCTAAATATTATCAGAAAGAATGGCTATGAACCCACTATTCTGAAAGTAAAGTTACTATTTTTATTTCTGATCCATAAATAGCAGTATCATTTTAGTCATCCTTGATGCACATTTTGGGAGCAGTTTATCTTAGAAAGAACAAGAAGATATAACATTGTCAGAGATTGGAAGTTCTTTTTTTTTTTTTTTTTTTTAACTCTTCTTTCAACAAATTGGGTATCTAGTCAGAACCGCTATGAAATTTTTCAGACTGAAAATATGTGACTACTTTATACAGAGATGAATTTGGGGGGTTCAGCCATCCATTCACTGGCAGAACAGGGTCAGATAATGCCCTGGGCTCAACCTTCCAACAGAGGGTACCTTCTACCCAGGCTCAGGTTCTTGCTTTTCCTGGCAACACAGAATGCTGCTCCCTGGGGACTCATGAGAGGGAACAGACTCAAGCTTAATGACAGCCCACATTCATCAAATCTCAGTTGAGAGAAGCAATATTTAGGAAACACTGCTTGAAAGAAATGACCTCTAGTCGTACCCTTTAGGAGTCTAAAAGCCCTGGACCTGGTCCTGGATCAAGTCAGATCTGCAGAGGGAAAGTATTTCCAATGCATATTTCCTTGAACACCCCGTGTTGAACTGTGCTTTTCTACAATATAATGAGCCATATGGACAGGAACATAAAAATCAGCCTTATAACTCCTCATAAAATGCTGTTCATATATTGTCCTATTGATGAGACCCCTGAAATCAGAAATACCTATCTTGTCTTCATGTTAGGAAAAATATATATACTAGTGAAAAACATTATGGACAAGGTAGCAGCTCCCTTTCTGACCAGACTGGTAGAAAACTTATGTCCAAATACGTGAACCGCCAATGAACAAGCAAATGGGTTATAAGGATATGAATTATTCTTAACCTTGTTCTTGCTTTTTTTTAGGTCCTGCCTTTTTTTCCCCTTTCTTCTTTAATTTAGACTTATAACCTATTATCTTCAATGTTATATACTCACACAAGTCACTTAGAGTTTTTCTTATAAGTAGATGGGACCTAATTACTCTTTTATTTTCAAAAAGCATGTATTTAATTAATGTAATAAATTACAAAGGAAAAGATCAAATTTGATTCCATAGAAATCTAAAAGCTTTATATCAAAAACATTGTAAACAAAATTAAAAGAAACTATAAAACAAGAGAGCAGTGTGGAGATTCCTTAGAAAACTTGGAATGGACCCACCATTTCACCCAGCTATCCCACTCCTCAGCCTATACCCAAAGGACTTAAAATCAGCATACTACAGAGATACAGCCACATCAATATTCATAGCTGCTCAATTCACAATAGCCAGGCTGTGGAACCAACCTAGATGTCCTTCAATTGATGAGTGGATAAAGAAACTGGTATATATATACAATGGAATATTACTCAGCTATAAAGAATAATAAAATTATGGCATTTGCAGGCAAATGGATGAAATTGGAGAATATCATGCTAAGTGAGATAAGCCAATCTCAAAAATCCAAAAGGCAAATGATCTCACTGATAAGCGAATGATGACACATAATGGGGGGTGGGAGGTGAGAGGGGCAAGAATGGAGGAAGGAGGGACTGTATAGAGGGAAAAGAGGGGTGGGAGGGGTGGGGGGAAGGAAAAAATAACAGAATGAATCAAACATCATTACCCTATGTAATTATATGATTATGCAAATGGTATGCTGTTACTCCATGTACAAACAGAAACAACATGTATCCCATTTGCTTACAATAAAAATAAATTTTAAAAAAAACAGGAGAAATGTTTGACATAAATAATAAAGGATTAATGCTTTAGTACATGAATAAATAGTATGGAACAATAAGAATACAACATTTGATAGATAAATGAAATAAATATGGTAAACGGATCAATCAAGACATTTGGATGTTAAAAGAAATGAATTGAAGAAACCTAAAAATAATTTGAATTGTTTCCTAACATGGACTCCTGGGACTATAACGGAGCCTTCCTGTTCGAACCCACATCACGAAGGTCAATCACCTTGCACCAGTGTGTTTAAGGTCACTACTTCCCTGTATTCTCATTTCCATAAAAGAAAGGAAAATTCCCTACTCATTAATTCTCAAGGAAGGAACAGTAAATATGTAATCTGACTGATAGACGGTTATTCCTCAGGTCACATTTCCTAGTGGGTAGAGTCCATATATCACAAATCGCTGCCCAAATAAGATGCACTCTTGCTCTCTGGACCTGTGCCCAAGTACAAAGGCCACTGTAGGTATCTCCAGTCTCCAAGAAGTAACAGGTGTCTGCCCACCGTCTCTTCCTCTGTTGTTCAGCCTAAGGCTGGGCGGGAAACCCAGGCAAGGCTCCCTTGCAGATCCAATTGCCCATGTATTTAAACCTCTTCCTCCAATATAGCTTTTACCTGAAATCTGTGTTGGGGTAGATCCTGGGAACTCGCCCAGATCAATAAAGTGGATGCTTTATTTCTCAACTGTCTGTTGATTCTGTGTAATCTCAGGGAAAAGGAGGATTAAGACTCAGTTTCTCCATGTAAAAATGTGGACTGGGATGTGGAATACAAAGACAAGAGATGTCACAGGAGAGTGGAACACCATGGGAAGAAATGGGGATTCTTGGTTTCTGCAGCTGGAATGCAGGAACTGATGAGGTACATGTCTGATTGTCAGGAAAACTTCACCCATCAGGCACCAAAGTTGTAACATGCAGGCTTCTTATACATCAGGAGATAGAATTACTTTAACAACAACTGTTTCCCCTGACTTTCTTTTTTATCATGTTCCTGCCCATGAAGGCCTTTAAATTGCCCAGAAGTAGCTAAGATCTATGTGGTTACATCAATGTTGCTCAAAATGTGGACTGGTAGCCTCAGCAAGGTCTGGAAGTTTGCTGGAAATGAAAATTTTGGGGGTGCCTACCCCACATCTGCTGAAGCAGAACCTCTGGAATGGAGCCCCGGAACCTGTATCTGAATAAGTTAGTGCTTACTAAAGTGTGAGACCAACGTTGAGAACATAACTGCCTCATCCTTTTCAGAGTCTTCTGAATGCAAAGGCCAAACTGCCCAACCCTGATCCATCCAGAGCTGTGGTGAATATAGGAAAAGGCCTTAGGGGTTCGAGCTGGACCTAAACTATTCTGCTGTTTTCCTTCAAAGGGACAGTCTCGTCTTGGCTGCCTGGAAATTTGTCTGTTATACCCAAGGATTCAAGAACAGGAGAAATGGAGGCTGGAGTTGTGGCTTAGTGGTAGAGCACTTGCCTGCATGTGTGAGATCCTGGGTTTGATGCTCAGCACCACATATAAATAAAAAAATTAAATTAAAAAAAAAAAAAAAAAAAAAAGAGCAGGAGAAATGATAGATTCTTTGTCCCTTCCCACTAGGGGGAGCTGTGCAGTTAACACAGCTGGCCTCCATGTGGCTCCTCAAAGTCCACAAAGGAAGTTTCCAAGGTGCCTTTCGCTAGACCACTGCTGTTATGTTGGGTAAACGTGCTCACTTATGGTCCAAACCATGAAGCCTCTTGGTTCTGCTAGTGCCCCGCACAATGAGCTCACATTTTGGCCTCTTGGAGGTTGGTTGTAGTTATCCATCCTGAGGTTGGAATCTTCTTAAAGTTGAGGTAAGGCATAAAAGGTTTTACAGAATTCCCAATCTAGGACTACCAGGGATTCCTGAACAAAGAGGACTGTTCTCTCTATAAGCCAGAACCCTGTGGGGAAGGGGCTAAGTACAAGGTTCAGGCATACTGAACCCCAGCCACAGCTGGTAGTTTGTTAGAACTGGAACACAAGTCTCCTGACCCCAGCCCCCATGCTCCCCAACACAGTGCAGTCCAATTTACATATTTACCTTGTCCTGAGGTGCAAAACAGGAAGTCACCTACACCTACCTGTTGGTGCGGTTGTTATCATTATCTGTACTGAGTGCTGCTCAGGAGAGCCCAGGAGGGTGACATTCACTGTATATCCAGTTGCCGGGTACAAATCCAAACACGCTTCCAGAGCTCGTTCTTTCGTCGTGAGATTAAATGATGTTGCATGATAAAAGCTATCCAGATACCATCTTTGACCCAGAACTTTAAACTGCCATAAAATTTTAAAAAAGTACTGCATTAAGTTTTCTGTTGGCTTGCAGATGTCTAAACTATAAGCAAAATGGAGACAAATCAAAAAAGTTCTATTTATCTTCACCCACTCAGAATTATTTTTAATACAACAGTAAGCTACACTGGGAATGGACTTCATAGAGTCATCTTACCTCACCCATTGGATTTCCCTCTCAACCAGGTATAAGACTACAACTAAATTGCATAAGACAGACAAATCTTGCATGAATAAATATGATGCAGATTAATAAAATGTTGGGTTATTCTAAAGTAATCCCTTGATGCTCACTCAAGTGGAAAGGATTGCACTGGAGCTACTGGGCAAAGTCTTTCCATTTCTTTTCACTGTAAGGAATTCACAGACAAGCTTCACAGTACAGAATACTTAAACTCTTTAGGACTACCCCAGATTTTACAGTAACTGTGCAATGAGATTCAGTTACTCCTTCCCATTAGAGCTCTGATGAAAAGCTTTTCATTCATGGAGTCACCACACATACTGCTAACCAAACACACTCGGCCCACCTCCACTAGGGCAGCAGACACAGAGTTACAGGGGAAGATCTGTTGTGATGATCCCAGAAGCCATATGATCGGCCCTGGATTAATCAGTGCACTTTATCTGGTGGAGACCATGGTGTTTAGTGTTTGTATTGATGCCAGTGTTCATGGCTATCCCACCCTCCACCTCTCCCCATCCCTGTCAATCACTCACTCTTACCCATCAGTCTTCCAGGTCATCTAAGACCTTGACACCTGGTTCATAAGGATTCCTCTCTCCCCCAACTCCTTGAATTCTCATGAATAACTTAAGTGTCCTTATTTATAAGCCATCAAAATGTGGCCTCAGATTTCCCTGAACTTGATGCTATGAACTTCCTCCACTCCACTTCAGTCACCCATGTCCATGGCCATGCCCTAGACTGGGTGGTCCTCAGAGCTGCTCCCCCAAGATCTCGCAAAACCCTCCTGGACCACAATCAGTGAGGTATAACATGTGTTCATGTGTGTTTGGATCATTAGTATATTCTCTTGTGCAAATTGCTTTTGAATGTTCATTTTTTTTCCAATGGACTTATGTTTTCATATGTTACATAAATTAATCTTTGTCTAACACATTAAAACCAACAATTTTGTAAAAATTTTACTCTTTAGTCACTTTGTTAAAAGTCATTTATTTTCTTAACCAAGAAGTTAGCCAACTGTCCATTTATTGAATAAACTTTGCTTTCTCTACTGATTTTTTTAAAAAATCACTTTTATCATATATTAAGTTATTTGGGTGCGTGAATGTGTTTCTAGTTCCAGGGTTCTTTCTAATATGGAAATTTGAATACTTCACTTGCCAGTTTAAAATTATTTGCACAGACATCAAAATAAAATCCAAATGCAGAAGCGTAGCATACAGGGCTTCTCACGATGAGGCTGCTGCTTAGACTTTTACCTCATTTCTTTTCACTTCCCTTTGTTTTCTCTATTACCCAATATGCTCTTCAACTCAACCACAACATCCTCTTCACCCTTACCCCAGCTCTTGTAGCTAGTTAGTTCCTGTTCATATTTTATGATTCAGCACAGTCTTTGCTTCTAGCTAAAAAACTGTTCCTAGAGACACACGTGTGCGTGCACACACACACACACACACATACACACACATATACACACACAAGAGATCTCTCCCATTTCATTCTTTATTTTTTATCAAAACCCCCATTTTACCACATTGTAATTGCCTGTTTATTTATATATTTGTTTGATTGGAACCACCAGGTCCTAACAGATGATATTCTTGGGGTAAATGGTTATAGAATAAGTAATTAACTAACAATACTTACTACTCTTTGCCAGATGATTTGCTAGTTGCTAAAAACAATATAAAAGTAAAGTTTCTGACCAGGGGGCATCCTGTTATCAGTTATTTTAAATGTAAACCTTTTATTGTTAAAAAAAAAAAAAAAAAAGTAAAGCTTAGTTCCTGCCTGAATCAACTTATGATTTGACCTGTGGTGTTAAAAAAAAAAATCAAGTTAAATGATGTCCAATAATCATGCAATGAGTTTCTTAAAAATCACTGTCAAATATGAATTTGATAGTGAAATAAACTATAATTGTTAGATGCAATAAAATTTCTTTTAATTCAGTCCCTTACTTACATCCATCTCACATCCATTTCTAGAAACAAAAATCACAAACTGCCTAGAAGATCATTCCAATAGTAATTTTTTTTTTTTTTTTTTTTTTTTCGGTGCTGGGGCCTTGTGCATACAAGGCAAGCACTCTACCAACTGAGCTATCTCCCCAGCCCTCAATAGTAATTTTTAAACAGAAGGGATCATCACTTGGAGATCACCCAGATTTTTAAGTGACCAATTCTTTGACAGATAGCATAAGAGATCTTCTTACTTGGTACATTCCTTCTGATCCAACTTTCCTAGCGTGCCTGTTCAATTTCAAACAAGTTTCATTAAATACTGAAATATTGAAAATTCCATCATCTTCTAAGAGCTCATCTTCTAAAAAACAAGAAAGAACACAGGGAAAGGTTGCATCATTTTAGCAAAACATATCATGGCTAAGTACAAGTGAGACCCCGACACCTTCAGAGAGCTGGCAGGATGTCTACAAGGAAGGTCATTGACTCTAGCATGAGCAGAGTTAGCTTCAAGTCCTGGCTCTACAACTTCCTAGTTGTATGACTTTAGCCAAGTCCCTGAACCCTTCTGAACCTGTTTTCTCACTGGTGAAATCCAAAAATCCAGCTTCCTTTCTTATATCATAGGTTGTTGAGAGAATCAAATGAAATATTTAAATATTGTTGTAAATTAATAAAGCTGTGCCCTTTTTTAGAAAGTTAATCCTATCACTTGGATAGTCCAGAGTAAAATGTCATGAAGATAAGCAGACCAGTAGCCAGAAAGTCTGAGAATGAGGAATGGTGAATTAACACCAAAGACCGTGGATTCAAAGTCTCGGGGCAGGTGCTTTCCAACCCAAGAAATGACCAGAGAGTAGATAACCTGGCAGGGAGGTACTTGGTCTCACAGAAGTCAGTATTTTAAGAGCTACTGAGCTGTATTCAGCAAAGGCCACAAAATAATCAGAAGGCAGACGTGTTTCCACCCCTGCATAGAAAAAGTCATTTCATACCTCTTGCAGTTGAATTCATTCCTGCAATGTTTTATTTTATCAATGTAGTCAAAAAATAGAGGTTTCTTATAACAAACTAAAGAACTCACAGAGAGTCCGGAGGAACATAATGATTTTTCAGGAAAAGCAAACTTCCTAGTACACAGATCTCTTTATGTTCTGTCAATGAGGAAAAAAATTGTTTTGTTTTGTTTTTTAATTTTTGTTTTGTGGTGCTGGGAATCAAACCCAGGGTCTAATACATACTCACACCAGAGCTGCATCTCCAGCCCCCAAGAAAAAGTTGAAATGTCTGTCAAACATAAACTATTTTATAGCTACCTTTAAAACGTATTTTTCACATGGGAGTCTCTGCCACCTAAGAGGTATCAAAGGTAACAGTAAGTTTCGTAGTCAAAAGAAGGACTATCCATAGCATTTTGAATATCGCTAACATACACAGCAAAAGGCAATCAATCAGCTGAGAGAAAATATTCCTGACTGTGACTAGAAAATGTAAAAATCCAGCTATGAGAAAGAATTTGAAGACCTATCGTATGTGCTCTCATTTATCTTCACAACTTTTATTTTAAAGATTTCATAAGGGTATCAGAGAAAAAATAGCCACATGTATGCATATGATTTCCAAGAATGTCAGATGTACATGTGAAAGAAATATATGTATGTATGTATGTGAAAAATGCCACATAAAGTCTGTGTACAAACAGTACGTAAGCAGTTCTGTCTGCACAGCTCCTGCTCAGGACGATGCTCACACGATACAGCCGTTAGTCTGAATTCAGGGGAAGATGGCAGCATGAACAAAGGCATCTGGCTTCCACTTCCCACACCCACTCCTGACAGAAGTGACTGAGAATAAGTGAAAATGGGTCAAAATTTGCATTCAAGTTGGGAAGAAAGGCCAGTCATCATATGTAAGGGTAATAATTAGACAACCATATCTTTTTTAAAGTTTACTAGACAATTCAGATAGGCAGCCAGGGCAAAAAAGCATAATGCTACTATTATTCTTGCTAGTAATAATTCCTTAGTACTCTGGAGATCAGTAACAAGGAAGGACTTCTAAGCAGAGCCCTCAGGACCTGGAGGCTGCAATGACAGAAAGGCTGGGTTGACAGAAGAGACTTGCCTTTTTCCTGCCTCAGTGGTGATAGCACCATGATGAAGCCAGACATTGCCGAGCTGGCCCAAGGCCAACAGCTTACCAATCAAGAGAGCATGGTGCTCAGAATAAAGATCAGGCTGTGGGCTTCCACGCTGCTGCTTCTCAAAGGAGGCTGGCTCACCCAACCAACAGTGAATTCCTCAGGAAGAGATCCAAGATAAGCACACTAATATTATCCAGGAAAAAGTGAGATCAAAAGGAATGCCATCCATCTTATTAAGAGGGAAATATCAGACCTAGACAGAACTTTCATCTTCCCCAGACAACTAATCTAGAAGCTGCGCCCTCTGCAAAAGAAAAAAAAAAAAAAGAGGCGGGGGAGTGCTATGAAATGATTCTACCAAGGACAGGGAAGGAGGGGAAATCATGCTTAGGAGGTAAAGAATGAACATACCTGCGGGGAAAAGAAATTAAGGAAAATGATGATAAAATTAGGCAGCAACCATTTTGTACTTTCAATAAAAACATTTAAAAGTGGATTCCAATGAAAGAAAAGGATAAGACAGAAAGAGAATGTGACAGCAAAGGAAAAACTGGTTGAGAGAGGCAGAAATAAAAGGGGAACTAGACAAGACAAAAAAAAAGAGGAAATGAAAGAGCAAGAACAGACTTCAAAGTGCACTAGAAATGGCCATGAGGGGAAATGCCAATGCATGAACGCTCTGAGTATATAAATGTATACAGAAAACAAGCTTACTGCATATTCCTGGGAGGCAGAGGGGTAACCACAGACACTCAAATGGGGAAAAATGGGAAACCAATTTGGACAGACAGAAATTCCACATAGAGTTACTGAAAGAGCCAAAAACAAGACTTCAAGAACAAACAATCATCAGAACTTTAAGGAAAGAAAATGTTTCTAAAAAAAAAAAAAAGAAAATGTTCCTAATGTGTGGATAGACCAAACGATAGATTAAAAAAAAAAAAATCTTATGGAGTAGTAGGAAAACTCAGTAAAAAACATAATAGTTACGCCCCCGCCCCCAGAGTAACATTTCATGAGGAAAGAGATTTCTGTCTCTTCACTACTGAATTCCCAGTGCCTACAAAGATGTCAGACACACAATAGGTAGTCCATAAACATTTACCAGGTGCATGAATAAACAATCAATGTCTTGAATTTTACTGCTGATTTACTGCTAATTATGATAGCCAAGCTGAAAATCAGATTGCTTATATAGGAATTTTCTAAAAAAGAGGGACCGGTGGTGTAGCTCAGTGGTAGAGCACATACTTAGCATGTACAAAGCCCTGGGCTTTGGGGAGGGTGGGGTGTCACACCTTCTTCCAGCTCCTTTTTCAAAGCTTTAAATTCGCAAAGCTAATGTGAACTGCTTTCAGAATTCTGACAATAAAAGTTTATGTCTGGAGAATTTTCAATCAATCCTATTCACATGCAAAAGCCACACACACACACACACACAAAAAATCCCAGATAATCATGGGCTCTGAAAGTATCCCATTTCCTCAGTGAAGAAAAGTTAAAAATCATCATCCAGATAGATATGTAAAAATAGAGGAAAAATAGAGAAAGTGGCATTAAAAGACTGGCAGTAAGCACTGAACTATTAAAACACATACCTAAGGTTAGATAACTGCTATAAATATTGCTGTAAGTCAATATATATAATATACACTAAGAGGTTGAAAATAAAATGCCATAATAGATCAAAAATATTAATAACAAAAGGGAGAGGGGAAGAAATAAAAGCAAACAGAGAGGCTGATTTCCCTGTCTCCTTCAGGGAGAAGTTAATATTATTTTTGGTCTTAATATGAGTAATCAGACACATGCACCCAATTAGGAATTTCTCAAAAGTGTGGTCAACTGTAAAACAGAAACAAAATCTGTACAGAAGAAAAGAAAATCAGGTCATGAGTAACCAAATAATGCAAATTTGTTAACTGAGGGACTCAAAAACAAAAGCTTTTCTGGAAAGGTTCCCAGAATGTGCCGACTCCTAGAGTTCACCTATATCAATGTGAGCCATGAGCTATTTGCTACGAGTGAAATAATCTGTAACTAAGGTATGTCACAAACATAAATATCATAACATCAATATGTGTGAAACAAATCAATTAGAATCTACCAGATATTGAGAAAAATGGCAGAGTAAGAAAAAAAAAAAAAAACAGAAGTCCAGAATAACCTTATAAATAAAGTTGACTTAAAACTAGATCTTACTCCATTCTCCAAACCCTCTATCAGCCAGCACCTACTGAAATGACAAAACTTGGCAAACAGTAAGGCCCAAGAAAATGTCCATTAATCCCCCAAAACATACCAAAATGTAATAAAACTAGAAATTAACAATGAAGTATAAAAATTTAAAAGAGAAAGAACTACCACTTGTATGACATAATTATAATTAATTCTTCAATCAAAGGGGAAAAATCAAGATAGCAATTATATAATGCTTTGAAAGTAAGGGTAAAGAGAATATATATTAACATGCTCATAAATAACTCTACAACCCAAAGGAAAATCAGAATAACAATTATATCAAAGCTTTGAAAATAAGGATAAGCAGAATATGAATCAATGCCTAAGGGATTGTGAGGAAGCTCAAATCCAAAAGGAAGAAAGAAACATTAAGGACTTTTATCATCAAATGGGAAAAAATGGGATAAATTAAATTATGTATTCAACTCAAGAATCTAGAAATAGAACAATATAATCAACTTAGGGGAAGCATGGAGATGGAAGCAATAAAGGTAGAGAAATTAATGAGTTTGAAAAGGAAAAGACAATTGAAAAACACAAGAGTTCAATCTTCAGGAAAAGAAAACTGTAACAAAACAGACAACCCAAGCAAATCAACTTTTAAAGAGAGAGAAAAAATTACAAATCAGTGTTATAGAAACTATAGCCCCAAGGGAGTTGTAAACAAATATTCCATGTGACATTGTGCCAATATATTTAAAAATCTCCACCAAATGGACCTTTTTTTTTTTTTTTGGTACTGCAGATTGAACCCCAGGGACGCTTAATCATTGAGTCACATCCCCAGCCCTTTTTACATTTTCATTTTGAAGCAGGAGCTCACTAAATTGCTTAGGGCCTCACTAAGGTGCTAAGACTGGCTTTGAACTTAGATCCTTCTGCCTCAGCCTCCAGAGCCACTGGGATTACAAGCATGCATCGCCATGCCCAGCCCAACTAGACATTTTGAAAGAAAATAAAAATAATGCAAATGGACTCAAGAAAATCTAGGAAACATACACTGACCAAAAATCTTGAGGAAAAACTGACAAAGCTGTCAAAGAAGCTTACATCTTAAAGGGGTAAAACTTTTATGATCTTATGAGCAAATGTTTCCAACTTTAATGGAAGGGAATAATTCCAAAGTGATATAAACTTTTTCATATGGAAACCTTCCATGAAATCAAACAATGGAATGTGCAGAATTGAATGGCAGAGAATGACAAATTTATACAACAGGCATAAATAGGGAAAGATGGGAAATGATGAATGAAGATAGAAATGTACCTTGCTCCCAGCGAGGATGCCCCAGTATAAATGCTAATTCTCATTAGACGAACTTACACATTTAATCCAATTCTATTTAAAATTTCAAACAAAGGAAAACAGTCCAAAGATATTAACTAACTCAGCTCTAATCATGCTTGCTCTTCACCTGTGGCAGAGTTAAGATGCAAAATCAGGTTTGTCTGACTCCAAAAACCAGCGAAAGTCACTTGAAGTAATCAGATATTAGTAAACACAGCAGACTGAATAGCCAACAGTCATTCTGACTCACAGTGACGAGTAAGTCCTGTGATGATCTTTTAAAGATATATCCCTGTAAATCTACAGCAGTTCATTAATTTTGTAGTTTCTCTAGGTACATATTAATTTTTTAAAAAATTGTCAATGGACTATTTATTTTTTTTTATTCACAAGTGGTGCTGAGAATCAAACCCAGTGCCTCACATATGCTAGGCAAGTGCTACCACTGAGTTATAACCCCAGCCCCTACATATTCATTTTATGATATCTTTCCTATATAGTATTTACTTAAAAATAAATTATTTTATTTTATTTCTCTATAGATACAGAGAGGCCTAGCTTGTGTGATTTCATAGTTGGTTTTATGTTATTTAGGTTGGCAGACTTTTTATGTCACCTCCCAGTACCTAGTAATATCTGAGGGTTGAAGTAGATTTTCTTAAGTGGGACATCAAACAACTAGTTAACTCCCCCAAAATAATAAATGATACCAATGGTTTCTCAAAGTATATGTATAAACTGTCTTATTATTAAATATTCTTATTTTTAAAAAACTTACTGTCATGGTCACAATGCTGTTTAAAAAAAAATCCAAGTGACATGAGCAATGAAGTCGATTCTCACTTCTGAAAGCTCTCTCGGGTCCACTCTCTTCTACCCACATTGACATCTTATGGCTGCCTCCACCTTTCAACTCTGTGGAAACTGAATAAGAATCTTCCTACTAGACCTGCTCTGGTTCTGACCCCTGAAGTAACTACACACATGCACGCGCGCACACACACAACTCTCCTGCCCAGTACATGCTAAACACATTCCTGCATCCTACACTTAGCATTTTCTAGAGGAAATGAGACTTCGCCTCCACCTACCAGCTGTCTGGAAATCAAGGATGGCAGGCACAGAGCGCCTGGGAGGGGCGGTGGAAATGCTCACGGTGTAGTTGGTGCCTTGGTACAGGTCAAGGCACATTTCTGGGGTCCTGCTGTCAGTAGTCAAGTTGACCATCTCCTCATGAACTGATCCCACAGGGTGTAGCCGTTGCCCTTTTATGTGTATCTTCAAGAGAGAGGAAAAGACAAGAGACCCCACTATGACACCAGTTGGATCCACTAAGACTTTGGAGTGGGATCCCATCCTCCTACCATCACCTTACACGGCCCTGCTCAAGCAGGGAGGGTAAATGATCAACCTCTGCCACTGGGTATCTGGTAATGAAGTCTGATCAGTCCAGTAATCAATAAGCCCTAAGAAGCAACATAAATGAGGAATCTGTCTCAGGAGTGCTATGCCGCCTGCAAATGATCATTGGTGAATGGAGGCAGTCACGACCCAAAGGCCACTGGCTGCATTCTGTCACCAACTCGGTGGATGCTTCCAGGTTTGCTCTTGGGAGAAGATGCAAGTGCTTGGAAACAGCAATAATGATGATGCCAAATATAAAAGCAGGGCTAGGGGTATAGCTCAGTTGGTAGAGTGCTTGCCTTGCATGCACAAGGCCCTGGGTTTGATCCCCAGCACCGCAAAAAAAAAATATAAAAGCAGCCCCCAAATTTACGTCCTATTGAATGACAAACAGATGATACCCAAAGTATAAAATAACAAAACAACTGAGATACCTTAAAGATTTCAATCACCTTTTTCACCTTTTAAAAATGGCAGTGGGATTGGAGAGCAATACGACTGAGAAGTTCTTCCAGCACCAAGTCCTTCTGAGTCATATTTCCCTGGGTTACTGTTCCTGCCCTAGTAGGAAAATGATCATTTGACTTACCACATACTCGATCTTGGAGTTTATTCCTCCTGAGCTCGTTTGCCACCTCACACAAGTGTTATTAAACACTGACACTTCATTAATCTCTATGGGCATTTCTAGAATAGAAAAAGAGTCAACTCAAAAAACACATCCACAGACTTCAGAAAATTCCTAGTGGTGATTAGTTTATCTGTCCAGCGGGTATCTCTGCCCATCACCATTCAAGCTCTGACTCTGATCCTGTGTCAGCGATCTAAGCTGCCCCAGGCCAGTCTCCCAACTTCTCTTCACCAGGAATGAGCCTGGTCCAGGAGAAGATTCCTGCTTGAGGATGAGGGAGATTTCCAACCTGTGATTAGCCCCATGGGCCACTGGATGCCACTGGCGTTCCACTCAGGTGGGATGGAACAAGGCCCAGAGCTGTCCTGAATGGAATCTCCCCTACAAATGCACAAGTCAGATATGCTTCCACTTCCTCATCCCATCTGAGTGGTGGAACCCTTCACGAGAGAGCAGTGACTATCGGAAGTGACAGTCATCACTGATCCTCAGGAGCAGCTTGGGGTGAACTAAATAAATTCTCCACAAGGTCCCAGTTACTCCTGGGACTCCTTTAACTGGAGTCGTGTAACCCTGGTCTGTTAAGAAGCTATGATTTCTTTGGGTTCTGCTTCTTTTAAGTACTCTGAATATATTTCATCTAGCAGATCTGGTAATGTGGGAAAACATATTGGGACTTTGGTTCTCTGCGGTAACAGTTTCCAGTGGACCAGGTCAAACAACCACCTAGGAAGTAGTTCAGATAGGGGTCAAGGGACAACCAAATTTTCATTTCTTTAAAATCAAAGTTCCTGAAGATAAGTAAAACCATCACTATTTTACATGATGTCATCTTATACAGAGAGAACCCTGAAGATTTGACAGTCCTTAGGCAGTACCATAAGGCAGCCTTACGTCAGCTCTGCTTCTTTCCTTCTACTCCTCTTGGTCTACACTCCTGGACCCTGGGGCTGTCCTTCCAATTACATAATAAATATCAGCCCTCTGTCTCTCTCTTTGTTTCTGAAAAGCTAAGGCAAGATTCCAACCATGAAGAGTGAGAAAGGTGATTCATTTCAAAAAATTACCCCTCCACTCAGCCCCTTTTCCATCCTTCTAGTATATTTCTTCTCCGTCTCCAAGTGTCAAAGAAAGCCCCTCAGGTATGCATAGGGTCAGTTCATTTTTCCCTTACTCAGAACCAGTGCCAAGTGTGGACTGCCCTAGTCTAGTGATCTCTCTGCTCATTGAAGATTTTATATCACTACTAAATAATCCCATTACAGCACTACCTGGATCTATGTTCCACCTTACCTGTTCTTAGGTAAGTGAGAATAAATGGAGTCTGAGAGAAGATAACAGGCAAACTCCCACAGAGATAGCAAAGGATCAACTGTGGTTGTTAGAGTTTGGATCTGGTATGTCTCCTGAAGGAGACTTAGTCCCCCAGCTGGTGGCACTATTGGGAGGTGGTGGAAACTTTACAACATGGGGCCTAGTTAGAGGAAGCAGGTCACAGGATGTGGTGCTGAAGAATTTATTTTGTCCCCAGACCCTTCCTTTCTCCACCCACTCTACCCTCTCTTTATCCCCCTCCCCCTCTCTCCCCTCCCACTTCCTGGCCACCATGAGATGAGTAGCTTCAACTTCACCATGCCCTTCTGCCATGATATACTGCCTCACCACAGGCACCCCAAAACAGCAAAATCACATGATCATAGACTGAAACGTCTAAAACTGTGAGCCTTAATAAAACTTTGAAGTTGATTTTTCTCAGGTATTTTGTCACAGTGACAGAAAGCTGACTAACAGCTATGTAAAGAATTCCTGGGTCTCTACATCAGTGTTTCTCCCCCAGAACACAGATTATTTGAAATCAAAGAAGTATTCCAGTTATGGAGATGGGTAATCTAAGAAATAGGATGACCTTATCAGTTCATCTCCTTGGGTAACATGATGTTCACGGCCAGTCTTTAATCAGCCTAAACAAGCCCCAAACATTACAGGCTCCCTCCTCTCTGCTGCCCTTCAAAGCCTCAGAGCCCTGAACTTTATCTCTGCTCACTCAAAACCCTCTGATGCTAATCACCACCTGATCAAGAAGGAAAAGGAAGTATCTCACCACTCAGCTTCTCTCTGAGTTGCCAGTAAAGCAAATTTCCTCCTTACTCTGGGTCCCTCGGTCACCCACGCAGAGATAAGGAAGGGGTTTCCTTCCTTGTCCTTCCTTTTTGCTCATTCATCATGACAAATGCAGACGACATCTCAAGGACACCATCTGCCTCCACCTATGCCACGCTCTGCACAGATAGGACCCAGATCTGATTATAGAGATGTCAGATGCTTCATCCTAAGGAGAAGTTTAATAAAATTTGGTGAATTTTCTCTTCAGGCATTTACAAATCTGTTGGAAACACTTCTTTCAAACATGTCAGATATTAAACCTCTACATTAATGCTGCCTTTTTAAAAATGAACACCTGAGGAGATACACCCTTTTCCCAATAGTACTAATAAAACATTTCTGGAAGTCTCCTTTGGAACTATCTCCAGGGCTCTTCCATTCACTATTCACCACTAATGATATGGCCACCAAGCACACTGGATCTGACCATGCCGACCTCTGGACTGTGACAATGATCTAAACGCCAGCCCTTCCCTTGAGGATCACAGTGCCTAATGGAGGAAGAAAACAGGTGCAGGTAAATTGCAACTCAGAAGTATTACAAAACTACATACAAGTATCACAGGTGTAGAGACAAAGGACGTGAACTCTCACTGGAGGACCCGGGAGAGCCAGCGTCCTCAAGCTCATAACCCTAATGGAAAATAGTTAAAGGGTGGTGGGGGCTGGGGTTGTGGCTCAATGGTAGAGCACTCGCCTAGTATGTGTGAGGCACTGGGTTCGAGTCTCAGCACCACGTATAAATTTTTAAAAAAAATTAAAAATGTCCATCAACAACTAAAGCTGGGGAGGTAGCTCAGTTGATAGAGTGCTTGCCCGTAAGCACAAGGCCCTGGGTTCGATCCCCAGTACCGCAAAAAAAAAAAAAAAAAAGCTAAAAAATAAAGTTAAGGAGAGGGAAAACACACAGGCAAACAGAACAGCATGGCTGAAGCCTGGGACAGCAAAAGGGAGTGGCATATTCAGAGTGAGAAAGTAATGTCACATGACTGAGGAGGAGGACCACACTGGGAAGACATTGCTTGCCGTGTTAAATGCAGACTCACGTCTCTGAGCAGTACAGTGCTAAAAGCAGGGAATGACAGGAACATGTGTTTCTTAGATCACTCGAGGGCATTTTGAAGGAAGCCACAGAGCACAGAACTGGAGGTCACAAGGAAAGAATATAATACTGTTTACTCAGTGATTATGATACGTCACAGATAGCTCTTGATAGACTTGATCTCACGTCCCCAGCAGTCATGAGAAGCAATAGGGAAAACAAGAGCAGAGAACATATATCATTACTACGAACCAGACACTGTGCAGAGTACTCCAACTTTCAAAATAACCCCATGAGCTAGATACTGTTGTGCCATTTTATAGGACTGAGGTTTAGAGATGTTAAGTAACCTACCAAAGGTCATAAAGCTAGGAAGCCGTAGTCAGGATTCTTAATGAGATGTGTCAGACACCACAGCCAAGAACCGTGGCATTGAAGCTGCTCGGCCAAGAGGTTAAGAGATGGAATCAGGGCACTTATTACAAAACAAGAAGCAATTCTGAAGGAGAACCAATAGGAGGTGGGAAAGAAGGCACAGCCGAGAGCTAGGCTGACTGCCAGCCTTGAGCTTGAGCATCTGAATGAGCCTCCGTTTACTGCTCTCCTAATGCAAGAGGGAGCAGACTGGGCCTGTGAGAAAGAGAGGAAGGAACTGTGTTGGGAACGTGCTAAACCTGAGGTAGCTGTGACTGTCCAGGCTTGAGAGTCGTGGGTGTACAGGTGGGACATCCAGGTGGTCCAGAGAGGACAGTGGGAAACACCAAGATCCAAGGGAGCCAGGGGAAGGGGAGAGGAAGGGGACTGTCTAAGCAAAAGCAGGTCCAGGAAGTGGAAGAGAGTGAGGGACGAAGAGTATCTCCCCCTTGAGGCTATCTCCTTCCTACCCCACCACCTCCTCATTCCAACAAGAAGGGCCTGGGGCAGGTTGCAACAGTCCTGGGGGCAAGCTCTACCTCTCTGTGTCTTTCCCTATGGTTTTGTCCCCTGATGGAGTGCCCACAGTGTCATGTCCAGATCTGAGGTTTGACCTTGGGTAGAGGCAGACAGAATAGGCCTTTGGCCTACCCAGCTAAAAGACACTCAGGTCTTGATGACTTTAAAAAAAGGCCCTTACAGCCAACAATGGAACCCTCATTGAATTGGGGGGAACAAAGCCTCAATGGGTGAACAAGTATGTACTTTGTCTTTTCTTTACTCTGACTGTGTTGGGGGCAGGTGTATATGCAAACATACAATGTACCTCCGTGTAGTAAGTATTCTGGCATTCTGTTAGAGTCTAGTAGTGCTCTGTGCGTGGTACTTACCACATTTGTAAGTGAGACTTTATGATGACAAGACCATGCTTCCCTCTCCATTCCCAGACCCTAGCACCTCCCTTAGACATAGACAATCAAAAAAATATATGCTGTCTGGTTGGCTGAATGGAGAGATGAATGGGTGGGCAGATAGTCAACAATACTAAATGTTCTGGAAAGGTTAAGAGGAATAAGTACTAAAACTGGAACATGAATTTGGCAGTGAGGTGGTCATTAGGGACCTCAGAGAGAGAAGTGGGTTTCTTGGATGCCTTGAGTCCCTTCAGCTGAGGAGAGGACAGGAGGGCACTAAGATGGTGGGCACCTACCACTCTTTCAGAAGTCCCACTGGCCAATCAGGGATTCCATTTTATATCCTTTTTCTTCACTTTTAGAAACAGTAAAAGGTCACTCAGAATTCACATGACTCAAACAGATGGCCAAGCTCAGTGTCATCTCTAGTTGAAACAATACCTGATTATAAAAGTAATATGATGATCATCTAATATGACTCATAGACCAAAGGCCATCCCCACACCGGGAATCCAAAACCAATGCATTTTGATAATGGCAAAAACACTGAAATCAGGGTACAATTTTCCAAGGTGACTACCTTGAACAAATGCATGTTTGGCTATACATGTCTTAACGTTTCTTTTCTCTTCTTTGAGTCTTCATTTAAAGTTAGATATAAAAGGTAGATATAGCATGGCTTAGAGTAGGGCTTTCCGGAAATGCATTACACACACTCTAGAGTGTGTAATGGAGGCACATGAATAAATTTTTATATGTTCAGTATGTATTGTTTTTCATGCATACTGGAAAAAATACACCTAGTTCATCAAACACTTGATGTCATAAAACCCACAAAGTATTCTTTATCTATAAATGTAAGTCTAAAATATAAGTTGTTTTGCTGGGTGTGATGATTGTGTGACTGCAGTCCCAGCTACTGAGGAGGAAACACTATCCAATTGAGCTCAAGACCAGTCTGGGCAACACAGACAGACCCCATCTAAAAAAAAAATACATATACATATTTGAAAGTTGTTTTAACAAACCTATCAAGTAAATGATCTCTTGCTATAGAAAACATGATCAGGGTGGTATGAAAATAATTCAGGCTTGGGAGACCCTCACATAGGAGAGAGAGAGAGTGGGCTTTCAGGCTTTATAGACCTGAGTTCAAATCCTACCTCTACCATTTGCTAGTTATTGAATGACCCTGTGAAAACTGCCCGACCTTTATGAGTCTCAGATTACTCATCAGTGAAATGAAATGAATACTGTTCAGAGTTTGTCTGCGGATGAAGCAAAATCAAGCATTAAGGCCTCTAGGAGAGCCCCAGGCGTGTAAGCTGATGCTCAGTCAACAATGGCAATCACGTTTGATGGTCCAAACACGATTCACATATTCAGACACAATCAACCATGTGGCCACTTACATAAATGTGCCCATTTATTCCAGCTGACCCTTTTTTTTTCCATCTGAAATGTTTGAAGCTGCAAGTGAGCACTCAGTGGGCTAGAGAGGAGGGTTAACAACTAAACAGAAGGAACAGAGGCCAATGAGGGCCTGGCAGCTTGGCAGCAGTGCCCAGAGCAGGGTAGGGGGCACAGAAAGGACCCTGGCAGATGAACAGTCTGTGTTCCCATGGAGACTTTACCCTCTTGAGAGATGGAGTGAGTAGCGTCAAACTCATAATTATTAACTCAGACTCTAAACAAAAAAACCAAATGACCTGTGCAGAATGGAAGCCAGGGACAGCCTTATCAAGAATGAATCAGCCTCTTTGATCCCGAGGTAAACCGACTCACCAACATCAAGCTGGGGTTTTTCCAGACACTAAAGCGGTTGCCTAATTCCCAGCTGTCTGGAATTTCTAGTCCAAACTGGTCGAGAAGAAAGTCCCACCACCTCGTTAGAGTTCACACTCCATTAAAAACACATGACGGATTCGCGTGGCTAATCCAAAGGAACAGGGGCTCCAAAAATCTTTTTAAGGTGATTAAAAACAATCCAAATGAAGTGGAGATAAATGATTCCACTCAGTTTGGAACTAAACATTCAGTTATAGGAGGGAGAGAGACAAAGATGGGAGTAGGAAGCCAAAGTGAACACTGAGGAAGATAAATACAAAATACACAGAGGGAGGCGGGATGGGCGGGAAGCGGGGTAAAGACATGGGTGAAAGACAGGGAAAAGAAGGGAGAGAGGCAGCCAGGCAAGAGCCATGGTAATCAGCATCTTGCTACATTTCTAGAAGCCTCGCCTATCTCCCCACCCAGAGATCATCTGCGCTGCACCATGAATTAATCAGCATGTAAATCGCCCCCTTTATCTGTGGAAATTGAATTTAGCTGCCAATCCAGACTGAGGGCACAGAGGCCTCCTCACAGGAAGATCCCAGCTCGCAGGGAGGAGGCCATTCTTCCCTTAGATCAGAGCTTGCACAGGCCCACGGAAACAGCTACAGCTGGAGCCACAGGCTTTGTGCAAGGTGGCAGGCTGAGGATGGTAATTATAATTAGCAGTTACATAACATGTTTGTTCTTCAAAGTGCTCTACAAGGATGAGCTAATTAATAGCTTACTATGCCCCATGCAGATCCACTGTTTTTTCATGTGGTGACTCATCCTTGGGCCTCACTGAATTCTGAATGGTGGAGGCAGAGAAGCTTGGGCAATGAAGCAGAAGGCTGATGGTCCAAAAGCTATACCCAGCTCTCTTACCCAGTGACTCCACGAGAAGCTCTGTGTCGGGAATGCTGCCAGGAGGCAGCGGACTGTTTCCTCCAAATAACGCTCAGAGGTGCTGCTAGAGATCCAGCGACAGGTTGGAGGGACCATCAGTCTAGCCCAGCATCAGTTCTTCTCAATTTTCTCAAAGAGTAAGATGGAGACCCTGGAATCCTTGATGTTGGTTTCAGGTTTGCCCTGGCTTCTCTGGTGAATCAATGAGACCTGTCTCAAAGGCTGAACTCCGTCTCAGGATTCCCATCCATTTTGTTTCTAAGATTTCAGAGTCTGGCCTACATCCTTTTGCACTGATGATGGAGATGACTGAACGCAGAAACTGCAGGGCACACACAGGGCCCAAGAAGCAAAGCTGCGTTTCCCAGCTATTCCAAGGATGGTCTACCTAAGGACTCCAGAGGTCCGTGAATGCCTAGAGTTTCTTTGCAAAAGATTACATGTGCATGTGTATATGCATTTTTGCAGGGACAGAAAGTTCTGTTTCCCCTATTGCCCTATAATTCCAAGAGTGTTGGGACTAATGACACGTTAACTAACTCAGGCTGACTCCTTACTCCCTGGCGAGTGAGCAAGATCAAGGCCTCAAAGACGGTTTCAATAGTTAATGACAAATCAGACCACCGTCAGGGATTAGTTAACAATAGTTACGTGAACGTGATCAGCTCGTGCTTGCCATATAGTCCTATGGGACTCTCGCCTGCGTGAACACCCCATGCCTTGCTGACCTTTAAGCTGATTGGTTCCCACCTAGCCCCCCACCCTACATAAAAGCTGTGTGATTTCCTCAATAAACGAGTTCCTGCTGGGATCTCCCTGAGGAGTCTGATTGTCCTCCGCCTGGAGGGCTGGGAGCAGTTGGTCAGTCGGCCTTACCTATCCAGGTCTGACCTTGTTGGGGAGTATCCCCTTCCCTTGTCGCTGGTCGAGAAGGGCGAGGGGGCTTAAGACCCCGAAACAAGAGGGTAGTGCCTCATAAAGAACCACATACATAATGCATACTAAAGATGTCTACTGAGTGAATGGATGGATTTCATCAAATTCCAATTCCCCCAAATTATGAACCATCACTCCATGGACAAATAATCACCAGAAGTCTACAAGTTTTGCTTGCTCTGGCTAGACTTTCCTGTGGAAGTTTTTGGCAAGACCCAAGACTTTCTACCACAATTCTGCTGCTAATCCATCCAGAGACCCAAACCAAAGCCACCTTGAGATTTCACTCCTTAGAGACCTGTGTTCAGAACCAAGCAAGTTGCAATGCAGAAATATATTCCAAGAGTCACTGAAGACTATGTGACCACTTTCTGTCTCACTCCTTGACCAACTGTCGCAAATGGTAAGAATCACTGCCTCTTCCCACTTTGTCTCTTGGAGGCCAAGGGATAAAATGAAAAATGTAGAAGTGCACACTTCTGATTCATGAGATCTTCCCACGAAGCTCATAATTCAGAGAGAAGAGTGGCTTGTGCATGGTGCTTTAAACTTTTCAAAATGCCACCCCATAGATTATCTCATCAGATTCCCTCTCAGCTCTCTTTGAAAAAGGAAAGGCACACTTTTCGCCGTCCCTTTTCTAGATGAGGAAACTGAGACTCATAATGCCTTTCCTAGTGACACACAGCTAACACACGGCACTACTAGAATGTGAAGTGAAATCTCAAAACTCCTTTTTGCCAGCAATTCCACTTCCAGGTATGTATCCAAACTAACTGAAAGCAGGATCTAAAAGATATATTTGTACACCCACAGTCATAGCATCATTGTTCACAATAGCCAAAAAGCGGAAGCAACCCAGGGTCCATTGACAGATGAACAGATAAATAAAATGTAGCATATACATATATACAATGGAATATTATTCTGCCTTATAAAGGAAAAAAATTCTAGCATATGACTGCAACATGGATGTACCTTGAAAATATCATGTTAAGTGAAATAAGCCAGTCTCAAAAAGGAATGCTATATGATTCCTAAACGCCACATGAGATACCTGAAGTAATCAAATTCATAAGAGACAGACAGTGGAATGGCAGGGTGCCAAGGACTTTAGGGAGAGGGAATGGGGGACTATTGTTTAAGAGCATAAAGTTTCATTTCTAAATGATAAAAAAGTACTGGCAATTGGTGTTCAATAATGTGAATATACATAACACTATTTAATACTGAATTACACACTTAAATATAGTTAAGATAGTAAATTTTGTGTTTTACCACAATTAATAAAAGAAAAAAATAAAAACTTAAACCTGTTTCACATCATGTCACCTTTTCTCCGAAAAGCTGCCACGCCAACATTTGCTGTTAGGAATATGTCCCTCTGAGAAAATGGTTCATGGTGTAAAATTTCTTAGCCAACTAAGCCAAGGAAACAGGAATCACAGTGATTTAAAGTGTTTCAAAAGATGGATGCATACAATTCTATCCAATTTATCTTCCCAATCCTCCTTCTAAATCTTCAGGATTTAGCTGACAAATCTAAAGCCAAGTGGCCACCCAGGTGAACGGCAGAGCCAGGCACAGCACAGAGTGAGGCTAAAATCAGGCAGTTTTACACACCCTGGTTCCACTGGCTATTCTGTTCCCAGGTAACAGGTGTCCAGCAGAATGGAATCTGTACCTGTGCATGTGATAGTGCTTCCTTTCCAAGTGCCTTTCGACGTGCAAACAGAAGTGATCTTTCCTCCAGGGCTCTCAAAGCCCTCTCGACAGACATAGTGAGCCACGCCACCCAGGCTGGACCTGTGATTCTCCACCAAGATGGCATTGTGCACTTCAGGAGGGCTGCCACAGTCGATCTCTGCAAAGGGAAGCAAAACATCACTAGTGATAAGCCCCAACTTCTAATCCCACAATCAGCCTTTTAGAAACAACCATTTAACAATGACAGAGGTCACACCCGTAGGAAAAGAGAAAATCCAAACTTTATGAAATAATCCAAATGTAGGTTTATAAAATCAGAATGTCAAGAAGTACAGAAAATAGGTACACCTGAATATTATGAAATTTCCAAAACATGCATACATAGAGAATAGTCAAATATGAGATTATTTACTTATAAAGAATTCCTCAGTCTATGAAATAATACATTTCAGGGTTCTTTAAATATTAAATCATCTAGAACCTTTTACTATGTATCTTCAGATCATTAACTCCTAGAGTAGATGATAATGCAATTGTAGCAATGCTTGCCAACTGAATATTAAATGAAATCTGTAAAAAAAAACTCTGGACTTTTTAAAGCAAAGTAATGGAGAAAGCATTTATCTTCTAGACATTCAATTCATATGAACCTGTCAGAGAAAAAAAATTAGTAACAAAGAGAGAGATAAACCTAGAATTATAAAACTGATATGAAATTTCTTCTCTACAACTGTCTACTAACAGTCAAGGGACTATTAACAGAGATCTGAAGAAGAAAGACTATGACATCACCATGTTAGACCCAACCAAACTATACTTCACACAAGAGCACAATAAAATCATTACCTCACATTTTAGAATTTTTAAAAACCCAAATGTGTGTCATTCTTTCAAAAAATGTCAAAAATAACTCTGGTCCCGTTGGGCGTGGTGGCACATGCCTGTAATCCCAGTGGCCAGGGAGGCCAAAGCAGGAGGATCACAAATTCAAAGCCAGCTCAGCAAATTAATGAGACCGTAAGCAACTTAGCAAGACCCTGTCTCTAAACAAAATATAAACTAGGACTGGGGATGTGATTCAGTGGTTAAGCATCCCTGGGTTCAATTCAGTACCAAAACAAAAAACAAAAAAAAAAAAAAAACAATCTAACCAGAAAATGAATCAGAAAAATATCCTAAGAAAGAGGGAGAGGGCATCCAGGTCTTAGGAAAAATACTACTGAACTATGAAATCAGCAAGTTGTACAAATAAGTTTTCAGAACCATTTAAATTGGAATTAGAGAGCTTGATATAAATATTAGTAAAGAATTTTAGAATTAAAGACTGAACAATGTAAAAAATAACGACTTGGAAACAAAATTCCAAATTATTTCAATAAAACCTGAGCAGTGAGATGTAGGGAAGAAGTAAAGCATGCTAATTTTCTCATGTTGTGCAATCATGGGAAGCTCATGGATACAATGCTACTCAAGAAAGAACTAAATAAACAAATTTTTAAAATTAAAAAAAAAGAAAGAATGACAGATTTAAAACGGCAGTCCTGATTCCAAATGTAACCAATAGTCCCAGTTATGCCTGAAAACAGAACGGGAAAAAACTTCTGGCATTCATTCTGATTTTTTGTTTTCTCCTCAATTTACAGAAAGCCAAGGAAAGTAAGTACTCCTGACATCCAGGCTTTTAAAACAGAAACATTCCAAATAGAGTGATAGAATATGTTCCCACCTCTCCATCAACCATGCTTGGCCTTAG
Source organism: Sciurus vulgaris (assembly GCF_902686455.1). Classification (NCBI taxonomy): domain Eukaryota; kingdom Metazoa; phylum Chordata; class Mammalia; order Rodentia; family Sciuridae; genus Sciurus; species Sciurus vulgaris. The sequence goes on from NC_136476.1 coordinate 68,975,543, forward strand.
AAACAGGTGGCTTCTCTGAAACCTTGATTCAGAATTAGAGATTTTAATGGAATTGCTCTTCTCTATCTGATTATGGATGCTTGCTCGGCCTGTTCCAGGACCTCAGAGCTATTTCCCAGATCAGGGCCTCATCTGTTGTCACCACAGTTATCAAAAAAACCCTTTAATACAACAGTCCAATCCACCTGACCAGACTTTCGGCTGAGATTAAAAGAAAAGGAGGTTCGTTTCTGATCAAGACAGAATGAAGTCAGAAGTTCTGGGACCAGAATGAGGCCTCCAACTCTGTCTGCCTCTCACATCCTGCATTTGCTCGCAGGGCTTTGTTCTCTTTTCTTACATATTTATCAGACACAAGACCCCCCGCCGTCTTCATGTTTGCCCAGCATCAAACCTTTGCACATATTTACTAGCCCAAAACATTCCAAGGCATGAGTATATTGGTGTGTACATAAGCAACCAACCAAGCAGGAGGTTAATGTTCTGTGAGACTGCCCATTGCTGACATCCAAAACATCCTTGAGTTTAAGCCAGGGTTCAGTTACTGCAGGAAGCAGAGTGGACATCGGTGAAGAACACCGATGTTTATGTAGGTATGTATACCTTGAGGCTGGAATCCTAAAGAGCTCAGTGGAGAGGCTGGGGAGGTATCCCAGCAACAGGTAGTTGCATTAGGGAAGACCTGTAGATTTTAAAAGAACAAGAGTATGATAGCCAACTAGGCTGGCTTCCATCTTGGACATGTTCAAAAGTAATGGAAGGTACGATGACTTTAGTTGTAACTGCAAGAATTTTTTTATATAATAGCAAAAATATTTTTCTTTTAAAAAATCACCAGATTAGTAAGAAGTCATTGACTTCCTCTCTAGAAACTAAGGTTGAGAAGCTAAAGTAGATGGCCCAGTGGAGCCCTGAACATGTGACTGAATTCCCATCACAGAGTTAGTCAGGTTGGCCAGTCCCATAGCCAGAGATGTTGAGAGAGAATTCTAACACACAGTTCTAAACAGCAGCTGTGCATCTGAAACTCCTAGGGAACTTAGGAAAAGTACTGGAGTTGATGTTCTACCCTGCCCCTACTCAGAACACTTCCGATTCAGTAGAACTGAGTTAAAGTCTTGGCATTCACATTCCTACAGACCTCCAATCTGAATTAAATACTGGTATGAATGACTACCAATTATCATTACATGCATTCCAATAGAACTCCAAGTATAAACCATTAGGAAGGGCTGTTTCCCCTTCACTTTTACAGGTGAAGACAGCTCAAATGGTCAAATAACACCCAAAGTCACAAAGGTGGTTATAGATGCCCAAGAATCAAGGAATCAAGGGCTGCCCCCTCCCTGAATCCTACTGTATCTGCCCTCCCACCTCAGCTCACTTCCCTCCACCTGGGTTCATACTCCTCTTGCAGACCTGACAAAACCCTTTTCATTGCCTAATATGCTCCATGACTCACAGAGTCATGACTTATGGTCCTCTGACCTTTTATGGCCCATGCTAATTTGTTCACTTATTCAGGTATTTATTGAGAACCTAGTACATGCTAGTCACTACCACAGTGAACAAAATGGACAAAATCACTGCCCTCATGGAACTTAGGGAAAGAGTCAATAGATGAGAAAAAGTAAATTAACAAGATAATTTCAGATTGTGGTAAAAGTTATGTAGGAAGATAAAGTAAGAGGGTGGGAAAGACTTTTCAAATTGAATGGTTAGGAACGCTTTGATCTCTCTGAAGAGGTAGCATCTGAGTTAGGACCTGAAGGATGAGAATAATCCAGCCACGTTTAGGACCAGAGAACATTTTAATCCAATGACATATCCAATGCAAAGGCCCTGAGAGAAAAGGAGAGACAGAGACAGAGACAGTTCTTGGTGTATCCCAAAAGGGGCAAAGTGACTGAAGCATAAGGAGAAGGAGGAGCAGGAGATGAAGGTAGAGAGCCAAACAGCCCTGTCAGTTTTGGGGAAAAGCCTGAATCTTATTTTAAAAGCAACTGAATACTCTAGGAGAGCTTTGAGCAAAGGAATGAGATAATCCAACTTAGGTTCTAAAAGAACACTTGGACTAGTAGGTAAAGAAGGTATGGGGAAAGAACAGGAGTGAAAGGAGAGAGTTGCTGGGATGTAGCTCAGTGGTAGAGCACTTTCCTGACATGGGTTCAATCTCTGGTAGTGAAGAAAAAATAAGAGAGAGAAAGAGATCAGTCGGGGTCCATAACAGTAGTGGAACAGAGATGATGATGTCCACACAGACTTCCAAGATGGTGATGAAAAGAAAAGGATAGATTTGAGATGTATTCCAGAAACAGAACTGGTGGACTGGATGTGAAGGTAAGACCGGGGTGGAATGAAGAATAAGTGTGATCTATGTTGGGGAGTCACATTGGCCAAATTACACTCTTAGATTGTATGTATGTATAAATATGCAACAATAAATCCCATCACTACATACAATTATAATGTACCAACAAAAAATGTGGAAAAAAAGAATAAGTGTTAGCTGGGCACGATGGTGCACACTCAGGAGGCTGAGGCAGGAGGATCACGAGTTCAAAGCCAGCCTCATCAAAAGAAAGGCACTAAGCAACTCAGTGAGACCCTGTCTCTAAATAAAATACAAAATAGAACTGGGAATGTGGCTCAGTGGTCAAGTGCCCCTGAGTTCAATCCCTAGTACCAAAAAAAAAAAAAAAGTATTATCTATACTTGAAGATACAATGAGTAAATAGTATTATCTTTGTTTATACAAATATTATCTATGCTCTTCATTTGGCCTTGGGGATTTAGTGTTTCATGAATATATGTCTTCCCAAATATATGGACAATTCCCAAACACAGAAACTTCGCTTATAATTCTCATACCACAATGCCTACTTGAAGTCATGTTTTACATAGTAAATACTCAATGCACAGTTGTTTGTTGATAGCTTGCTATTACTTTATCATTATTCAAGCTGCAATAAGAACTACTTTGATATAACAGGCCCTGAGGAAAGGAAACAGATATCACTAAATTACAAGTATAAATAACAAGACAGACAGGACCTCTGTGTTTATTATCCAGCAGAGGTAACTCACACCTACCAACACCAAGTAGCTGAGAAAGAACCCCATAAAAACTAGCATCAGCCTTGCACCAGGGAATTCTAGGAAACTTGCTCAAGCCTCAATGAGTTTAAAAACAATAGCACTTACTGAAATCCTATTACACGCAAAGAAGCCTGCTAGAGATATACTATCTTGCTTACTTCCCAGAGAAAATATGGGAAATAGCTTTTTTCCCTCTCAAGTAGTTTACAGATAGAATACAGAGGCCCTAAAGAGCTTATGACACATTCAAAAGTCAGCTACCAGTGAAATACAGAGTCAATATTCAAACCGTGATTTGTGGGAGCCCGACATTCAGGTCCATTCAGTCTGGGCAGTCTCACAATGAAGGGGTCAGCTCTGGGCCCCAGATAGGGCTGACCTTCAGGTTAGTTAACACCTGGAGAGCAAAGGGAGCCGGATGGAACATTCAAACCAGTCCAGAGGGTTCTATGACAACCCCCCCACCCAATCTTGTCTGAGAACTTTCCCAGAGCTGCTGGAAATTAGACTCCCCCTATAGATTCATGACCCCATCAAATCTTCCTGGTACCGAGATTTAAAACCGTGATATGAGGGTCTGGCCTGGAACATGGCCCTGTTACAGACACTCTGACTATGCTTAAGAGAGATGGAAGCCACTGCCACTTCTACACAGACCAACTGGAAAGTAGGTATTTCCAACAGAGGCCACAGTAGATAACAAAAAATATAATTCTACATGAAACTTCCCCATATTACAAGGAAATAAAATAATAAATAAAACAGTTTATATGCAAAGGAAAGAAAAAATAAGCAGCACAAATTTGCATGGCATATGCATAGGGGTGTTCATTAAAGCTACATGTTTCTCTGGCTAATTATATTATTAAGTAACAGCGTTTGAATCTGCATCAGGAATACAGTCAACTAATTATGAGCATGGCTGAGAATTCTTCCTTACCATTATCTGTATTACCTTCCTTCCCACTATCTGCAATTCTATTCCAAGAATCAACTTTGAAATAGGTCTCCCTGGGAGGAAAATGTGTTGTCCAAGTTTCAAGGGTCAAACTTATAACATCATGTTTATCTGATATCTTGAAGGTAAAAAGTGTATCCACTCTGCTAGCTTTAATATTCTACCCAAGAAAATATTCCAGAAGGAACTCTGTTAGATGATAGGTTTAGGTAATTTATGGCATCTAATCAACAACTGATTGTGTCACAAATGTCATCTACACTGGCTGCTGTTTATCATGAACATCAGCACAATAACATCGACTGATGACAGAAATAACACAGTAATAGGAGGCTTCATCTAAGACTGTTTAGAGATCAATAAATAACAAGCTAAAAAAGAAAACTGACCAGAAACGTCTATAAATTGTGGCAGACATTTGGCCAACTGCCAGGGGAATGAGTAATAGAGCTATTCCACTTATTGGTATCGATCCTCCCCCAAATCTTCTCAGAAAAATGAAAAAGCACAAGATGCGAAGTTCTTTAGAAGAGCAGAAACAAGTGCGAAAACTGGACAAAATCACATGAAGGTCAAGTTTTCATCTTTACCCAACAGGAGGAATAAGTGTCTGTCATGCCTTAGAATCGAATCAAAAGTGTCTGTCTCATCAGGAAACCAGTGGAAGGTGGCAGTGGTAAGGGGCCAAGTGGTCTCAGTAGGTCACCACCAAAATCAACACTGCGCTCGGGTTCCAACTCAGGTAATTCAACACCACACCTGTACTTTCCTCATGGGCTTGTTTGTGCCTCTCTCCCATATTATTAAAGTGCCCCCTGCAGCCATGTAAGTGACAGAGATTATGAACATCCACCTTGTGATGTTCAGATGTAGGATGACTGGCAGACTCGGATAAGCAAAGGCGGAATGTGTTCTCTTGTATGTGGAAGCTAGAGCAAAATAAGGGAAAGAACAGGGTGGGGTTGGATATCATAAATGGGGAAGATCAGTGGAGTGGAAGAAGATGGAGAGGGAGGGAGGAGGAACAGGAAAGGGGAGGAAATATGAAAATATGCAATGAATTTAACAAAATCACGTTCTATCCATATATAAATATACACCAGGGAATTTCACCTTTAGTGTATGTAGAAAGTATCAATCAAAACAAAGTAAGTAAACAAGTGAAAGGAAGATCAGTAGAATAGTAGAATAGAGGAAGGAAAATAGGGGAGGGAAAGGTGGAGGGAAGGGGATTGAAATCAAATTCCAGGCATGCATGACTGGGCAGAAGGGAATGAAGAGAGGGGAGGGGTATGGGGGTGGGAAGGATAGTAGAATGAATCGGACATTATGAACCTATGTGCACATATGACTACACAACTGGCCTATTTCCACACCATGTACAACCAAAGAATGAGAAGTTATACTCCATTCATATATGATGTGTCTAAATGCATTCTACTGTTATGTATAACTAACCAGAACAAATTTAAAAAATAAGAGTAAGGGTAGCATCAAAAAATTCCTCAAATGAAACTTTAAATTTCCATTTTCAGTATTAACAGAAAGTCTTTTAGGAATAATTCTAAAGAAAAGAATAAGATCTTCGCTGATGAAAAAAAAAAAAAAAAAAGCCCATCCAAACCATGTAAAAGTTTGTTCTTCTAACTAAATGGAAAGAAAAGAAAAAAACATTCCAGGTGGCTGGTTGAGAAGACTTGAGCAAAATGATTTTCCTTCCACTCAAATTAAATCTATACATTTCAAGACAATTCCATTTAAAATCCCCATGGAGGTTAAAAAAAAAAAAAAAAAAAAACAAAGAATGGGACAGGGTAATTATTTTGATTTGTTCTATGCACTGTTACAACAAAGGCAGAACTATTTAAATGTATATTGGAAGGGAAGGAGAAAATGCTACATAGTTACTAAAAAGAATGAAGCAGAACTATAAATATTGACACCGAAGCCTGCAAGATCTATCGGCAAGTGAAAAAAGCTAAGTGGGATGTAGAGAACATATACTATGCTATAATCTGGGTCAAGAAGGAAGAAATGCATTCGTATGTACTATATTAATCAGTTTTCTGTTATTGTAACAAAATACCTGAGGCTGATATGTTATAAAGAAAAGAGGTTTATTTGGCTCATACTTCGGGAGGCTACAGGGCATGACACCAGCGCCAGCATCTCCTCCGCTCTGGTGAAAGCCATGGTGAATGCCATCACAATGGCAGGCATTTGTGTAAGAGGGAGAGGTCACATCACAGGTCAGGAAGCCAGGAGAGAGGGGCGGGGCCAGGTTTGCTCTTCTTATAAAAACCCTTGTCAAAACTAATTCAGAGTCCTATGAGAACTACCTCAATGCCATCTGAGGGCAGTGCCCTCTAGGACCTCCCACTAGGACCCACCTCTTGTTGTTGTTGTTGTTAAAAAAAAGAACCTAACTACTATGTCTAATTATAATGCAATAATTAAAAAAAGAACTGGGCTGAAAACTGTAAACTATGACAAAGTGTCATCTATCTTATAGCACGTTTTGAATTTGACTACATATAATTAGACCCTTGTTCCAAGGTAATTGGGGACTAAATTTGTATATATCATGTACAAATACATATGTATGTATAAATTTTTATATATCATACACACATGTATATATAAAATCAATGTTGGAGGTTGGAATATAAGTTCTCAATATGTGGTAAGTTGAATTTTGCAACCACCAAAGGAAAAGGGGTTACAGCAGGCTATGAAGCTCAGTGTCTATAGCAGTTTATTAGCTGCTCTAAACTAAAGAGCTCATTAGGACCAAAAAGTCCACTTGCACTCAAGGCCACAGAAGGACAAAAAATTATTTTTGATGCATTTTATAAACCAAAATCTTCCATGAGTTTTATCTTTGACTAACAATGCATTTTCTTCAAATCAGATTCATAGAGAGAGCTCATTTGGAGGAAAATTTTCCATTTCACACCACAACCCTGTCAATAAATGATGTCTGTGAGAAAACAGCTAGAACCCAAACACTTCAGAAACTGCAGAGGAGGTGAGAGGGTGGGCAAAATCAAGAGCCTGAGGAAGGGCGAGGGGTCATCAGCGCAGTTCCTGCAAGAACTTTCCATCTGTAGAGGTGATCACAGCTTCTGAGCTTTGAGCTACATATGAATGTTTCTCTTTTTCAAACAATAACACTGGAACCACTCATTTTAATGTTCTAGTTGTACATGGAATATCTGAACTTAAATACATAAGGTACAGTAGAATTGAAGGATTTTAGACCTTCCTACTTTATGACAGGAACTTTCAAACAGATCTTAAATTTCTATTAAAAACACACCTGCCACTCCTCTTGTTTATCATAGCAACACTGATCCAGCAGCTACTCTGCATTGGGCCCAGTGCCCAGGACTTCATATTTATTCCCTCATTAAAGCTTCATACGAACCAAGGGATGAAACACATTTTATCCCTTCCAGAAGGAAACGAGTTGAGAGAGTTTTAGAGGCAGTTACACAACTTAGCAAGTGGCTCAGCCAAAACTCACACAGGGTTTTCTGACTCTAAAGCTCATGTTTTCCCATTTTGGCAGTCTTACAACCAACGTCCTCAGTCACTGAGGACTGTGCACAACCAAGCGAATCTAACCACCTACAAACACGGAGACACATTTTGATGACATCTACTCAGCAAAAGGGTAACCCAAGAGATTTGTTGCATGCCGCGAGGAAGTCAGTACAGTTTCGTAAACTCCATTATGAATAAGTCGACACAGTTTTTAAAATGGTTTTAAAAGCGAGTCAATATAGTTTACTAAAATATTTTATAAGATCCATATATAATGAGGTACCAGAAGACGTAATTTCAAATGAACAAAACCTCCCATCGCCTGGAACAAAGGTGCTAAACACAAATGGGCATGCTGCCACTCCATCCTCTGTCACCCACAGTGGATGTCGCGAGTCAACCATGCCATTCTTCTATGCTAAGGTCAGATGTGGTCTCAGGATTCTTTCCACAGCCAAGAGCAGGAGCACACACCTCTAGTCCCAGCCTCGAGGGAGGCTGAAGCAGGAAGATCATATGAGCCCAGGAGTTTGAGGGCAGTCTGGGAGACACAGAGTGTTCCCATCTCAAAAAAAAAAAAAAAAAGAAAGAAAGAAAGGAAGAAAGGAAGAAGAAAAGGAAGGAAGGAAGGAAGGAAGGAAGGAAGGAAGGAAGGAAGGAAGGAAGGAAGGAAGGAAGGAAGGAAGGAGGGAGGGAGGGAGGGAGGGAGGGAGGGAGGGAGGGAGGGAGGCAGGAATGGAAGAAAGAAAGAATCCTTTCTACATGAGTTCTAAAACTTCAGCAGCAATGAAACTTACCTGCCCCCTTCCCCACTTTACCTGAATGCATTTTTCCAATTTGTATGCAAACTGTTTCAAGCCCGTCTAAACTTTGTAAAGATGAGACCTGGCTCAACTAAGAAAATCTAGGAAGATCAAGAGTTGATTGAGTACCATCAACCCCCTCAGGGTGGTCTGAGAGTGTGCTGCCCAGAAAGGAACCTTCGTCCCAGATCTCTCCTAGGGCACTCCAGCGCCTTCCTCCTGGTCTCCCACCTCCAGGGTTTACTGACTGCTTTTACATCAAAATTGCAAGTGGGAAAAGTGCTTTGAGTTCTCATCTTGGTACACAGCTAGTGGCCTAAGATAAACTCCTCTGTGAAACAGGAAATAAATCCATCTATTAACCTCATTCATCTTCAGGTACTGGCCCCCTCTACAGAACCTGAGGCCTCTACAGAAGCCCTGAGGCCTCTCTCTGCTCCTGCTTGATCAAAGCAGAGATGTAATGCCAAGTGAGAAGCAAGCATGAAGGTCCAGAAGCCGAAAGAAGACTCAGAATCAGGAAAGGACATGAGGGAAAAAGAAAACAGGAGGCCAGGGTCTCCACAAGACCTGACCAACCCCACAATGTCTGCCAGGGTTTGTGCCACCTTTTGAGGGGGTCCAGGGCTCCACAGGTCTCAGGTTCACCAGACACTGGGTCAGGTGCTGGAGAGACCCTGCGGAAGAAGGGTCTCTGATTTACAGAGCTCCCAGATTTACACCCCAGCAGGGAAGACTGACACAAGCTACAAGAATTATAAATAACATAGGTACACATTGGTATGAAGACAGAACAATGTCAGAGGTGACATTCAAGTTGAAACTTGAAAGATGAGATGGTGCTGGCTTATGGAAAAACCAGCAAGGTTCCATTAACTGAGAAATGAATAAACAAAATGTGTATATAGAGACAATGGAATATGTTCAGGTTTTAAGAGACAAAGTTCTGATGCTCACTGCAACATGGCTGAACCTTGGAAACGCTATGCTAAATGAAAGAAGACAATAAAAGACGACTACTGTACCACGCATAGGAGGTTCCTAGAATAGGCAGATTCTTAGAGACAGAAAACAGAAGCCAGGTTACAAGGGGCTGCAGGGAGTATGGAATGGAGAGCTATTACTCTTTAGGGTTCAGGGTTTCTTTTTGTTTTTCAAAACTACATTTGTTTGTTTGTTCGTTTTTATGTGGTGCTGAGGATCAAATCCTATATCTCACTTGTGCTAGGCAAGCACTCTACCACTGAGCCACAACACCCACTCCTGGGTACAGGGTTTCTGTTTGGGATGATAGAGTTCTGGAGATGGATGGTGTCTGTGAATGTACTTAATGCCACTGAGTTGTGCACTTACAAGCGTTGAAGTGACAAGCTTCATTATGTATATATACAAATATATCACATATATCATATATATCACAATTTGAAAAAAAATTTAAAGCAGGGAGATGAGTATTTCAATTTGCAAGACAAGCATGTGCAAAGGCCCTGAAGTTGATAAGTTTGACATGTTGGCTGGGGGAGAATAACAGGGGATTTAACCTTAGAGAAGCCAAAGGGCCAAACCCTTCTTGGCTTACAAGGCCTCATTTAGGAGCTCAGACTTTGCTCTTAATACATGGCCATGTCAATGCTTCAGTGAGACATTCATTCTTGCTGCTATGTGAGGAGCAGGCTGGAGAGTTGCAAGCATAGAAATGGATTTTTTTTTTAGATAGGGCCTTGCTAAGTTGCCCAGGCTGGCCTTGAAACTACCATTCTCCTGCCTCAGTCTCCGGAGTTGCTGGGCTTACAGATGCACACCACCATGCCCTGTTGTAAATGGATTCTTAAGGGGACTGGTCATATCAGACACACAGAGGGTGAGAATACCCAGCCAAAAGGACAATCAGGCACCGTAAGGGAAGGGAGCGTATGTGAAGACAGATGCTCCCAGAATCCTTCGGCTGGCCCACCAACACCATAATGGGTCTTCACTGGACCTTCTACATATGGGCAAACTGCCCTGTGCTCAATGGGAAGGGCCCACACACCTCTTCAACGAAACTGCCCACTTCCCCATCCAACCTCTCCTGATCTTTCAGGAATCTTCCCACAGAATACCAGGATCTCACCCACCTGACAGATAACAGTACACTGTCTTTGTCCCCTCTCAGACTCTAGACTTCCTTTTCTTTCTTTTTTTCTTTAATGTTTTTATCAGTATATTATAGTTACACACAACAGTAGAGTTCATTTGGACAAAACCGTACAGACTAGAATATAATTTGCTCCATTTCAGCCCCCAGCGTTTCCTCTTGCCTCCCCCTCTCCCCTCTTCCTCCCCCCTTCTCGACCGGTCTTCCTTCTATTTTTCTGTTCTTTTTGTTTGGTTCTTGGTTTTTGTGGTGCTGGGGACTGAACCCAGGGCTTTGTGCATGGGAGGCAAGCACTCCACCAACTGAGCTACAGCCCCAGCCCTTATCTGGTGCTTTGTAGACACACATAAAAGTGACATTCCCTGTGGAATATTCACGTATGTACGCAGCTTAATTTGGTCAATATCACCTCGCAGTTCCTCCCTTTTCCTTTCCCGCCTCCCTGCCCCTGGGTTCCCTTCCTCTACTCCACTGACCTCCCTTCTCTTTTCATGGGATCCGCACCCCCTCCTGCCCCATTTTTCCCCTTATTTTGCTCTAGCTTCTGCATATGAGAGGAAACATTTGACCCTTGACTTTCTGACAGATTCTAGACTTTCTTAGTCCCAGATTCTACCATATATAGCATTAGACCTGAACTCTAGATTTCCTGTTGGTGATAATGTTAAGGGACAGACAGATCAGGATGGTGGGAACACAAGGCTAAGAGAATAATTCTATCAAATGGGCCCACTGTGCTGACACCCACGTGCTTTCTTTTCCAAGAAGCAATCTCCCTGCAGCCCTGCCTGGCCTAAGTAGACAGGATGTCACATTCCTCCCCAAACTATTCCTTTCTGTAGGAGAAATGCAGGTCTGAACTACTGTTGATAAGAGGAACCCAAAGTACCCTGAAGGGGGAGACTTGCAACCAGATCCTAAAACTCTGGGAGATAAGGATAGTTCCTCCTAACCATAAAATCTGTAAGAATGTCTGGTTAAGAATCCAATTAGAACTAGTCAGCATGGGACAAGGTGACCTAGAGTTGTCATGGTAGTGGGAACCTGAAAGTCTACTGTCACCCTGCAGTCAGTCACAAGTCAAGAGGTGAGGTGGACCTGGGCAGGACTCTGTGGAAACTTCTCTGAGATCCCCAATAAAACCGGAGTGCAGGAGAGGCATATTGTCCCTCTCCTCTCTGAGAGGACCCACTCTCTCCTTTAAGAGTGTACATTTTCTCTTTCCTATCCCTTCAATAAACTCACTTCTGTTATTCTGAACTCTTTCTGACTTGATCACAAAATCACAGAGGGGGTCTTCACGCTGCCTTGGTTTCTCAGAAGGCCCCAGCTCTGTAACAATAACAGTTAAAGTGATAACCTCCCCTTGCTCCTGGCTTGGTTGAAATTCAAAACTATTAAGTTCTTTAAAATGCATATTTTCTGAAAATTGAAAAAATAATAACAATAGGAAACTAGGACATGCAAGTTAGAAATTCTACCTTTTCCAGAGAATTAATGGAAATGTCTGACTGGCATTTCGAGACATTCCTACCCAAATAGGAACTGGGGCCCCCATGGGGCCCTGGAAGCTTCCGAGCCTCTCTTCCAGCTGCATCTCTGAGACCTTAGGATGGGGGTCCCGTGTTGCAGGCACCCCTGCCAAGGCAGCAGATCCTTCAGGGACACAGTGACCTGGAGAAGGTCAACACGATGGTCCACCAACTGCACCTCTCTGATGGGGAAGTCCGACATCAGACACAGAAGCTGTGGTCCGTGTCACAGCTTTGTCCATTTCACAAGCCTGCTGCTCTTCAGCAGCAACCGCATTCACAGTTTGTGAGTGTGTTTTGTGAAATTCCCAATTCCTGCGGCTTCATAACACTGAGCTAAAAATACAGTGTCAACTGGCACATGGCCCAGATTCTGGAGCCCCAAAGAAGGCTGAAGCGTAAATTAGAAGGGGTGTGTCTGCTCCAAGAGGAGCGGACAAGGCAGGGAGAAGCCCAGGCCATGTGGTGACGGGGGAGGAAGAGGAGGGCGCCAGCCTGCAAGGGAACAGGTATTAGAGGAGGAAAACAGAAGCAGGTTTTTAAAGATCCATTCCTAGGGGAAAGTAGCACGCACTCTCTAAATAACTCTGCGTTCTCAGCCAGATGACTACTAATTTCCCAAGTAATAAATTACTTTACATGAAGTTCGCTATATAAATTCTTGGAGGGTGCTTTGATGTGCATTATGGTACATTTTATTTATTTTTAATCAACACATAATAATATACATATTTATGAGGTACAGTGTGATAAATTTCATCCCGTATATAATGTGTAATGTCCAAATCACAGGAACCAGCATTTCCACTTCCTCAAGCATTTATTCCCTCTTTGTGTTGGAAACCTTCAAATTCTTCTTTTCTAGTTCATTATAAAATACACAAACAATTGTCGTCAACTATAGTCGACCTCTTGTGCTGTAGAGAACTTATTTCTTCTACCTAACTATCCTTCAGTACCTGCCATCTTACCTCACTCTATTTTTTCTTCCTCCTACCTTTCCTAGGCTCTATTTTAATTTCTAGTCCTATGACATTCACTTTTTTAGATTCCACATACAGGAGAGATCATACGGTATTTGTCTTTCCGTGTCTGGTTTATTTCACTCAATACAATGTCTTCCAGTTGGTTCCATGTTACTACAAATAACAGGATTTCGTTCTTTTTCATCACAGAATAACACTCCACTGTGCGTATATATTCCATTTTCTTTATCAACTCATCTGTTGATGGACACCTGGATTGATTCCATATCTTGGCTATTGTAGATGGTGCTTCAATAAACAAGTATGCAGGTATCTCTTCTGTAGGTTAACCTCATTTCCTTTGGATATATTTCTACTAGTGGGATAACTAGATCATATGATAGTTCCATTTTTAGTTTCTAAGGAACATTCTTACTGTTTTTCATAATGGCTACACTAATTTATAGTCCCATCAAGAGTTCCCCATCTTCCTCAGAGTCACTCAAATTTTTTGGTTTTCCTTTGTTTTTTATCTTTCTGATAATATCCTATATAAAAAGTAAATAAATAAAATGGTCTTAAAGTAGTAATTTTATATTGCATTCAAGTAAGTTCTGCATTTTATAATTGTATTAGTGAATGAACAAAATAAATTGGTAAACATAAGAGATGACGGGCAGAGGGTAGATGGGTGGTAGATGGGTAGTAGGTAGATTTATTGAGCATTCTGTGGTCTGAATCCTTGGGTATCCTTAAAATTCATGTGTGAAACCCCATATTAAGAGGTGGGGTCTTTGGAATAAGGTTAGGTCAGGGGTCCTCACCATGAATGGTGTTAGTGCCCATGTAAAAAGCCTCAAGGGAGTCCCCATCTCCTTCTGCCGTGTGAGGATGCACAGAAGGCACCATTAGGGAAAAACGGGCTCTCAGCAGACAGAATCTGAAAGCCCTTGACTTCGGACTTCCCAGCCTCCAGGATTGTGAAAAATAAATTTCTGTGGTTTAAATTAAAAAAAAAAAAAAAAAAAAAAAAACGAGATACCAGTGTGGTTTTGATTCGTACTTCTCTGATAATTAGTGATGTTAAGCATCATTTCATATACTTAATGGCTATCTGTATATCTTCCTTTGAGAAAGGTCTATTCTGATCATTTGCCCATTTTTTATACAATTTTTCTGTTTTTTAGTTCCTTGTATATTCTAAATATTAATCCCTCGTCTGATGAAGGGTTTGAAAATACTTTTTCCCATTCTGTAGATCATCTCTTCACCCTGTTCACTGTCTCTTTGTTGTTATGGCACACTTTAATCTAAGGCCTTCATTTGAACTGATTCATTGAAAGTTCTTAAAATGTACCTTTAAAATTCCAGAACCTTGAAGATGATCATTAACTAACAGATTATGCTGAAGAACCTGAATGGCAACTCAGAATATCAAAAGGACTAACTTAGCCATGCACATCACTATTTCTTAGCTGTGCAGTAAATTCAGTGAAAATTGCTTCTTTTTCTCCAAAATGGAAGCAGCTTTATTACTTTGTCTAGTTTGAAAAAAAAATTCCTTCAATACACAAATTATATAAAATTTAAAAATCATCTAGAATCTCCACTGAAAACATCACCACTACCAATTTGATGAATAGTTTTCTAAACTTCTTTCTAAGCATATCCGTACATAGGAACTTTTTCAAAATTAAAATCATGTTATTAATACAGTGTAACTCAAACTATTAATAGTTGTGTGTCAATAATCTTTTCTAATATAACTTTTATTGGCTATATTCCATTCTATGTATATACTATAATTTATTTAACCAATCTCCTATTAATAGTCACTTGGGATTATTTCCAATATTTTACTACTATAAATAGTCACAAACAAATACAACTACAGAATATTAGAACTATAAGTGCTTTGCACTTCTCTCTACAAATAAATCTGAAAATCTGGAGGAAATAGATGATTTCGTATGTAAATTACCAACAATGATCCCAAAAGGAATAAGAAAATTAAACATACCAGGAAGTATAAGAAGTGTGGGGTGGGAGTTGTTTTGTTGGTTGGTTGGTTGGTTGGTTGGTTGGTTGGTTGGTTGGTACCAGGGATTGAACCCAGGAGCCCTTAACCACTAAGCTACATCCTCGGCCCTTTATTTTTATTTTGAGACAGGGTCTTGATAAGTTGCTTAGGGCCTCCCAAGTTGCTGAGGCTAGCTTTGAAATTGTGATCCTCCTGACTCAGCCTCCCGAGCCACCATGATTACCGTTGTGCACCACCACGCCTGGTCAAGTGTAGAAAGTTTCAAAACTACTCCAAGAGTTACCTCTCCTGAAGTGGCACACTCAGATCACTTTCCAGTTGAAACTCCCCAAATAGTTAAAAATTCCATTTATAGTGTTCCAGAGAACAGAGAAACAGTTTCATGTTCTTTTTTTTTTTTTTTTTTAATTCTGACTTATACCAAATACAACAAAAATGTCACAGGAAAAGAAAACAGACCCATCTCACCTGTGAATATGAATGGAAGAATCTACATAAGATTTATCAAATAAAATCCAGTTTAAAGAAATAAGGCACCCAAAGCCTAGAATAATTTATCCTAGCAATCAGTACTAATCCTTACCAGGAAATTGAATATTGTAACCCACCACATTACTGTTTTAATAGGAGAAAATATGTATATAATCACCTTCAGGAATGCCTAAAAGACATGTGATAAAAGTGACTTATTTTTTTTTAAATATTTTTTTTAGTTGTCAATGGATCTTTATTTCATTTATTTATATGAGGTGCTGAGGATTGAACCCAGTGCCTCACACATGCTAGGCAAGCACTATACCACTGAACCACAATCCCAGCCCAAAGTAACTCATTTCTAATTTAAAAAAACAAAAAACAAAACAAAATAAAAAACTCCTAGTATAATGGGAATGAATGAAAGTTTCCTCAAGATTATACACAGTCCCAAACTACTAAAATAGTAGTTGCTGATGACAGAAAGAAAAAGCAAAACAACAACAACGAAGCCACCAACCTAAAAACAGGAACAGTATAACAGAGTGATTGAATCTGTGATACAAGGATCTCTGAGTTGAGACAAGTTATTTGGCCTCTCCATTTCATTACTCCTTTGGAGAGTATTTTTCTCCTCTGTAAAATATGATACAAATATCTTCTCACAGGGACACTGTAAGGATTAAGCGAGCTAAAAACAGTAACGGGCTCACGGTTCTACTACTAAGATACAGCATCAAAAAGCCAAGATCGAAAACAAATGGTGAAATGTCCAACCATTTCCATGGCAGTCAGGAACAAGAACAGAACAAAGACAACACTACTATTTAAGTTTTTGTTCTGAAAACATTGCCAAGTGACCCGCCAAGAGAAAAACATAACTTTGACAAATACAGAAAGCTAAAAGATGGAATTATCATCTGCACTTGACAAGACACTCTTCCTTAAAGTACCAAGAGAACCAACTGAAAACTTACTAGTAACAAACGGGGATTTACTGGACTTATTTAACAGTTACTAACCCAAAGTAGAATTGAGGGAGAAATATGAAACAATCTCGAGATGGTATAACTAGAAACCTGGACCTTTGGAAAACTCACCTTGGCAATTCAGCTTTGGGGACTCCCACGTGCCCAGGGCTGTGCAGCTTGAAACTGTGTGTTCTGGGACACTGAAAAATCCTTCTTTGCAACCATAACGGACCTGGTTGCCCAGCTTAGAGGTATAATTTCCTATGATGTAGCCATTTGGGACATCAGGAGGGGCGCCACAGTCTATTTCTGAAAACAAATTCATTACTATATAAATACAAATTTTCAAAATTCACAATCTCTCTCCACCTTTACCCTATACCTCACACACATACCCCAATCCCTATTTCAAGTACACTGGTTCATTTCCTCGTAACTTTCTCTCTCTCTCTCTCTCTCTCTCTCTCTCTCTCTCTCTCTTCTTGAGGTACCAGGGATTGAACCCAGGGGCCCTTAACAACACTGAGCCACATCCCCAGTCATTTTTATTTTTATTTTCAGATAAGTTGCTAGGTTGCTTAGGTCCTCGTTAAGTTGCCGAGGCTAGCTTTGAACTTGCAATCTTCCTGCCTCAGCCTCCTAAATTGCTGGGATCAGAGGCCTACACCCCTGTGCTCAGTTTTTGCCTTTTGAGTTCTGGACATACTTCTAATGATTATCTTTATTCAATCTTCTGAACTTCCATAGGTAATAGCATCTACACAAACACAAAGATGAAATAATGTAGCGATCAACCCTCATTTACTTATACTAACTTAAAAAACACCTAGTCCAATGAGGTAAAAACTGAATTGCAAAATACCTTAAGATATATGTACCTTTATAATTTTCAACATCACTTTTGAGATGCTGGATCTTTACCAGATTGGCTAGACTTACTCTCTAACATCATAATTGATGTCAAAATATCTATTAACTATTAAAACACCTCATTTGCTAGTTTAGACTTTTTTAACATGATCCATTCTATCCTGATTAGATCACTATTTGCTTTATTTCATAGGCTGCACAAAAGTGCAAAGGAACAGATCATCTCCACCCACATCCCCATCGCAGACCTAGGAACATCAGTGTGTTCAAGTCGCACCACAGATCTCCCTGCACTCCTGACAAGTATTTATTGAGTACTTCCCATGTTTTCGAGTACTCAATAAATACTCGTCAGGGTGGCAGACACCTACCTGTGCATGCAGTGGCATCTCTGGCTGGGTGGAAAGGCTCAGGCCCATTCGCTGGTAAGTATCCATCCATACAGTAGCATCTGAAGCTCCCTTGAGTGTTGACACACCGTCCTCCATGCCCGCACAGGCCGGAAACGTCACACTCATCAATGTCTTAAAACCCATCCCAAATACAGAAAAAAGAAAAACAGAAAGAAAAAAAAATGAGACATTGTGACAGGTGTTTTCTCACATTCTCCATCTACCCTCACAAGGGGACATTTGTTTGCAATTGTATCACGCACTTTCTGTTACTCCTTAAGGGTTCTTCTCACCTGTTCTTCACATAATAAGGCACTGAAAACATGGGAAGTACTCAATAAATACTTATCAGTGTGCTCTGGAAATTAACAAAAACCACAACTATCCCACGTTCCCAATAAAAAGAACGCACTCAATTACTATAAATAAAGATGGTCCCGACCTCACACTAAAATACCTAAAGTGGAGCTCCAAACCTAAAACAATCTGCACAAGAGGGGAAAATGCTGAGGGGAACTGACAAACAGCTTCCCTGTTTGTCATTCCTGAGCACAGGATGGTGTGGCAGGTAGAAGTGGGTAATTAAGAAGCGACTCACTCATTTTCTCAATAGTAGAGGGCTTAAAATAAGCTTCAAGAAGAACCAGACAGGCCCCTTGGAGACTTAATCTGAATGAAGATTGCTGCTACGGACTGGATGTGAGGTGTCCCCCAAAAGCTCACGTTGGACAATGCCAGAAGGTTCAGAGAAGAAATGATTGGGTTATGAAAGCCTTAACCCACTCAGTGAATCAATCACCTGATGGGATTAACTGAGTGGTCACTGAGGGTGGGTAGGGTGTGGCTGGAGGAGGTGGGCATTGGGGCGTGGCTTTGGGGTATAAATCTGTATCTGGAGAATGGAGTCTCTCTCTGCTTCCTGATCATCAGGGGAGCTGACTCCCTCTGCCACACTCTTCCACTGTGATGTTCAGACTCACCTGGAGCCCCAAGGAACGGAGACAGACTTCTATGAACTGAAACCTCTAAAACTGTGGGAGCCTCCAAATAAACATTTCCTCCACGAAAATTGTTTTTGTCAGGACTTTCAGTCACAGCAGTGGAAAAGCTAACTAAAACAACTGCCAAAGACAGTAGATACCAGTAAACACTGTATAGCATTTCAGAGGCTGGGGGAGAAACCTCCGTGAAGCAAGCAGGGTTTTTACCCCGGAACTGGCTTAAACACTTGAAGAATTCCACTGGGTGTGGTAGTGCATGCCTGTAACCCCAGCAACTGTGAAGCTGAGGCAAGAGGATTGCAAGTTTGAGATCAGCCTTAGCAACTTAGCGAGAACGTGTCTCAAAATATAAATAATAATAATAATAATAGACTGAGGATGTATCTCAGTGGTAAAGTGCCCCTGGGTTTTAATCCCCAGTACGAAAGAAAGAAAGAAAGAAGAAAGAAAGAAGAAAGAAAGAAAGAAAGAAAGAAAGAAAGAAAGAAAGAAAGAAAGAAAGAAAGAAAGAAAGAAAGAGACAGAGAGAGAGAGAGACAGAGAGAGACAGAGAGACAGAGACAGAGAGAGATAAAGAAAAAAACTTGAATTCCATCAGAACCACATTCATCAATTTCACTTGGGGGAAAAACAAAAATTCCCTGACTGAAATGACATTCTCCCTAGGACATCTACAAGAACCACAAGGCTGGGCAGTGGGCAGTGGACAGGGAGTACCATGAGTGAAGAAAGTCTGGTTGCTCCCATACTCTGGGATTTCAAAGACCTGTAACTTCAGAAGGACTGACAGAAAGTAGCCAATATTCTATTTTGCCAGGCAAGATCTTTATTTCATCCCCACAAAAACTACAAACACCATAATTTCATAAAGAAAGGACAGGTTAGCACCCCAAAAGAGAGAAGAAAACCATTTCAGAATCCTTATAAATTTATTAAATATACTCTTCTAAAAATTCACTGTAGTTTCCCTCTCTTTGGTCCTGGTCCCACACACACACCTCGTCGGTCACACTGATCTCTGGGAGCCAGCCGCTCACTCAGTTGCTGAAGAAGCTCACACAAGCTACCAATTCTGATGACCCTATCTATACTTTTTTTTTTTTTAATTATAAACAAATGGGATACATGTTGTTTCTCTGTTTGTACATGGAGTAAAGGCATACCATTTGTGTAATCATAAATTTACATAGGGTAACGTTGTTTGATTCATTCTGTTATTTTTTCCCTTCCCCCACCCCTCCCACCCCTCTTTTCCCTCTATACAGTCCTTCCTTCCTCCATTCTTGCCCCCCTCCCTAACCCTAACTCTAACCCTAACACTAACCCCTCCCACCCCCCATTATGTATCATCATCCACTTATCAGTGAGATCACTCCTATCTATACCTTTACTGCACCAAACTTTGGGGAAATCCTGTGGAATATGGTCTCCAAAGACGGCTGCCAATAACTCCTCCCCTTACATACTCTTTCTCAAGAGAAGAATTTGATTAAATTTCTAACCAAAAATAAAAACTGGTGGAATCAGTTCCCCTGCCTCTTAGGTTGGTCTTGAGACTTGATTGGTCAACACAACAGAAGTAACAGTAGACCTATTGAGACCTGTTGGACCCAGCTTATAAGGAGCTTGGCAGCTTCCTCCTTCCTTCTCTCGGAATTTGGTGGCCACGCCGTAAGAAGTCCAAGCTATTGTGCTTGGGAGAAGAGCCACTCAAACGGGCCCTAAAAATGAGATACCATGTGAAGTTAGAGACAGGGTGGAAAAGAACTGAAGGAAGTTTAGTCAACTGAAATGCTGACTAAACAATTGCCAAAGACAGTAGATACTGGTAAACTCTGTATAGCATTTCAGAGGCTGGGGGAGAAACCTCTGTGAAGTAAGCAGGGTTTTAACCCCAGAACTGGCTTAAACACTTGAAGAATTCCACTGGATGTGGTAGTGCATGCCTGTAACCCCAGCAACATGTCTAAGCATGGAGGCTCTAGACGTATGGGAGAGGCCTGCTATTACCTGCAGCTCAGCCCAGCCACAGGCTAAATGTACCCACACAGGTGAGCCAGTCCACAGCAGGTGAAGCAGAATCACCCAGCCAACTCTGGGATTCTGAGAAATCATAATTTTTTGGTTTTAAGTCACTACATTTGAGGGAGATCCCAGGTGGGGATAGGCTATGCAGCAATAGATAACCAAGACCCCTTGACCCATGAAGAGTCAACAAGGTCCAAATAAGTGAGATTAAGAAATGAATGCATCAACTTAAAAGAGGGACTTCTATGAAGACAATTAAACTTAAAAACTAAACAAAATATGAATACTGAAAAACTCAATGAATACCATGAATAATAAAAACTCATGGAGGCACTGAATATAGGTTACTCATTGATGAAAAAAAAAAAAACTTGCAAATCCCAACTTGAGGAATTCTCCAAAAATACATAGAAAAAGATTTTGTGAGACAGAAATAACAGAACAAAAGCAAAATGTCATAGAGACAGATCTAAAATATTCAATGTCCACTGAAGAGGAATTACTGAAGAGAAGGGAGTGAATACACAAGAACTAATCTCAAAGGGGAAAAACAAAACAACAAAACAAAAAACTTCAGCTTATGCTTCAAAATCCAAATAGAGGAATGAGACAGACATCCTTACCCTATGTACACGTATGATTACACGAATGGTATGAATCCACATGGCGCACAACCAGAGAAACAAAAAGATGTTCCCCATTTGAGTACAATAAATCAAAATGCAGTCTGTAAAAATAAAAAATAATTAAAAAAAAAAAAAGAAATACAAATAGACTTTTAAGGTAACTGCCATGCCATTCTCCTGAAGATAACATAGGGCACTGGTTGAAAAATAAAGTTTGAACTTGGCCACCAGAGCTGTGGAAGATGGCTTATATACCTTCTCCTGCTGCCTCCTCTGGGGGCTCTCGCCCCTACCTCCAGGATCAGGGTTCCATGGAACCACTCTTGATTTTTCCATGCCCCAAGTGCAGGACTGTTACCCCACTCTTTTCCCTACCACCAGGTAGAAAAGACAGAAGTATGGCAGCCAGGGAAGGGAGTCTTTGAAAGAAATATATGAACCATTTCTGCACCTCACTCTAACACAAAGGCCACATACTGCCTGATCCAATTCATACGAAGTCTCCAGAACAGGTGAATCTACAGAAAGGTGAAGTTGTGGTTCTGTAGGTCAGCAGGAGATGGGACCAGAGAGACGAAGGGTATGGGGTCTCTTTTGGGGCAGACAAAAATCTAAATTAGGTGGTGATGTTTATAGAATTCTGTGAATATACAAATTCAAATTCTGTGAATACCACTGCATTGTACATTTTAAATGGATATGTTTTAGGACATATAAATTATATCTCAAAGAAGCTATTATTTAAAAAAAGGAGGGGCTGTGGTATAGCTCAGTGGTAGAGCACTTGCCTGGCATGTGTGAGGACCCAGGTACAATCCCCATCACCACAAAAATAAATAAAAATTGAAATACAAAAATTAAAGACATTCTGAATCCCACAGAATAAGAGAAAAATAAACCTTCTGAGAAAAAGGAACGGTAACCTATGAAGAAGAGACCCAGTCTGACCTAGGATTTCTTGTCTGAAACACTAAATGCTACACGGCGGTGGAGTAGTATTTATAGTTCTAAGGAAAGGGGAATGAAACATCATGCTCTATTTAAGAAAAGAAATGACATTTTAGAACATGAATGATCTCGAGAATTATACCACTGACATTTCTTTTCTGAAAATAATTTTGAGAAAATACTCCAGCCAGTGAAGCAACAGAATAAATAAGGTCAAGAAAGGGGAGGGGCTGCTTAGAGATGCAGGATCACAAAAAAGATGAACATTTCCTTCAGTTCTGTCCATGTTCATCATTTGTTTAGGAAAACCTATTTTGTAGATGGTTTGAAGATAAGTCCGAGTCCTTAAACCTATGGAGTCTTGGAAAAGAACCCTGTGTACATAGTTCACTATTCTCAGGAGGGACTTGCAAAGGAACCTGGAAAAAATTGATATCCTGGGGCTTGAGCAAATAACAGAAGGCAAGAGTCAGGTGTGGGAGACATTAACCTGCAGGGGGTGCTTAGGCATTTTCTGCTCACTCCAAAGAGGACCAATGACGTCTTCATCTGGACCCCTGGTGCTTTAGGGGACGGAGTTTTGCTTAACCTCCTTTGATGGAGAAACTTTGGCCTCTCTCTCTTAGGAGCTGGAGTAACAGTAGGGCCCTGAGGTCTAAATCAGAGTCAGCAAGACTCTAGGGAGGTAGTCACAGAGCCACACGATTCTGGACAGGACAGAGCAACACCCTCCGGGGAATGTACTTGTCCTTGGATTTATATTTCCTTGCTTCCTCCTTTTTTCAGAGTAGTAAAACACAACTCTTTAAGAATAAAATCCAAAAACCCAGGTGCAGCAGTGCACTCCTATAGACCTAGAGAGTTGGGAGGCTGAGGCGGGAGGTTGAGGCAGGAGGATCTCAACGCCAGCCCCAACAATTGAGCGAGGCCCTAAGCAATGTAGTGAGACCCTGCCTCAACAAATGAAAGGGTCTGGGGATATGGGTCAGTGGCAAAGCAACTTCTAATTCAACTTCTAGTACCAAGAAAAGAAGAGGAAGAAGATGGGGAAGGGGGAGGAGAAGAAGAGGAAGAGGAAGAAGATGGGGGAGGAGAAGAAGAGGAAGAAGATGGGGGAGAAGAAGAAGACCATCCAGCTAAAACAAAGAAGTGGGATTTAGGCAAGGAAGTTCCATTTGGAGAAATCACTGGGAGAAACCTCAGGACAGCTCCCAGCTAACTCGGCAATTTCCCAAGGACAGCAAGGAAGCAGAATCTTGGCGGGCCCACACATCACATCCGTCTGCTCCAGAACCCACAACAGCAGGAGCTGAGAAGCTTGAGGCATTGGCTGACGGGAGAACAGGCTCCTGCCCTGGAATCTCTAGCCTCATTTCCGCAGGGTAGGACTTATGTCTAGGAATGACCTCACCACAGACAGACCTACAGGATCCAGGCTTTGGGCGGGAGGTTCTAGGAAATGATGAACAGCAAAGCAGAAGCTTCCTGGGTTCTTTTCCTGCCTTTATCCCCCTTTCTCAGCCAGGGCCTAGTGCTGCTATCTTTCTCCAGCAGCCACAGCAGCAGGTCCTAATGCTGCAAGAGATGAACTTAAGAAAAAGAGAGTTGCTGCTGCCATCATGTTGAGATGCATCCTCAGGATCTGGAGAATCCCACGGCACAGAGAAGCTGGTTTGCAGCTTTCAGGTTTTGCTGTAGCCTTGCCTCCTGGGAGTCCTGTTGGTAGGGAGACGACAGCCACAGGCCTCACCCCTACATCAGTCTCACCCCTGCCACACTGCCCTCACCCAGAAATTGCCACAGAGCTTCTTCCCCCGGGCTGTGCCTTGTGGCAAAGTGTCCATGAGTCCCAGGAGGTATTCAGTTCTGGGGCCAGACATCTGCCAGTTCTTCAGAACTGGCTGGAATTGTCCCCGACGAGAACCCCTGCCACTCATGCCTCATCTATTTTTGGTGGCATCCCAGGAGGCCAACCCCACAACCAGCTCTTAAGTTTGACTGTAACTCTATGAATCACAACAAACATCTGGATACAAGATTCCTCGGAATCTGGGAACCAAGCAAACACTGGATAATGGCTGATACCCCCACATTTGCTGAGCTCGGCCCCAGCTAAAGTCCACTAATTTTCCCTGGCAAATATGATTTTAAAAGAAACTCAGTACCAACAAGAAAAGTCACCCATCAGTTTTTACAAAGGCCTAATCAGAGGCCTCAACTGGAAAGGCCATGGGAACGACCACCAATGGAGGCGGGGGCTTCATTTGAGATGATGGAAGCATTCTAGAATGAACTAGTAGTGACAGTTGCGTAACTTTGTGAATATACTAACAACCACTGAATTATACACCTCAAAAGGGCGAATTTTGTGGGATGTGAATTAAATCCCAATTTTTTTAAAGGGGAAGATCACTAGATAATTGCAAAAAGTAGAATACACAGCGGCAGAGCCTGGATCAGGATTCATTCCAGGCAGATTAGTTCTTTTTGGCTGACACCTATTGGACCTTTGCAAAAAATATTTTCTTCCTCCCCCTCCCCTCTTTCCTTCTCACTCCCCTTCCCCAAATCTTCTTCCCCCTCCTCTTCTTCCTCTTTCTTCTTCCTAACTTTCAAAAGTTGAATGCATCCCTTGGAAGTATACTAATAAATATAGTTATCAAAGGTTTTCCTGGCAAACTCCCGTAGCCTTGAAAACACAATTCGAGGTGTCACGTCCTCCAGAACATTCCCCTTCCTCGTTGCCCAGGTAAGTGTCCCCCCTGGATTCCCGCCATCACCTCTGCTTTCCTGTGACTAACACCTGTGATGGTGAAATTAGCTGTCTGCCTGTCACCTCTCACTGGCCTAGCCCAGTCAGGGAAGGAGGACATGAGAAATACGTGATGAATGAGCTGAACCCTAGATCATCATCTTACACGGTTTTCTTTAATCACCATCTTTTCTCTGTTAATGTACCTACTTTAATCTGTCAACACTGGACTTCGGCAACTATGTAGGTAGTAATTTGCTATCTGAAACCAACAGGATATTATAATAAGTTTTCTCAGACAGAATGCATTCATTCATGCCAATAATAAATCAACCATATCCTTTGAGGGATTTCACCTTGGTGCAGGTCAAGAGGCAGAAAGAAGCAGAGCATCAGAAGCTACAGTTCCTGGCAGGAGGAAAATAAAGCATGCCCTCTCCCCCCTTCTTTTCCCTGAAAACCTTGAAGTAACTCAAAGCTTTTAAGTAGTCAGGAAATCTACGCAAACCATCTCAGAACCAGGAGGACTTTTCTGCCTCTCCTTTTTAAGACCATTCAACAATTTTCTTAGGAAGTCAAAGAGCCAGAGGACAAAAGGAAAAGACCCTAGGAAGCAGGCCTTGAACAGACACACAATTCCCTGGTGTCTTGATTTTGGACATCCCAGCCTCCAGAACCATGAAAAAAGTAGATTCATGTGGCAAGAAACTGAAAGAATCCCGCCCAGACCTGTAAGAGCCGTGGGACAAGAGGCTGCCAGTCCCTGAGCAATGCGTCCCCCTCAGGGGGCATGTTCACAGAGGGTCAGGTTGGAGCAGCTTCAAGTGGACACTGGGACAATTGAAAAATCAAGATGTCCTCTGCGCCAGCTGTGTTCCCTGTCACTTCCTGATCCCTGAATGATGGTAATATTCTTCCTTCACAGTTTATTCGTCAGCGAGTGAAAAATACATACCACATACTAAATAAAAAGAGAGCAAAATCATGAAAATAATTAATCCTATTCAATTACAATGCAAACCTATTTCTCAGTGTTTCCTTATTTAATATCTACCTCCCCTCATCAACAAAATGTTCCTGGACTTAGGATCTGGGTCTTTCTGGTATTTTACTATATCCCGGGACCAGGTACAAATATTTCATTAATGAATTGTAAGGTAGGTGGATTTTTGCTTGTTTTTTAAAAAAATCTTAAAAGAAAGTTAAAGAGCCATATTATTGTAACATGTTATAAGTAGAGCTCAGTTAATAGAAGAGTCACTGAAATTTTTGGAGTTTTTTTCCACCTTACATTTGACCAATAAATGCCTAGAAAATTGACCAACAAAGCTATCATGATCCCAAAAGTATTCTCTCAGCTTGTTCCTATGGCAGGTCCACCCACTTCACAGGGACAATGTTCTGACACCCTGAACGCTAACAATACAGTCCACCCCCAGGTCCTCAGTGGGTGGTATGCTCAGAGCTGGTGAGAGCCAGAGCCACCCAAAGGACACCCCGTCTGCAGTTATAAGAATTTGCAGCTGGCACACCGTCTCCAGAGGGTCCTTCCTCAGGGTTCATGATAAAAGTGTTCCAACACAGAGAACCAGAAAAATAATATTACAATCAACTCCCACAGACCATCATCACCATCAAAAATTCAAGAGTTTTTCAGATTTTGCAAGTTAAAAAGTATCTTACAGATATCATAACACTAGGACACTTCATAAGAACATCTCTGGACACTTCAGCATGCATCTCCCCAAATAAGAACAGTATTATCCTATATACCATCACACCAGGAACTCATCTCACAAAATTAACATTGATTCCCTAATAATAACTAACACTTCGTCCATACCCAAATGTCCTCCAGAGTTATTCTTTTTTTGGGGGGGGGAGGGCGGGTAAAAAAAATTTAAAAGACAGCGAACTGAACTCAGGCACTTGATCACTGAGCCACATTCCCAGCCTGATTTTGTATTTTATTTAGAGACAGGGTCTCACTGAGTTGCTTAGTGCCTCACTTTTACTGAGGCTGGCTTTGAACTTGCAATCCTCCTGCCTCAGCCTCCCGAGTTGCTAGGATTACAGGCATGTACCCCACCGCCCAGCTCTCCTCCATAGTTATTCTTAAAGGAGAGTCACTCCCTTAGGTCACACTTTGTCTGGGACATTCCTCAGCCCCTCCACAGCCCAGATGCTGTTCTGCCACCACCAGGTGGCCAACAGCGCAGTCCCTCAAGTACCTGTGCAGAAGGTGCCATCATTGGGAATGAATGTCTTCTTGTTGTTCGTGGCTTGATAGCCTTCCAGACAAATGCAGTAGAAGCCTCCCAGGGTGTTGTGGCAAGATGTGTGGTCTCCACAGACCACCGTGGCTCCAAGCAGGCACTCATTTTTATCTGATGATACAGGGAAATAACACACAGAAAGGACGCCGTCTGCACCATGTTCAATAGCCCAGACTGACTCCCTACAGACCCCGGGATCGCTGTGCGGTGAGAAGAGCTCACTGATCTAGTTCCCCACCTCGTTTCCTTTCACTATGCTTCCCAGACTAGAGGACCAGGGACTCTCTTGTTATGCAACACGTGTATCCAAAACCACATCCCAACTGGGAGTCCATCTTATTAGAAGATTGGGAGAAGGAAATTCTTTTTTAACTTTTTTGCACTTAATAAAATTAAGGGCTGGAAATATAGCAAGGGGTACCACACGTGCTTAGCATGCACACAGCCCTGGGTTCAAGTCTCAGCATGATAATAACAATATTATCATTGTTAGTGTTGTTATGTCAACAACCTGGGGACACTAACCCAGCAGCATCCCTTTTTTTCAGCTCAGCCATTCTCTTGGTTTCTCATGAAAGTCACAGGGAGAAAAATATTATATTCAATGATTAAACTGGAAATTTTCAAACTTCTGAGCTGCCAGGAAACACAATGGCACATCAGCACTGAAAGCTCATTCCAGAACAGGGCTGAGACTGTGGCAGGAACAGCTAAGGCTAACAGTGACCATGAGTGACGTTAGTGAGGACAGGGTGGAGTGTGGATGCCCATGAGGCCACGGAAGCCTGCCCCGTGAGTTTTTCATTAAACAATTTAAAATTGAAAGAATAAAATGAAAGTAAATCTCCATCCTACCTTTGACCGCTAGCGCAGGGGTCAGCAAGCTTTCTCGCAATCTCTATTACAGCTACTCACCCATGCTTGTGGAGCTCCAAAGCAGATATAAAAAATAGATAAACTAATAAGCAATGCTGTCTTCCAATAAAATTCCATTTACAAAAACAAGCAGCAGGTCGGATGTGGCTCACGGGCCATAGTTTGCCAACTCTGCTCCAGCCTCCATCTTCAAAGCGAACTCCTGGAACCAATTTCTTGGGCTTCCTTTTAGAGTTGTTCTGTCCAGCTAGGTTTTCACTTGTTTGTTTGTTTGGGAGGGGGGACTCATCAACTTTGAACTAGTAGTGTGACTTACTTGTTATTTAATGTTTGATTTCACTATGGGTTCCCTTGAATCTGTTTAATAATCTCTCACCATTTGCACTCAATTCCCGCTAACTCAAAGTGATCTGGATTCTTTCACTCTTCTTATGTTACCATTTTAAAAATTAATTAAATCTGGAACACAATTCATAGGTAAAACTGGTTGTGGTAAAACTAGAGATGCCCGGCCCAAGGGTCAGAAAGGCACACAGTGCTCCCAGATGCAAGTTCAGCTGTGCATAAAACAGGAGATTCCTGTCCTGTGTCACTGGTTCTGAACACTGGGCTGGTAAAGGATTCCACAATTCCGAAGCCCCTTGGCTTAATACCATGGCCTAGTGCCTTTGACACATGTATAACCTCACCTGTACCTGCTGACCAAGCACGTCCAGTGTCCAGTGTTAGGGAACAGGTGCCACATACATTAATGAAGACCCTCCTCTCATTAAGAGAAGCATCTATTGTTTAAAAGTAAATGGACAGCAAGAGTGAGCCAACATCCTCAAGAGGAGGACTTCATCTGGAGAAGGGGCAGGAAAGCTCATCCAGGTTCTTCAACTCCCACTACGTTTGCATGTCTCGCTAGCAAGGGATCCCGGGGGTGGAGGAGGTGAGTAGTAGGAGAAATTCCCTCAGGAGCCCCAGACTGCCACACTTTGCATGGGTAGAACCCTAAAAAGCAAGGGTCAAAGAAGATGCAACTCCAGAGTGTGGATGGACAATGACGGGTGACTGAATGCTCCTTTCAGCCTTCCGTGGAGCTGAGACCAGCAACACAGCATCACACCCAGATTTTGAAGTGTGACTTTTTGAATGTAGGACTGATTATTATTTTTCTTTAAGAAGTACAAAAAAAAAAAATACACACACACAAAGATATCACAAGGCTAAACACACTGTCTATCCACAACTCTAAGGTAAAACTATCAGTATTTTTACTGCATGTGACAAGGTTGCTGGGAGGAAACTGGGCAATTATTGTCACCTTTACTATTAAAATACTGTTGTAAAACTCTCTCTGAATTGAACTTAAATCTGGATATTGTCCATCTGTCATAGTGTGGTAACCATGAGGCAAAAAATAATCTCAGATGCTTCCAACCTAAAGGTCTTCATATTCAAGTCATCCAAGTCCCCAAAGGATTACAACTACAAAAATTTCAGAGGATGGATTCTGGTAGACATAAGACCAAAACTAAGTTAACTATTTTGCTAATTAACCAAAAAGTCTAATAGTAATTTCCTATTACTATGATATTAATATAAATATTTATATTTTTTTAAAAACACAGAAATTTAGAAATGCAATATTCACTTGAGTTGCTAAAGTAACTCAAAACTTAAAACAGACTTCAAATTTGTGTTAGGTCAGAGAGTTTCCAGAGTCAAGTTCGATGACCTCTATCAGAAGGGATACTTCCTTGGAAACACTAGAAAAAGGAGAGATCCAAACACCAACACAAAGCTCTAATACAATAGATAAAACTTCACATAATTAAAACATATGAACTAAACACCCCCTTGCCCCCCACAAAGACATCAACTTTTTTTTTTTTTTTTTTTTTTTGCAGCATTGGGGATTGAACCCAGGCCCTCATGCTTACAAGGGAAGCATGTTTACAAGGCAAGCATGCTATCAACCGAGCTATATCCCCAGCCCAAAGATACCAACTCTTTTACACTAGAGAATCCTGTTTCTTGATTCAACGTTTGAATCTAACCCACCACTCAGAACTTACCAACACAGGTGGTCATCCCATTGCCCAAAAAGCCATAGTTACAGACACAGATCTTCTTTCCTTCTCTTTGCTGGCAAGTAGCATGTTCGTGGCAAGTGGCACAGACATCAAAACCTAAACCATAAATTGTATAATTTTTAAAAAGGAAAGCTCAAGGTGAGATACATTTAGTTAACGCACTTTATGAAACAGAACCAATTTTGTCTCTTTTTTTTTTTTTGGTACTGGGGATTGAACAGGAGCTTTACTACTGAGCTACATCCCCAGTCCTTTATGGGTTTTTGTTTGTTTGTTTTGAGACAGGGTCTCAATAAGTTGCTTAGGATCTCCCTAAATTGCTTAGGTTGGCCTCGAACCTGAAATCTTCCTGCCTCAGTCTCCTAAGTCACTGGGAATACAGACACGAGTCACTGCAACTGGCAAGAACCAAGATTTGAATTCCAAAATAAACAGGATAGATCTAATCTCATCTGTAAAGCCCTCCCATGGCGACTCATCGCCCACAGAATACAGGGCAAATCCCTCCATGTGTCAGTCAACACTCTCATTCATCTAACTCCTGACAGATTCCTCCTGCCTCATGGTCCACAAATCCCAAACATGTGGCACCCTCTGGCAGAAGAGGTCAGTCTTTGCTAACAGACCATCTACTGTTCAGTTTCTACCCCATAATCCTGATGCTCCTTTTCCCAGAATGCCTACCACCCTCTCTACCTGGCTGGCACCTACTCCTGTTTTGATAGCCAGCCTAAGGATCTCATCCCTCCATTCTTAAGAAAAAGAGAATGTCTTATCCTCTGAGCTACCCCAACAACTGCACATTCCCATATCAGTCAAGTTACTTTCTTGCCATGTCTGACCACAGCACAGTCTTCTCAGTTTGGTTTCATATGAACCACTCAAAGGCAGCAATTCTGACCTTTGCCCAAACCTTATTAAGGCTACAGCATAGATACTCACTGTATTTTTATTGACTGGCTGGCTAAAAGGATCTGAAATCCAACTTGCTACAACTCAAAAAGTAGATAGAGGGGAGAAGACCACAGTTGCCTGTTACTCTATCCATTTTCCTTCTAGGGGAAAAAAAAAAAGGAATGTTTAAGATGTCAGGGAGATAACAGCCATTTCCCCACAGGATAACCATACCCCAATGACTTAGATAAACAGCAAAAATGTTAGAAGCTAAAACTCTTAAAACATCCAAATTTACCAGATGCTGATATATGGCCCAAGATCAAACAAGAATTCCAACCTGAAGGCATGTGGGATACTGTTTCATGCTCAGGGTCGCTGTAACTTCAGAAGTGGCCCAGTTAAAGGAAGATTCTAGCTGGAATTTTATCTTAGTCTTGGCCCCATTACTAACCAGGCAATAGAGCCCAGCCCTCAGGCTGATCTAGGCGCAAAACCAACCACACTAGGAGATTCCTAAATATTCTGCTTCCTGTTTTTGTTTTTGCTCCTTTTACTTTTTTTTTAATGAAGGATAACATAAAAATGAAACAAATTAATCATTACTAATACCAAATTAACCATGGACTATTTACAAAATCTATTCTGAGACCATTCCTACAAATTTCCAAAAAGGAAAAAAATATAAAGGCTATATTATCTGACCACCATGGAATAGTAAATAATAAAGCTACAAAACATAAGTCCAGTATCCTCAAAAGAAAACTACTCAAAAACTATAGAACATTCTCTCAAATCATTTTTGGGATAGAGAAAGTATCAAAACTGAAATGTTTAATAACTTGCTATAAAACGTACTCTGGAAAATTTTAGTTTGGTGTATTTTTATACTTAAAAGGAAGGGGGAAACCCTTGACACATTTCTGATGACATGAAAAGAAAAAAAAAGTCACAGACACTATCAATTTATAATCACATGATACAACCAAAATTTTGGAAAGACTTTTTAAGTAATGGATCCTGGGTGCTATGGTTTGGATACAGTCTGAGTTCATCCTCCAGGGGATCATATGTTGGAAGCCTGGTCCCCGGTGTGGCAATGTGAGAGGCCATGGAACCTCTAACAGGTGGGGCAGAGTGGGAAATAATTCGGTCATTTGGAACATCACCCTCCAAAGGGATTAATTAGTTCTCGTGATACCCCATTTACTTCCCACAAGAGAAAGGTGTTAAAAAAGAGCAAAACTCCACCCTCTGGTTTCCTGTCTTGCCACGCGCTCTCTCCCTCAGGTAGTGCTCACGCCGTGATCCAGCTACCATCAGTCCCTCCCTGGAGGAAAACTGAGGGAGCCACCTAATCTTAGACTTCTGGCCTGTAAAACTGTAGATGTAATAAATCTTCTTCCTTCTTTTCTACTTTTTTTTCTTTTTTTTCTCTCCTTCTTTCTTTCTCTTTTTAACTAAGTATCTTGCTTCAGGTATTTCATAATAGCAACTGAAACAGACTATTATATGGGTCAAGTCAAAATCTACAGTTGTGCTCAACCATACAATAATGAACATTCTCCCCATTTTAATTTGCAGATAGAACACGATCCTATCTCCAGAATCTATAAAGAACTCAAAAAACTCTACACGAAGAATACAAATAACCCAATCAACAAATGGGCTAAGGAAATGAATAGACACTTCACAGAAGAAGATCTACAAGCAATCAACAAACATATGGAAAAATGTTCAACATCTCTAGTAATAAGAGAAATGCAAATCAAAACTACCCTAAGATTCCATCTCACCCCAATTAGAATGGCGATTATCAAGAATACGAGCAACAACAGGTGTTGGCGAGGATGTGGGGAGAAAGGTACACTCATACATTGCTGGTGGGGCTGCAAATTAGTGCAGTCACTCTGGAAAGCAGTGTGGAGATTCCTTAGAAAACTCGGAATGGACCCTCCATTTGACCCAGCTATCCCACTCCTTGGCCTATACCCAAAGGACTTAAAATCAGCATACTACAGAGATACAGCCACATCAATGTTCATAGCTGCTCAATTCACAATAGCCAGACTGTGGAACCAACCTAGATGCCCTTCAATTGATGAGTGGATAAAGAAACTGTGGTATATATATATACAATGGAATATTACTCAGCCATAAAGAATGATAAAATTATGGCGTTTGCAGGCAAATGGATGAAATTGGAGAATATCATGCTAAGTGAGATAAGCCAATCTCAAAAAGCCAAAGGACGAATGATATCGCTAATAAGTGGAGGATGACACATAATGGGGGGGAGGGAAGGGTTAGTGTTAGGGTTAGAGTTAGGGTTAGGTAGGGGGGCAAGTATGGAGGAAGGAAGGACTGTATAGAGGGTAAAGAGGGGTGGGAGGGGTGGGGGGAAGGGAAAAAATAACAAAATGAATCAAACAACATTACTCTATGTAAATTTATGATTACACAAATGGTATGCCTTTGTGCCATGTACAAACAGAGAAACAACATGTATCCCATTTGTTTACAATAAAAAAAAAAAAAAAAAAGAACACGATCCTATTAACTGGGCATGGAGTTTCAGTTTGGGATGATGAAAAAGTTCTAGAGATGGATGGTGGGGACAGCTGCAAGACAAAGTGAATGTACTCGATGCCACTTGGTGGTACACTCTGAAATGGTAAAACGGTAAAATTGTATGCCTGTTTTACCACAATGATAAGAAGTTAAAGAAAATCGCATTCTAAAATAAATTCAGGGCTGGGGAGATAGCTCAGCTGGTAGAGTGCTTGCCTGGCAAGCACAAGGCCCTGAGTTTGATCCCCAGTACTGCAAAAATAAATAAATAAATAAATAAAATAAAATAAATTCATTGGTATATAATACACATATAAGAAAAGGGACCCAGGCTTAAGTGTGTATATAGTTCAATGAGTTTTGACAATGTATACAACCATGAAACAGTTGCATCAATCAAGATATGTGAACACACAATTTTGTTTATCCATTCAACAGTGCAGAATGAAGCTCAATAAAGGTTTGTTCCGCACAGCAGCAAAAAGGACAACTGAAGGCTTCTCAGATCACCTGCAGAAGATAAAGTGGTGAGTGGGGGCAGAGGTGAAGCTTATTATCCAGCCAGGGGGACCCTTATTTGCAAGGTCTTGTGGATCGATCCTCTGCATTCTAGTGATTTGAGGGACCAAATGGTCTCCTGAAGAAAGAAACTTTCTACTGAATAAAGAGACAGGGAACACAACCCCTATTCACGGACAGACCATGGGGACTGCTTCTGACCACACATCAGAGTTCCTTGTTCAACACCTTTAGCTCAGTTAAGAATCACCCAGAGATAAGAGTAACCAACTCATCCCATTTTTAATACTATAGTCCTGTGTCCTGGGAACCTCTTATCTGGGTGCAAACCAAGGCAGTCAGTCACTGTACTAAGACAGCTGGTTAAAACGGAATTCACAGAGACCCTGATTTGGTGGGTGTAGGTGGGGCCTGAGAATCTGCATTTCTAAGAAGCTCCCAGGTGGGCCACATCATGAGTAGCACTGTAAGTCTAGCTGGACCTCAAGGACTTAAGTCAGAATTCTGCAAGGGTAGGGGGATGTCATACTGAGAAAAGTCTTCCACCAGTCTAGATGGGCACGTGGCACAGCTATGGGAACAACGTGACAGGGAGAACAAGCCAAGGCAAGGGAATTCTCCAGGACAACAGAAAGGGCATCAGGCCTTTGCTGGGGCTTGCAGGAGAGTTAAGTCAGGGGTAACTGCATCACGCTGAAGATGACTTTAGCTGAGTGTGGTGGTAGATGCCTGTGATCCCAGCTATTGGGAGGTTGAGGCAGGATGATCACAAGTTCAAGGCCAGCCTGGGCAACTTAGCAAGACCCTATCTCAAAATAAAATAGAAAGGACTGGCAGGGGGTGTAGTTCAGTGGTAGAGCGCTTACCTAGCATGTGTAAAACCCTAGGTTCAATCCCCAGTACTACAAGAAGAAAAAAAGATGACTAGCTCTGTCATCAGCAGGCTCAGTACCTGAGAGCAGAGAGGTGGCCACCACGTAACTGAAGGATGCGGGGGTCCCCCAGGGACACCCAGAATTACTGGCAAAGAAACAGATTCCAAAGAAAAGTCCCATAGTTACAGAAAGTAACTCCTCTAGACCTGCCACCCCTGGCTCTCCACTCTGCAGTGACCAAGCTAGTCAAGCCGATTCATAGCTGAGTTGGTGGGTGCAGGATGACAGGATGAGACAGGTTTGGAGGTCTCAACAGAGACTAGAATTGTCTCTTTTGCTCCCTGGTTATGTGATCCTCCAGTTTTAATCCATCCGAAGGAAATGGTGTTGTCAAGATTAAATGAGAAACAGAAATGCTGAAAAAACTCTAAAGCACTATGCAAATTACGTGCATCATTACACCTATTTCCATAGACTCTTATTATTGCTAGAAACAGTCACGCAAGATGCAGGGCTTGGTATGTGGCACAGTGGCTAGGAGAATGGGAGCTATCATCCTGCCACTTACAGGATGTGTAATCTTGACAATCTCTGTGCCTCAGTTTCCTGTAAGCCTGTGAAATGCAAAGAATATCAAACCTACTTCATGCAGTTTCTGTGAGAATTAAAGAGTAAATGAGTGAATATATGCAAAACAATTAGAATATGTTATGCAACGTTACACCAACACTCAACAACTCCACAACTCCGTTAGTGAAGGTATTAACTCCCTTGTTAGCTAGTCAACTCCCAATTATGCTAATGGGAACACAATGGATACTCTTGATGCAGAAATCCAATGCAATATCTTTGCACGAACAAATGCCTACCTAGGACAAATGCCTACCTATTCATGTGTATTCATTACAGGAACCATAATGTTCTAATTTACACAATCTCTCCCTGCCATCCAAAGAGCCTCCCAGCCCTCTGGGTAATGCCTGGCACAGAAGTTAAAAGTTCAGCTTTGTCACCCTCTCAGCCCGCTCACCTGTCCCTGCTCTGCAGAGCAACCAAGAAAACCTGTAACTCGGATCGGGCTGGGGCTGCCACCTCCCTCTTTGCCTCAATACATGAGCAAGTATTTAAATGCACTTCTGAGATATCAGCTGATAGATTGTAACAGTAAGATGAAGAGATGTTGCTCACAGTCATAGGAGGAAGGAAGGGTGTCTAAAAGCACAACAGGAGTGCCTGAGCGTCAACCTGTCCTCACCTAACCGCCAGTTATTCACAAGGAGGCCAAACCAACCCACTGAGCAACCTGTCCCAGATTCTGCCCCCCAGATTTGTGGGCGCGTGTAGGAACATCAAATAACCTGAGAGGAAAGTCAACAGGGCCCAAAACACTAGGAGAAAAGTCATTCCCGACTCATCCGTGACGCTGTATAACACTGCACTGCTCTTAAGAGACTGCCAAATTCCAGAGATGGAAGGAACTGGAGAAACTCACATTCTCGCCTCTCCAACATCCTTGACAGGAAAAATAGAAAGAAAGAAAAGAAACAGAAACAAAAACTGTAGCCTCTGCTTTAAACACTCCCCTCCCAAGAGGGAGAGTAGCAGTTACTCCCTCAGGCAATGTGGTCCCAGCAGCCCAATTCAACCATCATGGCTTCCCACCCCACCAGGCCCAGGATTGACACCACCCAGCCAGAACCCTTAACCTTTCCTGCTGTACAGTGGTTTTCAGGACCCACAGCTTCCTTTTGCCATCTTCCCTTCGCTTTCTAGTGTGACTAGGATCAACCAGCAGTGGGCCCCACACTTGGACTCCAGACCAGAAACCTGCACCCGGAGTGCCCCCATCTCAGGCTGAGTCTTGAGTTCACAGCCATTCATGTCAGGCCCCACCCCAGGTTCGTGGGCTGCGGCCGCCCACTCCTCCTGCGCCTCACTCCTGATGTGCTCAGGCCAGCTGTGCATTTTTTAAACAATTATTATTTTGGAGGCTGGGGGTTATTGGGGATTGAACTCAGGGCACTCAACCACTGAGCCACATCCCCAGCCCTATTTTGTATTTATTTAGAGACAGGGTCTCACTGAGTTGCTTAGCACCTCACTTTTGCTGAGGCTGGCTTTGAACTCGTGATCCTCCTGCCTCAACCACCCAGGCCTCTGGGATTACAGGCATGCGCCACCGCACCCAGCTTCATTATGTTATTTATTTATTTTTATGCGTGCTAAGGCTCGAACCCAGGGCCTCACACGGTGCTAGGCAAGCGCTCCACCAATGAACTACATCCCCAGCCCTGTGCACTTAAAAAAAAAAAATCCCTGCTACTCAATTCCTTTCCCCTCTGCAGGGCTGAGGCCAACAGACAATAGGCTACCTTGAGCTTCGGACACCAGAAGCTCAGTTTTAGATTTGACAAAGATGAGGATGTGCCCAGGGAGGTCCCTGGAAGTGGAAGACAGGCCACAGCTTCAACAATTTTAATCTTGCTCCCTTACTTAAAGCAACATTGAGTCACTCCAAAATTATTTGCTCTCTCCATTTCTCTTTTTTTCCCCTCATCTCCACTCTGAGGAGTAAATATGCTGCTGTAACTCATGGAAAAGGAGAGAAGACCAAGCTTGTGAAAGCACAATTAGTACAGACAGGGGGCACCCTAGACTGTGAGGACAACTTCCCTGACCTGGCCCACCTTTGCTCCCCAATGCTTCTCATGGCCTCTGCCTGGCCTCTCTCTGGCCTTCCCCAACCCCAGCCAGGCCTGACCCAACAAGTCCCACAGCCACTCCCAGACTCAGAGCAATGCCAGAGAAAGGTTAAGAAACAGGACTGACTGGTTTCACCCCTCCTCACCCATTCCTAACCTCTGGATTCCTCTGGGGCCTGGAACCCCACCCACCTACCAACACCCTACTGCTTTCCCAATAATGCTTCTTGAAATTTCCTCATGCCCTAGCCCCATCCCCAAGACATCTTCCATACCAAGTGAATGTAATTCAGCTCGTGTGACCAGTGAGGAACTGAACAGACAAACGGACCGTAGCCAACATACATAAAAATAGAACTCGGGCCCACCACGGCAGCCATCCATCCAGGAACTCAAATCACCATCTCTGTTGCAATTGTCCCAAATAGACTTATCCAATAATGGCCATAAACTTTGCCCCCATTTCCAAATGAGGAACGACCAGAGAAAACCAAAAGCCCCCCTCACAGTCACACAGGCTCTCTGTTGCTAGGAAGCAGCCTCTAGCTGCCCCAGGCTGGACACACGGGCTGCCCTCCCTCAAGTCTCTTAAACTCTCCCACCCCCGTGCCTGCTTTGGAGACTCAGCCAAACACAAGTGCTGTGGCTAACTCCTGTTCACAGCAAGCTCTGAATCCACAGTCTTTGCAGAAGAGGCTTCCTTTGTATGAGAATAAGAACTCCTTTGGGTGGTCTTTATTTCCAGTCACACTCCCAGTTCAAGCCACAGGGCTCCCAAGGCGTGGCCAGGGACCTCTGGTGCTGCAGAGAGAAGTGTTTAGCTCCAGTGGGCCTCCCGGAAGCAAGACAACCAGGCTGGTTTTGAAACATGAACAGCTCTGAGGAGATAGCTGTGGGAGAAGGAAACAGCAGTTCTTCTCCATTCTCCTTCTCCTTCCTTCGCCTTCCAGAGAGAAACCTCTCCTGTTTAGAGCCCAGCTTTATTTGGTCTCCATTAAAATCTCATTGATTTCTGCATTTTCAACTTTTCTCCCTCTCCACTGAATAATTCCTCTCAGTCTAAAAATGTACTTCAGTCGGCTTTACTCCACCCAAAAATCTTGCCCTGACCTGGCCAGCCAACCAAATGGTGCCCTCCTCTTCCTTCTGACTTCTTTGAAGAGTGCCCTGTAGCCAGAGTCTCTGCCCTCTGCATCTGGTTCTCACCCCCACTGCTCTGCTAGCTCTGGGTCACTGCTGGCCAGGGTCCCAAATCCAAAGCCTCCTCCTCAGGCTGCAGCTCCTGCTCTGGCCTCCTCTACACCATGTGACCCCTCCCTCCTTGACCTACCTCCAACCTACCTTGGCTGCTTCTCCTTCTCCTCCACTCCATCTACCATCTAAACTTGGTCTTCCCCACCAACCTGTTCTGGGTCTTCTTAATCTGGTCAACCTCAAGGTTTCAAAAGACCTTCAAGCCTATGCCACTTGCACATAACTACTGGCAAGTTCAGACTCCCTGTTGATTTCATCTGTCCAAAAGCCATAATAGCACCCCAAATTGAGGAGGTTCAAAACAATCATCTTAATTCCCATTCTTTTCTCTCCTTCCACAGAATCATCTGTCCAAGTCTCCCACTCCCAAAACCTTAGTGTCCTCTTTCCTCTTCTGTGCCCTTGCACCTCACATCCATTGTGAACCCCTTCCTTCCAGGACACTCCCACCTTCTCACCCACGCCCAGCCCTCTTCTTCTGCTGCCATTACTATGGATTCCATCCTCAGAACTGCCAGGCCAGAAACCCTAACAACTGCCTCAGTGGGCTCCAAGCCCCCAGGCTTTCTCCCCGACATTGTCCATTATATGGAAACAAGTCATACATAAGACCAGATTCTCCAAGGCTGGAAGGGAAGGGAAGATAGCTGCATAAGGACAGGAGGCTCCATCAGGCAGCCCTGCTTCCCATTTCCCCAAGTTCACCCCACAGCCTTTAGGAAGTTGCCGATGAACTGGGGTGTCGCTCAGGGGAGAGCACATGCCTAGCATGCCCTTGGTTCAATCCCCAGCACACACATACGTAAGAACGTACAGATGACCTTGGGTAGCTAGTGGCTGTCTCCAGCCATCTTAGCCTAGCAATTCAGCAGGGCACTGGACAGTTTCTTAGGCTGGAGACTTCACAGGAAGATCCTGGAATAAGCTCCCAGACTCTTCAAGCTTTCATGTGTCCTGTGGGAGACCAAGTCAGGAAAGGGAGGAAGAAAGACTACCAGAGCATCTGGTATTACCAAAAGTCACTCCAGAAAGTTGAGCCATCAAGAGCGACACCTACCAGGGAAGGCAAAAGTCCCAAAAAGAACTCAGGGGACAGAAGTCTGAGCCACAAACTCCTCACATGGAAATTCCCTTCATTTCAGGATCAGTGTTGGTGTTACTAAGGAAACGGGGAGCAGGGCGGGGTGAGGGGGTCTTTATACACACTTTTCATATCACTTCCTGTTCAAAAACCTGCAATGACCTCCAATGGCTTCCCACTACCCGGAACAGCTGAGTCCAGATGCAGTGGCCTGCCAATCGCGATACTTGGTCTTCTGGTGAGAATGTCCACTCCTATTCCCATTCATCTCCTACAGACCAAGGAACGACAGGCCCCATCCTGTGTGGCCCCCGTGGGTGCTTCCTCCCGTTGTTCCGTTTGCGCTCCCTGCCAAGAGCTGGGATGCCTTTTCCTCCTTTTCCAAAACCCAATATTACCAATCCTTGATGGCCCAGCTCATGGGGCGTTCGTGATGTCCCCGCCCCCGACCCCCAGCTAGACGTGATTGTCCCTGTCCTCGGACCGCCCACGCCTCCTCAGAGCACTTGCGTCATTCTGCCTTCTACCACAGTCATTGCTGGTGAATGTCACCTCCCCTACTTGTCTGAATCCTCTCTGGTACAGTAACAACCACCACGCTCGCTCGGTGTTGCGTTCTGCGGAGGAGGAGAAACAACACCTACTACTCCAATTGCCTAGAACTGGATCTTTGGCTTGTCTGCCTCCTCCAGATTACGAGCTCGGAGGCGGCCAGACCTGCACACTCGTCTCGGGCACGGGGAAGTATTCAAGGGCCGTCTAGTCAGGAATGAATGAACTCTTCCTGCAACTTCCTTACGCTTTCCTCACCATATATATTTAGCATCCAACTCTTCAATGAGGTGAAAAACTTAAGGAGTAGAAAGTATAGTGCTTGGGGTCAAGAATCAGTTGTGCAAAAGCCACCGCGGAGGCGGAAGCCTGACCGTGCAGCGGAACTCCCTCTGGGCCCAGGCCCTCCTACTCCGGGTGCGGCTCCTGCGGGGTAGCGCTCCCGCCCAGCCCCCACCTTGCCACACGCCCCGGGGCAGCGACCGGTTCCCCAGGGCGCCGGTCAGGCGTCCCCCGCGGCCTGGGGCTCGGGTGGGGAGCCCCTCCTGTTTCTTCTATCTGCGCCTTCGTAATTCCAAAACGCCGGAGCAAGTCGCACCTGCGCTCCACGCCCCGGCTGCGCGTCCGCCAGCCCAGGGGCGGGGAAGCGTCCGGACGCGAGCGCCTCCTCAAGGGTCCAGCGGGGGCCTCACGGGGCCCCTGCGTCGCGCGCGTCCCCGCCCACACTCACCCTGGGCGCTTGGCGCTCCGGTAGTGCCGCGGGCCATGCAGAGCAGCAGCAGGAGCCGCAGCAGGCGGCGAGGCGGGCGGCCTGAGCCCCAGGGCCCCCGGCCCATGCCGCCACGTCCCTCCCGGCGCGCCCGCGACTCCCCCTGCGGCACTGGAGGCGCCGAGATAAGGCGGCGGGCGCCGCGGGGAGGGGGCCGGCCCAGTGGCTTCCGGCGCCGCGCGGGGAAGCAGAGGGCGCCGCGGGGTCCCCAGGAGGCCACCTGGGAGCCCCGAGGACGTTGGCTGCACGGTCGCCGGCGCTTTCCGTCGTGCACCTGCTGAGCGCCGGGGGCACGAGGCAGGGTCCCGCCCTCTGGCCTTTACTTTCGGAAAGGGGGACAGACATTCCAAGGGGAGTCCCGGAGCGTGCTAGGGAGGAGGCGTCCGCGGTGCCTGCGTGCCGGGGACGCGGGGAGGCGCCCCCCGGGGAGGCCGCAGAAGAGGGCGCAGGGCACAGGGAAGGAGCCCTTCGGGACGCGAGAGGGCGGAAAGTCGCGAGCCCAGGCCACACCGAGCTAGAGACGGGACCAGGTGACGGGGCAGAGAGAGCCCAACTGTGACGGCCAGACGGCTGGCGGGAGTTCCCGCGGCCGAGGACACCCAGCTTGGGGCGTCAGGGAGGAAGGAAGGAAGCCGCCTGGATGATGAGAGGGACGTGAGCGAGGACACTGAGCGGCGAGAAAGGCGGGTGCGAAGGGACCGGGACGAGAGCGTATTCTAGAAATGTGGTCGTGGTGCCGGGAGTGGTGGCGCACGCCTGTAATCCCAGCGACTCCGGAGGCAGGAGGACCGCAGGTTCAAAGCCGGCCTCAGCAACTTAGCGAGACCCTGCCTCAAAAACATTAAGGGCTGGGAATGTGGCTCAGTGGTTAAGCGCCTCTGGGAAGAAATGGGGCATGGGGGACCTCCTTAGGATGGTGGGACCTGATGTTTGGAGAGAGACATTAAACTGCAGAAGTAAATAAATCCTCATAAGCTGGGTAGAGGAGGGCGCTGAGAAGCTATAACAGGGAGTCACTTATCTGGGAAGGCTCTCTGTGTCTGCTTTGTGGGATGGGGAGGGGTGCACGGCGGTCTGGGCCCAGGCAGTGCAAGAAAAGCTCTGGTAAAAGGGAAAGAGAAAAAAAGTGCCTTGGAGTCCGGCATTGGCAAGGGAGTGAAGAGTAGAAAATGAGGCATGTTCACAGCGGAGTCCACTGGATTTTATGGCTAGTAGGTTGTCGGGAAAAGAGAAGGAAAGAGAAATTACAGATGTCCTTTATCTTTATGGTCTGGACAACTGGGGTGGACAGTGGTGGAAGACGCTGAGATAAACATCCAAAAGGGGATGCAGCTGGGGTAGAGCAGGCTGCAGTGCGAAGGAAGATCCAGTGTGAAGGCTTTGAACTTGTGACGCCTGTGGGGCCATCCAAGTGCCAGAGCACCCACTACTGCACCCCATAGCCCCACTTGCTTTCTCTACCATGAGCTTGCCTTAAATCTTAACCACAGAGAACACAACCATATAAGGGCTGAACTTGTGCAGCCTTAAAAAGAAATTGTTAAAAATAAACGACTAGACTCTTTTGTAGCAGGCTTTCTTGCAAATTATTTTTGTTCAATGAAGATAGGGACCTGCTTTGGAAAGTAGTAGATGGGCAGTTTGGGTTTTGCAATTATTTAGACTAATTTTTTTGCTAAGCCCAGCTCTCTATGAACTTGGAAATTTAAAAAATTGTTGCAACAAATATGCCATTCATTTGAGATATTTCTTAACCAACCTATACCTCCATCCCCACGGTACCCCTCGGCACAATAAATTCAAATATTTATGTATGCATATATACATTTTAAAGTACTTTTTAGTTGTAGATGGACACAATATCTTTGTTTATTCACTTTTATGTGATGCTGAGGATCAAACCCAGTGTCTCACACGTATTAGATGAAGGCTCTACCACTAAGCTACAAACCCAGACCCTACATTTGTTAAAATTGGTGATGTCAGGAAAAATTGTCCAGACTTGTGAATGGACGAGAGAAATTTCTGGGTGTCCTCTCAGTGGGGCATTGTGTTGGGTGCTGTCTAGTAGACATTCAGAGATGCTCCTGCCTTTATGAGCTTGCTACTTACTGATTAGGCTGTTTCTGCTCTGTAAGGGTAGAAGTTAACTTGTAGAAAACTGATGACAATACCAAAAGTTCTCATCTTTAACAATGAAGATGAATGTTTTCCAGAAGAAATGTTAAGTGCCTCCTGCCTTTGTCCTACATATCAGCTGGTTAACCAGTTTGAAATCTATCAGCAAATCCATTTCATCATTCTTGACTTCAGATTTTCCTTTGAACTTTAAGGTCTTACTAGTTCTTCTTTGAAGTCAATATCTTACTGAGTTCCTTATTAATTAATTAGTTGAACAGAATCTCAGGTTTTAATTTTGTATTTGCATGAGTTACATTTTTAATTTTTTAAATTTTACTTTAGCACAAAACATTCCATAGTGTATATTGGGTTGAGTTATTTTATGGGCTTTCTTTGCTTTCAAACATTTTTGTGTTAAAATTAAAAAAGTATCATTGGGCCCTTCTTTCTTTCTTTCTTTCTTTTTTGAAACTTTTGTTACTGGGGATTGAACCCGAGAGAACTTTACCATTGCCATTGGGTTCCACTTACCCAATGGTAAATTCATTGAATCACATGAAAGATTGATCTCATCAGTATTTCTCAAAAACATTAAAACAATATTGAGGGGCTGGGGATATAGCTCAGTTGGTAGAGTCCTTGTCTCACATGCACAAGGCCCTGGGTTCAATCCCCAGCACCACAAAAAAAAAAAAAAAAAAAAAAAAAAGCAAGATTGAACAAGTATAAATTTGGAGCCATGAGATTATTGCTGAGAAAATGTTTGGCTTAAAAAAATGTTCTCCTTTTGAGAGAGAGTGGTCAGTACACCAACATCTTTTAAAAGAAGATAAGTAGTAAGTTCTTTCCTCCACAACATCTGGATTTTAATGCGTCATCAAAGAATTTTGACTTGGTTTCAAGAAGGCATCTTCAGTCCCGAAAGT
Organism: Sciurus vulgaris; assembly: GCF_902686455.1. Classification (NCBI taxonomy): domain Eukaryota; kingdom Metazoa; phylum Chordata; class Mammalia; order Rodentia; family Sciuridae; genus Sciurus; species Sciurus vulgaris. The sequence goes on from NC_136476.1 coordinate 69,020,183, forward strand.
TCTTTCTCCTTCCTTCCCTGATCCTGGTGAAATGGCCAAAGATACACTGTGGTACATTCAGTACTTGTTTGTTCCAGGTTCCTGTCACAGAACTCCTGAGACCTTGGGCGTTTCCTTAGTATAGGACTATCTTCGGTTATTCATAATGGTCCCCTTTTATAACACCTGAGTTTATGAAACAGTTGGGGACTCCCATGAAAAATAGGACCCCTTAAGTTTAAGGGAGTAAAATCTCTCCTAGAGGTGTGGGGAACGGTGAGACAGCCAGGCTAGTTCTTCATCTATGGAAACTAGGAGTTACACAGTGGACCAGTTTTCAAACTGTGAGATTAAGATAACGCAGGTGGAGAAGTCAGCTCAGCCTTCTGAGAGATGTGGTCAGAAGAAATGCCAAGAAGCTAGAGTTAGACAAGACAAGGTCACTGAAATCAAAGCCACTGAGACAGGATAAGCATTCGCCCTGTTCTGAAAATAATATTAGGAACTCTTCCGAATGATAAAGAGCAAATTCCAAATGATGAGGGGCAGAAACGTGTAGAATAGTCACTGAAGCAACCTCTGGTTACCTCCACTTTAATAACATGGTATAAAACAACCCCAGGGGTTCAGAGGCTGAGGCAGGAGGATGGCAAATTCAAGGGCAGCCTCAGCAACATAAGCAACTTAGCGAGACCCTGTCTCAAAATATAAAATAAAAAGGGTTTGGGTTGTGGCTCAGTGGTTAAGTACCCCTGGGTTCAATCCTCAGTTAAAAAACAAAAACTTAGACTGGAGACTTAGGCTGGTAATGAGATGTACATTTGTGAATGTGATGATGAGAAAGAGTACAGACATGGCTAAACCCCACCTCTACCCATGATAACATCAAAGAACTAGTTCCCTGCACAGCTGCAAAAGCTGTGCGCCTGTGTCCTTTGCTCCAGGCAGCCTGGGATTTCTGTCCCCCACATGTTGCCTCCGTTATGCTCAAGTATTATAAGAAATAGCCTCACCTGGGGACGGTGGTGCATACCTGTAATCCCAGCAGCTCAGGAGGCTGAGGCAGGAGGCTTGTGAGTTCAAAGCCAGCCTCAGCAGCCTAGCAAAGCCCTCAGCAACTCAGTAAGACCCTGCCTCAAAATTAAAAATAAAAATAAAAAGGTCTGGGGATGTGGCTCAGTAGTTAAGCATCCTGGGAAAGAAGGAAGGAAAGAGAGAAGGATGGAAGGAAGGAGGGAGGGAGGGGGAAAGATGGAAGGAAGGGAGGAAGGAAGAAAGAGAACAGTCTTATTCTTCTGGTGGACAGTGTAAAAACCCATTGAGCAGGTGACAAAATGACTTATTTGGAGCTTCTAGAAAGCTCAGAGATGGGCTTATCACCAGAAAGACCAAGTGATTAAAGGATTGGAATGTTAACGATTGGAATGTTCAGCCCTCCCCACCAAACGTCGGGAATCAGGGGCCAAAAATTAAACTCCATAAAACATTTTTTTTTTTTTCCTGGATCTGGGGATTGAACCCAGGGGTACTTTGCCACTGAGCTACACTCTCAGTCCTTTTTTATTTTTTTTTTATTTTGAGACAGGGTCTCATCAAGTTGCCCAAACTGGCCTGAAACTTGCAATCCTCCTGACTCAGCTCCCAAGTCCCTAGGATTACAGGAGTGTGACACTGTGCCTAGTTCCAAGTTCCACAAAAATTCTTGAACAAAGAGATTTGGTAGGCTGGGTGTGGTGGTACATGCCTATAATCCCAGCATCTTGGGAGGCTGAGACAGGAAGAATACAAGATCAAAGCCAGCCTCAGCAATTTAGCAAGACCCCACCTCAAAATTTAAAAAAAAATTAAAAGGGCTGGGGATGTGGCTCAGGGGTTAAGCATCCCTGGTTTCAATCCCTGGTACCAAAAAAAAGGAAAAAAGGGAGAGAGAAAAAAAATATATTTAGTAAATGTATGGGTAAATAGTTACACTAGTGGAGGTACTGGAGTGTGGTCTGCCCAGAGAGGACACGGAAGCTCTGCTTCCCTGCTGCCCTACCATACCTTGCCCTGTGTGTCTCTTCATGTGACCACTCATCGGTAATCTTCGTAATATCTATAAGGAACACACGTGTTTTCTGTGTTTATTATAGAAGACAGCAACCATCCTACCTAGCAAATTGTTCACCCCCTTATGGGAACATGGACAACCCAATTTGTAGTTGTCAGGAGAAGTACAGGTCATAGCCTAGGACTTGAAATTGTCATCTGGAGTAGGGGACAGGTTGGTGGGCTCGTGTCACAATTGAATTCAATTACAGGACACCCAACTGGAGTCTGCTGGAGAATTGCATGGTACTGTTAAGTCTAACTAGGTTTGGGTTTTAGAAGCCTGTGAACCAGCCAGTCCTATGTTCGTACTGCAGTGTGTTTAGCATGTAAACACACTCAGAACCTCGCTGAGGAATTTGCCTTCGTGACACATAGCTTACTCACAGCTGAGTGTCAGTTGATTGCAGGTGGCCAACTGCTCAAGCCCCAACCTGGAACCCGTCCAGCTGTCTCTACCTCACTTCTGTTTTTTGTACCGCACTTCCCTCTTCCTTCCTATAAATGTTATCCAGTCCCTGGCAGCCCTGGAGCTCTGAACCTCTTCTGGTCCAGAGAGCTGCCCAATTCTCGGTTCTTTGCTCAATTAAGCTTCATTTGTCTAAAATTCTTCTTTTTAATAGTATGTGGAGGAAAACTTGTATTCATCTGGTCACGGAAGTATTCTATGTTGAGTGTGAGGAAATAAAGTTTTGTTTTACTTTCAGACACACACACACACACACACACACACAAATTAAGTATGCAATAGTGCTTTTAAGCAGGAAACAAGCCATCAATGAACCAGAAATCTTTGAAGAATACATTGAATTAGCTTTGCCTCATGTCCTTTTATTTTTTGGGGCAGGGGTGGGTACTAGGAATTGAACTCAGGGCACTCAACCAGTGAGCCACATCCCCAGCCCTATTTTGTATTTTATTTAGAGACAGGGTCTCACTGAGTTGCTTAGCACCTTGCTTTTGCTGAGGCTGGCTTTGAACTCACAATCCTCCTGTCTCAGCTTCCCAAGACACTGGGATTACAGGATGCTGGGATGCCTCATGTCCTTCACAAAAATAATCCATGATGGGGGGATTCAGGGTTTAAAAATAGTGTAACTTAAAATATATACATATATGCACATTTCCATTTATTATTTGTATATATTACTGTAATGTACATTTTGTATATACATAATGTAATATATATATTTTACTATAATATTTAACTTGGAGGGGTTATCAGGGGTTGAACTCAGTGGTTCTTAACCACTGAGTCATATCCCCAGTTCTTCTTTCATTTTTAATTTTGAGACAAGGTCTTCCTAAGTTGCTTAGGTTCTTGCTAAATTGCTGAGACTGGCTTTGAACTTGCAATCAATCTTTCTCAGCCTCCCCAACTGCTGGGATTATAGGTATGTACCACCATGCCTGGCTTAAATTTTAATTCAGAAGCACCACGTAAGAATTGTTGAAGGAAATGCAAAGTACTCTTTTTACTAATCCAAACATTTTATTTTGCTCCTGTCTACATATTGTTCATTAAAATTAGCTCTTTTTTCAGCCACACAAATATCAGTTCCCTGGTCTCACAAGAAAAACTATTCATTTTCACACCATTAAAAAATCATTTTTGCCAAGTGTGGTAGCTCATGCCTGTAATCCCAGTGACGTGGGGGGTGAGTCAAGAGGATCACAAGTTCAAGGCCTCAGCAACTTAGGACCTAAGCAACTTAGTGAGACCTGGTCTCAAAATTTAAAAAAAAAAAAAAATTAAAAGGGTTGAGGATATGGCTCAGTGGTTAAGTGCCCCTGGGTTCAATCCCCAGTACCAAAAAAATCATTTTCAATTTCATTTTTTAAAAAGTTTCCTTACACTAATTTACTCATCAGACAATCTTCATATGGTTAGATAAAATACTTAAATCCTACCTAAAATATTAAAATTACTGAATATGTGAAGTGACCTTAAAGAACTAGAGCAGGTATGTGCAGTCAAGAGTATCTCCCCAAGATACCCCTTCCAGAACAAATTATTCTTCTACTCCTGGAGGCCCAGGAAGGATGTTTCTAATAGTTGTAGAATTGTCAGTGTGTTTCAGACTCTGTCCTCAAAGGCTCAGAAATATTGAAGGTTAGTTTAATATATCTTGCTGCACCATGAAAACATTTTTTCACAACAAAGATACTGGCACATCTGTATTCATAACAGCATTATCCACAATAGCCAAAAGATAGACGCAAACCTAGGTTCATTGATAGAAGAACAGATAAGCAAATGTGGTTTATACCTACAATGGAATATTATTCAGCCTTAGAAGGAAAGGAAATTCTGACACATGCTATGAAATGGAGGTGTCCCAAAGACATTATGCTAAAGTAAAGAGTGCAATCGCAACAGGCCGATACTAGCCAGGTGCTGAGGCATAAGCCTGTGATCCCAGCAACTTGGGAGGCTGAGGTAGGAGGGTTGAGAGTTCAAAGCCAGCCTCAGCAACAGCAAGGCACTTAGCAACTTGGTAAGACCCTGTCTCTAAATAAAACACAAAATAGGGCTGAGGATGTGGTCAGTGGTACCCCCCACCACCAAAAAAAGGGCAATACTGTATGATTCTAAGAACAGGAGATATTTAGAGTAGTGAAATTCATAAACACAGAAAGCAGAATGCCGGTTGCCAGGGAGTCAGGGGCAGAAGAGGAATTTTCCTCTAATGGGTGTAGAGTCTTAGTTCTGCAAGATGAAAAATATTCTGTTGGAAGGTTGGTAGTGATGGTCATACTACAATGTGAATGTACCTAATATGGAGCTTTACATTTAAAAATGGTTTAAATGGTTTTTAAAAAGTAACAAAAAAACTACATACTCATTTTTATTTTCATTTGATCAGCAGGCACTAATATGTAGATCCAAATCAATTCTGGATCCTGACAAATCAATATGGAATCAGATTCACAAGAAAGTTTCCTTGGAAAGCTCCAACCCCCAATTCCTAAGACACAGTGGGTAGGATTCCAGAAGAACCCTGAGTAGGCTGTGGGAGCCAGCAGCGTGGGAAGGAGACGGCAGGCAAGCAGAAGAACTTCATTCTGAACAGTGGCCCGCTCTCTCCATAGCTTTCCCCCAGGCTGCCTTCACAGTGTCTGCATCCAACATAAAATGTGGGGTTTTCCTGGTGGGTTCCAATCTGGGGCTGAGGACAGGAGAAGAGGGTAGGGAGTCTGTGTACCCAATACCCTGGGTCCCTTCTGGAGAAGTCCATTGCTTTGCTACCAGTCCTGAGCAGAAATGATGCCCTGCTTTTCCAGAGACTGGTTTGAGATGGTGTTCAACCCCAGGGCTGCAGAGGCCCCCGCATACTGTTTTCTGATCCCAGTGAGAGAACTGGAGGACTCAATGGAGAGGGGTGGACATTTTATTACTCATGTGCTTCTCAGATTTGGCAGGCCAGGACACAAGGGAGGGATGCACCACATCTACAAGCAGGGGAAACATAGAGGAAAAGAGTGTGCCCACTGCACAGGCAATATCTCCAGTGTTTATGAGTACATTCTTTTACTTTCAACCAAGGTCACTCTGCTTTGATCCTCGCCTACAGATGGGAGACAAGGGAAATGGCTAGTTTCCCCTCGTTATCACCGTTCTTTAGAGTCCCTCTTATCTCACCACCTGGAACAACAAGCTTTCCTAGGCACTGGCTAGTGTTCACCCCAAAAGCAGGCCACTGGCAGCCTTGTAAATTATGCATAGTTTATACATGGATGTTTTGGGAATGGTGAGACTCTCTCTCTACAATGAATTTGAAGTACTCTGATGTTCCACTCATTGCTTGAAGTTTGTACTAACAGGAATGGTTTACACATTTGAAGCTTTGGAATTATATTGGCTAAAACCTTGTGTTTTTGAAACATGAAAGAGATCTTCCTCTGTAACAGCCCACCCCACCCCACAGACATCTATCCCTAGCTGACAACATCTGAGAACGCATGAAGTTCACCTTGAAAGAAGACACATCACCCCTCCCAGAACAAAGTCATCCCAGCAAGCAGGTTTGTAAAGGTTGACAACAGGGACCTGTCCCCTTGGAGAAATACCCCTGCTGCCACCTCTAGGTAATAAAGGTAGGCTTCTCATTCCTGGAAACTCAGTGACTCTCAGACACAGTTGCCATCTGAGTGAGGAACAGCAGGATTACTCTAATTTTCTCCAATATGCCTCTCCCTCCCCACAAACACACACAAACAAAACAACTTCCCTGAATTAGTTTGTGGACTTCGGGCAACAAATGCCATATTGGCTGCATGTGTGACTGTGCTAGAAGTCATTAATTTGACCTGCAGTTTACCGTCTTAGTCCGTTTTCTATTGTTACTAACACAATTCCACAGAGTGAGTAAATCATTTTAAAAAAAAAGACATGTATCTGGGCTCATGGTTCTGATCCAAGGTTGAGGCCCTGCATCTGGTGAAGGCCTTCGTGTTGGCAGAGTCCTGAAGTAGCATGGGGCATCACATAATAAGAGACAGAGAGCGTGCACACGTGTGTGCGTGTGTGTGTGTGTGTGTGTGTGTGTGTGGTGGTCTCCCTGCCTCCTCTTATAGGACCATCCTTATTCATTGATGGTGGTTCCACTTGTAACTCTAATTCTAACCGCATTCCAAAGGTCCCACCTGGAAACACAGGTTAGATTAAGTTTTCACCCTCCCAGCACCTCACAAGGGGAATTAAACTCCAACATGAGTTTCAAAGTGACAAACCTTAGCACCTGCCCAAAACATCAGCATTCTCAGAGGAGCAAAATAAACACCAGTGGAAAGGGACAGCTCAGAAGAGCAGGCCACAGCCTCAGCTCCCCGTTCTGACGATGGTGCCTCCTCCTAGTGTACTCTGGCAAGCACACTCTAAAGGGACGCAGACCCTCTGTGTGCCCACCAGTGGGACCTGGGGCAGCAGTAGCATTTGGGAGCACATTTCAGACCCCAAAGGACAAGTTTAGGCAGCAACTGGTATAGCATTTACCTGACCTCAGGTGATGGGGAGGCTCTGTCACCCAGTCCCCTCTGCCTACACACATACAGAGTCACCTGCCTCCTTTGAGGAAGCCTCAGCTGCTGGTCTGTTTGCTCCACAAACCCTGAAAGGAAGCCACTGACAACCCACTTCCGGACCCAGGATCAGCTGAGGAGCCTCACAGCTACCCAGGGCCCTGAAGAGAAACCAGCCAGGCTGCAGAAGTGAATCAGCAAGGACCAGGAAGCCCAGCATCTGGGAAGGCTGCTCATGCTAGATCTTCACTGATAAAGGCCAGCAGACCGTGAAGGCGCATATCACTGACCTTGCCGTAGCAAGCTGCAGAACACAAATGCCTTATTCTGTTATCTTGCTGTGGACTTAGCTACAGGTTCTACTGGGTGCTTCGCTCACCGCTGATTTTGAGGCATATGACTTCCTTTTTCCCCTTCACTTCCTCCTTCTTCATCTTCTGTTGGGGCATCTTTGAATTTCTCTCACAGAAAATGTTCCTGGATAGTAAACTTTCTAAATCTTTGCACATCCAAATACATGTTGATTTTGCTCTCCTAATGAACCAAGTATAGAATTCTGGATTCAAAATATTGAAGTGATACTTAATGGGGTCCAGAATTCTTTGTTCAAAATAATTTTCCCAGAACTTTGTCCTCTAGAATTACTGTTGCAAGTAGGCATGGTGGCGCATGCCTGTAATCTCAGCGACTTGGGAGGCTAAGGCAGGAGGATCCTGAGTTCAAAGCCAGACTCAACAATCTAGCGAGGCACTAAGTAACTCAACAAGACCCTGTCTCTGGATAAAATACAAAGAGGGCTGGGGATATGACGCAGTAGTTAAATGCCTCTGGGTTCAATTCCTGGTACAAAAAAAAAAAAAAGAAGAAGAAGAAGAAGAATTATTACTGTTGCAGATGAGAATCAGATGCTAATTTGGTTATCAACCAATTCCTTCCCAGAGATGTGTCTCTCTCTATCCTGCCCCTTTGGGGATTTTTCTATTTTTCCCAGGAATCCAGAAATTTCATGAGGATGCAGTATTTCATTAATCTTGCTCAGCACCCATTTCAATTTGTAGACTAGAGACTTTCTTCAGCAGAGACATTTTTAAATTTCTCTTGTTATTTTCTTCTCTCAATTCTTTCTATTTATCCCTTCTGGGACTTATGATAGGCAATTTTTAAACAATTTGCCTCTAGCCTCCATGACTTTTAATATTTCTTTTGCTTCATTTTCTTGCCTTTATTTACTGAATGTGGGAAGCTGCTCTGACTTAATTTAGTGAACTTCCTGTTTACAAATTTGATCTTCATCTCTGCCCATTCTGCTCTTCAATCCATCTGTAGAAAAATTTTTGTTTCTTTTCTTGCTTTCTTTTTTCCTCCTTCTTTCTGGTATGTACGTGTGTGTGTGTGTGTGTGTGTGTGTGTGTGTGTGTGTTAGCTGAGGATGGAACCCAGGGCCTCAGGCACACTAGGCAAATGCTCTACCACAGAGCCATATCCCCAGACCTGACAGATTCTTTTGTATCAGCAATCATGCTTCTTCCAATTTCTAAGAGCTCTGCTTTTCTGGGTTTGTTTGTTTGTTTAATATTTTTAGGTGTAGATTGACACAACACCTTTATTTTATTTATTTATTTTTATGTGGTGCTGAGGATCAAACCCAGTGCCTCACATGTGCTAGGCAAGTGGTCTACCACTGAGCTACAACCCCAGCCCAGAACTCTGCTTTTTTAAAAAATGTTTTATTTATTTATTTTACTTCTGTAGTTGTGATAACTTCTGAGTTATCAAGAGAGTGTCCAGGGCTGGAGTTGTGACTCAGCGGTAGAGCACTTGCCTGGCATGTGTGAGGCCCTGGGCTTGATCCTCAGCACCACATATAAATAAATAGAACAAAAGATTCATTGACAGCTAAAAAACATTTTTTTAAAAAAGAGATTGTTCAGGGCTGGGGAGATAGCTCGGTCAGTAGAGTGCTTGCCTTGCAAGCACAAAAGCCCTGGGTTCAATCCTCAGCCCCGCAAAGAAAAAAAAAAAAAAGAGAGAGATTGTTGAGAAAAAAATCAAAATCAGCAACTTTTTTTTTTTTTTTTCCTAGTGGTACTGGGCAGAGAAACCAGGGCCTCACACTTGCTAAGCATTTGCTTTACCCCTAAGCTTCATCCCAACGCCTAGCTTCTTCTAAAAGGGAGAATGGGTACAGCTGTTCGCAGCTCGTGAGTGAATTACCAGCTCACTCTGAACATGAGTTCTTTCTGGAATTCTAAGTTCACTATTGTAGGGAAGCTCTCTTCCTGCTCTCATGAATTCTAGGTGCCCTGACTCTTGTGTTTGATCAGGCTGACCACATCTGCTTCATGTCTCATAATCATCTTTCAGTTCTCTGATGATATGATGCCTGAATTTCCAGTGTGACTTTCTAGTGAAACTTTTTTTTCTAATTTTTAAAAAATTGAGGTGTAACTTACTAAGTAGAAAACACAAATGCAAACCCGGTTTCTCCCATTACACACTCAGCACACAGACCACTCATGTGATCCCAAAAGGTGTTGGGGATTCCTCCCCATCAGCAAGCCACCAAGGCAGTTCTGCAGACACTAGCTGGATGTCCTCTAATCCAATTCAGTTTAGACACAATCTACTCAGAGTTCTAACACTATCTACCTGGACTTCACTTCAGATCCACCTGGAAGTCTGGGCCTCTGGAACTTCTGCCCAACCGGCTACAAATCAGGGTTCCCACAACCTGCTCCGTGGGTTTGATTAATTAGCTAGAGAAGGTCATAGAAACTCAGCAAGACACAATTCTTTTTTTTTTTTTTTTTTTTTAAGTTCACAGGCTTTTATTTCTTTACATTTATTATGCCATGAATTCATAGGGAATAGGTTCCAGCAGCTCAGGCTCCTTTCCATTTGTTCTCACAAAATGTGCTTCTCTAGGTGGAGCAGGCTGGCGTTTCAGCTGAACCCAGGTACCCTTCTCTTTGGCTTCCTTCTTTTTCTGATCATTTTCCTTCACGCGTTTCAGGAAGCTGTTTCGGCTCTTAGAGTGCTTAATATGCTCAATACGCACATTAATCCTCTTGGCAAGAATCTTGCCCTTAACTTGCTTATTCACAACAATGCCAACAGCATGCTGGGTAACATTGTAGACTCTCTCAGTTTTGCCATGATAACATTTATGGGGCATTCCTTTTTGAACAGTACCCATTCCCTTAATGTCTACAATATCACCTTTCTTATAAATTTGCATATATGTGGCCAAAGGAACAACTCCATGTTTTCTAAAAGGCCTAGAGAACATATATCGGGTTCCTCTCCTCTTTCCCTTTGTGTTTGTCATTTTGGAGAATTACTGGAAGATGGCGGTTCCGGCCGAAAGGCACAGCAAGACACAATTCTTATAGTTCGCAGTTTATTGTACAGGATATTTTAAAGGATATAAATGGCTAGCAGATGAAGAGATGTATACCGTGAGGTGTGGAAGGGTCCCAAGACAGGGGCCCACGGAATCGGGAATGTGCTGGGTCTTGTTCTCTTTCCTGTGAGCTCCAGGTGGTCAGCTAACTAGAAGTTCTTTGAACACAATCCTTCTCGTTTTTTTTATGGAGACTTCATTGCATGGTTACTAAAAGACTGGGCAGGCTCTGGGGGCCGGGGAGATAGCTCAGTCGGTACAGTGCTTGCCTTGTAAGCACAAGGCCCTGGGTTCGATCCCCAGCACCACCACCCCCCCACCAAAAAAAAAAAAAAAAAAACTGGGCAGGGAAACCTGCAAAGCCTGTCAGCTCAGATTCTTCAGTCCTCCTGGTGCCTAGGGTGTAGGCACCCTCTGGAATGAGGAAGGTCTCACCCTCTGGAATGAGGAAGGTCTTGTGACCTACTATTGAAGGCAGGTTAGAGAAAGTGTTTATGTCTAGCTAAAGGCAGGGGAAATTAGAATTTCTTTGACTCATCTTGGGGAAGATAATTTTTTTTTCCAGTACTGGGAATTGAACCCAGGGGTGTTTTACCACTAAGTTACACCCCAGTCCTTTTTTATTTTTTATTTTGATACAGGGTCTAAGTTGCTGAGGCTGGCCTCGAACTTGCAATTCTCCTGCCTCAGCCTCCTGAGGCAACTATGAATTTTTACATACATACACACCACCTGTGCCAAGATACATAACATTTCATGTTCCCAAAAGCATCCTTCTATTTTACCAGTCAGTCCCTAATAGTAATCAAGGTTCTAACCTATATTGCTTCAGTTTTGCCTGCTTTTGAATTTCTCATAAAAGAAATTATATACTATTTACTTTTCAAAAAAATTTTTTTAGTTGTAAATGAACATAATATTTTTATTCTACTTATTCATTTTATGTGGTGCTGAGGATCGAACCCAGTGCCTCAGATTGCCGGATAAGTGCTCTGCCACTGAGCCACAACCCCAGCCCAACAGTATTTACTTTCTTGTGACTTTTTTAAATAGCATTATGTCCAGAAAAGTTATCTATGTTGTTACAACTTGAAGTTTATTTTCTTCTTTGATTCAAAATACTCCATTGCGTGAATATGCAACCATTTCCTTACCTATTCTATTGTGGATGGACATGTGGACCATTGTCAGGTTTTAACCCCAAATATAACTGCCATGAACATTCTTGTACATATTCTGGGGGGTTTTCATGGTATTCATTCTGTTGGGTAAATAAACATCCACGATCATGAGATTTATATATAGCTAGCTTCAGAAGTTCAGGTTTCCAAAGTGGTTTCCATTACTTCCATGACTGATGCCTGAGTCACTTCATATCCTTGTCAACACTTGGTTCTATCAGTCATTTTATTTTTAGCAATTCTGATGGGTGTGCAGGAGCATCTCATTGTGGTTTTAATGTTCAGTCTTAACATGATTTAAGGTATGACCCAAGTCCCCAAGGCAGACTCCCTTATCAGGCATTCCAAGGGCATAAAAATTAACTCCCGAAAGTCAACAACAAAGACTAGATCTTCTCTTTGTGGAAGGCCAAATTTTCGACATATTTCACTGTATGAATAGGTCACCTTTTATTTATCTGTTCATTTGTTGGTGAACACTTGGGTTGTTTCAACTTTTTGGTATTAATAAATCATTCTGCTGTGAACCTTCATGTAGAAGTTTTTATATGAATAGCATTTCTCAATTTTCACTTGTTTTTTATGCAACTGCCTCTTATTTTTATATTTTTCTGTCATTGCAATAAGAATTAGAAAGGGGGAGAGGTAAACATGTGTCCAATCATCCTTCTTAAGCTGGAAGTACTTAGCGATTTGCTTAGCGATTTGCCTAAGATATGAACCTGCTAATGATCTTTTATTGCAAATATAGGCATCCCACTTGAACTAAATTAAGCAAAAGAAAGAATTCTTTATAAGAGGTTTTCATGAAACTTAAGGAAAGAAATACAGGACTCAGGGATAGATTGCAATATGGAATTGGAACGCCATTAGGGCTGTCTTCTATCACTTTTTCCATTACATCTGTTTTATTCTTCTCTCTCTCTGTAAGTTCCTGGGTTTCCTCTGCTTTACCCCTGCACCTGGCTGAAAAATATAGTCACCAGCAGCCTATAAGATTTCCTATTGCAGACCCAGATACCTGGAATAGACTAGTCTTTTTTCATCATTCTTTTTTTTTTTTTTTTTTTTTTTTTGGTACTGGGGATTTTGGGGATTGAACCCAGGGCTGCTCTACCACTGAACTATATCACCAGCCTTTTTATTTTTTATTTTGAGTCAGGTTTCACTAAATTGCTGAGACTAGCCTCAAACTTTTGAGCCTCCTGCCTCAACCTCCCGCATTGCTGGGATTACAGGTATGCACCTTTCTTGACCATCTTAACATGCTTACACTTGACCAGGAGTAGACTGGGAGAGGGTCTTGTGAGGTCAGCTTTGATCAAGTGCATATTAGAGAAGCATGAGTGACACAGAGTGACTGATGAGGACTCATCACTCCTGTAATGTAATTGGCAGGGAGGGCTCTCCGAGAGAGGGGGGTAAAGCAACTGATAAACATCCTCTCCATTACATTTTGCTAATCACTCCCCACCCCCCTTAATTTTTCCTGTGCTGAGAACTGAACCCGTAACCTTGCACATGCTAGGCAAGCACTATACCACTGAGCTACGTACACCCCAGTCCTGCTACAACCCTTCTAGGACTCCTTTTACCCACCACCTAAATTTCATCATCTCTAACAAGCCATACGAGACCCTTTGTGGTCTGTTCTCTGCTAAACTCTCCACACAGTTCCTCTTTCCAAAGTCTCCTATCAGTCACTTTTAGCACTTACTACCTACACTGACTGTCCCTTCTTTGTCTGTCTTTTGCACTAGACTGTAAGTTTCACAAGGAGTATGCCATATTAACTAGCTATCCCTGCATCTGGCCAATTTCCTGGCACTCAGTAAGTGTTCTACATGCTAGGGGAAGGAAGGATTGGAGTCAGTTACTGTGAGTCCTGGGTTGCTAGCAGGTGTTCATATTCATCTGAGCTGTGCATGGATGGAGCAAGCCCTGCTGAAAAGCTTAAGATTAGTCATCTCCCTGCATGTCTCATTTCCTGTTCATTCAAAGACTCTGTGCTTCTCAGATGATATATCCCCAGGTGACTGTCTCCCGCAGAACTGTCTCTAGAACTCAGATCAGTCCCACATTGTACCAACTTGCTCACACCCTTGTTTTACAATGGATATGAGTGAGAAACTTTGAATCTGTGCCAAAGTGGGTAATGGAAAAGGAAGCACATATTAGCCAGTTCAAAAGACTTCTTATGCTTTGATTTTCTCTGGCAGGTTTGTGGAATAAACCCTAAGTACTCACCGGAAATTTTAAAATCAAATTATTCTTTTGCATCATGGTAGCTACTTCATGAATACAATTTGCTAATATCGGCCACAATATTGGGATGACAAGCCACAAAGCTTAGATCCTCACATCAAACATAGGTTGTCATGTGCTATTTAAATCAGTCACCTGCACTTTTCCAAACAGGCCTGCTCTCCATATTACCAATTTGCCAGGTGCTGTCAAAGTTCCTCTTTCCTGGATCCCTCTCCATCATTGCTCTGCTGGGCACTGCTCAGGGGAATTTTGGATCAAGTGACATAAAACAAGATCTGAAATCTTGAAATAAAACCTGGGGTTTATTGGTCCCCCTACCTCAAAATTTCAGTGACATATTGAACTTGATCAGAGATTCAAAGCCACTAGAATCCAGTTCTTCCTCCCATTCCCAGGTTCCCCTTTCCAGATCATAAAATGACTTCAGCAGCAGTTCTTACATCCTCTCAGCTTCAAATCCAGTGAACAGAGAGTGACACAAAAGCTTTGTAGCCTACCTCTCCCTGGGGCAAGTGTCCACGGTTAAACTAAACACACCACTGTACTATATAACAGGACCAATAGTTAGCCTACACCCACCAGGGCCCAACCTGTATGGGGGCAGCCTCCTCCAAACCGCCAGATTGGGCTGGGGAGAAGCAGTTCCTGATGGAAATTTGGGGTAATGTTTCATCTGACAGGTAAAGGGTGCTGGACAGCAAATCAGCAGATCTCACTGTAGCTGTGAGCTTGCTGGCTCTTTAGGATCTCTCCCTTCCCAGTTTAACTAAGGTGCATTTTCATAAAGAATAACTTACTTGAGTGGAAAGTGTTTAACCCCCTCTCTATGTGGTATTCTAGGACTTGGCTTTGGGTCTCTTCACATCATTCTAGGTAACTCCTTTTTGTTTGACCGGTACCATTGTTGTTTTTAACTACATCTACCCAAAGTTGTTTGTACCCCAAACTAAACACAACACTCTGGGGATAGTCTGGTCAGTGTGGAATCAAGTGGATCTTTTCCCACAGGCCCTGATATGTAAGCTCTAGAAATACACTCATTTTGTTATTGTTTAATTCAAGTACAGATCCTTAAATGGCTACTCATTACATTTTACATTATTTGATTGAATATAGTACATCTTCCCTCTTTGAGCACACAATTATTCCAGAGCATACTTTAAATGGCTTTCTGGAGACCAATTCTGCACCTCAGTCAGGAATGATGACCTAATGCCACCACAAGCGAGCTTCCATGATCTTTCTGAGGCATCTCCATGTGAGAGGAAATGTACTGGGTGAGGTGATCCATAGCTCGCTGAAACCATGCACTACATTTATAACCTCTGCAAACAGACAGGAAGGACTTTGCCTTCTAGGTCAATCTAGTTTCTCAGAAGCATTGCTGTCTGACTCAAATAAATGCCTCTGGAGCCTCAGAGAAAGGAAAGACCCTTTCAGTTGCTCTGCCTAGGAGGGTGGGATTAAGGAGGAAGGCTTCAATTTTCAGTGAGTGAAATGGGGATCAGGAGAGAAACCAAGATAGAAAAGAATTTTTCTCTGAAATAACTGCATATGAAGGCATTTTAGAGGACGGAAGTGTCTGATTTGTCATACACACATAGAGAAAAAAATAGAGCTGAGGTTGTACCTTAGTGGTAGAGCGCTTGTCTAGCATGTGTGAGGCACTGGGTTCTGTCCTCAGCACCACATAAAATAAATAAATAATACATTTATTAATGCACAAAAATAGCACTTTTGGCTCATCATCTGACTCAAAAACAATGCAAGTGAATCATGGAACATTTTAATAGGAAGAAAACATTTCAAAAAGATGACATAAACATAAAAAATTAATTCATCAAAAATCATATGAGCACCTTGGCACTCAAGATCTTATTCTTAGCATTCATGTATCCCTCCCATGACTGTGAATATCCACCCACATTACAGCCCCACCCCAGCCCAGGAAGTGCTTCTTCATGTCTCCTGCCCCACATTCTTAAGACAAAAAGTGATGGATTCCAAATGCCTAGAAAGTTTCTCATGGAATCACTGCCAACATTAGAAAGAAAGAAAGAAAGAAAGAGATGCTTCAAAGTGTAGGGAGGATGGAAAAGTAAAAATACATTAAAAAAGAAGAGACAGGTTAATTAAATTATTCAACCCTTCTCTGACCCAGCAGGGATGTAACAGATTCTGGCATGATAAAATATTGGCTCCTGGTAGTGTTGGGTGTCTTTTTTTTCTTCCTCTTTGCATTCTAATTGGTGGCTCCAGAGGTACTCACAACTTGGCATAGTATTTGCAATTCTTGTTCTAGAACAGGCTGAGGAATTTTTGTAACAATAATCAGTTTTAATTTGCAATTTTTATAAAATATATTCAAATTTTGTACTCTGTGAATAATATAATCACATTTTATTTTAAATCCTGAAAACCAAATCTAGTCAGTTACCTATGTTTTTCTTTTCCTTTTTTTTTTTTTGTGATGTTGGGGATTGAACATCACAAATTGGCACTTTATCATTGTGTTACATTCCCCGACATTTTTTAATTTTAATTTTTATGTGTAAGTGCGATGCTGGGGATTGAACCCAGGGCCTTGTGCATGTGAGGCAAGCACTCTACCAACTGAGCTATCTCCCCAGCCCCTGTTTTTATTTTTTATCTTGAGACAGGGTCTCGCTAAGTTGCCCAGGTTGACTTTGAATCTGTGATCCTCCTGCTTCAGCCTTCGAGTATCTGGTGTGTGCATCACCATGTCCAGATCCAGGTATGTTTGTTTTTTTTTTTTTTAATTAAAAATCATAAATTTACATAGGGCAATGTTGTTTGATTCATTCTGTTACTTTTTTTCCCTTTCCCCCCCACCCCTCCCATCCCTCTTTTCCCTCTATACAGTCCTTCCTTCCTCCATTCTTACCACCCTCCTTATCTCTAACCCTAAACCTAACCCTAACCCTAACGCTAACCCCTCCTACCCCCCATTATTTGTCCTCATCCGCTTATCAGCAAGATCATTCGTCCTTTAGTTTTTTGAGATTGGCTTATCTCACTTAGCATAATATCCTCCAATTTCATCCATTTGCCTGCAAATGCCATAATTTTATCATTCTTCATGGCAGAGTGATATTCCATTGTATATATATGCCACAGTTTCTTTATCCATTCATCAACTGAAGGGCATCTAGGTTGGTTTCACAATCTGGGTATGGTGAATTGAGCAGCTATGAACATTGATGTGGCTGTATCTCTGTAGTATGCTGATTTTAAGTCCTTTGGGTATAGGCCAAGGAGTGGGATAGCTGGGTCAAATGGTGGTTCCATTCCAAGCTTTCTGAGGAATCTCCACACCGCTTTCCAGAGTGGCTGCACTAATTTGCAGCCCCACCAGCAATGTATGAGTGTACCTTTTCCCCCCACATCCTCACCAACACCTATTGTTGCTTGTGTTCTTGATAATCACCATTCTAATTGGGGTGAGATGGAATCTTAGGGTAGTTTTGATTTGCATTTCTCTTATTACTAGAGATGTTGAACATTTTTTCATATATCTGTTGATTGCTTGCACATCTTCTTCTTTGAAGTGTCTATTCATTTCCTTAGCCCAGATCCAGGTATGTTTTTGCAAATAAATTTTATTGGGAAACAGCTATGATGCTGCTCATTCATTTACATCTTATCTACAGATGTTTTCAAGTCCTGCTGGCATAGTTGAATGGCTTTCACAGAAAACATACGGCTCACAAAATGTAAAACTTCCTATCTGATGCTTTATAGAAAAGTTCACCAACCTGTTTTTAGATGATTACTGCCAATAGAACACAAATTATGTGAGAATCCTTAGTTGTATCAACATAATTTTGCTGTAAGGAACACAGGAAAAACTAATTTTATGGAATACACATGTAATAGTTTATAATTTGTGTTTTTACCCATCCAAACATTCTCTGGCTTTTCAACAGAACATCCAGACATGTGCAATGATAATTAAATTCCATCTTCTTTAATAGCCTGCCAACTTTTAGCCGTGTGAAAGTCAGAGTTTGCACATATTTTTCAATCTTGTATTTGTGAAGACGCAGTTTTCAATACAGGGTATGTTTAATTTACTCTTGCGCTAGGCTCTGAAAATCTAGAGGAGGCCTGCCAGAGTCTGCTCTGGAACATGCCACCTTCTGCTGCAGTGAGAGTGGGCTTGGCACCGGAACTGAGCTGGTCCTTGCCTACCATGGTCGTTTGTGAGCAGGGTACAGTTCCAGAACAGTAACACACCTCCCTCTGTTTCAGCTTTGCTGGCCATCAGGACACAGACGCCATGCCTGGAAGGACTTCTCTACCTTCCTGTGACTGAGGAACAGCTGTGACCTCAGAAGCCCAGATGCATGGCTCTCTGGCCCTGGAAAGGGCAACTCAGGCCAGAGACTACAATCCTGGTCACACCAGCAACCCTCCATGTCCTCTAACAGTTGTGGCCTATGTAATCATTATAGTTTAAAGAAATAAAGACTTGCTTGTCAAATTTAACAGGGAAGCCTGCATTTTATCTGGCAACAATCATTTCAGATCATCTGGTCATATTAAGATGAGCTTAATCTATGCAGAAGTTTCAAGAATATGGTAAAGACATCCTCTATGGCCCCCCTTAGCCCCATAGACACCTCTTCTGTCCTGGTGCTAATTATCTGTGCTGTCAGTGAATCCATCTCCCCCCATGTCTATGAGCTGCTAGGGAGAAGGACAATAGTGGAATCATATCTGGGCAGCTTAATGGGGCCCATTGTTCCCCTGTGGGCACTACTGATACTTGGGACTGAATAATTCCAAACATGTTCTGTGGGTGCTGATACTGTAGTGGGTAACTGATCCAGGCCTGGATATAAAGTGAACTAAGGTCGCTGTCTGTAAGAATTAGTGTCCAGGAAAGGGAGAGTTCCCCTCCTGTTCCCTCCAGCTGGTTTTCAGGGAACCTAATTAGCACCATTCACTCCCAGCTTTTGGATTGTAAAGGACTTTCCTGAGCATCTAACCACGTCCCTTTGAAGTGTAAACGCCGCTGTGAAGGCTCCAGGCCAAGGCTGGAGATTTACCCAAGGCCTTGTAAAGGGAGCCAGTCTCCCTTATCACGCTCTGTAAACAAACCTCCCGCTTGAAAACCCCTACACACACTCATATATGGTGTGTTTTTTTTTTGAAACATCGTGCCCAATTATGTATCATTTTAGACTAGAAAATTTATGACACTAGATAGCTTATAAATGTTGTGAAAACTGGTAAGGGGCGCTCAGAATTTGGAGTGCTGATCTCCTCTGGGCCCGCCATGTGTGAAATTAAGTGTGGTTTCTCCCACTCTTCGAGGGCCATTTGCAGGTTCTTGTTTGATTCCCACAACAATACTACAGTCTAAAATTTTATGAATGGAGCTTTTTTTGTGTTGCCATCAGATGCACATTTGATCTCAGAAAACCAGGATCTGGGGCACTTTCTGTATGCCCAACACGTTACACATGTTAACTCATTTAATCTATATAACTATTTCATAATAGCTACTCTTGTCCTGATCTTCTAGTGGAGGAAACTAACAAGGAAGGAGAGTAACTTGCCCACACTCTCACTGTTAAGCTGCAGAACTAGCATTATATCTGGGGCACCCCAAGCCCAGAATCAATTTTTCAACCACTCTGACAGTTATCAGAGAGAGAAAGAGAGAGAACAGGCAGAGTCTAGAGACCAGGGACAGCTCAGAATGAGTCTTGCTGAAGGTCTGCAGGGGCCCTGTGTTAGGAATGAGGACAGAAAGGGCCACGACAAAAGCTACTCATTGCTTGGGAGCAGTTCCAGAAGGTGAAGGCCTCATTTCTTGGTGTGGCTTTGCCTTGGCCAACTTCACCACCCCCAGTTCCCTCTTGAGGTCCGACCATTCTCTAACATCCTACCTAGCATCTCTTCGTGGCTGCTGCCCAAGCCTCCTGTGCCCTTATTTCTCTTCCTTGACATATTTGGTCCCCTACCCCCATCCCCTTTAAGGTGAATTCCAACTTATCATCTGTAGAGGGATGCTCACCGAACATTTGCCATTTCCCTCCTCCCCAGCCTCTCTAGACGTTAGGTCAGGGCTGGTGGACCTTGAGCAAAAGTAACATGTGCTACTTCTCAGACAAGGTATTTAAAAAGTGGAGGAATGAACCACTGCTACTGAGCACAGTGGCCCATGACTGTGACCCCAGCTACTCAGAAAACTGAGGCAGGAGGATCAAAAATTCAAGGCCAGGGGTTGGGTTGGGGTTGTGGCTCAGTGGCAGAGTACTTGCCTAGCACATGTGAGGCACTGGGTTCAATTCTCAGCACCACATAAAAATAAATAAACAAATAAAGGTTAAACAACAAAAAAGAAGGCTTTAAAATATAAAATTCAAGGCCAGCCTCAGTGAATTAGCAAGACTGTCTCAAAATACAAAGTAAAATGAAACTGGGGATCGAATCCAGAGGCATTTCACCCTTGAGCTACTCCCCAGTTCTTTTTGTTTACTTGTTTGTTTGTTTTGAGATGCTCTCACTAACTTGCCAAGGCTGGCTTCAAACTTACGGCTCCTCCTGCCTCCACCTCCCAAATCAGGCACAGCAGTATATACTTGTAATCCTAGACTTGGGAGGCTGAAACAGGAGGATCACAAGACCCTGTCCAGACTCTTCTCTGGTTTCTTCCCCTTCCATTGAGTTCTGATGCTTAATAAACCCATTACACCTATTATATTTTATGTAGATTATAGATATACATATATATACTATAATGCCAACCCATCCGATTAGTTATCTTTCTTCCATTAACTAGGGCTCAGGAGCCTTGTCTTATTTGACTTTATGACCACAGGAAGTTACACAGTACTTTAGCTACTTCAGAGTGTGCTAAGAGAATGAATGACCAATAATTTCCTGAGTCTAGAACCAGGAGTTATTTTGAAATTATTTCAAATCTAAAGATATTTTGCTACTCCTAAGTATGTTACCTCCCAAGATGCTCTCTCTACTCTTCCTTAAATTAAGGATCACCTCCCTTTAAATAGATCTGCAGTTTGCGGAAATTTAATTACCTGCAGTTGTGTTATTTATATAGCGACTGGTAATCAGAGGAGAAAGAGATTGTGGGTAACGACATTCATTCTTAGTCACAAATTAAAAGAGAAACATGACAGTGACATTTCCACTGAGAGAAAAAAGGTCAGCTGGCATTGGGAGGCCCTAATTGCAAGGCTGTGTTTGTGTTCTAATTGTCTGTACTTCCTGGGGTGTCATTGCTGCTGATGCAGAAAGACTGGCTGGATCCATGGTCCACTTAGGAGAAAGAAGAAATATTATTTCTCTAAAGTTTTACTGGCTAGCTCAATGATTCTCCACCAGCGGGTAGAAGGACGCAGACCTGATTCTCAGATTGGGGAACAGCGTAGAAAATATTTTGGTTTTATTTTAAGAACTTGTTTTTTCTGATGTGAAATACAGAGATCCAAATGAGATATGTGAGGCTGATGGGCATGTGGAAAAGGCAGGAGAAGGCATTCAAAACGAGCTGCCAGACCCAGGTGGCATGCAGCACACATTTATCAGCTACAGGGTGTTGCTGGGTTGGCGTGTTCAATGCCATCTGGGCTATGATTTCCACTGAAAATACAGAGTGTGTTCTGTTTTTAGAGACTGTAGGTTTTTATTTGAAAGCAAATTCTGATTTTCAGTTGTTATGACATGGCAAAAAAAATTAGGGACTAGCCAGATGTGGTGGTGCACACCTGTAATCCCAGCTCCGGGGGCTGAGGCAGGAGGATCGCAAGTTTGAGGCCAGCCTCAGCAACTTAGTGATGTCCTGATCAACTTAGCAAGACTGTCTCAAAATAAAATTGAGAAAAGGGCTGGGGATATTGCTCAGTGGTTAAATGCCCCTGGGTTCAATAATTCCCAGTGCAAAAATAAACAACAACAACAACAAAAAGTGGATGCTTTAATGAATGCAGGAAGGTGAAGAAAGAAGACAATTCTCTTTAGAAGTTTGTTTGTAGAGGGGAAGATGAGAAATAGAGAAGTGGGGGTTTATTTCTTTAAGATGGAAGAGACTTAAGATGTTTAAGAGGCTGGTAGGCGAATCTGGTCAAGCACAGGAGGTGGGCAGCAGGTGGGAATGGACAGCAGATAATTGACAGTTGGCTTTGTGCTGCTGTAACAGAAGACCCGAGATTGGGAAATGCATAGGAACAGAAATTTATTTTCTCACAGTTCTAGAGCCTGAAAAGTGTAATATCAAGGTGCTGGCATCTGGTGTGGGCCTTCCTTCAGTGTCCTCACGTAGCAGAAGGACAAGGGAGTTCCGCTGAACGCTGCAGGAAGCCTGTGGAGGGAGGAGCTGTCAGGGCCTGATGGCCTACTAGCTTCTTAAAGCCCCACCTCTTAATCTATCACTGAGAACTCTGTGCTAGATCATGGAGAATGTGAGTCACGTTCTGAGGAGGTAGGACATGAGAACCTGAACACAGGAAGGAAAGAAGGTGTTTTGGTCAGTTTTTTGGCTGCTGTGACTAAAGAGCTGACCAGCACAATTGCAGAGGAGGAGAGGTTTATTTGAGGGCTCACGGTTTTGGAGGTCCTAGTCCACAGAAGGTGGGCTCCATTCCTTGGGGCTCCAGGTGAGGCAGAACTTCATGGCGGAAGAGCGTGGCAGGGGAAGCAGCTCACATCATCAGGAAGCTGAGAGAGAGAGAGAAGTCCTCACTCTCCAGGTACAAATATGTACTGCAAGGGCTGGGGATATAGTTCGGTTGGTAGAGTGCTTGCCTTACAAGCACAAGGCCCTGGGTTTAATCCCCAGTACCACCAAAAAAAAAAAAAAATTTTTATATATATATATATATATATATATATACACATACATATATATCCCAAAGCCACACCCCAATTCCCACCTCCTCCTGCCATACCCTACCACTTCAATTATTCCCATCAGGGATTAATTCACTGATTGGGTTAAGACTCTTACCACCCAATCATTTCTCCTCTGAACCTTCCTGCGTTGTCTCACCTGTGAGCTTTTGGGGGACACCTCACATCCAAACCATAATAGAAGGGAAAGAGGAAAAAGAATCAGTGAGGCTCAGTAAGTCTAGAGTCTCTGGTGGTTTTTTTTTTTTTTATTGTAAACAAATGTTAGTACATGGAGTAACAGCATACCATTTGTGTAATCATACATTTACATAGGATAATGGTGTTTGATTCATTCTGTTATTTTTTTCCTTCCCCCCACCCCTCCCACCCCTCTTTTCCCTCTATACAGTCCCTCCTTCCTCCATTCTCGCCCCCCTGCCACCCCCTATTGTGTGTCATCATCCGCTTATCAGCGAGATCATTCGTCCTTTGGCTTTTTGAGATTGGCTTATCTCACTTAGTATGATATTCTCCAATTTCATCCATTTGCCTGCAAATGCCATAATTTTATTATTCTTTATAGCTGAGTAATATTCCATTGTATATATATATACCACAGTTTCTGTATCCATTCATCAACTGAAGGACATCTAGGTTGGTTCCACAGTCTGGCTGTTGTGAATTGAGCAGCTATGAACATTGATGTGGCTGTATCTCTGTAGTATGCTGATTTTAAGTCCTTTGGGTATAGGCCAAGGAGTGGGATAGCTGGGTCAAATGGTGGTTCCATTCCAAGTTTTCTAAGGAATCTGCACACTGCTTTCCAGAGTGGCTGCACTAATTTGCAGCCTCAGGTGGGTTTTTGAGGAACTGAATGCAGACCATCAAGGCAATTAGGGGGGCAGGGAGATAACACCAGATTTAATTTGCCTGCTTTTGTGAATACCTGAATGCCAATGCCAAACGTATAAACATTCCTGCAGTCCCATACTATATTTGTGGGTAGCTCAAGAAATAGTCACTTGGCTAAATTTAGAAACTATTGCCCTACTTTGGGATGAGGCTAACATTAACTTCAAAAAAGGCTAATTGAGCTTGTTTTATTTGTATATGGAATTGAAGCTCTGAAGACATTAATCTGAGATACATAGGCTCAAATGCCAATCTTGTTCTTCCGTGCGATGTTTGTAACACAAATACATTTGAGGATGTTTCAAATGGATGTTAACATGTCTTTTCAAATCCCTCATCATGATGATGCTGTAAAGGACAAGGATTTTGAGGTTAGTGACCAAGAAAAACAAAATCCAACCTCATTCAGTCCAGCTGCAGGCAAACCTGCTGCTATAACTTCTCCTTGTGTTGGGGAAAATTCCCTTTGCAAAACTCAAGGGGAAAACCCTTTCTTCCTAATAGTCAGTCTTTGCCAGAAAAAGCTTCCAGAAAAGTTGAGGTTGATACAACTTTGACTCGGTTGCATAAGAAAAACATGTATAAAAGCACACTGGGGACTTCAGGGTTAAAGAAGAGAACTAGCATTGTATGCCATTTAACCATTTCCCTTAAGGGACATTTGCTGATTTGTCTGCACCTCTCCCTACGAGAACCAAGGGTGACAGGGTTGGCTTTGAAAATACTGCACCTTCCATACTGCATGGGGTTTAAGACAAACCTGTGGGCTTGGGGCTCAAGATAACATCACACTAGGAAGATTTTTAAATGTGTACATTTGGGGCTGGGGAGATAGCTCAGCTGGTAGAGTGTTTGCCTTGCAACCACAAGGCCCTGAGTTTGATCCCCAGTATTGCAAAAATAAATAAATAAATTAAACAAATGTGTGCATTTAAAAAAATCATAATTATGAATGTATATTAATTATACCAAAACATGAACTTAAAAAAATATATCTATTCTAGAATATCGATATTGCTTTGTTTTTAGCCATGATGTTTATGCTATATTGAAACTTCTAATAACTCTTATAGGGGGAATGTGAGATTTGTATGTTCATCAAAGGAGAATAGAAGAGTCAAGAAAAACTTCTCTGAATGGGAAACACGTTGATGCTGAGAATAAGGACTTCGGCAGAGTGACAAGGGACAACTGCCTGCAAAACGCCCCCCTGCCAGCAGCACAGTACTTAAATTAAATTTCTGCTCTTTACTGGGTGGCCTATTTGGCTTTCTGGGAAGGGTGACTTTAGTTCAGTTTTGGTATTGTGTGTGTGTGTGTGTGTGTGTGTGTGTGTGCGCGCACTGGGAATTGAACTCAGGTCCTCACATGACACACTCAGCATTGAGCTACACCCCAGCCCCAAAGATGACTTGGATGAAAAACACTTCAGTGTACAGACTTTCTAGATCTCAGACTTTGGGTGTGAGGCAGGTTTTCTCCTCTCCACCCGACCCTTTATGATTCCTGATGACCTCATACACACTCTGTGGACTAACTTTTGAAAAAATAATGCTAATGAAGACAAAGAAATAGCACAAAGTCATGTTTATGAAGATGAAAATGTGCAGTTTGGGTTCTGTGTCCAGACTGAGTGTGGAAGTAGATGGTTTCAGAGCTCAGCAACTGTAAGACAAACACTCCAGACAGTTTTTCAGATGAAATGATGGAACCTAAGAGGTGGGGCTAACTGGGAGGTCTTACATCAGAGGGGCACATGCCCTCGGTGGGTGTAGAGGGAATCCAGCCCCTTCCATCTCTTTTCTCTTCCTGGCCACCATGAGATGAGCAGCTTTGCCCTACCATGGTCTCCCCTCCATGATGTGCTGCCTCACCACAGGCCCAGAAAGGAACACTCAGTCATGGACTGAAGCCTCTGCAACTGTGAGTCAAAATAAGCCCTTCCTCTTTTTATGGTGATTTATCTCAGGCATTTGTTACAGTAACAGAAAGCTGACTAACAGAATTATAAGGAGTATCTTGTGCTTTCCTGTGGGCATGGGCAGACACAACTGACCACATCCCCTCTTCTTCCTTCTTGACTTGAATGTGCATGTATGTCAGGAACTGGGGCAGACTTTTGCAATCAGGAGGGGATAAGCCAAATGCTAAGGATGTGGAAGTGGTTCAATGAAAGGAGGTGAGTTCTTACTGTGGCATATCTCCAGCTTTGCTACCTCAGACTTTATATGAATAAAAATGTCTTTGTTGCTTATGCCACCGTTATTGGGTATTGGTGACTTGCAGCTAAAAGCATTTCTGATATGCTGTTTTTAAATACAGATTTTGTAGTCACTAGTTCTTGAAGGAGGAATAACCCTAGCAATGGGTATGACGGGTGCTGAATGTCTTGATTTTACTACATAATAGTAAGAACCATTAGTGGGCTGGTGGTGCCATTCACGTTGGGTGAGTCTCTAAAGCTAATGTGAGGAAAGGGGACAAACTAAAGGCAAAGCGTATGAATTGAGAATTATCCACTTGCTTGTTAGATCTGTACAACAGAAATGTTTGACACTAAAGTGAAGGTCAAATCAATTGGATGGACATGTTGCTGGCCATGGGATCAGCTTAGATCCCCTTGGATTCTCTGATTCTAAGCCATGAAGATAATTTTGGCTATCAGGATCATTTTTTTTTTTCTTTTTTTAATGTTGCTGGAGCTCAATTCAGGGCCTCCTGTGTGCTAGGCAAGCACTCAGCCTCTGAGTTCCATCCCCAGCCTCCAGGATCTATTCTTTAACAGACAAATCTATTCAGGCATTAACATCCAGAAGCAGCCCAGGCTCAGTGGCTAGGAGACAGAGCCATAAAAACAGAGCTGCTTCTAAATACAAATTGAAAAATTGTAAAATAAAATATGAAACATTTGTTCTCCTCAGAACAGAAAACCCATTCCAGGGTTTCTGGGCTTCACAGGTTAGAGTTATTGTTTCCTCCCTCCTCTCCATTTCATTGTCTCCATTGCTCCATTTATAAACTTGGTAATTCTTGTGAACTCTTATAGAAGTTATGGGTGGAAAAAACTGGAAACTGTGGGAAAGCACAAAAAAAATCCATAATCCATTCAGAGACAATCACTGGTAACATCTTTTTAAATGTCTGAATCAGCAACACACAAAGACACACACCTGCAATCCTAGGGGCTAGGGAGGCTGTGGCAGGAGGATTACAAGTTCAAGGCCAGCCTCAGCAATTTAGCAAGGCCCCAAGGAAATTAGTGAGATCCTGTCTCAAAAACTAAAAAGGGCTGGGAACGTGGCTCAGTGGTTCTTCTTGGGTTCAATCCCCGGTACCAAAAATAAATAAATAAATAAATAGATAAATAAATAAAATTAAATTAAAAGGAAGAAAAAAAAGAAAAATATCTGAATTATTTAGGATGCTTTTAACTGTCAGAAATGGAAAATTCAACTCAAAACGGTTCAAACAAACAATGAGACATTTTATTATCTCACATTACAAAGAGTGAGAAATGGGTCACTCCAAGATTGGTTAGTAGTTCACTAAAGTCATCAAGAGTCCAGGTTTTGAGCCCAGAGGCACATGCCTATAATCCCAGAGGCTCAGGAGGCTGAGGCAGGAGGATTTCAAGTTCAAGACCAGCCTCAGCAACTTAGGCCTTAAGCAACTTAAGGAAGCCCTGTATTAAAACAAAAACTAAAAGGGCTGGGGTTGTAGCTCATTAGTAAAGCGCCTCTGGGTTCAGTCTCCAGTAATGCCCCACCCCCAAAAAAGGAATCCAGGTCTTAGCTGTGCCAAGTGGTATATACCTGTGATCCTGGCAACTGGGGAGACTGAGGCAGGAGAATGGCAAGTTCAGGGCCAGCCTTGACCCTGTCTCAAAACAAAATAAAAAAAGGACTGGGGACATAATGTAGTGGTAGAGCTCTTGCCTAGAGGGTGCGAGGCCCTGGGCTCAATCCAGGATAGCGGGAGTGGGGGGTTTCAGGTCTCCACCTCCCTTCTCGGCCATCTTCCAGGTTCAGCACAGCTGCCGGCTTTCTAGACTTCACCTCAATATTCAACATTCGTCTGAAGAGGGACTGCTCCTTCCTTTCCCAGACTTCCCCACACATCATTTGCCTATTCTTAAAGCAATTACTAGTAGGAGGAAATGGGCCACCATATTTGGATCGGATGAATCAAATTTACCCCTTAAATTAAGGACATAGAGTCAATTTCTCTGAGGTCACTGCAGTGCAAAGGATAAGCATTCTGCCAACAAGGGAGAACGTAATAGGGTCTGGAGTCAGAGATGGAGATGAATATTCAGGCACTAACCAATAATTCTGCTTTTTTTAAAATATTTTCTTTTTTAAAAACAAGATTTTTAGTTGTAGATGGACACGATACTTTTATTTTATTATTTATTTTTTTATGTGGTGCTGAGAATCAAACCAGAACTCCACCAGAAAACTTCTAGACCTTATAGATGAATTCAGCAAAATGGCAGGATATAAAAACAACATGCATACATCTAAAGCATTTTTATTCATAAGCGATAAAACATCTGAAAGGGAAATGAGGAAAACAACTTCGTTCACAATAGCCTAAAAAAAATTAATAAAAAAAAAAACTTGCTAACCAAAGAGGTGAAAGATCTCTACACTGAAAACGACAGAACATAAAGAAAGAAATTGAAGAAGACCTTAGAAGATGGAAAGATCTCCCATGTTCTTGGATAGGCAGAATTAATATTATCAAAATGGCTATACTTCCAAAGGTGCTATACAGATTTAACGCAATTCCAATTAAAATCCCAATGACATTTCTCATAGAAATAGAGAAACAATCATGAAATTCATCTGGAAGAACAAGAGACCCAGAAGAGCCAAAGCAATCCTGGGCAGGAAGAGTGATGCAGGAGGTATCACAATACCAGACTTTGAATTCTACTACAGAGCAATAGTATCAAAAACAGTATGGTATTGGCACCAAAATAGACAGGTAGACCAATGGTACAGGATACAAGACACAGAGACATACCCACGTAAGTACAGTAACCTCATACTAGACCAAGGTGCCAAAAACTTACAATGGAGAAAAGATAGCCTCTTCAACAAATGGTGCTGGCAAAACTGGAAATCCATATGCAGTACAATGAAATTAAACCCCTATTTCTCACCCTGTATAAAAATCAACTCAAAATGGATCAAGGATCTAGGAATTAGACCCAAGACCCTTCACCAAATAGAAGAAAAAAGTAGGCCCGAATCTCTATCACGTTGGCCTAGGACCAAACTTCCTTAACAAGACTCCCAAAGTACAAGAAAGCAAAGCAAGAATCAATAAATGGGACAGATTCAAAATAAAAAGTTTTTTCTCAGCAAAGGAAACAATTAATAATGTGAAAAGAGAGCCTACAGAGTGGGAGAAAATCTTTTCCACACACACTTCAGACAGAGCACTCATCTCCAAAGTTTATAAAGAACTTAAAAAACTTTATACCAAATATACAAAGAACCCAATCAATAAATGGGCTAAGGAAATGGGCAGACACTTCACAGAAGAAGATAAGGTAATCAACAAGTATATAAAAAAGTGCTCATTATCCCTAGAAAATTAGAGAAATGCAAATTAAAACCACCCTAAGATTTCATCTAACTCTAATTAGAATGGCTATTATCAAGAACACAAGCAATAATAGATGTTGGCGTGGATGTGGGGAGAAAGGTACACTCATACATTGCTGGTGGAGTTGCAAATTGGTGCAGCCACTCTGGAAAGCAGTATGGAGATTCCTCAGAAAACTTGGAATGGACCCACAATTTGACCCAGGTATCCCACTCCTTGGCCTATACCCAAAGGACTTAAAATTAGCATACTACAGAGATACAGCCACATCAATGTTCATAGAAGCTTAATTCACAATAGCTAGATTGTTGAACCAATCTAGATGCCCTTCAATTGATGAATGGATAAAGAAACTGTAGTGTATATACACAATGGAATATTACTCAGCCATCAAGAATAAAATTATGACATTTGCTGGTAAATAGATGAAGTCGGAAAATATCATGCTAAGTGAAATAGGCCAAGCCCAAAAAATCAAAGGCTGAATGTTTTCTCTGATAAGTGGATGACAATATATAACGAGGTGGATGGCAGGGAGAAGAGAAGAATGAAGGAGCTTTAGATGGTGTAGAGGAAAATGGGATGGGAGGGGGTGGGGTACAGAAAGATAGTAGAATGAAAGAGACAGTATTACCCTATGTATATGTATGATTACATGAATGGTATGAATCTACATTGTGTACAACCATAGAAATGAAAATTTGTACACAATTTGTGTATAATGAATCAAAATGTAAAAATGAAAAAAAAAAAATTTTTTTTTGGTGCTGGGCATTGAACCCAGGGCCTTGTGTATGCGAGGCAAGCACTCTACCAACTGAGCTATTTCCCCAGCCCCAAAAAATTTTAATAAATATATATTTTTAGTTATAGATGGACACAATACCTTTATTTTTATTATTTATTTTTTTATGTGGTGCTGAGAATCAAACCCAGTGCCTTACACATGTTAGGCAAGTGCTCTACCACTGAGCCACAACCCCAGCCCTTTTTCGAAATTTTCTATATATAAATATACACATACCTACCAAAAATTTAAACATAAAACTATGCATACTGACTTATAACCCTTTTCATTTAGCAATATACATCCTGGTAAACATTTCTCCATGACAAGAAATATCCTCTTTTTTTAATTGTTTTTTTAGTCGTCAATGGACTTTGATTTATTTACATGTGGTGCTGAGAGTCGAACCCAGGGCCTCACACATGCTAGGCAAGCGCTCTACCACTGAGTTATGACCCCAACCCAGAAATATGCTTTCATAACACTTTTTAAAAGACTTTTAAGTTTTCCTTTATAGACACATAATTAAATTTTCAGTTTCCTATTGCCTGATGAAATAGTTGTTGGACATTTAAAGTTGTTTCCAGTTTTCTATTATTAATTTCATTGTGCTGATAAACATTTTTTGGCTTTTGATATATATGGCCAAACTGCTTTCCAGAAATATTAAACCAGTGTTCATCCTTTTAGTGGAGTATGGCAATGTTTAGTTCACTTAATCCTTATTAATATTTTTTAATCTCTTTTTAAATCATCACTGTTAGATGCCATCTTTTTTTTCTGTTCCCCCCCCCCCCCCGCCCCAGTACTGGGGATTCAATGTCTTATGAATTCAAAGAATGAGCTGCACAGAGAGCAACAGGGGAAAGACAAGTATAAGAATTTATTAAAGCATAGTTCAGCAAAGTTCCCACGGCTAGGAGCGGACCCAGGGGGTTGCCAGTGGGTGCCTATTGTCTAGGGGTTTATATGCTTATAAGCATCTATATGCATCTATTTAGGTTTAAGGAAGTCAGCCTTCAGCCCAATCCTGAGTAAGGTACTCAGTGCCCACTAGGCATTATGCAGCCTTTAGGCCAATCAAAATATTGATCAGGTGTTTTCCTTCTTTGGAGAGGCTGTGGATTCCAGGTCACCTGTGTCCCAAATTCCTGTGGATTCCAGGTCACCTGGATTCCAGGTCCTGATTTTTTCAAAATAACCTTTGAACTCTCAAGTGCTTTCTTCTTCCTCTCCTGGGGACAGTGTCTAGAGGCACTCAGAATGGTCCAGTGTTGGCCATACTGTCCTAAGCTTTCCTACAATTCAGCCTCTAACAGAACTAGGCTGTCTTGGACCCTTAGTAATAGAATCGTTTACCTTTATATGAAGAAGGCTGGGAAAACACCAAAGTCTGCCTGTGGTGTGTGCCCAGGCAGACTTCAAGGGGTTCTTGCTGTGAGACCTAAAGTCATTCTGGGATTAAACAAAAGACCATGTCAGAGCCTGTGGTGGTCTCATGTGTGTGAAAGTGTCTGTGACAGGACCAAGCGTGCTTTCCTCATTGAGGAAAAGAAAATCATTGTGGAGTGTGGACTGCACAGTCAGAAAGCTAAAGTTAAAAAATGAAGCTTTTTCAGTAATAAGAAGTCAAAAGGCTAAAAAAAATAGTAATACTAATAACCTTTTTGTAAATTTCTTGGCAAAAACCTGAAGCTACTATTTATGCTCTACTGCCCAGGAAGTTGCTCAGGGCCCCATTTCCCTATCTGCCTAGCCTTATCTCTTCCTTCTGATCTCGGTATTATTGCAAATTCAGTTTTGACCAATACATGTTTTTCTGATTCTGTGGGCAAATGAATTCAAACCAGAAGGGTAAGCCCTAGGTCTCCTTTCTTCAGGTTTTCAGAAGAGTAAAGATGCTTACTCCAGATGTATGACTACCTATTTTCTAATAAGAGGTCAGAGAAGATTTCCGCTTCCCTTGGAAACAGGGGTAAAGTGGTTGCTCTGCCTTTAAATTTTTTTATTATACTCTTTTTTTTTAAGTCTAAATCAAGTTATAGATTACTTAGCAAACCATTTCTTTTGATTGGATGATTTAATCCATTTACATTTAATATTAACAGTCAACATTAATTATTCATAATTCCTTACTTATAAATTTTCCTAATTATAAAAAGTTTCAATGCACAAATTGTAAGGGAATTTCCACGAAACCACGCTGGACATGGGAAATCACATAAGGGAGTTTATTAAGCAAACAGAGTGTCTCCCTGCAGGGTAAGAGAGAAAATAAGAGGAAAAGAGAAAAGAAAAGAAAGGGCACATGCTAGAGAGAGTGGAAAACCAGGAGGATAGAGAAAAGTGTGTAGGACAGACAGAAGGATGGGGAAAGATGTCGGGGAAGCTATAGTAAAACAGTTGAAGTCCGCAGGGCTAACAGGGGACCAATAGGAGAAGGATACTTGCAAGCTGACTGATGAACCAATAGCTAGCTAGGATGTTCACAGATTGACAAGTGGTTGGGAGGCGGGGAAAATGACTGCACCTAATTGGCGGGGGAGCAGCTTTATACATTACACAAATCAACATTCTTCATCATTCATGACACGTGCCCAGTGGCAAAAGTATTTGGGTTGCCTAACATATATGTTCCCAGACAAGGTTGAACAAGACACTCTGTCTTCTTGTTTCAGCTCTCATACTATAAATGAGTGTCCTTCTTGGGGCCTACTTAGGGCTGTAATTTTGTATTTCTGTGCTTGTTGGTGGTGATTTCATAATTTTTTTTCTCTTTTTGGTGGTGCTGGGGATTGAACCCAGGGTCTTGTGCATGCTAGGTAAGCACTCTACCAACTGAGCTACAATCCCCAGCCCTCATGATTTATAATGGCCCCAAGACAGTGATGAAATGCTGCCTAGGATTCCTAAGAGGTCACATGTATTTAACTTGAAGAATTTCCTTCAGTGTTTCTTCTAAGGCAGGTCTGTCAAGATCAAATTATTTCATTTTCTGGGTAAGTTTTCATAGTACTGAAAGAATGGACATTTTTTTAAGCTGTCTGTTTTATCTCAACTCCCTAAGGTTTCCCTCCCAGTAATGGGAACAAAGCCCTTAAAGCTGTTCCAAGAAACAGCCCCAAACAGAGAATAAAAGAGTAAATTGAGCCAGATAGCCAGATAGTGCTCAAACAGTAGGAATACCAGAAACTACTGACCAGAATCTACACCTGTTGTAAAACATTGTGAAACATGTTGTCAGCAAACCCAGACCCCCTTTGAAATTTCCTGGCAGCTTTGTTCCCCCTTTTCCCCCTTTCATGTGTGACCCCTCCTGATGTGTGGTTTCTGCCTTTATAAACCTACAAGACTTTCTGCTAGGGACTCGACTCCTCGAGTTGGGTCCCAGCGCGCTGGAATAAACACCTCTTGAGGTTTGCATGAAGTGACGCCTCCTGCGGTTGATTGGGGTTGCCGTGGATCCATGGGACAGAGTTGGGGTTTCCTTTTGGGGGGCCTTACAGTACCTTAATTTTTAACACTAGTTTTTGCTGTATAGGGATTCTTGGTTGATAATTATTTCCTTTGACACTTTATTTTCGTGGTGCCGGGGACAAAACCCAGGACCTTGAACATGCTAGGCGAGAGATCTACCCCTGAGCCATACCTTCAGCCCTCCTCTTGATACTTTTGAATATTTTATCCCACTGCCTTCTGACTGACATTGTTTTTGCTAAGTCAGTTGTTAATTTTATTGGGATTCCTTGTAAGTAACAAGTCATTTTTTCTTGCTGCTTAAAAATTTACTCCTTGTCTTTGACTTTCGAAATTTTTGCTATGATGTGTTCCACAGTTCTAGGTTTCTCTTCATATTTCTTCATTCTTTTTTCTGTTCTTCAGCTATCATTCTTTCATCAGTTCAAATCTGTCGAAGCCCTCTATTGAATTTTTTCAGTTGTTTCAACTCTATACTTTTCCATTTGACTCATTTTTATAATTTTTGTTGTTGGTATTCTCTCTTTGATGCAACTTTGTCATTGCATCTTCAATTACGTCATTAATTGTGGCTCCCTTTAGTTCTGTGAACATGTTCATACGCTATTCTAAAGCTTTTATTTTTTATTTTGCTGTCATCAGAAAAGGTATGAGGACGAAACTGGAGTTTTGAGATGAGATTTGATTCCCCACTTTGCCAAATTCCTTCTGGATTCTTGTCTCACAAATTTGAAGAATAAAATCCATGGACAATTATGGAAGGAAAGAATAATGGAGTAGGGTTTATTGAAGTGAAAAGAGAAGAAAGAATTCCTGCAATACGGGGGGGGGGCCTGATAGCAGGAAAATCCATTTTGGTATGCTAGATTAGGGGCTTACATGGTTTTGCGGGGTATGAACATTGATCAAAATCTATGTTAAACAGGCTTTGAAAAAGCACCAAAGCTGTGCTGGGGAAATAGCTCAATTGGTAGAGTGCTTCCCTCCCTTGCAAAAGGGACTGGGTTCTAATCCCCAGCACAAAAAAAAAAAAAAAAAAAAAAAGCCATTGGTCAAAATCTATGTTAAACAGGTGATATTGGAAAAATACCAAAGTCACTGGCTTTGGCCATTAGCTGTAAGGCCCCCAAAAAGGAAACGCCAACTCTGTCCCATGGATCCACGGCAACCCCAATCAACCGCAGGAGGCATCACTTGATGCAAACCGCAAGAGGTGTTTATTCCAGCGCGCTGGGACCCAACTCGAGGAGTCGAGTCCCTAGCAGAAAATCTTGTAGGTTTATAAAGGCAGAAACCACACATCGGGAGGGGTCACACATGAAAGGGAAAAGGGGGACAAAGCTGCCGGGAAATTTCAAAGGGGGTCTGGGTTTGCTGATAACATACAACATGTTTCACAATGTTTTACAACAGGGCGTAGATTCTGGTCAATAGTTTCTGGTAATCATTCTGTTTGAGCACTATCTGGCTATCTGGCTCAATTTACCCTTTTATTCTCTGTTTGGGGCTGTTTCTTGGAACAGCTTTAAGGGCTTTGTTCCCATTACTGGGAGGGTGATCTTAGGGAGTTGAGATGACTGGGAGGGTGACCTTAGGGAGTTAAGATAACTGGGAGGGTGACCTCAGACAGCTTAAAAAAATGTCCATTCTTTCAGGCCTTTGCTTTAATTCTTCCTGTAACTCCCACTGGGGTTCATAACTACCTTCCATTTCCCACCTTGAAGGAGTTGTCTGGAATGTTCCCACTCATGGTCTTTACATTTGAAAATGGTCTCATTGAGGTCTATTAGTGTTTCTAGTTAGCATCAAGTTGTGGTCTTTACATATGAATAACAACTTATTTGGGGCCTATTACCCATTTTAGGACCATTATCTATTCTTATTCAAGGGTAAAAGGACCTTGACTCAGGACAAGTGGGGTCCTTGACTTACATGTGAGAGAAAAGAATTTCAGAAAGTGTCACTCAGAGTCAGATTTATTTAGGAAAGTAGAGAAATGGTCATGGTTTAGATACTACATATCCCCCAAAAGCTCACAGGTGAAACAATGAAAGAAGGTTTAGATGTGAAATGATTGGGTTGTGGGAATATTAACCCAATCAGTACATTCATCCCTGATAGGGATTAACTAAGGTGGTGACTGTAGGTAGGTAGGCTGTGACTGGAGGAGGTGGGTCATTGTGGGCGTGCCTTTGGGGGATCTATTTTGTGAGCTGAGCTTAGTCTCTCTGCTTCTCCATGATCTTGTCCTGAGCTGCTTTCCTCCACCATACCCTTCTGCCATGATGTTCTTCTGCCCCACCTCAAGCCCCGAGGAATGGAGGTAGCTATCTATGGACTAAGACCTCTGACACTGTGAGCACCCAAATAAACTCTTCCTCCACGGGAGAAGAGAGAGAAAGGGGAGGGGGAAGGAGGTGGGAGGAGCAAGCACTTGATCTGGAGTGTAAGTATCTATAGAGCCACAGAGGCTAGGAGGCTAGGCTAGGGGCTGAATTGGAGGTGGAGTCAGGGCAGGGTTATATGATTCCACTGCAGTTTTTCTAGCATTGGTGCACTTACTCCACATCCTGTTACTTTTGCAGGCAAGGACAGTGGCCAAGGACTGGCCAAGGACTGGGTTGCTCTTGAGTTGCTTGTTCTGCATTCCAATGGTTCATGGGCATTTCCTGTATGTCAACAGTTCCTGGACACTTCTTTCCTGAGACTCAGTGTATCTTTCTTTCTCGGTATCCCTAGATTCCTATCTCATGGCTTATCTCACAGGTAATTTCTGTTGTCTTTCTGCTGCTTGTAAGCATAAATGATGAAGGCAGGGAAGCAAACCTTGGATCAGCAAACTTTTCTTTATTCAATATTCAGCAGTGGATCAATCAGTCGAACATTTTGGGGCAAAAAATGGCAGCAGGCTGAAGCAAGGGTCTGGGTTATACAGGCTTTGTTTAGAGTGGGACAGGAGGGCATTTCCTAGGGGTCGCTGTATTGGGGTGCGGGGGGCAGGACTGTGAATAGGGAATTTCCTGGGGCTTACTGTATTGGGGTCAGCTGAGTTCCTTCTGTGTTCCTTCACTCTGGCTGAGGCCTGAGATTTTAAATGACAAAAGCTTCAATTTCACCCCTGATAAGGCTGATGGAGGAAAAGCTGTAGATAGGGAAAATGTCCTTGGATTTATTCTCCATATCCTTCACTGCTGGTTGGTTGGTTTTCTGTATATTAGACTGTCTTATTTCTCTGTATAGCTTCTGATTTTTGGTTGAAAATTGGACATTTTAGAAAATACATGGCAGTGACTCTGGGTGCTGGTTCCCTTTTTGCAGGCTTAGTATTATTTGCTCGTTTATTGGTTTAATAAATGGATTATTTTAGTGAAGTCCGTTCTCCCTGCAACATGGTCAGCCTCTACTGTTGCTCCTTCAGGAGGCACAGCTTTGGGTGGCCCACAGTCACTCAGATAGGGCTTACTTCCTGTCTTCCCTGACCACGCCCAGCAGTTAAGCCACACTGTTGTCAGCAGCTTGCTCTTGAACAGTGCCCTGGGGCACAAATTGTTCTACAATTCATTCAGTCCAATTCCAGCATCTTCCATTGAGCCATTTTTGAGATCAGTGTTTGGTTTTGGTTCTGACCCCAGGAGGGCTCCTTCCGGCTGTTTCATTCCCTTTTTCCCCACAAATCAGGCACCATCTCCAGTTTAGCCACTCACCATTTTCTTCCATACTGCTTTCCATCTCACCTCCATGGTCCTTGAGAAGTCCTTTAGACTTGAACTTCTTCCCTCTTTGTAGCAAATGAAATTAGTTCCTTCTGGAAGAGATTAGGAGTTGTTTTATGGACTATTCTTCTCCCAAGGCACACTGAGCCCTGGACACTGAAGCTGAAATGGGGACAAGAGTAGGCTTCTCTCTGAGTGACACTCCTGCTTTAGGAGCCAGGCTCTTGATTGGGGAAGGGGGTTATAAAAGAAAAAAACAAAACAAAACAAAAAACTATACTGAACTTGCAAAAAAAAAGAAAGACTTCAGGACTATTCCAGTAGGTGTCAAGCTGATGGAAATGGGTAGAATTGGGCTCAACTTTGAATACAAGAGGAACAAGTGGGGGATGCAAGGAGCAGTCTGGGGAGTGGTAGATGGGTGACATCAAAGATGGCAGAAATTCTGAAGGCAGAGCAGGGTGATCAAATATCAACTGTGTGGGCGGGTGAGGAACTTAATTAGATATTGAGAGCAATCACATATCAAGGGAGGGGGATATTCTACATAAATTCAGGATTCTTGCTAAGACAGAGCTCTTGAGGACAAGGTCCATTATGAGGCCTTGGGCTTACCTGATGGGCAGTGAACCACCACCTCACAAGCCAGGTGATGAGGGCCCCAGTATTCTGAATTATCAAGTTTAAGAACAGCCTCCATTCCATGAGTGGGGTCTAGGCTGAAGAAGGAAGCCCCTACCTCTTGACCACACTTGTGATTTAGCCTAAAATAATAGGTGGCTGGGGGCAGGATGAGAGAAGCGGTTGTCCTGCTTTCCCAGGAGAAAGTCCTCCGGGTGTTTGGGGATGTTCTTGGCTACGGCAGTCTGCCTGGGGGTGGGGATGGGAGCTATCTTGGTTCAAACACACAGACTCTTGTCTTTCTTACCAAATTTTTGTAGATGTTCCTGAATAAATGGCTCTTTGTATGCTGATTGACCTTAGGGCCATTTCCAGAGACTTCAGATGGTTGTTTTTATAGTTTTCACCAGTTTCCCTGGGAAAGGGGAATTCCTTATGCTAGAAGTCATTTTCAGTTTTTTGTTTTGTTTGCCATATTGGAAATGGAACCCGGGGCCTTATGGACACAAGGGGAGCACTCTACCACTGAGCTAGATCCCCAGTCCCTGGAACCATTTCTTTAAAATCCAGTGCCCACAAAGTTGTTCAAGGAGACTCAAGTCATATGAAGGACTAAACATGTTTTAGCGAGCCCAAGTGGGGATTTTATTTTTTCGCTCAAAGTATCTAAAAACTGAAATGTGACTTATGGTCCTCTAATGTTAGAGGTTACTCTGAAGCAAACTGTTAAGGGTGTCATTTTTAAAAATGTTCAGTAGTGAAGAGAACCCTAAACGTCATAGTTTAATTGGTTGCAGATTAACTGGTGTTATATCTAAGTTAGAAATCTTTCAGAATTCCTTTCCCCATTGATTACACACAACCTAGTTTAACAGTGGTCTACTTTATGCTTTGAATATAGCCCTTGCTGCTCTGCCACTGTAATTTATTTATTTTATTTTTTGTGGTGATAGGGATTGAACCCAAGGCCTTGTGCATGTGAGGCAAGCACTCTACCATCTGAGCTATCTCCCCAGCCCTGTAATTTATTTTTTTAAATAGACAGGTTTCTTTCTCTTCCTCTCTCCCTGCTCCTCCCCCCTATGTAATCTCAGGGGAAACTAGATTACCTTTCTTCCCCATCCTAGGCAGTTATCTGTCCTTGAGTACAAACCCAACATGGGAATGAAGGAATCCAGACATTGGGGATGGTAGCAGAAGGTCTCAGAAATGACTCCCAAATTAACAAGTAAATTACAACTCCCAACAGAGAACACATGAAATATAGGCTTTGAATCACCTCTTTAAAAGTCCCGTTCCTCCTGATGCGCAGAGTCACAGCTTCTTGGGTCAGGAGTCCCCTGTGTTTCTCTTCTGCCAGCAAGGCGATAATCTTTATTTTCCCTTTTCTCAAAACTGTGCCCTCGTTATTGGACTGGCATAGGGAATAAGGACCGAGCTTTTGGTAACACTAGTTCTTCAAGTTTTCTATCCAGCTTTGTCATTTCTGCTAGTCCCCTTCTTAATGAATTAAATGAAACTTTTGACTCATGTTATCTTTTGTATAAGAATTATAACAGCTTAAGAATTTTGTTTTCAAATTTGTGGCTTTTCAATTCTCCGATTTTTCCCCCTTCTACACAAAGAGCACAGACCCCAATCAGTAAGATGAAGAGACAGCTTTTCTCAGTTTGGCTCCAAAGGTCTTCAAGATTCTCTCAGGAGGGTTTCAGACTCCTAAGGGGAAAAGGTATATTATGAGCTGAATTGTGTCCTCTCAGACTTTAAATGCTGAAGTCTGTAACGGTTAATTTTAGGTGTCAACCTGACCCAATTAAAGGATACCTCAATAGCTGGTAAAGCATGATTTCTGGGTGTGTCTGTGAAGGTGTTCTCAGAGACTGGTGTGTAGTGAGCTGAGGGATGAAGGCCCACCTTCAGTATGGGTGGGCACCATCCAACTGGCTGAGGGCTTGGGTAGAACAAAAAGGCAGAGGTAAGCAGATTCGCTTTCTCACACAATTGGGGCAAACTTTTACTCATGCCCTTGGACTTCAAAACCCCAAATTCTTGGCCTTTGGACTCTGGGACTTGCATCTCCTACCCCAGGTTCTCTGGCAGACCTTTGGCCTCTGACTGAGTTTCATCATTGGCTTCCCTGATTCTGAAGCCTTTAGACTCAGACTAAGCGACAGTATGGGCCTCTATAATAACATGTGAGCCAACTTCCCCAATAAATTCTCTCATCTAGTCATCATCCTATTGGTTATTTCTGGAAAACCCTATTACAAAGTCTCAACCCACTGTACCTAAAAATGTGACCATATTTTGCCAGGTCTGGTGGCAAAATTACCTGTAATCCCAGCTACCCTGGAGGTTGAGGCAGGAAGATCACACATTTGAGGCCAGCCTCAGCAATTTAGCGAGGCCCCAAGCAACTTATGAGAATTATATTAAGAATTTTGTTTTCAGCTAGGTGCAGTGGCACACATCTGTAATCATAGCAGCTCCAGATGTTCAGACTGAGGCAGGAAGATTGCAAGTTCAAGGCTAGCCTCAGCAACTTAGTGAGACCCTGTCTCAAAATAAAAAAGGCTGGGGATGTGGCTGGCTCAGTGGCTGGATGCCCCTAAGTACAGTCCCTGGTTTGGCTCAGGATTCTCTTAGCAGGTTCTGGACTCCTAAGAGAAACTGTATGTATCAAAGTAAATAAAGGGTTGGGGATGTAGCTCAGTGGTAAAGCACTCCTGGGTTCAATCTCCAATACCAAAAATTTAAAAAGAAAGTGATTGAATTTGGAGATAGGGCCTTTTATAGAGAGGAAAAATCAAATGAGGTTACATGCGTGTGCCCTAGTCAGAAATAACTGGTGTTCTCAAAAGAGGACATTTGGACACAGATACATACACGTAAGACCATCTGGTGAGAACATGGGAAGGTGGCCATCCACAAGCCAAGGAGGAAGGCCTCAGAAGAAATCGAACCTGCTGACATTTTGATCTCAGACTTAAGAACCTCTATAACTATGAGGAAATTTTTCCTTTTTTGTTTTTAATTTGTGGTGCTGGGGATCAGACCCAGCAGGCACTCTACACCACTGCATCCCTAACTCATTAACTGCTATTCTTTAAGCCATCCAGTTGGTGGCATTTTGTTATGACAGTCCTAGCAAACCAAAAGGGAATATTTTGGCCTTCTTGAAATTGTCTGTATCTGGGAAATCTATGCTTCTGGGGCTACCACTGAAGAAGTTATGGCTAACCCCCACAAAATGTGAAGGTCAGAGGCGATAGTTTCAGTGAGGTATGGATCAGCAGATTAAAAAGTATTTTTGCTGGAGCCCCCTCCCCATTTTTAAATGGGGGAGTTTTTGTTTTTTGCCAAATAGCTGTTTTTTTTTTTTTTTTTGCGGTACTGAGGATCGAACTCAGGGCCTTGTGCTTGCAAGCCAAGCACTCTACCAACCGAGCTATATCCCCAGCCCGAGTAGCTGTTCTTGTAGGTTGAAACAAGAGGTTCCATTTCCTTCTCTGAGTATCCACTCAGCTCTCTGTCTAGTTTTACTCAGACACGGTGGCTTAGACAAGGTGCTGGTCAATAGCAACATGCTTATGTCCACATAGTTCACGGGCTCAGTGGTTTTGCTTCAGGAGTAGAGGATGGGGACTTCCATGTTCAGAACTCAGGGCTTCTGCCATCAGGTACTCTACAAACTCAAAGAAAATGGCAAACCCTATTGTATTTATTCAATAGATCACTTGCTGCATTTAGGTCTCTGCATGGATGCTTTTATTTCTTCTTTACTTTTCTGGTTCTGAGGATTGAACCCAGGGGCATTTTGCCACTGAGTCACATCCCCAGTCCTTTTTATTTCTTATTTTGAGGCAAGGTTTTGATAAATTGCTGATGCTGGCCTTGAACTTGCAATCCTTCTGCCTCAGTTTCCAGAGTCACTGGGATTACAGGCAAGCACCACGATACCCAGCAACCATGGTGGTGCCTGGCTGGATCTTTTATTTCTTAAAAGAAATATCCTGCTTCTCCCAGGTGAGAGGTGGGTGGGGTAAAGAATATAAAATATTGAATACGAATTGAATGATGGAAATAAAGTTTAATTATACTAGTCTTTTATAAGGGTTTGAAATTTGCCATAAAAATACATGCTTTAAAAAAGGGGAATGCGGGCTGGGAAGATAGCTCAGTTGGTAGAGTGCTTGCCTTGCATGCACAAGGCCCTGGGTTTGATCCCCAGCACCGCAAAAAAAATAAATAAATAAATAAATAAATAAATAAAATTAAAAAGGGGAATGCGAAGAAAAAAAAAAATGGCTGAAGATGTGGCTCAGTTGTTAAGTGACCCTGGGTCCAATGTCTAATACCCCCCAAAAGGTGGGGGATGATAGGAACCAAAATAATTTGCAAACAAAGAAAAAAAGAAAGTCCAAGCATTTATCTTATCTTTGCTAAAGAAATTATACCTCATGATACCAAACAGATGATATTGGGAAACTTCTCTTATATAGGTGCAATCAAATTAACACAAGAAAAAGGTAAGATAAAATTAGAGCTTCTTTATTTTAAGACCCCTAGAAAATAATGCATCTTGGGTTGGGGATGTAGTTCAGGAGTAGTGATGATGGCTTAAGTCCTGGGTTTAATCCGCAGCACAGAAGATCTAAATGAACCTAGGAAATGATCATCAATGGCTACTGCTATTACCAGACAAGACCCATTGTGGAAGTACCCAATGCCACCTAGGAAGTATTCTCTCCTCTCCTCAAAACAGAGGGTGGCAGGTAGGAAGGAAAGAAGAAATGAGAATCTGAATGAAGTCTCATTTAAAGAAAATTTGAAGGGGGAGACATATTGAAGAAATAACTCCACTGGGATATAATAATCAACAAAATCCAGATGGTTAGAAGTTTTACAGAATGGCTCAGTTTCTTCAACAAATTGTTAAGAAAAAAAAGGGATGGAAAGAAAAGCTATAAAAGACTACCAACAATCCCAGTTTAAGCATGGACTTAAACATACTGAAGTACTTAGATGAAACGATAGGATTAGAATTTGTTTAAAAATAATCCTGGGGGTGGAGTGAAAGAGATGGAATGAGCTTGGCCACTAGTTGCAGTTGGGTATTAGGTACATGGGGTTTTATCACACTACACTTATTTGCAATGAAAAAAAATTAGTTGTAGATGGACACAATACCTTTATTTTACTTATTTTTATGTGTTGCTGAGAATAAAACCCAGTGCCTCACAAGTGATAGGCAAATGCTCTACCACTAGGCGACAACCCCAGCCCCTTATTTGCAATTTTTTTTTTTTTTTTTTTTTTTGTGGTGCTGAGGATTGAACGCAGGGCCTTGTGCTTGCAAGGCAAGCACTGTCACTGAGCTATCTCCCCAGCCCCCGCAAGCAAATCTTAATGACAAATCTAGTTAAACCTTTTGAATAAAGTTTCTTCTTGGAATGCCAGA
Organism: Sciurus vulgaris; assembly: GCF_902686455.1. NCBI lineage: Eukaryota > Metazoa > Chordata > Mammalia > Rodentia > Sciuridae > Sciurus > Sciurus vulgaris. Next base: position 69,063,597 of record NC_136476.1, read on the forward strand.
GGTTCTGTACATCTTCCCAGCTTTGCTTGTTACAAATATAGTAGGGGTTAGGCATTAAGATAGCCAACCAGATCAAGCGTCTAGTTGCAAAAACAAAGCCAAAATGCATTAATTACATGTTTGCTCAATCTACCCGGGTGTAAAACTGTTCCCAAGGTAAAGTTTACATGGACACATTGTTTTGTGTTTTTTTGTCAGTGAAATGTTTTTCCTATAGGTTTGCCATGGTCAGGGAGGGAGTTTCACAGTGAAATGCAGGCCATGTTATCTTGGGGTCTGTTATAGAGGGTCTTATTTTCCTTTGTTCTAGTAAGCCTGGGAATATGTTTATAGTCCCTTGATCAATTATAATCATCTTAAAATCCCATTAAAATATAATGTAAATATATAAATCCTAAGTGTACAACCTCAATTTATCAGAAAGTAAATACTTCAGGTAACTGGTACAAAGATTATTAATAATCCAGTAACCAGACACCAGAACCCCTCTTCTCAATAGTCCTACTCAAAGGTTATCCTTTTTCTGAATTTGATGTAAATAAAATTATACATTAGGGACTGGGGAGATAGCTCAGTCGGTAGAGTGCTTGCCTTGTAAGCACAAGGCCCTGGGTTCAATCCCCAGCACCCCCCCAAAAAAATTATACATATTACTGTGTATGATTTCCTTTGTTCAAGCACATCTGAGATTCTTCCATGTCATTTTAATCAGATTTTGTTCATTTACATTACTAGTTTTCCATTATTCCTTTATCTTTAAAATGCCCTTTGTCCTGAAGTGTACTCTAATATTTACAGTTAATACCAATTTTATTTTGGTTAAACACAACGTCTTAACAGATTAGAATCTGATATTTGTGGGGCTGGGGTTGTAGCTCAGTGGTAGAGCACTTGCCTAGTGTGTGTGAGGCACTGGGCTGGATCCTCAGCACTACATTAAAATAAATAAAATAATGGTGTGTTCATCTACAACTAAAAAGTATATGTTAAAAAAAAAGAATTTGACATTTGTATTCTATACATTCAGGAACTCAGCAGAAAACTCCATAAACTTAGGCACAGAACAGTGATACAGGTGCTTACACAATCTAACAGAGGACAATTTATTCCAACAAAACTATTGAGTTTTTCCTGTTACCTTGTCTATATTCTTTGAACAAATATAAGGACAGAAGAAATGCATCTTCATCAAACATTAGAATCATTAACTTTTCTAGTTACTTATACTGTCTAGCAGACTCGGGAATTCTACATTAAAATCCAGTGGCTCAAAGAAAGCTGTAGTTCCACAGAGCCGTTGCTAGAATTTTATCACTTTAGTGTAAATTCTTTTAATAAGCTCAAAAAGAATATAGTAACAAATTTTCACTAGAAGGTTAAATAAACAATAGAAGAAAAGAAAGTTCTGATGCGAGTTTAACATTTTTCACAATACTTAACCCAGTATCCCAAATTAATGTCGGGCATTAAAAACTGCACACAGGCAGGTGTGGTGATGCACACCTATAATCCCAGCTACTTGAAGGCTGAGGCCAAAAGATTACAAACTCAAGGCCAGCCTGGACAATTTTACTGGAACCCTGTCTCAAAATAAAATAAGGTCTGGGGACATAGCTCACAGGGCATGTCTCAGGGCTCAATCCCTAATATCCCACACCCCACAAAAAAAGGGCATAGCTTGTTTGTGCCCAATTAACTTGACCCATTTCTGTAACTTGTTCAAGTAATGGCATATGTCTTAGAGATAATCACTGTTCTAGAATGGCTTTTTTTTTTTTTTTTTTTCCCCGATATGGGAGATTAAACCCAGGGGTGCTTTACCACTGAGATACATCCCCAACCCTTTTTATTTTCAGAGACAGGGTCTTGCAACGTTGCTTATGGTCTCAGCATGTTGCCGAGGCTGGTCTTGAACTTGCAGCCCTCCTGCCTCAGCAGAGATTTTGCATAGCTGAGATTACAGGCCTATACCACCTGCCTGTCTTGGAATGACTTATTTTTAAGAGCAAAATGTATATGACTAGTACGAGATATGTATTTCTATATTCATAACTATCTGTAGGATCATTTCAGCTAGATGTGTGATGGCTGGAAGACAGAGACCTCATGATTGACTTTCGGGGCTTCCTACTGAAAGCAGGAATTCACAATTATTTGATTTATGAATTTAAAAAGTTAACAGTATTTCCACTACATTACACATTCTTAAAAGTCACCACATCCTTAACTCTTTGTATTTTTCCCCAGGATCTAGCTCAATTGCTGGAACAATCAGTATCTGATGATCTGAATATCTTGTATTAAACAGGGTGTGGGCTCAGCTGTGTGCCTCCCACCCCAACCCATATGTTGAAGTCTCACCCCCAGTGTCTCAGAACGTGAATACACTGGAGACTGGCCTTTAAAGAGGTAAAATGAGATCTGGGTGGGCCATATATATATGATGACTATTGTCCTTGTAAGAAGAGATCAGGACAAAGACACACAGGAAAGATCACACGAAGGCAGAAGACAGATCTCCGGAGAAGACAGAGATCTACAAAGCAAGGAAAGAGGCACTAGAAGAAATTAAAAATGCTCACGCCTTGATTCTGAATTCCTTGGATCTGGAGCTGTGAGAAATACATTTTTTAAAGAGTCGATTTTCTTAAATTTGTAATGTAAAGCTACATTCTCAATTAAAAAATGTTCAGAAATAAGCATTTTACACTTCAGCAGAAACTCTCCTTATTCAAGATCTTTAAATTGGTTTTGATAGTTTTCAGAATACATAAGCATTCTAAGGTACAGACCTTCAAGATCATAACATTAGCAGCATTTGGTAGTATAGGACTGCCAACTCCTGGGTGCAACAGAGGGCACTGAGCACTGGATAAGGTCAAGGAGACCTGGGTTCAAGTTTAGACTCTGAAATTAACAGAAAATTGAACTAGATGTTCTCTTAGGTCCTTTATATCCACAATTTCATGACTCTTAGTGATGGTCATAAGCTCTCTATGATGTAAATAAGTATCTCACAATCTAGTTAATAAAAGTTTCATTTGGACACATAGTTATTTTATCTTCTTTATAAAATGCTTCTTATGCCAAAACATTTACTTATTTCTCTAGTGAATTTATGGAAGTAACAGAATTGATAAGTAAGCCAGCAAAGATCAATAGTGATCACCTAATTTTCTATTCCATTAACAATAAATTTCCATTTCTAAGAGATCCTTGGGTAAAATATTAAAATAAATATAATTGCTTAAATTCCTGCAATCAAAAAAAATTTTTAAAACATTTGTGTAAGGAAAAGCAATTCATAGTCTGTTGGTAAGTGTTAACCTTTAATTCAAAAGAACACCAACTCTGGGTTTGAGATCTGAGATTACATTTCACATCTCCAAGTATGTAATGTAAACCCTATTAGAAGCCAAAAATTGAACCAAACTGGGAATAGTGTTTAACTATAATTTGGCATTGTCCATACAGAGGGAGAGACAAGGGGTGAGGCCAGGAAAGAGAGAGGATGGGAAAAGCTTGGGTGAGCAAGCATGCTAACACACATTCATGTACCTGCACTTAAGGGGAAGATTAGAAAAGCACTTCACTCCTCAAAATGAGAACTAAATTCCTAAATTAAAAGAGAAGTGGTTAGTAGATTTTTGTGTTTTTAATTTTTTTTCAGTTTTAAAGTTGTCTGCATATGTATTTGCTATTGTCTAACTAAGACAAGTTGAGATGGATGGCTATGGGAGAAAAAAAGAAAATATGACATCATCAAATTACAGGTAAGACAAGGGGAAACCCAGAGTATAGACAAGAACACAGAAAATTTAAGAGAGTACAGATGTCATGACATTTATTAAAAGGCATGCTACAATGCTATACTTGTTAGGAAAAGAGATTGGAAATATCAAGTAATAGCAAATATACAAACTGAAGGAAAACGGAATATACTGTAGTGTACAGAAGCTTGAATTAACCATGCACTACGTATTTAGAAAATATGTTTTTAATATTTTATCTTCTCTTTGCATTTATAACATAATTCACTTCAACAATCACAGAATCCTTTTCTTCCAATGCCACAAACTGTATTACAAATGAAAGCTGGTACTGCTGCTTATCAAAATATACAAGACAATTGATGTTTTTATATAAAACCACTTTATATGTTAACTTGTTCCCAAAACCCTTTTTTTCTTTTTTGGCCTGGTTAAAAAAAAATGTTGTTACAAATATTTACAGCATTTTCTTCTTGTTAGATGAACATTCTTGTGAACTGAAAAAGGGAATTTCATGAACAGACCACATAAAACATAAGACAATGTCAGAGGCTCCTAGCTGTGCTATTTTTTTTTTTTCTTAAATACAGTACTGAAAATGCCCATCAAACCCTTGTCATCCTAATCCATTCTGTTCACATTAGAACTCCCATTTTCTCTTAAGTAGTCTATTTACCAATAGGAAATACAAAGTAAAGGCCGCTCTGCACCGGGTCTTTTAGAAAGGAGCTTGGGGGAAATGCTTCACAGAAGAGTTAAAACCAGAACACTCAGTCTTTGGTCAGAGCAATGAGGTGACATTTGATGCAAAACTCTGCTTGGTAAGCAATCTTTATAATTAGTAATTTTTGGATGTGGGATGAATTTTTAAAAGATCTGGGTAACAATGAATGGTAAAGGAAAAAGGCCAGAGTATGTTTCTTTTTAATGACACTAAAAATAGCTATTTAAATATATGTTAGTACAACTACTGCACAGATCCAAGAACTGAAAAGTACAACAGAAATATCTGCTGAGAGTGTTGAGTTAAACTTGCCATAAGCTCTTTCAATCATGAGTATATCACCAAGGTCATTGGACCAGACAAATATCCCTTTTCTCTGGGACATATGCCTCAGGTTGCAAAAACTAGGGTGACTACCACAAAGATTTAGAGCAGCTCTGTTCTTGAACCAGCATAATGCTCTATAATGAAGGTTATGTGATAAGACAAAAGTGTAACTGAGACTTCATACAGTTACAATTATTTGCTTGTATGACTAGTTTGTGGGACAACATTCTTTTAAAACTCTATATTACATATTTCCTGAAAACCAGAATACTGATACTATCTTAGTCTCCAACAGGAAGAAAAGGTCATTTAAGACTACTGAAGAAGGCACATAAACTTTGGTCCAGTTTTGCTTTTCTCCCTTTATAAAACCCTCAAAATTAAGATTTAGTAGTTTTTCTATCTTATAAGCCATTCACAACTAGCTGTTAGAATTTGCTCTGAAAAAAGACTGCAAATAGTCTTACAGGTAACAACACAACTCTTTTAAGACAGCTGAGTTATACTTTTAAAGTTTTGTGCGATCTAAACTGTGTTTTAGCACAATAGAGTATTTTAAGTCTGGCAGGTTTATTAACAGATAACAAGATAACATTAACAACAGAGCAAGACAAAGGAAAGGCTAAGAAAAATACTTTACACATAATTATGCTGCTTTTTTTTGTTTGTTTTAAAAATAGCAGTACACATTAGTTTTTCCAAGAAATAAGCTGATAGTTTGGCAAATTTAGGATTTTTAAATGACTTAATGGGGAGAAAAAGATATGCTTTGAGTTTGTCATTTTTTTGTCCAAAAATATTTAATGGGAACAGAAGTTCAGAATCCACATGACAAGGGCTGGGGATCTGGCTCAGTTGGTAGAGTGTCTGCCTTGCAAGCACAAGGCCCTGGGTTCAATCCCCAGCATAGCAAAAAAAAAAACTAACAAAAAACTACATGACAATACACTCAAAAGTAAAAACCATTAACTAATGACCTGAAGACTCTGAACAAAGTTTCTGAGCTGAAAAGAGAGATTCATAGGAGAATTCTTTTAAATTAAAGTAGAACCGATGATTACAATAGCAGGTGGACAGAGAAGGCCTTGTTCCCATAAAGAATTAGGCAGTCAGAAATGAGGGCTATAAAATCTGAGTTCAAATATTACTACAAATAACTGAGAATAATATTCAGTTCTGAAGAATTTATGGCATTCACTGTAAGAGCTACTGGGTAATTTTGATACTCTTTAATAAGTTGCAAATTAAGATAATGCATCATTTTTCTGTTTATACATTATATGAGACACATTTTACTGCTATGTAATTTATTCAAATCTCAAAGTAAAATGTTTTGGCATAAATTGCTACTGTTAAATGTGTACTGCTAATTTTTAAAGTTCTGAATGTGTGTGTGTGTGTAAAGATCAAGATACTTTGAAAAGTGATATGAAGTACACCTTAAAATAAATAAACTTAAGAATAAGATACTATGATAGATCAACAGTGAAAATAAACCATTGCTTAGAAGATACTGAATAAATGCATGCCAAAACAAAACACAGATCTACTTTTTCCACCACCCTGATAATTTTTAGTTTTTTTTACAAAAACTATGCCAACACAAATACTGTAGACCTCTATAATTCTAACAGCAAAGAGTTCAATACGGACAACATAATCAATCCATGTGCCCTACAGCTAATTTTAGACACAAACTGATGGCTTCAAACATGCTCTTTTAAAACAATATCCCACTTCTCCAAATTTTAATTTGGTTAATTTTCTTTGTCAATAAATTAAAATGTATGTAATGTGCATATGTATATACATTAGAAGTGTATGTATGTATATACATGAATCTATACATACACACACACACACACACAGAAATAACACGCACACACACATACCTACATAAATCCCTGAAAAGGATTCAAATGTTCTCTCTGATTTAAAGGCCATCCCCCACTTCAAAATTACATTCAACACCATTATTTCCCTTCTGCTATCAGTAACTTGCTACACTTAATGCTGGATGTTATGAGAATTATGAATTAATAAATTACATAGTCATCCCAAAGCAAACAAAGTAACCTAATTTAACAATGTCACTGAAATTTGCTTGTGTAGAAGAAGAAAAAAAAATTGGGGAGATTTTCCAATTTTTTCCCTTTCTCTTCTACTTGCATGTTTAGGGTAAAAATGTACTTCTTAAGTGGGGGAAAAAATAATAGATAAATGATTATACCTATATATTCAACCATTTCAAAGATCTCAATTTAGTGTCCTTCCTATTCTACCAACTGTTACTCAGTGTTGAGTTAGAATCTGTAATCTCTTTCAGCTTCGGCATTTTATGTAAAATTTCTTTTGTAAAAAAACCTATGTTCAAATTAATGGCTGCCATAGAGCAAAATAATTGAGATATTCTTTGGAAAGTTAAGATGAGCCATTCTCAGAATATGAAACTTGTAAACAGGTGGACAAAATCAATTCCTTTGAATAATTCTGCTTTTTAAAAAAATCTGATCAAGCATAGAAGAAGAAATTAACAAAGCAGTTTCTTGTTAAAAAAACAATTTTACATAATACAATCACTGAAGCAACATTAAAATGTACTCTTACATTCAACCAGAAAGAGAAGGAGAGTATGTGAAATAATTTGTTTTCTCATACTCCTATGTGGGCATTCAGAAATGAAGTTACATCAACAAAGAAAAGCAAGTTCTCACTTGAGTACTGAGAAGAACCAAGTAATCCTGAGACAAATTCTGATGGGTAATAGATTCGACAAGATCCAGAAACCGAGATTGCATTCTATAGCCCCAGATTGGTGTATGATAACTGGCAATAACTGCTACGAGTCACAATGTAAAGAAGCCTACAAAAGTGTACTGAGTTATTCCCAAAACCATTCACCCTTCCCCACCCCATCTCTGCACCAAAGCACCAAAGATTTGAATAAAAACTATTACTTATTGAAAAACCACTTAAAATTGTAATGGAAAAAAAAAAAAAAAAAACCCAAATTTTAAAATCCTCACCAAACCAGAGAAAACAAACAAACAAAAAAATGCTCACCAAGCCCACAATATAGCTTTCAAGATATTTAGATAAAACTCTAACCTATTATATCTTAAGCACATAATAAGGCACATAAGAAGAAATTAAGTAAATACACAGTAATTCTGAATAAGTATTAGAGATTATAGTGGTACAAAAAACCCTTGAGATTTTTTTTCTAAAAGAAGACCTTACCAAAAATAACTTCTAAAAAATCTGTCAAACCATATGATAGACCTGAATATTTTCCTTAAGACTGTAAACTTTTTTTCCTGAAAACAATTATAAAAAAGTAGTTTGTAAGTGAGATTATTTTCTTTTAAAATTTTCCAAGATCATATTATATAACTTGACAAATCAGTGTCATTTTGAAATTTAAAACATGATTTTTCTAATAAAATTATTAATTATTCTGACATCTTAATAGATATTGGTTGGATTCTTCTTAATTTCCCTGGGGACAGTTGAGACAATTTTTTCCAGATAGTCTTAAAAAGGTAAGATATACATATTCAAAGAAGTGTCATACAGTGGGGAAAAAAACCATTGAAAGAAAACATGCACATTTATAAGTCTGCTTCCAATACAACTCAATGTGTTTATATATAATAACCATCAATATATATGGCAAACATTTGACATAATTTATAAGTGAACATAATTTCCTACAAGGGTCAAACTTCTGAATCACAAAGTTAAAAACTTGGTTGCAAGTGATTTAAATTACTTATATCAAGTAATCTTATTTATTTATTTTTTGTGGTGCTGGGGATCAAACCCAGGGCCTTGTGCTTGCAAGGCAAGCACTCTACCAAATGAGCTATCTCCCCAGCCCTCAAGTAATTTTAAAAGTCCATGTTTAAATTTCTCAAAGCTCAAAGGAGTTTAGAAATGTTGTATAAGGCTGATCTGGACCCAAACTAGAAAAAAGCCTGTTCTCTTGAAATCTAATTTAACATAGGGAATTAAATTACTGAAAAAATATTTCTCCTGATTTTTTTTCCTGAAGGTTATTTTTATAGAAACCATGGTATAAAGGAATAACAAACTTTCCATCATACACTGGCAGCGGAAAAATGGGGGGCGGGGGAAGACCATTCCTTGTTTTGAATATACTTGGATATGAAACTCAGAAAGAGTTTTTTTTTTTTTTTTTGAAAGAGGCAGAATTGGTCTAGAGCTACTTCAGTCTATGTCTGAAGGTTTTACTGAAATTATGGTCCAGTTTTGGAGGAGAAAAATTCACAGAAAAGTCAGATTGTAGATTTTGAGAAGGAAACTCTGAGGTGGTGATTTTCTCCAAGATCATGGTTATGAAGCTCAATGAGGGCCTGGATTGCTTCTTCTACAGATGCCAACTGAATGAGCGCCATTTTACGATCTTTCCTGAAAATGGCATAAGAAATATAGAAAGGTATTTAGAATTGTTTCCAAACCTTCTTCCACCACAAGACTTTTACTGGACTCTTAAAAATTTGCATGCCATGTTAAAAAATGTATTTCTTAAAAGCAAAGACTTACTGAAAGAATTTAAAAGCCTTCACTGAACATCCCGCTTCTGTGAAAAGGTTCTTCAAATCATCCATTGTAACAGAAGGGCTGTGAAAACATTACAGAATGTCAACTACATTAGCTCCACTTCTCATATGAAGCACAGATTAACTATGGTAACCATCAATTCTCTCGAGTATTTTATATTTCAAACAGAATTAGTGAGGCAGGCAACAAAGACATGATTTGGAATTGTCCAGGAAGATATTCAAGACTGACACATAAATGTCTTCAAACAATGGAATTTTGTTTCAATCTTTGGTGAAAACGCTAGCATGTATATAAAGGTAAAAAAAAAAAAAATTCTTCTGTATATATTCTATAAAAAAGTGATTATTGTGGTAGCTAGGCTTTGAGATGGTCCTCAGTTACTTTTGCTTTGTAATATTCACACCCCTGGGGATGGGGTATTCCCCTTTTATCCTGAATAAAGATGACCTCTGTAGTCCTTAGGATATAACAGAAATAATGATATGCTCCTTCAAATAACTGCACCCTTGCCCAGTTTATTGTTTTTGGTGCTGGGAATTAAACCCAGGACTTTGCACATGCTAAGCACATGCTCTGCAACTGAGCTATGCTCTCCACCCTGCAACCTGAAGAAAGATACTCAGTTAAAACTACCTAGCTAAGTCACCCTGGGATTCTTGATTCACTGTAACAATATGAGATAATGAGTATGTGATTATTTATTTCTGTGCCAAGCTGTTAAATTCTGCAGTGATCTGTTATGCAACAGTAGATAACATTATGATACAGTGATCTATTACATGAGAGTCAACAGATGAAAAACAGACTCCTCATCTCATGACTGCTAGTAAGAACAAGGTAGAATAATCACTGGCTCTGTAGGGAGGCAGATCTGAACTCACATTCTATTCCTCACTCACTTGGTATATAATTTTGAGTGAAATTACTTATCCTGAATCTCAGTTCCATCAACAAAATGAAACTAATGACCTAACTTCAAAGGTTATTATTGTTATTTTTTGGTAACAGGGACTGAATCCAGGGGTGTTTAATCACTGAGCTACATCCTCAGTACATTTTATTTTTCATTGAGACAGGGTCTTGCTAATTTGTTCAGGGCTTTGCTAAATTGCTGAGGCTGGCTTTGAACTTGTAATCCTCCTGCCTCAGCCTCCCGAGCTGCTGGGATTACACGTGTGACACTGCAAAGGGCTTCAAAGGTTATTACAGAGAAATTGACAAAGACAGAACATGGAACAGTGGTTACCAGGGGCTAGGACTTAGGGAGAAATGGGGAGTTATAGTTTAGTGAATATAGTTTTAATTTGGGATGATGAAAAGTTTCTGCAGCTAAAAGTGATGTATGCACAATAATGTGAATGTATTTATTTGAATGTACTCTGTATTGTACATTTAAAGCAGCCAAAATGGAAAATGTAATGTTATATAAATCTTACAATTTTTTTAAACAAAAGATTGTTGGGGCTTCCCCTCAAAAAGGGTTGTTATGGAGATGAAATGAGGCAACATGTAAAGCACAAACTTGGAGGACGGTTCATATATGTTAACATCTTTCTTTTTCTATGGACATGTCCTATGCCAGCTCCAACTGTTGACTAGCTTCTGCATAATTTGTTGTATTTTAAAAAGCTAACAATGAAAGGACCATGTAGCTATTCAGTAATGAGCTATTAAACTTCTAGATCCATGTATTCTAGCACTCTAGATTTTTTTTTCCTTGAATGCCTCCTCCACAATTTCCTAGCTGGCATGAGATTTGATCCACTGTCCAAATCAGATTAAACATTTCTCCTCATAGCCTAACTGTAGACCAGCAGGGAGGCTGGCATTCAACATTATTTTGAGTAATTATTTTCCTTTCCTATTGTGTGTGTGTGTGTGTGTTGTGGGGTGAGGTGGATGGTGGATGGGGATGCTAGACATCTAATCCAGGTCTTTGGGCATGGCAGGAAAGCAATGTACCACTGAACAACATTCCTCACCCTTAGTTTGCCTTCTTATTCTAAATAACGTCCCAGAACTTTAAACCTGTCTACCCCTTCAGTCTTTAACTCAATCTGTCCCATCATCTCACCTATAAAAACTTAAATATAGTACACAGTATGTAATTATATAAGAATATATTATAAAGTTAATTACTGTAATACTATAAACTTGGGATTATTATTTCCAACTTACTTTAATGCACCTATGTCAATATGGCTGAAATAATCACAGAACTCAAAACTTGGGACTTAAAAATACGTTAAATTTTTGCACACACATATACAAATACACTCCCCACAGTTTTTACTCCTCTTTCCAAAGCTTATCCCACTTGATAAATTAGTTTAAAATATACAAAACTGCCATTTCTGTAAATCTATGATTTCAAGAATTATAACAGGGGTAGCCAAATGTTTTCCTTAAAGGGCCAAATAGTAAAAATCTCAGGCTTGGTGGGCCATATAATCTCTACTGCAGCTACTCAACTTTGCTGTTGTAGCTCAAAGGAAGTCATAGATATTATGTAAATGAATGAGCATAGCCAAAATTTATTTTATGACTTACACCAAATTTTAAGAGGAAATCTGAATTTCTATCATATCACAATTTTTTCTCCCCTACCCCAACTATTTTAAAATATAAAAATCATTCTTTGCCACATAAAAACAGACATGGGCTACAGCTGTTAATCCCTGAGTTAGAAGATAACTGAAGAATATATCCAATAAAATACTAATAGAAATCTCCCTAAGGTGGTTACAGGAAAATAAACTTTTATAGTTTTAAGTAATACATACATGTTACATACTGATGTATATGCCTTTGTAGTGTGTAGACAAAAAGTACAGAATTCATTTTTACCAAATTCTTAGATACATAGCTGCTTTTGCTATATTAGTTACTTAAAAGTTGTTACTTTTACAAAGAAAAGAACAGGTATATACCAATGAAATATCTCCACTTACATTTATTTTTAGGTCCTTTTATTACTGAACAGCCATTAATTGTTCATTTTCTATTTGAAAGAAAAATTAACATTGGATCCTTCACTTTTGGAGAGTATGACTGGAGATATGGTTAGAATAGCTTCCCTATTTTACCTCTCCCAGATCACATACTGTAGATTATCAATCACCTAAACAAGTAACTTATTAGGTAGGTACATACGGAATGTTGGAAAGATGCAGAGTGGCTGATGGTGGAAAGATATTCTGGAAGTTCTTAGAGCCAGGCTTTTTAAAGCGATGCAAAGGGCTATTGCTGAAATCCTTAGTTAGACCTTGGTCTTCTTGACCCTCTCGAGGAAGCTGAACTGCCTGGTGTTTGGACAGTGTAGCACGAAGCACTTTTCCATAAAGTCTCTGACCACTTAAATGGTTCATTGCTAGTGTATAGGAGGAAAGGGAAGTTTCAGTATTAAGACAGACTCTCAGTAATATATGCTAAGTTATCATTAATTATTTTTATTTGGTCATTTAAAATTACAGTTAGTTTGAGCATTAAGAATTTTAAATCCAAAATATTTTAGGGAAATGTGTTAAATAACCTCATTTTATTATAATGAAAGCAATTTAAAACAAGCAAAAAACACTGCCTTCCAAGCAGAGTGCTAGGAAGTTTCAGAATGCCTGGAACATATACTAATGAAACAGTTACTGAATATATTAGTTTTATTTAAAGCAAAGCATATATTGTTATTTTTCCTTTTGCAGTGTTGTGAACAGAACCCAGGACCTTGGACATTCTGGACAAGGTAGTAGCTGCTCTACCTGAGTTAGATTCCCTAGCCCCTGGGTAGTAATATTTTAATAGGCCCCATTACGAATATGGCCTTAGAATGACACTTTCTTTCACCATCATTGGGAAGTTTGCCCAAACTTTTAAGCCACTCAATAGTTTCAGAAAACTTAATTCAGCAGGAAAAGACACCAAATAAAATGAAACAAAACAAGTCATGATTATTAGTTTAAAGTTAATGGAAGATCAAACAGATAAGTGAACCTCAGACAAAAAGAGTAATTCATACAATTCAGATAAAAGAATATCTTTTAAAGTATAGCAAGTACAAATAATAATGAAGACATTACCACCAGGAAGTACTTTTGTAATATTATATTTCTAGTAGCTGCACATTTGTTTACATTGAAGGAAAATTCAGAAGTAGGTTATCATCATCACATTACTATTAATAATTAATACCTAGCTGAGCTTGGCTTGCATCCGCCATCTGAACCAAGGCATTTTCTTTCTTATTAAACATAATCTTCACTCTATGTACATCACCATACACTCCTAATTAAAACAAAGCAAAACAAGGTGCTATTTAGTGCCTGATTATATAGTATTTAATTAATTTTACTAATATATTTAAAGAAGGTATCTTTTCTCATACTATATACCTTATATGGCAATTCCATGCATATTTACCCAAGTTCCAGATCTATTTATCTACTCAATTTTCACTTGGATGTCCCATAAACATTTCAAATTTAATAAGTTCCAAACAGATTCAACCCCACTTGGCCCTCCACATTCAGTGCTGAATAACTGTGGATAAACAGTACCATCATCCACATACTTACTCTAGTCAGACACCTGGAAGTCATCTTTTAACATCTCCTGTTCCTTAAACCCTTACATCCAATACGTCACTAGTACCCATTGATTCTATGGCCTAAATGTCTCTTACATTTGTCCACTTCTCATGATCCTCCCTACCACCATAGCTATCACCATTTCCCATGAGATCATGGGAACTACCACAATGGTCTCTTAATTCATCTCATTATACTAAATTTTTTCTTAATTAGGAGTTTCTCAAAGTGGGTTCCACATCCCAAAGAATGAACAAAATGATTCGCTGAGATGTGGGAAGAAAATAATCAATTTTTTCTTTTTTTGAGACTGGGACTTGCTATATTGCCCAAGCTGGTCTGAAACTCATGAGGCTCAAACAAGTCTCCCTCCTCAGTCTCCTGAGTAGCTGGGACTGTAGGCATGCACTGCCACACCCAGTTTCAACCTTTTTTTTTGTTCTGGGGTGAACCCAGGGGTGCTCTACCACTGAGTGACACATCCAACCCTTTTGTTTTTTATTTTGAGATGTGGTCTTGCTAAGTAACTTAGAGCCTAAGTTATGACACTGTCTTTGAACTTGTGATCTTCCTGCCCCAGCTCCAAAGCAGCTAGTATTACAGGTGTGCATCACCACACCTAGCTTCAAACTCTCATTTATACTAATTTGTTTATATAAACCAATATGAAAAAAAACTACATTTTATGAATTTTCAATCTATAGATGAAATGAAAAGGTTCTGTGATATAAATAGCATTTTCTCATTTTCCCCATCCAGTGTACATAATATATTACAGTTCATGCATTAAAGAGTATCACTGATATTATAAAATTAAGATCTTTAAATAGTAGCACTATTATCATATTTTGCAATGCAATAAAAATATGCCTAAGACAACCTCCAAGGAACACAAAGGACAGCTGGTTATTTTGTCAAGCACCTAAAGGCAACAGAACACCTAGAGATGAATTGTACTTTTCAAATTTAAAAAAAAAAAAGATGAGCATTCCAAATTTGCTGCCCTCGTCAGCAATGACAAGTGGCTGAAGTAGATATTCTTTAAAAACTAAACATACACAATACATCCTTCAAGGCATGGGTGATTTTTTTTTAAAAATGAACAAGTTTACTTTTTAAAATTTTTTTTTAGTTGTAGACAGACACAATACTTTTATTATTTATTCATTCATTCATTCATTCATTCATTCATTCATTCATTCATTCATTCAGCTGAGGATCAAATGCAGTACCTCACACATGCTAGGCGAGTGCTCTACCACTGAATCACAATCCCATCCCATACTTACTTTTATTTTTAATACTTTTGTTTAGTTGTTATGAACTATTTATTTATTTATTTATATGTGGCGCTGAGAATCAAACCCAGTGCCTTACACATGCCAGGGAAGTGCTCTACCACTGAGCTACGACTTGTGCCCAAGTAAGTTTACTTTTAAAGAATCATATGAAAATGTATTATTAATTTTCAGGATTTTATTACTGAAAATTACTTAAATTTGCATTATTAAAAACTTTTACATGGGCTGGAGTTGTGGCTCAGTGGAAGAGTTTGCCTAGTATGTGTGAGGCACTGGATTTGATCCTCAACTCCACATAAAAACAAAAAATAAAGGTCTATCAACACTAAAAAAAATAAAAAAACTTACAATGACTGCAAATGAAAACAAGTGATATCTTTTCTTTTTTATTTTTGAATGAGGTTTTCTAAGTGGGGAGGAAAAGTTCTAAATTGGACTGTGATGATGACTACCTAACTATATTTACTAAAAAAAAAAAAAAAAAAAAAAAAAATCAATGAAAGCAGATAAATTGTATGGTTTAAATTATGTCTCAAAAATGCTGATTAAGGGGCTGGGGAGATAGCTCAATCAGTAGAGTGCTTGCCTTGTAAGCACAAGGCCCTGGGTTCAATCCCCAGCACTACACTACAAAAAAAAAAAAAAATTTAAAAAAGCTGATTAAAAAACTCTATCAATGCACAAGGAATTTAGCAACAAATTTTTACCGTTTTAAGAAAAAAATCTTACAAATGAAGAATATCAGAGTTGCAACCTAGTTTTTGAACACATTCAAAATAATACCTTCATTCAAGATGTACTTATTTAACAGGAAAAAAAATGTTTCTAGATGAAGTGCAACAAATATTAGTGGATTAGGCTGAAAAAGCCAGTAAAATAATTAATGAAGTACATCAACAATGAAACACGAAACACTTCCATTAGACTGCATGTTTTATCCTTGGAATACTGAGCCAAAATGAAAAACAAAATCTTTCTTATATAAAATAAAGCATACTAAATTGTATTCCTCACTAAATATTCCTTAATGCAAAAGGTTTTGTCATTAAGAAAACTTCTTAAAACAGTAAATATTGATCATTTCGTTGCTCTCATATTTCTATCTATGCTTGTGTACTTACACTATATATAATGAGCACAGTTAAAGACAGATAGAATTTATACATATTTTAATCCTCCATAAACAGGTATACTTAACTTTCTCTTTAAACCAAGAGGCGAAAACTGTTAGAAAGTTTATCTTCTATGTACTAGGAAATCTCACCCATATCTGTGAAAAGAGATTTACCCTCCTCATTTCTTCCTGGCTAACTTGTTCTAATTTTTCATAAGTCAGCTTAACCTATCACTCATACTGATTCCCTCAGCTAAGTTAGGTCTCTTGTTCTATGCACCCATTACAACCATTATTTCCCCTATTATAAAACTTTATTGTGATTACTTAAGTCTTATTCACTGCTCTACCCTTGGTGTCAAGTACACTACTTGGCACATAGAGATAATCAAGAAACATTATTAAATGAATCAAATGTACTCAATTCATATCTATATAGGTAACATTAAAAACAATAAAAATGAACTTACCAAATAGGATAAAAAGCCCATGTGGTGTGATAAGCTGTTTAAAAAGAATACAAAAAAATTAAGTGTCTTAATTAAATAATCTAAGTAAAATTTTAAAATGATTTTATTTATAATGTAATAAAGAGTTGATTTTGCTTAAAGCATTATTTTATATGCTTCTCTATATACTCATGATGCATTTTAGTAAAAATTCTTAAAACAAACTTAAGCTTTTTTGGGGGGATGGGAGGTATGAACCCACGGCCTCAGACATGCTAGGCAAGTACTAAGATACATCTCCAGCCCTTTTTATTTTTGTTTTGAGATAAGGTCTCACTAAACTGCCCTTGAACTTGTGATTCTCCTTGTCTAGGCTTTCCAACTAGCATGCATAGCCAAACTTAAAGCATTTTAATCTAAATACAACCCTAGCTCAGAAGTCACGACATCTCTTTTTGAAAGGCTATTTACATACAGTACTTCTCAACTCACATCAGGATTGAGATTGGTGACAAGTAGAACAGAATTTCCTGGTATACCACTTGCTCCAGGAATGGCCATCCTTCCAGTGACAGCAGACGAGGTGAGGGTGAGAGGACCAAGAGCTCCAGGAACAGCTGGGACTGATAGACCTTTTAAAAACATCAAAAAGCATTTCATACTCTAGTTATTTGAAGAAATTATGATATAATGAAGTATATAAATAAATTTATGAAGCAAATTCTATAAATAAATGAAATAGATAAATGAAGACAAAAAGCAAACACATGGAAGAAAGTGTGTCAAGGCTAACATAAAGGATATTCAAGGCCAGTTTTCTGCCCCATGAAGTCTGTCTAGAAGTAGAGTTCCTTATTTGTTGAAACCACTTACTCAGTACTTTACCACACTTGGCAGAGCAAGTGAAATCACTGGTCTTAAAAAAAAAAAAGCTATTAAACTTCTCAGAAGGTCTATCAACTACAAGCACTTCTGTTCTCCGGAAATAAATATATTCCAAAGCACTTTTCTATTAAAGGCATGTAATTTTCACATTGACATCTACCATAAAATCAGGGAATTTTTAAAAGTCCTTCAGCAGAAATCACAAACGTGCTGGTTAGTTATATATGCCAGTCTAAATTTTGTCAACTTGTTAAGTGCTAAATAAATATTAAGGTAATAGATTTACAGAATTCAATATTCTGTAGAATTTTTTTCAGAGCTTTCTACTCTCCTAGATATTCTGAAATCATTGAATGTTTTATAATACTATAATATTGACATTATACTTGAACCAATTCCTTAATTTGCTGATTTTTTTTTTTTTTATCTTTTAGTGGTACTGGGATCAAACCCAGGGTTTTGTGCATGCTAGGCAACTCTCAACCACTGAACTATATCCCCAGCCCAATTTGTTGATTCTTTAAGCTCAAAATTCTTTATAAAGGGGCTGGGGAGATAGCTCAGCTGGTAGAGTGCTTGCTTCATAAGCACAAGGCCCTGGGTTCGATCCCCAGCACCAAAAAAAAAAAAAAAAAAAAAAAAAAAATTCTTTGTAATAGTCCGACCACTAATTTATTACTAATGCTGTACAATTAAATTGCAATATATTTTACATTTAGCCTATTCTGCTTGAGAATCTAAGGTCACTACCACCATTATCCATTCTGACTGTGCAACTACATTCTCAGGTTGACTCTTTTTCATGAAATTCACACATATATCCCTTTTTCCATCCCCTCTAATTCAATCCTGCAACTTTTGGTACTGTCAATAGGTCTATTATATATTAGTTAAGAGTACAGCTTAGCACCACTGTGTGTGCATTATCTACCAGACTTTAAAAGTCTTAGGTCAGGAGCCCTCTTAACTCACTTATCTTTCTTAATATCTATTACTGTGTTTTATACATACAGCATCTCTAAAAGAAATACCGAAAATGAGGGAAAACACATTGCTGCTTCCGAATGTTTACTAATTAAAATTTGGTCACCTTCAAATAAATAAAAACTATGTTTTCAACAGATCATGTAGAACAGTCACTTAGATATATTTAGATGTATTTAAAACCAACAAAATACTAAACTTAGGGGCTGAGGTTTAGCTCAGTGGTAAAGCGTTTGCCTGGCATGTGGGAGGCCCTGAGTTCGAGTCTCAGCACCACATATAAATAAAATAAAAAAGATCATTGACAACCAAAGAAAAATATTAAAAAAAAAAACTAAATTTAAACCTCAAACTTCATATCACTCTATTTTTAGTTAACTCTATCCTCTCCATCAGAGAGACAATAGTTCAAATTTCCAGAATTAGAATGTTAGGGTATAAATTTTAAGTGTAGCTACCTTCATGAATTAGCTGGGATCTGGAAATATGATGTATGAAATTGGCTTCATAGGATATCATTCCCCTAAATTACCAACTTCCATGTTTTCTTTACAGAGATAAAACCATATAGCACTTTTTTCATTTTCCTTAAGTTGTGATCAAATTCATTGTTTACTATTTAGAAAAGAATAGGAATTCATATCAAAGTACTAATCAACTTCCATTTCTTAATTATTTCCATTAGCTAAAGAGGAGGAAAAAAAAGATCTTTATAAAGATCTTTGAAATAAATAACATGCATATCCTGAGTGGTAATCTTCCAAATCATCCATCGATGAGGGCTAGGAATTTACCTCAGAGGTATAGCAGTTGCCTAGCATGTGCAAGGCACTGTATTCAATCCCCAGCGCCACAAAAAAATAAAATAAAAACAAAACAACAAAAGGAAAAAAACAAAACACTAAGCGCATCAGTGAAAAGAGATTTTTCAAGTTGAATAGTAAATGTTTATTAAATACAATATTTACTGATTGCATACTGTGTATTCAATGATTTCAAAGGAACAAAGACACAAAGATAAATAAAGTTCAGGTCTATCCAACACATAATCAATAAGCCTATCACTAAAGACTGAAGCAGTTCATAAATTTTATGTAACAATTTGATTAAAAAACATTTAAGGTAGTCAACCTACAGTTATCTGTGCCAATGGCAAGTGTAAGTGATACAGAGCATATAATGAAATGACTGAAATTCAGACTGGAGCCAGAGAAAATCATTTAAAAAGAGGAAGATGCTGTGTACCATACAAATCACTTCTGTGGTCAATATGCCTAATGCCTGTTTTTTTTCCCTCACCCCTAGTACTGGGGATTGAACCCAGGGGTACTTAACCCATTGAGTCACATCCCCATCTCCATTTTTATATTTTATTTATTTATTTTTCTTTTTTTGCGGTGCTGGGGATTTGAACCCAGGGTCTTGGGCTTCTGAGGCAAACACTCTACCAACTGAGCTATATCCCCAGCCCTTTATATTTTATTTAGACACAGGGTCTTATTAAATTGCTGAGATTGGCTTTGAATGTCATCCTCCTGCCTCCACCTCCTGAGTTGCTGGGATTACAGGTGTGCACAGCCACACAACCAGCTGCCCAATACTTTTATTCTATGTTCTTCAAAATTTTCAGCTTTTAATCTTGATAAGTTCCTAGAAAATAAAAAACTTCATTTAAAAATTATTTCAAAATCAACTTTAAAAATTCACCTGTAGCTTGAGGAAATCCAATGGCTGGGGCAAATCCAGCAGCCCCTGCATATGGTGAAGAAATTATACCTGGTGCACCTAGTGAGGAAGAAAGAGAAGCTAAAATAAATATACTACCTTCTATGAATATGCTAACCAAAGCAATATAAAATGGCTATATTAGAGTATATTACCAAAAAAAAAGAGAGAGAAAAGAAATTATATATAAATTATTATAGAATAAATATTTGTTCAATAGGTGATCTTTAAGGTATAAAGAGCCTCTGCCGTCTTTACAGCCTAACCGCTTTCAACTGCGTTCAACAGTTTAGCTGTTCATTAAGTTTGGACTAGGTTGAGATTTCTGGTCCTTACTTTTTCTGTATGAATAGTCATCAAATACTCATTAAAATGTACTCTTATTGGTGGGGTACTGTGCTGATAAAAAGAGGTATGAGATTAAATCCTTGTCTGAGAGGCTTACAAAATATACATATGAATTACAGAAGATTAACATGATGAGGGTCATCTAGTGGTGTAAATGGAAATATACTACAAGAGGACTATGAAGAAGTCACAAGGGATTCACTATGATCAGTTAGAAAAGGTTTCTTTGGAGGTAAGGGAAAGTTTGAGCTGGACATCATGTAACAATGTGTACCAGAAGATAAAACAAATACTGGTCTTTTTCCTCTAAGAAGTCTGGTGACTGTGTATCATCAAGAAAAACAGGAGATAATTTCAATGAATGAGTCAGTTCTTGTAGAAAAATAGTGAATTTGATTTGGAATATGTTAAATTTGATGTGATGGTAAGATACTCAAATGGAAATATTCATGAGTGGAAAATAGGCCAAACTCAGAATAATTATCACAAGCAAACACATAGATTTGTAATTATCTGTGTTGAAATAGATGTGAAAAACGTACAAATGAGAATTCCACTAAAAAGGACCAAAGATAAAAACAGAAGAAAGCCCAAAATACAGCCTGAGTATTAGTCTGAGTATTAGTACACTTCAGCAGAAGGAAGATGAATATCCTACAGAAAAGAAAAAGAGAACAGTTCAAGAAAAAGGGAGGGAAAAAAAAAAAAGGCAGTGAATTATAGTACCTCAGGATCTAGAGGAATAAAGGTTTCAAAGAGGACCTTCAACAGAAGTCACACAGAATAAGTGAAAAAGGTGTAATTGTTTTAGAAAATATACGTTGTAAAAGTCAAAGGGAGAGTTTGGGTTTAATGATAAGAAGATGAACATATTTAGAAGCAGAAGTATGTAGGATATATTTTCTTTTTTTTAAATATTTTTTGTTGTAGATGGACACAATAACCTTTCATTCTTTCTTCTTTCTTTCTTTCCTTCCTTCTTTCCTCCCTCCCTCCTCCCTTCTTTCCTCCCTCTCTCCCTCCCTTCCCTCCTTTCTTCCCTCCCTCCCTCCCTGAGGAATTAAAAGCTCATATAATTTCACTCTTTACTAGATAACTATTTAACTTAAATATATAGCCATAATTTAATATCATTCAAGAAAATATAGGCCTGCAAGGACAGAACCAGCAAAGAATTGATAAAGTACAAAAAACTGAGACTGACAAAATGATGAAATAAAAGAGACTGAAATCCACCCAATAAACACATGCTGAAAGTTAATTTTTTTAATTGCTGAGGAATCACTGAACAAAGCAGAGATAAATCGCTGTCTTTCCTAAACTTATACACAAGTAGGCTCAAGATCATCACTTTTACAAATGATTCACTTTTACAAATGAAAATGATTCACTTTTACAACAGAAAGCACTATATTTAGGCATTAAAAGAATTTAATGAGTCTTCAAAATAAAGCCAGGCATGCCCATCTCCACAGTTCCATAATCCCATTGATCAGGAAGGCTGAGGCAGGAAGTTCAAAGGTCAAGGCCAGCTTGGGCAATTTACTGAGACCCTGGCTTAAAATAAATTTTAAAAAGGGTTAGAGATATAGCTCAGTAGTAGTGTTTGGTAAGCATGTATGAGGCCCTGGGTTCAATCGCCACAACTAGGAAAAACAAGAAAACAAAAAGATAAGTAATTATGAAAATTTGTACTAGGCAATTTAATCAGTTAAACATAAGGAAAAATAAGGAGATATAATTATTGTTGCCAATTATTCACTTGTCCCTTCTTTACAATTCTGGCCAGACATGTGACCTTACAGTGTCTTCTGGGGGAAAAACACACATTTCTATGTAATTCACACTGGGTTTGATTATATTTCTGCAAGGAATAGAGGCAGAAATGACATGTGCCACAAGATTTAAAAGGCATTTAAAGTTTACACCAGCTCTCTTATTCTTTACTGTCTGTCACAAGAATGTCAAAACACCTTCTGCTGGGCTGTGTGTCAGGAGAGTGGAGGACTGCTGCCATAGCTGATTCACAGCTGCTGCTGAGGCATGTCAGAAAAAATGTGAATTGCCATAAAGTGCCAATAAGGGCCAGTTTTCAAGCACAGCAAAGTGGCTAATGTGGGGAGTGAAGCAGAACACTAGCCATTAATTATTAGAGAAATAAGGAAAAATTTGGAGATAACTATAACAGAACATTTAATACAGACCCCCCCCCCCAAAAAAAGAACTGGCAAGCAAATACCGAAACTAAATTTTAAATCGTTTCCAAGCATAATACAATTAACAAGAATATTAATTTTGATGAAAGAATTATTTATTAAGTTTCTATGAATTTATACTCCTCAAATGAGCAAAACTGGAAACATTTTAGAGAAATAAACTGCTAGACAACAGCCTAATATTATTTTATGCAAACCTTTAAAAAATGGTATAAGATTTGAATGACAGGGCTGGGTCGTGGCTCAGTGGCAGGCAGAGTGCTTGCCTAGCACCTGTGAGGCACTGGGTTTGACCCTCAGCATCACATATAAATACATAAATAAAATAAAGGTATCATTGCCCATCCACAACCAAAAATTAAAAAAAAAAAAAAAAAGATCTGAATGACTAAAAATAGGCATTTTACATTTGGAAATGTACCAACATGACAGCAATCAAGGCAATACAAATTAAAACAGGATTTCACCTCTGAAATCAGTTTATCACATAATTTATAATAGCAAAATTATGAGGTAGTTTAATGGTCCCACTGAAGAAGAGTAATTAAAGAAATTACGAGTTACTTGGCAAAATATAAGACCATTTAAATAAAGACCATTAAGAGTACGTACTGTAAAAAAAAATCACATTAAAGATTTTGTTCAACTCAAAGAAATGCTAATTATTCTGATTTGATTATGCATTAGTATATTGAATTTTCACACTACTCCATAAATATAGACATTATATGTTAATTTTACAAAGGACTATGTAGTAGATAATACTACTGTATAGATATTAATTTCCTGATTTTGATAACTGGCATTAAGGTAGCATATTCTCCAATTTCATCCATTTATCTGCAAATGCCATAATTTTATTCTTCTTTATGGCTGAATAATATTCCACTGTGTAAATATACCACAGTTTCTTTATCTATTCATCTGTTGGAGGGCATCTAGGTTGTTTCATAATCTAGCCATTGTGAATTGAACTGCTATGAACATTGCTGTAGCTGCATTACTGTAGTATGCTAATTTTAAGTCCTTTGAGTATAAACTGGAGAGTGGGATAACTGGGTCAAAAGGTGGGTCCATCCCAAGTTTTCTGAGGAATCCCCGTACTGCTTTCCAGAGTGGCTGCACCAATTTGCAACTCCACCAGCAATGTACAAGTGTGCCTTTTTCCCCACATCCACGCCAACATCTACTATTGCTTGTGTTCTTGATAATAGCCATTCTAAATGGAGTAAGATGAAATCTTAAGAGTTGTTTTAATTTGCATTTCTGTAATTACTAGAGATATTCAACACTTTTTCATATATTTGTTAATTGCCTGTATATCTTCTGTAAAGTGTCTGTCCAGTTCCCTGGCCCATTTATTGATTGAGTTCATTGTATTTTTGGTGTGAAACTTTATAAGTTCTTTATAAATTTTGGAGATTAGTGCTCTATCTGAAGTGCACGTGGAAAAGATTTTCTCTCACTCTGTAGGCTCTCTTTTTATTGATTGTATCCTTTGCTGAGAAAAAGCATTTAGTTTGAATCCATTCCATTTACTGATTTTTGCTTTGATTTGTTGTGCTTTGGGAGTCTTGTTAAGGAAGTCTGGTCTTAAGCCAACATGATGAAGATTTGGGCCTACTTTTTTTTCTATTTGGTGCAGGATCTTTGGTCTAATTCCTAGGTTCTTGATCCATTTTGAGTTTTGTACAGGGTGAGAGATAGAGGTTTAATTTTATTTTACTACCTATGGATTTCCAGTTTTCCCAGCACCATTTGTTGGACAGACTATCTTTTCTCCTTGTAAGTTTTTGGCTCCTTTGTCTAGCATGAGGTAACTGTACTTACATGGGTATGTCTCTTTGTCTTCTGTACCACTGGTCTGCCTGTCTATTTTGGTGCCAATACCATACCATTTTTGTTACTATTGCTCTGTAGTAGAGTTTAAGGTCTGGTATCGTGATACCTCCTGCTTCACTCTTTCTGCTCAGGATTGCTTTGGCTATTCAAGGTCTCTTATTCTTCCAGATGAAGTTCATGATAGTTTTCTCTATTTCTATGAGGAACATCAGTGGGATTTTAATTGAAATTGCACTGACTCTGTATAGCACCTTTGGTAGAATGGCCATTTTGATAATATTAATTCTGCCTATCCAAGAACATGGGAGATCTTTCCATCTTCTAAGGTCTTCTTCAATTTCTTTCTTTAATGTTTTGTAGTTTTCATTGTAGAGATCTTTCACCTCTTTGGTTAGACTGATTCCCAAGTTTTTTTTTTTTTTTTTTTTTTTTGAGGCTATTGTGAATGGAGTGGTTTTCCTAATTTCTCTCTCCATCCTCATATCAGATAAAGTGGACTTCAAACATAAGTTAGTCAGAAGGGATAAAGAAGGACATTTCATACTGCTTAAGGGAATCATAAACCAGCAAGACACAATGATTTTAAATATTTATGCCCCAAACAATGGAGCATCTACGTACATCAAACAAACCCTTCTAAATTTCAAGATATCAAAATCTCTGGGACACTCTGAAAGCAGTTTTAAGAGGAAAGTTCATTGCATTGAGCACATATGATAAAAGAATAAAAAGTCAATAACTAAATGACTTAACATTACATCTCAAAGTCCTAGAAAAAGAAGAACAAATCAACACCAAAAGTAGCAGAAGACAGAAAATAATTAAAATCAGAGCTGAAATCAATGAAATTGAAACAAGAAAAACAATTAAAAAATTGACAAAATAAAAATTAGTTCTTTGAAAAAGTAAAAAAAAAAAAAAAATTGATAAACCCTTAGTCACATTAAGGAAGAGAAGGAGAGAGAAAACTCAAATTACTAGAATTTGTGAAGAAAAAGGAAAGATCACCACAGATACTATTGAAATACATAACATAATTACAAGCTACAAATTTTTAGAGACATATGATTCTCCCAAAATGAACTAGAAGGACATATACAATTTAAATAGATCAATATAAAGCAATAAAATAGAAGAAGCCATCAAAAGCCTACCAACCAAGAAAAGCCCAGGACCAGATGGATTCTCAGTTGAATTCTATAAGACCTTTAAAGAAGAACTAATACCAATACTCCTCAAAGCATTCCAGGAAATAGAAAAGGAGGGAAACCTTCCAAATGCATTATACAAAGTTAGTATCACTCTGATACCAAAGCTAGACAAAGATGCATCGAGGAAAGAAAACTTTAGACCAATATGTCTGATGAACACAGATGCAAAAATCCTTAAAAAAAATTCTGGCAAATCACGTAGAAAAACATATTAAAAGGTAGTGCACCATAATGAAGTGGGGTTTATCGTAGGGATGGAAAGTTGGTTCAACATCTGAAAATCAATAAACGTAATTCATCACATCAAAAGACTTAAAGAATCACATGATTATTTCAAAAGATGCTGAGAAAGTGTTTGACAAAATACAGCACCCCTTCATGCTCAAAACACTAGAAAAAATAGGTATAGTATGAACATATCTCCACATTATAAAGGCTATCTATTTTAAGCCCAAGCCCAACATCATTCTAAGTGGAGAAAAACTGAAAGCATTCCCTATAAAAAGTGGAATAAGGCAGGGATGCCCTCTTTCACCACTTCTATTCAATATCATCCTTGAAACACTAGCCAAAGCAATTAGACACAAAGAAATTAAAGGGATATGAATAGGAAAAAAAGAACTCAAGCTATCACTATTTGCTGATGACATGATTCTATATTTAGAGGATCAAAGAAACTCCACCAGAAAACTTCTAGAACTAATAAATGAATTCAGCAAAGAAGCAGGATATAAAATCAATACCTATAAATCTAATGCATTTCTATTCGTTAAGTGATAAAAAAAGTTTTTTATTGGAATGCAGCTCTAGTAGAGTACCCCTGGGTTCAATCCCCAGTACCACCAAAAAGAAAAAATAATGTTTTTGTTCTTAATAAATACACAATGAGTATTTAGAAGAAAAGAGCATCATGCCTGTAACTTACTCTCAAATGGTTTGGAGATGGGAAAATAAATAAACACAACTCTGAGAGATGATAAAGTAAATGTGGTATGATGCTAATAACTGTGGACTCTGAATGAAGGTGTTCTTAGTGCTATTCTTGCAGCTTAAATTATTTCAAAACAAAGTTACTAAAATACTAATAATTTTAGAACATAAATAGGTATCTTTACAACCTCATAATAGCAAAAAATTTCTTAAAGAAGTCCCAAAAAAGAACAAATATAAAGGAAATAATATATAAACTTAACTATATAAGTCAGTAAGCCTAAACATGTAGAAACTATAACATACAATCTACAAATGACAGATATCTGGAATATATAAAGAATTCCTACCAATTAATAAGAAAAAGACACAAGTAAGAAAGCAAACACAAAAATAGACAAAAGAATCAAAATTTATAAGGGAGGATAGCAAATAAACAAAAGTATATTCAACTTCATTGGAATCAGGAAAATGCAGTGAAAAGTAAAATGTTAAGATATCATTTCACATACACCAGAATAGTAAAAATTAAAACACCCCCCAATGCAAGTATATATGGGTAGGATCCTTTCAAAACAATGCATTATGTAGAAGAACTGAAAAAATACATACTCTGCATGACTCAATAATTCCTTGCAGATACATGTTCTCTGGAGAAAATTCTTGTCCAGAAGACACATACAAGAATGTTTAAAGTAGCATTATTCACAATAACCTTAAATTAAAAACAACTCAAATATCTATCAATAATAAAGTGGATTAACAAACTGTGGTATATTCATCCAATGGGACAATATACACTTGACTATCTTGAGTATGAATGAGCCATAGTTCCATGTATAAATATGGATGAATCACAAATGCCTAATGTGAAAGAAGTGACAAAAGAAAAACAGCATGATTCCATTTATGTAAATTTCTAAATATAGGTGAAGAAATAAAGTAGCATTTAGGGCTACATAATAAAAGTACTAAAAAAAAATAGGAAAAACAAAAGAAAAATAATAATCATTAAATTTGGGGCTATCATTATCTTGGGGCAGGGGAAGTGGGAAAACAATCCATGAAGAAGAGTGCAGGGGTGATTCTTCAATATGCATACATGTGTTATATCTTAACCTGGTAGTCAATGGTGTGGGTATTTTAAAATATGTTTACTTGCTTAATAAGTTATTTTATAGGTATATATCACCAAAAACAGGGACTGAAGGTTTATGACTCTTTAGGGGTAACTCTTTAGAAACTTTAGGGGTAACCTTTAAAAGAAAACAGGAAGTGAGGAAGGAACAAAGTAGGGCGAATGTGGGGTTATAGAAGCCAAGAGAGAATAGGAGGGAATAGAACTATGTCAAAAATTAGTGATAGGCAAAGAGAAACTTTCACACAATACATGAAATGCATTTTTCTCTGATGAATAACTTAGGATGGAGACATATTCTGCAATGACTAAAGATTTATTAACAACACAATGAAAAAGAATGTAAATATTGATACTTTATATTCAGAAAGCAAAATTCTTAACCACATTTTTCAAATGGCCTACTTCTAAAATATAGAACATTATATACCAAGAGTATATATTTAAGTTAATAGAAAAAACACATTTCTGCATTTGATAGCCCAGTTTTGGCAAACATGAATTTGCCCTAACTACAATCATTTGTTATTAAAATGGTAATGACAAAGACCTTTGATTCTGCCAAATCAGGCATAAAAATATCAAAAGTTTTTATTTAAGCTATAGAATGTTTTCTAGAAAATTGTGGATAATTGGTTTTTTTTTAAATTCTTTAATTTTTTCAGCTACAAAAGAAGATGGATTCAATACTACTTAAGGTCTCAATTGGCCATATTGCTTGTATTTTTATTAATGCAAAATGCAACATCACATAAACTTAAAGATGTAAGTTCTAGTGTTTAAAAAGCAAGACAAATACTCTTCTTTGAATAAAGGAACAACATAGGATTAATTTAGGTCACTGATTTGAAGTATCACTATTTAAAAAGGAAAAATAATTTTCAAGAGCACTTATGGCAAAATTCTGTTGACTATAAACCATTATATTTAAATCAGGTTAATTTTTAAAAATTAATTTGAAGCAAATAATTGCATGGCTTATGAGTAATACTAATGTTAGAAAATAAATCTTTAATTCAATTTGAGATATCTTCTTGTTTAGACAAGTAACAAAACTTCCTAATATTAAGATTTAATTAATGGTCACTTTTGTTGCTTTCCTTTAGAAATCCTGAAAAAACCTAAGAAGGCTAACTTAACACAGATTAATAAATGAAACTTATAACTTCAGAAAACTTGCTTTGTGACCCAAAAAGGAACTACTCACCAAAAGCAGCAGCCATAGGGGGTTCAAGAGATGGCTGGCCATCACCGGTAGGAAGATCTAAGCGAGTGAAGTCTCTGCTTTTGTCATTATTATATTTCACATTAAGGCTGGTGAGCTTGGAGAAGTCAATACGTAGAGTACAGCATGCATTATAGATATTCTGGCCATCCAGAGCCTAAAGCATGTGAGAAAGGGACCAATGTTTTTGCAAAATAATGCCACTGATGAATCAAATAGCCTCTATCTACTGTGATATGAGTGGCAATCAGGTATAAAACAGAGCAATGGACAAAATGCCAAAGAACTAGGTTTATTTTCACTTATGAATCTAAGAAAGAAAAAGAGAAGCTCTGAGCTTCAATTTTTATTTGTGTAAGGATAATAACATCTATCTTATCTATAATAGGATCAAATGAAAGAAAAGAAATGTAAAGGCTCAGAAAACTATTGTACATTAATACAGAAATACTAAGCTGTTACTATGACAATTTTGAATACAAAAAACTCTAAGCATGACAAACAGAAATGAGTGTTTAAAAATATGACTATTTCACATTTCATAATTTATTTTACTATAGATTATACAGGTTAAGATGAAACAGCCTTTGTAAATGGTGCTTGTCAGAGACACAATATATATTACCTATCACTTTTTTTTTTTTTGTAAATTGATCTTGTAATACTTTGAACAATGAGCTGAGTAAAATTTGAGTTAACTGTGACCAAAGATCAGTAATCCCTTCCTTTGCAAGAATAAAATTTTACCAATAGGATATCTACCACTGCTTGTGATTTCTATAACTTGAATTTATAAAAAGATATCAAAAATCAAAAGCACATACAAATGAAACACATGAAAAACTCTAATTTACAATATAAAAATCATTGACAAATATGTCATTAAAATGGCACAAAATAATATATGCAAGGTTATATTCCTAATTGAGTGCCATACAGTGCACAGTATACAAAAGTACTATAAATCTTAGTGTCTCTGAGCAGAAATTAGCAATGATTCAGCAATTATTAGTATTAGTGACAGATCTCAACAGATGTATGTAATGTAACCAAATTATTGTGAAATTTATATCTCATCAAAAGTTAAGTATTGGGTTGAGGCTGTAGCTCAGTGGTGGAGTGCTTGCCTCGCACATGTGAGGCAATGAGTTTGATCCTCAGCATCGCATAAAAACAAATTAAGGTATTGTGTCCACCTATGACTAAAAATATTTTTTAAAAAAGTTAAGTATGTATGTACTTAAAAAAAATGGAATTGACAACAGTGTAATTATTGAGGCTTAATGGTTTTAGCAATTTAGGGCTCAACAGGAATGAACGCTGAATATGGTTGCAAAAGTAGTAGAATCAATCTTTAGCTGATTCAACAGGACTAAATGAAGAGCAAAAACCTACTCTCTTAGACTACATCAAACTCTAAATGTAACAAACAGGAATGAGTCTTCAGAGACCTGAGAGGTGATAAGAAACCATTTCCATTGAGGAAAATAATAATTTTTAGCTGAGGGGAAAAAAAATACATGAGATTATACAGTTAAAAATGGTTAAAATGGTAAATATTATGTTATATATATTTTATCACAAATTTTAAAATCATACACAGTAAACTAGAACGAGAGAACACATGATGGTTTCCTTCAGAAAGTGAGTAATTAACTATTGAAAAATAAAAAATAATTACAATTACCATTTTGGCATAATGTGCATTCACTGGGTCAGCATACTGAAGCAAGGCTTGAAATTGATTATTCTTTGTAAAGGTGATAATCTTCAAGACTGTTCCAAATTTAGAAAATATCTGGAAAAAAGTTTAAATTAGGTTAAACCTAAGGAAAATATTAAACTAATGTACCTTTGTAAATACAATCTGGCTCACAAATCCCATTTTTAAATGAAAATAATTGTTTTATTAAAACTATTGGTGTGCCCCCCCCAAAAAAACCAAGCCTAAGATGTTAATGTTTTAATACCCATGCATGTCTTAGAAGAATACGTTGCACACAACAAAACTCACACTACTACATACTACTTCATAACATGTATAAATGATACAATACTAAAATAGAAAGTGACAACAGAAATTGATAGTATAATGATGTTACAAAGCACATGAATGAAAGTAAGAGAATCAAACCGATCAACTATTTTACCCTGTAAATCAGTATATACTTCTGCAGGTTTTTTTTAAACTTGTAAATTTAAAAACGAAATTTATTTTTATGGCACATTAGATAACATAGATAACAGTGGGATTCATTATACCATATTCACACATGCACATAATGTGACCAATCTCATTTGCCAGTACCATCCCTTTCCCTCCTCTCTTCCCTATCCCTGACCCACTTGCTCAACTCTGATCTCCCTATTATTATATTAGTTAATGCACTACAATTATATATAAGTGAGATTCATTGTTTTATGTTCATACAAGGACACAGCATAATTTGGTAGATTTCATTCCTGTGTCCTCTGCTCCTCCCTCCTTCTTGATCCCCTTCCTCTACTCTATTGGTCTCCTTTCTATCTTCATGAGATCCTTTTTTTCCCTCTCTCTACCTTAGCTTCTTCAGTTCCATCCATTTACCAGAAAATGACATAATTTCTTTCTTCTTTATGGCTGAATAAAACTTCATTGTGTATATACACCACATTTCCTTATTCCAATCTGTTGAAGATACTTATGCTCATTCCTTAACCTGGTTATTGTGAATTGCACTGATATAAATACTGGTATGCATGTATCACTAGAGTATGCCAATTTTAGTTCTTTTGGATAAATTCTGCTACAGTTTAGATTATGTGCCCCCCAAAAGTTCATGTGTGAGGCAATGCAAGAAAGTTTGTAGGTGAAGTGATTGGGCTGCAAGAGTTTTGACATAATCAGCAAACTGATTCCCTGCTAAAAGAGATTAACTGGTGATAACCATAGGCAGGTAGGGTGTGGTTGGAGGTGGGTCACTGGGGGGTATATATTTTGGTTTTGGTTGGGCTGGGGAGATAGCTCAGTTGAGTTCAATCCCCAGCACCGCAAAAAAAAAAAAAAAAAAAAAAAAAAGAAACAATTTATGTTTTTGGTGAGTGGAGCTCTCTCTGCTTCCTGGTATAATTTTCTGGGCTGCTTTCCTCTGCAACACCCTTCTGTCATGATGTTCTGCCTCAACTTGAACCCTGAGAAATGGGGCCAGCTGTTTTTGGACTAAGACATCTGAAATCGTGAGCCCCAAGTAAGATTTTCCTCCCCTAAAATGGTTCTTGTCAGGTCTTTTGGTCATAGCAGTGAAAAAGCTGACTAAAACAAATACCAAGGAATGGAATAGCTGAGTCATATGGTGGTTCCATTCCTAGTCTTTTGAGGAATCTCTTTACTGCTTTCTAAAGTGGATATAATAATTTTTGTTCTACCAAAAATGTACCCTTTTCCCCACACCCTTGTTCAAGAAGGTTCTGTAGACAGAAAATTTAGAAGATGTTCAACTAGAGGTTGTTCTGTGCCAAATATTCACAGGGCACTGTTCTAAGCACTGGGAAGACAGCAGTGAACAAAACAGAGACAAGTTTCTGCCTTTATGAAGAAACAGACTATAAAGAAATAAACAAATGTCATGATGTCAGATCATACGAAAATGTTACAAATAAAAAGAGGGGAAGCAGTGAGACTGAACCAGCATGCAAGTTGGGATAGTGCAAGAGTGGTCAAGAAAGAGCTTCCTTAAGTGTCTTCTGAGAAATGGAATAAATAGGTCTTCCTGACTGATCCCTAGTTACCAATGTTCTTATAAAACTTGTTCTGCCTCAGCAGCACTGAGTCAGGGCTAGGGCTACTACTGACTCACTCTGAAAGCTTATCTAGTTAGTATAAAACAATAATACATTTTGTTTTCCTTTGTCAATCCATTTTAAAATTGGATCTTTTTTCTTTTCTTTTCTTTTTTTTTTTTTTGCGGTGCTGGGGATTGAATCCAGGGCCTTGTGCTTGCAAGGCAAGTACTCTACCAACTGAGCTATATCCCCAGCCCAAAACTGGATCTTAATGAGCAAGAAATTTGTCTTTCTGTGAGAATAAAAAGGTTAAGCATTTCATATGCTAATAAGATTTTGCCATCACTAAGCATTATGATAAGTGTCCTGAATAAGCAATTAGCCCTGCTTTATAATTATCAGAAAGAATGCTCAGGAGAAATTATTCTAAAACATAAGCAACAAAATTAACAAATAAAAAATAAAACTGGACTACCCAAAAATTTGGGCATCAAAGGATACCATGAACAGAGTGAAAAAGCAACCCATAGAATGGGATACAGCATTTGCAAATACTATTTCTGATAACAGGTCAATACCCAAGATATATAAAGAATTCCTACAAGAAAGAAATCCAATTTAAAAACAGGCAAAGGACTTAAGTAGACATTTCTTCAAAGAAGATAATCAAATGACCAATAAGCAAGGAAAATATGGTGAAGATCACTAACTACTAAGAAAATGCAAATCAAAACTACATGAGATAGCTGGGTACAGTGGCACACACCTGTAATTTCAGCTACCAGGAGGCAGAGACAGGGGGATTCCAAGTTGAAGGCCATTCTCAGAAACTCAGAAAGACATTTTCTCAAAGTTAAAAGGGGGAAGAATGGAAGGTTAAGGATGTAGCTCAGAGGTACAGCACCTAGTACTGCAAACACACACACCATGAGATACCACTCACACACTATAGAATAATGTGTTTGCATCTATAAAATAATGAAGTGTTAGGGAAGAATGTGGAGAAAGTAGAACCTTGTAAGCTGTAGGAGGGGATGTCAAATATTGCAGCCACTATGGCAACAATATGGCAGTGCCTCAAGAAATTAAAAATTACCATGTGAACCAGTAATTTACACTTCTAGGCATACACCCAAATAACTGAAAGCAGGGACTGAAAGAGATACTGGTACACCCAAGTTCACAGTAGTATTATTCAAAATAACCAAAAGGAAGAAAAAAAAAATCAAGTGTCCATTAACAGATGAATGGATAAACAAAAGGTGATATACACACACACACAGAGGAATGGAATGTTATTGATTCCTAAAAAAAAAAAGGAAATCCTGATATATGCTACAACATCTTCAAGACAATATGCCAAGTGAAATATGTAGTAAAAAAAAAAAAAAAGACAAATACTGCAAGATTCTTATATGAGAAACACAGAATAGTCAAATTCATTTAGAAAGTGAAATGTTGGTTGCCAGGAACTGGACAGAGAGAAAAATGGTGAGTTATTGTTTAATGGGTACAGGAGTTTCAGTGTGAGAAGTCAAAAAGAATTGGGGAAACATGTTGTTTGGCAATGGTTGCAAAAAATGTGTTAGTCGGCTTTTCATTACCGTGACCGACATACCCAACATGAATAAGTTAAAGGAAGGTTATTGACAAATTAAAGGAGGTTTATTTTGGCTCACAGTTACAGAGGCTTCAGTCCATGGACATCTGGCTCCATTACCCTGGGCCTGAGATGAGGTAGAACATTATGGCAGAAGGATGTGACAGAAGAAAGCTGCTCAGATTATGGCAGCTAAAGAGAGGGAAGGAGGGAGAGAGGAAAGGAAGGAGAGGTCAAGGTCAAGAGATATCCTTTACAGGGCAGCAACTCAGTGAGACCACTGTCTCAAAATAAAGTTAAAACAAAAACAAACAAACAAACAGGACCCCCAGTGATTTGCTTCCTCCAACTACAGTTTCCATCACCTCCAAATTATTCATCCATCAAATGATCAATTCACATGAGGGATAGAGCCCTCATGACCCAATCATTTCTTGAAAGTCCCACCTGCTGCACTGTGGACCAAATCTACAACACAGGAATTTTTTTGTTTTGTTTTCTGGGTTTTTTGTTTGTTTGTTTGTTTTGGTACTAAGGATTGAATCCAGGGGCCCTTAACCACTAAGCCACCTGGGCCCCAGTCTTTTTTTAATTTAGAGACAGGGTCTCTCTGAGTTGCTGAGGCTGGATTTGAACTCACGATCCTTCTGCCTAAGCCTCCCAACTTGCTGGGATTACAGGTGTGTGCCACCAGGCCCATAAACACAGGAATTTTTGCCACTTCATATCCAAACAGTAACAAATGTGAATATACTTAATTCCACTGAACTGTTTACTCAAAATGCTAAAATGGTAAACTTTATGTTATATATATGTAATCATTTTTGGGAAGGTGTCTGTAAGTATATATATTATACATGTATCAACTGGGTGTTTTTCCCCCAGTAAAAAAGCAACTTTACACTTGTTTTTTAAAGTAAAAAGGGGAGAATGAATGTAAGGAGTGTTGAATCTACCTCCTTTATACTGCAGTCCAGGTACTATCCTAAATTATAAACCAGATTATACATAACCCTACTTAAAATCCTTTACTATTCTCTCATAAACAGTAGGATAAAATCCACACACATAAATTTGCTTTGGTTTACCTCTTCAACCTGACATTTCTTATATCACAGAATTGACATCAACAGTGCCAACTGGCTATGCTTCTCCAAGTGATTTCAGACTTCTATGCCTATATTTATGAATTTTCAATTTTCCTAGAACTCTGTGTCTAAAATCTAGTAAATCTTCACTAAAAAACTTGGTTTAGAGAACAACGGAACCAGAGAATTCTGTTTCCCCCAAATCCCAGTGAGTTAATTCTCTTTTCTAAGTATTGTCCCTTTCTTGGCCTCATAAAATTATTTATCTTGCTGTTGTACTTATATTCTACTATATGTTTATTTATTTACCCGTCTCCTTTAGACTCAAGCTCCTTGGAGGAACAGATTTTATCTTTTTATTAAAAATATTTTTTTAAATTGTAGATTGACACAATACCTTTATTTTATTTATTTGTGTGGTGCTGAGGATCAAACCCAGTGCCTCACATACATGAGGCAAGCACTCCACCACTGAGCTACAACCCCAGTTCCCAGATTTTATCTTAATCATTTCTGTATCATTAAGGAAAGTTCTTGGCATAAAAGAGTATTATTAATTGCTTATTATTATTAATTGCTTATTATTAATAAGCACTTATTATTAAGTGCTTATTATTAATTGATAAAGAGTACTTGTCTAGCTTGCATGAAACACTGCCTGATCCCCAGTATGATAAAAAAAAAAAATCATACTCTTGAGAATTCCTAGCTGGAGAATTATGATGGTATGCAAATTGTAAATGATAATATTCTTCATGTAAAATATCTCATTAATAAAGTAATAAGAACATAATTTGGTCTAAAACTTGGGATACTTATATAGTAAATTATGCTACAAAGCCTAGTTAATTTCCACTTAACTTTCAGATCTTGTTAATGTTTTGACTCACTGAATTTAACAATTAATCACCTGATACT
The DNA here is from genome assembly GCF_902686455.1 of Sciurus vulgaris. Taxonomy (NCBI): domain Eukaryota; kingdom Metazoa; phylum Chordata; class Mammalia; order Rodentia; family Sciuridae; genus Sciurus; species Sciurus vulgaris. The sequence continues at coordinate 69,100,321 of NC_136476.1, forward strand.
TATCTTCACTGACAGCTTATATTTGGTTGTGTGATTTATTATTATTATTTAGGGTTGGGGATAGAGCCAGGCATTGACCCTCACATATGCTAGTTAAGTGCTCTACCACTGAGCTATACCTCCGGCCCCTGGGTTGTGTGATTTTTATCTGAATGTGCAAGAGAACAGAACTGAACTGGTTAGCTATGGATAATGCTGTAATGCTCCCTGGACTGTATTCACCAAGGAAGAAGGTACTAAGATCCATCTGATAATTTGTGAATTAAATAAGGAGTACCAATATCAGGGAATTCAGGAATGCCTGAAGTGGGATTTTCATAATTATCAAAATAGTAGGGCTGGGGCTATAGCTCAGTTGGTAGAGTGCTTGCCTTGCACAAGGCCCTGGGTTCAATCCCCAGCACCACACGCACACAAAATAATAAAAAAAAATAAAGGGGCTGGGGTCATGGTTCAGTGGCAGAGCACTTGCCTATCATGTGTGAGGCATCACATATAAACAAATAAAAGGTCCATTGAAAACTAAATAATTTTTTTTAAATAGTAAAATTTTGAACAGATGTAATCTAAAACAAAAATTCATAAAAGTTTAATATATGCAAATTTGTTTTTAGTAATTATAAGGTCATTGACTCTATTTCCCTAATATGTTTATTTTGCTGTTATAGATAAAAGATTCCATTCTAGAGGTCTCCTGTGCATCTTAATCTTTTCAGACTATAAAATGGAACTAAGAAGATATCAAAGGTCAAATTTTGATAAAAATTATTCTTCAGGGTGAATTTTTTTTTTTTTTCTTGAGATGAATGTTTTGCTATGTTACCCAGGCTGGCCCCAAACTCCTGGGCTCAAGTGATCTACCTCCCTCCCTTCCCAGTTGCTGGCATATACTACTGCACCCAGTTGTTATTATTATTACTGCGCTAGGGATTGAACCCAGGGCCTCGTGTGCTAGGTAAGTCCTCTACCACTGAGCTATATCCCCAGCCCTTAGGGTTAATTTTTTTTTTTTTTTTTTTTTTTTTTTTTTGCGGTACTGGGGATCGAACTCAGGGCCTTGTGCTTGTAAGGCAAGCACTCTACCAGCTGAGCTATCTCCCCAGCCCAGGGTTAATTTTTATAAAGACAGAATTTGCCAGAAATTGAAAATGTTCAATAGTATTCACTTGTAAAAAGAATATTCATATTAGAACTTTTACTGTTTGTTTATACTTTCTAATACTGGGATGGAACCCAGGGCCTCAAGCACTAAGCTACAACTCCAGTCCTCTATTTTTTATTTTAAATTCTGAGATGGGGTCTCACCAAGTTTCCCAGGGTAAACTTGAATTTGAAATCCTTCTGCCTCGGCTTCCTAAGAGGTTGAGATTATAGGTGTGTACCACCACATGCAACACAGAACATTTTATTTTAATATTAAACTCATGAGTCACAACTTGTTTATAATAGTGTTTACAGTCAACAAAACAGGAAAAATTAGGAAACATTATTTTACATTAGCGTGCATTCTTTTATTCAGTACCATTATAACTTGCTTTCTCAAGCTACGTATCTTTATTACAATTAAAAAGATTAGTCCTTTCTCTTAAAGTAATCTGAAATTCATAAAATATTCCCTTATATACAGTGCCTGAAGAGATAAATTATATGAGAACACTGTTGTGAACTACTTTTTTAGTACACCAAGAAACTTTTTAGTATACAAGGCTGAGCATTTACATAAGAGATCAGCTGATGAATTTCCTCTCTACCTACAAATATTTTCTAGGTAATGCTGTCTAGTCCAGTGGCTTTAATTACCTGTACACACACACAAACATATACATAAATATATATATATATATATATTTTTTTTTTTTTTTTTTTTTTTTTTTTTTTGCGGTGCTGGGGATTGTGCTTGCGAGGCAGGCACTCTACCAACTGAGCTATATCCCCAGCCCACCTATACATATTTTGATGATTATCAAATCTCCAGAATGGAATTCTTCCTCTGAATCCAGATTTACCTCCAAACTGTCTCAGTATCTCTCATGTGGATATCTAATAGATACCTAAAACTTAACATGTCTAAAACAAACTGATTCCTGCCCTAACTCCAAACCCTGCACCAATTTTTCCTTCCTTAATCTATCTCAGTTTAGTTTCATTTTACCAGAGTTTCAGATCCAAAATCAGGAGGCATTGTGATTACTCCCTTTCTCATTATAATCCACAAGTAATTTATCAGAATAAGCTTCAAATTATATCCATAATCACCACTTCCAGTGTCACACCCTTACCCAGGTCATTATCATCTCATATGGACCATGACAAGAACTTCTGTATGACAGCGTATGGTTAACACAACAATAAGAGTAATTCTGTTAAAACATTAAATGATAACATCTCACTGCTGTATTCAAATCTCCCAAGCATTTCCCATTTTATTCAATGTAAAATGGTATAAAAATTTTGCACTGCCTGGCTCCTAACCCCTTCCCCGATTCCATTGCTTATAGCTTTCCTAGTCTCTCTACTCTAGTAGCCTGATACTAAACACATCAAACATACCTCCATCTTAGGGACTTGCTATTCTTCTGACTGGATCACTATTCTACCACATATACATAACTTATATCCTCACATTCTTCAAGGTTCTGTTCAAAGGTTCTGCTCAAATGTCATACTAGAAAAATCTTCCCTAACTTCCCTCATCTAAAACAGCACTCCTCCCATCTCAGTTTCTCTCAATCCCCTTACCATGAGCTAGAAGAAGAGCATTAGCTTCTATAGATATTATTCAGTTTAACTAAAGCCAAGTTTTCAGCAAATAATATATTAAAACAATTAGCTTAGTTATAATAGATACAACCAACTCCTTACTTTTGTATATTCCCCATTACAATGTTCACTATATTTTATATCATTATTTATAAAATTGCTATTACCCACAAGACTACAACAGCAAGGAACAGTATCTTACATTGCAATTTTCTGGTATCTGATTATTAATGTTTCTAGAGGAATTAATATGCACCAGGCGCTGTTCTACCTGCTTTAAGTACATTAACTCATGTACTTAAAGCAGGTAGAACTCATGATGAAGGTATAAATACTATCAATTGCATCTTCATTATAAAAGCAAGAAAATAAACTGGTGCAGTGGCCCACACCTGTAATCCTAGAGGCTCAGGAAGATGAGGCAGGAAGATTGTAAGTTCAAAGCCGCCTCGGCAACCTACTGAGACCCTTAGCAACTCAGAGAGACCCTGTCTCAAAAATAAAATATAAAAAGACCTGGGGATGTTATTCAGTGGTTAAGCACCCCGGGTTCAATCCCTGGAACCAAAAAAAAAAAAAAAAAAAAAAAGAAGAAGAAGAAGAGGAGGAAAATCGACATAGAAGTTGGGTAAGTTGCTTGCCCAAGATTGGTAGTGGTAGAGGCAGGATTCCTACCAACTCTGGACCCTGTGTCCTTAATTATTATGCTATACTATCTCTTGGTTGACTTATAGAATAGAGTGTTCTGGGACAGGGCTTAGTTACTGTAATTAGAAAAAGACTCCTCAAAGAGGTAATATCTGAGGTGAAGACTGAATGATGTACCTATAGCCAAGTGGCCCTGGACAAAGAGTCTCCCAGGCCTAAGAAATAGGGAAGTAAGAAAGGACTAAGCTGGGGAACAGAGGAAGAGATATAGGGGTAAAAAGGCCACGGTGTTCAACAAGTAGACAAGTGATGGATAAAGAGGTAAAAGAGATGGTGTTTGCATGTGGAGGCCTTAATAAGTGCTTTAGTATGGAGCTGGTTTTATTCCAATGGCCCTGGGAAGGAGAGTTAAATGAGGGACTGCTGAAACTGAAAGACTGAGAATCCTAGTCCAGCAGTTTCTATTGAGGACTCTCAGAATTAGTTCTCTTCACCTTAAGGATCCCACGATTTTGGGGGTCTTGATTTGGGATGTTACCGCTTTCAGGGATATGACAAATGGAATGATAGGACAAGAGCTTGTGATAGTGACTAAGCTCACTGATGGATATTGGCACTGTTGAATCACAGGTATAAAAACACCTTTTAGGGCTGTAGCTCAGTGGTAGAGCACTTGCCTAGCATGTGTGATGCACTGGGTTTGATCCTCAGCACCACATAAAATGAACAAATAAAATAAAGATCTTAAAAATACAACAGCATTTAAAAAAATTTTTTTTAAAAAGAATGTAGGTTAGCAAGCTACAGTGTTACAGTAGCAAATGCAAACATGACAGCTGATGGATCCCATAGTGTGTTCAATGCTACTTTGTGGGATAAAATGAAAAAAAGAAAATTCACCAAAACAATGAAATCAATCACTTAAGCAATTATTAAACCTCTCTAAGGAACAGTGACAATTATGGACATCATTGTCAAAGTCCCCTCCAGGACATGTTTCACCAATGCATTTATTCTGAAAATGATACTCAGAAAACTATCAAAGGGAACACAGCAAGCCTCCTAACTGGTATATTAATATTTATACTCATGGCATAGACTATATTGGGAAATGTGACTGCGCACTATCACCAAGTGGTATAATGACTATGGAAGAGTATACAGGACTCCAGCTTTCCTTATTTGTAAAATGTCAGAATAGAATACTATACATTTCATTTATTAAAACATACGCACACATACCCCCTACAATTCTTCATTTGGTGGTACAAATACAAAGATATAAAAGTGTTAAATAAAAATAAGCATAAAGTTTAATATTTTTGTATTATAATATATAGGTTAATAAGTATAATGAAATGTAATCAAGAGTTAGCTAAAGGGGATAAAAACTAAAGTTTTGAAGCTAGATGTCAATATTTATGTACAAAGATTATCAAATAATTATTACATTTTGAGGATATGTATATATGGAATATAAAACAAAACACTGGACTTTATATATAAATAAAACAGTGGACTTGAGTTTTAACTGCATTTTTAATGATTCTCTATAATAGTCAATACTCACCAAGTATCTTTGTTTTATTCATTATAAAATTATATACATAGGAGACCTTCCTGTTCTTAAATTCCAAATAATATTAGCCATGATTTGGTGGAATACCTTGTATCAAGACAGTTTGAATGTATAAATTAGGTTACATTTGGGATCAGCCGGTATTTAACATGATGCATAAGATAAGTCCATGTTACATAAGAATTATTACTTAGCTTCCCTTCAGAATTTTTAAAATGTGTATTCAAATGTAAGAAGAGGTCAACAGAAATAAATCAGTTGTATTCTATGGTGAGACTACTTCCTAAGACACAACCACTACTTGGGCTTTGTAGGATTCTATGCTTTGTTCATTTCCACATGAAGTTATTTAAAAAGCTGAATTTCTTAAAAAAAAAAAAAAAAAAAAAATTCATTTCTTACACACCCTTTAGTGTTGGGATTTGTTGTTCTTTGTTTATGTGTTGGGGACTGAACCAAGGGTTTCATCCATCATGTTAAGAACATGCTCTGTCATTGAGCTCTGCCCTAGTCCCTCTTATTTTAAAATCAATATTCAAGTTAGAAACAGGAGGCCGTCAAAAATTATCTCTAATTGAAAAGACTTCTTTTCTGGTACTGGGAATTGAATCCAGAGGCACTTTATCACTGAGCGACATTCCCCAGGACCTTTTTATTTTGACATAGGGTTGCTGAGTCTGAGTCCTGCCTCACGACTCTCAAGTGCACCACTGTGGTACCCAGCTTGATAAAACTTCTTTTGTGAAATCAAATGACAAACATTTTTTCATTACTGAAACAAAAATATCAACCAAAATATCAATCTAAAGAACATAGATAATAAACATCAAAAGTTAGAGTTGTCACATTTGACTGTTTTCCAAAAGAGTAATCCTCCTTACCTGATGAAGAACTTCCAGAGTAACAGGGTAAAAGAGGTTTTCAATTATTATTCGGAGCACAGGGCTCTGCCCAGGTAGGACTGTGCCTTCACTGGAAGGAGCTCCAGGAAGGGCCAAGTTTCCTGACTGGACAGCACTGACGGCTTGCAATGCAGCTTGGGCTCTCTAGAGAATAATCCAAAATCAGGGCTTTTGATTATATAAAAGCATTTAAATGAATCTTAAAAGTCAGCTGATACGAAACAATATGAAGACAGTTAAGTTTAAAAAAACACCCCCTTTTATCTAGATGCATGTATCCTAAGTTCTTAATCAGTCAAAAATCCAACAAAGACATACCTTATCACACTAATATAGTACTTTAAAAAGTTGCTTACGTTTACTTGAAAAGATGAAAAAAAAAAAGGAAAAAAGAATTTGATACAATTTTTATTTCCTAATTTTTAAAAGACAATGAGAAAGAAAAGACAACATGCAAAGAGCAAAGATCATGTAATAATCACTCAAGTCCCTCTTTTTCACTCTCTTCCTTTCTATTCTCAAACAATTTAGTCCTAAAGCCTCTGAGTGGCATAAAAGAAGTGTAAACAAGAAGGAGAAGAGGTGTGGCGGTTCAGAGTTGGGGAAAGGTCATCCATATAGGTAGGCATCCTCGCATGGGGCATCAGAGCCTAAGCAAAGTGAGGAAAGCATCTGTGTGGCGGAGCAACCTGGTAAGGGGAATCTTAGCCCAAAAGTAAGGAAGGTATCTGTGTGGGGAATGGTTCAGTGTTAAATATCAGGATCTGAGGAGCATGAGAAGAGTAAAGAAAGGCATACAGAGAGGAAGGGGTACCTGGTCAAGAACACCACAGCCCAAGAGGAGAGCTGAGAGGGAATCCATGTGGTATAGGTGGTCAAGATGTGAAGAGAGCCTAAGCAGGGGGAAGAGAAGGTTCACTGGAAGTGAGTGAGCTAGTATGAAAAGTCAAGAGCCTAAAGAGGTTAAGAAAATCATTCAATGGAAGGACGACCTTGCAAAGGGGTGATAGTGTCCAAGCAAGGAAAGGCAGACACATTTCTAGATATCATTCTCCATTAAAAAGAATGGCTGCTGATTCCAGAGCTAGGGCAGGAAAAGAACAAAATAAATGTGAAATGTTTTTGTTTTTATGATGTTTTTCTTGTTTTTGTTTTTGCCAGAATATGAAGTATAGAAAAAATACATGTCAAAAGGATATAGAGGTCAACATGAAGGGGCTCCTACTGGCCAAATGCGGACATTTTGAGGATCCAAAAAGTAATAATTATAACAAAAAATAATTCATGAAACAAAACAGGAATTCCATAGACCATGATAAAAACTGTCAGTTAATGAACAGTATGTTTACAAAGTCTTAAAATATCTGCTTACAAAATCCTATTCCTCCCCCACTGTTTTTTTTTTCAGTGCTGAGGATGGAATCCACAACCTTGTGCATATCAGGCAAGTGCTTCACCACTAAGCTACACCTCCAGCCCCATTCCTCCCTCTTTTTAAATACAGCTGGTCTTCTGTATCTGTGGGTTCCATGTCCAACTATGAATTGAAAAATACTCAGAAAAAACAACTGTACCTGTACTGAACATGTACAGGTTTTCCTTGTCATTATTCCTTGAACAGTACAATGTAACAACTATTTATATAGCATTTATATTGTATAAAATATAGCAATCTACAGGTGATTTCAAGAATCTGGGAGTGTGTGGAAGTAGGAAACTTGAGCATCCTTGAATGTTGGTACTGGGAGGGATTCCTGGAAACATTCCCTGAATACTGAGGGGCAACTATAATAACTTGACATCAGAGAAGCCTGTCAAACACCAGCCTAAATGAGTGACTGAAGAGTACATGGTCAGTAAAGGAACAAACTGAAAATGCATGCTACCTGAGATTATAGAATAAGAAAAGAGTATTACTTCTGTAGTACACCTGTTAAAAGATACTTAACCTGAATCAAATCATGAAGAAACATCAGACAAACTCAAACTGAGACACATTCTAGAAAATAAATTGCCTATAATTTTCAACACTATCAAGGACATGAAAGTCAAAAGCAAAATCAAGGAACTGTCTCAGACTAAAGGAGGCTGAAAGGATATAATTACTAAATGAAACATGACTCTGAACTGGATTCTTTTGATACAAACATTAATGGGACAAATGGAGAAACATAAATGAGGTCAGAGGTTTTGCATAATTGATCAAAGTTAACTTCTTGGTATTGACTGTTTTATTCTGGCTGGTAGACAATAATAAAGAACGAGGTTGGTAACATATTCACAATGTTTAGTTGAAAAACTAAAACCTATTTAAACTACACCTCCAACTTTTTTCTAATATTCTGACTTGCTCAAAATTAAAAAACAAAAATTTAAAAAATGAAGTAGGAGCTGGGCATGTTGGCACATGCCTATAATCTCAGCGGCTCAGGAGGCTGACTCAGGAGGATCTTGAGTTCAAAGCCAGCCTCAGCAAAAGCAAGGTACTAAGCAACTCAGTGAGACCCTGTCTCTAAATGAAGTACAAAACTGGACTGGGGATGAGGTACAGTAGTCAAGTGCCACTGACTTAAATCCCCAGTACCAAAAAAACAAAAGAAGTAGGACAAAGAAGGCAAAATTAAAGAAAAAAGCAGTTAGTAATTACTAAAATAAAAGGATGCATTTAATCAACCTTTTGTTCCATATTTATCATTTTTTAAGGTGAAAATATCTGAATGACAAAATAAAAAACTACCACTTTAATGTTGATACTTTCATTTTACATATCAGTTAGTTGCAATTTTAAACATCACAGTACTTTTTCGTATGTAAATCACAAATTCAAACTGAAGGACATTCAAGAAAGTAAACTGCATGTAATTTCCAACAGTATCAAGGACATGACATTTCTCATTTTGTTTTCATGACTGAAATTTTTAGTTACTGTTTACTATTTATCATATGACTTTAATGTGAGATCTTTGAGTTTTTACCATTTTACTTTAAGTAATAAGTTCCTGTCTGAAAATGGTTAGTCTTTCATTTTCTAAATTCTCAACATTTAAACAAATTTCATTTTTACACTTGTATATATTCTTTCTTCCCTTTTAAAACATGTACTTTACTATGAGGTTTCTCAGAAATTAGGAAAATCATGTCTAAAAATATGGAATACTTCATGAATTTATGTATCATTCTTGGGCATGGGTATACTTATCTTCTCTGTATTGTTTCAATTTTAGTGTATGTGCTATGGAAGTGAGCACCATCCTTTTTAAAAATACTCGCATAGAAACATTTTTTAACACATAGATTTTTATACAATGAACAGATTTTAGATGATAAACATACTACTAAATGGTCAGTTTCCAAAGCAGGAGCATCTTTGAGAAAGTATAAATAATTATTTGAATATTTTGTATCATTAATTCTCAAAATGTGCTTTTAATACAGACAACTGTAATGGGATATTGGACACCTCAATCTCATTTCAATGCAAACATGGCAGTTTATCTTACCCATTTCACACTGGTCTCCCCAGTAATATTTAATTGAAAAGCAAGGGTGGTCCTGCTTTTAACAGTTTGAAAACTGATTCAGACTTCCATTTTGGGTCTGCAATCAATGATGGTGCTATGGTTTAGATATGAGGTGTCCTCCAAATCCTCATGTGTGCGACAATGCAGGAATGTTCAGAGGTAAAATGATTCAATTATGAAAGCTGAAAACTAATCAGTGGGTTAATCCATTTGATAGATTAATAATTTAAAAGGACTAACATACTAGGTAACTGTGGGCAGGTAGGGTGTGGCTGGAGGAAATAGGTCATTGAGAACATGCCTTTGGAGTTTATATTTTGTCCCTTGTGCCCCAACCTCTCTCTTCTTCCTGGCTGCCATGAACTAAACAGCTTCCCACAACCACATCCTTCTGCCTTCTGCTTCACCTCCAACTCAGAATAATGGGGTCAGTCAACCATGGACTGAACCTCTGAAACCATAAGTTAAAACAAACATTTTCTTCTCCAAATTGTTCTGGTCAGGTATTTGGTAACAGTAACAAAAAGCTGACCGACAGTACTGGCAGAGGGAAATGAATCAGTCAATTCAAAAACACCTAGAACTGACACAGGGGTTAGAATTAGGAGTCAAAGCAATGGAATAAGTTTTTATAACTGGATTTCACACAGTTCAAAAGTTACACAGAGTGCTTGTCTGGTATGCACAAGACCCTGGGTTTAATCCCCAGCTCTGCCAAAGGAAAACAAAGAATTGGAAAGATATAAAAACAGTGCTATCCAACAGAAAGTGATTGTAAAAATGTTTGATTTCTACATTGTTCTATGATAGCTACTAGCCACAAGAGGCTATTGAGCATCTGATACGTAGCTATCACAACTGAGAAACTGAATTTTTAAATTTAGTCACATGTCGCTACTGGTTGCCATGTTGGACATCACAGTTTTAGAACAGCTCTAGGAAAAGACATCATCAAAGTGAGGTTTTAAGTATAATAATAGCCCCCTATTCCTCTTAGATTAAAATGATTACTTTATTCTTTTCCTTTCCTCCTTGACCACCCCCTCCCCTGGTACTGACAATTGAACTTGGAGCCCCACATACGCTAGGCAAGCACTCTGCCACTGAATATATTCCCAGTCCTTTTTAAATTTTATTTTGAGACAGGGTCTCACTAAGTTAACTCTACTGACCTAGAACTTGTGATCCTCCTGCCTCAGCCTCCCAAGTTGCAGAGATTACTATACCTAACTAATGGGAAATCATTTTTTAAAAATTGGAAAACAAATTCTCTAGAACAATTATACTAATTATTACAAAAGGAAACAGTAATATAAATGGAAAAGCACCAAAGATTTTATTAAGTTAGAATAGGGAGACATACTACATGTAAAATTTAAAGAAACCTAGATAATGTGAAGAAGACATTTCCAGAGTCAAGAAGATGAAATTAACATATAGTAAGTGTACAAAGTCAAGTGTTTGGTTTAATGATTTTTTTTAGGGCAAACTTTCCTAAAGTTATCTCTTTGAAGATTTATATACTTCTACCCACATGATTAAAAAGTATATCAACTATCTATAATGACTGCCATTAACATAATCACCTCTCAAATGTTATACCACAGGACATGATCTGAATATTATAATTTTAAGTTAAATAAAGGACACCAAATCATCTGATATTCACCTGACTGACAAGTATGTCCATGAGCTGGAAATGAAGTCATGTGCATGTTTTGAGATATTCTGCAGTTTGGAGAACAATAATGAAAGAAACACTGATCTATTAACTTCCTGGGACTGTCAGAATAAACGAAATATGGTACATTTTACACATGTAAACAGGTACCATCGACTTCAACTTCAGATTTGGTGTAGGACTTTCAAAAAAGAAATCTTAATTATATTTTATCAAACACCAGTGCACGAAAATTGCACAAAAGTAACATAATGGAAAAGGTATTACGAAGAAATCAAAGCTAAGAATAAAGTAGGTCATCTGGGCGGCTCTGGTTGCCAAGCAACTGGGATTTCTCACTGTTTCCCTTTGGAATAATTTAATCATTAAAGAGTTTTACTAAATTATTTTTCTTCTTCAAGTTTTATACTAAGATACTCAGGAATCACACTAATGGGAAAACTGTAAGACTTAACAGAAAACTTGAAACTCTATTGAATAATGTAGAAGTAAACAATGTAACGTCTTCCTCTAAATGATCAGAGAGAAATATAAATGTTAATTATTCCCAAATTAATCTACAAACTCTATCCAATTCCAATTGTGTGTTTTAGGGAGCAGGTGTTACCAAATTATTCTGAGATATATCTGGAGAAACAAGAAATGTTGATACTAATTTCTGAAGAAAGGGTGTACTGCCTTATAATATACTAAGTTATAGTATGTGCTGAAGCAGGAATGAAACAGAATGGGCTACAGAAGCTAGTCTAGTTGCACATGGAGTACATGCCATGCAAGCAGAATCCAGTCATGTCTAATGAGTGTGTCTGTATACATATGTATATGTAAGCACAGCATGTGGATGAAAAAACTAGAATACCATAAAGAGCAAGTTTCATATCAGAGATTAGTTAACAATGTTGCCCTTATTCCCCCACATCAGAAAACTTTCCAATAGAACAAAGATTTAAACATCAAAATAAAAGGAACCAAAACATAAAAAGTATTCACATATTGCTTGTTTGTTTAAATCTTAGTATGCTAGGTTTTTCTGAGCATGGTACCAAAGTCAGATTGCATCATGACAATCTTAACAGAGTTTTATTACACATACAGAACAGTATTTTTAAAACTACATAAGCAGAAACATTCATAGAGACAGAAAGTAGAATGGGAATGGTAGTTGAAAAGGTGATTGGAAGAAGTGGAAGTTATTATTTAATGGATAGGAAATTTCAGTTTAGGATGATCAAAGTTCTGAAGATGGATGATGGTGGTGGGTTGTACAATAATGTGAATGTGCTTAATGCCACTAAAATGCACACTTAAAAATGGTTGAAAATTTTGATGTTAGGTATATTTTGATAAACTTTTTAAAAAGGGAGGAAATGGTATTAACAGAAATCACTATAAATAAGTATATTAAAATTATCAAATACAGGTAAAACAGTACGATATAACTTCTCACCTATTGTATTAACGAAGATAAGAAAACCACTTGCTTATACATTATCAAGAGCACCCTAAATTGGCATATAATCTTTATAGCAAACATTCATATAATAGATATCAAAATAAAAATATGCATATGCTTTGTCCCAGCAATTTCACTGTCAGAAATACAATAAGACAATGTTGGAAGTGTGCTAAAATGTGTTCTAGGAGTACCATTTGTAAAAGTATAAAATAGGAAAAAACCTCAATGTCTATGAGAAAGTAGATATATTACAGCTTTCCTATATGGGGGAATAATATGCAATCATTGAAAAATTATGAAGTAACTCTGACTTGGTATAAGACCATGGGCATAACATATAGAGAAAAAAAAAAAAAGGCTTCAAAACACCAGAATTCCATTTGTATAAAATAGATAAACAGACACCAGGAAAGGGAAGGGCACATACCAAAATGTTAGCCCTACTTATTAGTTATCTCTGGGCAACTAGATGATTTTTTTTTCTTTAACTTTTCTAGATTGAGTATTTTACCATGTGTACGGATTGTATCTATAATTTATAAAGCAATTTTTTTCATTTTACAAAATCAATTCTAAGCCCTGGGGATACAGCTCAGTGATAAAGATAATGCAAAGGCAAGGCCACAGGTTCAATCTCCATATGTGTGCACGCGTGTGCGCGTGGCAGGCAATATGAAAATAAATGAAGTCTATTCTATTTAAAAATATCAAATGCTGCAAGATGCCATGGTGCCCTCTATAATGCCAGGTACTCAGGAGGTTGAGCCAGGAGACTCTCAAGTTCAAGATCAGCCTCAGAAACTTGGGGAGAACTGTCTCAAAGTAAGAAATAAAAAGGACCTAGGATATAGCTTAGTGGTAAAGCACCCCTGGGTTCAATCTGAGAGAGAGAGAGAGAGAGAGAGAGAGAGAGAGAGAGAGAGAGAGAGAGAGAGAGAGAGAGAGAGAGAGAGAAAGAGAAAGAGGGAGGGAGGAAGGGAGAGAAAAAGAAAGATCAAATACTGCTTACTCTAGGTTTATACTTTATTATATACCCTATCTCTTAAAATAAGGATTATGTATAGGAAATGCCCCTTGTGAACAATGTGGAAAACTAAAACTCAATAAATGGAAATACAGTTTGCATTGTAATATCTTTCAACACAGAACTAAATATCTGAAGTTCTTTACACAGAGAAGAGGCCAAACATGTTCTTTCCATAATAAAAATCCAGTTTTCTTAAAATGTACTTGCTTTATAAACAAAAGTTTTCCTATCTTTAAGTAACTTCAAATTACTACTTTTACTATTTAAAAATTAACCTGGAAGGACACAAAAGACTCAACATGAAGTACATCAAAATAAAACCAGAAAAGTGAGGTAATAAACACTGATAGACTACATTCCACATTCATCTTAAGGAGTCAAAAATCACTTAACAATTCTAAACACATTCTCATTAACATCTTAAATAAGTTAACTCAACATTACAATATAAGCATCACTCAAATTTTCAAAGCCCTTGCTATAAATTCTGTAAAAAGAAAGGATTAAAATGAATGACTTCTAAAGTTCTTTTCAGATTTGAAATTTTAAGAGGCTCATAACTATAGAAAATTAATTTTAAGTTATGATATCATATATTCTTACACCTATTTTTAAAGATGCCTTAGATACTTACGGCTTGATTAGGCAGATTGTCAGTCTTAAGTTCTCTGTGATTGGAATACTGAATATAAACTGGCTGGCTTCGAAGATGAGGAGTAACAGGAGTGTAATAATTCACCATAGTAACTGCAGCTTCCTCAGAAGCCATTTCTAAGAAAGCCTGCAATAAGCATAAGAAGAGGAAAGCTCATCTTTTTTTGTACGACAGTCAACTATTTTGTCAGTCTAGCTTGCTCTAAAACTCATGCATTCTCAACAGAAATAATATTGCCCCAAAAAGATGAAAAATCTTTTGCTTCAAAGTTTATCATGGATGCTAATTGGAAATATGCTGACAAAGGTGGGTGAAGAAATGTTTGGACTTAAGAAACTGTCAGTTGATTAAATGATTTCATGTGTTTTATTTTCCTATTATTTTTGTTTCTTCTAAAATTTAAAAATAATTAAAAAGGCTAAAATAAATATCTGTGTCACCATTATAAATAGATGTTTTCAGAGACTAGAAAGTCCCGAAAAAAAAAAAAAAGAAGAAAAAAAGAGAAAAAAAATAAAAAAATAAAGTCCCAAACACCATTTTAGAGGGAAAAAAGAGAAAGGGAAGGAGAGAGGAATTTTGGAAAATGAAGGTTTAGAAATACTGTATTAACTATTCAAATTCTCTGTTTTTATCTTTTCTTTTTGTGGTGATTGTGAAACAGCACAAATAAAAAACTGAGCATTCATTTATTATTCAGTTATTATTTCATACTTTGCCAACTAGAAACCAACTAATCTGATATGACAGCAAGGAATGAGAGTTATTAAGACTGGTAGAAAGGCAACCTGATATACATCTGTATTTAGCTATGACAATTTAGGCAACTTAGAGGTCATTAACACCTCTGAGCCTTAGTTTCCTCATCTCAAATATGAAGTGCTACCTAATATGATCCTTAAGTCTCCTCACATTTTAGGTAGAGTTCCTGTTAGGTGATCAGTCTAAAATTTTACAGGAAAGAAGTATTAAAAAGCATCTTTTTCAAGTGGTGGTGCCCAGAATTAGTTTTTACTTACTTTTCAAATAAGTCCTCTATCAACACCCATGTTACACTTTGAAGCAAAAGTTACATATAAGTATATAGAGTACTTTTCCCTATTTTATATATTTCTATTATATGCTTATACACATGCACACTATAGCTACACATATGTTAAATATATTTCTTGTGTGGCATCACAATAAATTATTACTGATCAAAAACAAAATTCTAGTTAGATAATCCAACTATGTTTTTACTATAAAACATTTAATTAGCAAGCACATAGCAACCACTTTAACTTATGTATAAAACACTTAAAATTTATAAAATATACATTAACAACAAAATTCACTGAATACAGAAAATGGCAAATATCTATAAATCCAACTATTCCTTTGTTTATAGTTACCTTAACTGTCAGATGTTTCCACATGAAGTCCAGAAAATGAATATCAACTACACAAATGTTAAATATGATGTATAATGGTATCAACCCAAATGTTACAACTGAATCATTAAATGCTTCAAATGAACAATTTCCTATAAAGTAGTTATGTTAGCCCACGAAAGTGAATCAAATATCACAAGTCAAGGAATCAATTCACAATAAACAAAAAAAATCCCATTATTTTAAAGGGACAATGACTTTAAGTCTTTATACATCTAAAAGATATAAATTTTTTCTAATTTTTTCAAGATAAGAATATAAAAAATGGTTAAGGCAAGAAAAATAGCTATGACAACAGTCTCTACCTGATTTTTAATCATCATTCAATAAAGAATTTGTAAACATTATTCTAGTAATAGTCACAATAAAGGGGTCTAGACACTATATTTTTACTAAATCTTTGCTAAGTGTAAAGAACTAGTTCAATTTCTAACATCAGTCACATAAAGGAAAAGTTAAACAATGTCTTTGGAATACATAATTCTTGTCATAGGATTATTTTTTGACAAGATACAGAATCTAGAATTTCTAAAATAAATTTCCCACATGAAATCCAGTAAAGGAATTATTTATGATTTTCCAAAGTATCTAGTCAAACAATTCAGTCTTTATCATGTGGGGTAGAGAGATGACCAAAAGTCATTGCCCAGAGGACTTAAAATAACCCATTCTTCCCACATCATTCCACCTCCAAATGCTCTGGGAAAGGTTATAGCCCATAACTGGTTCAGTGATCATGAAGTATATTACTATACAGATATTTTCTAAACAGGATTTATGATTTAAAAAAAAAAGTAGTAATATTAACAGGTACAGTTAATTTACAGATAAACCCAGAATAAACATTAAAGACAAGAAAAGAAAAAAATAAAGAAATTGTGACCTTGCCTACTGCCTATCACAATCAATATTAGAGATGATCATGCTGACTTTTTTCAAATCACACAAGACTACAGGATTCCCAGCAGTAGCAACTCTTAAAATAAAGATCTAAGTCCCATGTACCAGTCTCCAATAGATATAAGAAATGTGCACAGAGAATAAATATTAGAGCATGTTTTCAACCTCTCTGGATTTAGTAACCTTGTCTGAATTAAATGGGCATATTACTTAAGCAGTTTAAGAAAGAAGGGAAACCGAATCAGACATCATCCAATCACTTTCATGCCCACACTTATCTAATATTTTTTGGAATTCTTTTATTTTTTTGGAACCGGAAACTGAACCCAGGACGCTTAACCTCTGAGCCACATCCCCAGCCCTTTTTATATTTTATTTAGAGATAGGGGCTTGCTAAGTTGCTTAGGCTCACTAAATTGCTGAGGTTGGCTTTGAAACTCATAATCTTCCTGCCTCAGTCTTCCAAGTCACTGGGATTACAGGTGCGTGCTGCTGCGCCCGACTTTATTTATCAGAGTAGTCATAACATGTTTCTGAAATTTATTATTTACAAAAAGAAGTGATATATCATAATGTACTATAAATTTTATAGGGCCTAGATTCCATGTCCTCTTCTTTATAATGCTCAGCACAAAAGATTTTCAGGATAATCAAAAAGTTGGAAAGAACTAAAGAATTCATCCCAGTGCGATCTCATTTGGAACAAGGAAGCACACAATCATCTAAATCCACATAACCAGGATGTTTTTGTTATGATCAAGTTTCCTTAGACATCTTAAGAAAAACTTATTTTTCAGGACACTGAAACAGGCAAAAAAATTTTGGTTATAATCCAAAAAAGCAAAAATCAGACAAATGAGATTACATCAAACTTTCAAAAAGCATCTGCATAGCAAAGGAAATAATCAACAATCCACAATATATAAGGAACTCCAAAAACGCAACAGCAAAAAAAAAAAAAAAAAAAAAAAAAACCCAAACGATAGACAATATACCTAAATAGACATATCCAAAAGGAGACATATGAATGGCCAAAGGTATATAAAAATGTTCAACATCAAGGAAATGCAAGAATGCTGGCAAGAATGTGGAGAAAAGAGAACACTTGCACACTTGTTGGTAGAGAATGTAAATTAGCACAGTCATTATGGAAATCAGTATAGAGAATATTTTAAAAATTAAAAACAGAACAGAACTACATATGATCCAGCAATCCCACTACTGAGTATATATCCAAAGGAAAGGAAAGGAAAGGAAACCCATATGTCAAAGACATTTGTACTTCCATGTTTATTGCAGCATTATTCAGAACAGCCAAGAAATAGAAACAACCAAAGCATCCATCAAAGGATGGATGTATAAAGAAAATGTGATACATAAACATAATGGAATACCATGTAGCCATAAAAAAAGAATGAAATTCTGTCATTTGTGACGGCACAGATGGAACTGGAAATCATTATGTTAAGTGAAATACACCAGGCACAGAAAACAAGTACTAAATGATCTTGTGGAATCTAATGATCTTCTGATCTCACAGATGTTGAGTGGAACAGTGGTTAATAGAGGGTGGGAAGAGAATCAGAAGAAGGTATGGGGAAAGGCTGATCAGTACTAAGTTATTGTAAGATAGAAATAAGAAGTTCTGGTGTGCTGTATTGCATAGTAGGGTGACTACAGATAATGATAATGTGCAGTGTATTTCAAAAACCTAAAAGAAATGATTTTAAATATTTTCATCATAAATGATGAGGAAATATCAATCTGATTTAAACAACACAAAGTATATACATGTAAAAAACCACATGGTACCCCAAAAATATATGATATATATACTATATATATATATATATCATATACACATTTTTTTAATTGCAGGGTTAGGAATCAAAACCCACAGCTTTTGCACATGCTAGGCAAGCCACTCTCTCACTGAGCTACATACACTTCCAGTGCCAATTTCTGTATCAGTTAAAATATAACTTTAATTAAAAAAAGAAAAGTCTGTTAACTTATAAAATGAAGTCTCTCTTATATCTCCCTCAAATTATTAAGGAAATTACATATTAATTCTACAATTAAATATACATACTGTTAAGTGAGTTTACAGGAGGTAATTTTTTATACTAGCCTCCTACTCGAGGCCCAGGAGAAATGGAGTCAACTTAGGTTAGGCAGGTAATTTCCAAAATAATGGAAGTTTCAACAGAAGATTCACAGGAACCCATAACAATGAGCCCAGTCTACCTGAACATGTATAAGGAAGTATCCTCTGCTTTAACTCTTAAAAGAATCCACTTTTTAAGAAATTTTGTTTCCCTGCTTCCATCTTAAAAAATGCTAACCATTCTATCATGTCCAGCTGAACATTCATTCTATTTTAGAATGAGGTATTGATCAATTCTAACATCTCACATAAAAGGGAATTAGATTTTAAAAATTGTAATTTTGTCTTATGACAATACTACACATTTCTATCTAGATTTTGGGAAACCTAACTTCTTTGTCAAAGGTGGTGTGATTTATATCCTCTCTATCAGGGTCTTCTAGTAATCACAGGATATTTTCATAAACCATCTTGTAAGTAAAATATAAAAATATCTCTTGTTAGGAAGGAAAATGTTCACAAATCAACAGGTAATAAATAATATATTTTTTGTGTTACTATTTGTTGCTTTCTGTTAAAAAAAACCTTCTTTTAAAATTAATGATCATAAAATTTAGAAAATAAGAAAAGTTTAAAAAATAAAAATTATCTGTAATACTAACACCCAGAAATAATCATTCACGTCGATCTTTAAATATTACATACCTGGCTTTTTCCTTTCAACATCAAAAGATTAGTTACTTTGCCAAATGGTAGACCTAATGATATGACCTCTGCTTCGGTGACATCACATGGAATTTTGCGAAGATGGAGAACACGGGAAGGTGAACAGGGAGGTCTATCTCCTTTAAATTTCTTGTTGTCATTCCCATTAGCTAAAAAACAAGATTTTTAAAAATTACTAAAACTAATATGGGTTGATATACTATATCAACTATAATGTCACAATTGATCCTCTAGAGGTTCAGAATGTGAAATTCAGATACAGGCATTGATGGGGGAAAAAAGAGGAGAATGGGAAACAAAACCAACCACATTTCTATGAACCTTTTTTCTAGTTTTTCACTGCACATTAAGCCTTTTTAAACAGTGGCCTGGTTTTGTTTTGGGTTTTGGTTTTTTGGCGGTACTAGAGACTAAACCCCAGGGACTCATACATGCTAGACCAACACTCTATCACTGAGCTACATCCCCAGCCCTAGTTATTTTTTTTTCCATCTCTTTTTATCTTAAGACAAGGTCTAACTAAGTCGCCCTAACCAGTCTAGAACTTTCAATTCTCTTGCCTCAGCCACTTGAGTAGCTAGGATTACAGGTGTGCTCCCTGACTTGATCTTTAACTTCAAGGAAAAGTATTAGGGTAAATGAAATACATTTTTCAAATAGTCATGCACCACATAATGATGACTTTTCTGTCGAGAAATGGACCCATACAGGCCTATGATCACATAAGATTATAGGGAGCTAGTGACATTGTAGCACAATCCATTTTTCATGTTTGTGGTGATGCTGGTGTAAACAAACCTATTGTGCTTCCAGTCATATAAAAGTATATCACACACTATTACATACCACAGATAATACTTAATAACAACAATAAATGATTTACTGATTTATGTATTTAGTAGACTATAATTTTATCACCATTTTGAAGTATACTCTTTATACTTATAAAATAAAACAAAACAAAACAAAAAGTTAACTGTAAAACAGTCACAGGCAGGTCCTTCAGAAAGTATTCCAAAAGAAGGCACTGTTATCATGAGATGATGGTTCCATGTTACTGCCCATGAAGACCTTCCAGTGGGACAAGATATGGAGGTGGAAGACAATGGAACTGATGATCCTGACCCTTACATTAATAAGTGAAATAAAAAGAAAAATTTTTAAAAATATAAAAAAGCCCATCAAGTAAGTATATTAAGAAAAATTTTTGTACAGGTATATAATGAGACTGTTATTAAAAGAGTTAGAAGCTTTAAAACAAATCTAAAGTTTATAAAGAAAATGTTATAGTAAGCTAAGATTAATTTATTTTTTAAATATATATTTTTAGATGTTAATAGTCCTTTTATTTTATTAATTTATTTATATGTGGTGCTGAGAATCAAACACAGTGAGAATCGAACACATGCTAGGCAAGCACTCCACCACTGAGTCACAACCCCAGTCCTAATTTGTTATTTAAATTTTTTTTTTTTATTTTTTACATATTTAGTATACCCTAAATGTACAATGTTTACAAAGGCTATAGTAGTATACATTGATGCCTAGGCCTTTACTTTCACTTTTCACTCACTGACTCTGAGCACCTTTCAGACCTGCAACCTCCATTCAGGATAAGTGCCCTAAACACCTTTTCTATGTTTAGGAACAGAAATAACATTGTGTTACAAATGCCTATAGTATTCAGTACAGTAATGGGTGCTATACACATTTGAAGCTGAAGGCAGGAACTATTTCCGCTGGCAGGTGTTGCAGCTCTTAATGGCAGGATATGCCCTCCAGTGTTGAAACAGACCCCAGCAGCTCACTGTCAATTTCTTCTTTTTTAGGTTCTGCTCTTGTGAATTTGAAGAATGAAATTCATAGACAAGGATGAGTGAGTGTAAGAGTAGAATTTATTCGAGGGTGCACAGAAACAGAACTCCTGCAGAACGAAAGAGGACCAGAGAGGGGTTGCCACCTAAGTGTTCTAGACTAGGGGTTTATACAGCACTTAGGTGAATGCTATTGGTCCAAACTTATGCTAATTAAGTTTTGGAAAAATATTAATGCTTTTTGTTAGCTACTCGTTAACTCTTGGGTCAAAACTTCCATTCACATCTGTCCCACTTCCACTTTCTCAGAGTTCATCTGCAATCCCAATTTCCCAGGAGGTTGCAATCAGTGGAAGATGCAGGCTCAGGGGTCCAGAGGGGATGACAGGTGGGCATGTCATGGCTTGCCCCAACCTTCCCTTGCTGGCTTCAGGCTCCAAATGGTTTGGCAGTCTCCACACAGCACAGCCAGGACCTGTGCTTGCCTCCTGCACTGCAGCCCACCAGGGCTATATCTCTACCACCAATTCTCACAAAGATTATTGGGCTGGCTGTATGGCTAGGCAGTTTGGGGCCATGTCACAATCTCCACTCAGGATGAGTGCCCTATACAAGTGTATCTTTTCTGTGTTCAGACACAAATACCATTGTGATACAAATGCCTACAGTATTCAGTACAGTAGTGTTCTATACATATTTGTATCTGAAGACAGTGAGCTATAACATACATCCTAGGTATGTAGTAAGTAAACTATACCATCTAGGTTTGTGTAAGTATACACTATGATGTTCCCTTAATAATGATGAAATATCCTCTAATGCATTTCTCTGAAAGCATACCCATCATTATTTTAGGTACCTATAAATATTCAATTTTTGTTATGGATAAAAGAAAAATATGTCTTCAAGAACTTTTTGTTTTTTTGAGGTGCTGGGGATCGAACCCAGGGTTTTGTGCTTGCAAGGCAAGCACTCTATCAACTGAGCTATCTCCCCAGCCCAAGAACTTTTTATAATTTTTTCAATAACTAAAAACTAACTAGAAAACATATTTTAGGAAAGAACATGAAAAAATATTGTATTTATCACATCTAAGAGCTGAATTTGAATGTTTATGAAAATTAACCTCATTTCTTAGACATTAAAGGTCTTATTAATTTATTATTTAATTAAGTTATTAATATATAATGATAATCCTATTCATTATTACACTAGTTCTTTTATTTTATTTTTTGGTACTGGGGATTGAACTCAGGAGTGCTTAATCACGGAGTTAAGTCCCCAGCCCTTTTTATTTTTTATTTTGAGACAGGATCTTCCTAACTTGCTAAATTTTTGAGGCTAGTCTTAAACTTGTGACACTCATGCCTCAGTCTTCCAAGTTGCTAGGATTACAAGAATGTGACAGCACACCGGACTTATTAGTATAGTAAATCATAACGTAAGTACCACCTTGTTAAAGATGCAATTTTTCAACACCAACCCAGACCTACTTAATCAGAAACTTCGGGGCTGGCATCCAGCTTTCTACATTTTCACATGTCCTCCATGTAATTCTGATTTACCCTGAAGTTTGAGAGCTGATGCTATGAAATAAATTCATTATCCTAGCACACGGCTACATTTTGTTTAAATCCTATTTAGTTTGAACATTGACAATAACTAGAACTGACAAGCCTGTAAGGAATACTCAAGTTTATGTAAATAAGATTCAGAATTTTTCCCCAGAAATAGCACCATGTAAGACTGCATATAAATTATTTAAAAGTCGCAATGCTTTATAACATAAATACCATATTTGCTACTATTTGGAGAAAAAATATAATCTTTTCAAACTCCTAAAAATATCCTTTTTCTAATGAAAGAGTAATATCTGTGATCCTAAATTTAAAAATTTCATAAGAAGTACATATAAATCATATACGAAAGGTTATACCCACATGTGTGGCACAGAACTCAACATGTTCACAGCTGAATAGGTTGATTTAATACCCAAAAGAGCACTTGCTCCCAAATTCTTTCTGTAAATGTTGGAAGCATCTTACCACCAATACTATTTATTCTTAGTAGGCCATACAGTCTTTATACAGTAAATGCTGCAGATTATGAATAAGTGACACTCAAATATTTATTAGATTAATTAATCTGGGAAGCAAAGTAATCCTTCTCCTCTATTTCATTAATTACCAAGAAATACAGCTTTTTCCCCTCAAAAATCACCACTGATTACATACTTCCAGTTCCACTCTCAATATCACCAACCTCACCTTTTGATCTTGACCTTTTTAGCTCTCTTCCTCTAGTCTCACTTCCTGTGAGCCTAGTCCCATATTCCTAGAATTCAGTATCAGATCAACCTAATTCAAAGAGTTCATCATGTCATTATCCTGTTCTAAAAATTGTGACAAG
Source organism: Sciurus vulgaris (assembly GCF_902686455.1). Classification (NCBI taxonomy): domain Eukaryota; kingdom Metazoa; phylum Chordata; class Mammalia; order Rodentia; family Sciuridae; genus Sciurus; species Sciurus vulgaris. The sequence goes on from NC_136476.1 coordinate 69,123,939, forward strand.
TATCTAAATATCAATTTATGTCCTTTAGTTTGTAGTTTTAAAAAACTGCCTCAGTTGAGTCTCCAAAATATCATTATAGACTAAAGTTAATCTTTTAAGCCACAAAAATCTCAAAAGTTTGTCTTAAAATTCCTAGAAAAGACTAAGCAGCTTGATACCAACTGAAAATTGTTATAGTATGAACAGGTTTATATGGACTAACAATAAGAAATGGTAACACTGTCATTAGACTACACCAAACATCAACCACTCAGACAAGTGTTACAAGTTGTACCTTTTTGCAACCTGTGTTAAGTATTAAAGAAACATACTAAAGGAGTAAGACTTCTATCAGCTTACTTAAACTATTCCAAAAATAACAAAAGAATAATGTGGAAGTTATTTCTTTAAATTCTAAGTTTGAGAAAACATGAATGCCAAAATCCAAGTTATTTGAGCTCCCACTTGTGTTGCACTATCAGATGAAGACCAACTACAAAAAATATGCTACTGCAAATCATCATTTTAGGTTAATTGATCTGTATGACTGAAGTACATGGGCTATGTTAAGGAAGAGGAAGCAAAGAGGGAAGCATAGCACTTGGGCTGGCTATGAAACCAGATACCTGTTCTGGACAAGTTACCTGACATTACTGGACCTCAAGATTCTTCTTCCATAAAATGAGTTTAACAAGAGAACTGCTACAAAAATTAGTTTAATTTTCAGTTATCTTTCAAATGTTTGGCATAATGTCTAGTACAACATTATTAATAAGTGTCTTGCTATTCTTAAGAAAAGCTGTTTTACTTGTTAATTACATTCTTTTGCTTTTCCCCCCAGTAACTGAGGACTGAACCCAGGGGCATTCTACCATCAAGCTATATCTCTAGCCTTTTTAATTTTTTATTTTGAAACAGTCTTACTAAATTGTCAAAGTTGGCCTCGAACTTATGATCCTCCTGCTTCAGTTTCTTAAGTATAACTGGGATTACAGGTGTGTACCACTATACCCCACTTCCTTTTACTTTTTTGATGTCAAAATGATGACTATATTTTTTTCTCCTGATGTCCTTACTTGGCAAAATTAAGAAAATGCCCAAAACTAACTGAAAATGTTATCATATGAAATCTAAAAGTCTAAGTCATTAAAATGACCAGAAAGTTTGTATCTGAAGATTTGATAAATGATTTGAAAAGAGAATGTATGTATATATACATAGCCATAATTTAAGAAAAGTCAACATGAAACAAGTAAATTTTAATGCATCAAACAAATTTGAAGAATTATTCTCTGTACAAAAGATAGAGACTACGGAGTTTTTGAAAATTTTAATATGAAAGTAAGCATTTGAAAAACTTGTAAAATTTTTGTTGCATTCTATCAGAAAACATGTTGGAAACTATCAAATGCTTACTACATATTAGTCACGTTCTGAAAGAGGTATGTGGAAATGGCTTTTTTAAAAAATCATACGTTATTTCAAAACTGGAGGAATTTTTCGGGAAAACTACCTTAGGAGTTATGGATTTTTTTTCTTTTTTTTTTTAACAATTAACTTTATCAGGGTATACTTTTAAGATATAATAAAACCCATCAGCATCTTAAGTGCAGATTTTGATGAGTTTGGACACATGTGCGTACCCAATTTGACAACCACAAAAATTAAAGATACAGAACATTACCATCAATCATCCCAAAATGTTTCCTAATGACCCTTTGCAATTTGTAGGCCCTCCAAAGTCCCCAGACCCAGGCAATCTGAACTCTACTATGTTTAAGTAATCTAAATGTCCATCATTTGCCACTATCACATTGTCTTGATTACCAAAGTTTTATAGCAATTCTTGAAATCATGTACTTATTTTGGGAGAACTCACAAAACTCACATCTTAACTATTTTAGTCATCCAAACCCACAAATATCCTGATATTTCTGCTTTCCAAACAGCTGGGATTATAGGCCTATCCTACCACACCCAACATAAGAAATTACTACTAAATCCTAACAGCATATAATATTACAAGACTAATAAAGACACTTTCACCCTCATCATCTGAGATGAAAGCTAGAACTCAGTGTTAACTGGAGCAGAATACCTCAAAAAACATAAAGGAGCCAAGATTTATTTTAGTTTCTGATTTAAGAGGTTTCAGTCCATGGTCAGCTGGCCCCATTGCTATGGGCCTGTGGTAAGACAGAACATCATAGCGGGTAGGGTATAGTGGACCAAAGCTGTTGACTTCATGTTGGCTGGGAAACAAAGAGAGAGAGAAAAGGTCAGGGACAAGATACAGCCTTCAAAGGCATGCTCCTAAAGATCTACTTTCTCCAAGTAGGTCCTGCTATCTACAGTTTCACTCCCAATAATCCATTCAGCTATGAATTTATCAATGAATTACTCCACTAATGACATTAAAGCACTCATGATTCAATCAACTTCCCAAAGTCCCATATCTGAACATCACTGCATTAGGCACAGAGCCTTCAACAAATGAACCTCTGAGGGACATTATAGATCCAAATCATAACAAACTCCTTCAGGCAGCAGGATAGAAGAAAGGAAAAACAGTATAACCATGCAGGGATGCCCATGTAATACATCTACTTTTATCTCATTAACCAGGACTAAATAATCATATAACCACATCAAACTACAAGACTCAAAAGTAGTTGTTTAATCTGGTAGGCAATGTATCCAAAGAAAAATTAGGATTTTTTTTTTTTTTTTGGTGGGGCTGGGGATTTGAATCCAGGGCCTTGTGCTTGTGAGGCAAGCACTCTATCAACTGAGCTATATCCCCAACCCCTAAAATTAGGATTCTGTTACTAAACAGAATAGAAATAATAATATTGGGATATACCATAAACCATCTCTGCTGTTAATTCCTAAGATTAAATCTAAAAGGACAGCATATGGATTTATCAAGTATGAAACTTTTTCATAGTTGTCAAAGGACTTAAAATAACACCTAAAAATGTGGACTCACATATCATTTTCCTAGATGGAAAACAATACCACAAAAAGATCAACATTTCACATTAATATAGAAATTAACCTAAATCAAATCAGAATCCCTAAGAATCTATGGGTAAATGTTGAGGGAACAGGGATTCTATTTCAGAACAACATGAAATAATTTAAAGCTCACTGGGAAGATGAGTCCACAATAAGCTAAGACACATTTTTAAAAGAGTGTAAATAACACCTAAATAGAATAACCATAGGTCCTAGTTTGCCCGAAAGAGTCATTATTTGGCACCAATGTTCTATCACCCTGTACAACTTAAAGTGCAATTTTTATTTTAAAAGTCCAATTTTTGCTATAGCCTCCTCTATTAGTTTATAAACCACACATAGAAAGGTTAAATCTGAAATTCAACCACTGACAAGCTAAATCTTTCCACAACTCTCTCATGGACAATATACAGGACTCTGAAGTTGCTCTACTGTTAACTCGATTAATAGACTTTGCAAACAGTTATATTATATAGGTTTTGTCATCATCTACTAATTAGAGTATCAGTTATTGCCCAATACTGGCTTAATTTTGGATCCTTTGGAAGGATTCAAAATTAGGCTTCTGAGGGTTTATTCTATCTAAAGTAAAATATCTGGCATTAATGAAAATTCAGTTTAAAAGTTCAACATTAAAGACATTTTATTTTTGGAGATAATAATATAAATTTTGGTGCAACTACAGTGTAGATATGTATTTGCAACTACTTTGGTGCACACCTAATTCCTCTTTCCAAACAATCAGTATTCTACCACATGAAACAGAAACTACAGTTGTCAAATTTTACAAAATACTTTTAAATTGGTACTTAGATTAACTGTAAAATTTCTGTGAGGAAGACTGAACTAAATACAAAAAAGACCCTTCTCTAAGGTGTTATATACATGGCTCTCATTTTGCTACACATTATCTATGACATCTTTAAAGTGTTTGTGTCTTTGAAGAATTAAGTATCTTACAAAGGCATTAAACTCTTATTAAAAAAAACTTATAGGGGCTGGGGATATACCTTGGTTGGTAGAGTGCTTGCTTGCAAGCACAAGGCCCTGGGTTCAATCCCTAGCACCACCAAAAAAAAAAAAAAAAAAAAAAAAGAAAAAAGAAAAAAGCCTTGTAACTTTTCTGTTATTTGCTCAAAGTAAATTATAAATCTTTATTGAAAGTGGTCAATAATGGAATGCCAAAATCATTTTTTAAGCTTTTAAAAAATTATAAATATTAGAAAATATTACAAAGATATTTTAAAGTACACTAAAAATTATGTAAAGAAAATTTTTTTTTCAGATATAAACAGTCACTAGGGAACTGAAAGAGTGGTAGGCCCAAGAGCCAACAATATAATAGCCAAAAATAAGCACTTCAAGTTTTAAAGCTTTGGGTCTATTACAGTCAAGAAGATGGACTCTTCATTTGAAAAAGAGAAGAGAGAGAGGGAGGGGGGGGGGAGGGAGGAGGGAGGAGGGAAAAAACTTCATAAAAGTGAGTACCTCAGCAGGCTATATCCCCAGTAGAAGGTGAAGTAAAATCAGAATTCCATATACCAAATGTATTTAACAAGGAAGTCTATTTTGATGGTAATATTGTAAATGTTTGGATTGTGAATTTTCTCTACTTTCTTGGAGGGGAATCCCCAAGGCAACAAACATACATTAGAAGGTGTTAGATGCTGATGATACAGTGACTAACCTAGCAAAGTAAACAAAAATTACCTGAGAATCTCACAGAAGAAAAAAAAATCAGCTGAAGACTCTCACAACCAAAAACTATGATTCGTACAAAGAAAAAGAACACAGCATCAACAAATATTAGCATATATTAAATAGAAAACAGGAATTTTAGTACCCCTAAGAACTCCATATAATTGTAAAATCTGAAGCTATAAAAAGTTTAAAGTTATATGTTTGGGGATAGGAAAGCAGCTCACTGGTACAGCTCTTGCCTCTGGAATGCACAAGGCCCTGGGTTGATACCCAGTACCTCCACTTACCCTCTCAAAAAAAAGTTTTAAATGATTAAAGAATTAAGTGGGAAAAAGAAAAATCAAGAAGTATCATAGGAAAAAAATAGGGTACCACTAAAGTTAAAACAAACAAACAAACAAAACCCTAAGAAGACCTTAAACTGAATCAAATAGACATAAGAGAAATGAAAACTACAAGCCCTAAAATCAAATATTCAATGGAAGAATTAAACAACAAATTAGAGAAAGGTAAACAGATTATGAGTGAATCAGAAAACCATTTAAAGGAAATTATTTAAAACATAGGACATTAAGGAGAAAGAGATTACAAAATATGTAGGAGAGATAAGACAAATCAGGACAGAAAGAGGTGGCCCTATACAAGTTTAACTAGAATTCCAGAAGAAGGTAACTGGAAGGACATAAGATTTTTCATTAATTAGTATTTTCCAGTTTTTCAAACTGACTCATTGTTTACAAATGTTCTGGTATTCATTCTTTATAGTGAATTGTTAATACATCACATCTGATATATTTTAGCAAATCAGCATATTTCTTTATTTAATTATAAAATTAACTTAGTTTTAATTTTTTATTTGCAACTACACTTTTTCCATTTGGCACTATGGTTTGTTACCTACCTAGCTGAATATATAAGATCAGCTTATCCTAAGGCTGTCCACATCCTTCATTTACTTAAGTGTTCATTTCAACTAAAGTACTCACTGTGTATAGGAATTTGTATTTTGGAGGTGCTTGATCTATCTACAAAGAAAAATTAGGAATTACTTTATTATAAAATGCTCCTAGAAGTCTTAATTGTGTTTATTTTTAAAAAATACTGTAATGTTAAACTTGTGTGCATGGAAGTAATTAAGGTACATCATTACTGTAGTTTAAAAGTTGTACACGATAAAATGTTTTTTTTGTTTTTACTGTGTTTTTACCAAATGATCTAGTCCCCATCCCAAAGCAAGCATGAATAAACTTAGGTTAAATGTAGAAAACAAAAAAAGACTCCAGTAATGGTCCTCAACCCTTGCTGTATCTTAGAAGCATCATCTAAGCTTTAAAAACAAACAGCGCTGGAGAGATAGCTCAGTCGGTAGAGTGCTTGCCTTGCAAGCACAAGGCCCTGGGTTCGATCCCCAGCACCAAAAACAAAAACAAACAAACAAAATAAAAGACAGTACTTAGGTCCCCACCCTCAGAGATTTTGGAATTGGTGTGAGGTAGGTCAAGGCATCTGTTTTTTTCAATGTTTCCAAGTTATTTTCAGGAACATACAAAGTTTTGAGAACCAGGGATCCATACCTAGGTATAACTAGTGAAACCACAGAACAAAAACAGAAAAATGTTAAAAATAACTAGAGAAGATAAATAGAATGAATTTAACAAAAATCATATTATATTCTTTTATAAAGACACCAAAAGAAATTTCACTTTTAAGTATATGCAGAAGAAAAGAAATTTAATAGAGTAGAGGAGGGAGAAATAGGGGTAGGGAGAAAGGGTAGAAAAAACAGGGAAAGGGGCTTGAAATCAAATTCCCTGAATGTATACTTTTATCAAAATGAGCCCAATTACTATGTATAATTATGATGCTCTAATAAAAAATAACACTACCTACACAGTAACAACCTGAGACTAAAGTAGGCTGATTGCTCAACAAGAGCCAAAAGATAAACAGAATAGTACATTCAATAGGAAAATAACTGTCAACCTAAATAGTCAACTATCATTCAATATCATTCAATAGTGGTAATGAAACAGACACTTACAATCAAAATCTGAGAAAGGTTACCACTTATAGGATTCTACTGAAGCTAGAGACACAATGAATCTAAAGTGAAATAGGGTATATAAGAAGAAATCCAAAACAAAAACAAAACCGTTGATTCACATCCACACCGTGTTTTCCTTTTCCTAAATCATTACCCAAAATATAAGTCTTTCTGGTCATCTATCCCAATAGTTCACAAACATGACTAGACAAAATAACCAGATGTGTCCAGACCGGTGGTACACACCTATAATCCCAGCAACTTGGGGGCTGAGGCAGGTGGATCGAGAATTCAAAGCTAGGCTCAGCAACTTAGCAAGACCCTTTCTCTAAATGAAATACATAAAGAGCTGGGAATTTGGCCCAGTGGATAAGCGCCCCTGGGTTCAATCCCCAGTACCAATAAATAAATAAATAACCAAGTAGAGGTTTTAAAATAAGAACAAATACATGGCCTTACCTGGGTGATAGTGTAACTCTAATGAATAAGAGCAAAAAAGTGGGCTGGGGTTGTGGCTCAGTGGTTGAGTGCATGCCTAGCACATGTGAGGCTCTGGGTTTGATCCTCAGCACCACATTAAAAAAATAAATAATATAAAGGTATACTGTGTCTATCTATAACAAAAAAATATTTAAATAAATTTTTTTTAAAAAAAGAGCAAAAAAGTTTTTAAAAGTTCACCAGATCAAAAGGATAATCAGGTTTAAGAACAGATTCCAACCTTTCTTTCATCATGTAGTTCTCAAAGTGGGTTCCTCAAATGGCAATATTAGCATTAAGCAGATTCTCAAGATGTATTCCAGACATTCTGAATTAGAAATTCTCAGGGTGAATTCAGCAGTTGTCTTAACAGCATCTTGAACAATTCTAATGTGAGCTCAATTTTTAAGAAGTCTGCTTTAGTCTCAATGTCCATATTATTATTCTGTTCACACACGAACAAATCCACTGCTGCCACCCTGCCTACAAAATCATTCCATTCAGTCCTTTAGAAGGCTGTACTATAAGCCCAGTGACTCAAGGCTGAGGCAGGAGGATTCCAAGTTCAAAGCTGCCTCAGCAACCTTTTTTTTTCTTAGGGGAACCAGGTATTGAACCCAGAGGTGCTTAACCCTGAACCACAAACCCAATCCTTTTTTATATTTATTCAGATACAAGGTCTCACCAACTTGCTTAGGGTCTCACTGAGTTGCTGAGTCTGGCTTTGAACTTGCGATTCTCTCATGCCTCAGCCTTCCAAGCCACTGGGATTACAGTCATGCGCCACTATGCCCAGCTGCCTCAGCAACTTAACAAGGTCCTAAGCAACTTAGCAAGACCCCATCTAAAAATTTAAAAAACTGCAGGGGAGGGGGAAGCTGAGGATGTGGTTCGGTGCCCAGGGATTCAATCCCTGGTATCCAAAAAAAGGTGGGGAGGGTGCTATATCACAGCTCATCAATTCCCAAGCATTCTTAAGTTCTCTTCCATTTTTTTGCTGATTAAAAATTGACCACTTCTCTTACAGAGCCCTCAAGTAGAGGCCGTTCATTCTCCCAAACACCATGTAAGCTCAGAAAAGAGAGGTCTATCCATTCGCTATATTATTCCAAAAAGATCCAGATAAAAATTCCACCTTTAATGAATTTATTCATTCCCATGGTTTCCACTGTCAACTGCATGATAACAAGTACCTAATTTCTCTTGTGATGTTGAGATCAGGAAACCACTGCCCATATGGCATTTTCATTTGATGTTCCACAGGAATCTCAAACTCAATATATACAAATCGGAACTTATGTTCTTCCTATATTCTCTGACAGAAATAAATGGCATCACCACTCATATAATTATCAAAGTATAAGTCCAAAAACCTAGAAGTCATTGTCAGAATCCCTTGAATATTCAATTAATTACCAATTACTGTCAATTTTACCTTCTACAAGATCTCCAATTCTCTCCATCACAATTGTCACTGCCACAGTGAAGTTACCATCCCTTATTAGTAGTACAACAATGGCCTCTTAATTGTCCACTCTCCTTCCAGTACTGCACTCTTTCAATCCATTTTGTAGCCTTCACATTTCAAAAGTAGTTGTTTTAAAATCAAGTGGTACCCTGAAGTATGTAGATTACATAGGGCTGAGGGTATATATAGCTCAGTAGTGGAGCACATCCTGGATGTTCGATCCTCGGCACGCCCCACCAAACAAAAAAGTCTCACAGTTTTAATACTTCTATTCCAAGTCCATCATCATTCAACACAGATTTTAAATCTAGCTCTTTCACTCAACAGTTGAGTGGGGTCACAAACTTAATGACAGTAGTTTTATCACAACTATATAACATAAAGAAAACAAAAAGAAATCATCAAATTAGATTCAAAGGAAGTCTTAAAACTTAAGAGAGCTGTAACTGGTGATTTCATCTACATAAACAGTACAGTACCCTACTACAACAAATTTTAGTTTTTATTATAAACAGTATCACTTCAACATATATATGTTCATAAGATGAGCAAAATAAGAACACTATAAAAAATGTTGAAACTCACAGAAAGAAAACATCTGGAAAAATATTAAAACTTACCATACACGCCTGTAGAAGGAGTCGAACTGTTCATGGTAGAAGATCCGTTAATAACACCAGAAGAAAGAAGCTCATCAGACCCCCGCTGAAAAGCAAAACCAATCATCAGTTATTGAAACAGGTTTTAAATAATGGTTCATATTTACTACTAAAAATATTAAAAGCTAATTAGCTTAATATTTTAATATGAAAACATTTAAGGGAAGTTCTTGAGAATCACAAAATCTAAAGGTTAGAAGTGAACTGTATGATAAGGAAAAATTATAACACATTCACATGACTAATAGTTTTCAAAAAAAAAATGCCATCGCAAAAATGGAAGCATAATCTTACAACCAATCCCCTCTCCAAATCCAGTTCCTCAAGATGTATTACTCAAGTACTTAACTGTATTTAGAGGGTTGCAATCTGACACTCATTTTATAATACATATCTACATGCAAGTAATTCTTTTTCCCCTCTTAGAATCCTGATTTTTCAATACCTATATATTTTTAAAAATTAGCACTCAAAATACAATGTATTTCTATACTGGGCAAATTCTAATCAGTGATTTTTCATCTATTAATTCTAATGTGTACTGTGTCTTAAATATTTTATTCAGAAAACTGAAAAATCTCAATTCCACAAAAGATAAGGCTTCACTTAAAGAATAGGTTTTCCTACTGAGTTTTGCAGCCTGATAATTAACAGACAATATAGTTCACTGGCTACCGGCAGATAAAGGTAAAATTTTTTTCAATTTTAAATATAGTAAAAATCTATATGTAATCAACATGGTTTTTTATATATGAGGAATTTGGTAAAGTATGTGTTACTAAGAGATGTATTTTCTACATATATGTGAGTTTAGGATCAATGTTTCATCTGAAAATCAAGTTAGTTTGGTATTAGAAACCATCTGTACTCTTTCTGGCAGGAGTATGTTAAAATGTCAACAAAACATTGTAGATTAAAATGTAAAAGGTGGGTGGGGAGGCTGGGGTTGTAGCTCAGTAGTAGAGCCACTTGCCTAGCATGTGTGAGGTACAAGGTTAGATCCTCAGCACCACATAAAAAAATGAATAAATAAAGGTATTGTGTCCATCTACAACTAAAAACATAAAAAAAAAAAGGCGGATAGGACTGTAGCTCAGTGGCAGAGCCTTCTCTAGTACGTGTGAGGCACCATCTTTAGCACCACATAAAAACAAACAAACAAGGCATTCTTCCCATCTGTAGCTACAAAAAAAAAAAAAAAGTAGAAGGCAAAATAAAAGACAATTCTAGAAGATAATGTAAAAGAATAGCTTCATATTATTGGAGTAGGAAAAGATTCCTTAACCAAAAAACAAAAAGCGAAACCATAAAGAGAAAATATCGACAAACTAGACAATAGATTTTTATTTAACAAAGACATCGTGAAGAGAGTAACAAGGGCCAGGTGTCCTGGGTACAGTGGCACAAACCTATAATCCCATGCATTTGGGGGTCTAAGGCAGGAGAATGACAAGTGGCACAAACCTACAATCCCATCCATTTGGGGGTCTAAGGCAGGAGAATGACAAGTTTGAGGCCAACGTTGGCAACTCAGCAAGACCCCATCTCAGAATGAAATTTTTAAAAAGTAAAAAAGGTTGGGGATGTAGGCCAGTGATAAAGTACTCTGGGTTCAATGTCCAGTATCACAAAAGCAAATTAAAAAAAAAAAAAAACCCACTTTGAATAAAAATTAAGGGGGGATGGGGATATAGCTCAGTTGGTAGAGTGCTTGCCTCACATGCACAAGGGCTCAATCCCCAGCACTGCATCCCCACCACCAATTAAGACCATGAGTCTGCATGAATATGTAACAACGAATCCTACTATTATGGATAACTATAATGCACCAATTTTAAAAATATGAAAAAAAAGGACCCTATCACCACACACCTATCTAAACTAAAATAGAACATAGTGACAAACTCTGACAAGGATGTAGAATAATCTGGTTCTTTGAATACACTGCTGGTAAAAATGTAAAACAGTATATTTTGAGATTTCCTGAAAAACACTAAACATAAATTTTTATCTTAAAAGATTATATCCTCTTGGAAGGCTCAAAGATCATAGATCAGTGGTAGAGTTTGCCCAGTATGTTGTGTGAGAACTGGTTTTGAGACCCAGGGAGGGAGGGAGGGAGGGAGGAAAGGAAGGAAAGGAAGGCAAGGAAGGAAAGGAAGGAAGGAAGGAAGAAAGGAAGGAAGGAAGAAAAAGAAAGAAAAAAGACATAGTCCTAAAAAAATCCCATTATTTCACTCATACCACATTCTCAAAGTGACAAAATTATAGAAATGAAAAACAGATTGGCCATTTGCAGTGGGTAGAGACAATTGGGGGGAGGAGGTGGGTATGATTATAAAAGGGTACCATAAGGGAGATCTTTGTGGTGAAAGACTAGTTCTGCATCTTGATTTTGGTGGTAGTTACATGAATCTGTACAGGCCATAAAATGAAACAGAAAAATAGATATAGAAATAGAAATAATGCCACATAAAGACATTTTATGAATATCACCATCTTTGTTTTAATGATATACTATAATTATGCAAGACATAAGCATTCAGAAACTTGGTGAAGTGTTCACAGGCCCTTTCTATGGTATTTTTAAAATTTGCTGTGAATCTCTAATCGTTTAAAAATTTAAAAGAAAAATAAAAACAATAATCTATGATGAGAGATACTTCGTTCTGAGCCAGAAAACTCCTACTGGCTTGAGAGGCTTCTTCCTAGACTAGTCATTACTACCTAACCCGTGCTTAATCCTCCCACGATTCACTGTCACCGCTCATTCCCCACACTATGCTTTAAAGATGAACAATATTCAAAACAGAACCACATGGTTTCCTTATGGGAATCTATTTGTAAGGTTAAAAAAAAAAAAAAGAAGAGAAAGTATAATTATAAAAGAGAGACTACATACACCAGAAAAATTATACCATTTTAAATTTTGAGAAAATATCTCTTCATATAGTAACCTCTCCTAAATACAAAGGGATATAATACTCAAGGAAGAGGCAAATAAGAAATTGACCAAAGGAATAAATGCGAGATTGGTGCAAAAATAAATAATTCAAAAGTCAAACATATCCAGGGAAGGATCAGAAAGTAAAAAATGCAAACACCGTTCTACCATCCAAACACATTACTTACTGTAAGGAACTATTTCTATAATTTTGATATTTAAAAAAAAAAAAAAACTCAAAGAAGGAAACGTTCAAGAAAGCATTTTCTTGGATACACCTGAGATTACCTGAAAGACTTCTAGAAAAGTCATTTAACTGTGAACACAGGTTACAAGGTTTGAATTTAGGCTCCACAGACTTAAATTACCTTTGTATTATACAAATTATTTAACCTCTTTAAGACTCAGTTTGCTCATATATAAAACGTGAATCATTATGGTACCCACTGTAATGGGTTTCTCTGAAGATCATTATTTCTAATATATAGGTTTTATTAAACACTGGCAATAAGTTTAACGATTACTTGTTCCTTTTCAAAGTTATATATACCAACAGTTACTTATATTCAATGCAATACTGGAAAGTAATCACCTAAAAATGTGAATTTTTCTTTCAATAAGGAAAACTTTCAGGCTGGGATTGTGGCTCAGTGATGGAGTGCTTGTGCATGTGTGAGGCACTGGGTTCCATCCTCAGCACCACATAAAATGAATGAAAAAAAAAAAGGTACTGTGTCTATCTACAACTAAAAAAAGTTTTTTTAAAATAAAACTTTCCAAAATTTCAAAAGGAAATATTCCTTTACTATTTTTTTAAAAAGTTCCTTCTCTCCAATAAATTATAAAAGACGATTTTGATAAAATATTGTGATATTTAAGGGGGAAAATGTCCTTTTTATGTAATTATCCTTAAACACCTATGCATACTTATCCAATTACCTCAGAATCATCTATCATTTTGATTATTCATTCTTTTTTTGTTGTTAGTTTTTTTAAATTTATTTTTATTGTAAACGAATGGGATACATGTTGTTTCTGTTTGTACATGGAGTAACAGCATACCATTTGCATAATCATACATTTACATAGGGTAATGGTGCTTGATTCATTCTGTTATTTTTTCCTCCCCCCCACCCCTCCCCTCTTTTCCCTCTATACAGTCCCTCCTTCCTCCATTCCTGCCCCCCTTCAACCCCCCATTATGTGTCATCATCCGCTTATCAGCGAGATCATTCGTCCTTTGGTTTTTTGAGATTGGCTTATCTCAGCATGATATTCTCCAATTTCATCCATTTGCCTGCAAATGCCATAATTTTATTATTCTTTATAGCTGAGTAATATTCCATTGTGTATATATACCATAGTTTCTTTATCCATTCATCAATTGAAGGACATCTCGGTTGGTTCCACAATCTGGCTATTGTGAATTGAGCAGCTATGAACATTGATGTGGCTGTATCTCTGTAGTATGCTGATTTTAAGTCTTTTGGGTATAGGCCAAGGAGTGGGACAGCTGGGTCAAATGGTGGGTCCAAGTTTTCTAAGGAATCTGCACACTGCTTTCCAGAGTGGCTGCACTAATTTGCAGCCCCACCAGCAATGTATGAGTGTACCTTTTTCCCCACATCCTCTCCAACACCTATTCATTCATCTTAATAAGCATTTTATGAAGTTACAATATTAATCTGAGTCTATAACCCGTTCAACTGATAAGGTTTTTTCAAGTTGTTACTTTACCATGATTATTTTTAAAATTGTCACCCATAATTACTTTCCTATTATTAAGTAACTGTGCTTCCAATTATCACTATAAATTATGCTGCAATAATTCTTTTAGGACAGCATTATTTTCCCCGTATTTTTATCTGTAGAATGGGAGGAATCTTTGCTAGCTACTCTTCTGACAGAGGATTAATATCTAGAACACAAAAAGCTCAAAAAACTTCACATCAAAAAAATCAAATAATATAATTTATAAATGAGCTGATGAATTAGACACTTCTCAAAAGAATACAAATGGCCAATAAATAAATGAAAAAATGTTCAATATCATTTATGGTTAAGGAAATGCAAATCAAAACTACACTGAGATTTCATCTCACACCAGTCACCAAGAATACAAATAATAAATGCTGCAGAGGATGTGGAGGAAAAGGAACATTTTTTTACACCATTGTTGGGACTGTAAATTACTATGACTACTATGGAAATCAGCAGGGAGGTTCCTCAAAAGACTAGGAAAGGAACCATAACATGAGGCAGCTATGCCACTCATCAGTATTTACCCTGAAGAATTAAAGTTGTCTTACCACAGTTATACAGGCATACTCATGTTTACAGCAGCACAATTCAGATTTGAACTACAGAACAGTCCAGGTGTCCATCAGTGGATGAATGGATAAAGAAAACCTGGTATATACACACACTGGAATTTTATTCAGCCATTAAGAAAAATAAAACTATGTCATTTGCAGGAAAATGTACGGAACTAGAGGACCATCATATTAAGTGAAATAAATCAAACTGAGGTCAAGGGTCCTATGTTTTCTCTCATTTGCACAAGCTAGAGAAGTAAAAGGAAAAGAAAGGTGGGGTGGACCTCCTAAAAAATCAAAGGGAGACTAGTAGAGGAAAGCAACCAAGGGGTGGCAGATAGGGAGGGATGAGGGAAGTGCTGGGGAGTGATACTGGCTAAATTATATTGTTATATTGTGTGCATGTATGAATATGTAACAACAAATCCTTACTTACAACTATAATGTACCAATTAAAAATGCGGGGAAAAACAGCATTTTTTTCCTGGATTTTGTATTTTATCTGTAGAATAATGTTCAGAAGTAAAACAGATAATTTTTGATTACACAAAAAGTAAAGCTGCAGTTTTAGTCAGCTTTTTTATTGCTGGGACCAAAAGGCCTGACAAGAACAATTAGAGGAGGAATAGTTACTTGAGGGCTCACAGTTTCAGAGGTCTCAGTCCATAGATAGCTCGGGGTTCAAATGTAAAGCATCCATCATGATGGAGGAGTATATAGGCAAGCGGCTCAAGATATCACACAAGGAAGCAGAGAAAGACTAAGCTCAGCTCAACAACTATACACCCCGAAGGTACGCCCCCAGTGACCCACCTCCTTCAGCCACACCCTACCAGCCTACAGTTACTACTCAGTTAATCCCTATCAGGGGATTATGGGTTAAAGTTCTCAAAAAGCAATCACTTCACCTCTAAACCTTCTTGAGTTGCCTCATACACAAGCTTTAGGGGGGACACCTAAATATCTAAACTGTAACAGCTGCAAAAAAAAACTACAATTCCCATAGAACAATGTAGAATAATTTCAAGTTACTACTACACTGAGTGACTACTAAGAAGCATTGTATTTCTACAGGAGGTCTTCCAAATACTGTTAAATTAGCACATAATTGTCTCATTTTAATATGACTCAGCGTTTGAGTAACAAAGAATTTAACCTTGCCCAAAGAGAGGTGTAGCTTTTCTTTTGTCCTCTCCTGGAAAGCAATCTCTAAGCTTTTGGAATGTCATGTCGAAGAGGGCTGGCTGCCTTTTGGGTCACCAGATAGTCCTTAGTATGGGAGCTGACAATACATCATTTAGGTTAGGGGCCTGTGGGTCATGCCTGGAGCAGCTGGGGATGGTAGATGGAGATAATCGTTGTGGGAAACCAATTATGCTCACATAATGGAGCCCCCGATATAAACTGTAAATACCAGAGCTCTTGTGAGCTCTCCTGATTGACAACGCACCATACCTACTACCACACACTGAAGCTAAGAAAGTAATGTATTCATGGGGAGAACACTATGGAAGCTCCAAGTTTGGTTATTTGCCTGGACTCTACCTTATATGATGCTTCTCCTGGTTGATTTTAATCTGTATCCTTTCAATGTAGTAAACCAGTTTACTAGCTTTCAAGTGTGTTGTGTGTCCTAGTAAATTATCAGACTTGAGGGTAATAGTTTGGAGAACTACCTAGACTCACAAGTGGTGTCAGAAATAAAAACAAGACTTTCGTGAACTGTCTCATGATTTCACAAGTGGCCTAACTCTTCACAGGGTTAAATGATGAATCATTAAATATAATAAAATTATTCATTTAATGAAACTTTTTAAACTCTATTCTTGAACCTTTGAATTACCACTGAACTTCTAACTGTAAAAAAATTAGATGGAAAATGTGATAATAATATTCAAGCATAGAAAAATCAGAAAATTAAATTTCTGTATCTTAAATTAACATAACATCTTATCTGTCACATTCAAAATATCCACACAAAATATCAATTAAGCAAGGAAATGGTAAACACTGCAAGATTCCTCAAAATAAACAACAAAGTTGGATAATTCAACTAGCTCTTTCAATAATACAAAGAGCTTTTTAAAATGGAATAAAACATAACTTAAATAATGCATAAGGAAACCCTATAGTAAGTATCAAGTGATATACTGAGACAGATATTTTAATTGTCTTATTACACAATAAAGACAAAAAGCTCTGACTTTTTATATCTGGAAACCTGTTCATTAGTGATAGGGTTTATCACTCATCACACAGAATAAACAAGACTCTAATAATTATGATACGGGCTGGGGTTGTAGCTCAGTGGTAGAGTGCTTGCCTCAAATGTGTGAGACACCGGGTTTGACCCTCAGCACCACATAAGGATAAATAAATTACAGTATTATGCCCATCTACAACTAAAAAATTTTTTTAAATAATAATAATTTTTTTATGATAGTGGTTACATGTGTTTACCCTAGTAATTTCAGAATATGATAAACAAAAGAATAAAAGGAGCTTACATTTGTAAACGCAATCAAAAACATTCTTTTTTTTTTTTTGCAGAGCTGGGGATTGAACCCAGGGCCTTGTGCTTGCAAGGCAAGCACTCTACCAACTGAGCTATATCCCCAGTTCCCATAAAACATTCTTTTTTTTTTTTTCTTTTTTTTTGCGGTACTGGGGATTTGAACCCAGGGCCTTGGGCTTGAGAGGCAAGCACTCAACCGAGCTATATCCCTAGCCCAAAACATTCTTAAACTACAATTTACTGGCCAAGTTTCTCCCCCCCAAGAATTCATTTTCAAGTTACAGAAAACAAAACTTTCATATTATAAAGCTTAAATCCAAAGTTTTGTTACTTTGTAAAACATTTTAAAAAATAATTTGTTCTATATTGTTACTTTAAACACTCCTTTTAATAAAGAAATAAAACCTTTCTTTTCTAGACATAAATTTTCTCCTAAAAACATACTCATGTATGATTACAGGCTACTTCGGTATGATTTTTTTCTGAAAATTACACTTAATATTTATACCCTAAGCGTCTGTAAGCAATTGTCCTTAATAGTAGAGGAGAAATAATGTAGACCTAAGTAAAATCGAATATTTCTCTCATTAGGTTCAACTGCTATAACAAATATAGGTTAAGGAAAGAATGCAAAATATTCCAGCACAACGAAAGACTTAAATAATGAAAGACAATTTGGCAAGATGAGTGATTATAGACTACCAAGAAAACAAAATTATTTAAAAGGAGAAGAGGGGGGACTTTGTATCAACAATTAATAGTACACAAAGGTGGCCTTAACAGGCCAAATAATGAAGATATCACAGGGAGGGAGAACAGACACTACTGGATCAACAGTCTCCTTAGAAACACACAGTAAATTTACATTAAGTCCAGCAGTTTCCTGTGGACTTGTTAGCACTCTGGCTGTATCAACACACCAATCAGCTTCACTTCCCTCAAGTATCAATTATTGAAGATCTTTCCTGATTGAAGAGGAAAAAAATACACAGGCTCAACAAGGCAAAGGAATAATGTAATGGGGCAGCACAAATATAAAGTGTTTCATTATCAAATTTGATGGGAATTGGTTTTATTTAGCATTAAAGTGAGGGTATTAATATGATGAAAGGCAACCCATGCAACTGAAAAACAGACACTGAAATAAAATGTAAGGAAGATTCTGAAAATAAATCATTAACTCACACTTAACTTCAGATCACAGCTAAAGTACGTGTGAAATTCAAGAATAAGCTATGATTCATTTTAGCCTATCAGATAAGAGCGGGGAGGTCAAGGAGGAGGACAGGGGGAGCAGGAGCAGCATTAACAGCAGTAGTATCACTAGGTTCAATTTATTTTTCAACCCAGAAACCTGTTTGTCATCATTTCATACAAAATTTCCCCTCAATTTTACGCCAATCCTGTGATTTATTTATTCTACACGTTGACATAATTTTACGCCAACCCTGTGATTTATTTATTCTACACGTTGACATCATCTTATATCAGAACTTAAGTGACAATACCTGGCTACAGTTACCCTTTCTAAGAGCAAAAGAAACAAAATACAATGATAACTGGAATGGATTGCTTAGTATATGCCACAAACTATTCAAAATACTTTTTGCAGTCCTATTTTATGTAAGCTAAGAAGCCTTTGATTTGAAGAACCCATCATTTTATCTAACATCTATAAGGAAAAAGTGCTGCCAATTAAATTATACCTATCAACTTTAGGATGCATCCTGATGTCAGAAATTGTATGGGGGAAAAAAAAAAGGCCTTAAAATCAATGTACTGAATCTTTACAAAATTCCAAGAATTAAATACTGACCAGCACTGGCACAAATTGTTAAAAATACTAGCGCTACCCCTTTTCCTTCTACATTTACATTCTGGATCTCTCTGAAGTGCCTTTTCACAAGGTGATAACTAACAGAATGTAAGTGCTTAACTCTGAAACCATATGACCATATTAATTCCATGTGAAAGAAATCTCTGTAAGATAATTTTAAAACTTCTCAGTTAGGTGATGTGGCACAAACCTATCATCTCAGCAACTAGGAAGACTGAGACAGAAGGATCACAAGTTTTGGGGCAGCCTGAGCAACTCAGTCAGACGCTGTCTCAAAATAAAAAATAAAAAGGGCTGTGGGTATAGTTCAGTGGTACAGCCCCTGCGTTCAATTCCCAGTACTAAAGGAAAAAAAAAAAAACCAACTTTTCTACCATACCTGTAGAAAAACAAAGACAACTGTCATAAAACTGTTTACAAATACTATTTGTTTTTTTCCTTAAAACGTTTTTTTAGTTGTCAAAGGACCTTTATTTTATTTATTTTTATTTTTATGTGGTGCTGAGGATTGAATCTAGTGCCTCACACATGCTAGGCAAGTGTTCTACCACTAAGCTACAACCCCAGCTCTACAATGCTATTTCTAGCAAATAAATATAACATGTATTATAGTTTTTAACCCCCTACCCTTTTTTGGTACTGGGTGCGATTTAACCCAGGGATGCTATAATATTTTCCACTTTTATAAAAATTAGTAAATAAAAATACATACACTATGTGCATACATGTAAAGGTTTCAAAGCAAATTCACTTAAATGTCAGCAGAGATTATTGTATCTAGCTTTTTACTTTCTCATATTTATCACATTTAAAAATTAACTGATTAGAGGGAAAGGGGCTATTTTCGCTTGGCAAAAAAAATTAACCTTAAAAATTTCGATATTTGTCTCAAGTCCAACTGATGGACCATCCAACTACATACATATCATGAGGATCTAGGCCAATTCTAATACTGATCATTAATGAAAATACTACAATCCCAAAAATTATGTACAAAAATTAAATTTTAAAATATTTCTTATATCATTTAGTGATTTGCAAATACCTCTTTTATAATAACTATACCTTATGACCTTAGGATTCATGTTTAATTCAAGAAAGAAATTAAGAAATCAGAGTGAATTGTAATGAGACCCAACAGATGAAATTCTAATGTGTGACAAAAGGAAGTTCTCCAACCGCCTCTTATATTTGGTGAAACTAGAAATATACTTTACTGCTTTAGTAGACTGGAAGTTATGCTTTCATCTCCAATTCTATGATACAGAATAAACCAATTTCCAAAAAATGGAACCATTAACCAAATACCATCTGGGACATTAATTACTCCAAAGTCAAACCCACACCATGGCATAGAAAACAAAGAAAAAGCTCTGGAAATAAACCTTTGAATCCAGCCCGTCACTTATCCCCTGTGTGACCTAAGGTACTAGGCTAGGAAAACATAGAGAACATTTGTTAAATTTGGTATCCTTTTTATAAAATTGATCTAACATTTTAATAGATATGCAAGATTCCTTTTAAAAAAAACTTCTTGTATACTGCCACCTAGCAAGACAAGGGTTAATGCCTTTTTTTTTTTTTTTTTAACTAAGGGAGGAGAATGAGCAGGACTGATAAGAATACTGGCGTTCTACCAATCTATTGATAATTTAGAGAGGTGCTGAAATATATGACTATGGGTTTGGCTACATAGTTCATTGGAAACTGGTATCCAACTCTTCAAGAAAATATCTCATATTCTTGGGCAGGAGTCTTATACTAAAAGATAAATTCTTTTTTCCTTTTACTTGTGTGTGTGTATAGTACTGGAACTGAACCCAGGCCTCACGTATGCTAGGTAAATGCCTTACCACTGAGCTACACCCACAGTTCAAAAGATAAATTCTAAAACCTCAACAGTACTTGCTCAGTCTAAAGGGGTGATTCTCTTGAGGTACTATTGCTCCATGGCGGTTGTTGCTGCTATTGCTCCAACATGTCATCACTAGCTGTAAGGTTGTTAAATGTGAAGTTCCTATCTGAACTTGTAATTGAGCACAAATGAGTTAATCTGCCAGAATTCTCACTTAAGGAAAGTTCATATCAATGTAGGATCTGCTTACCAGTCAGGTTCCCAAGCACCAGTCAAGGGTCAACCTTACCAGCAACCTTTTTCTTTTTCTCCTGGGGTCAGGGGTATACCGGGGATTAAACTCAGGGGCACTCGACCACTGAGCCACATCCCCAGCCCTATTTTTCATATTTTATTTAGAGACAGGGTCTCATTGAGTTGCTTAGCTCCTTGGTTTTGTGGAGGCTGGTTTTGAACTCACACTTCTCCAGCCTCAGCCTCCCAAACTGTTGGGATTATAGGCATGTGCCATCCCGCCCCCTGCACAAATAACCTTTCTAAGGAAAGCAATCTCAGTCCTGCTACATAACACGCTATCTGCCAAACCTAAATAACCAAGTTTTAATTTTTTTTAAAGAGTTCTCTCCTAACAATGGAACCCACGCTTCTTCAAAATTAAAGTTCTATTTCCATTAGCAATGGATTTGGAAGAGGAAGACTCTGAAAGACTACAATGCCAACAAAAAATCAGAGACAGATACAACAACATCATAGGGGTTAAATAATACAGGCTAGGGAGGTCAGGCACTTGTACTCAACTCCTAGCTCCACTAATTGTGTGATGGATAAGTTATTTAGTATATTTTCACCTCAGTTTCCAACCTGAAATAGGGAAAATAAAAAATTATTTTCTTCAGTGTTGCTGGTAAGGATTACACACAAAAGTGCACACAAAGGACTTAACGGCTATAATTTAAAAGAAGTTCCACTCCTCACCCAGTCCTTGAAGTCATTCTGAGGTTAAATGACAATCAGAACAGCAAGGGTCTTATACCAATGGTCATGACATGCAATCATGATATACAACTGTTTAGCAACAGTTAAATACCAAAATATATCATTAATTTACAGAGGAGAAAATTGACTTGATTATAAATGACAACTGAGGAACCATCTGAAGATAATAATGACTCCATCCATATCTTAAATCCTCACTAGAAGTCCAAATGCATCAAGATCTAAATGTTAAAAAAAAAAATCAGACAAGTATTGGAAGAAAATATAAGTCCTTTATAGCCCTCAAACAGGAAAAGCCTAACTATGACTTAAAATCCAGAGCTAAAGAACAACAATAAATTCAGTTATCCAAAAATAAAAAGCTTTTTTTTTTTTTTAAGTTTTTCAGTTTTGATGGACACAATACCTTTATTTCATTTTATTTTTTTATGTGGTGCTGAGGATCAAACCCAGTACCTTGCTCGTGGTAAGCAAGTGCTGTACCACTGAGCCACAACCCAGCCCCAGACTTCCGGTGCTGGGGATTGAACCCAGAGCCTTGTGCTTGCAAGGCAAGCACTCTACCAACTGAGCTACATTCCCAGCCCCTAAAAAGCTTTGATATGACAGAAAACTTCATAAGCAAATCAAATGATACTGAGAAAAATATTTACAGTTCATTACAGGCAAAGGGTTTACCTCTCTATTTTACAAGGAGCTTCTAGAACTTGAGAAAAGACTATGCCAATAGAAATAAAGGATGAAAACCAACATCTCAGACAAAATAGAAATGGACCTTAAAAATTAAAAAATGTGCTCTACCTTATTCATAAAAGAAAAAAAAACTAAATTAAAATAGTACTTCTCACCTGTAACACTGGCAAAAATACAACTTTGACAGAACAATTTTTTGGTCGGAATTGGAAGTACAAAATTGTACAACCACAGTAGAGGTGAATCTGGTAATATTTTCCTAGAGACACAAAAGTAATTCAAATGTCTGGATTCTATTTCACAAATACATATGTATATCATGTAATAACATAAACAAGAATTATTCATAAGTAATTACTTAATGGAGTACAATACTAGAGAGAAGAATCCATTAATAGGGATCCTTATCATTGCTGTTTGCAGCTGTTAAAAAACAACCACTGGGACTGGGGTTGTGGCTCACCTAGAATGCGTGAGGCCCTGGGTTCGATCCTCAGCACCACATAAAAATAAAATAAAGGTATTGCATCCACCTACAAGTAAAACATTTTTTTTTTTTTTAAATGACAACTGGCCAGGTGTGGTGGTACATGCCTTAATTCCAGGCACTCAGGAGGCTAATGCAGGAGGATCACGAATACAAAGACCGCCTGGGCAACCTAGCAAGACCCCCATATTAAAATAAAATTTAAAAAAAAGTGCCAGGTACAATAGCACATGCCTACAATCCCAGAGACTCAGGAGGTTAAGGCTGGAAGATCCCAAGTTTGAGGCCAGGTTTGGCAATTTAGCAAAACCCTGTTTCAAAATAAAAAAAATTAAAATGACTGGGGATATAGCTCAGTGGTAGAAAGCCCATATATGCAATCCCCAATACCATTAAGACTTGATATTGATTTGTTCCAGTTTTCTGGGTCCTCAAGGTTCAATTCTG
The DNA here is from genome assembly GCF_902686455.1 of Sciurus vulgaris. Taxonomy (NCBI): domain Eukaryota; kingdom Metazoa; phylum Chordata; class Mammalia; order Rodentia; family Sciuridae; genus Sciurus; species Sciurus vulgaris. The sequence continues at coordinate 69,147,377 of NC_136476.1, forward strand.
GCAGGTTATGTGTTCAGAAATACATCCATTTGTCCTAAATTTTCCAATCTGCTGGCATATATGCAGTCATAATGGTCCCTAATGATCCTTTGTATTTCTGTGGTATCAGCTCTAATGCCTCCTTTTTAATTTTATTTGTGTCTTCTCTTTTGTCTTGGTTAGTATCACTAAAGGTTTTTAAATTTTGCTCATTTTCAAAAAAAAACCCAGCTCTTGTTCTACTGGAGTTTCATTTTGGGGAGCTTGGTTTTTGGTTTTCATTTTTTGTTTTCCCCCAACTCTCTATTTCATTCATTTCTGCTCTGATCTCTCTTATTTCTTTTCTTCTACAAATAGAGGGTTTGGCTTGTTCTTGTCTTTCTAGTTATCTTGAGTTGCACTGTTATATTGTTGATCTGAAATCTTTTTTAACATAGGCATTTATTGCTATAAAGTTCCCTCTAAGTATAGATTTTACTATAATCCATAGGCTTTGACAAGGTGTTTTCATTTTCACTTGTTTCAAGAATTTTTAAAAATTTCCTTTTGAGTTCTTTGACCCATTGGTTGTTAAAGAGAACACTGTTTCATTTCTGTACACCTGTACAATTTTTAAACTTTCTGTTGTTGATTCTACTTTATTCCACTATAGTCAAAGAAGACACAAGCAATGATTTCAATTTTTCTGAATTCAATTTTGTGGCCTATGGTCTATTCAGGAGAATGTTCCATGTGCTTAAGAGAATAATTTGTACTTTAAAACTGTTGGATGAAATGTTATGTAAATGCATATTAGGTCCTTTGGGTCTATAATATAGTTTATCTCTAATGTTTCTTTGTTGATTTGTCTGAATGTGTCCACTGATGAACCTGAGATTGTGAAGTTCCCAACTACAACTGTATTAGTCTATCTCTTCTTTTAGATCTAATGTTACTTTATATAACTGGAAACACCAGCACTGAATGCATACATATTTACAACTGTTATCCCCTTCTGCTGAATTATCCCTTTTATCATTATATAGTGATTTTCATCAACTCTTTAGGTTTTTTTTAATCTGAAGTCTGTTTTATGTAAGGGCTACTGTTTTATATTTTAGAGTTACTTGTGCTCACTTTTGGTTTCCATATACTGGTGTATCTTTTCTCATCCCTTAGCTTTCAGTTTGTGTCTTTACTGTTGAAGTCAGTTTATCAGGGACAGCATATTATTGTATGTGTAATTTTTATTCCACATCAGTCGGTCTGTATCTTTTAATTGATGGAATTTAACCTGCTTGCATTCAAGATGGTAATTACAAGAAAAGAATCCCTATTATTCTGCTAGTTTAGTTCTATATATCCCTTTGCTCCTTTCTTCTTGTTCATCTTTGTAAGTTTGGTGGTTTTCTGTATTGGTAAGGTTTGATTTTCTTCACTTTCTCCTTTTGTGTATGTGGTCTACTGCTGAGTTTGGTACCTTCCCATATTATCACAATGGCAATTATCATTCCTCCACTTCTAATGCAGGAACCTTTAAGTATTTCTTACAGAGCCAGCCTGGCAGTGATAAACTATCTTGGAAAATATTTCTTCATCATTTTTGAAGGATACCTCTGCTTGGTATAGTATTCTTGGTTGGCAAGAACTTCTTTTGTTTTTGTTGATGTTGTTTTTTTCTCTTTCAGGACTTTGAAAGTATCATCCATCCCACTCTCTTCTGCCTGTAAAGTTTCTGCTAACATATCATCCATGGGTCTTTTCTAAATGATCTGACACTTTTTTCCTGATGCTTTTAGAATTCTGTCTTGTACTTTTGACAGGTCAATTATAAGTCTCACAGAGAATCCTTTTTGGTTTCCTCTATTACAGGGGTTCTTTGAGCTTCTTGGACTTGCATGTCTATATCTTCCCAGAATTTAGAAAGTTTTCAATAATTATTCACCTAACAGGTTTTTTTTAATGGCTTTTCCCTTCTCTTCTAGAACACTCATAATTTGAAAGTTTGTTCAAAGGTGTCCCATAAGTCTCCTCTATTGCTGCTGCTTCTTTTTTTCCTTGCCTGGTTTATTTCAAAAACCCTTTGTTCAAGCACAGAAATTCTTCCTTCTCTTTGATCAATTCCACAGCTGAGGTCCTTAAGTGTATTTTCTATTTCAGCTATACAGTTCTTTGGTTCCAAGATTTGACTACTTTTATAATCTCTTTTTGATAAATTTCTCAAGCATATCATAAACTGCCTGTATTCTCTCATCTATCATTAAGTTTCTTTGAAAGAATTGTTGTTTTTTTGTTTTTTTTTTTTTTTGGGCGGTGCTGAGGATCGAACCCAAGGCGAGCACTTTACCAACTGAGCTATCTCCCCAGCCCTAAATCATTGTTTTGATGGCTGAGTTGTAGTTCAGTGTTAGAGCACTTGCCTAGCACGCAGATGGCCCAGGGTTCAATCCCCAGCACGGGGAAAAAAAATCAACTTTTGAATTCTTTGTCAGGCCATTCATTTATTTCCTTTGCTTTGGAGTTTTGCTAGAGAGTCACTGTGTCCCTTTGGAGGCATAATGTTCACCCTTGTTTTTTCATGTTTCTTATGTCATTATGTTAACATTTGTGCATCTGGTAGGTTAGTTGCCTTTACCAATTTCAAAGGATGGCTTTTATATTAAAAGATTTTTTCCTGTATAGATTGCATTGGCTCTGCTTCCAGATGAGCATTTTAGGACAGTGTCCATACAGCTTCTTCAGCTATAATCAAGGTCAGTAATGTCTGCAGGTGTCTTACTGGCCTCAGTTGCAGGACTGTGGGACTGCACTGTGAACTGGAATGTAGGTCTTATGGTGGTTGGGTTCACTGGCAACTCTGGGAACTGAGTGTCCAGCTGTGGGAAATGTGAATACACATCAGTTTCCTTGGATAGTGCAGGGGCAGGATTGCTCTGGTGGGCCAGTGCAGGTGAGATATGGCTGGTGTGGCAGTAAGGTATGGCCCAGATAGAACACCTGTCAATATTTGAGGTTCAGGAAGCTCACACAGATTGACTTCACAGAACCTCTGAGCACCAAGCTGCTCAGAGCATCTTCTTCCTGGGACCAAGTGTGGGGAGCAATCCATTTGTTTCTCAAGTCTCAGCTGCCTGAACTTCTGAGAATTACCCAGCTGCTTCTTGAGATGACAGGATGGGCCACCCAGTTGCATTCCAGAAACCTTAGGGAGCCAAGCTGCACAGGACAAGTTGGTTGCTGAACAGGGTCAGGAGGAAGTAGGTGGTGCCACCCATCTCCTGCATTTTATATTTGAAGAAGAAAAAAATTATGTATTTGCCTTTATTTGCATTAAAAAGGTACCAAAAGGGTAAAAAAAAAAAAAAAAAAAACAGTAAAAAGTTTACCTTTGGGTGGGGGGAAAGAAAATGTAAACAAGGCTGAGAATGAGAGCTAGCCACATACACACAGTTGAATTTCATTTCTGCTGTTATTACTTCTACTATTTTTACCTTCATTAATGAGTTTAATTTCATCAAAACATGCTCCAAGCTGGGCGTGGTAGGACATGCCTGTAATCCCAGTGGCTCGAGAGGCCAAGAGTCTGAGGCAGGAGAATCTCAAGTTAAAAGCCAGCCTCAGCAAGGTGAGGTGCTAAGCAACTCAGTGAGACCCTGTCTCTAAATAAAATACACAATAGGGTTGGAGATGTGACTCAGTGATTGAGTGCCTCTGAGTTCAATGCCCAGTACCCAAGGAAAATAAATAAACATGCACAGTATCAAATATTATAGAAGCAAATCTCTCCACTCCAATTCCAACAGTTCTCATTTATTCTAATAGTTGTACCATAACCCAGAATAACACATTTACAGCACTATTTTTAAATTATCAACTTTAAAGGTAAACCATCTGATGTCTAAAACAAAAATATAACAATTTATCATCCTTTTCCCATACTATCAATGTCTAAAACATATTCTAACTTTAATTCTTCTGTAAATACCTGTAAACTTTAATAATAATTGCTATATGAATAACAATAATGAAATTATACCTTAACTGCTTATTTGGTTAATTCAACATTATTTCTTCTTAATTCATCATTCTGAAATACAAACATAGTGCTAGTACTTTCTTTCAAACACAGTGCTAGTAGTATCTCCCTCCCTCCTTCTGCCAATTTACCCTCTTTATTGTGAACAACTATTTCATTCTGCTCTGCAAGAACAGCATTCTGAGCTCTGTTCATTCATATGGTATCAAAAGGTTGACTCAAAAGCTCAAAACTGCAGGCATGATGGCACACACCTGTAATATCAGTGGCTCAGGAGGATTGCAAGTTTGAGGCCAGCCTGAGCAACTTGGCAAATCCCTAAGATACTCAGCAAGATCCTGTCTCAAAATAAAAGATAAAATGGGTTAGGGATGTGGCTCTGTGGTAATGCAATTCCCAGTAACCCCCAACAAAATGTTTAAAATAAAAAAACAGTAAATACACTTTTATAACTATGTAAATATTATTTAAGGAAACAATCCTGGCACACTTCATTTTTTACTCTATGGTTCAACATGATAACCTTAGGGACTATTTGAAAAACACTGTTCTGAGATTCAAGGTCAAATAGATTCATTATTATATTCCCATATTGCTTAACATCATGCCATATCCTAATCTGAGTCATATAACCAGGATTTTCTTATCCAGTTTATTAGCTTTCCATAGTATCTTTAAGTGCCTTTTAAAATTTTTATTCATACTACTCTTTTATCATAGCACTAATTTTGTCCCAAACTTTCCATGACACTCTTCATTATATCCAGTCCCCATTTTTCCCCCAAAGATCTTCCTAAAACCCTCTTCTGTCTTTCTGCTCTAACCTAGAATAAATGCTTTCTCTGGGTCTTCTGAATGGCTGCTGTCAACCTATATCACCTTTTCACCTTCTCTTTCTAGGAATGGCTCAGTTTTTCTTAAACCAGTATCTTCCTTGTTCTTTTTTTTCCCACCCTTGTTCTTATTTCATCATTTAGATTGAGTACATCCTTAAATAACTATCTAAATGACGATAAACAAAGTAAAGTTTTTAGATCTAGCCCATATATGAGAACTCTATCCTCACAACTGATCATTTGACTTAGTAGAGGATCTTGGTTAAAAATTATTTTTCCCAAGAAAATTATAAACAGTGTCCCATTTTCACCCAAGAGTAGTGTGACTGGTAAGATACCAGTCTGATATTCATTTCTTTGAAACTGACTTATTCCTCCCTGGAAGCTATGGGAATCATTTCTTCATCCATGAAATTTTGCAATAATATAACAACATATCTAGGCGATGGGTCTTTGTATTCACTGTCCTAATTAACTAGTGGATCTTTCAATGTGAACTGTTAAATTTGTATGAGTTGCTAACCCATCTCCAAATTCATCTGTAGAAACCTGTAGAACCTCGAAGAATGTGTGGATTTAAAAAACTAATCAAAATAATGAAAGAAACACCCTAAAGAAGCTGAAACTTAACTTCAACTAATGTGGGAGTGATAGAGATAAGTGGTTATAGACTGGAGTTGAGGACTTGAAGGTCTCAGTGAGAATACAAGTTGGAAGGAAGCTTTTTTTTTCCTTAAAGGAAAAAAATGCATTCTAACCAGGCATGCTACTGCATGCCTATAATCCCAGCAACTCAGGAGGCTGAGGCAGGTAGATAGCAATTTGAAGCCAGCCTCAGCAACTTAGCAAGACCCTGTCACAATATAAAAAATAAAAAAATAAAATTTTTTAAAATTACATTTTTGTTTTAAAATATCCTCAGGGATACAAACCCTCAGCAGATCTGTCACACAAATGCACATGTTAACTTTTCGGGGAAAGTACTCAAATCAGTAGGAAAACAAACCCAAGAGATGATTTAAAAAAAAAAAACAGGACATAGAAATAAAGTGATCAGATATCTTAATGAAACATACACTGGGGAAAAACAAACAAAAAACAAACCACTAAGGTCCAGAGAAAATGATAAAGTATGTCTATAATAATCCAAAACTAAAATTCTAGATCTTCATCAGCATGATGAAATACAAACCAAAAAAAAAAAAAAAAAAAGAAGATGAATCAACAGTTGAGTGAAAGTCTTACTACATCTCTCTTAAAAACAAACAAACTAAACATACAAAATATGACCAGGGAACCCAAACAATACAATCAATAACTTGAGCTAATAGATACATTGAATGTAGAACCAGATACCCAGCTAAGAGGATATATTTACAAAACAGACATTTGGGACATTTGGGCTAGGTGTGTAACAGTGGTAGAGTGCTTGCCTCATATGCAAAAAGTCCTGGGTTTAGATGGGCACAGTGGCACATGCCTGTAATCTCAGAAACTCAGGAGGCTGAGGCAGGAAGATCAACAATTCAAATCCAGCCTTAGCAACTCAGCAAGACCCTGTCTCTCTAAATAAAATATAAAAAAAAACAGTTGGGTATGTGTCTCAGTGGTTAAGTACCCCTGGGTTAAATCTCCAATACCAAAAAAAAAAAAAAGCAAGCCCTGGGTTTGATTCCCAGCAATGGGACGGGGAGAAACAGGGCACAGACATTGCCTCAGGTTAGCAAATAGCAAATTTATCTGAAAAGGGACAGATAGTACTTTAGGCTTTATGGCCTATATAGTCTGTCCCCAACTATCAACTCTGCTGCTGCAGGAACAAAAGCAACCATAGCACAGAAATGAGCATGGCTGTGTTCCAATAAAACTTATAGACAAGATGTAAGATATACAAAAACAAATAACAGGGAGCTCAATTTAACCCTTGGGTCATAATTTGCCAACTCCTATATTATAGTTCATAAAAGAATATCATCCAAAGGACTACACTAAAGAGACCATGTTTTCTACAATAAAATAAAAACAATAACAGAACAGCACATTATGTTTGGAAACTAAATTCTAAAAACTACTAGATAATCTTTGGGGTAAAAAGGAAATTAGAGCCAGGCACCATGGTGCACACTTATAACCCCATCAATCTGGGAGGATGAGGCAGGAGGATAGATCCCAAGTGCAAAGTCAGCCTCAGCAATTTAGTGAGGTCCTAAGCAACTTAGTGACGCCTTGTCTCAAAATAAAAAATAAACTGGGCTGGGGATGTGGCTCAGTGGTTAAGTGCCCCTAGGTTCAACCCCTGGTCCCAAAAAAAAAAAAAAAAAAAAAAAAAAGGAAATTAGGGGGGAAAAGTCATAGGAAAAATATAGAAACACTTTGAAATAATGAAAATAAGCATTAATCAAACTTGTAAATCACAGTTTATGTAACACTTTAAAGTAATTTATAAATACACATATCAGAAAATAAGGAATTTGAAAGTTATAATTTTAAGAAAGTTAATAGCTGGGGTGGTAATGCATACCTGTAATCCCAACTTGGGAGGCTGAGGCAAGAGGATTACAAAATCAAGGCCAGTCTGAGCAACTTAAGTGAGATTCTATTTCTTTTTTTTTTTAGTTTTTTTTAGATGTTGATGGATGTTTATTTTATTCATTTATTTATATGTGGGTGCTGAGAATTGAACCCAGTGCCTCACACATGCTAGGCAAGTGCTCTACCTCTGAGCCACAACCCCAGCCCAAGATTCTATTTCAAAATTAAAAATTAAAAAAAAAAAAAATTTTAAAGATCCAGTAATAGTGGCATATGCCTGTAATCCCAGTAACTCAGGAGGTGAGGCAAGAGGATCACAAGTTTGAGGCCAACTGAGCAACTTGGTGAGACCATACACAACTTGGCAAGACACTGTCTCAAAAAAAATATAAAGGGCTAGGTATACAGCTCAGTGGTAAAGCACCCATAGGTTCAATCTCCTCTACCAAAAAGAAAAAAAAAAAAAAAAAGATTCTCCTTAGCCCTATCTATAAAAGTTAAAACTCTGATGGCTTCTTGAAGCAAATAAAGAGCAATAACTTCTTTCATGTCCTTGGTAATAAGTAGAGTTCTAAGTTAAACACAGAAAAAGCCATAACTAAAAATTAAAAAGGAAAAGAAAATATATTTATGAAAATCAAATTCTTCTCTTTACCAAAACATACAATTAAATACAGAAGTCATGCAATGAGAGAAAAATGTATCTGACAATATACAAATATATATGTATATATATATATATATCCAATCGTAGACACATAAATCCATCTGAAAAAAAGGTAAGACTTTCAGTTTAGTAAGGAGCTTGAAAACTGCCATCTTTCCGTTTTACAAAAAGAAAAATACCAAACTAAAAATCATCAGCTATTTTTGGACCTAGCAGAGAAATATGGCTACTGGGCAAACCACTACACCTCGATATCTAGAGAGATGGATAACCCAGAGTCACAGTCAACATACATCCTTACTTGAAGCAGAAGCTAGAATCACAAATTAGATGCAAAACTTACTTGGGAATTTTGACAAGCTGCTGGTGGCTAAGTATGAACTTGCATAAGATAAATCTCTGCAGCCTACAATATTAGGGGTCCCAACACATTCCTGGGTTTTACCTCTAAAAAATTCACTGAGTTCTCAAGGTAAAGAGACAAGAAAGATTCTTTCTAGCCTCTAGCTGGAAGAGGGGGACAACCATTGTGAAATACAATTTCATGTTTCTTCAAAACAAAGTCCTACTCTACTCTATCCAATCCAAGGGAAGAGCATTTCCTCAATTTCAGCCCCTCTAGGCTTCCTGGCTTACCTAAGGGGGGTAGAGGAGCTGCCAACAAACACATGTGATAGTCACAGCCCAGGACACAGGCCTATCAAAAGCTTAAATTTAAGCTGGGTAATCCCAGCTACTACTAGGGAGGCAATGACAGGAGAATCACTAGTTCAAGGCCAAACAGGATAACTTAGCAAGATCCTGTATTAAAATGAAATGAAAAGGGTTGGGGATATAGCTTCATGGTAGAACACTTTACCTACCATGCACAAGCCCTGGGTTCAATTCTCAACACACACACACACACAAAAAGGTTGAGTAGAGAATAGAATGCCTCTTCTTCCCAATGCCTTATCACATCACAGGGCTTTACCTTAATAGCAATGGATTTCAGCTGCAAGAGTTGCAAGAGTCAGACTCCAAAGGAGAATACAAAAACAAGGACACTAGGGAATTTGAAGTTTCCACACCCACAGCAAATCTACAGCCCAACTTACTAGCCAGATTAATATAAAACTCTCACTGAAGGCCTTTTACTATTCAATTTTTCTAGTCTGATACTCTGGCTTTCAGCCAAAAATCACGTTATGGTAAAAAGCAAGAAAAGGGCTGGGGATATAGCTCAGTTGGTAGAGTAACTGCCTCACAAGCACAAAGCCCTGGGTTCAATCCCCAGCACCACCAAAAAAAATAAAAAGGGAAAAAGTAGATAGCATGCAATAAAGATAGATAATGTAAGCAGAGGAAAACTCTAAAAAAGCAAAACAAAATGCTAGAAATGAAAAACACTATAACAAAAATGAAGAAATCTTTGATACACTCATCAGTAGACTAGACGTAGCTGAAGAATAAATGAGTTTAAAGATATTTCAATAGATACTTATCAAACTGAAATGCAGATTAAAAAGAACATCCAAAAACTGTGGGACAACTTCAAACATGTAACACAGACATAAATGGAATATCAGGAAGAGAAGAGAGGACTGAGAATGTACCTTAGTTGGTAGCTTAGGCATGTGCAAGGCCCTGTATTTAATCTCCAGCACCACAAAAGAAAAAGAGAACACAACAAACATTTAAAATAACAGTGCCTAATAATTTTTCTTAACTAGTGATAGACATTAAAAGCACAGATCCAGGAAGCTCAAAGATCCCAAGCAGAATAAATACCATAGACATCCATACTTCCACAGAAAACCAAAGATAAATAAAATCATGAAAGAAATCAGGAAAAACAGATATATACAAAGAAATTTAAAAAAAAATAGAGTTTCAATAGACACTGTGCAAGGAAAACTGAAAATATTTTAAGTATTAAAAGTTTCTGAATGTTTTTTCAATAAAGAAATGATAGATGACAAGATTATGTTTAACCTGTTTTAAATATTATACAATGGGCACATGTATTAACACATCACATGGTACCCCCCAAAATGCTTACAATTATGATGTTTTAATGTACAACTGTAATTTAAATTTTAAAAATATCAAAAAGAACAAAAGGCCAACTCAATATTCCTAGCACCACAAAAAAAGTTTTGTCAGACAATAAACATCAAGAGAATTCACTATCAGTAAATCCGCTTTGCAAGAAGTTATTTGAGCTGGGGAGGAGGCACACACCTGTAATCCCAGCAGCTTGGAAGGCTGAGGCAGGAGGATCAGAAGTTCAAGTTCAAAGGCAGCCTCAGCAATTCAGCAAGGCCCTAAGTAACTTAGTGAGAACATGTCTCAAAATAAAAAAGGGCTGGGGATGTGGCTCAGTGGTCAAGAACCCCTGGGTTCAATCCCTGATACCAAAAAAAAAAAAAAAAGTTATTTGAGGAATCACAAATCCTTTTTTATTATAGATCAAAGATCTTTTTTATTAATACATCAATATAAAGGAAGGCTATTGAAAAAGTAATAAATGAAGATAAAATAAAATCTTTAAACTTAATTGGGCTATAAGGTATCTAATGAAATGAAAGCCAGTAAGGTCACAAAGGACAGGACGAAGAACTGAAAATGTTGCATTATAATATGTACCCACAGTACATACCATGTAAAGCAACAGAGTGTCATTTGATTACTTACTTAGATGAGTTGTAAATATACATGGTAAAAGTACAGGATAACCATAAAGAAAAATCTTTAGAGGAAGTATTAATTAATATGCAGAGGGAAACAGAATCATAAAATGCTCAATTAAAACCAGAGAAGGCAAAAAATGAACAGAGAAATAAGAAGTAACAAGTGTAACAAACAAAAAAGTTATGAACATGCAGATATTTATCCAACTCTATTAATCATCATTTGAAGTGTGATTTATTTACACCAATTTAAAAAACAGATTAGCTGGGTGTGGTGTGGTAGGCCTATAATCCCAGTAACTTGGGATACTAAGGCAGAATGATTACAAATTTGAGCTCAGCATCAGCAACTTAGCCACACACAATCTAAATACATAAAACATAAAGGGTTGGGAGTTTGGCTCAGTAGAAGAGCATTCCTGGGTTCAATTCCCAGTAACACACACGCGCGCACACACACACACACACACACTCACAGAGATATAAGGGAATGGCTAGAAAGGATACTAAAGGCTACTTACCACAGTGGCACAACACTGGGGACCAGTGCTTAATATATAACAGGCCTTTGGGGGAACATTCAGGATCCAAACAGTTTCCAATAAAGTTAAATATACACATATCCTATCAGTCAGCAATTCTACTTTCTAGGCATGGGATGGAATGAAATATATATATTATATACATAAATGTTCACAGTTGTTTTATTCTTACTGTCCTAAAACTGAAAAGAACAAAAATGTCCATCAACATGAGCACAGATTTTAAACTACTGTATTCACACAATGGAGTAGTCATACAATGGAATACTCATAGAGGTTTAAAAAAAAAAAAAACTATGGCTATATGAAACAATATGGATGAATCTCAACATCACTGTTTAAAAAAAAAAAAAAAAATAAGCCAAACATCAAAGAGCTTAAGTTCTCCAATTCCATTTATATAAGGTTAAACAATGGAAAAATAGTTGTCTAGACTGAGTCTGAGAACAGGGAACTTTCTGGAGTGCTGTTCAATTGTTCTGATTGGGGTGTGTCAAAATTTATTGAATTGGCCAGGTATGGTGCCACACACCTATAATTCCAGTGACTTAGGACGCTGAGCCTCAAATCCCAAGTTTGAGGCCAGCTTCAAAACTTACTGAGACCCTGCCTCAAAATAAAGAAATTAAAAGAGCTGGGATGCAGTGCAATGGTGAAGCACCCTGGGTCAATTCCTGATACATGAAAAAAAAAAAAAAAAAAAGAAAAAAAGAAACTTATTGAACTGTACCCTGAAGCCTCTGTTCTTCACTCTATAAATTACAGCTCAATTTTAAAGGAAAAGAATTTGCAACAAAGGACTTCTGCACTTCCTATAGAACAAGCACAAAAGCAGGCAAACTTCTTCTGAAAGGGTCCTGAAATAAATGATTTAGGCTTTGTCACCTCTACTATAACTACTAATTCTGTTATTAGAGTGTGAAAGTAGCCACAGACAATAGAGAAGCAAATAGGCATAACTGTGTCCCAATAAAAGTATTTACAAAAATAGGTAGCAAGTTGGATTTGGCCCATGGGCTGTAATATGCGACCCCTAGTATCAAGCAAATAGAAAACTGATCTCTAAAAATAAACATTTTTTTATTGTTCTCTATGCAGTGGCAGGCATAATTATTGGAAGCCAATTATGCTCCTTCCTAAGCCATTGAGTTTTCTATATTTAACTACTTGCTTAAAATAAGATGATAGGCACCAGGGCAAATACTTGGAATCCCAGTGACTAGAGAGGCTGAGGCAGGAGGATTCCAAGTTTAAAGCCAGCCTCAGCAACTTAGCAAGTCCCTGTCTCAAAATTAAAAATAATAATAATAAAAAAAAATGAAGATGACAACCCAGAAACTGAAACATTTAAATAGAAGACCAACTTAAACAGGAATGTGGTTAATAGATGAATTTAAGATAAGCCAGCTAGTTATAAAGTATACGTTGAAAACTGTACATATACTTTGGGTTTGGGGATATGGTTCAGTGGTAGAGAATGCTTGTCCAGCATGTGTGAGGCCCTGGGTTTGAGCCCCAAATTACTTATTTACTAGTCAATTATTTAACATACTTTGTTACACACAAAAAAAACCTGTTAACTTACAATGTTGACACTTTGATTTAGCTGGCATAATAAAATTCTTGGAACATGCACAGCTCACTCAATCACCTGGTTGTTTCTTTACTCAGAAGAATTCAAAATTAAGGATGGCAGTTCCTTCTCACTGTTTCTCAATAAGCATTTCAAAATACAAAAACATGAAGAAATAAAACAAATATTTTCTAAGTAATCAATAGGTAATTTTCTTAGTTTGGGCAAGGCTCAAAAATTACATGAAACAGCCAGGCACGGCAGCGCATGCCTGCAATCCCAGCAGCTCAGGAGGCTGAGGCAGGAGCATTGCGAATTCAACACTATTCTCAGCAATTTAGTGAGGCCCTAAGACACCTAGCGAGACCCTGTCTCTAAATAAAATATAAAAAGGTTTGGGGATGTGGCTCAGTGGTCAAGGGCCCCTGGGTTAATCCCCAGAACAAAAAAAAAAAAAAAAAAAAAAAAAAAAATTGCATAAAACATCCTGGGTACACAAGTATATATAACATGGTATTGCCCTAAACTTCCTGAAAATGTTTACCTGCCTTCAATAAAGTTTCAATCTAAAAACTGAAATGACTTCTTTCTCACTATGATATATAACCAATAGAAGAAATACTAGCAAAATTGGAAAGCTTAGGTTCCAGTATAAGTTTGCCACCTAACTAGCTTTGTGACAATGTGGCATTCATCCATTCATTCATCATTTTTGAGAGATTATGCACCAGACACAGTAGTAAATATCAAAAATCCCTGTCTTTATGACATATTCTAAATCACTAAATCTCTAAAAACAACTGTTTTCTTCCTTAATTAAAAAAATGGATTTTATATTTTTGTTTCAATTCTTTAAAAAAAAATCTAGTATTACTCTCTGAATTCAGGAAAGTAAATTTAATATAACCTGAAATCCACTCTTGCCACTAGCTTAAACCATGTGTTGTGTTATCATATTCAGACAGCAAACAGAGGAAATAACTGTTGGTATATCTTTCAATCTGAAGCTTACTAGCCTATTATTTCATAACTAAACTTCCTTGGATGGGATCAAAGAAAGAACAGTTTTATGAGAAATTCCATATAACTTTACACACACTTCTAGTATTTAAATCTATAAAAATACAGACTGTTGCTGGGTGCAGTGGTGCACACCTGTAATCCCAGCAGCTTAGAAGGCTGAAGCAGGAGGATCAAGAGTTCAAAGCCAGCCTCAGCAACAGTGAAGCACTAAGCAACTCAGTGAGACCCTGTCTCTAAATAAAATACAAAATAGGGCTAGAGATATGGCTCAGTGGTTAAGTGCCCTTGAGTTCAATCCTCGGTACCAAAAAAAAAAAAAAAAAAAACCAGATTGTTACTGAAAAAACTAGTCAGTTTATCTTCCCTTCAGAGTAGTTATGTTTTTAAAGCGCTTGCTGTAAAACATGTAGTCAGAAAAGCCCAGTTCTGTGTTCACATATGGTTCCTGAAAAGTCCAATTCTGTATCCACATATGGTTCCTGTGCCTAACAAATTTTCTTTCAGATGAATATATATTTTCCCCACAATAAAACAATATATTTTCCCCAAGCATGAAATCCTTCAAGCATATTCCTTAGCTCCTAAATGTTAAGTTTTTTAAATGTCTTCTGTATTCATTTTTGCCTGATAAAACTCTAGAATAACAAATTACATTTCTGATAAGACAAAAACAGCATTCACATTAAATATTCTTTCCCCACAGGAACCAACAGACAACAAAAGTAATCTCAGAAATGATTAAGCCTATAGTTTCTAACCTAAGTGTCATTCCTAAATGAGAAATATGTTACCAAAAAGTATTTACCAAAAGAAAAAACATATTTTGGTAAATATGTTTACCAAAACATATTTATGGTAAACATATTTACCAAAAAAAATATTCCAACAAGAGACCTTTCCATTTATTTCTAACTAATAAATACATTCAAAGTTTGTCAAAGCAGGTCAATTCCACTCGACTCCAAAACACTGTAAGCAGTGGTTCTTCCCAATTGTGCTAGTCTTGGACATGGTATTTTTAGTGTTAAATGCTGCTTATTGTATTTAAGCTTATTTTTAAAGTTGTCTTTAAGAATATGACCACCACCATCAGATACAATAAATGTAAATGAAGTAAAAGCATGGAAATTGCTAGCAAGATGATATATACAAACAGTGAAATCAAGTGCTCTCTTTAGCAGCATTTATACTAGAAAGGGGTGAACCAATTTACATAAATGTATCTAAAATATTAAAACACACACAATACAAACACAAATTACTTCTTTCTGCTTTCTACCATAATCTGAACTGTAAGTGACTTCTTGAACTAGATTCCCTACTCAGCTATATCAAATACCAAATTACAAAAGGAAACCTGAGAACAACAGCTATATTTTAAAAGTCTCATATTGAGGAGTATTGTTTACTTGACTTATATTTTTAAATCAAATGACAAGACTTCGATAAAACAAATAATTTATAACAGAAAAATCATTATTATAAAATATTAATTACCCAGTTCTCTAGCTGTTCACCTTTAGCTAGAACCCTGGTTGCTGGCATCTAAGGCATAATATAAAAAAAGGTCAAGCTTTGGAAACAGGAGTCATGGATTTGAACACCAGTGTACCACTTCTTGGACATAAACTTTCTGAACTCACTTTTTCATCTCTAGAATGGGAGTATGAATTACCTACCTTTAAGGTTTGTTGTAATGATTGATGAAAAAATGCATATATAAAGTATTTGGTATATAGTAGGTACTAAAGATATATCAGCTATCATTATTTTATTATTCATAAGCACATTCATGAAAAGAGAGGATATAAGAAAGGATATGATAGGAAGATAATCAGAATCTGTTACATTTAACAGCCAAAAAACAAAAACCAAAACACCTTTAATATTTCAAGTTAAACTTTGGGCTCAATTTTCTGTTCACACTTTGTTTACATGCTAGTATTATAGCTCCTCCTTAAAAGTATATAAAATCCAAAATTAGCTACCAGTCTATTTATTTTGGAGCTAAGTAAAAATGAAAGATGACTCTCACAAAACAGATAATTTCATGAACAGATGAGATGGTTTTACCATTTTAAAAATGCCAAAACTAAATTACAAAAATGATTACAAAAGGATAGTAAAAGATTCCTACCTTTAAACCGACTGCTATAAGATCTGTAACAACACTGTATGGAAAAAGTAAAAAGAGAAAATGGAAAACAAAGTTAGAGAACAAGTTTTTTAAAAAGACAGAGATAATAAGGTTAAAGAAAAAAGAAAAAGCATTCAACAAATAATAAAAATAAAAATGTAATGAGTTGTGAAATGTTAATAAAAACAAAAATGGTGGAATAGTCTAGCAACAGCAGAGTGTAAAAGCAAAGCCTCAATAGCAAAGTAAGAAATTAAAAATTATCTTTTAGTACTATAGTGGTGCATCAAAACAATGTGTTCATTTATTCATTTACCTTTGTTTAACAAATTCAGACCAAAACTTAAAATCACCAAAGTTCATTCCTTTATATCACTGGTATGATCACATCTAAAGTTTTAAGTAAAAGAAAACCAGTGCTTGTGTTTTACAGAAATAGAAAGCATTTTGCAGATCTGCATTTACACGAAAAACTGCTCACCAAAATACAATTCAGACAGTCTCCCAGAACTAAAATAAGTACAAACATCATATTTCGGACATCAAATTTTTCCAAAAAAATTTGCTTTAAAAAAAATTCTACCATATCAAAACTGTGCAAGTATAAAATCATTCCCCTTAGGAAAAAATGAACACACACACACACTCCGGTTGGGATCTGAAGAGTCACTATAAAGATAATTTTGACTCGTGGTCTGTTATTTGTTTTTCTAACAAAATTAAGGAAAAGGAGCTTTTTCAGGCTGTGGGAAAATAAAGAAATTTAATTAGCTTCCTGAGGGTGAAATTCTCCCCTTAAGACCAGGATGTAAATATTCCTATAAAGTCCTGTTATACAAAAAAAAAAAATTCACTCTTCTACACTTCAATGAATGTGGAGCCTTCCATATTTCCCAAAAGAAACCTACAAATAAGTCCTATATCCTATTTAATAACCTATGTCATGTTTACTACATGAAAACAAATGTATGGCTCTGGACTGTTAAGTAACATGAATTTAATTGTTTTAAACTACAAGGTTGTAGATTTTATCTTTCCTTATAGACTTCTGAAACTGGAAATATGTTTTTCTAAAATTTAAACATGACAAGTAATGTTTTCTGCATAAGTGTGTAATACTATCATTACTGGTCCTGATGCAGAGCAAATGATATTCCTACCTGAACTCCCAAATGAACTTACCTTCTGTATCACTACCCTAAATATTTAAGCCAATAAAACTCATTCTAAGCTTTAAAACCACAAATAAGGCAAAAGAGTTAACGTCTTAAACATTATCAGAAAAGAGTAACTCTGCACTTCACAGCTATCCAAGAGTTTAAGAGCCAAGACACAAAATTCAAGAGTTTTCTTTTACTATAAATTTTACAACTCAAAAAGCTAGCCTGCTTCCATACATAAAATCAAACCTTTTAAGGACAATTCACTACACATAATGAAATACTAATTTTACAGGCTTCCTGAATTAAAATATCGTCATAATGACATAAATCATTAGATTAACAAAACTCCGCACGTATATAAAATATAACTGAATAAGGTAGTGTGAAATAAGTCTTCAATAATGCCCAGAGAAGTTTCAATTAAACAAAACAGCTTCAATTAGATAAAAATAATACTTTAAAGAACATCACAACCATACATAAAATCTAAAATCGCACTTAAATAAATTAATCCATTTATCACACTTAATACTGCAAAACTAAAATAAATGAAATCTAATAAGGACAAAAATTGTTGGAAGATTCTAGTGTCTTCACATAACATGCAACAATCATCAACTATATGGCGACACGTAAAATGGCTTTTACTTTTCAAGCAAGTTGTATTTATACCACAACCAGGAATCTTACAGAAATCTTGTCATAACCTCAAATGCATTAATGGGGATAAATAAATAGATTTTGGAATCCCTAAAAGAGTTGGGAATTAAAAAAATCTTGATGTAGACATAATATGACCTTTGACTAATTCAAAAAGATCCTTCAATTAACGCTTTAATAAAATATATCTGATTCCACACCATATCCCTGAGTTCTCAGAGAAATATTTATACGGTATAGGCGATTCTAAATCTTTTCGTTTTGATCACGAACTCTATTTAATTTTTGAGTATTTGAAAAGTCCCCGGAAATTGCACTTGCACAATTTCTTACACACTTAGCAACGAATTCACGAAGTTTCGTGGGGGTGTGGGGAGAAGGGGAAGCGTCCATGGTCATCCAGTCCAGACGCCCGCTACACAGAAATCGTTAACAAGTCTCGCAGCGCAAGTCGGGAGACCTCGGCCGGCCCCGGGCAGCCGCGCTGGGCCGCGGTTCGGGACCCGGTCGCCGCCCAGACGTGTACCGACGCGCGCACTGGCCGTTCGCCACCCGGCGGCCACTCGCCTCTCCGCCGGGGAGAGCTCCACGGCTCCACCCCGCCGGTAAACAGCAACTCCCCGAGCGGAGGACGCCCGCCCGCCTCGAGCGCCGCCTCCGCCTCCCCCAGCGCCGCGCACCATTTTCTGAGAGGAAGTGTCGGGAGGCCGGCCGGGCTCCCCAGACTCCGGGCGCCGAGGGCGGACCCAGGCACGGGCTCCGAGCCGGGCTCTCCTCCGCTTCCCGGTTTGCGCTGTTAGGGTGCGAAGGGGCGGACATTACCCGGGCGCCGCGTGCAAGGAGGAGACGCTGCGGTGGACGGCGCCTCCGCCGATCCGGGAGCTCCACCGAGGCGCCCGGAAGCGCCGCCGTCGGGCTCTGCCCGGGCCGCTCCTCGGGCCGCCGGCGCCGCGCCCAGCTCCCCGGCCTCGGCGCCTCCCGCCGAGAGCAGAGAGGAAGCGGGTCCACCGCAGCCCCGCGCGGCCGCCGTGCCGCCTAGCACTTACCCATCCATGGCCCAGACGGAGGAGCGCACCGTGTGAGGACTGACGGGTTGGCCGCGAACGGAGGGGGGTAGGCGGCCGCTGTAGGGCGGCTCCGGGGACCAGAGAGCGGCGCCTCTCCGAGCCCCGGCGGGTCGGAGGTGGAAGCGAGTGGGAAACAGGGGCGGGGACCGGGCACGCTCCCGCCACCGCCGCGCCCCCGCCTTCCCAGCCCTCCCAGCCCGCGAGCGCGCCCCCGCCTCGCCTGACCCCGCCCCCTCGGCGTCGACGCCCTCCCCCCGGGGCCCGCCCCTACGCTCGCGCCCACCCTCGGCCCGACTCCAGGGCGCCCTCTTCCCGCCGTCGCCTCTCGGCCCCACCTTCCGAACCCCATCCGGGCACGCGCGCGCGTCCCCAGCCTCGCTCCTGCGTTCGCGGGGGCGCGCGCCTTGTGCTTCCCGCGCCGCGGCGCTCCCTCCTGCGCCCAGCCAGCCTTCCGGCTTCTCGGACTTGGGCGGCCCGGTCAGAATGCTTCCCCCTGCTGGCGGAAAAAGCCTTGGGACCCAACTCCCGAGAGTAGGAAGGAGTGTGCGCGAGGACCGGAGAATTCCGGCCCAACTACCCGAGCTGGGCGAGGCTGTCGGCGGCACAGCCGAGCCAGGCATGATGGCCTGGAGCCAGGCGCGGTTGTGGTCTTCGGAGGCCTGGACCCTCCTGCTCAAGGAAGCCTAGGTTGGAGCCCCAGGAGGGGGCGACCTCTGGCCTCTGCCGGACCCGCCCGTCGACCGCCGGCCACGGAGAGTTGACCAGTGGGAGCCGCCCCAGGGGCGCTGAACCTCCGGATTACATCCCCAGCGCTTTTTAGTTTTTATTTTGAGACGGCGTCTTGCTCCCTTTCTTAGGCTAATTTCCGATCTTCCCGCCTCGGCCCCTTGAGCGCTGAGATTACAGGCGTGCACCACCGTGCCGGCACATTTTATTTTTATTTTACTTGGTTTTGGTACCAGGGCCCCCCCTACCACTGAGCTACACCCCCAACCCTTTTTATTTTGAGACAGGATTTTGCTGAGTTGCTGAGTCTGGCCTCAAACTTGTGATCCTCCTCGGGAGGTGAGACAGCCTCCCGAGTCTCTGGGATTATAGGCCTATGCCACTACACCCAACCACATTTTCATTTTTGTATAATTTTAGTCTTAAGTTCTTTTCTACCCAACGGTCTGGTATTTAATTTACATTAAACTTTCATTGCACATGTATAGTATAGCCATTATAGTACCAGCATTTTATGAGATTACTCATTCATACTTCCCAAAGCAGGGAAGGGGGAGGCTTCTGGGAAGGAATCATTACTGTTTTTCAGATGAAAGTATAAACAGTAGTGATATCACAATTTCCCAGCCAGGAAACGTTTGCACCAAATGTTTTTCCTCCAGTTTGAGCAAAAATAAATATAGGTGTGTGTATGTATATAATAGCTATGTGGTATATATACACACATATATAATACAATGTAACATGACACCTTGCTTGCTTTTTCTCCCTTTTTGTCTGGTTCTAAAATTGAATGAGTTTTCAATTCACCTGTTACCAAAATGTGAACCACCTAAGTCCTGTCTTCAACCAAGATTGCAACCTCCCTGAGCATAAAGAGGGTGCGCTCTCTCGCCATTTGAAAAGCAAGTAATAGGACCCTCAACCATCTAACCCTACTTATGTTCTGCTTTTAAATAAGTGGGTGTTACTAAAAAGATTTAAACTGAAGATTCATCCAATCAGTATTTATTGAGTATTTACTATGTGCCAGATACTGTAATGATATGTAAAATCAGTTCCAGCATTCATGGTTGAGTGGCTTACTGAGTCAGTTTTTATGGGTTTTTGTTTTTTGTTTTGATAGGAAACACTTTTCAAATAGGTAAGACATCTAATTCAGTGCAGGCATTTTTAAAGTACTATACCTAGCCAAAATGTCAAATATATTTTGCTTTATATGTTAAGTCCAAATATTGTTACATTTGTAAACATAGCAATTGTATGTTGTTAAAATTTTAAAGCAGCAAGATAAATAGTCAATGCAGTCGTGCATCTTTCTAGATCTTTACTGTTTTTTTATTTTAATACTTTCGATTAACTTATACTATATAGAATTTCATAATTTATTTAACCTTTTTCAATGTACTGGAAATTCACATTGCTTCTAGTTACTTAATATAACTAACAGTGTTGCAAAAAACATCACATATGAATGAACATCAACTGCACAATTAAGATTACATCTAAGGAATAGATTGCTAGAAGTAGAATTGTAAAAATAGGATATAAGAACTTCAAATCTGACAAATAGTGCCAAAAGGATTCCAAAAAGTCCATATCAATTTACAGTTTACTAAGAAAGAAAGGAGGGCTGGGGAGATAGCTCAGTTGGTAAAGTGCTTGCCTTGAAAGCACAGGGACCTTGGTTTGATCCCCAGCACTGCAAAAAAGAAAAAAAAAAAAAAAAGGAGTCTCTTTCAACCCCATGCCTTAAAATAGCAAATTTCAGTATTTAAAAAAAAAAAAAAAAGTGAAGTGTGTCTGAAACTCATTATCTATACAATCATTCTGAAAAGTCTTCAGTGTAAAATAAAGATAATGCACTTAACAAAATAACAATAAATTTAAAAAAAACTATACAGCATTTCCTAAATATTCAACAAGTCCATCTTTACAACAGAGGCCTATATAAAAGAAAATAGTAAACAAGGTGAAATCTTGACCTTGATCTTGGTCTTTGTCTTAAATTCAAAGGCTTTATGAATTTAGCCTGTAAGTTTGTGAGTCACTCTGATTCAAAAAACAGTAGATAGAGTTTAGCTCTTCAGGACCCACATTTAGAATGGTAGTTATTCCCATAGCCTACATGACATGGAATAACATTGACTTTCTATAATCTCAGAAACTTCTAATTTTCTGGAATAATCCAATATTGACCTTGGTATGTACAAGCTCTTTGTTTGGTATATCAGTTTTTGAGGTTTGGTTTGTTTTGTTTTCCCTTCAGGGCTGGGGATTGAACCCAGGGCTTTGAACATGCTGGGCAAGTGTTCTGGAGCTATACCCACAGTCCTTATAATGGTTTCTTGATGGTAACATTTTCTCTATTTGCTAATTGTTCTATACTTTGAAAAGGAAGACAGTTTTAAATCATTTAGCTTGTAAATTTTCTAACATTTTATAGGTTTTGTTTTAATTTGCCTAAGAAATTCCCCTGAAACACCTTGATCTGCTAAGAGACACAGCCCCCTTGCTATTAAGTTTGGACAACATGTAACCTTTGAACACCTGCCTTAAGCCATTCAAGTATGCAGTAGTTAGTTAACATTTAACCAACATTATTCCACTCAAGTTTACTGGTAAGATTTCTTACCATATAGAATAATATAAAGATGCCAATATAGGTCAGAAATGATACAATCTGGGGAATCTGGAAAGGTAAACATTTTAATATTTTATCCCATGACAAACCCTAAATCATCATCATTAACATACATTCCCTCATATAGAAACCTCTAAAATTATACTGAGTGTGGAAAAAAGCCAATCTCAAAAGGTTATATACCATACAATTCCATTTCTATAATATTTTCAAAATGACAAAATTATATAGAGAATAGAAGAGTGGTTGCAGGAAATTAGGAACAGGGAGGGAGGAGGGAGAAGTGGGTGTGAACAGCCATGACTATAAAGCAGTAGCAGGGCCGATGTTTGCGGTGATAAAACACTTCCGTATCTTGACTATGGGGGTGGGTATACAAATCTGCACATGATAAAATTGCATAGAACTTCACATATAAGTGCATGTGAAAATGGCAAAATTTGAAGATTTATGGGGACTGTGCCAATATCAATTCCTGATTTGTTTATATGTTTGTTCATTTTTGGTACCAGGAATTAAACCCAGGGTCACTTAACCACTGAGCCCTTTTTATTTTTCATTTTGAGGCAGGGTCTCACTAAATTGTTTAGAGCCTTACTAAGTTGCTGAATCTGGCTTTGAACCTGTAATCCTCCTGCCTCAGCCTCCTGAGCCACTGGGGTTACAGGTATGCACCATCATACTCGACTAATTTCCTGGCTATTGAAATGCTACCATTGGAGGAACCTGGATAAAGGGTATACAGGCCCTCTTTGTACTCTTTTAAACTCCCTATGAGTCTATAATTATTTCAAAATAAAACAATGATAAAAAAGAAACCTTATCTGATTGTTTCCTTAATATTTAATGTTAATTGTTCAATTCTTAAACAATAACAAACTTCAAAGGCTCAAGAAAAAATGTGTGGGAGTATAATTCATATTTTTCAGGCAATCTCACCTTGGTTGTCAAATGAGGTCATAACAACTGGCACTGAATCTGACAGACTGCACCTTCCATGGAATTATGAGACTCTGTGCAAAGTCCTTCCTATTTGAAGACACGGTATGAAAGTGTCTCCTGTATGCTCACTGACCTCTCAGCTACTGTGAATCATGTCCATTTTCCTCATCCTATGCCTGCATAGGATCCTGTGCCTGGCCCTAATATAATCCACATGAAGTTCCTAACATGAGCAGCACCTGGAGCAGAGGACTTCTATGTCTACACAAAGGTGTTGTCTCCCAACTCTGTCCCATAGTTCTGGGATCCAGCCTGTGCCAAAATTGCACTGGACTTTCTGGAGCACTTTTCCAAAGAGGGAAAAATTTCTTTCCCCTGTCTTTTTGTCATATCACCTAGATCCCAATCTCTATAAGAGTTTTTAATAAAACAGTCCTTTCTACTTTTCTTTTTTCTTTCTTTCTTATTTATTTATTTATGTATTCATTTATTTATTTATTTTTGGTGGTGTTGTTGTTGTACCAGGGATTGAATCCAGGGGCGCTTAACTACCAAGCCACATCCCCAGCCTTTTTTTGTATTTTACTAGAGATAGGGTCTCACTGAGTTGCTTAGGACCTTGCTAAATTGCTGAGACCAGCTTTGAGGTCTCAATTCTACTGCCTCAGCCTCTGGAGTCACTGGGATGACAGGCATGTGCCACAATACCCAACTTTCTTTCCACTTTTATTCAGAGAAAAGCTCACATTAGAATTTAGACATGAATCCATGTGGGTAGGCCAAAGAACATCCGAGTGATAGCACAGTGTCCTAAGTATTATCATTCTCCTTAAGCACTAATCTATTGTCCTTAAAACTGGTAACTCCTGTTCTCTTCCCTGAGGATGAGTCCTTAAACCAGAAGTCTTCTGGGGCAGGTCATCAGACAGACCAAGCCATTAGAGGATTAGAGAGTGACTTTTCAGCCCACCCACCCACCAGGTGGTTGGAGCTAGAGATTAAGTTCTATAAAATCTCTTGGGGCAAAGGATGTAGCTCAGTATTAAGAGTATGCGCTTAGTGTGCACAAGACCCTGGATTTAATCTCCAGCACCCCAAATACAAAGCAGAACTTTGACAACCAGATTTGATGAGCTTTCAGATTGCTGAATACATGGAAATGTTGGGAGGAGGTGTGCCCACTCTGCCCTACCATTCTCCATACCGTGCCCTGTGCATCTGTTCCATCTCCCTGTTCCTGAGTTGTATCTTGTATAATAAACCAATAAAAGAGTTTTATTGAGTTCTCTAAGCTTTACTGGAAATTTATCAAACCAAAGGAGAGGGCTATGGGAGCCTCCAATGCCTAGCTAGTTGGTCAAAAGTGCAGGTATCAACCAGATAAGAGAATTCAACTGAATTATAAGACAGGCAGTTGGTGTTTGCTGGAGAATTGTTTGGTCTGTGGGGGAAAAAAAATCACCATACATTTGGGCACAGAAATGTCTGTGGTGTGTGAGAGTTTAGAGAAACAGTGTTTTCCTCATGTGTTTTTGTTTGGTTTGGTTTGCTTTCGTTGGGCGGTACTAGGGATTAAACCCAAGGCCTGAACACATTAAGCATGTGCTCTTTAACTGAGCTATATCCCCAACCCTTTCATGTTTTTCATTTTTGTTGTTGTTTGTGAGCATTTAATTTTTAAAAATTTTTTAAATGCTACATAAAATTTTTTAATTTTTAAAATTGACTATTTTTCAAGCAATTATTAATTTACAGAAAAATTTTGAAGATAGTAAAGCTACATGCCCTGCTCCCAGTTTCCGTAATACCTTACATTAGTGAAGTACATTTGTTACAGTTAAATAATCAATACTAGTCGGCAGGGTGTTATATAACTGTAATCCCACTTACTCACTTGGGAGGCTGAGGCAGTAGAATCTTGAGTTCAAGACCAGCTTGGGCTACATAGCAAGACCCAGTCTCAATTTTTTAAAAAAATTCATTACTGATACACTATTATTAAGTCCATGCTTTACTTGGTTCTCCTTAGTTTTTTTTTTTTCTTTTTATTTTTTTTAGTTGTCAGTGGACCCTTATTTAATTTACTTATATGCCATGCTGAGAATTGAAACTAGTGCCTCACACATGCTAGGCAAACACTCCACCACTGAGCCACAACCCCCACTCCCAGTTTTTCTTAGTTTTTACCTAATAGTGTCTTTCTGTTCCAGGATCCCCTATTGCAGTAAGTCATTGTGTCCCCTTAGGATCGGCTTGGCTTTGAGAGTTTCTCCAACTTTGAAAGTTTGAACAATACTGTTTAGGCTGTTTAGGTGGCTTTTGTTTTGGTTTTGGTACAGGAATTGAACCCAGGTGTGCTTAACCACTGAATCACATCCCACATCCCCAGTCCTTTATATATTTAATTTTTTAACATTTTAAGACAGGGACTCCCTATGTTGCTTAGGGCTTCCCTAAATGGCTAACGCTGGCCTTGAATTTGCAATCCTCCTGCCTCAGGCTCCCAAATTGCTGGGATTATAGACATGCACAACTGCCTGGCTGTTTAGGTATTTTGTAGAATGTCCTTTAATTGGAATTTGTTTTCGTCAAAATTAAACAAGGATTATAGTTTTGGGGAAGAAAGACTATAAAGATAAAATGCTATTTTCATCACCATGGCTTATTATAGCTAATGTTAACTTTGATCACCTGATGGAGGTAGTGTTTGTTAGGGTTCCTCACTGTAGTTAGTTTTCCTCCTTTACATTTTATTGTCTTTGGAAAGAAGTCTTCACACACAGATCACACTTAAGGACTAGGGAGTTGTGCTTCACCTCTTTGAAGTGGACAGTATTCACATAAATTATTTGGAATTCTGTACAAGTGTTTTGTCACTTATTTCTATGTTCAATCATTTAATTATATCACTATGGACTCATGGGTATTTATTTAATACTTTTGTTATCATCCAATACTACTTTATTTTGGTTCCTAAATTTTTCAAGTTTTAGCCATTGGGAGATTTTTAAGTTGATTTCTGTGGGTTTTTTTTTTTTTTTTTTTTTATTGTAAACAAATGAGGTACAACTTGCTTCTTTGGTTGTACATGAAGTAGAGGCATACCATCTGTGTAATCATACATTACATAGGGCAATGACGTTTCACTCATTCTGTTATTTTGTGGGGTTTTGTTGTTGTTGTTGTTGTTTTGGTTTGGTTTTGGTTTTACATACCTTCATCAATGGGGAGTTTTTTGCTTGTTTTGTTAATTTTTGTATTGTCTTGTTTTGAGATGAGGTCTCTCTGTTGCCCAGGCTTGTCTCAAACTCCTGGGCTCAAGTGTTCCTCCTGCCTCAGGCTCCTGACTGCTGGGACTGTAGGCATGCACCACTGCACCCAGCTCACTGTTCTTTGAGCACTTCCTTATTTTATGGCATTATAAATACTCTAGTGTCATTGTGTGTACTTTCTGCCCCAGTCCTAGAATCAGCCATTTCTCAAAGGACTTTAGGTCCTCCAGAGCCAGAAACAAGATCTGGGTGTGCTTATTGCTACTGCAAGTAAGTTGTTTTCTTTTTCATTTTGACAGTTTGAGGAGATAGAGCCTGTTGTAGGATTTCTACCAAATCGTCAGTACTTATTTACTCTGCTCAGTTTATTTTGGTTGAAGTTGCAGGTCTGGCTAGTAATCATGGTGTTCATGTGGGAGATCGGCCTCTCAGGTTCCTCTACCTCAGCCTCCCTTTACTTCCAAGTTTCAGTCGTGGGTCAAGAAATAGAATCCTGGAAAATAAAAATGTATTTTTACATTTACATGTTTTTTTCATCGTTTCTACTTTCCTTACATCTGAGAATGGAACCTAAAGGTGTTCTTTATAATTTGTGTAGGGCCCACCCTGCCTAGTCCTATTCCTTCAAGTTTCCGGTTACTACTGATTCTTCAAAATATCTCTTTTACTTGAAAAAAAAAATGGTACTGAATTAATTTTTAGATTTGACTCCTGTCAAATCCCACTGCTTTCTTTGATTTGGGTACAAATTGGAGGATATTTTTTATAGTCTATGTTATGGAATTTGTCTGTTTCCTCATATAGTGAAATTTCTAGTTTTGGTTCATTCTTGTTCATTTGTCTAGAGTGCCATCTTTCCTAGAAGTTATGTAATGTTTCATGACTTACACTGAAATATTTCCATTATCCCCTGCAACTGTGGATATTGTCCTTCAACTTGTCCTTTACGTGATTCTCTCTTAACTTACTTAGCACTAACCACTTAGGTAACTCATAATTTACCCTAATCTTTTCAAAGAAATGGAGGTGGAGGAACAGGTGTTAGGAAGCAGAATAAAGGGGTCAACTACCTTTTTTTTCTCTTATTTTTTTCATTTTCTTTTTTCTTTGTTTCTCTTTTCCCTTCAACCTCTTATATATAACTCAGGTTAGCCTACTGTGCTAAAAGAGTTTATTTGCTGTTCTTCCCTTGGCATTACTATTCTTCTGCAGAGGTATGAAGTTGAAAGATGCCCATAATATTGTCATTATTCTTCTATAAGACAAAATAATTTCTTTTCAGGTATCTGAGACCATACCACTAATAGGAAATATAAATTTTATTTTAAAACTAGAACACAGCCTTTACTCTGGTCACTTTTTGTGGGGAGGGATGTGGGGGACCTCTCTGCCATGTCCCACGTGGATGAGAAAAGGGTTAACTGCTGGAGGAGGATGTTGGTTGTTTTTCTAAATCTACTATCCCCAAAATTTATCTCCTCATTAAACACAAAAGAGCCAATACTGTTTTTAAATGAGAGAGGGTATGACAGGTCTGGCCATACCAGCTCTGGCCTCTAACAACAACCACAAATCACCCAACTCTCTTTTATTTATAATACACAGGTAAAGGGGGCCAGGACCGGGAGGAGCTTCTTCTGTGATGGACAGGATAGGGTGGCATTAAGGGAGCCATTCTCTTAGGGGGAATACTCCAGAGGAGACAGGGAACCATTCCCACACAGTGCCACATGCTTCCCGGCAATCTGGGACAGACCTCCATGGCTGTTAGTTCCTGGAAGTCAGGCCTCTGTGTCCCATGACTCAACCTAGTCTGATTCTGCTAAATGAGGATGGTTTCCCACATCGGAAACCAATATCAGGAGTACCAATATCAGGGATTAAACCCAGAGGCACTTATCCCCAGCCCTTTTTATTTGTTATTTTGAGACAGGGTCTCACTAAGTTTCTTAGGTCCTTGCTAAATTGCTGAGCTGTCCTAGAACTTGCAATCCTCCTCCCTCAGCACCCTCCCACCACCACACCAGGCTCTGGCCACTAATTTAAACTTATCCTCTAAGCCTTTTGGCATAACTGTTTAACAAAGAACCAAGTGGATTGATTAGAGTTTACGTACTTTATTTTTCCTGATTTTCCCTTTATTAAAGTAATATCTTTTAAAAGAGCCTTGTGGACAAAGCAGATCATAGTCTATAATGTCAGCTGGGAAAGTTTCTATGGAGCAAAACAACTAAACAGAGTTGTTCCTTCTTTCCAATATGTGTCTGGAAAATGTTTAACTGCTGATAATCCCATGGAATACCAGGCAAATGTTCAGCCTTGACCAGGCAAAAAACAAAAGGTCAGTCCAGAAAAACAAAAGGAGATAAGAAAACAAAACAAAACAAAAATCTGGAAACCTTCTCAATGAGAATATATTATTTATATAACTGGAAAAACAAACCTCTCCATCCCACCCCTAGCCATGAGGTGGAGGAGTACCAATATCAGAGGATAATAAGTCTTCATATTGCCTCTCTTCTACTAAAGCAGCGGGAGTATGCAACCTTAATCAGAAATTTAATTTTGCAGAGAGGAGGAGGAGGAGGACACCAGAAGAATTTAATTTGGCACAGAGTAAAGATAATGGGGTATTTCCAAAGCTTGACCTTTGTATAGCAAAGTCGAGGCCATTAGGAGGTGAATGGCTCAATTATGAAGCCTGCTTCTTAAGCTACTTTTGAACTTCTCCTCCTCCTCCTTCTTCTTTTTAATGCCTGATTGGGCACAGTCTGAAAGAGAGAAGACACAAAAGAACTTTTACTCTTCTATCAGTGAGGAGGAGTAAAGCCATGTTGATTATGGGAGAGTCAAATATTTCACTTTCTCAGCATGAAAGAAGTACATGTACTCAGTACAGCACTGGGTCTCAGAATTAATGCCTATCTTTGGGAGAGGTGGGTGTATTTGATGGTAATGATCAATAGTTACTTACTGGACACCAGAAAGAATGAAGTGGAAATACCTCCAAGGGAACTGAACTTGAACTACCCACATCTGTCTTCAACTGTCTTGCTAAAGTCCTACTCTAGATGAAATGAATAATTCAGATTTGAGAAAATGTTTGACTTAGGCCAGGAGGCCGGATCCTGATATGAGATAAACTTTTGTAAGGGGGTTGTGGATCTTCTGAAAGACAATTTTAATGAAGGAAATTAGAACAAAAAAGATGCTCTCAGAGAGAAAAGCAGGTTGAAGACAAGGAGCAACATTAGCAATTTGGATGTGCTTAAAAACCCAATAATGGGCTGGGTGTGGTGGCACACACCTATAATCCCAGTGACTCAGGACGCTGAAGCAGGAGGATCACAGGTTCAAGCACCCTTGGCAATTTAACGAAGTTCAAAGCAACTTAGTGAGACCCTGCCTCAAAATAACAAATAAAAAGGGCTGAAGATGTGATGAAGCACCCCAGTACCAAAAAAAAAAAAAAAAAAAAAAACAACCAGTCATAGTGCTGGGCACAGTGTTGCATGCCTATAATTCCATCCACTGAGGAAGCTAAGGTGTGTCAATCAGCTTTTTATTGCTGTGACCAAAATACCTGACAAGAACAACTCAGAAGAGGAAAAGTTTATTTTGGCTCAGGGTTTCAGAGGATTCAGTCCATGGCCAGCCAATTCCATTGCTCTGGGCCTGAGGTAAAGCAGAACAGCATGGCAGAAGGGCATGATGAAGGAAAGCTGGTTAACTCATGGTAGCTAGGAAGCAGAGAGACAGAGAGAAAGAGAGAGAGAGAGAGGAGGACTGGTGAGAAGATATACCTTTCTAGGACATGGCTTCAGTGACCTACTTCCTTTAGCTAGGTTCTACCCCCCAGTAGTCCATTAAGCTACCAATGGATTAATTAAAAAAAAAAAAAAAAAAGAAAGGAAGGAAGGAAGGAAGAAAAAAGGAAAGAGAAAGAGAAAGGAAGGAAGGAAGGAAGGAAGAAAGAAAGAAAGAAAGAAAGAAAGAAAGAAAGAAAGAAAGAAAGAAAGAAAGAAAGGAAGAAAGAAAGAAAATCTAGTGGTGAGTTCAGAGCCCCCAGGATCCACCATTGCTTAAAAGCTCCACCTCTGAACCTTGTTGCCTTGGGGACTATTCTTTCAACACATGAGCTTTTGGGGGACATTCCAGATCCAAACTATGACAGCAAACTCCAGGTCAGTCTGGACAACTCAGAGAGATCCTGGCACAAAATAAAATTAAAAGGACTAGATATAATAGCTCAGTAGTAGAGTACTTGCCCAGCATGTGCAAGGCTCTGGATTTGATCCCCAGTACTGGGAAAAAACAACAACAATAAAATTTTTTAAAAATACTTTTGCCTTCAGACAGGGCGTCATTTAATAGTAGGTCCAGTCACATGTAACAGGAAACTCAATGTAAGTAGGTAACTTAAACTAGATAAAAATGTATTACTAATGAAAAAGTGGCCCAGAAGTACTAGGTCCAGGGCAGGGCTGGTGTGGCATTTGATTCCTTTGATCCCATTATGTGAACATATGATTCTCATTTTCAAATTGCAAAATGATCAAAAGCTCTTTTTGTTTTTGTTTTTGGTGCTAGGGATAGAACCCAGGGCCTTGCACATGATAAGCATACGCTCTGTCACTCACCTAACCTCAACCCCTAAAAGCTTTTTAAAAAAGTTTCCCCAGGAAACATCTTCCACTTAGGTCTCACACATAATTTAGTCATGTGACCATCTCTAGTTGCAAGACAGGGTGAGAGATGCAATGTTTTTGTTGAACATATTGCTACCATGAATACTAGAGAGATAGAGTTGGTAAGGAGAAGTAGAGAATGAGTAGTACATAGGCTACTGGCAGTTGTCATATAAAGTGAAAACTTAGCCCTTTACCCATGGAGAAGGTCAGGACATACCTTCTTGTGTTAGTAAGCTTTTTGTGACTGTGATCAAAATATGTGACATGAACAACTTAAATTAGGAAAGGTTATTTTGGCTCATAGTTTCAGTGGTCTCAATTCATGGTCACTCAGCTCCATTGCTCTGGGCCTGAGGTGAGGTAGAACATCATGGCAGAAGGGCATGGCAAAGGAAAACTGCTCAGTTCATGACAGCTGTGAAGCAGAGAGAAAGAGAAGAAGTGGCCAGACATAAGAAATACCCTTCCAGAGCACACCCCCAGTGACCTCCTTCTTCCAACAAGATCCTACTTTCCAATAATTCATTCAAATTATTAATTCATCAAAAGGATACTTCACTGATGAAGTGAAAGCCCTCATGATCTAATAATTTCTTAAAAGCTTTACCTCTGGCTCTTGCTTCATTAGGAACCAAGTCTCTAAGTCCATGAGCCTCTAAGGGAAATTCAAGATCCAGACCATAACACTTCCAAAACATGGCAGATTGGTATATTTATTATTTCAAGATGAAATCTCCTGAGGAACTGCTAAGTGCAGAAAGGGCCATTTGGACTAACTTTTTCTACAAACAGTAAGCCAAAAAGATTATTTTTGGAAAACTTTTTCCCACTCTATGGTAAGAAAATAGACTTTATCAGCACAGATTGGTAATTGGGGCTGTGATGAACCTGAAGAAATAAACTAAATGAAATAACCTTTATATTCTACAAGCTTCCTGTCCTCCCAGATACCTCTCCATAACTTCCCTACAGTTTAGTTCCCTAGTTGAGAGATCCCATTGTTCTGTAATGTCTTCATTGTTTGTCTAAAAAGTCTAAAAGCATCTTGTCTTTACCCTTTCTTTGTACTTCACCGTCTTGTGAAGTTTAATGAAACTTTTATGCCTCTTCTCTTGTCAATCTGCTTTGTGTTAATTTGGTTCCTATATAGGCAAAAACCCCACATAAGAAATAAGGTAGAAAGACATGAGGATGCAACTCAGTGGTAAAGCAATTGCTAGCATGATAAGGCAAGGTCCTGGGTTCAATCTCACATTAAAAAAAAAAAAAAGGTTGGGGTTGTGGCTCAGGGGTAGAATGCTTGCCTAGTGTGTGTGAGGCACTGGGTCCGATCCTCAGCACCACATAAAAATAAATAAAATAAATGTATTGTGTCCATCAACAACTAAAAAATAAGCAAACCAAAAACCCTAAAGCAGGGGGCAGATAATGCGAGAACTGTCTCTCCCCTACACTCACTCTACTATTTGTGCTCATGCAAGGGAAGGGAGCTATTGTCTGTGGAGGAAACTGTCTTTAAAATTCCAGGAGATGGCCAACTATAAATTGAGGAAAGCCCACAGTATAACATTGAACAGTGGTGTTGCATGCCTGTAATCTCAGTGCCTTCGGAGGCTGAGGCAGGAGGACAGAGAGTTCAAAGTCAGTCTCAGCAATTTAGCAAGTCCCTAAGCACCTTAGTGAGACCCTGTCTCTAAATAAAATATTAAAAAGGGGGTTGGGGGTGTGGCTTAATGGTTAAGAGCCCCTGGGTTCAATCCTTAGTACCCCCCCAAAAAAGTATCGGAAAGCTAGTTGGAAGGCTCAGGAGGATTCTGAGACTACTGTCTCAAACCCCAACCTTTCCTTCATATATTTCATATATTAAAACGATTGAAGTTCACCTTTTGACTGGGGATGTAGCTCAGCTGTAGAGTGTTTGCCTAGCATGTACAAGAGGATTGCAAGTTCAAGGCCAACCCTGGCAATTTAGTGAGACCCTGTCTCAAAATAAAAAACAGAAAGCGTTGGAGGTGCATCTCAGTAGCAGAATCCCCCTCAGTTCAATCCCCAGTACCCCACATACATACACACACAATAGACTGGGGCTGAGGTTGTAGCTCAGCAGAACACCTGCCTAGCACTTATTAGCACTGGGTTCAATCCTCAGAACCACATAAAAATAAAAAATATAATAAAGGTATCTCTGTTTCTTTCTCTTTTTAAAATGTCTTTATTTTTATTAATGTGGTGCTGAGGCTCAAGTGAGGCTCAGTGCCTCACTTCACCAGTAAAGACACACATAGACTGAAAGCAAAGGGATGGAAATAGATATACCATCAAACATAAACCAAAAGCAAACAGGAGTAGCTATACTTGTATCAGATAAAGTCTATTTTAAATAAAAAACTGTAAAGAGTCAATGAAAGTTACTATATAATGTAAAGGAATGAATTCAACAATAATGAATAGCAGTGTAAATTTATGTATACTCATATGAATTATATGAAATCCAATTATATAAAGACAGACATTATTAGATCTAAAAGGAGAGATTGACTTTAATATAATAATAGTTGGGGACTTCAACCCCAGAGTTTCTTCAATGGACACATCATCCAGATCAAAAACTCTACAAAGAAACATTGTAATTAAACTATACAATGTACAGAAATGAATCTAATAGACAGTTACATAATGTGTCATTCAACAACTACAGAATATACTTTCTCCTCATAAACACATGAGACATTCTTATGTTAATTCACAATGTAAGTCTCAACAAATTAAATACAAAAATGAAATCATAGTAAATATTTTTCTCTTACTAAAATGGAATGAGTCAACATGAGGAACTTCAGAAATTGCAAATACATGGCTATTAAACAACATTCTCTTGAATTAACAATGGGCCACTAAAGAAATCAAAAGAGAAATTTTAAAAAAAATTTTAAAACAAATGAAAATGAAAACAACTCGTACCAAAACCTGTGGATACAATAAAAGCAGTACTAAGAGGGAACTTTATAGCAATAAGTGCCTATATGAACATGATGGAAAGATTTCAAATAAGCAACCTAAGAATGCACCCAATAGAACTAGAAAAACAAGAATAAACTAAACCCCAAATTAGTAGGAGGGGAAAAAAAAGGAATAAGCAAATAAAATGAAGGCTAAAAATGCAATACAAAGATCAATGAAAGAATTTTTTTAAAGATAATCAAAATTGACAAATCTTTATTTAAGCTAATAAAAGGAAAAAAGAAGACCCAAATAAAATCAGAGATGGAAAAGGACACATTACAACTAACTGATACAGGAAATACAAAGAATCATTACAGAGAACTACATGTTAAATAATTGAAAAACCTAGAAGAGATAGATATTTCTGGATGCATATAACCTACCAGAGCTAAATTATGAGGACACAGAAAACCTGAACAGACCAGTAACAAGTAATGAGATTGAGTCAATAATAATAAAAAGTCTCCTAACCAAAATAAGCCCAGGACCAGAAGGCCTCACTGCTGAATTTCACCAAAATTTCAAAGAAGAACTAATGCTAATTCTTCTCAAACTACTCCATACACTTGAAAGGAAGGGAATCCCTCCAAACTCATTCTATGAGGTCAGGATTACCCTGATACCCAAACCAGAAAAGAACACAACAACAACAAAAAAGAAAACTGTAGACCAATATTCCTGATGACCATAAATGCAAAAATTCTAGTTAATTAAATCCAACATCACATAAAAAATTATACACCATAGGGGATGGGGATATAACTCAGTAGTAGAGCACTTGCCTAGCATGAGGGAGGCCCTGGGTGCACCACACACATCATTATACACCATAACTAAGTGGAATTTATTCCAGAGATGCGGGATGATTCAACATATGATTATCTCAAAAGGCACAGTAAAAACATTTGATAAAATCCAACTTTTTTTTTTGTACCAGGGATTGAACTCAGGGGCACTTAACTGCACAGCCACATCCCCAGCCCTTTTGTGTATTTTTATTTAGAGACAGGGTCTCACTGAATTGGTTAGGGCCTCACTAAGTTGTTGAGGCTGACTTTGAACTTGAAATCCTCCTGTTCCAGACTCCCAAGCTGCTGGGATTATAGGCATGCTCCATGGCACCCGGCTCCAACATCCTTCAGGATAAAATCCCTAAAAAAAAAAAAAAAAAAAAAAAATGCCAGGTATAGTGTTACATACCTGTAATCCTACAACTCAGGAGGCTGAGACAGAGGTTTGCAAGTTTGAGGCCAGTCTCAGCAATATAGCAAGGTCCTAAGCAATTTAGGGAGATCCTGTCTCAAAATAAACAATAAAAATAAAAAAGGATTGGGGATGTGTCTCAGTCATAATGTGCCCCTGGGTTCAATCCCCAGTACCAAAAAGAAAAAACAAATTAGGTACAGAAGGAATGTAGCTTAACACAATAAGTGGTATATATGACAGACACATGCCTATATCATACCATGTGGGGAAGAGCTGAAATAATTTCCACTAAGATTAGGAACAAGGAAAGCATGTCTACTTTCATCACTCTTATTCAACATAGTATTGGGAGTTTTAGTTATAACAATAAGAAAAGAGACAGAGATAGTAAGCATCCAAATAGAAATGGAGGTCAAATTATTCTTGTTTGCAGATGACATGATTGTATAATTAGAAAAACTTGAGAAAGTTTTTTTTTTAATGTGATCCCCAAAGCACAGAACACAAAAGCAAAAATTGACCAATGAGATTACATCAATCTAAAAAGCATCTGTGTAGCAAAGGAAAAAATCAATAGAGTGAAGCTATAACCAACAGAATGAGAGAAAATATTTGCAAACTATTCATCTGACAAGAAATGAATTTCTAGGTTACATTAGAAACTCAATTGAACAGCAAAAAAATAAAAACAAATTAAAAAAAAATCTGACTCAAATCCGAGTGCATGCCTGTAATCCCAGCTACTCAGGAGGCTGAGGTAGGAGGAACACAAGT
Source organism: Sciurus vulgaris (assembly GCF_902686455.1). Classification (NCBI taxonomy): domain Eukaryota; kingdom Metazoa; phylum Chordata; class Mammalia; order Rodentia; family Sciuridae; genus Sciurus; species Sciurus vulgaris. The sequence goes on from NC_136476.1 coordinate 69,183,501, forward strand.
TTCAGGCCGGCCTGGGCAACCTAGGGAGACCGTGTCTCAAAATTAAAAAATAAAAAGGAGTGAAGTCCTGGGTTCAATCCTTAGTATTGATACCGGTCTTGGAGATCAGGAACGGGTCCTCCTGGCCCCAGTGCTGAAAATTGAACATCTGAGAAATGCCTAGGCAGTGTAGAAAACAAGTATTATGTAAGGAAAGGACAGAGACTTCTCTGAAGAGAAGGGGGCCCAGAGCTGGGTGTCCTCGGGAGTGGCTGTGTCCTTCTCTTTTATAGACTCCCCTAATTCCCTGTAAGTCCCTGACTCCCTTTCTTCTCTGTGTAAGTGCTTAAGGGCAAGAAGAGGCAGGAGTGTTGGGAAGTAGTGATCCCCAGAGGTGTCTGCAACCCATTGATGACCAGCCCTCATTCTCTCTCCACCCCCATCATTCATTATCCACGCTGACTGCCAGGCCTTTGCCCCTGCCTCAGTTTGTTGAGGAATGTGATATTTCCTGTCCCCTCAGACCAGTTGGGGCTGCAGGCGGACTGCTTTTTGGTTAAAAAAAAAAAAAAAAAAAAAGCTTGTGGGGAGCCAGTAGGCCAGCTTATTTTACAGAATTACTCTCTTCACCTTGTGTTCCCACCATCCTCCTCTATTTGTCCCCTTATAGTTTCACCATAAAAAGGTGGGGGTGTTTGAGGATGTCATTCACCTGTAGTTCCAACTATTTGAGTTGAGTCAGGAGAATCACTTGAGTCTGGGAGTTTGAGGTCAGCCCGAGTCACATATCAAGACCTAATCTCAGAAAACAAAACAAAATACAAGATGGGCAAATGACCTGGGTAGACATATTTCAGAAGAAGACGCACAAATGACCAACAAATATGTGAAAAAATGCTCAACATCACTAATCATCAGATGCAAATCAATTCCAATACCAATGAGGTATTATTTTTACCCCAGTTAGAATGGATATAATCAAACTCTCTCTCATACTCTCTCTCTCTCTCTCTCTCTCTCTCTCTCTCTCTCTCTCTCTCTCTCTCTCTCTCTCTCACACACACACACACACACACACACACACACACTGCCCCCTGAAGATGTGGACAAAAGGGGAACTCCTACATACTGTTGATGGGGATATTAATTAACCATTAAGGAAAACAGTAAGGAAGGAGGTTCCTCAAAAAACTAGAATAAGGTGTACCACATGATGTGTAGCAATCCTATTTACTGAATTAAAATCAGTATTTTGAAGAGACGTTTGCAGTTTGCACTCCCATGCTTATTGTAGCACTATTCACAATAGCCAAGATATGGAATCAACCCAGTGTCCATGTTGGTGAATAGATAAAGAACATGTGATGTGACACAAGAAATAGTATTCAGCCACAAAAACAATTATATCAAATGTGGATGGAATTGGAGGATATATATTAAGTAAAAAAAAATCAGACACAGAAAGACAAATACTATATGTTCTCACCTATATGTGGAAGCTAAAATGTTGATCGCAAAGAAGAGAATATAATAGTGGTACTGGATCTTGGAAGTGTATGGGGGAGAGAGGGTTGGAGAGAGGAAGGTTAATGAGTACAGAGGCACAACTGAATAGGAGGAATTGCTTCTAATGTTCTATAGGACAGTAGGAGAGCTGTGATTGATAACGATTGAATGTTTCAAAATAGCAAGTAGAGAACATTTTGAATGTCTTAACACAAATGATACATATCTGAAGTGATAAATATGTCAATTATACTTACCTGATCATTATACATTGCATACATGTATTGAAAGTTTATAAATATGTAGTCACTATGTGTCAATTAAAAACAAAAATTATTTAAAAACAAACAAAAATGACAAGTAAAATTTTTAATTCAAATTAATTTTAAGTTTACAAAAATTTGGCAAGAATAAGGAACTCTCATATATCTTTCCTCCAAATGACCGATTTCTTTTAACATTTTTCCACATTTGTTTTAAGCACTTCAATAAATAGATTAAGGTACATGCATACTTTGTCCTCCATAATTTAAAAGTAAATGAATATTTATTTCCCTCTACCTCTTGATACATGGTACTAAGAACACAGACATTCTCATACATAACTCTTTGCAGTGGTCAAACAAAAAAATTTTTATTGATAAGATATTTTAATCTTTAGGACATTTTCCAGTAAGTTGTACCAACAGTGTTCTTTCTTGCTTGTTTTCCTTCACAGGAACCAGTCAAGGATCATCTACTGCATTTAGTTGCCATTTCTTCTCTAACCTGTTGTAGTTCTTCAACCTTTCTTGGTCTTGTTGTTGTTATTGTGGGTTTTTTTTTTTAATGACATTGACATTTTTTATTTCTCATTCATCTCTGTGATAGTGTAAATAACCAGAGTGATTAGCCCTCCAGGGGAGATTTAGCAACTTCTGGAGACATTTTTGGTTGCCAAAAATCAAAGGGCTAGATATGGGTAGGGTGATGGTTGCACAACAGTGTGAATGTATTTAATGCCACTGAACTATACACTTAAATATGGTTAAAATATTAAATTTTATGTTAGGTATACTTCACCACAATAAATGAAAAAAGCTGGAAGGCAGTGTTACTGGCATCTACAGATTACAGGCCAGCAAAGCTGCTAAATACATTCTACTGCACTTGGGGGCCTCCCACAACAAAAGATTATCCAACCCAGAAGTTTAAAAGTGCCAACGCTGAGCCCGGCGTGGTCGTGCAGGCCTGTAATTCTAGCTGCTGGGGAGGCTGAGGCAGGAAGATGGCGAACTCAAAACCAGCTTCAGCAATTTATCAAGGCCCTGAGCAACTCAGTGAGATCTTGTCTCTAAATAAAATATGAAAAAGGGCTGGAGATGTGGCTCAGTGATTAAGTGCTCCTGGGTTCAATCCCCAGTACCAAAAAAAGAAAAAAAAAGTACCAACGTTGAGAAATCCTGGTGTAAAATATTAGCACAGCCTTGCTAAATGGATATAAATGTGTACATATTCATCAAGCAGTCTGACTTCTAGAAATACAAATGTATTCTAGGGAAATGTAATATGAGTTGTGAGCAATGTTGCATACAGGTTTTTATTACAATAATATTTACTACAGAGATACGTTTTGAAACTACTTAAATGTCTTGCATTTGTATTTCATTACAAATGAAAATGGCTAAATTAATTTGTAATACATTCATATGAAGGAAAACTATGCACCTGTTTTAAAATAAAAGTTAAGGTAGACTTGTGTGCAAACTTGGAAAAATGTCTATAATACTCTAAGTAAAATGTGTCTATAGCCAGGTGCGATGGTACATGCTTGTAATCCCAGCTGCAGGGGAGGCTGAGGCAGGAGGATCACAAATTCAAAGCCAACCTCAGTAAAAGCGAGGCCCTGAGCAACTCAGTGAGATCCTGTCTAAATAAAATACAAAATAGGGCTGGGGATGTGGCTCAGTGGTTGAGTACCCCTGAGTTCAATCTCTGGTACCAAAAAAAAAAAAAAAAAAAAAAAGTAAAGTGTCTGTAATACACTAGGTTTTAAAAAAAGATTTAAAAAAATATAGCACACAAGAACTCTTCACTATAAAAACCATTAAAATTCATGTAATAAATATTTCAGTCTTAAAGTATACATACAAAACTTAACAATGATTAACTCTAAGGCTGATATAGGGAGAACTCTCCAAATACTAGTTAAATAACGAGTGGCAATAATTAATAAAACAAGAAAAGGCACAACTAAGAGTCTTAGGGGGAAGGTTTGGAACATTATCAGAAGCAACAATTACACTCTCAAAACCCCAGGGTCTTCTCAGAAGGTGATTCGGAGGCAGAATGAGTGTCTTGTGGGTGAAGGGAAGAGAGTGGATGTTTTGAAGAGATCCTTGACTCTCCCAAAGCCATTGAAAATGTCTCATCTTGGTCACACTGTATCGTTGGCTTCTGCCCATCAGTTATATTTGACTGGAGAAGTTTTAAACATCTTAAAAGGCAAGTTGAAAAATCACAGTGGCATGTTATAACACAGTTAAAATAATGTTTTTCAAATGGTAAGTTTTGGTTCATTAATGAGTTATTGAATTCACATAGGAGGCTATGATCTACTTTAAAAACAAGACAGTTGAATTCAAATAAAATAGAAACTGTACTGAGTCTGGATAAATTATTTCTTTGTGTGGATTGTGGTCAATAAATTTGAAGATTACTGAATTATACATTTTAGAAAAATAGGCTAATGTGCAAACTCAGGGTTAGAAGAGTCCTTAGTTGATAACTTAAGTTTAAAGTTACTTTCAATGTCTTTCTTTAATATTTTAATTCACTTAGGCATTTTTAATTTCCTGTGTACTTAAAATTACTTTTTATACAAAATAATTAAAATTTTCAGACTTCAGAAATCTAAAAACAATTGAAGATACAATTTGGCCACTTTATAGTAATTTAAAAAGTATTAATAATATAAATGAATGAGAGTATCACATCTGGCTTTAAAGATACAAAGCATTATCTTCTTCAAGGCACTTCAAATGTATATATTTCACTTTTAGTCCTATAGAGAACCTCATACTATTTTGTCTTAACTCAAATTATATCACAATATTATTAATACATTAACATTTTGCTGCATTATAAAATTTGAATTTTAAAATAACAGTGCCATCTGGTGGTTATTCTGAACATATGTTCGGGAGTTTTTTGGTGTTAGTTGTAGATGGACACAACACCTTTTTTTTATTTATTTCTATGTGGTGCTGAGGATTGAACCCAGTGCCTTGCACATGTGAGACCAGCACTCTGTCACTGAGCTACAACCCCAACCCCTGAACACGTTTGTATTTCCCTTGGGTATATAGCTGGGAGAGGAATTGGTCTTTGGCATGGGGATGTCTAGTAGCTGGCAACAACATTTAACTTGAGAGGTTGCCAAACCCTTAACTGCACCGTTTTACATCCATTCCAGCAATGGATGAGGAGGGTTCCAATTTCTTCACATTCTGACCAATACTTATTTCTCTCTCTCTCTCTCTCTCTTCCTCTCCCTCTTCCTCTCTCTCTCTCTCTCTCTCTCTCTCTCTCTCTCTCTCTCTCTCTCTCTCTCTCTCTCTCTCTTTCTTGTACTAGCAGTTAAACTCATGACCTTAGGCATGCTAGGCAAACGCTCTACCACCGAAATACGCCCAAGTCACTTTTATTTTATTTTATTTTGAGACAGGATCTTGCTAAGTTGCCCAGACTGGCCTGGAACTTGTGATCCTCCTGTCTCAGCCTCCCAAGTAGCTGGGATTACAGACAAGGATGCACCTAGCATGCACCATTTTTTGATTTGTAACAATTCTGGTCATGTAAAGTGGAATCTTTTTTAATTTCCCTATCAACTAATGTTGTTGAGTATTGCAGGTCTTTTTGAGAAACATCTATTCAGATCCCTTTATTGCCTAGTCTGGCCTCAAGCTCCTGGGCTCAAGAGATCTTCCTGCCTCAGTCTCCTGAGTAGTTGGGTCTATAGGCATAGGACACTACTCCAACTCTTTGCCCATTTTTTTTTTCTTTGCCCGTTTTTTTATTCGGTTATTTATCTTTCTATTGCTGTGCTAAAAGAGCTCTTCGTAGATGCTGGATATTCGACCCTCATCAGATATATGATTTGTGGCTCTTTTCTCACATTCTGTAAGTGTCTTTTCACTTTTTTCCTTTCTTCCTCTCTTCTTCCTCTCCCTCTTCCCCCTCCTCCTTCTCTACCCTCTTCTTTTTCCTTTTCCCTCCCCCCCCCCCTTTTTTTTCAGTACTGGCGATGGAACCCAGGGCCTCACACATGCTAAGCAAGTGCTCTACCTTTCCTTTGAGCTACATCCCCAATCCTTAAACAAAACAAAACAAAACAAAACAAAACAAAAAAATTTTTTTTTAATTTTGAGACAGGTTCTTCCTAAATTGCCCAAGTTAGCTTGGGATTTGTAATCCTCCTGCCTCAGCCTCCCAGATAGGTAGGATTACAAATGCATACCACTGCAATTTCTTTTTGCTTTTTTGATGGTGTTGATGCACAAAAATGTTTTAATTCTTCTGTAGTCGAATTTTTCTTTTTTCTTTTTTTTTGCTTTGTGCTTTTGATGTCATATTTAAGAATCGATTGCCAAATTCAAGGACAATGAAGGTTTACCTTTGTGTGTTCTTCTAAGAGTTTTATAGTTTCTAAGAGTTTTATAGTTTTATAGTTTCTTACATTAAGGTCTTCGATTCATTTTGAATTAATTTTTACGTAAGGTATGAGGTAGGAGATCTAACTTCATTCTTTTGCATGTGGGTATCCAATTTTCCCAGCACCATTTGGTAAATAGACTGTTCTTACTCAAGTGGAATGATCGTGGCATATTCATTAAGAACAGTTGACCATAGATGTATAGGTTTATTTCTGACTCTCAATTCTTTTATGTTAGTCTGTGTCTATCCTTATGCCAGTACCACACTGATTTTGTTTTTATTTTTAAATTAGTGGGGCAGACATTTTTTAGAAAACTTTCATGTTCACAGAAAAATTGAGCAGAAAGCACAGAGTTCCTATATACCTCTCCCTACCATTAGCATCCCAAATTAATGTGATAGAGTTAATATGATCAATGAACCAATGTTGACACTTGATTGACCAAAGTCCACGGTTTACATTAGGATTTATGCTTTGTGTTGTACATTCTATGACTTTTAAGAAACACATAATAGTACCTATCAACTGTTATAGCATTATACACAATGGTTTCACTACTCTTAAAATCCTCTTCTCTATTGATTATTCCATCTCCTCTAACTCCTAACAACCTTTGACCTTTTTCACTGTTTCCATGATTCCACCATTTCCAGAATATCCTATAGTTGGAATCATACAGTATGCACTTGCTATTGTTTAGATTTTAAGGATCCTCCAAAGGTCCATGTGTTAAAGGTTTGGTCCCCAGAGTAGGAGGCAGCAGAAATTTGAAGAGGTGGGACCTAGTGGGAGGTGTTCCAGGCACTGAGCATATGCCCTGGAAGGGGATTGTGGGACTCTAATCCCTTCCTCCTTGCTCTTTTTGCTCCAAGGCCTGTGAGATGAGCAGTTTTGTTCTACCATGTGCCCCTGACATGAAGTGCTGCCTTGCCACAGACCCAACGCAATGGGGCCAGACAATCATGAACTGGAACCTCCAAAACCCTAAGCCAAAATATACTTTTTATAAGTTGATAATTTCAGGTAGGTCTTATAGAGACAGAAAGCTAACTAACAATACCATTTTTCAGGTTGGTTTATTTCATTTAGTACTATGTATTTATGGTTTCTGCATGTCTTTGTGACTTGAGAGCTCATTTCTTTATATCACTGAATAATATTTCATTATTCAGATATACTAGTTTATTTATATATTTGCAGTGTGTAACATGATGTTTAGATGTACACATTATGAAATGATTAAATCAAGGTAATTAATGTATTTATCACCTTATATACATTTAAGCTCTAATCTCCTAGCAATTTTCAAATATATATACACTGTTATTAACTAGTCACCATGCTGTACATTAGATCTCCAGAACTTACTCACCCTAAGTGAATTTTGTGCCCTTTGTCTTATATTGCCCCAATTCTACTCCTACCCTATCACCCTTGTGCTATTCTCTGCTTTAAAAAAATATTTTTTTAAGATTTCACATAAATGAGATCTTGAAGTATTTGTTTTTCTATGCCTGACTTATTTCACTTAATATAATTCCTAGAGACTTCCAAGATGGCAGACTAGAGGAAGGCTGCATTCCTTGTCACTCTGTGACTTCGGTTTCAAGGAGAGGTTATCTGTTTCTTGGTGAGGCAGTTTTTGCTGCTTATCAGCCCCTGCGGTTTACCCCATTTGTCTACTGCATCACCTGCAGTCAGCCAGCATATTGACGCCTTTTTGAGTGCAGATTGTTCACTGTCTGGCACCTACCATCTGCCATTTGCCTGCCTCTTGCCTGTCCATCTCCTGCCTTTCACCTACCCATCACCCACCACCCAAGGTTCACCTGCCCATCTGCAACCAGCAGACTGACTACAGACGCCAGTGGAGTGCCAGCTGCTTTTTATTGCCTGGAAGTTCATTGTCACAGTGCCTGCAGGTTTGGTTACACATGGCTGCCACCATTTTGAGACAATAGCTAGGACCTGTAGGACCCCTGGCTGGACTGACTGAGCCCCATCTCCAGGACCCCTCAGCCTGACTGACCACTCCCTGCCTCCAGGACCACCAGACCAACTGACTGCGCCCTACCACCAGGACCTCCAACCAACCACGCCCACACCCTGTGTGGCAGCTCCCCATTTGCCAACACATGTGGAAAAAGAGTGGCCATCTTGGATAATCCTGGAAGTCATATCTCCCATCTTTAGTTGGGGCAAATCTCATCCTGAGACACCTGCTGGAGGCTTGAAGCTCATTGTCAGGTACCTCTCATACATCAGGCTACAGAAGACAAGGAGATTTGAATACTATATAACTGTTATAGTGTAGATTTTTTTTCTCTCTCCTTATTGAAAAATTTTAAGTTTTTATTTCTTTACTTTTCTCACTATTTTCCTTTTGTTTACCTGTTCTCTCAGAGTCTCTTTCTGCCTTTTTGCATGCTAACAACCAACTTCTGATTAAACTCTCGCTCTTTCTATGATCTAGAACTTCTATATATTCTTTTTTTACCCCATTAACAGCTACATCCTACACCCCTCCCCATCCTCTTTGTCCTCCATTAGAAACTGTAGACCTTATTGCATGTCTATTTGTTATACTGAAGATAATTTTGAACTCATTCTGTTTATTATGACAATTTTGTTATTGTCCTCATAGGGGCTATTTGGTCTAGGATTGCATAGTGTCTGAATTGGGCACTGTTAATATTGATCTCCCCTTAAAGAAAAGGTTTTGGAAACCTATAGGGTCACTATAAGCCTATAGGGGGAAATCTGCAATACTCCAGATCGGCACTGCTAGAGGAGAAGATACATGAACAACATGAAAAAACAAGGGAAGAAAATGATCCAAACAAACCTAGATTGTATATTAATAGAATCCTGTGACAGTATGGTAGAAGAAATGTCAGAAAAGGACTTCAGATTATACATGATTAAAATGATTCATGAAGCAAAGGATGAGTTAAGAGAGCAAATGCAGGCAATGAATGATCACACCAATAAGCAGCTGAAAGAGAACTGCAGGAAGCAAAAGATCATTTCAACAAAGAGATAGAGATTCTCAAAAAAAACCCCAAATGGAAATCCTTGAAATGAAGGAAACAATAAACCAAATAAAAAACTCAATGGAAAGCATCACCAAAAGACTAGACCACTTGGAAGACAGAATCCCAGACAATGAAGACAAAATATTTAATCTTGAAAATAAAGTTGCCCAGAGAAGATGGTAAGAAATCATGAACAGAACCTCCAAGAACTATGGGACATCATGAAAAGACCAAATTTAAGAATTATCAGGATTGAGGAAGGCACAGAGATACAAACCAAAGGAATGAACAACCTATTCAATGAAATAATATCAGAAAATTTCCCAAGCCTGAAGAATAAAATGGAAAATCAAATACAAGAGGCTTACAGAACACCAAATGCACAAAATCACAACATATCCACACCAAGGCACTTTATAATGAAATTGCCTAACATACAAAATAAAGATAGGATTTTGAAGGCTTTTGCCAACTAAGAATCCTATGCCCAGCAAAACTAACCTTTAGATTCAAAGAGGAAATAAAATCCTTCCATGATAAACAAAAGTTAAAAGAATTTACAAATAGAAAGCCTGTGCTGGGGCTGGGGAGATAGCTCAGTCGGTAGAGTGTTTGCCTTGTAAGCACAAGGCCCTGGGTTTGATTCCCAGCACCCCCCCCCCCAAAAAAAAAAAAAAAAAAAAAAAAAAAAGAAAGTCTGTGCTAAGGAATATTCTCAAAAAAATATTCCATGAGAAGGAAATGAAAAACAACAATATAGGTCAGAAAAGGGAGGAACTACCTTAAAGGAAAAACCATTCAAAGGAGAAACCAAGTCAAGTTAAAAACCAAAAATAAGTCCAAATGACTGGGAATACAAATCATATTTCAATAATAACCCTGAACATTAATGGCCTAAACTCATCAATCAAAAGACAGACTGGCAGAATGAATTAAAAAGAAAGACCCAACAATATGCTGCCTTCAAGAGACTCATGTCATAGAAAAAGACATCCACAGACTAAAGGTGAAAGGATGGGAAAAAAACTACCAAAAAGCAGAGGTTTCCATCCTTATTTCAGATAAAGTAGACTTCAAGCCAAAGTTAGTCAGAAGGGATAAAGAAGGACATTTCATACTGCTTAAGGGAACCATAAATCAGGAAGACGATCATAAATATTTATGTCCCAAACAACAGCACATCCATGTACATCAAACAAATCCTTCTCAATTCCAGGAATCAAATAGACCACAACACAATAATTCTGGGTGACTTTAACACACCGCTGTCACCACTGGATAGATTTTCCAAACAAAAACTAAACAAAGAAACCATAGAACTCAGTAACACAATCAATAACCTAGACTTAACACACATATATAGAATATTCCATCCATCAACAAGTAAATTCACTTTCTTCTCAGCAGCACATGGAACCTTCTCGAAAACAGGCCATATGTTATGCTACAAAGCAGCCCACAGTAAATGCAAAAAAATAAAGATACTGCCTTGTGTTCTGTCAGATCATAATGGAATAAAATTAAAAATCAATGACAAAATAAAAAACAGACTCCAACACCTGCAGATTAAATAATATGCTATTGAATGAAGCATGTATAACAGAAAACATCAGGGAGGAGATAAAAAAAAATTCTTAGAGGGGCTGGGGATATACCTCAGTTGGTAGAGTGCCTGCCTCGCAAGCACAAGGCCCTGGGTTCAATCCCCAGCACCGCAAAAAAAAAAAAAAAAAAAAAAAAATTAGAGGTCAATGAGAACAATGATACAATGTATCAAAATCTCTGGGATACTATGAAAGCAGTACTGAGAGGAAAATTCATTGCATGGAGTGCATTCAAGAAAAGAATAAAAAGTCAACAACTAAATGACCTAACATTGCAGCTCAAAGCCCTAGAAAAAGAAGAACAGAACAACACCAAAAGTAGTAGAAGACAGGAAATAATTAATATCAGAGCTGAAATCCATTAAATTGAAACAAAAGAATTCAAAAAATTGACAAAACAAAAAGTTGGTTCTTTGAAAAAGTAAACAAAATAGACAAACCCTTGGCCACACTAATAAAGAGGAGAGAGAAAACTCAAATTACTAAAATTCATGATGAAAAAGGAAGTATCACAGCAGACACCACTGAAATACATAACATAATGAGAAACTATTTTGAAAAATCTATATTCCAACAAAATAGAAAATACCAAAGACGTCGACAGATTTCTAGAGACATATGTTTCTCTCAAACTGAACCAGGAGGACATACACAATTTAAACAGATCAATATCAAGCAATGAAATAGAAGAAGCCTTCAAAAGCCTACCAACCAAGAAAAGCCCAGGACCAGATGAATTCTCAGCTGTGTTCTACAAGACCTTCGAAGAACTCATTCTAATACTTCTCAGAGTATTCCAGGAAAAAGAAAAGGAGGGAACCCCAAACTCATTCTATGAAGCTAATATCACTCTCATACCCAAAGCAGACAAAGACACATTGAGGAAAGAAAATTTAATACCAATATCCTTGATTAATATACATGCAAAAATTCTTAACAAAATCCTGGCAAACTGTATCCAAAAACATGTTAAGAAGATAGTGCACCATGATCAAGTGGGGTTCATCCTGCGGGTTGGTTCAACATCTGGAAATCAATAAATGTAATCCATCATATCAATAGACTTAAGAATAAGAATCATATGGTTATTTCAATTGACGCAGAAAAAGAGTTTGACAAAATACAACACCCTTCATGCTAAAAAAAAAATAGGGATAGTAGGAACATACCTCAACATTGTAAAGGCTGTTTATGCTAAACCCATGGCCAACATCATTCTTAATGGAGAAAAACTGAAAGCATTGCCTTTAAAAACTTGAACAAGACAGGGATGCCCTCTTTCACCACTTCTATTCAACATCGTCCTTGAAATACTAGCCAGAGCAATTAGACAGACTAAAGAAATTAAAGGGATATGAATAGGAAAAGAGGAATTCAAGCTGTCACTATTTGCTGATGGCATGATTTTCTATTTAGAAGATCCAAAAAACTCCTCCAGAAAACTTCTAGACCTCATAAATGAATTCAGCAAAATAGCAGGATATAAAATCAACATGCATAAATCTAAAACATTTTTATACATATGCCATGAAACATCTAAAAGGGAAATGAGGAAAACAATTCCATTCACAATAGCCTTAAAAAAAAAAAAAAAAAAACAAAAACTTGGGAATCAATCTAACCAAAGAGGTGAAAGAGCTCTACAATGAAAACTACAAAACATTAATGAAAGAAATTGAAGAAATTGAAGAAGACCTTAGAAGATGGAAAGATCTCCCATGTTCTTGGATAGGCAGAATTAATATTATCAAAATGGCCATACTTCCAAAAGTGCTATACAGATTTAATGCAATTCCAATTAAAATCCCTATGACATTTCTTATAGAAACAGAAAAAGCAATCATGAAATTCATCTGGAAGAACAAAAGACCCAGAAGAGCCAAAGCAATCCTGGGCAGGAAGAGTGATGTAGGAGTTATCACAATACCAGACCTTAAACTCTACTATAGAGCAATAGTAACAAAAACAGCATGGTATCGCACCAAAATAGACAGGTAGACCAATGGTACAGAATAGAAGACATAGAGACATACCCAATTAGTACAGTTATCTCATACTGGACAAAGGTGCCAAAAACTTACAATGGAGAAAAAATAGCCTCTTCAACAAATGGTGCTGGCAGAACTGGAAATCCATATGCAGTACAATAAAATTAAACCCCTATCTCTCACCTGTACAAAACTCAACTCAAAATGGATCAAGGATCTAGGAATTAGACCTGAGACCCTTCACCAAATAGAAGAAAAAGTAGGCCCGAATCTCCGTCATGTTGGCTTAGGACCAGTCCTTAACAAGACACCCATAATACAAGAAATAAAAGCAAGAATCAATAAATGGGATAGATTCAAACTAAAACATTTTTTTCTCAGCTCAGGAAACAATCAATAATGTGAAAAGAGAGCCTGCAGAGTGGGAGAAAATCTTTTCCATACACACTTCAGACAGAGCACTCATCTCCAAAGTTTATAAAGAACTTAAAAATCTTTACACCCGAAATACAAAGAACCCAATCAATAAATGGGCTAAGGAAATGGGCAGATACTTCACAGAAGAAGATATCAGGTGATTAACAAACATATGAAAAAGTGCTCATCATCCCTAGTAATTAGAGAAATGCAAATTAAAACCACCCTAAGATTTCATCTAACTCTAATTAAAATGGCTATTATCAGGAACACAAGCAATAATAAGTGTTGGCGTGGATGTGGGGAAAAAGGCACACTGGTACATTGCTGGTGGAGTTGCAAATTGGTGCAAGCCACTCTGGAAAGCAGTATGGAGATGCCTCAGAAAATTTGGAATGGACCCACCATTTGACACAGCTATCGCACTCCTCAGTTTATACTCAAAGGACTTAAAATCAGCATACTATAGTGATGCAGCCACATCAATGTTCATAGGAGCTCAATTCACAATAGTTAGATTTGGAACTGACCTAGATGCCCTTCATTTGACGAATAGATAAAGAAACTGTGGTATATACACACAATGGAATATTATTCAGCCATAAAGAAGAATAAAATTATGGCATTTGCTGGTAAATGAATGAAGTTGGAAAATATCATGCTAAGTGAAATAGGCAAACCCAAAAAACCAAAGACTGAATGTTTTCTCTGATAAGTGCATGATAATACATAATGAGGCGGGGAGATGGGGGAAAAGAAGAATGAAGGAACTTTGGAAGTTGTAGAGGAAAATGGTGTGGAAGGGGGTGGAGGACAGAAAGATAGTAGAATGAAACAGACATCATTACCCTATGTACATGTATGATTACATGAATGGTGTGAATCTATATTGTGTACAACCATAGAAATGAAAAGTTGTACCCCATTTGTGTACAATGAATCAAAACAGTCGGTAAAAATAAAAACATTTTAATAATAATAAAAATTAATAATTCCTTCCATGTTTTCGCAGATGACAGAATTTCCCACTTTTTTTTTTTTTTGTATCAGGGACCAGAATTGAACCCAGGGGCACTTAATCATTGAGCCACAACCCTAGCCTTTTTTTATATTTCATTTTGAGACAGAGTGTAACTGAGTTGCTTAGGGCCTTCTTAAGTTGCTGAGGCTGGCTTTAAATTTGCAATCCTCTTGCCTCAGCCTCCCGAGTCACTGAGATTATAGGTGTGTGCCACCACACCTGGCAGGATTTTCTACTTTTTAAAGGCTAAATAGTATTTCAAATCACACACAAATGCACACACATATACACTGTTAACTTTCCATTGCTGAGACAAAATACTTGACAATCAACTTAAAAGGAGGAAAAAGAGTTATCTTGCCTCAGTGTCAGAGTTTCAGTCTATGGTTGCTTTACTATTACTTTTGAGCCTGTATCAAAACAGGATATCATGGCAGGGAGCACAAAGCTGCTCACTTCATGGTGGAGAGAGAGAGACAGAGAGAAGCCAGGGTTCCAATAACCTCTTCAAGGGCAGACTCCAATGACCTAAATTCCTTCCTCTGGACCCCATCTTATAAAGGTTCCACCACCTCCCAAAAGAACCCTTAGTTGGAGACCAAGCCTTCAACACATGAATTTGTGGGTGGGTGGGACATTGAAGATTCAAATCATAACACACCCACGTCACATTTTAAAACATCCACTCATGCATTGATGCATGCTTAGGGTGATTCCATATCTTGGATATTGTGAATCATGCTGCAATGAACACAGGAATGCAGTTATGTTTGATATAATGATTTCATTTTCTTTGGCTTTATCTATAAACTTCCCTCTCAGAACGGTTTTTACTGTATCCAATAAATTTTGATATATTGTGTCTCCATCTTCATCTGTCTCAAGATTTCAAAAAATTTTACTTTGGTTTCTTCTTTAACCCATTGGTTATTTTGGAGAGCATTGCTTAATTTCCACATATTTGTCTTATAATCATTTAAGTTGATAACTACTTAACTTTGGCCACATAAACAATTTCTACAGTTTAACTTCTCTGCTCACATTTTGTTATCAATGTCACAATTTACACCTTTTACTTTTACTTTGTGTATTCATGACCAAATTATTGTGGGCATAGTTTTTTTAATTTTATTTTAAACTTTTATACTAAAGTTATAAGATATTTTTACACCATTTTTAAGAGTGTTCTGAATTTGACAGTATCATTACCTTTTCTTTGGTACCTGGGGATTTAACCAAGGGGTACTTAACCACTGAGCCACATACCCAGCACCACCCCCCCTCTTTATATTTTATTTATTTATTTATTTATTTTCAGACAGGGTCTCATTAGGTTGCTTAGGGCCTTGCTAAATTTCTGAGGTTGGCTTTGAACTAACGATCCTCTTGTCTTAGCCTTCCAAGCTGCTGGGATTATAGATGTGCGCACCAACCTATAATGCCCGCAACTTTCTGCTACTTTAAGCCACCAAGTTTGTGGTGTAACGTGTATGGCAATCAAGGAAACATGCACTGGGACTTTTCATCCACACATCTTTGAAACCTATAAGGCTATAAAATGTATTATTTCCAGCTTTGTTATATAATGTGCTTGCTCAAAGTAGCTCATCAACATCTTCATTTGAGTGTCCCATGCAATTCTGAATATGCTGAGTTTGAGATGACTGTTTTCCACTGTGATGGGTTTTTACTAATTAAATTACAGGTTTAGAGGTTATAAAAAAAAAGCAATACAATAGTTTTAAAAAGACAGTTTATTTCTTTTTCTCATAACCAGCATGGAGATAGGTACATGGTCCAGGGTGAAAAGGCAACTCTGTTCTTTGAGATCATGCAGGGACCCAGGTTCTTTCCACATTGTTTGCTCTATCACACCCTAAGACAGTTGTTTTCAAAATGAGTAAATTTTCCCTGGATGAGTAAATTTTCAGTCCTATCCTAGCTCTACTGAATCAGAAACATCAGTTGTAACCCAGCACTTCTTTTTCTCCTCTGCAGTACTAGAAATGGAACCCAAGGCCTGGTACATTTTAGGCAAATGAGCTCCCACTGAGTTACATCCCTGGTCCTTTTAAAATTTTTATTTTGAGACAGGGTCTCACTAAATTGCCTAAGCTAGTTAATTGTAATACCTCAGCCTCCCAAGTAGCTGGAATTACAGGAATGTACCATTATGCCAGTTTTTTTTTTTTTTTTTAATTTTGAAAAAATAGTGGTTAAATTTACCATTGTTAACCTTTTTTTTTTTTTTGGCAGTGTGGGATGGAAGAGCCAGGGCTAAGCAAGCACTCTGCCATTTTTAAGTATACGGGTCAGTGGCATGAAGTACACTCACACTGTGTATAATCATTACCGTCCATCTCCATCTGTCTCCAAAACTTTTTTCATCTTCCAAAACTGAAATTCTGTACCCCTTAAATAATAACTCACGTCCCCTCCTACTGGCTCCAGACAACCACCACCTTTCTGCTTTGTCTCTTTGAATTTGATTACTCTATGTCCCTCATGTAAGTGGAGGTATACAGTATTTGCCCTTTATGGCTTATTTAACTTAACATGATTTCAAGATTTATCCATGTTGTAGCATAAGCCACCACCATTTCCTTTAAGGGTGAATTAATATTACATTGGACATTCCACATTTAGTTTATCCATTCATTCAAGGGACACTTTTAATTTTTTGGCTGTTGCAAAGAATGCTGCTACAAAAATGGGTATAGAAATCTCTCTGTGATTTTTTCCTTGGGGTATATGCACAGAAGTGGAACTGCTGGGTCATGTGGGAATTTTTCTTTTACATTTATTTTTTCTTTAGTCTTGCTAAGTTGCGAAGATTGGTCTCAAACTTGCGATCCTCCTGTCTCAGCCTCCTGAGTCTTTGGAATTACAAGCACATATTTCTGTGTCTAGCTATTTTTAGTTTTTCAAGGAATCACCCTCTTGTGCAAAGTATGTTTTAATAAGCCCTCCAAGTGATTCTGATTTATGCTAGTTTGAGGACCACTGTCCTAAGATTTCATCTTAATTCCCATGAAGATTGACTGAGGTCCATATCCATGTCCCAGCCTACAGGAAGGAAGAGGAAAATTGAGGCAAGCGATACTCTTGTAAGTAATATAGACGTTGCTTAACTCACTTCTGCTAACATCCCATTGGTAAGAAAATCTCATGACTACACATCCCTGCAAGAGTAACATAGCTAAATGTTTCCTGTGGATGAAGGCACAAGAGTGGTCTGCTGCAGGATTCCTGATCCAGTATCCCCAATCTTGGTTGTGGAACCACCATCCTCCCAGGAATTTATACCGGAAATCCAACAGTCATCTCTGACATCACATCTAATCATAGTTAAATCCGGTCAGTTCTTCCTCTTAAGTCTCTTCATTTCCACTATTACTGCTTTAGGTCAGATTACCTATAACTTTTCTTATTATGCTATTATGGGTTTCTGTGCCTCCATCTACTCCCAAGCTATTCTTTATATTGCAGGCAGAACATTTTCTACTCTGTTCATCCTAAGCCAAAATCGTTCATCTTCTAAAACCAGATCTAATTATGTTCACAAGTCCTCTTCTTCCTCAGTGCTTCCTTCCTCATATTAATCTAATGCTAGGTTAATCACGGTAATGGTGTAGGTCATGGATAACTCCAAATCATACTTTAACACTAGACAAAATATTGAATACAATGGATTAAATTTAAATTTTCTTAGTAAAACTACCTCTAATTATTTAGGAATAAATTTACCTTCTACAAAAGCCACCCAAAAGTTTAAAAACAGTGTAAATACAGAGGTTCAGTTTCACAAAATATTGGTGGTATGACTGAAAAGTTGCCTGAGATTTTTGGTTTGCTACTTAGCTAAACTCTCCTTTGCTTTTACAAATGGAAACAGAAGCACACCACTCAAGGGGAATCTGAAAGACCAAGGACATAAGGGCTTTCAAAAAGGATGAGCGTTTTAGACTTTATGGAAGAGGTGCCACACTATTACCAAGAGTCCATCATATCTAAGAAATATATATACCTTTCAGCAAAAGCTCCCAAGAATTAGTGGAGAGTTCATCTTTTCAAGTAACCGTCTTTACAACCCTTTTTCTAAGACAATATTTAGAGTAGTCTAAAAGACACTGCCTACTCATCGTACCTCCCATATAGACATGGAGATCTTGTCCTGGATCTCAAGTGACCTATGCGTGGTAGGTGCTAACCATTTGCTGAATAAATAAATTCCTCCAGAGACTCCAAGAATCATATCATGGATCACAAGTTCAAATGCTTGTAAGAGACTGGCAGGTTGGGCAGGTGACATAAATGAGTAAATAGAGCCATTACAGGCCTATAATAAACGAGGCAGTTACATACCCCATCTCGAGGTAGTTTCTTTAAGTAGACGTCCTATATCAATCTCCTTAGAGTTCTGTCTACCCCTACAAAATACAAAACAATTCATTTCAAATATGCCACGGTCTTTGGTTCATTTAGGGTAGCTGAGTTACATCCAGGCTTAATTCCCCAAAGGAAAACCGAATCCCAGAATTGACCTCAATCTAGGAGTAAACTTTCTCCAAATTTGGCTTTTGCTGCCGAGATTCAGTATGAATTCTTCAGCGCGACTTCTGCAAAGATCTCTGTTCCAGAAACTGCCCTCTCACCACAGACAAGCGAGGTCAGGAAGGCTTTCGTCCAAATTGGATGGGCGAGTGGAAATGCAACCCTTGCTGGCTTCTGGCCCAAAGTGCATTTCTGCCAACGGAAAGCATTGGTTAAGTGGGGCGTCGGAGACCGCAGCGGGCCGGGAGCCAGGCGTGGGGATGGGGTGGGGACAGCAGGTGGAACTGTAAGGTCGAAAGCCAAAGCACCCCACGCAGTCCCTCGAACTCAGGGTCCCCTGAGGACCAGCCACTCGCCTGGCCCGCAACTGGCACTACAACAAACCCCAGGCGCCGGGAAGGACATAAGTAACAATTGACGCACCCAGTACGCCAGACGCGGGCGGAGGTCGATTGTCACGGTAGAACCCCGGGAGAGGGGCGGGGCGGAGGTGCCTCTCAAGGCGCTTGCGCAGAAAGCCTGTTTCCAGGGCCCTGGTAGAACCGGGGACGGACACAAACGCCGAGCGCCGGAGGCCCAGCGCGTGCGCAGGCGCACTCAGCGATCCCCGCCTTCCTCGAGGGCCCAGCCCCTGCGGGTCTCGGGGGCGGGGCCTCGGGGGCGGGGCCGTTGCGGGGCTCCATGCGCAGTGAAGTTGCGCCTTGTACTCCCCGCTGGCCGCTGCCGCCACCTCCTCAGGTCTGCGGAAGTCATGTTACCCAACACCGGGTAAGGGGATGGGGGCGATTGCGGGAGAGACCGGGCTGGGTGAGCGCGCGGCGCGGTGGGGTCGCAGCGGATCGCCGGGCCAGTGAGGTTGCTGGACGTTGGGTACCTGGGCTCTGCAGTAGTGCGTGAAAAGTGACCCCAAGTTGTGTACTGCAGGGGGCTGCAGTGAAAAATCCTCTTCCGCAGGTGAAGAACCTTGGGTGGGTTTCCCACTACTTAGCCCTACCCTTGGGTTTAGGAGCAGTGGCGTGTGACTAGCTGACTGCCTGACAATTCTAGGTGAAAGGTCACTGGAACAAGCTAGTGACCTTGGAGTTTCCACTTGTTCTGAACACTTGATTTTAGAGTTATAAAATAATAGCATACTTAAATGATTTTTCAATTTGGTAACACATTAAACTGCCCTTAAAATGCGAGTATCTTTGGGGAGTGATTCTTCTTTCAAAATTTAAGTGAGATAACATATTAAAATTTACCATCCTAAACATTTTTAAGTGCACCGTTTTAGTGTAGGGTTAGGTATGTTCACATTGTTGTGCAGCCGATCTCCAGAACTTTTCATCTTGCGGAAACAGAAACTGTGTCCACTAAACAGTGCCTCCCAGTTTTCCTCTACCGCAGTCCTTGGCAACTCCATTCTACTTTATGTTTCTATGCCGTTTGGGTATTTCGAGCTGAAAGACAACATACATTCTGTATTATCTTGAAACAGGCACATAGCCAAAAGACTTAAATAGTTCAAAACGCTGTGAAGTAAATAAGAAACTTTAAAATCCATTCTCCGGGCCACTTTCTGATCTTTTCATTATGTTGGTTTCTAAACTATTTTGTATACCATCCAAACAGGGACACTTATTTTTAAAAATAGTAGCAAACTCCATTTTGGCTTTGCTTTTACTTACTATGTCTTGGGATTTTCAGTATATGCAGATCTTCCTTCCTCCTCTTTAATGATTGCATAATCTAGTACACAGTTTTACCTTTATTTAGTTAACTTGTGCCCTATTTTTGGATACCGGACCCTTTCCAGTCTTTTTGTTATTCCAGCTTTGCTTCCGTGATTATCCCTGAATTCATCTGTTTGCACAGTGAATGTGTGTGTTTGTGAGCATATCTCTAGGATAAATTCCTGGAGGTGAAATTGCAGAATCAGAGTATATGTACTTACATTTCGATCATTGTTACAAGATACATAGATATTTGCCTCCAAAAGTGTTGCATAAGCAAAAGGATGAATGGGGTTTCCTAATCCAACCTGTTGATTTTGGTCAGATAATGAAAATCTAATTAGAGAGAAAATGACTCCTTGCAATACTTAAAATTTGTATTTGTTTCATCACAAGTGAGGATGAGGCTCTCCTAATAAATATAAACCATGGAGCTGTTTAACTCCCAGAGGATATTTGGCAATATATGAGAAGATTTTCGATTGTCATAATTGTGGGGAGATTATAATGGCATATAGTGAGTGGAGTCACTAGATGCAGGTAAACATCTTAAAATGCACAGACAGCTTCTACAACAAAACATTAGTCCAAAATGTTGTCAGTAGTGCAGAGGTTGAGAAACCATGGTTTAAAGCCGTCTGTGTGTCTTTTTAATGGCTGGGTTACCCAATGAGATTTTTGATTGATCTGTGAGAACTTGCATATTTTAAAAATTTATCCTTTATCACATGTGTTACAAATATTTTCTCAGTTCTTCAAAAATTATGGGTTGGATTTGATTATGCTCTTTGTTTAACATGAATTACTGTATTTTTATGAAGTCAGAACTATTAAGTCTTGCCGGCTGTGGTGGCACACACCTGTAATCTTGGCAGCTTAGGAGGCTGAGGCAGGAGGATCTCAAGTTCAAAGCCAATCTCAGCAAAGGTGAGGTGCTAAGCAATTCAGTGAGACCCTGTCTCAAATAAAATACAAAATAGGGCTGGAGTTGTGACTCAGTGGTTGAGTACCCTGAGTTCAATCTCTGGTACCAAAAATAAATAAATAAATAAATAAATGAAAAAAAAAACCTGAGTCTTTTAAGACTTTTGTGTTTTTGGAACATACTCATAAGACCATGTGTCATGTTCACAGCCCAGTTGTGCCAGACCAAAGAACGTGCCCAAAGACAGCGTCCAAGACATGTGATTTATTGGGGAAAGCTTATAAGGGATCAGCAACTGCTCCAGTTCAGTGACAACAAACTGAATTGGTAGCTCTTCTGTTCCTTGCATTGCTTTGCCAAGCAGTGACTTCTCTATCTCACAGTGTTTTTTCCAGTGACAGCCAGCTGGACAAATGACACATATTCTTTCCAGTGTTATTAGTTTGGCACCCTTCCTACTCAGAGAAGGGTTTTATACCTTAGGCTGCAGAAGCAGTGGCGTCATCAGCATTAGCTCGCTTACTTGACCAACATATCAAGGAGCAACACATGTAAGAAAGTAGCTTTCTACATATAACACTAACTTGCCTGAGTTCCTAGTGTGCATAGGAGAAAGCCAGTGTCTTTCAAGATACAATGTATTTGGACTTTCTAGCTCAGGCTTACTGTCATTGTTCCCTAGGATTTTTGGGAATAGAAAGGGGGCATTCAGGAACATGGTGTTTTATTTTGTGTATATATATATGTTTAAATATTTATTATATATGTTTAAACATATATATGTTTTAAATTAATGTTCCAGTGTTTTTATGGTTTTCTATTATTTAAAAAAAAATTTGTGTTATTGATGGGGATCAAATCCAAGGCTTCATAAATGCTAGGCAAGTGCTCTAGCACTGATCTACTCCCCTAGCCCCTATTTTTATTTTTTAAATATATTTTTTAGTTATAGGTGGACATAATACCTTTATTATATTTTTATGTGGTGCTGAGGATTGAAGCCAGGTGAGGACTGAGCCATAACCCCAGCCCCCCTTATTTTTATATTTTTATAAATATTTTACATTTATGGCATTTATATGTGTGTGTATGTGTATGTGTTTGTGTATGCATATTTTGCATTCAGATTTTTAAAAAGTAAGACAATTTTTTTATTGTAAACAAATGAGATACATGTTTTTTCTCTGTACATGAAGTAAAGGCATACCATTTGTGTAATCATAAATTTACATAGGGTAATGTTGTTTGATTCATTCTGTTATTTTTTCCCTTCCCCCACCCCTCCCACCCATCTTTTCCCTCTATGCAGTCCTTCCTTCCTCCATTCTTGCCCCCCTCCCTAACCCTAACTCTAACCCAAACACTAACCCCTCCCACCTCCCATTATGTGTCATCATCCACTTATCAGCAAGATCATTTGTCCTTTGGTTTTTTGAGATTGGCTTATCTCACTTAGCATGATATTCTCCAATTTCATCCATTTGCCTGCAAATGCCATAATTTTTCATTCTTTATGACTGAGTAATATTCCATTATATATATACACCACAGTTTCTTTATCCATTCATCAATTGGAGGGCATCTAGGTTGATTCCACAGTCTGGCTGTTGTGAATTGAGCAGCTGTGAACATTGATGTGGCTGTATCTCTGTAGTATGCTGATTTTAAGTCCTTTGGGTATAGGCCGAGGAGTGGGATAGCTGGGTCAAATGGTGGTTCCATTCCAAGTTTTCTAAGGAATCTCCACACTGCTTTCCAGAGTGGCTGTTGTTGCTTGTATTCTTGATAATCACCATTCTAATTGGGGTGAGATGGAATCTAAGGGTGGTTTTGATTTGCATTTCTCTTATGACTAGTGATGTTGAACATTTTTCCATATGTTTGTTGATTGCTTGGAGATCTTCTGTGAAGTATCTGTTCATTTCCTTAGCCCATTTGTCGATTGGGTTATTTGCTTTCTTGGTGTAGAGTTTTTTGAGTTCTTTATAGATTCTGGAGATTAGTGCTCTATCTGAAGTATGATTGGCAAAGATTTTCTCCCACTCTGTAGGCTCTTTCTTCGCATTGCTGATAGTTTCCTTTGCTGAGAGAAAGCTTTTTAGTTTGAATCTATCCTTTGCTGAGAGAAAGCTTTTTAGTTTAAATCTATCCCAGTTATTGATTCTTGCTTTTATTTCTTGTGCTATGGGAGTCCTGTTGAGGAAGTCTGGTCCTAAGCCGACATGTTGAAGATCTGGATCTACTTTTTCTTCTATAATCTGCACGGTCTCTGGTCTGATTCTGAGGTCCTTAATCCATTTTGAGTTTAGTTTTGTGCATGGTGAGAGATATGGGATTAGTTTCAGTCTGCTGCATATGGATTTCCAATTCTCCCAGCACCATTTGTTGAAGAGGCTATCTTTTCTCCATTGCATATTTTTGGCACCTTTGTCTACTATGAGAAAATTGTATTTATTTGGGTTTGTGTCCGTGTCCTCTGTTCTGTACCATTGATCTACCTTTCTATTTTGGTACCAATACCATGCCGTTTTTGTTACTATTGCTTGGTAGTAGAGTTGAAGTTCTGGTATTGCGATACCCCCTGCTTTGCTCTTTCTGCTAAGGATTGCTTTAACTATTCTGCGTTTCTTATTCTTCCAGATGAATTTCAGAATTGCTTGCTTGATTTCTGTAAGGTACATCATTGGGATTTTAATTGGAATTGCATTGAATCTGTATAGCACTTTTGGTAGTATGGCCATTTTGACAATATTAATTCTTCCTATCGAAGAACATGGGAGATCTTTCCATCTTCTAAGGTTTTCCTTAATTTCTTTCTTTAGTGTTCTGTAGTTCTCATTGTAGAGGTCTTTTACCTCTTTTGTGAGATTGATTCCCAAGTATTTTATTTTTTTTGAGGCTATCGTGAATGGGGTAGTTTTCCTAATTATTCTTTCCAAAGATTCATCACTTATGTATAAAAATGCATTGGATTTATGAGCATTGATCTTATATCCTGCTACTTTACTGGATTCACTTATGAGTTCTAAAAGTTTTCTGGTGGAATTTCCTGGTTCCTCTAAGTATATAATCATATCATCAGCAAATAGGGATAGTTTGAATTCTTCTTTTCCTATTCGTATCCCTTTAATTTCTTTGGTCTGTCTAATTGCTCTGGCTAGAGTTTCAAGGACGATGTTGAATAGAAGTGGTGAAAGAGGGCATCCCTGCCTTGTTCCAGTTTTTAGGGGGAATGCTTTCAGTTTTTCACCATTTAGAATGATATTAGCAATGGGCTTAGCATAGATGGCCTTTACAATGTTAAGGAATGTTCCCACTATCCCTATTTTTTCTAGTGTTTTGAGCATGAAGGGATGCTGTATTTTATCAAAGGCTTTTTCTGCATCTATTGAAATAATCATGTGATTCTTGACTTTAAGTCTACTGATATGGTGAATTACATTTATTATTTCCTGATGTTGAACCAACCTTGCATCCCTGGGATAAAACCCACTTGATCATGGTGCACTATCTTTTTAATATGTTTTTGTATGCGATTTGCTAAAATTTTGTTGAGAATTTTTGCGTCGATGTTCATTAAGGATATTGGTCTGAAATTTTCTTTCCTCGATGTGTCTCTGTCTGGTTGAGGTATCAGGGTAATATTGGCTTCATAGAATGAGTTTGGGAGGGTTCCCTCCTCTTCTATTTCATGGAATACTTTGAGAAGTATTGGAATGAGCTCTTCTTTAAAGGTTTTGTAGAACTCGGCTGAGAACCCATCTGATCCTGAACTTTTCTTTTTTCTTTTTTTTTATTTTATTTTATTGTAAACAAATGGGATACATGTTGTTTCTCTGTACATGGCGTAAAGGCATACCATTTGTGTAATCATAAATTTACATAGAGTAATGTTTGATTTGAAAAATTGTTATTTATTTGACAGAAAACTTCTGAATTAATATAAAGAAATGACAATAACTTGTATACACACTAATTCAAAACATTTTCACTAAGCACCAAGTAGAACAGTTCCTTATCTTTTCACCAAAAACACCTTTATCATTGAAAGACTGCTTCAAACTTAGTTTATTTAGGATTTTAATCAAGAAACCTAAAGCTGCCAATCAGAGCTTCTAATTAGCATAAGATGACCAGGTTAAACCCTTATGAGTAAAAAATAACTTTTAAGTTCGGACCTATACATTCCAACCAAGGGAATATGCTAGCCTCAGGCTGATCAACACAGGTTACAGGTCCACAAAACAAATATCATCCTCAAAGCGCACAAACAAAATGAGTTATACACACACACACACACACACACACACACACACACACATACACACACATACGTATACACACAAAGTGAGAACAAAGTATTATGTAAAATACATGTTGTGTATAGTCAGTGCCTAATAGGAGTAATGCCTATTTCCCATGAGCATACAATGCAGCAAGGGGCACAAAAACAAATACCATACCCTAACCTACAAGGCAGTGGAAGGAACGAAAGTCCTGTGCCTTAGAATGGAGTGGAGGCTTCTCAACCAGGTGGCATCCAGGCCAGATCAGGAACAAGAGTGGATATCAAAGCTTGTGGGGAAGGATCTTCCTTGTCAGAGAGGACAAGAGCAACAGACCTACTGACTACTCAGAAGACAGTGGAGTGTCTGTACTGGCTGAAGGGATGTAATCTAAGAAAAGATACAACAGAGAACAGAAAACCTCCTCCAACAAGAGAGCAAATACCCTCCCCAGAGGAGTCACAAGCTCTCTATGGAGGTGAAGGAGCCGAGGATCACTCTGCAGGTCACCTCCGCCCCAAGGCCCTAGTCCCTGGCAATCAAATTCATGAGCATGAATCTTCTGTCATGTAAACTGACTTTTCTTCACCAAAAAGTAAAACAAAAATACAGGCAAACAACACAAAATTCAAAAGAAAAAGAATCAGACCAAACTTTGACCCCTCGTACTTCACCTGTGTCCCAGCTATACTGCTAGAGACTGGGTCTGCTTGTTACTCATGCTAGTTAACTACTGCAAGGCATCTAGCATATCATGCTCCTAGTATAGCTCCCCATCAAACAGGCAACACCACACAACACAAACTCACCTAAACAAAAGGCAGCATCAAATTAAGGATCTACTGTGATATTACTACACCAACAGCATATTTTAACCCTTTTTCTGACCCATTTCCAAAGAAATTTACAAAATATCTGTGCTACTATGGAAGCATTACAAACACTGCATTAGATTCCTCTTCTTGAGGTAGTTCAAAGTCTTGAGACAGCTAATTTACATATTTTTCTCTACTATCATGAATGGGTAGTAAATGTTAAAGGACTAAAACCAAACTCCTTCTCCCCTGATTCTGGAGTATTGTAATTTTCCCCCTCAGATAATAACAAACTAACAATTGGAAAAAAGTATATAAAAGTCATATAAAAATTTTAAAAACAAGCAAAAAAACGAAGAATCTGTGTCATCAAACTAAGTCTAAACTTTGCTACAAACAAAACCAAATCTCACTTGGTTCACCAAGCCATAAGCATTTTATAAACTAATCAAGTAATTAACAGTTCACAAAAATCAGGGAAATTTTTAGGTGGAAACAAAATTAACACCAACTCATTCCCTGGCAAATAATTCTTCTAAAATGTCATGTCCACACAGAGAGGTTTGATGAAACTGTCTTCAAGAGGCTACTTTGTAGGCCAGACCCCTCTCAGGTCTGCTTCAGAGGCGCAGGGATATTGGCAGAAGCCTGCTCCAGGTAGGCCAAGGAGCCCTGGGGGACTTCAGCTGGCTTTTTGTGCTGCACATTGATGTCCTCCAGCACCTGCTGCCAATGCCTGAGCTTTGTCAAATGCTTCTGCACCAGCGCATCTTTCCGCTGCAATTCATTCCTTAGTTCTGAGACGTCCTCTTTGATAACTTGCTCTGGTTTCTGTATAGACAACTGCAGTCTTTTCTGTAGAAAGAAGCATTCTGTCTGTCTTGCAATGTCTAGAAACTTCTGGATACACTGATCGGTTCCATTGACATAATCCTGACTCACGAGAGAAGCAAAGCAAGCCTCGAATGATGACTCCAACTCGTCCACCAAGGTGCTGCTAGAAGTTCTCGGCGCGCCAGGCGCTGCGTGGAGAAGGGAAGCCTGGCCCGGGAGTCCCGGCGGGGGTGGCGGCGGCCCCGGAGGCTGCCCGGAGAACATACCGCCCAGCGGAGCCTCCATGTTTGGGATCTGGTCCTGGACTTTTCTTTGTTCGTAGGCTTTTGATGACCTCTTCTATTTCATTACTTGAAATTGGTCTATTTAAATTGTACAGGTCCTCTTGGTTCAGTTTAGGCAATTCATATGTCTCTAGAAACCTGTTGATGTCTTCGAAATTTTCTATTTTGTTGGAGTATAGATTTTCAAAGTAGCTTCTAAATATGTTTTGTATTTCAGTCGTGTCTGTTGTATTTCCTTGTTCATTCTGAATTTTAGTGATTTGGGTTTTCTCTCGTCTTCTCTTTGTTAGTGTGGCTAAAGGTTTATCAATTTTTTTTTATTTTTTCGAAGAACCAACTATTTATTTTGTCAATTTTTTGTATTGTTTCTTTTGTTTCAATTTCGTTGATTTCAGCTCTGAGTTTAACTATTTCCTGTCTTATACTACTTTTGGTGTTGGTCTGTTCTTCTTTTTCTAGGGCTTTGAGCTGTAGTGTTAGGTCGTTTATTTGTTGAATTTTACTTCTTTTATTGAATGCACTCCATGAAATAAATTTTCCTCTAAGTATTGCTTTCATAGTGTCCCAGAGATTTTGATATGATGTTTCTTTGTTCTCATTTACCTCTAAGAATTTTTTAATTTCCTTCCTAGTATCTTCTGTCATCCATTCATCATATAATAGCATATTGTTTAATCTCCAGTGTTCGAGTAGTTTCTATTTTTTACTCTTTCATTTATTTCTAATTTTAATCCATTATGATCTGATAGAATACAACGTAGTGTCTCTGTCTTCTTGTATTTGCTAACATTAGCTTTTTGGCATAATATATGGTCTATTTTAGAGAAGGATCCATGTGCTGCTGAGAAAAAGTGTATTCGCTCTTGGGTGGATGGTATATTCTATAAATGTCCGTTAAGTCTAAATTATTGATTGTGTTATTGAGATCTATTGTTCCTTTGTTCAATTTTTGTTTGGAAGATCTGTCCAGTGGTGAGAGAGGCATGTTAAAATCACCTAGTATTATTGTGTTATGGTCTATTTGGTTTCTGAAATTGAGAAGGATTTGTTTGACATATATGGATGAGCTACTGTTTGGGGCATAGATGTTTATGATTGTTATGTCTTGAGGATTTATGCTTCCCTTAAGCAGTATGAAAATGTCCTTCTTTATCCCTTCTAACTTTGGCTTGAAGTCCACATTTTCTGAAATGAGGATGGATACCCCAGCTTTTTTGCTGAGTCCATGTGCATGGTATATTTTTCCCGATCCTTTCACCTTTAGTCTATGGGTATCTCTTTCTATGAGGTGAGTATCTTACAGGCAACATATTGTTGGATCTTTCCTTTTAATCCAATCTGCCAGTCTATGTCTTTTGATTGATGAATTCAGGCCATTAACATTCAGGGTTATTATTGAGATATGATTTGTATTCCCAGTCATTTGGTTCATTTATTTTATTTTATTTATTTATTTATTTTTGACACAACTTGTTTCCTCCTTTATTTGACAGTTGCTTTAGGATAATTCCTCCCTTTGCTGATTTGCTTCTTGTTTTTCATCTCTTTCTCATGGAATATTTTGCTGAGAATGTTCTGTAATGCTGGCTTTCTTTTTGTAAATTCTTTTAGCTTTTGTTTATCATGGAAGGATCTTATTTCATCATCAAATTTGAAGGTAAGTTTTGCTGGGTGTAAGATTCTTGGTTGGCATCCATTTTCTTTTAGGGCTTGAAAATTGTTGTTTCAGGCCCTTATAGCTTTTAGGGTCTGGATTGAAAAATCTGCTGATATCCGTATTGGTTTCCCCCTGAATGTAATTTGGTTCTTTTCTCTCACAGCCTTTAAAGTTCTGTCTTTATTTTGTATGTTAGGTATTTTCATTATAATGTGCCTTGTTGTGGGTCTGTTGTAATTTTGTGTATTTGGAGTCCTATAAGCCTCTTGAACTTGATTTTCCATTTCATTCTTCAGATTTGGGAAATTTTCTGATATTATTTCATTGAATAGATTGTTCATTCCTTTGGTTTGTTTCTCTAAGCCTTCCTTCATCCCAATAATTCTTAAATTTGGCCTTTTCATGATATCCCATAGTTCTTGGAGATTCTGTTCATGATTTCTTATCATCTTCTCTGTTTGTTCAACTTTGTTTTCAAGGTTAAATATTTTGTCTTCAATGTCTGAGGTTCTGTCTTCCAGGTGTTCTATCCTATTGGATATGCTTTCTATGGAGTTCTTAATTTGGTTTATTGTTTCCTTCATTTCAAGGATTTCTGTTTTTTTTTTTTTCAATATCTCTAACTCTTTATTGAAATGATCTTTTGCTTCCTGTATTTGCTCTTTTAACTGTCGATTGGCGCGATCATTCAATGCCTGCATTTGCTCTTTCATCTCATCATTCAATGCCTGCATTTGCTCTTTCATCTCATCGTTTGCTTCCCTGATCATTTTAATTATGTACATTCTGAACTCCTTTTCTATCATTTCTTCTGCCATGCTGTCATTGGGTTTTATTGATGTAAGATCTAGATTTATTGGGGCATTTTCTTCCCTTGTTTTCTCATATTGTTCAGGTATCAGTGGACCGCTGAGATATTGCAGATTTCCTCTATTGACTTATAATGTCCCTGAAGATTTCTAGAATATCCCCTCTTAGCCTTCAGTAGCCTGAAGTCTTGGAGGAAGTTGATAATGCTGTGCTCCACAAGGAAGCTATCTCTCTAGGGGTGGTGGCTTTCAGGTGGGGTATATTCCCTGCTAGTGGGCAGAGGTGCCTCCGCTTGTTAACCAGTGGTCATCCAAAGAGGAACGAGGCTGTGGGCTGAGGCAAGGCCTGTTTGGGCCTGTGTCTCTGGTTTTACCGTCCTTGTGGGGAAACCTCACCCAGCAGGGAAGACTCACCTGGTGGGGAGGTCTCGCTGATCAGTTCCCTTCCTAGAGGTTCTCCTCAATCTACAACTGCCGCCTGGGCTGTGCTGCCTTCCTCTGCAACGTTCCCAGGAGCCTGGACCTACCTCCTGGGCCTGGGAGCCTCACCCTTCACAGACGAGTCTCCTTAGGCTGCCTCTCCTCAGAGAATCTGCCCACAGTCCTGGAACCTTCGCTCCGCCCCTCAGCTTGTCTCTGTGTGGCTCTTCCACCAAGAAGCCTCCTAGGTCCTGGGACCCTGCTCTGCACCTAATCGCCTGGCTATGTGGCCCCTCCTCTGAGCAGCCACCTGGAGCCCCGTACAGTTGCTCCGAGTCCCAGCGACCCACCACGCTTCTCCTTCTCCTCCAGGCAGCTCCCTGGGTGTTCAGGAGTGGTCGCTCTGAGTCCAAACAACTCACTGTGCACCTCCTCCTCTGGACAGCTGCCCGTAGCCCTGGTGCAGTCACTCCGCATCTGAGCGACCCGCCGCGCTTCTCCTCCTCCTCCAGGCAGCCCCCCGGGTGTTCAGGAGCGGTCGCTCCGAGTCCAAGCAACCTGCCGCGCTTCTCCTCCTCCTCTGGGCAGCCCTCGGTTTTCAGGAGTGGTCGCTCTGAGTCCAAACAGCTCGCCACGCAGCTCCTTCTCTGGACAGCCACCCAGAGCTCCGGTGGGTTGCTCCGAGTCCCAGCGCTGTGCTGAGTGGCCTCCTCTATGATGCTCCCTGTTTTCCGAGTTCACTGCTCCAGTGGGGGGAGGGGTGTCTCATTGGGCAACTCTACTTCACAAAGTTCCCTGCGTTCTGGGACTACCGCCCCATCCAGGAGAGTCTCCCTGGCGGCTTTGAGTTGGTTCCAAGTCTCTTAATATCTCCTCTTCTTGAATCCTGAGTCCTGGAGCAACATGAAATGCAGTCACCCTCTAGTCCACCATCTTGAAACCCCCAAGACAGTCTTATTAGAACTGGAAGAGTTGCTAGGGTCTGGGGTCATGGCTCAATGGTAGAGCACTTGCCTAGCATGTGTGAGGCGCTGGGTTTGATCCTCAGCACCACATATAAATAAGTAAAGTAAAGGTATTGTGTCCATATACAACTAATAATAATAATAATAATAATAATAATAAGTTGCTAAAGAAGGAATGTTCAATTTGAATTTCTGAACGCAGAAGTGGAAAAGCCCCTCTGGAGCCTAAAAACCGGGAGTTATGGTCAGGAAAGTAGAATGGCTTCCTACATTCAGAGTTTTTCATCCACTTGACATTGACTTTGGCATAGGAAGTGGGTTAGGAAGTCCACTTTATTTTGGTTCTGATAACCATCCATTTGTCTCAGCAGCTTTGACCTAATAGTTAATCTTTCCTTTATGTCAGAAATTTTACCACTATCACATGTGAAATTCTTGTATGTATAGGAATCTGTTTTTGGACTTTATGTTCTGTTATTTTGGTCTTTCTGTTCATGCAGTAGTATCAAACCACTTACCCTAGTTTTATAAAATATGTTAATATCTAGGAAAGGTAGTTCTTGCCTCATTTGGAAATTTTTTTTCAGAACTTTCCTGGTTATTCTTGGGTATTTATTTTTTCAAATGAACTAGAATAGTTTGTGAATTTTTTTTTTAAAGTAAAACCTGTTTTTTTTTTTTTTTTTTTTTTTTCTAGGTGTGGTATACATGGTCTTAGACCCAGCTATTCGATAGGCTGAGGAAGGAGGATAATTTGAACCTAAGAGTTTGAGACAGGCCTGGGCAACATAGCAAGACCCTATCTCAAAACCAAAACCAAAACAAAACAAATCATTTTTTTAAAAATGGTTAAACATTTCTTCGCATT
Organism: Sciurus vulgaris; assembly: GCF_902686455.1. Lineage (NCBI taxonomy): Eukaryota > Metazoa > Chordata > Mammalia > Rodentia > Sciuridae > Sciurus > Sciurus vulgaris. The sequence goes on from NC_136476.1 coordinate 69,215,879, forward strand.
TATCCTGCTTTTCAGATGTCAGAGAATTTTAGTAAGTTGAGGTGTAGGTTACCCTACATTTGCAAGTTTTAGCTACCTACCAATGGTATTGAGAAATGTGGACTGTCTCTGAGGTGCTCTTGCCATTGACATTCTGGTTCTAATACTTTGCTGCTGGAGGAGATACGCTGGAGATCCCTCGTAGTACCGATCTAGCTGCCTTTGCTGTTCTTGATGCCTGATGCTCTGGGTAAGGAGGATAAGCCCTTTATCCTAGTGGGAATCAGTCCAGCTCTAACCCAGGCAAAGGGATAGGACCTTTTAAAGCAATAGTTGGGGCATTTCCATGTGAATATTTACATTAAAAATCAATTTAATATTCTGTGTACACTACTTTTTATATATGAAAAAGGGAATATTACATATGCACATGTAAAATGTCATTTATATATATTGTATTATGTGTGTCTGTTTGCATATTTCTGGAAAAATAAATACAGAAAGGATAAACCAGAAGTCAATGAAAGGTGTAACCTACAAGTAAAGTACCAGACTTCTTTGAGTATACATTATTATAAGATTTTGACTTTTAAATCAAATACATATTTTATAACATCCCTTATCCAAGATGAGGGGACAGAAGAACTAAAATTGAATTCCAAAATAAACACACTTAGCTGTATTTTAAACTTATCACCTAAATATAAAAGGAAAAGAACTAATTCATGTAATTTTTAAAAAATTATATATTTCAATTGTTAATGGACCTTTATTTTATTCATTTATTTTTATGCAGTGCTGAGAATTGAACCCAGTACCTCACACATGCTAGGCAAGCGCTCCACCACTGAGTCACAACCCCAGCCCTGTAATATTTGTTGTATGATCTTTCTATACATTTTAGAGAAATTCGATCTAAAGGCAAGAAGAACTGCAAAGAAATCTTGAATTCTGCTTAGTAGACTTCTTATTGCTACTGGTATGGGTATAGTAATTGGAAGACTGTTGCCTCTTATGCTGCATGCCTATCTTTTGTTGCTCTGCCTCCTTAACAGAAAAATGTGTAGGATTCTTACTTTTCCCCTTGATAGGGGTGAGAGATCCTGGAAATTCTTTTTATATTCTCCATCTCCACAGGGATGTTGTCCTTTTTCTTTTAGATAGTCATGTCTAGCCAGACGTGGTGGTACACACCTGTAATCCCAACAAGGGTGAGACAGGAGGATCATGAGTTCAAAGCCAACCTCCACAAAAGTAAGGCACTAAGCAACTCAGTGAGACCCTGTCTTTAAATAATATACAAAATAGGGCTGGGGACATGACTCAGTAGCTGAGTGCCCCTGAGTTCAATCCCCAGTATGTCCTCTCCCCCCCAAAAAAGTTGTGAAGTTGCATCTGTCAGCAGCATATCCTTATTACCTAAACTGTCAAGGTCTGGGATTTTGAGATTTCAAGTGTTTGTCCTAGGCTAGGCTTTTATTTATTTTTTATTTTTTTGACTTTACTGGGGACTGAACCCAGGCCCTTATGCATACTAAGCATATACTTTTTTTTAAAAAATATTTTTTTAGTTGTCAATGGATCTTTATTTTACTTATTTATATCAGGTGCTAAGGATCAAAACCAGTGCCCCTCACACATGCTAGGCAAGTGCTCCACTGAACTATAACCCCAGCCCTAAGCATGTACTTGTAATAATATATTTTAATTTTTATCTTTTTTAACCCTACAATCATTATTTTATTATTATTGTATCTCTTTTTAAATAATTTATTAATTTTGATTCATTGTAAACAAATGGGGTAAAACTTATTTCTCTGGTTGTACATGAAGTAGAGTCTACCGTTCGTGTAATCATACATGTACATAGGGTATGATGTTTGTCTCAGTCTGTTATCTTTCCCTTCCCCCTACCCCTTCCACCCCTCTTTCCTCTATTTAATCCCTCCTTCTTCCATTCTTGCCTCCCTCCCACTCCCCATTATGTATCATCATCCGCTTATCAGAGACATCATTCAGCCTTTGTTTTTTGTGATTGGCTTATCTCACTTAGCTTGATATTCTCCAATTTCACCCATTTGCCTGCAAATGCCATAATTTTATTCTTCTTTATGACTGAGTAATATTCCTATTATTGTATCTTCTTTAGATTTTATGCTTATTTATTAATATCTTTGGTTTTCATATCTTCTTGTATCTCAGACTTTGCATCTGGAAACTTTTCTTCTGACTGAAGTAGTAAGACGTAAATAAAAAGTATATGGATTAGAATGAAATAAACATTGTTGTCATTATTTGCGGATATCATCCTACACAAAAAAACTAAATAATATACAACTAAATTATTAGAATTAATAAAAGTTTGATTATTTCAGGATATAAAAGTCAATGAAGAAAAGTAATTTAGATTTCTATACATAAGCAAAAATCTGTAAGAAATATAGAAATATAGTACATAACAATAAAAGTGAGAAATTCAGAATCCTGAGTAGGGGCTCTACTATAGAACAAATGATCTATATCCTTCAGCAAATAAATGGTGTATAGAATAGAAGGGTAACAAGAACAGATTAAGAGACTTAAGAGATATAACAAATGCAATGTGAGATGCTTAATGGATCCTGATTTAATCAGACCAACTGTAAAAAGACATTATTGAGAACACTGTAAAAGTTTGAATATGGACAGATATTGGATGGTATTGAGGGATTATTTATTTTCATAAGCATAGTAATGATGTTATGTCAAAAGTTTTTCTTACTAGAAAAGTAATAAAAGTATTCATATGTGAAATTATATGACCTTTGGGATTTGTTTTCTGATAATTGCTTTTAAAAAAATTGATAATTGTTCAGTAAATAAAGCTTATTGTACTGCTTTTATTTTTAGATTTATTTGAAAATTCCACAATAAATCATTAAAAATCGTCTTTGTTTTTTTTTGTACTGGGAATTGGACTTGAGCATTTTTATCACTGAGCTACATCTCCATCCCTTTTTATTTTTTACTTTGAGGAGGATCTCACTGAGTTGCTTAGGGTCTTCTAAGTTGCTGAGGCTGGCCTTAAACTTGTGACCCTCCTGTCTCAGTCTCCCTACCAGCTAGGATTATAGGCATGCACCACTGTGCCTGGCAAAAATGATCTTTGTCTTTACACTGATTTTTTGTTGTTGTTGCGAAGGAATATCAGTAACTATACAATGGAGAAATCTGATAACACTAGTTGGACATTCAAAATTAGCATTACCTGCAAGTACACGTAGACATCGTATATTTCCTGATCTGATACACTGAGGAAAACAGTATTGCATAATCTGGCTGGGAATATATAGCCTGGATCTAACAAAGGAGTGTTAGTAACCATATAGTGGAGAAATCCGATAATACTGGCTGAATGATCAAACTTAATCAGTGTGTACAGGTAGATACTGTGTACTTCCTGATCTGATAGCATATCTGAAACAGTATTGCATATTCTGGCTGGGAATGTATAACCTGAATCTGATCATGGGGAAATATCAGATGAATCTAAAAGGAGGAGTATTCATTCTATTTTTTTTTTTTTTAAAGGAATTGGAGGGTGGGAAGATGCGGTGGCACACACCTGTAATCGCAGCAGTTTGTGAGGCTGAGGCAGGAGGATCAAGAGTTCAAAGCCAGCCTCAGTAATTTAGCAAGACCCTAAGCAACTCAGTGAAACCCTGTCTCTAAATAAAATACAAAAAGGGATGGGGATGTGGCTCAGTGGTTAAGCACCCGGGTTCAATCCCTGGTACGGGGTTGGGGAGGGGAAAGAATGTGGGGTTGTGTTTGTGACTCAGTGGAAGAGTGCTTGCCTAGCATGTGTGAGGCACTGGGTTTGATTCTCAGTACCACATGTAAATAAACAAGTAAAGGTCTGTCAACAACTAAAAAAATTTTTTTAAATTAACAAAAAAAGAATGGGGACTGTATTCTTTCAAAGGCCAATATTATAAAAGATAAGAGGCTGCAAAAATGTTCTAGATTAAAGGAGATGAAAGAGATATGACAAGTAAATGCACAATCTGATCTTCAGCTAGATCCTGTATTGGAGGACAAAAATTGCCCTATCGGTCATTGTTGGGTCCATTGACAAAATTAAAATACTGGTGGTGTATTAGATACAAGTAATTGTATCAGTGTTATGTATACTGAGGTTGTTAACTCTATTGTGGATATATAAAAAAACAGGCCATGATGTATTCGCCTTACTCTTAAGTAGTCTGGAAAAAATAAGATCTGTAGAAGGGCAAGGGAGGCAGGATGAGCATGAGTCCAAATGATAAAGCAATGGGGTAAACTGCTAATCTGGGTGAAGGATATTTGTGTATTTTTCATATTATTCTTACAACTTTATTTGAAATTATTTACAAATAAAAAGTTGAAAAAAGTTAAAAACAATGGAGTACCAAGGAATAAAGTCAATAAAATGTGTAATATTTTTCTGTAGAAATTTATAGAATTATACCGAAAAACATTAAAGACCTAAATAAATGGAGAGGGATCCCATGTTCATGGATTGTAACATTGTTATGAAGATGTCAATTCTTACCAAATTGAATTATAAATTTAATATAATTTCTATCAAAATCCCAACTCATTTTGCTGTGCAAATAGATAAACTGATTCTAAAATATGTGTGGAAAAGCAAAAGTCCAAGTATAGCCAAGAAACCCTTGAAGAAGAACAAGTGGAATTTTTTGCCCTATCAGTTATCAAGAGTAGTAGAGCTATTATAATTAAGACAGTGTGGTCTCTGTCGAGTAGTGTAACAGAATAGAGAGTTTAGAAGCAGGTTTATACATTTATGGAGTTAATAAAGCTGACATTGACAACTGTGGGAAAGATGTTTTTTTTCAGACCTGGACAGTTGGTTATTCATACAGGGAAAGAAATGTTATTGGTTCCCTACCTTAATTCAGATACAAATTAATTTTTGGTGGATTAAAGACTAAACTTTAAAAGGCAAACCATAAACCATGTGAAAGATAGATTAGTAAGCTTGTGGGTAGGGAAGAATTTCTTACCCTAAAAGCACTGGCCATAGAAAGTAAAGGTTCAGTAATTCTGCTACATGAAAAATGAAGAATTCCTGTTCATCAAAAGATATAAAGATAGTGAAAAGGCAAGCCACAATTGAGAAGATATTTAAATGTATATAATTTATAGACTTGTATAAGTCAACAAAAAAAATAACCATGTAGAAAAGTAGCAGAACAAATTAATAGGAATTTCTTGGTAGAAGGAACATTAAGTGACCATTAACATGAAAATATGTTCAACCTTAGTAATAGTCAGAAAAGTGTAAATTTAAACGACCATATTGTACTACCAGGTTGGCTAAATAAATAAATGCCTGACATTACCAAGTGCTGGGGAGGTTGTGGGAACTGTCACACCCTGCTGCTGGTAGGAACGTTAACCATTTTGGACAGGGGTTTGGTATGACTTGATAAAGTTGAACTTCAGTGTATATTTATCTGTTGCTGTGTAACAAACTATTCCAAATTTTAGTGGTTTAAAACAACTTCTTTTTTTGAGGTGCTAGGGAATGAACTTAAAGCCTTGTGTAAATGCTAGACACGTGCTCTACCACTGGGCTACAATCCCCAGCCCCTTTCTTTGTTTTAGTTTTATTGGAGGCAGTATATCATAAGTTGCTCAGGCTGGCCTTTACTTTGTAATACTTTAGCCTCAACCTCCAGGATCGCTGAGATTATGGGTGTGTGCCACCATGCCTGGCAACCACTTATTTTTCACAGTTCTTTGGGTTGTCTGGGTTCTTTTCCATATAGTGCATACATATGGCTGCATCTAGCTGGCAACTTTGCTAAAATGTCTTAAGTAGCTTCTTACCCTCCAGGGTGTCTCTCCATATGGCCTCTCATCATTTGGTGATCTACTTACTAGCAGCATGGCATCTGGCTTCTGAGAGAAAGTAGAAGCTGCCCACCATTTTATGGCTTGGAAGTTCAAGAGTGTTGCTTCTATTACATTCATTCAGTCAACAAAAGCCATAGGCTAACCCAGACTCAATGGGAGGGGAAAATATACTCTCCTCTTTTTTTTTTTTGGTGGTGCTGGGAATCGAACCCAGGGCCTCTCTACCAGCTGAGCTACTCCCCAACCCCCTCTATACTCTCCTCTTGATGGAAGGAATGTCAGATAATTTGTGGTTACCTTTGATTCATAACAATATCCTTTAAGCCAACAGTTACACTAGTGGGTATGTGCTCTAGGGAGACCCTTGCATGTGTGACTGGCAGATAGGTTCAACAGTATTTATAGCAGCATTGTTCATACTAGAAAACAGCACAATACCTGGAAAGTGGGCTGGGGAGATAGCTTAGTTGGTAGAGTGCTTGCCTTGTGCAAGCACAAGGCCCTGAGTTCGTATCCCCAGCACCACAAAAAAAAAGAAAACCTGGAAAATACCCCCAAAAGCAGCAGGATAAATAAATAATTTATAGTATGTTCATATGTGGACTCTCATATGTTGATAAAATAAAAACTATAATCACTTTGACATGGTTAAATCTCCAGTCTTTGAAAGAAGCAAATCACAGAATAGCATATACTATATGAATCTATTACATAATGTTCAAAATTAGACAAAACCTAAACACTGTATAGTTTGAGACCATGGTTTGGGAGAACTTTTCTGTAAAGCACTAGATAGTAAATATTTGCCTTTATGAGCCAAAAGGTAAAATTATAGGTATATGTACAATTTCCACTTTTAAATTTTTTATTTTACAAGGTCTACTAATGGGGAAAATGGAATTCTATTTTGGGGATGGCAGTATGGTATTAGTTTCCTAGGGCTGCCCTAACAAAGTACCACAAACTGTGTACCTTGAAACACATTTAGTCTCTCATCTTTCCAGAAGCTTGGAGTTTGAAATCAAGGAGTCAGCAGGGCTCTGCTCCTTCTGAAATGCTGAGTAGAATCCTCTCTCCTGTCTTCCTAGCTTTCAATGGTAGCCCGTCATGGGTACTCCCCAGGTAGCCTAGCTGCTGCATCCCTCTGGTCTTTTCTTCTGTCATCATCTGGTGTTGACAACATGGCATGGCCGTCTTCACACAGTCTCCCCTCTTCTTAGGAGGAATCAGTAATAATTGCATTAAGGGCCCACCCTACTTCAGTATGACCTCATCTTAGCTGGTTCTACCTGCAGCAATTCTGTTTTCAAATACGATCATATTCTGAGGTAATGGAGTTTAGGACTTCATATCTTTTTGGGGAACACAATAACAGGGAGATAATGTTTTGCTTAATTGGTGTTCAAGGTAGGTGCTCCCTATCAATCTGATCACAAACATTCATCTGTAAAAATAAAAACATTCTCAACTTCAGTCATACATAGGCAGTGAATCAGATTTGGTCTGTGGGCCCTAGTTTGCTGACCCCTGGCTAAGACAGATACACAGGTAGTAGAAATGATTTAAAAAAACAAGGGAATAATGATGATATTCAAGGTCATTTTTGAAGGAAGGAGGATAGAGTGGAGAGGAATAGACAGGTGGCTTCTAAGGTGGTGGCAATATTTTATTTCTTGGCTATACCACTGTTCATTTTTGTTTTGTTCTTTTAGCTTTGCACATTCATTTTACATGCTGTTTGTATGTTTGCTGTATTTCACCAGAAACTCTTCCCACCTCTCTTCCCCATATTCTGCTTTCTTTTCAATAAGTGGTTATTCCTCATTTAGAAACCTCTTCTCCTTTCACCTCTGCTCTCCTGCTTGAGGAGTGCAGTCCATCCTCCAGGTCTTGGCAGAAGCCACACCTTCTTTTGTTAACATGTTTGCCTGTCCATGACGACCTTTTTCTTTGTCATTGTCACTCTTGCTGTCTTCTCTTCACTCTTGTCCTTAGGCAAGCTGTGTTATTTGCTCTTAGAAACCAAACAAGAAAGTAGGTTTCCCTCTGTGTCAGCCTATTTTATTTCAGATATTTCCTTCTTACCTGACAATTAAGTAGGAAGGTAGGATGGAAGCATGTGAAGAGTAAAGTGGGCATAGGGAACATCAGTGCGTTGAATCAGAGTATTTCTGATCAGTACTTAGCTCTTTTAGAGCCCTTTAGGTTTTTTGTTTGGTTGTTGGTACTAGAGATTGAACCCAGGGGCGCTCTACCACTGAACTATACTCCTATCCCTTTTTATTTTATTTTTGAGACAGAGTCTTGCTAGATTTCCCAGTCTGGTTTTGAACTTGTGGTCCTCCTGCCTCAGCCTCCTGAGTAACTGTGATTATAGGCACACACCACCTCACTCTACTCTAGGTTGGTTTGTTTAACAGCTTTACTAAGATGATTCATGGACTGGGGTTGTGGCTCAGTGGTAGAGCGCTGGCCTAGCTCGTGTGAGGCACTGGGTTTGAGTCTCAGCACCACATATAAATAAATAAAATAAAGGTCCATAAAACCTTAGTTGCAAGGCGCTAAGCAACTCAGTGAGACCCTATCTCTAAATAAAATACAAAATAGTACTGAGGATGTGGCTCAGTGGCCAAGTGCCCCTAAGTTCAATCCTTGGAACCAAAACAAAACAAACAAACAAAAAAACCAGCCTTGTCAATACTTTTTTGTGAAAAAATGCATGTTTATGTATTGCATTGACAACATATATATATATATATATATATATATATATATATGAAAAAATAAGATGTGATTCACACCAAACATTTCACCTCTTTTAAATATATAGTTCAGTGGCTTTTAGGGTATTTACTAAAATCACCACAGTCAATTTAAGAACCTTTTCAGAGCTGGGTTGTGTGGTGGCTCTTACCTGTAATCCCACCTACTGAGGCAGTAGGATCCCCTACTGGGCAATTTAGCTAGACCCTGTGTGAAATAAATTAAAAGGGCTGGCTCAGTGGTGGAGTCCTTTCCTAGCTTATGTGAAGCCTTGAGTTTAATTCCTAGTACCACAAAAAACAAACAAACAAACAAAACAAAAACTTTGACTCACTCTCAACTCTCAACTCCCAAACCCTACCCCGCCCCGCCAGCTCTAGGCAGCCCCTGATCTTATGTCTCTATAGATTTGTCTATTCTGGATACATCACATAAATGCAGTCCTATCACATGTGGTCCTTTGAGACTATATTCTTTCATTTAGCAAAATGTGTTTGATTCATTCATATTGTGGCAGCATTTATATAAGCATTTTATTCCCTTTTATTGTAAGGATATACTATTTTATGTTTATTCATTAGTTGATAGATATTAAGGTTGTTTCCACTCCAGTTACTATAAGCATCTGTAGAGCCATTATTTGTTTTTAGATAATTTCTTTTATGTGTTATGTATTCATCGTAGAAAATTTGAAAAGTACTAAAGAATACAAAGAATATGATGAAATTTGTACATAACTCTACCACTCAAAAATAAGCCTTGTTGCCAGGCACAGTGGCGCATGCTGGTAATCCCAGTGGCTCTGGAATATGAGGCAGGAGGATTGCGAGTTCAAAGCCAGCCTCAGCAAAACCAAGGCGCTAAGCAACTCGTGAGACCCTGTCTCTAAATAAAATACAAAATAGTACTGGGGATGTGACTCAGTGGCCGAGTGCCCCTGAGTTCAATCCCTGGAACCAAAAAACAAACAAACAAACAAACAAAGCCTTGTTAATACTTTTTTGTGAAAAAAATGCGTGTGTATGTATTGCATTTTATTAATTTCTCAAAATATTTACTTCGTGTTTGAGTAGATTTTGTTGACCAGATCACAGTAAGACTGGCCAACTGAAGTTATCATAAATAATTTATAAGTCATTGTGCAATGGGAATACAGTGGAGTAATTAGCTATCATGTGGGCAGCAGGGACTTACAGAAAATTTCACAGAGGAAGAAATATGTATATTATGAAACTGTGTATGAGCTCCTGATATTGATTAGTAAATAAAATATTGCAATTTCTAACAAGGTCGCATGTGTTCTGTTGTAGGAAGCTAGCAGGATGTACAGTTTTTATCACAGGTGCAAGCCGTGGCATCGGCAAAGCTATTGCATTGAAAGCAGCAAAGGATGGAGCAAATATTGTCATTGCTGCAAAGACTACCCAGTCACACCCCAAACTTTCAGGCACAATCTATACTGCTGCTGAAGAAAGTGAGTATGACAGTCGCTCTTTCATGAAGTGCCCTCACAGTGGTCCCCACGCAGAGAGAATTTGCTGGGGAGTTTAGTTTAAGCTATTTGGCCAGATACCCTAAAGGTAATTTTATCTGTTTAAAGAAATATTTATTTTGTTACCTGAAAGCCAGGAGTTTTGACTGTTTTTCTTGTCTATCACTTCTAAGTCATATGAGAGATTTCAATTAAAAATCATGTCTCAGGGCCAGGGATGTAGTTCATTGATAGAGCCATTGCCTCGCATGCGCGTGGCCTGGGTTCCATCCATGGCACCCTCCCTCTCCCCATCAGTCTCAGGAGGGCAATGATTCTTGAATGGGAGGGAGCAATGGAGTGAAAATCGAGAGGAGAACACCTGAGGTGGGGGGAATGGTGTGAACATTTTGAAAAAATTCTTAATCTCTCTTCACTTTGCAAGTTGTTCTCTTAATGTTTTCAGTTGATGAATAATTATGTGCTATTTTCAAGGCATTGTGCTAAGCACCTTAGCAGGACGAAAGGCTTAAATTCAACTTCAGTTTTGCTGGTTTTGTTGGTCAAGGTAATAGCATTGTTGGTTATGTTGGAGGAATGCACATGAAGTGCTTATGAGTGAGATGATGCTGGGGATTATTTTATTTTATTTTTATTTTTATTTAAAAATTTTTTTTAGTTGTAGATGGACACAATGCCTTTATTTGTTTTTATGTGGTGCTGAGGTTCAAACTCAGTGCTTCTCGTGTGCTAGGTGAGCACTGTACCACTGAACTACAGCCCCAAATACAAACAAAAGCAAAACAAGGGAAGAAGATAAACTGGCAAAACAGTAGCAATCGTTGAACATAGGTGATGTATTAATGATAATTCTTTAAACTCTCCTGTTATTTTTGTGTACCTTGTGAAATTTTCCACAGTAAAAAGTTTTTTTAAATTATCTTCCTTTTTTTGTGTTTTCATAGAGTTGGCTTAGCTAGTCTGAAGCTGGATGTGGTTAGTCAGTCTGGCATACTGGGTGGTGAAGTCACTAGTGGTTATAACAGTAGTAATTTATATCGATTTTCTGAAAATAGGGTACTTTTTTCTTCTGATGGTTTTATCAGAAGGGAAGGTAGATAGTATTTGAATGCTCTGATGCTTTTCTGTTTGTTTGCTCTTTGTAGTTGAAGCAGCTGGAGGGAGGGCTTTGCCCTGTGTCGTTGATGTGAGAGATGAACAGCAAATCAATGACGCGGTGGAGAAAGCGGTGGAGAAATTTGGAGGTAGTACCTTAATTCTGAAATAATTATTGACTACTGATAAAATATGGGTATAGTAACAGCCAGTGGATGATTTTGGATATTGATGAAGTATAGATAGTATAACAACACCCAGTGGATGCCCAAAACCATGGACAGTAACTGAACCCTGTATATTGTGTGTTTTTTCCTATACATGCATATGATAAAGTTCAGTTTATAAATTAGGTCAGTAAGAGATTAACAACAAAAATCAATGATAAAATAGAGCAATGATAATAATATTATATATTGAGTTATCTGATTGCAGTTTCTCCCTTTCATAGCCTGAGCTTTGAGGTGCATAACTCACCTGAGCGTGTTAGCATAGCTAGCCAACCTAGTCACCTCTAGAAGACTCATTCTTACTGTAGTTCTCAGCAGCCTCAGCATAACGATACTTTTATTTCCTAAAGTTGAGAACTTTCACCTTCTTAAAGTACTTTATAGCTTTTTTGTGGCATATCTGAAATGCCACCATCACTACTTTTGCATTTTAGGGCCATTATTAAGTAAAATAAGGATTCCTAATATACAAGCATGATGATACGGGAACAGTCAATTTGATAATGGTGGGTAGTACCCCACTCTGAAGGCTGAGGCAGGAGGATCACAACCTTGGCAACTTAGCAAGACCTTATCTCCAGATAAGAAATAAACAGGGCTGGGAACATAAGTCAGTGGTAAAACACCTCTGGGTTCCATTAATACCATTAGAAAAAATAAAATAAGAAAGAAAAAAATTAGTAACACAGAAGTTGGTACTGAAGTGTATAGAAATTGAGAAATGAGGATATGATCCAAATTTTATAATGTTACTATCTATGAAGAAAGGGTACTTATGACTAGAGTATTTTAGTGAATTTAATGATCTTATTTAAATCATTTTCCACATGTTTTAAAAAAAGAGGTTGGAAAGTTAGCAGAATAATAGAAGATGTTCTTAGAATCTGTGTAGCCCAAGAAGTAGAAATTGTAGTATTTCTGCTTTATGGAATGTTAAGTCTCCCCTTCTTTTTTGCATTAATTTTTTTTTTAATTTTTAAAAATTGTGGTAGAAGACAAAATTACCGTTCTGACCATTTTAAGTATAGTTCAGTAGCATTAAGTTCATTCATATTGTACAACAGTCATTAAGTGCCCTTTGAAAAGAATAATGAAGGCCATGTAGAAACAAAGGGAAATGTTCATCATGATTTTATATTTTGCCATTTTCATTCAATGTTATTTAACTAACTATAAACTATAACTATAAATGATATATAGTAGGAACTGGATAAAGTATACAGAAATTAGTTAAAGTTTTTTTTTTTTTTTTTTTTGGTCCTCCGTATTGAACCCAGGGATGCTTGACCACTGAGTCACATCCCTAGCACTATTTATTTTTTATTTTGAGACAGTCTCACTCAGTTGCTTACGGTCTCACTAAATTGCTGAGGCTGTCCTTGAATTTGCAATCCTCCCACTAGCCTTGCGAGTTGCTGGGTTTACAGGCATTTATCACTGTGCCCCTCTAGTTATAGAGTTTGTGTGTGCATATGAGTCACTAAAACAAAATTGATCCATTTTGCTCCTTTGTCTGGGATTGAAACTTAAGATCTTTCTCTTTTCCCAGTTTCAAGACCAGAAAGAAGCCCTTGCCTTTAAAAATAGGGTCTTGGGGGAAAGTGAGACTAGTGTGCTTGGCAGAGGCACAGGCCTTGGAGACATGCCAGAGAGGAATGTGACCTAGGGTTCGTGGATACAGGGAGGGAAGACCAGGAGATAAGAGAACAAGGAGAATGGAAGCTACAAACCATGAGGACTAAGCCTCCTAGAATTTCCCACAGAGTGCTGGTAATTGGCTATATTTCCCTTGTACTGGCGCAAATCATGTGGTGCTGTTTTAAAACAGCTACTGAATCTTGCTTTAGTGTATTGATAAATCATATTATATAAAAATAGTATTTGAACCAACCAAGAGTTCAACAATATAGACTAAATGCTTTCATATGTATGTGAGTGTGTGTATATGTGTGTGTGTGTGTGTGTGTGTGTGTGTGTGTGTGTGTGATAAAGTCTCACTTCTATTAAAATGAAACTGATTATTTTGGAAATAGGAATTGACATTTTGGTGAATAATGCCAGTGCTATTAGCTTGACCAACACATTGGAAACACCTACAAAGAGAGTGGACTTGATGATGAGTGTGAACACCAGAGGCACCTATCTCACGTGAGTCACAAAGAAGAGTGGTGGGGGAGGGTGACGCAGTGTTTTCTGAGAACTTCCCTTGTTATAAACAGATGTGAGCCATGTTAGCAATATAGTTGAAGCTAGTAGATAAATTTTACTCTTTTATTAAGCTGAAGGTGTTAGTATCTTATGTGTGGTGCTAAGAATTTTTATGTAATATAAAAGATAGGGCTTGTTGCGGTGAAAAATGTGCTTGATACAGGATTAGTGCTAATGAGTGGCAGGCCTGCAAGGCGAAGATGGAAAGGTTTTGTCTCATAGATTGAAGGAAAGCTCATGTTTACAATGTAAATGAAATGAGTTCTTTCCTTTGAGTTATAAAATATGGTATGATTAGAATAGATTTAGTTTGTTTCTCTTGATGCTTTGAGGTGAAGTCTCACTGTTTTAATGAAAATAAGGTATAATATTCTTTAATCCTCCTTACTTCACCCCATAAAAGTGAAGCACCTCCTGCCTATTAATGCCAGCTGCTTGGGAAACTGAGGCAGGAGGATTGCAAGTTCAAAGCTACACTTAGCAATTTAGTGAGACCCTGTTTAAAAAACAATAACAAAAAATGGGGACTGGGGTATAGCTTAGTGGTAGAGCACTTGCCTAGCATGTGTGGTGCCCTGGGTATCAATCCCTAGTAGCACAAAAAAAAAAAAAAAAAAAAAAAGGAAGCACCTTTGGAAATGAAAAACCTTACAAAAACCCTTTAGTGGTATTGATTGTATTTGGTTTGTAAACTTACCAAGATATTGCATTTGGTAATAAAAGTACTGTATGTTTAGAATATTTAGAAGATTTTTTAAAAAATGACTTGAGAAGAGTGAACTAGTTTTGAAATCCTAGGAAGACTTGAATATGAAATAAAGCTATATAATAATTAAGCTATAATATATATTATTTAGCTATAAGATAACTTACTACTTAAAGTTTTAATAATATTGGATATAAATCTCTTATGAAACACATTATCTATCTTTATGAGCATCTTTTAACAAATAAAATTATGTATTGCTCCCACAGACATATTACATTTTATATGGGTGTAAATTAAATTTGGGAATGTACTGGGAGTTGTATTACTCAATTAGAACTCAGTGTAGTGTATTAAGTCTACTCAGGTGAAATAAATCAGCATGTGTAATACTAATGATAGCAATTATTTATTTCATGTTTAGTATATGCACTGTCCTAAGTATATCACATATGTTATCTCATTTTAATCCTTGTTCAGTTCCAGATTGTAGTGAATGTGGTGGGTGTTACCAACATTTATAGAGAAGAAAACTGAAAATTAGAATGCTGGGTAATTTGCCCAAGTTCACACAGTGAAGGGACAGAAGCAGAATTTGAACCCAGGGCTGTCTGACTTGAACAATATCCACGTTGTTGTTTGTTCCTTTTTAAACCTGAGTTTCCCCCCAGCCCTTTTTATTAATCTTGAGACAAGGTCTTGCTAAATTGCTGAGGCTGGCCCTGAACTTGCAGTACTTCTATCTCAGCCTCCAGAATAGGTGGGATTATATACCCAGCTGAATACCCATGTTCTTTACCACAGTGGTGACTGAAAACTACATTAACTGTTTCTGAAATTGACGAGTATATGTGTTGAGGAGGGAGAATTTAGGACAGTTGGGGTTGAGTATAACCTTATCTGGGCATAAAACTAATGTATCAAAGTTTTTTTTTTTTTCTTCATCAAGCAGGTGATGTAATTAGGCTACTCAGTAAAGTTCCAAAGCATGAAAATTGGTTGCTTTTCCTATCTTCTTTCTAGAAATCTAGATATCTGAGCAAGTTCAATTTCCCTATAGGAGTGACTTAAAATATAACTTTAAAAAGTGTCCAAAAAAAAGTTGTGAGAAAGCTGTTAACTTGACTTGTGTTTGCTTCCACTTTCCAGATCTAAAGCATGTATTCCCTTTTTGAAAAAGAGTAAAATTGCTCATATCCTCAATCTCAGTCCACCACTGAACCTAAATCCAATGTGGTTCAAACAGCACTGTGGTAGGTAGAAGGGTCAGGGGATGGTTTGTTGATTTGTTTTGAATTAAATCAGTGTGTCTATTATGTAATCATCGTCTGTACATGGTATTCAATGGTGAATTTTCTGTTCCAAATCAATAGGTAGCATTTTGGAAAGATTAGCAATCATTTATCTATAATTTTAGAAGTTTATAATTTTAAAAATTGATGCATAATTTACATTTGAGAAAGTACGTGGATCTTAGTGGTTCAGTGAGTTTTGACGTGTGTGTTATATACCTGTATAACCATTATCCAAATCAAGATATGGATTTCTTTTCTTTTTTAAAAAAAGTAGTTTTAGTTGTAGATGAACACAATACATTTATTTTATTTATTTATTTTTATGTGGTATTGAGGATTGAACCCAGTGCCTCATGTGTGCTAGGCAAATGTTCTACCACTGAGCTACACACAGCCCAGGATATGGATTTCTATTATCCCAGAAAACTCTTTCACATCCCAGTGGGTATGTTTTATTGTATGTAATTTATCCTCTAATAAAGTTGATTAAATCCACAAAAATAAAGGGATAGTTTGAAGATTTTTTATTAATCACTGGACATGATGGCGCATACCTGTAAGACCAGTGGCCCAGGAGGTTGGGGCAGTAGGATCACAAATTCAAAGTGAGCCTGGCCAACTCAGTGTGACCTTAGATATCAAGATAAAAGATTAAAAGGACTGGGGATGTAGCTCAGTGGTAAAGCACCTCTGGGCTCACTCCCTAGTACTATAGATAGATAGATAGATTAAACTGATTAAAAACTATCCATGAAATACTTTCTTTTTAATGGCAAACTGATGATTTTAGGTGAGTATGCTAAGTAACAAGATTTATTAAGATCATTATGTCAAATACTTGGTTCATATTCCAGTAGAATTCACTAACATTTGGAAAGTCACTTGGAATGGAACTCCCCAGAGCAAAACGAAAGAAGTTCTGCTTTAATTAAGTGAATTTGCAACCTTTTGTGGTTATTAATATTTATTGTGGTGCTGAAGATCAAACACGAGGCCTTGCCCATCTTAAGCACATACTCTACTACTGAGCTGTACCCCCAGCTCATGTTGTTGTTGTTCTAATGTGGTAGTTTCTCTTTAAATAATCACCTTTATTATTTAAAAAGAAAGAACAAATTAAGAAGTAGTAATGCAGTTTATTCCCATAGTATTAAGAAAAACAAAAGTTCATTCATCTTATCTTTAAATCAGATATTTGGATGAAAATATATAAAACTGGTTCATCTCTGTTCAATTAGTTCCATAAAAACTCTTATTTAAAAAAAACCAGCACTTTTAAAATTATATTTTGCATATTTTTGTATTATTGAAAAAATTCTCAAAAATATATCAGGGAGCTAGGGAATGTAGTTCAGTGGTAGAGTGCTGGCCTAGTAAGCACAAGGGCCTCAATTGGGTCCCCAGTAGGACTGGGGTTTTGGGGGGATGGAGATAGATAGATAGATCAATCTATCAGAGAGAAAATAGTAACAAATAAATTGGTTATGTATACTCAAGAATTAATTTGTTTCTGAATTAAATTATTATTCTTTCTGGTTTTTTTCAGCTTATACCATTGCTAAGTATGGTATGTCTATGTGTGTACTTGGAATGGCAGAAGAATTTAGAGGTGAAATTGCCGTCAATGCCTTATGGCCTAGAACAGGTATGAACTTCTTTACGAGTACCTTTATAAGATTTGCATTTATTTTTCCTCCTTCCCCTAGTGCTGGGGATTGAACCCAGAACCTCACCCCTGGATGCCCTAGGCAAGTGCTCTACCACTGAGCTGCACCCCTATCCCTATCCTGGGCACTTTTTCCTTTTTCTTTTTCTTTCTTTCTTTTTTTTTTTTTTTTTTTTTGGTACTGGGGATGGAACTCAGGGGCACTTAACTACTGAGCCACATCCCCAGCCCTTTTTTGTATTTTATTCAGAGACAGGGTCTCACTGAGTCACTTAGGGACTCACTAAATTGCTGAAGTTGGCTTTGAACTCACGATTCTCCTGTCTCAGCCTCCCAAGTGGCTGGGCTTACAGGTGTGTACCACCACACCCTGCTTCCTTGGCACTCTTGAGCTACATCTCAAGTGTGATGGGCAGGGGTAGACTGTCAACGTAATATCAGTTGGAAAACATGTTCAATTTTTTTTGTGCAGCATAAAAGCCTTGTCAGTCATCTTTCAGCTTTGACTGGAGCTACAACCAGAGCTGTAGTAGGAACACTGAACACTGGACCAGGTGGAGAGTCTCATGAAGGCCAACATGTGCTTCCCTAACCTTTTCTTTGTCTTTGTCTTTGGTATCTTCCTAAATTTTACAGATTCTTATGCTTTTGTTTTCTCCTTACATGTCCCAAAAAATGCTTTTTAACTTTCTTATATTCTTATTATTTTTATTTTTGCCTTTATAAAAGGTTAGATTATCTATACTTTTATATGAGTTTTCATGAGTTCAGAGAGTACCCAGAGTCTTCTTGGATGACAGAAGAGTCATCATGGGCCTGGGCTTTGTATATAAATTTACAGTTTTGGTATGACAAGTTGATGGCCTCCTGGCTGCTGAATGAGATGCAGAAAATGAGAGAGATATAAAAATATGAGAAAAAGGGAAAATCTGTCTTTCTTGTAGATTTTTTACTTTACCACTTTTATATCAGAATAGCTCAAAGAAAGAAAAAGAGAAGATAACTTAGTTCATCATAGATTTTTATATACCTAATAGATATTGCCCATGAAGACCTTAATTTCTTTCCTCTTCAATCTAAATGGGCATCTCATCCCTGAAAAGTATGTCTAATGATAAACATATCATAGTGGGAACTACTTTTTTCATTCATTCACATTTTTTTAATTTTTAATTTTATTTCTTTGTAGTTGTAGATGCGCCACATGCCTTTATTATTATTTTTTTTGTTTATTTTTGTGTGGTGCTAAGGATCAAACCCAATGCCATGTCAGACAAGCGCTTTGCCACTGAGCTACAGCCCCATCCCTATTCACTACATTTTTAACAGAACTTCATTACATTAACATCAGAAACATCAGAACTTAGAGATTAGAGTGGCCCCTTCCAAGGAATCGCCTTAGAAATCAGAGTGGTGTGTTCTCTCCTGGGTCCTGTACAGAGTGGTATTCAGATATTCATCGATAAATGGCACTTTTGGATTTTTTTTGAAAGTCTCTTCATATTTTTCATCATGTTCCTTGAAAATACTTAATTGGTAGCAAATTGGATTTTTTTTTTTTTTTTTCATTTAATATGAGGAGGGTCAGACTAGGAAGGAAAGAATAAGACTGTGACTGAGAAGGACTTTGATTCCTTCTGGGAGAGAGGACAAAATGGGGCCAGCAGAGAACACTGGAGGGACACTAGATACACTAGATACAGACAGTCTCCAACTTAGGATGGTTGGATTTAATGATTTTCTGACTCTTCGATGATGTGAAAGTAGTTCAGCTTTCAGTAGAAGCTGTACGTCTGATTTTGAATTTTGCTTTTTTCCTAGGCTAAGACTATGCAGTACAATACTCTTGTGATACTGGACAGTAGCAACGAGCTGCTACTTCCAGTCAGCCACAGAGTCACATCAGGGTAACAGCTGCTTTCTGCTGTCTACTGTGCTGCTGGCATCATTTTGGATATTGTGTTTTGTGTTTTTGCATACTCTCATGTTTATAAAATGCCCATCTCCCTGAATGTGGTGGTGCGCACCTGTAACCCAAGTGACTCAGAAGTCTCAGGCAGGAGGATCACTAATTCAAAGCCAGCCTCAGGGGCTGGGGAGATAGCTCAGTCGGTAGAGTGCTTGCCTTGCAAGCACAAGGCCCTGGGTTTGATCCCCAGTACCGCAAAAAAAAAAAAAAAAAAAAAGCCAGCCTCAGTAACTTAGGGAGACCCTAAGCAACTTGGTGAGACCCTGTCTCAAAACAAAAAAAGCTGGGGATGTAGCTCAGTGGTAAAGTCCTCCTGGATTAAATCCCCAGTATAAACAAGCAAACCCAAATACCCATCTAGTATGTTCATGATATTGAATATTCTGTCATAAAATATGCTTTGTTTAGATGATTTTTCCAACTGTAGTCTAATTTTAAGTGTTCTGTATGGGTAGGCTAAGCTGAAGTAAATACATTTTTTTTTTGTACTGGGAATTGAACCCAGGGGTGCTTTACCACTAAGCTACATCCCAGCCCTTTTTATTTTTTATTTTGAGAATAGGATCTTGCTAAGTTGCTGAAGCTGACCTCAAACTTTAAACCCTCCTGCCTCAGCCTCTTGAGTTGCTGGGATTACAGGCATACACCACCATCCCCATTTAAGATAGTCTCAATTTATGATGGGTTTATAAGGGCATAATTCCATCATAAGTTGAGGAACATTTGTACTCAAAGCTCCTGAACAGAACTTGAATGGAGGAGATCTGAGGACCTCAACAGGGTAGCTCAGTAGGAGAGATTTCTTTCCCCTGAGGCATAGACAGTAAGGAACACAGGGAAACTTCTTCTTTAGGGCCCAAAATGGATTCAATGACTGGTACATCTGATGTGTTAACTACCCATGGGGCAGAGACTGTTGTACTTAATTAATGCTGGCAAAGTTGGGCATCTACAGTATCTAACTGTAAACAGAGCCTTGAACAAGCAAAGCAAAATTCAGTGCAGGTAAAGGGACTCATATCCAGACACAGAAAAAATAAATAAAACACCTAGAATAGCAGCTTTCAGTGGAATAAAACTGCTAAAGAAACAGAAAATACCTTGATTAAAAACAGTAGCTACATTAAGAGATTGAATTATAGCAGAAAAATGCTTTCTGGAAATAAAGATAGATTGTTGTGAATAAAAAATATATGTCCAGCAGTTGGATGGAAGGACTGGATATTTATTGTAATACCTGCTTGAATAAATAGCTTGGAAGTTCAAGTAGAAGACAAAAAAGAGCAAATGCACTGTGACTAAAAAGAAGAGACTTTGAAAACACATCAAGGGGAACATGCAAATATCAGGAGTCCCAGAAGGAGGACTGGAAAAAGAACAAATAGTGGAGAAACGATAATTGAACCAATAATAGAAAACAATTCCCCTGAGACTGAAGAAAGACAGACATGGGTAAATTGAAAGGTTTACCAAATATGAGCCTGAGTTATAGGGAGTGGGAAAAAAACATCTGAGGACTTTCAGAATTTCACGGATAAAAAGAAAATTGTCAAGCGTGTTTCTTAACAAAAAAAAAAAAAAAGTCTACAGTCTTTTTTTATCTTTAACACCAGAAATTAGAAGGCTGTGAAATAACATCTGTACACTACTAACAGGAAGGAACTCAGCCAAGATAATATTTATTGAAGGAAGAATGTGAATCTGCTATCACACTTGAGAAAAATCTAGAAAAGGCTCTTAAACAGCACACTGTCAGAACAGACTTTTCAGGATAGGATTCAGAAAAGAAAAGAGAAAATAATGAGAGCAAATAACACTGTAGTATGTATGACTAAATGTAAGTGGATTATGATAGAATAACTGGAAATATGAAATATAGGTACTAAATAAGAATTCTTTTTTATTTGTTTGTTTATAAAGATTTTTTTTTTTTTTTTTTTTTTTTTGATGGTGGTACCAGGAATTGAACCTAGGGTCTTGTGCATGCAAAGTGAGCACTCTACCAACTAAGCTATATCCTCAGCCCAAACAAGAATTCTTGATATAGAAGAGAATATAAGAGAAAGCTAATATTGGTCTTTAACCAAAAGCAGTAAACTCTCTTCAAAACTTAGGAGTTGGGAAAGTCATTGTATTCTAAAGGGCTCATATGAGCCTGGGTTTGGGGACAGAGGGGCATTTTGACAGTCTCATTTTGGAGCAGTTACAGCTCTGTTTGGTGCTGGGACATAGAAATGCATTTGGATTTCAAAATTATAAACAACACCTTCCTAAACATTTTTTTTTTTGGTATGAGGGATTGAACTCAGAGGCACTCAACCACTGAGCCACATCCTCAGCCCTGTTTTGTATTTTATTTAGAGACAGGGTCTTGCTGAGTTGCTTTAGGTCCTTGCTAAGTTGCTGATGTTGGCTTTGAACTTGTGATCCTCCTGCCTCAGTCTCCTGAGCTTCTGCCTCAGCCTTTCCACTTCTCTCTCATACTTTCTCAGGTTCCTTCCTCAGCTCAATTAGTTGTCACTGCTACCAAAATTGATAGAGTTAGGCAGTCAGTTAGAAGGGAGGACTCGGAGGTAATGGAGTTCTCTTTGTACCTCTTTTGTGTTGTCACTTTCCATTCATTTGTTTCCCAGACATTCATCGAGACTTACGTGGTTCTCAGCAGTATTCTCAGCAGTATCGATGATGCATTCCATAGATAATTCATCTGCTGAGTGCAGATGAATTATCTATTCCATAGATAATTCATCTTGGGTTCTGAGATGAAGGCCATGCGGTCTTCACCCTCACAGAGTTTACCATTTAGTGGGGAGATTAAGAGTTTGTTACCATTGTTTGCTCTTGGTCTTCCTGCTTGCCTCCATTCCTCTAACCTGTAGGTTTTTGGAATCCTGAGTTAACAAACTGAGAAAAAGCCTACGACTAAGAATTTTAGATCTTATTGATGAAACAGACATTATTAGACACCTGTTATGTGCCAGGTTCTGTTCTGTTTGCTTAAGGTGCATCAGGACAAAACTGATAAGAATCTCTGCACTCATGGAACGTAACAGTCTAATTGGGAGAGACACAGTAGACAATCGAATAGATGATAATGCTGTGAGGAAATAGAACAAAGTAAAGGGGATTGGGAGGCTCATATGTTGGGGAGAGGAGGTTTCAATTAAAAAAGAAAAGCTTGGCTTTTTTGAGAATGTTGCATTTGAATGTAGACTTGGAGGTGACAGAGTTAGCCTTGGGAATGTGTTATCTGAAAGAAAAATGTCCAAGGCAGAAGAAGTCATCAGTGAAAAGGTCTTGTGGATAAGCATGGCTGATGGGATCAGAGAGCAGGGAGAAGGCCAGTGTTTCTGGAGTAAGGGGAGAGGAATAGGAAATGATGAGATGATATCCATGGGAAATGGGGGTCAGATGTCATAGGTCCTTGCCAAGGTCCCACCTTTTACTTGGATGAAATAAGCTGTTGCTGGATTTTGAGCAGAGGAATGACCTGACCTATCTTAAATGCTTTAAAGTATCTCTCCAGCTGTTCTGTTGAGCCTAGATTTTCCTGGATGGGGAGCACAAAGAGAGAAACTGGATGCTACTGCAGTGCAGTAAAGGTAGTGGAGAATGGTCACAAAGTGCGATATTCTACAGATAGAGCCAGCAGGTTCTGCTGATGGATTGGATGTGGGCACAAGAGGACAGAGTCAAAGATGATGCCAAGATTTTTGACTTGAGCATCTAGAGCAGTGCACATGCCATGAACTGAGATGGGGAAAGCCATAGAGTAGGAGAGCAAGATTAGGAATTCAGTTTGGGGCATTGCATTTGAGCATCCATGTGGAAATGGTCAGTAGACAGCTGGGCATGTGAGTCTGGGGGTTATCAGCATATCAATCGATGGTGTGTGCAGCCACAAGACTTGATGATGCACAGGGAAGAAGGACCATTGGCCTGTGCATCATTAAATGGCTGAGAAAAAGAGGAAGACCTGCACAGGCCAGTAAGAGAGGAAGAAATCCAGAGTATGATGCCTTGAAAGCCATTTGAAACAAGTGTTTTGAGGAGGAAGGGGAGTGATTGTGTCAAATGTTGCTATTAGTTTTTATAAGGTGGGGATTCACCACTGAATTTGGTAGCCTTTGCATCTCCTTCACTTCACTTAAAACATTTGTAATTATTAATTTAAAATTGTGGTTGTTCAGTGCATTCCTTCCTAAAATGAAAACTTCTTGAGAATAGGGGCAAGTGTTTACTGTGTTCATTTTAGTCTAGTCATTATAGACTTTCAGTAAATGTTTGATGAATGAATGAGTGAAATAAACGAACAAACGTGCAGTATGATTGCTTCCTTCTTAGCTTCAAAGTAGGCAAAACTTTATATGAAGGAGAATATTGTATGGCACAAAATACCGAAGACATCATCAGGATCTGCAGGAGAAATCAGCTCTTTGCTATAACTTTAAGGTGCTTGTTTTCGGTTTACTAGACATCTTGGAGCCAGTGGTAACATTTGGTCTGAGAATTGATGACATGGTAAATTAAATTTATAGTCATATTCCTTGTAATACATGTGTAATACATGGAATGATGAAATATATACAGGGTGCTTTTGAAACATAGCAGGAGGGCCTTGTAGCTCAGGTTAAAGGGTAATGAATGGAGATTTTCAAAAGGAGATATACAGTTGAAATAAGATCTCAAGGGGATGGTGAGGCTAGCAAGGAGAACTGGGCAATCCATCCCTTGGCATAGCCAACCACATATGCAAAAGCTGGAGCATGGGAAAATCCTGTGCATGTGGCAGAACTCCAGGAGTTTGATGGGGTGTACAATAGGGTGTTGGCTATTGTTTCCCACTGAACTTGAGCAACTCAGGTACTTCAGGCTCACTGGAATGTTGGGTGGAGATGAGGGTGCGGAGGGAGATGGATGAGCTAATCCTCAGTCTTGTTTGCCAGCTGTAGCCGTTGATATCCACCCCCGCCCCATGCTGGGGGTCGAGGCCAGGGCCTCACACATGTTAGGCAAGTGCTCTAGCACTGAGCTGCATCCCCAGCCTAGGAGCTCTCAAGTCCATTCTCATTGCCTTGCTCATGAGCACTGTAATATTCTATCTTTACCTCCTCTCGCTATAGTCTTACAAGTCATTCGATAGGTGCGGGATTCAACATCTTAAACAGCCATATCACTTCATGCTCCTATTTTCCTCTCTTCTTATTATTGCTCTCCTGTTTAAAAAATTCTTCAAATGGCTCTCTACTGAATATAGGCAAAATTTCATAGCCAGGAGTGGTGGCATGTACAAGTGATTATAGCTACTTGAGAGGCTGAGGCAGGAGGATCACAAGTTCAAGGCTGGCCTGGGCAATTTAGTAGACTGTATCAAAATTAACAACAACAACAAAAAAAGTAAGGGATGGTGATTTGGGGATTGTAGTTTCAGTGCTAAAATGTCCCTGGACTCAACCCCCAGCACTGGAAAAAATAATTTTCTTTTAAAAAACAGTTTAGTAATAAT
The DNA here is from genome assembly GCF_902686455.1 of Sciurus vulgaris. Classification (NCBI taxonomy): domain Eukaryota; kingdom Metazoa; phylum Chordata; class Mammalia; order Rodentia; family Sciuridae; genus Sciurus; species Sciurus vulgaris. Next base: position 69,240,692 of record NC_136476.1, read on the forward strand.
AAGTAGGATGGAAAGATAGCAATAAGGTGATATGTTTGTTGATAGATTTAAGACATTTAATCCCACATCTGACTATTGGATGGCTTATAAGATTATAGAGAGATGAGGCAGGAAAGATAGCTAGAAGGTTACATGATTCATGAGTAAAGCAGTGAAATGGATTTGAAGAGGTGTCCAGGCTCTGGGCTGTTTGATTAATTAAAAAAAACAAAAACAAAAACACATTTCCTCACCCTGGACTGTGTAGAAGACTGTCAGCTGGAACTAATTTATGTCAGCTAGAAGTAGTCTCACAACATGATTGCCATTTAAGGAAAAGGAGATATCATAAGGAGTGAAATGGATACCATGTAACATATATTATTTTTAATCAGAGCAGCATCCTGCTTGACCTCTTGGCTTGATACTGGTGATATTGCCCCTCCTGGCTTTAACACTTTTCATTCTGCTAAATTTATCACATCTAGAGAAGAATCAGAGGGCAGGCCTGTAATGGTTTCTCACTGGATGATCATACACTCACATACATACACACATGTGCATGGCATGTATCTATGTGTATTTGTTTTTGCAGTGCTAGGGATGGAACCCAAGGGCTTACACATACTTAGGCAAGCACTCTACTGTACTGAACTATACCTCTCTAACTGACATATTCTTTTTTTTTTTTTTTTTTTTTTTAGTTCTGGGGATTGAACCCAAGATCTTATGCATATCAGCCTAGTATTCTATCAATGAGCGAACCTTTTTTAAAATTTAGTTTTGAGACAAAGTCTTACTAAGATCCCCAGCTAGTCTCAAACTTGTGATCCTCCTGCCTCCACCTCCTAAGTAGCTGAGATTATATGCATGCACCACCACGCCCAGCTTCAGCAAACATATTCTTAATAAGACTTCTAATGTAGAATTTTTAAGAATTCTCCTGTGATTCATATAGTCTACACTGAGACTGAGAGTGATCATGTATGCTTATAGTGTCAAGACAGACTATCTTGAATCACTCTAGGATTATAATTTTTTCTTTCTGTAAGACCCATTTCATAGTTCCTGTTTGGTGTAGGGTGGGGTAAAGGGAAGCTGGCTGCTACTCAAAATGTTCGTGCCTCCTCCACTTGACTGGTCTGGACACATGTGTTGGAAACAGGAAAGTTCACTTTGGGTTGGATTTTATGTGGGCAGGCTGGGATGAGGAGTTTGGGAAGGGCAACTGCTGATCTGGTAGTGGCAGCAAAGAGGACGGTCACAGTGCTCTGACACCTGTATCACATTACAAACAGATGTGAGAACTCAGTTAGCCATGGAGGGTGAGGAGACAGCAGGCAGCTGTCTCCTCCACTTTGGTGCTGGAAATCAAAACAAATCCCCCTGTTTTTCCAGGGACCTATTCACTGATTGGGTTCAACAACTTTTGTATCATATTTTGTTGATTCTGAGATACCCAGGTTTTGCACTTTTACATTTATGATATCAAAATATTTTACATCTCTGATATCAATATGCACCTTGCAGTTCATGATATTTCATGGTTCCATTGATAGCTCTTTTGTATCCTTAGTGTTGTATAAAGTAAATGGTGCACTTTATCATCAGTGACATAATTGGGTCAGTGAGCACACACATGGGTACAGGTGAGGGGCAGTGGGGGCTGGCAGGTGTTGAGAGGAGAGGCAAGCTCTCAGTGGAGAAGGAGTTGAAGGCAGTGCTGATATTTTAAGCTTGATATGTACTCCATATGTTTATATAAGAAGAAATCTTTGATTGGTTTTAAGACTTGTTACAGATGGTTTTGAGTAAACTCTTGTTAGGAGAATCAATCAGAAGCTATTAGATATCTCTCCAGTTATTCCTTAATAAGACTCAAGTTTTGGAGTTACTTTTCTGATTCTTGTGATTGAAGTTTTATCTGTATTCATTATAATTCACTCATTATCATCAGAGATCATCAATAAATTTTATTTGATGGATCCTATTATTAGGCTGTTTTTATTATCAGTTTTTATCTACCTGTTGAGTTAGCCTGTTGACATTGTAAAATCTTGAGATTTTGAGAAGATTTGGACCTGGTAATGTGGTTCAGAGGGAGAGACTTCTCTGGCACATGTAAGGCCCTGGGTTTGATTCCCAGTGTGACCAAAAAAAAAAAAAAAAAAAAAAAAAAAAAAAAAAGAGAGAGAGAAAGAAGGAAAGAAAGAAAGAAAAAGAATAACTACATAGCTCCAGAGTTGCCTCTTAATTTTGAGTCTACTTGTGCCTTCTTTCTGTCTTCTCTAGAAAGATTGTTAAAAGTAATAGTAGATTGTTTGGGAGAACAATTCCTTGTTCTTATGTTCTATATATGCATGCATGCACATGCAGCATGTATATATTTGTACTTGATCTATTCTTTTTTTTTTTTTTTTTTGTATTGCCTGGGATCAAACTCAGGGCTTTGCACATGCTAGGCAAACACACTACTACTGAACTATACCACCAACCTGACATACATATTTTTATTAGTCTTCTAATTTAGAATTTTAAAAAATTCTCATGCCGTTCATATAGTCTATGTTGAAACTAGAAGTATACAAATATGTATAATGGTCTCAAAATTTGCTTTCTTGAAATATTTACAGAAAAATTGAGTAGTTTATGGAACTATAACTGAGTTCTTAAGAACTTGGTTAACAAAGTACGTGTGTTGAATAGAAGTCAAGCTTCCAGGTACTTGAATTCCAGCTTTTGTGACCCTGGGCAAGTCACATCCCCTCTGTGTCTTTCTGCAAAGTGGGAATAAAAGTTCTAAGAATTAATTCAGGTAATGTATGTAAAAATGTGTAGGAGCATACCTAGCACAAGGTACACCTAAAGAATGTTAGCTGTTTTTTTTTTTTTTTTTTTTTTTTTAATTAGACATCACTTCAAGGGTGAAACCAGAATTCTTGAGTTAAAAAAAAAAAATTAACTCCTAGTAAGTGAACTTTAGTTATAAGGTATAAAAGTATCTTCTAACTCAGTGCCTTTAGGAAATCCCCCAAGTTAATTGAGCAAGTATATAAGTTGTTACAGTGTGTAATAATTTCAAATGCTGTTTTGATGATGGAATGGAGAGATGTTTTGCTGGAAACTCAAATCTGGGTATGGTGGCACATGCCTGTGATCCCAGTTGTTCAGGAGGTGGAGGCAGGAGGGTGGCAAGTTCAAAGCCAGCCTCAGCACCTTAGCAAGGCCCTAAGCAGCTTAGCGAGGCCCTGTCTCAAAATAAAAATAAAAGGGGCTGGGAATGTGGCTCAGTGGTCAGTGGTTAAGCACCCCTGGGTTCAATCCCTGGTACAAAAAAAAAAAAAAAAAAAAAAAAAAAAAAAGCACATGGAAACAAATTGATTTTCATTGTGTGTAAGCTAAGATATACTTAAGCAAATTGAGATGTTACAATTTGACAGTATATAATTAACAATGTACTACTCATGCAGTTGCACATTACTTCATATAAGAAACATAGACTTTAACAAGTATCTGCCCATCTACTCAGAAGGCCTAAGGCAGGAGGATTGTTAGTTCCAGGCCAGCCTCAGCATGAGACCCTGTCTCAAAATAAAAAAATAAAAGGACTAGGGGTGTAGCCCAGTGGTGAAACACCCTGGATCCAATCCCCAGTACTAACCACTCCCTGCCAAAAAAACAAAAACAAACAAAAAACCAAATTGTGAAAATCAAAAATTATAGATTATAGTTAATTTGAAAAATTTTCCCTTTGGACTGGTGGTGTAGAGGCCCTGGGTTCAGTCACCTGCACCTAAACTGACATATAAACAGATTCTTCCTTTACTTCTTTTTATTTTATTTGCTAAAATTTTCTATAACCCAGTATTGTCTGAATTTAAAAACAACCCTCCAAAATCCTGCCAGTATTCCTTGCACAGTTGTGGGCTTTTGTCATTGTTTTAGACACTGGAGATCCAGTGATGAACAAGAGAAACAAAGTCTGTTTTCTAATGCAGGAGTAAGAGGGGTAGTAAACTTAGGAATGGGAGCTCCATATTTTAGAGGTGGAAAACTGAGGACCAATGATGTTGGTATAAAAAATCCCACTCACGTGCCTTTGTGCTTGTGTTCAGTGCGTTTTCTTTATACCTTACTGGCTTTCTTGACTGAGGAATGCCATGAATTCATTTTATTTTGGTATGGGGCATTGAACCCAGGGGTGCTTGACCTCTGAACCACATCCCCAGCCCTTTTTAATATTTTATTTAGAGATCGGGTCTCGCTGAGTTACTTAGGATTTTGCTAAGTTGCTGAGGCCGGCTTTGAACTCATGATGATCCTCCTGCCCTCATCCTCCTGAAACTCTGGGATTATAGGCATGCACCACCACGCCTGGTACCAGGTGAATTATTGAATGTCCTAAATCAGAAGTCTCTTTAGCTGTGATTCTCCTAAGGGAGTCCTATGTAGGGCAGCATTGTACAGGGTAAGGAGTATGTGTTCTCTTTTTCTTTTTTTAAATAATTTTTAGTCATCATTGGATCTTTTATTTAATTAATTTGTTTCTATGCAGTGCTGAGGATCGAACCCAGGGTCTCACATATGTCAGGCAAGTGCTCTACCACTGAGCTACAACTCCAGTCCAGTAGTATGTGTTTTCTACCCCCTTCTTTCTCTAGAACATTTAAAAAAACATTTAAGCTTTTTGATCTTGTTTTCATCATCTAAGAAATAAAGAGATTAGCCTTGGTAATTTTGAACGAAGGTACTTGCTTGTTACTTCCACAGTCCTTTTGTTTGATTTGGAGTTAAGTACATGTACGTTTGTGTGTTTTCTCTACAGCCATACACACAGCTGCCATGGATATGCTGGGAGGATCTGGTGTTGAAAGCCAATGTAGAAAAGTTGATATCATCGCAGATGCTGCATATTCCATTTTCAAAAAGCCAAAAAGTTTTACTGGAAATTTTGTTATTGATGAAAATATCTTAAAAGAGGAAGGAATAAAAAATTTTGACATCTATGCAGTTAAACCAGGTGATACTTATAGTTTTTCAAAGTAGTGATGTTTTTTCCATATAATGAGTACATCTTGTGTGTATGTGTATATGTGTGTGTGTGTGTGTTTATGTGTGTGTGTGATTATAAAATGAATATGTTCTTTTAAAAGTTGTCCTTCCATTGAAGTGAAAAACCCACACCAATATTTGAAAAAGAGAGAAAGGACAAATAGAAGTGAGTTGAGGACTTTTGAAGTGATACAGAAGGGTTTTATCAGCTACTGGACATTTTCAGATTTTGAAACCAGAAATGAAAATTAACTTTTAAAGTTGTGTTAAAATCAGAGTTAAAATTCTACTTAAGGCTATGCATCAGATGGTACAATAGTTTTTGTTGTTGTTGTTGTTTGTTTGTTTTGTTTTATAAACTTAAGATTGTGGACTCATTCCAAGTGTTTATTTTTAAGTGCGATCTCTAATAGCTTGATGATGGATTGTGAAGGTGCATTGGTTAGCTCATACTGTCTTAGGTACAGTAGTCTGATTTGAGAAGTTTCCAAAAGGCTCCCTTATTAAAAAATAACTTCCTCTGAAACTGCAGGAAAGATGCAATGGCACATGACTATAGTCTCAGCTACTTGGGAGGCTGAGGCAGGACAATCGTTTGAGCCTAGCAGTTATGGACCTTCCTGGACAATATAGTGAGACCCTGTTTCACACACATACATAAATGAATGAATGCAAGCCATAGATGCAAGTTATATCTATTTGTACTAAAGCATATTTTAGGTATTATTCATTAAACTGAACTTGTAGCTGACAAAAGCCACATTTTTAGATTTGTGTCATCTGTACACGTCTCTTTATTTTCCGCTGGATTAAATAGCTGATTGCAGTTTTACATAGCACTTTCACTTATATTATCTGTTTAACTTTCATAGCAATCCTGTGAGGGAAGTAATATTGTTTAATGATTAAGAACATGAAATTTGAGAAAAGACAATTTGAGCTCAAATTTGACTCTGCTTCTTAATACTGTGTGGCTTTGAGTATGTTACCCACTTTCTCTGTGCCCGTTTCTTTTTTGGGAAAATGAATCGAATGATACTTTCCATACAGGATTTCTGTTAGAACTATGTGCAATAATGTATATAATGTGTTTGGCATAGTACCTGACATACAGTACACTCACAATATTTAGTAGTTCGTATATTCCAGTGGGAAAAACAGGCTGAGAGAAATGAAGCCTTTGCCTAAGGGCCAGTGGCTAATAAGTTGCAGAACCTGAACCAGACTCCTCCTTCTGGGTCCTGGTACAGTGTAATGATCGCTTTAGGTTTTAAAGGCATAATGTCACTTTATACAAACTTTTAAATTATGTTTAAATTAAAAATCTTATCAAGTACTGAGAACCTATTAGTATGACCAGGTACTCTGATTTTAACATATAACAAATATCAATTAATTCCTGCCTTCCAGAAGTTTGTTAAAGTTTCAGAGTTGGGGGGAGGGGAAGAGAGAGAGAGAATGAGAATATTAACATGTAATTTTCCTACAATTTTGAAGGCTTTGTGACCTTTGAACCTCCTTCATGCGTACGCCTTGAAAGGTATCAGTGTGATGTTAAGATAGTTAATTTATTTTCTAAGCACAACTGTTAGCTGAAAATAAGGCCTGGGAGAAGTGTATGGCTTAGTTTCCATGATGGTAAGAGGAAGAGGAAGAGAGAAAAGACCCCAATGCGTCGATCTGAGAAGCATGTCCTCTTTAGTGAGGGCCTCCTTGCTCTCAGGGGCCAGGTGAGCTCTGAGTTCTGGACAGAAGGGGGTTGTGAAGAACGAGGAGGATGAAGGCTTCACATACAGGTGTTTAAAACTAGATCTGGAAGATGAATTTTGTCATAGGAGGAGATGATAACTAGGTTATGGGAACACTCATGAAAATATATAGTTTGACAGTTCTCATGGAGCCCTTTTCCATTTCTCCAGAATTATCTTAAAAGACAATCTTTATTAAACACGTTAAATTCTTAGTGTCTTGTAGTTGTTACACTAACCTGATTTTTCTGGGGTCAATTTTTCAGGCCAGCCTTTATTACCAGATTTCTTCTTAGATGAACACCCAGATGTTGCAGTTATCAAGCAGATGGAATCACCTGGTAAGATTCCTAAGATCTAGCCCATATTTTATGTGAGAAAATATAGATGCTAACTTATGTATTTTTTCCAAAACATAGAATTGATCCTGTAACAGTGACATTTCTGCCTTCTGCTTCTAAACCATTTTGTAATTTAAACTAAACAAGTTCTGTGAGAATAGTTAATTCTGGAAAAAGAAAAAAAAAAAAAGAAAGAAAGAAAGAAAAAAAGCATTTTTTTTTCTGTCTACCAGTAAGAGGCTCTTAATATAGTCTTAATTTTTTAAAAAAATATCTGTTCAACTTTTATTCATTTTCTTTAGCACACTTTCCTTAGGCATTTCAAGGTGATACTTTATTTTGAGGAAAAATGCATCATATCAAGGTTCTTGTAAAACCATTTTCACAGGTTGTAACATGTGCCTGCTTTGTGGAAGGCATTTACTTCAAGTACGTTTTGGTTTTACTTTGTCTCTGTGACTAAGAAACAGTAGGCTCCTTGAGTTGGTCTAGAGTTTATGTCCTAGTTCTTGTGTTCTGGAACTAAGACTATTGCTTCCTGAAAGGTGTCAGAAGGAACACTATTTAATTAATACCCATGGGAAGAATTTCTCTTGTGGTTACTAATAAGAATGGCTGTGGTTCTGGGTTCTTACCTCATTTTTGTATTATAGGTACTGTGAGTCTCCTAAGTGATCCTAGATTTCTTTAGAAGGCTGATAGAAAAGTTAGGAACAAATGTCCTGTATACATTTAGCGAATCTAGAGGATATCACTGTAATGCATTTTAGTGCCAAATCTTATTTCCAATTTAAGTTCATTTTTTTTTGTCACTATTGTTTCTTTGCCCAGATTTTCCAGGAAGTTGAAAAAAAAATTACTTAGATAATAAAGAGGCAATTCTTCTTTTGTATAACAGAAAATTTGTAAACAACAGAAAGGAAATTAGTAACTCTTAATCCCACCACCCAGTCACAACGCTTTTAAAAAAATTGAATCTTTGCTTGGGTTTTACAGCACACACCTGTAATCCAGGGCTCAGGAGACTGAGGCAGAAGAATCTCAAGTTCAAAGCCAGCCTCAGCAATTTAGCTAGGCCCTAAGCAACTTAGTGAAACCCCATCTCAAAATAAAAAAATTAAGGGCTGGGGATATAGCTCAGTTTGTAGAGTGCTGGCCTTGTAAGCATCAAGGTCCTGGGTTCAAACCCCAGGACCACAAAAAAAAAAAAAAAAAAATTAAAAGGGCTAGGGATGTGGTTTAGTGGTAGAGCACCCCAGGTTCAATCCCTGGTAGCAAAACAAACAAAAAAACAGACTTTCAGCCTTTTTCTTGAAAGGCCTCTTACAGAAGGGCAGAAATTACCTAAAAAGCCTATAAAGTCTTTAAGAGTCTGGTCTTCAGGTTAGGTGAGCCCCAAATTCTGATTTTTGTTCAGTACCCTAAGATTGGACCTTTTGGAGGAAGACATTTATGAACTGTTTAAATCATCCTATATTTAAAATAAGAACCACTTTATTGATCATGTATCTTCATTTTCACTACTCAGCAAGTATTTTTTGGACACCTACCATGTGCCATCTTCTGGGCCAACTACATTGTATGCATTGTCTTGTTTAAAACTTAAAATCCAACAAGATAGGTATTATTATCCAAATTTACAGCTGTAGTCACACAGTTGCCAGGTGGCAGAGCCAGGATTTGAACACATATTTCTCTGATTCCAAAGTGTGTGTCTTTAATTAGTACACTTAACTGGTTTTTCTAACACCCACCCATATACTTCAAAGTCCTTTAAACTCATATATTCTTTTCCCTAGCAATCCCATTTATTTATTTGTAGATGGATAGAATACCTTTATCTTATTTATTTTTATGTGGTGCTGAGGATAGAACCTAGTGCCTCACGTGTGCTAGGCAAGCGCTCTACCACTGAGCCACAACGCCTGTCCCCCATTTATTAATTTATCACGAGGAGTAGCGATCTCATGGAGTAAGCTATGATCAGCACATTCTCTCTCTCTTTGGGCATAATTACACAGGGAACAGAATCATAATTAGAAGGTTATTCTGTGACCGTGGAATCAGAATAAGAGGGGTTAAATAAGTAGAATGTGAGATAAATGTTTACTGGCATCATAGTTTGATAGGGGTGATTTTGCCTGTAGCCATCTCCACAGAGAATGCTTTTACCCCTTGTTCTTGAAGTTGAAGTACTCAGATTCCTTTGGTTGACTTCCCACATGATGCTAGAGAGAGCATTTACTTCTATAGGTTTCCTTCTCTTATTCTTTCTGGTTCCATCAATGGCAATTTTTTTTTTAAATTTTGGATTTTCTTTTTACTTTTTCTTTTTTATTCCTTTTTTTTTTTTTTTTTTTTTTTCTTTTTGGCACTAGGGATTGACCTCTGAGTGCTTTATGACTGAGCTAAATTCCCAGTCCTCTTATTTTCTATTTGAAGAGAGGGTCTCACTAAGTTGCCAAGACTGGTCTAGAACTTGAGATCCTCCTGCCTCAGCCTTCTGAGTTGCTTGGGTTACAGGCATGTGCCACTGTGTCAGACTTACTTTTATTTCATTTGTAAAAATCATCAATAGCAATTTTGATTGACATTTTCTGTAGATACGGTGGTGCATTCACATAAGCAGTGGTTCAGTTTATCTGACCTTGGATCTAACTTGCCTCTTCTGGGTTTGTTTTCCTGTGCGTATCCAGAGGCATCGCATGCATGCTTCCCAGTGTGCCTCTTTCCCTACGTGGGAGGGTTCACCTTTCTGTTGCAGACACGACTTACGATACCACTGTTACCATCTGGTTGTACCTTTTCTGGAATTTGTTCTGTGTATGTTAATTTCTGTCATGCATGTGTATTTATTGTAAACTGTGCACTTGGTTTTAAATTTTTTTTTTCCTCATCTTAAACACAGTACTGTCATTTCTCCTTTGAGTGCTCCATCTCCACTCCCTCTGGAACACAGGGAACCTGCTCAGTCTTTTTTTTCCTCCCCAGATTATTTTTATTTTTATTTGATTGTAGTTTTAGTTGCTTCTGTTCCATTTGTCCTGGATTTTCTTTACAAACTCATTCCTAGCTTGGTTCGTCTTTCCTTTTCTCCTGCAGTTAGCACTGCCTCTCATTATTCCCATCTTTGTGTTTTTCTTCTGTGTTCTGGAAGTCAGGTTTGTCCTCTGCATTAGAGAGAAATCTGACAAGGTTTTCTGGTTTGATTTCTACTCCATATTGCCTCTAATGTTTATTTAAATTTTGCTTTTGTGCTTCTGTTTCTCAAGTGAACTACTTTCTTTTTAACCTTATATATTGTCTTCCCATCTCAGCCAGTTATATATGACATTCTGCACCTATTTCATATAGTGTTTTTTTAAAGACCTTATTTTTTAGAGCATTTTTAGTTTCACGACAAAATTGAGAAGAAGGAACGTGGATAGCCCATGTACCCCCTCTCCCACGCATACACAGTCTTCCCCATTATTAGAGTAGAACATTTGTTAAAATTGAGATCAATGTTTCATGAAGTTTTAATGTGGAGGGGTTCTTATGGGTTTCATAGGAAATTATTTTTAGAGATAAACTTCTGCTTTTCAGCATACTTTTGTATTACACTTGTCCTGCATTATTTTTTAATAGGCAACAGATTATATTTTCCCCCGTTAATCCATCCTCTTACTAGGAGATATCTCTGGAGCTAGTGTAGTCAAATGTCAGGGATATGTAGTTTGCTTTTGGCTCCACTCCTGGTCCATCTGGTGGTATTCCTTTCCCTGAGCTCTTGTGGAACCTGTTGGGTACATAGACATGGGTCTTTTCTACCTGCTGCCAGGACTCTCCTTTCCAGTATGCTCTGCTGCCAAGGCTCTTCCCCTCCCTATCTTAATCAGCCAGGCGCTGAGGTGTGTGCTTTCCAGGACTCACCACCACCGGACTCTCCCTGCTGTTGGCCCTTCTCTTACTTGGGAGCTTCAAGCTTGAACTTGGATTATTGAAAAGACGAGAATGAGGAATAATAGCGTCTCTCTTGAAAAACAACATCTGTAAAGCAGAAGGACGGCTCCTAGTCTTCAAGTTGGTACAAGCCCAGACTCTAATCCAGAGAATTAGAGTGCCTCTCTTCCTGTGTTGAGTGGGCAGGGCTGTTCCCCTTGGGGATCTCTCATGCAGCAAAGCACAAGCAGGCATGTGTTTCTTCGGCTGACTCTGTAACCTTAGAGTTACTGAACATGGTTCCTAGAGTCGACAGTAGATTTGTGTCTCAGTCTCGGTGGTAGTTGGTATTTGTCTTTTTTTTTTTTTTTCCCCAGTGCTGGGGATTGAGCCCAGGACTGTGCACACGCCAGGCAAGTGCTATACCATACCACTGAACTATATCCCTAGTCCCCTCTCCCTTTCTTTTTAGCACATTATTTATTTATATTTATTTAGAGTGAACTTAGGAGAGGCTGTTAGGAGACTGCTAGCCATATGTCTTTTTCTTTATAAGTTATTGAATTGCTCTGAATGACTTGCATTCAAGCTTACATGTTTACAGTCTATTGCCTGCACATTTCAAATATTTTACAGGTTTGTTTTTTCTCCTGAAGTTTCATTCTTTCGTGCCAAGTCATCATGCATATGTCTAAATGTTCCAGGTGATAAATAATACAGTTTATGTCTTGGCAAATGTCTTTCAGTGCTAAACTCAAGTTTTTGCTGCAATCCCTTTGGCGCCTGACAGTACAGATAATATATTTGTTGATTAATATACAAATCACCTGGAGTAGTCACTCACCAGTAAGGGAGGGGCTCCAGCAGTTATTTATAGGACAAATGCAGTTCTCTCAGGTGTAACTACTAAAACTAAGGCGTTTACGCATTCCCTGCCCAGGGAAACATGAAGGAAGCCTGTGTCTTTACTGCCCTTGCTTTGGCAGTCTCTGCTTGGGCCAGTCCTGGTGAGTTCAGATCTTGGGTCTATGCTTGGCCTTTATGTTGGCTTTATACAAATTAGATGGTTAGATGTGAAAGGAAATGTGGAGGCAGTATTACATAGTGGACGACATTGCAGGCTCTAGAGTCAGACTGCCTTTGAATTGCTGGCGTGCTTCTTTCTGTACTATGACCTTGAGTGAGGTGTAACTCTAGTTGCTATTTTTAAAACTTTCTCACTTCTTTTTATTTTAATTCTTTCTCTCTCTCTCTCTCTCTCTCTCTCTCTAACCCACAGGCTTGTGCATGTTAAGCAAACACTCTACCACTGAGCTACATCCCCAGCTCTTTTTATTTTTTATCTAGAGACAGGGTATACCTGAATAGCCTAGACTGGCCTTGAACTTGTGATTCCCACCTCAGCCTCCCAAGTAGCTGGGATGACAGATATGTGCCTGGCTTTTAAAAATTCATTATTGAATTGTTCGTATTTAGTTAAACAAATTGAAATGTTTTTTGGAACAAGGGAAATTATAAGTAAAAAGGGGGAAAGTAACTTTTGTATGTTTTGTGTTTGATCGCCTTTGTGAGCTTTTAAATTTTTAATATTTTTAAAAAGATTTCTAATGGTTGCTAAAAGAATGACATTAGTCATTGAAAGCATAGAACAAGTAAGACGGATCTGGGTTGCAATCCTGCCACTGCCACCTGTATCTATGACCTTGAACAAGTCATTCAGCTCTCTGAAACAGTTTTCTCCCTCCCCCCCCCCTTTCTCTCTTTTTTTGTACCAATAATTGAACTCAGGGGCACTTAACCACTGAGTCTCATCTCCAGCCCTTTTTTATATTTTTTTTGAGTTACTTAGGGCCTTATTAAGTTGCTGAGTCTGGCTTTGAACTTGTGATCCTCCTGCTTCAGCCTCCTGAGCCGCTGGAAATTACAGGTGTGTGCCACCATGCCCAGCAGTTTTCTCATCTCTTGCTTTCCTTTTATAAACACTGTGAGGATCAAGTGTGGTGGTACATCATATTCTGCCTTTGATATACTAAGCACCCTATAAATATTGTTTGCAGTAACTATCACTGAGTTAATTATCTTAAACTTTCTGAGTGCTCAAACTTACTGCTTACATATATGCCTTTCCTAGTTATTCTGGCTCTTGTCTAACTATACTGACTTGAACTTCAAGGAATTTCATTGAAAATATTTGTTTTAGCTATTCTTACTTTATTCTTAGTTTTAATAGGAAAATCTTTAGATTTTACCCATAAGTAAGGTGTTAGATGGTGTAAGATTGATTTTTTTATTTGGTTGGGGGTGTAACTTAGTGGTACAATATGTGCTTATTAGCATGTGTGAGGCACTGGGTTCAATTTCCAGAACACAAAAAAGAAAAAAAGAGGATTTTGTTGCTTTAATCAAAAAGTTTTATGTCTATGATTTTTAGAGTTAACAAACTTGTTACATTTTAAATATGGTAAAAGAATTGGGTAACTTTCTTTTTCTGTGCTTTTTTCTCTGGATGTTTGAAGCATCTCACCTGCTAAATCATTTGGGACTTTTAAAAAGTCATTTCTTGGAATAGACTTTTTATTTTCTCATTCAATTACCAGCTCTTTAATTTTGGAGATTGTGTCGTGGTCTATTTGATTCCTGAAATTGAGGGGGAGAAGGTTTACTGGGGATTGAACCCAGAGGTGCTATACCACTGAGCCACATCCCCAACCCTTTTTAATTTTTATTTTGAGACAGAGACTTGCTGAATTGCTTAGGGCCTCCCTAAGTTGCTGAGGCTGGCCTCAAACTTGCAATCCTCTTGCCTCAGCCTCCTGAATTCCTGGGATTACAGGTATGTGTCACTGTGCTGGCTTAAATTTTTTAAAATTCTTTTTGTGATGCTGGGGATTGAACTCAATGCCTCATGCTCTATGAGTGCTCCATTACTGAGTCTACCCCCAGTTACCAGCTTTTCAAAAATTAAAAGCCAGTCACCCATTTAACTTTTAAAACTTACTTAAGAGTTGACTTGTAGTGTTAACTTTCTAAAAAAAAAAACTCTTTTTTTCTTTATTTTTTTGATTAGATTTGCCAGAAAATTGCTGAGTTTATTGTATCTTATTATTTTTTTCTCCAAAGCACCAGACTTTAAATTTTATTTTTAGTTCTATAGCTTTTCTTTTCTGCCTCATTACTTTTTAGATAATAAGTACATTGATATTCTTTATCTCTACCCCCAGATTCACCATTCAGAAGTGTATATGTCAGTGTCTTTTATTTTTATTCCTTTTAAAATAATGAAATAATTTTGACTACACATTTAGCTCTTTAGTTTCTTTGGTTGGTTTTTGTTTGGAAGATCTATCTAGTGGTGACAGCGGTGCATTAAAGTCACCAGAATTATTGTGTTGTAGTCTATTTGATTCCTGAAATTGAGAAGGATTTGTTTGATGTACAGGGATGCACCATTGTTTGGGGCATAAATATTTACTATCGTTATGTCTTCCTGATTTATGGTTCCCTTAAGCAGTATGAAATGTCCTTCTTTATCCCTTCTGACTAACTTTGGCTTGAAGTCCACTTTATCTGATATAAGGATGGAAACCCCCGCTTTTTTACTGAGTCCATGTGCATGGTAGGTTTTTTCCCATCCTTTCACCTTTAGTCTGTGGATGTCTTTTTTTATGAGATGAGTCTCTTGCAGGCAGCGTATTGTTGGGTCTTTCTTTTTAATCCATTCTTCCAGTCTATGTCTTTTGATTGATGAGTTTAGGCCATTAACGTTCAGGGTTATTATTGAGATATGATTTGTATTCCCAGTCATTTGGGCTTATTTTTGGTTTTTAACTTGGCTTGGTTTCTCCTTTGAGTGGTTTTTCTCTAAGGTAATTTCTCCCTTTGCTGACCTCCATTGTTGTTTTTCATTTCCTCCTCATGGAATATTTTGTTGAGAACATTCTGTAGTGCAGGCTTTCTATTTGTAAATTCTTTTAACTTTTGTTTATCGTGGAAGGATTTTATTTCATCTTCAAATCTGAAGGTGAGTTTTGCTGGGTATAGGATTCTTGGTTGGTAACCATGTTCTTTCAGAGCTTGAAATGTGTTGTTCCAGGCCCTTCTAGCTTTTAGAGTCTGGGTTGAGAAGTCTGCTGCTCTCCGTATTGGTTTCCCCCTGTATGTAATCTGATGCTTTTCTCTCGCAGCCTTCAAAATCCTATCTTTATTTTGAATGTTAGGCATTTTTATTATAATGTGCCTTGGTATGGATCTGTGGTGATTTTGTGCATTTGGTGTTCTTTAAGCCTCTTGTATTTGATTTTCCATTTCATTCTTCAGGTTTTGGAAAGTTTCTGATATTATTTCATTGGATAGGTTGTTCATTCCTTTGGTTTGTATCTCTGTGCCTTCCTCAATCCCAATAATCATAAATTTGGTCTTTTTATGATGTCCCATAGTTCTTGGAGGTTCTGTTCATGATTTCTTACCATCTTCTCTGTTTGGGCAACTTTACTTTCAAGATTAAATATTTTGTCCTCATTGTCTGAGGTTCTGTCTTCCAAGTGGTCTAGTCTTTTGGTGATGCTTTCCATTGAGTTTTTTATTTGGTTTATTGTTTCCTTCATTTCAAGGATTTCTGGTTTTTTGGTTTTTTTTTTGTTTTTTTTTTGAGAATCATTATTTCTTTGTTGAAATGATTTTTTGCTTCCTGCAGTTGCTCTTTCAACTGCTTATTGGTATTATCATACATTGCCTGCATTTGCTCTCTTAACTCATCCTTTGCTTCACGAATCATTTTAATCATGTATAATCTGAAGTTGTTTTCTGACATTTCTTCTACCGTATTGTCATTGGATTCTATTAATATAGAATCTAGATTTGTTTGGGTCATTTTCTTCCCTTGTTTTTTCATGTTGTTCATGTATCTTCCCCTCTAGCAGTGCCGATCTGGGGTATTGCAGATTTCCCCCTATAGGCTTATAGTGGCCCTATAGGTTTCCAAAACCTTTTCTTTAAGGGGAGATCAATATTAGCAGTGCCCAATTCAGACACTATGCAATCCTAGACCAAATAGCCCTTATGAGGACAATAACAAAATTGTCATAATAAACAGAATGAGTTCAAATATTATCTTCAGTATAACAAACAGATTTGCAATAAGGTCTATGGTTTCTAATGGAGGACAAAGAGGATGCAGAGGGATGTAGGATGTAGCTGTTAATGGGATAAGAAAAGAATATACAGAAGTTCTAGATAATAGAAAGGGTGAGAGTGTAATCAAAAGAATTGGATGTTAGCATGCAAAAAGGGAGAAAGAGACTCTGAGGGAACAGGTAAACAAAAGGAAAAGAGAGCCAAAAAAAGTAAAGAAATAAAAACTTAAAATTGTTCAATAAAGAGAAGAAAGAAAATCTATACTATAATAGTCAACAACCTCCCAGTCTTCAGTAGCCTGATGCATGAGAGGTACCTGACAATGAACTTCAAGTCTCCAGCAGGCGTCTCAGGATGGGATTTGCCCCACCTAAAGATCGGAGCTCTGGCTTCCAGGATTATCCAAGATGGCCGCTCTGGCTTCCAAATGTGTTGGCAAATGGAGAGCTGCAGCTTGGGGTGTGGATGTGGTCGGCTGGAGGTCCTGGAGGCAGGGTGTGGTTGGTCAGGCAGGGGTCCTGGAGGTCAGGTGTGTTTGGTGTGGTTGTGGGATCCTGGAGGCCAGGTGCAATCAGTCGGTCTGGGGTCCCGGTGATAGGGCGCAGATAGATGGTCTGGGGGTCCTGGTGGCAGGGAGTAGTCAGTAGATGTGAGGGCCCCGCAGGCAGGGAGTGATTGGTCGGGCTGAGGGATCCTGGAGACAGGGCTCAGTCAGTCCAGCCAGGGGTTCTATGGGGCCTGGCTGTTGTCTCAAAATGGCAGCAGCCACGTTTAATCAAACCTGCAGGTACTGTCCCAGTGAACTTCCAGGCAACAGCAGGCAGCTGGCGCTCCACTGGCGGTCTGCGGTCAGTCCAAAATGTCAGTCATTCTCAAAGAACCAAAAACACTCCAAAAGGTAACAGCCTGAATATTCAAATGACCTATCTCAAATTAAGTTTCCTTATAAAGCATACAAATGAGGACCAGCCTACTGAAGTAATCCATGGAATAAGGTCTGGGAGAGACCCAAATGGAAAGTTTTGTGATTCCAAGGGCACAGCACTTGCCCGGCATGAGGATGTGTGCTGCCAACCAGGGGGCCAACCTGAGTTTCCTAGCTCTTTAATGTAACTTTGGATAGGTCCACTAGATTTTATGTACTTTATTCAATTTTAATATCATTTAAAATTCGTCTTAGTATGGAAGTATAGACAAGTATAGAAAACTGTGAGAGGGGGCTGGGGAAATAGCTCAGTTGGTAGAGTGCTTGCCTTGTAAGCACAAGGCCCTGGGTTCGATCCCCAGCACCAAAAAAAAAAAAAAAAAAAAAAAAAAAAATCTTACTCAGAAATAACTTGTTGAAATGACAACTTAGTGTTATATCATGTGGATATACTATTTATTTTAGTGGTCTATAATTGGTTCATTTTATAACCACATAAATTTTTGTTCTTATGTCAGTTTCTTAGAGTAAGTCTTTAAAAAGTGAGTAATTAAGCAAAAGGAAAGACATTTTAATGCTTCTGAAATATTTTACCAAATATCCTTCCAGAGTCATACATCTAATGTCAATATATATTAACTCCGTCAGTATACTGTTAATATTGGAATATGGCACTTGGGATGTAACTTGCCTAGCATGTGCAAAACCTTGGGCTCCATCCCCAATACCACAGTAAATAAACAAACAAATAAATATTGGAATACATACCTCAATTTTTTATCTGGTTTCTAAATAACAGTACCTTATAGCAGTGTACCTCATTCACTTACATTAGAATATATTTGAAAAGTTCTTTATTTTCAAGGATATATTGGGAAAAGGCATTATACATCATAAACATTATAAAGGTTATAAAGTATTAGATAACATCATTGGGGCGAAGGGTACTGTTCAAATGTACTGTGAGCTACTGACAAAATGTTATGTTTCAAATTGTAGGATAAGCATATGTGTATTTACATATTCAGACTTTTGTGATTTAATTCAATTCAGACTAACCACCTTGTCTAAAATAGTCTATCCTATCCCTGTTCTTGCTTTTTAAAATAATAGTACCTATCACTTCTTGACTTAATTTCATGTATGTGTGCACGTGTTACATGTTTGCCTAATATCTGTCTTCACGAGACAGTTTTCCTGTGATGTTTTAGTTTGGCCTCATGATAACGCCAGCCTCAACAGAATGATTTAGGAAGTGTTCCCTTCTTTTGTATTTTTGGAAGGGTTTGAAGGATTGACAGGCATAAAGGAATAGAAACTGTGATTGTTTCCATTTGTTTGAAGGTAAAAATGAGACAAACTGAACACATGGTGTCAACAAAGAGGAGAGGACATGAATTGGACTTTGGGGTACCTTTAGTATCCTACTTCTTGACCTAGGTGGTAACGACAAAGGGCTTTAACCATCTGATAAGCTATTAGCTATATACTTATTATCTCTCTCTCTTTATATCTGTGTTGTATGGTAGTAAAAAGCAGTGCCAGGCCATCGTGAAGCAGCAGAAGTAGTTGGACCTGGGAGCAGGCAACGAAAGAATATGTTGTCTGAGTGATTTAAAAACAATTATAAAACTGACTAAAGAAAAAAAAATAGTCTATCTTATTTGCTCCATCAGATCTTAAGGATTTTGTCTTTAATTTTTGCTTGGACTTTAAAAGAGATGAAGGATTTTATATTTGTCTCTGAAAACATTAATGGAAGGTAATTTATGCTCAGTATACTCAGTATCTTCATGCTGTCGGTTAGACATCATTTCATGACCTTTGGTGAGTTGTACTAGACAAGATGGCAGGGTATAATGTATGAGGAAACAGATGGGGAATTTTATTTTCAGCCTAGAGGACTGTTTGGCCTTGGAGTTAATTAATGAAATGTTCTTACCTGTATCTAGGGGCAACTGCTAAATTTCACCTAAGTGATTCCAGGGGAGAAATAAAGGAACAGAGACTCTTTGGGGATAGCCCCATGATGTGGGAACAGAGCAGTCCTGTAAACTGCCTTCTCCCCTGGCTAATCATATGCCGAGTTGTTTTAAGCAGTGGGTTGAGTGAATGCAAGTTAGGGTCTTACAGGTGGGGTCTCCATTCCTCTGGCCTAGTGTTTGCAGGAGGGGGGAGCCATCGCAGGATTAGCAGTTTGACGTGCCTTTTTATTCAGTGGGAGGCACCAGTCTGCATGAGTGAGATGGGGAGAAGAAATTGACCTTGCCTAGTTCAGACCCTTCTGAACATTCCCTCTTCCTGTGCAGACTGTCCTGGCATTCACATAAACTTTGCCCAGAACATTTCTAACCTCTAATGGGAGGATGCAGGTTCAGTCGATGGGTAAAGGGCCAAGGCAAATAAATTTAATGTAGAGGGAAAGTGCTTACGAAGTTCACTTGACTGTTGATTCAAGCTACAATCTCCACTTTAATGCCAGTAATTCCTTAGTTGGTATTTCGATCTTCATCTTTCTTTTTTTTTTTTTTAATTTTTTTTTATTGTAAACAAATGGGGTACATCTTGTTTCTCTGTGCACGAAGTAGAGGCATACCATTTGTATAATCATACATTTACACAGGGTAATGGTGTTTGATTTATTCTGTTATTTTTCTTTCCTTCCCACCCCTCCGTACAGTCCCTCCTTCCTCCATTCTTGCCTCCCTCCCACCCCCCATTATGTATCATCATCCGCTTATCAGCGAGATCATTCATCCTTTGGTTTTTTGAGATCGATCTTCATCTTTCTGACTCCAAGGTCTTTTTTTCTCATTTGGTTTTAAAACTCAAAGGGAATATAAGAGTGATTAATTATCACCCCTAAAACTCCAGTAGTTTTGTTTAGATCTGTTAATTATAAACATTGTATTGTTTAGTAATGGATTTTTGTTTTGTATTTTGTAACCTGAAAGTCAGCCCTTTCCCTTAGAGAGTATAAGCTACTTACATTCATAGTCAAAACTGATATGTTTGACTGCTATTCCATCACTTTGATTTATACTTTTATATTCTTCTTAATGCATTTAAAGTCATTTGGTCAAATAGGTCTATTTGGTAGCAGATCTCTCTTGCTTACTAATTAATCTTGTGTGTGGCTCTAAGGCCATTTACATGAATAATCTTCTGCAGGTGCTATTCCTGAATTCAAAGAAGAGAAGCCACAGCCACAGCCACAGTCAAAACCACATTATGGAGCTGTGGAAGAAACATTTAGAATTGTTAAGGACTCTCTCAGTGATGATGTGGTTAAAGCCACACAAGCAATCTATCAGTTTGAACTCTCAGGTAAGGATTGGTTGGATAACCTGAGGCTATTATGAAACAAGGTGGGTTATTTCTTTTGGAAGAAAATTAGCGATAACCTGAATACTTGGCTGTATTTAAGATCCTTGAATATAGACATTTAAGAATACTGTTGACTTTCATATTTAAGATCAATGAATATAGATGCATGTAAAAATAGTTTTATTACATATACTTCCAGTGTTAAGTAACACCTTGATAGTGTAGAGGAAATTCTATGCTGAGGGGCATATGCATCATGGCAGGGGGTGTAGTGCAATCTTTTATCAGTCATGGGAACCTTACCATTTTTATCTTTGATATTACTCAGATCAGTCTGAATATAGTCAACTTTTTAAAACCTCAATATTTTTCTTTTTCACATAGTAAAATCAGCACAGGTTAATGGTTTTAAGAAGTAACTCCCACAGTTCCATTACACAAACGTTTGCATTCTGTGTCTCCTGCATTATTTAACCCTTTCTTGCCTTCATGTTTTCACTTCCTTTTTGCTTCAGTGACTCTCTAGCCTGTGTCCTAAACTTGCCCTAGACCCTGTGTGCTTATATTATCACCTGTTAAAGGCCCTGTAGTCTCAGTTGAATCATCAGACTATCTTACTGCTCCATGGTTGCATTAAGGCTGCTAAGCCCTGTGGAAGAAAAGAAAAAAGAAGAAGAAGAAAAATCCCACCACCTGGTGGATCTGTAGCAGTAGAAATTCATCACTGCCCTCTTTAAATGGGACTTAAGTAGCACCTCAGAATTCTGTTTTAAGCCTCTGCCTTATTTTCCACAGCAACTATTTTAAACCTTCTCAGAAGTCTACAGACAGAAATTGCTCCAGCTTCCTGCCATCAGATGTAAATCAACCATTATAGCTTCTTCCTCCTCTCCCGTGTAACGGAGCTTATACCTCTACCTTTAATGTCTGTACCATCCTGAGTACCTAGAATCTTCCTCAAATGCAGAACATGATTCAGTAGGTCTGGGGTAGGGTCCGAGATTGTGCATGTCTGACAGGTGGTGACATTATTGCGCCACATGAGTGACACTTTCAGTAATAAAATTCTAGGTCCTGTTTTCTCTGGCTTTCTCAGGAATTATGCTGTTCATTATGCCTTCTTCAACCTACTCGTCCTATGGCCTCCTTCACAGTGGTATTTTTTTTAAAGCATCCTTTTTTTTTTTAACCTTTATTTTATTTATTTATTTGTATGGGGTGCTGAGGATTGAACCCAGTGCCTCACACATGGTAGGCAAACACTCTACCACTGAGCCACAACCCCAGCCCCTTCCAGTGATATTTTAATGTTTCCAAGCCTATTCTATCTTTAAAACAGAATATAGCAGCAGTAACAAACCACACACCCTGTCTTTCTCTCCTGCTTAGAGCCAAACTTACTTTCATCTGCAACTCACACTCTGAACACACTGCTCTCATCGTTTATCCCTGTTTCACAGACTTGACTGGATGGACATTCATGCCTCCAGTGGGCATTTGTCATTCCTACCTATAATCATGCTGCAGCTGCTGAGGCTGTTGACAACTTCTTCCTTCTGGAAATGCCCCCTTTCCTTGGCTTTGTTTTCCACCCCCTCTGCTAGGTGCTTCTCTGTCCTTTCTTTAACCCTATGTTTTTCAGGTTGCTATCTTATACAGATTTTTTGTAGGAAACCCCAGCCGCCCACCTGATTTCAATGACCATATGAACTGATTAGTTATATATCTACATTTCTAGCTTAGTCAGACTTCATTCGACGTTTTTATTTGGTTGTCCCAAAGATATCTCTGTTTGAAAATGTCCAAAACAACAACCATTCCCAACACCTGCCTTTGCTGCTACCCATTTGCTGTTCTTCATTAGTCCTTACTCAGCAAACCAAACATCCATTTTTACCCAAGTTCCCAAGCCAAAAACTAGCAGATCAATCCTGTGCACTCTCCCAACCTTTTCTTCTGCATACTCACTCAATTTCCTAGCCTTGTGGTTCTGTTTTGAAAGTTTCTCTCAAATATGCCCAGTTCTCTGCATGCCCATGGCGGTGATCCTGATCCAGGGATCACCCTCAAGCTCACGAACTACCGACCACCGCCCTCACTAGTCCTCTTCATCCCCCTCTAGTATATTTTCTGCACTGCAGGTGGGGTGAACTACTTAAGATGCAAACCTTATTGTGTCATTTTCTTTCCATGGTGACAAAGGATGAAGGGTGAATTTACTAAATCTTTTACACGGCTCACTGTGCCCTCCATTTATGAGCTGGTCTGATGCCACCATCTACTCTCCTTCTCCCTTCCAGTCCTGCTGTACTATTTTCAGTTCCTCGAATGTACTTCATGCCCTCCCCCCCTTTTTTTTTTTTTGTGGGGCAGGGGTGGGTACTGGTATTGAACTCAGGGACACTTAACCACTGAGCCACATCCCCAACCCTTTTTTATATTTTGTTTTGAGACAGGGTCTTACTAAGTTGCTTAGGGCCTTGCCTAAGTTACTGAGGCTGGCTTTGAACTGGCCATCTCCTGCCTCAGCCTCCTGAGCCACTGGGATCATGCCCTGTTAATTCTGTTGATGGTTTTGTTTTTGTTTTGAATATCCCCTTCCCATTGCCAGGTACTTTCCCTCTTCCCTGTCCGTCTTGCTAATTCTTACTTAACTTTCAAAGTTTAGCTTCAACTGGGCTTTCCTGGCCAGTTTTTCCCCCCTTGGGTATGTCTGGTGCTGGGGATTGAACCAGGGCCTTGAGCATGCTAGGTGAGCATTCTACCACTGAGCTATACACTCAGCTAAATCAATTTTTTGTTATTATGGTAAAATAGAAATAAAAGTTGCCATTTTAATTGCAAGAGTACAGTTCAGAAACTTTAAGTGCATTCACATTGTTTTGCCACCATCTCCAAAATTTTTTCATCATCCCAAACTGAAGTTCTATACCTATGAAATAATAACTCCCCATTCTCCCATCCCCAGTACTTAGTACTCTCTGTTCTTCTTTTATTAGTATGCTCACACATCACCTTCCACTTCCTTTCTTATTGTGAGAGCAGTGTTTTGCTTATCTTATTGAAGGGTCTTCAGAACCTAGCATAGGATTTGAAACATGATAAGTGCTCAGTAAATATTTGCTCTTTGATTATTAGAGGACAAAGAATTTTAACCCAGCAAACAGCATTTTAGAAGGTTATTCTAATTGTACTAATTGTTTATTTCTATATATTCATCTCTTTATAGGTGAAGATGGTGGCACATGGTTTTTGGATTTGAAAAACAGGGGTGGGACTGTTGGACACGGAGAGCCCTCTGATCGGGCAGATGTGGTGATGAGTATGTCCACTGACGATTTTGTCAAAATGTTTTCAGGTAAGTTTTCAATTTTATTAGCTTACTTGTTGTTCAAGGAGAATTTAATTCTGATATTTTATGTTATTCTTTTCTAAAGAATCAAGCCTCATTAATGTTCATTATCATGGAATCTCAGCTACGATTTATGTCGAAGAGAATAGTTGGGGGAAGGCTCTTCTTACTGTCACCCCGGGGTCACTTTTGTCTCACCCAACAAATGGAAATTAGGTGGCAGAATTTTTTTTTTTTTTTTTTTTTTAATGACTGAGAAGTTAAAATAAGATACAATTTTGGGAACAGGGATAGTTCAGAAGGACTCCTAGAGGAACGTCATTCTGATAGCTGGATTAAGATATTTCCAATAATGCCATGGTTACCTGAGATGTCATACTCAGCAGCAGTTCATTTATTGAGAGTGGGTCATGCTTTAGTCTTGCCAGTTATTGTAACAGGAAAATGCCCGCCTTCTGCCATGGCCCACTGGCACTGCATTCTGTGGAACCCTTCACTCAGGGAACCTTTTGTATGATATTCTGTCTGTCCTTTTACTTCTAACAGTGTCAGAAAAAATTTAAGGATAATTTGTTCTGTTTTCTACTCTTAGAACTTTGTTCCAACTGGTAAGTTCATTAACAAATTCTAAAGTGTTAGCAGCACTTTAAACTAAGGTATTATAATATTCTAAAGTCTTTCATGTAATGAATTATAAATGTAATGCATACTTTGTTCTGTTTTAATCTTGACAAGTAGGATCACAGTGTAGTCTGTACCCTCTAAGTCTTGCTTTCCAATTCTAATCAAGGATGCCAGTGGCCTACATTCAGTCTGAGCCAATCTGGTGTCTTAATGATCGAGGTTTCTTTAACTTTTCCATTTTTTTTTGTAGTAGAGTTAAATATTCATCATACAAAATAAGAAAATGTGTTTAAGAAAAAAGAAAACAATTATTTTTATTACATCACTGAAAGATAACCATCAATTAATTTAGTGTAGCATTATATATGTATGTGTGTGTACATGTGAATGTATATAATATACATATGGGCTTATAAAAACAAGATTATACTACTGAAAAACAAGATTGTACTATTGTTTGAATATCTTCACACTGTACATTTTAGCATCTTTCAGTATTAATGGTTATCTCTAATCATTTGAAATAGTTTGTTTAGTGTGTGTTAAGGTTTCAAAAACTTATGTTTTTTAAACATAAGATCTTTATTATTTAAAAATATATCGTAAACTGAAATAACAGTAATTATATCCAATATTTATTATATGATTGCTGTAGGTTAAGCAATATACTTAGCAGTCCTTCGAGATAAAATATTTTCTCCATTTTATAAAGATAGAGACTGAGGCTTTGATGAATTAAATAATAAGCCCAAGATCAGACAGGGAGTGAATAGATGTTGGACCTAGGATTTGAATCCAAGTTAACCCCCCAAAAACTCATGCTCTTTGCTAAGTGAAATAAGCAAAGCCCAAAAAACCAAAGACCGAATGTTTTCTCTGATAAGTAGATGATGATACATAATGAGAGGCAGTGGGCTGGGAGCAAGAGAAGAATGGAAGAACTTTGCATGGTATAGAGGAAAATGGGGCAGGAGGGGGAGGGGAAGGAAAGATAGTATACTGAGACAGACTGTATTACCTTATATATATGTATAATATATGTATAATTACATGAATGGTGTGAATCTACATCGTGCACAACCATAGAAGTGAAAAGTCGTACCTCATTTGTGCACAATGAATCAAAATGCAGTCTGTAAAAATAAAAAAAAATTAAAAATAAATAACAGAGAGAATAAAGTGAAACAAGTTTAAAAAAACTCATGCTCTTAATTATTGTGCTTGATGATCTTCAAAGGTGAATCAATGGCCTCTTTAATTTACTTTTACTTATATGGCATAAACTTGAAATAATGGGCTTTCCACATATATTTCTATGAATGTGCTCTTGCATTGACTGGGGAAGTCAGCCGGCCATTTGAGTATTTTTCAAAAAATGTTAGTTATTTTGAGGTATATTTTGTAGCAGTGATTTCAGTTGGGAGCAAGTGAGTTTGTCCTTTTAGTCTTACTTTTGATTTCATCTGCTTTTCTTTAAATGGGTACAGTTTAGACTGTACAGTCTAAGAGTTCTACTTTTTGTCTATGCCTTTTTGTATAATAGATACATTATGAATATAAAGACTTAAAGCAGCTAGTAATCAAATTATCACAGTCTCTTCTTTTGGCCAGCAGAGGCCACTGTATGGTAAGGCAATAAAATAGAAGTAAATTTTAGCAGGACACAGTGGCACGTGCCTGTAGTTCCAGCTACTATTGAGACTGAGCCAGGAGAATCACTTAAGTCCAGGAGTTTGGGATTAGCCTGGGCAACAGAGAAACTCTTGTTTTTTTTTTTTTTTTTTTTTTTTTTTTTTTTTTTTTTTTAAAAAGGAAGGAAGAAAGAAAATGTATATAAGTACCTTATCTGAAGAGGGATCTATGTGTACATGCAGATGAGAGTATATTGTGTTTGTGCTGGGTGAGGTGGCACACACCTGTAATCCCAGAGGCTTGGGAGGCTGAGGCAGGAGGATCCAGAGTTCAAAGCCAGCCTCAGCAATTTAGTAAGGACCTAAGCAATTTAGTGAGATCCTGTCTCAAAAGAAAATACGGAAAAAGACTGGGGATGTGACTCAGTGGTTGAGTGGCCCTGGGTTCAATCCCTGGTACCAAAAAAAAAAAAAAAAAAGAGCACATTGTGCTTAATAGCTATTTTTCAAAGTTTTTAAAAGCAGTATTGTTGAAATATAATTTACATACTATAAAATCCATCATAAGTATATATGACATTTAATAAATTTCTGGAGTTGATCAGACATCACTGCAATATAATTTAACAATCCCTTACACCAAAATATCATCTCTGCAGTTGATCCCTATTTCCACTGTACTCCATCTAGCCCTTAGCCAGCCAAACACTATTGTTCTCTGTCTACAGACATTTTGTATAAATGGAATCAAAAAGTTTGTAGTCTTTTGCACCTGGCTTCTTTCACTTAGCATAAGGCTTTTGAGATTCAGCCATCTGTGTTGTAGCATGTATCAGCAGTTCACTTCCTTCTTATTGGTGCATAGCATTGTTATAGTGATCTATCTCATATTCTCATACTGTTTATATTCGTAACCAGCTGATGGACACTTGAATCCTTTCAAGTTCTTGGTTGTTACAAATATCGATACTTTGAATATCATCATACAAGTAATTGTATAGACATATTTTTATTCCTCTTTGGTGAGTTTCTAAGAGTTGAATTGTTGGCTCATGTGGTATGTTGATTTAACTTTTTAAGAAACAACCAGGGGTTAGGACTGTAGCTCAGTGGTAGAGCACTTGCCTAGCCATGTGAAGGCACTGGGTTTGATCCTCAGCACCACATGAAAAAATAAACAAAGTTATTAAAAGAAAAAAAAAAAAAAAAAGAAAGAAATGACCACACTGGTAAAGTGGCTGCACTATTGTTACATTTCTAACAACAGTTAATTCCAAGGTTCTAGTTTCTCCACATCCTCACCAATGCTTACGATTGTCTTTTTTTTTTTTTTTTTTTTTTAAAGCATGTCGGTGGGTATGTAGTAGTATGAGAATTTGGGTTTTTTATTTTCATTTTTAAAATGTGGAATGCTTCACAAATTTGCATGTCATCCTAGTGCATGGGCCATGCTAATCTTCTCTGTATTGTTCCAGTTTTATATATGTGCTGTCAAAGGGAGCACTTATCTTGGATAACTATAATAATTAATGATGTTGAACATCTTTTCCTATGTTTGATAGTTAGCATATTTGGTGAACCATCTATTCAAAGACTTTGCTCATTTCTAAATTGAGTTTATTGTGTTCGAAGAAAACAGGATTGGCTTTATTTTCAAATGGTAGGAGTTTTTATAAATTCTGGATGCATGTTCTTTATCAAATATGTATTCTTTATCAAATACTTTTTCCCAGTCTATAGTTTGTCCTTTCATTTTCTTAGTAATATATTTTGTATTACAGAAGTGTTTTGTTTTAATAAAGTCTAATCTATGATTTTTTCCAGTATGGTTGGTGTTTCCCCTAAACATTTTGTTCTTTTTTATGGTATTGTGTATGAAATTGTTTATTGTGTATGAAATTGTTTTCTTAATTTTATTTTTGAATTACCTGTTCCTGGTGCACATAAATATAATTGATTTTTGTGTATTGATTTAGTATTCTGTAAATTATTTGAAGCCATTTGGAGCTGAGATTTATTTTGTGGGAATATATTTTTTTAGTTGTCAGTGGAACTCCATTTCATTTACTTGTATACAGTGCTGAGGCTCAAAACCCAAGGCCTCACACATGCCGGGCAAGCTCTCTACCACTGAGCCACAACCCTGGCCCCTTGTGGGAAGATTTTTAATTACTAATTCAGTATCTTGTTGTATGTTAATAGCTTTGATTTTATTTTTGTTTTGTTTTGTTTTGGGTATTGGGGATTGAACTCAGGGGCCCTTGACCACTGAGCCACATCCCCAGCCCTATTTTGTATTTTATTTAGAGACAGGGTCTCACTGAGTTGCTTAGCACCTCACTTTTGCTAAGGCTGGCTTTGAACTTGTGATCCTCCTGCCTCAGCCTCCCATGCCGCTGGGATTATAGTCATGTGCCACTTCGCCTGGCAATAGCTTTGATTTTAATGATTTCATCAAGGTATAATTCATGTACTCATACATTTTACCCATTTAAAGATTTATAGTTCAATGGTTTGTTACAGCTGCTTTTAGAACACTTTTATCACCTAAAAAAACAAAATCCTCATACCCCATCTCTCTATATTCCCACCTCTACCTCTGAACAACCACTAATCAACTTTCTTTCCCTAGAGTTTTCCCTATTCCTGACTTTCATATGAACAGAATTACTTAATATGGGATCTTTAATGACTGACCTCTTTCACTTAGTATTACAATGTTTTCAGGTTTCATCCTTGAGGTAGTATGTATTAGTACTTCATTCTGTCTTTTTTTTAAAGGAAGTGAAATTCACATACCACTCAAACAACCATTTTGAAATGGCCCAGTGACATTTAAAACATTCACAATGCTACCACCACTTTTGTAGTTTCAGAACTTTTTCATCACCCCAGAAGAACACCTTGTACCCTTTAAATAATCACTCTCCATTCCTGCCTCCCCTGGCAACCACTAATCTGCTTTCTCTCTCTACTGATTTACATTTTGTGGCTATTTTCATATAAATAGAATCATATAATATGTGATCTTTTGCATCTGGCTTCTTTCACTTAGCATAATGTTTTTGAGGTTCATCCAAGCTGTAGCATGCATCAGCACTTCATATCTTTTTATGGCTGAGTAAAATTCCATTGTGTGAATAGACCCACAATTTGTTTATCCATTCATCTGCAGATGGACAATTAGTTTGCTTCTACTGTTTGACTGTTAGGAATAGCTCCTACAAACATTTGTAGGCAAGTTTCTATGTGGACATGTTTTCATTTGTGGTAGTTTTCTACCTAGAAGTGCAATTGCTGGGTCATGTAGTAATTCTGCATTTGTGTTTTCAAAGAATTGCCAAACCGTCTTTCAGAGGGGCTGCACCATCTACATTCCCATCAGCAGTACATAAGGGTTTCTGTTTCTCTATACCTTTGCCCTCATCAGCACTGATTATTTTTCATTTTTATGGGGTTTTTGTTTGTTTTTGTTACTGCCATCCAACTGGATGTGAAGTCACATCTTGTAGTTTTGATTGGCATTTCCCTAGGGGCTAATGATACCCAGCATTTTTCATTTTTTTTATGTGTTTATTGGGCACATGTATAACTTCCTTGGACAAATATCTATTCAGTCTTTTTCTCATCTTCATTTTTAAATTCGGTTGTCTTCTTGTTTCTTTTCTTTTTGTGGTGCTGGGTATTGACCCCAAGGCCTTGCACATGCTAGGCAAGCACTTTACCACAGAGCTACATCCCAGCCCAGATTATTTATCTTTTCATTATTGAGTTTTAAGAATTCTTTGTTTATTTCCAAAAACGTGATTTACAAATACTTTCTCTTTTTTTTTTTTTTTTTTTTGTGGGTTTTTTCTATTTCTTTCTTCCTCTCTCTCTCTTTTTTTTTTTTTAAACATGGGCAAGAGTCTTTATTGTGCTTTTGCAGAAAGTCAGGGCAAGGCAGGGTAGGCTGGCTTAGGATTGGGGATGTATCTCTTTATGTGTGTTTCTGATCCGCAGGTGTGGAGGGGGGTTTGAACCCAGGGCTTTGCATGTACTAGACAAGCTCTCTACCACTAAGCTACATCTCCAGCCTCTTTTCACTTTCTTAATTATTATTTTGAAGCAAGTAAATTTTTTATCTATCTGTCTATCTATCTATCTATCTATCTATCTATCTATCTATCTATCTATCTATCTATCTATCTATCTATCTATCTATCTATCTGCAATGCTGGGGATTGAACCTAGGGCTTCATACTAAGCAAGTGTTGTACCACTTAGCTGTATCCCAGCCCTTTTTATTTTTTGAGACAGAATCTTGCTATGTTCCCAACGTGGTCTTGATTTGTGATCCTTCTGCCTAAGTCTTCTGAGTAGTTGGAATTATAGGTGTGTACAACAAACCACACCCAGTTAAGGTTTTTATTTTGATAGCGTTCAGTTCACATATTTTTTTGTCTGTTGCTTATGCCTTTTGTGTCATATTTAAGAATCTTTGCCAAACTCAAGGTTAAATATTTACCACTAAATTTTCTTCTAAGAGTTTTTAGTTTAAATTCTTACATTTAAGTCTGGGATTCATTTTGAATTAATATTAATTTTGTATTTGGTTTGACACACATTTTCCAGTAGTTTCTTTCAAATGTCATATCCCAAAACCACTTATTGAATAGACAGTTCTTTCCCTCATTGAATGGTCTTGGCACACTTGTTGAAGATCAGTTGACCTTAAGATGATAGGTGGGTTTAGTTAAATCTGTAAATGTATAGGTAAAGCTCAATATAGAATTACCATGTGGTTCAGCATTTCTACTCTTAAAAAGATTTGAAAACAGGCACTCAGTAAATAAATAAAGGCACATGTGTTGCTGATAACAGTTCCACTCACAGTAACCAAAAGGTGGAACAACCCAAATGTGCATCAACAGATGTATATATACATACATTCAATGGAATAACATTCAGCCATTAAAGGAAGTACTGATACCTACTCCAATGTAAATGAACTTTGAAGACATTATGCTAAATGAAAGAAGTGAGACACAAAAAATTTCATATTGTGTGAATCCTTTATATAAAATATCTAGAACAGGTAAGTCCTATGGAGAGAGAGAGTTAATTTGTGCTTGCCAGGTCTGGAGAGAGAAGGAATTGCTGATGTGAAATTCAAACAGGGTTTCCTTTTGAGGTGAAAAAAAAAATGTTTTGGAACTAGATATATATAGTGGTTGTATACCTACTCACAGCCACCCTTGCCCTTTCTGAAAGCAAATCAGATTCATCTTTGTGGTTGTGACTGTTTAAATGCTACCAAATTGTTGCCCTTTACATAGGGCATTAATCCTCTCATGGAGTTTCTACCCTCAGGTGTTCATCTAAACCTAATTAACTCCCAAAGACCCCACCTCCTAATACCATCCCACTGGTGCTGGGACTTCAGGATACAGAATTTGGAGGACACATACATCCTTAGCAAAATCTTCTCATGATCTTCCCAGGGCTTTTCCAGTCACGGCTTCTTGATGCAGTTGCTCTGTTATCAGATGTGTCAGATTGTCCTTCAGGCTACTTTTTCCTGGAGCCAGGCTGTCATGTTACAGCCTGGACTGTAGATCTACAAGCCTCTTCCATAGCTGTTGTCTTACAAGTTCAGTTAACTCTCCTTAGCATTGAATTTATTTTCCTGGATCTTGTGTCTTCTTTCTTGGTTTACATTTTTATTTTGGTGACACATATTCTCTATTAGCTATGTGAGAGGATACATTTGAGATAATTTTTTTTATGTGTCTCTGAAGCTATTTTTGGTCTACTAATACTCTTGATTATTTGGTTAGGTAGAGACCTCTGAGTTGAAATTCACTTTCTCTTAGAATTTTAAAGCTGTGTCTCCCATCTTCTAAGATTACAGTTGAGAATTTGATCCTATTCTTATTCTTAATCTTGCTCTTTCTGAAGACGAATCAGATTCATCTTTGTGGTGTTCTGAAATTTCATAGTGATTCAAGGTGCCATGGTTTTTTTTTTTTTTTTTTTTTTTTTTTCTGTGATTCTCCTGGCTGCTTGGGTCCTCGAAATGTTCTTGTAGGATTTCTCTAATATTTCTGAAGAAAGGGTTGGATCTGATTTCATCATCATTTTCTTGTATCGCATAGCTATTTGTATATCTTACTTTACTTTCCAGGAGATCAACTTACTTTCTTAACTTTTTATTGCATTTTAATACTAAGAATCACAACTTTAATTTCTGAGACCTCAATCCTATTTTCCAGGACTTTTCCTTCGTTTGCTGCCCCTTTCTCCTTCTCACTCTGCTCCACCCCACTTCCCTTCTGTTACTACCTCTGCTTTTCTCTTTTCCCTCCCTCTTTCCCTTTCCTTTGTTTATCCCCTCTTATTTTTCTCCATTTTTCCTGTGCTTCTGCTCTTCCCTGCCTTTCCTCCCACACCTTGTTATTCTTCTATATCTGAGGATAAGGGTTATAGAGATTTTAATGGGTTCTTCATTTGCTTATTTTAGTTTTCTTTGTTCTGCACATACATACTCCCTCTTTAAGTTGCTTTTATCCATGTTTTTGCCTTTCTTTTTTGATCTCATGATAGCCATTCATCTCTCTATGAACAAAGATTTATAAAGCCAATTGGAAGAAAGCTGAGTTAGGTATTGGCAGACTCCACTGTAGAGAGGCAGAGCAGTGAGCACAGTTGCCTAGATGGTAGAGTTGGTACGTTTTTGGGGGGGCTGTTTTGTTTCTTCAAAGAATAAAGATCTTTCAGTATCTTCCACGTAAATCACTATTATCCTTTCTATTATTTATAAGTTTAGATGTTTTAACATGACATTTTATTTTAGAGATGCATAGCTCAGAAAAGAAGGGGACTTGATTGTTTTCTTCTGTAACCAATCTATGAGGGTTTGCGACAACCCTTATTTAGAATAATTTAAAGGTGTCTACTCTACTAATAGATATACAAAATACATTAAGCTACACACTGCGTGTGGAACCTGGGTGGAGGGTGGGGTTGGTGACATAATGCACGGACATGTCGTTTGCCTCTAGGACATGTGTGCTGTATATAAACTGGCATAAAATAAAGCAGGAAACAACAATATGTGACCTTGGGCAAGCCAAAATCCTCTCCTGAACCTCAGCTTTTTCATGAATTCCACTGTGTGTCAGACTGTGAACTGACACTGGAATAAAATAGCAGATAAAAAGCATAATATTTGTAATCATCTTTATTAACTTAAGATTCTGTTTTAACATTCACTTTTTTTTTTTTAGTTTTTAATTTGTTCTAATTAGTTATACATGACAGTAGAATGTTTTTTTTTTTTTTTTTTTTTTTATACCAGGGATTGAACTCAGGGACCCTCAACTACTGAGCCACATCCCCAGCCCTATTTTGTATTTTATTTAGAGACAGGGTCTCACTGAGTTGCTTAGTGCCTCACTTTTGCTGAGGCTAGCTTTGAACTCATGATCCTCCTGCCTCAGCCTCTTGAGCCCCTGGGATTACAAGCATGTGCCACGGAGTAGAATGCATTTTGATACATTGTACACAAATGGAGCACAACTTCTCACTCCTCTGTACATGGTGCAGAGTCACACCAGTAGAATAATCATACATGTATATAGGGTAGTAATGTTCATCTCATTCCACCATCCTTCCCATCCCCACACCTCATCCACTCCCCTCATTCCCCTCTGTACAATCCAAAGTTCTTCATTCTCCCCTCTACCCCTGGTTATGGATTAGCATCTGCTTATCAGAGAAAACATCCGGCCTTTGGTTTTTTTGGGTTTGGCTTATTTTGCTTAGCATGATATCCATCCATTTACCTGGAAATGCCATAATTTCATTCTTCTTTAAGGTTGAGTAATACTCCATTGTGTATAAGTACCACATTTTTCTTTATTTGTTCATTTGTTGGTTCCATAATTTAGCTATTGTGAATTGAACACTTACATTTTTGTAATACTGTGGCATTTCTATGGCTAGTATTGAAATAATACTATTACATACTTCTGTGTCCATACATTATATTTTAATGACCATTTAAAATATTTTATGCATTTATACCATTTAGTTACTTGAATTTAAACTTGAAAAGGTTAAAAGTTTAATGAACTATAATAGATTGGAAAATTAACTAAGATAGTGTTTGTTTACCAGAATTTGCTTGGACCATGTTTCTTTTAGTATGGAACTACTAGGGTATGTCTAAATATTCCATCTTTGGCTTTTTGCCATAATCTTTGCTTATTGTTGTTTTTTACATTACCTCTTATGTTATAGGATATTGTTAACATCAAAATCTAGGAATTGAAATTCCCTAGATACTGATATAAAAGGCTGTAAAAGAAATTTCTATGCTTCTGAGGTTTTTAGAACTCATTAAAGAGTCTTTTTATAATACATATTCTTGAAGTGATATGTCCCTAATGGTACTAATAGTTGTTTACCTCTCTCATTTTCTCATTTTAGGGAAACTAAAACCTACAGTAGCATTCATGTCGGGAAAGTTGAAGATTAAAGGAAACATGGCCCTAGCAATCAAATTGGAGAAACTAATGAATCAGATGAATTCCAGACTGTGATGGCAAAGAAACAAAAACGTTGACTGCTATGCTTAAAAAGTAAAAAAAAAAAAAAAAAACCCTCAAGAATTAACATCTAATGTTTGTTGTCTTCCCTATCGTATGTTAAGAATGTGCATGTCTATTCTGGAAAAAAATAGATTCTACAAGATTCAAAATCAGATTAAAAGCAGCTAGCCTGATGGGTGTAATGGCTCATGCCTGTAATCCCAGTGACTTGGGAGGTTGAGTCAGGAGGATCACAAATTTGAGGCTAACTTGGGCAATTTAGCAAGGGCCTGTCCCAAAATAAAAAATAGAAAAGGGTTGCAGACGTAGCTCAGTGCTAGAACATCCCCTGAGTGCAATTTCCAGTGCTGGAAACAACAACAACAACAACAAAATGTGAAATGGTATAGCTACTTAAAAATCAAAACAAGCTGGGCACAGTGGCGCACACCTGTAATCCCAGCAGCTTGGGAGGCTGAGGCAGGAGGATCTGAAGCTCAAAGCCAGCCTCAGCAAACATGAGGTGCTAAGCGACTCAGTGAGACCCTGTCTAAATAAAATACAGAATAGGGCTGGAGATGTGGCTTAGTGGTTGAGTGCTCCTGAGTTCAATCAAAAATCAAAACAAAACAAAACCAGCTAGCTAATCAAATATAGATTCCATTAAGTAGATTTCTAAGACATTCTGTTTTTTATATTTTGAGGTTTTTGCCTCTGAGCCTTAAATCTCTTCCTTTTAGGAAAAGTACATATTATGAACAGTCAGGATCAAGCAGTAAAATTTACCCTTTATAAAGATTCTTCTAGTGTAGATTGAAGCTAATTTGTGTTAAAATTTAAAATTTTGGATTGTATACTAATGTAAATCTTGATGATGTTTTGGATTTTTATATGCTCATTTTATAGAAAATATGTGCTTTTTGCAGAATCACATAATAAACTGCTTAATAAATACTACTTGTAAAAGCTTATGAAATAAAAAGTTTTTCATTTTGTTAACTAGCTTTTCAGATATAACAATCTTCAGGAAAATATTACTGTGATTTATCTAATTGCAGTATGTGTCCTATTTAGGAGTATGTAAATAAAACTTTCTCTTGCTGTTGATTTACCTGATCTGGATATTTCATTTAAATGGAATCATGTAGGACCTTTTGTGACTAGCTTTTCCTTAGTATAATGTTTTTAAGGTTCATCCCTATTTGTTATTGTTTGGATCTTTATTGTTCCTGGAAAAGCTCAGGTGTTAGGCCATGCAGGTATGTTCAGGGGTGAAATGGTTAGAGTATGAGAGCTGTAATCTCACCAGTGGATCAGTCTGTTTGATGGATTAATAATTTGGATGGGCCACACGGTGATAACTGTAGGCAGATGGGGTGTGGTTGCGGTTGGTATTGTATTTGTCCCTGGCTCCTTGCCTGTTCCTGTTTCTCAGCTGCCATGGGCTGAGCAGTTTTCTTCTGCCTTACTTTCCTGCTATGATGTTCTGCCTCACCTCAGGCTCACAGCAGTCGAGTTGGCCAACCATGAATTGAACCTCTGAAACTGTGAGTTGAAATAAACTTTTCCTTCTCTAAGTTTTTCTTGTGAGGCATTTTAGTCACAGTTATGAAAAGCTGACAAGCACAGTGCTGTAGCTTTGGGTCAGTGTCATTAATAGAGTTGCTGCTTAGATACCCATTTTTTGACCTGATATGTTATCTGAAACCCAGTTGTGCCCTGTCATCTTTGACCTAATTAAAACTTCCTCTCCCTATGTGGTAGTTTATGTTATAACCCACTTTTTTTCTCATTCCAGTGACTCAAAACCCAATATATCCCACAGCTACTGACCATGATAATACTTAATGGTCAATATCAGAGTTCTGTAAATAAATTCTCCCTTTTTGCAAGTATTTTCTTTAAACCAGCCAATTCATAACTCCCTTGGAAATTCTAGGACATAATGCCAGTGGACCTTAAATTCATAATCCCTCTTATCTTTTTCTTCTTTACCTGATTGTTGGGCTTCTTCCTACCCCCAGACTTGGTGTCAATCCCTTTAGCACTTCTGACTTTCCTGGGATCTGGGGGTGATCAATTTGTGTTTCTTCCATTTTGTTTTCACCTCATTATGTCTTATCTAACACACCTGAAACTAAATCTCCCCTGGTCAGGACTCTCCTAGGAAGTGGCCATTTCAGTTTATGGTCACTCTAGAGAGAGAGACTTCAGGACCAGATTAGAAGCCATGGGAGGGGGGATGTGGCTCAGTGGTAGGGTGCTTGCTTAAGGCCCTGGATTCCATACCTAGCACAAGGGGAAAAGTGAAAGAAAAAGGAAACCAAACCAATAGTTGGGGAGATGGCATGTGCATGTCATCCCAGCTCCATATATATAACTGACATTGCACACAGAATATCTTCCAAGCTCTTTCATGTTATAGCATTTAACAGATTTTCTCCTTTTTTTAGAGCTGAATAATACTTCATTGTAAATATATACCACATTTTCTTTATCCATTCCACTCATCTGTCAGGGCTGCTTCTACCTCTTGGGTATTGTATATAATGCTGCAAATGAACATAGGATATGGACAGCTCTGTTGGGGGCTATGCCATGCAGACTATGCCAAGATGGCACCTGGCAACCAGCCAGAAGTTGTTTTGATCACATGGGTGGTGAAGAAGTCGGTTAACATAAACACACCCAGGTGCTTTATCATTGGCCGTATTCAAATAAGTCCATGCACACAATGCATGCACCTGTGTTCCCGAGTGCTCCTGCTCTTGCCTGCTCGTTTTTGACCTTTACCGTGATTGGACAGCTAGCTTCTCACCTGATCTTGGCTTAACTAGCGTTGGCCCTACCCTCCGCCTCCTGGAGGGGATATAAGCCGGCTCTCCTCGAGCACTGGTGTTCCGGGTTCATGGATCTTCAATAAACCGCTTCAAATTCAAGAGTCTCACTGCCCATTTGTCTCCCGCGCCAAATTGACTCCGCTGGGTGGTGTCAAGTGGTGACCCATACGGGGACTCCCGAGAACCCAAACAGTAAGTAGCAAGGTAAGCTGCAGCCTCTGTCTCTAAGGCAGTTAGGTGCTCAGGATAGCTGGCCAGGTAGTGAAATACAAAAATAAATAAGATAGTAAATGAGCTCTGGAGTGCGTGAATTTTGTGTTGCTTGTGTGTTTGTACTACTGTTAGTGTAGTCTTTGTTCGTCCTATATCAAACTTATTTAGTAGCAAAAGATGGGTTCGGAAATATCACAAAATCAGTCTGAAAGGATAATTCAAATTAAAGAGGAAGTTAGCTGGAGTAGCCAAAAACAGGAAGAAAGTTCTGAAAAGGAAGGAGACACTGGGGAGGTAGAAAATAAGCGAGTTAACGTTGCAGAACTGCTGAAGGGCAGGAAAGACCATGGGATAATTGCCTCCTCAGCTCCCCCTTATGATGAAAGGTGGGAAGACCTGACATTTTGTAAGTGCTCTTGTCGGCCATGTTGTAGTGGAGTCCCAAGTGACAGACTGGGGATGGCTGGGACCCTGTGGAAGGCCCATTAACTGTCCAGCTCCGTCTTGCGGACAATCAGGGGCAGCGATTTCATCAGGCCCTAGAATTTAAAACAGTAAAAAATCTTAAAGAGGCAGTCGCTAACTTATGGGCCCCAGGCTCCGTTTACCATGAGTATCGTAGAATCCATTGCAACACTTAATCTGACTCCTAGTGATCGGGCAAGTATGTGTCGAGCAGTTTTGCATGGTGGACAATATTTAATGTGGAAAGTAACCAATCAAGAGCTCTGTGTAGAGACAGCTCATAGAAATGCAGCCGCAGGTTTCCATCAACGAAACCTAGTTATGCTACTGGGACAAGGACTGTATGCTGAACAACAGCAACAAATTACGTATGATCCAGTGGTCTATCTTCAGATAGCTACCACCGCTGTTAGAACTTGGAAAACATTACAAGGTCATGGGGACTTGCAAGGGCAATTATCCAAAGTTATACAGGGCTGAAATGAACCATATGCAGAATTTGTAGACCGTCTGTTACAAACAGCAGGCAGAGTGTTTGGGGATTCAGAACAAGCAATGCCTTTAATAAAATAGTTAGCATGTGAACAGGCTAATAAATGGTGCAGGAAAGCAATTAGGCCATGGAAAAATAAGGATCTCAATACCTATTTAAAAATATGCAGAGATATTAATGAGTCAGCTATACAGGGTCAAGTACTAGCAGCCGCTATTACCCAAGGAGTAGCTCAAGTTATGGCAGCCAAACCCAAAAGCTGTTTTTCATGAATAAAGAAAACAACTCCAATACAAATGTCACTGGTTACATGCCCAAAGCTATTAGTAATAAGACTGATTTTCATATCCATTGGTATGGCCATCGCCAGTCCTTCAAAAGGCCTATTACTTGGCCTCCTTAATGGGAAGCTTGTCAGCACCTAGGACCTGATAAAAAGGTCTCCAGTAATCTGGCTTTTGGACCTTGGTATTTACCTAATCAAATATATATCACATCTCAAAGCACAGAAGATTTTATAGAAAATTTGGAATATAAAGGTAATCTGAACCCCTTATCCATCTGGTCCTTATGCAGGCCTAAGGTATGTACGGATATAAGCCCCCTGGCTTTTGTAAAAGGAGGGTCTATTAAAAGGAGGGTCTATAAGTAAAGGAAAGTGCACTGATCAAAAGGTTAATGGAGTTAATACTGAAATATGTAGAGTGAAACAATTGTTTTTTCATATACTCCTGTGTGCCTAGCTAGCTCTCCCTTTCCTTTTTGTGACTTCTAATGAGAACCTTTTTAGACCGTTATCTTCACAGATCGCACAACAATGGACAGACAGATTCGACGAGCTAGTAACAAGGCTTCGACAACAAATCCTTACCATAAATGCCACTAAGGTGGAAGTCAAACCAGAAGAACTTATCACAGGAGCATTAGATAAACTAACACAATTTGGCACCAAATTTGGGGGAATCTTGTCTCACACTAATAAGCTTGGGTGTGCTTGTGTTAATTCTATTCTTCATTTACAAATGCCTCAAAACCAGTCAACAGGCTCATAATGTGATCATAAAACAGGCCATGGCCGCCCTTGAAGC
This sequence comes from Sciurus vulgaris, assembly GCF_902686455.1. Taxonomy (NCBI): domain Eukaryota; kingdom Metazoa; phylum Chordata; class Mammalia; order Rodentia; family Sciuridae; genus Sciurus; species Sciurus vulgaris. The sequence continues at coordinate 69,280,397 of NC_136476.1, forward strand.
AGGACAATCTCCCAATATATGGTTTAGTATGCTGGATTGGTAGTCAAAGACGGGTAACCATGGGAAAACACTGTACCAACCTAAGACAGAAGAGCCAACCCTGCTTTGGTATCCTTTGATGACGGGTAAGGACAGGATGTTGATTTCTGGGACCTAAGACAGACACGATCCCTGACAGCTTCCTCTTCATTTTCATATAAAGAAGGGGGAGATATTGGGGGCTATGCCATGCGGACTACGCCAAGATGGCACCTGGCAACCAGCCAGAAGTTGTTTTGATCACATGGGTGGTGAAGAAGTCGGTTAACAAACACACCCAGGTATTTTATCATTGGCCGTATTAAGTCCACGCTCACAACAGGTGCACATGTGTGTCCGAGTGCTCCTGCTCTTGCCTGCTCGGTTTTTTTACCTTTACCGTGATTGGACAGCTAGCTCCTCACCTGATCTTGGCTTAACTAGCGTTGGCCCTACCCTCCCCTCCTAGAGGGAATATAAGCCGGCTCTCCTGAGCGCCGGTGTTCCAGGTTCACGGATCTTCAATAAACTGCTTCGCTGCCTGTTTGTCTCCCTCGCCAAATTGACTCCGCTGGACGGTGTCACAGCTCTTTAAGACCCTGCCTTCCATTCTTTTGGATATATATTCAGAAGTGAGATTGACAGGATCATACAGTAATTCTATTTGTAGTTTTCTGAGGCCCCTCCATACTGTTTTGCATAGTGGCTGTACTTTCTCACATTTTCATCAATAGTACACAAGAGTTCCAATTTCTCCACAGGATCACATCTTTAGAATATGTAGCAATTAACTATGAGATTGTTTTGTACAGATGTATCAAAACCATTTACACATTAATTTTATTCAGCTTAGACCAGGAAGGGTGTTGGTATGGAAAGGTATTATCCTGAATCAGCTCTAGATTGAAAAGGGCTGACATGAGAGAATTTACTAATGTGCCACTGCAAGTTAGCTGCCCAGATTTGGGATGACCTTGGATTCTTTTGTTCAGTCATACTCTCTTCCCTTACCTACCTCAAAGGTAGGAGTAACTAAGGTTTTAGTGTTATAGATGGGATGAGGCCAAGATGTGGGCACCACATAAAGTTAATCAGACATTTTGCAAATGTCACCATTATTATCGTTTTGAAGATACTGTTGTGAATATAAAAGGAATTAAGAGCATGGACTCAGGAGCCAGACTGGGATGAATCTGGGCGACTCTAACTTTCTATATGATCTTGAGCAGATTTCTTAATTTTTCTAGGCCTGTTTCCTTATTCAAAAAATGTGATGCGAACAGCACCCAGTTCGTAGAGTTCTTAGGATTAAATAAATATTCGATAAGCACTTGGTGCAAACCTGGGTACCCCATAAGTGCTGTGAAAGTGTTTGTTAGATAAAATACAGGTGCAATCTCGCCTCTTGTGCCATGTCGTGTGAGAGGTTCTTGTGTCCCTGGGGTGCTCGAACACTAGTCGGTGTGCGCTTCAAGTGTCATTAAGCAGTCCTCGTTCCTCGGTGGTATGGGTGTGTGTCACAGGTGAATGCTAGGCATCTCCACGGGGCAGCAGTGACTATGAGCTGTGTGTAGTACGTCGGACATAAGTGTTCTAGCACATCCCTGGGTGTGGAGAACACTCTACTCAGTGCTTTAAAACAGGTGCTACACACGCCACCAACGGAGCAAGTTCTGTCTGCTCATTGCGTTTAGGCTAGGGTGTGGGACACCTGAGGACAGCAGGGACTCAGGCCCGCGGTGTGTGTGACGAGGGCGGTGCTGGGCGCCTCGGAACGTGACTTCCACACCCGTCCAGGCGGTGGGACCTAACTCCGGCGCGCGGACGGCGGGCAGTCCCACACCTCTCGGGCCAGCGCCCGCCGAGGCGAGCGCGCGTGTGCACTGTAGGACGGTCGGTCAGCACCACCTCCGGGCAGCGACGACTGCGAGCGCGGTGCACGTCGTAGGAGGTGTCGTTACACACTTCCTGTGGGTCTCGCCGACCACGGCGCGCTTCCGGTGCCGGCTGGAGCCCGGGTCCGAGCCCCCGCCCCGCGCCCGGCCCCGCCCCTCCCGCGCCCCGCCCCCCGCGCTCCGAGCCGGGCGCGCGGAGCCCGGGGCGCACGGAGCGGCGCACGCCGGTGGCCGAGCCAGGCTGGCGCCCGCGCCCCCGCCTGCGCCGCCATCCGCCGCCCGCGGGCGCCTTCCCCGCGCCACTTGCCTTCGGTGCCCGGCCCTCCGGCCGCTCTCCTGCCCCCTCCCCTTCGTCCCGCCCCGTCCAGCCGGGGCTGCCGGGCTCCCGCAGGCCCCCGCCGCCCGCGTTCCTATGGACAGACGCACAGACACCTGCAGGTGGGTGAGAGCCCGCGCGCGGGGCGGGGACAAGAGCGCCGACGCGGCGACCCGCGCGGGGAGCCCCTTTGTGTGGGGGCGGCCGCGCCGTGACCCGGCTGAACCCTCCTTTTGTCTCCTCTGGGGGACGGAGGCCGGAGCGAGGGCAGAGACCCGCGCGGCCGGACGTTGGCGGCCGCGGGCTTGGGGGTCTGGGGGCGGAGACCGGGCGGCGGCGTTTCCCGGGCCGGGCGCCCGGCATCTCCCGTGGCCGCCCGGGCGCGCTGCGGGGGTCTGGCTCCCTGCCCCGGCTCGCGGGTCTGCTGAGGTGGGAAGGAGGGCGGGAAGCAGGAGAGGTCTGCCCTCCTAGTTTCCAAGTCCGAGGTGGCTCGGGGCTTCGCCCGACTCGCTCCCTCCGCGGAGGCACGCCGAGGTGCGAGCGGGCGTGCGAAGGAACGTGCGCCGCTCGGCTCCCTTATTTATTGTTTCTAACGGAGGAGGGCTTTCTCCGAGAGGCTCTTCCGTCCCCCACCCCCATCTGAGGCTGCGCACAGTGATTTGTGTTTGTTATCAAATATATCAAGAAACGTAGTCCCGGGGGTGGGAGGAGGTTGGGCCGACCAACATCAAATCAAATAAGACCCAAATCCAAGAATGTTGCTGGCTTTCTGTTGCCAGTTTTTTAAAAAAGGTTAGACTGGTACTTAAAAGGGAAAAAGGAGTGTGGTTGTGATTTTTACGGTTATATATTTGTTTTTTGTTTTGAAGTTCGGAAGTAAAGTTTTGGTCCCCCCCACCCCCCATACTTGTTAGGATTAACTTGACGATATGGAACTGTAACAGGTAGTGACAGCCTCCATGGTGGGGTCTTCATTGGAGTGCAGTAAACGAGGGTCTAGCCTTCCGTTCGGGCTAAAATCTTCCCTTTATTGGTTTAAGAGATGAGATCTTTCACACACTGGGAGAACGCGGATAATTGAAATTGAGTTTTCTCCACCATAATTATACTTTCCTTATTTTTTTAATGCATTTATATATTCTGTGAATATAACCAAAGATGAAGTTGTTATATATAGTGTTTGGAAAAGTACCGTAGAGTGATATTTCTGATTTCTGATTTTTCTGATTTCTTAGATGGCTGTTTTGTAAACAGTCGCTACATAATTGTAGATACTGAAATAATAAATGAAGTTCAGTAAACATCCAGAAAAGGAATTTGACAAGGTTCTTAATGTAGGTGTGGAGTTGTATTTTTATATTAATCTTAATCTTCTGCATAGTTCTGGAAACTTTTTTTTCTTGCTATATGAGAATTCATATCGACAAACTTAAATCTGACAGTTACCAAGGAGATTTTTTTTTTTTCCCCCGAAGCAGTTTTGAGGAGCACTAAGACAATTATAGGTACAGGCATTTGGAGCAAGTGGAGGTTGCTTTTTTAAAAAGCATTATCATCTAAACTTGAAGGGGAAAAAAAGAGTAGGAAAACACTTGTTATTTAAATTTCCATCAAGTAAGATGAAGAAATTAATTATAAAAATACAATTTAATGCATTTTTATTTAGGCAAACTAATTTTTGTCAGTATACAAAGTTTAATATGCCAAAAATAGTGATCTTTTTCTAGGAGAAAATTTTATCCCCGATTCTTACCCCAGTTACATTAGTAGATTAATATTATCATCTTGACTCATTTTATAAATGCTTGACTGTACATTTATACACACTTTCCCTAAAACCCAGAATAGGCTTCAAGGAACGATGACCCAGCAAACCTCTTTGAGTTGATCAAATTTTATTAGATCTTGCTGTGTCTTCCGGTCTAGATTAGGTAAATGAATTTAAACTTTGCACAGAGCTTAATGTGTGGCTCTGGTAAGGGTCCTTGACCTGTGTCCTACCCCCACTCCTTTACATTATGAATAGTCCAAAAGAGGAGAGATACTAAAATGATGTCTGTCTTTATCATGAATTGTGGAAGGGAGTTCTAGACCATTCTCAGAATTCTGGCTCTTAAGCTAGTTGAAGTACTAAAAAAGATAAGCTAACAAATTGAATTGCTTGTTTATGAATTTAGGAGACTGTCAGTGGTAGTGATAAGATTTAACAGAGACTCACTGTGTAAACTACACATTAACAAAGTGTAGCCTGTATTGAGATTTGGTTTGGCAAAGTTGTAGTTGTGCCTGACAGTTTTCTTCATCAGCACTATCGTTCCTTTATGTGGCCTGGCTAAAATATAATATCTAGTTTTTAGTTTGTTTTTTTGTGATATATAAATACTATTTTTAGTTTTTGTGTAATAATATTTTGATATAATCGGAAACATTCCAGAAAATTCTACATATATTTTACTTATTTCCCATTTGGTAACTGGGGCTCAGGAAGGGATATAAATTATCTTATATTTTTCATGGGTCAGTTTTTTTTCCTGCTACTTTTTACATTTTTATAAATAATATTTCCAGAAAAACTGGATTCGTGTAAAATTGGATTTTAAGATACAGCTGACATTTATCAGGTTTTTTTTTTAAGACAACACTAAACTGTCCACAATTAAATGTGATCAACTTTAAAATCCATAGCCTTTTCTATTATTTTCCTGTTTGTTAATTACCAATATATCACCAGTATCATTAAAGGATACTTTAAAAAATGGCCACTTTATTAACTGGAAACCTTCAAATGATTAGTGTTAGTATTGGTAATAATCAAATAGAAAACTAGAAAGTGACAGTTTTATTCTTTATAATAGATCTGTGACCTTAATGTCCTTTTCCACACAATTTTTATAGCCGGACGGGGAAGCAGGTCTGACTTGAGAGGTGTGGAACACTCTCATTCCAGCCTTTTTCAACCTGCATTGTTTAAGAACAGCCCGAGCCCAAGCTGCTTGCTGAAAATGCAGAATTCATTCTTGGATTAATATTCTGGTACCAGATGTATGAGGCTGGCTCCAAAGAAGCTTTTTCTTTTAAATACTGTCAAAAATAGAGGAGCTGAAGATTGGAGAGAAGCCATTTATTTTGAACAGTTTATTTTATGACAGTTTGTGTTTGTAAAGAAACCTGCTCATAATATTTACTTAAGAGATCTACATTGTTGCCCAAAGAAGCCCCACAGGTTTCTCTTTTTCTTTTAAAGAAGTTTCCATAGAGCTTAACTCTTATGTGATACTTCTTGACTTTGCTTCTGATTAGTTGATTTATGGACTTTATTTACCAGCATGATTGGAGAATTCTTTTGCTAGACTGAAATTGCACTCTGCCTGGGCTCTGGTCTGTTTCCTAGGTAACAAATGCACTGCATAGATTCCATAATGAGGACTGTGGTTGGCTAGTTACTGTGTAAATTCTGTTGTTTGGTAAAGCTTAGTCTCAAATTCAAATAAAGGTCAAGAAAGCAAAAGTACTGAAAATGCAAATTTTGAAATTTTATTTTGTATCCAATGCCAACAAAGTTTAATAGGCTTTTCTAGAGAAAGGCAAATTATGAGCAGCATTCAAGTTTGTTTTGCAAAGTCTTAGACTTAAACAGTTGGAGAGCTTTTTCATTATTTCATACTGTTAATGCTAATGACTTTAGTGACAAAGAGAATATATTTCAGAAACTTGTTATCACCCATGCAAATACCATAGAAAACAAAGGAATATGGTTACATCAGTAATATTTTTATACTGAAAGGGAAGCAATATATATATCTCAAAAGAAAAACAAATGTACAACCACGTGAAATGTAAGTTTAAAAATATTGATGTTAAAACATTAAAGAAACTTAAAAACATTTAAAAAATCACCATAAAATGATACATTTTTACTCCAGCTTGTTTTTCTTCTGATTTGCCTGATCTTTGATGGGCCTAGCACCAGGGAGCAGGTTTTCCTTATTATAGCTCCAAGTTAAAGTTAGGGAATAGCTTTCCTCTCTACCCTACCCTCCTGTTGAGTGCCTCTGTCACTCTAGATGCAGGTCCAAAGTAGTGTGTGTGGAATTGCTAGTAACCATTAAATGTTTGTTTAAAAAAAAAAAGAGGAAGAAAAGAAACCTACAAAGAACCAGAATTTTACTAAAACCCATTGTAAATGCCTTTTCACTTGATGCCTGAAAATATTTTTTGTTTGTTAATCATTAAGGATTCTACTGACTCAACTATTGAAACACAGCTCTTTTTAATTCTAGAGAATTATCCAAAGTTGCCCCCATTACTTTCTCTTGCTTGACTAGATTGTTTTTGAATTATTCATTTACTTTTTGGATTTTCTTTATCTTCTTGATTTTCTTCAAAGTTGACACTGCATATATTTCTGTCCTTTTCTAATTGTAAATATTGTATCCTTTCACATTTTTCTTATATTTTCCGTTGTAAATATTTATTATAATTTTTAGATTTTATAATTGCATTGTGTAAGGCATAATCACTACCTATCAAACAACCTCTTTTCTTGTATGGGACTTCATATTTTTAGGATAGAGTTAACAATATTTGTGAATTCTTACCCAGTTAGGACACTTCCTCCTCCTAGCCTGCATTAGTTTGGTAGGGCTGTCATACCGAAGTTTCACACACTGGGTGGCTTAAACAACAAAAATTTATTTTCTGACAGTTCTGGAGGGTAGAAGTCAGATTGACATTTCAACAAGGTTGGATTCTTCTGAAGTCTTGGATTATAAGTGCCATTTCTTCCCTGTGTCTTCACATGGTTTTTCCTCTGCCTGTGTCCTAATCCCCTCCTTTTATAAGGACATCAGTCATAAGGTATATTAGCTCCACCCATGTGACTTCATTTTACCTTAATTGCCTCTTTTAAAGGCCTTATTTTCAAATATGTCATATTTGGAAGTGCTAGTGGTTAGCACTTGAACAGATGAATCTAGGGAGGCTGCATTTTGGCCCATAACATAGCCTGACTCCTACCCATTTCTTGCTGTATGTATATACATGCGTACTTCATTTTGTATGTGCAGTTTCTTCTGGTTTTATCTTTTTTTTTTTTTTTCATATCTCCAACAGATTTTTTCTAATAGTTGTAGATGGACAGCATGCCTTTATTTTATTTATTTTTATGTGGTACTAAGGCTCGAACCCAGTGCCTCACACATGCTAGGCAAGCACTCTGCCACTGAGCTACAGCCCCAGCCCCAGATTTGTTTTTTAAAGGAATCGATTTTGAGAGAGAGAGGGGGAAAAAAAAATGGGACAGAGAAGTATTTAATAGAAAATGAAAATATACCTGTTTTACTAATTGTTTTATAACCACAACAGACAGGTACAGAGAATGCCCGTGCAAAACAATAAGGCTTCAAAGATAGCAGGGTGTGGTGTGGTGGTGCACACCTGCTATCCCAGCTATTGGGGAGACTGAGACAGGAGGATTGCAAGTTAGAGGCCAACCTTAGCAATTTAGTGAGACCCTTTCTCAAAATAAATTCTTTTAAAAAAGGGGTGGGGATGTAGCTCAGTAGAGAGCTTGTATAGCATGTACAAGGCCTTAAGTTTGATCTCCAATACTGAAAAAAAAAAAAAAGATTCAAAGATTGACATGTTCTCTCATCAAGGCTGATGATTTTGGTCTCTGTTTTATGAAATTGTGAATTTTAGACTGCAATCCTTATTTTTGAAAGGATTATTGGGTATGTGGTGTAGTTCATGCTTCTGCCTTGAGCTAGAAAAAACTGGTAAAGTTGTTTGGGTTCATGTGTTGACATCTGTTAACATACCTACCAAGGTTGCCCCCCAGGATGCTTGGGCCAGGTAGAATTGTACTTGTTAAACTCCTCGTTATGCCCACAACCGTCCGTGTGCTGTATTTCTCCAACACCCGAGTAGTGCACACTACCAAGTCTTTGAATCTTCTGACATGTCTGCAGTTTTGATCCCCATCTTTTGGTTGCACATGGCTGACTGCAGCATCTCCTGGGGGAGATGCTGGCATGGCTCAGAAAGGGTGGGAGCTCTTGTTGCTACAGAAGTTGTAGCACATCTCCTTAGTTGTGACACATCTCTTTGGTCTTTATTACTCTGTTGGCAATTTGTCACTGTCAGGCCCCAAAATGGAGCAATCTGATCAACCATGTATGCTATTGAAAATAACTAAAGTGGGTGGTTAAGGTTTTATTTTGTTTTTCACTCTTCATATTCATTATTTAAAAATACTTTATTTTGAATGGTTTAGAGTTGAAGGTTTTTAATTGGTTTGTAACACTAGAGAATGTCATTATGGTCAAATTCAATGGAAATGCTAATGTTATTTTCTTGTGAGTTCTGAGGATATATTTCTTTTGATTATCTGTTTCAGAAATTGGTCTTGCTGCTTTCATGGTAAGTTCTACACCATCCTGTCATTTTACCCATTCCTTGTTTGAGACTTCTGAATTTAATAGGGTCTCTCCTAAAATCCAACTTTTTTTATCCAACTACCAACCAGGCATATTCATTTGGTAGTGCACAAGCATTTCACATTTGATATGTCCCAAACTTGACGTAATATCTTCCTCTCCAAACCTGTGCCTTCTCATGTTCCCCAGCTCAGTGAATGGTACCACCTTCCATTCATTTTCCCAGCCTAGATACATAGGAGTTTCTGTGATTCCTCTTTTTTTTCTGTTCACAAACTCCTATGTCAGTCTGTTCTTGCTCCCCAAGATTTCTCAGTTCTGTTTGATCCTACTTCTGTTGCCTTTGTAATAAATAAGTCTTAATTCTCAGTTAAATATATTCACTGTGTAATATAAGTCCTTATGATAAAGCTGCTATAATCATTTACTAGTCTGAAGGTCATCAAATCCTCACAAATGGCTCATGTGAAAAACATCTTCTTTAATATGTAAAACTGTTCATTTGTAGCTTTTATACTTGCAGGCCAGTTTGGCTAAATAAAAATACTTGACTCACATTTTCTTCCATTAATTATCTTGAAAAATGTTACTTTATTATAGGGATTGGCAAACTTCTGTGAAAAGTCAGATAATTATTTTATGTTTCCAAGTTACAGGTCTAAACTTACAATCACTTAACTGTCATTGCATCCCAAGAGCAGCCATAGAAAGTGTGGAAATGAACTATCACTTGTGTTACAGATTTTATTTTTAGAATCAGGCGGTGGGCTGGATTTGGTCCACTAGGCATAGTTGAATGAACCTTTTTTTAAAAAAATGAAATATAATTGTAAATGCATATTAATTGTGCAAGTTGAGGGTTTCACTGTGCCCTTTCCATATATGCATGGTGTACTTTGATCATGTGCATTCTGCTATGGTCCTCCCCCAGCCTCCTTTCTCTGCACTAACCGTCCCTCTTCCCTCCTTTTTGTTTGCTTTAGTTTCCACATATGAAAGAAAATGTGCATTACTTTTCTCACTAAGACTTATTTAATTATATTTTGGTGGTAAAATGTGTTTCAAACTCTAAACCAAAATGATTCTTTCTTTTATAAGTAACTGTCTTTTTTGCCTACATGCCAAAAGGACTTTTTTTGTTTATCTTTAAAGACAATAATTTTACTGGAATATGTCTGCATGTTGACTGACTGTTCTCTATTAATTTCCCCAGAGATACATGCATTTTTATTATATTAGCCTAAATATATTTTATATACTTTCATTCATTAGAGTTCTATAGTATTAAATGTTTCATTGTCTTCATTTTCTTTTTTTGGGTCTCCTGTTACATGTATGTTGGATCTTCGGTGCTTGTCTGTCTGCATCTTCTTCAGATTCTTTTTATCTCAGTTTTTGTGTTTGCTTTATATTTATATTTGTATTTTCCCCTTCTTGAAGACTCTTCAGTGTACTTGCCATCATATCTATTAAGTCTAGTGTTCTTCTAGTTTTGTTTACCTTTCTGAGTTCATGCCCCCCTGCCACTCTTTATTGTTCTGTCCTGGATTCTGTCATTTCTCTTTGTACATCCTCTTGTTATCTGGCCAGTCTAATTTTTTAACTTTTCTGTTTCTCATGTATGCTACTCTTTTTGTTGTTTTCTTAATTTCTTTTAATTCATTTTGAAATACTATGTTACTATTCTTATCAGCTTTATGACCATTTTTAATTTTTTTGTCATATTCCTTCATTGGCTATTGGTACATTATTTAGTTCTTTTTAATCTTTCTTCTCATTGTACTTTTTCACAAGTTTACACTAATTTTTTCTCTTGTTCATATTTAAATTAGGTGGATTTGCCTGTATTTTAGGAGAAGCTTCCTGTGATGAGGACCAAGATAGTTTTCTTAGTTTCATGGTTTGAATATTTTTCTCCTTTGTTGCTTATATGAAGTATTTTAAAATATGGTCATTTGGGGTTGGGGTGCACTCCTGTAGAAGGCAGGAGACTCACTTAAGCTCAGGAGTTCAAGTCCCTCCAGGGTAACATCAAAGTACCATAGCAAGAATGTGTCTCCAAAAAATTTTTTTAAAAAGTGCTGGAAGTGTAGTTCACTGGTAGAGTGCTTGCCTAACATGTGCTGAGGCCCTGGGTTCAGTCCACAGCACCAAGAAGAAATAAAGGCCACTTAGTTTAAGTCAAAGTGAAAGGAATCATTGTATGCCCTCTAAAATAGCTAAATGGAAAAAAGAAAAAAATGCCAAATGCTGTCAGAATATAGAGTAACTAAGTTACTTTGCTCTGCTATTAGAAGTGTAAATTGGTATGGTAATGGAAATTGGTACAATTTGGAAAGCTGTTTGGCAGTATCTACAAAAGTTAGACATGCATATTTTATGGCTCTGTGATTGGACTTGAAAATATATACTTATTAAAATGAATGTACTAGAATGTTCATAACAATATTGGTAATATCACAGACCTGAACTCTGCTCAGTGACCAGGAATATAATATGTGGTTAGCCCTAAATAAATCACATCTCCTGGTATTGTTTGTCTTCTTTCCTAGTGAGTCCTGATTTTGACCATGTAACTTGACCACTTGGTTAAGTTTTATGCAACTGAGGCTTGATAAATGCTTACACATCGAGGGGGTAATACTGTCCTTAGACTACATGTAAGGAAGTCCTGAAGTTAGAAAGGTCATATGGAAGAGAATTGAGGTGCCCCAGCTGAAGACCAGCATTTACTGTATAAGTCATAGGTGTGAGGCTATCTTTGACTTTATAGCTTAGCTGACTTTACCAGCTAAAAGTAGCTGCATGAACAAGTCCAGTTAAAGTCAGGGAAGTAGCTGCTCAGATAACCAATTGAAATGTGAGAAATAATAAGTTGTTTTAAGCCACTAAATGTCAGGTGGCCTGTTATACAACATTAAACTGACTCACAATGGATAAATGAATGTTGGTATATTGACATGTGGGATTATAGAACAATGAGAATGAACAGTCTACATCTGCATGTAGTGATGTGTATGAATCTCAGCCATATGTTGAGCTAAGGAAGCTAGATACAGTTCACACTAAATACTTCCACATAGATAAAAATCCCCAAACAGGGAAAATCCATCTGTTCTGTTAGAAGTCAGAATAGCGGCTATCCCTGGGGAATCAGTGACAGGAAAGGAAAAAGTGGAAGCTTCCCAGGTGCTGGGAATGTTCTTTTTCTTTATCTGGTCCCTGAACACCCAAATATGTTCTGTTCGTAAAGTCACGAAATGGTGTCAGGATGTTCATCTATTTGTTCATTTATTATTTCTGCCCTTATCTATTTGTATATTTCAACATAAAGGAAAAATATGGCCTTTTATGTTGCCTCCTTGATGACATTCTTTGAGATTGGTCTTTTTTGGTATCTCTCTCCTTTATCCCAGAGGAAACCTCTCTGATCAATTTGGATTCTAGGGCCACAGTTTTTTTTCCAAAGAAGACCTCTTAGTAGGTCTTCATGGCTTGTGGTCTCCTCCAGAAGCCTGAGAAACTTTATTGGTTGTTCTTAGATACAGGTGCACTTAAATGGGACCTCTCTTTTTGAGGGTAATTTCTTTTTATCCTATCTCTTTTTTAAAAAAAATTTTTTTAGTTGTAGGTGGACACCTTTATTTTTATTTATTTTTATGTGGTGCTAAGGTTTGAGCCCAGTTCCTCACACACACTAGGGAGCGCTCTACCACTGAGCCATAATCCCAACCCCTATCCTATCTTTTGTAATCACGAGAATGCTTCCTCCCCACCTCCCTTAACTGCCCTATTGTTGATCATGTGTAGGTCATATTTTTGTGAATGTTTTAGCTCTACCGGTTTATTTAGTGTTCATGGGACTACCTTATCACTTAATTTTGTTGAACATTCTATTATTCTATTTGCTCCATCTCTGTGTGTGAGCGCACACATGCACATGTGATGTGTTTCCTATTGAGATAATTGTAGATTTACCTGTACTTGTAAGATATGATACAGAGAAGTTCTTTGCATATTTTTCTCACTTTTCTCTAGTGATAACATTTTGCAAAACTATATTTAAAATGTCACAAACAGGATATTGACTGTTACTGGGCCAAATTGTGTTCCTCCAAATTAATATTTGGAGGTAGACCTTTAAAAAGGTGATTAAGATGAGGCTGTTAGGGTGAGCCTTAATCCAATCTGACTGATGTCCTTATAGAGGAGGAAATTTGGACATACAGAGAGAAATCAGGAATGCGCACAGGAAAAACTGTGTGAGAACATAGCAAAAAGGTGGGCATCTGCAAGCTGAGGAAAGAGACTTAAAAAGAAACCAAACCTGTTGATAACTTTGATCTTGGAATTCTAACCTCCAGAACTGAGAAAGTGAATTTGTTTTTTTCAGTCATCTGGTCTAGTATCTTGTTACAGCAACCCTAACAAACTAATACATTGATACAATCCATCACACTTGTTCAAATATCCCATTTCACTGATGCTCATTTGTGTGTGTGCTAAGTTCAGTACAGTTTAACACCTGTTTCGGTTCCTGTTTTTAACCAGTCCCTCCACCACTACCCTACCCCCACCAGCCCCTTGCTAAACTCTAAAAACCTTTAAATTGATTCCCTATTTATGAATTTTTTTATTTTAAAAATTTTATGGTAAATGGGATTATACAGTATGTTACCTTTTGGGATTAGCTTTTTTGTATAATAATTCTCTGGAGATACATGAAGGTTGTTGCATGTAGCGGTACTTTGTTTATTTTTATTACTGATTAGTAGTACATGAGTGTACCATAGTTTAATTATCCATTGAAGGATATTTGGGCTAATTCTAGTTCTTGACTATTACAAATATAGCTATTGTGAACATTTATATCCAGGTTTTGGCATGAACGTAGTTTTTTTTTTCTGAGATACATACCCAAGGTTATTAATTGCTGGCTTATTTAGTAATTGCATATTGAGTTTTTTAAGTAACTGCCAAACTTTTCCAGGGTGATTGTGTTCCACTAGCAGTGTGTGTGTGATATAGTTTATTCACATCCTTGCCAGCATTTGGGGTTGTCACTGCTTTATTTTAACTACACTATTTAGTGTGTAGTGTTATCCCATTCAGGTTTTATTTTTCATTCTCTAATAGCTGGTGTTGAATATCTTTTCGTGTGCTTATTTGGCATCTGTGTGTGTTCTTCCATGAATTGTCCCTTTACAACTTTTAACTCTTTTCTAATGGGATTTTTAAAAAATGTTGAGTTTTGCGCTCTTTATGTATTTTAGCTACTAGTCCTTTATTGGATATGTGCTATGTAGTTTATCTTTTTCTTATGGGTTTTCATAGAGCAAACGATTTTTAATCTTTATCAGTTTTCCATTTATGGATTGTGTTTTTGATATCAAGTTTAAGAACTCTGCTTAGTCCCAGACCCCTAGAGATTTTCTATTTTGTTTTCAACAACTTTTATAATTTACATTTTATAATTAAGTCTATAATTAACTTTTTGCTAATTTTTATATAAGGTGTGAGGTTTGTTTGGTTTTTTGCCTGAGGATGTCCAGTTGCTGCAGCACTATTTGTTGAAAAGGTCATCTGTCCTCCCTAGTTTGCTTTTGCACCTTTGTAAAAAATCAGTTGAGCCTATTTGCCTATTTGTGTGGATCTATTTCTTGATTAATCTGTTAATGTGATTGGATTTGAGGAGAGTACAGAACTGAGTCTCTGCCACCATCTTGCTTTCCTTGCATCTTGCATGCTTGGAAGTTCTTGGTTTATTCTTAAGGTTTTTGTTGTTGTCATTTTTGTCTTGGAAGATATTTTTTACCTGTTTATCAAAGGGAACAAATATTTGAGTATGTAAAAATGTGCAAAGTATGCAATAATCTGATTAGTACCTGCTTTTTCAGTTTATCTAATATATAATATAAGTGATAAGTTTAATATATGTGATAAGTTTCAATACATATTTGCTGTAGGGAGTTTACTTTTCTAAATTATTCAGATGTGTTAACATTTTTGCAGTTTTTGTTTTTTGTTTTTTTTAGCTTTCACTTTATCTCGTATCTTCAGAAAACAAAGCTCTACATTGGTGGATTTCTCATATAACTAAAGTTCATCTCCTGGAAAAAAATAAGATTTTAATTGTTCTTCATGAAAAGGGCGCCCAAGTGTTGTTTAAGTAAATGTGGCAGTGCAATTGCTTTTGGAAATCTGTGAAAGGAATTCTTTTGTCATCTGGATTAATCCAACAGAGAAATTTTCAAGATTTTAATTTTTTCCCTACAAGGAAAATTCTAAGTTTTTCACCTCTGAAGATTTGAACCTTAGGCCAGTTTTCTGCATCCAGTTCAAGAAAAGGTCAATCCACCTGACAAATCCATCAAATTTACTAACTTACTGATATCTTACTTGAACAGCCTTCAAGGATTTCTGTGAAATTTTAGCTGAAAGTATTCCCATTCTACCTTCAGAACAATATTTTAAGGAATGTTCTACTTTTGAAAGTTAAGCATCATATGATGGTGTAGTCTTATATTTGTTTTGAATATAGTCAATGAATATGAATATGTTCAATGAAAAGCATATGCTCATAAATAACATTTTGCCTATGAATATATTTTGCTTATGAATATATTTAGCATATGACTGTTGTTAGGTGTATTTCTTGAATTTTTTTTAGTTAAGTGGTTGACTTCCTTCTGTCAATCAAGTCTTATTAACACAAGGACTGGGGAATAACTCAGTGCTAGAGCACTTGCTTAGCATATGTGAGCCTCTGGGTTCAATTCGTAGACCATAAAGATAATGATGTGTTTATACTTTAAGGGATAAATAGCCACTTTCAACTGGTAGCAGTAGTGCGTGCCTGTGATCCCAGCAACTTGGGAGCCTGAAGCAGGAGGATCGCAAGTTTGAGGCTTGCCTGGGCAGCTTAGTGAGACCCTGTCTCAAAATAAAAAAGGACTGGGAAGTAGCTGGTAAAGTGCCCAGTGCTTAAAACAACAACAAACAACTTCATGTTCTATGAATAATTACTTCAAAAGTTGAGAGATTTTCCAAAAATTATTTTTAGTCTCAAAATTCAGCTTATGAATTTGCCTTAATAGCATTTTAACTTACTTATTTCTTTCTGTTAATCAAATAGATATTTTTTCTAAGAGCCCCCTATTGGCCTGAGAAATAAGCATTTCTTTACATAATATGTAATAACAATATTTTGCTAAAAATGAAAGATTATAGTTCTGTATAATGCAGTTCTTTATATAACGTTTTTGAGAAACATGTACACTAATAACAAAGGTCAAGCTACTTGGCTATGTAAAACTTTAAACTTTAAAAAAAATAAAATTGAAAGGGAAGCAACAGTGTAGAAAAAATATGGCAGCAGTATGATAGACAAACAATTGATATCTTTATAGTATTGTATTGCTGTTTTATTTTCATGATTTGGGAAAACCAGTAAAACTCCAGTGAATAATAGATAAAATAAAAAAACAATTTATATAAGAGAAATGTTCAGCCTCTCTGTTAATCAAACACAAAATACTATGGCAACCCAGAAGCATTTTTTTTTTAACTTTACCAAATTAGTAAAAATACAAAATTTAGTAAGATTCATTGCTGGTAAGGGGGAAAGAAGCAGGATAGGCAGTTATTTTCCATGTGTTTTGCCAGTGGGAATATGGTATTTATTTTTTCTTTTAAAATTTTGAAGTATACTATAAAATGAACATAGGCCTGTATATATTAATTTTTGTAAGTCAAATATATTTGACCACCACTCTGATCTATAAACGGGATATTAATGGCACCTCTGTGCTCTTTGCAGTATCTGATACAGAAAATAAATATCCTGGCTGATTGCTGAGCCATGTGCATCTGTCTGTCTTTAGTAGGTACCACCAGTTTCCCAAGTCATTGAATCAGTTTATACTCACACCACCAGTTAAATGTTTATTCCAGTTTCACCTCTCAAAATTATCCTTTTGAAAAACAATTTGACAGAATGTTTCAAGGGCCATAAATATGTTTGTAACAGTTTATCTGGTAATTCTATTAGTTGAAAAGATAGAAAAAGATATATGCACAGAGACATTTATTAAAGCAGACTAAATCTGGCCTGCTGTGACCCCAAACCATTCATTGTCTGTGGCTACTTTTGTGCTGCTACAGTATCTGGACTCAGTAGTTATGATAGAGACCTTTCAAAGCAGAAAATATTCTGACCCTCTCCATAAAACATTTGCTGTACTAGAACATTACTTGTAGTGAAAGATTGGTGGTATATTGGTTAATACACCCATCAGTAGGATATCAGTTATATAAATTTTTGATGAAATTGGATATAGCCATTTACAATGATGATTATGGAGATTATTCCACTAGAAAATACTGGGCAGTTGCCACGTATTAGGTACTTTTCTAGGTACTGGGAAATCAGTAAAGACAAAACCTTGGTTTAAATAGGGAAAATGGTGAATAAACAAGATAAGTAAGTAAAATAACATGTAAAGAATAAGTGATAAGAGAAAAAGCAGGGAAAAGGGATAGATATTTCGGGATGAGAACTTGACATTTTAGATAATGTTGGCAAGAAAAATCTCACTTAGAAAGTGATTTTAGAGTGAGAATGTAAAATGAGTGAGAGGGCTTGACATTCAAGTGTCTGGAGGAAGAGGATTTGAAATGAAGGGGATAGCAAGTACAAAGGGCCAGTTGGGAATGTGCCTGATGTGTTCTGTTAACAACAGGAAGATCAAGGGCTACATCGGAGTGAACGGGACAGTGGCAAGAAGCCGGATGGGTGATTGGTGGTGGGGTGAGGAAGGCAGACCAGGTAGAATCTTATGGCAAAATGAAAAATCCCTATTCTAGATTTTTCAAGTAGTGAGGAGAAAAAAGGATAACCTTTAGGTCCTCCATTTTTCCTCCTTCCCTAATCATGAAATTATTTCAAGCTATGCCTAAGGAAAAGATTGGAAGAAAATGCCCTAAAATATTAGGAGTATGAATATGCTACAGTTATGAGTTATGTGTGTTTCCTTTTGTTGTATGTGTTGGTCACCTTTCCATCTGTGGGACCTAGTACCTGAAAAAACAACTTGAAGACGGATTCCTTTTGGCCCACAGTTTCATAGGTTTCTGTCTATAGTTGTGTGGCCTACTTCATAGGCCTGTGGTGAGGCATAACATCTTGGCCAGGAGGGTATGGCAGAGCAAGACTTCTCACCTTCTGGTAGCCAGGAAACAAGAGGGATAGGGATGGCCTGACCAGATACACCCTTTAGGCATTCACGCACAGCAACTCACCAGGCTGTACCTCCCCAAATTTCCACCAACTCCCAGTCATGCCACAGGCTGTGAACTAAGTCTTTAGCACAGCCTTAGGGAGGACCTGTGTGTCTGGTACTGACTGGGAATTGAAGTGCTTTACCACTCAACTATACCCCCAGCCCTTTTAAATAACATTTTATATCATGAGACAGGGTCTCCCTAAGTTGCCCAGTCTAGCCACTAACTTGTGATCCTACTGCCTCAGTCTCCCAAGTAACTAGGATTATAGGTGTGTGCCTCTATGCCTGGCTGGAAGACATTTTAGATCCAGACCATAACACTATATTTTTTATAATTTGGAAAGAAAAATAGGTGTTAATTTTGTTTTTGTGGTACTGGGGATTGAACCCAGGGGCACTCTACTGCCAAGCTATATCCCCAGCCTTTTTCATTTTTTATTTTGAGTCAGGGTTTCACTAAGTTGCCAAGATTTGCCTTAATTTGACTCTATTTTATCATAAAAAGTATCTTTAAAAACCTGAAGGATTTGGCATATTTATGTCTTTGAAGATCTTAGAAATAAAGTACTTTCTTTCTTTCTTTGGTACTAGGGATTGAACCCAGTGGTGCTTAACCACTGAGCCATATCTCCATCTCTTTTTTATATTTTTATTTAGAGACAGGGTCTCACTGAATCACTTAGGGCCTCACTAAGTGACTGAGGCTGACTTCAAACTCTAGATCCTCCTCCCTCAGCCTCTCAAGCCTCTGGGATTACAGGTGTTGTCCCTGTTTCTGGCTAGAAATCAAGTGCTTTATATCCTCCCCAGATTGGTTGTAATCTGATTTTATTGACGGTGGGCAGCCATGTGTTAAACCATGTAAAGAATTGTTGGATTTTTAATTATTAAAAAATAATTATTCACATGCTTGAACCAGAAGGAACTGTAGAAATTATATTATTCCCCTTATTTTGTGGGTGAAGAAATGGTCTGGAGAAGTGAAGGGATTTAGGCTTCTGGTTCCCTTTGATAGGTATTTGTATGTTTCACCACCATTTAATTTGGGACTCTCTGGCACTTTGAGTGATTTTTGTCATTAATAATTTACTAATCTTGGCCAGGTACAGTGGCACACACCTGTAACCTCACTTCCTTGGGAGGCTGAGGCAGGAGGATTGCACATTCAGAGCCAAGCTCAGCAATTAAAGGAGACTCTTAACAACTTAGCAAGATTGTGCTTCAAAATAAAAAATAAAAAGGGCTGGGGATGCGACTCAGTGGTTAAGTGCCCGTGGGTTCAATCCCTGGTACCAGAAAAGAAACACACACTAATCTTTGTCATAAAAATAAAAACTTTGGAAATAATGAAATCTAAATCATTTCATGCTGATCTCTCAAGTGCCTAAACCACCATAGCAACTATGGTACCCTTGTTAAAAGCAGACTTTGGACTTAGCCTGCCTGGCTTTAAACTTTGGTTCTTTATTGAACCTTGTTTCTGGCCCTTACAAATGCTTGACAGCTCTACTTTTGTTTCCACTTTTACAAAGATAGGGATACTACTTAATATATACCTTATTGGATTGTTGGGAGGATTAAATGAATTCATGCAAGTAGAGCGCCAGGCACATGGGTTAATTATTACTGCAGTTTAAATACCTAGAAGGGACGGTATTTGAATGCCTGATAGTAGAGAAAGTTGAGTCCAACAAATTTTGAATTGCATGGTTTAAAGTCTATTATGTCTCCCTAGCTGGACTTTATAGTTAACACATAGTAATTTATTAAGAATATTTTCAAACTAATCATTTTAATCAGTGTAATAATTTCAAGTTGTATGCTGTTATGGCACATAGATGGTCAGTTTTTTACAGTTGGTTATAAAATTTTGGCGAGAAGGATGTTTATTTGTATTTGAATAGGAGAAATACTGTGATTTAGGTGAGCAGCCTGAGTCATGATGTGGTGACCTGTGGGGCAGGACAAGTGGTAAAAGCTTAAGCAGGATCCAGTCCAGGCAGTCCTAGGAAAAAGAGTGCTCGTTTACTGGAGCAGGCAAGAGCTTTGTAAGTATCTAGGTCAGGTGGTAAGGAGTATGATTTAAACAGACACACAGTGTCATGAAGGGGGATCAGATAGAGAGGGGTGAGGGGTATAACCCTATCCTTTGAAATATGCCACCAAAATTCTGGCATTTGGGTGTCCTGTAACCTCAGAGATTGAAGACCACTGAACTCCTAATAATGGACATAATTAAGAATGAATAATTTTTAAATAAAATGAATTTTTTAAAAAATATATGGTAAAGGTTTTGGTAAAATTTGAAGTATGAGAAAGATGAAATTTATAGAGTACTCGACAATTTGTGAAAACGTCAGATAACTTTTCTTTGTGATAGTAAAGGATAATTTTGTAAATGTAGTGTGTCCCTAATGTATTTTGTGTTTGTGACCACTAAGGAATTGCACGAAATTCTGTTATTTTTTGTTGGGAAAAATGAAGTTTTTTTACAATTTTTTTTTTTTTTTTAGTACTAAACCTTTAGAATTTTTACTTGTTCAGCCTTTCCCCTTGTTTCCTCCCCCGCCCCCATTTCATTTCATATAGTTGAATGAATGCAGAGAGTCTGCATGTTTCCCGCCACACTAGTTTGGTAAGAAAGTTGTTGCCCTTCTTGCAGAATCATGGCTTATAATGTAGGATTTCTGTGGACACATTAATTCTGAATAGAAGCTGAGATTAAGCTTAATTAATGGTAGTTTTGATAGAGTTCCTAACAAACAGGTCTCAGGTATTTTCGTATTCAGTACTTATTGATATTGTAGCAACTGTGGTATTTAATTGAACTTGAAGGTCACTTGGAATTTTCCTAGTCCATTTTAGTAGCCCTCTCAGATCTTTCTTTCTTCCTCCCTCCCTCCCTCCCTTTCTTCCTTCCTTCTTTCCTTCCTTCCTTCCTTCCTTCCTTCCTTCCTTCCTTCCTTCCTTCCTTCCTTCCTTCCTTCCTTCCTTCCTTCCTTTTTCTTCTTTTTTTTTTTTAAAGTGCAATGCAGGGCTGGGGCTATAGCTCAGTTGGTAGAGTGTTTGCCTTGCAAGCACAAGGCCCTGGGTTCAATCCCCAGTACCGCAAAAAAAAAAAAAAAAAAAAAAAAAAAGTGCAGTACAATATTTATGATTTAAGCAAGCAGCTAAGCTAAGAATTTTCAGAAGCAGTGTGGGGATACATTTGTTTTCAGAGACCCTCATGAATTAGACTCCGAATTAGTCTCTTTCCCATCTTGTCTTATAAACCATGTCCTAGTCCAAGAAGTGGCATATGACTTGGATTCTCCCATAAGACCTTTGCCAGTAATTCTTTTCAGGGTTTAGGTTATGCATCATCTGCACATAAGAATGATCAGGAAGGATATGTGGAATCATAGCTTTTAAGAAATGACTATGATTATTTTAGTTTGCCTTTTTTGAATGGAAATTTTTGTTCTGTATTATAAATGTGCAGCACCAAGGGAACTACATATATATCTACTGGGATATCAGTTATACTTTCTGTGTCTGTAAGATCAAAATGTGACTCTGAGATATTGTATCTTTTAGCTTTACTCAGTAATTCCTAATCTTTTCATGTTATTTTTTTTTTACCCTTTGAGAATTGGATAGCATCTTTGACTCTTCTCAGAAAATGCATATACAGCATACAGGTTTATGCATTTTAGGAAATAGGACTTCCCTGATGCATATACTAATAGTCTCTATTTTATGTATTTGCATTTTAGCATGTGACTTATTCTAAAAATAGAAACTTTTGAGGTTTGAGGTAGGAGTTGGGAGAGTAAGCTTCTAAAATTTTTACTTTTTTGAGGGAGGAGATTAGAAATCCATTTAATTTTTTTTTTCCTGAAAAAATCTAAAGTTGTTTTGCAGTATTGTGGTGTGGTTAAATCATTCTTCTGCACTGTAGATTATGGAAAAATAGTCTCACTACTAGTGTGTTCACAAAGGCAGTCTAGCAAGGGAAAATTAAAAAGCTTAAATTCTCATTTTCATTGCTAAGGGAATAAAGATGGAGAATTCATTATGTCAAGCATTACAAATAAGCATGTATTAAAGCAGCTACATACGATGATGGCATATTGTCAGAATACCCCAAGAAAGATAATTTGCATGGAAGATGATTATTCAGTAGGGCTTTAATTTACAACAGCATTCCACTATTTAATTGAGCCCTTTTACACACACTGCTTCACTTCAATGACTTGCGTTTGCTCCCTGCATATGTACAATGCCATAAGGGTGGTTAAAATCCAATTCAGTCTAGCTGGAAGGTGAAACAACAGCTGAAAGTCATGTCATGAAAATATACATTATTAAACATCTATGGATTGGTTTTGAAATCAGTTTTATGTTGGCTGGCTTACACTATAAAGCTGATTGTCTAATTTTTTTTCCTGATAAGATTTTTATGTAAGATTATTTGACTGTGTTGGTCACTAGTCAGTGTTTATGGTTCCATTAATTTTTTTTTCCTTTTACTTTGGTAGGCCAGTCACCTACACTTGTTCTTTTGTGAAGTAAGGAAACAGCATGCATTCATAGCCATTATAGAAAAAAATTATTTGATCATAAAAAAGATACTAAAATATTTAAACAAATAACTGACTTGTCATTAAAGTACCAAGAGGGCTGGAGATATAGCTCAATGGTAGAGCACCTGCCTAGCACATGTGAGGCACTGGGTTCGATCCTCGGCACCACATAAAAATAAATAAATAAAATAAAGGTATTATGTCCATCTATAACTAAAAAAAATTTTTTTTTAAATCTCAAAAAAAAGTGCTGAGAAAGATAATTTGTACTAAGAATACTTGCTTATTCATGTATTTGGTACTGAGAGTGAACCCAGAGACACTTTACCACTTATCTCCAGCCCCTTTTTTCTTTTTTTCCCCTACTTCTTTTACTGGTGCATTATAGTTGTATGTAACTATAGGGTTTGTTGTTACATATTTGTACATATACACAATATAGCAATGTAATTGCCCAATATCATTCCTCGACACTTTGCTCCTCCCTCCCTTCTTCTTAACCCTTATGCCCCTTTCCTATGCTGGTCTCCCTTTGATTTTCATGAGATTTGCCCCTACTATTCTTTTCCTTTTTTTTTTTTTTTTTTAATTGGTTCTTTTTAGTTATACATGACAGTAGAGTTCCCTTTGATATAAGTAAGAATGCATGGAATATATCTTATTCTGATTAGGACCCCAGTCTTATGGATGTACACAATGGGAGGATTCACTGTGGTGTATTCATATATGTACATAGGAGAGTTTTATCAGATTTTTCACTGTCTTTCCTATTCCTGTCCCCCCTCCCTTCCCTTCATTCCCCTTTGTCTTATCCTGTGAGCATCTGTTCGTCGTCTCCCCTGCTTGTTGTGGGTTAGCTTCCACATACCAGAAAACATTTGCCTTTTGGTTTTTGGGGATTGGCTTATTTCACTTAGCACGATAGACTCCAGGTCCATTCATTGACGGGCAAATGTTATGACTGAGTAATATTTCATTGTGTATATATACACCACCATTTCTTTATCCATTTATCTGTTGGTGTGCGTCTTGGTTGGCTCCATAGCTTAGCTATTGTGAATTGTACAGCTATAAACATTAATATGACTGTGTCACAGTAATATGCTGATTTTAAATCCTTTGGATATATATTGAGGAATGGGATCACTGGATCAAATGTTGATTCCATTCCTAGTTTTTGGACCCAGCTCCTTTTTTAATTTTTATTTTTTTAAATTTTGAAACAGGGTCTTGCTTAATTTGCTTAGGGCCCAGCTAAGTTCCTGAGACTGGCCTCAGATTTGGTAATTCTCCTGAGTCACTGAAATTGTATGTGTGTGCCACTCTGCCCAGCTACTCATAATAATTTTTAAAAAGGACTGTATAGATGTTTAATGTCGTCTCTGTCTTCAAAATAGTGTGTGGAAAAGTTTTATCATAGAGAAGTTTTGGATGAGCCTGGGACAAACTTTTTGTGAACATTCCTTCCTTGAGACATTTAAAATACACATGGTTGTGAGACGCCAATAGCCAGGCCTATTCTTAATGAGGAAACACCGAGGGTATGTGCTAGTAAGGAAACATTGAAGGCCTGCAGATTAAGTCTGAAACAAGATAAGGATGTTTGTGATTACTATTGTTTTAGGGGTCCTATCTGTGTGGTAGGATAAGGGAAGAAAGAGATAAATATATTGAAAAGGAAGCCATATGTTGATCACCATTTGCAAAAATAGTGATGGACTAGAGGAAAAGAACATTCCTGAGAATAAGATGAAAATCCCAAAGTGGAGGGAGGGGAGATTGAAACATTTTCTTTTGGGTGCTTGCCATGTTTTTTGGTGATCGACACCTTTCTGCTGAAAGTGGAGAGGTTGAGGATGGAATTGTGCAAATAAGAGGAATGGAAAGAAAAGGATTTGGAACAGCTGTTATAATTTTTTAAAAAATTGCTTGGAATAGCTCCAAGAGTTCAGCCGAGGGTAAATTAATATGACGACACTGGAGTCAGCCAGTGGAGGTTGGTCCCGGTGAGTCAGGATGGCTCCTGGGTTCTCTGAGCTTAAGCAGTGCCTGACCTGTGTGCGCAGGTTAGTAAACTACCTGAATGGTTAAAGGAGTGGTTCAGCCGCTTTCACAGGGGTTTGCTCCTGACTGCTGATATTTTACTTCATGAGACCCTGAATTGTAAGTAAGGTAAGAGAGAAAGGAAGGATGGGATTGTTTGGAAAGAGAAACCTGTATGGTATTTTAACTTGAGCAAGTTTGTCAGTTGGATGTCTCCAATATGTACAAAAAGGCCTAGATGATAATTCCTTCTTTTTAGGGTTGTTATGAGGATTGACTAAATCAGATATCATAATAGGTATGAACTATTTCCTCACAGTGCACTGCATTTAGTAAATTCTTAGTAGATAATAAACTTTTTTTTTTTAGTTGTTGGTGGACCTTTATTTTATTCATTTATTTATATGTGGTGCTCAGAATCTAACCCAGTGCCTCATACATGGGAGGCAAGTGCCTACCACTGAGCCACAACCCCAGCCCTAGATAATATACTTTTAAAAACAGAAGCAATAATCCCTGCGTGCTTGCTTCTTTCAAATAGCAATCTTGTCTCCCATACATATCTTCAATATTTGTCGTCTTTTCATTTTCTCTTTGCACCCTGTGTTTCCAGGTCTGCCTTTGCATCTTGAGAAGCTTCTGCTTGAGCCTGCTGCTACTTGTTCCTGTTTCTCTCCTTTCTTTCAGTCTTATTTCTCAAATAAATAGATTACATTGCTGTTTATTGTCTTATCATTGTCTCTCTAATCCCAGAGAATTTGACTACTTTTACCTCTCTTCTACTCAGTTTCTGCATAGCTGAATGTAGGTATTAGAAAACAAATAAAATAAGGAGACAGTAAGTGCCAGGGAGAAAAGTAATTCAAACTAAGGGGGATGGAGGTGATGGGTATATGTGGGGAGGTTTACTGATTTTTGTGCTGTCTGGGAGCCTTTCTAATAAGGGGACCTTAGCAGATCAAGTGAAGGAACAAATCATGCAGAATTGTGGGGAGAAGACCATTTCAAGTAGACAGCACAAAATACTTCAAGTGTGTGTTTGAGGAAGAACAGGGAGGATTTTGCAGAAGGAGAAAAGCAACTAAGTGGGGGATGACATCAGAGAGGTGAGTAGGTGATGTATTGGTAGCTCATGGACATTATCTTCTGCTTGCTTCTGTTTCCTCTCAGAGTGAGGATGGGGCAGAAAGAATTGGAGTTGTGAAGAGATGTTCAATAGTAAAGCGAATGTCAATTTGAGCCAAGTGTGATCATGGGGCAGCAGCACCAACTTCACCTGAAGATGTGTTGAAAATGTAATTTGTGGGGTCCGTCCTAGATCTCCTGTATTAAACTCTAGGGGTGAGAGCAGTCTGTGTTTCAGCAAGCCCTCTGGGTTATGCACAAAAATGTTTGAGTTAGGGAGCTAAGAATAATTAGTAGGTAGCCCTGAGGACCCACTTGAATTCAATGGTTTTAACTTTAATGTGAAAATAGTCATTATGTTATGTTGAAGCAAGAAAGGGATTAGAGAATTGAGTGTGTACAAGGGAATGTTTAAAATGATCTATCATGCTATCTAAGTTGCATAAAGAATGAAATAAGGACAGGGCATGTGAGGACAATGAAAAAAGGGACGGATCAGTTGGATTAAAGAACAGGATAGTGGAAGAAATTCTGACACAGACCTGATTGATTGCAAATTTCAGTTATTTCCTGCTTTGATAACCAGTATTTCTTGACTTTAGAATTTCATATCAGAACAAGTAATTTTGAGTCAAAAGTTTTGCATTCAAGTCCTACATTTACTTTTAGCTAGTTTGGGGTAAGGTATTTAACCTTTCTGAACCAGTTTCAGTATCTGTACAATGGAACTAGAAGTAACTGTTAAGCCTCACAGTTGTTTAGAACATGAAATAAGTAAATAAAAAAAAACGATTTGTGAAATATGGAGTCCTCTCTCCTAGTGTGAGGCCTCTACTGTTTTCCATATTACCTTTCTCCCCTTTTATATCTTATATTTTATTCATGTAGTACAGAGGCCTTACCTCATGGCTATGACAAAAGTATGAGTCTTGTAGATGAGTAAGGAAAAAGTATTTATGATTATTTTAATTATTTGTCTTAAAATATTGTCTTTAAAATACATTAGAGATTCATTCTGTAGGCCAAAAACAAGTGACTGGGAGCAGATTTACTATCCTTTTTTAATTTCTTATTTGACTCATGTGTTATTCAAAACTGTTACTGCCTTCTCTAATATTTGGGACTTCCAAGATATCTTCATTTTCCATTGTGGTCATAGAACCTTTTTGCATGATTTGAATTTTTCTAGTTTATTGAGATATTAAGTCATTAATATGTAGTTTTACTTTTATCTTTATTCCTGTTCCATGTGTACTTGAAAAAGATATATATCCTGCTGTTGTTGAGGGAAATGTTCTCTAAAGGTTAATTACATAAAGTTCGGAAGTATTTTGAACTAAATTTAAAATAAATTTAAAAATTTCAAATGCAGCTAGTAGTACTTTGAGAGAACTCTATAGAAAATAAAAATAATACCTCAGTTTCTATCTTATGAAATTAGAATACTGAACAGAAAGAAAATTTACAAAGAAAGCAAAAAAATAAAAAATAATTGAAAGAGATAATAGAAAAGGATGGTAAAATAAATGAAATAAAAAGCTGGTTCTTTGAGAAGCTCATTGAAAATAAAAAAGGGGTTTCTAGCTAAACTGATCAGAAAAACAGGAAATACAGATTATCAGTATCAGGAATGACAAAGGTGACAATGAGTTCTCCAGATGTTAAAAAGATAGTAAGAGACTACTATGAACAATCTTATTCCATTAGTTTGACAACTTACGTATAACAGACAGATTACATGACCAATACAGTTTACCAAAAATGACTTAAATAAGTAGAAGAGTCTGAATAGTCCTATATCCAGTATAGAAATTGAATTTGTCATTCAAAACCTTCCCACAAAGAGATCTATAGGCCCAAATGGCATTACTTGGGAAGTGTATCAAACATTTAAGGAGGAAATAGTACCAATTGTATACAGACTTCCAGGAAATATGGAGAGGAGAGAACCCTTCCTAATGATTCTCTAGCATAGATACCACAATGAGGCAATGTTATTAAAAGTAAAGATGACCAGAGAACATTATCTCTTATGAACGTAGCTGAAAATTCTTAATATATTTTTAACAAGTGAAATTCAGCAACTCATAAAAAGAAATATACACAACAAGAAGTGGGGTTACCTCAGGAATACAAGTTTGGTTGAATCCTGAAAACTTAGGAAATGCAATTCATTGTGTTAATGTTCAAAGAAAGAAAACTTATCATTTGATTGCAGTAAAAGAATTTGACAAAGTTGAACATCTGTTCCCGATTTAAAAAAAAAACAAAAAAACTCAGCAAACTAGAGAATAGAAGGAATCTTCTCACCCTTCTTGCATGTATGAAAGGCTTGTACCTAACTTTATACTTAATAGTGAAATAGTAGAAGACTGATGCTTTTCCTTAAGATTAGGAGCATTCAGTTTAGTGCTGGAGTTTCTTGCCGGTGAAATGAAGGAAAAGAAAAAAAAAGCATTCAGATCAGAGGAGGAAAAAAGATTCAGATTGGAAAGGAAGAATTGCCAGTGATGTAGTTAAGTGGTAAAGTGTTACTTAGCATTTATAAGACCCTGTATTCAATCTTCATCAAAAAAGGAAAAAAAAAAAAAAAAAAAAGAGGAGGAATTAACATGGTGTTGTATTCACTGACAACATGTAGCATATCTTGTGGATTGTGGAATCTATAGAAAAAAATACTAAAACTGATTAGTTTGGGAAGATTGCAGAGTATAAGTTCAATATATAAAAATCAGTTTTATATCTGTATATTAGCAACAAACAGTTGGACATTGAACTTTAAAAATACTATTTGCAATAGCATAAAAAATTACTTAAGAGATGAAGCTAACAATATACATCTAAGATATACCCTAAAAATTGCAGAACATTGCTGATAGAAATGTAAAACAAGTAAATGAAGAAATACTCTGTGTTTAGGGATCAGATAACTCACTATTGTTAAGATGCCATTTCCCCCCCCAAATTGATCTGTATAGTTTCAGTGAAATCTCAATTAATATCCCAGCAAGCTTTTTGGTAGAAATGGAGAAACTGATTCTAAAATTTGTATGGAAATGCAAAAGAACTTAGCCCAGCAAAATAATTTTGAAAGAATAAAGTTGTTGTCCTTATTTCCTGGTTTAATGACCTACTATGAGGTTGCTGTAATGAAGACATTCTATTGCTGGTGGAAAAAGCATAGAGTTTAGAACTAAGCCCACCAGATATGAGCAATTATTTGACAAAGGCAGAAAAATAATTCAGTGGGAAAAGGATAATATTTTCAGCAAAATGTGCTCAAGAAGTTGGATATCAATATGCACAAAGTGAACTTCAGTTTACACCTTCCAGTCTCTACCTTATATTGTATGAAAATTAACTTAAAATGGATCATAAAATTGATGTGAAACCTAATACTGAGATTTCTAGGGAAAGTATTGGGACAAAATCTTGGTGACTTTGAGTTATGCAAAGATTTCTTGGATGTGATTAAAAAAAAGTTCTATATAAGTAAAATTTGATAAATTGAACTTAAAATTCAACAAACAGAATGAAAATATAAATCAGTGACTGGAAGGAAATATTTTGCCTGTTATATATCTGACCAAAGACTTGAATCTAAACTAATTCTAAGTAAAGAAGGTGAGCTAAAGATTTGTACATTTCACTGAAGAATATATACAGGTGTCAGATAAGCACATAAGATGCTTGATGTTATTAAAAAATGGAAATTAAACTACCATGCCAGGTATTGGCTAGGAATTAAGTAACTACGATGGTTCTCATACTCTACTGGTAGACATATAAAATAGTACAGCTGCTTTAGCAGTTTCCACTTTTTTAAAAAAAAATTGAATTCATATACCTACCATATGATGCTAAGTATTTTTCCCAGAAAAAAGTAATACATGTGTATATATAAAGACTTGTATGTACATGCATGTTCATGGTAGTATTATTTGTAATAGCTGAAACTGAAAGTAATATGTCCATCAACAAGTGAAAGAATAATTGTGATGTATACATATGATGGCAGATTTCTCATCCATGCAAAGAATGAACTATTGATATACCTAACAGTATTAATGGGTCTCACAATACTTAAGTGAAAGAAACCAGGCTATAAAACATATACCCTATGATTCTTATTTATTTATATTTTAGAAAATGAAAACCCTTTGTAGAGATGGAAAACTGTTTGCCTTGGGAGGAGTTTTAAGAGAAGGAGGGGAAGGTGGTATAATGACCCATCTTCAGGAAACTTGGGAGTGATATATATACTCATTGTTTTTATCATGGCGATTGTTTCATGATTATTTTTTACATATGTCATAGCTTATAAAACTGCATTTAAAATCTATATAATTCATTGCATTTCATTTATGTCATAATAAAACAATTTTTTGAAAAGTGAAGTAGAAAAGAGAAATGTGACAGAAGGTAGCTAAGTGTAAAATAACTTGCTTTGGAAATACAGTATATTAACTAAGCAAGATACTAGGAACCAGAGCACTTAGTGAACCTAAGCAACACCAACAAAAGCCTACTATTGAATGACTTTTGGAACCAGTATTATTCTTTGCTGTTGTTTTTAGTTAATTTCTTTGTTGATTGCTCTATAAAATGTGGTTTTTACTAGTATATGGTACTATCGTACTAGTATGAGATTTAACACAAATTGGATGCTTCTTTGTGATGTCTAACCTTAGACTCTTAACTTCCCAGTTTTCAGGATCTACATAGAAGTTTTGTGATCTAGTTTTTATGTGTTGCCAGAACATCACATTTCTAGTATTTAAGTATAATTTTACCCTAACAGAAACCTTATTTAAAAAAATACATGCTGAGCGTGGTAGTGCATTCCGATAACTCCTGTGACTCAGGAGTCTGAGGCAGGAGGATTGAAAAGTTGTGTGCCAGCCTGGGCAACTTAGTGAGACCTGTCTCAAAATAAAAAAGGATTGGAATGTAGTTCAGTGGTAAAGTACCCCTGGATTCAGTTCCCAATTACCTTCCCATCTACCCACCTCAGTATCAATGATTTTTAGACTTGCAGGAATTTTGAATTATCCTTTTTCTCTTCTGAATATTACTGTACCTAAGTTTTCCTTTCTTAGTGCGTGGAACATAGGTACTCAGTGATTATTAAATGAATCAGTATTGTCTAAAAGAGGCAAAAGACATGATGATCATGAAATTAAATTCCAAATCCTTCAGTTCTTTGAGCTATTTACAGCAGGGACATATCGTTGCTTCTGCAGGTTGTAACAGTGAAAAGCTGGCATATTTTTTGAAGTTCAAAGACATTTTTGTACTGTTTTTGATAAAGCAAGCAATAACTGTATAGTAATAATTTGATACCAGTGGATTATTTCTATGTAATTGTTAGATTATTATAGCATCTAATTAGTATTTCATTAACTGCTGTCTTAAATATCTTGTCTCTTGTTCCTAATTATACAGTATTACAGAAAGTAGACTAAAACAGTAGAAAAGAGTGGGTTCCGCCCCTGAATGACGTCATCTGAATTTAAGGTCAAGGAGTTCTCAAATTCTATTTGAGAAAAATGACAAAGTCAAACAGTTCTTGTTATTTTGTACTTGGTTGATTAATTAGATTGGTCATAGAAAGGAGTCAGCAATATAAATTGCTTTTATATTTTCAAAACCCTTAAGATGGAAAATAGAAAAGATAGAAGTAGACGAACATGCTACATACATACTACTGCTAAGGAAATACAATTAAATCTTTAGTCACATGGCTTTGAGTAGAAGTACTATCTTCAGTTGTGTTAAGGTAATCAATGTAGTATAGTCTCAAATAACTAGAGACAGAATGAAATTGATATTTTACATTAGTTGTAAATTATTTATCATGGGATGAAGCAACAGCATATGCCTGATGCTTTTACCACCATCAACTACATGATACTTTCTACTCCAAGTGAGGGGTTATATTGCTTCTAAGTATTTTTTTTTTGTTTTGTTTTTTGTTTTTTTTTCCAGTAAGAGTTTTGGTATTCTTTCTAAATTAACATCCACAAACTTAAACTACAGATAGGAGAACAGAGGAAGAAGCACTGAAAAAAATGCAAAGGAATAGAGAAATGAACAGGGTTTTGAAACTTAAATACATGGATTTTTCTACTTTATGTGTTGTGATTCTAAAAAAGGAAATCCAGATCACCAGGAAAATACTGAATACAAGTGTTAATTTTTAGTTTTCAGTAAAAACAAAGTCAAAATATACAGAATAAAAATGGAAGCTAGAAATACTGAAGTCCTAAGTTTTCCTTCTAGGAATGCTTTCTGAAAGACCGTCTGTGGTTTGGATCCAGACAGCATATGTTGGTTCTTTTCAACATTCTGTCCCTAGCACCTGGCATAGTGCTGGGAGTAAAGAGATATTAAATAAATAATGTTTATACTTGATCTTTTCTTCTTTACAGTACAGTCTATGCCGTCTCCTTTGTTTTGTTTTCTATCTTGTTAATTTCTCCTTTACCTATTATAAGTCCTGGTTTTTTTTATCATGCTTCAAACTTATTGAGTTTAATACTCAGTTTACTTTTCAGTCTTTTAAAGACATTTTTAATAAAAGCATGTAAGGCAGTCCATTTTCTAGGGTCTACTGCTTTACCTGTTCTCCTTGGATTTTTTCTTCTTTAATTTTTCTCTTTCATTTTCTTTTTTCCCCCCATACTGGGGATTGGACCCAGGAGCACTCTACCATTAAGCTATACCTAGTGCCCTATTTTATACTTTTGAAGTCCTTAAGGTAGTCCTAACTTGGATTTAGATGACTTGCTTTACTTGTTGACCTCATGGGCAATAGAACTGGCCTACAGGAATTAGCTCTTTTTTGTATACTTTTGGCTGTTTACAACTCTTGGCTTTGGCATGCTCCATGCTTGAAGAAGGTCTAGTTAAGTGATTAGTTGCAGTTTGTGTCATATCTTCAAATATATATAGAGAGGATAAGAGCTGCTTTAAAAAAAAAAAGTTGTGGTCAAATATACATAACATAAAATTTAACATCTAAACTGTTAAGTAAATAGTTCATTGACATTATGTATATTCACTGCTTTCTTTTGTGATGCTATAGAAAAGTGAGAGACCTTTCTTAAATGGAACAGTACTGTCCAGCAGGACTTATGCAGTGGTGGAAATGTTATCTTTCTACACTATCCAGTACAATAGTCATTAGCATAAGGATTCTTTTTTTTAAGGTAATGAAGTATTTTATTTATTCTATTAATAATGAATATTTGAAAACATTTACAATATTAATCAAAATTTACTTAAGAGAATGACTTTTTTTTACATTTCAATATTGAGCAATAAGAGAAAATAGTATAATTATGGGCAAAATTATTCTGTCAAAAACTTATCATGCTTGATGGTAGCATGTTTACATGTGACTCACTTTCTGGTGTAAAGTTCTTTGGTTGTGAGAAAGAACATTTGGTTTACTTCACTAATAGGAATATCTCTTAATGCTGGGATGGCCTCCACTTGGTATTTCTTCTTTTGTTGGTTTGTAGCATAGTTATCTGCGATCGTATGAATCGAGTTGAGGGGAGAAGTACTCATCATGTTAATTCCAAATAAGAGTACATAACCAATTCCTATAGTAATAAGGAGGTAGAGAGGTAATGCGACTGCCCAATAGTTTTGAGGCCAGTAGGTTAAGCCTAAGGAGTTTAGCCAAGATTCAGGAATAAAAACCCACATAAGATAAAGTATGAAGCCAAACTGGGAGCTTAAGAAAAGAACAAAGCCATAAATCGCTCTTTCTGGCAGTGGCGACGGTGAATTTTCCACCATCTTCCCTGTGGCTTTGGCCAGTCCCAGGGAAAGGGCGGGGGGGGGGGGGGGGCAGCGCCCCCCGCCCGGGCGCAGGCGCACCGCGACCCTCGCCGGGAGGGAGCCAGCCAGCGCGGGGGCTGTGGGATTCTTGATAGATTGTATTTTTAGATAGCCTCTGTATCAGAGGATTAGTAAGGTGTTTTTGTTTTTTCTTTTTGGTGGTGTTAGTCATCAGACCTAGGACCTTTTGCTAGGTAAGCACCCTACCATTGAGGTATGTCTACTCTGTCCCCCAGCATATCTTTTAAGGATCCAGGTGAACCCTGGAACTCTCTAACGTTACTGAGTGCCATGAGGTGTCCAAAGAAGTCAGGGCTTGCCACTGTGGTAAATGAGGATTGGATTTTCTCATAGAAATAATCAAGTTTTTGTTGGCTATATTAGGTATATTACACTTCTAGTCAGCAGAGTGGCTGTGTGAGAGTTCTTTTTGTTTGTTTGTTTTGGGGTGACCTGAGAACTTAATCACTCTCTATATAATGTTTTTATTATAAATGCTCACTTGCATTCCAGACCAACTGATTTACTGTCTTTGGAATTATAAGTTATCCTCAAATAGATTTGCCTTGTGTTTTGTTTTCCCATAATCTCTCCACAGGGAATTGCAACCTGTTTGTAAGGTCCAATGCATGTTTATTCTTTAACTGGTGTCAAGAGAAGTTTTCATCAATGAAGGTTTAGATAGGTGTGCTACTTAATGACCAATCAGAAAATGCTTTTACTCTGCTGGTCATGAGTTGACATTTAACGTATTTATTATTTTCTTCTCTTAATTTCTAATCACCCATTATCCTTCCTCTCAGTACTATAAACACTAGAGATATATTCTCTCCTGGAATCCACAGCAGTTGACCTCTCTGTAAGTATACATGTCTTGATGAAATGAGCCTTTCCTGTGGTTTCATTTATTCATAATGGTATATTCCCAGTAATGGTGGGGACCAACAGTGGTCTGTTCATTGCCTTAATAATTTGGCTGTTTCTAATGATGACTTTCCTCTTGCTTTATCAGTGTTTATTGCTGTAATTATTCACATGTAATTTTGCCTACTACCTATTATATGAAGGAAAATTCATTAGATACTTTTTATGTGGTTTTCTAGCATTCACTGGATTCTACAATTTTGCTTCCTTTGAATGAGAAAAGCCATGTGGTATCCTTGATTATTGTTTCTATTTTGCAGATTTATTACATTGCAGAACCCAAATATGACTAGTCCTTGATTTGTTGAAAGTGAATGAACACAGAAGAGAAGGAACAGGCCAAAACTGTTGAGTACCTTGTAAGACCCTAGTCCTTGGGAATGGAGAGTCAGAAAGCTCCTGTTAATATTCTTTGTTCTCATGTACCCCGTTGATGAATTCTCCAGCTCCATCAAAATCATGAGTGTCAGAGGTCTTGGTGTCTGTATTAGTTTATTTTGTACTACTATAACAAGATACCTGGAACTGGATAATTTACAGTGAACAGAAATTTGTTATCTCACACTATTGGAAGTTCAGTAGTAAGATGCTGACATCTGGCATGTGCTTTTTTGCTGCATCATTCATTACATGGTAGAAAGCAAGAGGGTGAGACTGGGAGGGGGCAAACGGCCTTTTATAATAGCACCAATCCTACAGATCCCTCTTGCCTAATCATTTCTTAATGGTTCCACCTCTTTTTTTTTTTTTTTTTTTTTTTTGCAGTACTGGGGATTGAACTCAGGGCCTTGTACTTGCAAGGCAAGCACTATACCAGCTGAGCTATCTCCCCAGCCCGGGTTCCACCTCCTAATACAGTTATAATAGCACTTAGACTTCAACACAAGTTTTGGTGGAACAAACATTC
Source organism: Sciurus vulgaris (assembly GCF_902686455.1). NCBI lineage: Eukaryota > Metazoa > Chordata > Mammalia > Rodentia > Sciuridae > Sciurus > Sciurus vulgaris. Next base: position 69,315,762 of record NC_136476.1, read on the forward strand.
AAACCATAGAAATGTCTGTCTCTATAGTTATCTAAACTTTTTTTTTTTTTAAACAAGGCTTTTAGAAAGGAATCCTCTTGGACCACTCTGCAAGGTGCTAAACAAGTTGAAGTTACTGAAGTTACTCAGACATGAATGTTATATATCAACCTTTCATTTTAACTTTCAAATAGTGTTGTTTGGAACACTTTCCTATTTCAGCCCTTTCACATTGACTGTTCTCTTTGCCTGGAATTTCTATGTACTCTGTTTCACATAATTTGGTCTTTTGCATTTCTCAGCTTAGGGATCATCTTTTCAGAAAAGTCTGACCTAACCATCCTGTAATTTTTATCTTGGCACCTTGTTCAAATTCTTTTCCTGAAATTAACCACATCCGTGATTATTTAGCATTTCTTTATTTTATCTTAAATGTATCCCATGGTTGAGCTTTAGGCTTATATGTCAACCTACCTGTTGTGCATTTGTACATTTTGTTTATTCTCAAATATTTGTTGAATATTAGATGCTAAAAGGATAGACATTCCCCTTTACCTTGTGGGTTTATAAATTATAAAGCAAATAATGGTTATCAAATATAGTTCACCCTCATTATTTACAGAGTCCTTATTTATGAATCCACGTATTCACTAAAATTAATTTGTAACCCCAGAGTCAGTACTCCCAGCACTTCTGCAGTCATTCATGGATATGGGCAAAGTAAAGAAAAATCTGACTGGCCTCATGCACACATTCCCAACTGTGTTACAGCAAGACAATCCACTGCTTCCTGTTTAGCTCACATATTGTAAACAGATATTTTTGTGGATTAATTAATGCTGTGTTTTTTGCATTTTAGTATTTTTTTTAAGTGATTCTGTTGTTTACAGTGCCGCCCAAGCACTTTAGTGCTAGTCTCCTAAGACTGTGATGTGCCTTATGTAGAAAATGTTTTTTTAGATAAGTTCCAGTCTGGCATCTGTTACAATGCTTTTGCCTATGAGTTTGGTGTTAATCAATAATATATAGCATATTGAATAAGATATTTTTAAACAGAAATGAATTAAACAAGGTTATGTATTGATTGGTTGTCAAAAAATGACATGAACAAATGTGGTGGTGTATGCCTGTAACTCCAGCTACTTGGGAGGCTAGCTGGGCAACTTAGACCCTATCTCAAAGAAAAGTTTAAAAAAAGGACTGGGGGTAGCTTAGTGGTGGAGCAGTTGCCTGGCATGTATAAGGCCCTGGGTTCCATCTCTAGTACTGCCCCCCAACTAAAAAAACCCTTACAAAACAAAAACAAAAAATACAGTGTGACTGGAGATTTGCAAGAATCTAACCCTGCCTTTCCTCCTCCAGGAACAGTGATAAGGATTTGTCCATTTGGTAATGGCAAAATATTTCTGATGTCCTGTAGGCACAGTGGTAAAGTGCTTGCAGTGACTTTGTGGAATATAACTAACCAAATAAGAAGAATCAACTCTAGGGCTGGGATTGTAGCTCAGTGGTAGAGCACTTGCCTAGCATGTGTGAGGCACTGCATTGGATTCTCAGCACCACATATGAATAAATAAAAATAAAGATCCATCGACAACTACCAAAAAAAATTAAAAAAAAAAAAAAAGAATCACTCTACTTGCAGATTATTTTAAGTGCAAAGACAAGAGGGTGCTGTGATGGAGAGTAATTGGTGTGATAGGAAAGAGACCTTTAGTTGGACCTCATGGGAGGTGACATTTAGGCTGAGATTTGTAGAATAAGAAAAAGAACATTTTAGGCAGAAGGAGTGGCTCTTAACCAGAAAAGTGCTTGATAGTTTTAAGGAATTGAAAAGACTATGACTGAAGGAGGAGAGCACAGGATGAAGTTGAAGGAGGAGGCAGGAATGTGATTATATGGCCTTTAAGAGACTATAGTAAATTTAATTTTGGAAGATATAAGGAGCAGCCATTGACAGGTATCAATGGGGTGAGATGGTCTGCTCTGTTTTCAAATGGTAATTCTGTCTGCTGTGAGGGGAATTGTTAAAGAGGGCAAGAGGTGAAATGTAAAAATGAGTTAAGAGGCATGGTTATTTAATAATTGCCTAGTCTTTCTCTGTTACTTCCTAAAATAGTTCTCATCAGTAGCTCATCACTATTGCAGTTGAACATCTTTGCTTTCATAACTTCATGCTGATCATCTGCTTAATCCCTGCCCCACTATGACTCCAGAGAGATGTGATCAATTGAAGCCACCATCTTGACCATTTCACTGCTCCCTTAGAAACCATTCCTGGAGGAAGGGAAATGTTGGGGAGTGATATTGGCCAAACTATATTGTTATATTGTGTGCATGTATGAATGTCTAACAATAAATCCCATTATTATGTTCAACTATCATGCACCAATAAAAAAGATTGTGAGGGAAAAAAAACACTTCCCAGTGACTCTTAGGCCTCTTGATGGCCTGTTGCACACTACCCCACCACACCTTTCCAGTTCCACCTGGTGCAAACCACTACCCCACCACACCTTTTCAGTCCCACCCATCACTGTGCTTTGCCCTGTCTGCCCACCCAGAAGTTGATTTGGGCCCCCATGCCTTTCTTTGCTCTTGCTTGAATCCTTTGTATTTACCATCCTATGCAGGACTGGATGCTCCTGCTATACTGACCCATGATACCCAAAGCAAGTAACTCACACTTAACTATTTTGTGTCATTATCATCTCTGTATTAGCCAGCCTCCCAACTTCTTTCTTCACAATTAAACTGTTAATGAGTTTAAAATTTTTTGAGTAATATATAGTATTGCCCATTGTCAATTTTGAATTGTGGTGAAGCTATAACAAATGTTGGTTGAATGAGTCTGATAATGCTTGCCTTTTAAAAATTTTTTATTAATTTTTGGTGGTACTGGGGATCAAACCCAGGGACTTGTACATCCTAGGCAATGCTTTACTACTGAGCCATACCCCAGCTCAAATGTTTGCAAATTTTCTTGACCAGAATTAGGTGATACTTTTCCTTCATAACATTTTTTCATAAATTTATAGAAATAAAGGAATAATTAGGAATTATTGAAATAAAACCAGTATCATAAAACATTTTTTTATTCAAAAAATATTTATTGAGTCCAGGAGATGTTCTAAATATGGAGTATAAAGTAGTGAAAAAAATGGCATCCCTGCCCTTTTGGAACTTAGATGTGTTTGTGTGTTACTTACCTATGCCTGAATACCCATCAGTTTAATAAGCCCGTATGTATGTACATATATATAATTCATAAACTTTAAATTGTAGTTTGAGTTACAGAAAAGTTGGAAGAACAGCTCAGACTTGATACCCCATACTCAGTTTCTCATAATGATATCTTTCCTAGTGTGACAGCATCTGTTGTAAATAAAGAACCGATATTGATACATTGTTATCAACTGAAGTCTATATTTCCTTGTCTTTAGTTTTTACTTTGTGTCCCTGTTCTGTCTAGGATTCCATCCACAAAACCACCTTATATTTAGTCACCATACACTAGGCGGCTCTGAACAGTGGCAGTTTTTAAGACATTTTTTAAAAAAATCACCTTGACAGTTTTAATAAGTACTGATAAAGTATTCCATAGAATATAAGACATTCCTCACTTTGGGTTTGCCTGACATTTTTCTCATACCTGGACGGGGATTATTGGTTCTTGGCTATAAGAATACAGTGGGAAAATGCCCTTTTTGGGGGGATCGGGTGGGGTGGGTACTGGGAGTTGAATCTAGGACCTTGCTTGTGCTAAGCAAGTACTCTACCATTAAGCTACACCCCAATCCTTTTTAAGTTTTTGAGACAGTGTTTCTCTAAGCTGTCACAGCTGAATTTTAACTTGTGAGCTTCCTGCCTCAATGTCCCCCCACCCAGCAACTGGGATTACAGGTGTATGCCAGTGCACCCAGTTGAAACGCCATTATCACCTCATATCATAGTACATGGTATCACTATGAATTATCACTCTTGAGGCCCTGATCATTTGATTGATGTGTTATCTGTCAGGTGTTTTACACTGTTTCCTTTCTCTACCCGCTTTGCTTTTTAAATGAAGCAGCCCACACTGAAGGGGTCAGGGGTGGTGTCCCACCTTCTTGAGAAGGCAGCAGCTACATAAATTGGAATTCTTCTGTCCAGTGAATTGGTCTGATTTTCCCCCATTTCATTAGTCATTTATTTATATCAGTAAAAATTCACAAATACTTATTATATACTTTGGGTTACAATTCAATATTTTGTTGCTCAAATTGTTCTAGCTGTGGTCATTGGGAGTTCTTTTGTTGACTCCTCTGTCCCCTTGGCATACTACCACTGGTTTATCTTTTGAGCACTTTCTTATTTTCTGGTACTATCTTTGTCTAATTCCTGTGTAGCTATGAGAAAAATATCAGAGAAACCCAAATTGAGTGACATCTTACAGGCTGTGAAATACCATACTAGTAGTCCTTAAAACTGCCAAGATCATCAAAAACAAAAGTGCTCAACTATTTACTTTTGAAAATTCAAATGATTTACCCTCAATAATTTCATATAGATTTTGAAAATACTTTGATGTGCTTATATGAATTAGGTCTAGTGTAGATTAAAATATTTCCAATATTGGGTTTTTTTTGGATGATTTGCATAGCTATTTCTCTTAGGTGAAAAATCTATAATTATGAATTTTCTCTGAATACTGTAGTGTTTATGATCACAGTTTTATACTTGCAGTTTGTTCACATATACTTTCACTTTGCAAGTCGTGTTAGAGAATTTTCACATTTCTCTAGTTTTCAGAAACATTTATGGTTGCCAGTAGCTGAACAGATATCATTATGCTGGAAGTGTTTCAGTGATTATACATGCTGAGTGGCAAAACTGCTTAGTCTAAAAAAAGGACTCCATAATATTTGGCTTTTGGTTGTAATTACCAGTCATGCTTGCCAGAAATTAAGTTTAGCTTTTAGAAGCCTAGAATTCTTAATATGTTTGTCTCTAACTAAATATTTCAGAAATTGTTATTAAATTGTCAATAATCCCATTATGTATTTTATATTCATTTATTCCAAGTTATAGCAGATGAAATAACATATAGCAACGTGATTGTACAACAACACAGAAAATGCATAAAGTAATAGAATGTAAATAGTAATATTTAGTTTGATTATAGTTTTGTTTAAAAGGAACCTGTGGTCCCAAGTACAAATAAAAGACTAGAAGGAAAAACACCAGAATATTAATAATGAATATCTCTTAGTGTGATACTTTTCTGTTTTCTAATTAAAAAATAAATTGATGAGGCTGGGGGCTATAACTCAGTGGTAGACTGCTTGCCTCACATATGCAAGGCACTGGGTTCAATCCTCAGCACCACATAAAAATAAATAAAGATGTTGTGTCCATCTACTAAAAAATGTTTAAAAAAAATAAATTGGCATACATTACTTGTTTGGGGAGGAAAATAGAGGCATTTTTTTAGATGAGAAAAGAAACATATTCTGCAGGGCTTTCCAACAGGTGCTAATTTGTTTGTTCCATTCTAGATATTGAAAGTTAAATGGTCTTTTGAAAAAAATATTCCAAAATTCAGATTGATTTTCTAAATTATTAACTAGTGAGCCAGCTCTTTTTTTTAATAGCACTTAAAATTTTATAGACTTCTTTATGTATCTTTTTTAGTTTAAAAAATCTGTATCAAATGGATTTTCAATTCAGTTATACACATAAATGGATCACGATAAAAGAGCTGCCACTCATTGTTGATGTCATGAAAACTTGACTTCAGTGATTTCTGCCCAACTGGAGCAGTTTGGAATCGGGGGATCCTAAAGCCCAGTGAGCAAAGCCTGGGTGCTGAGGCTGCTTCAACCTCATTTTAAGGGATGGCCTCACATTCCTCTCATAGGGAACTGATGGCCTCAATAGATACCTTAGGGAGCTTGTTTGGATTAAAAATACCCAGCATCGCCTGCTTCTAATTTTTTTAGCTTCTGGTGATGAGGGGGAGGTGAATTGAATTCATGACTCAGGGTTAGAAGTTGCAGAGTAGCTTTTGCAGGCTGTTGTCTCATGGTGTCCTTGGGATGGGTCATAAATAGAAAATTATAGTTTAAAAAGATGTTCTAGTCCTAATTTGCAAAAGTAGTACAGTTAAAGACAAATGCATTTGTAGGGGAGGGGGTGAGGGGATTGAACCAAGGGCCACTGAGCTACATACATCCTCAGCCCCTTTTTTTCATTTTGAGAGAGGGTCTTGAGAGTTACCCAGGTTAACTTCAAACTTGTGATCCTCCTGGGCAGATGTATTTTAAATATTTTAGTAAAGCCTTTAAAAAAAAAAAAAAGTAAAATAAACAACACTTTTATTTTTAACTTAGTATTTAAAAATATATTCAAAAGGTGGTTGTTGTTTTAAGAGGAAAGGTGGTTTTTCTAAACTGGTCCTTGTCCCTAATGGCCAATACCCTACCTCTCACCTTTCTGTCACTGGGAAGTATCATGATATGCAAAAGATTAAGGACTAGAGTGATCAGTTCCCCAACTGCTTCTGGGGAGTGGTATATTTTATCTGGAACTGGTATGTTTTATTAGAACATTCTTATGTACATATAAACAGTAGAGGGATTACCACAGCATTTGATAGCCCTGGTCTGGAGTTAGGATTACAACATTTGACAAGTGGGTCAGCATTCAGTAGGTCTTATTTCATGGTGTTAATGAAATTAGTCCCTCCAGTCTACCAGTGTGCCACTGTGCACAGTATAATCTTGCTTGTGCTTTGATAGGCTAGTGTACCTTTCTCTAGAATGCCCATAAATTCTTCATAATGGGAGTTATCAGTACACTAAAATGACAGTTAAGAACTGTGTAAAACTGTAATATCTCTTCTTAATAATGACTGTCAAAGTAGTCCTTAAAAACAAATATAACAAAACTCTTTCAAAATTGAGAAACAATTACATATAATAAAAAATGATAATGTAAATATATAATGTAAATGTATAAAACAGTAATGTAAATCTTAAATGAATATTTTGTTTTTTCTAATACCTAATCATTATACTTCCAAATTTAAGTATATCCTTCCAAATTTATGAAATATATGTCTATTTATATATAACCTGCATTTCACTCTACATATCATGCTATGAATACATAGTTTCCACTTAATACCATTTTAAACAGTGTCAGTAAATGTTTTTATATAAAGTTTTATATAAAGTTTTCTGGGTTTTGTTTTTGTTTTTGGTATGGGGATTGAACCCAGGGATGCTCTATCCCAGTACTTTTTATTTTTTATTTTGAAACAGATGCTCACCAGCTTGCCCAGAGTGGCCTGAAACTTGTGATCCTCCTGCCTCAGCCTCATGAGTTGTGGGATTACAGGTGTATACCACTATGCCCAAGTTGCTGTTATCTTTTTATAATGACTTCCTAAAGGAAGAAAAGCTGAGTCAGTGTGTACACAAACTGAAAAATACATGCAGGAGCGACAGTAGGACTTGAGGGCTAAGTGCAGAGCCTTAGTGCTATTGGCTTGGGTTTGGATTCTGACTTCCCTGTCTAATAGCAAGTTACTTAGCCTCTCTGTGCCTTAATTCTTTCATTTGTAAAGTGAAGGATAGTAGCAACACCTATATCATAATGTAGAGCTTGATCTGTGCCTACCTACACATCTCAGGGTTACTGTTCAAAAGCTGCATATTCATGAGTGTTTTCTCATCAGAGGGTCCTAGCACCTAGACAGAGGCATGTTAGATTGAAGTACCAGCAGTGAGATGGGCCTTCCACTCACTTATTATTATTATCCTACTTTTAATATTAGTCATAAGCAAAAAAAAAAAAAAAAAAAAAAAAGGGTACCAGAGTATAGTTGTATTCCCCGTGTCTTTGTATTAATTCACAATTTCATTAATAATGTATATTTTTTCATGTCAGTGGAATTTTTCCCTGTGAAATACTTGTGTGTATCTGTACCGAAATTTGTATTGAGACATTCATCTTTTTCTTATTGATCTGTAAAAACTCTATATTTTAAGGAGATAGCCCTTTGAAAGGTGCCTCAAATATTTCCATAGGACTACTTTAAAAATCAAAAGTCTTTTGACTTTGGTTTTTGAAAAATTGTTTTAATTGACAAAAATTTTGTTCAAAATATTTTGATATGTATATTGTGGAAAGGATAAATCAAACTAATTAGCATGTGTTATATACTTATTCTTGTGGTTAGAACACTTAAAATGTATTCTTAACAGTTTCAAGTATATATCACATGTCACTGACTATAGTCACCCTGTTGTACAATAGATCTCTTGAACTTGTTTCTCCTAACTGAAAATCTGTACCTTTTGATCTTTATCTCTTTAGTCCTGCTGTGCTGCACCTTCTGGTAACTACCATTCTATTCTCTGCTTCAATGAGTTCAAGCTTTTTAAGATTCTACACCTAAGTGAGATTATGTATTTTGTCTTTTTGTGCCTGGCTTAATTTATGCCTTCCGGTTCATTGATGTTGGTGCAAATGACAAGATTTCCTTTTGTGGGAAAGGTAGTTTGAATCCAGGGGTGCTCCACTACTGAACTACATCCCCAGCCCTTATTTTTTGAATCAGGTCTTGCCAAGTTGCTGAGGGGTCTTTCCTTAAATTTGAGAAACTCAGCCTCCTGAGTTTCTGGGATTATTACCAGCATGTGCCACTGTGCCTGACTAGAATTTCCTATTTTAGAGCTGAATGACACGCCACTGGTTCTATATACCATATTTTCTTTATCCATTTATCAGTTGATGGATACTTAAGTTGTTTCCATTTCTTGACTTGTGAATAGTGCTGTAGTAAATGTGAGGGTGCTGAATTCTCTTCAACATACTTTTTTTTTTTATATGTACTCAGATATGGGATTTCTGGATAGTTATATTTTTATTTTATTTCATTTTTGCAGTGCTGGGGATTATTTTTTTTTTTTTGAGGCACCTCCCTGCTGTTTTCATGATGATGCTACTAATTTCTGCTGCCACCAACAGTGTGCAAGGGTGTCCTTTTCTCCACATCCTTGCCAGCACTTACGTTATCTTTTATCTTTTTGATAGACATTCCAACAGGCATGAGGTGATATCTTACTGGGGTTTTAATTTATATTTGTCTGATGATTTGTGAAACATATATCTGTTGGCCATTTTTACTGTTGAGAATATCAAAATTATCTTAGCTAACTTCATCTATGGCTTCAGTAGATCATGTCATCCTTGTTATACATAAGGGGAGAAGGTTTATGAACATTACAAAACATAATGGAATTGGCTGTTTTCTTCTTCATTTCCACTGTCTATAAATTGCTGATTTCCATTGAGCATCTGGATATAATTGAAGCCTATAGCTCTATTGGAAGTGAGTATAAGAGAAACTGATACTAGGTCTTCTCTCCCATGAACATTTTGGACATCAAGCCAGAGTGAGGACCAGGAAATGGTGGATCTTGGTATATGCTAAGTCTCAATACTTTAAAGATAGACATTCTTGGGCTGGAGAGATAGCTCAGTTGATAGAGTGCTTACCTTGCAAGCACAAGGCCCTGGGTTCGATCCCCAGCACTGCAAAAAAAAAAAAAAAAAAAAAAAAATAGATAGAAATTCTCCTTAGATCTATAGATTCTGTTATTCCAATCCATTTTAGGAGAATTGTGCATGCACATGTATTTGTGCCCAACAAATCCGTGAATTAATTCTAGTATTTCTGTGGGTGTACAAAGGGCCAAGAACAGGGAAAACAACTTTGAAGAACAGAGTTGGAGAACTTAAAGATTGTCTGTAGCAGGGTGAGCAAACTTTTTCTGTAATAGGCAGACTTACATGAAAAAAAAAAAAAATCTATTGGCAAATAACCTAAAAAATAGAGAAGAAATGTTAGCTGAAGGTAGAGCATGATGAGAGTGTAGTAAAACTAACAAAATTACATAAATTCAGGGGAATAAAAGCTATTAGTCCCAGATTCATCCTGAATAAGTGTGTTAAAGTAAAACAAGAAAAACAAAGATGTTAAGGAACTTATGAAGTCTGAGAAATACCTACCACCAGCACGTGACTAAATGAGTTAGTTTCATTGGGTAAATTCTGGCTCATATTTAGGGCTTGAAGATAAAAGCCCTTCTTCAAGGTAGTAGGCAAGCTTACCAAAAATAAGTGTTACTGAATACACTACTAAGCACTGCTTTTATCGCTGCTTTTAAAGGAAAGTACCTTTTATCAAAGGTTAAAATTAATGAATTAGTTGCTTTATAAGTGTACTTTTCTTGAATATATGTAAGGATTATGACTGTATTCTTATAAATAGATTCTTAATGAGTCTATTGATATTCATCAGATTTAAAACTGAGATTTAAAACTGAGTTCAAAATTTTCCAGTATGGTCAAGAATACAGACCATAAATATGAATTTATGCTGATGAAAATATGAATGTATTCCTAGTGAATATATTGAAATTCATTAAATTTTAAACTAGGTTCAGAAATGTCCCAATATGGTCAAGAACATAGCTCATGAATATGAATATAAAGTTATAAAAATGTTCATGAATATATTCATATTCATTAATTTTAAACTGTATTAAAAAGTTTTCCCAACAGGGCAAAAAGAATATATTCATGAATATATTCATAGGAGGATATATTCATGAATATAATCATTATAAAGAATACATTCACATTTATGGAATAAATTCAAAGATATATTTGTAAGAAGATCCTCTGTTTACTTTTTTGCTTTTTTACAAATTGCGTAGTTTTTTAAATGCTGCTGTGAATCAAAGTGAAAGTGAGTCTACTAAAATTTATTTCATGGACATCTTCAAAAAGTAAAAAAAGTATAAATTTGTCATACTCAGTGAATTGATCTATTTATGAATTGGCTCCTAGTGAATAGTTCTTTGGCAAATTAATTTAGAGCTCCCTTTCTCAGCATGAGATGAATTACTGTTTATTACAGTAACTACCCTGGGGAAAACCAATACAAAAATGAGGGAGATTTTGAAAATAGCTGGACTACCTGTGTACTCAGAAAAGATTAACTAATAACACCAAAGAAGTAGTGGTACCTGTTAGGAGGGAGGGCTTCAAACCATTCTTGACCTTCCAGGAGCCAAGTGTTTGGTTAGTGAGACAAGTATGCTGGGCAGTGAATGTGGCTAGGCATTTTTATTTCAAGTTCCTGTTCCTCCTGTGAATGTTGGATTCACTTTCCAGAGACTCTGTGGTTTAGTGATGAAGATGGTTTCTGGGGTTAGACTGCCCTCTACCTTGAGTTGTTTTCTCCTAATTGAAGTATAGCATACACACAATAAAATGCACAAATCTTAAAAGTATCTATATTCTTATATATGTATACACCCATGTAAATACCACCCAGATCACGTTAGAACATTTCTATCACTCCAAAGTGTTTCCTTCTGCCCCTTCCAAGTCCTTACTTTGTACAGGTGACGACTCTTCTGACTCCTGTCACCATAGATTGTTCTGCCTATTCTTAAATTCATATGCATTGGATCTACTATATGTATTTTAATATCTGTCTTCTTTCACTGAATGTAATTTTAGAAGTTCACTCTTTGTAGTTTTGTATATCAGTTTGTTCCCATTCCTAGCCCTTTTTATTTTTTGAGATGGGATCTTACTAAGTTGATGAGGCTTGCCTCTGACTTGCAATTCTCTTGTCTCAGCCTCCTGAGTACCTGGAATTACAGGTGTGTGCCACCATGCCTGACTGTTTTTTTCTTTTCTTTTCTTGCTATCTGTTGTGTGAATATACAACAAATTTTTAATCTGTCCTTCTGATTTAGGGTTGTTTCCAGATTTTGGCTATTAAGAATAAAACTACCATTGAAATTTTTATGCTTTCACATATACTTATTTCTCAGTCTTTTTTTATGTTTATCTTTTCATTATCAAATTATGTAATGTGCATTAAATATTCACTGGGTATTAAAGAGCATTTTTATTATTATGTGTTAAATACCAGTTAGAAATTAAGGAGCATATCTGCTCTGCTTTTAGACAAATATGGTTAAAAAGGAAGTTTTAGCCACAAAATGTAAGATAAATATAACTTAAGTAAGGGCTTCCATCCAGTATTAATGGATTTTAGTTTAGATATGGAATGAACACAGTTGATAGACCTTGCAAGTGATTTAGGAATATGAATCTTCATAGCACTGTGTCAGATACTGTATTTAATAGTTGCCAAACTTTGTTTAATGTTCACAACAACATTGACAAGTAAATGCCAGTTGGATCAGACTGCAAACACATCTAGGGTGTATCTCAGAGGCACATCTCTTTGTATGGGTATAGGATAATTGAATGTATTTTCATATTTGTAACTGATGATACTCTGCAGTTTACTATTTTATTCATTGTATTTGGAGTCTAAGGAGTTTAAGATAGTTACATCTCCTAAATGGAGGGAAAGTGGGAAGCCATACAATTTGCTGTATATACTTCTTACTCCATCATGTTGGCTTGGTAATTCAGAAAGAAATTCCAAGCCTTCAGACAATATACTACCCTGATGTCTCATAAATCAAGCGTTCTTCATGACCCATTTCCACCTGGGGCAAATTGAGGCTCAGTACAACTTGAACAGTGCTTACTCAAAGGCTTCTGGCCAGCAACAATCCAAATTGCTCAGCCTAGTTTATTTAAAACAAAACAACTCTCTCTCTCTCTCTCTCTCTCTCTCTCTCTGCTGGTATAGCCCTTGGGGGGCGGGGGGAACAACCAAACATTTAAATATTATTAAGTCTTTTAACATTTTATAGGTACTCAGAAGTAACCATTTGGGCTGGGGTTGTGGCTTGATGGTGGCACACTTGCCTGGCATGTGTGAGGCCCTGGGTTTGATCCTCAGCACTACATTAAAATAAAGGTATTGTGTCCAACTACAACTAAAGTGTGTGTGTGTGTGTGTGGGTGGGTGGGTGGGTGTAAAAGAAGTAACCATTTACTTCACATCTAAGCAAAAATTAACCATAAATGTAAATAGATGGTGAATGGGCCAAATCTTGTGAACACCTTGATCAAATATTTGTTGGTATAAAGAATTCTGTAAAACACTTAACTTTGTCATTAATTTTTACCATTCAACCTGTCTTGGAAATAGCCTTATTATTTCTTGATTATCATAGTTTTTATAAGATGTTTTACCTGAAACATGAAATCATTAGAAGTAATTTTCCTGTCATTTATATTTTCCCTGTGATGTTTATGTTGTGATTTTTGCCTGTTTACCAGTAAAGGATGTGGATGTTAAGCCTGTAGTCTTTCTTGTCCTGGTAAAGACATCTTTTCCTCCATGTGCCCGACCTTTGTGCACTAAGATCCTCCTTAGTTCCACAGTGTATTAGATTTATTTCTTAGACTTTTTCTTCTGTGTAACCTTCCTTACTTCCTAAACTAGAGGAAAAGTTTTTAGTAACTTGAAAAACTTAAAAACATTTTTATACTGTTAAGACTTGAAATGAATGTGAGGCCTGTGAGGGCCCTGAGAGACCACTGTTCAGCTTTTATTTTATTTTATTGATGGACAACCTGGAGTTGTAATTACTTCTTCACTATGACTGAAACCATACTGTTTTATAATTGCTGTTCAATGTAGGTATTTCTAGCTAGACTGCAAATGGTGGGAGTAGTGGCCACATCTGTCTTATTTAATGCTGTATCTCTGGAACTGAGCACAGAATTTGGAAGAAAATAGGCATTCACTTACTGATGTTGAATACATTAATAAATGAATCAAGATTGACAAAGGGAACTGCTCGGAGTCACACAGCCATTTAGTGGACAGCCCACAGGAGCTGCATAATCCAGTTCAGCACCCTAAACGTCAGAGTTTCATCATCTACTCCTCCAGTCTGTAAAAGTCTGTGGCAGTGATTACTTTCCTTAAGTGTATGCCAGGCTCTCTGACATAGCTATTTCACATAATGCCTTTCAATATATGAAGGACTGATAGAAAGAAGCTAACCAGGGGAATACCAGAGGATGTACTGCCCTCATTTTTGCCAGGAGTCCTTTACAAGATACTTCTGCACTATTAAAAGCATCAAAACATCAAAATTATGGAAAAGAAGTTTTCCCCAGTTACAGTCTAATTTGTAATCTTATTTTTAAATTTAATATTTCTGAAATCATTAAGAGTGCCCTACCAGTAAAAAAATTGTTGAAGGTAATAAGTTCTTAACCTCAAGATGTTTACAACACCTCAAGGATTATTGATACAGGGCTTTTGTTAATTCAAATAGTATTTTCCAGGGCCAGGGATGTAGCTCAGTGGTAGAGTGCTTGCCTACTATGCTTAAGACCCTGGGTTACGTCCAAAAAACCCCATAAACAATAGCAAAAAACCCAGTAGTATCTTCCAGAATCATCATGATCCTTCAGCTTCATCCTTAGTTTTTTGATCTCTTGACCTTCATTTGGGATCTTCAATCTGTTTGTTTAGCATAAAATAATAAGCACACATGCTCACAGAAATTGTTACTTGATGGTTTTCTTGGAGTATGACCCCTGTGGGACATTGTCTTTTTTCACTAAGTTCCCCACCATTACCTGTACTCACCTCTTGATTGCATGATGACTTTTCACTTAGTCATATTTGCTCTGCTATCAAAATTCAAATAATATTAAGAGAAAATGGAGAAAAGACTGGAAGGAAACTCGTGCCAAGTCAGAGTGTAATTTCTTCTATGTTGCTCTATTAAAGTGTGTATGTTTTATACTTTATTTTGTATGAAATAATAGGTCCATTTTTTACTTGCTATTTGTCACTTAGCAGCTTATAGATACATGTAAATGGAAATGTTCTCGTTCTTTTGAAACATTCCTTTAACACTTGATATTTATGCTGTTACTTGCCAGGAGTACGTTTTTTACTTTGACGTGTCATGGAGATGAATTAGAAGGATAGGCTTTCTTTTGGGTAGCACTTGTTTTTTTGCTTGTTTCTTTTTTGATCTCATGTTTTTAAAGAGATAATTTAGTTAAAATGAGGTCTTTAGGCTAGGCTCTAATCCAGTATATGACTGGTGTGCTTATTTAAGAGAGGAAATTTGAACAAAGGCATATGCACACACAGATGGTAAGCCACGTGTAGAAACTGGAAGACCTGAGTTCATCTAAGAACTTAGGAGAAAGACCTTAAAAGAGCCCATCCCTGCTGACACCTTGCTGACCTCCAGCATCCAGAACTATGAGAAAAAACTTTCTGTTGTTCAGTACCAATCTGGCATTTTGTTCTGACAGTTCTAGCAGACAAATGTAAGCATAATATCAAATATCTGAATGGCAGATTTATATTGTGTTATCTGACATGTTAAGAAAAGGTTTTCATTCAAGATGATAACTAAATGTACACTTTCTATTGCTTTATAAATATATAAACTCATTAGTGGCATTGTGAAAAGGACTGTAACAAACATCATCTGTTTCCTTTCCCTCTCTTTCCTGGTAAAATTCAGGCTCTGTGCTCTTCCAACCAATTTTTCTTTCTTTCTTTCATTTTTTAATTTGTTCTTTTTAGAAGTATATGATAGTAGAATATTTTGACATTATACATGCATGGAGTATAACTTATTCTAATTAGGATCCCATTCTTGTGGTTGAACATGATATGGCGTTACACTGGTCATGTATTCATATATGAACATATGAAAGTTACATCTGATTCATCCTACTGTCTTTCCTATTCTCAGCTGCCCTCTCTTCCCTTCATTCCCCTTTGTCTAATCCAGTGAACTTCTATTCTTCCCAGTCCCCCGCCCCCCACCCATTGTGTGTTGGCATCTGCATATCAGAGAACATTCAGACTTTGGTTTTGGGGGATTGATTTATTTCACTTAGATGACAGTCTCTAAGTTTCATCCATTTTCCAACAAATGTTATAATTTTATTTTTCCTTATGGCCGAGTAATATTCCATTGTGTATATATATCACATTTTTTTAATCCATTCATCTGTTGAAGGGCACCTAGGTTGGTTTCATAGCTTAGCTATTGTGAATTGAGCTTCTTTATACATTGATGTGGTCGTGTAAGTATAGTATTCTGATTTTAGGTCCATTGGGTATATGCCTAGGAGAGGAATAACTGGGTCAAATAGTGGTTCCATTCCAAGCTTTCTTAGGAATCTCCATACTGCTTTCCAAAGTACTTGCAACAATTTGCAGTCCCACCAGCAGTGGATGAGTATACCTTTTTCCCCACATTCTCACCAACATCTCTTGTTACTTATATTCTTGATAATTGCTATTCTCACTGGTGCCAGAATCTCTGTGTAGTTTTAATTTGTATTTCTCTAATTGTTAGAGATGTTGAACATTTTTTCATATATTTGATGACCATTCATAATTCTTCTTCTGTGAAGTGTCTGTTCAGTTCCTTTGCCAATTTATTGATTGGGTTATTTGGGGTTTGAGTGATAAATTTTTTGAGTTCTTTTTTTTAATCCTGGAGATGAATGCTCTATCTGAGGTACAGGTGGCAAAGGTTTTCCTCCCACTCTGTAGGCTCTCTCTTCACATTATTGATTGTTTCATTTGCTGAGAAAAAGCTTTTTAGTTTGATACCATTCCCACTTATTGATTCTTGATTTTACTTCTTGTGCTTTAGGAGTTTTCTTGAGGAATTTGGTTCCTAAGCCAACATGATGGAGAGTTGAGCCTTCTTTTTATTCTAGTGCACAGGGCCTCTGGTCTAATGCCTAGGTCCTTAATCTACTTTAACCAACCTATTTTTCTTAGCTCATATCCTGCTATTTTCCATCCTGTTCTTAAACAAATGAAGTGTTTGGTGTTCTCTCTACACTCTGAACATTCTACTGCCTTTTTGTCTTTCCTCATTTTTGTTTTCTTCTTGTACTTCCTACACTATTCTTTAGTCGGGTTTTTATTGAGGCCTCATTGTGTGCTAGAAACTGCCAGGTGTTGAGAGCATAATGATGAGTGAAACTATAGGCCTCATGCTCAAGGAGCAAACACTAAGTGGGGTGACGAAAGGCTATAGGGTGCAAAAATCATCTAACCAAGCCTTGATAGGGATAGGGGAAGAGTTGCAGAAATTATTCGAAATTACTGGTTCTCAAATGGGGAAGGGACACAGGGAAGCATTTATCTGGAGACATTTTTGGTTGTCCTGACCAGAGGAGGCAGTACCACTGGCATCTAGGAAGGATGCTGTGAAACATCCTGCAGTGCACTGGACAGTCCCCCACAACAAAATGTTATGCTGCCCATAATGTCAGTAGTGCCAAGAGCGAAAAACCATCCTGTAAGTTAAGTTGTAAAGATTGAGTAGAAAGATGTTTAGTGTGGCAAAAAACGGCAGCATTTGCAAAGATCTGGAGTAGAGATACAGTAAATTGGTAAACTAGAATGAGTTTACAGTGGCTAGAACTCCGTGTTTCAGCTTAGGTAAGCCTGGCAGACCTCAAATCCAAAGACTTCAAAGCCATGTTGATAAATTGGGATGTTTTACCTCTGACCACTTGGAGCCTGTTGTGATTTGAATCTGAAACATCCCCCAAACACTCATGCACTGAAGCCTTGGTCCCCAGTGCAGCAATGTTCAGAAGTGGGCTTTGGGGGAAGTAATTGGATCTTAGGGCTGTAACCTCATCAAGTGAATTAGTCCTTTGATGGAATCCTGACTTGATGGCATTGTTGGGAGGTGGTAGAAACTGTAGACGTCCTAATTAGAGGAAGTAGTTCACTGGGGGTATGCCCATGATGATTACATAGTGCCCCCAGTCCCTTCCTCTCTCTTTCTCTCTGCTTTCTGACTGCCCTGAAGTGAATAGCTTTATCCTGTTACACCCTTTTGTCATGACATCTCTCTCACCACAGGCCCAGAAACAATGGAGCCAAATAATCATAGGCTAAAATCTTTTTTTTTTTTTTTTTTTTTTTTTTAGGCTAAAATCTTGAGCCAGAATAAATCTTTCCTAAGTTGACATTCTCAGGTATTTTTTTTTTTTTATTGTAAACAAATGGGATACATGTTGTTTCTCTGTTTGTACATGGCGTAAAGGCATACCATTTGTGTAATCATAAATTTACATAGAGTAATGTTGTTTGATTCATTCTGTTATTTTTTCCCTTCCCCCCACCCCTCCCACCCCTCTTTACCCTCTATACAGTACTTCCTTCCTCCATACTTGCCCCCCTCCCTAACCCTAACTCTAACCCTAACACTAACCCTTCCCTCCCCCCCATTATGTGTCATCCTCCACTTATTAGCGATATCATTCGTCCTTTGGCTTTTTGAGATTGGCTTATCTCACTTAGCATGATATTCTCCAATTTCATCCATTTGCCTGCAAACGCCATAATTTTATCATTCTTTATGGCTGAGTAATATTCCATTGTGTATATATATATATATATATATATATATATATATATATATATATATATATATATATATACACCACAGTTTCTTTATCCACTCATCAATTGAAGGGCATCTAGGTTGGTTCCACAGTCTGGCTGTTGTGAATTGAGCAGCTATGAACATTGATGTGGCTGTATCTCTGTAGTATGCTGATTTTAAGTCCTTTGGGTATAGGCCAAGGAGTGGGATAGCTGGGTCAAATGGAGGGTCCATTCCAAGTTTTCTAAGGAATCTCCACACTGCTTTCCAGAGTGGCTGCACTAATTTGCAGCCCCACCAGCAACGTATGAGTGTACCTTTCTCCCCACATCCTCGCCAACACCTGTTGTTGCTCGTATTCTTGATAATCGCCATTCTAATTGGGGTGAGATGGAATCTTAGGGTGGTTTTGATTTGCATTTCTCTTATTACTAGAGATGTTGAACATTTTTCCATATGTTTGTTGATTGCTTGTAGATCTTCTTCTGTGAAGTGTCTATTCATTTCCTTAGCCCATTTGTCGACTGGATTATTTGAATTCTTGGAGTAGAGTTTTTTGAGTTCTTTATAGATTCTGGAGATTAGTGCTCTATCTGAAGTATGATTGGCAAAGATATTCTCCCACTCTGTAGGCTCTTTCTTCGCATTGCTGATAGTTTCCTTTGCTGAGAGAAAGCTTTTTAGTTTGAATCTATCCCAGTGGTTGATTCTAGCTTTTATTTCTTGTGCTATGGGAGTCCTGTTAAGGAAGTCTGATCCTAGACCAACAAGGTGAAGATTTGGACCTATTTTTTCTTCTATAATCTGCAGGGTCTCTGGTCTGATTCCGAGGTCCTTAATCCATTTTGAGTTTAGTTTCGTGCATGGTGAGAGATATGGGTTTAGTTTCATTCTGTTGCATATGGATTTCCAATTCTCCCAGCACCATTTGTTGAAGAGGCTATCTTTTCTCCATTGCATATTTTTGGCCCCTTTGTCTAGTATGAGAAAATTGTATTTATTTGGGTTTGTGTCCGTGTCCTCTATTCTGTACCCTTGATCTACCTTTCTATTTTGGTACCAATACCATGCCGTTTTTGTTACTATTGCTTTGTAGTAGAGTTGAAGATCTGGTATTGCAATACCCCCTGTTTCACTCTTCCTGCTAAGGATTGCTTTAGCTATTCTGGGTTTCTTATTCTTCCAGATGAATTTCATAATTGCTTGCTCTATTTCTGTAAGGTACGTCATTGGGATTTTAATTGGAATTGCATTGAATTTGTATAGCACTTTAGGTAGTATGGCCATTTTGACAATATTAATTCTTCCTATCCAAGAACATGGAAGATCTTTCCATCTTCTAAGGTGTTCTTTAATTTCTTTCTTTAGTGTTGTATAGTTCTCGTTGTAGAGGTCTTTCACCTCTTTCGTGAGATTGATTCCCAAGTATTTTATTTTTTTCGAGGCTATTTTGAATGGGGTAGTTTTCCTAATTTCTCTTTCTGAAGATTCATCACTTATGTATAAAAATGCGTTGGATTTATGGGCATTGATCTTGTAACCTGCTACTTTACTGAATTCACTTATGAGTTCTAAGAGTTTTCTGGTGGAATTTCCAGGTTCCTCTAAATATATAATCATGTCATCAGCGAACAGGGATAGTTTGAGTTCTTCTTTTCCAATTCGTATCCCTTTAATTTCTTTGGTTTGTCTAATTGCTCTGGCCAGAGTCTCAAGAACGATGTTGAATAGAAGTGGTGAAAGAGGGCATCCGTGCCTTGTTCCGGTTTTGAGGGGGAATGCTTTCAGTTTTTCACCATTTAGAATGATTAGCCATGGGCTTAGCATAAATGGCCTTTACAATGTTAAGGAATGTTCCCACTATCCCTATTTTTTCTAGTGTTTTGAGCATGAAGGGGTGCTGTATTTTATCAAATGCTTTTTCTGCATCTATTGAAATAATCATGTGATTCTTGACTTTAAGTCTACTAATATGGTGAATTACGTTTATCGATTTCCTGATGTTGAACCAACCTTGCATCCCTGGGATGAAACCCACTTGATCATGGTGCACTATCTTTTTAATATGTTTTTGTATGCGATTTGCTAAAATTTTGTTGAGAATTTTTGCGTCGATGTTCATTAAGGATATTGGTCTGAAATTTTCTTTCCTTGATGAGTCTCTGTCTGGCTTAGGTATCAGTGTGATATTGGCTTCATAGAATGAGTTTGGGAGGGTTCCCTCCTCTTCTATTTTATGGAATACTTTGAGAAGTATTGGAATGAGCTCTTCTTTAAAGGTTTTGTAGAACTCGGCTGAGAACCCATCTGGTCCCGGACTTTTCTTTGTTGGTAGGCTTTTGATGACTTCTTCTATTTCAGTACTTGAAATTGGTCTATTTAAATTGTTTATGTCCTCCTCGTTCAGTTTAGGCAATTCATATGTCTCTGGAAACCTGTTGATGTCTTCGAAATTTTCTATTTTGTTGGAGTATAGATTTTCAAAATAGCCTCTAATTATGTTTTGTATTTCAATGGTGTCTGTTGTGATATTTCCTTGTTCATTCCGAATTTTAGTGATTTGGGTTTTCTCTCGTCTTCTCTTTGTTATTGTGGCTAAAGGTTTATCAATTTTGTTTATTTTTTCAAAGAACCAACTATTTATTTTGTCAATTTTTTGTATTGTTTCTTTTGTTTCAATTTCATTGATTTCAGCTCTGAGTTTAACTATTTCCTGTCTTCTACTACTTTTGGTGCTGTTCTGTTCTTATTTTTCTAGGGCTTTGAGCTGTAGTGTTAGGTCGTTTATTTGTTGAGTTTTACTTCTTTTATTAAATGCGCTCCATGAAATAAATTTCCCTCTAAGTACTGCTTTCATAGTGTCCCAGAGATTTTGATATGATGTTTCTTTGTTCTCATTTACCTCTAAGAATTTTTTAATTTCCTTCCTAATATCTTCTGTTATCCATTCATCATATAATAGCATATTGTTTAATCTCCAGATGTTGGAATAGTTTCTGTGTTTTACTGTTTCATTTATTTCTAACTTCAATCCATTATGATCTGATAGAATACATGGTAGTGTCTCTATCTTCTTGTATTTGCTAACATTAGCTTTGTGGCATAATATATGGTCTATTTTAGAGAAGGATCCATGTGCTGCTGAGAAGAAAGTGTATTTGCTCTTGGTTGGATGGTATATTCTATAAATGTCCGTTAAGTCTAAATTATTGATTGTGTTATTGAGATCTATGGTTTCTTTGTTCAATTTTTGTCTGGAAGATCTGTCCAGTGGTGAGAGAGGCGTGTTAAAATCACCTAGTATTATTGTGTTATGGTCTATTTGGTTTCTGAAATTGAGAAGGATTTGTTTGACATACATGGATGAGCCACTGTTTGGGGCATAGATGTTTATGATTGTTATATCTTGCTGATTTATGCTTCCCTTAAGCAGTATGAAATGACCTTCTTTATCCCTTCTGACTAACTTTGGCTTGAAGTCCACATTATCGGAAATGAGGATGGATACTCCAGCTTTTTTGCTGAGTCCATGCGCATGGTATGTTTTTCCCCATCCTTTCACGTTTAGTCTATGGGTATCTTTTTCTGTGAGGTGAGTCTCTTGCAGGCAACATATTGTTGGATCTTTCTTTTTAATCCAGTCTGCCAGTCTATGTCTTTTGATTGATGAATTCAGGCCATTAACATTCAGGGTTATTATAGAGAAATGATTTGGTTTCCCGGTCATTTGGTTCATTTTTAAAATTTTATTTATTTATTTGTTTGACACAACTTGTTTCCTACTTTATTTGACAATTCCTTTAGGATAATTCCTCCCTTTGCTGATTTGCTTCTTTGTTTTTCATCTCTTCCTCATGGAATATTTTGCTGAGAATGTTCTGTAATGCTGGCTTTCTTTTTGTAAATTCTTTTAGCTTTTGTTTATCATGGAAGGATTTTATTTCATCATCAAATTTGAAGGTTTAAGTTTTGCTGGGTATAAGATTCTTGGTTGGCATCCATTTTCTTTCAGGGCTTGAAAAATGTTGTTCCAGGCCCTTCTAGCTTTTAGGGTCTGGATTGAAAAATCTGCTGATATCCGTATTGGTTTCCCCCTGAATGTAATTTGGTTCTTTTCTCTCACAGCCTTTAAAATTCTGTCTTTATTTTGTATGTTAGGTATTTTCATTATAATGTGCCTTGGTGTGAGTCTGTTGTAATTTTGTGTATTTGGAGTCCTATAAGCCTCTTGAACTTGATTTTCCATTTCATTCTTCAGATTTGGGAAATTTTCTGATATTATTTCATTGAATAAATTGTTCATTCCTTTGGCTTGTTTCTCTAGGCCTTCCTCAATCCCAATAATTCTTAAATTTGGCCTTTTCATGATATCCCATAGTTCTTGTAGATTCTGTTCATGATTTCTTACCATCTTCTCTGTTTGTTCAACTTTGTTTTCAAGGTTAAATATTTTGTCTTCAATGTCTGAGGTTCTGTCTTCCAGGTGTTCTATCCTATTGGATATGCTTTCTATGGAGTTCTTAATTTGGTTTATTGTTTCCTTCATGTCAAGGATTTCTGTTTGGTTTTTTTTCAATATCTCTAACTCTTTATTGAAATGATCTTTTGCTTCCTGTATTTGCTCTTTTAACTGTCGATTGATGCGATCATTCAATGCTTGCATTTGCTCTTTCATCTCATCGTTTGCTTCTCTGATCTTTTTAATTATGTACATTCTGAACTCCTTTTCTGTCATTTCTTCTGCTATGCTGTCATTGGGTTTTATTGATGTAACATCTAGATTTGTTTGCAGCATTTTCTTTCCTTGTTTTCTCATATTTTTCAGGTATCAGTGGACCGCTGAGATATTGCAGATTTCCTCTATTGACTTACAATGTCCCTGAAGATTTCTATATATATCCTCCCTTAGCCTTCAGTAGGCTGAAGTCTTGGAG
Organism: Sciurus vulgaris; assembly: GCF_902686455.1. Lineage (NCBI taxonomy): Eukaryota > Metazoa > Chordata > Mammalia > Rodentia > Sciuridae > Sciurus > Sciurus vulgaris. The sequence goes on from NC_136476.1 coordinate 69,339,079, forward strand.
GAAGTTGATAATGCTGTGCTCCACAAGGAAGCTGCTTCTCTAGGAGTGGTGGCCTTCAGGTGGGGTATAATCCCTGCTAGTGGGCAGAGGTGCCTCCACTTGTTGACCAGTGGTCATCCAAAGGGGACCTAGGCTGTGGGCTGAGGCAAGGCCTGTTTGGGCCTGAGTTTCTGGTTTTACCGTCCTTGTGGGGAAACCTCACCCAGCAGGGAAGACTCACCCGGTGGGGAGGTCTCGCTGGTCAGTTCCCTCCTAGAGGTTCCCCTCAATTTACAGCTACCGCCTGGGCTGGGCTGCCTTCCTCTGCAAAGTTCCCAGGGGCCCGGCCCTACCTCCTGAGGCCTGGGAGCCTCACCCTTCGCAGATGAATCTCCTTAGGCTGCCCCTCCTCAGAGAATCTGCCCGCAGGCCTGGAACCTTCGCTCCGCCCTAAGCCTGTCTCTGTGCGGTTCTTCCACCCAGAAGCCTCCTTGATCCTGGGACCCTGCTCTGCACCTAATCGCCTGGCTATGCGGCCCCTCCTCTGAGCAGCCACCTGGGGCCCCGAACAATCCCTCTGAGTCCCAGAGACCCGCCACAGGCCTCTTCCTTCAGACAGCCGCTCAGTATTCCGGTGCGGTCACTAGGAGTCCAAGAAACTCACTTCGTGCCTCCTCCTCCCACCAACCACCCGTAGCCCTGGGCAGTCAATCACTCCGAGTCGAAGTGACCCTCCCCGTTCCTCCTCCTTCTCCAGATAACCCCCCGGGTGTTCAGGAGCGGTCGCTCTGAGTGGCTCTGAATCCACATGACCCGCTGCACGGGTCCTCTGGGCACCCGCCCGGAGCTCTGGTGCGGCCACTCAAGACCAAGCGACCCACCACGCTTCTCCTCCAGGCAGCCCCCCCTGTGTTCAGGAGCTGTCACTTTAAGTCCAAACAACTCACTACTCGCCTTCTCCTCTGAGCAGCCGCCTGGAGCGCTAATGCAGTCACTGCGAGTCCAAAGGACCCGCCGCGCTCCTCCTCCTCCTCCTCCTCCTCCTCCTCCTCCTCCTCCTCCTCCTCCTCCGGGCAGGCCCCGGGGTTCAGAAGTGGTCCGAGTCCAAACAGCTCGCCACGCAGTCCCTCCTCTGGCAACCGCCTGTAGCTCTGGTGTAGTCACCCCGAATCCAAGCGGCCACGCTCCTCCTCCTCCTCCTCGTCCTTGTCCTCAGGGCAGGCCCCAGGGTTCAGAAGCGTCGTTCTGAGTCCAAACAGCTCGCCGTGCAGCTTCTCCTCTGGCAACCGCCTGTAGCTCTGGTGCAGTCACTCCGAATCCAAGTGGCCACGTTCCTCCTCCTCCTCCTCAGGGCAGGCCCGGGTGTCCTGAGTCCACACAGCTCTCCTCGCCACTCCTCCCCTGGACAGCCGCCAGAGCCCCAGTGGTTGCTCCGAGTCCCAGCACTGTGCCGAGCGGTCTCTGGTTGGTAGGCTTTTGATGGCAGCTTCTATTTCATTGCTTGAAATGGATCTCTTTGAATTGTGTATGTCATGTCCTCCAGGTTCAGTTTGGGGAGATTGTATGTCTCTAGAAATTTGTCAATGTCATCAATATTTTTTTTTTTTTTTTTACAAATTCAGCTTTACTTTTATTTTCACATTGTTTAACAGATATTTACACATATCATAAAAATGTACACTTATGATACAAACTCTATACAAAACCCAAGTATTTTAATATCTAAAAAAAGGAAGATACTGCATTTGATTTCAGATACTTTTCTGTTTGAATACTTTTTAAATCAAAAGCCATTAACTTTTTAGAGAGCTTTGTGTTGACATAAATTCATCATTCAAGTATATTTTATTGAAACAATAAGCCATCTCACTGGTGCAAAGTCAACACTGCATGAACCAAGGTGTTGAGTCAAAGCAGAATTTTATTTCCATTTTCCTCAGCCTAGGATCAGTTTCTAAAACAAAATGTAGAGCACAATGATTTTCATCCTTGCATTATTAAATGTCATGTTAGCGGGCTGACAGTGCACCCTATATTGTATATTTACAGGATCTTTTAAAAAATACAATAAATACTAAAAGTAATAATTAGAAATCATACTTTTCCTAATTTTTTCTTACTCAATTTGAAAAACAGTATTATCTCTCTCATTGTGCTTGGCAACTGGACATCATACCTAAAGAAATAATTTAAATATCTCATGGATAAGATATAATTCCTAAAGGATTTTGGTACTAATTAATTAATTTGGTTATAATTTCAGTTCAGTAGTTATCAATTATAAAGAAAATAATGTTCCTTACCATAGCATTTCCATGTTTTAAAAAGTAAATTATTGAGGCACAAAAACATTACATGGCTTACCCAAAGTCATGAAAGAAAGGAGGGGCAGATTTTAAAACTTTTTCCCCCCCTAAAGTAAACAACTGTACAAAAATCTATAGCATATACCCTCTCTTTAAATTACCTCAGTACAACAGATAAAGAAATTAGATTCATTATTCAGGAATGTTTGCTTTTCCTAAACTTGTTATTAAAAACTTCAAGAACATATACATTTATCATAAATTATTAAGAAGTTACAAATGAAATACAATCATTTTCTGATTAGGCATGTAACAAGTTACTAATTAAATTTGACACAACTGATTGCAAAAAATTGACAATTTAAATACACAAGTTCTGAGAAAGATGCTTATCAACATGATTTTTTAAAAATACTAATTACAGGATCTATAAACTTTAGAAGACAGTACCACAGATACAAACATATTATAGATATAGTAAATGAACTTGTAGTTGATCTTTCGTTTTTTATGAAAACATTCTAACAAAGCACTCATATTGTTTCCTGGAGTTCTTTGGTGCTTATCAATCAAAGCTTGAACAGCATTCTTCGTCTTTTCAGCTAATTCTTCTGCTGTTATCTTTGGATCATAGGGAATGGGATCACCTAAATAGGTCTGTAACTTCACTGGAAAACCACCATACATTGGAGCAAATGGATAGTGAAATTTTTCATAAAGCCACCTAAATAACCTTGTTCCTCCAAGTGATCTAAATCCTTCTCGAATATTTTGTGTAAACATAGGAATGATGGGCACTTTTGCATCAATTGCAACCAGAGCGAAGCCTTTTCGATTACCCCATATGATGTTTGTTGTAGGTTTCATCACTAAGCAGAGCTTCTCGAACTCCACCTGGTGAAATAGCTAACAAGTGACCACTCTTCAGACTTTCAACACACTTTTCTCTTGGTCCATGTAGAGCACAAAATACATCAAGTAATAAACTAAACCCTGGAATTTTAAAGACAAAGTCATCAGCTACTACTCGGCAAGTTCTGCCTTTGTGGATAAAAATTTTAGCCATGAAGTAGTAAAAATCTATGGGAATAGCTCCATGATAAAAAATTATAAGTGCTGGTCCTTCTTTTGGTATTTTTTCCATCCCATGAACTTCATAACCATGCCAAACTGCTGCATGTCCATCCCACAGAGTTGCCACTGTTTTCCTTGCACCATCCCATAAATTATGAGAATTAGCTTCTTTTAGTACGTTTTTCCTCTTATAAATGTGTAAGAAAATAATAGTAAGGTAGAGAAGAAAGATAGTAAAATAAGGAAGTATTAAAAGAATTAGTGGTGTAAAAACTCACAAGAGATAGTTTGCAAAATTCAAATAGTCCTCCAATTGCTCCACACCAAACCATTCTTCGAGTATGTGAATCAGACAGGTCATATAGGGCATAGAATCCTGTCCTGAAGCACAGGTTTGATTTTTGTCTTATCATTTTTCTTTAGGTGAAAATGACAAATTCAATCTCTTTCTTCACTGCCATAGCAGATCTTTAATTTTGACACACAAATTTATAAATATCTTCTCCCACCCTTCAATGTATATAATCTTTCAGCCGCAGCAGGAATTCAGAGGCTCATCAGCGAAGTGAGGCGGACAGATTCGCAGGGCAGGTTTCCCATAAGCAGTCGGTGAGGAGAAGACCCGGGCCGCGTTTCGTCAAGATTTTGTTTTATTGGAGTACAAATTTTCAAAATAGTTTCTAATTATCTTCTATATTTCAATAGTGTCTTTCATGATATTTCCTTTTTCATCATAAATTTTAGTAATTTGAGTTTTGTCTCTTTTGTTAATGTGGCTAAAGGCTTATCAGTTTTATTTTTTCAGAGAATCAACTTTTTGTTTGGTCAATTTTTCAGTTTTCAGTTTCATTGATTTCAGCTCTGATTTCCATTATTTCCTGTCTTCTGCTGCTTTTAGTGTTGATTTTTTTGTTCTTTTTGTGAGCTTTGAGATGTAATCTAGGTCATTTATTTGTTGACTTTTAATTCTTTTAATGTATGAGCTCAATGCAATGAGCTTTCCTTTTAGCACTGCCTTCATAGCCTCCCAGAGATTTTGATATGTAGTATCAGTGTTCTCATTTACCTCTGTTTTTTTATTTCCTTCTTGATTTCATTTGTCCATTCATCATTCAGTAATATGGTATTTACTCTTCAGATGTTGTAGTAGCTTCTATTTTTTATTTTATCTTTGATTTCTAGTTTCATTCCGTTGTGGTCTGATAGAATGTAGGGTAGTATTTTAATTTTTTGTATTTGCTGAGAGTCACTTTGTGGCATAACACATGGTCTGTTTCAGAGAAGGATACATGTGCTGCTGAAAAGAAAGTGTATTTACTTGATGATGGATGAAATGTTCTATATATGTCCATTAAGTCTAAATCGTTGTATTATTTAATTCTGTAGTTTCTTTGTTTAGTTTTTGTTTGGAAGATCTGTGTTAAAGTCACCCAGTATTATTGTCTTGTGGTCTGTTTGATTCTTCAAATTGAAAAGGGTTTGTTTGATGTATGTAGATGCTCCATTGTTTGGGACATATATATTTATGATTGTTAGGTCTTGTTGGTGTATGATTTCCTTAAGCGGTATGAAATGTCCATTTGTATCCCTTCTGACTAACTTTGGTTTGAAGTTCACTTTGTCTGATATGAGGATGGAAACCCCTGCTTGTTTACGCAATCCATGTGAGTTGTATGATATTTCCCAATCTTTTACCTTCGGTCTGGATATCATTTGCTAGGAGTGAGTCTCTTGAAGACAGCATATTGTTGGGTCTTTTTTCTAAAATCTAGTCTGCCAGTCTCTGTCTTTTGATTGATGAGTTTATGCCATTGCCATTCAGGGTTATTATTGAGATATTTGTATTACTGGTCATTTTGGGTTTTTAACTTGACTTAGTTTCTCCTTTGATTGACCCCTCCTTTAGTGTAGTTCCTCCCTTTGCTGGTTTTCTTTTTTCTTTTTTTTTTTTTTAATTTCCTCCTCATGGAATATTTTGCTGAGATTGTTATTGTAGTGCAGGCTTTCTAGTTTTGAATTCTTTTAACTTTTGTTTATCATAGAAGGTTTTTATTTCATCTTCAAATTTGAAGCTTCATTTTGCCGGATATAAAATTCTTGATTGGCATCCATTTTCTTTCAGAGCTTGATATGTTATTCCAGGACCTCCTAGCATTGAGGGTCTGGTATGAGAAATCAGCCAAAATCTGAACTGATTGCCCCTATATGTAATTTGATTTTTTTCTCTCACAGCCTTTAAAATCCTATCTTTATTCGGTGTGTTAGTAATTCTCGTTATAATGTGCTTTGGTGTGGTTCTGCTGTAATATACATTTAGGATTCTGTAACAAGCCTCTTATAGTTGATTTTCCATTTCATTCTTTAGATTTGGAAAGTTTTCTGATATTATGTCATTGAAAAGATTGCACATTCCTTTGGTTTATCTCTCTATGCCTTCATCTATTCTGGTAAATCTTAAATTTGGTCTTTTCATGTTGTCCCATATTTCTTGAAAATTCTGTTCATGGTTTCCTACCATCTTCTCTGTGCAGTCAACTTTATTTTCATGAGTATATATTTTGTCTTCATTGTCTGAGGTTCTGTCTTCCAAGTGGTCTAGTCTCTTGGTGATATTTTCCATTGAATTTTTAATTTGGTTTATTGTTTCCTTCATTTTGAGGATTTTTGCTTGATTCTTTTTTATAATCTCTTTATTGACATGTTCTTTCACTTCCTGTATTTTCTGTCCAATACCATCCTTTATTTCAAAGATCAATCTAATTGTATTTTCTAAACTCCTTCTCTGACATTTCTTACACTGTGTTGTCTGTTCATTCTGTTGTTGGAACACCTTGGTTTGTTTGAGGTTCTTTGTTCCCTTGTTTTTTCATGTTGTTTGTGTGTCTTCTCATCTGGCAGTATGGAGCTGAGGCAGTACAGATTTCACACTGTAGTCTTATAGTGAAGGCTTCCAGTACTTCACCTTTAAGGAGGAAATCAATGTTAACAGCACCAATGCAAACCAGAAACCACCTTAAGACAAATGACTTCTATTAAGGTGTTTGCAATTTTGTCACAATAGACAGAAGTGTTCAATTATTATCTACAATATAAATAGTAAGTTAGCTAAAAGGGTTTACTGTTTCAAATGATGGACAATGAGGGAACAGAAATAGTATAAAATGTGATGTTATAGTGAGAGGGCAAGAAGAAAGATTAAAAATTTATAATAAGAGTGAGGGAGGAATTAATAGAGATTGGCTGTTAGTATGAGAGAAGTGAGAAAGAGATTGTAGGGAGACAGGTGAGAGAAAAAAATATAGACAGATTTTAAAAAATTAAAAATATAAGAATACACAATAAGACTGTAATATACTATTTAGACATCCCATTTCTCAATAAGTTGATGCATGAAAAATATTTAGATTAAAAGATGGTAGAGGTGTGAGAGGGTGAAAAAAGAACGAAAATCTCAATGGAAAATTGAGTGATCGCTTCCTTTGGCTTTTAAAATTTTTTTCAACTTCCCTTGTCCACCAATAGGTGGGGTTGTCTAAAGTTTGAAGTTAGCTCCAGTTCCCTGGGTGCTGGACCAGTTGGGTGGGTGAGCTAATAGCAAGATGGCTTCACACACTCTTAGTCTTCCCACTCATTGTAGCTAGCCCATTCCATCCCTGCACACCTCAGGACTCATTTATTTGGAAAGAGCCATTTTCTCCAGCTTCTTCAACCTGTGCTCCCCACAGTGAACTGCCCCTAGTCTCTGGCTTTCCATAGGCTTGCCAGACGCAGAATGACCCACATAAACCCAGCTGGAATCTGATGGACCTGGGCTTCAGCTTCGCCAGGTCCCATCTTGCTACAGTCCCAAGATCTCAGTGCCCTTCCAGCTTGCAGAGAGACCACCAGGGATGCTTTGGTAGCCAGTACCACACTGAATAGAAAGACCTCAGGTGCAACCAGACTTGCAGGTACTCCGATATATCTCCAGGTTCTCGCCTGTGTCCCCAGACCGAGGTGGCCGTGCCCCAAGATGGTGGCAGTGGTGGCAGCAAACCTGCAGGCCCTGACTGGTATCCCAAGATGGTGGCAACTGCAGGTAACCCAACCTGCAGGTACTGTATTCTTGGACTTCCAGGCAATAGCAGGCAGCAAGTGATCTGCTGGCAGTCTGTGGGCAATCTGCAGGCTAATGGCAGACCATCAGTGTGTGGACATCAGGCGGTAGGCAATGGGTAGGTGAAAGGTGGGCACTGGGCAGGCAAGAAGCAGGCAAACAAACAGGCAAATGGCACATGATAGGTGGCGAGGAGTGATCGACCCGCACTTGAATGGCTGGTGATAGGCTGGCAGACTGCAGGCGATTGCAGCAGTCCAGTGGGGGTAGACACCAGGGGATCAATGGCTGCCTCTCAGGGAAAGAGTATTTCCTCTGCTTGAATCTTGAGTTATGGAGCAACAAGGAATGTAGCCTCCCTCTCGTCTGCCATCTTGGGTCTCCTAGAATGTGTAAGTTATCGTGCTTTAAAGAGTTTGGTTACCTGACAACGAATTAAAATCTTCAGTTTTAAGCCTTTATAGTCCTCTTGTTTCTCTTGCTTACATCATTTTGAAGGCTATCCATCCTCAGTGTTCCCAGACTAAATGTGTTTAACATAAGTAGAAAATAAACTGCCAGTCTATGGGAACCACACCTGTGTCAGGTTAGGTTTGTATAAAAGATAACACTCTTCACTTGAAAGTTGTAAAAATATCAGAAATTTATGAATTTTTATCCCACATACTCATGAAACAGAATAATGTTTACATGTGTTATAACACAAGGATGGTGGGCAGGAAATCATTAACATAGGTGCATTTGTTTTTACCACTTTCAAAACAAGGAAAATCCTCATACTGCCCCTGCCCCTGCCCCTCCCTCCCCAGCACTTAAGTCAGGTGTATTAGGATTGTGCCTTGGCTACAGTTGTAGAAGGGGGGGTGTCTGTCCCATGAGGGCTTGGGGCTCATGTGCCACCCCTTTCAAGCAGTGCAGCACTGGACCTGGAGTGGCACAGGGTTCAGGAGCATCACCAGAGAGGTGGTGACATATGGAAGTTAGTAGATGGCACTGGGGCAGATCACTTGGGTTTGAATTCTCATTCCTTTATTTGCTAGCTACATGACTGTGGAAAAGTATCAGCTTTCTTACCTGTAAAATGGAGATAACTACACTTCCTCATAAAGGTCAATGCATTACTGTATCTGATGTAGTTAGACTTAGGTGTGTTCTACCATCTCCAGCTAGTTTTACTCATCTCTTAAAACCAAGTGAAATGCCAACTAAGCGGGGGGGGGGGGACCCCAACACACTCAAAACAGGAAGAATGGAAAGAAGATGGTTCAGATTACTCTGAAAGCTGATTGGTATGCCTGTAATCCCAGTGACTCAGGAGGCTGAGGCAGGGGGATCTCAAGTTTGAGCCCACCTCAAACAACTTAGCCTAAAAATAAAAAGAACTGAGAATGATGCTCAGTGGTAAAGTGCCCTTGAGTTCAACCCTTACTACAAAAAGAGTGAGAGGAAAAAAAGAGAAAGGAAGGAATCTAATTAATGCTGAGCACCCAACAAGCCAAGGAAAGTCTTCTCCTTTCACAACTTGCAGAAAAATTAATGGATGAGTTTTCCCAGAAAGAACACAGACTATCCCAAAATCAGGGCAGCAGGCCTGATTTGGAGGTGTGAGGTATGATTGCTGATATTTTCTCCTCTGCAGGCAGCATTTTGAAGGAGTGTCTCATTTTAGTATATGAATTCATTTGTAGTTTTAGTCACCACGGACACTCCTAAGACCCCATGAGAGACTGGCATATTGGAGAGTTGGGAACAAATAACGCTGAGGCATGGCACCACCATAGGGCAGGTGATCATGGTATCTGGGATTACAGGCATTCACCCAGCAACAGATTCTTTATTATAGACCCTGTTACATCTTGGGAAATGCCATCAAGATAATGAAGCTAATTTTTGGGGGGTGGGGGGGATAGGAATTGAACCTAGGGGTGCTTAACCATTGGACTACATCCCCAGCCCCCCCCTCCCCCCTTCTAATTTTCTTTTTCAAGACAGAACCTCACTACTGCTAAGGCTGGCTTTGAACTTTGGATCCTCCTTCCTCAGCCTCCTCAGTTGCTGGGATTATAGGTGTGTGTCACCACACCTGACTTAAAGCTTTATAAATTTAAAGGCAATTTAAAATATTTTATCATGGGCTGGGATTGTAACTTAGTGGTAGAGTTCTTGCCTAGTGTGTGTAAGGCACTGGGTTTGATCCTCAGTACTGCATAAAAATAAATAAAGGTATTGTGTCCATCTACAACTAAATATACATATATGTATATGTTTTATAATTCACTTTGAGACAGAGATTTTAGATTTTCTATTTACTCGTTTTCTTTGAGTGAACTGTAAAGCATGAATCATCATGTCAAATCATGCCCATTGATGGGAATACCACTTTTAAATGTGATTGAATAATGTTGCTATTAGAACAATTTGAATGAATGGAATGCCATTATAATTACTGTTAATCCTTTTCTGACAGTATATAATAAAAACTCAGTATATATGTAGAAATTAAGAACATAAATAATAGGAAGAGTTGAGAGTTTTGAGGTATTTATGAAAGGAAGACTTTAGAAGCATTGAAATTATTAAAGCCTTTTATATAATATCAGTATCAAATTAACTAAGGCAGCTTTTTTCCATGACAGTAGAAACCTCACCAAAAATTATTTTAAAAATCGATTGTTTTCTTGGCAAAGGCATACCTAGTTTGTATGACGTGAATGCATACTTCAAGTAAGGACATACACTGGGTCAATTTGCCAAAGAGATGGTGAGCTGCAGCACAACTTCTTCCTTCTTCCACCTCCCAGTCTTCCATCATCATCCTAGTTTTCAGATTCTGTGCTCTTTCCATCCATCTGCTGCTTTTCAAGGCAGGTTACTTTTATACCTTACCTGAACTGCTGCATCAAATTTCCAAACTAGATTCTCAAGTCCTTCTTTCTTCCAATTATAATCAGGATGATTCCACAGTTACCTTCTTCCTTACAACCATGTGCTTTATTAACTCTGTTATATAACAAAGTTCAAATTATTTTGTATGACCTGCAAGTCCTTCATGATTGGAATCCACAGATCAGTTAGGGAATAATATCAACCTTACAATGCTGACTCTTCAATAATAGAGTCTATCTATTTATATCACGTTTCTCTCATTTGTGATTTTTTGATATAGAAGTCATTGACATCTTTTGTTAGAATTATTTCTAGGTATTTTGTATATTTTGGCATTAGTAAGTGGAACTACTCAAGTATTTTTAAAAAAAATTTATTTTCTAGTATTTTACTAGCTAGCATATAGAGGATTGATTTTTCAATATTATTTCCTGCTACTTTGCAGAATTCAACTACAAGGTCTCTTTTTCCCTTATTTTTATATTGGTACCTTATAGTTGAACATACTAATGGAGTTTGTTGTTACATATCCATACATGCACACGGTACACAATATTGTTATGATTTGGCCAATATCACTCCTCCAGCTATGAGTTCTAACAGTTACCTTTTGAGTTCTCCTTGGTTTCTACCTAAACTGCCTTACCTTCCACAAATAGGAACAGTTTTATTTCTTCTCTTCTAATTTTTCTACCTTTTATTTTTCTTCTTCCTCCTGCCTCTCCACTTTCTCTCCTCTACCTTCCCTTCCCTCCTCCCTGTTCTATTGTTTTTTCAGTGGCTAGGACTTCTAATACAATGTTGGGTAGAAGTGTTACAGGTGAACATTTTTTACTTATTCCTAATCTTAGAAATAATTCAGTCTTTTACATTAAATATAATATTAACTGCATTTTTCATAAGTGCCCATTTGTCTGTCTGGGACATTGCCCTATTAACAGTTCGCTAAGTGTTTTTATCATAAATGAATATTGAGTTTTTTTTCTTTATTTATTAAAATGACCTTGTGGTTTTTCTTCCATGGACTATTAACATATTGAATTACATTGATTTTTGAACATTCAGTTTTGTATTCTTGGGATAAGTTTATGTGGTCATAATATATAACCTAACATATACAGAATGGACTATTACTCACCCATGAAGAAGAATGAAATTATGGCATTAGCTGGTAAATGTGTAAAACAAGAGACTATCATGCTAAGTGAAATAAGCCAGTCCCCAAAAAACAAAGGCTGAATGTTCTCTCTCATATTTGGATGCTAACTCACAATAGGTGGGGGTGGGGGTGGGGGATGGAGATTCACCGAATTAAAAGTGGGGGGAGGAATTGGAAAACAGGGGGATGGGAATGGGAAAGACTATAGAATGAGTGCTACATGACTTTCCTATTATGTTCATGTGTGAATACACAACCAGTGAACTCCATATCCCATACAACTACAAAAATGGGAAGTTATACCCCATTTATGTATCACATGTCAAAATATATTCAACTGTCATGTATAACTAGAAAGAACAAACAAAAATTTTTTAAAAAACGAATGTATTACCCATATGAACATTTTGGGTTCAATTTGCTAATGTAACATTTTTATATTAATATTCTTTATGAATATTTTCTTTATTATAAAGGCTTTGTCAGCTGGTTTTGGTATAAGGATTATGTTGATCTCCTCAAATACCTCGAGTAGTGCTCCCTCTTCCTCTCTTTTGAAAATACTTGTATAATTTTTTAGTTTCTTCCTGAAGTAACAAAATTAACCAGTGAAACCACTTGAGTTTTCTTTCAGAAAAGTTTGTTTTGTTCTGTTGTAATCATTTTCTATTATAGAAAGTTTGTCATCATCAACAATTGAGATCTAACAGTGTTAAAACAAGCAAATCAAACCCTTTGAAAAGTTCAGAACCTTACGGGACTATTGTGCAGATTGTAACTGAAGTCAGATGGAAGCTAACCAGGCATTCACTGTTACATGGCTCCAAACTAGCTCTGTCAGGTTTTGGAAAAGTGATGTAATGCTTTTATACCTGATTCTTTCTTTTTTCCTGTAAAGCAGTTTTTTTTCAACTATTAAAAATAAATATTTTCATGAAGATTCTTATGCCTCCCTGCCCAGTTCCCCAGGATCTCCCTCTTGGCAGAGCATTGTTAACCTTTCTGAGCTTTTGCAGACTCCACATACCCCTTTCACTTTCCTGCCCATCATGTTGTCCTCACTGTTCTCACCCAACCAAGAACCCATACAAGTGATCCTGGGTCCTGCCGAATAGGAGATGACTTACTCCTGTGTGGTAGTTGATTATCCTTGGGTTCATGGGACTCTCAGATGGTGGAACACTTCAGACACACCTTTTACCTCTATATGATGAACTGCAGTATTCCAGAAATTTCAGACAGCCAGGAAGTTGGAATCTTGCTCCTATGAGTGGCTATAGCACTGACCCTGGCCTGGTTATCCTTGCTTATGTCTTCAACCTGCCCTTCCAGAGTCTCCTCCCAGGCTCTTCTCCCTTCTCCCACTCCCTGCGCTTAGTCCCTTATTCTCTATTTTAATTTCCAGTTACCTTGTTTTCTGGTACCCAGAAGAGCATAGATGCCCTCTCTCTGACATCCATCCTAGAATGGATTCAAACCTCCTTTTTGGCTCTACCTCTAGTAATGAAGTTTGTAGAGGGTAGCAATGGAAGGGCATCTTCTTGGTTAATACAGGTAATACACACATTTCACTATTAAGGGGCTCATGAACTGTCACTTTGGAAAGGAAATGTACCATAAAAAAGCTCATCTCAAAAAAAACAAAACCTTTTTTTATATTGCTTATTTGGTTCTTCTTTCTTTTCCTCTTCCACTTTTTTCTTTTGTGCAGGCATTATTATAGCTATAAAGGAAACTGGCAAAATTTTTCTCCATGTTACTTTTTCCCATATTCCCTTCCAGTTGCTGCTCCAAAGCAGTGATACTAACTAGTTACAGTTTTGAAGTACTTTTTTAGTTTGTTTGTGTACTGGGGATTTAACCCAGGTGCTTTACCACTGAGCTACATTTCTAGCCCTTTTTATTTTTTATTTTGAGACAGGATATCACTTAAGTTGCTGAGGCTGACCTGAAACTTGAAATCCTCCTATCTCAGCCTCCTGAGTTGCTGAAATTATAGGTATGTGGCACCATGCCCAGCTCTAAAGTGCATTTCTTTTTTACGACAAATGATCATAGTTGGAAGAAATTGAGATATGGGAATGTCTTGGGTAATAATGGTTTCTTATTTTGATTATTTCCTTTTAGGAAAGACACTTCTGATCCTGTAACATGGAGGATTGTCTTCATACCTCATCTGAAAATCTGTCCAAATTGGTCAGCTGGGCCCACAGCCATGGGACCATTTGCAGCCTCATTCCAAACCTGAAACATTTGCTTTCTGAAGGTTCCCATGGGAACCTGACCGCAATGTGGGGCTGTAGTGCTGGCCATGCTTATCATTGGCCACTAACAGCTACTTGTAGAGCTGGGTCCCAAGAGAGGGTCTGTTTCCAGGACAACAGAAGTTTTAACTCTGATAGTCCCAGTATAATCGGGGTACCTTCTGAGACACAGACTAGCCCTGTTGAAAGGTACCCTGGGAGACCAGTAAAAGCAAAGCTAGACTGTAACCGGACCAGAGACTCTTGTGACTTCTCTTATTGCAGTGAACCCTCTGAACTGGATGAAGCTGTTGAAGAGTATGAGGATGAGAACACCCTGTTTGACATGGTTTGTGAGTCTTCTGTTACAGATGAAGATAGTGACTTTGAACCCCAGACTCAAAGACCTCAAAGCATTGCTCGCAAACGGCCAGGAATAGTTCCATCTTCCCTCCATACAAGTTCCCAGACACAGATGGTTGATGAATGCAGCAATGACGTCATCATCAAGAAAATCAAACAAGAAATTCCAGAAGATTATTACATTGTGGCAAATGCAGAGCTGACTGGAGGAGTAGATGGACCAGCCCTGTCCTTGACTCAGATGGCAAAACCCAAGCCTCAGACTCATGCTGGTCCCTCCTGTGTGGGGTCTGCTAAGCTGATTTCCCATGTAACATCTGCCATCAACACAGAACTAGACCCACATGGTATGTCTGCATCTCCTTCTGTGATTTCCAGACCAGTCGTCCCAAAGACTGCTAGAGTATCTCTGGCTTCACCAAACAGAGGACCCACTGGAACCCATGGCACCAACCAGCAGGTGGCCATGCAGATGCCTGTGAGCACATCCCATCCTAACAAACAGATCAGTATCCCTTTGTCTGCCCTGCAGCTGCCTGGACAGGATGAGCAAGTTGCTTCTGAAGAATTCCTGTCCCATCTGCCTAGCCAGGTCTCATCCTGTGAGGTAGCCCTCTCTCCTTCAGTTAACCCAGAGCCAGAAGTGAGCTCCAGTCAGCAGCAGCCTCCAGTTGCTCCAACTATAACTACTGAGGCCACCGCGCAGTGCATACCAGGTATGGGATGTAAGGCGACAGTGAGTCCCTCATCCATATGCATCAGAATTCTGCGCCGTCAGCACTTCCAAGATTGTTGCTTCAGTTTGCTAGGATTCAGTCCTTTTCATTCTCACAAAGCTTGAAATTATTCATCCAGGTGATAATATGCAGGAAATTCATCTGAATTGAGGCCATTCATCCCATTAATATACCTCAGGTCTCAGAGGACAGCTTTGAGAATGTGCCATTGATTCTATGTGGCCAGATTTAAGATTGATAATCTGACCTTAAAAGCTGGATTTTTTTGTAAAATTGTTTTTAAAGTTTTTTAAATGCTGTCCTCTCAGTATCGAGGTATTTAGTTGCTGTTTAAGGCTACATCATGGTGGTGAGGCATATGATGACAATAGATCCAACCGATAGAACCAGCTTCATCTGAACCAGCTTCACATTGGTAATCATTTTAGTGGATATGATAGCTTGAAATATTTTTTTAAGTGACAGACATTTCTAAAAGAAGTATTTGATCTTTTCACTCAAAATTTAAAAGAATCAGATTTTTTTTGAATATGTGAGCCTAACTGTAATGAATTCAGAGGAGAGTGGAATAATATTGAAACGCTACACCTGTGATTCTGATGTTCTTTAGTTCTAACATTCGTTATTTATTTAACAATAAATAGTTATATAATTATATAAGGGGTTCAGGTTCATGATTCAAATCTAATTGGCCAGAAATAAAATAAAAACATAGACGAGAATGAATAGACATGCAAAGAATATAGAGCAGAGATCTGTAGTCATTTTGGTTTCTTTTAATCCTCAAAATAGTCATATATTTTGGGGAAAGCTTCCTAGAAGTATGAGGCACCAGTGCCTTTGGCCCAAAACTTCCTAGAATTAAGTTGCTTTTACAAACACACTACTCCAATTTTAGTGTCAACATTAAGCTTCCCAAAGGAACTTTACATTCGTTACTTTTCTAGCATAGTCATGGTATTATTAATAAAATATATACTGAGAATAATCATATCTTGATTTTAAAAAGCTATACTTTTCAGTTTATTCATTTTTCTCTCTAAAAATAACAGCTTTATTGAGATATAATTTACACACCATAAAATTCACTTTTAAAAAGTGTACAGTTCAAGTTAGCAGTAGGGGTACATGCCTGTAATCCCAGCAACTCAGGAGACTCAGGCAGGAGGATCCAGCTCACAGCCAGCCTTGGCATTTTAGCAAGACCCTATCTCACATTAAAAAAAAAAAAAAAAAAGGCTGAGGTGTTAACTAGAATGCCCCTGGGTTCAATCCCCAGTATTACTCTTAAAAAAGTGTACAATTAAGTGGGTTTTGGTATATTTAGAGTAGTACGGCCATCACCATTATCTAATTTCAGAACGTTTTTATCACCTCAGAAAGAAACTCCTTGCTTATCAGTGTAACTCGTTCCCCCTTCCTCCAGTTCCTGGCAGCCAGCTTTCTATCTAATGGATTTACTTACTCTGCAGATTTCATAAATAAATGGAACCCTATATTATATAACCTTTTGTGACTGCTTCTTGCTTTTAGCATAATATTTTTAAGTTTAATCCCTGATGTGGCATTTCTTTTCTTTTATTACCAGATAGTATTTCATTGTACAAACACACCATATTTATTTTTCTTTTCATCAGCTGATGGACATTCGGGTTGTTTCAGTCTGTTGTCTATTATATTGCTACGATGAACATTTATATACAAATTTTTCTGTGGGTATGTATTTTCATCCTGTTTGGGAGACTGCCTAGGAGTAGAATTGCTGGGTCCTATAGTAACTCTGTTTTAACTTACTAAGGAACTGCTAAACTGTTTTCCAAAGTAGCTCCACCATTTTAGTCTCACCAGTAATCCTCAAAGGTCACTATTTCTCCACATTATCCTAAGGCATTTAATATTTTCCATGTTTAAAAAAATTAGAGCTATACTATTGGGTGTGTGAAATAGGTATCTTTATGGTTTTGTTTTGTGTTACCCTGTTGAGCATTTTTTTGTGTGCTTCTTGGCCATTTACAGATTTTTTTTAGAGAAATGTCTATTTAGATCTTTTGCCCATTTTTAAGTTAGGTCATCTTTTTATAGGTGAGTTTTAAAAATTTGTGGGGTGCCATGGCCAGCAAAAAAAACCCAGGCGTGGTTGAGCTATTAGACATGGAAATCTGGGTCTCAGGAATTGACAGTTAGGAGAAAGTACTCGAGATTGCCTGGAGTATGTAGTTTCCATGCAGTTGGTTCACCGGCCAGAATTTGCAGGCCCTGGATGTGCCATTGACCCGCTAGAGGGGAATGACTTGCTTAACTCTACCCCATCCTGTTTCTCACAGAAACAGCTCCTGCCGGTCCCCCTTTGACCTGTACTGCTATAAATAAAGAGAATGGACTCCTCCATTTTGTTAGAACCAGAAGACCCTTATAAATGGTTCAACCCATCAGGCTCCCATTCTAAAGATAATTCTGGCTACTGTTTTGATTAAATAAATTTCTCAGCAATTAGTTCGCAGCCAGCGCATCTCTCTAGCAGGAACCCCTTTCCTCATCCACACGGGACATGGGGCGATAAAAGTTCTGGATATAAGTCCCTTATCAGATATATGATTTGCAACTATTTTCTTTTGTTCTATGGGTTGTCTTTTTCTTTAAAAATATTTTATTTTATTGAATAATGATGTATATTGGCTATTCTTTGTATCACTAGACACATTGTCCTTATTAGACTTGTTAACATCTTTGCACTAGGAAATCTCTTGATCCATGTAGTACTTTTGTGAATTTGGTTTGTTTATTTGTCAAATTCCCCCTTCCCTTTTTTTTTTTTTTTTTTTTTTTTTTTTTTTAAACTAGATTGGAAATAGCCTGGCAAAGTTTTCTACATTCTCAGTTTATATTTGAGAATATAATTCAAAATGTATTTTACAACAGTGGTATTCTCAAGCAGTTCAATAAGACTGTTCCTTGTATCACATACCCTTCTACTAACTTACCCTGTGAAGCCAAATGCATGACATTGAGCTCTAAACCAGTTACTGTATAATCATTAATAATAATTACTTGTAAAAGAAGTAATTTTAAAAATCCTTGTATTATTGTGTGCATTATGTTCTTACAGAATTTTTTGGACTTCTTAT
The DNA here is from genome assembly GCF_902686455.1 of Sciurus vulgaris. Classification (NCBI taxonomy): domain Eukaryota; kingdom Metazoa; phylum Chordata; class Mammalia; order Rodentia; family Sciuridae; genus Sciurus; species Sciurus vulgaris. Next base: position 69,357,047 of record NC_136476.1, read on the forward strand.
AATCACTTAAAAAGTAGACATGACCAAGGATAGTATATATCATGCAGTCATAAACTGTGATATGACTTTATTCTAACAAAGAGGATTGGTTTTCCTTGGAGTTGAACCCTCAGGAACAGTGTGAGGAGCTGGTAATGGGAATTTCTTAAGGAATCATTCTCATGTTTTGATCCCTTGTTCTGTGAGAAGATATATTGCCAACATATCATTAGCTTTAGGAAAATACTACTTGGATTGGAAACAGCAATGAGACAAATAAAAACCTGATTGATGTTTTTCTTTTTTGAGAGATATTTAATGTGTAACTTCTCTTGGTTTCCTAGAGCCTAACCTAGGTTCTGTGTTCTAAAGCTTAATTTATTTATTTGCATTTGCATTCTTACAATCTCCATTATACATGTAGAGTTTTAAAAATGTTGGTATGTTAATGTATGTTATTGACTTGATGAATGATCCTCACACAGTTAATATATAAAGTGCACTTGGAACTAAGCAAAAAAATCAAAGGTTCTGAAAGAGCTCGTTGAAAGCTGATCAGGCTCTTTTAAAATGGGTGGTATAGAATTTTAAGTCTTTATCAGGTCATTGCATAAATACTGCATATCTTTAAATGATTTTGGTCAGGGAGGAGGGCTGAACTAGGGATTGAACTCAGGGTCACTCAATCACTAAGCCACATCCCCAGTCCTTTTTTATGTTTTATGTAGAGACAGGATCTCACTGAGTTTCTTAGTGCCACACTGTTGATGAAGCTGGCTTTGAACTTGGAATCCTCCAGTCTCAGCCTCCTGAGCCACTAGGATTACAGGCATGTGCCACCACACCCAGCTTTAAATGATATTTTTAAAATAAATAATTTGACAAATGACTTGAATGAGACAGAATAAAGAGAAATTGATCCATTTTGCTTGATTGTGCCCATGCCACTTAAATTCCATTTCCCTAGTGAAAAAATTATCCTTATTTCTGTTTATAACTGTTAATAAAGTTATACAATGTTAAAAAGGTATGAATAAAATCATGACTTTTCACTTTATCTCTGTCATACTGCCCAATCCAAAGTTTAGCAAACAGTGTGTAAAAAAGACATGTATCATGTGGCACAGTAGAACACACCTGTAATCCTTGTTGCTGGGGAAACTGAGGCAGGAGGATCACAAGTTTGAAGCCAGTTTCAGCAGTGGCCCTAAGCAACTTATCAAGGCCCTGTCTCAAAACAAAAAATAAAAAAAGAACTAGGGATTATAGCCCAGTGCCAAAAGCCCCCTGGGTTCAATTCCTAGTACCCCTCACCCCAAAAAAATATGTGGTTAGAAGTATTGACCATTGACCATTTTTAAGTCTGAAAATATACACTTCTTATCTCTTAATAGATTCATATGTTTTCTTCATATACAATCATGTGTCACTTAATGCTAAGGGTACATTCTGAGAAATTCATATTGTACACCTAGGCTATGTGGTACAGCCTGCTGCTTCTAGGCTACAGACCTGTACAGCATGCTTATACATTGGATACTGTAGACAACTGTAACACAGTAGGAAACATTTGTGTCTTTAAACATAGTTCAACAAAGAAAAGGTACAGTATAAACAGAATATAAAAGAGAGAATGGTACTTCTGTATGAGGCACTTACCATGCCTGGAGTTGCAGGATTAGAAGTTGCTCCATTAGAGTCAGTGAGTGGTAAGTGGATATGAAGGTCTGGGAATTATCCTGCACTGTTTGTACTTTGTAAATACTATGTTTAGGCAACACTAAATGTATTTTTTAAGTCTTCCTTCAATAATAAATTAACCTAAGCTTGGTGTAACATTTTTTAGCTCATAAAATTTTTAAAACTTTTTTTTTGTAATACTTAGCCTAAAATGCAAATACTTTGTACCAATGTACAAAGATATTTTCTTATTAAATATTTTCTTATTGTATAAATTATCTTCTATTAAATATATACACACACACACATACATATATACATACATATACACACACTTTTTTTTTTCTTTTGGTACAGAGGATTGAACTCAGAGGCACTTGACCTCTGAGTTACATCTCAGGCCCTATTTCATATCTTATTTAGAGATAGGGACTCACTGAGTTGCTTAGCACCTCACTTTTGCTGAGGTTAGTTTTGAACTCACAGTCCTACTGCCTCAGCTTCCCAAGCTGCTGGGATTACAGGTGTGCGCCCCTGTGCCTGGCAGAATATATTTTTAAACACTCAACTATTTTGGCTAAAAATTAAGCCTGCACAGAGGCAGGATCATCACTATCACTGTCTTCCATATCTTGCCTCATTGGAAGGTCTTCAGGGTAGTAACACATGAAGAGCTATCCTCTCCTATGACAACAGTGCCTTCTTTTGGAACCTCCTGGGGGACCTGCCTGAGGCAGTTTTCATTATCTTCAGCATTATGTACTGTATGTAATGGTATGCTGAACAGATAGACCATTCTTTATTGTTAATATGCAGTAACTGTGTTTAACTCTGTTTGAGCACACAGATGCTATTATATTCAGTATAGTAATGTGTTGTACAGGTCTGTAGCCCAGGAGCAGTGGGCTAGCATTGCTTACGCCAGCATCACCATAGATACTTGAGTAATGAATGCCTTGTGCATTGTGATAGCTGTGCAGTAAGTAGATGATGGGAATTTTTCACTCCGTTGTAATCATGTGAGACTACTGTTGTGTGTAGTCTGTCATTGACCAAAATGTTGATAGTGGTACCTGAGTATATTAGAAATAGTAACTTGTAGCCTGTCGTGTATATTGACCTTAAATACAAATATTTTAGTTTTGTCAGTGGCATTTCTGGATGTATGGATTTTCTTAATTTTTGTGAAGACTAATCTTTCAACATCTGTCTGGTTATAATCTTTTTTCTGCCTTCATTATTTTGTTTAGGAAGTCCTTTTCCTGCCTTAAGGTAGCATAAAGAGTCATCCAGGGGCTGGGGAGGTAGCTGTGTGCTTACCTAGCACACGAGGCCCTGGATTCAATCCCATCATAAAAAATACATTTATCTATATTTTCTTTTGGTTCTTTTATGATTCTGTTTTCCCCTCCTTTCCTTCTCTTTCTTTCATTTTTGACATTTAACTTTACAATTAGAACATATTTTGGGGTATAATTGCATGCTGTTCTTTTTGCAAGAGTTCAGCATTATTTATTGAATAGGTCCCGTTTTCCATTGAATTTATTAATATACCACATTCTTGTTTATAATTGGATTTGTCTCTTGATCTGTTTATCTTTTTTTAATTTTTACTGTTTGATTTTATTTTATATAAGATAATGCAGAGAGAAGGAATGTAATCTAAATCATTTAATATATTTCTTTAAAAATTACTAATGTAGGGCTGGGGATATGGCTCAGTTGGTAGAGTGCCTGCCTCGCAAGCACAAGGCCGTGGGTTCAATCCCCAGCACCAAAAAAAAAAAAAAAAAAAAAATTACTAATGTAAAATTAAGTTCAGTGAGCTTTTAAAAATCAGTTAAGATATATATTACTTCCAGTTGTTTAGTTTGTGTTAATATAATAAGTAATGGTTTCTTTTGTCAGAAGCAAAAGCCCCGAGTTAGACTAAAAGGAGAGAATTAATTGTATTTGTAGGCCAAGGAGAGATGTTCAAGAAGCGTTCATATCAATTTCAGACACCTAGTTTCTCTCTTGACTGTGTGCCACTTTGGCTTCCTCGGTACTGTGTTTGATTCACCGATTCCTACATGGAGTGAAATTCATTGAGCTGCCCAGTCTAGCAGTGAACAGAATGTGTGTCACAGCATTTGAATTAACCTCTGAACCTGTTGTAGGGATATCAGTTCCCCACCCTGACAATGGCATTGAGATCTAACCTACAAAAACCACATTGTTGGGCGCAAGGGTTGTGGCGAGTGTGGGAGTGTTCTTCCATGAACATTCTAAGTTGTGATTTCTTGTTTTGTTTCTATTTTAAGTTCTGTTCTTGAGAGGGGCAACAAACCAGTGATATTTACTACTATTTATGTGCAGTTTGTTTTGAGCATTTAGGTTTTTTTTATGTGGACTGATAGGAAGAGTCATGTACATCATTTAAAGACAGAATACACTAGAACCCTGGTCTAGTATGAGGGTTACAAATATGTATAAATGTGGATTCTTATGTGTGTGTGTATATGCATCTGTGTGTATACACACATTAATTTGTGTATTTCTTTATTTCACAAGAAATGTATGCTTCCTCATTTAAGAATGAACAAGACTAATATTTGCTTTCTTAGTTATAACTTTTACTGTAGTTTGCAATACAGAAAAGATGAAAATTTTGAAAGTTAAGAGAAAGTAAAAGTTTAGGTGGTTTTTTTTTTTTTTTTTTTCCCTTGGCCAGCATTTTCCTTCTTACCACAAAGGTATGCTTATATGAGAACTGTGTGGCGAGCAATTGTGGGCATTGAGAGTAGAGCCTGGCTACTAGAGTTTAGAATCGGGTATATCTGCACTGATGCTCCCCAGCTCCATCTCCTGCTGACCTTGTAACCTGAGACTCATTTTCCACCTTTATAAAGTAATGATAATGTCTCTCTTACAGGGTTATTGTGAGGACCAAATTCAAAAATACAAGTAGGTGAAGAACTAAAGAGAAGTCCTGACATGTAAAACATTCGTGGATAATTTCCACCCATGTTAATATTTTATTTTCATTGTCATCATTGTTATTATTAAATTGTTCTCAGTACTCTGGTAGATTCTGATTTTATGCCCATTTATCTGCTAAAACATGGTTCGTGGACAAATATCATCAACATCATCTTACTGGAAATGCAGAATCTCAGGCCTCATCCCAGGCCTGCAGAATCATAATCTGCATTTAACAAGGACTCCAGGAGACTTGCAGGCACATTAAAGCTTGAGAAGCAGTGATCTAGGGAATGCAGGATCCACATTATAAGCCATCTTGTCCTGCCATCTGGGGGCCAAGTAACTTTGAACATTTCCTGAAAGAATTCCTTCCTTTGTGCATCTACACGTCCCCATAGGAAGGGCCAGAAACTTGCTTTCCAAGTTTGTATGTCACCAAGTCTTGTGACCATAGGCTTTGCCAGGAAAATGCAGCTTCATCAGACTCAGAAAAATGCAAATTAAAACAACGAGATACGGTTCTATTCATATTAGAAAGACTATTTTAACTTTCCCAAGTATTGTCCAAGGAGTGGGAAAATGGGGACATTCTGGTGGGAATATAAATTGGCACAACTCCTTTAGACAGCAGTCTATAGTATCTAATAAGGGTATGTATATCATACAACTTAGGAATTCAATTTTTAAGTGTCTGCCTTAGACTTTTTTTTTTCCTAAAAAAGGTGTGTTTTAGTTGTGGATGGATGCATTACCTTTATTTGTTTATTTTTATGTGGTGCTGAGGATCAAACCCAGTGCTTCACACATGCTTGGCTAGCGCTGTACATCTGAGCTGCAATCCCAGCCCTGCCTTAGACTTCTTTATACATATATAACGGATATTTTACAGAGGTATGTGTTGCAACATCTTTGTGATAACAAGGGAGAGAATAGGCAGTTTACTTCAATATCTGTCAACAGATAGAAAAATAAATTGTGATATACTTGTCAGTGGACTAGGTGAAATCAGCCAGATCTGTATTGATTGACATGGAGAAATCTGGAAAACAAAGTTGCAGAATATTATTATATATTAATACATTGCTAGAATATTTACCTTTTAAAAAAAGCATGAACATGATGATGGTTGTTACAAACATGCATGCACACACCTAAGAAACAGTGAAGGGAGACACCCCAGATATGTGATAGTGGTTGCCTTTAGGGAGGAGGAGGAATGGAAGTGACTACACAAGAAACTTGAACTGTATCTTATAACATTTTCTTTTAAAAAAAAAAAAAAACATGTAACATAGGTGACAAAATGTTATTTATTAAATCTGAGATGCAGGAACGTCAATTTATGTTAACAAGAGGCAGCATAAGCCCAGTGTTTTAGCTGGAACTCCAGCCATACTACAGCCTAGGTTCAGATCCCAGCTCTGCCCATTTTTGGGTGATTTTGGCAAGTGCTTAGCTTTCTCATCTGTAAAATGAAGATAATAACTTTCTAACAGGCCGATATATAGACCATATGAATTAACTTATACAAAGCCCACTGGTTCATGGTAAACATATTTTAACTAGTATTATTCTGTATACCTTTTTGTGTGGTTTAAAGTGTGATTACTTTAAAAATATAGATCATGGAGCACAAATAATTCACTGTGAAATATTTATTTAATTGCAGTACTAGGGATTAAACCCAAAGGTGCTCTACCAGTGAACTACATCCCCAGCCTTTTCTATTTTTTGAGACAAGATCTCACTAAATTACCCAGGCTGGTCTTGAATTTGCAATCCTTCTGCCTCACCCTCTGGATTCTCTGGGATTACAGGGCTGCACCACCACACCCAGCTGGTTGTGGGATATTCATGAGGGCATTATATAATATTGTTGTTATTGAATATATAAAGTTGTTTTTGCTTGTTTTTTTAAAAAAGAACGTGAAGTTTTACCATTATCTTCCAATGTACTTGTTTATGCACAAAGAATTTGTGAGTTATTATTAATTTCATCAGTTTTTTTTCCTTATGATTATGATGGGATATTTCCATGGGTTGTTTTTTAAAGCTCTTATGCTAGAAAATATAAAAAACACAAAGGAAAAATCTCTGTATTGTTCATATAGCACTTTTATTTCCAATATCAGCATTGCCTGAGTTCCACAAAGGAGGAGGTTTTTTTCCCTTTATTTTGCTGATAGGAAATGAGCCACAGAGATACAAGATGATTCAGTTGGAGTTGTAGTAGGGAGGAAGCTGATCTTGTTAATTAAGAGGGATGGGGTTGCTGCTTGTACCATAGTCCCTGTCTATGCTTGGCTTATTATAGGAATAGTCTAAATGGTTGTTCCCCCTCCCCCTTCTATTTTCAGTTCATGTTTATCACTTATCCAAAGTTTAGCTAGATTATATTCTAAAGAAATAATTTGTTTTTCTGAGAATCGTTTTTAAAAGGACCCAGGGTTTCATAGAAGGCTTGAGTGTATCAGGGGCAGGTAGACATGTGTCTTAGTGTTTTTTCCACTCACATCTGGACGAGTCATTTGCACTTCAGCTTACCACACCCTTTTTTTTTAGGATCAACTCTTTGACAAAGCACTATGCTGGACTGGTGAAAATACAAAGAGGAATGTCAAATTCCTTGTTTCTTGGATACCATTGTTTAGAGAAGGAGACACAAAACCAACAACTTCAACTCCAACTGTATAGAAAGAGGTGTATAAGCTGGGTGCAGTGGCGCAAGCCTGTAATCCCAGAGACTTGGGAGGCTGAGGCAGGAGGATCTTGAGTTCAAAGCCAGTCTCAGCAAAAGTGAGGCACTAAGCAACTCAGTGAGACCCTGTCTCTAAATAAATACAGAATTGGGCTGGAGATGTAGCTCACTGGTCAAGTACACCTGAGTTCAACCCCTAATATTCCCCCACACACAAAAAAAGAAAGAGGTGTATAAAATGTGATAGAACATATATAAGGAGCAGTTAATTCAGCCTTTGAGAACACATGGAGGGGTGTTTCAGGTAGACACAAAGACATTAGGGCATGAACATGTGCAGAATGATTAGAGAAGTAAGGGTTTGAGTGTGGCTTGAGAGTAGACTTCAAGGGTGCAAGGGTAGTTGGCAGCTGGAAGGATGGGCTGGAGCCCCCTGTGAAAGACTAAGCTTGTGGTGTCATAAATGTCCTACCTGGGAAGCAAATGAATAGTCACTTCATTATCTTAGAAGATCATATTGAAGGTGATGGGGAAGTAGAGGCTGGGACATAAGAGCTGATTTATAGGGCATTACAATAATCCGTGTGAGAGATGGCAGTAAGTGTGCATGTGAGTCATCAGTGAAGACCTTGGAGAGGAGACAGATGTTTCAGGAGTCAGGAGCTGACTTCTGGGGATTTCTGTTGCCATCCACATATTCCTTGTCTAAAAGGCACAGCCTTGTTTTAGGTAACACCAAAAGGTCTTCAGAGCACAAAGATCCACAGTAGTGGAGTCAAATGTGAAGTCTTCCACATATAGGAGAGTTCTAAAGAATGCCATGTCCATTCATTCACCCACTCATTCAACAAATATCTATTGGAAGCCTACAAAGCCTGGGTACTGCAGATATAGCCACGAACAAGGCAAAAAATATGGTTTCTGTTCTCATTCTACCCACACTCCAATGGGAGAGAGACATCCAACTCTGGCCCTCTGAAAACATTCCCAATTTAATAAAAAGCAAGCCTGTGTTTCAGATATTTCCTGAACTGAGATGTTGTTAATCAAACTGTGCCATGACTTTGTAAGATTAAATTGGTTGCCTTTAGATAACACATTCATTAGGACCGTTTCTAGGATGATATATGACTAACAGTGGTTAGATGAACAATTAAGCCACCATGATAAATGAAGGCCAAGTCTTTTAACCAGAAATTTAAAGTGCAAGAAGCTACAGGCAACTCATTCTATATAATTTATTTGAAATACTTTCTACTCAGCTACATATAATAAGCTTGCTTATGTTAAAATTGTAGTCTTGCTTATTTTTGTAGACAATGTCCTATCTTTAAGAATTAAAAACATAACCATTTACTAGTTTTTTGAAAGGTAAAATTAGAAAATTCAAACTAATGCTCTGTGTTGTACAAATTCATAGGTTTGTGAGAAATTGTGTTGTAAAGTCTTTGTTTTGAATGCTCATACATACTTTTTTAGTATCATTTGTCTTAGTATTCACAGGAAAATCTTCCCAAGTGGCTTCTTATTTCTTTAAAAATATTTTACAAATGGAATAAAGACTGTTGTTTACATGTAAAGTTCACCTACATATTACTGAGACTTCAAATATGTAAAACATACCCAAATACAGCAAATTAGCAAATAGCTGTAAATCTGGATTTGGATTTGATTAAGACTACCAGGAAACCAGGAGCCAGTTCAGAACTGAAAAGGTAGTGTCTGGCCTCGTCACCCATTCCCTGTGTTCTGAAAAGATGAGATAATGTTCAGCCCCAAGGCAGGCAAGGCAGTAAAGGCGTTGCGTTAACTCCAGCATCCTGTGGCCGAGATGTAGAGTGCAGGTGATATGCTTCATTCTAGTCCGGTGATAAGTGCTTATCTAGATCTCATTTGTGTGATAAATGGCTTGTGTTCCCAAACAACGTATTAGAACCTGGAGGAGTATTTATAGGACATGGCCAAAATGAAAAATTATGCTTCGTGGCTACAAGTTAATTTTAAGCTTTATTTTAGATGAAGACAAGTGATTGAAACACCTTGTTTTATTAACTGTTAGGAGACGTAATCTGTTTCTTCCTCACTGCCTTAAAATCTGTAGTATGAATTTCTTAGACAAAAATATTAAGTTTTATTGCCTTTTTCAATCTTGTTTTAATCAAAGTCATATGTGTGTGGCAAGCCATAAAGTAGAATGACTGAATAGTAGCCATCTCTCACCTTAGCTTTCATCACCCATAACCCCAACTCTCTAAAGGAAACTTCTTTAGAACCTCCCCCTCCCCACACTAGGAGGAGTCGGGATCCATGGTGGGGAGGTTAGGGAGACCCTGGCTGGTACACCTGTTAAGTCTTTCATTAGTCCCCTGGGTTCAGCTCTAATTCTTACTGCCACCTCTCCCATGAGTTTTCCCTGAGCCCAGAGCCTCTCCAGGGTTCCAGCAGAATGATTGGCCTCTGCCTTGGATGCAGCGCCTGCATGCTTAGTCCTCCAACCATTGGCATCACTAGGGAACTTTTTAAAACTGCAGAATTTCAGGCTCCAGGAGATCTACTGAGTCAAAATCTGTATTTTGATGAGGCCTCTGAATAATTTTTAGTCACTTTAAGATTTGAGAACAGGATTTTAGGTTACATATATTACTTAATTTTTAAAGTGATGACTCCCCCTGACCCTCCCTACTCTAGGCATTATTCTTTTGCTTCTGGCTGTGGTCCTCAGAAAGCCGTGCAGTAAGCAATAAAAGGTGGTGGAGGTGTGACATAACAATGAATATTGAATCCTGGAAGATACAGTTGACCCCAGCAAGTAATGTTCAGGCATTTTCTCCTGTAGCAGAATTTTCTTAATTAGAAGATTGTGTGTAATGCTTTTGATTGATTAAGGAAGTCTTTGTATCTGATACACATCATAACCAAAGTTATGATGTACTTTGAAGTCACCCTGACTACATAGCTTGTCTGGGAGTCTTTGGGTTTTGTGTATTGTAAATCTTTCTTTTTTTTTTTTTCGTACTGGGGATTGAACCCAGGGTGATTAACCACTGAGCCACATCCCCGGCCCTTTTTGAATATTTTATTTAGAGATAGAGTCCACTAAGTTGCTAAGTACCTTGATAAGTTGCTGAGACTGACTTTGAACTCACGATCCTCCTGCCTCAGCCTCTTGAGCTACTGGGATTATAGGCATGCCCCCCTGTGCCCAGCTATGTGTTGTAACTTTGAAGATGATAGGAATGTTTATGAATTCTGCTCTGTTCCTGGTAGTAATAGAAAGAGAAAGACTGTAATACTTGAGCAAAAGCAAAATGCATGGAAATGCAGGATTTTGGATTTGCTTGGTGATGGGTTAGGTTTTATGGTTTTAAAGCAATAGAAAACAATTTTAATATTGGACTTCATGCAGGAAAAAGTCTTTATAGTATTTCTAAAATTGTATAGCTTCAGTGGCAAATGAACTTGGATCTTACGCATAGTGGCTAGGCAAGTGTTCTACTGCTGAGCTATATCCCCAGCCCCAAGCAGTTCTTTTTTAATTCAGCATTTGATAGTGGATTTTCAAAGGAATGCAGTTGTTATGTTAGACTACCACTATGGTTTGGATGTGAGGTGCCCCCTCAAAAGCTTACATGTGAGACAATGAAGGGAGGTTCAGAAGAGAAATGATTAGGTTGTAAGAGTCTTAACCCAATTCATAGATTAATCCCTGATAGAATTAATTGAAGTGGTAGGGTGTGGCTGGAGGAGACTGGAATTTGGCGTGGTTTTGAGGTACATATTTTGTATCTGGAGAGTGGAGACACTCTTTCTCAGCTTCGTGACAATGCAAGCTGCTTCCTCTACCACACTCTTCCACCATAGTGTTCTGCCTCACCTCCAGCCGCGAGGAATGGAGCCGGCCTTCTGTCTAGTAGAACCTCTGAAACTGTGAGCCCTCAAATAAACCTTTCCTCTTCTATAATTGTGCTGGTCAGATCATTTAGTGACAGCAGCAAAATAGCTGACTAAAACTACTACCTATCATGCTTGAGTATGCTGTAGTAGTTAAGCATATGGACTTTGGATCTAAAGTCCCTGACTTAAGCACTTTCTTACCTGTATGACTTTGGACAAGTGATTTACCCTTTCTGGTTCCCATGTTTATTATCTGTAAAGTAAGGAAAATGATAGTATGTTCTCATAAGGTAATTGAGAGGAACAGTGAGGTAATAAAAATTGATAAAGCACTTAGAGGAAAGTGTGTGGCACCTAGTGAGTGATCAGTCATCCTTCTTAGCTGTTGAGACCACAAGCTTTAGTGTAGGGGTTGGGGATGTAACTCCATGGTACAGTGCTTGCCTGGTATACATCAGTCCCTGGGTTCCAACCCCAGCAACACAAAAAATTTAAAAACCAAAAGAATAAAGAGAAAAAAGAAAAAGGGATACTTTGGTAACAGTATGTATTGGGTATTGTAATTTTCATCTGTCACCCTGGTTCAGAATGAAGTAGTAAGAAAGGAAATCTAGTAGAGGAAGAAGAATGGGAGAGAAGGAGGGTAGGAGGGAAAAGGGGGACCATGAACGGAAATTGAATTCCATGCACGAATGAGTTTGTTGGGATGAACCCACCTACCATGTATACCTGTAAAGCACTAATAAAAAATAATACAGGTTGCTCTCCCCACCTTGCTGGAGATTTTGATTCCTTAGATCACGGCAAAATTATTAATAATAAATACAATAAGATGACTCCATAGGAAAGGAACTGACTGTGTTAAGTAGCAGTAAAACCTACAAAATTTTCCTCATAGCAATAATTGATTATATCTCAGTAGCAGCTCCACTCCAACTGGGGCAGGTGTTTTTCTTGTAACAAAACAATGTACAGTAGTTAGAAAGAATGAAGCGTGTCTCTTTGTACTGAAATGGTCTTTGGTTCATTTTGCCCATATTGTGCAAAAACTTGTGGCACTGTTACTGAACACTCAGTCCTTGTCCCCAGTGCTGATCCAATAATGAGGACATGATTTTGAGAAAAAGGAAAAAGAAGGTTTATTGCTTTGCTAGCAAAGGAGAAACACAGGGAATTCCTGTTCCAGAGGCTATGGGTCTTCCCATAAAGGGGGAATTTTTTTTTTTTTTGTGTAGATGAACACAACACAACTTATTTATTTTATGTGGTGCTGAGGGTTGAACCCAGTGCCTCCCATGTGCTAGGCAAGTGCTCTACCACTGAACCACAACCCCAGCCCTATTTATTTATTTTTATATGGTGCTGGGGATCAAACCTAGTAACTCACACATGCTAGGAAAGTGTGCCACTACTGAGCTACAACCCCAACCTCAGAAAAGAGGGCTTTTAAAGAAGCTCTTCAAAGGTGTGCCCTCACCTGGGGGGTCCCAGATGTGTCCTGATGGTATGTTGAAATTCACTTGTTAACTTGGAAGGTAGTTACAGTCACTTCCTAGATCTTCTGGTGATGCTCCTTCCTGTGGTGGGTGTGTGCTCAAGGACAGATAACTCGAGGTAATCTTGTTTTCTGCCCCCATGTTAGGGAGGAGAGAGGGAGAAAAGGAAAAAGAAAAACATGTCTCTTTTAAAATAAGCAGCAAGGGCTGTATTCAAAAGGTGAAATGGACCACTATTACATTTCCCCACTGTCAATTTCTACATTCCATTTCTATGCAGAAATGGGCAAGACATCTCTAAGCTGCTTCCTGTTGAGAGAGGGTGAAGTTGGGGGGAAGTGACCTAAAGTGCCAGTTTTCTGTCAGGTGGGACCTGAACAGTTAAGGGTCTTCAGGAGAGGTCCAGGGTGGCAGTTGGTGGGTAATTGGACAAGGCATATATAGGGCAGGGATCCTGATAAGACAACAATAAACAAGATAGCAAAGCATTACTTTTGTAAACAGCTAGCACAAAAGCAATTAGTATTTCAGCCAGTCTCTGAAAACCATGAGGACTGTAACTCATAATTATATCAGTGAAAAAAAGATTGAATTTATCTCTGTAGGAGGTTAGCAAGATTTATAGGTCTGAGGTCAAGCTCAGATTGACTCATGACAGACCTATAACTCTAGAGTTCTTTGTGAAAGTTATTATAAGGCACTCCCACACAAGAACCCTTCCTTCACAGTCTCAGCTTTACTTAGTTTTGGTAGAGCTGACACAATTGCACATATTAAGTTACATTTAAAAACCACTGACTTTCCTTCTCAATGTCCAGGTATATCTGTGCTTTGGCTATACTCTCCTGCCAGGTGTTTAAGACCAAGTTGTTCAAAACCAACCTTGTTCTTATCTACTGTTAAGAGTCAACTGAGGGCTGGTATAGCTCAGTTGGTAGGGTGCTTGCCTCAGAAGCATAAGGCCCTGGGTTCAATTCCCAGCACTGCAAAAAAAAAAAAAAAAGTCAACTGAGATTCCTTAGAGGTCACTCTTGGAAATGTGTGGGAAGCCTCCTGACTTCTTTTGTCTTCCTCTCCCAGTTGTGCCATTTGCTCGAATGGGTCAGGGTCTTGCTGACTACAGGTGATACACGAGAGTTGCAGGTCCCAGAGAAGAGTCCCATAGTTCCCTGGATCCTGTCTGATGCTAGAGGGCAAGGGCCAAATATGGACTACTTTTCTTCTTGGCCCTTTTACTTCCTTGACTGTAGTCTCCAAGTTTTTGGTTTTAAACATCCAGCAGGTCAGTTTCACCAGTCTTAAACTGGGAATAATGGGTAATAACTTCGATATCTATAATCGTTACCCCTTCCATTTAGTGGGGTCAGTATTAGTCCGGAAAGTTAGCCTGTCTGTCCTGAAGGTGATGCTTATTATCTCACATTAATTCAAGTTGTTCTGTTAGAATGAATATCTCTGCAAAACACAGGCAACAGTTATAAAGTTTATTAAGGAAAATATAAAATGAAATTAACAATAACAAAAACATCAGTTTGTATAATAACTGTGATCCAAAAAACATAATTTTCATAATCCCAAACTTACTTGGTTATATGTTGTATCCCCTGTTTAAGATCACAGTAATCTTTACAAGGAAAATTTATCCTTTGAACATAATTTTAAATGAGCTTAAGTCCAGTCTGCTTTGGAACCATCCTAACATGGAGTAAGGTGAGAGGCAGTCTTTTGTTTTTTTTTTGTTTTTTTGTTTTTTTTTGGTTGTCAGTGGGCCTTTGTGTTTTATTTATATGCAGTACTGGAATTTGAACCCAGTGCCTCACACATGCTAGGCAAGCGCTATACCACTAAGCTGCAACCCCATCCCACAAGAGAGACAGTTTTAACTCAGGTGAGGTGGGGCTCTTGAGAAATCTTAAGTGTTTTCTTTGCCTCTTTCTTAAATATCATTTTACAGAGTTCTCATATATTGTTTCCTGAGCCTGAATGAATGTCAGTTAACACAAACCTTACATCTGAGACATGAATCAAACAAGCTAAGATAGCTCTTGACCCCTTTTTGTGGGAAAGTGGCAAAATGTCTTCACGTTTCACTATGTTAACCTTTAACTAGATCAGGCTCTCATTTCTTTCAAAAATAAATTTATATTTCCACCCTAGTGTAAAATAAACCCATAACATTTATATTTATATATATGTACATTTTTTTTAGTGGTTAACAGCTTACTTTATCCAGTTACAGAACATTAAGTGACATAAATAAATCCCCAATTAAATTTGCTGTCTCTTAAACCAATTCCAAAAATCTAAAGGCCAAATGTACTCTCTGATAATGCAGATGCTAATACACAATAAGGGGGCAAGAGAGAAGAATAGAAGTTGATTGGATTACATAAAGGGGAATGAAGGGAAGGTGGGGGTGGGAATAAGAAAGACCGTGGAGTGAATCAGATATAACTTTCCTTTGTTCATGTATGAATACATGACCACGTCATGTACAACCACAAAAATGGAAAGTTATAATCCATGTATGTATAATGTGTCAAAATATACTCTACTGTCATGTTTATCTAAAAAGAACAAATTAAAAAGGAAAAAAATGTCAGTACAACATAAAGCAAAACCACATAAATATGCAAATAAATTTACTCTGACTATAAAGTCACATGTTTTGATTATTCATGAAAAATCAGGCCTGGTCAACATTTTAAGTCATCTGTTTCTCTGACAAAGAAGAATCCTAAATGCGATGGATAGCACACTTTGAACAAATATTTATAGTTCTCAAGCCTTGTACAAATTGGTACTCATCAGTGTGATGCAGAGTAGGTGTAGTGTAGGGTGTCTGGCACAGCTGACTCAATTAATATTTTAAACATTTTGTCCAGAAGAGAATGAATCTCTATTAATGCCTCTCTCTTAAGGGGTTATTTTTTACCTCCAGAAGCAGGTTATTTCCTCCTAAAACAAACTCTTGGTTAAGACAACATTGGTCACCTCTGTTAGGGCCCTGTGATCTAAAAGGCCTTACTCACTTTTAGTAGACATCTGCAGAGCAGGCTGTGTTTCCTTTTCCTGGGAGACATTTGCAAATGAAGTTGTTTTTTGGGTATGTTATGTGTACATTTAGTTTACATAACAAATTTTATTCCTGTAGAGGGATTGGGATGCCTGGCATATACAAAAAACTGCCTTAATCTTTATTTCTTCCAATTTGCGTTCAAGGGGTTAGAGCACAGGATATTGTTTGATCAGTCTCCCTTATCATAATGCCGTCAACTTTAAGCAAGTTCCCCACTGTCTTTTGCACCCAAAGACACATACATTCTCTCTCTAATAAGATAGATAGATTGATTGTACACACACACACACACACACACACACACACACACACACATATGCATATAAAATCTGTCTCCAGGGCACTCTGTCCAGTGAAGGTCACATTGACCATATAGAGACTGTTAGGGACCTCTGCAGAAATCACCAGGGCCAAGACATAGGCGCTTACATACACAGGGACTCCAGGAGGCTATGTATTTTAATTCTATGGGCAATAGGCAGGGCAGTACTCACAAGTGTCTCCTGGCCAAATGGGGCTTCCTGTTGCATCTTAAAAGGGGAGAATATTTTGTCCCAGATTATAATTTAATACTACTGGAACCCATTGCCATGTTCTTTGTGACCTGAAGCTTTCATCGCTCCACCCCAACCCCTTAATCATTAGACAGTAAGGATAATGGACCCCAATTAAGTTTTTAATTTTTTTCAAATGTTAAGGCCCCCCTGTGACGTTAAGCATTTTTGTCCACTCCTTAGGCCCAGAGTAGCCAGATGGGAGTGGACCTGAATAGAGGTTCCAAAAAAACTCAGACTTAAGGACTAAAAAGTGCACAACCAATTAGAAAGTCATAGGCCAAGCCAGCATCCTTGATACCCTCCTAACACCTATACAGCACAGATCTGACAATTAACCCCAATGCTTTTTAATGTCTCTTCAGCACAGACTCTGATTGATGCCTTTATCCACAAGCTGTAAGTCCCCAGACTAGAATGCTCAAGTGGAAAAGCTTTTCTCCAGTTTTCCCCCTTACATCATTGGGGTTCCACCTTTTCTCCTCTCATTCAAATAAATTTTATTTCTTCCACTTTTACTCTCTGCCACCACCCATGGATTTCATTCTTTAAACTCATGAGACAAGAACCCAGAAAGAAATCAGTGAGGCTTACAGCTCATATAGATTTCATTTGTCAGCAGAAGCAGCGAACTGAGCCCGGTTCTCAAACTCTGATTTTATTCCCATGAGCAAAGGGTGGCTGGAAAGCAGAGTAGAGGCCAGATCTTCTTTGCCTATTTCTCTGTAGACCATACAGCTTTCCTAGGATTCTTTTCTTTTCCTTTAGCCCAGGAATAGTGTCCCTGACTCACAGCAGGATGATTTGCAACTGCCTAGGGCCAGACTGAGAAACAGTACTTGGACTGTCAACACTGGGTAGAAAGAATTAACCTTTTTTTTTTTTTTAAAAAAAGCCTTTCTTCTGGTGTCCTATTATCCTTCTGCTTCAGAGGCAGTGCCTTTTTGTACCCTCAGCTTGGTTTTTGACTGCTCAGACTCCTTATTGTGCAGTTACTTACATGTCTGTACATACAGATTTTCTTTCACTTTTTTTTTTTAATCTGACCAATTCCAATTGTACAATAATTCAGAAAACCATTCGAAGACCGAATTGTTAGAGTAAAACATCATCTTTTTCTTATATAGGTTTATATCTATAGGTGGCCCATTTGGCCAAGATTTTTCCCAAGAAACAATCTATAGAATCAACACAGTATCACCCATCTCTTAAAGGACCAAAAAAAAAAAAAAAAACAAACCACAGAGACACACAGGAGCCCCCAAACCATGGCCAACAAATGGGAACCTTTAAAATAGACCAGACACAATAATGACATGGTTTTGAGAAAAAGGAAAAAGAAGGTTTATTGCTTTACTAACAAAGGAGAATCACAGCCTCTGGGCCAGGAGTCCCCTGTGCTTATCCTTCCCTAGCAAAGCAATAAACCACCTTTTTCCTTTTTCTCAAAACCATGTCCTTGTTATTGGCATTGGGGAAAAATGGTACCCCTTTTGAAAGATCAGGATCGAATCTTCACTCCCCCATTGTTGAAGATTAAATACTTCAAGAAATGATGAGGCAAATGTAGAAAGTAAATTTTATTTAAGGGATAGGAGAGAGAAGGAGTGAGGGAGAGTGTGTGTGTGTGTCAGTCCTCCAGAGAGGAGCCTGGACCCAGAGCTGGTTCCCCTAGGAGTGGGGGTGTCTTGCCTCATAGACTTTAGGTTTTTCTTTCTTTTCATGCCCAAGTGACCAAAAGGCAGGAAAAGAACCATCCAGGGGGTGGTTGCTTGTGTTGGAAAGTGTGATCCTTCCCCTCCCCTGGCGGTGTTAGCAACTGGTTGATGGGGAAGTGCTATCTACTCATTTCCTTTTCTTTGATAATCTGCTGTCTGTCCTTTGCCCTAGTCTCACAAGAAATTTTTGGTAACAAAATTAAATGTAATCGTAGTCCAGTTCACCTTTTGAATATAACTTCGCTGCTTATTTTAAAAGAGACATGTTTTTCTTTTTCCTCTCTCCTCCCTAACATGGGGGCAGAAAACAAGATTACCTCGAGTTATCTGTCCTTGAGCACACACCCACCACAGGGAGGAGCATCACCAGAAGATCTAGGAAGTGACTGTAACTATCTCCCAAGTTAACAAGTGAATTTCAACATACCATCAGGACACATCTGGGACCCCCCCCCCCCCCCCAGGTCAGGGCACACCTTTGAAGAGCTTCTTCAAAAGCCTTCTGTTCCCACTTATGGGGAGAACTACAGCCTCTGGGACAGGAGTCCCTATTTCTCCTTTGTTAACAAAGCAATAAACCTTTTTCCTTTTTCTCAAAACCGTATCCTTGTTATTGGGTCAGCATCAGGGACAAGGACCAAGCTTTCAATAACAAAACTATATAATGTCCCACTTTTATAAAAGATGTTCGTGAGTTTTAATACATGTAGAAAAAGGTTGGCAAGGTCATCCTAACCAGTTTATCCTAGCTATTCTTGAAGAATGGGAGCTAAGGAAAGAGTTTTGAAGTGAGAAGGAAACAACTTCCTACTGTTTATTCTGTGTGCCTTTTTGTTTAAGGTTTTATAATGAATATGTATTCCTTTTAAAAAAAAAAAGTAAAAATAGGGCTGGGGTTGTAGAGCAGTGGTAGAGTGCTTGCCTAGCACGTGTGAGGCACTGGGGTCAATCCTCAGCTCCACATAAAAATAAATAAGAATAAACAGGTCTTGTGTCCACACAATTTTAAATTTTTTTTTAAATTAAAAATAAAATATTTTTAAATGGAAAAAGTGGAAGTGTAACCGAAAGTTTGACCCTTGTCCCTGATGCCAGTTCAAAAATGAGGACAGTTTCCAGAAAAAGGAAGAAGAACTTTTATTGCTTTGCTAACAAAGGAGAAGCATAGAGGACTCCTGTCCCATCAGGCTGTGATTCTGCCCATCAGGAGGAACTGGGAGGTTTTAAAGGAGCTATTCAAAGACCACCCGGGTCTGCCCTCACAGGGGTCCCAGTAATGCTGATGGTGTGTTGACATGTACATGTTAATTTGGGAGATATCCACTGCCTAGATCCTTTGGCAGATATCTCCTTCCTGTGGAGCACAGATAACTCAGGTTAATCTTGTTCCCTGCTCCCAGGCTAGCTGGAGTGAGAGGGAGAAGAGAAAAGGGAAAACTTCTTCCTTTTAAAACTAAGCCTCAGAGCTATATTCAGAAGGTGAAGTGGACCACTGTTACTGAAGTTCTCTTACATCCCTTATGTACACTGGTCTGTTATTGTCAGGTCTGCAGCCCTGCCCCTGTGTGTTAAGCTGCAGGACCTTGATTCATGCATCTTGGCCCATCCCAGTGCCCAGCCACAGACTCAAAAGTCAAAGAGAGATCAACAAAAGCTGATACAAAATCTTTATACAAGCTTATGGCGGATTCAGCAGTAGCTGGACCCCAACCCACCATATATTCTCTCAGATTATTGGTCTCAGAGCTGGCAAAATTTGAAAGGAGTGTTCTTTAATTTGGGTGGATAGATATTATATGTCTGACCGTGGGTGGAGGGGTGGATTGAGATACTATATCTGTAAAGTTAGCAAATTAAACAAGTGGTTAAGGACCGGAACCAGGCAGAAACTGAAGCCTTCAGGTAATCCTTGAGGCAGAAAACCTTACTCAAGCGACAATTTTGAGAGATTTATCAATATAGTGTAGCTGGGAAGTTCTGAAAGATGGGGGTCCATAGATTTTGGTGGACAGTCAGCAATTTTTGCCAATTTTTTTCTGACTTATTGAAATATAATTCATATACCATTCTCTACACAACACACTTTAAAAGTGTGCAGTTTGGTGGTTTGTAATACATTCAGAGTTGTTCATCTATCACCATGCTATAATTCTTGAATGTTTCCTTGCTCCATTGCTTCCCCACACCCTTCAGGAACTTTAGCCCTGGCAGCCACCAGTCAGCTTTTTGTGTCTATGAATTTATCTATGCAGATGTCTCATTTAAATGGAATCATTCAATATAAAATCATTCAGTAAGGTTTTCTGCCACAAGAATTGTTTGAAGTCTTCAGTTTTTGCCTGGCTTTGGATCTTGACAAGTTGTTTATTTAACTAACTCTACAAATAGAATCTTACCCTACCCCTCCACCTCTGTGCAGACATACACTGTCTTCCCCCAAATTTTAGAACATTCCTTTCAAACTTTGTTATATTATCAGTACTTCATTCTGTTCTGTGGCTGAAAAATAGTCTATTGTATGGATATGCCACATTTTGTTTATTTTTCATCAATTGATGGAAATTTGGGTTGTTTCTACTTTAACCATTATGAAAAAAAATGCTATGAACATTCATATACAAATTTGGGGATGGACATATGTTTTCAATTGTCAGTTATATACCTACGAGTGAACTTGCTAGGTCATATGGTACCTCTGTTTAACTTTTTGAAGAATAGCCAAATTGTTTTCCTAAGTGGCTATGCCATTTTACTTCCCATCCAGCAGTGTATGTGGTCTAATTTCTCTATATCCTTGCCAACATGTGTTACAATCTGCCTTTTGATTATAACCTGGTCAGAACTGAGTGAAAAGTAGGATCTCATTGTTGTCTCAATTTTCAGTTCTCTAAGAACTAACAATCCTAGCCATTTTTTCAGGTGTTTCTGTCACATTTATATAAGGGTTTTAAAACATTAGAAGTATGCATATTTTTTTCACTCAGCACTGACCAGTAAATCTTAGTACTTTTGCTATAATTTCTACCAGTCATGCATAAGTAAACCTGTTATTGACCTCCTTTCTGCATCTCTCAAAGTGATTCATAGAAACAATTTTATTAATTTCCCCATAGAAGAATAAATAATTGTCTAATAATACAGAAAAATAGATACAAATACAAGATGATACTTAATGGAGTGAGGAAGCTGTCACTGAGTGATATGGCTCAGTACTCTCCATTGTGGTGCCAGAAGAAAATACTAGATTTCCTATTTTTTTATGTAAACTAAGAAAGAAATTAAACTTTACTAAGTTTAAATGTGTTGATCGGCGGTAGGATATATACATAATGTAAATAAATACACACATTTGGAAGCTGTTCAAAAGCATTTTTCCATAGAGGTATAAAATCAGAAAGGCTTAGAGACCTTTAACAAAGACAGCAAATGAAATGATTGATTATAGTTGAGAACTTTTTTAAAATAAAAGCTTATTACTTAGTTTTTCACCCTGAATTTCAAGCAAGGAAAATAAAGAATCCTTGTAATTCTGGTAGCTACTATTTCTGTGAATTTGACTTTAAGGGTTGATTCAATGAATATAAATGTATTTTCTTTAAAAATAATGCCTGAGATTATATTTTACTGAATAATTTTCATTTTTAGAGTATACTGAGATTTATGTTATGGTTCACTGGCTTTTTAACACTTTGTATACTATTATAATTAGTATTACTGAATGTGTTTTAGAAAGCAGCCATCTCATTGTTAAAAGAAAAGCTTTAATTTTCCTGTTTTGCCTATACTTATAAATGGATAGTAGAATACTAATCCAAGGAAAATACTCTTAATTTTTATTTTATAATGAATTTTTCAAAAATGTGTTTTGTTATTATCCACTGACCCACTTAGAGAAATTAACATCCTCCTCCTATCCATTAGGTTATTGCTTCTTGGGTGGAATTTAATGAATATTAATAGCCTAACTCAGAAGAGAAGGTAATTTATTAGAGTTTCATACATTTCCATTTTTATGTTATCTGTTTTCCTTTTGCTTTGTGTGCCATATATCTTTTATTTCTAGTTGATTAATAAATCCTTTTTGTTTTTTGCTTTATTATGCATTTTCAGTACAAGATGCCTTCATATTTTGATCCTTACTAAGATGCAGTTATGTGAATTGAATATAAATTTAAAGGAAGAAATGGTTTCTAATCAAAATTTTGTAATAATTATTTCTATTGTGGGTATAGCATTTCATGTCATGAATTCATCAGATGTTACCTTGTATGTTGAGTTGGTGTTTGTTCTCTGTCATTGAAGCCAGAAAATGTCAGTAAACTTATGAAAAGCACTTTTCAAACACTGTTCTGTCATACTGATGAACTGTTAACAAAGGATGATTCTTATTTAATTTCCAAAATGCTCTGTAGCACACCAGGGTCATATGCTGTTGGCTCCCTTTCATTACCGCATGCAAAATAGCAGTAATACTAGTCACCACTTCTTGGGTTCTAATTATCTCACTAATTACTTGCATTAACCCAGTTCTCACAACTTTATGATGTTAGGACTATAATTACTTCCATTTTACAGAAGAAGAAACTAAGTCACAGGAAGGTTAAAATAATCCAGGCAGCAGGAGAACTGGGATTCTGATTTGTGCTCTTAACCACAAAGCTCACTGCATTGTTACTGCATTGCTTCTCTTGCGTGTCTCACGTCCTCCATCTTAGTTGGAAGTGCTGTTCTAGGCCTTGGACCACCTTCCCCTCAGTTTGCTTTATTCCTCCAACAGTTTCACTGCCAAAACTGCTATTGCTCTTCTTTTTCTAGTTCCATTCTCCAGCTGCTCTTGTTGTCTACAGAGGAGGGAATAAAGATGTATTCAATAATTGAGAAAGCCATAAACAGGGCAGCTTAAAACAATGCCTCCCACATTGAGACAGTGAATGTATTTTGTTGAAGGTTGAAGCACATATACAAACAGTAAAATTTTTTAAACGAAAAAGATTGATTTAGTTTCCTGTGTTTTCTTTTGGCTTTATATTTTTCTTATGTAGTTTTAATGTATTTATTCTAATAGTTAAATTAATCCACTTATTTAACAAATATTAATGAGTACCTGCTATTTATTTCTTTAAACATGGATGAATCCTTGGGAGGGACAGTCTCTCACCTCCTAGCTTCTCTTAGAGCTTATGTTACAGACATTAGTCAAATGATCACACAAATAGATAATTATAAATCACAGAAATGCTGTGATAGGAAAGAACAAAGAATCAGTTAGAGTAGGGGACGGTATTGGAAAATTCCTTAGGGAAGGGACATTTGAGCTGAGAATGGAGGGTGAGCGGTTAGGAAATGGAACCCTGAAGTGTATTCCTGATGGACAGTTGACTTGTGCAAACTCTTTGAGAATAGGCAATCCCAAGATACTGGAAGAAGAGTACATAGGAAATTGAATAGAAGCTGCTGTGACTAGAATGGTCAGTTTGATTTTGGATGTGATTGGTGAGTTAGACCACTGGAGCCTTGTGAGAAATATTGAGAATTGCACTTTAGGAAGGGCTATAGGGATTCATGGAGGACATTGAGCAGGGGAATGGCGTGGGATCTTAAAAACACACTTGGACTGTGGTATGGAACATACTTTGAAACGGAGCAGAAGTGGACATGGGGAATGCTCAGAAGGTAAGGAAGAAATGTCTGTCACTAAGTTCAACGTCAAAGCCTTATTCAGGCCTTCAAATCTATAGTTTTAGATGATGAAAAGGAATATATCAAGCCGGGCATGGTGGCACATGCCTGCAATCACAGCAACTCAGGAGGTTGAGGCAAGAGGATTGTGAGATCAAAGCCAGCTTCATCAGATTAGCACGGCATTTAGCAACTCAGCAAGACTTTGTCTCTAAATAAAATTTTAAAAAAGATTGGGGATTTGGCACAGTGGTTAAGCCACTTTTTGTTGTTGTACCAGGTTCAATCCCTGGTATCAAAAGAAAGAGAGAGAGAGAGAGAGAGAGAGAAATATATCAAAAATAATACCATCCCCAGCACCACACACACACACAAAAAATACCTTTGGGGTTTATCTGTCCCTGCCATCCAGGAGCCATCTTGGGGACTGCAGCATGGTAGAGCCTACGGAAACTGAAACGCAGATCTGTGAGGTACTGCAAACCTTCAGGGATGTTATAAGTCTACAGGGTAGAAACTATACTGCCTCAGATTCACATGGCTAGATGGGAAGACACACAGACAACATGAAAAAACACGGGAATAAAGCACTTCATACAAACCAAGGTGCTCCAAAAATAGAATCCATTGACAACATAGTAGAAGAAATGTCAGAGAAGGAGTTCAGAAAGTACGTAGTAAAACTGCTCCATTACATAAGGGGTGAAATCAGAGATAAATTTCAGGAGGTGAAGGATCACTTCAATAAAGGGATAGAGATCCTGAAAAGAAATCAAGCAGAAATCCTTGAAATGAAGGAATCAATAAACTAAGTTAAAAATTCAATGGAAAGTATCACCAACAGACGAGACCACTTGGAAGGTAGAACCTCAGGCAATGAAGACAATATATAGTCTTGAAAATGAAGTTGACCACACGGAGAAGAGGATAAATTGCATGACGTTTCCTCACCCAGACACAATGCCTGAGTGGCAGCTGCTGAAGCCAATGGAGTGGAGCTACCATGACTACTTCTGGGCTGATAAGGGACCCCCCCCAAAGCAAGAGCACCGTGGCTGGGTTCAAACTGCTCCTCCAAAAGCAACTAAAAGGCAAACTAAATGCAGAAGAAATGTTTGAATTTGTCTGAGAGAGGATAAAAATTGAAGAAGAATATGCAAAGAACTGGCTAAGCTCTCTCAGAACTTCTTGACTGCACAGGAGGAAGGCTTCCTGGTAGAGGTGTGGGCCCAGATGAAGAAGAGCCTGGCAGATGAAGCAGAAATTCATCTCAAGTTCTCCACCAAGCTTGACAGTGAGGTAAAGAAGCCCCTAATGAACTTTTGTGGGAACTTCAAGAAAGACTTGAAAAAGTGTGACTACCATATCCTTGACCTCAGCAAGCAACTCGCCAGCTGCTATGCGTCAGTGGAGAAGGCCTGGAGAGCCCTCACAGAGTGGCAGAGATACCTGGAGATGAAGACCCAGCAAGTGGAGATCGAGCTGAGCAACGTGACAAAGGAGGTCCACATAGGCTGGCAATGACCTCATGTGCTGTGTGGATCTCTAAAACCAGGCCCATCCCAAGTGGTTTGAAGAGATGGTGACCACCACTTTAGAGCTGGAGCAGCTGGAAGTAGAAAGGGTGGAAATGATCTGGCAACATCTGTGCCAATACACACAGCTGCAGCATGAAACGAACATGTTTAACGAAAGTACAATTGAGCCTATGAACCAACCGCTTTGAAAAATGGACCCAGCCAAAGACAGAGAGCTGTGGGGTCAGAGAGCACAAAATGGGCAACATTCACCTCGTGGACATGGAGATCTAGACATGCCTGTGTGACCCCGGGGTGTCCTGTCCAGGAGACGGGCTGTGTGTCAAGTAGAGAAGAGGTGGTGGCTCCTGCCAGGTTAAGCCACCTCCCACCCACTCTCCTGTCCACTAAGGAGAGAGCTGGTGATTCCAGAAGGGTGATCTAGATGGCCCAGATCAAATATTTCCAGGCCAAGAAGACAGACCTGCAACCCTGCCCTTCTCTCTTAAGACTGAAGCCTCCCAAGCCCACGCCGTGCTTGTTGGTCTGAGAAAAAACTGAGATTAGAACTTTGTGGTCCCTGCTGAATTCCATGGGGGTGGCTGTCATACACTTGTGCCCTTAGATACCCCAAGGCCCATCCTCCAGTTGGTCCCTTTGTCTTCAAGGCTTTGGAAGATCAAGGGAGGGTGGTCTCTGCCTCCAAGCCACTGTAGGGATCAGAATCATGGTTAGAAATCGCCATCAGCTCAGCCTGCACGTAGAATCCTTTACATTCCTCTCTCTCTCATTGTTCTCATTGCATTCCGGGAGCCCATTTGGTTTTGTGGTTTTTTTTTTTTTTTTTTTTTTGCGATGCTGGGGATTGAACCCAGGGCCTTGTGCCTTTGAGGCAAGCACTCTACCAACTGAGCTATATCTTCAGGCCCTCATTTGGTTTTTTTGACCTCTTTTCATCCCCATGAGTCTTGGGAAAGCCTGTTTTCTGTCTTCCCAAACCAGCACTGCCCAGAGAGGTCATGATGGAACTACCTCATTTGGCAAATTAGCCCCAAGTCAGAGCACTGAATCAAGGTTCCTATTAGACAAAAAAAAAAAAAAAATAGTAACTTCTTCAAACTGTATTAACAGTTTTTCCTTTAAAAATATGATAAGGCAGCTGGGGATATAGCTCAGTTGGTAGAGTGCTTGCCTCGCAAGCATAAGGCCCTGGGTTCAATCCCCAGCACCAAAAAAAAAAAAAAAAAAAAATATATATATATATATATATGATAAGGCAATATTTTTGGAGAAAAATAAGAAGATTGAAGGGCATAGTTAGGACAGAATGGACTAAACTCTTGGTGATTAAAGATTTTATATCTGTTTATTTGTATGTCTGTTTGCACACACACTCCTGGGATTGAACCCAGGAGTACTCAAACACTGAGCCACATCTCCAGCCTTTTTTGTTTTATTTGTAGACGGGATCTCACTAAGTTGTGTAGGGCCTTGCTAAGTTGCTGAGGTTGGTTTTGAAATCGATATCCTCGTGCCTCAGCCTTCTGAACTACTGGGATTACAGGAGTGTGGCACTGCACTGGTAAGAGTAGTATTTTTAATTAACATTTTAAATTGGGAACAGAGGTTTGCTCAGTGGTAGAATGCTTGCCTAGCCTACATGAGACCCTGGGTTTGATTGCCAGCCCTGAAGGGGGAATGTTTAAATTAGAAAGATACATAGCAAAACTTATCCAATTTTTGGATGATGGACTTAGTTTTTTACTTTCTAGGTACCCATTGTTTTTTTGGGGGATAATTATGTTAAACATATTTTATGATAAAACTAATCAAATTTTATTAAGAGAAAAATACATTTTAAAAAAAAACTTTTGCCTCATGTGAATCATCTGTTTTTTGATGAAGGGGTAGATGAAGTAAGGTCTGTTTAAAATATTCTTTGGAGGCTAGGGATATAGCTCAGTTGGTAGAGTGCTTCCATGCACAAGGCCCTGGGTTCAGTCCCCAGCACCACCAAATAAATAGGTAGGTAGGTAGATAGATAGATAGATAGATAGATAGATAGATAGATAGATAGATAGATAGATAGATAAAAATATTCTTTGTACCAGACGTGGTGGCACATGCCTGTAATCCCAGCAGCTCAGGAGACTGAGGCAGGAAGATGGTGAGTTCAAAACCAGCCTCAGCAAAAGTGAGGCACTAAGCAACTCAATGAGACCCTGTCTCTAAATAAAATACGAAATAGGGCTGGGATGTGGCTCAGTGATCAGGTGCCCCTGAGTTTAATCCCTGTTGCTCTGCCCCCCAAAAAGATCAGTAAAATATTTTTCACTATAATGGAATCATTAAAGAATGAACTAAGAAAGAGGGACTTGGGTTGTGGCTCAGTTGTAGAGTGCTTGCCTACCATGTGAGAAGCACTGGATTCAATTCTCAACACTGCATATAAAAAAATAAAGTCCATTGACAATTAAAAATGTATATATATACATATGTGTATACATATAAAATATAAAAGAGTGAACTACAAGGAGTACATGTGTAAAACTGTGGCTTTATTTACTGAAACTGGAAAATATAAATGTCACATCTCAGAACTTATTGTATCTTCTGCTACTAACTTTTAAGTCATGCGAGAGTTAAAAAGCAGGATTCTTTTTGGAAATCACATACGATGTCTTAAATATCAAAATCTGATGGCAGCAGCTCACTGTATATTTTATGTATTATACCAATAGCAGATATTTCAGACACATCAGAAGAAGGTAGTCTTGATTCAGTGTCTCTGACAGTATAATAAAAAAAAAAGTGGAGGAGAAATTTCTACAGTCTCTAATAAGCAATATATCAAGGAGTACTGTCAGATTGTGTAGAGAAGTCCACAAGATGATTTATTACATTAATTACCGTCATATGGGTTTCATGCTGCTAAGCCTGCAAATGCAGCAACATTCTAAAGTTGATTTAAGAATATATTTTGGCCAAGACAACAATGCATCTTATTGTGATTAATATAGTACAATATTTATTCTCTTGTTCTACTCTTCTTTGTCCTTTACTTTGGTGCAGAATGCTTAATTTCTTTTCTGTGACTTAGAATTAACTTCTAGATTAAGGAGTTCTGTCTAGTTTATTTTCACCCCTGCCAAATGATTGCCTTTTTCTGTCTTATTTTCTTAATATAATTCAAAAAAGCAGCAGTCCTCAGAGAGAGAAGTCCATGACTACACCCTTGTTTAATTCTGCACTGAATTTGCGTAGTCACAGTGCCTCTTACAGCAACACAGTAAGCTTATCAGTCCATAAGATGCTCAGTCTGGTAGAGTGGAGGTCTCTGAAAAGCTGTTTTAGATATAGATATTAACTTCAGTTGCTCACATATGTCTGTGACAGAATATTCATTTATGCATATTATGCCTGACATTGGTGACCTTTATAGAATCTGGCTGGGTAGAATTAGCAAATGTTTGCTACAAATTAAGTCATCAGTAGAGAAAGAGCTCAGGTGAGTTGGAAAGACTGATTTAGTGAATTTGGAACACATTTTTTAAGCAGCAGTATGTTTAAAGGGTTGAACTTGGTGATTTGTGTGTCTGGCACAGAGCTAAGTGGTTTATTTTCCATCTTGTTCAATCCTCATATAACTTTTAAGAGAAACGTGCACTTATACCCATTTTACAATTGGAAAAAACAACAATAATGACAAAATTTAGACTAAAAAACATACATGGATTTATATAGCTGGTAAATGGCGTTACTGGGATTTGAAACCATGAATTCTTATTGGCAAAGCTAGAACCATTAGCCATTGGCCACACTACCTATGTCAGGTGAAAAGGGTCGACTTAAGACTTAAAAATGATCTTTTGCAGTTAGAGAAACTGTTGAATTTAAGGATGATTTCAGAGAAGTTACAAAAATAAAAGGTCTTTATCTACTTGGTTTCTAGGAAAATAATTCAACCATTATTTTGTCTAACCATACTACTGGTCAGTTCAGTATGTTTTTTTGTTGTTGTTTTTTGTTTGTTTGTTTTTTCTTTGGTGTGTGTGTGTATATGTGTGTGGTGCTGGGCATTGAACCCAGGGCATTATACATGCTAGGCAAGCACTCTACCAACTAAGCTATATCCCCAGCCCATGTTCAGTATGATTTTTGATAATATTTTTTATTAAATAGAAATCACTGAAATAACTATTGTTTTCAGCAACTGTTCTGCCTGAGAAATGAAAATTTTCAGAAAAGGAAACCTGTTGTTTGTTCAGTAGCATAGCAGGTACTGTAACTGAGACAGGGCTCAGGCTAAGGCTTATTGGAGGGAAGAAGAGTCATTATCAGGGCCTTCTAGGGAAGAGAGGGAGAACTCTTCCTCAAAGCATGGCCTTGTAGACCACACCTACTGTTAGAACCATATAGAGCTTGCTAAAAATGCAGATCCCCGCACCCCGTTGACTTTAAATTAATTCCCTGTTGTGAGGATCTGCAAAGTCAGTGCTTTGTCTTCTTTGTGCATATGATGTGTCATCCCAACCTTGCTCCTTCCGCTGATTTAATGCATGTGTAGAGACAACAGGTGGCATGGGTAAGAAAGAAAGTAAGCCTTTCCCCAATCTTGTAGTGGTTTAATAAATACGAGTATATTTTGTGCTCTGACTTCTATTTTTTAAATTTTCATTAAGGAGAAATTTCTCCAGAGGCTCTGGAGTCACATAGCGTACATCCAAGAGAAACGAACAAATGACTGATGTTTATGTAAGTGATTTCTGCTTCAGTGAAAAATACTATCAAAAATCATACTGGACTAGCTGGTACTATTCTAAATTTTAGTGTTCCTGAACGTGTATGTGAGAAATGCATTTTATTCCTACTATTGGAAAAGATTAACTGAGCATAAAAATAATTTGCTGGTCAGATAGCTTCAACAGCCTACATGTCTGGCTTCAATTAATGATGTTAACAGTCCTAGAAAATAGCCGGGTTTTAAAATTCTAAGAGAAAGCATAAAAATGTGCAAGGAGTTAGGTGTTTTAAGGAGAGAAAAGATATTGACTTTTAATACGTTTTATGTTAACAAGGTTATCACAATTTATTTTCTCCTTTTAAAGTAAACATAGTTTACTTTCCCCCCCAACAAATTGCAGAAATTAAGAGCTATTGCAATTTTCAAATATGAAACGTGAATGTTGGCAAATATGATTTTCGTAACAAATAAAATTGAAGGTGGCCTATTTCCTAAGATCACCAAACAAGGATCATATTTTCTACCATACCAACATAGTTTTCCTTCAACATAGAAAGTCATAAGAAAATTGATTTCTCTCGAATATGTCTGTGATAAAAGTAAGTACCTAGTAGACAACACAACAGTATCTGTATATTTCTTTTTTAAAGTGGAGATTGGGGTTAGGGAAAGAGGAGCTATGCATTGATTTTTATGGAAATATTCATTTTGTTGTGCTCTTTGGTTAATTATTTGTTTTCCCCTTATCCTGATCGTAACATAAAGTTATTATCTTGGCAATTTGTGTGATGGCTGGTGGACATTTACTTCCTAAGGATCTAGCTCTGGAAAAAGCTTCAAGGGCCTTTTAAGTCATTTCATACCATTATTATAGATGTCCACACCACACCAGCCTTGATCACAGCTGATTGTAAACAGTCCTAACAAGGATAACATAACCATATATAATGCTGATTATGAGTCCCAAATTAATTCTATGCCACTTTTTTTTTTATTTTTATTGTAAACAAATGGGATACATGTTGTTTCTGTTTGTACATGGAGTAACAGCATACCATTTGCATATTCATATATTTACATAGAGTAATGATGTTTGATTCATTCCATTATTTTTTTTCCTTCCCCCCCACCCCTCCCACCTCTCTTTTCCCTCTATACAGTCGCTCCTTCCTCCATTCTTGTCCCCCTCCCGCCCCCCATTAAGTGTCATCATCCGCTTATCAGTGAGATCATTCCTCTTTTGGATTTTTGAGATTGGCTTATCTCACTTAACATGATATTCTCCAATTTCATCCATTTGCCTGCAAATGCCATAATTTTATTATTCTTCATAGCTGAGTAATATTCCATTGTATATATATACCACAGTTTCTTTATCCATTCATCAATTGAAGGGCATCTAGGTTGGTTCCATAGTCTGGCTATTGTGAATTGAGCCGCTATGAACATTGATGTGTATGCCACTCTTTTTTTATTTTTGGTTTTTTCTAAATGCAGTCAGTATGGTTGTGAACTGGGCAATTACACACAGAGAGTTATCTCAGTAACTTTGAGCTTAAATGTTAATCACATCAGCTATTATCTGTTGAACACTACTACTTCTCAAGTGCTTTTCCAGACCTGGGAATAAAACTCTGAAGTCCTGCTTCTTACACACAGTCCAGTGAAGGACACAAATGCAAAAGAAACAAATATGTCATCTGTCAGGTGGTGATAGATTTATGGAAGAAAATAACAGTAAAGGAGGAATGAGGGATGTCAGAGGTAGAGAAATGGATATTTTATTTTTTTAAAAAAGTAATTCTGTTAAATTTTTGGCATTTGAAGGTTCTTTGCATTTAACATTGTCAATCTCTTCTCTGTACACATTTGCGATTTCCATAGAAGGCCTTCCATGTGGCCACCCCACTGGTCTGGCTTTACTCCCTTCTGCAACCCGCCCCCTCCTACTCTAAAACCTGGATTGGTGTTTTTATAGTCCTCATGAACACAGGTCAGACTTTCTCTTTGCTCAGTTTCTTCCAGGGATGCCCTTACCCTCCTATTCTGTTTAACTAAATGGTACCCAACCATGAAAACCATCCACAAGTCCCAACCTGTGGATTAGTGCTCCTGTACAACTTCAGCTCTGTTTGACTTCTCACTTTCTTCTTTCTGAATTCCTGTAGGACCTAGAGCCTGTGTCACAAACTCAGTACCTAATTGCATGGTGCTGTGTATTGTGAGTTAGTCATCTCTCTAGCTGTGATGTGATTTTCTTAACCATCAGGAACTTACTTTTTGCTGCACATCACAGGTCTTCTTAAAATGCTAGGGGCATGGTGGGGACTCAAAAGTGTGGATTAAATAATTCCAACCTCAACTTTATAAAAATAAATCTCACCAGATTTATTTTGCTTTGCAAATTTAAAATACATTCTTACTTAATAAGCTCATGGATTTATCACTCACTGATTTATAAAGAAATTTGAACATCATTTCTTTTATCTGCCAAGCAAAAAGTGAGACAAAATACTCTGCTTTGAAATAGAAATAATAAAGGAGAAGTTAAACATCAGGGAATGTTTCTTATTGCTTCAGATGTATTATTTTAATAAAATCACATAGGGATGTGATAGCTAAGTTCATTTTTATTTTAAATTGGATACTGCAGCAATAGAAGCAAATGGTTCTGAATTTAAATCTAACATAAATCTCCTCAAATTAAATGAGAACATAAGATACTGCACTAATTATGTGTTTTTCCATGCCATCTCCTAACAAGGGAGGAAATAATTGGATTAATGAGGCATAGAGACAGTGTAAATAAGTACAGAAAAGCTGCTGTATAAAAACTTGAATCCAACTGTTGTAAGTATTCCTGAGCCAATGCAAAGGCTTTTCTGCAACCTATCTCCAGGTCACACAGATCTCTTGGAAGTCAATAATCGAAAAACCTTTCAGTCTGATGGCTACATTTACTGAAAAAGTACTTCCCTGTCCTGGGTTTTACAGGATGGACACTGCTTTTGAGAAGCAGAGTAAATTTAAGTGATAAGTATCATGACCGTTGTAAATGGTACAGTCAAGAATTAAGTGACCATTCATTTGAAGAAGTAAAGTCACCCATTCCTTCTACACAGAATTCATCCAACCTCCCTACTTATAACCGGAACCATACTGTGATAGAGTGACAGCGAGGACCACTAAAATCTCAGCCATCATGTACAGTGTAAGTTCTAGAGGAAAGAAACATTTTTAAAATCTATTTTGAAAGCTAATAAGCACATCCAGAAGTTCTTCCTTTCCATACTCAGGTCCATGCTTGGGATGTTCAGTTATTTGAAATACATGTTGAGTATCTGTAGATTTGAAATTCTGTCAGCAGTCCGTACATTTATTAAGTTGGTCTTTATGTATTCATTGGGTAGCTCTGATGTGCTAGGACATAGGCTGGTTACCTGGGATTCACAGGTGACATGTACATAAAAAATAATTGACTTACTGGGGCAGGGTCCTACCTATATCAGTGTAGAAACACTGTTTAAGAAATTTACTAAGGCCACCTCTAAGCATTCCTTTCCTTTTGAGGAGGTCACATTCTAACAAGAGTGAGGCAGAATGAAAAGGATACGTAATAATATGGAAAAGACAGTGTGAGTGTAATCCATTTATTAGCAGATGTCTCTTGTCTTAGATAAGATCCCTCAAACCTCTATCCCACAATGTTTACCTGATACCTTTCCTTTATTTGAAGAGAGGTATCAGGTAGGCTTGGGTAACCCTAGTTCCCTCTGGCCCTGTCCACCTGCCTCCACTGAGGTAGCCAAGCTAAGGATCATTTTATTGTCTGGGAATATTTTGTACCAGGTCATCCAGACATGAACTCAGCCCTTGTGCTCCATTTCTAGAAAAAGCCCCACTGTGTAAGACAGTTTACTGAAAGTTTCTTAGCATAGGAAGAGATGTTGTTATGATAACAGCATGAAAATTTGACCATGTTGTTTTCTACAAACTAGTTTTTTTAGGATAAAATACAAGATCATAATACCCTGTGTGATGTGGTCCCATAGACTTTCAAACTTTTTCCTCACATCACTCTTAGTCTTGACCACTTTGCTCCAGTTACACTGTTATTCCTTTCATGTTCTCAAATTTTGTTTTGATTTCAAGAATTTCCAGGCTGGGGAGATAGCTCAGCTGGTAGAGTGCTTGCTTTGCAAGCACAAGGCCCTGAGTTCGATCCCCAGTACCACCAAAAAAAAAAAAAAAAAAAAAAGAATTTGCCATGTTCTGGCCCCCTCTTCTATTCCCCCTTCCCATTTGCATGACCGGCTTCTCTTTCTTAGGTCTTTTGAGAAGCATCCTTCTTAAATGAGTCATTGATTCTCTCTCACAACACCCTGCTATTTTTCTTGACAGCACTTGTGCCATTCGTCTAAATTTACTTATTTGTGTTACTGTTCACTCAATTCCTGACCTCGATCACTTGCTCAGTGAGCATGCCTAAACGGGTTAGACTTGGGAGAGAACAAGTATCAAGGATGATGCCAGGGTTTCAGGTTTTGTCATGTAAGAGTGGCTGAGGAGACATTGACTGGGTGGAAGAGCAGATTTGTGAGCAGATCCTAAGATCTGAAGTTACATTCTAGGTCTGGCTATGTTGTATCCTTCCTTTAGTATTTTACCCATATTGTTTTTAAAATTTCCCTATATTTAATATAATATAATAATGCTTTTTTTCCCATTCATAACAGTGACTCATTTGGTTTGCCTACTGAATTATAAACATACTTCAAAAAACTGACTTACCTTTATAGTGTATCTTATTTGGTTTATTGAAAATTTCTTTATCCACCAGCATTAGGTAAGCAACAAAGCTATTTAACAAATTATTTCTTACCCTGTACATTCCTTCAAACAAAATTCTAATGAAGTTTTGACTACTAAGTTATTGGTAAATGTCAAAATCTTCAGGAATTTAACCTTTTTTCATAGAGCAAATTTTATGTGATCACAAAGCATTCAGCAATTCTGGCTTTAAGAACACATAGCAAAAATGTCTTACCCCACCACTTCTCTTTGAAATCACCTTAAAGAGAAATAGAAACAAACCTTTCCTTAAATAAAGCTAGAACTTTTCTGTAACCCAAAATTTCATATAAAGAAGGACTACTGAATGTAGTAATCAGATGGGGATTTGGATATGACATCAAGACATGATGGATGTAAGAGATCTCCATTTTCCACTGAAGTGATGCTGCATACCAAGGGGCAAAATTACCTGTCACTTCTGAAGAACTGGTGGACCAAGTGGGATTCATAACAGGCATGGAATTTTGCTTCCACAGTAGGAAATCTTTTAATTTCACAAAAGAAACATTATGTCATCATGTTTGCAGGTGCTGGAAACCCATTTGATAAAATTTAACACAAGTCCTAGATTAAAAAAAAAAACAAAATATGAATTGGAAGATAACTCTTTAACAAGTCTTAAGTAGATCTCTGTCAATCTATGTATGTCATTTAACCCCAAAGTTAACATTATTCTGTAAAAAGAAAATTCTAGGAGACTTTTTTTCACTGTATCAGTAATGAGCAACAATCACTGTTAATTTAACATGGTAACCTGGTTTTAGACATTCTCCATTTATGCATTTATATATATAATGGTGCATGTATATTGATTTTTATATATGTATTATAGAAAAAGGGCTAAATACACTTCAAAATATGAGGCTAATATGTTAATAAATATTAAGAATTAAGGCTATATACAATTTTCTATTTGTAAATATAAAAATTTCTAAATGTAGTTGAGTTCCTATAAATCAATATAATAAAAGAAAATGGATAGGACAAAAATAATTCAGAGAAAAAATGAGAAAAATCAAGGTTTAATAAATGTTTGAAAAATATTAAATCTCACTTATAAAAATAAATGGAAAATAAAATCATGGAATAGTTCATCAATTAAATAAGCAAGTATAAAAAAGCTTGGTATGCATTATAACTGGAGAAGTGATTAAACTAGCACTCATATCTTATGAGAGCATAAATTGCAGTGAAATAACAATATAGCAGTTGTACTTTTAGAAATTAATTCTGTATACATATTTACATACACATGGCAGCTGTGTGTATACAACATTGTTTTAATAGCAACTGATGAAAATAATGCACATTTCACCTCTGCAGGGAATTAAGAAGTTAGATGAATTTATGGTATATCCATGTAAAATACTGTGGAGTTATCTCTAATACATTGCTAATGGTAAAAGCAGGGTATAAAATAGGATGTATAGTATATTTATTTCCCTATCTTGAAAGAAAACAATGAGCCTAAAAATTGTACCCAATCAGTTGGTAATATTGATTGCAGAGGGAAACAGTAACAAAGTTGATCTGGGAGGATGACTTCCACTCTGTACCCATTTGTCCCTTTTAGACTACTGGAAGCTTATATTATTGCCCATTTGCTTATTTGTTGGTGCTGGAGGTTGAATATTCATTAATTAAAATCTAATGAATCATGGTCCATATTTTTAAAAAATAATCTTAATTTCTAAGAACATGTAGGTGGTATTCTAGTGAATGGCAGATTGAAATGTAAAAATTAATTCTAGATGGACAGCAAATCAAAATGTGAAAAGTAAAACAGCTAAAGC
Organism: Sciurus vulgaris; assembly: GCF_902686455.1. Lineage (NCBI taxonomy): Eukaryota > Metazoa > Chordata > Mammalia > Rodentia > Sciuridae > Sciurus > Sciurus vulgaris. The sequence continues at coordinate 69,393,696 of NC_136476.1, forward strand.
TTTTGGAAGAAATTGAAGATCTTCCATGACCTTGAAATAAGAAAGATTTCCTAAGCAGAACACAAAAAAATAAGAATCATAAAGGGGAAAAGTGTGTGTGTGTGTGTGTGTGTATCCTGACAAATTGGTCTACATTAGGAACTCTTGTTTGTTAAAAGATACAAAATAAAAAGGCAAGACACAAACTGGCAGAAGATATTTGAAAAACATATCTGACAAAGACTGATAGCCAAATAATAAGAAAAGAGCAATCTAATAGAAAAATGGGCAAAAAAACTTGAACAGGCACTTACTTCACATTAGAGGATATCCAAATGGCCAGTAAACATGAAGATGTGTTCAACATCATTAGTCATCAGGGAAATGAAAATTTAATCCACAATGCAGTACCACTGCACACCCACCAAAATGGCTAAAACAAAAATACTAATATTTCTTAGCATTGTTGAAGATGTGCAGCAATCTGAACTCACACAGTCATGGTGGGGAAAGTAAACTGGCACAGCCACTGTGGAATATTGGTTGTTGGTACCTGTTAAGGCTGAGGATGTTAACGCTTCTGACTCAGAATTTCTGCTTCTAAATAGACCCCAACAGAAATGCATGCACATGATCACCAAAACATACCTACCAGAACGTTCATAGCAGTTTTATTAGAAATAAGCCCCAAACTGAAAATTAATAGAACATAATGTCAGATAGCATGGGAAATAAATGGTGATAAATTCATACAATGGAATGTGACACCACAATGAGTATATATTGCCTACAGATACACAGCAATGTGAGTGAAGCTCACAAGTACAAGATTGGGCAAAAGAAGCCTTCTAAGATTCCATTCGCATGTGCTATGGTAATAGTCCAAACAAACCTATGATGTTTCAAGTCAGAATAGCCATTTTCTTTGTGCAAGGGAATGACTGGAAGAATAAAAGACTTCTGGGATGCTGGTGATGTTCTTTCTTGATTCAGTTACTGAATTCACAGGTGTATTCTATTTGTGAAAGCAAATCACATGCTCTTAATGACTAGTCTGCTGTATTATGTGTACATTATACCCAATAAAAAGTTTTTAAAAGGAATGGATCAGAAGATTTTTCTTAAAATAGAGATACATGCAGGATAATGGTAATAGTTCTCTATTATTGATTTTCTCTGGCTTTAATTGATTTTGCTATTAGCTGAAAAACATACACTTTTACTTGGTTTTTAAAACATTTCCTTTCCCTTATTCATGTAAAATGAATAGGGTGTCTTTGCCCTTCCAGCCTCTCATGCATTCCAAGCTCTTAGGAAAGACTAAGGCTGTATAAACATTTCTTAATACAATTGAGTCCCAGGAGAAAGGAGGGAAAGTGTTTATAAAAAGGCTAGGCTAGGGTTGGGATATAGTTCAGTTGGTAGAGTGCTTTCCTTGCATACACAAAGCCCTGTGTTCAATCTCCAGTAATACACACACTCACACACACACACACACAAAACAGGCTAAGGATGAGTAGAAGAGGTATGAATGTGTTCATCAACTCTGAGTGGGTTGGTTCAGTGCAATAAATGTGGAAGAGAGACAGAAGTGGGAGAGCTGGCTGCCACACCTGGGCACTGTCACAAGTGATATGCCCAAGATAGCACTCCAGCCCCTTCCATAGTCCACTTCAGCAGACCCACCAATACTGTGTAATTATGTCCAACAGACTTAAGACACTTATACTCATATACCCGTTAAGAGAACTTGGAAAAAATTATATACCACTCACTTATTTTTAAATTGACACCCAAAGATTTTTTAACATTACATTTTTGTAAAAAGGAAGTCAAAATTATTAAATGTTTTATTAAATGAAAATAAGAATTGACTTTAAGTAGAGTCAGTACCTCATAAGATTTGGTAATAGTTATTAAGTACTTTGTGAATTAAAGCACACTAAATCTGAAATAAGTTTTATTTAAACCTCTTCATTATACTGAACATTTGGTAGTTGTGTAGAATATTCCAGTTCTAGCCTGCCTATCCTATAGCCCTTCAGATGTCCTGAATTCAGAGTACCTCAGTTCAGGCTGCAAACCCCATTTCTAATGGCAGATTTCACCCATATCAGAATCTGTATAAGGCAGAGAAGAACAGGAAAAGTTAGTGGTTTAATCATTGATGTATAAATTTTGTTGGCTTCTCAAAAGCCTTTTATACGCCAGAGCGTAGTAGATTTAGGTTGGCAATGGCAACAATCTCAAACTCAGTCTCCTTCCTAGATACTTAAGTTTTAGAAAAGATTCCATGTGAAAATTGAGGAACTGGAAAATTTTTCCCTAAAGTTGTCTGTGAATGTTTATTTCTTAGAAAGTCTTTGCTTGACGTTTGAAGACTGCTGTGATAGATATTTGAACAGAGAGCCAAAATAAACAACGTGCTGGCCCCTTTGACTTTACATGTAAATAGTCAAAGAAGCCAGCTGGTAAAAGGCTACATCCAACCTGTGGCTTCCATGTTTTTGATGGAAAGATAAGCATCTTTATTGATGATATATAAATAATTTCAACTGGAAAAAATAGCATAATAGTGAAACAAGTTCACTGAAGCAAAAATGCTTTTGTATATTTGAATATTGGAAATGTGATCTCAAAAATGTGCCTTTATAAATATCTAACTAGTGAATTTTAGTTTCATTTTACAAAGTTATGTGGATTTTGGCAATTCTTTCTTATAGAATTACCATAGAATTTTTTTGGGGGGGTGCTGGGGATCGAGCCCAGGGTCTTGTGCTTACAAGGCAAGCACTCTACCGACTGAGCTATCTTCCCAGCCCCAGAATTACCATAGAATTATTTTAAAATAATATGATTTTAAATTTAGTGTTACTCAAATGATATCTTTGAATTTAGCCATGTCAAAAAGAAAAAAATAATAGTCTAGATAAAATAGAGTAGGGTTTCCTACAAAGAACACAGACACTAGAACTTTGTTTCTCAAAGTGTGGTCTCTGGAACCTCATCGTGAGTGTGGAGGTGCTGGCTAAAATGCAGAGCCCTAGGCCTGCCACCTGCCAGTCTGCACTGGATAGAGCATCTTCAGTGATTTTGAAGCACAGTAGAGCATAAAGACTGCTGCTCTTGAGTAACATTGCTTTATCATGGACGATTTAAACAGGTACTTCAAGTCCTGAGGCAGAGTGTAAAACATTAAATAAATAAAAGCGTATGCAGAAGACATACCCCCTTCCTTACATCTTTATTATAATAGCCTAATTCTTTTTCTTTTCTTTTTTGGTAGATGGACACATTTATTTTTATGTGGTGCCGAGGATCAACCCCAGTGCCTCAAACATGCTAAGCAAGTGCTCTTCCACCGAGCTACAACCATAGCCCCCAGGAGTCTAATTCTTATTTTGTTCTCCTTTCCTTATAGTCATGAAGCTTTCCTCCAAACTAAAATGTTTTTTATCACTCATTATAAACTGTCCTGCAGTTTACATTTACCTGAATTGCTATAGAAGAGCAAGTATCAAATGCCCTAAAAAATATTAAGTTATTTTTAATGAGGCCCACACATACTGCATAGGATAAATAGCACATTTCTGTTCCCCGAATTTCCCAAAAGGAAGGCTACCTCTAATCTCACTCTTGCCACAAACCTTCACACACAACTGTGCCAGTGACATAAGAAATTCACTTTGTAATGGGCCATACTCTAGTACGTTTGTGAAACTGAAGTTGGCTTTTATAATGTGACAGGCATGTAAATAGTGTTTTATCAGTGATCTCTCTACAATTGATTCCTTCTTTTCCCTTTTCATTATAAAAGGAAACTTTATTTCAGAGTAGAAAGTGCATTGTCTGAACTCATCAACACCCTCTCTATCCCTCCCCTCCCCAATTTGTTGCAGACCAGGATGAAAGAGCAGCTGAGCTCAGCAGGGAGCAGAATGAGAAAACCATCCGGAGCACACAGACTGCGCTCCGCAATTTCCGTGAGTTCCTCATCTCCAAGTACCCTTCTGAAACAAGAGAGATTTATGTCATCCCTTGCAAGGAGTTGGATGCCTACCTTGCCTCTTTCTTTGTTGATGCGAGGCAGAAGGATGGGTCTGAGTATGAACCCAACAGCTTGGCGAATTACCAGTGTGGGCTGGAACGATACCTAAAAGAACACAGGTATGGCTACAGTATCACCAGGGATAAGGAATTCAAGCGTTCCCAAGAGGCCCTCAAACAGAAGCAGATTGAACTCCGCTGCAAAGGAAAAGGAAATAAACCACACAAGTCCATGAAGCTTACCTTTGCTGATGAGCTCATCCTGCGGAAGAGGGGTCTGCTAAGCCGATATAACCCTGAGGGTCTGCTTAACCTTGTCTGGCTTAATAACACAAAAGCTTTTGGTCACTGCACAGGCTTCCATGGATCTACCTTGAAATGGGGTGATATTCGACTCCGAGTTACAGAAACCGGACTGGAGTACTTGGAGTGGATGGGTCAAGACACTGGTGATCTGAATGCCAAAACCAAGAGAGGGGGGACAGATTCACGTGTGTATGCCACCCAGCATGCCCCACAGACCTGCCCTGTACAGGACTATAAAGAGTATGCCCAGCGGCGGCCCCCTGCCATGCGCTATGAGGATGCCCCTTTCTACTTGTCAATCAAGCCAGTTGTAAACTTGGCAGCTCTGCATTGGTACAACTGCCAGGCTCTTGGCAAGAACAAGCTGGCCAAGATGGTGAAGACCATGTGTGAGAAGGGCAACATCCCGGGCCGGAAAACCAACTTCAGTGTGTATCAGAGCTGCAGCACCTTATCTGAGGCCCAGAGCAACCAGCTGGTGCTTATCTGTAACAACCTCAGCCAGCAGGCTGCCCAGTCAGTGGCTGGGCACTCCAACAGCGGCAATTTCATTGTCTCTGCCTCCTATGACTCCTCCTCAGACACTGCTTGACCCAGGTGGCCTCAAGACCCCAATTTGGTTTCTGTGTCCCAAGAGACTGATGATACACTGCTTTTCATTCCCTTTCCTCTGCCCTCAGTGTTAACTTTATATAAATATAAATATAATATATTTTTCTTTTTACAAGTAAGCCAATGGAGATAGTTTAGTATTCCTAACATAGTATTTATAGGCTTAAGACAAATAAATGTACTTGTGGATGATTATATATAATTACTGTTACAGACTTTACAAAACCATAGTGGTTCTCAGGCAACACTGAGCAGAGAAAGAATTCCGTTTTTAAAAACCTGTTAGAAAAGAAACTCCTGATTTACCTTCTTACACACCTCTCACTTCTATTAGTCTCCTTCAGAGATGACTTTATTTTTTTAATTTTTAAAATTCTGTATTGATCATGGAGGAGACAACACTAACTTTACTGCTCACACAATATGGTATTCAGCCAGACAGAATATGAGTGGTATAAACCTGACATCAAAGTATTTATCCATTCTTTTTTTACTTAAATTAGAATCTTAGCTCCTGTGCCTCATTTTTTTTGCAGTGTATGAAAATGCATATGTTTATCTAACAACTTTTCTTTAGGGAAAAAGGGAGTAGAAGGAGGAATAAAGGTGCCATTCTTTTTGGAAGATACATAATTTTTAAATAATATGCAAAGTCTAATCTTGTGGCAAAAAAAAAAAAAAAGACTTATATAGCTCATGTTTTACTGGTGTGCTTGAACCCAGATAGAAATTTTTTTTAACTCTAAGAAATTAATGTAAATGAAGTTTGATTATGAGATTTACAAGAAATTTAGAACTACCCAAACTTGAAAATTATCCCAGACATTAGATTTTATATCAAGCATGAAAAGAAGGTAGAGAACAGAAGTCTTAATAAAAATCTAAAAATACTAGTCAAGACAACAACAAAAACCTCATCCTCTTGAAAGCTCAAATCTCATGAATTATTTATAAGTATTAAACTTCAGTCTCTTTTCCTTTGGGAGGTTACTTGACTGCAGTTGAGATCAAAGGAATATTGACACTTGTTTTAAGTAAAAATATTTTGTTACTAAGTTTAGCAGATTCAAAGCATTCTTGAAAATGTGGAAGTTTCTTCTACAGTAAATATAAATGCATTTATCTGTAATATCTTGCAATAATAGTAATAATAATTTTAGCCAGACATTTTTGAAGGTTTTTCTAAGGTTTTTGTTTTCAAGATTTGAAAACTGGCTGTGATGAATTATTAGTTAAGATGCTTCAAAAAATAAGTGTAGACATTAGAACCATAATAGAGGTGAGCTAGGTTCCTATCCTGTATAATCATTAGCACACCTCCAAATCTTGGTTGGTTGGATCTGGGCATTCTATTGGGAAGTATTTGTTCTTCAAGGCAACCTCATATTTTACTTTAGCTAGGAAGGTAGGTGGCATTTTATGTACTAATTTATTGTACAACCAGGACAGATTTCCCTCTGATTTACTTTGCTAAGTTGTCACAGAACTGAGCTTTCCCTGGTTAGGCAGCTCTTTCCATTACAAAGTGAGAAGCACAGAAAGACCCCTTCCTCTGAGTTGTGGCCCACATTTGGTACAGAGTGGGAAGTCTGCTGTGGCTTTGTGTAGTGGGATTAACTTCATTTTCATGACTTCCTCAAAAAAGAAGCATTCTTTTGTACATGTAGAAAAAAGAAGAAAGGGAGAGGATATTACCTTAGCCTGTCCAACAACTTGGAAAAGAAAATGAGTTATCTCCGTTTTATAGTGAGATCATAAGTCATCCAGATCATAGCCAAGGAAGTGGGTGTCACTTCTCACCACCTTTTTCAGTACCAGTTTGTAATTAGTTTCCAGTGATTTGAGCTATAGACAGGGACAGTGTCTTTCCATCTGTGAAGGCTAAGTGAGCTTTCATGGCAGTGCACTCTGTCCCCTGCCCCCACCCCAGTTCATTTTAAACAGCACCGCTTTCTTGGTTCTCTTTACAAAACCTTCCTGCTCTCCTCATTCTAGAACTAGTCTGTAAGTGCACAAGACAGCTTACTGTAAGGGAATTCTTTTCATTAAATAAGGTTATTTTTATGTGGGCTTCCTCTCTTTTTTAAAAGGTTTCTATAAAACACTTAAAATGTTACTGTGTTTTACCCTTTTGTGGACATAGTTTCTAAATTCTTGATGTGTCATTGATGTTGTTTGTTTTATGGTGCTGAGGATAAAACTCAGGGCCTCATGCTGGTAGGCAAGCCCTCTACCACTGAACTACACTCCCAGCCTCTCAATATGTTTTTAATAGCAAAGTAAGTTTGTCCTGAAAGAAGAAAGGTAGTCAGGATGCACTGGAAAATCAGAACTAGAAAATTTGTAGTCCTTATTTGTGTTTATTGAGGTAGTGAAATGAAAATGTGTCCTGCTTAATACTACTGCATTTTCATTTAGGCAAACACAATTAAATTGAGAATGTGAATTATTTTTATTTATATTTTGCAGTGATAATTCAAACCAAATAGGAACACTGTAACATTTAGATTCAGAAAATTGTTTTCTGAAGATTGGCTTAGTTGGAAGTGTTAGCCAAATTATAGTATTTCTTTGAGTAAATTAGGAAAAAATCGGCAACTACCTCACTTTTTTTTCCTGCTCTGCAGAGGATCAAACTTGGCCTTCCACGTGCTAGGTAAGCACTCTGCTACTGAGCTACATCCCCAGCCCCTGTACTTTTATCTAAACAATACTGAGGACATAACACAGCCAGATGCCATTTTTACTGTTTGGAATTTTAACTTAAAATATTTCACACTGTGGCAGAGATGGATGGCAAAATCTTATATGTGCTGTAGAAAAAATTCAGCAGTGCAACTGGTGTTCAGTACAACTGAATGTGTTGCCTTTCCTTGGGCAGTCCTGATTCATACAGAAACTAAACAATTTTTGCAAAATTTACACTTTTAAGATCAGTGTAGTATCATGCAAGAAATTCTCCAGTGCCCCTCATGTAACTGGAAGTTTTGCATCATCTTTAACAAAAACTGAACCTTTACATCAGCATTTGGATGACAGTATTACATAATTCAGTCTTCTGTATTCATTTAAGTGACTTTATTGAAAACCATGAATGTTAGCAATTTTTAAAAGTCAGAATATTTGAAAAGGCTGGAGATGTCCAGGTTATTTATCTAAGATACCTTATTCTTAAGATACCTTATTCCATTTATTATGGCCAATCGGGCTGATATGAACATAGTTCATAAATATATATAACTCTTAAAAGTATTTATTTTATATTTATTTTCCCTATGTTAATTCACTTTCCCTATGTTGAGTCACTGCCTCATCTACCAAATAGTTTGAAAAGTTCCTGGCATAGATCAGATCTCTTTGGTTTTTCAGATCATTGTTAGCTGAAACTTTGATGGCATTAACTTGTCTAAGTCCTATAGCTTAGCTTCCAGATTCCATGAAAGCAGTGACTTAATGAGATGAAAATGTATAGTCACATAAGGAATTTTTTTGGATAAAGATCTGGACACTGGGAGTGGTACAGAGATTTATAAAATAGTTTCTGCTCTGAGGATTTATAAAAGACACTGTGACGAAAGGTTCATTTTTGAGAGCCCAGCAAAAACCTCTCTGATAATACTGTTTTGCATATTTTTCCTAACTTTGTACTCCTGCAGTTTGTCCATTACATATTGAGTATGTTGCTTTGCTTTATGATATATAATACTGCTTTTTTTTATTGTAAACAAATGGGGTACAACTTGTTTCTCTGCATATGAAGTAGAGGCATACCATTTGTGTAATCATACATTTACATAGGGTAATGGTATTTGATTCATTCTGTTATTTTTTCCTCCCCTCAACCCCTCCCTATAATACCATTTTGAGTATCATGTGGGGAATATTCTTTAGAGCCTGTTTTAAAATCAAGGTAAAGCCATTTCTATTACCATCCATGGTATTCACATAGGTACACATGTACATAGGAGTGTACAGATCTCTCATCAAAGACTCACTTATTACACACTTACAGTGAGCCCTTGTGCTCAGTGCTTCTCTAAGTTGTTTTTCCTAATTCTCACAAAAAATTCCTTTAGGTAACTATTGTCTCATATGTAAATGAGGAAATTGGAGATGTCAAATGGATTGCCCATGTCACAGTTAATGCATAAGAGCATCAGTATCTGAAACTAGATCCAGATCCCATTAAACCCTGTGCTTTTCTGCTGTAGCCACTTGTTCAAGAAGTGATTTGTTGTGTTTCCATAGTAGACCCTCTGAAGTGATAAATTGTAAATGAGATCTCTGGTATAATGAAATCACTATCCATTTAACTCTGAATTGATTAAGATCAGTGCTACCACCTAGCATGTTTATTAGCACAGTCTTATTTAAGTCCCATCACTGTACTTATTTTGAGATGAGACCCTCAACAGAGTTTGTTTTCCTGCTTGGCCACTAGTAAAGAACAGAAGTTTGTGTCACTCTTTAAAGAACACCTAACTTTGTCTTGGAGTTAAGTGTGCATAGGGAATGGTGTATTTAAGTGACTATAATTTTTTTTTTTTTTTACCCCCAAATAAAGCCAAAAACACAATTTCAAGAGAATGCCTATAATTCAGACAGGGGGCGGGGTAGGTTCTAGGCAAAAGCACCTCTCTTAGGCCCATAAGTTGGTAGTGTCACCAACCAGGTGCTAAATAGTGGTTGCCAGGGAGGTTGGTCTCACCTACCGATTTGATGCCAGAAAATTAACAGTATTAAGTAAAGTATTTTGTTGGTTTTGGTTTTTAATGAATTATGATTACTAGAGCAGAACTAGTAAGACATATTACTAGTTACTAGAACTGTGACATGGGCAATCCATTTGACATCTCCAATTTCTTCATTTACATATGTGAGATAATAGTTACCTAAAGGGATATTTTATTTTTTTCTTGGGGAAAAAAAATAACTGTACTTATGATTCCCAGAATTAGAGATAAGAGTATAAAACCATTCAGATTTTTTTCTAGTTTGATTATATCCACAATTTAATATGAGAGAAACACTTCTGATTTTTACTCAGCCCATTTCTGACTGGTTTTCTTTATCTAAAGGAGGGGTGTATTTTGATTTTCATGTCTCTAGCCAAAATAAAGTTATACATAGCATCTGTAAATACAAACTATCATATAACCCAGGAAACAAATTTCTAAGCCTAGAGAAAAAATCAAGGAGACTAAATGATAATTTGTTGCAGTAGGATATTTTTTTCAAAGGTCCTTTTAAAAGGAGTCATAGGGGGCTAGAGTTATAGCTCAGTGGTAGAGCACTTGCCTAGCACATGTGAGGCACTGGGTTTGATCCTCAGCATCACATAAAAATAAGTAAAATGAAAGCATCCATTGGGTCCATCTACAACAACTGTTTTTTTAAAGAATACTAAGTATTAAAAATGTCATGGGGGTGTAGCTCAGTGGTAGAACATGTGCTCAAGGCCCTGGGTTCCCCAGCACCACAAACAACAAAAACAAAGTAGTTATAAATACTATCGAATTAGCAATCAGTTTAATAAATTTTTCTCAAATAGAATTTCTTTACACAAGATAACATCTCTGCACATCTGCCATATGATATGTTTGCAGATAGATAACTGGCAAAGGCACCTTTTCTCTCTCTTTTTTTTTTCCATGGATCTATGGTTGAACCCACAACCTCCCATGTATTAGGCAAGCACATTACCACTGAGCTACATCCCCAGCCCTTTTATTAAAAAATTTGAGACAGGCTTTTGCTGAGTTTTCAAGGCTGGCCTTGAACTTGTGATCCCTCTGCTTCATCCTCCTGGGTTACACGTGTGCACCATCGCACCCAGCCCTGGTGTTTTTCCCTTAATTCATGGTGTTCAAACATTGCTTTTTTTCCTCATTTGACTCCAGCTGAGATTATGTGAATATGTAGCTTTTCATAAGGCAGAGTGATAGAGCTAGGATAATTTTAGAGATCCTTACCATCAAATACAGCTGGGATGAGAATTACACAGCAGATATCATCCTTTTGATGGCTGATGTATTTCTAGTGATACAACAGGAGAAAGGAGGGTGCTATTGGGAAACTACCAACAACTCTGATTTCACTCTTCTAAAGAGAAAAGGGAGATAAAATTTCTCATAATCCAGCCTATTTGTAAATTGACCTTGTGGGCCTGCTAACCTGAGCAAAACACCTGATTTGGTATTGAACTTTATGTTACTTTTTAAGAGATAGTATTTTAATACATTAAATTGAGTTTTTATGTATACTATGTGATACCATGTCATTATCCATTAGAATCAAGAGTTATTAATTAGGTCAGAGCCCTAATTTGACTAGAATATTAATTGGGTCAGAGTATTAATGTAAACCATTGTCTTTGTTGAATAATAATCATAGAAACTAGTCCTGAAAAGAACCCAAGAGATCCTAGAGCCCAGTGGTTTTTGATGCTGAAAAGAATAAGAGTATCATGTCCTCTGGGGTGTATGGGCGGGGCACATTCTGCCAGAATTCTGTTCTCTGCTCCTGCTTTCAATTCTTTGAGGTTCACTAGACTGAATTAGCTGCTCCTACCTCTATTAGGTATCCTTCAGGTATGCCGGCTAGAAAGTAAGATTAGAGATGTCTAATCTACGCTTCTGTTACAGAGGAGGATACAGCCCTAGAGAGAAGAGATGAGTGCCCAGGTGCTCATACCTTGTTAGGTAGGGTTAGAGTCAGGACTGGCTCCCAGGCGTCCTCACTTCTTATCTATACATAAATACAAGGATAATAGAGTATTTAGACAGGAAAAATAATCCTACATGGAAGTTAACCTTGAATTAGAAAGGAGTATCTTTTTCTTGTTTTCCAAGTTTTGATTTTTTAAGCCCTCAAATTTTTATTAGGAGTAGATTGAAGCTGTCAGTTTTCAAGTAGGCTATTTTTGAATGTGAAATTTCACTTTTAATTGTATAGTGTTATATCTTTGTTTTAGCAATTTCTCATTATAAAATGTTAGGATAATCTCTACATATAAGTTTCTTTTATTCTATCAAGTATCTCTCAGCCTACCTCGTTTATATTTAATTTTCAGTTATGAAGAGGAACTAAACTACCAATGGTCCTAAAGTATTTGAAATTCCTTTTTTTTTTTTTTTTTTTTTTTTTTTTTTGGTACCAGGGATTGAACCAGGAGCACTCAACCACTGAGCCACATCTCCAGCCCTATTTTGTGTTTTATTTAGAGACGGGGTCTCACTGAATTGTTTAGCGCCTTGCTGTTGCTGAGGCCAGCTCTGAACACTTGATCCTCCTGCCTCAGCCTCCTGAGCTGCTGGGATTGAATTTTAATGATAGATTATGAACTAAAAAGTAAACTTCTGTTTAATTTGTTGTTCATTTGGATATTCAACTACATAGTTGAAGATAATTGGTTTGGAATGCAATCTACAATGTCCTCTTAGTTGATAGGAAGTTTCTAAAAATCATACTTGAAGATTTGGGATATATCCTCAGTCAAAAGGATCACATTTCTGTCAACATAGTTAGGATAGTTCTGAAGTGAATTTATTTAGTGATAGGAAAGGGAAACAATGCTAGCCAATGAAAGAAACCTATAGCAGGAGAAGTAAAGAGGCAAGGTTTTTCTCTGGTCTTGCTTTCTCTTCTAAAAAGTAATTGAAGCAAAACTATAAGAATGTTTATAAATTATATTCACCAAATCATAGTTCGGGAAAAAAGGTCAAATTCTAGGATTTTTCTAAAGGTACAGTGTATTATTTGTCTTTTTACCAAATGTTGAATTTTGCTAGGCTTCTAATGTTTGTCATGGTATTCCACTGGACTTGGCATTTTTACCATTATGCATTCATCTCAATGAGAGCTTTGAAAATACTTAGGCATAATTTATTTGTGGTAAGAAGAATTAGGAAGACATCAGCAATACAAAATTCTAACAGTAATTGTGCATACAATATTTTAGTGATTTTTATTTTCTCTAATTCTTAGATTTTATAAATCAAATACCACTATAATTTCACTAGAGATTAATTTATAATTGATTATTTATACTGGATGAAGTAGCAGGTCCATGTTTAGTATTAATCCACTCAGATTATCTGAACTTTTATATCTACAATCCATTAAACTACAACTTTTTAAATAGCATTTATAACTAAAGAATTTTTGTTTTATAAAGTACTTGTTACAAAAAAAAAAAACTTGCCAAAAACCATTACAACTTCTATGCATTGTGAAATATTCAGTGATGTCACTGTTGAGGTTTTGCATGTTGTTATAGGTGCTTTTCAGATGTGTATTTGTGGTGTTTATGTGGAATTGTTCACCATTGCTGCTATCACATATTGTAGTTTAACTGAAAAACTGTGCTGAAAGGCTGTGCCAGTCAACATTTGTATGTGTGACTTGAGAAAGTATGTACTTTGTTTTTCAATATTTCAAGCCAGCACTTAGTGGCCTCTGTGGAAGGAAATATTGTAGTTGTCAAGTGGTGCCAAACTTGAAAATCTTGTTTCCTGTGTGTCATTCCAGGCTAGGTCAGCTTTTCCTCTATACTTTCCCAGCTTTTTGAAACATTTGCTAAAAGAAAAAGCAACAATTCTGAGCTTTTGAGTACTCTCTTCCCTAGAGTTTTAAATGTTTTTTCTTCTTCAGCCTCTACTTTTTACGTTTTTCTACTTGAGCTCCTTTCAGAAAAATCCAGTAGAATGACATGGAGCAGCATAATTCACCTTGATCGAGACATTTTTAGGCCAAACAGTAAAACAGCAGAAGACTACAAGGTGCCATACATTAATCATCATGAGTTATTGTTCAAATTGCATTTAATAAGGATATTTAGTATCTTACTTATAAGGGACTATTGAAATCTCACAGTTCCCATATGTTAACTTTTACATTCAGTATCTCCATAGGCGTGTTTAATATTTGGTGCCTTGTGACCTCAGGATCTTTTCATGCCCACCTGTCTGGTTGGTGGTTCCTGTTGTTGTCTTGCCTCAACAATTCCAAGCAAAATGGAAGTTGAGAGAGAGATGATCGGACAGATTAACTCTGCTGTATTTTATTAAAATTAAACACTGGGGAACTATCATTTATACTTTTATTTATACTCTGACTGCTTCCTAAGAAGCCTTTTTGCACCAACATGCCAAAACTCCTCCCTTAGTGCAGGGTTTCCTTCTGTCAGTTCAATGGGTTTGTAATTGCAAGAGTCCTTTAATCAAAGATAATCTCCTGAATTATATAGAGGCTTTTTGTGTGACTGTCAGATACATAGCAACAGCAAGTGCTGTATTTGAAAGCAGTGCTGCTGAAATTACTGATTTAATTCTAAGAATATTAAAACTAATTCATCAAGTTCCCCACCACTTCTTTTTTCAGAGGAAAAGAAAGGCAGAGTTTAACTTAGAGCCTTTCCTCCAAAATATGCTTTAAACATTTGCCCCTGAATGAGATGATAAAGCAATAAAAAGAAATCCAGTGGTGTGTTCTGAAGAAGCACTGCCTTTGCCCTTGGGTATCCAGCATCGTACAGAAGTATTTCTAGATTCCTACATCTGGATTTTCAAGCAAAATCTTTGTATCAAAAATTCTTTTTGTATTTTGGACCCCAGAGATTCTGGCATGATTATATCCTGATGATTATCTATTAGATAGGAGCCGGCATATGTGTTTGAATCCTACTCTTGGGTTTATTTCCCACCTCTGGGTCTTTTATATTTTGTATATCTGTCCTGAGACCCTTAATGCCTAGAGTAGTTTTTATTCACATAATACATACACATTTATTAGGTTTCCAATTTATAGACTATTTCTCCTATGACTTTCATCATTTTCACTGTTAAAGTTAGACATAAATTTGCCAGATTAACCCCTTAGCAAGTAAGAGTTTGTACTTTATGTTATAATATGAAAATGAACTATAATTCCGTAGGCCTCAAGTCTGGTGAGCAAATGACTGGATGCCATTTGGATTCAATAGACTCACTATGTGTGGCTTATTTTTCTGTTAAAATGAAGAACTAACTTGGGTTGGTGGAATCACCACTGTATTCAATTTCCCTCTTTCTTATAAGTCATAAGAATGTGTTTAAGTATACATTTACTTTCCCCAGGTTGATAGGTTGTTATTTTTCTATGTATTTTCTGGCCACTTAGCTTTTAACTGACTTTATGTGAAGAAAAGGATGGTGTTAGTTTCACTTAAATCATATTTTTAAACTTATAAAAGCTGCTACAATTATAATTTGTGAAAAGAAGAGAAAGATGAATTGAAATGGAAGGAAATTTCTGTGAATATGTTAAGATGTGTGACCGTGATGCTCTTGGTCAGTTAACCCTCTGCAATTGATACTTGTTAATATAGATGTTTCCTCATTAAGAGTGTATACTATTGGTTTCATTTTTATTTTGTGGCTCTCTGATCTTTTACCCTAAGCTGTTTTCGTCTTTATCAGTTCACTGTTTTTGCTTCATATTTGTCTGTGTACTTGTGCTCTAAATAAAATTCTAGTTTTGTGTCCCTGTAGTCTTTTCCATTGTATGTATAGTGTTTGCTTCTAATGTAGTGTAATTTTCTACTGTTTTCAGTATTTGTTGGTACAGCCTAAAATTTGTGGAAATAAGGAAAGCAATCTAATAAAATCAGCTAAGACGTGTCAGTGATGTCTCTATGGTGAGCGCATGCTTTAGTTATTTTGTTTGTATTTGCATATGATGACAAGTCTTCATTGATTTAATAAATTGTTTTCTGAAAAGCCGGCTGATTTTTGTAGCTATAGTAAACAACTTAAAAAACAAGTTAAACCACATTTTCAGGGAGAAGTATTGTTGACCTGGTCTGTGTGTGGTGGCCCCAGGATGTAGCCAGTCCACACCAAGTATTCCATGTCCTGTGCTGTTATGTCACTGGGGAGGGGGCAGTTCTGCTAGGAGAAGCATTTCTATAGGTGACTGCTCAAGCATCCCCGATGGGTAATAAAATTCTTTTTTTTTTTTTTTTTTTTTTTTTTTAATTTTTACATGTCTTTCTCTAAAATTCTTTAGTAAAGATATGTAGCTGATTTAATCACAGACTTCCTGGAGCCCAAGACCTGAAAATCCTGTTTATGGAGAAGAAAGCTCCGTTACAGTCTGTGAACTCACTGTCCGTCTCTTCTCTCTGTGGAGCTCTGTCGTTCTTCCCTCTAGTAATGCCTTGTCAGGTGCTTTTTAAATAGGTTCACAGTTACACCAAACTAAATGGATATCGGATTCTAGACTACCTATTTCAGGAGAATATTTTTTAATTTTTTTTTTTGTAGTTGTAGATGGATAGAATGCCTTTACTAGTTTATTTTTATGTGGTGCTGAGGATTGAACCCAGTGCTTCCCACAAGCTAGGCAAGTGCTTTGCCACTGAGCTATAACCCCAGCCCAGGAGAATTATTTTTAGATATAGTTCTCCATGTGTTGTTCATTACATTCAGCACATATGACAGTGTTTAGGCAGAATGGGAATGGGTGCTTGGAATAGTTATGATCAAGTTGGTTAGTTTCAGATCCTTGTTGTGTCACTAAAATTGTTTAATAATAAAAACGTGTTAAACACCTGAAATGATAATGTCCTCTCTCATAGGCAACAATTTTGCAGAAATGTAAATATATCTCATGTCTGAGTAATCCACTAATCTTATAGCTTCCCTCGTATTCTCACTGTTGTTACAACCACTGTTCTGACTCCATCGAGTCATTTTGTTTTTAAATTCTATGTGGACCCTTTGAATATACTCTTTGAATATCCCAAATAGAAAGGCTATTTTTGTATAATAATTTATATTGCATTAAAATCACAAAAGTTATGACCTTATATTTTTTCATAGTATTTTAACAAACAAGTAGCCATCCCATCTTTAAATATGTTTGTAAGTTATATGTTAAAATGTGACAAATTATATTTCTGTGATAGGGAAAGGATATTAGAATTTAAGTTGAGTACTATAACCTGCAAATCAGAAATTTTTTTAAAAAACGCTGTATTTTAAATTTATTCATGATCTCTCTCTCTCTTTTTTTTTTTTTTTAAACCAGTACAGAGGATTGATCCCAGAAGTGATCTGTCACTGAGCTTTTTATTTTCGTGAGATGGGGTCTTACTATGTTGCCCAGTTTGGCCTCAAATTTGCAATCCTCCTGCCTCAGCCCAAGTAATTGGCATTAGATATATGTACCACTGTGCCCAGCTCATTATCATCTTTTTAAGAGAATTTCATGTTACTAAAATGGTTAATATGTATAAAATACTTAATGTTGGTGATATGTTATTTTAAAAGATAATTTTTAAAGCCAGGAGCAGTGTTGCATGGCCAAAATCCCAGTGACTAAAAAGGTGGAGCAAGAGGATCTCAAGTTCAAGGCCATCCTGGGAAATGTAAAACTACCCTGTCACAAAATAAAGATCTGGGGGTGTAGCTCAGTAGTAGAAGGTCCCTGGGTTCAGTCTCTAGTACTGGAATGGGAAGGATTGTTTCAAAAACAAACATTAAATTTGGTAGCAGACGTTTTCACAGAATGAACTATTGTTTAATAAATGTAAGTAAAATTAGCATTTACTTTATTAATGCTTTTACAGTGCTTTAAAATGCTAAAAATTTTCACTGAATAATTTGGCATATACTATTAAATATGAAATAGGAAATAAAAATCGGAGGACTCATTATCCATCAATAAGAACTTTTTAACATTTTGGTGTTTTATTTTAGGACTTTCCCACTCGTAAATACACTTAAAAAATTGTGATTAAATTGTATTCATTACTTTGTATGTTTGTAAAAGATTGAATATTGGAAAATGGATTATTATTGCTACATGATTTTTTCTTGTACAGGTGTGCGATAAAATGCTTTTGTTGAATTGGCCTTCTTTCTAGTTTTTTACTTTTATAAATTTACTTCAAAAAAATCCTTGAGCATACATTTTTGTACCCATCTCCGATTAAATTCTTAGGATAAATGTCTAAAAGAAGAATTCCTGGGCCAAATAAGAAGAACATTTTATTTTTCCTCCATATTTCCAAAGTCCTAGTGATTTTTATAATGTGCAAAAATAATATCTTCATAATCACTATAAAACTGACAGTCCCATGGAGCTAATTACTAATGTGATGTGTATTCTTCCAGATTTTCTTCTCTGCAAGTATAAATAGATCAATTGAATTTTATTTTTCTAATAAAAAATGGAATCATGCTGTGCATATTGTCTTAAAATGAATTTTTCTTTTTAATCATTTTCATGTTAGCATATAGAAGGTAGTAGTTTTCGTTATGACATTAATTGCCACCAAAAAGTTGTAAATGTCATATAATATTGGCTGCGAATGCAGTTCTCATATCCTGGACAATATTTAGATAGGGACCTTTTTGTATTTTGCCAATCTGATAAGTGAATTATATCTTGTTTTAATTATAAAGTCTTGACTATTATTAATGTGTTTCATTATTTGTATTTCTTCTGTGAATAATTGCCTGTCAAATCTCAGGCCTGTGTTCTACTGAGTTATCTTTTTCTCATTGATTTGTAGAAGCTTTTCATATGTCCTTTGTCACTGATGTTTTACAAGTATTTTCTCCATCTCTTATTTATTGCCTTTTAAATTTTGTTCATTGTAGGATTTTAAAATTTTTATGTCATCTGATCTGTTCAGTTATATTTTATACTTTCTGGGTTGTGTCATGCTGAGAAATGCTTACTTTCTTTACTCCCAGAATCATGAAAAACATCTTTATGGCAATAGCTTTTTTTTTTAAGTGCCATTTCGAAATGTGTTTTTGTGTGTGGTATGAAATAGGAATCTAAATTTGCTTTTGTTTTTGATTTTCCCACTTAATAGCCAATTATCTTGAGCCATATGTTGAAGAATCCACTCTTTCTCCAGCAATTTGAATCAGAATCTTTATTATAAAACCAATTTGCATATTTATACACTTTTTCTGGACTCTGTAACAGCATTGATTTGTCTGTTTTTTTGACTAGCAACTTTTAAATTTGCAGTCTTATAGTACATGTTTATATCTTTCAGGGCAGTACTTCCCAATTATTTTAAAGTTGCCTTTTTTAATGCATTTACTTTCCTAAATTTAGAATCAAACTGACAACAAAAAAAAGGGATGATTTTAAGATTATAAGTGTATTGAATTAAAGATTAGTTAAAGAAATTAAACATCATTATAATATTGAACCTTCCCATCCAGGTACCTGGTCTAACTTCATTTACCAGGAATGCACCTTTAATTTTAAGAATTTTTAAAAGTTTTCTTGTTGAATTAGAAAAGTACACAACTCATTAGTGTATAACTTGATTTTTTTTGGAGAGGTTCTGGAGACTGAATTCAGGGCTCACGCACACTCGGCCAGCACTCTGCTAGCACTCTGCTAGCACTCTGCTACTGAAGTATATGCCTGGCCCTTTACTTCTTCAATTTTATTTTGAGTCAGGGTCTTATAGGTTGTCCAGACTAGCTTCAAACCTGTGACCTTCCACCTCCCTCCTAGGTTGCTGGGATTAAGGCATGTACCACTGTACCTGGCACCTTGATTAATTTTTATGAAGTGAACATATTCCTGCGACACTACTCTGAGGAAGACACAGAACGGTACCAGAATGCCAGAAGCTTCCCTCTAATGTTCTCAACTGTTGTTAGCTCTCTGAGGCAACCACTCTTCTGACTCCACCATTGAGTCATTTTTATGTTTTTGAATTCTCTATGGACCCTCTCAGTACGCTCTTTGGTATCTAGCTTCTTTTGCTTAATATTATGTGTATGGGATTCTTCTGTTTTTCATAGAGTTCATTCTCGTAGGTTTCCTCCGCCCCCCCCATCATTGTCACTACTGTATAAAAACATCGTGTGACTATTTTACAGTTTCATGTGCAATTTATTATTTATAGACATAGAATAATTTCCACTTTGAGGCTATTTATTATTATGGTTTTATGAATACTCATACACACATGCCTTGTGGTACACATGCATATGTACACACTTGGGTACATCTGCAGGTATATAATTGGGAATAAGATTACTGGGTCATAGAATAGGCATATGTTTAACTTGATAGTGCCGATTAATTTCCAAAGTGGTTGCACATGGTTGTAGAAATTTATTCATACCAGTAAGAGTGCTGCTCACCAACACTTGATAAGCATGCCGTATTCTTTTTTAGTTTTAATTTATATTAGTTAATTTTTGACATTTTGCTGAGTATATTTTAATATCTGTTTCCTACAATATCAGTGTTTCTTAGTTTATATGGGGCTCATTTTTTTGGGGGGGGGGGGGTGCTGGGGATCGAACCCAGGGCCTTGTGCTTGCAAGGCAAGCACTCTATCAACTGAGCTATCTCCCCAGCCCCGGGCTCATTTTTAATGGGAGTACTTTCTGATTTTTCAGATAAATTCACTGCAAATGTCTTTTCCCACCACATGACACCTCTTGATGAAGTGTTTTGATAAGTGTGTGCTTTTAGTTTTTAAGGAGTCAAATATTCTTTCACTTTTGGGATAGGATTTTGATGTCCTGTTCAAAAGCATTTGGCTACGCCAAGGTCATAAAGGTAGTCTTTTATGATTTTTTTGTTTATGATTCTTTGTTGTTTTACCATTCACATTTAGTTCACGATCCATTTGAGATCGTTGTTTATGGCATGAGGTAGAGATTCAGTTTTCTCATGTTGTTTTGAAGACGTGTCTGTGTGTATGAACTGATTTGGCCTATAATGTTCTTTTATTTTGTTGTTCTTGTATTTTATAGAAAATTATGCTATCTTATAAAAGAAGTTGACTAGTATTTCCTCTTTTCACAAGCAGAGAGTTGGAAGTTTGACATTGTAATTTTTCCTTAAATGTTAGAAGAATTTACTGGTGAAATTATTTGAACCCAAAGTTTGCTTGTGGATATTTTATTATGGATTCAATTTATTTAATGAATGGAGGTCTGTTCAAAGTTCATGTCTCTTGTTCTGTTTTGCTAATTTTAGGCTTTTCTGGGTAATTATCCCTTTTATTCAGATTTTCAAAATTTGTTGGTATCAAATTATTCATAATACATTTTTACTATCTATAGGATCTGTAGTGGTAATCCCCTTTTCATTTCTGGTATAATAATTTATTCTCTTCATTCCTTTTATCTTGCTAATTTTTATTTTTTTTAGTCTGGAGCTGGGAGTGTAGCTGAGTAAGACGGCCTGGGTTTAATCCCTAGTACTGGGGGAATAATTGTGTTAGTCTTTTCAGATTCTTCTCTTAGAATTACTTTTTTCTTTCATTTTGACATGGGCTCACTCTGTTGCCCAGGCTGGTCTTATGAGCTCAAGTTATCCTCACCTCCAGCTTCTGTGCCCACTGCCACCAGAAGCATTGCTTTTTTATTGCAAATTTATTTCAGTAATTTCTTTCTGTGGTTAATAGTCCACCTTTCTTCTCAAATCTGTGCATTTACTGCTACCAGTTGTGACATACTATATTGTCATTACTGTTTGGCTTGAAATATTTTCTAATCCTTTCTGGTTCTTTGACCAGAAAAAGATATTATTTATTATTATATATATACTGTGTTTGTATATTTATAGGTAATATTATGTGAGCACATTTTAGATTTCTGGTATCTTTGTTGTTTTCCTACTTCTCCTCTTACAGCAATGGCTGTTCTATTTTTAAGGATGGATTATAACTCACAAATCTAATGACATATTTGTGATGTGGTTTAAATTTTTCTTTTTTTTCTGAATTAACTCTATTTTCAGCAGGGCAAGTAGGGAATGTGAGATTAATTGTTCTGCTTATATAGATTGATGACTTCCATACTGTCGATTTCCCCCCAATTGCCAAGTGATGTTTCTTTGTCCATTCACACTTTTAAAATTCAAGTCTGGATTGTCATTGGTCGCTGATAAGAATTTCCTTAAGTATCGCAAAGGTCCCCATTTGGGCAGAGCTCACTTCTGCAGGGAATAGACAAGCACAGTACTCTTGCAAGTGACTTCACCCAGCCGTAACAAGTGGCCGAAGAAGTGCCCAGAGGTAGACTGCCCTTCAGGGTGGACACACTGGAAACAAGCTGGGGAACTGGGAGCTCTCGACTGTAGATGCAGGGAAGGTGTTACCCGAAAGCTGGTGTGCGCTCAGGGACTTCTTTGCTTTTCTTAGCCAATTTTCTTTTCCCATTTTGTGTCCACTGGGACTTCTCAGAGTTACCTGAGGCAAGTCCCCTTTTCTTCTCTGACCCTGAGGGTAGCCTTCCATGGCAGATTCCGTCACTTTACGTGACCATGCTTGCCAACACCTGTGCTCTGGTAAGTGATGTATAGAGAATAGGATAACTGTTCACATTTGGCAGTCCTTACACTACCATGGCCCACTGTCCACTTTCACTCCCTTGCCTGGCTCTCCCTAACTTGGCGCTGAGAGTTTGTCCTGTCCTCTAAAGAACACTCAAAATCTCTCTTTAGTGGTCCCCATTTTTTTCCTGAATTCATTTGTAAGATCTTACTTTTGTCCGTTTCTCCAGTCAACGTAAGCCTCCTAAAAATTTCCTCAGCTGCATAACACTACCATTTCTGTCTCTAAGATTTGAAAAGCAGTTTAAGAAATATAATTTAACTTTTAAATACATCATGAAGGACTGTATTCAGTGACTATATTCAGTCATTTTCATACAATTTTTCTCTTTAAGTATTACAAGTGTTCCTTATCTGTTTCTTGATGGATAGAATTTTGGTTTCCATTTTCAGTGTACAGTCTCTGTCTTGTGATAAAATGAAAAAATTTAATTGCTTAAGGTTATAATTAATCATCCTATCTGCTTGAAAATTATAGTGGTAATCAAATCACTTAGGACCAGGCCCAGTGGCAGACACTTAAAATTGTAGCTACTCAGGAGGCCAAACAGGAGGATCACAAGTTTGAGGTCAGCCTAGGCATAGATACCATTTCAAAAAACAATAGTAATAATAATAAAAAGGGCTGACAACATAGCTCAGGGATAGGGCACTTGCCTAGCATGCAAAAAGCCCTGGGTTCAATTCTGAGTTATAAATATATTTATTCATCACTTGTTCTTGGTGAAAGCTAACCCAAGTAGATGTAAGTGACCAGGATATTTTTTCATACTACAGAATTGTATTCTTTCAACAATTTTATCCCAGGAGGACCTGATTTGTTTGTTGTAATGACCAGAGCATAGAAGCAGAGCCAGGTCTGCATCCTGGCCCTGCCACTTTCGAACTCTTAGACTTCAGCAGCCCAGTGCTTGACACAGAGAGGTACCTTGGTAAATACTGGACGAGCAAATATATAAAGTTACCTAAATGAACAGGGCTTGGTTTCCTTATCTGTAAAATAGGCATAAAAACATGCTCACCTACAGATTATAGATGATTTATGTAAAACCTCTTGGCATATTGTAGGCATTCAATTAGTGCTAGGTATGATAAAAAATGAATTGTGTACAGAATCCTTGTATTAATATCAAGCAAGTTCTACAAATAAATAGGAGTTTGCTGGGTTCAGGGGGGCTGTGAGAGAAATTACCTGTGCAGCCCAGTTACTTCAGATAGCATTTTATTTTGTTTTGTTTTTTCAGTTACTGGAGATCAAACTCAAGGGCACTCTACCACTGAACTGCATCCCCAGCCCTTTTTATGTTTTATTTTTGAGACAAGATGTCACCAAGTTGCCTGGGCTGGCCTTGAACTTGGTGACCCTCCTGCCTCAGCCTCCCACATAGCTGGGATTACAGGCATGTGCCAGCAGACCTGCTCATTCATTCCCCTCTTGATAGAAGCTCTTGTAAAGCAGGTTGCTCCACAGTCGTGGGCAGGATCAGGACTTCAGGGTGCAGGCACAGTCTTACAGGAGTATACAGTCTAGTGCGAGAGCTGTCCTGACACAACTGAAGCACACTCCTAAGGATAAGGCAAATGTGAGGCACGTTCTGAAGGGGAGAATGCAGGAGCTGGCTTAGTGTGGAAAGGTTATGTAGACGTGCCGTGTCCTGGCTCAGCAGGAGCCTTGTGGTTTGATAGAGAGATGCTCCTCTGCAAGCAGTGAAAGGTGAGGTGGGTTAGGTGAGATAAAACCCATTTTCAGGCCACCTTGGAAATTGCATTAATTTTTAAAAAATTTTTTTTAGTTGTCAGTGAATCTTTATTTTATTTACATGTGGTGCTGAGGATGGAACCCAGTGCCTCACACATAGCACTCTACCACTGAGCCCCAGCCCCAGCCCTAGCCCTTGCATTAACTTTTCATTTTGCTTTTTTCCAGAGACCTAGCTAATTAGTGCCTTGAATGAATATGCTAACATTCCAGGGAGGGTCGGATAAGGTACAGGTTGACAATATTTATACTTTAAGGTGGTCTCCTTTGGCCTTTTTTTCTACCAAAAAATGAGAATTTGGGGCTGGGGTTGTAGCTCAGGGGTAGAGCACTTGCCTAGCAAGTGTGAGGCACTGGATTCGATCCTCAGCACCACATATAAATAGGTAAAATAAAGGTCCATTGACAACTAAAAAAAAATTTTTTTAAATGGGAATTTGCACAAGTTAATCCAGATTTTATCAGACCACAGAATATAAAGAAAGACCAGCTAATAGTAGTTATGGACTTAGCTTTCTTTTTGGTGATTTCAAATATGTTTTCTCTCCTCTGAGAAAAGGGGAGCCTCTTGGCAGTTTTTCTCCTCTTTTCCCTAAGGCTTCTCTCCTTAGGAAGGAGACCTCTGTTCTGATTAGAAGCTTGTTGGTGGGTTATGGAATTAGTGCTTAAATCTCTCTCTCTTTATTTCTAAAAAGTATTGAAGAAATACCCCTTTTAATCCAGGACTGCCCATGAGAGCACACAAGTCACCGAGACTGTATCACAAAGAAATGATTTCCCTCTGCTGAGGATGTGTGATCTTGGTTCTGCCTTTCCGCCTGTCAGTCCTCCTTCCTTCCTTCTCTCTCTTTCCATCCTTCTTCCCACCCTCTTTCTTGCTATTGTGAGTAGACAAGCAGTTTTGTTTCCAGTGGCAAGTGAGCACGCACACTCTGTCCGGTCGAGCCTCCGTTGTCTTCCTCTGGTTGCTGGAATGCCTGTACCAGTGGTCAGTTAGCATAGATGGTAAAGTGATTGGGATTAAATGCAAGGCAACTGCATCGATTCCATTGTCCCCTGCTTTATTTAGTCTAATCTTTGTACACTTGATAGAAATTTCACTTTTTATTGTTTTGTTTTGTTTTTTTGCGGTGCTGGGGATTGAACCCAGGGCCTTGTGCATGCAAGGCAAGCACTCTACCAACTGAGCTATATTCCCAGCCCCGAAATTTCACTTTTTAAAATATCATTTAGGAGTTCTCTGTTATTTAATACAATCCCAAGATGTAATTCTTTAAAGAAGGGAATGGCAAATTATTTTAATGCTTTTATTGTTTTTGTTTCTAGCTTATTCTACTAAGCTCAACAAATTTCCTGTATTTAATATTAATGATGACTTGAATGATCTGTGTACCAGTGCAGTAAGCCCAAATACTACCAAAGCCACGCGATATGCCCTGAATGTGTGGCGATATTGGTGCATGACCAACGGGCTCAAAGATCATACAGACATCACCAAGGTAAGGGACTCTCGATTACTACTTCTTTCAGCCAACTTCACTGAGCTTCCAAGTGTTAGGCACTGTACTAAGCACTGTGGCAAACAGAGAACAGTTGCTTTCTGAATGGGGAAATTCTGAAAGAATATAAAATAAAATATCCGCAATACACAGCAGGACTTAGTACATGTTTTATAATTTACAGATAAGAAATGCCTCAAAACTGAAGATGGATAAGTTAATTTCAGCTTGGTGAGACTAGAGAGAGAATTGATATTTAAGCCATATTTTGAGGAAGAGGTGGATTTCAGTAGGATTAAACGAGGGATGGGAGTTTTGTAGGTTGAATGGTGTGAGGAAGAGTAAAATTGGACAGAATCACTTTCCTACAGCAGAGACTTCATATATGGGTAAGTAGACTATAAACCTCCTGTTTTAACAACTAGAAAACTAGATACAATACATGAAATAATTCTTTTCAAACAGAATAGACATCACAGGATGTGATCCTAAAACAGAGGAAGCAATTCAAAGAATAGCCATTATCTCTGAGGCATTAGAGTTTCAGGAAGCTGAGGACAGGAGTACACTAGCAAGAAATGTCAACTCACTGAAAAAAATGATAAAATCTAGAATTTAACAGTGTGAATTTCATAATTTCTAGCAGATTTTACATAAACAAAGGAACATCTGACCTATTTCCAGGAAAAAAAGTCAACTAAGTCTTTAACATCTAGCCAATTATAAGGGCCAGATTTGTCTTCATGCTTTGAACAACAAAAAACTAACAAAAAATAAATAAATAATGATGTTTTTCAAGGCACTGTATAGCACTTGTTCGGCAGGCACAGAATGACAGTGACTCTGAGAGACAGGAAACAAACAAGGTGATTCCTATGAGTGCCCCAGTTTCTGACTTCAGAGAGTTAACAAGTCTGTGGTGCATGGAGGGAGAATTCAAACAGAGCCCAACAGACTCACTGATTTGAAAAAATGGAGCTAAGAGTCCTGGAAGACCAAGGTGGCTAGAGTTGTCATGACAGAACTCAAAAGTAGAGGGGTGAACAGAGAAAATCCAAGAGATTTAAAGATGATCCCATCAAATATTTAGCTGAATACTGTTGGCATATGCATGTAAGGAGAACACTTGATACTGGCAAAGAACTACCTGAAAGGATGAGAGGAAACAGTACCTGGAACTCATACAGAATTGGAAGCAGTATGTTCCCCAGCCAGACTGAAAAAAGCCTCAGGATGCATGGAGTAGAATACTCGGTAGGTGTGGGGATACTCAGTAACGTACATTTGTGCGTGTGATATGAGGTAGGGATCCAACTGAAGTCTTCTGCAGGGAATACCCCAATATCCCAGCACTATTCGTTGAAATGATTGTTACTTCTCCATTGAGTTGTTTTGCCCCCTCCCCTTGTTGAAGTCAATTAGCTGTACATGTGAGGGCTTATTCCTGGATTCTTAACTGTATGTGTGATGTCAGCAGCACACAGTCTTAGTTTTTATAGCTTTGTGTATTAAGTTTTGAAATTAGGAGGGGTGAATTCTCCACCTTTGTTCTTTTTTAATATCATTTTGGCTATTCTCAGTCACTTATATTTTCATATGAATTTTAGAATCAGCTTTTATTTATGCAACAAAGGCAGCTGGGATTTTCATAGAGATTATGTTATATCTGTAGATAATGTATTGGATTATTGCCATTTTAACAGTATTAAATCTTCTAATCCGTGAACACAAGTCATCTTTATTTTTTTATTTTTGTTTGAAACAGTGAAAAAAAAATAAGATTTTCTGCTCAGTACCACATATTTAGGAACTGATCCTCTTCAGCAGACCACATGGTTATTGCAGAAGCCATCACATTAAATATAGTGGAATACCTTTCCATAAGGTGTTCGGTTTAAGAGTGGGTAGAGTACAATCCTTTCAGATCTTTTTTTGTACTGAAAGTAAAAGCTGGTCTCTTTCTAAAACCTGAAGCTTTAAGATACAAGCCTTGAGGAATGTTAATTGGCTATATTTATAACTACATGAAGAAAGCCAGGAAAGCAGAGCTGAGAGAGAGTCCTGATAGACTTGAGTTCACTTTAATACTGATATCCCTTTTAGTCTAGGCTTGTTAAAGTTTGATATTTCTCTTGCACCAAAGGAGTCCCAATTAATATAAAGAGACGTTATCATCTGCAAGTAGGGAGTTCCAAATGACAATATAAACATCTGAATTTGAGTAAAATGGTCATTAGGAAAGTATTTTTAACTGATTCTTGCTAGTATATAAGAAAGCTATTCTCTTATTTTGTATCCAGCTGCCCTACTCTTTCTGCTAGCTGTTCAACTGAATCTGAGTTTCCTAGACTAACAGGTTATCAGAAAATAATTATATTTTATATTTTTTCTTTCCTGTATACTACGTATGTGTGCATGTGTGTGTTTGTGTGGGTGTGAGAGAGGTGGGGGGCGGGGGTAGAGGGATAGGTAGGTAGGTAGACATATATTTATTTTTCTTGTCTAGTTACCTGGAACCTCCAGGAATGTTTAAGAACAATGATACTCATTGTGCTTATCCTACCTCTGATTTCTTTTCCTTCTTTCTTTCTTTTTTTTTGTACTGGGGCACTCAACTACTGAGCTACGTCCCCAGCCTTTGAATTTGCAGTTCTCCTGCCTCACCTTCCTGAGTCGCTGGCATTACAGGCATGCACTATCACACCCAGCTCATCCTGCCTCTTTCTGAGAAAGATTTTAATGTTTTCATTGTGGGTATGATTTTTATAGTTCTTGTCCGTAAAATACTCTTTATTATAGTAAGAGGGTTTTTTTCCCCTTCCAATCTCAATTTAATTTGAATTTTAAAAAATATGAAATGAATATCACATTTGTTCAATTAAATTTTTAATATCAAGTTCATATTACCTTTCTTCTAAATGTATGAATGTCAATTCTATTAAAATATTTTAAGATTAAATCATCCTTGCACTTCAGTCATCCCCACCTGTTTTGATGAGTATTTCCATGCTGTAGTCTTGACTGTGACCCAATAATACAGGCAGTCCTTGTTACGTTACTTGAACTGGTACATATCAGAGCCACTCCTCACTTGTATGATACCAGTCTATACACATTTTACTTAACATATTAATATACAAAATGAAAGTTGCCAGTATTTTACTTAGGAAATATTACATCTATATGCATATGCTTTGATTTTGTTTTTTGTATACCATAGATCAGATTTGAGTTAGAAACAAAATGAAGAACATATCTTTTTCCTGTGCCCCAAAACTTTTTAAATTCAAAGGACTTGGGAATATAACTCAGTTGTAGAGTTCATAGCAAGCACATGCAAGATCCTGGGTTCAATTTCCAGCAACACCAAAAGGACAATAAAAATTTAAATAAAGACAAAAGCTGAATCTACTCCATAAAGTCATCTCTTTAGGAATAGCATACGTTTTTGAAAATCATTTCATTCCCTTCTCTTATTTGGAGCTACTTATATCTTCTACCTCTGATTGAATCATGTGAATTTTGTAATTCATATTTTGCTAGAAAATTGTTGATTATATAGATTTTCAAATTAATAAACATGAAGTATGTGATATTCTTTCATATTCTTTACTTCATTCCATAGTTTTCCTCTTTCCTAATACTGCTTAAATGTATACTTCCTTTTTGCTTCCCCCCCGCCAGAAGTTTTTTTTATTGTTCTTTATAGATAAAGATGACAGTAAATGAATTTGACATATTATACATACACGCAGTATGACTTCCCATTCTTGTGCTTGTACACGATGTGGAGTTTCTCTGGTCGTATTCATGTGTGGACACAGGAAAGTGATGTCCGATTGATTCTACTGTCTTTCCTATTCCCATGCCCCCTCCCTTTCTTTCATTCCCTTTGCCTAATTCAATGAGCTTCTTTCTTCCTTCCCCAGCTTATTGTGTGTTAGCATCCGCATATCAGAGAAAACATTGAGCCTTTTGTTTTTCTGCTAGAAGTTTGTCAACTTTATAAAAGTATTTTTTTTCAGCTAGGCACAGTGGCGCATGCCTGTAATCCCAGCCTTTTGGGAGGCTGAGGCAGGAGTTTCCCAAGTTCAAAGCCAGCCTCAGCAACTTAGTGAGGTCCTAAGCAACTCAGTAAGACCCTGTCTCTAAATAAAATACAAAATAGGACTAGGGAAGTGTCTCAGTGATTGGTTGCCCCTGAATTCAATCCTTGGCACCAAAAAAAAAAAAAAAAAAATTTCTCAAAGATGACATATTTACATATTTTCTTTAAACCTATTGTGATTTTTATCTTCCCTACTTCATTAATTTATATCTTCATTTGTATTGTCTTACTCTACTATTTTTAATTTGCTTTACATTTTATAGGTCTTTGGACTGAATAATCAATTTGCTTATTGAGAATAAAGTTTTCTAAGAAAATATTCAAGATCATGATGTTATTGGAGTATATTTAATAATATCATAGATTTTGATGTGTAATGTTTTTAGTTGGGTTAAGTTTTAATCTATAATCCACCTATTATTTTCTCTTTGACCCAGACATAAGGGCTATTAGAAAAATAAATGTTAACTCTACAGTTTCACTCAAATAAAAATTTTTTATTTGGACCTTTTTTGTCACAAGGAATGTATGTTTCAGTATGACCTGATGATAAGCAAGGTTTCTTTTTCTCTTTATAGTTCCATCTTGAAAATAAAGCTTTCTTGCTAGCCACGCTTTCTTGTATCCCTGTAATACTCAAATAAGGAAGCCTCTCTGTCTATATAGCCATTACGTTTTTCATATCTTTTTAACAGTATTGGTATTGAGACCCTGTAGAGTATTAAGCCAGAGATATTTCAGATCCTGTTCAAATAGATCAAGGAACATTAACTTGTGATGCAAAATGGCCATGTCTGTTGTCCTCCCAACAGCACTGTATTAATAACAGCAGAACCAAGGAACTTGGTGCTGGAGTGATTTGGAGCTTGAGTTTGGTTCAGGAATCCCTCAGAGAAAATTGCTAAGTTTTATTAAAGGGGAAGGAAGAAAATGATTTGTAGAAAAAAGAAGAGAGGACCTTTTAGGAATAGAAAAAATTTCTAAAGGCCAGTAATAACCATAATTTCTATGCATGTATTTGCAGATACAGGTGTATGTGCGTATGTTTGTGACCATTTACAAACCTTTCCATGGTCCACTACTTCAAGCATCACTGCAGTCCTTTGGGAAGTCTCCATTATTTTGCCCTATTTTGCACATGGAGACACTGAGGTTCAAAGAGATTAGAGGGAGCCAGATATGGAACCTAGTTCTTCTAACTTGAAATTCACTGTTCTTCCTACCATGTCATGCTTAGGGGCCAACCTCCTAGTGGGCACAGTGTGTCCTGTCCTGGTACAGCTCCCTCTGAGGATTAGAAGGGAGGAAGGGCGTGGCTGTTGGGATGTCCTCGGTGAGTAACCTCAGTGTTTGTCTCATTTGAGATCCCTGCAGTGAAGCTGAACGAGCTTCTGGAGAACTTCTACGTCACTGTCAAGAAGAGTGACGGCTCAGACTTCCTGGCCACCTCGCTCCATGCCATTCGCCGGGGCCTGGACCGCATCCTGAAGAATGCAGGTGTGGGCTTTTCCATCACCAGCAGCACCTTCAGCTCTTCCACCAAGAAGCTCAAGGAGAAGCTGTGGGTGCTGAGTAAAGCGGGGATGTCGGGCGCCCGCTCTCGCAATATCGTCTACTTCTCCCTTTCTGATGAGGAAGAGATGTGGCAGGCAGGGTGTCTGGGGGATGACAGCCCTATTACTCTCCTGTCCACTGTGGTCAAGTACAACAGCCAGTACCTGAACATGCGGACGCTGCAGGAGCATGCAGATCTGATGTACGGCGACATTGAGCTGCTCAAAGACCCACAAAACCAGCCCTACTTTGCCCGGACAGACAGCGTCAAGCGGGAGAGTCGGAGTGGTTCCACTAGAGTGTGTCATGGGAAGATCTACCATGAGCACTCCAGGGGGCACAAGCAGTGCCCTTACTGCCTCCTCTACAAGTACATGTACATCCACCGGCCGCCCACCCAGATGGAGGCCAAGTCTCCCTTCTACCTTACCGCCAGGAAGGAAGCCACAGACATGGGCAGTGTGTGGTATGAGGAGCAGAGGATGGGACTGCGGTCTCTTCGAGGAATCGTCCCAAACTTAGCCAAGAAGGTCAAGCTGGAAAACTGTGAGAACTTTACCTTCGTCTCATTTACTCAGGTCTCCAGGAAACTCGGCTCCCACAGCTGCTGCCAGTGAGCCTGGGTCCTGGCCACGACCCTGCTCCCCCTTTTAGGTGAGAGCTCCCCAGGTGGCCACGGCAGAGTCAGCAGCACCCCAGAGCTCTGAAGAGGCAGCTGCTGACCCTGTGTAACTCCATGCTTCTGCTGGTCTCCGTCAGTATGGCCTGCTATTTTCTGACCTGGAGTTTGTTTTTTAAATGAAAGTAGATAAATCTGAATAATTTGGATGTGTTATCCAAATGTGGGTTACCTTTGTTAAATTGTAAAACCTAACAGTGTATAACTGCTACATACGAGAGTGAGGAAATTCATATTATCTAGTGCCTTTTTAGCACAGGTTTTCTGGAAAAAAGAGAAAAAGGAAAAAAAGGATACTGTTTAAGTAGTCATTTTAAAAAATCCCAGTAGCTCAGTAGCTTTAGATCGTTAGGAAGACTATACACTTTGTGGAATTACATTCATAATAAAGAACTAGAAAGAGAAACAGACACATTAGAGAAAAATCGCACCTGACACCCCTTTATATTTTGTTAAACGGGTGGAGTAGGCAGCCTCGCTGGAGACAACTCTGGAGTGCTGCCAGGGAGGCGGGGCTGCTCCGTGCAGTGGAAAGATCCATCTCTGCTGTCAGTGTAGACAATTATGAAAAGAAGATTAATGCACCAGAAGTGTGTTTGGGAGACCAAGGTTTCCAGTGAACTAGATGGTTCATACCTTGAGGGAATTTCCAGTAGTGAAAGAAATTGACTTAGAAAAGCCACCTGTGATCAAAATGTGAAAACCTCCTGAAGCAGAAGTGCCTACATCTTAGTTCTCAGAACCACATTAGAGTGTTTTCTGTGTGAACATATTTAATGTTTTTTAAATCCCTTTTTCATATCTACAGTTCTGTCAGCATATAGTACTGGATTTGTAAACAACTAATGGTAACATTCAGGCCCACCTAGGAAAATCTAACAGAACAAGCTGCAAAGGAATAGATCCCCAAATGTGTTACTAAAGAGCTTTCAGATATTTTTTTTATCCAAGTATGACTTTTTCAGCCACAATAGATGTCATCATTTTAGGTTGGCACCAATGCTTGGGACACTATAAACTATTCTGAATGCAATTAGGAGTGAAAAAGGAGCCCAAAGAGTGCTAATTGATAGTAATATTAAGTTCTAGGTATCTTTATTTTGTATTCAAGTAAAGACTGCTATAACTTTATACCATTATGTTCCTGTGTATGCTTTCTAATTCCGAATTAAAATTGCAATGCAAATTCATTTTGTAGGAGTCTTAAAATCCTATTTCTTTTTAAAGCATTATATTAGTATTTATTTTAATTGTTTTTAAAATCATTCATTAGTCATTAAAATATGTGATACTTTACCAGAGAAGACTCAGCCAATGCTGCCTTAAGGTCTAAAGTTGTTCCCTTTCTAGTTACTGCAAATTTATAATTTTGTTTCCTAGTTGATTTTTCTTGAGTAGAGATTAGTTTTGGTGTATCTCCATCTGTATATAAATTAACAGATGATAGTTAATAATCACTGTTAAAACTTGATATTACATCCTGTTCAGTTGTGGTTTCTTGTAGTTTTGATTAAGAAGAAACAGACACAAAACATTAGGTGTGGTTTCCTTTCGTTTGCTAAACACCCAAAGGATATTTTGTTGGTGGAAAGCAAATGGTCATTTTCTTGTCAGTTCTGCATCTAAACTGAAGTTTAATCTATGTGAACTTTCAGCAGAGCCTTGCAGCCCAATTGTAAAGCTTCTATTTTTTATTTCAAATAGATTCAAGAAACAATTGCCATCAGGAATCACTGGGATCTTTTCAGATTTTAGCATTTCCAAAAGTAGCAATAACTGATCCAGAGGATGTAATCTTCCTATTGGTTTAGCTATCAGCCCAATAACCATTTCTGCTTCAGATATGCCGCCTATCGCCTATTTGATGTGTCATAAATCCCCAGAGTTCTGAAGTGAAAGATTATAATAAAAAGTCAGGGGGCCAAATCTTCAGTGAGAGCCAGTGGAATGAAAGGCCTGTCTCCGCATCACCTGTCTCCCAGGGGAGTGGGTGTGAGGAAGAAAGCACATCCACCTGTTGCTACCAGGCGTCACCCACTGTGAGGTTCTTTGCCTCTTGTGTACTTACTTGTATGTGTGTGCATACACATGCTTCAGATTTGCATGTGGTAAAGCCTGGGAAGCCTGCTAACCTGGCAGAGCACCTGTCCATGTGTGTAGCCATGCCTGTCCTCAAGGGATCTTCCAGGGGCTAGGAGAGCTTGTTCCGACTGTTAAGCTGAGGCCTCGTACTATCTTTCCAGACAGCTCTTTACCATCCGCACTGGAGACCTGGATTTTCTGCCCTTGACCTAGGCAGGACAAAGATTCCAAGAGGAGTGGGAGGTTAAGACATTTTTTTTCCACTTTGGGGTTTTTGTACTCCCCAGTTGAAATAAGTGTCAAGAACTTGCGAGTGTGCCTAGACACAAATTGCCTCTGGCCCTGCGTGGGGAGTGGAGGTAACATCTTCTGCATCTGCTCTAAAAGGAGCTCTGGGAGCACAGGTTGGCAGAGACCATAGGGTGTCAAGTGGATGGGTAAGATCTGATTAAACATGAAGAGTTCAACACAGGCATCACAAGCATGCAGTGTTAGCTTTTTTAGTTATTAACTTTTTATAATAATATTATCCAGCTCATCAGCATTATGCCACTTCTTGCATTGTGGAGATTCTCTCTTCCTTAAACTGCTAAACTTGGAAGAGGAAATCAAACCTGGTAATCTGGTCAAGTTAATGCATTTATACCCATGAATTCTACCTCCAACACAACCGAGCCCTGATACCTCACTACAAGCAAAAACAAGGAAGAACAGAAATGCCTTAAAAGGCTTTATGAAAAGTTTTTCCATTGTTTTGTGTATTTGAAAAAAAAAAAAGGAATATTATGGAAGTACCTAACCAAAGCTGTGAAAAAAATGGCCTCCTTGACCATGTGGCATTGTCCAGCTTTCCTTGGATTGTATTGCATTAGTCTGCCCTGACCAGTTAATGGTGTTTGAAGAAATGTGATTGAAATTCTGTTACTCTCATTTTTATTTTAATTCATTGCTTATTAAAAGCATCAAGCACTATCTGCATGTTCATAGACACAGTCATTAAGGGAATCGAGATGAAGTACTATTTGTGTAGAAACTGAAGCTTCTTGATGAAGTTGAAAGATTATCGGGAGCTGCTTCACTGCTTATTTAGTCAAATTCTGGTGTCACTGTCCTTAGCTCTGAAGTGCGTCAGTGGAATGAATCATCTCCACAGTGAACAATGTTACTCTCTATGCAGCAGAATGTTGATTATTTTTCTCAGTTAGGCTAATACTAGCCACATTGTTACTACTTAAACAGCCTTTAAATTTTATCCTTATCAAATATGCATCACTTTGTTGCTTTCATGAAATGTGGATTGCTAAATAATTTTGAGCTAGTAACCAGTTGAGGTATCAATGAATGTAAACAATGAAGACCTCGAAAAAGAGTTACTTCATTTTCTCTTAATGCGCTTCAGTTCCATCTAAGTTGCAACCCATACACATTTAGAAGTTGTTAACAGCTCCAAACAGAGTATATTAAAAGTTTTGAATTTGTATATATGTTTAAATGGTTTCACTTTGGGGGTGAATTTATAATGCTGTGTGCTAAAATATTCAGTTGTTTAGGCAGTGTTTGTAGGTAAAGATCTTTATTGTATCTTCCCATATAAATGAATCCATTAAAATATGAGGGGGGTGAACTGGTGACCTACAACTCCACTCCCTTTCTGAGAGGACACCAGGAGGAAGGATGTGTACACTGACATACCTGGGAGAGTCTACGTCTGACATTACTGGGTTTCCCAAAACTCCTTTGAGGGAGGCTCCTGTCTTTGAGGAAAGCTTTGCCTGTTATTATGATTGTGTACTTCCAGTTGTGCTTACAGTCAAGAACCCAGAGATATTCCCCATGTTTTGTTGTTGATCAGAATCAGAATGTTAGAGCATTTTATTATTGATCTCATGCAGCAAATGTGGAAATTAACCATTTCAGAAAATACAGCCAACAACTCACTGGGACACATGGTAGTTCCATTACTATTAATAGTGATTAGTTAACCCCCTCCCCTGCTGAGGGGAGAACAGACTCCTAAAGACATTATGGTCAGTATATCTGGTTGATTAATCTGCATTTAACTGTGCTCTTTGCTACATCAACTGATTCATCAAAAGCTTCTAGAAGGGCAGGTCTGACATTGTGCTGAGGGCTTTCTCATAGCTGCCTCATATCTTCATTTAATTTTCATAACATTTCTGCAAAGTGCATCTGATCATTCCATTTTATTAAGAAACTAAGACTCAGAAAAAGTTAAGCTTCCCAAAGTTTTCCATAGCTAGTAAGTTGGATGACTTAAATTTGAAGGCAGATCTGACTCCAAATCCAGTGCTCAATTCGTTAGAAAAAACCGCCTACTTCAGGCCCATAGAGATCCGCTAAAACAACAGTTTTCATTTGTTTGGGAAATGCCCTGCTCCTCAAGCATTACTGTGTAGCAGTTTATCCTCTCTTACTAATTCATTAGTCACCTGGTACCATTCAATAATTCCTGAAAACCCTAATGATTTTCTGTGGCTGACTATAGCACTTGTGCCTACCAAGAACCTCCTGTCCTTATCCATTATATAATTTATATTCACTGTTTTCACCTCAAAGGACAGATGTTTAGGCCATTTACTTTATTAACAGTCAGTTTATAAACTGCACCTGTTTTGATGTGGGAACCATTGCTTAAAATGTAAAGAAATTCCTAATTCCTAATGTCACAGTTACTTGCTCAAGTTTTTTAATTTTGGTGTCAGGATATTGATATAATCTTTAAACTAAAGCACTCTCAGAGTAGAATATACTTATTTAGTCATTTGTTTTCTTTGTCAGGGCATAGTTTTTTTTTTTTTTTTGAGACTTAAGACAATAGGTTATAGGTGACTCTAGGGTCATCTAACCAAATTCCTTCATTTCACCCATAAGGAAAATAAAGCCCAGAGGTATGAAAGGGCCCATCCAAGGCAAGCCAGACCTTAAGTAGTAGGTTAAGGACTAAAAAACTGGTCCAGAACTTTCCTCATATCATAGCTGAGAAGGTTGGGATTTTTTAAAATTAATTAATGGAACTGCATCTGGCAGAACGAGATTAGCAAGCGGCTCTTACCATGTCACCAGAAATGTACATCTCAAGTCTGCCATCCAAAGGAGCTGGCACAATTTATGAGACATATAGAGATGGACTGGGGTAAAACCTTCCAGGTCATAGCTCAGCTCTTGACCTCACTTCATGAAACAGGCCCTGTAAGTTTGAAAATCTGAAAGCTCTGGTGTTTGACCTCCTCCCACACCTCATCTGTCTCCCTATTCAGGCTCTGAACCTCTTACCAGGTACTGTACCATGAAGAGAAGGTTCTAGATCCCATCATCCCACCCTCTTTCATTTCCCCAGTACACCTCTTCATTCAGCCCAGGACTCCAAATCCTAGGACTAAAACATGAGCAGAAAACAGAGGGACTGGAAGACACAGTGTATTCTGAGGACAAAGCCCAGCAGGTGAAGGCCACAACAGTAAAAGCCGGGGTAGCAGAAGGTGCAAATACTATGATTTTTCATATATAACACTGACTTGGAGATCCAGAAAACCAGGCAATAGGAAGGAAAAGGAGGCTACTTCATTAGGAAAGTGGTAAACGGGAAACTGGACCTGAAAATATGGACTCACCATTAACCTGGGATTTGACTGAAAAGGGGGGTTGACAAGTGGGCGGGTTCTGGGAAGAGCGAGCTTCACGTAGGATGAGTAGAGGGGAAAAGGCAAAACAAGGCATATAAAGAAGTGACAGCCAAACAGCGGTGCATGCCCATAATTCCAGGGGCTCCAGAGACTGAAGCATGAAGATTGTGAGTTCAAAGCCAGCCTCAGCAACTTAGCAAGACCCTGTCTCAAAAACTATACAGGACCAGGAATGTGGCTCAGTGCCAAAGCACCCCTGGGTTCAATGCCCAGTACAAAAAAAAAAAAAAGTGACAGAACCAAGGAAAAATGAACAGCTTCCAGAACACTCTTAAAAATTGAATGATGGGTGGCTAGGGAGATAGCTCAGTCGGTAGAGTGCTTGCCTCACAAGCACAAGGCCCTGAGTTCGATCCCCAGCACTGCAAAAAAAAAAAAATTGAATGTTGTAGGAAGCAAAATTTTAGGATTCTCTTTGTCCTAATTGATTTGCTTCTATGCAATAATAGTAGGGTTTCAGATGAGAATGAGTTAAGAGAAAAAAGGTAAAAGGATAAAATGGAAAAGGGAGTAGATTAGAAAGGATTTCAAGGAAGCTGAAAAAAACAATAGCAGATTAGCAAATTAAAATCCATATTGAAAGCAGAAAAGAACAATATTAATGCTTTAAAAAAAAAAAAAAAAAAAAAAAAAGCTGGATGATGGTACATGCCTGAAGCACACATGTAAGCCCAGGGGCTTGGAAGGCTGAGGCAGGAGAATTAAAGTTCAAGTCCAGGTCAGTAATTTAGCAAGGCCCTAAGCAACTTAGTGAGACCCTGTGTCAAAATTAAAAAGGGCTGGGATGTAGCTCAGTGGTAGATCTCCCCTGGGTTCAATCCTTGGTACTAAAAAAAGAGAAAATTATGTGAAGGACAAACTTGATATATTCTTCCTCTTTTTTCAAAAGAAAGAATGCAAACAGAAAGAGACTGGATGTGACAAATAGCAGTAGCTGACCATACTGACATCTGCTTTTCTAATGCAGGCCATATTGAGAAAAATATTTACTATAAACATGAAATCTTTCCTGAACAGAATG
Organism: Sciurus vulgaris; assembly: GCF_902686455.1. Taxonomy (NCBI): domain Eukaryota; kingdom Metazoa; phylum Chordata; class Mammalia; order Rodentia; family Sciuridae; genus Sciurus; species Sciurus vulgaris. The sequence continues at coordinate 69,432,419 of NC_136476.1, forward strand.
AAAATCAGTGTTTAAAGATGGAAAAGACTCCCTGCACTTTCAGCCACCCCTCGCTCCCAAAAAAGTGAAAGAGACCAATAACTAAGGTCTTCCTGGCAAAAATGTTAAGCTCCCACAGAAAGTGAGAAATTCTTCCAGCATCAAAGAGCAACAAGTTGCTTACAAGAAAACCAGGGCATCTGGCATCAGACTTCTCAATAGCACCAAATGCCAGGAAACAATAGGGAGTTTTGAGGGATAAAGTTGCACCTTTGGATTTTTATATTAATACATAGAATATTTTTAGTTATGATGAGTACCAGGAAATATACCAGCTATATACTAGTCATATAAAGATAATAAACGATACTGCAACCTACAGAGCCTGGTTTAAAAAAAAACATTCTCTTAGAATCACAATCTCAAGAGACTCGAGTTAAACATCAGGTCACTGCCTCCTAGAAAAGGGGTGTGTGTGCCTTTAAATAGACAATATGACCGGAAGCCACATATCTAAAAGTGCCCAGGTCTTCACATGAATGAACTAGATTAATACAAGATGTAACTAAAATAATTTCAGTACTACACATTGTTTCTTTTATTACTGAAATAATGCACCATTATAGTATAAATAGAAAATTCAATATACCTTTTACTCTCAATTTTCCCTGTGACCAATTTTTAAAAAGGGGGGAAAATGCTCTAATTGTGAAAGAGTCGGCTGCCTCCAAGTGAGTGGAGTCCAGGAGTCCCTGCCTCTGTCCTGGGCCTAGGAGCCTAGATGGGAGCTAGTTGGCTCCATCCCATGTGCTGTTCCACTCGCCTCAAACTCAGAACTTACTACAGTTTGGATCTGTGATGTCCCCCCAGAGCCTCATGTGTTGAAGGCTTGGTCTCCAGTTGGTGGCACTATTGGGATGTGGCAGAAACTTCAGGAGGTGGGGCCCAGTTAGAAGAGGTAGGTTCACTGTGGGTGTGACTGTGAAGGGCCTTCTCTCCCTGTCTCTCTGCTTCCTGACTGCCAGGGGGTGAGCGGCCTTCCTCCACCATGCCCACTATGTTTCTGTTGGCACAGGGTCACAGCAATGGAGCCAGCTGACCATGGACTGAAATCTCTGAGACTGAGCCAAAATAAATATTTCCTCCTCTAAGTTGATTTTCTCAGGTATTTTGTCACAGCAAGGGAAAGCTAACACAGAACTAACAACGGGTACAGAATTAAATGCAGAATATATGTCTTTCAAAAAGCAACCAGGAAAAAATTAAACTTGTTTTAGAGTGCAAATGCAAGAAAAGTGGAATTTTAACCGTAGGTAGCTAGCCAGGGCAGTGAGGTGCTTTCCTTAGCTGTACTTGAAGGTTTGTGAAATTCAAATATTAAGGGCTGGGGAAATAGCTTGTGGTAGAATGCTTCATGCACAAGGCCCTGGTTTTGATCCCCAGAACTTCTGGAGTCTACAATGTCAGCAGTAGCATTAAAGCTGGGTTGTTTTAGTTTTCTTTATTCATTTGCACTGGAAGGACTTGAAAACACACAGGAACTAAAGTATCAGAAGTTTCAATGCTCAGCACCCTCCTGGCAAATTAAATTCAGTCTGTGCCCCAAGTTGTCTTGCCAATTTAAACTCTTGACTAAATTTTCAATGACACCAGCATATTTGCTTAAAATTTAGCAAAGAGTAGCTCATGGATTGCTTTGCATTTGCTTAGTTTTTCATTCTGAAACACAGCAAAACCTCTTCTCAGAGATGGAGGGAATCTCTTCTGTTTAGATTCCAAGTATACCTTTCCCAGGGTCCTCGTGCTTAGCTGTGACTGACAAAAGTCTGTTCGGTTTAACCACTTAGATAAGAAATGCAATGCTGTACTTTAAAATTTAATATTTTCTATGTGGTTGTATTTTTCAAATAACAAACTGTGTTCATAATGTTTTTATTATTCTGGATATGTATTTTTTAACAGAGGATGTTCATAATTTCTTAATACTGGAAACATCAGATTGACGTTCAGTAACTTAAATGATTTTAGTGTAGCATTTCCAAATTCTTCTTCCCCCTAGGTGTCCACATGCATGTGGGAGCACACAAGTGGGAAAAGCAGTGTCACGTCTGTTTTCTGTCGTCAATTGTTGTGTTGAAAGATATTTTCTTGTTTGTCTAGTTCAGCTCTCTAGTTGATAGTCTAGTAGAGTCTGTTAACAACTTGCAAGATTCTGGGGGTTTTTTTGTCCTTTGGTTTTTTTGTTTGTTTGTGTTTGTTTTAAGTTGTCGTTACCTGGTTTGATTTATGTACATGCAGCTTGACTGTTCAACTCAGATTTTTTTGGAAAAATAAAAAATGAATCTATATTTTATGTCTGTTTTCTTGAATAACCAAGTTATCTTACCAATCTGTAGTACATATAGGCTTCTAAATATTTTTTATTTTAGTATCACATTTCCAGAAGTAATGTTTTTCTTTGCATTTTGCAATGTTAGGACATTGTATGCAATTCCTTACCCATAGCTGATGTTTCTGAGCTATTAATGTTCTTGGTGAACATGTTGTTCCCGTTGACACTACTCTGCTCCCCTGATGGATTTGCTTCACTGGACAGGCTGGGTCCCCATTTGGAAAGATCTCATGGTGATCATGTACTGACCGTTTCATGTATGCCTTTAATTAATGGCTTGCTGCTCCTTAATTTTTATTACTTTTGGAGACTATGCTTAATCCTCAAAACCTCTTGAGTTTTGTTTTGTTTGTTTGTTTGTTTTTTGTACCAGGGATTGAACCCAAGGGCACTCAACCACTGAGCCACATCCCCAGCCCTATTTTGAATTTTACTTAGAGATAGGATCTCACTGAGTTGCTTAGTGCCTTGCCATTGCTGAGGCTGGCTTTGAACTCAAAATCCTCCTGCCTCAGCCTCCTAAGCTGCTAGGATTATAGGTGTGAGCCACCTCGCCCGTCTCTAAACAGCTAAAATCTAAAAAACAAGTTTTTGAAAAATATTCCCCATGGAGTATAATGTGGTAATGGTGAAAAAGATGAGATGTTTTCTTAAGAATTATTGATCCTCCAGCAAATTGACTCTTTTCTCATTGTTTTACTACAGCAATAATTTTTTAAAAATTTGATGACCTCCTGAGCATGAAGCTGGCTCTTGGTTTGCTTTGCTGCAGCTGTTATTGGCTTTTGATGATCATTCTTTCTTTGGGGAGAATAAGATGGAAAGATGCCACTAGAATGATTTTTTTTTAATAATTTTTTAGTTATAGAAGGACACAATACCTTTTTTATTTATTTTTAGGAGGTGCTGAGGATCGAACCCAGTGCTTCACACATGCAAGTGCTCTACTGCTGAGCTACAGCCCCAGCACTAGCATGATTTTTTAAAAGTAAGTTTGATGGAAGCTCTGGACATTTCCCCAGGACAGTGCATATGTGCATAAAACATTTTACATGCAAAAACCTAGTTTTAAAAATCTCCTCCATAGAATATATTTTTAAATAGAATTGTTTTGTTTTGTTTTTTTGAGACATACTCTAAAATAAATAATCCAGAGTGGTAGAGTAATTGGAGACATAGATGATAAAAAATAAGCCTTGAGTAGATTATTTGTTAAAACAAACTGATGGGTAGATGGGGTTTCATTATACTCTTCTTCGCTCCTTTGTGTGTGTGTGTGTAAAATGTATATATATTTTTCCCTTTGATGATAATGGTCTGGTCTTTTGTATATGTTTAAAAAAATTTTTTAAATTTGGTACTGGGGATTAAACCCAAGGGTGCTTAACCACTGAGCACATCCCCAGCCCTTTTTGTTTTTTATTTTGAGACAGGGTCTCACTAAGTTGCCAGGATCCTCACTAGGTTGCTGAGGCTGGCTTGGAGGTTGTGATCCTCCTGCCTCAGCCTCCAGAGCCACTGCAATTATGGGCATGTACCACCGCGCCTGGCCCACGTGTTTAACAATGTCCATAAGTTGTTGTCTTTTCTAAAAAAACCAAATGCGGGGCTGGGGAGATAGCTCAGTCGGTAAAGTGCTCGCCTTGCAAGTAGGCGGCCATGGGTTCGATTCCCAGCACCAAAAAAAAAAAAAAAAAAAAAAAAATCAAATGCGCCTGTACCATCCTCCCAATCTCAGAATCCCTGCGTCTCCCTGAAAGGAGGTGCCACAGGGAGATGAGAGAGCAGCTGCTGGCAAACGTGGGAGACCCGAGGCAGGGTTTCCGCAGGCACGGGAAGCCAAGGCACGGCAGAAAGCCCGGAGGTCGACCTGTTATACTAGCAACCTGACCTCGTTGGTACCTGCCCCTGATGGAGCCTGTGAAAATCTTGAGGTCGTTTCCATTGGTCCTAAAACAGCTGTGCCTAGGACAGACAGACTTATGATCCAGTCGTGGGGAGGCCTGTGACAGGCCGAGGACGAGGTCCAAGGCTCTGGAGTGGCCCCCGGCCTTTTCCCAGGTCTTAGGACAAGTGTTCCTCAAGGAGTTGCTGCTTGGAAGCGAGAACATCCGGGAGCACCAGCAGGGAGGAGGGTAGAGGCCCGGCAGAGGACCTCTGGCTGCCTGGTGCCCGCCCACTCACACTCATGTCACAACACATGTCCCCACATGTCCCAGGGCCAAGGGAGCCTCTTGGGACCAGTACGTTTCTGCTCATTTCAGAAGGTGTTGGCCCCCCTTCCCCAGGCATTTCCTTTTCCTTCTCTTTCCTCTGGTGTCCCTGCTTTATTCCCGGAAGACACCAGGGACAGATGTGGAAGACACCAGGGACAGACGTGAAAGACATTCGACAAGATGTGTTTCAGCAATAAACAAGATTCTTGTACTTCTCATGGGCTCCCAAAGAAAGAAGGATGAGAAATAAAAATTCCTGAGGAGTTTTTCCAATGTTCAGAAGACAATCGAAGAAAATTTTGCACATTTCTAATACATTTGACTATGGTAATAATGTTCACGAAGAGTTTGGTCAAATTTAAAGAACCCAGTGAATCTTTTCGGACAGTATTAAAGAATCTAATTCCCACCAGTAAACAAACACACTTTTGAAAGTGAACAGTTAATACTGTACTGTGCTTCCTTGGTGTCATCTGTCCCATGCATAACGGCCCGTACTGAAAGGATGGCACTTGGCTGCCTCCTAGCTAGAGAGAACTATGGTCTCTTGCTCTCGTTGTTTCTCAGTGTAACTATCCCATCAGGGCGCTGTCGCCCCAGTGTCAGTCATTTATGTGCCACTTTCACAATTTTTGTGATAGTATATCTGTCTTATTATTCATTTGATATTTATATTGATTCTTCTTTTACCTGAGTTTATATTAAAGCAAAAAATAAGTACTTTTAAGTAAATAGGGGTCCTGGAATCAAACCACTCAGTTTCGAATTCCACTTCTGCCTCTTACTAATTCCATGAGCTTGGGCAAGTTATTTGACCTCTCTGTGCCTCAGCTGCCAGGCGTGGTGGTTCACACCTATAATCCCAGCAAGTGAGGCTGAGGTGGAAGGATCACAAGTTCAAGGCCAGCATGGGCAATTCAGTGAGACCCTGCCTCAAAATAAAAATTAAAAATGCAGCTCTGGTAGAGTGTTCCTGGGTTCAATCCCCAGGACTGGAAAAAAGAAAAACAAAACAAAACGAGAGTAACATATCTACCTCATAGGGTTGTTTTGAGGATTAAAGATATAAAGGCACACAGAACAATGCCTAGTGCGTAGTAACCACTAGATAAAATAGTAACTGTGAGTTATGGTTATATTACTACATAAATGCTATATTGCTTGCAATAAATACATATAAATACATATCTATTATTATTTAAAATGTTTGCCATCTGTTCCCCTTGCAGCATCACCAATGGCAGTCACCACACTTAGGGAAACAGCTTGGCCCCTCTGCCTCAGGATGTCCTCCTTGGCTTCATGTGGGCTTGTACCAATGACTCCTGGTTCTCCTGCATTTCCGGATCCTAGATTTCTTGTCCCATCTTTGATACTCACATACACTTGGACACTTTCTCAGGGCAGTCTCATCCACTCCCACAGCCTTAGCAGATGTTGACCTAAGTTGTCGGCTAAATCTCTCTCCACTGGGGTTCCCTGTAACTGCGGAAGATGACCGGAGGGCCTAACCTCTGGTCTGACTTCTAGGTGCAGAAGCAGGTGCTGAGGCACCCGGACAGTGAGGCCTCGGTGCTCTGGCGTATTTCTCTAGTGGAACTCCAGTTGAGAGGCTGGAGCCCACATCCCACCCATTTCCTTCCCGAAGATATGGCATCTGCATCTGCTGCCAGAAACCCACGTTATCCCAGGGACTTCCTCCTTCCTCCACATTCCACAATCCATTTCCATCATCTCGTCATTCAAGCTGCCTGAATATCTGTAAATCTCGTCCCTTTTCTTTTGCCTCACTACCCCCAACTTGGTCAGCCCACACCATTTTGCCCACGTTACTTAAAACCCACCTGAGTTACCTTCTTGCCTCCACCAGTCCGTCCTCCCTTGCTTTCTGGGGAAATCTAACTACAAATCTTACTCTCTCCAAAGCCTTTCTGATAGATTCCCAAATCATCCGCATGGACTGCTACCTCTTGCTCTTACTTCGTCACTCCCTCTCTCTACCATGGCGCCTGCTTCTCCCCACCCTCTGCCTAGGTCGATTTGTGTTCAACCCAAAATTTTACATTGAAATCTAACTCCCAAAGTGATAGTAACAGGAGGTGGACTGTTTGGGAGGTGAAAGGTCAAGAGGGTTTGCCTTCAGAATGGGATTAGTGTCCTTTAAAGAGGGGTGAGGGAGCTTGTGTGTCCCACCACGTGAAGATGTGCAGAAGACACCATCTGTGGACCAGCAAATAGGCTCTCGCTGGACACTGAATCTGCTGTCTCGATCTTGGACATCCCTGCCTCCAGAACCATAAGCAATAAATTCTTTATAAGCTAGGTATTACAAAATACCTAAGGTATCTTGATACAGCAGTCCAAATGGACAAGACCAGCGCCCTTTTCTCCCACATCCGCCTTTGCCTCCTTCTTTTGCAAATCTTACTGATTCTCCACTTCTCTCCTGGCACACAATACACACAGACTCCCTCGAGGAACAGGGTAGTTGCTTGGATTCTGCTGCCTCAGAGGACAGACCTATAGGCCTATCATTGTCACCTGCAAGGCATCTGTCATTCCCAAGGAGCCAAGTTTGTTCAAAGGATCAGCTTTGTATCTGGGAGCATTTGACTCACAAAGTGGGTGAATAGGACCAAGAACCCAATTCTCTAATGAAGGCCTACAGTCCCAGGATGGAGACCTGTGCCGTAGCTGTGGCTGCTCAGAGCCTACGTTTCCACTGTTGGGTGTCTCCCAAAGAGAACTCAACCAGGGGCTGGCACACAATTATGTTTTCTTAACAGAACTACTGCTGCCAGTTTTACTATACTTGCTACAATATTGCAAGGCTCCAAATCTCCTGGGAGACTCTCAATAGTAATAACGTCTGTGCCATTGAGATTTCCAAAAGCCTGTTAAGAGAAGAATCCAGTGAGGTAGCTGAATTACTTTTGTTCTAAGGTTTTTTAACTTGAGACCCATGGGTGGTCTTCAGTGAGTCCAGAAACCTCCTAAAGTGATTGGCATAATTTTTACGCATGGATACCTTTCACCTGGGGGGAGGGTCTCCTCCCCAGAGAGTTCACTGCCGAGGACTGAGGTGTCATTTTTCCTTTTGGACTTTTTTCATTTATTCATTAAAACATTTGAACATTCACTATGCTTTTCCAGGTGCATATATCAGAAAACTTGAAAACATCTGCAGTCATTGCTCTTATATCCTAGTGGAAGAAGGTAAGATGATACACAAGAGAAAGTCAATCACATTCTATTTTTGAGGGGGTTAGATGCCATAGAAGAAAATTAAGCCAAGTTTCATGTGAAAGAGAAAATTTTAAATAGGTTGTTCAAAGAAGCATCATTACTTGTTTTTGTGTTTTTAATGGTACTAGGGATTGAACCCAGGTCCTGTGTGCATGCTAGGCAAGCACTCTGCCCCTGAGCTACATCCCCAGCCAGAAGGCATCACTGAAAAGATGAATTTTGGAAAATTTTTGTGTGTGTGGTGCTGGAGCTCAACCCCAGAGCCTCATGCATGTTAAGTATATGCTCTCCACTAAGCCACACCCAGAAAAGATGACATTTAAATAGAGACATGCACCTGCTGAGGGAGAAAGCAAAGGGGTCTAAGGAAAACCTAGGGACTATCTTCAAAGGTGCTCATCCCAAGCATTAATGCAGAGGGGGCTAAACACATCATCACATTCTGGCGCAGTGGAAGGCTGATGAGGGTTCAATCAGTCCTTCTTCACAGCTGCCTACGCCCAAAAATGTTCAGTGGCCTCCAGCTGTGTATCAGGCTGAAGACTCGACACCCTGGAATCCAAAACCCTCTGGATGATGAATTCACTCTACCCTTAGCCTCATTTCTAATTATTTATCTACACAAATCTAGCCATGCTCCAGCAAATTGGACTTCTGGTAGCTATACGATGGTCCCTATACCTGCTCTCCTCCTGCCCCTGGGTTTCCTTTGCTTTGAAGGTGACTCCCTGTCTTTCCTGGCTGAAATCGTCTCATCTGAAAGTCAAGTTCAAATACCTGTTCTCTGTTGTAGCTTTACTGGTTCTTTTAGGCTCATGTCCTCAGTAGGTCGCACCCAGTACTAGTTGTGTGCTTTTCTGGCCTGCTGTGCTGTTAGATTCCTGAGGACAGTGACCATAAGCTCCTCCTCCTCATGGTCCATATTCATTCTTTATTTGAGCATTTTAAAAAAACACTGGGCGTCTACTGGGCACTGTGCACACAGAGGTCAATAAGAAAACCCTTAGTAAATACCGGTTGACCTCAACACCGTTGCGGTGGGACTCCTGCTAGCTGATGGGATTCTGGTAGTGGGCCTGGGCTGCACTGTGGACTCATACTCTCTGTTGGTCTCCTATCCTTATGGCAACCATATTTGCCAAAGCCCTTATTTGAGTGGTCCTTCAGCTCACTTAAAAGCTGAGTTTCTATTGCCGAAGTGAAGCAAGGAATCAAGACAGCTTAATGAGACAGATGACAAACTGTTCAGGAGGGAAAACTCTGAAATTAACTAAAGCATTGTTATTTGAATTATTTGGCAGTGGCTTTCAAAGCTTCTTTGCCCTGACTCACATTAAAAAAAAAAAAAATTTACATCGCAACCAGGTCAGATATATATTCTTTTACTCATTCTTTCAACCAGTAAGTATTAACACCCACTATATGCTAAGGACTTTTTATAGTGGAACACACTTGTGAATGAAGAAGAGGGAGAAAGGGCAAATGGAGGGAAACAAAAATTCTTGCCCTTTTAACACATGAGTAAAATAGACAACAAACAAAACAAGTAAAATACACACACATACAAACACACAGATAAAACTGATGGTCATACCCCATAAAATCACAAAGTTGGTTTCAGGAATGGGTGAGACTTTGTACTTTTGAAAAATTCTGGTCTAGACAATGCCTGGCACAAGCAGAGTATGTGCCATCCTGTTTTTGCAGATGGAGTGACACGAACAAAGAGGTTAAGTAAGTTACCCAGATTCAACCACAATCCCAGGGCAGTGATGCCAAGTCCGCTGCTGCCCTCTGTGCCTGGCTCAGCCCCATGTCTCTGCTTGTGCAATCCTGACCTCTGCCTGAGCATCTCTTCACCCTCCTACCAGGTAAAATCACAGGAGTGTTCCTAAATCTCCCCAAACCACAGCATGCTCCAGGATGCCTCTCTCATGCCACAGTTGCTTCTGAATTATTTCATGACTCCTGGTGTGCTATAGCAGGGTGCTCTGCGAGGTGACCTCCCTATGGCCAGGACCTTCTGTCTCCCTAGCACAGTGCTTGCCAGAGGAGGTATTAATAAATTCAGAGGAGTGGCAGAAGTGCTTACTAGCTAGGGGTATGGGATTCTGGCAACATTGATTTAAAAGGTTTAGGTGACAGGCGTGGTGTGCATGCTTCTGATCCTAGCAATTCAGGAGACTGAGGCAGGAGGATCACAAGTTCAAGGCCAACCTCAGCACCTTAGCAAGACCCTGCCTCAACAAAAAATAAGAAGGGCTGGGGATGTAGCTCAGTGGCAGAGCACTTGCCCAACACGCAGCCCCTGGGTTCAATCCTCAGTACCACCACCCTCCTCAAAAAAAGAAAGCTAAGAAACTGGCAAGAATACCACTGCTAATATGATCTCATGTCTGGATTACAAAAGTCACATGACAGAGGTTTCAATAGTATAAAAATAAACAAATGTCATCTCCCTAGTATCAGCAGATAGATTTAAACCACATCAGTATGGTGTGGAGCCATAGAACAGAAACTTAGTGAAATTAATTCAAGAAAAGGAGGGCTACTATAAAGCCCAAGGAATAGCTGGATGGACTTGAGGAAGGACGGGATCCAGGGGCCCGCTGGGGAGCTCCTCAGCAGGAGGAATAATTCTGTGTAATGGAGACCATTACAGTGGAGTCAGCTGTCACCTCACCCACATATCAGTTCAAATTCTTCAGAGGAAAAAATGCAAACAGCAATGGGCATAGTGGCACACACCTATAATCCCAGGTACTTAGGAGGCTGAGGCAGGAGGGTCACAAGTTCAAGGACAGCCTGGGCAACTCAGTGAGGCCTTGTCTCAAAATTTAAAACAAAAGGGCTTGAGGATACAGTTCAATTGGTGGATAATTTGCATAGCATTAGCAAGGTTCTGGGTTCAATCCCCAGTACTGCAAAAAAGAAAAAAAAAAAAAAAAAATTAAGCAAAAAGGAAAAAATCTAAATGCCACATACAGTTCTAGAATTGTCTACCCTTGCTTCACTTTGGGTAGGAGAGGGCTGTGTGGTTGCTGATTCTACTTGAGGGTAGGGGGAAGGATACTATGAAAAGGAATAAAATTTTAGTTAAATATTAAACCCAAGTACAATTGTAAGTTTAAACTTTATCTTACCACCAGAGATGATGGGGACTGAAGGTCAGATAAAGTCAATTATGAAAGTTATATAGGGGCTGGGATGTAGCTCAGTGGTGCATGCTTAGCATGCATGAAGCCCTGAGTTTAACGCCCAGGAACAACAAACAACTCCAAAACCTGTATCTGTGATAATAGTGTAAAATAAAATTTCAATCATGAAAATTTGGCATAAGATATGTTAAAGAGTTCTCTAGGGCTGGGGAGATAGCTCAGTTGGTAGAGTGCTTGCCTTGCAAGCACAAGGCCCTGGGTTCGATCCCCAGCACCACAAAAAAACAAAAAAAAAAAAAAACAAAAAACAAAAAGAGTTCTCTAAACTTTGGTTTTCAAATTTTATTTTCAATCAGATCCTATTTCTATAGGACTAAGGTAGGGTAGTGAGGTCTCCATATTTAAATAAGCACCCCAGATTCTGCTAAAGATGGTGTGTATTGAGCAACTTGCTTAAGGCAATTTCTTCCTACTTAAAGTAATTTAAAATGGGCTCAACTTGCATAATTTTAAGTTTTTAATCAGATAAAATATGAACAATGAAACCACATAGACATACCATTTATGTAGTGACACTAAATAAGAGCATGTACAAATGTTTAAGCCACCACATTCTTTACAATTGTTTTGAATAGCACTGTCACATCATTTATAATGGAATATAGTTATAAAAGATGTTTGGTAATTTAGTTTTATCTTGGTTTTTCTTTTAAAATAATATGAGAATAATTATGCATTTACAAAGAGTATTTCTGGATGATAATCTTATCTGTAAACTTGAAAGCTGTATACTACATGACATCAATCCTGTGGACTACAAATACAAACCTAACTTATTTAATCCTATGCATTTATATTTTTCAAAAGCACCCTCATTTCTTTAAAGTTAAATACTACAAATGGTTCCTGGAAGGCTATCGTGGACATAACATAGTCAGTTGTTAGGGGCGGATTTTATGTAACTATCCAATTCAGTCTGATTTAGAGCTAAAAATCAAATGGCATTACAAAAAAGATAAAGTCACAGGCAGCATAATCGAATTTTCAGACGATACAGCTTCTGAAGCTCTCATCATCCTAGTCCCCCCACCTGCTTTTTGCTCTCACTTACATATTCCTTTTCTTTTAAAGAAGCAAAAAAACATGTAAGTTCACCAAAATTCTGAATGTCACAGTGTGTACAGCATTGAATGAGAGTAGCTTTGGCATTTGGCATCACGAAGTCATTTTCATCACAGATGTTTTGTTCATTCTGGGTCAAGGCGAGGTAAAACAGGAAGAATAAGATTCCCAAATGCAGAGTCCTGAGTTATGAAGTATCCAGATGAATGTGCGTGAGCGTGCTAAGATTAAAAAAACCAAACAAAAAACAATTAGAGCCACAACTTTCCAAACAAGTCATTAAAATTACTTATCCTTTCTGAATGCTTGAGACCAAATTTATTTAAAAATTGGTTCTTATGGCTGTTCATTTTGTTTAAATTCACAGAAGATGAATAACAGAATTTGGATTAACAAATTACACCAAGTACTCATTATCATCCCACTATCTCCCCTGTGACCCTCTTCAAAGACAAGAATTGCTTTGTTCCTTGGAGAAAGAAAACTAGCATCAAAGACCCCAAAGTAGTTGGAAGGAGAGGGAGAAAAGATTGGTTACTGATGATTAAAAATGCCAATGTTTTGTAGAGAATGTTGGAATGTAAATAATAAGAAAACCACCAATAACTTCCCTCTATCTTTAAGTTCATATTTTCAGTTCTACAAATACTTCAATGAAGTTGACACAGGTGCATTAAAATAGGTTGGAAATCACAACCTAGAGCTTATATATCCTTTTAATACATGTTCATATATATAGAAATTATTTTTTGCAAACTCTCTAATCATTCACCTATTCTTTTTCAAAAGAAGAGACCTCTAAAAATATAACATTTATTTCAGAGTGACCATAACTGGTGTATTTGTTGCTCCAGTTAAAGGTTTTTTTTATATTTTTTTTTATTTTTGTAGTTGTAGATAGACAGAATGCCTTTATTTTATTTGTTATTTTTATGTGTTGCTGAAGATCGAACCCAGTGCCTCACAAGTGCCAGGCAAGCGCTCTCTACCACTGAGTCACAGCCCCATCCCCAAGAGGACTGATATTTTAAGTCACCTAAAGTGAGATAATCTTTATAGCATCCCTTCCAATTCTGGGATTCAAAGGTTTAGAAGCATAGACAATTACAATATGCATAAAAAATAAATGTCATCTCATCCAAGTTCTCTGCAACTCTTACATTATCCCAGATGAATGTAATATTAAAACTGTTTATTACTCTGAATAATGTTTTTAAACTGAAGGAGCATCACATTCCTGATCCAAGAGTAAGAGTTAGCTTTTAAACACTGCCTGTGCAAGTTGTGCTGACCATTAAAAAAATCCAAACAGCAGCAATAAACCTATAAGACTATCAAACAACATAATGACATGACAAATTTGAAAATATATATGTACTATTAAACTAGCCAGTTCAATTTTCTAGATCATCCTGCCCATCCAAATATCCTCAGTTCTTTTGTGCACAAGCAATCCCTTGGCAGGTGCAGCACAGAATCCATCATGACGGCATCAACACCATAAAAGATACTTTCATTACTGCTGTATTGGTCCTTCAAACCCTTTGGGTACAACTGAACATCAGCAAACCATTGCAATTATGTGTGGAACATTTTTATTGATATTGCTCCACCAAAATACAAAATAACTACTGTGTTGGCTTCGAAGGCCCAGGAAATCTCAACCGAGACAAGAATGTCAGTTATACTTTGCTCACCTGCAAAGCTGCCTTCTGCTGGGCTGCGATATGCTGCTGCTCTGCGTGATCCCGGAAGTCCTTATTAAGTGCAGGTCTGGAGAGGGCAATGCTATAATGGAAATCTTGGTTATTTGGTTGCTTCTTCTTCTTCTTTTTTAATATTTTTTAGTTGTAGATGGACACAATGCCTTTATTTTATTTATTTATCTCTATGTGGTGATGAGGATTGAACCCAGTGCCTCACATGTGCCAAACGAGCACATTACCACTGGCCATAACCCTAGCCCCAGTTACTTGGCTTCCTAAGGCAGAGGCATCCTTACTTTTTTTTTTTGTAGTAATAAATTATCTTTGTTTTAGATAAAATAGTTGACACATAAGACCTGTACATATTTGTGGTGCACAACATCATGTTTTGGTATTTACACATGTTGTGAAATGGTTAGATCAAGCTAATTAGCACATCTGTCATCTTACATACTGATCATTTTTTATTGTGAGAACACTAAAGATCTACTCAGCAATTTTCAGGTATACAATAATCATTAGTAACTATAGTCACCATACTGTACGATAAATTTCCTGAAGAGATGTCCTTACTTCTGTTTTTCTTTTTTCTGAGTGGTGCTGGGAATTACACCCCTGGCCTCATGTGTGTTGTACACACTATCATTGGCTATATCACCTGTCCTCAACTCTAAATCACATTTTTCATTATATATTCTTTTTGTTGCTGTTTTTGTGGTATTGGGGGTCAAACCCAGTGCCTGGGCATGCTAGACAAATGATCTACCACTGAGCACTACCTCCCTATCCCTTCATTATATATTCTTTATACAGATCTAAAAAAATCTTCTGGAATAAGTGTTATTACATCTTCCTTTTCCTCCCACCATCTCCATTAATTTATGTGAAGAAAACCTATGTTACTTACTGGAATTTCAAATAATCATTTTTAAATTTATAATTTAAGGTCCCCTAGTTTCAAATAAATTTGAGGTACCATAGTCTATCATGATCCTTATTAACATTTTTAAAAACATAAAGCAAATTACATGATCTCCATTAACACTAAAACCACACAGTTTTGTTTGCATAATAATGAAACTTACCTTAGCCACTGTTCCAAATAGGCTGAACTACTATGAATAATAACTTAGAAGCACTTATTTACCAGATTCTAGAGCAGATATTAGATGCTTGGCTCTGTGCTAGTAAGCACTGGGGTATAAAACATGCAAGAGAGCTCACGCACAACAGCAATTACGATGGAATGTGATGCATGCTACCACAGAGGAATTAAGAGACTCTTCTTTTTTTTGAAATTTTTTTTAGATGTTGATGGACCTTTATTTTATTTATTTATTTATTTGCGATGCTGAGGATCAAACCCAGTGCCTCACACATGCTAGGCAAGCAGTTCACCAGAGCTACAATTCTAGCCCATGATAGACTTTTTTAAAAATAACTTTTTAAAGATTTGTTCTAATTAGTTATACATGACAGTAGGATGCATTTTGACACATCAAACATAAATGGAGTATAACTTCTTGTTCGGCTGGTTGTACATAATGTAAAGTTACACAGGTCCTAATAGATTCTTAATGTAGCAGGACGTGGTCAGGTTATAAAGTATACACTTTATCTTAATGGAACAGGAGACCTCCAACAAGTGTTCAGCAGCATACTTTCTTGAAAAATATTATCAATAATAGCACCCCAAAATAATAGTCAATACCTAGCTCCAGGATGATTTGTTGAAGATTGGTTCTGCATAAGTAATTTTCTTTTCTCTTTGTCCAGTTCTGCCAAGATTGCAACTCTATTTTTGTTTTGAAAACCTAACAAAATAAAAAGAAGGTTGGGGAGTGGGAAGAAGAAACTCTTTATATTTATTTTCTACACCTAGGCCATCCAGAACCCAGAGAACAAAATTCCTATTCTCTAACATGATAATGGAGTCACTTGGTAAGTATTTTCCCCACTCCTGCCTATATCCTAGCAACTTTTTTTTTTTTTTTTTCGGTGCTGGGGATTGAACCCAGGGCCTTGTGCTTACAAGGCAAACACTCTACCGACTGAGCTATCTTCCCAGCCCTATCCTAGCAACTGTTAAGAGCATATAATATACATGGACACATATGCAAAGTACAATATGACTGAAGACTTTTCAGACTCAATTCTAAATAATTTTAATTACCAATGTATGGATTACAGTAGTTGTTTTTTAACAAAATTTTTGGAACCCCAAATACTACAAGGACCAGTCTCTACACTGCCTAGTCAAATCTCTGAGTGTGCAGATTTTCTTAGTTCTCTTTGTGAAAGCCTCTTTCATGGAAAAAAAGGATTAGGCATACTTGGATCAAATAAATACTTCTCTTTCTCAATCGCTTTCATTCAGAAATGACATACAATCTTTCAAAGAACAAGTCAAAGATTTGCAACTGACCAGAAAGCAATTCAGAGAAAGAAATGGAGCATAACTGATAGGACACAAAGAGATGCCTTCTTTATCAAATGCTTAATACTGGGCTTCATTCTGAATTTCAAACCTATATAAGACTGAGTTCTGTGTCAGCATCTAGCTATGTTTTAAAATCTCAACTAAATGTCAACATGTTAACACTGAGAGACTGCACACTAACTACAGATCTCTGGCCTCTCTGGAAACATCTCTCAAGATCTGGCAACAAGAGATCTTTGTGGCCCCATGGCAACCACATACTAGAGCCAAGGAGGAGCTTTCCCCTTTAGCTGGGCACTCCTGCGCTTGTTACAGTTCTTATGAGACTAGTTCATATTATCTGTAGGCATCTGCATTTCTGGGGAGGATTGAAGGACTTGGAAAACAAAACTACAGAATTAAAAAAAAAAAAAAACTGCATCTCAGGAGACTGGAATCACTGGGCTGGAAGAATGAATACAGGGGAGAGAGCATTTACCAAGCAGAATCAAGCACCCCCAAGGGCACCTATGTGAGGGCTTCTAATACTTTATACTGATTATAAAGATGAAGAACTGGTAGGGGAGAGATCTCCTGGGGAGAGGGGCAGAGACTGGCTAGGGATAGTGCAGAACATACCAGGGCATTCATGCCGAGGTTGGCCTGCACCAGAAGTAGCTGAACCAAACCTCTTAGTGGGCATCACCATACATACTGGCTGTGGCTGGGATTTGGGACATTTTAGGAATTTGTCATCTCCTGTTTTCTTAATAGCAGACTCCTTCTTTTGGATGAGATAATTCACAATACATGCTGATACTTCTGAAGAGATGGTTTTATGAGCCTTGTAGGAGATTCTTCATCCTAACTCAAATCCCCTTTTCCTGCTTGACCTCTTAAATCTTCGAAGAAGCAGCTCTAGGGGGGCCTTCTCACCCCCTTACAGATAAGATGTCTCAGAAGGCTTCTATTTAAGGAGAGATTTACCACAGCTCTGAGAGACAGAGGAAAAATCAAACTGTATTCAGCGGGATGTGGTGGTGCACGCTTGTAATCCCAGCCACTCAGGAGGCTGAGCCAGGAGGATTGCAAGTTCAAAGCAACTTAGTCTTAGTGAGTGAGACTTAGCAGTCTCAGCAACTTAGTGAGGTCCTAGTAACTCAGTGAGACCTGTCTCTAAATAAAATACAAAAAGGGTTGGGATGTGGCTCAGTGGTTGAGCACCCCTGGACTCACTCCCCAGTACACCCCCCCCCCCCCAATCAAACTGTGTTCATTACTCACTACTCAGAGAGTAATGTGTGGAGACCTTTCTCCACACACCAGGCGGTTCTCCGGTGGACACCAGCTAGGTGTCCTACAACTTAATTCTGGCAGTCTCTACCTGGAGTGTCAGATCCCACAGGTTGAGCAGTCAATCCCACAAGACTGACCCCATTTCAGACACTAATGGCAAGTAGTACGCTGTCACCTGTATTTCTGATGCCCAGCTATACAGTGGGGCTCCCATTAACCTGCTCCTTGGGTTTGATTAATTTGCTAGAGCACCTTACAGACCTCAGGGAAACACTTCACTTAAATTTACCAGGGGCAGCTACGGGAACGGGAATGGAGCCTCCATGCCCTTTCTGACGCTCAGTCCTCCAGGCAACTTCACACATCCAGCTCTCTGGAAGCTCATCTGAACACTGTCCTTTGGGTTTTTTGTGGAGGCTTCTTTACCTAGGCGTGACTGATTAAATCACCAACGGGTGATGAGCAGTTCAACCTTCAGCCCTTCCCCGAGGTCAGGAATGAAAGTTCTAACCCTCTAACCACATGGTGGCTTCCTCTGACAGCTATCCAGAGGCTATTGGGGAGCCCACTAAGATGAGGCAGAATAGCAGTAGGAAACCCTGAAGTTTGCATCAATGAAAAAATCCCACTCAGAGTCTCAGTGTCAGACTTTCTAAAGCATCGATACCTATGGAAATTCTTCCATAACAGTTGTTTAGGATAGTTGGCTTAAAGTCTCCAAATGTAGGCAGATTGATTCATGTTAAGCAAGAGCTGAAGTACAGTAGTACCCTACCTTGTCTGAGACCCTCAGTGGAACCTCAGATTCTGCCCAGATCCATACACATGCTCTATAGTACTGACACAGTCAATCTGAAAACCCAAAGGCTAAGTGATCAACAGGTAGGCAGTATGTACAGCATTGAGATGCTGGGTGAAGGGACGATTTGTGTCCCTGGCAAGATGGCACAGGACTTCATAACACTGGCTTATTAGAAATACATTTCAATTCACCTGTGGATCCAACACAGCTTAAAATGAAAACAGAAGAAAAATCTTATTACCTGATTTGACTTAAAAGATACTATCGTACACTGTTGCTTAAACAAAACTTACAGAATTATGTTACCTCAACATATACTTTTTTGATACCAGGGATTGAACCCAAGGACACTTAACCACTGAGCCACATCCCCAGCCCTCCAACCCCTTTCTTGAAACAGGGTCTTACTAGGTTGCATACAGCCCCACTAAATTGCTGATGCTGGCTTCAAACCTACAATCCTAACTCAGGCTCCCGAGCCACTGGGATACAGGTGTGTGCCACCATGCCCAGCTCAGCAATTTATTTTCAAAAGTGAGATGCTCGGTCCAGAGATCTACATTAAGAATGCCACTATAATCCCAGTGGCTCAGGAGGCTGAGACAGGAGGATCAAGAGTTCAAAGCCAGCCTCAGCAATGGCAAGGCACTAAGCAATTCAGTAAGACCCTGACTCTAAATAAAATACAAAACAGGGCTGGGGATGTGGCTCAGTGGTTGAGTGCCCCTGAGTTCAATCCCCAGTACCTCCCTCACCCTCCAAAAAAGAATGCCAATGAAAAACACAATATATTAATAAATTTTAGAACATTTCCTTCAGGTTGTATTTTCTGGAACATTCAACAATTTACTTTGCATCAAGTCCTTCATATGACTTTGCAACTATTTGTTACAACTGACAACTTCCTTGCATTTTTTCACGTTTACAGGGTTTTGATCCAGTGTGCATTCAGATTCTGCCCAGATCCATACACATGTTCTATAGTACTGACTAAGTACTGGGCTAAGTGAAAACCTCCACACATCTCTTCACTTCAAGGTTTCCCATCACAACACGTTTTACATCTGTGAACCGAATCGCAATGACTAGCGGAATCCACACACACTTTACATTGATACTGGTTCTCTCCACTATGGATCCTCATGTTTGCTAGCAAGGTTATGACAGCGAAGAAGTCTCACACTGTATATTTAGGAATTCTCTCTAGTGTAAGTTCTTTTATGTTAGTGAAATAAACTGCAACCAAGTGAAGGCTTTAACACATTGGTTACATCCTTATTTCTTTCCAGTATGAGTTTGTGGCATTGCAAAGAAGTGGGAGAATGGAAAACTTTGCCACTCTGCTTACATAGATAGGGTTTCTTCCTAGTGTGAATTCTTTCATGTTTCTGAATGAACTGATTGCTGAAGGCTTTACCACACCGCTTACATACACAGGGTTTCTTGCCATTGAGAGTTCTTTCATGCCTCACATGAGCCGAGACAGCAACGGTTTTCCCACGTTGTTTACATTCACAGGGTTTCTCTCCAGTGAGAATTCTTTTGTCTTTAAAGAGCACTGTGATTTCTGAAGGCTTTCCCACGTTACTTACATTACTAAGGGTTCTTGTGGTGTGCATCCTTTCATGCTTCAGAAAACAGCGGATATAACAGAAGGCTTTGACACACTAATTCCATTTATATGACTTCTCTCCATATTCCTGATATTCTTATGGTTTGTGTCCTGTCTAGATTCTGATGGCACATTTATGGATGAATGACCAGTGAGGACTTCTCCATGGTTTTACTCAAGGAGTTCTCTTGCTTATAATAGGATCTGGAATCCTGAAGATTTCGGCAGATTGCCATCTTCATGTTCACAGAGGCTCTCTCCCACTTGACTTCAATATTGAAAATTATAATCTCACAAAAACATTTTTCAAGTACTTACAAGTGAATTGGCAAGAGGAACAGGAAAAGCTACACATAAAGCTCCTATCATAAATAATATGAAAATTAAAAAAAAAAAACTATTTGGTACTGGGTGTACCTCAGAGTTAAAGCACATGCTTAGCATGTAAAACCCTGGGTTCAATCCCCAGCACCAAAACAACAACAAAAAGTATTTAAAACTAGCACTATGAATTTGGAAAGTAATTTTCAAAAGTACTCAACTATAAACATTAACAGTGTGATATAAATATAATTTAGCTAATTAAAAAAAAAAAAAAAAACACCAGGCTGGGGTAATGGGTCTTGTTTGTTTGGTGCTAGGAATTAAACCCAGGGCCTCACACATAGACAAATGCTCTACCACTGAGCTTAATCTCCAGTACTTTTTTTATTTTTTAAACTTTGAGACAAGGTATTGCTAAATTGCTGAGGGTGGTCTCAAACTTGAGACCCTCCTGCCTCAGCCTCCTGAGCTGCTAGGATTATATACGCATGTATCACAGCACCTGGCTAGGGTAGTAGGATTGAATATTGCTTGTATGATTATTTCTTTTCTTTCTTTTTTTTTTTTTTTTTTCTTTTTGCAGTGCTGGGGATTGAACCCAGGGCCTTGTGCTTGCAAGGCAGGCACTCTACCAACTGAGCTATCTCCCCAGCCCTGATTATTTCTTAATGAAAGAAAATCTCGAGTTGAGTTTAAAAAATCCAATATATAAGACTATTCAATGATTTTGATTCTGTTTAGCATTTCAGAATTATCATGGGATTTAAGTAAAATTTATTCTATCTCCATCTCCCATTTTACCAAGAAGTTTTCCAAGGGTTTCATACAGAAGGATATAGGTCAATATAATAGTGTTCAGTGGTCAATGAATCCTTATAAGGAGAAAAATGGTAAGACATGAAAAGATTTTGTAATGTTAGTTAAATTATTAACATTTGTCCTTAAAAGAAACATGTTTTCTTGTTCTGTCACTATACTAGCAAGCAACAATGCCTTCCTCCTTTATCATCAGTTCCACATGGAACAGGTTTTGTCCCCAATATTTTCTCCACTAAAAAAGAACCAGTTTTAAGAAGGGTACTAGTCCTATGTCTTAGGGTGGGAGAAAAAAATAAAGATGGGCTTGGAATATCTTGTTGTCAGAAAGAAATTTAAGTGTTTTGTTTGTTTGTTTGTTTGTTTGCTTTTAAAGAAAGGAGGTCCAGGATCATACTAAAAGGACAAAGAAGCCAGTTTAAGTTAGCCAGGCTGTCGCAATTGAACAATAAAAGGAGAATAATTACAAGATAGATGGAATAAACTAAGTCTCTGATAAGCCATGAATTCATAATCAAGTACATAAAAAGATATTTGTAAAGAAGAATAAAAAACAATAGGATATTTAATGTCTTACTATGCTAATAATTAGGTCTGTGTTAACAGCTGGGTGTTATATGTGACATATATCTGTGTATACTTTTGATTGAGTACAAGTAGGGCGGGTTAAACATGAGGAATCATGACTAAGCCAAACAGTTCCAAAAAAGCAAACCACAGGCCAAGAACAGACAAGTCAAATCCAGACAGTCTTCTTACACACACACACACCATTTAGAAGGAGATACATTGTTGGTGGGAGTGCAAATTAGTGCAACCACTCTGGAAAGCAGTAAGGAGATCCCTTAAAAACTAGAAATGGGGGCTGGGGTTGTGGTTCAGTGGTAGAACACGTGCCTACCATGTGTGAGGTCCTGGGTTCCAGCCTCAGCCCCACATTAAAAAATAAACAATATAAAGGTATTGTATCCACCTAAAAAAAAAAAAAAAAAAAAAAAACCCTAGGAATAGAACCACCATATGACCCAGCTATCCCACTCCTCAGTATATATCTAACAGATTTAAAATCAACATAGTACATGGATGCAGCCACATCAATGTTTAGAACAGCATAATTCTTAATAGTCAAGCTGTGGAACAAACCTAGGTACACTTCAGCAGATGAATGGGTAAAGAAAATGTGGTATATATGCACAAAAAAGTATTACTCAGCCATAAAGAAGAATGAAATTATAGCATTTGATGGTAAATGGATGGACTGGAGGATTTCATGCTAAGCTTAATAAGCCAGTCCCCAAAAGTCAAAGATCCAATGTTTTCTGGTATGTGGAAGCTAGTCCAAAATGAAAAGTAAAAAAAAAGAAAAAAGAAAAAAGAAAAAAAAAAAAAAAGATGAACACTTTCTACATCTTTCAAAATTAAAAATTTAATTACCCCTTAGCCACTTTTTGGAGTTTACTAAAATAAATATCAAAAGGAATAAGCCCTGATGTCTACTCAGGTGATCTCCCTGAGTTCACATTCTCTTCTACCCACATCCCAAGAATTTGCCTCTTTCAAGCTACTGCCACTTATTCTATCCATTGAGGTTTTTCATCTCTTAAGAGGGACTGGCTAAATGAGACAATGAAAATGTTCTGCTAAATCAACCTTTCTTCTCATCCATTTTTCTTTGCCTCTTATAGATAAACTCACAACCCTTTCCATTTTAAAGATTTTCTGCTTGGGGTTGGGGTTGTGGCTCAGTGGTAGAGTGCTTGCCTAGCATGTGTAAGGCACTGGGTTTGATTCTCAGCAACACATATAAATAATGAATCAAATAAAGGTCTACCAACATCTAAAAAGAATTAAAAAGATTTTCTGCTTAATAATAGACATGGAAGAGGTACAAAGATTAAGAAGAGGTCTTTTGCCCCTAGTCTAGAGCGAGCTCTATTTTTTATATGATGCTATTATTAGAATGTTCTAATCCCTGTCTGAAGGGCAGTACGGGAAAACAGAATGAACTGGGACATGGAACCAGTTTGGGTTCTCATCTCAGTACCACGACTTACTATGCAACATTAGGGAAATTACCTCACCATGCCTCAAGATCAGTGGTGATAGCAGTAATCACTTCAAAGATAGTTATATAAAATACAGGAGATTCAAGGGCTGGGGATATAGCTCAGTTGGTATAGCTCAGTTGCAAGGCAAGCACAAGGCCCTGGGTTCAATCCTCAGCACAGCAAAAAAAAAAAAAAAAAATAGGAGATTCAAGTAAAATACCTATCATACTGCCTGCCATGTGGTAAGCTGCTTAATAAATACTAGATATTAACTGTTAATATCATCATTTAGCATCTCTCTCACCCTATTTGTTAAGTTATACATCACTGTATCCTGGTTAGCCTCATTAGATGGGGTACCACTGAATAGCATGCAGCTTTCCACATGACACTCAACATTTAAGATGTTCCAAGGAAGCCTACACTGACGTGGAGATTCCAAGTTCTCCCCTAACTGTACACATGATCTCAAGTCACTTTATATCACATTCTGCCTTGACCCAGTTTCACTCCCTTTTCCCCCCTGGGGCCTATAGAGCAACTCTTGGCACCAGAAATCTCTTTGCTTTAGCTATTAGAATGAAATAAAAAGACATAGAGTTTTTTTTTTTTTTCTTTTCTTCAGGTATTAGGGATTGAACCCAGGGCCTTGTGCGTGCAAGGAAAGAGCTCTACCACTTAGCTACATTCCCAGCTCCCATCAATTTTTTGGAGACAGGGTATCACCAAGTTGCTCAGGATGATCTAGAACTTGCAATCCTCTTGCCTTCGCTCCTGAGTAGCTGGGATTACAAAGAGTGCCACTGAGCTCAGCTAACAAATTTAGCTTTTCAAAACCCACTCTAAAATTGTATCTTTGCATTCATATACTCTCATCTTTAAAAAGGCAAAAATACAAGAATTTTAAGAGGATTTGTATGTATCACTGGGACAAATCCAGTGATGCTTAATTGAGAGGTAGCATACCTTAGTACAAGCCTGAGTATAAATTTGCTTTCCTTCTGAACCACTGCTTGTTTAAGATTGGCAATTGAGTCTGAAATCAAACAAGATACCTCTTAGAAGCTATAACCAATCCATTCCTACACAGGAAATCATAAATTCCTGCTACCTGATCTGAAGTCTTATGGTTACTATCATAAGCATTTAGGGGCAGTACTGTACCATTGCACTGCATCCCCAACCCTTTAAAATAAATTTTTTTTAGATGTTGATAGACCTTTATTTTTTATTCATTTATTTATATGTGGTGCTGAGAATTGAACCCAGTGTCTCACACATACCAGGAAAGCACTCTACCACTGAGCCACAACCCCAGCCCCCCAACCCTTTTTATTTTTATTTTGAGACAAAGGCTCAACAAGTTGCCAAGGCTGGCCTTGAACTTGTGATCCTTCTGTCTCAACCTCACAAATCACTGGGATTACAGGAGTGTGTCATCACACCCACTACCATAAGCATTTTTGAGATAACCATAAAATAAAAATCAAAGGAAAAAGTTCATGTTCCTTACTCATGTGCTTAACCAGGTCTTTCTGAAATCAGGTTAGACTAATCCAGTTACCACCATATGCTAACAGGACTTTGATATTTACCAATAATGCAACAATGACACAGGTCAGACATGGTGGCACGCTCTATAATCCTAGCAGCTCAGGAGGCTGAAGCAGGAGGATCCCAATTCAAAGTTAGCCTCAGCAACTTTGCAAGGCCCTAAGAAACTCAGCAAGACCCTGTCTCTAGATAATATATAAAAAAGGGCTGAGGATGTGGCTCAGTGAGTAAGCACTCCTAAATACAGTAAAGAAAAAAGAAAAACTGACACAATGAAAGTCACAGAAATGGTACCTTAGTAAAATTCTAGTTTGACATCTGCCTCTACACAAATTGCCTTTCATTAAGTGCTTATGAAATTTAGTTCTGATTACTACTATAGTATGAAAGATTGCTAGATCTGAAAAAGGGTTTGGTAAACACAAAGGGATTCTGTTCCCTGCACCAGAGACATTAACAAATGACAATGCATAGATTAAGGTTTTTTTTTAAGTCATGGTTCTTTCCCTTATCATTTAAAGATAACTAAATCACTTGATATTCAGTCTCCATATTAATTTCTATACACATAAACAATGCAGAATAATTTCAGAGAGTAAAAACACACTCAAGCCTAATAAGAATTTTAAAATTTGCTGAGAATCTGAGTCTACAGAACATGATGTGGACTCCCTCTGCTGGTGTCTAATAGCAGCAGCTCCATGACACCAACAAAATTGCTGACAAAAGAGGAATAAAAAAAAAAAAAAAAATGACTAATCTAAATTCACTTTTTTTTATATTGGGGATGTTTCATAGTATATTTCACTATGAACCAATACAGGTAACACTAAAAATGTTTATATTTTTACTGCAACTGCTAAATTGTAAATCTCAATTCTTTGTTATTAGAACAAAAGGAAAATTTAATGTTTATTTTCATCTTGACAGCACGGTATGATATTTTAGCAACTCTTTTTTTGGGGGGATACTGAGAATCAAACAAATTATGCTGAACCCTAATCACTTAATTTTAAAAAAAGGACAAAGACCATAAGGGAATGTTGACCTATAAGTAGGCCATAAGGCTCACAAATCACATATAATTATCTGAAAGTAGAGAAAATTATTAGTTGGTTACAGCTTGTAAAGATGTTACCATATCTAGCTTTTTATAATAGCCATAAAAAAATGAAAAGGCAAGTAAGACTGTGAGGAAATATTAGCAAAACACTTATCTGACCATGGACTTGTATCTAGACTCAAACAAAACAAATTAAAAAAACTAACTTTAGAATAAAAACAAATAACCCAACATTTTAAAAATAAGCAAAAGATTTGAACAAATACTTTACAAAGGAAGATTTATAATTTTCAATAAGTATGATAAAAGTGCTCAGCATTTGTCATCAAGGTTATGCAAGTCAATACTACAATGAATTGTCATTTCACACATTACAGAGTAGCTAAAATTAAAGGGACTGACAACACTAAATATAGAGCAACCAGAACTCTCCCAAATGCTGGAAGGAATATAAAATGGTACAACCACTTTGGAAAAGGGTTTGGCACTAACCATACACTCAGCTGCTCTGTTTCTAGGTATTTATCCAAAAGAAATAAAACATTTGACTACAAAAAGATTTATACAGCAGCTTTAGTCACAATAGCCAAAACTGAGACAATCCAAAAGCCCACAAATGAAGGAATAAACTGTGATGTATGCATAAAATTAAATGATACTTCACAATAACAATGAACTATGATCCATGCACACCATGTATGAATCTCACTGTACAGTGAGTGAAAGCAGCTGGACATGAATGAATATACTTTACATGATTCCATCTCTATGAAGATTGAGGTAAGACAAAAAACTAAGATTTAAAAAAAAGGAACAGATCCAATGGACACAAGTAATAAAAAATGTATGATGGGTCAAACATACATAAAAGTCAAACAGGAGTTAAAACTTGATAAGAAAACAGACCTACTTCAAGCTTTTTTTTTTTGGCAAGGGGAGGGGGTACCAGGGATTGAACTCAGGGACACTCCACCACTGAGCCACATCCCTAGCCCTATTTTGTATTTTATTTAGAGACAGGATCTCATTGAGTTACTTAGCACCTCGCTTTTGCTGAGGCTGGCTTTGAGCTCAAGATCCTCCTGCCTCAGTCTCCTGAGCTGCTGGGATTACAGCTGTGTGCCACCGTGCCCAGCTTACTTCAAGTTTTCAATCAGGAAACTACTTATAAAGAGAGATTTAATACTTTGTAGAGACTAAGTTTTACTTTTATAAAATATTTAAACACAAAAACTTTTTGATAGTAACATGTCTAACATAAGTGAAATGTGTGAAAGTGTGATGACAATGTAGCTTTAAAAGTGATTGATTTCAAGAGAAAAGCAAGAGAGCACAGATGTCAGAAGAGTACAAAATGTTCAGTGTGAGCAATCTTAATACAGATTTTAAAATTGAGGATTAATAACGTTAAAGATGCTGTAAAGATGCTGATATAATGTGGGGCTGATTTCAAATTTGGGGTTTCACTTTGCTATTCACTTTTAAATTCTGGCTACAGTAACTGTCCTATTCCACATTTCCTCTAATTCAAAAGGATTTAACATATGTGGAAAAAGTTCCTAATAATAATAGTACTACCTTGTCCTGAAGGATTTGCTGCCATCTTCCTGTTTTCTGTTTCAATTATATTCGGAGGCAACTGATGAGCACTTTACAGTTACCTGTAAAAAATATATATGCATGCATATAAAACACACCATACTTTAATTGCAAATTAAAAGCTGTTAAGAACAGTTAGCCTTTTTGCAGTTTCTCATTCTCTTCAGAAACATATATTTGAAAAGCACAGACTTAAATCACAAATTTAAATTCTGCAAGTGCCTCAAGCATTAAATTAAATAGAATGTTGTTTATTCTTGAAGATGTTAAAACCAACATTCAGCATTACTTTAATATGTGTCATTAGACTGTATTTACCAAGTATTGCCAATTATATCAACCAGTTTATAGTATTCATATGATCACAGCCCTAGGAAGAAAAAAAAAAAATCACTTATCCATTTAAAAATATATCCAGCAACCACTGGGTGCACTGGAAGAAAAGGAAAAGGAGCCAGGCACAGTGGTCCACACCTGTAATCCCAGCCACTCAGTAATCCCAGCCACTCAGAAGGCCGAGGTAGGAGGATCACAAGATCAGAGCCAGCCTCAGCAACTTGGCGAGACCCTATCTCAAAATTAAATAAATAAATTAAAAGGGATGTGAACGTAGCTCAGTGGTAAAGCACCCCCAGGGTTCAAGACAGAAAAATAAAGAAAAGGTAAATGAACTCAACATTTATCAGGTAACTGCTCTGCACCATACGCTGCGTACAATGCTTGAAATTATTTATGACCACTTATAGGTATGGAGTCTCACTGTCACAAAACTACTAAGAATGCTTTGGGCTGCTAGGTTTCCCAGCATCGCGTTTTTGTCCTAGGTCCAAGATAAGGCCCTACACCCACACTCAAAGAACACTGAATCCGGGGTGGAGGTGAGGGGAAACAGTGTTATTCAAGCAGTCATGCCGACAAAGCTTAACAAATGCGCTCTTTAGAAGGCGAGAACGCTGCTTCCGAGGTAGAAAAGCGATGCTTGGAGCCTTCAGGAGAACCAGGAATGAAAAGGACCAGAAAACAGGTGCTGGTTTTTTTGGGGTGTCCCCTGCGGCTGAAGCACTGGGCCAGCCAGCCGGGTTAGGACAGGAGGGCATGAGGGCCTTGCGGAGAAAGGGAACGTTAAGCGCAGGGATAAGAGGGCTGGAAGGGCGTCTCACAAAGTCTCCGCACGCAGGCGTGGGGGACAGGCTGGGAGAGAGCAAGTAAACGGGACGGGAAACCTTGGGAGGGGAGGCTGGCGGAGAAGCCGCGGCCCTGCGGCAACAAAGATGGCAGCAGACCCGGCGCGGTGGGCATGCCTGGCGCCCCGGCTGCTCCGGAGACTGGGGCCCAGGATCACAAGTTCCAGGTCAGCCTCAGTAATTCGGCGAGATCCGGTCTCAAAATAAAAACCACAATGGGCTGGGGCCGTGGCTCAGAGGCTCAGAGGCACAGAGCCCCAGAGCCCCAGGGTTCGTTCAATCCTCCGCACCACCCACCCGCCCACACAAAGACAGCACAGCAGGTCGGCGCCAGGGCCCCGCTGCGTCTCCCGGGGCCTCCAGGCTGTCCTACTTACCCCGGACGCAAGGGCGCTGGGCAGGCCTCGCTGCTGATCGCAGCTGTCAAGGTGGAACACACCACCTAGAGACAGGCAAGCCTCCTCAAGGTGCCGAACTACAACCTTCCCGCCCCCGCCACGCTTCCGCCTCCTGACTGATGTGTCCCGGAGGGAGCGGAAGTCCCGCCTCCAGCCTGGACTCAACGGACGCCGCCCACAGCTATTCGCAGTCTGTCACCTTAATGCAGACGTTCTTTCTGAAGCGTGACAGCCGAAGAGGCTCATGGGAGATGAAGAAGGTACAGTTTGGAGGCGGGGCCCAAGTCGGGGCGGGACCAAGGGCGGGGCTGTTAAGCAGGGGCGGGGCGGGGAGTAGAAGAGTCCCTAGCACCGAAATTAATTTTCTAGCCCAGGCAGTTTCCTGGGAAAGATACTATCCGTCTGGCAGGTCTTGGCTACCAAGCGAATCCATTTCAGCTGAGCCCCAGAAGCTGGCTAGGCTAGCTTTCAAGCCTGTACAATCACGTCAGGCTGCGAGTCCAAACACGCACAAATCCCAGGGGTATTTGTCTTCTAGTTTGCATATTCAGAAGGAAAGTACTAAACAGAAGTTTTTACTGCTGTGCAATAAATTGTATTTTAAGCTAATGTGCCACATCCTAGAATACCAAGACCCCACTTGTGGGATCACCTGATGCTGCCTTCTAGCGCAATAGATCTCCATTTACCTTAAAAGGAGATTTTTGGGGCCAGGGAGACAGCTCAGTTGGTAGAGTGCTTGCCTTGCAAGTACAAGGTTCTGAGTTCAATCCCCAGCACCACGTGAAAAAAAAAAAAAAAAAAGGAAATTTACACTGATATGTGTCACTTGTTAGGTGCTTAATCCCATTCAGCACCTGTTCTAGAACTTGAACATATGTTTTGTTTGTTGTTATTTTGCGGTACTGGGGACTGAACCCAAAGGTGTTTCACCTATGGGCTAAGTCCCCAGCCCTTTTTATTTTGAGACAGGGGTCTCCCTAAATTGCCCAGGTTAGCCTAGAACTTGCAATCCTCCCACTTCAGCCTCCCAGTTGCTGGGATTACCACGGTGCCCTGATGAATTTGTTTTTAATAATTGATGTTTACTCGAGAATAAATGTTTATGATAAACATTTTTTGTGCATGAATCATCATAAAAACAATAATTTTAATTTCAAAACCAGGCATTATGTACTCCACCACATGCAATTATTGAGTGCTTTTCTATGTGCTAGGTACTTGCTGTGCATCAGCACAGGTCCTGTCAACCCCTGAGTGGTATGTGAGACTTGGAAATATTGAGTTACTTTATGTTAAATAGTAAGGGGAAAGGTCGCCCAGGTGCTAAATTTCAGATTCTTAAACTCACACACTGCTTCTGCTCTGGAGGGAGGAATTCCTCTGAGACCAGCTCTTGTTGATTACTTTAATCCAGGTTTTAAGCACAACACATAGCATTCTAGTGAAGAAAACTTTTCAGTCTTCTCTATAATCTGGAGGGGAAATACAGTCTTATTCAAGCCAAAGAAAAGCAAAACCAAAGCTTTCAGTTAAAAGATCTTGGACTGGGGATGTAGCTCAGTGCTGGAGTGCTTAAATGCATTGAGGCCCCAAGTTTTATCCCTACCACCGTTTGTGTGGTACACACACACACACACACACACACACAGGATCTTTGTGAGTGTGGGTGTGACTAAAGATCTCAAGATCTACATGGCTGAACTGGGGTTGTACCTCAGAGGTAGAGTGCTTGCCTAGCACATGCGAGGCACTGGGTTCTATCCTAAACACCATGTTAAAATAAATGAATAAAAATAAAGTATTGTGTCTATCTACAACTAAAAATATATTTTAAAAAAAAAGATCTACATGACTGATAGAAACTTAGGAGAATTTTTTTTTTGCTGACTGAGTTGATAACATAGACACTAACGCACAGAAAACTCTAGTGTAAGTCCCAGATGAGGAAACAATGTTTAAGGAGATGGAAATGCTAACTTCCCTGATTTTATCATTTATTACACTGTACCACCTAAATATGTACAATTAAAATAAATAAAAATAAGTCCCAAGTGAACATTCTAAACAAAGCTTATTTAAGGAGGGGAAAGAAAAAGTTCTACCACAAGAACATTCTGCAACTTCCTGGCAAGTTCAGCCTTCCAGGATTAGGGGAAGTTATCAGGAGAAAGATAAATTTAACTTGCTGCTGATTCTTTTTTTTTTTTATTTTTTTTTTTCCAGTAAACAAGTATTTAATGCACATCAAGGAGGGTTTATGATGATCCAGATTAGCTCTGATAGAAATATAATGTGAGCCATATATGCAATTTAGAATACCCGGTAGCCACATTAAAACACTTTTTAAAAAGATTTCTCAGGGCTCAGTAGTGGAGTGCTTGCCTAGCACATGTGAAGCACTGGGTTCGATCCTCAGCACCACATAAAAATTTAAAAATAAAATAAATATATTGAGTCCATCTACAACTAAAAAAAAATTTTTTTAAAGATTTTTCATTCTTATTTTCATGTTATGTCTCCAAAATTCGGTGTGTGTTTCATTCGTAGAGCACATTTCAATGCAGACTAGCCAGATTTCAAGTTCTCAATAGCTACGTGGGATTGTAGTGGCCACCATACTGGTTGGCGCAGATCCACCTAGAAACGTCTCTTGCACCACACTCGTGTGAGAGTTGGGAAAAAAAGTAAACAGATGAATAAACGAGATGGGTTTAGATTAATAGAAATGCTAGAAAAGTTACAGAAGTGATGGATGGCGTCCAGCGGGTAGGATGAGGATATTGTCGCTTCACTCTTCAGTAGTTCTATGGCACCTGGAAGTGTCGCTGATTCAGAAGATGAGAAAGCCATCTGGAGGAGAGGACACTTAAGTGACATCTGCAACATGAAAATGGACCAGGCACAAGGAGAAGCAGGGGGACGCTGCAGCCAGACAGAACCGTAGGAATGAAAACCTCAGGGCTTCAAAACTTGCAGCCAGGAATGGAGTGGAGGCCCGTGGCCGGAGCACGGGGACTGTGGAGGCCAGTGGAGCGAGAAGACATTGAAGAGGTGAGCAGCAAGCAGAACATGCAGGGCTTTGTGGTTCTAGCAACAGCCAGGCGGCCTCATTTGTCTTTGTAAAAGAGTTCTCTGTCTTCTGCATGGAGAATCAATTAAAAAGCAGCAGGAACAGCCACAACAAAAATACACGGAATAAGTTACAGAAGGCATCTGGTTGACCAGGTGGGAGATGGCAGAGGCTCAGCTTGCTGCTGATTCTTTTGCCCTTTACTTGATGGGTGTTAGTCCTTGAAACTCCTCTGACTTCTCCTTGAGAGTTTTTGAAACTTTTGCCTTATAACAGAGTTCAAATTCCAACTTTGACACTTAATGGTTGTAAGGCCTGGTTTAAACCTTTGTGCCTTAGTTCTGTCATCTATAAAATGGGAATAAAATGAATGAATACAATGTATATAAAACACTTAGCATAGCACCTAACAGAGTAAGTACTCTGTAAATGTTATCTATTAGCATTATTGTAAACAGTGAAAGACCTGTGCTTCATTGGATATCCTACTACTTGGCCAAAAGGTCAGTTGATTCACATGGACCCTACATGCATACCAGAAGGAAGTTCAAGACAAAAGAAGGGCAAATGACAGTTCTGCCACTGATAAGGAAGTGTCAGGTAGCAGTGTGTGAATTGCTTCATCCTGAGACCATGTGGTTACAGAACTCCATTGTCAAAGGAAATAGTTGACAATATTCCCCAGTTTCTAACTGAAACCACCCTAACCCCTGTTGGTATTTTGTGATAAAATATTCATGGAATTGCATTTTAGACCCGACAGCCTTTAAAAATCAAGTGTGTAGATGTTTGAGGCAGTAACTATAGTTACTCATTGCTTTGTAAAAAATTACCCTGAAACATGGCATTTTAAAATATTATATATTTATTATCTTGCAGGTTCTGTGGAGCAGGGATCCAGGAGATGTAGACAGATGAGCATGGCTTTGGATCTTTGCCGAACTTGCAGTCAAGGTGCTGGCTGGGGCTATCATTCATTTGGAAGCTCAACTGGGAGGGGGGCATCTGCTTGCAAATTCACTTGCATGGCTGATGGTAGAAGGCTTCAGTTCTTTGCCGTGAAGTTCTTTCCATAGGTTGCTCATGGTTTCGTGGTAGAGCATGCCTGAGTTCAATGCCCAGTATACAGCAAGGGGGGAAAAAAAAGGAAGAAAGGCCTAACCAAAAATCAAAGTCTTCTATGAAAGTGCCAGTAGATGGCAGCAAAGAGAAGCAGAGGGGTGTAAGCAGATGCATCTGCGTCTGTAAACTGTAAAGGACAGGAGTTTTTTATTTTAACAGAGCAGTGGAAGCCTGATAAAGGAATTGATAATGTGGGCACAGGAAATACTGATTCTCCCTTTCCCCAGCCCCACACCTTGATATGTGTAGTTGCAAATGAATACAAGGGAAGATATCCTTGAAGAAGTGGGCTTTAGTTAAATCAGGAGGTAGTTGATTTGATGGTTCTGTTTCTTTTACTTTCTACTAGGACTCCTCCTGCTTTCTCTTAAGACCAACCTTTAAGAAGGATACAATTAATGTCTTCCTTCCTTTTTTTTTTGGTACTGGGAATTGAACCCAGGGGCCCTTTACCACTGAGCTACATCCCCAGCCCTTAATTAATTAATTAATTAATTAATTAATTAATTTAAGACAGGGTCTCCCTAAGTTGCTGAGATTGGCCTCAAACTTGCAATTCTCCAACCTCAGCCTCCTACGTTGCTGGGACTATAAGCGAGCATCTCCTAGCCTCTTCCTGTTTTAAAGATGTAGAGATATTGAGACTTTGAGAAATACAGTAGCTTCTTCATGACACCATCATTTTTTGTTTATAATAGTGACCTAAACCACTACGTGAAGCTGTGTTTTTAACCATGGTTGAGAACGATAACAATGTGAAACATGGTCATACGCTGCCATGTGGTGCAGACTGAGTCCCCTTGTGCAGTTCGGATCCAGGCTACAGTCTGCAGGCCCAGTCAGTAAGGCATTAATGGTAACCCTGCCTCCTCAGGAGGAATAGGACAGGAGGTCCACAAGCGAGGGTAAAGGTTAGATTTGAGATTTATTGATTGATTTTAGAACGTATGACTCATTTTGCCACTAGTTTGTCCCTTTATTTTGTCCCTTTATTACATAGAGTGAACCTTGGTGTTTTGAGTGGGTTCATACAGAACCCATCACGTAGCTTCTCATGGGATGGCTTGCTGGGTGCAGTGAAAAGCGTCATGTCATCTACTTCTAATCTGCGTACCTCTAAAAGACCAGGTTTACAGTACATTTTATATCATCCAAAAGCCAAGAAGAGTGGCAAGAAAGTACAACTGCTGATTGGTCTTTCATTTAAACTGAATTAAAACTGAAATGTGGTACTAGGCATGTAGCTTAGTGGTAGAGTGCTTGCCTAGCATGTGCAAGGCAATGGGTTAGGTTTGCAATAAAAAAACAAACAAACAAAAAAACAACAAAAATATGCTCTTTTACTTGTTTGTTCAATAAACACTTAATGAACCATGCTATGCCAGGCACTGAAAATACAAAGTGATCTTTCCTTGTCCATAAGATGCATTTGGATATGCAACCCAGAATTCCATTTTTGCTTTTTTCACTGCATTAAAAGATGATATAATCCCATAGTCAAATAATGCTTCCTGGGCTTCCATTTTTGTGCCGCTATAAGAGAATACCCAAGATTATGTAATTTTTACAAAACAGAAACTTATTTCCCACAAGTATAACAAGGACTTGGAGAGCCTGCCTTTGCTAAAAGTGGTGACTCTTCATTTAGACCTGCAGATGCCCAATGGGTAATTAAAAGCAGGATAAAGCTTGGCATCTCTGCCTTTATTTTGTATTTGTCTTTAGATTCCTGCTTAGCACTACATGTAGGCATGTTAAATAATTTAAGGAGTGTTCATCTAAAAACTGGTAGTATAAGGTTTGTTAGCCCTAAATTTAGCTATCTTATCTCAACTTAGACATGATCTACAGTGACATTCCACTGTCAGCTTTTATAGCATCCTGTTTCAGATCCCTGCAATGACATCTAGAAATCTTCAGTAGTTGTCCTACACCTTCCAGAATTACCCCCCCCTCAAGTGGCAGCAATGACTCTGTGATGAAACCAAGGCTTCCTCCCTAAGCAGGAGCAATGAGCTCATGATGGGAACTGAATTGCCCCTTCCAGCAATGATGACCTTCCCAGAATTTCATAGAACCAGCCCTCGGATAATGATCA
The DNA here is from genome assembly GCF_902686455.1 of Sciurus vulgaris. NCBI lineage: Eukaryota > Metazoa > Chordata > Mammalia > Rodentia > Sciuridae > Sciurus > Sciurus vulgaris. The sequence goes on from NC_136476.1 coordinate 69,467,646, forward strand.
ACAGACCATGGCCTGACTAGGATGACTTATTCTGTCAGCAATGAAAACCTCCCAGCTATACTAGCCCTTAACCCTTGCCTGTTTTCCTTTTCCATAAAACCTCAAAGTTTCTGTTAGACAGATCTTTGATCACTCTACCCCTGTATCTGTTCTTCCTAGCATGACCACACTGCTTAAGGCTCCTTTCTTGCCCTTCAACACTGCTTATCTCAGACTGGTATATTGGATGGATGGCTGAGCCTGGTCTGTTGGGACCACCAGAGCAGCAGCCTTTTCCTGAGAACTCCAGTAGCAACAGTTTCGCAGGTTGGGAAGTCCAAGGTCAAGGCACTGGCATCTGGTGTGGGTGAGAACCTTCTTGTTATGTCCTCATGCAGGAGAAGGTGGAAGGGCAAAAAGGGACCAATTCTAAGTCCTTACATGGCAGACAAGCAGAAGGGAGAGAAGTGGCTCCTGCAAGCCCTTTTTATAGTGGCATTTATCCATTCATGAAGAAAGAGCCTCATGACCCAAGCACTTCTCTTTAGGTCCCCCCCCCCCCAATGCTGTTGCACTGGGGATCAAGTTTCAACATGAATTTTTGGAGGAAACACAAATATTCAAAACATAGTACATTGTATGCAGCTAATATGCTCTTTAGCATTACTGGTCTGTCAAAGTTCAAAGTGTTTGCTCTTCTTAAACTATTGCACTAGCATTGTTAACAGTTCCTCTAGACTTGGTGTTATTGATAAATTTAATAAATTTCCTACAGGGCTCTTATTGAAGATTGTTAATGGCAGAATACCAGACCTATGCTGCTTGCTTCAAATCCCTTAGCATTCTTAAAGTTCCTTGATAGTTAATCAGTACCTTTTATTTACTACCCTTGAGCCAACTTTATTCAACTCCAAGTTTAGAAAAGCACTGTGTACCTATTGTGACAAAGGTAAAGGTACAAGTAACCAGCTCTAATCTCTGGAACCTGTCATTGTTACATTTCATGGGTGTGATTAAATTAAGGATCTTGAGATGGAAGATTATTCTGGGTTTTCCAGGCCTTAAATGCAATCACCAGTATATTTATAAGAGAGAGGCAGAGGGAGATTTGATGTTGACAGATGAGAGAAGGCAATTTGACCACAGAGGCAGCAACAGGAGTGATGCAGCCACAGCCTAGGGATGCTGGAAGCAATGCCAAGCTGGAAGAAGCAAGGGACAGATTCTCCTCTACAGACTGAAGGGAGTGTGACCCTCCTGACACCTTGATTTGGGCCTAGGGCATCTGACTTTGGACACCTGTGTTCTGGAACTGTGAAAGGATAAATTTCATTTTTGGTTTTTGAGAAAGTCTCACTATGTTGCCCTGCTTGGTCCTGAACTCCTTGGCTCCAATGATCCTCCTGCCTCAGCCTCCTTAAAAGCTGGGACTCCAGGGGTATGCCACCACAACTAACAATCTCTGCTGTTTTAAAGCACCAAGTTTATGGTAATGTATTACACCCGCAGTAGCTCAACGCACTTGTGAGAGTATTCAAGAAACAAATGCTGCATAGACTCTTTTTTTTTTTTTTTTTTTTTATTGCTCAGTGTTTTGGATAGACTCTTTATAGAAGGAATTTGTGTTGAATTTTAATAAACTATTTCAAATTTATAAAAGTACATAGCTAATATAATAAATGCCTATGAACATACCACCCGACCTAAATATAAAACATTTCAAGTGCATTTGAATCTTGCTGGCCATACTTTCTCTATCACGTTCCTCTTCTTCCATCTTTGAGGTAACCACTTTCTGGAATATAGTTTTCATTGTTCCAATATATATATCTAAACTTCTACACCAATATATATGTATTAAATTATTATATTAATATAATTAATATAATATATTATTTAATATATTATTAAATATATTATTAATATATTAATATAATATATTATTTAATATATGTATTAAATTATTCTTAATGTTTTAAAACTTCATAAAATATAGATTATATTAGCTGTTTGAGTTTTATAGAACACCAACATGCCATATATATATAAACACACACACACACACACACACACATACATATATATCTCCTAGGGGTGTATGTGTGTCTTTTGCAATTTGCTTTCTAATTTGCTTTTTCATTGAGTGCTTTTTGCATGCAAGGCACTCTGTTGGGCAGTCTGAATGGTTCAAGACAAATCAGATAAAACGATTTTGTACCATCATTAGCTAATTTTGCCTCTTAGAATAGCTAAAAATGCAATCTTTTTTTAAAAATTTTTTTTAGTTGTAGATGAACACAATGCCTTTATTTAATTTATTTTTTTATGTAGTGCTGAGGATGGAACCCAGTGCCTCACACGTGTTAGGTGGGTGCATTATCACTGAGCCACAACCCTAGCCCCTAAAAATGCAATCTTTTACAGGTATTTTCCTATTTTGTGGAAGGAAGTTTCCTGCTCAGTATCCACCATCTGGTATTTAAATGTAAGACTGTAGCTTTGAGTTCATAAATTGCCAGTTTCCTTTGCTGCTACCCATGTGACTTCTTCTAAGTATGTAGTTCTAAAAGAAATCATTTTATTATTCTGGGAAGTCTTATATTAATTAGCAACAGGGACGATAATTTTCCACAATCCACTCCTAACAGCTGTCATCAGCACATGTCCTATGACTGCATATGAAGATTAATTACCTTTGAAAGATTTTCAAAATAAATATGATATTTCTCAAAATTAAGAAATGTTTAGGGGCTAGGGTTGTGACTCAGTGGTGGAGCACTTGCCTAGCATGTGTGAGGCACTGAGTTAGATTCTCAGCACCACATATAAATAAATGAATAAAATAAAGGTCCATCAACAACTAAAAAATATTTAAGAAAAGAATTGTTTAGACTTTAGGTTTCAACTTAAACACAAACAAGACCACAAAACTGGTAAGTTCTAGTCAATGCATTAAATTTTGTGTGTCAATTGTTTTGGCATCTCCATCACTATTCACAGTGTGAGAAGAATGTCCTCAGCAATGGCATAGATTTCTTTGAGATGGCTTGCCTGTACCACCACATGTCCTACAGTGACTCATTTCTCCCAGTAGTTTTCTCTATTTAAAGCCTGAAAAATCTTCATTTATATAGGACAGTCATTTAAAGCCATTTGACTTTCATTAGGCCACGTACTATACCCAGGCCCAAACAAAAAGAGCTCCTGCCCCACATTTTCATGGATCCTGTGCACACACATGCACACACACAACTTTGTTAAAGAACAGATGAGAACCTCTGTTGTTTGGTTCCTGCTCCTTGGTACTGGCACAGCACAACCTGGAACCTTGAACATCCTCTCCTGTGACTAACACCATTTAGGACTCATGGAAGAACTTCGCATCTCTTGCTGCCTTATTCTGGAAACAAAAGGTGGCTGAGTAGGAATGCTGTGAAGGTTTACAGGTTATGCCTCTGTCGATGTCAGAAATGGACCCTGCTTTTTAGAGCAGAGAATAGCTGAATAGCAGAACTACTTAGGTAAGAGAAAAGACAAATTATTAACTTCCAATACCTCCTCTCACATCAGATGAATTTAATCGATTTTTGCATGACCAACAGTCATTTCCTGTTAACGTGAGAGTCCTTTACTTGTTTCTCTTCTCATTCTCATCTGTGATTCTGGAGCTGACCCTGAATTAGTGCAGCATTTCACGTCAGTTGCACTGGTGGCTGGGGAACATTTCCACAACAGAAAACATTTGATATTCCTGTTACATTTGTGTATATGCAGGCTTATAATGTAACATGAATGAAGCATGAGAAGGATTTTCTAGCAAGGGAAAAGATATTGCTTTAAAATGGTAACAATTGCAATAATTTATGACAAAATGAAAACATAGTATTCTGTGATAGCAATTTAGCAAACATATTATGGATTGAATATGCCTTCCCCCAATTCATATGTGGAAGTTCTAACTCCCAGCCTGGCTGTATTTGCAGCTGGGGTTTCTAAGGAAATAATTAAGGTTAAACAAGGTCATAAGGATGAGGCCCTCAACTATTAGGATTAGTGGGCTTCTAGCAAGAGATACCAGAGAGCTTGTTGGCTCTCTGTTCTAGAACATACATGAAGAGGTTATGTGAGCACGCAGGTTATGTGAATACTACCTACAAGCCAAACAAAGAGGCTTTGGAGTGAAATCTACCTTGCAAGTCTTGGAATTCCCAGTTGGTAGAACTGTGAGAAGTTAATTTCTGCTGTTGAATGCACACAGTCTATGGTATTTTGTCATGGCATCCCAAGTAGGCTAAGGCAGAGTTTTAATATGATAGGTAAATTTTTGTCATGTTAAAATTCATTGTTAGCAGGGTGCACTGGCAGGCCTATAATCCCAGTGGCTCGGGAGGCTGAGGCAGGAGGATTGCAAGTTCAAAGTCAGCCTCAGCAAAAGTGTGGTGCTAAGCAACTCAGTGAGACCCTGTCTCTAAATAAAATACAAAATAGGACTGGGGATGTGGCTCAGTGATCAATTGCCCCTGAGTTCAATCCCCAATATTCTCCCCTAATCCATTGTGATTCATTTCTGAATTTAAATATTACTTTAAGAATTTTTTTCTTTTTCTTTTTGGTGACACTTACTGAAACAGAGTAAGAATTCCTGGGTTTCTGGGCCAAAAATCTGTAACAGTACTATCTGTAGCAAGTATGTCTGGTGGAAGCCCTACCACGGTCATCAGATTGTATCTTGACCCTGTATTGACAATGACAAATTTGAAGTCAAAATATAAACTTTTCTGAAGTGTTAATAAGAAAAAAGCAAATTTCAATTAGGCATGTAAGAAAAAGACTTTATTATCACTCTACAGAACATATCTTTAAGATACTTATCATACAAAGGAACATCTAAATATGCATTCAAGGACTATGAAAAGAGGTATTCTAGAGATATAACAGGCAGTTAGTCATTTTAAAAACTTTTATAAAACTTATAATTGGGGTGATTTATTTTTTTCATGCTAAATATTCACCTTTGCCGGCTGGGAATGTAGCTCAGTGGTAGAGCACTTGCCTCGCAGGTGTGAGGCACTGGGTTTGATCCTCAGCACTGCGTAAAAAAAAAATAAAGATATTGTGTCCATCTACAGCTAAAACAATTTTTAAAAAATTCACCTTTGTACCAAATTTCATATTTGAATTTTTGAATTCTGTTTCTTGAAAAGGACCCTCCAAATTGTTTAAAATTCATAAAGTATAACTCTTCACCTGATTATAATTCACTATTTTTAAAAATATTTGCTTGCAAGATACAAGAATTATCGTTTATCTCCTGTGAGAATTAATGTTATTTTCTCAAATATCTTGACCATATGTATTTTCCCTTTTTTGAATTGACTATCTATATCCTTTTGTTCATTTTTATTGGTTAATTTCTTTATTCATTAATTTCTTGTTAATTTATAGATTCTTTGTATATTAAAAATAGTAAAACCTTGTGAGTCATTTGTGTTTCAAATAATATTCTTCAATTATCACTTGTCTTTTTTTGTAACAGTTTTGTTGAGATCTAATATATATACTGTACAATCCACCCATGCATGCATGGTTGCAGCAGGGTATATATGTTTGCTCAGATGATGCTTTGATACCAACCCATCGCTTTCTTTTTAAAATAAAGAATTGAAAATGGGTCCCAACCACAATGGTTAAAAGTCAGCCTGACTGTGCTCAGTGACATGTTTCTGAAGACAAAAGTATAGCAAGCGGGGAGGGAAATAATCTAACAAAGACTACCTCAGCCAGGGGATTGAGTTTAATAGCTGTGGTGGTAAACTGTGCATGTGCCCTTGATATGATGTGCTGAGAATGGCTCTTTACCTCTGTGGTCTTCCTCCCAGAAACCCAGGAACCCATTCTCAAAGAGAAACATTAGAGAAGCCCAACCTGAGAAACATACTGCAAAATGCCTGCTTAGTACTTTTCAAAACTGTCCAGGTAGCCAGGCCCCAGTGGCACATGCCTGTAACCTCAGCTATTCAGGATGCCGAGGCAGGAGGGTTGCAAGTTCCAGTCAGCCTTGGCAACATAAGTGAGACCTTGTCTCAAAATAAAAAATAAATCAAGATTTGGGGATGTAGCTCAGTGGTTAAGCACTCCTGAGTTCAATCCCCTGTATTCCAGAAAACAAGCAAAACTGTCAGGGTCATCATAAACAAGGAAAGTCTGAGAATGTGCTACAGACCGGAGGAGGCTAAGGAGATGTGACAACAAAATGCAGTGTAGCATCATGGATGGGATCCTGAAACAGGAACCACATTAGGGAAAAACTGTTAACAGCAGTGTGCCAATGATGGCTCTTTCATTGTGACAAATTCACCATAACGATGACATAAGATGTTGCCAATTGGAAATACCAGGTGAAGAGCATGCGAAAACTTTCCAGACCGTCTCTGCCATTTTTCCGAAAATGTAAAGGCATTCTAAAATAAAACAGTTTAAGTTAAAAGGGGAGGAGGTCAATTATTATTGCCAACCACATCCTTCCTGAGGGAATATATCTAAGCCAAGAAAGCATCCTGCCTTTGGAAGCGGAGTTGGTACTTTTACAACCTAGTGCTTAATTTGAGCAAATTATATGGGTGGTCAGGAAGAATTTTGAAAAGTCATTTCCCCTGGTCAAATCTCCCACCCAGCTCAGAGAAGCCTTTCAAAATAGTCAGTTCTGGCCGATCTGGCCATGCCCCCCATCTGGCCCTAGCAAGTACAATGGTTCCAGTTTCAACAGTGCCCACCCAGGTGCTGCTCAAGATGACCAGAGGTTTACCTTCTAGATCTGCTGTTTCTGGTTTGTGAGCCCCAGCTATTTTCTAGACTTTTGACACTTGCTCTTGGAGTTAACCCTGCTTCCCTTGCTTTAGTGACCAACAGACTCCTCCTTTTGATTTCCTGATCTTGGCCCCTCACTTTACTCCACACAATCTCTCAATTTCTGTACTGCCTGGAGCTGCAGGTGGGAGATACTCCTTCCACCCTCCTTCACTTGCCTGAAGCTCCACTGGGTCCCAGTTGAAAGGGGCAGACCTCGTGCAGCTTCTCTTATTCTTACAACAGAATGCCACCAGCAGCCATGTCATCAAATATGAAAGGCATCCTTCCTACTCTAGGAAAAATACAGGAGCTGTCTGGATGAGAATTGTTGTGGGTTTTTTAAAATTTGTTCTGTTTAGTTATGACAGTAAAATGTATTTTGACATATTATACATACATGGAGTATAACTTATTCTAATTAGGATTCCATTTTTGTGGTTGTATATGATGTGGAGTTATACTGGTTGTGTATTCATAAATGAACATAGGAAAGTTATATCTGATTCATTCTACTGTCTTTCCCTTCCCATTCTCCCTCCCTTCCCCCCATTCCCCCGTCCTATTCAGTGAACCTCTACTCTTCGCTGATGTGAGTCAGCATCCGCATATCAGAGAACATTAAGACTTTGGTTTTCCAGAATTGGCTTATTTCACTTAATATGATAGTCTCCAGTTCCATCTATTTACCAGCAAATGCCATAATTTCATTCTTCTTTATGTCTGAGTAATATTCATCATATATATATATATGTGTGTGTGTGTGTGAATATGTATATATATCTAACATTTTCTTTATCCATTCATCTGTTGAAGGGCACCTAGGTTTGTTCCATAGTTTAGCTATTGTGAGTTGAGCAGCTATAAACACTGATGTGGCCAAGTCACTGTAGTATGCTCATTTTAAGTCTTTTGGGTATATGCTGGGGAGTAGGATGACTGGGTCAAATGGTGGTTCCATTCCAAGTTTTCTGAGGAATCTCCATTCTGCTTTCCAGAGTAGTTGCACCAATTTGCAGTTCCACCAATGATGTAAGAGTGGACCTTTTTCCCAGTTGTGGGTGTTTTTAAATACCATTATCTTCTGTAAGTAATTGCATTGATATGATTTTATGATTTTTCAGCATATGCTCTATTTTCTCAAGTGAACAATGACATAGTTTAATTTCTGGTGTTCTAAGTTCCCAAAAGGTACTGGGCAGGAACCCATGTATCAATATACCAAAAGAGTGCTGGGCAGCAGTGTTGCTACTAGACAGCGGCACAGACCTTAATTTTGAAGCTGAAGAGGAATCCAGTGGTGAAGGCAAAAGTCCTTTTCTCCTACTTAAGTGTTAACTTACTAGTAAGAGCAAAGCCTCCTGAGATACCAAACCCTTAGGGATTGGATACATGACTTTTCCCAGAAATAACTTAGGTGTGCCTTGACCTGATTGCAAGAAGCTGTAGAACGAGTACATTTGACAAGTGACGCCTCCAAAGGATTCTGAGCTGGAGGAGCCAAGATTCACCATGTGCCCTAGTAATTTGAAAGCTGAATGAACCTTCATCCTAGCCCAGGACAGGATAGCTTAAGAGGTCTAGCAGAGGCCTGGCTTTGATTTTGGAGAAATGAACTTTCCATCAGATAAAAAACTTGTAAAAGTTTATTGGCATAAATTTATTGGCATAAATTCAAAGCTACTATTTCAGCAAGCAGAGGAAATCAGATGAATGAGCGTGTGGTGAGTGCAGCTTCCTGAGCCTGCCCCTTCTGCCTGAGTGGTGGTCATGCTGTCCTGCTTGCCACATCACAGGAAGCTCTGAGTGGGACCAGGACAAACCGAGCCACCTCCCCTGCAAATCCGAGAATCCTGAAACTCCAGCATAATGAATAACCATATATACCTGTCTTTAGCAAGTCATGTCATCTGTGTCTGTGATGTGGAGCTGAGTGTAATCTTCTGGGTGTGCCCCAGCCCATCTTGCTCCACTACCCACAGGTTAAAAAGAATTTTGAGGCTTTGCGCTCTCCTGGGTCTTACCATCTTTATAGTGAGGACCGTCTGTAGGTCTGCCCAACCATTTACCACCTGGGTTCCAGAAACCTGGAGGGACTGAGTAGAGAAGGCCTGGCTGGAGCTACCACAGAGGAATTCAGAGGCTTTGTGAAGGATCAGGAGCATTGCCTTAGGAAGCCAGTAATGCTGTTCCTCTTCTGTTGTGGAACTTTCCTTGCTTTTTTTTCCTATTTTGTTTTTGTGGTGCTGGGAATCAAACACAGGGCCTCGTGCATGAATTAGGCAAGTGCCAGGCAAGTGCTCTGCCACTGAGCCACACACCCAGCCCTTTTTTTGTGTCTTTAAGCAGTTTTCCTTATCACTGAAACCTAGGGGGAAAGAGTTAATTAGGTTTAAATTCTCCCCAACAAGACAAATTAAATACTAAGGAATACAAGTTTGACAGATAGGGCTGAGTTTGGGCACAACCATTGTATTATTATAGCTAAGATTTTTTTTTGTCTTTCTATCTCAAAAACCAATTTTCATCCCCTTGGGGGTGATCCTGTCCCTTTTGAGAACACATGCTGCGGAAGGGCAGTACTTCTACTTGAACATTACAATCCACGGGTGAGTCCTCTCACAGAGTGCCTCCCACGTGCCTGTGTCCCTCGTCTTCTGAGTCCACAAGAATGGATTTAGCTGCATTGAATGGATCCCCATTCAATCGCCTGAGATTACAGGGATGTTCAGTTTTTATTTAAGAAGTCTGTACTTAGGTGCAGTGGCTTTATGAGGTCATCAAAGACCCAGGCTTTTTCCATTCATCCACTCAGCTTTCCCCAGGGAACTAGGAACCTCTTCACTCAGGGCCACAGGAAGACTGCAGCAGGCATCAGACGATACAACACTCGCACCTGAAAGGAAGGGTGGTAGAGCAACAGCAAGGGAGCAGTGACCAAGGGGCACAGGACTGGTGGGCAGCTAATGGTGGCTGGTGCCTCTCTCTCTCTCTCTCTCTCTCTCTCTCTCTCTCTCTCTCTCTCTCTCTGCTTATTTCTTCATTCCTCTCCATTTTGACTTTATCTTTTTGGGTGCTGAGGACTGAACCCAGGGCCTTGTACATGCTAAGCACTTACTGTACCACTAAGCTGCTACCTCAGGTGCCTGCCTGGCTTTATCTGAACTAGTATTCCCCAAGTCCACATGTGCATCAATATGCATCCCAGTGTCAGGGAACGCTGGCTGGTTGGCTGGCTGATATTGAGCAAGTAACACTCTCTCTGGGCCCAGCCCAGAGAATAAATTTAATAAATCATAAAAGCCTGATTTATTAGCATAAAAATGTTTATAAAGAACCACCTCCCAGTTCAAGAAGCAGAATATTTCAGTACCCCATAAACTCCTACAACAGTAACACTACTCTGACCTTGCACTATGTATTATATATGTGGAATCATACAGTGGATGTCTTCTTTCTTTTTCTTTTGGCACTGGGGATTGAACCCTGGGGTGAACTTCCCCACTGAACTACATCTCTAGTCCTTTTAATTTTTTATTTTGAGACAGTCTTGCTAAGTTGCTGAGACTGACCTTGAACTTGTGATCCTCTTGCCTCACCCTCCAAGTCACTGAGATTACAGGTGTGCACCACTACAGCTGGCTAACAGATGGCTTCTTTTTTTTTTTGGATGCTGGGGATTGAACCCAGGGCCTTGTACTTACAAGGCAAGCACAAGCACTCTAACGACTGAGCTATTTCCCCAGCCCCTAGATGGCTTCTTTTATTCATCATTATGTTTCTGAGATTCATTCTCCATGTGTTCCTTCATTCTCACTGCTGTATGATACTCTATTGTGTGAATATACAGTTATTCCTGCATTCCACTGTTAAGTCATATGGGCTGTTCCTAGTTTTTGCTATTACAAATAGCATAGCAGTAGAGATTCTTGGATCTATCTTTTGGTGGATATCCTTATGCATTTCTGTTGTGTTCCGGGGGTGGCACTGCTGGATCGTATGCTGTATGAAAAGTTCATCTTCTCCATGCCCTCTGGGGATCTTTCCTGGTGATGAACCAAATACATCATGGGGACACACAGCCACTAAGTAGGTTTTCCAAACCAAAGACTCCCTGCTAATAAGACTCAATGTCGAGGGCCGTGCTTATCAGCTCAACATCTTTTCTAGCCCAGCCTCTCTGATGGGTAACCGTGACAGAGGAACCTGTATCCACACCCACATACCAGGGCCTGCTTTCACAGAAAGCCAGGTAGGTAGTAAGTTTCCTTCAAGGATGGCAGCAAATTACATTTTTATGGCCAGGTAAGGCCCAGTTACTAGGAGCCTGCAGGGTAGGCCAAAGCAGCTCAGGGAGCTCTGGGAAATATCCACTTCACAGGCAGAGCTATGAAATGAATCTGTCAACAGTCAATCTAGTTCATCTGAGTGCTTCTCCTAAATGTTAAGCACCTGGTAGATGTTCAATATAAGTAACCATAACAGTTTAGGGGCAAAGAGATCCTGTCATACAATTTTGAAATAGAAAATTTGCCTTTTCAGCGAGTTTTCAGAAGACAGGAAATTTCCTCAAAGTAAGCACTTTACAAATGCTATTTACAAAGGGAGATTTGGATGGAACTATGAGAACAGTGTTTCTCAAAGTACCGTCCTTAGACTGGTATCAGCATAAACAGCATGTAGGGGGTTGTTAAAAATTAAAAAATTAATCTTATTTTAAAATTAATTAATGTGTCTGGGTGTGGTGGCTCATGCCTGTTACTTCAATGACTCGGGGCTGAGGCAGGAGGATGGCAAGTCCAAGGCCACCCTGGGCAACATTTTGAGACTCCATCAAAATAGAAAAACGGGCTGGGGATGTAGCTTAGTGGCAGAGTGCCCTTGAGTTCAATCCCTAGTTACATACACACATAAGTAACAATATGTATAATTATAATGCACTAATAAAATTTTAAAAATGATTAAATAAAAAAATTTAAACTATTTCAGACCCTATTCCAGAAGCAGAATCTCTTGGGTGAAGTCTGGAAATCCCCATTTAACAAGTTCAGGTGGTTGTTAAGTACTACAAAATTTGAGACTGTGACTGTGTTCATCCCTCTTGCATGAGGGTCCCCATGCTTTGGGGGAGACAAGAGCCTTTTGAAATAGATAAAATGATCCTATCATTTACCCACAAACTGCTCTGCTGGTTCTGGGGCAAGTTCCAATTTCTTGTTTGCAAAAACTTTTCAGATCCCGACCTCGAGTGGACCTTGCTTCTGAATTAAATTGCTCACAGTTTTGTCTTTGTTGGGGATTGCGCCTTATCAGTTGCCCCCTTGTTGAGACAGCCCTCTGTGGTCTACTACATGTCACTCTAAAAGGTCTCTGAAAACCTCCTTTGTCCTCATCAGCCGTCCACTTCAGAAGTGATGGTGTTATTTTGAGGCAGGGCTTGGGATGCCGTATAGAATAAAGCTATGATTGTATTAAAAACCAGAAGAGGATAAGCAGCTAACACAAACATGAAGAAGGCCTAAGCACACGCTGTACCAGGGGAGAGAATGACAGCATGCTCCCTTGGGACAGCTTTGTTTCTGAGGTCTGGGTATTCAGGCACAGCCGCTTGCTGGTGAGGTTTACAGGGTTCCACTTTGGAACCCAAAAGGGATCAGCCTATGTGCCTTCAATTCCATGTGGATGGGGACGGCCCCATGCAATGTTCTTGGGTACTGGTGGCACTGGGGACATCCTCATCCTCCAACATCTTCTTCTTCAGAGCTCAGCTCGAGAAATCCAAACTTCTGTTCCTAAATTCCAACCAACACCACGGTCTTTTGCTCTGATACAGAAACTTCACATGCTTCCTCCTCTCCACCATGTTGTTTTAAAAACTTCTAATGGAAGCAGAGGAACATGCTTTGGGACACTTTTTGTTATTTCAGTGACAATTTCCCACCACAAGAAACTTTGAATGCAACAGGAAATGGAGAATATGAAAAGGCAGGCCTGGGCTAAATTTGAATGGTGGAAACTTTCTACCAAAATATTTTCCACAGAAATTCACTTTCTTTAGTTTTGATGACTACCCACTGGATCATTGTGGCCAGATGCCACTGACCAACCAGGAAATTGGAAAATAAATAAAGAAACTAAGAAACTGTTTCATATGGTCTTTTAGGAACTGTTTTTTTTTTTTTTTTTCAAGTGGGAGCATAGAAAAGAAGTATTCTGACCCAAACTGATCATACAGAGTTTGGAGTATAGTATACTTAATTACAAAACTCTATGACTGTTATAAGACTAATAGGGAAAACTTTAGGGAAAGGAAGGGACACTTGGAGGAAGGGTAGAGGGCTGAGGGCACACTTCCTGCAGTGCTGATGGCAGCGTGTGCACATGGGTAAGGACGGAGTCGCCTGCCTCCCCTCCCCATAGTCCCAGATGTGAAACACCTATAGAATTTAAATATTGTATGCAGTATAATTATATAATACATAATAAAATTATATATAATATTGCTACTAATATATTAGTATATAAGCTCTAGATTAATATTTCCAATCTATGTTAATTTCATGGAAATATTTGAAGAATTGAAAACTGAGGACTTATTGGGTTAGAATTTACAGAGTATCTATTCCAGGCCAGCCTCTTCCTACGACCATGACACAGTGAGCCCTATTTAACTCTCATAACCACCTTTGTAAGTATGACTACCTGCTCTCCAACTTCCTCCTTTATAGGCTAGGAGACAGGTTTGTTGAGATTAATTTGTTGTGGTCATGCACTTGTGGTGATTAAGCAGAAATTCAAGTGTGGATCTCTTTTCACTTTCCCCTGTTGTCCTGACAAAGTTCTGTGGTCTTAATAAAATCAGATCTCTATTATATTAAGGTGGCCTGGTTGTTAAAATAAATAGCACCATTTGATGAGAAAAATCTGTTATATATCATTTCTAGTTATATGTATGCTATTTATTTTAATGGTAACTCAGAAGAACAGATACTAGGGTACGTAAGCAGCTCTTGAACATGAAAGTATTAAGTTTTACCCAATTCCAAGAGGAACAGACATTGGCATTCCTGTGAGGAGTGCAGCATTTAAAATTGTTGCCAGTTCTCTCCAAATTCCATTTTCCCTAATCAAGGGAGACCCTTACAGGAGAACTAGAGATGACAGCTAGAGGCCTCTGGGTCCAACCCTATGGGTTACACCAAAGGAAATAGGGAAGTCTTGGAAGCTAAGTGAGTTGCTGACTGATATTTTGGGTTCATTTCAACACTGCATTCTCCTCCACTTGTTTCCAGAGGAAACGGTATGGTAGAGACCTTAGTGAATCCCAACTTCAGATCTGTCACTACTTTGTCACAGGCAAACCCAAGAGTTTGGGGATGGGTGGGGGAAAATGTGTTTCCTAACACCAAACCATTATTTTGCTGGAGGGATGAATGGGTCTGTAATGACTTAGCCTTATAAACAGAAGCTCCAGAGACAGGTAAGGTGGAAAAAAAGGTGTGAATTTACACCCCAAAGAGGTGGAAGTAACGCCTGGACTATCTCCTCCTTGCCAGCAAATAGAGTTGAAAATCCAGCTCAGCCAAAGGCCTGCAAAGGAAGCACAAATGCATGAAAAATAATTTGAACCTCACAGTTCTTGCAAAAGACCATTTGGTCCACGTGTGAGTTTCAGGGCCATAAATCATTTGTAGCACACCCTTTTCCTTATTCAAGGATGCTCACTCTTCTGAGATTCACTTACATAAACCCCGCAGAGCTCAGGAGCAAGATGGCATGGGAATCTATCTCAGCGTGACTTGGAGAAACCCCCCACTCCTTGAATTCCCTTCTAGGTTCCCAACGGATGTTCTCTAGCTCCTTTGAGCCTCATTACCCTTTAGGCTACTCCTATGATATACACTGTATTCTTCCTATATGGGGCTATTTCTGTGTGGGCCTTGGGGGCCAAAAGACCCTGACTCACTTGAGTGCCCCCAAAGCTCTTAACCCACAGAGTGGCTGCCGGTGGGCATATCAGTAGATGCGGGTGGAATGGAACAGGATCCTCCAACGTCTTCTTCCACCTCGGCTTTCCGTTAAACATTGCTCGGAAGCTGCGCGCAGCCTCCGCAAGGCCTGCCTCCCCAAGGCGAGGTCGGACACTCGGAGGACAGGGCAGAGGGCTGAGGGCGCACTTCCTGCCGCGCGCGGGCGAGGGCGGAGCTGCCCGCCTCCCTCCCTTTTCCTCCCTCCGGCCTCCCCCGCCCTCGCTCTTCCCGCCCCTCTGGGGCGGCGGAGGCGCCGCGGGGGCGGGGCCGCGAGCGGGTGGGCGGCGTGGCGGTGCGGGCTGGGCGCCGGGGCCGAGGTGCTGGCGGACCCGCGGCGGGCTTGGGCGCGGAGCTGGGGCGCGGCGCGGAGAAGCCCAGCAGGCAGGTCGAGGAGTCCGCGAGCCGCGGCTCCCAGCAGGCCGGTGCAGGGCCTCGGTCCGAACAGGGTCTCGGCCCGGGGCGCTCGGGGAGACCACCGCAGCAGGCAGCGGGAGGAAGCGGCGGCGGCGCGTCCCAAGCGGTGCGCGCCATGGCGGGCGGGCCCCCCAAGGCCCTGCAGTCCTCGGGGCCCTACTCCCTGCGCGACATGCCGCACCCGCTGGCCGGCTCCAGCAGCGAGGAGGCCGTGGGCGGCGACAGCACGCCCAGCCCGGACCTGCTGATGGCCCGCAGCTTCGGTGACAAGGTAGGACGCGTGGGACTGAGGACTGGGAGCCTCGTTCCACCTCCCGGGGTCGGGGATGATAATTCCGGAGCCATGCTGGACAGGGGCTGCGCCCACCCCGGAGCCCCTTCCCGGGGTACGGGCGTGCCCGGGCCCCCTGAACCCTCTGTCGCCCCCGTGGGGTCGCAGCTGCAGGGTCGAGCGGTTAGGAGAGGAGCTTCTCTGGCTCTGACTGGTTGAGCTCGGGTGACAGCTGGTGGGGAGGGGTCCTGCTTGCGTGTTGGGCGGGAGGCGTTCATGCAGTGCTTGGCGCCTGTGTCCTGGGATAAGGTCCCAAGTTCCTCCAGGTGCATCCCTGGAGGCTGAGCTGCTGAATAACTTGTAGCACCTCCAGTTTCCTGGGACTGCAAGAAAAAGCGAGAGTTAATGCTTTCCGGGGTAGGACTGGGCAGCCTCGGTCTCGTGGCGAGAACTGTCTTCTTCCCCCGAGTCATGTGGGGAGTGATCTTTGTTTAGGTTTGCTGTTTGCCCTGAGGAGTCACCTGACTCAGACCCTAAGCCGGCGGCGGGAGGAGAGTCTGTGGTTTTCTGTCTGGGGCTTCATTTACCTCCGACGGCCTACCGCACGGTTTAGGTTTGGCAGGGGCTGGTTTTGTGGTTGATGGAAAGAAAGCTCGCCCTTTGACCTTCTTTGTGCAGAGGAAGGCTCCTGATTTTCTTAGAGCCTCCTGCTGCTGTGAGAGACAGCAAAGTCCTTTGCGGGGAAGGGAGAAGAGATCTCCCCCGTCCGCAAAGCCATTTCAACTGTGAACAGGACTTGAGCAGTGATTCTGTCAGTACCCCTGTTGGCTCTTGGTCATTAATTGCTGAAATTTGAATTGCACCCAGCACTTGTGATCAGGATTTTCTCCTCCTAGTAAAATACTAAATGAATTTTTCCTTGTCCCAATATTAATGAAATCAGGAGACATAACTTTCTTTTCTCCTTAGATGGAGGGCATGTGGAACAGTAAAAATGAGTATGAGAAAATATAACTTGGTGGCTTTACAGCTAGAAGGATCCTGAGCACTCAAAATAGTTACGGACTTGATGTATGTTCCAGAGGTTTGTAAGGTATCAGGAAGAAGAAAACTTAGGCTAATGAAACCAGAGGGTTGGGTAGCTTAGGGTGGCTGTGTCTGTTGGTGCTTTTTTCTCTTCATTTTATAGAACATATATAGAGTATATGAACACTTAAATAGCTTGGAAATATCTTGGGCATATTTGACATTCAAAAACTATTTGCCAGGTAATCCCAGTGACTCGGGAGACTGAGGCAGAAGGATCTCGAGTTCAAAACCAGTCTCAGCAACAGTGGGCTGTTAAGCAACTCAATGAGACCCTGCCTCTAAATAAAAAAATAGAAAAATAGGGCTGGGGATGTGGTGCAGTGGTTGAGTGCCCATGAGCTCAGGTGTGAATGGCCCAGTATCCCTGCCAAAACAAAACAAAACTTAATTGTTGAATGACTAAATGAATACTGTGTTGTTTTCTATGGATAGATAAATTGATCTTAAATGGACCTATGTAGGATTGGAACTGAGGTTAAACCTTCTGATTTCCTTCTCAGTTCTGTGTGGGATAGTGAATCAGTTATCTATTGCTGTGTAACAAGTCCCAAAATATAGTACCTGAAAATAGTGTGTGTGGGTCAGGAATCTGGGAGCAGCTTTCCTGGGTGGTTCTCACTGAGGTCTTTCAGGAGGCTGCAGAGATTTGAAGGCTGGATTGGGGGAGGATCTGCTTCTAAGTTCACTCATGTGGCTTTTGGCAGGCTTTAGTTACTTGCATAGGGCAATTTGACATGGCAGCTTTTTTCTCCCAGAGCCAGTGAGCCAGTCTTATATAACAGCCTCCACTGTGTTCTGTGGGTCACATCAACCAACACTGGTACAGTTGGGGGAGAGGGAGTGAATATCAGGAGGGGGTCATCACTGGGACCATCTTGGAGGTTATTTAAAATATTTACTCAATGATCTGCTCTTGGGTGACACCTGACTCAGAAGTGTGATCATTTCATTAGTAAGTTTTTGAAGGGTGAATGCCCTACACCATCAAGATCTGGCTGGTGGGTCAGGATTGAGGCCCAAGTCTGATTATGGATGGTTTCCTTCACAGGATCAGTCTTTGAGAGAGACAGTCTTGAAGGCATTATTATTAATTATGGAACATTTAATAAGTCTTCTAACAGCTATGGGGAGCATCTAAATGACACCAGTCTCAAGGGCCTGCTTTATAGTAAGCCACTTTCCCTTAGAGGCTTAGCATTGTAATTTCTTTCTCTGACTGGGAGTAACATTTTCCTTCAGTCCTGGCTACCCCTGTGTTCTTGCAAATTTCTGTAGAGAGAAGCTCACAAGTGGCAGAGGTGAGTCAGAACAGTGGAAGGAAGCCTACTCTTTGCCCTGCTTTCTCTTGCTTAGGAAGCCTGGGGAGTCATCAGAGGGCGGGTGGGAAAGTCAAGTGCTATGGTCTTTGAAGTCTGTTTTCTTGCCTCTTTGGACTTTGGGATTCTGATGACAAGGATTCGGGGTTGAGGAGTGAAGGTTTGACAGGCTGCCCTCAGTACCTAGTTATTATGTAGAGGGAACTTGCTTCTGTGGCACAGGGTGGTGCCATGAAATAGGATAGCCTGGCCTCTTGGTCCAGCTGACACTGAATGGTCTCAGCAGTGCTCAAGGAAGGCAGAGACCAAATGTGGTGGATGCTTCATTCGTAAAGTTCTCAAATCATTCAAACCATGGGTTGATGCGAGGAGTTCTTCATATCGCCCTAGGGTTGCTCAGACTAATTCTATGCCAGCTAAACCCATGGGCCTTATATCATCACATCTCTCCTCTCCAACTAAAATTGTAAATAATTCACTTGACTTATTTGTCCTCTTTTTTACTTTCATCTATGAATTGCCCTGAGATGTTTCTGCTCTGACTCAGCCTCTGATTTCTCTGTGCCTCCCAAAGGGAATACCTAACCCCTCTCAAGCCCTGCTCTGTGGCTAACACCTCTTCCCATATCCCTACCCTCTTTACTGAACTTGTCCTCCTACCTTCCTGCCCCTTTAGGTCCGCTAGATTTCCCTGAAATCTTAGAAATGGAGGCGTCTTTTCCTTCTATACTCCACTTTAATCAGGGGCAGGAGATCGACATCAGGGTCCTTTGTCTCCATCCTCCATTGTCTTTTTTAAACCAAGTTCAGGGTCTTTGAGGATCATGTCATTCATTTTATTCATTCAGAAAATATGTGAGGGCCTCCTCTGAACTAGACCCTGTTCTAAGAACTTGAGATGAATAAACTAGCCAGGTCACCCTAAGCCTGCCCTCATGGGGATACATTTTAGTGACTGTGTACAGTATTATGCAGTAAATGCTGTGGAAGAAAGAAAAAGTAGGACAGGGAGGGGGTCTTCAGGACCACTGGCGGTGGGGAGGGGAATTCAGGTAGGCCCTACTGAGAATTGAGAGTGAGCAGACTTGAAGGAAATGAAGGCATCAGCAGGTGGGTGTCTGGAGAGGTGTCAGATGGAGGGCAGCCAGAAGCAGAGGCCTGAGGTTGCAGACCTGGAGGGTCAGGGAGACCTGGAGGCCAGTGTGCCTGGGGCAGAGTGAGCAATGACCAGTCACAAGCTAAGGGAATAGAGGGATTAAATTGCATTTGCATTTGGCAGCGCCCCCTGAGGATTTTGGCCTTGACTTTGAGTGTGATGGAGAGGGGGCTTTACAGGGTCTTGGGCAGGAGGAGGACGTGGTTGGACTCACATACTGAAAGTAGCACACCGGCTGTGGAATTGGGAATACCTTGTTGCAGAATTAGGACTCTTTAAAGATCAGAAACCAAAAGCAAACTGACGGGTGGGGGGTGGGGGGGGAGTCTACTGGTTTCTCCTGTACTGGCAACCACCGCCCCAGCTCCCCGCAAGCTAGTGAAGGGATATGTTCCACAGACAAGCTTCACGGCTCCAGCAGAGAGCTCCTCTTTCCTGATAGTTCCAGGGGAAGTGCTGGGCTAGTGTCTCCTTGGCTAAAATTGGGTCAGGTGCCTGAACCTGTCTTTGTGACTCTAATTGCTCAGACCTGATCTGAGTTCTTTAACTTTGGAATGAGGAGAGTGATTTTTTCCCCCCTACAATAGTGAAATATACAAGTGAAACATTTAAAAATGTGCCTGGAGATTTTAAAGAATAAAATATATTGGTACAGTTTGAAAAATAATAAAGTGATTATCCATATTAAGACATAGACCATTGCAAATATTTTGGAAGCCCCTCTGTGCTTAGGAAGGAAGGAGTCGGTTTCCAGAGTAAAATCAGGGTGGGGGTCTAGCTCAGCTGTAGCGTACTTGCTGAGCATGTGTGAGGTCCTGGGTTTGATTCCCCAGCACCAAAGAGTAACAGCAACAAAAAACTCAAAGTAAAATCAGGGTCTGTCTGTTACTAGGAGGAGGAGGAGAGCATGTGGGACAAGCAGGAAACAATAAATGTTAATTGCTACCTTTTTCTTCCCTGTAAATTTCCTTTTTTATTATTTTTGCGCTGTGCTGGGGATTGAGCCTAGGGTCTTGTTCATGCCAGGCAAGTGCTTCACTACTGAGCTACATCCCTAGCCCATTACCTGTCATTTTTCTCACTTCATTACTGTTCACTCTCATTCATTAAAATCTTTAGACTCCAACTTGTTGTCTTTTCAAATCATGTCCTCATCTTCACTCCTCCTCACTGTTCACAGGACTGATCTGTCCAAGTCTCCAAAACTATCAGTTTCTTACTATGTTTATCTCCAATCACCTTCACCATTTTTGTAGTTCATCTGCCCTCTCTCTGGCCGCACCCTTGTTTATAATATAATATACTATACTATACTATAATATAACTTTTATTATATTATAATTTAATTTGTATATTTGATTTATTACATTATAATATAATATAAATTTATATTATAATACCTAGAACTGGTCCAGCTCTGAAATAATGCCATTAGATATCTTTAAAAATTTTATTGTGTGTATTTTAGGCATATAAAGTGATGTTATGGGATACATATAGATAGTAAAAAGGCTACAGTATTGGAGCAACTTAGCATATCTTATTTCACATAGTTACTTATTTGTGTATGTGTGTGTGTGTGGAGGGGCAAGAGCAGCTAAACCTACTCATTTAGCATGAATTCCAGATACAGTATAAATTTTTTACCTGAAATCCATACAGTGAGCATTAGATTTCTACATGTGTTCATCCCTGGTATCTGCTACTTTGTGTCCTCTGACTTCCATCTTCCTGTTTCCTCTCCACCTCTGGGAACCATTGTTTTGCCTTCTATTTCTATATATTTGATCATTGTTTCTTAGATTCCACACATAAGTGAAATCATGCAGCATTTGCTTTCTGTTTCTGGCTGGCTTCACTTAGCCTAATGTCCTCCAGATTCATCCACATCATGGCAAGTGGCGAGGTGTTGTGCTTTTTTATGACTGGATAATATTCCATTGTGTATAGATACTGCAGTTCCTTTGTTCATCTGTCAGGGGATACTTAGGTTTATTGTGAGTAATGCTGCAATGGATGTGGGAGTGTAGATATCTTTTTTTTTTTTTTTTTGGTGGTGGGGATGGATCCCAGGGCCTTGTGCATGCTGGGCAGGCACTCCACCACTGAGCTATATCCCCAGCCCCAGTGTGGATGTCTTTATAAAGTGGTGGTTTCATTTGTTTGGGTATACTCTATACCCAGAAGAGGGATTGCTGGGTCATATGGTAATTCTATTTTGAATTTCCTTAGAAACCTCCATACTGTTTTCCATAATGACTATACCAGTCTTTATTCCTACTTAATGTACCATCGCAGATACCATCTTGCCTTACCTTCCTCTTTCTGGCCTCTGAAACAGTACTAACTGACTACACCTATCCTGACCTCTTGTTTTCCGTCACCTCCTTTAGATTCTGTGACCATCTCATCAGTTGTTCCTGCCATTATTCTTTTTTTTTTTTTCTAATTTTTTTTTTTTTTGGTTCTTGATGGACCTTTATTTTAGTCATTTATTTATATGTGGTGCTGAGAATTAAGCCCAGTGCTTCACACATGCTAGTCAAGCGTTCCACCACTAGCCACACCCCAGCCCCAGTCACTATTCCTTAATTGGTTCCCTTACCTCCTCCTTTTATACCCCACCTGGAGCATTCCATTTTTTCCTGTCTTTCACCTGCACCCAGGTGGTGGCACCTTGAGCATTGCTTCCAGGGTCAGTTCACAGGTTCCAGCCACAGGGGCGGCGCTGATGCTGCGCCTGCCTTTCTTTCCACGGGAGGCCCATGTGCACATGGCCAGCCCAGGCTTTCCTCTCCTCCTCACACCTTCCGACTTCTGCTCTACCCTCCCCTTCTGCCAAGGCCTCACCTTCTGCCTTAGAGAAGAGGCCTCCAGAAAAGAACTTCTTTTCAGTAGATTACAAGATAACCTGAATTCTTAGCTGTCTTTTCTTTCTTTCCCCCATTCCAGTAGAAGAGATGTTAAGGCTGATCCTCGGTGTAGCCCACCCTTTCTAGCCACTTGGAGACTCTACTCTTAACACCTGAGTGGGCAGATTCCCTCTGTTATTGTTAGAATATGGTTTCTGGGACTGGGGTCGTGGCTCAGTGGTAGAGTGCTTGCCTGGCAAGTGTGAGGCACTGGGATCGATCCTCAGCACCGCATGTAAACAAGTGAATAATAATAAAAAGAATATAATATGGCTTCTGTGTCCTCCCCCAAAGGTTCATGTGTTGGGAACTTGGTCTCCTGGTGTTGGTAATGGGAGAACCTTTTAGAGGTGACTGAGTGGGAGATCCTTATGTCTTTGGGGGCATGACCCAAGAAGGGGTTGTGGGCCCCAGTGTTTCTTTCTGCTTCCTAACTCAAGATGTGACTTCTCACTCTTACACGTACTTCTACTACCACCTCACTGTGAGTTCCTCACCAGAACAGAGCTGGTGCAGGTGCTGTGCCCTTGAACATCCAAGTCCTGAGCTAAATAAACCTTTTCTCCTTTTTTTGTGATGCTGGGTATTATATGGGCTAAGCATATGTTCTACCACTGAACTACACCCCAGCCTAAATCTTTTCTCTTTATAAAATGAATTGCCTCAGGCATTTCACTGTAGTAACTCAAAGCTGACATAATGCCCTCTCAACTGGCTCATTCCTGTCCATGATTAAACATCCTCGAAGTGAGTGTGAACAAAAGTACTGTGTAGCTCTTTTGCCCTACATCTCATTCCCAATTTTGTGATTTCTCTTCATACTCTTTGAAAGGAAGGTTTGCTGTTTTCATTTCTACTTGCTAACCTTTGACTTACTGTTGAGCCTCCTGCCCTCTGGTTTTCAATTTTGCTCTTCAGGGACCTCCCTGACTCTCATGCCAAATTCAATAGGTGCTGCCCAGCTCTTATCTCACCTGGCTTCTTGGAAGGTAGCACTTGATCCTGTTAAAATACTTGCTACCCTTGGCTTCCTGTTTTAGAGTATGCACTTTGGAGCTGGGTCGTCTGAATTTGAATCTCAGCTCCACCACTTATGACCTGGGCAACTGCAAATTGCTTAACCTCTCTGAACCTCAATTTCCTCATCTGTAAAAAGAGGGTCACAGAAGTACTCTATCACTGGGCTGATCTGAAGATTAGTGAGTTCAGACAGTAGTGCTTGGTACATAATGAAGCTTTAATCAATGTAAGATGATGGTTATTATTCCCTGATATTGTATTCCAGATTTTCTATTGACATTTTTTGTCTGTTTGTCAATTTCCATGTCAGTCATGGTCCTATCAGAGAATAAAAAATACTGAAGGTACTTTGCACTGAGAATATAGTGCAGGGAATTAATTACCTAGGTGATGGAAAACCTAAGATGCCAGGGGCAGGCGAGGAACCCAGAGAGCAGCAATGACAGGAAGCCACAGTCATCCTCAGGACCTGAGAAACCGTGAAGAAGGTGGTGTTAGCAGAAACCAGGACTAATGTGGGGGTTAGCCTGGAGGCGGGGCTCCTGCAAGAGCTGGAACCACAGAGGAAGGGGGTCCTGGAGGGGATGCCGCCTGGCCAGGCACACTCACTGGAGAAGAGAGAAGTTGCTGGGCAGTGGGGAGGATGCCTGGCTCTTCTTGTCCTGCTGTCTGGTCTTTCAGATCTTTTATGTCCAAACTGTAGTCCTTCATGGACCTGTGCCCGTAGGGGAGCCCATCACTCTTCCTGGGATTCGTTAGATGGGCGCTGGGGGAAAGGGCTCTTTCCATGAGATCGTGAGCGGCTGTTTCCTGCGGTGGGGAACGTGCCTGTCTGAGGATGAAGCCAGAGGGGGAAGTGGAACAGGAGAGGAAGAGGGGCGAGAGCATGTGGATTCTGGGTCCCCCATGCCTGAGGCAAGCCTGGTTTTCTGGTCATAGGAGGTAGTCAGTTCCCTTTTGTTGACACTAATTTCATTTTGATTTATTACTTAAGACTGGGGGGAAAAAAGTTTGACCAGTATGTTGACCTTGAAATATGAAGTGAAAATTTAGTCTTACTTTGGGAACGTTGAGGAGGAGGTGTTTAGTTCCTGTTGAGCAACCCCATTATTGAGGTATCTGTCTTCAGATGAGTTCAGGTGGCAGAGGTGTCTTCACCAGGTGGGTGTGGCTTGAGGAGGCGTTCAGGTGTGAGGTGGGGTGAGCCCCACGCCAAGGGAGGAGCTTGAGCAGAGCTTCCAAGGTGGAGATGACGGTGCTCGCAGGAGGAGGGTTGGGTTGGGCCAAGTGTGGAGAGTGGGTCTGAGGCGGGGACTGGTGAGGGAGGACCTGGGTAGACAGGTCAGGAGGGGACTGCAGGCTGCTCTGAGTGCTGTGATGCGGAGGTGAGCGTTTTTCTGTAGGCAGTAGCCAGCCTCAGAGGGTCTTTGAGCAGGGAAATGGGTGATCAGTGCTTAGGATGGGAGAGACCAGCAGTGAAGAGGTGTGGTGGGGAGGGGTTGGTCTGGCTGAGGCTGGAGTTGTTGCTTGGGAGAAGGAAGATTAGGAAATGTAAAGATGACTAGATGACTAGTCCTGGGCACAACTGGTTTCTTGTCCAGGGGTCTGATGCACAGATTGGGAACAAGTGTGCAAGTGATGTGCACAGATGCCCAGCGTGTGGTCTGACGAAGTCAGGAGCTCAGGACTGAGGTTGTCTGAAGCCCGCTGGAAGCCTGGTCCAACAAATCCTGCCTCAGGGAAGCTCTTTACTAAAGAGGCATGTAATCCCATAGATCCAATCAGAGATGGGAGTGGAGGACGAAGTTGAGGCCAGAGTTTAGGCAGGGTGGATGCTGACGGTGTAAGGGAAGGCCAGGGTGTGATCGCAGTTTGAGGACTGAGCTTCAGTGGAGGCACAGGGAGTATAAACATCAGCATGGCCAGGGCCAGATTCATGTGTGAGCAGTTGGCTTGTTTATTAGACATTAGAGGGATCATATGGTGTCTCAGGCCTGCCTTGCCCAGAATTCTTCATTTTGGCCACCATAGCAGGGGTCAGGAATTAATGCTATGTGTGGATTTTTGAGTGCAAGTAAGAGGAATATTGGGGAAAGGTGTTTCAGGGTTCCTGTTAGAGAAAAGCACAGAGGTCGGGAGAGCACGCTGCATGCTTGGGTGGCAGAGTACAGTACTTTTCAAAATCCCAGTCTCTTGAGTATCAGCTACATGTCTGGCTCTGTGCTAAATGCTGAGGGTGTAGAGAAAGATTTTAAAAAGCCTTTCCCTTGAGAGGTTCATGGTCCAGTGAAGAAGGGAGACACATGAACAAATTTACTAACTTTATGACCTTTGACTCTATTTATTTTTTAATGTTTTCGTTGTAGGTAGACACAATGCTTTTATTTTTATGTGGTGCTGAGTATCAAATCCAGGGCCTCATACATGCTAGGAAGTGCTCTACCACTGAGCCACAACCCCAGCCCATCTTGACCTTTTAGTGCTTTCATTTCCCCATCTGAATCTTGGAATGTCTTAAGGGATATTTTGAAACTTAAATGAGTGTTTTTAATGGTGTCTTCACTACAGGTTGAGCATCCCTAATCCAAAAATCTGAAATCCACAATGCTCCAAATCTAAAATGCTCAGAAATCTGAAACTTTAGCAATTTCAGATTT
The DNA here is from genome assembly GCF_902686455.1 of Sciurus vulgaris. Lineage (NCBI taxonomy): Eukaryota > Metazoa > Chordata > Mammalia > Rodentia > Sciuridae > Sciurus > Sciurus vulgaris. Next base: position 69,493,336 of record NC_136476.1, read on the forward strand.
TGGAGCATTTCAGGTTTTGGATTTTTGGATTGGGGATGTTCAGTAAGTATGCTGTATGTAAATATTCCAAAATCTGAAGCTTTTGGTCCCGAGCATCTTGGATAAGAAGTACTCGGCCTAGTGTTGTTGCCAGTGCTAGATGGTGTTGTTTTTGTACAAGTAGACCCTGAGAATGGATGCAATTGCTGACCATTTATTTGAGGGGCAAAAGAAACAGCATTACAAGAGCAGGGAAGTGACACAGGGAGGGGATGTAAATCACCAAAGGGTATGTAACCAAGCCAGTCTCCACTGAGCATGGCCTGGTCATTACCCAGCAGGGAGCCTCTCCAGGGTCAGGGAGCTAGGGGTCTTCCCACCAAAACTCTCATTGGCCATTGGTTGAAGGCTGCTTGGGTGGGCTATTTGGGTATTAATTCCCAAGCACTTTCCAACCTGCCCAGTGGTGGCCAAAGCAGGTTCAGTAGCCAAGGGAAGCAGTTAGGCTGAGAAATGCATTTGCTGGAGCTTGGGAGTCAGGTCGGTGGGTGCTGACGTGGTCGAGACAAGGGGCTATTCGGGTGGGGCCCAAACAGCATCTGTTACAGTGATTATGAAAGTGATGTACAGGGAATAAAGCAAGGGTGACCTTGCTGAGGAAGGTAGTGGCTTTTTCAAAGAAGATAATGTTTGCGCTGGAGAATAAAGTAGATAGTTTACAAATGGAAAGAGGCAGGAATAGCATCCAAGGCCCCCAGAATCCCTCAAAATTCAGAATGGGTCAACACTTAATAGTGTCCAGTGATGCATGTGGTGTGCTGGGGGGTCAGAAAGTGATGCCTGGAGAGATAGAAAATGGGCAGATTGTGCTCTGTAGTGGCCATGAGGGGAGGCTTTAGCTTGAGCAGTTGGGAGAATGGCCAGGTGTCATGCAGGGCAAGAGCAGGCCCTGTTTGTGATTTTAAGAGAGGTTACTGTGATCAAGTCCCTAGCATGGATTGGGTGTATAGAGCCAGGAGGTTGGGAGTCCACGGAGGAGGCTGTTGCACCAGGAGGTTGGGAGAGGGCCTAGCCTGGGGAGTATATTGGTCAGTTTTGTTTGCACAAGATAGATACCCAACCAACATTAACTTGAACAAAAAGCTGAACCTATTGACAGGATCATTTAACCATAGGAATGAGTGGAACTTCTGAATGCCACCCAGGATCCGTTGTATTGTCTCAGACCAGTTTGGTCCATGTCAGGAAACAGGGAAACTGGCAGGCATCTTACATTCCTCACATTATACAGCTCTGCCTCCAGAGAGAGCATAAGCTGCTCTCTTCCCAGGGACTTGGACTTGGAAATGCCCATCCTCAGACCAATCATTTGGACCTTGAGAGTCGGATACTGTGATTGGTTCAACTTGACTCAGGAATTCAACCTGGGCCAATCAACTGTGGCTGAGGGAGGAGTCTGAAGATGAATGGCAGCCCTCTTTCTGCTACAGGGTCCCAAAGGTAGCCATGAGGTGTGCTGGACAAATAGCAAAAGATCTGTACAGGGGAGACTGGTCACTGGCATTGGTGACTGGCTAAATGATGATGGCCAAGACTAAAACGGGAATTTGAGAAGTGGATCAAAAATAAAACTATGTTTTCTAAGACATATATGGTTCTTTTTTGAAAAAAGAAATATAATTTACATGCCGTAACACTTTTTTTTTTGTGTGTGTGTGTGTGATGGAGTCTCATGGTGGCCAGGCTAACCTTGGATTCTTGGGCTCAAGTGATCCTCCTGCCTCAGCTTTCTGAGTAGGTGGAACTACAGACCCCCACCACAATGCCCAGCCACAAAAAAAAAAAAAAAAAAAAAAAAAAAAAAAATCACCTTTTTAAAGCATACAACGTAGTGGTTTTTAGTATATTCATGAGACACCCTGTATCTGTTAGCAGACACTCTATTTCCCTTACTCCCAACCCCTGACAACTACTAATTGGCTTGCTTTCTCTCTGGATTTGCCTGTATTGGACATTTTGTATAAATAGAATCATAGCAATAGGTGGTCTTTGGGTCTAGCTTCTTTTGCTTTGGCTAATGTTTTAAGGGTTCATCCATGTTGTAGTATATATCAGTACTCAATTCTGTTTTCTCTCAGCTTTATTGAACCCAATTGATAAAAAATGTACATATTTAAGATGTGCAGTGCAATGTTTTAAGATATTTTTGTTATGAAGTGATTATCATAATTAAGCTAATTAGCATGTCCATCACCTCATATAATTACTTTGATGAGAACACTTGAGATCTCCCTTAGCAAATATAAAACAGATTATTATTAATTGTAGTCACCATGTTGTATGTTAGGTCTCCAGAATTTATCACATAACAGAAAGTTTGTACCCTTTGACCTCTCTCCCCTTTCTCCCTACCCACCAGCATTACTATTCTTTTTATGAGTACTGTTCCATTTTATGGATGAACCATATTTTGTTTATCCATTTATCAGTTGATGGACATTAGGCGTATATGTACTTTTTTTTGGAAAAGATACTAACTGTATTCTATATAATTTTATATAATAATTTTGACATTTGAAATTAATGGCAATTTTAACCATTAATTTTAAATGACTGTACAGTAAGATGCTTTTCAGTGTCCTTTTTTTTTAATCAGCTTAACCATTTTTTAAAAAATACCTTTACTTTATGTATTTATTTTTATGTGGTGTTGAGGATCGAACCCAGTGCCTCACACATCCTAGGTAAGAGCTCTACCACTGAGCCACACCCCCAGGACCAGCTTAACCATTCCTAAGTGTGCAGTTCAGTAGTAGTGTTAAGTGTATTCACATTGCTGAGCAGCAGTTTTCTAGAACTTTTTCACCTTGCAAAACTGAAACTGTATACCTGTTACCTGACAACTCTCCTAACTGTCCTTGCCTCAGGATTTTCTCTTTTGTGAAGGATGAATAATATTCCATGTGTATATATGCCACACGTTTTCCATTCATCTAGTGGACACTATGTTACTTTTGCCTCTTGGCTGTTGTAAAAAATGCTACAATGAGCATGACTGTGCAGATGTCTCTTTGAGACCCTGTTTTTAAGTCTTTAGGATTAGTGAATCATATGGTGATTCTATTTTTGATTTTTCAAGGAACCTTCATTTTGTTTTCCAAAGTACTAGTACTATCTTACAATCCCATCAACTATGTACAAGCGTTTCGATTTCTTCACATCCTTGTCAAGGCTTATTCTTTTCTTTCTTTTTTTTTTGGGGGGGGGGGGTACCAGGGATTAAAACCAGGGACACTTAACCACTAAGCCACATCCCCAATCCTTTTTGTATTTTATTTAGAAACAGGGCCTCACTGAGTTGCTGAGGCTGACTTTGAACTCATAATCCTCCTGTCTCAGCCTCCTGAGGCGCTGGGAGTATAGGTGTGTGCCACCGTGCCTGACTTGTTTATGTTTGTTTAATGGTTGTCATCATAGTGAGTGAGGTTATATCTTCTTGTGGATTTGATTTGCATTTGTCAGATGATGTTTGCTCTCTTTTCTTTCTTTTTTTTTCCTTTTTCCTTTTTTTTTTTATTTTTTTATTTTTGCGGTGCTGGGGATTGAATTCAGGGCCTTGTGCTTGCAAGGCAAGCACTCTACCAACTGAGCTACATCCCCAGCTCTTTCTTTTCTTTTTTGAGTCAGGGTCTTTCTATGTTGTCTAGGCTGGCCACCGTCCTCCTGCCTCAGCCTCGGGAGTAGCTGGGATTGTAGGTGTGTGCCACTGTGCCAGGCTGTTTTGTATCTTTTCATATGCCTCTGGGACATTGTATCTCTTTTTTGGAAATGTATCTGTTCAAGTCCTTTGTCCATTTTAAAATTAGGTTATTTGATATTTGTTGTTGAGTTATGGGAGTATGTATATTCCAGATATTAAGCCCTTATCAGACATGTGGTTTGCAAATATGGTATCCCATTCTGCAGTTTGCTTTTTTATTCTGTCGATTGTGTTCTTTGCACAAAAACTTTTATGGTTTTTTATTTTTTTTATTTATTTTTTTTGTTTGTTTGTTTTATTTGAGCTTTTGGTGTCATTCCTAGTAAATCATTGCCAGGTCCAATGCCATGAAGCCCTTCTCCTGTTTTCTTCTAGGACTTCATAGTTTGAGTCCTGTGTTTAGGTCTTTTATGCATTTTTAGTTAATGTTTTTGTGTCTGATGTAAGATAAGGATACAACTTCATTCTTTTACATGTAAATATTGAGTTTTCTCAACACTTGTTGAAAAGATTCTTTTTCCCCATACGAGGAAATGAATTTCATTCATTTCTTTCTTTTTTTCCCCACATTTTTATTGGTGTATTATAATTTACATAATGATGGGATTTGTTATTACACATCCCAATACAACAATGTAATTTGGCTAGTATCATTCCCCAGCACCCCCCATCCCTCATTCCTTTCCTTTACTGATCTCCCTTTGATTTTCTTGAGATCTTCTCCACCTTTTTTCTCTCTAGCTTCCACATATGAGAAAAAGCATATGACCCTTGACCTTCTGAGTTTTGCTTATTTTGCTTTACATGATGGTTTCTAGTTTTATCTGCTTTCCTGCAAATGACATAATTTCATTTTTCTTTATGTCCAAATAAAACTCTATTGTGTGTACATACATTTTCTTTATCCATTCATCTGTTGATGGACATCGAGACTGGTTCCACAGTTTGACTTTTATGAATTGTGCTGCTATAAACATGGATTTGCTTGCATCACTGTGGTATGATGACTTTAAGCGGGATAAATACTGAGAAGTGGGATAGCTGGATCATGTGGTGATTCCATGCCTAGTCTTTTGAGGAACCTCCATACTGATTTCCATAGTGGTTGTACTGATTTATAGTCTACCAACTGTGTATTTCCTTTTTTCTACATACTCTCAAATATTTGTTATTTGCATTATTATTAGTACTCTTTTTGGTACCAGGGATTGAACCCAGGGGCACTCAACCACTGAGCCACGCCCAGCCCTTTTTGTGTTTTATTTTGCGACAGGGTCTTGCTAAGTTGCTTAGGGCTTCGCTAATTTGCTGAGGCTGGCTTTGAATTTGGGATCTTCCTGCTTCAGCCTCTTGATCTGCTGGGATTACAGGCTTTTGCCCTGGTGCCTGACTCTATTTTTTGTATTCTTGATGACTGGCATTCTGACTGGTGTGAGATGAAATCTCAGTGTAGTTTTTACTTACATTTCCCTAATTGCCAGTTGATGTTGAACATTTTTCCATATTTTTCTTACAGCTTATTCATTTCTTAATTTTATATGCTTATATATAAGTATATGTGTGTGTATATGCACATATCTACCCACCTTATTATAATACTGGAAATGCTGGATTAATTTATTCTACCAGAGTTTGAGTACCTTCTTTTACCTTGTAAGCATTATGTTCCTTGTGAATTAAATATCTCAATTCTGAAAATGTCATTAGTCTGGCACAGGTTAGTTCTCAGATATTCCAGGTGTAAACAATATCTTGCCGTAATTAAAATAAAAGTGATTGTGGAGTAGCTGTTTCATTGCAAAGATAGAAACTTACACCTGCAGGACTGTGCAGTTAGAACAGAGGTATATTCTGAGGAGCTGGTCTTGTCATCTGCTGCCATCAGCATATATGCCAGGAAAAAAGCAATATAGCAACTTCTCTAAAGCACCTTTTCAAGCAGATCTTGTTTATTTCATGCCTTTCATCAGCAATTATGAAGGGCACTTGAACTTTCATTCATTCCTCAGAGATTTCTGTGGGCCATGACTGGGGATATGTACGTGCACAACCATGGCCTTACCTTGTAGGCACTCAAGGTCCAGGCAGGAAGTACAGTGAAAACTGCCATTTAATATGATGTAGGGGACATCTACAGAATGCCACAAGGGGGGGGGGTGTGAGTAATTTTTTTTTTTTTTTAATTAAAGAAATTCTAGGGTGAAGTAGGCCTTCAGTTACCTATTTCAGACAACAACTGCCTTTTGTCTTTTAAATTTATGGTCAGTTTGGGGGTTTCAGTGAGAATTTGGACAATTATTTTTTGGTCTAATAATTATGAGAAATTCTTTCTTTTTAGCCCTTAGCCTTTTCTTATGTATATATTAATCTAGTTAGTGTTCTTCATCACTGGGTTCAAGATTAACTGCATGGTTTGTGGGGACCCATTGCAAAATTAAAATGCATGGGCCCTTTTGAAAAAGTGTTAAGAGTTTCAAGATGGAGACAGCAAAATCTTAAATCCAGTGTGGGATCCTTTTGAGTACCAGGTCTGCCCAGCTACAGAAGATTGTGTGCATACAAAGCTGGCCTTCACTGTATCCTTGGAGGTACTGGTTTCCAGGTCCTGTAAGATCACCACTTAATCATGCTGGTGTCTAGGTCTGTCCTCTCCCCCTTCTCTGAAGGTGTTTGCGAATGAGTTGGGTCCCCTGGGTTTGCGTCTTCGATCTTGGTTGACGGTGGTGCCAGCCTTGACTACTCCATCCCTTGCCTTCCATCAGCCTTCCTCATGGCATTTCCTGTTTGTAGAAAAACTTAACATGATCTCCCCGAGGCCCAGCCTTTTGTATTAAATATATGCTTGGGCTGCTTTTCATTTCCCTCTCTTATCCCTTTGTTCTTGCCTCTTTTGAATCAAGGACATCCAACTCATGCTTCCTGAGTTATCCTCACCTTCTCCCGGAGGTAATAGCACTGTGGGTTTTGTAGTTAGTGCCAACGTTTATGGAGCCCTGGCTTTGGGTGGAAGCTTTCCTGCATTATTTCAGGATGATGTAGCTACTCTCTCATTCCCCTTCGACAGGTGGGAAAAAAGACTTTGAGAGGTGAAGTAACTAAGTCCACAGTTAACAGAGCTAGAAGAGAGCGAGGCTGGGATTTGAACTTGAGTCTATCCAGCTTTACGGCCCGTTCTCTTTACCACCATTATTTGCAACCTTGACGCTGTCTGAGTACATTGCCTTTTTAAAATTTTTTTATTTTAGTTCTTGGGATTGAACCCAGGACCTCATACATGCTAGGCAAGTGCTCTACCACTGAGCTATATCCCCAGTCCTTTTTGTAAATTTTATTTTGAGACAGGGTCTTATTAAGTTACCCAGGCTGGCCTTGGACTTGTGTCCTCCTGCCTCAGCCTCCCGAGTCATATTTCTTGTCTAGAGCTCAGTCTTCAGGCTAGCCTCTGCTGTTTGTTAGCCTGTGTCTCTTCCCTCATCTCAGTTTCTGCTTTTTCCCCTTCCGCTCTCTTTCCACACTGTACCTGCCTACCTTGTGAGAGTTTTCTAAGGCTGCTACTCACTCTCTGGTCGCCGCCATGCTCCTTGGATGAGTAGTCTCCGTGCCCTGCCTCCATCTGCCTCACCATCTGTCTCCTCTTGCCTTAATATCACGCTTGCATGGTCCAGGTCCTGCCCCATCACTCATGGTTTAAGAGATCCAGCACCTGTTATTTTGCTGTGGAACCCAGGCCATCAGAACTGCAGAGGCCACAGAGATCATCTACTCAAGGCCCTCTTTTTTTCTTTTCCCCCCAGTGGAGGAAACCCCACAGAGAAGTGATTGGCAGACCAGAGTCATCCAAATAGCTTGTGGCAGAGCTGGAGTTGGGGTGTCTCTCTCTCTCTCTCTCTCTCTCTCTCTCTCTCTCTCTCTCCCTCTCCCCTCTCTCCCCTCTCTCCCCTCTCTCCCTCCCTCCCTCCCTCCCTCCCCGTTTCCCCCTCCTCTTGGTGCTGGGGTTTCAACTCAGGGCCTTGTGCTTGCAAGGGAAGCACTCTACCAACTGAGCTATCTCCCAGCCCCAACAGTGCTTTTCTTGATTGACTTCATGAACCAACCCTCTCCATTGTTTTTTTCTTGGTCCTTTCTCAGGATCACTTGTGGTCACACTGCTTTCTGGTATGTAGTACCTGGTACACAGCAGGAATCTCATGCGTGTTCTCAGGATGAGCTGGCTGTCTTTTTACCTGGTTCCCCCTGGTCTGCTTCTCATCCCTGTACTCTCTTTTTTCCTCATGAGCTCTGTGCACCTACCCACCTGTGGTTCCTGTCCTTTGCTCCTTTCTTACAGACCCTACCTGGATGGCCTTTAGTTGGGCTTAGGATTCTGACAACTTCATTTCTGACTCCTGACTCATCTTTCAGACTTTCCTGTGATTCTTGTTGTTAGCACCTTATTATCACGCTGTGGTGAGTCTTTAAAAACCACACATCTCTTCCTGAGAGTCCCTTTCCTGCACAAGTACCCCTATTCTCTCATGTTTCTTCATTTCTGTTGTGACTGTCAGTGTCCCCATCAAGCCTGTTGTCTGTCTGGTCTTCCTGTTGGGTGCTGCCAGGCCCCCCTCTCCCGTAGCCAGGGTCCACCTTCCTCAGGTTCCCATCTGCAGAGACCTGCAGTGACTTTCCATCATTTACTCAGTGACAGGCCTAGTTCCTAGCCCAGCCTTTTGTGAGCAGGGACCTATCTACCTCCCTGGTCCTCTCCTAGGAAATTATGTCCCTGCCAAATTGTTTTCCTCCTGAGCTGTCTGGCATGTCCTGTGAGTTCTTCTAGCTCAGTTTTGCTAAGCCTGTTTCCTCTCTCTTGCCACCTGTCTTCTAGGACAGTGCTGCCCTCTCACCCAAGACCCTCAAGGGGTGCCTGAAACCATCCATAAGACTGAACCCTATTTATATTAGGCTTTTTTCCCTCTATATGTGTGTCTATGATAAAGTTTAATTTTTAAGTGAGGCATAGTAAGTAACAACAATAACTAATATTAAAATAGAAAAATTATAGTAATATACTATAATAAGACATATGAATATGGTTTCTCTCTTTGGGTGTGGTGGCACTTGCTTGTTATCCCAGCAGCTTGGGAGGTGAAGGCAGGAGAACCACAAATCCCCAAATGTTTTTGTACTGTAATACCTTAGGACTGCTGCTGGCAGCAGGTAACTGAAACTATAGCTAAGGCAAAGTCATAGTGTTGCTTTGGAACTTTGCTGCTTAAGTGTAGTCCATGGAAGTAGGTGGCCTCAACTGGGCGGTTGTTGGAAATGCAGAATCTCAGGCCTAATTCCAGACCTACAGAGTCAGAATCTGCATTTTAACACGATCCCTAAGTGATTTGTATGCATGTTAAAAATTGGGAAGCCCTGTCTTAGAATAAAATTAGCAGTCTTGACTACACATTCAGATCATCTTCGGATCTTTTAGACAATACTGATGCCCACACCCCAGAGCTAGAACTTTGGATCTAATAGCATTTTTTTTTTTTTTTAAGTTTTTTCAGATTATTCTAGTGGGCAACCAAAATTGAGATCAGTTACCTTCGGAACATTCTGTAGTTTACCCAGAGGGAATTTGCCTTCGGGAAAGCACGCCTCCAGCTTTCCCCATTCATTCTCCCTAGCGAGTGTAGTCTTCTATGTGATTGATGGATGGAGGCAATTTGTCAACATCTGTCAAAATTATCAATACACTTTTTTTTTTTTATTTAATGATTCCTTTTCTGTCTGTGTCTGTCCTACAGATAAATTGGCATATGAAGGGAAGGACTCTCTATCTCCAGTCAGTATCCCTAAACTCCTCCATGTTGAGGCCACTGGTCTTCTCATTCTCCCTTTACTTAGCACCTGTTGTGGGGCAGGCCCTTGGCATACTCCTTTCCTCAGAGGAAGGCTGTTGATCTGCACACCATTGGTGCTCCACTTCCGGGATCGTGATGCCAAGGGTCTCCTCTCTTGCAGGTGCCGCTGTTTCCTATGTGGTCATCCTGATTCCCTTTACACCTTACTGGCTGTTCCTTCTCAGACTTCTTTGCTGGTTCCTCCTCATTTCCCTACCTCTAAATATTAGAATGCCCCAGTACTTAGTTCTGATGTGGCCTCTTCATCTGCATGGTGTCCATAATAAAATCTCGTCCATCTTCACACCTGTAAATACCAGTTGTGTAGTGGCGATTCCAGGGAAAAACCCTCTTTTGAATTCCAGATTCCTATCTCCCACTGCTGCCTCGACCTCTAGACCTGCATCTCTAACAGGCATCTCAGGCTAGCCTGTCTAGACTGCCCTTAATTCCTTCTTGGAAATAGGGAAACCACTTCTAGTTTTTCAAGTCTCAGATTGGCAACTTCATGATTCTAGTTTCTTAGGCCAAAAGAAACTAAAGACCTTAGATAACCTTGGAATTATCCTTAGCTTTTCTTTCTCTATCAACAAGTCCTTTTGAACCATAACCAGAATCTGTTCACTTCTAACTGTCTCCATGCTGCCCCCCTGACCCAGTCCTCCTCATCTCTTGCCTGCATTACTATTATTATCTTAGTAGCCAGCTGGTTAGTCTTCTGCTTCCACCTTCTCCACCTTTAGTCAGTCATCAACACAGCAACCAAAGATAGTCTTTAAAAACCAAAACACAAGACCTATCATGTCTTGCTTGCTTACAACCCAAGACTTTTCGGTTCTCAGTGCCTTTCCAATTTTCCTCAGCCTCCCAGGCACCCCTGGCTGCGTCCCTGTCCTTCACCCACTATTTACTCCCTTGCCTCAGGCCTTTCACATTTGCCATTCCTTCTGCCTGAAATGTCCTGTCCCCAGATAGCATCAGGGTTTATTCATTTATTTCATTTGAGCCTTAAGATGTTATCATGGTTTTATAGACAGTAGTAATTTACCCTTATCCGTGGTTTTGCTTTCTGAGGTCTCAGTTACACGCGGTCAGTCATGGTCCAAAAATATTAAATGGAAAATTCCAGAAATACACAATTCATAAATTTTAAAATGTATACAATTCTGAGTAGCATGATGAAATATCATACCTTCCTGCTCTCTCCCACCCAGGGCATGAATCATTCCTTGTCCAGTGTATCTATCTTGTATATGCTCTCTTCTCATTAGTTACTTAGTAGCCTCTAGGTTCTCAGATGGACAGTTGGGGTACCATAGTACTTGATTTCAAGTAACCCTTATTTTACTTAAGAATGGCCCCCAAATTCAAGATTAGTGATGCTGGCAATTTTATTACAGCATATTGTTACAATTGTTTTATTTCTGTAATAGTTGTTATTGCTAATTTCTTGCTGTGCTTAATTTATAAATTAGGCTTTATCATAGTTATGTATGTATAGAAAAAAACATGGAATATATAGAGGTAGGTACTATCTATGGTTTCAGGCATCTACTAGGGGGATCTTGGGATGTATACCCTGTTGATAAGGGGGACTCCTGTAATAGTGCCTCTGCCTCCTTGCCCCATTATTTTCTTCTTACCCTACTTTGCTTTGCCTTCCAATACTTATACCACCAGACATATTTTATTTATTGTCTGTCTTCTGTATTATGCTATAAACTCCTTGAAGGTAAGGACCTTTTCTGATTTGCTTATTGAGGTAATTTCAGTGTATTATTACAAAATCTAGGTAGGGTGGGTACACAGATAATGGATGTGTGTTAAATGATCTATGTACAAGGATATTGGCTGCAGTATTATTATTTTTGTTGTTATTGGTGGTACTAGGGATTGGGCATCCTAGGCAAGTTCTCTACCACTGAACTGTATCTCCAGTCCTGTCACAGTGTTATTTTTAATAGCAAAAGAAAGATCCTAAATGACCATCACTGGAGAGCTGTCCCCCCTGCCCCCCATAATACTAGGGATTGAATCCAGGGGAACTTTACCATTGAGCTATACCCCCAGCCCTTTATATTTTATTTGAGAAAGAATTTTGCTAAGTTGCTGAGGCTGGCCTCAAACTGGTGATCCTCCTACTTTAGCCTCCTGAGTCACTGGGATAACAGGGCATGTACCATTGCACCCATGGAGAACTGGCTTTAAGTTGTAATAATTTTCGGAAAGCAGTATTAAAAAGCATAGGGCAGCCCTGTATATACTGATATGTAGCAATGACAAAATAAGTAAGAAAAGGAGGTCCAGACTATGTATAGTCTGTCATTTGTGTGTGTAAAGTCACGTGTAAATGTGCATCCCTCTATCCTTGGAGGGATGCAGCTTCGCCTCACAGAAGGGTCGTTTTCTCACCCTTGGGGAGTGTGATCTTTCCCCCTTGGAGCCTATTTGACCAAATTAGGGAGAAAGAATCCTGCCTCTCTCTCCCTAGTTTGGTCCATAATGGTCAGTGCTGGTTATAAAGGAGCACCTAGACTGATCACCCCCAGAGGACCCTGCATTGTATTTCAGAGAGCAGGGAGGGCTCTCACTCACCCTCCGGTGGCCCCTGCTCAGAACCTTCAGGTGGGCTCAGTGTGACCGAGGTGATGGAAGACAGTGCTCTTCTGGTTGTGTCTAATCTTTCTGATCAAACACCAGGAGTGCCAGCTGGTGGTGGTTTATGCTTTTGCCTTGTGGTCAGTTTGCGCAATACCTTTTGGCCTTGGGTTAAATTCTTTCTTGGCCCCCGTCGTGAAGCACGGGAAGTTGCTGCCCTTGCTTCACCGTAGACTTGCTGGACTCCCAGCTCCTGCTCTTGCCTCTGTCCTCTGGCCAGAGGACTGCCCTGGACGTCACCTGTCTCCATGAAGGAGAAGGAGACTTGGAGCCCAATGTTGCCAGCTCTGTCCCTTTCTAGTTTCCCTCCCTTGTCCAGTTGGGGGTTATCCTGGCTTCACTGTAGCTTCTCCCCAGAGAGGGGGCTGGTCACCTTTTCAACAAGTAGAAACAAAGAACGTTTCTCTGAGGTGGTTGTTAGGCTTTCAACTGATAACCCTCCTCTTTTCTTTTTTTAGTGTCTCCCTAAATTGCTGAGTCTGACCTTGAACTTGCAATCCTCCTGTCTCAGCCTCCCGAGTCACTGAGTTTATAGGCGTGTGTCCCCACACCCACTGACCTGTCCTGCTGTGACCACGTTCTCCTCTCCAGGTGTGCAGGGAGGCCTGCTACATTATTTCAGGTTTTCTTGAAGCTTTTTTTGAGTAACCCATCAAGTATCTTTTGTAGTATCCTAGACTAGACACTGTTTAACTTTAGGAATGAACGGGCTGTGGCTTGACAGGTGCATCTGCAGATTTCTAAGCACATGTCCCAAATACATGATTTGAGCAAAATGGTCACTTCTCCACTTTAAACCTGACTTGAAAAACAAGATAGCCACTTTTTTTTTCCCCCCTCAAATTATTCTCATTCTCTTAGACCTTACTATATCCAGTGTTGGGTGTGATTGGAAAGGGTTATATTTACAAATGACACATTGCATTGTCCCAAGATTATATTTGTCGAAGTAGTGTATGTCACGTAGATCAGTGTTGGTGTTACATAGGTGACTGTATTTTCTTTCTTTCTTTTTTTTTTTTTTAAGATGAATTACATATTTATTTTTTAACATTAATTTTTTTTAGGTGACTGTATTTTCAACTGTTGACTTGGGCATGTTTGCATCTTAATTTACAAAAGCAGAAATGGAACATTTTCCATTTTAAACTTTTTTCCATTTAAATTATGATGAGGCTGCTAAAAAAATCTTACTGCTGATATATTAGTGGATCAAGGAATCTTCATCTATCTATAGTTGCAATGACTGGGTAAAGAGAATCTTTAATTGTGAGAGAGAATGTCTCTAGCAGCTGAACAAATTAAGTCTGTTTTCTACCAAATATTTGTTCCAAAGTAAGGAAATAAGTACACTATGTAGAGAAGCTTAGAACTATTGCATGTAGAGCTGTTAGGTAGAGCAAGGTAGGTCAAGGTATTTGGAGCTGAGTAGGACCTTTGGGAATCTGCTGAGGGAGTCCTGATACGATCGCTTCTTCCTCTGAACCTTGGTTGTCCCATCAATAAAATGGGGATAGTTCCTACCTCCTAAGGGAGGTTGTATGAGATTGTGTACAAGGGGTCCCGAAGCTCTTTTCAGAAGTGAATCTCATAACTCGTGTGGACAACATATTTTAGATGTCTACAAAAGAAGCATCTTGGACTGTTTTTGATAGGTTCTGGTAGTAGGAATAGGCTTATCTTGCAGTGTAAGGGGTGCCTTAAGCACTCAGGAAGTAAGATATGAAAGAAAAGAAAGGAAAGACTGTCCAGAACAGTGAGATTGTATAGTGGAGTGTTAATATAAAACTGAATGCCTAATAGGAAAGAGGGAATAGACCCAGTTCCTCTGAGAAAGTGCATACATCGTGGGGAAGAAAATCCTGATCAGCTCTAGGATTCCTTCAACTTGGCTTCAAGGCCAAGTTGTAGATAACTTTAAAAAGCAAACAGCCTGCAACAAATATTTACAATGATGTTATATTTACATTACCATTCATCCAATTATTATTATGATCTCATTATGGCAGACATTTTCATTTCCTCTCTTTTATTTGATTTTCTTCTTGTTTGAACAAGAGTGAATTACCCGTGGCTCATTCAACATGATGATATTGAGAAGCAAGAGAAGAATCTTTCTAAGTGTGAGTTACATACCTGGAGAAGAAAGGGTTATTTCAACTGGCAAGAAAACAGAATTCTTTCCCAAAGGAAATTGATGAGAGAAACTAGACTTAATCAGGAAGTCCATATCCCATTCATTTATTCATCAAATATTTATCAAGTGCTGGGTAATGTGCTAGGTTGCTTCTAACCACATCCCCTCTGGACAGCCATTGAATTGCAGGGCTTTTCAGATTCCCATGTCTTTTATTCTTCCCCAAGATTAAAAGATAAAGATCTTAAAACAAAATTATTGTTCCTTGTAGTTTCTCATTGCCTGTTGCTGGTAGGTGGGAAAGCTGTGTTTTTCATATTTTATCTTGCATCTAACCACCTTATTGAATTCCTAACATGTTTTGAATAATTTAATTCATTATCTTAGAAAATATAGATTGCAACTTTTAATGCTTCCTTTTAAATTTTTTTTTTTTTATTATATTGTGTTGACCTAAGCCTCTGTAAATTCTTAAATAAACTAGTGGGGACCTTCTTATCTTATTCCTTATTAAAGTGAATGTATTGAGTGTTTTCCCATTATATATAATGTTTGCTATTGGTTTCTTATCAAGTTAAGGTACTTTTTTCTATTCATAGCTTATTATTTTAAAAAATAGTAATGGGTTTAATAAAATGCTGTCACAGTATCTATGGATGTAATTTGAATTTTCCTGTATTAATCTTTTAACCCATTTTGCCCTATCTCCCCAGCCCGCCAGCCCTGTTTTTTATTTTATTTAGAGACAGGGTCTCACCAAGTTGCTTAGTGCCTTGCTTTTGCTGAGTCTGGCTTTGAACTCACGATCCTCTTGCCTCATCTCCCCCACCCCCAGCCACTGGTTAATTGATTTCTTAATACTGAACTATATTTACATTTATAGTTAGGATAAGTACTACTTGGTCATGGGTTCGATTTGGTAATATTTCATATGGAATTTTGAATTCTTTTTTTTCTTGTTTATTATGCTTTCTTTTCTCTCCTTTTCCTCCAATTTTTGACTTTGGTTTCATTGGTCAAGTTTTCTTTGTTCAAGTTTATTCTACATGGTTCTATTTCCTGTTTCTATTTGACTAATATTTATATTTGTCAACCGTAGGCAGATTTAGTTAGTATCGGTAGCTTTCTCCAAAGCAAGGAGAGATCTTTGGGCTTCCTTTTACTTCCCCTTCTAGATGACATTGATATCATTCTGAATTTGATTGTGGCTAGTTTTTTTTTAAAATTAATGTTCCTTCTATTTAATGAGTACTTTTCTTAGTAGTTACTTCAGACTTGACAGTAACATCAACTCCATTAACCTAATGTCTTGGGCCTTACTTGCTAAGCAAGCATGCTCCACTACTGAGCCACAGCTCCAGCCTCATCTTTTTTCTTGAACAAAGCTTTATTCTGATTTGTTTTTCAATGGGCTGCATTATGTCTGTAATTCAGGGGGACAAAGCAAGATATTATGCCTTATATAACAACACCTGGGTGTGGTATGTACAGCATTCTTTTCTCATCTGCATTGAGCCTGCAGTCTGCCTTTGCCCTGGTTACAGGGATTGGGTAGGCATGAGGTGCGGTAAGGGGAGAGGAGAGAAGGGAGACCAGATCCTTGGACTTGCTCTCAAAAAGCAGCTTTCTGTGGGGCTGTGGGGCTGATAACAAGTCAGGAGGCTGCATGGACCCTTCTCAACTGAGGAAGTGGGAGCAGAGTTGCCCTGCAGATGGAGAATTTCACAGCTGTTTCTAAAACAATCCTTCCTGTTTTCTTCTACTTGTATTAGTGACTCCGCACCCCAGCCCTTGGATCACCTCCACCTCCCTTCCCAGGCCTTCTTGTACCCTCCTTCACTATTGTCTCTGAATTGTTCTTTGTTTTTTCCTCAGGCTCCATGTAGAAAGTTCTGCTTCTTCCCCTATCCAGCACTTCCCACTGTGGCCCATTTAGGTTTTGGTTTCTCAACTTGGGTTCAGTTCAATTTTTTTTCCCTGTGAATTTGATCCTGTCTACTGAATCTCTTCCAGAAATTCCTCAAAATTTCTTATTGACTCATGGCATCCTTCCCTGTGTTCTCGCTTTATTTTTATGGGCCAGCTCTTTTGTATTTCTTTTGTCATTTCCTGGGAACTTGGGACCCAGGAGTCAAACAGCTCAGCCTATCATTGTGCACTTACTGTGTCTCATTGCTTTCCACTGGCAGGGACCTAACAACCTCTCCTAGTTTCTCTCCTTCTTTGTTTCCCTTTCACAAAATTTTAATAATGGCAGCAGCCATTTATTTGAGCGTTTGCTGTGTGCTGGGCATGATGTCATTGCTGATGTAATTTTCTTTCATTTTTTTGCCCTGTTTTCCAGGCAGACATTGTTCTGGTTATGCACTGCAGCTTAACAGGCCATCCCCAAACTAAGGAGGTTAAACTACACATTTATTATTATCTCTCATGCTTTGTGGGCCAACTGGCCTCAGGTATGTGTTTTCATCTTGGGGGTCTCGTGCATTTAGGCAGATGTCGTCTGGTGCTGCAGTCAATCGAAGGCTCCGCTGGGCTTGTTGCCCAAGATGACTCAGGGCTGGCAGTTGATTGGAGTTACCTACAGTGGCATAGCCATGTGATTCAAGCATGGCGAATGCGTATCTGGCGGGTATGTCCTAGAATGAGCATTCTGAGAGAAAGGAAATGGAAAATTCTGGCCCATGGAAGGTCTGTGCCCAGAACTGGCACAGAATCACTTCCATATTCAAAGCAGTTTGAAGGCCTACCCAGATTCAACAGGGCAAGTTGGTAGACCATCTGTTGATGAGAAGCAACTAGGACACTCTGCAGATAAGCATGTGGGATGGGAGTTGTCCTTACGGTCATACTTTAAAAACTGTTGACTGCCATAGACACCATGTTGGAGATAGAGATAATGATACAGGCCCAGGCTTCCTCACACCTTGTGGTTCAATGGCAGGGCCAGGTAGATAAATAGGCAGTGACACTGCAGGTGGTAAGGGATAGGCATGATGAGAGCATTGTGGAGTTATCAAATCCGGACTGGGAAGTGCTGGCGGTGAGGTGGGCTGGGAAAGAAGACATCCCAGAGGCAGTGTCTTCGGAGATAAGTCTTGAAGAACAAAAGTGCATTAGCTCGGAGGTTGAGGCAGGAGGATCTCGAATTCAAAGCCAGCCTCAGCAAAAGCAAGGCACTAAGCCACTCGGTGAGACCCTGTCTCTGAATAACATACACAATAGGGCTGGGGATGTGGCTCAGTGGTGGAGTGCCTCTGAGTGCAATCCCTGGTCCCGCCACCTCTCCCCGAAAATTGCATTAGCTAGGCCAAAGGCAGAAGGTGGCATCTTGGGGAGAGGAAGCATCCCCTGCAGAGCTGTGATGTGGGATGGGGACAGGGTGGGAGCCCATGACATTGCTGAGGGACGAGGATTGACAGATAATTGAATGCTGCTGGCATGTAAGGGGAGGTAGCAAAGGAATGTCCTGACTTGGGATTCTGTGGATCTGTGGCCCTGCCTGGCCTGGGAGGGCCTCCGCTGGTTCTGTGTCCGAGTGTATTCACGCGAAGCTTCTGTGTCTCCTTCAGGGTGGTGACGGGCTGCTCTGAGGCGGGCGGGGAAGACAGGTCTCATCTGCTGCACTTTTCTTGGCCTCTTTTCATTCCCCTTCATTTGTTCCTCCTTCTGTTCCTGGTTCTGCCCTTTCCGAGGTTGACGCCTAGAAGAGGAGTATGCAGCACTGACGGGGGCGGGAGCGGGCTCAGGAGGGAGCTGGAGAGGCACCGACTGAGCACGGCACACGTTCTCTCATTCCAGCTTACACGAAGCACTTTCTTCTATTTCACGGGTGAGGAAATGGAATTTTTCGGGGAACCTGGAATATCTCAGCTAGTGCGGAGCAAGGGCAGGGTCACTGTCCTCCCTGAATGCTTTCAGACACCTGCTGATCTTTAGGACATGTGCCTGTGTCTGGGGATGATGCTCTAAGCCTAGGGCACCAGCTGACCACCTGGGTTAGCTTTGCTTTACTGTAACAAAATCTCTGAGAGCAGTCGACTGATGAGGAGGAAAAGTTTATTTTGACTCACAGTTTGGGAGGTTTCAGTCCATGATTGTTTGGGGACTGTAGTGAGGCAGTACATCATGGGGGAGCGTGGGGCAGAGGAAGCTGCTCACCTCATGGCAGCCAGGAAGCAGAAAGAGAGAGAAAGAGCTCAGCACCCTCATTTCCCCTCCAAAGTCTTACCCCCGTGACTGAACTTCCTTCCACTAGGCCCTACCTCCTAAAGGACCTACCTCCTCCCAGTAGGACCACTGGGGACCAAGCCCTTAGCACGGGGGCCTCTGGGGGACACTTATCCCACCCATAGCACCACCGTTGTGCCTGAGTGCTCCCAGCTTTTAGCCTGCAGCAGTGGCCATCCACGGTTTCTTCCTTGGGGACCCTGTTCTGGTCCCTAAGTAGTGAGATTCGTTCTTGTGCCACCACTGGGGTGCAGGCTTTTGTGGCCGTGCACACATCTCTGTGTGTGTAGGCATGTGTATGTGTGTGTGTGAGCAGGCAGAGTTGAGGGGAGGGGACAAATCCAGTCATGGCCCCCAAGTCCTTTGGTTAAAGAGAAGAGTGTGAACAGAGTTTTGGAGGTAACTTCCACACAGCAGAGCTGTCCTTCCTGCCAGTGAACGGTACACTTAAAAATAGTTAAGATGGTAGATGTTCTTCTATGTCTTTTACCACAGTTTTTAAAAAGAGAGAGAGTTTGATCCCTGCTTGGCACAGCCTAAGGAAATCACCCCAGGGTCCTGAAAAAACTTGACCTGTGTGTTTGCTGGTGGCAGGTGGAAGAGGATCCTCTAAGCCTTTTACTTGAAAAAAAATTGTTTTTCTTTTGTAATGGGGATTGAACTCAGGGGTGCTTTACTCAACTATATCCCTAGACCTTTTATTTTGTTTTATTTTAAAAATTTGGGACAGGGTCCTGCTTAGTTGCTGAGGCTGGCCTCTAACTTGCCTCGGCCTCCTGAGCAGCTACTGCGCCCAGCTACTTGGCATTTGGAGCTGTTTCCTTCGTGCCAAGAGGGGGTTTCCTGCCTTCTGTGTATGGGCTCCTCCCTTGGTGTAGTAAGACCATTGTGCATAGAATTAAAACGTTCCCGAACCCTAGCTCAGCACAGCATTTGGCCAGCTGCCACCGCGTCTGGTGCTACCTTGGGTAATTCTGAGGACTGTCTGCTTTCTTTGGGCTTGAATGTCTTGGTGAGATAAAATTCATTAGGTATAAATATTACCATCTGCTGTTGGTCACAACTGACAGAGGAAAAGTGCTTGGGTCATTGAAAATAAATGAATGTAGTTATGTGTCATGAATCTTTGTCCTCGGCCCAGGCATCCACCACTGAGGCCTGGCTGGGGATTGAAGACGAGGAATCACTTGGGTTATCAGCATTTTCCGCTGCGCTCAGATGGTCCAGCCAGGCAGTCCTTGGACTGTACTGTTGCCATCTAGCCCACGTCCTTCCTTGCTCTTTTTGATCTGAACAGGATGTTGAAAAAGCCATTGCATTTTGGCATGTTGTCCTACTTGTTTTGAGTGTGGTGCAGTAGAAGCCATGGCTTTGGAGTCAGAGGCGGTCTTTGTGATCTTTGCCCATTTGATGGGAGAAATGCATGTTTTAATTTTCATGTTGTTTTTTACTATTGATGTCAAATGATTATTACTTATCGGCTGTATTTACATAGTTGTTTATCTTTGTGTTGGCCTCTGTTTCTTGTTTTATATTGATTTTCAGAATCCTTAAAACAGTCTATTGTCACACGTATCCAAGTGTTTGTCCCAATTTGCTGTTTATCTTTCAGTTGTTACTAATTGTATCTTCTTGACCTAGAGAAGGAAACTGTTAAATCTGTTAGTCTTTTCCTCTATGGATTCTGCTTTTGGTTTGAGGTTTAGGAATTGCCTTTCTCAACCACAACTGTCATATAATATTATAATAGTATACTATTCATCTAACTCAGAAGTCAGCAAACCAGAAGGCTAAAGCTGTCAGTTTTTATGTAGCTCATGAATTAATGTCATTTTTGTTCTTGTTTTGCAAATTGCTATCTTTTACTTTTTATATTGGAGTAATTACAGAGTCACAGAAAGTTGCAGGAAGGAGGCCCCAGATACCCTTCACTCAGTTTCCCCCAACAGGAGTGTTTTGTGTACTTGGGTAACAGTACTGGGAAGTTGGCCTTGGTGCAGGGCACAGACTCATTCACATTTCTCCAGTGTTACGGGCACTCTCGTGTGTGTTGGTGTGTGTCTGTGCAGTTCTGTTGCATGTGTAGACTTCTGTACCCAGCACTCCCACAGTCAAGACCCAGAACTGTTCGTGACCATCAGGCCCCTCCTGCTACCCTCATATTGCCACATCCTCCCTCACTTCCCTCTCTAACCTCTTGCCACCATTATTTTTAAAAATATTTTTTAGTCGTAGATGGACATGATACCTTTATTTATTTTTTTTTAAATGTGGTCCTAAGGATCAGCCCCAGTGCCTCGCATGTGCTAGACAAGTGCTTTACCACTGAGCCACAACCCCAGCTCCCCACCACTAGCTTAAGAGTGTTTTTTACATTTTAAGGGGCTTAAAGAAGTCAAAAGTATTATATATTGTGCCATGCGAAAATTGGTGAATTTCAAGTTTTATTGTCTGTAAGTGAAGTTTTGTGGGAACATAGCTGCACCCATTTGTCTACCTTCTGTTTATGGCTGCCTTGGCACTATAGCAGCTGACTCTCTTAATACAGAAAGATTTTTGTATTAAATATTTTTATTTAATTCTCCAAACAACCTGACATTTATTTTTGCATTTACTATTGAAGAAGGTTATTGCTTGCTCTATCCTTTTCTAAAGAGTTAACCAAGGTTTACATCAGCATAGCTTGAATATTCTCTCTTCACTATTTGAGTTCCACTATTTGAGTTTTCCCGTATTAAACTCAGATCTGTTCCATCAATTTGGGGGATGACAGGGTGAGTCATCGGGCCGTTGGGATGAGATCCATATTCCCCCGAGTTCTCTGGGGATGAGACCCCCTGCCTCGGGCATTAACACTGAATGCTCAGGCCAGCTATGCTGGCATGCAGTGGCGTCTTACCACTTGGTTTTACTTCTAAGTGCAGATGCTGTGGTGGGGTCTCATTTTGTTTTTCTGTAATCCATGGGGGCTTGATGATGACTAAATGGAGCTGTTTGTTAATGGTGTCTGTTACTCTATGTTGGATCTTCTCTGTAGCTTGGTTGGCTCTTAATTCTCTTGAGAGGAGGTTTGGTTTGATTTATTTCTCTGACATTGGTGGATCAGGAATTTCATAGTTTTAGGAAACACACATGAAGAATTGTGCATGCCCAGGCACTCACTGGATGACCCAGACATGAGGGGGAGTCCTGGTGTGGTAGTACTTGGAGTCTCTTGTCTGGTAGGTGCTGTTGAATGAAATCATCCATGGCAGTGGTGGAGGATACTAGCCTCTGTGCCAAAGTCTGCAGGCTGGGTTCCTTGAGATTCCGCCTGCTGTTGATGAGTGACCTTGGGCTCATTTTCTAATCTCCCTGGTCCCTAACCTATTCTCTTAGTAAAACAGGGATAATAAAATTCCCCCTCCACTCCCAAATTATTTTTAGGGTTAAATGAGACCCAATGTATGAAGTAGTTTGTTTGTACAGTGTCTGTCAGAGAGTATGAATTTAAAATACTTAATTTCTTATTTTTCCCCCCTCTTTTGGTACTAGGGATTGAACCCAGAGGGGCTTTACCTCTGAGCAACATCCCCAACCTTTTTATTTTTGAGACACGGTCTTGCTAAGTTGCTTAGGGCCTCACTAAGTTACCAAGGCTGACTTTGAACTTGGGATTCTGCTGCCTCAGCCTCACAAATTGCTGGGATTACAGGTGTGCACCATGACACCCAACAAAATACTTAATTTCTTAATCTTCACTTCCCTTGACTTGTAGTGGTATGCGTAGATCACTATGAGAAGTGTGGGTTTTGTCTCTAAATCCTGTAATCTTTTTTAGCTACAAGAGTTTACTCTCTATTTGGGTTTTTTTTTTTTTTTAATTTTTTTTTGTAGTTGTAGATGGACAGGATGCCTTTATTTTATGTTTATTTTTATGTGGTGCAGAGGATGGAACCCAGTGCCTCACACATGCTAGGCAAGCGCTCTACCACTGAGCCCCAGCCCCAGCCCCTTGTTGTGTTTTTGTTTTTGAATCAACTTATAGCCCAGGTTTCTGGATGCTCTGCTGACCACCTTTTGCTCTCTGCCAAGGGTGGGTTCAGATGTCCCAAGGAGAACACTCTGGCCAGGTGTCAGGGCCAAGCTGTGGTGACAGTATGCAAACTGTGTATCTGGTCTTCATAAATGAAGTGTGGTCAAGATTCCCCATGAGAGTTCCTGTGGGGACGTGTGCTGGTCTTTGACAGTGGAGAAATGGCCTGAATCAGGTATCATTGAAACAGATTACTGTAGGGGAGTGACCAAGGGGAGGCAGCACATGGATAGAGAAGGTCGAATGCCAGTGACCTTGGTTTAAACCTTTGCAGAACACAGTTTTTTCAGCCATCAGTTTTTCTTGCCATAAGGATGAAATCCACGGGCAGTATGTGGGTCTGTTGAACTTGGGCTTACTAGGTTTTGCTAGAACTCTGACAGTTTTTAATCCTCTGTAATTTACTTGTGTTTGAAATACGATTCCTCCGGTATGGGCAGATTTTATTCTGCCTGGGAAACATTCACAAGAGTATCCCGGGCAGCTGACCTTAGTGTTAAGGAGACTTCTCAGCTGTCCTTGCTTTTACTGGCATCTGCCACCCAGTTTAGGTACCGTGGGGGCGGGCTGTGGTGATGTGCTGGAAGTTACAGCAGCTCCCTAACTGTTCCTTCTCTCGTCCCCTCTGTTGTCCCTCTTTATTTGTTCTGCATGCTTTTGCCTAGTCTTCTCTGTAACACTCATGTAAGACTGACACCACTTTCCTGCTTAAAACCCTCCACATTGGGCTGGGGAGGTCGCTCCATGAGCACCTGCCCATTTTGGATTCAGTCCAAAAAAAAAAAGCAGGCTTGGGCATTTAGAGTGCTCCTCTAACTCTTAAACCTGTTATTTAAAATCCCTGCGTCTGGAGCTAATCTGCTTCCCAGGCTGAATTTCCTGTCACTTCCTCCCAGTGGCTTATCTCCACCCATGGTGACTGGTCCCTAGTGGCGCCTGCTGCACTCACCCCATGGCAGCTTTGCTGATGCAGTGCTCTGTGCCAGGAATGCCTTCCCCTCCACTGAGTGGCTTTCCCTGTTCACACGGGGCTCTCACTTACATTCTTACTAATGTCTGTGCAGCCTCGCCATGATGGGGTGGTCCCGCTGTCTTCCTGCCGGCGTTGCTAGGCGTATGGGGTTTTCTCAGAGCCTCGAGCCGAAATTTAAACCCTGCTGCCCTCTGAGAAGCCTCTGCCACCCTGAGCTCAGGTCCAGCCGCCCTCTGGGAAGCCTTTGCCTCCCCACTCTAGTACAGCCGGTTCCTCTTTCTCACGGTGTGTCACATTGCCATTCTCCATGCTGCACCCTAGACGCGCTTCCTCAAGTGAACTGCTTCTCAACCTACTTTCTGTCACAGCACCTGCAGTGGGCGAGAACCCAGCGTTGGGGTGAATGTGTATGTGAATAGATTTTGCTTTCCATATCCTCAGAGTTGTGGTCTGGGGGACTGTGGCGGCCTGTGATCAGCTACTCCAAACTCCACGTGTTGAAAAGTACCTCTATTTTGTCTATTGAGTAAATAGGGAGTGGTAATTATTTTGTGTTCCACTCCCTCTTCCATCTCATAGAGACATAATCAAGTATTTCATTACCTGATGAAAGGTGTGTGATGTTTAATGGTGTATGTTTTAGGAATGTAATCTTTTAGCTAAATTTTGTCAGACGACAGCTCTACCTGGGAGAGGCTCTGAGGAAAGGCAATTCTGTAGTCTATCAGCACCTTCCTCCATAATAACCTTCACAAAAAATAGTGAATTTGGACAGCTGGTATTTTCCTCTTTCATATGTGAAGTGTAAGTGAAAGCATCTTCAGAATCCCTCAGTGCTGATCTCTTACATGCCAGCTTCAGACCAGCCTCCAGGCCTCTCCATACAGATGAGCAGCCCTGGCCACCACTGTACCACATGCAGGAGTGGGCTCCTTTCTGACTTGGTTTTATGCCTCAGAGTTTAGAGACAAATGAGAGTGGAAGAATTTTTCCTCATTCTTTCTTGACTTCCTTCCTTTGTCCCTCTGTGCTTCTCTGTCTTCTGTATGTGGTCAGAAATAAGAATTGCCGATCATTGGCTGTTGTTTGCAAAGCTCATTTCTGCGTCAGAGCTCAGATTGCCCATGTGAGGACAAGACCATGACAAGTGCAGTCTTTGGTCACTTGGCAGTGGGGATCCAGTCTGAGAAGTGCATTGTTCAGCGACTTCATCCTTGTGTGAATGTCATAGAGTGTACTGGTACAGACCTAGATGGTGCAGCCGACTACACACCTAGGCTGTGTGGGTAGCCTGTGGCTCCTAGGCCACAGACCCATACAGTGTGTTACTGTTCAGAGTACTGTAGGGAATTATTTTTTATTTTTTAAATTATAGATGGACACAGTACGTTTATTTTATATATTCATTTTATGTGGTGCTGAGGATCGAACCCAGTGCCTCACACATGCTAGGCAAGCGCTCTACCACTGAGCCACAACCCCAGCAATACTATCGGCAGTTATAACACAGTGGTCAGTATTTGTGTATCTAAATATATCTAAACATAAAAAAACTACAGCAAAAACATAGTATAAAAGCTAAAGATGGAACAGTTGTATCAGTTGGTGACCATGAATGGAGGCTGCAGGACTGGAAGTGACTCTGGGTGAGTCAGTGGCTGGAGAGCAGATGTGAAAGCTTCGCACCTCGCGAGCCCCACTGCAGACCATGAACACTGTACTTGGTCCACACTGCATTTATAATAAAACATTTTTCTTTCTTCAGCAATAAATTAACTTTGGCTCACTGTAACTTTTTTTTGGCTTTATAAACTTCTTTAAGTTTTTTAAAAAAACTTTCTGTAATCACACTTGCTTAAGTCACAAACCCATTGTAGGTAGTAAGAATACTTTGACCCCCTTATAATCTTACAGGACCACTGTCATACGTGTGGTGGGTTGCTGACCAAAGCATTGTTGTGTGGCACCTGACTGTGTTAAGATTAAGGCCCATGCACCCCCACCCCCACCCCCGGCCTTCCACTTTCCTCACTTGTCTTGCCTGGTTAGGTACTTATAATCTCTTTTACATGGTTTTGGTTTGGAATAATTCCTGCTTTCTCTTCTATTCCTTAATTTTTTGTCTGGGTTGAGGGCCTTTTTCTTTTTTCAGTGAGCACATGAACTATGGAAATAAAAAGGAAACAGCCACATTCCGTCTGAGTCATGTTAGTAGGAATGTAGAACTAGGTCTGCAGCAACCGGGTACCAGCCAGGTGGCTCTGTAGCCCGGAAGTCCATCTGCACTTTGGGTTGGATGCAGTCACCCTTCACACTTCGAAGAAAGGCACCCTGGGGAAATCGCCTCTGGCCTTCGGTACTTCCATGGCTCCTTCGGGCTCCTTCGTAAGATTTGGATCTGAGTCATTACGACATTGCTTAATACCTCAGAACCAGTACTGACAGAATCCAGTCTTCTCTGCACGAGGAGAGGAAAATGAAGGGGAACTTTTTCTTCAGGAAGCATGGCCTCTTTGAATGCAGTCACACATCTCCTTCTAGTTTAGCCATTCTTATTTTGGGTTGGTTTTAGATTTGGGGTGTGGGGTGAAGGGCATCCTCGCCCCAAAGCTGCAGGGTGTGTGTGATCAGTCATTGAGTGTGTGAGAGCGCTCTTCCGGAGGGCAGCTCAGATTTGCGTAGCCAAGGGAATGTGAAATGTGTTCTGTTTCTTTTTCTGGATCAGAGAGACAGTTTAGAATCTGGAGTGCCTAACTTTCTTTTCCCCATTTTTGAGAGTCTAAAAATGATAGGTTCAGTCTCAAGGGATAGTCAGTCACATTTGCCTGTGCACATGCAAATCTTGGCACAAGGTTTTTGGCTCTGAGGTGTCTGTGGATTCCAGAAGCAGTGTTGCAGGGGAACGGGGGTTTTTGGTAATCTCTGAAGCAAGGACACTTGCAGTCTTGCTAAAGGTGAGGGCTTTATAAACACACCTGAGAAGTGGGAGCTCTGAGAGCGGACTTAACAGCAGCCACTTGGTGCTCGTGGGGTGCTGCCCTGTTCTGTTCCTGGCTTGAGTGGTTTTTGCCTTGAGAGGGTTTGGCCTGGGCTGATGATTCGTCGGCAAGTATTTGATCACTGAATGCCTAGGTACCTCTGTGGGGAGTATTGCTTCTTTTAGACCCTTGTTCTGAAAGTCCAGAACGCCCTTTCCTTTTAACTCTCCTTAAGCACCTGATTTGTTTTGTCAAACAGTGAGGGAGTTCCATGTGAGTAGTACTGTGTCAGATGACAGCACAGAAACATAGGAGGCTTCATGAGGTGAATGGATGGTATGGTTAAGAGGGGTGGGGTGAAGGTCATACAGCCTTGTGCCTCATGTACCAATCAGTGACTGTGACCTCATGCATATCACCTTGAAGCCTCTTCCTTTTGTGTAACACACGCAACTTGTATGACTGCAGAGAGGTTTTGCACCTCAAGCCTTATGTGATTTGTGTATTTCAGGCTTTCTGTTGGCAGAGTGCTGAGACCAGGGTCAAGGTAGACAGGTAAGAGTAAGTTTTTAGGTAGCCTCCTCTTCTCCCTGGATCTGTGCCTTCTGGGGAGATTAATCTTGTTCCTAGAAAATTGTCAGCTTGGACTTCTGAGTCCTCCAGAGGGTGTGATACAGTCGACCAGCAGCAGAAGCAGTCTTCTAGTTGATTCCTCTGCCTGGAACATCCAAGCAGAACTCTCCCCAGCCTTGTTTTTCCATTTGGCACACGTGCTCGTTCTTCTCCAGTTGCCTCGGCCTCCACTTGCGTCCCTCAGTGTGTGGGGCTCTCTTGTGACCAATACTGCATTGTGTCCTTGTTAGAGTTTTCTGTCCTTATCCCCAGTGAGTCTGAGTTGTCTAAATACTGATGCTTTCACTCCTGTTTCTTGGTAGCCCTGCACCAGCACTTTGACATTATTAGGTGTTCAGCCTGTGCTTGAACTAGTGGATCCTCCTCAGAAGGAATGCACGGGAATCATGTTTAAGTTCAGCTGAGAGCTGGGGAGAGACTTTGCTCTGAGAATCACAGGAAAGCCTAGAGAAGGGACTGCTTGTCTGGAGATTCTTAGAAAAAGCTAATAACAGATACTGGAACCTTTGCCAGGGAATATGGACTGGGGTGCTTTCATTCTGACTTTGTTTGTGATCTTGTTGGTTGGTGCTCTTTGCATGAGGCCAATGGGTGGCTGTTACTTGAGGGGCAGGTTTTCTCATTGAAAAGCTAGGGAAACAAGTTCAGTTTCAAAATAGCTTTACCAACCTATAAAGGTTTGAAAAGCAAGTGGTCTCTGAACCTGTGTCAGGTCTTTGCCTTGTAAGAAATGTACCAGCACCCCACCTACTCTGGAGACTGAGGCAGGAGGATGGCAAGTTTGAGGACAACCTGGGCAACTTAGTAAGGACCTTGTCTATAAATAAAAAGGGATGGGGATGTAACTCAGTGGCAAAGCACCCCTGGATTCAGTCCTCAGTATCACCATAATAACAATAATAATAATAACAAAATGAAAATAAATAAATACTCCAGCGCCCAAAGTAGGAAATTGTAAACTTATTCAGGGAAGATGCTAAGTCTTGAAACCTTGGGGTAGTGGACCTTGGGAACTTAGAGGTACTTATGCAAGCAACCTTGGAGGTTTTGGAGAATATTTGACTTGGAGATTTGGGAATGGCATGACATAGGGCATCGAACTTCTTATCAATAAGCAAGTAGGTCCCAGAACTTGAGACATGCTAATTAATTATAGCACATTTAAATACCTCTGGGGGGGATAAATCTTGGAATCATAAAATTCCATATGGTTTTGCCACTGCTTCCTATCTAGATTTTAGAAAGTTTTTATAATTATATGTACTAGTTAGCTTTGCTGTAATAACTCCAAAAATTCAAAGGTATGCAACAAATATTAACTTCTAAGTCATGTGATATGTCAGTGACTGAGTCAGCCGCTCTCTTTCCTGAAGAGTCATCCCATTCTGAAGGATCAACCCTTACCTGGAACACACTACTTTCAAGGTAGAGCAGAAGGAACAAAAGACTTGCTGGAAACACACAGTGGCTCAGAAAGCCTCCACTCTGCTCAGGTGTTGCTTTCATTCCTGTGCCTGAGTCATGGGGTGGAGCTGTGTCTCCCTACAGGAAATCACTTGGCCATAGGAAGAGCGGCTGATCTTCTTAGAGAAAGGGGGTTAACCATTGTAGATGTTAATTCCATCTACTATGTAGTCTATGACCTCTACCTTTTTCATTATTTAGTAAAGACAAGTTCACATTTATCATTTTAAAATGGACTAAAGACATTTTCTCCCTGTTATGTGTATTAAAATTTAGATTCATCGGGGGAACTTGATCTGCTGCCAGGAGGCGATGGGGCAGATCACTGCCTGTATTCAGGTATTCTACTCAACATGCAATCCCTAGACTCTCCAGAGTGGTTGTGAATGACAGTAAACATCAGGTGTCAGAATCAAGTTTCGGAACTGAGTAGCTGTGCCTCCAGTGTTTCACATTGTTTGCTCTTGTTTTTTTATTATTGACCTATACTTTACATACCATGAAATTCACCACCTTGAAGTGTACAGTCGAGTGACTTTTGGTATAGTCATTGGGGGGCACAACCATCATCACCTAATTCCAGATTTTTTCTTTTTTTCTGTTATGGGGTGCAACTTAAGAACAGATCGATCACCACTGAGAAGTCCAAATTTGAGAGTCTTTATTAAGCCAGCTGGTTAACTGTCTCACACAGTGCCCCCCAAAAATGGCTATTGGGAGAACAGCTCCGACCATAAGGTTGTAGGGGTTCTTATACCAAAAATTACATTAATCATAAGTGTCTGTTGCTATGATTTTAAATTACAAACTAACATCATGAGATCATCGACAGAGGGGAAAGTGGGTCACCTAGGTACAAACTAAAGAATGGTTACTAATAACCACACAATTACTGATTACATGGTACATTGGTTAGGAGCAATAGGGATCAAAAGAAAGCAATTTTTTATTACATAAGAATTGTCATTTTGTATTGTTAAACATGTCACACCAAGTAACTGATGATGGGTACAGAGGCGGGGTGTTCCCTTGGGAGAAACTTATTTCCTACATAACATGGAGTCTCAGAGCAAAATGGAGTCTGTTTAGTCATTTCCCTTATAATCTGGTCTATAACATTCTCATGGAGTCAGATCTGTCAATCCATGACACTTTCTTCTTCTTGGCAGAGCTGGAAATTAGATCCAGGGCCTCACACACACTAGCCACGTGCTCTACCACGGAGCTACACCCGTAGCCCTCCAGAATATTTTTGTTATCTTCAAAAGAAATCCTATCCTCACTAAGCCATCCCTCTCGATTAGCCCCTGTGGGCAATGGAAAAATCTGCTTTCTGCCTCTACGGATTTGCCTGCTGTGACAGTTAATCTAGAATAATGTACTCGGGATCATTGCTGATGTTTTCTGATAGATACTTTGCTCTTCAACATATAAGAACTTTCCTTTTACAAATCCTTAATTTTACTTAGAGATTTGAATGAACGATTGTTACCAATGAATGATTCCAACAAACACTGATAGTGGTAGACATGGTTATCTTCAATAGTGGTTACATATACAGTTAATATAAATTGCATTAATAAGTTTCCTGATGTTAAATCATTTCTGCTTTCCTAGAGTACTTTTGACATGACCCTGGCATGTTCGTCTTTCTAAAAATTCTTTAAATGTACCATTGGCGGTTACTTTATTGGTAATGTTTGTACTTACATCTGATTTTCTTTTTTGTCCTAATATTTGGTTATCAGATATTAGGTAACCTTTATAAAGTGATTTAAAGCCAGGCACCGTGACACACACCTGTAGTCCCATAACTTGGGAGACTGAGGCAGGAGGATCAGAAGTTCAGAGTCAGCCTCATCAATTTAGCGAGGCCCTAAGCAACTTAGTGAGACCCTGTCTGAAACAATAAATAATAAAAAGGACTGGGGATGTGGCTCACTGGTAAAGCACCTCTGTGTTCAATCATCAGTACCTAAATAAATAAATAAAACAAAGTGACTTGAAAGGTTTCTGCAGTTTTAAAAGGTTGAGAATATTTGGATGAAGGTTCGTTAGAGTCTAACCGTAAACCTTGAGGGCCCAGCTTACCTTTGTGTGGAGGTCTCTGATTCTCTGACAATACTGCTGGGGTTACCTGTCTTCAGGTTTTCTGTCTCACTTTCATTTTAGCTACACATTTCACTCTAGAAAACCATCCATCTCATACAGACTTCCAAATTATTACATAATTATTCACAGCACATCCTTATGTTAATAATCATATATGGAGAGATTTAAATAGTTATTTTTCTGCTCTTCTTTTTTCTTCTTTCTACATTGGCCAGGTTTCCTAAGTTTTACTGTGTCAAAGTCCTCTTTTAGAAGAATTAGGTTTTGGTTTTTGCTTTTGACTTTTGCCCCTTTTGGTTTTCAGCATATACCTCAATTCTTTTTCCTTTTTTGGTGGCATTGGGGTTTGAGCCCAGGCCTTGAGGTGGGAGCTGAGCATTCTACCGCTGAGCCACGTCTCCGGCCTCCATGTTTTTTTTTTTTAATTGAGAGCACACAAAAGTGTTCTATTTCATGGGCTGAAACCTTTTCATATGTATATTCGTCTGTTCTTGAGGACTCTGTGTGATTTTGAGTTTCAGTGTTTTGAGCTTTAAATCTTGATGCGATGCAGGCTTAGGTTTTGTTTTATTTTTGTTGATGTGTGTCTGATGTTGTAGTGAAGCAGGCCTGGACCAGTGGGTTACTGGATTGCCTTTGTTCCTACTTGATGTCATTAGAATTGTCCTTTGGGATCCTTTTGTTACCAGTTGAGTGAGCTGTCCTCGGGGGAAGGAGGTGGCAGGAAGACAGGCAGCATCCTGGGCTTTCCCACCAGGGAGATTTGGTCTGGCCTGTGTCTGGACCAGGTAGCCTGGCTGCCTTCTTGCTGTAGCACCTCTCCCCACGGTAGAGCCCCGCCCCACCAGCATTTGCAGTCTTGCCTGTTGGACAAACCCAGACCTGCTGAACCAGGGTCCACCTGGTTCTCTGACCTTTACCCTGCATCTCATCCCCTGTGGGGAGAGAAAGCACTGTGGGCGGGGAGCCCCCTCCCGGTGGGCCTTGCTTAGGCCCACCGTCACCTGTGCTTGAAATCCACTTCACAGCAGCCAGAACCCTGGCCTCCTGGTCTGTCCCATCATCAGACCTTCCATGTCCCCTGCCCTCTTTGACAATTGCACTTTCACTTAGGGTGCATGCGGGGGTGTGGTTTGGGACATTTCCTACTTTTGAGGGCAGGTACCAGGGATGGAACTCGGGGGCACTCAACCACTGGGCCACATCCCCAGTCCTTTGGTATATTTTATTTAGAGACAGGGTCTCGCTTAATTCCTTAGGGCCTCGCTAAATTGCTGAGGCTGACTTTGAACTCTCCTCCTGCCTCAGCCTCCTGAATTGATGGGATTGCAGGCGTGCACCACTACGTGCAGCCCATTTTCTACCTTTTAAGTAGCCTTGATAACCCTAAGCAACCTCAGGTGACTTGGGTTAAAGATGCCTCTTAGCTATTTTTTTCAGTTGTATTCCAATTAGACCAGTAGAAAATCTTGGAAGCTTTGGCATTTTCATGGCTCCCTATTCTGGTTTCCAGTGTTGATACTCCGCTGGTCACTGTGTTTCTTATTATTTTCCCCAATGTTTTTTCTCTCCCATTCTTAAACAAGTATCTGGAAGAAGGAAAAGAAGAGAAAGCAGAGACTTGTGATCAACTCACCAAGTTCTTCTAGAAGTCTAGATTTGTAATTTTTATGTGAGTGTGTAACATTCTATCGTATTATTATTATTATTATTTTGCAGTGCTGGGGATTGAACCCAGGGCTTTGTGCTTGTGAGGAAAGCACTCTACCAACCGAGCCATATCCCCAGCCCACATTCTGTCTTATTAATGTAACACAATTATTTCCTGGTTATTGAGCCTTTGGGATTTTTTCCAGGTTTCATTGTATTCTTTGTTCTGTTATGAACACCATGAATACTTCTCCCCCACTCCTGTGCTCGGAATTGAACTTGAGGGGCATTTTACCACTGAGCTACATGCTCCTTCCCTTTTCTAAAAATTTCAGACAGGGTCTCACTAAGTTGAGGAGACTGGCCTTCAATTTGTAATTCTCTTGCCTCAGCCTCCAAAATCTGTGGGATTAGAGGTGCCCAGTGGTGCCCACCGTTCCCGGCATGAGTATGTTTGAACAGAACACTTTTGAGATTTTTCCTTTGAGTTTATTCTCCAAAGTGATTTTAAGTTTTACTTTACAGAGCCAGGGTGCAGTAGCACACACCTGTAATCCCAGCAACTCAGGAGACTGAGGCAGGAGGATCACAAGTTCAAAGCCAGCAACAATCTAGCGAGGCCCTAATCAACTCAGTGAGTCCCTGTCTCAAAATAAAAAATAAAAAGGGCTGTGTATGTAGCTCAGTGGCTAAGTGCCCCTGAGTTCAATCCCTGGTACCAAAAAACAAAGCAAAAATACCGCAAAAACTTTGCAGCAAAATCAACAATCAGGAGGATTCTGTTTGACGCGTGTAGGACACTGAATTCTTCAGGCATTTGCTGTGCACTCGGCACAAAGGTGAATCAGGGCAAGGCAGGGCGGTGCGTTGAGAGCTGCCGTTCTGTTTTTTGGCTGTCAGGACGCCTCAAGAGGCTGCCAGCTTTGCAAATGAGGTGTCTGTGCCTCCAATGGTACCAAAAAGAGAGATCTGGTTATTTTAGGAAAACTTGCTCTATTACATCCATACTGGCTCCTAATTCATACCACCCTTAGGCTCTTATGACCAAAACCTAAAGGAGAGAGTTGGCATCTTGCAGCATTGGGTATTCTCACATATTTATCAACTCTGCAGTTGTTACTCGCCAAAAGGGCTATTCTAGGTATCTTTTGCTACCATAAAAATTTTAAGGCACCTTTGAGGCACAAATTATGATCTTAATGTAGTTTTTATCTCAGCATCATGTATTATCTACTGTGAACCCAGCCCCACAGTTTATAAGGGGATGCAAGAATAAAACAAATATGTTTCATTTTGTACAAAAGTGTGTGAACAGTGATACAGCACCTAACCGTGTTCCAGTTACTTCCATTGACTCATTCAGTATCATTACCCACTCTATAAATGAGGAACCTGGGGCATAGATTAAGAATTTGCTGAAGTCACACTGCTAGTAAATAGTGGAACAAGACTTTAAAACTGGGCAGTGAGTTGTCGCTTCAGAGATATTTATTGATTACCTCCTTTTGATGAGGGGTTGAATTGGGTCATTTCTAAGACTCTCATCCATTCACCAGATACTTTTGTGCCAGGGGAAGTATAGTCTGCTTTTATGGCATGTACAGATTGATGGAGTCCAGATAGTCAATTGATAAATATATAATAAAATTTCAAATAGTGATGATTCCTGTGAAGAAAATAAAGGCCAGAGAAGGGACTGGAGAGTGATACAGGAATGCAGGGCTATTTTTAGAGTTTATGGGTGGAGAAGTCCTCTCTGAATAGGTGTCGTTGGAGCCAAAACCTGTCTGAAAAGCAAAGAGGCAGCCTATGGGGATCAGGGCTAGAGGAAATGTTCCAAGTAGGGGGAGCAGCACATACCAAGGCCCTGAGGTCATGATGAACCAAGACAGTTCCACAGCCAGCAGGCAGGCCAGTCTGTCCAGAGCAGGAGGACCTGGGGTAAAAGTGTTGGCCATGAGGTATGAGGGAAGGGCAGGGAACACTGATGTTGGTGCTTGCAGACTGGGAGTTTGAACTTCCTTCTGAATGTCACGGAGTGTCTTTGGGAGTTGTGAGCAAAGGTGTTGATGTTTTGTTTCACATTTTTAAAAAAGCACTCTGGCTGTGTTTGGAGAGCTGACTGTAGGGTAACCAAAGGAAGGCAGGTTGCCGATTTGTTAAGCCAAGGGGTTCCCTCACTTCCTGCGCTCTGTGATCACGGTCATGAAGAAGGTGCTGCCCCCATGCCACACCTGCTCCAGAGCCCAGCAGAGCCACCGGGGCTGGAGGACCACAGGGGCGGGGGTTGGGGGGGTCGTGGAGAGACCTGGGTGGTGTAGCTCACCTAATCCCTTCCATCCCCCTAAGACTTCCACGTTTCCCCTCCGTGCTTATTTCTTGTGGAGACTGTATCTTGAGAAAGTCACTTTGGAATAAACTTGTATTAAGACCTTAAGGAAAGATGTTAGCTTTCCCTGAATGGCTTTGAAAACAGGAGCTTCGTGTTTACCCGCAAGGATTTATGTCCTGAGAATAAAGCTGTAGGACAATGTAGGGACTGGGGAAAAAGTTCCTCAAAAGAGGAAACTTTGGCAAGAAACCTGACCTGGGAACCAGGAATCTTGTTGAGCCTTTGGTATGCCAACACTAGCATCTGTACGTTTGTGCAAGTTGCTTAGTGCTCTCGAGTCTGCTTCCTCATTGGTGGAGAAAATACCCGTTCTGCCGATCTCCAGAGGCTGCCACCGGTGCGGTGAAAGAAGACGCGAAGCCCGCGTGCAGATGTGCCTGGGCGGTCTGAGGTGACCGCGTCTCTGCTCAGGAGACCGCAGGCACCTGTAGCTGGTGGGCTACTCCTCTATGCGCGAGTGGTATTCCAAGGAACACTCTGGAACCAGGGCTGCCGGCAGTGTGGTCACAGGAGGAACGGGTCTGGACCGCATGAGGTCTGATTGGCTGACTCTCCCCTCCCACCCAGCTGGCCGAGGCTCTTCAGACCTGAGGCTGGTTGTTCCAGGAAGGTCATTGGCTGAGGTCACCAGGGCAAAGGTTAGGGGAGTCACTTAGAGTCGTGGCTGGACCTGGGGCTAGACGAAGATAGCCACGCAGCAGCGTGTGGATGAACCAGCAGTTACAGTCGGGCATCCGAGCGTTTGTGCCCTAGTTAGAGGTGTAAATCAGCGAGTAAAACGGGAAACGGCTTCAGTACAGGCCCGCCGCAGCTTGGAGAAGGGAGTGCCTGGTGCCGCCGGGGCAGGGCAGGGAGGCCCACCAGGAGGAGCATTCAGTAGACTCCTGTAAGATTGTCTGGAAAAAGGGAGGGAGGGCTTTTCACGCAGAGATGGGAGGGTGGTTCTGGAGCTGGTGCCCGGGTGGTGGGAAGCCAGAGCCCAGGCCAGCTCGGAGAAAACCACTGTCTGGGCTGATGGGGGCTTCTCTGAACAAAGATTTTGCTTTTGTTTCTGTTGCTATTCTGAGTCCCAGCGCCCCCCTGTTGATAAAATGTAGGGATGGGTCCCTGCGGTGCCTCACGGTGTCTTGTCTGAGGTCAGCGTTTAAATATTTATTGAAATGACAAAGACACCATGGTTATCTCGGAGGTCCAGAAAAGACGATGTTCCCTGCCAGATCCCAGGATGCTGGTGTGTCGCTGCACGCCCTGTGGTCTCAGCACCCTGAGAAAGCCGGCAGCCTGGCAGGTGCTGCTGTACCAGGGGCCCAAGGGGCTCCTGGCTCCTCTGTGGTCAGTCAGCTGAGGAGCAGTGGAGGGGGTGCTCCCGGGAGCACCTTCTGCGGAGATGCCGGTAATCACAAAAGAGTGGTTTTGTCATCGCATGAGTATGTGATTGAATGATCTGTGGTTAGTGGAGATGTGAGACAAAGGAAGGGGACGTTTTGCACTTTCTGCCCCCCGCCAAGCCGGGTGATGTTGCCCTTGATGCCAGGCCATGCTTTCCTCCTCGTCTCATCCCTCTTCCTGGGTTCCCCTGAGCTGGAGCTTGTGGATATGACTGCTGGGTGGCCCTCTTGTGTCCTGGGTGTCTCCTCATGGGGGCTGGGTTGCCTCCAGTGTACGGAGCTCCAAAAACAGAGAATACAGGGAAAGCACCTTGTCCCCAACCGTGGTCTGATAGCCCCCAGGTCACCATGGCCCTTCCATGGTGTTATAGCACTTCCTTGCCACATTTCCTCAGTCTGTCTCCCAGTGATCCAGGGTGACCCTCAGAGGCCTCCACACCTGGCACTGAACAGGGCTCTGCTGTCATCAAACCTTAAAACCCAAAAGGGTGACTGTAAAGGCTGCCCCTTTATATGTCACAGCCTTTTTTGGCTATTACAGGGACATAATTTATTGCAGTAGTCGTAGGCCTAAAGAGAGGGAGATTTATAGTTTTTAAAACTTTCCTTTTTCTTTCCTGGAATTTGCCTTTCTGACAGCCTCCCCTCCTTTAATCTTTTTTTATCGTGGGAAATTTTAATCATGCAGAAGAGGACAGAGTGTGTAATGAACTTGCAAGCACCCGCTTCAGCCATCATTTATGTCCCTTTACCCAGCCATGAGTATTTTGAAGCAAATACCATTTGAAATATCATTTCATCCATAAATATTTCAGAATATATTCCTAGGACTGGGGATATAGCTCAGTTGGTAGAGTGCTTGCCTCGCATGCACAAGGCCCTGGGTTCAATCCCCAGCACCGCAAAAAAATTTTAAAAAGACTGTATTTCTAAAAGAAAAAGCCTTTGTAAAATCATGGCACTTCCATTATCATACCTAATGATTCCTTAGTGTCGCCCGTATTCAACTGATCATAATTCAGATTTCCTTGACTTGTCTCGGAATGTCCTTTTTACATTTGTTGTATTACTGTTTCCTGTGTGTCGGTGTTATGTCCAGAAGCTCGTTCCGGATTCATATTGAATGTTTTTGGCATGCAGGTCTCTCGTAGGTGTGTGGACTTCTTTCTAGTTGTCCCTTTGTGACTAAGTGTGTTAAGTGTTTAAGAGGGCTCAGGCCTCTTAATGTTTACCTTGGCCCAGCTGGTGATCTTAAGAAAGAGGGAAAAAACCAAGTATAGTTTGCTTAGTTGTTTCTCTAAGTCTGACTGTGGTGGGCAGTTACGTTCTCTGTCCCTGAACTATTCACTTGGACTGGAAGATGAATCCACATGACTT
Organism: Sciurus vulgaris; assembly: GCF_902686455.1. Taxonomy (NCBI): domain Eukaryota; kingdom Metazoa; phylum Chordata; class Mammalia; order Rodentia; family Sciuridae; genus Sciurus; species Sciurus vulgaris. Next base: position 69,531,012 of record NC_136476.1, read on the forward strand.
TGGTCCAGAATGCCACCATACTCTTTTTCTCTTGGTCATAAAAGATCTGTTTGCTCAAGAAACAGTAAGTAAGGAGAGACTCAGATTTTTGGAAAGTAGATTTTGGTTTGATGATACTGGCTACGCTTGCTGAGGTTCTGTTGGGTGCTTTTCTTCTGTTTGTAAGGCAGTTCTTTTCTTCTTGTAGGATCTCATTTTACCCAACGGTGGTACTCCAGCAGGCACCTCCAGTCCAGCTTCTTCGTCTTCTCTTCTAAACAGACTTCAACTTGACGATGACATTGATGGTGAGACCAGAGATCTCTTTGTCACGGTGGATGATCCCAAGAAGCACGTCTGTACCATGGAGACCTACATCACGTACAGGATCACCACCAAAGTAGGTTCCTTTGTTTTTTGATGCCGGATGGAGTCTTGGGGAATTGGGGTCCCACCTCCACGACGTGCCTTTGCCATCACCTTCATCCACCCTTGCTATAGCTTCATTCACCTTTATTACAGTTATGGGTGTGGTGTCTGCTGAGAGTGGATGCATTAAGATTAAAAGGATCATGTACACATAGTCATGTTTTAAACCCTTAAGATGAGGGAGAATTTGTGACCAAGGTCTTTTAACTCCTATACTCTCACTTATTTTCTATCATGATACTATTTAACGGGTTCATATTATATTACTCTTGAAATTTGGGGGTCACTATATCTACCTCAATCTACGATGAGACCCTGGTGACAATTTGGCCTAACTGAGGTGGAAGGGTGGGGACAAGGTGTAGGAGGACTGTCTGCTATGTTCCAGGCAAGTAGCGGGCAGGGTTGTGAGATTTAATTGATTAATTTTCACAGCAGTCTTGTCTATCTTTTAGCAATGGCAGCTTGTCTGAGAACAGGTAAGTAAGGAGGATCAGGGAAGACTCAGGGTTTTCTACTTTGTGTTTGGTCTTTAACATTGTTTCTTTCAGAATAGCTAAAGCAATCCTTAGCAGGAAGAATGAAACAGGGGGTATGGCAATACCAGAACTTCAACTATACTACAAAGCAATAGTAACAAAAACGGCATGGTGTTGGCACCAAAATAGACAGGTAGATCAATGGTACAGAATAGAGGATACGGACACAAACCCAAATAAATACAATTTTCTCATACTAGACAATGGTACCAAAAATATGCAATGGAGAAAAGATAGCCTCTTCAACAAATGGTGCTGGGAAAACTGGAAATCCATATGCAACAGAATGAAACTAAACCCCTATCTCTCACCCTGCACAAAACTCAACTCACAATGGATCAAGGACCTTGAAATCAGACCAGAGACCCTGCATCTTATAGAAGAAAAAGTAGGTCCAAATCTTCACCTTGTTGGCTTAGGATCAGACTTCCTTAACAGGACTCCCATAGCACAAAAAATAAAAGCAAGAATCAATAACTGGGATAGATTCAAACTAAATAGCTTTCTCTCAGCAAAGGAAACGGTCAGCAATGTGAAGAGAGAGCCTACAGAGTGGGAGAATATCTTTGCCACTCATACTTCAGATAGAGCACTAATTTCCAGAATATATAAAGAACTCAAAAAACTCTACACCAAGAATACAAATAACCCAATCAACAAATGGGCTAAGGAAATGAACAGACACTTCACAGAAGATGATGTACAAGCAATCAACAGATATATGAAAAAATGTTCAACATCTTTAGGAATAAGAGAAATGCAAATCAAAACTACACTAAGATTCCATCTCACCCCAATTAGAATGGCGATTATCAAGAACACAAGCAACAATAGGTGTTGGCGAGGATGTGGGGAAAAAGGTACACTCATACATTGCTGGTGGGGCTGCAAATTAGTGCAGCCACTCTGGAAAGCAGTGTGGAGATTCCTTAGAAAACTTGGAATGGACCTACCATTTGACCCAGCTATCCCACTCCTTGGCCTATACCCAAAGGACTTAAAATCAGCACACTACAGAGATACAGCCACATCAATGTTCATAGCAGCTCAATTCACGATAGCCAGACTATGGAACCAACCTAGATGCCCTTCAATTGATGAATGGATAAAGAGACTGTGGTATATATATATATATATACAATGGAATATTACTCAGCTATAAAGAATAATAAAATTATGGCATTTGCAGGCAAATGGATGAAATTGGAGCATATCATGTTAAGTGAGATAAGCCAATTTCAAAAATCCAAAAGAGGAATGTTCTCACTGATAAGCGGGGTGGGAGTGGGACAAGAATGGAGGAAGGAGGGACTGTATAGAGGGAAAAGAGAGGTGGGAGGGGTGGGGGGGAAGGAAAAAAATAATGGAATGAATCAAACATCATTACTCTATGTAAATTTGTGAATATGCAAATGGTATGCTGTTACTCCATGTACAAACAGAAACATGTATCCCATTTGTTTATAATAAAAAAAATTATTTCTTTCTTTCTTTATTCTTTTAAATGAATGTGTTTATATTGCTCGTGTAATTTTTAAATTCTATTAAAGCTTCTGAAATTACCTAGAAATCTTTCTTTATTGTTGAGGAGCCTGAAGCAGAAAGTTTAAGTAGCTTGTTCAAGGTTACAGAATTGGTAAATGGGATTATAACTTGTAGGACTAGAAAGTCCATATTTTTATTTTATTTATTTATTTATTTTTCCATATTTTTATTTTTTTAAATCCATATTCTTCACATAATTTCTCTTATGAAAGAATAACTTTGTGGGGTGTGTGTGGCAGTGCTGGGGACGGAGCCCAGGGCCCTCCGCCTGCTAGGCAGGCGCTCTACCACTGAGCTATACTTTTAGCCCTGGATTGTCTGTTGCTTTTGAAAATTATCTTTTGACTATTTGAAATTGTACTGAAATTCTAGGCTTGAAGCAGGGTTTCTTGACCTTGGTGTTATAGAGATCTTGGCCTGCACAACACTTGGTTTTGGAAGGTTGTCCTGGATATTTAGCAGCATCCCTGGGCTCTGGCCTCTGGGTGCCAGTAGTTCCTTCCTCCCTCACTATCAGCCTCCGTTTGTGACAACAAAAATATTCTCTAAACATTGCCAGATATTCTCTGGGGAACAAACCTGCTCCCTACTTGAAAACTGCTGATCTAGATTATATAATTAGGAAGAAAAATCACATTATCACTTTGTATTTAGAATAAAAAAGTGTTTCATCAGAAAACCGTCTTATTTCTTGGTATTTCCCCTACCACAAACCACATAATGAAGAAAGACTTCTAGGTAATTTCAGATGCTTTAATAGAAGGAGTTGCCTTTGTGGCTGGTGTCAAGAAGAGCATGGATAACATTTCTTTTTTCATTGTAGAAGAAAATTTATTTTTTACTGTGGAAATTTAGTAGGTGCTGAAACTGTTTAAATTTTTTAGAAGGAAAAATGGGATGAAATATATTCAAATTTTGTTTTCTTTTATTGGATGAAAAATGTCATATTTAAAAATTATATGATGAATATAAACACATTCATTAGAGAGAGGAAGGGAGGGAGTGTTGAAGACCAAATACAGAGTAGAAACCCTGAGTCTTCCCTGATCCTTCTCACTTATCTGTCCTCATTCAAAGTTGCCATTGCTAAAACATGGTGTGTTCTTCCGATCTCTTTTCTTTTCATTCACATATACACATGAATAGTTAGAATACAAATTATTTCGATTTTGGTGTCTATCACTTTCTCGCTTTGTCTTCCATTGGTCAGTATTTTTGAAGTCTCTTCCATGTACATACAACAGTATCTAGCTTAGTCTTCCAGTCTCTGCCTAATTATTTATGCATTGATTAGGCAGTTATCTTTTCTCTATGGACGGTTAAGCCTTTCTCAGTTTTCTGAAGTTACTACCTGGTTCACACTTGAAGTTCTGTCTGCCCACATTGTCTTTCCTGATGACCACCCTAAGCAGGTGCTTATCTGTATGTTATTTCCTCAGAGGTCTAGGTGATGTGCACATTTCTGGGAACTATTTCTATTTATTTATTTTTTCTTTGGCTGAATGCATTTTTTACCCTGTATTCCATGAAATGCAAAACTCGTTTTTCTTGAATTGCTGCTGTAAACAGCCAGGTGACAAGGTGAGTGCCTTGCAGGTACATCAACACTTGCTGACCTTGAGTTTCCACCACTACTTGATTCCTGTGCCTTGCTGCCCCCTCTCCCCAGAGTAGATCCTACAGGGCTTCTCTTCACGGATTCATGGACTAGTCCACCTGCCACAACCCACCAGTCTTTCTTAGGCCTTTTCTCTTTCTTCCTTTCCTACCCTTTACCCTCCACGTTCTTATCTCTATCCCTTTTCCTGGGATTATTTGATTTCCCGTAAGTGAGAAAATGAGAGTAACCTTGTCCCATTTCCAGGTCCACATTTTCACTTGCCTGGGGTGCCAGCACCTTAAGGTGAACCTGGTGGGGAATTTTTACTTTTTTTTTTTTAATTAGAGCTTTATGCTTATGCATAGTAGTCAGGTTCATCCCAGAAAACTCATACATGCACAGAAACCAAATTCAGTTTATGATTCCCCCACCTCTTGAATTTTACTTCTTACCATCCCTTCTTCTACTTCTAATCAGCATTGTCTGCTTTTCCTGTTTCTAAAAGCGACACCAGGTTTGTTGTCTTCGGGGTGCATTTGAAGGTTTCTTTCTGCAGGCCGTGTTAATGGACATGTAGGGGGTGGGGAAGAGAGAGAGGGCACAGGGTCGCACACCTGATCTCGGCCTAGGACTCACTCCTGCTGAGGTCCTCTGACCAGAGGATGAGGCTGTACACATGCTTGCTTTATTACTTGGAGGTTTTGACTCCCCAGTCCTAATTCAGGTTCTTTTTGACCACAGCTGAACAGCGTGCAGAGCTCTATTTGCCTGAGCTAAAATGAACCCAAGTCTGAGAGCTGATGTAGGCAAAGAATGCTTCACCAAAGCTATGCTGTTGGTGTTGGAGGCCAGCGAAGGCCCTCCCAAGGCAGGTGGCTCCTGGCACTCTTCTCCACCAGCTCCTAAAAGGTAGCATCATATTGACTAATTTTTAGGTGGAAGGGGTGGGGGGAAGGAAAAAATAACTGAATGAATCAAACACCAAAAAATAAAAAAATAAATAATTATTCTCCATTTTTATGGCAAAAAAAATTGAATGATTAAAAAAAGAAATAATTTTTGGATGCTGAGCATGTGCTATTCTTTTTTGTAATAAAAACTGTTCAATTATTATTTTACATAAATAAAATCTAGATATTTTTAGAAATATATAGAGTTTTAATAGAAAAATTAGAAGATGAAAGCTAAAAAAAGACTACCTATAAGCTCAGCAGCCCGAAATAATCACTGATGACTTCTGTGCTATTTTTCTCTTATTTTATAAAAATGAGTATCTTGCCTGTGGCACTCCCTTAAGATGCTGCAGATGTGCTTCTCGGCTGGTGAGCACCAGTCAGCACGCTCCTAGGCCTCTGTTTATAAGGCGGCACTAGAGTTCAGTTGGGGGATCTCCATCATTTATTTTGCACTAAGAGCTTTGAGTACATTATTAATCTTCTCACTCAGTGAAGTAGATATTGGTACTGTCCTTACTTTACAAATGAAACGGAGCCACAGAGGCATTAAGAAAATTGATCAAAGACGTAGCTAATATGTGGTGGAACTAGTGCTTAAGTCCAGGTTCCTTAATAATTGAGCTGTTTTCCAAAAGACGTGATTTGCGCAGTGGCGCGGCTCCCACCCAGCGCAGTGGTGCAGAACAGTGGTCTGGCTGAAACAGTTGATGTAGATGTAAGATGCGAGTTTGAGGAGACAGAAAGGTGCCTCCAGCTCCCTTTAGAGACCATCCTCTGACCTTTGACCCTGTCACCTGTCAGTCACCACCAGCTTTTTTTTTTTTTTAGTATTTTGTTTAGATGTTGATAGACCTTTATTATTTATATGTGGTGCTGAGAATCGAACCCAGTGCCTCACACGTGCTAGGCAAGTGCTCCACCGCTGAGCCACAATCCCAGCTCCACCACCAGCAGCTCTTATCCGCCAACCAGTTCCTCAGTGGTCAAGAGAGTCTAAATGCTGCTCAGAAGCCAGGCTGTGTATGAGAATCACAAAGTGGGCACTCGACCTAGTGACAAGGTCACGGGTGACTGGGGTGAGAGCAGTTCCGTTGGCGTGGTGTAGAACCCAGTTGGCAGTGGTTTAGAGTGGCTGAGAGTTGAGGAGGAGAGGATGTGAGTGTTGGTAGCTTGCTAGTGAACGCAAGAATGAGCAATAGCTATGGGAGAGGCATGGCCTTGAGGGAGCTGTGTGTGTGTGTGTGTGTGTGAAGGACAAAGGAGACATAAGTGCCAAGTGGACAGTTTTGGTAGAGAAGGAGACGTTGGGCTGAAGATTGGTGGCTAGGATGAAGGGGTAAGGAGACAGTGTTCCGAGCACAGAAGAGGGATTGGCCTCCGATGGGAGAGGCACACTTTTTCCGTTGTTCTTGGAAAAAGAAGGGAAGCCGTTTTGTGGCAGGAAGTTGAGGAGTTCTTTGCTTATAGCTGCAGTTTTCCCCATGAATAAATGATGAGATCTTCCCCTAAGAGTGAGGAGGAAGTTTGGAAGTTTTGAAAACTTTGACAGGCCTTTTAATAACCCACGTGGAGGTCAGGTGAGAGCCGGACGGAGTATTGGTTGCCCGGCAGTGCTGCGGGTCCAGCTGTAGGGTCCAGCTGTGTGGCTCTGATCAGCAGTGGGCTGACAGCTGGGCCTGCTAAGATGGGGAGTGGCCAGCTGAGGCTCTGCCTGAGCGGGAGCATGGACAGAGGGAGTGAGCATTTAGAAACGGAGAGTAAGGACCCGAAGTGACGGGCCATTTGTCCCATGCTGAAGAAGGAAGGAAGGAAAGACAGGAAGTGACAGAAGGTCACGGGGGCTGAGAGAACAAGGTGTTGGGAGGTGGAAGAGCCTGAACCATAGGACGTGCTGTTTAGGGCGGGAGACGTGGTCAGCCTAGAGGCAGGTGTCGTTTGAGGGGGCCACCTGGACTCGAGGCGCCCTGGTGACAGAAGGGCTTTGGAGGGGAAGCTGGAGAGCCAGGTGCTCGAGTCCTTGGGGAACTGAAGGGAGTCGGCCAGGCTGTGAGGAGGGTGGAGGACGTGTGCCCAGCAGGGTCCCCAGGCGGTGCAGCAGCTGGGCGGGAGGCTGGGGACAGCAGCAGCTCCTGGCCGGTGGGGGGGGTGGGGGTGGAGTGTGGAATGCGGGAGAGCCTGGTGGGAAGAGCTTGTCTCAGAAGGAAGCCTGGAGGAGGTAAGGGTGGTGGCCAGAAGCCTTCCTCGTCATGGATCTCAGGTGTTCTCGGAGGGTGCTTGTCATTTGATAAGGGAGGAGGTCACCTTGGTGGGGGACAGGTGTCACCTGGCCGTCCTCGGCTCTCCCTGTGGCCCTGACAGATGCCACTTGTGGTGAAGACGAACCTCTGGAGGGAGGCCGTTGTGAATTTTGGATGGAGCGGACATCCTTTGGAATGGGCCAAGCTGCTTGGCATGTGAGCTCTTGGGGTGTGCGGGGAGGCCTTTAGTGGCGGGGTGACTAGGCCCAGGGTCTAGACTGATTAGATCTAGGTCTTCCAAAGTGCTGAACCTCCAAAGAAGAAAAAAAAATGTCCAGGATGCCAGAGATGAAGAAAGAGGTACTCATGCCGGCAATGGTACCGACAGTAAAAGCGAACCTCTTAGATTCTCTGACACTATTGCTCAGGCACCGAGTCTGACTTCAGGTATGTGACCCTGGCCTTGGGTCTTCGTTGGACAGGCTGGGTTGTAGACACACAATATGGAAGGACATAGATTAGAATGACGCAATAGTTGTCTCTGGTCATGGAATTGTGGTGGTTTTTTTTTTTTTTTTTTTTTTTTTTTCATTTTTATTGCTTTGTTAGCCATGAATATTAGAAAATAAACAGATGATTCTTTACCTTTCCTTAATTATATCCTGAATTTCACAGAGGAAAAATTTATTTCAAACTCATACTTGGAATTTTACTGATCTGCATATTTTATGAAGACTGTGAGTCATGCAACTGGGTTTCTCTCCAGAAATCCAGTGCGGTCTGTGGCCTAGTTTTAGCCAGTGTGTGGTGGGCATTGGGTCTGTTTGGCTAGCCTCAGACCTGGCTCTGCCGTTCCTCTCTGTCCTTGTTTTTCCTTTATCATTCTCCCTGACTTCTCTGTCATGCCATTTGATTATATTTTATATATCACTATGTCTTTTATAGAACAAGCTGCAGTAAAAATAAGTAAAAGAAATACTGGGTCAGAAAGCATGAGCATCCTATTCGTGGTGGTTTTTACCTATTGCTTTCTAAAGCATCAGGCAAGTTTTTCCTGCAGCATTAAATCCCCTGTGGTCCTAAAGTAGCTGTGAAAACCACAAACAGGGGCCAGGTTGTGGCTCAGTGGCAGAGCGCTTGCCTAGCACATGTGAGGCACTGGGTTCAATCCTCAGCACCACATAAAATAAATAAATAAATTAAAGGTATCGTGTCCATCTACAACTAAAAAAATATTTTTTAAAAACCCATGAACATTATTTGGCTATAAAAATATTGTATAAGGATGATAAAATTTGAAAACAAGGATGAGTGTAAAGAGGAGTTTTCATTGTCAGTTCTAAACTTTTTTTCTGATCTTTCCTGTTTACATTTTATTTTATTTTTTTATTTTTACAGACTGCATTTTGATTTATTATGCACAAATGGGGTACAACTTTTCATTTCTGTGGTTGTACAGAATGTAGATTCACACCATTTGTGTGTATGTGGGACACAGGGTAATGATGTCTGTCTCGGTCCACTGCCTTTCCTTTCCCTACCCTGTTCCACCCCATTTCCCTCTACACAATCCAAAGTTCCTCCATTCTTCTCTTACTGCCTCCCCCACCTCCTCCCGTTACGTATCATCATCCACTTATCAGAGAAAACATTTGGCCTTTGGTTTTTTGGAATTGGCTTATCTCACTTAGCATGATATTCTCCCAACTCCATCCATTTACCTGTAAATGCCATAGTTTTATTCTTCTTTATGGCTGAATAGTATTCCATTGTGTATATATACCACAGTTTCTTTATCCATTCATCAATTAAAAAGCATCTAGGTTGGTTCCACAATCTAGCTATTGTGAATTGAGCAGCTATAAACATTGATGTGACTGCTTTACTGTAGTATGCCGATTTTAAGTCCTTTGGGTATAAACTGAGGAGTGGGATAGCTGGGTCAAATGGTGGGTTCCTATTTACATGTTAACACAAATAAAATAATGGATGTACAGTTAACCTGGTATCCCGCCGGTTTTCCTTAAAACTATGTTGAAGCATTATTGTCATTAAAAATGTCTTTACAAACATAGTTACTGATAACCACAGAATAAATACACTGTGATTTTCTTATATTTAAAAAAAAATTATTGTGCATTTAGGTTGCTTTGGTTCCTTTGCTGTTTGAAATGATATTGCAATGCAGATCATTACACAGATATATTTGCCACTTTTTGGGGTTTTTTTTTTTTTTTGAGACACAATCTAGGAACAGGTAACAGTAAATTCTTATAATAAAGAATATTCACTTTTCTACATTAGAAGCTTAACATCATCACTCTATGGGAATACTTCTTTGGTTATCTCTGGGCATCCCTGGCGATTTTTGTTAGTTTTGTTATAGCCTTGCTGTGTTGCCCAGGCTGGCCTTGCACTCTTGGGCTCAAGTGATCCTCCAGCCTCAACCTCCCCAGTAGCTGGGACTATAGGTACATGCCACCACACCCAACTTCTCTGCTACTTTTAAAAAATTCTTTTCCAAACAGGGCATAATCATGCACACCTGTAATCCCAACGGCTTGGAAAGTTGAGACAGGAGGATTATAAGTTTAAAGTCAGCCTCAGCAATTTAGTGAAACCCTGTCTCAAAATAAAAAAAAAAAAATGAAGGGCTGGAGATGTAACATGGTAAATTTCTCTTGGATTAAATCCCCAGCACCCAAACAAACAAACAAACAAACAAAAAACCCCAAAACAAAACAACAATATAACAACACAAAAACTTTTCCAGTGGTGAATTCCTAGGAGCGTGATAACAGTACTAAATGACATAAATATAAAAGAAAACCGCAAAGAAGAGGATGCAGGTGAATCTGTCTGTAAGCTTGCAGTGTCGTGGCCTTTCTGTCGATGACACCAAAGCGGCTGCCTTAAAGGGAGGGGACGCAGGAAATCTACTTCATGAGGGTTGAAAAATCATCATCAAAAAAACCATTTAGAAATATGATAGGCAAATTGCCATGAAGAGCTCATACAAATGAAGAAGACCAAAAAAAAAAAAAAATTAAAAAAAAAAAAAAAAAGGAATGGGGGACCCTTGACAGCAGAAGGAAAGTATATGCCCAAGAAACATTTGAATATAAGAATATAAATTGCTTTATTTATTATTAATATTTTTTGGGTTCTGGGGATTGAACTCAGGGGCACTTGACCACTGAGCCACACCCCCAGCCCTCTTTCATATTTTATTTAGAGACAGGGTCTCACTGAGTTGCTTAGCACCTCGCTTTTGCTGAGGCTGCCTTTGAACTCATGATCCTCCTGCCTCAGTCACCCGAGCTGCTGGAATTACAGGTGCGCACCACCTCGCCTGGCTGCTTTATTTTATTTGAAGCAGTCTGTTGATTAAAAATATGTGTACTCTTTCATCCAGCAATTCTGTTTTTAGGAATTTATTTTAAGAGAATTACCATACAGTACCTCCTGATGTTTATTGTAGCATTGTTTATTGTTTGAAAAGTTGGAAACAGAGGGGAGGGAAAGGAGAAATACTGGGGAATAATATTGGCTAAATTATTGTTATAGTGTATACATGTACGAATATGTAAAAATCCCATTATGCACAACTGTAATGCACCAATAAAAACATGGGGAAAAAGTTAGAATCAACTTGAATGGGGATTGTTTAAAAATGGTATAGTTATTCAATGGAATACTATATGTCTGGTAAAAATAATTATGTAGCTATGAATGGAAAGATTCATCTTGAATCTTTCTATGAATAGACAGATGTCCAAGATGTATTGCAGTGATACAGAAAATGAATAAATGAGTAAATGTTCATAGAAAAATATGGAAATATATCAACCTAATGAAATATGGCTGATTCTTTAACTTTCCTTATTTCTCCTAATATTTTAAAATAAGTATGTACAGCCTGAATACATAATAAATAGAAGGAAAAAGAAAAAGGAGAAAGCCAGTCCCTCAACTGTGAAAGTGCTTGAAGCAAAACAAATCTTGTGTTTTATTATGCTACTTCTTGTAGTTATCAAATGTTAATTTCATAGAGTAGAAATGTTACATCAACTGTAATTTATAAAATGTATTTGAAAAACATAAAGAGAAATGGGGAGTTGATCATGTAACATTTAGGAAGGAAAAAAAAAAGAAAGAAAGAAAAAAGAAAAAAAGAAAAGCCACAGGCTTCATCAATCCCATTGACAATGAAAATGAGTTACTTTCATTTGTCATTTTCCAAAATCTGCCTTTTGTGGGCTGATGCTCATTGAGTCCTCTGATAGTGCCTGGTGGCGGAGACCGTGAGAGAGAAAGACGGCCTTTTGGCTCTCTCCTTACAGTTGGGGAACTAGGGCTCACGCAGGCTTGCTGGGGTCTCTGGGATCTGGCGTGGGTACTGGAACTGCCCAGGACAGAGCTCTTCCCACCCTGCCTCAGGGTGAGTGACAGGCAGCCTGTCCCCCATTTCTATCCTGCCATGCCTGAACAGTGACTTGTCCTTTGGGTTTAAGCACTGTTGCCCGCCCCCCTTCTACAGTTCTAATTCTCTGGGGGAGTCTTCTAATAATTCACAGTTAGCTCGGTCGAATGGATTTCCCCACCTCTTCCCACCTGATGTCCCCCACCATCGGGAAGGCTGTGTGTCATGGGTGCTTGCAGCTGCCTGGGACTTTGAAAGACAGTCTAAGACCAAATCCTTCACCTTCAGGGTTTTGCTCAGACTGTGAGCAGGCTGGGGAGGCTGAGATCATGATTTTCAAGCCAGAACTGTTCACAGCCATTTCTTTGATGGATGATTCTTCCTTTTGTGCTTTAAAGATTTTCTTGGTGTCTTGGATTAAAACAGACTTTTGGCTTGAAAGAGTGAATTTATAAAATGTAGCTTGAGCCATTTTTTATCTTGTACTTTAATTTCTGAGATCAATACCTGTTGGTACCCTCCTAGGGAAACGTGGCTTATCTGAGACACGATTGTAATTAATGAGTAAAAGTCTTGTTTTGATGTAAATCAACTTAATTTCATTTAACATTGGTTTTATTATTTAAAATGCCGTTTCATGTTTTAGAAAACTAAAAATTCAGGAAAGGAGATAAGGTTATTGATATTTCTCTCTGGTACACTGGTATTATGTTATTATGGCCTAGATACTTTCTTATGCATCTAAAATAGGGTACTTTCAGGGTCATGGTTCTGGCAGAAATGGCAGATTAAGCAAAACCTTTTCTATTTTCCTTTAATCTGCCTCCTAAATGAGCAGTGATCTATTATCTCCACTTTTTATTTTCCCTTTGCCTTTGGCAAAGCCTGTCAGCATACTCACCAGAAGGTGGAGACTTAATTTCTTTACACAGATTTGGAAATAGTTGCAATAGCCTAAGTGGAATTATTCTGTGAAAAACATTCTGAGTTAAGCGTGGAGGAAATGAATCAAATGTTCGGAACAATTCTGAGGGGTATTTGAGTCCCATTTCCTGAGGGTAGGAAAAACAAAGACACAAAAGCCCCCAAGCTTTTTGCACTTTGTGTCTAGCTCCTTGGATTTTTAACGGGCCTTGCAGCCTGGCGCGGTGGTCGATGTTGGTAAGCTCCACCGCTGGCGCTGGCGGCTGGCCTGGTGGAAGGAGCGTGCGCTCTCCCAGTTTGGTTATCCTGAGAGCGCCTTTTCCCTCCCCTCCAGCCAAGACGTGCTTCTGTTCCCTTACGCTTATTTTTTCCATTCTCTTATTTGCAGAGTACTCGGGCCGAGTTCGACTTGCCAGAATATTCTGTTCGTCGAAGATACCAGGATTTTGACTGGTTGAGGAGCAAACTGGAGGAATCCCAGCCCACGCATCTCATTCCCGTAGGTAGTAAGTCAACGCAGCTTGTTCGCACTTTCCGCACGAGATCTGTACCCCAGCTGTGCACTCAGCTCTCGCCCCTTCCTTCCCGGTACACTCAGCCACACCTCCGTGCCAGACTCACCGTCAAATGTACCTAAAACATACCCGATAGTATATTTCACCTTCTGGGTTTTGATTTCTGATTGGCTGTGCAGTATGCCAGTTTCTCGGGTGGCGTGGAGTAGATCTTCACTCTCATGACAGTTTTTTTGAGGCGTGGAGAGTTCTGATTCTCACTTGCTGCCTCTTTAGAAGTCCAAGCGTGGTAGCATAAGCCCTACCCCAGTTGGCCTCCTCCCTCAGGGGCCGCTGTTCTTGAGGTTTGCCAGCTGGCACCAGGTGAAGAATGATGCCTTAGGTTGTGGCTGGCTTCCTGTGGACAGGGGTAGCTCAGGGAGCAGGAGTCTGGCACACAGCTGATTCCAGCCACAGCTCTTCAATTGACAAAACAAACAAGGAAACCTATTTATTGAAGCTGTATAACATTTATCAGTTTACACCTCACATTTTTCTTCCTTTTTTTATAGAACCAGAGAAAATGAAATTTCAAAGACTGATATATCACCTAGCGTGCACAAGGCCCTGGGTTTGATTGCCAGCACACACACACACACACACACACACACACACACACACGGATAAATCAGTATACATATCAAGTACTTTTCCAATTACTTTTTTTCTTTTTTTTTTTTTTTTGCGGTGCTGGGGATTGAACCCACGGCCTTGTGCATGCGAGGCAAGCACTCTACCAACTGAGCTATATCCCCAGCCCTCCAATTACTTTTTAAAATGTAGAAATAATTAGACCCCAGAGATTTCTTTGGGTTTTGGAGGTCCTCTGCAGTTTGGGTCATAAAACTCTTTGGAGAGAGATTGATTTGTCCGGTAGCAAAATCCTTGTTTGAATAACTTGTTAGCGCTACCAGTTTCCTATCACCCCCATATCTTCCAGCCTGCTCTCCCCGCATGGCTGGAAGGGGCTGTATGTGTCGGGAACACATTGGCAATTTCTTGGCTCTGAAGGTGGGAAAAGCCACGTGCTCGGGCTGGGGTAGAAATGATGGGACCGTTCTTTCCCAGAGCGTCTCCTCTTTTCCCACCAGGTGTCCCCTCTGCTCTCCAAGCTTGAGGTTTTCCTTTTCTGTCTTCTTATCACTTTAAAGTGTGCCTGAAAAGTGAATGATTGTTTTTAAACTGTTGGGGCTGTTTCTTAAAATAGAATCTTAACTTGGGAAAATTGGCAGCTAGTGAATCATTTTTAAAAATAAACTTTTAAAATTTCAGAACCATTTCAGAATTACAAAATTATTGTGAAGGTAGCAGAGTTCTCGTATATTCCACACCCAGTCTTGCTCATTGTTAACAGTTTATGTTAGTATAACACATTTTTTGTTACCATTTATGAACTAAACATCATTATTGTTATTTTTAAACATTATTAACTAAAACTACTTGACTCAGAGTTCCTAATTTGGCCTGGTGTCGTTTTTCTGCCCCAGGATCCCATCCAGAATACCACATACATGTCTCAGTCACGTCTCCTTATGTTCTTTTGTGTTGTGACAGTTTCTCAAGCTTTCCTTGTTTTCTGATAACAGTTTTGAGGAGTACTGGTGAGGTATTCTGTAGACAGTCCCTCAGGTGACCTTAGTCTAATGTGTTTTTGTGTGGTTAGACTGGGGTAATGTGTCCCAGAGAGGAAAACCACAGAGGTAAAGCGTCATTCCTCTTGTATGTTTCTCTGTTGTTAACCTGCACCACCCACCTGGAGGTGCTGCTTGTTGACTTTCTCCACTGCAGTTTCTCTTGTTCTCTCCCTTTCTGCCCTTGGCCTGGGTTGGAAGGTGCTTTTTACTGGAGGGCCACAGTGTGCGCCCCCTCCTGGCGGCTAGTGCATTTGCCGCGGGGCGCTTGAGATCGAAGGCTAGAGAGCGACACCTACTGGTGGAACATAGTGGTACTCATCTATCGACCCTGAAGTTGAAGCATAGATTGACAGCATTCGGGCCTCCAGAAGGGTAGAAGCAGTTGAAGTCTGGGTAGAAGCAGTTGAGCAGGAAGGTATTTTAGAAGCTGGAAGAAACTTAAAATTTCTTCATGAATTCTTGATACATATCTGAAGTGGAGGGAGATTTAATTTAGGAGAGAGTATCTCTGATTTAAATTTGAAAGTCAAACCAGAATAAAAACTTTTTTCCCTCCAAAAAACATTTTGCAGAAATTTTATGAGGAGGTGTCTGTCTGTTGTTAAGCATCAACCTTTCCTTTTCTCTTTTTTGGGGGGGGTATGAATTTTCATTTTTCTGATTGTGCACAATGTAGATTCACACCATTCGTGTGATCATACAAGTACATAGGGTAATGATGTCTGTCTCATTCCACCATCTTTCATACCCCATCCTCTCCCCTCCCTTCCCCTCCCCTCCAACCTTTCTTTTTCAGTACTGAGGATTGAACTCAGGGCCACTTAACCACTGAGCCACATGCCCAGCACCACCCCCCACTTATTTTGGTGTTTTATTTAGAGACAGGTTCTCACTGAGTTGCTTAGTGCTTCTCTGTTGCTGAGGCTGACTTTGAACATGTGATCCTCTTGCCTCAGCCTCCTGAGCTATTGGGGTTACAGGTGTGCGCCAGTGCACCCAGCAAACATTGATATTTTTGTTCATCTTTTTGCTAGGCCTGGGAGGAGACCTTGGAAAGGATCAGAGGGTGGGCTTGGGGCTATAATAAAGACAAAGGACCCTGCCCGAGGGAACTTACTGTCAGATGGAGACCTAGTAAATATGCATTGCAATTATTGTTTGGATTTTTTCCTTCCAATAAAACTAGCTTTATTGGTATATAATTCATATATAATACCTTTCACTCATTTAAAATGTACAATTTAAAGACTTTTAGTATAATATTCAGTGTCTTGCCACCATCAGCAAATCAATTTTAGAGTGTTTTCATCACACCAGAAAGAAACTTTGAACTGCGTAGCTCTTGATTCCAAACCCTGTATCTCCCCAGCCTCTTGTAACCTCACATCCACTTCTGTCTCTATGGAGTCGTCCCTTCTGGGCATTTCACAACAGTGGGATGATAATAGCAATGCACTATGACATTTTGTGACCAGGTTCTTTCTTTTACTTAGCATTTCGTACTCAAGGTCGTGCATGTTACAACATCTATTTCTGCTTCATTCCTGTACTTTGTCCCCTCACCCTCCACGGACATTTCACTTGTTTTGCTGTTGTGAATGTGATTACTGTGGACATTGATGTATGACTTTTTCTGCGGCCACGTGTTTGTTTTTCTTGGGTGGATACCGGGGACTGTCATTGCTAAATCCTAAGTAACTCTATATTTAATTTTTGAGGAACCGCCGGTGTGTGGCAACGTCATTTCACATTCCCGTGTGCAGCGCATGGAGTTGCAGTTTCTGCACGTCTTCGCCCATAGTGCTTGTCATCTGTCTTCGGTTGTGTTCATGCTAGTGAGTGTGAAGCGGTGTTCCATTGTGGTTTTCACGTGCATTTCCCTGATGGCTAATGATGTCGGGCATCTTTTTGTGTACTAGTTGGACATTTGTGTCTCTTAGAGAAATATCTCTTTGGATCCTTTGCCCATTCAAAAATTGAGCCTTTTAAATATTGAGTTGTCATATTTTGTGGGAGGAACTTCAGAAACTTTTTAAATCAGTTGGGAAACTGTAGAGGAATGGTGGTGGGTTCCCGGTTTGTTTTGCTTTTCGTTCCTGCCATCCCAAGTCAACTGTGGTTTAAAATGGTTGAGAATTACTGAGCTTCCCAGCGCTGCTGCTCAGGTTAGGAGTGTGAAGATAAAATCCCCACTTTGAGACCTGGGCTTCGGGACTTCGTTTGAAGCCATGTGAAGGGATCAGTTAACGGCCATCCAGAGGGGGCTCTGGGGAGGCACCCAAGTTCTTTGATGTGCCTCGCCATGGGTTGTCACAGGCTGCCCTTGTTTGCTGTCCCTGTTGTCCTGAACCTCATGGCCTTTGGAACTCTACTGGAGAAACCCAACCCTCCGCTTCCTAGACCCACCTTTCCTTTGCCTGAGTAGAATTACAAGATGGTTTGTATTGATTGGACTTTCTCTCAACCCAGTCCTTTCTACTTTGTCTTAACAGATTCTGTCCTGTTGAACAGTACCTTCCTTCTCCCCTTTATGTGGTGCTGGGGATGAACCCAGGGCCTGTGCATGTTAAGCACACAGTCTGCTACTGAGCTGCACCTCTGGCCCCCGTGTTTTATGGTGCCGTGACTTTTTTTTTTTTTTAAATATATTGCTTTGTTCCTCTGGAATTTTAAAAGCCAAAGAAATAACCATATGTGCTTAAAATGTCATCTTGAAACTAAAGTGTGTGTGTTTGTCATCTCGTAAAGGCACTCATCTGTGTTTTTCTTTATTATGTAACAGCTGGAGCCACCCGAAAGTCTTTATTGCTACTATTTTTCCCTCAGTGTATTCTTTTAAGCTTTATTGAGGTATAGTTGATAACACGCAAAAGAACCACGTATGCATTAAAGGCATACGATTTCATGAGCATGTGTACACCCATTGACCATCACCACCGAGGCAATAAACATCCACCACCTCCAGAAGTTTTCCCACGTACCTTTGCTTGCTTGCTTGTGTGTGTGTGTGCGTAGAACACTTAACACGAGATCTACCCTCTTGACAGAATTTTAAGGGCGTAATACAGTCTAGTTCTCAGGTATCATCGTTTTTCAGCAGGTATCTAGAACTTGTTCATCTTTTTTTTCTTTTTACAGAATGCATTTTCATTCATTGAACACAAATGAGGTACAACTTTTCATTTCTTTGGTTGTACACGATGTAGAATCAGACCATTTGCGTAATCATACATGTATGCAAGGTAATGATGTTTGTATCATTCCACCGTCTTTCCTTTCCCTGCTCCCTTCCCTCCCCTCTTTTCCCTCTACACAATCCATTCTTCCCTTACTGCCACCCACCCCACTTATATATTAGCATCCACTTAACAGAGAAAACATTTGGCCTTTGAATCGGCTTATTTCACTTAGCATGATATTCTCCAACTTTACCTTTGTTCCTGTGTGTGTAATTGGTTGCTTTTCTCTGATTGCCTTTAGGAATTTGGTTTTCAGTGGTTTGAGGATAATATATCTAGTCATATTAAATATATTTATTCTGCTTAGAGTTCTCTGAGCTTCATGGAATCTTGTACTTGATGTCTTTCATTAATTTGGAGAAATTCTTAATCATTATTTCTTCTAGTATTTTTTCTGCTTTCCTCTATCTCTTCTTCAGAGATTATAATTCCATAAATTTTAGACTGGTTTATGTTATAACACAATTCTTGGATTCTTTGGGGTTTTTTTTTTCCCCCCTCTTTGTATTCTTTTTTTTTTAATTAAATTTTTTTTTTTAATTTTTAAAATTTATCTTTCAATTTTTTTTTACAGACTGCATTTTGATTCATTGTACACAAATGGGGTACATCATTTCATTTCCATGGTTGTGCACGATGTAGATTCACACCATTCGTGTAATGATATATGTACATAGGGTCATGATGTCTGTCTCGTTTCACCATTTTTCATACCCTCTCCCTCTCATTTCCTTCTACATAATCCAAACTTCCCCCATTCTTTTCTCACTGCCCACACCCCCACCATTATATATCATTCTCTACTTATCAGGGAAAACACTGGGCCTTTGGTTTTTTGGGCTTAGAACTTGTTCATCTTGTGCAACTGTAACTCTACACTAGTTGAACAAGCCCTCCTCGCTTCCTCTTCCCTCGTTCCCTGGAATCCGCCACTCTGTTGTTTTGCTCTGTGCTTGCTCAGTGGCATTCACACTAGTTCCTCTGCCAGGCAGAGAGATCGCATGGTAAAATGGGCACGTGTAGATTCGGAAGATGAGGTGGATACATCTCCTCAACACTCAAGCGTTTAATTTCACTTGGAAATTTACATTTGCTTCGTTTTTATGACAGGACTTCATAGGAAGGATATGTTTGCGTTTTCTTTTGGGTTAACACTCACAGCACTTAATGAGAAGAAATTTGTAATACGACGACTGTTTTAATATGGAAATAATCAGTAAAAACTACAGCTTCATTTTCTATTTTTTTTTTTTTTTGGTGCTGTTAAATATACATACTTTTCTCTTTCCCTGTAGCTAAGTTAATAGGTAGTGAAACATTGGTTGAACTTTCAAATACTTTAAATTAAAGCAGGCTTGGCAATTATTCTTTATGGGGTCAAGGCCTGTAACCTTGATGTTCCCTTATTTATTTGAGTTATTTTTGCCTAGGAGCAGTATTTTCTATTAAATGGATTGGCACAGGAAGGGCTAGGTGTGCGTCCTGAAGTGGGTGTGCGCCAAGTGTTGGATCGTATAGAAGAAGCAGTTCAATTGCTGACAAGAGGAAGTTGAGCATTTCAAGATTGAGCAGTTAAAATCTTTGTCCAGATTTCTTACCCAGAAATGTAGTGCTTTAGAGACAATTTGTAGGAAATATGCTTTTATGTCAGAGGTTACAAAACAGTTTTATAAACTAGTGCAGAATATAATATGTGTCAAAGTGTTCTTTTCCCCAAAATATCAAGTGCTGTGGAATCTCAGTACTTCAGGGTTAAACTTTGAAAGATGTAACTGATCATTGTAATGTTTTGCAAGTAGGATTTATTTATTTATTGCGGATTCCAAAACGTATCTGTACAGGCATTTAAATTTTAAAAGCTTTTTCTTTAGGGAAAAATAACAAATGCACTAACGGAGAGAGATTTGGTGCAGTGAACCCCACCGTGGCAGCTTATCAGTTCATGGCCCATTTCTTTCATTTCTGTTCACTTTCTGAAATCTACTCCGGGTCATATTTTTTTAAGGTGGCCTCAACAAGAGATATTTTTTTTGTTAGCGCTCTCGAGGTCGAAAGTCCACGAGCAGTCTCACGGGTTAACGTTGAGGTACGGGCTGGGGCTGTGTCCTTCTGAAGGTCTAGGCCAGGGTCTGTGCCTGCCTCTCCCAGCCCTCAGAGGCACCTGCGTTCCTTGTGGCTTCTTTCCATCGTCAAGGACACTGTCACCTCTTCTTGTCTCTCTGATGTCTGATTCCACATTACATCTACTTTAAAAAAAACAAAAAACCAAAACGACCCAAAAAACAGAGGTAAAATTCATTTAACATAAAGGTCACCCCTTGAGCCATTTTAAGGTGTGTAGTTGGGTGGCTTTTAGCCTGTAATAATGTGGCATGACTGTCACCACTGTTCAACCCGGAACATTTCATCACCCTCAGGACACTGGCAGTTACTTCCCATTGCCCCCTCTCTCTGCCCAGTTATCCTGACTCATGCTGCTTAGAACATTCATTATACAATATTCTGACATAACAATTGCTTTTTTTTTTTTTTTTTTTTTTTTTTTTTTTAATCTTGGCTATATACCAAGAAATGGAATGGCTGTTGATTGCTGGCAGATCCTCTTCTGTGGAGTGTCTGCTCATTTCCTTAGCCCATTTATTGATTGGGTCATTTGTATTCTTGGTGTAGTTTTTTGAGTTCTTTATAGATTCTGGAGATTAGTGCTCTATCTGAAGTGCATGTGGTAAAGATTTTCTCCCACTCTGTAGGCTCTCTCTTCACATTGTTGATTGTTTTGTTTGCTGAGAAAAAGCTTTTTAGTTAGAATCTATCCCATTTACTGATTCCTGCTTTTATATCTTGTGCTTTGGGAGTCATGTTAAGGAAGTCTGGTCCTAAACTGACATGACGAAGATTGGGACCTACTTTTTCTTCTATTTGGTGCAGGGTCTCTGGTCTAATTCCTAGGTTTTTGATCCATTTTGAGTTGAGTTTTGTACAGGGTGAGAGATAGGGGTTTAATTTCAGTCAACAGATACATGAAAAAATGTTCAACATCTCTAGTAATAAGAAAAATGCAGATCAAAACTACCTTAAGATTTCATCTCACCCCAATTAGAATGGCTACTATCAAGGACACAAGCAACAATAGGTGTTGGAGAGAATGTGGGAGAAAAAGGCACACTCATACATTGCTGGTGGGGTTGCAAATTGGTGCAGCCACTCTGGAAAGCAGTATGGAGATTCCTTAGAAAACTTTGACCCAGCTATCCCACTCCTTGGCCTATATCCAAAGGACTTAAAATCAGCATACTACAGTGACACAACCACATAAATGTTTATAGCAGCTCAATTCACAATAACTAGATTGCGGAACCAACCTAGATGCCCTTCAGTAGATGAATGGATAAAGAAACTGTGGTATATATACACAATGGAATATTATTCAGCCATAAAGAAGAATAATATTATGGCATTTACAGGTAAATGATGGGAGTTGGAGAATATCATGCTAAGTGAAATAAGCCAATCCCAAAAAACCAAAGGCTGAATGATTTCTCTGATAAGTGAATGATGATACATAAAGGGCTGGGGATAAGGGTAGAATGGGGGAAGGATGGATTGTGTAGAGGGAAATGAGGGGTGGGGAGGGGGCAAGAGGAAGGAAAGATAATGGAATGAGATAAGCATCATTACCCTATGTACATGTATGATTACACAAACAGTGTAACTCTACTTCGTGCAGAATCAGAGAAATGAAAGTTGTGCCCCATTTGTGTACAATGAATCAAAAAATTAAAAAAGACATTGTAAAGAATAAAAACAGAAATTCACTTAACTAATACAAATTATTATAAGCATCACTTTCAAGTGTTCATCAAAGAATTTTTGTATTTCCTACACTTACTTTAATGTTACCAGTTAGCTTTTAAAGAAATAGTTTTTGAGAGGTACTTTTTTGTTGTTGTGGTGGTGGTGGTGGGATCGAACCCAGGGCCTTGTGCATGTAAGGCAAGCACTCTACCAACTGAGCTACATCCCTAGCCCAAGAGATAATTTTAAAAATATACTTCCAGAAATATACTAGAATCAAATTAGAAATAGCATAACCTAAGTTATATTACATTTAAATTTTCTTATTTCAAAACAGACAATTTGCTTCATCATCATCATCATCATCATCATCATCCATCATTTTTTGTGGTGCTGGGGATTGAACCCAGGGCCTTGTGCATATGAGGCAAGCACTCTACCAACTGAGCTATATCCCCAGCCCTCATCATATTAGTTTTAAAAGTAAAGTGTCCACATTGAACATATTAATGAACAACACATAGCAGAAAATATACTCGTCAGTTGTTTTACCCCAGCAACCTCGTAATGTGCATCTCACCTTCCTTTACATATCGTTTCATCATCTGGATAAATGGTATACCAAACTGAACACAGGGGATGAGACAGGTTCATCCACTTGATTATACATTTATAGCTGACTGAGAAAGTACTACATTCATCATATTTTCTTGCTAAATATATTTTCTGTTTCTTAAAAGATTCAATAGAGACCTAAGGGCCTAATACACTTTCAGAATGAATGTAATTTATTTATTCTTTTCAGCACTTAGCAGCGATTAAGAAATTAACAAAGTATAATTCCTTTTGTGAATTCCAGATAAGTCAATAAAGATAAACTTAATTCAATGCTAAAAGTAAAAAAAGAAGAAGAAGAAATGCAATGACTGGATCATATGGTCGTTCTGTGTAATTTTTTTGGGAAACCGCCCAGCTGTTTTCCATAGCAGCTGTACTATTTTATGTCCCCACCAGTAATGTATGAGGATACAATGTTTCTGCATATTTTCTAGCACTTATTTCCCATTTTCTAATAACCATCCTAGTAGGTATGAAATGGTATCCCAGATGATTTTTTTTAAATAAAACATCTATGGAATTTCTGCTCTGTTCTATTTCTCTTTTTACTTCTGTTCTCAGTGTTTACCAATTAATAAACACATCTAGCGTTTGTTAGGCCTCTCCTGGGTGCTTTGGAGCTGCGTTGAGCTCTTGAACACATGATCTCACCTACAGACTACAGACCCACTTGATTTACCACGCAATAGGTTCCTAGGCACAAAAACCCAGAAAATAATAAAGGTGAGGCTGAGAGTTGGCATGTGCCGTTAAGGAAGGACATTTGAAATGAGGAAAAACAAATTCCCAAAGCCGTGTACGTTTGGGAATAATAGTGCTTATTACAGAAGGAAGTGGTTTGAAGAAGGATTCACCCTAGTGTTCCTTTAAGTAAGAAGCTTCGGTCCTTAAACGTACATCCATCGTACTAACCCTGAAGGTTGGACGACTGTTTCAGGAGGTTATTTGTTTTGTTAAATGAGGCACACCAAACCACTTAGGTGCTCATTAGGCCTTCCCCCAAGTCCTGCTCAGCAGAATCAACAGAGTTTGCCCAGCCGACTCATGACAGAAGAACAGAAAAATGGCCACTGAATTTGGTGGCTAGAAAGTCATCATGATCATCTGACAGAGCAGTTTCTGCCTCAGGTGTGCAGAGGGGCAGAGGAACGCGGTCCTGAAGGCGGTGCCAGAGCCAGCTTTTCTTCAGGGCGGGAGGTCAGGTCGGGGCTTGAGAAATCGATGGACAGAGTAGAAATCAAGTGGCTCTTTTCAGAAAGATCAAATGAGACAGGAAGTAGAGTGGAGAAGATATGAAGTCAAGGGATGGTTGGATTCTTTTCTTTTTTTTTTAAGTAGAGAACCAACCATATTTTTGTTGACTCCAGGAATGAAGCTGGATGAACAGGAGATGTTGAGGACACAGGGAGAGAAGGTATAACTAATAGTAGGTGACAGGTGCAGCTCAGTGAACTAATGGGTCAGGGACGCGGATGAAATGCACATTAGCTTTGGTGAAGGGGATGCTGCCCACAGGCCCCTGAGGAGAGGAGGTGAGGGTGGTGCCCAGTAGGCAGCTTCCTATGGAGGAAGTGAGATGCCAGGGGATTTCCACGCCGCTGCTCCTACCCCTGGATCCTACTTTGGAGAGATGTTATCTGCCTAGCACACAAAGTCGGGGAATGAGAGTGGCTTCCTAAAGGGATGTGAAAGGAGCTGATGGGAGCAGAGGGATTTTCCCAAGGGACAACTGGACCCTGGAGATAGCCTCTCTGAGGCCTTGGGTGGGGACACCTGACTGACTGGGTGGCTGCACCTCTGGCGAGTGCTGCGTTTCCAGTTTTCCACCCTCGTGTGAGCTCCGTGTTGGCCTCTCTGTGTTTCAGGGGCTGTTTTCTAGAGTTTTATTCCTTGCGTTTTGAAGTTGAGAGGGGAGTTGTGCTTGCTCCATCGATCTTTCAGACATTTTTGTACCAATGACTGAGTAAAGACCTGACCGATGGAGAAATGCTGTTCTTGGACAGATGGGTGGTAGGAATTGTTTTCGAAGTTGGCAGGTTTTCCCTGCACAGCCTCATCCATCACTCTGACATTTTTTTTCCTGTTTCTGTAGCCGCTTCCTGAGAAGTTTGTGGTGAAAGGTGTTGTGGATCGTTTTTCAGAAGAGTTTGTGGAGACCAGAAGAAAAGCTTTGGATAAATTCCTAAAGAGAATCACAGATCACCCTGTGCTGTCTTTCAATGAACACTTTAATGTTTTCCTTACTGCTAAGGTAAGGACACAATTTTGTATATTCCTTCCCCAAATTTTCATTCATAGTCTCTTTCTTTCTTTTCCTTTTCTGTTTTTTTTTTTTTTTTTTTTTTTTTTTGTGGAACCAGGATTGAATCCAGGGTGCTTAACCACTGAACCGCATCCCCAGCCCTTTTTTTATATTTTATTTAGAGACAGGGTCTCACCAAGTCGCCGAGGCTGGCTTTGAACTCACGATCCTCCTGCCTCAGCCTCCAGGTGTGCACCACCACACCTGGCTGCATAGGCTCTTTCTTAAAAGCTGTTTTGATCTCTCACAAGCCACCTGCATAAATGGGCATTTGTAGTAGGTTTCAGAAAATTGCTCAATTTTTTTTGGAGGGGGCGGTGCCTTTTGGTATTAGCATGGTTTCTACGGTAGAATTTAGGGGGAAACCAGACCTTTCCCCTCTTGGAATAGCAGTGGAAGTTAGAATGTTTTCACTTGCCAGAAGCAGAGATAAATGTCTACTTAAACTCTCCTGGGCAGTATTACTGGATTAGGTCAGTATCACCAACAACGGGCACAAAAGGGAAGAATACTTATTGTTTGGTAAGGGCATTCTTCACAAGAACCCTGTGCTTAATTGCTTGTAGCCTTATTTTTCACATAAGGATACTGAAGTTCAGGGTGTTTGTACTTGTTCAAGTGACATCACTAGGACATCACTGGTCTTTGAGGCTCCTGAGGCCACACTTTCCCCAGGTCATACCGCCTGACCACTGCTTGTCTGTAACCCTGTTCTTATCAGGTGTGCATTATCCAAGTGTTGGCCAGAGAAATCTTAGGGTCCTACTTGTTGCCAGAGTCTGTGTATCCAGACTAGGTTGGTTGTTCACTAGCTTTTCTCTGCCTTTCCCTTTTGGCAAAACAGGCCAGAGAGCCTGAGGTCCCCACTGCGATTCTCTGCAGAAGGAGGCACGTGCTCGGACATCACGCTGGCTTCCCCCAGTCCCCGAGTTTAGTTTCAGGATCACATTTTCATATTCAGGCTGCATGTAGCATGTCATGTTGCGTGAGGGCAAACCTATTGATGTGCACATACTGTCCAGTTTTCTTTGTCAAAGTTGCAAAATAGTTAGGGATAATATCAGTAGATGTCTAAAACTTTAGAAGGGGTTTCATTCTCTGTGGGTGGGAACCACCTGGCAGAGTCCTTCAGTTTAGTTTTGCTTTTTAACCTCAGTTGGCATTTATCCTTGTCAGTGGCAACCCATACCTTGTTGCTTCTTCCCCATCCATCTACCCCAGGCCTCCCTGCCAAGGTCAAACGTGTGTGCTTTTAAAGGATAAGTGTTTCCTGGTGAACTGATCCTCAGGTATAGTTCTTTCAAGGTGTATTCAAAGTGAAGTCCATCCTGTTCTCCAAAAGTGTGGTTCACTTTCTCACCCAGGTTGCAGGTCTTGTGCCCAGAAGGGCCTCAACTGTCTTCTGCTTTTTTTTTTTTTTTTTTAATTAACTTTATTTTTATTTACTTATTTTTATGTGGTACTGAGGGTTGAACCCAGTGCCTCACACATGAGAGGCAAGCACTCTGCCACTGAGCCACAACCCCACACCCTCAAACTGCCTTCTTTATGAAATGAATGGGAAAGAGATGGGATAGGTTGGACCTCTGGTCATTAGGAATCTGGGTGAAGAAAGAATGGGAAGGATCATTTGTGTGGGGTACGTGTTTGTGCATGAGAGAGAAAGAGAGAAAGAAAGAGAATTTGTCTGTTTATTTGTGGGCTAAGCAGTATGAAAATGATTTTTAAAATATATAAAGTCCTTTAGTGTCTCAGTCAGAATCCAACTTCACATGAGTGGGTACAGGAGAGGTGCCTTTAAAACAGAACAGATTCTAGCCCTAGCTCAGTATTACTTCTGTTGGTATGGTGGGTGGATAAGAGAAACACCCCTCATTCATCTTCTTTAAGACCATTTTTGAAGTCACCACTAAGTGACACAGGACAACCTGAAGATGCTGTAGATTCCTCTTTCAGTTTAGTGATAGGAAGAAGTTTGTTTTTTTCCTGGCAAGCTAATGTGCTTTTTAAGTTTAGATACAGTGGGTTCTAAGTCTCAACGAATTTCCTGTTTTTGCCTTGACCTACAAAAAAACTGGGGTTAAAACGTTGTGTTGTTACAGCATTGGTCCTTGCCTGAGTTTTCTAGCAGTGCTTCTGCCTCACTGTTCCTTGCTTTCCATGCTCTCTGTTCTCCTTATGTGGCTTCAGTTGGGGTTTACATGAGAGCATGGGATGAATGGCAGAATCTCAGCTCTTCAGTGTTGCTCATGAAGGCAACACAGGGTATTTTTTGTTTTATTTGCCATTGGAGGCTTTAAAAATCATGTTAGAATAGTGCTGTGTTTGAAGGACAGTGTGATCCAGTGAGTGGACATGCCTGGAGGGATTGGAGACCCATCCTGTGGACAGGGATCCGGACGTGAACAGCGGGGTTGTGAGTCTGGTAGTTGTGATGCCAAGGAGGGGACACTCATGTGTATGTGACCAGGTCCTCTAACTTAGCTCCTTGGTTTCTCAGTCTTCCATTTCCAAAAACGAAGCTGCCCGTAGGAGATGGCTTAGAGTCCTGGCTGTGCGTGTGATGGCGTGCCTTGCGTCTGTTCATGTCATCCTTAGGACCTGAATGCCTACAAGAAGCAGGGGATAGCACTGCTGACCAGAGTGGGCGAGTCGGTCAAGCATGTCACCGGAGGCTACAAGCTGAGGAGTCGGCCTCTTGAGTTTGCAGCCATCGGTGAATACTTAGACACCTTTGCACTCAAACTGGGAACCATTGATCGAATAGCCCAGCGGATCATCAAAGAAGAAATAGGTGAGCTCTCTGTTGAGACCCGATATTGAACAAATAAATACAAGGAGAAGAGGAGCTAGTTGTGCTTGGGCGCAATTTTACATTTGTCCTTTGTCCCACATCTCAGCCTTGTGTTTGTTTTTCCCATGCCAGACAACCACTTCTGAGCCTTCTGGTTAATGATCAAGCTGACACAGGGAACAGGCAGGAAGGTTCTTCAGCAGTTGCCACTCATAGGAATTAAACAATGGCAACAGCATTCTTGTGTCATGACAAGAATCCTGGTGACAGATGAAGGGCCAGATTTTCTTTGTAGGGGAGAAAAACAGTTTTTTGTTCTTCTTCTTGTGCTTCTCCCCTCTTTTACCCACAGGTAATACCTGTGGGGCCCACAGAGATAGCTTTGGGCACTGTCCACTCCTAAGGATCATGTAGAACAAATTCTGCTGGGAGGGCTGGAGTTGTGTGGCTCAGTGGTAGAGCGCTTGCCTAGCACGTGTGAGGCACTGGGTTCGGTTCTTAGCACCACATTTAAATAAATGAATAAAATAAAGGTCTATCAACATCTAAAAATATATTTTAAAAAAATTCACACGGGACAAGATGTTGGGATGATCACAGTGAGTGAGTCGGCCTATGGAAGACCACATTTTCTTTAGCAAAATGTTTCCTAAATTTCCATTGTTTTCTCATTGTGAATGAGTTGCATCTCCCCTTCTAAAACACCCTCTGAACCTGTGTGAAAGTCTATTCCCATTACCTGTTAAATGCTGCTTCCCAGTGTGGGGAGGCAAATGGTTATAGTTGAAGATGTTTAGTGGATGTGGCTCTTAGCAGTTTTCCCCACAAGGCATTATGGTCCCATTACCCAGAGGCCCAGATAGCCTGACATTATCAGGTAACGTCAGTTTTTAGAGGTTTTAAGAAGTTGTGTGAGAAACAGTGCTGTGCTCACAGGAGAGAGTGCTCAGGTGGCTGGGTGGCTAAGGAAACACTTTGTAACGTAGAGCACTGTGATTGGTTGTAGTGATTACAAAGTCAGTGATGGCCACGCAGCCAGATTGTAATTAGCTCCATCCCCCTCTCCTTGTAGAGTACCTTGTGGAACTGAGAGAATACGGGCCTGTGTACTCCACGTGGAGTGCGCTAGAAGGCGAGCTGGCCGAGCCCCTGGAGGGTGTATCTGCTTGCATCGGGAACTGCTCTACAGCCTTGGAAGAGCTGACAGATGACATGACAGAAGACTTTCTACCTGTGCTCAGGGAATATATTTTATACTCTGACTCCATGAAGGTAAGCTGGTTTGCTTCTTGTGCACTTAGGAACTTTCTTTGTAATAGTCATGGTCAAAAAGTAATGAGCAAGCACAAGGCCCCGGGTTTGATCCCCAGCACCCAAAAAAAAGTAATGAGCTGTTGCCTGTTTGTATGGGGTACACATTTGCTTCGTCCTAGAAGGTCACAGATATGTGGACTGACATCGTGGGACATATAAGTGGAACACATGGTGAACCAAGTATGTAAATTAAGTGAAGAAAAAAAGCTTAGGATGGACCGAGGTTGTGGCTTAGTGGTAGAGCACTTGCCTCACATATGTGAAGCACTAGGTTCAATTCTCAGCACCACATGTAAATAAATGAATAAAATGAAGATATTCAACAACTAAAAAAATTATTCTAAAAAAAGTTTAGGAGAAAAATTTCTTTTCTTTTGTGGTGCTGGGGATTGAACCAGGATCCTTGCACAAGCTAGGCAAGTGCTCTACCACTGAGCTACATCCCCACCCAAGAAATTCAGATTAGTGTACTCTGAGAGTTCAAGGAGATAAAGTATCTACTAAATAAGAAGATGCTATGGAAAAAGAATAATTATATAATCAGAGCTCTTGGGTGTTCAAATATGATTGCTAAATTAAATTAAATTTGAGTGGTGAAGTTGGAAGATGACATTGAAGAAATCTTAGAAAGAAAGATAAATAAACCAAAAAGTAGTTGGAAAATAAAACAAAAATGCAGAAATATCAAAATATAATAGAAAACTAAGAGATTAGAGGATTAATTCCAAATATTCAATATCAGACTGAGAAGAGTTCCTGATTGAGAAAATAGGGAGAACTAAGGAAAGGAAATTATGAAAGAAATAATATAAGAAAATTTCCCAAACTTAAAGACATAAATCTTCATTTTAAAAGCACATGCTAATTGCCCAGAAAAAAGAATGAAAAGAGAAACAACTCAAAGTATATGGTGAAATTTAAAAACAAAAGTGATAAGACTTTGAAAGCCTTTGAAGAAAGAGAGGGAGGTGATAATAAAGGGAACAAGAATCAGAATGGCATTGGTCCAGTAGCGATGGAGGAGAAAAGACAGAGGACCTCTGAGAACAAAGATTCCTACATTCAATCTATATGCAAAGTAAGGGTGGAGTTCAGGATGGAATGCTATAATGCCCACACCAGAAACTTCCCCCACAGGCAGAGACTGGTTGAGAACGTGATCTCAGGAGACTCCTTGATGGTGGCACCAGTTAAAGAAAAAGGTCTGTCTTCCTGACAGTAGAAAAAGCTCCATGTCGAACATCCCTAACTCCCAAGAAGCTCCCTTCCTGCTTTCGAAGGAGACCTCTGAGTTTTCTGTCTGTCTTTGGGGGCAGATCTAGGGCATCCCATTAGGATCAACCTACCAGGGACTGACTCAAATCTACTGAGAAACCTGTCAGTCAATTGGGTTGTAAAATTGGAAAGCCAGAAAAATCATAGAATTATGAAATTATTGAATAGCTTGAGAAGGGAGTAAAAGCATGAATCAACTAGTTATAAAAACTTTAAAAATTGTCCCGTGGGAAATGTCATGCATACACAAAAGCAGAGAGAATTAATAGTCTGGCAAAGTCCCACGTACCCATCAGCCTTGATCTGTCTTGTTCCGTCAGGTATGAATGTGTTAAGGTTCCTGATCCACGTTAAAGTGTGGACAGTGGAAAGTGGAGTCTGTTCCTGGTAGAATGAATCACGGTCTCACTGATACCATACAGCTGCTAGTAAAATGTTTTCAAAGGTAGACTCTCACCACGCATGGTGGCCTCCGTGGTCAAGTACCCCTGAGTTCAATCCCGGCAGACCCCTCCCCTGCCAAAAAAAGGTAGGCTCTCATCTGGATCTCACCGTGATCAGGAAATTGGTATGAATTTCCTTATCTGTAGGACAAAATTGGTTCTGGTACTTAGATAAAGTTCAGATGTGAGATGTGAAGCCCGGGACAGCTTTGTTGGTCAGAAACTGAAAACCAAAAAGTTTTGGCTCCAAATTCACAGCTTGTTTTCCTTTGTCAATATTACCTTTAAAAAAAAAAATTGAGATATACACATTGCATGTTTAATCCTGCAGTTGAAACCAGTATGGAAAGGTATCTGACTTGCTTAAAATGAACCAAAATATTTCAAGTTACTTATGAAGCAAGAGCATCTGTTTTTGTGAACAAAACATATGTTTTTACAATCCCTGGGGGTATCCCTGGATTTGTCTCTTATATAGACAAATGTTTCTTTCATCAAAATGCTCCTTAACCTTGCTCAATATTGGGATATTATAGTTCAAGTTACTTTACTCTTACATGTGGCAAGTATGTTAGTACTTAATATGTATTTGTACTTGAAGCAGAATTTTGAATTGTCATTTAGCAAGGATTTATCTGGAATCTTTATTGAAACGTTATTACACTGTGAGACATAAGCTTGTGCAAGTAATTTAAGTTATACATCAAAGAAACATGTGTTCACTCTTCCTTCAGCCCACCTGTGAAGCATGTGTACCGTGTTTCTTGTTTACTGAGCCTGAACAGAATTGCAGTCAGGCTAACCAGGTGGGAGAAGGGATCGCACGCAGTGCTGTCTGGAGAAGGGCAGTATGGTTGACTGGCCATCTGTGACTCCCAGGCTTTGTCCCATGGTGAGCTGAGCTAGACTCAGAAGAGGCCACCCGCTGCCACCGTCTGCAGCTGGCAAACATCTGTGGAGTGCTCTGGGCTGGACAGGAGTGATTCGACTGCAAAACTAAGACCGCTTTTAGGATTGTCGGCGAGTCCCGGTGGCCAGGACTAGAGACGCTGGGACAGTGATAGGTGTCTTCAGTGGCTCTCCTGCCTGTGAACATTGCTGCCACTGCCCTTTTCTGTTCCATTCCACTCCTTTCCTCCCTGTCCCCACTTCTTTCTCTCTTTTTGTGCTGGGAATTGAACCCGGGGGCACTTTACCATGGAGGCACATCCCCAGCCCTATTTTGTATGTTATTAAGAAACAAGGTCTCACTGAGTTGCTTAGCACTTTGCTTTTGCTTAGGCTGACTTTGAACTCTTGATCCTCCTGCCTCAGCCTCCCATACTGCTAGGATTATAGGCATGTGCTACCACACCCAGCCCCAGCCCTATTTGTAATATTTTATTTTGAGACAGGGTCTCATTAAGTTGCTTAGAACCTTGTTAAGTTGCTGCGGCTCTCCTTGAACTTGTGATCCTCTTGCCTCAGCCTCCTGACTCACTAGGATTAAAGGCATGTGCCACTGTGCCCAGCACAAATTCTAGCTAACTAACTTATTTCCCTCTCTTTCTCTTTCTCTTTCACTCAGCATCTTGCACATGCTTTGCAAGCACTTTACCACTGAGCTGTATCCCCAGCCCTTTTAAAAATATTTATTTTGAGACAGGGTCTTACTAAGTTGCCCAGGTTGGCCTTGAACTTGCAATCTTCCTGCCTCAGCCTCCCGAGAAGCCAGGATAACAGGTGTAGGTGTGTACTACCATGTCTAACCTCCATTTAAAAAATAGCTTCCTGTTTTTTTTAGATATAAGTGAGACAGACTTTGCTATTCACTATGAGAGATAAAAATTGGAAGGGAGGGATTGCTGAAGGCCTTGGTGTGGTATCTTCCTTAGCACCTGCCGTCTGCAGTGGGCTTTAGAACTGAGAGGAGAGTCCTGGTTTGGTTTCAGTGGGGAGTCTGATGTGGTGACATTTTATCACAAAAGCCTGCTCCTCTTTTCTTGGTTTTTGGATGAACCAAAGTATTTGTCCTTGTCATTTGAAGTCTGTGGCTTCTGCCTTAGGAATTTGTTGAGGGTTGATTTATCCCTGGATGGGCTCCTTGAAGCCCTCTCCTAGTAGGGCTCTGGTTTGGGTTCCTGTCAGGGTTTGAAAAGACCTTTGGGATCATCTTCTCTAATTTGTTCACTTTATAGATAAGGAAAGAGAACGCTGTAGGTAAATCTTTTCTGTTCTTTGACCACGGACGATACTCCCCCGTGGCTAATCGTGTATTCACTACCTGCCAAGAGGTAAACTAGGTGCTCTCTGGCTTTTCAAGACTGGTCTCAAATTGTATCTATTTAAGGACAGTTGTGGCTGGGTACATTCTGTTCTCTTTGGAGATGGAGAGAACATATCAAAAGTGGGGTTGTTAGAGGCCACGTGGAACAAATGGAGCAGTGAGATTTTCGGGCAGTAAACATTGAGAACAGCGTGTGCTACAAGGATGGTTGAAGGCCTGTGTTCCAAGGTTGCCAAGGAAGCATGGAGAGAGAGGCAGTACCCTGTGGACCACATGTGAGCCCATGTGTGGATTTGCACTGAGAAAATTTTATTTATTTATTTATATTTTTTGCAGTACTGGGGATTGAACTCAAGGCCTCCCACATGCCAGGCAAGTACTCTATTGCTGAGCTACATCCCCAGTCTTTGGGTTTGTGCACCGTAGGGACTGTGTGTGTGTAAAATATAATTAGTGTAGTGACAGGCTGTGAAAGACCCATCTTACCAAATTTCTGGCAGTGCCTTCTGAGTACTGGGGTCATTAGGCCCAGTGAGAGGTGGAGATGCTTTACTTAAGAAGGTTCAGACAGGACCATCTTACTCTCCCTGCCCTGCCTTACCCATTGAAGGTGGTCAGCAAGTATTTCACTGGATTTGATGGTTGAGTGAATTCAGAACATGTGCATATATATAATTGTTGTATGTGGAGCCTGTTGTCATTTTCAAGAGACAGGTTTATCTGTTTGTTAGTCAACAAGTAGGCTCATCCTAGAGGTCTTCGTGGTTGCCTGTGTGAGGCGAGGGTCTGAAGGAAAAAACAGGGAAAGCCACGCAGAGAAAGTGGCTTTGGCTGAGACCTGAATGGCATGGAGGAGTTCACCATGCAAGGGTCAGAGGGTGGAGAATTCTAGGCAGAGGGAATAGCTAGTTCAAAGGTATGAAAGCAGAAATGAGCTTGTCTTTGCAGATCAGAAAAGCCAGTGCAAGTGGAGGCCAGGGGCAAGGCCAGAGGTAAAGTCAGAGAGCAGGGTAGGGCTCATGGTCTGGATTCTATCCTAAGAAACAGAAGGGAAATATTCTGTTTTATGCAGGGGGATTATGGGATGCAGTGTTTACTTTCAGGAGATAGCTGGGGCTACAGTACAGAGGCTAGCTAGTAGAGAAGAGTAGGGCTGGGTAGGACCTTCAGGAGGGTCACAGGGGCCAGGGTTGGTGGTGCTGGGACTACAGTGGTAGAGAAGTGGGTGGATTTGGGGCATATTTTGGATGAAGGGTTCACTAGCTGTATTAACCCATTATCTTCCATCATCCTATGTGTAGGGCACATGTAAAAACCTACAGAATTCTATAGGACACCTATCAAATCGATCAACTTAAGTTGTTTTTAAGGTATCATATATAGAATGATGGGATATAATGTTTTAACATGAAGTAGGAAAGGGAGGGACGGAGGGTTGGGCTTCAGCCACTGAGTAGAGAGTGGTCATGTTTATTGGAATGAGGGAGTTTAGGGAGGAACAGATTGGGGCAGGTGGGAATCAAGCTGTGTGACCATGTTGAGTTCAAAGATGCCCGTTGGTCATTAAAGTGGAGATGTCATGCAGTTGGTTAAGATTAAAAGAATAGAAATTTGGGAGTCCCGTGTGTGTGGATGGGTTTTAAGTGTAAGAGGCTGAGGGAGAGCCCGTGCGGAGGTGAGAGCAAGGCCCACGGAGAGTTGAGGCTGGACGGCTGTTCAGTGGGCCAGCATCCATTATTAAGAGGAGGAACAAGGAAGAATTATCCTGAGGAGGACTTGGTTGATGCGGTAGGAAAAAAAAGGTAGAGGATCGCCCCCGCGAAGCCCAGAGAAGTGCTCAGAGGCGTGAGAAGAGGAAGGGCGTGAGAAGATGACGGTCAGGATTAACAGCGAAAGGCGCGGAGGCGTTCGAGGTGGACGCAGCAGCTTTGGCTGCGGGTTGGGACACCTTCCCCAGCTTTCCGGGAGGGTTCTTTTCCGGCGGAGTCGTCTG
Source organism: Sciurus vulgaris (assembly GCF_902686455.1). Classification (NCBI taxonomy): domain Eukaryota; kingdom Metazoa; phylum Chordata; class Mammalia; order Rodentia; family Sciuridae; genus Sciurus; species Sciurus vulgaris. Next base: position 69,565,871 of record NC_136476.1, read on the forward strand.
CGGCTTTCTTCAGCCTGCCCACCTCTGGGCCACGAGGTGGAGCTAATGAGCCGAAATACAGGGAAGCCGCCCGCTTCCACCTTGGGTTTCCAGTGCCTCGCAAAAGCCTCATTGAAGATTTTTCTGGAAGATTGAGTTGTTGAGCAAAAAGTCCCCCTTTCTGAACAAAGGTGAATATGGATTGAGGGGCTGATTTCTTACAGTTTCAGGTGAAACCACGAAGCAGGATGTGAATTGTATTTGATGATCTTGAAGGATCTAAAGAAATGAGAAAAATATCAAAATTAAAACTCAGATCCCCAGGGGATGGTGGACTGAATACACATTTAGTGCAATGGCACACACTGTAATCCCAGTGGCTCAGGAGGCTGAGGCAGGAGGATTGCAAGTTCAAAGCCAGCCTCAGCAAAAGTGAGGCACTAAGCAACTCAGTGAGACCCTGTCTCTAAATAAAATACAAAATAGGGCTGGGGATGTGGCTCAGTGGCCGAGTACCCCTGGATTCAATCCCTGGTACCAAAAAAAAAAAAAAAAAAAAAAAAAAAAAAAAAAGTAGCAACTGGGTGTTGTTACACACATGTGTAGTCTCAGTAACTCAGGAGGCTGAGGCAGGAGGATCACAAGATTGAGGCCAGCCTCAGCAACTTAGTGAGATCCTGTCTCAAAATTTAAAAAAAATAAAAAGGGCTGGGGATGTGACTCAGTTGTAAAACACCCCTAGGTTAAATTCTCTTTACTAAAAAAGAAAAAAAGCAGCAGCAACTGCCCACAAAGAGTGACTTGGGAGGCTGAGACCAAATTGAGCAAATCGAGAGATGAGAAGTCATTTAGATGATTCAGTGCCCCAAATTCAAGGTTTGGCAGTACACACCCCTCTGGGTCAGGGGGAGTTGGGGCTGAAGAGGAGTTGAGAGTCTAAGATCAGTTGGTGCTTCAGATTCTTTCCTCCTCACACAGGACCACTGTCCCTTCTCCACGCTGACAAAACGGGCATGTTCACTGGAGGAGGTGGGATTAGAGGGGCTCTGGACAGAGTGGCTCCAGGTGCTGTTGAAGGCATTCAGCGAAAGGCTACTGAAAGCCTAGGCACTGTCACCTTCCCCTGCTTGGCTCTCCGCTTTCTATCTAACACGCAGGGATTCCAACAACCTTTCCTGGAGCCGAGTGCTCTGGTGCCACCTGTAAACCCAGCTACTCCAGAGGCCGAGGCAGAAGGATGGCAAGTTCGAGACCTGTCTGTGCAATTTAGCAAACCTCTGTCTCGAAAAAAGGGCTGGGGATGGAGACCTCCTGGGTTTCAATCCCCAGTATGGGGCAGAGGGGGCTTTTCTGGAAAATCTGAACAAGCCAAGAGAAGAGACTGAAGATACTGATATTGGTGGAGGGGGGGTGAGGGAGGGTCCCCCATGAAAGGACCCAGCAGGGTCCCTTCTAGAGAATTGTCAACAAGCCCTCTATGTGCAAAGAGCAAGGGCTGCCAGATATTTAAGGGAAGATTCTAGTATGAATGTCAGAAGTAAAGACAAACAAGATGAAGATTGAAAGGGGAAAGTTTCTTCCCCTTTGATGAAAAAAAAATGATTGCTATCTTCAGAAAGAGAAGTCACAGTCATACAATAAGGAAGTTTTAAAATTCAGAGAACAATGAGCTCTTGGAAGTTAAAACCAGGATAAAAATGAACAAAAAAGTCAATGGAAGAATTAGAAGAAAAAGTTAAAGAAATCACATATAACATGAAACAAAAAGATGGTAGTTAGAAAAAAATATGGATATTAGAGGACCTCACCTCAAGGCCTAGCACCTGAGTAACAGAAGTACAGGGCGAGGAGACAGAATGGGAAACCCCAAAGGAGTCATTCAAAAGAGGTTGGAAATGAAGTAAAAGAGTATTGCCGATGATGTCTGAGAGAGGAGATTATGGATGGCTCCCTCCATTTGCATTTTTCTTTATTTTCCAAATTTGCAGTAGCAAATCTTAAATTAGGGGAACTGTGTGGTTTCTGTATTATCGACATTGCCCAAGAGCCCTGAGCTCACAGGCGATCTCCCTTTCGTGGGAGAATGTGTAAAAGGAGCATGTCTGAGGAGCAGCCTGCACTCACTCATTCATTCGGAAGTTGTGATCCCCCAGGACCAGTCATGTGTTCTCCTGACTGCAGGGGATGCTCTCCTCCAGGGCTGCCCTGGGACAGGTGTTGTAGTTTTGTTCTCCGGTGAGCTGCTTTCTCTGTTTCTGAGCATCCAGCATCCTACAGGTTTGGCCTTGTCTGTCCCTGGCACACCAGGGCTGTTGGGTTTGGCTGAGCTATTCCTGCTGCTTCATGTGCTCTCCAGCCCTGCATCCTGATGTCCCTCTTCCACAAATATTGGAAGCTTAGATAAAACCTTGGGGCGGGAGGAGGCCTCTCAGCAGCTGCCCGCCTAGTGCTGTGGGCATCTGTGGACTGCTCTTTCTCTCCCACGGTTTGTGGGCCCACAGCCTTGCCAGGGGGAGACTCGGCTTCAATTCTGGGGAAGGAATATTAAGTTTTCCTGTAGATACTGACCATTGTGGTGGTGTTTGGTTTTATTTTCTTGGAAAACATCCAGTGGTGACCTGAGAGCTAAACCACAGAAAGTATCTGTGATCCAACTCTTCCAGACAGTTTGTCATTGTGCAATAAAGGCTTTTGTCATAAATTGGTCATGAATGACATGGTTATAGGTCTCCTAATGGCTATTATTAGTTTGTTGTAAACATTTAGATGACAGATATTAGGTTTCCAATTGTTTGACTTTTTATTTTTTTTGTGGTGCTGGGGAATTGAACCCAGAACCTTGTGCTTGTGAGGCAAGCAATCTACCAACTGAGCTATCTCCCCAGCCCCTCTTTAACTTTTTTTATTGCAGAAGAATTCAGACATGTCAGAAAGTTGACAAGCCCCTCTGTACCCCAGCCAGCTAACCAGTTGCCCACTCACAGCCCACCTTGTGACTCTCCTCCCACCCACTCCCAACATCCCCTGCCCCCTGGATTATTTCAAAGCAAATCCCAGGCATCATATCACCTCATACAAAAATATTCAGTAGGTATCTCTAAGATACAATTGTTCCTTAAAGAGAAAGAGACACGTTGTCATCGCCCTATGAAAACAAGACCAATTTCTTGCTATGATCACATATCCATATCACATATCCCATGTTGTCTCAGGTACTAATTTCATAGTCCGCACCCTAAATCATAATCCAAATAAGACCCAGACATTGATTGAGATGTTTCTTACATATTTTAAAATGTCTTTCCTTCTATTTGTTAAAGAAACTGAATCATTTGCCCTCTTTCAGTTTGAAAGAAATGATAGTGAAGTTCCAGATTACCAGGACCACTTAAAATCATGATGAAATGCTTTTAAAAACAGGCTTGGTCATGCACACCTGTGATCGCAGAGGCTCAGGAGTCTGAGGCAGGAGGATCACAAGTTTAAAGCCAGCCTCATCAATTTAGCAAGACCCTAAGTAACTTAGGGAGACCCTCTCTCTAAATAAAAACAAAAAGGGATCGGCGATGTGACTGTTTAAGTGCCGCTAGGTTCAATCCCTGGTACCAGCTCCCCTCCCCCAAAAAACAAAAAAAGAGGAGTGACCAAGAGAAGCTTATTCCATGTCTCTAATTAAAAGTCACCATCTCAGTGTGAGGCCCTACACACCCTCCTTTCCTGTTTTACTTTTGAAAAGTGAAAAGGCGCCCAGACAAACCACTCCGGACAGGAACTCACACAAGAGATTTTATTCAGCAGACAACAGTGTCTGCCCTGAAGAGAGAGAAAGCACAGAGAGAGAACATGGCGGGGAACTTCGCTAAAATAGTTGAATTTCCCGGGCTAAGTACGATCTGGCCAATCGCTGAACAGTTAGAATTCGCGGGCTATGGTTTAGCCAATGGCTGCCGAGCACAGGCTGACAGGTGGACCAATGGCTGGCTAGGATGGCAGACTAACAGCTGGGGTGCTGTCATGCCTCCTTGCCTTTCCCCGCAGGCGTGTCCTGCCCCCCACCGCCCAGGAAGCAGCCCCATGAGGTCGTAGGCTTGCTGGTCTTAGGCAGCCCAAAGCCAGAGCCAGACTGCAGGGCAAACCCAGCACCGCCTGCTGCCTGCTGAGGCAAGTGGACACCTGGCCAGTTCGCGTGGGCAGAGCGCTGCGTTGGCAGCTTCGGACCTGCAGCGCCAAGTCTGCCCGCCGGGCAGCCCACTGAGCACTACAGCTTTTCCATCTGTGTGACACCTGTACTACTTCGCACCCTGTTTCCTTGTTCGTTCCCTCCAGCACGGAAGGTCCATGCAGGCGAGTTCTCTGCTGCGTCCCGCCCCTGGTTAGGGAGTGAAGAGGCTTCAAGTCAGAACTGAGGGAGGAGGGCTGGTGACGCGGTATAGGGAGGAGTCTCCACGTAGTTCTCCGTTTTGATTCGTCACATCTGTTAGAACCAGATCCCTATGAAGTTCTGTGAGCAGCTTAACTGTCCCTATCCTGTGCTTGTCCCGTGGTGATGGAGGGGCCTCTGTGGAGAGCCGACGTGGTCCTGGTCCTTTCACCCCATTTCAGGCTCCGTCACCGTCTGACCGTCACAGGCTGGTTTGGCTGCTTTCCCCCCAGAGGCTGTGCGTTTGGGGTGGGAGCCCATCCATCCCCTCAGCCTGTGGCCAACAGCGACTGGAGCTCTGCCCCCAAGGACAGTCATCCCCAGTGGTTTATTTCTATTCCAGATGTGCTTCCGAACTCTGAGCTGTACTCAGGCTGTGAAACCCTAAGCTGGAATGTGGCAGAAGAGCTTGGACAAGTCACTGCCGTGCTGTCAGCCAACAGCAGGGCCCCAAGCAGGTCCTGTCATTGTTGCTGTACCAAGTCTCCTTGTCCAGAAAGCAGGGATAATGGCCTTTCGCCTGTGCTGGGTTCTTGTGCACCTTGCATGCTGTTTGGGGACACAGGGTGTTAGCAAGATCCTCCTGCCAGCTGCATAAGAGGTCAGATTTCTGGCTGCTCCAGGGGAGGCTGGGTCAGTGGAGGCTGAGGGGAGAGGCCAGGCTAACTGGAGGAAGGGGAAGTGGCTGCATCTTAGGGCTCCCCGCCTTCTTTGTGGAGTGACACATTGAGACCGTTTTAGCTCTGTGGGGTTGGCGTACCTCCCTGCTCCTCTCCCAGGGGCCCTGGCAGCCCTGGTAAGGTGGAGCAGACAGGGAGCAGGAAGCCCTGCACTGTGCTGGCCGTGTTCCAAGCCATTGTTTTTGAGGTTCTTGCCACATAGGCCTGGCAGATGCCACTGCAGCGAGTCATCTCCATTCCTCAGAGGGCTGGACCGGTGACGTGTGCTTTTTTCCAGTAAGCTCTGTAGCATCTGGTGAAGGGACGTGCATCTGCTGGAAAGATTCCAGTCACCCCTTTCCTTGCTGCTCCATCACCCCAGATGGCACTGTGCCTTTATTTCTCTTGGCTGAGGCTACGATCTTTACTACCCTTAGTGTAGATTTGGTGGTTTTTTGGTGGTGTTTTATTTTCTTCAGTTTTACTTTATAGATTTATGCCATCCAATATGCTAACCACTAGCCATATGTAACTACTTACTAAGTTTAAATTCAAATTAGTAAAGCTAAATAAAAATTTAAACCCAGTTTCTCGGTCACATGAGCCACATTTCAGGTGTTCAGGAGGCACTGGGCGCTAGGGACCACTGTGTTAGTGCCCTTTATAGACTGTCTCCATCATAGCAGAAGGTCCCATTGAACAGCACCATAAATAATGCTCTTCCAAGGTTACTGAGTGTGAGGAGCAAACGTCAGAGGCCTGATGAGAAAGGCGAGCGACACCCCATGTGAATTAAACAGCTGCAGTTTAGCTCACGGGAACGCGCTCCTCAGAGGAAACTCCTCCTTGGGTGGACCTGGGCTTCCTGGTGTTGGCGCATTCTGTCAGAAGGTTGGCCCTGGAGCACTCTCTTTAGCCACTCGTCACCGTTGAGGGCGCTGGCCGGGACTCCAGGTGCCCACCTTTTAGCCCAGGCATGCCTCCTTCCCGATTCCTCGCTCTCAGAGAGGGTCCCTCCTGGGGAAGTTCATGATCAGAAACTGATAGCAACTTTTGACTTCCAAGTTAGTGGGAAGGAAAGTTTTTTTGTTCTTGATTGCCATTTGTGATTCTACCAGAAGAAACTCTCTGATAAAACAGATATTTTTCTAGAATATCTACTGCAAGGTTTCCTGTTTTGTTTGATGGGGTCTCAGAGGTAGAGCTCAGACTGGGTGAGGCAAGGGCAGTGAGCCCCGAGCACATTTAAGGAGATCCTGTCTTAGGTGCTGGCCTTCCACTGGCATGGGCTTAGGAGTGAGTGTCTCCTCATGTTTTGCACACTGAGCATCTGGCTCCTCGACCTTAGTGCCATCCAGGGATGGCTCAGTTTGGGCCCAGTGACCATTCACTCTGGCAGGCTTCCTGCGTGGCTCTTGTACCAAATACAGCCTTGTACTGTGTCTGCACCTCTCTCAGACTGAACCCTGTAGGTGGGACCACATCTCTTTGTAGAGGACAGATAAGCAGCTCGTGGATCAGTGAACCAGTCTACCAGGTATCAACTCAATGAATTAATCAAGAACTCTCCTAGATCTACTGCATGACACGCAGACTACAGTTCATTGTAATGGGTTGTATTCTCAAAAATTGCTAAGAGAATAGATTTTAGATGTTTCTACCCCAGAAAAATTAAGTGTGTGAGGTAATGCATAAATAGCTCTATTTAGCCATACCATAATGTATACATATTTCAAAACAGCCTGTTGAACACAATAAATTTTGATGTGTCAATTACAGTAAATAAATACATGTTTAATAATAGCAAAGAACTTTCTTGACTTAGACTTTTCCATTGAGTTCAGAGAATGTCCCACATTGTTACCTGTGAAACTGCATCTTTCCCACCACCAGGCCCTCCGCACATGGTGAAGCTGGGTCCCCCTGTCTGTGCAGCAGTGGGTGAGCACCTTTCCCCCTTCCCTGGAACCATCTCATATTTAGCATTAGGCGCGGTTACCTCCTGGAAGGCTCAGTCTCTGGGGCTGGCTCTCCTTTCTTCACCCCTCTTCCCTGCTTTCTCTAGAGTTCTTGCCACGTGTCACGCTGCAGCTTCTGGATCACTAGAAGACTGTTCTGGGAGTGCGTGGTGGCATCACATAGTGCTGTGATTTGGGGAGGGCTGGGGTAAGGAGCTGTTTCCAGGGCATTGGAGGCCCCGTTGTGGACTCTGTGTTACATGCTTCTCCTCTCTCTCTCCTCCCACAGAGCGTATTGAAGAAGAGGGACCAAGTTCAAGCAGAGTATGAAGCCAAACTGGAAGCCGTGGCTCTGAGAAAGGAAGACCGCCCCAAGGTCAGGGAAGCCCCCAGCAAGAGATGGGCTGCTCCCGGCTACAAGCTGTAGCTTCCCTGCTGGTGCTGAATAACACATTTCCCTAGATCTGTACGACCAAGGTGCCCAGTGCCAGCTGGGCGGTGTCGATGTTATTATTTTCTTCTTTTTGCTCTCTCTTCTTATTTCTTAGAGTTCCTAATGTGCACTAGGAGTTAAATTTTCTGCTTTTTTCTGAGACTTTTAAAAAAGTCTTGTGTCCCCACCATTCATTGGCTTTTTCTCACTCTGTAAAATGGCAATGCAGATCAGAGCTCTCAGAGTAAGGTTCAGCGATGGGGCACGAGCTGTTAGCCACCCATGATGAGCAAGTCACAGACGTGGGGAAGAAGGGCTTAGAAAGGAGTATAGCAGCGGATGTGGCTGTGGGACCAGTTGCTCACCTGTGGGACACTTGAGGTGCGTGTTGTCAGACTGCCATTGTCGGGGACAGACTGCACGCTCTGTGTGCACAGTGGGACTGCAGTTTGGCTGAATTGGGGGCAAAAGCCAACAAAAAGTGGGTCTTGACTCCACTGAGTTTGAGAAGCACTGGTCTAACTTGTTTCTGCTGCCCTCTTGCTCAGGATCAGGGATCATGATGGCAAATTACATCTGCTGTTTGAGTCATTCCATTTATTGCCCTTCTCTTCCCTCCTGCCGGGGTTCAAAGCGAGAGTCCTGCTAGCCAGTGTGAGAGTGCTCATAGTGTGCAAAGCTGCTCTCATTTATTCCGTACATCAACCATGTGGTTTAGGTACCACTGTTTTTCCCATTTAAGAGATGAACAAACCAAGGCCTGAGATGAACCAACCAAGAGCCACGATGACATAGCGAGCAACTGGTAGAGCCAGGATTGTACCCTGCATAGGACTGTGGAACCCTGCCACTACCGTTATGTTATTCTCTTTCTTTTTTGTTTGTAAACATAAGGTTTATTCGTTTGGAAAGAAGGGGTGGGATAGGGAGTGTTATTAGAAAGATAATAGTAGGGACCCAAGTTTCAGGGAAAGTTTGACCTGAGAACTTTTCTTCTTTCCCTTCTCTTCTGCTCTTTCCTCCCTTTCTCGCTCCCTCCCTCCCTCCTTTTCTCTCTGCCTTTCTCTTCTCTCCCTCTTTTCTACCTTCTGTCCATCCTTCCATCCTTCCTCTGCCTTGGTTCTTGCTACTGCTGCTATTGACACACACCTGGAAAGGAATCAGCTTTGGGGATTTAAAACCCAAACCTCAGAAATGGCATTCCTTAGCTTTATGTAGGGCTTTTTCTTATATATATGAATTATGTTGCATGATGACCAGGCAGGTAATCTGAGGCCCAGCGGGAAGGCATTGTTCTTTCCCCATTTCATGGGTGAGGAAATAAGTCACAAAGTATAGTAGATTTCCCTGCCTCTTTTATGCCAAGTGTCTCTACATCCAAATGCTGTATACAGTAGGCATACCATGCATGCTTTTTGTGTTGATATGCATGTCACTCTTAGAGTGACTTCTACACCTGAGTGTGAAGCTCTCTGCATCTTGTGGGGAGCTGGGCAGGATTGGGGCTCTTGTCCCTGGCGCAGTGCTGGTGGCTGGGACCCTCCCTCTTGGTTCTCTTGCTTGGCCAGATGGCCTTCTTCCATCCTGTGTGCCACAAGGGAGGCCACAAGAAGTGCAGCCGGGTGCATGACTGCCCTCTGTCTCCAACCCTGTCCTATTGGTGAATTTCTAGCTGTCCCCATGATATGCTGGAGCATTGTGCCATCTGCCAGGCCCTCATCTCAGTCCTGTTAAAAAGAATGACATGGAATACTGCTTTTGTATTTAAAATTTTTCCTTCTGATCATTTAATCCCAAATATAAGATAGAAGTCACTTTACAAAAAGATAAATGCTTCATGGTCTCATTTGTGAGGCATCTAAAAATGCTGGCCTCAGGGCTGGGGATATAGCTCAGTTGGTAGAGTGCTTGCCTTGCAAGCACAAGGCCCTGGGTTCAAATCCCTAGCACCACAAAAAAAAAAAAAAAAAATACTGGCCTCATAGAAAGAGTAGAAGAGTGGTTTCCAGGGGTTGGAGATAGGGAGCTGCAGGTCAGAAGGTACCAACCCTCTGTCGTCAGCTGGGTGTGGTGGCGACTGTCTGCGGGAGGCTGAGGCGGGGGGATCACTTGAGCCCAGGAGTTCAAGGACAGACTGGACAACACATTGAGACCCCACTTCAAACAAAGCAAAACAACCACACGTCTGGGGAATCTAATGTACAGCATGGGTGAGGATGGGTATAACTTAATGATTATGGCATTCATTACCTAATGTATATGTAAATCAAATCCTGCCCTTTAATATAACAGTCTTTATTTGTCAAATATTTTTTTCTTTTATATATTTATTTTTTTTATTTTTACAGACTGCATTTTGATTCATTGTACACAAATGGGGTACAACTTTTCATTTCTATGGTTGTACATGATGTAGAGTCACACCATTCATGTAATCATACATGTACACAGGGTAATAATGTGTGTCTCATTTCACCATCTTTCATACCCCCACCCCTCTCCCCTGTAACTTCCCTCTACGTAATCTAAAGTTCCTCAACCCCTTCCCCCCCACCCCCATTATGAATCATCATCCACTCATCAGGGAAAACATTCAGCCTTTGTTTTTTGGGAATGGCTTATTTCACAAAGCATGATATTCTACAATTCTATCCATTTATCTGCAAATGCCACAATATTATTATTCTTTATGGCTGAATAATATTCCACTGTGTATATATACCACAGTTTCTTTATCCATTCATCAATTGAAGGGCATCTAGGTTGGTTCCACAATCTAGCTATTGTGAATTGAGCTGCTATAAACATTGATGTGGCTTGTGTTACTATAGTATGTTGATTTTAAGTCCTTTGGGTATAAACCAAGGAGTGGGATAACTGGGTCAAAAGGTGGGTCCATTCCATCAAATATTTTTGAAAACCCTGGAAGTCACTTTTCCTGGCTAGGGTGGGAAGGAGAGCCAGCAAGTCCTGCCATTGGCCTAGTTTAGAAACTGAGGATCCTGCATGTACAAGTGTCACTTAAATAGTTCTGTCAGCATTTGCATGTGCCCAGGACTGAATATAAGCCTTTTCAGAGTGTGTTCAATGTGTCCAGCCCTATCCTGGACATAGCCCTTCCAAGACAGAAGCTGAGGATGAGGAATAATAGGCTGACTAGTTGGGCCCTCCTTGCTGGCTGCTGGAAACTCACACCAGCTTGGAACAGTCTCAGGCAGAGGGAACAGCTGGCTTTGGCTCCTACATACTTCTCAGTCCAGTTGCGGAGGCTCCTTAGCCTCCTGTTCTTGCTGGTGTGGGTGGTAGACTCCTCTTCTCAGGGCTGATTTCTTCCCCACTTGGCGCATCCCCTTGGCCACGCGAATTCTTACAAGAGGGGGAGGATTTTTTCCAGCTAGTGAAACGAGTGGGTCCTACACACACCTGCCTTCTCTTCCTACACTGGGGTGTCTTCTCTCTTCCTGGTGGAGACTGAACTATGCCAGAGTCAATTTCATTATTACTTAGCAGGTGTGACCATCAAGCTGGTTTACCGATAAGTATAATCTAAAAGTTGCGCACTAAAATTGCGCACCTGTGGGATCTGAGGTGGCAGCCACCTTGGTGGACAGAGGAGGCTCATTTGGCAGCCTATCCAGGTCTACTGTGGCGGGTAGGAAGAGCAGAGGATTTAGAAGCCCTTGGCCCTGGTTTCAAAGCCCAGCTTTGTCCCCCAGTTTGCTCATTAGCCTTTGTGAGCCTCACTCATCTCAGACTTGCCACCACTGTGATCATATAAAATGCTCAGGGTCGGTCTCGTAGCAGCAGATGAGCCTCTGCTGCCCGTGTGGTCTTGGTGTCTGCACTGGGAATGCATCGTTGCCACCTGTGTTTAAAAACAGTTGTTTTATTTATTTATTTTTTGCTTTTTCAGATCACAGTGTTTTAGACATTGTTTTTCATTCCCGCCCCCCTGTACCCCTCTCCCCACTGACAGCAGGCAGATAGAAATGAGCAGCTTCAGGTTTTGCTGTGCTTTGCTTGGTATGGTTTCAAGCTCACCAAACCAGAGCTGCTATTGATGAGGTAAAAGCCAGGATGCAAGGAAGTGGATTAAGGGTGATTCTACCCCAAGGACTCTGCCAGTTCAGTTGGTTACTAATTGTGGTGACGACAGTGCTCACAGGTCTGAGGCAGGGATGCAGGGACCGAGGGGTTCCTGGGCCTTGGCATGTTAACAGAAGATCTAAGAGGATCTGGGGGCTTTCTTCACTTTGAAGTGAAACCTTGAAACCTTTGCCCCAAAGATGAGGAAACACTGATTTTTGTGAGGCCATGGCATGGTATTGAAACCTGACCACTTTTCTGTGACCCAGAGGAAGGAAGTCGCTTCAGGGGTCTCTGACCTGGGTTTCAGGTTTCAAACTGGGGTGGTTGTCTTAGGACGAAGGAGTCCTAGGATGACAGTTGGGTTGAGGTGGGCGCCCACAGCTCCAGGTGCTGTGCTGAGAGCCTGTGACTAAGGCAGGCGTGATGAGGCCTCAGGAGCTGCGTGAAGTAGAATGATCATAGGTTTTAAGTGCTGCTTTGTTTCTAGGCTTTGAGAAAGCTCAGCAAACACTGAGGTGGTTTAGTCTCAGGCGAATGGAGCTATGGATGGTGTAGACTTCGTTTTCCTTATCTTGAGATTGAGGAATTGTAGGCACTTATATGGGGGTTGGCCATAAGCTGGTGTAAATCTTAGGATTTGACCCTTCTTATAAGCCGGGAAAGATATCAGAGCTAGTACTGGAAACAAGAGGGGTCAGGGAATCGTGTATGAAACCGGAGTGGAGGTATACAAACCTGAGTGTAGACAGCAAGGGGAACTGGAGGGAACATTTATGTTTTACTTTATTCTGCATTTGACCCTTTTCAGTGCCAATATGTTCATGTAGCATTAGTTCAGAGAAGAACAAAGAAGGGATTCCAGGAGAGGATGCTTTGCAAAATGTTTACCATTATCTTCAAAAGGTAAAAAAAATAAGGCAGGAAGGGGCTGTCCTAGGTCCTGCCTGTAAGCGGTCTTGCCCTGGGTACAGTGCCAGATGAAGAAGCTGTTTGAAATGGGTAGCATCAGCACGAAAGTGAGAGGTATCAGGGGAAGTGAAGGCATGGCAATGTGAACAGTAGACATGGCGTGTGGAGATGAGTGGGCGTGGTGTGTGGAGATGAGTGGGCGTGGTGTGTGGAGACTGAGTGGGAGTGGCACATGGAGATGAGTGGGCGTGGCGTGTGGAGGTATGTGGGCCTGGAGGTGGGAGTGGAAGTGAGTGGCATGTGGAAGTGAACTAGTGTGTTGTGTGAAGACAAAAGGGAGCAGAAAATAAGAGATACTGAGCTTCTCAGGTTTAGAAGAAGGGAGGGAAGTAGGAATTGGACTTACTTGGACAGCCCACCCCTCTACAGGGGAGGCTGAGCAGGAATATCGCTTGAGCTGGTGAGTTTGAGGCCAACTCTAGGCAACATAGTGAGACCCTATCTGGAAAAGGAGAAAGAAGAGAAAAATGCTGTGTACCTTTATAAGCCCTGAGAACCTCCAGGAGGGCAGACATTGTGCATGAGGAACATGTGGCCAACAGCAAGAACTCTAGTTCTGAGGGGCAGTGGGGACACTTCTTAATATGGAGTGGGTACAAACTGGAGAACTCCGCAGCACTACCTGTCATCTCCAGACATGTCTGGCACGTGAGGATAGAAATGCCTGGCGTTCCCAGTTCTCTCCAGAACGCTATCATCTCAGCCTGTGTTAGAAAACCAGACAGGCTCAGCCACAGGAGGGCAGAAGCCCGTCATCTTTCTTTTCCTCTTTAATTCCTGCCTTCTGTCAGTGTGTTTCAACTTTACAAATGAGGATCCAGGGCTCAGGAGAATTACATAACTTATGTGCCAGAGCTAACAAATAGTGGTACTGGCATCCTCCCCCGCCAGGGTCCCGACCCCAGAAGTCTTTGCTCTGCAGAAGGGAGAGCTCTGGCCTTGTCAGCCAGTGGACATGAACCCCGGAGGGACTGGGGAGAGACAGGTCTTTGACCTCTGTGACCCCCACGTCTCTCAGTCATGGTGCAGGCAAATTCACGACTCTCAGTTCTCGCTGTATCTGTTGTGACTCATCTTAGCACTTGCTTTTCTCTCTGGTCTCACCCTTTGTTTGTTTAATCTTGTCTTAATGTTTTTTCAACTTTTTTTTTCACTTCACAGCTCACATAGAAACAAAATATTTGTATGGTGCACTGGGATAAACAGACAAGGTCACTGGGAGCTGGAGGTGGCTAGCCTGGCCACTCTGGCTTTCCTGTAGGCTGTGGGGATCAGTGTGTCTGCTCTTTGCACCAGACCAGTTAGGGAGCTCTGCCTCACTTGTTTGCTCAGAGCCTTTGACTGAGGAGACCACCATCCTGAGCCAGATCTGTCCTTGGTCCTGAAACTTGTCCCACAGAAGCCGTGAGCATGCCTCTCCCCCAGGTCTTGGGGTTTGTCTGCCTTGTTTAGTCTTGGGGGATTTCATTAACCTGTGGTCATCATGGGAGCAGATAATGTGACATGTCCAGCCTAGCTTCAAGAAGCAATGTATATCCTCAGGCCCCACACGTGGGAAGAGCTCGAAAATACCTTTATAAATGACTGTTGAGTAAATATAGTTTCCCACCCTGCTCCCCAAACACACAAATGCACAATCTCATCCCACCAGAGCCTTTCCCAGCCCTCCCTGCTGTTACATGTTCTGTAAGGGAAATTCTGGTGAGAGAGAGGGGAACCTATGTGAAAAGTGCCATTTTGTCCTCTGTTTGGAAGTTTCTGGCCTTTGATGCCTTACATGGTGATGTCTCTTTTCTTCTGGGGGTCTGCATCGCCATCCCCACATCTTTCAGCCATGAGAAGCCCGACTCTTAACCATCCCTCAGTCGCAGAAATGGAAACCTTGATAAGAAGGAAGACTGGATGTTACTAGTCAGTAAATTGAGTGTCACTCACATGCTGTCCAGTAAGCAGAGTAAGAACACAGACAGGCCTGAGTGTCAGAGCTACGGCCGTCCTCTTCTGCATAAAGCTGGGGAACTTAACAAGCTGGTCGCTTCAGACCGATCACCCAGTTCCTTTTACTCTCTTCTCTTTACCTGCTCCACTCTCCCTCCATCCCTGGGCTTCTTTGGTCCGGTTCTTTTTGATTTGCCTCCTGCTCCTTCTGTGCCCACCTTTCTTAGTGATCTTTGCTGAGTCCTTTATTAATTCCATAAAAGCAGGCTGCTTCATGGTTCTACCCTTAGATCCTGCCTTCCCCATCCCCCTTTTATTCCTTCTCATGTATATGTATTTTTAAAATATATTTCTATAACTTTATTTTTTTTTATGTGATGCTGAGGATCGAACCCAGTGCCTCCCACATGCTAGGCAAGTGTTCTACCACTGAGATACAATCCCTGCCCCCATACATTTTTTTAAATATAGTTATATACATAACACAAAATTTGCCAAATTTACCATCAGTTTTAAGTTCACAGTTCAATAGCAGTACATACATTCTCATTGTTGTACAGCCAGTCTCTAAAACTCTGCACCTTGCAGAACTGAAACTATACATCCACTAAGCCCCTGTCAACTGCAGTTCTACTTTGTTTTTATTCTAAATACTTTGACTAAGTACCTCATGTAGATGGAATCATGCAGTATCCGTTCTGCTGTTGATTGCTTATTTCACTTTGCATGATGTTCATCCATGAGGTAGCCTGTGTCAGAATTTCTTTCCTTTTTAAGGTTGAGTAGTACCCCATTGTATGTCCGTACTGTATTTTGTTTATCCATTCATGCATCAGTGGGCATTTGGGTTGCTTCCTCCCTTTGGCTGAATAATGCTGCTTTGGGCATGCGTGTACAGATAGCTCTTTGAGACCTTGGTTTCAATTATTTTGGAGATATATACCCAGAAGTAGAATCCAGCAGGATCATGTGGGAGTTTTATGTTTAATTGTTGGAGGAACTGCTATACTGTTTTCCACAGTGACTACACCATTTTCTATTCCTGCTAACAGGGCACAAGGTCTTGTCTGTTATTTTGATAGCACCTCCCTAGTGGATGTGAGGTGGTATCGTAATTTGGATATGCATCTGTCTCATTCATGATCAGTGGTGTCAAACATCTTTTCATGTGCTTTTGGCCATTTGTCTATCTTTTGTTCAAGTCCTTTACCTATTTCTTAATTGAGTTCTTTGGCGGTTCTTGTTTTAGCCGTCTCAGCCCTCTTGTGGAGGGAAGTCTCACCCTTCTCATGGTTATAACTCCCTCCTTGCTGTGGATTGCGGACCTGTCCTACATCCTGAGTTCCTTAGTGACATTATTGTCAGTCCAGTCATCTGGACTAGAAACTTAAAGCTCCTTTCTGATTCCCTGTATCTTATTTCTCAGGGGCATTTGGTTGCCAGATCTGTCAGTAGTCTCCACTAGTTTGGTTTAATCCATCCTTCCCCTTCTAGTGTTCCGGCCACTGCCTGGTTCCAGAGTGTCCAGTGTAACCTCATGCCAACCTGTGGTGAGGTGTTGACTCATCTCTCAGGACTGGTGAAATCTCAGGGTGGGGTAGCATGGTCAAAGGGTGGCATCTAGTTTGAAAGAACATATTTAATAATATAACATTTGTAAGATGGAAAAGAATTCTTTTTTTTGCAATACATGGGATAAAGCTCAATAAAATATTCTTGACTTGAGGGGCTGTGTAAAGCTAGATTCCTTTGTGAATAGCAATTACAATATTCTACTGATATGAATGAACATTTATGGAGTGCTTAATGTATGTGAGGCACCAGGTGCTTTATAAGCATTATCTCACTGAATCTCACAACAATCTTATAAGGTGGATAGGATGTGTTTCCAGAAAAAGAAACTGAGGTACAGAGATCCAAGTCACACATCTGATAAGTGATAGATGTGTTATTCAGACCCTCTAGTGAGAAGCTGTGTGAGGCCTTTTTTCTTCTCCAGAAGAGGTCATGAGTTAAATAGGCCTCAGAAAAACTCACCTTCAGGGAAAGTTCCAGGATTCTCTTCCTCTAACCCCCAACCCCAGTCTCACCAACTGGAGAAAGTTCTCCCAAATATGCCTTTGTGAACACCAGGCCTGTGAGCTGTTCCTCCTGGTGGGTCTGAGTATCTCCTCACCTCTCACTTGCATGGACTTCTCTCTGGAGAGTCCTCTTCACTCTCATGTACCATTTCTCTCATCTTTAAAATCATATCAGTGCTACTTCCTCAAGTAGGCCTCACCCTTCACCAGTTTGGACTCCTCACCGCTCCTCCTCAGTGTAAGGTGAAAATCCTCGTAACTTCTCAACTTAGCATCTAGGCTTGTTCCTTTTTCTTTCAAAGTGACTGCAGGCAACTTGAGACAAAATTTGCCTGTTGAGAACCTGAGCACCTTTGTGTTCCTCAGTGCCAAGCATGGAATGTCATAATGATAAGCTAGATATTTCCACATGAAGGCTCATGAAGGCTACTTTGGAGAGGTCTGCTTTTTCCCTTTTAGAAGTTTCTTTCTCTTACATTGCCAGGAAGTCTGGGTATGTCTTTTTCTCCAACTCACCCTTGTCTCACCCAAGTTTAGTTCTCTACCAAGCATATTTGAGCCCCTTGCTGTGTCAGGTGGCTAAGCTCTGAGGAGAAGTCCGTGTTCTCAAGGCCTGACCTTGCTGTGTGGGCATTGTTCTAGCCAGCTCTTTGCCCATAGGCTTGGTGCTAAACTTCCTTGATTGGCTGAGATTAGCCCCAGAGCACAGCTTGGAGACATTCAGGTTCCTTGTCCTCAGCACACAAAACCTATAAGGTCTCATTGACCCAGCTTTGGGCACAGCAGCTCTCTGGCCACCAACAGGGCCCGGTGGAACACTTGAGTTAGGAGAAGCAGCCTTGTGCTTTGGTAACCACTGTGACCAGCAGGCCCTCACTGTGGATGAAACTCACCAAAGCAAAGAAAGTTGTGAAATCCAGTTGCTGTAGTCCTTTTTTTGAGAAAGTGTTCTAGACCTTGTTAAGAAAAATGTGAAACTGCCTGCTGTTTCTTCTCTCTTGATATACAAAAGTCGTTTTCCTCCCATTTTCTCAGACCTAATCTTCCTGTAACTTCATTTGTGATTATCTGCTATCTAGAGGAACATATGCAAGTCTCCATTGTGTTGGTAATGTGGGGTTCAGCTGAGGAAGCTGACGGGTAGTCTTATTGCTGTTGATTCTCTGATTAATGAGGAAAGGCAATATCAAACATTGTAAGAAATGGAATAGTGATCTGGGAAAACCTATTTATTTTCTGGTTCCAGTTTGGGACACAGAACAGCAGGGTGAAACACAATAGTTGATATTATATGTGCAAAGTCTGCACACATTTTTTCAAGTGTGGATGGGGAAATCCTGAAAGGAACCAAACTCATCAACTCTGAGTTGCAGTGTTTGTTCTCCCTGTGTGTAAGCGGGGGTTTCCCGCATGAGTCTCTGTTGCGCTTGAATGGACTGGAAGATTTGAGTTAGAATAGCCCTTTCCAGAGCTCCTCTTTAAGACTCAGAAGTTCAGATGGATGTCTCCAGGGAAGAGAGTGTGTAGATGACATTTTAATGTAGCACTCCAGCCTCCCACAAATGTGGAAGAGGAGCCCCAGGCGGGAGAAACCAGTCACACAAACTCCCTACATATGCCCCCTGCTTCCAGGTGCCAGCGGACGTGGAGAAATGTCAGGATCGGATGGAGTGCTTCAATGCGGACCTGAAGGCTGACATGGAGAGGTGGCAGAGCAACAAGAGGCAGGACTTCCGGCAGCTGCTCATGGGGTTGGCTGACAAGAACATCCAGTACTATGAGAAGGTAAAGGGTGGGCCCCACACGACGGTAGTTCTAATAGCCAGAGCCTTTCATGAAGGTCCCCCAGAAACCTAGAAGCAGGGACCCTGCTCCTCCCAGGTCCTTCCCTTCTTCTGCCCGTCTGACCTCGGCTGACCTGTGTTTGGTCACCCAGCTGCGGTGGTGGGTTTGGCAGCCGGCGCCCCAGCAGCCACATGGCCCCCTTGCACATACTGGTGGAGAGCTCTGTCTCCTGTGCTCTCTGGCTCTGGGCTCTGGCTGCCTCCAGTCGGTCAGGCCTTCGGCACACGGGTGCTGCCAGACAGCAGAGGCCCTGGGTTACTTCACTGCCTCAAGGTCCACATACAGGGCTCGTCACTGTCATTGTGCCATGGGCCCCTTTGGTCATCTGGTGAAGGTGATACGCCCCTTTTCAAAGTACTTTTGTTTTTTAAAAATAGACTTAAAAATACCATTTTTAAATACCTAATAGGAAGGTATGTGGGGTTACAAAGGAAAACAGTTCTATTAAAAACAGTTTCATTGGGCTGGGGAGATAGCTCAGTCGGTAGAGTGCTTGCCTTGCAAGCACAAAGCCATGGGTTCGATCCCCAGCACCGCAAAAAAAAAAAAAAAAAAAAAAAAAAAAAAGTTTCATTCACTGATCCCCTGATCTGTGGGCCCCGGGTTAAGCCCCCCGCCCATACGCACAGTGATTCCGGTCAAGCTACAGCCCCCTCTCCTCAGTCTGTTTGCCCCTAGTGTATCCGCCTCTAGATTGTTTCTGCCAGTGAATCCTAATATTCCTTAAAAGCCTAAAATTATAGAGCCTGGCCTGATCATAATCAACAAGGAACCTGTAGGCATGACATCAAGTGTGGAGACACAGCAGGCTCCCAGCTTATGGACTGGGACTAACTCGGCTCTTATACCACAGTCCTGGAAACACACCCATCCTAAGTGATAAGGATCCATCTTTTCTGAGGCTTTGATGGTCCCGGAGGCAGTGTGTCTGCATCTTCTCCAGGTCTCCTGGGGGAGGGCTAAGGAAACAGGCATGGAGTGGCCTTTGCTGCTCAGTTCTTGGGGAAGGGGCTGATTGACAAGGGGAGGAGGAAACCCACTTCCTTCCTCCTGGCCATGTCCATGGAGCCCAGCTGTGGTCCTGAGCTTGCGTGGGTCATCTCGTTAATATTTAAGTCTTGCCACTACACGGCTGAGAGCTCTATGGTTCTCAATTGAAAGCTCAAGAAACCAAGGCTCAGCAGCGTTTAGAAAGCTCTGCCCGATCCGGCGCAGCCTAGCACTGTAGAACTGATGGGTCCACAAGTCTAGCAGTTCCATCATTGTCAGCCTTGGGGATAGTGCCCTCCAGAACAGCTCTGCTGGCCCAGACATGGAAAGTTCACCACCTGTGAAGTCGAGGCCTCATTCCTCTGCTTGTTGTGCTAATAGGAAAGGTGCCTCTCTGTGCCTCTGTTTCTTTATCTGTGAATGGAAGTGGTCCTTCTCCATGGAGCGATTGTGAAGATACTGTGAAATAATGCACCCAGAACATGTCCAGCACATGGCAGGCATTTAGTAAAAATGTTCCTTTCTTCCTTGACCCTGTTGCCTCTCTCTGCTGTTCAGCAGCCTTACCACTACTGTAAAACTGACCAGGTCCAGTGTCTCCACCCTTCTTGAAGCCGAATCCTAGCATCCCCAGGGCCCCAGGGTTCAACAACTCTGCTCTCATTGTCTGTATCTTCCCATCATACACTAACAGTGTCACTGTCTTGGGGCCTGGTTTTGGTTCCTCACATATATTTGACCAATGCTTTTTGTGTATTTGCTATGTGCAAGAGACTGCATCTATAAAATTGATAAATAAATAGCATGACCCCTACCCTTAAGGCATCCTCAGTCTATTGGAGGATGAATATTAATGAAAGAATTCCATAGCCATGAGTGAGCTGTGTGTGCTAAAGGAAGAGAACAGGACACTAGGAGGAGATGCTAGGGGGTGTAATTCAGATGAGGGAAGAGGGGGTAGATGGAGCGGGCAGGCAAGGTCAGTCTGGAAGTAACACGTATTCTAAGCCTCAGAGACAAAGATGCCAGAGAGTGGGCGTTCCAGACGAAGGGAGCAACATATTCAAGGTTCCTGGGGTAGGAAGAGTGTGGGCTACTTGGGGACTGGAAAGAAGAAAGCTGCTCTGGCCTCAGTTTCTCAGAGCCGATGCAGACAGACTCTTCCAGATCTGAGGTGATGGCCTAGGACCTCACTCGGAGCCCCTTGCCGGAAGCAAGCTCCTCAAGGCTCTTCGCCTTCCTTCTGTGGGTCAGGCTTCCAAGTCTGACTTCTCTAACTTCAGCATCACCAAGGAAGGCGTCCAGGAGTCGTTTCACCCCTCTTTCCTGCCTGACCTGATGATGCCTTCTTCTCTTTCCATCTCCTTTGAACCACCCCGCTAGCTGACTCAGCACAGAATCCTCATTCACCCTGGCTGCTTCTAAGAAAGGCCCTGTGCTGTGGCCTTCCTGCCCGCCATGCAGGAGACTGCTGGAAGGGAGGGTTATTTTCGTTAAGCAGCCTGCACTCAAGAGGTTAGAGCCAGTATCTCCTAAGTTCTTGGCCTGTCTCGAGGATCTGGAATGAAGAAATTGATGTAGTGGAAAGGGCATCAATTTGCATTCATGTTAAAATGATGAGTCATGAGCACTGTCACTTAAAAGCAGTGTGACTTGGGCCAGTGATGTAATCTGAGATTCATTTTCCTCATCTACAAAGCAGGTGTGCATGTAATAAATAATATTGCTACCTCATAGAATTGTGATAAGGAGTGTAAAATATATAGCAGTGTTTGGACATAATATAATGGAATCGTTGGGTCTCCTCCTCCTGTTCTCTCTTTTGGAAAATCTAAGAGTGACCCAAACAAGCAAATCTGAGTTCGGTGAAGAAGAGCAGGTTGTCTGCCCACTCTGATCCAGGTGGCCGGTCTGTTCCAGTCATGATCCTGTACTTGTGCAAGCCCCACATACCTGGAACAGTGTTGCCATCCGTACAGAGAACCTAGGGCCTCACCACGGCCTGGTCTCTGCTTTGCTTTTCCAAGGGGAAGATTTTCTTCCAATGAATCCACTTCCACTCACTGGGTATGAGCTTCAGGCACTGTCTTGAATTCACATAAACCTTGCGGGGACACTGCTGTCTTCCTTAGAGATGGGGGTGACACATTCCAAATAAACACCATTCACCTCCCCAGTTGACAGTAGTCATGATAATACACATAGGTGTCATTAGACAAAGGTGACCCAGCAGGATTGGCAACGAGAGTGTAGATGAGAACAGAATGAAGAAGCTGGCCCTGAAATCTGACACCCGATGCTGATCCTCTGTGCATGTTGTCTTTTCAGTGCCTCATGGCGTGGGAGTCAATTATTCCACTGCTGCAGGAGAAACCAGAGGCCAAGTAGATTGCTTCTTGGAACAGAGACTCTCCTACCTACACAGGACATGACGCCCTGTACTGGAATGTCCCCGCAGTGCTGGAGAGGTGGCATTGGGGAAACAACACAGAAGCACCTCTCGTTTGTGTATTCTCTCTCGCCCCCTCACCCCACTGTTGTTTTCAATTCGTATTTATTCCTTGATGGAGTCTGTGAGGCTATAATCATCTCTCAGCAAAAGAAGCATACCTCCGTGTTGTGAAGGACCCTACTAAGGAACACTACGAAGACTTGAAACTGAGGGTCACGGCATCCCACAGCTGGTGGTGACATCTTGTGACAGTTTCCTCTTTTGAGACAGCTGAGTTGCCTGTTGCAGGAGGGGACTCAGGTCCTGCTTTTTAAGGCCATGGAGGAGGCGTGAAGAAGAGGCCTCTGGTTTGCTGTGAGACATGGCAGCTCTACAGTTGACCTCTGTGGGCATTGACGTGCCTCTGCCTAGGAGGTGTTGGCACCTCCACAGAAAGTCCTTAATTTATGGTGGCCTGTTGCTGTGAGTGTGGCCTGCTGCCTGTTTGTGATGAGTGACATGTGTTTTCTTGTTTCTGGTTCCCAAGGGCCATTTAAAGTCCGTGTCCACGTGCATCCATGCTTGAGTGAGCAAGCCTCATCCTTATGTGATGCCTCGGGAAGCCAAGGGGACGCTCCCTGATCTTGTTTCTGACACCAGAAACTTTTATGTAAAACAAAGAGAGGTGCATTTTTCTCTGTGAAGGCCTTCGATGTTTTTCTTTTGCTTAGTAATTGTCAGCAGTCAGGTTTAGACCTTTTGTTTGCAGTCAGATTAGCTCCCCTGTTGTTGAGATCAGTGGGCTTATGCCAAGCCCCACCTGTGATGTCTGCTTTGTGCAATTTGCCTTTATCTCACCAAAAATGCTGAGTTTAATATTTCTTACCATGTCCACTGGACGTTTGGACAACCTTTTGGTGAGTGGGGGGCTAGTGGGTCGTGTCGTCATGACACAGTTGAAATTGGTAAACTCAGTGTGAATGTTCTACATAAAGTGCTTTAACCCTTAGCATTTCCTGGTCAGGAACAAAAGTCAGTACCAGCAGGGGCCTCAAAGATGACAAGCCTAACAGTGAACTCTTTGCTTCTAGCTAAACCGAAGTCTCATTTTGCAGCCAAATTCCTGGGTACAGCTGGCTGTGTTTAAAGTCTTCATTTCAAACTATTACCAGGTTTACTTTTCAAATCACCACAAAACCAACAGTAAAAAAGGATCTCTCTTTGAACTCATTTTTTTTTTTCCTGAAAAGAAGCTACATATGTTATATTAGTGTTCTTTCACTTGTGGCTTATCCTTATAAACCTATAAATGTAAGCCTCAAATAGACAGTAGTTCATTTTTTAAATGAAGATGTCCAGACTCTGCTTCATACGCAAGTTAACCTGCAAATGTCAGTCAGCGTGCAGCATGTTGAAGTCACTTTATTCCACTCTGGACAGCAGAGTTACCTGGGGTCAGCCACAGCTGGGATACTGTTGGAGCAGCAGTCAGACAGCAGGGGTGTGTTTGACTGTTCCGTCATGTTTGACAAAGTCAAATTTGAAATGATAATTTTTCCATCCATTGGTACTTGCCTGTATAATGCTCCATCTGTGCCATTCTAAAACCCTCTGATGTGAACTTTCAGTTTGGTACAAATAGAAATGATTCACTGAAGTGGAAGGGTGAGAACCATCCATCTACCCCCATCTCCGGTGATTCAGCATTTCATTCTACCTCTTGAACCATTGAGTTGGTGTGGGTATGGATGTCTGGGTCCAACCTGACAGTGTGCTGGTAAAATTGGGATGTGCCTCTGAGAGTCCACAGCCCTCTATTGATAGTTGGCAGAAGACGCCAGACTGACCCCAGCAGTGAATATTCATTTTCGGAACACATGAAGCTTTGCTTTGTGGAATGTGTGCTTTAAAAATGTTGTCAAGGGTAACGGATGCTTGGAAAGAAGAGTGGAAAGAGCTACAGGGAAACCAGAATCCGACAGCCTGCCAGTTGCCAACCCCAGAGTCATTCCTGTATTACAGTCACTTGGAAAAGAAGGCAGTCCCTCAAAAAGTACCCATGGGTCTCCTCACTGGGAGATATGGGGAGGGGGATCTATAGTCATTCCCTGTCTCCATGGAAGGCAGAGGCCTGGCTCTGAGGGATTCTAGCTCCTTGGGACTTTGTCTTACCCTCCAGTCCCCATAGGGTGTTCTGTGCTTTGAGACATCAAAAAGAGCCGTAGCAGTTCAGCCTCTGTTCTCCAGGCCTGCTGTTGGGAGCAGAGTCAGGAAAACCCTGCATGTTAGACTTCTTTGGAGAAATGGACTTTCCCAAGAAGGCACTTTTGTCCCTGTCTTCAGGCTGATATGTGACAAGGTGAAGAGCTTGGCCCAGAAAGAAGGGGGCTGGAAAAGACCACAAAGGATGCTCTCCAGCCCTCCCCACTCCCATGCCCCATTTTGCCCCTGAGACTTAGCAGTCCTAAGCATTGGCTTCTTTGTCTTGGTCAAGCAAAACGGAGATTCACCATGAGAAGCATACCTGGGAGGCTTCTGTGCCAAAGACTGTCTCCGAGAGGCCCCGTTATCCCATCCTTCTTGAATCCACAGAGCTGCAGTGCTGAGATCACCAACTCCTCTCGTATTTACCATCCATGAGATTTTTGCTTGAGGGTCCCCTTTACCTCCCGCGCATGGACACAGACAAGTATTGAGGCTTGAACAATGAAAAGTTGCCCTGAGCAACTAACTGTCCAGGTCCTGAAAAGAGAAAGAGTTCCTTCACTCAGGTTAAAAGTCCAGGGTGAAGGCAGAAGAGAGAATTCCCAGAAGCTGAGCAGATTTTAGAGATTCAAATGATGGCAGACAGCAGTTGTGATGTTAACAGCTGTGGACGCTGCATTTGCTCATCGGTGTGGGGATCCATAAGAAGATTCTGGGCCTCTGCTCAGAGCCAGGCGCCACTGCTCTGAAATGAGGAAGGAACACACAACCCAGCCCACCTTGGTTGGGTTTCATCCTTTGATAAGGCTTACCAATGATGGCTGGCAAACTTTTAGGGTGATCAGGGAGATGATGGGTTTGGTATTTCACGACACCCGAAAGAATAAACAGCACAACTCTGGGGATTGTGGTGAATGTAAGATATGTCTGTTTTCATGCCAAATTTCAGCCCCACGGAGCGTGCTCTGGATCTTGGTTGAGGGTGTTTTCTGGGTTGCCACTCCCCAAGGGGAACCGAATGCTTGCCTGCTGCTCACTACCACGAGGCCACCTTTTGTTGAGGGACCAACAGGAAGTTCCACCTCAGAAGTGGGCGTGATGGCCAGTGGCCATTGCAAGGGAGCCCGAGGGACACCTAGAGTTTCTGTGGCTCGATCCTGCCTTGCATAGCATTGAAGCCGAAGGCAGCTGGCTCTGTTTGATGAGGCTGGCTGAGCTGTGGGAGAGGCGCTGTCTACACTCACTTCTGAGCTGGTGATTGGGGAGGGAGAACAAGGTCAAGTACAACCTCCAGGCTGTGTTGACCTCAGCTGTTTGGGTCTTGGGTGGGCTGGAACTGGCTAGTTGGGGTTGCTAGAGACCCTCAAAGGTGGTTCCTCCTTAAAGTACAGCTGCCTGTGGTCAGGAGCTCAACTGCCTGTGGTCAGGGCAGGGCACACTTACAGGGACTCACCTTCCTGGACACCTCTTTAAGGGCCTGTAGCAACTGAGCGAGCTAATGATATGGCTAGGGAAACATTGCTTTGGCCATCCTCATTTACAGGAGTGGAATTTGAGTTTGCCTTCTCCCTTTCAAAAGCCCTCAAGATGACAGCAGATTGGACACGCCCTGTCATTGTTCATGTGTCTTTTCAATCCAGATGGCAGGTGGCACTTACTAGTACCTTTGAGAAAAATGTCCTGTCCTAGGCTGGTCAGAGTGTGTTGGGACGGGTCTCCTTTTCCTTGTTTTAATAATCTAGGAATCCAATTTTTTACCAACCCACTCTGGTAGGCTGTCAGCTTTTGGTTTTAAGGATGTCTGGTGTCCCCATACTTGCACATATCAGAGTGTTTAGGAGCTGTCTGCATTAAAAATAATGTTGGAGAGGGGCTGTAATGGGGGATGGGAGTGGACTGTTCTCTTCATCATATGTATTGGAAATGTATCCTGGGCATGACTGTCCAACACTTACTATGTGGCAGAAAAACGTTCTCCAGGTAGTTTTTACTGCTAGTCTGTAAATAAGTGCTATGAGAAACAATACCTTTCAACAAACCAATAAGATATTTGTTTCATATAAACATTCTCTGTATTTAGCACTTGAAAATCAACAAATCCAGAATTTAAAAATAATGCCACAGACTGTTAAAAGCCTAACTCTACTTCTGAGAATTTTTCAATACCTAATATGCCTTATTCTTCAACTAGTGTTTTTAAAATTCTGGATAGAACATTTTAGATCTATAATCAGCCATTCAGCTTAAATACTAGAGATCTAACATAGTCCTCAGTCCTCTTAAAGAAACAGGCCAGAAAGTGAGGGTCAGAATGAATGAAGGTGGCCTTTCAGGAGGAGAGAAATAAGCATTGCTATTGCCAAATGATATTTTTAATAATGTAAGGAAACACAGGGACCACAACACCTTTTATTGTTTTAAAGTGTGAAAGATTAATTCAGTGCCTTTTGGCATACTTTTGATTACAGAGGATATGGTATCAGCATTGACAAATCATAGATACAAAGAACTCTGTTATGACAGTATTGAAGGTTTACCCTGATTCTGCAGAACAGCTTTTGAAGATACTGTGTGGACCTCAGAGGGGCACGTTTTGGATGGAAAAATCTCCACAGGTTGAAACTGTTGACTCACGTAATCGAGTCCACTTCAGCAAAGCTTTTGTTATTGAACCAGAGATGAAGAGTGTTGTGGACGTGCCTCTCCCAGAAGGACCGCCCTGCCACCAAAGGATCCTGGGCTCTCTCTAGGCTGGGCCAGAGCAGCTAACACCTGTCCACACGCCTGTTGGACAGGCTCGCTCACGGTCTTTGATCAGCCTTTCTTTCAGAAATGGTACTAGGAGGAGGAAAGGGAATCACTCTTTCCTTGTGTCGAAGTGGGGACTGGGAGAAGCAAGTTGCAGAATGTGAGTCTGTGTCATCAAGCAGTGGCCGTGTCGGCTGGGCCTTTATGTGGGAGCAAACCAGCATCTCTTAATGATCATCCCTGTCCACCAGACACCCCTGAGGCTGAGGTCCTGTCCCAGTGATCCCCGTTCATTTCACTTCTGTGTGCCTGTTCCCATCAGCTCTGTGAGTTGGGGATGCATGGAGAGGTGACCTGCCCCTGCTACACTCCCATGAAATCAACTGCCAGCAAACTTTCTAACTTGTATTTTAACTGTTAAAGAAGAGATTACAATTTTACTTAGGAAATTTCCAAATTATGGACTGTGGTTTTTAATTTTAGAAATCATTCTTTATGTTTAAAATTTTAAGAGAAAAAGGAGAATCCTTCCAAGGTATTGATGAAGTCCTGTGTGTAAACGTGTTCTCTTCTCTTCATGCTGCCATTAAGCCAAAACAAAAACTGTGAAACTAAAAAGTGCTCCAGAAGAATGTGTGTTGCTAAGAAAGCAGTTTATTTACAGACCAGAAGTCTTTATTTCATTAAGCTACCAAATGTTAAAAAGAATGTCACCCTTTTTCCTTCATTATGGAACCCAGAGATTATGGAATGGGGAAAAAAGTTGTTTTTGTTGAATTTTCGATGCTGGCACGAAGTTTTGCCCACTTTTTTTTCATTTATCTGTGTATTAAAAAATCTGTTTGTTGTTTACTATGGAATTAGTATTTTACATTTTGAGGTAAACAAAGAATTTGTATTGCTTGATAAACTATTAGCTTGTAAATTTAAACAAAGTTTCTTTACCTCAGTTAACTTAAAGTAATGGACCAATAAACCTATAAAAGATGCTTTCTTTACCTTGAGTCCTGTTCTCATTTATAACCTTTGTAGGACTGGACAACATGGTTGCCACAGCCTTTGTTTTCTTATATTCTGAACAGAAAACAATTTGCCTATAAGATTCGGGATACAGAGCAACAGAAAAAAATATAGATATGTAATTGAACTATTTTTATCGTTTAGTTCTTTATAGCTCCACACTCAGTTTACTCTCTCCTACTTCTTACAAATTGGTACCAATTTGGGGAGATGAAGAAAATACCTAGTACAGAGACTGTGTTGATTGGCAGGTGGGCTGACAACCAGCCCAGGCATGATAGGAGAGATTTCTCCCTGCAGCATCTCATGGCAAAGCACATTATATTCTTGGCCAGGGCCAGTCACTTCCTTTTTTCCTGCTGGGAAGTTTTTGAAGAGTTTGTAGGTAAATAAGAAATGCCTCTGGTTCATCAGTGTTAAGAGTGTTTTGCTCATTAGAGGCCAGAGTGCTTGTGAAGTTTATGGGACAGTGGCAGTGCTTTGGAAATGACATTGACAATGGCGCTGAACTGCCTTTCCGAGAGTAGACATCATCCATCTGAGACAGCAGTCGTACAAAATGAGGCAGCAAGGTGGGATAAGAAAAGGAGGTTTGGGATCCGATCTTAGCCCTTGGTTACTAGTTGTGTGGTTTGGGCAAGTCACATCTCTCTGAACACTCAGTATTGTGATCTTTGAAATGAGGACGAGTCTTCCTAGTAGGGTTGTTGGTAGGACTAGCCCTAATGCACAGAAAGCCCCTAAGTGTATGGTGGGCACTCCTTTTCGAAAGACTCTTCCTATTGTTTAATTATGGCCAATTTAAATATTAAGGTAACAGCCTTTCCTCTATATTTTTCCAGTTGGGTTGGGTTCACTTGTTGTTTTTAAGTAGGCCTTTTTTCTTTTTAAGAAGATATTGAGACAGGATGCCGAAGGCCAGGGAATAGAGAGGACTAGATTGCAAAGGCCATGGCAAGGTGTGATAGAGAGACAGAGGAGGAAATGAGCAGCTGAACTGGGGTTTCTGTGATGAGGGGAGTGGGTCAGGTGATTTGGAGATTTCCAGGCTGGGAACTGGAGGCGCTGCCTTTACCTGAACCCAGTCGGGAGAGAATAAATAAAAGATGTAATAGGCTTAGGTGGTGGAGTGGGATAAGAATAATTTGGTTTGGATGTACCTGGAGGTGGAGAGGTTGACACAGCTGTTGAAAAAATAGAGTTCTGGAGACCATGGGAGTTGACCAGGTTATCTGAGAGGAGAATTAGGGCCGGGCTTTCAGGGCCTCAAGAATTAAGGATGCAGAGACAGGAGGAGGAGGACTCGGGAAAGTTCTTAGAGGAGTCAGGCTCTATAGGTTAGAGTGGTGGTTCAAGAATTCGGCAGCTTATGGAAACGAGCTGTTGGCTCCACTCCTAGAGTTGGATTTAAGTGGTGCCCTACAGTTGGTGTTTCTAACAAGTTCCCAGGTGATGCTGATGCTGCTGATCCGAGAACCCCTGGGTTAGAGCATCTCTCAGGAAGGTCACCCCGGGCCAGGTGAGAAGGTTTGAAACTTCTATTCTGATGGCAAATTGAGTTGAAGAGCAAAGACTGGGGCTTGGGAGTCCAATTCAGGCTTCTCAACCCACAGGCTGAGAGCAGGTTCAATGTGGGCAAATCAGGGAATTCCCCTGGCCCTTAGGAGCAAACTGTTTGAGAGCAGGAATGGAGAAGCTGATGATCGGATTCATCCGGGGGCTGGCGGGGGTACTGGTCAGGGGCCCAGGGGGGAGGCAGGGAGTCGAGAGGAATGAGCATGCTGGTGAGCTTGGAGCGCTTGAGCTTGGCCTGGCCTGTCTTTTGGTCCCATCAGCCTCGCTCCTGTTGCTCTCTCGGTGAGGCGCTCCGCCTCTTCCATGGCCCAAGCCTCCGTCTACCTCACCCTCTGCAGTCCGCCAGCCTCCAACTCTGGTTGACCTCTAGCTCCACATCTTTCTCCACGCCCCTTGCTCTTGCCCACTGCTTCTTGTCCAGTGTGCCAGCCCACTGCCCTCCCCACCTGGATTGTGGCAGGCTTCTTCACTTGTCTCCTTTTTGCACATCTCTTTTCTGCTGTTCTTCCCACAGAGCTTCCCTCATGCCGAAGCATGCTGCGATCCTTTGACAGCTATCCTATTATTCTAACAAACTTTTGGAAAGTCTTCTCTGTTGTCCCCTTTCACTGCTTCGGTCTCATCTGTCCCACCCTCCTCTTTTGCTCCCTTCACATTGAATTTCTGTATCTTAGGAAAATTTCCCCTTGGGCTGTCTGTCAGCATGTTCCTTCTGCTTGGAATGTCCCCCAACATCTGGCCTTGGTGACTTCTCCTTCCTGTCTTATGATAGATGCCATTCCTGGGAAGCCCTGTCTGTTCTCCCAGGTCTGGATTATACGAGCCCCTCTGTTAGCATTTGTTACAAGGAACATCACTGCCTGTTCTTTTGTCCCCTTCACCTGCTGGACAGTATGCTGTGTTTGGGCAGGAGGAGTCACACCTTGTTCTCAACTGTATCTCTGCACCTAGCATGGTGCCAGGACCCAAGTAGATGTGCCATAAAGGTTTGTTCACTCCCTGCAAGAGTGTCAGAGGTACAAACCCTCTAAGCCCAGATGCCCAGGCATTTGAATGCATTCTCTTAACTTCTGTGTTTCACTGCCATTTAAGAATGCTGTAACTAGCTGGGCACGGTGGCACACACCTGTAATCCCAGCAACTCAGGGTCAAGGCAGGAGGATCAAGGCCAGGCTCAGCAACTTAGCAAGACCCTAAGCAACTAAGTGAGACCTCGTCTCAAAAAATAAAAGGAGCTAGGGATGTGGCTCAGTGGTTAAGTACCCCAGGATTCAATCCCTAGTCTCCCTACCTCGCTATAGAGTAACATGGGGAATCTGATCTGGAACAGAATGATTCATACACTCATACTGAGAATGCTGATTACATATATAAAATCTGCTTTTATATATGTAAGTAAAATGGACAATAACAAGTACTTCAGAATAAAATGACTTCTCATATCTCCTTTCCCTTCGTACCATCAGCTTTGGAAGGTATTGTTGACTGAAAATATTCAATCGACTATTCCATTAAGGAAGCTCTTCATAAATTGTTTCTTTAAAGCAACAATGACAGCACACTCCTCTGCAGCCCATGGCCAGTGCTCCCTTGCTTTCCTGAGTGTTCACAGCTAACAGGCCTCAGGAGAGAAAGCTAACTTTTTTTTTTTTCAAGGTTTTATTTTAATTTGAAATATTTGGGTAAACTATTGTTTACCCAAAACTGTTGGCAGTTCTTGTAAAATATCCCTCTGACATTCCCCTCGGGCTGTTGGGAACGAAGGCTTTTGGTTCTCCATGGGACCTCTAGCACAGCACCCAAGTGACCAGTCAGCCCTGTCTTGGAGCCCTCAAGACAGTCCCCGGAAGAAAGGTGCTGGCTGGCTGCAGCTGGAGGCTGAAGCCCCTTCCAGGGCCTGGGATGGCTGTGCACACCACCTGCACCCAACTGAACCTCACCTCTGCCTAATGGGCACTGAAAGCTAAGAAAGTTCTTCCATCACTCAGAAAGTGCTTACCCCACCCACCAGGGACCCCTGAGCCACGCAGGTCCATCTCTGGCTGGAACTTGGGTTTCTTGGACAGGGGGTTTGCTTTGGTCACCAGTTCTCTCGTCCCTTCCTTGGTCTTCAGGGGAACTTGGCCGTGACTGGTGTTTTCAGCTTCTGCAGATCAGCGCCTTCATTTCTCTGTCCTGTCTCCATATTGCAACCATGGGACTTGTTTATAGGCCACGATGCTGTAAGAGTTTGCAATGGAGTTAGGAGAGAACAGCTGGAATCGGGGTAGCTCTTCATGCCTGCCAGTGGTGGGGTTGTCTCCAGCCACTCTTATCGTGGGAGAGCGCTTGGCTGTCTCCATTTTGGCATCAGAATGCTGTGCTGCCTGAGGGGACTTCTCTCACTTTGGGGTTCCTACCAGTCCTATGAGAGTGAACTTCTCCCTGTTTCCCGTCATATCATGAGCTCTCTGCAGCTACATTTTCTCGGAATCTCATCTCCCTCCTGCTTGATGACAAACTCCGTGCATATCTCGCCATCAGGATCAACCGTCATGAATCTCAGAGTGCATCAGCTGCCTCATCTGCTTTTCCACAACCCCTTTATCCCTCCCATAAATCTCATTATAAAATATCAGTAATAAATGGGGACACAGCAATTAGGATCTCTGGGTTGAAGTCTTGAATCTGTGTGACCTTTGGGATGTCCTTCAACCTCTGGGGCCCTCGCTTTTCTCATCTGTGGAAATTCCAGGATCCTCGGGTTCTGAGCTCAAACACAGTTTTCTTGGTGAGTACACAACACCTGGCACTGCTGGGTGGCCTGTGAGCTTAACGCCAAACCTTCTAAGGGAAAGAAACTCTGGACACTGACTTCCCTCCTGCCATGAACCCTACGCCCCTACCTGGGAGAGGTATTTACTGTACTTCCAACAAAACTCACTGTATTAGAAGGCTGGCAAGTGGAAAGGCTAGACTTGGAGGCTGCCAGCCCAGGGCCACAGGAATGTGGCTTGCAGCCCTGACTTTGCAGCTGACACCTACTGTTGATACCACAGCACAGCTGTGCTTGTTGATGGCCAGCGCCAACTTCATGGTCAGCCAACAGACAGCTCTGGTGTGGGTGGTCGGTAGCGCTGACTAGTAGGTGCCACCACCTCTGACCCAGCATTCATTCATTCATTCATTCAACAAATCCTTCTTGAACACTTCTTATATGCTAGGCTCTTTGCTGGACGCACTGGCCATATGGTGCACCACAGAGCTGTGGCTTCTGTCCTCGGGGGGGCTTCAATGTAAGGGCAAGCATATTAAACAGATAATAACTAAGTGGCCTTCAACGATCATGCTATGAAGGAAGAAGAGAGGAAGCTTTGGGAGCATGGAATAGAAGAATCGAATTCAGACTGAGAAGGGTCAGGAAAATCCTCTTTGTGAAAAGGACAAGTTCAAGTCTCTGTTTCCTGGTCTACAAATGGGATAATAGCAGTTACCTCAAAGGATTGTGTAGGAAGGTTAAACTAGTTAAAGTATGTGAAATACTTAATGTGTTCTGTTATTTTTCAAAAGGGATGTGTGTGAGCGAATGTGGGTTTGTAGACTGGAGAAGACAAGGTTGTTCTCTCCTTACGGCTACTGCCTCTGTTCAGCAGGAGGCACTTGCTGAGTGCCTGTGTTGGGGGTTAGCAGGACAGGGTTGCGGATGGGCAGAACCGCACCGTTGTTTCCTCAGCATCTCTGTACTGCATGTAAAGAAGAGCGAGTAGGCGAAGGCAGGTTCTCATAGTAGCATGAAATAGGCTCACTTTGGTACCAGGAAGGGGCAGGCCCGCAGTCCCTTGGGATTGCAAACAGGCTGTTGGCAGTTCTGGCCCAGGGACCTCTCCTGGCATCAGAGGACATACACTGTGGTGGTCCAGCCTTCTGTACTCGGGTTCTCTTCAGTTCTAATGTGCCTTCCTGGTTTTTTCTTTCTTTTTCTCAATACTAGGATTCGAATCGACCACCCAGCTACATTTCCAGAGCTTTTTTGATTTTGAGACAGCATCTCACTAAGTTGCCCAAGCTGGCCTCAAATTTGCCAAGCTCCTGCCTCAGCCTGTGGAAGGGCTGGGATTCCACGTACGTGCCGCCTGGCTGGGCTCTGTCTGGGTCTTTCTGTGATTGGAATGTGGCTTGTCTTTGTGTGGTGCCTCCTGTTGCTTTCACTCAATGCTGATGCAGCCTGGGCTCCTTTCCCTGTTAGAATTTTTCAGGGTCTCCTTTCTTTAGTGACTTCATGGAAAGGAAAGGTAATGGAAACACTCTTTTATGTCAGAAAGTTTCAATCTTACTTGTGCATTCAAATCACCTGGAGGGCTTTTAAAAATTCCTGTACCCACAGCCCTAGGCAGAACTTTGTTCTCCACATAAAGGGTCTCTTCAGGGGACTCTGTCTGACACTTGGTAAAGTTCACAGCTACAATTCCAGGTATATCCTTAAAGGTCTCTCCTACCTCCATCAAAGCCGGCTAGTTGGCAGCTGACTCCAGAGTAGCTGAATATTTTTTAAAAAGTCCATTTCTGATTTTAATCTTTTACCTGATCAACAGTGACAGTTCTCCAGAAAACAAGCATATCTCAAAACAAATATTCCACAGTAAATGCTGCCAAAAGCTGTTTTGTACCATCTTAGAATTTTAAAAAGGTTTTAAAGTTTTCCTTTCTCTTATATCTCAAGTGAAATAACATAAAATTCGACTTTTCATGTATGTAATAAACCCATTATTATTATTATATTTTGGTACCAGGGATTGAACTCAGGGGCACTCAACCACTGAGCAACATCCCCAGCTCTATTTCATATTTTACTTAGGGACAGGATCTCACTGAGTTGCTTAGAGCCCTCACTTTTGCTGAGGCTGGATTTGAACTCACGATACCTCCTGCCTCAACCTCCTGAGCCACTGGGATTACAGGTGTGCACCACTGTGCCCGGCTGTAATATACCATTATTGTTACAGAAATAAAAAAAATAAAAGTAAAGCCCCCTGTTCCTGGACTGTGCCCCAGGTAAGCTGAATAACATTCTTTGGGGGTGGGATCCTGAAGGCGGTAATTTAGAAAAACTTCCCAGTTGTTCCAATGTACAGAGAACTGGCTTTGTTTGCCTGTGTCTCTCTGCTGTTACATGTGTGCAACAGAGGGACACAGTGAGCAATTACTTAAGTGCCTCATCCATGCAAGCACCCCTCAGTTGCTTCCTTGAACGTTTCCGGGTTCTCTCCCTGCTTCTGTGACATAAGATCGCAACAACCCTGAATGGCTAATTAAGAGCCTGTGCCTGAGTCTGAGTCCAAGAATGAAGTATTGAGGGCAGCACACCTCAAGGGTGGCACTCAGGTCTCTTCATGAAGGCAGGGTGTCCTACTTAGCATGCCCAAAGCGAATGAAACTGCAGAAAGGAACCATTACTGAATTTTGTCATTACTTCCGTTTATCTGCTTGTATTTATGCCCACATTCACTAGCAAAATTTGTTTTTTATTGTTTTTCAGTGTTTGCCAACGAAGTAGAACTGAAGCATTCTCTAGTGGACAGAACTGCTTCTGTATTACTAGGCTGGCTAAGGGGCTGGGGCTCCGAAGAAATTTTTATTGCCTGCTGGCTCTGTCAGTCGTTGCAACCCACTCAGCGGGGACTCACATGAAACGGCCCCAGGGCTGGACAGTCCAAGGACAGATCTGGTTCAGTCCCCTTCTAAGAAATGAGACCTGTTCATGGCCCTCTGCCTGGCCAATTCTCTCAGTGATTTTATCTTCACATCTTATTTTTCTCAATTAAGAAATAAACTAAAGAGGCTTAATAATTGATGTCTTCTACCCCAGAAGGCTCAGATTTCTATGCAGCCAGGGACCTATATTATGATGGAATGTGAGCATTTCAAAAAAGGGGTTTATCACTGTCCCCTTTCAACCTGCCTTCAATCATTTTCGACTCTGCAGCCTTTAATCCCGCCATTGCTGACGTAGAGCTCACTTGTGTTACTAGGCATGCGCCTTTACCATGTACGCCTATGTCAGATCGCTTGTACTTTACTGTGGCTATATTCCTCCTGTGGCTACATCTGTCCTGTGGAGATACACATATGCATACATATCTAAGTGCGTATGTATTTCTTTCTGCTCTGGCCAGGCCACCACTGATACACTAGAGCCCCTCACTTGGGAGGAAGGGATAAAGGGCCTAACAGTCCAAAACTGTGCTGTCCAATATGGCAGCCATTAGCCCCATGTGGCTTCTGAAAACTAGCCCAAATGCAACTAGCCCAAACCGAGATGTACTATAAGCATCAAATACAGAACCTTATTTCATAAAAAAGTAAAATATCTCTGATTACTTCTATAAGTTGCTTCCATGTTGAGATATTCTGAATGCCAACTGTACTGTTAGTACAATTAATTTCACCTGTCACTTTTGTCTTCTTTTTTTAAATTTTTTTTATTTTTTTGGTACTAGGAATGGAGCTCTACCACTGAGTTACACCCCCAGCCCTTTTTAAATTTTTATTTTGAGACAGAGTTTTCACTAAATTACTGATGCTGGCCTTGAACTTGCCATCCTCCTGCCTCAGCCTCTAGAGTTACTGGGATTATGGGTTTGTGCCACAGTGCCCAACTCACTTTATCTTGTAAAAAAATGTGGCTTCCTAGCTGGGTGTAGTGGTGCACGCCTGTAATCCCAGCAGCTCAGGAGGATTATGAGTTCAAAGCCAGCCTCAGCAAAAGCGAGGCACTAAGCAACTCAGTGAGACCCTGTCTCTAAATAAAATATGAAAAATAGGGCTGGGGATGTGGCTCAGTGATCAAGTGCCCCTGAGTTCAATCCCTGGTACCCCGCCCCCCCAAAACGTGACTTCATAGCAGATTTAAAGCATACGCATGCCTTGCCTGTGTGATTTACACTCTTACTCCTACTGGACGGGTTGGCTGAAGGCAGAGCTGTTCCCTGCTGTCTTTCCATCCTGTGGATGATGCTGGCTTTGTCTGGAACCTCTCCTCTCCTTTACTTCTCAGCCCTCCTCCCGCCTGTTGCCTCCCTGAGAGTCGCTTGTTTCACACATGAGACTATTCCCCCAGAGGAGGCAAGGGAACTGCCCGAGGCCACAGGGAGCTCATTCAGTCCCTGACCAAGAGAGCTTCACGCACTGAGCACAGAACCCTTGCAGAGCCCAGAGAAGAATGTCCCTGGAAGGGAGGCGGGATGACTCTCACCTAAAGGGAGCCAAACAAAAAAGGTCCAAATGGTTCAAGGGAGTTTCTAATGCCAGCCTCTAATTATAAGGAAGTAGGCGAAGCTCCTATAAATAAATTGCCTTACAAAACTGCCAGGAAGTGAGCCAGCTGGTTGAGGCTCTGTGTTCATTATTTGTGATTCTGAAATTCCCAGATTGCCAGATTACCAGCGTGAGGGAACAAAAGGGCTTTTTCTTAGTGAGTGAGCCTATGCAGAAGTGGCTGCACCTATACTGAAAATAAATCATCCCGAGATGGTGGGGTCGAGGGGGTCCAACAGTCCTGGCCTCAGCACCAGGGCCCAGCCCACAGAGTGACACCACTTCCGTCTTACCCAATCGGGACGATGGCCAGGAAGGAGAGAAAAGAGGAGAGAACAAAGCAGGTGCCCACGAACTTGTCCATGGTGAGCTGATAGATGTTGTTATACACGGTGGATGTCACCACCCCGGTCAGAGCCAGGGACAGCTGCAGTATGACGAACACCTTTCCTGTGGAGGGACAGAGGTTACCAAGACATGAGCTGTTGGTCCCCCCTTGTTCCCACCAGCTGCATCTCTGCTCTCCCAAAGATTGCTTTCAGTCTTCAGGGCTCACCTGTCCACGAATCCTGCCTCCATCTAGCTGAATTTCCTGAAGCCCATGGACGATAGGGTCTTCCGTCGTAGCTTTTCAGTGACTGACTTTTCCACCCTCCTGTCTTCCCTCCTGCTCTGGGTAGAAACCAGTATGTTCCTAATGTATTTGAGGATGCTTCTGGAACTTCCCCTAATGTCTTCTACAAGTCACTGCCTCAAGCTAAACAGCTCTGACACAGCCCCAGCTGATGATCCTGGAGTGGTTCCTTTCACTTACCATAAGAGGAGCCGTTTATGAGTTTGGACATGGCTGAACGGATGGTTGTGATGGGGATGAGGGCGAACAGCATGACGGCTCGAGCTGTAAGAGATCACACAAGAGCACTCCTCGCTGTAGCCCAGCTTGGCCAAGCAAGAAATCAGAGTAAGGCAAAAATATCCCTTCCAATCCCTCTTCCCGTAATTCCTACAGGGTGTGACCTGAAACAAGCATCTTCTTGGCAGCAGACTAGTGTCCTGCATGGACCAGACTCTTTCACTCTGAGCTCTAAGTGAACTGTCGATGCTGAGTACCAATCTGCACGTTGACCTGGAGGCTGATGGTGAAGGGGGGTCTTTTTAAAAATTTTTACTGGCTTGAACCCAGGGATCTTCCACCACTGAGCTACATCCCCAGCCCTTTTTATTTTTTAATTTTATTTTGAGGCAGGATCTTGCTAATTTGTTTAGGCCCTTGTTCATTGGCTGAGGTTGACCTCAAACTTGGGATCCTCCTGCCCCAGCCTCCAAAGTTGGAGGGTGTAAACCCCCTCCCCAGGCTGAAGGGGTCTTTATTAGTGGAGGCAAGTAGTTTCTAGGGAGGGAGCTGATGCTATCAAAGTGATCCAAAACGCCTCTCCTGGTCTCCGGAGGAGAGAAGTGAGAAGTTCCTGCCCTTACTGTTTCTGAATACCTCTGGAAGACTGTCCCAGGAGCTCTGGCAAACTGCTTCCAGAAATGTTTCCCCTAATAAAACTGCCACACATCCTCAAGTCCTACTGTTAGCCAGAAGCAGTGTGTGTGTGTGTGTGTGTGTGTGTGTAAGTGTGTAGGTGCCGGGGGATAGGAGGAAGGGAGGGAGAAGTGTGTGGGAAGGGAAGAGGAATATTCTGTCCTCGGCACATGACTTTCTTAACTAGGAACTGACCAGAAGTTATCTTGTCATTTTGTTAGTTGCTTTGCTGAGGTGTTTGACCTGGGCCAAGGGACAAACCTCTGATAACTATTTACAGTTATTCTTCCCAATACATTAGCCGTTAACCACATGGGCTAGCCACATTGCAAGTGCTCAGTAGCCACATGTTGCTAGTGGCTACTGTATGGGACAGACTGGATATAGGTCATCGTCACCATTGTAGAAAGCACCCATTGGAGTGCTAGTCTAGGGCTCTCAGCTTGTGGTTGTCTGAACTCTGTACTCAGATGGAAACTTCATTTTGTTTCTTTGAGGGGATCTATTCCATTGGTTTTAGAAACCACTTACTAAGAATTTTTATGCATTGTTTAAAAGCCCTTACTTGGCTGCAAATGATTTTAATTAAGGGATCATTTTAGTTGGGTCTCTTAATGTTTTATCGCTTTAAAATTGGGGAGAAGAAACCCAAGCCCATTTCCATTCAAGTCCATCCTTCGACTTCCCAGCCTTCCCTTCCAACTTCAGATACTACTGACCACACTTCCTTGACCTTCTAGACCTATGGGCACCATTTCAATCAGCAATGCAGACAATACAGAGTTCAACACAGATAAACACAGTGACCGGGATCCTGTCTCCTTGTGCCTTCTGGGCAGCAGGTTCAATCACTGGTGCTGAGTTGGGACAAGGTCCTAGACCACAGTGACCCTGGTGTCTGCCCCATGACATCTAGGGCCAGCAATCCAAGAACGCCAGACTCACCAACATAGAACATGTATGTCTCTTTCACAAAGGCCAAGAGGAGGGCTCCTGACCCGAAGGAGACCATCCCAATCATGATCATCGTGGTGTCCTGGAAGCAGCGGGAGAAGACCAGGACGCCCAGAAAGCTGGTAATGAAGACGATGTACCCGGAAGCCATACCATAGCCCACCTGCACTTGGTTCCAACTGAGAGGCTCCCTCAGCACAAAAAGGGGCATCATGTCCACTGTGCCCACTACAGCCAGGTCATAGATGATGGCACCCACAAAGAGCAGGCCAATGATGGTTCTTTTGGGTCTTGATCTTCTGGGAGATGGGGTGTGTCCCCCTACACTTTGCTTGTCTGGCTGATCAGGATCCAGGGTGCGATAGGTGCCCACCATGCCAGACACGGTATCCACTGCTGGGAGCTTCCTGCTGGCCTTGGCCACGGGTTCAGGGACCTTCAGCACCAAGAGGCTATATAAAAGGGCAAAAGCGGCACAGCCTACACTGCAGGCTGTCAGCACCAGGCCCTGCCCAGAGTGCCCAGTTATCTGCTTGAAGAGATGCCCAGAGGCCATGCTCCCGCAGAACCCCGCCAAACCCAAGACCAGATCGAGAACAATCAGGCGCAGGGAGCGACGACCCTCAGAGGAGCCCAGGGATCCCAGCGCCATGACCCCGGACCAGAAAGCTGAGAAGCCGCCGCACAGCCCATTGAGCGCGGCACCCGCGTACAACACTGCCACCGGCCAGTCCAGCAGCACTTTGAGCAGCAGTGTGAGGCGGGAGAGCAGGAAGCCCAGCAGCGA
Organism: Sciurus vulgaris; assembly: GCF_902686455.1. Taxonomy (NCBI): domain Eukaryota; kingdom Metazoa; phylum Chordata; class Mammalia; order Rodentia; family Sciuridae; genus Sciurus; species Sciurus vulgaris. The sequence continues at coordinate 69,605,773 of NC_136476.1, forward strand.
CACGCAGATGGAGATCTTGCGGTGGTAGCGGTCGCTGAGCCAGCCCAGTCCATAGGCGGACAGCAGGGGCGTCAGGCCCACGACGAGGTTGTAGATGATGTAGAAATTGGAGATGGCCTTCTGCTGCTGGTCCTCTGGATCCCCCCGGGGCGATGGGCTGGTGCTGTGGTTGGAGGAGCCCCCGGTCGCGAAGGACGCTTTCACCACCAGGAGTAGTCCCGCGTCGTAGAGGGAGCTGGCCACCTGGATCGAGGCCACCACGGGCTCGATCCAGGTCCTCACCTGGAAGTGAGGCAGATGGCCCCTCCACGGGCAGGCGACCTCGGGACCCATGGGACCTCTCGGATGGGGGACACAAGGGCTTGCTGGCTGCAGCGATCGGGTGATGCTGCCAGATTCTGCTGCTCCGAAAGGTCAGGGCTCCGTCCCACTGAGCAGGCGTGCGCCGCGCGTCCGGGTGGCACCCGAGCCAGGTGAGCGGAGTGAGCGCGCGGAGCGCGTGTGAGAGCAGCCACTTCAGCAGCCAAGTGACCTCCCGGGCCGCGGCCGCTCCTCCCCAGGACAGAATGGGCCGCGCCCCGCCCCCGCCTCCGCCCCAGCGGGCCCAGCAAGGCTGGCGACAGACCAGCCCAGCGAAGCCAGGCTCCGCGGAGCGCACAGGCACAGCGAGACTGGCTCCGGCGCGCCCGCCCGCTGGCCGCCACGTCACGCTGCTCCTGCGAGCGCGTCCGCCTGACCAAGGCCGCATTTCCCCATAGCCAGGCGTGCCGGGCCCCCCCGCGGGCCCCCTAGGGTTTGTCACTCAGGGGCTGAAACTCACTTGAGACCCGCCCAGGGAGGGTTTCCAAATCCAAAAGTCTCAGGAAGGCAGGTTTGGGCGAGGGTGGAACGCCTAGGCTTCTGCCTGGGGTAAGCGCTGGGTATGAAGTTTTATTTGTAGAGTCTAAAAGCAACAGGGACTCACGTGGGGAGCTAGCAGCACAGACTGTGGGGAAAGTAAGTGGAGCAGGCGCTGGGCCCAGGGCTCCTCCAGGGCCGCTCCAGGGCCAAGGCCTCTGGGAGAAGAGCTCTACTCTATGCTCCTGCTGTGGTGGCCCCCATTCAGCAGGGGCCGTGGCCTGGGGCTCCTGCCTCAAACTTCCAGCCCTAGTTGTCTCTCCAGGTGATAAAATTGGACTCTATAGGAGCTCGAGTCTACTGGAGAGGGCAGGGTTACCTTGCCCAGAGTGAATTCCCCAGGGGCCCCTTATGCTTCTTAGTTCCTGGTCTCATGAGCTCACTTCCCTGGGCTAGGAGGAGACCTCTGTCCCCTAGGTGACCTTGAGTCCCCCTTTAAGTACACACTTCTTCAAAGAGGACCATGAGGTTGCAGGGTCAGAACAGACCAAGGAGCCAGAGACCCTTCTCCAGGGATGGAGAGTCAAAAACATAGAGTGTCTCTCCCTCACACCCATGGCAGCATGGGCAAGCAGGAACCCCACGTCGGAAAGAGAAGTTCAAGTCCGCAGGAAGAGTTCGGAACCTCAAATAGGTGATGTACTCATGTAGGGAGTAGGAATTCAATTCCAAATGATTTTTTCATAGATATGTGCCCCTTAGATAGTTTTTATGGGGGCAGTATTGTCCCTCTTTACCCCTGCCTGCCACTGCCACCCCCTCATGCCCAGACTCAGAGAGCTCTGCCTTCTGCAAAGGTAAAGAGGCACCTGGTCTCAGTCTAAAAGATGTGCCTTTGGATCTGGCTCAGCAGCTCACCCCCAACCGCACCCCCCTTTGGCCTGGTTTCACCCACCCATGCCGGCTCTCCCACTCCATTCCTAACCTATTTTTCCAGAGGCTGCAACAAGCAGACCAACCAGCCTGCTCCTAAGCATGGAGGAGAAGTGCCTGCAGAAGTGCCAGGTGACGGCTGGGTTATGGGCAAAGGTGGATTCTGCAATCAGATATGGCCGAGAGAAGGACCCGAACTAGAAGGACCACTGGCCACCCGATCAAGGACTCGGTCTCTTCCTGGGGATCCAGACAGTAGGGGGCAACCTCACTCCTCTCTGGCAAGTCTGTGGTGCCTCAGTTCTTCCCATCCTTTTATGAAATTTGAAGGGCCTTTGATTCGCTACAGATCTAGGACACATGTAGTGGAATGAGGGTCATCAGGTGCTCACCTGCTCTGGGACCCTCCAGGCTTGAGACCTGAATCCTCTGGCTTGATAATGAGCTGGAGGCAGGGCAGCTGGTGTCTCTCTGGTTGTGGCTACTCTGGATTAGGTTATGTTCATGTCATGTCCCGTTACCCTCCTTCATCTCCGAATGCAGGCCCCAACTGAGCTAGCTCTGGTCATCATCTGTGGACCAGACTTCCAGCCTGGACCCTGTCATATTAAGATGTAGCTTGGAATCTAGTCTCCAGCTCAAAATTGGTTTGATTAAAATGCAAAGGCTTAAGCTCTTCTTGGTTTTATATTGATAAAGTCATACTATTCCAGGAGGAAAGGGACTAAGAAGAAAACTGGCAATGAACATGTACTGAGTCCTTACTATGTAGTAAGCACTTTACATGGATGAAATTGTCCCAAGAAATGTATGTGAAACCAGAGAGGTTAAGTAATTGACACAAGAACACACAGCTGGTAAGTCAGAAAGCTGGTATTTAGCACCAGTCTTTGAAAGCCTATAGCTGTGGTGGAAAATATAGGTCACAGAGAAGTTTATTTGAAAATGACCTTTCAATCACCATAGGAATGTGGAGAGGTGCAGAAACAACATAGTCATGATGTAATTATTATTAATCAACATTGTATTGTGTAAATGAAGAGGAACAAGAGGAGTGGTTGGGAAGTTTATTTGTTGGACTGATCTCCCAGGCACTTTACAGTCAAACAACAAATACATTTATTTTGTTTTGATGGCCCCAAAAACTCATTTTAGAAAGAAAAGAAAATCAGTGTTTAATATTTATTTATTTATTTATGGTTTGGGGATTGAACCCAGTATCACCCGTGTTCGGAACAGGTGCTTTACCATGAAGTTGCACATCCAGCTCTGGAAACCATTTTTGATCAATGTTAGAAGGTGAAAGGCTCAGGCCCAGTTTCAGCTGAGGGGGAGGCTCGGTGAGGAGGTGGAGCCTCTGCGTATGAGTCAAGGATGGGAGGCCCATGCCCTGGGGTAGGGGAGCAGGATGGGGGTGGGCAGAGGACGTGGAGCAGAACAGAAGTGTGGGGTGGAAGTGAGACTAGGGGCAGTTGGCAGAAGGGGCCAGGATGGGAACCCTGGTGTCAGGATGCCAGGGGAACTTCAGTGGAATAGGAGCATCCAGGGGCGACTTTAATCAGCTTGCTGTTCCCTCCTGCGACCTCCCATCCTCTCTCAGCTCTTGAGCAAGGTCTGCTTAGGAGCATGCAGGGCGAGTGAGTTTCTGCGTTTTTATTTGGTAGAAACCGGTGAGTGGAGTCTGGGTTGACCTCAGGGAAGCAGGGGAAGAGGTGACCACAAGGACATGACTCTCCCAAGGATTTCTGAAATCCAGGGTGGACTTTGGACTTTTACAGACCCTAAGACTGGGGAGCTGAGCCATCTGACCTAGATCTTGAGGGGCAGAGAGACCTTTGCAGCCGCTGTACAGGTTACATGGATGAGGAAAACGCTCTCTTTACTACCAGATCCCCCAACCCCCTGCAAAAAGGATCAGGAACAAAGAAAATAAGGTACCCTCTGAAACATATATACATAATGGAACAAAGAAAGATGTACAAACTCACACTAGAAGAGACAGCTCATGTTAGTGGCCACCCATGCTCTGTCCTTCAAGTGTTTCTCAAGGGTCCATTGCTGCGTGCAGGAGGCAGCCCACGTCCCCTTTTCTGGTGACTAGCAATCTTCTAGTTATGATTTTACTTCCCAAGCATAGTTGCATTTAGGAAGAAAATGTGCTAGTTCCTGGGATATGCCAAATCATTTCTCTTGGTCAATTAGTAAGTTAGCATGCAGTTTATTTATGTACCTCTCTATTTTGGTTAATGTAGGTCTCTATCTGGGAAATGACTCTCCTCTCTACGTGCTGATAAAGTTTTTTAGTCTGTCAGGCTGGGAGCTGTCTTGTCTACAGTAAATGCATCACCATAATGAACACCAACTCTGGATCTTCTTGGGACATTATTTCACTGGCCTTTCTCCTAAGAAATGGCATCCTAACATTGTCCAATTTTACAGATGAGGAGACTGAGACTAAATCACTTGCATGAGTTCCCATTGCTCGGTCCTTGTCCCCTATGCCAATCCAATAATGAAGACAAGGTTTTGAGAAAAAGGAAGAAGTTTTATTGCTTCGTTAGCAAAGGAGAAGACAGAGTGGACTCCTGTCCCAGAGGCTGTGATTTTTAACTGCCAGGAAAGAGGGGATACGAAAGCTACACTCCTGTACCCCGTCAGGAGTCATAATTGATTTGTAGCCCTGAGAGAGCTTGGATCCACAGGTGCCAGCCCTGAAGTCTATCCCTTCATTCTGGTGGTCTATGAGTCGAAGGACAGATAATGACCTAGGATGGGAAGAAGGTGAATCTTGTTTCCCCTGTGGTTAGAAGAGGAGGAGGAAAGAAAAAAGTATGTCAATTTAAAAATAAGTTGCAGGGACAGAGCAGCAAGGTTGTATTCAAATCACAAAGTGGACCCTGTTACGAAGCCACGTATTTTGGTTTGTGTGGCTTCAGAGTCTGTGCTGTTTTCACAATTCTCCATTCACGAGATAATTAAGGACAAGAGGTGCATTTCAAAAAGGCATTTTGTAGTTGAATATTTCCCATCAGATACTGTAAGCCTCTTCCTAGATATTTCCAAACTCAGTGGTTCATTTGTTCATTCATGTGTCATCCATCCACCCACCCATCCACCCATCCACCCATCCGCCTTTCCATTCACCCATCCATCCATCCATCCACCCACCCATCCACCCATCCACCCTTCCATCCATCCATCCATCCATCCATCCACCCATCCACCCATCCATCCATCCATCCATCCATCCATCCATCCATCCATCCATCCACCCTTCCATCCATCCATCCATCCACCCATCCACCCTTCCATCCATCCATCCATCCATCCATCCATCCATCCATCCACCCTTCCATCCATCCATCCATCCATCCACCCATCCACCCTTCCATCCATCCATCCATCCATCCATCCATCCATCCATCCATCCAACCTTCCATCCATCCATCCATCCATCCATCCACCCACCCACCCATCCACCCATCCACCCTTCCATTCATCCATCCATCCATCCATCCATCCACCCTTCCATCCATCTACAATCGTTTATTCAGTCTCAGGCCCCCTAGTATGTACCAGGGAAGCAAAATTCTTTGTCCTTAAGAATCTTTTATTCTGCAGTTATTGAAAGGCTTGTAGTACTAACACTACCAGTTCCATTTTATGCATGGGGTCACAGACACCATACCACGACAGGCTTTATGGCATTCCTCTCCATTCCAGACTCTGCTACCAACCTGAATGACCTCTTGAACAACCTGCTCAACACTATAAAAGAAGAAAGACATGGATCATTTCTGCTGCTCGCATACATCAGCTCCCCTGGTGCCCACACCCCATTTCCTCTGATGAACCTTCCTCTAACCCTCTCCATTCATGTTTTCCAGATAGCTTCAACTTTCCCCTCAAGTGTATCACCGGTGGACATGAGACTCAGAACTGTCCAGTCACAGCTTTGTGTGCCAATGTTCACAGAGTTGGCTCAGAGATGGAAGTGTGATCCAAATTTGGACTAATAAGAATGAGGTCCAGGACTTCGGCTTCAACATTGAGAGAGACACTTTCTGTTCAGCCAGTCTTTGACCAAGGAGGATGAATGTTTGATGTTTTCCTACCACTGGAGAAAGGCTTGGTTGAGTTTGGAGCCAACACAGAGGAGAGGAGCAGAGCTGGAAAGTGCAGAGTCCTCGTCCTGATGACATCCTGTGAGCTCATGGATTCAGCTATACCCAAGCGAAAGTACCCCTTGACTCTTCAATAATAAAAACGATTGAAGTCCCTTTCTGTAATGCCAGTTTGATTTTCTGTCACTTGCAAATGCAACACGATATTCGATGGAGAAAGCCAGGCCTCTCATCTCTAGTGACCTGTGCTCTGCTTCAGCAGCAAAGTCCCTTGGATCTTGGATCTGCTCATCAGCTGTACCTGAGCCAACTCCAAAGCCATTAACTCAATCCCCCCACTCCCTAACAGCCTCCTCCCCTTCTTTGTTCCTTATTCAACGGCTCCCACTTCAGTGATTTTTTGATTTTGTCAGGACCCAGTGATCCCTAGAATAATATGTGACTTTCCACACCATTAACTTTGTCTTTTCTTCCCTTCCTTTACCATCTGATTTCACGGTGCATTGCATTACTAAACCCCTTGACATAGAGCAGACTCTCCGGTTCTATCTTTTTAATGTGTGCTGACATTGAAGAACCCAGTTTTCTGCTGGCATTCAAGTGGTGTAGGACCATCAGGGGACATCTCAATAGGAAAGACTGATAGACACATTGTACAAATTCCAGTCTCAAATGTGTTCTCACAATTACCCAGCCAACCTGCTGTGCTTCTCCAGCCAGCTTGTGCTCTTCTCCAACATTCTTAGCTCGGACCTCCACCATTCCCTTCAATCTTTCAAACTCTTTGGCCCCTGTCTTTTCCTGCCTGACACTCACTCTTTTTTTTTTTTTTTTTTTTTTTGGTGGTGCTGGGGATCAAACTCAGGGCCTTGTGCTTGCGAGGCAAGCACTCTACCAGCTGAGCTATGTCCCCAGCCCCTGACACTCACTCTTGAGTTTCTCAATCATTTTATTCTGGAGGAAACTTTGAAATCATTTTCAGGTCTCAACTAACTCCCACGTATAAATTATTTGATGTAATATAATTTGATGTGATGTAATGCAGCTTGTACTACATTAACACGGTCATTAAACTGTAGATATCGCCAGGCACGGTGGCGCACGCCTGTAATCCGAGCGACCCTGAAGGCTGAGGCAGGAGGATCACAGGTTCAATGCCAGCCTCAGCAATGGAGTGAGGCCCTAAGCAACTCAGTGAGACGCTGTCTCTAAATTAAATATTAAAAATGAATGGGGATGTGGCTCAGTGATCGAGTGTTCCTGGGTTCAACCCCTGGTGCCCCCTCCCCAGATTGTAGATATCATAACTCATAACATTGCCAATGCTCTTTTGAGTAGAGAGTGGTATTTGTCTTTGGATCTGTTTATTTTGTCCCACATGAGCCTGTCTTTTTGGCATAGTTTCCCGTATCTACGATGGAAATAACTCTAAGCAACAAACAGGAACCAGGTAGAGAAAACTTCAGTTTTCCTTTCATTTTTGATTTTCTACTTTAAAAAATATCCATATGGGTTTAACTTCTTATCAAAATTTCCACTCTACAAGATATCATTGAAGTATTATATGTATAAAGGTAGTTTTTCCTGTTTTATCTGTGGGGATATTTGTTTATATTTCATAGTTTTAAAAAATTCTCAAAAGAACCATTAGAGTTAATGGTTGTGGCAGTCAAGACTTTAAAAATTTCCATCTGCAAAAGTTTGCTTTGAAATGCAAAAGTTTGCATTCACTATATTGTGAATGCCAATGTTTTCTTTTTTTAACTTTAAAAATATTAGTATTATTATTTTTATAAGAGTTTTATTACTTTTATAATAATATTATTATTTTTATAGAGTCAACCGTGGACGTGGCCCAGTCAGTACAGATGCCAACATGGTTACAGTTCCCTAAGACAGAGTCTTTGTTTCCGAACATGCAGCTAAGATACTAAATACATCTTGGCCCTTTTTTTCTTTTAGGACATCACTTTAAAGTAGAACAATTTTTCTTTGTCATCATTTATGTATCCACCTAATTATTATTATTATTATTATTATTATTATTATTTTGCAGTGCTGGGATGGAACCCAGGGCCTTGTTCCTGCCTGGCTCGTGCCCTACCACTGAGCGACAGCCCCAGCTCCTCATCAAATTCTGTGCATTTTGTTGGTGAAGCTGTTGACGCAGCTGGAGAAGCTGCTGTTTTTCAGTTGACTACACAAGAAGGCTTCGGCATTCTGTTGTCATCAACACATCAACTACCACATTGCTTTAGGACTCAATCTTTAGATTCCCCTGTTCCTTCTTGTTCCAGCATCTGGCCCTCTCTGTAAATTTGCCTGCTAGTTTTAGGTTCTCCCCACTGTGGCTTTTCATTTCCTTGACGTCTTTCATTTCTCTTTTTTTATGTTCACATAAATTCAGAATGATAATCCCCGGATCTTCTAAATTTTGACCTTGAATTGAAATTCCTTTGAAAACTTTGGGGATATGGGAGACTTGCCCTCAGCAGCGGGGAGGGCAGTGACCTGAGAGGCAGAGGGCTGGGGAAGTGGGCGGAGCCAAGTGGGGTGCTCTGAGGACCCAGGACCCCGCCGAGGGGAACTTGATAGAGACTCGAAGTTCCCCGACTTAGGGAGTGAGGCTCTGGGCTACATTCCTTACTCAACACTGGAGAGGAAAAACATAAGGCAGAAAAAGAAAACCTCCACAGTGTTAAAACAACAGCAGCAAAAAAGAAGCAAAGGTTTTGAACTTGAAGCTTTGTCTTAGGAATCATGCTGTGTAATAGGCGGAGCACAAGGACTTTCAGGGCAGTGTGGCTGCGCTGCATGGCACTGTTATGGTGGACAGGTGTCATTCTGAATTTGCCCAACCCCATGTCTGGGGTTCACCCCAAGAGTGAACCCTAACGGGCACTATGGACTCAGGTGATAGTGTTTCAGTGCAGGTTCATCAGCTGTGAGAAGGTCCCGCTCTGGTGGGGGATGTCGATCACGGGAGGCCATGCATGTGTGGGGACAGGGCTCCAGGGCAAATCTCCGCACTTCCTCTCAGTTTTGCTGTGAGCATACAAATTCTCAAAAAAAAAAAAAAAAAAAAAAAAATCATCTTTAAAAAACCAAATAGCTGTATTGGTGCACACCTCTGATCCAAGCTACTTGGGAGACTGAGGCAGGAAGCGCACAAGTTTCAAAAATAACAACAACAACAAAAAAAACCCAGCAAAACAAAATGAACCAGCACACACACACACACACACACACACACACACACACACACACACAAACAACTTCACTGGGTAATTCAGGAAGCAAAGGAGGCAAGACATTTCAAAAGGGCGTCTTCCTGCTGTTCAAGCTGAAGTGTGTTTATCTGTTGGCCTGATGATATTTACTCATCTATACTTTCATTTTCTGTCAAGTTTTGCTTTGTGGAACTGAAAAACAGATCTGGGAGGGATGTGGCTGTCACAGGCCTGGAAACAACTCTGCAATGAGCTGCTTGAAACTGGGCGCACACTCGCTGCCCAACTTCACAGAGTGGACAGGCTGACGGGCACCGACCCTGGGGAAAAGGCTGGAACCAGCTCAGAGGAGCAAAAGATCAGTACAGGCCTTTCCCACAAGTGGGTATTGCCCAACTCCAGAACCGCAGGACAGAGGAGAGGGTCGAACCCGTGTGCTTCCCCTTCTGACAACCAAGCTGCTGTTTTGGAGTTGGGCTGAGTCACGTCTCTGGGGCTCCCTCCACACACCACTTCCCTCCCACTGCGGGAGAACGGGGCCAACTCCTGGTTCTTCTGGGTGGTGTTTGGGGGACTTCTCTGTTGCATGGAATTGGGCTTCAGTCGGATTCTGTCCCCTTAGCATCTTCCAGAAGTCACTAAAGGTTTGGCTGTCTGCGGGCATCTTGCCTGTTTGCCTTTGATTCAGTGGAGTTGTTCTTACTTATGCTTCCTATGATCCCCCTGCATTCAACAAGATTTTGCGAAGATGTCATGCATATCTCTGCCCACTCTCTTGAGATTAAAACCATATCCTATCTTCTGTTCATCCACGTTCTTGTATAATATAGATGACTTGTGGCTCCTTTGATGTAATCCATATTTATGATTGTAATATCCACTCCTGTGCCCCCAAATTAAAGGAAAAACATGAAATTAATATGATCCTTTGCACTGATACTTGGTGCTTCTAAAAGTGTGTCCTTTTAACTCACCATTTAAAAAACTGTGGTACAAAATACATTCTGTTGGTTATGGGGTAAGAATTCTTGTCATTGTCTACACACTGTTAGCTAGCAAGGCAAAAGTACGCAAAATGGAAGACATCTTTCATGCTAAATTGTCTTCTAGTCATAAACAATTTGGCAAAACCATTTCCAAAATGGAAATGTGTTCTAAGTAAATGAATGTTGTTTTCTAAAATTAATGTAAAATATAGATATGTTCTGAAGAAAAACATTAAAACCCAACCCAACAAGAAGACCACCACTGTAAACAATCCGGTGCCTTGTCTTTAAATTTGCCTTTCTCCTCCCACTTAATATATCACGGGCATTTTCCATATCATCAAATGACTATTTGGAATTCTTGACTGGATATGGGAAAAAGTAGACTCTTCTACAACTCATAGAACTGAAATTTTAAACCCTAAACTCTGGTTTATTTTTGAAGTGTTTTGGTTTTTATTTGATAACATTTTGACAACCAATGAAGTTACAAAAAACATGTTCGTCAGTCTTGATAGTCTTGCTTCTGCTGTAGTAACTAATCCCAATCCCAGTAACTTCAAATAACCAAGATTCATTTCTCTGGGGCTACATCAAATATGCCATCAGGAAAGCGAAAAATCAACCCACAGAATGAAAGAAAATATTTTCAAATAATATTGGGGAGTTTGTCTAGAATAAATAAATAAATTTATAATAATAAATAAATAAATAAATAATAAATAATAAATAAATTGGGGAGTTTGTCTAGAATAAATAAAGGACCCTTTCAATTTCTCCAGAGAACATATACAAATGGCCAATCAATACATGGAAAGAAGTTCAACATCATTAGCCATCAGAGAAGCACAAAACACAGTCACTTCACATACACTAAGATGGCTATAGTCAAAAAGAAAGACTATAGTAGAATTTCACTGGTGGAATGTAAAATGGTGCAGCCACTTCAGGAACATTCTTGACAATTCCTCAAAAGTTTCAGTAGTTACTATATGACTCAAAAATTCCAGTCTCAGGCATATACTCTCCATAATTAAAAAGGTATGCCTGTACAAAGATTTGAATGTGAATGTTCATAGCAGCATTATTCATAATAGCCCTAAAGTGGGAACAACTCAAATGTCCATCAGTTGATGAATGGATAAGCAAAATGTGGTATATTCATATAAGGGAATATTATTCTACCATGAAAAAGGAATGAACTTCTGGTACGTGCTACGACATGGGTGAAGCTTGAAAATATCATCCTAAGTGAGAAAAGTGAGACAGAAAAGGTTCCACATTTTATAGTTTCATTCACACAAAAATGTCCAAATTGGAAAGTTCATAGAGAAGGAAAATAGATTGGTAGTTTCCAGGGGAAATGGAGAGGGGCAATAGAAGTAACTGCTAATGGGTTCTGGGGTTTCTGTTTAAGGTAATGAATATGTTATGGAGTTAGTGGCTGCACAACTTTGTGATTATACTAAAATCCACTAAATTGTACACCTTAAAATGTTGAACTTTATGGTATATGAATTTTATCTCAATAAATTAAAAAATTAACTCAAAGATTTCTCAATTTCATGTTTATTAAGGTTTTCTTAAAAATTTTTAATTGAAAAAACCATTTATATTATGGTATACAGCATGATGTTTTGATGTATGTAAACCCTGTGGGGTGATTGCTCAAGGTAATTCACATAATGCATTATCTCACATATTTATCATTTTTAAAATTAAAAAAAAATTTTTCAGTTGTTGATGGGCATTTATTTACTTATTTATTTGTGGTGCTGAGGATCAAACTCAGTGCTTTACACATGCCAGACAAGTGCTCTATCACTCAGCCACAACCCCAATCCCTTACAATAGATCTTTTATTAGGTTTTTTAGTGGTGTCTCAATGATTTATGTAACATAATTTTATAATTCTATTTGTATTCTCTAAGGGACAGAATTATCATCAAACCTTTAAGTCATTGAGAGATTTAATATATGCTTTTCATATATAATGAAATCCTGTAAATTCCCTTTAAAATGTGATCAAAGCATCATTTAAATTTTTACTTGTCATTTAAAAAATTGTTCTGGAGATAGTTTCTAAATAGTCGTAGCACCTGATTCCATGTATAGTTATGCCCAGGTCAGTGTGACTGATACACGAATAATGATCTTTCTCACTGGAAGTCGCCGCAGAGGTGGGCACCCTGTCTGCTTTACTCTCCGTTGGCTCTCCAGCACCAGGCGTCTGTGTGCCATGCAGCAGGTATTCAATGAAGATTTGGGAAGAAGGGAATAAATGCGTTCAAGGGTCTGAATTCCAGAACGGGGTGATCCAAGATGGCAGACTAGAGGGTGACTGCATCTTCAGTCGCTCCAGAACCCAGGATTCAAGAAGGGGAGGCATTGAAAGACTCAGACTAAAATAGAGCCGCGGGGTCAGTCTCCCCAACCTGGTGAAGCTCGGCCAGGGCGGCAGGCCCGGATTCAGGTGGCTTACTAGAGTAGGGCAGGGCAGCTAGAGTCTTCCCCAGGTAGCCCTGCGCACTCCAGCAGCGGGCTCCTCCCACACTGCCAGCTTCTTGGAGCAGGCCCCCCAGTGAGAGCCTTTCCACACAGAGCCAGCTCCAAGCCCTGGAACCAGTAGCAGGCTAGGGACAGCTTTCTTCGGAAGCACTGCATTATCAAGTTACTCCAAGACTTCAGGCTACTGAAGGCTGGGAGGTGATACACTGGAAATCTACAGGGATACTATAAGCCAATAGAGGAAATCTGCAATACCACAGAGTCCCACTGACATCTGACCAATATGAGAAAACAAGGGAAGAAAATGTCTCAAACAAACCTAGATACTATATCAATAAAACTCAATGACAGCACAGCAGAAGATATGTCAGAAAGGAAGTTCAGAATGTACATAATTAAAACAATCAGGGAAGCAAATGAGGAGATGAAAGAGCAAATGCAGGCATTGAAGGAGGAGATGAAAGAGCAAATGTAGGCATTAAATGATTGCACCAATCAACAGTTAAAAGAGCAAATACGGGAAGCAAGAGATCATTTCAATAAAGAGTTAGAGATACTGAAAAAAAACCAAACAGAAATCCTTGAAATGAAGGAAACAATAAACCAAGTTAAAAACTCCATAGAAAGCATAACCAATAGGATAGAAAACCTGGAAGACAGAACCTCAGATATTGAAGACAAAATATTTAATCTTGAAAACAAAGTTGACCAAACAGAAAAGATGGTAAGAAATCATGAACAGAATCTACAAGAATTATGGGATATCATGAAAAGGCCAAATTTAAGAATTATTGGGCTTGAGGAAGGCTTAGAGAAACAAACCAAAGGAATGAACTATCTATTCAATGAAATAATATCAGAAAACTTCCCAAATCTGAGGAATGAAATGGAAAACCAAGTACAAGAGGCTTATAGGACTCCAAATATACAAAATTACAACAGACCCACACCAAGGCACATTATTATGAAAATACCTAACATACAAAATAAAGACAGGCCGCGAGAGAAAAGAATCAAATTACATTCAGGAGGAAGCCAATAAGAATATCAGCAGATTTTTCAATCCAGACCCTAAAAGCTAGAAGGGCCTGGAACAACATTTACCAAGCCCTGAAAGAAAATGGATGCCAACCAAGAATCTTATACCCAGCAAAACTTACTTTCAGATTTGACGATGAAATAAGATTCTTCCATGATAAACAAAAGCTAAAGGAATTTACAAAAAGAAAGCCGGCATTACAGAACATTCTCAGCAAAATATTCCATGAGGAAGAGATGAAAAACAATGATGCAAATCAGCAACGGGAGGAGGAGGAACTAGCCTAAAGGAATAGCCAAATAAAGGAGAAACCAAATCATGTCAAAAAAACAAAAATGAGTCAAATGACTGGGAATACAAATCATATCACAATGATAACCCTGAATGTTAATGGCCTGAACTCATCAATCAAAAGACATAGACTGGCAGATTGGATTAAAAAGAAAAATCCAACAATATGCTGCCTGCAAGAGACTCATCTCATAGAAAGAGATACCCATAGACTAAAGGTGAAAGGATGGGAAAAAACATACCATGCACACGGACACAGCAAAAAAGCTGGAGTATCCATCCTCATTTCAGATAATGTGGACTTCAAGCCAAAGTTAGTCAGAAGGGATAAAGAAGGACATTACATATTGCTTTAGGGAAGCATAAATCAGCAAGACATAACAATCATAAATATCTATGCCCTGAACATTGGCTCATCCATGTACGTCAAACAAATCCTTCTCAATTCCAGAAATCAAATAGAGCACAACACAATAATACTAGGTGATTTTAACACACCTCTCTCACCGCTGGATAGATCGTCCAAACAAAAATTGAATAAAGAAACCATAGATTTCAATAACACAATCAACAATTTAGACTTAACCGACTTATATAGAATATACCATCCAACAAAGAACGAATACACTATGATCTCAGCAGCACATGGATCCTTCTCTAAAATAGACTATGTTTTATGCCACAAAGCTACTGTTAGCAAATACAAGAAGATAGAGATACTACCTTGTACTCTATCAGATCATAATGGATTGAAATTAGAAATAAATGACAGAATAAAAAACAGAAACTTCTCCAATACTTGGAGATTAAATAATACACTATTATATGATGAATGGATAACAGAAGACATCAGGAGGGAAATTAAAAAATTCTTAGAAGTAAACGAGAACAAAGACACATCATATCAAAACCTCTGGGACACTGTGAAAGCAGTACTTAGAGGAAGATTTATTTCATGGGGTGCATTCAACAAAAGAAGTAGAAATCAACAAATAAACAACTTAACACTACAGCTCAAAGCCCTAGAAAAAGAAGAGCAGACCAACACCAAAAGAAGTAGAAGACAGGAAATAGTTAAAATCAGAGCCGAAATCAACGAAATTGAAACAAACAATCGGAAAAATTAACAAAATAAATAGTTGGTTCTTTGAAAAAATAAACAAAATTGATAAACCCTTAGCCACATTGCCACTCATACTTCAGATAGAGCGTTAATTTCCAGAATATATAAAGAACTCAAAAAACTCTACACCAAGAATGCAAATAATCCAATTAACAAATGGGCTAAGGAAATGAACAGACACTTCACAGAAGAAGATGTACAAACAATCAACAGGTATATGAAAAAAATGTTCAACATCTTTAGGAATAAGAGAAATGCAAATCAAAACTACCCTAAGATTCCATCTCACCCCAATTAGAATGGCGATTACCAAGAACACAAGCAACAATAGGTGTTGGCGAGGATGTGGGGAAAAAGGTACACTCATATATTGCTGGTGGGGTTGCAAATTAGTGTAGCCACTCTGGAAAGCAGTATGGAGATTCCTCAGAAAGCTTGGAATGGAACCACCATTTGACCCAGCTATCCCACTCCTTGGCCTATACCCAAAGGACTTAAAATCAGCATACTACAGAGATACAGCCACATCAATGTTCATAGCTGCTCAATTCACAATAGCCAGATTGTGGAACCAACCTAGATGCCCTTCAGTTGATGAATGGATAAAGAAACTGTGGCATATATATACAATGGAATATTACTCCGCCATGAAGAATGATAAAATTATGGCATTTACAGGCAAATGGATGAAATTGGAGGGTATCATGCTAAGTGAGATAAGCCAATCTCAAAAAACTAAAGGACGAATGATCTTGCTGATAAGCGGATAAGGACTTATAATGGGGGGTAGTAGGGGTTAGTGTTAGGGTTAGGGTTAGGTTTAGGGTTAGGGATAAGGAGGGTGGCAAGAATGGAGGAAGGAAGGATTGTATAGAGGGAAAAGAGGGGTGGGAGAGGTGGGGGGGAAAGGGAAAAAATAACAGAATGAATCAAACAACATTGCCCTATGTAAATTTATGATTTTTAATAAAAAAAAAGAACTAAAAAAAAAAAAAAAAAAAAGAGTCTGAATTCCAAAGCCTTTTCTAAAGCCAGTGGGACTTCCTGGTCAATGATATAGGGTACTAATACAGAAGGAAGGTCAATAGTCAAATTTGCAGAGTTACACAGTACAAAGGCGGTTGCCAGGGGCCGGGAGGAGGAGCTTGGGGTTGCTCATCGGAGGGCATCAAGTTCCATAAGGCTGGCGATGGAGACGCTCTGGAGCTGCTGCACACCACTGTCCCTGCCGCCAGCAGCAGTGACGTGCACAGGTGACACAAGCAGAGATGAGCTCTCCTGCTGCGTTCCTTCCCCAGGAGGAAGAGGAGGAGGAGAAGGAGGGGGGAGGGATTGAAAATGGGGGAGAGTTAAAACAAATTAAAAGTGCATCAGTACTTTGAAATCCATCCTTTCTCTGTTTTGAAAATTGGCCTTTTTAATTTGTTGGGCATTTCTGGACAGCATCCAATATTCCTTACATATGACCAGCTGCTGTTTGGGGTTTATTTCTTACTATTCTCTTAGTGTCTTAAAATATTCTTCATCTGGGCTTTAGAATAGCATTAACTCAAATAGGGCTTTTCTGGTTGTCTTCTCTACCTGGGGCTTTACTTCCCCTTCATCAGGCTTAGTGTCCTTTCTAAGTCTGAGGACCTCCCTTGCCCTGGATGACGGTGGAGGGGCTGGCAGCACAGGCTCTGAAGTGGGCTAGCACTTGGGCCCTGGCTCTGCTGCTCATTGGCTGCATGATCTTAGATCTCTCAGGCCTTATTTTCTCACCTGCAAAATGAGAAGCGCGTTAGGACCCAGTTAAGAGTTGTCAGGACTAAATGAGTGAATGCATGCTACATGTTCAAAATAATTGCAGTAAACATTGGTGGCTATTATATTAGCCTGATGAGGTCAGATGTTCATTTATCTTGTTCTGGCTGTCAGGTTGCAGGCTTAACTCTTCCTGTTTTGTTTTCATGCTGTATCATGGCTTTACAACGTCAACGTTATCCTCTATGTTCATCTTAATCTCTAGAAGCTTTGGCATGTTGAGCTTAGTCTTTGTTGGCCCACTGGGATTGTCCTGACAGGGGCAGTGAAGGGAACTAACATCCAGGACATTTGAGGAGCTACTTTAAAGGAAAGTTCTAGGTGGGGTGGAGTGGAAGAGTTGGTGGCACGATGCATTGCTGAAGCTACTTAAAAGGCTGTCATATTGATGTGGAGTTGACCTCTTCTCTGTGGTCCCAGAAGAAAGAGCTGGAATCACTGCATGTAAGTTTGGCTTTGGTGTAAGGGAGGAACTTCCAACCGCCTTAGTGCAAGCCATCAACTTCTCTCTCCTTCTCCACGACATCATTCTAACTGGTTTCCCACATCTGGAAGGCCTCCTCCAAGACATTAGCCATGTTGCAGCCCAAGTGATTTAAAGCACAAATATGATCTGTCATTTCCCTGCTTATATCACTTCAATGACTTCTAGCTTCTCTTAGGATAAAGACCAAAGTTCTTATTATGGCCTAGAAGGCCCACCAGGTCAGACCCTCCCCATGTCTCCAGCCTGCTCTCACCTGATACTCCTTTACCCTTGCACTGACCCAGCCAGCTTCTCCTGTCATTCATGTCCTCAAACTCCCCTTGGGGCCTTGGAACATTTTTTTTAGTTTTTTTTTTTTTTAAAGATAAAGTGATTTTTAATCTACAGGTAAAGGATTCTCTAAGTGATATTCAGGATAAACTACAAGCTTTATTTTAAAATAGATTTAAATTCACAACAGGTCTTACAATGATTTCAATAAATCAGGCACTTCAGAACACAATGCAGAACAACAACTATGTGGTGACTACTTAATATTCCAAGAGGTACAGATCTTTTTTAAATATGGAAAGAAATTAGACTTTCTACAATGTTAATCCCTAAGAACTATTCTCCTTTATAGACTACAATCAATATTATTGTCAATTTCATACACTTTTACTTTATAAAGAACTCCCACAGGAAGAAATTTCTGGAGGTTTTCCCAGATATATACAGCTACGTTTTCTATCGTTCTTATAACATCTGCAAAATATGGCACACCCAGATCCTTGTGATCAAGGGGCTTCCTGATGGCCTCCTCCATATATTTTTTGAGGTCAGTCAAATTCACAACCATTCCTGTAACAGGATTGGTCTCTCCATATACTGTCACCACAGCTTTGTAATTGTGCCCATGGCCATTGGGACTGTTGCATTTCCCAGTTTCCAGGTTTCCGCATCACTCAGAGATCTGCGCCTCCTAGGGAGCTTGGCCAAGTCCTGCACTCACAGCATTTCTGCCCAAGCAGCCCCGCAAGGGCCCCAGCAGGCGCACAGCCCGCCCTCTTTATTCATTTGTTTAATGAGGTGCTGAGGATCAAACCCAGTGCCTCACACATGCTAGGCACATGCTCTACCACTGAGCCACAAGCCCAGCCCTTTGGAACCTATTTCTATCTCTGCTTATGACCCTCCACTTCCCTTGTGCCTGGTGAGAGCCTCCGCTCCCTTCGGATGTTAACTTGGCCATTCTGCTCCCAGGGGTCCATTCTTGACTTCCTGTCTTGGTTAGTAGGTGTTCTGGTAGCAGCATATACCTCTCATTTCTACATTTATAATTTAATGGGTGTCTGATTAATGCTGAAATGTCCACGGGTACCGAGATAATGCCATTTTCTTCTCCTCACCGCGGTCCTCAGCATGGAACTCAGGAGCTGACACATTGTGGGTGTTCAATGAACTTTTTGAAGGAATGCATAAAAGAATGCCTGGCAGCAAGTGGGAACTGTATTTCATTCACTGCAGATGTTTTAACCTGAGGTTATGCAAACTCAAAGCTTGTTTCTAGAACCTGAGTCTATAATTTCCAGACCCTTATAATAAAGGTTTCCTTGGCTGAGAAAGTGGTAGTAAGCTCACTGAATGGTCCAGTCAACCTTTGAACCATTTACTTATTGTGTAGTTGGAAAAAATGCCTGAGCGCCATCTAGTGAGTGGAGGGAAAGATGCTTTTCTTCCCTCGTTCATTCATCTCTTGTGCACTAATAAAACCTTCACATAGACTATGAGGTCAGTGTGCCCTGTGGTGCTGTGCAAGATGGCAGCATCTCTGGCCTTCAGGGAAATCACAAGTTTTTGGTGGACACAGATGCATGAACAGAAGCTTACAGGTATTTGTGACTAAGGTGTGCCGGAGGTGGGTTTTCAAGAGGAATGTTGCTTAGTGTGGTTATTGGGAAGGATTTTAGGCTCAGAGAGAAGAGCCAATTGGAAGGAACTGATTGAAGAATCAGGACAAAGAGGGACCAAGTAAGGGACCAAGATCCTACATGAAGAAGGAGGGATGGTGGGCCAGCCTCCCCTTGAGCTGGAGAAGTCTGCAGGGAAGAAAAAGATGAGGTGTGACATGGGCTGAGAAGATTCTGGAAGTGAGCATAGTCTCGGGTTTTTTTTGCACAGTTCTACTCAAAGATGAATACTTTTCTACTGAACATGTCTTAGGAAAATATGCAAGGCAAGTTTTCTCAAACGTACCACCTCACCACAAAATGAGATCCACTCTAGCTGACATCTGGAATCAGAGTCTTTTTTCTTTTGTTTATTTATTTTTGTGATTCTGGGGATTGTGCCTGGAGGCCTCAGGCACAGGAGGCGAGTACTCTGTCACAAAGCTACAACGTCCCCAGTCCTGAAGTTAGAGATTCTTGGGTCTCTTGTTCTTCCACATAGCAAACCAGCCAAGCTCAGGCTTAGAATATTTTATTTTTTAGGATTTGGGCTCAAAGGAAAAATGATTTCTCATTTTCTCCTATAGTTCATAGTTGAATCCTCTACTTGTCTACAGTTTCTCCTTTTCGAAAACCCCATCTTATACCACCCTGTTTTGACCTTTGGTTCTCAGCCCGTTGTAGTTCAGTTTCTTCTTTGCAGGTAGGAAGATGGGGCTCAATCTCTCACTCTCTCACGGCCTCACCTGAGAGAAGCTACCAGAAACTGGATCCCCCAGTTCAGGAGCTTGTTACCAGCCATCTCTTCCATATCTACCATGAAGCCTTGTGTCGGAAGAGGAAGGGCAACCATTTCTGGGAGACTGAGAGACAGCTGGCTAGAGAGGTACCTGCATGCCACTGTGGAGCATGGAAAGAGGTGTGTGTGTGTGTGTGTGTGTGTGTGTGTATGTGTGTGTGTAGGAGTGACAGAAATGTTGAGGCTAGGATTGGAAAGGAGGTCCAGGTGGGCCTTGGGAGTTTAGGACTCCTGCAGGTTAAGGAGCAGGAATGGAGAGCCCTGTAAATAGGAGACTGAGAGATTTCGAGGACTGAAAGTGGGCCCAAGGTATGCGGCCACAGTCTACACGGTCCTGTGATGGGGAGGTACCTCCAGAGGAGGTGCCCACACAGGGGCATGTCAGGCTCAGAGAAATCAGGTGCTGTATGCATTGAGTCCAGCCCTTTCATCTACATCTTTTTTTTAAATTTATTTTTATTGTAAACAAATGGGATACATGTTGTTTCTGTTTGTACATGGAGTAACAGCATACCATTTGCATAATCATACATTTACATAGGGTAATGATGTTTGATTCATTCCATTATTTTTCCCTCCCCCCCACCCCTCCCACCTCTCTTTTCCCTCTACACAGTCCCTCTTTCCTTCATTCTTGCCCCCCTCCCACCCCCCATTATGTGTCATCATCCGCTTATCATTCATCTTTTGGATTTTTGAGATTGGCTTATCTCACTTAACATGATATTCTCCAATTTCATCCATTTGCCTGCAAATGCCATAATTTTATTATTCTTTATAGCTGAGTAATATTCCATTGTATATATATATATATATACCACAGTTTTTTATCCATTCATTGATTGAAGGGCATCTAGGTTGGTTCCACAGTCTGGCTATTGTGAATTGAGCAGTTATTTCATCTACATCTTGACCAGAGGTTCTTGTAAGTACAGTGTGGGGCTTCCCGGTCAGCACCTTCTCCACGGGCCAATGCTTAGTAGCTTCAAATCATCTGATTACTTACACTGGTTAAGGGGTGTTAAGTCGATCTCCCAGCACGTGGGGGAAGCTGACAGCTGGGCCAGGATTCAGAAGCATTAAGCTGGTTCCTCATCCCTTTCTCCCTAAGCCACTTCAAGTGCGCATCCACATTCCTACCTCCATCCTGCCCTACCTGGGAGTAGCTTCTTAGTTCTGCTACCTCACTAGGTCTAGCTTTACTTATCTCGTTCTGCAAAAGATAAAAATGAATTGAGAAAGAATTTAACCTACATAGCATTAGGGATAATAAAGTTTTAAAAAATATATCATTAAGAATAAAAAGGGGCTGGGGATATAGCTCAGTTGGTAGAGTGCTTGCCTCATAAGCACAAGGCCCTGGGTTCAAATCCCCAGCACCAAAAAAAAAAAAAAAAAAAAAAAAAAAAAAAAAGAATAAGACACATATCCCCAGGTGTCTTGGTTGGCTTCCCTAAGAAGCAGGCCCAGAGAGAGGTCTATGTGTAGGAGGTGTGTTGTGGAGACCTCTGGGGATCAATATCCCCAAGGGAAGGAGAGAAGCAGGGTCTGACGGAGGGAGGAGCGAATTGTGACGCAGTTACAATAAAGACCTCAGCTGATTTTGTGGGGAGCTGAGATGATCCTTCAAAGTTGTCTCACTTGGAGGCAGGAGGGCCAGGACTTTATGCTCCCTGTCCTACAACAGTGACCCACTTCTGGATTCAGGCTGCCCTGGAGAGAGGAGGAGGGATGTTGCCTAGCTAACTCTTTGCATTTGATACCAGTTCTCAGAGAGAGACTCAGCCAGAGCTGTCGGCCATCAACACAGAGAGTTAATGGATGGGCCTTGCCAGGGTAGTCTGGGCAGCGCAGCATGGCATCCACTAAACGGGCAAATGAGAAGAGACTGTTCACACTGAAGAACTCATTTTTACAGTAAGAATGTGAACCAGACATCCAAACTCTTTAGTAAAGAAAAGTGAAAAATTAAATAACATATCACTTTTAGCGTATCAGATTTGTGATTTTTAAAAGATATTGGCCATGGATAATGAAATTATAACCAGCATACAGTACTTTTAGATTCTGGGATGGTAGTGGGAGATTGAGTTAAGATTTAGAATCATTGTAGTTGAAGCCAGGGGAATAAATGTGACAGCTAAGAGAAAGTGTATGTAAAGAAAACAAGTAGCTCCACCAGCTCAGAGAAAAATTAAGATGAGAGACATAGTACTAAACGTATGTAAGTGCCCAGAAGGTTATTTTCCCCATGGGAATTTACAGATGTTATCTATCTATCTATCTATCTATCTATCTATCTATCTATCTATCTATCTATATCAAAAGACAGGAGAATAACTTCTGGGATTAAACTGTAACTTATTCCAGAGATAGAAGTAATATAAACTTTTGTTAACCTGCCCAAATTCCCAGTCCCATAAAGGATGACTGTACTGGATTCTGTGGCTACCGGAGGCGGCCTATGCCAGCCACAGCAGAGAGCTGTCAATTGCTCAGAATCACGTTCTGACGTGCTGTTTGGTCTGACGTGCTGTTTGGCCCTTGTAGAGGTGGAGCATCTGACCCAGAACCATCAGATGACCACACAGTCAGGACTATCCATTATGAGCTGTAATTTATTTATTTTTTCAGACTACTAAATTTAAGGACAGGTAGACCCATTAGTAATGGGTCCCTTCATGTGAGCCACTGGGACAGGGCACAAGTAAGGTCAGAGGGCACCAGAAAGCTGCAAGAGCAGGTGGCCTACATCCCATGTCATTGAGTGCCTCTTCCTCAGCACCAGTGACACAAGGGATCTCTTATGACAGCTGATGGAGAGGGGAAAAGATTGAGGCTGGTCCACAGCTCAGTATGTCAGCGCAAGCCAGAGGACTGCTGTGACCCCACAACCCCACTCAAGGATGGTATGGAAAGGTAGCAGTGAGAAATCCTCCTGCTAGGGACATCTGTCCTGATAGAGAGTGTATGCAATCAAGTAAGTGTACCAAGGACCACATGGGTTCACGAGCAGTAGCAAATGGTCTGGCTCCAGGTCTAGAAGGAGATAGATTAGAAGATCAGGGACAAGGCGGTCTGGAGAAGAGTCATGTGGGTGGACTGACAGGAGACGGAAAGACCTTTGTTTTACATATGCCTTAGTTCGTGAGAGCATCCATTACTGAAGAGGTCTTACCCAACCAGCGTAGACCAGGTGACTCAGCCAGTTGACATCATTAGCTACCTGGGTGTTGGTATAATGAGTTCACTAACAGAGCAGCCATGGTAGTTGGAATGGCGCCTACACGTGGTCCAACAGCTGATCTAGCTATTGCTTCTGCTGAAAAATCCAGTCTATCAGCAGAATCAACTAACAAGGAACCCCCGACATAGCATCATGCTCTAAGGAAATTAGCCAGCCACTGGGTGGAAACTTGACTACATCAGATCTCTTGCAAAATAGAAGTGGCTGCCATCCTGACTGGGATCAACTCGTATTCTGTATGTGAGTTCGTGGGGCTTCAATTAGCACCAAAATTGGATACCTGGATATCAACAAGGGATCAAAGCTAAGGATCCTACTACACACAAAAGAAGTAAGGAAATTGGCATATGAGCATGGGAGTCACTAAGTCTACCACATTCTTCATCACACTTCTGGTTCCATGTGTCAACAGAACAGCAGGCAAAAAAAAAAAAAAAAAAAAAAGAAAGAAACCCAGCCAGGCACTGTGGCACACACCTGTAAGCCCAGCAGCGCAGGAGGCTGAGGCAGGAGGACCAAGAGTTCAAAGCCGGCCTCAGCAAAAGTGGGGTGCTAAGCAACTCAGTGAGACCCTGTCTCTAAATAACACACAAAATAGGGCTGGGGATGTGTCTCGGTGGTCAAGTGCCCCTAAATTCAATCCCTGGTACCCCACTCTCCACCAAAAAATTGAAACACAGGAATAATTGGAGCTGATGCCGCTCAATGGGGACAGAAAAGAATATTGCCCAGGAGATGCATGGTGCCCTGATTGGTGTTCTTGTGCCCAATTTTAATGGCAAATGGACAAAGACAGCAACCACAGCCTCAGAAAGGCATAGTTAATTGGGGTCTGGGTACCTTAGACTCATCTGAAGGTCTAGTACCTTAGACAAGACAGTATCCAATACAGTTCTCCTTCATGGGACAGGGAATGTGGGCAGGCTAACAGAAGTTCGTATTATTTCTCTCTTTGGCAAAAGTTATATTTGAACCTCAGAAGTTATTCAGAAGTTATTTAGAAGTTTTGTTACTGGTAGATATGAACGGTAAGGGGTCATTCATACCTGAACTCATAATTAACTTTGTCACAACTCTTACATCTTTCAAGATTCCCTCTGCTAGATTAAATAGCCAAATTTCCTTACCCTATAGTTAGGAATTTTCACCAAAATGCCCTTGCCTCTCTTGGAGCTCTAAAATAATGTCTGCAAATTTCTGTGGGAAAGGCTTCTAGGCACTTAAGTGCATTTAGCACTATTCTTTCTCTTTCTCTTCTTTTACTTTTATTTATTTTTTTCATTAACTTTTTTTTTCAGTGATAGATTTATTTAAAAAGATCTTTTCATACATGTACATAGGGTAATAATGTCTGTCTCAATCTACTGTCCTTCCCCTCCCCACCTGCCCCACCCCTCCCCTCACTCCCCTCTGTATAATCCAAAGTTCCTTCATTTTTCCCTGCTGCACCGTTACTGTTATATATCAGCATCTGCTTATCAGAGAAAACATTTGGCTTTTGGTTTTGGGGGATTGATTTATTTCACTTAGCACGATAGTCTCCAGTTCCATCCATTTACCTGCAACTGCCATAATTTCATTCTTCTTTAAGGCTATGTATATGTACCACATTTTCTTTATCCACTCATCAGTTGAAGGGCATCTAGGTTGGTTCTGTAGTTTAGCGATTGTGAATTGAGCTAACACTATTCTCGCATCTAAAATTTCTCTGAGTGGGGGGTGGGGGGTGGTTATTTGGTTCTTTACACATACGTTTTCTGAGTGGTTATGCTTATTCCCATGTTTCCAACTACAAGTATTCCAAAACGTTATCCATGTCCAATATCTTTTTAAAATCATGAATCTGATAGGTGGAGTGATGTATTGTTTAATTTTTCACTTTTCATTACTAATGAGGTTGAACACAATAGTGTCAAAATAGCTTTTTATGAAATGGAAAAAAAAATACATTAGAATAGTTTATTCCAGATTTCTTTTCAGGGAAAGAACTGTCTTTTGGTACTGGGGATTGAATCCAGGGACGCTTAACCACTGAGCCACATTCCCAGTCTTTTTATATTTTATTTAGAGACAGGGACTCCATGAATTGCTTAGGACCTCACTGCTGAGGCTGGCCTCAAACTTGTGATCCTCCTGCCTCAGTCTCCCAAGCCACTGGAATTACGGGCATGTGCCACCATGCCCAGTGAGTACTGTCTTTTGCTTTAGGACATACATTGGTAAACTGATAGAGAATGGGATGCAAGAGCCAAACCATGGCTTTGAAGTTGGATGAATTGCTATGCCGCAATGGAGAATATTTGGTAGGGAAGGATAGAGAGGAATTGATGGAGAGAGTACGATGAGATGGGATGTTTTACATGGGAGAATCAACCAGTGGCTGGTGGTTAAAGGATACATATGTATATTTTAATATTTTTAGTTGTAGATGGACACAATACCTTTCTTTTATTTATTGTTATGTGGTGCTGAGGATTGAACTCAGTGCCTCACATGTGTGAGGCAAGCCCTCTAACACTGGGTTACAACCCCAGTCCTGAGGGATATTTTTAAGAACAGGGATATCTCAAGCTCAACATCAGATTGTTTCCATTACTAAAATGGCTCTGAACTTTTGAGGAAATACAGCCTACTCAAATGGATTATGTAAATGGATATTTTTGTACCAATTGTGGAAGGAGTTAAAGGCAGCCTACAGAGAGGCTGAAATATGGGAGTCAAGTAAACATGAGAGCACATGCCTGGGCAACTTGTAAGACATGTTGAGAAAAGTCTGTTCTCCAGACTGTGGACTAGGAGTCCAACCTACTGTTGTCTCAAACTTAGCGGTCTGGGCTGTGAGGCCTGGCCTGATGACTGTATCACACCGCTGCAGAGCTGGCCTAGCAGGGAAGTTTGAAAATGGAAGTTGGTTTTACATTTCTGGGATTGGAAAGAGGATATGGATAGCTACAGCAAATTTTTGCAATGCTGGAGGATATCTAATCAAAATGGTATCATTCTGTTGGGGACTAAAAGGGTGAAAGGCAGGGATCCCAGGTCTGGGTAGTGTAGCCAGTATTTGTCTGGTGATTTCTGAGGTCAGAATTGCCTCGTGGGATGAAACCCATTTACAGATCATCAAGAAGCTGAAATGCATCAGGGATATGTTCTTTTCCAGAGCATCTGGGCCTTACTTTTATACTAACACTGGGTTCTCTGCTAATGATCCTATGACAACTGCCTCACAGTAATTCCTGATAATGGGGACATACCTGTCCCTGAGTTCAAAGGTACAAAAGGAGACAGAAAAACTCTTTCTTGGTATCTCCAGGGGTGGAAGGGCAGCTTTGAAGTCATATCCATGGACTTTATCCTTCTCTTGGGTCATCAATAGCGTGATCGGGTACAAAGGGGAGACCTTATTTTGTTCACAACTGGTAGGTAAGAGGGTTTTTTTGAGTCCCTGAGGTTTCTTGGAGTGGTCATTTCTGATTGAAGTTTTGCCAACTGTGGATGGAGGTTGTGTCTCCCTTGTGACCAGATACTCTCCACACTGGAGTGACACTAGAGCAAGCCCTGGACCAAGACTCTACCTTCCAGCCCAGCCTCAAACCCAGGCTGATGCTTTGTAAAGAGTTTTATGATATTGCTACTGTTCCCATCCTTCAAGCAAAATTCTTCTTGATATTTGAAATAGGCTGGTAGTTGAGATATGTTTAAGATGTGACCTGAATATGATCAGACAAATCCAAGTGGAAAAAGATCACAGGAATGTAAAGTCTAATTTTGTCATGTAAACCATGTGAACATACAACTTTATCATGCTATATCAGAGAAAACAGTGCCCTTGGCTAACTGGTATGGCTTCATCTGCTGGTAGATATAAATGCCCTCATTCATTCCTTCAGTCAGTGGGAACTTGAACCCTCTTTGTGCAAGGCACTTGTGATGTTAGGGAGACAGTCCACAAGACCACCTTTACTTCTGACACTAACTGCAGTTTAGGGAGCCCCTGAGACCACACTCAGCTTTACTGATTTGCTAGGAGGACTCACAAAGCTCACTGAAAGCTATTAGACCTGCAATTATAGTTTATGATAGCAAAAAGATGCAGATTAAAGCCAGCCAAGGGAAAACATACCCAGGGCAGAGTCCAAGAAGTTTCCAAGAGCGGAACTGGATGTGTCCTCTCCTAGCAGGATCGCCATCCCTCCTGGCAACAGTATATGGAGTGTTGCCAAGCAGGGAAGCTCTCCTGAGCTTGGTGCCAGAGCTTTATTGGGGTTCCCTTGGGAGGACTTGATTGAGAGCCTGTATGGCTTGACCTTAGTCTCCAGGCCCTCTGGAGGTCAAGCTGGTACTGTGTGGCCCAAAATTACCATCATAAAGCATACTGTTAGACTGTTGGTGTGGCCCAAGGCCCCCAGGTCAACTAAAGCCCCTCTTACCAGGCAGGGTATCCTAAGGACCTGGAGATCAACATCCCGCCCACCCCACCGCCCCCAACCCAGTAACTGAGGGCCAAGGTCAGACTTCCTTTTGGGTAAGGTTAACTCTTTATTATACAGAATGTTCTAGACTCAGGGAATACAGCAGTCAGAAAAACAGACACAAATTCCTGTCTGCCTGGAGTCCAATATCATATTTAAAATAATCTCAAAGTTGCAATTCCAAGGCCCCACTGGCTTATTTGCTTGAAATACATTATTTTCCCAGAAACGGCATCCCAAGGAGTCCTAGACATTTCCAGGGATACTTGTGAATGGTACTCACATTAGGACCACTTGTTCTCCTGCTATTCTGGGCTAAAAGGAGCAGAGAGGGGGTGGGGAGATAGCTCAGCTGGTAGAGTTCTTGCCTCACAAGCACAAGGCCCTGAGTTCGATCCCCAGCACCGCAAGGAAAAAAAAAAAAAAAAAAAAAAAAAAGGAGCAGAGAGATGTTTTTCTTATAGGTGAACAGAACACCTGCCAGCTTTTCCTTCCAAGGGGGTTTCCTCTGGCTGCACTGTTGGGCTGCTAGTGACAGATGCCATTATTTTGCATGTTTGCTCGCTTGCTTCCACAGTGACCAAGCCAGGGATCTCATGCATGTGCTTGAAGCGACTGCTCACTCCAAACTCCAGGCTTCGTGGTTCCAGCTGGTTTGTCCTACCTGTCTTCTTATCTGTGGTTACGCTTCTTTCCAGTTTGGAGACTATTATTCCAGACTCCTTCAGGGATCCAGTCCATGGGACAGATCAGAACACAGGTTCTCTGCCACTGGGGGCCCAGGGACTGGCACCCTATTCATAGTGGGGAAAGCCTCAGTGGCCCTGGGACTGAGCAGAGCTTGCATCTGGAAAGTCGGTAACACTCCCTTGAAGGGCAGAGCATAGCCTGAGTTCTCAGAAGTGGCAGCAGGAATGTCAGCCTGAACTGACCAAGGATCCTGGGAGGGAGAATGGCTGCCAGGGGAGATTATGGGATGTACTACAGGAAGATGCTGGGTGGGGGTGAGGGGTATGGAGAGGAAGAAGCTGGTCAAAGAAGCATGGCTTACAGCACAGGAGTGGTAGTCAGGGGAACCCATGTGAGACAGGGTCAGCTTTAAACATCTGCCACGTCCAGTGAGCACGAAGCCATCTTGCAGTAGCATCAACTCAGCGTGGACTTCCATCTCCTGTGCTCACTCCCATCCCAGAGAGGCCAGATGCTGCTGTTAGGGGTCTGAGAGGACAGTGAGGTGGACAAGAGAAAAAGACACCCCCCAGAAGCCTGCAGTTTGCCTGCAGTGGCCTTAGCCTGAGGAGAAGGGAAAGGACATTTTGACAACGAACGTGGAAATGTTGATAACATACTATAGTGGACATTCTAATTTCAGGATCAAAATTATTATGTATGTGACTTAAAGTAACCCCTGATATTTATGAGGCCACTGTGTACAGACAAAAGAGGGGGAGATATTTACTTCTTCTCTTTCTTCTGGCATAGCATTTTTATCTTATCTTCCTTGGCCTGCAGCCACCCTGTCACTCATGCTTTTGAGCTTTGTACCAGCGGGTTCAGCACGATCAGCCAGCAGTGTCCCACCAGGCTTGTCTGTTTCCAGCTTGGACGATGTCCATGAGCACCACTTTACTGGCAGTGTGTGTGGGGAGGTGTGTACTTAAAGTGGAAAATACGTGTTAATTAGCATTCATCTCCCAGTGTTTTGATTGGTCCAGATGTTGTCTATAGAGTTCAAATGGCATACAATTAAACTTCCTCCCAATCTATTATTACACATCATGAACTTTGCTCATTTTATAATCAAATATTTGGAAAGAATAATTTCTTGATTTGTACCTTTAAGGGAAACTAGTATAAAACACTTCTCATTTAAAAACATGATTGGGACTGGGGTGTAGCTTGGTGGTAGAGTGCATGCTTAGCATGTGCAAGGCCCTGGGTTGAATTCCCAGCTCCAGTCTCAAATCAACAACAAAGTTTAAAAAAAAAAAAAAAAAAAATAGAAACTGAAACATGATCCCAACAGAATAGGTGCCCAGTTCCAGCATTTTCTATGCGAGAACCCCACGTTTTCCCATTGGCTCTTGCCTAATCAAAACCTTTAAGGATTCCAGCTTTTGGTAAACAAAGGCCAGAGACGTATTAATCTAGCTGTTCAATCAAATGAATGCATATCACTGTGATATAATGAAAAAATCCGCTTGAAGCAATTACTGTATAATCCACACCACCCCAGACTGTTTCTGTCAGGGCAAGTCTGTTTGGTAAACAGAAGAGAAAAGATGGCTATTAAAGGTATTTGCTCCTTTTTATTTGAGGCAATCACTGAATGAATTATTTTTGTCACACAGATGGTGGCAATTTGGAGAAACTTCAGAAAAAATGGGCATTCCAAATCAGTGAGGCCACGTGATTTTTTGTTTTCTAACTAGGGACTTGGCTCAGGTGCTTGCTCTAATTTGCATAGGGTGGTCTAATTTGATTTGCAAGCTATACTGAGAGTTTTTAAGATTAGCTGCTGCTTGATTGATGGCCCCTTAACTTATTTGCTTCTGAGGGAAAGGAAGTGTGCTCCCCCTGAATACACACACCTACTGAGAAACTATGTTGGCAAATTGCAAAAGTGTGTAACAAATTGTTTCTACAGACATACCTGAGAGGAACAGAAGGGCAGAGTGTGTGCTCAAATAGAAAGTTAAAGGGTGCCAGTCCTGATTACTGGGTTTGGGGCCGCCATTCTGACCACAGTCTCTTCTGAAGTGTGGATAAACTCATGGCCAGCCCCTCAGCCACTGCAAATCTGTTCTTGTCATTTTACAAAAGGCTTTATTTTATCGTGATAAGAACACAACATGAGATCTCTCCTCTTAACAAAATCTCAAGAGTGCAATACTTTCTTGTTGACTTCAGGTGTAATGGCCACAGGTGTAGCAGAGGACAGATGAGCTCCGGAGGCCTGTACTCATCCTGTCTAACCTGGACTCTTGCCTTAGGTTGCAGCATTAAGACCTCTGGTGGTTTAGCTTCTGTATTAGCCCATTTTCCTTTCCTGTATACCTGAGCTGGGTACTTCATAAAGAAAAAGAGTTTTATTTAGCTCACAGCTATGGAGGCACACACTCCCAAAACCACGGTGATGTGATTGATGTAAACCTTTTGGAGGGACAACCTGTGCATTTCCGTTTTGGGTAGTGTGTAAACAAGCTTTCTTTTAAAGTTCATGCTCTTTAGCACCTGCTTCTACTCCAAGAAATATATTCTATAGAACCAAGCATTTGAGTGTATCTGCGCGCACACACAAACACACACACACACACGCGCAAGTTATTCATATTTTCATAAAATACTAAATAATACAAACTCTTATTGATTGATAGGAATACCACTCTTTAGCTGTAAAACTCTTAGCAAGACGT
This sequence comes from Sciurus vulgaris, assembly GCF_902686455.1. NCBI lineage: Eukaryota > Metazoa > Chordata > Mammalia > Rodentia > Sciuridae > Sciurus > Sciurus vulgaris. The sequence continues at coordinate 69,636,996 of NC_136476.1, forward strand.
TTTGACCATTTTTACATTTTTTTAGGGAAAAATTTTAGCTTCGGCAAAGTATAGATAGTATGCAAATTTTCTACTTTAGCCATTTTAAGTATACAATTCATTGGCATTAATTATGTTCATAATATTGTGCAACCATCATCTCAGTTTCCCAAATATTTTCATCAACTTAAATAGAAAATGTAATCATTAAGCTATGAATCTCTATTTTCTCCCTGTCCCCAGACTCTGGTAACCTCTAATCTATTTTCTGTTTCTATGAATTTGCCTATTCTAGATATTTCGTATGAGTGGAATCATGCAATATTTGTCTTTTTGTATCTGGCTTATTTCACATAACGTGCTTTCTAAGTTCATCTGTGTTGTAGTAGTATTGGCCCTTTATTCCTTTTTAGAACTGAGTAGTATTTCATTGTGTATACTACATTTTGTCCATCTATTCATCTGTTGATAGATACTTGGGTTGTTTCCATATTTTGGCTGTTGTAAATAAGGCTGCAATGAACACTAGCATTCAGGTATCTCTATGAATTCCTATTTTCAATTCTTTTGTTTATTTGCCTAGGAGTAGAATTGTTAGGACATATAGAAATTCTGCATGGACCATTTTGATGAACTGCCAATTGTTCTCCATCTTGGCTTTACCATTTTGTATTCCCTCTGGTGATGTACAGGGTTTCCGTTTCTCTACATTCTTACCACTTGCTATTTTTTTTAAAAAAAAATATTATAGCCATTCTAATTATTGTGAAGTTGTATTTTCTCTTAGGTTATAAAATAAAAATAAAATCATATTTTAAGGAAAAGTACAATGATATATCCTACCATCAGAGATTAAATTTCTGGGTCCTTCTCTCCATCAATCTTCTAGTACAATAAGGAATTCTATTCCTTGGACTTATTAAAGGTATCCCAGAAGGGGGAAAGTCCTTTAGAAGAATTCTTTAGTGTAGGCTTCCTCAGAAGGTTGGAGAGGGGTTCCCTTAAGCCCTAGAGGACAGTTGCCCGTGTGTGTGGGGGGGGGGGGGGGTGTGGGCGGGGAGTGTCTACTCATTGTCTGGGGAAAGGGAAACAACCTGACTCTGTGTTTTGAGGACTTAAAAAGAAAAGGGGAGTGGATCTCGGGAAAGAATGTAATTGTTTTGAGTTTGCGAGATGAGAAATGTTTTCTTTTTCTTCTTTCTTTTTTCCTTTTTTTTTTTCAGTACTGGAGATTTAATCCAGGGGTGCTCTACCATTGAGCTCCAACCCCAGTCCTTTTTTATGTTTATTTTGAGACAGGGTCTTGCTAAGTTGCCCAGGCTGGCCTCCAACTTGCAATCCCCTGCCTCAAGCTCTGGGGTCAATGGAATTACAGATGTACCGCCACTGAGTTGGGCAGGTGAGAGACACGAGCTAGATGCGAGTCTGCACTTCTCGGACCCACTAGGCTGCAGGAGGTTGGCTGGGATGGCGGTAAGGAGCGTGACCATTCAGTACCATGCCACGGGAAACACGAAGCTACTATTGCAATCGGCTCTTCTCCATCTTTTCCAAACCACAAGACTAACGTAGTTATTGTGTAGATTAAGATATTAAATCGAAGAAACGTCGATTACGTATTTACCATTGAAGACGCTGCTTTCTAGCCGAAGTTACTGCAAGCAGCAATAAAAGAAAAGGCACCTTGCGGTCTCCATCTCATCTACCAGAACATGCGATCCTATTGGTCGTGTCAACATTCATCAGGAACTCCAGGTAACAGATCAGCGGTCGACCGCGCCCTGAGAACAGCCTTCCCACATTTATTCCTGCATCACTGACTCCCCCCCACCCCATGGTATAAACTTTGAAGAGACAGTTGTTTTTCCAAATGCTTCCCCTTCAGGGTTTATCTGATTATTTCCTCATATCACTGTCTAACCTTTCCGAATCTCTTGGATTTCCTGTAGGCTGAAGACAAGTGATAAAGGCTTAACTTATATATATTTTAGTTAGGTGGACACGATACCTTTATTTTGTTTATGTTTATGCGGCGCTGAGGATGGAACCCAGTGCCCCACACATGCTAGGCGAGCGCTCTCCCACTGAGCCACAACCTCAGTCCCAAGGCTTCACTTTGACTTAAACGTTTTTTAGCAAGCATCTGTCACGGTGATGCAGGGCCTCACACAGAACTCAAAAGCAGATCATGTCAGATCATCCCACTGCCGATGATGCTTAACCACGCCATTCAGAAAGCCACCACCAGAGGTCGCCATTGTAAAATATATCTTTCTTTCTGCAATTATCCAACCACCTATGGAGTTGAGAAATATCCTGTTGACTCACATTGTTGTTTAGAGTTTTAAGGTACCACCACTCATGCTTTCGTGAACTTGGGACTGTCTTTGCCATCTTGATGCAGCGCTCTGTAATTTATCTTTACGTGGCTCAACCTTTGAAAATCAGACAGTCTTATGCCAAGCCCTAACTTCAAGGTGCGCATCTACTTGATGGAGGAAGCATCACTGTAGTTACCAGGGGAATTCAGCCTGCGGGGCTGGTCCTCGGAAGTGGAGGAGCCAGAGACACCCCAGACCTGCCAGGCACAGAAATAAGACCAAATAGGAGGGAGGATTTTCTTTTTCCCTTTTAAATTTAAACAGGCTCTATTTCTTAGCAACAAAACTCTTCCTAAATATTAGTTCTCCCCGGGTTGTTCACTCTAAAGATGCATCTAATCTCCCTGGGAAGTAACCTTCATCCTCAAAAGATATAAAGCTTTGTATTACTTGGCTAATGCTTCTATAGCCACGTCTCTCAACATTTTTTAGGTCGTGAACATTCCGTAGAAAGTGGTAATATTGTCTTGAAGCACCTGGCTGTACTAGAGTGGATTTGGGGACATCCAGGTGGAGTTTGATGGAAATATTCATTAGTTATTTTTATTATATAACTATGATAAAATATGAAGCACAAATATTAGAAATATTAAATATACAATTCATATAAAAATTTCAGACAATCTTTTAATTTTTTTTCAAAAGAAAACTTCCAACTTTTTTACTACCAATTTTTATACTTGAAATGCCCACGTGAAACCTGTAAGACTTTGAGGTAAAAAATATCTTCAAATTCTTGCTAGGTCTCATTAATGAAATACTGCATGGATAGATGATAAAATGTTTAACTACTTCTCTTTATAACCATTCAAAATTTCCCAGAGTTGAAATTGTATTTAGCATCGTTTCCTTCATTGACCGATGTAATACTGAAATTTTATGGAGAATCAATCTCAAATCCAATAGAACTTCTTTATATCTGGTATTTCAGAGTAGTGAAGTTCTCATTAGCAGATCATGCATGCATGGTTAGGACAGTGGCCCTTGAGCTAGCCTGGGCAACAAAGGACACTTCAGTTACAATGTCTCATCTGTATTTGAAGGCAGATTTGGGGTCCCACTGTCTAGGGTTTCAAATAAAAGCAGAGGAGTAGTTTACCAAACTTCTCCCTGCATGTCATCCAGCTTCAGAAATTAGCAGTTGCCAGTCTTCTGTTATCGATTCCTGTTCCATATTTTGAAATATTTGCCAGTGTAAAGCAAGTCCAGCACTGCAAACACCTCACCATTATTACATTTGATAGAGATCAACACAATTCTTTTATATTAGGTAATATTCAAATTTCTCATTTTCTCATGAGAAGCATCTTATTCAGCTGAATTATTTGAATCCCAAGTCCACCCGCAGCATCTGAAGATTGTTTCTTAACTCTTTTTTTTTTGAGTCCCTACAACAGTGTCCCCCTCTACCCTCTTTCTGGAGGCAGTTGTACTGTAGACTGTCCAGTGTGACATTCCGACTGCTGGCTACTTCCTCTGCCTTCCACGTTTCCTGACAAGTTTGGTGGAGTGGAGGTTGGAGTAGATTCAGACTCGACTCCTTTTCAGGCATGAAGACTGCGAGGTTGGTGTTGAGCCTGGCTGGCTGCACCCCGCCAGGAGCCAGAGTGTCTGGTGGTCCCACTCTGGGAGATGATACGACTAATAATTCGATTCACCAGGGGACAGTTTGATCTGCCCCTACCATCCTGTCAGCTCTTCTAATGGTTTCAGCATCCGCTGATGACTGTTACTTAGATACATTATTCACAGGGAGTTGCAAAATACCACGTTTCTCGTTCTGTCATTCCTTTTTCACATATTAGCAGGAATGTTTCTGCAAATAGGAGCTTCCTCTCCTCAACCCCTGTACAGATTTTATGCAAAGGGAAGATGACTATTGGATTCTTTCCCTTTATTTATTTATTTATTTTTTTGTGGTATTGACTCGTCCTATCATCCTCCAGCAGTGAGGCTTCCAAATATTTTTGAAGTGTCCTTATGAGCTTATGTTTATGCGCTTCAATGGGTTGTAGCCATCTTTCCTTTTGGTGCTGGCGTGGTCCCAACATAAGCAGTGGGAACCTCTTCAAGTTGTTCCTGAGTGCTTGTTGACAGTGGTCTTTGTGGTTGCCTTGCTTTTTTTATTTTATTTTATTTTTTTTATTTTGATTCATTGTAACCAAATGGGGTAAAACTTATTTCTCTGGTTGTACATGAAGTAGAGTCATACCATTTGTAATCATACTTGTACATAGGGTAATGATGTTTGTCTCAATCTGTTATTTTTCCCTTGCCCCCACCCCTCCCACCCCTCTTTCCTCTATACAATCTATCCTTCCTCCATTCTTGCCTCCCTCCCAACCCCCATCATGTATCATCATCCACTTATTAGAGAGATCATTCAGCCTTTGGTTTTTGGGATTGGCTTATCTCACTTAGCATGATATTCTCCAACTGCATCCATTTGCCTGCAAATGCCATAATTTATTCTTCTTTATAGCTGAGTAATATTCCATTGTGTAATATACCACAGTTTCTTTATCCATTCATCAATTGAAGGGCATCTAGGTTGGTTCCACAATCTGGCTATTGTGAATTGAGCAGCTATGAACATTGATGTGGTTGCATCACTGTAGTATGCTGATTTTAAGTCTTTGGGAATAGGTCAAGGAGTGAGATAGCTGGGTCAAATGGTGGTTCCATTCCAAGTTTTCTAAGGAATCTCCACACCACTTTCCAGAGTGGCTGCATTAATTTGCATCCCCACCAGCAATGTGTGAGTGTACCTTTTCCCCCACATCCTCGCCAACACCTATTGTTGCTTGTATTCTTGATAATCGCCATTCTAATTGGGGTGAGATGAAATCTTAGGGTAGTTTTGATTTGCATTTCTCTTATTACTAGAGATGTTGAACATTTTTTCACATACCTGTTGATTGCTTGTAGATCTTCTTCTGTGAAGTGTCTGTTCATTTCCTTAGCCCATTTGTTGATTGGGTTATTTGTATTCTTGGTGTAAGATTTTTTGAGTTCTTTATATATTCTGGAAATTAGTGCTCTATCTGAAGTATGAGTGGCAAAGATTTTCTCCCACTCTGTAGGCTCTCTCTTTACATTACTGATAGTTTCCTTTGCTGAGAAAAAGCTTTTTAGTTTGAATCTAACCCAGTTATTGATTCTTGCTTTTATTTTCTTGTGCTTTGGGAGTCATGTTGAGGAAGTCTGATCCTAAGCCGACATGATGAAGATTTGGACCTACTTTTTCTTCTATAAGATGCAGGGTCTCTGGTTGTACATGAAGTAGAGTCATACCATTTGTGTAATCATACATGTACATAGGGTAATGATGTTTGTCATCATAGGGTAATGATCCATTGTGAGTTGAGTTTTGTGCAGGGTGAGAGATAGGGGTTTAGTTTCATTCTGCTGCATATGAATTTCCAGTTTTCCCAGCACCATTTGTTGAACAGGCTATCTTTTCTCCATTGTATGTTTTTGGCACCTTTGTCTAGTATGAGAAAACTGTATTTATTTGGATTTGTCTCTGTGTCCTCTATTCTGTACCCCTGATCTACCTGTCTATTTGGTGCGAATACTATGCTGTTTTTGTTGCTATTGCTTTGTAGTATAGTTGGACTTCTGGTATTGTGATACCCCCTGCTTCATTCTTCCTGCTAAGGATTGTTTTAGCTATTCTGGGTCTCTTATTTTTCCAAATGAATTTCATGATTGCTTGCTCTATTTCTATGAGTACGTCATTGGGATTTTAATTGGAATTGCATTGAATCTGTATAGCACTTTTGGTAGTATGGCCATTTTGATAATATTTATTCTGCCTATCCAAGAACATGGGAGATCTTTCCATCTTCTAAGGTTTTCTTTAATTTCTTTCTTTAGTGTTCTGTAGTTCTCATTGTAGAGGTCTTTCACCTCTTTTGTTAGATTAATTTCCAAGTATTTTATTTTTTTGAGGCTATGAATGGGGTAGTTTTCCTAAATTCTCTTTCAGAGGATTCATCACTTATGTATAAAAATGCATAAGATTTATGAGCATTGATTTTATATCCTGCTACTTTACTGAATTCATTTATGAGTTCTAGAAGTTTTCTGGTGGGATTTTTCAGCTCCTCTAAATATAGAATCATGTTTGAGTTCTTCTTTTCCTATTCATAATCCTCTAATTTCTTTGGTCTGTCTAATTGCTCTGGCTAGAATTTCAAGGATGATGTTGAATAGAAGTGGTGAAAGGGCATCCCTGCCTTGTTCCAGTTTTTAGGGGGAATGCTTTCAGTTTTTCTTCATTTAGAATATTGGCCGTGGGCTTAGCATAGATAGTCTTTACAATGTTGAGGAATGTTCCTACTATCCCTATTTTTTCTAGTGTTTTCAGCATGAAGGGATGCTGTATTTTATCAAATGCTTTTTCTGCATCTATTGAAATAATCATGTGATTCTTAACTTTAAGTCTGTTGATATGGTGAATTACATTTATTGATTTCCAGATGTTGAACCAACCTTGCATCCCTGGGATAAAACCTACTTGATCGTGGTGCACTATCTTTTTAATATGTTTTGGTATGTGATTTGCTAAAATTTTGCTAAGAATTTTTGCATCTATGTTCATTAGGGATATTGGTCTGAAATTTTCTTTCCTTGATGTGTCTCTGTCTGGTTTTGGTGTCAGGGTGATATTAGCTTCATAGAATGAGTTTGGAAGGATTCTCTCCTCTTCTGTTTCCTGGAATACTTTGAGGAGTATTGGAATGAGCTCTTCTTTGAAGGTCTTGTAGAACTCGGCTTAGAATCTATCTGGTCCAGGACTTTTCTTTGTTGGTAGACTTTTGATGACTTCTTCTATTTCATTGCTTGAAATTGATCTATTTAAATTGCATATGTCCTCCTGATTCAGTTTGGGTGGATCATATGTCTCTAGAAACCTGTTGATGTCTTTGAGATTTTCTATTTTGTTGAAGTATAGATTTTCAAAATAGCTTCTAATTATGTTTTGTATTTCAATTGTGTCTATCATGATATTTCCTTTTTCATCCTGAATTTTAGTAACTTGAGTTTTTGCTCTCCTCTTTGTTAGTGTGGCTAAGGGTTTATCAACTTTATTTTTTCAAAGAACCAACTTTTTATTTTGTCTATTTTTTCAATTGTTTCTTTTGTTTCAATTTCCTTGATTTCAACTCTGGTTTTAACTATTTCCTGTCTTAACTACTTTTGGAGTTGATCTGTTCTTCTTTTTCTAGGGCTTTGAAATGTAGTGTTAGGTCATTTATTTGTTGACTTTTTCTTCTTTTATTGCTCCATGAAATGAATTTTCCTCTTAGTACTGCTTTCATAGTGTTCTAGAGATTTTGATATATTGTATCTTTGTTCTCGTTTACCTCTAAGAATTTTTTTTATTTCCCCCTGATGTCTTCTGTTATCCATGTATCATTCAATAGCGTATTATTTAATCTCCAGGTGTTGGAGTAGTTTCCGTTTTTTATTTTGTCTTTGATTTCTAATTTCATTCCATTATGATCTGACAGAACACAAGGCAGTATCTTTATTTTTTTGCATTTACTACAGGCTGCTTTGTGTCATAACATATGGTCTATTTTCGAGAAGATTCCATGTGCTGCTGAGAAGAAAGTATATTCGCTCATTGATGGATGGAATATTCTATATATGTCTGTTAAGTCTAAATTATCAATTGTGTTATTGAGATCTATGGTTTCTTTGTTCAATTTCTGTTTGGAAGATCTGTCCAGTGGTGAGAGAGGTGTGTTAAAGTCACCTAGTATTATTGTGTTGTGGTCTCTTTGGGTCCTGGAATTGAGAAGGATTTGTTCGATGTACATGGATGAGCCATTGTTTGGGGGCATAAATATTTATGATTGTTATGGCTTACTGATTTATGCTTCCCTTAAGCAGTGTGAAATGTCCTTCTTTATCCCTTCTGACTAACTTTGGCTTGAAGTCCACTTTATCTGGTATGAGAATGGATACTCCAGCTTTTTTTGCTGAGTCCATGTGGATGGTATGTTTTTTCCCATCCTTTCACTTTTAGTCTGTGGATATCTTTTTCTATGAGATGAATCTCTTGAAGGCAACATATTGTTGGGTCTTTCTTTTTAATCCAATCTGCCAGTCTTTGTCTTTCAATTGATGAGTTCAGGCCTTTAATTTTCAGGGTTATTATTAAAATGTGATTTGTACCCTGGTCATTTTGGCTTATTTTTGCTTTTTAACTTGACTTGGCTTCTCTTTTGTTTGGCTATTCCTTTAGGGTAGTTCCTCCCTTTGCTGATTTACATCATTGTTTTTCATTTCTTCCTCATGGAATATTTTGCTGAGAATGTTCTGTAGTGCCAACTTTCTATTTGTAAATTCTTTTAGCTTTTGTTTATCATGGAAGGATTTTATTTCATTGTCAAATCTGAATGTAAGTTTTGCTGTGTATAAGATTCTTGGTTGGCATCCACTTTCTTTCAGAGCTTGAAAAATGCTGTTCCAGGCCCCTGTAGCTTTTAGGATCTGAGCTGAGAAATCTGCTGGTATCTGTATTGGTTTTCCCCTGAATGTAATTTGATTTTTTTTTCTCTTGCAGTCTTTAAAATTCTATCTTTATTGTGTATGTTGGGTATTTTCATTATAATGTTCCTTGGTATGAGTCTGTTGTAATTTTGTATATTTGGTGTCCTATGAGCCTCTTGTATTTGATTTTCCATTTCATTCTTCAGATTTGGGAAATTTTCTGATATTATATCATTGAATATATTGTTCATTCCTTTGGTTTGTTTCTCTGTGCCTTCCTCAATCCCAATAATTCTTAAATTTGGTATTTTCATGATATCCCATAATTCTTGGAGATTCTGTTCATGATTTCTTACCATTTTCTCTTTAACTTTGTTTTCAAGATTAAATATTTTATCTTCAATGTATAAGGTTCTGTCTTCCAGGTGTTCTATCCTATTGGTTATGCTTCTATGGAGTTTTTAATTTGGTTTATTGTTTCCTTCATTTCAAGAATTTCTGTTTGGTTTTTTTGTCAGAATCTCTATTAAAGTGATCCTTTGCTTCTTGCATTTGCTCTTTTAACTTTGATTGGTACGATCATTCAATGCCTGCATTTGCTCTCTTATCTCATCATTCGCTTCTCTGATCATGCTAACTATGTATATTCTGAACTCCTTTTCTGACATTTCTTCTGCCATGCTGTCATTGGATTTTATTGATGTAGCATCTAGGTTTGTTTGGGACACTTTCTTCCCTTGTTTTCTCATATTGCTCATGTATCTTCCCCTCTCCTAGTCTTCAGTAGCCTGAAGTCTTGGAGGAACTTGATAATGCAGTGACCCAAAAAGTATGCTGCCCCTCCAGGGATGGTGGACTCCAGGTGTGGTATATTCCCTGCTGGTGGGCAGAAGCACCTCCACGTGTTGACAGATGGTCAGCCTCAGGGGCACTAGACTGTGGGCTGGGGCCCAGCTGGTCTGGTCCCAGCTCTCTAGGCCTACTTCCCTGCAGGGAAGTCTCCTGCCTTGCTTTTTGATACAAGGCGTTCCAGGATTATCCTGGATGTATCCTGTCCTACTGACCAACTGTTCCTTCAAAGAGTCTTGATTGCTTAAAGACAATATTTGTTATTTTATAGTCCCATCCCATTATATTTGGATTAATAATAATAATTGTTTAAACTTTAAATATTCTCACTTTTTGTTTATCTGATCTGTCATTTGCTGGGTTAAAAATTCCATTATGGGGCTGGGATTATGGCTCAATGGTAGAGCACTGGTCTCACATGTTTGGAGTACTGAGTTTGATCCCCAGCACCACATAAATAATAAAATAAAGACATTGTGTCCATCTACAACTAAAAATAATTTTTAAAAATTCCTTTATGATTATAATTTTATTCATCTCCACTTATTATTCCAGAGATTTACTAAGATGAAGATAATTTTAGAAGTGAAAAAGCATATGCAAGAAATGTAAGAAAATCAGAAATTGAAAGGTTGATTTCCCAGAGAAAACTAGTTTTTTTGAGAGGGTTGGGGGGTATGTAGGAAACTTGAGGATGGTGGACACTTGATTGTGGGGATTATTCATCTTGCCGGGATCAATTACATTTTTAAGCCACAGAAAAAGTGTAAACAGGATTTTCCATGGAATTTTGTTAAAGAAATATATTTTGACAGATGGCTAAAATCAGACACTGAGCGTACTTGAGGGATTTCAGCAGGTCAAAGAACTAGTGAGGTGTTCCCCTACTAGTCCTCCTCAATCTTCCATGTAGGTCCTATACCAGCCTCTTCTGATTCCCTACACAAGGAGCCATTCCTATCAGAACCACATGGCAAAGCTGCTGTTGGTGGAGCAGAGGTCTGGATTTCAGCTGTCTAGCCTGAGTGATGAGGTCTGAGAACACACTGAGAAGTGGGAGGAGAAGCAGTAGGAACCAGAGGGAGTGGTCCCTTTATTTGGGGACTAATCATATACCAGGATTCAGCTCATTTTATGTCACTGAAAACTAGGTTTTTGCCTGAAAATTCTTGATGATTCCTTGATAGATGGCCAAAATCAGACAGTTTTGCTAGCAGCTGCTTTAAGTGATGGGGGCTTCCTGAGATTGGGGTTCCTTGGCTATGATGGCAGCATCTAATCTAAGCCAGCTCCAAGGTTCTGCCATGGGACTTGGGGTGGGGGAAGGAACCCAGGCAAATTGGAAGCTCATGCTGACAGCCAGGCAGGCAGGAACAGTCTTTTCTCTCCGACTCAGCAGTCTTGTGTTCTCTGTCCAAGACCCATGAAACAGGGACAGGCTACCTTGTTATTTTGTAAACACGGTCAAATTTCAGATACTCCACAGAGCCCAAGTTTTGGTATTGAGACTTGGATGGTGACAGTCTTGGCTTTCTGGAAGAGAAAGGACAAAGGACTTTTGTAAACTGGGTTAGGGGACATGAGAAATAAGTGCCCTAGGACATTTGCTGTATCTGGGAGTGAAAGTTTTGCCCATTTTATAGGGTAAGTGTCTCCACTGTCCTGCCTGTTGATAAGATGGAGGAGTGGGAGGTAGGATTGAAACAAGCAGCCCCAGTAGTGTTTTGAATTGTTCACACTCTTCCTAGTGGGAGGGAGAAGGGTCAAGGGGTTTCCTAAAGGGATACAGGGTGTTAGGTGAACCAAAAAATTAAGTCAGGTTAAGCTATGAGCAGAGACAGACAGTAAATAAGCCTGTTTCCTGCTGTAGGGCCACTCTCCCTTCACGCCCTGGGCCCTCCCTTCTCTCCACCTTCACATCAGCCATTTAAAAGAAAAAGTATGCTGGGCAACTACTTGACCTTGTGCCAAAAAGGGGGCCTGAGGGTTTATCAAAGGTGATGGGGTTTTATCAAGGTCATACTGTGGTCTGTGGAAGGGTCCTGGGTGTTCACACAATAGATTGTTTTATTGTGTCTACATGCAAACATACAGTATGAATCAATTTGTTACATGCCTGTATCTCCTCACCCCAGAAGGGATTGGCCTGATGGGAAAGAGTTACATATAAATAAGAGCTAGTGGGACAAACTCCACTGCCATGGCCACTAGCAAGTGCATCAGGACTTAGCCCAAGAAACTGTACCTTTTGATGTTCACTGTATAGATGTCCTGTTGGCTGGCAAGTAAAAAATCAATGGTCCTGACAGCCATTTAACCACACCTGTGTCAGCAGATAAGACTGGCAGACCTGTATTTCAGTGTAAAGTTTCTTAGGTCTATGTGTGTGGGCTCAGGGTATTTAATCTCTCTGGTGGAAAAGAAAAAAAAAATGCTGTCTCTCTAGTCCATCTCTAAAAGGAGCCACATGCCTTATTAGATTCATTGGGCATTGGAGACAATACAAGTCTCTGATTCTTTTTTTTTTTTTTTTGGTACTAGGGATTGAACCCAGGGGCGCTTAACTCCCCAGCCCTTTTTGTATTTTATTTAGAGACAGGGTCTCACTGAGTTTCTCAGGGTCTCTAAATTGCTGAGGCTGGTTTTGAACTTGAGATCCTCCTGCCTCAGCATCCCAAACTGCAGGGTTATAGGCGTACGCCACCATGCCTAGCTATGTCTCTGATTTTTGTCAGTTGGAGCCTCTAGCAAAGGGAGGCAGTTTCCACCAGAGGTACCATTGGGGTTTTGAACTTATGGCCTCTCCGACATGGCTCCCTGGGTAGACCCCTTTTGGAAAGCAGCTTTTGGCTTGTTACTGAGTTCTTCTTGAAATGGAACATCTGATCTATGACCTCATGACTTTAGTCTAGAAATTCCCATTTGGGGTAGGACAACTTGAGTTCAAGGAGGAACAAGGTGGGATGGTCCCAAAAGCCTTCCTTAAATATGGACATGGTGCATTTAAGAATGTGTCAGTCCTGACTCAGTGACATCTTCATTTTTCATGGGAAAATTCTGGAACAATGTTATTCCCCTGCTACTATGCTGCCTGAAACACAGCTGCTGGCCCACTGAACTTGCCTGGGCCTGGTTCAGTGAAGTTTGGTTCTGTTGAAACCCAACAGTGTCTACTGGGCTGATGTAACTGCTCGGCCAAAGCCAGCCCTGCAGAGCGGAGGATGGATGTGGTCTTCCCACTCAGGGGGCAGGAAACTGGTCTAGTCGGCTGCTGCCAAAGGCCTTTGTCCTGCCAGGTCAAAGGTACCCTTAAACCTGGAAATAAACACCGTTTGCACATTGAATGGTCTGGGTTACTCATTCTATGGCAAAGGCTGGTTCTGAGGCTGACCAGAATCAGGATGCTGATAGAACCTGATTTTGATGCAGCGTCTGTGACTACAAGCCAGGCTGCTAATTCTGCCCAGAGTTGACCCAGTTGTCTCTCGTTGGGGGAGGCCACATCCTGAGGGTGTCTCCCTGTCCTCTGCCCAGCACATTGACTCTATTAGCTCTCAGACCCCCTCTGGGGCTAAACTGCTGTCTTACCACCATCAATACCTCTGCAGAGTATTGATGAACTTCACTATGACAAAAGCAGGGCCGGGCGGGTAAAACTTGTTAGGCTTTATAAGGATGTCCTTCTCTCTTTCACCTTTCCAGGCAGAAGATGTGGGTGTGAGAAGGGACTGACTGAACAAAGGGTGACAATAAAGCCAGTGGGCTGGAACTGCAGACTCTGCAGGACAGGGAGGGCCAGGAGTCAGCGGCTGCGTGGGGAACGCCTTCCACCGAGGAGTGAGCGGGAAGGAGCGGCCGTGCACTGGACCCTGGACTCTTGCTACGGAAGGAAAACAGGTGGCACTCGGCTCAAATGGTCCTGCGGTTTTCTTTTCAACTGATGTCAGCTCCTTTTAAAATTTTTGCCCTGTGGCTTGGCCAGAGATCCAAGACATCATTCTTTGCCCTTCTGTCTCACGTTACACACCTTGCCCGCTGTGACATCCTGTTTCTCGTCTAGGAACTCGCTGCTTCTCCCTGTCTCTACTGCTTCCACCCTGGAGCCAGTGTGGACTGCCGTAGAGATGGTACTAATGTGCATTTGTGACCCAGTGGTCCTGATGTCCCCCATGTCACCCTCTGTCCTGGGCCTGAGCCTTTGTCCTGTGGATCTCTGCTCTTAGGGGTTCCACCGAGGATGCTGTGCTTCAGCTTTCTCTGCTTGACTGAGATCCCTGGGACATCTGCTGATCATGTCTAAGATTAGAGCCATCCTTCTCTGCATTTATTTCCTCTTTCATACTTTTCACCTTTGAATGCTTCTGCTGCAAGCTCATTTTCACCCTTTAAAAATTAAAAAAAAAAAAATGTTTTTTTAGTTGTAGGTGGACACAACACCTTTATTTTTATGTGGTGCTGAGGATCGAGCCCAGGGCCTTATGCATGCTAAGTGAGTGCTCTACCGCTGAGCCACAACCCCAGTCCCCCCTGAACCTTTTAATTCATGGGGCTTTAGTAGAGTTTCGGCAGGGAGCATAGACAAGCATATGCCCCCAACACTTGGAGTCCTAGTAGTAATTTCTTAATTATAACCAGATCTAGCACATAGCTAATTATGCTATTCCCTTAACATTACTTCCAAAAATTTTAGGTGTAAATATATTACTTAATAAGCCATGTCTCAAAAGCACTAGAAACACTGCTAAAATGTTAAGCTTAAAACTAAGGTTAAACACATTTAGAGAGTGGCCTGAGGAAAAAGTCTTTTGAAGATGGAGCTAATGGTTCTAACATGGAGAATAAGTAAGAATCCTTTGGACATAAAACTCAATTGCCCAGTAAGCTTGCACCTTGTTTTATGTGACTCTGTATGCTCTGATAACCATTCCTCAGCAGTCAGGAGATGGACTATTGATAAACACACAACGGAAGTGAATATCAATCACGCAGAGTGAAGGTAGTCACCCCTCAAGAGTACGTGTGAGGATTCCGTTCGTCTAAGTGTAGAAAATGCAAATGATAATGACTATGTGACTGATTTCTGTCACTGTGACATAACACCTAAGAAAAACTATTTAAAACAGGAAAGATTTATTTTGGCTTACAATTTCAGAGCTTTTGGTCCATGATTGAGCGGCTCCATTGCTTTGGGCTTGAAGTGAGCAGAATGTGGTCAAAGGGTGTGACAGGGGAAAGCTGCTTAACTCATGGCAGCCAGGGAGCAGGGAAAGAGGGAGGAGGAGGAGAAGGGGGAGGAAGGGCCCGGGAAAGGAATAGTCCCCAAGGGCACAGCCCCAAGGACCCATTCCCTTCAACTAGGCTGCGTCTTCCACAGGTTCCACCATGTCTCAAGGCTCCGTTCAGCTTATGAATCCATCCATGTATCAATCCACTGATGAGGCTAAAGCCTCATGATCTGATCACTTCCCCAAAGCCCCACTTTTGAAAATGGCAGCTTTGAGGACCAAACCTTTAACACAGAAACTTTTGTGGGGCATTCCAGATCCAAAGTATAAAAGTGACAGAAAACAAATCCCTTGTTGTCTGGGATTCAGGTGGCACTGCAGGAGGGAGAGATCCCAAAGGGACATGAGAAAACTTCTGGGGAGGAGGGATACACTCCCTGATCCTGACTGTGGTGGTGGTCTCAAGGGTCACTTCATATTAAATCTAATGAAATTTTACACTTTATGTACAGTCGATTGCATACTTCAATAAAGCTATTTCGAAAAATAGGAAATAGCCTTCCAAATAGCATTTTCACATTGAACCTCTGATTTTCATGAACAAATTTCTGATGTGAAGCAGGAAATTTCTCTATTTGGAAGCCAGAATTAATGACTTCCCCACACTGCTTTGACTCAGTCCCCAGAGGGGCTGCTGGGATGAGACCCTGGGCTAGTACAGGGGATGCTGCTTTGGTTCCTAAAGGCTATTCTGAGGTCCAAATTCTGGAGATAGCTAGATGGGCCTGGGACTCTGGTACGAGAAGGCCCTTGGTTTCCAAACACATTTTGGGGAGTGCCTCTAACAAACCTGTGACCCTCAGAGAGCAACCACCCGCTCACCGGATGCAGGTTCTGCCCACACAGGGCCCCTCCCAGGCCCTAAATCCAAGGTCTGCAATCCCTGTGGGCACCAGATGAGACCAGGTCTGGGGACTGACCCCCCTTATGCCAGATTCTAAAAAGCATCTGCACCTGTCCTTCCTCCCCTGCCCTGCAGCTTCCCCGTTCCTAGTGTCCCCGTAGTCCCTGTGGGCTGCCTTCCTCTCCATGTTCAGGCCGACCTGGCTTCTCAAGCCAATAGAGAATCCGAGAAAGCCGATTTGAGCCCTTCCTAGACCTTCTTTTTAATTTTTTTTTATTTAAAATTTTTTTTCTTTATTTGTTCTTGTTATATATTCAAGACAGTACAGTGCATTTTGATGCATTATACATACATGGAATATAACTTATTCTAATTAAGATCCCATTCTTGTGGTTGTACACGATGTGGAATTTCACTGGTCATATATTCATATATGAACATAGAAAAGTTATTTCCAATTAATTCCACTGCCTTTTCTATTCCCATCCCCATACCTTCCCTTCATTCCTATTGGGACTAATGACACGTTAACTAACTCAGGCTGATTCCTTACTTCCTGGCGGGTGAGCAAGATCAAGGCCTCAAAGGCGGATTCAAAAGTTAATGACGACAAATCGGACCACCGTCAGGGATTGGTTAACAACAGTTGGGCAAATGTGATCAGCCCGTGCTTGCCATATAGTCCTGTGGGACTCTTGCCTGTGTGAACCCCGCTGTCCCCCCACCCCTTGCTGACCTTTAAGCTGATTGGTTCCCACCTAGCCTTCACCCTACATAAAAGCTGTGTGACTTCCTTAATAAACAAGTTTCTGCTGTGCCTGGTCTCCCTGACAGTCTGATTGTCTTCTGCCCGAGGGCCTTTCCCCGTCTGGCCTTGTTGGAGAGTGCTCCCTTCCCTTGTCACTGGTCGAGAAGAGCAAGGGGGCTAAAGACCCCACACATTCCCCTTTGTCTAATCCAATGAACTTCTATTCTTCCCTCCCCCATCCCCTTATCGTGTGTTAGCATCCACATATTAGAGAGCTTTTGGCCTCTCTTGGGGGACATCCATATATTTTCTTTTGATTCATTGTACACAATGTTTATAGCAGCTCAATTCACAATAGGTAGATTGTGGGACCAACCTAGATGTCCTTCAATAGATGAATGGGTAAAGAAACTGTGGTATATACACACAATGGAATTACTTAGCCTTAAAAAAGAATAAAATTATGAAATTTGCACGTAAGTGGATAGAGTTGGAGAATATCATGCTAAGTGAAATCAACCACCCCCCCCCCCCCCCCCAAAAAAAAAACGTTGGATTGTGCAGAGGAAATTGAGGGGTGGGAGGGGCGGGGAAAGGAAAGATAATGGAATGAGACAAACATCATTACCTCATGTACGCGTATGATTACACAAAAAGTGTGATTCTACCTTGTTTACCTAGGACTTAAAGATCCCTGGCGGTACAACCAGCAGTGCAGGGCGGCAGAGGTGAGCAGACTGCAACGATCGCAAGTGGCCACAAGAGAGCGCCATGTCCCCAGTGGACGCCCTAGAAGCGCGGCTCTAGCCACCCGCGTCTGTCCATCTGCAGGAGCATCCAGCTGTTTAGCGCGGGAGAAACCTGAGCCAGGGGCTTCAAGGAGGCCACCTGTGAGCCCGCCTAAGCGGTTTGTTTGGTTTTGGACCAGGGATTGAACCCAGGGGCACTTAACCACTGGGTCACATCCCCAGCCCTTCCTCCCTTCCTCCCTCCCTTTCTCCCTTCCTTGCCTCTGGTACCCTGGCAGATCCAGAGGGGCAGGTCTGCGATCCCCTTCCCACCGGCGGCCTTCTGGCATCTGCAGGCTCTCGGGGAGTGAGGAAAGGAAGCGGGGAGGAAGGAAGGAGGAAGGAAAGGGGGCAGGGAGGGCGAGGAACAGAGCCATAATACAGATTCCTCCCGCGGAGGTCACAAGCTTCGTCGGTGGCGTAGCTCCGGGACCCCCATATGGGCTTCGAGACACGTAGTGTAACCAACTCATTCCATCCCGCCTAAGTGGCCTTTCACATTTGGCTGCACTTTTGAATCGCCTGGGAAGTGTTAAAAATCCTGATGCCCAGACTTTTGATGCCTTCCACTCACTCGTCACTGATTAAAGCAAGTCATAGGGCCACATCCAACTTCAACATTTATTACTGTGTATTGTTATTATCTATTTTATTAGTCATTGTTATTAACCTTCTACTGTGCCTAATTAATGAATTAATCTACCATATATGCATATAGGAAAAGCATAAAGTGTTCCGTACTGTGATTTCAGACATTCACTGGGGATCTGGGGATGTAACCCATTCAGATAAGAGGGGAGAGTGTAGTTGTGTTAGGATGTGGGAATTCTGACAGCTGGGTGATGGGCCTGGGTGCTGGTGGCCAGCTCTAAAGAGAACCTCCAGGTTGTCTGGATCGACCTGGCACACCAAAACTCTTTGCCAAGTAGTTAGCCAATAATTGTCCTTTATCCTCACAACCCAAATCAGATCTTTCATAAACTTTTGGAAACCCATATAAAGATGGTTCTGAAATACTAATTTTCAAGAACAAAAGCCCTGTTTCCTGGGACATAGTTTTCTCCAGATGAGAGTCAAATGACCAAGCCCTGTAAGCCAAGAAGAGAGACTTGGAGTCTTCCCCATTGTCCTTGAAACCTCAAAATAACCTTAGGGTGTTCTGGTTTCAGATTTAGTCTGAAAGTTTACTTGACATTTATTGATTTTCTTTCATTCAGGCTTACGTTTATTTGTGATATTTAAAGGGGAACAGTAACAAGACTACCTTAAAAAGCTCTAGCCATGCAATCACATAATTTAATAACCATTTTAATCAAGGCATTCTAAAGGACTCTGCTCGACAGATTTGTTTATTAAGGGGAAAATGTAGTACAAACTGCTACCATAAACGGGAAAGGCCAGCATACAGAAAAGGAATCAGTCAACTTTTTTGTTTCTAAATGGCTAAATAGTAAATATTTTAGGCTTTGCAAGTCAAGAGGAGAAATTGAGGCTATTATGTAGGTATTTACATAGCGATATGAATCTGGAATCCACCAGGATACTATCACAGGGCTGTAACATTGGTGCAAGAATGTACCAATTGGTCAAGGGGGCATATCAAGAAATTAGTGGTGGGCTGGGGAGATAGCTCAGCTGGTAGAGTGCTTGTCTTGCAAGCACAAGGCCCTGAGTTCGATCCCCAGTACCACAAAAAAAAAAAAAAAAAAATTAGTGGCATCCTATGTATGTGTGTATATGGTTTATTATATGACAAAGTAGCAATAAAGATCATTGAGAGGGCTGGGGTTGTGGCTCAGTGGTGGAGCCCTTGCCTGGCATGTGTGAGGCACTGGGTTTGATTCTCAGAACCACATATAAGTTAATGAAAAAAATAAAGGTCTCTCAACATCTAAAACAGTATTTTAAAAAAGTCTTAAAAAAAATCATTGAGAAAAGGCAGATATTTCATAAATGATGGAAGGGAAACTGGATTTCTACTTATCTGACATGTAGAAGTGGCTCCAAATAGATTAAAGATGTGGCTGTGGTTTGGATGAATGTCATTGAAAGGTCTACATATTAAAAGCTTGGTCCCCAAATAGCCCTACCGGGAGGTGGTAAAATTTTTGGAAGAGAAGGCCTCCAGGGAGGTCCTTAGGTCATTAAGGGTGTGTCCCCACAGGGGATTTGGGGACACTCCTTTTTGCATTCTCTCTTTCTGTTTCCTGTCTCATGAGGTGAATGGTTTGCTCTGCCACACACTGCTGTCGGATGTGCTGCCCCCTTGCCAGCAACCCACCTCAATGCACCATCTGATCCTGGGCTGAAGCCTCAGAACTGTCAGTCAAAATAAACCTTATCTCTTTATAAGTTAATTATCTCAGGTATTTGTTATAGTAACAAAGCTGACTAATACAGGCATAAATGTGAAACTATAAAGTTAATATAACATATGGGAGAATATGTGTGTATGCTAGAAGTAGTAAAGAACTTCCAAAACAAAAATTTAAAAGCACAAAACATAAGCATCCTCTTCCCCACTAAAAATGATGGATCTGATTACATAAGAAGTTGCTGTCAAAGACATTAAAGTTTATAAACAGTGATAACTGAAAGAAGACTAAGCTATAATATTCTAGGGCTTGCCTCCTATGTATCCTCAAAAAAAAAAAAAAAAAAATCAATAGAAATAGGAACAGGCAGTTTCTGGAAGAGGAAAGATCAAGGGCTGATGAGTGGAGGAAGAGGTTCTCCAACTCCCTAGTAGCCAGAGAAATGTTAATTTAACCAACTTGCAGTAGCCACTGATGCCTATTACACCAGCACAAACGAGGAAGCTGGCTAAAACCGGGTCAGCAGAGAGATGGAAATATGGGACCACTCATGTACCGCTGGTGGAGGTGTGGACAGGAGCACGTCTACAGTTCTTATCACATACTCGTTGCACACACCGCTCGTGCAGACATCCCACTCCAGGGTTTCTTATATCCAGAGAAATTCGGGTGGAGACGCCTGAGCGGGAGGCATCACCGTCCCCACAGCTTCGTAGTGTTAGCAGGAGTCGGAGCCATTGAAGTCCCCGACCCAGCGCGTGCGCCTCCCGTGGTGGACGTGCTTTGGGGGTACTCGGTCCCGATCAGAAGCTTTAAATATGCTCTCTCGGCATTTGTTTTCCATTTCTCCCTTTTGTTTCTTTCCCCTCTATTTTCCCTGCCTCTCTCTAGTATTATTTGTTATGATTCCATTTAATTTTCTTTACTGGCTTATCAGCAATGACTTTGTTTTGTTCTTTTAATGGTTATTTTAAGGTTTACAGTAGACACCTAGGCCTTATCAGTCTATCTTTAAGTATAGTATAAGAACTGTTGGGATGAGTGTCCAAAAGGTCCATGTATTTAATAAAGGCGTGGTCCCCGATAGCCCTAGGCTGAGGTGTTGGAACTCTTGGGAGGTGGGGCCTAATGGGAGGGTCTTAAGTCATGAGGGGTGTGTCCCCACAGGGGCTGGAAGAGCGTATTCCTCATGTACAGAGCAAGCGCAGGACAACAGTCTTCTTCCACTTCTGCCCTCCCAGCCTTGATGTTCTTACCGTTACACAGGTTACACTGACCTGTTCAAACTGCACGCTACTTTGCTATTGTAAGCTCATGGCCCACAAATGACAGAGGCAGGAGACGGGATTCAAACCACGGATCTGCAAGCTTTCCCTTATTCTGCAGCAAAGTGATGGATCAGGCATGCTAGGGCCTGTTTTCTGAGTATGGAGCTGGCCCCTGGGTTACAGAGGAGTCTGGGTTTTATGGTTTCATTGGAGACTGTGGAGGCGCAGTTTGGACAGTCAGGGGGTAGTTGTGCAGTTTAAAATTTTAACTCTGGAAGGCAGTTGTAAAATGTTCGAAACTCATTGTCACTGGGAAAAGCTCACAACTCAGTGTTCACTGCTTGTCTTCTTTCCTCTGGGACCCAATGTTACCTAGAGCTTCACTATTTGATTTTCTCCGGACTCATCTGCACTGGGGAAGGGTGGTCCAGGGCCCAGCATTTCAGTATTTGCATCCTTCCTTCAAGATGCACTGGGGTTGGGAAAGGGTAAATGTTTGCTTTTGGTGGAGATGCTGGGGATGAACCTGGGAAGGGATGAAAGTTCTCTTCCCCTCAGGGCCCATTGTTACGGGGAAAGGGTGCCCTGGGGGAGGTTTAATGTTTGGTTAATTTCTGCTTCCTCCTCCAAGCCACACTGTCCCTCCCCTTTTCTCCAGGAACTGTGTTGTAGGAATATGATTTTCCATAACCCTTCAGTTATGTTGCCTGAACAGTCAATTATCTTTTTAAAAAGTTAAAGAGTGCTCGTAAGTCATTACTGTTTCTGGTGCTCCTCACTACTTGGGACAGATTCCTAACTTTGGTATCACTTTCCTTCTGCCCAGTGTTTCAACTCACAATTGTTAGTTTTCATCTGAGAAATTGAGTTATAATTAGTATCTTAATGTCCCTGTTGAGCCTCACATCTGTGTCAGTTTAAATTTATACATTTCTCCTCTTTGGGATCATGTTTTCCTACTTCTTTCTGTGCCAGGAGGCATTTTAAATTGAATGCCAGACATTATGATCGGATCATTTTTATTTCTATAGATTTTTTTTTCAGCGCTTCAAACTTCTGTGTTTATTGCTGTTTTTTATTCTTTATTGAAACTCCAGGTTCTCATTTCCCAGAAGAAAAGAGTGGGGAGATAGATGCCCTTCAATTGATGAATGGATAAAGAAACTGTAGTTATATATATATATACAATGGAATATTACTCAGCTATAAAGAATAATAAAATTATGGCAATTGCAGGCAAATGGATGAAATTGGAGAATATCATGTTAAGTGAGATAAGCCAATCTCAAAAATCCAAAAGAGGAATGATCTCACTTATAAGCGGATGATGACACTTAATGGGGGGTGGGAGTAGGACAAGAATGGAGGAAGGAGGGACTGTATAGAGGGAAAAGAGAGGTGGGTGGGGTGGGGGGGAAGGAAAAAAATAATGGAATGAATCAAACATCATTACTCTATGTAAATTTATGAATATGCAAATGGTATGCTGTTACTCCATGTACAAACAGAAACAACATGTATCCCATTTGTTTACAATAAAAATAAATTTAAAAAATATATAGAAAAAAGAAAAGAGTGGGGAGAAAAGAAGAAGGGGGGAGGGAAGGATTGAGAGAGAGAGAGAGAGAGAGAGAGAGAGAGAGAGAGAGAGGTGTTTGTCTCATGGGAAGTCTCTGGGACTCCCTCCTATTCCATGTTTTCCTCGAAGATCCCTTAGGAATCCTCCACTGTGGGAAGGACAGATGTGTCCTATTGCAGGTTTGACATTTGACAGCCGTCAAGCAGAAAAGTGTTCCACTTCTCCAACACTGTCACCTATTTATGCTGGGCCACCATTGTTTGAAGAAGGAAGGAGAGAGAGAGAGAGAGAGAGAGAGAGAGAGAGAGAGAGAGAGAGCGAGCTGAATGTCCTGGGATTCCAGGCTGGCTGAGAGAAGAATATATCAAATTCAATGTTAACATAAGCAATTATTCCAGGTCGGGACAACTGGTCGACCTCGGTCCTTTTGAGCTTACTGGTCGACCTCACAAATCCCCATGGGCGGGGGGAGAGATCAAACATGAGGCGGCGACCACGGCAGTGGTACCAGGAACAGGAACGGCACACACCGGCTCAGCCTCGGGCACCTCGAGCAATGACTCGGAGCACTCCAGGAGCACCACGGAGGGCCACGGAGGATCAGGGCAAGGCGCACACCGGGGCAGCCCTCCTCGACGCGGAGAGGGCCACACGCACTCGGCCTGGCCGCCGAGCTATAAATAGTTTTGAGCTTCATTCCGAGACATAGTTAAATTACTTGGAAACAATCTGATCCTTTTGGATCCTGCTTTTAGTATCTATCAGGTGAGATAAGAATAGCATCGAATCCAGAATTAATTGCTTATTATGCTGAGACAGGAAATCTCTGAGCACCCTGTGAATTCTGAGATTTCCTACATTTCCCCAAACATGTATTTAAAGTACTCTCTGCATCTAGACTTGAATTGGTCTGTCATGTTATACTTGTCCTTTAATTGTGCTTCTTTGCCTTGAGGAGGAGGCAGAAAAGAATGTTACTTTCTAGAAAATCTAGGGAGAAATACCTGAATCAGAACAAAGACAACCCAAGGCAGGAGAACATGCAGGCTGGGTTGGAGGATGCAGGAAAGAATCCTGAGGAGCCTTGTGGTTAGCAGAATGTCCCCAAGATGTCCAGGTGCTGACTCCTGGTGAGAATGTTAGACTCCATGGCAAAGGAGAGTTAATATTCCTGGTCAGCTGAATCTGAGATGGAGATCAGCTGGTGTTATCTAGAGGGGAGGGATGGCAAGATCCTAAAGTCTTTACAAGTCAAAGAGGGAGACAGAGAAAAGAACCAGAGAGGGTCATGCCAGAAGGATGGCCTGATGCTGGCTCTGAAGATGGAGGAAGAAGCCAGGAACCAAAGAACTTTCTTCTAGGGCCTCCCCGAAGCATGCAGTTCAAACCTCTGCATTCTATACTCCTTTCTTTCTCTTTCTCCTTTTTTTGGGGGGTGGGGGGGGAGAAATTTGAAAAATGCAGAAAACTAAGAAACAGAAAATAATAATCACTGCTATAGTTTGGATCTGAAGCGCTCGGGAAGGTGCCTGTGCTGAAGGCTTGGTCACCAGCCCCTGGTGCTGTGGGCAGGTGGTAGAATTGTTAAGCGACAGCACATAGTGAGAGGTCTTCAGGTCACTGGAGAAATGCCTGTGAAGCTAATAGCAGGACCCCAGTCTCCCTGCTTTTGTTTCCCAAACATGAAGCGAACAGTTTGCTCCACTGAATGTTTTTACCATTATGTGCTGCTTTGACACAGGCCCAAAGCAACAGGCCCAACCAATCCTGGGCTGAAAATTCCAAAAGCATGGGCCAAAATAAATCTTTTCATTTTTTGAGTTGATTTATCGCAGATATTTGCTATAGCAATGGAAAACTGACTGAAAATTACCCACATATCTACCACCTGGAAGGACAACCTGGCATCTTCTCCTATTTTCCTAGTTCTTTTATCGCTAAATAGTCTATGTGGAAAAATTACCAGTAATTAAAATAGCTGAGATGGATTGGGTCCCCTCTGACTGCCACCCCCATCTCAGGAGTTAACTCTATAGTTCTTTCTAATCCATTTTCATAACTTAATGCCTTGCAGTTCAAAGTGTGGACCATAGACCAGCAGTTCTGGCATCAGCTGGGAGTTTGTTAGGAAGCAGAATGTCAGGCTCCACACCAGACCTTCTGAATCTGAGTATAGTCTCCATAAATAACGTATTGCATTGTTCCCTGTGTTATGTAAATTTTACATGTGGTATCACGTTGCACTTATTCACAATTTGTTTTTGAGATTTAATGATGGGACCTAGTATATTCCCTTTAACTTGTTGAAGAAAATTCACATTTATCTTTTTTTTAAAATTATTACCTTTTATTTTATTTACCTTTATTTTATTTATTGATTTATATGTGGTGCTGAGAATTGAGCTCAGTGCCTCACACATGCCAGGCAAGCACTCCACCACTGAACCACAACCCCAGCTCACATTTATCTTGCTAATAATGAAATCTGTTTTAAATCAATATGTTAGTGGCATTGATTTATTGCATTTGAGTACAAATGCTCTCTCTTTAGAAAGAAAGAAAAAACAAACAAACAAACAAAAAGAACTCATTTATTCTCCAGGGGCAGCACAGTCACAAGGAGACCGTACTTCCCAAAGAAAAGCAATTACTGTTTACGGCCATAAGACTAATTACTGGAAACCCAGGGTGGGGATGGGGTGGAAACTGAGTTTATAAAATCCTGGTGTCTCAGTGTCATGGGAATGTTCAAAGTAAATTAAACAAACAAAGGTACTTTTACATTAACATGAAAAACATACAGAATAAGGGTATTTACCTCAATTTGATTGAGATTCATGTTCTTAATCTCTTTAAGGAAATCAGCTAACCAACATTGCCAGGCTTTTATATTCACAGGATACAAATTGCTCCATATTTTGAAGGCCCTCTCCTGACCTAGATCTTCATCTTCGCTTATAAGTGCAGCGTCTGGCTTTATTATGATTTCTATTAGCCAAGGCTAGCTCCAAGAACATGCAAGATGGTGGAGACTTACTAGTTGAGGCAATTGACTGAACTTTAAAATCTGTGGCCAGTTGCCTGGAAGAAGGTAGGTATTGAGTATCAAGAATTCAGGTGTCACAGCCTGGAAAGCTGCTACCTCTGGTTACACATTGGCAAAAACTTTGGTCAAATAATCATTTGCTGTTCTTTGGAAGACATATCATGTACTGGCAAAGGCTGCAGAACTAGGGGTCCAGATTAAACAAAAAAGCAGGGTGTTGAAATACTGGTGGAGTGTTGGCTGCTTCTTGTTGCTTTCAGCAAAACTTACAAGGGGGAGGGACTGGGGCTAGAGCCAGCCAAGCTGCAAGTAGCAGAGCATCACTCAAAGATGCCCTCCATAACTGCAGCCTCACTGGGATTTGACTGAATGTCACTGCTTTGGGATCCCGAAGTAAAGCAGTTGTCAGCAGTGAGGCGAAGTAGTGTCTAGGCTTAGTGAGAAAGGGGGCTGCTGCCGTGACAGGTAGGGAGACTGCTGAAGACAAGATGGAAGGACCCATCCCACCCAAATCTGTTGTTTTAGTTGATGTCAAAGTGGCCACCATGAAATTAAAGGAAAGGGTGGACAGATCGTAGAGTTTGATCTAGAATATGCAGAGTTTCCAGGCTTAAATCTTTGTCTAGATAAGATTTCAGGAGTATAGTTATATGTACATGGGAGAAATCAAGATGCACCAGAAATCTAAGAAGCTTTGGAGGAATTTGTATTGCCAAAAGAAATTAAGGTCTAGCCAATAGCAAAAGTATGTGGGCATTTTTTTTCTGTTTAAAAATACTTTATTCATATATTTCTTAAAATATTTGCATGTTGTATTTCTTTTTTATATATATATTTATATTTATATTTACTGTTAGCACAAAAAAACCGGGCAGGATGCAAACCTCACACATCATCTCAGCTCTTTATTCAGGGGGATGAAACGGTGCCCATGGACCCACTCTCCTGGTGGAAAATGAGCCACCAAACAAAGAAAGGGACTGGGTTTATGTAGGTTATTTTGAGGGTGGTCTAGTGAACATTTGTCAGTTTGTTTGGACAGTCAGGACTGTGGGCCTTTTTGGTCAAGGTCTGCGGACAGCGCCGGAAGGGGATTTACTTTGGAGGAGATGACGCCTCCTGGAGACTGTTTCTTTTGAGGTGGTAAACATCCTCTCTGCCTGCAGCCAGCATCTGGAAAACTTCCGTCTTGGGAGATGAAAGCTGTCAATGTGTGGCCTTCATTTTTATTCCCTTTTCTCTTTCTCAGGCCTCATTATTTTGGGACGTTCTTATTCTCCATGTCCATTATTTACGGACTGCATTTTGATTCATTGTACACAAATGGGCTACAACTTTTCATTTCAATGGTTGTGCGCAATGCAGATTCACAGCATTCTGTATGTGGGCATTTTAATTCTCAGAGTAATCTCTCTCAACCTGTGCAAACAGGAAGTGGGTAGTGGCCATGGAGGATAACACACTTGGAAGAACCTCCCAGAGGCAGGAGCCAGAGCAGAGCGGAGAGAAGACCATGCTTCCCCTACCATCTATTTTTGCTTACCTCTACAACTCAGCTTTCACCATGCAGATGACGACACGGTCCTAGGGAGTAGTATATAGAAAGAACTGGGTTCCCAAATGACTGCAAGAATATCCATTTCAGGGCTGGGGAGATAGCTCAGCTGGTAGAGTGCTTGCCTTGCAAGCACAAGGCCCTGAGTTCGATCCCCAGTACCACCAAAAAAAAAAAAAAAAAAATCCATTTCAGATTGTTCATGGGAGAGAGAAATTAATTCCATCTTCAGTAAACCATACTGGATTACAGGTGCATCTCTTTTTTATAGCAGCCTACCTAGATAATCTAAAGCTATGTTCAACAGAGGAATTTATCTTTCTGCACTAAGTCTTTTCCTCCAAAAGACTAGCTTAAATGGCAGTTCCAGCCTTTCAATTGCTCTGGCCAAAATCCTTGAAGGCCTGCTGTGTTCTGGCCCCTGATGGGTACATCATGTCAAACCAAGCCTTGCATTTGTGATTTAGTTTGGCTTCCCCTGCATGGAGTGGGCCTGTGTTCTTGTCCTAAAAATGTTAATACCCTTCCACCAAAGACCTCTAGGAACACATCTGTAAGTCAAGAAGTTGGATTTACTATTGCAGCTAGAAAGAACACTCACCAAAGGGGACCTGGGCATCCCAGAAGGAGAAATAGCAAGAACCTACTGTAGGATTTGGGGAGGTCCAGAGGAAGCAGCAAGTTGGGTGCTGTCAGAAAGCAGGGGCAATTAGATGATTGGATAGCTCAATAAAGTTTATGTTCAAGAAATGCAGACAGACAGACATAAATCGGCAATTGGTAAAGAGGTAGCTGTGACTCATTTTATCTGAGAGAGCCAAGTTAGTGGATTGCAAAATGATTTTGTTTTTATGATCTCAGAACGAGCTTATCTAATGTCGATGTTTTATGAGGTTGTTTACTCCAGAGCCTCACCATGAGCATCAGGCCAGCTGTGAAAACACCGAAGCCTAAAGGTAGGAGTCAGGCCAGTCCCAGGAGATTAAGGGGTGCTTTTTCTTTTCTAGAGTTTGGATGTTGTCCCTTCTGCAACTGCAGGCCAACAGCTTCTTTCTGTGACTCCAGGTAGGGAAGAGGAGCTGTCCTCAAAATCTCTGGCTCAGCTCCTGCTCCTCTTCAGCCTGCACTAACCCTTGCCTGGCTCTGTGTGTGTGTGTGTGTGTGTGTGTGTGTGTGTGTGTGTGTGTGTGAGAGACACTTGCCCCCAGCCCTGCATCTTTTTTTTTTTTTTTTCTTTTTATTGTAAACAAATGGGATACATGTTGTTTCTCTGTTTGTACAAGGCGTAAAGGCATACCATTTGTGTAATCATAAATTTACATAGAGCAATGTTGTTTGATTCATTCTGTTATTTTTTTCCCTTCCCCTCACCCCTCCCACCCCTCTTTACCCTCTATACAGTAGTTCCTTCCTCCATACTTGCCCCCCTCCCTAACCCTAACTCTAACCCTTCCCTCCCCCCCATTATGTGTCAACCTCCACTTATTAGCGATATCATTCGTCCTTTGGCTTTTTGAGATTGGCTTATCTCACTTAGCATGATATTCTCCAATTTCATCCATTTGCCTGCAAATGTCATAATTTTATCATTCTTTATGGCTGAGTAATATTCCATAGTATATATATACCACAGTTTCTTTATCCACTCATCAATTGAAGGGCATCTAGGTTGGTTCCACAGTCTGGCTATTGTGAATTGAGCAGCTATGAACATTGATGTGGCTGTATTTCTGTAGTATGCAGATTTTAAGTCTTTTGGGTATAGGCCAAGGAGTGGGATAGCTGGGTCAAATGGTGGTTCCATTCCAAGTTTTCTAAGGAATCTCCACACTGCTTTCCATAGTGGCTGCACTAATTTGCAGCCCCACCAGCAGTGTATGAGTGTACCTTTCTCCCCACATCCTCGCCAACACCTGTTGTTGCTCGTATTCTTGATAATCGCCATTCTAATTGGGGTGAGATGGAATCTTAGGGTGGTTTTGATTTGCATTTCTCTTATTACTAGAGATGTTGAACATTTTTCCATATGTTTGTTGATTGTTTGCAGATCTTCTTCTGTGAAGTGTCTATTCATTTCCTTAGCCCATTTGTTGACTGGACTGTTTGAATTCTTGGAGTAGAGTTTTTTGAGTTCTTTATAGATTCTGG
Organism: Sciurus vulgaris; assembly: GCF_902686455.1. Taxonomy (NCBI): domain Eukaryota; kingdom Metazoa; phylum Chordata; class Mammalia; order Rodentia; family Sciuridae; genus Sciurus; species Sciurus vulgaris. Next base: position 69,666,288 of record NC_136476.1, read on the forward strand.
AGATTAGTGCTCTATCTGAAGTATGATTGGCAAAGATATTCTCCCACTCTGTAGGCTCTTTCTTCGCATTGCTGATAGTTTCCTTTGCTGAGAGAAAGCTTTTTAGTTTGAATCTATCCCAGTGGTTGATTCTAGCTTTTATTTCTTGTGCTATGGGAGTCCTGTTAAGGAAGTCTGGTCCTAGACCGACAAGGTGAAGATTTGGACCTACTTTTTCTTCTATAATCTGCAGGGTCTCTGGTCTGATTCCGAGGTCCTTAATCCATTTTGAGTTTAGTTTCGTGCATGGTGAGAGATATGGGTTTAGTTTCATTCTGTTGCATATGGATTTCCAATTCTCCCAGCACCATTTGTTGAAGAGGCTATCTTTTCTCCATTGCATATTTTTGGCCCCTTTGTCTAGTATGAGAAAATTGTATTTATTTGGGTTTGTGTCCGTGTCCTCTATTCTGTACCATTGATCTACCTTTCTATTTTGGTACCAATACCATGCCGTTTTTGTTACTATTGCTTTGTAGTAGAGTTGAAGATCTGGTATTGCAATACCCCCTGTTTCACTCTTCCTGCTAAGGATTGCTTTAGCTATTCTGGGTTTCTTATTCTTCCAGATGAATTTCATAATTGCCTGCTCTATTTCTGTAAGGTACATCATTGGGATTTTAATTGGAATTGCATTGAATTTGTATAGCACTTTAGGTAGTATGGCCATTTTGACAATATTAATTCTTCCTATCCAAGAACATGGAAGATCTTTCCATCTTCTAAGGTGTTCTTTAATTTCTTTCTTTAGTGTTGTATAGTTCTCATTGTAGAGGTCTTTCACCTCTTTTGTGAGATTGATTCCCAAGTATTTTATTTTTTTCGAGGCTATTGTGAATGGGGTAGTTTTCCTAATTTCTCTTTCTGAAGATTCATCACTTATGTATAAAAATGCGTTGGATTTATGGGCATTGATCTTGTAACCTGCTACTTTACTGAAATCACTTATGAGTTCTAAGAGTTTTCTGGTGGAATTTCCAGGTTCCTCTAAATATATAATCATGTCATCAGCGAACAGGGATAGTTTGAGTTCTTCTTTTCCAATTCGTATCCCTTTAATTTCTTTGGTTTGTCTAATTGCTCTGGCCAGAGTCTCAAGAACGATGTTGAATAGAAGTGGTGAAAGAGGGCATCCCTGCCTTGTTCCAGTTTTTAGGGGGAATGCTTTCAGTTTTTCACCATTTAGAATGATTTTAGCCATGGGCTTAGCATAAATGGCCTTTACAATGTTAAGGAATGTTCCCACTATCCCTATTTTTTCTAGTGTTTTGAGCATGAAGGGGTGCTGTATTTTATCAAATGCTTTTTCTGCATCTATTGAAATAATCATGTGATTCTTGACTTTAAGTCTATTAATATGGTGAATTACGTTTATTGATTTCCTGATGTTGAACCAACCTTGCATCCCTGGGATGAAACCCACTTGATCATGGTGCACTATCTTTTTAATATGTTTTTGTATGCGATTTGCTAAAATTTTGTTGAGAATTTTTGCGTCGATGTTCATTAAGGATATTGGTCTGAAATTTTCTTTCCTTGATGAGTCTCTGTCTGGTTTAGGTATCAGTGTGATATTGGCTTCATAGAATGAGTTTGGGAGGGTTCCCTCCTCTTCTATTTTATGGAATACTTTGAGAAGTATTGGAATGAGCTCTTCCTTAAAGGTTTTGTAGAACTCGGCTGAGAACCCATCTGGTCCCGGACTTTTCTTTGTTGGTAGGCTGTTGATGACTTCTTCTATTTCAGTACTTGAAATTGGTCTATTTAAATTGTTTATGTCTTCCTCATTCAGTTTAGGCAATTCATATGTCTCTAGAAACCTGTTGATGTCTTCGAAATTTTCTATTTTGTTGGAGTATAGATTTTCAAAATAGCTTCTAATTATGTTTTGTATTTCCATCCTGTCTGTAGTGATATTTCCTTGTTCATTCCGAATTTTAGTGATTTGGGTTTTCTCTCGTCTTCTCTTTGTTAGTGTGGCTAAAGGTTTATCAATTTTGTTTATTTTTTCGAAGAACCAACTATTTATTTTGTCAATTTTTTGTATTGTTTCTTTTGTTTCAATTTCATTGATTTCAGCTCTGAGTTTAACTATTTCCTGTCTTCTACTACTTTTGGTGCTGTTCTGTTCTTCTTTTTCTAAGGCTTTGAGCTGTAGTGTTAGGTTGTTTATTTGTTGAGTTTTACTTCTTTTATTAAATGCGCTCCATGAAATAAATTTCCCTCTAAGTACTGCTTTCATAGTGTCCCAGAGATTTTGATATGATGTTTCTTTGTTCTCATTTACCTCTAAGAATTTTTTAATTTCCTTCCTAATATCTTCTGTTATCCATTCATCATATAATAGCATATTGTTTAATCTCCAGATGTTGGAATAGTTTCTGTGTTTTACTCTTTCATTTATTTCTAACTTCAATCCATTATGATCTGATAGAATACATGCTAGTGTCTCTATCTTCTTGTATTTGCTAACATTAGCTTTGTGGCATAATATATGGTCTATTTTAGAGAAGGATCCATGTGCTGCTGAGAAGAAAGTGTATTCACTCTTGGTTGGATGGAATATTCTATAAATGTCCGTTAAGTCTAAATTATTGATTGTGTTGTTGAGATCTATGGTTTCTTTGCTCAATTTTTGTCTGGAAGATCTGTCCAGTGGTGAGAGCGGCGTGTTAAAATCACCTAGTATTATTGTGTTGTGGTCTATTTGGTTTCTGAAATTGAGAAGGATTTGTTTGACATACATAGATGAGCCACTGTTTGGGGCATAGATGTTTATGATTGTTATATTTTGTTGATTTATGCTTCCCTTAAGCAGTATGAAATGACCTTCTTTATCCCTTCTGACTAACTTTGGCTTGAAGTCCACATTATCGGAAATGAGGATGGATACTCCAGCTTTTTTGCTGAGTCCATGTGCATGGTATGTTTTTCCCCATCCTTTCACCTTTAATCTATGGGTATCTTTTTCTATGAGGTGAGTCTCTTGCAGGCAACATATTGTTGGATCTTTCTTTTTAATCCAGTCTGCCAGTCTATGTCTTTTGATTGATGAATTCAGGCCATTAACATTCAGGGTTATTATAGAGAAATGATTTGTTTTCCCGGTCATTTGGTTCATTTTTAAAATTTTGTTTATTTATTTGTTTGACACAACTTGTTTCCTCCTTTATTTGACAATTCCTTTAGGATAATTCCTCCCTTTGCTGATTTGCTTCTTTGTTTTTCATCTCTTCCTCATGGAATATTTTGTTGAGAATGTTCTGTAATGCTGGCTTTCTTTTTGTAAATTCTTTTAGCTTTTGTTTATCATGGAAGGATTTTATTTCATCGTCAAATTTGAAGGTAAGTTTTGCTGGGTATAAGATTCTTGGTTGGCATCCATTTTCTTTCAGGGCTTGAAAAATGTTGTTCCAGGCCCTTCTAGCTTTTAGGGTCTGGATTGAAAAATCTGCTGATATGCGTATTGGTTTCCCCCTGAATGTAATTTGGTTCTTTTCTCTCACAGCCTTTAAAATTCTGTCTTTATTTTGTATGTTAGGTATTTTCATTATAATGTGCCTTGGTGTGGGTCTGTTGTAATTTTGTGTATTTGGAGTCCTGTAAGCCTCTTGAACTTGATTTTCCATTTCATTCTTCAGATTTGGGAAATTTTCTGATATTATTTCATTGAATAGGTTGTTCGTTCCTTTGGCTTGTTTCTCTAGGCCTTCCTCAATCCCAATAATTCTTAAATTTGGCCTTTTCATGATATCCCATAGTTCTTGTAGATTCTGTTCATGATTTCTTACCATCTTCTCTGTTTGTTCAGCTTTGTTTTCAAGGTTAAATATTTTGTCTTCAATGTCTGAGGTTCTGTCTTCCAGGTGTTCTATCCTATTGGATATGCTTTCTATGGAGTTCTTAATTTGGTTTATTGTTTCCTTCATGTCAAGGATTTCTGTTTGGTTTTTTTTCAATATCTCTAACTCTTTATTGAAATGATCTTTTGCTTCCTGTATTTGCTCTTTTAACTGTCGATTGGTGCGATCAATCAATGCTTGCATTTGCTCTTTCATCTCATCATTCCATGCTTGCATTTGCTCTTTCATCTCCTCGTTTGCTTCTCTGATCATTTTAATTATGTACATTCTGAACTCCTTTTCTGTCATTTCTTCTGCCATGCTGTCATTAGGTTTTATTGATGTAACATCTAGATTTGTTTGCAGCATTTTCTTTCCTTGTTTTCTCATGTTGTTCAGATATCAGTGGACCGCTGAGATATTGCAGATTTCCTCTGTTGATTTACAATGACCCTGAAGATTTCTATATATATCCCCTCTTAGCCTTCAGTAGGCTGAAGTCTTGGAGGAGGTTGATAATGCGGTGCTCCACAAGGAAGCTGCCTCTCTAGGAGTGGTGGCCTTCAGGTGGGGTATATTCCCTGCTAGTGGGCAGAGGTGCCTCCACTTGTTGACCAATGGTCATCCAAAGGGGACCTAGGCTGTGGGCTGAGGCAAGGCCTGTTTGGGCCTGAGTCTCTGGTTTTACCGTCCTTGTGGGAAACCTCACCCAGCAGGGAAGACTCACCCGGTGGGGAGGTCTCGCTGGTCAGTGTCCTCCTAGAGGTTCCCCTCAATTTACAGCTACTGCCTGGGCTGGGCTGCCTTCCTCTGCAAAGTTTCCAGGGGCCCGGCCCTACCTCCTGGGCCTGGGAGCCTCACCCTTCGCAGATGAATCTCCTTAGGCTGCCCCTCCTCAGAGAATTTGCCCATAGGCCTGGAACCTTCGCTCCGCCCTAAGCCTGTCTCTGTGCGGCTCTTCCACCCAGAAGCCTCCTAGATCCTGGGACCCTGTTCTGCACCTAATCGCCTGGCTGCGTGGCCCCTCCTCTGAGCAGCCACCTGTGGCCCCGAACAATCGCTCTGAGTCCCAGAGACCCGCCACAGGCCTCTTCCTCCAGACAGCCGCCCAGTATGCCGGTGCGGTCACTAGGAGTCCAAGAAACTCACTTCGTGCCTCCTCCTCCCACCAACCACCCGTAGCCCGGGGCAATCAATCACTCCGAGTCGAAGTGACCCTGCCCGTTCCTCCTCCTTCTCCAGATAACCCCCCGGGTGTTCAGGAGCAGTCCCTCTGAGTGGCTCTGAATCCACGTGACCCGCTGCACGGGTCCTCTGGGCAACCGCCCGGAGCTCTGGTGTGGCCCCTCAAGACCAAGCGTCCCACCACGCTTCTCCTCCAGGCAGCCCCCCTGTGTTCAGGAGCTGTCACTTTAAGACCAAACAACTCACCACTCGCCTTCTCCTCTGAGCAGCCGCCTGGAGCGCTAATGCAGTCACTGCGAGTCCAAAGGACCCGCCGCGCTCCTTCTCCTCCTTCTCCGACTCCTCCGGGCAGGCCCCGGGGTTCAGAAGTGGTCAGGGTCCAAACAGCTCGCCACGCAGCCCCTTCTCTGGCAACCGCCTGTAGTTCCCGTATAGTCGCCCGAATCCAAGCGGCTGCTCCTCTTCCTCCTCGTCCTCAGGGCAGGCCCCGGGGTTCAGAAGCGTCGTTCTGATTCCAAACAGCTCGCCGCGCGGCTTCTCCTCTGGCAACCGCCTGCAGCTCTGGCGCAGTCTCTCCGAATCCAAGTGGCCACGCTCCTCTCCTCCTCCTCAGGGCAGGCCCCGGTGTCCTGAGTCCACACAGTTCTCCCCGCCTCTCCTCCCCCGGGCAGCCGCCGGAGCCCCAGTCAGCCCTGCATCTTTGATTCAGTTCTGTCCTCAGCTCCTGGAGGCTGGCACCGCTCTCCCCTGTGTACTGTCCTTGTTCCCATTTGGCTTCCTCTTTTCTTTAGAAAGGGATTGCTCTGCTTCCAATCCAAAGACATTTCCTCCTTGCCTTTGAGTGTTCTTAATATTTCATGCCTCATTTGCACAAAATATTTGGAGCTAAGGGGTGGGTTTCAGTGTGAGCATTCTTGATCTGAGCATTCTTGATTCATGACTTTCTCTGGTCTGTAGTTTCCTGGCACTGGCATTGCCCAGCCATCTCCCATCATCAGTGTGGTCCTTGGTTGTTATGGTTATTTAAAATTTGTTAAGTATTCTCTGGGATAGATTGGAACATGCAGTCTGGGCCTCAGCTTTTCTGTCCCTTAAATGCCATCATTAAGGAATGACAAATCAGCTGTGGTGGCATGCACCTGTACTGAGGAGGCTAAGGCAGGAGGATTGCTTGGGTGTGGGACTTTGAGGCTAGCCTGGACAACATAATGAAACCCACTTCAAAAGGAGGAAAGAGAGAGAAAGAAGCAGTGAGATCCCAGTATAACTGGCCAGCTTTCTACAAAGCCTTTGCCATATTTTGGCAACCAGACCAAGTGCTTGATTAAAGAGGAATAAGCCTGAATCTAATTTAGTCTTCTGATCTGAAAGCTATAGGGAGCTTCACATGTGTAGACGTCTTCTCTCATTAGCCGTCATGCCCATGATGACTGGGCCGTCCTTTTTTGCACAAGGCATGTAACAAACCACATTGAGCCGGTGTCAGTCACAGCAGTGCGCTCTCAGTGCCCCATTGAAAAAGAGAATTCTAGGATGGAGAAACTATGCAGCAAGTCTTATATTCTTACAGTATGCACAATGGTCTTCTGGGGTCACTAAAAATTATGCAGCTAAAGGGCAAGCAACCTTCAGGGGACTTAGGATGGCGTCCGAGAATTATTGGTGCAGGGACCAGGAGGTCCTCTGGTCCACTCACTTCGGCCTCACATTCTCCCAGAACAAAGACAAGTTACATGACTACAAGGCTGATCATTTATTGAATGGGTGGAGAAAGATCTTATTCATGTAGAGTTGCCCTGGGGTGGCAAAGACAGAGATTAGAGAAAGCCTTTGATTCTTGGTGAATTGATGGCTGTTCCTCAGCGATCAGGGAAGATCCTGGAGCTAGAGGATGATACCTTCTCATTTGATAGTGATGGAAACCAGGTCACAGAACTTGTCATAAGATGGCGTAGGAATGAGGACGGAGATGATCCTGGAGCCCAAGTGAGGGTGCTCTCTCTGCACTGAAGAGAACAGACACCTATCAGTCATTCCTGGGATTGAAGCGAGGACGAAGGGAAATTCCATCACAGAGAAAGATGGCGAAGAAATAGCCCTAACCCTGAATTCTAACTTATCTTATGTACCAGACTAGGGAGAGGAAGGCCATGGCCTAGACTGAATTTTTTTTTCTATTGCTGATGTCATTTTAACCTTTCCCTAACTGAATCTATGAAAATTAGAAAGGAAGTAATGAAGGAACCTAGGTTTGTTCTCACCATTTAAAAATTTTTTTCAACACAGTACCTTATTTATCTTTATGTGGTGCTGAGAATTGAACCCAGTGCCTCAAGTGTGCTAGGCAATCGCTCTACCACTGAGCTACAATCCCATCCTTCATCACTTTTAATGTAAGAGGTTTTGAAGAATTTTTGAAAAATTGAGTAATAATGACAAAGGTCATAGCTATATTTTAGTAAATGCTTACTTTAAGCAAGTTATCAAGATTTTCACGTGTATTATCCAAAGGAAGCCCCCTAATACATCTAAGGTGGAGAGGGATAAGAAAACTTGGGGTCTTTTCTCTAGGTCAGAGGATAATAGGAAGATCAGTCAGTTCCATTCCAAATGAGAAGTCAAGGATGTGAGGAGTCAAAGAAGATATTTGTATCCTAAATTGGTGGGTGAGATGGCTTCCTGGGCTTGGAAGATGGACCACAAGCATAGATTCATATTTATATGGGTTTCATACTCACATTCTACTATTCTTTTTCCATTTCATACTTCAAGTCCTAATGGCCTTTAGCACATCATCGGTAACTGAGCCTTTTCCACCTGCATTACATGCACACAGCCCCTCTGTAAGGTGCACATCACTGCTTCTTTTGTGGTTGCTTAGGGCACTTGCTCAAAAGCTCATGGTAAGCCTAGGTGCTGAACCAAGATTGTACAACTCCAAATTTTATACAATTCAATCCTTCTGCAACAAAGATAATTGGTGGGGGAGGGGGGCGCAGAGGGGAAGTAATTTGGGTAGAATAGCTTCTCATTCCCCGCCATCTGTGTGATTATGCCTGGTGGCCATTGTCACAGCACATTGCCCAGCGTGGAGCACCAGACATGTCATTCCAGTGGGCTTATAGAGAATACAGACACCCCTCTATGTTATTTTTCTTATTGCAATCTTTGGGCACAAATCCCTAATGTGTTTGGAAGGCACTGGTCCCTGGTCCACCCCTTCTGCACGGGGGTCAGAGATCATTTACCTGGAGACTTAGGACTCTCCTCCATCTCGGGACTGGATACAGCGGTCTGCAGAAGCAGAACAGAACACATTCAGATAGACACCTGCCCCATTATATTTCCCCAAGAGAAACCAGACGATTCTCCAGGTTGGGACAAAGGAGGCTCATTACCTTCCCTTGGATTATTCTCTTCTGACATGAAGTTCAGAAGGAGAAAGCCTGATAGCTAAACTTACCAACTGTGGTCAGGTCCAATATGTTTTCCTTTACAATTCCATATTTTTGACAAAGTTTCACGAATTCGTGCTTGAGTTCTGATGTCACATCTGGTGTTCGACCTGTGGGAAGAGTGACATAACTGCTGTGTCATGGGTCTTGTTGATAGAGGAGCTCCAGAAGGATGGGAAAATGGATGGTGACAGTTGTGGGCTCAGGAGACTTGGGGTGGTAAATAACGTGTTCTGAATTTGACATTGATAAGATATCTTCCTGGCACAACGAGAGGTTTCCTGATCGTCCCATCACTGAGCCTGAGGGATTACCAAAGGCAAGCATCTGTCTTCAGTGGGGAAAAGATGGTCCAGGATGACCTTGGGGAGATCATTCTGTGTCTAGGGTGCCTTCCTTCCCTTTCCTCCCACCCAAGATGAGTGTCGGTATGAAAATACTCTACCGTAGAGCTCCATCAGTTGGAATGTATCCCCATTATTTTCATTTATGAGATGTAAAATAATATAGTCATCATAGTCCGTTTCAAGTACTCTAAATGTATTATGTCCATCGTCTGTGGAGGAAACAGAACACAGCTCAGAACTTATTTGATTCTGGGAAGCAATGGAAACCCTTTACCTATTCTTTCCCATGAAACAAACACAAGTGTATCTTCTGGAAGAGACAGTGACAATGTCTAATGCCTTCTATGTGCATCTCCCTGGGCTTCAGGAAGTGACATCTAAAAAGGATACTGGTAAATAGACCACAAGTATAGAAAAATTTAGTCACAGCAGCAACTCACCGTCTATCATCCTTCCTGAGCCCTGTCCACCTCCCTCAGTAACTCTGTCAGTACTGTGCCCGTCTTCCCAGTAAGCCCACTGGCATTACATATTTGGTGCTACATCCTGGGTAATACGTGTGGCAATGACCACCAGGCATAATCACACAGATGGTGGGGAATGAGAAGCTATCCTACCCAATTTACCTTTTTCCCTCCTGCCAGCTATCTTTGTTGCAGAAGAATGGTATTATTTGATGGTATTATAAATTAGGCATTGGCTTTTGCACAAAAGTTTCTCCTATATACAGGACATCGGCTATTAGATGACCCCTATTATGTTACTTATGTAAGTATTGATCAGTTATTGATAAATATTCTGATGATATTGGAGTTCAGTAAATTCCTTGCAGTTGGAAATATAATTTAGAAGGACCACTTTGGGTATACTTACATTCAACAGAATATACACCATCCTCTTCTGTTTTGTCACAAACAAACACAATTTCAGTACACTCTCCATTTATACTGTAAAAAAGAATGAGTTGGTGCCCAAGAGATATTGATGAGGCTGGTTTCCTCATTATCTACCTATAACCTGAGTTTCTGATTCCATTTAACCTCTGACTATTTTTTGTACAATTACCAAACGGCTTTTATTCATAATTACTTCACTACTCTGATACTTGGAGAATGACTTAAATAGCTACTGGCACTGCTTGTCATTGTTATTACTACCACTACTACTTCCCACGGTTACTACGAATACACCACAGCCACTTGTCAAGATCATTAGCTAAATATGCATTAATTGCTGACCTCTCAACCAAGTTCTTTTTGATCATCACCTGAACCAAGATGGAAAATTTTTATTACCAGCTTTTGTCCATGAGAAAATTAAGGTGGGATGTGATGGATTATTTTGGGTAGGAGATACTGGGCATTGAACCCAGGGCGCTTAACCACGGAGCCACATCTGCAGCCCTTTTTTATATTTTACTTAGAGACAAGGTCTCACTGAGTTGCTTAGGGCCTTGCTAAGTTGTGGAGGCTCGCTTTGAACTCACAATCCTCCTGCCTCAGTCTCCTAAGCCGCTGGGATTAAAGATGTACACCCCCATCTCTGGCAAGGGATGGATTTTCTTGGTCAACAGCTAGTAAGAATCTGATTCAGTCTGTTGATTCCAAATCCCATGCTCTTAAACTATTCTGCATTGTCATGCTAACTGTGATTCGGATACCCCCTCTGCCCTCCATACTCCCCAATCCTGATAAACTTACTCCTGTAACCAGCTCGTATCTATGAATCTAGAAAAGCCCCAGGTCCATCAAGGCCTGGGTCACTGTCAGATGAGGCACTGTGACATTTAAAAATTTTTTTTTTTAGTTGTCAAAGAACCTTTATTTTCTTTATTATATGTGATGCTGAGAATCAAACCCAGTGCCTCACACATGCCAGGCAAGTGCTGTACCACTGAGCCACGCCCCAGCCTAGGACTGTGATTTTGGATGCAGACTCAGTATGTTTGTGTACATGTCTTCACACGTGAGTTTGTATGTGTGCATACACATAGTGCATGTGTGTGTGTGTGCGTGTGTGTGTGTTTAGGTTTAAGACCATACCTAGTCTTTCATTTTCCCCTTCACACCTAAAAAAGCCACACTTACATTATATGGAATTTGAAGCTTAAGGAAGAGTTCTGTAAGGCGTGGATGTAATCCACAAAAACTCTCATGCTACCGTTTTCTTCTATCTTTTCCTTGTGATCAGAGGCCAAGAGAATGGAATACCACTCCCCTGAATACTGCAATAAATAAGAGAAAGGATTAAGTGAGCAAATAGGAGAGGGATACCACATGGACACTTTTCTCCTTTGGCCTGTGGGGCAGGAATCATGAGGAGAAGATGGAATTTGAACTCAGATCCATTGGCACCACACCTAGGACCATTCCCACTGTCCCTTCAGTGAAAATGGAAGTCCCCAGCGCCGATTTTAATATGGTGCAATTGCTCTTAGTTCAGGTCTGAACCTGCTCCTTTTAACACGCCGCCCGTCAAAGTCAAAAGTTGTAACGCTCCACAGCTTTACCTTTGACGGATCAAAGTTGCTTGTCACAACATCATGGGTTCCTTCCGTGTGCGCACAGATTAGGGCCAGTCCCAGACACAGCAGCACGAGTTTCATCTTGGTAGAGAATAAAACTGTCTCTTCACGGTCACCAGGCGGGAGACTTTCCCAACAGCAGCTTCACTTCCACTCTCAGCTCCTCTGTCTTTATATCCATTGGGGTTGGTTGGTTGGTTGGTTGGTTTTGTCCAGGCCCTCCACCTTTCCTCCTCCCTCTCCTTGGAAAGGTCTTTCATTCACTGGTGTGAAGCCAAGGATTGTTCCTGCCCTTTTGAAAACTGGCAGTCCCTCCTCTTTTAGATTTACTTAGTGACATTTCATTTCCTTTTTAAAAATTTTTTAAAATTTTGACAGACTGCATTTTGATCCATGGTACACAAGTGGGGTACATCATTTCGTTTCTATGGTTGTGCACATGTAGATTCACACCATTCGTGTAATCATACATGTACATAGTGTAATGATGTCTGTCTCATTCCACCATTTTTCATACCCCCACTCTCTCATTTCCTTCTACATAATCTAAAGTTCCTCCATTCTCTCACCCCCATCCCCCACCCCCACTATATATCATCATCCACTTATTAAGGAAAATATTCAGCCTTTGGATTTTTGGGATTGACTTATTTCACTTAGCATGCTATTCTTGATATTATCCAATTCCATCCATTTCTCTGCAAATGCCATAATATTATTCTTCTTTATGACTGAGTAGTATTCCATTGTGTATATATACCACAGTTTCTTTATCCATTCAAAACTTTACACCAAAAATACAAGGAAACCAATCAATAAATGGGCCAAGGAAATGGACAGACACTTTACCGAAGAAGATATACAGGTGATTAATAAATATATGAAAAAGTATTCAATATCTCTAGTAATTAGAGAAATGCAAATTAAAACAACTCTAGGATTTCATCTTACTCCAATTAGAATGGCTATTATCAAAAATACAAACAATAATAGATGTTGGCCTGGATGTGGGGGAAAAGGTACACTTTTACATTGCTGGCAGAGTTGCAAATTGGTGCAGCCACTCTGGAAAGCAGTGTGGAGAATCCTCAGAAAACTTGGAATGGACCCACCTTTTGACCTTTCATTTCTTAAAACATGTTCTCATGAAAAGTTATGGATGCTCTAAAGAGCTTCCATTTGAAACCAGATTTAACTGTGAGTCTGGCTTGTTGAAATCAGAAAGCTAATTACATGTGGTAGAAAATGGGTGTAATTGGGAACTGAAATGTGTGAAGAATCTCTGCTTTACTACTCACATGGGATGTGGAATTAGATGAATTACTCACTTTTTTTTTTTTTTTTTTTTTTTACAAACTTTGGAAACAATGGAACTCTCTCTACCAAAGATGCTGCATAGCATCTTTGTCTATCACAAGCGTTAAAATAGGGTTGAATAAACCCATGTTCTTAAAGTTTGGTGTCTTTTATTGAGGACTTTTAAATTCCTTTTCCTTGTTCTCTGAATTCACTGCAGCCCCCTGTCTCCCCCCAGTAAATGAACAAGTATCTAATCCTGAGTAAGTCTATGCCACAGGTCCACGTGAGAATGGAAGCACTAGGCAGATCTTTTCCCTCAGAGAACCCTCAATAAAGCTGAGGAAATGCTTTGCGTTATCATGTGCTTAATTCTACGAGCACAGGAAACAACCCCATAGAGTGACCCCAAGTCCTAACTGTCATACAGGGTAAAGTTGGGGAGGTGGCCTCATACAGAAGAGGCTTCTGAGCCCAGGCTCCGGAGTCACGCAGACCTGGGCTTCAATCCCCTCTCTGCCATACTGAAGCCATAAGAAAGAATTCAGCCTCACTGAGCCTTCGTTTCCTCTTAATAAGGACGATCATTCCTGACGGATTACCATAGGGGTCCAGTGGAACCCACAGAACCCCCAGCAGAGCATCTGGCCTGGGCCCAGCAGGTGGGGTCAGAGCATACCTGCTGGGAAAAGTGGGGTTTGGGGCAGGTTTTGAATGTTAGGGGGATGTAGAGATGTGGAGGGCAGGTGGGAACAGCATTCCAAGTGAGAGAATGATTGTGAAGTAGATTCTGCGCTGCCAGCTGGGTTGTTAAAAGTTCTGGCTCATTCCTGCTCCATGCTAGTGGGCCCCCCAAGCAGAAAGAGGCTGGCATCCTGAGAGAAGGTGGCACAAGGCAGTGAACCTGGTAGCTGCATCTTTTTACCTGTGGGCTAGTTTAAAAGTCAAATCCCCCTTCCCCTCCCAAACCAAATCACCCCAGTCCCTTGTGTGCCCATTCCTAGTTTGGGCTCCACTCATATCCACTCGCTGGAATTTTGAAGCCTACGTAACTTCAGTCAGCACAGGCGGCTGTGTGTTTTTCTGGCCCCGAGATGGAAAGACTGAACTTGGCAAATGGTGGCAGAGGCTGTGTAGTTTATTTCCATTGTTCTCTGCCAGAATAGACAGCAACCTGGGAGCCAACAGGTTTTCGAAGTGAACCCCACTCTTCCAGGTTTCCAAGGCTGCGTGGAGAGCTGGCTGCCCCTGCTGCAGACATTGCTGTTTACACTGTCTCTGGTCACCTCCCCGCCACTCCTAACTCTGCTGTCCTGCAGCGCCATTCTGTAACCCTCTGTTTCTGTTTTTATTCTGTATGGGAAGGCAAACTCCCTTCTGAAGGTGGGATCATTTTTCCTGTTCCCCTTTATGCCTTTGTAGCACCTGAGACGTACTGTCTGTTGCCTGTGGAATGTTTATTCACAAAAACCTATTTTTAAAGCACTAAGGATTCTTGTGACTAGAAAGAAATTTCTAGAAAATTATTTTGTTAATAGGAATGTTACTATCAGGTAGTGACTCCTAATTTATATTATTGGCCACAGGAGTAGAGAGAGAGCTTAGGATGGAAGTCTATGGTCAGGGGCCTGTGGTGGAGATGATCTCGTCCATTAAGACCTGAGTTGACCATTCTCCATTCAGACTATTCATTTCCATTTCAAATCTACCACAGTTTTTGTTTTTTTTGATTGGCTTAAGCATTGTCAGGACAGCCCGAAGACACTGAGACAGCAAGGTCAAGGCTGCAAAAATACCATATTGTGATGCAACCCAGTTAGGAGCTTGGTGAAACCAAGACAAAACCAAAGCTGAGCTAATGTTCAATCCATCAGGAGCAACGCTTTGCAATAAGATTCCCTTAAATGATACTCCAGTACTGCATTTGAATATTTGTGGTAGGAATTGTGGATTAATGATCTGAAAACATTCTCATAAGTTTTAGTCAGCTTTTGCATTGCTGTGACCAAAACACCCAACAAGAACAACTAAGAGGAAGAAAAGTTTATTGGGGCTCATGGTTTCAGAGGTCTCAGTCTATAGATGGCCAAGTATATTGCTCTGGGTCCAAGATGAGGCAGCACATCATGGCAGAAGGGCCCTACAAAGGAAAACTGCTCAGTTTATGGCAGGGTCAGGAAGCAGAGAGGAAGAGAAAGGGGTGCTTCCAGGGTACCCCTAGTGACCTGCCTCCTCCAGTCACACCCTCCTGCCTATAGTTACCACCCAGTCAGTCCATTCAAACTAGGATGGACTGATTAACAGGAGTTTATTTTTGGTGGGGGTAATGTATCATATCCAAACTTAACAGTCATCAATAAATATTACAATCAAATGAAATGCTGAGTTCTGTATTGCAGAGGGAGAAGAGAAAGGATGATCAAATAGAGTGAACACTAATGTTAGCATCTCCCGGATGACAGTGTAAGTGCATGGAACCAAGATTTAATTTTTAAAAGTTCAGAGGGCCATACATCTATAGGGAATATATCTATTATAGAATGCAAGATGTAAGGGTACAGCATTTGACTGTACAGTAACTTTGTTCTATGGTGTAGCAATCTGCTTTGGATGATGCTACTAGAAGATATTTTTAAAATAATTAAATTCTGGACTGGTGCTATAACTCAATGGTAGAGCATTTGCCTGGCATGTGTGAGGCATTGGGTTCAATCCTCAGCACCACATATAAATAAATAACTAAAATGAAGGTATAAAAAATGCAATAACATTATTTTAAAAAATTAAATTCAACCTAATTCAACTCCCACTCTCAAAAGCCTGCCCGATGCTAGGCCCATGCCAGGCACTTCGAGCATTGAAGTGATAAAAAGATGGGAGCTGTGCCTTCAAGAAGTTCCAGGCCAGTGTGTGTGTGGCGGGGGAGTGACTTGGAAATGATCTAACTACAAGATAGAAAGTGAAAATAAAGAAAGGTATAGGAAAACAGAGAAGCCAATAGTAATCAAGAGGAAAACGGGAAGCAAAGGTAAAACATGACTGGGTCTAATTAAACACTGACCACCAACTGGTACACAGCCAGAAGGTGAGCAGAGCCTAAGGAGTGTGCATTCACAAACGACCTCAGAGGACGCTGGCTCTCTCCTCATCCCTCAGAGAGGGCTGTGGGTGGTCTCTGGGAAGGAACAGGTCTACGCTCCTGGCAGGGGGTGAGGGATGGGATTTGAGTTTTTCTGCCAATACGTAAGCCCCAGGAACATGCATTCCTTCCTTCGGCCATGTGAAGATCAGCACCCTGATGAGCACTCAGTTGGTACAGCAATAGCAGAGGGACAGATGTACATACCATTGTCTGTCACCGCCACAGAGAGGTATCTTCAGAACTTCTCTTTCATGGGTCCAACTAAGTATGAGCCTGACTCTTGTCAAGAGTCATTCCAGAGCTGAATTCCATAATGTAGACACATATCAAAATATCATGTTGTTTGTCATAATATACAATTCTTACTTGATAATTTAAAAAATGTAAAGATTACAAGAAATAAGCTGTCACAGCCTCTTATAAGCAAAACATTAGCACCTGAATCCAAACTGCTATGTTAACAGTCAAGTCGCCTCAGTTAGTTTTATGTTTGAGGCCTTTAGACTTCAACAAACTTGAAACCCTCCAGTACTTAAAGAATGATCTTGTTCAAAGTCATATTTGCTGAGGGAGCTCCAATCTTAACATTATGTCAGAGTCCTTGTTCAAAGACAAATAGTTATAATGGGAAAATACAAAAGGAACAGTACAAATTTCATCTGTCCTGAAGCCAGAAATATAAAAATAATATTTTGATGCTGGAAATAAAGTAAGAATTCAAGGAGAAGTTAGATAAGTTCTTTACAAATATTATTTCATTTAATCCTCATAATTGCAATGCATGGTCAGTACTATTATCCTGTTATACCATGGTATAAACTAAGACTCAGAAAGGTTAAGTAATCATACCAAGGTCTGTTTAATAACAGAGACACTACTCTTCTCATTGAATCCAGTACACAGATCAGAACTCCTTGTTTCTAATATGAAGGGAAGAGGGTCATGCAGAAGGAACAGGATTAAGTAATGCTGTAGACTGAGAGGTCACTGCCAGAGTTACTGCTAAAGAAACTACATGGAGGTTTCTTCAACACATGATACTGTGATTGTCACTGTGAGAGTCTGATAAAGTGAAAGGTGAGTAATGACTTTCTCCTGATCAACAAGCATTTGATGGGTGGATGGATGGATGGATGATTTGGGGGTTATTGCTTTTCCAATAAGGACTTAAAAGATGGTTACCTAGCAAAAAGCAAGAACTATTCTCTTCCATTCATCACTTTGAATAAAGTACTTGGTCACCAACCATATTAAAACTCCTCCACCTAACACCATCTATAGGGCACTTTATAAGTGACCCAAAGGAATGATGACAATATACAGGTAGTTGAGAAATGACTGACCCAATTAATGACTGACCCAGCAGTGGGTGATGGATTTATGAATTTCATATATTACCAGGTAACAATCCATTTGTAACCAGGCAACTTGACTGAAATGAACTACTAGCTCATTGGAAATGGATTTAGTGACCTTGTCCTCAATCACACTCTTTTTTTTTTTTTTTTTTTATTGTAAACAAATGGGATACATGTTGTTTCTCTGTTTGTACATGGTGTAAAGGCATACCATTTGTGTAATCATAAATTTACATACAGTAATGTTGTTTGATTCATTCTGTTATTTTTTCCCTTCCCCCACCCCTCCCACCCCTCTTTACCCTCTATACAGTAGTTCCTTCCTCCATATTTGCCCCCCTCCCTAACCCTAACTCTAACCCTAACACTAACCCTTCCCTCCCCCCCATTATGTGTCATCCTCCACTTATCAGCGATATCATTCGTCCTTTGGCTTTTTGAGATCGGCCTATCTCACTTAGCATGATATTCTCCAATTTCATCCATTTGCCTGCAAATGCCATAATTTTATCATTCTTTATGGCTGAGTAATATTCCATTGTATATATATACCACAGTTTCTTTATCCACTCATCAATTGAAGGGCATCTAGGTTGGTTCCACAGTCTGGCTATTGTGAATTGAGCAGCTATGAACATTGATGTGGCTGTATCTCTGTAGTATGCTGATTTTAAGTCCTTTGGGTATAAGCCAAGGAGTGGGATAGCTGGGTCAAATGGAGGGTCCATTCCAAGTTTTCTAAGGAATCTCCACACTGCTTTCCAGAGTGGCTGCACTAATTTGCAGCCCCACCAGCAGTGTATGAGTGTACCTTTCTCCCCACATCCTCGCCAACCCCTGTTGTTGCTCGTATTCTTGATAATCACCATTCTAATTGGGGTGAGATGGAATCTTAGGGTGGTTTTGATTTGCATTTCTCTTATTACTAGAGATGTTGAACATTTTTCCATATGTTTGTTGATTGTTTGTAGATCTTCTTCTGTGAAGTGTCTATTCATTTCCTTAGCCCATTTGTTGACTGGATTATTTGAATTCTTGGAGTAGAGTTTTTTGAGTTCTTTATAGATTCTGGAGATTAGTGCTCTATCTGAAGTATGATTGGCAAAGATATTCTCCCACTCTGTAGGCTCTTTCTTCGCACTGCTGATAGTTTCCTTTGCTGAGAGAAAGCTTTTTAGTTTGAATCTATCCCAGTGGTTGATTCTAGCTTTTATTTCTTGTGCTATGGGAGTCCTGTTAAGGAAGTCTGGTCCTAGACCAATAAGGTGAAGATTTGGACCTACTTTTTCTTCTATAATCTGCAGGGTCTCTGGTCTGATTCCGAGGTCCTTAATCCATTTTGAGTTTAGTTTCGTGCATGGTGAGAGATATGGGTTTAGTTTCATTCTGTTGCATATGGATTTCCAATTCTCCCAGCACCATTTGTTGAAGAGGCTATCTTTTCTCCATTGCATATTTTTGGCCCCTTTGTCTAGTATGAGAAAATTGTATTTATTTGGGTTTGTGTCCGTGTCCTCTATTCTGTACCATTGATCTACCTTTCTATTTTGGTACCAATACCATGCCGTTTTTGTTACTATTGCTTTGTAGTAGAGTTGAAGATCTGGTATTGCAATACCCCCTGTTTCACTCTTCCTGCTAAGGATTGCTTTAGCTATTCTGGGTTTCTTATTCTTCCAGATGAATTTCATAATTGCTTGCTCTATTTCTGTAAGGTACGTCATTGGGATTTTAATTGGAATTGCATTGAATTTGTATAGCACTTTAGGTAGTATGGCCATTTTGACAATATTAATTCTTCCTATCCAAGAACATGGAAGATCTTTCCATCTTCTAAGGTGTTCTTTAATTTCTTTCTTTAGTGTTGTATATTTCTCATTGTGGAGGTCTTTCACCTCTTTTGTGAGATTGATTCCCAAGTATTTTATTTTTTTCGAGGCTATTGTGAATGGGGTAGTTTTCCTAATTTCTCTTTCTGAAGATTCATCACTTATGTATAAAAATGTGTTGGATTTATGGGCATTGATCTTGTAACCTGCTACTTTACTGAAATCACTTATGAGTTCTAAGAGTTTTCTGGTGGAATTTCCAGGTTCCTCTAAATATATAATCATGTCATCAGCGAACAGGGATAGTTTGAGTTCTTCTTTTCCAATTCGTATCCCTTTAATTTCTTTGGTTTGTCTAATTGCTCTGGCCAGAGTCTCAAGAACGATGTTGAATAGAAGTGGTGAAAGAGGGCATCCCTGCCTTGTTCCAGTTTTTAGGGGGATCAATCACACTCTTAATTGAACAAATCACTCATTGAGAAAACCGGTGGGGACATTCAAGTCACGTTGCATGATGCCAAGGCATATTCAGTGCCAAGAAGAATAGCAATACACACAAGCTTACTTCATTCTGGTGCCAGAATGGAAGTATTCCTTGGTTCCCCTAGGGGCCAGGATGATTATACAGTCTGTGGTGCTGACTCAAAACCAGTTCTAAATATCTGTTCCCATCAGTGACAGAAAGATGCATGGAGCTATTGACGTCCACCTAGGTCAGTTGGGTCCCCTAAAAACACATGCTGAGACAGATCTAGGAATACCAAGAGTACTGGGGAGTAACTCCTGTGAGAGGAGCAGGGAGGAAGCAGAATTAGGGAAGGAAAGTAGCTGGAGGTAGATCTAATAATGTCTCTGTGAGCCCAGGAAAACTCTAGAGCATGTTAGGGGAGTCCTGCTTTAAGCAGAAATGTTTGGCTCTCTTGTACTGCAGTTTTGTTCAGTCTTTGGTTGGGGCTGTCCTGAGAAGGCCAGTACCTCAGTTCCAAAGTGGAGGTGGGTCTGAGTGAGTTAACAGTGGAGGCCATCAGCTAACAACACTCCTAACAACTGGGCCACGACTCTCTTCTTGCAAGGGGAATCTAAGCAATGCATCTCTGTTTGGCAAACCGTTCTATCTCAAAAAGGGTCATCATTTCCTAAGAGGTCCAGAGTCCTCTTTCCACATGGAGAACTGCAGGGGTGGAAGAATCCCTTTTCCTCCTTTCTGGTTGGAAATTTCTACGACAATATAAGGGTTCCCTGTATATAAGAAAACCAAGAATCCCAGTTCTGCAAGTCCCCTCATTAATTGGTAAGTGCTTACTTACCTGCAGCCCTAGGTTACCTGGAGCACCATCTTGAAGTCTCTCCAGAGCTCATCATTTAAGACTAATTTAGTCTAAAGGTCCCGACACCACCAGGTTTGGGCAGAGAGTATGGCAGTGGGAAGAATCAGTCTTATGTCTTGGACCCTGGGGGAAAAGGACAAGGACCCCCAAAGATAGTCACCCATGTTACAATTTTGCTTAATTCTATCAATGTGAGAATTTGATAGAATTACTTACCTAAAGAGGTGGGTGCAGTACCTTACAAATGTGTGTTTCATTAATGAAAGCTAATCATCATACTCTTTCATTTTGATCGATCTCATTCACCAAATAGCTGTCGTGGACCCACTGTGTCTAAGCACTGGGAATACGCGGTTGATCAATACAGCTCCAATCCCAATAGTTCAACTCTTCCAGAAGCCAAGCTGTGTGAAAGCTGAAATTGTACTTTCTGCATGACCTGCCCTGAGCTGGGCCCCTCAGATGAGAGCCGTGCCCAGGCCAACACCAGTCACTTATCACCAGCAGCTGCCCTGCCATCTGCAGTTGGTTCACCTGCTGCTGCACCCCAGCAGCCAGGTCTGATGGCCCAGATGACAGCTGTGGCTGTGGGCTCTGCTGTTGGGCACACACTGGGTCAGGCCATCCTTGGGGTCTTTAGTGGAGGAAGTAAGTCTGAGCCCTCAGAGCTTGATATCACCTCCCTGGAGCCTCAGGGAACCCAGACAGCATAGCAGCAGCAGCTTGGTGGCCTTTGCTTTTATGAGATAAAGCAATTTTTGAAGTATACCCAGAACCAGGTGATGAGCTCTGTGAGGGGTTCAGTGAGGTGCTGAGACAGTGTGGCATTACAGAAGGATTCATCTAATCAAGAAGTTCTAATTGGATCACACTCCAGAAGTCCCTACCTAAAACTGCTGAGAAGAGAAGCTGAGAATATTTTGAATTCCAGTGGAAAGAATTTTTTAACTTTTCATCAAGATTTTTTTTTCTTTCCTTCTTTTTTTAAATTCTTTTTTAATGTTTAATTGTGACCTTTTATGGTACATGAACATTTATACAGTTTCCTAGTTTTTTTCTTCTCCTCTCTAGCATTTTTGAAGCCAGTTATTTTACATGGATTAGTTTTTTGTGTGTGTGTGAAGTAGGATGTTTGATTAGTATATTTTAGTTTTGTTTTGTATCCTTTTATTTTCATATTAAAAAATTTTGCTTTATATATATATTTCTCCTATTTCCCTTGATTCTTATCTTCTGCTAATAACCAATCACTATTGTTTTCTCTTTCACTCTTCCTTTAATCTTTTGCTTCTGTCTCCTCTCCTCCTCCTCCCTCATAATCATCACATCCTATATCACTTCTATTCTTTCCCTATCCACCATTTGAAAATGTAAACCCTTTTCCAAATTTGTTGTTTTTATTGTAGGCAATAACTTATCATATCATTTCTGTTTATTTTGATAACTAACACTGTAGATGTCATAGTAGGAACTATTTGGCTTTGTGCTGTAAATTGTTTGAATTGGTTTTTGTTATTATTTGTCTCCCCCTAAACAGTGAGGTACTGGAAACCTTCAGGGACACTATAAGTCCACAGGGTAGAAACTCTACTGCCTCAGATCCATACTGTTAGATGGGCAGACACACAAACAACATGAAAAAGCAAGGGAACAAATAGCCCCAAGCAAACCAAGATACTCCCATAACAAAATCCATCGACACCACAGTGGAAGAAATATCAGACAAGGAGTTTAGAATGTATGAAGTTAAACTGATCTGCAAAGTAGGATGATGTAAGAGAGCAAATGCAGGTAGCGAAAGATCACTTCAATAAAGAGATAGAGATTCTGAAAAAAAACGACAAACAGAAATCCTTGAAATGAAGGAAACAATAAACCAAATTAAAAATTCAATAGAAAGCATCACCAACAGAGTAGATCATTTGGAAGACAGGCAAAGAACATCAGGCAATGAAGACAAAATATGTAATCTTGAAAATAGAGTTGACCACGAAGAGAAGATGTTAAGAAACCATGAATAGAACTCCCAAGAATTATGGGAAAACATGAAAAGACCAAATTTAAGATTTGTTTTTGTTTTTGTCTTTTTTAGGTACTGGGGATTGAACTCAGGGACACTCAACCACTGAACCACATCCCCAGTCCTATTTTGTATTATATTTAGAGATGGGGGTCTCCCTGAGTTGCTTAGCGCCTCACTTTTGCTGAGGCTGGCTTTGAACTCCCAATCCTCCTGCCTCACCCTCCAGAGCTGTTGAAATTACAGGTATGTGCCACCATGCCTGGCTCAAATTTAAGATTTCTTGGGATAGATGAAGACATGGAGATACAAACCAAAGGAATACACAGTCTTTTCAATAAAATAGTATCAGAAAATTTCCCTAAATCTAAAGAATAAAATGGTAAATCAAATAGAAGAGGCTTATAGGACTCCAAATGTGCAAAATTACAACAGATCCACATCAAGGCACATTATGATAAAAATCCCTAGCATGCAGAATAAGGATAGAATTTTAAAGGGTGTCAGAAAAAAACATCAGATTACATATAGACAGAAACCTATATAGGCAGTTGATTTCTCAACCCAGACCCTCAAAACCAGGAGGGTTAGGTCCTGGAATAACGTATACCAAGCTCTAAAAGAAAATGGATGCCAACCAAGAATCCTATGTCCAACAAAATTAAGTTTCGGATTTGAAGATGAAATGAAAACCTTCCATGATAAACAAAAATTAAAACAATTTGCAATCAGAAAGCTTGTACTTCAGAATATTCTCAACAAAATATTCCATGAAGATGAAATAAAAAAATAAAAGGTGAAAGCCAGTGAAGGGAAAAACTACACTAAAGGAATAGTGTAAAACAAAGTGTGTAAAACAAAACAAGACCCCACAATATGCTCTCTTCAAGACTCCCTTCATAGGCAAAGACATCCACAGACTGAAGGCAAAAGAATGGGAAAAAACATATCCCTCGCGTGGATCAAGTAAACAAGCAGGGATTTCCATCCTTATATGAGATAAAGTGAACTTCAAGCCAAAGTTAATCAGAAGGGACAAAGAAGGACATTTCATACTTCTTAAGGGAATTATACATCAAGACATAACAATCATAAATATTTATGCTCCAAACAATGGAGCATCTATGTACATCAAACAAACTCTTCTCAACTTCAAGAATCAAATAGACCACAGCACAATATACTGGGTTTGAACATTTATTCATATATATGAATACAAATGAATATATATATATAAATACACATGAAAATATTTAAATGGATATGGATTTGTACATAGATATTGTTCTTTTGAGATGGATGTTTACAATTTTGGTAAGATCTAGGATATAATTATGTAACTGAATATATATGAAAGTAGGAAGGTCGGCGCAGGCGCAGGCGCGCTAGTGTGAAGAGGACAACCAGATTCAAAACTGTGGAACCTATGGAGTGTTACAGGAGATTTCTGAAAGAAAACTATTGTCCTGATGGAAGAGGACTTGGAGAATTCAGAACCACAACTGTCAACATAGGTTCAATTAGAACAGCAGATGGTTCTGCTTCAGTGAGGCTGGGAAATACTACAGTAGTTTGTGGAGTTAAAGCGGAATTTGCAGCACCACCATCAGATGCTCCTGATAGAGGATATGTGTTCCTAACGTGGATCTACCACCCCTGTGTTCATCGAGATTTCGGTCTGGACCTCCTGGAGAAGAGGCCCAAGTAGCTAGCCAGTTCATTGCAGATGTCACTGAAAATTCACAGATAATTCAGAAAGAGGACTTGTGCATTTCTTCAGGAAAGCTTGCTTGGGGTCTGTACTGTGATCTCGTTTGCCTTGACTACGATGGAAACATTTTGGATGCCTGCACGTTTGCGTTGTTAGTGGCTTTAAAAAATGTACAATTGCCTGAAGTCACTATAAATGAAGAAACTGCTTTAGCAGAAGTTAATTTAAGGGAGAAAAGTTATTTGAGTATTAGAACTCACCCTGTGGCTACTTCCTTTGCCGTTTTTGATGACACTTTGCTGATAGTTGACCCTACTGGAGAGGAGGAGCATCTGGCAACAGGAACCTTAACAGTAGTAATGGACGAAGAAGGCAGACTCTGTTGTCTTCATAAACCAGGGGAAGTGGACTCACTGGAGCTAAACTTCAGGACTGTATGAGCCGTGCAGTTACAAGACACAAAGAAGTAAAAAAACTCATGGATGAAGTAATTAATAGTATGAAACCCAAATAAAAAGTCACATTTTCCAAACAGATTTGTGAAAACTGTATTTGTTACACTGTGCACAAACTTTTTATACTAAATAAATATCAAACTACATTCTTCTGAAAGATGTTTCTAGTATTTCTTAGGCCACTTTCATATATATTATGTACAGTGAAACCATTTTTAAAAAGCAATGACTGGTTCCTTAAGCCATTTCCCCATTTTTATTTAAAATCATAGGGTTGTGCTTCTGTATGAAGTTTATATATCTAACAATGTAAAATACTGACACATTTTTAAAAAATGAAGTAGGAACAATTCTTTTGATTCAATGCTATTGTTTTTAAAAAAGAAAAATATAACTCAGAATTTTGGAAAAAAAATATATATGAAAATATATGGGTAGGATTTTGGTTTCTGTTAGGGTACATACATATGTGTATATATATACACACATATATATGAATGTATATAAACATACAGAATATATATGTGAAAATATATATGGATATTCAAAGTAATATTTATAAATTTTGTTTAAAAGGCTCACAATTATGAGTAGGGTTAGGTTAAGTTCTCAGTTACAACTTTGGTCTAGGTAACTTTGGGTTACCTTTGGAATATATATATCAATATATATGAATATAAATATGACTATAGAGGTGGTATATATCAGAGTTACATATATATACTTTAATCTATGGGTATTTTTAAGGTAAGCAATATTGTTATATTACTTGTGAAATCTGGGTTATGCCTATGGAAATGAGTATATATATATATATATAATATCTATGAGTTTTATGTGAATTTATGAATTTATATCCCCAAATACATAGGTATATTCATGTAAAATGGCTTATATGTATAGAGATTTCTCTGAGGTATATTGGTTGGTATAGGACTAAGGTAGAAAAATAGGGTTAGTTCGGGGATTGAACATTTTTATCTGTACACAGGAATACAAATATGAAATATATGTAAAAATACACACGAAAATACTTAAATGGATATAAATTTGTATATATTTTTCTTTTGAGATGGGTGTTTACAATTTGTTTTAGTTGAAGTTTACGATTCTATAACTGAATATATATGAAAATGTATGAGCAGGAATTTGATTGCCGTTAGGGTATATTCACATGTATATGAAAGTATATAAACATATATAGGAATACGTATGTGAAATATACATGGATATTCAAACTAAAAAAAGAAGTAAGTAGGTGGTGACTTATTCCCATTTTCCAGATGAGGAAACTGAGGTAAAGGGTAATTAGATGATTTGCATAAAATTCCACAATTAGTAATGGGTCATGTATCAGTCTGGCTCCCAGTGTCATTTTGGTCACTGTTAGTGGAACTGCAGTCTTAATTTCCTCTTTATGTTGTTCATTGCTGCTGTATAGAAACAAAGCTCATTTTTGCATGTTGATCTTGTACCATGAAACTTTGCAGAATTTGCTTACTAGCTATAGTAGCTTGAAAAACGAAAGTTCAAATTGAAGAAGTGAAAAAATTGGCTTTGATGACCAAGTTAATTTAGCATAAAAATGTAATTGATAGTGAAAGTATGAAATACAACATCCTGAGTCAAATCTCTTTTAATAGTTTCATTGTTTCTGAATGGCAAGGGAAGAGAGAATTCTAACTGCATAGAAGTTCACTGAGTTGGTATAGAATTTGGGGCTGGGTACATATTTGTGTGGCTTCTTTAAACCAGTAATTTTGATGTTATTCTTTGTGAGTTAATTAGAATAAAGTGATTTTCTTTGGGGAAAAAAAAAGCTCCAATTCTCGCCTTTGTGAATTTCTACAGTAATTTTTTTTTTTTTTTTTTAATCTTCACATTCTGCATTCTAGAAGGTTGAAAACATGGCCCAAGAAAAAAGACCAAACAAGGTGCCTCTTCTCTAATATGATCTTCAGAATGTTGTGGCCAGTTTGAAATAAATCACTGGGTCAGTCTTGAAGCAAGACATGGCGCCTTTATTTGCTGGCAGGTGTGAAGGGCAGCAGGCAAGTCGCCTCTGCAACCTTGGATCCCTTGCAGAAGGTGGGGTACATTTTTATAGCTAGAAACTGCAGGCTACCGGGAAGTCAAAACCATAGCAACATGGCTGTTTTTAGAGAGAGGGTTGTTAAAGATGTAACTACGGTAAGATGGGGTCCTCACAGTGGCCCCAATCCAGTGACCGCTGTCCTTCGGAGAGATCAGCCTGCGCACTCACTCAGGGAAGACCATTGGAAGGCCTGGGGAGAAGACCGCCATCCCCCCGTCAAGTAGAGCGACCTCGTGAGAAAGCAATCTTGCTAACACCTCCATCTCAGACTTCCAGCCTCTAGAACTGTGAAAAATTAATTTTTGCTAAGACACCCAGTGGGCAGGACTGTGTCAGGGCAGCCCCAGAAAGCCATGCACCGCCCTCTCCAGCCTCTGCTCACTTCAGAACCTCTGTGCTTGCTCTGCTCCAGTCTCCCAGGTTTTCCTTTTGTGCCTTAAACGTTTAATCCTCCTGCTTGCCCTGAGCCTTGGCATATATCCTCTATTCTCTTCCGTCTTCTCTCGAGGCCCTTTGCCTATTTCCTGTTTGTCTGATGATTATTAAGTCCCCTCTGCTCTCAGCTCCCTTCCACTCACATTTATTCAACTAGTATTTATTGAGTGCATGCTATATGCCTGGCCAGGAACTACAATTCCTGGGCAGTAAATCATGAACTAAATCATGCAGTAGCAAATAGGAATAATCCCCGCCCTCAGCAAGCACACTAATTTCCTAAGTCGGGGTCCTCTGTTAAAAACCCTTTAGTTAGCTAAGCATGGTAGCACACGCCCGTAACCCCAGTGACTCAGGAGGTTGAGGCAGGAGGATCGTGAGTTCAAAGCCAGCCTCAGACACTTAGCAAGGCCCTGAGCAACTTAGTGAGACCCTTTCTCTAAATGAAATATAAAAAAGGGCTGGGGATGTGGCCAGTGGTTGAACCCCCTGGGTTCAATCCCTGGTACCACAAAACAAATGAACAAGCAAACAAAAACAAAACAAAACAAAACGAAAACCACCACTTTGATTACTGGGTTCCTCTGACACTTACTACCTGAAAGGCATTGGAGCGCTCCTGTCGGGCTCTGTACTCGTGTCCCGTGGCTCCTATAACAAATCACCACACCCCAAATGACTTAAAGCAGAACCCATGTATTATTGCGTGGGGGACTGAAGTCTAACATCAGTAACACTGCGCCGAAGTCAAGGTGTGAGCGGGGCTATACTCCCCATGAAGGTCAGGAGTGCTTCTCTCCAGGGAAGAAGGCTTGTCGTTTCCAGTGTCTGATGGCTATGGGCGTTCCTTGAATTGTGGCCATGTCACTTCAGTCTTCAAAGCCAGCATTTACTAGACTCTCTCTGCTCCTGTGTCTAAAAACAGGCACATTCTCAGGTACCAGAGATGCATCAAGAGATGCATTTTGGGGGCACTCAATTCATTTCATAGCAGGGCAAAGGCCAGTTCACACAGGTTGGTGAGGGTCATGTCAAGGATTTGGGTCTTTATAAAAATGGGAAGACGTTGAAGAATTTTAAAAGCAGAGGAGTGACACGATCAGAGGAAGATTTTAAAAACCCATCTGGCAACCAACCTATGTGCCCTTCAACAGATGAATGGATAAAGAAAATATGGTACATATACACAATGGAATATTATTTGGCCATAAAGAAGAATGCAATTATGGCATTTGCCAGTAAATGGATGGAACTAGAGACAATTGTGCTAAGTGAAATAAGTCAATCCCAAAAAACCAAAGGCTGAATGTTCTGTCTGATACGTGGATGCTAATACACATTAAGGTGGAGGGAGGGAAGAATAGAAGGTCACTGGATTAGACAAAGGGGAATGAAGGGAAGGGAGGGGGGATGGGAATAGGAAAGACAGTGAAATGAATCAGACACAACTTTCCTATGTTCATATGAATACATGACCAGTGAAACTCCACATCATGTACATTTACAAAAATGGGGAGTTACCCTCCATGTATGTTTGATACATCAAAGTACATTCTACTGTCGTGTATAACTAAAAAGAACAAATAAAAAATTTAAAATCTATCTGGCAGCACTTGGAGAATGAATAGCAATGGGTAGGCGTGTTCCGTCCAGCGGAACTGGCGCGGACAAAGGAGACACCACCAATCTTTAGTTGACGAGATTTATTGCGTCCTCCCTGTTTCTCTGTCTTCTTTGTTCTCTCCCTATCTTCCTTCTTCCTCTCTTTCCCTCTCTCCTCCCCTAGGCTCCTAACTCATCAGCCAATTATAGCAAAGCTTTCTCTCACGCAGGAGAGCATGCAGAGGAATGCCAGCATTACACTATCTAAATCACGAGCTGTCCACGCACGGCATGATATCAGATAGCCAATCCTTGAGCCTGGGACTAACACGTCATAAGTCTCCAAGGAACTAGTAACAGCAGCAGCCTTTTTGGGTACTTCCTTACTTTGGTAGCCAGTGCCCTTTGGCTCACTGCCAGGTGCCATCTTGTCCAAGACGGCCCTCAACACAGGTGGTGGGAAGAGAAGAGAGGGTGCTGTCAGAACACCCCAGAAGAGACTCAAACATGGAGGCAAGAGATTGTGTTAGCTTGGAGAGAGTGACTGGAGTGATAGGTTTTTAGAGATAAAATAAATAGGATTTAGAAATGTGTTAGATGTGGGACTTAGGGAGTGTGAGGTTGGAGATTAATCCCCTGCTTAGCCTATATAGGTAATTTGTAGTTGGGAAGGTAGGAAGCCCTGGAGGAGGGACAGAGAGTAGAAGTGAAGGTTCAGCCAATGTTTTGAAGTTGTGTCTACGTAGGTGAATTGTTTGCCCGATTTACTGTGCAGTAACGCAAGCAGATGCTGTGAGCCTCCAAGGGCAGGTGGGAAACCAACGCACACATAAAACACGCTTGTATTTGAAGCTTGTTTGTGATTTTGTGGTGTGGCTCAATCCTGCTTTTTTTTTCCTCCTAAAATATATTTTTCTGTATCCTATGAATGGTTTTGTTAATTATGGTTGGGGATTTTTCCCTCAGGATGAATTTCAAACCTTATAAAATTGCCATTTTGTACGTCAAAAACCAGCTAAGTATTGGCAGTTCCACCTGGTTCAATTGAATAATAGTGATGTTCTGTTGCTATTAATACTCTTAAGTTGTTGTAATTATTGTATCTGTTGGTTTTAAATTATAGAATTTAAAGCATATCTTAGTCATTGATGAGAGAAATTTAAAAGAAATGCCTAAAATGGGACCATTGAATGTGCCTATTGGGGCTGTTTGGCATAGCTGGCATTTCTTGGCTTTGTTTTGTTCTGTTTGCAGTGCCCAGGATCCAGCCCAGAGCCGACAAGGGCTTTACACCCAGCTGCAACTTCAGCCTCTCTCTGCTCTTCTTAATTCCCTTAATACCCATCAGTGCAGAATTTGTATTGCATTATGGATTTGATGGTTAATTTTCTTTTTTGTGTGATAGTTAATTTTTCCCTGGTGACCATCAGTTTTGATGTTAACACTTCAGTTTTATTTAGATGCAAAATCGACCAAAAGAATTTTTGAATAGACCATATGGAATGGATTTGAAATACATGCTTTATAAAACCCACCCACTTTGGTCAAATACACGATTTACAAATCTAGCAATATACAACAACTACAGAAGAAGTTTTGTTTAGACATCCTGTATAATTAATATGCACTTATTTGAAAAAGTTTCAGACAAAGAGAAATACCAATTTAGGCGACATTGGGTGTTAAATGACTGTCACCTTTGGCTTAGTGGCACGTGGTGTAATCCATCCGATTGCAAGTTTTTGTTCCTACGGGGTGACACACGCAGCAGCTTTCCCAAGATCTCTGTAACTCTCGACGCGTGTATCCGTTCAGCTCATCTCCTGATGAAAGGGGGAAACCCCCATAACTACGTTTCGGTCAGCGACTCCCGAGGCAAATGAAGCGACCTGAAAGCTGGCAGAGGAAGGCTGAGCCCGTTTGACTGACAGCGCCCAGGCTGCGAGTGCGCGAGGCGCAGGGCCGCCACCTAGTGGCCAGCCAGAGGGCTGCGCTGCCTCCGACGCCTGCACCGGCAGCTCGCTCCGCAGGATGCCTTCCTTCTCTGCGCCTCGGGAGGTTTCCGTGGTCAGAAGCATAGCATGGTTCCACACAATCCACAGCGGTTAGCGGGGAAGTCTCAGAACAGTGCCTGGCACAAAGCAGGACCTCAATGAACACGTGGCAAATATTGGGTAAAGGAACAGTAAGATACTGACTGTGCGGCATGTCAAAAATCCTGCTTTAGCTGTTTCACACCCGAGGTTTTGTTTTGGATCAGCGGCGTACAGAACTGGCACACATTATGGTCCCTTTTAAAAATAGAAATTTTTGTTATTTTGAAAAAAATGAGAAATATAGCAATGGCTATTGACTTTAATCCATTTTAGTGATTTTCGTTCACAAATGGGACCTATTTTGTCTACAACTTCCAGGGCAAACTTATAGAAATGGAAATTAGTGATATCACTTTATTCCACAGCTTAGACTCTTGAATGTCTTCCCATCACTCCTAGAAACCAGTCCAGTTACTTTAAGGATACTGACTTTCCCAAGTACCTTGGTCCTAGCTGGTGTGTCTCTCTGTCTCTCTGTCTCTCTGTCTCTCTGTCTCTCTGTCTCTCTCTCTCTCTCTCTCTCTCTCTCTCTCTCTCTGTCTTTCTCATTTCTTTCATCTTATTTTTAATTTTTAAAAATTTGTTCTTCTTACTTAT
The DNA here is from genome assembly GCF_902686455.1 of Sciurus vulgaris. NCBI lineage: Eukaryota > Metazoa > Chordata > Mammalia > Rodentia > Sciuridae > Sciurus > Sciurus vulgaris. The sequence goes on from NC_136476.1 coordinate 69,697,644, forward strand.
ATGTGACAGTAGAATGTATTTTGACATATGGTACATTCATGGAGTATAACTTCCCATTCTTGAGGTTGTACATGATGTGAAGTTACAGTGGTTGTGTATTCATATATGAACCTAGGAAAGTTATGTTTGATTCATTCTACTGTTTTTCCTCTTCCTAGCCCCTCTCCCTTCCCTTAATTCCCCTTTGTCTAATCCAGTAAACTTCTACCCCCCCCCTTTTGTGTGTTAGCATCCACAGATCAGAGAGAAAATTCAGCATATGTTTTTGGGGGGATTGGCTTATATCACTTAGCATGATAGTCTCCAGTTCCATCCATTTACCTGAAAATGCCATAACTGCATTCTTCTTTATGGCTGAGTAATATTCCACTGTGTATATATACCACATTTTCTTTATCCATGCATCTGTTGAAGGACACCTACGTTGGTTCCATAGCTTAGCTATTGTGAATTGAGCTGCTATAAACATTGATATGACCGAATAGCTATAGTATGTCGATTTTAAGTCTTTTGGGTATTTGTCAAGGAGTGGGATATCTGGGTTAAATGTTGGTTCCATTCCAAGTTTTCTGAGGAATCTCCATATGACTTTCCATAATGGTTGCACCAATCTAAAGTCCCACCAGCAATATGAGCTTATCTTTTCCCCATATCCTTACCAAAACTTATTGTTCCTTGTATTCTTGATAATTGACATTCTGACAGGAGTGAGTGGAATCTCAGTGTAGTGGCTGGCTCTCTCTTACTGGCCTTTTTGCTGTTCCCTGAACATGTCGAGTTCACATCCATATCCTGACCTTTGCAGTTGCTGTCCCTTCTACCTAACTCACTTTTCCCCTGCATCTTTCTCCCCAAAGTCACTGTCCAGTTCTGCTTTATCTTTCTTCATAGCACCTAGTCCCTGCAATTCTGTTATATATGTATTTACTTGATTTTTGTCTGTCTTTATGAAGAGAATATAAGCTCTCTGAGTACAGGCATTTTGCCTGCTGGTTTCCTGCTGTGTCCTTAATGTCCAGAGCAGTGCCTGGCACAAAGCAGGACCTCAATGAACACATGGCAAGTAATGAGTAAAGGAATGGTAAGACACTGACTACGCTGTATGTCAAAAATCCTGCTTTAGCTGTTTCACAACAAAGATTTTGTTTTGGTTGTGGTGGTGGTTTTTTTTTTTTTTTTTTTTAATAATGATAAAAAAAATACTCCCCCCCTCCCCCCAAGAACTAGCCAAAAGCAGTGTGAGAAAAAAATGAGATTCACTCCCATTGTGAAATTGGACTATCTTACTCCAGGGACAAAAGAAATCACAACAGGGCACTGGATAGCCACTGGTTATATTTTTACAACTCTTTTATCATTCTCTCAGTTGACCATTTTACCAACTTTTATCAAAAGAGGAAAATACCCAAAGATCTCAGAAAATTGCTGAAAATTATTGAAAATAATTGGTGCATCTTTGTTAACAGCACACTCTCCCGTGCGCGGTTGAAACCGGACTATTTCTGGGGTGCCTAGTCTTTCTCCCCTCCAGTCTTTGCAGCCATCTCGCAGTTTGGGTGGGGAAAAGCACAGTCTGGCCTCGAAATGGAGGTGCTGGGGAGAGAGTGGGCGCAGAGGGACTGGCAGATCCCACCCCCGAGGTGGCTGCGCCCTAAGAGCCCCCGCAACAAGGATGGACCAGGGACCCAGAGGGCAGGGGCCGATCTGCAGCTCACCAGTCAGCAGGCTGCCAAGGGGTGTGCGCGGCTGATGTGGCGGCCAGTGGGGCATCCAAAGCCCCTTGGTGGTCACGTGCCACTTGCATTCGGAGTCTGGTTAGGCTGAGGTGGTCCTGGGGCGCAGGGGGGTGGTGTCCTAGAAACAGGACCAGGGTGCTGGACAGCCTGTGAGCATGGACATGCAGATGCGTGTGGCCCGGGGCATCCGTGTCGGAAATCAGGGATTTTTGCTTCTGTGGTGCTGGGTCCTTCCTAGGGCCTCGCACCTGCTGGGCAAGCACTTTGCCACTGAACCACATCCTTAGCCCAGAAATTGGGGACTTGGGAGGTGTGGGGATTTTTAATCTGTGGGTGTTACAGTGAGAGCCAATGATTGGGGGATATTTGCTGTTGAGATCGTGATCGGTAGTGAGCAAGGAAACAGGTGTGTCTTCTCTTGCGGGTGTCTGCAAATTTTGGTAATTCTTGGCATTTCTTTTTCTGACACTGAACCCAGGGTGCTCTACCACTGAGCTACATCCCCAGCCTTTTTTTTTTTTTTTTTTTTTTGAGAGGGTCTCACCAAGTTACCCAGATTGGCCTCAGACTTGTGATCCTCCTGACTTGGGAACTGGAGTCACTGGAATCACAGGTTTGAGCCACTGTGAATCGCCTGGCATGGGTTCTTTGAAGTGGTTTAAGTGGATCTGAGGTAAGTTCAGTTCTGGCTCCTGGATAGGGGTGTGCACATAAAACAATTCTGCTTGAAGGCAAACAAGAAAACAGCTTTTTCTGAGCCACTTATGAGGGACCATGGTCTGGGAACATGATTTCAAATTGCCCCGAGGCTGGGTACTGTGTTGAACACCTGTAATCCCAGGGGTGCAAGTTCTAAGCCAGCCTCAGCAATTTAGCAAGGCCCTAAGTCATTTAGAGAGACCCTGTCTCAAGATAAAAAATAAAAATGGTGGGGGATGCGGCTCAGTGGTTAAGCACCCTTGGGTTCAATCCCAGTACCTAAATAAATAGTTGAAAAAATTAACCTGAATGATGACATGTGCCACTGTAGAATAGTTTACAAGAACTTTTATAGTCACAGAACAGAAGAGAATCCTGAATCAATGTTTTTACAAAATACATAGGTGTGGTCATCAGACAGGAGGGCCACAGAAAGGCAGAGAAACCTTTTTTTCTGGATTTAAAGTTTGTCTTGATCAAGAAGGGAAGTCTCTTCTCTAGGATTCAGCTAGCTTTATCAAATTCTTGCCTTTAGGGTTGGTAGAGGCTAGAGGTCTGTGAGGCTTAGCAATATGTTGCAAGAGTGTCAAGAGTCTGTTAGGTCAGATATGGAGGTGGATAGTAAATGGCTATGGTTAATAGGAAATGAACTTGTATAGAGATAGCACATCAGGCTGGCTCTTGACCTACAACTTGACCTCTCTCCATGATCATGATGTTCTAGTCAGTTGAGATCAAACCGTCTGCATCTGAAGTTGGAGATCTCTGGAAGGGTGTGGGATTAGAGAAATCTGAGGTGAAAGGTATTCTTAGGGAATTGGAGATTGCTATTCTTTGGGGTTACATTCAGGAGCCTCTTTGGTAAAATCAGATGGAGGGCGTCTGGAGATCTGAGATAGAAGGGCTTCCCTGGGGGTTTCAAGGTAGAAGAAGATCTGAAACTAGGGGTGGCTGAGATCTGTGGGAGGTCAGATTCAGGGCCTGAAGTGCAGAAGCATATTTGGAAGTATTGACATGAGGGTTTGGTATTGGATGAAGTCTGAAATTTGACCAGTGATTTTTAAGGATTCTGAGAATCTGAGCATCTTGGAAGGGAACTAAGACTGGGAAATCCTTGGGAGTATCTTTGGGAGGATCTGAGAGGAGGCTGGAAGAGGAATCAACTACTGAGGTGGTGAGTGTCAATTACTGACTGAGTGCTTACAGAGCTCAGAAGTCCAAGTCTGGGAGGATGTTGGTAGGAGATAAAGGAATGGGCTGTCTTGCAGAAATTAGCAAGTTAGAGAACTACAGGCTTTAGCCATCGTGAGAGATGAGTTTGGGGATATCTTTATGTAGTTGGGATTGATCATCTGTAGAGGTCAGTGATTTGGTGTATGTGAATTTGGTTGAGATATACAGAATGCAGTGATTATAGGAACTTGTGGAATTCAGTGATCGAAGGAACCAGAAGTAGTCAGTGCATGTGCAAATTAGGAACTGGGGGTGCTTGGGGGGTGGGGACAGTGAGTGGCTCTGTGAGTTCTATGCTTGGGTTGTCTTCCTGCTGGTGGAAGCACCCTCCATAGGCCTAATGACTCTTCACTAGACCTCATCTCTTAAAGGTTCCACCCACTTCTCATTACTACCACCTGGGGGCCATGCTCCCAATGTGTAAAACTTGGTAGGGAAAAACAACACCCACACCATAGCTACTAGAGATGTGAACTGTTGGAGAATTGCTGGGTATCAGTTTTGATAGTCTGAGGATCAATCTGGGGATTAGTAGATGCCAGTAGGGATTCATCCTGACCCAACCACAGCCATCCTGAGTTATGACTGCCATGATTGCCCCTGACTAATCCTGGTCTGTTTTCTCCAAAGAGGGGTTCAGTTGACAGACTGACATGAGGTCAGTGACTTGGGGGATCATGGAAGCCTGCAAGGGGGAAGTCAGGGATCTAGGATTTCAGTGACTTGGTGTGTGGGGAGTTGGTGGAGGTGGGTGATTTGGGAGTTTTTCCTGGGTCAATGAGTGTGAGCTAGCCTGTGTCAGTGATGGGGGATCTGTGAAGAGCAGTGATTGGAAGTTGTATATTTACTGACAGTTAAAGATAAATTGTAGCCAGCCATGGTCTCCGGTGCCAGCTAACGCCACGGCCGCTGTCACTATGGCCCATTACAAAGCTGCTGATTGGAAGGGTGAGCAGTTCTGGAGGTACTTGGAGAAGTTGGGGTGCTGGACACGCTGCCCAAAGTGTTGGTAGCCTTGTGTAAAGAACCGGAGAAGCCTAATAGTGCTTTGGATTTTTTAAAGCATCACCTAGGAGTTGCTACTGCAGAAAATCCAGAAATAGAGTTGCTCCGCTTAGAATTGGCAGAAATGAAAGAGAAATATGAAGCTACTGGAGAAGAAAATAAAAGACTGAAAGCAAAGCTTGCTCAGTATGAACCACCTCAGGAGGAGGAGCATGCTAAATAGGATTCTTCTCCATTGAAAAGACACTGACAAAATGGTTTTGTACGACTTGAATGGTTTGTATGGTACATAATCTTTTCTGAACAGATGCTATAAAACTTTGAATATGTTAAATTCACCTATCACACTTTAACTGTTATAAACACATATACTGAGAACCACCAATAAAAACTCAGTATAACTTGCTTTGAGTCTTAAAGCAGAAGAAACCAAAGTAAATCCTGAAAAATAATTAAGCAGCCATCTAATTCATTACCTTAAAAAAGGAATCTATTAATCTGATTAGGAATAATGGTACTAGTTGGATTTTAGCTAAGGAGATTAGCATGGAGGTATTCCTTGGTTTCATTCAGGATATGAGCATAGATAAAGTCATTCTTGACAATGAAGATGGCAGTGTTCATATTCTCTTTAGGCAGCTGGAGAGATCTGTGTGACAAGATGCTTTTGCATGGGTCCCCACGAATCATCTTCTCTTATTTCTATAAGGCAGAACAAATAACTCTCTTCGCCACCACTTTGCCTTAGCTAACTGCGTGTGTGCCAATTCTAGCTCGGACACCACGTCTTCCTTCTATGCAGTCACGCCTGTCTGATCACGTTGTCTTGCTTTGCTGGGTCCTAGTTGCACATTAGCTCATCTGTTTTTCAATGTGCTTAATAATGCACTCACCCTGGTTGTAACTGATACAACTTTAAACAGGATCACACAATCACCCTGCCTTACTTAGTTGCTGAGTTGAACACAGAAGTAATATAAAATTCTGGTTCATGCACAGAGTGGAGTGAGAAGAGGAAAGCCCATTTATCATGGGCAATGATGGGTATAATCATATAGTGCTTTTCCCCCTCAAAGTATTTTTCTGGTTTTGAATTCACTTTATCTTCATTATCCCTGTGAAGTAGGCAGGGCAAGTATGAGGGGAAGTTGGGTGCTGAATTTTTAGGCCAAAGATTGATATTTTGACAAACTATTTGCTAACTATAGAGCACAGCACTTAACTGCTCTGAGATTCACTTTCCTCATCTGTTAAATGAGAAGAATCTATGCTGCCTCCTCACAGGGTTGTTTTGAGGGTCAAATGAGAATGTATGTTAAAAATTGTAGATGGTAAACCACTATATTCTTTTTTTAAAAAAAATATTTTCTTAGTTGTGGATGGACACAGCATCTTTATTTATTTATTTTTATGTGGTGCCCAAGATTGAACCCAGTGCCCCACACATGTGAGGCAAGCAGTCTATGACTGAGCTACAGCCCCCAGCCCAAACTGCAATATTCTTGAAAAAAAAAAAAAAAAAAAGATAAATTGTATGTTGTCGATTGAGGGGAACACCTGTCCCAAATGTACTGTATTATCATATTTGGGAAATAATTAAATATCTCTGTAGTTGCTATCTCAATGTTGAGATCATGGGTAATGTTGGTTTTGAGCAAATACATTTTTCTGAGTGTAATTTATTGGGAGTTTCTTATATGATAACTTTTATATAAAGAGGAAAATTTTATTAAAAAGAACCCCTACTGGTCATGATCATTTTTCTTTTTATGTTGGCTTGCTCTATTAATTATACAAGATGTACACTTATACACATATTTTAGTTAAATATTCAAGCAATGTATGTAGTGTACACTTAACACCCTTCCTGAACCCCAACTTTATTTAACTCCAGAAATATACCTACTATTAACAATTTCACTTATGTGCTTTAAATTTCTTTCTAGTCATAGTTTTGTTTGTTTTATACCAATTGGACTATGTTGAATGTACTACTCTATAACTCACATTTTTTAAATTTAACAATATGTCTTAGAAACATCTCTTTGTCAGAACACACAGTCCTGTTTCATTTTGTAGTATTAGATTGTACAGTGTTCCACTGTGTGGACATGCAGTATCCACACAATGAGTTCCTTGGGCGGGTATATGATTCTTTGGGTGGATATATGATCTGGAAATATTCTTGGCAGCATTATGCATGTATGAAGTGGCCCCTTTGCAAAGCAGGCCATTGCGGCTGCACTAAGGAATGACGGACTATTGCTTTTGGGCACGTAACTCTTGTCCACAGTTCCTGAAAGTGGGTTTTGTGTAGGTTACATGGCCTATGTTTCGGTTAGACTCTTGCAAACATTTCCACACATGTTGAGAAGCCACCCAACTTCTCTTATGGGAAGTAGTAACAAACAGGAAAATATATTTTTATTGATACAGATTCCTCTACTTTGATTGCTTCTGTTGTTTTTATTTCCATTAATTCATCCATCCACCCATGGAGTGCTTTGTGAGGGCTCTGTGCTGGGAACTATTCTGAGTGCTTAGGATACAGTAGTGAGCAAAACAAGACTCCTCTCTACATGGGGCTTATGCTGAATCTAGGGGAGACAGCAACAAAGTCAATTAGCAAGCAATAAGATAGTTATAGTGATGAGTAGAATAAAGAAAAGAAACCAGGTCATTGACTAGAATAATAAGTCCAGGATGGGATTAGTTTAGACAGTGGTATATATCATTTAGACCTCAGTCAGTGGGGCAGAGCCACTGTCCAAATTTCAGGATCAGAATGTATTTATGAGCCTCAAATCCTACATGGTCATAGAAGGAGTCAGGAAAATAGAGATCCAGAAAAGTGAGTTAGGGGATAAAAGAAACTAATCGGGGCGAGCAAGCCTGTCCAGGCACCAGGAGGAACCCTGAAGAGGGGGAGTGCTGAGAGGTCCACAGGAGGCTGTGGCTTCTTTATAGATCCTGCCTGGGGGACCCAGCAAATCATCTGGGGGAAGGGCAGAGGCTGGTGTGTGTTAGCAGGACCAACAGCGAGAAAGATGAGCCAGACATTCTGGGGTGAGAAGGGGGACCAAGTGCAAGCTGGAACCTGCTGGGCAACTCACTGTCAGTCTGTCCATCACCACATGTGACTGCAGTGACCTGCAGAGTGACAGCCATTACTTTAAAATGAGAGTGATAGCAGAGTGATAATCATTGCTTTACTTGTTTTCCTAAGTTGGTGCAGGTTCCTTTTCTGGCCATCTTGAATCTGAAATCATACAGGAAGCAATTCTAGAAAAAGTAGATTCTACATGTAAGAATAGAAGATAATTTCACATGTGAAAAGCTAATTAGAAGCTGGGCATGGTGACACATACCTGGAATCCCAGCATCTTGGGAGGCTGAGGCAGGAGGATTGCAAGTTCAAAGCCAGTCTCAGCAAAAGCGAGGTGCTAAGCAACTCAGTGAGACCCTGTCTCTAAATAAAATACAAAATAGGGCTTCTTATGTGGCTCAGTGACCAAGTGCCCCAGAGTTCAATCCCAGGTACCACCACCACCACCACCAACAATAACAAAGCTAATTAGATTAATTAGTGACTATGTAATTGCTTATTTTCCCCCCAAATTAGGATTTTGTTTTCTACTTTATACCTCACCAGCACCTGCTTTTTAAAAATTTCCTTCTTTTGTTTTATATTGATTCTTTTACTAGATTGGAGTTTGGAATTAAATTAATTTCTTAATTTCCTTTCATTTTTTAAAAAATTATTTTTAGTTGTAGACAGACACAATACCTTTGTTTTATTTATTTAGGTGGTGCTGAGGATCGAACCCAGTGCCTCACATGTGCTAGCTAGGCAAGCGCTCTGCCACTGAGCTCCAACCCCAGCCCAATTTCCTTTCATTTTAATGGAAATTCCTTAGAGTCTAGATGGTAACTCCCTCATCCACCCACCAGGTTAGCAGAGATCTTTCTGGCAAAAAAACTCTCTGTTCCCAGGGCAATTCAACAGTTTCCCAAAAGGCAGGGTCCTTGGAAAGTCATGGCAGAAGGTTGGGGGCTGCTAAGCAGAGACAAAACACTTGAAGGTGAGGTCACTGTTGGCTTCTGGGGAGACAGGAAGCCCAGTCTGATTACTTCTCCGTCAGACTTTCATGCAAGGCCAGCGACCTGCTTTCTCTTTTCCTCTCTCTCTGGCATCACTCAGGACTTCCTAACTCTGGCAGCAAGGCCAAAAGGTCAGCCAAGAAACCTCTGCAGGAGTAGAACAGACACCATGAAAAGAAAGTGGAGGGGTCTCCAGACCCAACCAAAGAGAGAGAAAGGGACACAATGGACTGTACCAGAAGACAGCAGGAGGTGACTGCTAGAGCACAAACCCAGGGCTCTGTTTTGAAAAGTGGCAAGGGGTGTGTGTGTATGTATGTGTGTGTGTACATGTGTGTATGTGTGCATATGTGTGTATGTGTGTGTGTGTACATGTGTGTATGTGTGCATATGTGTATGTGTGTGTATGTATGTGTGTGTACATGTGTGTATGTGTGCATGTGTGTGTGTGTGTGTGTGTGTGTGTGCGCGCGCGCACATCCACACACGTCCTTGCTCCTCCATCTCTCTCTCTTACAAGGAGTGTTCCCTCAAAAGCTAAGCGCATAGCAGAGGGGACAGGAAGGTGAGACCGGCTTGGGGCCTCAGGAGCTGAGAGGAGGGCCCTCAGGGCTTGGCACGAACCCTACCCTCACTTGGCCTGGGGCCAGGAATGGGCAGCTAGTGCCCAGGTAAAGAAGAAATCAGAAGAAAATTAGAAAGTATTCAATTTAGTTAAATGACAATGAAGATACTATATCAAAATTTGTGGGATGAACTGAATGAAGTGTTTAAAGGAGATGCTGACATTGTAAATATGTAAAACATGAAAAAAATGTCTAAAATCATTGCCATTTCACCCTATAAGGCTCAGGAAAGAAGAACAAAGTAAACTCAAGTAGAAGAGGCAGGTGCCAACAACACAGTCCCCCACCCTTTCTTTGACCCCTTTGAGCCCCTCAGTGTGGAAGTGCAGGCTCTGGCACGTCCTTTCTGGGGGCAGGGTGTGCGTGGTCAGGGGACTCTCTCTTTGGTGGCCCCCTGCAGGGTTCGAGAGTGGATTGCCTACACAAGTCAGGACGACAGGTCTTTTTTAAAGTTCAGACCTCACAAGGGGGTGGTTTCAACCAATGTGAATCTTTTCAATCTAGACCATTTTTCTTAGAGAAAAGGAGTAAGGTTGAAGAAGCACCCTAAGCAACCCCTGAACCCTCCTAGCCTGGCCCTTCTTCACCCTCTTAGTGCTGAAGGAAACATTAGCAGGGCAAGCACCTCTGCTTCAGGAAATTCTCCAACGGAAGTTGTAGGGTTCCAGAAACTCCAGAAAATGAAAGAAAAGCAAGTATGTTTCAAAAATCAAAGAAATACAGTACGTTGATTTGTTTTCTGATGGTAAAGATGATATTTGCTTAAATTACTCCACTATAGCTTGAGAGAAAAAGAATCCACAAAGATGCAATCATGTGAAGATGGACTTCAAGAACTCCCTACCATGGTAAGTAAGGAGGACTTGAAGGATGCTCTGCTTCAGAACTGAAATGAACTGTTCTCACAAAGACATGGCAATGGTTTACTTATGCTTGTACCCTTTTATAGTCACTGGATGTTGTAGCCATAGGGATGATGAAAATCTCTATTGTGTCCACTGCTAGAGTTGGACAGTAATTTTTCTGCCAGTATCTTATGTTCGAGTGAAAAGTATTAACTCTTATTTTTTTAATAATACACGTGAACACCAGAGATTAAACAAAGGATGTAGTAATGATAAAAACAGCAATCAATGAAGTGAAACAGGAAATAAATAAAGTGATAAACTGGAGAAAAAAGTGATAAACAGGAGAAAAATCTAAAGCTGAAAGTTCATTCCTTCAAATATCAACAAAACTCATAAATTCCTAGTTAGGCAGATCACATAAAAAAGAGAGAGGTCACAGATATCCAATATAAGAAAGGAAAGGGATGGGTATCTTTGTGGCCCTTGCAGACATTAGAAGGATAAGAGAATGTTACGGTTTAGATGTGGTGTCCCCAAAAAGCTCACATGTGAGACAGTGCAAGAAGTTTCAGAGGAGAAATGATTGGCTTGTGAGAGTCTTAACCCAATCAGTGAATTAATCCCCTGATAGGGATTAAATGAGTGGTAACTGAAGTGGTAGGTGTGACTGGAAGAGGTGGGAATTGGGCCGTGACTTGGGGTATATATTTGTATTTGGCAAGGGGAGACTCTCTCTGCTTCCTAACTGTCATGTGACCTGCTTCCCTCTGCCACACTCTTTTGCCATGATGTTCAGCCTCACCTCCAGCCCTGAGGAATGGAGCCAGCCTTCTCTGGACTAAACCTCTGAAACTGTGAGCCCTCAAATAAATTCTTCCTCCCCTAAAATTGTTCTGATCAGATCCTTTAGTCACAGCAGTTAAAAAGCAGACTAAAACAGAGAATATTATATCAATTTCATGTCAATGAATTCAACCTCTTCTGTGAAATAGGCAAATTCCTTAAAAATAGAACTTAAAAATCTTTCACAGTAATAAACAAAATCTAAATAGTCTTAAATCTATTAAATAATTTTAATTTTCCATAAAACCCATTCAACAAAGAAAGCCCCATGTTGAATTCTAACAAATATTCTAGGAAAACCCTGCACCAATTATACAGAAACTTTTTCTCACAATAAAGACGGTGGGGAGGAATAAGTCTCAAATATTTTTATGAAGCCAGCATAACCTTATTAATAAAACCTATAATCATGTTGCAAAAAATAAAAATTGCAGATCAATATTCCTCATGAATATAGATGCAAAAATTCTTAAGATAATGGCAAGTCAAATCCAGCACACACTAAAGGATAATATGTTACAACCAAGTGGGGCTTCAGCTAGAAATACAAGTCTGGCTTAACATTTTAAAATCAATGTAATCCATCCAGTAATGTAATAAAGGTAAATGCCATACAATTAATTCAATTGATGTAGAAAAAGCATTTGAGGAAATTTAATATGAAACTTCTCAGCCAACTAGAGGTGGGTGAAACTTCCTTACTCTGATAAATGGCATCTACTCATCAGTATTTTTGACTGTTGACCTGTTGACACAAGAGGGTCAGAGACCAGGCAGTAGCCACAGCTCCATACTCAGTGTAACCCCTGTCTCAGGAAGCAGAACCCTTAATCTAGCACAACCTAAGTGTGTATGAAAGGATACATGGGACTCTGGGTGAGATGGGGTGAAAGACCTTTCCTACTTTAAGCTTGGCTTCTGGACCTACGTAGAATAGCTTGCAGGATAGAGAATGATCTACCGGGCAGAGCGTCCATGAATGTATCACAATTTAGGCAAAACACCTTAACCCTGAAAAACATCATTGCTAACTGGGGTCTTGGGCAAGTCTTAAAGTCTTAATTCAAAATTTGATTAGAATGGAAGCTTCTAGGTGATATGGTATGTTAGGAGAGGGGGTCATGTTGATACATCCAGTTTCACACATCCTTTACCACAAAATGGGTACATTGATCTGAATAATGGGTTTCAGGTTCCCACATGCACAAATTCTGTACTCAATAGGTTCTCAATTAGTGATGCAGCCAGAGTTGCTGCAAACATCGAAAATGACCCCATATCCAGGGTAGTTACCAATTCCAGTAAAGAAAAATCATCACCTCTCCCAAGGTGGAAGGTGCCTATTATAATCAACCTGCCACCAAGTGTGTGTCAGTGGGGGGTGATCTCCATAAGGATGTTACCACATAGAGGATTAGCCTTAGCCCATAGCCTAGCCTTAGCTGCTGAAGCTCTGGGCATTAGCTCAATCAGTCTTAGTGAGGAGACCAGATTATGGGCCCATTTAACACCTCCATCCCTATAATCGTGGTTTCTCAATTTGTGAGCCCTCCCTGAACAAGCATTGGGTGCAAAAGACGAAGCCTGGCTGGCATTTACTAGGTGAGTCATCTTCTCCACTTGGTTATTGCTTTTTTCCCCAGGGTATTCTTCCTAAAACATAAAGATTTTTATCTGTGCACAATCCCATAGATCCAACTACATGTCTCCCCACTGAATTCCTTATCTACAATGTCCTCATCTTAATCCTTTCCTGTTTTTGTCCAACCAGCCAAGTCATTTGCCAGCCTTACTTCATTGTGTGCTGCAATAACAGAGTACTTGAGATTGGATGATTTATAAGAAACAGGAGTGGATTTCTCGCAATTGTGGAGACTGGGAAGTCCAAGATCAAGACACTAGAAATTTCCATGTAGAATTTTATCAAATGCTTTTAGAGCATCTATTTATTTTCTTTATTAATGTAGATTTTTAAAGAACCTAATATTTTCTTCACTAATGTAGATTTTTACTTTTGAACTACTCTAGAAGACCTAGGCTAAACCTTACTGTTGGTTTTACTAAACTGTTAGATTTGATTTGTTAATGATCAACTTGGAAAATTTAAGTTCCCTTCAATCTGTATTTATATTCCTTTTCATATGCCTGGATTCCCCTCCCCACAATTTTCTCCTTGTTTCTACTTGTTAGAAACTTTTTGACTGGTTTTTAAATCTACTTCTTGAATCTATTCATTATTGTATGCTTTTATCTTTATTAATGTATTCCTTTTGGTTTATATTATTACTCTTCTTTTTAATCTTTTTTTTAAATTGTAAATGAACCTTCACTTTTATGGATGCGGTGCTGACAATGGAACCCAGTGTCTCACACATGCTAGGCAAGCGCTCTACCACTGAGCCACAACCCAGCCCTCATCTTTTTAAACTGAATACTGGATTTGTGCTCTAACTTTATTGTTTTCTAATAAGTGCATTTTTTTCTTGGTTGGATTTAGTCTTTAACTTCAAAACTACTCAGAACTTATTTTTCAATTCCCAAATAATGTTGAGGGGCTATTTTTGTCACTTATATCTACTTTTATTGCATTGCGATAAAAAAAAAAAAAGAGAGAGAGAATGGCTTGAATACGTCCCTCTGAAAGTTTGTTGTGATTTTCTTTGTAGCATTCTATATAGTTTGCTAAAAATATTCATGAATATTAGGAAATAATGCATAATATCTCTGTAGAAGAAAGCATTCTTTATCTATAGCTATTAAGCAAATTTGTCAATTTTGATATTCACACTATATTTCTTTAATGCTACAAAATAACATAAGAATTACTAAAAAGATAAGGGAAAAATACATAAACAAACTTCATCATTGCACTATGATTTTTGTACTTTTAAAGGCTTTTATTACAAACAAATATATACATCTGTAGTAAATTATCTCTGAAAATAATTATTAACTATGTCTTTAAAAACAAACCACAGCTTTGGATGACAAGGCCCATTATAACATTTTCTCTCAATGATGACACATTTTTAAAGATTATTTACAGGAACAGTGTTTCTTCTCAGTATAAACAGTGTAATACTAAATAAATGACTATTTTCCTAAAAATTTTCTCACATAACAATCCTAGGCGTTCTTGCACTGTGAATGCTCAGGTAAATAATGACTGCATACTTTCCCACACTCATGACCCTGGTAAGATTTCATTTCTGACATGAGTTCTCTGATCTTGGATTAAAGATGCACTATGACATAAAACATCCCCACAATTGCTACATTGATAGGGTTTCTCCTCTGTATGTCTATGTTTTTGTTTAGTGAGGGTAGAGCTTAAGCTGAAGGATTTCCCACATTCATTACATCAGTAGGGTTTTTCTCCTGTGAGTCCTCTGGTGGTGAATTAGTGATGTTCTGTAGCAAAAGAGTTTATGGCAGTCTTTATATTATAGGGTTTCACACCAGAATTAATTTTTAGATGTTCAGTAAGGTGCGTACTTTGGCTGAAGATTTTTCCATATTCTTTACAAACACAGGGTTTCTCTCTTGTACAAGTTCTCTGGTGTTCAGTTAGATGCCTTTTCACATTCATTAAATTCATAAGGTTTCTCTCTGGTATGAATTCTCTGACGTTAAGGCTGGGGTATGACTGAAGGCTTTCCCACATTCATTACATTCATAAGGCTTCTCTCCTGTGTGAGTTCTCTGATGTTGGATTAGTGATGTGCTGTGGCAAAAAACTTACCAACACTCCTTAATACTGGTAGGATTTCTCCCCAGAATGAATCCCCTGATATTCAATAAGGTATGTGCCGTGACTGAAGGTTTTCCAATGTTCAGTACACTCTCATGGATTCCTTCCAGTGAGTCCTGATGTTGAGTAAGGGCTGAAATGCAGCAAAGGCCTTCCCACATAAATTATAAGGAATAGGTCATGAGGGCTCACGAATGGGATTAGTATCCCTCTAAGAGAGTTCCAAGAGAAACTGTCCCTTCAGCTTTGTGAGGACACAGGCAGAATTAGAAAACAGGTCCTCAATAGACACCAATCTGCTGATACCTTGATCATAGACTTTCCAGCCTCAGAACTGTGAAAAATAAATTTCTATTGTTTATAAGCCACCTGCTCTATGGAACATTTATCCCCTGGTATCCAGTTTCACTTTCCAAAATTTTAGTAACCCTTGGTCAGCTGCAATCCAAATAATATTAAATGGAAAATTCCAGAAATAAGCAATTCATCAGTTTTAAGTAACTTATAGTATATTGTTAAATTTTTTCTATTTTGTTAATTGTTGCTAATTTCTTATGAAACCTAATTTATAAATTAAGCTTTATCATAGGTATATATGTATAGAAATATCAGTAAGCTTCCACTGGGGGTCTTGGAATGTATCCTCTGTGGGATACAGGAGAGATGACTGTGTTTTGCTATGGCAGCCTAAATGGACTGTCTGAGAGAGACTCTGGACAGGAATGTTGGACTCTGCTTTTCCTTGTTGTTCTTAGAAAAACCTTGTGTCCACTGACTCTTCATAAGGTAGGTTCATTCATTCCTTACATCAGATCCACACATGTGTGAATGCCGTGCTTGGCAATGCAGGAGAGAAGCTCAGAGTTGGACAGTGGCAATACAGTGTGATCAGTGACCTGACTTGGGCATGACTAGTGCTGAGAGGTGGCTAACTGCAGGGGCTGGGTGGCTTGGTGGTCATGAGGGGTCTCATTCAGCTTTCTTCTTCTTTTTTTTTTTTTTTTTTTTTCTTGTGCTGGGGATTGAACCCAGGGCCTTTTGCTTACAAGGCAAGCACTCTACTGACTGAGCAATCTCCCCAGCCCCAGCTTTCTTCTTTACACAAACAATAATAGCAACACTCATAACTATCATTCATTGACTATTTGCCAGGATCCAGGTACTGTTCAGAATATTTTATATGCCTCCATCTCATTCACTGCTCACTCTAACCCTCAAAGTTAAAGATCATGAACCACATTTTAAAGAGGGGCCTCTAACAAGTTTAATCCATTGTTCACTCTCAAAATATTGCCTATTATGTGGCAATAGCATGATTCGAATCCACATCTCTCAATGTGTTCTTAAGCCAACAGCAGTAGTTCATTAGCAAATAACTGTCCTCATTCTTGGCTTTACCTTTCCTTGAACAGGAGGTGAAGTTGGGTGGACTCCAGGTTATCATCTGTGTTAGTCAGCTTCCCATCACTAAAAGAAAATACCTGAGATGATTGACTTAAAAAGATAAAAGATTTATTTTGGCTTAGTGTTTGGGGGGTTCTGGTCCATGATCTATTGACCCCATTGTTTGAAGCCTGTGATAAGGCAGCACATCATGTTGGGAACACTTGATGGAG
Source organism: Sciurus vulgaris (assembly GCF_902686455.1). Classification (NCBI taxonomy): domain Eukaryota; kingdom Metazoa; phylum Chordata; class Mammalia; order Rodentia; family Sciuridae; genus Sciurus; species Sciurus vulgaris. The sequence goes on from NC_136476.1 coordinate 69,714,102, forward strand.
AAAAAAATGCTTACATCATAAGCCAGGAAGTGAAAGGGAAGAGGAAGAGATGCAGAATTGAGAAGAGGACGAATTCCCTTCAAGGAAGGCCACACCCCAATGACCTAAGGACCTACCACTAGATCCCACCTCTCAGAGGCTCCACCACCTCCCAACAGTGCTACTCTGGGGACTAAGCTCCTAACATATGTGCCTTTGAGGAATGTTCAAGATCCAAACCACAGCACCTTCCCAACCCACTCTCCCCAGAATCACTCCAACTAATGTGCCTTTTTAATAAAAACTCAGTTTCTCTGATAAGACTTCTTTGTTCAAATCTTCCATGCCGTGGAACAAGAACTCAGTCTTCCACTGTCGGGACTCAACTATGGCCAGGCCTGGAACCTCACATATCTCAGAGAGGCTGTTCCTGTCTCCACATATTTGTTCAGATGGTTCCCTCTGTTGCAAATTCCTGCACACTCCTATATTGCAGGAATTTCTTGCCAAAGATGAAGGGAGTTGCCTTTGTTTTGTGAGGCCCTAAGTTAATAATCCAGGATCAATACCCTGTATCTCTTGGGTAAACATGGCCTGGTATCTGTTTTGGTAAAGTATTATTGGTCCACGGCTGTGCTCATTTATTTGTGGGTCATCTATCATTGCTTTTGTGTTACAACATCTGAGTTGAGAAATTACAACAGAGACCATGCAGCCCACAAAACTAAAATATCCACTTACAGAAAATTTGCTGACCCTTGATTCAACTTAATGCCAAGGGAGAGACCATTATTATCCCCATATTACTGAGGAAGAATCTGAAGTATCCAGTCACACATCCTATAAAGTGATAGAGCCAAGATGTAAACTCCTAAAGTCTGACTCAGAACTATGCTCATAACCAGTACTCTACCCTACATTTTTATGAATGTCTTTTCAATGTACAGGGATTTATTTTGGTAAAGAGGCAAATATACCCATACAGTTTTTCATCTGAGCCAGGATAGCTTTGACAGTGGAAAGGGTGCTATTCATAACTATAGTAGGACAATAGACTTAAAACTGGCCTTGGAAAATATGGGATGTATGATCACTCTAGGGGTAGTGAATAGAGATACACAGGACAGAGTAAAACAGACAGATCAAATGAAGAAGATGATTTATTTTATAATCCAGATAAGCACATTTGTTCTGTTTTATAACCACATATAATTAACCTTAAGAATACATCCTAATGATGAGGGTGTCAAGGTCATTCAATGGGAAAAGGACAATCTTTTTCAATAAGTGGTGCTAGGAAAACAGAATATCTCAGGTAAAAAATGAAATTGGTTCCTTAACTAACACCATGTTGGATGGTGTTAATTCATTATGGATCAAAGACCTAAATATAAGATCTAAAGCTGTAACAGTTTTGAAAGAAAAAAATAGGACAAAATCTTCATGATTTGATAGTGATTTTTAGAAACAAAACCAAAGGCATAGACAACGAAATAGAAAATAGACAAATTGGACTTCATGAAAAAAAAATTTTAATTGTGTATCAAAACATACATATATAAACAGAGGACCAGGCACAGTGGTGCACACATGTAATCCCAGCTCCTCAGGAGGTTGAGGAAGGAGGATTGCAAGTTCAAGGCCAGCCTGGGCAACTTAGTGAGATCCTGGTTTAAAGTAAAATACAAAAGGGCTGGTAGTGTAGCTCAGTGGTAAAGCAAGCACCAGGGCTTGGGTTCAATCCTTAGCCTGTCCCCCCAAAAAGTAAGTGTGTGTGTGTGTGTGTGTGTGTGTGTGTGTGTGTGTGTCTATCTGTCTCCAAAGTAAATATAAAAAAAAATTAAAAATAGAATTACTATATGATCCTGTTGGATTTCATGATTGGGTATAAAACCAAAATAAGTTAAAGTTTAGTCCTGAAGAAATATATGTAAACCCATGATCTTAGCATCATTATTCACACTAGCTAAAATGTGGAAACAACCCAAGTGACCATCAATGAATGAATGAATAAACAGCATATGATATACACACACAAAGGCATGTTATTCAGCCTTTACAAAGGAGGAAACTCTCACATAGGCTACAACATGGAAAGGAGTGAACTTTGAGGTCATTATGCTGAGCGAAATAAGCCAATCGCAGAAAAACAAATATCATGTTTCCACTTATGATATACTCAGAGTAGTCCAAAACAGAGATAGAAAGTAGTATTCACAATGGAACCAAAAACACAGTCAAAATTTGAATTATTATCTGAGAAACACACTTTTTTAGGAAATTGTAAAGACAAAGAATCCAACTGAAAAAAGATAGGAAACTCAATACCAATTAAAGGCATATAAATAATAATTAAAAGTATATGTAACAATGAACCTTTTTCCTATTGATAAAGATTTAAAATACTGATAATATCCATAGTGAAAAGAATCAAGTTTGGAATTATTCACACCTAGCATTGGAAATGATAGGCAATTTGACAATACTCTGAAAACTTAGCATATGCCAAAACAAATTTGAAAATGAAAAACAAAGTTAGAAACCTTACTCAACTTAATCTGACTTCAAGATTTACAAAGTTTTAGTAATCAAGTCAGCGTAATATTGGTGTGAAAATAGATAAATAGAACAATGGAACAGAATAGAGGCAGAAACAGGCCCCCGCACACTGGCGTTTAATGCCTGGTGTTGAGGTATCAGTATTGGGAAGAGAAGCCACATGGAGGGTGCAGCAAGTTCAGTGAAAGAATCGCAATATAAGCTCCTGGGATTCTGGAGCAAAGCATGGCCAACTGTAGTGGAAAATCATATGTACCATGGTTGGAATGTCCCTTCCCAAATTCACATTGACATTTAACTGCCATTGTAAGTGTGGTGAGGTGGAAGATTTAAGAGGCGAACAAAAGACACAAGCGAGCACATGGCATGCCCATTACACCAGCACCCCTTTCATCTCAGATCTACAGCTCCACAAAAGGTTCTGACAGTTAACTAGGGGAAGAAGACTGGAGCTGGCTTATGCATGGGCTGGTTTGGTGTGTGTGTGTGAGCTGAAGAAGGCAGCTGCAGTACAGCCTCACCCAGGGTGGCTCTGATGGACATGGGAGGGGAATCCTCTTAGTGCCCAGAGCTCCAGGTGATCGACTTGAATATCCACCTTATGTGGAATGAGAAGTGGCCCTGGCTCAGTAGGCTCAGGTGCCACTGCAGATGGCCTGGACCTCTGGTCAAGGGCCTGGAAAGAAAAAGAATAAAGGAGCAAAAACAAGGAGATCTGTATATGGATGTGAGTGTGGATGGACTTTGTGCAAAGACCTTTTTTGTGTGTTAACACCTGCCAGAGAACATCTGCTAGGGAAGAGGCACTGAACAGTCAAGTAAACAAAATGACCCAACTGGTGGATGTCATCTGGACCTACCACCAGCCAGTGCAGCGCCATACCAGCGAAATTAATTCATGGAAATATAAAAATTATTTTAAAAATATTTTTGTTTTAGTGGTAGGTGGACACCATACCTTTATTTTATTTTTATGTGGTACTGAGGATCAAATCCAGGGCCTCACACATGCTTGGTGAGTGCTCTACCACTGAGCCAAAACCTGAGCCCCCAAAAATATTTAGAAAAACATAAAACTACTCTTAACCCACAACCCTGAAAAAAACCACTGTCCCCGCAGTGAAGATAACATTATGCATTTTCCAACATACATATAAACATATAAGCATTATATATAAATTGTGATCTTAATATACATATTATTTTGCAATCTGTTTTTTTAACTTAGTAATTATTTCATGTTTTCAGGTTTGCTCAACACTCATTTTCTGATGTCCTTGTCTTTATTTCCTCTAATATTAAAGGTTAAGATTCCATTTTCTCAAGCCTTTTTTGAAATTAAAGGTCATTAGGTGATTCTTTTCTGGTCAATAAAATGTAAGCAAATTTTGTCTGGAAGGGGGAATGGGTGGAAAACATTTGCTTTCTTCAATATTAGATAATTCACTCAATAACCTGGAGAAGTGTCAGTAAAATATATATATTGCTGAGGTAAAAATACAGGATCATTGCATCTTCTTAAATATAATATGAAATCATGACTTTTAATGTCATGTTATTCCTTTATTTAGGGTATCATATTTTATTTACTTATTTTTTTTTTTTTTATTCATTCATTCTGGGATTGAACTCAGGGTGCTTTACCATGGAGCTTCATCCCCAATCTTTTTTACTTTTTATTTTGAGACAGGTTTTCACTAAGTTGCGAAGCCTGACCTGGAACTTGTAATCCTCCTGGCTCAGCTTCCAGAGTTGCTGGGATTACAAGGATATGCCACCATACCTGGCTCGTATTATTTAGTCAATTAACTGGAAATGTAAGTTAGATGCAATTTCTCTATTCTTTGATAAAATATTACAGTATACCCTGATAATGAATCATAGAAGAGATTCATAGAAGTAGGACTGCCAGACATTTAAAGGTTTGGTATATATAGTCAGCTTTAATCTAGTAGGTTGTACGACCTTGATTAACAAACCAGTATACGGGATTGTTTTCTTCCTCTGATGCAAACATAATTATATTTAAAATCTTGGTTTATTATTTATAAATTATTTTTCCTCTTTATGAAGAGGAATTCAGCATCTTTTCCTTCCCATACCCTAAGATTCTCAAAGCTCTATGCCATAATTCCCTTTCATGGTCAATACACGTGACTTGTTGTCCCACCCCATGCAAGTCTTTGCTTTTGTCACCATCTAAGTGAGCTTACTTCCTCCTCCCATCACCATATTTAAAAGTCTTTTTTTTGCCATCTAATGATCTGCCATACTCTGTATTTTAATTATTTCTTTGTTTACTCCCTGTCTCCCTCTCTTGAATTAAGGTCTATGAGGACAGGGTTGTTTATGTGTGTGTGTTGCTGGTGTTTGTTTTTCTTGTTTTGTTGACTGCTATATCACCGGCTCTTAGAATAGTACCTACATATAGATTATAAGTATTAGTTATAAGTATTACTTGAAAAATGTTTCAAAACTGTAATCTATTCTGTGGATATATGCCTTTTTTTTTCCCATTAAGGAAACATCATTGTTTTAGCCAGCTTTTTCACTGCTGTGACTAATGGACTCAACTGTAGAGGAGCAAGGGTTTATTTGGAGGTTCACAGTTTCTGAGGTCTCAATCCATAGACAGCAGGCTCTATTCTTTAGGAGGTGAGGCAGAACAACATGGCAGAAGAGTGTGGCAGAGGGAAGCAGTTTACATGATAATCAGGAAGCAGAGAGAGAGAGAGTCCACTGGCCAGATACAAATACATACCCCAAAGCTACGCCCTACCACGTCAGTTAATCCCTATCAGGGGATTAAATCACTGACTGAGTTAAGACACTTACAACCTAATCATCTCTCCTCTGAATCTTCCTGCATTGTCTCACATGTAAACTTTTGGGGGACACCACACATCTAAACCACAACAATCATAAACTGTTTTAAAATAATTTTTAAGAAATGTACTTAATGATTTATACCAGTAGTTCTCCAAAGTGGGTTCCCCAACTAGCAGAATCTGCAACCCCTAGGAATTATTTAAACATGCAGATTTGTGAATCAATAAATCTGTGATGGCAGGCCCAAGAATTTGCACTATGAAGTCTACCTTTTAAGAGTCCATCAGGCAATTCTGATGTATAGTTTGTGCATTATTATTTAGACTCATCTCTGTTTCTTCTTTTCTATTGTTTACCTTCATTATTTTCTGACATCATTTCCTCATTTATTGATCCAAAATGTATTTTTCACTGCAAAAATTGCTTTCAAGCATTCATTTCTACAGTTAAGGCATACCCATATTTCTGTTACAGGCATGACACTTATGGGTTCTTCAATAGGTGTGGAAATTCAACATAGCCGTAACCTACAACTGTTTCATCCTAAAGAGTGTGTTCTGCAGGTCTGAATAGTGACGACTCATTCTATGCATAGGTCCATACTTCCACTTGGCAAATTACTTATGGGAATGGCTTTTGTATTGCATTTGCTTCCCCTGAAAGTAAATAAATGACTTGGAAATGAGAGCTAAGACCCAAGAGTTGATCTTTCAATACACGCGTATGTGCGAAAACACACACATGCCCACATTCTACTCTCAATATTTAGATCTTACAATTCTCTGAAATGAGGAGGTTAGGAAGGCAGGAACTTGAATGGAAATATTTGCAGATGATGTTTAATCACATACTTGTTCAGAGCTCATTATTATACTAGATTACTATGTAAGTGAAATATTTATGGTTCAACAGTATTGAACAGAACAAGTCCTAATAACTGACCCATATGTTTGCAAACAAGCTAATGTAACAAATGTACTATGAAAAATAAAAAGGTAACATACATGTCAAATATTATTTGACAATATCACATATAGTTAATATTGTTTAAAATTAGTATAATAATTTACAAATTATTTAATGATTTATAAGACCATTTTGTGTCACATCTGTTTTTAATGTAACAACTTAAAATTTAAAACAGTTCAGGTAAACTTTTTATCTATGATTCAAGGTTTAAAAAAAAATCTGGGTATGCAATGGCAAACAGGTTTCTTGTGCAAATTCAAATAGATTCATAATACCTCCTGGAATGCATGCTTAAGAATGATTCTGATGCTGCCTCTGGGTTCACTCAGAAAGAGTGCAGTGATCCATTAACAATATCTGCTATGGGCAAGAACAGGATGTGGTGCCATTTGGTGCAGTATATTTTAAATATCTGCCTGTGGTGTTTGTGTAGGAGTACTTTGAATGTGAGATAAAATGGAGTGAGTGTTTAAAAAAAAAACATTCATCTGGAACCAAAATTCATCTTCAGTCTCTAATAGAAGATGGAAGAAACAATGCTGTTATAATTGTAATTATTATGTTAATGAAAGAACTTGTATTTGATAGGAAAAGTCTTTGTGAAGTCAATATCAAGTTTAGTATCATACCTGAGATTTAGAGTCATCATTATTCATGAATAAGCATAGAAATTTTTAACTTGTCAGCAACACTGTGGAGTGGGTTCAGTGATATTCTTAAATAGCACTGATTTATGCATATTAAAAGTATTTTAATTGTGAAAACAATGCATGAGCATGATAAAAAATTCAAACAGGATACCAAAAGGAGATCTCACTCTCATCCCAGACCTCAATCCTATACACTTGTGCCCAGTGGCAACCACTATTAAGTTTCTTCCAAAAATTTTAAACAAAATCTATTTATATACATTACATTTGTAGTACTTGTGTACACACACACACATACACAGACAGAAGGAAAACGAGAAACACCCATAACATTTTGTACATGAGTGGGAAGATAACTATATACATTGCTAAACCATGTTTAGCAATCTCTTTTTTTAAATTGACTTAATATATATTGGGCATCATTCCTGACCAGCATATTTGAATCCTCAACAGTTTTTTTCCTTACTTTAAAAAAATTTCTGTTAACAATTCTTAGAAGAATAACACTTTTTAAAATAAAGGCTTCTGCTAATGTAAAAGCTTGTATGCACATGAAAGAGCTGGATGATGACATCAGAGAGGATGTTTGTGTAAATGGCCACATTCCTTTATACAAGGCAACAAACAGATATGCAAGTTGAATTCTAATATGTGGACTTTAGTACACAACACCCAAGCAGCTCAGGAATTGTCAGAATATACAAATTGTTTCTTCATTGCTCTGATTCATAATTTTTAAAGCTTCATATTTCAATCTACATATGTAAACCATTTATAATAACTACATATTTTTAAATAATATTTTCTGTAAAAGATTTGGTATCTTATTCCATCTGTTGATTCTATTTGAAGATCTACATCCGAATCCTCTTGGGTGTAACAAGGTAACAAGAGGTGACTTCTTGTCAAAGGTTTGTTTTTTTTTTTTAACCAAATCTCAAGTTCAAAGTAACCTTCAGTTTGGTTAGCAGATTTCCCACATTCATTTCACTCATGAGAATTTTCCTCAGAATGAGTTTTCATATGTTTGGTGAGGGATACATTCTGTTTGAAGGATTTCCCACATTCATTACATTCATAGGGTTTCTCTCCTGTGTGGGATCTCTGATGTATAACGAGTTGTGACTTTGCATTGAAGGCTTTCCCACATTCGTTACATTCATAGGGTTTCTCCCCAGTGTGAGTCCTCTGATGTACAATGAGGTGTGCCTTCTGGCTAAAGGCTTTCCCACATTCATTACATTCAAAGGGTTTTTCCCCAGTATGAACTCTCTGGTGTTGAGTAAGGCCTTCAATTTGTTTAAAGGCCTTCCCACATTGCTTGCATTCAAAGGGACTTTCACCAGTATGAGTTCTCATATGGTAAGTAAGAGATGAGCTATGTCCAAAGGCTTTTCCACATTCATCACATTTATAAGGTTTCTCCTTCGTATGAGTTCTTTGATGTATAATGAGGTGTGACTTCTTGCTGAAAGTTTTCCCACATTCATTACATTCAAAGGGTTTTTCGCCTGTATGAATTCGCATATGTTTAGTCAGGGATGAGCTGTATTTAAAGGCTTTGCCACATTCGTTACATTCATATGGTATTTCCCCTGTATGAGTTCTCACATGTTCAGTGAGTGATGAGTTATACCTAAAGGATTTTCCACATTCCTTACACTCATAAGGCTTCTCACCTGTATGAGATCTTACATGTTGAATAAGGTTTGAGCTGTGTCTGAAGGTTTTCCCACACTCAGTACATTCATAGGGCTTTTCCCCAGTATGAATTCTTAGGTGGTCAGTCAGGGCATGCTTATGACCATGGGCTTTGCCACACTGAATACATTCATATGGTTTTTCTCCTGTGTGAGTCCTCTGATGAACAACGAGGTGGGACTTCTGGCTAAAGGCTATGCCACATTCACTGCATTCGTAGGGCTTCTCCCCAGTGTGAATTCTCTGATGGTCAACGAGTCCTTGTTTATGACTGAGAACCTTCCCACACTGATTACACTCATAGGGTTTTGCACAAGCTTGAGTTTTGTCAGGCTTGTTAGATGAACTAAGGCTTGATGATTTCTCATGCTTCTCTCCAGTTTGGATCTTGCTGTGCTGAGTACGGGATGAGCCACGGCGGCATGATTTCTCACACTTCCTCCTAGTCTGACTCTTGTCACACCTGTCAGGTGAACTCTGGTTGGATAATGTCTCACATTTCTTTCCAGCTTGATTTGTGTCTTTTTTTGTATCAGATAAGCTATGACTGAATGATGTCCTATGTTCTTTAGCTATGTCAGCTTTCTTTTTTGTACAGTTTTTTATATGGCCAGGTAAGTCTAAACTCTGCTTCAAATTCTTCCCATGTGAATCAAATTTAAAAAGCCCCCTTTTTGAAGAAACATGTTTTGTACTCACATTAACTTTTTTCCCCAAAGATCCACCCTCACTGCCTTTCTTCTTTTTCAGAGTTTTGTTCTTACAGGCAACTTCCCTTGTGAGTTTGTTTTGGGATTTCTGGTTATTCTCCAGCTGGTCATCATCTTGCTGTACTTCTTCTACAATGAAATTCAATGAGAATTCTTGTGAATTTTTATACTCTCACTTAAGTTTTATAAAGAAATGCTCTGTTGTGGGGTTGAACCTTTATTTCACCCTAATATCCCAATGTAAAACAAATATCAAAGTCCCTATCCTCTTGGACTTGGGGGCAGGAGAGAATGTTACAGTAAAACCAGGGAAAGAAAATTGACGACAGTGATTCGAAACAACTTTGGCTACTTAAAAATATGAACTTGCAACCTGGGATAAAATAAACATATGGAGCAGTGAACAAGGAATAATAAATGTAATTAAGAGTCTGTGATTGTAGTTGACACTCTGGGGGCGGTTCTTCTTAGTTCTAGCTGCCCACCTCTGATAACTTCTAAGCTACCCAGAGTATTTGGTGCCTGTGACCAAGTGGTCAGTTGGAGACACATTTGGCTCAATCCAAGATTTTCAATGAGATTTTTCTTCCTAAAATTTTAGACTCTAAATAGTCTCCATTTGATGATTAAATTTTAAAATGACTTAAGGCAAGTACTAATAAAGCCATGTTACCTATATAAAAAAGTTTCTTAGTAAAAAGAGTGAAGCATAACAGAGAAGCAGAAATGTAAGACTGTATGTCCCCAAGGGTACTATTTGCATAATTTCAGTTCTCAGTGGCCTCCTAATTACTGGTTCTAGTTCCTTGTGAGATCTGGCTGAAGTATATGCCCTTAGGTTACAAGAGATACATACACATGTCCTTATCATAAATTCCTCTACTTAGGCTAGCTAGTGTAAACTAGGGTAGAGAATTTAGAGTGATTTATTACAGAGTACTGTAAAGCTAATAGGTGCCTGAGGGAATAAGCAGGAAAGGGTGTGCCACTGCTGCCACCCACGACCAATGGAATAAGGACATTCTTGTGGGAATAAAAACAAACCCCTACAGGTCCTCTGAGTTCCCTAATTCCTTAACCAAGTGATAAAAATTGCATAATTAGCTTGGCAAACAAACACTATACTATCTGGATTTAATGCACATACACATTTATTTTGCCATGAAGTACACACCTGTGTCCTTGTCAGGTAATCCTAATTGCCAATTACAACTTTTAAGTTTATTTCTAGCTTTTAGTAGTTGCTCATATTCTTTCCCCCAGACATTACACATTACATATTTTGGGCTATCTTCTCTACCACTGTTCCCCTTCTCTGAGACTACCACTCACATGGACAGGTATGAGCAGCCATGTTTGTACTATACGACTCAACTTTAGGCTGAAAACAATTATTGGACAGTGGTAAACACCAGGCTATTGATAGTCCAACAATATTGTTTCTTCTAAGAACTTGGAACTGAAATTCGAAGACTTCTGTTAGCTAACTATGGATACCACGTTCGAAAAACTATAAACTTAGGAGCAGGGACTGTCATTTGGGGGCAGCCTTTTTCAGATACATGCATGGAAATGCAGAAAAAGCTTAAGAGTGAGAATTAAAAAGAGTCAGAGAGACACACACATATGAATTTCCATGACCTGAGAAAGAGAAGAGAGAAAGTAGATAGCCACCTTCAGGGTAAATGGACATTACATAGAGAAAATGAAAGCTGGATTCAAACAGAAAAGAGTCATTGTATCTGATAGATACAATATTACTCTTCCCTGAAGGGCATTCAAAAAATCAGTTCCTGTGGATCAACTTTTGGAGCTATAGCTAGAGTAAGGAGACTGGAGAAGTAGAGCTGCTAACTGCTTTTTCATTTAGAAAAGTTTAAGACATTCAGCACCCTGGAAGAAAGAGTTTAAAAGGACCTCCCAGGTGGCATGACAAGAATTCCTCTCCCAGTGCCCAAGGATGATAGGGAAGATGGGGCAAATATCCTTCTGGGAAAAAAGGCATCAAAACTCAAGCCTTTCCCCTTGACATGTAACATTGTAAGAACCTCTTAAAACGATATGCTTGGGCTAACCGGAACTGACATCTGTTCTCCAGAAAAAGAGAGAAAGCACTAAAAGGGATAGCACCATGAGGGACAAGAGAAAAATCTGAACTAGGGAACTGGCATAAAAACAGCATCATACCAGGGGACAGTAGGATCTAGCCAAGTGCTTGATTAAGACTGGAAGCTTTTCCTGAATTTGAGACAGCAATTAAAACATGAATTTTAAGCTAGAATCTCTGTTGCTTCATAAACTTAGTATGGAGCTTGTTAGGCCCAGCAAATTACTAGAGGGACAAGAATATTCCTTCCTAGAAGAACCTCTAATTATTATATAAGAACCTGAACCAAGAAGACAGTCAACGAATCATGACAAAGATGTATTTTTCAGGATTACCTTTTAGTTGTAACACTAAGTTTCAGAAATAAAAGTTAGAAGAGCCAAAGCTGAAGCCACTAATGGATGGATCAGAAATCAAGGGGTCTCTTCATGTGTCATGAAAAAAAGAACAGATAGAAGATAAACCTAAGGAACACTTTAGCAAGTGAGAAGGAGGAGAAGTTGGTGAGTAAATGGTAAAGAAGCACTTAGAGACAGAGAATAAGATTCAATTCAAGTGGTGTTATTAGGTAGGCAAAAACTTCAGGCTAGTCATTACTATTCAAGTATATCCTGGAAGGTATGTCAGAAACGTGGGGAGGAATGAATTCTTAGAATTCAACTGCAAGTGCTAAGGAAAAAATGGACATGATGACACATTATAGAGCACAGATGTAGAGCATTTCACAGTGAAAGGAGGGAAACCAAAAGTCATTTAGGGACAGGATTATCATGCCAAGAGATTTAGAAAAAAGACAGGTCCAAGATACAAAGATCTCTGGATACATAGGAAAGACTTTGATACCTTGGGGATTAAAGCAGGGGGGTGGGGATATGGGTAGAAAAGCAAAGGATATAAGGAAAATGAATTTTTAAAAGGCACTGCTTTAGATAAGGTAAACAGGGATGTGATTGACAGAAGAGCTAAAAGGAGTCTGCTGAAAGCTGAGCAATGGAACACATAGCTAAGAAAAAGGGGCTATATGGAGGGACAAGTTAGGTATCAGAAGGACTGGAACCAAAGGTTTAGGGCCCTGGATTTCACCTTTTTCCCACCACAATTGGACTGGTATCATAGTCTGTATTTTTGTTACCTATGGAAGGATTACACCTCTGAGCCCCTCCCAAATACACGGCCATTTGAACTGCAGCATCCCACCCTGTGGAAGGATTAAATTAAACATTCCTACCCTGTTGAACTCAGGAGTGGCCAAGGGACTTGCTCTAACCAATAAAATGTGTGCCAAAAGGTACATCTACCACTTCCAAGCAGTGATTTTAAGAGCTACCATGTGGTTCCAATTTTTCCCCTCTGCCATGAGACCAGAATTTGCCAGACAGAGAATGCTCTTTCAGCATAGCTTCCCAAATGGAGATCTTGTGGAACAGGGCTATGGCTTGAGTAAAAAATAAATATCTTATTAGAAGCCACAAAGATTTTGGGATTATTCCTTAATGAAGAAAACCTAGTCTAAGCTGACTAATACAAGTGGTATAACCAAACTCCCATAAGTAACACTGGCTCACTCCTACAGTGATCTCTGCATAAACTCACATGTGGACAGGTTCAGAGAAGGAAGAGCTATTCGAATCTCTAAGGTTAGGGAATCTTTGTAGTTAGGATTCTTTCTCCCCTGACAGACGATGATATTTTTCTACAGCTATTTCCTGGTTAAGAAGAAATAGTCTAGGATCTTTAAGAACAATTTGAGAGTAAATTTTTCTTTGAAGAATTCCAAAGTTACTACCAAGAAACTAGGAACTTACTTCTATTGGCTCCTATTTGCTTGAGTCTTGCTATTTTACTCAGACGACTTTGACTGGGTCTCTTCCCCTTCCCCGACCAGGGTTCTCCTCCTTTTTCCAACTTAGAGATCATGTCTGGTTTGGGAGCTTGATACCCTGCTTATGAGAAAAGGTAGAAATTGGGTGTTAGAACAACCATCTCAGAAATCAAGCCTCTTTGTTTGCACTCAAGGCCTTTCAAGGTGAAGGAATACAGAGTTTCTGAAGTTTCCCAATGCACTTGTTCATGTGCTGCAATGAAGCAGAGCTTCCATTTTGGAGGCAGTGGCTCAAATGTCCTGCCCAGTACCCAAAGGGATCAAAACTCTTTGACCCACAAAAAAACAAGGCCGAACTTATCAAGGACTTTAGGAAGAAGGCATCATGGTGAACACATTTTTAAGGGAATTGTCCTTACCCATTGAAGCTAGGTTGCTGTAGTTCTCCAGCATCACATCTTTGTACAGGTTCTTCTGAGCAGGTTCAAGTTGCTTCCATTCTTTCTGGGTAAAGGCCATCATCACATCTTTGAATTTTATGGATCCCTGGAATAGCATATGCCTGTTCAGTCCAGTGTCACCCATTTTTTGGTGAGTGACTTGTTCCTACCTTGACCACTCACTGTTGACAACAGGCATGTTACAGAGTGTTATCTGTTCTTGGCCTGGTTTTGTATTTCTCTTTGAGAAACAAAAACCAAATTAAGAAATATCAAAATATCATTATTTTGAATTTGTTCTTTTAAGAACAAATTTTAAAATCATACAAATATTAGAGAGAAAAGCAATGAAAGAAAGAAAAGTCAGTCTTTATCTTTCCTTCTCTAACAATGGTTTTTAAAAGGCTATGGCAGTATCTATGGTTTATAGAGTCCTGAGTCAGAAGAACAGAATTAAGACCCTTGTATTTTTATTACTAGGCAAAAAATAATCCATATTTGGAAACAAAAATAAGACATTTTAGGCATGTAAGGATGCATAAATTACCTTACCTACAAACTTGAGAAATAAAGATGGATGGAAGGAGGGAGAAGCAGCAGGAGAGAGAACCAGGGAGGGAGAATGAAGAAAAAGAGAAATCTTTAAAACTGGATAAACTTCCCCAAATTCCAAAATTGGGAAAGACTACATCAGAGAAAGCTGTGAACAGTAAATTCGTTTTTCACCCCTAGTGATCAAAATATCCAACACAAACAACTTGAAGGAGGAAAGGTTCACTTCGACTCCTGCTTTCAGAGGTGTCAGTCCAGGTTAGCTGGTCCATCGCTTTGGGCCTGAGGCAAGGCAGGACATAATGGAAGAAGGATGTGGAAGAAAACAGCTCAGCTCCTGGCAGCTGGGAAGCAGAGAGAGAGCAGGGGCCAGGATACAGACCCCAAGGGCATGTTCCCTGACTTCCTTCCTCCAACTGTGCCCCACCTAACTACAGTTTCTACCTCCTCCTTGTAGTCCGTTCAAATTATTAATCCATCAAATGGATTAATCCACTAGGAATCCACTTAGAGTCCTCAAGATCCAATCACTTTCCATAAGCCCCATCTCTGTACATTGCTACACTGGGGACCAAGTCTTCAACATATAGGAGACATTCTAGACTCAAACTTTAAAATGGAAGAAAACCTGTAAAGTGTCTCATTATATCTAAGTAATTTGATAATGTGTATGTGCTACTATTATGAAAATATCCTTAAAGTCAAGAAGTAATGATGTAAGAAAAATAAGCAGGAGAATAACTGGGTGGGGTTGGAGGTAGGAGAGGAATTAAAGCACATTAATTTTTTTTCTCTTATAGAGGCAGGTGAGCAGAGGATGGCATGAATTTTGAAAAATTTTGACACCAATAAATATAAATTTAAATAAGTTTATTTAACATTTAAAGATAACCCCTTAACGTCCAGAACACCAATCATACCTGTGTATGTCACTAATTTCTAACCCCACAGACCTCCAGTCATTGACTCCTAATATTCCCCATCTTTGATAGTCACTGGCCTTCCAGTCACCGAGCCAGGACAGCCCTTCTTAATCAATGAAGCTGATTCCAAAATGAGCAACCCCAGCAAACCCACAATCACAGCAGACCCCCCAGTCACTTGACCCCAGACACTCCAATCACATATCCCCTTAAGTTCCTCAACCACTGATACCCACAGGACACAAGGATCACACTATTTCCCATGTGTCCAAATCTCTCAGCCTATTACTGAGCCCACTCACTAACACCAACAGAACTCTCAAACAGCAGCCATTACAGAAGACCTAACTGCTGTCAGTAAATTGCACTCACCTTCAACCTCTTTAGGCACTGTTATCACCTCTTTGCTTTAACTAAAGTCCACCTGTATCCTAAGGATTCCACTTCCTTATAGTGTCTCAAGTGGAGGTTGTCTTTGTCCCCTATGACCTATGCATCTCAGGATCTAAAGATGAGGTAAACAATTACCTCAACCATTTCTCTATCCACCTTCAAAATCCCTAGCTTGTTTGGACTGTCAGCAGACTTTGACCCATTCATTTTCCTTAGTTCGATGATCCAGAGGAGGAACTCACAGAACTCAGCGATGGATGCATTCATAGCTATGATTTATTACAGCAAAAGAATGCAAAACAAAATCAGTTAGTTGGCATGGGATGAAGTCAAGATGAAACCAAGCACAAGCATCCAAGAGTCCTCTCCCAGTGGAGTCACAGGAACATGTTTAATTCTTCCAAGTTTGAGTTCTGGCAACACATGTGGAATGTCCATCAGGGAAGCTCAAAAGAGACTCTGGGGCCAAGGTTTTTATTGGTGGTGATATAGGGATCTGGTGCTTGTATGAACAAAACTTTTAGACTCCAGAAGGAAAGCAAGTGTTCAGCATAAACCACACTGTTTATATACATTAGCCATAGGAAGCCTCTCCTGCCAGTTCTGGGAATGGTGGGAACCAGATGAAATTGAATTTCCCAGATGCCACCCTAAGGTCAACCTTGCAAGGAGGCTGTCTAAGGATAGCAGTTTGGGGCCTGCTGTGTGAAATCTTCTGCAGTCATTCCAGTTCATTCACTGAAAACTTCAGCACTAGCTTCCTCTGTCCCTGAGCTCCTGCTGTCATTCATTCTGTGCTATCTCCGTAGGAGTGGAGAAGAGCCATTTGATAGCCTAGCCTCTCTTTCCTGATGCCAACGATCGTTTCCTCCACTTCAACTCATTCACCTGCTCATCACCGCCCCCATACCTTATACCTCGCCAGCACTATACCACCTACAACATCTCTACTTAGAACTTTCTACCCTCTGACCATCATTTCCTGCCAGCCACTGGTCCTAGCATTTCCACTTCATTCTCCAAATTCATGGAGCCTCTAATTCACTGATCCTCGCCACTTTTCACAATCTGCCACCCCAAGTGCCTTTACTGACTTCCTTTCTTGTTTAGAGTCCATAAACAAGCACCATACACACTCCACTAAAAACTTTAAGACTTAACTTCATTGCCCCTCCTCACTGTACTCACTGATTGAAGCATCAACCCTGGCTAAACCTAAGTCTCCTCTTAAAATCTGCCTGTAATCTTGCAGCTGAACACTGCAAGAGAAAAATCAAACAACTGTGCTGACTAGACTAACTTCAGATTGATAATACATACCTCAAATGGGCATCCAATACTGTCGCAATCCAAGTATTTACCCTTTCCTCTTGCCAGGATATTACTGCAAACCTCTTTCTCTGAAATCCCCAACATCTACTTCTTTCCCACTCTCAGCTAATGAATTTGCCTTATACTTCAAAGAGAAAATAAATGTAAACAGACCAGAATTATCTTGCCATTTTATCACCAATTCCATCAACCTGTTTCGAAATCCGTAGGTAAGGTACATTCCCTTCTGGTGAAATGGAAAAAGTTTTTCCCCTTCATTCACCTAAGGCCAGTTTCTCCATTTGTGTGTGTGTGTGTGTGTGTGTGTGTGTGTGTGTGTGTGTGTGCGCGCGCGTTTCCTTTTTCCTCTTTTATGGCACTTTGTCACTGAGCTACGTCCCTAGTCCCACCCACTCCCGGTTTGTTTGTTTGTTTGTTTCCAAGACAGGGTCTCAGTAAATTGCTTAGGGATTCACTAAGTTGCTGAGTTGCTTAGGGACTCACTAAGTTACTGAGGCTGGCATTGAACTTGCAATTCTCCTGCCTCAGCCTCTGAAGCCACTGGGATTATAGGCATGTGCAATCCTGTTGGATTCATTTGTGTTCGAGATCCTATTCCCACCTGCCTTCCAAAGGACCTCACTCCTGCAGTTACCTTTTCCTCTTATGTATCAACTATTTCTCTCTTACTACTGGATCATTCCCATCGACATACAAAGTTGCCTTAATTTTAATTATTTAAAGAAAACCCTCTCTTGCTGATTGAGATAGGTAGTACAAGCCTATATCCCAGACAGGAGGATTGCAAATTCAAGGCCAGCCTCAACAACTTAGTGCAACCCTCAGCAATATAGGGAGACCCTGTTTCAGAACAAAATAAATTTTAAAAGACTGGGGATGTAGCTCAGTGGTAAAGTGTCTCTGGGCTCATCCCCAGTACATAAAAGAAAACCCTCTCTTGACTTCGTGTCCCATCCAATGTTCATTTCTCTACTTCCTTTAGCAGGAAAATCCCTCATAAGTGATCTAAACTTGCTGTTCGTACTTCGTTATCTCTGATTCTTTCAACTCACTCCAACAGGATTCTATTACCACCATTCCCTGGAAGAGCTCTAAATCAAAATAACCATTGAGTTACATCATGGCAAAGTCAAATTCTCTGTAGTCATATTCTGAGATTCACAAAGAGCATGTGACATAACCGATTACTCACATTGCATTGAAAAGCTTCCCTGTGCTTCTCTAACACCACACCTGAGTTTTCCTCCTGCTTCAGTGGCCACGTACCATTCTCCCTGGCGTAAAGTGGGTGTTTACCTTACAATCTCCCTGTTCCTACTGGTTTTTAATCACTGATACCCAAACACTCATCGGTCACTAACCTTCACAATCTTCCCCTATATATGGAACCCTACAAATTCCCAATTATCATTCTTCACAGAACAATCCATCACTAACTTCCACATAACTCCAATCGCTGGCCCCTGCAGAACTTTCCATCACTATACCCTACAATCTTTCAAATTCCTGACCCTCTCAGCATCCTAGTCCCAGAATCATAGATGACCTTCAGTTGTTAATTCCTCTTAATCACCTCATCACTGGTAGTACAGTAATGACTCCTGGACACCACCTAATCACTGACCATTCTTCTCCCAGATGACATGCAAACCCTCCACCATCCCCACATTCCACCATCCACTGGCCTCCTGGTTTCTCCATTACCCATTTTATCACACTAATTACCAATTTTCAAAGATAATGCTAATCGAACTTCCACAAACATCACCACCACAGACCCCAAAGCCCAGATCTCTGATCCTCCCATTGCCTCAGTCCCCAAATCTAACAGTGCCCTTCTTGGATGATCTGGGCTCTAAACACCCACTATCAGGCACCCACAATCGCTGGCTCCCACAGACCGCCCCTATCTCTGGCACACCACGAAGCCCCCGTTTCTGATGCCCCAGCTTTGGAAACCCAGACCTGTCAGTGACTCCGGCAGCTGCCTGCCCGTTACTGTCTCTGCAGGTGCCTGGATACGCTGACCTCCTAAAACTACAGCAATCACCGTCCCGGATCCCTCAAAGTACTGACCTCCCGAACGACCCTTCAGCATTGACTCCATCAATTTCCAAATCTTTACTGACTACAGTAACCCTTCAATCACTGACCACCTCTGACAGGCCCCAGTTCATTGCCACCCTCACCGCGCCGCTGGCCCCGGGCTCGGACGCAGCCATCTCGGGTGGACGCCCGGCCTCTCGGGCCTTTCTCGCACTCTTCCTCTGGGCCTCAGTCTCGGGCTTTGTCCGGATCTGGCTGCAGCCAGAGGCCGACATGGCGGCCACCGGGATCGCGGCCTCGGTGGGCCCCGGCTGCGATGGCGGCGCCCTGGAGCCTTCGGCCGTGGGCGCGGCCATCTTAGCCAAGGCCCTCCGTACGGCGGTGGGCGCGGGGCCTTCTGGGACGCGCCCGGAGGGAGGGGCGAGCCCGTGACTGCCGAGTCCTGGAACCCCTGAGGCCCGTGGGCGGCTGCGCCCGGGCGGGAATTCTGCTTACGAAATTTGGACTTCCTTTTCCGAATGTCTGTGCAGCCCGCTGACATGTAACGTGGGAATCACGATTCCCATTACGGGCTCCAGGGAACTAGGATAATAAAAGAAATCGGAGGGGGAATACTCGATCTGATAAATATCATCGATCTATAGGGAAAGGACGTTAATTCTTGAGACGTGATAAATACTTTCATGTAAAGCGAAAAAAGTGGAGCAGCGTGTTAAGTGAACAGATCACTCCTCCGGGAGAGTCCGGGGTTGGTTGGGAAGTTTCAGCAGAAAAGGCAAGCAATTGGAGCAGAAGCAATTTCTCGGTGTTCTATTTCATGTGTTCATTGCGTTCACGGAACAATTATTTGGTGAGCTTCTAACCAGCAAATGTGTGTCCTCGAGCCTCGTGCTGTCCTAGGTACTGGAGAAGGATCAGAGACTCAGACCCAGCCTCCTTTCCCTGCTGGAATTTACAGTAGGACAGAGAGGTGGCGAGGTTATCACAAATACGGTGTTCCTTTTGCCTCCGAGTTAAACATAACCAGTTTTGCACCTTCCTCTTCGATTAATAAACCTCTAGTTATCTCAGTTAGCAGTGGTGGCATCTACTGTTGTTGACGTCTCCATCTTTTATTTGAATATAATTCTCAATACTTCAGTGGGCTCATTAAGAAAGATTCCCCTAGACTGCCTGCCCTCAGGACAATGTTTGCCGTCTCCCTAATATAATTGAACGTTTTGTAATTTTTTTCCTTGCTGTTGTTGAACAAATCACAGTGATATGTTTCCCATTTATTTGAAAACAACCCCAAGAATGATTTTTTCCTAGACTTCTGACATCACCCCTTGAACTTAACAAAGAATGTTATAAACTAAATACTGTGGTTAACAGAATTATACTGTGGCCTCCAATGTCTCTGCCTTCTAGTGAGATACCATTTTAACATACCTTCTCTTTGGTGTGGGAGAAACCTGTGGTTTGAGGAAATAACATTCCACAATTAGGCCCCAAATCAGTCAACTTTAAATTCATAAAAACAGAGGTTTTCCTGAGGGAACCTGGTCTAATCGGGAGCCTTTAAAAGGGACTGTATCTTTACTGAAGTCAAATTCCAAAGGTGGGAGGGTCCATGGAGGGGCAACTTGGCCATGACCTAGGTACAGTCTCTGATTGCTGTGAGTGGTTTTTGGTTTACAGCTTAGGAAGCCACAAGGGCCTCAGGTCTGCAAGGAAATGATTTCTGCCAATCATCTAAGGGAATGTGGAATCCTGTCTTTCGTTAGTGGAACCTCTAGATTAGGATACAACCCACTGAACACCTTGATTTCAGCTCTGTAAGTCACTGGGCAGATAACTCATCTGTATTAGCTAGTGTTCTCCAGAGAAACAGCCAGTGGTACATATAGATGTGTAAGGAGATTGATTATGGGAATTTGCTCATGCTATCATGAAGGCAAGTGGTATGATTCAGTCTGAGTCTGAAGGCCAAGGCAGGGGACATCTGGCATAAGTCCCAGAGTCCAAAGGCCTGAGAACTGGGAGCTCCAGTGTCAGAGGGTGGAAGATGAATGTCCCAACTCAAGAAGTGAGTCCTTTGCCTTCCCCCCGCCATCAGACCCTAGACTGAGTGATGCACACCCACACTGATAATGGAAAACATTGCAAATATCTTCCCCCAAACCATGTCAGGTACACCTAAAAATAGTTGCACCTGTTAGGTAGTTAATAATGGGCTGTGGAATGCATAGCAAAGTGACAGGTTTACTTTAAGTTACTCTTTTAAGTTTTCTTTAACTTACTATCAAGGCCCATGGATAAATAATTTGTAGCAGATAACCTGTAGAAAAACATCCGTACACAAACTTTCAAGATAAACAAAAGTAAAAGGAGCTAATTGGAAGAATACATCAAGAAAGAAGGATTTATGGGACTAACTTTTGACAGAACCCAAAAAGGTCAAGATATAGCTAGGAGTTATGACCCCAAGTGTCTCCTACTATCTCAGAAAGGGGATTCTTTAGTGGCACAAGCACAGTATGGTAACTTCTGACCTGTGCCTGACTCCAGTAACCATATGAACATAGGACTGACTTGGAGATGAAGCCCCTTGAATAGGATGGTCACCATGACAGTTCCAGAGAGGACCAAATGAGGTCAAAAACTCCACTGCCTGATGCGAAGGAGTTGAACACCTGATTGGCGAAGGTTGCCGAAGGAGGACCCCAATTCTCAAGACAAGCATGAAGCAGCAATAAATTTAAAGATGACACAGTTCCCTTTGTCATTCTCTGCTCCATGACGGCCCACTCTCTCCCTTGATGGTGCTCTCTGCTGGAGTCTCACTCTACTTTTATCCTGCTCTCACTTTGCTTCCACTTTATCTTCACTTACAATAAATTTCTCTCGCATGACTTTCAGTGTCTGACTTTAAATTTTCTTTCTTTGGAACATAAGAACGGAGGTTTGGAACTTCAGCTCCCTGCTCTCCTGTGACATGCCCAGTTTTCTGGATATCCTCTAGCTCAATAAGTTGACACTTAAAATTGACTATCCCACCAACCATGTGGTGCTCAGACTTCCAATCTATAGAAATTGTGAGATAATAAATCTGTGTTGTTTGGATCTAGTAAAGTTAGTTGTAGGTTGTTATACAGTGAAAGAAAACTAAAACTAATTGAAGGATGAAAACGGATTGATTGAGATCCCTCTTCACCTGCTTGGGACGTCATCCCCTCTCTGTATCCCTGACACAGTATCCTTTGATCTTCATCTTTCTGGATGTCAGCAGTTGTATCTCCTCCTCCTTAGATTGTGGGCCTGACTTTAACTGCTCCTGATATCACAGTCCTGATCAAGTCTAAAGCTTACATTTAAAAAAAGAAGTTTCTGTTTCTGATCTCCTCTCAGCTAGATCAGAGGGAAGAGAGGCAAGCCAGTTTGTTCAGGCTTCTCTTTAACAACAGATTCTCCCACACGTCCAACTCTAGCATATTTATCAACAATGTGCTCTTCAGAATCTTAACCATTTTCGAAGCTACTTTGATTCTAGTAACAGACCAGTCATCGGCAGGCAGCCCTTAGGAATGCAAGGGGTTACAGAGAAAGAGCTCGGTGGGAAGCATAGAAGAAATAAGATAGGGATTTTCCTCTCCTGAAGAGAAAATCAAGGAAAAGGGAAATTGGAAAGAGTAAGTGGGGAGAAAAAGGAGGTTGGTAAGAATGGGACATGGGATGGTGACCAGGGACATAGCGATGTACTGAAGAGGTCAATCTCTCCTCCATGGAAGGGGTTAACCAATCTCCTACCTCAGGGTAAATAAGAAAGGAGAAAGATCTGTAGTTGAGCCAACTTTGGAAAGATGTTAGAATCAGCATGTGGGTTGTATATTTATGTGAGAATTTTTGTTTATGTTAGGATATTTTCAAGTGAAGAATGAAAAAATTGTGATATCTAACTCCACCTCCCAAATTTTCCTGTATTTTGGCTCTTGATCATGGGAAATTTTCTACAATGATAATCTCTAGGAAGTGCCATACAAACTATTAGAACTCACCAGAAAAGAAGAGAGAACTGTGTGATTCCATATATCAATGCTTATTTATTCATTCATTTAATCAGTCATTATTCAACCAACAAGTATTTTTTGAACATCCACTATGTGCCAGGAGCTGTGCCAGGCATTGAGGATATAATAATAAAAATATTAAAATGTAATTCTTATGGGGAGATAAGGACTCAGGGGAGGAGACAAGCATTGTTCAGATAAGGGCACAACTAATGTAAACTTCTGACTGTGATAAGGGCTGTGAATAAAAGATAGATGGCACTATGACCTCCAACCACCTGAACATAGCCTTAAAAATTAGGAAATAGGCCCAAAGAAGTACTTATGAATTGCTATCTCAGACATGAACCAGCATTAACAAGATAGCAGCTCAGAGAGGAGAAACCATATGCAAAGGCTGATATGTCCTTCTAACCTTAATCTCTACGAAGAAGCCAACCGAGACTTCTCAGCAACACAGAGGCCCACGTCCCAGCCTGCCCCTTCCTTCTCCGTCCTCCATGGGTACCACTGGTCTCCCTTCTCTTCAAAACACCAGTGTTCCTTGGAGAACACGCATTCCTATTCCACATGCACAACACTGCCTGCGTTCTCCTGGCTGGGGCACCTGCCATTTGTAGCCCCTCCCATTTCACTCACATCCACTGTAATAAGGGTGAGTAATGAAGTAAAATTCAAGGAGTAGAGTGTAAAACAGGTAGGGCTCTCCGAGGAGACACAACAAAATCGGAAAATTAGATAGGATGTTCAAAGTAACTGTCAAAAAGAATTTCTTTAAAGAAGATTTTTAAATTTTTATTTGTTCTTTGTAGTTATACTTGACAGTAGAATGTCTTTTGACATATTGTACATACATGGAGTATGACTTCCCGCTCTTGTGGTTGTACATAATGTGGAGTTTCACTGGTCACATATTCATATATGAATATAGGAAAGTGATGTCCAATTTATTCCAGTGTCTTTCCTCTTCCTATTCCCTGCCCTTGCCCTCACTCGCCTTTCTCTAATCCAAAGTACTTCTATTACTCACACTGCAGAGTAATGAAGTAATGATTGCTAAGTGGTATGAAAAAATAGTCTATGAATCAATTTGAGTACTAGCTAGGCAAATACATTTGTAAGTATTTGA
The DNA here is from genome assembly GCF_902686455.1 of Sciurus vulgaris. Classification (NCBI taxonomy): domain Eukaryota; kingdom Metazoa; phylum Chordata; class Mammalia; order Rodentia; family Sciuridae; genus Sciurus; species Sciurus vulgaris. The sequence goes on from NC_136476.1 coordinate 69,738,295, forward strand.
TTGAAATGTAAAATTATGGCACAAGCAAATGTAAACTTATTTCTATAAACAAAGAAAGAATTGTGGAAAACAATAAAAAACAATAAAACAATAATTAAATAAAAAAATTAATGGATAAACCCAAATCAAAAAGACAGGTTAAATATATTAAGGAAATTTATTCTTTCAAACAGAGAACTTAGTGGCTTATGAATAAAGGAAAAAGTGATTTAATTTCAGCAATAAAACACATTGAATAACCTCCAATCCAATTTCTTCATTCTGTTTCAAGATGGGAAACCCAACCAAATACCATCGTTCATTGCAGAGCAGGGAGCAGAGGTGGTCTCTACATCTGTCCATCATCAAGCTGTGCATTTGCAGTATAAAGAAATATGATACCGAGGCGTGTAAACCAGCGGGATCGGCGGCGGCAGCCACAGGAGCGCCGTGGCGCCCAGAATAGCGACCCGGAGGGAGCGCGAGGTGACGCTGGCTATGGGAACCCTGTGACAGCGTGAGAGGTACTCAATTTTGACAAGTTTGCATCATGCATGAATATAAGCTAGTCGTTCTTGGCTCAGGGGGGGTTGGAAAGTCTGCTCTGACTGTACAATTTGTTCAAGGAATTTTTGTTGAAAATATGATCCTACAATAGAAGATTCTTATAGAAAGCAAGTTGAAGTAGATGCACAACAGTGTATGCTTAAAATCTTGGATACTGCAGGAACGGAACAATTTACAGCAATGAGGGATTTGTATATGAAAAATGGACAAGGCTTTGCTTTAGTTTATTCCATCACAGCACAGTCCACCTGTAATGATTTACAAGATCTGAGAGAACAAATTCTTCGAGTTAAAGACACTGATGATGTTCCCATGATTCTGGTTGGTAATAAGTGTGACTTGGAAGATGAAAGAGTTGTAGGAAAGGAACAAGGTCAAAATCTAGCAAGACAGTGGAACAACTGTGCATTCTTAGAATCTTCTGCAAAATAAAAAATAAATGTTAATGAGATCTTTTATGATCTAGTGCGGCAAATTAACAGAAAAACTCCAGTGCCTGGGAAGGCCTGCAAAAAGTCATCATGTCAGCTGCTTTAATATACTAAATGCATTGTAGCTCTGAGCCAGGTCTGAAGAACTGTTTCCCAATTCAACAGTGCCAGCATTCCAACTTTGTTAAACCTACCAACATCTTAAATGGACTTTCCTGTGGTGGTACCCTTTAAGAGGCGAATGAAAGCTACTATATCAGTTTGCACCTTCTAATCACTTTTCAGTATCACAAGAGAGATTTTTACTTATATAATGGTCCTAGAGTATGCAGCTGGTAAAACCAGAAGCTACATCCAGTATTACTGCTAAGAGACATTCTTCATCCACCAATGTTGTACATGTATGAAAATGGTGTACTGTGTACTTTAACACGCCCCATACTTTGTATTGGAGAGTACAATAATGTAAATCCTGAAAGCACCACTATTTTAGCATAATAAAAAAGAAAGTCCAAAGAGCTCCTATATAGACTACTCCAGATAACTTTGCTTCTTTGATACTTGTAGTTTATTGTAATTTTTTTAAATCCAAGGTCATTATCATTGTATTGTACAAATAAGCGCTTTGATTAACACAGCTATATAGTTTTTTTAATTTTTCCCAAAAACCTGTGGAGACAGTGATCTTGTCTTTAAAATATAGTCCTTTCAGTATGATGTCTTAGATTTAAAGATGTTCGTTGCCTTTAATATCTGTTGGGAAGGAAATGTCCAGACTTTTCAAATCTCCTTATTATGTGTTTCCTTTTTTTGTTTACATAGGGAACAATGTTTGTAGTTGTGTGTACAGTGGGGGTCTACAACAAGAAGTGTATATTTTCAAACAATTTTTTAATGATTTAACAATTTTTGTAAATCATTTTCAGGCTTCTGCAGCTGTAGATTCTCACTGTGAATCCCTTGCTTGCTCATGCATAAGTGTATTTGCAATACCAAATATACAGGTTTAGTATTTTTGCCTCTTAGTGATTGTTTCACATGTGTAACGTTTTGGTTGAGATGTTAAATGGTGGACGAGTACTGTGGATGTGAATGTGGGAAGTAATTTTAATCATGTATAGTTGGTCACAAGGCCTAATTTGCAGTAACTATTGCTGTTTTATTTAACAATGCCTTGTTGCTTTGTATGCATTAACGTTTGGGTGTAAAGATTGTGTGTCTATCCAACAGGGAGCCACAGTATTTAAATTGACCAACCTAATGTTGCAACTACTTTGAGGAGGCCAAATGTAAACTAAAAGCCTTAATTAAAGTGGTGCAATTTTGTATAACTTAGCATCAGTAGTTCAATAAATTTGGATGGCCATGCAAAAAAAAAAGAAAAAGAAAAAGAAAAAAGAAAAAGAAAAAAAGAAATATGATACCTATTTCATCTTTTCAGGGTAAGAGTTTCATATTTCAGATAAAAATGAAAAGAGTGAGAAATCCCATCAACGAAGATTTCCACAATCCAATGCCCCGAGGTGTCATCCCCAGGATGCTGGCAACTCGAGGCTCTCTTGGGCTGAGAGGCCCTGAGGAGGGCCGGGGGTGGGGTGTGGCGGTGTGGGGGGGGCGTTTCTCGGTATCTAATTGCTACTGGGACATTGGGATTTCCGCTCTGTTCCCGGTTGCTTCTCGCCTCTGTGTGCAGAACGCTGCTATCCAGCACTGTAAGCAGGGCGAATGTGCTCTGCAGAGCCAGATTGTCACTGGGGCATGGTGACCAGGTCCTGGAAAAGGCAGGGCACCTCGCTGGGGTGCGCCACCGTAGTCGCCCAAGAGCAGGCTCGGGGCACCTAGGTCCTACTTTTCAGGGCAGCAGGACCCTTAAGTCCACCAACTGCCAGGAGAGCCAGGTCCACTGCCAGGCGGTGGGCTGCGTGCCGCCCGAGGCCCCCGCAGAAGAACAACACCCCCCCACCCCCGCCACCCCCGCCAAATCTCACTCAGACCAGATTCCAGCTTGCCCACGTGAAAAGTGGCAGGAGAGGCAGCAACACACGGGGTTCTGACCCGAGATGTCTGCAACGCTTGGAGAGGACCACCGAGCCTAGGGGATATCCTCACAGCGTCCCTGGCCGGTGGTCCTCACGGGCAAACTGATTTGGATCCTCCTGCCCTTGAGGAGCAGAACCTAAGAGGGAGAAACAGCACGAAGTGTGGGCCTCATTTCCAAGGTCACTCCCCTCAACCCGATTCGGGGGCTCCCTTCACCAACATCAGCACGCTGGACCCAGTCGGGGGTCCCTTTCCAGATCCTGTGGGAGCTGGTATCTGGCCCAGGATGCCCTCCTCTTAGCCCTTGAAGGCTTTAAGCGATTCTCACCAGGGTCAGTGTGGGCCATTCCGGAGCTGGGCCGTCATCCTGTCTCCCCAAACCCCAGCCCAGAAACCTCCCTCATCTGTGTAAGGTCCGATGCCGGTGACCAGACAGGAGTCAGAACAAAAGCGGCTGAACAAGGCTTTGTCGGGGTTTGGCTCTCTGGCAAGGTGGAGGGCGGGAATCAGCCCCTGGCTCCAGCTGGCCTGGGATCTTTATAGTACTGAATTGGTGGGGCCAGGCTTAAGGCTTTAGTGTCCACCTGGGATTGGCTGGGGACTCCCTTGATTGACCGGTGGTTGCAAGACACCTCTAGGGTTTATCTGCCGGTGTCTGATTGGTTGTTCTTTGGCGCGGGGGCGCCTGATGCCCCGCCCCCATTCAGCTGCTCAGACCTCCCTAAGGATCTGTAGTGATGCTCTGCCCTGGGAGGCTCGAGCGTGTCCTTTCTCTCTTTTGCACTGGGATGTTGTCCTCCAGTCTTGTCCTCAAGGTGGCCATTGTCTCTGAGGAGCTGAGGAGGGAGCCACAGGGCTTTTCTGCCCCTGTGCCTGGAGCCCTTGGCCTCCTGACTCTGCTGGTGTTGGCTGTGCAGAGTGGAGGTCATTGGGGAGGGATCCCTGGCCTGCTCTGGAAGTTGGGGGCAGAGCTGATAGGCTGGTAAGATATTAATGGGGGATACACCCGACCCCACTGCATCCCTCTCTGATTGCCCACAACCCCTGGGCCAGCCTCTCCGGTGACTTTTGATGTTCCTGAGTGCCTGGCACACTCCTTCCCATCCAGACCCAGAGGATGGACTGACCACAGAGAATCCGACCTTCACCTGGGGTTTCCACCTTCATCTGATGGTGGAACCTGGATCCTGTCTGGCCCCCACACCCACAGACCCTGTCCCAGGCCACGCAGCAATCTCCCCAAACCATCAGCACACAAAAGGGTCCAAAACCCTAACTGGCCTCCTCCGAGGGCCAGGGGAATCCCCTGTTTCTCTGTCTTTCATAGGGACAGGGACCCTGCTCTTCCAAGGACTGATTTCCCACAGAACAAATGCCTTTAGAATCCCTGCAGGAGGGGAAGTGTCCTCACTGAGTTCTCGTGGCCAGGCCTCCTGACACTTGGAGCACCTTCCATTTCCTCCATGTCTGCCACCTGGGCCACCTTCTGACCCCTCCAGGAATCCAGCAGAATGACCAGGTGGGCAGAGGGGATGGACTTTTATAAGTCCACAGGGTCCCTCTGGGTTTTCCCAGGATCCCCCACCACACCCAAGGGGGACCACACCCCAGGAAGGAAAAGCACTGGATTCCATTGGGAGGGGCTTGTGCGTGGTGCCTTCTTGCTTGGTTCCTGCAACTCCTCCTCTTCTCATTGCTGTGCATTTTTCCCAAGTGGCAGAAGCCAGGAGAAACGTGTTCTCTGCTGTGTGCTTATTTCACAGAGAATGCAGTGCTTTCTTGTTGTGTGCTGAGGAGATGTTCTTTTGGTGTTGAGCATTTCTAATGTCTCCATGTCTGGGTATGTGTGCTCTCTGCCTGGGGCTAGCCGATGTCACGTGTCAGGGGACCCGGGAACTCTTCCCGACCCTGATGTTCAGGCAGGAGGTAAATGCAACATTTGAGATGAGGAGTCTCTGAAGCAGAGAGGTGATGGAGCTATTACAGGTGCTAGCCAGAAGTGAAAGGACCGTTCCTGAGCCGACGGCCGGGGCCTCCAGCAGCAGGGCCAGGTAGTGGCTGCTCGGACTGTTTCACAATGCGCAGCTGGGCAGGAGAAAGCAGAAATCATTTCCGGGGGAGCTACAGTGGCTAAAGATGGGGAGGCAGGAGCAGGTGAGGCCGGCCAAGCCTCGGGGCAGGAGGGTCCTCCGTAAAGAGAGGGTTCTGCTGCTTCTTGGTGGTTGGTTCTAAGGCAGAACGCCCCGCCGCCCCGCGGTCCTCAGCGACACACAGGAGAAGAATGTGGAGCACATTTGCCTCTCTTCTGGGTGGAAATTGAAGCTATCAGAACACATTCTCTCATCTCTTTCCTCCCTTCATGCCCTGGCCTCTGACTTAATTTAGGACCTCACCAAGTTCATCTCTTACTACAGTCTGCGTGCCCCGCCTCCAGTTCTGCTCTGTTGGCGGGAATGCAGCCCTTGACATTGGGAAAGGAAAACACGCGGTTATGTTCCAAATTAATGCCAATTGCCGAACCAGGCAGGGGACACTGGGCCAGAGGGCTGCAGTGTGCACAAGTCCTCTCCCTACCACTGTCCACTTTGGATTTCCTGGCAGAGCCCGCACACCCTCTTTTCTCTTCTCTGCAACACACGAGTACAGTGGGTTCCCAGCACTGGGTGTTTGAACTCAGGATCTTTGCGATTCTAGGATGGTGGGAAGGAAATGTGCATTTGGTAGCAACAGTTCAGTGCTGCACTTTGGCGTTTGGTCTTTCCCAGGGCCAGTGATATGCAGTAGGACACTCTGGAGATGGAGTGTGGTGCCGGGAGCCCCAGCTTCAGCAGCCGTGGAACTCGGGGGAAACGGCCGTCGCCCTACAGTGCACTGCGTTGCCACTGTGGCTTGAAGGGCGCTACTCAATACATTATGTGAGTTCTTCAACACTCCCGTATAAAATAGGCTTCAGGTAGATGACGGTGCCGGCTCTAGGCTAACTGGAGTGCTCTAGGGGGTCAAGGCAGGCCACGCTGAGCTCTGATTCGGCAGGCTAGGTGGGCTGCTGCCTCTCTGCTGTCCTGGGAAGCTCCATCCTGGCAAGTCAGGACCAGAGATCTGGCATCTTGTGGTGTCTGGCACTCAGGTGTGGCCGGCGCTACCCCACCCACCCCCATCCTGGGCTCGCCCACTGCCATCTGTGCTGCCACAAGCCCACCAAGTGGTTCTGATGCAGGCTCAGCTGTAGGTGCTGAGGAAGGTCGTCCGGGCTGGTGCGGATGGGAAAGGTGTGGCATTTAGGGCAAGTGGCATCCTAAGACATCCTGCATAGGGTCTCCAGGTAGATCAGAGTTTTCATTCATTTTCCTTCTAACTGCAAAGTGAAAGAATTCCTGTGTGTGTACACTGGTTTAGGACGGTTTGGGGAGATTTTCCAGCCAACTTCCTGTGTGCACACATTTTGTCCCGACAGTGTCCTACCCAGGGTGGAAATCAAGAAATAAATCCGAGCGGGGAACAGAAGCTTGTCCATCCTTGTTGTGGCTGGAGCATTACCAATGACCATGTTTTCTTTTCACTCCTCATATTGGACGGGGAAATAGCTGTACACCTTGATAAATCGAAGTCAAAGCTGTTCAGAAAAGCTGGAAGAACAAGGAAGCAGATACGGATGCAAGCTCAGCTCTTCTTCGCCGGGTTCTTGATCGCTGCTTGGATCGTGGAGGATGTCGGCCTCTCGCTTCTCCACTCTTCCATAGCGGACTCTGCCCGTGATGCTCCAGCAGGCGCACGGGATGAAGCAAGAATGACAATGCTGCGCAGGGATTTCCTTTGTGACAATCTGGGAGCTGCCATGCCAAAATGGGCCGTTTAGGTACAAGGCCAGGGCACGAGCTTCGAGGCAGGTCTGTGTCTGCCTTTTGCCTACAACAGTGCCTGACAGATAGCAGGAACCCGAAGTTTGAGGATGAGTGAAAAGACTGAAAAATCGAGGACGTACCTTGCAAGTGGAAGGTAAGCGACAGAAGCAGGAGCGTCCTGCCTGAAATTTGCTCTGGCTTGCGCTCCCTCCACCAAACCCAGTGGAAGGCAGAGAGCAAAGGAGCCCGAGGACCCAGCGGTGCACGTTGACCTCCCAGGCACAGTGCAGAGTGGAGATGGTTGGAAAGCCAGTCTGGAGAGACAGGGAGAAGATGCCCTGCTGGGCCGTTCTTAGAAGCCCTCAGCTGTCAAGTGCAGCCGGGTGTCGAGTGATTTGGACCTAATAAGTGATGTTGAAGATATTCAGTAGGTGACTGCAAGATATTAACTATAAGAATACATTTACTGATTCCTGGGCTACCTTGGAGATGTCAGTGAGACCACTTTCGAATCAGACAGTCCTGAGTCCTACTGTGGCTCTACCACTTACTACCTCTTAGACGCTCTTATGTCATTTCAGTTCTTTCAACCGCAGTTTCCTCACCTGTCAAATGGGAGTCATGTTACCACAGTGAGAGCTGTTACAGGATTAAGTGAAGTGATAAGTGAAGATACATCCAAGTGGCCACCACACCGCGTACCCATATTATGAAAGGGGGAACAGAGAAACTCTATGTGCTGTCCCTTTATTATAAAAGAATCATGTTCTATTCTAGGTGAGAGATTGCAGCTCTGGTGAGCAAAAAACTAGGACACGTTGCAATCTATGTGGTGTTCTGGTAAAATATGGCTTTGGTCCTCATTGGGGAGCCTTAGAAGTTTTATTTGAAGTGAAGATTGTGTATTAATTTATACCTATGGAATCCTTGTAGGATGTTTCCAAATGTGTCTGTAAGATAATGGCTCTAAATGGTTTATGACTCTTAAAATTTAATATACTAACGTACCTCAGGGTAATGAAAAAAGATCAGATTTTTAAATGGTTTATTGAAAACTGTTCACAATATTCACATTGCACATTTGAAACATGCACAGTAATTACACCTGCAGCCCCAGGTATATATCACTAGACCCTCACAACACGGGGCATCCCGGTCACATGAATGAAAGGAGCATAATGAAGTTGAGCACAGAGAAAGGCTGTCTGGGCTTCATTCAAGTTCAGCCCCAGACACACACACATGGTGATCTGCAGAGGCCCACTGGAGAAGAGAGACCAAGTCTTAGAACCCCACTGTCCTCTGAGGAATGGACAAGAAGACGGTTGCCCAGCCTGCCCTGTGCCCAGCCGAGAGCCTGTCACAGAGCGGCCATGGCCTTAGGCAAGTCACAGCCCTCGTCCGAGCATCCCATCCACCGAGGCGCTGGCCTCCAGGGAGAGGTCTCCCGGGTGCGCAAAGTTCCCGACACTGCTGTACAGGGGAGGCTGGTTGCCAAGGGCGCCACGCGCCGAGCTGGCCTGTTTTCCAGACTGCCATGATATTTGTCGCAGCACAGGATGGAATGTGAAGAAAGTGGGTCGTTGCCCGAGTTCCTGTTGGGACCCAGCCTTTGCCTGTGGCTCCGAGTGCCGGGCCCAGGACATGGTCCCTATGCCCTCCAGTTCCTCCTCTGGAAGAGGGGAATAACCCCCAGCTGTCCCACAGGGGGATGGCCAGGAGTGCTGAGAGGGCAGTCCAGGGCGACCCGGCCTCAGGGGGGGCCACACTAGTGCTGGGGGTAGGGCGTTGGTGGGGGGCAGAGGTGGACTGGGTCATGGCGGTAGCCGTGTCCCAGAGGCCCGCACGCGGGACTGCCACCCTGTGGCTTAAGGCATTTGCATCTCTGTTGCTGTATAGTTTCTTCCAGGGCGTTCGGCTGGTTGTTGGTTTGGTTTGAAATCATCCCTGCGGATTGGGAACAATTCCCGGGAATCTTGGGTCCATCGGGTCAGGTGGAGCCGAGCCACTATCTCCGTATGGGAGAAAGTGGACACCCCTGGGGTTGTCCAGAGCAGCAGCGAGGGGAGGCTGTGTGTGGCGCGCGTGTGCCACACGGGGGCACCTACACCCTGCTGCTGGGGGAGGAAGCCTTCGCGGCCCAGGGACGTTGAGGTTGGGGGCTGAGTGGGGACAGAGTGAACTTCACCTCACATGCCATTCGTGACCCAGACGAACACTCACTCGAGAATTATCAGGACCATCCCAAAGCTCCGACGATGAGGGGCCTGGGGCTCCCCACACAGCCACACACCCCGGTGCCCGTCACCAAGGCGGCAGCAGGCTTCAGAGAACGGGAAAGGCGCAGGGTTTCTGGGGCTTAGGGCGACCCTGGGTTTGTCCGTCTCGGCCTCTTTGTGTGGGTTTGGGATCATCTTTCTGCCACGTTACTGGATTCAGTAGCATCCGCCTTACTGACCGACCTTGAGGAAAACACATCAGGAGGTACAGCGGACCGTGGCCCAGCCCCAGGAAGCCGGCAACACCTGTCTGTGCGCTCCTCTTGCCACTACCCTGAAGCGTCTTGAACTCAGGGGCCAGGCTGGCAGTCTCTGGGGAGCAGGGCCCTCACTGGAGGGGAACGTCCTGCCGGGCGCAGGTTCTGTGGACCTGGGCCGCCAGCTCGAGGGCCGCGGGCCACAGGGCCTGGTGAAAGATGGCTCTGCTCCTGCCTCCTCTGCCTCCGGCCTCAGCCTCCTGGCCTGGAGAGTCACCTGAGGCGCCCAGGGAACTCCAGGTGCAACCCAGGTCTGACATCAAGGGAAGAGCTCGCAGGTGAGGGGCAGGGAAAGCAGCCTTGTGCCGAGGGACAACAGGAGCATCACGAAGTCATGGGACCGCTGCCAGCCAGGCCGGCCCCGTTCAGCCCCTGGGTGCCGTGGGCACCTCCTATCCCCTGGAGGTACAGCCTCCTTCGGAAGGCAACTTCGGGAGCAGTGAGGGGACATCTGAGCCCTGAGGGAGGGCGTCGGGGAGCGTGCTCCATCTCTGCCAGCTCGGCCCAAGGACCAGGCCTCGCCAGTTCCTCCCCCGCTGTGTCAGCGGGGGGGCCCCCCATCGGTGCCCCTCCCCGCCACAGGAGCATCACACCGACTCCTCCCTGCCAAGGCTCTGCTGCTCACCCCAGCACTGGCCCTGCCCTTCTGTCCCCAGGCCACAGGTCCTGGAACCTCTTCCTCAGGCCCACCGGCTAAGTTCTGAGAGTTGGTGTCCCCCAGCCGTCATCTATGGAACCTGTTCCCAAGGTGACGGCATTAAGAGGCGGACCCTTTGGGAAACGATTCAGTCATGAGGGTGCCACCCTCGGCAGTGGGAACAGTGCCCTTCTAATCGAGGCCAGGCGGCCCCTCAGCCTGTGGAGCTCAGCCAGGAGGGCGGTGCGTGAGATCTGTGCCCTCGCCAGACAGTGAATATTCTCCCGCCCTGACGGTCCCTGATGGAGGGCTGCCAGCCTCCACCACTGGGAGCCATAAGTTTCTGTTGCTTATAAGCTACCCAGGCTGAGGGACTTCGCTACCGCAGCCTGAAGGCGCTAGGACGGGGCCCAGTCCCCTCGCCTGACCCCACACACCCTCAGGATCCAACATCTCAAAACGACACCCCCTTCCCAGCCATGCCTTGCACGGGTCAAGGCGACCCGAGGGCCGTGGAGCAACACAGCTTCTCTGCATCACTCATGGGCTCCCGCAGGTCCCCAGCCTGGGGAGCACAGCAAACACGACAAGAATCTATCACCAGATCAGAGAGAGGGAGGCTCTCCCCAGGAGGCTTAAGGGAGAGAGCATCCATCGGGGGACCGGGAGAAGGAACCCCGTGGCCTCCTGCCCAGGACGGGGCAGCGGAGGAGTCTCCTGGGAACCACTCCCATGAGGCACACGTGTCCGTGGCAAGAAGGAAGGGGACCAGGAGAAGCGGGTCCCAGAGCCCAGGACCCCAGACGTCAGAGCCGCTCCTATGGACAAGAGGGATATTGACACTCTGAAGAACAAGCCAGTCACTACCTCAGGGAGTTTGTGAACCCTGGGGCTTTTGTGGAGCTGGTGTGATGTCCCCTGGGCCCAGGCAGGGACCACATGGACCAAGTCCCTGGGAGCACGAGGCTCCCTCTTCCCTGCTCCTCATAGGACGGGGACGAGTCCACATTCTGCAGACTCAAGCACGCCCCCGGCTTGGATGCCCTCACCAGCAAAGGAGAGTCCCAGCCGAGGCCGCGAAAGCCAAGACAGCCAGCATGTGCCAGGACCAGCAAGCGAGTCGGAGGCAACCATCTTCCCTGCTGCCCAAGAGCGTCCTGGCCCAGGACCAGTAACCCGCAGTTGGCAGGCTCCGGGGACACAGAAGCCCAGCATCTGCCTCAGGCTCCATCAAAGGGTGAAATAAAAACCAGAGGCGTTGGATTTGGGGTCTTCGGGCACTGAGGAGGGGGCAGTAGAGAAAGAGCCAGGTTCCAATGAGATGCACCAGGCTGTGAGCAGAGACCTCCCCACCACCAGCAGTCAGGAGCTGCCCCTGTGACCGTGGACAAGGGGACCAGGCTCCTGTGGCCACCCGCTGTGCCCCAGGCTGGCTCTGAAAGATGCTTTCCACCACTATCCTGAAACCATCTTACACCCCGGGACACAAGGGAACTATGATCCCTGGAGGCAGCGTGCTCCCCCACAGACAACTCTAACCACCCGGGGGCCGGCTGGGCTCCCGGGGACCCTCTGCTTATCCCCAGCCGGTCCTCCCGTCCCCACGTGTGCCCCCAGCAGCCGCACCACCGGCTGCACTCAGGCATCCTTCGCAGAACAGGTTCAGGACAGGCCAGGACTTCGTGCTCATCCCGGATGTGCTCCGCCTCTGCCCCAGGGTCTGCTTTGGCTGCCCTGCCAGGCACCGCTGGGCCAGGGCCAGAGACCTCCTGGCCTTCCTCACTCGCCCATTTCTAAGCTCCGTCCCCCACCTACCCGGATGGCCCATTGCTTCAACATCTCCCTCTTGTCATGATGCGTCTCAAGAGGAAGAGATTCAAAACATTCCATGAAGCTGAGGCGCCTTCTGTGGAGAGGAAGAGAAAGAGTCCAACCAAAGACACAGGTGGGCAGACTGTTCCCGTGCCCCTGCCCGCCCTGACCTCAGGCGGCCTGGTGCAGAGGTGTGAAGAGAACGCTGAGGACTTCCAATGAGGCTGCAGGCTAGTAAGAGAGACAGAGCTTCTGGTCTCAGGGGATGTGCAGAGGAAGTGGCAGGGGGCGGGGGCTGCACTCCCGGAGTCGGGGGGAACCCCATCCATCCATGGGTGAGGGACAGTGGCAAGCTGCCTCCTGCCGAGGGCGAAGCCCAGGCCTGAGTTTCCCAGGGGCCCCCTGGCCTCCCTCTTCTGGTGTCCTCTAGGAGAGAAGGGAACAGGAGTACCGGGCTCCGTGGCGTCTGGTGGGGAGCAGACAGGCAGAGCCCGGCCCCGGCCCCTTTTGCCACTGGGCGCCACGGGAGGGCTCCGCCACTCAGTGGCCTCTTTAGTGGCCAGACTTCCTCTCCCTCTCCCAAACAAAGAAGGGGCCCGGATGCCTGGCAACGGGAGGGGACAGGCGTGAACCCCGAGTGGTGTCACTCTGGCCGGGCCCTGTGACCACCACAGACACGGGTGGACAGTGGGTCTGGCTGCAGGGGGTAAGCGGAAACCTCGCCCCCACCCCCACGCCCAGCACCCCGCAACATGAAGGGTCAGAGTAAAGGGAGGGCAGGACATGGCCTCAGCCAACGCGGGAGGGGAGGAACAATGACATTACAGACTGAATGAGGAATCTCCACACGGACGCTGGTGATAGGCAGGGTCCCCTCCCAGCACTGCAGTGGGGACTTATTTCCGACCCAGCAATGCAGCGCTCAGGCCTCTGAGGGAGCACGTGTCCCTGCCAGACCCACATGCAGCAGGGGGGTCAGGAACAGGGACTAGTTTCCCTGCCACGTGGACAAAGCGCCCGGCACCATCTAGGGTGGTGCCTGCTGGGCTGAGTCCAGGGTTCACCAGGCCAGGTCCCAGGGACAGGCGGGCGCCCAGGGCGCCAAGTGTCTGCTGTCACCTGGGGTGTACCTCTGCACGTGACAGCAAGGCCTCCCGCGGAGTGTGTGTGTGCCCCGAGGCAGGGAAGCCCCTGTCCACCGACGCTCCACGTTGGGTGGCAAATCGCACTTCTGTGGACCTCAAGGATAGCCAGACTTTCCTGGCAGAAGTATCCTTTCAGTCCAACAGACCACCCCGTGGGAGAAGGTTCCAGGGAGAAGGGAGGAGGTCCAGCTTGTGCTGAGACGAGACCCTGCGGAGCACAGGGTCAGTCTGACCAGGCTGCCTGGGGCTCTCCTCCTGGGCCCTCCACACAGCGCCCGAGGGGCGTCTCCAGCCCACGTGGCTTCCCGGCCGGCCCCCTGCTGTCTCACGACTGTGCTGCACCAAACAGAACAGGGTCTCGTCCTCAGTGCCAGCGGCCGTCTTCGGGCTCGAGGGGGCCTCTGGGACCTTCCTTTGCCAGGGGCGCACTCCGGCCGGTCCCCTTCAGGGACACGAAGCTCAAGCTCCACGGGCTGGGTCGTGCATGTGGAGGAAGGGCGAAGGCTCCTGGCCCAGCGAGGCCTCCGCCCCGCCCACTGCATGTGGGTCACCTCGCCAGACCATCCACACGAGTCTTCTGATTTGCCCAAGTCCACGCCCACCTCCATGCCCACGTCCTCTGGTCAAGGCCATCATAGGGAGGAAGAGCGACTGCTGAAAAAGAGAAGAAGAACCACGAAGAAGTGGAGTCACCAGAGGCGGCCCGCGGTTCCTGCCAGTCTCCCTGAAGGACGCAGAAGAGGGGGCCATGGGGCCCCTCCTGCCAACAGGAGAGGTCAGGCAGAGGGCGCCCACGTTGTCGATGCTGTCATCTAACTGCAGCCTCTATTCTCTGCTTGCTCTTCGAAGGTAAGAAAGGTCTGTCCATTCTACCCATTGGACAGAAAGACGGACTGACTGGCTGACAGCTATATTTGTATCTTCAGGCTCAAATTTGGCCAGTGGGAGCGCCTCAAAAAGTCCGTGGGAGCTCCTCAAAATGTCCATGGCAGCCCATCGTGGTGGTGCTCGCCTGTAATCCCAGCAGCTCAGGAGACTGAGGCAGGAGGGTCACAAGTTCAAAGCCAGCCTGGACCACTTGGCGGCAAGGTCCTAATCATCAGCGAGACCCCGTCTCCTATTTAAAAGGAAAAACTATATATATAGTTTTTTGAGTCGAGCACCCCTGGGTTCAATCCTTGGTACCATTAATAAATAAAATTAAAAGGCTACGGTGTCCTCTGCACGTGTCCCCAACAGTGTCTGAGCATCTCCCACTTTCCTCCGCACCAGAGGTTGCCACGTTCACCCTGAGCTTCCCTGACACAGCCCCATAATTGGTCATTGCTCCATAGAACCGGGGTCCCCACTGGGGATTGCCTGTGAGACCAAGATCCACGCACAAATCATGCATCGTGATCATTTGGCCGTGAAACGCATCGCTGAGTGACAAAGAATCTCCCCCTTTTCTCACGTAGCTTCAGGCCACATTTAGTGTGTAAGACTCTGAGGGGAAAACGCTGCATGGAGACAGTAAGCCAAAAGGGGAAAAACTGCAAGGACCCTGGTCTCTGGGTTGTAGCACGTTCGTGGATTTCAGTACCGACATCCAGTCAGCCAGAGTCACAGCACTTCACAAAGGCTACATCCTGGGCAGGGATCAGACACACATATTGTTAAGGGGCTCCCAGATCACTTAGTAATCAGGGACAGGGGTCAGTGTGGCTCTCTTTTTACCAAAGAAAATCAGTATTCCGTGCTGAGAGGCATATCAGCATTCGGAGTAACGCCACTACTCTGCCACTGCAGTCGCCTGAGAGTTGTACGAGGGCAAGGTGCCACAGGAAAACAGATTCTGGCAAATTCTCTCCAGTCCACAGGCTGCCGTGAAAGATAATGAAGAGTTCTTACCTGCCAAATGTCCCAGGCGCCTCTTGCTTGACTCTGCCCAACAGGGCTGCTTCCTCAGGAGCTCTGGGCCACTTTCTAGTTTCCTCTTTAGACACATGCCTACAAGGCTGTCACCGCTTCTGCCGCCGCAGAAAAGATGCTGCAACGCTGGCCTGCTCCGGAAGTCACTTTGCAAAATGTGGGACCAGAAGAATGGCCTCCTGTCACTGGGAAATAAACCGGGGATGAGAACGGAGAACGGAACTGATATAAGTCAAAGTACTAGGGCAATTCTCCAAAAGTGTCTGGCGGCCTCTGAAGAGGCAACGGGGACCCGGGAAAGGCAGAGCCAGCCGCCCCTGGTGGCTGCATGTCTGCAGGTCCTGCAAGTGCGGGACAAAAAGTCAGGCAGCTCAGTGGTAGAGCGCTTGCCTAGCACATGTGAGGCACTGGGTTCGATCCTCAGCACCACATAAAAATAAATAAATAAAATAGAGGTGCTGTGTCCACTTACAACTAAAAAATATTAAGGAAAAAAAAAAAAAAAAAAAAGTCAGGCAGCCACAAACGCGCTCGGTTATTTTGGAGACCAGACTGCTAGAGGACTTCTACTCACTCTCAGGGCAGCCGGGAGCGCTCCCCCGAACCCGGATCCGCAGCAGCCACAACTGGGCTTTTCGCCTGAAAGCGTCCTCGCTGGAGTCCAGAGACCCCAACCGCTGCGAGGTGGCGCGGGGCTGCAGGTGGCGGTTGGTCAAGCCCAGGCGCGCGCCCTCTGCTGGCCGTTGGCGCGCCAGTTCCCTTGCGCTGTCTGTGGGAACCACTATTCTCTATCCCGAATCTGATGTCAAATTGGATGCGCGGGGGTCCAAAATATGTGAAAACAAGGGAAGTAGGTTGTTTTGCTTTTAATTAGTTTTAAGTACACAGTTAAATCTATATCTATATCGCATAATTGGGGGTCTTCGATTCTAGACATGCTTCCAGGCAATGTGCTGGAATCCATAAGCAAGATCCTCTTCTTGGATTTCATTCTCCCCTAAAGTTCATCAGGAACAGAGGCAGAAATACGATGTTATTCCGTATATCCCTCTACTCTTTGCTACTGACTTATCTCAGTGTCGGAAGGGCTCTAAACCCAAATTTCCTGAATGAAAGGAACTGCTACGATCTCTCACTCCTTTCTATGTAAAAAGAATGAGTAGCCTCTCGGGTGGCGCCCAAGACCCAGCTGCCCAACACCTGCCGCTAGAATTCTTGCCTGGAAGCACTGCCAGTACTCACCTAAGCCGCTCGGGTCGAAACGCACCAACAGCCAGCAGAGGGCGCGCGCCTGGGCTTGACCAACCGCCACCTGCAGCCCCGCGCCACCTCGCAGCGGTTGGGGTCTCTGGACTCCAGCGAGGACGCTTTCAGGCGAAAAGCCCAGTTGTGGCTGCTGCGGATCCGGGTTCGGGGGAGCGCTCCCGGCTGCCCTGAGAGTGAGTAGAAGTCCTCTAGCAGTCTGGTCTCCAAAATAACCGAGCGCGTTTGTGGCTGCCTGACTTTTTTTTTTTTTTTTTTTCCTTAATATTTTTTAGTTGTAAGTGGACACAGCACCTCTATTTTATTTATTTATTTTTATGTGGTGCTGAGGATCGAACCCAGTGCCTCACATGTGCTAGGCAAGCGCTCTACCACTGAGCTGCCTGACTTTTTGTCCCGCACTTGCAGGACCTGCAGACATGCAGCCACCAGGGGCGGCTGGCTCTGCCTTTCCCGGGTCCCCGTTGCCTCTTCAGAGGCCGCCAGACACTTTTGGAGAATTGCCCTAGTACTTTGACTTATATCAGTTCCGTTCTCCGTTCTCATCCCCGGTTTATTTCCCAGTGACAGGAGGCCATTCTTCTGGTCCCACATTTTGCAAAGTGACTTCCGGAGCAGGCCAGCGTTGCAGCATCTTTTCTGCGGCGGCAGAAGCGGTGACAGCCTTGTAGGCATGTGTCTAAAGAGGAAACTAGAAAGTGGCCCAGAGCTCCTGAGGAAGCAGCCCTGTTGGGCAGAGTCAAGCAAGAGGCGCCTGGGACATTTGGCAGGTAAGAACTCTTCATTATCTTTCACGGCAGCCTGTGGACTGGAGAGAATTTGCCAGAATCTGTTTTCCTGTGGCACCTTGCCCTCGTACAACTCTCAGGCGACTGCAGTGGCAGAGTAGTGGCGTTACTCCGAATGCTGATATGCCTCTCAGCACGGAATACTGATTTTCTTTGGTAAAAAGAGAGCCACACTGACCCCTGTCCCTGATTACTAAGTGATCTGGGAGCCCCTTAACAATATGTGTGTCTGATCCCTGCCCAGGATGTAGCCTTTGTGAAGTGCTGTGACTCTGGCTGACTGGATGTCGGTACTGAAATCCACGAACGTGCTACAACCCAGAGACCAGGGTCCTTGCAGTTTTTCCCCTTTTGGCTTACTGTCTCCATGCAGCGTTTTCCCCTCAGAGTCTTACACACTAAATGTGGCCTGAAGCTACGTGAGAAAAGGGGGAGATTCTTTGTCACTCAGCGATGCGTTTCACGGCCAAATGATCACGATGCATGATTTGTGCGTGGATCTTGGTCTCACAGGCAATCCCCAGTGGGGACCCCGGTTCTATGGAGCAATGACCAATTATGGGGCTGTGTCAGGGAAGCTCAGGGTGAACGTGGCAACCTCTGGTGCGGAGGAAAGTGGGAGATGCTCAGACACTGTTGGGGACACGTGCAGAGGACACCGTAGCCTTTTAATTTTATTTATTAATGGTACCAAGGATTGAACCCAGGGGTGCTCGACTCAAAAAACTATATATATAGTTTTTCCTTTTAAATAGGAGACGGGGTCTCGCTGATGATTAGGACCTTGCCGCCAAGTGGTCCAGGCTGGCTTTGAACTTGTGACCCTCCTGCCTCAGTCTCCTGAGCTGCTGGGATTACAGGCGAGCACCACCACGATGGGCTGCCATGGACATTTTGAGGAGCTCCCACGGACTTTTTGAGGCGCTCCCACTGGCCAAATTTGAGCCTGAAGATACAAATATAGCTGTCAGCCAGTCAGTCCGTCTTTCTGTCCAATGGGTAGAATGGACAGACCTTTCTTACCTTCGAAGAGCAAGCAGAGAATAGAGGCTGCAGTTAGATGACAGCATCGACAACGTGGGCGCCCTCTGCCTGACCTCTCCTGTTGGCAGGAGGGGCCCCATGGCCCCCTCTTCTGCGTCCTTCAGGGAGACTGGCAGGAACCGCGGGCCGCCTCTGGTGACTCCACTTCTTCGTGGTTCTTCTTCTCTTTTTCAGCAGTCGCTCTTCCTCCCTATGATGGCCTTGACCAGAGGACGTGGGCATGGAGGTGGGCGTGGACTTGGGCAAATCAGAAGACTCGTGTGGATGGTCTGGCGAGGTGACCCACATGCAGTGGGCGGGGCGGAGGCCTCGCTGGGCCAGGAGCCTTCGCCCTTCCTCCACATGCACGACCCAGCCCGTGGAGCTTGAGCTTCGTGTCCCTGAAGGGGACCGGCCGGAGTGCGCCCCTGGCAAAGGAAGGTCCCAGAGGCCCCCTCGAGCCCGAAGACGGCCGCTGGCACTGAGGACGAGACCCTGTTCTGTTTGGTGCAGCACAGTCGTGAGACAGCAGGGGGCCGGCCGGGAAGCCACGTGGGCTGGAGACGCCCCTCGGGCGCTGTGTGGAGGGCCCAGGAGGAGAGCCCCAGGCAGCCTGGTCAGACTGACCCTGTGCTCCGCAGGGTCTCGTCTCAGCACAAGCTGGACCTCCTCCCTTCTCCCTGGAACCTTCTCCCACGGGGTGGTCTGTTGGACTGAAAGGATACTTCTGCCAGGAAAGTCTGGCTATCCTTGAGGTCCACAGAAGTGCGATTTGCCACCCAACGTGGAGCGTCGGTGGACAGGGGCTTCCCTGCCTCGGGGCACACACACACTCCGCGGGAGGCCTTGCTGTCACGTGCAGAGGTACACCCCAGGTGACAGCAGACACTTGGCGCCCTGGGCGCCCGCCTGTCCCTGGGACCTGGCCTGGTGAACCCTGGACTCAGCCCAGCAGGCACCACCCTAGATGGTGCCGGGCGCTTTGTCCACGTGGCAGGGAAACTAGTCCCTGTTCCTGACCCCCCTGCTGCATGTGGGTCTGGCAGGGACACGTGCTCCCTCAGAGGCCTGAGCGCTGCATTGCTGGGTCGGAAATAAGTCCCCACTGCAGTGCTGGGAGGGGACCCTGCCTATCACCAGCGTCCGTGTGGAGATTCCTCATTCAGTCTGTAATGTCATTGTTCCTCCCCTCCCGCGTTGGCTGAGGCCATGTCCTGCCCTCCCTTTACTCTGACCCTTCATGTTGCGGGGTGCTGGGCGTGGGGGTGGGGGCGAGGTTTCCGCTTACCCCCTGCAGCCAGACCCACTGTCCACCCGTGTCTGTGGTGGTCACAGGGCCCGGCCAGAGTGACACCACTCGGGGTTCACGCCTGTCCCCTCCCGTTGCCAGGCATCCGGGCCCCTTCTTTGTTTGGGAGAGGGAGAGGAAGTCTGGCCACTAAAGAGGCCACTGAGTGGCGGAGCCCTCCCGTGGCGCCCAGTGGCAAAAGGGGCCGGGGCCGGGCTCTGCCTGTCTGCTCCCCACCAGACGCCACGGAGCCCGGTACTCCTGTTCCCTTCTCTCCTAGAGGACACCAGAAGAGGGAGGCCAGGGGGCCCCTGGGAAACTCAGGCCTGGGCTTCGCCCTCGGCAGGAGGCAGCTTGCCACTGTCCCTCACCCATGGATGGATGGGGTTCCCCCCGACTCCGGGAGTGCAGCCCCCGCCCCCTGCCACTTCCTCTGCACATCCCCTGAGACCAGAAGCTCTGTCTCTCTTACTAGCCTGCAGCCTCATTGGAAGTCCTCAGCGTTCTCTTCACACCTCTGCACCAGGCCGCCTGAGGTCAGGGCGGGCAGGGGCACGGGAACAGTCTGCCCACCTGTGTCTTTGGTTGGACTCTTTCTCTTCCTCTCCACAGAAGGCGCCTCAGCTTCATGGAATGTTTTGAATCTCTTCCTCTTGAGACGCATCATGACAAGAGGGAGATGTTGAAGCAATGGGCCATCCGGGTAGGTGGGGGACGGAGCTTAGAAATGGGCGAGTGAGGAAGGCCAGGAGGTCTCTGGCCCTGGCCCAGCGGTGCCTGGCAGGGCAGCCAAAGCAGACCCTGGGGCAGAGGCGGAGCACATCCGGGATGAGCACGAAGTCCTGGCCTGTCCTGAACCTGTTCTGCGAAGGATGCCTGAGTGCAGCCGGTGGTGCGGCTGCTGGGGGCACACGTGGGGACGGGAGGACCGGCTGGGGATAAGCAGAGGGTCCCCGGGAGCCCAGCCGGCCCCCGGGTGGTTAGAGTTGTCTGTGGGGGAGCACGCTGCCTCCAGGGATCATAGTTCCCTTGTGTCCCGGGGTGTAAGATGGTTTCAGGATAGTGGTGGAAAGCATCTTTCAGAGCCAGCCTGGGGCACAGCGGGTGGCCACAGGAGCCTGGTCCCCTTGTCCACGGTCACAGGGGCAGCTCCTGACTGCTGGTGGTGGGGAGGTCTCTGCTCACAGCCTGGTGCATCTCATTGGAACCTGGCTCTTTCTCTACTGCCCCCTCCTCAGTGCCCGAAGACCCCAAATCCAACGCCTCTGGTTTTTATTTCACCCTTTGATGGAGCCTGAGGCAGATGCTGGGCTTCTGTGTCCCCGGAGCCTGCCAACTGCGGGTTACTGGTCCTGGGCCAGGACGCTCTTGGGCAGCAGGGAAGATGGTTGCCTCCGACTCGCTTGCTGGTCCTGGCACATGCTGGCTGTCTTGGCTTTCGCGGCCTCGGCTGGGACTCTCCTTTGCTGGTGAGGGCATCCAAGCCGGGGGCGTGCTTGAGTCTGCAGAATGTGGACTCGTCCCCGTCCTATGAGGAGCAGGGAAGAGGGAGCCTCGTGCTCCCAGGGACTTGGTCCATGTGGTCCCTGCCTGGGCCCAGGGGACATCACACCAGCTCCACAAAAGCCCCAGGGTTCACAAACTCCCTGAGGTAGTGACTGGCTTGTTCTTCAGAGTGTCAATATCCCTCTTGTCCATAGGAGCGGCTCTGACGTCTGGGGTCCTGGGCTCTGGGACCCGCTTCTCCTGGTCCCCTTCCTTCTTGCCACGGACACGTGTGCCTCATGGGAGTGGTTCCCAGGAGACTCCTCCGCTGCCCCGTCCTGGGCAGGAGGCCACGGGGTTCCTTCTCCCGGTCCCCCGATGGATGCTCTCTCCCTTAAGCCTCCTGGGGAGAGCCTCCCTCTCTCTGATCTGGTGATAGATTCTTGTCGTGTTTGCTGTGCTCCCCAGGCTGGGGACCTGCGGGAGCCCATGAGTGATGCAGAGAAGCTGTGTTGCTCCACGGCCCTCGGGTCGCCTTGACCCGTGCAAGGCATGGCTGGGAAGGGGGTGTCGTTTTGAGATGTTGGATCCTGAGGGTGTGTGGGGTCAGGCGAGGGGACTGGGCCCCGTCCTAGCGCCTTCAGGCTGCGGTAGCGAAGTCCCTCAGCCTGGGTAGCTTATAAGCAACAGAAACTTATGGCTCCCAGTGGTGGAGGCTGGCAGCCCTCCATCAGGGACCGTCAGGGCGGGAGAATATTCACTGTCTGGCGAGGGCACAGATCTCACGCACCGCCCTCCTGGCTGAGCTCCACAGGCTGAGGGGCCGCCTGGCCTCGATTAGAAGGGCACTGTTCCCACTGCCGAGGGTGGCACCCTCATGACTGAATCGTTTCCCAAAGGGTCCGCCTCTTAATGCCGTCACCTTGGGAACAGGTTCCATAGATGACGGCTGGGGGACACCAACTCTCAGAACTTAGCCGGTGGGCCTGAGGAAGAGGTTCCAGGACCTGTGGCCTGGGGACAGAAGGGCAGGGCCAGTGCTGGGGTGAGCAGCAGAGCCTTGGCAGGGAGGAGTCGGTGTGATGCTCCTGTGGCGGGGAGGGGCACCGATGGGGGGCCCCCCCGCTGACACAGCGGGGGAGGAACTGGCGAGGCCTGGTCCTTGGGCCGAGCTGGCAGAGATGGAGCACGCTCCCCGACGCCCTCCCTCAGGGCTCAGATGTCCCCTCACTGCTCCCGAAGTTGCCTTCCGAAGGAGGCTGTACCTCCAGGGGATAGGAGGTGCCCACGGCACCCAGGGGCTGAACGGGGCCGGCCTGGCTGGCAGCGGTCCCATGACTTCGTGATGCTCCTGTTGTCCCTCGGCACAAGGCTGCTTTCCCTGCCCCTCACCTGCGAGCTCTTCCCTTGATGTCAGACCTGGGTTGCACCTGGAGTTCCCTGGGCGCCTCAGGTGACTCTCCAGGCCAGGAGGCTGAGGCCGGAGGCAGAGGAGGCAGGAGCAGAGCCATCTTTCACCAGGCCCTGTGGCCCGCGGCCCTCGAGCTGGCGGCCCAGGTCCACAGAACCTGCGCCCGGCAGGACGTTCCCCTCCAGTGAGGGCCCTGCTCCCCAGAGACAGCCAGCCTGGCCCCTGAGTTCAAGACGCTTCAGGGTAGTGGCAAGAGGAGCGCACAGACAGGTGTTGCCGGCTTCCTGGGGCTGGGCCACGGTCCGCTGTACCTCCTGATGTGTTTTCCTCAAGGTCGGTCAGTAAGGCGGATGCTACTGAATCCAGTAACGTGGCAGAAAGATGATCCCAAACCCACACAAAGAGGCCGAGACGGACAAACCCAGGGTCGCCCTAAGCCCCAGAAACCCTGCGCCTTTCCCGTTCTCTGAAGCCTGCTGCCGCCTTGGTGACGGGCACCGGGGTGTGTGGCTGTGTGGGGAGCCCCAGGCCCCTCATCGTCGGAGCTTTGGGATGGTCCTGATAATTCTCGAGTGAGTGTTCGTCTGGGTCACGAATGGCATGTGAGGTGAAGTTCACTCTGTCCCCACTCAGCCCCCAACCTCAACGTCCCTGGGCCGCGAAGGCTTCCTCCCCCAGCAGCAGGGTGTAGGTGCCCCCGTGTGGCACACGCGCGCCACACACAGCCTCCCCTCGCTGCTGCTCTGGACAACCCCAGGGGTGTCCACTTTCTCCCATACGGAGATAGTGGCTCGGCTCCACCTGACCCGATGGACCCAAGATTCCCGGGAATTGTTCCCAATCCGCAGGGATGATTTCAAACCAAACCAACAACCAGCCGAACGCCCTGGAAGAAACTATACAGCAACAGAGATGCAAATGCCTTAAGCCACAGGGTGGCAGTCCCGCGTGCGGGCCTCTGGGACACGGCTACCGCCATGACCCAGTCCACCTCTGCCCCCCACCAACGCCCTACCCCCAGCACTAGTGTGGCCCCCCCTGAGGCCGGGTCGCCCTGGACTGCCCTCTCAGCACTCCTGGCCATCCCCCTGTGGGACAGCTGGGGGTTATTCCCCTCTTCCAGAGGAGGAACTGGAGGGCATAGGGACCATGTCCTGGGCCCGGCACTCGGAGCCACAGGCAAAGGCTGGGTCCCAACAGGAACTCGGGCAACGACCCACTTTCTTCACATTCCATCCTGTGCTGCGACAAATATCATGGCAGTCTGGAAAACAGGCCAGCTCGGCGCGTGGCGCCCTTGGCAACCAGCCTCCCCTGTACAGCAGTGTCGGGAACTTTGCGCACCCGGGAGACCTCTCCCTGGAGGCCAGCGCCTCGGTGGATGGGATGCTCGGACGAGGGCTGTGACTTGCCTAAGGCCATGGCCGCTCTGTGACAGGCTCTCGGCTGGGCACAGGGCAGGCTGGGCAACCGTCTTCTTGTCCATTCCTCAGAGGACAGTGGGGTTCTAAGACTTGGTCTCTCTTCTCCAGTGGGCCTCTGCAGATCACCATGTGTGTGTGTCTGGGGCTGAACTTGAATGAAGCCCAGACAGCCTTTCTCTGTGCTCAACTTCATTATGCTCCTTTCATTCATGTGACCGGGATGCCCCGTGTTGTGAGGGTCTAGTGATATATACCTGGGGCTGCAGGTGTAATTACTGTGCATGTTTCAAATGTGCAATGTGAATATTGTGAACAGTTTTCAATAAACCATTTAAAAATCTGATCTTTTTTCATTACCCTGAGGTACGTTAGTATATTAAATTTTAAGAGTCATAAACCATTTAGAGCCATTATCTTACAGACACATTTGGAAACATCCTACAAGGATTCCATAGGTATAAATTAATACACAATCTTCACTTCAAATAAAACTTCTAAGGCTCCCCAATGAGGACCAAAGCCATATTTTACCAGAACACCACATAGATTGCAACGTGTCCTAGTTTTTTGCTCACCAGAGCTGCAATCTCTCACCTAGAATAGAACATGATTCTTTTATAATAAAGGGACAGCACATAGAGTTTCTCTGTTCCCCCTTTCATAATATGGGTACGCGGTGTGGTGGCCACTTGGATGTATCTTCACTTATCACTTCACTTAATCCTGTAACAGCTCTCACTGTGGTAACATGACTCCCATTTGACAGGTGAGGAAACTGCGGTTGAAAGAACTGAAATGACATAAGAGCGTCTAAGAGGTAGTAAGTGGTAGAGCCACAGTAGGACTCAGGACTGTCTGATTCGAAAGTGGTCTCACTGACATCTCCAAGGTAGCCCAGGAATCAGTAAATGTATTCTTATAGTTAATATCTTGCAGTCACCTACTGAATATCTTCAACATCACTTATTAGGTCCAAATCACTCGACACCCGGCTGCACTTGACAGCTGAGGGCTTCTAAGAACGGCCCAGCAGGGCATCTTCTCCCTGTCTCTCCAGACTGGCTTTCCAACCATCTCCACTCTGCACTGTGCCTGGGAGGTCAACGTGCACCGCTGGGTCCTCGGGCTCCTTTGCTCTCTGCCTTCCACTGGGTTTGGTGGAGGGAGCGCAAGCCAGAGCAAATTTCAGGCAGGACGCTCCTGCTTCTGTCGCTTACCTTCCACTTGCAAGGTACGTCCTCGATTTTTCAGTCTTTTCACTCATCCTCAAACTTCGGGTTCCTGCTATCTGTCAGGCACTGTTGTAGGCAAAAGGCAGACACAGACCTGCCTCGAAGCTCGTGCCCTGGCCTTGTACCTAAACGGCCCATTTTGGCATGGCAGCTCCCAGATTGTCACAAAGGAAATCCCTGCGCAGCATTGTCATTCTTGCTTCATCCCGTGCGCCTGCTGGAGCATCACGGGCAGAGTCCGCTATGGAAGAGTGGAGAAGCGAGAGGCCGACATCCTCCACGATCCAAGCAGCGATCAAGAACCCGGCGAAGAAGAGCTGAGCTTGCATCCGTATCTGCTTCCTTGTTCTTCCAGCTTTTCTGAACAGCTTTGACTTCGATTTATCAAGGTGTACAGCTATTTCCCCGTCCAATATGAGGAGTGAAAAGAAAACATGGTCATTGGTAATGCTCCAGCCACAACAAGGATGGACAAGCTTCTGTTCCCCGCTCGGATTTATTTCTTGATTTCCACCCTGGGTAGGACACTGTCGGGACAAAATGTGTGCACACAGGAAGTTGGCTGGAAAATCTCCCCAAACCGTCCTAAACCAGTGTACACACACAGGAATTCTTTCACTTTGCAGTTAGAAGGAAAATGAATGAAAACTCTGATCTACCTGGAGACCCTATGCAGGATGTCTTAGGATGCCACTTGCCCTAAATGCCACACCTTTCCCATCCGCACCAGCCCGGACGACCTTCCTCAGCACCTACAGCTGAGCCTGCATCAGAACCACTTGGTGGGCTTGTGGCAGCACAGATGGCAGTGGGCGAGCCCAGGATGGGGGTGGGTGGGGTAGCGCCGGCCACACCTGAGTGCCAGACACCACAAGATGCCAGATCTCTGGTCCTGACTTGCCAGGATGGAGCTTCCCAGGACAGCAGAGAGGCAGCAGCCCACCTAGCCTGCCGAATCAGAGCTCAGCGTGGCCTGCCTTGACCCCCTAGAGCACTCCAGTTAGCCTAGAGCCGGCACCGTCATCTACCTGAAGCCTATTTTATACGGGAGTGTTGAAGAACTCACATAATGTATTGAGTAGCGCCCTTCAAGCCACAGTGGCAACGCAGTGCACTGTAGGGCGACGGCCGTTTCCCCCGAGTTCCACGGCTGCTGAAGCTGGGGCTCCCGGCACCACACTCCATCTCCAGAGTGTCCTACTGCATATCACTGGCCCTGGGAAAGACCAAACGCCAAAGTGCAGCACTGAACTGTTGCTACCAAATGCACATTTCCTTCCCACCATCCTAGAATCGCAAAGATCCTGAGTTCAAACACCCAGTGCTGGGAACCCACTGTACTCGTGTGTTGCAGAGAAGAGAAAAGAGGGTGTGCGGGCTCTGCCAGGAAATCCAAAGTGGACAGTGGTAGGGAGAGGACTTGTGCACACTGCAGCCCTCTGGCCCAGTGTCCCCTGCCTGGTTCGGCAATTGGCATTAATTTGGAACATAACCGCGTGTTTTCCTTTCCCAATGTCAAGGGCTGCATTCCCGCCAACAGAGCAGAACTGGAGGCGGGGCACGCAGACTGTAGTAAGAGATGAACTTGGTGAGGTCCTAAATTAAGTCAGAGGCCAGGGCATGAAGGGAGGAAAGAGATGAGAGAATGTGTTCTGATAGCTTCAATTTCCACCCAGAAGAGAGGCAAATGTGCTCCACATTCTTCTCCTGTGTGTCGCTGAGGACCGCGGGGCGGCGGGGCGTTCTGCCTTAGAACCAACCACCAAGAAGCAGCAGAACCCTCTCTTTACGGAGGACCCTCCTGCCCCGAGGCTTGGCCGGCCTCACCTGCTCCTGCCTCCCCATCTTTAGCCACTGTAGCTCCCCCGGAAATGATTTCTGCTTTCTCCTGCCCAGCTGCGCATTGTGAAACAGTCCGAGCAGCCACTACCTGGCCCTGCTGCTGGAGGCCCCGGCCGTCGGCTCAGGAACGGTCCTTTCACTTCTGGCTAGCACCTGTAATAGCTCCATCACCTCTCTGCTTCAGAGACTCCTCATCTCAAATGTTGCATTTACCTCCTGCCTGAACATCAGGGTCGGGAAGAGTTCCCGGGTCCCCCGACACGTGACATCGGCTAGCCCCAGGCAGAGAGCACACATACCCAGACATGGAGACATTAGAAATGCTCAACACCAAAAGAACATCTCCTCAGCACACAACAAGAAAGCACTGCATTCTCTGTGAAATAAGCACACAGCAGAGAACACGTTTCTCCTGGCTTCTGCCACTTGGGAAAAATGCACAGCAATGAGAAGAGGAGGAGTTGCAGGAACCAAGCAAGAAGGCACCACGCACAAGCCCCTCCCAATGGAATCCAGTGCTTTTCCTTCCTGGGGTGTGGTCCCCCTTGGGTGTGGTGGGGGATCCTGGGAAAACCCAGAGGGACCCTGTGGACTTATAAAAGTCCATCCCCTCTGCCCACCTGGTCATTCTGCTGGATTCCTGGAGGGGTCAGAAGGTGGCCCAGGTGGCAGACATGGAGGAAATGGAAGGTGCTCCAAGTGTCAGGAGGCCTGGCCACGAGAACTCAGTGAGGACACTTCCCCTCCTGCAGGGATTCTAAAGGCATTTGTTCTGTGGGAAATCAGTCCTTGGAAGAGCAGGGTCCCTGTCCCTATGAAAGACAGAGAAACAGGGGATTCCCCTGGCCCTCGGAGGAGGCCAGTTAGGGTTTTGGACCCTTTTGTGTGCTGATGGTTTGGGGAGATTGCTGCGTGGCCTGGGACAGGGTCTGTGGGTGTGGGGGCCAGACAGGATCCAGGTTCCACCATCAGATGAAGGTGGAAACCCCAGGTGAAGGTCGGATTCTCTGTGGTCAGTCCATCCTCTGGGTCTGGATGGGAAGGAGTGTGCCAGGCACTCAGGAACATCAAAAGTCACCGGAGAGGCTGGCCCAGGGGTTGTGGGCAATCAGAGAGGGATGCAGTGGGGTCGGGTGTATCCCCCATTAATATCTTACCAGCCTATCAGCTCTGCCTCCAACTTCCAGAGCAGGCCAGGGATCCCTCCCCAATGACCTCCACTCTGCACAGCCAACACCAGCAGAGTCAGGAGGCCAAGGGCTCCAGGCACAGGGGCAGAAAAGCCCTGTGGCTCCCTCCTCAGCTCCTCAGAGACAATGGCCACCTTGAGGACAAGACTGGAGGACAACATCCCAGTGCAAAAGAGAGAAAGGACACGCTCGAGCCTCCCAGGGCAGAGCATCACTACAGATCCTTAGGGAGGTCTGAGCAGCTGAATGGGGGCGGGGCATCAGGCGCCCCCGCGCCAAAGAACAACCAATCAGACACCGGCAGATAAACCCTAGAGGTGTCTTGCAACCACCGGTCAATCAAGGGAGTCCCCAGCCAATCCCAGGTGGACACTAAAGCCTTAAGCCTGGCCCCACCAATTCAGTACTATAAAGATCCCAGGCCAGCTGGAGCCAGGGGCTGATTCCCGCCCTCCACCTTGCCAGAGAGCCAAACCCCGACAAAGCCTTGTTCAGCCGCTTTTGTTCTGACTCCTGTCTGGTCACCGGCATCGGACCTTACACAGATGAGGGAGGTTTCTGGGCTGGGGTTTGGGGAGACAGGATGACGGCCCAGCTCCGGAATGGCCCACACTGACCCTGGTGAGAATCGCTTAAAGCCTTCAAGGGCTAAGAGGAGGGCATCCTGGGCCAGATACCAGCTCCCACAGGATCTGGAAAGGGACCCCCGACTGGGTCCAGCGTGCTGATGTTGGTGAAGGGAGCCCCCGAATCGGGTTGAGGGGAGTGACCTTGGAAATGAGGCCCACACTTCGTGCTGTTTCTCCCTCTTAGGTTCTGCTCCTCAAGGGCAGGAGGATCCAAATCAGTTTGCCCGTGAGGACCACCGGCCAGGGACGCTGTGAGGATATCCCCTAGGCTCGGTGGTCCTCTCCAAGCGTTGCAGACATCTCGGGTCAGAAACCCGTGTGCTCTCCTGCCGCTTTCCAGAGTCTTCAACCACATCGGTGAGCTTCGGGCATTGGGCGGGTGCGGGTTCGTACTGCGCATGGCTGCTGGTTGCACTGCCTGGTAGTGCCCCTGTCTCTCCTGGCAGTTGATGCACGCAGGGGCCCTGCCGCCTGGTCTATAGGACCTAGGTGGCCCGCATCTGCTCTTGAGTGACGATAGGTAGTACAACCCAGTGAACTGCCCTACCTTTCCCAGGACGTGGCTCTGCAGAGTACACTTGCTCTGCTTGCAGTGCTGGACGGCAGCGTCCTGCACACCGAGGCGACGAGCAACCCGGAACCGAGCGGAAATCCCAGTGACCCAGCAGCAATTCGAGAGGAACGTACTCGGCAGCTCCCCAAAGGGAAAGCAGGCAGCAGCAAGCCCGAGTAGAATCTAGTAATGCTTCCAGGTCCATGTTCAGAAAGGCGGGTGTGCAGTGGTTTTGTGTGCCGCTGTATACTCTTAGCAGTCAGACAGAATAAAAAGTTTGCATTTATTTTACAGGTGGCATTTCTTAGAATTTAAATTTGTACATAAAAGTTACTCATTTTCATTCACAATTGTTTTACTTTATAACATCCTTTGTAAGCTAAATCTCAAGTCCTGGACACCAGTACCTGGAGCGCCCACTAAAGACAAAGGTGGTAGCTGTCACAATTTTGTCCCTATCTTATCTGGTCCCTAGTGCTTTTACCCTGGTTCTATTATGTTACACGGCAAAAGGTATTTTTCAAATGAAATTAAGTTCACTGATCAGTGGACCCCAAGAGAAGTATTGTCCCAGGATGCCTAATATATTCAATGATTGATGATCAATTATAGAAAGAGGGTTTTCTCTGGCTGGCAGGAAATGGAATATCAGAAAGATTCAAAGTTCAAGTAATTGCACAAATGTAGCCAGGTGCAGTGGTGTACGCGTATAATCCCACCAATTTGGGAGGCTGAAGCAGGAAGATTGCAAGTTTAAGACCCACCTCAGCAACTTAAGGAGACTCTGTCTCAAAATTTAAAAAATAAAAAGAAAAAGGACTGGGTATGCCACTCACTGGTAGAGCGTCCCCAGGTTCAATCTCCTGTACTACTACTACTATTAACAATAATAATAATAGTTGCACAAATTCTAATCACATGAATATTCCCATCCCAATCTCATGAATATTCCCATCCTAAAGTGCCTCCATTTTAATTGTTGATTTAGAATATCAACAAAAGGAGAAGCTGGGCAAAGTCATATGTTGCCTCTCCTGGTTTATGTTTTCCCTGCATTTTTTTTTTCAAATTTTGGTAAACATGAACACTCCAGAAGATGGTAATATAATCAAAAGATGATATAAACTTCATACAAATAATGAAAAATGAGGGGAAACCTCTGAGTTCACTACAACACAGAAAGACCCAGCCAAATGCTCCATCATCCGAGTCACACTGCTGTCCTCGCCACCGAGCACACATCAGAGTCAAGGGCCGTGAAAGGCTCTTGGGGGAAAGAAGTAGGAAATGAACTCAAGGCCTCTCCCCTATCATCCAGTCTAGAGAACCCCCCTTAATAACACTCAGACCCTTCATCCTTTTCTGGTCCTTCATCTTTTCCAACCTCAGTTTTCTAGGACAATATACAGAAAATTTTCTTTCTTCCAACTTTGTCCCCAGTGATTGGCTGGATTTCCCTTTGCTTAGAGGTAATGGTTTGGACACCCCACTTAGCATGTTTGGGGTCTGAAAATCTCCCAGATATTTTCCTCCTAACTTTCAGGCATATGCTTTTGAAAATGTAATTTTCAAAAGAAATGTAATGCATGGACAGAAATTGCAAATATCTTTAGCATACAGCACAATGAATTTCACACTCTGAATACACTTTGAAATTAACACTCAGCTTAAAAAAAAAAAAAAAAAAAAAAAGAGTTTGTTCAGCCTCCCTAGAGCTCCCTTCCTGTCACTACGTAAGCCCATTCTCCTGTCTGCTGTTCCCCAAAGATAGCTGCTCTGATTTCCAATAGCACAGGTTCTTTTTGCCAGGTACTCTTTTTTCTTTCATTTCTTGTGTGTGTGTGTGTGTGTGTTTTCTTTTTTTTTTTTTTTTTTTTTTTTTTACCCATTTAATCTTCACGGTAACCCTATAAGATTGAAGTTATTGTTATCACCAAATTATAGATGAATCTCTTGGTAACATAGGATCTATGTTATTTCTAAGGTCAGCTCACACTGCTATAAATAGCAGAGCTGGTGTTAGCACAAAATGACCTGGCAGGACGCAAACGTCTTGCGGCTTCTCAGCTCTTTATTCAGGGGGATGAAATGGTGCCCATGGACCCACTCTCCTGGTGGAAAATGAGCCACCGAACAAAGAAAGGGACTGGGTTTATGTAGGTTATGTTGAGGGTGGTCTAGTGAACATTTGTCAGTTTGTTTGGACAGTCAGGACTGTGGGCCTTTTTGGTCAAGGTCTGCGGACAGCGCCGGAAGGGGATTTACTTTGGAGGAGATGACGCCTCCTAGAGCTGTTTCTTTTGAGGTGGTAAACATCCTCTCTGCCTGCAGCCAGCATCTGGAAAACTTCCGTCTTGGGAGATGAAAGCTGTCAATGCATGGCCTTCATTTTTACTCCCTTTTCTCTTTCTCAGATCTCTTTATTTTGAGAATTTCTTATTCTCCATGTCCATTAGCTGGGGTTCCCTAAGTCACAATCTTTAAACTCTAAACTGTGCTGCGTAACGCACAGTGGTAGTCTGGATCAACAGCATTGAAAAGCTAAAGAAAAAGAAAGGCGTAACACTTTGATGACAGCAATGCTTGACCTGTCTGCTGGTGAATGGCCATGTTCCCATCTGGATGAATATTGTCCTACATCTGGTGCTCTGCTGTCCTAGGCTGTCCCTTTACCATCATTCAAGGATCTGCTTTTCTCTCCTTGGATTCCTGGGTCTCAAATCCCATATCTTTCTCTTTCTTAGTTCACATCCTCATTTTAAGGAAGAACAACCTTAAAGAGCTTCCTAGGTCATAGTACACAGGAAATGTGTTGAGATTCTGCAGGTCTGAAAATCTCTTTTATTCTGTCATCACTTTCAATTTTTCATTTGACTGAATATAGAATTCTGACTGGGATGTCATTTTCCACTCAGAACCTGGAAGGCATCCTTCGACTGTCTTTTCATTTCCAGGTCTGCTGTGGAGAATTCCAAAGTCATTCTGATGCCAAATCAGATTTTTATCTTCTGCACTTTCGTTCTTCTGGTAGATTGCAGAATTTTACTTTTTCTTCTCTTTTCTGAAGTTTTATGATGATATGCTTTATTGTGGTTCATTTTTCTTTCTTTCCTTCTTCATTGTGCTGTACTTTTGGGAATTCCTTTTGGTACGAAACTTGTACATTTCAGTTCCAGAAAATTGTTTAAAATTGTTTCATTGATAATTTTCAGGTCCTCTGTTTTATTCTCTTTTTGGAACCCTTCTAATTTCCTTTCTTCTCATCTTTCCATCTCTTTGCTTCTTACTGTGCTTTTTGAGAAATTTTCACAAGTTGTTTTCCCCAAAAACCTATTGAACTTTTTAATCCTGCCAATTAATTTGACTTGGTTTTAATTTCCAAGTCACCCTGTGTTTCTGCCCTTTTAAAAATAGGATCCTGTCTTTTGTGGATGCATTGTCTTCTCTCTCTGAGGACATTAGGACATTAGTGCTAGTGGTTCTTCTTCATGAACTTCTTTCTGTTTCAATTTCCTCTAATTGCTTTCTTCTATTGATTTGTTCATCTGTCTTTTATGTATCCTTTTAATGTCCAGTAATCTGTGGCAGTCTCTTGATTGAGAGTGAGAGACTAAAAGTTTTATTAGGTGAAAGGTATAAGGAGATTGCATGTGTATCTCTGCAACATTTCTCAAATTATTCCATACTAAAGAGTTTAAAAAAAAAAAAAAAAAAAAAAGACTGGAAGTTCTGAGTGTTGGCTGGGGCTTTTAACTGGGTTCTCTACTGAAGGTTAATATTTCTGGATCTTTTGTTGGGAAATCCCCATTATCAGTCTTTGTGTTTTTTTCTTCTTGGGCTGTTTACATTCCCAAGAGGAGACTTCTAAATGCCTCTGTCTGCTGGGCTTCTAGGAACTGTGGACCTTAAGAAAAGCTGGATCTCCAAGGAAGGTCTTAAGTGGCATACTGGATACAAATTCAAAATGGAGTCTGGTAACTGTTTGCTGACTGTGGGTCATTCACACTGTGTCCCTGGAGGCAATGCAAACTTAACTTTGTGGCATTTGCCTGGGCATGTTCCTGTCTCAGTTGCCAAGATAACACACCTCTGGAATGTTCCATTTTACTACCTGGATGTAACCAATGGGCTATGCCCTGCAACCGACCGATCAGTACTGAGTGCTTCTCCCACACTGTACCCTTCATTTAGACAGTGGACCAGGGTGGAAGCCTGAGTGGGAACTTTCTCCGTATGAGAGTTGAGAACAGGGTGATATCTGTGCAGCTAACTGTCTTAATCACCAGGATGCAGGCAGTTGCAACTGCACCCTCAAAAGCCAATACAGCGCAAACAGGACTGCTGGGCCCCCGTGCTTATTGAGGTTGTTAAGAAATATTTGCCTGAGAAATGTGCAGCTGCCTAGAAACCTTATCTATCAAGGACAGGGGGGGCCTAACTCCAACTCAACTCCTGCACAGTTCACCCCTTCCCTCCTCCCTTCTTCCTCTAGGACCGTTCAGTTCTGGTGGGACCCAATGAGAATCAAATAGATTGGCAGGACCCAACCAAAGGAGGACTAATGTTTAGCTGTTCAAATGTTAACCAATTAAAAAGAACACTGTAAAACTGTTTGCCTTTCATTATAAAAGCCTGCTCAACAAAGGCTCAGGGCCTCTTAGCGTCACTGGTTACCGAGTGCGTGGAGGACCAGGCTCGAGCTTGCTAATAAATGACTCTTTGTTGCTTGCATTGATCGTGGTCTCTGGTGGTCTTTGTGGGGTCTCGAGCCGCTGGGCACAACATGAGCAAACCCCTCTCTTTGTTCCTTTGGAGTATGCTTTCCTTTTGTATTAAAGGCTGTGTCCTCCTGAGGTAGGAATTTGGGATTGAAGGGAAAGATCCTGACTCTCAGAGAAAGCACCCACAAGCCACTGAAATGCGGAGAGCACCCATAAGCAATTGTGACTCCTGAGTGACATGCCCTTGTAACCTGAGTACAATGCTCAAATGTGGGAAGAAGTGGCATGAAATTGTGTAGTTCCACCTCTAGTCCAGTCCCTGGTGATGACCTTCTATCAATCCTAATACCCCACAGGTGGCTATCTCTCTTGAAATTTCCCCCATTCTCCCTTGAATGTGTTCAACTTTCCTAAATAAACCTCTGTCTATGCTTTTGAATGCCATGTGCTGAAATTCTTTTCGGTCACATATGCCAAGAATCCCTCTGGTTCTTCTCTCTGGAAACTCCTCGGACCCTTCAGAGACACGTCTTCTCCTGTGACATTCCCAGTTTGCAAACTACTTTTTGAAATAAAGCCTTCTTTTAATTCTTTCCTAGTGAATTTTTGTTAGAAGAACTGTCACTGTACAGGGTTCCAAGGGAGACCTCGACTTGAACTTTCTACGTACTTGACTATTGCAGAAAGGAATTTAAGGACAAGTCAGCTCTTAGTATCAAAGATGGATGTTTATTACAGAAAACGGAAGTAGACAGTCTCAGAGTAGAACGAGGATAATCTTGAGAGCAAGGCACTATGTGAAGGCTGACGTTCAAGTTTTTATTAGGGTACATAATTTAGTTGACTATGTATGATCTGAAGGAGCTGGGTTTCTCATGGCTGGGAAATATTGAGCAAGATGGTGTTCACCCACTCGGGAGTCTGGTCTGGTAAGTAGGCTTCAGCTTACATCAGAGTCTGGCAGTCAAGTGGTTGATGGGGTGAAAGGGCCAAAGGGTCATGGTCCAATCCAGTATCAGCTCCTGGTCTCATGAGGTTAATGTCTCTTTCTATTGAGGTCTCATTCCTGTTTTGCTACATTCCAGAAAACTTATAAGGAACTGGAAAGTTACAAAGTGATTTATGGGCTAGCTGTTCACTGTGTCCTTACATTTTGGCCCTTTTTTGTTCCTTCAGCTTCTTTATCTGGTTCACAAACTGTTTATTGATTGTTTGTTCTATATTTTAACAAGGATATTTATCCTTTTGCGACTCAGTGTTCTCTCATTATCCCTGAATTTCTAACTCAGAATCAAGAGTGGAAGGAGGCTAGGAAACTCAGAATTCAGTATGTATAGTAGTCCCTGGGAATCCGGGGATTGAGTGCAGGACATTCCCCTCCCATACCTGAATCCCTTACATCAAATGGCACTGTATTTGCATATAGCCTGTGCATAACCCCCCGTAATCATAAGTAATCATCTCTAGCTTACTTATAATACCTAATACAATGTAAATGTTATGTAAATAGTTCTTATACCTTATTGTTTAGGGAATTACAAGAACAGAATGATGGGCTAGTTTAGTACAGAAGCAATTTTTTTAGAATATTTTTTATCTACAGTTGGTAAGTGTTTTAGTCAGTTTTCTTTTTTTCCTGCTGTGACCAAAAGACCTGTCAAGAACAATTTTAGAGAAGGGAATTTAGGGGATGAAAATTTGGGGGGGCTCATGGTTTCAGAGGTCTCAGTCCACAGTGGAACATGTGGACCCCAGGATCTGGCACCAAGAAGCAGAGAGAGAGAGCTCTGCTCAACAAAAACAAAATATATACCCCCAAAGCACCCCCACAAGGAACCCACCTCCTCTAGCCACATCCTACCTGCCTACAGTTACCACCCAGTTAATCCCTATCAGGGGATTAATTCACTGATTGGGTTAAGGGTCTCGACCCAATCATTTCACCTCTAAACCTTCTGTGTTGTCTCACACATGAGCTTTTGGACACATATCTAAACCATAACAGTAAGATCCACAGAAACACAACCCACTGATATGAAGGGCCAACTCCATGTAGTCACTGATCTACCCTCGTGTAGGTCTGGTATCTCCAATCCAGGGGCCTTTCTATGCTTTTGCTGGAATGCATAGGGATATTTCCCTACCAGAAGGAAGTAGAAGGATCTATAAATCTAAACTGCTTAAACAGCTTCTGACCTTTCCGTTTCCCTTCTGGACTCATTCCAGAGTTACCCAAGGCTATTAGTTCCTGAGCATCTTGCAAACTCGTGAATCAATTTTCTTCTCATCCCCACTACCTGCAAAAGATTCCATTTTCCAGTTTTCAAAATGTCACCACTGCTGCTGTGTGCTGTCTTATTCCCTGTCCTTGAGCTTTTGTCTCATTTTCTACCTTTAAAAAAAAAAATCCCTCTATTACAATTTTAGTGGGACTTTAGAGGAATCAAAATCTGTTGTGCATGTTTAGTTTGTTACCTTTGTCTTTTTCTTTTGCACAGTTTTTACATGATTATGGAATATTAGCCTCCCAGAAACAACAGTAAGAAAAAAGACACAAACACGCTCTGAATTGCTTCCTGTCTCTTTGGCAAGCGTGCTTGTTCCCCTTTTTCTGTTGGATGTTTGTGTAGACAGTTGATAGTAAAGGAAGAAAATACTTGGTGTTTTCGGAAGCAGTGACTCTCACAGGTGTGCCTGGACTTTTCTGAGGAGGCCTGGGACCAGCGAAGCCTGTTCAGAGGAAAACTGAGGAGAGACGTGATGCCGGAGAATTAGAAGAAAGTGGTCATAGTGGGTATGGGCAACTCCTCACCCCTAAATATCCACCAGGTGGCATGACTGCACCTTAAAATTGCTAAAAACCGGGGTTCATGAAATACTTCAAAGTATGGGATTCAGCTTCAAGAGTTGTACTTTTTCTTCTGCCTTTTCAAGGACAAGGATAAAATGTTTCTGGTCCTTTCAGACAACATAAAGGTATTTACACTTTAGAGTTATAAATGTGCATTTCTGAACCATTATTTGACCCAGTCATCCCATTCCTAGATTTATACACAAAGGACTTAAAATCAGCATACTATAGTGATACAGCCACATCAATGTTTATAGCAGCTCAATTCACATAATCTAAACTATGGAACCAACCTAGGTGCCCTTCAATAGATGAATGGATAGAGAAACTGTGGTATATATACGCAATGGAATATTACTCAGTCTTAAAGAAGAATGAAATTATGGAAATTGCTGGTAAATGGATGGAACTGGAGAATATTATGCTAAGCGAAATAAGCCAATCCCAAGAACCAAAGGCCAAATGTTTTCCCTGATATGTGGATGCTAATTCATAATAAGTATGTTGGGAGGGGAAAGAATAGAGGTATTTTGGACTAGACAGAGGGGAGTGAAGGGTGGGGAGGGGATACGGCAGTAGGAATGATAGTAGAATGAATCAGACATTATTACCCTATGTGCATATCTGATTACATGACCTGTGTAACTCTACATCATGTACAACCAGTCAAATGAGAAGTTATTCTCCATTTATGTATGATACATCAAAATGCATTCTACTGTCATGTATGACACTTGTTTTGCTATTATTCACTACCAAAACCTTGGTAAGGTGCCCTTAGTTGTTAAATGAGGAAAGCAAACTACAGTAAATCTGTACAGTGTGCTCCCATTTTCTAGAATCACATGCTTATCTTTGTGGATGTTTAGAAAAAGTTCTCAGACCAGATACCAAACTGTAAACAGTTAGTTCCTCTAGCAAATGTGATGAAGGGTTATATTATAAACATTGCTCTTCTATTCTTTTGTACTACTTGATTTTTATAATAAGGATGTATTTTTATTGAAAATGAAAATCTAAAATCTTGTTTCCGATCCTATTGCTTTTCCTTCTTAAAATGTATTTTACTGTGACCATTTACTTGTCTATCTTCCAGCTTGCTGTAAGCATGCTTAGGGTGAGGTGCTGTCCACCTTGGTCTCTCTGAATCCCTAACACTTGGCACTGAATCTGACACCTAATGAGTACTCAGTTAATATTTTTCGAATACCTCTTCTTAATATTTCTGGACTCTCTCCTGTTCCACTTTGTTGCGGGTACAGACAATGTGTACACACATGTAGGATGTGGTAGATACTCTAGTGGACTGTGTATAAGGTATGGTAGCAGAGAGTGAGGGGCAGAGGAGGAAGTGGCTGATTCCATTAGAGATAGCACATTTCTGAAAGTTCTTCACAGAGGTTGTGATGCTTTAAGTTTTGTTTGGGAGAGAATATACTGGAGAAATGCCAGACTCGAAGCAAGTATCCCTAATCCACCTTTGAATGTTTGAATGTTTATCTGTGTAACACCTAACATAGCCTGCTTCCAGATCTGTAACATCTGTAACATTAGAACATCATGAAAATCTAGTGTAGTGGTGAAGGTCACTTTAGTAATGAATGTACTCAATATTGTCATTTAAAAAGCACACAGATTCTGGCAGAGGGGGTCAGTAGGGAGCGGGAAAGGCATTCAGCTTCAGACTACCTGTGCTTGAAAGAATTCCTGAAGTATTCCTTTGAATCTACTGTCGGAAAATCCAGCCTTCCTCGGAGCTGTCCACGGTGCTGATCTCACTAAGGGCTTTAACACTTGCTACTTTGTAAAGTAGCACAGCTCTCAGTCGTGGTATTCTACTGGGGGTCTGCATTGTTGCCTCCACCTCGTCCATAAGGTGTTTATTTACTTATTTATTTATTTTGGTTTTGTTAATATTCCTTATTTTAGCATTTCTGTAATCACAAAAATGAATTTTAAACATCAGATATACCAAAGTTAGTCTGGTATACCTGGCTTAAGCACTCTACAACACAATGTTTAATCTTCAAGTTCAGCTATGATACTTAAGTTGTCACCAATTTCACTCCCAGTAATTAGTAATACCAATCACCATTACCACCCAAATTTGGTTTAGTATTCTAGGCACAGGTGATGTAAGAATATCTTCATGCAAAACCAGCAATTGCCTGCACATCTTTATTTGTGTACTCCTAATCTCACTATCTGCCATCCTGTTACTCAACATTATCTGGACAGCACAGAGTTTGTGCAAAACTGGAAGTGTCACGAAGAACAGTGACTGTTGCCTGGGTTCATTCATATCTTCTTGTTGACTGTGAGTCTCAGCAATCAGACCTCAGCATCTTCCTCCTCAACAACCACTTCATCACCTTTGGGAGCCACTCCCACCAGCTATGTTCTCCCAGCAGGCCCTGCACTCCCCTCATCCAGAAGATTTTAGCTACAGGAAGTGTGCCCATCTTCTGAGCCCTGTCATTGGCTCAACCTCATGCCTTACCCATTCCCTGTCTGCCAATTCAGCCCTGTGAGCCTTGTGGAAGAAGGGCTGACTCAGACATGTTAGATGATAGATGGGAGTTCGCAGCACCCACTCATGGTTCTGCAAAGGCAGGGTGGAGCAACTTGTATTTTTCCATATTCTCTGGCTTCCTGAGAGGAGGGTCAGTCTTTACTTTTTTATTTATTTATTTATTTGGTCAGCAGGGATTGAACCCAGGAGTACTTAAACATTGAACCACATCCCCAGTTCCCTTTTTTTATTTTGAAATGGGCCTCACTAAGTTGCTTAGGGCCTTGCTAAACTGCTAAGACTGGCCTTGAACTTTCAATCCTCCTGCCTCAACCTCCTGAGTTGCTGGGATGAGAGGCATGTACCACCATGCTGGGTTCCAGTCTCTAATTTTAAACTTCTGTGGAGGAAACTCCCATAAAAACTAAGGAAGTGTTTAGCTCCTAAAGAGCAGTGGTTCTCAACCATTGAAACTTGGCAATGCCTAGAGAAGTTTTAGGTGCCACATTTTCACAACCCAGGTATAAGAACCACTTCCTGAAGATCCAAGATGGCGGACTAGAGGGAGGCTGTGTTCCTTTGCTCTGTAACGCTGGATTCAAGCAGAGGATATCTGTTTCTTGGTGAGGCAGTTTTGCTGCTTATCGATCCCCTGGTGTTTACCCATTTGTCTGCTGTGATGACCTGCAGTCTGCCAGAATGACACCTTTTTTGAGAGCAGATTGCTCACTGTCAGGTGTCTATCATCCGCCATTTGCCTGCCCCTCACCTGTCCATCACCTGCCTTACTCCTATCCATCACCCAACGCTCGAGGTTCACCTCCCAATCGTTCGACAACAGCCAGCAAACTGATCGCCAACCGCCAGTGGAGCACCAGCTGCCTGCTGCTGCCTGGAAGTTCACTGTCACAGTACTTGCAGGTTTGATCACACGTGGCTGCCACCATTTTGAGACAACAGCCAGGCCCCATAGGACCCCTGGCCGGACTGACTGAGCCCCGTCTCCAGGATCCCTCAGCCCAACTGATCACTCCCTGCCTCTGGGGCACATCGACTGACTGCTCCCTGCTGCCAGGACCCCCAGACCAACGGACTGCGCCCTATCACCGGGACCCCAGACCGACTGATTGCACCTGGCCTCCAGGATCCCACAACCACACCAAACACACAGGACCTCCAGGACCCCTGCCAGACCAACTGCATCCCGTCTCCAGGACCTCCAGCTGACCACGTCCACCCGTGAGCTGCAGCTCCCCATTTGCCAACACATTTCGAAGCCAGAGCAGCCATCTTGGATAATCCTGGAAGCTGTAGCTCTGATCTTCGGGTGGGACAAATCCCATCCTGAGACACCTACTGGAGGCTTGAAGTTCATTGTCAGGTACTTCTCATGCATCAGGCTACTGAACACTGGGAGGTTTCATTAGTATATGACTGCTATACGGTAGATTTTCTTTTTTCTCCTTTTTTTAAAAAAATTAAGTTTTTATTTCTTTACTTTTCTTGCTCTCTTTTCCTTTTGTTTACCTGTTCCCTCAGAGTCTCTTTCTCCCTTTTTTGCATGCTAACATCCGATTTCTTTTGATTACACTCTCACCGTTTCTATTTTCTAGAACTTCTGTATATTCTTTTCTGATTTCATTAACAGCCACATTCTACATCCCTCTGCATCCTCTTTGTCCTCCATTAGAAACTGCAGACCTTATTACAAACCTGTTTGTTTTACCAAAGATAATATTTGAACTCACTTTGTTTATTATGACAATTTTGTTATTGTCCCCATAGGGGCTATTTGGTCTAGGATTGCATAGTGTCTGAATTGGGCACTGCTAATATTGATCTTCCCTTAAAGAAAGGGTTTTGGAAACCTATAGGGCCACTATAAGCCTATAGGGGGAAATCTGCAATACCCCAGATCTGCACTGCTAGAGGGGAAGATACATGAACAACATGAAAAAACAAGGGAAGAAAATGATCCAAACAAATCTAGATTCTATAGTAATAGAATCCAATGACAGTATGTTAGAAGAAATGTCAGAAAAGGACTTCAGACTATACATGATTAAGATGATTCGCGAAGGAAAGGATGAGATAAGAGAGCAAATGCAGGCAATGAATAATAATACCAATAAGCTGAAAGAGCACCTGCAGGAAGCAAAAGATCATTTCAACAAAGAGATAGAGATTCTCAAAAAAACCAAATGGAAATCCTTGAAATGAAGGAGACAATAAACCAAATAAAAAACTCAATGGAAAGCATCACCAAAAGACTAGACCACTTGGAAGACAGAACCTCAGACAATGAAGACAAAATATTTAATCTTCAAAATAAAGTCACCCAAACAGAAAAGGTAGTAAGAAATCATGAACAGAATCTCCAAGAACTATGGGACATCATGAAAAGACCAAATTTAAGAATTATTGGGATTGAGGAAGGCCCAGAGATACAAACCAAAGGAATGAACAACCTATTCAATAAAATAATAGCAGAAAATTTCCCAAACCTGAAGAATGAAATGGAAAATCAAATACAAGAGGCTTACAGAACACCAAATGCACAGAATCACAACAGATCCACACCAAGGCACATTATAATGAAAATGCCTAACATTCAAAATAAAGATAGGATTTTGAAGGCCGCGAGAGAAAAGCATCAGATTACATATAGGGGGAGACCAATATGGATAGCAGCAGACTTCTCAACCCAGACTCTAAAAGCTAGAAGGGCCTGGACCAACATATTTCAAGCTCTGAAAGAACATGGTTGCCAACCAAGAATCTTATACCCAGCAAAACTAACCTTCAGATTTGAAGAACCACTCCTATTGGCTTTTAAAGGATATGAGCCAGGAATAATATTAAATGTTCAATCACACATAGAGGAGCCCCCTACAACATAGAATTATCTGTTCCTAAATGTCAGTAGTGTCAAGATTGAGAAACCCTTCCCTCAAGTTGAGGCTTTGGGGATGGTAACTAGGACTTTTCTGGACATACTAAGGTCTGGCTCAATGTTCTAGATTTATCAGTAACCACCTTGGATAAGTCACTGAACTGTTCTGAGATTTATTTTTTTGTTGTTTTTGGAGGGTTTTTTTGTTTTGTTTTGTTGATACCAGGCATTGAACCTTGAAGCACTTAACCACTTAGCCACATCCCCAGACCTTTTTAATATTTTATTTAGAATCAGGGTCTCACTAAATTGCTTAGGACCTTGCTAAGTTGCTGAGACTGGATTTGAACTTGTGATCCTCCTGCTTTAGCCTCCCAAGCTCTTGGGATTACAGGCATGCGCCACTGTGCCTGGCTCATTTTTTTGTTTTTTTTTTTTTTGTTTGTTTTTGTTTTGTTTTTTGCGATGGGAGCTTGCTATGTTTTCCAGGCTGGTCTTGAACTCTTGGGTTCAAGAAACCCTCCTGTTGTATTCTGAACTTTTTCTCTGACACACCTTTCAGTCATGATGCTCTGCCTCATCTTGGGCCCAGAGCTGTGGAGTCAATTAGCCATGGACTGAACTTCTGAAACTATGAGCAAAAATAAAGTTTTCCTCCTGTAGATTGTTCTCATCGGGTCTTTTGTTCACAGTAACATAAAACTGACTAAAACAAGCAATGACTGAAACAAAGACAATGAGAAGAGAGGTGGGGACCAGACAGTCCAGTGAAATGAATGGTGACCTATAGTAGGACCAAAGGGCAATGGTTATCCCCACTCTAGCAGGAAGAGTTGGAGATAAACATGGTGGTGGATCCATTACTGCATATTTCAAACCTGAGAAGGGGGCTGCCTGAGAGAAACTGAATTCCCCCTTACTTGCTACTCAGGTGTGAACTTTGGAAGAAATTCCATAAAGGAGACTCAGACTTCAGATGGAATGGAGGAGATGCCTTTCAGTCCAGACTGTCTATTATTCTCTGCCTCTGTCTCACTGCACAGGGATGAACTCTTTGACACCTCTCATGGTCTTTCTCTCCCTTCTGCAGGTAAAGCTGGTCAGCTGCCAGATATCCATTTTGGGAAACCAGGAAAGAATCCAAAACCAGCCTCTGAAATACTGGACTTAAGAAGACTTCTATGACCAAGCTGGAATGGGGCACATAGTCCCCTGGATGCTGGGCTACCTAAAATTACCAGAATGTTCTTCATAGAACATGAGTGTGTGGCACTGGGGGTGTGGGCCTGTGTGTATACTTTTGTTCACATGTACATATACATATATGTTTACTGCACACATTTATTTACACTCATAGAGGTATCTCAGTGCATAGCTACACGTGCAAATAGAAATCGACCTTGTGCATGTAGATTCCCTGAGGTCACAGTGCGCCTCTGTTTTTCAAAGCAAGCCCATTGCTGTGTAAGGAGACCTGTTCTTACCTTTGGCCATGGGTCAACTGACTGTTTGTTGATGACCCCTGGGGCTGTGTTCCAGACTGATCTCCCAGAGATTTCTTTCCAGATTAATGTGGAGGAGGAGGCGATAGCCTTGAGCTCCATGGACAGAGCAAAGCCATCACTGCTTCTGTTAACCCAGGGATCAGCATCAGCACCCATAAGGGGTTCAACTCCAGAGCTGCAAAAGCCCAAGTGTACTGTTCGCCAATCCCAAAGAGAGAACTTGGAGAACTCGATGGAGAGGGTTTGGGCATCTTATTACTCTCCTGCTCCTCAGTAGCAGTGGGCAAGGGCAATATGGAGGGCCACACCACACCTACAAGCAGAGGGAACAGATAGGATTCATCATGTGCCCACTGCAAAGACAGGTTTCTTCAGATGTTTTATGAGTCCATTCCTTTACTTTACTACCATGATCGCTTTGCCTTGATCCCCCAATGGCTACAAACGAGGGAAGTGACTCGTTTCCCTTCTCCTTACCTGGGTTACGGTGTTCTTTGAAGTCATTCTCCTCTCATTGCCAGGAACCATGGCGACATGGTAGGTGCTGACTGGTGTT
Organism: Sciurus vulgaris; assembly: GCF_902686455.1. Lineage (NCBI taxonomy): Eukaryota > Metazoa > Chordata > Mammalia > Rodentia > Sciuridae > Sciurus > Sciurus vulgaris. The sequence goes on from NC_136476.1 coordinate 69,782,361, forward strand.
CACCCAACGCCAGGCAGCACGAGCAGTTATTACACACCCAGGTCTTGCCAGCACTGTCACCAGGCACAGTGGTGGCTTGTCGCTTTTGTGAAAACTTCATGCCTTTACTCTAGAAGTTTTCCTTTCCGGAATGCCTGTTCAATGTTTAGGGTCCATCTCTAGAGACACTGCTGTGTTCAGGAAGCTTCCCCTCTCCCTTCCTCTTCTTCCAAGTTGGAGTTTGTCACTATTTCCCAATGCTTTCTTTGCGGAGTACGATATAACAAATTTGACATGACCCTGCCTCTCCAGGTTGAGTGTGGGAAACATGATGTAGCTGTTTTGGCATCTGCCCATCTGGTGTGATGCAAGGCATGTAATGCATCCCGATGTGCCATTGATCCGAAAAGGCTCCTCGTCCACAGGCGGTTATGTCCCTTGGTTGGCATAGGAGGAGTATACATACCCTTCCTCTGGTCAGGTAAGGAACACTTAATCACCACTGATCTCCGTGCTAGGCTGGAGGGATAAGGGTTTGTAGACTGCATTTCCTGTCTGCTGGGATCTTATAGGCTACAGACAAAATACAGGAATGTAAGTGCATTCCTTTAATGAAGTCAGGGACTGGGTGCGGATGTTGAAGTTGCACACATTTGGGGCTAAGAGTAACTGCATGGGCGTCGTTGCTCACCGTGTGGCCTAGTGCTTCAGGCACTGCATGACCTGGGCCAGGGCCTAGTGGGTAGGGGCAGGGAAGCCATGGCTGTCAGGACCTTGGGGCTTCACTCCTCTGCCAGGATGAAATGCCTGGGTGGGAACACAATGGTTCTCATGTTCCCAGCTTGGTCTCAGCATTCTGCTCGGTGTCTGAGGGAAGAAATGGCAATTCTATTCAAACCTGCGTCATCTCTCAACCACATCCCTGGACTCCATGAAAATCATTTTCTGTAGCTTGTGAAATAAATATAGGATAGAAACAGATGGTCTGGAGGCTCTGGCCCCATCCACCTTAGCCCGATCAGTATTCAAAGGAACCATTCTCAGAGGATTCCCTGCTTTATCAGCAACTTTGTGACCTTGGGCCAGTCATTTGTCCTCTGAGCTTCAATCTCAAGGCTGTGAATCCAAAAAGACTGGGACCAAAAATGCCTTGCTCACTGCTGAACTCTGACCACTTAGCACTGTCTTGACATACAGGTACAACCCATAAATATTATCTAAGTGTGCGGATATATCTTGTCTGCTCTACAATATGTTTTTGGACATGCTAGATGCTTGTACTCATAAAGCTGAGTGGGTTCAGTTTAAATCATGATCTTATTTTGTCTTTTTCTTCTCCATTGAGGATATTCTCATATCTCAGAGGTTGTTCACACATTCCTTAAATTAACTGAAAGTACAGGGGTCATGCAAAAGATGAGAGCAAGGGTCATTCTCCCTATTCTTGGGAGACTAAATGGTTTGGGGTAGATGTTCCAGAAGCCAGTTTGGTGGAGGGAAAGGCTGGGCGTGGTGGTGCACGCCCGTAATCCCAGCAACTCAGGGGGCTGAGGCAAGAGGATGGCAAGTTCAAGGTCAGCCTCAGCAACTTAGCAAGACCCTCAGCAACTCAGTGAGACCACATCTCAAAACAAAAAATAAAAAGGACTGGGATGTGGGTTCAATCCACAGTACTAAAAAAAATAAATAAATAAGAGCTGGTGGAGTGAGAAATGCCATGGTCTCGGGGTAAGGAAACCTGTTTCCAGGCAGCATCAGTCCTTGTGTGAACTGAGGTAGGCCTGACCGTGGACTCTGTAGCCCCCTCCCCTACCCAGAGCACCCTCTTGGAGTAGCCATGGCTTAAACTGGTGGCAGTTTTCTACTAAATAATTCTCATGCTCACCTCTTTGTGTCAGGGCCACACGCAGCCTCTTTTTGATGTGCATGTTGCATGTGAAGATTGCTAGAGAAAAAGCCACCACCCCTTGAGGCTGTGGCCTAGTGTCTCTCTTAACTCACGTGTGTGCCAGATCCCTCAGCAACAAGATGTTGACTGGTGCCAGTCACTTCTTGGTACCTCTTGATGTGAAAGAAGAGACGATTCAGCTGCACATTCAGGACAGGGAGGGACTGCTGCAGGATAGAAAGCCCAGGTCTCAGAGTTGGAGCTGAAAGCATTGCGGTCCAGAGCCCCGGAGACTGTTCACAAGAGGCTGTGTGAGCTGGACAAGCCATTAGGCATCTCCAGACTGTCACCTTTGGGAGGGTCAGTGAGGTGACGCATATAAAAGTGTGTTCCTTTATTAAAGAACTGCCGAATCCTAAATATTTACACTCTGCCTTGTCCTGAAGCTCATGTTTCCAATAAGAAAACTGTTAGAACTTCATTCCTCCATGTGAACTCTTGTCTAAGTAATCTTCTCCAAACCCTGAGATCATTTCCCTCCATTACTCAGAGACTTTTAATGCAGGAATTTTTACTATTTTCTTTCCTGTGAATCTGATGGGAACTATGGATTCCTTTTGGAGACATGCCCCTGCACACATACACACAACGTTTTGTGTATAATTCCTGTGGCTATTTGACACCCAGAAAGTCATGGATCTGGGTTTTAAAAATCCAGAAAAGTCCAGGCACAATGGTGCATGCCTGTAATCCCAGAGGCTGAGGAGACTGAGGCAGGAGGATTGTGAGTTCAAGGTTAGCCTCAGCAATTTAGTGAGGCTCTAAGCAACTTAGTGAGCCCCTGTCTCTAAATAAAATATTATAAAGGGCTGGGAATGTGACTCAGTGGTTAAGTGCCCCTGGGTTCAATCCCTGGTACCAAAAAATAATAATAAATAAATGTCCAGAAAAGGAATGTTTGAACTCCAAAGCATCTCAGGATTCTTTATACACTGGTGGAGCTGATGTGGACAGCGGCAATGTTCTGCCCTGCAAAGGAGTGGTCAGTTCAGACCTAGTAGTGCTGACTGTCCAGGCAGAATTCATGCCTTTGGATACCTTTTCTCTCATCCTCCTTGCTCCTCAAACACCTCACCTCACATGGATCCATGGCACTGGTGTGGGAATACACACAGTGCTGAAGCAGCTGGAACAGGTGTAATTCTTCTGGCGATAAGTCAGGGCTGGCTTCCAGCTCTGCTCTGCCACCAATGCTGCTGGGTCCTTGGCAAGCCTGGTCCCTAGGCTCCAGGCCAGCACTCCTCCCTTCCTGGGCTCACCTCCACCTGGAGGGTCACATTTGGAGAAACAGGCTGCCTCCTGGGAGAGCACCCAGATTGAACAGGGGCTCCCAGGCAACCCAAGCAGTACAGAGAAGGATCACAGTGCAGGAGGTAGGGACTCACACAATGCTTTCTTTGATATGTGGTAGGAGGTGTCACGTCCTATCCCCAGATAAGAGAGGAATGGGAAGTGTCTCCCATCAGCCTCCAGAAAGTTCAGAGCCAGGGTACTGCTCCCACTGTGGTGTCTTGTTGGAGATCCAGATCTCATGCCGGTTCAGAGTCTGTAAGGTAAGAAGCTTAGAAGGAGATGTTCTCAGGAGACCAGGATGCAAGTGCAGCACCTGGGATGTGACCTTTGCTTCGATACTTCCTTTTAATTCACACTTTTTGCTTTGCCTACGAAGGGGGTATAAATACCCAGACTCTTGACACACTCACTGGGCTGTGACAGTGTGAGAAGAGTGAAATTTCCACGGACTGCCCTCTTAGGGTGAAATTAGGCAAAACACAGCATTTGTGGACCAAGTGTTCTTAGATGCAAGATGCATCTATAACGAGTGTCCATGCACAGCTGGGAGAGCAAAGAAAAATTAAAGCTGCTTTACAAAACTGGCACAAGAAAGAGTAGCAGCTAAACTTCCAGGGAACTTGTGGTGAGACAGAATGCCCTACCAGGTTACTTAGCTTCATGTTTCTTTTTGAAATCTTTTTTCTTTAAGTAATGGGTTGCAGGTATATATTCTGTCTTTTTCTAATAAAGCTTTGATAGCATCTGTTGGGATAGTTAAATGACTTAGTTAAGGTTTGCACAGAAGTTTCCCCCAGGTGCCGTGAGATGCTGTGTAACCTGGAAACCGACAGAGCTTCAGGGCAGCTGGGTCTAACTGACATCACTGCTCGCTGTCTGGCTCGGCTGAACTGCCCCAGTGCCCTGCCACTCATGCAGGTGCTCCAGAAAATCTGTTCAGAGTCCAAGCTGCAGTTCTTGGTCATGGGTCTCCTCAGGGAAGAGTTGGGGTGAGGCAAGGACAGGGCTAATAAATCACCTGGCTCTGGCTTCTCTCAGGCATCTGAGATTTTTCTCAAGCACTGATCAAAATGAGCACCAGCTCCCCCCAGTGGCCAATCCCCATTAAAACAGCGAGGCTTTCCTCCCGGCTGTAGTTGTCTTCTCTAGGAAGGTGGCCGGTCATTTGCCACAGTGACTGAAATACTTGAAATGTGGCTGGTCCAGATTGTGCTATGCTGTAAAGGTAAAATACACTGGATTTCAAAGACCTTGGATGACAAAAGAATTGCACTAAATTAATACTTTTTGTATTAGACATTGAAATGAAATCTTGGATATATTTTGTTAAATACACTAATTCGTTAAAATTGATTTCATTTGTTCCCTCTTACTTTTTTAATGTGGCCAACTAGAAAACAGATATGTAACTTGCATTTATGTTTCACTTTATATTGCTATTAGATGACACAACTCAGAATAAATATGATTTCAGATATATCTGAATATACATATTTAGCTTTGCCCCCTCTCTGGATTAAGGTCAGGAATTATGCCTTTTCTGTATGTTACCTCTCTGTAGGGCCTAGGCATTCTTAGAAAGCTCTGCAGCTTTACACACTCCTTATTTGTGGGCATGACCCTGGAATTGTAGACAAGCTCTTGTCTAATCCTAATGGAATCACTGGACCAAACCCTCTCAATCCAGAACAGACCCTCTGTTGGGAATGTAACAGAAGCTGGTCTAGATCTGTGAAGAGTTTGTATTCTTGTGAGGGAGGTGGACACAGTTGCCTCCCCTTCTAATACAGCGGTTCTTCACCAGGACTGCACACCAGAATCTTCTAGAAGCTTTCTCAAAGTCCCCATCCCTAGGTTCCACCCCAGAACTACTGAAGTAGTATATTTGAGGCTACCTATAGTATGTTTTTTAAGTTCCTAGAAGTAATGCTTTTAAAAAAAAAATCTTTATTGAGGCATAATTGAAATACAAAAAAATACTTGCTTATAGCTAAAGCATATAATTTTGGATTTTGGCACATGTACACATCTGTGAAACTCTCACCATAGTCAAGATGGTGGGCATGTCCATCGCTGCCTGCGTGGTTTGCTTTTTTGGGTGGTACTGGGGCTCTCACCAGGGCTGAATGTGCTAGGCAAGTGCTCTACCATAGGCTTCATCCCCAGTCCCAGCCTGGCTGTTCTGAAAAATCTCCCCAGCTGATGTTTCTCTGTTCCTCTGGCCGGAGACCTATCTTAAGGAGGACAGTGTGATAGAAGGATCATGAGCTACGGGAGCTCACAGGATCTGGAGGCTAGTTAGCTCTACCTGGGATTAAAAGGGAGGCATTGAGGAAAAGACAGGCTTTGGGTTGGGCTTTTAAGAATTTGGTCACATGGAGATGAGGAGGCATCTTTTCTCACCTTCTGTCTGTCCTCCTCACTTTTCTCTATCCTCCTGGCTTTCCACTCTCTCTAGCGCACGCCCTTTCTCTTTTCTTCTTATTTTCTCTCCTACCCTGCAGGGAGATGAGGAGGGAAGACAGGAGCACGAGAGAAGATGGAGGAGTAGAAAGGCATTGGCAGGAGGCCTGGGGACAGAGGGAGAGCAGACAGAAGGAACAGTCTAGACCAGGTCAAGCAAAGTCTTTATGGAAGAATTGGCCCTATATGAGGAAACCATTCAAGAGGTTTCAATAAGACAGGGGTATGGAACGAATGGCCCTCCAGCACCATTTGTAGAACATGCTGACAGTATCAGTCATGGTTTTTAGTTGCCAAGAACATAATGAATTCTAGCTCCTTTTAACAAAAGAGATATCTATAAGTTACTAAGGCTCTACCTCCTGCTTGTTCTCTCTTAAGTCACCACTTTGATACACCCTACCCGACCAGGATGTTAGTACTGGGGGGAAAAAGTCAGAGATTAAGAGGAGAAAATCCCCACAGTCATTTTGCTGATAAGGAAGTTGAAGCCCAGGTAGCGACAATGGTGAAACACAGGCTTGAAGACTCGAGGTCTGAGCTCTTTTCATGAACTGCTTCAGTTCCCTCACTAGTAAACTGAGGAAAATAATAGTGCTCAACCCATAGTTGTAAGCTCTTAGCACTTAGAGGTAAGCTTTCAATAAATAACAGCTGTTATATAATGCTGCCTGCTCTTCCCATTGATATCAATCTGATATCCTGCACTTATTTGTCAATATGGGGTTTTTTTGTTTTTGTTTTTTGCTAGAACTGCCCCAAACAGACTCATCATAAAACATTTCATCATCTGCTGTGATTGACTGAGAATAGATTGGATAAATAATGATCAGTGAGAGCCACAAGACTTGGAGCATATTGTTTAAGAGGTGGGAAGATAAATGTAATATTGGGAATGATTCTCCCAGATGTAGAAGAATAGAGAGCCTGACAGATAAATGTCGTGGAAAGGAATATCTGGGCTCCACTGGCAGCTCACAAAGAATTATTGTCACTGTGTGTCTGACCTTGCCCAAAGTCCCATGAAAGGGAGGCCAAGTCCTTGTGGCCATAATTACCCATCTTCAGAACACAAAACAAGCTGTGTGTGTGTTCTTGCCTCTCTCCATACGTTGCACAGAACTTTACCGTTTATCAAGGGTGTGACTTAGGCGGACTCAGCTCAACTTTACAGCATTCCTGTGCAGGGGTCAGAGAATATCTCCATTTCACGGGATTTATAGCTCCATTTTATAAGCTAGAAACAGATGCGGAGATGTTGTACAATTTTATATAAGGTCACACATCTAGGACATGGCTCAGCCAAGACCCAAACTATAGCCTTTGATTGATTCCCTACTTAGTCCTGCATAAGTCTTTTCTCCAAAGGACAGCACTGAACAAGTGATCTCAGTGCCTTCCATTGTTCTACTCAAACCAGAAATGCTCTGGGAAACTTTCTAAAGTTCGGTGTGACAGTCATATTCTTTGTTCTCTCTCTTTCTGTGCTTAATTTGAGCTATCAGGAAACTGAAGGAGTTAAAATTTAAGTGCCCATAATTAAAGCACAGAATCTGTAGTCTAGCAAATGAACTTAGGAAAAGAAACAAAGAGGGACAGGCCTGAGGCCTGAACATACCTAAACAAGCCTAAAATAAGACTGCCAAAACATCAAAATCTAACTGGCCATGGAGGATAAACAATCTCCACAAGGCCGTGGACCATCTGGTGTCACCCACTTTCCCCCTTCTTCCCTTTTCTTTAAGGTTAACTTGACCCCTGCTAACCAAAATAAACTGCCCTACCACATTGCTGGAATGTCAATTTGCACGTACTACTTGCTGATGTAATCAATGTAGTCATGTGCCCGCTTATGTTTGAATCAGCCAATTATGTGTACCCATGCCAAACTCCCTAACTTTTCCTATATAAACCCCTGACTTCTGAGCCTCGTGGTCAACTCCTCTATCTCCTGCGTGAGATACGTGTTGGCCCGGAGCTCCGTTATTAAAGTGCCTCATGCTTTTGCATCAAGCCGGTCTCTCGTGCTTCCTGGAGCGCGCCATCCTAAGACTCGAGTAAGGGTCTTCCTTTTGGGGGGGTCCTACAAAACTACTTCAGAGCCCTGGATATACTGCCTAGTGTGCTGTGATGGAGCCCAAATCAACATAATGGAGGATCACCAAGCATTGGTGCTCCAGGAAATCTCAGGCCCCATGATGATGATTCGCTATTTTAAGTAATCACATTTCTGAAGAAAATAATATTTCTGACGATTATAAAGGATCCCTGGGTACCTGTTATGGTTTGGATGTGAGGTATCCCCCAAAAGCTCACATGTGAGACAGGGCAAGAAGGCTCAGAGGAGAAATGATTGGGTCGTGGAAGTCTGAACCTAATCAGTGAATTAATCCCTGATGGGATTAACTGAGTGGTGACTGGAGGCAGGTGGGGGTGTGGCTGGAGGGAGGGGTTCACTTGGGGTGGGCTGTGGGGTATATATTTTGTATCTGGAGAGTGGAGTCTCCTTCTCTCTCTCTCTGCTTCCTGATGATGCAAACTACTTCACTCTTCCACTATGATGTTCAGCCTCACCTTGAGCCCAGAGGAATGGAGCCAGACTTCTATGGACTAAGACTTCTGAAACCGTGAGCCCTCAAATAAACCTTTCCTCCTCTACAATTGTGCTAGTCAGATCATTTAGTCACAGCAGCAAAAAAGCTGACTAAAATAGTATCAAAGAAAATAACCTGACACAGAAATGCCACTCCTAGATAATCAATAAAAATGAAAGTATATGTCCACAAAATTACTTGTACACGAGAGTTCATGGTTGCTGGAAATAACCCAAATATACATTGATGGTAACTATCCATGTGGTGGAACTATATACATCAGTTAAAAAAAAAAAGAACAACCCACAACGACATGGATGAATCTGAGATGCTGGTTTAACAAAAGCAGCCAGACATGAAAGAATACATATTGTATGATTCTATTTAGATAACTTTCTAAAACAGAGAAAACAGAAGTATATTAATAAAAATCAGAACAATGGTTATAGAGCGCAGAAGGGACAGTGGGAAAAATTGACTAAAAAGGGGCATAAAGTAACTATCCAGAATGATAGAAAAGTTCCTGTCTTGTTTGGCGTGATAGCTTTACAGGTGTATCCATTTATCAAAACTCACCAAAGTGTACATTGAGTAAATTAATTAGACTTCATTAAATTATATCTTGTTTTTTAAAATCCAGATGAAGGGGAAGTTAGAGTCACTTTAGGAAAATGTTTTCAACCGTAACCCACAGACACACTGTTCTGCTGCTTACGGTTCCACAGGTCAGTGGAGGCAGATGGCCACTTAGGAAGATTTTTCAGAAATGATCCTTGGCTTTGTGCTATTCTGTCAACCATTGTTGACTGAGCACCTACCATATGCTAATATCTAGAGGTAGTGGGTCAGGGATAGAGAAATAAGACTCAGGCCCAACCTGGAGAAACCCACAATGGAAGGTAGGAAATCAAGGATCACTAAGGAGGAATGAGGAAAAAGCACCAAAAATTGTTTAAAAGAAAGTGCTCCCAAGACAGTGCAGCAACGTGGATGGAGGCAAGGGAAGCTGAGCCACAGCATTCAACCGCACACAATGGCTTCTTTTACCAAACCAAAGTGTAATCGAAGTGCTTGAGTCTGTCTCTCACCAGCTGTGTGTCCTACAGCAAGCTACTTGGCCTGCCCTACAAAATGAGGATCATCATAGCCTATGTCATCAATTTTTGTGCTAATTAGAAAAAATAATCCAGAATGAGTGAGTGGCACAGAGTTAGGTGCACAGTCGATGTGCAGTATCTGTTAGATTCCATCATTGTTACTACTGTCCTTAATATATGTCAGAAACTCAGGTCCTGAGAATTTAGAAGAAAACTCCATGTTCTCGTGGCAGGGACAGAGAAGGTGATTGATCATTATCATATGGTAGAGACTGGGACAAATAAGGAAATTCAGAAGTTTTGAACTATAAATTATCTTTATTCCTATCAGAGGCCCAGAAGAAGAAATGACTTCCTTTTGTTTTTAAGGCAATAAACAACACAGTCTGGAATCAGACCCCCTGAGTCTCAGTCTTGGGGGACATCTACTACATTTATTCTTCTGTAGGAAAGGGTCATGTATTCTTGCTCTTTCAAATTCTCTAGGTCTCTGATTATGGCTTTGTAGAAACAGCTATCTCTCAGTGACTGGAGAGACAGGTTAGGTGACCTCTTTATTTGATCCTTGTGCTGAATCCATTTACACTGAAGTGACTCTCCGGGGCTGGGGTTGTGGCTCAGTGGTAGAGCACTTGTTTAGCACATGTGAGGCACTGGTTTTGATCCTCAGCACCACATAAAAATAAATAAATAAATACATATAATAAAGATATTGTGCCCATCTACAAGTAAAAAATATGTTTAAAAAAGAGAAGTGACTCTTGGCCACTCTCTAGAAATCGCCAGCCCCATCTTCCTCTCTGCAAACCAGGCAGGGGCCTACAGAGGAAGACGGTAAGGAAGGGTGTCACAAAGCATGAAGAAATGGGAACACGCTGATCTGAGGGTAGGAACCCAGACAGACTGGTCCTGGGTCTGGAAAGACACGTTGCAATCAATGCTGGCTCTGGGTGGAAGCAGTGCCAGCCCCGGGGTTTGCCAAGTGAGGGACGAGGGGTGTGGACGGCCCATTAACCCTACAGTGCTCATGCCCCAGATTTACCTCCCAGGGGCTTCTCAAGGCCAGCAGGGAGTCTCCAGCTCACACACTCAAACAGACCGCTCACTCTGCCTTCCAAGCCTGGAAACAAATCCACCAAGCACCATGCACATACTCATGCACAGTTGCACACACTTGTTCACAATGCTCTAACATACCACACACTCACTGCCCACACATCACACACAGGGAGGCCCTCACCCACCACACTTTGCTGACCTCTCTGCCAGTGTCCAAAGGGGCTAATTCAGGCTTGTTTGGGAGAAATGCCTGGACCTCCCGGTGCTCAGCAAGAAGTCTCTCTGACCTGTCAACATCCAAACAGTTCTGTCCTGCAATCCTTAGGATACAAATGGGGTGAGGTGTTTGCGGAGCGAACAAATAAACCATCAACTGTTTGTCATTTGATTCTTCAGATTTGCCTCTGAGTCACCGTCGCAGTGTAGTATCTATGAGTCAGCTTCAACAATTTACCACCAAATCTGCACACATCCCGAGTTCAACTAAATTAAGTATTCCTTAACACTGATCCTTTTTTAAAAACTCATCTGTGAGGAGTCTCAAACAAAGAGAAAAAGACAGAAACAGCACTAATTGTCCAGTCCCCCTCACACCCCCAGCCGTGACCAGGCACTGAAGAACAGAGGGTTGAACCTGCTGCATCTTAGGACAGAGGTTGCTCAAAACAAACCTGATATAAGTGGGCTCCTCTTGGGTCATTAATTAGGTACTATTGTCTCTTCATTCCTACCCAGAGAGAACAGAAGGGACAGGCTGCGTATCAGAAGTGTTCTCCAGGTTGGGTCATAAAATACTTACCAACCACAGCAGCCTAGAGCTAAGACTCATTCAAGTGCCTGCCTGACTCCCCGCTGAGAAACAGCTTTTGCTATGAAAACAGAACAAGCTTCTGTTTTCCAAAGAATTGCTCTCTTTGGATCCCTATTGCTCCTAAACAATGTACCATGTAAACAGTAATTGTGTGGATGTTAGCAACCATTCTTTAGTTTGTACCTAGGTAAGGGTCTCCCCACCTGTCTCCCCCAAGGCGACTGAGGTCTATTTTTTATTGGCCCCCTTCTTCCTCAGACAGAGGAAGAATAAATACTTTACACACTTCCAGAGATATGGTAAAGAAGAATATTTTTGCAGTTGGGTTCAACTTCCAGTATCAAGAGATCATTTATTTATGGTATGTTAGGATCAAAAATAAACATCGTAAATCAACAAGTGGATGTTAGAAAGATCTAGTTGCAACTGGATCTTTCTAACTGTGATGGGCTGACAGATCTGACTCCATGAGAACGTTATAGGCCAGACTCTAAGGGAAATGACTAAACAGACTCCATTTTGCTCTGAGACTCCATGTTATGTAGAAAATAAGCTTCTCCCATGGGAACACCCCGCCTCTGTGCCCATCATCAGTAACTTGGTGTGACATGTTTAATAATATACAATGGCAATTCCTATGTAGTTAAGAATTGCTCTCTTTGGATCCCTATTGCTCCTAAACAATGTACCATGTAAACAGTAATTGTGTGGATGTTAGCAACCATTCTTTAGTTTGTACCTAGGTAAGGGTCATTTTGACCCACTTCCCCCTCTGTTGATGATCTCATGATGTTAGTTTGTAATTTCGAATCATAGCAACCGACACTTATGATTGATGTGATTTTTCGTATAAGAACCCCTACAACCCTGTGGTTGGGGCTATTCTCCCAATAGCCATTTTTGGGGGCATTGTGTGAGACAGTCAATTGGCCGGCTTAATAAAGACTCTCAAATTTGGACTTCTCAGGGGTGATGGGTCTGTTCTTAAGTTGCGCCCCATAACACTTACCAAGGGGAGAAAAACTTGCTGTAGAAAAAAGTTTACATGCCCAAGCTGAAACCTGATTTGCCTAATCTTTCCCTAAGATTAGGAAATAGTGTCCAATCAGGATCAGGTTGAGATTTTCAGGAACACATTTAGGACTTTGCATGCAGCAGGGATTGTACATATGGAGGAAGAAGTGGTGACAGGGGTCCATTGTTTTCATAAGATTTGGCAGTAGAGGGTCAAGATTCATGATAAGTGCTCACTTTTAGAAAGCATTTCTACATGTTTGTACACCTGAGTTCATAGCCGTGTTGTTCACAAAAGCCAAAAGGTGAAAACAACCCAAGAGTCAATCAACAGATGAATGAATAAATAAAATGTGGTCAATACATACAGTGGAACATTATTAATCTTGAAAAGGGAAGGAAATTCTGACTCATGCTATTACTTGGATGAACCTTGCAGACATTATACCAAATGAAATAGGTCAGTCACAAAGGGACAAATACACGAAGTATCTAGAGTCAAAATCATAAACACAGAATACAATGGTGATTGCTGGGTGCTAGAGGGAGGAGGGAATGGAAGTTATTATTTATCTGGTACAGAGTTTCAGTTTTACAAAGTGAAAAGAGTTCAGGAGATCGGCTGCTTAACAATATGACTATACTTAACAATATAATTGTACAACCAAAAATGGTTAAGATGACAAACTTTATGTTATGTGTATTCTGCCATGACTTTTGTAAAATTATGAATCTGCTGTCAAAAAGCTGGATGGGACATGAACAATTCTCTTTTAAGACCAGTTTGCCTTGCAGATATGGGACAGTCTGAGGACCTGGCCTTTAGAGTTCAGTGACACTGCGATAGCAACACATTAAGTCCTCTCAGTGTGTAGGGACTGGGAGTCCATGGCAGCTGGAGTGGACCAACCCAGGGACAGGGCGGGAGGAACCTGTGCCTGTAAATTCTCAGGGGTTCCCCTCCTCAACTCTGGCCTCAACGATGAATTGACCCACACAGAATTTAACCTTCCCACGGAAGCACAACACGCTGTCCTCTTCGTTCTCAGCTATCTAAAGGGCTACTATTAGCTCTGGTTTGCCTGAAAGAACTTCCGGACAGGCAAGAAAATTATACATGTTGATGCTCCCTATAATAGCCTGAAAAATGGCCCTAAAAATACCCAGGTCCTATTTCCTGGAACCTGTGCATGTGATCTTTCAAGGCAGTAGAGCCTTTACACATGTGATTTAATTAAGGATCTTAAGATGGAGAAATGATCCTGAACTCTCTGGGTGGACTGCAGAAGATTCACAAAGGTTCTTAAAGGAGGGAGGCAGCAGGGGCTGATGCAGAAGAGAGAAGGCCACGGGAAGTGTGAAGATGGAGGAAGACCTGCCAACCCTGAGCCAGGGAACACAGCTCCAGCAACTAGAGAGGACAAGGACCAGGAAGCAGACCCTGTCCTGGAGTCTCTGGAGAAAGTGCAGCCACTGACACATTGATATCATCCCTGGAGACCTGCTTTTGGTTCTCTGACCTCCTGGATTGTACACAGGATGCTCTAAGCCACCATGTTTGTGGTAATTTGATATAGAAGCCATAGGAAGCTGATAGGAAACAGACCCCGCCCAAGGCAGGATGCTGGCCCTGGCTCTGCCTTATCCCAGCAGGTCTCAGAATCACCAGAAGAGGATGAATGGGAAGTCCTGACTCTTGGGAACAGAGGTGATTAGAGGCACCACACTTCCCTTGAGGCTCTCTCCTGGAAGTTAAGGGAGCAGGGACCTGACCCGGAGGAGGCAGCACAGAGTTCTCCAGCATGGGGAAGAGCACCAGCATAATCCTGGCTCCCCAAGAATTGGGAACCATGCCACCAGAACCTTGAGGAGCTGCCCCCGGGTGCTCAAGTGCTCCAGGTGAGCAACATTATATGCAGGAGCAAGGAGAGACATCAGGATCCTGGTGGAGGTAGATCAGTGCAGAGCTGGACTTCGGCTCTGATGGTCAGACTTGGGAAGAGAACCACAACTCCAGGCCTCTGAAAGGGGCAAAGCCTCCGGGCTTGGGTTTATGTGATGGACTGGCCACAGGTGACTCTGCCATGCACATTTCCTAACAGCGTCCTGAGAACTCTCACTGGAACAGACCCCACGAGGGCCTGGGACCCCCACACCACAACCCTGTCACAGCTGCCAGGTGAGCAACAGCCTGGCCCAGAAAGGCGAAGAGGAGAGGACCGAAGGGCAGGACGCTGCCAGGATCTTGTCAGCCACCTGCCCCACTTCTGTTTAAAGTTTCTTACGACCTCAGACACCAGCCGGGGCTGCCTGACAAAGCCTCACTTTCTATTTACCCCTCTAAGTGGACTGTTGATTCATAGGATGGTTGTCTCTCCCCGGTCTGAGTGCATGAGGCAGGGTCACGTCCAGGTTTGCGCCTTTGTCCCAGGGCACGCTGGAGTACAGCATTCTCCCTCTGTTGGCTGAATCCCACCCTGACATTATTCCTCCTGGGGACCCCTGGGGGCCCACTGAAAGCCAGGCCAGGCCTATTGTGCTAAGCCCCTCGTTTCTCACTCCCTCTTCCAGGGAGTTCTATTTGGGGTATGAGTGGGAGGATGCCGCTCTTCTTGCTTCTCCATAAATTATTTTCTCACTTCTCTCATCCTAACCCAAACTGCGCATCACTTGCAAAACCGTGGGTCCCAGTGGCTGCTTCTGATTCTATCCGCCGACCCCTGCCCAAGGGCATGGAGCACAGAGTGACTGCCTGCAGGGATTCATTCATTCACTCAACAAACATCTTCAGCAGTAGTGGGACACATACTCTGTTAGGGACCCCTTGGTGATGCCAGCCTCAAGAAGCACAGAAATCCCTGTGCTCCTTGAGCTCCCTTTGAATGGAAAGTAATAACAAATAGGATGCTATGAGGGGCTTAGTACTACGGGGGAAAATGAAGGTGAATCCTCAGGACCGAGGGTGAGAGGAGACTGCAGTTTTAAATAGGGTGGTCAGTTGACATCACTAAGAGGGTGACATTTGGCAAAGAAAAGATGCAGGTAGAAAAATATACATTAAATAACCCTTTGTTGCTTCTTCCTTGTATGAGGATAAACTCTTGACTTTAAACATAGATTTCAGGTTTTTAGTGGTCTGGCTCCTGTTTTTTCCAGCCTTCTTAGCAACACAAAGTCCAGTAAACACACACACACACACACACACACACACACACACACACACACACAGAGTTTCCACACACTGCCCAACCTCAAATGTACTCATAGCACATGTATCTAGGGGTATCATGCTAGAAAACACGAGGGGTGAACTGACTAGAACTGCCTGGAAAACATGCAGAAGTCCTGGCCATAAAGTGCTCCACTCCACACTCAAGCTCTCTTTACCACAGATTATCCGCATGCGCAGAAGCAGTTATAGGTGGTCTGTTCTACCACTCATGTACAGATGAGGAAACCAGGGCCCAGAGAGAAGCACTGGCATCCTTGGGATCACACAGCTTTTCTGCAAATAAAGGTCAGATATTCAGCAGGAGAAGCATTGGGTGCATGTGGTTTTCCTGCGAGACTTCAAGTTCCTCTATTACCTCAGAAGGAGAAACGACTGGTTGGATTTCCGCTCTACCAACTGATGTGGATGAGCTCAATGCCCAGGTTAAAGGGTCCCTCTCTGATCTCTGTGACATCTGAGGCAGCGCCTTCTTTCCTTACTGGGAATGCTGTCCTGGGCTCCAGGTGTGTCTGGAAAGACAGCAATAGACTGTTGTTCCTGGAGAGAAAGGGACTTCACAGGTTGTCAGAACAGAATCTGGAAAGAATCTATTACAGATTAAGGGCTGGGCAGCTATGGTGTGATCTTATGATCTAGGACTCCATGTTCTGCACCCAGGTCCTCTGCCTGGGGACCAGAGGAGGGGGTGCTTTAGGACCGTAGGGCTAAGTGTTGTAACCATAGTACCCATGAGGAAGTCAGAACTGTGTGAAGGTCATCAGATGGTGACAAAGCCAGAGAAAACAGTCAAATCAATGAGGCTGTGTAGATCCTTCCTCGTGGGGTTGGGGAAAGGGGTAACTGGGAAGTTCACTGCTTCCCAGAGGAGGCCCAGGGAAGTAAAAAAGTACACCCCAAGTCCAAATTCCTCTCTTGCTCTTGGGGCCCAGAAAGTTCAAATGTACCCCCGTCCCCATTGCTTCCCCATGGCCTAGCACACCCCAGGACATCCATCCCTACCAGACCTTCTCACAATGCCCCTGTGGTGTTCTTTCCCTAAGGCTGCCCCATTCCCAGACTGCTGCTCCCTAACCCTCCTCAGCTTTCACACTGGGGCTTTTAGAAGCCGGTGACCTTGTCCAAGTGGCTTGACCTTTTGCAAATGGCTTTCTCTCATATGACAGAAATACTTGCCAATAATGATGACAATAGCTTCCATTTATTGAGCAAGCTCCCACTGCCAGGTTTTCTGCTGAGAACTTAACACATGTTTTCATTTAGGTCTCACAGTACTCCTATCAGGAAACCCAGGCTCAGAAATGTAAAGCAGTTTGCCTAAGATCCCACAGCTAAGACTCCCAGGGCTCAAGATTTGAACTGAGGTCAGAGGCCAGGCTCAAGGTCTCTGCTAATACTGTCCCCGGTAAGGTTTCTGGGAAGAGCACCTTTATGCATAGGATGGTTGGCAAAAAATTACTAAACATATTTAAAAATTAAAGACAGTTCAAAGTCCTTTACCCCCCAGAAAACTCCCCAACAAAAACTGCATCAATGAAATGAACAGGCGATACACAGGATTGGAAATGAAACCAGAAAGAAAAAAAAGTTTATCACCCTAGAAATCAAACAAATGCAAATTACTGCCATCTAAGAAGATAATGAGAGGACAGCCCTCAGGAGACACTCAACCCAGGCACCCTGATCTTTGACTTCCAGCTTCCAGAACTGTGAGAAATAAATTCCTGCTATTTATAAGTCCTCAGTCTATGGTACTGTCATGGTACAGTCTATGGTTCAAACTGTCTAAGACCACGTATTACCTCTAAGAAAAACCCAAAATGTGTGCAATAAAGGAAATGTAATCATAGCGCACAGGCGCACACACGCAAAAGAAAAGGGAAGAGAAAGGCGTACCAATTTTCGCGCATTGTTTTGCTTATCAGAGAGGAAAGGGTAATTCTGAAGAACAGAGACCTTAAAAGTCTGGGGCGTAACTGATATAACTGCTCCTGATTTCTTGCTATTACGTTCATAGCATGGACCTTTTAATTTCCAACTCGTGTTAGGCTTCACTTGGTTTTTGACAGCGAGCAATAAACACTTTAATGATAATTGCCAAGACAGGCTCAAGTGCAAAACAGTCCGGGGCGGAACCCAACGTGGGCGGCTCCCCGCTTGCTTGCTGGCGACTCCAGTGACACCTGCCTCGGGGACCGCGATCCGGGGTCCGCGCGCGGCCGAGGTCGCGGCGTGGGGCGCGCGGAGACCACAACTCCCAGGCGCCCGCGCGCCGCCCGCCCGGGACCACGTGACCCGCGCGGCCCGGGTCGCTGTCGCGGCGGCTGCGGGTCGGAGTAGCCTCCGGGAGACCCGAGCGAGCAGACGCGGCCCCGGGCCGCCCCGCGCGCTCAGCATGGCGGTGAGTCCCCCGCACCACACCAAGGAGAGGACGCGGGTGGACGGCTGGGCGGGGTCCCCTGGCGCAGTCGCCGGGCACCGCAAGATCCTCGCCGTCCCTGGCCCCGGGGCTGGTGAGGGCGTGTGTTGGTGGCATTGGCACCGACCCATCAGGGTTGGGGGACGCGGCAGGTGGGGCTGGCAGTGTTTCTGCGGGTTTCTGTTTGACCCAGCTGGGAGTCAGTCCAGCCAGACCTGCGCGGCTGCGGCGCGGCCAGCCGGTGCGGGCGCGGCGAGCGAGGACCGCGGAGACCACGGTCTCAGCCCCGGGCTTTGACCAGAGCCCGCGGACTGATGGTGTTACTGGGGGGAGTCCCACCCTGGGGAGTCGCCGCGCAGTTCAGGCTGCGGCTGGCGCGCACTTAGCGCACACCCCGGCCCGCGCCGTGCAGCTGGCAGGTTCCCGGTCTGCTTAAAATAGACCCAGCTACTTCTCATCTTCCCTACACTTTGAGTCAGAAAGTAGCGTTTCCGCTCTTTCCTTGGTAGGGTTCACCTGGGCTTGAGAGAATGCCAGCTTCCAAGACTGGTCTCTGAAAAACAAATAAACAAAAAAAATCATATTTCTTTCTTCATCCCATGAAGAAGTCATAGAATCAGAGAGTCAGGAAGCCTATAAAGACCCTTAGTCTAACGCCCACCCCCATCTCCTGCGGTTCCTCTAAAAGGGAAAATAAATGGGAAACACTAGAAAAAGTTCCCCAGCCAGTCAGCGCTGGCACTGGGACACTCATCTCCCTCCGAAGCCTGTGGTTGGACAAATGAGGGAGATTTGCTCCAACTGTAAGTACCCCAAATGAGAAAATAGGGAAGAAAACAAGTCCCACGGATTGCACCCTCCTTTGCCCCAGCTCCTCCCCTCCCTTCCCCTCCCAGGGTGTGGCCCTGAATACAGCACAGATAAATTAAAACTTCCAGAGACTCAGATTCATCCCCAGTGGGAAAACAAGATTGGGTCCTGCCCCTTCCATATCTCACCACAAAACCCTCTAACTGAAAATTGCAGCTGGAGTCCCCTCAAGTCAGGGTGTGTGATTTAAATCCTTTAATCTAGGGAAAAAGAAATAGAAAAGCGGGGAAGGCCAAGTGACTTTCAAGTCCTTGTCCCTCCCTGCTTGGGACTTCCCAGGAAAGTGGAACTGATGCTGATGCTGTCTCTGGGCACTTCCTGCTCTGAATCCTGCTCTGAACACTGCACAGTCCCCATCTGCCCCACTGCCTCCTACTCCTCCTATTTCAAAACTGTCCTGGCACCTGCTCCCAGCATTCCCCAACAGTTGCCCCTAGGTGGCTTGGCTGCCCGCCCCCCAGTTGTGCCTTCCCGCCTCTGACTACATACACCCTGTTGTAATCACCTGTTGGCTTTGTCTCCCCTGCTCCGTGAGGGTTCAGAACTTTTCTTACTAATCTGTGTATCTGCAGGGCCTATGTATCCCTATCTTAACAAAAGGAAAAGCTGCTTGAATGAATTTTGCCATCTGTAGGTGTTCTGGTCCTCAGCAAAAGGTGTGCAGTCTGTTTTGAGCTCCTGAGGTGGCAGTGCACACCCAAGGATGATAGAAGGAACCAGTTGTGGAAACTCCCTGCCGAGTGATTAATTAGCCACTGGAGACATTCCATTCATGCCAGCTGCTTTACCAGCTGGACTCAGAGAAGGAATGATGGGCAGAACCCCCTCCCCCTGACCTGGCATAGATAGAGCTGGAAGCTTCTGTTAAAGTCTAATGAGTGCAATGCCAGTATAAATGGAGTTTCACAGGCTATTTATGCCCATTCATTTTTGTATGTTAATCTTTTGTGAACATTTTGCTGTCAACAAGTATCTTTTGGAAATTCCAATAGGAGATATCTGGATAGTGGAATTCAAAATGAGTTTTACTTTCTATTTGGTAGTTTCAGCATTTTACATTGAGCAAGTATCACTTTCATATGGAGGGGATGAAAAACTAGTTTTATTTTTAAATTCTTCAACATAATTTTTAAATGACTGCTTAGATTTCCATCTTGAAGCTATTGCATAATTTACCTGACCAGGCAGGAGAACATCATGGTTCAGATGTTTTCTCAAAGTGTGGCCTCACAGATACCTACCCAGAAGCACCCAGAGTGTTTGTTGAAAACCAACACAGGCTTTCCAGAAAGATCTGTGGCTCTGGGTACCTGATCCCTGAGTGACCTTGGGCAGATAAGTGGGCCTTTTTGTGCTTTCCTTGTCAATTTAAAGGAATTAATAATAGCAGGAAACTGCAGAGATGTCGGGAGAGTGACTCAGATCAAGGATAGTGTGGTGAGCACAGTGCAAGCCCATGCAAGCCCTTGGAGGACACACAGCTGCATGACTGTTCTGTTCAGTCAGATGTTTTTACATTCCTTCTCCCTCCTGCAGATCTAGGAGCTTGGCCCCTGTGTAGGCACAGGTGGGGGTTAGTGGCACAAGTCACACCCCTTTGGGAACTGAAAGGTGTGTTTGCTGAGTAGAATGGCCAGCTCTGCCAGATCCAAAGCTACAATGTCCAGGACTGAACACAGGGATTGACACATACATGGATGAGTTCCCCTACTTAACCCACAAACAGAGGCACGTTCATTTTCTGTTTTATCTTTTTCTTCTTTTACTGGGTTTCCAGGTAGGAGTGGAATTCAAACTGGGAGCCTGCCTGCTTCCCAGGGGCCTGTGAAACCCCTGGTGAGATCAACCCAGGGGAAAGAGTTCTGAGTCCAGGCCCCATTTTACAGATAAGAAACTGAGGTCCAAAGGGGGCTTCAAGTCAGTTGCTCAAGGTCACACAGCTGGCTCCTAGCAGGGCTAGGAATGAGAACCAGGATGAGCAGCTTTAGAATCTGTGTGTCCTGACTGCTAAATTTTGCTGCCTCTATTCATACTGTAACAAACAGAGTGGGTACTGGAATTCCCTGAAGGGAGCTTGTTAAAATCATGTGTCTCCCTCCTCCTGTGACTCTGCCCCTGGACTCCAAGGGAGGAATCTGAGGAGGTCCAGGCATTGGCATTTTTATAAGGCCTTGGATATTCTAAGGAGGCATTGCTGTCCCTCTTCAGTAAGCCACTTGCCAGTGTGGGGCACAGTCTGGCCTGTATCTTCCAGGCCAGGGCACATTCCACTGCACCCCGTCATTCACCTGAAACTTAATCTCTCTGTGTGGATCTGGGTATAACAGCGCCCCTCACCCACACCTGTGTTCCGCTCCAGCATTTTTCCCTCTCACCCCTTCCCTTCCTCTTTGCCTTTTCATAATGTGTTCCAGCTGTGATCTCCTGGGCCCTGGCCTTTCTTCCCACTCCCCAGATTAGTTCTTGTCTGCTTCCCTTGTTTATTCTCCTTGGAAGGGCCTAAGCACAGCTATCCTAATTTGTGCAGGGTCTTTTTATCATGTATTCCTTCCCCCATCCCATTTCTTCCCCTTTTCTCCCAAAGTAGCCATATCTTGTAGTTCTGCTGTTTTCACGTCTTTCCACAATGCTAGAACTAATAATCAGCCAAGCTTGGTGGCAGACATCTATAATCCCAGTGATTTAGGAGACTGAGGCAGGAGGATTGCAAGTTCCAGGCCAGCCTCAGTAACTTAGCAAGGCCTTGTCTCAAAATAGAAAATTGAAAGGGCTGTGGATGTAGCTCAGTGGTAAAGTGCCTCTGAGTTCAATCCCCAGTACCTAAATAACTAAATAAAAGTAACAATAAAAGACAGCTCATGCTCTCCTCTGTCTGGAAATGCAAACTGCCGTGGACCCCTCTCCACATCTTAGCATCTGTTTTCTTCCTGTGTCCAGTGGAAGCCAGATCAGAAGACCTGGGTTCTAGTTTTGAGGCTGCCGGTAACTCACTGTGTGACCTTGGGCATGTCACACACTGTCTCTTGGGCTTGCTGTACTGTCCTGAGAGGCTGTGTTGAGAGCACAGAATCCGATGCCAGTCTGTCCAGGAAAAAATCCTAGCTGTGCAACTTGGCACGTTATTTCAACTCTCTGTACTTTAGTATTCTCATCTGTAAAGCAGAGCTAAGAAGAGTACTTCCTGCTTATAACTGAGTGAAGACGTGATGTTTTAGGAGTGGCGTTATTTCCCCCCCCCAATATGAGCAGAGGTTACTCCCAGTTAGCCCTTCCCCAGCGTATGTTGTGGGGTACTCGATGAGGGGATACTCAGCAAACTGGGGAATAGTGTTTCAGGTTCAGCCTTCTGGCAGCAAAGAGAGCAGGTAAACTTGCCCAATTCCAGTTTCTCCCAAATTTACTTGACCACAGAATCTGTTTTCAGCCTGTGGTTCCCATGGAACCCTTTTGAGAAAGGCCCCTCCAGCTTCAACAGTATGGGAAGGTCAACTTTGCTCTGTCACCCTGTGTGGATGGCCTCACGTGTCTTCTCCCACCTTTCCTGGGAGGGTCTCAGGACCGAGATGCCCTGACTAGCAGACCTGGTTTGTTCCAAATCCTGGACCCAACCTACCATTCTTTACTATCTCCTTTGATCCTAAATTTTGAGAGAAGTGGAGAAAGCTAGGATGTGTATGGCCCGTGGTTTCAGGCTGTCACCTGCAAACTCAAGTGTGTGGTTTCCAGGAGGCCATGCAACGCCCACTTGGCATAGTTTCCAGACAAAATGGCAGCTACCTAATCTGCTTATCCTTCCACCCCACCCACTGTGGTTTGCCTCTGCCTGTGTGCTCCAACAGAGGGCTGCCACAGCCTTCCTGGGGGCCACACTCCGTCCAGGTCCTCTCCCTTGAACAGGGACTGAGAGCGGCCAGGCTTCACGTGAAGTCTTGGGTGAATCCTTTTCCCTCTTGGGCCTCACCTTCCTCAATGGGAAATGCAAGGGGTGGAGAGGGACGGGAGTTGGACTAGATCAGTGTTTTCCAGACCAAGTTTCAACAGAGTCCAGACCCTTGCCTATGTTGTCTGGCAAACGGTGAAAACAGAACCAAACGTTCTCTGAGGATACCTCTACCTCTGACACTCGAGGATTCTAATATTTGGCCATTGTCTTAGAAGGCAGAGTCTCCCACTGGCTGATCCCAGCGTAGCCACGTTTCCTTGGCTGGGTGAACCCTGGCAGTGTCTGCAGGGCGACTTTGCCTGAGGCACCTTACCTGGTGACTAGCAGGGCCCTTACCTTCCCTGAGAGGGTGATCCAGAGGGCCTTAGTCTGGCCTTCAACCTGACTGGGCATTTAAAATCTCCATCCATCTCCCATCTTACCTTCTTTTGGTGACTGGGAGACTCAGAGTGTCCTAGAGTGCACAGGGCTTGGGAATCCAGCAAGCCTTGCTTTTAAGTCCAGCTCTGCCACTTCCTAGCTTCATGACCTATAGATGACTTAACTGTGGTGAGACTGATTTCCCTTCCTGTAAAATGGGCCTAATTGTCCCCATCACACAGAGGACTGTTGTGACACTGAGATAAGATAATGTGTTAAAAGCCCTGGATGCCACTCTGAACATGGGGTGGACTCTTCGAGATGGGCAGTAGGCACTGCATGACTATTGCTTTTACCTTGAGTCCTTCCCATAAGGCCAAGAATGCATGTGGGGCAGAGCCATTAATCCTTCTCCTTAATGCTGGGCGCAGAGCTGGACTTAGGAAACAGTGAATGAGTGGACAGATGTGGTGTACAGATTAAAGATAGCCATCCTTGCCCCACCCTATGACAGACACCACCAGATCCTGGACTCACCAGGACAAAGAGAACCCTATGCTGCCTTGAGGAGGTCATACTGGAGCTCAGCAGAAGGGCTAGGACCCAGGGATAAGAGGAAGCGGTCACTCTTCAGTCTAGTGCTTCATCATTGGATGTGGAGGGGACATCCCTGCATGGCCTGAGGACACCATGACATCCTGAGTCTGGTTGGCCCTGTGAGGGTGGGCACTACCTCTCCTTTCCTTCCACATGGAGCAGAGCCAGCTCAGTTACAGCTCCACTGCTGACCAGCATTGGCCAGCCCCTGCTCAGTATGACCTCAGTTGGCTGTGACGACCTCTGATGGCCCTTTCAACGTGTTAAGTCCTGCGACCCTATCTTTCTGGGGCTCCAGAGGAGGCTGTTGAAAAGCATTAGGAGCCAGGGCTTCCAGTGTCCTCAGCCCCCTGTGATGCAGATTCCCTGCTCTTTCAGATGCATTTCATCTTCTCAGACGAGGCTGTGCTTCTGTTTGATTTCTGGAGTGTCCACAGTCCTGCAGGTAAGAACCAGCATGCTTAGACTTGCAGCTTGGGAAGTCATGTAGCAGCAGGCAGGGGAGAACCTGGATTCTCTTCATTCTCTGTGGCCTTTAGGTGAGCCTGACTCCTCTGGCATAAACATTGAACAAGAACTCAGCATTTATGATTCCACACGCAGCCACTGCTCCTCTGAGTGCAGAGGGTTCCATTATCTCACTGATCCTCACAAGAGCCGGGGGAGGCAGCTTCGCCCTCTTTCCAGGGAAGGAACTGAGGCCCGGAGAGGGGAAGTGCGAGGGCACACAGTCAGTAAGCATTGAAGCCAAAAGTAGATCAAGGCCTCCTGTCGCTTCCTGGTACCTCCCTCATCCAAGTTCATTACCTAGCACTGGCTCAGAAGCCCGCAGCAGCTGCTGCAGCCTTGAACTTGGGATGAGACCCACTTGGAAAGGGAGCAGTATTCCTTTGACTTGAAAAGGAAGAGTTTGATACTAATGCAAATCAACTAAATAACTGTCTTAGAAATAGACTAGAAATAGCTCCAATGACCATCATTGCAGGTTTGGATCAAATAAATCAAATAAATCAGGGTCATCTCTAGAGTGGATTACCATTCCGTTAACTGTTGCTAGGTTGTAGATTAGAACAACAGTCATTTTATTATTCTCTCTCAAGGTTCTGTGAGTTCACTGGGCCCAGCCAGTGCCCTTACTCATGGCCACTTGTGTAGTGCAGTTGGATGGTAGCCGAGGAAGTTATCCTGAGGACTCACACTCTCCTGTCCAGTGGCCGATGCAGGTTGATCTGGGGCTTTTGGCTGAACACCTACATGTGGTGTCTCCTATGGCCTGGGCTTCCCTGTGGCAGTGTGGCTAGGTTCTAAGAGTGAGTGTCCCCAGAGAGCAAGGAAGAAGAGCATGAGGTGTTTAAGCCCTAACTTGGGAAGTTACAGCAAAGATCTTCCTAGGTCAAAGGGGAGGGAACACGGCCTGCACCTCTTGATGGCAGGAGTGTTGACATTGTAAGAAGAACACATGGATGGGGTATGTTGGGGTGGCTGTCCTTGGACAATACAGTGTGTCCCAGATACTATGAAGCCAGCAGGAAAAATAAGGCAGATCTGTGTGAACTCAGGGGAACCTGCCAGTGAAGCTGGGTGCCGAAGAGCACACAGAGGGAAAGCCACGTTTCACAGGTGAAGGCCTGAGCACTGAGTAACAGTGCTGCTCCGGGGAGGAGCGCCGGGCTCGGGGGCTGGGAGGAAGCCTGACTTCACCATATACCCTCTTGCACTGTTTCCGTTTTTAACACTTGTGTGCAGTCACCTGTACTTTTGTATTTTAAAAATCTACTTCTCATGCAGATGATTTTCTCTGTGAAGGAAAAAACTCAACCTGCTTCTGTTTGTTTTTTTAAACTTAACAGTTCCATGGCCACATTCGTAGGTTTTCCCCACACGGGCCAATTTTCTGATCCCAGTTATGATTCAGTTCTCACGTGAACTGGAGTTAGCAGAGACCCCACAGGGTAAGAGCAGTCTCCTAAGTTTTCCAGTCGGCTATAAAATTAGGGTTCCCATGAGCTCCTCCTTGGTTTGATTATTTGCTAGAATGGTCCACAGAGTTTAAGGAAATAGTTTCCAAGGCATGATGGATTAAGTCATTGACCACCAGTGATCATCTCAACCTTGAGCCCCCCTGCCCTCCCCAGTGGTTGGGTGGGGTGTAGAACTGAAAGTTCCCACCCTGTAATTATAGGTCGGTTGCCTGGCAGCCAGCTCCATCCTGAGGCTGGCTATCCAGGAGCACCAGCCACTTGTCATCTCAATAGCATACAAAAAGACACCACCAGCAAGTCTCCAAGGATTTGAGGAGCTGTGTGGCAGCAAGCCAGGGAAGATTCCAAATTGATATTGCTTATGTCACAGAGCCCCATATAATGCTTTAAGGTAGACCATTTATTATCTCTCCACTTGCAAAAAAAAAGTAGCATTTTTTTCTCCATTATAAAAGTAATACTAACAGAAAAACATGTTAAAGAATTAGGCAAAAAGAAAATAGAAACTCACCTGTATCCTGATTTGCAGAGATAACTTATGACCCCTTTATTGCATCCTTCCTTCCAGCTTTTTTGGTGTACTTACATATAAATAGGCCTTTGCTGTATGCACCAATGACAGTGACAGCAATTGTGCAGACTTCTGGGAGGACCAGACAGATCCATGCCACTTGACCTCTTCCTCCTCCCTTCCTTCCTTTTTTCCTTTCTTCTTCCCAAAATTATACATATTTTTGGAAGTACCATGTGATATTTCATAGACACGTGTACACTGTGTAACTTTCAAATCAGGATAAGCCTATTTACTGAAGTATTTATGGTTTTTTGTGGTGACGACATTTAAGATCCTTTCTTCTAGCTTTTTTTGACATATGCCAACATGATCAGTATGAGTAGTCACCTTAGTGATCATGCCGTACTGGGACCTACTTCTCAACTCAGCCTCTTTTGACAGGCATGGCCCTTTCAGTGCTGGTGGTTCTGCTCCTGGCTGTGCTGTATGAAGGCATCAAAGTTGGCAAAGCCAAGCTCCTTCACCACACTCTGATGAGCCTGCCTATCGGCACCAGCCAGCAGCTCATCTTGGAGACTGACCGGGATTCTGCAGGCTCGGACTCACCCCCAGCCAGCAGCACCAACCTCAGGTACAGGCACTGGGCATGGGGAACGGGCAGATCCTCACACTCACCCTGAGAGGAGGGCTGGACACAGAGATCATCAGCCCCTGTGTGCAGAAAGGAACTCCAGGCCCAGGAAAGGACCAGGACTTGCCAGAGTGGTGACGGTTAGTAAGGTGAACTAGCACTTGGGTGTCCAGATGCCTGAGCCAAAGCTCTATCCACAGCCACTTAGGAGGCTCAGACAGATTTCTGCAGGGACTTGCGATTTCAGAACTCCCGTGCAGGCCCCTTTCTAGCAACATGGGTGGCCACCCAGCCCTCCTCCAAATCTCACTAGGCTTCCAAACCTAGGAAGGGAGCTGCAGCTGCCCTGAAGCAAATGGTAAGAATTGGTGTCAGCAATGTAACCCATGTGGTGGGGGAGGAAGCTCCCCTCTTTCCTCCTTTCCCACTCTGATTGGTTGACTTAGGGTCCCCAGTCTGTCCTTAATCCAGCTTCCCCTGTGCTTAATAAGCCTCCCTGCTCCATCACCAGCCAGTTTACAGGGTATCTCAAATCTTCACAACCATCGTGCAAGGGAGTTCCTACTCCTGTTTCACTGATGAGGAAATTAACGTTAAGAGAGCTTAATACATTAGTCCTAGGTCAAATTTAGTACATGGAAGAGCTAGGAACTCATCTGTCACCAAAGTCCCTGCTCTTTCCATTGTCATCCTGCCTCCCACAGTAGGTTCAGGGGAGGAAATCTGCCTTAATGATGATTTTCTCTTATCCCTAATAAGATAAGATGGATTACATATACCATAATTTTCCCATTTGCTTAGGATGCCAGGAAACTCAGATCTAATTGTTGAGATGACTCTCTAAAAAGTAGCCTCTTGAAATGAATGGTGGCACATGCCTGTAATCCCAGTTTTCCAGCTACCTGGGAGGCTGAGGCAGGAGAATCACAAATTCACAGCCAGCCTGGGCAACTTAGCAAAACCCTGTCTTGAAATTTTAAAAAAAGCTGGGGATGTAGCTTAGTGGTAAAGTGCCCCTGCGTTCAATGTGCAGTACTGGGGGTAGCGGAGAGTACTCCCTCCTGGGTTAAGCACATACTATAGCTCAAGGGCTTTCTACTTCCTGTTATCTACTCTCCGCCTCCAGCTCATTACCAACATTAACTTGGTTCTCTTTTCTATCTAGGTGGTTTTTGTGTCATTTTGGCCAGTCTCTAGTCCACGTCATTCAGGTGGTCATTGGCTACTTCATGATGCTGGCTGTAATGTCCTACAACACCTGGATTTTCCTCGGTGTGGTCCTGGGCTCAGCTGTGGGCTACTACCTAGCCTACCCACTTCTCCGCCTGGTTTAGCTGGCGAGGGATTTGCAGGCACTCAGGGCTGGAGGGAGCTGGGCACCCTCTTCCCTTTTCCCCTGGCGACTGTTTCTCACCTCCTTCTCAGCTCTGGGCAACTTGGAGCTGAAGTCAGCACTTCCTCCCTGGAGTTCAGAGGCCACTGCAGCCACCTCCCTCCTTGGCCAGCCTGCACAGGGCCTGGGCCTAGTCTGGTGCCTTAAGAAGGCTGCTGTGACCAATGGGAGAAAGCAGAGAATACAGCCTGGGGACAGGGTTGCTGAGCCTAGACTCATCCCTGTGACTCATGAATACGAATTTCCAAAGATCTTTGGGACAGGGAGATGGGAATCTGGGTGATGAAAGCCACAGAACCTGGATACCCTCTCTCTGCTTTGTGCCTTATCTACAGGAGCATCTTCCACTGGACTTCCTCTTGTCTTTGGGGGACAGAGACCAAAAGAGCTCCTTTTTTGATCTTCGTGCTTTTGGAACACATAGTCTATTAAATGGATCACATTGACAAACTAAGATTTTACATTTTCCCCACTGAACTCCTGATTGGCAGTTTTGCACATTCATACAAAAAGTTTTTCAAAGCAATGATTTCATCTTAGTCCTGATGGAAGCCAGCAACTGCTGAGACCCGTCTCCCTGTCTTGGGGAGAGAATAAGTGACAAGTAACTAAAGGCAGTTTGTCCTGAGCTCCTCCCATCAGATGGCACTGCCTGCAGAGGAGAGCAATCTATAGGCCAAGGTGTCTGGGAGCTCCTCGTGGCCTCAGTGCCCCCCTCTTATCGGATCCTCTTTTATCACTGCCCACTCATAGCGACCTGTGGGGAAACAATTCAGTCACTGAAAATACAGATTAAGCCCAAGGGGACACTGACTGGATGCAGTGAGCAGTCAAACCAAAGCCAGTGCATTTTTAGTTAGGTGAACTCTGGATATTTGAGCCTCTTCACTTTACAGAAAAGAGAAGAGATCCAGGGAGAGAAGATCGCTGCTGTGGACTATGATATCCAAGTTCAAGTACCTCACAGGCTAGATGAAAAGATGGTCTTAAGCTTTGGGAATTAAAAACAATTACATTTGAATAAATACATATTTTTAAACAGTCTGTGACTCTGTCCTCTTTCCGGCAGTAAGCACACATAGCCCTGTGACAACCACAGGTGCGGAGGGAAGGGGCGCATAGGCTGCAGGTGCACTCGTATAACTGTCCGAGGATTGAAGACAACAGCTCTGTGCTTAAGAAAACGGAGCCCTGAAACACTGTGGCCACAGGTAGGCACCCAGAATGCCAACTTGGTCAACATTCTTTGGTTCATGTGACAAACATCAATCAGATGCCTGCTATAAAAAAGTACCTGTCACAGGACCGTCAACACCATGAAGGTTATTAGCACCTCCTCTCCCTGAAGGCAGAAGCAAAAACATAATGACCACTTTTAAATTTATAATAAGAAATCATTGCCACAGAAAGTGTGCCACGTCTAGGGCTGCTCGATACATTCTCCTCGTGCACACAAGGAGCGGAAAGCTGCCCAGTGCTTCAACAAATGGAAGATTTCCAGTGTCCCTTGTGGTGCCAATGGAGCCGCCTCCACCCATCATTAGGTCCTGACCCACGAAGGCTCCCTCCCCTGGGGCACTGCTGAGATAGGCATCTTCAGGGGTGATCAGCAAATGCCTCAGTTTGACAGTTGTTTTAAATGTGGTGATACATTTGAGGATTTTATTGTATAGAGAACTTTAAAATTTTTTCTGATTTGTGCTCTACAGAGTGATTATATAATTAGACTGAGTAAGCAATCCATTGCTCTCATTACAACAGCCTTCAGAGCCAAGTCACAAAAGGTGACAGACTCCCTATTTAGAATTTAAAAAGTTTTACAAACACCTGGCAGTGTTTTAAGCATTTTATACAAATATTAGCTCATTTAATTCTCACAACAAGGTAGGGACTACTTCCGTCTTCATTTTAGAGACAAAGAAGTGGAAGCAGAGAAAGTCACCCCACTTATAAGAGGCAGAGCCAGGACTTACTCTGAGTCTGTTTCTTCAGTTCAGATGAGGGGGCTAAAGCCAAAAGGGTAAGAGAGTAACTTGGCCAGGGCCCGCAGAGCTCATGGGGCAAGGAAGTGCACTCAGACTGTGAGACGCTGTAGCCTGAGCTTTTTGTATTTTACCATAACAGGAGGGGAATTCTGTCTCAGGAGATCTGGGGTGGGGCCCAGGACATGAATTTCTAACAAGCATCTCTGGCTCCTTCCCCACAACCCAGTAACTGTTTGGCAAGGGTGGTGGCCCAGAGCCCAGGCTCTCAAACCACACAGCCAGGATTTGAATTCTTGTTCTGCAGATCACTACCTATGCATTTGACAAGGACTGAAGACAACAGCTCCATTTTCTCCTCTAGAAAATGGGAATAACATCTCTATAGTGGTTGCTAGAGAGGAGACAATCTGTGTCAAGTGCTCCCCGGGGCACCTATTTGCTAAGTAACAAAGTTTAATACTCAGTCTGCCTCCCAGGTCCCCATATGGGAGACAACACAGAGCCTATAAGGGTATCTTGAGCTAGACAGAGTAGAGTTCAGGTTCCTATCTTACAAACATTTAAAAATCAGAAAAATTTCTGTCTTAAATTGTTATACTTTTTGAAGACTGCATAGTCTTTGGAAATCCCAGAACTAAATATAATGACCATTATATTTTCTAATTGCTGTTCTCCACATTAGTCCTGGTCCTCTGAGTTCAGAGGCAACGAAGCTGCTCTCAAATTGAAGAATCCCTTAGGTGCCATGCACATTGAACATTAAGGGTCTTCCCACCTTCTCTGCATGGCTTCTGAGGCTGTAGGACTGAACCTACAGGAGTAAGCAGGTGACAGGCTGGTCCTCAGCAAACCACAATGCCCTGAGACTTAGGAAGCTGGGAGAGCAGAGTGGTGCTTTTCTTTGAAAGCCTAAAAGTTCCAGGGTTAGGTGCCACAGGGAACATAGCACAGTGCATTTGTGCACGTTAACTGACCCAGTTACAACTCTTATCCTTAGATTCCCAAAGAGGAGCATAAGGCAGCTCTTAGGACGAAACTCAGTTTCTCCCCAAGGGCCCGAGTCAAGTTTCTTTATAGACATTTATTTTAGTTTGGTTAATTTCAAATACTCATTGACCTCCTGTATAAGATTTAAGGCAGAGATAAGAGACATGTCCTTGGACCACAGGCCAGACTGCTAACTGACCTGGGATCAAGATGATGTAATCTCCCCTCAGTTCTCCAGGGAGACCTGCCCCCAAGTGACAGGTCTTGTTGCTGGGGCACAGTTGAGCCCTGGGAGGCAGATGGAGGGGTGTCTTGGGTTAGTCTGAGAGAGACTGAAGAGAAGAGAAAGCTTGGAAGGGGGCCGGACTCTTGTAGGTGACTGGCTGGAGGGGAGCCTCCAATCCTTCCTCCAACTGGGACTCGCAGGCAGGACCACAGTGGGCTGTTCAAAACACCAGTTCTGAAAACAGGGTCACGATCCTCTTTGCCAGGTCAGGTGTGGTGCTGAGAAGGTAGCTAACTACCTCCGACAGCCAAACTACTGTCCTCGGAATGTTCACCTTGACCTCACTCTGTGTTTGCTTAGACCCAGGGCTGGTTGTGCAAAATCATGCTTAGGGAAGGGTTGGAAGAGAAACCTGTGCACCAGTTTCCTGGGTCTTCATCCCAGCCAGTCATTGTCATCATCATCACCGTCATCTCCAAAAAGGGGTGTTGGGGGCGGGCGTCCCTTCATGCTCTGACAAAACAGGAAAGAGTAGTCAGTCCTCACTTGTCCCTGCCCCACTGGACTTCCCACCTGTGATGTGCAGTGGTCCAACATCTGTCCCCAGCTCCAGATTAGAAAGGAGGTGTGCTGGAAGGAGAGGCCTGAGGCCAGCGAAACTTGACTTCCAGCTAAAGCCAAGACAAGCAAGCAGAGAGGGAAGCCGGCTTTCAACAGAGACAAAAAAGACCAACTTTGTTTGGCTAATTCTGTCATTTATTTGGGAAGCACATGTATTGAATTGACAGATTTTCCTCCCGTGGTAACTTACACATTTCATGTGAAGAAAAAAGGGTCACAGAGAAGATGGAAGTGGGAGAAAAGAAACAGAAGCAGAGCAGCCTGAGGGAGGAGGGAAGATTCAGGAAGATGATGGGAGGTTGGGAAGAACAGCCACATCGGAAAAGACTGTTGTTGTGGCCTAAGGTAGCCTGACTGGTTCTGGATGTGACCTTATCATTTGAAAATGAGATGAGTTTAATTTAGACGCTTGACCACATTCCCAAGAGATGAAAAAACCCAGGGACCCAGGATCCAGCTTCCCACAACCCTAGTCTCTCTGACTCCACCTTTGGTCCCACCAAACAGGTAGGGGAATAAAGGAAATTAAGGTGTCTAGCTTGGATCTTACATGTTCTCCAAAAGCCTGTTTGTTAAAGCTTAGTCCTCAGCGTGGTGCTATTAGGAGTGTGGAAACTTTAAGAGATGGGATCCAATGAGGGGATTTAGGTGACTGAAATGTGCCCTTGGAAGGGGAGAGTGGGACCCCAGCCCCTCCTTCCTCACTCTCTTTCACTTCCTGTCCATGAGATAAATGGTTCTGCTCTTCCACATATTCCTGCTATGAGGTGCTGCCTCCCTCCAGGTTCAAAAGCAACTAAAACCTCTGAGATTGTCAGCTAAAATAAACCTTTTCTCTTTATAAGCTGATTACCTCGGCCTTTGGCTATTGTATCAGAAAGCTAACACAAAAGGCCCTCTAGGGGACTCTCCCATGCTTTTCGTGACTCGGACTCCTGGTCTTTGGGAACACATCCCACGGGGGCAGCAAGAATTGATGCTAGAGACAGGTATAAACTGAATTGTCTCTACCAATGTACTTTCCGCTCTGTGAGCTGACCAGGATCAGAAGCCTGCCCAAGGAGTGGCAGCATAGTGTGCACAGGCCTCTGGGCTGGTCCACTGTCCAGCTTCTAACAGACCTTGTGCTTTTCCCTGGGCATCAACTAAGTGATCTCTAAACCCTGGCAGTATAGAACCTTTAAGTATAGCTCAGCACTTCTGCTTTTTTTCTGGCTAAGATTCTGGTTCCACACTTACCAGCCATATAACCTGAGCTACATTATTTAATCTTCCTGAGACTCAGTCCACTGATCTGAAGAAATGGGATAAGAGTGCCCACCTCACTACATTAATAAAGGATTAAATGAGAAGGTGAAGTAGTTCTCAGCATACACACTATATTTAGGGAAGTCCCCTGAAACATGCATTTTTTTCCCCTTTTATCCCCCCTCTTTCTTTTGAGTACAGAATTTGTACGCAGCATTCTCAGATGAAAATCTAATTCTTGGGTAGAAAGTCCAGTGGGAGGAAGTGGTGCACTTCCCCTGAAGGCAGTTGGGCAAGAGGGAAGTGCTCTGGTATGTACGAGCTGGACCCTGGATCAGTCACCACCTTTTGACAAAAGGCAAAACCCACTCTGGATGATGCATGAGGGAATAAATCTTGCCCTAGTTCAACTTTGTATTTCGGTCCCTGGAAACACAGACTGAGTGTGAAGTTCATCTGTGTTCTCTCACACATTTCACGGCAGTGAAATTCTCATCCCTGCAGGCAAAAGGGCCTACTGGGAGCCAGCGCACTGAATCACCACAACGGGGAACAGCGGACGCAGGAGCCGGGGCTCCACTCGTGCCCTGTCAGCAGCTTGCCTGCCAGCCTGCATTTTCATGCTCCACAGAGCAAGGCTAGGCTGTCGTACTGAGCCCGTCTGCTGCCGGCGAGTGTTGTGATGACAGAAGAAAGCAGCAGTCTGGAAGCAGGCCAAGTGAGCAAAGGTGATCAGAAACAGGTGGCCTTACCCGGAGCCTGGGGTTTGACCTCTCACTGTATCATTAGCTGCGTTGGTGGCTTTAGGTTAAGTCATCCTTTTGAAGCTCAGTTTGTTTATGAATAAGGATGCCCCAAAAGATAATCTGTAAAGTGCTCCCCCAAATTCTAAAACATAAATAACATCCTAGCAGATGTAGGGAAACCTGAGGCTTCAAAATGTCAATGCAGGACTAAGCAGCTCAGCTTCCTCACTTCAAGGGGGACTAATTCCCAGGTGGGCAGAGTTCTGGTTCTCACTCAAGAGTAAAGTGATATCTGACCATTCCCACTGTGCTTACATTGCTGCCCCCTCCCAGTCACAAGCCTGCTCCCACAGGACCCTGCACACAGAGCCCAGGGGGTAGGCCACCAGCAAACTCCATTTCTCTTCTCTGAGCCAGTGGGGAAGGGCCCCCAGGTGGTGGCATGAGGACTTGGCAGGGCCTGGGACTTCCTTACCACCTCGTCTTCATCCTCCTCCTCCAGCTGTGCTTTGGGCCTTGGAACTTTTAGAGTTGCCCCTTGAAACAGTTCATCCTCTTCCCCAGAGAGACTGAAGGAAAATCAGATCATAGAAGATGTTGCTGTTCCTGCTCCTGGCCATAGTGCCCATCAGCTACAAAGGTCCCAGGCTGCTGGATGGAATCACTCAGTAACACCTCCCTTCTCCACTTCAGTGTCTCCTCCCGCAGCCAGCGGTGGCCCCTCCATGGCCTACAGCCCTAGTGGTCTCCTAAAGCTAGCAAATCAGACCACATTGCTCTTCTGCTTTAAATCCCTTAATGTCTTCTCACTATACTTCCATAAAATCCAAACTTTTAACAGACGTAAAATCTTGTGTTTGCTGTTCCCTACTT
Source organism: Sciurus vulgaris (assembly GCF_902686455.1). Taxonomy (NCBI): domain Eukaryota; kingdom Metazoa; phylum Chordata; class Mammalia; order Rodentia; family Sciuridae; genus Sciurus; species Sciurus vulgaris. The sequence continues at coordinate 69,817,243 of NC_136476.1, forward strand.
ATTTTCCAACCTCAGCTTAACACCATTCACCTCTTATTTAATGTGCTTTCTCTTAGTGTCTTGATTGTGGCTTGTCCCTCCCACCACAGGGCCTTGGCATATGTGATTTTCTCAGCAATCTCTCCTTCCTGCTCTTGGTATGGGTGGCTCCTTCCCATCCTTTTAAATGTTAAATGTTATCTTCTCAGAATCCTTCCCTAACCAGCCTATCTAATGTAGAATGTGCCCTCTTTATTCTTTGTTATAATACCCTGTTTCTTTCCTATTTTTTTTAGCACTTACCCTACCTTTGTAATATATAATAACATATCTCTTTGTCTTTACCTCAAACTATAAGCTCCTAAACTCATGAACCACATCTGCCTCGCCTATACACTATACCAGGTGCCCACTACTGAGCCTTGTACATGGTAAGCGTTGTTGAACAAATATACAAATGAATGAATGAATGAATGAGTAAACCACTCAATGTCTGAGGAATGAGTTGCCAGTTATGGAAAAAGCAGACACAACCTTCATTTGTAGCCATTCTGTCCCTGACACTGTGCTCAGAGAAACATACCTGGAATGCTGAGAGCCATGGTTGGGTCTGAGGGCTGTTCCTGCAGCTGCAGAGGTGGCCTCCATGCCTAGTGGCTCCTCAGAAGGACCAGCAGAGCTGGTGACATCCTCATCTTCATTGAGCTCTGGAGGCTGGGGCTTTCCTGGGCTCTCAGGTCCTAAGGCTGGTAGGTCCCCCTTCTCTGGGTCTAAAGTCAGTGATGATCTCCTGGGGCTTTCTTGAGGTGGGCCATCTGGGGCTGCCCTGAAATGCACTGTTCCCACTGGGTTGTCAGACTTGGTTGCCAGTGGGCCAGCAACAGGTATTTCCTCACACTCAGAGTTCATCGGTATAGGACCTGGAGGCTTAGGTGGAATCGAAGTTGGGGGCCCCAGAACTGTGTGAGATGAGGTACAAGCTGGTTTGGGTGAGAGGAAACCATCTTTGATCTCTGAAAGTGCCTCTGCAACTAGCTCCCCTTTCCTTCTCTGTACACTGTCCTCAGGTGTGGGGAGAGCCTGTGGCGGCAATGGGGTGACCTCTTCCACTACCTGCTCTGACAGCACCTCGGCAGCCACCTGCCCCTCCACATTTGGGGTTGGGGAACACAGCCCAGGTGTGGCTGAGGCAGACTGCTCCTGGGAAGGCTGCAGAGGCTGCTCATCTTCCTCACTGCTGCTGCCTCCCTTCTCTTGCTCCTGCTGGTTCAATAGCTGTAGAGTCACCATCTGTTCAAAAGCCGAGGGGGAGGAGATGGTCACTGAAAGGAAAACAGCATGAACTATACTTTCTCAGTCCCCATTAACACAGCTGTCACCTAATTCAAATGACTCTGCCTCTCCCTGTCCATCCAGGCACAGTAGCTCCAGGCATCCCCATTACTGGTCAACCTAATTTTTTTGTCATGATCTCTTAGAAGGTCGTTAAGCAACAAAACACGAGTTCCAATGAAACAGTTGACAGCTGGATGGCTGTACCTTGATTGTATTCATGATGGTCCCCAGAATGGTCCTGCCATCATAAGATTCCTCCAGCTCAAACTCTCCCCGCAATGACTGGAACACCTGGTTCATGATCTTCTTGACCTGTGTAGAGACCAAACATACATGCTGCCAGAAGCAAGTCATTGAGAGTTACATTAAAACCCAGAGAGGGATTTGGACGGCTAAAATGAAGCCATATTAGAATCGCACAGAGGAACACAGCTGGTCGTGCATGGACACACTGAGCTATGGCCACAGAGAGGACAACACTGAATAACAAGCACACTTTGATAGAAGGGCCAGCCATGAGAGTTCCCTATCAAGGGCAGGCAAACTATGGCATGCCTGAGACTGTCTGAAGAGCACTTACTGACGCCTCCCTCCCACCATGAGCTCCACTGGGAGCTGTCCTGGGCTACAGGATGAGTGGCTTGTGGCTGTGGAGCACACTTCCACCCTCTATTCTGTGATTTAGAGCCATCAAAGCCTCAGAAGGATAGGGCCTTAGGGTTTGCCATCGGGGTGATAAGTTCCAAAGAGCTAATTTTTAAATCAGACAAGTAGTGCACCACTAAAGTTAGAGAGAGCTACCAAGATAACATATTGGCCACATGCTTTCTGAATGCCTGCTATGCACATCCAAAGCCTTCATATGATAGAGTCTGCTGCTTCTCTGAAATACCAGCTCACCTTCTCTGAGGGATCAGTAGCAGCTTCAACCCCAGACATCTGGGACTTGCTCTTCTCCTGTTCCTTGATGTGCTGTTCATTTTGCTCTGTGAGGGCTGTGACTTGGGCCTGGAGGGCTAAGCACTGTAAAATGAACAGACTGCAGCTGTGGCCTTGGGAACCTGGGCTGCTACATGAAGGTCAAGAAATCCAAGCAGAGGTGAACCACCCAAAGCACCAAGTCTTAACCTAACATAGGTCTGCTGGGACCACCTCTGTCTTTTGCCACTCCACCCCATTTGCTGATGCAGAGCATTCTATTTTCTTAACACTCAACTCACAACTTTCCCAGCAAGGTCACCTGACCTGCTCCTAATCAGATCAAGAACAGAATGAAAAGGAGAGGGGGTGGTAATAACTCTAGGCACATACAGTATTAGGAACAACCTATTCATCTATAAGACGGCCTTCAAGGTCTCTGAGTTGAAGGCTTTCGACTGGATGGATCCTGAAGGAAAGGAGCTGACCTCCAGATGTGGGACTTTCAGACCATGACCCTAAGCCATCTCGCTCCTTTTCATGCCTAAGGATCCAATGTACCCAAGCTCCAGCCCATCCCAGTGCCTGTGCCCAGGATGTCCACCTCCTTCTCTGCCTTACCACAGCTATTAGTTCTTGGCTCTGCTCAAAGGTCATCTCCTTTGGAAAGCCTTCCAGCTCCCCAAGCTCTTCCTCATCTGGGTTCCACGACACTTAATGCATGTCTTTGTTTCTCTATCTTGATTACAAGATTCTTGAGGATAGAATTCTTTGTATGCCCTTCCTCTGGCACAGTGGCCATGACACAGCTGATACTCTATACATATTTGCTTTAAAAAAATGAAGGACCCAATAACAATGAGAAACATGTTCCAGAACACTAGTGCTGTTTTTCTTTTTCCAAGTCATTAACCTGTCACCTCATCTAAGTATGTGAATGATAACTGGAAAACTAGGGGGCTGGGGTTGTGTCTCAGTGGTAGAGTGCTTGCCTAGCACATGTGAGGCACTGGGTTTGATCCTCAGCACCACATAAAAATAAAATAAATAAAATAAAGGCATTGTGTCCATCTACAACTTAAAAAAAAAAAACTGGGGAGTTACCCACACATGGTTTTGTTTTCTATTGATATCCAAAAGGATTGACAGGACTTAAAAGCCTGCTGACCTCCAATTAACTGAGCTGCTTAAGCTACCTGGCCCAGGGAAAACAGACCTTTTCTTGAAGGCGTGTTAGCTTCTGCTGGTGGGCATCCCTCTGCGCACACACTTCCTGGTACTGCTGCAGGTGCTCGTCCTTGGCGGAGGCCAACAGATGCTCACACTTTGCTTCCCACTGGGTCTGTAGCTCAGCCTGCACCAGAGACAGCTGCCAGGAGGAAGCAATGACCATGCCCTGGGGGTCCCCGCTGAACCAAGGAAAGTCCACCCTTCATAAAGTAAAAGACTACATATACTTAATAGATTTCATCAAGAAACAACTGTTTGAAAGAACTTTATTACTTTACTTTTGGTACCGGGGACTGAATTCAGGAGTGCTATACCAATGAACTATATCCCCGGGCCCCTACTCTTTTTATTTTTTTAAATTTTGAAGCAGAGTCTGGCTAAGTTGCTAAAGGTCTCACTAATTGCTAAGCCTGGACTTGAACTTGTGATCTTCCTGCCTCAGCCTCATGTGTGCTAGGATTACAGGCATGTACTACCATGCCCAGTTAAGATCATAATTACTTTTAAAATAAATGTACTTTTTAAGTGGAGGAAAGAAGATGTCACTGGTTGTCAGGACTCTAAAAGATACTCCAACCAGACAAATGTGTGACTGTGCAGACCTAAGTCCCTGGAAGGCAGGGCAGGGCAATAATGAGGTCATCACTTTTCAGGGTTTGGACCCTGAACTTCATAGGTTCAAAACTATTTCTTTTATTTTTTGCAAAATTCCCAGACACGATCAAATCAAGGGCACCAATGCATTCTAGTTATAGATACATGCACATATAGATTTTAAAAATACAATGAAAAATGTAAATGTCAAAGGGACTAGAGATCCAGCTGCGTCCTGCCACTATCCCTGGTTTCCCTTCCTAACTACCTAAATAAATCCCTTCTTTTTTCAAGGGTGATAATGTACCTGAAGGATGATATCTGGTAGTTGAGAACTTTGCATGTTGGGAATTTTTTTGTACAGTTTTTTTCATGTTTATATTATATAATTAGATATTAACTTAAAGAGAAAAGAATCTGGACACTGTAGTGCACACCTGGAATTCCAGCAGATTGGGAGGCTGAGACAGGAAGATTGCAAATGCAAAGCCAGCCTCAACAACTTAGCAAGGGCCTAAGCAACTTAGTGAGACCCTGTCTCAAGCTAAAAAAATTTTTAAAAGAACTGGGGATGTGGCAGGGGTTAAGCGCTCCTGGTTCAGTCCCTGGTACAAAAATAAAAATTTTAAAACATAAAAAATAAAAAAAGGAAAGAACATTCTCCGCTTGATCCTGGCTTTCTTGCCTATATTTGGATTATCTTTTTCCACCTTTCTCCAAGGTGAGAATATCAATTGTGAGAAGTGTCATTCTAGAGAATAGGGTAGAAACTAAAAGCTTTTCTTTGAGTCTTTTTCGTTTGAGTTCTTCACACTTTTATTTCCAGAGTTTCCCATTACCTGCTCTGCAGCTGCTTGGTCTGTGGACACTCGGGCCTTTTTCAAGAGCTGTCGAAGCTTGTCCAGTTCCTCCTGGTGTGACTTGCGAATCTCATCCATCTCCTCCTCGGCCTGGCAGCGCTCTTGAGCTGACTTCTTTTTCCTTTCTGAGAGGTTCTTGAGAACAAGAGAACCACCATCAGCTCTATACAGTTAACACAGGATAAGCAGGGAGGGGGGAGGTGCTCTTGACCTCCATGGGTCCTTACTCCACTTATGAAAATTGTTCATTTTTTAGTTTAGTTTTTTCTCTTTAACATTCTTGGCTACTGAGAGAGAAAAATTGTGATGAGAAGGCAAACAAGAACTTTATCTACCACCCTATCAAGAACTGGGGAACATCCTTACTCTGACAAGGGTAAAGGAAAGCAGACATTCTCACACCTTGCTGGTAGGAAAATAATGTTTATACCCTCTTTAGATGGCAATCCAGTGAAAAGCTTCCAAAAATATGCATACCCACAAATTCCGCAAATTGCAATTTATCTTAAGGAAGCAGTAAGTTATTTACACAAAGACTTGTAGTAGTGTCTATAGCAAGGAAAGACTGAAAACAGCCAAAAGATCAGAATAAATAGTTTTAAAATGCCCTAAACTGAACAATCATAAAATAAACTGTAAACATAGGTCAGATAGTTTTCCTAAAAAGAAAATGGGCCCAAACAGCCTTACTAGTGGCTTTACTGATACCTCAGGAAAAGTCTTTTTTTCCTTTCATATTTAAATTGTTCTAGAACACAATGCAAGATAGAAATCTTCCCATTTTGTTCAAAGGACCTAGTAGTTGCTTGATATTACAATTTTAACTAACAAAAGATAAGGAATAAACAAAGTTAAAAGAGAACCAACTGGAAAGATATTTGCAATACTTGGCTGATAAAAGATAGATACTCTTAATAGGGCTTATAAATCAAACTAATATTCTAATAGGAAAGAGAAGGAAATTAAAAAGAGAATTAACAGAAGAAATGCAAATAGGTATAAATATATGAAAGTTTTTCTATTAATAAAAATACAGAGCAAAACAAGATGGTATATTCCACCTGTAAGGCTAATAGAAGATTAGATAAAGTGGTGTCTGTAGTGTTGGGAGGAATGTGGAGAAATGGGCTTGCTCATTTGGTGCTGGAACTGTAAGCAGCATACTCTTCTTTGAGAATAAGCAATATTGATTAAAAAGATTTTGGATGTGCTGTATTCCCATCGATCCCAAATTCTAATTCAAGTAATCCATCCTTTGAGAATGCTCATGTGAATTTGCAAAGGTAATTATACAGAAGGATGTGCACAGAAGCTTGAAATAATGAAAAAATAGAAACATACATATCCACTGATAAGTAAATAATTAAATACATTGTGGGAAAGCCTCACAGTAGACTACTATGTTGTAGTTTTACTGTGTGGTAGTTTAAATAGAAGGAGAAAGATCTCATTCTTAAGTAGCAGTGTCCGTAGTACTTCATTACAAAGCATTTAACATAAGCTCATATTTTAAATGCTACCATATATGTATGTTTAAGTGAGTATGTATGTTTTATGCATACAGAAAACACTCTGACAAAATCACACATTGTTTATAGCTGTTACCTCTAACACATGACATGAGCCAGGGGACAAAGACAACATTTTTATTTTATACTTTTCTGTATTAATGTGCATGTTCTAATGGATACAAACTATTATAATTTTAAAAGGAAAATAAAAACAGATAAACAGCTATTCCTGGCCATTAGGACCCAAGAGAGAAACCTGGCATGTGGAACTTACCTTTTCTAGGGACTCCTTCTCAGCTCGTAGATCAGTCAATTCCTCCTCCAGGGACGTTACTTTGAGTTCTAGTTGTCTCCTGCTCTGCTTTTCACTTTTGAATTTGGACTGTGCTTGCTCTGAGGTTTCCTGGAGCTCTGGAATATTAAAAGCAGGAAGACCTGGCTGCAGAACCAGAGCCACCACGGATGATGTGGCATTCCAGAAGCTCGTTCAAAGCTGCATGCTTTGGTCTCCCCATCCTACCACACAAGCAGCCTCCTCTAAGCTCCTGGCATCACCACACTGACCTGTGATAAGAATTATCAAGTCACCAACCCACAGTTACCTAGAATGAGTTATCTCTCTATTATATACATATCACCTTCTACACATGTAGAATGGAAAAGAAATGTTCCAGTCGGACACCTTCAAAACCAATCAATCCTAAATTCCATTTCAGTCACCATCTTACCACATTGCCTGGGTAAGATAGGCTCAACTTGTCTGGTAGGACACTCTACCAAAGTTTGTTTTTAAAACAACCCTTCGCAAACAAGGTTTTTTTGGATATTTTTTAAATTTAGTGCACCAAAATTTATCTCTTTGAAAAAGCTTCTGAGGAAACTGTCACAGAGCAAGCACCACAAAAGCAGAAATGATATATCTGTATGTTACTCAAATCTAAGATTGTCCAGCACATTCACCTCACATGGGCGCAAGTGATGCTCTAAAAGGAAAGGGATGTATCTTTAAGGTGTCACTCTGCCAACTGACACCAGTGCTTTCTATCTAGTGGGCAGTGAGCTTGCTTCCATCCAACTGTGCCGTTATTCCAGTTACCTCCTTCCTAGTGCTCCCATCTGTGCACTCCACACTGGATGCTAAACACCAGGGCAGATGAGTAGATGTGCTGGTCATCACGAATCTTCTATCCATCACCATGTCCTGGGCACCACTTTTGTGCCAGGCACTGAACTAGCACTTACTTGAGGAAAGGACTTTGTAAAGATGAGCAAAATACCATCCTTGCCCTCTAGGGACTAGCATTCTAGAGGGGAAAATAGACATGTAAATGGTGCTTATTGAAAGCTAACTGCAAATATGGTCATAATAATGCATTAAGAATTCAAGGATTTTAAAGAAAAAGATTTGATGTTCTAGAAAACAACTGGGAAATATTCCAAAAGAGGCAGAATTAGAAGAGGATTGGAGGCAAATTCTGATGAACGTGGGCAAACCAAGCCCAGAGAACAGCAAGATGAAGAGCAAGATGGGAGTGAGCTGAAAAATAGCCAGCAGGCTGTGGTACAGAAGAATTAGGATGAACTGGGCAAAATAACAGAAGATGAGCCACACAGCAGGGCCTTAAGTGCCAGGCTGAAGAGTTGCAGTCCCTCCTACAGAAGGAGAAACTGTAACAGGAAGTACCTTTCTTCTATGTCCACTGAGTCATGAATTAGAAAGACATTAACTCTTCCAGGCATACGAGGCCAGTCATAAGCACCAAAGATGTTAAAACAACACTTTCTCAAACAAAGGGGAATGATGGCAATCGATCAATTCCAAATGAATGGAGTCAGTCCTTTTGTTGTCATTTAGGTAAAATAATCATGTAGGTTATATACTTTACCTTGATTGTTGACTCAGTCCTTTGCAAACTTCATGATCATTATGCCAATGGGACTGAGAGGAAGGAAAGATTTTCATTCCTTAAGCTTAAGTGACAACAGTGCCAGCATCCCCAGCCACCAACATACCTGAGAGCTCTGCCTGCAGTTTGGCAACCTGGCCCCGAAGAAGATCTGCCTCCTTTGAGCTTTCTGTCAGCTGCAGCTGCAGCTCTGTTTCCTTCTTTTGGTGTGCAGTCATTTTGAGCTGCAGGTGAGAGACCTGGGCAGTGGCTGCTGTTAACTCTTCTGTCACCTTGGCCTAAATAGTAATAAAAGATGATGTCACCTTTTTTTGTCTCTAAGTAATGAATAACTTTACAGGACTAGGATGACTGAGCTGGTGGAAAGGAAGAAGCTAAAGCTACCCTTAACCTGCCTTGAGCCCAAATCAAGCCTTAAAAATGTGCAGCCTCTGACTCAATTCCCTCCCAGAAATTTGTTCTTAGAAAATAATTCACAAAATTACAAAAATTTTGCTGGGTGCAGTGGCACATGCCTATAATTCCAGTGGCTTGGGAGGTTGAGGCAGGAGGAGCACAAGTTCAAAGCCAGCCTCGAAATTTAGCAAAACCCTAAGCAACCTATGAGACCCTGTATCATAATAAAAAATAAAAAGGGCTGGGGATATGGTGGGTTTAAACTCTGGTACCAAAAAAAAAAAAAAATTACAAAAATTTTGCTCTAAAGCTGTTCAATGCAGTATTGTTTAAAGTTGTAAAAGAATGGAAAACATAAAATGCTAAAAACAAACTTGATTAAGCAAATTATATATATCCATCCTATATGAAGCTATTAAAAATGGTGTCTGAAAGGAACACTTAATGGCATGGAATAGTTACAACCTATTGTTAAATGAAAAATATAAGTAGATTATCAAATAGTATGTTAGATATAATTCTGTTTTTATAAAATGAACACATTCATGTGAAGAAGGGTGCTGGAAATAAAATGTTTTTCAGCAAGTTAATCTAGATAGAATTATGAGTGCTTTATATTTTCTTCTTACTTATCAGATGATATATTTTATAAATGAATTTTTTGAAAAGATGTTTCACAAATAATTCTGTTGAAAATATAATGTTTCTGCTGCTCAAAAATTAAAGATATAAAAAGTAAACAACAAGAAGTCTCTCCCATCCCTATATACTTCTGCTTGACTATGCAAAGGTAACAAGATAAAAAGTTATTTTTCATCTTTCCCTTCTGTGTAAAGTAACTCTTTTTACAAAAACTAATATGATTCTTCCCCCCTTTTCATACAAAAGAGAGGGCAAACTATATATATTCTCTATTAGTACATGCAGATCTTTTTCCTATTTCTTTTTAAAAAATATCTGTATGGTATTTTACCATGTGAATAAACTGTATTTATTCGCTATTGCAAGACACTTGGTTGTTTCCAGTCTTTTCCCATTACACAAGACACCAATGAATAATCCTGGACACATGTCATTTCATTGGGGTGCAGGAGTGCTTTTAGAGGATTCCCATACGCAGAACTGCTAGATCATAGAATAAATACTGCTGTAAATTTGTACAATATCATCGGTTTCCCTTCATGAACCCTTTTACACTCCTACCAGTGTTATCAACACTTTTCAAAAATTTTAATTTCTACAAATCTGAAAAATGGTATTTGTGCCATTTTCTAGCTTTTCTATGATGAACATGCATCTTCTTAGTAATAAAAGGATATTTTAAAATCTAAATTAAATACCTTCAAATGTCTCATTTGTGCCTTCTTACAGTGTTCACTGGCCTACCTGTTTTAAAAGTGTTTACTCTTTCACTTATCCCAAAGCCTTTATCAGCTTTTTAGCTTCCATTTAAAATCTGACATTCTGACTTTCAACTTCTGCATCTATAATTCCTCCTAGAAGCACTTTAATTTCCTTGACTTCTTCAAGTATTTTAAATGGGGCTCTATACTAGCCAAACATGGACCTACATACTGTATAAAGAACCTAAATACTCTCAACCAACATCTGATGAAACTGAAATGACTATCCTGGAAAACTCTCTAATGATATTCTGAATATTAAAGATGATGATAACAAAGATGATTAAAAGAAATGTCAATAAAAAAGAAACATCCAACAAAGGACAGAAACCACATCCACTTCACCTAAACTGATGTGTTGTTGTTGTTTTTTTTTTTTTAATATTTTTTAGTTGTCAAGGGACCTTTATTTTATTTATTTATATGCGGTGCTGAGAATCGAACCCAGGGCCTCACACATGCTAGGCAAGCACTCTACCACTGAGCCACAACCCCAGCCCTAAAATGATGTGCTCTTACAACGTACAGGAGAAATCAGATGGCATGAGAGGCAGTGAGTTATTCATCTTGGGCAACCAGTCTTGTTTCCTGGACAACTATGTATTTCTGCACATGTATTTCTGTTGGACTTTCTCTCCCATACTATTATATTGCTACCACTATTACTACTTCCATATTACTACACTTTATACACATTTCTGCAATTGTCTAATTCTTACTATCATTTATGCTTTCTTACAGTGTTCACTGAGCCTACCTGTTTTAAAAATGTTTATTCCTTCACTTATTCCAAAGCCTTTATCAGCTTTCTAGCTTCCATTTAAAATCTGACATTCTGACTTTCCTAAGGGCAAGGGAAATAAAATGAAACTGTATATAAAATAAAAATGGGCTATGAATGAGAATCTGAGAATACATATAACCTTTGGAGCAATCTCAAGATACTTAATTTTGCTTTTTGGTAGCCTCAGGTTTTTATCTGTAAAACTCAGCCATGAAGAAGAATGACATTATGGCATTTGCTGGCAAATGGATGGAACTGAGACTATCATGCTAAGTGGAATAAGCCAGTCCCAAAAAGTCAAAGGTCAAATGCTAACATTAATCCAAAATGGGAAGGAGGGGAGATTAAAAAAACAAAAAAGAAAAAAAGAAAAAGGAAAAAAAAAGTGGGGAGAGGGAATTTCATCAAAATAGAGGAAAGACCAGTAGAATAGATGAAGGGGATTAGGAGGAAGAAGAAGGGATGGGAAAAGGGAAGAGCAAGGAAACAAACTGACTAAACTTTCACATAAGCATGGATGTGGCAGGGTGGGTCCAGTGTCAGGTGTGTCCACAGGACACTAATAAAAAATAAAAAATAAAAAAAACAGTAAACCATAAATGGATTCAAGAGGGATGGGCAGAGTGGAAGGAGGGGAGAGGGGGCAGGTGGGAAGTGCTAGGGACTGAATCGGAGCAGGTTGGGTTTCATGCTTTTGTGAGCATGTCAAGATGGACCCTGATGTTGTATCAAAACTAAAAAGAACAGAAAAAAAAAAAAAAAACAACCCACAATTGACAATGGCATCTAGAACTTTCAGATGTAAGCGTGGTTTTCATCTGTCCCATGTAGAATTAAGTTTCATTTGCTGGCCCATGAACACTGAATAGATACAGAGTCCAGAGAGCTTTGCATCTATTCATGGCTCAAAGAGTTCACTAATACCAGACCAAGTACCACCCTCACAAGACCTTGTAGCAGCTAGGACCCCCTGGGAGGGACACATTTCAGAAAAGAGGCAATGGAATGGACAGTCACTCTCCTGCCAAAGGACAAGCAGAGTGGAAGGTTATGCACAAACTTTTTTCTCTCAGGTCTTTAGCCAGAAAGACCTACTGGAAATAGAAAAATTCTTTTACCCCAAAACATATGTATACACACAAAGAAATCTGTAATATATTAACAATGGTTATCTTTGAGTGGAAGGATTATGAGTGATCTACATTTTATGTTTGCCTATCTTTATTTTCTAAGTTTTCTAGAATAAACAGATCCAACTTTTATAATCAGAAAAAAGTATATGTATATATCTGTGTATGAATTATGTGTGTGTGCATTATATGTTATGGTTTGGGTATGAGGCATTCCCCAAAAGCTCCTGTGTTACTGCAAGAGGTGAAATGATTAGACTTGAGAGTTGTGACCTAACCAGTCCATCCCAGTTTGAATGAACTAAGTAGGTTGTAACTATAGGCAGGTGGGGCATGGCTAGAAGAGGTGGGTAATTGGAGGAATGTCCTGGAAGGGTTCACGTTCCCTGCACCCTCTCTCCTGCCAGCTGCCATGATTGGAACAGTTCTCCTCTGCCACACTTTCTGCCATGATGTTCTGCCTCACTTGGGGCCAGAGAGATGGAACTGACCAACCATGGACTAAACCTCTGAAACCATGAGCCAAAATAAACTTCTCCTCCTCTAAGTTGTTCTTGCCAGGTATTTTGGTCAAAGAGAAAAAAAGCTGACTAACACATTGTGTATACAATGACACTTTTAAAAATGTCAAGATAGGCAATATCAAGTGAGAAAGAAAAATAACAGATGCCTATACCGTGAATGGGACTGCTTCCTGATTCCCACCCTGACTCCCACTGCCTGCAGGGATGAAAGGAGCTTGATTATCTTTGTTTAAGAGGAGAGCTCACTGGGAGACCATTAAGTAATAAGTCAATTAAAGAAAAAACAAAAAACAAAAAACAGGGTGAGTCAAGACTTAAAAAGTTTCACTAAAATAATAGTGACCATGTAAAGCATATGGTACCTGGTACCCTAGTCATCAAGAACAATGACACTTAGCCCAGGAGATTTCCTCAAACAGATCCATGTAAAGCAAGGGATCTAGAGCCTAGTGGATGTTTGCCACGTGGTAGCTGTGACTCCTGTTGCTATGACTACTACTGTTTTTGCTACTACAAATAGATTATCTACTGGGTTCAAGAGACTGTCCCAGACATCTTTGGGGTTTAGCAGCATGAATACAGTTGGGCAGATTGACAAGCTAATTATGACCTGTAGGCCAAACTGGCCTACTGCCTGTTTCTATAGATAAAGTTTTATTGGAACACACACACACACACGCATACCACTGATGTTCAATATGAATCATGTGTTGAATTTTGAAAAACAAAGGCAGTCCAGAAGCCAGGTGTGGTGGCACATGCCTGTAATCCCAGCTACTTGAGAAGCTAAGGCAAAAGAATCACGTAACTCCATGAGTTTGTTTGACATTGGTGCAGGCAACATAGCGATATCTTGTGAAAAACAACAAAAAAGCAAGCCAGGCATAGTGGAGCACACCTATAATCAAAGCCACTTGGGAGGCTGGGGCACGAGAATCGTAAGTTTGAGGCCAGCCTTGGCAATGTAGCAAGGGTCTAAGTGACTTAGTGAGACCTTATCTAGAAATGTTAAAAATGAAAAACTAAAGAGAAGGGGTCCTGAAGATACAGCTTAGTAGTAAAGTGACACTGGATTAAATCCCCAGTACCAAAAACAAACAAACAAAAATAATTACCAAATGTGTGTAGCTACCACTTTTGGAGACTGTGACAAAAGAAGTGAATCCTGTACCTGGGTAGATAACAGAATTGAGAACTTTTTAAAGTTCTATCTTGGCTGGATATACTAAATTAGAATTTATGGAGGTAGGGTTTAAGAATATATAATTACAATCAAGCTCTGAAGCAGCCAGTACACTGGAGAGCCACTTTTCTTTTCTTTTCTTTTTTTAAATAATTTTTTAGTTACAGATGGACACAATACCTTTATTTATTTATTTTTATGTGGTGCTGAGGATCGAACGCAGTGCCTCATTCGTGCTAGGCAAGTGCTCTACCACTGAGCCACAACCCCAGACCTGGAGAGTCACTTTTCTAGAACAAGCTATAGAAATCACTTTTGCCCTATAGTAATAGTGAGGACAAACACTATTTGGATGTCCCTAGCAGACCAAGGGGGAATGAAAAATAAAAGAAAAAAAAATGAAAGGAAGAAGTAAGAAAAGGAAAATAAAAAATAAAAGCAGAGAAAGGAAAAACAGTAAAAGGTACAAGGTGAAATGATTCCAGTACCACTTGATATGAATGTTACAGGTTGCACATTTGGATCTAGGAATTAACAGTCAGCCACAGCAAACAAGTGAGGGTTTAAGGTAGCAGAGGAGCATCAGAACTGGATAGGGCTGTGCAGGGCAAGGCACTGCATATCTGAAGATCAGGGGTCAAAGACCTGGATACTATGGCTAAGCAAGCTCAAAGATTAGCATAAGACATTCATGAAGGAATCTTTATCATTATCAGAATATGAGAAAGTGAGTGAACTATACAAGTTAAAAAGTACACTCCCAACTTTTCATGTTTTCAAGGAAACCTCAAATATAAATATAAACTTCTTTCTTTTGGGGGTACCGGGGATTAAACTCAGGGACTCTCAACCACTGAGCCACATCCCCAGCCCTTTTTCGTGTTTATTTAGAGTTAGGGTCTCACTGAGTTGCTTAACGCCTCGCTTTTGCTGAGGCTGGCTTTGAACTCCGATCCTCCTGCCTCAGCCTCCTGAGCTGCTGGGATTACAGGCATGCATCACCACACCCAGCTTACTTCTTTTTTAAAATTCTTGAGAAAATAGCAGAAAAAAGGGTTGAGATCTCCTAGCCTAGGAGCAATGTCCCAAACAAGAAGGAATCCATTCTGGATGAAATATATCGCTGGAGTGAGGGGACTGGGCTCCAGAATCAGTGATTCTGACCCAAGACCAACTAGGGTCCTCAATGCTGCTCCAGAAACAAGTCAAAATTTCTAATTCTGAAAGAACTGAAGTCACAGCAGTACTCTGAATCTGGGTTTCCAGATGAAAGAACAAGTTGAACCCAGGAAGCTCACCTAGACAATCTCAAAATCCACTACACATTTGTTACCTGGCACAACAGGAATTTTCTGTTGATCCTTTAAAGAATAAATTTAGTCTCTTTCTCTTTCTCCCTCTTCTCCTCACCCTCTTCTTTCCTTCTCTCTCTCTGTCTCTCTCTCTCTCTCTCCCCCTCCCTCCCTTCATCCCTCTCTTTTCTCTCTTTTTGGCACCAAGGATTGAACCCAGGATGTTTTGCCATTGACCTACATCCCCAGTCACTAAGTTGCCAAGGCTGGCCTTGAATTTGTGATCCCACTTCTTCAGCCCCCTCAGTGACTGGTTTACAGGTATGAGTCACCATGCCCAGCTTAAATTTAGTTTCAAACAAGTTGCGTAATGCATACATTAATCAAAAGACTAAGATCAGTGATTTGTTTTTTGTTTTGTTTTGTCAGAGATAGAATCTTGCTGTTGTCTAGGCTGGCCTCAAACTCCCAAGCTCAAGGTCAGCCTCCCAAGTAGTTAGGACAATCAGCATATGCCAGCACCTGGCCAATAATTGTTTCTGAGTCATCTTATTGCAAAGCACATTATAAAACAGAAATGCAGATGATGAATATATGATAATCTGTTCAAGTTCTCTTCCCAAACATGCAAACATTCTGCTGAGAAGCCGCCTGGTAAATACCTACATTGGACCACTCCTCAGCTCAACACATCCCAACCTGGGCTTTTCTCTGCCCAGTTAATTTACCTTCTCTTGTTCAGCATGCAATACCCTTGCCTGTG
Organism: Sciurus vulgaris; assembly: GCF_902686455.1. Classification (NCBI taxonomy): domain Eukaryota; kingdom Metazoa; phylum Chordata; class Mammalia; order Rodentia; family Sciuridae; genus Sciurus; species Sciurus vulgaris. The sequence goes on from NC_136476.1 coordinate 69,833,052, forward strand.
TGTTTTCTGTGGCTGTTTGAAGTGAGTTGTTCCTCTTCTCCATCATCAGGTTACTCTGCTCAACATACCTGTGACAGAAATAAGGAAAAAGAAAACATTTATCAAGCACTGAATGTATGCCAGGCACAACCCAATGCACATTCGGTCCTCACAACACTGCTCTGAGCTCTCATCACAAACCATACAAAAGCATTTTATTTTCCTTAGCTCTGCAGTAATCAAGTTGGAGGCAGCAAACTGGGTCAGAGGTGAATTGCTCTATATAACAAAGAGGAAAGGAATTTAAACGGCTATGTAGAAATGGGGAATGAGGAAGGAAAGAGACAAGAGTAAGAAGGCTCCAAGAAAGAGAAGAGATGAAAAGAAAGGCAGTTTTCCAACCCCATCACATGGAAAGCAAGCAACACCATTGGAGAAGAAAAACACAGGAGAATTTTTTTTTTTAAGTGAAATGTGTTGTAACATGTTCTCCTAGCACCCCAAATCTTCAGAAGGATCCACAAAAATTATAAAATGCTTAGGTTTTACATGGGAATCAGTGACGTTCTGGTTGGTAAAATAGTCAGCCTGCATGGAAAAGAGAAAAGTTGACATCAGAGTTTTCCAAATATTAACACCATTTTTGGAGGTGAAGAAACCAGGGCCTGCCAGAATAAACAAAATGCCCAGAGATACACAATAAATGAGGGCAGAGTGAGAAGCAAAATACAGGTCTGTTTTACATCATATCCCCTGAGTTCTTTCTATTGAAAAAGAAAATTGGCAATAATCCATAGGACAGGCAGGAAACAAATAGCAGAAATAAGGCTGGGGGTGGCTCAGTGGTGCAGTGTGTGCTTAGCAAGTACGAGACCCTAGGTTCAATCCCCCGCATCACCAGAAGTGCTGACCTAAATAAACATGTGTATTAAATTGGGCATGTACACATTAAATCCTTTTATCCATCCTAGCCAGGCCCCGTACCTGTCATTACCTCTGATTCCGTTCAATGAGTTCACTGATCTTGTCATTCTGTTCTTCTATCCGACTGCTCTTCTCAAGTAGCTCTTGCTTCAATCTTTCATTTTCCTACATTCAAAATGTATGAGGTACAAGGTAAATGTAAGAAAAGTGCCAGGTAAAAGGGAATCACCCTGCACTGACAGGTGACATTTACAACATATTTGAGACAAAAGTTAGGTCTTATATCCACTCAGTCATAATAATAGTTAAAAGAGCACATCAAATTATACCCAATGTATAAAAATCACTCCAATGGTTTAGATGCATAAATGACTAAAAATGAAGAAAATTCTGAAATGGGGGCAAACGCACAGCTGCCTTTTGACTCTATAGATAGGATAAGTCTGGACCAAATTAAGCCACAGTGGAATCTCCAGAATTTCCTAAAAGTAGCATTTATTACATGCTGGGGTGGAGGTTTTAAAGACAGCACCTCCGGGGAAAGAGCACGGGCGGGGCCTCCAGTTCAGTGTTCTGTTCCCCTTGCCCTCACCTGAATGATTCTCTGAATGTTGCTCATGATCATGCTTGTTTCCATCGTCACTGACATGCTAGGAAGAAGCATGGAATTGCCAGCACTCTGCTTCTGTAACTCTTCAACCTACAAAAGGGATGCCAGAGAGACCCCATAAGAATGCTTAAAATAGAGAAATAGAATTTACCCAAAATCTCACCACTTTTTTGAGAGAGCTAATGTGTTTCTGAGATAATCTGTAAATGAGAGCTAGTTTTTTCCCAAAATAAAGATAACTACTATTCTAGGAAAATCACGAGTAACTACTATGAATACAGGAAACCAAAGGAAAATTTATCTATAGCTCTGGTTACTTCCCATTTATAGCCAACTTGTACCCCCACTTCCAACCTAATCTCAACGCTGATTTGGTCACCTTAGTCATGAGATGATCCACTTTATCAGCCACTTTGCTGACTGCCATTCGAATCTCAGTGTTATGTTGCCGGGCTTCGGTCATAAGAAATGAAGCCATGTCGCCTGATCCTAAACAGACATAAGCCAAAAAGAAACTTATGGGGAGACTAGCATGTACACATTTTTTTAATGCAAAAAAAAAATTGGACTATATACAATGTACAAAAGTAGCACTTTAAAAAGCAAGATTATCCTTTGATGATACTTATATATAGCTGTGTCCCTGGGAAGAGAGGGGAATACAGTCAGAGAAGGCTTCACAGAGGAGATGACAGCCTTGACATGTGATAAAGAGTTTCCCATAGGGAGAAGGGAAATGGATCCCAAACAAGAGCTGTGTCCAGGAAGCTCTTACCACTCTGGAATCACAAGTTATACTACAGGATGTGCTGGCTTCCTCCTACCACTGTCCTAATACACAGGTGCTTACTAAGCAAAAGACAAACGGCAGTGAGGCATGGTGACATATGCCTATAATCTCAGCAACTTGGGAGGCTAAAGCAGGAGGATCACAAACAAACTGGAGGCCAGCATCAGCAACTTAGTGAGACCCAGTCTCAAAAAAGGACTGGGAATAGAGCTCAGTGGTAGAGCTACAAGGTGCAATCCCCAACACAGACCAAAAAATAAAAATAAAAACAAAAAAAAAACTAAAGAACAAGGCAGGATACCATCACAGCTGTTTACATTTCACTTTGCTTTATATGTTCTCATAAGACACGCAGACTTGTACTTACATACAAAATACCTGGAAAGTTACCTAGGTAACTGTTAACGTTGATTTCCTATAGCCAGGGGGATTTATTGATTGGAAAGAACAGTAACTTTTAACTTAATACTCTTTTGTACTGGGGATTGAACCCAGGGGCACTTAACCACTGAGTCATATCCCCAGCCCCTTTTTTTATATTTTGCTTAGAGACAGGTCTTTATGAATTGCTTAGGACCTCACTAAGTTGCTGAGGCTGGTTTTGAACTTGTGATTCTCTGGCCTCAGCCTCCCACACCACTGGGATTACAGGTGTGCACCACGGCACCCAGCTAAAGGTATATTACTTTGATAATTTAAAAGTCACCAAAGTTGCTTTCACGTGTTACTGAACACCCACCCAGGAGGCTTTACGCTTTCTCCCAGTTTCCTCCTGTGTTTGCTCTTTTAGTGTTTTCTACAAACTCCAGCCACTCTAAAAGGAATTCGAAGGGCTAGTGGGAGAAAATGCAAGAAACAAAACACAGAAAGTGGGCCTGAGGGGACATTTTGGGGATGATGGAAAGAGCCTAAAAATGGACTGTAGTGATAGATGCACAACTCTGAAAATGTCCTCAAAAAAATCTTTGAATTGTATACTTAAAATAAATGAATTGCACGGTATATAAATTATACCTCACCAAAGCTGCTAAAAAGAGAAAATAAAAGAAGAGAAGAGAAGAGAAGAAAGAAAAGAAAAGGGTAGAGGGCTTTGGGAGTGAAAATGAAAACAATGTGAAGAAGGAGAACGTGGAGCATGGTGGGGGCAGAAGATGAGTGACACAGGGAACAGTGCCCTACCTTGGAAATGGGGAGCCTGGGACAGTGGTGCTGGGTACAAGGGTCGGACAGGCTGCAGCTGGGAGGTGACTGTTGATGCCTGGGGATATGTGTAGGCGTGCACACCTGCATAGGGCTGAGAAAGGGCCAAGTTACTGCCACCTTATGAAACATTCATGTCTGTCTTTCTTTCTTTCTTTTTTTTTTTTTCTTACAATTTCCTGTGATTGAATAAAGCAGATAAGCTGGGAGGAGCTCAAACTTACTGAAGCTGGAAACAAATGAGATCAAGGTTAGACAGTGGGCAAGAACTGAAGCAGAGCTGTCTATGGAACCCAGTAGCATCCGATCATGAAGCCCCACTCACAAATTGAGGGGTGAGTATCTTGGGTCATCACCCAGTCCTCTGTGATAAGATTAAAGAAAATACGAATTCATTCCCCACCATTAGGCCTATTGCTTAACACATTTTAAAACTAAGTAAGTTCTGTTTAGTTTTTGTTGAGGCAAAAAAGGAGAAGTGTTCACTGAGATTCCAAACCAAATCAGCCAACTTCCAAAGGATGCCTCTCCCCTGTTAGATTCTGACACTCATCTGTGTGACCAAGAGCTCTCATTTTGCTTTAAACCTCAGTCACCTCAGCTGTGAGATGAAAATAATAATATCGCTTCATAGGGACTAAATGAAGTGATACAGGTAAAGTTCTTAACAACTGGTAAATTAAGTGCCTCAAAACAGCAGCTACTGTTATAATGAGGAAGTTATCCATCCTCAGAATAAGGAAATCCAGCTCATTTCCAGGGACAGCCATAACTACCCACCAATTATTTAAACCAAAAAAAAATTTTTTTTTCCTCCCTGAGATGATAATTCTCCATTGAGGGGGCAATGGAACTTTTTTCAGTTTTAATACTCTCACATTAACAGGGCATAGCCTGCCTACTATCACTGCCACCTCTTCATCAAGAATCCCAAGGAAGTAGCCCCTATGTCACAGGGAGTCTGTTTTATTCATCAAGTGTGCTGAGACAGAAGAAAGAGTCTATAACCCTAGCAAACAGCAGAAGCAGACAGGCTGCTGTCACTGCCTTCTGTGATAACAGAAGAAAATCTAGTTTAAGAGATCACTTTTAGAAACTAACTGGACAGCAGAGGCCAATTGTATTTTCTGTACAGCTTCCACACTCAGCCTATAGACATTCTGCTGGGAATTGTGCAGAATGTTAGCTACCAACCCTTTGATAGAAAAGAACAAAGAGGGTATGGATATACACCCCTTGACTAGATACGAGTGAAAAGGAGAGGAAACATATATCGACTGCACCTTTGCCACATGCACCGACTGAACTTTTGCTACGAGCCAGGCTCAGGCCTTGAACTAAGTGTTTGGCTTGCTCTTGCTCTGAATCTTCACTAGAAGTTGTAAGCAGGTGATTCTTTACCCAGTTTAGAGGTGAGAAGGTTGTGAAAATAATAGCTTTGAATTACTATGTTTTTAAATGATGTTACCTGAAAGGACTGGGCATTTCCAGACACAGTTGAGTGGGAATCAAGAGATGCAACTTGCATTAAGGCAGCAGCAGGTGTTTGGAGCCCAGAAACAGATGCCTGAGGGGCTAAGATAAAGCAAGACATTTTCACTGTTAGCCCCCTTTACTTCTTGGTACAAAGGTAAACTAGAACCTTCCATACCCCCATGCTTCAGACTCGACCACTTCCTCACCTAGTCTCTGAAAATGAACTCCACTGGTGTCCCAGCAATGGGCCAGTGGAAGGAAACAGTATTCTCACATGCATCTGACTCAGACCTTTGATCCCATCAGCTGACAGGATGTATACGATAACACACAGGCAGATGTTTCAATAGCTGAGTGCACACTTCCAAAACTGACAATGCAATGCAGCACAAGTCATGATAAGAAAGCCAAACACATCTCCGGATCTGAAAATGCCTTACCCAGGGACCAACGAATAAATTTTGCACTCCAGCTTAGTCCTCAGTACAAAAACAACACAGTCTAACTATCTAAGGAACAGTGATGACAATTTTGGTGCTGACCCAATTCAAGGGCACAGAGCCTCAGAGAGGTTCCTTTCTTACCCTGTGAAGTCATCTGTGGTAACACTGGATGAGCAGGCTGAAGAGAGGGCTGGACAGATGGAGTCACCAGGGGTTGTCCAACTCCTCGCTGAGCATTCACATCCTGAAATGGGTATGAGGTTTGGTCACTATGTGTGGACCCTTAACTGATGACTGAGCCTGACTGTCTACCCTAAACCTACATCTAGCACAGAGTTTACAGGCAAAGGAGAGGAAGGAAATGCAAGCAAAAAGCCAGGAGCTGAGCGTGTGGGTTGTGGGGAGGAAGCACTCAATTATGCAATAGAGGAAGAGCTCTTCTCCATGAAAACCATAGCAAATAATTAAATACAGCTAATTTCCAGAAACATTCTGTTGTTGATATTTCAGAAGCAGCCAAACTCCAGCAGCCAGCTCTCCGATATGTATAGTTTCCCAAACCAGCAGTTACCTTGACTGATCTGGTCTGTTCCTGCAATAGAGAGGTCTCTTGTAAGAAAACCCCAAAATAATCCAGCTTCTTCTCTTCTGCCAAATAATTTCCATAGGCCTCAAGCACCCAATGAAAATTGGATAGAGTCATTGACCCTTGTTAACATGCTGATTTGTGGTAATATAGTTTTACATTATTTTCTGCATTCTTTCTTTTTATAAAACCAAAGCTATAACTCTAAATGAAGTTATTCTATATCTTCACGTTTCATGTAAGGAACAGAAAATCCTGAGGCACAAAATTCTGCTATACTGTAGTTCAAGGGCTGAAATCTCTTGGCCATTCTTTTACTTCAGAACTTCCTCTCACCCCCTGATAGACTTCTGGAAAAGCATCCTGGTTTTAGATCATTACCTCTCTAAATCAAATTAAATGTTTAACAGTGGAAAAAAGGAATTATGATAAATTGAGATTATAGAAATGTGGGTTACCTTTAAAGGCAATAATGCTTTGCATTATTTATTTATATTACTGATATTAATAAAGATGTTTATAACATTACATTAAAAAATCAGGTTGCAAAGCAATTTATTAAGAATACCTTTTTATTAATATTTTTCTTTATAATTTTAAATTATTCTACAACAAATAAGTAGCACTTTAAATTTTAAATAAGAATATCATATTATTCAAATTTCATTTCCAGAAACCAGATAAACCATAAGAAAACAATATTCCTCAGAAATCCTCTCATCTTTAAAATGTTAAGCTCTAAGTAAGAGCTTGCCCAGAAGAAAGAAAACAAAATTATAAAAAATAAAATCTATTTCATACATTTTTTTCAAGAACATTATCTTTTCTTCATTTTACATCAAAGGAAAAAAATCCTAAAGAATCAATCTTTTGGGCTGGGGTTGTAGCTCAGTGGTAGAGCACTTGCCTAGAATGTGTGAGGCACTGTATTTCATTCTCAGCACCACATAAAAATAAGCAAAATAAAGATCCATCAATCTTTATCTTTATCTTAAAACTTTTTTTTTTTTTTAAATTCAATCTCTTACATATTTCAATTTAATTAAGAAAGGATGGTTTTATTGGGCTGGGGTTGTGGCTCAGTAGAAGAGTGCTTGCCTAGCATGTATGAGGCACAGAGTTCACTTCTCAGCACCACATAAAAAAATAAAGATATTGTGTATATCTATGACCAAAATTAAAAAAAAAAAGAAAAAGAAGAGGAAGAAAGTGTGGTGTTATTCAATAAGGAGCTTTGCCACTGGGTAAAGAAATAAGTTAAAATTAAGTCATTTCAGATCATAACATACACTACATCCTAGGCAGACTAAAAATGCAAATCTAAATATGAAAAAATAAACGGTTCTAAAAAATAGGATGTTTCTAATATCTGAAAGTGGGAAGGCCCTCTAAGCATAAGTCAAAAGCAAAAAAGGAGAGAAAATCGATAGATATGATCTCAAAATTCTTGAACTTCTACATAAAAAAAACAAAAATACCACATTCAAAGTCAAAAGACTTAAGAGTTTGACCTTTAAGTACCAGACAGCACAAGTGGGAAGAATAACATTTCCTAAAAGGATCTAAACATTCCCCAAAAGGATCTAAACATTCGACTTACAAATAAGAATTGAGCACCTGTTTTGGGTTGGGCGTCCTGCTGCCTAATGACTAATCTTCACAGACAACAGAAATTCTAGCAAATGCAGTTCAGTATAGCTACTTTACACTGCCTAAGTCGTGTGGTGGATGTATGGAATTACTTCATTTCTCAGGGAAAGTATTTATCAGATTTGAAACATACGAATCAAGACCAACCTATCATTTTTGCATATAAACTCTCTTAAATAATATTCTGGATTAGAGGCCTAAAATGCAATCATTTTAACCAAAGAAAAGGAGATGAAAATCTTTGTACTTCTGGTTTCAATAAAGTCAGGGGGACATACTTCAATTTCTGAGTCATTGGAATCCAGCTGTGGTGGAAGAATGGGCAGCATGGGCTGGCCCATTTTAGCCATTCGAGAGATCAACTTGGCCTTGACTGTATCAGGACTCTAAAAAGAAAGAAAACCACACAAATCATTGTGACTAAAGTCTCTTACCTTCAGACAGCTCTATTTCTTTTTTTCTTTCTTTTTTTTTTTTTTTTTTAGTGTTTTTAGTTATACATAACATTAGGATTCATTTTGACATAATTATAAAAGCATGGAATATAATTTGCTCTAATTTAGTCTCCAGTACTTCCCCTTTCCCTCCCCTTCTCCCTCCCCGTTCTCTTGGCTTGACTATACACAGGTCCTGTGCTAAAAGTTTCTATATCCACTAAATGGCCCAAAGTGTGTCTTCAGAATTGAGAGTACATACCTGAAGGTACACAAGATGATCTCCTGAGGGAAGAAATGGTTACAATCTTCTCTCTTATTATTTTTCAACTATAAACATCAGACATTAAGTTTGTTTATAGGAATTAATAGTACTTTTATGCATATACTCTGTTGATAGATATATTTGGATCATGTGCTCATCTCTCTTAACCAATGGAGGTACATAATATATGATACATCAAGACAGGAGAGAGGACTAGTTACATAAACCATATCCACGCAACACAATAGTTTTGTGATCTACATTTAAAAAAAAAGAAAGAGAAAGCTCTTTATGCACCAACATGGGAAGATACTATTTAATGTACATAGTATGCTATTTTGTATGTGAGAGTAGGGAGGAATAAAGCATGTATTTTCATTTTATTGCCCCTGTATAAAGAAACATTGAAAGAATATATAAGAAAGTAGTAGCTGGGCACAGTGGTGAACACCTGTAATCCCAGCAGCTCAGGAGGCTGAAGCAGGAGGATTGCTGATTTCAAAGCCAGCCTCAGCAACTTAGCAAGGCCTAAGAAACTCAGCAAGACCTTGTCTCTAAATAAAATACAAAAAAGGGCTGGGGATGAGGCTCAGTGGTTAAGAGACCCTGGGTTAAAAAAAAAAAAAAAAAAGTAGTAATGGCAGTTACCTAAGGGGTGTGAGATGGAATAGGGTAGATGGGAACAGGAATAGGAGTGAGTCCTTGCAATGTGTATCTCACTATAGTGTTCTGATGATTGCCATATGAATTACCTATTCAAAACAGAAAAAAATGTAAATGTAAAAATGAAAAGAAAGCCCAGGAGAGGTGGTACATGCCTGTAATCTCAGAGGCTCGGGAGGTTGCAGCAGGAGGGTTGCAAGTTCAAAGCCAGCCTCGGTAAAAGCAAGGTGCTTAGAAACTCAGTGAGACCCTGTCAGGGCCGGGGATGTGGCTCAGTGGTTGAGTGCCTTTGAGTTCAATCCCAGTAAAAAAAAAATAAATAAACATAAAAATGGCTAATTTTACATTATGCAAATTTGGCCTCAATTTCAAAGAACAAAGTTATGCCAGTGTTGTTGTGGTACAGCCTGTAATCCCAGCTATTTAGGAGGCTGAGGCAGGAGGATTTCAAGTTCCAAGCCAGCTGGGCAACTTAAAGAGACCCTGTCTCAAAATAAAAATAGGTATACAAAGGGCTGGGAATGCATGTAGCTCAGTGGTGCCCCTGAGTTCAATCCCCAGTACTGCAAAAACAAAAACAAAAACAAAAACAAAAAACAAACAACAAAAACTCCACCAGAACAAAAGTATAAAAAACAGGAAAAAAAAGTTGAAGGTGATTAGTCTACCAGAAGTTATTGAAGAAATAGGTAACAAGAATAGTTGTGGCTAGAGTACAATAAAATCCACACTGCAAAAATTATTGTGACTGTTCAAATATCTGAGATTATGATTTTTTTTTTTCTTCTGATTCTTTGGTTTAGTCTTCAGGCTTTATGGGATCACTGTTTACATGTATCAAACCAACTGTTTGCTTAATAATTTCTGCTTTGGGATGAACATAAACAGGCAAAATAGGGTTTGAGAAAACTAAGCAGGAGGATCACAAGTTAAGTCTTTATTGACCTCTTACAGTATGGCATACACAACACTAAAAACTCCATAAGCATTATTTTACTTAAAAATCATAAAAAAACTCTTCAATATTGGTATCTGCATTTTACAGATGAGGAAATAAAAATGAAGTTTAGAGAAGCTAAGTTGCATAAGGTCACAGAAAATAAGTAGTAGAGAAAGCCTAGGATTAACTACGTAATATTCCTCTTTGAATACACTATGTTTTTTTTGTTCCAAATTTCTTTATTTAAACTCATTGAAAGGAATAAAATTATATTTAAAAAAAGAATAATCTCACAAACTGAAACAAAAAGAACAAGTTGGTAGGTTTTCCTGAAATACAGATCTAATTAGTTGTAGAATGGACTCCTTGTTCCCTACTTTTGTCAAACAAACAAAAAAATGATTTTTCCTATTTAAGGCATCTTAAAAAGTACTCTGAATGCTAAACAGGTTATTCAGGTACAAAGTTTCAGCCCTCCAACAGGGATTAAGAAAAATCAAAGGCTGCTACAATTTCCTTCCTTTTAATATCAAATTGAACATGCTTCTACTTTTTATATAAATTTGAGAATGTCACATGACCAAAATTTCAAAAATCTGGTCCTATTTTAGTAAAATCTTATAACTTCTTAAGTTAGAATGTCCAAAGTATCTGAGTTGGCATCCCACTGACTGAAAGGGTCCAGACATAGGAAGAGCTGATCTACTTAAATATTGCCAAAACCAGTCAAAAAGCAACCATCCCAGGAGATCTGGATCAGGTAGAAATTTATACCACAGCCTAATTCCTAAACCAGCAGACCTGCCCACAAAACAGATCAAATCCAAATGGTTCATAAGTAACACAGAGTAAAATTACAGAAAAAGTCACTTTATAATTCCCAAAGCTCTAAACTTAGTCATTCCCACACTGGGTTTCCCCTCACTTTTATACTGATAAATATATCAAACTAAAAACTTTCATTCTTGACTACCTCAATAAGATAATGAAGACAATTGTTAGCATTTTCATTCTATGCCTAATTGCTTGAGTGTGCTAGTTTTGATTTACACAGGTAATAAAAAGCTTAAATCAATTTTTTAGAAGTTAATAATAGTATTCCTAAAATTGAATGTATTTTAATCAATGATCCCTCCCCCACCCAATGTCATTCTCCTAATAATAATCACAACTACCACTATTAAAGATATGCTTCACATAGGCTCTGAGTGCAGAGCTTTACAAATATTTCTAGCCCTCAAAAGAGCTGTAAAAGAAGGCTTCAGATATTATTTCCATTTTCATAATAAAGAAGATGAGGATGAGAGAAATTAGATAATTTTCTCAAGGTCCCATGCTTATAAGAATCAAGATATTTTCCCACTTTTTTAAATTAATGCATTATAGTTGTATATAATGGTGGAATTTGCTGTTACATATTCATACATGCACGTAATATAACAATATAATTTGACCAACATCACTCCCCCGCACTTCCCCCTTCCGCCCTCCCCCGCATCCCCTCGTCCCTTTCCTCTAATTCTACTGATCTCCCTTCAATTTTTATGAGATTCCCCACCACCACCTTTCTTTCCCTTTTTCCTCTCTAGCTTCCACATATGAGAAACAACATATGACTCCCAACTTTCTGAATTTGGCTTATTTCACTTAACATAAGGGTCTCAGGTTCCATCCATTTTCCAGCAAATGACATAATTTTATTTTTCTTTATAGATGAATAAAACTCCATTTTTGTGTGTGTGTGTGTGTGTGTGTACATTTTCTTCATCCATTCATCTGTTGATGGACACATAGGCTGGTTCCATAGTTTGACTATTGTGAATTGTGCTGCTGTGAACATGGGTATACATGTATCACTGTAGTATGATGACTTTAATTTTTTAGGATAAATATCAAGGAGTGGTATAGCTGGGTCTTTTGAGGAGCCTCCATACTGGTGTCTGTAGTGGTTGTACTAATTTACGATCCCATCAACAGTATAAAATAAAGTATCAAGATTTTAACTCAGGTCTGTCTATGCAAAATCCCAAGCTAAACTACACTGACTCCCACATAGGAGAAAATAAATAAAGTAACCACTGATTTCTAACCTAAATCAAGGGTTCTCAACATTTTTTTCCCCTCTAATCTAGAAAACCCTAGGCACATGAAACATGACAGTGTTTTATAGTCTGTAGGTCATGGTATTCTACTGTGTGGATATGGTTTATACAACTAGTCCTCTCTCCTCTCTTGAGGTATCAAACTTTTTTTTATTATGTATCCCCATTGGTTAAGAAAAAATGAGCACATAATTCTGAATATGTCTATCAATAGATCATACACATAAAAGTACTACTAATTCCTGTAAATAAATTTAATGTCTGATATTTATAGTTGAAAAATAATAAAAGAGAAAGTTATGACTATTTCTTTCTTTCCCCACGAGATCATCTTGTGTACTTTCAGGGGTACATACTCTCCATTCTAAAGATAGCACTTTGAACCGGTTAGTGCATACAGAAGCATACCACATACCACATACCACATACCACAGGGTCTATGTATACTAAATGCCAAGTCGGAGTTAAATGGGCCTGACTCACCACTGTCATCCTAGGAATATGAAACCTCTATCTGCTGGGGGTTGAGGGAAACAGACTCTTATACTTACTGTATTGACTGTAAGCTGTTCACCGAGGGAGTTAGATTTGGTACGAAAACCCGGCTCCCTGAAAGCAAATAAAACATAATCACAAATCCATAATCACAAATCCAGATTATACTAGACAATCAAATTGTTTTTGAAAATGTTTGCCAATCTAACAGCTATAAAACAGATTTTAAGCAAAGCATGGTGGCACATGCCTGTAATCCCAATAATTTGGGAGGCTGAGACAAACCATCAAAAGTTCAAGGCCAGCCTGGGCAACTTAGTGAAATTCTATCTCAAAAACAAAAAAGGGCTGGTGATATAGCTCAACAGTAGAGCTCCCTAGGTTCAAGAACTAGTACTATAAAATATGAAAACAACTCAGAATTGTAGCTCTTCTTTCGTTTTCATAATCTTCAAATGTTAGTGAAGATAAACAACTTCCAATTCAAATACTTATTATTTATATTTTTTCCATGAGTATATGTTTTGTATTTATGCTCCTTGCTCAATTTTCTTGAGCAAGTTTTGCAGGTATCCTTATCTGACTTAGTGCTTCTACAGACTATGAATGTTAATACTCTGTCAGAAAAATCTGACACAAATTGTTTCCCTGATTCCATTTTTTCAGATAATGAAAAGTACTGTAGTTTTTAAAAAATTTTTAATAGTTGTAGATGGACAACATGCCTTTATTTGTTTAATTTTATGTGATCCTAAGGATCGAACCCAGTACTTCACAAGTGCTAAGCAAGTACCCTGCCATTGAGCTCCAGTCCTGCCCAGTACCATAGTTTTTAACTATGTCCCTATTTCTGAACTCCTCTAGGAATCATTTTTATGAACACTAAAAGAGCTTGATACAACTCCAGTGTCTTACACTGATTTGAAAGGCATCGATGTGGGTGGTGACACAACAGGATCAGCAGAAAGGCTGTCAGCACCAGGTATGGGAGAAGGGGCCGCGGAATCCCGAGAACTAACACTCTGCCCATCAGAGCCAGAATCTCTGGCAAACTTCACCTAGGGAAAGAACCAGCACAGGTGGAACAGGCTGCAGGTATCTTTTCCCCTCCACACATCTCTCATTTTTCTTATTCCTCATCACACAAGCCATCGCCTGTTCATTGTAGGCAAATCAGAAGATTTAGAAAAAAAGATAAGGTCATGATCTCTTACACTTCAACTACCATTATATTATCTGTGTATGTGTGTGATGTGTATTTTGTATTTTTTACAAACATGGGGCCACACTGTTTTGTAACCTGCTTTGTTCACTCACTGACATATTAACATGTTTCCAGGTCACTAAATCTTAATTTCCAATTTTATTTTTAATTACAGACGAGTACATCTAACTTGTATTTACACCCCTTTCTCAATTTTTCTTCCAGAGTTTTGCAGATATCCTTAATCTAACTTAGTGCTTCCTTAGACCACGAATATTAATACTTTATTAATATGACTTCAGAAAAGGGTCATTCCCTTTTCTGCCATGATCCATAAGGAAAAGTTTCCAAAGGATTGATTTTTGGAATGGAAATCATAAATATTTATGCCATTGCAAAATATACTTTCCAGTGCCTCAATATTAGACATTCATCTTATTTCTATCATAAGTAATGCTTCTATGTAGCTTTATTTCTACATCTTTGCACATGATCAATATTTCTAAAGTATAAATTCCCTAAAGTTAAAATATTATATAAAAAATATGCTCAGCTGGGCGTGGTAGCGCACGCCTATAATTCCAGCAATTCAGGGGGCTGAGGCAGGAGGATTGGTGTTCAAACCCAGCCTTAGCAATTTAACGAGGCACTAAGCAACTCAGTGAGACCCTGTCTCTACATAAAATACAAAAAAGGGCTGGGGATGTGGTGTAATGGTTGAGTGCCCCTGAGTTAAATCCCTGATACTCAAAAAAAATAAAAGATATGTTCTTTTAGGGCTTTTAATAAATACCATTAAACTTCCCACCAAAGTGAGCTAATTCATATACCACAAGCAATGTATAAATCTTTCTCAGCAATAACAATCTCTGTCATCCTTGTCAATTTAATATGCATATATAACTATAGTTCTTGGACTATTGGTAAAATAGAAAATTTTTTCTTATGTCTACAAAATGCAGTCTTGATAGATTCATGTGGACTTGTTACCCACCATCATCCATGACTTCCTCAAACTCAAAGGAAAATGGAGAAAGAATAGAAAAGCTGTTAAAAAAAAAAAAAAAAAAAAAAAGGCAGCTGGGAGCATGTTATTGAAAAAGAGCTAGACTGGTTCAAAGGTGTCCAATTAGCACAGACATAGAGGACAGCACATTCTTATTGTGTTGTGGCAGGGTAAGAGCCACAACAAAGATGTAACTATAAACTATCTGCATTGTACTTTACAGTTTACAGCCACCAACACTATCATATTTAAACCTAATCATCACAGTGTAAAGCAAGCAGGGTCATTTGGAGGGAGGAGTCAGTCTTAATTAACCACAACTTGTTGCTATTTTATTAGAGAAATTATATATTTTCATAAAGTTTTTAGATGCTACTAAAAGCTAGGGTACAAAAAAGTTAGTTTCTGAACTCCATTCCATTATTTGGGGAAAAATAATCGTTTCTTTTAAAGCTTCCAGAACTGTTCTATGAATGCATGTGTATACATGCATCTTGCTGTGTATATGTGTATACACATCTATGTATATAAGCCTGTGTATATAAAGATGCATAACTATGTATGGTCACACCATGAGATCAGACCACTCATGCTGCTCTGCAACTTGCTTCTTGTACTTAACAATAGGTTTTGGATGTTTTTTAAGAGGCCCATAAAAAGTCTATTCTATGAAAAAAGTAAAAAAACAAACAACCCCACCATAAAATAGCCAGTCTTTTAATGATGCACACTTAGGTGGGTTCCAGTTTTTTATGATTATAACAATGTATTAGAGGAAGGAAAACATATACACATATAAATATATATGATGTATATGTACATGCTCATGTAAATATATACATATATTTTTAAAATATTATTTTAGTTATCAATGGATCTTTATTTAATCTACTTATATGTGGTGCTAAGAACTGAACCCATGCCTCACACATGCTACGCAAGTGCTCTACTACTGAGCTACAACCCCAGCCCATATACACATATGTTGATAGGATAAATTTGTAGCCATTGAATCACTAAGTCAAAAGGTGTGTAAATAGGGGAGAAACCATTATTTTATGGACAAAATTAAAAGAAGTTTAGTGTGGAGAAGTCATTTACTTGAAGTCACACCTCTTCAGACTCTGAATAGAGGACCAGGAAGAACATAAACCTTAGTCTTTAGATTCCAGAGTTATTGCTCTTTTCAGCTATATCATTTCCACTTTTCAAAAGAAATTTATTTCTTCAGAACCTTCAAACATATTGATTTAGTTATTCATCTTATTTAACTAGCAAAAAAATACTCAAAGGACTCATCAAACACAACAAAGCAGTTTTACTTACCCGCCTAACCTCCACTTCAAACACCAGGATTGAGTCCGTCGACTGAGTCCAGCCTATTACCCCTTCAGAGCCAGCAGCACAGGCTGGAGGGATGATAAGCAACCTCTTTCCTCCTTTTCTCATTCCCAGCATTCCATCCTCCCAGCCCTTTAGGAATAAGAGATGAGGGAGGCTTATCAGACAAGAAACTCCTCATAAAAGACAAAGTGAAGTACAGGAGTTGTCAGTTTTCACTTGTTCACTTTCAAAAGGTTTAGACTATGCTTCCAGAGGTCAAGTTCAACTATCCTCCATGTTGGTTATAAAAAATATCTAGAATCTAGTTTCTAAAATTACTAGTGAAACCTGGCATATCTGGGGTTGAATGAAATATACTTATCTTAGAAGATGAGAGAAAATGGGAAGAATAAATAACAATAAGTGAGAAATAAAGGCTATTATATATGTTTTCTAGGTACTATGATTGTCTTACATGCATTATTTTGTTTAATCCCCCAAGTCTCATAAAATTGATAGTATTATTCCCAATTTACATGTGAGAAATCTGAGGTTTTTGCAAGTTAAGTAACTAGCCCAAGATTATTCAGTAAATAAGTTGTTGAGCTATGTATGATTCAACATGAGATCTGTCTTGCTTCAAGGATCATGTCTTACAGGAAAAGGTCTCCAAAGAATTCTGGGAAAAGTAGTCATAAACAAAGCAATGGAGAAAAATATTTTGCCACATGAATGAGTGAATACAGTACAGTGCATCATCATAAAACGTGTGTAAGATATTCTTTATTTTATAAAACACCTGCCCAGTTGGTAAAGACAAAATTCACAACTTGAACCCAGGTCTGAGATTCCAATCATAGAGCTTCTCCTGTAATGTCGTGCTTGTAAAGCAAACCAGGCACATGAGAATCAACCCATTACCACACACTTCTAGAGGAAATAGTTTCATTTTTCCCTGTTAGGCTATAGGAAGGATGTAATAATTTTCAGAGCTACAAGATGAGAAAGAAAGGGTAGGAGTTACAGAAAACAAATGTACCCATCTTCAATATAGAGTCTCATAGGTAAAAATCTCCCAGATGCAGAGAATGTAACACCTTTTTGCCTTCCTGCTATTCAACCAAGTATTTCAACCAAGTATTTCCGTACTCTCAGAAGATATATCCAGGTCAGAAATGCCACAAAATTTAGTCTAAGTTCCAAACTACAGTTAGGTCTTTACCTTGATGACTTTTCCTGATCCTAATTTCAGGCGAAGCAACTTATCTTTGTTAGTAGTAGAGTCAAAAACCTGCAGTTCAATCATAGAAAATGAGGTCAGTTAATTAAAAAATAATAAAAATCATTAAGACATTCAATTATGTATCAGTACTTCTTGAATAGGGAATGTCAAATATAATATGAATATTTTCAGATTCTTAATCTGAAAAGATGGTGCCACATATTGGTTAAAAGGTATTATCATGATGAATATCTCAGGGACAACAATGTCCCACATTAGAAAAAAATTTCTATCACTGTGTATTTAAGTGTTTTTCATCCATAAAGCATTTTCAAATAAATTATCTCATTTGATGCTGATGCCAATCCTGCTAAGTAAATAGAATAAGTGGATCATTAACCTCCATTCCAAAATGGAAAAAAGGAATTAAGAGCTTAAGTGGCTTGATTGAGGTCAATTTAGGATAAAACTGGGAGTTGCGTTCACATTTTTAAAGTAATAAAGTCATAATCTAAAGATCTTTGTTATGTCACACTGTCTTTGATAGCTTCACAATATCAAAACACAAGCCCAACGTATTTACTGTATCTGCTGTAAGAAAAACTATGAGGAGGGTCTAAAAAGTAAGATCTAATCCCATAAGACCACATTCAATTTAAAACTTATGTGGGAGGACAAGACACATATGAACAACTGGTAAAAATGATACTTGGAAAACTGGTTTATACTATCCTGAGTAGAAGAGAGTGGCACCAAGCAGATTTTATAAATTGTTATTTCATGAATGTGCCCCCAAAGCAGCTGTAGTGACTAAGAAGGGCTCCTGAAAGAATTCTATTTGCCAATAGCAGCAATTCACTAATAATCCCTTCCACACGAATAGCCCTCATACTTACATGTACTTGCAGGGTACATTCTCTTACCTGGCCCAGCACATGATTCTGAAAGAGCCAGCCAGTATAGGCCACTTCTAAAGAATCTCCAACTTCCACACCAGGGCCCTCAGCCACAATGAGGTCCTGAGAGATCACTGCATCCAAGGAAGAGGTGCTGTTGCACTTGGCAATGCCCACCTGCAAGACAAAAATCGAAGTCACATTAATTTGGTTTAAACTCAAAATACTCATTGGAATCATTATTGCCAATCCTCTTTTTCAAACAGCTGCATCCACTACCAAACAGGTTACATGTTTAGAAGTGAGCCATTCCAAAGTCAGTAATCTTGCCAGGAATCAAAGTGCCTAAGAATATGGCATTCCAAAGTTAGTAATCTCTTCAAAACTCAAAGTGCCTAAGCAACTGTCTGGGACAAATCCAGGTGCTGTCAGTTCTTAACTCTGCTGTGGCAAAATAAATTAATCCCCACGTACCCAAGAGTCCCCTTTGTAGAATGAAGAAAAAAAAAAAAAAAAGGCTTCACCTATCTTATAGGGTGGTTATGAAAATGAAATGAGTTATAAATAGGGTACTTGTCAGCACACCTGGGAAATAACAGTAAGTACTCTATAAATATTAGTTGTGATTACTACACTGATTTACAGTGTCAGCATTAGGAACCTATGAAAGAAAGGGGAGTTTCTAAATAATTTCAAAAGGTACTCCTAAAGACAAAACAAAGTTGTATTCCCAGAATTCTCATCACTATCACTTACAGGATTGGCTGTATTATCTTAGCATAAATCTTAAATAAAGAAATCA
Source organism: Sciurus vulgaris (assembly GCF_902686455.1). Lineage (NCBI taxonomy): Eukaryota > Metazoa > Chordata > Mammalia > Rodentia > Sciuridae > Sciurus > Sciurus vulgaris. The sequence continues at coordinate 69,852,062 of NC_136476.1, forward strand.
GGGGCCTGGGGTTGTGGCTCAGTGGTGGATGGCTTGCCTAGCATGGGTTTGCACTGGGTTTGATCCTCAGCACCACATAAAAATAAATAAAGGTCCATCAACAACTAAAAAATATTTAAAAAAAAAAGACACATATTTGTGTCTATGTAAATAATTATTCTATAGTCAATGTTTTAACACATATTATAAACTTGCTACTCATTTTCTTTTAAAAAGTTTTATTATTGCCATCAGATAAATACTAACTAAAACAATAGGATATCATCTTCTACAAGATGAATAAGACAAAGTGAATAAGACAAAAAGGAAAAAGGATCATTCTAAATGCTAGTGAAGACATAGGGAGAGAACTAAAATGGGTGTGAAATAGTAAAATCTTTCTAAAAAGCAGTGTGTCAGAGTCTGTTCAGAATTTGAAAATAATTTGACCCAATAATTCACTTCTGGAAATACGTGAGGGAAAAAGAGGATACAGACATATATTTTAGAAATGCTCACAATACATAGTATATTTATTTCAGAGGCTGAAAACAACCTAAAATTTCTAAAACCAAAGAAATGGTGAAATAAATTCAGGAATATCCGTTATATACTAAACGTCTGTGTCCTCCCCAAACTCATATGTTGAAATCCTAACCCCAATGTAATGGTATTAGGAGATGGGACCTTCAGAAGGTGATTAAGTAACGAGTGGAGCCCTGGTAAATGGGGTAAGAGCCATTACAAAAGAGACTCCAGAGCCAAGTGTGGGGCACACCTGTACTCCCGAAGACTGAGGCAGGAGAATCACAGGTTTGAGGCCAGCCTCAGCAACTTAGTGAGACCCGTCTCAAAATAAAAAGGGCTGGGGATGTAGCTCAGTGGTAGGATACCCCAGCATTCAATCCCCAATCCCCAGAACCTCCAAAAAAAAAAAAGAAAAAAAATAGAAAAGGGAAAAAAAAATAGGCAAGGGACTCCAAAGAACTCTCCCTTTTTATAGCGAATTGCAACTCAGAAAAGGGCCCACAAGATCCCAATCATGTTGAGATCCTGGTCTTGTTCTTCCAGCCTCCACAGTCATTAGAAATAAATTTCTCTTGTTCATAAAGCCATCTAGTCTTTGGTACTTTGTTATAGTAGCCCAAATTGACTAAGAGTGTCTTGGTACAGAAGGAGGAGGCAGACCACTGAAGCTTCTTTAACAAGGGCATTAATCCCATTCATGACTGCAGAGCCCTCATATCCAAGTCACCTCCCAAGGACCCCCCTCCTAAAGGCCCCACCTCCTAGTACCATCACTTTGGTGGTTAAGTTTCAATACACATTTTCTGGAGGATGGGCACATTTAAACCATAAGCAGACAATATCCATATTTTGCAGCTTCAATAATGCTTCCAAACAATTTTTTCATGAGGTGGGAAAAGACTCTTTTATACATTGCTAAATAAAATAAGCAAAATATGGAACTCTTAAAGAAGTACATCTATTATGTACATTATGCATATATAAAAAGGAAATGTAATATTACTAGTAGTTACTCTGGGTAGTGAGACTGAGTGATTTTTAAAATGCTTTTCTACATTTTCTATGATGAATATGTGATAACAAAACACTTTAAGATTTGTAATTATTCCTTGAGATAATTAATGTAGCAAAAATGTTTTCATTAAGTAAGCTTATATTTAGCTTTTTTTTCTCTTAAAAAAACTCACCAAGCAATTTCAATAAGAATTGCTATTATTTTCCTAAAATGCAATAAGCTAAAGTGACAAATTTAGTGGGTTTCTTATGCTTTTCACTAGCAAGACAACAGTTATAGGTTTGCCATGTATTTTCCTAAAATTAAGGCAGACCCCAAACAAGTGCTCTGTCTTCACACAGGAAAAAGTATGATGGTGTCACCTGCTTATTGAACTCCATGGCAGCTTTTTCCGACTCAAACATGATGGACCAGTTTTGTCTCTGGTCATCATAAAAGGTGCTATAGTTATTGGGCCGAACCTGGGAAGAGGAGAAATATTAAGATAATTCAACCACAAGCTGCATAGTGGGAAAATCTAACCACATAAGTTCATAGACAAGGACTCAACTCAGGTAAACCCAAAGGGAGGAATCAGGGACCTTTCTTCTTCCCTCCCACCCCGACCCATCATTCCTCAGTCCCCATTCCCAGAAGGTAGCCAAGAGACCTTTCTGAAAGGCTCTGTTACAGATGCCCAGGGCTGAAGCAGTGGATCTAATTTCTACCAGGTATATTCAGACTCATCTCTCCTGCAAACCAATCCCAAAGGAGCTAATGATTCCAATATGGGAAGTCTTACCATTAGCTCAAAGTTCAGATGAATTCTAGCAACAGTAACAGGTTGTTGTTGACTGATATAAAGAAGAATCTTATACTGTATTCAAGCAAAATGGGCAGAAAATGAAAAGAAAACAAGTTAAAAAGCAATATAAAACCAGTAGTAAGACACAGGGCTGTGCTTCATATACCTACAAAACTCAAAACTCTGTTCACCTCTTACAGGTTCAGGTTTTAAATTATATCTTCTTATAGTCAGTTTATTTCTTCTAATTTTGGCCTTACTCTTTAACTGTAATAAGCAATATCTTTGTCAGTGTTTTCATTCATACAAGTGGAGAATAAGAGGTAATTGACTTGTTGCTTAAAAGAAAACACAATTTTTTTCAACTGCAGAAAATTGTAATAGTAAATTGCACAAATCTTAAATATACAACTCAATGAATTTTTACACATACATATGGGAGAGTACTTCCAATACTCTAGAAGCTCTCTCAAGACCCTTCCTATTAATAATACCTACACTGAGGTACCGTGACCTCTATACTGATTTTGCTATTCTTAAACACATATGAATGGGAGGCTAGTGTGTACTCTTGTCTTGCTTCTTTTGCTCACAAGGTAAGATTAAGCCTTGTTACTTCATATACCAGATCTTTGTTCTCTTTCATTGTCATATATGTCATGTATTCTCTTCTATGAATATACCATATCTATTCATCCTTTCTCCTGCTTCATTTTAAGTTGTTTCCAGTCAGAGGCTACTGTGAAGAGTGCTTCCGCGAACACAATGCATAAATGCTGTCTGGAGTCCACAGACATTCATTTCTTTCAACCTACACAGTTTCCTTTAATATTTCATACAGTACAAATCTGTGGACAACAAATTCTCTCAGCTTTTGTTGGCAAACTTATCTTGCCTTTTTTTTAAAATATATTTTTGTGGATACAGAATTCTACATAGGGGTTGGGGTACCTAAAAGCATACAAGGCCCTGGGTTTAACCCCCAGCATTAAAAAAAAAATAATAATTTAATGCACAATAAAATGCCACTTCACACCTACTAGAAAGGCAAAATTAAAAAATAAATAACAAGGTATTGGCAAGGATGTGGAGAAACGATAACCCTTCAGGGCATGTAAGAATGCCCAACAGTATAGCCACTGTGGAAAATAATTTAACAGTTCCTCAAAAAGTTATAGACACAGAATCAAGGAAAGCTTGTTCAAAGTCAGAGTGGCCAAAGCTAGGCCTCATGGGCCAAAGAGCAAAGTTGAAAATGCAAAGGAAATGTTCTTGAAGGAAATTAAAAGTGCTACTCCAGTGAACACACAAATGTTAATGAGGTGGAACAGCTTTAGTGCTGTTGTGGAGGAGGTTTCTGTGGTCTGGATAGAAGATGAAACCAGCCATGACATTCCCTTAGTCAAAGTGTAATCTGGAGCAAGTCCTGTCTTCAAGTGTATAAAGAATGAGAGAGGTAAGGAGGCTGCAGAAGAAAAGTTTGAAGCTAGCAGAGTTTGGTTCATGAGGTTTAAGGAAAGAAGTCATCTCCATAACATACAGGTGTGAGGTGAAGCAGCAATGTGTAGAAGCTGCAGCAAATGCTGCAGAAGATCCTGCTAAGATAACTAATGAAAATGGCTATAAAAACAATGGTGTTCAATGTGGATCAAACAGCCTTTTATTGGAAGAAGACGCCACCTAGAACTTTTATAGCTAGAAAGGAAAATTCAATGCCTGGCTTCAAAGCTTCAAAGGGCAGCCTGGCTTTCTTGTTAGAGGCTAATGCAGCTGATGAGTTTAAGCTGAAACTAATGCTCATTTGCATTAGTCTGAAAATCCTAGGGCCCTTTAAGAATTATACAAAATATACTCAATCATGTTCTATAATGAAACAACAAAGCCTAGATAATAGCACATCTGTTTACAACATGGTTTACTGAATATTTTAAGTCCACTGTTGAGGCTTACTACTCAGAAAAAAAGAATCCTTTCAAAATATTATTCCTAACAATGTACCTGGTCTCTGAAGATCTACGACAGAGATCCATAACTAAATTAATATTGTTGGGGCTGGGGAAGGTGTAGCTTACTGGTAGAGGGCTTGCCTAGCATGTCTAGGCCCTGGATTTGATTCCCACAAAAAAAAAAAAAAAAAAAAAAAGATTTTTTTTTTTCATGCCTGCTAACAGCATCCAATCTGCAACACACAGATCAAGTAGCACTTTTGACTTCCAATTCTTATTATTTAAGAAATACATCTTGTAAGGCTACAGTTGCCATAAATAGGGACTCCTCCAATGGATCTGGATGAAGAAAACTGAAAATCTTCTGGAAAGGATTCATCATTCGAGATGCCATTAATGACATTCATGATTCAAAGGTGGGGGGTGTCAAAATATCAATAGGAATAGGAGTTTGGAAGAAGCCAATTTTACCCTCATGGATGACTTTGAGAGATTCCAGACTTCCATGGAGGAAGTACCTGCAGATGTGGTGCAAACAGCAAGAATTAAAGTGTAGCCTGACAATGTGACTGAGTTGCTGTAATCTTATGATAAAACATTAACAGATGAGAGCTGCTTCTTATGAATGAGCAAAGAAAGAGGCTTCTTCAGATGGAATCTACCTCTGATAAAGATGCTGTGAACATCGTTCAAATGATAACAAAGGATTTAGATTATATAACCTTAGATGATAGGGCAGCAGCAGGGTTTGAGAAGACTGCCTCCAATTTTTAAAGAAGTTGTGTGGATAAAATGCTATCCAAAAGTTTGCATTTTACAAAAATCTTTCATGAAAGGAACTGATGCAGCAAACTTCACTGTCTTATTTTAAGAAATTGCCACAACCACCCCACCTTCAACAGCAGTCACCCTGACCAGTCAGTTAACAACAACGAGGCAAAATTCTCCACCAGCAAAAAGAAATTATTACTTGCTAAAGACTCAGAAGATCATTAGCATTTTCCTATTTTCAGTTAAGATATATACATTTGTTTTTCTAGACTTAATGTTATTGCACACTTAATAGGTTACAGGATAGTGTGAACATAACTTTAACAAGAATTGGGAAACAAACAACAGCAAAAACAACAACAAAAAACCCTCATGTGACTCACCTTATTGAGACATTTGCTCTATTGTCATGGTCTGGAACCAAACCCTCACACCCTCAGTATCTCTGAAATATGTTTGAAGTCAAAAGAACTGAAAATAGGAACTCAAACATGTACTTGTGTGTCAATTTCATTGCACCGTTATTTACAACAGCCAAAGATGGAAATGTTCATCAACTGATCAATGGATAAACAAAATGTCATATAACAAAATATTAGTCAGTTATGAAAAGGAGTGATGTATTGGCACATACTGCAATGTGGATGAACTTTGAGGATATTATGCTAAATGAAATAAGTCAATCACAAAAGGACAAGTATTATATGATTCCACTTATATAAGGCATCTAGAACAGGCAAATTCCTAGGAATAGGAAGTAGATCGGAGATTACGGAGGAATGGGGGAAATGCTTAATGGTTTAAGTTTCTGCTGGGGATAAGAAAAAGTGGAAAGAGTAGTGATAGTTGCTCAGTATTGTGAGTAGAATTAATGCCACTCAACTGTGTATTTAAAATAGTTAAACGGCAAATTTTCTTTTATAGATAGATATAAATACATAAATAAATAAATATTGGCCCTCCATATCTGTGGGTTCTGTTCCCATGGATTAAAAATATTTGGTGGAAAAATTTTGTACACACCAAACATGTATAGACTTTTAAAATCATCTTCTGTAAACAATATAACAACTATTTATTTAGCATTTATATTATATTAGGTGTTGTAAGTAACCTAGTGATGGTTTAAAGTATATAGGAAGATATTCATAGAAATACAGCCCTAGGCCAATAGGAAACTTGATCATGCAGATTTTGGTATCTGCCAGGGGGGTCCTAGAACAAATCCCCATGGATACCAAGGAATGAGATACAGAAAGAGAGAGAGGCAGAGAGAGGGTGGGGGGGTGGGGGGGGGGGAGAAGGAGTTTATTTCCCAGATACTACGAGACTCAGAAGTTTCCCTCTGTATTTCTGGTACAACCCCTGGACTTCCATACCATCCCAGTACTTAGCAAATATCCTGAGGGAAAAAAACGATCTTGTGTTTGGAGATCCTCTGATTTTTCCAATTTCTTTTTTCTCCATACCTGCTACCTAATCTACACCTAAAACTAGCAAAAGACTCAAGAAAAAGAAACAGTTATCTCATTGGCTCTTCCTTTTCTGAAATTTCAGTTCATCTAGTCTTCAACATTTTCATAGTACTCCAATGAATTTTAAAGTATAATTTTTCCAATTCATGTACTTCTTTATAATTGTTGGAGAGGCCTGCTACATCCTATCTGGTGGTAAAGTATGGTGAAGTTCCACTACAAGACTTTTTAAATCCAAATGGCAACTCCTAGTGAATCAACAGATCTAGATAATAATCATCAATGGCTGATAATATAAAAATAAGAGAAATGATCATTATTTCCTCCTGATAGGATTATGACAGATTTAAGGGATACAGCAACCAATCACAATGTATGACCTTATTAGATTCTGATTCAAACAAATTTTTTTAAAAAATCCCCATGGATACCAAGGAACGAGATACAGAAACAGAGAGGTGGGGGGCGGGGGGATTTGAATACTAACTAGCAGGAATGAGATTGAGAAATTACTGTCTGCTTTTTTTTTTTAGGTGTGATAATGGCATAATAGTTTTATTTTTTTAAATATCTCATCTTTCAGTGATATATACTAAAGTATTTACAGCTAAAACTGTATCTTGGATATTTGTTCAAAATCATCTGAGTGGGAGAAAGAGGACAGTATAGGGTTATAAAAAAAAAAAAGACTAATAACTACTAGTAATAATCACCTTGGTGTTCAATATCCAAGGCCTACTTTTTTAATGAGTTTCAAATTTTTCACAATTAAGTTTTTTTGTTTGTTTTTAAGACAATGTTATCCATTATATTAGTTATCCTGGACAAGTAATCTTAACTCCTTGCCTGAAAGTGTCTGAGGAACATGGAGTCCATATTCTCTGGATTCCATGAATTTCTATGTTTCTAGAATTTCTTATGTTTACCTCAACAACGTTCAAAATCTTCTGGAGTAGTATTTGAAGATGGATACAATCCATACAAACAAATTAGTTCAGGGCTTTTAGCCATATCTGCTTTTGACCCAAACTACTATTATACTATGATCAACTGCCCAATCTTATTTTCAAACTTTCAAAAGATAAACATCAGTTATTAACATAAGCATAAAGATATGCTGCTTGAAGTCGTATGACAAACGTTCATAACACAACAAAAGGATGTCCTTGATAAACAGTTTACTCTAAAACCCTCCAAATTCTTAAGCTAGGATCATTTCACAAAGATGTCTAAAGATTTTGAGTAGTTGAATCTGTTTTAACTCGTAATAGCAAGCAAACTGTGTTCATTTATTAGATCCTAATAATACACATGCACATTCAAAACCAGCAATCATTCTGACACATGAGACATTGGGCATGTCTGTTCCCAGATTTAAAAAAAAAAAAAAAAAAAAACAGCTCACTAGGATTATTTGAAGCACTTGAATATGCATGAGATGCAGGGCGTTCTCACCTCTCTGGCTGTGTGGTTCCCCAGGACTGCAGCACCAAATTTGCCCTGCTTTACATACTGACCATTTGTGCTACTGAAGTAAAACAAACAAACAAACAAAAAAAAAAAACAAGGTATTAATTTTAAAAATTTTTTTAATTCATTCTAATTTGTTGTATTAATACTCCTCTAAACTATATAGAACCAACTTTCTCTCAGTCATCCAAAAGGAAGAGTCTAGTCATTCAGCCTCCAGAAAGGGACAAAGTATGAGCAATTTATAATTTAAAGCCCTTACACAACTTCTTTATTCTTTAAATGTCTATTATTCATGATATCTCAGTGCAGTGGCTTTCTTTGAGAACTCAAAAAGGCAGTTGTTGGTTATGAGCACTTCTTAAAGGCGACAGATGAAATAATGGCTCTATAAGTTTAATGGACAGAAATCTCCAATTGAAATGTTAAAAGTGTTACTAATATTCAGAATGTGGAAGGACTGAGTAAGTAGTTTGCAACGAACAGAGGCTTTCTGAGAAAAGACAGCAACTTAATCGCCGTCCCCTCTCCTCCACCAAACTTCAGAGAACTTCCCTTCTCACTACTTACTATCGATATGCATGGACTGCTGTTGCAACCAGTACTGTGGATGTGCCCGCTGCGGTTGGTGCTGTTTTTGGTGTTGCCTGATTTCCTGAAGATGATGAAAACAAAGTTGTCAATCATTTCTTGCTTGACACTGATTTTTAACCATTAAACTAGCTTTAAAACTTTTTTCTATATTTTGTAGTTAGTATTAAAATGCATTCATATTTCATTTGATCCACAAGATAATCCCATGACCTTGTCTTGGGGTGAGGCAAAAGGCTTTACGTATCTAAGTGCCTTCCACAATGACAGCAATAAGCCTAGGAGTAGAACTCATGACTACAGCTCCCAAGCCACAAACCACAAACAAGTCTATGAGCTGGACTAGAAGCACTGTCTGGCAAGACCAGTCCTATTGCCTCTACTTTGTTTTCTCTATCCAATATTTTCACAACTATGATATATAAAAATAGATATTCCCCAGATTTTGGGTGTAGCTCAGTGGTAGAATACTTGCCTCCCATGTACAGGGCCCTGGGTTCAATCCCCAGTATCACAAAAAATAGTAAACTAATAAAAAAATAAAGTTATTTCCCTTTCTCTTCCTTCTGGGGTAGGAAATTTAGGGTGATATTTAAATGGTGCCCATTATTTAACTTCACAAAGTACTTTGGAATAACACTCATGTTTTAAAATTAGAAATTTGTGGCTGGCGGGGCTGGGAAGATAGATCAGTTGGTAGAGTGCTCACCTTGCAAGCACAAGGCCCTGGTTTCGATCCCCAGCACCGCAAAAAAAAAAAAAAAAAAGAAATTGTGGCTGGGGTTGTAGCCCAGTGGTAGAGTCAGTACTTAGCATGAATCATACTCTGGGTTCAAACCCAGGATTTAAAAAGTTAGGGTATGGGGAAAACCCTGCACACAGCTAGTGTCATAGAGGGATGCTGTGAATGAGTAGAAAGGACAGAGTAAAGAGAACAAAGTTGTTTGTTCCTTCCTTTTACATGGGCCATACATAAGGGATCTGTTACAGCTATGCAACTCTAAACACCCTGGTAAATATCCTCAGTGCCAGCATTGTGCTTAGCATGTAAGAGGCACTCAATACTTTCTTTAATCTTCATTCAACAATTATTTCATTCAATGTCCCTCACCATCTGCTCTGCTTAGGATTATTATTATCAATCCCTTACTTCTATTTGGGTTCTTATACAAAGACAGCAAAGTGTAAAGGAAGGAATAAAAGCTAATGAATCAGGTGGATCAGGATTCAAATTTCAACTCTTGTCACTTAGTACTGACCTTGATCAAATTCCTAAACTTCTCTGAGCCTCTAAAATCTGGTTATGTCACTTACTTCACAGAACTGCTGTGAGAATGAAATAAGACAACCTATGTAGAGCACCTGAGGCCAGACACATAACAGACATTTAGAAACATGAGTCCCCCATTCCTTTCATTCAGCAGAAGTGTATTCAATAAATTCTTCCTGTGTTCACCTTGATAAAAGATACAGGACTTACTTCAATGCTTGTCACTATCTAGTTAGGAAAAATTTAAGTCAGCACACAGCTAACCCATCCAGGTGCAAGAAGTGAAAAGCAGTTCTTCCTTCTCACTGAAAACATTGAACAGTGCCTACTTAGAGTGACTTGGGCAGTTCTGGAGGGCAGCATGCACCTGGGGTGGCATGCATATGGGGCAAAAGAGTTTACCATGACTTTCTCCATTAGTTCCCAACAAAGGACACACTATCTAGCTGCTGGAACTCAGGATTCCAGAATTTAAAGAGGCATCCATTATTGGGGTGACTTAGCCAGATGGTCAAGGATGGACAACCAGGCATATGGTTTTTGCAAGGCTGCTTATGACTCTAACTAACCTGTTAAGGCGCCATCCAATGCCTCTTAACTTACCTGTTGCTGCTGTTCCCTGACTTTTCTTAGGCTGCTTTGGAGCTGTATACTGGAAGAATTCATTTCCATGGCCAGCAGCAGCCTGATCCAGTCCAAAAAGAGAGGCCAGTCTGGCACTGTTAGTAGAAAATAAAAATGATATTGCATTTGACACATCCCAACCTTGGAATCATTATAAAAGTTGCTTACCTACAACCTTAGCAAATACCTCCCCACCATTCAGTACTGAAAGTAGCAGCTCAGAGTCTCTGTAATCAAGATTGCATTTGAAGGTCGAGGAAGAGGGAGGGGCTCACTAAATCACATGGTGGTGGACCACCACCCCAAAGCACTAACACTTAGGGGATTCATTGAGGAGGAAAAAGATGAATGACTTGGTTTGGTCAGCTGCAAACCAAGGGTCAAAGTTCAAAGACCATTAGCTACAAACATCATGGCTCAAGCCCAAGGTACCACTGAGACAGAGGAAGAAGTCAAGGAAGAGGAAACAGAAACCTCAGATTTGTTCTTGCATGATGATGATGACAAAAATGAAGATGAATATAAGTTTCATTCATGGCAAAGATGAAATCTGATGCAAGCTATATAATTTTTAGGAATATTGTTTAGAAAAACTTTTTTAAATTATTTAATAAAGTCAATGAGCCAAAAAATATTTTTTTTTATTTTTCTTTTCAACATTGTAGGTTTAAGGACCACAAGCTTGCTATTTAAACACATCTTATAACCGTACATGATATTAAAGCACCAAAGGCCTAGTGACTTTTATGCAGTTATGAAGATCCACAGGAATGACATACATAATCTCTAGAGTCTTATTTTTCATACTACCTGTTTTTGTTGCTATTGGTGTTGGATTATGATGTAAATGACAGGTATTCAGAAATTTTATTTTGGATTATAACATGCTGATTAAATTTCATTAAATGTCACCAAAAAATTGCATTTTTATTCTGAAAGCATCAGCTGACCTCGTCCAGCCACTGGAACTTGGTCAGTATGTTTCTTCTTCCTGCACCTCAGTTTCTCCATTTAAAAACAGAAATGATTAGCCCAGATGCTGTGTTTATTTGAACTATAAATTCTTGCTCTTAGCAAATCACCTACTAATCATTCCCTCTCCTGCTTTTTTATTAGTTGATTAAATTGTAATGAAACTGTGATACAAACTCACCATCAGATGTAATCTCTTCTATCATTTCATCTGCTTGGAGGACTATTCTTTCATCATCTCTTTCAGGTATCTTATATCCCATTTCTACTGAAATGGGTCTTACTAAGGTCACTGACGGCCTCTTATTATTAAACCCAGCTTAACAGTCCTTATCTTATTTGACTTCATGCTACCTTTTTATACTGTCAACTAATTTGTTCTACTATCTCTTCCCTTGACTTCTCTGGGGATATTTATGGGACTGGAAGGAGGGACAGGTCTTAATAAGACATCAATAAACACTAATGGGATCCCTCTCTTGTTTTCTTCCCATCTATCTTTCTCACTTAACTTTCTTAACTTCTGTTCCTTTGCCCGTTCTTTAAATGTCCATGTCCCCAAGGTTTTAAACTCTCTCCCTTGGCAACCTCTTTTATTTACCTTGGTAGCAAAGGCTACCCAAATGCAGATAAGCTCAAATCTATATTCCAAGTCCAGAATTTGCTCCTGAGTACTAGAAAACAGATATACCACAGGCAACCCAAATACAAGCCCAGACCAGAGCTCATGTCCTCCATTTCCACAGCCCCAGGAAAACCTATTCTTCCTCTTGTGCTCCACGACCATTCCTGGGTTCAATGATTTACTAGGACTCAACTGACTTGGCATATAGTTCAACTCTTGACTAAGATCTATACATTGAAAGGATATACACTGGCCAGGCATGGTGGCACATGTAATCCCAGTGACTATGGAGGCTGAGATGGTAGGAGTGTGAAGCCAGACTCAGCAACTTACCAAGACCCTAAGCAACTTAGTGAGACCCTGTCTCAAAATAAAAAATAAATAGGGCTGGGGAGTCAGATTGGTGGTAAAGTAACCCTGGTCCCTAGCATCAAATAAAAACAGAGAGAGAGAGAGAGAGAGAAAGAAATCAGAAAAGGTAAAAGGTACAGGTAGCTAAGTCCAGAGGAAATCAGGAACAAACTTCCAAAAGTCTTCCCTCAGTGAGTGAAGTGACAGAAGACATACTTAATTCCTCCAGCAATGAGTTACAACAACTGTATAAAGTACGGTCTACCAAGGAAGCTTCTTAAAGACGATTTTTACTGGGGTCAGATCACACAGAAAATCTGTGCCTAACATGTACCAAAACTCTAGATTCCCAGAAGGAAAGCAGATGTACAGTATAAACTATTGTTTGTACAAAAGTTTAGGCACAGTGAAACAATCCCATCATTTTATTAACACTTTATATCAGTGTGAGGAATTGTTACCAGTAAGTTTTCAGATGCCAAACAAGTGGCAACTTTGTAAGCAGGACTTTCTAAGAATTACAGTCTTGGGTCTGGTATGTTAACTCTTTCTGTAAACATCCCCAGCTAAAACAGAAACTTGAATATCGTCCTTGATTTTTTTTCTGCCCTATGGTCATGGTCATGCCCAATCTCCAAGTCCGTTTGATTTTATTTCCTAAATGCTTCTTAAAGCCATTCACTGCTCCCCATCCTCTCTGCCACTTCCCTAGTTTAGGCAGACATCACAGGTATCTAGGCTTTAGTTATTTCAACACCTCCTGATTCATCTCTCTGCCTTGGTTTTTATCTGCTTCTTATCTATTCTCTCCACTGCACCCACAATGATCTTTCTAAAAACCAAATTTGACCAAGTCTCTTTCCTCCTGAAAACCCTCAATGACACCTCAGTATTACCAAGATAAAAACCCAAACTCCATGAGACAGTTTTACAACTTTAGGACTTCACCTCTCCTTATTTCCCAGATTCCTACCTGATCATTTCTTATCTCCACCTGTGTGCTACAGCTAACCAAAGAATTTTAATTTCTCAATATAAAACAAGATATATTCTGGGTGGTGCTGGAATCAAAGTCAGGACCTCACAAATGCTACGCAAGCATTCTACCACTAAGCCAAACCCCCAATCCAAGGCAAGATCTTTTTAATCTCTGGCCTTTGGACATGCTGCTCCCTCCATCTGAAACTTTCCTCCTGTTCCTCTTTTCCCCCGGAAGATGCCCCTAATCTAGGTTAGATGATCCTCCTGGAAGCTCCCATAATTCTCTCTACTTCATTAGTTCAAGAAATACATTTCAGGCTGGGGTTGTAGTTCAGCAGTAGAGCATCTGCACTACAGAAAGAAAGAGAGAGGGAGGGAGAGAGGAAAGGAGTGAAGTGTGTGGGGAGAAAAAGAGGGTGGGAAAGAATGAATGAATGGTTGTGCACACCTGGAATCCTAGCAACTCGGGAGACTGAGGCATGAGGATTCTAAGTTCAATGCCAGACTCAGCAACTTTGTAAGGCTTTACGCAACTTAGTGAGACCTGTCTCAAAATAAAAAATATAAAGGGCCAATATATAGGGCTGGGACTTAGCTCAATGGTAAAGTGCTTCAATACCCAGTAAAAAAGAAAAAGAAAAAGAAATGTACATCAGACACCAAGTCAAGTGCTAGTAAAACCTTGGTGAGCAAAACTGGATTCCATTTTATTTTACAACTCACGTTTCTATTTTATATAATCTTCATTGAAAACTGGATTCTGTTTTCAAGGAGTTTATGATCTAATGAGAAAAGAAGACATTGAGTGATATATGATTGCAAATTATGAGATACATTACTGGGGCAGCTATTGTGTGGCATTATACTCCATAGGGATTAATAGAAATTATTCAATTATTTCTCATATAACATGGTAATTGATTATTTATAATAATTACCACTTGACACCATATTTTAACCAGAGTTTGGTATATATGCTTAATAAATGCTGTTATTTGAATATGTCCTTCAAAAAGCATGTGTTCCACCTCATGAATTGATTAAACTGAATTATAAAAAGGGCTTGAGGCTATAGGTGTGCAGCAAGAAGGCTCTAGACAGATGCTGGCACCTTGATATTGTGGGACTTCCCAGTCCCCAGAACTGTGAGAAACAATTTTCTATTCTTTATAAATTAGTCTATTGCTAACAACACAAAATATCTCCATTTAGCCAGGACAATCTGGGTAGATTCCCTAGAGGAAGATTCTGGGAGAGCTGAGCAAAACTTTTAACATAGTGAAAAGTTAATCAAGCTTAGAATCTAGGTAAGATATAATAGCATATGCATAATAAGAAAAAGCATGCCCTCGTACAATATGAGTACTGGTTTTACTATTTTAATTTTGCAAGTATGTTCATTTTCAAAGTCAAGACAGAAGTGTCATAGGTAAGCTGTGTTTCCATAAATATCCTAAAAGCCAGTCAAATGATGATTATAAAATCAATACAAAAGCCAAGTCAAACTAATTAGTTTTCAGATTAATTCCATTTCGTATTAACATTTTAAAAATGAAGTCTATACATTCTTAGGGAGATAAATTTCTGTGACTTACTATTTTTTCTACTTACAAGATATCCTAAGATGCACACAATCTCCCTGAACATGTTAGAAAGAATGGGCTTGCTAATTCTACACTTGATATCTATGTTAATAATTGATGGGAAAAGTCATTATGGTGTTAATATTTTAAAAATAAATGTTAGCCAGTGCTTTAGTTGCCAAGGTCTTTACCTCATCTTAGTTTTATATTTGTTTCCTTTTCTCTTTAAAACAAAAAAAATCCATTTATGCTATATCGATATTTTAATAAACAGGCATTCTTTTTGTTAGTAAAGTACTTTTTTCATGAATTGTGGCATCAAACATCTACTTACACAACAATGATAATGATAATGTCACATGGGCAGGTCTGGTGGAATACACCTGCCTGATTTCAAGCCAGGCTCCATTACTTTCTATCTATGCCACCTTGGGCAACTTACCTCTCTGAGTTGTTCCCATCTATAAAATGGGTATAATAGTTAAAACTACCTCAGAGGGAAGGACTAAATATGATGTGTGTGTGTGTGTCTATTACTAGGTACAGTACCTGGCACTAAGTTTTTTATACTTGTGAACATATCCTAATATCTCAAAATGCAAATTGAAGTCAGATACTATCATACGGAAGATAGCAGGCTTCACTGATGCACAAACTAATCTGCAAGTATGAACTGACATTAGTATAAATATAAAACAACAGAACTGGGAAAGTTTATCCAAGGCAAACCTCATTATTTAATAGATTAGGATATGAAGGGACAAGGATGACTTGTCCTAAGTCACACTCCTAAAAGGAATGATTTATCATTACTAATGCTAATCAGATTTGCCTACACATACCTCTTACATATTCTAAAAAAAATGTATTTATAACTAGCTCCTTAAAATGCTTTGAAAAGAGCCAGGTATGGTGGCACATGCCTATAGTTCCAGATATTTGGGAGGCTGAGGCAGGAGGAGCACTCAAGGCCAGAGGTTGGAAGTCAGCTGGGGCAACATAGTGAGACTCTACCTCAAGAAAACAAACAACAACAACACAAACAAAAACCAGTTTTGTGATTATTATTACTGCATTGATTTTATTCTACTACTAAAATGAAGTTTCTTAGGGGTAGGAACTGAACCTTACTCCCAACTATTAACTGAACCAACTATCAATCACTTAATAGGCATTCACACATACTTCCTTATTTTCAAAGTTGTAATGGTGGGAAAACAAAACAAAAAAAAAAACCTATCTCCTGATTACTCTTTCTAGCTTAACCATGGACTTTAAGAGGCCCAGGAACGTGAAAAGGAGATTATCTGTCATCTAAATGGTCATCCTAGCCACTAATATTCCTGCTTCTATTAGGCTTGAATATCTTAAGTAGGATCAAGTAAATCAGAGAGTTAAATAAAGAGATTTGAAATTTAAACAAATATATCTGCAGAAAATTAGTTATAAAAAGGGAACTGAAAAGCAACTTCAGTGTTCATTGTCATATGTTCTACTTCCTTGGAGAAACCAAAGGAGGAACAGCTAAATCAGAGAATGCTGATGAAACTTCCCTCGTCTCAATTTTTCTTCTTCTTTTGGTACTAGGGATTGAACCCAAAGGCACTCTATGATAGAGCTATTTTCCCAGCCATTTTTATTTTTTATTTTTTATTTTGAAAAGGTTTTGCTAAGTTACTTAGGGCCTTGCTAAGTTGCTGAGGCTGGTCTCAAACTTGTGATCCTCCAGCCTCAGCCTTCCAGGTCACTAGTATTATAGGTATGCCACTGCTCCCAGGCCTATTTTCAATCTTAAATTTGATTCTGTTTTTCTGGGTATTGCTGGGAACAAAAATAAATTATCTGATTAACTTTCTTGCAAAGTCTTTCATCATTAAATTAGCTGATATATGTGTCTAGGAAAGCAATCATGTGCCTAGAACTGAGTGTCTCAAGTTCTCGATAAGCCCATGCAGGAAAGCAGAATAGTTGATTCACCAAGAACTTATCTTGGGGCAGGAATCCGGAAAATGGCACATGACCAACATTGTCTATCTGGTAATTTTCAGTCAGCAGTGGATTGCTTCACTCATGAGAGCGGGGAGCCTTAACATTCCTTTACAGACTTTTCCAGATACTTTCATATAGTGAAGAATGTGAATTTAAAGTATGCCTTGAAAATGCCCAATGTACAGCCACATGCAAAACAGGTTTGTATGAAAACATGAATTCAAAAGGCTGACTACACAGCCAACAGCAGCAGGGAGACTGGACTGGATGGTGATTTTAGTGAATGTTCTGGGTCAAACAGGGAAAAAAGGAACCAAAGCGAAGTTTAAATAACTAAGCATCTGAAATGACTCAAAATGGAATTAAGAGGATGCAGGCCATGAAAAGTTAAAGCAGGGGTAAAACGAAGTGGTGAGTGAAAAAAAAAAAAAAAAAAGAATGATAGGTAATACAAAACTAGTCAGTGGATGTCCACAAAAAGAGTCCAAAAGATGGTCAATCATTTTATGTTATTCATGTATTTAACTCTTCAACAGGTCTGGAAGGAACCTGAGGGTTGGGATAGCAGCTTAATCATCTTCATAACCTCTTAGCATTTAGTCGAACGAGGAGCATGTTGATATGCTCATCATTCTTCAGGATGCACAATATTTGTAAGGAAAATGGTCAAAGAAAGGCTATGCAAAGATCAGAGGTTATCAGCTAACAAGTTTGGAGAGTCAAGGTGTCTATCACAACACACGGGGAAACACACTAACACAATACCAGGGAAAACGCTAAACTACTGAAAGCGACAAGGTCTTGCCTCTCTGAGGACTTCTACCCCAGGCTGGTATACATAATGTTTTAGGACAGGAGTTAACACTGCAGCCTCTCACAATGGCTTTAAACTTTTGGGTTTACAAAGTGCAATTTCACAGCTCTTATTCAACAGACACTGATGACTTACTATGTGACAGGTCCCATGCTGAGTTCTAATCAGAAACGAACAATATAAGCAGTTCCCTGTCCTACAAGTAGATTATAATCTGCTAGGTTCGGCGTGCAAAGACAGAGACAAATACGCCTGGTAGTCCGGAAAAGGAAGAGAAAGTATTTTATTCTGCCTGGGGTGATGGGAGAGGGAAAGCACCAAAAAGGTGACATCCGATCTAGGCCTTGAGGAATGCTGAAGCCGACCCACCAGGTCCTGGTTCTAAAGTGTCACCGCCTGGTCCATGGTTCTAGAAGACAAAGTCTCATACTGGCCCCAGCTGACTCCTATAAAAACTCGGAGGCAGGCAGTCTCATCAGCAATCACCCCCATTTCACTGGAGAAACTGTGCCCCAGAGAGCAGAAGGGAAGCCCAGAGTCATACTGCGTGTCAAGGAAGATGCCTAGTCCAGAACCCAGATCCACAGACTCAGCGCAGTTCCGAGGTCTGCTCAAGATTCTGAGAAGTGTAAGCACCGGAATGTGGTCAGGGTCTGGACCCGGAAGTTGGAAAGAAGCCTGAGAAGAGATCGACCCCCTCCAACCATCCGCCGGTCCTCTGTCAGCCATGCCCTCTGGCCCGTGCTTCTCACTCACTCACCCGCCACTGGGCGAGAGGAAGTCGGTGTCGTCCTCGTCCCCGGCACCGAACATCGTGCTCGCTTTCGCCCGGCTGTCGGGAGAAAGCCGGATGTTCCCAGGGCCTGTCACCGCCGACGTCGTAAAATGTCGCGCTGGCGTGCTGTTTTCCGGCAGGGCAAACTCGCACGGTTGCTCGGCCGAGAGGAGACTAGACTCTGGAGAAGGTGGAGCAAAGGCAAATGAGAGGTTCGCGCCGGCACGACGTGAGGCCTCTCCTGCCCGCAGAGGGGGGCGGGGTTCCGAAGGTCTGCTCGTGGATTGGTCAGCGAGCCTAGGGGCGGGGCGGGAACCCGCGGCCTCTGTGGCAGTCGTGGACACGTCGAGCCGGGCAGAAGTAGTAGGGGCTTCTGAGAAGTCCTGAGTGGGTGACGAGCTCAGGTTCTGAGAGCGAGGCACCGGTGGCGGGACTCGACCTGGCAAGGTAAGGCCTCCCCGCTACTTCTCACAACCCTGGCATGGCCACCGTCCTTCTCCCTCCTGGACAAGGACCCTCCGCCGCTCTTCTCTGCTGGGCGGAAGGAGAAAGATCCCGGGACTAGAGTCTGGAGACCTGAGCCTTGGCCTGGCTCCTGCAGTGACATAGCTGGAGTGACCTTAGGCAGGGTGCTCGGTGCCTCAGTTTCCCCCTCTATGCAAAAGGCAGTGTGTCCAGTGCCTCTATATACCAACCTGTCAAGAAGCTTTTAAACCTCAGAGGTCATCGAATCCAATCCAGGTCCTCTCGTAATCCCAGAATTTGCAAATAAGGAAACGAAGGAACTAAGTACTTGGGTGAGTAGTCCGAGGTCACGCAGAGTAAAGGGCAGACTGGGACTGGATTCCTGTTCCTTCGATTCAGGATTTAGGGAGCTAATGGGTGAACAAGAACCTTAATAGCCCTTAAACGCTGTGTGCCCGTATAGCGTGGTCTCGCTGGACTGTGGCGTATGTCAGGGAGCCTTAAAGGGGGAAACCCCTTCCAGAGTACCAGTAAATATGGTGCAGAAAAATTGGGATATTCTGGGAGTGGGTAGTGCAAAGGAGAAAACTTTGGAGACGTTAAGTCCCCAGCCCAGCCTTGGCCTGGTTTTGCTGAGTCTTTCTGCAACAATCCTAAATCAACATCAGTTTACACCGACTTTTCTGCCTCCAGTTTCTACCCTCTGTGTCTTACATAAGTATTTCTTTGGTTAACCTGGCATCATTCTTGGAACACTCTTGAGGTAGTTCTGGCTTAACCAAGCTGTGAATAAGCAGATAGTGTCCCAGTGTAGCATCCATTTCCACAGGTCTCACTGGAGTTCTTTCGCTGGGGTCTTCCCCCTCATTGGTCCTATAGATGCCCCTTACCTGAATGTTTAATCTCTTAGCATTATATTGAAGTGAAGTTATTGGTACTTTCCTCCAGAGAACTTTGTACCTCTTGGCACTTCCCTTTATTATAGTTTGTATACTACTAAATTGTAAGTCTTCTTGCCCATAATGAGTTCTCATTAATTCTTTATTGGTTTGAATAATGAAATTTATCCTTGTTCCTGTATTCCTTCATTTACTTAGATATTTTTCCCGTGTGACCCAGAGAATCCAGCCATGGCTCTTGCCTTGTATAGGTAGCTTCCAGAAAGATAAAAATGCTGTATTGGCTGTGAACTATCTGGGTTGCTTACTCCCTTTTGTTAATTGAAGGTGATTGTACTATTGTCTGAAACTCTAGGGGAGGGAAGAGAGGGGAATAGGATAGCTAAAAATATTATATGTAACTATAATTTTTGTAAGTAAATTACTCCTCTCTTTAACTGAGGATAGGGCTGTTGGTCTGTTTCTTATGTTTATTTTGCAGATTAAGATGGTTAAAGCAGTGAAAGCTAACAGTGTTAAATCAATGATGCGAGTTGAATCTAAGCATTATAACTGGAACCTGTTGTAGTAGATCCAAATAGAACGTGAACTTATCTACCTCTGGGAGGAAAAGGAACTGGATAAATGAACTTGTCTACCTCTGGGGGTGGAAATAAACTTTAGCTCTTTTCTAGTCCCCCCTCCCTAGTATGTGTCACTGCAGCGCTTAAACTTTTGAGTAGTGTTTTTTTGTTTGTTGGTTGGTTGGTTGGTTTGGTTTGGTTTGGTTTGGTTTGGTTTTTTTGTTTTTGTTTTGTTTTGTTTTGGTAGTACTGGGATTGAACCAGGGGTGTTCTATATTCCTATCCCTTTTCACTTTTTGTTTTGACACAGTATCTCACTAACTTGAACTTGAGATTCTTCTGCCTCCGACTCCCAAATAGCTAGGATTATAGCCATATGCCTCGGCGCTTTTAAAAGATGCCAAGGGAACCTTTGAACTCTTATCTTGCATTCTTGGATAGAGGTGTTTTTTCCAGAAGGTTTTAAGTGGCCTTTTTCGATATTTGGGAATCCTAAAATCAACCTTTTTGGTGATTGGGACACCACAAACATGCACACCCAGGTTACCATTGTGGGGACAGGTGCCGGTTTTACTGGCAGTATGAGAAATAGAAAGATGGTGGCAAGCATTTGACAGTCCCACACTCAGATCTGCAGGATTGGGTGTATCTGAAAAGCAACCATCCTCCTGAATTAGAATATCTCCAGATTGACAGTATTGGACAAAGAGTCAGGAAACTGAGCTTCTGTCCCAGCCTCTTCTAACTCACTCTGAGCTAGGACCAGGCTCCAAAAACACTTTGGAGTGAATCTCCTTTCACACATCTACCAAGTGTTGCTGGGCACAAAGGTAAGCAAGACACAACCCTGATCTCGTTTAAATTAAGTATTTTTGTTTAATTTTGTTTTGCTTAAATATACAGCTTTTCAGTATATTCATAAAATGTGTTGATCTCCTGAAAATTGACTGAGAAACATTGATTTTAATAATTACTTTCAACTTACCAGTAATTTTGCAAGAGAGAATTTTATATACAAGTACACCTGTATTAACCAGTGCTGGTGAATGTGTTTTAAAATTAATGAAGTTATAGCCAAGTTAAATTATAGATGTGGTAAAGGGATTTGAATTGGATATAAGTTGGGGGGTTGGTATATTGTTCTGTTCATTCCGTCACTGAAAGAATGTCAGAATACTATTCAAGAAATATCATCTGAAAGCCTACTATGTGTAAGGTACTGTGCTGGGTGTTGTGCAGGATAAGAAAATGAGTAAATCATTGTTTTGTCCTCAAAGAGTTTACAGTTCAATAGATTTTGAGTACACAAATAACCATAACAGATGACATAGTGAAGTAAGGCCCATAAGAAGAAGAAATTATTGTAGGATTTCAAAGGAGGAAGAGATCATATCTAGTTTGGAGGAGATTGTAGGGTTAGATCATAGGCTTTGAAGATGAGCAGGATTCCAAGTGAAAGTGAGGAAAGAAGACTTTCTGAGTTGAGGGGGCAGTTTTGGCAAACACACAAAGATGGGAAAGAAGGCACAAATTTCTTACAAGACAGGAGTTGTCCTTTTATCTAATTAAGTTACAACCATTAGTTGGTTAACTAAGTAAATTAAAGTAGGAATTATAAAGTAGGAATTATACACGTATTATACACATTTTACACATTTTACTCTAACTTAGAATATAAACATCCTTTGCAATTCTTTTAACCTCAGACCCACCTTTTTCTTGGAGTGTTGGTCTTAGGGATGAACAAACTACAGGCAAATCCTACCCCAGCCCCCTGTCTGTTATGGTAAATAAAGTTTTATTGGAACACAGTTGTGTTCATTTATTTACATATGGTCTCTAGCTACCTCATCCTACAAGACAGTGATTGCAGCACAAAGGATTTCTGCACAATGCCTAATATGTTCACTGTTGGGCCCTTAAGAGATCAAATAGAGGCCTTCATCTGTGATTTCTTTAAAATGCAATGAATAAAGTCACTTGCAAAGCAGTCCCAGTACAGAATATTTCTAGGTGTTGATGGAATTTCCTCCCAGCCTTTATGCTGTACTTTTCCACATACCTAACAGCAGATTGTATATATCTGTGTGGCTCACCTTGATCTAGTCTTTCCAAAATATTCAATTTGATTTTCATAGAAACAACTACTAGAGAGGCTCTGTATAATAGTAACTATATTAAGCTCTGGAGTCAAATTTCTTCGCTACTTATTAGTTGTATAGGCCTTGGGCACATTGCTTGGTTTCTTCCTTTGTAAAATAGGGGTAATGATAGTATCCATTTCTTTGGGTTCTTGTAAAGATTATATGAGTTAATTCATATAAAGCGCCAAGAACAATGCCTGGCAGGTAATAAGTCCTTGATTAGTGTTAGCTGCCACTATCATTTTTCCATTTATATTTCATTACTTTACATAAAATGAAGTTAAATTATATATTTACAACAATAAACACCAACAAACAACAATTGATACCCTTCCTAAATACACAGCCTCCTGAGGGGAGAACAGAAGTATTTCTTCCATCATGTTGGAGGATAGCCTAGCCATTGTGTTGTCAGGTAAGTTGCTTCAGAGTTCTGTGGGAGAATTACAAAGCATAAGACAACAACAGTGGATTAAAATTGAAAAGGAATCCAGAGCCATATTTGCCAAGATAACAAGTTTGTCCTTACATCAGTAGGAAATGAAATTCTTTAGAATTTTTTATTCTAAAGACATGATTAAAACCTGATTAATGTAAGAAAAAATTAACATGGTTTAGGAGTGTATGAAATAAAAAGTCAACCAGTACCTTGCCCCATTCCATGTGAGTAGCCCCTTTATTTTTTCTAATAGTCCCGGAACATGGGGTTGCAAGGATTGAACAAGATCAGTCATGATAAACACCATTTAGGGTAGTATAATTGACCTGTTGAAAACTTCCATCCAATTTCCCTTTGGATTAGAATCTCAATTTTGAATTGATAACAATAAAGGTCTCGGACTGAATGGGAATAAAGTAAAAGGACTACTCTGAAGGTAACAGTTCATACTAGTGAGAGTCTCTGATCCTTTTTTTTTTTTTTTTTTTTTTTTCTTTCTTTTCTTGCAGTGCTGGGGATTGAACCCAGGGCCTAAAAGCTTGCAAGGCAAGCACTCTACCAACTGAGCTATATCCCCAGCCTTCTGATCCTTAAATCTATTCCTCTCCCTCTTGTTTCCAACTTGGCACTAATGTTGATTCCTCTTTGCACTTTCCCCACCAGAAGTGCTACAAGAAGGAAAAGATAACACAATTATCACTAGAAAAACAGATATTTGCAGTGACAAAATGACTTCAACTAGTGAATGTCAGGTAAGTCATGACCAGGCAGCACCCAAATACCTCCCTCTGTCCTTTCAAGTTGGCAAGGCAGGCATGATTGGAGAAAGGGGAGGGAGGCCTGAGGAAGTTGCTGATGCCACATGCAGTTCTTAGCACAACAAAGCCATTTGAAAAAAATCACTTGTCTCCCATAGTTTGTGACTAAGTATGACAAGTCATCAAAAGTCTGATACTTAATATATTACAATGAGTAGTGTAGGCCAAAAGAAATCTTATAGCAGGTACTGGAAAGGAAATGCTTTTGAAGTTTCATTGCTTTGAGTAATATCATTTCATGATTTAGGTAACATCCCCAAGCAGAGGAGGGGCCCATCCTTAGGAATGCAAAGCCCTGCAGAGAAGGAAAGGGTTGAGAAGGGTCCACCCTACCTCTTTTCCTTTACACAATGGCCCTGGGGATTAGTATACAACCTGCTTTTGTAGACTGAGGACATTATGCAAGAGCATAATGAGATGGAAGCCTGCCTCTCAAAAGTAAGTACAAGAAATGATCTGGAAGGAACACATAAAGGTACCAGTGACATGTTAAAGGACCTTTTTTTAGCCAGGTTGAATCTTTTCCTAAATAGATAGTAAAGTTATTATAAGACTGTGATAAGTGTTTGTATAATCTTGAGGCAGATTAGAGAACCTAAAATGTAGTCACTCAATTTATGAAATGAAAGAGGAATGCTCTGTGTCCCCACAGCCAAGTTGGAAACAAGAAGGAAAGGAATAGACTTAAGGATCAGAGACTCTTGGTATGAATTGTTACCTTCAGAGGAGTCATTTCATTTTATTCACATTCACTCTCAAACCTTTGTTGTTCTCACTTCAAAATTGAGATAATAATCCAAATCATCCTACCCTTTCTTTTGGCTTTTTATTAGCTCTCATTCAACCCTTTGCATAATCTCTATCCTGTATATCTCTGACTGTATTTTAATCATGCTTCCCTCTTCACCAGACTGGGCTTCTTTAGGATGGGGATTCATCATAGTAACTTAATGCAATAAATATTGAACGAATGAGTGAATCAATGAATGAATGAATGAATGAATAGACCAAGTTCCTCAGGATCACACATCAGATCTAGAACCCAGGTCTTCATTAAATCATCTTTTATTAATGTTTTGAATGGGCATAAATTCTTATTATTAGTGTAATAGATTTAATTTCATTTTCCTACTGAATGAAAAAAAAATAGTTCAAATGTTTTTGAGTTTCTGTCTCACACCATATTAATTCCCAGGCAAACCAACAACACTGTAATCTAGACAGTCGAAATTGTATAATCCCAGAGACTTGGAGGCTGAGGCAGGAGGATCACAAGTTGAAGACCAGCCTTGACAACTTAATGATATCCTGTCTCAAAATGAAAAGGGCTGGGGATATGGCTCAGTGGTAAAATGCCCCTGGGATCAATCCTTGGTACTGCAAAAAAAGAAGAAAAAGAAAAGGTTAAACATAGAGAACTTTTGTCTGCCTTTGATTATACCAAGAAGATAGTTAAAGAATGCTCTGCTGATGGATATATATCTAATTAGTGTTCTTCAGATCCAATATGAAAGGCTGTATACTTTAAGTAACCCTATGTGTGACTTAGAAATCTCCTTTCTGAGATTAATTTTCTTATTTCATGAGCCAGTAAGATATTATTAATAATATTTCATACTTAATATACTTTTGAATTAGAAAGTTTATTTTATCTGAGCCTTACAACTTTGTGAGATTGACAGTGTAGATATTTTTATATCTGTTTTACAGTTGAAGAAAATAGTCCTTATTGGGTTTGGGTGGTCCACTTAATGTAACATAGCTGATGTGATGAACTTAGATCTAGTGCTCACAGTCTTTGATGCATAACGCAGCATTTCCTCTGTTCTCCTACTATCTAGAAAACACTCTGAAATATTTACATAAATCATACTAAAGTAGTCATGATTAGCAAACTAGAAATGTGTCAGGACTCCAAAGAGTCCTGTAAGGGGAGTATGAAGTGGGCATCTCATGATTGCATTATTCCAGTTTGTGGCTTAACCAGCAACAAAAGCCATCAGAGAAGTGGAGTGTAGTAGCTGGGAGATCCACTCCCCATTGGACTTAGGCCCTTCTGTCATTGCATAACTAAAGACCTTTTCAGTTTGTTTGTTTGACATATCAAATTTGAGTTGTGCTATTGGGACCAGGCAAATAAAAGCTTTTCTAAAGGCCTTTGTGAAGAATGTAGTTGTATATTTGATCTTCTTTGTACAGAAAGGTGGGAGTGGGCAAGAGAAATAAAAGCTGCTATGTTGTTTGCAACCACAACAGGATATGTGAAGCTCAGAAACCCCTCCTGTTCAGCCACTTCCCAGCAAACCATCCAGAGAAATGGAGGATTGAGGAAAGAGGTTAGCCAAGTGTTATAGAACCTCATTTCAGAAGCTGATGTTCAACTGAATAGAGAGCATATTAGTGTCAATTTAAGAATATTTGCCCCAGTTTCCCCATCTGTAAAATAAAGGGATATGGCTCAGTGGTAGAATGCTTGCCTAGCATACACAAGGCCCTGGGTTTAATCCCCAGCACCATAATAAAAAAAATAAAGATTGGATTTGATAATAATTTAATATTTAAAAATACAACAATATGTATAGCCATCTTCCCTTTTTGCATTTTTAAAAAATAATAGTATACAGTACAACCGCCCTTTTGTCATTTTATAATATATCTTGGAGATAATTCTATATCTCTGTGTAGAGCTTCCTCATTCTTGTTTATAGCTGTAAAGTATCTTATGGAAATATGATAACTTGTTTAATCAGAGCCCAGCCAATGAGCATTTAAGCTGTATTTTTTTCTATTTTGCTATTGTAAATATGCCTGCAATGAATAATTTTATACATATAACAGTATGAGAACTGTTACAAATATATCCATAGGATAAATATTTAGAAGCTGGTTCAAAGTGTATATGCATCAGACTGATAACCGAATTCTTCTAGTTCTGATCTGTAAGACTTTAATTGCCAATGAGAAGTGAAATAGTTGAAAAGTGTCATTTTTTTGGAATGTCTTAATTTTTATATCTTATTCAGAGACCAAATCTTAAGTAAGGGCCATACATAGGTAGCTTCATCAAAATTATATTGAATTGCAGACTGCACTAAAGTTACCTGTGTTGCAGTCTTATGGACTCTTCTAGTGTTTTTCAGTATATTACTTAAGAGTTAATTTGCAAAGTGAATAAGGATAAACTCAGAACAAAAGGAGACTGTCCCCCAACTGTGTTTACCAAGTAGAGGATTCACATTTGCTTTTTATTACAATTATGTAGGGAATGAAATTGAAAGGCAAAACAAAGAAAACCTAACTAATATCTGTTTGTTTATGTGTTTTTACTATCTTCCCAGATATTTAGATGATTGTAGGGTTTGTGGTAATTTTGTGAAGTGTGTGATTTCACAGTCACTTTTCTTTTTGAGATGCTAGGGGCCATAAAGCAGGTCAGAATTCTGTCATCCACTCATGTCTTGTTAACCTTCCCTACTAACCTTCCCTCCCTCTATCTCTTTCTCCTTCTTCTCCTTCAAGGTGCCATAAGCCATTTATGAAATTTGTGGTGTGCAATAGCAGGTTTAAGGCAGAGCCTTTATCCTTTTTGTCCCTGAATTCCCTATGGTCCCTGGGACAAAAGGTACTTGGTAAATATTTGTTGAATTGAATCAGAGTAGATGTCACTTATTCAGCCTCTATTTTGCTACCTTCTCCAGTATTGTATCTGTCCTTTTCCCTACACCTTTCAAACCATCCCTTTGCACACTTAATATGGTTTGGGAAAGGACAAGAGAGCAAGTAATTATCCTAAAGAGAAGCAGATGTCTGTGTTTAAGTATATGCACACATATATCTTTCTAGCTCCCACTGCCATTCTTAGTGCTCCCTCTTAAAAGTTGGAAAATTATTTATTTTGTTATGCACTGGTGGTAGCTATGGAGTTAGGCATACTCGGTAAGAACAACATAGGTCTATACAAACCAAAATAAACATGTCTTTTATTCACACGAATCCCATTTTATGTGTGTGAAATCATAAAGATCAAAGTGAATATTAAATTAATATGAATTTCAGCTTATAAGTGAATGAAGCTATACATTTAAAAGACACAATTTGATTAATTATAATTCTTCTGATTTTAGAATAAGGAAAACTGTGGACCATGCTTTAAACACTCATAGTCTGTATGTGAAATAGCTCTGGTAAACTCTGTGAGATTATAGATAACCAAACCCATTTGTGGCCCACAACTCTGAGGACAGAACTATAAGGCCTAACATGCAGCTCTCTTAGGTAGTCCTTCCTTTCCAAATGTAAGTTTTCCTCAGTGCCAGAGCCCCTGGGGCAATCTCTGCTGAATGATGGAAGCTAGGTGCCTTTGTTGGGCTTCTTTGTGCCTACTTAGACAATCTGTGAAAGTCTCACACCAGACATGGCGGTGCATACCTGTAATCCCAGCTACTCAGGAGGATCACAAGTTCCAGGCCAACCTGGGCAATTTAGCAAGACATTGTCTCAAAGTAGAAGGTCTGGGGATGTAGTTCAGTCTTACAGGAATTGCTTAACAACATGCCTGAGGCCCTAAATTTGATCCCCACTACCACCAAAAAAAAAAAAGGTTTCATGAACTTTCTAGAAAACTGGCCATAAAAAGAATTTCCTCTATTATGGTTTCAGCAAGACCACAGGACACATGGTGCTCCTATAGCTTAGAATTGTTAGGACTCTTAACTAGAATGTAGACAGGATGGACAACAATAAAGTAAAATGTATCATATTTCTATTTCAAGATGACATTTTGAACCAATCTCCTTTTCTTTCAAAAATCCTAGTGAAATTACCATAGAAATAGAGTAATAAGAAAAACATTGTTTAAAATCAGAAAACAGAGGCAGAAGCTAGGAACTTTGAAATGTTTAAAAGAAAATAGGATGCAGATAGGAGTCGGATTGAAGAAAATGACTGACCACATGATTATATAGGTGAAAGACATCCTGCCTGTAAAGTTAAATGGCTAGTACTCACTAGTATTCCCCTAAGGTCCCCCAAATTGAGAATTGAAGAGATTAGAAAGAATGATTGGCTATGGGATAATCAATGGAGGGCAAATCAAAGGATTTGGGGAATTCTACCAATGTCTAGTTTGGAGAAGACACTAGATTAAGAAGTAATAATAACGATTCTGTCAAGGGCTTACTATATTTAGGCTTTGTGTTTAAGAAAGTGTCTAGGGCTGGGGTTGTGGCTCAGTGGTAGAGTGCCTTGCCTAACATGCATGAGGCACTGGGTTCAATTCTCAGCACAACATATAAGTAAACGAATAAAATAAAGGTCTGTCAACATCTTAAAAAATATTTTAAAAAAAGAAAGGTTTAAATGCACACTGTCGTGACACAGTGCTGTGGTCATCCCTCTTATAGAGGAAACTAACCTGCTCTCTTAGCCACTTGGCCATTGCTTTAGTGAACACCTGATAACTCTTAAAACAACACTATGAGATAGATTTCTTCTATTATCCTTATTTTAGAGCTGAGGCACAGAGGTGTTAAGTAATTTGCCCAAGGGCCCACGACCAGTAAGGACAGTTTTACCAGTTAGAGAATGAATATAGATCCCTTGCTGCATTTGGAGAGTTGCCATAACAAAGAAAGAGAAAATATCTTTTCTGCCCACAGCTTCCTTCTCATGATTTGTGTTTGTGTTTGGTGGGCTATTCAGGATCTCAAACCACATTCCAATCTCAAAAATGCAGTTGTTGGGTAGGGACAGACTCTGGAGTGGTCAGCTGGGAGCAGATCTTAATTCTGAGTAATCATATTGGGAATTGCAGACCATAATTTCTTCATATAGAGAGAATTAAAAAGTCTCAGCAAAATGGTGCACTTCCTGTTTGAGGTCCATCTTTCTGGTTGTTCAAACCCCGTTTCACAACGAGTATAGAAAAATAAACTACAGAAAATACATACTTTCCCCTTCATCTGAAACTTCAAGATTGTATTCATATTTGAGAAGAGTTAAGAAAGATGAAGGAGTCTTTGATTATCAGGTGATGGTAGGTGTAAATTTTTAGTGAGATTATACTAGTTCTGTGCCCTTGTTGGAATTTCAAAATAAACAAATACTGTATTTCAGTTTCTGGTTGACTCTTCGGCTTTTTTTTTTTTTTTTTAAACTCTCACTCGTTAAACATCCAAACCTTAGATTTTGTGTATAGTATCTCCCCACCGCCATAGGAGATACATTCCAAGACCCTGATGTCTGAAACTGCAGGTAGTACCAGTCCCTACATATATTTTGTTTTTTCCTATACATGCATACCTGTGATAAAGTTTAATTTATAAATTAGGCAAAGTAAGAGATTAACACCAATAATAATACAATAGAAAAATTATAACAGTATATGAAATAAAGTTATGTGAATGTTTTCTCTCTCTCTCTCTCTCTCTCTCTCTCTCTTTAAAGATACCTCAAGTGTATTGTATTCACCCCTCAAATCACAGAAAGCAGAACA
Organism: Sciurus vulgaris; assembly: GCF_902686455.1. Lineage (NCBI taxonomy): Eukaryota > Metazoa > Chordata > Mammalia > Rodentia > Sciuridae > Sciurus > Sciurus vulgaris. The sequence goes on from NC_136476.1 coordinate 69,882,426, forward strand.
GTGAATAAAGGAAGACTCTTGTACTATGTATCTGTGTTGTACATCTCTGTAATCAGAATTGTGTTTGTCTAGTTTTAGAGTGCATAAGAAGTCCTGTTTGGTTTGATAAATATCTAAATATTGAGGCCTTACTCCCTGGAAGGCAATTCAGTTATGTGAAGTAGGGGCCATAATTTTCATTTTTAGTCAAATGTCCCTGATGATTTTGATTCAGGAGGTCTTTGGACCATACTTTGAGAAGCACTCAACTTATGAGGAAAGTAATTAGCATTTATTATTTACTATGCATCTTATTAATGTGTCAGTCACTTTCATATACATATTTGCATTTGCTATCAATAATAATGTGAGAGTTTATTGCCCCAGTTTTATGTGTATGTATTACTTGCACAAAGTCTTAGCAACTTGTTTTGAGTTGGCAGCAGAGCCCCTGGTAGTCAGCAGTCTGACTCCAAGGACAGAGAAGGTTCTTGTTCTGGCTGTTTCTGCTTAGGCAAGGTACCTCTCAGAGGAGATTTTTCTTTAAGATTGGCAAATTGGAAAATACTAGATGCTCAGAAATGTGTTTGATAAGCCCCTGAAATGTTATAGTAGCTAAAGCATATCGATTATTATTCAGAGTGCATTTTAAAAAACAAGTAGGCTTTTGCTTCTCATTAAAACTATTATATGCATCTAAACTTTTCCAAGGCTCTAAAAATGAATATTTCATCCCTTGACTAAGGAAACTGTGACCAGAAAGACTAAATTATCTAATGTTACAGAAGACCAGGGATAGAACTGAAATTTCTACTCTTGTGTTCTTTCAAATTCTAATCATTATAAAGGTTGAGGTAGGCTCCCACACATATATTACCTGGCAATTATCCAGAAAACTGTTGCGTCACTGGTTGGGAATGACGACTCTTTGTGACAACATTTAATATTTGAAAGTTCACACAAGGTATTATAATCAGAGGTGTTCTTGTATTTTGAAGGAGTAAAATGTGACTTTTTATGAATTATTCTCAAAAATTCCAACAATGAAAATGTAGAATGGCATTTGGGTAAAAGAATACTGAAATGTGTTCTTTCACTTAGAGCCATGTAGAGGTAGGTCAGCCAAGAACAGGTCAGTTTTAGCATCTATTCTGTGCCATAAACATGGTAGAGAGCATGCAAGCACAACTGTGGAGGTAGGTAACAATTAGATTTAGCTCCTCCTGGACTGCTTAATGGGCAAGAATTTCATAAACTTGACAGAGTGCTTGAATGACTTGACATTGGTTTATCCTGAATGTACAAAATATCCAACTATGCCTTTTAATTTTTATTTTATTTTGGGGGGATGTATGTAGTGTGTGTGTGTGTGTGTATGTGTGTGTGTGTGTGTGTGTGTGTGTGTGTGTGTGTGACTGGAGATTGAACCCAGGGCCTTGTGCATGCTGCACAAGCACTCTACCACTGAGCTATATCCCCAGCCTTTTTTTTTTTTTTTATATAGAGTCCCACTGAGTCACTCAGACTGGCCTTGAATTTATGATATTCCAGCCTGGCACCTCCGGAGTAGCTGGGATTACAGGCATGTGCCACCTCACTGCTCAGTTACACCTCTTAATAGGAATAGGTTTATGTTCCTTTTTAAGTTTCTTTCGAAACTATTTCTGCTTACTTATCTCACTTTCCCTGGTTGCCCCCAGAAATCAAAAAAAACTAACTTTGCACTGAGACAGGGACATAACATAGGTGGGTAGAAGTACTATTTTATAAATAATAGAAAGAACACTGGACTTGAGTCAGAGTCAGGGTTCTAGTGACTCACTGTCACTTGATTAACTACTCTGTGACCTGGGCTAGTCAGTTAACCTTTTCTATCTTGATTTTCATCTGTAAAATGAGTAACCATTCTTCTTTAATTCAGACCTGCCCTTTAAGTGGAGTTAGGTTTGGAAACATCCCATGCTGTTGTGGTTCATTAATATTCAGAAAAAGTGTGCCTGGAAATATGCCACAAAAGTTAAATGAAGTTACTATTAGACCCCCCCATACTTAAAGTCAATCAAATACCAAATATTTCTTTAATACCTATGTAAAAGACATTATCCTGCTTGTGTCCTTAATCTGTGCCTACGACGCATCATGCCAGCAAATGCTTTTTCTTTGACCTCATTGTTCAGCACTCAGAGCAGATAATGATTCACGCTGTAATAATAGCACTTTTACCTTTATTATATGCTATTTCCCCCTCATTTTTCCCCATTAACTGTCTTATTTGAATCATTTAACTATCCTGAAGGTATACAAAACAGATACTGTCTCCATGTTCACATGAGTTTCAGAGACACTAAAACTCAGAGAATTAAAGTGGTTCTCAATGGGGTGGGGTGATTTTGCCCCCCAGGGGACTTTTGGAAATATCTGTAGACATTTTTGGTTGTCACTATAATGGGCAGAAGCTAGGAATACTATTTAAATCCCTACAATACATAGGACAACTCATACAATAAAGAAGTATGCAGCCCCCAATGTTCATAATGCTGAGCTTGAAGAAAGTATTTTATTCAAAAGAACTCAACATGATGGAGTTGGAACCAGAATCTAGATCTTGGACTCAGTCTAGTATGTTTTCCCCTGTCCTTACAGCAGAGCATTAAAAACTGGAATTGCATGAATCCTACACTAGTTGCTAATGTGTGAGAAGTGGGGTTTATTTTATGTCATTGTTGAATATGTACAGTTATAACATAGATTGTGTAGTTCAGGTAAAATCTATTAGGCATTTACAGTGTGTCTTACATTCTGCTGCCCATATTTCTCCTGAAACTTAGTCTGCCTTCATCTTATTTATTTATTTAACTAGCAGGTGCGAGACTTGAGTCATTTATCAAAGTGGTTTTGAAATCAGTGCAGTCCCTTTAGCAACCTCCATGCAGAATGCTCATTGCCAACCTAAAGACCCATGGGGCTTTTACAGGAAATGTCACTAGGAGACTCATCTAAAAATTAGCAAAGTTAGACTTGAGTACTGTCTAACTCCACACCCTTAACAGTAGTCAGTAAACTCAACTCTCCCTTGTATGGCTTGTGACTTGAGAAGCTCTTAAAAGCCAGGAATTAATTTTTCTTACTAATCCTTGTAGAATATTCTTTGGTTTTGCCCCTCAAACTCTATTGTAACCCAGAATCAGATGGTTCTTCTCCTTCTAAAGTTTTAACATGTCTTTCTGTATTCTGTCAAATTAAACAATTATAGCCCATGGCTCTCTAAAGATTTTTTCTTTCTTTCTTTCTATAAATCTGCTTCACGTAAGAACTTGAACTGGAAATACTGTTAGGGAAGGACAAATAAAGACCAGTTATTCTACATAGAAGCCAATATTTTAAAACATAAATCTGATCACATAATTCCCCGCTTACTACCCTTAAATAGCTCCAGTAACCCTCAAAATAAAATTTAGACTCCTTAAAATGACCTTTGAGGCCTTCCTGATACTGCTTTTGCCCCTCTCTGTTAATTCAATACCCAGCACTACAGAAAGAGTCTCTTTAGCCTCAATGGCCGCCCCTCCTCTCCCTCAGTGTGTTGTGTTCACATTTACCTTGCGTGCCCTTGATAAGTCCTTGCTCTTTTACCAAACTCCAGTAATATTATCAGTTGCTTAATGTCACCTTCTTAAGGCGGACTTCTTTCTCTTCCCACCTGTTCCACCCCGTCTAATTGCTTCTCTTGCTGCTCTTCTTTACCTCAGCTCTGTGTTTTTACTTCCTTCATACCGCTCTCACAAGTTATAATTGTTTATGCCTATGCATACTTATTTGCTTACATATTTAATGAAGGTTTCCTCCTTGAGAACAGCACCACAAAGGCAAATATCTTATCTTTTTGCATCTGGGTCCTTATAAATAGATACTGAACTGCACACAGATTTGGTGGGTTTTTTGTTGGTTTGTTGGTTTTTTGAACCCACATGCTTTACCACTGAGCTACATTCCTAGCCCTTTTTATTTTTTCTTTTGCTGAAAGTCCTGCTAAATTGCTAAGGCTGGCCTTGAACTTCAGATCCCCTGCCTCAGCCTCCCACAGGCATGTGCCACTGTGCCCAGCCCACATGGATTTTCTGAGAATTAATAATAAATACTTTTTGAATTAACAAATATTGGTTGAATATTCTTCTAGAGGCTCTAAGGAGATGGAAATTAAAATGCTTCAAGGAACTTCCTATGTAAATAACATTTTTTATCTTGTTTTTTAAGAACTGTAAGCTAAAATTTTCTTGAGAGAAGATTACTAGGGAATTTCAGGAATGAAAGAGCTTTCTTCTATTAGGAATTCAAGAAAAAAACTCATGGAAGAAGTGACATATTAACTAACCCTTTAAGAATGAGTTAGATTATAACTTACAAGAACAGGTGCCATGTTTTAGCTTTATCATTCATTCTGTCACATTTTTAGTGCATAATACATGTTGAAAAAATTGCAGCAGGATTTTTACATATACAGAAATGGAAGGGAAAAGGAATCCCAGAGGATGACACAACCCAAGAAGAAAGCACACAGGGTGTCAAAGTGCTAAATTTGAAAAGTGAGATCAGTTTTAATAGAATACAAGGATATGAATATGAACAGATTGACATAAGGCTGGAAAGCTAAGCCTGTAACAGAAAGACAGACTTCAGTGTCAGTCGGCAGGCATTAAATCACTGTGTCAATATCAGAAGCGGGGCTGAAGATAGCTAGATTTCTCTTTGCAGTTCCTCTTTGTGGATCCTAAAAAGCAAATCCCAGCTTGGAGAAATACGTACAAATAGTAAGCATCAGAGTATAAAAACCACTTTAGCTTGGCGTGCTGATTCTTTGACCAACATTATCACCATCAAATAACAAGATTCAGATTCCTATGGTGCATCTTCTATATTTGGCTTTACTGAAAAGAGTGCATCCATTTCTAAAGGGAGCAACTTGCCTGAGGAGTCCCTAGTGCTGTTGCAATAGTGATTATAGAATTTGTATAGCATGAGGTGTTCCATCACTGACTTCCAAAGTCTTTCCAGTGCTTAGATTCTGTGACCTGATAGGACACTCAGGTTGTAATTTCAGGTGATCTGCATATAGATGAAGAAATGCCTTATGCATCTCTTTCCAGGCCTCGCTGTTTTGAATCAGACTTCTCTCCTTAGCTGGATTAATAAAGAGTAGCATCCAAGAGGGGCTCATTAACTATCTGCAGTTGAGAAGAAATTTTGAAGAAATACCTCCATTCAACTGTTTCTCCTGCCTTTTCTCCATACCGTTCATTTGGTCAACATGATGTCAGAAAGAGACAGATTGAAAAGATTTCAAAAACATTTTAGGGTATATGGTGAGACCTACTCCCAATATGGTGGAGATATTTAGTGATTCTGGAACTAGCCTTGGAAGAGTGGGAGGATTTGTTGCATTAGAGATTGTAAAGATGGACATTCCAGACTGAAGAACAGTGAGAGGGATGGGAGGCGTGGAGGTTTGTCCTAGGAGCACTAGAAACAGACTGTCAGACTCTTTTGGCTGGAACATAAGGTACACGTAGGCAGAAAGGTAGGTTGAGATCTTTGTTTTAGAGGCTTGTGATTTCAGACCAAGGAAGTTAATAAACAATGGAGAGGTTAATAGGTAGTGGAATTTTTTGAGCAGATAGAGTCATGCCTTAGGTAGATTAATTTGAAATATCATTGATTTATCAAGTGGAATGAACAGAGGCAGGGTACCATTAGGAAAACCCATGTTTGTAATAATGTTGCTAATGTTGAAACCCAGAGGCAGGCTAGGTCAATCTTCTGAATTACTGGGGATTAGGTCAAGTGACCAAAATTATGACATTTGTGGATGTAAAACATTTCACTGAGAAAAGAGTAAAGCTGATACAATGGACCTGGGAGTGAGGAGATCCCGAGGTTCTAGCAACAGTACCTCCACAGCCTTCTAGTATAGCCTTGGACAGGCTATTCAAGCTCTCTCTAGGCCTTGGTTCCTCCATCTTAGAAGAGATATTATGAGGATAAAGTAACAGTTGGACTTATAGGAAGGAATGTTGTTATTTCTTTCCATGTCACTTGTTCAGGTTAAATGCAATTATTTATTTTATAGATATAAAGAGTAAAAGCACTTTTAAGTTGATCTTATCTTACAGTTTGCTCTGTTTCCTCTTCTGCCCTTTTTTGTGTCTCTTGTCAAGGTTTAGGCCCTACAGACTTAATTCATGTGCAGGTCTGAGCAGTGTTTCAGACCACAGAAAGGTCAATAGCTGCTAATGTCCTCTGCTGCTTTTCAAAACAGGTGTGAGTTTTGTTTACAGTTGCTCTCCTCACGTTTGTCTCAAAACAGATATTTTAAAAAGATATCTACAAAGGCAGATTAGACCAGAAATGTAAATGTTCAGATCTTCCAAAGAGCTTTGTGGTTTCAGGCTCTAGGTTTTTAGGAAATGAATAGTTGGAACAAGGTGAATTTATAATACTTTTCCAAGTTCAACTTGCTGATATTCAACTACATTTTGTTACTTCTTGAGATAGAGCTACTGAATAATTTCTAAGCATATCCATCAAATATTATCTAGTATTTCAGATTCGTTAAGGTGGTAAAGAGGAAATTGAGGTTTTTCTCAGTGTATCATTTAAAATTAAGGAATTATTTTGTCTAAAGTTGCCAAGGGAGAGGGGCTGGAGTTGTGGCTTAGTGATAGAGTGCTTGCCTGGCATGTGTGAGCACTGCGTTTGATACTCAGCACCACATATAAATAAATTTTAAAAATCCATTGACAACTAAAAATATATATGTTTAAAAATATATATATTAATAAAGTTGACAAGGGAGAAATGAAGAAAAAAAGGTAATTTATTTCCACAAACATTATTGTAATCTACTGCGTGCAGGACATTAGAAAATGCAAGAAATCCAAAGATAAATAACATAGTATCCTAGCTGGGTGTGGTGGCATACACTTGTAATCCCAGTAACTCAGGAGACTGAGGCAGGAGGATCACTAGTTTGAGGCCAGCCTCAATAATGTAGCAAGGCCCTAAACAATTTAGTAAGACCCTGCCTCAAAATAAAAAATAAAAAGGGATGGGGATGTAGCTCAGTGATTAAGTGCCCCTGGGTTCAATTCCCAGTACCAAAAAAAAAAAAGTAAAAATAAATGATACAGTCCTCACAGAGCTTACAACCTAATAGTAAAGACAAGGAAAGAAAGGCATTATGTTCTCCTGGAATCTGAACTGAGAAAATGTAGAATTTTGTTTTAGCTCTGAGTAGAACTCTATTATATAATTTAATTGTTCTTATAGTTAAGGAAAATGAAGCTCTAAAATATAAAATAATTTGCCCAGTATAATATTTATCACCCATGTCTCTTTTTCATGTTTAGTTTTTTTTCTTTATATTTTGTTACATCTATGGTAATTGTATGGTCCGTTCACATTTGTTCAGAAGAGATAGATGATCTAGGACATTTGAAAAATTAAGTTGGACATTGGCATGCTTTCTCTTGGAAATGATAGCCTTCAATGACTGTGTAATTCATCATGTAAGCAGTTCCTCCAGGATCTGTCCTGCCCAACAGGTTTCCCATCTCCTTTGCTCAGTCTGAGCAGCTTAATAAGGTGGACCAGATGAAGTTTATGATAGAAGGGGTGACCTTGAACCAATATCTGGAAATAAAGTGTTTTTTTCCTTAATCTGATTAGAATCAAATGACATGTTTGCTTTCTGTCTTTCTGTGGTTATAGTTAGAGAAAGATTCTCAGGGCAGTTCCTGACTTATCTTCCTCTTTGCTTAGTGGATAGGCTTAGCCAAGATCTTCAGAATAAAAGAGTTGCTCCCTGTAATTCATAGCTGCTGTTTTATTCTTTTTAAAATTTGTCAGTCCATGCAGCATTTCTTGTTTGCCTAGATCATCAGCCCCTCTTAAATGAAGACTCTTCAAGTTTTAAGTGTAAATGTTTTAAGTGCTTTTCCCCTTTGTGTATTTGGCAGTTGGTTACTTTTGATGCATCCCAGGAGTCTTATGTATGAGTAATTCAGCCACATAAATTCTGCTGATACTTGAGTATGTAGACTGTGCACAGTTTGGTTTCTTTCCTTGAATGTGCTTGCAGGGACTCCTATGCAGATTATCTGAATTAGTAGTACTCTGGTATGTGGTGAAGAAAGAAAAACTAACAATGATAATGATTACTAAAATCTGCAAATAATTGCTAAATTAATTCTTGGCCAGTTCTGTCCACATCTTTCTCAGCCTAACCAGTGCTATGAAGAACAAGAAGTGAGAATTTGTGAGAATTATTTTTATCATTATCAACAGAGGCAAAAAGTCAGAAGGTAAAAAGGGTAGCCATTGTTTTATTGATAGAAAATTTTAAAGATAAAAATCTAAGCCAGACATGGTTGTCCATACCTGTATCCCAGCAACTTGGGAGCTTAAGGCAGGAGGATCACAAGTTTGAGATCAACCTGGGCACCCTGTCTAGCTAGATACTGTCTCAAAATAAAAATGAACAGGGCTATGGGTATTGCTTAGTGGTAGAGAGCCTGGGGTTCAATCCCAGTACCATCCCCACACCCCAAAAAAAGATAAAAATCTAAGGATCCTTTTTTGCATATGCGAGTATACTGGTAGAACTAATGGTGGTGGTGAGTTTTTGGCAATTATTTTCCTGAGTTCTGAACTGCTGTTAGAAGCCTACATTTGCAGTAAGTGCTATATGTCAGTTCCTGTCACTTAATCTGGGGAGAATAATATATGTTTGAATGTATATAATTTTAAGGTCTTGTATGTCTCCTTTTTTCCCATTGACCTGATCTATTTTCCTACCTCCTCCACTGATTATTTTACTTACCCAGCGTAATGGTATTGGTGTGGCAAAACTTCCACAGCCGTAAATTACTGCTAATTCTTGCTGAGACCTATGATTTTCTCAAGCCTAATACCTCCATAATAGGGATTGAAAAAAATTAAGTATCCTTATTACCACTGCACTTCAAGAAGGAGCCAGGCCAAGAAAAGGTAGCTAAAATATCCAGAAGGTTCTGTGGTCATAGCCATACAATTTCGACCACATTTCTGCAAGTGAGCGTAGGAACATGAGGCCAGGGGCCGGGTGGGAGGGAGGTGATGAGATGACATCCTAGCCTTCAAGGCCAAGGGTCTTTTTCCTCTAAATTGATCAAATTGTATTTCTTCCTCCCACTTGCTAGGAACTCAACATTGTTTCCAAACTCTAGTACATTTGCCTGGAATGCTGAATATAGATAGATAACTATGCCTTTTATCACTGAATTATATCAAGGTCTCCCCTTGAGTCCTCCATTTCCTTCACTGCCCTTTTTGCTAAAGGTCAACTTAAAGGTGGACTTCATAAAGCCATCAAGAGAATTTTAAAGTTCACCTACAGGAAGATTCACCTATATAGTCTACCCTCAGAGGTAGACTCTCAAAATAAGGAAGTCTTGAAAGCTTCTTGAAGCAAAGCTAGACCATTTCTCAGAATATCTACTGACCCCATAAGGTCATTAAAAAGCAGAATCAGTCCAATGAAACTTGTTGCTTGATCATGTGGACATAGTCCGTAAGCCAGAATACCTGTTTATGGTGATGTGATGACTTTGACCTTGAATTTCCCATATCTGTGCTTGTCAAAAGCTTGTAAGCCACCAATTATAAGTAATGGCTATAGAAAGCAGAAAAACAACTAGAAAGAGTTCTCTTTGTATTATGTTTTTACAGATCTAAAAAGGAACATGAACCTAATCATTTTAAAAAATAAAAACCTTCTTTCTTATCTCTTATCTTGGAAGTCAGGACAGATTGTAGGCAGTCTCCAGAAAATAAACAACTTAACATTCTTAACTTTCAATCTATGATAAAATCTACCTACAACTTTGTTGCAGTTCCGGATTATATCTGCCTCAGCAAGGGAAGAGGGACTATGTAGCAAATGTACGGACACTTCTATGTAGTCTTTTTATGGGGTCTAATCTCCATGGTCCCTACGGATTATTGGTTCTCATCCATCCTGTGCAACACCAGAAAAATATGAGGATTTGAAGCTTAGACTAAGTCTGTGAGAAATAATGCCTATGCTTAGACCCAAAATGGTCATCAGAATATAGCCTTCTTGCTAACTTCCTGACTTCTTTCATTAAATTCATGTTTATTTTGCTAGCTATTTTAGATTTTGCAGAAGTCTGACCCTTAAGCATTATAATGAGTCTTTGTTAGGGGAGATGGGACAGGAATAGGGAAAACTTTTTTAAATAATCCTCAGAGGAAATATTTATACCTTTGAATACAAGGAAGTTTTGAAAGCTATTTGTTTAAATACTGCACCATATTTACAAAATGAGGGAAAGGAGGAAGCAGAAAGAAATTTGGAGCTGGCTGACATTCAGTAGCATGTACAGCAACCTGACTCTAATAGCACTCAGGGCGGCAGAAACAATGGCATACAGCCAACTTCCAGTACCTAACTGAAGACAAGATAAATGTTCCCAGGAAACCCAATAGTGTAAAGCCTTCCTGAGAAAGTGATTTCTGAACTGTTCTTCATGAACTCAGTTCAATGTGAATTTGTACTTGATTTTTTAAAATAGTCAATTCCTAGGTCATTTGTCCTCACTTTAAAGATCCAAGAAGTGTTCTGTTAGAAGAAGGAGCTCTTAGGAACTATTCACATGCCTGTTGATAGCCACTTCATGGTCTTAAGAGTCAACATAGGCTAAAAGGAACTCTAAAATGGTGTTTGCTATATCTTCTCCCACAAAGTTTGCTTATTGGATTTTTCCCATTCAGGGCCTTTCACATAATGATAACAGCTACCATTTGCCAGGCACTGTGCTGAGTGCTTTTATGTATGTCATCTCATTTAATACTCCCAGCATCCCTCCTCCAAGTTCAACAGTCTGGAAACCAGCTCCAGAAAAACTAAGTAACTTTCTGAGATCAAACAATCAGAACACCTTCCAAATTCTTTGACAGACATTTTCCTCTTGTATAAAGTTCCCTCATTCAAAATCTGTTCTAGATTCAGATTCCTTTGAATTCTGTTAAGGAAGACTAATACACCTAAACTGACAAAAATATAAATGAAAGTAAAATATTTTTAATCTTTCTTCTAGCTATAAACTCACCTTGGTAAATAAAAAGTTGTAGGTAGATTTTATCATAGATTGAAAGTTAAGAATTTTAGGGCTGGGGAGATAGCTCAGCTGGTAGAGTAAGCTTGCCTCACAAGCACAAGGCCCTGAGTTCGATCCCCAGTACCACAAAAAAAAAAAAAAAAAAAAAAAAAAGAATTTTAAGTTGTTTTTCAGTTTTATCCCTGAGTTATCTATTCAAATTTTTTTGTTAGCTTTCTTCTTTGTAAATAATTTGTAAACTTGATGAGATGTAATGATAAGAGGAAAAGTTAATGGTGGAGGTTTTTGCCTGGAATTATGTACATAGGTTATCCTAAAAAATAAGAAATTCAATGAAGCAATAAAAACCATTTTACCAAGAGTTTATTGAGGTTCCACCTATCACTCATTACTCTTCTGCTGGTTCCTTTACATAATTGCTTTATAGTCAGGAACCCTGATTTCATAAAAGTGAAGTTCAGCTACTTTGAGGACCTTGAACTTAGTTCTTAGAAAGAGATGGTGAGGATGGAGCTAAATTAGAGAAAATCGGTCTTAGAGATAAAGATTGGCTATGTAGTTCAGAGAAACCCAAATAAGCCAAAGCCAGAATAGCCCAGCTCATGATTGCCATGAAGTTAAACCATTCCCTTCAGATTAGAGATTGAGAGAGCAGACAGTATTGCTGAGTCCCTGGACTTTGACTTATTCTTCAATACCCATTTTTTATTCTGGAAGAAGCTGGGCTGGGTCATCTTAGTAAAGCTATTAAAGGAAATAGATGAAAACCAACAATACCAGCTTACTTCCTGTATGTAGAATTTCTGTTTTAGAGAATGAGTTAGGTGTGTTTTAGAAGGTGGGTTATCCAAATACAAAAGGCACATCACATCAAATAGTAGAGAAAATATCACTTTTATTTATTATGCTTTAATAATTAATTCATAAATTTCTCCTCTTTTGGTATCACTTAGGTTTGACATATGCCAATGGGGTTTTTCCTAGAATAATATTTTTTATTGTTGCAATGCTGGGGATCAAACCCAAGGGGCTTCACACATGCTATACATTTAAATGCTCTACCACTGAACTGTAATTCCAGCCCAGCCTAAAGCTTTTAGTGACCATAAGAACTCACCAGGTTTGGGTTGAGTTTGAGCCTATGGTGTATATTCATATGTTCATTTCCACTAGATTTATACCTTCTTATACAAATACCACCAGTAAGCCTTCCATAGGATTCCATTACAGAAGTGCATTGTCCACTGACAATGAAAGCAAGTAGATTCTATTCCTGCTCTATTTCCTGTATGTTTGGATGTGAAATGTATTATGCACAGATGACACTTCAAAACAGGTTTGCAAAGTTTCTTTGAAATTTAGACATGAATTCCTGGGTCATTGATATGTCCAAAGATATTTGATAATGTAGTATAGAGGAACAGATTTCTCTAATTGGTAATGAGAGCCTTCAAAAATTGTTAGTAGGAAGAATGTTGTAAAAGTTCACCAGGAAATCAAGGGTTCATCTTTTAGGTAGTTTGTGGTGCTATGTTCTTGCTTTTTTAAAAATCTTTTTACATGTTGTCTTATATTCCAAATGCACATTATGACAGTTCAGTTTCACCTTTTAGATTTTAGCCTTAAAACTCCTTGAGGAAAGACTATCTGGTTCATTTCTGTTTCTCCCTCAAGTCTTCTACAACAGACAGTACTCAACAAATGTTAACTGCCTCTTTGTGGCCATGAGTCATGTTGATAATATGGAATGAAATTACCCTTATGGTTCTTTAATGTAATCATCATTTTCCAGACTCTTCATTGGAAGAGAACAAAATTTGTGACTTCTATTTTGGTTTCTTTAAAGGATGTGTTTACAGTCATTCTGGCTGGCAAAAGCCTTTTCGTCCTGATTTCACAGGTTATGAGTTGAAGAGGAAAAAATAGATGGCTGAATATTTGTGTATTTGAGTTAGACACATATGGCCACCTATGTAAATCATAATTCATAATTACTCAGATACCAGAGATCTCTTCATCCCACCATAATTTCCTTTTTGTCAGGAAACTGCTTACCCACTTACTGATTGTCCTGTCATTGACACTTTGAGCATGCTTTCTGTGTATCCTTTTATTTAGTGTTTACTACAAAACCTTTGTAAGGCTGGGGGAATAGCTCAGTGGTAGAGCACTTGCTAAGCATGCCTAAGGTCCCTGGGCTCAATCGCCAATACCAAAAAAAAAAAAAAAATGGTGGACAAAGACCCTATTAAATATCTCTTTGTACCTCCAATCCTGCCCCTTTATGACAGTGGTTAGTAGGACCAGACTGTCAAGTTCTATAATTATAAAATAATTTAGTGTCTGGCATGAAAGTTTTTTAAATTCAGAGCAGAATTTGATTATGCCTAACAGAGGCATCTCATTGTCCTTTACTGAAATAAGCCAGTTTCTTAAGTCCACTTAAAAATCATGGGGTAGAAGTTGAAGAGGGGAAAATAGATGGCTGAATATTTATGGTTTTGAGTTACACACACGTGGCTCCCTGAATAACTCTCCTATCTAAAGTATATCTCTCCACTACCTCTTGGTAATGTTGTAATATTGCCCTGTATATATCCTCTATAGCACTAATCATACCCTGAAATTATTCTTCTATTTATTTGGTTCCTTATCAGTTACCTTGTTTGTTTTATTCACTGTTGAATTACTAGCACATAGCTCAGAGTTTGGCCTATGATAGGAACTTGATAAATATTTCAATCAATAATTCGAATGAATAATGAGAAGCATACTTGAGCTCATGAATGTGAATACCTGCTTGGAATTTCTGACACCCACTCTTTTTCCCACAAATTGGAATTGAGAGACTTGTAGAGATTCCACCAAGACCTGCCTCTCCACACACTCCAACTTCCTACTCCCCTGCCTTGGTTTATGTGTCAAGTTGACTTTTGCAATAAAATGCTAAGTGATAAAGATACAAGGCTGACTATGCAATGTCTAGTCTTAATTCAATATAGAATATCCAATTTATACATTGTTTTTCATGTTAACTCTAATGTCCTGATAGGATGAAAGTGTATCTTAGGTCCGAGCACACTGCTTGCCTCGGGCAACAGTAGACCTTTCTTCAAATTTAAATTAGCTGAAGGCTGGTTTCCTGTAAGTGAAAATAGAATCGGAATATCCTGATTAAACACAGGCTATCCCCTTAGGTGACTTATCTGAAATATTAGCTTTTTAACTGCTGACATTTATGATTAGAAAGCCTTAGGGTAATTAAATTTCATTAATGGCATCCCTTGTACATTAGTACAAATTATCTGTTTCCTGCCAAAGAAGCTGCTTTTCTTCTCTTTATCTCATATTTGAATTTGAACATATATTAAACATGTCTTTAAAAAAAACAACTGTTGGGCTGGGGATATAGCTCAGTTGGTAGAGCGCTTGCCTTGCAAGCACAAGGCCCTGGGTCCAATCCCCAGCACCTCAAAAAAAAAAAAAAAAAACTGTGTACTAGAGAATAAGACTGATCAAATTCTATTAGGTACATGGAATATGGCATAGTGAATCCCACTATTATGTACAATTATAATGCATCAGTAAAAAATTTTTAAATTGGGGGGCAGGAAGAAACAACTCCGCAGAATAAGTCTTGAGTGTCTTAAGCCATAGGTACAGATCTTTCTACTATAGTCTCCAAAGGTGTTCCCTTATAATCCAAGTTACTTCTCTCTCCATCTGTAGATTATGAAAAATAATTCTGAGTGAAGATGCTAGGAAAGCATTCATTCATTCATTGCATGAAATTCTATATAGACAAAGTATCAAGAAACAATATTTTTGTATACTTAAGCAAAAATAATTCTTTCTCTTAAGAGACTCTTTTGACAACTTTCAACTTCTCCTGGGAAAATGGACCATTCCCATCATATGGGGATGAACCATACGAACCACAGTAGCACCATGCCACCGACTCACCATCACCCGACCACCTCAGCCTCGCACTCCCACGGCGGAGGAGACAGCCACATGATGATGATGGTGAGTGCTGGGAGAGGCAGCACAGGCCCTGCCTCACTCGGGTCGCAGGGGTAGTGGGAGTTTAGTCCTGGAAGGTTGTTATCTTTAAAGGTCAGCTAACTGATGAGGAAGTGCTAAAGCAGATCCCCAAACATGTCAAATGGTTTGCCTATTACATGTGGCAGGTTACTTACAGCGTCACACCAGAACAAAGATTTTTAGAGACTCTTTCTTTTCTTTTCTAGTCCCTTCTTTTGAAATTCACCCTTTTCTGGATTAAGTCCTGGGCTTTATGCTTTGGGTAGAAAGAGAAGAAGACCCCAAGTGCTGGGGTGGGGACAGGAGAGTGCTGCTGCTCAGGGCCTGCGGCAGTAATGCTAAGATGATGGGGAAGGCTTTCCACTTCGGTAAATGTCCCTTCTTAACTCTTTACCCACACCTGTTACTTTTAAATGTGTTGAGCCTTTTTGCCTGACACTTTCATTTAGGATCTTCAGTCATTTCTGATGAACTTATTTTGGTTTTCTGGCAGCCTATGACCTTCTACTTTGGCTTTAAGAATGTGGAACTATTGTTTTCTGGTTTGGTGATCAATACAGCTGGAGGTGAGTAAACCATCAAGTGGTGTTTGAAGGTGACAGTCATATGAAAGACAGTGACAGAGAATTTGGAAACCCAGCACCTCTTTCTGTCCAAACTACTGAATTAGTACAGTCATGTCACATAACTACTCTGCTTCCTGTCCTCTAAAAGTAGTGCTCATTTTGGCCCTTTGGTTCCCCTGGTAAACCTCCCTTAATTAATGTGTGTGTTTTGTAACTCTGAAAAATAATTTAGATACCGGATAGGAGTCTTTTGCAATTCATTTCCTTTCATCCTTTTCCAGAGTGTTTCCTTGTTTGATAAGTTAATGGAACTGGACTGAAGACCAAGTTCAAATAACACAAAATAACCCTAGGTTACAAACTACTGAGCTAGTCTAATTCTCCTGTTTCATAGATACATTAAGCCTCAAATAGCGAAATGGCTTGCCCAAGATCCCATAGAGTTAGCATGTCAGACCTGGGACAAGGACCCAGACATTCTTGGAGCTGTCTGGGCTAGTGCTGTTTCTCGGGTACTAAACTATGGACAACATCTTTCCCAATTCATAGAGTCATATCCAGTTTTAGAGTAGGTGATAACCCATCTTTTTGTGTCTATCATGTTGCATTAGTATGCTTTAAATTCAAATTGCAAAAGCTCAATAGTCAGTTGGACTGCTTTAGGTACCAGATGTATCTGAATCTACACAATAGGTTTTGGGCTCTTATATTAGTTCAGGTATTGTGTTAAATTAGCAGGGTGATACATTATTGTCATTATCAACACTTCACAGTGCAAAAACAACATTGAAATGCCTATTCAAGAAATGTAGTCAACAGAGCTCGCTGGCATATGCCTATAATCCCAGTTACTTGGGAGGAGGATCACAAGTTCGAGGATGTTCTTAGGGAGACCCTATTTTACAATAAAAGGTAAAAAGATCTGGGGTGGAGCTCAGTAGTAGGGTACCCCTGGGTCCAATCCTGAGTACCAGGGGAAAACAAGAAGAATGTAGTCAGCAATTAAAAATAGGTTGTTAACAGGAGGCTGAGGCAGATCATTTGAGCTGAGGAGTTCAAGACCAGACTGGCAGCATAGCAAGGCCCTGTCTCAAAAAATATATATTTTATTCCCCTTTTTGATATTCTACAAAGTTTAAATGTAACAGAACTGATTTAATGACGTCAGGTAGCCAGACCAAAGGGTATTGTTCAGGTGATTTTTTTGTATCTTAATCAGAAAGTAAGCCTAGCACAGTGGTGCATACTTGTAGTCCCAGCTACTTGGGAGGCTGAGGCAGAAGGATCGCTTGAGCCCAGGAGTTTGTGATGAGCCTGGGCAAAATAGTAAGATCCTCTCTGGAAAGAAAAAAATGTAAATTGGGTGTGTAACTCAGATAGATTACATGCTTAGCATGCTCAAGTCTCTAGGTTCACTCCCCAGCATGAGAGAGGGAAAGAGTGTTTTTCAGCAGAAGCCATGGTTTTCATTAATGACATCCTGGCTGCTCTTTTATCTGAGTAGGTAAAGAGGTAACAATATAAAAAACTAAGTGTTGCAGTACTTTTTCTCTGCTGTCTTTCTAACTGGACAGCACACTGGCTAATGATTTGGCACAAGTTTGACAGTACCACCATCTTTTCCTTCCCCACTTAGAAATGGCTGGAGCTTTTGTGGCAGTGTTTTTACTAGCCATGTTCTATGAAGGACTCAAGATAGCCCGAGAGAGTCTGCTGCGAAAGTCTCAAGTCAGCATTCGCTACAATTCCATGCCTGTCCCAGGACCAAATGGAACCATTCTTATGGAGACACATAAAACTGTTGGGTAAGAAAATTGAACAAATCCAGATGGAAGTTCTAGAGAGCTGGCTTAGTAGAGCTATTTTATTAGCAGCTATCTGATTAGCCTCCAATCTGAGGTAGTGGGTCTGTGGGACCTCGATCAAAACTGGCTTTGGGAGGTTTGGGATTGTGGATTACAGTGGATCAAAGCAGGAGTAATAGGCACCTTTCTGCAAACACATGTTTGTTCTGAGTTGTAAGTACTGATCATTTTGGAAGGTCAGTAAGGGATCTGTGTTTTAAACTATTTGCCAAAATAATAATAAAAGTTGGGAACTTTAAGTGATGGTATAAAAGAATGGCAGGATGCAAATGATTCCTTTCCATCAAGCCAGTTCTATCTTCATTTTGTTTATAACATAGGAGTTTACTAATGTCTATTCTGTCTTAGAGAGTATTTGGATGACAGTTGGTTTTTCCCAGTGATCAGGAAATGCTTTTTGAGATTCAGATTTATTACAAATGTAGGTCTTAAATCTATGCAGTTCTGTAGACCAACACCCTACTTTTAAGCAAACAATATTATTTATTTCTATAGCACTGATGGGCTTATTGAGACTCAAAAAGGTGTGACTTACCTGAGGCGATAGTTGTCAGTTCTCCTGTGATCTCTACTATAGCACCCAACTTCCACTTCTGGATTCATTTTTGTAGAGTGTGAACTTTGCAAAGTGGAGGTCCCCAAAATATTCAGGCAAAGGGGCAGGAAATGTAGCTTAGCTTACCTAGCCTGTGTGAGGCCTTGAGTCCGATCCCCAATACCACAAAAGAAAAACAGAGTTTAAAAATATTCAGGCAAATAAGTGTGGGAGGGTGGTTTAGGATCCAAGGGGGAAATAAATCAAGATCCCATCTCCTCCTTTTCCCCACTCCCAAAAGGGTACCTCCTTCTGCCTCATAACCCATCTGACCACTGCTTACAAGCCTGGCAGCCCCATGGTGTTTCATTTCAGGTGCCAATAAGCAACAGCATACACACAAGTACCTGCCAGTTGCCAGGGTAGCTGTGAGGCTGAGCTCCTAGGCACAACTGCTCCGCTCTCTCCTGATCTGCCGAGCTCCCGCTCGTCTGATGGTGTGTCTTCTTTATCCCCAGGCAGCAGATGCTGAGTTTCCCTCACCTCCTGCAGACAGTGCTGCATATCATCCAGGTGGTCATCAGCTACTTCCTCATGCTCATCTTCATGACCTACAACGGGTACCTCTGCATTGCAGTGGCAGCAGGGGCTGGAACAGGATACTTTCTCTTCAGTTGGAAGAAGGCAGTGGTAGTGGACATCACAGAGCATTGCCATTAACATCAGATTCCATGGTGTGGCCTTATCGATTGCAGTAGGAAGAGGTTCAAGACTGGAAGACATGGTTCTCCAATCATCCCTCTTGCTCCTCCTTACACAGACACACACACCTGCTGAATAGAGGTCTAGTTACAGTCTCCGAGGTAAAGTGGTAATCTCCCAAACTGTTTTTTTCTAATAAGCTAAGATTCTCATTTCTCTTGAGAAGCCAGCTGTGAGATGTCTTCTTCCTCCTCATCATCCTAGATCCTTGTCTAATCCAGATAGCTTCCTAGTGGATGACTTATTCATCTGCTTCCTTTTTTAATCTTCTGGGTTTTCTTTGACAGACAATATGTGAATTGGTGGGTTTTTTCTGGGTCAGTGATGATAGGGATTAACTTCAGTCAGTGATGGTAGCTGAGGGAGATTCTTGCCCAACTAAACTCAGGACTTGAAAATCATTTTAGAAAATAAGCTCCAGTCCTTGAACTCAATGAGTGGGAACAACATTGTGCCTTTCTCTAGGTGTGGTGTGTTGCACCAAAATCTTTGTATCAGGGGAGGGGTGGTTTGAGACTAAAACAGGTCTAGAGCTTACAGAATGTGTATCCTTGGATCGTTAACTCATCAACATGTGTTCCCACTTAACATTTTAATTAGAATGAGCTTGCCAGTTTAAAAAAAAAAAGACAATCAATTAGAGGAAACTGAAATAGATATTTTTAAATAAAACCATTGGTATTTTACTTTGACTTTATACTTTGGTTTTTCTCAGCTGAATTTAGCTAAAGGGTTTGAATTCTTTTTTCCCATTGTTTTCATGTGTCTGCATCTAAACCAGTGATTTTTCAGCCTTTAGCATGCATCTTAGAATCACCTGGAGGGCTTGATAAGACCTTTGTGGCTGGCCTCAACCCAGAGCCCCCAAATCGGATTTTCTAAGTTCCCAGGTGATATTTCTGCAGATGGTCCTAAGGACCAAACTTTGAGAATCTCTGCTTTAAACTGAGGAAGTGTCACCTGGGGAGGAGAGTGGCTCCCTGGACATGAAAATTTGAATTGCTGGTTGGTAGATGGTATGTCTGAGCATACCTCACATAGTGAATGCTGCTGGTTGATACTTAATCATTCCACAAACATCTCTTCAGCTTCCGCTGTGTGTATGCACATGTGTGAAGGACTATAGCCAAAGTACTTTTAACAGCATGTATGAAGTCACTAGTTCTTATTTTTAAAGATCCGTGGTTTCTTGGAAGTAGTTTGAAAGCCCAGAGAGACCTTTGATCTGTGGTGTAAATCAGATAGGCATGGGCTAGAAGGGCAGAAGTCCAGCTCTCTTTGGAGAGATTTAGGTGTGGTCTGCTGTTGGCCAGCTTTTCTTCATCCTCCACTATCCATGCCCCCCTGTGAGGCAGATCCTCATCGTCTGTGTGACCATCTTTATCTCTTGGGGACTTAGATCACAAGTGGCCCAAACCTCTTTTCACAATGAAGAGTCACATTGGATTTTTATTCTGTTCAGTCTTAGTCTATACTGCAGTCTTGTTCCCAAACTACCTCTTTAAAGTGATTCTTCCTGTGCTGGTCTGTTCAATCCTGCCCTCCTTGGTGCTAGAGCTGTTGTGCCTCAGGGCAGAGGAGACCAAAAAAATGCAGCTATCTTGTGGGCCTGTGTTGTGGTTTTGAAGTTTGTACTTTCTCTGTGGGTGCCAGTTAAATATTGGAGAGTGAGGAATGTGTACTTCTATGGCTTTGAACCAAGAGAGGATTATGGCCTACTGGATTGAGGTTAAAATCCAAGAAGCAGCACTTACAGCTTTGTGCTTTTCTCTCATTTCATCCACTTGTAGTGCTGATACTTAGCATGAGCCAGGAATGACCGGTGCTGACAAGCCCAGCATTAAGGTGGAAATAGCCTGTCGTGTCAGAGCCAAGGGATAATAAAACCATGAGGAAAACGTAAGAATCAATGCTCAGTCGTGACTCTGGTGCTCTCTAGAAATCTCAACACGAGCTACTATAAACTACCTTCCAGAAACAGGATCTTATCAGTGAGATGAGAAAAATCAAGGCTAGCTAGACAAAGTGCTGTGAATTTTAAACTCACCAAGAAACCTCAGTTTGGGACATGTCTTCGGTGTTCAGGGTGGAGAAAATCTAAAAAGACTGTATTTTAGAGATCCTCAGACTAGGTTGCCAAAGGATAAAGCTAGGGAAGGTGAAAAACGTGAAAGCTTAAGTTCAGCTCCATCACTCTAGCTTTATCTCAGTGGTTTTCACTTCTGCATCATTTAGAATTTACTGCCTGACCTCTGACGTTTTTGGATTCTAAACTTCTCTTTTCCTCCTTCCCTATTCATATCTACTAGAAAACTGTATCCCCATTTCTTAGACCCTTACTCTGCTCTCCTCTTCCTTGTCTTTTCTCCCACACGGTCTAGTCTGTTAAATCTCCCCAGCTCTCCTGATGCAGTGGGCATTGCTACACTGGATATAAATGCCAGTCAGAAGTTGGTATCAGCCGGTAGAGACCTTAAGTATGCTTTTAGAAGCAACTGCCCCACTAGAATTTCTCTTAAGGCTGGGTAAAGGGCTACCTGTTACCCTCCCCAGAGTTATAAAATTGTAGGTGCTGCCCCAATCTATGATGGAGGAACACTCAATGCCCACCAACATGGAGTCCAGTTGTCCACCAGGAGAATAGAAATAAAGATTCTCTTCACTACTGCTATCTAGGGTTGCCCTGAATTTCCTTTCAGTCCGTGGGTACGTAGGTTCCTGTCACAAGGGGTTCCTTTTAAAGACCTGGGGGTGAGGCAGGGGGTACATGTTCATGTCATTTAATTTTCATCCTGCCCCCTCCAGCTGCTTCTTCAGAAGATACATCTAAAGATACAAAGTCTGCATTTGATATAATGCCTTAATCACTGGGTCTACAATTCACGTTGACTGTCTTAGATTGTCAGCTCCTGGAGAGCAGTATTGCTGTAGTAGGAATGTTTTAACATGTCATGTGCAAAAGAACAAAATAAATATTTTGATTTTATTTTACTTCTGCGCATGTCTTTCTATTCAGAATGATGATCAGAAGCTGGTCTCTTTACAGTCTGCACAGAGCCTGGCCATCACCATGGGTTTTCAAGATGTCGGAACCTCTTAGGTGGCATGATCCCGTCACTTTCATCTCACTCTCCTCCCATGAGCTAGTACATGCCACAAGATCCACCTGACGCTTTGCATGAAAGACAGGGTCTTAATGAAGCTGCAGGTATTCCAGTACACCAAGGATTTCTGCATTTTAAAGCTAACTTTTTGCTGGGCGCAATGGTATATGGCTGTAATCCCAGTAGCTTGGGAGGCTGAGGCAGGAGGATCGTGAGTTCAAAGTCAGCCTCAGCAAAATCAAGGCACTAAGCAACTCAGTGAAACCCTGTCTTCACATAAAATACAAAATAGGGCTAGCTCAGTGGTCAAGTGCCCCTGAGTTCAATCCCTGGTACCCCCCCCCCAAAAAAAAAAAAAAAACCTAACTTTTGTCACATCACAATCCCTTCCTGTGTTTATGCCATCAGACAGGAGGCTCCGAGCCATTTCCAAAGTTTACTAGCAAACTTGCAATGAGCATTGACCCACCTATTCCTTTGGAAACACCAGAATGTTGTTATTTGCAATTCCTGCTGGCCCTCAGTGGGCATCTTCCCATTCAGTTCTACTCCTAGTCTCTTCCTTTAAACATAATATTGCACTTCAGAGACAATGGGTTTGAATTTAGCCTCCACCACTTACTAGCAAAGTCACCTTAGGAAAATTACTCTAACAACGTGTAAACCTTAGTTTTCTCATTTAGAGGAAGGCAATAGCAGCCCATCATTGCATTAGGCATCCAAGGCATAGTATATTTTTGTTACCTACTGATTATATTGTTCCATCAGTTTTCAAGAAAATGAAAGGTTCTCTCTTCTGGATCAGGTTAGTATCTCTTTATAAGCATCTGATCAACTTCCTCAGTTTGGGGCATCCAGAACTGAACAGATCCTAATGCAGAATTGATACATGTCATTTCAGTTGTGCCAAAGGATTTATAGTTGCAACAAGCCCTAATTACTAATGTAGTAATTATCTCATCCTATTTATAAAATGGTGTGGAAATACCCTGAGACCTGTAAACAGCAATCTCTCATTTTATCCAATATCCTCCCTTTCTTAGACTTTGCTGAGGAAGACTAAGATAGCAACATAACAAGGAAGTCTAGAAGCATGGGTTCAGAAAGCAGACTGCCTGCGTTCAAACCTCAGCCCTACCACTCAACTGCTGAGCTCTAGTTTTACCTCCTGTAATAGAATAAAGTACCCTCTTTATAGGTGTTAAGATTAACAAGGTGATCTGCACAAAGCATCCCTCGGTGCTGGCTATTAGAGATGAGGAAGACGGGAACCACAATGTTTTCATGCTTCTGTGACAATTCATGCTGGGAAGTCATAAGTTCAAAGGCTAAGGCAGAGTCTTGGTCCTCCCTCTTTTGGTTTATTTGTGGATTTTTTGTTTGATTGGGGTTTTCCCCCTTCCATAGGCCTTTACAGGCTTCAAGAGAATATAACTTGATTTCCCTATCTGGAGCCGGAGTCTTGGGGTTTCATTACAACTGTTTTTAAGACAGTAAGGTAACAACTGGTGAATCCTAGATAAAACTGGAAGAACAAAAGTTTTGTAAGGATGTCTGGAGTAAAAACAGAAGCAATCCCATTCTCCCCTTCCATCTCCTGCATTCAGACTTAAACTATCCCAAAAAGGCTAGGCAAAATCCATCAATTCTCTTTAGAACTGATGATTCCAGAAGTGATTAATACCACAGCTGATGGTTCCCTGCCATCGAATTTAATGATGAAAACAGTAGGACACAATTTGAAATTATCCTCTGAGCTGCTCTTGAATGGGTTCCCACTGGAAAAATTCTTAGGCAAGTTGAAAAAGAAAAATTGAAATAACTGTAACACTGTTAGAATCCCTCATATTTTGCTCCACTGCCTGTCCTCCCAAAGTTGCACACAATACCAGTTACAAAGCCGTTCTGTAATCAGCTCTGGCACCTACAACTTGTTCAGGTTTGACACAAAATCACTAGACTCTAATCTCCAAGAGGGCAAGGATCTTTGCTGATTGGCACGTGGTAGGCATTCAGTTCTTGCTGAATAAAGTAGTTAAAAGAAAGTGATGGATCAACCAGAAGATTGTATGCTTTGGGTCTCTAAGTAAAGACAAAGAATATTACCACCCCTACCTCCACCCCCACCCCGTACTGGGGATTGTTAACTAAGTTGCCCAGACTGGCCTCAAAGTTGCGATTCTCCTACCTCAGCCTCCCAAGTCACTAGGATTACAGGTTTGCACAACCACACCCAGCAGCAATTACCTTTCAAAGCCCAGGGGTTAGCAGTCCCACTATGCTTCATCAAGGATGTCTCATGTTTTTCCAAAAATATATTTATTTTTAAAAACAAAAATCAGATAGTTTTATAGAGTCAGATATTCCAGAAACAAACCAGAGTTCAGAATCCAGCTTAGAGTGAAAGTTGAACATGAGTAATTTCATGCAGAAGTGATTTCTCTCTACGGGAGGTAAAACATTCTGCTTGACTGCAAGCACTCAATTCTCTAAATCTGATTGTACTTCTGCCGTCATTTTATTCCATTCCAGGGCTCTGACATGCAAAAGAATCCATCTCTAAAATTCAAAATTTCCAAATTGAGATGAGCGATTGCTGGGCTTGGGTTGGGGTTTATAACCAATTCGTTCATTAATCATTTGTTCCCGGCTCTTGGGGTCATTGCTGAGCCCAGTGGCTCCTTCTCCGTCACTGCCTCCTACAACATCCACGTCTTCCTTCTGTTTCTTACGGGTCTGCAAGTATAAAAATTTTTAGGATTTAAAACAACATTTTTTAAATTAGCAAATGTTTATGTAGCACTCATCATGTACTAAATGGGCTGTGTTAAAGGGTAGGGTTTGGGACCAAAAAATAATAAACCCAAATCCTAGGTTTAAGATACTGATGGGTACAAGAGAGATGCAGGCATGCAGTGATAAAAGATAGAGACTCTAACGCTCCAGGACGTCATGGGCTAATAGGGAAACAGGCAAATAGACTACAATAATATAGGGTGATCGGGGCTATGACAGAGGGAGGCTCACACTGCCAAACTCAAAGCAGAGTTGGGGCTGTGGAGGTTCAGGGCAGGAAGCTGCGACTGGAAAGACAGGAGAGCAGACGAGGGGACCAAAGGTGTTTCAGCAAATGCATTATTCAAGAGAACACGTGGGAAAATAATAGGCAGTAAAACAACCATCAAAAACCTACAGCCTGACTGACTCCATGAGCCTACAAGTCTAGAAAGGTTTATGCTCTCTTAAAAGATCTGTGTTTGGGGGCTTCGTTTTAGTTTATTTTTAATTTTCTTTTTAAATTTCCTTTCTTTCTTTCTTTCTTTCTTTCTTTCTTTCTTTCTTTCTTTCTTTCTTTTTTTTTTTTTTTTTTAATTCTTGGTACCACCACTGCAATTTATAGGGCAATATTCATGATGTAATGAAAAGGGGAGAAAAAAGCTGCAACAGATACAAGACCTTAGTGTACGTGGAACTGACCCTACCCTGCATTAATCAACAGCTGCTCTTGCTGCAACTGTGGCTCTTGACAGTCCTGAACAAGGGGTTCCTGTTTAAACTGCAGTGACCTTTCTGACTGTGGACCATTATTCTTTCTGTGGCAGATTTTTACAATCTCTCTAATGCATTTGGGACAACTGTCTCCAACTAACTTGTAGCATTCCTGACAACTTGCCCGTTCTCTCCTAAGAACCATAGCCTTTTCTGCTGTGTTTAGAACCCTCTGCTACCATATCCATCACCATAGGGACTTGCTTAGGGAACGTCGTCCACCACAACTGCCCCCTTTTGTGGGTCCATAAATCAACTGCTATTTTCCACCAAAACTTCCAAATTCATTACAGTTCCCATCACCCACCATAGTTACCACTTCCAAAATTTCTTCCACTGCAACCATCATACATCTGCTACCATGGTTTCCGTATTACCACAGCCCTCTCTACTAATATAACCAGGACCACCCTGTGACAGCCACCACAGCATCTCCATAACTCCCTCTGCTGCCACCACCTGCACCATTATAATCTTTTCTTCCACCAAAGTTTCCACCCTGGGGGCTGGGGTTGTGGCTCAAGGGTACAGTCCTTGCCTGGCACGTGTGAGGCCCTGCATTTGAGCCTCAGCACCACTTAAAAATAATAATCATAATATAAAAGTAGTGTATCTATCTACAACAAAAAAAATTTTTTTAAAAAGTTTCTACCATGGCCAAAATTACTTCCACCACCTCCAAAGTTTCTTCCACAACCCATAAAGTTGACAGATCGGTGGCATCCCTGATTTATTTGTGATTCAGCAGACTGAATCTCTTGTTAGAAAGAGATCATTTTTTAAAAAAATATTTTTAGTTGTAGATGGACACAATAAAATATTTAGTTTTTTATGTGGTGCTAGGGAGCGAACCCAATGCCTCACAAGTGCTAGGCAAGCACTCTACCCCTGAGCCACAACCCCAGCCCTAGAAAGGGCCTTTTCACTTTATAATTATGCTCATTAATAGTGTGGTATATCTGAACAGCAACTTTATTACTGTATCATGAACATCAAAAAAATTTTCTTCACTGTTAGATGTCCACCAGGCTTATAGAATCCTCTCTGGAAATAGCTCTTTGGTTCTGCTTCATATCCATGAGCCTTGTATGGTCACACACACATTCATCCACCCCTTTTTTTTTTTTCTTAGTTGTCGATAGACACAATACCTTTTATTTTATTTATTTACTTATTTTACATGGTGCTGAGGATCAAACCCAGGGCCTCACACATGCATGGCAATCCTCTACCACTAAGCTACAACCAACCCCAACTCCTCAACCACCCTTTTAACACAAAAAGACTTCAAATAAGCTGAGGGTGTAGGAGTCTAAGGTTCAGAAGTTATTGTTTTAAGTATTTCCTAAGGGTTTGAAAGTTGTATTCTCACCTCCAAGTCCTTCCGAATGCTCTCAAACTCTTCAATGTCATCAAGCTTCAGTTCCAGGCGTGTTGGTTTCCGTCGCAGCATACTGAAATCAACACTAAGCCAGACCTGATGAACTACTGAACTATTTTCAACTCTGTTCAAAACGGCAAAGAGGAAGAAAAACTGCAGGTGATAAGTCTCAGTTACAAGTTGTAAGCATCTAAGGTGAATGGAGGTATTTAAAAAACTCATTTTGATTTACACACAGACTTGTAAAGTCTTCAGATGCCTAATTACTACATTTTTATTACATGATGGAGATCCACAACCCTGTAATTCCAAGATACTCTCATTTCTGAAGAACTTACAACAGCGAGCAAGCTGCCTATGATAGAGAATTCTAGGCAGCAGTCACTTAAACCTAGAACTCCAGTCACATTTAGGAGCAGTGTGGTGGTGGTCGCATATGCCTGTTGCTCCAGCTACTCAGAAATGCTTGAGCCCAGGAGTTCAAGGCCAGCCTGAGGAACATAGCGAGACTCCATCTCAAATAAATAAATAAAGCTAACTATCACATCTTAATTGGGTAGAGTTAGGGGCAGAATGAACAAACTATTAAATTTAATCTGCTGTACAAAAGAATCATCAGAGATTATGATGCTAAAGTCAGTTTGCCAAATCTCATGGAAACTGTGAACTCACCAATTCACAGGATTATCCTCAGGATCTAAGGAAATCTTAAATGGAGAAGTCATTCATTAAACAAACTTCCTGTGCTCCAGCTACAGAGTTAAAAGGGACAGTCGCAATCTGTCGGGAAAACAGACAAGGAAACAGAAAATTGCAACACGGTATAAAGGACAACTCTGATGAGGGTGATTCAGTGCCATCACACAGCCACCCAAGCCAGGCCAGGGTGCATGTGGTGGACAGGGACGTTAGGTGAGGTGTCTTGCGGGAAATGATGTCCTGGCTGATTTCTGAAGGGCAGGTAGACAGATAAGTGCACAAGAGGGCACTCCATGAGGCAATGCTTGTGTTAACAAACACCATTTTATAAGAAAACAAAACACTCCCCCAGTTGAGTTTAACATCTACTGAAAACATCATCTTTATATTCTCCATGGCATCCAGTAGAGTAAATTTCTAAGAAGCAGTCGATAAACGTTTGAATAAAATAAGAGATACAAAGAAAGAAAGAAAGGAAAATGAACTCTCCTTGGGCTCTGTGCGAGGCTTTTGCATTCCCATTCTTTATATTCTTATTTAATGCAAAAACTCTGTGAGGGCTAGCAAAATTATCCCAATTTTACAGATACAGAAGTGGAAGAAAGCTGTTCATTTTGGTTGATAATGTTGGCCTCTTGTAAAAATCATACATAGGTCAATATAGTGAGGATTAAATGACAATGATGCAAATGACAGTTTTATTAAAGTATGTACAGATAGAAATTACTGTCGTATTTATCTAGGATGAAACAAAGGACAGTGAAGTATACAAAGGAAGAAACATTTCCTTTTCCCATGGGGTTTTGGATAGATACAGGTGATATTATCAACACAAAACACTAACACATGACATTTCAAATTGTTCTGTACTAATTCTGATACTATCTTCTGCCAGAGTGCAAAATAAAGAAATGATAGAGGAAGCCAAAGCCCGAAGGGGATGGGGAAGGGATGCTTAGAGAAAAAAACAACAACAAAAAAACTAGCTGGGTGGGGTGAGGGGCACAGTGAAAACCTTGCCACGAGGCGGCAGTACAGAGCAATAGTTAAAAGTGCAGGCTCTCCAGGCGAAGGCCGAGGTTCAGATCCCACTACGTTACCGATCCTGAACGATTAGCGCCATTTCTCACTGGATCTCAGTTTCTTTCTATACTCTGTTGTATGAGTTAATTGACGTAATGCATGGTAAGGTCCTGGAACATAACTTGGTATTTAGTAAAGCGCTCAAAGAATAAAGCGCTATTATTTTTTAACTGTTCCAGGGACAGGGTCGGGGAGGGAATCTGCCCTTCCGCAAACACGAGTATTTTGAGACTTCCCCCACCCCCCTTACAGGGGAGAAAACCTTGTCCTGTTCATCTCTGATGCCCCAACACCGGCGGAGCACTGGGCCGTACGGAGAGAGCTGCACGCAGTTTACCTGAAGCCTTCTTACCCATCATCTCATTCTCTATCCGACACAAAGAACAGGCTGAAGACGACAAAACAAAATCAACAACAAAAATCAGGCCGAAGCTCCTCCGCCACGTCTTTATTTTACTCTGGCGCTAGAGGGCTCTTCCAGCTTAATCCTGCTGCGGCCCAAATCCACCGCGAATTCGCCCAGCTCCGAGGGGCCCCCGGGAGGACTTCCGGACATCCCTCCTCCCGCAGCTGCAAAGTTGCACTCAAGCTCTGAAGAGAGAGTTTCCATGGCAACGTGCCCCTCTGCACAGAGACCACCGAAAGCCTCGAATAAGCCCGGGGACCTAGGTTCGCCCCACAGTTCAGCCCCGAACCGCGCGACTCCGCGCACTTACCTCTTTTCAAGCTTTGGCCCCTTCCCGGAACCTGGGCTCCCACCACGAATCTGGTGCAGAATCCACCGAACTACATTTCCCAGCCTGCTCTGCACCTCCCTTCACGCAGAACCTCGTCTTCTGCGAGCTTCTCGGAAGCGCTGTAGATCACGCCCCGCCCCCATTCGGCCAGAAACTTTGCTACTACGACTCCCGTCATGCCCCGCGCCCCTAGGGCGCCGCGTCCGCTCTTGACCTACTTCCGGCAGGTGATGCACTTCCGCTTTGCTAGGCGCGCGGTGGACGGTCTGAAACCTTGAGCGCGGCTTTCGCTGGGCTTGGCGGCTCCGGAGCCCAGCATGGCTTCCTCACGAGCCTCCTCCACGGTACAGAGCTCTGGATCTCAGTTCACTGTGGCAGGGAGCCGGAGAGGGTGGGGTCCTTGCGGGAAGGGGCCGTTAGGGAGCGGGCCAAAGCCGTGGAGGGCCGAGGAGGAAGGCTGTGGGACTCTGGTGTCCTGGAGAGCCCAGCTGCGTTTTCCTGGTCCCCAAGAGCTTTCATGTGCTAAATCTCTCTAGCATCTCTCCCGTTACGCCCGAACGGTAAACACTTCCTCCGACTGGACTAAAAACTGTGCTCTGAAAGGAGGAATGCCCTGGCCAAGAGTTAGGTTCTCGTAATTGTAATGAGGCCTTCTAACTCCTAATCTACTCAGTCTGAAAAAGTTTGAAATGTATAAATCAGTAACGTTGTAACTTGTTTCCCTTTAGCACCGCGTTGATTATACCTGTTACCCTTGGTATTTCCCCCGTGATGATCAATAAGCCCTGGAAGAATCATAAAACCGATTGCACTTCCAACAGATTGAAGTAGACATGTTGCAAAGCAGATCTTTGATTAAAAAAAAAAAACAAAAAAAAAAAAAAACAGGACTTTACTAGTCTTTTGTTTTGTTTTGTTTTGTTTTTAATCTTATTTCCTACCGGCCAAATTTGAGTGAGAGAATGAAATACCCTCTCCCCACCCTCGCAAATCAGTGAATTTCAGAACATCTTAACTAGTGCTGAAGCTGCCTTTCGGATTTTGGAGGAAACAGGATTGACACTCAGGATGAGCTTCATCCTTTGGGGAAGCCTGGTAAATTTCTAAGATAAAGTTTTAGGTTAATCCAACCTTTTGATTTCACAGGCACCCAAAACTAAAGCACCTGATGACTTAGTAGCTCCTGTTGTGAAGAAACCACACATCTATTATGGAAGTTTGGAAGAGAAGGAGAGAGAGCGTCTGGCTAAAGGAGAGTCTGGCATTTTGGGAAAAGAAGGACTAAAAGCAGGAATTGAAGCAGGAAATATTAATATAACCTCTGGTAAGATGCAGATTCCAAGTCCATCTTTACCTTTGTGGCTGCAATTTTCTGTAATGAAAACCTTCCCAAACTTAAATACTACTCATTTTATAATGTCAAAAAATTCAGTCTTTAAACTTGCATCTATTTTTGTACTTTGCCTATCCTTCTTAGCAGAATTCAGAGATTTTCTTTAAAAACTTTTTATGCAGTTTTTGCTTCCATTAAGTATTAGTAATTTTATAAATTTATTAGTGTGTATTTGGGTTCACATTGATTCTGTTTGTCTTCTGGAGATCTAACAGTTCAAGCATTAGTTTGGAACTAGAGTTGTTAATATTCTTTATTTACTTATTTTTCTTTTTGTTACCCCAACTGAAATAATTTTTTATTATAAAGATAATAGTAACTTAATTTTTAAAGCTCAAACTGTATGAATTACTAAAAATACATTCTTATTAATTGAATGTATTTCTTTCTGAGAGTTTTCACACAGCTATAAAAATACATAATTTTATTCTGTAACTGAAACCATGATATATAAATTGTTTTTTAACCAGCATTTTTCACTCTATATATTGTTGGTGATATCTTTCTATGTCACTAACAAGAGTTCCACTGTATTTTTAAGATAAAATTATATATATTTATCATAAAGTCAAGACAGTACAAAAGGGTATAAGATGAAAAGTCCTCTACAGGAAGGACTTTGTCAGGTTTCTCATCCTCCCTCACATTTTCTTTTCTACATCATGTGCTTTAGTAACTTTTTTTTAAGCCTTTCTGTTGTTTTTAAGACTGTGTCAGTATTGTACCTCTCATTTTTCCTTTAGATGTGCATACCCAGATATGGATTTTTAAAAAACTAGTTGCTAGATTTTCCAAAAAGCCTTGTAGTTAGGGAAATTTTATTTTCCTGGTAATTATTTCCAGTTTACTAATTAATGTTTTATGTGTCCCTGTACTGGGACTGTTCTTAGCAAATATTTTTAGTTAAAATAATATTTCTAGTTCACCGGATTAGAAGGTCTAATAAACTCATTTGCTAAAGATATTCTGTACTTTTTCTGATCTCATTTAAACTGTGTTTATAAACTGAAAATGGTAAATTATAAAGTGTGTAATAAGCAGTTACCTCTTCTTAGGGTCATGTACGTACTTTGTTAGAAATTATTTCGTTCCCCCTATTTAAATAAGATCTGGTGAGTGTGCTGATATTGCCTATTCCTTTTATAGGAGAAGTATTTGAAATTGAAGAGCACATCAGTGAACGGCAAGCAGAAGTATTGGCTGAGTTTGAAAGAAGGAAAAGAGCCCGGCAAATCAATGTTTCCACAGATGACTCAGAGGTCAAGGCTTGCCTTAGAGCCTTGGGGGAACCTATCACACTTTTTGGAGAGGGCCCTGCTGAAAGAAGAGAAAGGTAACCTTTCTAAATAGGTCCTTTTTTTAAAATCCATCACAAGGTTCTAGCTTCAAATTCAGTTGATCCTCTGGCTGAATCTTTAATAGAAGTCTCAGTGTTAATAATATCTTAAGTTGTGTTTATATAGTTTTAACCTATAGGCCAATTTTTACTCCAATACCAACTTTCCTTTGTGGGCTGTGTAGAGGGTGCTGATACACTCCTGTACCATCCCAGTGTGAAGTTGTGAGTTGCATAAACAGTTGTTGTTGAGCTTTGAAATTTTACACATCAAACATGTTCTATGTCAGTGACATAAAACATAGTTTTGTATGTTTTTGGATATAATTACAGAAGCACTATCCTTGGATAATGCTCCTCTTGTGATTTTAAGGTTGCACAGGGTCATAGTAATATGTACTTTTGAGGATTTTCTCCTATCTCTGTATCCATAATGGATCATCTCTCCCCTTCATCATCAGGCTTCTTAGAGAATTGGTTTATGTTTACTCTCTCTTTAAAGTCCTCCTTTCTTTTAGGCCCCTTGCATAACGCTTGATCCCTAACATCTTGAAATTACTCTTTGTTAAGATGCCAAACCCATCTTTACTAAGACTAGCCCTAGTAGACTGTCTGCCACTCTGCCTGAAACTTTTCCTTTCCTTTATTCCCATACAACCAGATCCTTCTGATTTTCCTCCTATCTCTCTAGCTCATTCTTCTCACTTTCTCAACCTCTTTCCTGCCTAACCTTTATAGGCTGCAGTTCTTTGTCCTTATCCTGTACTCACCCTGGGAGATCTGAGCCACTCCATGGCATCATTTACTATGTATATTCTGCTGACTTCCAAAAATCTCTGTTGCCTAGATATCCTACAGGTACTTCAAACTTGAGACAGCTTACTTGATATTTGTGCCCCACTCTCCTATTCCCCTTCAAAATGGCACTGACATTCCCACAGTTCTCATTTGAAAACCCTCCTTGCCTCCTTTGTTGTCAGTCAGCAAAATCTAATCTGTTCTATTTGTGAATGTTCCTGTAGTCTACCTATGCTCTTTCTTCAGAGCTTTCTCATCCAGATAGTTGGTGACTGCTGAAAATGTGTTAATTGCTTGCTTAAAAACCTACAGTTTCTGAAACTGGGGGGATAGCTCAGTATTAGTGCACTTGCCTAGCATGCACAAGGCTCTATTTTGATCCACAGCATTGAAGGGAAAGGGGGTACTACCAGGTTTTCTTTTTATACTTTGAATAAGAAACTCCTAGTCATGACCAAAAAGGTCTTCAAACTCACCTTGTTCTATTCTTCCCCAATTTGCTAGACAACTACATTGGTTCTCCTGAATACTCAAGCTCTTTTTGTCTTTCCACTAAATTTTTCTCTTTTTGTTCTTTTGTCTTTTAGAGTCTTTTCAGTCTTTTGTTTCAGCGTAAATGCCAACTGTTCAAAGAAGCTTTCCCTAATACCTGATCCTTGCAAATAAGCTCCTCCATTATTTTCTATCAAAGTGTTATTTTTTTATTAGCCATTTCAAAAGACATACTTTTTATTGTTATTTATTGTATGTCTTCTTCACCATCAAATTCTACCTTGTTTCTTTATTCTATTCCTTGAGTGAATGCCTTGAATCCCTACTGCCAATATCTTAATTCAAGGCCATCATTATGACTCAAAAGTTTCTACAACAATATACAGTGTGATTTCCCAGCCTTTATTCTTCCCTTTTCAATCCATTCTCCATACTTTTCTAGGGCTCTTTCTCAAATGTAAACTCTTCTTGGCATAACACTAACAAATATTTTGACCTGGCTTCTACTTAAATTTCCAGCCTATCCTTCACCAGTCCTCCTTGTACCCCATGCTTCACCTTTACTGAACTATTTTTGTGATTCCAAGCTCAACATGGTTTTCTTATCTCCAGGCCTTTACATTTGTTTAACCCTCTGCCTTAACTCTCATTTCTCCATGTTTTGGGGTTGTTTTTATTTTTTGTTTTTTGTTTTATGGTACTGAGGATTGAACCAAACAATGCTCTACCACTGAGCTACACCAGCCCTTTTTTATTTTGTTTTGAGACAGAGTCTCACTAAGTTGTCCAGACTGGCCTTGAACTTGGAATTCCTTTGCCTCAGCCTCTTGAGTCACTGAGTTTACAGGTGTGCACCACTGCACCCAGTTCATTTTCCCATTTTTGACGCTTTGGCCTGACTACTTGAGGACTCAATTGAGATAACACCCTTTCTGTGAAGCTTTCCCTGGTCAGTATAGGGAAGCCTAGGTCAGGTGCCCTTGCCGTATTCCAATGTAGCACTCTGCTTACTGCTGTCCTGATACTTAATATAGTGTACTATATCTCCCTGTTACTTTCTGTCTTTCCCCCACAGCTATGCTACTTGGAACCCAGAACTATTTCTCTGAATTATTGTTTACTTAGTACCTCAGTTAGTATCCAGTGTATTGTGCCCTTCAGTGGGTTGTGGCTATCTTTACTGACCAAGGGTAGCAGTGTACAGGGTGGTTGACTCCAAATGGAATAGGAAATTGCTTGTAGTTGAGTTTAGGAAATCTTCAAATAAAGAAGATGGGGTGGAAGAAATCACATGAAAGTTTAGGCATATCTGTTTGACTCTTACAGAAGGTTGCCGGAGTTGTGAATGGTGAGAATTGCAGATGTGCACTTCTCCCCACACATAACACCTATAGTTTTTTTTCCATGGTTTCAGTTTTCCATAGTCACCCACAGCCCAAAAATGTTAAATAGAAAATTCCAGAAATCATTTAAATTTTAAAGTGCATACCATTTGGGTAACATGGTAAACCCTTGCACCATCCTATTCTGTCCCACCAAGAGAATGAGTCATCTTTGCAGTACAGTAAAGTATTTTTGAGAGAGAGAAAAGAGACCACATTCACACAACTATTTAGTTTATTATTATAATCTATTTTATTATTGCTGTTAATCTCTTCCTGATTTACAAATTAAACTTGTATGTAGGAACAGAAAGAAAGAGAAAAAAAAAAAAAAAAACTGTGTATATATAGGGTTTGGTACTCCCTGCAATTTTAGACATTCTCTGCGGATCTTTTTCCTTTTTTTTTTTTATAATAGGGATTGAACCCAGGGTGCTCTACCACTGAGCTATGTCCCTACTTTTTATTTTTATTTTGAGACAGGATCTTTCTAACTTTCTGAGGCTGCCCTCAAACTTGAAGTCCTCCTGCCTCAGCATCCCAAGTCACTGGGATTACTGGCCTACACCATTGTACCCAGCTTCTCCAGGAATCTTGAAATGTATCCCCCTGTAGGTAGGGGTGGGGACATGGACGACTATACTTTTTGACAGTCTTATCTCAACCACGTTTACATACTGATCTTTTTGTGTCACAGGTTAAGAAATATCCTCTCAGTGGTTGGTACCGATGCCTTAAAAAAGACAAAAAAAGATGATGAGAAATCTAAGAAGTCCAAAGAAGAGGTAACATATGTCTTTGGTTTGACAGTGTAAACATCAAGGAAATGGAATAGTTCTGTTCTCAGTGGCTTGCTTTGCTAGAATAAGGGGAGAAAAGACTTGAAGGGTTCTTCCATTCAGAAGCAGTTTCTGGCAATGTTTGTGATTCTTGTGTGAATATCAATGGATCTAAGTGAGTTTTCTATTCAGGAGAGAACCATAGCATTCTAGGTGAACTCGGAGAAATCAGAGCCATCGAATAAGACATGGAAATGCAGTAAAAGCACATATGGCTGACTTAATCCTAGTACTGAAATAATTCATTCTCTTGGGCAGTTACAATAGAGAAATGACAGCTCTGGGAAGGGCAGGTTTGCTTCAGACTTAACATTTCTGCTCTTTATTTGCCTTTCAGTATCAGCAAACCTGGTACCATGAAGGGCCAAACAGCCTGAAGGTGGCTAGGCTGTGGATTGCTAATTATTCACTGCCCAGGTAAGCAGCGCCTCTAGAAGAAAGAAGCATATTTTTTCTTGTTTCCTCTGAGAGAATGAGGATTGACTATGTGAAGATAGTGGTGGTTCTATGAAACGTGTGAACCCT
This sequence comes from Sciurus vulgaris, assembly GCF_902686455.1. Taxonomy (NCBI): domain Eukaryota; kingdom Metazoa; phylum Chordata; class Mammalia; order Rodentia; family Sciuridae; genus Sciurus; species Sciurus vulgaris. The sequence goes on from NC_136476.1 coordinate 69,918,669, forward strand.
CATTGACAGCCCCTTTCTTCCTGGTAGCAGTGTTATTTCTGTGTCACAGGGCAATGAAACGCTTGGAAGAGGCCCGTCTCCATAAAGAGATTCCTGAGACAACTAGGACCTCCCAGATGCAAGAGCTGCACAAATCCCTCCGGGTAAGGTTTTTACAGTGATGTTCAATACCTTATATTACTAGATTTTCTACTTTGGCCCATCTCAAGGAAGGTAAAGGCCATTACCATTACTATTCCTCCCTGCAGGATCTTGTGATATGCAAGGCACTGTTAGTTAAGGTGGCAGGAACCTGCTGGACTTTGTACGTGCAGAGGCCACTGGTTCTATTTTTGACTCCTCCCTTTTAATGTGTTGCAGCTGTGCCTCAGTCGGCTACGTGGTCTTCTGTTGATATTTGCTGACACAGAAGTTAGTATTACTGAGGCTAGAATATAGCTGGAGCTCCAGATAAGCCTGATTCCATTCACCAACACAAGTGTCTCCTAATAACAACATTGAAAGTATAAAAGTCTTGGGGTGGGTTAAAATTGAAAGCTTTCCCTTTTTTTTATGGTGAAAAAGCCAAGGAACTTGGCTTACCCTATTGGGTTACCCTATTAATGTTGTCATTTGTCTTTTCTATTTTTTAAGTCTCTGAATAACTTCTGCAGTCAGATTGGGGACGATCGGCCTATCTCCTACTGTCACTTTAGTCCCGATTCCAAAATGCTGGCCACAGCTTGTTGGTAAGTTCAATTTTACAGTTGACATTTTCCTAAATGGAGACAGATCCAGAGAAAAATTAGCATTTGTCATAACTGTCTAGTTCTACTTCCTCTGTTTCTCATGATCACACCAGAGTACATATACTACATGATACAACATATCTTTGTTTTACCAAGGCCCCAGAGAACCAACATATGTAGCAGACTCATGTTCTTGACACTGGCATTTTGAAGCAGATCATATAGTTAATTTATAGACCAAGTAGTATTCACACCTCAGCATAAATAGCTGTTTCATTTCTGTTTTTTGTTTGAATTCTGTGACCTACCTAAGATACATAATCCCTATAAGCTTCAGTATCCTTATATATAAAGTGAAGTGAGCTAGCATTTGTAAATCATTTTGCCTTGATAATGCCTAATATGTGGTAACAAGTCAGTAAGTGTTCATTTATCTTTATTTTCTACTTAACACATATGCAGAAACTCTTGGGATGTAATAACTTTGTTTTGTTTTTTGGTTTGTTTGGTTGTTTTTTTGCAGTGCAAGAGTTGAACCCAGGGTCTCGTACATATTAGGCAGTGCCCTACCACTGAGCTATACCCTCAGTCCTGTTTTGCTTTATTTTGTTTTTGCTTATTTTGTGGAATATGGTATCTAGTGAGAGAGGAAGCTTATATTAAATACATAGGAATTACTTAGCTAGGCAGAAATTGAGACTGTGGTCCAGGAGAAAGCCAAGAACTCTAGAGATCACCTCTCCAAGCCTCAGTTATCTTAATTATACCTTACAGTGATTTTAAAAAATCTTTGTTTTTTTCTTTTTGAGGTGCTAGAGATCAAACCCAGGCCCTCGCACGTGCTAGGCAAATACTCTGCCGTGGAGCTACATCCCTAGCCCAGTTACCTTAACCATAAATTATAAATGGAAATTCCTGCTGTACCTCATGTTTGTTATAAAAATCCTTTGAAATAGTAGCTACAAAAGTAATTCTTAGAAAATTTCCAGAATAAAGGTTTTTTTTTAAGTTTAGAAACTTTGTAGATGACAAAATGCTATCATATTTAAAATAGGACATGATAGTTTCATTTGTTCTGTCTTCCTCACAAACTGATCCAGAAATTAAGGAGAATAGTAGTAATACTGTTCAGTAGGGCAGCAGTAGGGTCCAAGAAGCCTCTGCTTCTCTGAGACCTGGCTGTATCTCTCTCTTCTATAACCCTTCAATTTATTAGCCTGTTATTATTTATTTATTTTCTCTCTGCCACTGTAAAATATATAGGGGGTGAGAAGAGATTGTCCTTTAGTAATGTTACCAAGGTACCTTTTCCTTCCCAGACCAACCCTGGCTGAGATGCTTTCCTTTATATTTGATAGGAGTGGGCTTTGCAAGCTCTGGTCTGTTCCCGATTGCAACCTCCTTCACACACTTCGAGGTAAGTTAGTCTTGTTTAGACCTGTTTTGTTCCCCACCATGACCTCTAATAAGTTCTTAAACTCTGCCTTGCACTCAAACCCAGTACACACGGCATTGATTCTTGATTCAATTTGTTGTCGGCCAGAATATAATGACTTCATACTTATACAAGCTTTTTCTCATATCCATCCACACTCTGGCATTTTATGTCTAAACTAATCAACACAGACCTTTAGTGTTTTACTTTTTAGATCTAATTTAAATATTAGTTTAAAATAGTTTTTTTTCTTTTTAAATGTTGAATAGTCACTTTATTTATATTGAGGGGTGGTGTGTACTGGCAATTGGACCCAGAGGCACTTTACTACTGAGCCACATCCCCAGCCCTTTTTATTTTTTAAGACAGAGTCTCACTGAGTTGCTTGGGGCCTTGCTAAGTTACTGAGGCTGGCCTTGAACTTGCAATCCTCCTGCCTCATCTTCCTGAGCCACTGGGATTATAGGCATTTGCCTGGCTAAATAGTCACTTTAATACTTTATGTGTACACACATATTCCCTGACATATTCTTATCTGTGTTGTTCATCAGTCTATATTTTGCTATAGGTTATAAAGAAGTGAGAACCCTTTAACTTTCTTCTCTATTTTAGGCCATAACACAAATGTAGGAGCAATTGTATTCCATCCCAAATCTACTATCTCATTGGACCAAAAAGATGTCAATCTGGCCTCTTGTGCTGCTGATGGTTCTGTGAAGCTTTGGAGTCTTGACAGGTTAGTATTACCATGCATAATCAGACTGCCATCCCTAAAGTAGATAGGTCATTGGTTGGCCCTCAGCACCTCAGGGTTAAAAATCTGACATTTGACCCCTGAAATAAACTAGGAATTAAGGTAAATTATTGTGAAAATATAATGGAAGATTTCTTTTTGAGACTTTTTTTTCACCAGAGGAGTTGTGCCAGGTTTTTCTTACTTATTAACGTTGAACCTCAGTTTGTGCCTGTAGCATAGTGGCACTGTTTCCCAGCTGCAGCTGTTTTGGAAAGAACCAGCCTACCTCCTCCACAGTAGATTAACACTGGAGAAATGTACGGTTTGGTAGATGGACTGAGGAGAACAGTCTTGGTAGTCTGTTGCTTCTTAGCACACAGCCATGGGGGAGAGGAAAGTGAAGTTCTGTCTGGGAGCACTGCCAAGAAGCTGTGTCATCTCCCGCTGGCTCCGTCTTTTACCTAGCATATATTTATCAACTACAATAGGTTTGGGGTTTTTATTTAATTATTTTTGCTAAACCCCCCACCCCGCCCAAAATTGTGGGTGTACCCTATTGGTTTAAGACATCTGAATTCAATTGCTTAGTTTTCTTTCTTTGGGAAAGCACAGGAAGGTTTTTATTCCAGAATCTTTTAAAGAGCTAATTAGTGTCTCTGCTCTGCCAAATAGGGTCTTATCTATAAGCCAGCAAGTTTTAATTGGCTTTGGTAATACTTAGCAATGTTTATTCCCCTGGGGCCCTGGTTAGTTCTTTGTATGCACATTAGCAAAGTTCCCTTTTTAATTGCCCTCTTTAGGGTTCATGTTTATTTCCTTTCCCTTGTGTTTGATCTTTCTGTGGGTGCTGGGTAGCAGAATTTCATGACCATCAAAAGGAGGCCAAGCCTCTCTCTACTTAGGAGTTCCTTTTTCCATTTGGATTCTTGAATCGACTAAGATTTGAGAAAGATTTATCTGTAACCCACTTGTACTAAAGCAGTTTGATTTCTAACTATGATTTCAAAGTATGTTTTCTTTCCAAAATCCTAGTACTACTTTGGTGCAAAGTGACTGTCTTGCTTGCCAGGCAGATGTATATTACTTTTCTCTAATACTAAATGGAATGGCATTGAGAGTTTAACAGAGAATTAAGGTGGTAGTCAACTGGCCTTATGGTCATGTGAAATAGTCCCAAATCTTTTAAAACCTTGGGAAGGTGCTTAATTATTGTTAACCCTAACATAAATAAGTATAGTTACAATTTAGCCACTTGAAATGTACAGAATGGGTATATCTCCACAACAATAAATGAATCCAATAAATATTTACATGACTATAAAATGGTTTACTTGTCTGGTTCCTTTTCAGTGATGAACCAGTGGCAGATATTGAAGGCCATACAGTGCGTGTGGCCCGGGTGATGTGGCATCCATCAGGACGTTTCCTGGGCACTACCTGGTAAGCCATCCCATTATCGTCCTGTTCATGCAGGCTTGTGGCATTTTGTTAATTCTTTTTCGTTGTCTTCCAGGTAAATTTGTAGAGCAGACATCTTCTAGTAGAATTTTCTTGGACTGCTCTGAATCAGAATCAGAGAAAAGAATATGACATAGTGAGGGCTAAGTGTATTTGCTTTTAAATTGTAGTGAGTACTTAGAGATGGGTTTTTACTACACATTGTATTAAAATTCCTCTGGCAACTAATCAGTTTCCCTTTCTGGTTCTGTAGGTTTAGTGAGGCTAGAATCTGGTGATGAACTTTTTCTTTCATCCAGTGAGATGAGTTTATTTTAAGTATACAGTTCAGTCTTGACAAATGCCTACCTACCATCTGTGTGACTTACACCCTTGGCAATACAGGGGAAGGTCCCTCGAGCCCCTTCCTACTCAGTTCCCCTTTCTGAAGCAACTACTCATTGGATTTGTCATTATAAATGAATCACCTCTATTCAGACTGTATGGGCTCATTTGCATCTGTTTTCTTTTCACCCAGTGGAACATTTCTAAGATTCACATGTTGCATGTATCGGTAGTTCCTTTTTATTGCTGAGGAGTGGTGTATTGTGCACCTGCGCCACAGCTGGTCCTGTGATAGACACTCAGACTTGTTGATCAGTCAGAATAAAACTGCTCTAAATGTTCTTATACCAGGCTTTTTGCACATGTTTTTCTTTCCTTTCTCTTGTGTAAATTCCTAGGAGTACATTTGCTAGTTCACAGGATAGATGCATATTTAACTTTTTTAAAACTTCCAGCATTTTTTCAAAGAGGTTACATCATTTTACATTCCAAGAATTCTGGTTGCTTCACATCCTGGCTAACATTTGGTGTGTCAGTCTTACCAGCTTGTCCAGTGTAGCAAGTGTATAGTGGTATCCTATGTTTCTAATTCTTTTTTTAAAATTTGTTTTAATTAGTTATACATGATAGTAGAATGCACTTTTTTACATCATATATAATGGAGTATAATTTCTCATTCTCCTGGTTACACATGATATAGAATCCCATTGGTCATATAGTTATATTTGTACATGGGGTAATGACGTCTGATTCATTCCACTATCCTTCCTATCCCCAAACCCCCTCCCCTCCCTTCAATCCCCTCTCCCTAATCTAAAGTAACTCGTTTCTAATTCTTATTACCCTAATGACAGTTGGTATTAATACTTTGTCATATGCTTACCATTCATTTGCATATCTTCTTTTGTGCAGCATCTAGTTGCTTTTTCCCCTTTTTTTTTAATATATGTATTTTTTAGTTGTAGATGGACAGAGTACCTTTATTTTATCTTTATGTAGTGCTGAGGATCAAACCCAGGGCCTCACGAGTGCTAGGCAAGCACTGTACCACTGAGCCACAACCCCAGCCCCATGTTTTGTCCTTTTTTTAAATTGAGTTTGTCCCTTTTTTTTTTTGGGGGGGGGGGGGGTCTCTTTTTCCACGTGCATAACTAGTTATTGAAGAGACTTTCCTTTCTCTATTGAAATTGCTTTAGCACTTTCATTAAAAACATTTGACCAGATATATATGGGTGCATTTCTGTACTCTGTTCTGTTCCATTCATCTGTTTGTCTAATTGTTTTTGTATGCCCAGCATCCATTATAGGGCCTCGTCATTCAATGCATGAGGAGACATAATGACAAAATGAGAGGAGAAAATTGGCAAGAGAATCTTTACTGAGCCATTTCTTAGGGAATTCTGTTCTTTAAATAGTCACTAAAGTAGATTTATAGCAAGTCCAAGGTTTCCCTGTTAATGCCTAAGACATGCCAGTCTTACTTGTTGAAGTATTGTTTATTCCAGAAAGGAACTTCTTACTCATACTGTTGAAAGAACAGTTTTGGAACCATAAGTTAAGCCACAGTTACTGATAGTAACTTGCACATTGTAGAAGCCAAATCAACCTGCTGGTTGATTGCTAGTGTAATTCTTTTTCTTAGTTATGACCGTTCATGGCGCTTATGGGATTTGGAAGCTCAAGAAGAGATCCTGCATCAGGAAGGCCACAGCATGGGTGTGTATGACATTGCCTTCCATCAAGATGGCTCTTTGGCTGGCACTGGGTAAGGTTTCTTCCACAAAGCCGGGGCTGCTCAGTAGTGTCACCTCTCAGATGTGCCTGCTTCCCCACAGAACTGGATTCAGAGTGTTTATTTATATTATTATTTTGTCAGGGGACTGGATGCATTTGGTCGTGTTTGGGACCTGCGTACAGGACGTTGTATCATGTTCCTAGAAGGCCACCTCAAGGAAATCTATGGAATAAATTTCTCCCCCAATGGGTAAAATAAGCTCACTGAATAAGGGGTGGAGAGGGTTCTTGGTCTGTCACTACTCTGTTTTCTAACTTTTATACTACATCTGATCCATAGCTACCACATTGCAACTGGCAGTGGTGACAACACTTGCAAAGTGTGGGACCTTCGACAGCGGCGTTGTGTCTATACCATCCCTGCCCATCAGAATTTAGTGACTGGGGTCAAGTTTGAACGTAAGCTTCCCTCCTATTTTAGGCCTAAACACCAGACAGGTGTTGCACCTCAATGGCATGCAGTCCAGGTGTTAGCTTAACTTGGAAGTAGAATAGCAGAGAATCTGACCTCTGTTAAAGGAGCAAGTTATCATTTCCTTCCCTCTGCTGTACCCCTGGGCAGAGCTATGGCAAAGCATGTTTCTCGTTGCCAGGAAGTAGACTTGTGAATACTCTGCTTCATTCTTTCCTCCATGGGTGTTCCAAGCACAGGGTATCCTTAATATTCCTATAAGTTATATTAATCTTGTCTACCAAGGAAAGCCAAATTCCTTAATGATGTCACTTCTCAGTCTGCTTGTGTTTGTCCCCTTTTCCTAGAGACCTCCTAAGAATATAGAATCCATGTATTGAGTTTTTAATTTTTCTAACTATAGAAATGCCTTCTTTTTCAAAATAGTATGTTTGGGTGGTTTTTGTTTTGTTTTTGTTTTTGTTGGTAAGCTCTTGAATATTTGAATTCTTCAGGCATCTCCCCTTCTTTTCTCCCGTAGCTATCCATGGGAATTTCTTGCTCACTGGTGCCTATGATAACACAGCCAAGATCTGGACCCACCCAGGCTGGTCCCCACTGAAGACTCTGGCTGGCCATGAAGGCAAAGTGATGGGCCTAGACATTTCTTCTGATGGACAGCTCATAGCCACCTGCTCATATGACAGGACCTTCAAGCTCTGGATGGCTGAATAGGCAGGTCATGGAAGAACGACTCCACCCTCAAGCTCTCCAATAGGAGCTATTTTCCTCAAAAGAAAAGAATTGATGTATTTTGTTCTATCATGTTTTCTGCCAATTACCATGTATAGACCCTTGGTAGATTTGGATTTTCATGTCAGCCCAATCCTTAGGTGATGGTGAACCCCTTTCATGGTTGGAAATGTAATTCTCGTCTTCAGGCCCTGCCACAAACTGCCAAGACATTTTTTTATTTGTCTTTGTTTGAATGCTCTCAGCACTCAGGACTGTGACTTGAAACTTGGCTTTCCATGACATGGTACATGCTTCAGGACTGCATGTGATCCATTGAGCAAGGTGACTGGACCATATTCTGAAACCCCTTGAGGAAAGAGACACAGCTCACCGTGCATTGGTTGAACAATGCCTCACAGCAAGTCCCTTTCCTGCCAGTTGAGAATGAGAGGTGGTGGAGTGGACAGCAGCTATTCTGATGGTTATATAGTGAAGCTCTGACCCCTTCCTATGAAGTTCTCTTGGAATGCTTACTGCATCAGGAAACTCCAAACTGAACCTTCACCTCATCAGAAAATGCCTTCCATTTTGCTTTGAAATTTGACATTCTTCATGTTACTCTAAAGCAAGGCCACTGTGTCAGGAGTCTAAGAAATTTGTAGAAAGCAAACATGATGTCTCTATTGTACAATCTCCTTGCCGTTGGTTATTTAAAGGATGTACTTCATATATTAAAAGGTACTTCATGTCAAAGTAACTGGAAAAAATCCCTAACAGGCATTCCTAAACATAAACCATTTTTTCTTTATTACCCACTTGCTAAGAGTAACATCCTACTATGAAAACTATCCTTTAAAATTGTTTTCTACATTTAAGCATTTCGGAACCCTAGTCATCTGTCCAAGGAGTCCCTTTTTTTGGTTTGGAATATAACAGATAATTCCAGATATGGATCACTACAATTTCTGTCTCCTTAGCACTCTTAGATTTTTAATAGGGGACTGTTGGCCTGTGAGCCATACCACCAGTGAGCCCTGTCTGGGCTCCGTAGTTTTTGCTTTTCAGGCCTGCAGTCATTGCCTTCACCTTACCCCTGGCATACATTTTCTGGCCTCTGAAATGAGTAAATTCACACAAAAAGAGGGATTTAGAAGAAGGGCGTGTGTAAGGAAGAGTTAAACAAGGGCTAATATGATGGTTTCACCATGAATGTTCAAAACCCCTTTCATTCGCCCATCCAGAGAGATTGATGGCGGCTTTGGATCTCTTCTGCAAATTATGAAAATGTAAATGTAGCTAACATACTGTTGTTAATCTGATTTCATTTATAACCAAATAGTTGTGTTTCCTAAGTAGTTGTTAAACCTCTGAATCCTCAGGTCTGTCCTCATCGGCACTGCATTGTTGTTTAGTCTGTTGTTTCCTTCATAGAAAAACTCCATCACCATTTTTGTAGTACATATAAAATGAACATGCGTGTACCCCATGCAGCTTGGATGTGGTGGGCTAACAATGCTTTTCAGTTTCTCAGATTTAAATTTTACTATTCCCTTTAGACTTGTCTTTTTGTCTGCTTTTTGGTAGAGATTCATGAGATGGTAGTTGAGTTAAAAATATTTCATCTAAGCCTTTAATAGAACAAGTGTGTGGTAGAATATACATTACCTCAAACACCATTGTAAGAAAGTAGTAGAGAAGCACAAAGCCCGGGTTGGCATTTCATAATACTGAGCTGAACATCGTGGCCACCACTGAACAGAACACTTACTCCCTACTTAGACACGTGCCAGCACGTTCAGACATCTCAGTGGTCCTCATGGTCATATGAGTATTATTCCCTTTTCATAGACAAAACTGAGGCTTCAAGAAGTGACTTCCTCAAAGTTATCCACGTACTAAGTTATAGAACCTGAATCTGAACCCTAATCTGCCTGACCACTTGATCTTATGAAGAGGTTCCACAGGCTTTCTTGAGCATGTTGGCCACACTGGCTACCAGGCCAGTGCAGCTAGCACGACCTCTTTCCTCTATGAATCAGCTTTTTAACTCTACCTTGTGTACTGTCCCGTTCACAAATCACATCATCTCTGACCTCACACCAAATGGAGTCATTTCCCACTTTGGCCTCATGAACTTCAGAGGAGCCTTTTGGGTTACTACTCAACAGGATAACTGCCTTTCAAGCTAGATTTTTCCTTGCATGGAACCATCATAAGACAGCAGGTCTCAGTGTCCCTCACCTCTGGTCTAAATGCAGAAGCACAACCCACCCCGCCTATTGTGTACCAAAGGTGCTCCTAAGAAGGCAGGACCACCTCACGGTTAGAACTACTGAATGTGAAAATAGAAGACACTATAATGTACTTACTCCCAGAATGTACATTCTATTTTGAATGATCGTGAACAAGGTAGTCAAGATTGCGGAGCCTTGGTTTCATCAAGACGGGGAAGACACCGAGACCAGTCGGCCCTGGTGCGGAGGCAAATGCTCCTTCCTGGCTCTTCCCAGTTCCTCTCTCTGTCCCCTATCCTGAATAGCTTTAGCCTGTCTCCTTTTGACAACGTGGTGAGATCATTGCCTAACTCGCCTGTTGCAAAGCTAAGGAGCAAAGACGTGTAGAGAAATGAAGTCAACGGGGAGCGGTTCAGTCCCAGCTTCAGTGTAATTATCTTGGACGGCGCCAATGGAGAGGTGGTTGTTAGTCCCTGGCGGGTTACGTAGGCAGTTTTCCAGTTGGGTAATGGAGAATTTTTCTGCACATTGGAGCTTAAAAAACTTGCCTCTTTTTTAATATCTTGTACATTATGACCCCTAAGAAGGATTTATAGTGGATACATACTTCCATTAAACTGAACATGATTTAGACCAAATAAAACTAACTCAAGTTCAGACAGTTTATTTCACCAATTAAAAAAAACTCAAAATGTCAACTTTTTGTAATTGTGTATGTTAACCACTTTGGGATTGTTTCAGAACTCAAGCCACCAGGCAAACTAAAAGTAGGAAAGTAGAAATCAGGGTTTCAGACCCTGCAAGGCAGCAACTTGACGCGGCAACCTCAGCTCCAAATTCTAGCTCCTCAGTTCTTGGTTTCTTCATGTAAGAACCAGGTCCCCTGCCTGCTGTGGCCTGAGATGGGGTTAAGGTTTTGCCTCTGTCCAGGCCTGCATCCTGCCTCCTGAGGCCGGAATCAGTATCACAGGAGGGAGTCAGGAGGGAGTCAGAGCTCTACCCTGCACTGTCTAATCAGACTTCTGCACCCACAGAGAGAATAAAGGCCTGTTCCTCCAGTCTCATATTTATTTACTTATTTATGGTGCTAGGGATGGAATCCAGGGCCTTGCACATTCTAGGTTAAGTGCTCTCCCTCTGAGCTACATCCCCAACCCCAAATCCCAGATTCTGGGTTTTTGGGTTTTTTTTAGATTTAAAAAAAAAAAAAAAAAAATATATATATATATATATATATATATATATATATATATATATATATATATATTTGTACTTGTGGATGGACACAATACCTTTATTTTTTTGTGGTGCTGAGGATCAAACCCAGTGCCTCACACATGCTAGGCAAGCGCTCTACCACTAAGCCACAACCCCAGCCCAAATTCCAGATTCTTAATCTGTTGATCCTGGTTCTTTCACCTTGAGACTTTTATCTCCTGACACTCCACGAACTACGTGCTGACAAGAGGTTGTCCTGTGTAAGAAGCAGCTGACAGCACGTCTTCCCTGCTGCTAGGGGCCATTTGCCACCCGTGGGTAATCTTATACTTTTCTTCCCTTCTGCACTCAGCACCTGCCCAATTATTGGTTGTAGAATGAATAAATGAATGAATTAAGGAATGCAGACCATTTTTACTGGGACTGGTGGAAAGACATCCAAGGAGAAAGCTGAAAAGGGAGACAAGCACATTTGTCCACAGAATTGAAACTTATTTTCCAAATGTTCTAGCAACACATAATGAAAACAGCAAATAAAAACAAAAAAACTTTTTAAAGGTGAACTGAGTCCAAAACAGCTCCAAGTAGAGATGCAACTTGCTATTTGGGCTAGTCAGGTCCCTGGATACCGTTGTCCAGTCCTTTGGCACAACTTGCTGTGTGGCTCTGTAGCCACACAACCCCTGGTTTGCACTCAGAGGCCTCCATGTCTCCCAGCCTTTCGGCTGTGCCCCCACCGGCACCCACATCTGCACTCACCATAGAGTCTTCTCTGCTCCCAGAAGCCAGTGGGGGCCTATCCAATCTGCACCATAAAATACTACAAAGGAAGACAACACCAAATGAGGCTCTGCATCCCCAGCCCCAGCAGTGACTGAGAAAGGCTTGGTTCCTTGTCGTCCAGAAACAGAGTGCTCACCCCACGCCCCAAAGGAACTGCTTGGTCCAAAAGATGGAGAAGATGAGCAGCAGAGTGACGCTGAGGATGATGGCCATCAGGTAGGCGAAGATCCGGAACTGAGGGTTGCGGAAACATTCCCGCAGAGAGTAGTGGCTGGGGATGGGGATGGGCATAGGCCTGGTGGCCGGGGCCATGTCCTGGGGAGGTGTGGTCTGGTTCCCAGGCTCAAGGCCCAGGTCCAGCGTGTAGACCCGAGGCTGACGCAGGAAGTAACGGCTCTTAGGCTGGTCCTTGAGACAGAGCTGTCGGCCCTCCAGGATGACATGGTGGGGCTCCAGGCGGAGCAGGCTCAGCATGGCAGTGTCCGTAGGCAAGTCAGTGACAGGCTGCCCTGAGGCCAGCACGGTGGGCTGGCGACAGAGAGGGCAAAGCAAGCGGCGCCGGGCTGGAGTCACCAGGCTGAGGTGGGCCAGGCATTCCACGCAGAAGGAGTGGCAGCAGTCCAGCACTTTGGGGGTATGGAAGGTATTGTTGAAGGGGTTCCAGCAGACAGGGCACTCGGCCTCGAGCTCTCGGCCCCGCGGCTCCGTCATCCTCACGGGGCCTCACGGGGGATGTCCTGGCAGGAAAAAGGAGCAAAGGGGCACCCATGAAGCTCCGTCCCTGAGCTTGGCCTGAGGCTCAGAGCTCTGTGGCCTTCCGTTCAGTCCCATTTTACAAACGCAGCTTAGGTTCAAAAGCATTTTTTTCCAGATCATCAATTCCTAAGCCACCTAGTTAACTCTAAGGCTACACAGCTGCCCCTCCATCAGGGTGAAGGCCTGAGTCACCACCACCCGCAGCCAACAGCACCAGAATGAGCTGGCATTGCAGGAACTGCACCCTGGTTTGGAGATGCTCCCCGCGGTCACGCTGTGGGCCCTTGACTGCCCTGAAGTCAGAAAAGCGGACGGACCACGGTCAGGGGTTTTTGCTAGAGGACAGATACTTCCTTCCCTACTACCTTAAATCTCTGACCAGGACAAGATGGTCTTTGTCTGTCCTTTGTCTGTCCTTCCTGTGGGGACAAATGCTAGGCCCTCTTTCTCTCCTCCCCATGGTCTAGAGGGCCCACCCTCCAGCCTGCCTGGCCAGCTCTTTGGCCTGCTGAGGAGGCCCCTGGTAAAGCTTTTCCCCTTGATCTGGGAGCCTCTCTCCTCTGGGGACCGCCCCGCTCAGGCCCCAGGTCAGTCCTTGCAGAGCCTCTCCCTCGCGCTCAGTCTCCCTTGGATCCTCCACCCTGTTTTGCTAGGGAGACCATCAAGACACCCACCTGGGCTTCTGCGAACTGCAGTGGGATCAGGCAGAACTCAGAAGTGCCTGAGGTTCTGGTCTCTCCCTCCTGAATCCACAAAGCTTTGGGAAACTGCCTTCTCACCACCAAGCCCGGGCCGTCGCCATGGCAGCGCGCTCACAGCACCTGGAGCTGCCAGGTGGCCCAGGCTGCAGCCTGTTGAGTGCACCTGCCTGGAGCCAAGGCCAGAGAGCTGGGAGGTTGGGGACCTGATTTTCCCCCACACACACCTGGGGCGTGGCAACCGATTGAACCTGGAAGCCAAGTAGCTGCATGATTGTGGGTGGTTCTTTCTAGACCTGAGATCCCTGGCCTGGAAAGGCAGGCATGCCAATTTCCTCTCTGGATCATGGAGAGGGTAAGTGAGTCTTCCGAGCTTCCTCTCCCGTCCTTTCTTTTCGCAAATGGCTGGTATCTCCTCCTCCTCCTCACACAAAAGAGCTGCCTGCCCTGTGTTTCTATTGCTGCAAAATTCACCTACTTCACAATCTAAAACCTCTGAATATCAGACTCATCGAGCCTGCTTGTCCTCTTCTGATCTTCTAAGGCGCCTACTATCTGGGCAAACCTTGCTGCCTTCTGCTTTGTTCTTAGAACACAGCAGCCAGCGCTGAGATCTTAGAGTCCCACAGCTGGCCATCCTGCCAGCCCTGGGGACTTAAAGAGAGTAGTCAGAAGGGAGGAGCACCAGCCCTGCTTCCCTGCTTCAACTCGAAATGCTTGGCTTGTATCCATCTCTCATCTTGGTCATTTAAATTATTTAAAGAGTTGAGTTTCGTGCGGAGGGAGCAGTTTAAAAACCACTTCTCCTTCCTAACCACTTACTTTACTTTTGCAGATGGAGATAAGTGACTCACCCAAAGTCACCCAGCTGGTTCTGTGGTGCCAAGGATCGAACCCAGTACCTCAAGCACGCTAGGCAAGCGCTTTGCTACTGAGCTACAGCCCCAGCCCCAAATTATAGCCTATTTTCAAAGATACACACCCACGGGGAAATCTGTCTGGAAAGATAAGCAGACAAATGTCAACAGTGGCTGTCTGGGGGCAAGACTCTAAGTTTTGTTTTATTTTTTAAATTCTCATACCTGAAAATTCGAACTTTATTCCAGATAAGCTTGTCTCACTGTCCTTAAAAATCTTTCTCCTTTCCCCTCAAATCAGAGCTAGCATGGAGGGCTGAGGAAGAGGAGGATGGTGGCCACAGCCTGGCCCTTATCGGTGGTGCTTCCCTCAGATACCCACTGTGCTTCCAAGGTCAGCTGGCAGGAGGCCAGTCCCTCCAGGAGACACTGTGCCATGGACCCACCCGCCACCCCTAGACCAGGACAGCTCAGGGACAGTGAGTCCTCAACACCACCCTAAAGTCATCTCCTCACCTGTGCACGAGTCATTACCAAATACTCACTGCCTGCAGTGACACTCCATTGTCCCCAACGCCAATGTGACAGAGACAGGGAACTGGCACATCTGAGTTTACAGAGGGTCCCTGTCTCACTAAGACCTGTGTGACAACACAACTAGATAGCATAATGGCCTTTTGCCATTTGTTTCCATTTGCAAAAGGCCATTTGATTCTCTAAACCTGCACTGTAAAGGAGGCAGAATGGAAGTAAGAAGCATGCAGGCTTTGAAAGCAGGCCCTTGCTGATCCTGCATGGCTTAGTCTCCGCACTTCGTGTTCTTCTGTAAAAGAGGATAATGACCCCACCTGGCAGCTCTGTGAAGTGCCCAATAGAACTCAGCAGGGGTTCAGTACAAAGTTAGCTTGATCATTTTTACACCCATTTGACAGATGGGGAAGCCAAGGCACAAGATGGCAAAGAAAGGTACTTATCTAAGGCTTCAGAGCTAAAGAGTGGCTAAGCTTGAAAAATGAGCCTGGAAACATGCGTCCCAGGCCAGAGTCCACCTGTATGGCAGCGCTGTGTCTCTAGACTCCAGACCCTGTGACTCTGCGCCTCCATGACCCTACGTGGCTCTCTTGCCCTTACCTGCTCCCTTGGAGCCTCCTCCTGTGGCCCTGCAAGCAAGTGCTCTGTGCTGTGACTTCTGCTTCCAGCCTGCCTGGAGCAGGTCTCATTTGCATGGGTCTCAGCAGCTCGTTCTAGCTCTCTCTGCGCCGCCGGTTTCCCTCTGATGACTTTGGACTCTTTGTGTACAGGGACCACCTGGAAGCTTCAGTCTCTTCATCCTCCCCCCGTGAGTCACTCTCACTCTTTCTCTGAAGGGGTGGAAGTCCACTCACCCTCACAGACCTCCGTTCTGTGTGGGGCTGATCTCCTTCCGCTATCCTGGACTGTGCTAGCCACTTCCTGCTGACCTCTCTTGACTCTTGCACAGCCTGGCTTTAACCAAAGGCAGGGGACCTCTGAAGACCCTTCCCTCTTCTCAGCACCTGCAATGAAAACAAAGAGCTCTTGCAAAATACAAATAATCCAGTGGAAAAAATGTCAGAGGAGAGGCAGTTTAGAATAAGCAGGAAGAGTCTGGGTTCTCCAGCAAGTTGGACTTGTAGATCTGAGCAGGGTCAGAGTCCTCACACAGAATCCAGACTCTTCTTACTAACAATGGAGATGAGCAAACTATTTAATTTCTCCAAGTTTCAGTTTCCTCCCTGAAAATGGGGATAATAATTCATGTCCTTGATCTATAGATTAAATGAGATAGTACACAGAGAGTATAACCTAGTGAATGACACACAGAAACACAAGTAAATGTTAACTAGACCTGTTACTATTTTTAAAAATTATTTTTAAGTTATAGATAGACACAATACCTTTATTTGAGCTATTTATTTTTATGTGGCGCTTAGGATCGAACCCATGCTAGATAAGTGCTCTACCACTGAGCCTCAGCCCACTATTTTTACACAATCAGGCAAATCATGGGAAAAGGGAAGCAAATGGAATATATGTGTATGTATATGTATATGTGATAAATATATACATGTGTGATGTGTGTATATATACACATATTACATATGTGATTATTATACACATGAAAATATAAACAAACATACATATGTTGGTTCTACAATCTGTGCCACAGCCTCACTGTCTTCCAAAAGCATTCCATCACCCATCTCATGTCCCCAATTATATTCACATCCCCTCTCACATTCTCCTTGTACTTACGGTTCTCTGATTCCTTTTGTGATCTTTTCAATGACATTTGGAGAAAAAACAGAAATAAATAAATGTATTTTATTGGGGACAAAATCAAATGCTCTAATTCCCTCATTTGATTTTTTAATTCACTTCTATTTTCGAATAGGCAATACATTCACATGGGTCACCTGTGAGAGGTTTGATTTTGCAATGCATCTCTCCTCATCCGGCCACCTGATTTCCCTAGAAATTAAGGTAATATATTATGTTTTTTGTGCATCTTCCCAAAGATGAAAATGTCCAAACAAAATGTCTATGTATTCCTCTTTCTCTTTTTACCCAAATGCTCACATTGTGAACTGTTCTGCACCTTTCTTTTTTCACTTAATAATGCACCTGAGATGTCACTCTGTGTTAGTACATGGTTTTCTTCAGTTTTTAAATGGTCATATTTTGTTGATTAGCTATACCATAAATTGCTTAAACAATTGCCTACTGATCTAATACCTTAATTTAAAATATATAACTATTGAATGGAAGAATAAATGCAGAAATGAGTACAGGCTTCAGCTTAGCTTAGAGTTGTGTGAAAATAAAATTGTGGACTTTGGGAAGTTTGAGATCTCTGAAGAAGACCTCTCAGCGATTTTCTGAGTAGAGACAGAGTGATGTGATTCAAATTAATACACATTACTTCCAGTTCCTCTCAGCTTTGGAATTCCCTGCTTTCCTCTATCACTGCTATTTAACTAAAGTTAGTGGGGATTCAGGACACGAGGATCCAGTTTGTATTTGACAGTTTGGAAGACATACTTCCTGGGAAACCATGAATATGTGCATATACTCTGTCTTAATAATTTAATTCCCAGGGGTATCCAAAAGATATGTTTTGGTTGCATGAAGATGTTCATTACAGTTTTATTTTAACCACAAATGACTGACAACAGCCCAAAAGTCCATCAGTTAAGTAGATAACTGTATCATCATTTAAAATGATGTTGTAAAAGACTTGTCATTGACTTGTAAATATGGTCACAATATACTGTCAATAGAAGAAGGAAAACAATTTACAAATTGATTTATATAGTATGAGCCGATTTTATAAAGCCAAATTTATGTATAAAGACTGAAAAGCCCTGAGGAAAATGTTACAATGGTTATCTCTGGGTGAGAGGTACTAATATTTTCATTTTCTTCTTGCCATCCGTATTTCCTAAGTTTTCAAATTAATGCATATTATTTTTGTAGTAAGAAAGCTATCTTAGAAAAATAAGTTAAGTTCAAGTTTTCTGCTACTCAGAATCCAGAACTTAAAAGGTAAGCAGGCTGGGCAGGTAAGAAATCAGTCAAGGCCCTGGAAACAGTGAAATAAACAAGACAAGCGGGGGTCCGTTTTCCGGGTCACTAATTGTTTAGTGGTCACTAATTGTCTAGGGAGCAAATGCATCATCGTAATGTCTGTGGGTGGTCAGGACTACAGAGTCCTTTGCAAACAGTGGAAAATTTTTCTGGGGAGATACCCAGGAGAGATAGTGAAGCATCTCAGGAATTCCAGAGTTTAATTTAGTTCATGCCTGGGGTGGGGGTGGGGGGTGAGGCCAGCCAGCTGGAAAAGCGCCTGGCCTAAGCAGTACCCTGGATCTGGGCGAGCAGAGTCATGAGATTTGGTGGAGTCGAGCCAAGGTGTGGCACAGGAGCAAGTGCTGGTACAAGCCATCTGGGATGGAACAGGCGGAAGCAGGCAGGTCAATGGGCAATGAAGGATGGAGAAGGAGGCCGTGACCGAGGCAGGCTTTGATTAGGTGATGGTCATTGTTTCCTTTGGCCAGGGCACCTCTCCCTGTGGGGTACGACATTGTCTCCACTCACTGTGTTGCTTCAGACTGTCCAGAGTTTAGGACAGCCCAGCCGCATAGGCATTGCCTGGAGATGAGAAATACAGGACTCAGAATTTGCATTTTATAAGCTCCTTATAATTCAGAGACCATTCAGATTCAGAGACACATTGAGTGTGAGTAATGATTTGGGAGAAATCCATTCAATAGATGCTCCTTGACTCGGCCTGATTATATTCATCTACAAGTTCATAAGGGACATGGCAGCCTAGGGAGGGCTGGTGAGTCCCCACCTGGGAATGGCACGCATCAGCTTTGTGTGTCACCAGAATTTCCATCACAAGTCACAGTCCCTCAAGCAAAACCTTTGCAGCCAAATGTGTTTTAGAGCTTTTCATATTTTAGGAAGGTAGTATGCATTTGCCATCTATTGAACAACTCTCCCAGTGGGACCTGGGACAATACTCTGCAGTTTAGCATGAATGTTGACACAAAAAAGAATAAACACAGGATCAGATCAAGTTTGGGCACAAAATATAATGGAAAAATATTTTAGAATTGTGACTAAGGGTTATGGGCTGTTTTCTTTTGTTATTTTATTTTACTTTTAGACTGTGCCACTTGAATAAAGTTAGAAACACTGATACTGATACTATTTCCCAGCTTCAGACTTGCAGGAACTACACGATCTAGATTGATTGATTGGTTGATTGATGCAGTACCAGGACTGAAACCACAAGCTTTCATGGGCTAGGCGATTGCTCTGCCACTGAGCTACATCCCCAGCCCTTTTTTAAAAATTTGAGACAGGGTCTTACTAAATTGCCCAAGTTGGCCTCAAACTTGAGATCCTCCTGCCTCAGCCTCCCAAGAACTAGATAGTCTTTCATCTTTTTAATCAGGTCACATCTCAGCAGGCATGAATATTCCTAGCTCAACTCAAGGAGCACTTGGATTTTGATGAAATTAAGCCATTTCACCCCCATAGACACTACATGTCAAAACTGAGGCTGGAAGCCATATGGTCCAGTACTGTCCTTCCCCTGCCTTTCCTGAAGACAGTGGGTCTGAGCTCCTGTGCACACCTCTGCCTTCTCGGTCTTTGTGTGCTGTGTGCAGAGGGCAGGCTTCAGCTGCAGGCTGAAGGACAAAATACCTTCTGCACACACTGGCTGATATGTTTAGAAACGCAGGCCCTTGACTGACAGTTCTTTGCCAGCTAGTCTGTGAATGAAGCATTTGGTCTTTCGACCTCTCAAACTGACAGCCACATGAGGTCCTTGGTGTGAGCTGGCCCAGGCCTCTGGCAGGTCCTCCCATATACTCTGGAGCATTTCTCTGGATGAGCCCTGCCAGGAAGACATGGGCAGCATGAATTGAGGACTCTTCATACAAGGAAGCTTCCAGAAGTTCTCAAGGAC
The DNA here is from genome assembly GCF_902686455.1 of Sciurus vulgaris. Lineage (NCBI taxonomy): Eukaryota > Metazoa > Chordata > Mammalia > Rodentia > Sciuridae > Sciurus > Sciurus vulgaris. The sequence goes on from NC_136476.1 coordinate 69,938,319, forward strand.
CTTTTCCAAATGGCAGGAGATGAGGTTGTCAGACCAGGCTCCCCCTCTGCTTTTGTAATGCTTAGATGGCAACATGGACCTGGTATGGTTGCTCCTCTTCAAATTTCACGTTGAAACTTGCCATTGAAAAATGATGGGGCATTTTTTTTTTTTCAGTACTAGGGTTTGAACTCAGGGCCTCAGACAGATTAGGCTATTGCTGGATACATCCCCAGCCCTTTTAAAATTATTAATTAATTAATTAATTAATTAATTAATTAATTAAGTTACTTATTTGCAGTACTGGGGATTGAACCCAGGGGTGCTATAGCACTGAGCCACATTTTCAGCCCTTTTATTTCTTGAGACAGTCTTGCTAAATTGCCCAGGCTGGCCTTGAACTTTGATCTTCCTGTTTCAGCCTCCAAGTAGATAGGATTAGAGACATATGCCACTGTGCCCCATTGTGGGGCCTTTGAAAGAGGTGATTAAGTCATTAAAAGGGATTACTGCTTCCCTCACAGCAGGAGGGTCATTCTTGCAATAGTGGTTGACATAAAGCCAGCTCAGGCCCTCTGACTTGTTTGCTCCACGTGTGCCCGTTTGCCCATCTGCATTCTGCAACAAGTTGAAGCAGCACAAAGCCCTTACCAGTTCTGGGTAGAAGCCTCCAGAACTGTGAGCTAAATAAATGTCTTTCCTTTATAAACTACCCAGTCTCAATTCTGTTTTAGCAACAGAAAATGGACTGAGACAGAAAATTGGTACCAAGCAGTAGAAGTGACCTTGCAACTATGTGATGGGAAGAGACAAGGAAGAGTTCTGAAGTGAATCTAGGAAAAGACTATTGCTATAAATAGAGCATTCAAGAAGATTCTGGTGAGGGTTCAGAAGACAAGAAGACCAGGGAAAGTGTAAGACTTCTTAGAGATTACATAAATGGTCCTGACTAGAATGCCTACGACCATCCTGATGAGGTCCCAGAAATGAGGAATGTTTTACTGGGAACTGAAGTAGAGGCCATTCTTATTATACTATGCGACTGTAAAGAACCTGGTTGCATTATGTTCATGCGTAGGGCTGTGTGGAAGGTGGAACTTAAAGAGTAATGGGCTAGGAGTGCCGGCAGAAGAAATTTCTTTTCTGTTTGGACACAGTGTCACACACCTATAATCCCAGCTACCCTGGAGGCTGAGGCAGGAGGATTGCAAGTTAGAGGCCAACCTGAGCAAATAAAAAATAAAAAGGCTAGGGATGTACCTCAAAGGTAGGATGCTCCTGGGCTCAATCCCAAGTACCAAGAAGAAAAAGAAAAGAAAAGAAAAAGAAAGAAAGAAAGGAAGGAAGGAAGAAGGAAGGAAGGAAGGAAGGAAGGGAGGAAGGGAGGGAGGGAGGAAGGAAGGGAGGAAGGAAGAAAAGAAAGAAAGAAAGAAAGAAAGAGAGAGAGAGAGAGAGAAAGAAAGAAAGAAGGAAGGAAGGAAGGAAGGAAGGAAGGAAGGAAGGAAGGAAGGAAGGAAAGGAAGGGAGGAAGGGAGAGAGAGAGAGAAAGAGAGAAAGAGAGAAAGAGAGAGAGAAAGAAAGAAAGAAAGAAAGAAAGAAAGAAAGAAAGAAAGAAAGAAGAAAGGAAGGAAAGGAGGGAGGGAGGGAGGGAGAGAGAGAGAAAGAGAGAAAGAGAAAGAGAGAGAGAAAGAAAGAAAGAAAGAAAAGAAAGAAGGAAAGAAAAAGAATGAAAGAGAAAGAAAGAAAAAGAAAGAAAGAAGGAAGGAAGGAAGAAAGGAAAGAAAGAAAGAAAGAAAAAGAGAAAAGAAAGAAAAGAAAGAAGGAAAGAAAGAAAGAGAAAGAAAGAAAAAGAAAGAAAGAGAGAGAGAAAAGAAAGAAAAGAAAGAAGGAAAGAAAGAAAGAAAGAAAGAAGAAAGAAAGAAGGAAGGAAGGAAGAAAGGAAGGAAGGAAGGAAAAATGAAAGAGAGAAAGAAAGAAAGATAGAAAGAAAGAAGGAAAGAAAGAAAGAAAGAAAGAAAGAAAGAAGGAACGAAAGAAAGAAAGAAAGAAAGAAAGAAAGAAAGAAAGAAAGAAAGAAAGAAAAGAAAGAAAGACAGAAAGAGCCTCTTGCCCAGGCTGGTCTGGAGTTAGTGCCTGGCTCAAGCCATCCTGTCTCAATCTCCTGAGTAGCTGGGACTACAAACATGCACCACTGCACCCATCTAGAGTAAACTTCTAAGCAAAATATAGAAAATACAGAAGAAACTGCATGGTGACTTTTAACCACTTACATTGATATGAGAGAGCAAGGAATGATTGAAAAACAGAATTTATGATTTAAAGAAAACAGTGTAAGAGAACTGGAAAATTAGCAGCCTAGACATAAGAGGGGAAAATCTTACAAAGGTACAACCAAGCAACCCGTTTTCTTTGTTTTTGTTTTTTCTCTTTTTAAATAAAAAATTTGGTTTATATCTCTTTTTTGTTTTCTTTTTCTTTTGGGTGGTTCTTGTCTTTAATTTTTTTTATCTTCTACCAAGCAACCCTTTGATAAGAGATTAATATGCCCAGTGTTGTGCAGCAGAACAAATTGAAAAAGGCCCCAAGGACGTTTTAGAGATCTTTGAGGCTGCCCTTCCAGTCACAGGCCCAGCACCCAGCAGAGGGGCGCCAGGGGATTGGCCTGGGTTGGGCCCCAGGACTCCACTGCCCTGGCTTCAACTCAGGACGCTGCCGCTCAGGTTTCGGCACAGCCCTCTTTGGCCAGCCAGTCGTGGCTATGTGGGTGCAACTCCTACCACTGCTCCGGAGGCCTTAGCCGCGAGCCTTGGCGGAGTCACGTGGTGTTAGGTTGCAGGTGCGCAGAATTCAAGAGCGGAGAGAGCACGCTGCGCACTCCACCTGGATTTTAAAAGATGCTGGGGACACCCTGCGGTGGGGGCGGCAGGCAGAGGTCTGCCACGTGGTGGGGGGAGCTGCTTCGGAGATTCCCTACTAGAGCAATCCATAGGGGAGGCATCAGAACGAGACCCCCCGCCAGGGACTCCGGAACATGCCTGTCCCGGGAAGCTGCAGGCACGTGTGCAACTCCAACCTGGGGGAGCTGCGTGAGCCTGGGGTAGGGCTGCCCCATATCCAAGTGTGTCAGGAGGTAGCACATAGCGTGAAAGGTGATCTTTAAGATTTAATGTCTGTCCAGGCACAGTGGCGCATGCCTGTAATCCCAGCAGCTCGGGAGGCTGAGGCAGGAGGATCGCAAGTTCAAAATCAGCCTCATCAATTTAGCAAGGCCCTAAGAAATTTAGCAAGACCCTGTCTCTAAATAAAATACAAAAAGGACTGGGGATGTGGTTCAGTGGTTAAGTGCACCTGAGTTCAATCCCTGGTACCTGCCCTTCCAAAAAAGACTTCAATGTCCGCCCTCCTGGGGTTGAACTGGCTTGGGACCTGTCATTCCTTCCTTCTGTACCATTTCTCCCTTTTGGAATGGGAATATCTACCCTATGCCTGTCCTGTTTGTTTTGTTTTGTTGGTACTGGGGGATTGAACTCAGGGGCACTCAACCAATGAGCCACATCCCCGGCCCTATTTTGTATTTTATTTAGAGACAGGGTCTCACTGAGTTGCTTAGTGCCTCGCTTTTGCTGAGGCTGGCTTTGAACTTACAATCCTCCTGTCTCAGCTCGAGCCACCGCACCCACCTTTTGTTTTGTTTTTGCACTGGGAGTTGAACCCAGGAATGCTTTACTACTTATTTTGAAATAGGATCTCACTAAGTTGCTAAGAGTCTTAAGTTGCTGAGGCTGCCTCAAATTTGTGATCCTCCTATCTCAGTCTCCCGAGTAGCTGGGATTATAGTTGCTCACTACTGCATTTTGGAAGTAAATAACTTGTTTTTTGATTTTGCAGGCTCACAGATGAGACTTTGGACTTTTCAGTTGGTGCTGGAGAAAAATTAAGTCTTTAGGGATGGATTGTGGGAACAAGCTAAGATTTGGGGATGAGTCATGAGTCAGAGGGGGCAGAGACATAATGCTAAGATTTGAATATGGTTTGTCTCCTCCAAAACTTATGTTGATATTTGTCCCTGTGAGTGTTAAGAGGTGTAAGGGCCTGAAAGAGGGTATTAGGCCATAAGGAAGAATTAATGCCTTCTCTCTGGGGTGGTTCATTTCAGTCCTGCTGCCCCTCTCCTCCACATATGCCATTTGCCCTTCTACTTTCTGCTATGCATTGAAGAAGCACAAGGTCCTCACTGGAAGCCTGCATGATGCCCTTAGGTTTCCAGCCTCCAGAACCATGAGCCAAACTTCTTTCCTTTATAAATTATCCAGTCTCAGGTATTCCTTTATAGTAACAGGAAACAGACCACAACAGGACCCTTGGGTATCAAAACCAGGAATCCAGAGGTCTCCTACCTCTTCTGGTCTGCGGGCTTCCTTTTCTGCTTTTCCTCAGCCCTCCTGGCCTTTCCCCTTTCTCTGTGGCCACACTGTCTCTCTCATCTGTCCCTCTCTCTATAGCTGTACAATTTCCCTTCTCTCAGGAAGGAGTTTAGTTTTTAACTTTCACCAAAGATATGTCCACTATAGGAAAATTAGGAACCTCAGATGAATTATCATTGAGCAATGGTAGGCACATTCTAGGGTCACTTCCTGAATTTTATACCTTAGCGATGACGACAATTCTACATGTAGGAGCTATTATCACCATCTTCTTCATTTTGTAGATAAAGACACTGAGGCATAAAGAGGTTAAGCCACTTCCCAAGGTCACAGGGCTAGGAAGAGGCTTGCTGGGATTTCAAGCAGGCAGAAGCCTCATGTTAGAATCTACAGCCTCAACCACCAGGGCTCAATGCCACCTGGAAGGAGAAAACAAACCCATCCAGAATCCTACATGCAGAGATAATCTCTGACACATTTGGAGATGCGTGGCCTTCTGTTTCTTTTCTTTATACAGAATTTTTAAAGTAAATTATTGTGTCATCCTCTGTGTACTATTTTGTAGTCTCTTTTTTCACTTTATCATCTTTCTATATAATGAAAGTCTTTCACAGTTTTTTCTTCAAGATGAAGTTTGTCTTACCTTTTTTCCCCTTACTGTCTTCCGATTATAAAAGTGGTATAAGAAAAATCTGCTTGCTTGTGTAAGCATAAAATAGGATGCACTAGCTGCTGGTCTTGCTGGTTACCTCCAGAGGGAGCCAGACGGAAGGCAGACCGCCTTGAGAGGGAGACTCCATTGTGGAATCTTTTGGACTCTTGTGACTATGAGAATGTATTATCTATTTCAAAAATAAGTTTTAAAAATGAAAATGCTCCCCCATCACAAAAGTTAAACAGATATGTCCCAATTGTAAAAAATTAAAGAATACAGAAAGGAAAGCAATACATTAATCTTTACACTCAATATCTGGATAAAACACCATCCATATTTTTGCCACATTCCTTCCAGGTCTGTTGCTGTGGCAGTACAGATGCCCATGCGGATGTTGCTACTGTAATGGTGTGAGGCTGTGCGGTTGGTGTTGTTACTTGCTCTTTTCACTTAGGGTGAATTGTGGGCAACACTTCATGCAACTTTATTTTATTTCATTTATTATTTTATTTTATCTACATTATTTCTGAATAGCAAGTCATTTATTGGTAAGTACATGTTTTCATCTGCAGTAATAAATTCACTTGAACAGGAGACAATAATCAAGTCAAAAGAATAAATACTTGCCAATCATCAGAAAAATCTGTGGTCAATGGGGCTGCCTTGTAGAGATCCAAAATCACTCTGAGGCCAAGTCTTATATTTTTGTCCTTTTATTAGTCCATATGAAATAGGTCCATGATACCTGGAATCTGTAGAATTCTGTAGATTGTCACCTTCTACCAAATATGACCCAATGGCACATAACTATGGCTTTTAAGGAAGTCTGACAACCCACATAAGGTGGCATGTTTATAATTCCAGCATCCCAGGGAGCTTCATCCCAGGAGGCTCCCAAGTTTGAGGCCAGCCTTAGCAACTTAGTGGGAACCTGTCTCAAAATTAAAAATACAAAGGACTTGGGAGGCAGTTCTGTGATAAGAGTACCCTCTGCGAGGAGGGAAAGGAAAAAGAGGGAGGAAGGTAGGCAGGATGGGATAAAGAAGAAAGGAAGGAAAGGAAGGAAGGATGATCTGACGGACTAGTGGCAAGGACTTTGTCTCCTTCTAAACCAATTACTCTTATGAATATTTGATTTTGTATTACTCAGGCTTTGCAATCATAATGTCACTTCTTTGAACACCACAAAAATGTAGGCTAGAATTTTCTGCAAAGATAATAACTGAATTTGAATTGTAGGGTTCAACACTGGTCCACAACACATTACCAACATGCAAAGGACCATACAGCCATATTGAATAGTAGAGTCAACAAGTTAAAAAGTTTGTTCCAGAACGCCATGGTTCTATACAGACTCTGCCATCATTGACCATAGGTCTATTCTACAATTCATTTCATTAAAAAAAAAAATTAGTTGTAGATGGACAGCATGCCTTTATTTTGTTTATCTTTAAGGATCAAACCTAGTGCCTCACACATGCTAGGCAAGAGCTCTGCCACTGAGCTACAGCCCCAGACCTCAATAACATCAGGTTTCCAGGAAAAGCAAAACAAACAAACAAACAAAAAAACTAAAGCCTATCTTAAAGCTTATGTGGGTGGACCGTGGTTTCAGGATTCCTCTGACACCAAAGGACCCCCAAAACCCCCTCACCCTCATCGAGGGAGGCCTTTCTCTTGCAGTCTCATCTTGTATATCTACATGGTTATTGGTCATGTGAGATTAACAAGGGACTAGAAGCCAATTTCCAGATGAACTGAGAGTCCAGCGTCTGGACCTGCAGCACCAGGTAGCATTAATCCCTCCACCCATAGCTGGGCCTGTTGATTTTCTGGGTGAAGACTTTGGATAGGCAGGATTCTGTGTTCCAGACCTTAAAGAGAGAACATCTGGGAATGGACTGGATGTTCCTTCTGTGATGTTTAAACCAATGTCAGTGATTCCCTAGGTACAAACTCCTCCTACTTGCCACTTCCTCTTCAACCTCAATGCCCACAACCACCTGGAAAGCACCACCGAAAGAGAGGGCCTTGCTGGAAGAACCAGGCTGCATGTCCCAAGACCTGAGTTCCCATCTGGGCTCTGCCACATGCTGTGTGACCTTGGGCCAGCCACTTTTTTCCACAGAACAGAGGTTATGATCTCTATCCTGCCTATCTCGGTGTTTTCTTCCCAGAAGACTCAGATGAGATGATCGTGAAGGTACTATGTAAAACACAGGGCACTGTAAAAAGTCTTCTGTTAAATTCTGACCTCTTCACTGAAGGCATCAGGGAGAGGGATGGATGTCAAGACCAGTTGGTCCAGGTTCCTCTGCTGTTGGCTCCAGGAGCTAACCCTCCCATGGGACACTCCTCAGCATCTGGCTGGAGAGTTCAAGAGCACAGTGTTGGCTAGGGTGTGGAACAACTGAAACTCTTCTACACAGTCAGTGTAAACTGGTACAATTTCCTTGGAAAACTGTTTGGCAGTATCTGTGGAAGTGATGCTGTGCAAATATCTGATAGGCCAGCAAGTCCATTGCTAGTCACAGAATGAGCAATACATGTAGATGTTCACCAGAAGACTGTTATCAGAATGTTCGCAGCAACACTACTTGAGAGAATCTGACACTAGAAACTGAGTGCCCATCCATAGATAAATGGATACATCACAATATTTTCACACGATGTACACTGAGCAGTGAAAAGGAGTGATGTTCAGCTACAACAGTGTGGATCGGTCTCACGAACGTGTGGAGCAGAAGCAGCCTAAGACAGTACATGCTTCTTCCACTTAAATCTCTTGGGGCGTAACAAGCCACTCTGAAACTTAGGGTCTAAAACAACACTGATTTATTATTTCTCCTGAGTTTGTGGGCTAGCTCTGTGTTTCTCTTTGGATATCCTGAGTTTACTTACAAGGCTGCACTGAGCTGCAGAGTTGGCTGGGTCAGATGGCCCAAGGTGATCTTGTTCACGTGAACTTGCTCTGGTGATGCTTCTTGGTTCTTCTCCATGTGACCCCAACGATCTTCTTTATGTGGTGATCTGAGGGCAGCGGTCCAAGAGGGCCAAAAGTAGAGTGGCAAAGCATCTCAAGGCCAGCCTCAGGAGGCCCACAGTGCATTCCTCTGCATTGTGTTGGTCAAAAGACCGGCCGAGGTTAGAGGAGCGTGAAATAGGCTCTACCTCTGGACGAGAGGAAGTCATGTTATAAAGGGACACACATTCAGCTATGGGAGAAACTCGTGGCCATATTTTCTATCTCCACAATACAGTTATAGAACATAGAAAAGCGGCACAATTGATGGATGCTGTGACAAATTCCGTAGTGGACAGGCCTAAAGAGGAGTATGAGGGAAACCATTCAGGTTCCTGGATATATTACCTTCTGCATCTAAGTCTGCTTATAAGAATTAATTCAGTTAAAATTCAACAAGTTGTACCCTTAAAGGCATCTGATTTTTTTTGTATAATTACTATACTTGAGTTAAAAGTTAAAAATTATACAGTGGTTTAAGAGCAAGATTCGTTTCCTTTGCAGTCAAAGGCCAGCCAGTCAGGTTGGCAAAGTAGTTCAGCTGTTTGAGATTATTCAGGGCCCCGCTTCTTCCTGTCTTGCTGTTCCATCACCTGTCCCCACCTGAGTAGCTGCAGCAGTTACTGGCTGTCTGAACTCCACTAGTGGGAGGGACCCCAGGGACAGTCGTGGACACACATTCCTTTCAAGCTAGTAAGGCGGAAATTACACACATCACCTGCATTCACAGCCCACTGCCCAGAGCTGATTCTCATGCACACACAGCTGGAAGGCAGGCTTAGCTGGCAGCCTCTGCCAAGTTCAGGGAAACAACCAGAAGTCTACTGCACCTTAGATGATGAAGCTGTTCTTTAACAATTGTTTTCAGAAGGCCATTCAGAAATAGCTAAGTTCCTTTTTCTTAAAGTCAAAGATTAAAAACCCTGAGTAACCTGAGGTCTGAATTTTGCTGGTAACTCCTATGTCTAAGTGAAGGCCATTAATAATCACCATCTGTTTTCCTTAAACATATACATACATCTAGATGGTAACTAACTATATACATTTGTTTAAATTTTAAATATGTGGCTGGCCAAATTCCAACAGCTTATACATTTTCCTGGAAAAAGGTCAACTGTCTTTGGAAAATTCCTTTATATGATTTTAGAGGGGTAGCCACTTATATGACGTGGGCAGTGAACTTAGCTGCCTGTGTCTTAGGTGCTGAGTACTCAATTAGGGCCTACTAAAACTAAAAAATGCTCTAGAAGTATTAGCACTTATTCATCTATTTTCTACTTATAATGTACGGATGAGGAATTCTGACATCGAGCACCCATGGAGAGCTGAGGGAAGGGGTCTCCACCAGTACAGCCTCTCAGGCTCACTCACCAGAGCCTGTTTTCTTACTTGCCCTCCTATAGCAGCGTCTCCTCCTTCCCTGGGACCGCCTCCCTACCCACTCCTTGGGTTTTTGACTTGTGCCTACTTCCTTCTAGCAACATTAGCTGCAGCACTAAGAACCCGGCTTATGCTAGGATTTTCCTGAGAAACCTTCTATGGCCCCCACACACCTGGTCAGGAGGATCTCCTTGGAGCCAAGCAATAACGGGGGCTAGCGGTGCATTTCAGCGGTGGAGTGATGACCTAGCTTGCACGCAGCCTGGGCTCCATCCCCGGCACCATACACATCTGAAAAACGGAATAACTGGTCCCAAAAGTACAAAAACCATGTCCTGGTCTATAGAATTTCTAAAAATGAACAGCAAAACTCTGTGACATCATGAATAGACAAGGTACAAAGGAAAACAGACCTAGTTTCAAAATCTCAACTCTTCCTCTTCCTACCTGTGTAACTTTGGTTACACAGGGGCCAATCAAAGTACCAACAGTCTCTGGGCCTCAGCTTCCTTATCTGTGAAATGGGAATAACAATGGGAATTGCAGTGATCCTTTTTAACCCTCTGAAGGAGCTCAGTCAAGTAGGTTCCACCACTACCTCTTTGTCCTTCTCGAGTTCAAAGATCCACAACTTAAGGTTAGGAAGTAATTTCTAACAAGACTGGACGAAGAAGTAGTAAACATTTATTTTGGAAAAGAGCATTTAGTTTGGAAAGAAGATAATAAATGTCTACACTGCCATTTGTCAGTACCTAGTACCTTGCCTAGCATTTAATATATTTTGTCCAGTCCTCAAAACAGCTGGTGAGGAAGGAACAATTGGGAGCCCCATGTTATAAGGAAACAGATTTTATAACTTGCCCAAGTTCGTCCAGCTAAATGGGGACGTGAAGTTTCAAACTCAGGTCTGACTGCACTAGCTTAAGAACAAATTCTGTCACTGGAGACAGCTGGGGGAGGGGCAGAAGGGAGACAAGGAAGCTGGCTGCTGGCCACTGGTCTTAGGGACAGGCAGAAGCCAGAAGAGACAAATGCAAATTATTTCTTGGGCTGGGACTCACCAGAAAGGGAATCTCCAGGTCTCAGTTGTCTTACTCTTGGGTTCATCGGCAGGAGGGACTCCATTTTCCCTCAAGAAAAATGGGCTGTGAACAGCAGGCTGGGGACTGACTCCTGTGGCCACACAGGCTGATCTGAGCACCCCACCCCTCATCATTAAAGGGGGCTCAATGGTTGGGGCTCAGTTGACTCCATCCACTTATGCTGTCTATGTTCTCTATTTCAGATATTCCCCCACTGCCCTGTTCTGGTCATTCCGGGGTTGGGGGGACATGCACACACACACACACACATTTAATATATATTTATACTATTTAAAATATATTTATTAAACATATATTTTAAATATATATTGTTAAATATATATTTAATGCATATATTTAAATATATTTTAAAATATTATATATTTATATATAAGTATTTATATATTAAATATAAATACTATATATACACATTTTACAGATATATATTATATATGTGTATATACACAATTTTATTTAAACTATATAATAAATATATATTTTATATATATGTATATATACACATAATTTTATTTATAGAAAACTATATTTTATATATATGTATATGTATATATACACACATATAATTTTATTTATAGAAAACTAAATAAAAATATTCAAATTAAAAATGCAATGTTTTCAGCCTTACTCTCTAAACCTCTCCCTTTCCTTACCCATGGAACAGTCCGGGTGATGCCCCTGTGCTGGTCAACCACTTGAGACCATCTTAGGGGCTGTTTTCCTGCCACCTCAGCAGCGCTGGTCTAGGGAGGCCCAAGCGCAGGCGGGGTCTGCCGCCCCTCCTGCCCTGGGTGGAAGCCAAGGCTCTGGCTTTCTACCCAGCTTTGTTCTTCAGGCTGCTGAGGGGCAGTGCCAGCGCTTGGACTATGGCAGATGGTCCACGTCCTCTATGGAGCCGAACTCTTCTTTCCTATCCAAATGATTTTTTGAAGCGACAAAAGCTTCTGTTCCTGCTGCCTTTTATTTCTTCTTTCTTTTGTATTTACTTCTTTATCTATTTTGTGGACATACACTGGAAAGGCGAGTCTGACTGAGTCCAGCTGTGCCTCTGCGCTCACAGACACATCCATCACTCCTGCGCCTCCAGGTCACTGTCTTGAGGAAAACTTTTTATTTTTATTTTTTTGGAAGAGTTGACCCAAACACTCACTAAAACACTGCATTTGGGTTTAACTTAGATTGTGAACTTTAGGTTTAGTCCATGTTTCTAAACTTTTTACCTGATTTTGACTCACTGAACTTAAATTGACTTCTAATACTGATATACTTTCTAAGTAAATGTAAGCAAAGAACACCAGGCCTACATTCCACCCCCCCCCCCCCCCCCAAAAAAAAAATAACATAGAAAAACACAAAGCCACACAGAGGAAGGAGAGGCTATGGTTTGACATTGTCTGGTGAATATCTCTTGGCTTCAGAAAGCTGCCACTTCCTTCAGTTCCAGCCCTCGGCTGTGGTCCATTCGAAGTAAGTGAATTCCTCTGTTGAAACTTGCACATAATAAGGAGATGGGGTCACCAACAGCCAGGGAAGTCAAGGGTCCAGATCCATCCAGAGACAAGGTGAAAAGGCAGGCTGGGGGGAAGGGGACATCTGCAGTTTAGGCCAAGAGTGCAATGAAGTAATACATGGCTTAATGACATCAGGAATTTGGGAAATGTATCATTAGGCAATTTAATTGTTATGCAAATATCCCAGAGTGTACATGTGTAGTAGGTACAGCCTACTACACACCAAGGCCATATGGCATATGCCACTGTTTGTTGTGGTCTATGGTTGACTAAAACGTCATTTTGCAGTGAAGTGACTGTATCATGAAATACTGAGTCCTCCTGAGAAATCCAAGGAAATAAAGCCTGTGCTGTACCTGTCCCACCCACATTCGAGGCCCCACTTGCTTAAGGGGAAGGTGCACCAGCGGGTAAGGCAGAACTTGGGTCAATGCCATGACTTCAACTGCACAGAATGGGGCCCAGGCCAAACAAGATCTATGCCACCAAGAAGCACGTGGAAACTGGGGGGTCACCTGCTCAGGACATGCTAAAAGGTGCCCTCAGTTACCTACCCAGAACCAAGGCAGAGCAGGGGCAGGGAAAACAGACAAGGACATGATCTGTAGCTGTTGGCTCCCTTTAAGATAACAGAGAATGGGGACCTGCAGGCAGTCTTTGGGGGTGTCCAGCTGAGCTAGTCTCCCTCCATCTGCATCTCAAAGGCCACTCTTCTAAGAACTTCAGGTACACACCCAGTGGGCTGGGCATTCATGCCAGCCATTCCAGTCAATGCTATCAGGCCCTGCCTTCCCTAATCTTAGGTTCATGATCATTAAACCAAAAATGTGCTTGCCTACCACCCAAGACTGTTGCAGCTGGGCAACTGGGAAAGGCAAATCCAGGTAAGAGGACAACAGGCGTGTCTGTGCTATGGCTTGTGGCCACAGCTGTTTGCAGAGAGCCATTAGACATGGTCCCAACTCAGGGTACCCTTTCTTCCCCTGGAGCAACTGAATTTCCGGAGAATATCTGCTGGAAGGATGTGGTCTGAAGCTCTCTAAATCACGCATTCTTATTCTAGGGAATTCTCTCTAGGGCAGAGCAGCACAGGGACAGCAGGGTGCTAGGAACACTTATTCATAGCATTTGTCCCCACCATGACCAGCATTCATGTTACCAAAGGTTTAAAAACTAGCTCAAAAATTGCTGAATATCACAAAGATAGCCTCAGCAACTTAGTGAGGCCCTAAGCAAATTAGTGAGATCCTGTCTCAAAATAAAAAATAAAAATAAAAAGGGCTGGGCATGTGGCTCAGTGGTTTAGCACCCCTGGGTTCAAACCCTGGTATGAAAATAAAATAAAATTGCTGAATGTCTAACAATTGACCAGTAGGAGCCAGTTCCAGCGTATCCAGGACTCTGGGGTGCCATGCTCCACAGACACTTTCTCTGGTGCTTTGAAGTATCATGGCCTTATTGTGATCTTAACCAGTTTCAGGGTCCAAATGGGACAAGCCTTTCTGAGACTATCCTTACTGCCACAGAATCCCACCAAGAGCTGAAGCTTCAATTTAATCTCTGAAAAAGGAATTCAAATGTGGCAATTCTTGTTCCCCTTTCCAGATATTTTGAGCTTCGCATTAAAACTTGATGAGAAACTTCAGGGAAAAAGAATGTAAGAACCAAAAAGATTTTATTTGGGTTCTCAGGAATGACTCTATACATCATGGGATACTTGGTGATGGTTTCTACCCAGAAGTTGACCAGAAAACGACTGGCATCTAGGTATCATCTCTTGACCACTTAGGGGACAAGACCTTGGCAGGAGATGCCTGGCTTTCTACATGATTAATAATGGGAAGAAAGAATTTTAGGACCCTGTGTATCTTTGAGAAGCACTACAGTAGGCTCCTTACCTCCAGTATCTTGGTTCCAAAGCTTCACCTTGGAGTCATGTGAAGAGGTAGCAATCACAGGCACCAATGCCAACGTTCTTGGCAGAAAGACACAGGATGCAACTGTCTGGAAATGCCCCTTATACTCACATATTCTGTTTCTTGTCTGCCTTAGGTCCCACAACTGCAAAGTAATGATATGGACCAGCTTGTACATACACTTTCCTCTAGCTTCACACATGCTTCATTCACTACTGTCATCTTCCCAGCCTCCCATGATCCTCCTGTTTCTCCACTTACCTACTCACGAAGCTAATGAACATCTTCTCTTCATCCATCATACCCACCCACCCATCTACCTACCCGGTGATTTGCATCAACTATGTCCCAAACAACACTGGTTAAGAAGTGCCAGAAGGGCTGTTGCCTTTTTCATGATTAGGGGAGTAAAAGCTCCCAGGCCTGCAGCATGATGGAACAGTATGGAATTTCTTGCTTTCCACGACAACTCAAGAGCTGCCCTTATACCAGCTTCTTGGCATCTGTGGGTCCTGTGGGACCCTGCAGTTAGGAACACCTTCTCATAAACATATATAGGTGCAAATTAGTGAGACCCTGTCTCAAAATAAAAAATAAAAATAAAAAGGGCTGGGGATGTGGCTCAGTGGTTTAGCACCCCTGACATTTTGAGATAATGCCTAGAACGTATGGTAAGGGAAGTGACAGTCCCACCAGTTCCATTCATTGGTATAGATCAGGTCATACCTGGAGAATAATGTTCAGGGAGGAAAGCAAACTGAGCTGTGTACAAAAACAATGAAGTCACTGGAAACCATGAAATTCATTAGCCCGGAGATGAAATCCTACATCCAAAGCTTACAATCGGGCTGGGGATGTGGCTCAGTGGTAGAGCACTTGCCTAGTATGTGTGAGGCACTGGTTTGATTCTCAGCACCACATATAAATAAATAAAATAAAGGTACTGTGCCCATCTATAACTAAAAAAAAAAAAAAAAAAAAAAAAAAAAAATCATATAAAGAAAAGCTTGCAACATCCCAATCTGTCATTCAGTGGAGGTGTGACTATGTACAGCAGAATATTCTGCTGGCCAGGCCTCTATTCCCTCATCAGTAAAATGGGAATTATAACAGTACCTAAGTCACAGGGTTGTTTTAAGGATTAAGAAAGATAGTACATGGAATGTGCTCAGTCCAATGCCTGGTGTGTAAATAAATGGGAGCTGTAACTCTTCTATTTGAAAACTACATAATCTTTTTAACTGATACTCTACAGTGATGAACCTAAGATACTATGGAGGAATCTAGACAACCTATCCTGAAATTAACTGCATGGAAGGCACACGGGTAGGGATAGGGTGGGTCCTAGACCAATCTAGGAACTCCACATCTCCTAAAGAGCTTGAACTTCCTTTACCAAGGCCAAATGTACAATGGGAAGACATCTGGCTCTTCAAGCTGTCCCTCCCCAGATACTCTTGTGGAAGAAGCAACATTAGCAGGCTGGTTGGTTCTGTTTAGCGCCTCTCAATCTTGACTCTCATCCTGTTCCTTTTGTCTACTATCAATTTACAGAGGCTTAAGTTATTGGATAGTTCTTAAAAGAAGCCCCTGGAATTTAAAGAATCACTCACAGTTTGCACGTGAAATAGGTCTGAGCCAACAGCAGAGCCTGTTAGTTCAGCTAAAGTCATGAAGCCAGAGTCAGTAATTTGTTCATCGGTAACCAGATCCCTGGACCCCACACTGTCTCTTACTGTGGCTTCACAGCCTTCGCCTCCAAAGCCATTGCTGCAGGAGATACACTTGTGGCCATCCATGCTGACTTCGCAGTAGGTCTGAATGTGCTGCTTTGTGGGAAACATGTGAGCGACCTGCAGTCCCCGACTGTCCCACAGTCTGAAAGAAATTGAAGCAGAAAATGAGTTTAAAGTAAATGTGCCTGAAAAGACCTGTAATATCTCACTCACGTAAAGTCTTGGCTCTTTGCTACGTAGGCCAGTCAGAATGGAATGCCATGATTTACCTAAACGTAGCAACCTGAATCAGTGCCATCTCCATGATGCTAAAGTTGACAGGAAATAACCAAACTGAGTGATACCTGAGTTCTTTCTATTTTGAGATCAGTTAATAGGAATTTAGATCACACTTTAATTGTACAAGTCAACTTGTTAATTTTGTTCTTCAGGACACTGCTTTCAATAGACAAGAGGTTATTTCTATGCTTATAATTTTAATTTTTTAAAGGTACTTTTTATGATATAGAGAGCAGTCATCATTCCAGAATCAAATTAAAAGATTTAGAGGCCTTGACCCTGGATTCCATGGGAGTGTTTTGTTTTGCCTGATCTCACTGTTACCTCTTTATCTCATTCTTAACCGTTTTCTAAATAGAATCTCTTTTGAGAAAGTTTCTAGTTATGCACTCCAGTTTAAGAACTACTGTCTTCATTTGACTCCCCTGATGTAGTTTCTGACTCTGTTTCCCTAAGAAGGGCTTCAAATGAATGCTGGGGGACTGAGAACCCCAGCAGCCATGCAGGGTTAGCAAGTGGAGCTGGGTAGGCTAATGGGTGGGACGAGCAGATGGCTGATCCTAAGGTTAATCTGAAGCCATCACATAATAGGAGCCAGATGGGTCAGCTGCTCTCAAAACCATCACCTGTACCCAGATGATCCATGGGACCACATCAAAGCAGCCCAGCACCAGCGTGGGGCAGACAGGAGGAAGCCCCTGGAAAGGGCACACCGTGGGGAGAAGCAGAGTGGGAGCAAAGTGACATAAGCATGGGAGCCACAAACCTTCACCAGAAACACCTTCACCGCCACTCAGTAGCCCACCTGATGGTTTTATCTTCAGAGGACTGTAGTATATATGGTTCTCTGGGGACCCAGCACATGTGAGTGACCTGGAAACAGCAAAATTTTCAACACTTCTCCATACCAAGTCATTCTTCTGCTGTGATTCCTATAAATGGTGCTAAATATCATCTCTCTACCTCTTCTCAAGAATTCCAAACTAGTAAGTTTGATTTAGAGGGATTCAATGTTTTGAAGATACTCATCCATCAGGCTCTGACTGTATCTCCTTGGTTATCAGCAGTAATGGTGGAAGCTAGACCAGCTATGCCACCAGAAGCCTGTGGGCAGCCTAAGAGCAACTGAAAGCCAGCTAAGTGGTAGGGACCTGTTGGCAGTGGCAGCCAAGAGAGCAGCCCCTGTTCTGAGGCAGGACCAGGGAAACTCTGGTCTTCTATATCATGGGGTTCTGAAGAGTGACAGTTGTCCTTTTTATCCCTGCAGCTCCCTGCAGGCAGTATGGAGCAGTTGTCAAAACAACAGGGAAATGGGATTTTCACTACTTAAGTACAGCAAACATCCAGATATCCAGAGGGCAGCAGTAAGTACATCTCCCATGGACAACTGTTTACAAAATTAGAAAAGATGAACTTTGATGACCACTAAAGAAGCATCTGCCACATGGCAGGCACAATGACAGGCATTTCACATACATAGATTATCTCATTTAATCTTAACTATCAATATAATTCTCCTCATCTGATAAATGAAGACACTGAGACTCTAAGAGCTTAAGTAACTTGGTGTAGAACAACCAGGAAGTGAGGAAGTGACAGGCTCAGAGTGCAAAGCCAGGGCTGGGGACGTAGAAGGGGCAGAGTGCTTGCTAGCATATTCAAGGCCCTGGGTTTGATTCCCAGCACCACACACACACACACATACACAAACTGAAAAACAAATCCACACAAACAAATATTTAAAGTCAGGTATGACTGACCTCAAAGGCCATGGAATTCATATATCAGCCTGCCAGAAAACAAAAAGTCTTCAGAAACACAGTAAAGCTGGGCATGGTGGTGCATACTATAATCCCAGTGGCTCAAGAGGCTGAGGCAGGAGGATCACAAGTTCAAAGCCAGCCTCAGCAACTTAGCAAGGCCCTGAACAATTTAGTGATACCCTGTCTCAAAATAAAAAATAAAAAGGACTAGGGATATGGCTCAGTGGTTAAGTGCCCCTGGGTTCAATGCCCAGTACAAAAAAAAAAAAAAAAAAAGCAAATTACACATGGAACAAAAGGTGATGCTTATTTCTATGTATTATAGAAGGAAAAGAGGAGCCACCATATAGTACACACAGTACACAAACTGTGAGCTCTTGGTACACAGAACTGAGATCTTTGTCACTAATCACATTCCTAACAGTGTCTGGCCCACACAAGAAATGGATTAGTTATATATTGAAGGAATAGTTGAAGATACCATTTTAGATTCCAGCACAAACTAGTGGAATCTTTCTTGAGATCATCCAACTCAACAACCCTGAGAGGCCAAGGAAAGTTAGTAGGGGCTGCAATCAGGACCCAAGGTTCTGAGGCCTGGACTTGGGTCTCCTGATCTCTCTCCTGTTTCTCTTTCTCTCTGTTTCTCTCTCCTTTTTGGTGTTGGAGATTGAACCCAGGGCCTTGCTCATGCTGAGCATGTGCTCCACCAACAGTACTGAGCTGCTAGCAGGCCCTACCCTTGCCTCACCCCATGCTCCCTCTGCTGCCCTGTCCTGTACCAAGTCTAAATTCATACCAGGTTCCTGGAGACACAAGCTCTCTCCACACACTGTCCAGTTCCCACGTCCCACAGAAGCAGAGTGTTGTCCCGAGAGCCAGTGCACAGCTGTGACATGTCTTTGGAAGCAATGACAAGAAGATACCCATGAGACAGAACTTGCATAGGGGCCTGGGAAAGCACGAGGGTGTTGGGAAGAGATCTGTTTTGCTTTACCTGGACTCACGGCCAACCCAGTGACCACCATGGCATGGCCGGACAGCTGCTGCCTGGGCTGGGAGGAATCATGCAAGTCCCACATCAGGACCCTCCTGTCCCGAGAGGCACTGAAGAATTGGTCTGACTGGGGCATACAGGCTACCTGCCCAGAGAGGAAACAAAACCAGAAATCTACCTGGTGTGCTTACCAGACTGGATTCAAAATGGGGAAAAGATTGGTGTGCATAGCCCCCTCCCCATTCTCGAAGTTTAATACCTAAACTTGAAATCTGTGATTGGGAAGCATGGAGGCTTTCTCCATGATTCGCTAACTCTCTTCTCTTTGTGAAGCAGATTCTCTCCCATCCTTAAGGTGAACAGTTAAATACCTCACCTCTTCCATAAGGCCTCCCAGACCACTTTGCCTCCACAGCTCTCCCCCTTTGGGGTCTCCTGCAGAATGTCCTCTGTGTGGTCCCTCTGGCACTGTCAGCATCCCTCAATGGGCGCAGCGTACAGCTCCCTCCTACCCGTCTCAGGGATCACCTTGTGTTCGCTCCTATTTTATGTTGTAATGTCATTGATTGTATTTTGTTTTAAAGAGGGGTTTTAATTATATTTATTTTTAGTCACATAAAGATCCATTTATTTCTACTTTACCAAGTGACCAAAGAATTCTATTTGGAATTAATACTGGATCTTCTGATCTCTACTGAGATGATCAGAGAATCATATATATCAATTTCCTAATAGCAAACCATTTCTGCATTATTGGAATAAAGTTCAGTTAGTCATGGTATGCTATTTTTTAGTAAAATGTTAGATTCTATTTGTTAGTACTTCATTAAGGTTTTTTTATTTCAATATTTGTAACAGCCTATGAGGAGTTTACTCATGATCTGTTTCCCCATTCTTATTTAACAACAAACCTCTATATTGTCAGATATAGCAATGTACTCCTATCAGTGCAGATTTCCCAGCACACTTGAAGACATAGATAACCAATGACATGTAAGTAGAAGTGGGATTTATAGGAAACCCTTTAAAAGGGGCTGACAGACACAACCTTTGCTCTTGCCCTTTCTTTCCTCCTACTGCCTTGAGATCAGACATGAAAGGAGCAGCAGCAGTCGTATTGTGAATAGGACGTAATTTTGAAGAAGGAAGCTAAGTTCTTTTATTTATTTATTTATTGATTGATTGATTGATTTATATTGGTACTGGCGATTGAACCAAGGGGCACTTAACCACTAAGCCACATCCTCAGCCCTTTTTGTATTTTATTTGGAGACAGGATCTCAATGAGTTGCTTAGGGCCTCACTAAGTTGCTGAGGCTGGCTTTGAACTGGTGATCCTCCTGTTTCAGCCTCCCAAGCTGCTGGGATTATAGGTGTGCACTACCGCACCTGGCTGGAAGCTAAGCTCTTGTGATACAGATAAGAAATATAGAAGAAGCCAGATGCAGTGGTACACACACCTGTAGTCCCAAGTACTCAGAAGGCTGTGGCAGGAGGATCATGAATTCAAGGTCAGCCTCAGCAACACAAGCAATATAGTGAGAATCTGTCTCAAGAAAAGAAAAGAAACACAAAAGGAGTCTGACTCCATCATGACCATGAAACCACCATACCAAACTATGGCTATGTGTTTAAGGCACTGTTGTTTGGACTTTCTGTTATTTGAAGCTATGTCTAATTCTACCTAATGCAGGTATTCACTGGTCTGCAATTCCTCCTATATGCTTTGTAGGTTTTCCTACTGATGTTACAATAGCTTTGTAAAAAGAATTATGAAATTGTACCTTTTTTTCTATACCTCTAAACAGTTTAAACTGGATCAGATCTATGACTTCTTGTGAATTTGAAATGATTCTTTTAAAACCATCAAAACTCTTGTGACAGGTGATTCTGTTGATTCTTTTATCAATTCAAAGTGAGTCTCTATTTCATTTAGTGTTTTTCTGTTGCTTTGTTTTGTTTTTTGAGATGGGGTCCAAGTATGTTGCCCAGGCTGGCCTCACACTTTTGATCCTCCTGCCTCAGCCTCCTAAGTAGATGGAATTACAGGTATACACCATCATACCCAGATATTTAATGCTTTTTACTTTGCACACAACTTTGTTTGCTATTACTACCATGACTCCTGCATTTTTTGTGTTTGTATTTGCCTAATATATCTTTGCTCATTTTTTTTTTCCTGTTCTGATATCTTCCATGGTGTCTTTTACATTGTGATCAAATACACATAACATTAAACTTACCATTTTAAACAGTTTTAAGCATACAATTCATTCCATCAAGTACATTCACACTGTTGGGCAACCATAACCAAGATCTATCTCTACAACTTATTCATTGTCCCAAAATGAAACTCTATACCATTCTCCTCTCTCCCCTGGGCACCAATATTCTACTGCCTCTATGAATCTGACTGCTCTGAGGTCCCTGCCTCACAAGTGGAATCATAGTATTTGTCATTTCTGTCTTGCTCCTTTCACTACACATAATGTTTTCAAGTTCCCCCACATTGTAACATGTATCAGAATTTTTTTTTTTTTTTTGGTACCAGGGATTGAACCCAGTGGCACTTAACCACCAAGCCACATCCCTGCCCTTTTTATTTTTTTATTTTGAGACAGGGTCTCACTATGTTGCTTAGTCCTCACTAAGTTGCTGAGGCTGGCTTTAACTTGCAATCCTCCTGCCTTAGCCTCCTGAGCCACTGGGATTAGAGGTGTGCACCAGAGCACCTGGCAGAAGTTCATTCTTTTTAAGGTTGAATACTACTCCATTATACATTTCCATATTTTGTTCATCCATGTGTTTTTGGACAGCCATTTGGCTTACTTCCACCTTTGTCTTGCTCTGCTCTGCTTTTCCTGGAGCAGAGCCTCACAGCATCAAATGAAGCCTTTGTATTTTTCCTTAGGACTGAACAATCACTCTTAATATCTAGAGCTATTAGATATTCCTTTACTAAGTTCCAGATTTCCTTCATAATAATCATTTGACAATTACCTTGGTGATTTCACGTTCATGTCCTTTGAACCTTTTCACCACTTTTCCAGTTTTCCAATTATAGGCCACGACTGTCTGCAGAAAATCATTAAGAGCAGGTTAGTCATTCCATTTTCATTTAACTGAAACCCACCTTTACTTCACTTCCCTCCTAATTTCTCCATCAAGGGACTTGTTTCAAGCTCTAGGGTTTTATCCCGTGCCCTTCCTCATGTTCCCCTGCTTTGAATTTCTTTTCTTTCTTCTTGTTCATTCCCCTGTGTCTCCCCGAACAGGGCCATTCCTCTAAACCTTACTTATGGTTCAGGAAAACATTCCCCAAGGAGCATGAATTCACCTTGAGATTTTGGCTGTAGATTCTGAAGAATTCTGCAAGGGATTAGATTACTTTCTTCCTATTGTATTGCACTTTCTTAAAGTATCTTTTTAAAATTCACCATCTCAACCACTTCTAACTTTACAGTTAAGTACTGTTAAGTATATTCACATTATTATGAGACAGTCTACATTTTTTAATTTTAAAAACCCTCATAATCCCATCTGCCAAAGAGAATTGTTAAAATTTTCTTTCTACTGTTTCCAGGCATAAACTTTAATATATTATCATAAGCATTACCCACCCCAAACAGGGCTTGAAAAGCATTTTCTGAGTCCCCATGGTTCACTGCTAGAGAGCAAGGAGCACATGCTATAGTGGACCCAGCCCCTTTTCCATCTGACCTAATTAAATACCAGTTTCCTAAACTGCAAAATGGAGAAGATAATATTTACCCTGTTTAACACCCATGGGTGTGAGGGAAGATCATATAAATGAAACTTCATACATTTAAGATGATATAGATTTTAAAACAAAATGCTGTTGATTATTATAATATCTGATTTCACAGGTGTAAAATATGAAAATAAGTGCATGTTAGAACCAGTGAAATACAGTAAGCAAATGAAACTGAAAGATTTGAAAAGGCTATTGAACATGAGAGGCATTATTAGTATCATTTACTGCAAAAAGAACCAGCATTTTTGCTACCAACGTCCCAGCAGGGAGTGCGATGGCAGAGAGAAAAGCAATCAGACTCAAAGTGACAAGGGGAGAAAAGACAAAAACATACAAGGAAAGAATATGATGCACTCTGGGGTAGATTTGGCAAGAGAACCATAGAGAAAAAACTAGAATGTTCTTTTTGCTGACAACTCCTATTTCTGCTATAGCTGTAAAAGTGTGTTGGCTGGAATAGTAACACCTGCCACTTACAAAAATCATGTAGGTGATCAAGCATAGTGTTAAGAATCTTACTTATGGTCTCTCATTTAATCCTCGCAATCGTCCAGTGAGGTTGACATTATCTACATTTAACAGTTAAGGAAGCTGAAGCTCAGAAAATTTAGACTTACCCAAAGTAATAGAAGTGTCAAAGCAGGGATTTAAACCCAATCCTTTTTTCTTTTTCTTTCTTTTTTTTGGGTCCCAGGGGTTGAACCTAGAGCAGCTTAACCTTTGAGCCATATCCCCAACCCTTTTCTTCTTTTTTCTTTTGAGACTGGGTCTCACTGCTAAGTTGCTTAGGACCTTGCTATGTTGCTGAGGCTAGCCTCAAACTTGCAATCCTCCTGTCTCAGTCTCCCAAGTCACCAGGATTGCAATAACTTTAAGCCCACACAGTACACTAATCAGCCCAGCTGCCAGAAATGAAAACCTGGACTTTCTAAGTATCTTCTTTTTCCTGCAATGAGTTGTCTTCCTTGGAAATGCTGAAGACCTCACCTTATCTTTTCCTCCAGAGACACAAAGGTCTGAGTTCAGAGCAGCAACGACAGAGACAGCGTCCACATGAGCTGGGCTATACTCTTGAAAAGCTTTCGTTTGAATTCTCTCTTCTATAATTCCATCAGGCCTGCTAAAGAAAGAGTGGAAAATGAGAGGCCTAATGCCTGGGAGTGGGCAGGGGAGCAACAGTGTGAGTGACAGGAGCAATTCAGGCAGGGCTGAGGGGATAAAGGAAAAGGAGTAGAGAAAGGAAACTGCTGGCATTGCCTGAATACTATTTATTCTGAAAATGCTCAGAATGACTGAATGAGTGCAATCTTATAAAGGGGAATCCTGAGACCAGGAGTCTTTGCTTGAACTAGAAACAAATCCCAAAGGTTATTCTGCACCCCTTCCCTTAATGGGTGTAGATACTAGCTAATAGGCTATTTCTTAACCAAAAGAAAACAGACCAAACAGTTCAGGGAAGGTCACTACCTTATTCTCTTTCTTTAGTGAAGAGTTTTAATGGGGGCATGATAAACCTAAGGATCCCAAGTCAACCATGGTGGTGTATGCCTGTAATCCCAGCTACTAAGGAGGCTGAAGCAAGAGAATCAAATTTGAGGCTAGCCTCAGCAACTTAGTGAGACCCTGTCCCAGTGGTACAACACTTGTCTAATGTGTGTGAGGACCTCAGTTCAATACTCAGAGCTGCCAAAAACAAAAACAGAAACAAAAACCAGACCCTAGGGAGAACTGCTGTACCTGTATTTGTAAGTGCTGTGTTTGAGTTTGCTCTGCAGTTTCCCCATTACGACACAAAACCTACAGGAAGCCTGAAGAGGAGTGTGTTTCAGTTGGCATCTGAGTAGCAGCATCCCTTGTAGTTGATGGAAGCTGTATTCCCTGTTTAGTAAAAAGAAGAACGTGTACTGTTAAATTTTTTTTAGTTGTCCATGGGCCTTTATTTATATATTTATTTATATGTGGTGCTGAGAATCGAACCGAGGGCCTCACGTGTGCCAGGCAAGCGCTCTACCACCGAGCCACATCCCCAGCTCCATGTACTGTTAATTTTGTTAGGCACAACAACAGTAGCATGACTATGTTAAATTATTTAAAAACAAGAAGACTAATTGAATGCATGTGCTTTTCTTCTTTAACCTGCTTTACTCTTATGGGATTACAGGTGCCAATAAACCATTAGCAGAAAAAACAAAAGCAAAACTAACTTTTAAAAACACTAAGAATTATGTTTAAACTGATTTAAATAGTATGCAATGTGTACCAGTATTGCAACATTACATGGTACCCCATTAGCATGCACAATTTTGTTTTTATATATTAGTTTAGAAAAACATTAAGAAATTCCTCAACAGTTAAACATAAAATCGGCCTATAATCCAGCAATTTCACTCCAAGGAATTTAAAACAGGTGTTCAAACAAAAGTTGGTGCCCAATACTTACAGCAGTACTGTTCACTATAGCCAAGAAGTGAAAAAACTCATCAATGGGATGAGTGGATAAACAAAAAGTGGTCCATCCATATAATGAATATTATTCAGCCGTAGAAAGGAATGAAGCACAGACACATGCTACAGCAGGAGTGCGCCTTCAAAGTGTCGTGCAAAAAAGTCAGACACAAAAGACCTGCTGTATGATTCCATTTAGTGAAACGTGAACAGTGGGCAAATCTACAGCGACAGAAAGCAGATTAGTGGCTGCCAAGAGATGAGGTAAGGAGGGACTAACAGGTACAGTATCCTTTGGGGGTGACAAAAATGTGTGGAACTAGACTGTGATGGTGGCTGCACAACAGTGCCTGGGTACTAAATGTCACCAATGGTAAGTTTTATGTCATGTGCACTCCATCGCAATAACATAAATACTAAGCATGTAATTGAAAAAAAAATTTTAAACTACATTAGTGAAGCTTCTTGGTTATTCTAAAAAGTTATAACCCTTCTTGGGCTCAATTATTTTTAAATAATTGCACTGTGGCACTTAAATTGGCACACAACTATCACAAGGTTATCCTGCAATGAGATGCTATAGATGACACTAAGTGAGACAATATAATGACATAGACCAGCAGTTCTCAAAGTGTGATCTGGGGACCAAGGGGGATTCCTCATTCTTTAAGGGAGTCCAGGAGGTCCTCTTCCCTCCAACTGTCTCTGTGTGAGACATGACTTTCCCTTCCACCTTCAACCTAAACAATATATTGCAATAGATTGAGTGCAGACACAGATGAGAGAATCCAGTTGTCTTTGTTTAAGCCAAACTTGAAAGAGAGTTAAACAAAATTAAAACAATACCATTCTTTCCTACTAAATTCTTCTGGAAAGTTTATTTTCTATCCTAACATGTAATAGGTTTTTTTTTTTTTATTTTTAGAGTTTGGTTTTTGTTTTGCAGGGCTGGGGAATCATACCTGACATACTAGACAAGTACTCTAATTTTAAATTTATCATTTTAATGTCAATAAGAGGTTGGACAAGCAGGAACCTGAACGTAATCTATAACTTACATAAACAAAACTTCTTCATGGTCCTTGATAATTTTTAAGAGTGTAAAGGAGCTGAGCACGGTGGTACATGCCTGTAATCCTAGCAGCTCAGGAGGCTGAGGCAGGAGGCTCAAGAGTTCAAAGTGAATCTCCAACTTAGCAAGATCCTAAAGCAACTCAGCAAGACTCTGTCTATAATTAAAATATAATTAAGATATTAAAAAGGGCTGTGGATGTGGTTCAGAAGTTAAACATCACTGGGTTCAATCCCTGGTATCAAATAAATAAATGAATGAATAAAAAAATTAAAAAGAATGTAAAGGAGACTTGGAGGCTTGATGACAAAAGTTTGAGAACAACTGATCTAGAAATTAAATCATGTTAATATAGGATGACATATATTAGCCATAAAGAATAAAAGCAACAATTGTTTTCCAGATTTATTTACATGGTTTCTATCAACTAATAAGGACAGAACTAAAAAGAAAAAAGAATGAATTATGCAATAAAAGATGCCCATCCAGTCCTTCACTCAAGAAATACTCTCTAATCACCTAATTTATTGCATGCCCTGTACTATATGCTGGTGAAATAGAGGAGAGAGGGATATATATATACAGAGAGAGAGGGAGAGGGAGAGAGAAAGAAAGAGGAAAGAAGGGAGGGAGAGAGAGAGAGCCAAAGATGTGGCCAGCAAGAACACTTACTGGGACTGAAGGAATCTGATTCGGGGCTAATTGCAGCTGCTTCAGATTCCATGTCCTCTGTAACTATCTACCCCCTAAGATGCCAGAAGGCTGAGGGAAGTAAATTAGGCAGTGGGAATGCCCAGTGCCCATTTCTTCTAGAGTATGCTTGAAGAATAAGAGATGAGTTTCTTATGGGTACAATCAGCCTACTTCTAGGAAGAACAGGCTCCAGGGAGCAGCTAAAACTCACCAAGTTAAGAATTCTTGGGGCTGGGGCGTGGCTCAGAGGTAGAGTGTTTGCCTAGCATGTGTGAGGCACTTTTTTCAATTCTCAGCACCACATATAAATAAATGAATACAATAAAGGTCCATCAACAATATATATATATATATATGCACATATATATATATATATATAAATAATTTTTAAAAAAGAATTCTCATTCACACTATTACCATTAAAAAATTGGAGTTTTTCAGAAGAACTTCAACCTACATTTTGAGGAGTTGCCAGAACTGATCTCTTAGGAACAGGTAACCAGTACAGAAGCGCAATGCAGCGACAAGAACACAGCACGTGGCATCAAGAGCCCTGGACTTTGGCCCCAATGCTGCCTCATCTCACAATGTGTCCTTCAGTGGCTGCAGTCCTCACTCTTTGTCTCAGTCTCCTCATTTAAAATATCAGGACACTAGACCAAATGATTTTTAGTAGACAATGAGCTCCATAAGAAGAAGGGCTCTGCTGGGTGTGGTGGCGCATGCCTGTAATCCCAGGGGCCTGGGAGGCTGAGGCAGGAGGACTGTGAGTTCAAAGTCAGCCTCAGCAACTTAGGGAGGCTCCAAGCAACTTGGCAAGACCCTGTCTCTAAATTAAAGACTTGGGATGTGCCTCAGTGGTTAAGCACTCCTGGGTTCAATTCCTGGTACAAAAGGAGGAGGAGGAAGAAGAAGAAGAAGAAAGAAGGAAGAAGAAGGAGGAGGAGGAGGAGCAGGAGGAGGAGGGGCAGGAGGAGGGGGATGAGGAGCAGGAGGGGGAGGAGGAGGAGGGGGAAGGGGAGGAAGAGGCGGAGGAGGAAGAAGAAGAAGAAAGAAGGAAGAAGAAGAGGAAGAAGGAGGAGGAGGAGGAGGGGGAGGAGGAGGGGGAGGAGGAGGAGGAGGAGGAGGAGGAGGAGGAGGAGGAGGAGGAGGAGGAGGAGCTCTGATTATTCATCTCTGTACCCCAAGAGGCCCTTTTAGTTCAGACATTCTAGGATTCTACATGATAGATCACAAGATGTGATTTAAAACAATTCCAGGAGAGTTTCCAAAAAGCTTGGAATGTTGTATTGTTGATAGATAGAGGGAGCAGGGATTCCTGTCTGCCAGCCTAACCCATTTTTCAACATTGTCATCCAGCTAAAAAGACATGCCACCCATAGATCTAGGTCATGGGAAATTGCAGGTGCTATAAATGGACTGGCTGTGCTTAAATCTGATTGGATTCTTAGCTGGTATCCCCAGAGAGCCATACTCCCCAAGTGAAGAGTATTCATGGGACATTCTAAGGGAAAAAGATAATTTTTAGGACTACTTACCCCCAAACCAAAAGGATCTTCCTGGTGAGTTGCCATTTTTAATTATATGTAATGTTTATCCTTTGGAAAATAATTCAGGCAGCCACTTCCTAATCTCTGTAAAGATGCTTGAGTTAATCTCTTCTCTAAGCATCTCTTTGCACTGAAAAGAGATTTATAAAGTAAATAAAGACCTGTTTAATTAAAAATATTGCTAAGTGTCATTTTGTCTTACAAAGAAAGGAATAACTTCAAAATTCAAATAAGGCTCACATTTCCACCAATGGGGGAAAGTATAACATAATGTCAATTATACTTCTATTTTTAAATATGCAAAATAGAATATATCTAATTATATCATTAAACATTTTTATTTTACTCATAGTATAGTTCATTGAAAACCTTCAGAGTTGACTATTCACTTTCAAAGTTCACTGCTTTTGGGCTGAGGGTATGGCTCAGTTGGTAGAGTGTTTGCCTCACAAGCAAAAGGCCCTGGGTTCAAATGCCCAGCACTGAAAAAAAAAGTTCACAGCTTTTATAAAAAGAAAAATTTCTCTTGTTTTAAATAAGTATAGGGGCGGGAGAGAGAAGTGCTGAGGAATGATATTGATTAAACTGTGTGTATGTATTGTGTGTATGTAAGAATAGGTAACAATAAATCCCATTGTTATAATGCACCAATAAAAATGTGGAAAAAATTTATTAAATTAAAAAATAAATAAGTATGAACCACAAAACCTGAGATGGAAGAGCTTTTTGAAATCACCACATATAAATCCTTTAGAGACCTGGAGAAAGCAAAAACATTATTTGCTTAAAATTATAACCAAGCTGAATATGGTGGCACCTGCCTATAATTCCAGTGTCTCAGGCTGCGGCAGAAGGATCAAAAGTTCAAGGTTAGACTGGCAACTTATAAGGATTCTATCTCAAAATTTTAAAAAATTTAAATAAAAAGGGCTGGGGTATGGCTCTGTGGTAGAGCACCACTGGGTTTAATCCCCAGTACTGCAAAAAGAATTATAATCAGATAATCTTTTGACTTCTACCCCAGAATGTCCATTATAAACAACTACACAGAAGAATTTTACTGCAGTTTAACTCTAAGAGTTCAAGTGCACTCCAAAAAAACTTTTTTTCAGTACTGGGTACAGACCCAACAGGCGTACCCTGAGCTACACCCTCACTCATTTTAGAAGAATTGTTTTGAGACAGAGTCATGATAAGTTGCAAGGCTGACCTTGAATTTTTGATCCTCCTGCCTCAATCTCCCAGGTAACTGGGGTCATGGGGGTATACCACCAGCCTAGTTAAATACATTCTAAGTATTGATTGACAATGTAGTTTATTTTGAGAATTAAGAGAAGTACAGAATAGTCAGAATAACATTTGGTTAAATGCCTTAGTTATCAGAATTAGACAGGATTAGGCCTGAATTATAATTCTTCCTAGGTGTTAGGCAAATCACTGAACCTAAGTCTCAACTTCCTATGTGCTGTGGGGGTAATAACTCTATCCCTGTCTTCTGGAAGGGTTAAAAATAGCACTTAAGATGTGTCAGGAAACTCTCCATGTATCACATATTTATTAATTCACTTAATAAACATATCTCTGAAATAGTTACTATAGACATTCTGCAGATGAGAAAAGTAAGACACAGAGATGTTAATAACTTGCTCTTGTTTACATTGTAAGTTGCAGAGTTGAAACTCCAATCCAAGCAGTCTGATTCTACATGCCCTGCTCTTGATCAGCATACTACACTGCACCTCTACAAAACCTATGCATAAAAAGCCTCCAGTTCAACCTGCCAAACTGTTAAAAATAAGGTATGTTTACTAAAATAATTGCCCCATCAGCGATTTCACTCGCGTTAATATTGTTCATAGTACATGTATATTAAACATATCCAACATACACGGCGATCACATACAAACTGATATGTGAGTCTGGAGGATACTAAACTGAAGCCAATTATGTCCCCTGACCAGAGTGATGGATCACAATAAGAATTATGTTATATAGAGAGTATGGGATAGGAAGGACAGTGGAATGAATCAGACATCATTACCCCATGTACATATATAACTGTATGAATGATGGGATTCTGCATCGTGTATAACCAGAGGAATGAGAAATTATACTCCATTATATATGATGTATCAAAATGCATTCTACTGTCATGTATAGCTAATTAATACAAAAAAGTAAAAGAATTGAGTTATATAGCAAGGCAATTTGAACTCTTGAGAATAGGCCAGGAGGGGTGATGCAAGTCTGTAATTCCAGTTACTAGGGAAGTTGAGGCAGGAGGCTCAGTTTGTGGTTGGCCTGAACAACTCAGTAAGACCCTGTCCCAAAAATAAAAAATAAAAAGATCTGGGGATATAGCTCAGTGGTACAGCATACCTGGGTTCAATTTCCAGTACAGAAAAAAAAAAAAAAATCTCAAGAACAAAGTATATGTACTTGGTTAATATCTATGTTGTTATTCATTATGAATAGACTGAACTAAAAAATGAAAATGATATCAGGTTATTTTCCAATGTTTATATTACAAATATGTAACATACAAGAGAGGAGGTTTAATGTCTTGTTTTTGATGGTGCTGGTGATTGAACCCAGGGCCTCAGACTTGCTAAGCAAGTGCTCTACCACTGAGCCACACCCTTATTCCCAAATTTTTTTCTTTCTTGTGGTACTGGGGACTGGGGATGAACCGGGGTCATCAGCCTGCCTGTTAGGTAAGTGCTCTACCACAGAGGTAAACCCCCAGCCTAAGAGGAGGCTTAATGTCTTGTTAATTTTTGTTATGTGTGCTTTGAGCATAGCCTGGGAGAATGGATGCAAGGCAAATCATCTGTTGAATAAATGAATGGCATATGAAAAGGAAGCATCATATGGGTGGGAAGCTTTTTAAGGACCCAATATAAAGACTCTTTTAAAATGGCCAGTAACAACACACTGCTTAACAACACATTCCTCAAGGGACAGTCACCCTGCCTCATTCCAGATTTCAGCTCACAATGGACAGAGGGACTAAATTCCATTATGGCTCTGATGTCCCTTTTGGTCCTAGGTGAAACCAGGACTAAATCTGGACTCCAGAACCTATTTCTGTCACAAATCTATTTTATAAAGACCTTGAGATACATAGTGACCACTCTAAACAACACAGAGGATTTTTTTTAACTCTCTGGTACAGTATTCTTAAATATATTTCACTATATATACAGCTGTTATATTCTACCATGAAACTGGGACCCAGAAGGTTATGACTTGCTAAAGTTCATAGGGGCAGAGCTGGGTGAACTGGAACTTATTTCCTTGTAATTTCCGGGTCACTGAACAACGTAAATAATAATTTCTTTTTTTTTTTTTTTTTTTGCGGTGCTGGGGATCAAACCCAGGGCCTTGTGCTTGCGAGGCGAGCACTCTACCAACTGAGCTATCTCCCCAGTCCAATGATAATTTCTTATCCTCCTTCTCTTCCCAAATCTTCCTCTGCACACATCTAACCTACACTCTGGGAGGCCAAGGGATACTTTTATTTTTCTTTTTGGTACTGGGAATTGAACCCAGGGCCTCGTCCATGCTAGTCGAGCACTCTTGCTGAGCTACAAATCCCACCCTAAGACCAAGGCATCTGAACCAATGTTCACACAGAAACGAAACGACAGGTAGAAATAGGTAGGTGGTCTGGTTCGAGCCTCAAATGGTATAGACAAGGAAAACCGTGGCCTAGAGTCACACAGGCCTAGAGCCAGTACCAGGTCAGAACTCCGAAGGCTGGGGACAACCTGTGCAGTTTTTCTTTTCTGGCTCTTCGGACCACAAACACTCCTCTCCCTGTCCATTATGCGAACCGTTAAAGCTTATTTTGAAGCGTACGTGGGCGGGAAAGAGTCCCTCAAGAGGGAAACCTTACCCACCCAGTCCAACGCAGACCCTCAGAAACCCCCTCTCCGCTCGGGCCAGGTGGGGGGCTGCGACACAGAAAGCGCGAGGACTCCCACCTCGGGTTCCATACCCACCCGTGGCTGGTCGCGCGGACGCCAAGGCCCGCGGAGCCGCGGAGCCGCGGAGCCGCGGAGCCGCGGAGCCGCGGAGCATCGACAGAGCATCCGCAGCCTCCACTGCCCCCGGCTCCTCCGCCCCTAGCAACGAGGCGCGCGTCGCTAGGGTGGGAGTCCCGGCGAAAAGCCTCCGGGCGTCTTCCGCAGAATAGGAACCTAGGTTCCGCTCGCCGGAAGTCTCCTGAGCCGAACCAAGAGCTCTTTGCCTTGTTTCCTTTTTTTTTTTTTTTTTTTTTTTTTAATTCCCTCACATTTTTAAAATTGGTGCATTATAGTTGTAGATAATGATGAGATTTATTCTTACATATCCGTACCTGCACACGGTATAGCATTATCATTTGGCCAGCATCACTCCCCAGCGCTCCCCCACTCTCACCCCCGCCTCCCATGCCTTGGTCCTCTTTACTGATCTCCCTTCGATTTTCATGAGATCTGTTTCCACCTTTCTTTTCCTCTTTCCTCTCTTCTTCCGCATTTGAAAACATAATGTCCCTTGACCTTCTGAGTTTGCCTTATTTCGCTTAACAGAATGGTCTCTGGTTTCATCCATTTCCCCGCAAATGACATGATTCCATTTTGTTCTTTATGTAACAATGCCTTGATGAGATCCAGAGAAGAGGGATGTGCCCGAGACTGTGTTGCCTAAAGAATCTATATAATCGCCCTCCTACTTGGGAGGCAGGAGGATCACAAGTTAGAGGCCAGCCTCAGCAATTTAGCAAGACCCGGTCTCAAAATAAAACAGAAAGGGATGGGGACATGTAGCTCAGTGGTAGAGTGCTTGCCCTCTGTGCCAGGCCATGGATTTGATTCCTAGTACTGCAGAAAACAAACCTATATATTCAAAGGAAAGTAGCACCTCTGTAATAACCACGGAGAAAGCACTTAATAAATATTATTTTTAAAATTATTATTTGCCCAGAAAAAAGGTGTTGTCCTGTTTCTTGGGAGTTTTCCCTGATTCCTCCTTTCAACACTTCCCAAGCACCCTACCCCCTCCATTATTGTCTTTGTTTCATTTTATTTACTTATTTTTTGTAGTGCTGAAATTGAACCCAAGGTTCAATGTAACTCAGTAGTAGAGTGCTTGCCTAGCATGCACAAGGCCCTGGGTTCTACCTCCAGAACCACACATATGCACACAATACACACACACACACACACACACACACACACACACACAGGAATATACATATACGTATATATGTACTTTCATGTGTGTGTACATACATGTTCTTGGCTCTCTAAATGCCTGAATTGGTTGCTCTCTCCTGGACTTGCCAGGTTTGGTACTGTTCCTCCTATAAAGCAAGCTGGACCTAAAAGCCCTCTGGAGACAACATCTGGGCTCATCTGGTTTGGTCTAACGAGAGTAGAAAGGACTCCCACCTTGGGAGCCAGGACTTTGCCACATGGGACCCATGTGCTCTCAGTTTGTCTGAATTGACATGCTGCCAAGTCATTTTAAAACAGTAGCAGTTGAAGCTGGTTTTCTGTGAAAAGGTCACAGGAGGAAAAGAAGCCACATTGTTGATAGCCTTATTGCTACTCTGATGAAATGCCTCCCATCCTGGCTACATAGATACCGGATTAGAACGGGCACAGGACTCCACTAAGCAGGCAGGGAGGCTGTGTCTGCCATTGAGGAGCAGACCCGAGGGAGGGGAGAGGCAGGGGAAGGATAGTTTTTCCAAAAGATTTTCTGGATGTTCACTTGAAAGCAAAACCTTGGACTGGGGGTTAGCTCAGTGGTAGAGAGCTTGCCCAGCATGCTCAAGGCCCTGGGCGCTCAATCCCCAGCATCAAAAAACAAACAAACAAACAAACAAAACCCAAATGTTGTACACAAGCAAGTGAAAGGGCAGGGTATGAAGTAGGATTGTCACAGCAGAAGCTCCAAACCTCAGTTCTTGTGTTCCAATGAAAGAAATGTAAAGTCAGACACCAAAAGTCGTGCAAGAGAACTTTATTATAAGCAAAAGTAAAATAAAGCTCAAGCAAAAAACATTTTCTAATCCCTGGCTCAGGAGGATGAGGCAGGATAGCAAATTCAAAGCCAGCCTCAGCAACTTAGCAAGGCCCTAAATAACTCAGCGAAACCCTGTCACAAAATAAAATATTTTTTTAAAAAAAGGGGCTGGGGATGTGGCTCAGTGGTTAAGTGCCCCCTGGGTTCAATACCTGGTACAAAAAAAAAAGCACTCTAGAGGGAGGGAGAGTTGGTTGTCTATGAGCAGAAAACGACAAAAGAAACAATATTGCTTCCAAATTTATTACTGTTGGACGTTTGCCCTGAGAACTGGGGTCCACCTCTGTCCTTTTCACCTACCAGGTGTTCAACTGCTTCAGGGCATCCAGTGGTGGAGTTTTTGGTCCACGTTGGTCCTCTCTGGCGCTGTCACGGTGGCCAGCCTCTTCAGGGGGGCTTCATCTGCAAGTCAATCCTATGCTAATGTGGGTATTGGGTTCAGTGACTGGTCAGAATTTACCTTAGTGCACCTGCACTACTGAGAAACCTGTCTCCTGAGATACATGGAGACACTCAGGGCCATGAAGCCCAGCTTTACACCAATCTCAGTAGACCTGTTAAGAGTTACTTCCATTAATCCTTCTTTCTTGACATATTTCTTTAATTGGCTCCCTTTGTTTCTATGTGTTCATTCTCAAGGTTTACGCACTTGGTATTTTTCTACAAGTTATCTGACTATCCGTTTGCCCTAAAAGTAATTTAAAGACAACTTAAAGAAAACCTATGACCTTGCCATGCATTTCACTGCTATTGCTAATTACTATCTAATAGGATGTGCACATAATCCCTTTTTTATAAGCATAATTATGCTTCTGCCATAGGGGTTAATAAATGCTTTATTCTAATGTGAAGATCTATAAACATACTTGAAGCAGGTTTTTGCACCATGTAAAATGTATGAGGATCATTGGTGAAACAGGAGCAGAGTTAAGAGCATTTTTTAGTATTAAAAACTCAGAGAAGGGGCTGGGGTTGTGGCTCAGTGGTAAAGCGCTTGCCTAGCATGTGTGAGGCACTGGGTTCAATTCTCAGCAACTCATATAAATAATAAATAAATAAAATAAAATAAAATAAAGGTAATGTGTCCATCTACAACTAAAAAAAACAAAACAAAACAAAACAAAAAACTTGGGGAAGGAAGATGTAAGTTGTTTACGTTGTACCTAAGTTGCCTATTGGATTATACCAAGGAAGCAGGGAGAAGTGTTTGTACTTCCAGACTGTTTTGTGTTCTGAGCAGGATGCTGTGGTCCCTGGGGGATCATGATGGGATTTGAGTTAAGGATTTAGGGTTTTAAATTGATTTTGTTTTTTAGGGCTGGGGATCAAACCCAGGGGCTCACATGTGCTAGGCTGGTATTCTATCACTGAGCTACTCTCTGAGCCCTGAATTAAGGTTTTAACATATTGGCCTATAGTTTGTTAACTGATTAACTTCTCCCATCTCTCCTCCCCTGTTGCCTCTAATCCTTGTAATTAGATTTAGGACATCCTGGAATTTTTTTCTCTTATCATATATGATTTTTTTCATACCTCTTATCAGTACTGACATTATATTACATATCCATTTGTTTTATTGGTACATGGAAGTAAACTTTGTTCTTTACTCTTATATCCCTAGGGTCTTAAAATAAGGCCTGGCACACAGGCAGGTGCTCAATAAATCTGTTGAATGCCTAACATGTAACAAAGATGTCCATTCTTCTCTGTCCCCAGCTCAGGGTACACTGCCTATACAAGCCTTAAAAGTTCAAGTATAGCTGGGCTCAGTGGCACATGCCTGTAATTCCAGCAGCTCAGGAGGCTGATGAAGGAGGATCACAAGTTCAAGGCCAGCCTCAACAATTTAGCCAGGCTCTTAGCAACTTAGTGAGACTTCATCTCAAAATAAAAAGTAAAAAGGGCTGGAGATGTGACTCAGTGGTTAAGTGCCCCTGGGTTCAATCCCTGGTACCCCCCAAAAATTCAAGTATAGCTGGGCACTATGGCACTTACCTGTGATCCTAGCAACTCAGGAGCCTGAGGCAGGAGGATTGCATGTTTAAGGACAGCCTAAGCAACTTGGCAAGACTGTGTCTCAAAATCAAAAATAAAAAAGGGGCTGGGAATATAGCATAGTGGTAGAGCACCCCTGGGTTCAAGTCCCAGTATAGAAGAAAAAATAAGTATAGCTCTCCCCATGCCCACCAAAGCTCCAGAGAGCCCTGCAGAGTTCTAAGCAGCTTTCAAACTTTTTTGACCATGATCCTGGAAAGAAATACATTCTATCCCCAGGGCCCATGTGTGCCCTTGCGTGTACTTTATATACTTTAGCATGAACATGAGTGACTCCATTTTGGTCTGGTCTGGTCTGGTCTGTTGGGGCCTAATGTGGGAGCCTAGTCCAAAATAATTGTCTCGCATAAACTTTATTTAACTACATACATGTAACTGAAACAGCAGTTACATGTTAGAAGCTTATTCATGCTTTCTTTCCTTCATTCCTCCCTTTTCTTTTTTCCTTCTTTCCTTACTTCCTTGACTTGCTATCCCCACCTAATAAAGCGTAGCTACTGCTTAGGGTGCTGTTTAGTTCAGAGGGCTTCTTTGCATTCTAATCCTGTAGTGACTGCTAAAAATGCAGATTTCGAGCAGCAAACTTAATGAATCTTCCTAGGAAGTTTCCACTTCTCGCCATCCCCAACTCCTGTTCCCACTCCCCAGTGATTCTGAAAACCATGGCCTGGGAGTTGATGAGTATCTTGGGTCTGGTGAGTGTCCTTCAGGGCTTGTTGCATGTTTCAGGAAAGGGCGGGTTCTCCTCTAGTTCCAGTTCAGCTCAGCCCATGAGCAGTGGAAGGGATAAACTCCACACCCCTCCCCCCATCTGGGATTGAACCCAGGGGCACTTAACGACTGAGCCACATCCCTAGCCCTTTAAATTTTTTAAAAAAATTTATAGACAGTGTCTCTCTGAGTTGCTTAGTGCTTCGCTAAGTTGCTGAGGCTCGCTTTGAACTTGCAATCCTCCAGATGCCTCAGCTTCTGGAGCCACTGGGTCCACTCCTATCTTAGTCCTTTGCATCTGCTTGTCCCTCTGCTTGGCAGCTTATCTAGTGATTTTGCTGTGGCTTTCTAGGCCTGGCCCACCCAAGAAAGAGGACCAGTTTTCCCTAAGGGCCACACAGCTTCCTGTCCTTGTCTTCCACAGCCTCTCCACACTTATAAGGAAATGAAACAAAAATTCTGACCACAACCTCTAATTACCATGGCCCATTTCCATCGCCACCCCCAGAAGAGGTGTTATGAGGTCATCACCCTCCCACTGGATATGCAATAATCTTTCTCTTCGCTTTCTGTACCAGGGACACTACCACCTCTCCAAAGAACCTCACGCAACTTACATTTGGAAACCTCTACAAATATATTTACAGACTCTCTGTGTGCCATAAAAATATTAGCCCCTGCTGTGTATCAAACTCCCAAGCAAAGCACTTCACAGATCACATTTAATTCTTGAAGCAGCCCTCTAAGCTAGATTCTATTCTCATCACCCTTATAGTAGAGAGGAGGAAACAGACCAGAAGGATCAAGTAACCTAACCAAGGTCCCACAGCTATAAGTGATGTAGCTGGGATGGAACCACTCTGCTCTCTCTAGTCTCCTGGTGTAATATTTGTCTGCATGAGGCAACACAGTGTCCATGCTGGAAGATGACACCATTCAGAACTGCTCAGGTGGTTCCAGGCTGTTAGTTGCCCTTTCATCCCTCAGGGACTAAAGCTATGGGGCTGCAGAGGGAAGGGTTCTATCCCTCTTATGTAGTGGTGATCTAGAGGGACCTCACAGGAGAGGTGTCTGAGGCCCCATGAGCCTCAGGATCTCTTCCAGATTTTGCTTCCATTTGTATCCACGTGTGATGAACTTAAGAAAGCTCTCCAACACTCAAGATCTGGGCTCTTCCCCTTTTGACGGAGCTGTCTGCACAGCTCTCTGCCAAGACCCCTTCGGATGGAGTTTGGGCTTGGAGAACAATGCTTCCTTCTATGCCTGATGGGCTGCTCTGAGTCCCCAACAGAGAGCTCAATCTGGCCTCAGATTGATAAATCAGATCCTGGGGTAAGAAGCCTTTAAATAATTTAGGTACATATTAGCAGTTCTTTCTGAAGTGGGAGGATTTTTCTTTTACAAGCTTATATGCACATTCCATTTTCTTCAAAATAAACATTTGTTACTTTTCTAAGTGCTAATTAAAAAACATCCAAATATTCAAACTGAGGAAATGTGGACGTAAATACTGCACTTTGGGAAAATCGACCTTAGATGCGTGTCACTGGGCTTCAATATGCAATTTAAAAAGTATTCATCATAGTAATCCCCTCCCCCCGCTCCCGGTACTGGGGATCGAGCCCAGGGTTCTTTACCCGTGAG
This sequence comes from Sciurus vulgaris, assembly GCF_902686455.1. Lineage (NCBI taxonomy): Eukaryota > Metazoa > Chordata > Mammalia > Rodentia > Sciuridae > Sciurus > Sciurus vulgaris. Next base: position 69,977,101 of record NC_136476.1, read on the forward strand.
CCACATCTCCAGATCTTTTAATTTTGAGATAGTCTTGTTAAATTGTTGAGGCTGGCTTCGGATTTGGCAAACCTCCTGCCGCAGCCTCTGGAGTAGCCGGGATTAGAGGTGCACGCCACCGCACCTAGCCCTGTTTTGAGTTTTAATTCATTTACTCCTCAGCCTGAGTCTATGAGGCGGGTCCTCTCCCCGCATCTTACTGGTGAGGCCGCCGAACCGCTAAGAGCGCTTTGAGCCTGCCGCGTGACAACAGCCTAGTTTTAAACGACTTGTGTAAACTGCCTCTCAAACAGGGCTGTTGCGAGGATTACAGGATAAGAATGCTTGCAAAGCGCTTAGCAAAAGCCTGGCCCTTAGTAAGTGCGCAATAAATATTCCTACGGTCACGGTGCCGTTCGGTGTTTTGTTATGTTTTAAAAGCACGCGTACAACAGGACTCCACTGGGCAATCAGAGCGCCAGCCACGCGGGTGGGACCCGGGCGGAAGGAGGCGGAGCCGGGCGCGCGGCGCTCCGGGGCGGGGCAGGGGCGGGGCTTGGGGGGCCCCGCCCAGCAGCACCTGCGACAGGTGGAGCGCGCGGCGCGCGGCGCTCGGCCATGTCTGCGGAGGGCGCCGGGCCGGGACTGGGGCTCGGGCTGGGGTCCGAGCCCGGCCCGCTCTGCCCCGAGCACGGCCAGGATCTCAGCTGGTTCTGCGGCTCCGAGCGGCGCCCCGTGTGCGCCGCCTGCGCGGGGGTGGGCGGCCGCTGCCAGGGGCACCGCATCTGCCGGGCGGAGGAGCGCGCCGAGGAGCTGCGGGTGAGCGGGCGTGGGCCCCGGAAGGCGGGGGACTCCGGACCGAGGCGGCGCGCCAGGCCAGACAGGCAGGGACCAGGCAGCCTGGATCGGGCTCCTCGGGCTTGGCCTGTAGAGCGAGGCGGTTAAAGGTGTGGCTTGTGGAGTCAGGTTGATCCGAGTTCGAATCCCACCCTCTTTCGTGCTCCCTGTGAGTCACAGAATTCCCTGAGCCTTAGAGTCTTCATCTGTAGTTGGGGGCGATAATAATAATAATAGTAGCATGTGTTTATTATAGCAGACCTTTGATAAAACCGTGGCCCTCCTCATCCCTGGACTCAGACCCACACCCCTACCGTTCAGGTTTCCTGGTGAGGTGCACTTTTCCCCTTCCAGGATTGGCTTTGACAAGTACAGTCATACTTCAAGCTGGTTTCTCCTACATAAGTGGAGGGGGCTGGGAATATACCAGGAGATTCCCTTTCACCTGAGGTTTCTTTTCAGCTCCACTTTCAGCCTGGTCGCAGGCTGGTCACCTGTCACCACCCCTCCCTTGAGCTGCTGAGATTGGAGAGTCAAGTCACCATGGTGCCTCCTCCCTTCTTCTACCCTAGCTGTGGCCCCTGGGGATTTCCTTGCAATTTGATTCTCCCAACCCCACCCTGGAGTTCAGCCCTGCTGTCACTTGAGTGCTCTCACTGGGGACTTCACCTACTTAGTCTGAACTGTAGTAAACATGCCTTACAAGGTGCTGGGACCAACAGGGGTTCAGTTATTCAGTGACACCCCAAAGCTCCTGATTGGTCTTACATGTCAACAATAGTGATGATGAAAATAAACTTGCATAAGGAATAGGAACCTCTCAAATTCCAAAGCACTGATCCACCTGTCATCTCATTCCATCCAGACAGAGTCTTTGAAGTGGCAGTGCTGCTCACATTCTACAGATGAGGAAACTGAGGCCTTGAGCCAGGCAGTAACTCCCCCAAGGTTCCTAATTGTCAGGGGCTGAAGTGGGGGCATTCACTGACTAGGCAAGAGAAAGCCACTCTTTGGTTCAGTGGCCAGAGAAAGGAAGTGATGCTAATGAGATTGAGAATTTCATGAAAACCTTAAAAAGTAGTTTTGGGGCACATCTGAGTGGTGAGAGGGGTGAAGGCTGGGGCAGGGTGGCAGACCTGGTACTTATTTTGGTGTATACTCTGCCTCAGGGCCCCTTACCTGATCCTCCTCCCCCCACCTCTCATATTCACAGGTTTTGCCTGAGAGGAGGTGGGCCTTGCCCTCGTCCCTTCCAGTTAAGAACAAACAGTGTCTTTAGCACACTATCCCCTCTCTCTCCAGCAAAGAAATTTCATACCCGGGCAAGACTGTTACTGAACTGGACAAAAACAGCACCCAGTTCAACTGCTCTCTTACCTTTTGGAGTCCTGCCATGTTGCTTTTCAAAAGCTGATCTCAGTTCTTCTAGTCCTGTGATGCGTGCTGATCACAGCTTCCTTTGAGTCAGTTCAGTTCTAAGACTTTGCATTTGGACCTGTGATTTGCCAGGCTAATTTCTACTTGTGAAAAGAATGATTTACAAGGACTTCCTGGAGGAGATAACTGAGTTGCTGAAAAGTAGATGGAGTAGGGCAAAACTCTTAGGGGAAATCGTGGAGGGACTGCTGCTTGGGAGGGCTCCAGCTGCTTTCTAGAGAGATGGAGTGGAAAAGCAGGGCCTCACCATGTCGCTTAGAGTGGATCACTTCTCTGTGGGCCTCATTTGCCTTATTTCTAAAACTCTTCCCTGTCCCCATAGTTGATGCTTGTAGATTTGGGAGCTGTGAATTGCTGGCCCTCTTGAGGTCAAGGCAGTGGGTGTTCATTCCTTCAACAAATATTTATTTAGGGCCCTTTTGTGTAGGAATTCCCTTCTAGAGAGTAGGACACAGAGAACAGGTCAAAGTTATGGTGTTTATATTTCAGTGGGGGGAACATAAACAGTAAAAGTAAGCACATGGTATATAATCAGAGAGTTACAAGTACAAGGGAGAAAAATAAAGCAAAGAAAAGATTGGGGGAGGGCGAGTGTCAGGGAAGGCCTCTCCAAAGAAGTGACATCTGGATGGAGTGAAGGAGAAGACACATACATGGAGACTGCTTCTGAAGAAAGAAGGAAGGTGCAAAGGCACTGAGGTCAGGACAAGTTTGGTGTCTTTAAGGAACATAAAGAAGGCCATTGAGGAGAGTGGTAGATGACATTGAAACGTAGGCAGAATTATGTCAAGTAGGCCCTTGTTGGCTAAGGTAAAAAGATTGGTCTCATCAGGAATATATTGGAAAGCCACTGAAGGGTTTTGAGCAGGGTATGGCCTTATCTGTCTTCCTTAAAAAAAGGTGGCTGATGGGGAGGGTAGAGGTTGAGACCAGAATCTTGCTTGGAGGCTCTAACAGGGTTCTTGTGAGAGATGATGGTCCTCTGGGTAGAATAACAGGAGTGCAGGTGACCACAGTAGTCAGAAGACAGACTTTGGATAGGGCTGATTAGACTCACTGATGGTTTAGACGTGGGTTGAGGAGAAACTCCTGGGTTTGTAAGGTCTGGGTCATAGACTGATAACTGATGGTGCTGTTTCATGAATGGAGACAACCTGGGAGGAGTGGTTTGAGGAGCCATGTTCTACTCAGGAGCAGGTGTGGAGAGTCAGCTGGGTATGAAGGAAGATTGAGAGTGTAGGGGAGGAGGTGACTGTAACAACAGGTGATGGGGTGTGGGGATGAAGAAGGAAGTGAAGGCTACAAAAGGGATGATGGGTAGCAAAACTTGGTGAGACTGTTGTCTTGGTGACCCAACTGAGCTTGGATTCTAGAGCCAGAAGAATAGGACATGGCATCCTAGAGGCAGAAGAATAGGATGAGGCATCCTTCACATGAAGATTTTGGAGACAGTATGATTTTTGATAACAAGGTCGAGGATATGACCATGGGAGTGGGTGGCTGAGGTAGGGTGCAAGGAGAAAATCGTCAGAATGAGTGAATGGCTCATATGTGTGGCTAAAGACTCTAAGAGGGTTGTTTGTGTTGCAGAACAAGATTGTGGACCAGTGTGAGAGGCTGCAGTTACAGAGTGCTGGCATCTCCAAGTACGTGGCTGAGGTCCTGCCAGGGAAGAACCAGAGAGCAGTGGTAATGCTTCCCCTTTCTCTCTGTGCGCCCTTCCCAGGATAAGACCCTGACCTTAGGAACTTGGACAAGTCTAGGATCCCTTCCCAACCTCACAGACTCATTTGTGGTACTAGCAAAGCTGGTAGGATGTCCAGGAAGGAAGACTTCCCCTTTTTCTGAGACTTGATTTTGCCATCTGAACAGAGTGAACTCATTCCTAGTACCACATTGGGTACAAAGACTGCCAGAAAATTATTTTCTTGGGTGTCTTGGGGTAGAGGATCCAGAAGGATAGCATTCTTTTTTCTTTCTTTCTTTTTTTTTTAATCAAGCAGTGCTCTTAGTTACATCCCCAGCCCTTTTTAACTTTTTACTCTGAGATAGGGTCTTGCTCAGTTGTCAAGCCTGTCCTTGAACTTGTGATTCTCCTGTCTCAGCCTCTCAAGTAGCTGGGATTCCAGGCATGTGCCACCTTGCCTGGCAAGAGTAGCATTCTTTCACCATCTAATTATTTTGTACCCATTCCCAGACTTATAAAATTACTTAGGGACTTTTACGGGAACTATTCCTTATGATAATCTTATGCAACAGGTGACAATAATATCCTGTTTATAGATGGGGATATGGGTCAAATGGAGGTTAACTGATTTATCCAAGGCCACACTTCTGAGAGAGTCATTTCTATGACCTGGACATTCAGAGACCCAGAACAGTGCTTCTTTTCCCACAATAACTGTTGATCTTTTTCTCAGTGGACTTATTGCCACTGCTGTGTCTTCACTGTCAAGTATGCCTTTCAGGGTAGGGGTTATGATTTTGTTTCTTTACATACCCTCCCTCATAGTACCTGGAGCAGACTTGGCACTGCCCTAATCAAGGTTTTTTTAATTACATGAAACAAAACCCAGTTGAACTAGCATAAGCAAAATAGGGAATTTCCTGGCAGGATATATGGATCCCTCAAGCTTAAAGGAAACTAGAAGCAGGAACCAAAAAGTTGCTAGGCAGCTACTCTGTTCATCTTTGCTTCAGTTTGCATGATGATCTCTATATCTTAATCCCCTCACCTGCTGCTCCCCGATCCTTTTTATTTTCTTGTCTTATTGCACTGGCTATGATCTTACTTCAGTGTTGATTGAAAGCTACCATAGCAGATCCTGACTTTAAGGGGGAAACTTCCAACATTTCATCATTTTATTTAACAAATCCTTTGTGAGTACCAACTACGTGCCAGACACTGTTGTCCTATGTGCTAGGCATTCCATAGTGAACAAACCATATAAAAGTTCCTGTTTTCATGAAGCCTACATTCTTTTTTTTTTTTTTGGAGTACCAGAAATTGAACCCAGGTTCACTTAACCACTGAGTCACATCCCTAACTCCTTTTTGTCTTTCACTAGAGACAGGGTCTTGCTGAGTTTTTTAGGGCCTTGCTAAGTTGCCAAGGCTGGCTTTGAGCTCACGATCCTCCTGCCTCAGCCTCCCAAGCTGCTGGGATTGCAGGTGTGCACCACCATGCCCGGTGAAGCCTACATTCTTGTTGTGGAAAAGGAACAATAATAAATAAAAACAACGTGTCAGAAGGTGATACCTGATAAAGGTAAATGTAAAATAGGAAGGGGAACAGGATGTGTTGAGGACAGGGATTGCAATTGCATGTGCCGGGATCATAAATGACCTCATTAAGAAGGTTAATATTTGCATAAAAACCTAGGAGGTGGGGGAACAGACCACACCTCTGAGGGAAGAGTGCTGAAGAAAGGGCAAGTGCCAAAGCCCTCGGTGGGAGTGTATGTGGCATGCTAGAGGGGCCACAAGGAGACCTGGGAGGCTGATAGAAAGTGGACAGGTGGGAAGGCAGTAGGAGATGGTATCAGAAGGGCAGCAGAGAGGAGAGCTGGACTGTATCCTCACTGGCTGTGCAGGAGCTTTGCCTTTCATTGTGGGTATAATGGGAAACCATAGGAAGTTTTTGAGCAGAGTAAGATGCTGTGATTTAAGATTAAAAAAGAATACCCTGGCTGCTATGCTGAGAAATGACTATAGGCAGCAAGAGTAAAAGCAGAGAGACCAATTAAGAGAGAGTCCAGGTGGGAGACAGTTCATACCCAAACAGGTTCACTTAGCCACTCTTTTCTCCCCACTAAGCAAGTCGTGGAGCCTCTGTCAAACAGGGATGACCATTTCCTGCACCGTATGAAGCAGGCCTTCAGAGATAGGACACAGGAAAGTGGCTGGGTGTCCCTGGCTCTCTGACACTAACGCAGTTCTGCTTTGTTTTCTGGCAAGAGTACAAGTGCAGGTGCTTTGTGCAACGGATGCCTTTGGGGAGGATTGGTTACCAGGTGGCATCTGGTGTTGGGGAATAGAGTTGGCCCAAGAGTCAAGAGAATTGGCTCCTGGTCCCCCTCTACCACCCACTAGCCACGTGCATGCTACCGAGCGATTCCTGATTGTCAGGAAAAATTTCCCATTCAATCATCCAGTCAATATTTGGGTACCTGTTGTATGCCAGACACTGCCAGGAGTTAAGAGAGGACACTCATTAATTTCTTGGGCTAGGAGTTTCTTTTAGGCTCCCTCTGTGGCAGATAAAAACTATTAGGAACTAGTTGGAACAGCCTTAGGAAGTAATGCTTTTTGTCCTTATACAGAGTGAAATTCAACTGGGCCACTGTTGTATGATCCTAGGGATGATTTTTTGGGCCCTTTTGCCCTGCACTTTCTTGAATTCTCTGACCTTGGTCCCTTGGCCTTGCCATTCCCAACCGTGACAATAATAAGCAGGTGGTTCTAATTGATCTCCACATCCTGCCCAGTTCCTTCATTCTGTGATCATGAGGTACAGCCTATCATCTGGATCTCACATTTCTTCCCCCGAACTACATTTTGGAAGTTTAAGGCTGGGCTGTGAAGTAAATAGCTTAAACACTATTATTCCCTTTGGTATGTCCATTGTGGACATTGCTAGCCATCTCAACACTCCTTCCTTCTGAACCTAGATGCTCCTAATCCAGACTGAGACTTTGCCAGGACCTGAGTCCTCATTTTATTCCTTGTCAGAGCATGGCCAGTTCAGCAAGGGAACTGGTTATCCAGCGTTTGAGTCTGGTGAGGAGTCTGTGCGAGAGTGAGGAGCAGCGGTTACTGGAACAGGTGCATGGCGAAGAGGAGCGGGCCCACCAGAGCATCCTCACCCAGCGGGTACACTGGGCTGAGGCTCTGCAGAAGCTTGACACCATCCGCAACAGCCTGGTGGACATGCTTACCCACCTGGATGACCTCCAGTTGATTGTAAGTCAGGCAAGAGTGAAGGTCAGATGCCCCAAAGTTTGAAAACACTGAAAATGTATATATTGGTAGGAGGTGGGTGGCAATGAGGATTTGAAGCAGGACTGAGTGACAAAGATTACTTGCTTGGCTAAATTTTAGTCTGACTTCTGAATGTTTTCCTAGGCCCATCTGTGTACTTCTTTGTAAAATCTAGTTTTTAGCAAAGAAGCCTGCTAAGTCAGTTTAGCCAAAACCCCCTCATTCTTAATTTCTGATCATTCTCAATACCAGATTGGGCTCCTTATCCTCCACCATCTTCAGGCGATGTCTGATCATCCTGGCTTGTCTTCAGCAAGAGTCCTATTAAGTTGACTTAGCCAACTTATCCCTGATATTTCTTTTTGGTAAGAAGATAAAAACTATTAGGAACTAGTTGGAACAGCCTTAGGAAGTAATGCTTGGTAAGAAGAAATATCTCTATTCATTGACTTCCAAGATGTTCCTGGACTGTGAACTCCCACCTGCCCATGTTGAATTCAGAGTTGAGTCCAATCTCCTCCCAGCCACCAGGGTTCCTATACCTATTCTCCATGTTCTGCAATAAGGTCTTCCATACTGTACTTTAATAATTACCAGTGAATATTTTCTTCTTTAACATGAGGCCAGAAAAATCAAATTCTAAAAGGGTTTGGGTACCTAATAGTGATATTCTTTCCATAGTACGCACATACTTACTGATTGCCTGTTCCAAGCTAAGCATGCCCCTTTGGGGCAGAGTTACGGGATAGAGCTACCACCTGCTCCCAGCCTTATGAAGGAGATGAATATGTAAACCGAGACGTCGAAGGATATATGATCACTCAGAGCTAGGGACCCCACAGAGAGTCAGGGGAGGCTTCCTGTAGGAGTGATGACTAGCCATGTTAGTGGGAAGGCGGGGAGAGTTCAGGAGTGTGCAGAGGGCACGCTGCACTGGAGGGAGCTGACAAGGGCTCCAGTGTGAAAACAGCTCATCTCTAATCCTGCCAGGAATCATCACGATTGATGTTTGGTATATAATTGTTCAGAGTATTGTATAGATGTACAGATGCCTCTACTTTTGAAGGGACAGTGTGACATCAGAGGACAAGGCCAAGCAGAGGAAGGAGAATGTGGAACAACTGGGCCCTCCGACTGCATTTTCAAGTAGGGCAGTTTCCATGACTGCCCTGCTTTGTGCTTTCACCAAGTCACCCAGTGTTCATACACAGAGCACATTCTGTCCCAAACACTGGGGCAGTCACAATAGGAGATCCAGAGAGTCCCAGCCATCCAGGAGCTGAGTCTTCGTGGGGGATGTTGGCAAATGGGTGACAGTCCTGAAATGGAGTTGAGGGAAACCCAGGACACTGCGGGGGAGGAGCAGTAGAGTGATTCATCCTGTGCATTTGTCATGGGGGCGTGTGAGGAGAGCAACCCCCACAACTTGGTTCTGCCTTAAGGGAAGGAGCAGGAACTTTTGTTCTAGAGTCTGTGTCTACTTGGAATCCTCTCTACAGTTAAATATGTTCAAGTTTTGACTCCTGCTGGGTTTCTGGTGCCCAGCCTGACATTGTTTTCTTTTTTTGCAGCAGAAGGAGCAGGAGATTTTCGAGAGGTGAGTATGGCCCCATGATTTGCTTGGGTAGTCACAGACCCCTAGGCTTCTCCCCAGTCTCTGCTCCTTGGAGAAAGCCCCAGGCATGTGACTGAGTGATGTCCCTGGAAGGCTTGATGGTCAGGGTCTTCCTGCCCCTGGCCTAGACAGCTGCTTAGACCCACATGGAAGAGCACTGAAACAGGTACTTACTGACTGGAGCCTCGCCATGGCTTCTTTTTGTTTGCTTGTTTGCTTTGGTTTTGGTTTTTTTTGTAGTATTGGGGATTGAACGGGGCCCTATATGCTAGGCAAGTGCTCTGTCACTGAACTACATCCCCAGGCCTCACCTTGAGCTTTTAAAAACTTTTTTTGTGCAGTGCTGGGATTGAACCCAGGACTTCTTCCATGTTAGGCAAGTGCTATGCCTCACCCTCAGCCCACTATGGGCTTTTTTTTTGGGGGGGGGTACAGGGAATCGAACCCAGGGACCTTAACCACTGAGCCACATTCCCAGCCCTTTTTTACGTTTTATTTAGAGACAGGTCTCACTGCATTGCTTAGGGCCTTGCAAAATTGCTGAGGCTGACTTTGAACTTGTGATCTTCCTACCTCAGCCTCCCAAACCATAGATCATGGGCTTCTTAAAACATTATCCTGTTGCAAAATGTGGTCATCCTGTCCAAGGGTTTTATGGATAGTTTTAGCATCTATTGATAATTCCTGTCCGAGTTATTTACTTGTTCGTTCATTTACTTATTGTCAATACAGACTCATGGATTCTTATTTTATTCAACGCATTATGGTCCTTTTAGTGCCATTATTAATGTTGATGTTCAAGATATCCCAGAATTGGCCAACTGGAGCCCCTTCAAGCTGGGTCCCGTGCCTTTTTAAAATAATTCCTCTCATTCTTTGAGCACTTTCTTGCTCTGGCACAGGAAGCTATCCCAAGCTCAACTTTGTTCTTTTCCTGCCTAGGCCCTGGAGTCAGTTATTTTTCTGGGGGCTTGGTTTCTTTAAGTAGGGAGTAATATTTGGAAGCCAATATCTGGAGATGAAGTATAGTCAGTGCTATTGATAGGTCATTGCTTCCAGGTCTTCTCATTGAACAGTAGTCAGAACTAGGTGTGTGTGTGTTTAACTTTTTTTTTTTTTTTTGGCACCAGGGATTGAACCAGGGGCATTTAACTGCTGAGCCACGTCCCCAGCCCTTTTTTAGTAGTTTATTTTGAGACAGGGTGTTGCTAAGTTGCTTTGAACCTCATTAAGTTGCTGAGGCTGGCTTTGAACTTGTGATCCTCCTGCTTCAGCCTCCTGAGCCACTGAGATTATAGGCATGTGCCACCACACCTAGCTAAGTAACTTTTTTAATGCAGGAGTTTGTATCAGAACTTCCAATTCTAACCTAATGCCACAGGGTTTTTCCATTCCTGTGTTGTTCTATTTCTGCCTGGAGACAGGACTTGAATCCATCTCCACTTTCTAGCTGAATGCCTTTCTCCTATCAAGTGGGCTGACTATAACTTCCCAGATTGTATCAAAGTTTAAGTGTAATTCTGTGTAGAAAACAATAAGCCCAGAGCCCAGCACCTGAATAAATGGCAATTCTCCCTGCATAGCACCTTATGTTCTCAAATTACCTCTCAATAACCAGTGGCCCTTCTTGTGTGACCCTTCAGGGGTGTTTGCATTTTACAGGCAGAGAAGGGGCTACACCTTCTGACCAAGCCAAGGGGAACATTACTGCTGTAGTGGATTTTCAAGGAGAGATTCTTTCTGGATATGATGTTGACATGGAAATACCACACAGGGGTTCCAGTAGCCCAGATCCTAGTCTCAGCTCTGCTACCAATTTATTGAAGGACACTCATGAATCTCATCCCCATGGAGCACACCACCTCCAGTTTCCAATGCTCCCATCGTGTGCGCGTCTCCCCATGAACCGTGTGTGTGCTTTGCTGGAAGTCAGGCTCCTGGGAGGCGTAGAGGAAATGACCATCTTTCCTTCCCTTTTTTTTTTTTTAATACCAGGGATTGAACCCAGGGGCACTTAACCACTGAGCCACATCCCCAGCTCTTTTTATTTCTTTATTTAGAGACAGGGTCTCACTAGGTTGCTGAAGCTAGCTTTGAACCTGTGATCCTCCAGCCTTAGCCTCCTGAGTTGCTGGGATTACAGGCATGTACCACCATCCCCAGCTGGCTGCCAATCTTGATGTCACTGTGGTAGTAGGAGGCTTTTACTTCTGTCCTCCTCCACTCACCCCATAATGATCCAGATACATTTCTAGGAGCTTCCTAAATCTCTGTCTCTCTCTCTCTCTCTTTTTTTATTTTCCCTGCATAAGGACCGAGGAAGCAGAGGGCATTTTGGATCCCCAGGAATCAGAAAAATTAAACTTTAACGAGAAGTGCACTTGGAGCCCACTACTGACCCAGCTCTGGGCGACAGCGGTTCTTGGGTCTCTCTCAGGTTAGGAGCTGCAAGAGCCTGATGTCTTCAGGAGAAACTGGGCTTCTGTCTGTCTGTCTGTCTGTCTGTCTGGGGTTTGCTGCTGGGTCACACTGGGTACCATGCTTCTGGGACGATAGCTTAGGCAACCTGAGGTGCCTGAAGTTGGCTGCTCAGTGGGGCTGCAGCTCTGGACAAGGCCGAGCAGCTGGGCCAGGGTCTTCTCATTTCTAGACCAATCTGCTGTGCGTCTAGGGTTGGGTCTAGGATTGATTTTGTTCCTGTGAAGCACATTCTCCTTACCTTCTGCCCTTCTAGGGCAGCTCATTGATTTGTTGGAAACCTCAGCTTTCTCTTTAAGAAAATGTAACTGATGGCAACCTGGAGGGCATCTGGACCAGGGATGATGCTGCCTGGCTTTGCCTCATCCATGCACTTTACAGAGACTCAGGCTGGCTGTGGACCTGACTCTGTGCTGCATGCTGGGGCCACACAGGTGAACGTGACCCTGCCTTCTACCTCCAGGGATTCCCACTTAGCTTGGGGGTTCTTAAAGCACACTTCCCCCAGGATGGATAGAAGCTTTCTACTCCCAGTGGTAGTCTTTGCACAATTCATGGATTGGTTAGGTTGGTAGATTGACTGTTTTTTCTATTTTAACCCTGCCCCCCTGCATATTATCCTTATATTTTTGATGTAAACCATAGTTTTTCTGATCTAGGTTCTGGTATTAGATGGTGCCTGATTTTTCAGCAGCCTGTTAACTTTTGGAAACTGCATGTCTCATACTTCCTAGCTTCAGGGGCTCTGTCTCCAGGGTAAGGCATGTCTGGAGGACACAGACATGACCCGCTAGCAATCAGTATGACCAGTGCTAGATGCGGGAACAAAATGCTGAGTCTTTATTGGACCCTGCCTCCCACTCTCTGCGTAATTTCTGTCAGAGTTTACAGTTGAAGATCTTGGACTGATAATAACTACTGTTATCACGGGTACAATTGATTGAGTACTTACATGTTAGGTACTTTACATGTATTTTTTTCATTTCATTTTCATGACTACGGTGCGATGCTCTTTTGATAGCTGTTCTACAGATAAGGGCACTGAGGCTCAGAGAGAGAAAATGGCTGAGTCTCAGTGCCAGTGAGTGACGAGGAAGCCTGTGCTATCTTATGGGATCAGGTTGGAGCTTTGCAGGAGGGGCCTGGATGACTCAAAATTGTTTCTGGCAGGCATGGAGGAAGTCCGCATTGAGGAGAAGACTGTCAGCCCCTCCCTGCAGTTGTCAGAGGATCGAAGGACCCTGACTTTCAGTGCCAAGAAATCCAAGGCTTTTGCAGATGGCCCAGAACGCTTTGACCACTGGCCCAATGCCCTGGCTGCCGCCTCCTTCCAGGAGGGGCTTCACGCCTGGATGGTGAATGTTCAGAACAGTTGTGCCTATAAAGTGGGCGTGGCCTCAAGCCAGCTGCCCCGCAAGGGTTCGGGAAGTGACTGCCGCCTGGGCCACAACGCTTACTCCTGGGTCTTCTCCCGCTATGATCAGGAGTTCCGTTTCTCGCACAACGGGCAGCACGAGCCCCTGGGGCTGCTGCAGTGCCCCGCGCAGCTGGGCGTGCTGCTGGACCTGCAGGCGCAGGAGCTGCTGTTCTTCGAGCCGGCCTCCGGCACCGTGCTCTACTCTCACCGCGCATCCTTCCCTCGGCCCCTCTTCCCAGTCTTCGCTGTGGCCCACCAGACCATTTCCATCATCCACTGACCTTTGGCACAGGGAGGCCACCTCTACCTCCCCACCACCTACTCAGGCCAGGCCATGTACCTACTGGATGTCCTTTCCCCAGAAGATGTTGGGGTTTGTAAGGAGACCGGTCCATGCCCAGTGGGCAGCTTTAGGAGCAGTAGATATGTTTCAGATCTGGACACATCCTTTAAATCCTGGGCATCTGGAGAATCTGCCACTCCTGTACTGTGTCTCCCAAGTCTACTACACATCTGCCCCATGTGGTGTCTCGTTCACCACTTTATCTCTGGCAACCAGCATGGTATCTGGTGCATAGTGAGGAAGCAATAATTATATGGTGAGTGAGTAGATGGATGGACAGATGGACAGGTGACTAGGCAGATGTAGTTTCTGGAGAAGCACTTCAGCCCTCTGTCCCCCAGCTTCTCACGTGTGGAAGGGATTCTCTGCAGAGAAGCCTATGGCTGAAGACTTATCCTCTTAGTTCAGTACTTCTCAATCTTTTTCATGACATGGCACAATGAGAAAATATTTTTGTAGTACACAAGGACAACCTGAAAGGGATTTAGAATCCCTGGGAGGCTGCTCCTGGAAAGAAGAATCTGACCTGGGAGTGCCCAGGTCCTGCCCTGAGGGATCCCATCTCCAGAAACCTATGGCAGCACAGCCAGGGCATCTGCCCCAGACCTGGAGCCTGAGTGCCAGCTTGTGCCCACCCATGATAATGGGGATAAATGTTTCTCTTGCTGTAACTGATGAGTGCCCCTGTGACTTAAAAGTGAAGACCTGGGATGAGTTTCAAGTCAGAAAGAGCCAAGAGGACTGAGGACTGACCTTAGGGAGCATGGACATGATTAAAGGTTTTAAAAGACTTGAAGACTTCTCAGATGTTCTTTGTTGGTAACTGGCTAATCCTATGCTGGCTGTCTTAACCCTCACACCCAGCTCAGCCTAGCAGAAAGACCTGGGAGACATTTACTGGGATTAAGGGGAAGCCCTTAGTGTTTTCCTTCATGAACTGATCCAAGAATAGTGGTCATCAAACTTTTATCCAGGAACACTCTTAAAAAGCATCTTTACTCTGGGCATGGTGGCACCTGTCTATAATCTCAGCAACTCAAGGCTGAGGCAAGTTCAGTCACAAGTTCAAGGCCAGCCTCAGCAACTTAGCAAGGCCCTAAGCAACTTAGTGAGACCCTGTCTCAAAATAAAAAGGAAAAAGGGCCGGGGATGTAGTGCAGGAGTAGAGCACCCCTGTTCAATCCCCAGTGCCAAAAACAAGCTTTACCAGGGCTGGTGCCGGAGCTCAGTGGCAAGAGCTCTTGTCTAGCGTGTGAGGGGCCCATTTGGGTTCCATCCCCAGCACTGCAAACATAAAACAAAATACTACCTACAAATGAGGGCTCTGGGTCCAGAGAGGAAGTGAACCAGAGTCCTTCCCACTTTCTTTGGGAGCCACAGAGCAGTTTGAAAATCTCTACTTAATCAGGAGAGGTCACAAAATAAGACTGGCTGAGGTCAGTGGACAATGAATAAAATCATCCAAGATTCAACAACTCCTCCGCCTCAGCTATTTCTGGCCATGCAGTAATGTGGTCCCAGAATGGATGGGGGCAGAGATCTTTAGAGAAAAGCTGAAAAGTCCCTATCTTGATATGGAAAAAAGGATGTTTTTATTTTTCATTGCAGTGCTGGAATGGAACCCAGGGCCTCATGCATGCTAGGCAAGTGCTCTACCACTCAGCCACACCCCTGCCCTTTTTGTGGAATCTCTTGTTAGATTTGCTTAACAATTTACTTAAAGAAATTGGGCTGATTAAATACATAGGCCGCTGGTTGGCAATTCTTGGTGGAGATGATCTCCAAGGTCCTTGCAGCTCTGACACTATAGTTCATGACCTGTATCTTCATCGCCTGACACTTGGGAATTACTATTGAACTGCCTGGCCTTGGTGCTAGGTCCAAGGGAGACAGACACAAGTGGTTTGATCAAGTTTGAAGGAATCTTTCCCACCTTTGCCTGGGCACAGCCCCTGCCCAGAAATCTGGGTCAAAATCAACCTCTTCTCTTTGGCACCTGAAGACCCCAGTGCCATGCTCTCCCCCACCCCCCACAGCAGCCTTCAGTTCACAGGTCATGAGCATGTTGTAGGAATGTCCCTCATCCTTCTACCCATTCAAATGCCACCCTCAACTTCACCACCAACTTCAGGCCCTTTCCAGAGCCCACCTAATCTGTTGGCACTGGCACCCACACATTTGTGCCTGCCTGTGCTTTTAACCTATAATTAAAACTTGTACCTGGCCTTGGGCAAAGCAGAGAGATGGGGAGACTAGTGCACGAGTGAGGCAGGAAGACACGGAATTTAAACCCCAGCCTACTCCTTTAACCTCCAGCTGTTTTAACCCCCATCCCTGAGCTCCAGTCCTTGTACCCTGTGGTCTCCGACCCCCATGCTGGCTCCTGTGACTGGGGTGCCCTTTAAGAATGACATTACTCAGGGGGCTGGGGAGATAGCTCAATCGGTAGAGTGCTTGCCTTGTAAGCACAAGGCCCTGGGTTCGATCCCCAGCACCCAAAAAAAAAAAAGAATGACATTACTCAGGATACCTTTCCTATTCTCCCAGGATCTCTACTGTGCTGTTTCATGTGACAAAGGTCCCTGTCCACTTGAAACCTGGTGGTCAAGCCAATGGGCTTTGGAATCAGATGTGCCTAAATTGGAACCCTGGTTCCCTTGCATGCCGACTGCAGCCATGTTACCTAACCCCCAAATCTCCATTTTTTTGATTTGTAAAAGGGGGTCACACCACTTATGCCTGCAAGGGAGCTCCGAGGGTCATAATGCAGATAAAGAACCTAGCAGAGTACCTCACATAGGTCAGGCAGGCATAAGCCATCAGTCTAACTTCCTGTGACCAATTATGGTGTTTCTTGTG
Organism: Sciurus vulgaris; assembly: GCF_902686455.1. Taxonomy (NCBI): domain Eukaryota; kingdom Metazoa; phylum Chordata; class Mammalia; order Rodentia; family Sciuridae; genus Sciurus; species Sciurus vulgaris. The sequence goes on from NC_136476.1 coordinate 69,993,046, forward strand.
TCAAATTTCCTGTTCAGACTATTCATTGTCCCTATAGCATGGCTTAGCATCCTGAGTTTCAAACTAATCTCTATCTAACCTCAGGCTTGGTGAGGGGGTGGATCTTAAAGGCTGAATAATAAAAGGAATTCTGCTTCAAATTATTATTTTATAATGGGGTTTCAGATCTCCAATGACAACAGAATCTTGCTGCTAATACAAAGTTTGAAAATGCCCATATTTTTGTTGCTGTTTTTGTTTTTGGTGGTGCTAGGGATGGCACCATGGCTCATACATTCTAGGCAAGCACTTTAGCACTGAGCCACACCCCCAGTGCTAGAAAGTGCTTGGTTTTGAAACTAGTTGGGCCCTCAAGGAATATGGATGGAGGTGAGGAGGACTCAGGTAGAAATAGAACACAGGTATGAACGAGTGAGCTCACAGACCTGGAGCTGGTCAGTGTGGCAAGGCTAAAAGCCCAGCCCTTATTTCTGTATCATCCGAACAGGTTTGGAGGCTGCAGGGGAAGAGCACAGTCCAGATCTGGGAAGTAAGAAGGGGCTCCCGGTCTCCAGTGTTTGTTTAAGCTCAGATACTTCCCTCGCCAGACTCACAGCGCAGGGGTTGAGCCCTCCAGGCGGTCAAGGGCAGGCAGGAGATGGGACAGTGATGGAAGAATATGTTCTTCAGGTACAGAAGCCCTGATGGCAAGGTCCAGTGGCTCTGGGCCAACCACCAGAAAGCTGTGCATGCCTACAGCCTGAGCCCCTTGGTAATCACAGAGGTAATTGTCCCCAATGTGGGCTGCTACTGTTGGTTCCATATGAGCAAGCCGCAAGGCCTCATGGAAAATGCGGGGGTCTGGCTTGGGCCAGCCGGCAGCCTCAGAAGTCAACACAAAGTCAAAGTGTTCCCGCAGGCCAAGACCCACCAGGATATCCTCTAGGCGGCGGTCAAAGTTGGAGACTGCTGCCAGCTTCAGACCCCGCTTGCGGCACCCTCTCAAGGTGGTCTCAGCCCCCTCCAACACCTGCCAGGTGCAGGGGCGCCTGAAGTCTTCATACAGCTGGTCAGCGATGGGGGCCACAGCTTGGGCATCCTGGACACCTGCCAGGTGGAAGGTCTGTAAGATCACATCCAGCCACCACTGGCGGGAGGTGAGGCCATGGCTCAGGCCGTAGTTAGGGAACCTGTGGTTCTGAGCCCTGTACACCTGCCTGAAGGCTTGTCCTAGGGTTGCGGCCTCCACCTTCAGCCCATGGGCCTGGGCCTTGGTGGCATACTCCTCCCCTACAGGACGGCGAAGCCTGAGCAGTGTGTCCTTCACATCCCATGTCAGGAGCCGTAGCTGCAGCCGGTGTGCCATGGAGGAGGCCAAGTTCACCGTGGATCCCACAGTCCAGGAAGATAAGAAGCTGGACAAGACTACCCTCTATAACCTAACTCTTTTCTTTACAGGCCTGGTGGGTCAGATTTTCTGCTTGACCTGAGGTACTTCAGACACGTCTTCACTGCCCAAGATCCTAGAATGAAAAATAGCAAGTGAGGTGGAAGTCGAGGCCCTGCCGTTAGAGAGATTGGCTCCAAATTAGTGCTGCCAATGTGCAACCATAGGAAAGTCATTCCGAATCCCTGTCTCGTGTAAGAGGAACGCGATGACGTCAGCCTCACAAGATTTTGGGCTAAATGAGAGCATTTGTTCATTCCAAACAAAATTTTGGGGCACATTTTTGAGCTAGATGCTGGGGAACAGGACAGGTTTCCAATCTTTGTGGCATTTATAGGCATTAAAGAATAGGGGATATAGTACAGGTGTACTTGAAATGTGTGCTTGTAATGCCAGCTAGGTGGGAGGCTGAGGCAGGAGGATCACAAATTTGAGGCCAGCCTGGGCAACTTAGTACTGTCTTAAAAAAAAAAAAAAAAAAGGCTGGGGATGTGCCTCAGTAGTAGAGTGCTTGCTACCCACCATGTGCAAGGACCTGCGTTCCACTCCCACTACTGGAAAAAAAAAATAGGGGACACAGACATTAGACAAAGAAATACACAAGCACTTAATTAAGCATAGCTGGGCCCTCAGGGAATATGGGTGGAGGTCAGAGGGACTTATGGTAGAAAAGGAACACAGGTATAATGCATGAGCTCAGAGACCTGGAGCTGGTCAGTGTGGCAAGGTTAAAAGCCCAGCCTGCCTTGCTGTATCAACAGAACAGGTTTGGAGGTTGCAAGGGGAGGGGGACAGTCCAGATACGGGAAGAGAAATCTAGTCTTTGAAGTCAGGGAACATTCTAAGCAAGTGACATTTTGGTAAAGATCTGAAGAGTGAATATGCAGGAAGGGGAGGTAGTTAAGTGTTCCTGGTAGTAAAAAATAACACGTGCAAAGGCAAAGAGTTGGTACTTGGGAAGACTGTTCACCTTAGGCAAGGCCTTGCAGATTAAGGTAAGGAAACAATTATGATCACTATTAGTGTTACTACTAATGTTCAAAGACAGAAGGGACCTTTCAGACCATCTGACCAATATCCTGGCTGCTGAGTAGAGAGACTGAGTCAGAGACAGTTACCTGCCTAAAGTCATGGTGAGCCAATAAACACTGCCAGGACTAGAAACCAAACTTCCAGACTCTTTTGTGAGTGCCCTCTTCCTTTGCAGGATGCTTAGACACATTTGAATCTTTAAAAACACCTCTTCTGGTGAACTTGTATATCACAGGACACAAGGACAGAGCAGTCTGTTCCTATCTTTAACCCTTCCTGAGCCTGGCTTCTTCATCCTTCCTGGAAACAGTAACACCTGCCTGGGTTGGAACCACAAAAGAATTACTGACTCGATGCAGAGGAAACGCATTTGTCAGGCTGGTGAACACAGGTTGCAAGAAGCTTCTTTCCTAGACAGCTGATTCCAGACGAGGCTATTCAGTTGAACCTAAGGGGCCAGAGTCCACAAAGTTGTCAGGCTGTCGGTGAAGGAGGGGCACTCTGGTGAATCTGGGGATTAATCTTAGAGGAAGTGTGACAAGGAAATGGGTTTGTCTGCCTGGAACTTAGGGAGACCCACTCAAAGAGCCTCTCATTTTGCAGGCGGGCAGATGGAGGCCCAGTGCCTGGCGGGAACTTGTCCTGAATCACACAAGGCGCCACTGGCTCAGTTAAGACCAGAACGAAGGGCGCCGGCTCCCGACATACAGTTTTCCATTTTTGGGAGCTGGGGTTGGGGGCTCTGGGTGGCAGGCCGGAATGGCTCACCCTTCTTCCCCTCCTCTGGGGATCGGTGGAGCAACGTCCAGGTGGCGGGGAATTAACGCAAAATCTACCCGGTAGTTATGCCGAGTGCTGCGTGACCCGGGGCACGAGGGTCCCAGGGCCCGCGGCTGGGCCTGGATCCCTAGTCCTCTTCCCGATTTCAGTGCGCTCCCTCGGTTCGGCGCCTATTCGGGGGTCCAGCACCTACCTGGCTTGCAGGAAAGGTGGCCAGAAGGCCGCCACAGCCCCAACTGGCTCGGAGAAGACCCGCAGCCGCTCCGCGGACACCCAGTTCCCGCTCCGCCCCTTCGCTTCGCCCCGCCCCGCCCTCCTAACGCGGCTGGGTCAACCTGAGTGGCGCTTTGCGCGTCACGTGGCCTCGCTGCGCCCCTCTACCGCCCCGCGGCCCCTTCCGTCACTTTACACTCTTCTCCGCCACTTCGTCGCCTCACTGCACCTCCTTGGCTCCTCATCTAGCGCTCTTCCGCCTCCACCCGCGTCCCACAGTCTCCGTGCACCCTTTCGCTGTCTCTGCGCACCCTCGCTGGCCCTCACCTCATCCCCCATCCCACGATCCTCTGCCTTCCTTGGGTGGGGCACCTTAGGAGGTGCCCGTGCTGATTTCGGAGTAGGGGGATTTGGGACCCAGCCTGGTTTATCGAGTGCTGTACGGATTTCGGCAAGGCGCTGCCCCTCTGCCTAAGACTGCCCATCAGTACTAGATGGGAATCTTTGGGTTGGAGACTGGTAGCACCCAAGACAACTTGCTGAGGGTGGGTAGAGTCCTCTGCAGTAACAGCTGCTTTAAAAAATTCTTAAAAAAAAAAAGTAGTGTTTTTGCAAAAGTAGTGCTTGCTCATCTCAAAAAACTTTACAAATACCTATGTGATCAAAGTAAAAAGCTAGAACTGCTTCCCTAACTTCATTCATTCACCAACTGCTTAGTAAACATGCCTGCTCTGAGCCATACCGGATTCCTTACCGAGGATGCCGCGGGAAACAAGATGCTTCTGGCCTTCCTGGATCATGGGAGGGAGAAAAAAATCAAGTAAATCCATAGGACGAGGTGAAAGAGTACTATGTGCGGTGGAGGCTCAGGGGTGGGGAGGAAAGAAGGGCTCCCCACTCCACACCACATTTTTTTTTTCTTCCCTCCGCCCCTCTTTAAGGGAACTTCCTGTATCTCAAGGCTGGTTTGTTTGCTTGTTCAGAACCAACTCACCTTCACTGGGTGTAAAGTCATAGAGCTGGGGTCCAGGAGAGAGAACGATTCTAGGGACTTACCTGCAAAACAGGTTTCGTGTCACAAATATGATTCCCAGATGGGGCTGGGAAGGGTGACTAGGAAGTCAGAGGTACACCTGCTTTCAGAGAATCAAGGAATGTGTGAGGTCGCCAGCTGTTCAAGGTCACCTAAAACCTAAGCAAGTCCTTAAATTCTGATCCCAACTCTGCTATCTGACCCTTTCTGAACCCTATGTTCAATTCTTTTCCTCTCTGGGCCTTAGTCTCCCAGTATGCAAAATGGGGGGTTTGGACAAAATAATTTCCAATTACTGTCCAGGCTAGCTTTTAAGTTGATTTCCAAGATTATTAACTTTGCCCATGTGAGGTTCCTCCATACGTAAATAGTGCACAGTAATGTCTACATCAGGATTGAATGAGATCAGCTGGAAAAGTTCTATGGGAAGTAAAGATAATTTTTTTCAGATGAGAAAATTGAGCGCCCCAAAGTCACATACTATTGCAACCCAGGGCCATTGCATTGCACACCTTCAGAAAGGTGAATACGCCTCCTGCAGTCATGGCCCCGACTTAACAGTTTGTCTTCTAGGACCTGCTGTACATTTTCTCTGGGTAACTTTTTCAGCAGACAAAGAGGAATTTGCAGGGGAAAGCCAGTGACAGGTCCTTCATACACTGGAACAAACTTTGTTTTGATTTGCAAGTTCAAAACTGGATATATTTAATGGATATTTTTCTGCTTCAATTAGATGACAGGAACCCTCTGACGGTTTCATCCCTTGACTATCTCGTGTGGATTTTGGTCTCATGATTGCTTCTGGGGACACCTGTCATGTTATACTATATACTGAATGCTAGCCTATTTCTCTTTGGAAAACTAAGGGTTTTGTGTGTGTGTGTGTGTGTGTGTGAGCTTTTTCCTTGAGTGTCTCCTATTGAAAGCACTATATAAATCCAGGTTGAGCCAAGTAGGTACATGTCTCTGTTTACTTTTAATTTTTCACTTTTTTTTTCAGTGCTAGGGATAGAAGTCAGGGCTTTGTGCATACAGGAAAAGCACACTGCCATTAAATTACACCCTCAGCCCTCATTTATTATTTAATTTTTAAATTAAGATACCCATAGAGAGCTGGTTTAGTGGTGCCTGCCTGTAATCCCAGCTACCTGGAAAGCTGAGGTTGGAGGATCACAAGTGTTTTAGTCAGCTTTTTATGCTTCTGTGACTAAAGGGACCCAACTAGAATAATTTTAGGGGAGGAAAAGTTTATTATAGGGCTCACAGTTTCATAGGACTTAGTCCATAGAAGACTGGTTCCATTCCTCAGGGCTTGAGGGAAGGCAGAACATCATGGCCAGAGTGTGGCAGAGGGAAGCCGCTTACATCATCAGGAAGCAGAGAGAATCTGTCACTCTCCAGATACAAATATATACCCCAAAGCCACACCCTGATTCCTGCCTCCTCCAGCCACACCCCACTATCAGGGGATTAACTCACCAACTGGGTTAAGACTCACAACCCAATCATTTCACCTCTGAACATTCCTGCATTGTCTCACACATGAGCTTTTTGGGGACACCTCACATCCAAACCATAGTAAGTTTGAGGTCAGCCTAGGCAATAGTATCAAAAAATAAAAGATCTGAGGATGTAGCTAAAGATGTGGTAGAGTACCCCTGTGTTCAATCCCCAGTGCTGCAAACAAATAAACAGAGAAAAATGCTAAGAGTTGTGCATGTCCTTGAATTTTCACAAAGTGAGCTACCAGCACCTGGAGCAAGCAAAATATTTCTAGAATTCTAGAGCCCATCTGCTTGCAGCCACCCCCAGATGTGGTCACAATTCTGACTTCTAATTGCATCTTTTTAACTGTTTTTGAACCTTATACAAGGGAACAACACAGCATGTATTATTTTTCATCTTCTTCCTTTTGCTTAAAATTTTGTTGGTGTTATAGTTGAGATCCAGGTCCCCCCAAAGTTTCATGTGTTAAAGGCCTGGTCACCAGCCTGTGGTGCTGTTATGAGGTGGTAGAAATCTTAGGAGGTGAGGCCTAGTGGAGGTCACTGAAGGCATGCCCATGAAGTGGATATTGGGATCCCTACCCCTCTCTGGTTGCCATGCACTTCCGCCATGATGTACTACTGCCTCATCAATAGTCCAAAAGCAACTGGGTCAAATGATCATGGACTGAAACCTCGGAAACTGTGGAAATAAATCTTTTCTCTTTTTAAGTTGATCCTTTCAGGTATTTTGTCACAGCTGACTAATAGTAGATTCATCCATGTTTTCATGTAGAGCTGTAGTTCATTCTCATCCCTATACTATTCCATTTCACTGTTGATGAACATTTGGGTTATCTTCAGGTTTTAGTTATTGCATATATTACAAAATGTTGCTATGAGCATCCTTTTTCTTTTCTTTTTTTTTTTTTTTTGGCAGTGCTGGGGACTGAACCCAGGGCCATGAACATGCTAGGCAAGTGCTTTACCACCTAGCTAATCCACAGCCCAATTATATATTTCTGATGGTAAGTACCCAGATGGGGACTCACTAGTGCATAGGTAGGCTTCAGAGACCGGGTCAGTTTTCTGAAGTGGCTGTGCCAGTAGTATCTGAGAGTTCTAGTTGTTCCCCATTCTAGATAATTGGCATTGTCAATCTTTCTAACATTAGGTATCGTGATAGATGTGTGGTGGTATCTCAAGGATTTACCTTGAATTTCCCCACCAATTAATGAAGTTAATACCTTTTCATATGTGTATTAGTCAAGTTTTCCTTTATTCTTATTTGCACAACTATACACAAATGTTTCCTTGTCATATATATTACAGATATCATACATATAAATTTCCTTTAAAACCAATCTCTCACCCTTTGCCTCTTCACAAATCCTTCCCCAGTTTTGTACTCTGGGCTTGGAGTTAGGAGGCTTGATCTGCCATTAGAAGTGTGATTTTTGGACAAGTCTCTTCTCTGGGTCCGTCTCCCCATCTGTGTTAAACTGAGTGATCTCCAAGGTCCTGCCTGATATTCTGATCACAGCTTCTGTGATTCCAAGAAACTTCATGTGGTAGAGACGGCCATTGCCTCCAACATCCATTCTTTCTATCTTCCTTCCTCTGGAACCCTACAGTTTTAGCTGAGCACATGCCCCCACCCCCAACAATGGTGTGTGGACAAAAAGGATGTAACTTCTAGATCTTGCCTGTATAAAGAAGGGTCATGCTCTGTTACCGCCCTTCTCTTCCTGTTGGCTAAGAGGACCTGATGGAAGGAAATAGAGGTTGCCCTCTGTGGCCACAAGATGGAAGTCAAGGTGTGTTGAGGATGAAAGAGGTAGAAGCTGAGATACCCCCACCCCACACACACACCTTGCAGCTGACTTATGAGCTTGGGGTTGCTTAGAGAGATGTAAATTTCTATCTTAAGCTAGTGTTATTTTGGCTTTTTTCATATCCACTGATCCTGAAATGCAGAGAATGACGGGGTCATCTTTAAGGAGCCGAGTCTTAACAACATAAAAGGAGATAGCCATACAGACTTTGGGGGGATATGTTCCAGGCAAAGGAACCATTGGTGCAAAAGCTGAGACCTAGCCAGCCTCTGCAGCCTGAGGCAGATCAAGCCAATCCTGGTGCACCACCTTCCACTCCATCGTTCACAGTGACTGAGCCAACAGGTGGTTCTGACCCAAGCAGGTCCAATCAGAGATTGCCAGCAACTGATTTGCTAGGTAGCTGATAGACCAGAAAGGATCTTTCTCTGGGATTATAAATCTTAATGACCACTTAAACCTAGAGTTAGTGGGGATCATGTTGCTGCCAAGTGGCAAAAGCCAACCTGAGAATAATGCCAAGTGGTGGCAAACCCGGATGAGAACTAGAAGGGGACAGAGTCCTCCATGAAAGCTTTGACCCTGGATCCACCCACATTTGAACTTCTCATGATCCAGTTATGCAAATCAGCCAGCTCCTTTTTCATTTCTGAACTGGGTTTCAGTCACTTGCAACCAAGAGCTCCCAGGACAATCTAGGGCATGGTCTGCTGCAAGTCATAGACTCTAATGTTTGGAATTGGGGCTGGGAGCTGGGAGCAGGGAGCAGGGTGCAGGGAGCAGGTCAGGATTCTCCCTCTCCTATTGGGTAGTTGGTGATCTTTGCTCTTAGGTAGTGAAGTGGCTGATAAAAAAGTCTGTAGAAGGGACAAGCTACAGTCTGAGTTGGCACATTTGAGAGGGAAACAAGAAAATCAAGTCTTACTAAGAAAGGCCCTTAATGCTCATCAACCCAGTGGTGATGCTGGGAGGTCAGATCATGTGTCATGCCAGGCTGTGAAAGTGGAGTCCTCTGTCCAGGGATAAAATTACTTCTAGCAAGGGCAGGTCATTCTTCCTCTGTTCTTCCTGGTGCTCCAGTCACACCAGCCTTGGGCTCCTCTAGTTCCTTCTAGCCCCAGGGACTTTGCACAACCTTTCCTTTTGCCTGGAATGCTCTTGCCCAATCATAGCTGTCGCCCATCCAAATGTCAATCCTTCAGGGAAACATTTTTGATCCTCCAAAGCAGGTCAGGTCCTGTAGCCTCTTTCACATCATATGAGTCTTTGGTGCATCTGCTTCCTGGTTCTCAGGGACACTGATCCTCATGTGGTGCAGTGTTTACCACATGTTCCCCAAGTGGTCCGGCCACACATTTGTCTGCCTTCTTTGAACGGTTTGTATTAAAGGGCACCATCTGTCTCCCATCTCTCTGTGCCTAGAACCAACCAGGATCTATACTTGCTCAGCAAGGATGGGTCTGAAACAGCTAGACAAACCTTGCCTTCCACATCAATCACTTTAACCAGAAATAAGTGCAGGGGTCAGAAGGCAGGAGGCCCAGAAGCTAAGACAGATAGTTTCTGGTCTGGTCTATCTCTGGCTCAGCAACAACTTATCTCTCAACTAGTGATGTGAGTCCTAGGTTGTAGGTGCAGACTCAGGCTCCTGGAAGGAGAAGCTTTGGGACTCTTCAAGCTCTGATTTTGGCTAGTCACCTTCCAGAAAGCTGAGAACAGGGGTGAGATGAGGTCTTAAGGTGAGTTGGCCACAGTTCTAATGAAGGACACCAGGAGGTGGAAGGGACTGGATTGTCTGTAGGAGCTGCCAGGAGTTTATAATTCTAAATGAATTAATTTATTCTACATTTAAAAATGGGCTGTACTGTCAGGCGTGGTGGTGCCTGCCTGTATTCCCAGAACTGAGGAGGCTGAGGCAGGAGGATCCCAAATTGGAGGATAGTCTCAGCAACTTAGAGACCCTGTCTCAAAATGAAAAAAAATTTAAAAAGGGCTAGGGTTATAGCTTAGCAGTGAAGTGCCTATGGATTCAATAACCACTACCAGTGTGGGGAAGGAAACGGTTGTGTTGTCTTAGGGTCTGAACTGACCTTGTTGTGGCCCTAGAGTGGGGATGCCCTGTCCCTCTGCAGATGGGCAAGCAGACTTGCACACTGGCTTCTCCTCAACTGGGCCTTAACTTTCACTGGGAGGAGATCTGTTGTGTCAGTCTTAGAACAACTGCAAGCATTTGTGAAGTTGCCAAAGCTAAAACCCCACAAAGACATCCGTCTCCTTTTGTCCTCTTAAGTCTCCCCAGGAATTTAAAGCATTGGCAAAATGTGTCCCCCGCCTTCAGCTTGGGGTGTGGTTCAATGGCAGAGGTGCTTGGCTAGCATGCATAAGGCCCTGGTTTAACCTCCAGCACAGGGGGTAACATCTTTCGGTGGCCGCACATTAGACAAGAAATAAAATCTCAGCTCACTACCAGATGTGGGATTTGCCCTTTCTACCCACGATCCTCTTCCTCACCTGCTCCCAAAGCCCTGCCAAACTCCTCTCACCACAGGGTCATGGTACACACTATCTTCTTTTTTGTTCTGTGGCCTCCATCTTTGTAAGGGTCTTTCTTGTCCCTCTCAATCTTAACCTTGAAGAGGGTCTCCCAACCATGCTCTGGAGGGTCCTTCCCTTTATTTTCTGAGACCCTTCCTTTTTCAAAGTACTTATCATAGTCTGTAACTGCTCTATCTGTTTTCTTATCAGTCTTCCCCATTCTCTTTGTTTCATTTCCAGGAGGCAAGCTGTGGCCTGTCCTGCTGTATTCCTGGCACCCAGTGCTGTGCCTGGGCACAGAGCAGAGGTTCTCAAGAACTATCTTGTACATAAAAAGCCTTTGGTGGTGGTGGCGTCCCCAGCAGTAAGGAAGTCCCCCTTTGCTTCTGGATTTTGGTCCTCATTCATCAGTCCTTCTTCTCTAGGTCTAGGCTGAGTAGCACAGGAGCTCCCAGGTAGCCTGGCAACCACTGGCTTGTGTGAGAAACGCTGTCAGGTGGAACCATAGCACGGTCAGCTCTGCACCCAGGGCTGTCGAGCTAGGCCTCAGGCCCAGTACCCAGCTCTACTGCTGGAGGCCCCAGGCTTTCCAGAGCTTACGAGGATCCAAGATCACCATGCTCCAAGCCCCTCTCCCAGGCCCCAACCCTGGGCCCCACCAAGCCTGCCCTGGGGACTCTTGGTTGCTGTCAAACTGAAGCCACACCTGAGGAGGGCTGGGGGTGGACAGATGAGCCTCAGGGCTGAGCTCAGGCAGGGGCGGGAAGCTTGGAGAGCCCGAGGACGCGACCAGGAGCAGTAAGATTTAGCAAGCTGGCAAAAGCCAGCCAGGGTGCTGGGTCCTGGCCGGCATGGGAGCAGGAAGAGGGCACCGGGCACAGTTCTAAAAGCAGCCTTTACTTTGGTTTTCACTTCTCCAAGGCCTGGGGAGCCTTCTCAAGTTCTAGTTCTTGGGTCTTGTATACTCCGTTACTCCTTCAGCCACTGCAGGAGCTGAGGCGTGTAGTAGGTGATGATGATGTCAGCACCTGCGTCAGGAGGAAGCAGGAAGTCGGGAGGGGCACGGCGTCAGCACAGCCTCTGGGGTCACAGCACAAGACCAGTCCCTGCTTCAGTCAGCTCCAGACCCTGGGGGACTCCTTTGCTCCTGCTGGGCCTCAATTTGCCAGCACATGCAACGTACAGCAGGGGAAGCAGATAACGGCGAGCTCCCCTCCCATGCCGTATGGGGAAATCAAGGCCAGCGCAATGATGGGACTGGAATAAAGGCACTCTGCTTCCTAGGCTAGGCCTTTTTCCCTGCCACATCACCCTGGAGCACCTGGAAAGGGCTGACTGAGCCTGTACCCATTGTTCCCCACAGTGCCTAGTGAAGAGCCAGAGTGCCAAATCTGCTTCCTGTTTCTACAGACGTTTCTGCTGAGTGGGGTGGGCAGGGTTCTGCTGTTAAATCCCTGGCCCATCAGCCTGAAGCTGGAGCCCATCCTAATGACCAGGATAGTGTGCTATGCTAATAAAACCTGCTCCCACTATGGAGTAATAGGCGTATGCTAATTGTACATATTATCTCATTTAATCCTCAGGACAACCAGGCACCAGGTATCATCCCTAGTTTACAGACAAGGACATTGGGATTGAGAGAAGTATCTTGTCTAAGTTTTCACAACCAGAAAGCAATAGAGGGCTCTGTTTTCCTCACTGTTCCATGTTCTGTTCTGTCCTTTGACACCTTTCCTCAATCTGTGTCTATATTTTTTTTGGTGGTGGTGGGGCACCCAGGGGCTCTTTACTACCAAACTACATTACTAGTCCTTTTTATTATTTATTTATTTATTTATTCATTTTAAACTAAAGCACCAGCTTCTTCAATAAACATTTAATTTTTTAAAATTGTAGATGGATACCTTTGCTTTATTTATTTATTTTTATGTGATGCTGAGTATCAAACCTAGTGCCTCACCCATGCTAGGCAAGAGCTTTATCAGTGAGCTACAACCCCTTACTTTTTATTTTGAGACACAGTCATGCTAAATTGCTGAGGCCACCCTTGAACTTGCAATCCTTCTGCTTCCCAAGTTGCTGGGATTACGAGTATGTGCCACTACATCTGGCCTGTGTCTGTTTAGATGCCTGTATTTGCAAGCACAAGAGTCCAGGCTGTCTCATGACTTCCTTTACCTATCTGGGCAAAGTGCCATCAGTCTCTGGGGTACAGGTCATAACCCCCATACCTGGCTCTTACCTGCTCTGCGGAAGGCGGTCATGGCCTCCAATACGGCAGCCTTGAGATCAAATGCCCCAGCCTGGGCTCCGTGCCACAGCATGGCGAATTCTCCAGACACGTGGTACACAGCGAGGGGGAGCTGGGGGTGCTGCGGGGGGCAGCCATGGGAACGCAGCTAAGGTGGAGGGTGGTGTGCTCTGGAGTGTCCCTCCCTCCCTACACCATCTGTGACCACTTTGAGCTCTAGTCTGAGTCACTGCTCCTGGCAGCCCAGTCTGTTCTAGAACTGTCCAACCAGAGCTGCTCAAAGGCTCCTGTGAACCCTGGCACAGAGGCCAGGTGGGTTCCTGGGCAGGAATGGGGAGAGAGACCTCCTACTCAGGTATAGACTGCTTCCAACTCTGAGATGCCAGAGTCCCTCAATCTAAGGCCCCAGCATCTGTGGGACTGTCCCAATCCTCTGAGCCCCTCAAGTCTGCTCTGTGCTCACCTTGTCCTTCACCTCCCGCACAATGTCCAGGTAGGGCATTCCTGGCTTCACCATGAGCATGTCAGCTCCTTCCCGGACATCCCGGTCCTAAGGGATGAGGGTAAAGTGTCTGACAACAGCATTTATCTGGGAAGGGAACAGGCAGGGAGGGGTGTGTGTGTGGCTCAAGCCTGGTCACTTACCACTGCTCGGAGGGCGAGGCCCCGGGCTCCAGGGGGCAGCTGGTAGCAGCGGCGGTCTCCAAAAGCTGGGCTTGACTGAGCAGCGTCCCTGCAGAGCACAGTCACTATGTGGGCTCCAGTTCTGGGCTGATGGGCCAGGGATTTAACAGCAGAACCCTGTCCACCCCACTCACCGGAAAGGTCCATAGAAACAGGAAGCAAATTTGGCACTATAGCTCATCACTGATACCTACGGGAGACAATGGGTAGAGGCTCGGTCAGCCCTTTCCAGATGCTCCAGGATGAAGTGGCAGGGAGTGAAAGGTCTGAGGCTGAGAAGAAGAGTGCCTGCATTCTAGTCCTTCAGGAGCACTGGGTCTTGATTTCCCTATCTGAGTTGCAGAGGCTGAGACAGACCCCAAGCCTAATCCGGAGCTGGCCTCTGTTCTGTGATGCTAGGTACATGGACACAGGGCTGGTCCAGGCTCTCTCCACGCGCCCCCCACCCTCCTCTGCACTCCCTGCCCATACCCTGTTGCCAAGTCCATGTGCCATCAGGGCCTCCTTGATGGCTTCCACTCGTCCATCCATCATGTCCGACGGGGCTACTACCTGACATCCTAAGGGGCAGAGGGTGGTTTTCAGAACTCTGGGACCCTCCTATCCACTATGCCACCTCCCTGACCCACAGGTGTCCATACCTGCTGGGGACTCACTCACCTGCCTTGGCATAGGCCAGTGCCACCTCTGCCAGTCGCTGGCGGCTTTCCTCTGCCCTGAATGCTCCATTCTCACTCAGGAGTCCTGCAGGACAAGATGGCTGGGTTTGGGGGAGTGTCGTGGGCCCTGGCCTGTGCCCACCCTGGAAAGAACTGGGCAGTGGGTGTGGGTGGCAGCAGAGCTGGTGGGAGGGAGGGAGCTCACCGCAGTGACCATGGGAGGTATAGGGGCACAGGCAGATATCGCAGGCCACCAAGAGGTTGGGGAAGGTCTTTCTCAATAGACGGATTGCTTCAATAGCTGGGGACTTCTCAGAGTCGGCTGCAGAGCCCCGCTCATCCTAGGGGCAGGGGAGAAGAAAGCTGTGTGTCTGCTACATGAAGACTGGGAGGACATGGTGGCCAGCCATGACAGAGTGCACTCCCGCTCTCACTTTCTGTCACTGTCACGGCCCCTCAATAAGGAAGCACACAGAACTGTGCCCACTGCAGAGGACACAAGAGAGACCTAGAGAGGGGACTGACTAACCCAGTCAGGGTGTCACGGCCCTACTTAGCTTCCTGACCCACACTAGTACTGTCTTAAGGGCTGGGACTATGGCCGTTCACTTGTGTCTCCAGAACTAGTACAAGACAGGAATAAGGATGCAGTCAGTGTGGAACCCCAGCCCGCCCTCGCCCCACCACCTTTCTTATCCCTTCCTCTAATTCTTCACCTTGGGAACTTTGCTGGGGACACCAAAGATCAGGACGCAGCACAGACCCTCTTCCACCAGGGGCCTCAGCATCTCTTCCAGCCGGTTCACGCCGTACCTGGGAGGGGGTGGGGAGGGACTGAAGGGAGGCCCGTCCCAACTCCTTGGCTGTGCTTCTCTTAAGAGTCAAGCTGCCCATGGCACCAGCAGGTGTGAGCCTCAGGACAGGGTGGAGAAGGAACACACCCACCAAGCAGGTGGGGAAATCAAGCCCCGGACAGCGGAGCTATGGGATCTCTGTGGCAGCTCCTCCAAGGTGGTCCTAAGAAACTCCCATCTCAAGTTCAGCTCCCCATGCAGCAGCCTGCCTAGGGCTCCCTGGTGACACTCATTACTTCACGAGGCTGCCCCTTTACTGTACAACAGCTTTCATCCCAGGGAAACTCTTCTCTCCGGTGATCTGCAGTTTACCTCTGGATCCTCTACCTCCTGAGTCTGCTTCTGCTTCCGGTTACTGCCCCCTGCAACATTTCTCCCTCCATCACCCCCTTGCCCTCCCCAGCATGCCTCCTACCTGGCCACTCCTGGGAGGCTGGCAATAGGCTGTATGTCATCAGGAACATCCCTGTAAGAGCAGGGGGTGGGCTATGGATTGGTGGCTGTGGGAAGGGGTGACTGGGAAGGATGGTTGGGAAACTGGGAAGGAATATGGGAATGGAGATGGGGGGAGGGGATGGGGTCCAGTGTCTGGCTCCCCTGGCCTGAAATAATAATAGGAACAAGAATAACAGTGACAATAAAAGCAACTGTACTAAAAGAACAATAATTACAGGAAGGAGTTAAGTGATTAAGAATGTGGACTCTGACATCAAACAATCCTTGCTTCCTATTCTAGCTACTTTCCAACTGGGTAATCTAGGCCCAGTTATATCATCCCTCTGAGCCTCAGGTCCTTCATCTAGAGCCTGGATAGGATCAATTCATTTATTCAACAAAAGTTTACTGAACACTTATTATGTGCCACGTACTAGTCTAGGTGCTGATGATACAACAGTAAACAAAGCAGGTCAAAATCCCTGCCCTCATGGAGTTGGCCTTCCTGGAGACAATGTTTATTCCTTCTTCATACACATGCTGCCAGGACTGGATGAGATGCATGCAGGATGTTCACACAATACCTGGTACACAGTAAGTACTCAATAACTGTCGGCTGTTGTTATTATTAATAATCACGATTGCATGATTATTATTCCTAATCCCCTTCTACGTGGACATAACACTTTACAACTGACAGAGCCTTCTCCATTTCTGTTGTCGATTCCGAAAATTCAGGCTGGCAGGCAAGGCTAGTTATTCTTATTTTATGAAGGGGAGAACTGAGGTCTTTTCAAGGTTCAGGCCTTTCCTAAGACTACTGTCCTTAACCCGGTTGGCTGCTTCTTCTTCTTCTTTTTTTTTTTTAATATTTTTTTAGTTGTCAATGGACCTTTATTTTGCTTATTTATATGTGGTGCTGAGAATCGAACCAGTGCCTCACACACTAGGCAAGGGCTCTACCACTGAGCTACAACCCCAGCTCCCAAGTAGGCCACTTCTAATACTTTGAGTTTCCAGGTGACAGTCCATTTCCCACCCCGCTGTGGTGTTGGGGATTGAATACAGCGCCATGCTTATGCTAGGCAAACAATCTACCAATGAGCTACGTCCCCAGCCCTTTTTATTTTTTATTTTGAGACAAGGGCTTGCTAAATTGCCCAGGCTGGTCTAGAACTTGTGATCCTCTTGCCTCAGCTTCCTAACTGGGATTATAGGCATGTGTCACCATACCTGGCTGTGATGGCCCAATTTACACCTCCCACCCCCAGCAATACTGATGCCTGCTCCAGTCACACACCTGCCCCCACCCTGAGCAGATCAAAGGCCTGGCCCATTCCTGGGGACTCACGTGACAAAGATGGGGTAAATGAAGTTGGAGGCACTGAGGGTGGTGGCGGCTGTCTGCCAGGTCCGAAGCAGCGGGTGGAAGTAGCCACTGTGCAGAACAGACTGAGGCTGCATGGTGTGGGCCAGAAGACAGCCAGCTGCTTCTCAGGGGTGTCTGCTGTGGGCTCAGCTCTGCAAGGGGCAACATGAAGTATGGTCCCTGTCCCTGAGAGATGGTCACATCTGAAAGACAGCTCTTCCAGATTCCTGCCTCCCCTCACTCTAGCCCAGGGCTACTCAGAGTGGGGTCCATCAATCCCTGCTGGGCTACAGCACAGTAAGTCTTTAGAAACTTCATAGCAAAATGAATCTAATGAAGAAACCCCTGAGTTTGTTGTGTATGTGACTGCTATTAAAAACAATTAAGAACAATTTCTGGTTATTAATTTTGATATTTTATCAAACAACCAATGGACTGGAAATTTAAAAAAGGAACAAAAATAGAACTAATTCCTTCCTAGGCATACTTTGAGAAGCACTGATCCAGACAACATTTAAGTTTTGTTCATTTGTGAAAAATGCTCATTTTCGCAGCAGAAATTTTAGAGAATATAAGTAAGCAAAAGGAGAATTTCCTATAATTGTACCTCAAGCGAAGTGCGGCTAACACCTTGCCACGGGAACTTCCTGACATGCACTTAGAGGGTAAGACCATACATGTGCTGCGGACAGAGGAGCTGAGGCACCTGCACCCTCCCCACCTGGGTGACCACGAAGGCTGTCTCCCAGCCAAGGAGACTCCTGCACCTTCTTGCTCTGAGGTGGCAGCTTGTCCCTCTGATGGAGAAGGCTTGGGCAATCTCTACAGCCTCACCACACCCACGTCTAGGGCCTCTCCTCCCCTACCCTGGCGAGCTTTCTTCTTGCCCATGCCGCAGCCTCTCTTATGTAACAGTGCTTCTCGGCTCCGTCTCATCTTGTGCCAACAGCTTCTGCGGGGCAGGGTCCAGGGTTAGTTTATTTTCACCTGCCCCCCTACACTCTACCCACACATGGACTCTGGCACGCAGCAAGTATTTAATTACATTAAGTACAAGACAATATGCCCTCGTGCCAGAGAGGTGCTATGAGGCAGGAGGAAGCGGGGCATTCAGGTGTTTCTTGAGTATCTGCTGTGTGCCACCCACACTGGGCATTCTCATAGGTGACCTCTCCTTGAGTTCGCATGTCAGGCAGGGCTGATGGAGTGCACTTCAGAGAGAAGAAGCTCTGCCACAAAGGAGTCATGGTTTCTAAGTGGGTTAGAGAGCAGAAGAAGCTTCTGGAAGACCAGGGCTTGAACTTAATTTTGCAGGATAAGTGGGTTCAGCTTGGTGGGGGAACGAGACAGCTCTTCCTCAGGAAGGGAAAAAAGGGATGGAGTTGGGGGTGGAAGATAGCTGTGGGCTGTTCTGAGGACCTGAGGAGGCAATGGAGCTGGAGCCCCTGTGGAAGGAGGGGAGGGGAGAGGAAGGCAGCGGGCCAGGGAAGATTTCTGAGCAGGAAGTAGGGGAGTGGCTGGTCAAAACCTGGCTTTAGGAACATAAATCCTCCCACTGAGCAGAACAGACCGGAAGCAGAGGACAGGGGTATGGGAGGTCTGAGGGCGGAGAAGGAAGGGCCATAGCGATGCAGCTAAGAAGCAGTCTCTCAGGGCGGATGTGCTGTCTGCCTGACCCAGAGGGTGGCGGACGGGGACAGGGCAGGAATAGGGTGATGGGAAACCAGGCGCGCAGAGGAGATGGAGGGCTTCATTTCAGACATTCCTTTTTGGAGGTGCTTGGGAGAACACCCAGTAGCCAGGTGGTATGTGTGCTGGCGGGAAGCCACACAAAAAGTGGGGGTGGCAGTGCCAAGTGCAGTTGCTCCTGGGACAAATGGAACTCAAGACCCAGAGGGGGCAGGGACTCACCCAAGGTCACACAGCGCATTATAAGCTAAAACAGCAGGACTACAACCCTGGTGATCCTTCAGTGCGCCAGGGCTGACTTTCTGCCCAATCTCTCCAGCCTCTTTGGCTCCCTCCCAGCTCTGGGGCCCATCTTATCCCATCTTCCTCCTTGGTGGGGTTGGGGTTATCAGAAGCCGCACAGGGATCCACCCTACCCCCACGCCCCAGGGTGGGTCAGTCTCATCACCTGACACAGGGGCAAGCCAGGGCTCCCCAAAGATGTCTTAATCCCTAAATGAGCAATCATTCAGCAGATATGAGGTTCTGTCTGCTCCTTTTGTGCAAGATTTTGCTCCCCTGTCTGCCAGGAATTAATTCAGCTCAGAGCAGTCAAGTCACTTGCCCAAGACCACACAGAAAGTAAGTGACTGAGTCAGAAACTAATTTTTTTTTAAACTCCAAATGCAGGGTTTTATATACTATCACCCGCTATACTGGTCAGTGTTTGATTTAGTAGGTATCTCTCTGCAATGGATGCTGGAAAGAAATACACTGAGTGTATTAATTAGGTGCTGGGTACTTTATGCTTATATTATCTTAATTGTAAGAACTGTCCTTTTAGTCATAGGAAATGGAGGTTCCAAGAGGGTTTATGTGACTTGCTCAATGTCATTCTGGAGAGTATAGTCAAATTTTGAAACCAGGTTCACATGTCTCTGATTCATTTCCCTGAGCAACAATCTTTTGTAGCAGGCTGTGGGCTTCTGGAATTCTCAGCTGCATTCCACTGGCCTCAACTCCCCACTTCCTTTAGGAGGCCCACTGAACAACTGCCTTCTGCCTATAAGAAACCTCTAGTAGGATTGCTTATGAGCTGGGCTGCCCAAATTTCACCCTGAGGAGCCTGGGAGAGGTGGGGAGGGCACAGGAGAGGGGGAGGCGGCCTTGCTAAAGCAGTTCCATTTTGATCTGGTTTTTTTTTTTTTTTTTTTTTTGATGGTCAGAGAGATAATACATTGAAAAATGGTGTTAGTCCTGGAAGAATTAAAAAGTTGAAAATCACTGATCCTATTTAAATTTTAATATGGAAAACGGTGCAGAGAGGCCACAGGACTTGCTTGAGATCACAGTGAGTGAGGTACAGAGCTAGGAAATGACCCTGAGGCTCTTGGTTCAGGTCCAGTGCAGTGCACTGTGACCACATAGAGTCAGTCCATGACAACAGTGGAGTGGGAAAATGCCCCAAGTCACATTTCTGCTTTGCAGAGTCAAATCAGGCCAGGGTTTAGCTTTGTGAAAAGTCCCTCAAAATTTGGTAGGTTTTTGCACAGCGGAAGGGCATGTCCCCTAAATTAAGGGAGCTTGCAAACCTCAGCTTAAATCCTGCGTCACCACATTTATAGGAACAAGACACCAGGAGGCCCCACGCCTTCGCTCACCCACATTAGAACAGGTTAGTTTTATGGAAAGCAGTACAGGGTAGCGCAGAAGAAACCATGTTGCAGGATCAAGCTGGCCCAGGTCTGGTCTGTGCTCTACTCTAACCTTGGCCAAGGTCAGCCGTCTTTCAGGGCCTTCATTTCATTATCTACCAAATGGGCTGACATTATCCAGCTTGTAAGGCTGCAGAGAAGATTAGGGGTAGTGCTGAGGTATGTGTCTGGCACCAAGGAGCCACTCAATAAACAAGAGGCTCATTTTATTATTAGGAGCAGGGCTGATCTGGAACAAAATCTCCTGGTACAGTCCTGTGCCTCCTGCACCACACCCTGAAGTGAGGACTTCACTTGAAGTTGTTGTTTAGGCCCTGTGGGTCACAAGATGTTCCAAGGTCCCTGCTTCCTAGCACCTAATGTGGTGGAGGAGAAATAAAACCCCACACAGATACCAGAGTAGTGGAGTGGCCCGGGTGCTGTGGGAGGATCCTGTCTCTGGGAGTCAAGAAGAGCTTCAGGAAAGAAAGAACACTGAGGGACAGACTTTCAAACTGGTTGTGAAGGTCTTGTCTTTCTTGGCTGGCCACATCCCAACCTGGGACTAACCTAACTTAGATCCTGAGAGTGGCCACCAAGCGGGTGAGAGAGCCGCAGGTTGTGCTCCACTGATTCCAGAGGCTGTGCTCTTGGCCCAGAGTGATGGGAGCTGCTACGAGCTCTGGCAGGCTCTGCCACTGGCTCAGAAGAAGGCAGTCAGAATTGCCAGCTAGGTAGAAGAGCCAGGGTTTAGAAACCCAAAGCCCCAGAAAGGCCCAGGACAGCAGCTGCCAGGCAGTTCTGAAGGTTCAAACAACCCACATTTCTTGAATATCTACTCTGTACCTGCTGCAGTGTTACATATAGGGATTAAAGAGAAAAATGAGGACCCAGTCTGGTCCTGGGACTTTGAAAGCCCTAATCTCTGGGCTCAGCGATTTGTAGCTAGGAGAAGCTGCCATTTCCACAGATTCCTAGAATATCCTTGCTATAAGGTTTCTTGAAGCTTGCTGATTGCATCACTGAAACACTGGTAAAATTGGGCTCAGAGAAGGGCAAAACACTGACCCTGGATCCTGCAGCAGGTTAGTTGCAGATCTGGGCTAGAATTCAGTTCTCCAGCAGCCCAGTCCTCAGTGCCCACCATGACCCTTGGTACTGTGACAGATTTCAAATTTTATTCCTAGCACAGTTGGACTTATGAAGAGCTACAGGTGAAGAAGATTGTGGTAGGGAAGGGGTAGAACCCTAAGCTACTGGGCGGCTGGCGGTAGAGGGTGGTTAAGTGTGTGGGCAGTGGAGTCTGGCAGATGGTTCTGCCACTTTCCGCCTGTATGACCTCAGTTTCCTCATCTGGTAAGTGGGGACTTGAACGGACCTCAATGGGTTGTTGCACGGACTGAATTGGTCAAGCATGCAACGTCTAGCACAAGCGTTCTTATTGTTTCCACCTCTCTCCTCCAGCCTGCAAGGCACCTCGGGCTCCGCACTGATGCGGATTGCTGGCGGTGCCCTGGGTGAATCCAAGAGAAGAGGCAATAAGCGGGAACTCGGCCTCCAATCCCGGCTGTTGCAGTACCATCTAACCCAAACAGGGGCCCATGGAGACTCGGTCCCCAGCTGCAGCGCCGGAGCTTCAGGCACACGGCACAACCTAGGGACGTAGGGCTTAGTGCAACTGACCCCGCTTCGCTCAGAGGCAGATCTCCAAACCCTCCATCTCCCGGAGCCCAGCCCCACTCACCGCCTCCTTGAAGACTCCGAACCGCTGCTCCACACACTGCAGTGCCGGGCTCTAGTCTCCCGGGGCCCACGTGGGGGCGGGGCGGCTCACCCGGAAGCAGCTCCCCCCGCGGCCCGCCCTCACCCGCAGGGAAGCCACGCCCCCCGCGGTCACTCTCCGGGAGGGCAGGTCAGATCCCCGCGCCCCGGCCCACGCTTATCGGACTCGAGACCTGGCCAATCAGGTATGCCGAGGGGCTGGACAGCCAGCCTCCGCCCGCCCCAGGGCTGGGGAAATGAGCGAGGGAGCCCACCCCGGGGCTCCGGAACCGCGCGGGAGGGCCCCATCGAGTGACCACTTCTCGCAGGCTGGCACAGCTCTGGGTTCATCCCTAGGTTTGCTTTACTGTTCTTCCCAGCCTCCCGCAGCCTTGGCCCTGGTTCCGTTTTTGATGAAAGAACAATTGGATGTCAAGGACATTAACACCACCAATAATGCCTAACACAATAGTTTAATCAATTTTTGCAAACTGAGCATTTAAAGTTGTTGAGTTCAACACCACACTGTCTTCCAAGTTTTTAGAGAAAATTTATTCCAGCGTAATTACTCAGGGTCTATTCTGTGTCATGGGTTGGGACACGTGATGTACAAAGAGGCATTAAAAAAAAAAAAAAAAAAAAAAAAATTCCCAGGGGCATCAGACCTGACTAGGAGGGGTACAGTGAGAGATCTGAGCAGAGGTTTATGGTTGGATGGGAGAGGACTTGTAGGAGCAGGAGGGATCTGATGAGGTTTATGGGCCAGAAATGAGAGGGGAAGTGGATTGTGGTTGTGAGGGAGTCGCTAGAGGAAGGCGTGGGAATTAACTGCTTCATTTATTACAGGGTAATGAAAAATGTGTATGCATGTATGTACGTGTGTGTATAGTACTGGGAACCGAACCCAGGGTGCCTTACACTGAGCTACATCACCAATCCTTTTTACTTTGTATTTTGAGATAGGATCTCCTTAGCTACCGAGGGTCTAAGGTTGCTCCAGCTTAGCGAGAGCCTGACTCAAAATAAAAAAATTAAAAAGGTCCGAGGATGTAGCTC
The DNA here is from genome assembly GCF_902686455.1 of Sciurus vulgaris. NCBI lineage: Eukaryota > Metazoa > Chordata > Mammalia > Rodentia > Sciuridae > Sciurus > Sciurus vulgaris. Next base: position 70,015,815 of record NC_136476.1, read on the forward strand.
AGTGGTAAAGCACTCCTAGGTTCAATCCACAGTACCAAATAAATACAATAAAAAATAAAATGGTTTATTTTGTGTTCTGTGAGTTCTATCTCAATTTTAAAAAAGCTATTTCACTGGACGCAATGGGGTATTCTGGAATGGAGCTGTAACAAAAAAGATAGTATTAGGAAAACTGGTGAAATATGAGAACACTTTGGCCTTTAAATTTTTTCTTTGATTTGACAAAATATTCCATGGTTATGTAAGATGTTAATGTGGTGGCTTGAGAGGCTGAGGCAGGAGGATAGTGAGTTTGAAGCCAGCCTCAGAAACTGGTGAGGCGGTAAACAACTCAGTGAAACCCGGTCTCTAAAATAAAATACAAAAAAGGGCTGGGGATGTGGCTCAGTGATTGAGTGCCCCTGAGTTCAAACCATGGTACCAAAAAAAAAAAAAAAAAAAAAAAAGATGTTAATGTGAAGGGAAGGGAAGTCGGGTGATGGTTTATGAGACGTCTGTACTCTTTGTAGTTTTCTGTAATTCTAAAATTGCTCTAAAATAAAAAGTTTATTTAAAACAATAACAGAAGCATTGTCAAAGGCTGTAGGCACACAATCTATTTTCATAAATTAGTGCTAAGATCCTGACAAGCCACTTCTAAGCAGGCTCAATTGCCATTGGCAAAAAGAGGGGTGAGGCTGCAAAAGTAGTTTTGAATGGGTTAGGACAATCTCCTACTCCCCAGAACCAGATTAAAATCTCTGGGCATGAAGTGTTGTGTTTCAGAAAGAAAGATGAGAAGAATCACCTGTTTGGTAACAAACCTTCAAAATCCAGATACTACTAAAGGAATGATAGAGATGTGGCTGGGGAAAACTGATCCATGTCCTCAAAGATTCTTCCCAGTTGTTAAATTCTGTAGGTTTTTTTTTTTTTTTTCTTTCTTATATGTATTTTAGTTGTAGATGTACACAATATATTTACTTATTTTTATGTGGTGAGGATTGGAACCTAGTGCCTCACACATGAGAGGCAAGCGCTCTACCACTGAGCTACAACCCCTGCCCCTAAATTCTATAGTCTTAAACCATAGTCTCTTTCAGGAAACATTGCTCTCAGAAAGTTAGTTTGGTAGGGAATGGGGCAGGATGAACTAAAACCATATAGGGGAGCTTTTTTGGATTCACTTTTGACTGGAGCATATACAGCTTTATGTTGAAGATTAGCATAGATGGTAGGGTGAGCTCCTTACAACTGGTTAAATATGGACTTATGAACCCTTAAGTCCATACTTTCTAGGCAAGTGCTCTACCACTGAGTTATATTTCCAACCCTTTTTTTGAAACATCTCGTTAAATTGCCCAGGCAGGTCTTGAACTTGCAATTCTCTCATCTTAGCCTCCTGAGCAGCTGGGATTCGATGAATGACACTGTGCCCAGATTGAATTTAATAGTAAGTGGGAAATGACTGTAATACAGCCATGTTCCAGAATGATCCACTTGGCAAGCAGAACACCGGGGAAGCAGATGAGGCAGGAAATTGAGCTCAAAGGAAGCCACAGGAGTCCAGATGGGACCTGAGGACTTAGCCTAGAATAGTGCTTATGGGAATTAAGAAAGGATGTTTCTACTGTGGAGCAGGAAAAAGCCACTAAACCAAGTAACCACTGGGTTCTACCTTTGTAAAATATCATTTATACGTTTATCTTTTGAAAAACTTTATTATATAGAGTTGTGGTTGAGATAATGGAGATAACAGCAGTGCTGCTCCAGAGTTTTAAGAGTTAATACTTGAGAGCATTTAGAACAGTGCCAGACACAGGATGGGCTCAATAAACGGCACTGCTGAGAATCTAGTATGTATAGGGTGCCCAGCAGAGCCACTAAATGCAGCACCCTTGCCTGTGAACGAGCAGCATCTGCTGGTCATACAAGGTGATGCAGGATTCCACATTGACAAAAAGTCTGGCCCAATCCATAACTCAAATACCTAATGGGGCATGATTAGTGGATCTTCTCCAAAAACACACACCCTACAAATGTATGTCATGACTTTACTCTCTTTTTTTTCTTGAGAGGGGGTCTCAATGTGTTTCTCAGGCTGGTCTTGAACTCCTGGACTCAAGGGATCCTCCCACCTCAGCTTCCCGAATGCTAAAGCTATTGGCGCATACCCCCACAGTTAGCTAGTACGTCATCACTTTAAGCAAGAATTGTTTTATTTGTACAAAGCATTATAACCTTTTTTTTTTTTTTTTTTTTTTTTTTTGCGGTGCTGGGGATTGAACCCAGGGCCTTGTGCTTGCAAGGCAAGCACTCTACCAGCTGAGCTATCTCCCCAGCCCGCGTCATAACCTTTAAAACAGTCTCATTTCTCAACAAACTTTCCATTGTATTCATTTAACAAATTAATGGTCTTAAACTATATACCACACTCCCTTGTCAAATCCCAAGTTCTCAACTGAGACAAAAAAGTGCTCTGGAACACCGAATGGAAAGAGAAAAGGCTAAGAAAGGCCAACAGAGATACTTTAGAAGAAGTTAAGGGGGATTTTTTTGGGTGTGGTAAGAGATTTAATTCATGAGCACCATCAGATTTCCCTCAAAGCTTCACAAAATAACTTTAAGATATGAGATTAGAACTAAGGAACCTGAGAAACCTGCACTTCAGGATATTAAGCAGGAAATCAGAATTCCTAGATTGTGGATGAAGTGAGTAAAAGAGGGAAAGTAGAGAAGAATAAGAGAAAAATAGGAAGTGAGATACACAAAGGGAAAAAGCTGTGCCTAGAGGAAATTGTCTGAAACTCACAATGAATTAAAGAATGAAAAGACAAAGACACAGTCTGGGAGATGGAGTATAAGAAGAGAAAGCCTAGGTTCTGCATCTTCCAGGAGGTGACTATAAATCCTAAAGCTGTACAGTAGTAAACAGTGAGGGACATCTAACACTATGCCATCTGTTTTATAAGAGTAAGACACTGGCATCTCTGCTTGACTAACTCCAATCAATACTGCTAATTTAAAAGCATATGTCACCAGAGTGCAGCCATCCTACAGGCTGTATGTCTATAAGCAATCTAATAGGACTGAAAGCTAAGTGGGATTAGAGGAAATGAAACTCAAATTAATGCAAATGTCAAGTGATGGTCAGACAACTGAGTTATTTTCCCACAGTCTTTTAGTAGTTTTTTTTAAAGCTAAACCATTCTGACCATTCGTAATGAGCTACTATTGCCAAATACTGTACAAACAGGCTGACCATGATCAAAACTCCAATTTTTCCTGAGCCTTCACTGCCTCTGTGATATGGAACATGGCAGGCAGCATGGAAGTTATTACTTTTTTGGAGGTGCAAAGAGTCTTGGGATCAAAAACTACCTAGCCATAAAATGTAAGGAAACAAGAGATATTAATCTGACTAATAAACCATTCAGAATCCCTTACCAAAAAGTCATAACTTCAGACTGATTAAGCAAAACAGGATTCTGTCACTCAGATGCTCTTAGTCTGGGAAGTGCTGGTTTTGATGATAATTCTAGTCAGTTTTTATTCTGATCTTCTCAGGCAAAGATCAAACTTTGTCTGCTCTGCCCAGCAGGAAAAAGCTTTGCATAAACAGGTACCACAAGTCAGTGTGGTAGCTTCCACAGTGCATGGTCTGCCATCCCTATTCAATTGTCTACGTCCTCCTCTTCGTTTTGTTCTTCTTCTTCCAGTCTCTCCTCATCTTCTTCATTGTCCTCATCCCTGCTCCTGTCTTGTTCTTCTGAGTCTGTTTTTTTGTCTTTGTCCTTCTTCTTTTGCTCTGAAGCTTCCTTCTTACCTTTTTGTTCCCGCCTATAAGCTGTAAGGAAGCAGGAGGGGATTAGGAGGGTTGGAAGAGGGAATGAGATGCTGTAGCAGCAAACTCCGTGATATAACTGGAAAAGCTGTGGCTGAGAAGGAAAAATAACCTGCCCAGCATCACAAACAGATCTGAGGTAGCAACTGAGTCACATCCAGTACTGGTTTACTGGACTTAAAAGGGACCCACGCTGAAAGCCTCAGGGCCAGGTGAACAGGTCACACAGGATGACCATCTTCTATGTGCTTTAGAAAATGGAAGGCTCGTTACCTTCCAGAGCTTCTTTTAAGGGCGTTATGAACCTCTGGAACTCCATTTCTTCCATAGCTGAGAGCACATCACTGGCATTGAGCGTCTTGCGTTTCCCTTTCATTGCAAAGTTGTTGGCACTGAAAGAAGAAAGAGCAAGCGCTGGCAGGCACCTCTTGCTGTGTGCCAGAGGAGGGGTGGGAAAACTACAAGGGTATGAGATGCATGGGTTTTTGTGTGACACGGGTAAGTCCCTCCTTTTTCTGAACGAAAGGGCTAGAGCAAAATTATCTTGTTGTTTAATGTGCTACACAGCTTAGGAGGGCTGTGAATCTCTCCCCACTGAGATGGGAGTTTGTCGGGGTCTGTGGGTTCCAGACCACGAACCCGAGCCAGGTCCCCTGCGCCTCCCTCATCCCCAGCTGATCCGTGCCTAGCTGTGCCCCGCTCACCAGGATGTGGCGTACAGCACGAAGACGCTGGCGGCGCGGGAGATGGCGCTCCGGGCCTCCTTGGAGATGTTGACACCGTCCGGGAGCTGTAAGGGGAGTCGGGGTGAGCAAGGCGGCCAGCCCAGGACCTGCTTCCCTCCTGCCCGCTCGTCCGCTCCCGGCCCAGCAGCTCACCGCCTCCTTGATAATCCTGGTGATGACAGCATTGGGCAGGTTTAAGTCCTCTGGCCTCTCCGCCATTGCCGCAGCCGGGTCGGAGCTTATTCAGCCTCAGGCGTCTTCTTCAGGCAGCTACCGCGTCCGGACTTCCCGCGTCGCTACGGTCTGACCCTCCAAGGCTTCCGTTCTGCCCCACGTTGCCCGCACTGCGTCCCACAGTGCCCCGCGCGCCATAACCGTCTCCTGCCCCAGCCCCCCATCTACCTCAAATCGTTGCTGCTTCCGAAGTTTCCACATGATAGAGGTTTTGGCCCGCCACGGCTTCCGTCCGGCCCCACGGTGCTCATTTCTCGCCTTTACGCCATTACCACGTCTGGGAACTTTTTCCATGAACTTATGTATGGCCCACTGAAGCTTCCGTCCGTTACCCATCATGCTCTGTGCCGCTGCTAGGCGACGGGGCGGCCTAACTGCTAGCTTGGGGGAAGGCAAGGACTGAGCCTGTTGGGCGGGACGCCCCCTGGTCGGGAGGCGGGGCCTGGTGGGCGGGGCTTGTTTTCCCCTGGGCTTCAGAACCTCAGCTGTTTGTGGTCGGGTTTGGTCTCGTGGAGCGGCGTCTCTCTGAGGCCCGTGTCTCACTATTGTTTTCCCTTGTTCGGAAAAAAGTGGGGAATTTTTTTCAACTCTTCGGGAGCGGATGTCTATCCTTAATCTTTTCTCCCCTCACAACTTTGTTATACTAGTAAAAGATAAGTTACTTTTTTTTCTTCCCCAACGAGAATTATTTTGCCAGCAAGGCCCTAGTGCTGGCAATGTCGCGACACACCTGATTAGACCTCGGTGTACAATTCGGATTGGGCAGGTAACGAACGCCCAGCTCCTTGTAAGAATAATACAGCATCAAGAACAACCTTTTAAAATTGTATTATTATTATTTTTTTGGTTCATTAAATTGTTCATTGTTTATCTTTCCCTGTTAAAATCTTTACCAAGATTTTGCAGTGGCGTTTTAAATTGTATTATTTTCATAATAAGTAAGTTAAAAACTCTCACTCCCACTGAGAACTAATACTGCCTTTTTTTTTTTTTTCCTGGAAACATGTTCTCTTAAGACTTTGTTTTTCCTGTTTTTGATGTAGACATGATTACAGAGAATTTCCCTATTAGGAGAAAAACAACAGAGCAAATGTGATGATAAATGGCAACTGAAACTGCTTCCCTTAGAGACTGTCAGGTCTGGTGGGGGAACTCTGCACTTGGATAGAACAGGCCTGGTTTAAAGACGTCAAAAGCTGCTCAGCTCCAGCCAGTTACTGTCTAGTTGGAACTGGGCCCAGTGTTGTAAGACGTTTTGATCTCTAAGAGGAGCCAGAAGTCTGAACGTTATGGACTATTACAGTTTTAAAACACTGGTTCAAAGTGCCAGCCAAACTAAACAAGTCAAAGGCTAGGTGCAATCCCAGGCCAATAGTTTGCTATCTTTGATCTAAGTTATAAGTTGTTTAGGACAGGGAGTCTGTTAAAATATTGGCATCCTTTCCTTCTCTCCTTCATTAATCATTAGATGTCACCATCTCCAAAAAGCCTTATCAATTTACAATCAGTGAAGTCACAGAAATGCATTAGATGGCTCAAACCTTTGGAATACATGCTTCATGTTTCAATATGCTATAATTCTCATGCAGACTGATAAAATACCAGCAAGGAATGGGTTTGCTCAAATCACAAATCAGATTTGCAGCTGCTTCAGAAGCCATTAGCTTTTCATTTACTATGCCCTACCTATATACCAGACCTTTTAATATCCATCAACTAATTTTTTGTAATGATTGTGAAACAGGCTATCATCATTTTATAGGAACCTGAGGCTCAGATTGGTTAGGTCCAAGGAACTCAGCTATTAAATGACCAATTCTGAAGTCAATCCTTTCTTTTCCTTTCTTCTTCCTTTTTTTCTTTTGGTACTGGGAGTTGAACCTAGGGGTACTTTGCCACTGAGTGACATCCCCAGCGGCACCCCCCCGCCCCACACACACACCCTTTTGAGACACTGTCTTGCCAATTGCTGAAGCTGACTGGGAATTCAAGATCCTCCTGTCTCAGCCTCCCAAGTAGCTGGGATTACAGGCATGGGCCACCATACATGGCTGAAGTTGACCTGTTTTCAAACTCTTGATATTTGACCTCATGCTGAGATACTTTCATGCTTGCTTGTTACTGAATCCTAAATTATCTTGTGACCACCATTTACCTATATGTGCTCAACAGAAATATTTTATAATTTGAATCCAAATTAAAATTGACTACATGACTAATGTGTAATACTCCCTAATCATGTGGTTGTTGATTATCTAGTGGGCTAAAAGCTGCAGGATTAGTCTTTGTGCTAAGCTATGGACTGGCCAGATGAGAGTCAATGGGATGAAACCACCTGCAACATGGCTGTTTGTCAGCATCCACAATGCTGGGCAGCTCTCCGCAGGATTGAGAGGGGCCATCCTCGAATCCTGGCCTCACCCTGCAAAACTCTGAATATTGAAGGTGAATTAGCTAACCCCTGTCTTTTTCCTGAAGAGGTCCTTAAAGGGTTAATGTTTGACTCCCTTTCTGCAGTCAACTTGTTACATTTTTCTTCTGGTCTGCTTTCTCAGAGAAACCCCCAGTGGTCACCATTGTAAACATCTCAGATTCCTGCTTTCCGGCCAAGAGACTTGTTCATCAACAGTTGTCAGAATTTACCTTCACCAAGGCTCATTCTTTATTGTCTCAGGGTTCAAAGGTTGATGCCAGATTCCAAGGGAGGTAAATTATCATGGATTCTTCCTTTAACCAACTGTTGTCTCAAAATTCTAGATTGTGGGGGTGCTGGGGATGTAGCTCAGGGATGGAGCTCTTGCCTAGCATGCACAAGGTACTGGGTTCAATCCTCAGCTCAGAAAAGAAATTCTAGGTTGTGATTTCCCTTGCCCTTGTAGTAGGTTTTGAGAAAACTGGATTAAAAAGGAAGTATTAATTTGGTTAGAGTATTAATTTGGTGAGTAGGTGATGGGAAACAAAGAACATTTTTTTAAAACTTTTTTTTTTAGTTGTCAATGGATCTTATTTTCTTTACTTATTTGTATGTGGTGCTGAGAATTGAATGCAGTGCCTCACACATGCCAGGCAAGTGCTTTATCACTGAGCCACATCTGCAGCCCCATTAAAGAGCATTTTTGCTTGTGTTTTAGGAGTTGGTAAATTTGTGGCTGTATTGGTTTGTACTTCATTACAAAGTACCATAGACTGTGTGGCTTAAACAATGAATTGATTTTTCTCACAGTTCGGGAGTTTGGAAGCTTGAGATCAACGTGTCAGCAGGGTTTTTAAATTTTTTTTAGAGGTGGGGGTACCAGGGATTTAACTCAGGGTCCCTCAACCACTGAGCCACATCCCCAGCCCTATTTTGTATTTTATTTAGATCTCACTGAATTGCTCAGCACCTCACTTTTGCTGAGGCTGGCTTTGAACTCAACATCTTCCTGCCTCAGCCTCCTGAGCTGCTGAGAGTACAGGCGTGTGCCTCCCTGCCCAGTCAGGGTTGGTTTCTTTTGAGACCTCTTTTCTTAGCTTGTAGATGGCTGTCTTCTCCTGTGTCTTCAATGGTTTCTGTGTTTGTGTATCCTAATCTTGTTATATAAACACAACAGTCAGAGTGAATTAGGGTTCACCTATGTGACCTCATTTTCCTTCATTATCTTTTCTTTTTTTTTTTTTTTTTTGTACTAGAGATCAGACTCAGGGGTACTTAACCATCGAATTGTGTCCCCAGCCCTTTTTATTTTTAATTTTGAGACAGAGTCTTGCTAAATTGCTTAGGGCCTTGCTAAGTTGCTGAGGTTGGCCTTAAACTTGCAGTCTTCCTGCCTCAGCTTCCCAAATTCCCAGATTACAGGGGTGGGCCTTCATGACTGGCTTCATTTTCTTTTTAAAGACCCTCCTTCCAAATATAATCACATTTTGAAGTATTGGGGTTAGGACTTAAGCAGATAATCTTGGGAGACACAGTTCAGCTTCTGTAGGTTATCAGGAAATGTTGTCCACACATATCGTTGTTCTTACTTTTTAGGTATGGAATTTTTTATAAGCTTCTGGAGACAGAAAAAGTGACTTTCATTTTTGGCTCACCTACAGAGTCTAGGCACCCAATCTTGCTGATATATGAAACCAAGAAACAACTATCTGTGGAAAACATAAACTTTTAAAATTCAAAGACTCTATCGCCTGGAATTCAAGCACTAGTGTTGGCCCTTACAGTGATTTCTTTTCCCTGTTCCATGTTAGCAGTCCTTGTTGATTTTTCTTAGGCTAATGATGAAATAAGAAAGGGTCAGACTACTTTCAGGTTCTCTAGGACTTGAACCTTGGGAGAAAGTTAGCATCTTGCAGCCAGGACCTGAAGTGTGTTTCACATTCACACGCAGATACACAACACATGTCCTCCCCTACCATGCGCAGGTGCGCAGTGTGCTGGGAGAGACTGGCCTCATCCAGTCAGTTCAGGTGTCCTTGTATTAGGGTTGGATATGGAATATCCCTCAAAGACTCATAGGCTGAAGGCTTGGTCCTCATTGTGGCAGTGTTCAGAGGTGGGGCTTTAGGAAAGTAATTGCATTAGAGAACCAGAACCTCATCAGTGGATGAATCCATTGGTAGATTCATTGCTGAATGGGCTACTGGGAGGTGGGGGGAAGTGTAGGAGGTGGGATCTAGTCAAAAAGAGTGGCTTGTTGGGGGTGTGCCCTAGGGAAGTATATCTTGTCTCCAGCCCCTTTCCCTTTCTTTACTTCTGGCTGCCATGAGGTGAGCCACTTGGCTTTACCATATCTTTCCACCATGATGTTCTACTTCACCATAGGTCTAGAGCAATGGAGTCAGACCACCATGGACTGAGACCTCTGACTCATCTTGCTCATTTTCCCCTTTGTTTACTGTAGAATAGATCTAGACCTGCCCATTATGGAGCCTCTTTACCATCTGATTCTTCCAGTCATAGAAGACTAGAAGTCTTCTCTTCTCCGCCATCAACTTTGCCTCTGAGCCATACTGGTTTTCTAACTGTGCTTTTCTGCAACTGATGTTTGCTTATGCAATTTACCCAACTTTAAAGGCCCTCTTCTTAATGAAGACTGCTTCATTAAGACCCTGGTGTGGCCAATATGGCCCTGTGAGATCCTGTCTTCCTAATGGGCCTTGTCTTATGTTTCTCTCTTCCTTGTTCAGTAGGTTCCAGCCATGTTGCTGTTTCTGTTCCTCAAAGACTCCACACTGCCTGCTCCAGGGCCCAGGACCTACTGATTCTTCTGAGTGGAGTAGTTTTCCCTAGAATAGAAATGTCATCCAGGGTTGGGGAGATAGCCCATTTGGTAGAGTGCTTGCCGCACAAGGACCTGGGTTCAATCCCCAGTGCTGCAAAAAAAAAAAAAAAAAAAAAAAAAAAATGTCATCCATCAAACAATAGCTCTATATTACCTCTTCCTTGCAGCCCAGTAATCTCTCTTCTAGTCTGTCTCTTTGAATTTGCTTATTGTAAGTAGCTCATGTAAGTGGAATCATACAATATCTGTCTTTTTGTGTTTGACTTGTTTCACTTAGTACAATGTTTTCAAGGTTCATTTATATTGTAGCATGTATCAGAACTTCAGTACTTTTTTTTTAATCTTTTTGGTGGTACTAAGATTGAACCCAGGGATATACCATCCAGTCTTTTTAATTCTTTATTTTGAGGCAGGATCTTGCTAAGTTCTTGAGGCTAGCCTTGAACTAGCAATCCTCCTGGGTAGCTTGGATTACAGACATGATATAGCACCATACCTGCCCTAGAATTTCATTACTTTTCAAAGATGAATAATATTCTATTGTGTGTTTTGTTTATTTTAACATTTTGTTTATTTAACATATCTTTAAACAGTGCCACCAAATGTACTTAATACACTTCTATTGAAGGTGATGCCCTTGTTTTTCTAACTGGAGAACATGAGAGACACAGGCTGTGAATTTAGTTTGATGCAACAAATAATTGAAGTATTTGCAGTGTGCAATGTGTATTAGGAGCCCCTACATTCATTTGGTTAGTATTAAGTCCCAGGTTTTCCATAGATAAGTAGAAGGATTTCTCTGATAGCACTAACTTTATCATTCCCATGTCTTTTGTGTCTCTGTTTCATGTTTTAATCTCTAACTTTTTAGGCCTCAGAAATGTTTACCTGATAGAAGTCCGATCAACTCTGCTAAGAGATCTTCCAAAGTAAGTACAAACTAAAAAGGTGCTTCCTCAATATTTTCTTTTTACCAGTGAGAATATTTTATTGCTTTTAACATTATTTTTTCAGGATGTCTGTAATCTCAATAATAATAATAATAATGATAATAATAACAACAGTTGTCTAGTTTTGGGCCCTTATGATATGCTGGACTCAGTGCTAATGCTATATTGTCTTCAGGAATTCCAGGTACAAGTGGGATTGATGAGAGGAGGTTTGGTGTAGGTGAGAATTTTCTGTCTCCATCCTGCATAGATTCAGCTTCTAATGTAAACATTGGCATCTCATAGTCAGGGTTGTTAGAATCTTAGAATGTCAGACCTAAAATGGGACTTAAGGTCATTTAGTCTGATGATATTCAAACTTTTAAAAGTATAATATGTGGTAAGAAATAAGTTTTACAAACAAAGCATCCTGGAATAATTCTTACCCTAGATGTGTATGTGGGAGCTCTGATATTTTGTTTTCTACTCTATTTAATTGTTAAACAATTTGGGCTTTGATTAACAAAATTCGATTGCATGACCTATGAATAATTGCAGTTGTAGTTTAAAAAACAGTGTGGCCTGTCCCATACATCTTACAGATAAGGAAACTGAAGCCCAAATGGGAAGTGATTTACTAAAGCAGGTGGTAAATTTGTGTAAAATTAGAACTTTAGGAAGAAAACCCCTCCCACTTGTCTGAAGTTTAGATCTTACTGGATGTCTTTTAAAAGAAAAAAAGGGCTGGGGATATAACTCAGTTTGTAGAGTGTTTGCCTGTCAAGCACGAGGCCCGGGGTTCAATCCCCAGCACCACAAGGAAAAAAAAATTTTTTTAGTTGTTGATGTACCTTTATTTTATTTATTTATTTATATGCGGTGCTGAGGATTGAACCCAGTGCCTCACACATGCTAGGCATGTGCTCTACTACTGAGCCACAACCCCAGCCCCTGGATGCCTTTTATTTAGTTTTTTTTTTTTTTTTTTTTCCATGAGATGTGTCCCTGTTCATTGTCTTGTGGTGGCTAATGTAAGGGATGAAGAGATGGTAGGTGGGTTTGAATGGACAAATCACTTTGCCTCTTTAACCTCTTTAGAATAAGAGAGTTAGGTTTAATTATTTCTAAATTAATTGTCTGAATAGATACACATGAACATGATTTAAATTCAAAATGCATTAAAGAGCTTATAATGAAAAGGATTCTCCTTTTTTCCCCCAAGCCAATTATCTCCTTTTCTCAGGGCAACCTTATTTTTAATTTTTTTTTTTTTGAGGGAGTATATATATCTTTCAAGGAGTAGGGATCAAATGATTTATAAGGTTTCTTTGAGCCCCAGTGTTGTAGGATCCTAAATAACTAGATGTGAGAAGAATTAACACTTTAACTTTTATGTAGATGCCTCTAATTGTAGACAGGTATAAATAAAAGTAGAAAATTTGGTTCTGTGTGCACTGGTTCTCTCCCTGCTCCCCAAATGTTCATGGTCTTATCTGCAGGGGTTCTCAGTCTTTGGAGTGGAGTGGTGTTCCCCTAAGTAAACTCCAAGGCACCAAGTGGGACGGGGTTGGAAGTTGCTAAATTCTACTCTAATGTCACCGGGAAGCAGGGAGATTATTCATTTGAAGATGCTTACTCTTGCAGAGGACTTGTATGATACCTGGTGAAGTAGTTTGTTCTGTGAAAGAATCTTATAAAAAGCTATTTGTGAATGGGAAATGTCTTTTTATCATCTCTGGTCCACGGAACTTTTTGGTTAGCATGGTAATTCGACCCTTAGTCTGCTACTGAGTACGAGCAGCAGCCTGGCAACTTAAGCCATACATAGCCTTTATATCCTTCTTTTAGCTTCCAGTGTTAAATTTGAATAAGACAAAACTTCCTTGTCCTGAAGATGTCAGAAATATGGTTGTAATCTGGATTCCAGAACCAGAGAAGAAGGAGAGGTGAGTATTGTGTTAGAACTTGGGGACCTTTGATATTTATGTTCTACAAATCCTGCAGTCCTATGCAGGCCTCCTTATTGTGATTTCCCTTTTAGCTACTTCATTGCAAGCAGTTGGAGAACAAGCAGAGGTGATTGTGGTCTCCTGCTTCTGCCTCTTACTACACTGGAGTTGTTTTACGCACCTTGAGATTCATGCTGTTAAGCTTCTCTATATCTACTTCTACTTGGAAGTAAATAGCATACAATATAGGGTCAAGTTTGTGTGATATGATTAAAGATTAAAATGCTTTCTATTAGTTTTTCTTATTAGCTCTCAGAAACTAGTAAAATAAACTCATGAAGCATAGGAACCTCTGCTCTCCACCCCAAGGTCCAGAACAGTGGTACAAAATGAATAGCATATAGGACTTGTGTACAAAGCAGAGCATGACAAAGATCATTTGGTGAAGGTTCAAAGACTTGCTCATGTTGACAGTCATGGGATATGTTTGGTTTTTCTTCTGTGATCTCTGAGACTTTCAGATTCTTTTTTTTTTTTTTTTTGCGGGGGGTGGGGGGTGCTGGGGATTGAACCTAGGGCCTTGTGCTTACAAGGCAAGCACTCTACCAACTGAGCTATCTCCCCAGCCCCCAACTTTCAGATTCTTAAGTGATTGTTTGAATTAGTTCCTTTCCTTTCTTCTTTTTGTGGTGCTAGGGATCAAACCCAGGGCCCCATGCCTGCTAGACAAGCTGCATCTCAAGCCCTGAAATACAGGGCTAGCATGTCGGCTCATGAGACAATCAGAAACCAGGGCTCCTTCTAACTTCTGGGCTACCCCATGGCTTCTGTCTTCTAAGTGGCTCCATAGGTGCCTTTTAAGGTCTCATTTGGCCATGGGAGTTCCAGTAGCACATCCATTTCCCAGGCAAGAAGGAGGAAGAAGATAGAGCAAGAAATACTTCTTGAGTACCTCCTCTGTGCTGAGCAGTGAGGATCCAGTGGAGAATCAGGTAGATTTGGTCCCTGTCCTCCTTGAGCCAAATGGAGAAGTCAGATATCACAAACATAACCACACTGAGGTATATAATTTCTAATTTATATTCAGGCTATGAAAGTAAATTACTGGGTTGCCTGAGGGAATGTTGGGGACCTAATTTAGATGTGCACATGAGGAATCTTTTTAGCAACAGGTACTAACTCCCAACTAGTCATCTTTGAGTACTAACTGTTAGCACAAAAAGATCGGGCAGGATGCAAACCTCACACATCATCTCAGCTCTTTATTCAGGGGGATGAAATGGTGCCCATGGACCCACTCTCCTGGTGGAAAATGAGCCACCAAACAAAGAAAGGGACTGGGTTTATATAGGTTATATTGAGGGGTGGTCTAGTGAACATATGTCAGTTTTGCTTAGTAAGGAATGTGGGCCTTTCGGTCAAGGTCTGTGGCACAGTGCCTAAAAAGGATTTTGCTTTGGGGGAGATAACGCCTCCTAGAGACTGTTTCTTTTGAGGATAATAAAACATCCTCTTTGCCTGCAGCCAGCATCTGGAAAACTTTCGTCTTGGGAGATAAAAACTGTCAATACATGGCCTTCCTTTTTACTCCCTTTTCTTGTCCCCAGTTTTCACTATTTTGGGAATTTCTTATTCTCCATATCCATTACTAATAGAGAGGTAGGAATTTTCATTATTCATAGTGACCTGGGTGCTTCTGTTTAAGATGTCTGAGAATAAGTTGTGGTTGTTCTTATTTCAAGCTTAGCTGAGAAGACACATGCTTTTCCCAGCCAGTATGAGAAGAAGAAAAGAAAGAAATTGGCAGTGGTGAGTTCGATGTTTTGTCTAGACCTTTATTTATTTATTTAAATATTTTTTTTAGTTGTCAATGAACCTTTGTTTTTACTTATTTATTTATATGTGGTGCTGCGTATCGAACCCAGGGCTTCACACATGCCAGGCAAGTGCTCTACCACTGAGGCACAGCCCCAGCCCCTTGTCCATACATTTATGACATTACTCTGTATGGTTTATTTTTGTCCTCCTTTCTGGTCTCCCCCACCCTCATCCCTGTTTTCCTTCTTAAGTGAACAGAATCTTCAAAAGAAAACCCTTATTTAGGAATAATTACCAAACCTCTTCAGACTCCTTTCCTAAGTGCTCCTTGTAGGGAAGTGAAAGCACCTTGAAGAGGTGACAGGGGGATCTATTGGGGAGTCAGGGGAATTTATTGGTTAGTTAAAAATTAATCTACAGTGTGATGAAATAAAATTCCAGTGGCCCAGGAGTTAAAAGACCTGGGCTTCCAACTCTAATTCTCCCATTTATGGACAAATGTGACCTTGAATAAGTCACGGAGCCATAGACTCCTGTGTCTCTGAGACTAATGTTTTGGTCCATTTCACTCATCGTTGACTTCCCTCCCATCCCTGGCCCTGTGCCTGGTACATAACTAGACAATACTTATTTGTTAGTTTTTTGAATGAGTAAATGAATGACTTCTTTTGGAAAACCAAAACAACCCAAACAATTAATCCCTGTAGGATCCAAATACAATAATAGGGTCAGAAGCCTAGGAGGGGAAAATGGAGTGACCCTCATGGTGGAGAGGAGGTGGGAATGGCTAGAGTGGGACTAGAAACAAGGAGCTTCACATGTCAGGGTGGAACATTGATGGGAAGAGATGGGCTCAGAGAGAGTGTTTTAGAGCAGTCTTTCTGTTTTTTCTCTTCCAGGAGAACAAGTCACCTCTGGACCACTCTGAGAGGCAGCACACAGGGGTGCAGTCAAGGTCTCCAGATATGATTGTGCCTCCCTCTTCCCCAGAACACTGTTTTAAGCCGTTCACGACAGGCTGGACCCAAGTTGCCATGCTGCCTCAGGATCTGCTAAGGGAGTAAGTGTCATGGAGGCCTGGCAGAGTCCCTGCTTGTCCTAAAGCTGAGAAGGGCCTAAGCAGTGTGCTCTTTCTGAGTAGGACAGGGGGCAAAGTATTCTCCTGTTTGCTTACTGTTACTGGATTCATCAACAGGCAGCCATGCCAGTAATCAACCAACGCCATTTACCAAGCACCTGCCATCTGCCAGCCCTTGGGCTAAGTTCATTACCTGACTCTCATTTAAGCCCCCGCAGGAGGCAGGCACTAGGCTCTCTACTTTTTATAGATGAATTGTGGATAAGTGGGAGGCAGAATGGTATATGTGGCTTGGAGTGTAATAGTCTTCAAATTTTGTATGGAAACTGACTTGGTAAATTTTGGTAATTTATTTTGTCTCTTTCAGCTTTGTTTTCTTTGTATACAAAATGGGAATAATAATACCTGTCTTCAGGGTGTTGTAAGGAATCAGTGGTATAATGCATATGAGCCTGACATAGGGTAAATACGTAATAAACACAGCTGTGGTTATCATAGAAGCATCTGAAAGATGTTACTGAACGAATCCCTGTTGGCACAGACCTTTCCAGAACCAAAGTGGAAATGTCTTTGGATTTGGAGCCCAGTACACTTTCTCCTCAGCTGCATAGACTGGGAAGAGCCACTGTTGACTGTCTGACTGACTGGGTTCCCTTCAGCCTTTTACCAGATGGAGGCAAAAACATGCTTTCTCAGGAGATGAAGATACAATTGGCCATGATGAAAAAGAACCTTCCCCTGGAAAAGAACCGACCCGACAGTGCGCTTTCTTCTAAGATGTTTCTGACTATACACCGCCTCACCCTGCAAGTAAGAGCCACAGTGTCCCAGGAGGAGAGGCCAGCATGAAAATCCAAAGCCATGCCTCTTCTATTCCTCCTTTCTCTGCTGCCTTTCCTCTCTGCACCCATGTCCCAGAAGTCTGGGCAGTAGACACCAGTGTTGGGGAGGGCTCAGGAAGCGCACCTTTCCCTTCCTCCACCCCACCCCCTTGTGTGCAGCAGAATGCTGCATTCTCAGATGTGCTTATTGACTAGATGCAAAAATGCACTGGGGGAAAGGGAAAGACCCACAGAAGAACTTTTCTTTTTCTTCCTCCTGTAGACACCAACATTGAGACATCCTGAACATTTGAAGAAATTACACTGTAACTTGCAGAGAGAAGGTACATTTTTCCTTACTGCTGGATTTCCAGGAACCGCTCCCCCATCAGCTCACATTTCTATTGCTCTAACTTGGCCCCAGTTCAGTTATGTTTGTTGTAACAGTCAGTCACATGGGTTACATGTAGAACTCAGGAAACTCCGTTTTCAGGAAAGAACCATCCAGAGGGGGAGGGAGAGACACTGTCATTGGGGGAGGTCATAGCAGATAGTTAGCAGGAGGCTGGGGACTGTTGGTGAGAAATGGTTATGGTTGTCTGGTCACCAGGTTACAGGAAGCAGCAGCAGCAGAAGAAGAAGGGGAAAAAACCTACCAAGAAACAGGTAGGGTGGCAGTGAGGAAGCCCTGGGACATGCTGGGCCGGGAGAAGTAGGTGCAAGCTGGAATGGGAGGGAATGTCTTGAGAGGAGGGTTCTGCCTGTCCTCTTTCTGGTTGTGAATATAACGTTCCTTTCTGGTCGTATTAAGTTCCTTCTTTTCAACTTCTTTTGCAAAAGTTTTCTTTACTTCCCAAAGTCCTAATTCAGTTTCTCCTTATATGGTTTCAGGATACTGAAAAGAAACCTACAGGTGATTCAGGGAGCCAAACAACTCTACATAAGCGTTCCATTTCCATCAATCTGAATCTTCTCCATGGTAAGGAGAACACGTGCTTGGTTGAGCGATGGAATCCCAGCGTGTTCCTGAGGGCAGGAAAGTCACATATTTTTGTCATTTTTGAGACCTGCCTTTGTCAGGCACTTGCAATCCTTGAAATGCTCAGTCTCGCTGGCTGGACTACCAGATGTCATCCTTCCATCAAATATAAGTAAGCAAGCTGGGCTAGATGTCTGCTTCACATGGGGATTCCAGAGATGACTGAGCATGAGTTATGGTCATTTTTTCCTCAGATCCTATCAAGAAAAGACAGTGGCTTGAGGATCAAGAGTGGGTGCAAACCCAGGTTATTAACATGATCCTTGAGGATTCATTACCCAACAAAGCAGGGAAGAGCTGGGGTTCCTCACAAGAACTCCTAAAGAATTCTAAGGAAGCAGAATTCCAGGTCCCTCTGACTTCCTCCCACAGCCAGAGGATTCAGGAACCTCAGGTTGAAATCAGCATCTTTGTTGCCCCATCCAGAAGGCAGTAGTCAGTTCTCAACAGGTGGCCCTTTTCCCATACTGTTCATGCTGGAGGCAAGAATGGATCTCCCCTTTGGAGTCTTTATCTTGTCTGACCTCAGGGTTACAATTAATCCTGTCCTGACATTTCTCAGCTCGAGTGAAGAGTGGGAGGGATGATGAAAGACTTGCCTTAAACCTTGTAAAACCTCTGTCCTACTCAGAGTGGACATTGCTGGCTTTAACTTGAAAACAACTGTTTAATCATGAGAGTTCACTGTCCAATCATGGGGCACTGCGAGGGCTCAGGGGAGATGTTTCCTGAGAAGGATGCTGCCCTTGCTTTACTTCCCATTCCACTGCACTCTCTGATACCAGTGATGTCCTCTAACCCGAAGGTCCAAGAAGGTTCCTAAGCTTCACGTGGGAGTTAGAAGAATCAGGGCTAAAGCCCAGGGTGGGAGGTAACTTGTCCAAGGTTAGTATCCTATTCAGAATGATCACTGCCTCTCTCTTGAATTCCATTCTGGTACCTCCCACCTCCCCCGCCTCTGCCCCACCTTCCTGGTGTCTCCAATAGGAGCTGTTTTTCTTGGGTGACCATTTTGAGTCACGTTCTTAGAGCAGTGACTTGTCTTCATTGATCTGAAAAGGGCTTTACAAAAGAGATTTTTGAATTGGATCTTGACTAGGTTTGGGAGTTTTCCCAAGATGAAAACGAATTCCTGGAGGTGGGAATAACTTGTACAAAGGCATCATGGAGGAGCATGTTCACTCAGGGAACATCTAGAAGTTCACCGTGGCTGTAGTATTTAAGGGAGAGTGGTAGATCAGGCCAAAGAGGTGGGTAGGGGCTTATATAGGCTGCAGAGGCATTAGCCTTTATACTTTTAGGTAGAGTTGCTACATCTTGACCACACACTGAAACCAACTGGTAAGTTTAAAAAACTCTCAACACCTACATTATACCCCAGACAGATCAGAATTTCTGTTGCTGGGAACCAGCCTTAACTATCTTTTAAAGCTCTGCAGTGCTTCCAGTGTATGGCTACAGTGAGAAGCAGAGTTGATAGGAGCTGGCAGAAGGGCTATCTTTAGCACACACCTCTGCTGGCAACTTGGAAGATGTTTGTTTAGAGAAGGGGAGATTCAGAAAGGAAAGGATGAATGCATTCAGGGACTAGTTGAGGGAAACAGCCAATGCAAAAGAAACATAAAGCAAGAGCCTTTTATTTTTATTTACTTATTTTTTTGGTTTATTAGAAGCCAATGTGGGCATGTTAGGGAGGGCCCATAAAGGTGAATCACTTTCTAGTAAGAGTATTCAGAAACTGTGAAAGGTAGGGCTGCTGTTTCTTTTGCTGTTATTGTGTGTAGGTACCCATCTCTTAGGTTTCTTGGAGGAATTTTGAGTCTTTTAACACACAATTTTTTTTATCTCTAATTCTGTAATAGATGTAGTTACAGCCCTAGTTAAATATAATCACAAGTAGAATTCATAAGGCCTTACACAATGTATACATATTGAAAAAGCATTTGATACCCCATAAACATGCACACTTATATGTGTCAATTTAAAAAAAGAATCAGAAATTTAAAAAAATAAAAAAGGAGTTCGGAAAGCCTAACTCTCTTTTATCTGCCTCCATTCAAGGTTTGTTCTTGTCTTGAATTGGGAGTTATTTATAGATTAGGGGTCAACTAGAAGCCCAGCAATGAGGTATGAAATGCCAATAAGAAGATTGAATCGACTTTGTGGTTACTAGGTCATAGGACTTGGCTAGGTCAGAAAAGTGATATGAAATAGCAGCAGCATATGGAGGTAAAAGGAACAACTTTGAAAAAGGTGAATTTGAAATAAACTGCTAGAGCCCAGTTTATGTATAACTAACCTGAAGCACAAGCCACAGTGATTTGCTACTTTTTCTCTCCTTCCCTTCCTCCTCCTCCTTATTATTATTATTTTAGGCACCAGCAGTAGAATTATGCATGCTAGGAAAGTGCTCTATCATTGTTTGAGCTTATTGGCAGCATAGAAATCACTTTTGTAAGTGATGGCTCTGGAACAAAAATGATGTGACTTCTGCCACCTTTTATTGGTCAAAGAAGGCAGAGGTCCAACCCAGATTCAAAGGAGTGGAAATAGACTTGCACCCCTTGATGGAGAAACAGCACGTTCACGTGGGATGGGGGGCGTTGTTGACAGCCATCTTTGGAGGCAGTCTGCCTTTGGTTGAAGGCTGGGAATAGGGAGAAGTGGGTTCTGGCATCATCCCAGGGGGCAAAGAATGCGTGTAAACTTCTCTTTATTCCTAGGAGGTGGGTCTTTGTTCAAGAAAAGAATCCTTTCGAAAAGTCCTTTTAGTTTCCTAAGGTTTCGATTCATGTTTCCTTAAACCTACCCAATGAATTTTAGGATTCCATAAGGAGAAAGATGGATGACTTGAAGAACTACCTGAATTTCCTCACCAGTATGGGAAGTAAGTTATTAGGGTGGAGGAACTTTAGTAAGTGACAGAGAATAGGGAGAACTGAACCTGTGTTAATCAGGATGGCTTAGGTCCCTTGAGAACAAAGTCCTTATCTTTCAGAGAGGTCCTAAGGAAACCCCAACCCTTTCTTTTCTGTGCTCCAGTTGACATAATTATTTAGGAGAAGGTGACAGGTACAATTAATGACTTCTTTTTTTAGGTCCTGAAATAGCTGAGGCAGGAGCCACTGACAAGGATGTTAGTGCTCCGGGGGAGGCTGTTCTGGAAGCCCCAGCTGCCAGTGGAGGGAACCTATCAGGACATATGACTGGTGTAAGCTTGGACCCCGAGCCCAAACTGCTGGGGATTCTTCAGTCCACTGATGATGAGGATGAGAAGAAGCAGCCCTCCGGGGCACCGAGTGGAAAGTCTCTGCAGACATAAGTTGAAGGCATCACTTGGAGTGGCCTTATCAGAGCACGATGTTTGGTATCCTGAGGACAGTAACCTTTTGCATAGGGTAGAAAGGAAAGGGGACTTCTGTTCTCCAGAGGCTTCACCAGGGCCTGAGCTTAGAGATTCTTCATTTACTTCTATTTGCCTCTAAAATACGTGAGGGAGAAGAAGCCCTTTTAAACTTAGGTACTTCTCCATTAAGGTCAGAATAATTTTAATGATTAAACACAACTGCTTCTCAATCAGAAGACTCATTCTGTTTCTGGGAGGAGGGGAAAGATGTTTCCTAGTATCTGTTTTCTGGGTCATTCATATATTTTTTTGAAATTCTGAAAGGTTTCTAGTTGAGAAAGCTGAATTTTGCCAATGGGAACCCTCATGGTATTTCTAGATTTTCCTCACATTCTCTGGAAATTGTTTCTTTTGCAGGTGGGGTCCACAGCATTATTAAATAATATTCACTGGGTCCTAGTGTATATGGTACTGGACTTAACCTGGAAGAACTTATCACTCCAGTTTCTAAGAAACTGACTCTGCAGGGAAGTTTCAATAATGCTCATAAAGACTTAGAATCCCAGAGTCTCAGAAGTCCTCTAGCTCAGTTTTTAGGATTTTCTTTTCAGGTTTCAGTCCTTAAAAACTTTTATATATAGTAAAATTTCAAAGCTGCATAAAAGTAAAGAGAATAATATAGCAAAACTCTCATGTTCATGGTACCTGGAATGTGGTCAAGAAAGGCCCTTAACCTGGCCTCATGCTTTAGAAATACCTGCACTGACCCTTTACTGGCCACGTTGCTCCTTATGGGGAGAGAAGTCAGCAGGAGCATGAGCACAGGTTCCTCATGGAAACTGTATCTCTTCTTTTGCACCTGAAACCCTGAAATTCCCTGCCCAGATGGCCTCGCCCCTACTTCTGTGGCCTGCGTAGTACTTTCCTGGGTCCATTCTCCTAATGATAGACTGTCCCGTCAGCATGAGCACTGTTGTTTTTGAGGTGGCTAAGAGGAGGCTGTTTAAAGGTGGATGGGTCTACAATTTGGACATGGGGACTGGGGTCTCTGCTTTTGGGACCCTTCCTAATTCAGGTGAGAGCTGGAATGAGAAGACAAGGTGGACCATGGATTGCAGCTGGTTCTTCTTATGCTGTGTTCCAGGTGTTGAACCTCAAGAAATCTGTGAATTATGAATGAACCTGGCCTTTTGGTTCATGAAGGTATACTGGTTAAGGTGGAAGGATAGAATATGTTTATTATTTATTTAGTTATATCTTTTTAGTTGTCAATGGACCTTTATTTAGTTAAATTAATTAATTAATTTATTTATTACTTATATGTGGTGCTGAGGATTGAACCCAGGGCCTCACACATGCCCAGGCAAGCGCTCTACCACTGAGCCACAAACCCAGCCCCTAGAATAGGTTTCTTTTACAATTTGTTACCTTGCTTTATAATTTTTAAATGTCTAGAAATGACTAGTAGACTTGATTTTGTATTCTCTTTTTTTTTTTTTTTATTTTGGATTTTTATTCCAAGATTTGCCGTAGGTAGGTCTGGGCCTGCACATATCATTGTCTGGGAGAAATTTTAAGGAAGGAGAATTTAACCCTACTATTTATAGAGTTTGTTAGCTTATCTGAGATTCTTTTTTCTTTCTTTTTTTATTTTATTGTAAACAAATGGGGTACAACTTGTTTCTCTGGTTGTACATGAAGTAGAGGCGTACCATTTGTGTAATCATACATTTACATTGAGATTCTTATAATTTTTATTTATTTTTATTTTTGGTGCTGGGGAATCAAATTCAGGGCCTCGGCACACTAAGCAAGAACTCTACCACTGAACTGTGCCCCCAGCCCTGTGTTGCATTTTAAAGGTGAGGTCAGGGAGGCTCAGAGAGAATGTGACTTGAGTGAGCTCATCAGCTGGGAAGTGGTAGAACTGGTGACTTGAATCTGGGACACCTAGTGCCAGGTCAGAACTCCTGTCAGCATGCTACTTCTCATACTTCATTCTCTAGAGTGAAGTTTGGTTGTTCATCATTATGTTTAATTAGAGACTGACTGACTTTTCTTCCTGCTGCTTCCTCCTATAAAAAATTAATGTGGGTCCCAGGGATGGCAGCTCTTTTTTTTTTAATCGAGAAAATTGGAAACATATGCAAAAATTAATGAGCTCCCATGTGCCCGTTCCATAACAATTATCAGTTTACAGCCGATCTTATTTAATTCTCACCCTGAACTAGATTATTTGAAGAAAAGTTAATTTTATACTTACATATTTCACTATGCCTCTCTAAAAGAAAAGTATAAAAAATAACCAGAATTGGGTTGGGGTTGTGACTCAGTGGTAGAGTGCTTGCCTAGCATATGGGAGGTGCTGGGAAGCACCGCATATAAATAAATAAATAAATATCAGCACCACGTATAAATAAATAAATAAAAAGTCATCAACAACTAAAAATATTAAAAAACAATTATTTCATGACAAAAAATTAACAGGAGTTGTTCAGTATAATCAAATTATATCAAAATTTCCCTGTCTTATAAAGTTTTTATTTTTATAGTTCATATGTTCAAATTAGAAATACACACAAGATTTCTAAGTTGCATTTGACTGATCTGCTCTAAAGTCTCTTAATTTATAGGTTCCTCACACCATGTGACCTAACTATACCACTCCTCAGTATTTATGCTAAAGAATAAAAGTCATAATACCATAGTGATACGTGCATATCCATGTTTATGGCAGCATAATTCACAGTAACCAAATTATGGAACCAGCCTAGATGTTCCTTAATGAATGAATGGATAAAGAAAATGTGGCATATATATATATATATATATATATAATATACATATATATATAAAATGTGTGTGTGTGTATATATATATATAATAGAATTTTATTAAGCATAAGGAAGAATAAAATTCTATCATTTGCAGGAAAATGGATGGAATTTGAGAATATTATGTTAAACAAACTCAGAAAATCAAGGGTCATACGTTTCCCTTGTAGAGAGGAGAAGAAAAGAAAGGTGTATGTGGGTGGCATCTCATAAAAATTGAAGGGAAACCGATAGAGTAGAGGAAAGGGACCAGGGAGAAGGAAGAAGGAAAAGAAAGGGGAAATACTGGGGAATGATATTGGCCAAATTCTATTGTTTTATCATGTGCATGTCTGAATCTGTAACAATGAATCCAACGATTATATATAAGTATAATGCACCAATAAAATATGGAAAATTTTATAGGTTCCTTTTTCTCTTCTCTTAAAAGAATTGAGTGCTTTTGTTTGTCGTTTTCACATCCTTGATTTTGCTGATTTCATTCTCATGTGATATATAACATGTTTCTCTATTCTTTGGCAAACTGTTATTTAGATTGGGAGACTCGACCTGATTCAGGTTTTATTGGAAATTATTTTATTTCACAAATGTCATTGTGAAATAAATGGAGGAGGCTCATAATGTCTGTGGGTCTCTTCTCTGATCTTAGTGGCCATGACCCTTGACTGATTTTGTATATTGACCTTGGATCCTGTAACTTTGTTAAACTTGTTTATTAGTTTGAAGTTGTGTTTTTTTTTTTTAAGCGAATGTCTTCGAATTTTCTCTATCTGTGTCATCTGCAAATAGAGATATTATTCTTTCTTCCTAGACCCTCTGGTACGATGTTGAATAGAAGTGGTGAGAGTGGAAGTCCTCGTCTCATTCCTGATCTTAGGAAGGAAGCAGGCAGTCTTCCACCATGCAGAATGGTGTCAGCTGTGGACTTTTCAAAGAAGTCTTAATTAGATTGAATTTCTTCTATCCTAGTTTTGTTAGATTTGTTTTGTTTTGTTTTTAATGATGAGATTTTGGATTTTGTAAATGCTTTTTTGTCTATTGTGATGATCATACATTTCTGGGTTTTTATTCTGTTAATAGGACCTATATTAATTAATTTTTGGAATCTGTAATACTGGGATAAATTTTACTTGATCATGGTGTATACTTACTTTTATATGTTGGTAGATTCAGTTTGCTAGGGGTTTTCATATCCACATTACAAGAGATATTGGTCTGTAATTTTTTTGTGATGTCTTTGGTTTTAGTATCAGGGTCTTATAGAATGAGTGTTCCAGTTTCTTCTATTTTTTGGAAGAGTTTGTGGAAGAAAGTTATTTAATTCGTTAAATGCTGGTAGAATTTACCAGTAACACAATCTGGGACTGGGCTTTTCTTTGTGGATAGTTTTTTGATTGCCAATTCAGCCTCTTTATTGGAATTCTATTCAGATTGCCTATTTCTACAGAAACTCAGTTTCTGTAGTTTGTTTCTTTAGGACTCTGTTCATTTTATCTAAATTATCATTTTTTTAGCATATAATTGTTTTTAGTATTTTTAAAAAATCTTTTTATTTCTGTAGGATTGGTAGTAATGTTGCCTTTTAATTTCTATTCTTTGAGTCTTTTTTTTTTTTCTTGGTTGACCAGGTAAAAATTTGTCAATTTTATTAATCTTTTCAAAAAAGCAGTTTTTATTTTCATTGATTTTTTTCTGCTTAAAGGTTTCTGTTTTGAGAGCACAAATCTCCAAAGTTTATAAAGAACTTAAAAAACTTTACATCAAAAACATAAAGAACCCAATCAATAAATGGGCTAAGGAACTGAGCAGGCACTTCACAGAAGAAGATATATAAGTGATCAACAGATATGAAAAAATGTTCAACATCTCTAGTAATTAGAGAAATGCAGCTCAAAACTACCCCAAGATTTCATCTCACCCCAATTAGAATGGTTATTATCAAGAATACAAGCAACAATACGTGTTGGTAAGGATGTGGGGGAAAAAGTACACTTATACATTGCTGGTGTGATTGCAAATTGGTGCAGCCACTCTGGAAAGCAGTATGGAGATTCCTTAGAAATCTTGGAATGGAACCACCGTTTGACCCAGCTATTCCACTCCTTGGCCTATACTCAAAGGACTTAAAATCAGCATAGTACAGTGACACAGCCACATCAATGTTTATAGCAGCTCAATTCACAATAGCTAGATTATGGAACCTAGATGCCCTTCAATAGATGAATGGATAAAGAAACTGTGATATATATGCACACAATGGAATATTACTGAGAAGAATAAAATTATGGCATTTGCAGGTAAATGGATGGAGTTGGAGAATATCATGCTAAGTGAAATAAGTCAATCCCAAAAAACCAAAGACCAAATGTTTTCTCCGATAAGTGGATGCGGATACATAATGAGGGGCGGGCAGGTAAGGGAAGAATGGAGGAACTTTGGATTGTGCAGAGGGGAATGAGGGGAGGGAGAGGAAAGGGGTGAGAAAGATGAGATAGACATCTTTACCCTGTATACGTGTATGGTTACGCGAGTGGTGTGACTCTACATCGTGTACAACTAGAGAAATGAAAAGTTGTACTCCATTTGTGTACAATTGAAATGCACTCTGCTGTCATGTATAAATAAATAGAACAAATAAAAAATTATTTCATTAATATCACTCTTGTCTATTATTTTCTTCTTTCTACTGGTTTTGGCTGTGTTCGTTCTCTTTCCCCAGTGTCTTTAGGTAGAGGATAGGTTGTTGATTCCAGGTCTTTGTTGTTTTTTAACATTGGCATTTACAGCTGTAAGTTTCCCTGTACTATAGTAGTGTCCTATGAGTTTTGATATGCTGTGTCTTCATTTATCTCAAAGTATATTCTCATTTCTCTTTTGATGATTTCTTCCCCCATTGGTTACATAGGAATGTGTTGTTTCATTTCCACTTACTTGTGAGTTTCTGGATTTCTTTGTTCTCTGGCCTACGTCTGTAGCTGGGGAAGCATCTTAGTCAAGGGCCTGGTGGTAGGGTGGGGACAGTGGTGTGCTTCTCTCTGAGTGACACCTGTGAGTTAGGAGTTGAGGGCTTGGTGGATGGGTGGTGGAGGCAGGAGTTACGGGTCTCCTCGTCTTGCTTCGGCATGGAACGCTGCCCAGGGCCAGGGCAATGTCGGTCTGGGGTCCAGTGTTCTCAGTAGTGCTGTGCCCAAGGAAGAGCCCCTTTACACAGTGGGGACTCCAAGGAAGAAGGGCTCCCCACTTATACTGGCTGAACTTACCTAGAACTTAGTCTTGACTAACGGTGACTGGAGGAAGAATGAGAAATGCTGATATACAGTCCCTCCTGGAAAGACAGCCCTCCGACTTGGAGCCGGAGAGGAGAGAACTCCGTGTTCTTGGCTGAAGCAAACTGGAATGTAGTTTCTGTCTCCTGCGGGTGCTGGGGTGGGCACAGAGAGAACATGGGTCTTGGTTCATATACTTCTCACGGAATTTTTGTGGATTATCTTTTTCCTTTTTCTTTTGCAGACTAGGGATTAAACCCAGAGGCACTTTTATAACTGAGCTACATCCCTAGTCCTTTTTATTTTTAATTTTGAGATAGGGTCTTTCTAATTTGCCCAGGCTGGCCTTGAACTTGTGATTCTCCTGCCTCAGCTTCCTGAGTTCCTGGGATTACAGGTGTGCTCCATGGCATGTGACCATAGATTTTCTTGACCAATGTTTCTTCACTTGCTGCATGCCCTTTCGGCCATTTCCAGGGAATTTATTTTTATTTTTATTTTTTCAATGTTGGGATTGAACCTAGGTCTTGTGTTTGCATGCACTCTGCCATTGAGCTGCACCTCCGGTCCCCTCCAGAGATTTTAAATGTTTTTTGTTGAAAGGGATTTCATCAGTTTCTCTGGAGAGTGGTCTGTGAAGCTCCTCCCATTGTAGGTCACAGGTGGAACTATGGACTTGGCTGAGATCTTTTTCTAAAGAGAAACATTTCCCTCATCATTATTTTGTTACCCTAAGTACAGCTTGTACAGGGAGGGCAGATTAAACATTATCTCCAAAACAGATGAAATTAGAAAGCCAAATCTGTGGTCTACTCCTTCCTCTTTTCCAAACCAAATAAAAACTATGTGACATCATTTGTGTTACTAGACTGAACCGTACTGAACTGAATCAATGTCGAGAGGCATTAAAGGGGTGTTATGTGGGCTGTTCTCCTGAAAATAATTTCTTGAATGTACATCACATTGTAGAATGACTTCTATGGGCTGACTTTTAAACACTGACAACTTTCAACACTTCTCCTTAGCCTATTTCACACTCGTCCAAGGGACAAACCCTAATCAAGGGTCAGTAGTGGGGGCAAGGATTGGGTGGGGCTTATCTTTTATTACTTATTTTATCTGAAAACACCCAAGAAGAGAAGGTCTAACCAACCTTTATAACCAACTCAATTACTTTATTTGGTGAACAACTCTCAGAAACTGGACTACAAAGTCACCTCTTGAATTGTGACATATTTATGGAGTGAGAGGATATTTGCTATGTGAACACTGGTCTTTGCTTCTATGTTCAAAGGGAAAAAAACATTTGCAACCTGGAACTTGTTTTACCTTTGTCACGCTAATTCCTCAAAGTTGGATAATCACAATCAGATCTGCGGGAACATAACATGCATTCCACGTTAGTTTTCTCTGCTTTTCGGCCACTGTTTTGGTTGGTTCTCTGGCCAACTCTGTAAATAGATGTGGGTTGTCTCCATTTTATAGATAAAGCTATCAGAACAAAGGGCTGATGGTAGATAGCCCAGGGCTTTGAGCAAAATAGAAAAAAATGTACCTCTTAAGACACTTGAATACTTAATCTGTTGAAAAATTCTCTCAATGATCCTACAAATCTGTGACGGTAACAAGTCACACAGCACCCCTAGAGTTGGTCTACAGCCTTTACAGTGCACCCCGTGACCCTGCTAGAGAGGTTAAGTAATTTGCCAAAAGTCAAAGGCCAGCAAGAGAAGGGGGATGGGCTTAGAACCTGGGTCCTCTCTCTCCGAGTCCTCTATATTCGGATGCCTCTGTCGCTTCCTCTCTTTAAAATGCAAGCTGAGACTGGACACCCCTAAGCAGAAAGGAAGAATGAGGCCATAGAGAAAAGAATTGAATTGCCTGATGGGGAGGAGCCCTCACCAACCCTGTGCTTCCAAATGTTCTGAAAGGAGAGGAGCCTGGTGACTGTTAACTGCCATTTCCCGCCTCTGGGCTTAGGAAGCAGAGGTACCACTGGGCCAGGATTGTTGGGAATCTGCTTTCCATATTTAATCTGACAAGAATAAAACTGACAAGTTTAGCTTGTTAAAATATTGTCCTAGGAGGCTAATATTCCCGAGAGACTAGACCTAAGTTTCGTTTGTTCTTTGCCACTTGGTGATCCCTCCTAGAAACAGGGTTACTTGATTTGGGTCAGCATGATTTTCTGAGCACATTTCCCAGCAACCCCTGGTTCAGTTGAGCTGTGTGTGGAAGTAATGAAAGCCCCTTCAGCATCCTGGGTCCTCGCAGAGCCAGCAGTCCTGCTTTGGTATTAGTCCTGACAACCTTATGTGTGGGGGGGGGGCGGGGGGGGGGAGGGAACAGACTCTGCTCTTTTTTTTTTTTTTTTTGTACTGGGGTTTGAACCCAGGGGCATTTAACCACTGAGCAACATTCCCAGCAGCCCCCTCCCCGACATTTAAAAAATATTTTTAGTTGTAGACGGACACAATGCCTTTATTTTATTTATTTAGTTTTATGTGGTGCTGAGGATTGAAACCAGTGCCTCTACCACTGAGCCCCAGCCCCAGCCCTATCCCCAACCCTTTTTATATTTTACTTAGAGACAGGGTCTTGCTGAGTTACTTAGTGCCTCTCCAAGTTTTGAGGCTGGCTTTGAACTGGCAATCCTCCTGCCTTTTGAGCTGCTGGGATTACAGGTGAGCACCACCATGTCTGGTTGCTCTTAGTGTTTTGAATTATAGAAAGCTCCCTGGTTGGGTGAGAGGTGGGTCAGGATTTCATACAGTGAGTCTTTAAAAATAAAATCAGTATATTCAAATGTGCCTAAAGGAATTATTTGCCAAGTAAAGGCCAGAAATGTCCCTGGCTTTTAAATGGAAATGAGTAGAGGTTTTTTGGAGTCCATTTAATCTGGGAAAGAATTTCTAAATTTTATCTTTTAGTTGCCATAAGAGTGCTTACCAGAGTGCTTATGCATCTCGTTAACAAATGTTTACTAAGCACCTATTATGTGTTAGAGAGTTAATGCTTAGATTATCTTAATAGAGAAGAAAAGTTCTGGAGAAATGGTAGAAAGTCATTTCCAGAAACAGCTCTGTGGGAATTTTTTCTGTATCAATCGCTACCACTTTTGGAGACCACTAGGTGGTGCTATTACATTATGAAAACACACCCTCTCTTTAGCACTTCAGGTGGGAGGCCTCTGGTTATTTGAGGCCAGTATCTACATACACTTCCTTCTTTGTGAGTAAAGGAAGAAGAAAAAAAAAAAAAAAAAAAAAAAAACCACACTCATCATTTATATATGTGGTCCAATTTAAATGCTCAAGGTGACTGATGACTCCTTCAGGGATGGGATTTTGTCTATGGTCATGGTTACAACCCCAGCGTTATAACCCGACACATAAGAGGTGCTGGGTAAATACCTGATAAATAAATGAAACTACCTTTGAACAATTTTGGATTGTCATTGAAAGAGTGTGGAAAATTCTGGGATTCAGAGACTTAGAGTTTTGGGAAGTTGAGAGGTATTGATGATCTTGAAGTCATCAGTTGGGTAGAGACTCCAGGAGGCAGTATTTGGGAAGGCAGTATTTTGGCAGAAATACCAAAAGCAATCTGAGGACTGCTTTGCATTCCCTACATTTATCTTGACCAGATTTCACCTGTCTGAAAATATAGGAGTATTTAAAATTTAGAATTTCTAAATTTAGAAATTTTAAATTTAAAAATTTTAAATTTAGAAATTCTTTCCCAGCTACTGGACTCCAAAAACAAATTGTCTGAAGATTGGGGTGTAAACCAATACATTTTTTTTTTGAGTCTATATTACTTGTAAGGATGGCTCTGCTTTGGATAGAATCTCCAAAAGTCACTTACTCTTCTAGGTCTCTCATTTATTTGTTATAAATTCGTTCATACCACAAGTATTTATTGAACAGCCATGATGTGCTCCTCTCTGATCTTTTCCTCACTCGGTCTCTGAGTTCAGTTGTCAGCACATCATATTAGCTGTAGCATCCAGTCTTCCACTTCACTGTTCCTTCTATCCCCCAGGCCTTTGCCTTCTGTCATCTGGTTTCTGCATCAACCCGGATCTGTACCACTACCACTGATTTCCAACAAGCAACTGCAGTTGTGACACCCTTTCTTTAAAACTCTCCCGTGACTTGGTATCAAACCCAACCTATTTTGCTCGATTTACAAGCCTCGCAAGGCAAAGGCGCTGGCATCCCCGGCCCCGGTCTCCCCTGCTGCCGCCCTATTCTATGTGCTCCAGCCACGACTCATTTCTTCTTTTGGGTCTTCTAATGAGCCATGTCCTCTCTTACTTTCAGACTTTTCATTTTTTATTTTTGTTTTTCCTTTCCACCTGGACGAGATTTCACCTGTCTGAAAATAGAGGAGTTTCAATCTGGAACATTCTTTCTTTCCTCCCTCTGCCTAGCTACTTTCTAATCATTCTTTAGGTCTGAGTTTACATCTTCCTTAATTTGGAAATGTGCTTTTTTCTGACCACCGTCTAGACGAGGACCCCTTTTACTTTTCCTCTCGTAGCCCCTGTTGGGGTCCACAGCTTGTCCATTGCCACCCTCCACTGCCAGATTATGGGTGCTGTGTGTGCCAGGCCCTGTCTTCCCTGCCCTTCTCCACACCTAGCTGAGCACCTGCCACAGTGAATGTTCAATAATGTATGATGAATGAATGAATAAAAAATATTTATGACCCATCTCATTCTTTAAGATACCCAATCTAGCAGATGAGTTAAGTGGCACAAAGAAGGAACAACAGTGAGGGGAGAAGGGGTCACCTGGGATGTTACCATCTGAGGCTGGGTTAGGTTTTAGCAAGTGGAGCTACTTGTGTAGGAGGCATCTGAAGAGGAGGGAAGTGACATAGGTGGACACGTTTGGAGGACAGGCGAGGACTATAGTGTTCCTGTCTGGGAGGAGTGGGAGGTAGGACTGGAGACAGCTTGTGACTAGATTGCAGAGGACCTAGGCTGGAGTCGATGGCCAGTGGGGAGCCGCCGATGGCTTCTGAATGGGGGAGTGATAGGACTGAATTCCTGCCTCGGGATATGTTCATCCGAGGGCTTTGTGAAACGTGGACTGGAGCCATGCCAGCACGGCCAGTGAGGAGGCTATCAGAGAAGTCGAGGTGGGAGGTGGTCAGGCCTGGCTTAGTAGGTGGCAGTAAGGAGGGAGACAAAGGGAGGAAGAGTGAACAATGGACCTGGAAACGGGAAAGAGAGGGTGAGGGAGGAGGATTCAGAGAGGTGCTGTCACTATCAGAGAGGTGAAGTCAAGGGAAAGAACCAGTTTAGGGAAAGATGAGAGAGCTCGTTCCTCAAACTTCTCAGTGCAGTGACGGCTGCACATGCGTCTTACTTGTGGGAATCCAATCAGTATGCAGGATTCAAAAAAAAAAAAAAAAAGGCACAGTGAGAGGGAGGAGTGACAGGGAGAATATAATGCCGCTCACGGGGGCTGTTCCAGTTCTCCCATCCGTCAAAGTAGCTCCCAGAGGGCCGGTAAGATGGGGAAGGTAAATTTGCTGTTCCCTTTTTTAATTCACAAAACCATGTGTATTTTATGAGTGACTTGAGGGATTATTTGAGGGTAGTGGTGGCTACTCACAGTCTGTGTCTTCTATGCTGATTTTAGAACTGAATTCCTGGCAAGACTGAGCTTTTTAGAACGGGTGCCAGGACCTGTGGGCAGTGGGCAAATACGAAGAAGACACATGTCAGTCACCACATTGCCACAGCTCAAGGCCTAGCTGGGTAGAAGTGGACAATTAGGACTACCATCTAAGCGAGCAGTCAGAGAGACGGTGGGCACGGAGAGGGAGACGGGCTGCTGGTGCTTCAAGGCCGAGGTGGCCTTGAACCCTGGTGCTGGAGAGAGATCTGGGAGTCATCTTCAGAATAGGGGAGAGTAGCAAAAAGGAGCACACGAGATTGCAGAGGGGAGAAGGCTGAGCAAGTGAGGGGAGGCCTGGGAACGCACTTTCACAAAGAGGCAGGAGGTCCTAAGACAGAGAAACCACCAGAAACAGCAGAAAAGTACAGCAAGGTGGATGAGGACTGAGAGCAGGCAGGAGATTTTTCTGATGTGGGTCAGTGGCGGCTGATCTGTGACTGGCATTCCAGTAGAGTGGGGCAGGAGTGGCTGGAAAGAACGTGGAAACAAGGGACTAATGCCACTTCTCTCTACCACTCCAGTAAAACCAACTTAGATGGGTCCCCAGATCCCAGTGAAATCCCCTGGAGCACATTTGGGATCTCTGGAGTCCGTGGCCTCTTCCCAACTGTGATCTGCCCACTGTCCACCGGAAGGACACTTCACTGTCACAGTACACTGAGCCAGAAATAGCCTTTGCTCCCCATAAGCCTTATATTCAGGCTTGACTGCAATCCAGCTGAGCCACAGATGTCAGCTGTGGTGGTTGCATTTTATACCAAACATGTCTGCATTATTTTCTTCCATAAGTAGAATCCACGTTCCCACATGACTGCAAATGCTAACTTGCTAATGGCTTCCCTGGGGTTTGCTTTGTGCAATTATCTCATCAGAATTTAGACAAGGCAGCATATAACAATTTCTGCCAGGATGCAGGGAACTCTGGATGTTTTTTAGGCAACGGTTCCTCATCCTCGTTATGTTGTTCTTTCAGAGGTTTAACAAGCAAAATGTTTTCTATACGAACCCGCCTAGTTACTTCCTGTGTTCTCGTCATTTCTTTGTGTAGATCCAGAACTCAGCCTGGAAGATTTTCAACATTTCCTTCAATGCATCTTTGTAGAGGTTGCATTCATTCACATTTTGTAAATCTGAGAAAAATCTTTATTTTGCCCTCATTTTGAAAGATATTTTTGCTGGGTAAAGAATTCTGTTTGACAGTTTTTTTTTTTTTTTTTTTTTTCTTTCCGTTCTTCAAAGATGTTGCTTCATTGTCTTTTGGCACATAGTTTCTAATGAGAAGTCCGATGTCATCTTTATTCTTCTGTACGTCAGGTGGGCTTTGCAGGGGCGCAGCTTTTTAAGATTTTTCTCTTTTTCGTTGGTTTAAAGCAATTTGATCATGATGTGCTTTGGTGGAGGCCTCTTCATAGTTCTTCTGCTCAAGGTTTCTTGAGCTCCTTGGATTTGTGGAATTATAGTTTTCATCAAATTCGGAAAGAGCCCAACCATTTTTATTGCTTTGTCTCCTTCTTCTTCTTTTCTTTTTGTAGTCCTGGAGACTGAACACAGGGACTTGCACATGGTGGGCAAGTGCTCTACCACCAAGTCACAACCCAGTCCCCAACCATTATTTTATCAAATATATTTTCGGTCCCCTCTTTCCTTCAGGGATTCCAGTTACATTTCTATTAGGCTGCTTGAAGTTGTGCCACAGCTCGCTGATGCTCTGCTCATTTTTAAAATTTCATATTTATTAGCCTTTGTGTTTCATCTTGGGTGGTTTTTAAGCTGTGTCTTCAAGTTCACCATTCCCTCCCCCCCGGCAGTGTCTAATTTATTATTAATGCCATCCTGTGTATTTTTTCATCTCAGATATTATGTGTTTCACTTTGAGATGTTTAGTTGGGGCTTTTTTGTATCTTCCATGTCTTAATATACTCTTAAATCACTTCCTCAACATATAGAATATAGTTACAATGGCTATTTTAATGTCCTTGCCTACTGATGCTACCATCTATGTCATTTCTGGGTTTATTTCTATCGGGTGATTTTTCTCCTTATCTTCTTTGCATGCCTGGTAACTTTTTACTGGGTCCCAGACATTATGAATCTTATCTTGGTGCATGGTGGATATCTTTAAAAAAAATTTTTTTTTAGATGTTGATAAATTTTTATTTTATTCATTTATTTATATGTGGTGCTGAGAATTGAACCCAGTGCCTCACACATGCTAGGCAAGCCTTCTACCACTGAGCCACAACCCCAGCCCCTGGATATCTTTTTATTCCTAGAAATATTCTTGGGCTTGTTCCGAAATACAGTTACATTCCTCAGGAACAGTTTGATCCTATTGGGTCTTTCTTTTAAGCTTCTTTCGATGGGAACAGAGTAGCATTTCATCTAGGGCACAATTGAGGCAATACCCTCCTATGTAGTCTACCTAGTACCTCACGAATTAGGGGCCTTTTCCCCTCCGGTTGAGGAGAACTATTCCTGGCACTGTATAGGCTTCAGTGATTGTTCCCTGTAATCCTCTTGGGTGGGTGGCTCTTTCCCCAGTCTTGGAACACATTCCTCTTAGCCAGGAGCTCATCTGTACTGCAGAAGATTTGAAGGAGGATCCTCCGCAGATCTCTGGCGCGCTCTCCTGCGTGATTCTCTCCTCTCTGGTGCTCTGACCTCGGAACACTATCTGCCTTGGCCTCCCGAACTCAGCACAGGGACTGGAGGTGGCCTCAGTACATGCTCCCTTTTGGAAAGTGTCTCCTGGCAATAAGTTGGCCCAACCATAGGACTCACCTTGTTTTTTCTGTTTCTCAGCAGTCACTGTCCTTTGTACCCTGATGTCCAATAACTTGAAAAACCATTACTTCATATATCTTGTCCAGTCTTTCAGCTGTTTTAGGGGAAAGGGAAAATCTAGTCCCTGCTATTCTGTCTTGGCTAGAAGTGAAGTCTGTCTTGTTCGTAAGTTTGAAACACTTTTTGAGGGCTTCTGGAATACAAGACTATGCCAAACAAGTTGCTGACTATCAGGTCAAGGAAAGGGTGCTTCTGGAAGAGGCTGAAAGTGCTCCTAACCTACATAGAAGGACACAGAGTCATTTGAGGAGAGACAGGCACCCTGCTTTCCTTTTCAGGCTCTTTTTAAGTCTTTGGCTTTTACCTTTTGCCTCAACTTAACTATTTCACTTCCTTTTGGTGGTGAAGATTTTGGTCTCTTTCACCTTGAAGCAATATCTCTCTGCTCACACTTGAACTCCTCCATTTTTCCCTTGGTTCCCACTTTGACTCTGTTTGCACATTTTGGTCACCAAAGGTTACTCCATCTGGCAAATTAAAAAGTTTCACAATGGTATTTACAGCAGCCAGAATCTGCTCCCGTAGAGAACCACCAACCCAAAGATAACTGTGTCCTACCTTAAAGATGAATTACAGACATGCTCTTAAGAGGCAAATCTTTCAAGGGTGAATAAAATACCACTTAACAAAGCATTCCAACTGGTTAAATTTAGGACAAGAAAAAAAACCAAAAAAACAAAAAACCTGACCCAAGAATAATCTCTGGCTTTGAGCCCAGGGTCCTTTTCCTTTTTGAGTGAATATTGTACATTTTCATTCATGTGGGAGCTGTTGCCTCTCAGCATTTTATTCTGGAATGGAAGGTCAACAATGACCGCCTTGTTACTAAATCCAACGGACACTTCTCAGTTATTAACCTACTTGACCCTTCAACAATATTTGACATTGTTGACAATTATCTCCTGCTTAATGCGTTCCCTGGTTTTGCTTCTCCTCCTCTGGCCTTTCTTTCTCCATCTGTCTTTTCAGTGGTACTCTTCTTGGTTCTGTCCCAAGCCTTCTTCTCACACTGCACGTCCTCCTTGGGCTCTCTCATCATATCCCCAACTTCACTGGGAATTCCTAAGTCTGCATTGCTAGCCTGCATATTCTCCCTGAGCTCCAAACCAGTATTTCAGATCGCCATCTTCACTTAGCTGCAGCCTCTCACTGGGCCTCTGCCCTCCGTTCGGCCCTCCTTCCCGGGTTCTCTGTAAAGGCTACCTCTGGACATTTAATTTCTCAAGTTGGAGTTTTTTACATTCACTCTTCCTCTCTATCTCCAAGTCCTGTTGATTCTACTTCTTTCCATCGCTACTGCTACTCCACAACTTTAGTTGCTGCCCTGTTTAACCTACGTGACTGGAAAAGACTTCTCCTAACCACTTTCTGGTTCTAACTCTCATCCTCGCCTACCCTGCACAAGATTCACTGGAGTGATCTTTCTAAAACAGGAATTAAATCTTGAAAGTCTTACAGAATTGGCCTCTAAAACTATCTGGACTTCCTAGAATTATTTATTTATTTATTTCTGGTACGGGGATTGAACACAGGGGTGCTTTATCACCAAGTCACATCTCCAGCCCTATTTTGTATTTTATTTAGAGGCAGGGTCTCACTGAGTTGCTTAGGGCCTCAATAAATTGCTGAGGCTGGCTTTGAACTCACGATCCTCCTGCCTCAGATTCCCAAGTCGCTGGGATTACAGGTGGGTGCTACTGTGCCCAGCTAGACTTCTTGGAATTTTTCTGGGTAGAGATTTGGTTTTCTTTTCTTTCTGGTTAGTGATCTATTAAACATTATAAATATATAATGTATAGATATAAGCATCTATTAGATCTACAAGTATAGCTCTGAACATCTATCAAACTCTTGTATCAATTTTAGTTGTTAATACTTTCTAGAAAATTATCTATTTCCCCTCAGATTTTCAAATTTATACAAAGAAATTGCAAGTTTTTTCTTATAATTAAAAATTTATCTTTATATCTTAGTTATCTTCCTCTGTCCTTAACTTATTTGTAGTTTTCTTTGTAAGTTTTGCCAGAAGTTTATTTTACTGATCTTTTCAAAGGTCATATTTTGATTTTATTGTTGAAGTCTCTTTTTTTAAGAAAAGAAATTTAAACTTTAAAAATGTCCTCTGAATTAGCTCATTCATCTTTTAACTTTTTGAAATGAATCTTATTTTTCTTCTCTAAATAAAATGATTTTTTCCCTTGGACTTTCTATTCCATCAATCTGTTTGTCCTTCCTTTCTGGTATAACACTATTAAATCGTTATTTAACATCTGGCAGTCTAAGTCTCCTTCATTATTATTTTACAAAATTTTCCTGGTTATTGGGCCAGATGGCATCTTCAAGTCACAAAGATCTTTGATAGTTAATGTAAATATGCGCCCAAAATAAATCCTTTCAGTTCCTTCTTTCCAAACCCAAATATTCATTATTTTTATAGTCTTCAAAAATGCCTGTCACCGATCTATGTGCCACAGTACCCAGCTAGCTATGAACATGGTGTATGGATGTGGCATGTTTAAGTGTATTTTATGTGTGTGCATGAATGTGTGTGCATAGGATGTGTGCAAAGCATGCAGGGTGTGTTTATCATAGGTGTGAAGTGTGAATGTAGTATGTGGTGTGTGAACATGGGGTGTGTAGATATACACGGGATGTGTTGAGGTCTGTGTGGTATACGTGTGTGCAGGATGTATGCCATGCATCTGTTTGTACTGTGGGTGTGTGGCATGTGGATTTATGCACATACAGTGTGTGTGGGTGCAAGGAGGGTGGAAAAGAGATACTGAGGCCTCATGGGGTGCTCGAGTGCCCAGGGCGTGCCACAGAAAGCCAGGCTTGCTGCTCAAACCCTCCTGCCTTCTTGGGGAAAACAGGGCCAGGACCTGACTCTTTTCGGATATCAACTGTGGATGGCAAAGTGGGTCAGTAGGGCAAGTCCCTGAAGTGCCACTGCCCATCTTGTCTTCCATCTCCTGGGGGCGGGGGGGAATCTGTCCCTTTAAGCAAAGGGAACTTCCAGGGATCCACTAAGTAAAGGAACATGACCCGTGGCAGTGAAGGTGCAAAGGTAGGATCAGGCTGGCCTTGGGATCTCCCAACTGAATAGGTTAGTTGCTGAGTGGGGCAGAAGGAGTCAGGAGACTCTGCAAGGCAGGGGGACCTTTGTTCCTAATGGAGATGAGGCGCATAGTATAGGCCTCTGTCTTTGTCTCCCAGGCCACATTCGACAATGTGACTTCTCCTGCCAGATCCCATCCTCCTGGGTGTTGTGCCCTGCAAGTTGCTCACAGCCTCCTGCCACGGTGGTCTCCCCCAGTCTAAGGCTCTACAGTGATCTCTGGAGAGGTGTAAAGAGGGTGACTGTCACCTTGGGCACATCGCCCTCCTCTTCCCTATGGCCCTTCCTTGCCCTGGCTCCTGAGAGCTGTGCTTTCTAAACAGCCCCCCGCATTGGGTGTCCTTAGGCTGTGCTTAACTCCTGCTCTAATCTTGCTCCTGCAGCTCGGCAGTACCTTGGAGTTCAGTGTCCTGTCTGCACCCTGTGGCTTGAGCCTGGGGTGGCCCATTTTCCTTGACTGGGTGGAGTGGCTAAGCCAGGATACTTCCCTACACAGAATGGATGCCTGGACTCAGACTTCCCCAGCCAGGAAGAGGATCAGCCGTGCCCAAGTCCAGGGTGCAGGTAAGTCCATCTGCCAACCACCCCTGCTAAGGGCGGTGTTGACGGTGTGTGTGGGGTAGGTGGAGCATGTGCAGGGCAGGGCTCCACACAGTACCAGGATTCAAATGATCCACCAACCTATATGTGACTCATTTGCACTTGACCACTGGTTTGTTGATTTTAAGTCTCCTTCTCTAGTTTCTGCTTCCCACTGGTGGCCAGCTGAACCTGTGCCATCTAGTTTTCTTAACCGCCTTGAGAGGTCAGATCTGCTACCTCTACCTGCTTTGGGTCATGGGGCAGGTATGGAAGCCAAGGAAGAGCTGCGACAGCCATTGGGGCAGAAAGTCCAATTTCAGCTCTGCCCTTCCCAGCTCTGCAAACCTTGGGCAGATCACCTACTGTCACCACCTGAGGTTCAGATTTCTCCCTGGTAAATTAGAGCTAATACTTCCTAGGCTTACTGGGAAGATCACATGAGATGATGCGTGGTAATTGCACAGCTCAGCTTTTGGCACCTGGTATTCAATATATAGAACTGGTACTTCTCTCTTGCCTCTCCCAATCTTGTCTTGACCACTCATGGAACCACAAATACCCACTTGGTAATGAAGTCAGGGACCAGGGACAAACACCAACACTTCCCATTTTTAGATTTACATGAGACCAGCAGCTTTGCCTCCCACAGTGGCAACAGTCAGAGATTTGCAGAGCAGATGTCTTGGTGTGAAACTGCTCCCCGGGGGTGTCTCATGAATGTTTGCCGACAAATCCACACAAGCGCTGACCTTCCTTCTAGCTCTGCCTGCTTGCACCAGACTCTGGAGATTCAAAGTGCCTACCCACTCTGCCAAGCCCCCTCCCTGTCCTCAGATGCTAGGGGCCTGCTCTACTGTCTGATGGCACCAGGCTGCACATGGGGGGCCATGAAGCTGGCTGGAGCAAGCTGCTCCCATATGTCCCTGTGCTAGGCTGCTCTCATCCAAGAGGAGGTTCAGAAGGGTGATCTGGGCTGGCAGGGAAAGGGACTGGAACCTGGTGGGGATGGCCCGTCCAAATGCAGGAACACTTTCTCAAACCCTGCTGTGCCTGGGCAGGAGGGTGCTCCTTTGCCCTTGCTCGGTTCTGATGATTACAGGTCGGAGCTTCAAAGCTCTGGCTAATTGCAGCCTGGGGGAGCTGGGCGAGCAGGCCAAGCCCGCCCGAGTGGGCGCGCCAGGCCTGGGCCTCTCTCAGGGCTGGCACTTTGAGCCTGAAGCGCGGAGCCGGGGGTCCGGGACAGCCGCCGGGTGCAGCCAGTTCCTCTGGCTGCTGGTGACTGTCCTGGTTGCTCGGGGCGCCCACGCCTCCTCCCCTCCGGCCCGCGTCCGCCGGGTCAGGTGGAAATCTCCCCATTCAAACCAGCGCGGGCCAATCAGGGCCCGGCGCGCCCGGCCGTTCCCCAGCGCCGCGCTGCCCGGCCTCTGGCTCCCGCCCGCCGCCTCTCCGAGGCGCTGGTGCAGGGCGCGGGCGAGCCCGCTGCCCCGGTTACCCGCACAACACAGCCGCCTCGGGTTACCCTGCCCTCCCGCAGCGGGACGCCATGGAGCGCTCCCTGCACCGCGTCTCCCTCGGGAGCCAGCGCGCCCGCCGGGACCTGTCCTTCTACCTTTCCACCTTCGGTGAGTGCCTCGGGGGGAAGGCGGATAGTCTGAGGGTGGTGACAGGTGAGGCTGGGTAGGCGCTCTTCC
Organism: Sciurus vulgaris; assembly: GCF_902686455.1. NCBI lineage: Eukaryota > Metazoa > Chordata > Mammalia > Rodentia > Sciuridae > Sciurus > Sciurus vulgaris. The sequence continues at coordinate 70,056,863 of NC_136476.1, forward strand.
CACCTGGGGGCGACTTCTCTGGCCCCTTCCTCCTGTGGTCGCCCACAAGGGCTCAGGACACAGGCTCAGGCGCAGCAAGCCGCGGGACACCACCTGCTGCCGGGTCGCTGGTGCCAGCTGCAGTTGGTTCTGCCTCACTTGGCTGGAATAATTACTCCAGTTAATTCTTCAGAGACCCGGTTTGTCACCACGGAGTTTCCCATTAGCAGGCAGCTCAGGTGCGATCAAGGTTTAGTTTCTGGATATCTCATTCACCCACTTTCCTTTGACTCAGGGACTCAACAGGTGCAGGGTCAGTCCAGGTAGCCCTGCCTCCTGTGGTGCACCCTGGAGGCTGTAATCTGACTTCTTCATTGGGTATCTGGCCTGGAGCCCAGACGGGAGAATCCTGTCCTTCAAGACAGTGCTTGGGAGAATTCCAGGGCTGCTCTTCGACTTGAAGTGGACAGAAAGGGGCGGCAGGCCTCCAGTCCCAAGCTCCTAAGTGTGCAGACTGAGTTCCTCCACATCCCATCTTGGCAGCAGCTGTCTCAAAGGCCTGGGCAAACCTGACCTTCCAAGTATCCATCGTAAAGATAACAGCCCTTCTCTAGGGTACAGCCCTTGTTTCTTCCCTGGGCCTGCAACTCCCTGTGCAGAGGGGTTATTTTTCCTCTGTGAAGGCTTAGACCCAGAGAGAGGAAGATCTCCCATGAGCCAAGACTGGTACCTGAACTTGAGCTTCTGGAGGTGATCAGATGAGCACATTTTTGTTTGGATTTACATACAATTTCCTTACAAAGGTTGGGATGGTTATTGCAACGTAACTGGACTTTGCCCCCATTCAAAGGCAGAGCAGCCCGAGAGTCAGGCCTCTCTGGGGTTCTTGGCTCCCCTGTTCTTAGATTCACCCCTGTCCAACACACTTGCCTCTTCTCAATCTGCTTTTTTCTCTAGGGGCAGAGAGAGTGATAGAGAAGCAGTGACTTGACCCATAGAGGTGGGCTGCGGCCTGGTCTCCTGGAATTCACTGGTCTAGCAGGCGGAAGATAATAAAGAGCAATGAACTCTAGCCACCAGTTGTTGACCGCTCACTTGGTGCCATTCCTGGTGCTTGGCGAGTTGCCTGCATTGTCTCATAAAGCTCATTAGGCATTAAGCTCCCAACCCCACAAGCCAATTCCTGTTGATCCCATTGGGAGACTCTGAGAAGAATCTGGGTGAAGATGCTGCCTGGCTCTGGCTTCCCGAGCAACGACGCATAAAGGGAGCATGACCATCTCCGAAAATAGAGACAAAATTGTTTTGATCAGAATTCCCTCCAGGGAGAGTACTGAATAGTACATATATTGTTCGTGAGTGAGATGAGCATTGCCCTTTGTCCCCCATAAGGGGCATGTTCAGGTAACATTCACTGACTGTCCCCGGCCTTCTGTGGAGGCGTTGACCTCAGGGGAGGGTTTTGCAAGCTGAGGCTCGGCCCTGCCTACTCTAGAGGGAGTTTTTCCCTTATTGTAGTAATTAATGTACTTTGAAGAAGTCATTAGTATTTTCCCCAGGATTATATCTTTTTTTGGGGGGTGCTAGGGATTGAACTTGGGCGCTCAGCCAGTGAACCACTTCTTCAGCCCTATTTTGTGTTTTATTTAGGGACAGGGTCTCACTGAGTTGCTCAGGGCCTCGCTTTTGCTGAGGCTGGCTTTGAACTCATGATCCTCCTGCCTCAGCCTCCCAAGCTGCTAGAATTACAGGCTTGTGCTACCACGCCCAACTTATCTTTTGTTTTGATTAGGATATTTGTTAACTTTTTTTTATTGGCATAAGTTTTATTGAGATAGGATTCACATACATTTATTCACTTCATTTATTTGAAGTGTACAATTCAATGGTAATTGTACAACCATTATCATGATCAATTTTAGAACATTTTCATTACCCAGTCTTCCCTTACCTCCAGTTCAGGTGATCACTAATCTACTTTCTCTCTCTGTAGATTTGCCTGTTTTGAACATTTCATATAAATGGAATCATATAATATGAGTTTTTCTGGGACTGACTTCTTTCACTTATGATGTTTTCAAAGTTTACTTATGTTGTAGCATGTATCAATACTTCATCTATTTTTATGACTGAATAATATTCCATTTTATGGGCATACCACATCCTGTTTATCCCTCCAGCTGTTGGTGAATATTTGAGTTGCCTTCACTTTTTGGCTGTTATGAATAATGCTGCCATGAACATTTATGTACAAGTTTTTGTGTGGACAGATGTTTTTATTTCTCTCTTATACCCAGGAGTATAATTGTTGGATCATACAGTAGCTCTGTGTTTATCTAGCTGAGGAACTGTCAAACTTTTCCAGATTGCACCATTTTTCAGCATCAGCCATGTGTGTGGGTTTTGATTTCTTCACATCCTCACCAACACTTGTTATTATCTGACTTTTTAATTCCAGCCATCCCAGTGAACATAAAGTGATATCTTAATTATGGTTTGCTTTTGCATTAACCTGAAGACCAGTGATGTTGAGCCTTTTTATATGCTTGTTGATATTTGCATATATTCTTCAGAGAAAAGTTTATTCAGATTCTTTTGCTCATCTTTAAATTGGGCTATTTTTCTATTACTGAATTAGAAGATTTTCCCCCCTATACTCCAGATGTTTAAGTCCCTTATCAGATACATGATTTGCAAATGTTTTTTTTGAAGACCAAGTATTTTTAGTTTTGTAGAAGTTCAATTTATCTTTTCTTGTTGGTACCTTTTTTTTTTTTTGCGGTACCGGGGATCGAACTCAGGGCCTTGTGCTTGCGAGACAAGCACTCTACCAGCTGAGCTATCTCACCAGCCCTCTTGTTAGTACTTTTGATGTCAAATCTCTGAATCTCTGGCTAGGTGAGAAGTCACAAAGATTTACTCCTTTGTATTCTAAGAGTTTCATAATTTGACTCTTACATTTATGTTTTAATTTATTTTGAGTTAATTTTGTATATGGTATGAGCTAAGGGTCCATTTTTTTTCTTTTGTATGTGGCTATCCAGTCGTCCCAGTACCATTTATTGATAATATTTTTATGTCCCTGTGGATGATCTTAGTACCTTTATTGGAAAGCAATTGATCATGGGATTATTTCTGGACTCTCAGTTCTATTCCATTGATCTGTTTTTCAGTCATTATGCCAGTACCACACTGTTTTGATTACTGTTGCTTTGTAGTAAGTTTTAAAATTAGGATATATAAATCCTTCAATTTCGTTCTTCTTTTCCAAGATTATTTGGACTGTGCTGGGTCCCTTGAGTTTCCATCTGAATTTTGGGTATAATATTTTATATAGAAAATAAGAATCAAATTTCACAAAAAATGTTGGATAAATATTCATAGAGTGTTTTATTGAAGGGATATTCCAGCTTATTAGCTTGCCTGATGAGTCAAATTATTAACCTACCCGGGGTCTCTGAACCAAATTATCACCCTACCTGGGATCTCTGGTAGCCTGGAAGTGGTGAGTGACTGGGCAGAGAACAGGTTGCCTTCCCTGCAGGGTGTCTGGGCCAGGAGAGATGACGGGCAGGCTGGATGTGTTCTGAGGGTGCAGGTAGCTGTAGACATGGGTGGCACACCACCTCTCTTTAGAAATGCCACCCCAATGACACTGCAAGATGAGAGCTGGAGGGAGCAGCTCTAAGTGCAGCTCTGGTGGGTGCCTGGAGTCTCCGGTTCACCCGAAGGAAGAGGCTGTGCTGAAGGCAGAGTAGGCTAAGGAACAGTGTGGATTCGCTGGCCCTTTCCTTTCTTTTTCTGTGTTAACTGGGGCCCTGTTCTACTGTTCCCTGCCCCTCATCAGAGTCTGTGGGGGTAAAGGATTCATTTTCTGTAGCAAGAATGAAGCCTGAGAACATGTCCCAGCTGCTGCCTGTGCCAGGCAGTGTGAGGCTGGCCCTTCCGTGTGTCCCTGCTGGAACGTTTCCAGCCCTCCCAGACTTGCTTGGGACACCTGTCCATTTCTCAGGAGCTTATCACGTGCTGGTTGGAGTCCTCAGTGTTGACTGGTTTCTTCCCTCCTGGAGTCCATCTGCTGGGGAACTTTCAGAGATTCCTCAAAGTTACTGGTGGGTCCAGAGCTCTCTGTCCTCTCTTTTAATTCTATGGATGCCCTTTTAAAATCTTTTCTAATGTGAAGTGTTACACACATGCTGAAAAGTACCCCCCACAGAGATGGGCCGTTCAGTGATTTATCATAAAGAACATGCCTTTCTTTATCCAGAGTCAAAATTCGAATATTACCAATATCCAGAAGCTCATGTCTGATACATAATTTTGTTCTTTATGATTCTGTTCAAAATATTTTCTAGTTTGCATTGTTATTTCTCTTCCAATCCATAGATAATCTAGAAGTGTATTTCTTAATTTCCAAACATTGAGGGTTTTCTAGCAATATATATTTTTTAATATTTTGTTTTAGTAGTAGGTGGACACAACACCTTTATTTTATTTTTATGTGGTGCTGAGGATGGAACCCAGTGCCTCATGCATGCTAGGCAAGCGCTCTAGCACTGAGCAACAACCCTGGCCCTTCTAGCAATATTTTTATCATTTATTTTATATTTTGATCACAAAACATCCTCTGTAGTTTTTTGAAATTCACTGAGGTTTGTTCAGTGGCCCAGCAGATAGCCAGTTTTCTGGGTGTTCTGTGAGCACTCAGAAATAATTTTGTGGCAGTTGTGTGTAATGTTCTCTGCAAATGTCAAGCCTAGGTCAAACTTGCTAATTGTATTGCTCTAATATTTTGTAACCTTGTTGATTTTTTCCAGTTTGTTCTATCAGTTACTAAGAGAGGCGTGTTAAAATTCCCACTATAATTATAAACTTGTCTACTTCTCATTGGAGTTGTGAGTTTTTCCTTTATATATTTCGAAGCTACATTAAGAACATACAAATTTAGAATTATCATCTTTCTGGTGAATAGAAACTTTCATTATGAAATCTTCTTTGGCTTCTCTTTATTTCTAGATGCAATCTATTTTCCCAGTATTAGCATAGCTCCCCGGGCATAACGTTTGCCCGGCCTATCTTTTCCAGTCCTTCGCCTCCCACTCCTTCTGTGTCTTTACATTTTAGGTGTGCTGTGTCTGTCCCAAAGGGCAGGTATAGAGGTACCATCCTTCTTCTTCATGCAGACCTGAGATGGAGTCTTCCTTCAAAAAGATCTTTATTTGCTTGTCAGTTGTGTGGGGTCACTAGCATTCTGCAGTGATAATCTTCCCCCTTCCCTCCCCCTCCCCCTTCCCTCTCCCTCTCTCCTCACCCCTCCCTCTTCCCTCCCCCTTCTTCTTCCCCTCCCCTTTTCCTCCTCCCCCTCTCCCTTCCCCTTCTTCTCCCCCTCCCCCTTTTCCTCCTCCTTCTTCCCTTCTTTCCCTCCTCTTCCTCCCCCTTTTTCTTCTCCCCTTCCTCTCCTTTTTCTTCTCTTCCTTCTCCTCCTCCTCTTCTTACTTCCCCTTCCCCCTCCTCTCTCCTCTTCTTCTTCCTTGTCCTCCTCCTCCTCCCCCCTCCTCTTCCTTCTCCTTCTTGTCTCACAATGTTGCTGGGGGCTGATCTTGAACTCCTGGGCTCAAATGATCCTCCTACCTTAGCCTTCTGAATAGTAGGATAATCTTAATTAAATGTTAGGGACTGAGATTATTTGCGGTTGAGCCAACAGTCCCTTGAGGAACTGTGTGTGATTGTAATTTACCCTATTCCTAAGGAGCAACCCTTCAGGGTCGCAAACAGTAGAGGCTCAGAAGAACTGGACCTCTTGGGACGGCCTGCTCACCAGCCCTTTTCCTCAAGACCCAAGAGGCAGCCAGAACTCTGCTTGGCCCTTCAGCCTTCCCCTTGGAGTCTGGAGCTACCCCAGGAGGAATGAGCTCAGGAAAACACTCGCTGTACTTTGCAGACCTCCGTCCCCCCAGAGCCTGCAGCCCTTCCTCTCCGTCTGGTTAGAGCTCTGAGAAGATGCTTTTAGATATTTTGTACAGGTTTTCCAGTTTTCCTCAGTGGCTCTGTCATCCGAGACATGGAAGTCTCCAATACGTTTCTCATTTTTCTGAGTTTTTGGTTTGTTTTTTTTCCCTCCCTCCCCCCGCCCCGCCCGCCCAGTGGGCGTGGCCCTTGTGCCAGGACTTTCACAAGGTCATCCTCACAGCCCTGTCCCAGCAGCAGTGCCCTTGTTAGTCCCACTGTGCAGAATCTGCACCAGGTCTCCCTGACCCCCAAAGCCACACTTTGTTCATAGTCTCGTGCTTCCTCTCTTGTGTTTTTTGTATTAAACTTGTCCTGCTGGAAAACTGTATTTGATAATTTAAAAAAATAACATTAATGTAAGACATAATGAAAATAAATTATAGATTCCCTTGGGTGGCTTCAAGCCATCAGCCAGCGCATAACAGATGCTCATCATTATAAAATAATACATATTTAATTACGGAGAAAAAGTTGTAATATGAAATGGAGAGGGATGATGAGTAGCTTGTAAATATAAAAGTGATGATTTTGGACTTAAAAATCATATGACTTTATGTATGTGATTTAAAAAAATTATAATAATGAAATCTAAAGGAAAATCACGGAAGGTAGAATAACATGAATTTTCGACACATAATAGCATTGTGTATACGTTCATATAAAAGAAAGCTGTTTGCTCTGCAGGTGACGCATTTCATGAATGCACTGGGCTGTTCTTGGTTTACATGGGACAATTCCACATTTTGCAGTTCAGTGGCAATGGGCATGGTTTATATCTACCATCATCCTTTATTGAGAAAATCAAAGACTTCAGAAACAGGAGGTCTTTGTTCGTTAGTCATATGTACTGATGTATCCTAAAATTGTATTTTGTCTTCCCCGTTTTTAAAGTTGAAAAATTGCCTCATGATTTATGTGACTTAATTGTGAAAGTAATTTATTCCAATATTTATTGGCTTAAATGCCCATTTATTATCTCACTATTTCTGGAGCCAGGAGATTGGGACTAGCGACAAGGGTATTTTATTTATTTTTTCTTTATTATGGTGATAATAGTCATATTTTTTGTTATCCAAAAGGAGTATTATTTCTCATGTATGTGGTTCACACATGAATACATAATGACAAATGACAATGAGCCATAAGCGTGTCAGCATTCTGGTCTTCTCAGCTTCCACCAGAATTGCCCACTAAGCTCTGCATATGTTCTAAAGCTTTTCCAGCTCACAGCTCTTCAAAATCCTCACCCTGCAAACCAGTTCCAAAGCCCCCTTCTTCTGTTTTTTTTTGAGTGAAAATATATTTTATTTTGTTTTATTTTTTGTTTTTTTCTTTCTGCATTTTTTTTATTGGTACATTACAGTTATACATAATGACTGGATTTGTTGTTACATATCCATACATACACAGAATGTAACCATATAATTTGATCAATATCTCTCACCAGCGCTTCTCCCCTCCTTCCCACCCCCTACCCCCTGGTCCCTTTCCTCTACAGATCTTTTGATTTTCATGAGATATCCTCCCCCTTTCTTTTCCTTTTTCCTCTCTAGCTTCCACATAGGAGAGGAAACCTATGTCCCTTGACCTTCTGAATTTGGCTTATTTCATTTAACATACTGGTCTCTAGTTCCATGTGTTTTCCTGCAAATAGCATAATTTCACTTTTCTTTATGGCTGAATAAAACTTCATTGTGGATACGTGCCGTGTTTTCTTTATCCATTCATCCACCGATGGACACCTAGGTGGTTCCACAGATCGACTGCTGTGGCTGTGCTGCTGTCAACATGGCTATGCATGTATCGCTGCGGTATGCTGACTTGAACTCTTTAGGATAAATACCGAGGAGTGGGATAGCTGGGTCATATGGTGGTGGTCCCATGCCTAGACTTTTGAAGAACTTCCATACCGCTTTCCATAGTGGTTGTACTAATTTACAGTCCCACCAACAGTTTTAAAGTGTTTCTTTTTCTCTCTATCTACAGGGGTGGTTTTGGCTCAGGGTATCTCATGGGGGTTGCAATCAATATGTTAACTGGGGCTGCAATAGTCTGAGTAGGCTTTACTGGGGCTGGGGGAGGTCTCTTTCTAAGTCCTACTCATAAGGCTCTTAGCAGGAGATCTCAATTCCTTCTACCTGTTGTTATAAACCTTCTATTTCTCATCACATGGGCCCCTTCATAGGGCTGCTTGAGTTTCCTCATGACATGGCGGCTGGCTTCCCTCTGAGCGGGTGATACAAAGGTGAAAGTAAGAAAGAACCCCCATAAAAAGACAAGTAGCCCAATTTCATAATGGACAAGAGTTTGAATGGATATTTTCCTGTAGAAGAAATATTCCATGGTGAATAGCACATGAAAAAGTGCTCAATGTCATTAGTGTCAGGGATATGCCAATCAAAACCAGTGAAGACTGTGATGCTAGAATGGCAGTCATTAAAAGGGACAATAACAAGTGTTGGAGAGGATGAAGAGCAATGTACTCCTTGTACATTGCTGGCAGGAATGTAAAAATGGTGCTCCCACTGTGGAAAAGAGTCGGGCAGTTCTTCACAAAGTTAAATATAGAGTTACATGTGGCCGCATTTCACGGATTGCATTCCTTCTATTTATGTGTCCAGGAGGAGTGAAAACATATACCCACAAATGTGTGCATGTTGCATTTGTGTCCCCAAAGTGTGCCCAAACATTTGTTGTGCACAAAGGCTCACAGTAGCATTATTCATTATATCCTCAAGGTGGAAAGAATCCAAACAACTATCAGCAGCTGAACTAAATGGGGCATATCCATACAATGAAATATTGTTTGGCCATTGAAAGGAATGAGGTGTTAATATCTGCTACAATGTAGGCGAACCTTGGGAGTATTATGTTCTGTGAAAAGAAGCCAGTGACAAAAGACCACGTGTTTTATGATTCCCTTTATATGAAATGTCCAGAATAAGCAAATCTATGGAAAGTGGATAAGCAGTTGACAGGGCCTACAAGGGAGAGGGGAATTGGGAGTGGCTGCTAATGAGCATGGGATTTCTTTCTTTCTTTTTTTTTTTTTTAATTTATTTGTTCTTTTTAGTTATACTTGGCAGTAGAATGTATTTTGACATATCATACATACATGGAATATAACTTCCCATTTTTGTGATTGTACATCATGTACAGTCACACTGGTTTTGTGACATAGGAAACATATGAACATAGGAAGGTTATGTCTGATTCATTCTACTGTCTTTCCCATTCTGAATCATCCCCCCTTCCCCTGATTTCTCCTATTCCCCCTGTCTAATCCTGTGAACCTCCACTCCTCCCTCCCCGCTCCCCCTGCCTATTGAGAGTCAACATCAGCATATTGGAGAGAATATTTTGCCTTTATGTTTTGGGGATTGGCTTATTTCACTTAGCCTGATATTCTCCAGTTCCATCCATTAACTGGCAAATGCCATTAATTTCATTCCTCTTTGTGACTAATATTCCATTGTGTGTATGTACCACATTTTCTTTATCTGTCCATCTGTTGAAGGGCAACCTAGGTTGGTTCCATAGTTTAGCTATTGTGAATTGAGCTGCTACAAGCATTGATGTGGCTGCATCACTATAGTGCTGATTTTAAGTCCTCTTGGTATATGCTGAGGAGTGGGATAACTGGGTCAAATGGTGGTTCCATTCCAAGTTTTCTGAGGAATCTCCATACTGCTTTCCAGAGTGGTTGTACCAATTTGCAGTTCCACCAACATTGGATGAGTGTACCTTGTTCCCCACATCCTCACCAACTTTTATTGCTACTTGTATTCTCGATAATTGCCATTCTGACTGGAGTGAGATGAAATCTCAGTGTAGTTTTAATTTGCATTTCTCTAATTGCTAGTGATGTTGAACATTTTTTCATATATTTGTTGACTGCATTTCTTCTTCTATGAAGTGTCTGTTCCTTTCCTTTGCCCATCTACTGATTGGGTTATTTGTTATTTTGGTGTTAAGTTTTTTGAGTCCTTTATATGTCCTGGAGATTAATCTGAGGGTCAGGTGGCAAATATTTTCTCCCACTCTGTAGGCTCTCTCTTCGTGTTCTTGATTGTTTCCTTTGCTGTGAAGCAGCTTTTTAGTTTGATACCATCCCATTTATTGATTCTTGTTTTTACTTCTGACGCTTTAGGAGACTTGTTGAGGGATTCGGTTTCTAAGCTGACATGATGGAGCCTACTTTTTCTTCTACTAGATGTAGGGTCTCTGATCTAATGCCTCGTAGGAATCCAGGTAGGAATCTAATTTCATTTTGTTACATATGGATTTCCAGTTTTCACAGCACCGTTGTTGAAGAGGCTCTTCTCTCCCGTGTATGTTTACGGCGCCTTTGTCTAGTAGGAGAGAACTATGTGTGGGTTTGTCTCTGCGTCTTCTATTCTGTACCATGGTCTTCATGCCTGTTTTGGTGCCAATACCATGCCATTTTTGTTACTGTAGCTCTGTAGTATAGTTGAAGTTCTGGTATTGTGATGCCTCCTGCTTCACTTTTCTTGCTGAGGATTGCTTCGGCTATTCTGGGCCTCTTATTTTTCCAGATGAATTTCATGACAGCCTTTTCTATTTCATCAGACTCTTAATAGAAATTGCATTAAATCTGCATAGCGCTTTTGGTAGTATGGCCATTTTGACAATATTAATTCTGCCTATCCAAGAACATGGGAGATTTTTCCATCTTCTAAGTTCTCCTTCAATTTATCTCTTTAGAGTTCTGTAGTTTTCATTGTAGAAGAATTTAACTTCTTTCGTCAGATGAATTCCCAAATATTTTTGGTGTTTTTGAGGCTATTGTGAATGGGATATTCTAATTTCTAATTTCTCTTTCAGTTGATTCATCACTGATGTATAGGAATGCAATTGCTTTATGAGTGTTAATTTTATATCCTGCTACCTTGCTGAATTTAAGAGTTCTAGAAGTTTTTTAGTAGAGTTTTTTTGGGTCTTCTAAATATAGAGTCATGTTGTTGGCAAATAGGGATAGTTTGAGTTCTTTTCCTGTTTGTATCATTTTAATTTCTTTCTTCTGTCTGAATGCTCTGGCTAGAGTTTTCAGGACGATGTTGAATATAAGTGGTGAAAAAGGGCATCCCTATCTTGTTCCAATTTTTAGAGGGAATGCTTTTGATTTTTCTCCATTTAGAATGATGTTGGCCTTGGGTTTAGCATAGATAGCTTTTCCAATGTTGAGGTATGTTCCTGGTTGAGGTATCTCTAGTTTTTCTTGTGTTTTGAACATGAATGGAGAGCATGGGATTTCTTTAGGGGAGGATGAAAATTTTCTAAAATTAGTGATGATTGGTTGCACAATCCTATGAATATATTAAAGAACAATGAATTATGTGCTTTGAATTGGTGAATTTAAACCAATCCAGATTTTTTTTTTAAAAAGGAGCCTACAATGCCTATTGCATCCTCTTCTTGGAAATCACCCATTATCACCTCTGCCACATTGAATGTGTTAGAAACAAATCACTAAGTCCATCCCAAGCACAGGGAGGGGCATCAGCGAGGTTGCAGACCCATTTGGAGCCTCCTGCAGGGATGGAATGGGTGCCCTGGACCCGACTGCCTGGAGTCCAACCCCAGTGCTGGCTGTGTGACCTGGGTGACCTCTTTAACGCTTAACCTTCAGTTTCCCTTTCTGTAAATGAAGATTAAGAACAGGAACTATTTCACGCAGTTGATGGAGGAATAAAATAGACAAAAAGTAAACCTCCAAAGAAGGTTGCCGTCCTTCTCCCCAGCCCAGGGCTTTACCGTGGCTCTGGACGATGGTGTGAGATGTGCAGGAGGCCAGTGAGATGCTTGAGGCAGAGCCTCACAGGACTGCTGGCTTTGGCGCTGTTGTGGCCCAGCCAACCTCAGATGCTGACTGTGGTAGATCCACAAATTTTAATTTACTGGCTTGCCCAAGAAAGACCTAGAATTCTTTGCAAATGATCCACAGGAATCTAATTCATCAGACCTGAATGCTCATTTATTAGTTTATGCTGAGTAGACTAGAAGACTTCTGCTGGCCAGAGCAATTTTTCTGGAAGGAAAAACATCTTGGGAAGCCAATGAGTATCAGATTTCACAGGAAGCGAATGTCAAGCAAAGTGGGTGAGGTGGATCCATTGCCGTATTTATCCCAGCTCAGCAGCTGCCTCTTCCGGTTGGCTCTGCAGGTCTCCTTCTGCCAGCAGGCACCAGCGCAAGCCAGAGCCACCTCTCTGGAACTCAAGATTCTCCTCTTCAACACAACAGGTGCTGGAATTCTCCAGGGTTCTGCCCCAAGAGCTATGTGGCTTCCTGTTCCCTGGTACATTGAAGCCGACCATTTCTTCCTCAGAGGCAAAGAATGGAATTGGTGACAAGCATCACCCTCTCTGAGTCTGGACCAGGGCTGCTGTGTGACAAGGTGGCTGAGAACCACTGAGAGATGGGTGCCAGCAGTGGGCTAGGCCCCCTCACTCCCTCCTCTTGCTCGCAGGCTTGAGGGCAGACTTATAAATGGACGGTGAATTTATGAATGCCAAACCTCCTCAGTACATTTGTCCTGGTATCATCACCCTTCTGGTGGCTTTTTGTGTGTGACCGATCTTAAGTGAGCAGCTGCTTTTAGAGTGGACTGGGTTTTAGAATGACTGCTGCTTCATGCTGTCAGGCAAGTCCCCGATGGATGTATCTGCACACGCTGGGTTGGCATGGACTCCCTTGGGGACACATGCCTTTTGACTCTGCGTGGAACAATGGGCTGCAGCCTGCATCTTGCTTTGTTTTCTGGGTACCTCTCTTCCTGACTGTCTCTAGAGTCAGATTTCATCTTCCTGTGGTCCTCTGCTGGGCATCTGCCCACTGAGTTTCCATGCCCTTTACCAGGTGCTCAGTGAGTCTGCACCCCCAGGCCTGTGCCCTCAGAATTTGGGCTCATTGCCTTCTCCACGCTTTCTGAAGCTCACTCTTATTCAGCATTTTCTCTGGCCTGGGAAGTCCCGTCTCTTCTTACTCTGTCTCCAGGTCATGGCTCCCTGGTATGCTCTGGAAGCCTCTCTGGGTATCCATCCCCAGCAGCCTCTGCAGCCCATGGGAAATAGGAACGTGCCCTCTCCAGGGCCCCTGCACACTCCCCATGAGGATGACTTCAGGCCCTTCAGCCTGAACGCTTCTGGAAACTCTCATAGGTCCCCCCCACCCCTAGAGTAGGGAGGAAGCAGGAATGTTGGAAAGACCAGAGGTGTGGGGGCCTGTGGAGCACTTGCTCCGCTCGTGCCTATCCAGCTGAAGACTCCAGGTGTCCAGTCTGGTTCTTCCTCCCCTGATGGCTTATTTTTCTAGACTAGAGACAGTTCTCAGAGTCTGTCCCCTCTCTGGCTTTCTCTTGACTTCTTGAGAAAAACAGAGACAACCTGTTTGTGTCGGATGGCTCTCTCTACTCCTGAACCTCAGGGATGCATTGGCAGATGCAACGGTATTCTGGTGGAGCTGGTGCACATTAGAGAGCGATAGATGTTCTAGAAGACTCTCACACAGGAAGCAGGGCTGGGGTCAGGTTGACCTCTGAACTCTAGTCCTGGCTCTGGACTATCCTGGACACTCTAGGCCCAGAGTCACCTGTCATCTCAGGCATGACTGCTCTAGCTACCAAATGAAGAGTTGGGCAAGATGACTTCAGGGGCCTTGACTGTTGGACATTTGAAGGGAAGGACAGAGGGGGCATCACAGTGCAGGGGAGAGTCTCATTCTTCATTTTATCCTCATCTGTGAACCCAGTGGGGTTGAAGCAGGGAGCCTGGAGCCTGGTATGCTGGGTTTGGTCTCTGCTGTAACAGGGGGCGCCCTGGCTCTCCCTGAGGAACCCTGCTTGGTAGAGCCTGCCAGGGGAGCTGCAGGGAGCTTGATTTCTGAGTCAGTCTTGGCCTTGGGCCATCCTCTACTCCAGTGCTAGCCTTGGCCTTGTCCACCTCCCTGTCTGAGCCACTGTCTGTGCGCTCCCTGAGGACAGGCCCTGGATGTTTGGATCTGTCCTCCTTCATGCAGGGCCTCATGTTTGCCAACTAGAATTAGTGACCAAAAAATTTGTGCCGGGAGACTTCTCAATCTTGATTTCTGGGAAGGATCATTCTTAGGTGGTAGGCGTTGGCTAGCACAGCTCTTCCTAGGGCTTTGGAAATTCAAACGCATCTGCGCCATTGCTGACTTTGTACTGGAAGTAGTTTCAGAAAAAAATGCCTGTGTTAAGCATAGCTGCTGTTGAGTTGGTGAGATCTGCTGTGTGCTGCAGGCCTTGTCTGTTTCTAGACGTTTCCTTCTTGCCCCATACTGGATTTGGCATAGTTTTTGTAGGATTCTCAGCTCTATGAACCCCCAGAGTGGTAATTCTCAGACCTCGAGGTAATAATACTGTGGATTCTCATGGGAACCTTTCATCTAAGGGCTCACTCCCAGCATTATCTGATCACAGCTCAGGGATGCAGGGACCACTATCATTAGCTCCACGCCCAGCCATGGACACCGTGGTCCTAAAAGACAGGAGGGACTTTAGGCTTGGAACTGGAACAGGCCTCCTGGGCTTCTAAGACCTGTGTCCTGGGCAGGAGAGCAGCAGGGATTCTGATGGGCAAAGGGCAGGACCAGAATTTGCTGGAGTCTGAACTGCTTTTGACTGAAGCTTTAATGCATTGTGAGTTCCTAGGAATTGCTGGGTCACAGTGGTTAGGGGACTCCTGCAGCTATGAGGCATAGGAGCTTCCCTTCTTTTTGTTCTCCAAACCCTGCCTGCCCTTCCTCCAGCCAGCAATGAAGCACAAGCCCCAGGCCCAAGCCTGGTTTCCTGGGACATGTCCAAGATGGACAACTGGGGGAATAAGGGAAGGCTTCACTGTGTCATGAGGAATGGTGGAAGGACTTTGGACATTAGGTCTGACAGAACCAGATCCTGTCTGTGAAAAAGTTACTGAGAGGCCACTCTTGGCTCAATACAAGATGGAGCATTGAGAGCCCAGCTATTTCAGGAGAGAAGGGGCTCCCATTGTAGAAGTGAGCTCCACCTCTCTGGAGGTGACAGCTAGCAGTGACTGCTAGACAGGGTTGTATCCAACTCCTCACCTCCCCAGCATGTGTCCCCTGGGTGGGCAGAAGTCTGCATCTTCTGAGGTCCCAGGAGAAGCAGGCTGGACCGAGGGGGGATTTTATTTTCAGTGCTGGGGAGGAACCCAGGGCCTCACGCACGCTAGGCGGATGCTCTGCGGCTGTGCTCCACCCCAGCCTGAGGAGGGAACTTTTGATTGTCAGTGAGGAAGAGGAGTTTTGTTCTGTTGTTCTTTTCTGTTCTTTACATAAAAACAGGAAAATCAAGGAGGAAAGAATCTCCGCGGTCCCCACTCTTCCCCTGCTGTCTAGTCTGGCGCTCTGGCCTTCACAGTTTCCCTTCCCTCTTCCTCCTCTCCTTCCCTCTCCTCTTACTTCCCTCCTCCTCCCTCCCTTTCCTTCCTCCTTTGTCTCTTTTATTTTAATTATAGAAGTATTACCATCCAAGTATACCATTGGATATGTTCATAGAGTTAAAACAACAATACGAGCCCTCGATTGGAATTCCTCTTGAATTCTGATGGGCCAGGGGCAGGACCGGTTCCCGCAGGTCCCAGCCTCCTCCCTGAGGCGACCACTGTTTTAATCTGGCACCCTTTCAGCCCATATACACTCACAGCGAGGAGAGAGGAGAGACCTATGTATTGTTCTGCCACTTGTTTGTTCCTTCTCCACAGTGTCCCCATGGCGCTGGATAGAGCCAGGCTCGCTGGTGCCTGCTACGGCTGCAGGTGGAGGTTCCGGTCCTTCTGGGTTCTCTGTAGGTCAAGCAGCGCGTGGCGCCAGCTTTTGTGCACCTGTGGGGGCTTCATCTCTATGGGTGACTTGGAACGAAGCCGGCTGGGCGGGAGGGTGAGCATTTAACTCCAGTCGGTATTGCGGGAAACCATCCTCATGGACCACCCGGACCGGATGCGCGAGTGCCCGTGCCCAGCACCTTTACCCGCACTGACCCCAGCGAGGCTGGGGAACCATGTGGGAGGCACTGTAAAGAGAGGCTGAGCAGGTGCTTCCGGGGGCCTTCCAGCCAGAGGTGGTGGCCCTCCCTCAACGGCCCTCGTGAACAGCAGCGCACCCGCCACGGTGCTCGCCGAGGAGCTGAGGCGGGCGTCTCTCTGGTTTCCTTAGGTCAGCTGAAGCTGTCGATCGACACCCAGGACCGGGTTCTGCTGCTCCACAGTGAGTACGGCCGTGCGCAGGCTCGCCACGGAAGGGGCTGCTCCCCCGCCGCCTGGAGCCAGGGTGGGGGCCGGCGTCCTCGCAGTGTCCTGCCGTGTGCCCCTCGTGGGTATTCACTAGGGCTCCTCCTGCAGAGCCAGCCATGTGCCGGCCTGACGCACCTGCAGACCACACAGCAGGCCTTTGTCTTTGGCGCCCTGAGCTGTCCCTGGGAACCTGAGTGTTGTCCTTGGGCCCCATGGAGCAGGGTCTGGAAGAGCCTTCCTATCCTCCTCCTCCTCCTTTCTTCCATCCTCTCCGCTTCTCTTTCTTCTCTTTCATTCATTTATCCAGCCACTGATGGCTGTGCAATGTCATGTTCAGATCACAGTTCTTCAAGTCAGACCTCTAGAATCTGAATCCCGGCTCCGATTCTTTATTGACTGGTGACCTTGAGCAAGCTCAGTTTTCTCATATGTTGAATGGGATAGTAATAGAATCCACTAGTGGCTTGTTATAAGGATGAAGTGAGTAAGACTAGTGAAGCGCTTAGGACAGAGCGCAGCACATAGTAAACCCTACGTAAGTGTGGATTAAATAAAAGAGACTGCCGTAAATTCCAAAACGAGTGATTGAGCACTGACTCTAGGCTAGGGGTTGGGCACACTGAGAAGCACCTCCCTCTGTCTAGATAGGATGCCAGGAGGATGGTACAGATGGTAATAACCACACTCCACCCTGGAGGAGGAGCAGGCCCACCCCAAGCAGAAGGGAAAAGGGGGCCTGGGCACTTCATGCAGTGGGAGCAGCAAGTGCAAAGAGCCTAGGGCCAGAAGGACATTTGAAGAGCCGTCTAGCTAGGCTGGCGCACAGCTTGGGAGGGTCTTATACTTTACCTGTCCATTCTTCCCTTTGTTCTTCTATTTAGCAGGTAACTATTACGAGCTCTGTCATGGTCTCCACGGCCTGGACCCTTGTGCTCAGCCCAGATGCACTGCCTGTCTCTCCAGCCTCCCTGGCGCTTGCTGTCGGGCGCATCCTCCCCTGTCCTTTCTAGTTACTTGTGCCCCTCTGCATACATCTGGCTTGCCCATTCCTCTGTGCCTTTGCACTGCTGTTACTTGTGTCTGGAAATCCTTCCGTCTCTGTCAAACACCCTTTGAAAAATAACTCTCCTCTCTCTGCTTTTGCCAGAAATGTGTCTGCCTTCATCATCACCAGGATTCAGGCAGGGGGCTCATTTTGTTTTTTGCCCTCCGGGAGTTACCCCCCACCCATCTGCCTGGGCTGAGTTTGTTGCTCCCTCCTTTGTGTCCCCATCACAGCCTGGCTCCACAGAGCCCCCTGTGTCTGGTCTCTCCATCAGCATGGAGTGCAGGGAGGGCAGGGGCGGGGTCTGCCTGGCCACCACTGGCGACCCCGACCCCGGGGGTCATCAGGCCTGGATCCTGCCCCCAAGAGCCACTCCCTCAAGGGGAGGCGAGACACAGGAACAGCAGCTGGGATGCAGGGCAGAACAGACCAGTAGGCGCCAGGGTCCCGGTCCTGGCCCGAGGGGGCCAAGTGAAGTTCCCAGGGACCAGCAGAGGGGTGTTCTTTGCCGTCGGAGCCTGGCTCCAGCTGTGCAAACAGTTTCTGCAGAGTGCATCTTGGCCTCCACCACCCCGTTTGTCCTGCACAGTTTGCTTTGGCTTTGCCCCAGTCTCGGCCCTTCGTCCCTTCCAGCCTTCATTTGGCTTCCCAGGCCTCCTGCCCCAGACGACGGGGGGCTCTGTCCAGGCCAAACTCCAGGGCTCAATCAGAAGCAAACTCAAACAAACACAAAACTCAAACAAAAACAAAATGCAGAAAGGAGACTCGGGCTCTATCAGCCCTATGGTCTGACTTCTGCAGACCTCAGGCAGGCAGGCCACGCTTGCCTTCATGACCTGGTGGCACCCGCCCCACGCCTGTCCCTGGCCTTCGTTTGTTCTCTAGCAGAAACGTCTGTGGGGCACTTGCTTATTTGTCAGGCACTCTACTGAGCCCTTTAGTTGCACTGTCTCATTTAATGGGCACGGTTATCGTGTGAAGAGCACCTTACTAGCTCTAACCCACGGAAAATGGCAAATTCAGTATCAGAGAGACAGTCACGCTCTCGCATGTGTGCTGGGCAAGCGGCACAGCTGAAAGCCACGCTGGCATCTGTCTGCCTCGGGAAGCTGGGCAGGGTGCCACACTGGCCACCCCACCGTGCAGCTCATCAGGCAGGGTGGGTTCTTCAGCTTGGCCCGCCACCCAGAAGGCAGGAGGAGCACTGGACTGGGAGTCTAAGGACCTGGGTTCTAAATCCAGCTGTCATTCCCACTGCTCTGAGATTTCCGGCAAGTTCCTTATTTCTCCGGGCCCCCCTTGCAGCCCCGTTCCCCACGCAGGGAGGCGCTGGGCCTGTATACTCTAGGCTTCCTTCCAGCCGTAAGAGTCAGGGGAGCGAACGTACCTGTGGTGTCGTGCTGAGGGTGCTGCCAGAGTGTGCGGGATGGTGGCTGTGGACTGGACCCCAGGGGGCTTATATCCAATGGCCGTCATACAGATTAGGGGCCCGGGAGTAAGGGCCATGCCCACTACTCACAGGTGTGCCCTGTATTTCTTTGCGGATTGTTCAGTTAGTGTGTGCGTGCCTGTGTGCGTGTGTGTGAGAGTTGTGATCCCACCCACCCCAACATTTCAATTCTCTTTCAGTCATAGAAGGGAAAGGCCTGATAAGCAAAGAGCCTGGCGTCTGTGATCCCTATGTGAAGGTAGGTGGGGCTGGAGGTGGGAGGTATGGAGGGACATGCCACTGGGTGGGTCCCAAGGTCCCAGCCTATGCAGAGGCTCCAGGCCACTTGAGGCGTGGTTCAGGCCTCACTCGTTGGGTCAGTGGGCATGCCAGTGTCTGAAGTCCAGATCTTCTTGTGAAAGATAGTATTTTTACCCCCTACCCTCCAAAGCTAGCGGCAGCACAGCCAGGGCTGGGCGGAGGAGGGGAGGGAGTGTCTGAGGCCTGAGTTGGGCCCTCTTGGTGAAGCCAGAGTCTCTGCAGGGGTGAGGCTGTGCTTCCAGCGGGGGACCAGGCGGGAGCTTCCCTGAGTGTGGCAGCTGGGGTACCAGGAGCAGTCCCTTGTGCGCCCCTCTGCAATCTTCCTGAAGCTTCCCTGCTCAAGGGCCTGGATGAGGGCTTGATCCAGAGCGGGGCTGGGCGTCTGCAGGGGATGAGCGGCACTGGGGAGAGCCTGACTCGGGCCTCGTGGGAGGCTGACTGGAGCCTCTTGTGAAGGGGTGCTCAGCAGCTGCCAGGAACCCAGAAGCGAGGAGGGCTTCGGCTGCTGGGGGGACTCACCGTGGAGGCAGACCAGATCAGATTCGTTTGTCCCCACCTGGCTGGGCCTGTGGCTGCCTTCTGGGCCCCACCCACCAGGAGGCCCTGTCCTGGCACCTGACTCCCAACACCTCCGCCTCCGTGCTCCTTGTTCCTTTCTAGCATACAACTGGGAACCCCACTCAATGCTCTGCAGAGGCTGGTTTGAAGGACACTAGGAAGTCTTTAGCATGGAGAGGTGCAGAGTTAGCTGCTGGGCTTTGGTGACAATGTGACTATGAGATCAGCTAATGCTTGCTTTTCTTTAATTCAAGATTTCCTTGATCCCTGAAGACAATCGAATGCGCTTTCAGAAGACGCAGACCATTCCAGACTGCAGAGACCCTGCTTTCCACGAACACTTCTTCTTGTAAGAGTCTGGGCAGCCAGGCCCTTGTGAGGAGAGGGAAGGAATGTTTTTTGGAAACAGCTCTGTTTGCCAGATCTAGAACTGGATCTAAACAGAAAAGCAGTGACTTAAAGGATGTCTTTGTTTTTCTCATTCCCTTGTGTCCTTGCATCCCTGGCCCTGCGCCCAGCCGTGAGGTCCACAGTGATAAGGTATCACTTGGCTGGTTCTCAGAACTCAAATGCCCAGCCTGGGGCTGGCTGCCCCTAGAGTAGGTAATTTCCCACCGTCCCCTGGGCCAAGTGTTCTCCTCCAGTAGAAGGAATTTTCCAAGCTGAGGGACATTTCACTTCCCTGTCTCCCTTTTTATTTAAACCTGTTAACCTTCCTGAGCCTTGGCTACCTCATTCGTGAAGTGGGGCTACTAATAGCATCCGCCTCAGGGGACCTGGGAGCTGTAAATGGGATGCACAGCATCACCTGGCAGAGTGGGAACTGCTGTTGTCATTGCTTTTCCCCATCTCTGCACTCTGGGGCCAGGGGAAGGTCATGGACACTTGGTCTTTCCCTGCTAGTGAAAATTAATAATAATATTTTGGTTTCCCCCCTCTACGTCAAGAGGTGATTTTGCATATTCTAGAAAATTGGAAAACAGATGAGCAAAGAAGAAAATAGAAAACACCCATGGTCCCCCTGCTCAGAGAGACAGGCCTCTCAGTGTTTCTCATCAAGTCCTTTCATTGGTGTGGGCGTGTGTTTACAGAATGGAATTGTTTCACAATGGTGTGTTGTAACCTCCTCTTTTTTGTCCTTAACAATGTCATATAAACTCTGGTGTGCATGTAAGTACTCATCTACACTAGAGTTTATTTAACCAGCTGTTTAGGTTCTTTTCAAAAATTTTGCAATTATGACTGGTGTGGTGAGTCTGGCTCTCCCAGCACCCTGATGGTCTGCTTTGCTTCACAGTCCTGTCCCTGAAGAGGATGACCACAAGCGTCTTCTGGTTACCGTGTGGAACAGGGCCAGTAAGACCAGGTGAGAACTGCTGAGCCGGATGGAGACCCTGCTTTGGATTGTGGGTGGCAGCCAGGAGGCCAGCCTATAGCCGGGGCTCCATTAGTGCCCCCTGGATGCGTAGTAGGGACAGTGCTACATTGCAGAGGCTGCCACCCCCTGAGTCACCATCTCTCCAGGTGAGACTGAGGGCCTTGCTATCATGAGGATTTGCCAAATGCGTGGTATCAACAGGACATGGTGCCAACCAGCCCACACGTGGATTCTGTTGTCAAGGTGCCCACTGTCAGGCGGGGGCAGGGGTGCCGCATGGAGATGGATTATGGTGACAATATACACATGTCCAGTTCCACAGGACTCCATGCACCATGAGAAATAGGCCTATTTTGCTCTTCGTTACCATCGTACCTAGTGTCTGGCAGGAAGATGCCGAGTACATATCGTCTGCATGCCTGAAGGAATGAGATGAGTACCAAGGATAGGCAGTGAGGGAGACGGGGAGCTCACTGCCAGCTGAGATGATCAACGAGGGCTTTGTGGGAAAAGTGGGATTTTGAACTTTAGCAGAGATTCTCCATGAGACAAGGACAGAAGGTCAGAGAGGGTATTCCAAGCAGTGCACAGCCCGAGGAAAGGCAGGGAGGCAGGAATGTGTACAGGGACTCAGGCCACAGGAAGGCCAGTTCAGGGGGTGCAGAAGTTTCCTGTAGGAGAATCCAAACAGGCTGATCTAGCAGGTAGCCCAGGACGCAGGAGGCCACATGCGGTCATTAGTAGTGGCAGGTAGTGTGGAGCAGGGGGCAGTGCTGGGCAGGTGAGCGTGGGGATGGGCTGTACTGGAAAGCAGGTGAGAGCAGTTCACTGTGAGCAGCAGGGCAGCAGAAGGAGTCTGGGAGATCAGGTGGCCGGCAACATTTATTACACAATCAGAACCAAATGTGACTGGAAAGGGGCCTACATGAATGAAAACCAGCTCAGCTCACCAGCTTAGACCTGGAAAATATTTTGGGATTGAAGCTTATTTATTTTTCTGTGGTGCTGGGGATTGGATTCAGGGCCTTGCCTGTGCTAGGCCAAGAGCTCTACCATTGACTTGTACACCCTAGCCCCTAAATGCTTTTTAGTACATTTTATTTACTAAATTTTATTGGTGAGTATGCTTTTTAGAGTTGGGCCCTATTTAACCTTTAAAATGAAGACTTTTTGCTTTAATAGAGCGTCTGCTTTTCCCTGTAGAGCGGTGCTCATAGTGCTAGAGACCTCTCCATCCATCCATCCACCCACTCAAGCAGGACTTATTCGAGAGAGTCAATTAATAGTACTTAGTGGCGATTTGCCTGTGAGCACAGCTGAAGTCAAAGATAGCTCTTGGGTAGCTGGTAGTGTCCGCACCGAAGGCAGACTGTCCTAGAGGGGAAGGTGGGTCAGCTTTGAGGGCCAGGGGAGAAGCCTTTATTCCTGGAGCACGGGGGAGAGAGAGCTTGCACCAGAGCCACATGGAGGTGTGCAGCCATGACCTGGAGGCAGTGGGTAGGTGACATTCTGAGCAGGTGAGACCCCCCAGGGAGGGGTCGAGGACCAAGGGTCAGAACTGTGTCTTTGAAGGAGTGGGAAAATGCAGAGACCCTTATGAAGGCACCGGTTTATCAGAGAGGCTGACGGTGCTCTGCACGCCCACTGGGTGGAGGCAAGGACCGGCCACGCCCCCCGCGGGGTTCTCCCTCCTTGGAGAACACAGCAAGGGCCAGAGCTGCAGGGTAAGGAGCCAGTAATGCGGGTCACATTTTTGGACGAGAAAGTGAGGCCGGGGAAAGTGAGTCAGCCCCAGCCAGGCAGCGTGACCAGCGCAGCGCCTCCACTTGTTACCTATTTTGGGAAAGTGAGATTCCTTATTAAATGAAACACGGCCCGACTCGTGGTCATGGTCCCAGCCCAAAGCTCAAGGGGGACAGGGCAGGCTCAGACAGGCCTGTCCCTGGGGCAGATGGCCCTGCGAATGCTGGCAGCAGCAGAGTGAGGCCTCAGCCTGGGGCTTTCTCCATGGACTCTCCTTTATTGATCCGTTTCTGAATGAGATGGCCTGATCCGGGTGAGGGACAGAGTGCTGGCAGCAAACTTTGGCTTTGCCGAATGCTCCCAGATCAGATTGTGCTTCTCTGAAAGACGGACATTCAACTTATCAATGTGAAAGACAATTATGAAAGGAAGAAAGCAGGCATGTACTGAGTTCCCTGTGCCAAGCATTTTTCCATACATTACCTTGTTTGATCCTCATAACAACCCTAAAGGGTATGAATATTGTCCCTAGCTTCAGAGAAGAGGAATCTGAGCCTAGAAATATTAAGGACTAGGCCTGAGGTTATGTAACAGCTCATACTTATTAAGCACTTCCTGTGTGTGGACATTACCCTAATCATGTGCCAGGCATTACCTAATTTAATCCTCACACCACCATGTGAGGTGGGTATTATTATTGTAGCTATTTTACAGGCAAGAATATAGGCACAGAAAGGTTATGGAACTTGCTCAAGGTAACACAGCTAGAATGCAATTAAAAAGCTGCAAATGCGGGCAGTGTGTCCTGAAGCCTGTGTCCTCATCTCTGTGTTTTGTTATCCTTGACCGGCTTGCATGGGTGAAAACTAACTAAAGTCCCTCTTTCTGTGTCAGCAGCTCACTCCTCAGGCCTCAGGCTGCATCTCTGAGCAGTAATAGCATAGATTGGTATAAATCATCCCTGCCACAGGAGTGGTGGTCACATTTTGAAACCAGTAGGAAGTAAGAGGAAAGCATGGAGTCCAGGAAACCTCACAATCCTCCCAGGGATGACTGTGGACTCAATTAGAGAAACAAGATGATCCACAAATGAGTGCTGGCAAAGACCTGCACCTCAGTTTCCTTGCCTGTAAAATGCAGTTGTCTCTAAGGTTTCTTCCAGTTTCAAGGTTCTGTGAATTTTTTTAAAATTATAGACATTTCAAACATATGCAAAGGTAGAAGGTATCATATACTAAACCCTCAAAATCTCATCCCAGTTTCATCTTGGCCAATCTTATGTCATCTATGCCTCATCCACTTTCCCCTCCTCCACTGGCATTTAAAGCAAACACCAGATATCTCATCAGTATATATCTCTAAAAAATGGCTTTAAAAAACATTACCATGGTGTCATAATCACACTTAGAAAGTAATGATAATTCTTGAATGTGGAACTAAGCTATTTGATAGTTCTATTTGATGATATGCTGAAAACGGAAGTTTGAAGTATGAATTACAGCATTTTTCAGATCTTGTGGTCAGAGAACAACCTTGGAAAGAATTGTAATGGTATGCACCAAGTTTTAAAAAAACGTGTTTATGTATAATTCAAGAACAGAATATTTTATGCTAACAGTAACTACGCTTGTGGAGGGTCTGCTTGCCTCCTTATGGAGGGCCAAGCACCATGCCGGGCACTATAGGTGTCGCCTCTCTCTTAATCCATTTTATAAACAAGGTCTCAGTGCCAAGGACACTTGTGAGTTGAGAAAGCTTGTGGCCAGTGATGGGTATTGAACCTAAGGAAAGGAGTGAATGGAAAAATATATGCTCAACTTAAGCCATCAAATTAGAAACAAATTGAGATTAAATTGTATAACCCTGTAGTGAAAAAAACTCCAAGGAGAGTTGAAATGCCTTGCCTAGAAAATAATGCATTCTCCTCTTGCTGTGTGTCTTTCCCCTGTGCTCAGAGTAAACTGGGTTCTGTTCCTCTTGTGTGCTCCATGAAGTTACTTCTCAGCCTGTACGGGCTGATCCCTCTGCCTGAGATGCTCTTCCTCTCCTTCTCTCTGGCTCAACTCATTAGGCCTCCTGCAAGCATCTCAGTCCTAAACAACCTTTTGCCCCTGAGCCTTCAGAATTTGTTGCCTGTGCTTGTTCATCTGTCAATCTCACCCTGTATTGCTGTGCTGAGCTACTATGTGAATTCCTGCCTGTTTGTCTTGTTTCCTTAATGCTGCGGCTTCTTGCCCAGTGCCTGCCAACCATGGGCATGATGGATTCACCCATTTGTCAAACCTTCAGAGTGCACCATGCCTGGAGCTCCGACCTTGGCAGTCAGAAATGACCAAGGCTTGATTCCAGAAACTTCAGGCCTCTCCAGACCTAGCTCCCAAGTCTGTAAGCTGACCAGTATATTGCTGTGTGCTCAGGTTGTTTGTAAAAGAAATCTTTCTTCTTCTAGAGGTTTTTCAGAAGCAGCCTTCAGAAATAGCTAAGTGAAGAACACTCAGAGAGAAGTTCCTGCTTGTGGACATTAATTGTGACAATTTGCTCTGCCTGAATGATCATGAAATCATTGGAGGCCCCTTAGCAGGAAGCAAAGCTCAAGGGAGGCTATTAACCATTTAGCATTCTCCAACACCCGGGAATGAAACTTCCACTTACTGGAGAGGAGGGAGGGGCTGCATTTATTACAGCTAATGCATCGGCTTGGAGATTTCTAGTTTCAGCCATGCCCAGAATGAGAGGAGAGTAGAGCCAGGCAGTGTGGGCACCTAGACACCAGCTGGCTTTCTCTTGCATGTGTTGCAAACAAAGCAAAATCAGTAGGAGGATGTTGGCAAAGTCCAGATGGTTTTGAGTGGCAGCTCAGATGAACACCTGCCACTTACAGTGGCCACTGCAACTGCCTCCTGCTAGTGTGGCCTTGGCTACTTCCCAGAAGGGAGGAGGATTTGTTTTGGCAGTGGGTGGGCTGGGGAAGTGGACATGGAAGGGGTCCTTTGTTCGGGTGACTGTGCTGTCCTCCTTGAGTAGATGAGGAATATGATGTGATGGGAGGGGGCAAGGGAAAGGGTGACAGATGGAGCCACAGCTGGAGGAGTAGTGGAGGGAGGGCAGCGGCTCGAGAGCAGAACGCAGAGGCCTCAGCCCCGTGGCACTGGTCCAGAGCATGGATTAGCAGGCAGGTGGACCAGTTTTGAGGACCAGTCTCCCAGCATCCAGCATCCCCACCTCTCACTTGGCTTGGCTG
Source organism: Sciurus vulgaris (assembly GCF_902686455.1). Classification (NCBI taxonomy): domain Eukaryota; kingdom Metazoa; phylum Chordata; class Mammalia; order Rodentia; family Sciuridae; genus Sciurus; species Sciurus vulgaris. Next base: position 70,082,858 of record NC_136476.1, read on the forward strand.
TCTGTGAGAAGCTAGTTTGTTCTGTTTAAGCCTGTTAGGTGGTGAGCTGCCACCCTTTCCAGAGGATCCAGACAATCCGTGTTTATAGAGACCCTCTAGGCCTCTGGTCGCTGACCCAGGCAGGCAGAGGTAGGTCCTGCAGGCTCCCGTGCCTGGATTCTACCTGGGACCAGCTGAGTTTGAGTCCCCAGCACAAGCCCTGGAGCCCAGATCTCAGAGAGGCCCTTCAGGAGGTTGTGTGGTCAACCCTGCTGCCCTGGCTCAGGCTCCAGGTCCTGGGAGGCACATCTGCAGGAAGTCCATTCCATCTTTGGCTTCCATGTTGTGCCTCAGAGACAGGCCAAGTCCCTCAAATACTGAATTCCACTGCCAGGGTGCTTCTCTACCTAAATAGCCATGATATTTCTTGATTAATAGTTATTAAACCAATCAATGAAGGAGTCTGATTTGGGAGAGGCAATAAGAGAAGAGAACAGGGAAAACCAGAACAAAATCAAAGAAAACCCACTTCAGCTCTTTACCAACCTGACTCTAGTGTGGAGCAGAGCAGGATGAGATACAATGGGACAACTTAAAAATATATCAATACTGCTTTATTTTTTCTGATTACAAAAGTAGTGCTGTTCCCTGTGGAAATTTGAAAACAGTGAAAATGCAAAGAAAAGGAAACTCTCCATAATCCCAACCTACCAGATACAGCCATTGTTAGTATTTTTGTTGGGCTCCTGCTCATTAAACTACAGTTTTATAAGCTTTCTCTAACAATGGCAAGTTGTTTGGCATTTTATTAATATTAATCTATTCCATCATTGTTAAAAGCTGTCGAGTATTCATCAGTCCCAATTGTTGGATGCTGAGGCTGGACATTCTTCAGGAACTTTGAATTCCTCTTAACCAAGAAACCCAGACTGAATTCGGCCTTCCCCATAGCCGACAGTCCCACAGTGCCTGGCCCTAGCTCATGCCTGCCCTACTGGCAGCCAGGTTAAATGGGTCTCAGTGATTTTGGTGTGTTGGGTACATTTGGACCTTGGACTGTAGTCATCTGAGATGTTCCCAGACCTTGCCTGGACATGAGACAAATCTTAAGTTTTGTAACTTTTCTCTCAACTGAGAACTTCCAACTGAGGCAGGGCTGAGCATCCCTGTTGGAGACCATCTCTCTGAGACAGCTGGTACCCATGAGGTAGTTCTGAGCTTCTGTGGTTGGTGCAACCCCAAGGCCTAGGACACTTGGGTTCCCCAGCTACTCACTAGTCCTGTGACCCTGGGATGGAACTAACCCCGAACCTTGTGTTTCTCTCTAAATTGGAGAGAACTTCTGTCCTTGCATCTCAAGGGTCAAGTGAACCAGGTTGGTAAAGAGCTAAAGCCCAGAGCACTGGGCAACCCCGTGTGCACTGGTAGCGGAACTCTGGGTACAGCCTGGGGGGAGACTGACTTGGCCTCTGCTGTTCCCCAGGAAATGTGCACTTGTCGGCTGCATGAGCTTCGGGGTGAAGTCCCTCCTGACTCCGGACAAGGTGGGTCCTGGGGGGCTTCAGCATATCATCCTGCCCAGGCCCAGCCTGGCATAGACAGGCTTTCTCTGGAAATCTGTGGGTGGAGATTCTGTGACTTGGTGCTCCTCAACCCCCAAAGGCATGTGCCAATGGCTCTAGTAACAGCACTGATTGTCACCTATTTACATGAAGGCTTGGGTCTCCTTCTTGGTTTATCTTGTCAGAGAGCAGTAAGGTGGCTCCAAGGCCTCCCTGGAGGCACTGAATCTGGTGTCTGCTGAGAAAGTCACTGGCAGGTCCCTAGAGGTGTACAGCACTCCTGGCTCACCCTGGAATAGGGAGCAGGTGTTCCTGGTGGTCCCATGCCAGGGTCCTCTTGATGTGTCTGCTGGGTCTGATACTCTGGTCCAGCAGGTGCTCAGAGGAGGAGGGAGCAGCACATCTGTGGAGCTTTCCTTCGACTGGGGGAGCATGTGGGACTTGGAGACCTTCCCTCTGGGTCACCAGCTGTCATCTCTTTGCTCTGCACTGCTTCCTAGCCCGCAGACTGCAGCTGTTGGGGAGGGATGCACTCCTTTTGCACATCTCTGAAGTGTCCTGGTGGCCTGCTATGTGGCTCTGCCACCCACCTTTGTGTCCTGGGAGTGAAGTCTGTGGGGTGGGGGTGGCTGAGGACCTTTACCTTGTGTGAAGATCCCAGTGATCTTTGGACTTCAGGCTGAGCTTCATTCCCATGAGGAAAGATGTTTGCCAAGGAGACTGAAGACCACACAGGGGCCTCAGGATGCCTGTGCTTTGTCCCCTCCGTCCCTCTTTCACTCCTTTCCTTCAGATTTGTCAAACATTTGTTGGGCTCCTACTGTATACTAGTCTCAGTTTTAGACATGTCAAGGAGCCTATGTACAATCTGGAGGCAGGGGCGGGAGTCGGGGAGGCAGACAAATCTGCAGTTGTCCTCCAGGGATAAGAGGCAATGGAATTCCACAGAGGGAATTCCAGTTCTGCCTGGAGGCTCAGGCATGGGGGCCTGAGGGAGGCTGCACATCTGTGTCTTGGGGGAGGGAGTCCAGCCGCTACTCTTTGAGGGTAATTGGTGACTGCCTGACCTGTGCCCTCTGCCTCCTTTGCCTGAACATGTCATTCCTTCTCTCATGACAGGAGGTCAGTGGCTGGTACTACCTTTTGGGGGAGGACCTCGGTCGGACCAAGCACCTAAAGGTGGCCAGGCGGCGACTGCGGCCCCTGAGAGGTACAGGCACCCCTGCTGCAGCTCCCCTCTCAGGCTTCTCCCCTCCCTCCTTGCCTGGGTGGAAGCACCAGTCCCTGTGTGTTTTGGCATCTGCCACCCCAGGTTGCCATCTGGCCACAGGGCCCAGCACCTACTAGAATCCAGCTCTCGGGCCTCCTCTTCTCAGTAGCATCTTTACTTATCAGGTTGGATCTTCCTTGGAGGGAGTTATGGGCCTAACCCCATGTCATTCAGCTCCCCTGACCCCCTTCCCCCTACTCATGGAGGGCGTCATTGCTTCAGTGCTGGGGATGGAACCCAGGGCCTTGGGCTTGCAAGCTATCTCCCCAGCCCACTCCATTGCTTCTTGGACGACTCCTTCCCAGGCTGCTGCGGGTCTCAAGGGTATTCCTCTAGGCTGTCTTGCTGACCTTGGGGTGCCCACTCGGGGTAAAGTTTACGACCTGCCATGAGCCCCGAGGCTCAGGACTTGGATTTTATGTCTTCTTCAGTCCTGTCCTGTGAAGGTTGCACACCTGGTTCCTGAGCCCTGCCTGGCTCGAGCCCTGGACATCTCTTTATTAGGGGTCAGGAATGGGTCTGGCAGTGACGTTGACCTGTTGCCCAGCCTCATCCTCTGGGTGGTCTGTGGAAAGGGCCCTCACATGCCAGCAGAAACTTTCTGACTCTACTCTCACCTTCCAGACCCGCTGCTGAGAATGCCAGGATGTGGGGACCCTGACAATGGGGAGGAATTTGAGGTAGGTGGCAATAGGACTGGGTGGGGCGGTCGCACCTGGTGGCACCTGAGCATTGCTTCAGGAGCTCTGATCTGATTGTCAGTCCCTCAACCCCGGAGACCTCCAAAGAGAGCAGCATTTGGTGATTGAGACTCAGCAGCAAGTTGTGCAGTCTGAAGGGAGTTTTTCTTCTTCTTTTCATCTTTTTTTTGTCCGTGGTGTGGGGTTTGGACCCGGGACCTTGTGCATGTTAGGCAGCATGTTAGCACTAAGCTATATCCCCCGCCCTGAAGGGAATGTTGGGAGTATCTCTTGACTTTTCTAAGGTGCATCATAGGAAATAGATGCTTTTCTCAGGTTCATGATTACAGCCATGTGGGGAGAGGGATAGACCCCTACCCCGGAAGTGGAAGCTTTTGGATCTTGCTGACTTGGCCTCTGGAAGCCAAGTCCTCTCTTCCCAGAGGCCCCAAACCCTCTGCTTCCCTAGCACTGTGGCTGAGCACCCTCTTGAGTTGGCCCTACTGTGGGCAGGGAGCAGCCTTGATTCTGAAACCCTAAATACACTGTACCATGATGCTTCCTGCCTGTGGCCAAGCTGGGAAGATACGCCATTGACCATTGACAGGGTCCATAGCATCTGACCTGTGGTGTATTGCAATCTACAAGACATTGTCACTTCACTGACTCAATCCATTCACTTCTTCACTCATTCATGACATGTTCGTACCTGTGTGGTCCTAGTCCAGTGCTGGGACAGAGCATGTGCAAGGTCTGGCCTTTGTGGTATGCACAGTTCACTGCTGCGCTGTCCAAGGGTGGTACCACTTTCTGACTGTGACTATTGAGCTCTCATTCAAATGTGGCTAGCAGGACTGAGGAGCTGAATGCCAACTTTCATTTCATTTTAAGTAATTTCAATACCCTGCACATATGTCCAGTTTTGAACAGCCTGGTATGAGAGAAACTTGCCATTGTTTTCTGTGGTTTTGTTAGGAATTTAAAAGCTTCGTCTGGCTCTAGGGGTAGCTTCAAATACTTTCCTCTTCCTCTCTGTGTACCAAGGACAGAAAGGATGCTTCCAGGGGAGCTACCCTTGGAATTCATGGGAATTACATGGACATAAACACTGCAGGTTTCTCCGTGGCTTAGGAAAGTCCTGCTTCGTGCTGGATTCTGCACCTAAGCCCTAGCCCCTGGGAACATTCTTCTGAGGTGTGTGGGTTTTCCTGGGCTTGTATACACAGAGGTGTCCACAGGGCTCAGCCAAGAGGGTGTGATTGCCAGAGACCTGGGAGAGCCACCAGAGCTCACCTGTGTACTCCTGCACTGTGCAGGTAGGGAGATGGAGGCCCAGAAACCTGGATCACCTGTTCACAGTTACACAGTGACCTAAGGTCCTCTGACATAAGGTCCTAAGTGGGTGGGTGAGCTTCCTCAGGGCTCCCAGGTGGGCAAGTGGGGCTGGGCTCACACTGCTGCTCTGTGGGATATGAGTCTGGGTCTGTCCTACCATGTGATAGCCTTTCCAGGCCACGGTTTCTTTGTTGATAAGATGAGGGGGCTGGATGGTCCGATGATTTGGAAACCCCTTCTGCATTGCCTTTATGGTCCACGTACCATCAGACCCTTCATGGGAACAAAGAAACTGACTTCAGTAGCTCCTGAGTGGCAGGTGGTCCTCAGCCTCCAGATGTTTTATGTTCCCTCTTTTGAAATGGGATGTCCTCAGGTGCAACCCCCAGCCCCTCCTGACTTCCCCAGATTTCTAGGCTGGGTTAGTCCCTGGATTTGCTGCCGGGGCCCTGGCGCTTGCAGGGGAGGCGGTGTTGTTGCAGAGAGTTGTGTTTTCTGCCTGGGTTCTCCTGGGCAGGCAGCGAGGGGTGTTTGTGGGAACATTGGAATCACAAAGTGGCCCATGGCGGAGAATGCGGCCAGAACAAAGGCGCCCTCTCCCCGCCAGGCCCGGGGAATACTAACTAGTTGACAGGAATTTTAATATAAAACTCTCCCTCTTCCTTGTCATTCTGAGGTTTCAGGAAGCCTTCGGGCTTATCTGCAGAGGCACACAGCGCAGACAGGGCTTGGGGAGGTGAGAGGTGATTTCCTGCCATTCTTCTGCGGGGCGGCTTCCCAGGGCGGTCATGCCAGGCTGACGGGCGCAGTGCGGGCTCCCGCTGCTGGGGGGAGAGCAGGGTTTTCATGGGGCAGCAGCCGAGGCAGGACCCACAGCCATGAACCGCTTTAATGGGCTCTGCAAGGTGTGCTCGGAGCGCCGCTATCGCCAGGTGGGTGCTTGGCCCCTTGCGGGGCACTGCGGGGTGGCAGGGGACAGGGCTGGGGGTTCATTCCAGCAGACCTCTCCCCACAGGCCTCTCAGTCTGGGGGGAGGACAGAAGCAGGAGCTGTACCAAGGCCCAGTCTTTTACCTACAGCCCCGCGTTAGGGGCAGGTGAGGTCCTGCCGTGTGCAGCGCCCTAACCGCTGGCTAGGGGGAGAGATTATTTAGCTGATTTTTTGTTCTTTTTATCTGGGAAGAGGGTGTGGGTTTAAAAAGGCATCTGGAGTCCGAGATGGCAAGTGGCTTGGTGGCTGAGCAGCTGGGTGCTCCTGGAGGTGGCTTCTGCGATTTTGCTAACTTTCCCCACTCTTGCGGGGACAGCAGGGCCCGTTCTGCCCTTTGCATGTTGGTGTGTTTGTATGTAGGCAGATGATTCTGTGTGCCTGTGTGCACGTGTGCTTTCCTCCCGCTGGCTGGACACCTTCAGCTGTGGTTTTGGAATCCAATTTTACTGAAAGGGTCTGACCACTCGGTCTTGGAGGGTGGGGTGAGGATCTGTTGACCCCTAAGCCTCTTCTTGAACTGTGCTGCGGCTCTTTTACCTTATAAAAATGGAAGGGAGCCAGTGAGGGTAAAGGTAGGAGATGTCCAGATGTGGGCAATGTCCAGACAAAAGGGAGTCCTGATCAGAAATTGTTCTGATTTTTAAAATTTAGGGAAGTTCCTCCACTTGATTTGATAATCAGACTGGAATCTGGGTCCTGATTCCCCTGACATGTGTCATGTAGGTTTCAGGGAGATGCCCAGAGGGGCCCCCTATGTCCACACCTGCCACCAGAGGACTGGAATTTTCTTCCTCCGGCCTTCCCAGCTCTTAGGTCCTGCCTGGCTGGCCTTTGTTTCCTGCAGCCTGGAAGAGCAGCCTCGTGACATCAGCATTTGGGTGGTGAGGCAGGGAGAGCCCTGACTGGGATGTTATGAAGTCCCTGGTCTCCTTGTGACTGTGGATCAGAAGACCAGGTGCCTTGATGGTCAGAGTGGGCCAGGTGCTGGTGTGGGCTGCACCTGGGCCCCTGGGGCTCAGATGGCTCCAGTTTTAGAAATCATTGCAGAGTAGAGATTGCTACACTTTCTGTTGGACCTGGGTTCAAATCCAGATCTGCCCCCTTTAGCGGCAACCCTTGAGCAAGTCACTTCCTCTCTGAGTCTCAATCTCCATGTCCCTAAACTAGGGACAGTGAAATCCAGTGACCATGTTATCAGAGCAGATGAGACAATACGTGGGAAATGCTTGGCTCAGGGTCTGCAACGCCCTTCCAGGGAGTGTTCAGTAATGGTGGCAGTTGGGGACTGAAGTCCAGGCAGGAAAGAGCATCAGGGAACAGGGGAGCAGAAGTGAGGTGCAGGCACACCTGAGACCTGGGAGCAGTAGCATTTCCTGCCTGGTCAGTGAAGAGTAAAAACCACCCTCAGGGAGGTCAGGCTGCTGAGGTCCCAGAGTCAGGACAGCCTTCCCTACCCCCAACCCCAGGCCTGAGGTCAGAGAGGAAGGCTGGGGATGAGGTGGGTAGTTGGGGTACTTTTTCACTTGGGGCCTTGGTTTTCTTCTCTGTGAAATGGGCACGCTAACGGCATTCCCCTGGGGCCATAGTGATGGAAGGCTCTGGACAGCACCCTCTCAACATGGACAGTGATCACAATGGACAGAGCATAATTCTGCTTCCCTAGGCAGCCCCACCCTCCTGCTGAGCCAGGAGATGAGCTTGTGTCCTTGTACCTTCTCTCCTTCCATTCCTCCACCCCCGCTGGGCTGGACTGTTGTCTGGGCTGTCTCTTAGGTTGGTGCTCGGGAAGGTGGAGGGGCTATTGCCCCGCCTGGACAAGGGCACCAGGATGTGGAAGCACATTCCTTCTCTCCAGACTCAGTTCTGGAGCCACCACCCAAAACATGTTGGTCCAGAGCCCCAGGGTGCTGGGTCATGGCACCATCCTGGGATAGGACTGGGGATGCCAGAAGGGCTTTGGGATCCAGATTCTGTGTGGGTTGGAGGGTGGGTTGCAGCCCCCCAGAGTTCTTACTGGTCCGGTGGAGTCGAGGAGGCTCCTGAGTCTTCTCTGGGTCCCTTCCTCTCAGGAGGGCCGGGAAGTTAGAGGTGGCCCCTTTCCTCTAGCTTTCCACACTCACTCCTGGGTTTGTTTTTCTTTCTTTCTTTCCATTTTTTTCCCCTTCCTGTCTTAGCTGTGTGTTTTCCCAGAATTCTTATGGGAACAGGGTATTTTCCTGCGCCCTCCCCCTTCCCCTTGTCTGTCAGATTTCCTGTTTTACAAACTCACTTTGAATCCAGGCCCAGGGCTGGTGGGAAGCAGAGCCTCAGGGGCCCCAGTAGCTTCCAAGGGCCTTGGTGGCCCTGGCCCTCCTCTCTAAGCCCTTCCTCCTGGCTGGTCCTGGGACAGCCGGCAGGGACTGCAAGCACCCAGCCCTGAAGAGAGAACCCTGAAGGATGGAGACATCAGCCTCCCAGCGAGCCTGGTGTCCTTGACCTTTTCCCGGCTTGCCGAGCTGCCCCGCCTGGCTCTGTGCCTCTCCAGGGCCCCCTCTGAGCTTCACCCCTGCCCTTTTCTGGTGCAGTGAAGCCTAGGGCAGACTTCACTCCCTTAGCAGCCCAAATGAGCCCATACGCCACGTTGCGCATGGCGTCCTCCTGCCCGTGGGATGTGCTGGGCTGCCCTCATGGACTTAGCCTTTGTTGGTTCCTACCGTGCCTAAGTGTGACCTCCGGAGTTAAAGCACGAAGGACTGTTGGCAGCACAGTCCTCCTGTTTTACTTGTGAGCCCTGCTTCGCCTTGGAGGGATCTGGGTACTCCCGTGACCCCTTGGGAGGCAGAGGCCAAGGCCTTGCGACTCTGGGCCTCGGCGCAGCCTGCATGCAGTAGGAGCTCAATAGCCGCGTGGGTCTGAAAGAGAATCTGATGACAGGGCCCTTTCCTGGCACTTCTGAAAGTCGGGACTGTGGACCTGCCATGCACACAGCCCTGCAGGCTCAGCAGTCAGGAGCTAGTTCCTGTTCAGCTGGGATCCCCAGCTGTGCCCTCGCCTGCCCCTGCCCTGGGAACCCTCATTGACTGCCATGGGCCCCAGGCCATGACTACCCAGGAATCCAACCTTCTTCCTCTGACTCTTGACCTGATACTGAGCAAGCGTGACCCCATTTTCCCTCCCTTGGGTACTAAGAGGGCAGCCCCCATGTTGACATTTTCTGTGGACCTTAGCACAGGGCCAGCCCTGCATGACGCAAGGTCCCTGGGAAGGAAAGAAGGGGTGAGGTGAATGTGGGATGTGGCAAGGTGGAGGTGCAGCTCCAGAGGGGCCTGGGGCAGAGAGCTGGGGCTGGGGGTGCTGCGTGGGGCAAGGTTTGCCCTTCCCAGACCCCCGTCCCTTCCGGGTTCTCCCTGTATTTCCTGGGGCTTGCCTCCTGAGCTCTCAGCCTCCCTGCTTGGCCCACCCACAACCCAGCGTCGAGATGCCTGGGCTGAGATAGGGAGAGCATGCTCCTTCTTGGCTCTGGTTTCCTTGGAAAGGAGGGTGGCTCTGGGTGGGGCCTGTGGGCTTCCCAGCCTTGCGACTCTGGGAATGACTGGGCAGGGCTATGTCCTAGATCACCATCCCGAGGGGCAAAGACGGCTTTGGCTTCACCATCTGCTGTGACTCTCCAGTCCGAGTCCAGGCTGTGGATTCCGGTAAGTGAGCCACTCAGGGGATGCCAGCCCTGCCCTCCTGCCAAGCAGCTGGGCTTTGCAGACAGGATGGAACTGGACAGGGAGCCCCAAACTGGAGCAAAGAGTTCTGGGTTTCAAAATGAGAATAATAATATTTATAAATGACCACAGATGAAACTGAAGTTTATGAAAATACATCCACTCTTTTTTTTTTAATCAAAATGAAAATAAGTTTTTATATTTTGTTTCTCAGTCATTCTGAATAGGAACTAAACCTCATTTCCCATGTAAAGGCTACATGGGAAAATGAGAGTCAATGGTGGACTGCATTTGGAGTGGGTATTTTACCCTATTGTAAGCCTGCTTAGCACATAAAATTAGCCATTCCTTCTCTTTACTTTTCACGGGTGAAAGATGGCTCATCACAGAGTGTGCGCTTTATGGGCAGAAGCCACGACTCAGTGATCAGGTGTCTCCCATGCCTGCACTGGGATGGGCATGCACTTGGCACTTATGAATGAGGTGGGAAGAATGGATGAAGAGTGTGAGCCTGTCCCTGGGGAGGGAAGGACGGGCAGAGAGGTGAGCCAGCACTTGTGGGGCAGGAGGCAGGGAGGAGGTGAGGGCAGAGGGTGCCTCCCTTCCAGGACCTGGAGAGCCACTCAGTTTGGCCCCTTATTTCACACGTAAAGACACAGAGAGACAAAGGGCGGTTCTTGTCTGAAGTCACCATGGAAGCGAAGGAAGGACTCCGGTCTTTTGAGGGAGTCTTGGGCTTTAGAGGTCCCTGAATGGGTTTTCTTTGTCCCTGCAGGGGGCCCGGCGGAGCGGGCTGGGCTGCAGCAGCTGGACACGGTGTTGCAGCTGAACGAAAGGCCGGTGGAGCACTGGAAATGTGTGGAGCTGGCACATGAGATCCGGTGACAGGGGCAGCGGGTGGCACACATCCCCCACCCCAGCTCTGGCACACTGCCTTGTCCTGTTTTGCTCTCAGTGGTCCCTTCTTTGTCCACGGCTGTGAGCCATTCACTGTGCTCCTCAGGGAACCTGGTTCTTGCCCTGCAAATGGAAGGTTCAGGCTCAGAGCAGTTTGGGATCCCAGAGCAACAGCAGGGAGAAGCTGTTAAACAGACCCGTGGTTCATGACTCGGCTCTGGGGGGTTGCTTTCCACTTTAGCTAAGTACTTCTGCGACCTAAGTGCTAAGCTCTTTGTTTAAGGGCGTGTAGTGTTGTAAATGTTTCAACTGCACAATTAAAAAATCTAAAATGGTTGGGCCCCTTCAGTTTGATTCCCTGAGGGAAGACCCTAACGGCTCCATTTAGGTTGACTTCTAAAATGTCAAGATGGGGGTTGCATGTAGGCGGTTGTCTTGTTTCCTCTTGCTGTATCTTACCTGCAACAGGCATTGTGAATTGGGTATGGTACTCTTTCCTGTTGAACCCGGCCTTGGCCTTGGGTCCTTCTCAGCCTCCACTGAGTGAGCTTAGGATAGAGTTGACCCGAGAGACCCCTTTGCTGTCTACTTTAAATGACCTCTTACATCCCTTCCTGCCCTGGCACTGGGTGCTTTGCCCCTGGGTTTGCTTCCTCCCCGCCTCCTCTTACCCTCGGTTCTGAAGCCTCCGCCCGGGCTTACTTTGGTCTCCCCAGACTCAACTTCTCTGTGTAACCCTCCAACTTTCAGGAGCTGCCCCGGTGAGATAATCTTGCTTGTGTGGCGCATGGTTCCCCAGATCAAGCCTGGGCCAGACGGTGGGGTCCTACGGCGGGCCTCCTGCAAGTCAGCACATGACCTTCAGTCGCCCCCCAACAAGAGGGAGAAGAACTGCACCCATGGGGTCCAGGCGCGACCAGAGCAGCGCCACAGCTGCCACCTGGTGTGTGACAGCTCAGATGGGCTGCTGCTCGGTGGCTGGGAGCGCTACACCGAAGTGACCAAGCGTGGGGGCCAGCACACCCTGCCTGCACTGTCCCGCGCCACTGCCCCCGCTGACCCCAACTACATCATCCTGGCCCCGCTGAACCCTGGGAGCCAGGTATGGACAGAGGAAGAGTCCCCACGAGAGGGTGGGAGGTCTTGTAGACTCAAAATTGTGTTGAGAGGAGCCTGTAAGGGGCTGGGGTCTCTGAGCAAGGAGACGCGGCCTTCCCTGGCCCTGGCCTCTGCAAGGCTGTCCTGGGTAGAGGGTGCAGCTGGCCAGTGCAGCCTCTGGGCCAGGGGATGCCCAGGCTGGAAGTGCCAGCTCACAAGAGGGAAGAGCTTTCTCCCAGCCTGTGCTTTTCCAGGTGAAAGGGCTGCCTTGGCAGGTGGTGAGACCCCCGTGGTAGGAGGTATAAAGGCAGAGCCTGCATGCTTATGTGGTGGGACAATGCAGCTTGTCCCCAAAACATGAATCTCACGAGATGTTCTGGGGAAAAGCATCTGAGATCACACACTTGGGGGTCCCGTACTCTCTTTCTTTGGAAGGCTCCCAAGGCGCTGGCCCTTTCAAGACTCATCTCCTTCAGTACCAAGGTGTCTGAACCTTGTCTAACCCAGCGTGCCCCAGACTTGCTCAATAGTGGCACCCCTTGGTGGTGGTAGTTAGGGTTCCCTGTTCCAGGATTCATGGAACAAGCTGCTCTGAAGGAAGTTGGGGGTCTCATGTAAGATGTCATGACACATAAAGCCTCTTTCCACTGCCAGGTTCCCTCCAGGCCCCTCCCTCAGCGGGTTAGCAGAACTTCTGTTTTCCCCCTTGCCCTGAGATGCTCTGCCTCCTGTCCCCCAGGCCTGGTGTCCAGCCGCCTGATGGGCTGTCCTACCTGATTCCTGGGGCTGAGCTGATTCTCCTGTCTTTCCCTTGCAGCTGCTGAGGCCTGTGTACCAGGAGGATCCCATCCCTGAAGGTGAGCTGTCCACCACTGCTGGGCCCTCTCAGCCTGGGCAGATGGTGGAGGTCAGCTGAGGCCTAGCCCATCCTCTTCCTTCGGGTTCAGAAGCCTTTCTGTCAGAGTCGAGGTTGCCCAGCACGTTGATGTGGACCCTCTTTCCCCGGGTACCTTTTCTCCCTCACAGAACCACCATGTTTTTCCTTGAAGTGAAACAGAAAGAAGAGAGGGAATCTGCCAGAGCCATCTAGGAGACTGGGTGATCAGGACTCAGGCATCCAGTTGCGCGCCCTTCAGTCTTACTGAGTTACCATATTTGTTTGGAGCTGGAGACAGGGTAATGGGCCTGCGTGGATGGGAGTCAGAGTGTGGAGCGGTAGGTCTTGGGCTGGAGTTCTAGCATCATTTCTCCTCACTACACAGTTTCTTCACATACAAACCAGGGTCAGTAATTCCTATGCAGAGGGTTGTTGGACAGATTAAATGAGCGCACGGTTGTGAGTAGCAGCTTGTGTGCTGCAATGTCACCGAGGGTGGTTGTCTTAGAAGCACACAGAGGTCTCTGCCGTTGGATGGATTCTTCTCCTTTGGTTTTCAAGTCCTGACCAGGAGTGGAAGCTGGACTCAAAACCAACCCCTTCTCCCACGAATCCTGACCTGTGGGTCCTGGCGCTTGGGCTGGCTGGGCACTCCTTTAGGTCCTCTGTGCCTCCACAGAGCTCTGACTTGGAAGTCCAGCTGGAGTCTGGAGGGTTGAGAGAGCCTTGCCAAGGTGGCCTGTGGTGTCCGCCCTGGGTGTGCTGAGCCTTCCTCGGGTGCGGCCAGAGCTCCTGGCCTCCTTCCTCTAGAGTGGCCTATCCTTAGTGCTTGCAGCTTGCTTCCCGCTGTTCCCCTCCGTGGGTGGCACGAAGATGGTGCCCACCATGGTGCTTAGAACAGTGCGTGTGCCCTCTGGGAGGAGAAGGGCTTCCATCAGGCTCAGAGTTGCTGAAGAAGGCACCTTCTTCCCCCCCACCCGAGACCTCCGTGCACTCGGGCCTGGTCTGCTGGAAGTGAAGCCACCTTCCTTCTGGGGAGGTCTCGGGTCATGATTCAACAATAAGTGTCTAAAAAGCTTTTAGTTGGCACATTCGGCTAGAGAGTGAGGATGTCACTGCTAAATGGTGACTTCATTAAGGGCAGAGCTGGGTCTGGCATACTTCTTTGGGTCTAGTGCCAGGCCTATGGCCTGGCAGACAGCAGATACTCAGTAAAACTCTGGTTGAGTGATTGACTGAAGGAGGATGACCCCAGTTGCCTGCATATGGGGTAAGCATGCTGGAGAGGTGTGTCACCTGCTGTGGGCTTGTGACCCATGCTGGGTGGCCTGGGGTTGGTTCCCACTCAGCCTGAGAGATGCTTCTATGGTCACTCCCCACATGTGTCCGTGTTTCCATTCCTCTCCGAGAATATGATCCCAAGAAGAGAACAGACATCTCTGCCTTGGGGAAATGCTGGTGTGGTTAACACAATGGTGACTTTCTGAATGCAGTATATCAAGAACTTGACTTTATTTTGTGTACTCTTCTTAATAATAATCCTTCTGGTATCCAGGGAGATCTTTGTGCTTCAAAGCTTCAAAGGGCACCGAGCTTCCCTGAAGCACACCGGGGGTTGTCCAGAGGTTAAGGCTGTCCCCCTGACTGGGCTGCCAGGAGACAGCCTGTCAGGAGGGTTGAGCCGTCCTGAGTTGAATAGGGTCTAGTGCCCTTCCGGGGTCTGGGGCGCCTGTCCAGCCATAGTTGGCATGTTCCCTGGGGCCGCTGGTGCCCTCAGCATTGTCCCCTGCCCTGTGAAGGCAGCCTGGCCTCAGATTCAGTACTGCCGGTGTGGGATGGCTGCCAGGCCCCGCCTCAGAAGCTGAGGGCCAAGCTGTGTAATTACTGTGTTTGGCCAGTGAGGCAGGTGTTGGAGGACAACTGGGTGATGTGGGGGTTTGAACCAGACGTCATCGTGAGTAGCAGGTGGGAAGTAAATGCGTTTGCCTTTGCAGAGCCCGGCATCTGGGTTGCGATCTGGACTGTTCTAAAGAAAAGAAATTCTTGGAAAATCGTACTGAAGCCATGCCCACTTGCCCCCGCATCACCAGAGGGTTGTGGAGATGGGGCTGTGGGGCATGACTGCCATCTGGGTAGCGCTTTGTGACGTTTTCCAGCCAGATGACCTTGGACGAGTCACCCAACCGCTCTAGGCCTCACTTTCCTTCTCTGTAAAATGGGACTAAGCAGACTTTTCCTCTCTGAAGGCAGAATGATGGGTCAGGTGTCGATTTACGACTCTCGAGGTCTAAGGTGAAGATTCTTGGATGGCCATGGGCAGATGGGCCAGAGAAGTCTGAGACTTGGAGCCCAGGGCCCCCGTTTGCCATGTGCAGGTGGCACCCTTCTTTAAGTTTGGTCTAGTTGGCTTCAGTCCCCTCCTGTCAGTCCTGTGTGACTTATCCTTCTCTGGTCTAGGCATATTGTTCCAGACTTTCCCTGTGGCTCCAATATGGCTCGAGGTCCAGCTACCCTTTCTGTCCTTCTGCCAGCCCAGATATGGGGCTTATCCAGTGCTTAGGGTGTGAGGTCCTCTGTTGGGCACTTGTACTCTGGAACAGCCCACAGAGCCCTTTCCCATCAGGCCTTTGTGTGAGTTCCCACTGGCCTTGGACCAGGTGGGGCAGAAATTTGCATGATCTCCACTTTGCAGTGAAGGAAACTGACTCAGGGGGGAAGGAGCCCCTTGAGGGTTGCACAGCCTTCTCTGACTCGGGGAGTTAAGTGCTCAAGTTCTGGGGTCTTACCCAGGTTCCATCTTGTGCAGACCTAGAAACTTAGAATGGATTCTTCCAGCAAAGGGGCCAGCACCTGGCGACACAGAGCCCCGCTGGGCCAGAGCAGAGAAGAGCTGTGGGACTTCTGCCCGGCCTGTGCACCTCCTGCGCCCGTCCTGGTTTGGGTTCTTTCTGCTCTTCTCTAGGCGACTCTCTGAAGAAGCAGGAAGCGGTTGAAGTGATCGGTTTGAGTGATTGTGGTGTGAGTGCCGCCCCCAGATTCCACTGTGAGCAGTGGTCACTCTCTGGGGGAGTAGCTGACTTGTTTTTCTCAAACAAGTCTTGGTGAGAAGGGGCCCTAGGTGGGAGGAGCAAGCAAGTGTGAAACCTCCGGGCCGAGTTTCCTCCAGGCCTGGCCTTGAGTTGGTGGGGAGCTTCCCTGTGTGGTAGCTGGGTCAGGCCACCTGTCAATCCCCTGCCCTGCTGCCTGGGCTGGGGCAGAAGGAAGCCTGGGTACTGGGACCAGGCTTGGCCCTGGGGTCAGGGAGGGCCTGGCTGGGTCCCTTGGCAGCAGGAATCCTTAGAAGAGGTCTAGGTGCACCTGGAGCCTGATACTCCAGGGTTGTTTGTCCCCCGCGGTGTTCAAGGGCCTCTGACTTCTTAGTCACTCTGGGCTTTTGTTCTGCTCATTTGTTGGGACATGATAAAGAGTACACACTACTCCTTGTTCTGGCTGAAGGTGTGTGTCCAGCGGGGTCCCCATAGTGTCTCCCTTCCTCACGGAGTTCTTCTGCTCTCTTCCCTGGGGGTGGCCTTGTTTCTCTCTCACTCTTTCTTCCTCCCTTTTATGACTATAATAACGTGTATGCTGGTGGCCATGCCTAATTTCCAAATTTGCTTTTCCAAGTGGGAGTACTCACAACAACAAAGACGACATGCCAGCAGCTAACTGTCCTTTCACACTCCCAAGTCCCAGGTGCTCTTCTGGGGACCTGACTCAGAGCCTCCCCTTAACCCTTACAACTGTCCCATGAGCCAGGCCCTGTTATTCCGCTGAGGAAACCAAGGCTCTGAGGGTAAAGTAAGTCTCCTGTGGTCGCCAAGCTAGCAGGTGGGGAGCAGGATTTGAGAACAGTCACCTGGCTGCTGAGCTTGTACTTCCCACCAAAAACAGGTGCCACAAGCGCCACGTGACAGTCTAGACTGTAGTGAGCCAGGCAGCCCCAGCAGACCCCACATGTCCTAGGAAAGCCCCCGTCTCTGCCACTGCTGAGAATGGATCTTTGCCCAGGGTGTGATGGATGGCCCAGTTGGGCTGGGCTGGCAGCAGGGGTGCAGACACATCAGGGCAGTCGCTTCCGCTCCTACTGCATGTGTTCCATGTGGGACTGTGAGGCCAGGCCCTCTGATTCCTAAAATACCAGCCAGCACTCTCTTGATATTTAAACACAGGGGGTCAATGAACGAATAGGTCCGATTTGCAGCTGGGGTCACAGGTGGAGACTGCAGGCGCTGTCGCAGTCGTTGGTTCCCCGCTCTGTCCTGGCCCTGGAGGTGCTCACTTACCTGTGGACAGCAAGGGGCTCCTTGAGACCCGAGACCTGCTGGGGCCTCCCTGTGTTCTCACTCCTTGAACGGGGCCTGGCACAGTGGTGGCCGGTCTGTGGTCCCTGTTTCTACAGAGGGGATCCTCTGCAGGGGTGGTGGAGATGCCCACTCCCCCATCTCTGTTCCACAGAATCAGGGAGTCCCAGTAAAGGAAAGTCCTACACGGGCCTGGGGAAGAAGTCCCGGCTGATGAAGACCGTGCAGACGGTGAAGGGTCATGGCAGCTACCAGGACTGCTCTGTCCTGAGGCCACATGCCACGCACTCGAGCTACGGCACCTATGTCACCCTGGCCCCCAAAGTCCTGGTGTTCCCCGTCTATGTACAGGTGAGCTTGTTGGGCTGGCCCCAAGGGTTCCTTCGGGAGGAAGTGAGCACCAGGAGGGGCCTTGGCCTCAGGACTCAGGACTCTTCTTTTGGGAGGGACAAATGGCTTCAGATGCTCAGGATCCTGAGGTCTCGTGAGCTGGCTAAAGTCTCCAGGAGGACATGGAGCAGAGAAGGCCCTCTCCTTCCCTCCTGGCTTCCCCTTTCTCTGACCCAGGGCAGGTGCACACGGGTGCTCCCATGATATCCTGGGCGCTGGGCCACTGGCTGAGGCTCCGGCTCCTTGGCTCTGCCAGTGACTGGTTCAGAAATGGCTGAAGGAGAGCTGTGTGGCCCAGGATGCATTTGGATCTCTCTTCTCTTTCCTCTTCTGCATTTCTCTCACCTTTTCTTTAAAACTCACCTTTATTCCATCAACCAGACATACCAGTATGAATATTTCTTATTCACATATATATGCACATTAAAGAAATAGATCTTATTCTATATCCTTTTGCCTTTTTTAGACAAAGCGAGCATCTCCCATGTCACTAGATGCTCTTTGAGTCTGGGCCACATGGTGGTTGCCCACTCTTCTGTCACCTGACTGGTTTAGCTTACCAGTCCTAAGTTCAGATGCTGTCCATACCTCTATTCTTTTGCTGTTGTAATCTGCTCTGTGATGACAATCATTGTACGTGAATGGCCCTGCTGATTATTTCTGGAAATATTCCTGGAAGTGAAAAGACTGGGCCATGCACGTGAAGGTCTCTTTACACATGTTGACAAAGTGCCTTCCAGGAGGATTCTACTTGTTTCTCCTCTCATCAGCAGCACAGAGGTGACACAGTTCCAGGGGTGTCACTTCTGACCCTCCCTCCTTCCTGATCTTCCTGGCATCCCATCCTGGGCCTGTCATAGTCAGTGGATCTTAGAACTCTCACTGGGCGTGGTGGCACACGCTGGTAATCCTAGTGGCTCAGGGAGGCTGAGGCAGGAGGATGGCAAGACAAAGCCAGCTTCAGCAACTTGGCAAGGCCCTAAGCAACTCACTGAGACCCTGTCTCTAAATAAAACATAAAAAAAACGCTAGAGATGTGTCTCAGTGGTTAAGAGCCCCTGGGTTCAATCCCTAGTACCAAAAAAAAAAAAAAAAAAAAAAAAAAAAAAAGAACTCCCACTTGGTTAACTTGGTCAGAACCTTGTATCTGTGGCCAGCAACATGCCTCTCCTCCCACTCCATGGCTGTGGGCAGGGCCTGGTCTCTGCCTTTCTGTGGGTCTCTTTCTGAGGGTGTGACACAAAGGTCTTGGCATCCCTGGGAGTTATTTATTGTTTTAAAAATTTTGATCAAAAACTGAAATTGATTTTTTAAAACAGAGTTATGGAAACTTGAAAACTTTAAAATTGCATCATATATAAGCTAAAAAGGGCCTAACTCTTAAATGTACAATGTAACATGTAATTATAGAGCAAATATGCACTAAGATAAAGGAATAGTCCCTTGTTGCCAGCCTGGAAGCCCGCGCGTCTCCCCTGATCCTAATGCCCTTCCTTCCCATCGGCCTGGCCTGATGGGGAACATTTCCTTGCTTTTCTCTAGTTTTACCATCTGTGCATGTTTCCCTAAAAAACATGTTTTGCTTGGCCCGGTTTAATGTTATTTAATGAAGACCAGACAGCATATCTTCCTTCAGGTCTTGCCTCGTGGCTTGCTGATCAGATTTGCTAAGGCTGTGGTGTGTAGCTGGGGCTCGTTTGTTATCTTTCTCCAGGCCCTGGGCCTGAGGTTGGGTAGTCAGAGCCACATCATAAATACACATTCACCAGGTCACGTCCTACGCAGGGAGCTCTCTCTGGGCTGCACGGGACAGGATGGTGGGGTGGGCATTGGTTCTTGGGGAACTGATGACTAAGGAGCAGGCAGTCAGCTGGAGCATGTTATGGATGCAGAGCAGGGACGGGCCTCGAGGGGACTCAAGTGGCCAAATCTCTTGGCATGTAGCTCTCAGGATGCCTCCGAGGCCTGACATCAGAGACCTTCCTGTGAGATGAGAGCAGGACGCAGGCGGGGTGTGGGGGCTGGTAGGGCCCCAGAGCTCAGAGTAGGGGGCGGGCAGCTGGGGGCAGGACTGCAGGGGACCCAAGCTTGTGGTTGGACTTCCTGCCAGAGCACAGCTGTCACGGTGAGGGCTGGTGGAGGAGGCAACCACCGTTCCACACAGGACAGGATCATCTGTCTTTCTGTTTCAATCTTGTGCATTGTGGGGGTGTGGGTTCTTGTGAGGGGGAGGGTCGGCAGCCTTCTCTCTGAGGCTGGTTTTGGCAGAGTGCTTGCTGTTCCAGACCTCTTTGCCCTGCCCACTCAGCTTGAGCTGTGCCTTGTTTTCAGCCTCTAGATCTCTGTAACCCTGCTCGGACCCTTCTGTTGTCAGAGGAGCTGCTGCTGTACGAGGGGAGGAACAAGGCCACCCAGGTAAGGTGACAGGCGCGTGCCCTGCCGGCCATTCTTGGCCATCTTCTGCACCCTGCACTCTTCTTTCCTCCCGATGGTCCTGGTATTATACAACCTGACGACTCTTCTAACACCCCCCACGCCCCCTGTCTCCTGACGGAATGGCCACCAGCCTTTACTTGCACACTTCCAGTGATAGGCAGCTCACTCCTATCAAAGTTGCTTTGGACATCTTTGATGGTTAGAACATTCCCCCAACCCCTAAAGACATCCTGTTGTCTCTCCCAGCTTCCTCTAAAGAGAAGAGATGGCAGTTTGCTCCAGCTGTGATCAGTAGCTTTGCGGGTGAGAAGATTAAAGCCATTAGCCAAAGAGAATTTCTAGAGGCACATCAATTACTCGAGTTTTTTGAGTCTGTATTAACCCAAATCCCAGATCCTCTTCTGAGATTAGTCTGATTCCGCCTGAGCTCCAGCTCTGCCAGCAGGGGTCAGGGTGCAGGCCAAGCCATTCTTCCTGGGGGCCGGCCCCCGCCTCCCTAACTGGGAGCTCTTTCCTGACCCACACAGTCCCCAGGGCTGGCCAGGTTCCAGCTCAGCCCCAGAAAACTACCTGGGAATAGGAATTCCTGGCTATCTGGGGGCCAAGGGCGGAGGCAGAGGGCTTGCTGCAGAGCTGGCTCTGCCAGGCCGAGTGGCTGCTTGTGGCAGTGGAAAGATCAGGAAACCAGGAGCAGGGAGCCTGGGTGCCGCCCCAGCTCTGCTGCTGGCTCTCCTGCGACTTCTCTCTTCTTCCATCTCCCCACCCAAACGGTGGGTTGGTCTGTGTTGGAGGCGGGGTCTTGGGCTGACTGAGCCCTCTAAGATCCCGGATGCTGCCTGCATGGTTCCCAGAGCAGGAGGTTCCCCTGTGTTTTATTTTGCTTTTCCAAAAAACAGACTAAAACTCTCAAGTTCCAAATCATCAATGCCATTTTCGAGGCCGCTCCTTGGGGAGACTGCATACTTAATCCTGGTATCGCTCACGGCCTTTCTGGATCCCCACTTCGGGAACTTTCTTAAGAATCTTGGGTTCTCTTCTGAATTGCCTCAGTAGGAGTGAGATCTCATCTGGTGAGGGGGACCTGAATTTTAGGAGCTGTGCGTGGTGTGTAAGTGTGTGGTGTTGCTGTCAGGTGTGCAGTGGCTGTGTGACTACACATTCACCAGACCCAGGTCAGGAATGGCAGCCACCCTGAAACACACATCAGTCTAATTTCACTCAACTTCAACCTGCAAATATTGAGCACCCACTGTTTACCATCACCACGATGCATTTTATATACTTGCTCCCAATTAGCTCTTTCTGTGCCTCCAGGAGAGGCATGATTGTCCCCACTCTGCAGACGAGGAAACTGAGGCTCTGGTGAGATTAACTGGGACCTGAGGGCCTCAGGGCTGGTGAGGAATGGAGACAGGATTTGTACTCTGTTCTCTGGCTCAGCAATGCCTTCCATGGTCCCAGGCTGCCCTGACATGTTTGTTTAAAAACACAGAAACACAAGCCAAGCCATAGCCATAGTTACATTTCATCCAAAACATATTTGCTTGTGGATCTTTGGAACCTTAGAACCAAGAGATAACCCCCCTTCCCCACAGCTTGAAGATTGAAGGAAGTGATTTGAAGACAAGTAAAATAAATATATCCCTTTCTCTTGGACCAAATATGAGGAACCAAATATGAGGATCGTGGTACCGAATCATGTTACTTGGGCTAAAAATAGAAACCAATTCCAGAGGGAGTTGGATAACTTCATAGAATCTTAGTATTGGTTGGGCTCTCCGTGATCATCCCTGATAATTGCCTTCCTGAAATTGTTTTGCAGTACTGGGAATTGAACTTAGGGGTGGCGTTCCCACTGAGCTACACCCCCAACCCTTCTTTTTTTTTTTTTTATTGTAAACAAATGGGATACATGTTGTTTCTCTGTTTGTACATGGCATAAAGGCATATCATTTGTGTAATCATAAATTTACATAGGGTAATGTTGTTTGATTCGTTCTGTTATTTTTTTCCTTCCCCCCCCTCCAACCCCTCTTTTCCCTCTATACAGTCCTTCCTTCCTCTATTCTTGCCACCCTCCCTAACCCTAACTCTAACCCTAACACTAACCCCCCCCCAACCCTTCTTTATACATATTTTAAAAGAATTTTGAGACAGGGTCTTGCTAAGTTGCCCTGGCTGGCCTCAAACTTGTGATCCTCCTGCCTCAGCCTCCCAAATTGCTGGGACTACAGGCATGTGCCACTGTGCCCAACTTTTCTCTGTAACTCTCCAGCTCATGGTTTTCCTGGGAGTGCCTGAACTGCAGAGGCAGCCCCTCTGAGCAGTGGTTTTGTTTTCTGGAGAGGAAACTTCTGTAGGAAATTCTCCCGTACCTTCAACAGAATTCTTTATTTCTGGAATGTTCCCATTTGCTTCTTCGTCCCATTTCTTCTCTGGGCATGCTCAAGTTTGTGACTATCTGTGAGATGATCAGTCCCACACCATGAACCCTCCGCCCCAGAAGTCACGGATTTGCTGCGTGTACCCAGAGGTCAAATCCGTATGTTGGAGCTGCTTCATTTGGACATTCAGACAATAGCTGCTGAGTATCTGCCATGTGGCCAGGCCCTGTGCAAGGCTGCAGGAATTCTGTGAAGCCCAAGACAGACACGCCCTCCTTTTATACACTGACTCACTGAGTTTACCATTAACTAAGTCACCAAGGTCTTCTCTGCAAATCCTGTCCTGAGGCCAGGTTCCCAGGAGAAGACTTGGTTAGGGCCACCTGGAAGAGACAACCTGCCCAGTCCTAATGATTCCCTAACTAAGCCATCCCTCAACCCTTGACCCCTTGGGAAAACAGATGTGTCCTTGGAGCCAGAGTGGGCAAGACACCTGGAGGCCCCCGTGGCCAGTGGGGGAAGGCCACAGGTAACTGGAGCCTGGAGCTAAGCCTCCTCTTGCGGGCTGCTGGGGCTCCTGGAGGAGGCCAGCAGGATGCCAGTGAGATGGGAGGGGGTCCAAGGCTCTCCCCTGGCACGCTTGCCCTCTGTGCCGCCGCCAGCTGTGTGCCAGCTCTGTCCTTTCCCTGACCCGACCTTTGGGGAAATTCTTCACTCATGCCTTAATCACTTCCTGTCTAGACCATATTCTCAGCTCTGAGAGTCTGGACTTGGGCAGTGACTGGGGGCTTTTCCCACCTTGCCTGTGGCTCCTCCTCTGTGCCCTCCGTCCAACCCTCTCTGGGCCTGGGCCACATTTGACTTTCTAGGCTCCTGGCAGGTTGTCTCCTCCAACCCTGCTCCTGCCAGCTTCCCTGTGTGTCCGGAGATGACAGCCAGATTTCCCTTGGTTTGAGGACACATTTTGCAGGAGCCTGAGGGTTCGCCTGCTGTTTCCGGCTAGTGTGGCCTCCCCTTTCCTTTGCTTGGACTCCATATTCCTCTCCCCAGACAGCCAACCCCTTGAATCCTTCTGAACTCTCGATCGTTTTCTTCCCCTTCCTTTACTGTGTTATATTTTGGGTCTCTTTAGTGCCTCACTCTTGGTCCCTGTTCGGATTCTCTCACATTCAAGGACAGGCCAGTTATAGGCATATTGCTCTCTCTCTGTATTGTGACAGTTTTGGATCTGGGTAGTGGTCCCTGGCTGTGTGGCCATAGATGGTTGACTTAATCTCTCTGAACTGTAGGGATTTTGCCTGTAAAGGGCGATAACGTTATTTGAGCGAGGATCCACAGAGAGTTTTCCACAAATGGAGGCTTCTGTTGGACTGTATTGTGACAGGGCTGTGCTGGGAAGGGGGTCAGATAGATCGCCATTAAGATCCCTTCCAGCCCAGGGTTCTGGAGCCTTTGCGTTTGGATCCCACTGCAGAAGCAGTAGCCCTGGGACTCCCTGCTCCAGAACATCTTCCTATTGTCTCTGTGACCCTAATCCCTCCATCTCGGTGTTATGCAATACTCAAGCCACAAGTGGGTCTTGGAATATGTATTACATATTTTTAAATTAAAGAAGGAACATAGTCTCTCTGTGACATAATGCAAATTAAACAGAAATGTAGCTAGTAAATTCCCGCTCCCCAGAGTGGGGAGAGTGGGGAGTACCTTAGATATTTAAAGAATGTATATAGAGAGCTTTGTAGTTTTGTTTTACAAAATTGCATTATATTCTAGGTATTTTTGCACATGGCACTGTTTCAACTTATGATAGACAGATTTCTTTTTCTACTTACATAGCTCTACTTTGTTCTTTTAATAGTTGCATAAAATTGTGCCATTCGAAAGCAGCATAATTTATTTTATCCATTTTCTCTGGATGGGCATTTATGTTTTCTTTCTTTTTTTTAAATTGCAAAAATGCTGCCTAGAACTTCCTTCTATGTTCATATTTGTGTGTTCTTGATTTCTTTAGGCAGAATCTTAGAAGTGGAGTTGTGGGGTCATCTCTGATGGTCTGGTGGCTAAACATCAGCACGTTGGCTTTTTAAACTTGGCTAAAAATCCAACACACACTCCTCAGCAGGCGCTAAACTGACTTTTCTTACTTCAGAAAGGAGGAAGGGTCGGGTTTTGACACGGGCAAAAAGAACTTCCCAGAATGAATCCTACTGTGTGTTTTTTGGGAGAATCTAAAATTGGATTTTATTGCTTTTAACTAAAGGCCACTGCAGGATTTACAAAACAAAGAACAGTGTAAACGACCAGAGCAGTAGAGGGAGGATCCAGTGGGTTTTTTTAGCTTAAAAGTATGCCAAGCATGCCTGTGGGTTTACCTATAATATCTAAAAATAGCTTTTTCCTTTGTCTTCTGAGCGGCTAGAACATACAGGAGATAAAGTTATGTACAAGTCTGTATCGGAATGTAAGTAACTGGCTTTTCTTGAACTGATTTCTCAATGCAGTTAAAATTACCTGCAAGGTATTTGTAAATTACTTCAGTCTGCATGATGCTTCATTCCATTCCGCCAAGAGGTGGACGAGGAGCAGATGCAGGGCTGGGGCTCCTGGGCGTGGGCATGGCCAGTCCAGGAGAGATCTGCAGGCACCTGGCCGTAGAGAAGTAGAGGGTGAGGGCTGCTTTTCCTTCTGGCTTTTTCTTTCCTACTTCAAGGAGGGGACTCTAGAAAACTGGGGGGTGACAGCTGCCTGCGCTGCAGGGCAGGTATCCCGTCGGCTGGGCCACACGGGAGCTGCTCATGGTCCTGCCTGAGATGACGGGGATGGGTTGTGCAGACCTCCAGGGAGGTGGCTCCCCATGACCAGGGGACAGCGGAGCAGCCCGTTCTGTCTCTTGTTTCCTGGTGCAGGTGACGCTGTTTGCCTACTCGGATCTGCTGCTCTTCACCAAGGAGGACGAGCCGGGTCGCTGCAGTGTCCTGAGGAATCCCCTCTACCTCCAGAGCGTGAAGCTGCAGGAAGGTAGGCAGTGCCCGGGATACCTGAGTGCCGCTGCCCTGGGCGGCAAGGTGCCAGATTTGGAAGCCCCACTGGGAGCCTGGTTGCCAGCCAGTGGGTCATTTGAGTGTGCTCTCTTGTCGGGCTCTGACCCTGGGCTGGTGGGCTCTCTGTTCCATTCTAGACCAGCAAGCCTTCTAATAGACCTTGAGCTTCTCTGGGAGGGTTCTATTCTAGAGGTCTTCCTGGGAGGCTACAGAATGGCGCGGGTAGAGCTTAGGCCTCAGACAGACGTATCTTGAAATCTTGGCCCTGCTCTTCCCTACTGGTGTGACCCTGGGCAAATTACTCACCCTCTCTGAGCCTGTTTCCTCATGTGTAAATGAAGGTGATAATAATATCTCAGAAGGTTGTTGGGTTTAAATTAGGTCATTTATGCAAAGTGCCTTGCCCACAACAGGTGCCCAGTAAATGCTTATTGTCACCCCACTCACTGTGCTTGCTCGGGGACAGTGACTACTGCCCCTTCTCAGCCAGCTGCATGACCCTGCCCAGAGCTAGGCGGGGGCTGGTGAGTGCAGCACACAGGAACATGGAGTGAATGTCTAAGCCAGAACTTTCCGTGTGCCCTGGTCCACCAGGGAAGGGGAAGCCAGCTGGGAGTATCTGCCCAGCAGTTTGGTTTGGCGCCTGAGGTCTCTGCTGAAAGGGGCTTGATTTCCTCTCCTGGACCATGAAAACAACAACAGACCTGTTTGAGCGCGGGCCACGGGGGCAGGGAGGAAAATATTACCCAGAGAAAGAATTCTGTTTTGGTGGGTTTTGCTCCGGGGAAACTTCCTGCCTGCTTGCGGACCCATCCTGTGTGCTGGGTACCCTGGCTGCTCTTCCTTCTTGGAAACCCCATCCGTCCCCATGACAAAATTCCACTCTCGCCTCCCCGTGGGAAATTGCTTACAACTCTTCCTCTCCGGCTTTCACTAACCAGGGCAGCCACTGAAAAGAAAAGCAAGTCACCTCCCTTGGGGCCAGCCCCTCCCTCTGACAGGCTGGCTCAGCTTGACCAAGGGGCAGCCGGAGGAGCCGGCCTCCCAGCCTCTTCAGCGCGGGCACCGGCATTCCTGGGCACTCCCCTGTGCCTGCCAGCGGACTCTGCCCTTGGCTTCCCAGTGGCCTGCAGGCCCCTCCCCGCTCCCGGGCACCCAGCTTCCCTACGCTGGTGCACCCTCCCGCGTCCATGCTCGTGGCAGGCCCTTCTACTCCACTGCCCCTCCCGCCCACGGCACAGACAGTGCAGGCCAGTGGAATCCGAGGTGCTCTGGGCAGACTGAGCTCAGCAACACGTGCTGAGGGCGATGAGAACTGAACCCCGACCCTTCTGTGCATGTTGTAGGTCTGGGGCCACCAGCCCAGGCCCTTCTTTGCTCAGCTTCCTGATAAAAGGAGGGAGGGAAGAGAAGGGGGCTCTGGCTGGCTGTGCTTTGGGTGGAGGCCGGGTGGGCAGAGAGGGCGCGGAGGCACGGAGGGCGGAGCTGGAGCTTGGGGTCTGGCTTTGCTGCTTATGTGCTGCGACCTTGGCTGGCTCTTTCCCGTTTCTGCGAACAGCTTCTCTGGCCGTGAAACAAGGGTTGGGCCAGACTATTGTGTTCTCTTCCAGTTCTGACACCCTCTGACGGAACCCCCGTGGTTGCTGGGAGAAGCTGGACAGTGCCCGTGCTGCCCTGTGTCCACCCCTGGGGGCCCGGACTGGGAGTTGTTGGTTTTCCCCTTCTGGAGCCCCCAGACCCAAGACTTGAAGTTAGAGGCAGGGTGAGCTCCGAGGCTCACAGGGTCACACAGTCAAGGAGGGTGGAGGGCCCTGGCCGGTGGCAGGGGAGCTCTTCAGATGCTGAGCTGCATACGAGCCACAGCCTTGTGCAGGTGTGGCCTCCTTGGGCTGGAGACTTCTGCCTGCAGAGGGCCGAGGAGTGAGTGTGGTCAAGGCAGCATGCCTGAGATGACCAGGGACATCAGAGCTATGGAGCTGGCCTAGGAGAGGATGCGCCTGCCCTGGATTTGCTGGCAGACCTCAGGCCTGACATGTTTTGGGGCTGCCTTTGGCGAACCTCGAAGCTGTTGAGAGTGAAGGAAAAGGCTCCCTGACGCTGGGCACGGAGGGCACCGCGCCGGTGCTCAGACTGCTTTCTAGGCAGCAGAGGAGCCCTGGGGCACCCCGCCCGCCCCCTTGTCCCCGAGACGGGTCTAGGGGTTCACTGAGGTCCCATGCCTCCTCCTACTTTGATCAGCTCGGAGCTGTAGGACCTGATGTTCTGAGCCCTGGCGCCTGATTTCCTGCCCTCCTGCCCGTTGCCCCCAGAGACTCATGGCGTAGCAGAAGCCTGAGCGGGGCCTCAGCTAGAGCCTCCGGGGACACCACAGTCTCTGACTGACATTGCTTACCACCCGAAGCTCCTAAGTTTCTTGTTGTCTCTTTCAAATTGATATATATGCAGAGTTCTATTTGGGGCAAAGAAGATGGTAAAGAAGAGGTGCATCCAGCTTTTCCTGCAGTCTGGGGCTGGAAAAGACTGGTCCCTGGCAGGGGAAAATCCATCCCACCCTAGGGACCAGGACTCCCTGTGACTGGCCTTTGGAGCCCTCAGCCCTGCTGGCCAGGCACACTCCAGGGACTAGCACAGGGCATGGGATGTCATGGGTGCATATGAATTGCCTGTTGGGGGACTAAAAGGAGACCAGAAATACTTCTGCGGTTTGGGGGCTGGTGTGCCCCTCCCCTGTGGCTCCCAGCTGGTGGTCTCTTCAAGCCTGCCTGCCTCCTGCCCAGCTTCCCCCAAGCTTCAGCAGGCCTGAATGGCACTGTAATGGGAACAGGCGGAGAGCTGGAGCTAACAATTGGGACATCTCCGGTCAGCCGGGGCCCATTGTGGTCTCTTCCTGCCTCTCCTGCCCGCTGGCTTTGCTACTCTTTGTGTTGCTGCCTCCCAGGCGGCCAACATCACGCCCACAGTGTATCTTCTTGGCCTGCCCTGGTCTCTCAGACGTGGCCTGGAAATGTCTAGCTGACTCACGGGCTCTCCAGCCACCTTGGGGAGACAGGTTCTCACTTGGGATCTCAGCGGCTCAGGTCCCAGTTGCTAGAGTACTTGGAGTTAAATCTCTGTTGACCTTTGCTGAGCTGCCCTCAGGGCCCAACTTGGTGCTCACCACAGGGACCAGTGCAGAGGAAGAGGCAAGTCCCTTTCTGGAACTCCTAGCCTGATGGAATGACGGATGAGTAGACCCGAGGCAGGGTATAAGGGTGACACAGCAGTCAGGCTTTGGAGATGGCTGTCAAATCTCAGCTCTGCCGCTGACTCACCGTGCCTTACACAAGTTGTTTCCCCTCCCTGGGCCTCATTCTTTGTATCTGGGGAATGGAGACAGCAGCCCTCCTGACTTGCTTCAGAGAGTGGAGAGGATTTGGTGAAAGGTTGAGTTGGGATTTCAGACTAGGCATGAAAGGTCTCTGGGAAAAAAAAAAACAGAGGAGTCAGACCTGGGTCAGGAAGCCTCCCCTGGGCTCCACTAAGCCCATGTTTAGAGATCTGCCCTGCATGGTCTATGCATTCCTTTGTGGGAAGTGAGACCCATTCTGGAACTGTCAATGGCTCCCCATTGAGTTTCAAAATGGTGGAGGCAGTTAGAGTATATCAAGGGAGACCCCAAGGCATGCTGCCTCAGTGTCTCTTTTCTACACTAGCCCCAGTCTTAATGTTCCAGGAGGGAAACGTGTTAGCCTTTTGTTGCTGTGACCAAAATACCTGACAAGAACAACTTAGAGGAGGAAGGATTTATTTTGGCTCATGGTTTTAGAGGATTTTGTCCATGGTTGGCTGACTCCATTGCTCTGGGCCTGAGGTGAGGCAGAACATCATAGTGGGAGGTGTGGCAGAGGTGAGCTGCTCAGATGAAGGCAGCCAGGCAGAGAGAGGAAGGGGCTGGGGAGAAGCTCAATGCTTCCAGGGCACACCCTCAATGCGACCTACTTCCTCCAACTGGGAAGCTGTCAGTGGATTAATGGATTAATCAATGATGAGTTTAGAGTCCCCACCAGTGATCCAGTCATTGCCTAAAAGCCCCACCTCTGAACCTTGCTGTATTGGGGACCCTGTCCAACACATGGGCTTTTGGGGACATTCCAGATCCAAACCATCGCCCGAGGCTGTCTTTTGGGTCAGTTCCCCTGCCCCTGCTTTTCCGCAGTCACAGCAGCTCCTCCCTGGCACCATCAGCTCCCTTGGTTTGTTGTTCTTTTATGAGGCTCTGAATCATGCTGAGTGCTGCCCCCATTCCATCCTGTCACAGAGCTGCCAGCACCTGGCTGGGACGTGGTGCCGATTCCAGCAGAAGTTTGCAGTCATGCGGTGGGGTCAGGGCAGGCAGGGGCTGGCACCACAGCAGAGTCGGCAGGGCCACCCGTCCTGTTCTCCTGGTGGGCCCCCAGCCTCCCTCCTGTCTCCCCGAGTCTTTCACGTCCTGGGTTTTCCTCTTCCTTGGGGAGCCTTCTCTCCTCACAGACAGCTTCGAAAACCCAAATTTCTGTTATTTTCCTCTGTAGATCTCTTTGGTTCTTCCTTGGCACTAGGGCCTGCTTCTGGAAAGTCAAGGAGGTGGTGTCCTACCATGTTTTCTTAAAAGCAAGAAACCACCTCCTTTTGTCTTCACCTCCTGCAACACAAGGAACCAGCAGAGGCTTTGGAATTAGTTTCCTTCAACATGGTGATTTCTTAGGCAGGGCAGCCGGGAGAAGTATGCATATTGATTCTTAGTCTGAAGTAGACCCCATATCCCCGGGGGCTGTTTTTGTCTGCCTCTGGCCCTTGGGAGATTCTGGCCCAGGGAACTGCCCCTATTCCTGCTTGGAGGGGCCCTGACCTTCACCCACCAGTGCCCCACTCTCTGCTTTGCTCAGCAGTTGGCTTGACCCACACTTCCTATTTTTACCTTGTTGCCTTCTCTTTGTGACGAATTTTGGGTTCTTTGACAATTTCTTTGCATCAAGTGCATGTTAAAGGGTCTGCTTTGTGCCCAGCATTTGCAATGTGGACCAGGCGCTGAGCCGAACCTCAGCTCTTCCCTGTGCTACCTTGGTGTTCTTGCAGGAGCCCTGCCTCGTGGGGTGGTTGCCAGGGTGCGCCGATATATGGCAGGCAAGCGCTCTGCCACTGAGCTACCCGAGCTCTTGAGCTGACGTGTGGAAAGCATTTGAAGCCGCAGTTGGACCGCAGCACCATCACACTCAAGATCTCTGGTGCTTTAAGTGGTGCTGTTACACCTGCTGTGTGGTTGCTTCCCTCAACAATGACAGCTTGCCACTGAGTCGATTGCTTAAAGTGTAGGGAGTTTCCAACCACCCCGGCCTGTGTTCAGACAAGTGTCCCGGTGGGGAGTGCTGCCAGGCCCTAAGGAGTGGCCCAGGGCAGGTGTCCTGCAGGAGGCGGCAGGGCTTCTCCTCTGCACTGTCTCCTGAGCACAGCGGGTGCTTCTCCCCGTCCACACCTTGCTCAAGCTGTTCCCACCTTCCCATCTTGAGTTCTAGCTTAGACAGGTCCTCCTCCAGGATGCCCTTGTCAACAGCTTCGGGTCACCTGCGGGCGCCTGGGTTTGTGCCTTAGCTCCTCTGCTGGAGGAGAAAGGAATGACTGACAGTCCCTCCCCGCACTTCACAGGTGCAGAGATTGGGAAGTGGTTGATTTGGGATCCTCCACCAGGAGTGAGGAGGCTCCAGAAAAACCTGCTTGGAAAGCCCGTGACTGGGGACTGCCCTTCCTTGGCCCCTGCGTTTCTTGGTGGGAAACAAGCTCCTTCCCTCCAGGTCCCAAATGGCTCCTTGTTGAATTTCAAAATAGCCAAGGAAAACCCAGATGTGTGCTGCCTCCACATGCCTCATAGCAGGGATCCCAGAAAGGAGGAGGCCTCCTGGGATCGATGACAGCTTCTCGTGCCTGGCTGTTGGTGCCCAGAGAGGGCTCCTGGGTGCCTCTCCTGGGGATCATTTCACACTGACTTATAGGCAACTTACAACCGTGCATCACCCTGGTTGGGTATTAGTGGGCTCTGCTCCTGTGCCTGCCTCTTTCTCCCTCTTCCTCCCGGAAGCAGCACATACAGCCTTCGGGGCGAGACAGCTGACTGGCCCCAGCCGAGACTCTTCAGCCAGTTCTAACACCAGCCTCACTTTTTGTTCCTTCAAAGGTTCTTCAGAAGACTTGAAATTCTGTGTGCTGTATCTAGCAGAGGTGAGTCCCTTTGTCCGAACTTGAGGACCCTGATCTGTGACCTGGTGCTTGAGGGAAGACCTGGGGCCGGGTTCTGAAGGCGGAGTCTGGTGCAGGCCTCCCCGCAGCTCCTGCACTGCTCCTGGGCAAATCCAGGAGGGCCACTTCTTGCTCTGTAGAACAAGGATGGCCGTCAGCGTCCCCCTCTCTTACCTTTGTGGGAAAGAGCAGCGGGCAAGATGGTGCTCAGGACGGCCCCTGAGCTCTCTGCTCAGAACACATCATGAGGGTGCAGCCCGACAGCTGCGCATCGCCCTGCTTATTTATTTAGCAGCCCTTCCTCTAGAGATTGCCCCAACGCCTGCACCTGCCTTTTTTGTCCTCTTTTTCCAGGAAGTAATGCCCACACCCGACTCCTACAGGGTCTCGTCAGTGTTTCCGAAGGCCCGAAGGTACCTGTAACCATTCCCTGGGCCCGATAATGCAGACTAAAGCAAACGTGACCTGTCTGTGTGTGGGCTGGACTGATACCCACTCAGGGAGTGGATTCTGTTATCTCCGTCTCATCAGAAGCTCACAGGGGCAGTGCCACGCCTTTGCAGAGCCAAATTGGGCAAACAGCTTATTGCTTGATGTGATTTGGTGGAGAGAATACCATGAATCGCAGGGTTTAACCAAAGAGGTCTTTGGTGATGAAATTACTGAGAGCCACTGAGCCTTACAAGTTCTTTTCAATTTTCAGTGGATTTCCTATTCCCAACCTCCTGTCTCTGCTACTGTGTGGGCAGGGTGGCATCTGTTCTAAGTAAGGACTCATTAGGCTCACTCCTGTCCTCTGCCTCCCCTTACGTCTGCCTCACCTATCAGTCCTAGGAACCTGTCTACACTGGTGGAAGAGTCTACACTGTTCGTACTCTGGGGGCGGGACATGGTCTAAAGGCTGGCCATGAGAAAAACCCTTCTGAGAGAAATTAGGGACTCAGTGACCTGGCATTCAGACCTGAGGGCATTGGATGTCCTCCCCTGTGTCAGACACATCCCTACTGGGACACAGGGAGTAGCCGGTGGAATCACTTCTGCAGAATCCCGTTCACAGAGCCAAGCCCACAGGGTGCCGACAGGAGAAGCCGCGATCCAGGCTGGGCTTCTCTAGCACTGTCACTCTGGATTCTTATAATGCCAAGAGAGCTTGCTGCCAGGCTGGGTTTGCTTTTCCCAGAGAAAAGCACTCTGCTCCCTTGGATCTGTGATGTCCCAGCCCTCCAAAGAGTGATGAAGGGATATTGATTTGGGGCCTTTTATTTCAGTGAAGTGCCAGGTGATCTGACCCCAGAGGGTTGGGAGATTGCAGCTCGCAGGCAGCTGGAAGTCTCTCTTCTCCTAATGGGTTGCTATTTATGAGAGACCAGTCTAATGCAAGGACGAAAGACGCCTGCTTGCTCTGTAGCTGGGACAGTCTCGACAGGGTGGCGTTGGCTTCCACAGAGGGCCCCCAACTCCCATCTTAGCGAGTTTGAACTTCCACCAAGTGGTTTCTCTACATTGCCTGACGTGCAAGTGGCACCCCCAGCAGAAACCAGGGTGATGAGGCAGAGTTTGGAGAGGTGTTTCCTTCTGCATTGGGAGAGCCCCATTGACGGGGAGGTATCAGCTTTCTGATCGTTCCCCGGCTTCTGGGTCCAGAGTAGAGTCACCCTAAGCAGTCCTTGGCCCTGGGTCTCTAGTTCCCTGGACAGGTGTCTCTCAGCCTCTGCAAATCCACAGGTCAGATGCAGCCCACGCCAGGCTTGGAAACACAGGGGGCGTTGGCCAGGGATCATTCCCTCACTTAGAATCTGCTGCTAGCTCCATTCATGTATGGCTTTGAACGAAGGAGCACCTACATTCGAATACTGGCTTCACCTTTTCCTGAGTGATCTAGGCAAGTTATATACTCCTCTGTGACACAGGTGAGGAGGCCAACTCCATAGGGTTGTGATGATTAAATAAGATTCAATGAAACGTTGCATCCAAAGTACTTAGCACAGAGCCTGGCACAGAGTGCCCAGTGAATGGCAGCTACTGTTGTTGTCAGCTTCACAACAGGATGAAGTGCTCTTCATATTCATTTACCCTCCATTAGCAAAACGACAAATGATTTATTGATCTTTTAAAAAGAAAACTCACATATCTCACATTTTCTGTGATGCACTTACACAGTGATAGAAACACGACAGATCACAGGGTCAGGAGGAGGCTGCAGACCGACTTAATCCCTCTGGGCCTTAGTTTTCTTGTCTGAAGAATGGGAACAGCTGTGACTTTCCTTCCTCCCCACACCACGCCTTCTCAGGAGAACTGAACAGTGAGAACATGCTCACCAAAGCAAGTAAACAAACTTCAGCCATAGATGAAAAGGTTTTGGTTTTTACAAAAGTAAACTTAATTCAGGAGCAAGAGGTCTAGGCAAGATGGGAGTTTCAGAGAAGCCATGAAGAGCTGGGTGTCTCTTTAGATTTGAGGATGGCCATGTTTAAGTGCAGAGGTCTGGGCCCAGTGCCACTGAGAAGTCTGTGCTTGGTTGACCACCCGTGGGTTATGTGAGTTATGTGAGGATGACCTCAGCATGGCTTATGGCCTTGACCCTGGAGCCTGGTATTGAGCTGAAACCAACTAGTTGGGTCTCTTGGAGCACACACTGGTCTGAGACATGGTTCACATGTGGGGGCAGACAGACTGGCATTGAGGGCCCCCGATTTAGACAGATTTAGGGAGATGGAAATTCAGCTTCCCTGCAGGGAGCTGGCGCCTTGCTCTTTCTGTTGGCCAGGCCAGTCTGCAAAGCTTGAGTTCCTCGAAATGTTTGCCCATCTTAGACAGCAGCCCCTGCCCCAGACCAGGCCTGGGTTTAGGTACCTAGGAAGCCTTCTGGATCCTCTAGCATTCTGAGGTTTCCGTCTTACGCTCTGCTGCTGAGACAGGCAATATTGGGTGGCCATCCCAGGTCGGGAAACATGGCTTTCCAAAGGCTTTCCACAGGAGGCTCTGGGCTAGATGCTTTGGCAGCAGAATCTTTTAGCATCCCATTTAATCATTACAAATGGTCTGGTTTCCATTCCAAGTGGAGCAATATGGCTTCCCAAAGGGGTGGTTCTTGTGGGTGTCAGTGAATAATTACAGCGCTACCTTATAAGATTATTGGAAGAAATACTGAGGCACCTTTGGGACGGTGCTTAGTACTGTGGGGGGTGGGGGTGGGGTGGGAGGGAACTGTCTCAGAATTAGGGGAGGTACCCCTGTCGCTCTGAGAGGCCCTCCCAGCCTGGGGAGATTTTCCCATACTTTTGCAGGGAGGGGTCTGCCCTGCTAGAGCTTGGAGCAGCAAATAGTGGTACAAAAGCTACCCGTGAACTCTGCCACTGCTGGGAGACCCACTGGCCTATAGTTCCTCCTGATGGCTTGGCACCCTGGTCACCTCTGGCCCTGTCTGCAGGAGAGCAGTCCCGCCACTCAAGGGCAACCTCACCAGGTGGTGAGGCCTCCCCAGGTTCTGGAGATGAAATCTCAGCAAGTGATTCTATAAGGCTTGGGGTCTTCTCTCTGGGACTTACTAGCCGTGAGACTCAGGGAGGTCCGTAGCTACTCTGAATCTCAGTTTTCCCCACCATAAAATGGGAGTAATAATTCATTCCCTCTCTGCTTCTTCACAAAATTGCCAAGATCAAAACAAGATCATGGAGGGCAAAGCGCTTTTTAAAATTGATAATTAGATAAAAGGGATTCTTACTAAGGTAGAATTTCTGCTTCAGAACAGAAAGAGAAGAGGACCTTAAGGCTGAAGGAGATGGCGGAATTTGCCGAAGCCCATGTGGCAGGGTGAAAGCAGGACAGGGAGAATCAGGCAAGGGCCAGCTTTTTGGAGTGGTGACTTTACCAATTTGAAGAAGACCCTGCCTCTCTGCTCAGTGCCTGCCCCATGGGCTTCCTCCTGAGGAATCCTGGTCTTTTTCTGGGCATGTCCCGCCCCTTCCCCTGCAGCTGGCAGTTGAGCTGTGGGAAGAGAGGGAACTTTGGTTAAGTGGGAAGCAGAGGCCAGGGCTGCCTCTTGAAGTTGGCCAGCGGGCTTTTCCCCCAGGGTGGGAGGTAGCCCCACCCTGAAAGATAGTCCTATGGGTTGGATTTGATGTAGGGAAGAAAAAAAAAAATCCCCAAATGTGCTATTAGAAGATACCAATAAACAGCCCGCACCGGGCCTTTGTGTTTTCTGTCCCTTTTGCCCAGAACAACTTCTCCAACCACTCTCCTTGCTGTCTCCTTCTTAACCTTCAGAACTCAGCTCAAGTTCAGACTTTCTCAGAGGCTTCTCTGACCACCCAGCTCAAGTATGGCCTTTATGACATTTCCACCATTTTTTACCTTTATTTTATTTATTTATGTGGTGCTGAGGATTGAACCCAGTGCTGCATGCATGCGAGTCAAGTGCTCTACCACTGAGCCACAATCCCAGCCCAACCATTTTTAATTACATAATTTATTTAATTGTTTATCATCCTTACCCCCTAACCTGAGGGCAAGGGCTTAGTTAGTCTTATTTGCATCTTTATCTCCAGTGCTTAGCAGAGTCCCTGACACATATTAGGTGCTCAATCAACATTTGCTAAATGAATAAATTATTAAATAATAACAATAGCTTTTGCATGTCGAGACCTGAGATCATCCTCATTTGTTTGTTCTCCCAGTAGCTTGGGAATGGATGTAGGTGACATCATCATAAGTCCTATTTTACAGAAAACTCCTGATTTTCCTGAGGTTGATAGCTAGGAAGTGTCAAAGCTGGGATTCAAATTCCATGAGGAAGGACCAGGTAGAAACACAGTCTTTTTCTCTGTCCCAAGCCCTCCAGCTCATGCCATGAGCTTCCTGGGCTGAGGTCACCTCATCACAGCATTTTGAGGTTATAATCAAATTCTGGTGGGGTCAGCGCTTTCATGCCCTGGTCGGAGCACCTGCCTAGTTGGTGGCGAGTGGTAACCCTGGGCTCCTGGCACCACCCCTC
The DNA here is from genome assembly GCF_902686455.1 of Sciurus vulgaris. Taxonomy (NCBI): domain Eukaryota; kingdom Metazoa; phylum Chordata; class Mammalia; order Rodentia; family Sciuridae; genus Sciurus; species Sciurus vulgaris. Next base: position 70,119,074 of record NC_136476.1, read on the forward strand.
CCCTTCCATGATCTGAATGCTTCAGGGGCCAGTCTCCCTGTGCTTGTGCCAGAGCTGGCCTGGGTCTGACCTCATCTTGAAAGTTCCTCCACGCAGCCAGCTTGCTGAGGTCAGGACTTCCATACACTGTGCTGTGCCCAGGTGAAAGGGCCTTCCTAGAAGGGTTTGACCTAAATGACAGCCATGCCAGAGGTGTCACCACCCTCAGTGGGGCTCAATAGTCATGGATGAGACCCGGCTCATGTGCCAGGCAGTGGTGGGCTACAGAGGAGGGTGACTGCCCGTCCAGCACTTTTCAAAGGGACTTGCTGTTGGGTTCTGCTGGGGCATCCATCCAGTCCATCCCACCTTGACCTTGTGATAGAGGAGTATGCGAGAGCGGGAGAGCTTCTCTGAGTGGGGCAAGGCCCTGGCTCCAGAGAGCATCAGCCTGGAACCTCGGCCCTCTGGATTCTCTGAGTACGCCCCAGCTGCAGCCTTGTGCTGCCTGCCCCGGGGGTGACCTCACCGTCCCTGTCCACAGACCTCCACTGTGTAGGGAGCCACTGCCTCCCTCCCCTCCCCCAACCCAACCCAGTGGTGAACAGTTCCCCAGCTGGTCCCAGAACTGTTTCCCTGCTCCTCTGGCTGCCTCGACGTCACCTGGGATTAGTGTGCATTTGTGGCTGTTAGCAGACGCTCCCTTCCCCATTGCAGCCTCGCCCTCTGGAGCCCAGAGATGGACTGAGGCCCTGGAGCCCCTCGAGCCAGGGAGCAGCCCTGACCATCCCTTTCTCTGTTTTCCCTGACGTCAGAAGGCAGAGTGCTTATTCACTTTGGAGGCGCACTCGCAGGAGCAGAAGAAGAGAGTGTGCTGGTGCCTGTCGGAGAACATCGCGAAGCAGCAGCAGCTGGCAACATCGCCCCCGGGGAGGAAGGTAAGGGCCTCGCCAGCCGCTGCGGCCCTGACTGCCTCGCTTCCCCTCTGCCAGCCTGGTCCTCAGGCCCCCGCAAGGGGGCCAGCCTGGGCTTGGCACTTAGATCTGGGCACCGAGCTCTTGGCAAGCTGCCTGCGCTGGAAGGTCTGCCCCTTGGGCTTTTCTTCAGGTCTGCTGAGTGGGTTTGACATTGCTCGGGAAGAGTGGAGGAGCCAAATTGAGCGTGACCCGTCAATTCTCAGCTCTGCTGTTTGGTTCGCCTGTGGCAAGGTTTAATTTGGCCTGGCTTCCCTGCTGCTGCCTGGCAGGCGGGCCCCTCTGCCACTGGGTAGGCCGTGCCTAGGGGCAGCGCACTGGTGTTTAACATTGGCCCAAGGCAGGCATGTTTGCGGCAGAGCCAGTCATAGTTCGATGCAGGCCAGAGCCAAGTGGAGCTGAATTCGAACTGCTGGAGGCTGGGGACTGGCCAGCTAGAGTGTCAGGGGAGTGGAAACTGCTCAGTGCCTGGGAATGGGCGTGATGGGTGCTGGACCTTTGACACCCGGTTGCCTCCGTAAGGCACAGTTCTATGCCCTCGTTTGTAAGATTTCCAGATCCCTTCTCTCACTAAATGTGCTGGCCATTTGGAATTTGGCGTGGTTGGCTGCAAAAGCTGCTGAGGGGTGCTTTGGGGCCTGGGGGAAGAGGAGAAGTGAGAGGGAGCTGCAGCCTGTTCACTTGCTGGCCTTGTCGCTGCTCGAAGTATTCAGCCTGCGGGGCCAGGTGCCCAGGCTCACAAGGGGGCTGGCAGCCTCTTCTGTCAGTGGTGGACAGAAGCTCCCCAGCTGTTTGCAAAGGGACTAAGAATCTGAAAGTTCCATCATCTTGGACTTGAGAGTCGTTCTGTTTCACACTGACCAGGGGCAAGGATGAGGGAGGATAGTGGGAGGACAGCGGGAGAGGACAGTGGACCTCCCGAGGCACACTCCACCACTGACTGGCAGTGTGACCCTGGACTAGTCACTCTACTGCATTGCCTTCTCCCCAGGCAGCACTGGCTGGTCCTCACTGTCAGGTTCCTCTTCTGGGAAGAGACCTGTCCTGTGGCTACAGGCTGCCTTGCCCCACTGATTCAGGGTTGGCCATAGTCAGAGTCCAGGCTGAGCCCCCTTCCCTGGGGCAGCCTGGGGGTTGCTAAACGCCTAAATGTTCCTCCTGCTTTCTTTTCTTTGGGCTCAGTTCCTCTGTTGTGGGGGAAGAGGTCTTTGAGTCTCAGCCTCAGAGTGGGCTGGCTCTGGAGCATGTCAGCAATAGCCTGTCAATGTGTGGGCCCGACAGCACCCAAAGGCTGGCTGTGTCTGAGACAGTTGCGGTTTGGTTACTGACCCTGGAAGGGCCCCAGGTCCTGGCCTCAGGATCCCGCAAGATCCATGGGCCTCCCAAGCAGTTAGCACTTTGGACACCTTGCCACACTAGCTCTTTATACTTGTGGATAGTGGAGAAGCTGGAGAAGCTGGAGAAGCTGGCAGAGGGTGAAGGAGGTGCCCAGCTGCTGGAACAACCCCAGAACTGCCTCCTGGGCCTGAGACCGGGCCCTGCCCCAGACTTGTACCTCCTCCAGCCCACCCTCCATACAAGGCAACTATGGAACCCACTCTAGTGAAGACCCAGGGTGTCTCTCTGTTCAACATCCCCCACCCCTGCCTCTACCACACGCAGAGCCTTCGCAACTCATTCCTTCTGGTCACTTACAGAAGGCTTCCCAAGAGAAGTTCCAGTAAATACCATTCTCTCCAGCTGAAACCAGTCCAGGAAGGCTTCAGTGACCTTAGTGACTGGGCCCAGGTGGCTTTCCAGCCTGCCCACCTATCATCTACTTGCACTGTCTCAGGGTGACCTTCCTTCCAAGGGCTGGCTGCAGCACAAGGCCCTGCCTGACGGACACCTAGAGTCCTGCCCAGGCTGTGGCCTTTCATGCCCCAGTGTTCTCTAGGGGAGTGCTGCACCTCCTGCTGCTAAGCACCCGCCCCCTTCAGATGCCTCTTGGGGAGGGAGGGGTTTGTGAGGCAATTCCTGAAATCTGCTGCCCCTTCCCAGACCCCAACCCTTGTGCCAACCCCAAACCCCAACAGTGTCGCTGGCCCCTTGGGATAGGGAATTCTTCAGCCATCTCAAGGATGGTATAGTTCTTTCTTTACCAACTGAAATAAGTGTGATTTGCTCTGAAAATGACTGCTTGTTGGGAAGGATGTGGGAAGGGAGAAGGAGGGACTCAAAAAATAGGAGACACCCATGCTGTGTGTGACCTTCATCAACCACTGCCGCCATGGCCTCAGCTGGTCCCCTCTAGGTACTGGTCAGGTGGCTTCTGCACTTCCAGCTAGGTGACGCTCATGAAAACTGAGGGCCCATCTAGTTTCCTGAAGATTTCTGTGTAACTCCACTCTGCCTTCTGGTCCGGCTCTTGTGAAACCTGCTGCCTCAGAGGCCAGACCTGATCTCTTGCAGGTGGAAGGGCAGCATGTCTGAGGCACTGGTGGCCTGAGAGTGCAGAGCGCCGGCTGTGGCAGGATGGACCAGTGAGGCAGGCAGCAGCTAGCTCGTTCAGCATCCCTCGTCTGGGGACTCGGTTGCCTTTCTCCTGCTTGCTCTTCGCTGACAACCATCAGAGGGGTGGCTCTTCTGTCCCAGCTTCCTTTTCCTTCCTCTGGGGAACTCCGCCCCTCTCTTGCCTCATTACCTGTCCCTGGAGGGCGTCCACCTTTCTTCCTCCTGCACCACGCACACTGAGATCTCTGCATGATCACCTACCACTGCTGTGACGCTTCTCATCTAGATGAGCACAGAGCTGGTCCCTGCTGTGGCCAGTGGTGTTCCAGGCTGGTGGGGAGAGGCAGCTCTGTATTATTTGAGCTATTCAATCAAATATGTACATAAAAAAGTGTTCTCTGTGCTTGACACTGGTTTAGGTCCTTTGGAGTCACAGATAGGAATGAGCCCTGGTCCCTGTCCTTACAGAATTCTTCTAATTGGAGAGAGGTGTTGAGGGTATTGAAGTGGTGATCTCAGCATAAAAGGCCACGCCTGCGGGTCTGAGAGTGGTCCTGGGGGCCTTGGTGTGTTTCATGGTAGCATGCCCATGCATGGTGCCGGGCTCAGCTCCTGGAAGCTTCTGAGCAGAGTAGGCTTGCCTCAGCCCTCAGACTGACAAGGGAGAGGGTGTAGGTCAGCATAGACTGGCCCTGTCCTCAGGGCAGGCCCTGCTCTCCATGTTGGGACTACACAGAGGACTCTGTCACACTCTGTCCTTGGCAGATTGCAGTCTAGTGGCAGAGACGGCTAAGGCAACAGATACTTCAAAGTAACGTAGTGATAACGTGACCTCAGTCAGGCCACTCTGCCTCTCTGAGTCTCAGTTTTTCATCAGTAAAGTGGATGGATTAACGGGGTCCTTATGAGGATCAAACTCGTAATGCATTTGGCAAAGCGGCCCACAAGAAGATCTCTGTGAACTAGCTGCTGTTGCCATTCTCGTCGCTTATTGTAAATTATGTCTGATTAGGAAGATTCATCTGGTGTCCTTGTTTATTGAAGCCAGTGCTGGCACTCTGAGCACGTGTGATGACTGCTCCATGCCACCTCCTGGTAGCCACCTGCTGGAGTTCAGGACCCAGGCGGGGAAACTGAGGCCTCCTGGGTCTGCTCTGGCTGCCAGGCTTCTCCCGGATGGGATGTGAGGTGTGTGCTACCTTGTCATCTCCTGGGGGTCAGCTAGAGACAGGTCTCTGAGATGCCAGGGTCCATCTGAATGCCTTAGAAAGAATCGGAGGCAGGTCATGGAGCCAGGCAGGCCTGGCCTGAGAGTAGACAGCAAGCTAATTCCAGTTCTATCTGGTTCCACAGAAACTCCACCCTTTCGGCTCTCTCCAGCAGGAGATGGGGCCAGTCAACTCCACCAATGCTACCCAGGATAGAAGCTTTACCTCATCAGGACAGACTCTGATTGGCTGAGCAAACCCAAGGGCGGGACTCTGCTTCTGGCAACTTAACCCTTTCTGGGGCATCCCCTACCACACAGTAACCTCACCTCAACTGGACCCAAAACAGAGGACCAAGATGGTGGGCCTAGGGTCATCCGAAGGGAGCAGCCCTGAGGGTGTGTGTGGACTGGCAACAGGAGCAATGGCGGGAGAGGCCCCGGGCGCATGTGCAGACTGGCGGCAGGAAGGCCCCCATGGAGAAGACGCAGAAGCTTGTTCCCTCCCAGGAGAAGGAGACTAAATGGCATCTGGGCACCTGCCTGGGGGCAGCAGGAGAGGGCGCCGAGGTCGCCCCGATGGAGAACGCCTGACCCACTGCTGCTGGAAGATGTCTCTTACCGAGTCGCTCATTTTCATCTGGACACATTTGCGCGTTCACTCATTGGCCATTTGGGGCATCTCCTCTGTGCCAGGCTCAGTGCTAGGAACTGGGGGTACTGTGGAGAACTAGGTGGATGTGGTCTCTGCCCTCATCAAGATTCTAGTCCTAGTAGGGAGTGAACATCAAATAAATCAACACCAACACGTACTCACAAGCTGCAGAACCTGTGCAGGAACCTAAGGATGCCTCTAGAGGGCGCTGTCTGGCTTGCTCTGTGTGGGGCGGGGAAGGGGAAGGCACAGTTAACAAAGACCTGTGGCTGGAAGGAGTTAGCCAGCCACGGGCTTGGGAGAGCGTGTACCAGGTAGATGGAGCAACACATGGAGGGTTCCTTTAATGGGAGCTTGGCGTGCTGGGGAGTGGAGCGAGCCCAGTGTGCTGCCCCTCGTGGTGAGGGCCAGCCTGTGCAGGACTCAGTGTCTTGTTGATTTCATTCTAGATATAGCGGGAGCCATGGAAGACTTTTGAGGAAGGTAGTCAGTCTCAGGTACATTTCTATAAGGTCAGATTGTGGATAGTTGGGCCCAAGAGGGAATGAGATGAGTTAGGGGTCCCTTCAGTCCTCCGGGTGGGTGGCGATGGCTTGTCTTGGAGGGTGACTGGGGTGGTGTGTGCATGCCAGGCTCTGGGATGAGAAGAGCCACACCCCCAGCCTACCACCTGCCCTTGTCTTCCAGCCCATCTTGTTTTCTCAGTGGTGTGAGTGAGGTTTAGAACCTTCCTCAGAGAGCTGCCTGCTGGCCAGGCTGTTCTGGAGCATTCCTGGAGCTGGGGGCAGTGGTGCTCAGCCTGGCCAAGGTGGGAAGGTTCACAGCCCCCAGGCCTTGGCAGGGGTGGCCTCCATGTTGTGCTGAGTGGTCCAGTGGGAAACTGGAACCCTGCTCTGGACACTGCTTGGTTTGCTTTCTGCAGAGCTCCTAAGGGTCAGGGGCAGGGTGTGGCTTAGTGGCTCTCATAGACTGTCCTGTCACAAGGTGAAAGGGAGACCACTGAGGGACAGTGATGGGAGCCTAGCCCAAGGGCTGCCTGCGGGAGCCCCTGCTGGAGCTCAGGGTTGGGCAGCCCTTATACCCTTTCTACTGCCAAGGTCACAGGTCTGAGGGACAACACTCATGTGCAAAGGGTATCTGTAAGAGCAGCGTCATTTGCAGAGGAAAAGGGAGCCAAGAGGCTGGAGAGATGGCTCAGGCCAGAGAAGCCCCTGCCTTGGAAACTTCTGTGTTGCCAGTGTCTTTAGAGAGGGTTCCTGTGCTCTTGTGAGTTTGCACAGCTGCTGTGACCACCTGAACCCCAAAATGGTGGCCTAGAAGAGAATATGTCCCTTACCTTCCATGTATCTTCTTCCCAGTGTAGGGAGTATCAGACATTGAATCGGCTGTCTCACAGGGGATGGGATGGACCTGCTGGTGACCAGGCTAATGCCCATGCCCAGAAGGGAGAGACGCTGCCTGGACTGGGATACACAACATCTCTGCCAACCAGGGCTTGGCCCGCAGGGCGAATGTGAGCGGGTGAGCAGCTGGGCCTGCACAGACAGCAGGCTGCACTTTGATTTCATTTGATTCCCTCACGAAATGACATTAAGGGGAATGTGAGGCATGAGAGAATCGCCTGTCTGGGAAGGCAGCAAGCTTGTCTCCCCTGGGCCTGGTGACCTAGCTCTGTCCAGCAGACAGGTACAGAGGACAGGAGCTCTGGCCAGAGAAATGGAGACTCTGAGCACAGTACCCAGCCCCAGGCTGGGGCTCACCTCCCAGCTTGTCCTGATGAGCTGATGTGTGGAGCAGTTGCTGCTGTCCAGGTCCCAGGGTGGAGATGGGGACCCATGCTCCTGGTGTGCCGTGGGCGGGCCTGCCCAGCGACTGCGGTGAGCCACAGCGCCATTGCTGCTCTGCCTCGTGAATCGATGCTACAATTAATTTGGCTCCATGGGCTCGAGAAGATGAAATATGACCTGGTGGCCACGGCATCCCAGCATCCCAGTCCATCCCAGCTGTTCAAGATGATGAACAAGCTTTCGAAATCGCATCTGAGAGTCATAATCACGGGAAACGTGGCCGGCCCCTCCCCACCACATAAATCACGCTAAGAAGCACACAATGGCCTCTTTCCTGATGGGCCAATTGTCTTGGTGTGGTGTCTTGGGCCCAGGAGCTAGGAGCATGGGAGCACAACTGTTTATTGTTGAAAAGGCCATCTGTGTCATTTGAATACAAAGTGACCCTTTTAGTTTCCCACACACCCTCTGATCCCATTTCATGGTGTCTTATGTCTCAGGCTCCTGGTCTTTTGAAACACCTCTCCTGCAAGCTCTCATGCCTGGGTCTTTGAGCCCTTTAGGAGTTGGGACAACATAGACATTTTGGAAATAGTGACATTAATTTGTGTATGTCTTATTGTTTTTTCTGTCCCTAAATTCTGCCACCAAAGCCCTCATTTGTCACACACAGCACCGAGGCACCAAGAGAGTTCTACAAAGTGGAGGTGTAGGCAGTTTTGCAATGTGGGAGTGTTTTCCCACAGTGACAGCATGAGATTTGGGGTCAGCAGCTAGGGTCCTCAGGTGTTATCTCCCCTGGGCCTCTTGGTAGCCTTGTTTTACGTATGAGCGAGCCCAAGCCTCCGAGAAGTTAAGTGATTTCTCTTAGGTCACACAGCTGGTAAGAGACCAAACCAGCCCTCAAGCTAAGACTGAATGAGTCCTCCAGTCCAATCGATTGCTCTTTATGGGGGCAAAGTTTTGCTTTTAGGGATAGAAGTGAAAGAGGTCATTTGCTCCTCCAGGAGGAGACAAGAGGCGGCTACCTGTGTGTCAGAAGTTATGGTCCATCTAACTGTAGTGGTGATGCCTTGGGGACAAGTACAACAAGTCCTTATTCTCTGCTTACTGAAGAAGAAACTTCCAGTATTCATTTACCTGTGGGGTGGCACAGGCTGAGAAGATCGATCTTTTCCCAAAAGATTTGAATCAAGTCTGACGTGACCGGCAAGACTGAGCTCCTAAGACGGGTTCTGGGGGCACTGGAATGATTGGGTTATGCCCCTTCCCCTTTAGGATCAGCAGGCACCACGCTGGTGCCTGGGCAAGCCATGGAACGTTGCCAGAGGCAGAGCGGCCTGGCTGAGCATCTGTACTGCTGGAGGCCTTGACCTGAGCCGGCTCAGGTCTGCCGACAAGCCCTGGCTCTCCTCCCTCCCTGGCTGCTGGTCTGCAGTGGGTAGACTTGTCTTCTCAGTCTTGCTCTTGGTCTCTGCCTTCTTGCTGTTCTTTTTCCCTCTTAAGGAACAGAACCCAGTCTTACCCTCTGCTGTCTTGGCTTTCTTCTCCCAAGCCTGTCTCTGAAGGGGGCTGCCTGCTGTCCTCCCAACTGGTCCCAGCTCCTTGGCTTAAGGTTAGAGTAATACAGCTAGGTCGTTTTATGAGAGCACTCACACTGTGAGCCAGGCACGGGGCCCAGCTTTGGACGCACAGTATCTCTTTCAATCCTCACTACGGTATTATGAGGTTCCTTATTCTGTTACACATTGACTCCCATTAGGCCCAGTTTATAGCTGAAGACTGAGTCAGGAAACTTGCCCAAGGTCACACAGCTGGTGGTGGCTCAGATGGCAACCCAGGTAGCCCTGCTCCAGAACACTGGCTTTTGATTATTCTGTTCTAATATTGCTTTCCTGCAACCACAGACCATCCCAACTGGGAAGGGCTGGGGTGACTGGACAGTCACACTCCTGCTTAAAAACCATGGGGCAGGCCGTGGTCCTAGGAATAAAGCCCAGGTCTCCGGGTTCTCCTGGCTGCTCTTCCCTCTTGCTTTGCCGCTGAGCCTGGCCACAGAGGTCTGTTTCTCCTGCTCCCGAGTCCCAGTGTTGTTCCTGGGTAGGCTCTTCCTTCTGCCTGCTGCTGCCTGCGTCTTTACTGTCTTCCTGGCTGCCAGCCTCTACCTTCAAGGCTTAGCACCTCCTCTGAGACACGTTTCTCAGGCATGCATCAGAAGCCACTGCCTCCCCCTGTGCTTAATCAGAGGAGTTTCATCCTGAGCATGGTGTATCAGGCAGAGCTATCTCTTGTAAGACTACAAGCCCCTGGGGCAAGTGGAGGCCGTGTTTTATTTGTCTTTCAATGTTGTCTGGCCCATTGCAGGTGAGCAGTAGATGTTGTAGAATTGAATTGGGCTCTTACATTCTAGAAATTAGAGGAGGAAATAGGATCCAAAAGGGGAGGTGACCTGGCCAGAGTCATGGGCAAGTTAGCATCAGAGCCAGGACTAGAACTCAGGTCAGAGGAATTTGCTCAGAGCTTTTGTGTTGTCCTGCCCCCAGCTTTGCAGATACCAAAGCAGGGGTGGATTCTCAACTGGTTTATGAAGCAATCTGTTCAGGTTCACATCAAAGTCAAGGATAGCACCATCTTCCCATGCTGGCCTAGAGTATCCTCAGAGGGAAAGGAAGCCTCATCAGAGTTGCTGTTATGGTTCTCTTCCCCACGTTTTAGGGCTCCCCTCTCACTGAGCCCCTTGTCTCAGAGAAAAACCAAAGTAGAATTCTGAGGCTCTTGGTTCAAACACTGATTTTGTTGGTACTTACTGTATGACCTTGGGCAAATTGCTTTACACCTCTGATCATCCATTTCCTTACCAAGAAAAATGAGGGAATTGAACTTTGATGGTTTCCAGGAGTCATCAGATTCCAAACTATTCAGACATAACAACGGGGTTCAGTATAGAGTAACTACCCCCTCCAAAAGGTGGAGACCCTGATTGCCAGCTGGAACTAGTTCAAGTTCCTCATCGTTGTCACTGTCTCCAGACACATACCTGATCCCTTGAGAGAGTTCCGCACTGAATTGCAGAGGGGAGAATGGGCAGGAAGCCTCAGCGCTCAGAAAAGGAAGAAAAAGAGCAGACATTTTTGTTTTTGCAATGAATCAGTGAGTACGCTGTGGATGTGTGCACAAGTACCACGTTAATATCCATCACACACTCATAACGCAAGGTTTGCTTGTGGATCTTATACCAGATGAGGTCCTCATGACAGACACCCCAAATTAAACCCACTCCTGCCTCCATCTCACCCAGGGCTGCCTCTTCCAGGCTGCCCTCAGAGGCCAGCACGAGGAGCTCTCAGCTCACATCCTTCCCCTGCAGCTTCCTTTCTGCTCAGGGGGTCTGGCTCGCACAGGACACATTTGAACTTCACGCACACGCGCACCCTTCCATCTCGCCAGCACTGGTCTACAGCATCAGGCTAATTTCAAGTGGAATTTATGGTCATCAGTGTGCAGTGCCTTGGTTTCTAGAGTGGTGGGAAGTCTCTCTCCTGCAGACCCTTCCCCAGAAGTTGCTGTGGATTTTCTCATTGCCTTTGACATCTGTCTTCTATCGCTCAAGACAATGCTACCAAAGAGAAATTTTCTCAAAAGGTGACTTTTAAACATGAGTGGTTTTTCGATTTGTGTTTAATTCTGTTATTGCAATTTAGTTTTCTACCATTTCTCCTCCGTGGATGAAGATTAAGGGGAAAGTAGCCCAGGAAGCTGACCAGGATTTATGACACCGTTTTTCAATGGAAAATGCATTCTGAGACCTATAATCAACTCTCAGAAGACTCTGGGAACACAACCCAGCACATACCCCAAAGCAGAGAAGACAGTATTTATGTCGAGTAACTAGAATTAACATAGACTCTTCTAAGAGCTAAAAAAAAAAAGCCCTCCACTGTCCCCTGCTGAGATCAATTGATCAACAAGGCGATTTATAGAAACCAAACCTAAAGGGAGGCAAGGCTTGGCTCAGGGCACACAGTTGGTGACTTTTGAAGATTCTGCTGGGTTGGGGGCATGGAGGGGGGCACAGATGGTCTTACATGGCTCTCCTCATCTCAGCAATTCACAGAGTTGTCATTAGGAAATATAAGTCACCACTTTGGGCGGTAGTGGAAATAGTGAGAAACCAGGCCAGCTAATGGCGTGGGGAGAGGTTGTCTGGTCGGCTGGCTTGTCTAGAAATTCCTGGCACATTCTTCTGGAGCAGAATGAATGGGCTGCTGTGTTTTACCTGGAGCTCCCAGTGTGGTGGGGGCTGGTGGAGGTGAGGCGCTCCCTGTGGTCTGTTCTAAAAATAGAAGTGGGACCAGCACCTGAGGGGAAGAGGAGAGGGCTCCTTTGGGAGCAGGGTGGAGCCTCCTCGCCCCCTTCCTCTTCCTGTCAGGTCCTCTGTGAGGAAGTCCCACAGACTCTCGGAACCCAGGTCTGGGAGGGTCCTGGAGCATCAGCCCTCCCCTCCCCCACCTGCCACACCAGGAGACCCTGGAGGTCCAGAGCAGGAGGACTGGCCTGTAGTCACTTAGTCTGGGGAGAAGTTTCCAGAGGAAGGCTGTTTTCCTCCTGCTGTTTCAGAGGGCAGCCTTAGGCCTTGAGAGGTTTTCTCTCACTGCCTCTGGGCTCACAGGGCCTGGGAACTCCTGGGACCGGATGTAGTCGGGCTTCCTGAGTGTCGCCCTGCAGGCGGAGTCCCTGGCTAGTCCACTCTGTGCCCTGACCTCGGTCAGCACCATGCCTTCCCCTTGCTGATGTCCCCTCCCTTGCCGACTTGTTTTTTGGTCCCCTCCTGTGCTCTCTGCAGGGAGGAAGACAAGGGCCAGCATAGAACTGAGAGGGGGCCTCCCAGCTTGGGATCTGTCTCTGTCCTTCCCCAGGAACAGGCAGAAGCAGCTAGAGGCTTGTGGGTATAGAGGCAGAGACCAGGGTTCCAATGCCTGCGCCGCCTCTCACAGCTGTGAGATTACTACAAAATAAGGCAAGGTCACTTGTCACTTCTGACCCTTGTGACGATCAGAGGGTGGTGGCAGGAGCTAACGGGAGAGGCTGTCATGACATGGAGCAGTGAATGCATGCATGACTCTGTCACCCCCTTAACTTGGGGCCTCATCCCCTGGGGACATGGCAGGATTATTAGCATATTTTTTAATGCAGTTGACCTTTTTTGTTGTGTTGCAAAAGTGATTCATGTAATTGATGTTTATGATAATAAAAACATTTAATACAGATGAACCAGGAGAAGGAAATGGGATACATCTCTAATCCCAGCACCCAGAGATAACTACGGTTAACTTTTGGGACTTAATCTGTCAGGCATTTGTTTACATACATATATATTTTATTTGTAAATTGGGGTTACTGGTGCGATTTCCTAACCTGCTCTCTTCATGTAGTATATCCATGTTATTCTTAACAACATCATTTTTAGTGCCTGAAGAGTAATTCATTATGTAGATGAAACATGCTTTATTTAAGCCATCTCCAGCAGTTCATCATTCAGGTTGTTTCTAGTTTTCCTTGTTACGAACACCTGAGATGAAAATCCTTGTAGATAAATGCTGGTGTCCCCAGTATCCAGTTCAGCACCCAGTACGTGTTTGATGCTCAATAAATAATTGTTGAAAGAACGAATGCTTTGTTGCAATTTCTGGGTCAGTGGGTGGGTGTGTGTGTGCAATGGATTCTTGGTCCTACCTCCAAGTTGCCCTTCAGAAGGCCTGGACCAACCTCTAGCCCCACCTTGATGGAACAGATTGTCCTGCCTTGATGGGTCTTTCCTTAGTTAGCACTGAAAGTCCTGCTTTCCAGGGAACCAAGAGGTCTGGGTAAAAGAATGTCCATTTCCCTGCACACTCAGGGTGGATGTACCCTGCATACTGTGTTTTAAAATATGTTCACTAGAGATGTGAACATTTATTTACAGTATTTTAGTCATTTACATTGCTTCTTGTGGGAGTAGCCTATCTTTTGCCCATGTTTCAGTTAGGCTATTTATCATTTAATTATTTATTCACAAAGAGCTCTTTATATAATAAGGATATTTGTATGCTACCCTTTTACTTTTATTCTTTATTCTTTTTTTGTGGTGCTGGGGATTTAATTCAGGAGTACTCCACCACTGAGCTATACCCCCACTCCTCTTTATTTTTTATTTTGATACAGGGTGGGTCTCACTCAGTTGCCTGGGCTGGCCTTGGCCTTGTGATCCTCCTGCCTCAGCCTCCCAGAGTTGCTGGGATTACAGGTGTGCACTACCATACCTGGCTATTTTTATTATTTCTTAAGCTACAGGTAATTCTGATTTATAGATAGTCACATCTATAAATTGTTTCAGTAACAATAGAGATGTTCAAATACCATACAGTTCACCCACTTAAAGTATATGAGTTTATGATGCTTAGCATATTCAGACTTGTACAACCATCACTACAATCAATTTTAGAACATTTTTCTTAACTCAAAAAGAAATCATAGCCTTTAGTTTCACCCATTAATTCCCCTATCTCCTCCAGTCCAAAGCAACCACTAATCTACATTCTTTCTCTATAGATTTGCCTATATTGGACATTTCATATAAATGGAATCACATATTTGACCTTTTGTGAATAGCTTCTTTTATTTATTTTATTTACATAACGATCTCCCATTCATCCATGCTGTAGCGTGTATCAATCCCTAATTCCTTTTCGTGGCTGAGTATCATTCCATTGCACGTTAGACCATGTATTATCTAACCATTGATCAGTATGGGCATTTGGGTTGTTTCCACCTTTTGACTGTTATGAATACTGCTACCGTATATTCATGTGTGAGTTTCTGTGTGGACGTACGATGTTGTTTCTTAGGTACATATTTAGGAGTGGAATTTCTGGGTCAAGTGGGCCAAGGGTTTAACTTTTTCAGGAACTGTCAGACTGTTCCAAAGTGACCATGCAATCTTACTTTCTACCATCAATGTATGAGGATTCTAATTTTTTCACATTATTGCCAACAGTTATTATTTTTCCAATTTTTTAAAAAAATGATAGCCATCCTAGTGAGTGTGAAGTAGTGTCTCATTGTGGTTTTAAATTGCATTTTTCTGATGACTAATATCATATCTCTAAATTTAATTTTTTTGTCATTTGTGTTGTGGTATTCATCCCTTTGAACTTTATAGTTTTGTCCTTAAACTTTTAACATTTTTATCTGTGTGGAATTTACTTTGGTGTATAGTACAAGGCAGAATATTTTCCATTTTTCTTAGTTATTTGCTCCAATGCTTATACATTTTTGGACAAGTCCTCTTTTTTTAAAAAATTGTTGCCCTTCTCTCTGCATTCTCATATATTTATTCTTTTAAATGAAATTCAGTATTTTTTTTTTATCATGACTTTATAATTTAGGTCCTGCCTCTCCTTCTTGCTCCTCCTAAAAGATCTCTTTGATATATTTTTGTTTTGTGAGTTTGAAGTAGTATCTCATTGTGGTTTTAAATCACTTTGAAATTTCTATTGTAATTATACTTTAAAATATATAAAAATGGGAATATTCAAATCATTACAATAGCATATTCTCATTTGGGAATAGGTCATATGTCTTCATTTATGCAAATCTTTAAAAATATTTCTCAGGCAAAGTTTTGAGAAAAAAAAATCAGATATGACTTGCACATTTTTTTGTTATCTAGTTGAGGGAATATAAATTTTTATTTATATTGTGAATGGGAATATTTATTTATTTGACATTATATATGTGCTTTAACTGATAACATACTTGTATAAACTTGTGCAAAAACTTATAAACTTGGGCTGGACGTCAGGTATGGGTGGTACACGCTTGTCCTCCCAGCTACTCAGGAGGCTGAAGTAGGAGGATTGTAAGTTCAAAGCCAGTCCTGCAACATAGCAAGACCCTGTATCAAAAGACAAAGAAAGAAAAGAAAAGAAAATGAACTTGGGCTGGGACTATAACTCAGTGATAGAATGCTTACCTGTTGTTTTGGTCAGCTTTGTCATTGCTGTGACCAAAAGACTTGACAAGAACGATTTAGAGGAGGAAAAGCTTATTTTGGTCATGGTTTCAGAAGTTCAGTCCATGGCTAGCCAACTCCATTACTCTGGACCCAAGATGAGACAGAACATCATGGCAGAAGGGAATAGTGAAGTAAAGCAGATCGGGACATGACAGCCAAGAAGCAGAGAGAGGAAGAGAAAGAGAGAGGGAGGGAGGGAATGCTCTGCTCTCCAGGATCAAAATATAAACCTCAAAGGCATGCCCCAGCCCAGTGACTCACCTCCTCCATCTACTCCCACCTACCTACAGTTATCACCCAGTTAATCCATATCAGTGGATTCATCTGCTGATTAGGTTACAACTCTCACAATCCAGTCATTCCACAGGGGAACTTTCCTGGGTGGTCTCACACATGCGCTTTCGGGGGACATCTCATCCAAACCATAACTCCTAGCATGGGCGAAGACCTGGATTTGATCCCTAGCACTGCCCACACACATAAGTCTAAATTTAACTGAACTGAATAAAATCAAGACTGCCCCCCCAATTCTTCCAGCCCTTTCTGCATCAATAGCCACTAATGATTGATATAGTTTCTCCAAATCTTTTTCCATACACACATTATTTTACTAAATAATATTGTATTACTCACATTTTGTAACTTAAATATAAAAACTTACTATGTCGTAGAAATCTTTTACATTGGTACTTAAAAAGTTCTCCATCTTTATCATAATTCTTTAATGGATGCACAGTTAGGTTGTTTCTAATACTTTGATATTTTGAGCAATGCTGGAATGAGCCTCCAAGGACTGTCCTAGTCCCTCTTGTGCTTGTCTGTAGGATAGAGAGTGACCCACACTACCAAAGTACTTTAACATTGCTTTCCTTCTGACCACACATGTAATCTGCCCAGCACTATTGTTATTATTCCCATTTCATAGATAAGAAAACAGAGGAACACAGTGGTGAGATGCATGTACACTTTGCATCCCTACACGCCTGTTTCCCTGCACCCTACCCAACCCTGGATGCTATTCTTTCCAAGCTGTTGGTATGAGAAGTGAAAAATTACCTTCCATCTTAATTTGCATTTGTTTGATTACTAATGGGGTTGGGCTTCTTTTTATGTTTATTAATTATCTGTATTTCTTCTTTGGCTTGTCAGTTCATACCATTGGCCTGATTTTTTTATTTGTAAGAGATTTTATATGGTTAGAATATTTGCTTTTTGTATAGGATGTAAAGACTTTTTCAGTTTGTTGTTTGCCTTTTGACCTTATTGATTCTATCACTTATCATTCAAATGTTCATCTTTTTTTGATAATAAATATATTTGTTATCAATAATAAATATACAATATATAAATATATTTTTTATCAATTTTGGGGGTGGTAGGGGTGGCTACTAAGGCCTTTACTACCCTGAGATAGTGAGGAATATTTTATTCTAGTACTTTTACCCTTTTGTCATTTGAACTTTTACCTTTGTGTTTGTAATTCATTTACAGTTAATTTAGTGCCTGGTGTCAGATGGATTAACTCTCATTGTTTATTCCCTCTAGACAGTTGAACAGTTTTTCCAACCCTATTGTTTGAGCTGTTCTTCCTTTTTTTTTTTTCATTTATCATAGACCAGCTTTTCACACAGAGGTGGGTGGATTTTGAACCCTCCTGTCCACTGCAGTGATCTGTCTCCACTGGCACTGGGGGTTTCAGTGGTATTAAGCATCCCAGGGCCAGCCTCCATTTTCTTCTGCAAATTCTCCTCTGAAGTTCTGCATCTTAACTCTAGGCAGCTAGCGGTTTTCCTTTCACCTTCTCCCCACACATATTTCAACATCAGGCATTTCAGCAGATCTACAAAATGTCCTCAACTCCTACAACCCATAATGAGCACGTCGGCTGGCCAGTACTTCTCTTTCCTTTCTTCCAGACCTCCTAGGTAGTGTTGAAATCATCTGGAATTTTAGTTTCTGATTGTTACTATTTTAAAACATTAGTTGCATTGTGTTTTAAGAATCATTTATTTAAAATTGCTTTTAACTCTCAACTCTGTTATCGGTAGTTAAGTCTATAAAAGGTCTGGCTTCTCTGCTTGCTGTCTCTCTCTCATACCTCATCATGTCTCACTTGGCTTTTGGGCTTCGATTTGCTTGTGTCTGAGTGTTTCCTTGAGTAATTTTTTCCAGAAAGGGGCTGGAGTGGTGTACTATCTAAGTCCTCACAAACCTGGAGACATTTGCCCTCGTGCGCGAACGGTAGTTTGCTTAGGTAAGAATTCTAGGCTAATAGTCCTTCTCCCCGAAAACCTGAGAGCCATGCTCTGTGGTCTCTGAGTTTTAGTATTGTAAGAATCACACTTTATTTGACGCTCTTAAATTTCTTTATGGAAACAGGAAAGATTTCTTTTTTTTAATCATTGATACTTGGAAATTTCACCAGATTATTTCTAGTTACTTGTTCTCTTTGGGTACTACCATGGTAAGCCCCCTCAGTCTGAAGACTCAAATCTTCCTTTAGCTCAAGGAAGTTTTCTATTGCTTTTTGGAAGTATTTATGGACTATGTGTTCAATTTCCTCTTTTGAAATTCCTAATACTGACAACGGTAATGATAATGGCACCTAACATTTATGGAGTGTGCTTTCCTTTTGGTATAATATGTAATCTGCCCAAAACCTTTAGGTTCTGAAATGACAGATTGAGTCATATTGGGATACTGAAGCCCAGAGAGAGGCAGGGGCTCTCAAAGATTCTCCAGGGCATTTAGAGTTGGGAATCTCCCCCCTCTTCCATTCCTTCTGTCTCAGCCACTCTCTCTAGGCCTCATCTCTGTCACTGGAACTCCTACATGGTCTCCGGGTGGATCTCCCTGTGCCTCCTCCTGTCCATTAGTCACCTCTCTAAACAGCACCCAGATGACTCTTCCTATTGAGCAAACTTAGTCATCTTCTCTCTGCTGAATGTTGGTGGCTGGGTGACTTCATGAATGAGCAAATACATCTAGAGTGTCTACTGTACTTAGCACTAGTGAGATATTAGTCAGGAATTTACCAGTTGCAAGTGACAAAAACCCAACTCAGATTAGCTTTGTCCAATAAATGGAGCTCACTGGATTATGGATGGTTGACTCCATGCATTGTTGGATTCAGGACCTTGACCAACATCACCAAGAACGGGCCTCAGCTTTTCTATGCCTTGGTTCTTCCTACTTATGTGTTGCCCACTCCTCAGTGGTGGCAGCGGAGCTGACAGAAATACCAGGGTCACAACCTTACAGTTTGATTCCGTCCACCATTTCAATGATGGACCCTGGGCCTGAGTCCCATGTTGGATCATGTATGTACCAGTCCCAGTCACTGCAGACAGCAGGATGGGATAACTAATTGGCTGAGGCCTGCCTGGGTCACATGTCCATCTCTGGAGTGTGAGATGGGTCAATTCCATATAAACCATCTGATGTGAGAATGTGGGAGGGAAGTGCAGTCCCTTAGATGGCAAAGAGGGGTGAACAGAGAGTGGTCAGGCACAATCTCAGATGTCCTCTCCCTTTCGGCTCATCAGCCAACATGGTCCTCATCTCCCCAAAGCTAACAGTCTAGTGTGGTGGAAGGACAGTTGGAGGAGAGACAGACATCACTATGAACAATGTGGAACAAATCAATGACAGATAGGAAAAGGGTCTAATGAGAACACCCATCCGGAGGATGTGGTCAGGATATTAGGAGAGTTTCTGAGGGTTTCGGATCTATGAGGATTGTCCCAGGTGAGGACCCCGAAGCAGGCCAGAGTGGGTGGAGGAATGGAACAGGGAAGGTGGCTGAAGCACGAGATGAGGCTGGAAGAGGATCGGGGTAGATGGTGCAGGGCCTTAGAAGTCGTGGCAAGGAGTCTGAACTTTGTCTTGAGGGCAGTGGGAGCTGCTGGCTGGAGCTGTGGTGTAGACCACTCACAGTGGCACATGGAGGAGGAAGTTGAAGCTGTGTCTACCAGGGAGAGAGGATGATGGTCTGGACTAGCCTGCAGGCATGCGGGATTGAGAGATGAAAGAAAGAATCACGTGACATGTGGGAGGTGAGATCTGCGAGATCTGGTGGTTAATGGATGAAGGGTGTTTGGGAGAGGGAAGTCACTCAAGAGTCCAGCTCAAGTAGGTGAGTGGCAATGCCACTCTGAGCTGGAAGGAGTGGAGGAGGGACAGTTATGGTGACTGTTTGTGAGTTCCACAGCAGGGTGAGAAGCATGACAGGGTCTGAGTTAGTGATTTCTTATAGAATGGGGACAGTCTTCAACCACACTTCAGTCAGGGCTTCTTCCACCACTGGTAGGGAGGGGTTGTGGTTTGTTAGGTGGGTTTGATAACATGGGCACCAGCGTGTACCCTACTCCATGGGACCTGTCACTAATCTCACGCTTAGATGTGGCAATGTTAAGTTGCCATGGAAGTTTCTAGACACTTTCCGTTTGGCTACTTACCACATTGCAGACCAGTGATAAGCAACTCATGAACCAGCACCATTTTGTAGACCACACTTGGAATGGACTGATCAAGTCTAACCCATGTGCACATTTTAGAGATAGGGAAACTGAGGTTCAGAGAAAGGGTTGGCCTTGCTCCAGAATTCACAGAAGGCAGCAGCAAAGTTCGTATTTCAGTTCAGTTTTTCTCCCATTGACCTTCTATTTTGAGAACCTGGCTCCAGCCCAATGGTCCAAGCAGTGGGTGGACTGATTCTAGCAGCCAAGGTCGCATGGATGGCCTCCCCAGAGCTGAGTCAGTGACTGAGCACTTCCCAGGAACTCAGGTTGTTGGGACACAACCTGGCCCTGGAGCTGGCAGAAGCACGGTGGGTCGAGGATTGCTCCCCAAAGTCTGGAATCTCAGGCCAGCATGTGGCCAACTGGACTGGAGCCAGGAAGGGAGATGGTCATGGCTCCTGGCCATCCTGTGCTGCTGCAGTCACCCAAGGTCAGGCTGGTCCTGCTGAGGTGATGGCGAAGTTCTCCAGGCCAGAGGCAGAAGCCAGCAAGTGACAGTCCTCAGGGCCAGCTCCATGGGGCCTCATGATCGCCACACGAGGCCCTCTCCTTGCTGTGGCTGGGAGCTGCAGACCCCAGGAGCCTGAGGTGGCTGAGGAATAGCCAACGGCAAGGGGAGAGACATCTAGGAAACGTGGGGTGGGGCAGAACTTGCAGTTCAGCGCTCAGGCTTGGAGCCCTCCTGCCTGGTGTGCCGGTGCTCTGCAATGTGACTCTGCCTGTTTCCTGATCCATGAGCTGGGCATGATGACCACAGCCTGTTGTCATTGGTAGCAATTATCAGCTTTTAGTACATGGCAGGCCCTCCTGTCACCCTCAGCAGATTATCCCATTGAACATCATGGTTTACATCAACTGTCTCGAGATAAATTCTGTCCATTTGCAGATGATAGGCAACAACAGCAGCCTCGATGTTTTCTGTTTATTGAGCACTTACTGTGTGCCAGGCATTCCACATGCTTCGCCTCTTTTGGTCCCCCAACAGGGCCCAGTCAGGCAGATGGTAGTAACCCTGTTTTACAGATGGGGAAACTGAGACTCATTTACATTGAAGTGACTTGTCCATTATTAATTCACATTCAAAGTTTTTGGACCCCCCCCACCCCCCGCCCCGAGACTGTTCTCTTTCCAAATGTCACTGGAAATGGTAGCATTGAGCTGATTCCTTTAGTGCGAGAGCATAGAGGGGGAATGAGGCCTTGGGCCCTGGCCTCATTTTAGAGATGGGACCTCTTTTATTTTTCCTTTTGTAGTGCTGGAAATCAAACCCAGGGCCTCATGCATGCTGGGCAAGTGCCCTACTACTGAGCTCCATCCCGAGCACCCTCATTTTATAAATGGAGCACAGATTCGAGGAAGGGGAAGGGACTTAACCTGGATTCTGCAGGCTACAAGCCAGAGCTCCTTGTGAACTTGAACTTGAACTTGAGGATACTTGCTCTTTCTTACACCACCCCAACACTTGTGGCATGTGTGCCCAATACACAGCACCTACCATCAGGAAGAGCAAGGTCCATGCTGTAGCAAGCAGAAGAATGTGTGCCCCACCCTGGTGTTAGGACCCTAGAGACCAAAGCATGGCAGGACAGGTCCTGCTTGCTGCCTCAGTGCCCGCATGTGCCACACCTACCTTGAAGTTCCATCCCAGAAGCAGGCCGCCTCCCTGTCAGCTCTGCAGCCTTTGCTCCCAGCACAAGCTCCAGCGCGTAGTAGGGACGCAGCAGTTATCCAAACAACAAGTCAGTTTCTTGACTGACTTTGGGGTGGGGAGGGCCTTTCTGCGTGGAGTCTGTAGACCCCCAAAACCAGGGCTGCAAGCCCGTGAGTGAAAGCTCTGTGCTGCCCAGGTGGACCAGCATGCTCAGAGCTCGGGCTGGGACATTGCGAAGATGTCACTCCCCAGGTGGAGCCTGCCTGGGGAAGGGGAGTCTGTGCGGGGCTCTTAGGGACACCAACCTGGGCATGTTGGGCTTGACACAGTGGAAGCAGAAACACAAACCAGGAAACCTTGCAGCAGTGGGGGCTGTGGGGGAGCAGCCTGTCCCTGGCACCTGGACAGCCTCCTGGACAGCTGCTACCTCTCCCTGGGGGCCTCTCTGAAGCCTGGAGCCCTGCCTGGGGTTGCTGCCCTCCAAACATGGGACCTGGGTCCCTCTGGGGCTGCTCCCAGTTGGCCCAAGCAGCAGGGAGTTGACCTGTGGTTGGCTACACAGCCAACTGACTTCTCAGCACCCCTGGTAGGCTGAGCCTCTCAGGGCAGTGGTACAGGACACTGTGGAAAGTGGGCTGGACTTTGATCCCCAGCTCTGTACCTGCCAGTGTGTGACCTTGGGCAGGTTTTATAATCTTGGTTTACCTGTCTGTGAAATGGGGGTATTAGAAATACTGGTAGGGTTCGGCGGATTTCATGAGTCAGTAATCAGAAGGCTTAAAAGAGGGCAACAGAGTGCTAAGTGTTAATTATGTGGGGCAACAAATGGGGCTCAGGCCCTGCATGCCCAGGTGCTGATCCCTGTGGCCTGTGGGCCGGCAGGATATTTCCACTTGCTAGGTCCCCATTTATCCTGCACTGAGCAGCACCCTCATTTATGTAGAGCTGAGAAGCACTGGGATGTGGTAGAAGGGGCACTGGACAGGGCGTGGGCAGTCAGGGCTCCCTGCCTTGCCACCAAGTGGCTCTGTTTCCCTGGGAGAAGCACGTACCCTCTCTGCATTTCCGTTTCACTGGCTCTGTGGGTGACAGGAGCAGGTCTCCAAGGCCCTCCAGCATAGGCAGCCTGCTGTCAGTGGCTCCTTGCCCCTACCCGTCTTCCTCCCCAAGATTCTCATCTAAGGCACCAGAAATTTCATTCCGGGAACCATGGCCCCAGGCATTGCTCAGCCCCATTAGAGTTGGTGTCTCCTAAGACTCACCTCCATGGTTTCCTGGGCCAAGGGTGGGTCCTGCTTCTCGGGAACCTGTAGGAGGGCAGCCTTCCTGGGCCCCTGCAAGGACTGCTTGGCTCTGTCCCCAGGAACAAGATGAACATTGGTTGGAGTCTGTAAGTGACTCACTCAGGTAAGGGCTGTTCTGTTGTGGGCCCTGGTAGAGGATGTTCTCTTATAGCCACATGCCTGTGTGTGCTCAGGAACAAAGAAGCAGGGGGACAGGCAGAGACACGTTCAGAGGCACTGAGGGACAGCTCTTCAGCCTACTGTGGCTGAGGCAGGGGGCTGGGAGCACAGGAGGATGGGGCTGTTTGTGCCCACTGTTAACGTGCTGAGTCCCAGGTGCCTTCCACTTAAGTGGAGTGGCCATGGGATGGTGTAGGCATAGCCCAGGGGGCGCTTATCAATGCCAGATGACACATTGCAGCAGTCACAGCACCAGAGAAGGGCTTGGTATTAGTAAAGTCACTTCTCGCCGTAGCAGGGCAGCATCATGGTGAAGAGTGGACACCCCGGTGATGGACCCGATGGCCTTCAATCCTGGCTTCACAGCCACCTTGCTGAGTGACTATGGGGAACTATCTGCCTGTCTGAACCTTGGAGTCTTCATCTGTAAAGAGGGTGGTCATCATCTCCACTGCAGAAGGTGCCAGTCATGATCCAGCTCTTTCGCAGTTCTTGTTGCAGAATCCATGCTCTAGAAAGCGAAGCCGAGAGCCAGCTCACAGAGCCGTCTGTTAAGCCCACAGCTGGGCAGGCCCCGGGGCATCGGTCCTACTTTACATATGCGGAAAACAAGGCTCACAGAGGGGCATCCACTTACTCAGTGGGACCCAGTCAGTCAGTCCTGGAGCTGGAACTAGAGCAGGGACCCTGGCCACCCAGTCCAGGGCCCTTTCCATAGTCCCCACCTTCCTCTGTTAGGAATGTCTCCTTCATTTGTGGTGGTAGTGCTTGGGGTCCTCTTGGTCATTATGCCAGGAAGGCTCTAGATCTTATCTTGAATTCTCCAGAGTTTGGCACAAAAAAAGTGCCCTATAAAACATGTGCGTCCAGCTGTGCGGAGGGCGCTGCCTGGTGGGGATCAGAGCCACCACTTCCTGACCCACCAGGGCAACTGCATTCTCAGTGTCAGCTGTGCTGGCAGGGAGACCGGGGTTCAGTTGCAACCATCCACTGGGACGATCAGCGAGGGGGTGGGAGTGTGACAGCGAAGCCTCTGTGATTGGCTCGGACCTGCCAGGGAGCAGCAGCTGGAGGCTTTGCCCTGCCCCAGATGGGGGAGCCCTCAGGATGTGTGTGGGGTGGAACCCACTTGGTATCCCAGGGTCAGGGGCTGCTGCTGGGAGGGACGTATGTCTCTCTCCAAATCAGCACTTTGGGGGCCAGCTTGGGCCCTGGGGGCTGGTGGCAGGGGTCCCAGGGCCAGCAATGGTGAGCGTGAGCGTGTAGGTAAGGAGCCCCGCTCAGCTCCTCGCAGGCTAAAGGGTTGGCTGACTCTTGCGTGAGCCATCCTGGACTTCTTGAGTGAAAGTGGTTTGGGAAATCATAGAGTTTTCTATTTGATGCAAGAAAGAAATCCAGCCTCCCTCCAGAGTGGCAGCGGCTGGCTGGACAGGGTGTGTTTGGGAAGGGCGCTTGCTGGAGGAGGAGGGGAGGGGAGGGGGAGGGGAAGGGGGGGAGGAGGAGGAGGAGGAGGAGGAGGAGGAGGAGGAGGAGGAGGAGGAGGAGGAGGAGGGACGGGTGATGCAAGGGTTTTGAAAACGCTACCTAGATGTGGGAGGTGGAACCTGGTCATTTGGTTCTGCTTTTCCCAGCAGGTACTGCTCCCCTGGGGAACTTGGGTAAGTCCATAAATAGCTCTGCTGACACAAAGGAGCTCTGTCTGGGGAAGGCAGCCGCTTGACACGGCCGTCCGCCCGCCCGCCCAGAGCTGCCACCACCACAGCCGCCCGCCCGCGGGAGGAGCCGGGCAGAGACCCGGGCGGGCGGGCTGGCAGGAGCGGCAGCCCAGAGTCGCCTGGGTCCCTGCCGGAGTGTGCTGGGTAGGTGCCTTGGTGACAGGGGTGTGTGTGGTGGGCGGGGGCTCCTGTCCAAGTCACCCCATGCCCCTGTTTCCATTGTTTCTTCCCCAGGGCAGCCATTGATAAGCATGTTGCGACCGGTTGTGTTGTGTTCTGAGATAGCCGTGTGTGTGTGTGTGTGTGTGTGTGTGTGTGTGTGTGTGTGTGTGTGTGTGTGTGTGATGGACAGGGGTCCTGCAGGGATGGGGGCATACGGCATGCTTCCACTGTTTGCCGCTCCCCACTTCTGGGCTAGTCGGCCAGCTTTTCTTTCTGGGAGAGAAGAGGAATGTTTGGTGACCGAGAAGTCAGGACACTGCATGGGGCGAGAGCGCTCGGCCAGCAGTGTTGGCTATTGTGTCAGGGATGTTGGCCGCACACCAGGCACTGGCGGTGGCAGCGCTTGCCTTATTCCTCTGGCCAGGAAAGAGAGGGTCTCAAGGGCTGGTCTCAAGGGTTGTCTCTGATCCTGAGACTTGGCTTTTTGCAGAAATGACCTCTGAAAACACAAGCAGGCTTGCTCTGCCTGGTGAGCTCCAAGCCCCCTGGGGAAGGGCTTGCACCTGCTCTCTTGGCTCCAACTGAGACCCAGAAGTAAGAGGGTAGTGGTTAGAGACCCAGGCACCCCACAGAGCTAGCTATTACCAAGCAGCAAACGCCAATTCTTTCCTCAACTTGGAGGGTTCACGTATCTACCCTTGTCCCCAGGTGTCCAGGAAAAACTCTTGAACCTTACTGCCCAGGGCTGGAAGGAGAATCCAGACCCTGAGAGGAGAGAGCCTTGCTCAAGTTTAGACAGCAGGTCTGTGGCTGAGCCAAGATCAGGGTGGAGGACCTCTGACAGGACATGTGGGAAGCTGCTGGCACCCCTGGCTTGAGATGCCTGGCTCAGGGCAGGATGGCCAGGCCCTGAGGCCGCTCTTGCAAACTTTTCATACCCTGGTACCCTCGGGCCTGTGGCCAGGGGGCTCCTGGCTCCTCTCAGGATGGCTGGAGTGGGTGCATCTCTGGAAGGAAGGAGCTGCAGAGGCTTGCCCCCTGGTGCCTGCGGGATCCCCGCCAGCGCACTGCAGCCAGAGTCAAAGTTTCCACCAGGGCCCCTTGAGTCCTCTGTGCCCAGCCAAAGGACACCTCCCCTCTTCCCAGCCCTAGCACGTGGCATGGCTTAGCCCAGGGCGGGTCTTCCAGGGAGACAAGCTCCACAGCAGGGCTCGCTTGGGTCCAGCCAGGCCTCTGAGAAGCAGGTGGTGGTGAGGATGGAGGACATGGAAGCTCTGGCCCACGAGGGCCTCGAGCAGAGGTCTCTACTGTGGCTTCCATTGTTCAGTACTCAGTCGCAATAAAGCCACCGCGCTTCCCAGCCTTCCTGCTCGTCTTCCCAGCCTTTGTGGGTGCAGTTCTATCTGGAAAGCACCTTTCTTTCCTTCCCTCCAGGTCCTAATCCTACCCAACTTTCACAACTTGAGTGAATAAGTCGGTCCACTGGTGGTAGCACCCCTGGTGGCCGCTTTGTGTCCTATTTATGCAAGATGTGGCCTTATTCATCCCTTAGTCACCCAAGAGCCTGGCCTGGTCCTGGGGCATGTTTGGAGGGGATATTGAATTGCCCTGGCTAACTAGGGTGGGTTAGCACATTCTGACTCTTTGCCTGATGAGAGAGTGGGCCCTGCCAGCTAGAGGGCCTTTAGGGGGGCCCCTTTAGGAGGGACCCTAGTCTCTGCAGGTCAGGATTGTATCCATAGAGCCAAGGGGTTAGGGGCTGGGTTTGATGGGAAGGGAGGCAGGGAGAATTTTGACTTCAGCTTGGCTGAGATCCTAAGGAGGGCCAACTCAGAGGTGGTGCTGGGCTGGGTGGTGTCCACACCATAAGCGGGATCATGGAAGTGGAAAGGGCAGCCCTGGCTGGTGTGAACACAAAGCTCACGGTCCTTTGCAAAGACCGTACAGGCTTAGCGCTCATCTCCCTGGACCCGCTTGAGATGGTGTCACTAGGCTGGATCTGGGGAACTGGATCTCAGCCAGTGGTCTGCCTGACTCTTCTAGAAGGTGCACTTGGGGAGGCATACCCATGCGCGGCTGGGTCCCTGGGGACCCTGAGAACCACTTCCCATTTGGTCTCCAAGGTCCTAGAGATGGTGGAATCTGTTTCCCTTTTGGATGGATATGGAAGGGAGCGAGGCAGAACAGGGAGGGCTTGTGTAAGGCTACATGCGACTCAGCTGCAAAGCTGGGACCAGAAGCCAGGACTCTGGCTGCCCAGCTGCGTCCTTCTCCACTGTAGCAGCTAGATGTCTCAGGGTACCTGGGTTTCATCTCGTGGCTCTCTGTCTTTTGGGCTTCCGGTGATATGCTCCTTTTCGAACCCTTGGGCTCACTGACAATAGCCCTGCTATTCTCTGGAAAAGGAATGTGTGTTATGGAGAAAGCCCAGGACACGGTGGCACCATTTAGTCTGTGTTCACTGGATGATCTCTGGCAAATGCATCGGCTCCTGGGGGCTTAGTGTCCCCTTCAGAGCAAGCAGGGTTGGGACCAGTATTGCCAGGCCTCTTCCAGCCATCTGGTTCTCTGCTTTTCTTAGACACCTCCTCTTCCTGGGTTCCAGGAGTCAGGGTCAAGGCCAGGGTCTGGCTCAGCAGGGAAGCAGCCTCTAACCTTTTCCTCAGGCGCCTCTGGGCAGAAGCCTTCTCATGCAAGCTGCAGCCTGGCGGGAGGTTTGTTGTTGTTTGTGGAGCCAGGCCGTTTCCAAGATGTCATCGCTCAGGGAGAACCATCATTCCTCCCAGGGATAAACAAGGCCGCTTATGGCTCAGCCCCCTAAGCCTGGAGAGTCCAGAATGCCTCACAGCAGGCCAGCTGGGCTCAGCCCCAGGGAGCCACCGCCTTCCCCTGCACAACCAGCTGTACCCAGGCATCCAGGAGTAGGGTGGGAGTGGCCACGGGGGTGCTGGACCATGAGCGTCTTGGGAGATCAGAACATCCAGGCACTGAGGAGAGAGTGCCAGGATGCCCGCTTCCTCCTAGCAGTGGCCTAGGTCATCCCTGCAGATGTGTGGAGAGCTGCCAGGTGTGCCCTCTGCTCCAGATGGCCCAGGGCCTTTCCCCTCTCCCTGCCTGCCATGGGTCAGCTTGCCTGCACCTGGCACCTTGGCCTGGGCCACCCAGAGACCTCCCTGCAGTTCCCAACTTAGAAAGGCGGGGCTTGAAGTGAGTTCCGGGGGGCTAGACCAGGCACACTTTCAGCTTATGGCAGGGATCCCTGAACCATCCTGCTACCTTGGTGGAGGTCAGTCAGCTTCAGGCATTCAGGGCAGGTGGCTCAGGCGAGGGGACATGGTCGGGCTGGAAAAGGGCTGGACAGAGCCTGGGGGGCCAAATGGCTGAGAAGGCTGGAGGCAGCCAGGGGGAAGAGGCATAGAATGGACGGCCCTGCCCAGAGTCAAGGATTATATCTGGAGTCAGCCAGGACGTGAAATCTTCCTTGCTCAGATCTCATTTGATGGAGTTCATAGTTGATCTAGATGGAGGTTCCATACTGTCCTTTCTGCCCCCTCCTTCCCTTCCCTTTCCTCCTTTCCTTTCTTCCTTCCTTCCTTCCACAGGTAGGTTGAACCCCTACTGTGAGTTGTGCCCTTTCCAGGTATAGGAGGTACAGACATAAAAGAATTGATCTTTTTTTTTTTCCCCTCCAGTGCTGGATTGAACCCAGGCCCTTATGAATGTGAGGCCAGAGCTCTACCACTAAGCTACACCCCCAGCCCTTTTTGGTTTTGAGACAGGGTCTCACTAAGTTACCCAGGCTGGCCTTCAACTTGTGAAACTCCTGCCTCAGCCTCCTGGGTGTAGCTGTGATGATAGTCTAAAAGGCCTAATATTTATCGTAATGCCAAGGATGGGCCAGTAAAGCTCAGAAACAGCACAGCGTTGATGGGAGGCACAGGGGCTTTGGGAATCTTCGGGAAGCATCTGGTCTAGCCTGGGAGCCTCTGTGGTGCTTCCTGCAGGAGGTGAGGTGGAATTTGGTTGTGTAGATTCTTGACCACTGAAAGAGCCAGTTTCTACCTGCTGTCTCCACCTCCCTGCAGCGTAGGTGTGATTTTTGCCTGGGTATAGGAATGGCCCATATGGTACAGCCACATGTTCCAACTTACCTGCAGGAGTGGACTTTAGGGCAGCTTAGCTGTATGTCCTTGGGCAGGACACTGAGCTCCTGCCTCTGTCTCCTCAGGCGGTGGTCCAACCTCAAGGGTCAAATGAGGTGTACGTGGAAAGCTCTTAGACATACTTCAAAGGTATGGGCTCCAGGTCATTTCGCGGTGGGATTGCCACTGCGCCTAAGCTCACAGGTGGCCCTGACTACATGCAACAGTGTGGGGAGGTGCTTGGGGGTGGCACAGAAGGCCGTCAGCAAATGGGAGGTGGAAAGCTGCTTTGGGGAAGGAGAAAACAGTCGGAATGCCCTGCAGAGATCACGCAAGGGGCGAGGGGCTTGCAGAGGAAAGAGCTGTTGCCCACCAGGGAGCGGAGAGGGAGATGCTGGGAGAAGGGGTTTGTCTTTTAAAACAGACTGCTGAACTCAAGTGTCACATACTGACAGAAAGATGAGACACATACTGATGAACTCTCACAAAGTGAACACACCCATGCAGGGACCCCGTTCAGGTCAAGAAGCAGAACTTTCCAGTGTCCTGGGAACCTTTCTGCACTCCCTGTCAATTGCTGCCACCTCACAGGCAGCCCGCGTCCTGATTTCTCTCATTGATTACTATCTCCTGACTTTGAACTTTGTGTAAATGGAGTCATTGAGTAAATAGTCCTTTCTGCTGACTTCTTTCCATTGACGGTGAGATTCATCAATGTTATTGCGTCACGTTATATTTTGTTCATTCTCACGGCTGTGTGGTGTTAAGTTGTGTGCAGTTTATCCGTTCCACTTTTGATGCACGTTTCAGTTGTTTTCAGTTCAAGGTTATGATGAATGGTGCTGCTGGGGACATCCTTGCTTTCTGTTGGGTAAATACCCCAGGTTTGCCATTGCTGAGTCATAGAGTTGTATATAATTAACTTTGCTAGATACCATCATGTAATTTTCCAAAGTGTGACGCCAAGACACCCTTCTTTGAGCTGTGCAAGAGAGCACCCATTCCTCCACATGCTCACCCACATTACTGATATTGTGATATCTAATGTGTGTGTGTGTGTGTGTGTGTGTTTTTTGAGGGGGACACCAGGGATTGAACCCAGGAGCACTTCACCACTGAGCCACATCCTCAGCCCTTTTTGGTATTTTATTTAGAGACGGGGTCTCACTGAGTTGCTTAGTGCCTCTCTGTTGCTGAGGCTGGCTGTGAACTCTCGATCCTCCTGCCTCAGCATCCGGACCTGCTGGGATTACAGGCATGTGCCACCGTGCCCAGCTTCTAATGTGTTTGTTTGTTTCATTTATTTATTTATTTTTAATGTGTTGCTGAGGATTGAAGCCAGTGCCTCACACATTCTAGGCAAGGACTCTACCACGGAATTACAACCCAGCCCCTAATGCAGTTTTTTTTTTTGTTTTTTTTTTTTTTTTACTAGGCAAAGAACTTTATTAACCTTTGTTTCAAACTTTATTCCCAGGCTTCTTCAGCTTAATTAGCTGCAAAGAATAAATTATGTATAAGCAAAAACTGAAAAAAGCTGCAGTGTAGTGTCCAAGGGGCTTGGGCTTAAAAATATTAGATCTAGATTTTATCAGATCCATAAACAAAACAATTTTAAAAAGCAGTCATAATATAAAATAGCAGCTCCCAGTAACTTCTTCAAGTTTATCTTCTTCAGAAGTTGATCAGTTCACTTTGCCTCATTCTTAGAAGCCTCATCAAAATTCTCCACAAGATCTGGAACTTCATCATCATCATCCTCTCCAGTAGCAAGTGGTGCTTTTCCATCCACAGATTGTTCGGGCAGAGCTTCAGCCAGTCTCCTTAAACTAGTCAGACTGTCTGCTCCAAGCTGGTTTAAGATGCTGGGTAGCATTTCTGTCAGTTGCTTTGTCTCAGCGTGGCCTGTAATGGTGAAAGTGTTTGCTGCCAGAGATGCCTGAACTTTAGGGTTGTTAAAGTGAATCACTGTTCCTTGGTTTGTAAACATATTCACCTCTTCAATACCAGAGATATTGTTTACCCCTAATTTCTTTAAGGAGAACTGAAGTTTTTTATCATCTGCTGTAGCTGTTCTATGAACCACCTTCTTTCTGCGAGCAGTTCCTTTCCCACCAATGCGCACTTGTGCCTGCAGTTTGGTGAGTTTTTCCTGGTTCATGATAGTTTCTTTCATCTTGTCGAAGCGGAAATGGGGCCGCGTGGGGGACTAGGGCTGGCGCTCAGGGGGTCTCTGGTAGACCAGCTGAGATTAGGCGCACACATGTGGGGACGCAAGATGGCAGTTCCCTAATGCAGTTTTAATTTACTTTTCCTTGATGTTAATGAGGACCTTTATATCTGTCAATTGACCATTTAGATCACCTTCTTTGCAAGGTGCCTATTCAAGACTTTTCCCCATTTTCTATTGGATTGTCTTTTTTTTTTTTTTCCTGATTGATTTGTGGAATGGAAAATACTCTGGCTATGTGATTGTTGCATAAACACGATGCAGATATGTACACCCACTCCGTGGCTTGTCTTTGTGTTCTTTCAAGGGGACATTTGAAGAACAGTCTGAGTTGTTATCTTTTTCTTGCATGGTGGCATGGTGATGCTTGCTGAGTTCTGTGTCTTTGCTCCTTTGGAGGTAATGGACGTGTCATCTGTTGGGGGTCAGTCCCAAGATGCCCTGTGGATGCCCACAGCTGCCCATCTTCAAGTCCCTTGTAGAGAAGGGTGTCATGTTTGCACACCCCTGTCACATCCTCTTGCGTGCTATAAATCATCTCTGATTTATAATTACTTATAAGACCTGATACATTACAAATACTACGTAAAGATTTGCTATATGTATTGTTCAGGGAACAATGACAAGAAGCAAAGTCTGTTCATTTTCACTACAGATGGAATGTCTTCCCCTGAATTTCCTGTCTGTGGTTAGTTGAACCTGCAGATATGAAACCCACAGATACGGGGGGCCAGCTTCTCCTCTTTATCATCTAGGCGTTTTGTCCTTTTTCATATTTAGATCTAAAATCCATTCGAAATAGATTTTTCTGTACCATGCGATGCAGAGGCAAAGACTCATTCCCCCCGGGGGTGGATATCCAATTTATTAAAAAAGATCGTCCTTTCTCGCCATGGGACATCGTTGCCTTTGCCAGGAATCAAGGGGCACACACGTGGTGGACTGGAGTTCTGAGTAGAGGTTCATCCAGTAGACCAGCAGGGGGACCAGGAGGGGAGGGTGATCTAGGCAGGAGTACGGCATGAGCCTGGGGTTAGAGGAGCAAATCGGATTGGCTGGAGGGAAAAGGAGAGGCACAATGTGGAGAGGGGGGCAGAACACACAGGTGAGGGGCTGGGACTTCCTTCCACAAGGATGGAGAGCTTTTCAGCAGGAGAGGAAGAGCCAGGTTCTGGTGAAGCCAGAATGGGGGAAAGTTCCATGACAGGCGATGGCGGGAGGATGAGTTAGGGACCGACCCAGCCCAACCCAGCCCAACCCAGCCCCAGCGTCACCGCTCGGCAGACACAGGGCTTGTCAGGGAGGCAGGTAATGGTGAAGCAGGAGGGTGCCTGGGACCTTGGCTGCAGGGTGTGGTGGAGTCCAATGTCCAGATGTCCACCCCAGTGTCCTCAGGTGGAAGAACCTCCCTTCTGCCAGCCCTGCCCAACCAGAGCCCCCAGCAAGGCAGGCCCTGAAGGAGGAGGTATTTTAGGAATGAGGTGGACAAACAAGCCTGGGGTGTCCCTGGAAAGGGGAGCTGCCTGCTTCCCCTGCTCTTGCTGTACCCAACGGAGACCTGGCCACACTTTGGGCCCTGAGATCTAACCACTTGGGACTGGCTGAGATTCAGAACGGGACAACCCCCAACCCCAGGGAGAATGAGATCCAGACAGGGGATGACTTCGCCTGGCCCTAAAGTGAGACAGAATGACCCAGCCCAGGAGAAGGCTGGGCACAAACTCACCCACCTCCTCTCCCGCCTCCAAGGCTTGTGGTGTGGACCTCAGTTTCCTCCTCTGAAATATGCAGCTAGTCAGACGCCCGTCCTGGGCTGTGGTCAGGGTCTGAATGTGTCACGCGCACCATTGCAGAATTGGATGCAGGGAAGGGACGGATGGTGCTGCTGCTGCTGCTAGTGGGAGTCCTGTTTTGACCACAGGAAGTGCACCTGCTAGTTGAACATCTGCTACGTGCCAGGCCCCACGCCAACCTCCCTACGTGCCAGCAGTGCTCAGAGGTGGGTGCTCCGCGTTTGTGCCTCCACTTACAGAGGAGGAAATGCAACCTCACAGAGGGGAAGCAGCCTGCACTTGGTGTTTGGACCCTGGTCTGTTCGTTTCCAGGCCCTGGTTCTTCACCACTGTGGGCTTTCCTCCCACCCCCTCTGCCTCTAGAGTGCTCCCTGTTCACCAAGCAGTTGTCTGGTGTGAGGCCTTAGTTTAGAATTGGCCCTTGGTGCCTATTCTTGAGCACAGGGCACTGCTGTGTGCTAAAACACTGCTGTGTGCCCGGCCCTGCCTCCGCCTGCCCCACGGCAGCCTCATGAAGGAGGACTCACTTTGCAGGTGTATGGTTGGCAAGTGAACGTCAACCCCAGATTCTGGCCTCTACCACAGCACTGTTTGTGCCCTTCCCTGGGGTCTTCCTGGCATGGCAGAGATTTTTTGTTTGATTAGGCTAGAACTGAGCATGGCAGAGGAGCCCCACTTGGAAGTGTGCCCTGGGAAGGAGGTTTGGGAGGGTCTTCGGTGCCTGGGCTTCTGCACCTCCTTTCCTCCTGAGCTGAGCCAGACTCCTGATCCTCAGGCCCCAGCCTCGTGGAGTAAGAGCAGGGCCTGCATCTGGTTCTGCTCACCACAGCCCAGCGCTGCCTACACAGTGTGTGGCCTAGGTGAGCGCTCAGGAAGCATACCTTCGATGAAGAGAGGGAGGGAGAAAGGAAATGAAGAGGACAGGAGAGGAAAGGAGCTCACTGGGCAGTGGAAAGTAGACCTGACTCGTCCACTGTGTGTGTGTGTGTGTGTGTGTGTGTGTGTGTGTGTGTTGTGTGCTCCTGTAGGGATCTGTGTGCTCTGGTCTCTCCACTTCATCAAGTTCACTTCCTGCCCGTCTGGTCAGTCGCAGCTAGATGCTCCCTCACATGCCCTGGCTGGAGGGCTCTTGGCTCCTCTGCCCCTGCCCCTGCCTGGCCTGCCCTGTTCTGCTCGTGTGGGCCTGGGATAGGCCCTGGTCTGGCTCTTCAGGATCACAGCCCTGGCCCACCTTGCTCCCCAACACCCCAGAGTTACTCAGCAAATACCTCCAGAGCCCAGCCATGTGCCAAGGCCTGTGCCAGGAGCCAAATAGCAGCATGACGATCTCCTGCCCCACGGGAGGAGAGATGCAGGCCCAGGTCACCCTCTCACCCACTCACCCCTTGCCCCAGGGGGCTGCGGCAGCACCAAGGAAGCAGAAAACATGGATATGACCCTTGGAGAAGGTTCTGGGGAAAGTTGTGGAACAGGAGGCTGTACAGGTGACCACATGGAACTCTGGAGGAAGTGCAGGTGGAGCAGGAGATGGGTGTGTGAGGAATTTGGACTTTGTCCTTTAGTGGCGTTGGAATGGGGTGAGTAGAGCTGGAGATAGTGGAAATTGATAATGATGAAAACGATGGGGGTCATTAATTGAGCATCTGCCATAGGCCAGCCACTGTGAAGATTCCTCTGTATATACTGTCACTTCCAGCAACCCTGTGAGGTTAGTGCCACTGGTTGCATTCTGCAAATAAGGAAGCTGGGGCTCCGAGAGGTTAAGTAACTTTCATAAGATCTTAAAGCAAATAAATGGAAGACACTCTGCTCTGGGCGGGCTTCAGGGGGCCATGAGTTAGCCAGGACACCGCCTGAGAGCCCAGCACTGCCTTCAGGGTCAGGTCCAAATCCCTCAGCGTAGCCAGCTCCTGCCCCGTGGAACCAAATGCACTTGCTCTGGTGTCCTGCTGTTCCCCCATGACCTCTGAGTCTCTCAGTCTTTCCTGTTGCCTCGGTGCTGCCACAGCCCCCTGGGGCAAGGGGTGGGTGGGTGAGAGGGTGACCTGGGCCTGCGTCTCTCCCCTGTGGGGCAGGAGATCGTCATGCTGCTGTTTGGCTCCCATGCCTGGCACAGGCCTTGGCACGTGGCTGGGCTCTGGAGGTATTTGCTGAGTAACTCTGGGCAGGGCAGTGGGAGGTCATGGTGGTAGGGAGTAAGCCAGGGTGAGATTCTGAGGAACCAAAGCAGGCCTGCCCCAGGGCCTCGTGAGCAGGGCAGGCTGGGTAGTGGCAGGGGAACCAAGAGCCCTATGGCCAGCATGTGTGAAGGGGCATCTAACTGGAGCTCATAGAATGGGCAGGAAGTGGACTCGACAAGATAGAGATATTAGGGAAATGGGACAGTGTGGGTACATGCCAAGGAGGAGGGTGCCCGCCAGGAAGGGGGTCATTGGTGGAGCCCTCGCGGAGAGAGCCACTTAGCAGAGCAGCCAGCCTGGGCTGGGGCTGTCCTGCCAGGCTCCCATCAGCACAGTGCAGGAAGGGGCTGGGAGGCCGGGCTCTCGGCACCCTGCCTTCCAGAGAGCAGAGCTGGAGACCTAGAAGGGGCTGTGGTCTAGGGAGAGGCACTGTAGGTCCTCCTGCCCCACTGTTGAGACTGGTATCTGAGACCCCAGGCAGAGAAGGAGCCTGGCAGCACAGTGACAAGGAGCACAGACCTGGAACCAGACCTCGGGAGCCACCTCCCTGCCGGGTGAGAAGCTGGGGCACAGGGAAACTCAGCAGGCTGCCCAGGCTGTGTCCTTCTGGCTTGGTCTGGTGACAGTGCCAGGAGTGGGGAAGGCTTCCATGAGGGGCCTCCTGTCTTCTCACTCCTCAGGAAGTTCCCTTCCCAACTGCTGGCTTTGTCCTGAGGGTTTCTGACGTGGGATGAGTGCTTCTCATCCAAGCCTCAGTTTGCTGTCAGTAGAATGGGCAGGAAATGCTCCCTACCTCCAAGACCATGAGTCATGGGATCCTTTAAGGACAGAGAATTTTCTGTTCTGTGATCAAATTCCTTCTTCCCCTCTCTCCTCCCCAGGTTAGGCTTCTATAGGTCCCTATTCTTAGGGAATCTGATCTAGTAAGTTTATATAGAATTCTCTCTCTATATATCTCAGATTATTTTATATATTTATATATATTTAATATTTACATATATATATATATATTTTTTTTTTTTTTTTTTTTTTTTTTTTTGCACTTGGATTGAATCCAGGGGCACTTAACCATTGAGCCACATGCCCAGCCCTTTTTTATATTTTATTTAGAGACAGGGTCTTGCTAAGTTGCTTAGGGCCTTGCTCAGTTGCTGAGGCTGGCTTTGAACTCATGATCCTCCTGCCTCAGCCTCCCAAGTCAAGGTAATTTTAAACAGTTCACAAGTGCTAAAGTGTACTTCTCTGTTGAGAACCAATAAGCTAGATCAGTGTTTTTCAAGCCTTACAATGCACATGAATCATCTGGGATCTGATTCCTGGGCAGATTCCAATCTGGTAGATGTGGATGAGGCCTCAGGGTCTATACTTCATATGAGCTCCCTGCAACAGTGAGCCACACTTTGAGGACTAAGTCTACATGACCCTTGACGTTCACTGGATTATTAAATCAAATATCCATTCATCAGACACTTATGGTGGAGCATGGTGAAGCTAGAGGAAGGAACAGAACCCAGGGTCTCCCAGGACTGCAGAACTTGGACTTTACTTGAGAGGCACCAGGGGAGCCACAGCTGGGCTTCAAGCAGATGAGTGACAAGTTCAGATCTGCTCTAGAAGGCTCCCCTGGTGTAGCACAGCGCACGAGCAGAGGGATCCAGGCCATCGGTGGAAGGTCAGCACCTCCTGGATAGAGGCGGCCCTGTAGGATCAGGCACGGAGACAGTGGAAATGTTCTCTGTTTAAAAAATCAATAAACTTTTATTTTGGAGTCATTTGGGGAATCGAGCAGAAGTACAGAGCGTTCCCATGTGCCCTTTATCCCCACCACCCACAGCCTTTCCAGCAAGTGGAAAGATTCCTGGGATTCCATGAGGAATGATCCTGAGGATGCGTCGTTGGCCATGGGGGGTGGAAAGGAGGAAAGCAGGACGTCCAGGGGTTCCTGGTTTGAGTGACTAGTGGTAGCATCATATAGGGTCCCCCAGAAGAGGAATAGACTTGGTGAAAGATTCCCATTCAATCTGCGTATGTTGAATTGGAGGTGCTGGTGACATATTCAGGTCCCCATCTGCATCCCTGGGCTCCATCCCCACTGCTGGTGTGCTGCGTCCTTCCTCTCTGGGCCTTTGCCTATGGCGCCTCCTCCCCCAGGAAGCCCTCCCAGCCCACTGAGCAGATTTTAATTTCCAGTCATCACACAGGTGGCTCTTCTGGACACTCCCTTTCTTTTCTTGTAGCACCTTATAGTGCTCCTTCATGCTGCAGGCTATGGTTGGTACTTATCCTGTGTTTACCTGGGTGGCAGCTTGGGGGATTTATGCCCATCCTTCCTCTCTAGCCAGTAAGCCCCATGAGAATAGGGATTGTCTTTCTTGTTCCCACTTGTATCCACTGGGCCTCGAACAGAGTCCGCTGCAGAGTTCTTTGGTGAGGACTGAGCAGAGGCCTGCCTATGGGATCTGCCTCAGGAGTGGGGCCTGGGTTGGCTGGCCGTGTGGACCAGGAGGCGTGGGTGGCCCAGGGGGGTGGGGGTTGATTGTAGCCTGGGAGTGGCTGGGTACATGAGGAAGACTGTGGGGGCTGAGATGAGAGGGGCCCAGAGCAGGCGGTGGACAGGCCAGGCGGCCCGTGACAGAGTGGGGAAGTGCTCAGGGTGGGAGCGGGCAAGGCCAAGCCCCGTGGGGCGGTCACGCTGCTGCTTGCTGAGTGCTCACGTGGCCGTGCAGCGCCAAGCTCTGGGTGAGCGTTACTCATGAATTCCTCCAGCAGCGCCGTGAGGGTGTTATAAATCCCCTGCTTTGCCAAGGAAAGTGAGGCACAGAGGTGAAGCCTAAGGTCCCCCATCAGGAGATGTGAGGGGGGCTCCATCTCCAGAACCCCCCCCCCCCATTCTCAGGCGCTGCCTCCATCCTGGACTTTGTCCACTCCTCTAGTTAGGCCAGGGGAGGACCAAGAATGGCCATGGAGGATCCTTGAACTGGCAGCAGGCCGAGAAGCTGGGGTTTGCAGGTGTCATCGTGGAGCCAGGGAGCCCGAAGCTGGGGATCCGGGGTGCTCCACACTTGAAGGAACATCCCAACTTGGAATCTGACCATGGATTTCCAGGCCCTCTCCATTTGCAGGCTATGCTGTGGCTCACAGCACTCTGCTGGCCTGTCTTGGCTCTCTGGAGCAGGGACAGGAGGGTCCCCTTTTCATAACAGAGAACCAGGCTGTGGAGATCCCAAAGCTAGCAGATGATGGAGAGAGAAGTCCAGCTCAGGTCCTCTGCTTGAAGTCCAGTGCTCCTTCTGTAAACCCCTGCCTGCAAAAGGGCCACCCTGAGACAGAGGCAAAGCCCAGTGTGCCCCCTCCCAGAGCAGGAAGTGGTTTTCCAGGGCAGATGTGGAGCCGACCTCTGGGTGGATGCAATGAATCATTGCAGTGAGAGCCGCAGGCTGCCTCTGGGGTCAGCAGTCCTGGCTCTGCAATGAGTAACTGTGTGACATTGGGCAAGTCACTTCCAGCAGCCCAATACCAATCCCCGAACCCAACAGTGGATGGGAGTCCGGGGCACAGGAGCCACAGCTGGTGTGAGCGGCCACCTCCCCAGCCTGCTCTGAGTTCTGGATTGAATTTGGGGAGAGGATTTGATTAGATCCTCAACAGTGGCTCCATTAGAGGGCCTGGTTCATTTCCTGTGTGCTGCTGGCAGGCGAGACAAGGGCAGAATCAACCCTGGTCCAGCCAAGACAAAGAGGTGATGGATGGAGAGATACAGACCCCTCAGGAGGGCAGGGCAGCAGCCTCCTGCACTGAGGATATAAGGTGTGTGTGGGGGGGACAGGCTGGTCTCTGAGGGTGCCCTGGCTGGATCTTGTCACTCTGGCCTGTTGTGGCATCTGTCTGACCTGGTCCATTAAAGCACCCACCACACATGCTCTGCTGTCTGACCTCTTGTGTTTTTGCTTCTCCGAGGCCAGTGAATGTGTGACTTCTTCCTTGCTGTTCTTCCAGCACCGGGTCCTGCTGAATAATTGAAGGCACACATGCCCTACCCCCACATCCTGCTGGCATTGCCCAGAGCAGGCTTGACGCAGACAGCTTTGCCATCTTCATTCTGTTGCTGACAGGACCGTCCACACCTGCCATTCAGTCTGTGACCTCACCCTCAACTTTATTTCCTCTCGTGCCTCCCTTCTCTCCTCCGCGTGCCACCTGCTGCCCCAGGGGTTCTCGGGTCTCCTGCAGCTAAGCCACGCCTGCCCCAGCCCTCCCAGGAATACTGACCTGATCCAACCTGCCTGTGGTGGTCACAGCACATTCAAGCCCTGCCTGGAAGCACAGAGACAACAATGAGCCTTGTCCACATCTCCTCATGGCTGGCGTCAGGCCAGGGGCTTGGACAGCACTCAAGGCCTGCTTCCCCATGTCTCAGGCTCCCGTAGGGCCTCAAACCCTTTTATGCAAGAGCCCTGGGATGGGAGACAGGAGTCTTCATCTTGCATCAGGGTTAAGGGTCCTGACTTCTTAGGTAACTTCTTTGCTCCTGGGGCCTTGGTTTGGGCCAGGCATTGTGAGGAGGTTGACCATAGCCCTGGGAGTCTGGCGTGATATCCCTGGGTTCCATTTCAGATAAGGAGACAGAGGCTCCAGAGACTTGACCAGAGTTGTACTTCTAGACAGCGGCCCCGTCAGAATCAAGTCAGGGTCTTACCGGGTTGTCCAAACGCATAACTGCTGGGTACTCTGAGAGCCCTTCAGTGCCAGGTGGCCTCTTGGCCCACGCCGCGGGTAGGGCCCTCTGGGGATGGACACCCCTACTGGAGCCACGCTTCCTCTCCTGGCTTTGTTTGGTTTGGCCTCCGTCTAGGCAGGGTGGGCAGAGGCAGGCCGACTTGCGGATCTGGTTTGGGGCCTGTTGCTGACTTTCCCGGAGGGGACTGGGCGGGCCCTGCCCACGGGCACCACTGGGACAGGCCTGGGCCCCTGTACCCCACCCTGCAGGAAAGGGGAAATGGGGCCCGCCTCTTAGTGTCACTCTGTGCCAGGTCCCAGGGGCACCCAGTTGCTGCTTCCTTCCCTGGTTCCCAGAGGACTATGTGAGGCAGGTGGGGATCTGGCCCCACTGGAGGTGACGCGAATGTGGGGTACCGGGGAGCAGCTTGTTTTCCTGATGGAGGTGCTCCCTGGTGGGTGAGGTGACGGGTCGGGACTGGGCTGAGATCAGAAGTGGACTTGGGCAGAATGGAGCCCAAGCTTAGCTCCTGAGTTGTGTGGGGGTGGCTTTGGGCAAAGTCACTGTCCGGGCTGGGCCCTCAGTCTTCCTGTCAGTTCCGTGGAGGGCTCTCTGCACCCAGGAGCAGCCTCAGGGACTGAAGCACAGCCCTTAGTTTTCAGAAGCTCTGGATGAGGGGCCTGGCATCACAGATGCCAGCTCTGATTCTGGGCTTCAGGCAGAGTTTGCTTCTAGGGGTCCTTGGGGGAGATGTGCCTCTTTTGGGGTCTTTGAGTTCAGGTTTTCCCTCTAGATCCATTTTAAAAATCACTACAACTATCACATCTCATTGAAGATCCTGATACTTTCTAGAGTATATTCTCCTGGTTTGTCACTTGGGCACATTACATTGGTCATCCCACTTTGGTCTCCAGATGGAGACCAGGAGGCCCAGTGAATAGCTCTACCTGGTCCTGCTGTGTGATTATGGGTTGGCCTCTGTCCCTCTCTGGGTCTCAACCTCCCTGTCTTTGCAGTAAGGATTTGGGATCACTGATATTTCAGGGGCTGAGGCTGCAAGGTCTGTGGGGTCCCTGGATGGTTACCTCCCACATGCAGGTAGGATTCATGGGGCATAAAGGCTTTGGAGTCAGCAGGCATCTGTCTTGGATCCAGGAAATGGAGCCTAGGTGTGCCCTCCCTGACCCCAGCTTGCCAGGTCGCCCTAGAGAGCTTCGAGGCGTCCCATTCTGCGCCGCCCCACCCAGCAGGGCCCCTCTCACTCTCACACCCCGGCCAATGGTCTTCACCACACTGCGATTTCGCATCCGCTCTGGTGCTCCCAGACGCTAGCGCCGCGCCCCGACCAGTGTGGCTTGGGCTGGGTGGCTGAGCTGGGCTCCCAGCTGACAGGTGGAGCCGGGGTTCCGCACAGACTCCCCACAGTTTCAGACTTTCCCATCTGGGGCGTGGCATTGTGGTCTCAGGGCTGCTGTGCCAGAGTGGCTAAGTCTCACCTGTCAAATCGCCACTTACGCGTTCTACAGCAAGAGCTTGGATCCTGTGTTCTGGGGGTACCTGCCTGGGAAATCCTCTGCCAGCACATGTGCACACGTTCACTCCCACGAGCCTGCACCTTTCCAGGTGTGTGTGGGGTCTCCTCCTTGTTCTGGGTGGCTGGGCTCCAGGTTACAGCTGTATAGTTACAGCTCCAGCATTCCACATCCTTGAGTGTAGCAAGGGGCCTGGCCCAGGCCTGAGGCCCTCAGGTCCCGTGGACACTCCTGACACTCTGTGGACCCCGACCTCCTTGTGAGAAAGCCGCTTTTGAGATGCTCATTAAGGGAGCTGTTTTTCCATTTGCAACTGAAGTCTACTGTTGGGCAGCAAAGTCCTCGAGGGCTCCTCGGGTTGTGTGCTGGGAAGGAAATGCTTGTGCATGAGTGGAGATCCCTGAGGTTTCTCCAGGCAGTTTGAAGATCACTGGGTGGATGATCCCTAGGTGAGGTCCCATGTGTCTGTGACATCTAGTTAGTCCAGGTGTGGACAATATTCTACGGTTCTGGTTTTATTCCAGTTTACTGGTTTCAAAAATATATTTAACATTTAGAGAGAATTCTTGTTTGAATGACTCACTCAGGTTGTTTTTTTTAGACTTTGGTTCTGGTAGAGAGAGACCCTTTCGCCACACTCAAGATTCTGCCACTGTGACAGCTCTGCTCGGGGGCTTGGTCTGCTTCTGGCCCACGAAGGCAGAGACTTTACCCACGGAGACCATGTCTCCCATTGCCCTTCCTGTCAAATGAGGGCAGCGGGGCTCCCTTTTGGGGCACTGGGGTGGGTCATGTCACAGAGGGAGTTTAGCTGGCCTGGTACCTGACACACAGAAGGAGCCACGTAAACGGCTCTTGCTCCCAAGTGACCTGCCATATTTTGGGTGGAGCAGAAGTTTCAAGCAAGGAGACGAGAGTCAAAGGGGCTTTCGGGTTTCCGTCTGGCACCTGGACTTTCCATCTGCAGGGTGAGGGGCTCAGGTTGCTTCCTGATTTGGGATCAGCCTGGGTCGCTGCCTTGTGGGCAGTGTGGGCATCCCCGCCTCTCCTTCTGAACCTTCCTTGTTTCCTTTTTGTTGACCAGATGTTTGAGACGGAGGCAGATGAGAAGAGGGAAATGCCCTTGGAGGAAGGGAAGGGGCCAGGAGCTGAGGACGCCCCACCCAGCAAGGACCCCTGTCCTGCCCAGGAGCTTCCTTCAGGACAGAATCTTCCCCCGGAGGACGCCTCTTCAGAGCAGGAACCCACTCCTGGCCAGGAATCGCTGTCTAGCAAAGATTCACCTACCTGCAAAGAGCCCCCTCTGGGCCCAGAAGCCCCGCAGAGTGAGGACTCTCCACCTGCCCCAGCCCTGCAGCCCTGCAGGGACCTTCCTGCTGGTCCAGAACCCTCTCCCAGCCCGGACCCTCGACTCAGCAAAGACCTCGCTGACATCCCGGATCCCCCTGCCCAGGACCCTCCAGCCTGTGGAGACCTGCCTCCCTGCCAGGTCTCCCCGCCAGCCGAGGCCCTTACCGAGGAGACCACCAGCTCTGGGGACCCACCAGCAGCCTCCAGACCCACCTTTGTGATCCCCGAGGTCCGGCTGGATAGAGCCTACAGCCACACGGCGGAGGCCGAGGGAGGCAGCTCTGGAGATGAGGAGGAGGGCGAGGAGGGCGAGGAGGATGAGGAGGACGAGGACACGAGCGATGACAACTACAGGGAGCACAGTGAAGCCAAGCGCAGCAGCATGATCGAGACCGGCCCGGGCGCCGAGGGCGGCCT
Organism: Sciurus vulgaris; assembly: GCF_902686455.1. Classification (NCBI taxonomy): domain Eukaryota; kingdom Metazoa; phylum Chordata; class Mammalia; order Rodentia; family Sciuridae; genus Sciurus; species Sciurus vulgaris. Next base: position 70,162,094 of record NC_136476.1, read on the forward strand.
CTCGCTGCGTGTGCAGAACTCGCTGCGGCGCCGGACGCACAGCGAGGGCAGCCTGCTGCAGGAGGCCCGCGGGCCCTGCTTCTCCTCCGACACCACCCTGCACTGCTCCGACGGCGAGGGCGCCGCCTCCACCTGGGCCATCCCTTCGCCCCGCACCCTCAAGAAGGAGCTGGGCCGCAACGGCGGCTCCATGCACCACCTCTCCCTCTTCTTCACGGGACACAGGAAGGTGAGAAGGGAGGGTGGGGACGGTGGTGTTGGTGCCGGGGACCTGGGAGGGCCGTGCAGAGGCCCCAGGGGAGGAGCAGCCTTCCCACCCCTTCTCTTCTCTAAGCCTCCCTTCAATCCTTCTGCCCATTCCACAGAAGGTAACAGTGAGGCCCAGAGGGACAAAGAAGGCAGAGCCTGGACCTAAGCCCAGCACCTCAGGACCCCAGATGCTGTGTTCCTATGGCGCCATGGTCCTCTGGTCTCCGCCAAAGGCAGAGCAGGTTCAGCCTAGCCCAGGACATTACTCATTCAAATTTAAAAGATCTGAGATAATAACTGGAGAAATAAAGAGTTGCAATTCAGATCTGGGCCAGGCCCAGCCAGACTAGAGATCTGTCAGCCAACGACAACAAAGAACACATATATATTCTGTGCCAGCCATTTTCTGGAGTCTGCATGAACTCATTAATTCTCACAACAGTCTTGGGAAGGAGATGGTATATCTGTACCCATTTTATAGATGAGGAAACCAAGGCACAGAGGGATTATCTAACTTGTCCTAGGCTACATAGTTTATATGTGTCTGAACTGAATTAGAATCTGGTTCCAGGGCTAGATCTCTTTGGCACCATGCTGTTTGCTCATGCAAATATTTATAAATAGCTAAATACGTGTTTATAGATTTCCTGCTGGGCGCCAGGCCCTGCGCTCAGAGCCACAGCAGGGGCTGCAGAAATTCGCGAAGCTGATCTCAGCCTATGAGGAATGGGTTATGTGTGTGGGTGGGGAACAGGTTGTGCATGGCTTTGAAGCCCCCCAGCCCGTTTGAATCTGGGCCCTGTCCCTTGCTTACTGTGTGGCCTCGGGTGAGTCACCCAGCTCCTCTGAGCTTTGCTTTCCTTCCCTGAAAAGTGAGGGTTGATAGCACTCATGTTCCAGGGCAGGTGAGGTTAGTGCCTGACGACATGAGCAATATGGGTGACCTGCAGTGGCAGTGCAGGACGTTGTTATGACAGTGACTGAGGCTAGGTGGGCGGTGGTGGCCATGGAGTACAGATGACCCTCAGAAGCCTGGAAGTTCTTATGTACCCCAGGGCCTGGGGTCCTCAGGGAAGTCTTGGCCCAGAAGGTTAAGACAGTTTAGAATAAACAGAGGATGAGGCAGGTGTCCTTTGACTAGAACAGAGGATTCCTGAAGGGCAGACGCCTTTGTAAGTCAGCTGCCATTCCTCCTTCCAAACTCATGGCAGACATCACTAATGGATTCCAGCACACTTCACCATGAGGTTGGGAAATGACCTCTGAAACTTTAACTTCTTAGTCACTAGCACTCAGGAAGACTTGGCTTTATGAGGATACCTTCTGCTGGAATATAGTCAGGCTGGGGCCCTGCAGAAAGGGCCTTGAAATTTGGGCCCAGAAACCAGCTTAAACTTCAAGGGAATTGGGACGGGGTCTCAGTTTCCTCATCTGTAAAGCATGTGCAGTTCTCAAAGTGTGGGTGCCCTGGAATTGCCTGAGTGGGGAGAGGTCATTCATGTCTGACTTCCAGTCCCCAGCCCTAGGCCCCTGGAATCACAATTTCCAGCCGTGATACCTAGACTCTGCATTTCAAACATGCTCCCCAGAAATTTTGATGCTCTCTGGAGCTTGAGTACCATCATCTTAGGCCACCTGTTGAGGAAGCTGCTGCAGAAGAGAGCCCGGAACTCTGTCCTGCCAAGGCAAGGCCTCCAGCTCACACAGGCAAGGCCTGGCCATTCCCCTCTGGAGAGCGGCTGAGGACCAAGGGCCCAAACCTGGCTGGGGCCTCCCAATCCTGATCCCCACACCAGATCCTTCCCTCCCTGGACTATTCCCTCCACCACCCATGCTCCAGTACAAATATTTATATGCAGATACATTCATACACTCATGCATATGCTTCTGTGGAGTTCCCTGGCCCTCCTGACCCGGCTCAAGTGCACTTCTGCCTGGGAGTCCAGCAGGCCTGGACTGGCTCCCTTCTGTCCCAGCTTCCTCCTTTGGGTGCCCAGGGGTCCCACTGGCACCTTCCCCTCCCCCACCCTCCTTTGGCCTTTCGCTTCCTTTTTCAGGCTTGAGTGACTGAGCTGGAAGAGGCCTCAGAGGCTGCCCCAGTCCTGTGGTAGTCACCTTCCGTGTGGCTTCCCCTGACCAGGCCTGGGGTCTTTCCTCATGACACCCATGGTACTCCCTCTAGCTGGGCAGCTTCAGTTAGGAACCGTCCTGGGCAAGAAGAAGCAATGCCTGGGCTGAGCAGCACCGGGTCCAGTGCTGTACTCCACTGGGAACGGGCCTTGGGCAAGTCCCCAAGAGCCTCAGTTTCCTCACTAGAGAAGTGGGCGTGGTGACCTCCTACCTAGGGTTTCTGGGAAGACGAAATAGCCTGAGGCAGGTATTGAGGGCAGTGCCTGGCACTCTGCACCTGGGGGGTGTCCCATAAATGGCCACGATGTTGACAGTGTTGGAGGAGAGAGGTGGTGGGGGACAGTGGGAGCCATAGTGGGGACAACCATGTCCCCGTTCACAAAGTGCCACTTTTGCAATCTTGATAATAGTGCTACAAGGTGGGACCAGTATTCCTCTTACAGGGAGGAACCGAGGCTATTTTGTCCTAGGCCACACAGCGAGGCATGGCAGAGCTGGACAATGGCCTCACCCTATCCCCCACCCTCTGTGACTCCCAGGGTCTCCTGCTGACAAGGGGTTGGGGGAGGTAGCCTGTTCTCTCATGACTTCCGTCTTCCTGGCTGGTGCCTGGCTGTCCTGGGAGAGTCAGCGACAGGCCACTGTTCCCAGGCAGTGTCAGGCAAGAGGAGAAAAAGAGAGGGGTGAGGTCTGCAGGCTTTGGAGCCAGGTGGACCCAGGTTCGAGCCTCAGTCCACCTCCTTCCTGGCCCTGCAACCCTGGCCAAGCTGATTCTTCCTCTGAGCTCCAATTTCCACTTCTAAAATGCGAGTGCTAAGTCTTCCTGGAATTGGCCCCCGGTACTCGAGGTAGCAGCGTGCAGGAAGCTCCGTGCAGGTGCATGACAAGCCCTGCCCGGGCAGTGATCTTGTGATGATGTGAGACCAGGACGGCCAGACAGAGCTGGCCTGGCCCTGGGTTGGTCTTGTGTCCTGCTGTTGGGTGAGCCACCCAGAGCCTTTGCTGCCACCCTGTTCTTGTGTCCTGAGCCATTTCTACTGTAATTATAGCATCAGAACCTAAACGGTTTATTCCACTGTGGCTGCCTCACTGGTGAATTGACCAAGGTTCAGCCTCATGGTTGTCCAGTGGGTCATCTGCCCCCTGGGTGGAGTTGAGTTGGCTCAGAGCGCCCTCTGCTGCCAGGCCCTGGCAGACCCAGGTTATACCTATCCTTTCCTGGGGAGCCAGAGGAGCCCCCTAGGTAAATTTTGTTTGGGTTCAGGACACTGTCACTGAATTGCACCCCATTCTGGTCTGGCTAAGCTCGGGGTCCCAGGCTGTTCTTCAAGAGTGAGGAGACCACAGGCAGCGGCCCTTCCCTGGCCATGCTTCCTTCCCCCTGGGCAAGGGACTGGCTCCAGCAGAGGCTGCCAACAGAGGCTGCCAGCCCCGCGCCTAAGCAGCCCACCTGGGCTGGAGATTAGACAAGAGGACTCCTGAAATGCCTTCCAGCTCCAAAACATGATAGCACTTTCGATAGGCCTATTTTTCAAAAAGCCTAGAGAAGAATTATTTCCTATATTCAAACAAATACATGTAGACTTTAGATCCTCTGTTTCCACATGGCCACATGGGTACAGCCGGAACGGTCAGGTAGCCCCAGAAGTCAGACCCAGACCAAGAGGAAGCCAGCTGGGGCCCTCACAGAAGAGCCCTCGCTCACCACTGGGCTCTGGAACCAGACTCAAAATTCTTTGCTCCTTGCCAGCAGAGAGCCCGGACAGGTTAGCAAACTCCTCCTGGCTTCAGGTCCCTCAGCCGTAAACGGGAAAAAAGAGCAAAGGGCTCTTAGAACTGTTGGAAGGATTAAACCAGAAAACATGTTGCAGTGCTGTCGCCTGGTGCCCGGCACGCAGCGAGGCCCGGTAAACAATAAGGAACTGGCAAGTGCTAATGGCTGCGGCGCCCTTTCCTATGCTGGCACCACGCATCCCACTCGGTCATTACTTAATACTCACGACAGCCCGTAGATGGGCCCGAGCGGCACCCTTGCTTTACCAGCAGAAACTGAGGCAGAAAGAGGGGTTGAAATTGAGCTGAGGTCCAGGAACCAGCATGTGACTGAGCTAAAATCTGTGCCCTTAATCACTTCTGTAATGACAGTTTTAATGACAGTAAAGATTCTTATTATTCCAAGAGGTGCCGAGCTTCCCGTCCGTGGAGGTGGCTAGGTGAGGCTGGGCAGCTGCAGGCATTGCTGCCTGGGTGCAGGGAGGGCTGGTGGTTCTGGGCTCTTCCATTTGCCATTTAGCGGGGCAGGGTCATGTAGGAGAGAGTGAGGAGCGGATGGGAGGAACGTCCTGTGGAGAGGCCCTTTGCATGCTGGGCCCTGGGCAGACCTTGCAGCAGCTATAGAGGAGGACCTTGGGGCTACTCTGGCCTCTTCCAAGGCGGAAGGCCGCAGCCTCCCTGTGGATTGTGGGACTCAGAGCTCTGTCCCACTTAGCAGTTTCTGCTCTTCCTCGTGGGTGCCTGGGTGCGAGCTTCCAGGGTCAGAGCTGCCCAGCCCTCTATCAGGCTGCTTGGCCTGCATGGGTCCTTGCTGAAGACACCCCCTCCCGTGCTGGAAGGAAGAGCCCATTTCCCAGCAGTGCAGAGGCTGGGGGTGGTGGCCCGGGTGGGAGTGGTCCCCAGGCCCATTGTGTGGGGCTGATAAAGTGCGGAAGCTGAGGTTAGAATGGGAGGAAGCCCAGTGTGGTGGCCCTTTCCCACGGGTGGGGGCTTTGGGCACTGCTGAGCCAGGCCAGTGTGCCTGTAGCCTGTGATTGTGCTGGGGTGACAGTAGGGACACACCCAGCAACTGGGCTGCCGAGGGCACCGTGTGTACCAGGACTGGGCCGTCGGGGCCCAGAGTCCACCCTTCCCATCAATTGCCTGTCACCCTCCTCTCACTCAAGAACCTAGAGGCCGGTAGCATCTCCCAGCTTCATGGAGGCAGCGCTCTGCCCGCCTGCTCCAGAGCCCTGAACTCACACCCCAGGGCGGCTGCCTCTGTGTGCACGTACACACGTGCCGACCGCGCTGGTCGGCAGCCGTCTCAGGAAGGAGGCAGCATTTCCTGAGTCTTTCACTGGAAATAGTCAAAACGTGCCCTGTCCTGGGCTCAACACGCCACGTCCTTTAGTGGAGAAACGCAGGCCTTGAGTTCTGACAGACTTCCATCCCAGCTGTGTCACTGAATGCTGGGTGTCCTTGGCAAGTGACTCTGAGTCCGTTTACTTTTTGGATTTCCTATGAGGGTTAATGGCATGGTAGCTGGCTTATGCCCATTCCAGGGTCTGGCCTATGGCACAAGCTCCCTACACGAAGGTATAACTAACACATCCATCCATCCATCTGTCCGTCCATCCATCTATCCTCTAGTGGGTGCTCTGCTGAGACCAGTAACTTCGCCTCCTGGCCACATCTGGAATAAGGCCACTTTCTTTCCGGAATGAAGAACACTGCATTTCAAAGCTTAGCCCATCTTCTTTATTTTACCAATGGGGAAACTGAGGCTCAGGGGGTCTCCCGTGAGTCTGGCTGAGATCCACCCCTGATGGGTTTCTGCCCTGTCTTGTGGCAGAGCTTCATGCCCATCATCCTCTGAGTCTGGGTCTGCAGGGTAGCACTGTTGGGGCTCTGGGCCTCCCCCAGAGAAGGATTTCCACTCACAGGCAAAGGAACACTGGGGGAAAGTCGCAGGCCCCAATCAAGCGAGGAAGACTTCAAGAGTTGTTCCTTGTCGGCTTCCCCTCTGTCTGATTGATTGATTCATCTGACTAATTCGACTGAATGAGCTCCTCACATGTGCTGGGCCCCGTGGAAGTGACTTGGGCAGACACAGCCTTGCTTTTGGAAATTCATAGCCAAGCAGAGAAGACGGATTTGACACAAGCTATTTCTGGTGCAGCAGGGACCTTAGAAGAGGGGAAGGGGGCACAGCCTGGCCCTACAGATCAGGGAGGGATTTCCAGGGGAGGGGGCCTTTGGCTGCTAGGATGAGGCCTGACCTGAGGTTGGGTCTCAGGAGGAAAGGGAGGCAGAAGAGTCACAAAGGATGAGGGGAGACAGGGCAGGCCAAGACACTCATTTGGTTGGAAGCAGAGTCGAGGTTGCTGGAACAGGCCCTGCTGGAGAACAGCCAAGGGACTTGTAACTGATGTTAAGGAGGGATTCTACCTAGACCCTGAGATAGAAGACCCTGTCATGGAGTTGGGACATTGTCCTGAGGGCACTAGGGAGCCCTGGAAAGCTTGGGCCTGCGCAGCGATTCACGTTATGACTGCTGACCAATCCCAGGTCTCCTTCGGACTTCACAATCCGGAATTAATGATTACGATCTTCATTTGAGAAATTAAGGCAGATGCTCAGAAAGGGGCAGTGACTGACAAGTCTCTGAGCAGACACCTGGCTGGACCCTGCTCCGCTGTCCGCCCTGCTGCCTGTAACCAGGCTCTGTCGCTCCAGCTGCTCCCCAGCAGCCTGGGTTCCTACAGCAGCCTCCTTTGGCTGGAGGCTCTACCAAGCCTAGCACATGCCCTGGCTGGGCTGTTCCAAGCAGCAGGGCCTTCCTCCTGCACCCAGCGCTCTCGCAGGGGCCGGAGTGTTGGGGAGGGTCTCTGGTTGCGGGAGCTGTTTGATCTGACTTGGGCAGCAGCCCCTGGACACGCAGATTGCATCCTGTCTTCTCTCTGCAGATGAGTGGAACTGACGTGACCGGGGACGACGATGAAGCCTGCCAGAAGAGAAAGAGCAAAAACCTGTACGTCAGGAAGACTCGGTCTCCATTCTTGGGGCTGGGGAGGCTCCCTGCACGCTTCTTCCTCCTCTGTCCAAGGGTTTGTTTTGCTCCAGGGGTACAGGCCGGGAGGGGCTTACTCAGTCCCTCCCCAGCCCCAGACAGACATCAAGGAACAACAGGATCTTGAGACATTGATTGGGTACCAAGGAGCCACAGTGAGCCAGAGGCAACTAGCCAGGTTGCCCAGCTGCCGTCCAGCCTCTGAGCCAAGCAGTGACGTGGACAAGTCCTTTGCTCCCTCTGGACCTTTGAGTGACCTGAGAAAGGGCTGAACTGACAATTCATGGGGGTTCCCCTTTCTTTCCGGGTGCTCTTGCATGCTATCTTAAGTATTGCCAGGAGGGGGCGCTGCTGGCCTAGCTACAGTAGCCCATGCTCCTCCAAGCCTTTCGGGTGTGTGTGTGTGTGTGTGTGTGTGTGTGTGTGTGTGTGTGTGTGTGTGTGTGTGTGTGTGTGTGTTGTGGGGAGGTGTCTTAGGTCTCCTTTTACCCCAAGGACTGAGGGAGACGGGGGGGGGGGGGGGAGAAGTGCAGAGGAGAAGGCTAAGGGGCACACCTCCCAGAGCGAGCTCACTTCTCTTCCAATTTTGGTAGTATCCAGCCATTCTACAGGAATGGGGCCTGATGGAAGAGGACTGGAGTCTTCCCCGGATACCTCCATGACCCTCTTCCCTGGCCTTGACCTTGGCTGGGGTCCGCTGTCCTATAAACCCTTTCTCTCCCAGCCTCCCTACCTTTTCTGTAGCAACCTTAGACGTCCCTCCTTCTGCACCCAGGGACAATAGCAGTTTCTTAGGAAGTGGAACACACGCAAAAATAGCTGTTTGTCGCAGCCATTCTCACCGAACTGCTTTTTTGGAAGGGGCGGGTCCATGCGGCGCCAAGCTGCTGTGGACGGTGCTGTCTGTGGGGAGCAGTGCGTGGCGGTGGAGGGCCAGCGTCCAGACCGACCCCAGCCTCCTTTCAGAGTGGGCACCACCTTTTGAACGCTTGAAACTCACACTCTTCAAGGCTTAATTGAGGACCCTTAGCATCCGGGGTAATAATAGGCTGCGTTCGCCGTGCTGGGCATTGTTTTATGTACATTATGAACACGATCGAAGTGAATCGCTACCGTTATTTTTACTTGACATTTTCTATTTACTTTATCCTTATTTTATAATGAACAAACTGATGCACAAAGAACTTAGTTACTTTTTCAACCACTTGGGACATGCTTGTAACTTATCCAAATCACTCTACTACTGGTAGAGCTGGACTCAGAGACCCAGCCTGCTGGCTCTGTGTGTCTGGATGGAAAGGTGTGGCTGGACAGGAGCCCTGGCCTCCTCCAGCCACAGAGGAACCTAGTTGGCTCTAGCAGACAAGGAGCCCAGTGGGGTGGAGACAGCTTGGCACCCAGGAGCTCTGGGCCCTCCCCTCCTGGGCTTTGCATCTCACCTGGACCCAGGGAGCTGGAACAGGGGCTCCCAGCTCAGAGCGCCATCCCTGCAGGGCTCCCTGCGGGCTGAGACCCCTGGACTCCTGGGCCTTATCTCATTGGCTTGGAACCTGCTAGAACAGGGTCCCTGGCCTTAGACAGTTGTCTAGACACCCAGGACAGGTGTGGTTTCAGTGTCCCAAGCATGTTTCGATGATGCATTTTCTCCTGGGGTCCTACAGCAGCGTGTTCTCTGTTGGACAGACAGGGAATCTTGACCTTCAGAGAGGAGTTAGGGGACTGGACAAAGATCTGCTCCCTGCAGGGGCTGGTGGGCTCCAGGGCTTGGGCCCTTGACCTCACCTGCAAGGTGCCACTTCCCTTAATTACACAGGGGGTCCTATGGGCCTTGGAGCTGTTTTAAGCTTGAATAACTTCAGAAGTAGAAATGCTAGAACCTCACTTGAAAGTTCAATTATTTAAATTTCTTTTACACTTTTTTTTTCACCTCATGATTTTGATAATAAAAATTTCATCTTAATCTTTGGTTTCAGTTACCATTTCGCATGTTTGGTAGGATGGAGACCAAAAATTAAGAGTGAAGATTTTATTATTCAAAAAAACCACTTCCAGCGGCTTAGGAGGCTGAGGCAGGAGGATTGGGGGTTCAAAGCCAGCCTCAGTAAAAGTGAAGCACTAAGCAACTCAGTGAAACCCTGTCTCTAAATAAAATACAAAATAGGGGTGGGGACATGGCTCAGTGGTTAAGCACCCCTGGGTTCAATCCCTGGTACCCCCCTCCCCCCAAAATCATGAAACTATGTGTAAAGAATTAAATAATTTTTCAGATGATGTTTTTGCAAGTTTATAGGGTTCGTACATCTGACATTATTCAAGCTCTAAACTACCAAGACTTTGGGGACCTCTGGTATCTTCATGGATGGATGGACCCAATGCCACTTAACTGAGACTGGCAGGAGCTGGAGGTGCCCAGGGCAGGGGGTAGGGACAAGAGGAGTAAACTAGAGTTGGAGGCATTTAACCCCTTTCTGGAAGCGGATTCACCCAGCACTGAAATTTGGCTCCTGGAGGAGGGGCCTGGCTAAAAATGGTTCTTGACTAAAAATAGCCTGTCCTGCCACCCTGGTGGGCAGAACCTCTTCCCTCCCTTCTTCCCTCCTTCCTTCCCTCCCAGCAATTTGCTGACTTGTTTCCCCCCCTCCACTGTCTCCCTGTTGCCATAGTAACAGGGAGGCTGGTCACAAATAACTGGGTCTGGCTTCCTGCCTGGGGGCGGGCCCCAGAGGCTGTCCCTTGCAGACACATGCCCCTTTCAGGGGCGCTCGCTCAGGGTTGGTCCGGAGGGATATTTCTTTCCACTCCCCCTCCTGGCCCCGCCCACTTCCTGGCTCCTCCTGTCTGAGTCCCAGCCCTGGCTCTGCTCGCGCCTGGGAGTCCAGTCGTCCAGCCAGCATTCCAGCGAGCGCAGGGCTGTGGTCTGCACCGTTACTACCAGCAGCCCGGGATCGGGGGGTGGAAGGCGGGAGCCCGAGGGGTGCTCCCAGCAGACCATCACGGGGGGCCTCAAGGTGGGGGGCTCTACAGAGATGCTCCGGGGCATGTACCTCACGCGCAATGGGAACCTTCAGAGACGGCACACGATGAAAGAGTAGGTGTCCCTGGCCCCAGACCACCCCGCCCCCACTCTGAATTTGCAGGATCGTGGGTGCCAGGCTGACCAGCTCTCTTCTCTGCTTCTGCCCCCAGAGCCAAGGACGTGAAGAACAAGCTGGCCATCTTCAGGCGGCGAAATGAATCCCCAGGGGCCCAGCCAGGGGGCAAGACAGACAAGATGATGAAGTCATTCAAGTAGGTCTCCGTAGGCATCCCCGGGACCCTCAGGCCAGGAGCAGGGCTAGGCGGTAGGGTTCGGGGAAGGGGTTTTGTCGCTGTGATTGGCTCAGGGGAGATGGGGGATCTTGCAGAAGGGGCCTGGTACCCAGCAGTGGCAGCCCTCTTGGGATGGAGTGGCCTGATGGGACATCCAGGCAGCCAGGTCGGGGCTGGAGTGGACCTCCCTCCTGGCTGTAGCCTGGGCCCAGGTGGCTCGCCAAGGCCGCCCAGCCCCAGCGTCCCCCGGCCCCAGCCTCACCACCCTGCTCTGCCCCTTCCCTCGCCCCTCAGGCCCACCTCGGAGGAAGCCCTCAAGTGGAGTGAGTCCTTGGAGAAGCTGCTGCTTCACAAATGTGAGTGGGCCGCCGACCGGCCGCCCTCCAGCCTTTTCTTTCCCTCTCTTTTCCCCTCAGCGGCCCAGAGAGGGTCCTGGAGAGGCCGTCTTCCTCTCTCCAGGGCCCAGTAAGGTGTCACTGCCATTGGGGGACTGGGCTCGGGAAAGACCCTTGGTTTGGCCTTGGAGCTGGCTCCTGCCGGCCCCTCCTGCCCCTGGGAGCTGGCCTTGCCTCTTGGCAGCCATTGGAACCTTGTGCCCAGACCCATATTCTCAGAACAACAGTAAACATTTCCGCGTAGCAGGGGTCGCTCAGGGCCAAGTGCACCTTTCCTCTGATGGGCAGGGTCCCATCTGATCCCCAGGGCTCCTGATTCAGGATGAGCCTGTTTCGCAGATGAAGGAGGGACAGGCCAAGGCCCTCATACCTCAGCCATAGCCATGGCAGGGCCAGGTTCTGGGCCCATCTCCATGCCCTGAATCTCAGGGTTGGGGACTCTTACTGAGCTCCAGCACGTCCACCCTCAAGGCCCGGGGAGGGCAAGCCCAGGGTTCCTAAGGGCAGGTAGGTCAGCTCTCCTTCTCACCCAGGTTCTGGGCTCTTTCTCACAGATGGGTTAACAGTGTTCCAGGCCTTTCTTCGCACTGAGTTCAGCGAGGAGAACCTGGAATTCTGGCTGGCTTGTGAGGACTTCAAGAAGGTCAAGTCACAGTCCAAGATGACAGCCAAAGCCAAGAAGATCTTTGCTGAATTCATTGCTATCCAGGCGTGCAAGGAGGTAGGATGCAGGCTGGCTCCGTCCCCACACCCCGACAGCCCAGTGACCCTTCAGTTGCAATAAGAAGGTTGCCAGCAGCTCAGGAAGAAGGGAGACCAGAGGGACTCTTAGAGGCCATGTGCCCAGGTTGGAGCCAGGAGGAAAACAATCCCGGTTCATGATTACAAAGGGTCCTCCCTAGGCACGGCCACGTCCCCACCTGCACATGCTGTGCCCTTCAGGTTTCGCTCTCAAGTTTAATCCTCACAAAAATCTGTAGGTTAGGTTTGGATATTATCTTTGTTTAAAAAAAATTGAGACAGTCTCAGAAAGCCTGAGCATAGCAGCTAACATCTATTGAGCGCCTCCTGTGTGCAAAGTGCTCTCTGCAGGTGCTCCCTCTTGATTCTCGCAACTCCCTGAGGCATGCACTGTCATCGCTAGCCCGTCAGTAGGGAAACTGAGGCACGGTGCACCTGAGTAGTTTGCCTAAGGTCGCCCCGGTGTGGCACTGCTGGGGTTTGAATGCAGGCTTCCTGACCCTAGTGTTTCAGGCCTGTAAATGCTGCCACCCTGACAGTTAGTGACTGTGCCAGGACTTAGGTCCCCTGGTCTGAGGGCCTCTACTGCAGGGAACTCTCATGAGGTGGCACAGAGGGCCTTGGAGGTAGGAGGCCTGCCTGGCCCACAGATTTTCCAGCACTGGCTCAGCCCTTGCCAGCAGCCCTGACCATGTCACCCTGGGTGTCCACAGGTAAACCTGGACTCATATACACGGGAGCACACCAAGGACAACCTGCAGAGTGTCACCCGGGGCTGCTTCGACCTGGCACAGAAGCGCATCTTCGGGCTCATGGAAAAGGACTCGTATCCTCGCTTTCTCCGCTCCGACCTCTATCTGGACCTCATTAACCAGAAGAAGATGAGTCCCCCACTCTAGGGCCACTGGATAGAACTCAGCGTTCACTCCAAGCGGGCTGGGCCCCCGCCCACCTGCCTCCCACCCCCCTGTGACGGAGGGGGCAAGCAAGCCCCCAGAGGCTGCATCTCCAGACAGACAGATGGACATTTGGATTCGAGGCCTGGACCTAGAGAGGCCCAGGGCACTGGCGGAGGAGAAGGACCAGCCCGTTGGGTCCCCACTGCCCTGGTACGAGGGGGCCCAAGGGCCCTGGCAGGTCAGGGGCCCTGGCTGCGCCAGATCTGGAGCTGCTGCTCCCTGCTTTGGAGATTTGGAGATTTCGTGCTGACCAAGTTCCTTAAAGAACTGGCTGATGGGGCAGGAGGCCCAGGCCTGGGCTCCGGGGCTCTCCTGGGGGCTGCTGGGGCTTGCAGCTCAGACCCCCACTATGAGTTTTATTTATTTAAACCATAGCTGGATGCTTGGCACGTTGTCCTGTAATAGGAAACCCTTGCCTCATCAGTTTTCCTGATTTACAAGTGCAATATTTTAGCCGATGCCTTGTGAGGAGCCACCTGCAGAGAAGGTGGCCACCAGTTTCCAGTTCAGGGCATTTACTGGTCCCGGGCACCTGGGCCTTCTGGACTGATGAGGCCTGGAGGAGCAATCTGGTGCCCCCTGGGTGGGGTGTCCTCGGGGGCTCCGGGAAAGGATGGCGCCCTCAGACCACACAGCAGCCGAGTCCTGGAGCAAATAAAAGGCCTGTGTTATTTCTCATCCTGCGCCCTCCCTGTGCGTTCCTGGTCTCCAGCCTCCGCGTCCCCTTGCTCGCCGTCACCACCCCTCACCCAGGGCCGTCTCTGCCCCTGTTCGGGGAGCTGTGCCCCCCGCCTCCCTCTGCTGGTGCCGGCCACCTTCTTCCCATGTTGTCGCCATCTTCTCCCCAAGCCTGCCCCCCCACTGTACAGACGAGCATGAAGCACAGGACGGGGGACTTGGCCAAGGTCACACAGGCAGGCGGGGATTCAGCCCACGCCCGACTGGCACGCAGCCTGTGCTCTGGGTTGCTGTGCTCTACCAGGGCAGGATGGCGTCCTCGCTTGGTCACCAGCTGGCTCTGCGCCCTCAGCAGGGGTCCTCACTCCTGTTTCTGGGCACCCCCTGAGTTTCTATTGGGGCTTTCAGGGGGACAGGGAGCGTCTCAGGAAGGTTGGTGGTGCCTGCTGGAGGCCTCCTGGGGAGGGGACAGGAGGTAGGACTCAGAGCCCCTCTGTGCTCTGTTTCCCCTCCTGACTAACAGGAGATGCTCATTTAGGGAAGGCCTGGCCCACACTCCAGGGCAGGACCTGGCCCACTGGAAGTGGGCAGAGGAGGGCCTAGAGCCCAGGCCAAGCTAGTGCCCAGGTCAGCCCTGGTGCCCACACCGGTGGCCTCCCAGGGCCGGAACAGGGGCGAGGCATGGCCTGGCTCTGTCGGGCAGTTTAGACAGAGCTGGCTGGAGTGACGCGGGAGCCCATCTCCTTGGCTCTCGTTCTCTGCCTTGAATGCTGGGCTCAGGCCTGCTCACGGGGACCTGAGAAGCAGAGGACATGGGGCTGTGCCCTCACTCTCCTCCCCTTGTCTGCCCCCCTGAACTGGGGAGTTCAGGGGTAAGCCCTCTGTGGGGTGAAGGGGGCTTGGGCCAGAGCCCGGATGTGGGGAGGGTCCTTGGCCTGTTCCTACTGTAGATCCTGGGGCTTTGCTCACGATGGAGGGTGAGCCGTCTGGCATTTCTCACTGTCCCGACCTCCTGTCTCACTGCAAGTGGCGCACCCTGAAGCCTGGTTAGAAGCCCCTGCGAGCCAGCAACAGCCCGGTCAGGAGGCGGCCCTGTCTCTGTGCTCAAGGACACCCGAACAAGCGTCAGTTTGGGCAGCTCACCTGTCTCCAGAGGCTGCTGGGCTTTGGAATGAGGTGAGGCGGACCTACCTGGGGGACCAGGCCGACAGTAGAGGCTTGATACTGAAGGCAGCCTTCTTTGCTTCCCCAGGAAGGGGCTGTCTTCTTCCTTCAGACCCCAGCACTGTAGCCAGAGAACTGCTTGTCTTTATAAACCAGGAAGGGCTTTCCCGCCTCAGAGCTTCTGGCCTTAGCGAGGCTGGAAATGCAGGAGGCAGACCTGTGTGCTCCTGATTCCAAGCAAGGATGCCTCTCGAATTTCTCGGGCCTGAGTTTGGGGACCTGGCAATTGAGGCCCAGGGGGGACTGTAATACCGCTCACTATTCCCTCAAAATGGTTAGATGCAGAGCTGGGTCAGAGTCTGGGATTTCTGAGTCCAAGTTGGCCTGGCCTCTGTATGACATCTCTGCTTGGAGAAGCTGCTGGGTCCACAGAGACTCACCTTCCCCCCTTTTCTGGGGGAGGGATGTACTGAGGATTGAGCTCAGGGCACTTGACCACTGAGCCACATCCCCAGTCTATTTTGTATTTTATTTAGAGACAGGGTCTCACTGAGTTGCTTAGGGCCTCACTTTTGCTGAGGCTGGCTTTGAACTCATGATCCACCAGGCTCAGCCTCCCGAGCAGCTGAGATTACAGGCATGCGCCACCGCACCTGGCTCACCTTCCCCTTGATTGAGGTCGTAGCTATTCAGCTTTGGGCTAGGCCCTCCATCTTCCAAGTTGCCTTGGAAACCAAAGTTCAGGAGAACAAAGTTGGGCAGATGGAATTCCCATTGTGGAAGGCCCCACTGCCTGGTTTCCATTACTCACACCCTAGTTCGCTTGGCCACAGAGCAGCTTTGGCCGTGGGGAGCAGCGGACACCAGAGTAGAAAGGCTCCTGGGTCCTCCTGACCGGGTCCCACCAGGCCTCCCGGGGCCTGTGCCCTACGCTGGGAGGCTTCAGTCTCTCACCTGAACAGTGTTGTTTGAACTGATTTCTCTTCACCTGTGAGAAAGGAATCCCTGATCCCAGGCTGTCGCGTGGGATCTCAGCACTGGGAAGCCCTGGAACAGGTGCCACCGCGTGGCCCAGATTGGAGCCGGCAAGGGAAGCAGCTCAGAGTGGAGGTGGAAAGGCCCGGGCTGGAGGCAGGCCTCAGACGCAGTCCCTGGCTCCCCGGCTGGCTGCGGATCTTTGCATGCCGTCAGGTCCTCTCCGTGCCTCGGCTCCCTCATCCGCCATCCCGCCGATGGCCAGGTCAGGCTGCACCTGTGGCTCTTCGTCCAGAGCCTGGCCCAGGCGTTTGCTCCCCCAACAGGAGCTGCTCTTAGTGTCGGCCTTGTCTGGCGTCTCGGGCAAGTGGCTAAGCTCACCTCCCCTCGTCCGGCCTGGCGCTGACCCAGCCCAGTGGATGGGGAGCCCTGGTGTCAGCCTGGGCCCACGTGCTCCCAGGAACAGTTGTGCTGGAGGGACTGAGGCAGAGGCGGGCTGTCCCTGCCCTGTTGCCCAGTCGCGGCCCCACGGGGAGCAGTGGGGGTCAGCTGGAGGGTGGGGAGGGACGAGGGCTCAGCAATGCCACTCAGCGGACGCCCGGCGAGGGCGTGAAGCCCTCTGCTCCTGGCCCTTGCCGTCGGGGCATGTGCTCTCCCGGCCTGGCTTGGGCACTCTGTCCCCCTCGACTCTCCAGCCTGCCGCCCGGGGCTGGGTCCCCCTGGCTTTCGGCTTGCATCCCTTCGGCGACAGGGAGCTCATCGTCTCCCAGTCTGCCGGGATGGCCTGGGATTCCCTGGAGCGCCGAACCCTCCCCTCCTGAAGATGCTCCTGGGCCACCGAGCCCCGCGGCTCTCCTGCCCCAGCCACCTGGCGCCGGCCACCTTCGCCAGCTCCACTGAGCTCCCCACCCCGCTCCCTGCCTCTGCATCCCCTGGTCACTTTGCCTGCTGTCCCCTCCTGGACCCGCCCGCTGACATCCTGCCCCAGAAAGCCTCTCTAACTCCCTCTCTGTGCCCTGAGGCCTCAGGCTCTGAGGACCCCGCCCCAGCCCCTCCTTCTCCCTCAGAGCTCTTGGGTCCTCCTGCCTGGGGCTCGGAGAAGCCGCGAGCATGCCACTGCTTTGCACACGACTGGCAACATCTGTGGAACATCTGGTTTTGCTTGTCCTCTCCCTGGCTGGGTCAGGCGGCGGGAAGAGGGTACCCTGGGCCCCCTGGCATGGTAGTGCCCCTTCCTGGGTGGGAGGAGGTCGTGAGGGCCTGAGGAACAGCCATGGGGCTGATCAGCTCACTCTGTGTGGTGGGGGGACAGGGGCGCGGCCAGGACTGGGGGACGGAGGACCAGGTACAACAGAATGGGCGGGACCACACAGCCCACCGCTTCTCCACCAGCCCTCCCAGCAGCCCTGGAGGACGGCATGAGGCTCATTTTCTTTTTTTATGTATCTTTATTTGTTCTTATTAGTCATACGTGACAGTAGAATGCATTGTGACATGTCACATACATGGACATCGTCTCATTCTTCTGGTTGTACGTGCAGAATCACATTGGTCATATGATCACATATGAACATAGGATAGTAATGTCCCATCTATTCCACTGTCTTTCCTATTCCCTATTCTCAGATCTGCCCCAAACGCTCTCTGTGACCTTGGACTTGGATGAAGCCCCCGCCCCTGGTCCTTCCCTCTGGGAAACCAGGAGAGTCAGCTTCTCCTGAGCACCTCCAAAGGCGTCTGTGGGCGCAGGCGGGGCAGCCTCTTCCCGGGAGCGAGGGCCCACGTGGCCAGACCAGTCTGTTTACCACCCGCCCGGGTCCACCCCTCGGGTCGCTGCCTGTCCTCCAGCCCAGCTGCGCCTTGATCTCCATCCGCTGGTTGTCTATGCGCTCTGCCCTTTGGGCAAAGTCCGCACCCACCTGCCCACCTCACACACCCCACCCAGCCCCGTGCAGCCCCCTGGGCAGATGCCAAGGAGCCGGAGGGCGAGAACTCCTGTGTGCCGGACACCAGCTGGTGGCAGGTCCCCTGTCCCCACTGGGCCTCCATTTCCCCATCTGAGGAATGGGCGAGTCAGGGATTAGCCATGCTCTCAGGAGCCAGCTGACTCTCACATACCTTTGGTGGTATTTCCTTCTCTTACTGGAGTGTTCTCACAGCACGAACTGGCTCCTCTCTGGAGTTCTTTCCATTCCAAGGCTGTGGACGATAGTGACGAGGAGTATTGCCTCTGGAGCCTGAGAAACCTGGGTTTGAGACCAGGCTCTGATGTCTCCCTGCTGTGTCTCTCTGGCAAGTCACTTAACCTCTCTGGGCCCATGTCTCCTATTTTATAAAGAGAGGGTGATAAGAGCTCTTAGCTAATACTGTGGCTGCGAGCTCTCTGCATGGAGCCCTGCTGGTCTGCTTTCTGGTCCTCAACTGCACTGCACTGGCTTCTGTTTTGGGCCTTTACACAGCAGTCCCTCTGCCCGGAAGCCTCCCTCCCCTCCTCCCTGGTCAGAGATGATGGTGATGACGGTGATGATGGTGCTGACGAGATTGAACTTTTATTGAGTTTAAGAGGTGCCAGGCGCTGGCTAAGTATGTGACTGACGTCTTCTTTGATGCTGACACTGGTCCCAGGCGTCAAGAAAACAGTGAACGTGGGCAGACTCTGCAGCCAGATCGCTCAAGGGAACTCCCAGCTCTTCCACTGGGTTGTCTGAGCTCAGACAAGCTACTTCACTTTCTGGGCCTCGACTTACCCATCTGTACACAGGGGCGGGAAGAGTATCTGAATTGTAAGGTAGCTAGAAGAAGTAAAAGAATTTGCACCTAGAAAGTGCTTAGCCCAGTGTTTGGCACGTTGTCAATGCTCTGTCAATGGTTGTCAACTACCAGGTGACTCAGGAGGCTGAGTCGGGAGGCTGAGGTGGGAGGCTCACAATTCGAGGCCAATCCTGGCAATTTAGCAAGACTCTGTCTCAAATAAAAAATAAAAAGGGCTGGGGTTGTAGGGCCCCTGTGATAGAGGGCCCCAGGGTTCAATCCCCAGTACCGCAAAAATAATAGTTCGTAAACTGAATCTGTGTTTCTCAGGGAAGGAAACGGAGGCACAGAGTGGACATTGCTATGGTTACACAGGTACAAGGAGACAGACCGGCTGGATCCCACACCAGGCTCTGGAGGAACAGGCTGTATTCCAGCCCCTGGGTTCCTCCAGAGCTTGGTTTAGATGTCACTCCCCAGGGACGCCTTCCCTGACCCGCCTGGAAGAGACCCACTGTCTGTTCACTGCACCTGGTGTCTTCCTCCTGACACCTGTCAGAGGTGGAGAGTTCACGTCCCTATTGACTTCACTGTGTCTTCCTCTCAACCATAAAGTCCTTGGGGGTGGGAACCACAGGGTCCTGCTCCTCACTGTGTCCCCAGCCTTATTACACACGGTGTCTGACACAGGGTAAGAGTTAAATAAGTGCTTATTTAAAGGAGGGACAGTGCTGTATGACTCAGTGTGTGCCTTGCCCAGGTGAAGGTCAGGAGAAGAAACCTGGAGGGGAAGCCGCTGTGTAAGTGAAGATTGTGAGTGACAGAAAGTGCAAGATAGACGTTTGCATCTCTCGTGCAAAGAGGGCATTGACACATCAGGAGCCCAGGCTGGCAGAGCGTTTCCAGGGTCACCAGGAACCCTGATTCCTCCAGTTTGTCACTTTGCCATCCCTCAAAACACAGCTCCCACCTCAAGCCCAAGATGGTTGCTGGAGCTCCAGCCATCACAGAGGGAATGAAAATCAGAGAAAAAGGAAAATGTCAATGATTTCTTAGAGAAGGTGCCTGAAACTGTCACATGACACTTTCCTTTGCGACTCACTGGCTGAACCTTGTCACATGGTCACGATGAATAACAAGGGAGACTGGGAAATGTGGTCTTAATCTAGATGGACACATGACCAGATAAACATCAGAGGTCCTACTGCTCTACGGTAACAGGGGTAGAAGAGAAGTTGGGGGACATTAGCTGTCATTACCTCAGTCGCCAAGGACAGGCACCCCTCCTCTGCAGGCTGTGGAGAGGGGCGGGGCATGTGGGCGCCTGTCAATCAGCTTCTACAGCAGTGCTGCAGACGCGGCCACCCAGCTTTAGAACAGTCACTACTCACTGCCCTGTGTCTGCTGGGCGCTGGCGTCTGCTGCCCCCGAGGAGCTGGTGGACTTGGCTTCTCACTGTGGGATGGGCTCGGATCTGCTCCTTCCGACCCTTCCCCTGCCGTGAGGTGCAGCATCTTCTTGGGGACAAGCTCTCACGGCAATGAGAAGTGTGTGTGCGTGTGTGCGGGTGTGTGTTTAATTTAGAATTTTCGAGATAATTATAGAATCATGGGAAATGGACCAGGACAGTACAGAGAGGTGCCACGCACCCTTCACCTGCTGCGCCCCTCAGTGAGGCCTTATGCCATCACAGTTCAAGATCAAAACCGGAAACCGCCCCCGGTACACTGTGTGCAGAGCGGATGCCACTAATCCCGTGCGTAGATCCCTGCAGACAGGCCACACTCCGCAGTCACCGCGAGGCGCGCCCCCACGCCTCCTACAGCCACGCCACCCCTCCACCCTTCCTACCCCAGCAGCCGCTAATTTGTACTCTGTCCAGTTCCGTCATTTGGATGACATGGGAATGGACTCTTGCCCCACGTGACCTGTCCAGGGTGCCTTCCTTCACTCCTGAGAGGCATCCGAGTTGTCGTGGGTGCAGGTACCAATGTGTGCTTAGCCAGCCACCTGCGGAGGGACAGTTTGGTGGTTTCCAGTTTGGGGCCACGACATGTACAGCTGCTACAAGGTTGTGTGGAGCTTTGTGTGGCCGCAGCTGCTCACTACTCTGGGCTAAATGTCCAACAATGCCGCTACTGGATCGTCGTCGGGCAAGGGCAGGTTTCGATTTTGAGAAACCACGGGACTATTTCCCAGGGCGGCTGCACCAGGAGAGACCTGGTTTCTCTGCATCTCTGATGGCTTTGAATGTTGTCCTCGTGCTTCATTTGAGCTGTCGCAGCAATGTGTGATGATACGTCACCGACGTCCTCATTAGCATCTCCCCGGTGGTTAGCAATGTTGAGCATCTTTTCAGGTACATCCGTATATCCTCACTGGTGACATGTCCTTTCACATCTCTGTTCATTTTCTAATTATATTGTTTGCTTTTTTGCAGGTGAATTTTGACAGTACTTTCTATATTCTACAAATGTACCTTTGGTCAGGTATGTAGTTTGCAAGTCAGTTTTTTAAGTCTGTAGCTTGGCTTTTCATTCTTTTTGCAGGTTTTTTTTTTTTTTTTTTTTTTTGGCAAAGCAAAAGCTTTACTTTTGATCCAGTCCAACTTATCTTTTTTTCTTTTATAGATCATGCTTTTAATGTTTTGTCTAAGAGCTTTGCATGAAGCCCTGGGTCCTGAAGGGTTTCCTTTTTTTTTTTTTTTTTATAAGTTTGATACTTTTACGTTAAGATCATTTTGAGCTAACACTTGCATAATATATGAACTTCAGGTTGAACTTCATTTTTTTTTGCACAAGGATATTCAATTGCTCCAGTATCATTTGTTCAAATGAATTGAATTGAATTCAGCCATTGAATTGCTTTAAAGTATCCAGCTTTTTGAGATCTCCTTCATACTGTGCTATTCACCTAGAGTACACAATTTTAGTACATCCACAAGTTTGTATAATAACCACTATCACAGTCAATTTTAGAACAAACACTTCAACACCTCCTAAAAGCACTTTGAACCCATTAGCAACAACTCCTTTTCTCTTACCCACCCCTCCCAGCCTTGGACAAGGACTGATCTACTTCCTGTCTCTCTAGATTCGCCTCTTCTGGACATTTCCTGTCAATGGAATCACATGTATGGTCTTTTGCAACTGGCTTCTTTCCAGTAGCACAATGCTTTTAATATTCATCTGTACTAGTACATCCACTTTGGGCAATTATGAATAGTGCTGCACACAAAAGAATATTTGTGTGCAATTTTCTTGTGTGGACCTGTTTTCAGTTCTCTTAGGTGTATACTTCACTGAGGAATTGTTCATCATACAAACTCTATGTTTAACATTTGGAGACATTACCAAACCACACCATTTCACATTCCCACCAGCAGTGTGTGAGGGTTCCAATTGCTCCAAATCTTCACCAACACTTGTTATGATGTCCTTTTTATTATAGCGGTCCCGTGGATGTATATTGGTATTGCTGAATTGTATCTGCACCTCTGTCAAAAATCTGTTGGATATATTTGTACTGGTCTATTTCTAGATTGTCTATTCCATTCCATTGATCTGTTTCTATCCTTTTGCCAATGCCAGTCTTGATTACTATTCTGAGTCTTACAATCAGTAGAGTGATTCTTCCTATGTTGTTCTTTTTTTTTCCTCTTAAAAATTACCTTAGCTATTCCAGTTACTTTGCTTCTCCCTATAAATTTTAGGATAATCTGGTCTAGCTTATAAAATGTCTTCCTGAGATCTTTTTTTTTTTTTTTTTTTTTGCAGTGCCAGGGATTGAACCCAGTGCCTTGTGCTTGCAAGGCAAGCACTCTACTGATTGAGCTATCTCCCTGGCCTTTCCTGAGATATTGATAACAGCTACATCATACCTGTTTTTCAATTGATGATGAATTGTACTGTGTTGTATTCCAATTCATGAACATGGTATGTCTCTCCATTTCTTTAGATCTTCTTTGACTTCTTTTATCAACATTTTGTACTTTTCAGCATGCAAGTTCTGTACAAGTTTTGTTAGATTTACACCTATTTCTTTGCTTAATGATTATAAACAATATTACATTTTAAATTTCAGTTTATAGATTTTCTTTGCTAGTGCATAGAAACACAATGGATTTTTGTAGGTTGATCTGGTATCTTGTAACTTGTGGAACTCAGTAGTTCTAGGAGTATTTTTTGTAGATACCTTAGCTTTTCTACATACTCATGTCATCTGCAAATAGAGAGAATTTTATTTTTTCCATTTCTGACCTGTATGCAATTTATTTCCTTTACTAGTTTTGTTGGGCCTCTGTCTTTCATCAATGAATATGATATTAGTTGTAGGGTTTTTGTAGATGTTCTTTGTATACATAGGAAGTTATTTTACATATATGCTTTCATGTACATACATATGAAGTTTATTTATGTTGGAAATTGCCCTAATTTTCTGAGAGTTTTTATCATGAAGGATATTGAACTTTGCTAAATGCTCATTTATTTATTTATTTATTTGGGTACCTGGGATTGAACTCAGGGGCACTCCACCACTGAGTCACATCCCCAGCCCTTTTTGGTATTTTATTTAGAGACAGGGTCTCACGGAGTTGCTTAGAGCCTTGCTGTTGCTCAGGCTGGTCTTGAACTCGAGATCCTCCTGCCTCAGCCTCCCCAGGATTTGGGGTTACAAGCATGGGCCACCTTGACCGGCGGCTAAATGCTTTTTCACATCGATTGATGTAATAGTGTAGTTTTTCTTATTTAGCCTGTTAAGAAGAGTACATCGATTGACTTTTACATATCAACCAGCCTTGCATCTGGAGTAAACTCCATTTGGTGATGCTGTGCAGTGTCACACACAGACGTTGTTGACGGGCATTCACAGCCTGCAGGTGGACCTGATGTCTTGGGTGAGCAGCCTCCTTCTGAGGCCTGGAGGAGTGTGCTAAGGACTCCACCCTCCAGCCTTTGGCTCCTTCCTGGGGGCTTGGGACTGGTCCTGCGGAACCATGCTGGGGGTAGCCCTGGAAGTGAAGGTGTCCTTGGAATCTGCCCCCAGCACTGTGAGATCTTGAAGGTCAGGAGAGCCTTGCAAGGCATTCGGGGGCCATCTTGACAGAGCCAGAGCGTCCCCTTTGCTCCACCTAGGGGGCTTCCCCAGCCATCCCCGTTCCTCATTCCCTTGCTTCCGGGATTCCTGCCTCTGGAATGCCTTCCCCTGTTTCTCTTTGCCTCGTGGATTCTGCCTGTTCTTCCAGGCCCTTCTTCCCAATTCTCTGCAGGCTGAGCCCCAACCCATCTCTGACCTCTGAACCCCATGGCTCTGAAAGTCCACACCACGGCTCTGCCCCTCCGGAACCATAACTGGCCTTGAATTTTCCACTAAATATTTTGTGGGTGTGAGTTTGGGCTCTCTGATCAGGGTGACCTGGGAGTTGGCCAAACTGGACTTTGCCCAGAGTGGTGGCTAGGAAGAGCACAGGCACCTCTTGACCCCTGCAGCGAGATAAGCAGCTGGACCCGAACACTCCGAGGGGCTATTTTTAGTTGCTGGTTCCCGGCAGGCCTGGCCTGGTTTGGGCCTGGGGGGAAACAATGAGCCTTTGCGCCTATCCAGCCCTGTGGCCTGCAAGGCCCAGAGGAAGGCAAAGGACAGAGTGGCAGTGCTCAGAGGTGGTGGACGGAGGCTGCCCGCCCCCACGCCGGCTTTCAGGAAAAGCTTCCATCCTGAGCTTGCAGGCTTCCTGAGGGAGCAGGTGCAGAGTGGTTCTGGGACCAGCAGCAGCGGCAGCAATGTCACTGCTGGGCCTTTCTGGGGGTCAAGCCCGCCGCACGCCCTTGCATGTTTGTTGAACTGATTGTACGGATGTGGAACAGAGGCCAGGAAGGTGCTCACCCAGAGCGAACGAGAGGAGTCAGGTTCAATCCCAGGCCTTGGATCTCCCCAGGCGACCCCTCTCAGGCCTCCTTGGGGTCTGGGGGCCTCAGTGTCTCCCTGAGGGCTCTGATTCCTGAAAGCTCTTGGGCAGGACAGCTGTCTCCCCTGGGCCTCAGTTTACTCCCTTGTGAAATGGAGGGAGCTTTCTCTCAGGGCTATTGTACCAAAGGTCAGCAGCACAGGCCAGGTGGGAGGCGCTCCACAGCTGGGGAGGGGCCGCGAGGGAGGAGGGACCTGTGCAGTTGGGTGTCCTAGGTTCCAGCGTTTGAGGATTTAAGAGTTTGCAAAATGAAGTTCTGCTCGTCCTGGGAGGGTCACCTGGGAAATGCCCTCTGACCCTCTCAGGGCCGTGGTAGGTTCAGGGCTCCGAGGGACGCCTGGGCCAGGCCTGCAAGGTGCCTTTGGGGAGCTCACAGTCTGGAAGGGGAGATGGGCTCTCAAACAGGTGACCAGAGCACAGTGGGAGACACACATGGGCATCTGTAGTGGTCAGTTTGGCCGCCATCACCATGTCCCACAGCCCCGGGTGCTCGGATGACAAATCTGTTCTCACATCTTAGAGTCAGCAAGTTGGAGGCCAGGGGTCAGCTGGTTGGTTGGTACTCCTGAGGCCTCTCTCGGTGGTTTGCAGTGGCCGTCTTCTCTCTTGGTCTTCCAGGGTCTTTGGTCTGTGCCCATGTGCCTCTGATTCCCTCTTCTTAGAAGGCCAGCAGTCCAACAGAACGAGGAAGACGGTCATTCACACTCTCATGACCTCAGCTAATCCAGATCCCTCCTAGAGACCCCATCTCGAATCTGAAACCCAAAGGATGCTTTGTCTGAGGGCTACCGTCATGTCAGACACCTCAGGCACTGGGTGAAGATTTCAACTTGTGAATTCAGGGGGCACTTTTCAGCTCGTAACTATGGACACTTAAAATAACTGGCAACAGCGACTTGTGTACATTGGCAGA
Source organism: Sciurus vulgaris (assembly GCF_902686455.1). NCBI lineage: Eukaryota > Metazoa > Chordata > Mammalia > Rodentia > Sciuridae > Sciurus > Sciurus vulgaris. The sequence goes on from NC_136476.1 coordinate 70,187,148, forward strand.
GAGTAAATCCTGGGGCCTCCAAGTAGTCGGCTGGCTAGAATTCTGAACAGCATTGGCATTTTTAACATGAGGATCATGAGAGGCTCTGAGAGGGAAGAGAGAGAAATTTCTAGAACACTCCCAGAGGTCAGGTCCCCTTGCCCCAGCTGCTGAGGGGTTGTGCTTAACCAGTTTCTGAGAGTGGCCACGTCAGGCCCTGTAGGTCAGGTTGGGTCAGGCTCAGCACTGAGACTGCTCCCAGTATACCCAGGACACTAGAAGCTCTGCTCTCCAACCTGGCTCCTTACCACAAGGCCTGGGGGTGACATGGGACTTGGGGTGTTTCCAGAGTAAAGCTAGCAGGTCACTGGTACAGAGGAGAGCTGTAGGTGCTGAGGGAAAGGTGGACCACTGAGTGGACACCCAAGTCCACAGGATCTGGGGGAGGAGGCCAGGCCAGGCCCCGGGCAGGGTGACGGGAGTTCCTCATCTAGAGAGGAAGCAGCCCTCTCGTGCTCCTCCGGCCCTGGTGCTTGGGATGAGGTGAGGGGCGGGGGGGAGGGGTGCTCCAGGCCCAGCGGGTGTGCAGGAACCACGTAGCAGCCCGTGGCCCAGCTCCTGGAAGGACTCCATGGGGACTTTCTGAGAACTGTTGTTTCCTTCTCCCTTGCAGTTTCTTCTGGGGCCAGGAAGAGAAGCACCTTTGGACCAATTAAGCCCAGTTCATCCCTCGTGGCTGCCCAGGCAGCTGGGGACAGGAACGGGACACACGTCTTTGAGTGCCTCCCTGTGCCAGGCCCGTGCCAAAACTGCCCATGCTCCCCTGCGGTCCTCCTGCCACCCCACAGAGAGGCTGCTATCCTCATGTCACACACTGGGGCTCAGAGGATGTGCCCGCCCAAGACCCGGGGCTGAGAAGGCCTTCATGTGGGTTTTTCCTTTTTACCCAAAAGCTCATTTCCCATGAAGCTCCCCTGGACTCTAGCTGGGCTGCCTCCGTTTCCAAGAAGTTGGGAGTGAGCCCCGCGCGGCTCTTCCTGCCTGGGGATGGAAGAGGGCAGATGGGTGAGAGGGTAGCCGAACTGGCCAGGTTGCCCAGGAAAGGTGAAGAATCCCTGGCGTGCTGGCTCCACCTTCTGCCTACCTCCCCCTGGCTCTGATCCTGGGCAGGGCCTGTGTTGCTACAGAGCGGAAAGAGGGGGCAGCACCCAGTGGAGCTGGCCCCCTACACACCTGCAATTTGCCTCCAACTTTCCTGCTTGAACCCCTAAGTCAAGAAGCTGCCCTTATGAATCTGGGCTGTCCTCTCAGTGACTGGAGGCTGCCAGGGACCTGCTTTCTCCTCTGTGTCCTCTTTGAGCTGTTTTCTCCTTCGACAAAACATGGCAATGGTTTCATGCCCCCTTTGATGGGCTAGTGCAAGAGGGAAATAGGAGCTGTCGGAGGCCTCGAGTGCCCTGGTTGCTGCTGGGATAGCCGTAGGGAGTGCTGGCTTCTCTGCTTCCGCCTCGTCGCCCTCAGCTGCTTGGTTGGGGGATTTTAGGACTGTCAGGATTGGGTGTCACGGAGGCACAGAGCATTCTGATGGCAGAGCAGGGGCTGGCAGGGGGCAAGTCTCGGGGGAAGCAGGGACCCGCTCCCCAGTTCCAGGTGTGCTCTGGCCAGTACCAAGAAGCACGCGTGGAATGCCCCCACACGAAGCACGCACAGCACATACCAAACACACGGCTCGCAGGCCCCCACTGCACACCCAGCATGCATCTGACACGTGTACCACACACGTCCAGGACCCAAGTCAGACCAGAAATGCACACAGTGTCCTAGAAACACTGCACACAAATATTTACATCACACCTACACACACTGTATATCACACAAAGAAACCCTACTCAAGCAGGTCATGCCCTGGCACGTGCACACACACACACACACACATACACACACTAGCCGAGCACCAGTACATTTAGCATCTTTCGATTGAGAAAAGGCATCGCAACAGAAGCTCTGCGATGCGGTGATTCCTGAAATGATGTGGTATTTCATTCATCCCAATGGTGTCTGCAGACAGTTGGAAGCCGGCTCTTCAAAGGAGCTTCCAATGCAACCTTTGTTCTGGTCCCAGGCCTGCCGGCTCTGCTGGATCAGGCACCTGGCAGGGACCTGCACAGCACAGGGATCTGGGCAGTAAGCGTGCAGACCCCTGGCCGGGGCTGCACGCAGTTAGCCTTTGCTGCTGAGCCCTGCAAGTCCCTGGCCCCCCACTGCCCATCGGCACAGGGCTCCCTCCCTCCAGGCCCCGCGCGTGCCTCTGTGTGTTGGTGGGCGGGCCGGGCACAGCGTCCAGCAGCCTTTCCCTGGCCATGGCTCTGAGCTCATCCGCGCTGTCCTGAAGGATCCTCCTGCAGAGGCTTCCCTGCCAGCCCTGCCCAGAGGGAGAGAGCAGATGGAAAACTGGAGCAAGCCCCATCTTGGGTCAGGGAAGAAAATATTCTTTTTTTTCCCCCTTCTCTCTAAAAATATGCTCAGGGCTTTTTTGAGCCTTGATGCAATAAAAACCAGCTGTGGCTCAGAACACCCCCGCAGCCTTCGCCCAGGGAGAAGGAAAACAAAAACAGCCCTGCCGCAGGGCCTGGCCGGCGCTGGCCTGGCCTGCGGCACCTCTGGCCCAGAGCTGCTCCCAAAGGACACCAAACAGTCCCTGTTTGTTCACCCTGGTGCGGGCACAGGGCACCGAGGCCACTTGGCCCTCCCCCCTTGCTGCAGGGAGCTGAGGATGAGATGGTGACATGGGGTAGGGGTGACCTGAACTCTGCTCCCAGGAGCCTCCTCACCCTTGCAGGTGGGTGTGCGAGCTACTCAGAGAGCCCGAGAGTGTCCTCTAGCAGCCAAGGGCGGAGAGGACTTGAGGAGCGGGAAGGCTAACAGGCAGGTGACATTCGGATGGCCTTAGAGGAAGGAGACGGGGCAGAGTGTCCCCAGAGGAAGAAGCAGAATCCACACAGGCCTGGCCATGGGGATACAGAGTGACCAGAATGGAAGCAAAGGTGGGACACAAGGAGATCAGCTGGGGAGAGACTGGGACCCTGGTTGCCGGAGATGAGTTTAGGGGACGGGGAGCTATGGAAGGTACTTGAGCAGAGGAGCGCCTGGTCTAGAGGCTACTCGGAGGGGGACGGCTGGTTGCCTGGGGGAGCCAGGGCTCTGTTGGGGAGTTCCTAGAAAGGAAGCCACACCTTCCAATAGGGCTTTGGTACCTCAGTTCACCCCATGGCCAAGCCCCTGGACCATGTGGAGAGGCACTGCGGGCATGGGGTGAGGAGGTCTGGCTTCGGGTTCTGACCTGGACATGGTCTCCTGAGTCCTTCCTGGGTTTTACTTTCCCACCTGCAAAGAGTGACCACAGGGTGTTGCCCTTTCCCTGGAGGGACGGTGCTGGGGGCTCGCCAGGCCTCTAGGCTGCTCTGCTGCTGGACAGATGGAGAGGCGGACCTCCAGAGAGAGGAGGGACATCCAATGTCACCCACATGCCAGGGGCCAGCAGGATGGAGACCTTGGTGCCCAGGCCTCAGGCTCTGCAGGGGCTGTCCTGTGGATTCTTGCTTCCCAGGTCCCCTGGGGCTGGCCTCTGGCCACATCCTGTCTCCAGAGAGTTGCTTGCTGCAGGGAGGGGCCTGCTTCTCCCTCCTGGGGAAGGAGCCCCAAGTAGAGCCCAGCACGGGGACCTTCATGCCATCTCAGCTCATTTCCTTTAACACAACCCGTGGGGTGGTTTTATTGCCTTTGTTTGTTTGTTTTTGTACCAGGGATTGAACCCAGAGGTGCTTAACCACTGAGCCACATCCCCAGCCCTTTTTAAAACTTTTTAATTTTGAGACAGGGTCTCTCTGAGTGGCTTAGGGGCTTTGCTCACTAAGTTGCTGAGGCTGGTTTTGAACCCACATCCTCCCGAGCTGCTGGGATTACAGGGGTGCACCACTGAGCCCGGCTTTTTAATGCCTGCTTTAGCAAAAAGATGAACCTGGGGCTCCAGAGGAGATGGACTCCCCCAGGACCTGAAGCTGGCTCATGGCCGAGCCAGGGAGCAGCCCTGTCTCTGCCTCCGGTGGCTCTGCCGGCCCTGCTTCCTCCACACCTTGTTCTCTCCAACCAGACTTGAGCTCCGAAAGGCCCGGCTGCGAACGAAGCAGGTGCTTGGGAAATGTTCCTGGAGTGGATGGTTTGGGGAGGAGACGGGCCTCCACTCCGCATTCTCGTCCTTGCTGGCCACCAGAGTTCCTCCACTCCAGGCAGCCCCCATGGGATGGCCCTTCAACAACTTCCGGTCCCCACGAAGCACCCAAGGGAGAGGATGCAGCCCCCCTGCCTGGGCCTGCCGCCCAGAAGCCCAGCCAGGTGAGTGGACCAGGATGTCCACTTGGAGGGAAATGGAGGTGACAGCCAGCAGCTGCTTCAGACCAAGGAGCCCTGGGGAGAGGCTGGGAGAGGGGCTACTGGGGCTGCCAAGGGTTTCCCTGGAAACTTAGAAGAGCACCCCCACACCAAGGGTGGACCAACTAAAACCCTTACATGGCCTGCATGCGTCTGCCCTGGGCCATGCTTCTTCCTGGACCAACTCTGCCTCTTGGCCCTGGTACTGCTCAGTGTTCTCCAGACCCCTGAGTGGTGCCAGCTGCGAGGCTGCAGCAGCCCCCGACTGTCCCTCTGCCACTGTGGCAGAGCTGCCATCTTGCCCCACATGCCCTGCAAGTCCCCAGCCATGCTGAGAGCTCCACCTCTCTCTGCCCTGGCCTGGACCTTCCTTCCAGTCAGGCCTTGGGTCCTGATGCTTGCATTGGGTCCTGATGCCCACGCTGACCTCCTTCTGCAGCCTCTCTGACTCCTGCAGCAACTGGGGTGCCCTGAGAAATAATAGTAACACTAATATCAATCATGGCTTTAGCACTATTTTTTGTGGGGGGTGCCAGAGATGGAACTCAAGGGCACTCAACCACTGAGCCACATCCCCAGCTGTTTTGTATTTTATTTGGAGACAGGGCCTCATTGAGTTACTTAGGGTCTCACTAAGTTGCTGAGGCTGGCTTTGAACTTGCGATGCTCCTGCCTCAGCCTCCCGAGCCGCTGGGATTACAGGCGTGCGCCACCACGCCAGCAGCCTTAGTACATTTTATTGAGTACTAGCTAAGTGCTCTGCATCCTCGGTCCCTTTTGCTGCTCACAATAGGCCCAGGAAGTAGTTAGCAATGCAGACTCCTGTCAGGACACACGTGGAGGACTGGATTCTGCGGGTGCCAGGCTTGTGCACACTGAGCCACCAGGGGAGCAGCAAAGCCTCCTGATGCCCATGACCTGTCCCAAGGGGTTGCGGCTTCGTTCCTCTGGGTGTGGCTTGGGTTGGGGAATTTTTAAAGGGTTCCCAGAAAAGTCTTAATACGCAAACAAGTTTGGGAAGCACCGGTTTTCTGAAGAGAATTTAATGAAGGGACTTTCAGAAACCCCAACTAGCTGCTTTACTGAGATTTAGATGACCTCCAGTAAATTGCACATGATCAAAATATGTCATTTGATATGTTTTTTTGAAAACCACCTTAACCATTTTAAGTATACAGTTCAGGAGTGCTAAGTATGTGACCAATTGTTATGTGACCAATCTCCGGAACGCCCTCATGTTGTGACATGGAGACACACTGAGACCCACTAAGAGCTCCCCATTCTCCTCTGTCTTGAGGACTCTGAATACCTCACATGAGTGGAATCATAGAGCACTGGTGACTAATTTCACTTAGTACGATGTCCTCCAGGCCCATCTTTACAGTGGGTGACAGGCCTTCCCTCCCTTTCAGGGCTGACTAATATTCCATCAGACACATTACCTTCTTGGCTTGATCCATTTACCTCTCTGTGGCCTGAGGCTCCTCTTGGCCACTGTGAGCGACGCTGCTGTGGACACGGCGTGCAGACGTCTCTTGCAGGCCCTGCTTTCCATTCTCCTGGGTGCATCCTGGAAGCGGCACTGCTGAGTCACATGTGAGTTCTCTTTCAGTTTCTCGGGGACCCACCTCACCGTTCACCACAGTGGCTGTGCCACTTTCTATTCCTGCCCGCAGAGCACGAAGTTTCGGGATTTCTGCACGTGCTGGCCAGTGCCTGTCATTTTGTTCTGGGGGACAGCGGCCACCCTGAGGCATGTGAAGAGCTAGCTCATGGTGGTTTCGGTCTGCATTTCCTTCATGAGTAGCGATCTTCAGCATCTTGTCATATGCCCGTTGGCCACATGTGATCATCTTTGGAGAAGTCGTGAAGGGACGATTGGTGGAGATGCAGCCACGGGGGATGGCCCTGCACCAGGGACTTGCAATGGCAGGGAGCCATCCCACCTTTAGGTCTGAAGTGGAAGCGGAAAACCCCCTGACTCTCTCCTCCTGCCTGGGTGAGCTGAGCAGGGCAGAGCAGGGCAGTGGGGGTGGCAATGACTTTAGGAGGAAGGGAGGCCACTGGAGTAGCTCACCAAAGAGGTGTATGTTTCTGACTTCACTTTATAGAAGTTGGGCGCAGCAAGGAGGTGGATGGACCAAGATCTGAACTCCGGTCCAGGAGCCGGCAGCTCCAGAGCGCTAACCATTAGCTCACACTGCCCCTGGCTGTGTGCCAGCCCCTCCCTTGAGCACGCTGTTGCTCCGCCCCCTTCTCCTTCCTTTTAGAGCTCCCCGGGCTGAACTTGATCCTGTTCTTGAGGGCAGGGGAGGCAACTGTCACCCCACCAAAGACAACTGCTCTTCTGAGCTGGCCTCCTGTGAGGCTCTGACTGCGACTCATCAGTTCCTGGAGCCTCTAAATGCTAGAACTCAGAGAAACCCCACGGATTCTCTGGACAAACTCTCCCATTGTCCCGAGGAGAAACTGAGGCCCGGACTCATGTCTTGGAGTAGCCCCAAGGCCTCCTGGGGGTCCTCCCTGGGCTCCTCTGCTCCCAGAGCTGGTCATCATGCTCCCTCATGCCCCAGAAGACCACACAGTCCTGTGTCCTCGTCCACGGCAGCAGGTCCCTGGGCTGCTGTTTGTCCCCACTCCCCTGGGTCAAGATGCCCTCCCAAACTCTAGGTCAAGAAAGAAATTGGGTTGGTCGGGCCACACGACCCGGCCTCTGGGAGGAGAGGCTGTTTTCAAGCAGAGGCCACAAGGACCTCCATATGCACCAGTGGGCGGGGCAGGTGGCCACTCTCTTCTCTGTCCAGTGCTCAGCTGTGGGCTCCCTGGGGCTGGAGGGCCTCTCTCTGTGCACCTGCAGCCCAGAGGCCCTGAGCAGCTTCCCCTGGGAGAGTCGTGGGGTGCCAGACTGCCCCAGCAGGAAGGGTTCTGGCAATACCCAGGGCCGCTTCTGTAGCTTTGCTGTCTGTCTGAGACGGCGGAGGTGCTGGGTGCTGGCAAGGCCGGGGCTGGCGCTCTGAGCCCTTTCTTCCCGCCCCTTCCCTGGAGTTCTGCTTGGCAAACACCCGTCTGCATTTTTGCAAAGTGATGTAATCTGCAGATAATGGGTTTTCCGTTCCTGGTGGAGCAGGAGTTCCAGATACTGCGCTCTGGGTGAGGGGCTCAGACAGTTGACTGTCCATCCCTTACATAAGGGGGGCGGGGTAGATGTCTCCCGGTGATAGCCACCTCCGAGGTGTGAATCAGGACCATTGTGTCAGGGCTCCTGGACCTCAGAGCCCAGGGTGACCAAAACAGCTGAGTTCCCAGAAATAAGCCTTTCCTCACTTCTTTCTTGTGCAGATGGGGAGCATTAGACCCAGAGAGGGTAGGGCCTTGCCCAAGCTCACACAGCATTCAGAGGCCAAATTCGGACTCACGCCCAGACTCTTAACATTTGTGATAACATGTCCATAGCTCAGGGTTTTTCAACCTCAAAACCACTGACATTTTGGGCTGAGGGGTTTTGTTGCGGGAGGCTGCTCTGCACATTGTGGGATGCGCAGAACAGATCCCTGGGTGCTGGCGGAACAGGACAGCATCGTATATTCTATCGCTTCAAATGTTAGCCGTCGAGGCGGGTGGCAATAGGAGAGGCCGGGGAGAGCCTTCGTCCCAGGAAGAAAGGAACCCTCCACCTCCTGAGCCCTTTATCCATCACCATGGGCAGGAGAGAGTTCTCGAATCTCAAACCCAAAGGATGCTTTGTCTGAGGGCTACCGTCATGTCAGACACCTTCAGGATGTTACAAGGCAGCCCTGCAGGGGCTTCGAGGGACTGGACCTCCTGCCGGCTGGGAATATTGCTTCCTCTGACCACTGCTCATGGAGCAAAGCTGCTGATTTATTTTCTTGGGGAAATAAAAATAAATACTTTCTCATCTGGAAAAACCAGGCTCATGGAGCTTGGCTGCCTGAACGCAGGGGGCTGTGTCTGCAGGAATCTGGAGTCACAACGGGCCCTCCAACATCGGAATGGGCACGGCCGACATTTCCTTTCCTGTTACATGGCTCCTTGGAATGTCCACCTGGGAGGGAGTCCGTGGGCAGGCGGAATGCAGTGGGAAGCAGCTCTGCCCAGGCCACGAGCCAGCTCTGCTTCTGATAGCTGTGTGACTGGGACCATTGCTCTGTTCCTCTCTGGGCCTTGATTTCCCCATCTGCAGAGTGGGGGAACAGTGATTTCCAACCTGGGGGTCCATGGGCCACCTGCATCAGATCCACTAAAGCGAAGTGTTTGAAATGCGTGCTCCTGACTCTTCTCTCAGACCTATTGAATTTTTTTATGAACTTTCAAGTGACGTGATGTGGACAACTTTTAGGACCCACACTGCCTCTGGGAAGCCCCTCTTCCCAGATGTCCACTTTGAACACCTTATACTCCTGCAGATTCTCCCCCCTCCACCATAACCAAGTGCGAGGGTCTTGCCTGAGGCAAGAGGGTGGAATTACGTGGTGGGAGGAAAACCGTCTGCTTTCAAGCTCTTGGCAGGGTCCCTGAGGTCCTCCTTCCAACTGAAGTCACTGTTAAAGCACTTTATTTCTCCAACGATGAAATTCTAGCTGCTAGTTACAGAGTTTGGTTTCAAAATTGTGCCATTTATTATTTTTGTTGGATTGGCTTATAAACCAGCGCATAGTCAAACATCATTTATAGCCCATTATTCCACAGAATGCATTTTCCAGATGAGGTCAAGTCCTGTTAAAAACGTGAAGCCTTTCCTTTTTAAAGATGGAAGTCTTTCCCAACGTGTTACCTATTTCCACCTTCTTAAGTGAAGTTCAGGGAACATATTTTACTCGTTTTTGATGCCCTGGGGTTGTTATCGTGAGCTTCAATTTGTATGCATAGTTGATTTTAAGGACTCCTAAACTGTGTGGTCATTGTGCCTGGGCACTGAATGTCCCCCAAGCTGCTAAACCCTTGTGTCTGTTTCTAAAAGCTTTGCTTTGCTTTTATTTTTATATTTTTAAAAATATTTCTTGTTTAAAAGGAATACGCAGTTACATTTCATCACATCCTGACTCCTTTGGGTGGAAAACCAATAACCCACACGTGTTAGAATTGTATGCATTGTAAGAGTCAACAGATGACAAATGAGAAGATTCTCAGATGAGTCAAGGGCAAGGACTTTGGGAAGCTTTTAGCAGCTGAGTGTGTGTGGGGGGGTCAGGTTCTCTTCAACCTCAGCCCACTACTGTTTGCTGAGAGCTTCCTGGGTGAGCAAGGAATAGAAGGGTTCCATTTCTCCCCGGAACTCACTGAGCTTCTGGGTCTGTTTCTGAAGTGGAGATGTCTTCATTTCCTCTCGGCCTCACCCTGTTTTGGGGCAGCTGCTCCACCCCTGGCCCATGACACATGACACATGATCCGCTGGCTGCCTTGTGTGACATGGGCTCATCAGATCTTCTGTCAGGAAATTTGCAAGTAGACCAGGGAGCTGAGGCCACCACTGGGCACTGCCCTCATGAGCTGTGGGCAAGCCCAGGGTCGGCCCGGGGGCCCGGCCAGTCTGTGGAGCCTCCCTTAGCGGAGGTTGTACTGCTTGTGTGTGTGCGCGCATGCGTGTGTGTGTGTGTGAGAATGGTGGGGAGGACATGGGACACGAGGGTCCCTAGCCCCTGAGGTGGGGGCTGCCCTAAGCAAGTAGCAGAAAATCAGGGCAGAGAGAACACAAAAGGTCCTGTCCCCTCTCTGTGTGGGACAGGGAGGCCCTGGGATGGGGAGATGGGGCAGAGATTGACAGAGGGTCATCCTGAAGGGATGATGGGACAGCTAGCTAAGCAGGCCACACCTGTTCTGCTCACCTGACTGCAGGCTCAGAGGATGGACGGGCCTCTCCCCGCCATCTCTACCAAATACTCTTCTGTCGGGAGTCTGAAGCCTGGACAGAGGCAGGTCAGGCATCAGTTCCTGCAGGTGTCTCCCCAGACCAGCAGCTGGTCGCAGTGCCTACAGTTCTACCCTTCGTTCTTCCGTTTCCAGAAGTAGCCCTGGACAGGAGCACATCACGGGCATATATATCGTGCTTGAGGGGAGGTGGTTCATTAGTGGTCCGAGGAGCCCAAGTTAAGAAAAATCACTCCGGGCAATTCACAGCGACAGCACAGCCTTATGAAGATGGCTCAACAGTGCCCATTTTGCAGAGGAGGAAACTGAGGCTCAGAGAGGTGAGGTAACTTGCAAGTCAGAAGCAGGGCTTACATCTGCTTCCAGAGACCAGGGTCTTTGCTTTAAAGCAAACTGAGCTGGACAGACAGAGTTCTGGAGCCAGGGACAGGCTTATGAGGTGGGCTGGTAACAAGATGAATCTGTCCCATGGAGTCAGTCAGTAGGAAGAATCGCAGCTTAGGAATTAGGGCAAAATGACTCCACAATCTTGAACCCCTTTCTGGGCTTCCAATTTCTAACCTCCCACAAAAGGGTCGAACTGGATGAACTCTGCAATCCCAGAGCACTCTGTGGGCTGAGAGTGGCCCAGACTGGGGCCTGTGGCAATAGATAGCTGCCCACCCATGGTCCAGGTCCCAAGTGACCAGGCTCAGAGCACACTCTGCAGCTTGACTGCCTGGCTTCCACTCCCTCTGCTTCACCAGGTAGGTTAAGGTAGCTGTTCCCACCTCAGTTTCCTCATCTGTGAAATGGCGATAACAAGAGTCTCGACCTCGCAGTAAGCAGAGGTGATCTGGAAACTCAGTGGACAGGCCCGGCAGCTGGTCAGTGCTCCTGTGGGTTAGCAGTCACCTTCCCTCCCCACGCCCCACAGCGGCCTCAGGGTAAGAAGGCTTAAGCTTCCAATCCTGCGGACATCTTCCTCCTCCAGATGCAGTGGCAGCCCTGGGATCCAGCAGCTGGCCCCTGTGGGCTTGTTTCCTGGGCAGAGTGAGTCCATGATCACTCAGACATGACACATGGCCTGGCCACCCCCACCCAGACCGCAGGCAGCCAGTCCTGGGCTAAAAATATCCCTTCATGAATGGAGCCAGGGAGGGCCGCTCTGGGACCCACAATTAGCCCTCGTGTTCTGGCCCAGCCTGGGGCTCTCCACCATGCCGCTGCGGCACCCCTCCTCTGCGCTCCTGCTGCTGGGGAGACTCGCTCTGGCTGGGGGGTTGTGGGGGCAGGGTGCCGAGTGGGGCCTTGAACGAGTCAGGAGCCAGCAGCCCGTTACCCAATTCCACTACCACCAAGTGTGATGGGAATTAAAATCCCCCGTTAGGTGGAGGAAATAGGTGTTTGCAGATTTCTGTTCGAGGGGAGCGTTAGCTGGGCTCTGGTCTGCCTCTGTGATCTCTTCCCCTCACTGACAGCCGCCTCAGTGGCTTTCTTCCCTCCCTGAGATGTGCGGTATGGCCATTTCCTGAGGATCAGAGACGGGGAACAGAGATGCCCAGCTCCATGGGGCCACAGAACTGGAAGTGAAGCTGGGCTGGAGAGGCCCCAGGGGACAGCAGGTCAGGTCTGGGGTGGGCAGATGGACCAGCAGGCCCCTACAGCAGGAGCCACGTGGGCTCAGTCTCAGGGGAGCCCCTCTCCCTGCAGCCTCTGGATTCTTCCTCCTCCTGCCAGGCCGCTGGCATCCTTGGGCTGTGACCTGGAGCAGCCGGGAGGTGGGGAGGTGGTGGATGGGCAGGAGTCCATGTGTTGTCCTGATAAACTTTCCCAGGGCTTGGATGGCTTGGGGACACATCCCTGACTAGACCTAGACCAGGGCTCTTAGAGGGCAGAGCTGGGGAACAGATGACCAGGTGGGACATGGGCCCAGCACCCCCAGGGAGTGGGAGCAGGGAGGACCCAAGGGCCCTGGAGAAGAGTTAAGGCCCCACTCACCCCACTCAGGGGCCTCTTGGCTCCTTGTCCTGGAGACCCTTCTGAGCTCAGAAAACACTGCTCCCCCTGACCCTCAGGGACATTGCTCTGACCAGAGACAGCAGCGGGTAAGGAGGGCCCTGTGCTCTCTGTCTCCCCCAGCCAGGTCTTGTCTGTGTGCACGGTGGAGATGCAGGGCTTCCCAGGATCCAGGAAGCTGAGGCTCACGGAAGTTTGAGAACCAGGGAAATTTTAGAATTTTTAGGTTCTTTATAAGTCTTGACAACTTGGAAATTTCAGAATTTTTGGAATCTTAAAATCTGAGAACTTGCAGCATTTGGGGTTCTTTTGGCATTTTGGAAAGTTGGGAATTTAAGTTTGGGGCTCCTTGGACCTGATAGTGACAGGTGTCCTCTTGGTGTGAAGGTGGACATTTGTCGGCACTTCTGACCCCTTGATTTCACCAAATCTCCTGAGTTTATGAAGTTTTATATATATATATATATATATTTTTTTTTTTTTTTTTTTTTTTTTTTTTTTTCAGATTTTAAAAGTGAATGTATTGATGATTTTAAGTGTGTGATGTTGGGTTTCTCAAACAAAGGATAGTGTCTGTTCATCTACTAGATTCTTTGGTTTCCAGCTTTTGGTTTTTTTTTTTTTTTAATGACGATTTATGCTTCTCATGTCACAGGTTCACCAAATGTGCACCCTAAGGAGAGATGTAGAAAACACTCGCTTCTGCAGATCGGGCAACTGAGGCCCTATTTCAGCATTTTCTCAGGGTCCTGTAATGATTCAGAGTTAGATCTGGGCATGGTGGTCCCTGGAACTGAGGGGTGGGCCCCAGCCACTCTCTTGCTGCCCACCTACTCTGGCAGAGGATTTCCAATGCCTTTCCATAGAGCTTCCCTCAGTTCCGGGTTCCCTCTTTGCAAAATGGGGCTGGGGGTGCCTGAGCCAGGCCAGGCCCCATGCTTAGAGTGTGAGACCGGTGTAAGGAGCAGAGATGCTGCCAGATTGCTTCCAGCAGCAAGGAGGAAATGAGGAAAACAGTTTCTGCTGTGGCTCAGCCAGGGCTGGTGGAGTCTGGAAAGAAAGTCCTACAAAGCAGAGAATGTGCCCAATCCAGGATCCCGGAGAATGTGCCTTGTCCTGTCCTTCTCTGGAGGGGTCCCCCAAATGCTCATGTTCAATGCAAGAAGGTTCAGGGGTGAAATGATTAAAGATGAGAGTTGTAACCCAACCGTGGATTAACCCGCTGGGGCAGATAAACTGGGTGGTAACTGTGGTAGGATGTGACTGGAGGAGGTGGGTCTTTGGGGGCATCTTTGGGGTTTATATTTTGTCCCTACTGAGTGGAGCGCTCTCTGCTTCCTAAGTGCCGGGTCCTGAGCCGTTTTCCTCCACCACAACCTTCCACCATGATGTTCTGCTTCACCTCAGGACCAGGACAATGCCGTTGGCTGTCTATGGACTGAGACCTCTGAAACCATGAGGGTCAATAAACTTTTCCTCATCTAAGACTGTTCTTGTCAGGTTTTATGGTCACGGTGGTGAAAAAGCTGACTAAAATAGCTTCCCACCATGTCCACCTCTTCTTCCACTGGGGCCAGCTTCCCCTCCTGTCTGTGCCTCGAGTTCTGCTTCCGGTGGCCCCTGCCTCCTGTTTCCTGTGAGCTCACAGCTTCCGCAGCCCCAGCTGCCCCTCGTTTCCCTTGGCTCTTCTCCTGTGTCTCACAGCCCTGGCCCTCACTCCCGACTTCTCAACATACACGCTGTGCCCCCAAGGGAGGACTTGATTGGTTGGGGAGTCCTCCCGACCTTCCCCAGAGGAGAAGCCATGGATTAAATAAGCTCCTGGGCCTGATCTCTGATTCTCCAACACCAGTGGGGTGTCCAACAGACCAACTCAAGTCTGACACCATCTCCTGTATTTAGTGGAGATCCCACAGGCTGAGGGCTGAGTCCCACAGACTGACCCACTTCTGATACCAGACCAGTCCAGGACCCATCTGTACATATGATGGACTGCCTATGAATCTGGGGTTTCCCCCTGAGCTCCCTACGTATGCCCTGTGCTTTTCCTGCATAATAATGCACATTAGTGCTTCTGATGGTAGACTTAATCTGCATGGTTATTTCATAAATTGCCAGATTGCATGCTCTAGGAGGGCAGGGTAAGATCTTAGTTTGTTCAGCACCGTACAGTTGCACCGAGGATATCAACCCCAGCCTCATATCTGTTGAATGAATGAATGTTGTTGAATCTGAGATGACAACATAAAAGGCTTATGTGTAAGAGTGAATTAAGCCAGGTGTGCACACCTGTGGTCCCAGCTGCTCAGGAAGCTGAGGCAGGAGGATCGCCTGAGCCCAGAAGTTTAAGGCCAGCCAGGGAAACATAGCAAGACCTCATCTCTTAAAAAAAAAAAAAAAAGAAAAGAAAAGAAAAAGTGAATTAGAAAAATAGAAACAACCTGAATTTTTTATAATATCTTGTTAAAAATACATTACATGGTAATCTATGATAAAATTTGCATGACCCTTAAAATCAATTTAAAAGCACATTCATGCCCAGCATTAGTCAATAGGGAAATGCAAATAAAAACCACAATGAGATATCACTGTGCACTCATGACGATGGTTATAATTTTAAAAAAGAAGGGAAAATAACCAGTCTTGGTGAGGATGTGGAGAAATTGGAATCCTCCAACATTGCTGGTAGGAATGTGAAATTGTGCAGCCACTGTGGAAAAGTGCCTGGCGGATTCTCAAAAAGCTAAACATAGACTCCCCACAAGACCCAGAAATTCCACTCCTAGGTAGAGACCCGGGAGACGTGAGAACACGTTCACACAAGGCTCATCCATGAATGTTCACAGCAGCATAATCCAACATTTGTAACAAGGAGAAAAAACTCGGCCATTCCGACTGCACGGATAAAAACAAAACGTGGTGTATTCACACAGCTGCTGGGAGGACCCGTTCACCGCGCCACCCAGACGGATCTTGAAGACACCATGCTAAATGAAAGAAGCCTGTCACAAATAGCCATGTGCATAACTCCATCTCCGTGACCTGTCCATAGGTTTGTCATAGGACGTGGATTAGTGGTCACTGGTGACCGGGGGAGGAGGAGTTAACACGAGTAATCAACATGAGGTTTCTTTTGAGGGTGTCGGCGATGTTCTGGAATAGACAGCATCGCACTTGGACAACCGAGAGGCTACACAACAAGCCAGTGAACTGCACACTTTAAAAAGGTGACTTTTGTGCTGTGTGAATTCCATCTGCATCCTATGATGGAGAAGCGGGCAGAGGCAACAGGGGTGGCTGCAGAACAAAGACACACATTCTCTTCATAAATCACCCTGCCGAATATGTGGACAGGAAACAAAAGTTTACATTTTTAGAGCATTTGTCTCTGGGAGTGGAATTATGAGCCACGTTCATTATTTTTCTCATCTGCCTTTTTGAATTTTCTGTAAAGACTATATATTACTTTATTCATTTAAAATAGGATTTAGGACTTTAACTCAGTGATAGAGCACATGCTTAGCATGCTCCAGGGCCTGGGTTCAGCCCTCGGTGCCAAAACTAATTAATTAAAAATAAGACTAAAAATTCTTGCTACCTTAAGAAGACACTTTCCTCACCATCAGGCCAGGCGGTCGCCCCTCCTCTTCCCGTGCCCTAGTGGCCACAAGCAGGGACAGGGGGTGTCCAGCACTCTCTACATGGCTGTTTGGACAATGGGTATCAATAGACAATAGGTCTCATTTCCCAAGTGGCCGTGAACTTGGGCGCTGACCTCAGATTTGCAGAGGAAATGGTAAAGAATGCACCACGTCTGGAGTAGGAAATGTGGGGGAGGGGAAGGGGGGACATGGAACGGTCCTCGGAGAAAGCTTTGAGGGAGTGGCCAGAGGGCAGCCACCTCCTTCACCTGAAGAGAGCTTGACCCGTGTTCCTGGGGCCCGTGTCGAGGGCTGAGCCCAGGAGGAGCCATCAATCATCCTTGAGAGCATGTGGGCCAGGAGAGCTGGAGATCCTCCGGCACCTGAAAATTGGTCCGGCACTCTGGACCAGAAAATTCTGCATAGGCTTGGGCATTCTCATGCTGCCCCAGCCTGTTTGCCACTTAAGGGGACAGTCACTATGATCACTGAGGGAAAAAAATGTCCCCTCTGCCAAAGTCTTCCTGCTGATTGTATTTTAAAGAGACAGTGAGACAAAAGTCCGGTTGTGTGTGTGTGTGTGTGTGTGTGTGTTGGTTCTGAGGACTGAATGCAGGGGCACTCAACCACTGAGCCACATCCCCAGTCCTTTTTTTGGTACTTTATTTAGAGACTGAGTCTCTGAGTTGTTCGCGCCTCACTAAGTCTCCAAGGCTGGCTTTGAACTTGTGATCCTCCTGCCTCAGCCTCCCAAGCTGGAGCTGCTGCCATGCCCTGCTTTTTTTTTTTTTTTTTTTAATAATTTTTTATTTTTTAACATCATTTGTCTGCTCTGATCCACCTGCTGGTTCCTCCAGCTTTATTTCTATACCCACTGCATACCAGCCATTGGCTACCGAAACCAAGATTTGCCTCATTAACCTCAGAAAAAATTCCCCAGATGGGCCCTACCCTCCTAATGATCCAGAAGGAGAAACTGAAGTCCAGGTTGGTTAGAGGGCATGTCCTCGGTCACAGAGCTGCTAAGTGGCAGATTTGCCTCTCTGCACCTGTTTCCTCCTCTGTGAGATGGGATGCTGTGCTTGCCTTGCAGGGTGACCTTAAGGTCCCTTCACAGAGGGGTGGCAATGCTCTGCACACAGTAGGGGTGCGGTCTGGGTCCACATCCCCTGCTCCACCAGCCCGCCCCGTCCCATCTTTGGGTGCCCTGTCTTTGGATGGGACTGGAGCTGTGTGCTCGGCCTGGTGGGGCCTCCTATCTGGTCCATGCATCTTGCTGGTGCATTTGGCTTTTGGATTCTGCAAATCCTCCCTCCTGTCCCTGGACCCTGCTTCCCTGGGCAGCTGACGGCAGAAATCCCCACAGCCGGGCTGCAGAGGTCCCTGGTTCTGGGGAGGATTCCAACAGCTGCCAGGACAAGGTCTGGCTGGCTCGCCTTTCCCGGGCAGGGTTCTGCATTAACCTCACTTGACGTCGATGTTTCTGGTTTAACTGGGAACCAGGCAAAAATCCGCCGATTCCTCAAAATGCGAGAGGCTGAGGTTTTCTCTGCTGGAATCTGCTCAGCTGCCCACTGGTCCTTGCCAGGGGATCTAGGGAACTGGGTGTGCAGAAATCTGGAGGAGGGTACAAGAGGGGGCCCTTATCCCTGCTCCAAGAATCGTGGCAGGACAGTCTCAGCTTCCACCCTGGGGACAAAGTTCTCCTCAAATCGCCCAGGCCTGTGTTCTGGCCTTACTTGCTGTGTGATCTCAGCCAGAGTCCTTTGCCTCTCTGGGCCTCATGAGCCCATGAGTACAGAGAGGAAAAGTTCCCTATCCAGTGTGTGAGTGTGTGTGAGTGTGTGTGTGTGCGCGCGCGCGTGAGTTCATGGTCTGTGAACGAGTGTGTCTGAAAGAGAAGGAGGCTTTGGGAATGTGGGGACACTTTAGGTTTCTCAGTGATGAAGCTGGGATGCTGTTGGCATTTAGCACTGGGAAGCCAGGGATTCTAAGTGACCTGCAACACCAATTGTCCCTTGCTGGGAAATTCTTGGCAAGCCTATTTCTGAGGCCTGTGACTTTTGATATTTCAGGATTGTTGTTAAAAACAAAACAAAACAAACAAACAAACAAACAAACAAACAAAAAAAACCAAAGAGCTCCCTCTACTTAATCCGGAGGGAGCTTTCCTTATGCTAAGGTAGCTATCATCACTGAGTCCACTGGACACCAGGCACGGCAAGGACTCTCTCCAAGAAGCCCCTCCAAGGCCGCTGCCCTGGAGGGGGTGGGAGCAGTTCCTTGAAAGGCCCCTTGCTGGGGACTGCAGTGGGAGGGGGCAGGACTCCCCTGGGAGTCCGCCTGGGGCGGGGGCGGGAGGACCTGTGTCCTTGGAAGGCAGGGGCCTCGTGAGGCCAAGCGAGCAGAGCGAGGTCTTGGAGTGCGGGCTGGGAGAACCGAAGCTTGGAGACCGGTGTCTACGTTGGATGCAAAGCGTTCTGCGACATAAGCCCGCCTCGGCATGGGGCCCCCAGCTGTAGTCTGCGGTCCCCCGAAAAGGTCCTCGGAGGGCGGGGTTTCCTGGAAACCCGGGAAGGGGCCCCATGGTTCATCTCCGCACCTGCGCTGAAGACCCGCCACAGTGCTCCAGGGCGCTCGGGTGACCCGCAGCCGATGTGACTTGGGGAGGCAGAGCAGGACCGAGGTCAGGGGAAGGCAGCCCTCAAATAACAGGAGTGACCAGGACTGGCACAACCGAACCCGGCCTCGCGGCCCGGTGACAGGTGGCCGCTGCAGGGCAGACCAGCAGACTCCCAGTTTCAGGGGGCCTGGGTCCCGGCCCCCACCGCCCTTTCTACTCGTGTGGCCTTGCAAGCTGCAGCTCCTCTCCGAGGGCTGGCCTCCCAGCTGAGAGCAGGGGTAGCATCCGAGTTTCCCTTCAAGGTCTGGTGAAGATGAACAAGGCCACGCAGGTCAGGCACTGGGCACAGCTCGACACATTTCCCTGTTGATATCAGAGACCATGACAAGGTGACGCTCCGAGGGAGGGTCAGGGGAGGGAGACATTCGGGTTTCATGCGTGTTCACTCATCAAATTGTCACACCTGTTCCATTACACAGATGGAGAATCCGAGGCTCAGAGAAGTGCAGTGGCTAGCCTGAGACCACACAGCTCCCAAGTGCTGGAGCCAGGGTCCCTCTGACCCCGTAGCCCACTCTTTCTGTGGCTGCAGGCCACCTCCAGAGTCATTGAATAGTGGAGACGGCTGACCGATAACGAGTTCCCGTCCCTGGGCAAACAGGAAGAGGGCGTCTGGCAGGAGCGTGGAGGGTTCCTTGCTTTAGGATTCAGCGCGAGGACTCAGATTCAGGCTTCACGGAAGGCTGCTGTGACTACTGGTTTGCTTCCAGGCCTGGGTCATGGGGTTCGAGGGCCAGGACGTGTTAAGAAAGTGGGCAGGTCCTCATGGCCGTTGCAACACCCCTACTCTATGGAAGGGTGTGTGCGCTTGCACACCTGTGTACCCACTGACTGACCACTTTGCTTCTTCACCAAGGTCCTGCTGCCCAGGCCACCCCACTAGGATCAGTCTACGCTCAAGGTCAAGATTCTGACTCAGGCCATGGGTGACAGAGGAAGGCTGCAGGCTTGGTGACCACCAGGCCCCTGACATTCTCTATGCAGAAAGCTGGCCCTTCTACCCCTCA
Source organism: Sciurus vulgaris (assembly GCF_902686455.1). NCBI lineage: Eukaryota > Metazoa > Chordata > Mammalia > Rodentia > Sciuridae > Sciurus > Sciurus vulgaris. The sequence goes on from NC_136476.1 coordinate 70,206,770, forward strand.
TGAGGGAGGACAGCAGGGCCCCACAGGTGGCCCCCAGGGCCTGGGAAGGGCAGGCGGCCAGCCAGGAAGCAGCAGTGCCCCAGTTGGCAGGAGAGCCTCTCTCCCTCCATCTCGCCAGGAAGGGGCCTGGGCCCCCCACCTTCCTGCACAGCAGAGGCGGTGGGGAGGGTCTTGAAGGCTGAGTCTGGTGCTTGGAATTCCCCAGGCTGGGAGGGCTCCACGCATTTCCCTAAAAGGCCTGGCGGAGGATGACTCGCAGGAAGAAGGGCTACTGCATCAAAGCCCAGCCACGCCAGCCAGGGCCGACATTTCCGGGCATGAAGGTACCTGGGGGTTCCTGGGCTGTGGTGGTGCCTCTTCCTGCTCAGGGCCTGTGAGCTTCCAGAGGGAAAAGCCGCACCTGCACAAGGAGTGTGGGGTAGACACGTGGTTCAGAGATCAAGCAATGGCTGATGCTGGCTCTGAGGGAGGTTTGGCCGAGGTGTGAGCAAGGCAAAGGAGTTGCAGGCGTCCCCAGCTCTGAACAGGAAGCAGGAGGCCAGGGGCAGGCAAGACTCAGGATCAAGCCTGCAGCTCCATTGTCCTGTAATGCAATGGGCACAAGGTTTCTGTTCCCCAGAAAATTGTAGCACAATTGCTGGAAGAAAGAATCTGAAAACTGAAGCCAAAAGACAAATAAATAAACAGAAATAAAAAAATTTAAAAAACATTTGTCAAGTTCAGATCCAGGATGTAGTACTGATTGAGAGTTTGCTGGGTGCTGAGCTCTATGCATGCATGACATCATGGTGTGAATGGATACAACCTTTGATTTCATGGAGGGGGGCCATGAGCCCAGAGAGGTTGGTTTGCTTTCCCAGGGTCACACAGCTATTAGCAGTGGTTTTGGTTTTCCCCACCAAGGCACGGATGCCCATGCAAGGTGCCCAAGCTAGAAGCTTTGTTCATTCTTTCTCTGTGCCAGAAGCGGGCTCCCTGGTGCCAGAGCAACAGGCAAGCCCCCATCTTCACAGATTATTCTCTGTGGCCGGTTTGGAGAAGGAATTCCTGCTGCTGGGAGCTTCATGCTCACAGACCCATTCCAGGTTCGTGAAGGCAGTGGGCAGTCAGGCAGGGATGCGGGGGCTGGAGGAAGGTGGACTCAGAGCTACTCCAAGTTCAAGGCTCTCTGTGGGAAGAGGGCCAGGCTAGGTGAGGACAGATGTCCCCAACTCCAGGGCCAGACAGAAGGGAAGTTCACCATGGCTGAAGGTCTTCAAGCCACCCGGTGAATTTTGCCTTCGTAGGCAGGGTGGTGAAGTGGTTAGGGACACTGGCTTCCGAATCAGGCAGATCTAAACTCCAACCCAGTTCCAGCTCTGTGTGACTTTCCGCAAATGATCTGCCCTCTCTGAGCCCCCGTTTCCCCAAGCATAACAGTACTGTCCTTGCAGGGATGTTAGATGTGACGCATTCAGCCAGCTCCCTACAGAGGGAGCTGCTATTGTCCAGCGGAGATTAGACAGGCCCCTCCTCCGCGTGCTCCCTGGCCTCAGTTTCCCCAGATAATAGGCAGCTCTGAGAGGCCAGGACTCCGCCAGACTCCAGGCAAGGGCTACCCAGGGCCTGGTCCCCACGGAGATCAAGTTTCCAGTCCCTCAATGGAGCCAAATAAACACAGGGGCGACAGCGCGGCTCCCTCCGCCGCCCACTAACAACCAGATTCCGAAGCCACCGCAGTCGCGGCTGCCCACTCTGATTGCATCTGGCTCCAGCGTCCCAGGCCCCGCTGCTGTCACCCTCAGGGGACCCTAGGGATTGGGCGGGGGCGCGGCAGAGGCGGTGCGAGCCAGGTTCGTGGCGGGGGCGGGGCAGCACCGGCAGCCCCGCCCACAGCAGATGGCTTATCTCTTGGAGCTGCCCCCTCCCTCTGTGGGTGACGTCATAGGGCCAGTAAAGCTGCTGACTGCTGAGACAGAGTCCAGGTGGCCAAGTAAACCCTCCCACAGCCTTCGCACTTTCTGCATCTCAATTCTCTGAGGTCAAGGCCAGTGGCCTCCATTTTATAACCTCTATATTCAATTCTCCTGGCTTTTCACTTTCCAGGAGAGATCAGCATGCATTTGCCAGGCACAACTAACTATGTACTAGGCATGCGTGAGCAAGACATGGATCGCCTCAAAGAGTCTATCATTTCTGCCTGGCCAACTCCTATCCACCCTCCAAAACCCAGTTCAAACACCCTTTCCCACCTCTCCGTGCTACTTGTCTCAGACCACTCCCTCACTGGGTCTCTCCTCACCGTTGGCTTGTGATCTTCCGGCAGATGGAGATGGGTGGGGAGGGAACAGTCCCCCTTGAGGACCTTCACTGGGTGCTACACCCTCCCTCCTGCCCATCCCCCATTCCTGAGCAGCAAGTGCTCATCCTCCAGATCTGTGTGCACAGAGGGCAGCCGGAGTTACCCTCGAGAATTACTGCGGTCTGTGATGAGACATGTACCAAATGCGGATTTGATTCCTGTTTCCCTTCCTGGAATGTCACCCCCGCGGGACGGGAGTGTGGTTTCTATGATCCTCTGTCTCGTGGGGACCTCAGTGTGCACCTGCCCCAGGAGCCCCTCTGCCAAGCTCTGCCCAATTTCCCAGGCACGTTTCCCTTCCTCCCTCAGCTGCCCATCTCCCTGCGCATGCCTTCTCGTTTTACTCTGTTTACAATAGTTTTATTTTGGAATGTTTTATATAGAGAGAAAATGGCATAAAATATATGTTTAACAAAAAAATTTAAAGCAAACTCGCTTTCCCGGGTCCCCTGTAGACTATTACCAGCAACCAGAGCCCCCAGCATGCCCTTCTCTCCCTAGGAAAGCTAGCCATGACCTTGATTTTTGATCATTTTCCTGATATTTTATAGTTTTGCTATTGACATGGACATTCCTAAACCACAGGGTTTACTTTTTTGTTACTTTTTTTTTTTTTTTTTGGTACCAGGGATTGAACTCTGGGTGTTTAACCACTAAGCCACATTCCCAGCCCTTTTTTGTATTTTATTTTGAGGCAGGATCTCACTGAGTTGCTTAGTGCCTCACTAAGTTGCTGAGGCTGGCTTTGAACATGAGATCCTCTGGCCTCACCTCCCGAGCTGCTGGGATTACAGGCATGCGCCACCGTGCCTGATTACTTTTGCCCATTTTTTGAACTTTTGGTGTACAGGATCATATGGCATGTATTTTGGAGTGTTTGGCCCCTTTGGCCTGATGTCTTTTATGATGCCCACCCATGTTGGAGCGTATGATTGTCCTTCACTCATTTCCTGTGCTGTGTATCATTCTGTGGCATGACAGCATTTATTTATCCTCTCCCCTGCTGGTGGGCAGCTAGCTATGCTGCTCTGAACTTTGCTTCTTGTCTCTGGGAGCACGTGTGCACTCCGATTTTAGGATATGTACTTAGGGTAAAATTTTTGGATCAGAGAATATGCATTACATCGTTTTTAATAATAATGCCAACATATTTTCTAAAGAGAAGTGTCCTTGAAGGGGTCGCTTTCTCTTTTTCTTTTGCTTCCTGGTCATGTAATGAGTGGTTTTGCATCACCGTGCGCTCCTGCCTTGGTGTGCTGCCCCACTACAGGCAGAAACTCCAGAGTCAACCTATCAGGGACCAGAACCTCCAAAACTGTGAGCCAAAATCAACCTTTGCTCTCCATAAGTTGATTGTCTCAGGTGTTTGTTACTGTGACAGAGAGTTGACACTGCACCCTGTCAAGGCCTCCGCCCCTGCCGCAGTCATCGATAGACTTGATGCGGCTCTTCAAAAATTTCATCTAAAGGGCATCCTGCGGTGGGTAGTGTTTCGTGTCTGGCTTCTTTTACTCAGTCAGTCTTTTTGAGATTTGTCCATAGTTTGCGTGGTTTGACTGGGGAGTAGTAAGGCACTGTATGGAGGTCCCACTGTTTGCACAGGCACTGGTTGATTGACATTGGATTATTTCCAGTTTGGGGGCAGCATGATTAAAACTACTACTGACATTCACTTACGAGTCTTTGGGGAGTGAGTCTTCATGGCTCCATGTAGGAGATCTTCCATGGCGATTACATGCTTCACTTCATAAACTGCGCCACGCTATTTTCATAGTGTCATTTTGTATCTCCCCAGTTGCTATGAGAGTTCTCGTTGCTCCACCTCCTTGTCCACACTTGGAACTCTCAGCCAATTAAATTTTAGCCCTTCCGGTGTGTGCACTGGCATCTCACTGTCATTTTTATTTGTGTTTCTCTAATGCCAAATGCTGTCAAGCATCTTGGGTACTTGTTGGCTATTTGCATATCTTTGGTGATTAAAAATTGGATAGTTTTATTGAGTCAAAAGAATTTTTCTGTCAAAATACTATTTTGGTGTATGGCTTCCCTTTTCATTATCTTTGCATGTCTTTAAAGAGCAGAAATTTCAATTTTGATAAACTTCAATTTTTAAGTTTTTTCTTTTATGGTTAGTACAGTTCCTGTCCTATTTAAGAAAAATTTGTCTACTCCAAGGCTAAAAAGATTTTATCCTGTTTTCTTCCAGGAGTTCTCAAATTTTAGCTTTTCCATCTAAGGTCTGTGATCTATTTCACATTAAGTTTTGTATGTGATAAGAGGTCAGGGTCAAGTTCAGTGGTTCATCTATTTTTCATGCTAGTACCTAGTTGTTCTCTCACCATTTGTTGGAACGTTCCCAGCTGAATTGCCCTGGTACTTTTAGAGGCAAGCAGATGTGGTACAAAATCAATTCACCATATATTCTTGGGTCTCTTTCAGGACTTTGTTCTGTTCCATTGATCTTTACATCAATCCTTATCCTGGTAGCACACTGTCCTAATTATTATAGATTTATAGGAGGCCTGAAATCAGGTAGTTTAAGTTCTTTAAATTTATTCTCCTTGTTCATCATAATTTTAGTTATTGTAGATCTTTTTCCTTCCCATATAATTTTACAATCTCCTTGTCACTTCCCCCCCAAAAAAAGGTTACTAAAATTTTGACTGGGATTGCACTGAATCTATAGATTGATTTGGGGGAGATCTGTAGATCAATTCTAATAATATTGAGACTTTCAATAAAAAATACGGGATATGTCTCTATTTCTTAGAGACATTTTTAATATTTCTCAGCAATGTTAAACATTGTCTTAAGTATTTTATATTTTTGATGCTATTATAAGTGGTAATTTTGTCAATTCAGTTTCCCAATGTTCATTGCCAGCATGTAAAAATACAACTCATTTTGGAATACTGACCTCATATCCTGCTAAACTTACATATTAGTTCTAATAGTTTTTTATTAGAATCCTTAGGATTTTCCATATAAATACTTATTAGTTTGAGAGGTTTTTTTCAAATAAAGATCATTTTATTCTTATCTTCCAACACATATGTCTTTATTTCCTTTTCTTGCCTTATCACATTGGTTAGTGTCTCCTGTGCAATGCTGAATCAAAGCCGTGCAAGTGGACCCTTCATTTGTTCCCAGTTTTAGTGAGAAATGATTCAGTCTTCACCAATAAGGATGATTTAGCCCTAGGTTTCCCCCAGATCTCCTTTACTGAATTGAAGAATTTCTATTAAAATTTTTGTTTGCTGAGAGTTTTTGATCATGCACAAGTGTTGAACCTTGTCACTTTTCCCCCTGAATTGGTTGAAATACTCATGGGTTTTTCTCCTTTATTCAGTCAATATTGTGAATAATGTTAACCAATTTTGCATTCCTTGGATCAGTGTATGTGGTCATCTTTTACGTTGCTAGATTCACATTTCTGAAACATGAAGCGTCTTTACCATTCAGGATGAAGTGTGCTGTTCTGAAGTCCCTCCCTCCCTCCTTACCTTCCTTCCTACCTTCTTTTTTTCATGGATTTTGAATTATTCTGTATAATTTCCACATAGTTAGAGATTTCTCAAAACATCTTTGTGTGACCGAGTTCAAATATAATTTCGTTGTGATCAGAGATCATATACCCTGCATGATTGCAATTTTTTAAAATTTGTTGAGTTTTTTAATGGCTCAGCATATGGTCCATCTTAGTGAATTCTCCATGTGTGCTTGGAAAATGTGTATTCTGCCATTGTTGGGAGGAGTGACCTTGAAATGTCAATTAAGTCCAGTCAGTAGATAGCATCGCCCAAGTCTTATGTATCCTTTCTGGTTTTTAAAATCATTTTTAATGATTTGTTCTTATTACACAAGAAGCAACACTCACATTATAAGAAAAATTGGAGGACTCAGATGTAATGAGGTATTTGAGGAGGCAGAGATGAATTAGTTGTTATGTGATTTTTTTTTTTTTTCTTTTAACCAAGAGGAGTGACAGATGCTATTAAGAGTAGGGCCACAAAATCATCGTGGAGCAGGCCCTTGGTTAGCTGAGAACACTTTGGTGGGCTGCTTGATCAGGCTCTTCATGAGAAAGCAGGGGGAGAGGGCTTGGGTGCAGACAGCCTCCCTCAGACCTCTTGCAATTAAGTACTGAGCAGAAGTCACTCCGTGCATCGAAAGCCATGAGGGGGTTGGGGTGTAGCTCAGTGGTACAGCACTTGCTCTGGGATCTTGGGAGCTGCTTCCATTGCAGTGGATAGAGATAAAGTTAGGTCTTAGGGCAGAAACGGGCTCTGTAGAATGATACTACCTTGCAGAGGAAGGGGACATAGGCAGATGAGCTGGGAGGGCTTGGGGGCAGCTCTGGCTTTGAGATCCAGCAGGTGAACAGGTCACTTCCTTATTAGATGTGGGTCACAAGTAGGCTACCATATTTGTGCACAGAAAAAATATTCACAGACTCCATGACTCGTGAACCAGGAAAATCTGAACTTCCTGTCTTGTATGGGACCCAAGTTTCTGACACCTTCTGGATGTGCTTACAGGGACATGGAGAGAAAGCCCAGGTGCTCCAGAGGTCAGTGACTTCCTTAAGGGACAGAAGGGCAATGATGACCCTCGGCATGGAAATGGAACTCGTCGTCAGTTTTGGGAATGGGAAGAACGTTCCAGATTCATAGGAACGCACCCACCCCTGGTGGGGGCAGCAGCAATGGCTGTCCATTTGCTGAAGCCAGTTTCAAGCCAGCAGGTACTGGATAGGCAGGCAGGCCATTTCCTACCACAGCATCTGAGCTGAGTCCTCTTAGGGGACTCGTTTTAGTAATAAGGAAGCTGCTGAGGGCAAGGAAATTGACCCCCATTGCACAGAGTGGGGCTGGAATTTGAATCCCAGAAAATTCCACTGCCAAGTTCATGCTTCAACTGGAGAGGTGGCCTGGGCCCGATCGTGGAGTCCCCTGCCAGACTAAAGAGTGTGGGGTTTGCTTTTTATTCTGAAGGCCATAGGGAGCCATGGACATTTTCTGAGCAGAGAGAGGGAGTGGCGTGGCTGGGAGATCCCCCAGCATTGCAGAGGGAGAGAGGCCACGGTCAGTGAGGAAGCTGCCTGAGACAGAACCACAGTTGGACCAAAGTGGCCCTGTGCACTGGTGAGGAACCTGGGCACAGAGAGGGCAAGGACTTCCACCACCTGCTGGCAACAGCAGAGAGGAGAGTAAGTGGCGAGACGGCAGGCAGGGCCAGGGGCACGGCGTGGGGGTGTCGGGGGTCAGGTGAGGGACTTCTTTCCTCTTGTTCCTTGGCAAAGCACGTGGGAACAGGGGTGGACATTTGGCCTAGGATTCTAGTCCCCCCCTCGCCGTGGGGCTCCCCGTGTAACTATGGACACTATGCTCTCCTCAGCCTCCGTTTCCCCATACGTCCACTTGGCAGGGTCGGTGTGACCAGCGCTGGAGACCTGCTTGGAAAAGGGAACTGATCTCCCCATGTACACCCCTGGTCCTGGTAGTCCTTCCCCAAGGCCAGTCATAGGGAGCCTTTAAACTGCATCGGACACCGCCCAGCTCCTGCCCCTCTCCGCCATGTTCACAAACTTACCACCGGCTGTCCCTGGACTTAGAGAAATATTCAGGCACCCGCCATGAGGGAGTCACTGTCTGTCTTCCTCCTGGGCCCCTGGTCACTGCAGCCACATTGGCCTTCTCTGTCTCTCTCAACCCTCTAAGCTCCTTCCTGCCTATGAACTTTGCCTATGAACTGTTCCTATGCCTGGAATGTTCCTCCTCTGTGTCAGTGACCTGTTGCTGGGTAACAAACCATCCTCAAGCCTAGTGACTTCCAACAGCACCTGCGTGGTTTCCTAGGAGCAGTGGGTAGTTACAATGGTCCTCCCAGCCTGGGCAGACCTTGGTTGATCTTGGCTGGGCCTCGTGGGTGCACCGCTAGCCAGCTGAGGGTTGGGGGGCAGGTATGCTGCTGATCTTGGCTGGGCCCCTCACACGCTGTGTTGATGGGCTGGTGGTGTGTCCTGGCTGGCCTCCGCTGGGATGGCTGAGACACCTGGTCATCCTCTGTGGCCTTTGCTCCTCTCCAGCAGCTGCTGGGGTGAAGGCAGGGGTCCAAAGGAGCAGGTGGGACCCGGAAGCACGTCTTCAGCCTCTGCCTGGATCGGCCCTCCTGACAACTCATGGCCAAGGCAGATGTGAGGGTGGGGAAATAGGCTGCCCGGTCAGTGACAAGAACTGTGAGGCCCAGGGCGAAAGGCCTCCAGGGAAGGAGAGGAACTAGGATATCTTCATCTCCCCCACCTTATTTCTAGCACCTTCTTATGCTGTCACCTCCTTGGACATCCTGACCATCCCAGGAATAGTAGTCTCCTGGACATCCCGGGGATGGTGGTCAACCTGGTTTTTCTGTTATAGACCTCATTTGTGTCCTTGGATCACATCTTCTGCCCTTTGTGTCCCCAGGCCCAGCTCACCTCCTGGTATACAGTAAGCGCTCAGCAAATACTTGTGCATCAACTCGTGGCCCGTCCTGGCTATTCTTGTAGGAAGAAGAATGACCCTCTGCCTCTGAGGGTCGGTGCCCTTGGAGTTAACGCGTGCCACAAGGGGAAGGCATATGGAAAGCAGCTCCCACACTCGGCCTGTCCCTGGTCCCCTGATCCCTGTCGTCACCATGAGGAATGAGGTCCATGAGACTGGCTGCAAGCCGGCAGATCTAGCGGCCGTGCCGGGGCCCGGAAGTCACACTGTCAGAGAGGGTGGGACACTGGGCCCCAGGGAATGTGCAGGCCTCACGTCCTAGAATGGACCCTAACCCCCCTTGCTGAGTGAGGGCTTCTGAAGCTCCAGAGATCAGCCCGGGGCCCTGGACCCTGTGGGGTCACAGTCGGCTGAGGCTACTCAGTGGGGCTGGCAGGACAGGCCTTGATCCTGGCTTCTATCCCCAGGTCTGGCTCTCCCCACCTGGGCCCCACAGCTGGGTCCCTGTGTTGTGGTCATGGGGACATCCCGTATGGAGCCAGTTATGGACCCAGAACCTCCTGCATTCTCCCCAACACGATGCCAGTGATGTCAATAACAGCGACCACAGTTTGCATGGCACGTGCCATCTGTAACATTCTGCATTCCTGGGCTCATTTAATTCCCACAGTGACATGTGACTGTCAACATCATCACTCCGCTTTGCAGGCGCGGGTGTAAGGAGGGCCAGGGTGTGCCCACGACTGCCCCCACCTGCTGGTGGCAGAGCACTTGAACTCAGTCTGCCAGCGCCTTGGGCCCTGCTGCCTTCGGTCCCCTGTGGCCGCCCAGGGCCTGGGCCACACCTCTGCGTTTCTGCCCTTCTGGCCCCGATCCCCATCCCCTGTGGGATCTGCGTGTGTGTCAGCCACTTAAGGCCTCCCTGAGCCCTCCTCGACCCTGCCATCCCCCTGGGTCACTGAGCAGCTGCCCCAGCTGGCCTCCTGGGATCTGGGCCCAGAGCAGGCTGGCGGCTGGTGTGGGGCGGCCAGCGCTGCCTGCCAGGGGCTTTGTCTCTCCAGTAATTGGGACCCTGTGGTCTCTCAGGCCCCTGAGAGCCTTCGAGGCTGTGGGCCAGGTCCGGGCAGTGGCTGGCCGAGGACGCTGAGTGGAAGCAGATGTGCTGGGCCGTGTCTGGCCTGGGGCCCAGAAGGGCCTCTGCATCTGGAGCCTTTGGGCCTGGGGAGGACGCCAGGATGGTCAGCGCCAGGGTGGGGCCCGACTGGGACAAAGCTGCCTCCTCCGGCCAGAAGATTTAAGTCTATTTGGCTTAAGAAAGAAATTCAGTCTTGGTTTTGTGTACACCAGAGGTCAGAGCCGTAACCAACAGTGGTTAGAGACCATCTGACGTCTTGTCCATTGTACAGATGGGGAAACTGAGACCTAGGGAAGGGCAGGGACATGCCAAGGTCACCCTGCGCTTCGTGGACTAGGGTGACGGCAGGGGTGCAGCTTGACATGACTTCAGCCATCTTGGTCTAATCGCCATTCTGCTGACAGGTGACTGGCATTCACACCCTCTAGGATAAACAAAGCTGTTAAGACCTCCAGCCAAAGCTCTTGCGCTGGCCACCAATACCTGGAGGATTCCTTTCTTTTCTTTTCTTTTTCTTTATTTTTTCAGCTTTTCCTTTTAAACGTTGTTCCATATTTTGCATTAGTGCACTGTATTATACATGATGGTGGATGCACTGTTACAGATTCATACGAGCCCGGAGGCATTTCTAACCAGATTTAACACGTTCACAGCTTTGAGAAGCCCAGGCGTTCCAGCTGCCCGAGGCCCACCTCTGTCTGGCTCAGCTACAAACCCTTTCCTCCTGCTCTGGTGCGCACGGGTCCTCCCTCTTCCTGTTACCCAGGACACGTTCCTGTCTTTTTGTCCCTAATGAATTGTACCTTTTGTGACCCTGGATCTGTCCCCTTTTCCTTCAGTCTCTCAATCCCAGGAGACAGGTTCTCACACCCTGGGACCAGGATTTTCCAAAATAGGGACAAGTGGGGCAGACCTGGGTGGGGTCCCCAGGCTGGCTCTGGCACGCTGCTTGTGGGCATCCTGTCCACCCTCAGGGGGAGCCTCAGAGAGGTGAGGTTTTCTGGAAGAGAAATCCCACCATTCGAGGAAAGAGAAAGACAGCCAGCGCCCACTGTCCTGCCAGGTACACTCCCACCCAAACCAGGGCCCCTCCACCCGCTACTGGCAAAACCGCTGCATCTCCAGGGCGGAGTGAACCTACCTTTCTCCAGGGTCCTGCCCCAGGGGTCTTTTGAGAGACACATGTGTGAACTTAGTTGGGAGCCCTGGTTTCAGGTCCTGAGGTTACCTGACATGCTCTGTGATCTCAGGCAAGTGCTTCCCCTCTCTGGACCCTTAGTGTTCCCATCCGAAAAATGGGGATGATAGTATTCTAATGTCCTCTAGGATACTGGAGTGTCCTTTGAAAATCTGGTTCCTTGTCTATTTCTTGAGAGCATCCAAAGCCAGCCCTTTGATGTAGGAAGAACAACGTTCTCATTGCTTGGAAAGAAATGGACAACTCAGAGAGGAGAAGCAACTTGCTCAAAGACACACAGCATCCGTGAAGCCATGCTGTGGGGTTACAGGGAGGTTTCCTGATTCCTAGCTCTGGGGTCACCCTCTCCCTGGGATACCCAGGTCCTCTGCAGATCACGTGGGGACAGCAGGCATGGTCTCCAGCCCTGTGGTCTTCCCGACCCCTCGCAGAGCAGCTGAAACGGAGGGCCAGGCCAAGCGTGGGAACTCGCTTCACCCTCCCACAGGGCGGCTTCCGAGGCTCAAGAGGACGCTTGGCCTGAGGTCCTCTTCAGCATCCCTGCTGGAGGTGGGGCCACCGCTCTGCTCGGAGGCCTCTCTGGCCGGAAGCTGGCTGCTCCCTGGGCACTGAGCTCTGGCGGGGTGTCTTGCCAAGGCCAGTCCCCTCGGGTGGGGCTCAGGCTGTCCCCAGAGCTGGGAGGTCCCCAGCCTCCCTCTCTCTCACCTGGCCCTGATGCAGAGGAAGCTCTCTCCCCAAGGTGGCGACTGCCCAGTGGCAGGTGGAACGTCCTCGAGTCATCAAAGCGTCTGAGCCATGGTGACAGTTATTGGAGATCAGGGTACTCTCAGGCCCAAAGGCTGTCCCCAGAGACCTGGGATGTCACAGCGCCAGAGCACTTGCTAGCAGGCACGAGGCCCTGGGTTCCATCCTCAGCACCAGGAAGGAAATAAAGACACCAGAGATGTCTTGCTACTGCGGACGATGTCCTTGGAGGATGGGGAGGCCTGGCAGCCACCTTCCTGCAGCCCTCAGGCTGAGCCTTGTCCCTTGAGACGGGCTGATGGCTCTTGCTGCCCTTGCTGGAACCGTGGGCCTGGGGCTGACCCGGGAGTCTGTCCTGGGGACATTCGCAGGACATGGGCCTGGATTCCTCAAAGCACTGAGTGCCACAGGGAACCCAGGTGGAGGGACACGCAGCAGGCGCCACGCGGCATGCTCAAGGGGACTGGCTCAGCATGTGGGGACAGCTGGGGGACGTGTCTGTGCGGGCACTGCCACCTGGCCACACTGGTTCTCTGCTGTGCTGCTGGTGCCCGCTGGGGCTGTCCACGGCTGGTGGCCCAAAAGCTGAGCTGAATGCTCAGGGAAGTGTGAGAGTGTGAGTGAGAGTGCGAATGTGTGAGTGTGTGTGTGTGTGAGTGTGTGAGTGCACATGTGTGAGTGTGTGAGTGCGAGAGTGTGTTAGTGTATGTGCGTGAGAGTGTTCATGTGTGTGTGAGTGCATGTGTGCAAATATGTTAGTGTGTACAAGTGTGTGAGTACAAGTGTGTGAGTGCGTGTTAGTGTGTATGAGTGTGAGTGCATGTGTGTGTGAGAGTGTTAGTGTGCATGTGTGTGAGTGTGAGAGTGTGTGTACAAGTGTGTGAATGCATGTGTGTGTGAGTGTGAGAGTATATTAGTGTGAGTGCAGAGAGCGCAGAGGGGGCCAGTGGGTGCAGAGGTTCAGGTGAGTGTGGGGTCAGTTCCTGCCTGGCTCCCGGGGGCCTCCCGGGGCGCAGGGCCAGCGGCCCCCGGTGTCCTCCGTGTCCTCCGGGGCGCCACCTGCCTTCCGGCCGCCCGTGGCTGGGCAGCTTGTCCACTGGCTGTCTGGTGGCCGGCACAGAAGCCAGGCTGGACTCGGGGTGCGAGGCCTACCCACCCACCGCCTCCCACGTCGTTCCCTCCTTGGTGGAAAAGCAGGGCCAGCACCTGCCCAAGTGGCTGTGAGGATTCCGAGTCATAAGGGCCGGAGCTCCGCGCAGGCAGTAAGTGCTCCGTAAATGACACGGCTGTCCCCGGCCGGCTGCCTAGCCCCAGTACCCTCAGCTGAACAAGGGCCAGCACAGGCCTGGCTCCCGGAGTCCCCATCAGGCCGGCCATGCTGGGGGCAGCGCGGATCCCTCCCCGGCTCCTCCTCCTGCGCAGATAGGACAGCACCGGTCACCACCTAGAGCAGGGCAAGCCACATGCTGGGACCTCGCTGCCACCGCCAGGGGCAGGTGGGGGCATCCGGATGCCCCGCCCCCTTGCTCTCTCCCGCGCTGCTCTGCAGCCACCTCTCTGAGCCAGATGGAGGGCCAGCCAGCTCCCGGCCTGGACCCTGCACGAGCGAGCGAGCAGTCAGTCCCAGCGGCCTGAAGCCTCTGGGATTTAGGAGCTGTTTTGTTTGGAGTCTAACCTTATCCCTTCGGACCGATAAGCAGGGTGGCCCTGTCCCGGCATAGTCTCTGGAATGCTCATCTAGATGAGGGGTCAGTCTTCACTGGAACTTTCCAAGTGTCGCTGACTCCCAGCCAATGCCTTCTCCCTGTTCGGAGCATCCGTACTCATCTCTGCCAGCCCCCCTGCTGCCCCCATGCCCTGGCTCCAGACCACCAAAATGTGGTCCCAGAGGGGGCCATCTCATTCCCCCAAATATAGACTCGTATCAGCCCATCTGCTGCAGGACACTTGGTCACTGTCTTCGTCTAGACATGCAAATGAAAATCTGTTATCAGTTCATACACTGGGGGAGTCAGGTCAGGCAGCATCAGGGCCAAAATTCCTCTGCCTCCGGCCCAGCTGCTGCTACATCAGAGAAACAGCTTGTTGGAAGGGAAACCAGGATGAAGGAGAGTCTGGACGAAGAGCCAAAAAGCCTGGGCGCCAGCCCCAGCTCTGCTTCTCACTGCAGGTCTATGTGGCAAAGAGTATATTGTAGCTCTGCATCTGCCTGCCTCAGGGCCTTTGCACAGGATATTGCCTCTCTCTGAGCAGTTTTCCTCACCCTCTCCCTCTTCACCTGTTTGGCTCTTGTACAACCATCACAGACTAAAATCTCTCAGACTAAAACACAGGGTCATTTGTGTTCAGTGCATCCTGTGTGCCACCGTCAGATAAAACACCTTCCTTTAATAACTTATTCTGTCTCCCTGTTAGACCCAGCCCTGTGAAAGAATCTATCTGTGACCAGGAACAGCTTTCGGCGAAGGAATGAGCCATGTGTGTGACTCTGCCCTGTGAGAGCCTACAGCTCCCTGACACCAGCAGGGAGAGTTGTTTAAAGGTGTCCCACCCACCCGTCCCAGTAGCTGTGGCAGGGCCCCTTTTCCTGCTGCGCCGCGGAAACCCTCCCCAGGGGCGAAGCGGCCTGACCTGGCGCTGTGCTGCCCCCTGGTGTTCACATCTGAGATAACAGCCCCGACACGCCTCCCTCTCTGGGAGGTAATCGGGTGCTTTCCCCGGCCACTGAGTCTAGTCCCTTCCCAGCCCTGGGAGGCAGGAAGGAGCGTCTCCTGCTGTACAAATGAAGAACATCCACGCTTCCGCTGATCTGATAATTAGTGATTGAGAACCTGTTTACCGGGCACCGTGTGGGGAGCTGGCGACCCCTGCTGGCGCTCAGGGAGCTCCCATTCAGCTCCTCGTCGGGAGAGAAGGCAGCGCGCAAATGATCCAGCTGTGTGCGCCCGTGTGCGCACGGGGCAAGATGCCTGGTGACAGTGACTCGTGCTTGGAGACCCAGACACTAACTGACTTGTCAAAGTCAGATACAGCCGGACTTGGACCTGGTGATCATGATCACAGCCAATAACTACGTAGATAAAAGCCCTAACTCTGAGCCAGGTGCCGTTCTGTACCCTCATGACAACCCTACTGTCACCCCCATTTTGCAGATGGGGAAACAAAGCACAGAGAGGCTAGTCACTTGTCCAAGGTTGCTCAGCAGCCCAATGATGGAGGCAGCTTGATTCCAGAACCTGTCTTAACACTTCGAGACAAATCTTAGCGTTTGAACATTCAGGGTTTTGGGGATGGTGGCCACAAACCCAGTGCCCATCTCCTCCCATCCCAGCCAAGAAGGATCTGGAGAGCCCCTCTGAGCTGGCTGTAGCCTCCTGATCCCCTCACTCAGACCCCTGCCCTCATCGGGGTGCGGACCGTGTGGCCTCAGGCCTGGAACAGAGATGCTCGGCTCTGGCTGCAGCTGCCGCCCTCTCGCTCGCTCTAGGAGCACCTACGGGCTCAGTGCGGAGTGGGGACGCCACTGATCCTCTGCTGCCACCTAGTGGCTCCTTCCCAGATGGCACCTTTTGGCGAGGGGGCCTTCCCGGTTTCTAGATTCAGAGGAAGGAGCCCCAGGCCCAGTTCACAGGCTCCTGGGAAAACTGGAGCCATCCCGAGCTTCGCCAGCCCCTGGCACAGGCCAGAGGGTGCGCCAGTGCCGTGGGTGGTTAGCGGGGCCTGGATCGGGTGGTGGGCCCCCTTCTCCCCGTGCCCCACTAATCCTCTCTATCCCCACTCCCCTGCCACCCCTCTCAGTGTCTGGGAACCTCACCTGGCCACCGGTACAGAGAGGTGCTTGATGAATATGGGAAGGAGGCGGGGGGTGGGCAGAGGGAAAAGGAGCTTCCCAGTTTCGGCCCCCGATGTCCTCTGACCCAGGAAAGTACTCAGGCCAGAGCACCAGGCCCACCGGCCGTCCTAGTAGAGAAAATGCCCCCAGGACAGTGGAAAGGGGGCTGCAGACACTTCAAGAATTAAGTGAAACCAAAGGCAAGGGGGCTCGCCTGCCTGACGGCCCTGGTGCCTGAGGAGACTCGCTGCTCATGCCCAGGGCAGGGGCGGCAGCGCCTGGGACACCGCATCTGGATGGTCCTGCCAGGTCCGGAGGGAAGCCTCAGAGGTGCTGGGTCATTGCCAGGCTTCACTCTGAGGCGGTAGACAGGGTCTAACGCCTGCAACGCCAACTCCACGTGCAGGAAGAAGGCAGTCCCTGAGGGCAGTCCTCGCTGGACATGGGCCAGGCCAAAACTGGATCCTCAAGACCCTGTTGGGGTGGCTCTCAAACTTGACATGGCGTACGAGTCACGGGGCCAGGGCCATGTCAGAATGCAGACTGTGGGCAGACCCAATGGAGATCCTTGGACTGGTGCATTTCAGGACAGGGCTCCAGAACAGGGACCCCCACACAGATGGAGAAATTATTCCATGACTCTTGTTAACATTCAGAAAAGAAGTCCTTATTCAGGGTCACTGAGGTAGGTAGGGGGCCACAGCCATTGGTCTAGATGGGGCCAGCACCCACTCAGCAAGGGCATGTAAAGCCCAGTGAGGCCAGTGGAGGAAACCACCCAGAAACCTGAGGAGCCAGGGGCTCTGGTTACACCGGTCTAATAGGATTCTTGCTGAAGACGGACTAGGCGATCAATCACCTCGGGGTGACGGAGGACGAGGAGCCGAGCAGGTGTTGCCAGTCATCAGATATCAAAGGTGGGGGTCCTGGCTAAACTGACTCTGCAGTGTTCATTGCTGAAACTGGATTTTGCAAGGAAGTGCACAGATGGGCCTGGGAGAAGGTTCCGAAAGTTGGATCCAAGTTTGACCCGGAGAAGACTCTCCACCCCAGATGCTTCCAGGACCTCTCACCAGCTCTGACCCTGTTAAAGGGTGAGCTGTGAGGGAGCCCGCGTGACCTGTCAGGAGGAATCAATGTGTTCGGGCACCTGGACGGACGGGCACCCCAGGAGGGCACTAGGAGCCCCTCACCTGGGAGAAGTGCGATGATCAGACCCCTAGCCCAGGGGTTACAGGGATGGTGGTGCGCATCTGTTTGACGTGGCTGGCTTGTTTGTTTTTACCGATGTCAACCAGGACCATGAGTGGTTCTGGGGGTCCACACGGAGAAGGATGGATGCGAGGAGCTGCAGCCTGCTCATGTCGCAGCCGCAGAGGCTGGGACCTTGGAGGCAAGCAGCACCGAGCTTTCCAGACAGAAGCCTGTGGCTGCTGGCCACAGCCAATTCTGTCCACCCTCAGCCCTGTGTGCCTCCACCCATGCTGCTCTGGTGGGGTTGCCTGTCTGCATTCAGAAAAAAATTTAAAAAACTGAATGGATCGTGTCTAATTCACTTTTCTATTCCTCCATGCTTTAGAAAGCATAGGCCCTGCTTTTATTGGACTCCTGAAGACCCTGATGTTCCCCAGAGTCATTCCCCAGCCCTCAGACAGTTTGAGAACCTCCCAGTAGAGGCGAGGAGTTAGCATGCACATATATCGCCCTGGCTTCTTGAACCACGTTGATACTGTCTGAGGTTTTGTGTCCAAGTCATAATTATTAGATTATTGGTCTTTGGTTACATAACCTCCCTCATAATGATATATTTTGTCTTGGTGCTTTCTGCAATGTGGCCGGACTTACAACAACAAATTAGATTTTAGTCTATTTGAGCTAATTTTGTAGAACATGGCCAGTCCTCTCCCTATCATGATTCTCCATGCCTATGCTCTTGATTTTGTTTTATTCCTCGGTAGCTCGGGTACTTTTATGAGTAATTAAAAAAAAATGGGTAGTATATATTTTCTAAGCCCTTGCATATCTGAGAATAAATTTCTTTGGCAATCTTCATTCAGTGACAAGTTGACTGGGTCTGAAACCCTTGATTTTCAACATTTCATTTCCAAAGTTTAAGGTGCTTTTCTGTTTTCCTCTGGTCCAGGTTGTAATGGAAGAGCAGAGCCTATTCCCAGACTGCCTTCGGCCAAATACCAGCTCTGTCAAGGCTGTGTGATATCGGACGGCCTACTTACCGTCTCTGAGTCTCAGCCTGATCTGTTAACGCAGAGTAGCAACAGCACCTACTCCCAGGGTGGAGTGGAGGACTGAATAAGCGAAGTACGCGGGGACTTGGTTCTCGCCCGGGACAGGGAGCACCCTGTGGATGTTAACTCCCGTTGTCCTGAGAGTCTGGATGTCTCTCCACTCCTTCTCCCCTGGCCTCAGGGACGCAGCTGACACTTCTGCCTGAATAGTTTCTAGGACTCTTTCTGATTTGGAAGCTTTGCCACGAGGCTGCCAGGCATGCAGGGAGTCCCTGCGTCCCTTTTGCGGGTCCTGAGCTTCTCTGTGTGCCCCTTTGATGACAGGTCAGTTCCGTCTGTTCTGGTTTCTCATTCATGAGCCGTCTCTTCCTCCTGCGTTTCTCCGGACTGGGCCTGTTACCAGGATCGTCTTCCTCTGCAGTCTTCCTCCAGAGACCAGCTCAGTGACCCGCGGCATCCGTTCTGCTGATTCCTGCCACCAGGGTAGACTTGGATCCTGACCTGGGGCTTCCAATTTCTTGCTGTCTGCGGAGGATGCCTAAGATGGCCGGGAGGGTCTCCTTGGAGGTTTGCTCCTCTCCTGAACACGCCCCCCAGAGACCGGCTCCTGTGCTGGGTTGGGAGCTTCTCCAGCCCATGGATGTTTGCAGATGCCAGTCAAATCCCCAGCTGGCACACACTGACTCCTGCTCCCTGGCCTCCTCCCACCTTCGCCGTCTCTGCTGCAGCGAGTTGTGCCCAGAGCTGCTGCCAAGGGCTTGCCCTCACGCCTCCCTCCCGCCCTCCTGACCTGGTGCTCTCGGAGCGCTGCATTGTCACCAGTGTTCTCGTTCTTCAACTTTTGTGCAATGTTGGAAGGTTGAGGAAGAACAGCATCTGGAGTCCTGGCTGGCACAGGCCTGGGTTGGGGGGCAGAGCGTGGGCGGGTTGGGGGTATCGTCCTAGTCTTTCCCATTTGGAGGGTGTTCAGCACTGGGAACCAGGGAGGCAAAATGGAATCACCCAGCTGCCATCTTAGAGTGACTTACTGACTCCCTTTGGCCTCCTGTTAGTGTCTGAACCCCTCAGGTGTCTCCCAAAGCTGGTTCCAGTCTCCCCATGCCTTCCTGCCCGCCTGAGTTCCTTGTGCTGACCTTGGGCTTTATGTGTCTTCTTGAATACCCACCCCCACCTCCACCGCCGTTCACCATAGACCCCGAACCGTGCGGGAGCTGCCTCCTTGGGCACCCCAAGCTCCCCCCCACCCGCCCCAACTGGAGAGATTATGACTGGGCTCAGGTGCCCGTCCTCCAGAATGCCTTCTTTGGTGCCCCCTGGCTGGGCAGAGGGTCCCTCCATCCCATGCCATGTCCTTGCACTCACTCGTTTCCTGAATCCTGTTTGGTGTAAGGCCCTGGTGGCCCTTGTGATACTGGGAGGGACAGGACTTAGGCAAGGCATCTCCAGCAAATGCTCGTGGACTGGATGCCACCATCACGGACCTGCCCTGTGCTCCCACTAGCAGGCAGCACTGTCACAAGTGTCACCGTGAGGCTGATCCCAACTGCTGGTGGTGCTGGAGTTCTGGGAGAGGCAGCGGGAGAGGACCCCAGCTCCCAGCAGGGCGGCTGCGCAACGCTCTGGCTGTCTGAACTCGGGTCTTTCAGCTCCGCCCTTCCCCATCCTGCCCAGGACCACGCGTCCTGGGTAACAATTCCGTAAAGAGCGTTTGAGAATCCAGGAAAGCATTTGAGAGCAAAGGGAGGGGACTTCTCCTGGGACGAGTAAGGGTGCACGGGCCACACACAGAGCACTTGGACTTGACCTTGAAGGCCGGGTTTAGAAAGTGCAAGGGCAGAGGTAACTTTTTACCTGACCCTCCTTTTCCTGTTTAGCCTCAACCCTCCCCCACTCCACATCCCTAACTTGGGTTTAGAAACCTGGAAAGATTTATGCAGAAACTATCTTTTCCAAGACAGAAACTCAGCCCCCCTGCCCATGGGAACTGAGTATAAAAATAATCACCCGCTTTAGGCCTGAAATCCGCCTCGACAGGGAGGAGGCAGGAGGCAGAGGCGGGGGCAGCACCAGCCTTGCAAAGTAAGGTGGGCAGAAATCAGCAGCCCCAACTGCCCACCGCGGAACCGTCATTTTGCCAGGTTAAAAAAAGCTATTCCCAAACGGGCTCCTTCTGACGGCCTCGGCGCTGATGTGGAAGCCACCGAATGTGTGTATTTGTGGAGTTGTAAGTAGGTCAGATATTTCTGTCGCTAATTATTACTTGTGAAAAAAATATGTCGTGAGCTTGCCGCAGGGAGAGAGTATTGGAAGCAGCATCGATCTCCAGAATCTCTAGTGCAATTTATCCATGCAGGGACAGGAGGTTGAGAAATGCCCAAATGGGCCAAGGTCCTCAGTCCAGGTCCAGAGGGGACAGCTGTGGAAGCTTCAGAAGTCCAGAAGGAAGGGTCTCACCTATGATGTCCATCCCCTCTTCCAGACCTCAGCGTTCTCATTGGGTTAGACCTTATGTTCAGCACACGGGTTCAGATTCCATGCACTCCCCAGTTGATGGTGATTTCTTGGGACCTGGGATTTACTTCCCTTCTGTTTTGGGGATATGGGTCATTTCTTGTTCTGGGAGGTAAAGGTAAGGAATCAATTCAGAAATGAGATCAAAATTTTCTGGCATTAAGTATTAGGGGGGAACTTCTGCTTTACTCGGATCAGCCCCATGTGCCCAAATATTTGCTGAGTGTCGAGTGTGTGCTAGACATTGTGGCAGGTGTGTTGGACACACTAGTATGTAGGACTCTGCTCATTTCTTTGTGCATTTAGGATTGGTGGTCTTTTGTTATTGAGATTCAGAGGGTGAATTGGTTTGCCCAAGGTTACTCAGAGAGTAAACAGCAGATTTGGCTTTAGAACCCAGTCCAACTCTAAGACAGCACTATCCTCAGCTCTTTCTTTCCTTGGAGAAACCAAACCAGCCCCCATAGCTGTGCTCCAGTGGCCCCTCCCTCCTCCTAGATGCAAAGTCTGGATACCAGGGCAAGGAGCTGCTCTAATTAGTTTTATTTCACAGGCTCTGAGACTTGTCAATGCTTTATGCAAAGTTATGCAAAATATGCAAATCAGGAGCATCTCCGGTTGCCTGTAACCAGAAGGGCACCTGTGAGTCTCTGATCTAAAAGTTCTACCTGCAGAGCTTCCTGATGGTGTGGGCAGTGGGAAGGGTGCTGGGTTCCCATCCACAGTGTCACACCTGCTGGAAAGTTCCCTCTAAGTGTTGTGCCAGGAACTGGAAAGCAATGCCCCTGCCCTACAGTATTTCCCCCACACACCCGACCAGGGATGAATTTATTTAATCTGTAAAGTTTGTGTCTTTAATTTTAAAGAAAGTGAACTTGAGTTTCCTTACCTCCAAAATGGGTAAGTTGATCTCAAAGAATTTAGGATCCTGTAATAATGGGAGTCTTTAGATTCCTGCATGGAGGTGTCTAGAAAGCGTTGCCTCTCTTTTCCTCCAGTGTGTTTCTTTGCTGCCCGTGGCCAGCAGCTCATGGCCCCTCGCAGGTACTCACTTCCAGTGCTCCGTGAAGTTTCTGGCCCTCCAGAACCTGCTGGGTCCTCTCTTACCTCCTTGCTCTGTGCGTGCCGTTTCTCTCCCTGGATTGCCTTTCCCTCCCTTCTCCGTCTATCTACTGCCTTCTCTCCTTCCAGGGCCAGCTCTGCAGTCACTGCCACCACCCACCCTGGCTGGCCCAGACTTCCTGTCCCCAGCCTTCTTGACTATGCTTCAGCTGGCTGCTTGCCTGCCTTTTCCAGGAGATGGGGAACCCGCTGAACAGAGACCTGCTGGTCTTCTCCACATGCCCCCAGGCCTGTGGCCCAGGATGTTGTTAACCAACGTGGGAAGAAATAACACATAGAGGATAACCCCCCCACACCCCGGACTTAGTTCAGAATGGTCCAGAAGAAGCCGCTGCGCTGAGCTCCCCACTCGGCTTGTGACTTCAGACTAAAAATAGGTATAAGGACACCAGGCTCCTCTTACTCCCTAATATAAATTTTAATTTTTAATAACTTGAGAAATCAGTGAACTATACCTGTGGGAAAATGATGAGGAATCAGCCACATAAATTAATGGAAAGTATGTGTTCACATTATCTAACTGTATTAAGTGTGAATAATAATTAATTATAGATTCTGCATGCAGTCTTGTCTTAGAGAATCCTCTAACCCAATGTGAAGGAATTTAAAAAGTCATTCATCATCCCCCTGTGCTCCACCTCAGGCCATAACAGAAAAAGCAATAGCCAAAGAATTTTCCATAATTTATGAAAATCATCATCTTAGAGGAAAAATAACTCTTATTAGGAGCATAATAACTTGGAAAAAGGAACTGCACCCAAGTGTGTTGTTAATACTCTTGTAATCAGCTGGCCACCTTCCCTGTGTCCTCTGCTCTCTTTCCTTCTTCATTTGTTCCCTGCATACCCTGTGATGTGTGGAGAGGGGTACAGCACATGGACAGGAGCATGAACTCCACAGACTGGTTTGGGTTCAAATACAAGTTCATCTACTTTCCAGCTGTGTGGTGTTAGGCAAGGCATTTATCCTCTCTGTGTCTGTTTCCCTGTCAATAAAATAGTAATAGTTCCTATCTCATAGGGTTCATATGGGGGTAAATAAGCCAATACATGAGAAGCGCTTAGTTTAGAGTCTGAGCATTTAATAAATGCTGCCTCGCGTTGGGGACCTGGTGTTGTGTAGGACATTATTTAAAATGGACCAAGTTTCTGCCCTTGAAGAGTGTGCACATTGGTGAGGGAAATAGACTACAAATAAGCAAGCACATTTTAAATTATAAATTACGTCACTGGGATAGCCTGGGTCTTAAGTGTCCCCCAAAGACTCACATGTTAAAGGTTGTGGCCCCAGGATAATGGCACCTCTATGAGCAACTGGGACCTTGAGGAGTGGGACTGGATGAGAGAAGTGAGTTCTTTCAACTCTTTCTCTCTGCTTCCTGGCAACCTTGAGATGAGCCCCTTTGCTCCACCATGCATTTCTTGCCATGAGGCTCTGCCTCAACACAAAGCCCAGAAACACTGGCACTATGTGACCTTCAACTGAAAGCTCTGAAACCATGAGCCAAAACAAATCCTTCCTCCATTAAGTTGATTTTCTCAAGTGTTTTGTCATAGCTTCAAAAAGTTGACCAACATAATAAATTGGCATCAGAAGTGGGGTTGTTGCTGTCACTATACCTAGTCCTGAAGCCTTCCAAACTGGTTTGCAGAAGGAATTTTGAGAGGTTTGGAGATGTGGGCTAGAAAAAGCTTGGAATGCTATCAATGGAGCTTAATGGGAAATTCTGGTCAGAGCACAGAAGAATGCTGTTAGGAATGCAGACAGTAAAGACCAAGATCGGGAGGTTTTAGATGGGAATGAGGGCTTTACAGGGAGTTAAACTAGAGGTCATTCATGTTACATTCTGGAAAGTAACTTGTCTACATTTTGTCCATGCCCTGAGACTTTGTGTGAGGCCGGGTTACTTTTATATGGACTAGTTTACCTGGCAGAGCAGGAAAATCTGAAAAATTTAGTTTGACCAAAGAAAGGTGTTGTTGCTGAAGGGATTAGTGCCATTAGGAAGAAGCCAAGTACTTTGTACCAGGACAACAGGATAGATGCCTGGAGGATATCTCAGGAATTGACCAGACCCTGCCCATCAGAGGGTCAAGGGTATGAAAGTGTAAACTTATCTAAGAGTTTACTTCTAGAAGGAAACTGGGGGTACCCTGGTCCCCCAAGATTTGTTTCACTGTGTTCAGACATCCAGGCACTCAAAGGTCACTGCTGCCATGGTCCAAGCAGACCTGGCTATTGCTCGAGCCAGTGGCAGGTCCTGGTATTATCCACATGGTGCTCAGTTTGCAGGCATGCAGAGTTCATGAGTTGTGGGGTCACAGAGGTTTCCACGGAGCTTTCCAAGGAAAGCCTGGAGGCCAGGCAGTACGTGGCAGGGCTGGAGTCCCTGTGGACAGCTCCAGAGAGGGCAACACATGAGTCTGCATGAGTGGACCTGAAGCGGCAGTGGAGACTGCAGGAAGTTGAAGATGCAGGGACACAGACAGCCCACAAAGGGCAGCTGCAGGCAGCAAGCAGAGTGGGTTCAAGAGAATGGCTCTGTGGGCTGTAGTTGGCAAGGCCATAGGGGCAGGGCTGTCCAAGCCTTTTGAAGCCCACATCATGCCACAGTGTGCCCTGGATGCTGGACACAGAGCTTCAGGATTTAAAGCTTGCCCAGCTGAGTCTTGTCTTGCTTTGGTGGATCCTTCCTTTGTGTTTTTCTCTTCCTCCCTTTTGGAATGGAAATGTTTACTCTGTGACGTTGTGTCTTGGGCATATGCAATTTGCTTTTGAGTTTTATAGGGGGTCACAGCTAAGAGTTTGCCTTGGGTCTCCGAGGAAACTTGGACTTGACTTCTGAGCAATGCTGGAACTGTTAAGACTTTGGGGACTCAGAGCATGAATGCGTTTTGCATTGTGAGAGGAGACTGAGCCTCTGAAGTTAAGGGACATTTTAAATCTTAAGTGTCCACCTCAGATTCAAGTGTTAAATGTTCTCTGATAGCGCTACTGCTATCAGAGGGTTGGTGGGAATTTTAAGAGGTGAGACCTTGAAGGAAGTAGTTCATTGGGGGCATGCCCTGGAAGATTTTTATTCCCAAGCTCTTTCTCTGTCTCTCTGTCTCTTTCTGTCATTCTCTCTCTTTCCTGGCCACCATGAAGTAAACGACTTTGCTCAACTACTTGCTCCCTGCTGTGATGTTCTGCCTCAAAACAAATCCAGAAACAATGGAGTCAAGTGACCGTGGACTGGCACCTTGGAAACTGTGAGCCAAAATAAAATTTTCCTCCTTTAAGTTGATTTTCTCAGGCATTTTGTTACAGTCATGGAAACTGACTAATAGTTAACATAGGGAAGTGAGTACATTACCATGATAGGAAAAAAATTGGGGCATTGTATATGTTATGGTTTAGATGAGGCGACCCCCTAAATCTCATGTGTGAGACAATGCAAGAAAGTTCAGAGGAGAAATGATTGGGTTGAGAGTCTTAACCCAATCAGTGAATTCATCCTGATAGGAATTAACTGAGTGATAACTGATGTGGTAGGGTGTAACTGGAGCAGGTGGGGCTTGGGGTGTGGCTTTGGGGTATATATTTGTATCTGGTCAGTGGAGTCTCTCTCTGCTTTCTGATCATTATGTGAGCTGCCTCCTTCCACCATACTCTTCTGCCATGATGTTCAGCCTCACCTCGAGCCCTGAAGAATGGAGCTGGCCTTTTATGGACCACGACCTCTGAAACTGTGAGCCCCCAAATAAAATTTTTTCGGTCAGATCTTTTAGTCACGGCAGCAAAATAGGTGACTAAAATAGTACATAAGGGGGCAGGGCCAGCTTATCCAAGGATGTGACCTTTAGGCCAGATCTGAAGAGTCAGTATGAGCTGGTCAGGTGAAGATTGGTAGCAGAAGTTTCCAGGACTTGGCCTGGTGGTTTACTCTCTACCTGAGTTGCCTTCTTCTTATCTCGATTCTTTAAAAAACGGACTTGTCCCATCAGATATTAAGACACACTGTAGTGCCACAGTGACAAAGCAATGTGATAAGGGAGATAGGAAAGTGATCGGCAGAGGGCTCAGAATGGGGTTCAGAGATACGTGGGAATGGACGGTAGTTGGAAGTCAAGGCCATGCCACCAGAGTGGCAAGAGGGAGGGACGGCTCCCCCAGGGCTGGGAAGACAGCTTGCCGTGGAGAGAAAAATAAAGTTGCTTCCTCCCTCCCACCACGCCAGCCAGACAGATGAAGACTTATCATGACAACTCCGTCGGGACTAGAAGAAAATTGGGGATAATAGGTTTCTGACTTGAGGGGTAGGGAAAAAACTTCCTAATTAAGACTGAAAAGACACAAACCATGAAGCAGAAAAAAAAAAAAAAATTAGACTCGACTACATCAAAAGTAAGGATTCCTGTTCAGGAGAGGAAAGGCAACAGAGCAGGTAAGCAGACGCCAAGCAGGGAGAAGACCGAGCCCGTCTGAGCAGGAAAGCCATTGTTATCCAGACCATTCAGAGGACTCCTTCCAATCAGTAGGGCAGGACCAGCGAGGTCATGGCGGGAGAAGACCGGTCAGCCCTGAGCAGATGAAGACGTGCACAGATGCACTGGAAATCCAAGGTCTGCCGTTTGATAACTCACGACACCTCCTTCTTGATCAGAATGGCAGCCAGGAGGGTGAGCAGTACCTAGGCGCCTGCGTGCCTCTGCTGGGTGCGTCCATGGCAGCCGCTGGCTGAGGGGCCAGAGGAACTGCCAGCCAGCCAGTCCTCCAACATCCCGCCCTGCTCCTGGCCTGGGGATGCGTGTGCCTGGAGGAGGGGGCTCCTCCCATGTCACCACCCACCAGCCTGGCCTGGGTCTGTGGGGCAGCCCCCAACTGGAAAGGGTGCTTTTGCTAGTTTTCACAGAGGTGCCGTTGAGGCCTTTGGAAAGGAAGGGAATTAACTATTTATCCACGCCCCAGCCAGGCCACTCTTGGATGTCCGTCTCAGAAATGTCTCATGTAGGACAGAAGGGACCCTCACAAGGCTGCTATGGGGGTGTAGTTTGGAGAATCAGAGGCTTGGAGGCCACTCAGGTGTCTGCTCCTGAAACATGTGGTGGAGCCTCACCATGGAATATTGTGTAGCAGAAGCCACCGTGACGCACCCTGAACACACCTAGGCGGCTGAGTGGAAAAATAAAAAGAGCCAGCCTGAGAGCTGCAGCCTAGAATTAGTCATGTAAATTAAACACGTATATAAACAGAAGAGCACAACACGCCTTATCAGGAGTCATGCATATTTAAGGGTATGTATCAAGCACATTCGCAGGATGCTCTGGGGGAGGGGCAGACAGGGGGATCAGGAAGGAAGGAGAAACAAAACTGGGGGGAAATGAGAGACTGAGGAGATGGTGCCCCTGCTGTGCACCCGAGTCTGCCCCAAACGGCAAAACAGCATAACCCAAGCAAAGGCCAAGCTCCTGCCTGTCCCTGGAGGCCGGCCTCACAACCTTTTCCCTGGAGCGGGTGCCGTTTGTTTTCTCCTCCGAGTGTCCCTGGCACATACTCCCCTTTGCCTGGAAAATGGGGAGCCACCCACACAACCGAGAACTTCACGTCCCTGGCGTCTATCTTTCTACCAACTGCAAACAGCAGGCCCTGATCGGAGCTTGCTGGATCAATTTTCTATTTCCCTACACATCAGAGCCGAGAGAGACCACCACACATGGAGGACAGTGACCTCACAAGAGGGAAAAGTGATGTCACCCGAGACTCCAGATTTCAGGAGTCTGGTCTCCTCGGCAGCCTGAGGGGTTTCCCAGAGACACTCCTGGGGCGGAGGCAGGCTAGCCCCTGTTCTTTGGCTCTGAGTCACTTTCCCAACGTCCTTGCTGGTCTCAGTGGTGCTGCCAGGTCACTGGGTTCCTGTCCACAGACCTGTGTGGTGACATGCTTTGCTCCCAGACCTGTCCCGAGAAACCGCTCGCCGGAGCCTCCCTGTTCATCTGCTGGTGGATGCAGAGGACCCTGCAGGGTCACTTGTTAGAGGGAGCCCGGATCCCCGAGCCAACCCAGGAGAGAGCTTTCAGGAACACTCCATGACCAGAAGCGCCTCTGACGTGGTTGTATGAGCAAAACTGAACTTTTATGGTGTTTTGCCTTTGAAAATTTGGGGTCGCTTCTTACACCCCCAAGAAACCATTTCCTTTTGATCCAAGCAAGATATCGCTGGAGCATTCCTTAATTGGTGCACTTTCCTCGACGTACGTTTGGTGACCCAGCTCCCTTTATTCTATCTACTTCACTGGAGCTGAATAGCCTGAGGTAGCGACTGAGTATCCAAAAAGAGCGGCCTCCGTGCAGGGATCCCCGGCACCCGCTCCTTACAGTCCAGTTACAGTCCTGGGACCAAGGGCAAAAGCAGGTCTGATGGTGTCATCTTAAAAATTGAATGTTAATGGTCCCCTGCTGTCCTTAGAATAAAGCCAAAGAGCCATGCCTACTAGGCCCTACCAGAACTGTGTTTGTTCTACCTAGTCACATGTCAGCAGAGAAAGGCAGGTCCCCAACACCAGCCTCAGCGCCTCGCGCGCCTGGGGCTCAGCCCGGAACCCTCCGCCGGCTCCGCCCGCTCGCCCCGGGGGCGTGGCTTACAAGTCAGGGTCCTGCCGCGAGTCTGGACACCTCGGTCCCCGATCCTGGCGGGTGGAGGTGCCATCCTTCCCAATCCTCCTCGCAGTTATAACTACAGGGCCACGGCGCCCTGGGGGAAGGACCTGGCCGTCTTGCTTCCCGCTGGATTCTGCACACCCGGCACGGGTCCTGGCGGGGTGACAGCGCTCATAAGTAGTTGTGGAATATGCGCGTCGATAAAGGAACGATTAAAGTGGTTGAAGGAATTTGCATCTTGGGGAGGGAGTCAAGTCCCTTGTCATTCTGAGGGGACAAATGGATTTCTCTCCTCTCCAAGGGACAAAAAGACCATTCTTTGGTGCGTCGGGACCCCCTGGGCTACGGTGTTAGGTACCCTGACCATAGAGAGATTCCATAATGGACTCCAGTGCGGGTCGCTGAATTTTGAATCTCGATCTGACCCAGAGATTTATTAAGACGCAAAAGCCATGCGTGCGTGGCAGGAAGGCTGGGGCGTGATCTGAGGCGGCGGACGGGGAGGTCCTGGACGCATCTTTCCGGCCAAGCCCATCTCCATGGCAATTGCTTTCTCTGCAGCTCCCTCCGAGCGGCCATTGTCCCTTGATTTGCACACGCGGACCTTGTTAGGTCCTGTTACTAGAATCAAGACCCGGTCTCCCACCACGCTGCGTCTGGCTGCGTCTGGCTGCGTCTGGCGCTGGTCCCTCCTTCCCTCTCTCTCTGTCTGGGTCTCTCTCTTTCTCTCTGGCTAATTACAACAGGCAGGGGGCCCTTTCAGGTAGATTCAAATGACAATTAACTTAAATAACAAATAACACCACAGGGCTCTCTGCAGCTGGTCTCTATTACCAAGAAGGCCAGTTCTCTTAGTCCAGGCCCAAAAGACTCCAGGGCTCCCCACCAACGCCAGCACCCTGGCAGGAAGGACTGGGACTTTAGGGTGGCAGGTGCAGAGTCTCTCAGACTTGCCAGCGCAGTCAGCCCACGGTGGCCTTTAAGGACCGACACTTTGCTGATTGCATCCTGTTCTGCCCTGTTGAGGAAACCTGTGTCCCTTGGCCTGTCTGTCAGTAATGCCATTCTGATGAGCCATAGGAAGACCACCTTCCACTTACACAGAATTCTGAACCCCACTCCCAAACATTGGCTTGGTTATTTCGCTCTCTTGTCTTTCCAAACTGTGCCCTCCCACCCACCTAAGATTGAGCAGGGTCTCTGTCTGGGGGAGGGAGTGGAAGGGGCTGGGAACCCACCCAAACCCATAAGGTAGGGCCAGCAAGTCAGAGCTGTTGATGCTGGGTCTCAGGGAGACTGCAGTCAGGGGAGGGCCACAGGCTGCAGCCCAGGACAGGAGAAGGTGGCCAGGACCCTCCTGAGTGATCTAGGTTCTGAGCCCTGCAGAGACCCTCTGGCAGGCTCCCGATCTGGAGCCAGGGAAGGAAACCGAGGCCAGCTCCCTTTTCTGCCATGGTGGTCAGCTGCGCTGGTCTCTTCTGCCTCTTTGGCACAATGGTCATCTCAACTGGCCCATCACAGAAGCTTTCCAGCTGGTCTCTTGTGGGTGGAGCCCCTGTCCTTGCTGTTGTTTTCTGCCGGTGAGCCCCCCTGGCCCTAACATTGGCAGACTGGCTCCTTTGCTTGGGCTCTGCCCCTCAGGCTTGCCCAGTAACTTCCCCTTTAATTGGTCTGTGGCATGGCTAGGGTGCAGGGGATTCTAGATTGGGTGTGGAACTTCGCTTCCTCCCTGCTGGGGTAGGCACAGGGACCAGAAGGGTGCCGATCGGTCTCTCGGGTTTCGCTCTGATACCAGGAGGTCTCTCTCCAGGCTTGAGGTGCACTTTCCCCTCTGTCCTCAGAACCACTTAAGGGCGGGACCCAGAAACCTTGTGCGTCTGGAGAGGTGAGCCACGTGGAAACTGCAGTGGGCTGCACACCTGAGGGGTCTCCAGAGCCCCGCCTCATGGGGGGCTCGGAGGGCCCTGGAGAAGACAGACAGGGAGGGTTCAGGCAGACCTGGGAATCCACAGTGAGCACCTTAGAAGGCCACACTTTGGGATGTCGGGGCTGCTCAGAGAACTGGAAAAGAGATTCTGTGATGCAAGAAATACAGCCTTCGGGAAAGTTCTCTGACTCATTCATACAACAAACAATCATTGACCTTGGTTATACACCTGTGTCCTGGCGTCTGTGTGCACGTCGGTGAACAAAACAGACGTCAGTCCCTGCCTGGGGCTTGGAGTTTAATAAGAAGCTTGAAGTGTTTTCTCCAGCGTCTCCGAGACTTTGATATATTACGGGGCACCATCGAGAGAGGGTAAGTGTGCTGTGCTTCCCAGAGTTACTGGGCCCCAGGAACACCAGCTGCAAAGTGCATTTAAAGAACTGAAGTTCTGTGAAATAGACGCTGAGAAGCACGAGCCCCATGCGACTTCCCATTGTACAGATGGGGAGATTGAGGCCATGATCAGCCAGATCTGGAGCCACAGCCTCCTGACTCACTGTACGGGGCTCTTCCATATCCTTGTCCCCTGATCTTGCTCTCTTTACAAGGCCTAAGTCAGGAGCCTGGGTGCTCCATGATCCCTGCTGGCTCCCCACTGGGGTCCTACTGAGAGCGCACACCTTCGACCACATGCCTCCTGTTCCTTGACCTCTCCCTGAGCTGATACGAGCAGTTGTGTTTGTTTCTTGGGGAGAGAGGCAAACCAGGACATGGGAAGAAATGCAAGACTGCTGGGGGTAAAGGCACTTTCTGGAACTCTGGCCAACCCCTGGTGTTCGGCGAAGCTGTCTGCCTCCCTGGTTAGCCTAGCTGTGGGGATTTCCTCCCCTCACGGACGTCCGAGCCTTCCCCTGAAGTACCAGGACTATAACTGGTGTCTGCGAAGAACTTGCAATGTCCAGGGGCAGGACTCTGAAGCACAGGGTGGGAGACCAAGGATGGTTCTTCTGCACCATGTCATTGGCTGGTGACATTCCGTGGAGCTGGCACTTGAGCCTGGGACTCACTGTCCCCTCAGAATGCCCATGCTCTTAATCAGGAAGAAGATTGTCTTCAGGGGATGAAGAGCTCTTCATCTGTGAAGTAGGAACCCTGAGGACCTCAGAAGCTTTTGGGGGATCACAGAAGGTTCCAGGCATCAGTGGCCACAGTCAGGTGAGCAGAGGAAGTGTTTGCTGTGTTTTGGGCTCTGTTCTAGTAGCTTCCGAACATCACTGCAACGAGAAATATCACATTTTGCTGGCAAGGACAGCCAGGTCCGGGGAGGTAAAAGTGCTCACCGGAGGTCAGAGTGGACCCGAGTTTGCCTGAGCCGAGAGCAAAGTCCTTCCCGCTGCGTCCCATGGCCCACCACTGGGTACAGTGTTAGCACATCCTGAGCAACTTCTATTCCAGAAAACAGCCTACAAATCAATCACTTAAGAACACAGACTGCCTTATCAGCCCGAAATGGGTGCTTCCGACCTCTACGGGAGCCTGGCCTCCTTCCCCTTCTGGAATTTTCCACTTCTCCTTCCCCGTTGTACTTACTTCCTGAAAACACAGAAACCTTATAATAAAATAAAACAACTGGCCTTACCCCAAGCCCAGCCCCTTCCACTGGCTTTTTTTTTTCTTTTCTAAATATTTCTTCACATTTTCTTCATATTGTATCTCTGATTTCATGACATTTCAACAACCCC
Organism: Sciurus vulgaris; assembly: GCF_902686455.1. NCBI lineage: Eukaryota > Metazoa > Chordata > Mammalia > Rodentia > Sciuridae > Sciurus > Sciurus vulgaris. Next base: position 70,238,689 of record NC_136476.1, read on the forward strand.
CATAAATGATCTTAACATTCCCCCTAAACTGGAAAAAGGAAAAATAAAACAAAACGTTCTCCTGGGGAGAAAAGGAAAATTGTATGTTCTTTTGTTTACACGAGTGTACAGAAAATCATTATTCTCCATGTGGCCTTGGTGATTTTCCATTGTGATATCAAAAGAGAAATGGATAAACTGGAGTTTGCAACCAATCTCGAGGGATTTCTTTTCCATCTGGGTGACCCCTGATAGGCTTCTGAGCACAGAGCTATTTTTGAAAGAAAAGAGGAAATGCTGAGGGGTGTCCATTGCTGGCAAGAGTTCACCCAGATGCTAACTTCTCCTGATGGTTGCTGATTTTTATTTTTATTTAATCTGATATTTTGATGCAATTGTTGGTATTTTGTGTTTGACCTTAAACAAGTATAATTCATCTTGGGCATGCCAAGAGAGGCGATGGACTATTAGTGACCAAGACACAACCTTTTTTCTTAAAATGTGACTCAACCAAGTTCAATGAGTTGATGCAGGGCAAGATTAATCTGGGGCAAGGGAGGCTGGCACTGTTTTGATCTCAGTTCTCTTTGATCAAAGTTTACTCTTCTGCCGCCCAGAACAGGGCTTGAGGTTTCCACCAAGAGGCCTTTACATCTGGGGAAAAGCTTGAGCCAAGTCCTGACCCATGGACGTGGGTGCAAATGTGCAGATTCAGAATGAAGAATTACTTTCCTAAAATTCAGAGCTATGCAAATGCTAGGTGTAGTAGGCCGAGCACTGGAATGGGAGTCAGTCAGTGTAATCCTCCCATGCACCCTAGGCTGAGGGCGGTGACTGCCCATTTTACAGATGAAGGTACTGAGACATGGAGAGCTGAACTAATCTGCCCCAGCTAGTCAGCAGTGGAGGCTTGCATCCAAGGGCAAGAGATCTCTGCAGAGACTGAGAACTTGATGGCCAAATTTAGAGCCATTTCGGTCTGCTGTGTGACCTAGGAGCAATCCCCTTCCTTTTCTGACCCCTACTTTCCTCTCCTCTACAATAAGGGGCCTCTGCTGGATGATTTCTAGGACCCTTTCTAGCACCGACTACACATAAAATATTGTGATCTTCCTCAAAGTCCAACAGGCATGCAGACTACCATAGGGGGCCAGGTCAAGATCTGTCTCCAGGGTCTAAAGAAAGATTTCAGCATGGACAGAGAGAGGCAGTACTGAGTCGGCGCCGGCTCCGTGTGCTCCTGTCTCACACAGGGACTTCGCCTCCACCCGCCATCACCATTATTTGATGCAGTAGTTTCTGTTATCATTCCTATTTTATAGATGGGAAAACTGAGGCTTAGTGAGGGGTAGGTTTGTTTAAGGTCCTATAATTGAGGAGTGGTGGATGCAGGAATAGCCTCCAGGTTTTCCCCCAGCAAGGTGCTTGTAATTGACCGTTCATCTAATTGTGTCCTCTCTGGCCATGACTCTGGAGGGTGGTGATTGTGTCTCAGTTTTTTTTTTTTTTTTTTTTTTTTTTTTTTTTTTTTTTAATCTCTAGGTATCAGAATCTGGCTCCAAATAGGTGGCCAATGGCACAGTGGAGTGAAGAAATGGGTGGATGGATGGTTGATGGGTGAACCAGCCCTCCAGAGCACATCCCACCTATTGAGTGGTGGGGAGTTCTCAGCTGGGAGGAGGACCAGGAGCGTGGGAAGGAGGACAGAGAAAGTTAAAGACGGCCGGCTGTGTCTGATTCCGCACCCCAGCCTAGACGTCCACCCTCCTTCGAGAGCTGGAAATTGAGCTCACATCGGCAAAACGTTTGTGGAAGTGCTCATATTCTTTCTAGATCAACACCTTGAAAGGCTGCCACCTCGCTCCTTCTCCTACTGGCTGTGATACAGAGCTCGAGAGCTGACTGTCAAGTTTTACTCTCTTCTTTGTGTTTTCTTTAGTATTTTCAGAATTTTGTGTAATGATTTTTAAAAAGAAAAATAAATGTCTAATTCTTAAAGACAGGACCCAAATGAGATCGCCTCTTCATTTCGATGCTTTGGGAAACAGAAAATTGGTTATTTGGGGATATTACATTGATAATCATTGTGGTACTGAATTAAAGAGGACTTTTTTAAAAGCCTGAAAAGAAAGGAAAGGTTAAGAAAGACGACCAAGTTATGCTCTCTGGCGCTACCACTGATGTCCACAAGAGGGCGACTCAGGGTCATCAGCAAGGCAAAACTCAAGCCCGAGATCCGCCCCAGTCCAGCGGTAAATGACCAATGGGTAGGTTCTGGACCCTCGGCCATGACCACCCCTTCCCTGCACTTTGCTGTTTACATCAGTCTCCTACTCCTCCTCTGCATCATTTGAGCTTCACAAGGTCAGTTCCTGCTGGGACTTCCACTCCTGGGGACACATCTGCATCTCTCTTTGCTGAGTAGACACAACTGGCACTTGGCACATGGGTGTGGACAGGGCAGCAGAGATATAAGCAGCCTGTCACAAGCTGTACACCCTCCTCATGGAAATGTGGCACTCCCACCCTCCAAATGCACTCCCTTCCGAAACCCTGGGCTCGGAGCGACCATATTAAAGACATTTTTCACCAGCCCTGTCACGATCAACCTGGTTTTGCAGAGCAGAGGAAGCAAACCAATAAGACTGTACATTTCTCCTGGGAAGGAGTGCCCAGGAGGGCCGCAGGAGGGCCCCAGGTGGGAGAGCCGGAGTGTGTCTTTCCTGTCCATCCCTGAGACCGGACGAGCAGGGAGTGAGTTACTGGGCTGAAACCCATTTGGGGGCACCCGGCATATTTCATCCCAGGGGCCCTACAACACCCTGGCACGAGGTATGGCTAGTCCCATTTTAAGATGGGGAATTGAGGCTCAGAGAAGTTAAGTCACTGGCCCTATGCTTCCCAGCTCTACTGGGTCATACAGAATCAAAATTTCAACCCCAAGAGGGCCCAGGCTACTTGAGCCTCAGTACCTTCTCTGTGAGGAAGAGACAGGCCTGGGGGTATTTTCCAGAGAGGCAGTGAACATCAGCCCAGGTCAGGGCTCCAACTCTGAGGCGGGAATGCCAGGAGGCTGCAGGGAGGCCCAGCTCCTGCTCAAGTGTTCCGTGAGCCTGCACACGAAATCTGTTTCTTTTCCCCATTAATGGATGCTTTAGTTACACTTCTTACTATAATTACTCTGCAGTAATTAACAAGGGAAAATAACACATCTGGGTCTATACTGTGGCTCCAAACAGATGTACAAGATGCAGAGGCATGTGGAGGCCCTTGAGCTTATTTGGCAAATAGATACCAGGTACCTACTGTGCACCCGCAGTGAGCCAAGGAATAGGGCCCTGCTGGCCATGAGCGTAGAGTATTCCAGGGAGGGGCTGGAGTGGGGGGAAATGTCGAGGATGTCTGTGAATGATAGGTGCTGTGAAGACAATAAAACAGGGTGGCACATTGCCAGGGACGGCCTTTCACTGGAGGTGACATCTGAGGGAGGCCTGGGGAGATCTGGGGAGAAGAGCCAATGCCAAGGTCCTGAGATAGGAATGTGTAGGTCCCACTTTGAGAAGATCCACATGTCAGCGTGGCTGAGTCAGCGTGTGGCTGCCTGCCTTTGCTGTCGGTCCTCGTCCCCGTTGCGAGACTTCTTGCCCTCCGTGTTGGGGGTGGGGAGGCGGAGGGAGAAAACCACGTGCAGATACAGGTGGGGCTGCAGGCACCTGCTCCCTTCCGGAGCCACCCACATTAGCGGATCACTGTCACCTTCCTGGCTCCTAGCAGCTCTGGGCCCGGGCCTCCCCTCCCCCGTCTCCTTCCCCTTCTCCCACCATCCCTAGCTTTTCCCAGGTCCCCAAGGCTCCCCTGCCACCCCATCTCCTGGGCTCTGTCCCCTTTTAAACGCTCCCGCAGGGGCGGGGCCTTGCTGCTCCGGGCAGGAGTCACGGGGACGCTTCCAGGCAGCGCAGGGCGGGCACAGGGTGGGATCTGCGGTGCCAGCGCTTGGGCGGCGGGGAGGGAGGAGGCGGGGAAGGGAGGGGACGGGCCACCCTCCCAGAGACTCCAGTCCATCCCCGCCTACCTGGATGCCCTCTCCTTCTGAGCCCTAGGACCTCTTCTCTCCTACACCTGGCTCGACTTTGGCGTCTCTCTGATCTGTCCCCTCTTTGGAAAATTGGAGACCCATCAAGTACTTAACTGGAGAATGAGTGACAGACCGTCAAGACGCTCTAGGCAAGGGTCCTGTGCTTATATGGGGCAGGGGGCCGCTTTGGAGTTAAGGGGACAAGGGGCTTGTTCTAATCCCAGTGCTGGATGACCTTGGGGGAGTCATTCAGAGTTCAGAATGGCAGCTTCCGCCCGCACGTGAGAAGTGGGGTTAGTGTTTGTAGCACCCACAGCCCTTAGTTTGAGAATGTGACATGTGCATGCCTGGGAAGTCATTAGGAGTGCAAGATGTGCCCACTAAGTGTGGGCTGATGTGACTGTCGCTCCATTTTGCAAGTGGGGCTAGTAAGGCTCTGGCCCTGGGTGGCTTTCCTTAGGGCACACAGCTGATCAGCAGCAGAGTCTGGCTCTGCAGACTCTCTGCAGCACCTTGCTTCCTGGTGTCCCCATTGAACTCTCCTGTTGGTCTGAGTTCCCAGTGCCTCCCAGCTGCTTACCAGGCTGTTCCCTGAGGATGAGGTGTAGTCCTCTGGACGAGCAGAGGTGCCCACCAGTGGACGCGCTCTGAGCTCTTGGGGGAGATTACAGGCCCTGCCAGGCTGAGGCCTTGATCCAGAGCACCTCCTATCTTGACTGTGGGGCCAGGAGCAGAACTCGGAGCCCTTCCTGGAGGCTCCTGCTGGCTCTAAGGAGCCTTAAGAAGATCCTTGGATATGGAGTCCGACCTGGGTGTGCATTCTCTCTCTGTCACTCAAGCGCGGTGTCCTTAGGCAAATACCTCACCTCTCTGAACCCAATTTTCTTAACTATAAAAAGGAATCGTAACATCTATCTTGAGGGTAATGGCAAGACTTAGAGATAATTAGGCAAAGCCCCTCCAAGGTAACTGGAATTAATGTTATTGCACTATCCTGGAACTGGTGAGGCGCTCCTACCTCTCCAAGTCTGATTTCCCCTTCCTGGTAACGAGGTAGCTGATTGGATGGATCTGCAATCCTGCAGCTGATGGAAGCTTCTGTGAGCTGGACCTGCGCTCTCTGTCCTAGGGCGTTCTCTGACTGCAGGAGCATGCATGTCCTGCACGTTAGTTCCCAGGAGCAGCCCCCCACCTTTGGGTGGATGGAGCTGGTGGAAGAAGACCTCAGCTCCCTCACGGGGGTGGGACAACTCCAAGGCCTTCCTACACTGTGCCTCCTGGAGGTGCCCAGCAGGAGGGGCCCTCCAGTGGTAACCTGCTTATGAAGTCCCCTGAAGTGGCATTCCTCCCCTCCTGAGCTACATCCTGCCCCTGAGCGGTGCTTCCTGGGTCACCTACTAGATACACAAGCACTCTGTCAGCATGGGACTTGGTGTCTTCTCCCAGTGATCCTCACAGGATGGCCAATGTCCATCTGGACATCTGGAAGGGCCACGAGTTCCTCAGAAAACTGAAAAACTCCATCTTCTTTCTTCCCTGAAGATCAAGAACCCCTGGGAACATTGGATACAAGTCCATCCATCCAGGGCACAAAGCACGTTTGCATCCATGACTGACGTGTTATTCCTGATAACCTGACCAGGAAGGTTCTGTTGTAATTACTCATGTTGTTATGACATCCTCATTACTGCTTATCTCATTTTGCTGTGAGATGTTGTTGCTTCCTTTTCCTGGCCCTGACAGACAGGCATGATCAAACTGGAGTTCTGCATGTCCTCAGAATCCTTCTCCCCACTCCCCCCATCACTCCAGGTAGTCACTACCAATTGATTGAAGTTGTCATGAAGCCATTTTGCTTCATGGCTAATGACAATAAGTTCTGTGAACTTGAAAAACTCAAGGTGGACGAAGCAATCTAGGTTTACAGCCTAGCTTCCTGACGCCCCACACGGTGTCAGGAAGAAGATAGAGGCTGCTTCATTCAGAAGTTCTCACATTTTTCTGATCTAGTGAGACAGCCCCGGACACTGAGATGTGTGTCTGCGCACACTCACACTCACACTCACACTCACACAGAATAGCCTCCCCTCAACCGTGGGGAACACGGATACCCAGTAGGAACCCGAAACCTTCTGGTTCAGAAGTACTGAACCCTCAATATGCTACCTTATTTCCTCTGCACATATACCTGTGGTGAAGTTTAATTTGTCAATTAGGCACTTAAGAGATTAACAAGAAGAACTAATAAAATAGAACTGTTATAACAACCTACTGTGAATGTAGTCTCTCTCTCTCGCTCTCTCTCTGTCTCTCACTTTCGCTCTCTTTTTCTCAAAATATATTACTGTTCTGGACTCAGCCTCCTTCTTGTGCTTCAAGGACACAGGGAAAGTGACCTACCTACCCAGAAGCCTGAACACACTTGACTCCCTCTGCCAGGGCACCCTTCTCTTAATGATCACGTTTAAAAAAGTCACTGTCAGGGTTGGCAACGAGATCGGGCAAGATTGAGTTTGGGGACGGGCCAGTTGATACAACCAGGCAAGCAGTTCCTAGACCGGGGAATGGGCCAGAGACCTCCAGGAGACACTGCATTCTAATGTATTCATCACTGATAACAGACTCAAATCTCCCCTGAGCTCTAACCAGGGAAATGCTGTGGACTAGCAAATTAGAACTTTTCATTTCCATCATTGCAAAAAACAGGAGTTTTCTCTTGATTCGCCACTTCCCAGACAGGAGCCCAGGACCAGCATCAGGAAGCCCTGGGGAGAGGCTACTGCAGAGAGGGGAGGCCTCGCCCAAATCATGTGACTTCTCTGACCCTCTGTCTCCTCATCTGGAGAGTGCAAATGCTACTTTGTCCCTGCCCAACTGTTACTATGCAATCCAGGAGACCTGTTACCAGCTGAGGAACTTTTGCAAATTACTTTGCTCCTCTAACCACAGTTTTCTTATTCCCTGCTCTTTAGGAAAGAGTAACCTTTTCTTTGACAGGATGGTGGGCAGAAAGGAGTCCCAAGGCTGCCTAGTTCAGAAACAGCTGCAGCTCTCAATCTTGTTAATCCCCTTCTTCTTATCTCAGTGAACTGGAACACTGGAGCAGACGAGAAGCACTGTCCACACCAGCGCTGTCTGTCAGAATGCTCTAGGATGATGCAAAGTGTCTCTTCATGCTCCAATCTAAATGCCACTAGCCACACATGGCTACTGAGCCCTTGAATGTGCCTAATGTCCCTAAGTACTGTCTTTTAGTTTTTATTTTCTTTAAATCAATTTAAAGTTCAATAGGCCCATGTGGCTGGTGGGCACTTGGGTAGATCTGGCAGATGGGAAGCTACCACAATGATCTCATTAGAAGTAAATTTCTTCTCTATCCCACCAAGGTGAACACTGCCACCAACCAGTCCCTGTTGCCCAAGTGGAGGGCTCACTGAGTTGCTTAGCGCCTCACTGTTGCTGAGGCTGGCTTTGAACCTGCGATCCCCTGCCTCAGCCTCTGGAGCCGCTGGGATTACAGGTGGGTGTCAATGTACCTGGCTCGATTTTTTTAATCTAGAAAAAAATCCTGAAATGCAGAGAGAGTGGCGCGGCTTGCCCAAGGACACATGACCCAGGTCTCCAGGTGCCCGGCGGAGTGCTGTTTCCGCCAGCAGGGAGGCCTCACATGCAGTGGGCCAGTTGATTCTCTTCTCCCTGGGGAGGGTCAGAGGTGACCTGCAAGATGAACCCCATCTGCGGTTTCAGACGGAGACCACTCAAAATTCTTGTTAAAATTCTGAAATGCTGATTCCTGGTGCAAAAGCCCGTGTGGCAGACTAGGAGCTGGACTTTGGTTCTTTCCTCTTGCTGGTGGGTCCCACAGAGCAGCCATAGGCCTCTTCAGAGGGCTGGGATTTTCCTGCAACCCCGCAGCCTGAGAGCTCAGCTGGGTGAATGACAGCTGCCTCAGCCCCCAAACAGATGCTCTGAGTTGCCTGGGGCTTTATCCCCTCTGCTTAGAGCCCTGCAGAGGCCTCGGGTGACTCTGGCTCAGTATGTACTGACAAAAGCATGAGGTAGGAGATAATGAAGATTAAGGAGAAGTTTCAGGGGAGCCCAACGGAGAAATGGATTAACTGAGATTCTATCTTATCGAAACCAAAGGCGGGAATAGCCGTCTAAGGGCAGAGCCGTTCCCAGCCACAGCGAGGCGATTTTCCCTGCGAATCCTCACGTAGATTCTAATCTAAGAGGGTTTAGTGCTTAACCCCAGACCCTGCTCAGGTGCTCTCAGAACACTCTCTGCTCCTTTCTGCTTCCTCTGAGCACAGGAACACAAACCTGACCGTGAGAAAGGCACTTGCTTCTCCAGGGACAGCCTGGCTGCCAGCCTCGGAGAGGTGGCGGCTACCTGGACGCATGCTGGAGAAGGATTCTGAGGACAGCAAGAGGCTTGGGGGGTGAGAACATCCTGATGGATTGATCATGTCTGCCCAGGGCCTAGGAGCGGGGACTGGCATTGTCCCGCAGTAAACTGAGATAAGTAGTAATGATGATATTAATAGTACTAATAGTGATGGCCCAGAAAACATAATAATTATGCATTAAATCAAATATTATGATAATTAATTACAATAAGTAACCCAGGTAGATTGAGAAGGTCCCTTTAGCCAGCGCCTGTTACCTTGTATCCCCTCACCACTCATAACATTTGTTCCACAGCTCAGCACAGGAAACTACCAACTTCCTGAACATGCCATGTGGGTCCACTCCTCAGCTCCAGCACCAGCTCAGATCATGCTGTTTGGCTGTTTTCCTGTTTTCCTCTGTTTTCTCCCTTGGGGCGTCAATGCTGCAAGGACAGACAGGTCGCCCTCTTTGTCCACTGGTGTATGGAGGTGTACACACCCAGGCCTGGAGCAGTGCCCAGCACACAGTAGCTGCTCAATAAATATTTGCTTCATGTTCAAAAGGGATCCTAGACCTAAATGTAACAGCAAAATCTAAAAAGGTTTTAGAAGAAAGCATAGGAATATATTTATGTGACCTTGAGTTAGATAATGGCTTCTTAGATATGATACCCAAAACAAAATGACAAAAGAAAAAGAATAAATAGATTGGATGTCATCAAAATGAAACGTTTTGTACCATCAGGGAAGTGAAAAGACAACCCATAGACTGAGAGCAAATATTTGCAAATCATATATCTGATACAGTCTAGTACAGAGATGCATTAAGATTGTTGACAACTCAACAACAAAAAGACAAGTAATTGTAAAAAAGATGGGCAAAGGACTATGAATAGACATTTCTCTGAAGAAGAAACACAAATGGCCAAAAGGCACAAGAAAATATCCTTAACATCATCAGCCCCGAGAGGACTGCAAATCAAGGCCACAAGGAGATACCTCTGCACACTCACAGTGACGGCCGCCTTCAAGAAGACAGATGGTGGCAAGTTGTTGGTGAGGCTGGAGAAGCTGAAGCTCTCGACGATGCCAGCTGGGAAGAGTCTGATAGTTCCTCAGAGGGTTAGTCATACCATTACTGTTTGACGCAGAAATTCCCTGCCTGCGTGCACACCCCAGAGAAATAAAGTAAACATATGTCTACACAAAAACTTGTAAACAAATGATTATAGCGGCATTATTTTCAATAGCCAAAAAGTGGGTGGAAACGACCCCCATGTCAATCAAGTGATGAAGGGATAAAGACATCAAGAGGCTGAAATGTTATTTGGCAATGAAAAAGGTAAAGTACCAAACCCACTGCAAAATGGACGGCCGTTCTCTTTATTCTAAATGAAGGAAGCCGTGTAACGTGATTCCACTTACCTGAACTCTCCAGCACAGGCCCCTCCGCAGAGTCAGAGAGTCGGTGAGTGGTTGGCAGATGGTAGTGACTGTTAACGGTGATGGATTTTCTTTTTGGGGAATGAAAAATGTTCTCAAATTAATTGGGGTGATGGTAGCCCAACCTGGGAATCTGTCAAAACCGTTGACGTGTACACTTTATGTGGAACTGTTCAGCAAGTAAATTATATTTCCATAAAGTTGCTAAAAAGAAAAAGGAAAAGAAATAAACTACGAGTGAGCATGGAAGGCTTCCAGGAGGGGACACCTTAACTAAGAAAGGAGGGCAGTGAACATGGTGACATGCGGGGCACAGGAGAGGAGGTGCTTTGGGCCCAAAGAACACCTGGACACAGGTCTCTGGGGTGGACCTATCTGGAGCTGCAGCGAGGGAACGTGGCTGAATGAAACAGGGAGCCGCGAGTGAGTCGGGAGAGAGAAGGCAGGACGTCCCATCTCCTGGCAGAACCTGGAGCCCTGTTCTCTTTTCTTTTTTTGGTACCGGGGATTGAATCCAGGGATGCTTAACCACTGAGCCACATCCCCAGCCCTTTTTTGTATTTATTAGAGACAGGGTCTTACTAAGTTACTTAGGACCTCGCTAAATTGCTGAGGCTGGCTTTGAACACGCGATCCTCCTACCTCAGCCTCCAGAGCCACTGGAATTACAGGAATGACTTCACCTGGCTAGAGCCATTTTCAATGGCGGATCCTCAACTCTTTATTTCTTTTAAGAGTCAAACAGTGAGCAACCTGGCAAGAGCCCAGGTTCATAGGCTCGACTCTTAGATATCAGCGTCCACTACGTGCTGCCGTAGCCCACATTTCAAGATAGGACGTGTTGCTGCCCTGCACTGATTGGTCACTCACATTGGCAGGAGCAGGCAAGACCAGTGTTAGTGCAAACCTCCCAAACACACACGCACGCCCTCAGGAGCACACACAGATGTGCACACAGTTGCACAAAGGCAAACGTACACACAGGCATTCACCTCACGCACAGAGGGTACTCGTTCACTGAATGCGTGGCAACACAAGCACACACATGCCTTGATAACATGCACCCGTGGACGTACACACGTGCGCACAGGTGCCCGAACAGCTATGCACACACACGCACATGTGCAAACCTCTAGGATGGAGCCCAGCCCCCTCTGGCTGCGGCTAGATGCTCTGTGGGGTGCCCAGGAACCAGTAGCTTCCAGCACAACAAGCCCACTCCTCATCCACCGGCCTGTGGCTGTCACGTTCCTAGCTCCGATGTACCTCTGTCAGCACAGCGTAGCTGTCAGGAACAGCTCTGGCACTCTGTGCTTTCTTCTGGGTGTCTTCGCGGACGGCCAGGTGACTGATGTTCTGACACGCGAGTGTTGTGTTCCTTTCTAATGTGGCCTGCATCTGCTTCCTTTCCTCCTATTTGGTGTCTCATCTATACATTGTGGTGTTGCAAACGCTCCCGGAGGTGTCCACTTCTGGCCATTTCCTTCCCTCCTTCCCCTCAAGACCAGTCTGATGAAAACGCCAGCTTCTCCCAGCACAGATGAGATGATCTTGACACTTGAGCGCAGGACTTTGAAAAGCCTGAATTCCAGAGTTTCCAAAGCCCAGCTCCGGGGGCTCTCCTCTGGATAAAGGACACGGTCCCCTTCCACCTGCAGAGGATGGATCTCAATGCGACCTGGCACAGCAAGCATGCCACCTTGGTGCTTCTAGTTGCTCAAGGACAGCAGCTCTCACTGTCCCCGCAACCTTTGTCCCCTCTCGACAGTGCCAGGGGATGGCTGAGATGCGTGAATGGCTTGGGACGCGGCAGGAGGATCCCACCTTTAAACGGACAGCCTTCAGTAGCTGCTTGTCCGATGCTCCGAGGAGGGGCTGGGGCACGCGGAAGCCCGCCTCTTGTGGAGGAATCCAGCTCGGGCCTGGGTCTCTCTGGCTCTTCAGTCGCCATCACCATTCTTGGCATCAGGAGTGTGTGATCCTGCTGCTTCTGGAGAATGTCCCTGAGGGTGTCACTCCCCGTCCCCATGGTTTCTCAGCATATTCTTTCTAAGCTGTCCTTAGAGCCTGTGTCTTTAGGAAACCTCCTGGCTGACCCTCCTTCAGTCAGGTCTGGGCTGAGAGCGAGGACCCCAGGGCGGGCTCAGCAGATTCCTCCTGGGCATGGGGTGGACCTGCACCTTAATAATGAGACTGTTTAGTATCCGTCCCTTCTCAGATACCTGAAGGGCTGCCTACTGCCCACAAAACTCAGAACAGAGTTCCAATTCCTCAACATCCACAGACCCCCAGGAACAGGAGGCCTGGCATCTTGTCTTCAGTTGTTCCTCAGTCCCTGGAGGCCAGAGCCTTCTGGCCCCATGCTTGCCTGACAGTGTCTAGTCACTCTGCAGCTGTGTTTGGGGACCCCCTGAGCTCACCTGTGTCTCCTCCCCTGTCTATGCCCTGGCTCTTGGAGCCTGCGTTGCTTGTGTGAGGACTTTCTGAGGCTGCCAGCAAGGAGGGTGGCCTGGCTGGACACGAAAGCCCTGCGCAGACCAGCACCAGGACCTTCAGTGGGTGGCCGAGGAGAGCTGATGTCTAGGTGCCAGCGCCCTTGCCTGTCCATGGGACAGTGGAGGCCCAGGGCTCCCGTCACCCACAGTGCAAGGGACTTGCAGTACATCTCCGTGGGCGGCCCCTCCTGCTCGTGCCCCACTTCCTGAGGAGCCTCCTTCACGCCTCTTGCATGCAAATCTTTGCCTGTGAACTTCTCGGGGACCCCAAACCGAGACAGGCCCCACTGGAAACCCTTGTCCCTCAGCCAACTTGGCACAACAGTCCCTCAAAGTTCAGTCAGTGGGACCCACCTGGGTACACGGGGCGTATCAATAGCCAAGATTCACGCCAGACTCAATGGCGCCTCCCAACGCAGCGGATCCTTGCAGGCCAGATGGACCATGTGGGAAAGGTCCTGCTGTTACCATCATGATACAGATTAGGAAACTGAGGCACGGAGTGTCTAAGCACCTTGTCTAAGGCTCTGTCTATCCCTGGAAAGCAATGGAGTGAGGACACTGGAAAGTTCACATCTGAGTTTGTGGGACAGCAGGGCAGTTGGCATGCAAGCCTGTCTGCTGCCAGGTCGGGGTTCTTATGCCGCTTTGCCCCTTGTGATTTTGGAAAGCTGGTGCCCAGCTTGACCTAGGGCTCAAGCACTCTCAATGAATGACCCCCCCAAATCAAACCCTCCTGGGGCTTCTCAGCACCCTGTCATTTCTTACAAACTGTATTTATTTTCATTTGGTTTTGCTAATTTCTTTTACGGTCTGTCTGCTGCATATGACAATAAGCCACAGGAGAACAGGGTCCTGCTGATTGTGATTTTGCTACATCTCTGGCACTAACCACAGCAAATGGTGATGTTCCAAAGTATCTGTTCACAAGTGAATGACTAAGTGAACAGTCAAAGGAACCTGGGCCTGCTCAGCTGTGAGAGGGTCTGAGCCAGGTCACCTTGTCTGTGACTTTGTTCACCCCCTAGAATTTGGCTCAGAGGGAGACACCTGACCCAGGTCTCATGCGAATTAATGGCAGAGGGTCATTTCCAAATGGGGTCTTTAGGGAAGGTGCCCCTAGATCTTAGCTCTATCAATCTAGGGGCCAGACTCTCAGATTCTAGTTGAAAAACAACAGCTGTGAATACTGAATGAGACTCAGGCACCGAGATTCTTTGATCGGGTGGTACATGTATAAATTTCAATAATAATAAAGGAGATGCATTCATCAGACCTATCAATCATCACCCCCTTGGCTGCTAAGATGTCTCTCAATGTCAGACACACATCTAGCAGACATATTCTCTGGAATCCAGCTGTGTGGCCAGGGGTCCCCACCATGGGCAATCCCCTTCCCCTCCCAGGCCCTAGTCTCCCTTTCTTCAACAGGAAGGCATGTTTGGGTGATAGGCTTGCTTTACCTGTCCAGCTTTCAGAACTCTAAGTACCAAGATGGTCCGCCATGAAACATCATTCTCTGCTCTCGGTGCACAGCTGCTGACCTACCTAATTATGACTCTCCTCTCCAAAAATGACTGTAATGGCCATCTTATATCTGAAGGATGGAGCATCCATCCATTCCAGGGCATCTGACACCTTGCTTGGTCTGGTCCGGGAATCCTTCTCGCTCCCTCTGTGGTCCATCCAGGGCGAGTCCTGTTGTCCTTTTCTCACTAGTCCTGCCTGTCCCTGGTGTCCCTCTGCCTCTCCCCACCCTATTCATACTGAGTGACTGAAAACATCCCCAGTGACCCAGTCTACGCTCAAAGGCCAGTGCTCTGTTTTCCTGCCTGGGACACTGAGGAAGGCTTAGGGGACACGGTGAGATTTAAGTGGCTTCTTGGTAGCAAACAGAGAATTAGGACAGGGAGACACTGTGATAACAAGAGAGAAGGAGGATATTTCAGGTTGTGGATGCAGCAGATCAGAGTGACCAATAAGGAAGATGGGAGGGTAAGAGTAGAGGTCAGAGAGGAAGAATCTCAAGCGTGGCATTGTAGGACTCGTGTGCACTCACGGCACTGGGTGAATGGTGGTTTCATGCTACCTCTGAGATTTTATATAAGGGTTCAGTGGCCAGGCTCTTGGCCACTGCTATGGTTTGAATGTATCCTCCCAAATCCATCTATGGGAAGCTTACTCTCCAATATATCTACATTGGGAGGTGTGGCCTAAAGGGAGGTGTTTAGGTCTGGAGGGCTCCACCCTCACGAATGGATTAATATGTAGGTAGTTTTGTTATAATGGCAAATTCTGCTCTCTCTTGCCCTCTCTTGTTCTCTCTCACCCATGTGATGCCTTCCACCATGTCTCCATGCAGCAGAAAGGCCCTTACCAGATGTGGTCCTTCCATCTTGGACTTCTAGGCCTCCAGAACTATGAGCCACAAAACTTTCTATTCATTATAAGAAACTCAGTCTGTGATATTCTATTATAGCAGCACAAATAGATAGGCACTGAGGGACAAACTTATGACATCCATAAACATGGAACTACCATAAGAAATCAAAAGACTTCATGTGCTGAGAAGAAGATGGGAACGAACTTTGGTTAGGTAGCTGCCATGTGCTGGACCCTTTGTCTTCACTCCTCTTGTGGTGGAAGGTGCTTCCAAAGATGCCTATGACAATATCCCATCCCCCATGCTCTTGTGCAGTGTGACCATATCACTTTCTCATTAAGAAGAAGTGTATATTTCTCTTCCTCTTGATTCTGGGCTGACTGGGCTTTAAAAGACAGGTAGCATGCTCACTTTCCAGCTGTGAGGGCTGTCTACCCCCAGACCATCAGAGACCATGCTGTGAGGAAGCCCAAGCTCCTCCCCAGGAAAGAGGCCATAGAGAGGAATCCCAATGTGTCAATCACATGTGTAGAATTGGCCTGGACTTTCTAGTCCAGCCCATCCACTGGCCAGAAGCCTAACTCAAGGGGCATCTTATGGACCATATTCTCCCAGGCCTGAATTCCTAAGTCACAAAATTGTGAGCAAACAAAATGACTACTTTATAAGCCACCAAGTTGGGGCAGTTTGCTAGATTGCAACGGGAGACCCCAAACACCCTTTTAATCCTCTTGCACAACTCTAAGAGACAGGGTGTGCTATCGCTATAAGGAAGAGGATCTCCTTAGAGATGGAACCTTACAATCTCTGCGAGGAAACAGGTCTGGAGAGGTGAACTGACTAGTCCAACCTCACATGGGAAACCCATGGCAGAAGCAGGATTCAACATTCTGCCAGGCCCTTAGTCACAGTGCTCTCAGAGAGCAAAGCGGGGGCCTACCATGCTGTGGAGACTCCCTCTGGGAAGGGCAGCTGGAGGAGAAAGGGTGGGAGGAAGGCTTTTCCCTCTCCCCTTTTGTACCGGTTAAGTGTTCAGTATACTTCCTATCCTAAAACGAACAAATAAAGGTAACATTTTTATTTACAAGAGAATAATTATGATGTGTGTGTATGTTCCAGCTGGAGTAGAAAAAAAATTAGAAACTGCTTTCCAGAACAGTAGTATTTGGGCCTGGCTTAGAATTCTACGGGGTCCCACCCTCTGCCGCACTTGGGTGTCACCTGCCGACTTTTCAGGACTCCCAATGTGTGGCCCCACCCAAAGGAACCATGTTAATTGGGCTTCGGCTTCAGGAGCTTTAAAAAGCTCCCTAGGTGGTTTCCAATGTGCGCTAAGGTTGAGAGCCTTCTGCCTGTGGGGGCCAGGATTCTGCCAGGCAGTGAAGGGCTGGGGAGGGGACAGAGCGAGCTGTTCTGGGGGAGCAGCATGATCAAAGACAGGACTGAAATAGATGATTTGTGTAGAAAACAGGAAAAAGAATTGCTTTGGGGCGTAGATGCTTAACTAAACAGAACAAAGCAGAACAAAACGACTCGGCCTGGCCCTGCTTTCTGTGCCCCGTCGTGTATGATTGTGGAGTCAATTCACAGGCATGCTCAATTGATCGATCTCACAAGGAATTAATGTGAGGGCTGGTAATAAGTAGGTTTGGTTACAGAGAAAAATGATCGCAGTGCAGAATCCCGCGCCACACAGGGATAGCCTTTCCATCGGGTTTCATCGGGATTCTCAGCCTACAACCAGCCATGGCCTGGACAGTCTCAGGCTGCTGGGAGTGCCCGGGCCTCCTTTAGGAAGCAGGTTCAGCAGATGGTGACTCCAAGGAACTTTCCTTGAGCACCCAGGAAAAGAAGATCCCATGCAGGCCAGGCTCAGCCCACCAGCCCAGCAGAATCCAGACCTTCTGCAGGTTACAACTTTGACAGTGGATCCCAGCCCAGATCTGGCTACAGCTGGGTTGCTTGTGTGGCTGTCTGGAAGCTTCTAGAAGATCATAGCAGTGGCAATCAGATATTGAGTGTCAAAACCACTTGGAGGCAACTAGAGAAGACAGAGAAGAGGTCACGGACTTTGGCTGGTGGTCATGTTCCCCGGGTAATTTGGGGACAGCAAGGTGGAGGACCCCTGCCTGGAAGTGCCAGATCTGCAACTCGAGGAGTGAAACCCACTGTCCTCTGGGTCACATGTCAGAGATTCTGATGTCATTTTTCTGGGGTGTGACCCTGACATACAGAACCGCGGGCACCCAGGTGATTCTCACGTGCAGCAAAGTCTGAGAATCCAATGGATCGGGGAATGTAGAAAGACTCAGTCCTATGTGGGATTTCAGGGTGTGACGAAAAGAGAGATCTTAAGATTGGTAAAGAAAGGGCGACTTTTCCAAAGAGGAGGCTGGAACCACTGGCTATGCACTGGGAAAGAAATACACTGAGGTCTTTCCTCGGGTTACAAATGAAAAGAAATTCTAGATTTTTAAAGACATAAATGTAAAGGCCAAATTTCAAAATTGCCATATAGAAAGATATTTTCATAATTAGAGGGTCAGGAAAGTCTTTCAAAACACGATGCAAATCCCAGAAGTCAGAAAAGAAAGAACTGACAGATTGATCAAGCCCCAAATTTAAAACTCTACTTGGTGAAATAAATAAAAAAGATAAAAGACCCAAGGCATCTGTGATCCATATAATAAACCAAGGGTTGGGGTACATAAGGTATTAGCTATGCTTACCCATTAGCAGGAAAAAGGACAATAACTCAATAAAAATGAGCTGATGATAAGAAAAGGGAATTCTCAGAAGAAGAACTATAAGAAAATATAGATTTATATGAAACGAAACATACAAAATCATGTTCAACTTCATTAATAATTGATGAAGCATAAATTAAATAATAGATATTTTCACCTATCTGGTAAAAAAAATTAAAAGATTGATGTATCCATATTAGGGAAGATACGGGAAGAATGAGGGATCTCAGATGTTGTTGGTGGAACTGCAAATAGGACTTTCAGGGAGAGCCTCTTGGCATTATCAAAACTTTAAATGTGGCCTCCCCGCAGCCTGGGAATCCTGCTTCTAGAATCAGTTCTACAACACACGGCATGGGGACGCTGCCCCAGGATGCTGCAGCATTGGTTTCAATGACAAAAAAAACGGTGTCACCATGATCCACTTTTGGTGACACATCTATTTGAATTTCCAGAATAATTGAGGTACCCTTCAGAATCTTTGAAGAGATCATGCTGAGACCACAAAAAAGCAAGCTGGATTTGCTTTGAAATATAATAATTAATAATAATAATAATTTTTAAAAGCCAGCATGGATGGAGTGTCTTCTGCGTGCCCACGTTGATCTAAACCTTTACATCTATCGATCTGGGCAGAATTGGATTCAAATCCTAGAGTGGTCACTTTCTAGCTCTGGGTCCCAAGGAAGATCACGCCCTGCTCTCAGACTCTGTTGGTAAATAAGTGGGCAAATAAGAATCCTGTCTAAATGAAGTGATCTTGGTGAGGTGCCCACTCCGTGTCCATGAATCACTGCCAACCTAAGGTCACTTTCTTTCACTGACCCTCATAATGTGGATTCAAAGATTAAACAGACTGTTTACCAGCTTTCCTTTTTTTAAGCTCTGCTATCAACTTTCCTAAGATTTATTCATGGTTGAGTTTCAAATTTTCTATTCTTGAACTCTTAGGGCAACTCGCTGGGTCTTGAAGTCATTCGATGTCAATTTTATTACTTCCCAGTATGAGTTGTCCAGCCCTCTGTGACCTACGGAGGCCTGTGGCTGCATGTGACATTTTAAATACTAACTTTGGGGTTCTTGTCTTCAAGGGAGGAAGAATTAAGTTCAAATTGTGGCTCTTTAGAAATACATAAAACATGAGTGAGGCTTTTAATGGAAAAGTCACCTCTCTTAAGCTCTGCTCTCTTAGCTCAGCGGGGACAGGCGGGCTTAATCCCCTCCCTTTTTCAAAATCAAGAGCAAATATTGGTTCATTCTTAACCAAATCACCTCAGGCCCATGCTTGTTGCTGTCAATTGACAGCAGGTGCTCAAATGCCACAGGGTGCCCCCGGAGCCTGGGCTGGGGGCCTCTTGCTGTGACTGGCTAAATGAATGGACGCTCCTCATTAAGGTGGGCTCTTTGCAGGGGAGGAATGTCAGGAATCTTGGAAGCTCTGAAAGGCAGGGGTCTTCTCTCACTCGCTTTGTATTTTTCGCTCTGGGCTGGCCACATGAGAAAACTGATGGCCATAAATTCGAATCACGTGATGAACATACTCTGTTTCAGACGGTCCCCTGAGTGGGTCCTCTGGAGGACACAGGTGAGCTAGCTGACTATTGAGAAATCAGTATTGAAATTCTGCTTGGACTATGCCAGGTGATACACCTGCTTGGTCACAGACCACAGAGCCTGAGACCAGGCTGCTTGGCTTCTGAGCAGACCTCTACCAACGACCAACTGTGTGAACTTGAGCAGGTTTTTTTTTTTTTTTTTTAAAGGGAATAGAACTAATGCTGCCTTAAAGAGTTGTTATGAGGATCAAGTAAATTAATATTTTTTTAAAGAGAGGGGTTTCTGGAAATATTTAAAAAAATAAAGACAAGGGCAAACACAATCTCATACTAGGGACCCTTCCCTGAGGTAACTCATTCCTATGGACTCTCAGTGACTTTTTAAGAGATAGGTCATGTTAAGTCAAATTCCCCTGACATGCCAGGCACAGTGGCACAGAGCTCTAATTCCAGTGGCTCTGGAGGCTGAGGCAGGAGGATCTCGAGTCCAAAGCCAGCCTCAGCAATAGCGAGGCCCTAAGTAACTCAGTGAGACCCTGTCTCTAAATAAAATATAAAAAAGGGCTGGGGGTGTGGCTCAGTGGTTAAGTGCCCCTGGGTTCAATCCTTGGTAACCACCCCCCCCCCAAAAAAAAATTCCCCTGACATATAAGAGTTTTGGTTTAAGTGGGAAATCTTAAGATTACTACTCTGCTCTAAAGCACCATGGAGAAGCTGATGGTCACCATGTAATTCAGAGGCAGAATGTCCTCCTTCTCCAGAAACACGCCCTTCATCCGTTCACAGAGCCAGAAGCCCCTCAGGGAGCCTCTGCCCGCCTTCCACCATGAATGCACGGGTGAGCACTGGCACCTGGGGAGGAGGCTTGCTGGGCGTCCTCGCTGACCTCGTGCATCTGCTCCCCAGTCCTCATTCCACTCACAGGTGTCTCCGCGTCTACCTCCCTGGCAGGCTGTGGGATGGTTGATTTTACGTGTCAACTTGACTGGGCCATGAGGTGCCCACATATTTGGTCAAACGTCTTCTGGGTATGTCTGCCAGGGTGTTTCGGGGTGAGACCAACATTTGAGTGGGTAGACTGAGCAGAGCAGATTGCCCTCCTGCTGTGGGTAGACCTCGTCCATCGGCTGAAGGCCCAAGTAGAACACAAGGCTGGCCCTCCCACGGGTGGGAGGGAACGCCTCCTGCCTACCTGCCTGGAGCGGGGACAGTGCTCTTCTCCGGCCTCAGGACTGAAACCAAAGCATCCGAGTCTGAGTCTGCTGAGTCGAACGGGAACTTATAACCATTGGCTCTCCTGGTTCTCGGGCCTTTGGACTTGGACTAGAACTGTGTCCAGCTCTCCCAGGTCCCCAGCTTGCTGACTGCAGACCGTAGGACTTGTCAGCCTCCATGACCATGAAGACCAGTTCTTTATAGTGAATCTATCTATCTATGGGGGGGGGGGCATCCTGACTAATACTGTCAACTCAGTGGCGGCCAGGAATCTCTGTGCCTCAGCCTCCCCTTCCTTAGAACCTAGAGAAGCACTAGCATTCGGTCCATATGTGTTGAGGGAAAGAGGACTCCCTGTGACAGGGAGCACCACTGAACACTCAGCCCTTTCAAAAGAACTTAGACAGCATTTGGAGGATCTAGGATGTTGGTGGATTCGCTTTGGGGACTATTTTTTCTTCTTTTCCCCATCTTCCCCTCCCTCATCCTTCCTCTGCACTGGCGGGTCTTTTGTCTCCTGCCCCCAGTCTATCCTCTGGTTGGGGACGGACTCCCCCACCTTGACTTGGCACATGGCTGAGTGAGGTGTTTGGCCAGTGGGTTGTTAGCAGGTGTGATGTGGAGGTCCTAGGAGGTGGGTGGAGGTCTTAGACATGCTCGCACCATTTGACTTGGCTTCTTGGGTCCTCCAATCCACCCTGAGAATGTGCCCAGGATACAACCAGTCCAAGGAGCAGGTTGGATCCCAACCAAAGCCTATGGTCAACCTGCAACCAGCCAGTTAATCTACAGACATAGGAGGAAGAAAAATGAATGCTTATTACTGTGAAACACAGACTTTTGGAGTGATTTGTTACGCAGCATTCATGCAACAATCGCTGACTAATACTCTTGCCTAAATGAGTATATTTTGATGGTTTAAGCAGAAGAAGATGGAGAGAACCACAATGTTGGGGTCCCTGTAAGAATGCAATGGATGTTAGCAGTGTCCAGGTCCCTCCTTTCCCTCGGCACAGGGGAAACTTTCTTCCCTCTTGGTGTCAGTCAGGGCACGGTGATGTTTCTAGCAGCAGAGTAACTTCAGTGCAATGCCACCACTTCCTCTTCCCCTGCCACAGTGGCCATGCAGGGGGACTCAGACTGAGTTGGGAGCCACAGGATCCGTTGCCTGTATCACAGTTGCGTCCCTGGGACCACAGTGGATTTCTATGAGTAAGAAATCAACTTTTACAGTATTAAGGTGCAGAGATTTGGGAATTGTTTGTTCCTACATAACCTGAGGACCCTAACTGTTGCACTGAGTAAAGGATGCTGGGAGGGGTGCAGAAGCAGCCTGCTCAGTACCCCAGTTCCAGATCTTCCCCAATGAAGGAGTAAGGCTCTACCATGAACTTGGCTCTGAGACCCAGGCACTCTTTCTCCCCCTTTTCCTCAGCTTCATCAATGGTGGCGTGGGAGTCCATGGACCCCTCCCTAGTAGCAGGGGCGGGCGTGAATATAATCAGTGGGATCTCACCCTGGGAGGGACGCTGGTGCCTCAGGCAGGGCCACTGGGTACGGGAGGTATAACTTCATTGGCTTTCATGAGGTCTCTTTATGCAGGAGCTGGGGACTCGCAGGCTCCCTGCAACACTTGAGGAACCTGTAAATATGTATTTGGACTCGCTCGCTGCTCAGCCTGTGTCTGAAATCTGCATGGCAAAGTCAAGTCCAGAGGACAGAGTTCTTTTGATCAGGCCGGAGGAAACCCCTTTTCTCATTTTTGAATTTCAACAGTCATCTCTGCCAGGATAAGTCTTGGTCAGTGTCCCAGGGGAGGGAGGGAGGGAGGGAGGGAGGAAGCAGCGGGGAATGGACTTAGGGTGCTTTATGAACTGCCAAGTCCTAGAAGCTGGGTACACAGGCTTGAACACACAGCATAGATGCCAGATGCTCGTAACACTTAAATGTAAACGAATAATAATAAATGCCTAATAATTTGATCTTTACTGTGTCAGATCTTTCGAAACATATGTGCAAAGATAAAAACCATGAAAGAAAAAAGATTGATGTATTTTACTGAATATAATTTTGAAAATTCCATAAGGAAACACTACTTCCACCAACCTGAAAGTCTGATAAAATGGTCGAAAGATTTGTAATGCATATGGCAAAGATCATATGGTTCTGAATGAGATCAGAGAGGAAAGGGGAAGGGCAGGAGAAGGCAGGCCAGGAAACAGGTGGCCAAGGAAAGTTCGATGGAGTCACATTTGCTAATAATGAAATAAACTCAGATTAAAACCATTTCTTCTCTCACCAACTCTTCAAGATTGAAAACAGCCATTGGTAAGCATGGAGGGAAATGGGAGCTTCCAGGCTGAGAGAGCACCCCTCCCACTGCATTGTGGGTAAATGACACATGGTGCAAGGAAAGCCCTACAAGCCACGCCCACCTTTGCCAGGCAGCGTGGCTGCTCCTGCAACCGTCAGCCCAGGAAGCCGTAGTGGATGTTCGCAAGTATTCAGCAACAAGAATAAACGTGGCAGCCTTTAAAATGACAACAAAGCAAGCAAAGACAACATAAATGTTTAATAATAGATACTTGGTAAATGATGGGCAATCCACCCAGCAGAATAAACACTTGCATTATTAAAGCTGACAATATAGATTCAGTCTTAACATGAAGAGAAGTTCTAATTTTATTATTTAGATAAACAAAGCATCCTACAAAATGGTATAAAAGGTGATCTCATTTTGTAGAAAAATAAAAATCCGTACATACAAATTTGCAAGGAAAAAAAAAATCTAGAAAATACATACCAAAATGTGAATATAACTGGGAAGTGAGATTTCTGGTGATTTAGTTGTCTTTGTTTTTGCTCTTTGGCTTTTAAAAGCATTTATTGTTCTTTTTCCTCTAAAATATCTCATTTGTCTATGAACACCCTACAGAGACTAATCAAAATAATAAATAGAGTGACTTTGCAGGATGCAGACATAGCTGTACTTACAGGGAAATTCACAACTTTAAACAATGTTATCACAAAGAGAGAAAGCTGCCAACTCTGTGCACTAGAAAAGGAAGAAAACAGCCCAGAGAAAATGGTAAGAATACTAGCAATAATAAAGATGAAAGCCGAAGTCAATAAATTAGAGAACAGAAAGACCCCCAGTGGAATTGATAAATAAAACCAAGAGCCAGCTCTTTAACAGGACTAATAAAATATACAAATTCTGGCAAATCCAATCAAGGAAATAAAGAACACAAACAAAATGAGAAAGTGGGCATACGACCAATATAAAAGAGATTAACACTGGTAGGGATGCTGCATGCATAGAAATACGTTAGAAATGAATGAATGAAAGTGGATAATTTTCAACAAATTCATCAGCTACCATGAGGCTCAAAATAGCACCTCATTCACGGGACACAACTCAGTCCCCAAGGAGCCCTTCCTGTCCAATCGTTCTGAGAGTGGACTTTCCTTTGCTCCCCACAAAATACACATTCAATAAATAAATAAAAAGGAAAACTTCTGTCAGGATCAGCCTCAAAATATTAAGACACACCGGGGCCGTTGGGTGAGACGACATCATTGGACAGAGGCTGCGATTTTCTCCTAAGCTGCAAACCTAAGCTTCAACCCCGCTCTGTCCCGTCTCCTAGCTCTCTGTGGCCTCTTTGGCTAAGACTTGGGAGCTTCTTCTTGGCGACCTTCGCAACCCAGGCACAGCCAGACCCTGGTGCCATTCCAGCCTTGAAAACTGAGCCTGCCTCCTGCGGATCTTGCTCTGAGGACTCTGAACTCATGGGCTCCTCAGCTTCATGAACTTGGGTCCTGAGTGTCTGAACACATTTATGGATAAAAGTAAAAACTAGGGGTGTGGACATTTCCTTGTACATTCTTTGACATTTTTTAACTTAATCTGAGCCTTCTGTAAACATTAACAGATGTTCATGATCATAATTTCAGAGTAAGTCTCCAAGTCTGTCTTTCCAAACATGTATTTGCAGGAAACCACTGTAGGCGCCAACACTCTGAGATGGTGACCAGATGTTACCTAGGTGTCGACTACTGCCTAACACTGCACGTGTTGGGAGGGAAGTAATGATTTGTTATATGGCATTTTTATTCAACAAAGACTGACTTCAAATACAGTACTAGTTCTTAGAGGGAATGTTTTCCATTTTTCTCTGTTTAGAATGATGTTGGCCTTGGGCTAAATATATATAGCTTACACAATGTTGAGGTATGTTCCTACTATCCCTAGTTAGTTTTTCCAGTATTTTGAACATGAATGAATGCTGTATTTTGTCAAATGCTTCTTCTGCATCTATTGAGATAATCACATGATTCTTGTTGTTAAGTCTATTGGTGTGATGAATTATGTTTATTCCTCAGTATATACCCATAGGACTTAAAATCAGCATACTACAGTGACGCACACACATCAATGTTTATATCAGCTTAATTCACAATAGCCAAACTATGGAACTAACTTAGATGCCCTTCAACAGATGAAAGGATAAAGAAAATATGGCATATACACAATGGAATATTACTCAGTCATAAAGAAGAATGAAATTTTGGCTTTGCTGGTATATGGATGGAACTGGAGAAGGTCATGCTAAGTGAAATAAGCCAATCCCAAAAAACTGAAGGTTGAATATTCTCTGATATGTGGCTGCTTACACACAGTAAGGTGGGCAGGGTGGGAAGAGGAGAAGTTCATTGGATTAGACAAAGGGGAATGAAGAGAAGGGAGGGGAATGGCAATAGGAAAGACAGTGGAACGAATTGGACATCTTTCCCGTGTTCACATATGAACACACGACCAGTGTAACTCCACATCGTGTGTAAGCACAAGAGTGGGAAGTCATACTCCACGTATGTATGATATGTCAAAATACACTCTACTGTCATGTATATCTGAAAAGGATAAAACAAGACAAACAAAATACAGGACCAGAAGGGAAATCAAAGGGAAAATGTGAGTTAGGGCCCCCAGGTGTCACATCCTCCCTGAAAGCTTGTCTAGTTCCAGGACATCGGGGTTAAGCGTCTTGGGTCTGGCTCTGTCTCCACATTTCTGCAGCCAGGGGCACTGCAAGGAGCCACAGGGGTAGAAGCTGATGGACAGAATGTGAAGATGATGGAGACTGTGAAGAAGCATCTCTCCTGTGTAGATGGGAAGTCAGAACCCCTCAGCCCTTCAACGGGTCCATACAAACCACCATCTGGAGAGGGCTTTCCACAGGCACTTTGTAGGTCTTAGGTGGGGTATCAGTCTGTCTTCTGTTACTGCTACAAAATACCAGAGTCTGGATACTTTTTGAAGGAAAAGGGCTCTTTCAGCTCACCGTGTTGGAGGTTGGTGGGTCAGGTGGTCATCTGCTCTGCCTCTGGTGTGGGCCTCACAGCCACGGCATCACAAAGGCAGGAACAAAAGGGGGTCAGGATCCAGGTTTCCTCTTGTAATAACGCCCCACTCTCTCCGGAAAACTAACCAATGTCCTGTGATAATGACATGAACCCCTTCAAGGGCAGTGATCTCTGGTGATCTGACCACTGTCCACTAGGCTCCATCTCTCAAAGGTTCCACCTCATCTCAACTTCACTCCAGTGAGGATCAAATTTCCAGCTGTGAAACTTTGGGAATGTGCTCAACCACATCCAATCCACAGTGGTCGGGTTCCTGGATGTATTAGGTTCTCCAGAGAAACAGAACCAAGACAGTGTGTGTGTGAGTGTGTGTGTGTGTGTGTTTGTGTGTGTGTGTGTGTGTGTTAGAGAGAGAGAGAGAGAGAGAGAGAGAGAGAGAGAGAGAGAGAGAGAGAGAGAGAGAGGAGAGAGAGAGATTGAGATCAACCTGTGTGTTCAAGAACCTGGCAAGCCCAAAAGCTCTAGAGTACACTGGCAGGCTGGAAACCCTGCAGCTCAGGTATGGAAACACAGTGGAGGCAGAGCCCTGCCTCCCTCAGGGAACCGTGGAAGGCTGTTTCTTAAGACCGTCAGCTGATTCAGTGAGGCCCACCCGCACTATCTTACTCAGAGTACACTGATTTAACTGGCAATCTCGTCCAACAAATTCCTTCACAGCAGCGTCCAGGCTGACGCTTGACTACCTATCTGGGTATTGGTACACACTTTGACACGTAAAATGAAGGGCCACCCTGGGGAACAGACCGTCGCAGGTGCGTCTGCAGACGGTTTGTAGAGGAGAGCCCTGGTGTGAACAGGACCCAGGGGATGGAGGCAACGGGTGGAGCCGTGATGCCATGGCAACAGGAGCCTGGGCCTTGTCTCTCGAGGGCCAATCACGCCGCTCAGGAAGCAGTAGTAATGTGGCGAGGGCGGTCCGGCAGACGGCACCTGTCCTGCTGTCCCTGCAGGCTGGATGGTGGAGGGCTGGGGCGCTGTCCCTCAAGTTGCACTTGGATAATTCAGGTGAGGCGCGGTGACAGGGCAACTCAGAGGCTGCTGGCCTCTCATCTCAGAGGCTGCTGCTGGCCAGCAGGCTGCTCTCCAGGCTCGAGTGTCCAGGTGCCCAATAGGTGGGCAGCAGGCCTGCAAGCCCGCTGGTCCTCCAGCCTGAGGGGAGCTGGCCCCTCTCAGATGCCCAGGTGCTGCCAAGCGGCCCTCCCACAAGGCAGACCAAGGCCAGCTAGGAACTGCCCTGGTGGCAGAAGTCCCACTGCCTTTCTTCCAGGACCTTGCCCACCACATGTGTAAGCACCCCAGACACATCTGCACCCCAGGCACATCACCCCAGGCACACCTGCACTCAAGGCACACCTGCACTCCAGGCACACCTGCACTCCAGGCACATCTGCACACCAGGTCCATCTGCACACCAGGCACAACTGCACCCCAGGCACAACTGCACACCAGGCACAACTGCACACGCAGGCACAACTGCACACCAGGCACATCTGCACTCCAGGCACATCTGCACACCAGGCACATCTGCACACACAGGCACGTCTGCACCCCAGGCACATCTGCACACCAGGCCCACTGTACACCAGGTCCATCTGCACACCAGGTCCATCTGCACACCAGGCACATCTGCACCCCAGGCTCATCTGCACACCAGGCACATTTCCACACCAGGCACACCTGCACCCCAGGCACACCTGCACACCAGGCACATCTCCACACCAGGCAAAACTGCACACGCAGCCACATCTGCACCCCAGGCACAACTGCACGCCAGGCACATCTGCACCCCAGGCACATCTGCACACCAGGCACACCTGCACCCCAGGCACATCTGCACACCAGGTACATCTGCAAACGCTGGCACATCTGCACACTAGGCACAACTGCACCCCTGGCACATTTGCACACGCAGGCACACCTGCACCCCAGGCACACCTGCACACGCAGGCACATCTGCACACGCAAGCACATCTGCACAGACACACACCCTGGAGAAAACCCCAGAAAGCATGAACTCAAGTAATGTTCGGTCCTCCATTTGCCAGGCATGGCCGGTGCTAGGCATGGCCTGTTCATTCCCCCCAGGACTCCCTGGGTAGAGCTGTGACCGACCCTGATGGGCAGGTGGGAAACGGAGGCATGGAGGGGTCAAAGAGCTCGCCTGGACCCCCAGTGCTGTTCAGAGGTGCGCCGAGTTGGAACCCAGGACAGTTGAGTGCAGAGCCTGGGCTCCGAGCTCCGGGCTCACTGCCTGCCTTGGGCGAGGGCTCACAGGTCCCCAGTGGAGAGGTGGGGACATGGAGGAGCAGGGGCCGCCCCCTGGGGGAGGCAGCACTCAGGCTCTGATGGTGGCGAGGGTGTGGTGGGCAGAGAACCCAAAGACGGTCGGGGACCACTGCACAGCCAAGCAGGGGCAGGGCGGGGGCTTGCGGGGAAGCACAGGGGGGCCTTGAGCAGAGCAAGCTGCCTGTCACGGCGCGTGTCAGTCCGCCACGGTGGGAAAGCCCCGGGTCGGCCATCCCCACACAGCCGTCCCCGCTGTTCCTTGGCGCTGGCCGCAGGCAGGGTCGCTCCCTGGGCTTCGGCCTGCCCTGCCGACCCACAGGCTCGCTCCATTCGGCCTCGCTGCCGTGGGCTCAGGACTCCTCCGAGGCTGGCGCCCAGGCACAGACAGGAAGCCGGGTGCACAGAGGGGTTCGGGCTCCTTGATGGACAGGCCTTGTCTGCCCCTTCCCACGGGTCTCTTCAGAGCCTGGGCTCTGCTCTGCTTGTCCCTGGGCCAAGGTCAGGGAGAGGACATGACTGCTTGCAGAGGAGGCGTCCTGGTGGGTGTCAGCCCAGCCTCCCGTGTCCCACCAAGGCAGCCCAGGAGCCTGGTCCTGCGGCCTCAGACTGGCCCTCGCATCAGTAGCTTCTAGAGAAGGTGGCTCTTGATGGGATGGGTATGATTTAAATTGGAAAGGGAGGAAATAAAAAAAGGGGACAAAGAACACAGTGAACGAGTGTGTTGGAGCTCTTCAGAGAGGCGGAACGTCCCAGGTGGACAGAGAGGCGGAACGTCCCAGGTGGACACGCACACACACAGGTATATTGTAAACACATGAGAGGAGACTTATCAGGGGACTGGCTCACGAGATTATGGAGGCTGAGAAGTTCCAGAACAGGTCATTTGTGAGCTGGAGACCCTGGGACCCTGGGAGCGTGACTCAGTTCAAATTCAAGTGCCTCAGGACTAGGGAAGCTGTGGTGTAACTTTCAGTCCAAAGGCAAAGGCCCCAGAAACGGAGAGGCTGCTTTGGTGGGTCCTGGAATTCCAAGGCTGGAGAGGCGGGAGTTCTGATGTCCAAGGTCAAGACGGGGAGAGTGTCCAGCTCCAGTGGGAAGGGAATGCTTCTCTTTGCCTTTTGTTCTGTCTGGGCGTGGGCTGACCGGAAGGTGCCCGCCTACAGTGAGGGCAGATGGTCCCCTGCTCAGGCCCACATGTCAGTCTCCTCTGGAAACACCGTCACAGACACACCCAGAAATGACGCCTTACCAGTCCTCTAGGAATTCCTTAGTTTAGTCAAGTTAGATCTTAAAATTAACCCTCTGAGCAAGATACCTACGTGGGCCAACAGTAAGTCAATCTTAAGTGCAGTCCGCAAACGCTTCTCTGGTACCTACTGAGGAATCGAGAGGAGGGATGATACATCAGCCTGACTCAGCAATGACAAAACAGAGCTGGAGCTAACTTGCTGGGGCTGTCTTCTCTTTCTGGACTCCCTGTCCCCATGAGCAACACCACTGGAAGCCCAGCTGCTCAAGCTGAGAAGTACCCTTGACCTCTCCAGCCCTCCCCACCCACGTCCAGTCCGGCTCCCCTCCTCTGGAGTCACTCTGCAGAACATCTCAGAGGGTCTTGATTTCCCTGCCACGGCCTCAGTTAAGGCCCTCACCTCTGCCCTGGGCCTCCAGGCCACCTCCCAGCTGTCTGTGATCCCACCCACACCTGCCTTCCAGCCGGCCTCTGAAACCTGCCACAGGCATCCGCTCAAAGCACCCTGCTGATGTGGGCATCGGCTCGCAATCCTTCACCGGCTTCCCCGGTCCTCAGGACAAAATGGCTAAAGTCCTGTGCTGTGGACTGAATTGTGTCCCTTCCCAACGCACAGGTTGGATCCCTAGCCTTGAATGTGGCTGTATCTGGAGACGGAATCATTAGAAGGCAAGGAAGATCCCTTGAGGGTGGAGCCCTGATCTGACGGGACCAGTTCCCCGCCAGAGGAGGAGGATACCCCAGGGTGCTCTCCCTGCTACCGAGGACTGGGCGAGAGGACCGCCACCTCCAAGCCAGGAGGACAGTCCTCACTAAAACCCAGAGTGTGGGAAACCTCAATCTTAGACTTCCTAGCCTCTAAAGCTGTGAGAAGATCAATTCTGTTGTTCAAGCTCCTCAGTCTGCAGTTCTGTGGTGGGGTGGCCAAGCGGGCAGAGGCCCCCTGCCCCACCTGCTCCATCCAGCTGCCCCCTCTCTATCTTCAGCCCAGCGTCCCGGCTGCTCCTCCTGGAAAGCCCCCGGCCCCTTGCAGGGGGTGCTATTAGTGCTTGTCCCTCCCCAGCCTCACCTCCACCTGCCTCTGGCAGGGAAGAACTTTCCCCAGGTACATTGTCCAGAGCCACCTCTGGCTCCCACCTCAGAGGCCTATTGGGACTCTGAGTTTTTAGCCTTCACCTTCCATTCTTTGGAAGGATAAATCTGAGATCCATTCTGAACAATTCTTCAGCCTCTTCAAATTGCGCTCTGGTTGCTCCCAAATGTACCCAGCTTAATTCCAGACCTTCCCTGGCTTTTCCTCTTTCAACAGAACAAAGCAGAAGCCAGCACCATGCACTTAGACTTCCAGAACTGTGAACCAAATAAACCTCTTTATTTTACAAATTACCCAGCCTATGGGTAATTTGACGTAGCTATGGAAAACAGACTAATACAACTGGACACTTGGAATTGTGAGTTTCATGTTATGTAAAGTCTATCTCAACAAAAACAAAATCAAGATATGGTAGATCAGCTTGTAATGCCTGGTTATTGCAGTCTTCCCATCCTGCCTTGCACCCGCACTCTAAGTCCTACATAGAGATCCTGCTGCCTTAGCCATTCATGTTTCCCTCAGTGCAGCCGCCCAAGCCTTCAGCCCGGGGACCATCATGATGAGCCTGTCTCTGTCCTCTGCTGAAGGGCATGAGGACTGTGGCACATTTTGAATCCTCCATTTCACTGGAAGTGCCATCAAAATTTGGCTAGGACGGTAGCTCCAGGTCACAATGACTTCTGCCGAAGGTGTGTGAATATTCATGACTGCTCAGATGCTTTGTGTTTACCGTGTCAGCAGCACTGTTTGCATTCATGCTGATAATAAAAACTCAATTTATAATAAAAACATGCATTTTGTTGTGGAATTGGGTTTTAAGGATCCTATAAAGGCTTTGCAGAGATTTATTTTAGCCTAATAAATGTTTGCCCCAGGGTGAGACTTTAGAACCTTCTAACAATTCATTTTGAAGGATTTGGTTATTTGAAAACATTTACAGTCTCTTTAATTTAATGGGGGAGGAATAACAACCCAAACGGACTCCAACAATAGGTTCCCCATATCTGGAGTGTCTTACCCGTCTTGATGGGCTGCCTGGCGCAAGACCGTGGGGGTGGCCAGGAATAGGGAGACCTGAGTCCGAGGCTACTCAATGGCTAGAGGACTTCAGGTAAGTCCCTGCTCCTCTCTTGGACTCCGGTTTCTCTTTTGAACAATCTGTGTTGAGCTTTTGCATAAGAACTTTTGATCCCACAATCCCATAGTCAGAATGGGATTTTCCTCTAAGAAAAAAGAAATCAACAAAAGCAGAAGTAATATATGTAATGTCATTCAATGTGGTATTATCTATAGAAGAAAAAAAAAAGCTTGATATCCCCTAAATTAGATGTAACTGATCAAATTATGGCACAATTTATGACAGAAAAACAAATTGACATTTAAAAATTTAAAATAGTGACTGTTGTACATATCTCTCCTCCAAGGACAAGACTGGGATGAGCTCATTAAAATGAAACAGTGCCTCTTTCCAAATGAGGGGATCATGGTTGATTTTTGTTTTCTTCTTCATGCTTTTATGTATTTTTCAAATTTTTCTATGTGGGACATGCATTACTTTTATAATCAGAAAGAACAAATGTTACTGAAATAGGAATTAATTTTATAAGAAATATGTGACAAAGGAGGAAAAGTTTAAGTCATAATGTGAAATGAGAAGAAAACAGGACATGAAATGAACATGCAGAAGGCAACTGTGCTGAAATGGTAGTGCTGACCAAGTCCCTGGACTCGCTTTGCCTAATTATTAATAATTCATCTAATAATTAACTCTCCAAAAAGCCACCCCCTCCACTTCAGGTGTTTCTGTTTATTCAGTGGCTGTACTAGTTTTTGCTGTGCCACCCTAATGGTTAATTCGAATTGTCAACTTGATTTGATTAAGAGATGCTGATGATTAAGAGGCCTCTGGGTGTGTCCAGGAGGGCGTGTCCAGGAATGATTGGCATGTGGGATAGGAACTGAAGCAGAGCCCCTCCCTAAGCATGGGCGGCACCGCCCAATGGGATAGAATAAAAGCTGGAATAACAAGGAAGCAGAGGCAGTTGCAAGCTTGGCCCTTCTTGAACGGGTTCTTGATCGCTCTTTCCATCGTCTGAAGATGTCGGACTCTCGCTTCTTCACTCTTCCAAAGCGATTCGCCTGTGATTCTCCAGGTAGTTTCCAGAATCCTTGGTCTGATTAGGGCAGCACTGTTGATCCCTCTTGTTCTGGGGCTTCTGCCTCTTGGACTGTGCAGCTGCTGGTTCTTCCAGCTCTGCTGCTGCAGATGGCCATTGTGGACTATCCAGCTTCTGGTTGTGTAAGCCAATCTAATAAATCCCCTTTTATAATCATACTGCCTGTTGATTCTGTTCCTCTAGAGAACACTAAGACAGCCACCTTTTGACGTGCTAAGCATTCATTTTTTTCATCCGATTGTCTAAGGATATTTTTAAATTTTCTATTTCCGAGTTATTGTAAACATTTACACCACCCCTTGTTCATGGGATTGTTTTTTATCCTCGTGTGTATAATTGTTTCTTTTTAATCTACTTTTGAATAATTTAAGGACTTCTTAGGCTATTGTTAAAATTCTTTCTTCAAAATTTAGTGCTTCCAACTCACTTTTCAATAGTGCCTGAGACACTAAGGATAATCAAACGGAGAGCATCCCTCTGTTTTGATCCTCCATTAGGATCCATAATCAAAGTTATGAATCAAACAAGATATGGATGGAGCTCTAAAAGATAAAAATATCTCTTATGAAATGCTGATAGTCTGATGGGTATAAATTGCCAAAAAGATGATAAGAAAAACTAAGATACCCATAAGGATTCAACACAGGATCAAATTTTAGGAGAACTCATTTTAGGGAATTGGCTGCAGGCAAATTGACCTATGGAAACTGATGGTAAATTGCAAAAAAACAAAACCAAAAATGCCTTAGGATGGTGAAATTTTGGGTGTTTTTAGTCAACAGTCCTTTTGAATTTACTTCCCCTCTCTCCCTTGGATCTGTTGGGAAGAGGCACCTGAGTAGCTGATTCAGACACTTCTCTGGGCCATGTGGTTCAGTTGCAAACACTGAAGAGGAGGGCTTTGGACAACATCTGAGCCATTTCCTTTGCAAAAGGAAGGAGGTCAATGTTGTTCATCGCCCTCGCCACCTTATGGTGAACCGCCGCTCCCGCGGTGGGAGCTTAAGGAGGAACTGCTGAGCGGGCGGTGGGTAGAGGTGATGAACATTCTGGAAGCTCTGCAACAAAGCTAAGTCGCTCTGCCTCTGAATGGAAACAAGGTTGAGGGTCCGGGAGGCTGGGGACTAAAGCCAGATGCTGAGGAGGTGGAGAAGGAAGCGGGAAGGGTCCTGAAGTAGTGGCCCTTCCTGGTTGATGGATTCTAAAGAGGGAGTAAAGGGAACGTGCCGGACTGTTCGCTCTGTGGCGTGCCCAGTGCAAAACTCCGGGCTTCCCGCAAGGGCAGGTGACATACTGTCACAGCTGACTCGGCCTCTGCAGGTGACTACACCCAGAGAGGAGGGAAGATGTGGGGGGAGAGAGAAAGACAGCAGCAAAGGACTGTGTAACCACAGCTTATACCATCCTTGCTGGTTTAAGTTGAATTGATTAGTTTGGTTAACAGAAAAAGAAACAGGAGGGAACTTCAGACAAACATTTTCCAAAAAGTGATATTCATCGCTAAAGGTCTCTACTAGAGTTGTGAGGGGGAAAGAAACTCCATAAAAAGCAGTCAGACCATAATGTTCTTTTAATTAAATCTACTGTTTATTTATTTATTTACTATTATTATTATTATTTTTAGCCAGAACAGAGTTTTTTTTGAGAAGAGATACCTCTGGGTGGGTGGGTCCTCTCCCAGCCTTACTCCTTCCTCTGAGATGTTCCTCTGAGGCTTGTTGAGGTGGAACAAAACATTTGCCTTTCTTTCCCCAAAGAAGTTAATGCTCCTCCACCTGCTTCCTCTATTCCTCCAATGGACAGAACTCAGGAAGTCCAACCCGGGCTCCCAATCCAGATGGGGAACTTGCAGGTTCAAGGGACCCCAGAGCCCTGGTCAGGCTTGAGAGAAGGATCTAAATTAGGCCTGGGTGCTGGGTGTACAGGGCGGTGTAGCTTCCACAGGACCTCTCAAGACGGCCAGGGTAGGGGTTGGAGGGTGGAAGTTCTGACCCGAACTTACTTAGGGCTGTCTCCCTTTCAGCATCCCAGTCCTGGCCCTAACACACGCGCTGCCCACAAGTCTTGCCCTTAGCTGTGTGCCTGCTGCCCATTCCATGCCCAGCCCAGAGCAGCTCACCGCGGCCAGACAAGGGGAAGTCTTTCCAGCAAGGATGGCCCTCAAAGCCATGCTCTGTTGGGATCCTTCTTAGGTCAGGGTGGTTAGCAAGGAAGACTCCCAACATGTCCCAGCTCTCCCTCCCATACCAGCTGGCTGCCTTCTACATGCAGACTGTGGACTCAGTGGGTGTCAGCTCATCTCTGCGGGTCTTCACGCGGATCCGTGAGTTGAAGCTCAGAGACAGCAGGTTGTAGGTGATCTCAAAGCGATTTTGCCGAGTTGGAACAGCCACAGCTGTCACGTCAGCCAAGGATTTGAATTGTGCATTGCTGTGATCCCTGAGGAAAGGCAGCCCTGGGATGAGTCCCTCAGGATGGATACAGACCTCTCACTCACTGAAGAAGGTCACCTGAACTTGCTGGACACACTTGGGCTGAGTTTCAGCTACATACTCTCCAAAGGCTGAGAGCTGTTTGTGGGCCACATCGTTCTGTGGTCTGACAGTGGGGTGCTTGTTCGCCGTGGCGCTCTCCTGCCTCACCTGCTGCAACAGCTCGGAGGGTCGTCCAGCCCCTGGGCCACTGCTGAGGCCCCCACGAGCCTGCGCCACCCTGGTCACCGTGGCCACCATGTTCCCCAGATGCCTCCAATTTATTATCTCTTTCTTTTTTTCATTGACTTAGTAGGTTTTCTACATATTGTACCCCTTTTGCCTCTGCTTGTTAGGAAACTTAGATTTTATTTGTGTTCCTTGGGTGGTTACCTTTACATTTTAATATATATGGTTAACAATTTCTCTACTACAATCTACAAAAAGTTATTTGATATTTCTAGTCATCTTTTAAGCAAGTCAAGGATATTAACACACCTTCTTCATATTTAATAAGCCACAATCCCTGTTATTGCAGTTGTAGTATTTAGTTTCACATTTGTGAAAAATCGTAAGTTGTATAAATACTGTATTCAGTCAATAGTTAATTAAATGTGCCAATATATTTTATTAGTTTCTATGCTCATCATTTTCTTCATCCATTTGTTTGTGCTGCTGTAACAAAATACCACAGACCAGGTTATAAAAAATGAGAAATTTATTTCTCACAGTTCTGAAGGTTGGGATGTCTAAGATCAAGGCACCCGCAAAATCTGTGTCTAGTGCAGCCCATGTTCTTCTGTTCATACTTAGAATGTGTTCTCACGTGATGGAAGGGGATGGCCAGTTCTCTATGGTCTCCTTTACAAGGACATTAATCCAAATCATGAAGACTCTGTTTTATGATCTAATCACCTTCCAAAGGCTCAACTTCCTATCTCTAGCACTGTGGAAATTAAGGTACACGGGCATGCGTGTGCGCACACACACATACATGTCTATATGTATATAGATATTTGGGGGAGGGGTACATGAACATTCACACCATATATTTTATTTACATTCTACTCCTCTCTTTTATCTCAAACTTTTTTTTTGATGCAAAGTTGATGGGTAACAAATGGTACATCTAAGGGGAAAAAAAATCTTCATTTTATACTCCTTTGGAATGATAGTTTAGCTGAGTATAGAAGTCCAGTTGGTAGTTATTTTCCTTAACAGTTTCAAGTCAATTCTCCAATTTTATTTTAGTCTTTAATTTGGTTAATGAAAGATGGTGCTCAACATAGTTTGCTTGTTTTCTGTAGCTTTTAAGATTTTTCTCCATATCCTGGATTTATTGCAACTTCTTTATAATATGTCTACGTATGGACTTATTTTACCTGCCCAATAGTATGTGCTTTCGATTTTAGAACTCATATGTCTAGTAGTGAAAAATTCTCATTCTCTCACTGAATATTATTTCTTCTCCCTTCTGAATATCCTCTTAGAAATCCTCTTAGAAAATCCTCTGTAAATCTGTCCTCTTTCTCTCTTAGCTATTTATTTCATTGTGTGTGTGTGTGTGTGTGTGTGTGTGTGAGTGTAATCTGCCTCATTATGCTGTGTTCTAGAGGAATTTCTCAGTTCTGTGTTCCAATTTACTAATTCTTTCCCCTGTGCTCCCCACTATAGAATTTTTTCTCTCCAATATTTATTTAATATTGTTTACACTTTAAACATTGTAATTTAAATGGTTATATTTTCACTTTTGTTTCATAAATTCTTGTTCCTTTTTGATGACTAATAGCTTTAATTTCTTCATTGAGAATCTTAAACATACTTATTTTGAATTTTTTTTCTAGATTGACCCATTTCGTCAATTTTGAATGAAGTAAATAAATATATCTGATTATTGATTTTGTTGACTTTTTTAGGATTAGTTTCCTTTATGTGTTTTAAAATTATTGTTAATATATAATTCACATATCCCATAACTCATCCCTTTAAAGCGTATAATTCAGGGTTTTTAATAAACTCATAAGATGTTCAACCATGACCACTTTTTTTTTATTTATTTATTATTTTTTTTTATTAACCATGACCACTTCTTATTTAATTTAATGTACCTCACATTCACCAGTGGTCACTCACTGTCTTCCCCTCCCCTCTGCCCTTAGCAATCACTCACATACTTTCTATTTGTATTTGTCTATTCTGAACATTTCACATAAATAGAATTATACAATATTAGCCTTTTATT
The DNA here is from genome assembly GCF_902686455.1 of Sciurus vulgaris. NCBI lineage: Eukaryota > Metazoa > Chordata > Mammalia > Rodentia > Sciuridae > Sciurus > Sciurus vulgaris. The sequence goes on from NC_136476.1 coordinate 70,275,918, forward strand.
TCTGGTGTTTTCACTTAGAACAATATTTCATTTTAAAGTGGAAATCAGTTACTTTATTCCTTTCCATGACTAAAGAGTATTCAGATCATCCATGACTTATCCATTCATTAACTTATGGGAATTTCAGTTTCTGCACTTTTCGGATATTGTGAATGCTGCTATAAACAATTTAGTACAAGTTTCCAAGTGGATATATGTTTTTTCTTCTGTCAACTAAATTGTGCGATTGAGCCCCTCCAGTGAAATTTTCATATTGCTACATATTTTTGAACTCCAGATTGTGTCTACTCAGTTTCTTTATATGATTTTTATTTGATTGACATTAATGTGAGTTGATATAATTTACACCCATATAAATTAATATCATTTCTCTATTTGGTAAGACAACGTTCTCATGTGTCCCCTTAGTTTTTTGGACGTGGTTTTCTTTAGCTCGCGGAACATATGGAAAATAGATGATTTCAAGTCTTTCTCTAGTAAGACTAGTGCCTAATCTTCCTCAGGTAGTTTCCATTAATTGCCTTTTTTCCTATGTATGGACCACACTTTTTCGTTTCTTTGTATGTTTCATGACATTTTGTTGAAAACTGAATTTAATAATAAAATTTTTCAACTTGAAATCATAGTCCTCTCCTCTCTAGGTTGTTGTTGTTACCATTTGCTGTTTTTATTCATTTGTGATTTTTAGTGACTTTTCTTAACTAATTCGGAAATGTATTCATTGCTGTGTTTGGACATTGAAATCTCTGCTCAGTTACCTTAGTGGTGAGCAAATGACTAGATAGAGATTTCCTTCAACTCCCAGAATCAATAAGTCTCCCTCTATTTTCCAGGAGATTCTAGTATGTGGTGTATATGTGTGTGTGTTGGGGCATGCTTTCTAAACTCAGACAGGCCGTTAACAACTTTGTCTTTGCTTTCACATGTTATTTGCTCAGAATCTCAAGGTTAAGCCCAAGGTGGGAGCTTTAGACCTTCTCAGGTCTTTTCTGAACATGTGCACATCCCGAGGCATGTGCAAAGCTCTCTGCATGTGAGCAGTCTTCTACATTCCCAAGAACATGTTGGAACTTTTTAAAACCCCTGTGAACATCTCATGTCTCAATTTTTCCTTTTAAACTATTGGTTTAGCCTCCTGTTTGCCCCAGGAAGCCATGAATTTAATCAACTGCCTCTAATTGTTTTCAACAAACGCCCCAGGGAAAAGGATTTTTGCATTGTGTGAGTTTTGAGTCAGGTCAAGTAAAGATAGTCTTTTAAGGTTTTCCCAGGCAGGCATTGGACAGGTCAAATGATGACAATTCTCTTGGAGAGAGGTTTTGGAGGCACCTCAACCCTGTTATGCCCCTCTGATGGCTGAGAGGCTGCTGGTTTTTACTATGACTGCAGGATGCTGATTTTCAAGGTTACTGCAGAACTAGAATGCATGAGATGGGAATAGAATAAATTAAAATGCCACAACACTTGTCCTTACCAAGGTTTGGCTACTTTTCATAAATGCATGCTCCTCAGATTGCTGCACTTTCAAAAATTAACTTACAGAGTACTGAAAGCATTAATTCTGAACAGTTTTACCCCCTTTCTCGTGCCTTTCTGGGAGTTCTAACTGCCATTTTCACTGGGTGTGACCTTTTCACATGTTTCTGGATTTTGGTTTGCAAGTCCTTTGTGAGTGCAAGGGCTCTTCCTCCCCACGTTCTTCCCTTTCTGGCAATTTCATGGCTGTCTTCAGCAGCCCCTGGGGACCTTTGGTTTAGAACCAGGTTTTACACGAGCAGTCCACGGCTCTATCCCAGTGATGACTTTGGGGATATTGCAGGTATTTTCACTGAGTCAGCATGTTGACTGGTATCCTAGTTGTAAGGTCCTGTCCATCTCTGTTCCCTGAGTTTGCAGGTTCACAGGAGATATAACTGAGTGTTGTCAGCAGATGTTTTCAGCTTCCTTTCAAGAGCAGAGGGTACTGGCTCAAAACCCTGGTACAGAGCAATGCTCTTGTGCCCCATCTCATGTTGGAGGCTGTTGCTCCCTGTTATCTCTGAGGGGACCATGTGGCTTAAAAACAAGAGAATCTCCATGGCCCATAAATGAACAATGGGAAGAAGGAGCTGTAACATAACAGTGAGCCTCTGGCCTTAGCCTTGGGAGGTAAACAGAGTGGGGATTGGTCCTTCTTTTTTTTTTTTTTTTTTTTTTTTTGCGGTGCTGGGGATCGAACCCAGGGCTTTGTGCTTGTGAGGCAAGCACTCTACCAACTGAGCTATCTCCCCAGCCCAGGCCTATGCCTTCTTAATTTCCCCTCTTTATATTTTATTTCTTGGTGAATAGTTGGAACAAGAAGAACAGGGCAGTAGGGGTTGGCAAGCATGAACACACAATGTCATCCTGACTATTTACTGGGTAAGGTCTGTCATCATTTACAGTTTTAAACTATTCTCAACCTGAGTCAGTGTCTATGGACTCTGCCCTGATAGATGAGGAACTTAGCCCAACATGATTAAAACTCCCAGAACATCTCAGTGGCGTGCTGCTACGCTAGGGGCAGGACTCCCGAGTATGGTTCTCTGACAAAACTCCTTCTTCGCACTCAACATTTTATAAATGCACCAGACATTTATCTTGATTTGACTTTCCAGGAAAACACAGAAATAAGTCACCAATCACCATAACAAGGAATTTTTCCTTTTCTTTTGTCAAGCTTGTTTTATGAGGGTAAAGAATTGACTCTGAGGAGGATAGACATAATTCCCAGAAAAATCATGATTTCACCCAATTATATTATTTATATGCATACATGTGAGCCTGCATGAACTACTACAATGCCTGATTGAGTAAAACTTTATTAATTAGAAATTTAAGGAACAGATTAGCCTGATCCACTTTAACCAAATTTTATTGAATTTTTACAAAGTACAACTTATTGTGCTAAGATTGAGGGGATTACAGAAGTGAATAAACATTCCTGCTCTCTGGAAGAGGAGGAAGGGAATTAAAATAACTTGAGGGCACACAACGTGGCCTATGTTGGCTTGATGACCTTCGGTTAGGACAGACCCAGGCTCCAGTTGACTTGATAGCCCCTGAATGCTTAAGCACAAACCTCACATATTGTCCAATACTATGATATCCTGTGCCCAATGATAAGGAAACAATTAATGGCATTATTTAAGAATTTCCCATTGGCTTTGTATGGATCAACTCAGTGTTTCCAGAAATGGAAATAACATGAATCAATCAGCTAGGGACACAGCCCTGAAAAGTCAATCATTTTAGGGTTGAGATCGAGAGGACAGACATAGTTTCAGAGAAACCTGTTTCCAGTCAACAAATAAAATCGAAGCTTCTCTTCAATCTGTGTGTTAAGGAGTGAGATCTGGAAAAGAGAGGGGGGATGTGCTTCTAAGGGTGGATGGTGGGGACTGGAGACGAGGTCTCGCAGGTGGCCTCTAATCTGGCTCTACTGACCCCCTGTAAAATGGGGCCAGCATTGACTTTCTAGAAGTCAGCCATTAACCTACCTAAAATGCTTCCACAGCTTTCCATTGCCTTCAAGATCTAATTCAAATTCTGTAACCTCCACAGAAGGCCCTGCATGATCTAGGGCTTGCCAGTCTCTCTCCACTCCTCTCTTGCTACTCTTCTTGCACTACAGATTGGCCCCAGACTCACCCAGGCGCTTGCAATCCCACGAACTCATCCAGTTCCCGTGCCTGTATCCATGCTGTGACCTCTGCCTGGAAGTGCATGCCTGGCCTTCCCTCTCCAGGACACTTTTCCTCAGGTAACATGGACAAGTCATGAGTGAGGATAATTTTAACAGCATAGGGCAGACACCAAATAGCAGTAGATTACACAAAATGTGGTCAATTTCTTTTTTACCTCAAGTCCTACTTACTGCGGCTACTCTGCTTCACAAAGTTGACTGCAGTGTGGACGCTTCCGCTTTCTATTACCTGAGGACGTCGTCTCTGTCCCTCTTGGTCACAGTGGCTCTCTGTCATGAAAGAAGGTGTCCAGGAGGAAGGGCGGGAAGGAGGCCTCCAGCATGGCAGTGCCCCCGCCTCAAGGGTGTGTCTTGGTGATGGCACACATCATTGTTACTCGAAGCCCATGGACTGGGAGTGACTCATGTGGCCACAGGGAAGTGTCAAGTTTTTCCCAGGAAGCCTCCATGATGATGAGGAAATGGGAGGACCCATGAGGGTGACGGCTGGGACAACAGAAAGCGCAGCCAAGGATAGACAAAGCTGAAGACTAACCACGGCAACAAGGAGCAGGTGACAGCTAAGACGGAAGTGTGGTGAAGCATCCTGGGGAACCAGGAGGAGCCAAGACACGGTCAAGTGGAAAATGTTCCCCCCCACCCCTGCGCTCCTGTTTGAAACTCCCTGACATTTCTCTCCTCTCTCCAGCCTCACTTTATACTTGATTTCCTCCCGGAAGCCTCTACTGACAAATCCAGCCTTTGTCTCGATCTGTAATAATCTTTTATTGACGCCGATTATACAACAGGTGCTTTCTGGACATCCAAGTGGTGCTCCCTATCTGCAGGCTATCCATCCGAGAATTCATCCTGTCGAAGACTCAATACTTTAAAAAGAAAATTGAGTCTGAACTGAGCACACAGGCTCTTTTCCTCATCATTATTCCCTAAACAATACAGTAGCACAACTATTTACATAACATTTACATTGTATTAGGGATAATAAGTAATCTAGAGACATTTAAAGCGTACAGGAGGATGTGTGTAGGTTATATGCAAATACTACCCGGTTTTATCCAAGGGAGTTGAACATCTGCAGATTTCCCTACATCTGCAGACACTGCAGGGTGACTGCATGTCCTTTTTCCCCCCACCATACTCCTGTTAGGGCTTTAGGGGTTCAGCAAAAGTCACCTCTCTCTCCCCATCTGAAATGAGGGGCAATTAGGAAATAAAATCCAAGAGACTCATGAGTGCAGATCAATGTTAGCTCTTTATTGATAAGTGAATAGGAGAATGCAGCTTCATATTTGTGGTCAAAGGTCTGGCTAATAACCCTCTGTGGATTCCACTTCCCCAGTCCAGACCTTGGTCAGCCCACTAGGAAGGAAGAGTGAGCTCCTGAGTCACCCACCTACCTGGGATTCCTGGGGTAGACCTGAAGAGGAAAGGAGGGGATGTTCCCACTCTCAAGGACCTTTGATAGGTCCACCCACCAAGAACTATGGTCCTGGGCTGTGGTTCCAAATCAGGTAACTCACATGGGTGGAAGTGGAAGGAGCCGAGCAAGAGGCAGAAGTGTCACTCTCTTGGTGTTCCCGCCATGTGGAAACTCCAGGCAAGAGGAACAAAAGTTCCACCCACAATCCCCATGGGAGGAGTGGTTTTGCTCATTTTCTAGGCTAGGAAGCAGCCCTGTGGGAGGTACTGTGACTTGCTAGGATCACAGAGATATAGCCCGGATATTAGATGGCAGAGAATCTCAAAGCCAAATCTGTGTAGCTCCAAACCCTTGCCTTTGACCACTCACTCTACTAGCTTGTCAGCTCCTACAGGGAAGCACGAAAATTCAACATCTACAGTTTCCGGCAGGGGCTGGCAAAATGTCTATCAGAAGACGCAGAGCAGGGAATTGGGCATAAAGCCCGGGGTTCTGGTCCACGTTGTTTCTGCTTGTCCTTGTCTCACGGTCAGCCTGTTTTCTTTTCTGGAACAACATAGCTGGGAGCAGGAACCCATGCTGCTGCCCAGGGACCCTGTCAGTGCTGCCACCTCTGGACATTCCTTTGTTGGGCTCACAGTGTGAGGCACTTAGTTGTGTTTTCTTGAAATCCCTCCATGTTCTACCCCAGGGAGGGCAGGACAGGTTAGCAAAGATACTCGATTTATGGAATAGTGGGATTAAGGACCCAGGGCGATCCAGCCTGCTGGTTTAGTGGGTAACCCTTCAATTGATGGTCCTTAAATATTTCTCCAACCTATATTCGGGGTGGAGACACACTGGGTTTATGTTAATAGAAATTGTACAGAAGAATAAATACATTTGTTAATCTTCTCAGGCAGAAGTGGTAGCAACATGATGAAAAATATCTGTCAAACATTTCCCACTTTTCTGTGGTCCTTATACCCTCTTCAGTTTTCTTTTGCAATTCGCTAAACTGTAAAACTTTCTGGTGGGCATTTTAAAGGGTTTTCTTCTGAGATGATGAAATAAATCCCTTCTCCCAGTAAACGGCCCTACTCGTTGGAGCTCAGCTACACAAAATCTCAAGCCACCCTGACCTACCTGTCCTCAGAAGGAGACTCCAATCGGCAGGGATGTTTTACTCTCAGTTTCCACTGGAGGGCGCTGTCGACTTTGATGGAAGTGGAGCGGTGTTCCATCTCACCAATGTATTCCAGCATTGTTTCAGCTTCCCTGGTAAATTTGTGCCCTGGGCAGTGGGTCAGCTGACCACTCCTGGCTTTTCCCAAGTCCCACAGGACAGTTGTGTCAGGGCTCTGATGAGATCCCAGTCAGTCTGATTTCTACAGGGTTAAGCCCACACATTCAAAGGTTTCAAGTCACCCTGAAAAAAGTGCCTTTTTGTTTCTAGCACGAGGGCCTACCCCAGTCTCTCCCTGAGTGTGTGTGTGTGTGTGAGTGTGTGTGTCTACGACATGTCCCCACGCTGTCTGTGACTTGATTTCTGTGCCTGCATCCTTTGCCTTTGGTGAAGCATATACTAGGCACCTCTCCACAGAGTCTGCGTCCTGGGCCCTAACGTCTACTTGCAGAGTGATCTCCGTGTGGCTTTCGCGAAGGGTTTCCCCAACTTGCAAAGGAATCACCTGGCATCTTGCAGAAGTGCACCTTCTGACTCTAGGTCCGGGCAGTGGGCCTGAGATTCCCCACCTGGACCAAGCCCCAAGAGGTGCATGACACGCCGTATTGCAAATCACCAGATGTGACCTATTTGTCCCAGTCAGGAGCTTTCCCATCCGTTTTCACATGCAAGGGTGTCGCTCTCTCTGCCGCTCTCAGGGATGGAGGCTGGTCCATCTTCTTAGAGCCTGGCCTCTGATTTTTTTTTTTTTTTTTTCACGGATTGCTCCTGCAGGGCCCCCAACTTGGCTGTGCTCCATTTCATCTATTCCTCCTTCCCTAGTTGAGTGATCATGAGGCATTGTGTTTGTTTGTTTCTGCCACATCTGTCCCCTGGGTTGTCTTTCACTGTCACTCAAAATCATCTCTTTTCATTCCGATTCCTTTTCTTCATTGACAACCTGACCCAGGACACAAGTGATATACCTATGGCAATGGCAGGCGTCACATGTGCGCAAAGTGCTGTAACACCCACAAGACACCCTGGGAGGGGCTGGGGCCAGGCCACAGTGTCCTACGCTTGTCTTCCGCTTCTTAGCAGGGTAGCACTGGGTTAGTTACTTAACCTCTCTGTGTCTTAGTTTCCTCATTTGTGTGCCTAAAACTGCTTCTGTGAGGTCCTGGTGGAGATTAGGTGAGATAACGCAGAGGAGGCACTTAGAGGAGGCCTAACACACAGTAGGTCCTTGATACGACTCAGCGATGCTTCATTCTTCAATGCTGTGGGGGAAGAAGAATTGTTATTCCCATTTCAAAGATGAGGAAGCCAAGATCCACCGAGGAGAAATGACGTGCACTCAAGAGCCCCCAGCAGGGACAGTGGGGAAGCAGCTGTGGCTCCAACTCGGGGGCTCCTTGCACCCCACCAGGCTTCCAACCACAGAGCTTTACTACCAGGGCCTGGGCAGGACTGTTTTCCCAGCATCCTGCTGATCTTTTGTTCTCTCTTGCCTTCTAGCGGAGTGCTTCCAGCCGGGGTGATTCATGGATCTGGGACCGCGTGGCTCCCATTAATTTCGAGGAAAGTCATAAGGCAAAACCCACATCAATCAAGCCTGCAAAATTACTCATCCATCTTTGCAGGTGACGTATGGATTAAGATGAACATGGAGGGAAGAATAACTATAGAATAACTATTTAGATTTATGAAAATTGCATGCGAGCTTACGCCAGGTCCCCAAGTGGAGGCTTGCTCCGTTTGCTCAGCCTCGCTGAACTTTGGGGATAAGAGACGAGGTTATCACCATGGAAAGTTCTGGAAGCTTGGAGTCCAAGGGGCTGGGGCTTCCAACTTTACCACTTCTCAGGCTTTCCATCTTAAACATGCCCTTTAATCTCTTATAATTTGTCTCCTGGTTTTATTCTTTGCCCTTCCAGCAAACCGAGACTTAGCGATTATCCCCATTTTACGAACGTGGAAGCTGCAGTAGAGAGAGGTTAGGTGACTTGCCCAGGGTGACATGAGCGCCAAGGGATGAAGCAGGGGCTCAGAGCCGGATCTGAGTTTGGAAACCTGAGTCCTGGTGCCACTCTATCTCACACAGGAGATGCAAGGCAAGTCTGAGGAGCCCAAGGCTCTGAGTAGGAACTTCACAGGTCTTTCTGAAACTCGGCCTGGAGGAGAGAACCTTGTGTATCAGTCCCTTGTTCTTCACAGTACCCTTGCATCTAGTAGGCTCTCAATGAGTAAGAGTTGAATTGCATTATTCCCCGTGGAAATGGCTCTGTTTTCATTTAATGATTTGCTTAGATGCAGTTTAATATGCAGACCACAATGCCGCCCGAGCACCGTCCTCTGGACTGCGAGGCCCAGGCGCTCATTACTTTATGAGACTCTCATGTCATGCATAGCACAAGCCCTTTGCTTAAACCAACACAACATGCAAATAGAAATTTCATGTAAAATCACATTCAGACAGTCTCAAAGTAGAAACAGATGTCTGAAAAATATGAACGCCAGGCTTATTAAATATTTTATCATCAAATATTTCATACATTTCAAAAATGTCATCTGTGAAAACACAGAAATACCGCCTCAGGAGAACCAAAATATTTAATCACTTTCAAGAAATTCTTAAAAATAAGTCTTCACCTCGAACTATTCCAGGCAGAGAACAAATTTCCAGGTGCTGCAAAGCTATATTTATTATATTTTCATCAAAATCAGTAACCTAGTTGAAGGAGATACAGTAATCAGTAAGGTCATTATTAGGTAAGATAATGACTTCTGAATGAATTCGCTCATTAATCTCATTACAAAATGGTAATGGTACCTGACTAATCACGCCGGAGGGGAGAGCTGTGTTGAATCAGAGCAAAATGAAGGCTGTAATCACAGAGCTCTTCTCGCCACCTCTTCGGGAACGCCTTGCGCAGGGCTCGGGGACTGGCTTCAAGTTCCCCTGACCCTGTGGAACTGTTGACCCGATGGTTGGGACACTCAGTGTGAGGAGGAGCAGCCGGAGGAGCCTGGCTGACAGCATTCAGGAAAGCTGGGCCCTTCCTGCTCTGTCCCCCGTTTCCTGGGTGCCCCTGGACAGGTCACGCCTGACTCTGGGCTCCGTTTGCCTGACGTTGTCCCCTGCTTCCTCCCTGCCCCTTTGTACAATCCAGTCTCTATCCGGCACCAGCATGACTTAGACACCAGGAAGACCACTTGGCTCCTGGCGGCGGCTGCCCTTCTCTGCCGCAGAAGGATCCAGGTGAGGTAGACCACGTGACGCATCTGCCCTGCCCCCTGCTGCTTGCTTCCCTCTGTCTCTGAGCTCCTTGCGGTTCCCTGGACACAGTGGGCATGTGCTTGCAGCTCCCTATGCCTGGATGGACCACCCAGCTGCCACACTCCAGATGTCCATACCTACCACTCCAGTGTCCCTTTCTCAGTAACTCCTGCTCCTGCCGCCATGTTGAGCACCCAATCTCTCCAGCACTCCCGTCTACGTTTTCTTTCTCCACGCCCTTGGCGTTCATTCTATGACTTATTGAATTTCTTGTCTGCCATCCCCACGCTTCCCCCTCTGGAATGTAGCTCCACAAGGGCTGGGATCTTTGTAGACTCGCCACATGGGCCTGGCGCATGACAGACACGCAATAACTCTGATGGATGTGGAATGTATCGCTTGCTTGTGGATTCCCGGCCTCACTGGACACGGAGGGGACACCCCGGTGTGTGAGACGCCCGGCCAGGATGACTAAGTGCACGTTCACAGCAGAGAGGCCCCTCTGGTGGCCAGGCTGGCTTTGCTTTTCCATCCTGTTAGAACCTGGAGAAACATTTCAGTACCTTTTATCTCCATGAGAAGGGCCTGAGAACACCCACGCTGGGGGACAGTGTCAGGAGTCAGAGAAATCTCAGCTGCCAGGAGAGCCCGCCAATCTAAGTCCAGTGGAAGTGACTGAGACACAGTTCCAGAGCAGAGGTACAGCGTTGGGGTGACAGGGCTCCCCAGCAGCAGGCATGTGGAGACCTCAGGGGTCTAGCAGGTGAGGATTCTGGTTGCTTGAATAGACTGCTTGTGACCAACAAGACAGGTGAGAATCTCATGCTAACCCTCACTGGCCACGTCACACGGAAGCAGGTCAGAGCGGCAGTCTCGCTCTTGGTTTATGCTGATGCCCAAGACAAAGTGGAACATGGTGGGTGCTCACTAAATGCTCAGAGAGTCAGGCTCTAAATTAATGTTTGGATATGTGATCTGTGCTCTATTTTATAGTGAGCAATAATGAACTGTCCAGTGCTAACAAGGAGTCTAAAAACTACATCACTTAAAAGACAATGAATGCTCACCCAGAATAAGGGAAGTCAAAATGAAAATAATCCCAGTCTTCAGTAAATGCAGGATCAGCATGTGAAAGCTGCATTACTTTTATTTTATATGATTTTAGAGCAGGGATTGCAGGTGACTGATCCATTTGCTTCCCAAACCCACTACAAGCCAATGGTGACTATCACTAACTTGTCATAGACATTTTCCTATAGAGTCAGTTCAAGTCTCAGAATCCTTCTCAACACTGTGTTCCAAAATTTCCAACCCAACTTAATATAGTTGACATGTGAGATAAAGCAATGGCACTTTATCCAGAACACACGAATAGCTGAATAGGTCAAAGATTTAAAAGCTGTTCTCATTAAGAAAAAGCATTTTGGGGTCTGGGGTTGTGGCTCAGTGGTGCTTGCCTTGCGAGCATGGGGCACTGGGTTCGATCCTCAGCACCACATAAATAAATAAAATAAAGGTATTGTGTCCACCTACAACTAAAAGAAAAATTAAAAAAAAAAAAAAAAAAAAGCATTTCGTTGGAAGCAAAGATGGTGTAACTTTCCCTGGAAAAGGGGATAGTGAGTTTCTCCTCACTGTTGAAGGAGAGGATCTTCCTCCCTTTCCATGCTGGCAACCCACAGCAAGGAAAGTGTCCAAATCCTCGTTGGTATGTGGTGGACGCATTTCCAGTGCTGAGTTCAGACCTGTAGTTATATCTGATGGGCCACCTTAGCAGCCACGGACAGTGACTTGTCCTTGAGAACAGGAGAGAGTAGACACTGCAGTAGACAGTGCCCTGGAAATGCTTCGTGGTTGCTGCCAGGAAGTTCCACCATTTTTTCTGCTAACAATGCTTCCACTTTAATGACTCTTACTGGCACTGCATCCCGTGTACTTTGGCTCAAATACTATCTAAATCCCAGATTCAGTGATTCTTCCTATAGCCCTTGTGGCACAGGGTCCCTTTCGTCTCACTGTGGGCACATCTGGTGAGCTTATACCCCAGCGCCCTCACTTGCTAGGGCACTGGAACTTCTGGCTTCCCTGCAGGACACACAGAAATCACTGGGCTCTCTCTCTCTCTTTCTCTTTCTCTCTCTCTCTCTCTCTGCTTAATTATACCACACGAGAAGTCCTTGCAGCTGTCCCTAATGGTGCAGGTACATCTTATAAAGGTATTTCCCATTGGCTGGGAGACAGCATGTGGTGGCCCTGGGCCTGTCACCTACATCCTTTCCTGCTAGCTGTTCCTTCTTGTCTGAATGCTGTTCTGGGATTTCCACTCTGAAGGAGAAGCCAGAACATTTGAATCTCTCCTAGGCATATTTCCTTCTCTCCCCGCTTCTTTCCCAGTTCTGTCTGTTGGGAACTTAGCTTGCTGTCCATCATCTTCTCTATAACATGACTTTATGGGGAAATTCCATAATCAGAGACCACCAAGCTCCGTTCTCAACAGTAAAGAAAAGTTTAGAATCTGAAGAACTTTAATCTTGGCCTGGGGATATAGTTCAGTTGGTAGAGTGCTTGCCTCATAAGCACAAGGCCCTGGGTTCAATCCCCAGCACCGCAAAAAAATAAATAAATAAAAAGAACTTTGATCTTTTTCAACAAAGCCTATCTTTTCAAGGCTATTGCCTCATAAGCTTAGTTGGACTGGAAGTGGGACAATGACTATATTTTGATCTAGACTCTAGGAAGTACTCATTTCTCTCTTTGAAGGGATAAAATTCATTGATTTAATGGATGGGGAGCCACAGGACAATAGGATTCATGCAGAAAAATACCCCCCACACATGAATTTCTGTCTTTCAAAAGTTACCTTTCTATGGAATAACCAGAATGCACAGAAGGGTTTATTATAGCATTGTCTGTAACTAAACTAAAATTGGGAACAAATTAAATGTCCAACAAAAGGGGATTATAAATTGTGAGTTTAAATGATATCATAGAGGGTGGTTAACTTACATGGGTAAACTTCTATGTTTTTAGGTTGAAGAAAGTCCAATATCCAAAAGTGTATTCAATGCGACTATGTTCTGTAAGATGTCTGTAAACCATCTCTCTCTGGATGATAAAAAGAGCAATTTTTATTTTCTTTGTTCTTTTTTCCAAACTTACTAGTGAACCTGGTTAGTTTTTGTGGTCAGAAATAAATGGATAATAAATGTTCTGTTATTTTTTTAGGGGAAGAAAACACAGGTACACCCCTCCGGGAGAGGACGAGGTGCAGAGGACCTAGTGGCCATTTAGCTCCTCTGAGTCTAGGTGGTTGTGGATCTATGCTCTGCCGGCTTTGGCATCTGGCCCTGTGTGTGGCGAAAGTGTAGAAGTGTCTTCTCCAGGCCTGGTGGCTCCCCAGGCCTCTGGACGACGGCCAGTGCTCCAACCAGCACAGAAAGTGTCTGCTCCCCACGAAGCCTACCCACCATAGGAAAGCTCCAATTTATTATCAGCCCTGGTGCCAAGAGAGCTCTCTGCCTGTGCTCAAACCCCAAGTACCCTGGAGCTTCAATCTTTTATGAAACAGCTTTTCATTTCTTCCTTCTCTACGAAGGGCTTTCACAAGCCACTGAGTGGTTCTTTGTACATCAATTTTTAATCTCGTTAAGGTTTTATTTTCCACTTGACCAATACTCAGTTCATAAATAACACATCAAAAATTTGCTCCAATTCCTTCTGCAGGTTTTGTTTGTGTTTATTTTTAAATTGTCTCCTGTTAGGGAGGAAGGAAATGGTTTGCCCTTGTGTGCAAACTTTTCCAAGGCCCCCTACGGCCAACCAGACAGGCCCACACTTCTCAGCGTGGCCCGAGACCTGCCATGATCACCCTGATAGGTCAGTTCCTCTCCTCGTTCTTCCAACGCGCCCGGAAGCCCCAAGCAACTGCTGATCCAGAGCACGCTGCACTTCCCAGCCTTCCTTCCCCTGCTCACCTCGGGTCCTCTACTGGGCAGTGCTGGAAAAGAGTCGGAGGGATTACTATCCATTTACCATGTTTTTATCTGGTTCACTGAATATGTTTCCATTTCTGACCACCAGTGTGCCTTGTTTCTTTGTAATCTGGCTGCCGTGTGATCAAGTCTGGGCTTGAGGTCAGACAGAGCTCTGAATTATACCCATGGCATGAGTGAAAACCGGTATGGACTTATTCATGGAGACTAAGGCCCACCTAACGGGTCAGTATGATCACTAAATACAATTGCATATGGAGAAAGATGGACCTGGCACGTTGGACACTTCAATAACCATGAAATCCAAGTGTCAGGCAATATTTGTGTGTCCTGCTGTTCAAGTGTGTGAGATACCTGGATCCCCACCACCAAGATGCAACAGTGGTTAACACTTGGTCCATAAGTGCTTTGTCTGTCTACCTGTCTCTGTTCATCTCTCCATTCATTATCTGTCTATCCAAATCTAAATAACTCACATTGCTATATTGCTAATATAGCATTGGCAATAATTCTATATTATCATTGCTGTAGTTTATATCTGAAATGTTCCCCAAAGGCCCACGTATTAAAGGCTTCATTCCCAGCTTGGTGCTATTGGAAATTTTAAGAGATGGGGTCTAATGGGAGGTTTTGGACCTTGAAGGGGATTGTGAGTTCCTTTCCTTCTCCTCTCTTTTTCACCTCCCACCCTTTAGTAAATAACTTTGCTCCTGCCATGATGTTCTGCCACAGCCCAAAGCAATGGAATCAATCAACAAAGAACTGAAACCTCTTAAAACTCTGAGCCAAAATGAACCTTTCTCTTGGTAAGTTGATTATGTCAGGTATTTTGTTACAGTAATGGAAAGCCGACTAATGTAATCATTTAATATTCAATCCTCATTAAAATTCCCCAATTGTGCCCAAAGTATTTTTTAATAATTTCCCCCCAACCAAGATTCCATCAATACATTGTATTTGGTTGTTATGTCTCTTCCGTTTCTTTTATTTTAGAATATCTCTTGCATAGGATTTTTTTGACTTTTGGAAATACCACACTGCTGTTTTGAAGAATGTTCCCCATTTTGGAGTTTCTGATTGTTTCCTCATGGTATAATTTAACATTTTCCTCAATCCTTTGTATTTTCCATCAATTCATTAGTATAGACTGTAGATTCTCCTAATAGTCAAGTAAGGGCTTAATTCTTTCCCTTTTGTTACCAAGTTTCAGAGTAAAACATTGGAATAGTGGTTATTTCCAGTGTGGGAATCTGAGTTTTCCTTCTCCCTGTCTTTCTCTCTCCATGAAGCACTCATTTAAAAAAAAATTATTCTATCCATCCTTATATCCATTCATTAATTCATCTGGGTATGATAAAAAGATCCAATTTAATTTTTCCCAAGTGACTATGTAGTTATCTTGTATAATTTTTCTTACATATAACTCCAAGGATTTGAGATTCCTCCTTTAGTAACATCAAGTTTCCATGCGTAGTGGAACTATTTCTGGTCTTTTTATCCTGTTCCATGGATGTATCTGTCAAACTGTGTGTGAGCATGACATGATTTTCATTTTAGAGGCTTTCTCATATACTTCAACATCCTAGGGAACCAGATTCCCCAAGAATTGCTCTGCATTTTTGGCACTCTCTTGACTATTCTTCTTCCCATATGAACTTTCAAATCAAGTTGTCTAGTTCCAGGAAAAAAGGAGTGTTGGTGTTTTTACTGCCTTTATGCTAAATTTATTATTTATTTATTAGGGGCTATACTGAGTTATATAAGAAGAACATCTATGATCATGTTATTTTTCTTAGGATTATTGATATTTAAAATTCCATTAACTTTGTAATATTGAACTATCCTTGAATTATTATAATTAAACTTGGTCCTGTGTGTTATTTTGAACGTGCTTTTGGGTTTCTTGGTAAAATTTTATTCAGACTTTTGTATAGTTATTTTTAAGTGAGATTGAAATGTAACTATTTTTTTGCACAATATGTTTTAGGTACCAATTTTATTTTCACTTTAACTCCCCTTTAAAAACAAACTAGGAAGTTTACATTCTTTTTCTTTTATTTGGGACAGTTTGAAAGGCACTGCAATTATCTGTTTTTTGAAGGAAGAGAATTCCCCTTTGCACCCATCTTGATCTAGTACTTTTGGGGTATAGTAGCTCTTCCATAACTTTCTATACTATTGTGGAAATTGATTTATATGAGCTATCTCCATTTTTGCCAGTTTTGATAAATGATATTTTTCCTAGGAAATTATCTATATTATTCAGGCTTTAAAACTTATGTTCACACAATTGTGTGAAGAGAGCTTATAAATTTCTTATTTCAATGGAGAGTTCTCCCTTGTCATTTCTTATTTTGTGTATTTCCTTTTTGTACTTATTTTTCATGATTATGGTAGCTATTGGTCTGTTTAGTCTGTATTTTTTTCTGGAACTTATTAAGGTTCTCAGTAGCCTAGTATATTGCTAATTCTATGAATGTTTCACATGTACTTAAGGAAAAGGTGTTTCCCTATTATCAGGGTAAGACTTTTGATGGACTTTTTTTGCATGAGATTTAGCTCATTGATTATGTTGTTTAGGCACTTTATCTATCTTTGTGTTTGGTCCACCTTCCTGTCTTGGAGTAAGGGTGGTATTTAAAGACTATGTCCTTTGATTAGTGATTCCTATACACTTCTCTTGGTATGCCCTATAATTTTTGCTTCTTTGAAGATTGTTCTGTGTTATTTGGTGCATAAATGTTCATTACTATTATTTCTTTTTTAAAAAACATTTTTAGTTGTGAATAAACATCATACCTTTATTTTATTTATGTGTATGTGGTGCTGAGGATTGAATCCAGTACCTCACATGTGCTAGGAAAGTATTCCACCACTAAGCCACACCCCAGTCCACCTATTTTGTCTTTATGATGAATTGCAACCTGTAACCTCAAGTGTTCTGTTTTGTCTCCATTAATATTTTTGGCCTGAATTTTATCTTGTTATATGTCAAGATACCAATTTTCTTTTTGCCTGACATGCTTTGGCTCCATTTTTTAATTTATAGCCTTCCTGAATTCCTTTCAAATATGTATCTTTAGAACAGTAGACAGTTGAGTTTTGTTTTGTGAGTCAATCTGAACAATCTTTTTTTTCACAGTAAGTAAATTAAGCCTATTTACATGTATTGATATAAATTTATACTTAGTTCTATCATTTGTCATTAAACTGTTTTTTAATGTGGCGTTTGGTGTTTATTTATTTAGTTGTTTTTGGTGTTTACAAAGGTTTGGATATTTATTGTTTTCATGACTATGTTCATAATAACACCTTTACTTAATGTATTCAACTCCCATTTTCTTGCTTCTAAGTTTTTCACTATTTTGATAGCTTTCAATGATATTCTTTGATTCTATTAGCTATGCAGCAGTAATGAGCTTATTCTACTTTCCTCTTTCTTGCTCCCTTCTCTGTTTTGTTCTGATTTCAACTTTCTTTATGTATTTACACAGTATTCTTTAATCTTTATGGAAATCTAGGTTTTAGTCATGGATCTGTGGTTCAATATACAAATGATTAAAATCAGTCCTTTTTGCCAGTGTTTCTGTAATAGTCTGTCTGGATAAAGTTCTTCCTCTGGAAGATTCCTCAGGAAGAACTCAGGAATAAATATTCTGTAACTTTTTCATATTGAGAACTATTTTTTGTATTCTTGATCTTGAAAGACAAATGATTGGAAAAAATTCCTTTCTTTCATGATTCTCTTAAACTTCAGTTTCTTAGAAATAGTACTCTGTTCATGACTGTCTTTCTAGGTTGCTTCTTGTTTTCTTTTGTATTTTCTCTTACTTGAATAACTAATATTTTCACTTCAGAATAAGTCAGAGGTGAGCCTTCTGAGGAGCCTGTTCCATTTGTAAATTCATGTATTTTATTTCAGGAAAAATCTTGAGTTATAGTTTTTTTTTTTAATTTATTTTAATTAAAAATCATAAATTTACATAGGGCAATATTGTTTGATTCATTCTGTTATTTTTTCCCCTTCCCCCACACCTTCCACCCCTCTTTTCCCTCTATACAGTCCTTCCTTCCTCCATTCTTACCACCCTCCTTATCCCTAACCCTAAAACTAACCCTAACCCTAACGCTAACCCCTCATAAACCCCCTTATATGTCCTCATCCACTTATCAGCGAGATCATTCGTCCTTTAGTTTTTTGAGATTGGCTTATCTCACTTAGCATGATATCCTCCAATTTCATCCATTTGCCTGCAAATGCCATAATTTTATCATTCTTTATGGCAGAGTAATATTCCATTGTATATATATGCCACAGTTTCTTTATCCATTCATCAACTGAAGGGCATCTAGGTTGGTTCCACAATCTGGCTATAGTGAATTGAGCAGCTATGAACATTGATGTGGCTGTATCTCTGTAGTATGCTGATTTTAAGTCCTTTGGGTATAGGCCAAGGAGTGGGATAGCTGGGTCAAATGGTGGTTCCATTCCAAGCTTTCTGAGGAATCTCCATACTGCTTTCCAGAGTGGCTGCACTAATTTGCAACCCCACCACCAATGTATGAGTGTACCTTTTTCCCCACATCCTCGCCAATACCTATTGTTGCTTGTGTTCTTGATAATCGCCATTCTAATTGGGGTGAGATGAAATCTTAGGGTAATTTTGATTTGCATTTCTCTTATTACTAGAGATGTTGAACATTTTTTCATATATCTGTTGATTGCTTGTACATCTTCTTCTGTGAAGTGTCTGTTCATTTCCTTAGCCCATTTGTTGATTGGATTATTTGTATTCTTGGTGTAGAGTTTTTTGAGTTCTTTATAGATTCTGGAAATTAGTGCTCTATCTGAAGTATGAGTGGCAAAGATATTCTCCCACTCTGTAGGCTCTCTCTTCACATTACTGATAGTTTCCTTTGCTGAGAGAAAGCTTTTTAGCTTGAATCTATCCCAGTGGTTGATTCTAGCTTTTATTTCTTGTGCTATGGGAGTCCTGTTAAGGAAGTCTGATCCTAAGCCAACAAGTTGAAGGTTTGGATCTACTTTTTCTTCTATAAGATGCAGGGTCTCTGGTCTGATTCCGAGGTCCTTGATCCATTTTGAGTTGAGTTTTGTGCAGGGTGAGAGATAGGGGTTTAGTTTTATTCTGTTGCATATGGTTTTCCAGTTTTCCCAGCACCATTTGTTGAAGAGGCTATCTTTTCTCATTGCATATTTTTGGCACCTTTGTCTAGTATGAGAAAATTGTATTTATTTGGGTTTGTGTCCATGTCCTCTATTCTGTACCATTGATCTACCTGTCTATTTTGATACCAATACCATGCCGTTCTTGTTACTATTGCTTTGTTATAGAGTTGAAGATCTAGTATTGCAATACCCCCTGCTTCGCTCTTTCTACTGAGGTTTGCTTTAGCTATTCTGGGTTTCTTATTCTTCCAGATGAATTTCATAATTGCTTGCTCTATTTCTGTAAGGTACATCATTGGGACTTTAATTGGAATTGCATTGAATCTGTATAGCACTTTTGGTAGTATGGCCATTTTGACAATATTAATTCTTCCTACCCAAGAACATGGGAAATCTTTCCATCTTCTAAGGTTTTCTTTAATTTCTTTCTTTAGTGTTCTGTAGTTCTCATTGTAAAGGTCTTTCACCTCTTTTGTGAGATTGATTCCCAAGTATTTTATTTTTTTCGATGCTATCGTGAATGGGGTAGTTTTCCTAATTTCTCTTTCTGAAGATTCATCACTTATGTATAAAAATGCATTGGATTTATGAGCATTGATCTTGTAACCTGCTACTTTACTGAATTCACTTATGAGGTCTAAGAGTTTTCTGGTGAAATTTCCAGGTTCCTCTAAATATATAATCATGTCATCAGTGAACAGGGATAGTTTGAGTTCCTCTTTTCCAATTCATATCCCTTTAATTTCTTTGGTTTGTCTAATTGCTCTGGCTAGAGTCTCAAGAACAATATTGAATAGAAGTGGTGAAAGAGGGCATCCCTGCCTTGTTCCAGTTTTTAGGGGGAATGCTTTCAGTTTTTCACCATTTAGAATGATATTGGCCATGGGTTTAGCATAGATGGCCTTTACAATGTTAAGGAATGTTCCCACTACCCCAATTTTCTCTAGTGTTTTGAGCATGAAGGAATGCTGCATTTTATCGAATGCTTTTTCTGCATCTATTGAAATAATCATGTGATTCTTAACTTTTAGTCTGTTGATATGGTGAATGGCATTTATTGATTTCCGGATGTTGAACCAACCTTGCATCCCTGGGATAAAACCCACTTGATCGTGGTGCACTATCTTTTTAATATATTTTTGTATGCGATTTGCTAAAATTTTGTTGAGAGCTTTTGCATCAATGTTCATTAAGGATATTGGTCTGAAATTTTCTTTCCTTGATGTGTCTCTGTCTGGTTTAGGTATCAGGGTGATATTGGCTTCATAGAATGAGTTTGGGAGGGTTCCCTCCTCTTCTATTTCATGGAATACTTTGAGAAGTATTGGAATGAGCTCTTCTTTAAAGGTTTTGTAGAACTCGGCTGAGAACCCATCTGGTCCCGGACTTTTCTTTGTTGGTAGGCTTTTGATGACCTCTTCTATTTCATTGCTTGAAATTGATTTATTTAAGTTGTGTATGTCCTCCTTGTTCAGTTTAGGAAATTCATATGTCTCTAGAAACTTGTTGATGCCTTCAAGGTTTTCTGTTTTGTTGGAGTATAGATTTTCAAAATACTTCTAATTATGTTTTGTATTTCACTCGTGTCTGTTGTGATATTTCCTTGTTCATTCCGAATTTTAGTAATTTGAGTTTTCTCCCTCTTTCTCTTTGTTAGTGTGGATAAGGGTTTATCAATTTTGTTTATTTTTTCAAAGAACCAACTATTTATTTTGTTAATTTTTCCGATTGTTTCTTTTGTTTCAATTTCGTTGATTTCAGCTCTGATTTTAACTATTTCCTGTCTTCTACTACTTTTGGTATTGGTTTGCTCTTCTTTTTCTAGGGCTTTGAGCTGTAGTGTTAAGTCTTCTATTTGTTGATTTCTACTTCTTTTGTTGAATGTGCCCCACGAAATAAATCTTCCTGTAAGTACTGCTTTCATAGTGTCCCAGAGATTTTGATATGATGTGTCTTTGTTCTCGTTTACTTCTAAAAAATTTTTTATTTTCCTCCTGATGTCTTCTGTTATCCATTCATCATATAATAGTGTATTATTTAATCTCCAGGTATTGGAGAAGTTTCTGCTTTTTATTCTGTCATTTATTTCTAATTTCAATCCATTATGACCTCATAGAGTACAAGGTAGTATCTCTATCTTCTTGTATTTGCTAACAGTAGCTTTGTGGCATAAGACATGGTCTATTTTAGAGAAGGATCCATGTGCTGCTGAGAAGAAAGTTTATTCATTCTTTGTTGGATGGTATATTCTATATAAGTCGCTTAAGTCTAAATTGTTGATTGTGTTATTGAGATCTATGGTTTCTTTATTCAATTTTCGTTTGGACGATCTATCCAGCGGTGAGAGCGGTGTGTTAAAATTGCCTAGTATTATCATGTTGTGGTCTATTTGATTTCCATAATTGAGAAGGATTTGTTTGACATACATGGATGAGCCACTGTTTGGGGCATAGATATTTATGATTGTTATGTCTTGCTGATTTATGCTTCCCTTAAGCAGTATGTTATGTCCTTCTTTATCCCTTCTGACTAGTTTTGGCTTGAAGTCCACATTATCTGAAATGAGGATGGATACTCCAGCTTTTTTTCTGTGTCCATGTGCATGGTATGTTTTTTCCCATCCTTTCACCTTTAGTCTATGGGTATCTCTTTCTATGAGATGAGTCTCTTGCAGGCAGCAAATTGTTGGATTTTTCTTTTTAATCCATTCTGCCAGTCTATGTCTTTTGATTGATGAGTTCAGGCCATTAACATTCAGGGTTATTATTGTGATATGATTTGTATTCCCAGTCATTTGACTCATTTTTGTTTTTTGACATGATTTGGTTTCCCCTTTATTTGGCTATTCCTTTAGGCTAGTTCCTCCTGTTGCTGATTTGCATCGTTGTTTTTCATCTCTTCCTCATGGGATTATTTTGCTGAGAATGTTCTGCAATGCTGGCTTTCTTTTTGTAAATTCCTTTAGCTTTTGTTTATCATGGAAGGATCTTATTTCATCATCAAATCTGAAAGTAAGTTTTGCTGGGTATAAGATTCTTGGTTGGCATCCATTTTCTTTCAGGGCTTGGTAAATGTTGTTCCAGGCCCTTCTAGCTTTTAGGGTCTAGATTGAAAAATCTGTTGATATTCTTATTGGTTTCCCCCTGAATGTAATTTGATTCTTTTCTCTCACGGCCTTTAAAATTCTGTCTTTATTTTGTATGTTAGGTATTTTCATAATAATGTGCCTTGGTGTGGGTCTGTTGTAATTTTGTATATTTGGAGTCCTATAAGTCTCTTGTACTTGGTTTTCCATTTCATTCTTCAGATTTGGGAAATTTTCTGATATTATTTCATTGAATAGGTTGTTCATTCCTTTGGTTTGTTTCTCTAAGCCTTCCTCAATCCCAATAATTCTTCAATTTGGCCTTTTCGTGATATCCCATAATTCTTGTAGATTCTGTTCATGATTTCTTACCATCTTTTCTGTTTGGTCGACTTTGTTTTCAAGATTAAATATTTTGTCTTCAATATCTGAGGCTCTGTCTTCCAGGTGTTCTATCCTATTGGTTATGCTTTCTATGGAGTTTTTAACTTGGTTTATAGTTTCCTTCATTTCAAGGATTTCTGTTTGTTTTTTTTTTCAATATCTCTAAGTCTTTATTGAAATGATCTCTTGCTTCCCATACTTGCTCCTTTAACTGTTGATTGGTACGATCATTTAATGCCTGCATTTGCTCTTTCATCTCCTCCTTCAATGCCTGCATTTGCTCTTTCATCTCCTCGTTTGCTTCCCTGATTGTTTTAATTATGTACATTCTGAACTCCCTTTCTGACATTTCTTCTGCTGTGCTATCGTTGGGTTTTATTGATATAGTATCTAGGTTTATTTGGGACATTTTCTTCCCTTGTTTTCTCATATTGGTCAGATGTCAGTGGGACTTTGTGATATTGCAGAATTCTTCTATTGGCTTATAGTGTCCCTGTAGATTTCCAGTGTATCACTTCCTGCCTTCAGTAGCCTGAAGTCTTGGAGTAACTTGATAATGCAGTGCTTCCAAGGAAAGCTGTCCCTAGCCCGCTACTGGTTCCAGGACTTGGAGCTGGCTCTGTGTGGAAAGGCTCTCACTGGGGGATCTGCTCCGAGAAGCTAGCCTGGAAAGGTGCTTCCCGCTGGAGGGGGCCGGGCTGCGGGCTGCTTGGGGAAGTCCCTGGCTGCCCTGTCCTGGTCCCTGGAGCAACCTGTGGGCAGGAACTTGTCGCCCTGGTTCAGAGACTTGAAGCTTGGTTCTGTGCAGAAAGGCTCTCACTGGGGGGCCTGCTCCGAGATGCTGGAGAATCTGGCCCTGTGGGAGGAGCCCACCGCAGGAGTGCACAGAGCTGCCTGGGGAAGACTCTAGCTGCCCTACCCTACTCCAATAAGCCACCCGAATCCAGGCCTGCCACCCTTGCAGCACTTCACCGGGTGGGGGAGACTCACCCTGTGGTTCTATTTTAGTCTGAGTCTCTCGATGCCTCCCCTTCTTGAATCCTGGGTTCTGGAGCGACTGGAGATGCAGTCACCCTCTAGTCTGCCATCTTGGATCGCCTTGAGTTATAGTTTTAATTAAGAGTTCTTCTCCATTGCTTTTTTCTGTCTTAATTTGAGAATTCTGATTATACATATGTTGGTCTTCTTTACCCAAATATTATATTTATAATTTTTTTTCTGTGATAACCTTTTCTTTTGGTTGGAGTTTCCTGGGTCTTTTCATCTCCATCCTCTTGGCTGTACAGTTGGCTCTCTGAATCTGTAGTTTCTGCATTTGTGGACATAACTAACACTAAATCAAAAATATCTGAAAAAGACACTGTGTCCGTACTGAACATGTACAATCGCCCTTGTCTTTCTTCCCTAATGTAGTACAAGAGCCATTTATACAGCATTTCCATTGTATTATGTATTGTAAGTCATCTAGAGATGATTTAAAATATATTAGGAGATGTGCATCAGTTATATGCAAATACTGTGACATTTAAATAAGAGACTTGAGCATCCTGGTAGATTATGTGCAGATTTTGGTGTCTGCAGGGCGTTTGCAGCCAGTGCCCTACCGATACCGATGGGCAACTGTATCTGTGCTTCCTGAGAGCCTTCTAATTCATTCTTTCTTTTCCTTATGATTTTGTTTTTCTTTCCTTTTCTTTCTTAAGGTCAATCAGCTCCCATCTTCTGTCTTCCTATTGTTCATGCTATTTATTTCTGAATTTTGAACTTGTTTAAAATGTTGACCTTTAGTATCTTAAGTTTCTTGTGTAATTATATTTGGTTCCCATTGGAGTGTTTTTATTGTCTCATGTCTTTGACTGTGTTTTCATGTGCTGAAATACTTTGATTCTCATTTTTTCTTACAATACTTTGGTGTGGACGTTGTGTTGTTTTACCATTTATTATTTATCTCAGTTGAACTTTCCTTCCAGGTAAGCACAGAGAGGAGGGAGGAGGTTTAGTGGGTTGCTTGGTGCCGAGTTCAAAATCTCTTTCCTTTGTGGCTGTTATTATTTCTCTAATAAGCGGGGCTTTTTTTTATCTGACTTTTTATAATTTTTTTTTTTTTTTTTTTTTTGAGACAGGGTCTCGCTGAGTTGGCTTTAGGGCCTCTTTAAGTTACTGAGGCTGGCCTCAAACTCGTGATCCTCCGGCCTCAGCTTCCTGAGCTGCTGGGATTACAGGTGTGTGCTGCTGCGCCCAGCCTGATTCTTGAATCATCTCTGGTTTGAGGGGTTTTGTTTTGTTTTCGGGCATGGGTCATTTTTTTCTTTATTTTTACACCACACTTCCTAGGAACACTCTCCTTTCCGGGACTCTTCCCTTTCTTCCTGGAAGCAGCTTCATCTCCGGGCCTCAGCCCCCAGGCTG
Source organism: Sciurus vulgaris (assembly GCF_902686455.1). Classification (NCBI taxonomy): domain Eukaryota; kingdom Metazoa; phylum Chordata; class Mammalia; order Rodentia; family Sciuridae; genus Sciurus; species Sciurus vulgaris. The sequence continues at coordinate 70,300,544 of NC_136476.1, forward strand.
TGCCCTGTGTGGACGGCTTCTCTTTTACTCCATGACGTCAGCCTTCCATCTGCTGGTCCCACACCTGTTCTTGGTGGACCTTTGTACCTCAGCCTGGAGCATGCCTTTCTTTCTTGGGATGAGAGCTGTCTGATTTGCCTGAGTTCTGCCACCCCAGGGCCTTGTCCCATGCTCCCAGGACATGTTCCATCCACCCTTCTGCTCTGCTGTGGACTCTCAGTCAACTCTGTCGCTTCCAGGTATTTTTTTCTGCTTAAACCCAAGTTGAGGTTTCTAATGTTTTCCGGCCTATAGTTAATGCTCCAGGCATAGGCCGAGCGTAAACTTATTTACTCTCCTGTTTTTTTCTGTATTGTTTTCATGTGATGTGGGCAGATTTGTACTGAAGTCATTGCCATTATCCTTAGGAATCCTGGAGGCCAAATGTGAATCTTAGAAACTTATTAATGATTGTAACGATTGGTCTTCATTGGTCAATAATCCCAAATTCTTTCAAAGGAAGCACTAGTTCATTCACTTATTTTCTTAGCTAATAGTTACCGAGCTACGATCGTGAGCTTGGGACTAGGCAAACTCTGATCTGCTTCCTGCCATTGGTCAAGGCCCGGGAAGAGGCTGGTCCGGCGTTATCATTCCCTGCTCACGTGTGGGATCCCCCTCACCAGTGGCTCCGTAGGCACATGGGCCTTTCCTCTCCGTCTCAATGACTGACGCCTCAGGACGTGCGTGGGTCAGCTTTTCGCCGCTGAGACTAAAACACCTGGCAAGAGCAGCTTAAAGGAGAAACAGGTTATTTTGACTCACACTCTCAGGGATTCAGTCCATGGTCAGCTGACGCCATGGCTCTGGGATGGAGGTGAGGTACAGCCTTGTGACGGGAGGGCATGGTGGAGGGAAGCAGCTCAGGACAGGACAGCCAGGAAGCAGGGAGAGAGCTCCACTGGCCAGGTCACCCCCAGGTACCTACTTCTGCCAGCTCCACCCTCCCTGCCTACAGTTACCACCCAGTGAATCCACATCAGTGGATTAATCCTCTGATTAGGTCACGACTCTCATGATCTTATCGTTTTACCTCTGAACGTTTTTACATTGTCTCCACATGAGCTTTTGGGGGACACCTCATGTCCAAACCACAGCAGGACCATTGCACATGCCATTATCCATGGGCCCAGAACACTCCATCGCTGGCTGGTTTCTGTCCCTCAGACTTAGATTTTGCCTTTTCCTATCTCAGTAGTCCACCTCCATCATTCTCTATTACTCCATGTGGCCCAATTCCTCTGTAGTTCATGTCATAATTTATATTTAGATATTCATTTATTTGGTTGCTTGTCGATGTATTGTCTTTCCCTCTGTTAGACTGTAAATTCTGTGAGGACAGAGATTTTGATCTATATTCAAACCTCTCAAAATATTGGGAACATGGTAGGACTGAAATAAATATTTGCTCAATGAATGATGCCCAGAGAGGGTAGGCAGTTATCTCAAGGTTACACAGCAGGCTGATAGAGCATCCAGAATTAGAAGGCTGTTCTCTTCTAGCTCCATTCATTAACAGCTCTGTCTCTGCAGAAAGGAGGCCACCCACTCACTGGGGGTAAAAGAGATGTTCTTTCCCACTTTTGCCTCAATTAACCTTATGAAAAATCCTTTCACTCATAGAACGAATATGGGAAAAACCTGACTTTCAAAAAAATTAATTAAACTTCAGACCCTAGTGTTTTGAAATCATGGAATCAAAACCCTGTGGCCAGTCAAGCAGCCTGAGGGCCTGACCAGAGGGGTGGCGAGCAGAACCACAGCATCTAGCCATGTCAAAACTAACAGGTTTGTGTTGAGTGCCTCCTAGGTGCCAGATAGGAGGCTGGGCCCTGGGGATTCCCAAACAGACCAGATCCATATTCCCCTGGCTGGCTGATGGCTCCCAGTGTGGTGGTCTCAGTTACAGAGCAGTTTGTCCAGTGTTGAGAAACAGAAGAGATGAGGAGCAGTGGCAGCCAAGGAGAGACCCCTGGTCCATTCTCAAGGCTCAGAAACACTGCTTCTGCGGAAGGGGCTCCAGAGACCAGCTGGAGTCAACCAGAGGAAGGACAAACGGGCAATTAGAGAAGCAGGTTGAGGCTAAGGAAGGTCTCACGCAAGAGGAGGCAGAACACACTGAGCTGATTCTGGGGGCTTCTGCCTGGAGCCCAAAGAACTAGCAGGACAAGAGAAGAGACTGGGGCCAGGTCCCAGAGGCCAAGAGTCAGGCCATGGCCAGGAGCCCTGGAGAGCACTTCCCTGGGGCGTGGCCAAAGCCGCCACTGAATTGCAGCCTCAGCACAGAAGGATCTCCCTACCTCTGTCCAGCTCATCCCTGCCTCTGCAGGAGCTCTGTGGAGGCTGCCTCCATGGAGGACAGTGAGCTCCTTCCTGCACAGCCCGTGTCTTGGGCAGCCCTGACTGGAAGGGCTCTTTGCACCTGAGACGGGCCGAAGGCTGCCTCCTGGTGATCTCGCTTGAGGCAACTCCACTGTTTCTGGGCCAACGTCCACCAAGTCTTTCCAATGACAGTCCTGACAGTTGATGGCTGGTCCCACCACAAACAATCCTCAAGTTCTCCTGGAGCAGGATCGGCTGCAGGGAGCTCTTTTGCAGGCTGCCAGTCCCGAGGACTCTGACAGAGGAGCACACATGACTCAGCGTAGTGGCTGCTGTGGCCGTGGCTGCTTCCAACAAGGACAGGGTAAACGGCAGCTGCCCGGAGGTCCCTCCGTCCCTCCTGAGTTCTGCCCATCAGTAGCCACCTCTCCCCTCTTGCTCACCCTAAGTCTGTGTCATTTGTGCCTCGTTGATATCTGCGGATCACTCCAGCTCCTGGTGCTTGTCGGTGTGGTGTCCCCATTTGTAGCTTCTGTATCCTGAGCCCACCCTGGCCCTCTCCTGAGCCTCATCCTGGCTCCTCTCTTCGTCCCAACAGATTTGCTCCGCCAGCTTCGCGGGACACTGAGTTATTAAACGAATTCTGCCAAATGGAAGTATTTGCTACCAAGCACATTTCACAGGGGAAAGGGGAATTTTCATCCATCAAAAGCCCATTTATTTCAAGGGGGCCTATCACTCCCTGAAATTCACAGGAGAAAGAGTCCCAAGAAAATCAAGGGCATTTGCATTACAATCCACCTCGGTGCCCAAAAATATCCTGCTGAACATGCAGAATTTCAAGGAAAAGAGTGTGTTTTGCTTATTTGCAGGAAAGAAACAAACGTTCAAGGGTTGGGGGGTGGGGAGCTGTGGTTTAACATTTCAGACATGGAGAGTAAAGTATTTGGTCAACATTGACCACAGAATCACCTTTGATCCTGCAGATCTTGGAGCTGGTGCTGGCTGGCACAAACAAGGACCCGCAGGCAGTACGGAGGGCGAGGCCCGGGGCTTTGCGATGCTGGCTGTCTAGCTGGCTGGCTGGCTCCGACATCTCTGTGCTTCTCCTTCTGCACCTTTAACCTGGAGTGTCCTGAGGACTCTCAGGGTTTCACAGACTTGCCCTGCCGATGCTCCCTAAAGGCGGAGGAAGGGGAACGAGAACTTGACGCTGCCCGCCCTCCACCCCGGAGCCTGCAGGGGGTGGGAGGATGGCCACCCTGGTTACCTCCAAGTGGGAATGCCTTTGAAGTCTTGTGCTTGAGGCTAAAATTAATGTGATGTATACAACCGCATAATATTCTGACTTTTATATAAAAGAGTGGAAAGTGAATCCCAATTAGGGAAAACCAAAGAATCAACAACAGAAGACTTCCTAGATGGCTTGTCAGTGAAAGGGAGGAGCCTGGATAATTCCTGGGGACCAGGTGTCACATTGAGAGCCTTCAAACACTATTGGATATAGAGAGATTAAGTAATTTGCCCAAAGTCCTGCGACTGCAGGGGAGGACCCCCAGTCAGGTCTGTGACGCCTCAGCCCAGGCATGTGGGCCACTCTTGTGCAGCCTGAGTCCAGCGGTGCCCGGGCTGGGGCTGAAGGGCAGAGCGGGAAGAGCCCACCAGGTCGACAGCCACCCCACTTGTCTTCCTCTCCACCTCGGTATGGTAAGAATCCAGACTTACATGAACACACGGGCCCAGCGCTTCCTTTTCCAAGTTATGCTTCACCCTCAGGGGTTTGCAAAGGGAGAGGCTCTGCAGGTGACTACAGAGGCGCCATGCTGCTGCTTTCTCAGGTTGACCTTGGAAAGATCTAGAGGAGGGCCCTGCCCTGCTGGGGGCCCTCACCGAGCCGCCTCTCCTGCCCTCTCGGGGAAGTGCTTTCTCTGCAGAGCACATTTTCAGGGGAGAAATAGGACTTCTGCTCATTTTTTTTTTTTGCTCTCTTGCAATAATCGTCCTTGCCCGCTAGACCTCCCGGGTTCTCAGACCTCTCCTAGAAGAGCAGGCAAAATGATTCGCCTTGGAGTGGTTGTCTGAGGACGGCCATCCTTGAGAGGCAATCTGCTAAGTACTTTAAAGTATCAAGGATCTGGGGATCACAAGCCCCAAGGTTCAATCCCTTCTCCTTTTGTTATTTAGTCTCTCCGGAGAGAAACTAATGATCCTGGACTGGAGGGGGCGGTGTCCAGTCTTTCCTGCCTCCCAGCATCGGCTCTGACGCTCTCGTCCTGGGGAGCAGTGTGGACCTGCGGGCCTCAGGGCTTGGGTGGCTTCCTGCTCACTGCCGCCTGTAGGCGCAGGTGCCTTGCTGACATCTCAGAAGGAAGCCTGGCTTTGGGGCCCTTGTGGATGTTAGGACACTAGTCTGGGGCCGCGCCGCTGCTGAGTCAGCCTTTGCTCCTCTCCCAGCAGCCAGGCCTGTGGCTCGTGGGCCTGAGGCGAGCAGACCTGGTCTCCTCTGTCCCCTGACCCTGCTCCAGCCTCAGAGCCTGGGCAGGAGAGGCGGCTGTTTCTGAATGCCTCTGCCCACTCTCCGTTTTGGACCCGAAGCCTCTGGTGTTGGGCTCTGAGGGTGGAGCTGGAGGTGGGAGAGCCTGGTCTTTCCCTGCTGGTCTGGGGCGTGGTCCCCTCCGGGTTGGTGGCTGCTCCTCCCTGGCAGCCCTGAGGGCCGTGGGTGCTCTTGTGGGCAGCCACCGTAGGCAGTGCAGGTCTTCACCTGAGCACCCACAGGCGGTGGCTTCGAGAGGGGCCTTCCCAACATCCCTCCTTTGTGGGAGAGCCAGCTCCTCTTCCTGCTCAAATAGGATGCAAAGGCAGATTAGCTAGTCCTCTGTCTGAGCAGACGCCAGCTAGGGTCATGAGCTGTGTCTCATTCTGCAGAGCCCACGGTGTGTGTGAGGGTGGCACCTTTCCCACCACTCGCCTGGGGATGGAACGGGAGGACCCTGCTGTCTAACTCAAAGGCTGGGGAGGAGACGGAAAGGCCTACCGTCCTTCTCTTAGGCCAAATGCAGATTTCAATAACTTCCCCTTCCTCCACCTTCCAAGTCTGCCTAGATGGGGGTGGGCAAGGGCCTGTCCAACCGCCTCTTACACAAACCATGCTTGGGTGTCTTCAGAATTTAACACTAAGTCTTCATTCCACGTCCTCATTCAGGAATACCTTGGAGATACTGTGAGTTTAGTTCCCAGTCCATTGCAATAAAGCGACTATCAAAATAAAGCAAGTCATATGAAATATTTTGTTTTCCAGAGCATATAAACACTGTATTTATACAATAGTACAATAATATTATGTCTTTTTTTAAAGTATGTACATGAACTAAAAATACCACATTGCTTAATAATGTTAACGGTCATCTGAACTGTTGGAAAAATGGTGCTAATAGATGTTTTCAGGGTTACCACAAAACTTTAACTTGTAAGAAGCACAGGATCTAGGCAGTGCAGTAAAGCAAAGTGCAATAAAACAAGGTATGCCTGTGTATACAGCTGGAGAATTTTCATCTTTATAAGACAGAGTTCACGTTTCACCCTGAAAAGATGAGTAGCAAAAACTCACTCTTCCAGCCTCCCTTGCAGCTAGGGAACAGGCATGTTACCCAGATTTTTATGACCACATACACCAACCTGACTTTGAATTAGAAACCAGTAATGTAAAGAATGACTTCATAGAAATCTATTATGACTGCAAGGAGCAGAGCAGCCACAGCATCTGTATCCAGTTTCCAGGGGACAGAGAAGGGTCCAGTGAGGTCAGCAGCACAAGTGGTGGGGTCTGTGCTCGTTGCTGTACTGGCAACTCTTTGTGGATCCTTCGGCAGCATGACAGCATGCTGCTCTGGGCTGCGTACAGGCACTCCTGAGTCTCTAGGTTTATGCAAGAGTCTTTCAGTAAATTTCTTTTCTTTTCTTTCTTTTTCTTTTCTTTTTTACAGACTGCATTTTGATTCATTGTACATGAACGGGGTACATCATTTAAATTCTATGATTGTACACGATATAGATTCAAACCAACATATACATAGAGGGAAATGAGAGGGAGGAGGTATGAAAAATGATGGAGCAAGAAAGTAAATTTCTTTTCTTAAACCCATCATAACTGAAACAAAACTGCATCAGTGTAGCGAAGATGGCTTTCAAAGTTGCTGCCTGTTTCATTACATCATTAAAATGATGATGAATCAAACTACGCTATTTTTGGCAAAAGCCTCCTGATTTATTTATTTTTTTAATGACTCACAACACACTGAAAAAAGTTGAGTGGAAAACACTTTTAGGCAAATAATCCTTAGTGAATGATGCAGGAGTTCTGAGACCCTCATATGTTGTAGTGGCTTTGGAAAGAGCTCTCTCATTTGAGCTTTGCCCCCTCTAGAATCTATCTCATCTTCACAATTGTCCTTGTGGATAGTGTGCTAAGTTACAAAATAGCTCAGGTAATATTGGAAATTCTTCACCAGCATTTTACCATATAGAAATTTTGTCCAAAACCATTATGAAATAATCAAAGGGATATAAAATGCCCAAATTACAAACACTAAAGTTTTACCCAAATGTACAGTAAGTCAATAATGATAATTTCTAAAAGTCTTACTGAGCATCTACTCTGGGATAAATCCCAGGCCAAGATAGATTGTTTCATTTAATACTTACAACAATCCTATGGAAATAGAATTTATTGTCTCCATTTTATATAGAAGGCAACTCAGGCTAGAGAGGTCAAATATCCTCATTCTTTCAACCAGCGGTCCAAGTGAACTGTTCTTTTGGGTAGCTATAACAAAATGCCACACACTGGGCAGCTCATCAACAATAGAAATTTATTTCTCACAGTTCTGGAGGCTGGGAAGTCTAAGATCCAGGCAGATTTAGTGTTTAGTCAAGGATCATTTTCTGGCTCATAGACAGTGCCCTCTTGCTCTATGCTGGAGTATCTTAAGATGCTTAAAAATAAAACAAAATAAAAACAATGCCCCAAACAATGGAAGTATGTCAAAAGAACACAGGAGTCAATCCAAAGAGTCCCAGTGGAAAAACTGGAACACTTTGAGCAACCAAAGAAGATGATATTGTTTTATAACCCAAAGTATAAAAGTGTATGAATTCCAACTCTGATACAAATGAAAGAATGAATGGGAGGAAAAAGAAATCTCCTGTATAGAACTCCCAGTAATTGACATGGACAGCTGCTCTCATGGAAGCTAAACCCAGCTCCTCTCTGCTAGTGTGTGCTGTGCAGAGATGTCTCCCCAAGAGCAGAGTGTGAGAGCCGAGAATCACTTCACATGGAGAACCAGGCAGGCACACCTCAGCCAGGAGATCAGGGCCAGCACCACAGTGCTGAGCAGGCCCCTTCCTATGACATAAGGCATGTGCACTTGGCCAGGCCCTCTCCTTCCTGGCACTCACTACTCCTAAGGAATCACAAGGGAGAAAATCAGATAAATCCAAACTGAGGGACATCTTAAAAAATACCTGATTAGTACTTCTCAAAATGCCAACATCATACAAAACTAGAGAAGTCTGAGAAATTGTCACAGGAGGCATGTGACTAAAAGTAATGTGGTGTCCTGGAGGAGCAAAAGGTAACCAAGGAAATCTGAATAACACACAGACTTTAGTTTAAAATAATGTGTCGGTATTGTTTCATTAAGTGAATCAAATGAATGGAACCAGTATAAGATATCAACAATGGGTGGCACTGGGAATGGAGTATATGGGAACTCTGTATTATTGTCACAATTTTTCTATAAGCCTAAAACCATTAAAAAAATCTCAAGTTTACTATTTAAAAAATTGAACAGAGCCACAGGGATCTACAGGACCGAATCAGAAGACCTAACATATGTATAATTAGAGTCTCAGAAAGAGAAGAGACAACTGGGCAGAATTTTCTTTTTTGGAAACTAATAGCTGATGTTTTCACAAATTTGATGGAAGTCATAAATTTACAGATTCAAGAATGCCAGCAAACTCTTAAGTAGGATAAACAAAGAAAACCATATGTAGGCATATCAAAACTGCTGAAAATATGAACATGCAGGTTGGTGATTTATACCTTTAATGTTCATATAGAAAACAAATGCTAAAAAATTATTTTAAAAGTCAGAAAAGGGAAGGGAGGAAATAATAAACCCAACAAAAGAAATTAATAAAATTGAGAAGAACTTATAACAAAAAAGAATGATGAGATTGATGAATAGAAAAACTTCGGGCAAAATTTACCAAGTGAAAAAAGAGAATACAAATGTGGATTATTATAAGTGAAGAAGGGGAGCAGCCACAGATGTAACAGATAATGCTATGAATAGGCTTATGCAAATAAATGTAAATACCTAAATACCATGGACAATTTCCTATTAAAATATTATTTATCATTAAGCCAAGAAGAAATAGAAAACCTTATCTGTTTATTGTTCTTGAAGAAAATGGATCCATAGTTTATACTTACCTTCAAAACACCAGGCCTACACAATTTTAGCAATGAGTTCTAATGAGCTTCCAAATAACAAATAATTCCAGCCTTAGACAGATGAAGGAACACACATCAGCTTATTGCATTAGGATACTAACTCCTTAAATAGATTTGCACCTTGTGAGGAAGAAAAAATCACATACCATTCCTACAAATATAGGTGTAAAACGTAAAAACATTTGCAAAACAAATACAAATTTATGTGATCATTGTTGAACTGGTTAGATCTCAGGAACACAAAGATTGTTCATGTTAAAGCAGGAAAATCATGTGATCATCTCAACAGATGTAGAATAATTTGAAAACATTTACCAGTTATTCACATAAAAATATTCTGAAAAGAAGGAATAGAGGAGAACTTTCTTAACCTGATAAAGGAAGAAAAACCAGGCAGCCAGCATGTTAATGGTAAACTGTTGGAAGCAATCATTTAAATTAAGAAAAAGGCAAAGGACCCATTAGTACAACTTCCATCCAGCACTGTACTGAAGCCCCTAGCCAACCCATTAAGACACAGTAAAGAAGACAGAGCTAAAGGATTTGGAAAGGGTGAAATAAAATAGGTCTTATTTGCAGAATAAATTATTGTCAATCAAGGAAAATCAAAAGAACCTTCAAATAAATTAACAATTATAATTAATGAGTTTTGCAAAACTTCTGGATATAAAGATTAATATTTAAAAGTTATTGACTTCCTGTGCACCACCATAGACATTAACAAAGGGAACTTTGTAACAATGATAAGTACACAAGAACCGTTGGAATAAATCTAATAAAATATGTACATAGCATTTATGGAGAAATGTTTAATTTTTCATTGAATGAAGTTAGAGGCAAATCTAAATAAGTGGAGAGATGTACCATGTCCATGAATAACAAGACCTAATATCAGGATATTTGAAATTCCCTAAGAATTAATTTATAAATTTAATGTTCTTTCAATTAAAATTCTTACAAAGTATTCTCTGGAGTTTGTCAAACCAATTCTAAAAATTTATAGGGAAGAGTAAAGGCCATAACAATTAAAATGAGTTAAAGAAGAACAAAGTCGAAGGATTTGCCTTGGTAGATATCCATGTCTTCTTGCATGACTATGATCATTGAAATTGTGTTTTTTAACAGATACAGAAAAATTAATTAGTGGATCAAAATCGAGAGTCTAGAAACAAACCAATGTTTATATGGAAATTTACCATGTAACAGGGCTGACAGTGTATATCAGCAGGGAGTAACAAGGAAACTATTTACAAATAGTGCTGGGTCAATTGATAATGCATATGGGGAAAAAAAATCTGATCTCTATCTCATATGCCACATGCAAAAATAAATTCCAGGGAGATTAAAAACCTAATATAAAGAAGCAAAAACTGAAAGTATTATAAGAAAATGTAGAATATTTTTATGAACTCAGAATGAGGAAGGATTTCTTAAGCAAGATAAAGAAAGCATAATCTATGAAAGAATTAATTCTACTATATTAAAATTTAAGACTTTTCTTTATCAAAAACACTGTAAAAAGGTAAATAGCAGTGCATACATGCCCATCAAAGAATTAGCATGCAGAATATTTAAAGAACATCTATAAATCAATTGTTAAGACAACTCAAAAGAAAAACATGTGTGAAGCATAAGAAGAGGCAGTTTATAGAGGAGGATATTAAATGGACGGTGAACACAGGGAAAAATGCTTGACTTGATTAAATGTCAGAAGAATGCAAAATAAAACCATCACGATCAGCTTAGCAACAACTTAAAAGTCTTACGATACCAGGTGCCAGGTATTCTCTCTTTCACGCCCCCCCCAGATTCACTCTGCTCACTTCTCCATCCAGAAAATGGAGGCTGGGGAGACCGTGAGTTCGGGGTTCATTCCCTGGATCCCGCCCCGCCCTGCCTAAGGTTAACGATGGCTGGGATGCTTACCGAGGGCTCAGCTCTTGGTGAACATCTTCTCCCACCACACATGCTCCAGGCCAAGTAACGCTTCCTTGCTGGCTCCCTGGCGTGAGTGCTTCGCCATCTCTTGTTCAGCCCAGTTCACAGCTGTGTGAATAATCCTGTCCTCAAACTCTCCTTTATTATCTCATTGGAGTGTCATCTTCCTGCCAAGAATGCTTGTGCTATAATTTGGATCTTGAATGTCCCTCAAAACCCATGTGTCTAAGGCTCCGCCCCCTACCTGTGATATTATTGGGAGGGGTAGAACCTTGGGAGGTAGGGCCAAGTGGAAGGAAGTTAGGTAGTTCAGGGCTTCCTTTGAAGGACCCTAAACTGCCCTCTTTCTTTTGTTTCTTGCCTGCCATGGGTGAGCAGGTTGTCCCACCACACACTGCCTACCATGAAGTGCTGCCTCACCACAGGCCCAAAGCAAGAGGGGCAACCAATCAAGAACTGGAACCTCTGAAGCTGTGAGTCAAAACAAACCTTTCCTCTTTTAAAGTTAATTTTCTCAGGCATTTTGTTACAGTAATGGAAAGCTGACCAGCATAGCCTGATACACTAAGTACTGGCAAGAAGGCAAAACAATAGGAGCCCATGTACTGCCATGGCAGTGTGAACAGGTGGGATAGCAAAAAATGAGACACAACTTGAACTTCTAGCAACAGGAAGAGAATAAGTAAATAAGTAGATTGTTTACACAATGTAATGCTGTCCCATGGTGAATATTAGTGAACCAGGGGTTATTATATATTGACATGGATGAATTTCACAAAAATCTTCTAAAAGAAGATAAGTCACATTTCCTGTGACAAAAGAAAATGGCAGAAAAACTCAGAGGTAGAATGATACTATCACACTTTAAACATGCAAAGCAATACTAATGATTGGAGATGCAACATATATTGCAAATGCACAAAAGTGTCTGGGAATGCTGTCAGGTGCAGGAGAGAGGGTCCTTCTGGGAGGGAGCAGCAATGAGGTGATGTTTGAAGGGTATATACAAAGGGGATTTAGCTGTGTTGGCAGCAATTTCTTAAGATGGGCGGCAAGTATATGAATATACATGATATTATTTTTAAACCTTGTGGTAGGTCCTAGATATTGCATATACATTTTAAAATTTAAATAATAAAAGAGAAAGAAAAAATTCTGAAGTTTAATATTGAGGAGAAGATAGAATGTTTCTATAAGATTGGATTGTAGATAGTGCCTATAAAATAAGAAAAATACATTTAAAGAAAGTCTTAGAGCCGTGCATGTAATATGCTATCATTTGTGTAGGGCTGTGTATGCATAAATTATCTCCGAAAGATAAACGTAAGGGCTGGGGTTGTGGCTCAGTGGTACAGCGCTTGCCTGGCATGTGTGAGGCCCTGGGTTTGATCCTCAGCACCACATAAAAATAAATGAATAGAATAAAGGTATTGTGTCCATTTAAAATTTTAAAAATTAATGCATAAAAAAGATACACATGAATGGCTAATAGGGAAATTTTTGGTCAAGGGGGCTGAGTGGCTGGGGGCAGGGTTTTTAGATACATTTATATCTCATGAATTTTATATTATGTTTCTGTTATCTATTTTTTTCAAATTAATAAAATACTTGAAAATGGCCTGCACAAGCCCCTATTGACTTGCTGACAAATCATACAGTACAGTGACCCCTCAGCAGTAGACCAATGCTGCTGTTCAAAACAAGGAGACTGTGCTGTTTGTTAGCTGTGACGGAACACCTGGCCTTCAAAACCTAAAATGTTTGCTCTCTGGCTCTTCAGGAAAAATTTCTTCTCCTGAGAAGGGTGTCAGGGTTTTGAGTCTGTCATGGACTGGCTTGGGGGGTACTTACTGAGCTACAGCGTGCAGGTACTTACTGAGCTACAGCGTGCAGGAGAAAACTCTGGCGGTAGAGCAGGGAGGCAGGTCTAGAGGAGTTTTGAGGTTGATGTGCCACGGTTGCCCAGTTTGTGCTGTCATTAGGCTGTCGGGTCTACGGGTCTGGAGCTGGAGAGAGACCAGGGCAGGAGAAGCAGAGGTGAGTCATTGGTACAGACAAAGATGGACAGAGATCCCTGAGCCAGCAAGGAGGAAGGGACCCAGAGAAGTCACAGCTCTCAAGATGCGGTGAGGAAGAGTTGAAAGGAGATTAAGGATCAGTGGTCAGAGAATCAGGGGTAAAACCAAGAGTCTGGAATCATGGAACCTAGGGACAGTCTTTCCAGAAAGGCCAATAGGCAAAAGCTGTCAACAATGGTTAAAGACAAGACCCAGCTGATGGCCTGGATAGGAACGTGTGCAGTGAAGCAGTGGGACTCCAGTGAGCCTGTGGTGGTCAGAGAATGAGGAAAGGACATTCCAGGGTCAGGAGATGGGCTCTGCCAAAAGAGAGCCGATGAAACCCGAGCCACGTGCAGAGGATGGAGGGGAGAATCGGGATTGGAATTCCCCCGGGAATGCTATGCGGAGGCTGGACACAGGGAACCCAGGCAGGGGTTGAGCAGAGGCGGGGTGACAGAGAGGAGAGAAGCGCTTCTTTAGAAGACGCGTGCGTGGCTCCTCTCTGGGAATATCGAGATTGGCAGCTCTCTTTGAGGGCTAGGGTCCAGGAATTAGAAGCAGCATCTCCAGGCCCGTCCTTGTTAAAGTGGAGCAGGGGTGGAATTCACTTCACGTGACCACCCAGGGCCAGGCTGTTGGCAGAGGCACTTAGGCTTGAGACTTGGGGACATGGGATGTAGGGGACATGGGTACTGGTAATTCTGATGAGGATTTAATTAAGAACTCAATTTTCCCAGACTTCCAGGACTTGACTGCCTGATGGTTCTTTAATAGGAACTGGTGATATGTTCTAATTATGGTGGGTTATTTATGGGATAGGTCTCATCTCTCTGCTCAATTATGTTTTGTTTGGGAGATTTGCATTCTTTTAGGACTCTAGTTTTTAATTGAGTCTACTGCGTTCCCCAAAGATGCTCTTAGTCTGGGGGCCTCTCAATGTTGGTTTTTTTTTTTTTTATTTTCCCCTCTACCAGAGATCCCACCACCCCTTGTCTTTCTCTTTCTTTCACTGATACTCCAAAGTCAAGGTCATCCCCCTTCCCCGGCTTCCCCTCCTCACTCACAGCACTGGCTGTATGGCTGTGTCTATGCACCTGCCTGGCTCTACATGGGTCCTATAAATTCAGCTCAATGGATTCCCTTGCATTTTGGAGATAGGATTCTTTAAAACGATGTCTAAGTATTAGTTATCTTTGAAATTCTGAGAGAAGTGGACATCCTTGGCATCATTGTCCATGGACAGAGTTGGAAAACACTCGCAGGTGTTTCTTCATGGAGAAGCTCCTGGTTCTTACTTTGGGGACATTTCAGGCTGACCTTGGGGACATTCCAGGCTGTGGATACATTACAGTTGGGTCCTAGGAAGTGTGCCCCCTCTAGACCTGGCAGACCTCGAGTGTGAATGTCATACTGTTTGTCTCCATGCTTGTCTGGGAAAAAAGAAATTTAATAGCAGAGCCTGGTATTCACGTAAAGGAAAGAACCATCTTTATTTTGAAGAAATTCATTGGAAAACTGTTTGGAGAGGGAGTGGAGGCTGGGAGCGGATCATTGGGAAAGAGACCTCAAAAGACAGTCACATTCTGCATCAGGAACAAGCGAGAACTTTGAGTCGGTGACCTCGAACAACCAACTAGACTTCAGATGGCCGGGGCAGTCCTCCTCAGTGGGAAGTTCTTTGTGATGCTGTGGTGTGATGACCTCTTTCATACCAGAATCATAACTCAAAGTCTTTCTTTATACATAAATAACTTGTGAAGGCGAGATGGGGGGACATCAAGAAAATATGACTGGTTGTCACTCATGATAAGCATCAGGTAGAGGCAGAAATGTAGAATCCGAGGAGGCAGCCTCTGAAAGTCCCTGGGGACATTGGGAGGGATGCTGGACTTTAGTCAGGATAGGAAAATTGATGCTGCAATAACAAATAACCCCTCTGCCCCATCTAAATGGTCACAACCACACATGCTTATTTCTCACTCACATTCTGTGTCCATCCTGGGTTTCCCCAGCTGTCATTAAGCTATCTCCACCTTGGGATTCAGGCTGATAGAGCAGCTCCTATCCAGGATATTCCTGGTCAAGAAGGCAGAGGGGAAAGAGAAGATGATAAAGCACACTGACTTCCAAAGTTTCTGCTCATTCCAGAGAGGGAAACCTGCTATTTTTTCTACTTATGGTAGAATTTGAAATTCCATCACTCTGAGGGGCCCCTCCCTGTGTTTTCCAAATAACATACCTGGCAATGACATTTACATGAGCTGTTTCAGTTTCCAAGATGTTCTACCACAGGTGACACACCTTAAGAGGCTGTGCTGTGCACAGGAAGCTTCGATCTGGTGCTTTCTTGATCACAGACACTGTTTTCCTTCTTTAGGCAGGCCAGGGCTGAAATGCCACCATCTTAACCCCTACTTCTACACAACGTGAATTTTAGATCTCCTAACATGTTCAGTATTCCAGTCTGAGCTTCAGAGAGACACTGGGTTGGAATCCTGCCTGGCTTAAACACTTAGGGACCAGGTGACCCTGACCAAGTGGAGCAACCTGAGATTCACACTCCTCCTTTGAAAATTGAAACAATAGTAGCACCTGAATTCTCATAATTGTTTTGATAATTGAGATAGTGCATGGAAAATGTCAAGATTTTTTAAGTGTATGTAAGTGCTAAATAAATCACAGCTATTGCTATAAAAAAGATTTCTGCTCAGCAAGGTCATGGCTACTTATGTTTAATGGGTCAAAGAAAGCCACCTGTCCGTGCCTGGGTTCGGCAGGGTGGAGTGTGTTCAGTGCCAAGGAAGAGGTGCCAACTGTGGGGAACACTTGTACACTCTGTCATACATTGTGTCTTGACTGTGGCTTGTGCTAGAGGTCATTTAAACCCTAAAAGGTGAGGCAGTCCTTTACTACATAATGAAGAAGTCCTTTCCTTTCATTTTCTTTCTTTCTTTGTTTTTCTTTCTTCCTTTCTTTTTTCTTTTCTTTTCTCGTCTTTTCTTTTCCCTCCCTCCCTCAATTCTCTTTCTTTTTCTTTTCTTTCCCCTTCTTTCCTTCTTTCTTTTCTTCTCTCTCCCTCCTTCCTCCTCTCTTCCTTCCTCCCCCCTTTTCTCTCTCTTTCTTTCTTTCTTTCCCTCCCTTCCTTCCTTCCTTCCTTTCTTCCTTCCTTTCCTTCTGATTTCTTTCAGACCAATCAAAATGCTCCACTGGGTTAGAGAAATGCTCAACGCTGTACAATCCTTGTTTGTATGACCTGGAAACTGGTTTCCAGGAAAGCCGTCTGCACATCAGATCTTTGGGTCAAATTGACTAAGTGAAGATGGAAAAAGAAACAAGGATGCTTCTTTCCCCTGCAGCCCTCTGGCCTGCTCCAGGACCAAACCAGTCCTTAGGTACTGCGATGTGGACCAGCTCCAGGACACAGTAAGCTGCCAGAACAGTTATTTCCATGACTCTGGTCAACAATTTCACAGATGTACTCTGGCCATTCTCAATGTCTTCTACAGAATGAGATGTGGATAACATCACAAGGGACCCTGCAGCCTCCCAACAGAGAAGGATCAGAACAAATACTGGACAAACCATGATCGTTGCTGAAGCAGAGTCCAAAGTGTACTAAGTGAGGCCAGAGCCAGGGAAACTGCAATCTAGGATCAGAGGCAGCTTTGTGGGGTGGTGGCCTCTGGATGGGCTTCACAGGAGGGAGAGGAGTTTTTGAATTTGGTTCTATAATAAACTTCATTTAAAAAATTGTTTCTGGTTGTTGATAGACCTTTATTTTATTCATTTATTTACATGCAGTGTTAAAGATCAAACGCAGTGCATCACACATGCTAGGCAAGCGCTTTACCACTAAGCCACAACCAAAGTCCCATAATCTTCATTTTTAAAAGCAATCCAACGCCAATACAACATACCAAAATCTCTGGGCACTGTGAAGGCAGTCTTAAGAGGAAGTTCATTGCATTGAGTTTATTTATTAAAAGAATAAAAAGTCAACATATAAATGACCTAACATCACATCTCAAAACCCTAGAAAAAGAAGAACAAGTCAACACCAAAAACAGACAAAAACAGGAAATAATTAAAATTAGAGCTAAAATTAATGAAATTGAAACAAAATAAAAACAATTGAAAAAATTGACAAAACAAAAAGTTGATTCTTTGAAAAAAATCAATAAAATTGATAAATCCCTAGCCACACTAACAAAGAGAAAAAGACAAAAAACCCAAATTACTAAAATACGCAATGAAAAAGGAAAATCACAATAGACACAACTGAAATATAGAAGATAATTAAAAACCATTATGAAAATTCATACTCCAATAAAATAGAAAATATTGAAGACACTGACAAATTTCTAGAGACATGTGACCTAGCTAAACTGAATCTGGAGGTCATACACGGTTTAAACTGAACAATTTCAAGTAATGAAATAGAAAAGGCTATTAAAAGCCTACCAATTAAGAAAAGCCCAGGACTGGACAGATTCTCAGCTGAGTTCTACAAGACCTTCAAAGAAGAATTAACATCAATAATCCTCAAATTATTCTATGAAATAGAAAAGCAGGGAACCCTTCCAAACTCATTCTCTGATGCTAGTATCACCCTGATATCAAAACCAGACAAAGATGCATCAAGGAAAGAACTTCAGACCAATATCCCTGATGAACATAGATGCAAAAATTCTCAATAAAATTCTGGCAACTTGCATACAAAAACATATTAAAAAGATAGTGCACCACCATCAAGTGGGGTTTATCCCAGGGATGCAGGATTGGTTCAACGTACAGAAATCAATAAATAAAATTCATCATATCAATAGACTTAAAAACAAGAATCATATAATCATCTCAATAGATGCAGAAAAAGCATTTGACAAAATATACCACCCCTTCATGTTCAAAACACTAGAAAAAATAGGGATAATAGGAACATACCTCAATATCATAAAAGCCATATATGCTAAACCCAAGGCCAACAGCATTCTTCCCCCTGCCATAGGAAATCACATAAGGGAATTTTTTAAGCAAACAAAGTGTCTCCCTGAAGGGTAAGAGAGAAAAGGAGAGGAAAAGAGAAAGGAAAGAGAAAGGGTGTGCGCTAGAGAGAGTGGAAAGTGAGGAGGAGAAAGAAAGCAAGTCGGGGGAGAGAAAAGCAAGAGAGAAAAGATGGCAGGGTAGCTACCATGAAGCAGTTGAATTCCGCCAGGCTAACAGGGGACCAATAACGGAGAAGAATACTTGCAAGCTGACTGATGAACCAATAGCTAGCTAGGATGTTCACAGACTGACAGTAGTTGGGAGGCGGGGAAATGGCTGCAGCAGAAAGGGCAGGGGAGCAGCTTTGTACGTTACATTTTCTGTTTTTTTTATAAGAAAATCTTTTGTTCTCCAGTTCTTTCCCGCCTTCTCTCTCCTTCCTGCCTAAGTGACTAGGGCTGGTTTTGCAGGTGAGATGTAAAAAGTCCATTCTCCCAGGGGCAGGGTTCATCTTCCAGACTTCCAGAGGCAGATGGCTTTCATGGACTTCATTTCCTCGATTTAACTGATCCCCGATTTCTACACTAACTGCCTGTACCCAATTCTGGCTTAACTCCTTTACTGCTTTAGGGAAAGGGGGCGATGACTGATCTGGCTTCTTCGAGCTGAAAGGGGGCAGCGTGGGTGGGGCAAGCAGTTTGGAGTTCCCTTTTTTAGAAATCGGGTTAATTGAGGGGTCCATGGTAGAAGTCTGGTTGGGGAAGAGCAGGTTGTAAAGGCATCTGGGGATGGGTGCTTCTATGAGAGAAGAACAAAAAGACATGAGTACCGAAATGAGATTAATACAATATAAATTTTGCAGAATCTGGAACATGCCAATGAATGTCATAAAGATGACAGAAGTCAATAATTCCTCACCAAGGGGTATTAGAACTGAGTTGTTCCCCTAACAAGGCCTAGCAAAGGCTGGAGAGGACAAGGCCTTTATTTGGAAACTTTAACATTGTCTAGGTTATCAGGAATGTAAACACAACATTTAGTAAAGATACTAGCAAACATAGATTAAGCCTACTTGTGTCTGTAGGCCTTAAACTGACTAAAACTTCTCACTCTGGCAATTTCTCTTGATAGTTATCAGGCACATTTAAGGCCAACAGCATTCTAAACAGAGAAAAACTGAAAGCATTCCCTCTAAAAACTGGAACAAGACAAAGATGCCTCTTTCACCATGTCTATCCAACATTGTCTTTGAAACTCTAATCAGAGCAATTAGAAGAAAGAAATTAAAGGTATACAAACAGGTAAAGAAGAACTCAAAGTATCGCTATTTCCTGATATGATTCTATATTTGGAAGATCCAAAAAAATTCCACCAAAAATCTTCTAGAACTAATAAATGAATTCAGCAAAGTAGCAGGAAATAAAATCAATAGCCATAAATCAAACATATCAGTCATGAATCCACTAAAAGAAATAAAGAACACTACCCCATTCACAATTGCCTCAAAAAAAAAAAAAAAATACTTGGGAATCAATCTAAGGAAAGAGACGAAAGACTTCTTCAATGAAAATTACAGGATACTAAAAAAATAAATTGAAGAAGTCCTTAGAAGATGGAAAGATCACTCATGCTCCTGGATAGGCAGAATTAGTATCGTCAAAATGACCATACTACCAAAAGCGTCATACACATTTAATTCAATTCTTATTAAAATCCCAATGACATTCTTCATAGAACTAGAAAAAGCAATCATGAAATTCATTTGGAAAAATAAGAGACCCAGAGTAGCCAAAGCAATCCTTAGCAAGAAGAGTGAAGCAGGAGGCATCACAATACCAGAACTCAAACTATACTACAGAGCTATAGTAATAAAAACAGTATGTTACTGGCACCAAAACAGACATGTAGATCAAGGTACAGAATAGAAGACACAGAGAAAAACCCCCATAAATACAGCTGTCTCATACTAGACAAAGGTGCCAAAAACATTCACTGGAGGAAAGACAGCTTATTCAACAAATGGTCCTGGGGAAAATGGAAAACCACATGTAACAAAATGAAATTAAACCCTTACCTCTCATCCTGCACAAAAATCAACTCACTGTGGTTCAAAGACTGAGGCACTAGAACAGATTCTGTGACTACGAGAAGAAAAAGTAGGTCCAAATCTTCTCCATGTTGGCCTAGGACCTGACTTCCTTAACAAGACCCCTAAAGTGCAAGAAATTAAATCAAGAATCAATAAATTGGATGAATTAAAACTAAAAAGCTTCTTCTCAGCAAAAGAAACAATAATGTGAAGAGAGAGCCTATAGATTGGTAGAAAATCTTTTCCACATGCACCTCAGATAAAGCATTAATCTCTAGGATATATAAAGGACTCAAAAAACTTAATACCAAAAAAAAAAAAAACCAATCAATAAATGGGCTAAGGAATTGAACAGACACTTCACAGAAGAAGATATACAATAGATCAATAAATATATGAAAAAATGTTCAATTTCTCTTGCAATTAGAGAAACGCAAATGAAAACTACTGTAAGATTTCATCTCACTCCAGTTAGAATGGCAATCATCAAGAATACAGGCAACAATGAACGCTGGCAAGAATGTGGGGAAAAGGGTCCTCACCAGCATTTTTAATTTATGAGTGTATTACTGTACACTCATACACTATTGGTGGGAGTACAAATTGGTGAAACCATTATAGAAAGCAGTATGGAGATTTCAGAAAACCTGGAATGGAACCACCATTTGACCCAGCTATCCCACTCCTTGGTTTATAGCCAAAGGACTTAAAATCAGCATACTACAGTGACACAGCTACATTGATGTTTGTAGCAGCTCAATTCACAATAGCTAAACTATGAAACCAACCTAGGTGCCCTTCAACAAATGAATGGATAAATAAAATGTTTTATACACACACACACACACACACAGACACACACACACACACACACATACATATACATACACATATATACAATGGAATATTACTCAACCTTAAAGAAGAATGAAATTCTGGCATTTGCTGGTAAATGGATGGAGTTAGAGAATATCACGCAAAGTGAAATAAGACAAACCCAAAGAACCAAAGACTAAATGTTTTCTCTGATATGCAGAAGCTAATTCACAATAAGAAAGGGCCATAGGGAAGAATAGAGTTATTATATATTAGGTAGAGGAGACAAGAAAGGGGAAGGGGTATGGGGGAAGGAAAGATAGTAGAGTGAAGCAGACATCATTACCTCATGTACATATATGACTGCATGACTGATGTGCTCCTACAATATGTATAATCAGAAAAATGAGAGATTACACTCCATTTATGTATGACCTATCGAAATGTATAAATGCATTCTCCTGTCACGTATAACTAATTAGAACAAATAAAATTTTAAAAATTTTAAAACATCAATCCAATTGCACTGTTTTAATCTAGAAAATAAAGCCTCAAAGAAAAAAGCGAGTTAACAATTTAGAGGACACAATTTTAGACATTATATATAAACAATTTCACAAAACTATGATATGGTTATTTTTTTGTAACCTGGATTCCTCCAGCCTTGTAAGCTCTTTCCATAACAATCAATGCAGACCTACACTGTTTGGAATGGTTGCAGATACATTCAAGCTGTGGATACATAACAATTTGTGTAACCAGTTTCTGTGGGGTGGATATTCAGATGGTTTCCCACCTTATAATGAAGAACTCAGGGCATGCATCACTGGGCACACCCATAGTTATTGCTAAGGGACCAATTCCTGGAAGGCAGAGTCAAGGGCATGCACTATGTCAGGATTTTTAAAGATGATAAATGGCAAATGCCAGCAGATCAGATCGCAGCTGGAGCTGGGGGTCTGAGCAGTGGCATTCCACCCCAGAGGGACAAAGAATACCAGCAAGGGTGTGAGGGTTAGCAAGGATGGTGTGGGGTTTTGTGCTACTAATCTTCTTTAAAGACAAGCAAACATCTTCCCAGGGCACCCTGTTCACGGTGAGAGCCAGTCAGGGAAGGAAGAGCCTCCTGCTCAGGCAGGAAACCCCAGCTCCCTGTGATTCTCCAAAGGCCCGCATCCTACTTCCTCCTTCCTCCCCCACGGGTGTGTCTCGAGTGTCTGTTGGCCTGAGTCACATCTGCCTCCCCGCAGAGCCCTCTCAGCCTTGGCTTCTGGGATAAACACAGCAAAGATCTGCGGAGGGGCCTGATTTCCACAATCCCGGGGAAGAATCCCATCCCAGCAGCCTCCTCTCTTGTCTCATCACTGACATGCCTGAGTTGGATTCCGCAGGCTTTCAGATGTGGAGGAAGCAAGTAATGCGGGAAGATGTGAAATATCACTGAATCGTTTATCACTCTGCTTGGAAGAGGGTATGGATCCTCTGGAACGCCCAGAACCTGGGATGCTTCGGGCTCTTCCCAGCTCACACCCGTCTGCGCAGCAGATCGGCTCAAGCCCCAGGTGCTCTCCCTGGCACTACGTGGATACCCTGGGAGACAGAGCTCCCCTCCTCCCTCTCCAAATCCGGCTGGTGCCGCCACATCTGATTCAGATGACGCGTCCTTTGCTGTCCTTTCTGAGCTCCATGGCGTAGGACCTCAGACACCTGCCGCCATTTCTCATCGGCTTCCACCTGCAACAAGAGGCCCATGTTGGTCTTCTCTGCTCCACAACAGATACTACAACCTGGGGCTTGTAAGAGGCCCCGTCTATTACCCCACAGCACAGGGATCTGGGCCCAGCCACACTTAGCTGGGTCCTCTGCTCGGGGGCTGAGGTTCCCACCTGGAGCTCTGGGGATGGTCTGCTTCTGAACCCATTCAGGTCGTTGGCCTCATCCAGCTCCCTGTGTAGACTGAGGCCCGGGCTCCCTACGGGCTGTCAGCCAGGGTCTGTCTTGCTGTCCCTAGGCTGTGGGTGGCTCAGGCCTGTCTCACATTTCTGATATCCATTCTCCTCTTCGACATCTTTTCTACTCCAGTCAGAGAAAGTTCCTGGCTTTTAACAGCACATGTGGATGAGTGGGCTACTCGAATAATCCGGGATGATCTCCCTATTTTAAAGCACGTAACTTTAATCACGTCCAAAAGTGCTTTCTTCCCTCACATGTTCACGGCTTGCTGAGTTCAGAGCGTGAGCATGGGCTGGGATTGGTGGGGGCGACCACCACAGCACAGTGGGTGGCAGGATTCCAGCTTTTCTTGCTACTGTCCTCCAGGGAGGTCCAGCAGGGGCCCCGCGTTCACCCTTCCTCCCTCTGTGGGGTTCTCTGAGGTCCCTAGTCCCACAGTGTAATGGGAAATTGACTTCTGCACAAACCCTGCTGATGAATCTCTTCTCTTCACACAGAAGTTTGACAGGCAGGGGCAGGGGAGAAGCCCAAAGCTCGCAGAGGGCAAGCCGCAGGCAGAATCAGCGCATCGACGGGGCGGGAGGCACCCCAGCCAAGGCCAGAGGTAGGTCTCAGGTCTCCAGACTGCCAGGCCACCACGCTTCCCAACTCTGAAACGTTCCTGGCCACCAGAACTAAAGCAGCAAAGGAACATGTCTTTGACTTTCCAAGAGAAATTCAAACGAGAAGCTGGCAGCAGCTGGGAGTTTGGCTGGTTGTCCCTGGCTCCAGCTGTTGAGAATTTGCAATGACAGAGTCTGCTTAGCGAGCGGCACACTCTGGTCCCTAGCACAGCCCATCTTGGGCAGCACTCCTGGGCTCTCCAAGTTGACACAGCTCAGACCTGGCCATGGCTCGTCACAGGGAGACAGCGTGGAAGAGGGGAGTCAGAGAGCCACCCAGCCATAGATCCAGGAGGCAGTCTAGAGATCAGTTAGTCCATCCCCCTTCACCCGATTATAGAGATGGGCAACTGACGTCCACGGGGGTGGAGAAGTTGTCCACGTGGGTCAGGACGATGACCCAGCCATTCTGCCTTTCGGAGTAGAACCCAGTCTTCAGTCCATGAGATCCAGGTTCTTTCTATTTGGTCTTTCTGGGAGCTTCCCCTCATTATGTTGTGGACATGCGTGTGCACACCTGTGTGCTTGTCTGCATACACCCTGGCACGTGCATGCACCAGCAATCTTAAAGGGTACAACAGTGGCCAGCCTGCACTCTAGGTTGGCCTAGCTGGTTTGAATCCCTACAGTGCTGTCTTGGGCAAGGACCCGTTTCCTCCTTTGTAAAATGAGGATGATAGTAGTATCTACTCCACGGGGTCATTTTGAAGATTCTCTGGATCCTCTAGGAAAAGGGTGTAAAAGAGTGCCTGACATAGAACAAGCACCAGAAATGGGCACCCTTGAAATTGCTGGCTATTGTTACTTCCAGAAAGGTTACTGCCATGCCTGCCTCTTGTTCTTTTGTTTGGGAAATCATGATCTAATAAAAATAATAATTCCATTCAACAACACTCACCCTGAAATGCTCAGAGTGGTTGAGGCTAGAAGTGAGCTGGGTATAAGAAAAATTGTGTGACCAACCTTGACTTGGTTTGATTTTCCATTTTGAAACAAAAATGAACACAGGAAAATATTTCTCCACTACAGGCAAAGCAACAGCACAAGCACAGTGACAGATGGTGACTCTGTCTTGGCTTCAGGGTAAGAGATGATAGGGAGTGGTGGGGAGTGTGGAAAAC
The DNA here is from genome assembly GCF_902686455.1 of Sciurus vulgaris. Taxonomy (NCBI): domain Eukaryota; kingdom Metazoa; phylum Chordata; class Mammalia; order Rodentia; family Sciuridae; genus Sciurus; species Sciurus vulgaris. The sequence continues at coordinate 70,325,047 of NC_136476.1, forward strand.
TGGAAGCACTGGCCCTGCTAACACTGCAGTTCCTTCTCAGCATAGCTGATTGCTGTCAAGTAGGAACACAGATCTGAGGGTGTCAGGTCTCCAGATTTTTTCAAGAGATGCTAGAAATCTGCATTTTTAAAAATGTAAAGCATCCCAATTACTAAGTTGGCTCAACTCTGAAAACATTGTCTGAATCAAACAAAACACTGTGGACCAGACTGCCAGTCCTTGGTTTCTAGCTTCTTTATGTGCCGTTGTCATCTTTTTATTTAATCTTCTAGTGCCCATGTAAGTATAGTAAGATCGCTCTCAATGCCCATATGAGGATAAGATCAAAAACAAAATGAAACAAAAAATCAGCAAAAACTCAGATGGTGGCAGCTTCCCTGCAGGTAACTCAGTCATTTAAAGAGGAAAATCTGAGATTATAAACTGGATTCTCCCAAATTGGCTGTTTCTGAGATGGGTCCTTTCTTTCTCTGGGTCCCTTCCTTCTCTGGGCTTCAATTTCCCAGTTAGCAAAATAGTCAGGAGAACCCACCCTGTCTTCAGAGTTGGAGAACTTTGAAGTCCTGAGTGAGAAAGTGCCTTCCAAACTGTAAAGCCTTGTGCACGTTCATGTGAAGGGCTCTTATCACAAAGCAATAAAAGAAAGGCACATGCTTCCTTGAATCCTTCTCTGCGAAGGGAGTCTTTGTGGACGTTAGGCAAGTTTTAACTCATATGCCAAACCCAAAGCATTGTTTGCAATAGCAAAAAAATTGGGAATGACTGAAATGCCCATTAATAGAGAATGGATAAACAGAGCATGTAATCATCAGATGAAATGTTATACGGCATTTCAAAAGCATTAACTGTGTGTGTATGAGAAACGACATGGATTGATCTTAGAGACAAGACCGAGTGATGAAAGCAATTTGCGGAATAAGTACAGTATGTTAACATCTACCTACATTTTAAACCCCACCAAAAATTCTCCGCATTGCTCATGGATACCTACTTATGTATTAAAGTATATAAACATGGGTGGGGAAGATGCTCAGTTAATTCAATGGCTGCCTCTGGGTAGGAAGCGAGGGGACAGGAGCAGGTGGAATCAAAGGAGCTTCACGTTGATGTGCCATGTAGAATTTCTTTTTTAATAAGAAATCAGAAGCAAATTCAACAAAATGTTAATGTTTGTTAATTCTAGATGGTGAGTGTGTGCAGTTTTGTTGTTTTCTGGACTTTTCTGCTTTAATTTTTCATAAGTGGAAGGAAGGGAGAGAGGGAGGGAGGGAGGAGGAAAGTTGGAGGGAAAGAAGGACAGAAGGAGGGAGGGGGACACAGTACTCAAAGTCATATTTGGAGCTGGGTTCAAAACTCTGGGCCAGGAATGATTGGGGTTCTGTTTGGAAACACAGGGAAAAGTTTCTGTGCTGTACAGTTACCAGCACTGGACACCCCAGGAGGATTGTTTAACCTCCAAAATAGCACCCTGTCTTATATATCTGTGGAGAATATTTAATTTTCACACAGAAAATGAAATAAAATCCATAGATCCAATCAGATGCAGAGAATGTGGATACAGAATAATGTACAAGAAAGGAACCCAAAGATTGGTGGGTTTTGATGTTTCATGAAACATGGGAATTCAGAGGAGTGTCTTCCTTTGTACTTGGATTTGACTCTTTAATCTTTCTCATTATTGTATAGCTTTTGATTTAGCACGTTTATTTTATGAATACAGCTATATGCATATGGTTTCACTTTCCAAACCATTGTGTCTAGCTATCAATAAGTTGTATAAAGATTTTTTTTGTTTAATTAAATGACTTTTAATTAAACAAACAAAACCCTTGGACCAATTTTAGAGCACATGGAAGTTAAATGAACAGTTGACCACAAAAAATAGTTACTGTTACTGGGCCCCCCGCTGCCCACTGCTAAGACTACTTCTGTGCAAACCTTCATCAAGTTGAATTATCGAGGATTCTCTTCAGATCTGTCTGCCATGGTTAGGATCTCAGGCCCGTAAGTGTGGCTTGGATTATAAATGTGGAGTATTGTTTCTCCACTGGCCATTGGCTCAGACTGTGGAAAGAAAGGAAACTCAATGCCACCTCCAAAGAACTCTCTTGACAATTTATCCCTCAGTGACTTTGAAATGCAGAGAGCTCCCACTTGGGTTTTGGTAGGATCACAGGCACCATTAGAGCACTTTGAATTTATACCAAGTTAGAAAGGGCAGCCCACAGTCCCTACCTTAACCAAGAAGAGTTTCTCCTCGTTTGGGAATGAGTGAATTTTCTGCTGGGCAGTTTTGGAGTCAAGAGTAACCATGAAGTTGACAAATGGAAGGCTGAACTATTTCTCTCAGAGCCTACTGAGTACCATTACCCCTTTAACTTGCCCCTTATTGCACACCTGCTACCTGTCAGGTTGAGGCTAGGTGCCTTTCATGGGGTGACATCTGCTGGTTTGGTTCATTGCTCCCCTCCTGTTGAGGAACACTCCTTTACTTCTCCATGTGTTTCTGGTGGAGCCATTTATTTCAGCACACAGTAAACCTCAGTCACTGGTCACATGACTCAAGCCTGGCCAATCATACTTCCCCATCGTCCTGACAACAATGACTGATGCAGAGGGAGAGTCATGGCTGCTCAGTTCCAGATTCTGAGGCCCTATAGCTCTTCCTCTGTTTCAATGGCCTACCTCATTGTATGCTGAAACACCGGCACCAATTGGTTCCTTTCTTCACTGCAAGTTGTGTTTCTGTTGCTTGCCACTGAAAAGTTCAAACCACTACACCAGAATCTAAGATTCACTGAACTCCAGCTATGTGCTCACAGGACCCTGTCAGTCTTGCTCACCACTGTATCCCCAGCACTAGCAATGGTCCCTGGCCCATAGTAATTTCAAAGGAAACTTCTGTTAAATGAATTAACAGTCCATGAGTGTTACATCATAAAATCTTTACACAAACCCTGATAGTGACGCTTTATTATCAGAAGCTCCAAATGGTGAGGCCAGAGTCCAAGTTCGCCCCTCTAGAAAGTGGCAGGGGCCAATTTGGGATGTGACTCTTAAACCTAATGTTGTATCATCTCCCAGCCCCTTTCCTATGGATCTCCTGACCTCCACTCACCTGGGGAACCTTAGTGACCCCTCAAAAGCAAAGACATAATTCGATTGGCCCTTCTCAATCCCTTCCACATGGCTTAGGCAGGTCCCATCATGGGCCCACCATGAGCTGCCCTTTCCCACCACCTCCCAAAGCCTCTGCTTCTCCTTTGGGCAGTGCCCAGCTGCCAGATGGAGTTTCCCTGCCTGGTGGTTCCTTCCCTCCCCCAATTCTGTGATTCTGTTCCAAGTTTCTGGTGAGTTATTGAATCCTCAGTTTTAAATCTTTTTCATATGCAAGTAGTTTATTCTCATTAAGAGAAATCCTATCTTCTGCTTGTTTAACTCTGTCAGTTAAATCCGTTAAGTTTATTTGTGTTTGCCCAGTGGTAATTTTTATTGAGAGAACATCTGAAACCCTCTGTGGGGAGGAAGTTGAAGAAACCTGTGGTGTGCCCCAACTCTAGGCCTGATTTTCCTGACATCTCTACCCCCTGGGGGTGGCTCTTGCCATCCATGGGAGGCTGGCCACAGGCCACTCATCTCTGGGTCCTTTTGAGTTTTGAATCTGTGCAGGAATGGTCTTGACCTTTGAGATATCACGTGGTGTGCTTTTCTGTTGGAGGGGGTCCCAAGAGGGACAGCCCTAAAGAACGAGGTCTCCTGAATGCCACAGCAGCAGCAGCCCAGACGAGTTCGCGTTTTCTGCGTTCAGATGAAGGGAGTAGGCCCAGAAGTGGTTCCCCTGGATGTGCTCACGCTCTGGACGGAGGCTGTCTGCATTCCACGGCGGGTCAGACACACCTGCTTCGTTCCCCGACTACACTCGGAAAGCCTTGAGCAAAGGTTTTGTAGAATTCATCATACCCCCAGTTTATCTGATACAGTCTTACTATGGTGAACTCTTCAGCATTTGATGAATGAATGAATGAACGTATGGCTGGATGGATGGTTCCTTGGACGTTACACTCTGCCCACAGCGTCCACCTTCCCTGAATGGGTACCGTCAGCACATAACTGATAACCACATGTGGATGGCCCTCCCATGTAGGGAAGTGATTATCACTGCATTATCATCACTCCCATTTTATAAGGCTCTTTGACATTTATTTCCTTATCTTCATTTTCTTTAGGGAAAAAAAATATTCACCTAGTTAATCAAAAGTTTCCTGCATTGGTTTTTTTTTTTTTTTTTTTTTCAACACAAATTGCAGATTGCAGTTTCCAAATGATGCAGAACAAAGATAAACATGATTACAAAACCAGGCAGCACCAATAGATAAACTTCAGATTGCAGGGCAGAGAAGAAAACTCCAGCTAAACTTTGTCAACTCTCCTTGTTCCCACCTAGGGTTTGTGGGATCTCTCTTGACTTAAGTCTGTGATAGATGGATAGATTCATCTGTGCATTAGTTCTCACCTCAAGATAGGTAGTGAGCCCCACCAGTTCTCACATCAAGATAGGTAGTGAGCTCCCTGGTAGGGGGGGTAGACAAATGGAGGTTGGGTGACTGCCAGAGGAAAGAACAGAACAGAATATCACTGACTAGAGCATAGTGAAAATGTGCACTAGGAACCCCAGAAATGTCATATTCAATTACAAAATTGATGAACAGATAGGAATAGTGAAAACCACATCAAATTTAGGCTTACACAGTCCTGAGACTGAATCTTGGCTCCAGTGATGGGCAGCTGTGTGACCTTGAAAATGTTATATAACTTCTCTGATTAAATGAGATGTAGATCATAAAGAACTTAGCACAATGCCCTACACAGAGCGTGTTAAAGTAGGCTAGCCAGACTCATTTATTTGTTCTAAGAGGACAAGGAGTAAGGTGGATTTCAAAGTTAACCCCCAATCCCTCCCATCCCTGAAAGCATACTCATGTGGGGAGTGACATTATCTTCTCCCAGCCCCACCAAGAGGTAGCGTCTTGCTTTGATTTGCTCTGTCCATTGAGACATGAACAGAGATTGCTCTAGGCAGGGCTTTGAAAGTGCCTGGAAACCCTGACATTGAACAAGTGAGTGAAGCTGGTCTAACCTGCTGCATCGGGACAGGCAAGTGACTGACTAGTTCAGCCTGCTCACTCTAGCCAATAGGTGAACAGGTCATCCTGACCTCCCAGGCCCAGTCAGCCTACCAGTGAGCTGACTGCAGAACTGCCTGGTTCACCCACAGACTCATGGGCAATGACAAATGAGGCTCTTTTTAAGCCACTATGGTGCAGGGTGCTTTGTTACACAGCAAACGCTGACTATTACAAGTAGATTAGAAAATCTATCCAATTAGAAGTAATAGGAGTGAATGAGAAAACAGAAACTGCTCTTCAGAAACTCACCTGATGACTTTTAATTGAACAACAGGGATCAATGAGTAAATGGGATTTGCCTTTTAGAAACTCACTTGATAGGTGACTTTGCCACAGTGCAGATACACTTTCGGACACAAGGGCCATCGTGTGAATAGAAATGTCAGAGCGTAGCTGAATTGTCACGCAGGCTTTTAGCCAGTTTAACCTACCGAAATGCAGGTCCTGCCTGGAACGATGAACTTGAATGCGTGAGCTGGTAATGCTAAAAGAAACGTAGGCGGTATTTGCTCAAGTGTTGTGTTTCTGGAAACCGGCAGATCCTCCTGGGGAGGAGACCAGCTGGGGACATGACTGATGCTCCCGCTCTGGGAGAGGCTACTGTGTCCCTGGGAGAAGCAGGGAAATATTCAAACATTATTTAGATTCTACTTTAATATTACCTCAAAAACCCCATCTGTGGCTTTGATGTCTTGGCTGGGTAGAAATAACACTTCCCTAATCAAAAAAGTTGTTTGATCCTTGAATTCTGGTTTTCTTCTTCTTCTTCTCTTTAGATATTAACTCAGAGCATTTCAGTCTCCCCTGGGAAAGGAACCATGAAAGGGGGCAGTTGACTTAGTGAATGAAGTGATTTAACTTCATTATTATCGCAGCCCTGAAAGGGGCGACTGTCCCTTCCCAGTTGACATTGCAGGATTCCCGCCCTGCCTACCCCCTGTCCCCACACAACCCCCACCAGTTCTCACATCAACCCTCACGGGATAACTGTGTCTCTTCTGCTCCCCAGCACCCCAGGCACCAAAGGGATCTTTGTAAAATACCAATCACACATGATTCCCCTGCTCAGGAATCTTCAATGGCTCCCTATTGCCTCAGCCACAGAGACCATCCCTTTGCCCTGTAGTATTAGCGTCGGGGGTTGTCATAAAAAGCAACACAGTCAGTGTGGACAGCAGGCATGGACAGGCTCAGGTTCAGGAAGCTGAACCAGGGTGCGGGCAGGGCTGCTCCCTTCTGGGGGCCGAGGGGCACTGGTTCTCTCTCCTAGCTTCTGGTAGCCCCAAGCAGTCCTTGGCCGGTAGACCACCCTCTCCGATCTTCACATCCTCTCCCTCCAGGTGTGTCCCTCTGTGTCCAACCGCCTGTGTGTCGGGATGCAGCCATGTTGGACCAGGAGCCACCCTGATGACCTCAGACTCGTCATCTTAAACACCCTATTTCCAAATAAGGTCGTATTCACGGGGGAGGAGGTTGAGGGGACGGGGTGGCCGTGATGACATCTTTAGGGGAGGCCAGGGGAGACCACAGGGCTATGGCAGGTGGTTGTCGAGACCCTTCCTAGGTGATCCCGAACTCTGTGTCCCTGGCCGAGTCTTGCTCCTTCCAGTTCTGGCTCTGGCACCATCAGGGCCATTCATCATCATGCCTGAGCTCAAAATTCTATCCCACCATCTGTTCTGTGCCTCAGATTCTTCATCTTTAAAATGGGATAATAATGGGGGTGGGTCCCTTTGAAGGCTAAAGGAATTCATGTCAATAAAGTCCTTTGAATAGTACCTGGTTCAGAAGTGTTTGGACAGAATTCATTACTATTATTTTTTATATTTTTTGCTTCTCCCACTTCGATGAAGTTCACTCTTTCACTATCTCCAATAAGGAGGTGGCAGCATCCTCAGGTCACTTTCCAAGTCCACAGGATTAAAATCCAGACCTCAGGGAGGGAGGGTAGCTCAGTGGTAGAGTGTCTGCCCAGCACGCGCCAGATCTTGGTTCAGTCCCCCAAACTGGGGAGAAAGCAAAACCCAAATAGCCCAGAACTCTTCCCCTGGGCCACGGCGGCTGCTCTGCCTTGGGCTGGATTGGGACGTGCCTCCCCTCCTCCTCTGGCTCCTTCCTTCATCCAAGTCATTCCAAGCTTGATCCATATTCCTAAAAACCCAGCTTCCAATTTGAGCTAAACGTGCCCTAAGTGTTAGCAGCCGCTCTGCTGCTACTTGTTAATTTGTCACTCGGGGATACGGAGAGGACGGGGAAGCGGGGAGCTCTGGGTAATGGTTTGCCCCCAGTCTTCATCAGCATCCTAATTATTCCACACCTTTTTAATAGAGGAAGCATTAGCATTCCCAAACTGTGTAGGGGTCTGATTGAAATAATGTCTCCTGAATTATCTTTTCATAAACCGAAAAATAAATAAATAAGTGGGAAGCTCCCCAGACACAGCCTCCTTCCAGGCTTGTGCCTGGCTGGGGTCTTAGAGAGGTGGAGAGTGGGGAGTGGCCAGGGACAGCTGTCTTTGACCCACTGAGGGCAGAAGTGGTCTGTGCCCTTATTCCTCTTCCTCCCGTCCTTCCATCTTGCATTGAGCCTGGGGCCTGACATGGGATCCCTCCTCCTCTGGGAAGCCCTCCTGGACTCGGCCCTTCCCCGGTAGTATGCAGGATGCATACTGCCACACCTGCCCCTGCATTCTCTGAGTGGCTCCCCAGTTGCTGGATATGGAAGCCCTTGACATTTGTGGTGTAGATTGCTCAAGGGCAAAGCCCTTTGGGAACCTTTTCTCAGTCCTTCTGTGGCTGCCAGCACAAGCCCTGGCCCTCAGGGTGTCTCTCTAGATAGCTGTTGACTTAACTGGACAGAGAGGAAGACACTGAAGTCTCCCTGTGTCATGGTCCCTCCCTCTGTCTCCCATTCTGGCTCCCTCCCCAGATGTGGTTCCAGAGGATTAGCCAGCAATCTGGAGAGGCGAGCTGAGTGGACCAGGGGATGAGCGGCCGTGGGAGATGAAGGCTCGCACCTCTGGAAGCTTCCAGGCAGCAGGTGGGAGCTTGGCTCCAGGGCTCTGTGGCTCCAGGGTTCCACTCTACGTTCCCTGTCTTCTTTATAAGGGAAACCCCAGTGCCTTACTAGCCCCAGGCCGTGCGCTAAGAAGGAAGTCTGCCGCCAAAGCTGCCACTTTGTTAGAATCGGTGCAAACAGCATTTCCGCGCTGTCACACCACTGAGAGTCATTCACATAAACAACGAGGTCCTCTTGGGTTTGATGGCAACACAAACACCACTTGTGACTCAATTAAGAAACAGTAATTAAAAAGGGGGCGCAGTGAGCCTGCTCTCCAATCCCATCTTCCCACCCAGGCCTGTGCGCCTGACAAGTGGGACCCCGGGGACGGATGGGGGCACTGCCCTGGGGCCTGTGCTCCTGCCATGGCCAGAGCTGGTGGGGGGAGGGGAGACATGGGCACACAGCCCTGGACCTCGGCCAGTGACCTGGCTCCACGGCCAGTGAGTGGCACAAATTGATGGAAGTCTTTGAAAATGACTGAAGTGCACCTGAGGAGATGCAGCGTTGTCGCTTGAGATGAGTCACATGTCCTTGGTTCTCAAATGACGATGGCCGACTTCTCTTGCTTCTACACTATGCTGGGCACTGTTGTAATACTTTGTAGATCAGAAGTGGTGGCAGCCCCACAGACAGCTGCTGTATCTCGCTTCCTTTCTGCAGATGAGGAAGCAGGCACAGGCTGGGGCTCTCCCTTCCAGCTGGAAGAGGCAACGCTGGGATGAAACCAGGGGGCCTGGCACTGCCCACCCCTTCATCAGCATGGGCAGCTAACTGCCTCTCGCCTTCTGAAAGGCGCTTTCCGAGGCCTGGGCTCTCCTGGTTCTCGTCAGCTTTACCATGGACTGGGAAACACTTGCTCCGTTGAGCGTGCCAGGCGCTGAACGCGGAGGATCCCCTCTTGTGAGCGACATCCCCATAATTATTCCCACGTTACAGATGGAGAAACTGAGGTTCGCCCAGCTGAGCATCAGTGTCCAGAATCAAATCCGTATTTACCTGACTCCAAAGGACTGTGCCCTGAACCCAAGTTCTGCTGCCTTTGTGGGTGCTCTGGAACCGCAGAACACCCACAGATGCCACCAGATGGGTCGGCAACAACGTCCTTGTGTGTGAAACGGGTTGTGTGGGGTTCAGGGTGGAATGAATCTACGACAGAGACGTTCCCCAAGCAGGTTGCTCCCCCAGGTCTGGTATGGGCCGCTCCTGCGTAGAGGCCTGCAGGGGAACGGGGCAAGCCCCAGTACAGCGGGGACAGAGGTGACTGCGCCCAACGCTCATGCTGGAACCTACTGCCCCGGGGGAACGGCCCCGGTCATCCTCACCACAGGGGGGAAACAGGCTGGGGGAGGTGACCTTCCCGTCGTCCCACAGTGGCACACGCAGGGCAGCTTCGTCACTTGGCCCTTCCCCACTCTGGTTCTCCAGCAGCAGGAAGAACTCAGGCCTGGTGCCCAGAGAGGCTGACAGAGGCCTGGCTCCGCCTGATAGTTCTGTGCCCTTTGGCAACTCACAGAACCTCCCTGGGACTATTTATCTCTAAAATGGAGATTTAAATGCAAGTCCTCAGCTTACCAGGGCCTGGGAGGATTTCAGGACAGGATGCAGGCAGAACGCTAGCCCTGTGTGAGGTCCAAGAAAGGGCTGGATGGGCCTGGCATGCATGGTGACTGTAGGGAAGAGGAGGAGGATGAAGTGAAGAAGGGAGGAGAGAGGAAGAGGAGGAGGAAGAGGAGGAGAACGTCGTCACCATCCCTGCTCCAGCATGCCTTGGTTTCTGGCCTCCTCACTTGGCACAAAAGAGCCCATCTGTACAGAGGTCATCTCCAAGAGGCTCAGTCACCGGGCCCCAGGCAGGAGCCTTCTCCCATGTTCCTTCCTGGGTCCCAGTGACCCCAGGGCCCCAAGTGCAAGAAGCTTCATAAGCAGCTCCACTGAAGGCAAGGCCATCATCTGGCCCATCAATCAACGGGCTTTCCGTGGCCATTTGCAGCACCAGAGGCAAAGGCAGCTCCGGATAATGCATCACGCCCGAGAGGCGAGGCATGGGAGCTGTCATGTGCAGTCAGAAAGCAGAAAAATCTGTGTCCCTTCCTGGGCCCGGGTGCCAGTGTCACTGAGGACTGCTCCTTGGCCTCCTGCATGAACCAACACGGGGCAAGTGGCCATGGCTGCTGTGGGGTGTGTGTGTGTGTGTGTGTGTGTGTGTGTGTGTGTGTGTGGAGAGATTTGTTGCATTTTGTGTGTTTGTGTTTGTGTGGTGGTTTTTTTTTTTTTTTTTTTTTTTTTTTTCCAAGAGGCCATCAGCATTCCGGCAGCGTCCTGAGAAATTCATCAAATTATTTAACCTTTGCGGGAATAAATAATACATGTGTTTTCTCAGGATTTGTTCTGATTAAGCCGTTCTGGAGTGGTGCCAGGCCCGAGCCCGCCCCAGGAGAGGCAGGAAGGAGGCGGGGGGCACAGGATGGGAAATCAGGAGGCCAGCAGAGGCCTGGATGGGAGGGGCCGAGGAGGCCGGAGGGCCGGCGAGGTGGAGCGGGACCCCCGCAAGCCCTCCAGGCTGGCAGACTGCAGAGGGAGAAGGTAGACTTGGGCCGTCCTTCCTCTGCACCTGGAGGCGCTCTGTCTCCTGGGCCCTGAGGACGGAGGTGCAGCAGACCGACAGCGGGCTCGGGTTGGGCCCTGGCTCAGGCCACCAAGTGGCAGTCCCTTCTGGTGTCCATCAAGTCAAGAGCCAGGCAGGCCTGGGTGTGAATCCCTGCCCCTCTGTTCTCTGCCAGCTGTGGAACTGCCCCTCCTGGCACCCACACCACGTGCCACTATGTGGGTGTCACTGGCAGACCCCAGCATCTGCCCACAGCAAGTGCTCAACAGATGTCAGGGTGAGACCCATTAAGCTGCTGAGAGGTGACCGGTGTAAACCTACAAAAGGACCATTGCATATGGCTCCACCTATACACGGCATTGCCCGTGACGGTCACACACTCCACACTGAGGGCTCGCTTTGTGCGGCAGTCTATGTGTTCTCTACAATTAACCTAAACTTCAGCCCCACGAGGTTTGTAGCTTATTATCATTCTTACTTTACAGACAGAAAAACTGAGGCTCAGAGAGGTCCAGGTACCTGCTTGAGGTCACTCAGGTGACAGAAGGCTGAGCGGGACTTGAACCAGGTCTAGCCCCACAGTTCTCTAACACCATGGCATTTCTGGTGCTTGACCTTCCTGGGAAGGACACTGCCACTAAGTGTGGGGACAAGAGAGGCAGGAGAATGCCCAGGTGGAGGGTAAGTGGGAGATGAAGGTCACAGATTCCAAAATCAGAGCCTGTCAGTGCTATGAGACTTGCAGGAGCTTGATTCCAGCAAGACGCTCTGGATGAGCTAGACAGCGAGGAGGGGGACACACAGTGTTTGGAACGTTCGCACACAGAGCGGCGTCAGAGCGTCCTGGGAAGGGTCTGGAGTGACTACTGCGTCTCCAGGAAAAGCTTTGGCTCCAGGAAAAGGAGCCGTTCTCAGCTTGCCCTCACCCACGCGGGGCTGCAGATCTGATGCGGTTGTTCTCAGAGCTCAGCACGCAGGACCTTGGATGGAGCTGCTCCAGCCGGGAGGGGAAGCAGCCTCATGTTCCCTCCCAAGCCTCAGTCCCCTCTGCTGCTGAGTGGGCGGGTTCCTCCCTCCAGGCCACTCTGGATGCCGCCATTCTGTAATCTCCATGTACCTGCAAAGCAAGGGGGACGGGGACGCGGCAGGGGCTCTGGAGCCAGCTCCACCATGGAGCAGCCATGTGACCTTGGGCAGGTGACCTGAGCCCTCAGGGCTGTCACGATGGATAAGTCCTAACCATAGACTATAGGCTTGGCCAACACAGAATTCTGTGCGCACCTGGCTAGGAATGGGGATTCCAGAAGTAGCAGCTTATGTCTTGATCATGACCAGGAAGGCCTAGGCAGGGGGGGAACCACCCCTCCATCCTCCATAAACACCAGAAGCTCGAGGAGTGTCCCAGGGGAGGAGGTGGCGGAGAGCCAGCTCAAACCCGGACCCACCTGGGACTTCGGTCTCCTCAGGACTGGAGAGCTCAGCATTTGCACAGGGATCAGTCAGTTCCGGCCCTTGCTTGGGAGCAGAAACCTGGGATTGGAAGGATTCACAGTTGCCCACCAATAACCCCAGATAATCCCTCTTGTATCCACATATCATTTTCCTCTTAAAGAAATAAAATCTCTAATTAGAGTTTTCTCTGAACGCTTTCTCTTTGAAAAAAATTAAAAATGTATAAACCCTCCTGTATCATGTATGTATATTTCATTGCTGCATAATTGGGATCTTTGTCAGTAACCAGGGTAGCGGGCGACAGCCTTTTAATCGGCTCCGGATGCTAATGGAGAGAGAGACGTTTTCCTCCTCTTTGCTCAACGGTTCAGCCAGAGACTGGAGTCCTCCCTAATAAGTATTTATGTCAAAACCCTTTTTGGGGAGTGGGGGGGAAGGAGCAGCTGTAGCCCAGTTGAAAGACGGGGCTCTGATTACAGTGCGCCAGCGAGGGGGGGTCACTTTCAGAGTGAAACAGTGCTAATCAAGTTAATCACAAAACCCGCGCTTTAATTGCTTCAGCTCTCAGACAAAATTTTACTTTTATCTAAATTACTAAAGTGAGGAGAGTGCAATCCACTCTAATTTAGCTTTTGAGCTGAGGAGAAAGCGTGTGTGGAAGGCTGGAGAGGTTTTTAAACATCAGAACTCATGCGATGGAATTCAACACGCCTCCCCGCCACCCGCCCTCCCGCCTTCAAGACGGCCTGGCCCGGCCCGGGGCTGCCGGGTTGGGTCTCCTGGGCCTTCCCTTTAAAGCTGCTCAGCCTCTCCACATCCTCGGTTTCTTCATCTGTGAAATGGGGACCATTGCCAGTAGGGTTCCTATCTCAGGACTGGGGGGCGGATTTAATGGATTGGCAAGACTGAGATACTGACTGTGTGTGCACGTGCACACACACACACACACACACACACACACACACACACACACTCAAGAAGCATTTGTTGCTACTGTGAGCTCTCCATTGTCCTTCCTCCTGTCCTGTGTCTCTGTCTTCCTCGCCTCTCCTCCTTCCTCTTCTCTTTCACCACTGCATTCTGATTTTTGCTCCTGCTTCTAGCACCTCCTTTGCATGAGGCACGACCTGTCCTCAGGGGCTCATGATCCAGTCTTTACTTGGAACACAAGAGGGAAGTGAACGGGCCTCAAGAGAACTCAGAGAAGAGCTAAGGGGATGGGAAATCAACAAGGGCCGTATGGCACATGTGGCCCTGGAGCTGGTGTTGGACGACATTGCTGCTGTGGAGTTGGGGGTTGGCACCATGGACAGAAGGGCCAGCACAAGTGCTGGCGGAGAGTGGGGCGCGGGCAGACAGCAGTGCAGGGACGCCAGGCAGTGCTGGGTTCCGGCAGGTGCCACCCAGCCCGGCACACTTCTGAGGGCAGGTCCACCTCTCTCCCCTGCTGCACGCAGCCTCCAGCCCCATCCAGGTTGGTTCTCAGCTCAGGCTGAAGAGGAACCCTGATTCCTCAACTCGCAGGGCATCCCAGGTGGGACCCCACGACAGTCACACGGTGGACGACACACTGGGTCCCGTGTCCCTGGCTGCCTTTCCCCACCTACCTTCCATCAGCCTCACTTTCTCCCACGGCAGCCTCTTGGGGTCTTCCAAATTCATGCTTCGTCCAACGAAGGAGCTGATGTCATCCAACTTGCCCGGAAACACAGATTAGAGAAAACACACACAGTCAATTTAACTGGCAATTAAACAGACTCCCCTATGTAATTAGCGTCAAGACAACTCACAATTACTATGGGGCGTGCATTCGCAGTCGACGCTCCACATTTATATAGAGCAACAATTACTGGGCGCTAATATCTTAACAGGAAGCCGAGGAAATTTGTGAAACCATTTGAAGGAGGCAGCCCATCCTGTCCCTTTGCACTGTAAATAACTCTCTTGTAAATGTAACTGCAAAATTAAAGAGGCAATGCTTGAAATGATCCAGAGAAGAAAAATATTTACTCTATTGAAAGTAACTGATTGCTATTTTGAGATGACCAATTTCAGGAAACTAACTGGTTGTCCCACGTTAGTAAAAGCAAACTCCCCTGACTGAGGGCTTCCCCATGCCAGCCCACTACCTGTGTGATGGCATCCAGGTCTCACAGTGACTCTGCACAGAGATGCGGAACGGATCTGCCGGAGGTGAACCACTCACCCAAGGTCACAGCTGACAGGGGAGGCAGCAGGATATAATCTGGGTCTGACTCCAAAACTTTGGTGCAAAATCACCACAGGCATGGTCTGTGCTACCCGGCAGAGCATGCATCCAGACCCAATGCTGAGCAGTATATCAAAAGGCAAAGGCCCAGGAGGAGGGACCAGGGACCAAGGCCATGCAGCAGGTCCACACGTAGTAGGTCTCCCACCATCTGCCCTTTCCACTGTACCCTCTGATAGAGATGAAAATGATGCCACCAAAGAAGGGCCCCTTTGGTGACAGCACCTCTCCTAGAACTGCCTTGTAGGTATCAAGTCCTTGCTCCTGAGGAGAGAAAGAGGCCAGAGATGGCTTTAGGGTCAATACAACCCCCACCACCACCAACAGCAAAGAAGCTCTGAAGTTATTGAGTACTCTGCTGGATGCCGAGTACTCTCCTTTCTCTTCCCTTCTCTTAAACCTTTCTAAGTGCCCCTGAGAGGGATAGCAGCAATTCTGAAGCCCTGCAACTAGGAACACTTAGCCAGATGCAATATACATGTTTAGCTCCTCAAAGGACTTCAGCAGCAAAAGCTACAGTATCAGTTAGCTACTGCTGGGTAACAAACCTTTTCAAACCTCAGGAACTTAAATGCAATGACTTGTGATCACTTCCCCATGTACTGGTCAACTGGGACTCGGCTGATCTAGGTCAAACTGGGGGACTGGGTGCTTCTGCTCACAGCAGAGCTTTGAGTTAGTAGCAGCTTTGTTCCACAGGTCTCCCAGATTCCTCAAACCAACAGATCTTTGATGGCAGGGTGGCAGAGGCTCAGGAGAGGAAGACTAGGCTCGAGTTTGCCACAAGTCTCGGACCAACCAGGTTACACAGGACTGTGGTTTGGATGGCTTGAGTGTGTTCCCCATAGATCACATGCTGGAAGTTTGGTCCCCAATGTGGTATCATTGAGGTGGTGGAACCTCTAAGAGGTGGAAACTACTGGTGGGCAGTTAGGTCACTGGAAGGTGACACTTGGAAGAGATTAACAAGGTCCTCATGGGACACCCCCCCCCCCACGAGTTTGGCCTGTTCTGCCCATGACTGCCTCCCTTTCTGCTTCTCCACCATATTGTGATGTAGCCAGGGGAGCCCTCACCAGAGGCTGAGCGGATGAAGCTATTGATCTTGGGCTACCAGCATCATTATGATTTGGATATGAAGTATCCCCCAAACTCATGTGTTGAAAGGTTGATCCCCAGTGCAGCAATGTTCAGAGATGGGGCTTTGGGGAAGCGACTGGATCATGAAGGCTCTGACGTCATCAGTGGATCAATCTTTTGATAGGTGAATGGACTACTGGGAAATGGTGGAATCTGCAGGCAGGTGGGGCATGGTGCTTTCCTCCTCCATGCCCTTCTGCCATGATGTCTTTGCCTTGGAGCCAATCAAGAATGGACTGAACCTCTGAAACCATAAGCAGAAATAAATCTTTCCTCCTCTACGTTTTTTTCTTCAGGCATTTATCAGAGAAAACTGACCAACACAACATTCAAAATTGAACTAAATAAACCTCTTTTCTTTATAACTACCCAGTTCAAGTATTTTGTTATAGTAATGGAAAACAGACTAAGACACACACAGTCAAGTTACACATAAGGGTGCTCATGCAGGGACCCAGGAAGAATTTCGAGGAGGGGAACATTCTATTTAGCACAATGTAATAAAACATCAAATAGGTCTTAAAAAAAAAAAAGAGTATTTGGTGGGAAAGGAGCTAGCTATTAGAGGGATATGATTTCAAGCTTTGATTTATGACTGTAAAATGGGAATAATCACAACTAGCTCGCAAAGCCGTCATGAGGCTTAAATAAGATACTGCACGTGACTTACCTGCACCCACCAAGACACACACTCAATAATCCCCAACATCCTGGAGGAACAATTCATCTTGGTTTACCCAGGTCTAATCTGGGAACCTCCATAGTCTCAGGCAAACCAGGATGGTCAGTCACCGTAACTATCCCATCACCAAAATAATACAAGGGCATCTTCACCTGCCAGGTTCATAGGCAGGTATGGGGGTAAAACTTCTCCTCCACCCCTTACAACCACCCTACTCCACAAGGGGCTACCACATTGATGCTGCTGTGCCTGGGACTAGGTGGTGCTAGAGAATTCTGGGAGTCAATGGTGAACTGTCTAAGGGACTCTTCCCTTGCAGGGCGACAATCTAAGATGCAAAACATGAAACACACATATAGTAACAACTGGCAAGGGAGAAAGTGACTGGCGAATCCAGCTTCCCTGAGGATGGCAAGGTAGGGATTTTTAAAAATTAACAGCCAGGTTCCCTGATGGCTACTGTTTTGATAGCCAGCAAGTTTAAAATCTGGCTCCAGAAATTCAAGGAAAATTATCTGACAAGAGTTTCCTCCACACAAAGAATCTGTCTTAGTTTCTCCCACCCGGGGTCTAAATATATTTGTTCACAAGTTGGAAAACCTTTAAATCACCCGAGGGTTGATGGAGGCGGTGCCAGGATTCCGCTCCCTGAAATCCTGGGAATGCCCGGGAGTCTGTATGCAGGGTTCTCTGGTGTTGTCAGTTGTCTCTCATTTCTCTTGGAAACAAATACTAAACCAAAGTTGTCAGCCCCGATCCTTCCTGTCAATCTTCTTGCAGTTGGGCTCTTTAATTTCACATTTGCATTGTCAAAAAAAAAAAAAAAAAAAAAAATCCCAGGTGAAGCAACATATTCCCCGGAACCCAGGAGTGAATGGGGTGGTATCTGAGGAAGCAGACATTGTTCTCTGCCCTGACGTCTCCCGGAAGAGCCAAGTCCACGAAGGGTTTCCAGGGCCCTGGGTGGACCTTGATCTTTGAGAGCATCTTCAGGGGAGCGTGGGAGCCCAGCACCTCCCAACCTTCACCTGTGGAAATCCGAGGGTCCCTTTGCTGGATTCCAAGCCCCTTCTGCCTGGTAAGTCAGACCGTGCATGCTCACCTCTTGGTCTCACTGACCAGGCTCCAGCAAGTTCACTGTCATTCACTGAATTCTCACCGAGGGCTCTTGGGGCCAAGGCCACACTAAGCTTCAGAGATAAAGGGGCCTTGAAATGTGTGACGGGGGGCAGCAGTAGGGGTGGGGGTTCCAGGAAGGCTTCTACCAGGAGGCAGTCTCGGGGCTGAGCCCAGTGCCTCCTCCAGGACCCTAGGATGTCAACCCCAGGGCTCCTTTTCATGCCTGGGGGGTTTTAAGCAAGTCATCCTCATTTCATCCACAAAGCTGGGGGCAGCAATCGCACCCAGCTCGTGAGGTCTGTGAGAGTTAATAAGGCGATGGGTGTCCTGCACTCAGAACGTGCTGCCATTTATTTAGCAAGCATGGATTGGGTGCCTGCCACCGTGCTGGGCAAGGAGGTTCGGGAGACAGGCGGACACAGCCACCGCTGTGACTAGAGCGTACCTGGCACTCAGGTTGGCCCAACAAATGCCAGGTGTCATCATATGACTGCAATCACCTTAACGCAAGGGCTCAGGACAGGACACAGATGCAACGTCACCCAGAGGGCCACAGAGCCACCAGCTCCCTCTGCCCTCAACCAGAGGCATGGGATGGAACCGCCGCCCCTGCACAGGGAGAACGCGGGCGTGGCCCTCTGAACTCTTAGCCCAGTGCTCAGCTAGACCCAGACAAACCTTGGAAAGGAGTCTTGGGGTTGGAGGGTTCCACTGTCTACCCCGCCTCTTCCCTCCCACGAACGGCGCCACCACCTCCTTTGCTTGGAAGGTGGTGCTGTGGGCACGAGCCCTCAGTCTGCGGTGCTGCCTGCTCTGATGCTCTTAGATGGCTCCGTCCGGAGAAGTCCCCGTGAGGCACTCCTTATCAGTGACTCTCACACCTCAGCCAACCTCAGACCCGCCAGGAAGCTCTGCAGAGCACCCCCAGAGTTTCCATTTGGTGGGGCTCAGAACGTGCATTTCAAGAAGGTCCCAGGCCACACTGATGCTGCAGCTTCAGGAACCCCTGGTTTAGGACATCATCCCCATTTCACAGGTGAGGAGACTGAGGCTCTGAGAGGGAGGAAACTAGCCTGTTCCCCCAGTTAGGAAGGAACAGGGCTGCAGCCTGATCAACTGGCCCGGTTGCCCGAGACTAGGGGGTTTCTGGGGGTATGGGGACTTTCAGTGCTAAAACCAGGACAGCTGCTGGCACACCAGGACAGCTGGTCACCCTAGTTGCCATCCATGCCCGAGCAACTCCATTACCATGTCTAGAGAGCACTTCAGAGTTCACAGGGGCCTTTACATCCATTGATGCTGCTGCGATCAGTAGCTCTCTGCATCCAAGATCTCTCTGAATTCTCATAACCCTACAAAGTGGCAACTGCTATTCTACATTGCGGTGGTAAACTGAGGCGCAGAGGGGCGATCTGTCCAGGTCACATGGCTACTGAGCGGCAGAACTCCAGGCTCTGACGCCCCTCCCCTGTTCCAGCAGGAGGGTAAGCTGAGAGGCCGGTGTGGAAGGGGTGTGCCGGGCCCCAGCCCTGCCTGCAGAACCACAGTGCCTGGGTTCAAACCCCAGCTCCGATGCTCGCTGGTGGGACAATCTGGGTCCGCCTCTTAACTACAGGGCCTCCGTTTCTGCAGCGTTAAGAGGGCATAACGGCTGCCCGCTGGATTGCTGTGCAGAGTTAAATGGGTTAAAGGCAGAGGAATTCCGCAAACAGCACTTAGCATGGGCGACCAGCAAGTGGCTGCTGCTGCCAGCCCCCTGCAGAGCAGGGACAAGGTCCTGACCTCCAGGGGAAGAGGTCTGTCTCCCTGGACTCAATCACTCCAGGGCCTTTGAATGCAAAGTAGGGAACACTCTGGTGGTAAATAAATATAAATACAAAATAGGTATGTACACACAACCCTAGTGTTTTTCTATTGCCAACATTAATTCCTATGCTGAATCCCCAGGTGAACTTGTGCTTCCACGGAGGCTACTTCTAAGCCCCAAGGCACTTATATATTGCTAAGTGGCCACATGATCTTATGCCACTCCAGTCCCCACTGCGAAAGCCGTCAGTTCACCCCACCCTAATCATTGTTTCAGGCTGGGGACCATGGAATCATCTCCACTTGCCTTCCATAGGAGCCTTTGGGGACACTTCCTTCGTGCCTCCCTTGACGAACCTTGCTGATCACGGGGCCTTCTTGAGAATATGGAGGCCCTATCTGCTCTCTGGGAACCCAGCAGCCTCCCCAAGGACCCACCTGGGATATGAAACCCAGGACCCTCTGAGTAAAGTCCCACAGATTTTGGTTGGTGGGGACAGGGAGAAGTCACCCCCTGCTACCTCTTGTCTGTCTCAGTCCTGGCTGCCACCCATTAAAAAGAATTCATTACTCGCACTTTGGGCCCAGGAAGATCAGGCATAAAAGAGACAAGGAATAAAAGAGACAAGGTCCCACCTTCAACGAACACCTGCAGAAGGCTTCCAGAAGACCAGGTGGACCAACACATCCACAAAACCAGAACCATGGTCCCACACGCCAGGCTGGATGGGACCCTCTGCTCAGAGCTCAGTCCTCACTCCCTGGAGGAGCCTGCGCCGATCCCCTCCTGTCATGGTTAATTGTCTTTGTCAACTTGGCTAGTACCAGATATCTGGTCAAACATTATTCTAGATGCTTCTATGAAGGTATTTTTTAGGTGAAATGAACATTTAAATCAGCAGACCGACTAAAGCAGATTGCCCTCCCTAATGTAGGTGGGCTGCATCCAATCAGCAGGAGGTTTTGGAAAACAAACTTCCCCTGAGAAGGGGCAATCCTGACAGCAAACTGCCTTCAGACTGCACTGTCTCCTCTTCCCTGGGCCTTCCACGACCTGATCAGCCTGCAGATTGGGACTTGCCAGTATCCACTGGCTTCTCAGCCAGTTGTCAAAAAATCTCTCTCCCTCTCACTAGTATACTTTCCTTCCTCTCCACAGATCCTCGTCCCTCTCAGAAAGACAGGGATCAGTGCAGGAGAACCCTCCCTGGGCTTCTTCCAAAGCCTCTGGATATACATGAAATCTGGCCAGAATTTGAAAACCCGCGTCGATCAGGGCCACACTTGGGTTTCAGAAGCTCTAGGAACTATCTGGAATTATGTATAATATACTCATTCACTTGTTTAACAATTAATTTTTGTTCGTTTCCTCTGGACCAGAGTTTGCACCAATACAGAGAAGAATTATTCAGAATTGATGGTAAAAGATCTAGGCAATTAGCAGGCAACAAGGAGGCAGATAATGTGCCACACTGCCTTTGTCTGTTTTCCATTACTACACCAGAATACCTGATGCTGGGTAATGTATAAAGAAAAGAGGTTTCTTTGACTCACAATTCTGGTGGTGACTGCAGGGTTCAAATAGTATAGTGGTGAGGGTCCTCTGGCTGTGTCCTACTCTGGAAGAGAAATGGAAAGGGAAGCAGTCTCATTTAGAAGGGGCCAAGAGTATGGGGGAAACTTCCTTTTAACAACCCACTCTTGCAAGAACTAATTCATTCCATGAGACCAGTCTGAGGCAACACCCCATGACTTGATCTGTTGCCGCGACTGGGAACCAAGGTTCCAGGACATGAACTTTTGGAGATGATTCACTCAAACCATCTCCAAACCAAAGCACAAGTGTCAGGTAGGAAAGGACAGAACCCACAGGAGGGTCCCCATCTCTAGGGAGGAACACTATCTCTAGACCTCCAAGCTGAGACCTCACAAGGAGGGGGAATTAGCCAGTTCAGGAGTGAGAGGAAGGTGTGGAGGGAACCAAATGTGCAGGAGAGAGCTTAGAAAGACAGAGAAAGATGGTTCAGAGTGGCAGGAAGGGAAGTGTGCGGGAGGAGGAGGGGGGAGAGCCAGACTAGAACCAAAGCACACACCTCCTGGGTCTCTCTCGGGACTTGGGACTGTATCCCAACAGCAATAGGAGTCATTGAAGGATTTCAAGCAGGGAGTGACATGATCCATTTGAGAGGTGCTCCTTATCTCCCGCAGGCCTGGGTGCTTTGGTGGGAAGGGGGTCCATGGAAAAAACCCTGAGTGCCTCATTTTTAGCCAAGGCTCACAGGCACTCCAGGATGGGGAGACTGAGGCGCCCCCTGCTGGATTGAGGGGGAGCAGCAGCTGAGGTCCTTCTGGTGAGTTGGGAGATTAGGAGAACCTGGATTCTCTGCTGCTGCCACCCCATCCCATGGCGTTTGGCAGGGCCCAGGAATTGAGTCGCGCGTCAGACCATGTGTGGTGAGCTATTGTAATTAAAAGTTTGTCAATATTTCCACTGAAAAGGCAACTTTCCCGAGGGCATCAGGTTTGGGTTTTTTCAGTTTTTCATTTCCTTCTTTTCCCCTGGGTATTCGGGAGCCAGGCAGGCCTCCTGATTGTGCATGCGACACTGGTCTTCAGGTCGTTATGCGGGTGTTAATGTTCCGTTACAATATACAGTAATGAATTGGGACTTTCAGAGTAATAGCAGTCTGTGCTATTGGCCAAAATGAGTGTATTCATCTTAATTTTTAACATCTATTGCGTTGGAGAAGCTTTTATAATTAAATGTTTGGATGCACCAGCAAATAAGGGGAAGGAAGTTTCCCTCCATGGAGAGGAGCTTCCAGCAACAATCCTGGTTGCTATTTCTTGACCCCAGGTGGAGCAGGAGTTCGACTTAAGTCCATTACAAAGCGCAACACCAGGACGATGGCAAAGGCCCGGCAACAGACCAAACTCTTTGGTTAAGGTAGTGAGCTCCCTCGTTGCTGTTCAATCATAGCATATCAACTGATGAGCCAGGGATTCGTATTTTCAAGGTACAGGGACTTGTTCGTGAAGCTACCTGGGGGGGCATCTTTGAACACCAGCTGCCAGGAAGGTCCAATAGGGAAATTTTTCAGCAATTCATGGGATTTTAGTGAAACCTGCCTGATAACAAATGGTGAGTTCCTCTAAGACGACGGCTCCCTTCTGGTCTTTTCCAGTCATTCATTCCTGTAGGCCTGCCAAGGTGGCGGAGGTTTCCGAGCCGCTGTATACACTTCCCAGGAATAAAGCCGGTCTTCTTTAACCTACTTCTTCTGCACTTCACACTGGTTCTGACCGGCCTTCGCGAGCTCCGCGGGCTTTGGCAGCAGTTTTCAACGGCGTCTCAAAGAAGGGCCTCCGCGGAGCCCAGAGAGTGAAGACGGTGCAGTGGAGTGAGTCCCTTCTCTGTTTACTAGAAAGAGACACCGCCGCCTCCTGTGCAGAAGTCCGGCAAAGACGGGATGGTGTTGTCCACCGCCAGGGTTTCGGGAATGAGCCCTCAGCCTTATGAAGGGCTCTCAGGGGCTCCTGGGCTGAATGAGTGAGCTGCAAGGAAAAGCTGGCCTTATTTTCCAGAAGAACCCCATGCTGACCTTTGTTCAAGGGGTCTCAGGGCCACTGTGGACCTCGCCACCCCACATCCAACATGACCCCAGAGAGGGGCCAGGGGAGAGCCTGTGACCAGCCAGGATAGTGCAGACGGTGTCCTACGGAGCTCGCTACCTGCTTCCCCGTGAGGCTGTGGCCTCTATTCTTTGCGCCCTGCGCTGCCTGGCTCAGTGCCACAAGTGTGGAATGACCGAACAGATGCCACTCACTCTGATTCCCAAAGCCAGTTGGAACAGCATTCAGCCCCGTCCTCCTCCTCTCTCCTCCTCATTTAGGAGCATCCAAGTGCACCTAGACCGCATTTGGTGTCTGTGCCACACTCTAGCTGACCACGCCCCTTCACATCCATGACGTCATCTGGCCTGCCCATTTTAAGGTGAGGAAACCGAGACTCTGAGCTGTAGTTAGCAGCAGGAGGACCCCAACCCTGGACCGTGGACTGCAAGGCCCAGGAGCTGGCGGCCAAACCTCCATGAGTCCTCAGAAAGCAGCAGCTGCAGAGGGCCGGGCCCTGATTTCCGCCTCCCGCAGACCACCCACGCTTTGTCCCTGCCTTTCCCTTCTGATGTCACCATAGCTGCTCCAAGGCTTGTTCTGTGAGGGCTTTTCCTCGGTAGGCAATTACCTGAGTTCATATGGTTAATTGAAATATTCCTTTTCCTTGAGTTTTAATTCATCCAGCGTAGTTTCAGGAGCCACAGATAATAAGACCTAATTTATAATTAGGGCTTATCAAGAATCAGCTAATTTCTAGACCCCTGATTCCCAAGGAGGCAGTGCAGGGTGGGGGCTCCTCTTTCCTTTCCAGGGAGTTGCTACCCACGAAGCTCAAAGAGGCACCCAGGGAGGGAGGAGAACTAATTGGGAGCTGGCCCTCCATCTTGGACAATTTATTAATTGGATTATGGGAAATCTCAGGCCCCAGGCAAATCCCAAGGAGGCGCTGCTGCCTCCCCTGGTTTATGGGGAGAATGTTAGACACAAAGATGAGACCTGGGTTCCACTGGGCTTTCAGGAGCTGAGAATCTTTAAATGAGTCACTGAATGCTGCCTTGCCTCAGTTTCCCCTGCTGTGCAGTGGCCCGTATCATCCTTGCCCTGCAGACTTCCAGAAGCCCTGTGGGAATGGCAGGAGAGGAGTGAACAGGAGTCATTATGATTATGTGGGGGGACTTTTGTGCATGAGATGGGCCCAAAAACCAGTCAGGAAAAGTTTTCCCAGCCCAGGAAACCATGGCTCAGAGAGAATGAGACTGGCCAAGTCTCCACAGGAAGAAAGAGCTGGGGTCTATCTTTGATCCCTGTCTCCTTGTGCCTGGTTTTCTCAGTCTTCCCTTGCACCTCCAGGTCCCAGAGGTCTTGGACTCCAGTCCTTCTGCGAGCTTCATTTACCCCTGGAAGCCTGGAAGCCTCTCAGACCCCCACACCACCGGTTTGAGTGCCAGGAGTGGGGACAGCCACAGCAGAGTGGGCACAACTTTGGAATCGTGTTGGTCTGCTTTCAAACTCACACTCTGCCTTTTACTAGCTGTAGACGGCAGAATTCCTTTGGTTGCCTGTGACAGAACAGAAACCCAATTCAAATGAGCTTAAGCTTAAAGGGAACATGAGCCAATGTATGAGAAAACTCCAAAGAAACAGCATTGAGTATGCTGGGGTGCAAGTGCCCAGTGATAATGGAGCCCTCTTTCCCTCTCCAACTCCAACTGCGATTTCCTGGATATTGACTTCATTCTCCAGCAGAGTGTCATCAATGGGAGAAAAAAGATGGCAGTGACTCATTTCTGGGGCCAGGGAGAGGAGGTGGAGTGAGCCTACTGTGTGAGTAGAATTTCCATGCAGGAGAAGAGGCTCTGCAATGAATGGGAGATCGAAAGGATAAGATGCCAGGTAATCGTAGGTAGGCTAATCACACACTCTCTCTGATCCTCTGTCCTTCCATTCATCTGTGCAGTTAGGGTTGGCCGCCATGTTGGTGGAAATAGACAAAAATCTACTGTATTTTTATACTAGTAGTAAACAATCCAAATAGGAAATTAGTAAAGGGTTTTTTTTCACCTACAAAAGCTTCAAAAAGAATACTTAAGAATAAATTTAACAAAAGAAGTACAAGACTTAGCTACTAACAAACCGTTATTGAAAGAAACGAAGACCTAAATAGAAGTAAAAGACATCCTGTATTCATTGAAGACTCATTATTCTTGAGATGCAATATTCCTCAAGCTGATCTACATACAGTGCAATCCCTGAAACATGACAACTGATGTTTTTCAAACGTTGACAAGCTGATCATAAAATTCATATAGAAATACAAAGGGCTGAGAATAGCCCAAAAATCTTGAAAAAGAAAAATAGTTGGGAGACTCACACCTCCCAATTTTAAAACTTTCTCCAAAACTACAGTAATGAAGATAGCATGGTACTGACAGAAGGATGGATAAATAAAATCCATGGCACAGAACTCAGAGTGTAGAAATAAACCCATACATCTATGGCCAACTGAGTTTTGACAGAGCGCTAGACAATTAAGTGGGAGAAATAATAGTCTTGTCAGTAAATGACATAGGGATAATAGCTATTTACATGTAAAAGATTGAAGTTGGACCCCTGTTTCACATATTGTTAAAAAAAATTAACTGAAAATGAATCATAGATCTAAATGTAAGAACTAAAACTATAAAACTCCTAAAAGAAAATGTAGGCATAAATATTCATGACCTTGGACTAGGCAATAGTTTCTTAGCTATGGCACCCAACACATGAATCACAAAAATATAGAGATAAACTGGACTTAATCAAAAGTAAAAACTTTAATTTTTAAAGAAAAGGACCATATCAAGAATATCACAAAGAGAATGTGAGGAAATATTTGCAAATCTTTTATGAGAATTCCATGTAATCTATAAAGAATGATTGCAATCCAATCAAAACGTTAAAAATTGGATTTTTAGTCAACCGTCAAAACTATCAAAAGATTTGAGTACACATTTCTCCAAAAAAGATATACGAATGACCAACAAGTGCATGAAAAGATACTCAACATCATTAGTCACTAGAAGAAAGCAGCTCAAAATCACAAGGAGACCAGTGGACGTCCACTAGGACCACCATAACCAAAAAGACGGGCCATAACAGAACTGGCAAAACTGCAGAGGAACCGTAACTCTCTTTCGTGGCTGGCAGGCATAGTTGAACAACCACTGGGCAAACAGTACTGCAGTGCTGAGCTTGGTGCTACCACAGGACCAGCCAACTGCCTTCTCAGCAATTCCACTCCCAGCTTCAAGAGAACCAAAAACTTAAGTGTATACAAAACACCTGCCTGAAACTAAATAACACCGTTATTCATAACAAAGAATAGAGAACCCCCAAAAGTCCATCAACCGACCATTTGTTCAATAAGGCAGATTCTAGCCGTTATTATTCTAGCCAAATATTTATCAGTCATAAAACGGAGTGAAGTGCTGACACCTGCTGCCATGTGGACGCACCTGGAGGACATCAGACTATGAGAAGGAGTCCCATCGCAGGAGACCACATGTGCAGGTCCATCTGTGGGAAACGTCAGTCTAGATTCGATTGATCTATACAGACAGGAAGCAGATGAGGGCTTGCCAGGGGCTTGGAAAGTGGTAATCGGGGTGCAGCTTAGTGGGTCAGGGGTTTCTTTATGAGGCGATGAAAATGTTCTAGAATCATACAGTAGCTGATGGCTGCACACCTGACATTAAAACCCACTTACTTGGAGACCTAAAAAGGCAAATCAATGGCCTATGCACTCCATCCCCAAAAAACTGATTTTAAAAAACTGGCACCAAAATATCTACCATACAGGATAACTGGGGACATGAAATGAATTATTGCATCCAAAGCACCTAGCGCCGGGGAGGAGGATCCCCCCGCTTGATCCCCCATGGATCCTAGCGCTTGATCCCCCATGGGATCCCCACCCTCCTTAAGCAATTCCTCTCTAGTGTCCGAGGTAGAACTTTGATGCATTTCATAAAGGGGGCTGTGCCAGGCTTGGCTACTCCCAGAGCAGCTGGGGTCATTATTAAGATGGTTGGGCTAGTCTTTCGATATTAATGAATGAGATATTCATTTTCCTAAGAATGCATCAACCTCGCTAGCCGTCCCAGGAACAGGGAGGGGGCAGACGCAGCTCGGAGTCCACCTTGGTCTCTTCAACCATTTCCATTCAAAGGTTTCACTCTGGTCAGTTTCCACAAAGAGGATAGTTTGTGAATCGGCAGTGATAGGCTAGGAGAACTTAAGTTCTGGGTGTCTGGCTAAGGAGGACAATGACGAGGCTATTTTAAGTCACTGGAGTTCAAGGGTATCTGCCTCAGCGCTTTTGTTGAAATTGATCTGTTGCCCTGTTCACTTGACCTTGCTGCACAAAATGGTCCAAGGGGCAGAGAGTGCCATTCTAACCAAGGGAGCAGTGTGTCCCACCAGCCAGGCCCATGGCCCACTGACAATGAACATGAGTCACAGTGACGCAGTCACCAAGCAGCAGTAGTGGGGGCCAGAGGATAGCCCAGCAGAGTGGTCCAAACCCCTGGGTTGCCAGGAAGGGTTGCCCAAGGTTGCAAAATAAATCAGTGACAAAGTTAGCATTTTAATCCAGGTTGGTATGATTCAAACACTCCTCCCTCCATGCCAATATGAATGTTTACGAAATGCCTGCCACGTCCCAGCCAGGGTCTGACATTTTATGTAGATTCACTCCTTTAATTCATACAGCAGCCAAGGAGATGAGTGTGATTGATGTGCTCATTTTCCAGGTGAAGAAAATGGGAATCCCCAATTTACAGGCAGTTTAAGTAATGTGCCCAAGGTCACGTGGTTAATATTTGAACCCAAGGAGAACAGAACTAGAACCAGCCTCTCAGCCACCAGCCCAGCCTACCTGTTTGCTTATTGCTTTGTGAAAGAAAATACAGATCAGCTCCTGCCCTGTGGAAGCAGGATAGTCCAGCTGTCTGCATGGACCACATTGGCCTAGAAATCATCACCTCCCCAAAATACCCCGTGCAGAATGCAGCCAGATAATATCACTCTGAAATCACTGTTTTACCTTGGTTTCCTCGGGAGCCCAGAGCCACCTAGCCAGCATGAAATATGCTACACCTCTCAGTACGTCTTGAAACCAGCCAGACAACCTGTCCAGAATCCCTCCCCTCTGATCAGGCTGAGATCCACATCCTGGCTGTTCCAGCCTGCTGGAATTTGTTACTTGGAATGAGCAGAAGGAGCCCTGTACCTGGAGCAAGGACATCCATGTGAAAATCCTGTGTGTCCTTGAGTGAGTCACTTAACCTCTCTGCCTCTCAGTTTCCTCACATGTAGTATGGATACATGGGCCCCTTCTTTTCCCACACAATTGTTCTGAGGACCCAGAGAACTTTCCTGACCTAAGGTTGGGCTTTGGACTTGTATTTGAGTTATTTTTAATCAACACAGAACCCTCCCCAAGCGATGAGGTGTAATGAGAGGGAGTAACCAGTAGGTGGCAGCACTTTAAAGCAGCCCAAGGGATGCTAGAAGGAAGGGCCTATCAGCCCTTCCCCCAGGTATATGGAACCTCAACCTCTCACCCCCCATTCACAAACCTATAAAGGTCAAAGCGAAGCTCAGAGAGCACAGGTGCTACTTCCAGAGACCCACAACAAGACTGTGGCAGAGCCAGTCAAGCCACAATGAGGTGGTGTCTGAATGACTTCCTTCACTCAGCTATTTACTAAGCTCCTACTAAGTGCAAACACTAAGTGAGACCTCTCCCCTGAGTTTGCTGCAGCCTGGTGTTCCGACCCCCACACCTGCACCTGCTCATCTTCCTAGGTGCTACTCACCCACTAGTCTAAACTGGCCCCAGACAGGGAGAGGCAACAGAAAGCATCCTGGGAGGACCAGAGGCCAGGAGGTCTAAGGCCTGGTTCTCGCCCTGGTTTCTCCTCTGGCTTGCTGTGTGACCTTGGCCAAGGTCTCATTAGTAGGTCAGGAAATCAATGTAGTGGGTAGAAAAGAAAATGATTTAAAACTAGTATACATCTGCCACAGTACAGGTAAATATTGTCTTTCTTTTTAATGGTTACACACACACACACACAGAGCAGGATATAAAAGGCATCTCATCTTGGGCTTCAGCCTCACAGTTCTGAGAACCCCATCTAGGGGCAATTTCAACTCTGGGTCCTGCAATCCATGTCTTCACTCCTTCTTCTTCTTCCTCTACACGTCTAACCCCAGGCTGCCCCTAGACACAATTCTTACAATAAGCAGTGTGTGGCCTCAGCAGTAAGAAAGGTCTGCTACACTCAGACCTGCCATTATTTCCTCTTATCCTCAATGTGACTCCACATGGGGAACTCTAACCCCATCTACAGATGAGCAAACTGAGGCTTATGAGATGATGTGACCTACTGCGGTCCCACAGCCAGCACGGCCTGAACCTGGACTTGACCCAGGTCGCCTGCCCCAGAGGTGCTGCTTGCCTGCACCGAGAGAGCTGCCAGGACCCCTTCTCCTGAGAAGAGCAACAACCGCTTACCAGCGCTTCCATTTCTCTTATTCCCAGTCACTTTTATTTTCTCTGTCTCTTTCAAGTTTGATTGAATTTACACTTAATGAATCCAACTTTGTCATTTAGGGGATGTTGGAGCAATAAGGCTTGACAGGTTGTGAGCGATGATGCAATAAGTCGTGCGGGAGCCGCAGCGTCCCCTGGCTCCCCTGAGCGATGGCCTCACGCTCAGGCTGGGGACGCCACCGGACTCCCTGTGAGGAGCTCGCTGGGGGAGGGGCAGGGTCCTCTCACTCAGGTGCAGGACTGGGATGTGGGACTCAGGAGGGGGCAAGCGGATGCCAGTCCTGCCGCAGAGGGGCTGCTCTGTCTTCATCCTGCTGGTCCTGTTCCTTTCCACGTGTAAAGTGGGGTGGTGGCCCGGTGGTCGGAGGATCTGCTGGCTCTTACTGGAATTTCAAAGTTGGTTTTCTGACACAAATTGAGTTCCCTAGATGTCCCTGTGCTGTCCTTTACTGGGTGGTTCCTGTCCCAGGCCGGCCCACATGCAAGGCTGGTGAAAGGGCCCCTAGGAGCAGGCAAGGAGCAATCTTTCATAAGGAAACACAGCCAAAAATTCAAAATATTGTCAAAGTGAGATCTTGCTTTGGTTAGAAAAAAAAAAAAAGGATATCCACAGAAAAGCGAGGCTGGGAGATTATGCCCAAAATGTTCACATTTGGGGCAGAATTTTGAGGATTTCCCCTATTTTTTAATATTTGAATTTTTCATGCTCTTTGGGTGGGGGTGGCTGGGGCTGAAACCAGGGGCACTTTACCACTCGGCTACACCCCCCCTCCTCTTTTTCTTTTTAATTTTGAAACAGGGTCTTACTCAGTTGCCCAGGCTGACCTTGAACTTGGAGTCCTCCTGCCTCAGCCTCCTTAGTTGCTGGGAATTACAGGCATGCACCACCACACCCAGTTTAGCCATTTTATTTTCTTTTTAATGAGATAAAGCACACATACTAGAGAGCGCGTGAAACATCCAGGTGAAGCTTAATGAGTAATGATAAGATGAGCATCCACGAGCCGCTTCATTTTCCTTCCCTTACAAGCCTCTGGCCAGAACCATTTCCCTCCCTACGAAAGGCAGCTTCATGCCCATCGCCTCTTTGTGTATAGTTTTCATAGTTTTACTACCTAAGTAGGCATCCCAAAAGAATAGTTTAGCTGGCCTTGATGTGGCACACCTGGAATCCCAGTGACTCAGGAGTCTGAGGCAGGAGGATGGAAAGTTTGAGGCCACCTTAGCAACTTAGTGAGGCCCTAAGGAATTTATCAAGACCCTGTCTCAAAATAAAAAATAAAAGGGATGGGAATGTGGCTTAGTGGTGTAGCACCCCTGGGTTCAATTCCACTCATTCATTCATTCATATACATATATACATACATGTAATACATATATATGTATTTTAGTTTTGCCTATTTTTGAAATGCATATAAATAGAATCTTACTGAATGTGTTTTTGCAGGCGTCTATCTTTAAGTCAACATTATGTTTTCAAAATGTATCCAGTTGCATGTAGCTATAGTTGGAGGGTGCTTAATGTCACATAATAGTACATTTTATATCTGTACTGCAGTTCATCTACCCATTTTAGTATTGGTGAATAGCTCGGTTGACTTGTTTGTATTTTTCTACAATGGACATCTTGTGACAGGTGGCATGCCCGGTACAAACATTGAATAAATGCATGAAGAGTGATAATGGATCGGGGTGTTTTTTTTTCCCCCTCAATTAAAGAAAAGTCATGGCACTAGAAGGGTTGACTATGAACAAAGATGGCTCAAGGGGAGAATTTTCCAGATTTTCCGATTTTCCCTGGAGCTCAGAGGAGCGTATCAGGTTAAAGCAGAAGATTGGTGGATGTCATCTCCATTACCTAAAAGCCTCAAGCATATTTGGGTGTCCCATTTAAAACAAGAGGAGAGCAATACTGAAGATGAAGAAAAATCCCCACAATCACAGTGTTACACGTGTAATTAGAGAAAATTAACATTTACAGAAAGCACAGTAGCAAAGTGGGCAAAGCAATTAACTGGGAGTCAGAGAAGGCAGCTGGACTCCTGCTCTTCCGTAAACTAGCAGGGTTTGTTGTCCTAACAGCTCAGAGCCTCAGTTTCCTCCTCTATAGAATGGACACTAATTCTTCAAAGGGTCAATGTGGGATGACGGCAGTGACCAACTTTTGCAAACCATATGGAACCCCAGGAACGGGAAACGAATCTTTCAGAAGCCCACTTCCTGACACGAAAATACCCATATCCTCACTGCCTGCAACAGGACGCCCCTGCCTTAGTCACAGAAGGTGCAGAAATAAGAAGCAGGGCTCAGTGGCGCACGCCTGTGATCCCAGTGGCTCGGGAAGCTGAGGCAGGAGGATAGTGAGTTCAAAGCCAGCCTCAGCAAAAGCAAGGTACTAAGCAACTCAATGAGACCCTGATTCTAAATAAAATACAAAATAGGGCTGGGGGTGTGGCTCAGTAGTCAAGTGCCTCTGAGTTCAATCCCCAGTTCCAAAAAAATAAAATAAAAAAGAAAAGAAATAAGAGGACACCTCATTTTGCCTATATAACAGGGAGAAGAGGCCAACTGGACATAAAAGTGACCACTCTTGCCACTCTTGATTGTTAGGAATCTGACCTAACCCCCTACCCCACAATCATATTCTCAACACCTGATTTAGGAAGCACTTCCCACCACTGCCACCTACCTTCAGGTCCTAGATATCTTTGAAAAGGTAACAAAGGTCTTAGTATCTTCCTGACATTCTGTAGAGTCCCAGTTACAATCATACATTAGAGTCAAGTTCCTGAACTTTTGGGGGCCATGGACCCCTTTGGCAGGCTGGTATTTGGATGTTTTTAAATTTTTAATTTTTGGGGTACTAGGTATTGAACCCAGGGGTGCTTAACCGTGGAGCCACATCCCCAGCCCCTCCCCCTTTGTTTTTGAGGCAGGGTCTTGCTACGTTGTTCAAGGCCTTGCCAAATTACTGAGGCTGGCTTTGAACCTTCGATCCTCCTGCCTCAGCCTCCCAAACCACTGAGATTACAGGCGTGTGCCTCTGTGCCCAGCTAGAATGTTTTTAAAATAGGAACAATACATATATATCTAAGTGCATATGTAGTTTTGATGAAGACATTTTACAGAATTAGAAAGAAATCAATTACGCTGAAATATATTTTTCAACATATTAAAAGAAAAAACATACAAAATAGTAATAGATATGCTCCTTTATTAATGAATTAAATAATGAGTTTTAGCAGGTGTAATAACTAACATGATTTTGAAATAGTGATGGCCCTAGGTGGTATTTTGATATCTGCTGTAACTAAGTTGTGACAGGAAGCATCTGTGCTTTTTATGGATGTCACGTGGTAGTACTGCTAGTGTGACTGTGGCTTGTCACCTACATTCAAACTGGAAGAGAATGCTAAATTTCAATTAAGAGATTAAGGAAAATAATGATATAGGCTTATTTCCTATCCACACTTACAGACTCCCCTGAATTCTAACTGTACTCCTTGGGGTAAGAGCCCCTCCAGGGATCTGAAACTGATTTTATAAACAATGAAATGGTCCATAATGTAGCCGCCGAGTCTTTTTGGGAAACAGTGCTCCTTTTACAAACACACGGGCACACACAAAATCTCAGCCACCTGTGGAGCCCAGGATGGTGGAGGGACACAGGGCAGGGTAGGGCTGGGGACAGGAAGAGTCTTTGGCACTGAAGAATTCCTGTAGGTGAGCACATTTGGGTCTGCTGCTTTCCAATGGCCCCTCTGACACCACACTGCCCACTACAAATTCACATGACATTTTACCCTGGGCCAAGGACAGTGGGTTCACAACATTCTAAGCCACAAGAAGTAACTCAGATGGCAAACAGGGGTAGATTCTACTTTAGATGCTTTTACATTTTAAAACAAACTAAAACAAACCCAATGAACTAAGTTTACTGTTTCAGATCTTGGAAAATAGTCTTCTCTACCCCACCCCCACCACTTACACAAACCCTAAGGAAAATAGTAGGCAGGAAAGAAAGATGAGAGCAGAAATAAACAAATTAGAAAGCACAAAAACAGTGGAATCAATAAATAAAACCAAGAGCCAGTTCTTGGAAACAGCTAATAAAAAAAGACCAACCTCTGGCAAATATAATCAAGAAAAGAAAAGAGGCCCAAATGAAATCAGAAATGAGGCCGTGATTACAACAATGAATCAAAAAGATTAAAAAATATTGAGGTGGGACAGTAGACATACTTCAATAGCAAATTTGTTTGAAATGATCAATTAAACAGATGATAGTCTATAAAGTTATAAACTAATGCAGTTGATACAAGTTGTGGATTGGATCTGCAAGCAAGGAACAATCTGAGATTGAGAAATATATTAAAGAAAAATCCTCCCACACCCTAAAGGGACATTTTTACCCACCCTGGTGTCTCTGGAGAAATCTATCCAAATTTTACAGAACACTGCATTTCCATGTTATATAAATTAGACTTTAACATAGGAAAAGAATGGCAAAAAAAAAAAAAATCTGTTAATTCATTTTGCAAGGCAAATACAGTTCTGATTTTAAGCTCTGATACCAACTCATTTTTTTAAAAGAAACAGGATTCAATATGATTTAAGAATACAGTCCCGGAAAGTAATGTTTAGCAGCACATTAAGAAATTGTGAAGCACCATGACCATGAAGGACTTCCAGCGATGGAAAGAAGGTTCAGCACAAGGGTACCTAGTAATACAACACTGCAGATCAATAGATTAAACAATAGGAGCCAGAGCATCGTTCTGGTGCCTGCCCCACCCCACCAAAAAAATGCATTTCAGTAGATGTTGAAACAGTTTAAAAAATAGGAATAGTACCATGCTTCCTTATCATAATAAACATCTATTCAAAACCAACCCAGCACCCCTTTCAATGGAAGAACATTAGAGATTTCCCCATTAGGAAGGAAAACCAAACAGGTAAGCACAATATCACCATTATCATTCATTATGATATTGATAAGTCAGGCTGATGTAATAAGACATGAAAAAGAAACCATTGGAATAATTATTAGGCAGGTAGAAAGAACATTCAACACCAAATGATGAGTTTATATGCTTTAAAAATCTGAGATTCTCATCTAAACTAATATTAGCAAGACTACAAAGGCTCAATAACTAATGAGATACCATGGACACATGATACATAGCTTAAAAATCAATAACTTCCCCCAAATAAATGTAATAGCAAGACAGGAAATGAATTTTAAAATGACATCCAATTCGCCATCAAATATAAATAGTGAAATACTAAGACATAAACAAGGCACACACACACACACACACGAAAAAAATCATAATTCCTAGGAAAGCATAATAGAAAACTTGAATAATGGAAAAACATATCATGCTTCTCAGTAGAAAGTCTAAATATTATAATTTTAGGTTTTAATATAAAAAGGATTTCTTGCATAACATGACAAAATGCATTTTAAAATAAATTGGAAAAGAACTGGCAGAATAGCAAAGAGTATTCTGAAAAAAAAGTACAATGATAATAGATAACATTTAAACAAGTCATTAGAGAACAATGACTGAGATGGTGTGATCCTAGAGCAAAGTGAGTACTGCAACTCCATGAAACCGCAAGTCCAAAAACAGATGTAGTGTCCTAAGAGAATTTAACATATAAAATGTGTCGTCAAATGATAAGGCAAGGAAATGCTATGTCATAAAGGAGTCAGATAATACATAAGCAGAGAAATTGTCTATACCTAAAAATAAGTTCCAAATTTAGAAGAGACCAACCAAAAAAAAAATCCCATATATATATATATATATTATTGATAACATAGAAGTAAAATGGAGTAAGATGCTCCTTGAAACCCAATGGGGTTCCATCCCAATAAACCCTTCAGAAGTTGAAACTATTGTAATTTAATACACCTAACCTACCTACCATCCTAGCTTAGAAACACGGAACACAAGAAGTAACTCAAAAAACAGAGGTAAAATCCATCATAGACGCTTTTAAATTTTAAAACAAACCCAATAAACTAAGCTTACGTTTCAGATCTTGGAAAACAGTCTTCCCTACCCCAAGAGTTTGGCAGTTTACCCTTATGATCAAGTGGTTTCCTGGGAACTCGACCTCTCTGCCGCTACCCGGCGAGATCTCAGAGCCTGGTGCTGTGGATCACTAGCCCAGGAAGGGTTCCAAGTCCTGGGTCCCAGGTCTGGCGTCTCCTGAGTGCGTGTCACACTTGCACCACCACAAGGTTAAAAAGGAGGAAGTCAAACCATTACTAAGTCAGGCACTGTCTCTATTTGCCCCCTGAGAAATAATAAAAGGATCCCAGAAATAGAAGAAATTACAAAAAGGAGAAGTTGGCAGGTCCATATTAAGATGCTAAATGTGTGTATACACAAACATAGAAAGTAAAACAAAAGAAAAAGAAAAAGAATATACTAGGGAAAAGATTTATATTGAATGAACTCCACTTTTTTTTTTTTTTTTTTTTAATTTCACTTCGGGGGAATATACAGAAAGTTGAGAACTTCTTCACATTTCCATACGCACACCCATATGTATGCGTACACATCCATTCACGGTGACAAAGACAGACATATTCAGAGACACAGAGACATAAATAGCACATATATTCTTCCAGTGCTGGTGGACTCCCTGTGCCCCTCCTTGGATCCAAAGTTAAGAATGACTGATCTATGCAAGTTCAAGGCCAGCCTCAGCAACTTAGCAAGACCCTGTCTCAAAATGAAAAATAAAAAGGACTGAGGATGTGGCCAGTGGTTAAGCTCCCCTGGGCTCAAGCCCCTGTACCCAAAAAAAAAAAAAAAAAAAAGAATGACTGATCTAGAAAGAATAAGCTCCATTAAAATCCTTAAAAACATTCCAAGGCCCGACAAAGGAATGAGCGAAAGGCATGACCAAACAATTCACTGAGAAGGAAATAGAAAGAGTCCACACAAGGGCAAACAATCAATAGGCATAAAATATGTTCCAGCTTTGGCCCACTAAATTATCAAATTGGTATGAAACTGATTTTAAAAAGCAAACTAATGCTGATGAGGTTTTAGGAAAATTGCCACATTGCTGGTCCCTTTTGAAAAGCAACTTAAAATACCTAACGAGAGCCCTGAAATATCAATACTTCGTGACCTAATTGCCCTTTTTCTGGGAATTCACACTCATGAAATAAATTTGAAGTTCAAAGCTCCTTAAAAACCTTCATCACATCATTTAGGAATTCTGTTAGGGTGGAAGCAGAACACTACGTAGTAAAAGAGACTATGGGCAGGGAAGACTGCTAAACAATTTTGGGAATTGACATAATGGAATGTTGTTCCACCATTAAAATGAAAATAGGAACATGGTTATGATATGCTGAATAAAAAGTAAAACAAAATAGTGTAGTTAATATAAAATGGTAGTGAATGATGCATTTGGTTTTCAAAATTTCCTCTACTGTTACGCATAAAAAGTTCTACTCCATGCTTAGTGTGGAGAGGACATGGCACTATAATAGGATCTGAGAAAAGGAGGGATCTGCTGGGGTGCAGCTCAGTGGCAGAGCACTTGCCTAGCACGTGTCCCAGGTCCTGGGTTTGATCCCAGCACCACAAAGGAAAAAGAAAGCAAGTGGGTGGGGATCTTAGTGAGTTTATGAGGCTGTGACTCAAATCCAGGAGTCCTGATTTAGTCTCATAGGGTACATGAGCTATGTGAGACAAGCAGGTTCCTGGAAGCTTCTGTTCCCCTTTCTCTTCTCTGCTCTGTTCATTTCTGCTCTTTCTTCTTTCTTTCCTTCTATTTTTTGTTGATTTTCTTCTTCTAGTTCATGCTCATGATTTGAATCTACTACCAATTCCATCAAACTCATGGAGGATTCAAAATAGCTGTCTTTGCTGAAACTCAAGGATATATTGGAGGAATATGATATAAATTGAGCCCAGTCTGAGGAGGAAAAAAAGCTCACACCATGTCATGAACCCTGCCTTAGAACAGGCTCTGCAGCTGTCTTCATCCACCACTGAATCTCCAGCATCCAAAATAGTGTGTGGCTCATGGTCACTGCTCAATACATATGAGATGGGTGGATGGATGGATGGAACAAAGACCTACCTAAGAAACAAACAGAAACAAGCGTCAAAACCTCGAACTCTGAGCAGATCATGGCTGTGAAGTTCCCTGTGGAGGTCAAGAAGAGCAAACCCAAAGGTCTCAGAAATGGCTATGAACCATACTCATTTGCCCCATCTTTGCTTGAGATGCACAAAAGTGAGGGCACACTAAGTAGAGACGCATCATCAGGCAGGTTAGAAAGGGGTGCAGCATCCCATCTAACTCAAATAACAAAGCAAACCACACTCGATTGGACCCGAACGTCTCTGCTCTGTGGGACCCTTTGGTAGAGGCATTTTCCAATCCCACTGGTGTCAGGAACTCAGACCTCATCCTGAAGCTTAGGATCAGGCACTGGCATTGACTGGGAGCTAAAAGGCAATGGGAAGTGAGCTAATCTCAAACCCAAGAGTCACATGGGGGAACCGTGTCTGACCACGTTCCCCCC
Organism: Sciurus vulgaris; assembly: GCF_902686455.1. Taxonomy (NCBI): domain Eukaryota; kingdom Metazoa; phylum Chordata; class Mammalia; order Rodentia; family Sciuridae; genus Sciurus; species Sciurus vulgaris. The sequence continues at coordinate 70,363,145 of NC_136476.1, forward strand.
GGGGTGAAGGGTCACATTCCATATTGAACCAAGCCTCCCTGACAAATAACTTCCTGACCAGTGATCACAATCTACACCACAGGGTACATGAAATGCCCTGAATGGCCAGTGTAACCTCCAGAATCAGAAAATCTCTCTACTTTTCTGAATCTGAAATTAAAAGATCTAAACTTTCTCCTTCTCTGACAGACTTCATCTGAAAATCCAGCTTGCTTCCAAAGGATAAGTAAAATAAGAACAACCATCAGACAAAATTTTAATTTTACCAGTACAAAAGAGGGAACAAAATCAGATGTAAAATCAGGGGGAAAAAAATGTTCCCCATGAAACAGACTTACTCCAAGAAACAGAAGGAAAAATTTAAACATCAAATTTATATTTTCCATGAAATTAGAGAACATATTGCATTTGTGAAAGGGTAATCATGTGAGATAAGATCATTTTACTTTAAGATGAAAAGCGTGATTACAGAATTTTAAATGCAGTGGAGGCAGTGAGGAACATATTAAAAATTGAAGAAAATGGAATAAATAATTTAAATTGTCTGTTCAAAAAAAGAAAATCTCCCAGAATTCAGAGGGAAGCATAGGGAGATGAAAGAAGATGAGCAAAAACATTGAAGTCTAAAATTGGCAATACCAGTTTGAGGGGAAAGCACTCATGAAGAGCAGGTAAAATTAATTTTTTTAAAAACCCTGACCTCCAGACACATCAGGATGAAATTTTTAAATGGCAAACATACAGGAAATGAGGCAAGGATTAATGAGCTTTTAATTTTTAAAATAGAGTCAACCAAAATAAGATACCTATAACTTCTGAAAGAACAACAATAACAACAAAAAAGGTGGAAAATGTGAACAATGTAATCAAAGAGTGGGAAAAAAATAAGAAAGAACCCAAAATAAAATAACAGGATTAAGAAGAAAGATGTGAGTGATCACAATAAATATAAAAAGATCAAACTCCTCTCCTAAAAGAAGAAGACTATCATGCTGAGTATAAATGTAAATTGTACTTGAACCAAAAAGATAGTGTTTGAAACAAAGAAGTGGACAAAAGGATATAAAGAAACTATTGATCTGCAAAAGGAATATAAGGGCAATATGAATATGAAATCTGAACTCAAACCAGAAATTTTAATGGGAAAACAGGAGTAAATTATTTCTATAAAAATAAAATTTTTATTTATGATGACAAATGAACTTTAGGTACTAAATGACATGGCATTACAATACACAAAGCAAACAATCATGATGTGAGGTATTGAAAGGAAAGACTTTTGACATAAAATTCTAAAGCCGTGATTATTAGTGATTAGTGATTATATATTTAATATTTTATATTAGTGATTAGTGATTTATTAGTGATAAAGAGATTATATTATCACTTCCTTTCTTTAATACTTAAAAATGTATACTATAAGCCTTAATCACTTCAGTGAAAGAGATATAACTAATAAACCCATAAAAACAATCAAAATTATAGAAAGCAATATAGTGTGCTAATATTAGTCAAAAAAAAGCTGGGATATGTGAATTAATATCAGACAAAATATATTTTAGAGCAAAGAATATAGCCAGAGATAAAAAGGGGAGTTTTATAATAATACAGGGATCAATTTATCAGGATATAAATAATCATAAAGATTGATGTGCCTTCAAAATATATGAAGCAAAAACTGATAAGATTGCAAGAAGTTAAGCAACAAACCAACAGCCCCCACAAATGACAGAACTAATTAATTAAAAACAAGTAAGAACACAGAATGCTCGAAGAACAGTATTGACCAACTTGGCCTACATGACCTTTATATATGCCAAATATAAGACTATACATTCTTTTTAAGTGCACTTGAGGAATTTACTAAAATAGATCATATTCTGGGCCATAAAAGACATCTAAATTTTATATAATTCAAGTTAAGCAAAGTATGCCCTCTGATCACAGGATCTGATAATAATTTAGGGACCAATAACAGAAAAATATTTAGAAATTAAATAACATACTTCTAAATAACCCATCAGCTAAAAAAGAAGTGGCAAAATATTTTGAAGTGAATGAAAATGAAAACACAACATATTAAAATTTCTGGATGCAGCTAAAGCAGTACCTAGAGAGAAATTTCTAGCATTAGACACCTATCAGGAAAGAAGAGAGGTCTCAGTAGGTATCTAATCTGTCATCTTAAGAAATGAGAAAGAAGAGCAAGTAAAATTCAAAGTACACAGAAGAAAGGAAATTATAATGATCACAATGGAACTTAATGAAATTGAAAAACAAAAATGATAGAGACAATAAATGTAATAAAAAGTTCTTTCAGAAGAGCAAGTAAGTTAATAAACCTCTAGCTAGAGTGGTAAGAAAAACCTTATAAGATAATCTCAATCAATGCAGAAAATGTGCTTGACAAAATTCAACATCCATCCATGATAAATATTCTCATGGGACTAGCAACTGATAAAAAAAATCTATAGAAAACCCACAGTTAATATTATATATAGTGGTGAAAAGCAAGTGCTTTCTACTCCCTTCAGAGACCAAGGCAAGCATGACTCCTCTCACCACTGAGCACCAGCACTGCACTGGTGATTCTAGCTAGTGTGACAAGGCAAGAATTTTTTTTTTAAACATAAAGACTGGAAAGGAAGAAGTAAAACTCACTTACTTTGTGGATGTCATATTCATACACATAATGAAGACTAATAAAAATTTATTGGCAGACTAAATAAAGTAGGTGACCCTACCCAGTGGGGGTTAGCACTGTTCAATCTGTTGAGGGCCTAAAATGGAAGAAAAAGTTGGAGGAAGGCTGAACTTGCCCTCTGATCGAAAGAACTGAGACATCAATCTTCTTCCCTTGGCACTTGCAATTCTCAGGTTTTCAGATGTGGACTGGAATCCACACCACTGTCTCTCTGGCTTTTAAGCCTTTAATTGTCTTTAGAACTGGTCAATAGGTAGAAGCTGGATACAGTTAGAGGTGCAAGCTAGAAAAAGCTGACATTGTTGTGAAGGGATTTTTGAAGGCAATTCTGATGAGGCCTAAGAAAGAAGAGAGCTATAGTGAGAACTTCTATCTCAGAAATGACATGAATAATCACATACAGAATTGATGAGGCCCCAAGTGGAAATAAGGAAATGTTATTGGATGATGGAGAGAAAAATAATCCTTGTTAAAACCCAGTTTCTATAGAAGGCAGAGCTTCTGAGTAATGCCATTGGATATTTAACTGAAGATGTGTTTAAGCAAAGTGTTCCTCCTTACTGCTTATAGTAAACTTCAGGAAAAGAAAAATGAATTGAAGATGGAATTGTTAAGCAAACTGGAACCTGAACTTAAATATTTGAAAAATTCTTGGGCTGCCCATATTGGAAAAAAAAGCGGGTGGACCATGTTTGGAAGAGACTAGAAAGAACTGGGCTGACCAACAACTTCTCAAAGAGATTAGTGTAGGTGTGAACCATGGTCTTCATCAGTCATCTCAACAGAAGTTGGGAATAGAATAGGATTGTAACATCTCTGTCATCTGGGACTAAGAAAACCCTGAAAATGGAATGGAGTAAAGGGAGTTTGTGAATATGTACTGTCCTTCGAGAAAAGAAAAAGAAGGATCCCAAATGCAACCCATAGACTATGAACAGGGCAAATGATCTCCAACAGAAGCCATGGGGTTGGGACGAGCCCTGGGGATGTAACCTGCACCCAGCAGAGCTTGGGCATAGGTAGGACAGCCAGGTAGCCACACGTGGGCAGTGCCTCTCTGGGCTCTGGCAAGGGCTTTGCTTCTGGGTAGGTAAGGAAGGCACAGTTTGTTTGTGGACTGAACAGCTTGTGGAGTTTGTCTTTACAAGCTTCAGACTTGTTTCCCCCTTGTTCTTTCCTACTTCTCGGTTTTTAAGTGGGAATGTCCATTTCGGGGCTGTCTCATTATCATAGTTTAGAAACACAGAACGTTCCATTTCACGGGTTCACAAGTGGGAAGGATGTTTATTTCTGGATTAATTGTTCTTTGAATCTCTCCTGCGTCTCTTTTAGGTGAGACCTGGGACTTTAGAGTTGATGCTGGAAGGAGTTCAGACTTTGGGGATTATTGGAATGGAATGAATGTATATTACACACAAGAAAGACATGAATTTTGGGGGGCCCAGAGATAGGATGTTATGGCCTGAATATCCATGTCCCCACAAAGTTCATATGTTGAAATTATAATGTCCAATGGTATTATTCGACCTTTTAAAGGAGGTGGACCTTTGGGAGGCAATCAGGTCATGAGGGGGATGCCCTCAGGAATAGGTTAGAGCCCTCATATAAGACAAGTGAAAGAGCTTGCTTTGGTCCCTTTTTTCTTTCTCCAATATATGAGGCTACAACAAGGAGATGGCCATTCAGAAACCAGAAAGAGGGAAATTCACCAAGAACATGACCATGCAGTTACCCTGATCTCAGGTTTCCTGGAGAAATAAATATTTTTTGCTTACAGCATACATCTATCATAATTTGTTAAAGCATTCCATACTAAGATAAGAGGCAAGTAAAATATGTCCCCAACAAAAGTCTACTTCCTTTAGTCATAGGACCAAGAGAAAGGAAACCCAGGAAGTTAGGAAATTTAGAAATTAGCTGCTTTACTGCAACTAAATAGCTCAGAAAAATCAGTGGTTCCACAGAAGCACAAACTAGAGAAGGCCCAGTGGAGAGCATGGACTTCACCTTGGTCTGGTTGCAATGGGACACCGCAGTTCCCCCCCAGGGTGGTGTCAGAGGATGCTGAGATGGGACTTTCATCCCTGGTAGTAGCAGAGGATCACCCCTCTATAGTATCAGTGGAGACCACGTGGGGAGCCTGGACTTCCGCCCTCATGTGGCAGTGAAGAGGTGCCCTCTCATGCTAGGATGGTGTCAGAGGACACTGATTGAAGAGTGGGGGTTTTCACCACATCCCGGCAATACTAAGGCCATCCTTCCCTGTGGTATCAAAGGAGGCCACATCTGGGACAGCATCAAGATACTCCAAACCCTCTGAGACAGGAAGGTGGTAGTGTAGGCCTGGTGGGAAGCCAGAAGGTCCATGTAGGCCAACAATAATGAAGAGCACCCATCTTGGTGCCCATAGCTGAATGGGAAACTTAGCTTACTACTAACTCCTGGCAGTATCCAGGCAGTGTCAGAGTAAGCCAGGTAAAACAGAAAGTTTGAATAACATCCATAGTCTTCGTTATGGTTTGGATCTGGGATGTCCCCAAGCTCATGTGCTTGGTCCCCAGGGCAGTAATGTTCAAAGGTGGAACTTCTGCAAAGTGACGGATCATGAGGGCTCTAACCTCATCGGTGGATTAATCCATTAATGAATTCATAGCTGAATGGATGAATGGACTAGTGGAAGGTGATGGAAACTGTAGAAAGGGGACCTAGTTGAAGGGAATGGTCCTTGGGGACATGTCCTTGGGGACTGTATCTTGTCCCCAATCTCTCTCTCTCTCTCCCCCCCCCACTTTCTGTCTCCCTCTCTCCATCCTTGCTACCATGAGCTAAGTAGCCCTCCTCTGCCTTGTTCTTCCACCATGATGTTCTGCCCCAAAACAATGGAGCCCCAAAGCAATGGAGCCAGTGGACCATCAACTGAAACCTCTGAAACCAGGAACCAAAGTAAATCTTTCCTCTTTTAAGTTTTCTCAGGTGTTTTGTCACAGCAACAAAAAGCTGACTAGCATAGTCTCATAATACAATACCCCAAATATTCAGACTTTGATGAAAAACATCAGTCATTTAAATGGAAATATTAGAAATGAAAAATACAATAACCAAAATAAAGGACTTAATGGGAAGTCCAGAATGAAGAGGACAGAGGAATGAAACCATGAACTGGAAAGTACAACCATAGAACTTACCCAACCTGAACAACACAGAGAAAATAGACCAAAACAAGGACCAGAGAACAAATGCCAAGGTAGACCATGTTTCAGGTTACTTAAAAAGCATCAGTGGATTTTAAAAAATTGGAATAATACAGAGTGTGTCCTTCAACCACATGGAATCAAAGTAGAAATCGATAACAGAGAGGCAACAGGAAATCTCCCAACACAAGAAAACTAAAGAGAACACTTAACAGCTTCTAAATAATCCATGGGTCAGAGAGGAAGTCTCAAAGGGAATAAAAACATACACCAAATCAAAGTGAAAACACAGCATATCAAGCTTTGTGGGCCACAGTCAGAGAAATGCCAGAAGGGAAATTTATAACATTAAATGCATACATTTTAAAAAAAGGAGCAGTCTCAAATAAAAAAGCCAACCTCTCAGCTCAAGAATCTAGAAAGACAAGGGCTGGGCATGTAGCTCAGTGGCAGAGTGCTGGCCTATCATGCATGAAGCTCCAGGTTCCACCCCTAGACACACACACACACACACACACACACACACACACACACACACACACGCACACTTAGAAAAGCATAAGCAGAATAAATCCAAAGCAAGGAAGAAAAAGGAAATAATAAATATATCAGAACAAATCAATGAAATTTAAAAAAAACAAATAGAGCAAAGTCGTGAAACAAAGAACTCGTTCTTTGAAAAGATCAATAAAGTTGAAAAGTTAGTTGTTGGACAACACTTAAAGATGAAGGGAAGACACATTTACCAATACCACCAATAAGACAGGGCAATCGCCCCAGGCTGCAGACCTCAGAAGGATAAGAGGCCAACCCCACCAACAACCACAATCAAACAGACTGGAACGCTGAGATGAAATGGATGAAATTCCTTGAAAGGTACAAACTTATACAGCTTACCCAGTATTTAATAGATGATTTGAATGTGTACCCTACAAGAAATTAAATTTATAATTTAAAAACTCCCCTCAAAGAAATCTCCAAGTCCAGAAAATATTGCCAGAAAATTCTACCAAACGCTTAAAGAATTAAGCCCAATTCAACACAAGCTCTTCCAGAAAACAGAACAAAAGGATACACTGTGACTATATTTTTTGAAGGTAGTATTACTCTTATATTAAAACCAGACAAAGCCAGTACAAAAAGTAAAACTACAGACCATATTGCTTATCAATATAGACGTAAAGTTCTTCAAACGTACTTGCAAATAGAATTTAGCAATGCATTAAAAGGATTATACTCTGAGACCAAGTGGGGTTTATTTCAGAGATGCAAGGCTGATTCAATAATCAAAAATCAATCAAAGTAATCTACCATATTAACAGGTTAAAGAAAAAAAATCCATGATCATGTGAGGCAGGAAAAGGATTTGACAAAATTCAACACCCATTCATAATCAAAACTTCCAGCAAAATAGGAATAGAAGGGAACTTCCTTGACTTGATAAAGTACATGTATGAAAACCCTGCTGGGAACATTATACTTAATGGTGAAACACTGAGTGATTTCCCCCTGAGACTGGGATATCCCAGAATATTGCTTCATTGCTCTTATTCAACTTAGTGCTGGAGTAATGCTTAGGTATACTGCGTATAGCAGTAGTAGTAGTAGTAGTAGTAGTAGTAGTAGTAGTAGTAGTAGTAGTTGTAATAAATCAGAGAGAAAATGGACTCTAGTTGCAGATGATGTGATTATTTATGTAGACAATCCCAAGCAATCTACAAAAAAAAAAAAAAAATTCCTGGAACTAATGAGCTCAGCAAGATCACAGGATAGAACATAAACATATTTTTTAAATCTATTATATTTCTATATCCTATCAATGAACACCAAAATTTAAAATGCAATACCACTTGTGATTGTTCAAAACAAGTGAAATACTTAGGTATAAATCTAACAAAACATAGAGGACTTGTATTATGTGAAATGTAAAATGCTGATGAAAGGAATCAGAAGACATCTAATTAAGTGGATGGCAAGTATATATGAGGACCGAGAAACAGAAGTAGTTTAAAAAAATTTTTTTTGGAAGAGGATAAAATGAAAGCAGTCTATCTGATTTTAAGACTTATACAGCTAGAGTAAGCAATACCTATGTCAGATAAGGGACTTGCTTCAAGAACATACTATGAACTCTCTCAACTCAATTAGAAGGGAAACAACCAATTTTTTTTTAAACGGGTAAAGACTGAAACAAATAATTACACAGAAGTAGATATACAAAGTGAAAAATAAGAAAACTTTGTGACCTGGGAAATGTAAATTAAAAGTGCATTGAGATGCCATGATACATGTGCTTATTTAAAGGCCAAGATTTGAAACACTGAGCCTCAGAGACCTTATGAACCACCGAGATGTCTGTGTTGCTGGTGAGAACATAAAACGTGCAGCCACTGTGGGGAAAAGTTTGACTGTTTCCAATAAAGCTAATAACACACTTAGAATACAACCCAGAGAAATGAAATCATAGGTCACACAAAGACTGTATTCACAGCCATATTGAGCCTAATAGCCTGAATTGGAAACAGCCCAAATGCCCATCAACTGATAAGTAGGTATGTAGGTTGTGGTATATCCATACAATGAAGCATGACTCAGCAACAAAGAGGGACAGCTGAGTGACACTAACAGTTATCCGGATGGATCTCAAAATATCATGCCAAACACGCCAGACACAAAAGAATGCAACCTGTACGATTGCCTTTATGTGAAATTCTACAGAGACAAATATAGTAACAGAACATGGAAGAGTTGCTGCCTGGGACTGGTGTTGGAAGGGTGGGGTTGGCTTGAAAAGGGCACAGGGGACTTCTTGGCATCACAGAAATGTTCTTTATCTTGATCATGATACGGTCACACTAAAAAACACCATACATTTAAAATGGATATATTCTGATATGTGTACTAAATACATAAATTAATTTTTGTTTAGATCAATCATATTGATTTAAGCAATTTTCAGTCTTTGATAGACCAACTAAGGAATAGAGATAATGAATAATATATTTGGTCATGATAGAAGTGAGAGAGAAAATAATATCCTGTGAATATATAATTTTTAAATGTTTATAGAATATTTTTAAAATTAATGATCTTGTGAGTTACAAAGAAAAAAAAATGAATTCCAGAAAAGGAGGTTTGCCTGACATGTTTAAATATTGCAGTGCAATAAAATAAGGAATCGGCTGCAAAATAATAAATAAAACTCACTTGGAAAATTAAAAATCCCCTCATAAATAAAGCTTAAGTCAAAAACAAAATCGCACTGCAACTACAGGCTAGAAAATAATTATGATAACACCGTGTATCAAGACTTATGAGACTCCATGGTATTTCTCAGAGGATTATACATAATTTTAATATTGTTTATTGTGAAACAAAAAAGTAAAGAAATAAATGAACTAGAAATTCATTTCATGAAGTAAAAAGAGGAAAATAAAATGAACTTTACTAAAGGAAAAAAGAATGAATAAGATTGAAATTAATTAACCGGAAAAATAAAAACAAGAGAATTAATAAAGTCTGATTCTTTTTAAAAAAAAAATTCACAGTAAAACAGGGTTCTGGCAAAACTAACCAAAAAGGGAAAAAAAGAAAAAAAGTAAAGTAACATTTTTGAATGACGTCTGTGAAAATGACAAAGCCAAGACATCCAAAAATTCTATCCTCCAAAACGATAATGAGAAAACTAGCAAAAGCAGTCAGAATCAACCTTCTCCCAACTCTGAAAATGTCAAAGTTCTACAGCAATGCAGGGAGGCTTTGGTTTTTGTTGTTGTTGTTTGTTTTTGTTTTTCCAATGAAAACAGATAAAACTTGGAGGGAGGGAAAAATCCCAGCAAGCTTTGTGGTATTTGGTTTTACCCCAGCTCCCATTCTCCAGTTCTACCATAGCTTTGAAAACCAACGACCTGAATTTGCAGTGAAAACCAGCAGTCTGTTAGCTACCAGAGTAAGTAGGACAGGGCTGGTGCTCTTCAAAGCCTTGCTCCCAGCGAATTTTCATTATTTGACCTATGTAGTGGTCTCTGAAACATCCTATCTTCAAGGTCAACCTCATTGGACCTGATTAAGTGCTTACCTCATACAAAAAGCCCCTTGCCCAAAGGTGTTTGTCAAAAACAATTATAGGCAATTGCTTAACTTCCAGGCTTCCTGAGATGGTGACTTATATTACAAAAAGCTAATAGGAGAAGTTGGGGATTGAGATATGCACAGGGGCTTTGTAAAGCTCTAATAGTACATTAAAATTCCAGCTTTCCCCCTCTCCAAAAAATGGAAAAATTCTGAAATTCACATGAAAATGCAAGGAACTACAAATATTCAAAGCCACTTTGAAAAGGAGAAATGAAGTTGCGGGGACCCATATGTCCCTATTTCAGAACTTAGATTACAAAGCTAAAATAATCAGTACAGTGTGGTCATGACATAGGATATGTGAATGATACAGATTGAGAGTTCAAAAATAACCTCACACAGCTATGATCAACTGATTGCCAACAAGAATGCCAAGAAATTTCAGAGAAAAAGGAATATTTTTTCCAACAAATGATGTGGGAATAATTGCCTATTCACATGCAAAACAATGAAGCTGGATCTCAACTTCACACAATACAAAAATTAACTCGAAATGGTTCAAACACACATACGAGTGCTAAGACTAAGAAAAAAAACCTGTAAGAGTTAATCATGATGATTTTCAATTGGCTAAGAATTTCTTAGGCATAAAAAATAACATTCAAGCCAGCAAAGACAAAATAGATAGAGAAATTGAACTTCATGAAAAATTTAAATTTCTGTGCTTCCTGGGACACTATCAAGAAGTTCAAAAGGCAACCCTGGGGACTGGGGTTGTCGCTCAGTGATGGGGTGCTTGCATAGCATGTGTGAGGCACTGGGTTTGATTCTCAGCACCACATATAATAAATAAATAAAATAAAGGTCTATCAACAACTCTCTCTATATATAAAGACAACCCACAGAATAGGTGAAAATATTTGCAAATCATATTTTATATAACAGTCTTATATATGATAAGTAATGTGTATCCAGAATATACAAAGAACTCTTACAGACTCAAAAATAAAAAGGCAAATTATCCAATTTAAAATAACCCAATAGGCAGGGGATATGAATAATCAGATGTCCATCAAAGGTGAATATATAGAAAAAAATTTTTGATATGTCCATACATAGAATGGAGTAGTATTTAATCATAGAAGGCAATAATATATGCTACAGCATATTATGGTAAATGAAGGAAGCCAGACACAAAAGGTCGAATACTGTCTGATTCCACTTATATGAAACGTCCAGGATGGTGAGTTCATGGAGGCCGAAAGAGACTAGTGCTTGCAAGGCGGGAGGGGAGGGGAGAGTTAAACGGAAGTTTAACGGGTACCAGGCTTCCTTTAGGAGTGATGAAAATGTTCTGGAATTAAATGGTGGTGATGATTGTAAAACGTGTGGATATAACAAAAACCAGTGGATTATAAATCTTAAAGGATGAGTTTTATGGCATGTGAATTATACCTCAATTTTTAAAATTATACTATTCAGAATGACGAAGTGGTTCTATTAAAGCTCTAGGGGAAAAGGTTATGTTTAAGGTCATATTATATAGGAATTACAAGAATACTATACCCCCAAATTGGAAATTTTAATGAACTCTATATTTTTTTCAGACAGATTTATTTAGGAAAACAGATACATGTTCAAGGGGAAATGCATCGAGAGATGTCTTTGGGGATAAAGTAAGGAATATACCTTCAAGGGAAAATGTAGGCCACCTTCAGAGACAGCGGCCCCTTGGAGCCGGTGTTGATATTTATAAAGAGACAGAAGGTGGACCAGAGATGGGGTCAGGGTGAAGTTACACAATGTCACACCAGCTTTCCCTGCACTTATGTGTTGCTGTCTTGATAGTTCTTATAGGTGAGAGCATAGGTCAAGGGCATGGCTAAGGACTTGGGCTAGGTTGCTCAGGAATACTTCTTTTGCATTTCAAAGTTCCATGGGCATTTCTTACATCCCACTGGTTCATGGGCGCATCTTTTTTGAGACTTGGTATTTCTTTTTATGTATCCCCAAATTCATATCTCATTTCTTCCCACCCAAACTTGGGATCCCTTATTCTTAAGAGTCAATAAAGGACAAAGGGGTCTGTCTTCAATGATTGATTCAAGCTGGCAAAGGACAGTGATCCCACCTAGCCAAAGATCTCAAGTCTGCCTGACTGATGCAGTGGGGACCAAGAAGAAACGGGTCTCAGTTGTGATGTGTTGGAATTTGTACCGCCATCATCTTAACCATGGAACTGTTGCAATCTGGAAGACACAAATTTTACTAGACTATTAAGAAACACAGTAGTCTACGGTCCTAATAATTGTAACAGCCAGGTGAGGCTAGGCCAGAACCTTTAATAACTTTTATTTACATGTGCATATCTCAAGATCTGGATTTTTTTCCCCCCAAAGCTGATCTGTTAGATCAGACTCAAATTAACTCAGGACAAACTTGTAACTTTGGCAGTGTCTTTATTAACAGACACTCATGCCTAAGACCCCTTTCTCAATAAACTTATTTTTGGCAGGGCTGACACCGTGCACATCTTGACTTATATTTAGAAGGACCATTGTCTTTCTCTCTTAAATGTTCATGCTTAACTGTCCTTTGATTTTTCTTTCGCCCTCATATTAGTACATTTGTCTTTGATTATACTTCCTGCCTAGGAGTTCAAGACCTAGGAGGTGACTCCTGCATTAGCCAAAAATTAGCCTCTTTCCTTTTTACTGTTAAAGTCAGACAAAACTCCTCAGGGGTTACTTTTAGGAACTCCTCTACCAGTGGTGCCATCTGCCAAGATGGGTCAGGATTTTGCTGACCACAGGTGGCTTCCCTTAAAAACATTTGGGACCTTTATCCTTCCCAGTGACTCTCCTCTTTGTAGAATGTACACTGATTAGCTTCCTTGAGATAGATTATTTTGTAAGAATCTATCTCCCTGAAATACATTCCAAAAGAAATAGAAGCTAGAAAAAATAAAGACACATGCATTAGAAAACAATGATGAAGAAATGAATGGGAAAAAATAGAAAACCTGCATAAACTAAAAAACATAGTAGAATTTGGAATGATTGTCAAAGAATGTGCCATTGAGTTCATATTGTTTCATCAGCAGACCTTTCAAACCCAAGCCTGATAACCTTTATAGACACACACAGAAAAAAAAATCAATAATCAGTTGTGCTTTGAAATATGGATACAAAATTTCTTTTAAAATTTGGAAGATGATTGAATTCAGCTGTACATTAAGAAAATAATATGTCAGTACTAAATAAGCTCATCATGAGAACAGGTCAATTCAATGTTTAAAATCCACTATTAATATGTCCAAGATGGAAAACCTTATGAATCTTTTGTGTATCAGAGATAATACTTATGCAATTTGACTTTTTAATAACATCAAATCAAATGTCAGTTTTATGCTTAATGGCAGAACATTAAAATTATTATAATTAAATTTGGGGAAAAGATAACCAAGCCCCTAATAATCCTGTTACTTGAGTTTGTAGCATCAGGGCCTGCCCCTCCAATTAAGTGATAAACTATAATAAAAGCATGAAGGACATTCAAAAACGTTGAACAAGGGGTTTAGTAATATGAACTAATACATACATTAAAAATATGAATATTTAGTCCTCTTTACTTTCTATGGAAACAGAGCTCTATATATCTATATATAAAAGCTCCTGCTATTAACAGAGATTATTGCTAAAACTGTTCATCAAGTTATTCTAGTCACTTCCAAATAATTTGTTGATTTTTAGAAATTCTTGATGTAATTTTTTGAAAAAACGGCCTCACTAATTAAATGCTGTTCCTCCTGAGGTATAATCTGACCTACATGTACACCAAATTCTCCCAAGAACTTATCATTAGTCAGTAAATGACTTGGTAAAACACATCTCTTAAGGTCTACAAGATTGCTCATGCTGCCCACTCTTAGCTTCTGCAGAGCTTACAGAAATTAATCTAAATTTGTTCTTACCTTTTAAAATACTCAGGATTTAGTGTTTTTAAAAATCTCTTATCAAATAAGTCACAAAACTGTCTACCTTTTCAGCAAGTACAGCACACATATAAGATGGTCACCCCCTAAGATGATGTCACCTAGTGACATCATGGCCTATGACAACTTGGCCTGTGTAGGGACTTGCTTGACATTTGCGGGGGATGAAATTGCCTGACAATGCTTTGCTCACAACATATCCCAGCCTCTGAACAGTGCCTTGCTGCATTTAATTATGAAAAGCATTCTGAACTTTAATTTACTTTCAGTCCATTCAGAGAGCCAAATGACAACCAAAGCAATAGTAATTATAAGTTAAAGGACACCAATTAGTAAACAAAAGTAAAAAGAAAACATAATTTTATTGTTTTTACTTTTGCCATGTAACCATATATGTCTGATAGTATATCAACCTGATATATTTTCCCTTTAAGTTAATATTTTCTCTTATTTTAAAGGGTAGATGTCTTTATTTCTATTAAATCTCCATTTTTCTTTAGTTTTATGTGTTCAAATTATTTTTAATGTTTGCTACATTAATCTGTCTCCTATATTTAGTAAAACTTTCTATTAAGCTAAAGATATTATTGATATTTTACTTCCAAATTAACTTAAAGTGAAGATTCTTTTTTTAAAAGGGGTAATTTTCTAAATGTTTGCTCCTATTACACTATTATTGTTAAATTGATAAATGACATAATTTTCAAACCATTTTTGCAATTATAGTATTATAGACTGCCCATCATGGCCCAAGTGTTTCAATCCCCAAATCTTCAGATATATTATTAAACTTTTCCTGATGCTATATGATGCATGAAAATAAAAAGTTCATTGAGAAAAACATTTATAATTATTTAATTGCTTTTTGCATTTCATTACAGTTGACTTCAGTGACTTGGACAGTACCAAATTAAAATATCCAGAAATTTTCCTGAAATTTTGCTGAAACTGCACTCTTTCTTCCTAGCTTTTCACAGGCACTGCTTATACAAAATCTAATAAGTTTTTCATGGAAATATTTCTCATTGAAACCATTTTTCTCATGTGTCAACAATAAATTTTGATAAATTATTTCAGACGTCATTCCTTCCTGATTCACAAGATCAACAAAAAACATTAAATTATCTTCAAAGTCTTGAATTTCACATTTTAAGTAAATTATTAAAACTATTTTATGTGAAACAGTTGAGGCTTCATCAATAATAGTTGAATTTTTACTGCCTTGATTTATACATTTTCCAAAAAGTTGTTTTCTCCTATCAGTAGATAAATATTTTTGCAGCAAGCAAGTCCATACATTTAGATTGCTATGATAAACTCATATTGATATTACTTCCTTTTCTTGGAGTTTATTAAATATTTTATATCTGAGAATGCTCAATTATTTTTAAACATACAGATGGCATTTTCTAGATGTTTTTCATTAGCTTTATCAATACTCCAATAAATTTTTTAGAAGTTTTGATGATTGCTAATACTTTTTTTATGTGAAACTGATTTATAATGTTTTTACAATTTTATTATTGATGAGAGAAATTTTTTAATTTAAACTGTGAGTTTCAACAGGACTTAATTGCCATTCTTTAGAAATGTGGAAGTCTAGCACTTTCAACTTTTAATTACACAGATTTTGAGCACTCTGATGATCTGAGCAGCATTTACACATTATTGATACAAAGTTATTCATATTATCTGCATTGAAAAAAATCAAGTTGTTTTGCATTCTACTTACATGAAGTATTTGTTTTATTTTGGACCATTTCTTCCATAGTTTCAAAAGATGTGCCAGATTCTGGTTTCTGTACAATATTAGAAGATATTCCCTGAATGGTTCATTATTAATAAGAATTCTTTGTTCTTCCACTGCCAAAATATTCATGTTTATAATATTTAAAAAGAACATTAAGAAACTTATCCAAACTTCTGTATCCTTAATCTGGATATCCTTTTTAATATTTTATTATAAAGTCTTGAATTTGTAAACATCAAAACACTGAACAATCACTACTTACTCAAAGAGTTATAGTCCTTTAACAACAAAACCAGCGTCAAACTGAGCCCCTTGGAAGCAGGAGCAATTACATAATTTGGGCATGCTAATAAGTTTTGGACTTTCCTAAAGCCATGGTTCTCAAACTCTTTGGTCTCAGAATACTTTTGCAGTGTTGAAAATTATTAAGGACACCTACAGAGCTTTTGTTTATGTGAATTCTATCTATCAATACTTGCATTGTATCCACCCAAACTGAATCAGGAGGACATAGATAATTTAAACATATCAGTTTCAAGCAATGAAATAGAAGAAGCTATCAAAAACCTACAAGCTTAGGTGAAACTGTTAGGCATGGAGAGGGAGTGATGTCTTCCAGACTCGGTACAATCCCCACTACCCCGGGACCCACATCCTTTAAGCTGCAGAGGAGCACCAGGATCGTGGGAGCTAAGAGTAGTCAGACCCAGTTCTTCATAAAAGATAATAGTCTCCAGTACACTGTCCCTCACGATGACTCCTTAAGCTGCTCATCATCTGCCTCTTCATGTGAACCAGTGAGTGATTTTCCAGTATCCTTCCAAAAATCTACCTACTGGATGAAAATGAGAAGAAACAAACCAGCTGGAACTTCTTGTACTGAAGGATCAGGTAGAGTATCAACAAAGGGAAAAAGGAAACCCAAGCAGGAAGAAGATGAAGGCTATGGTGAATTTCCTCAGAAGCAGCATAAGCTTTATGGGAGGAAGCAATGGCCTAAAACTCAGCCTAATCCCAAATCCCAGGCTCATTGTATTCGGAAGGAATCAATTGTTTATGTGACAGGCAGTTTGGCGGAACAATGGCATTTAGAAATCGTGGATAAAGGCAGTGTTTCCTGTCCTACCTGCCAGGCAGTGGGGAGGAAGACCATAGAGGGTTTAAAGAAACACAGGGAAAACTGCAAACAGGAAATGTTTACTTGCCATCATGGTGGGAAACAACTTCGCTCACTGGCAGAGATGAAGTATCACGTCATGGTGAATGGTAATAGCTTGCCCATTTTGAAGGCTGGAGATGAAATAGATGAACCAAGTGAGAGGGAACGGCTTTGAACAGTCCTAAAGAGACTGGGAAAGCTCAGGTGCATGCGTGAGGGTTGCTCCAGGACCTTCACCAGCGTTATGGGATATCTATATCATGTTAGAAAATGTGGCAGACGGGCTGCAGAGCTGGAGAAGATGACCCTGAAGTGTCACCACTGTGGAAAACCGTATAGATCAAAGGCTGGACTTGTGTATCACCTGAGGTCAGAGCATGGGCCTATCTCCTTTCCAGAATCAGGACAGCCAGGGTGCCTAGAGAAGATGAGTCTGGAGTCAAAAAGTGGGGGGCGAGTTCAGAGGTGTTCTGCCAAGATAATGTAGCACTTGCAGGAGCTGACCTCTGCTGAACTGGCCAAGGAGTGGCCTAAGAGGAAGGTGCTTCAGGATCTGGTACCTGGTGATCGGAAGTTAAAATATACTCACCCTGGGCTACCGACCTTCAGCCAGGAAGCACTACACAAACGGAGGGCAGATATCGAGAAGTATCATCATATACAGTGTCCTCACCAGGGCTGTGAGGCTGTCTACAGTAGTGTATCTGGCCTTAAGCTCTCCTGGGCTCTTGTACATTGGGAAACTTTGTGGCTGGAAAGTACAAGTGTCTTCTATGTCAGAAAGAATTTGTGTCAGAGAGTGGCGTCAAGTGTCACATCAACCCTGTCCATGCTGAGGATTGGTTTGTTGTAAACCCAACAACGACCAAAAGCTTTGAAAAGCTGATGGAGATAAAGCAGTGGCAATAAGAAGAAGGAAAGCGGGGGCAGCAGCACAGGAGCAGAAGGTCGCTTAGAAGGCGGCAGCAGCCTGGCATTGAGCTTCCTTAGAAGGATCAGAGGAGGAATAATGAGGAACTGGTCGTGTGGACCTCCTGTAAGGAATCAGAGCAGGAGCCAGTGCCAGCACAGTTCCAGAAAGGAAAGCCCCCAAAGACGAATCATAAACAGGAAGGAAACAGGCAGCCAGTGAAAGTGCTCCGAGGAGAGTGAATGTGATGCTCTCGTCACAGGGACCTTGTGGGAGGCCTGAGTCGCGGGGCTGAGTGAAGATGCTCTCAGCTGTTTGTGTAAGGCCGGGACTTCCTCAGCTCCTTTCTCCTGTGTAAATTTCACTGTCTTCTCTACTTATTCACTTTCATTCTCCCTTTTTCCCCTCTTAGTAGGTTTTCCTACTATTCCTCATTGGAGTCCTCTTGTTTTTATTGTCTCTTGCTCAAAAGAGCTCCCTCTAAAGGCCAAGTATATGCCCCTCTTGCCCTATACAAGATTAAGAAACCTGTTCGCTTGTCTTTTCCTTCCTGGGGTTTGAATGTTCTTGGAAGTTCCAGGGATTTAGTAGCCATTCCATCATCTAGCTTATAAAACAATTCCAAACTAATTTTTTTAAACCATAACTGGTTTATCACTTTGTATTTGTGATATTGTTATAGAACTTAGAACTGTTGTCACTTATGTAGTAGGTTACCCTGTCCTCTTGGGAAGCAAGACTTTATGGAGGCTGTTGTGTGTCCTCAATATGGTGTTTGGATTGAAATTAAGAAAAGGACTAAGCATGAAAAAGCTAGCACCTCCCTCCACTGATTATACCGGGAAATAATTTGTACCAAGTAGCAGTGACTGACTAGACCCACAGGCATGAAAAACAGCCTTAAGAGTAATGCAGCCCAGGCGTTAAAATGACTAGAAGGAAAAAAGTAGAAGCAGCAATAAATACTGCTCCAAATTTTCTGGGGCCTGAGGTCTCATCTGTTGCCATGATGCCCTCCCTCCTGAAGCTTGGTTGCTTTTGCTCTATTGATTCTAAGGATTGAGAAATGTCACATTGCCCCAGACACAGTAGCCTACTGCTCCTGGTAATGCCATTAAGATTGGAAATCATGGTGCGCATTCCTCTGTTCTGGACTTTTCCTCACTTGTTAGTCTATATCCTGCTGAGTCCTCATCCACCCCTTTAGCCAACCTGTGTCTGAATTTTCTGAGAATATTGTTCTACCCTCTTTTATATATGAACTATCCTCTTTATATTCTGACACTTTGACACCAGATGTAGATATTAATCTGGGCTGGAAAGTAAAGTTCTTTTTCTGTACCTCATGCTTACCTGGTAAAGGTTGATGGACTCTTCCCCTTTGAGGGTGGCTTTCTCTGGAGCGTTGGTTAGAGCAGCATTGTTGTGTTTCTGGATTCTTTTCCCCTTTTGCATAAATGTTGGTCTTATATATTCTTGCCTATTTTGTGCATATGCCACTTAAAAAATTAAACTTGATATGGACCAATACTACCTTTTCAAATTCTGAAGGCCATCACTACCCTTTAACTCTGTTGTCTGTGCTCCTCTGAATAGCTTTAACGTGTGGGCTTTTGTGAAGACCACTTTCAAACAAGGGAACATTGAAACTTGAAATAGTTACTGCCAGAATAGGTAGTTTTGAAACAAGGGAAGGAAATGGAATTACACTACGTTTTTATTGGCAGTTGCATCCTTAAAACCCTTTCAGTAGATGAGGGTTGACAGGGAGGAAAAATGAAGAAGCTATGTTAATTTCTGGTGAGTAAGACTTGGGGAATGTTTGGCAATGACTAAAGAAATAAATGAATCTCACTTAGGAAAAAAAGAAAAAAAAACTACCAACCAAGACAAGCCCAAGACCAGATGCATTCTCAAGACCTTCAAAGACCTTCAAAGAAGAACTAATTCCAATACTCCCCAAAGTATTCCATGAAATAGAAAAGCAGGGAACCCTTCCAAACTCATTCTATGAAGCCAGTATCACCCTTATACCTAAACCAGACAGACACATCAAGGAAAGAAAACTTCAGACCAACATCCCTGATGAACATAGATGCAAAAATTCTAAACAAAATGCTAGCAAATCGCATACAAAAACATATTATAGACAATATGTAATAAACATATTACATATAAAAGATAGTGCACCATGATCAAGTGGGTTTCATCCCAGGGATGCAAGGTTGGTTCAACATCTGGAAATCAATAAATGTAATTCATCAGATCAACAGACTTACAGTTAAGAATCATATGATTATTTCAATAGATGCAGAAAAAGCATTTGATAAAATACTTTCATGTTCGACACAAAGACAGCACTTTAAGTTTTTAGATTTCTCTAGTTAAAAATAACAGTAATCAACTGTTTAAGGGTAACATAAATAACATTTTTATGAAAATATCTATATTTTCCAAAACAAAAAAAAATTTAAAAAGAGTGAGAAAAGTGACATTGTATTCTTGTAACTCTCTCTAATGTCTGCTTAATAGAAGTCAGCTGGACTCTCAGATCTGCTTCCGCCTTCAGTGTGCTGTGATATCAAGCATCATCCAGCTCTGGAAATCTCCATGCATGCTGGAGACCCCTAGGGGTCAGCAACCCACATGCCAAGAACATTGTCTGGAGTGTGTAGTACCTGCTCCTACAGTGCATGCCCTGACACCACACTGCCTTCTCTGAAATGGGCCAAACTGGTGAAAGAAATTGCCCAATTGTCACCATGAAGGGAGTCCCATCTTTCAGCAGATGTCACGTGCTATAACCATGAGCTTAAGCTAACTGATTTACAACAGACTACATCTCATTAGCTTTCACTGTACTTTGCTGTAATCAGTCACTACTTACGAATTGATGCAAAAGTGTTCCAGAATGTAAGGACTGGCGAGGCGTACTGGACAGGTAGCATCCTACCGAGTGTTACAAATATTTACAAAGGACTTCCAGTTGTTGTTTTTTTAGGTGCCTTACTGATACAAGACAAGAAGAAAAAAATGAAAAAAATCCAAAAAAAATTAGGTACGTTTAGTAAGAGAGTTTATTCCTAAAATACCATATTACAAAAAAAGATAAAAAAGTATCTCAGATATATACATAGATATATATATATATATCTATATATATATCTGCATTTACATCCACATCTAGCTTTCCGATATAAGGACAATTCAAAACTAATACAAATAAGCATGGTATGTATGAAGCCAAAACTTGACTTGGGGAAAGAAAAGAAGACCTTCATATCCTAAATGAGAGGGTTCAATATGATAACTACCCACGTCAATATGGACGTTTAACACTATCTCTATCAAAATAATGCTAGTTTTACACTTTGTAAAATTATTTAATATATATGTATGTAGGAATTAAGTGTGATTAAAATATATATGCAAGAATTGCAAAACAAAAATCTGGAAAAGAAGTAGGCAGAGAATATAGGGTCTGTTTCACTAAATGTTAATATGTATTAAAAGTTGGCAGCATGAAAATCACATAGTTCTAAGACCAGAATAAATAGGCATATTAAACAAACAGAATAGATAATCCCCAGAAGACCTAAGGCATATAGTAATTTAGTATACTATAAGGACAGTATCTCAAATTCACAAGGGGAAAAAACAATTACTCAATAAATAGTAGTAAAAAATGATACTGTGTACCATTCTGATAAAGTCAGAGGGCTCATGCAATCACACACCAAAATAAATGCACATACAAATAGGAACCCAGTTTTCACCTACCATATTGGTCAAGAGTAAAGAGAACCATCAGCTAGAGCATGGAGAAAGGGAAGTGTAAACTAGAACAACTGCTTGCAGTGCAGGTGAGGTCAACATCTGGAAGTGTTTCGTGTAGTTCTTAAAACATTCCATACTCTTTGATACAGCAATTCCATTTTTAAGAAACTCTTCAGGAAGATTCATAACAGGAAAAATTAAGGATGCTCTTTATAATATTATTTCTATCAGGAAAAGTAGCCAGGCATGTTGGTGCACATCTGTAATCCCAGTGGTTTCGGAGGCTGAGGCAGGAGGATCACAGGTTCAAAGCCAGCCTCAGCAACTTTTCGAGGTCCTAAGCAACTTGGTGAGAGGCACTGGGTTCAATCCTCAGCACTACATAAAAAATAAATAAATTAAAGGTATTGTGTCCATCTCCAACTAAAAAAATATTTTTTAATTTTATTTATTTTTGTTTTTACAGACTGCATTTTGATTCATTGCACACAAATGGGGTACATCTTTCTGTTTCTGTGGTTGTGCACGATGGAGATTCACACCATTCATGTAATTACACATGTACATAGGGTAATGATGTCTGACTCATTCCACCCTCTGTCATTACCCTGCCCCCTGCCCTCTCATCATTTCCCTCTACACAATTCAAAGTTCCTCCATTCTTCTCTTACCCACCTCCCCCGTTATGTATCATCATCCACTCAACAGAGAAAACATTCAGTCTTTGGTTTTTTAGAATTGGTTTATTCCACTTAGCATGATATTCTCCAACCCCATCCATTTACCTGAAAATGCCATCATTTTATTCTTCTTTATGACTAAATAATATTCCATTGTGTATATATACCACACTTTATTTATTCATTTATTGAAGGGCATCTAGGTTGGTTCCACAATCTAGCTATTGTGAATTGAGTTGCTATAAGCATTAAATGTGGCTGCATTACTGTAGTATGCTGATCTTAAGGCCTTTGGTTATAAACTGAGGAATGCGATATCTGGGTCAAATGGTAGGCCCATTCCAAGTTTTCTGAGTCATCTCCACACTGCTTTCCAGAGTGGCTGTACCAATTTGCAACTCCACCAGCAATGTATGAGTGTGCCTTTTTCCCCACATCCACACCAACACCTATTATTGCTTGTATCCTTGATAATAACCATTTTAATTGGAGTGAGATGAAATCTTAGGGTGGTTTTAATTTGCATTTCTCTAATTACTAGAGATATTAAACACTTTTTCATGTAGTTATTGATCACTTATACAAGACACTTCTTCTATGAAGTGTCTGCCCAGTTCCTTAGCCCATTTATTGATTGGGTTCTTTGTATTTTGGTGTAAAGTTTTTTAAGTTCTTCATACATTTTGGAGAGTAGTATTTTATCTGAAGTGCGTGTGGAAAAGATTTTGTCCCACTCTGTAGGCTCTCTTTTCACATTATTGATGGTTTCTGTTACTGAGAAAAAGCTTTTTAGTTTGAATCCATCCCATTTATGGATTCTTGTTTTCATTTCTTGCACTCTGGGAGTCTTGTTAAGGAAGTCTGGTCCTAAACCAACAAGATGAAGATTTGGACCTACTTTTTCTTCTATTTGGTGAAGGGTCTCTGGTCTAACTCCTAGATCCTTAATCCATTTTGAGTGGAATTTTGTGCAGGTTGAGAGAGAGGGGTATAATTTCATTTTGTTATATATGGATTTCCAGTTTTTCCAGCACCATTTGTTGAACAGGCTAACTTTTCTCCATTGTATGTTTTTGACACCTTTGTCTAGTATGAGATAACTGTACTTATGTGGGTTTGATTCTGTGTCTTCTATTCTGTACCATTAATCTACCAGTCTCTTTTGGTGCCAATACCATGCCGTTTTTTTTACTATTGCTCTGTAGTATAGTTTAAGATCTGGTACTGGGATACCTCCTGCTTCATTCTTCCTGCTAAGGATTGCTTTGGCTATCCTGGTTTTCTTATTCTTCCAGATGAATTTCATGATTGCTTTCTTTATTTCTATGAGGAAAATCCATGGGATTTTAATCAGAATTGCATTAAATCTGTATTGTGCCTTTGGTATTATGGTTATTTGGACAATATCAATTCTGCCTATTAAAGGACATAGGATAGCTTTCCATCTCCTAAGATTTTTTTCAATTTCTTTCTTCAGTGTTCTGTAGTTTTCATTGTAGAGGTCTTTCACCTCTTTTCTTAAATTGATTCCCAAGTATTTTATTTTTTTGAGACTATTGTGAATAGAGTTTTCCTAATTTCTATTTCAGAGGATTCATCACTTATGAATAGAAATGCATTAGATTTATGTGTATTAATTTTATTCCTGCTACTTTGCTGAATTCATTTATTAGTTCTAGAAGTTTTCTGGTGGAGTATTTTGGATCCTCTAAATATAGAATCATGTCATCAGCAAATAGTGATAGCTTGAGTTCTTCTTTTCCTATTTGTATCCCTTTAATTTCTTTGGTCTGTCTAATTGCTCTGGCTAGTGTTTCAAGGACAATGTTGAACAGAAGTGGTGAACAATCCCTGTATTGTTCCTGTTTTTTGAGGGAATGCTTTCAGTTTTTCTCCATTTAGAAAGATGTTGGCAGTGGGTTTAGCATAGATAGCCTTTACAATGTTGAGGTATGTTCCTATTATCCCTATTTTTTCTAGTGTTTTGAACATGAAGGGGTGTTATATTTTATCAAATAAAGAAAGAAAGAAAATAAAGATATTGTGTCCATCTACAAATAAAAAAATTTTTTTTAAATAAAAAAGGACTGGGGATATAGTTCAGTGTACCCCTGGGTTCAATATCTAGTACCCCCCCAAAAAAAGAAATAAAAAGAAAGAGAAAGAAAGATGACGAAAAGGAACAGGAAATGAATGGTTAATAATATTGGTTTGTTGTATTCATATACACCATGTAACAAGGATTTGTGTGTTCTTCCATACCACACAGTATACCAAATATACCATATAACAAATATGGTAGATTCAGCTGTTGAAATAGTATGCTATCACTAAATATGATGTATGCTTATTGACTTGGAGACAGGTTCATGATAAGAGTTTGATTAGCAAAAGCACCATTCCAGGCAACTCAGAGACTCTTATTTCATTGTTTTTGAAAGCTTATTAATCACCTAGCTATTTTATATGTTATAAAGTATTTATCAGGCCTTATACTATTTTTTTTTTTTTTGGACACTACAATGGATGACTTTTAAGTACATCTTTTAATCTTGCTTAGGCTGCTACCGGTTAGATAATTAGGTTTGTCTTCATACTTGAGACGCGTGAGCTCTGTGGGGAGTGGGGGATTGCTCTCAGGACTGGCTCAGGTTCCTGGAGACTGACGTTGGCAGATGTGACTGGAGTAAGTGAGGGGCTGCCAAGCTGCCTGGCGCCTGGGGAACTGGAACGGCGTGCGTCCTCCTCGAGCTGGAGAGACAGCTCCTTGGAACCCCAGACTCCCAGGTAGGCAAGGAGTGTTCGTGTGCCAACTCGCCCCATCTCATGAACCTGTGTCTTCTGTCCCCTGGTGCCCGGGGATTAGACGCCAGTCCCTGGAGAGGGTGGGTCCTACCCTACTCACCTCCCCACACATTCCAGAATTCTCTATTTCTTTGATGACCAACTACCATTCCCCTTTAATTCCAAGCATGGCACCAAGAAGAACAAATACCAAGCTGCCTTGTTCAGAACTCAGCTAAGTGATACTCACCCTACAGTATTATCTGTTTATGGGCCTGTGTCTTCCACTGGAATTGGCTTCCACCAGCCCGTGAACCCAACTTTGTATCTGAGGCCCCAGTATTTGCAGTGAACATGTTACTCACCCTCAAATACTTGGGATGACATAGCACTTTGCCTGCTGTTCCCCAATACTATTCATTCATTCCAATAAGTGTTCGCTGAGAAATATCTGTGCCCCACATACACCTGTTTTCCTGCCTAAACAGAGCCTACCAGCATCTGGCGGATACCTCCGTAGTAACTAGCAAGAAGACCAGAACGATGGGCTATGGGGATGGGCTGAGAAAGAGCTTGCTGAGTTCCTCCTGTTCCTTCCCCTGACTCCAACCCAAGAGGGACAAGCCAAGGATTTCAACAGAGAATTCTCAGAGCTTAGGATACAGGGATCAAATAACAGCTTGGTCACAGAGAAGCTGGACCACCCTGGGAAACTGACTTTGCCTCTCTGAGCCTATTTCTTCACTTTTAAAATCAGGGTCAATAATAATGCATCCCTTATGGAATAGTTTTGATTTTTAAATTAAATAGCATATGAACCCCACTCGGGATCAACAAATGGAGCCTTAGTTGTTTTCCTTGATATTTATTAAAGGAACCAGCTTTGCCTGGACCCCCTCACTACCTACCCTTTCCTTGAATTTGGGTCACGGCGAGAACTGAGAACTCCCCTATGCTACATGAGGCTTCTGGGGCCCAGAGGAGATGAGACGTGCCCCAGCTCCCCAGTGAGAAGGTTATCATGGCCATTAAGGCCCAGGTCTCCTGCCTCCTGGGCCCATGTCTCCCACTCCTCCATGAGTTCCCTCTGAGAAACAGCTGAGTCAGGAAGAAGGGGATTGGCCCCATTCTCTTGTCTTGACTCGAGTTTCCCTGGCACACCCGTCTTTGTATTGGCAGTGGGGTGGAGAAGGCGGACTGGCCACAGCACACCTTTACCTGCTGAACAGGCTCACGAAGAAGAGCAGGCAGAGAGGAGCTCCCTTCTCTTCTGGAAAAGAGGCCTCTGGCCAGAAGTTTCCCATCACCCCGTGGGGCTTCTGAGCCAGAGTATAGTACCCTGGGGCGTGAACATGGCAGCTAGCGCCTGCTCCCAA
Source organism: Sciurus vulgaris (assembly GCF_902686455.1). Lineage (NCBI taxonomy): Eukaryota > Metazoa > Chordata > Mammalia > Rodentia > Sciuridae > Sciurus > Sciurus vulgaris. Next base: position 70,389,544 of record NC_136476.1, read on the forward strand.
CAAAATTGCATGGCCAGCCGGGAAGGGTCATCATGCCCCTCACTCTCGGAGGCTTGGCCTCCAGCATCTCCCTGCTCTGTGCCACAGTGGTTCTGCAGAAGACTGGGGGAGAGGGTGCTGTGGGCAGAACAGTTTATTTCCCTCATGGAGATGCCTGCTGCAAATGGCTTAACACACTCCCCGCAGAGTGCTCATGAAGGAACCTTTTCTCTCCTGGTTTGCAAATCTATTTGGATCACAGAACGAAAGTTTGTGTTTTTTTTTTTTTTTTTCGTTTGTTTGTTTGTTTGTTTGTTTGCTTGTTTTAATGGGGATTGAACCCAGTTTCACTTAACCACTGAGCCACATCCCCAGCCTGTTTTTTGATGTTTTATTTTGAGACAGGGTCTCACTAAGTCCTCAGGGTCTCTCAAAATTGCTGAGATTGGTGTTGGACTTGTGATCCTCCTTGCCTCAAACTCCAGAGTCGCTGGGATTCTAGGCTTGTGCCGCCACAACCAACCAGAACACAACTTTTTAAAGGGCAATGATAACTAGTAACATGATTGGCCCCCTTGCTGTTCTCTGGTCTCTGATGACTGTGATCTCCTCAGGGAGGACCTTTCTGATCCTCCTGACTCAAACAGCATCCCATATCTCTTTGAATCTGCATCCTGCTGCATGTTTCTTCACAGGATTTAACACAAAACATGATGGGTTGTGGGTTTTTTTGTTTTTGTTTTGTTTTTTAATATCTGTTTATCACTTGTCTCCCTCTCTATAATGTAAACTCCATGGTGAAACATTTTATCTTTTCGTTGCTCTATTTCCAGTCTCTGGCACATAGTATTACTAACTTGATGCCATTGAACAAATTAATACTCTTGCAAAAAAAAAAAAGAATAAAGGGTCATGAAACTCAATTTCCATGCACATCAACCCAAAAGTGGTCTGGTTATTTCCTTGTCTCAGATGTGAATTTCTTAGCCAATGGCTATAACTTTAACTTGGTGATATAAATTAAAATGAACTTTGTAAAGTGGACAATTAATTAACATAGGCTAATAAAACTTAGGAATAGTAAAAGTTGTGACCAAAATTGAAATAGAAATGCAGGCAACTTCCTAAAATAATTCAGGCGTCCACCAGAAGTAACATCTGGATATCTTTGTCTTTGTCCTTTCATTTATTGACCCCCTCACTCTGTACCAGATACTGTGTTAAATCATTGGATACAGATTATCTCCTAATCTGCAAAACTATTTTGTGAGAATGGGATTATTGCATCCACTTTGCCGATGAAGAAAAAGTTTCATAGAGTTTAAGACAATTCCTCAGAAAGAGAATGGATTTACAGATTTATTTGAGAGAATTGCCTGTCGACCTTGCTGAGTTTCCAATCCATGAACATAGGATGTCTCTTAATTTACTTAGATCTTTTTATTTTTGTCAACAATTTTTTGCGGATGTTAACGTACAAGCCTAGCACTTCTTTTGTTAAATATATTGTATTCTTTTTAGATTTTATTATGAATGTAATTACTTCATCTGGATCTGCATGGAATCACTTAATTGTGTTATTTGTTGCTAGTAGATGGAAATATAATTCATTTTGTATATTCATTTCCTAATCTCTCTCCTTTCTGAATTTGTCTCTTAGCTCAAGTAGTTCTTTCATGAATTCTTTGGGGAATTTTGTACATAAAGATTCATGTCATCTCTCAACTAATGTGATTTTAGTTCTTCCTCTTAAATTGGTATGCTTTTCTTCCTTCCTTCCTTCCTTCCTTCCTTCCTTCCTTCCTTCCTCCCTCCCTCCCTCCCTCCCTCCCTCTCTCTCTCTCTCTCTTTCTTTCTTTTTGCTGTTCCTTGTCTTATTTCACTGATGGAAACTTCCTGCACAATTTTAGGTAAAGCCATAAAAGCAGATATCATTTCTTTTCTACTGATTTTAATAGTAAAACGTTCTCTCTTTCACTATTACGTATGATGTTAACTGGCTGTTTTGTAGATGCCTCTCTCTTCCTTATTTTTTGGGGTTTTAATCAACTATGCTACTTGCTATATTTTTTTCCAATGCTTTTTCTGAGTTTATTGTGTGGGGTGGTTTTTGTTTTTGTTTTTGTTTTCAGTCTATAAATTTGGTGTATTACACTGATTTATTTTCATATGCTGAACCAACCTTGCATTCCTGTGATTAAATTCTCTTGGTCATGGTATACAGTCCTTTTAATATGCTGGATTTGTCCCAGCACCTTGAGAGACTGCAATAGAAAGATTACAGGTTAAAAACCAGCTTCAGCAACTTAGTGAGGCCCTACACAATTTAGAGAGACCCTGTCTCAAAATAAAAAGGGCTGGGGATGTGGTTCAGTGGTTAAGCATCCCTGGGTTCAATCCCTGGTACCCCCCAAAACACACACACACACACACACACACACACACACACACACACAGACATAATGTAAATGCTTGATTCATTTGCTGATATTTTCTATTTTGTTGATTTTTATCTCTAGATTCATAAGGGATAGTAATCTGCAGTTTTCTTTTCTTATAATGTCTTGTTTGGTTTTGGAATCAGGATACTATTGGCCTTATAGAGTACGTTAGAAAGTGCTCTCTCTCCTTATATATCATAAAATTTTCCATGAAGCTACCATGACCTTAGCTTTTCTTTGTGGGAAGAATTTAATTGCTAGAGTTCTTCACTCATGATATGCATGCACATACATGTAATCTGTATATATATATATATATATATATATATATTAATTTTTTGAGTTTATTAAGAATTGCTTAATGTCCTAACACATGTGTTCCATGTGTGCTTAAAAAAGAATGTGAATTCTGCTGATGTTGGGTAGAACATTAAATAGATATTAGTTGCAGCAAGTTTGTTGATAGTGCTGTATAAATTATGTTATTTGGGGCTGGGGTTGTGGCTCAGTGGTAGTGAGCTCCCCTAGCATGCGTGAGGCCCTGGGTTCAATCCTCAACACCACGTAAGAATAAAATAAAGGTATTGTGTCCACCTACCACTTAAAAAAAAGTGGTAGGGGTGGGTTACCACTTTTTAAAAAATTCTGTTGCTATGGTATTTTGAGGATGTGTTATAAAGTGCATTTATACCTGATGTATTTATTATCTTTATATTATTCTTTAATGTCTTTTTTTGTCTCTAGCAAGATTTTCTGTCTTAAAATTTACTTTTATGATAATAACATAGCCACTGCAGTTCTCTTTTGATTACCACTTAGATGGTACATCTTTTCCTATTCTGTCTCTTTCAATCTGTCTGTGTCTTTGAATCTAAGTTGTACCTTTTAGAGAGAGCATGCAGTTGGGTTGTGCTTTTTATGAGTTTGATCGTCTCTTCCTTCTGACTGAGACGATGAGACCATTTTTTAATGTAATTTTTGATAGGCTAAATTTAAATTTGCCATTCTGTAATTTTTCTAACTTTTTTGTTCTTTTCTCCTCTATATCCTTATTTTGTCTTAAATAATTATTTTGTGTATAATTTTTGAGTAAGTCTTTTTAAAGTTTATTTTAGTTATACATAGCATTATGGTTCATTTTGACACAATAATACAAGCATGGAATATAATTTGCTCCAATTCAGTCCCCAGTACTTTTCCTTTCCTTCCCTTCCTCCCTCCCCCTATTCCTTTCCATCTACTCTACTGATTTTTTTGCTATTTATTTTATAGTGCTTTTAAATTAGTGCTTCATGGATACACATGAAGGTGATATTCACTGTGGTATATTCATGTAAGTACACAGGAAAGCTAGGTCAGCCCTACATATTTCCTAGTTATTTTTTTATTGGTTGCTCTCGGGTTATGATATACGTGTTAATGTACCAGCGTGTGTTTCAAATCAATAGGAACTTAATTTGGGCAAAACACAAAAATTTTGTTTCTATATAGCTCCATTCCATCCCTCCATCCTTTGCGGTAATACATACACACAAATGTATACATATATATAATATATATACACACACACACTCATATATGCATATCAATGGATATGTTATAAACCTAATAGTATGACGTTAATCTTATTGCTTTGTGTAATAGTATGTCTTTTTAAAAAGTAAAGAGAATTAAACAGAAGAGAAAGGGAGAGAGAGAGAGAGAGACATTCTTTTATTAACCCACATCTTTACTATTTCTGGTATCTTTCTTTTCTTCCTGAAGATTCAAATTACAATCTGGTATCAATTTCTTTTGGGTAGTAAGACTTTTTATGGCATCTCATAAGACAGAGCTTTTAGCCATGAATACTGTCAGTCCTTTTATTTATTTATCATTTATAATCTGGGGATGTCTTTATTTGGCTTTTGCTTGAAGAGTAATTTTGCTTACTCTAGAATTCTTTGTTGACAGGTTTATTTATTTATTTGTACCAGCACATTTAATATGTCCTTCTGGTCTCCATTATTTTAGATGAAAAGTCAAGAATTAAAGTTATTGTACTTTCTGTGTGTGCTGAATTATTTTTCTCTTGCTGCTTTTAAGATCTTCTCTTTGTCTTTCGACAGTCTGACTGTGATGTGTCTAGGTGTGGACCTTTTTGTTTCCTTGGGGTTTGTTGAACTGCAACTATGTCTAACTTAATGTTTTTTCTCAAGTTTGGAGTTTGGGGCCATTATTTCTTCAAATACTCCCCCCTTTCTTCTCTCCTTTCATTCTGTAGCCACTGTTGCATGCATGTTGGAAGGCTTGGGCTTTGTCCCACACATCCCTGATGTTTCATTCATTTTTCCTCATTTTTTTTTCTTTTTGTCCTTCAAAATGGATTATTTCTATTGATGGATTTTCAAGTTCGCCGATTCTTTCTTTTGCCATCTTGAATCTCCTGTTGAAGTCCAGCTGACTTTCTCCTTTCTATTGTTCTTTCAACTCCAGAATTTCCTTTGGCTTCCTTCCAATGACTCTTCTTTATTAAGAGTCTTTGTTAATGTGTTATTGCCATACTTCCCTTTAATTTCTAACATGACTTTTTTTTAGTCCTTTGGACATATGTAATTATCTGCTTGGAAGTCTTTGTCTGCTAAAATAAATGCCCAGAAGCACTCAGAGGAAATGGCTTCCATTTCTTCTTTTTTCTGAGTCTGGGTCACTCTCCCGTTCAAACTTAACATTCCAGATAAGGTCTTTCCTGTGGTTTGGATATGGTTTGAGTGTGTCCCCCAAGGTTCACATGTGCTTGGTCCTCATTGTGGCAATGTTAAGAGATGGTGGCACCTTTAGAGGCAGAGCCTAGTGGGAGTGATTGAGTCACTGGGGGTGAGGGGTACTGCCCTTATAGGGAATTGTGTAGTTCTCAGGGGACCCTGGTTAGTTCCTAAGGGAGAGCTGTTATAAAAGAGCAAGACTGACCTATTCCCAGTTGCTCTGTCTTCCTGTCTCACCATGTGATTGCTCCCTGCCATGATGTCACGCACCAGTAGGACCTCACCAGGACCAAGATGACACCTGCACCATGCCCTTTAACTTCCAGAACTGTGAGTTAGATAGAACTTTATTTCTTTATAAAGTACCTAGTCTCAGGCACATCATTTTAGCCATAGAAAATAGACTAATACAACATGGTAGGTACTCTGTATTCCCTGAAGGTTTTTTTTTTTTTTTTTTGTATATATGTATGTTTTGTATATTTGTTTAGGTCTCTCTCCCCAGTGATTTGCATCTGTTGAAATTCTGCCCAGATTTTATTGTTTAATTCTCATTTTTCTTTTTAAGACTCTCTTCCTGAGGGTCACCTCTGTGTCTGTGTATCTTCGTAATCAGTCAATGATTGAACGGGGTTGTGTGGAAGCACCAAAAGGAAACAGAGCTTCCATCCTCTGCTGAAATCTGTGTGTCGGTAAGGACATTTTAACGTCTACCCCAGCTTTCTATTTCGTGCTAGGCCCTTTTGGGTCTCAGGCACATAAGTACACGGCCAGCATTGTGTCTACAGCTTGCATCTTCTCTGGTCTCTACTGCTTACATGTGCTGCTCCAGCAAGAAATATGCTCCATGACCAGAATCCCAGACTAACAGAGCCATCGGGCCTCCCAGCCCACTCACTGCCAGGATGGTCACTGTCACCCATGCTGCCAGACCCGAGGACCTGCCACTCCAAACTGAGGGGGCCCCATTTGATTTCAGCAGTGCAGCTTCCCATCTGCATGACCTGACCCATCCTGGCAGAGATCTCTGCACCAACTAAGCTGGCTGGGAGGGTTAGAAGCAGCCCCAGGCAAGGACACCACATTTCCACTGTTCTTACTCAAAGTTCAATCATTTTTCAAATATACATTCTTCTGGGATCATTGTATGTCTTTAGTTGATTTCCAGGGTCTTGAAAGGGTGGTTTTGTCAATTTTATCCAGCTTTCCACCAGCTCCTTGGGAGAATGTGTGGTGATCTTCTTACTTGACCGTAGCCAGAAGGTGGAAATTTCAGGCTGTATTTTTAAACTCGGGATAACGGATCCTGAGCCTGTGTTCTTTCTATTGTATCATGTAGCCTCCATTGTGTTGGCCACAAGTGTTACTTTAGTTAGCACCCAGGACAATATGCTTTTTTATTTTTTATTATTCTAGTTTTAGAGCTGAGGCAATTGACACATAAGAGATGCTAGAAGTGGATATGTACACATGAGAAGACTTGGGCTTAGAGTGGACAACTCCTGTATCAGAACTGACGCCTGGGTCTTCTGGTTCCCAGTGGATGGCCTCTGTGTATCATCCAGCCAGCTGCTTCCAGGGGAGGACTCATTTCTCCACCATCCCCATCCTGGCTCAACTGGGATGAAGTAAAAGCAGAGGTCAAAGGACATAGGTCACTGGAGCTCCCAGCCCCTAGAGGGCACTTCTCTTCCCATAACAGGAACACAGGTTGCCTAGAAAAACGACTTAAATGTTAAAGCATTTCAGATGGTGGCGATTGCATATATTCTTTCAATCTAATTATAGCAGGATTAATCTGTGTTTAATAGATGGCTGTTAATAATTTATATTATTATCTTTAATAATATGATTCTGTTTAAAATGCCCATTTGCATTGCTTTTCTCAGGAACTTTCCTTTAGTTCTGGGGTTTGATTGGAGTTTGTAGCAGCCTATTACAGCATCCACGAATCAGGATTTAATCAGGCAATTTTTAGAGAAATAAAGATCAGTTTCCTATGAAAGGAGATGCCCCAAAATTATAGCATTAAAATAAGTAGGTACCTGTGAATCACAGTCACAAAATGAAAAATAAAAACCCCAAACTGCTCTGAGACTCTTCCTGCCTCATAAACACAGGCTTCTGAATTCTTCTGGGGGCAGATCTCTTGCTTTTGCTCTGGTTTACCTTGACTGGGAAGCCTCGTCTTTTTGTTTAAATACGAACGTCAAGTTCAAAATGGAAAGTGGAGCGGACATGTCCTGATTGCCCCACTACATTCTTTACCCTTCTCGACCTTCCTCTGTGCCAAGGAGACCTGCCACTGAGGACTCTGCCTGCTGGCCCCCCGTGGCCTCTGGCTTCTGGTTGATCTGACCAAGGGAGGCGCCAGCAGGAAATCAGTGCAGGAGGGGACAGAGGAGTAGAGGTTCCCCAGCTCTCTCCTTTTCTAGCTGTGTTTTGGCAGTGACGTTCTCTACTGAGACAGTTTCTGTTGGTGGCCTTACACTATAGCTACAGGTCTCTCAGGGTGCAGGTAGGGGCGCTCTGCCCTTGCCCCTTCAGCCAGGGGTGGAAATGGCCTTCGCTTCTTGCTAGTCCCTGGAGCTTGTCCAGCCTCTGTTGCTTCCTCTTGACCCTGACCTTGCCTCTATAAACAGATGCATGATAAACTCATTCCTCTCATGCCTTTCAAGTGCTGGGACCTGCAGTGACAAGGAGAAGAGGGTCAATTAGGGGGTCCTGAGACCTTAGCTGGGGTCTTGGCTCAGGTACTATTTTGCCACATGACCTTCAGTAAATCCTCTCTAGTGTGAATTTCGAAGGCTTCATCCATAGAAAGAGGTTGGGACAGCATCAGAAGCTTTGCCCGGGTTTTCCATCATGTTCCTCTAAAAGAACTGTGGAAAACAACATGATCACATCTTTATAACATTTTTCACCATGGTTTTAAATAGTTGTAAAGGCTATCATGTGCTGCGTGTTGTAAATATTAATGCTTAAAAATAAAATGGTAAAGCAAAATGGTTACATCACTTCTTTAAATATATCCAATGGTATTTCAATATCACGGTGATTTTATACCCACCACCATCCCTTTAAAAAATAGATGAACAAACTCTTCTTTAACAGAACTTTTACGATGCTCTTCTTTCTCCTTTAAATCATTTTTTCCATTCCATTTCTCCCACAGAATTTTATAGGAACGTAATATATTTTTCTGCTCCTAAGTCTCATATGGATCATCTTGGCACAGTATCTAAATCAAAAATTGGGTTTATAGATGGCAATTTAAAAGTTTTTATATTTCCTGGGCTCATAAGGCTCTAATAGGTAAGCATTTTTCTTTATTGAGTCATCGACACAATTAATTTTAAGATACAATGGATCAAAAATTTTGCTCATTGTTAAACAGAAAAAGTAAAATTCATGGAAATTCATCTCTCAGGAAGAAGGATGGTGGGTTGTGGGGCCTGGAGTAGAGCAACCCCTGCTCTCTGGACTCAGGTCTCTTCCCCTCCAGAAAGTCCCCCTGAGTCAGATCTGGGATGGACGAGGGTGCTCATGATGTTGAGTGGGGGTGTTCTAAGGCAGTCCAGTTTCAGGAAATTGTACACATGCAAGTTAAGAGCCTAGAAATGGATTCTCTCTTTTTCTTTTTTGCAGTACTAGAGATTGAACCCAGGGGCTCTCTACCACTGAGTTACACCCCCAGGCCTTTTTTGAAGTTTTAAGACAGGGTCTTGCTAAGTTGCTGAGGCTGGCCTCAAACTTTGGATCCTCCTGCCTCACTGGGATTACAGGTGTATGCCACCCAGCCCAGCTAAACATGGATCCTCTAAAGCTCTCTGTGCCAGCCACTCCTGGTAACTGTATCCCTGTTGGATACCTCCTAATTTCATGGCCACTGGACTTGGTGGTATCTGAAGGGCACCCCTGAATGGGAGTTTTCTGAGTCAGGTCTAAGAGGGCTAGTTTAGGAGTCAGTCCCAAATGCTGTGTGACTTGGACAATTTCCATCACTAACACTTGGTGCTTCTGTTTCCTCTTCTGGAAGATGGACATATGTATGACCACCTTTGGGAGACTGTTGAAGAATTATTTGAGATAATGTGTGTGAAGCACCCAGTATATGACACACACACAAAAGAAGAAGGATTCCAAAGTTTCCTCCCAACTCCGATATGCTCTGGGAAGGGAACCAAGACCCCTCCATCCCCCTGCCCCTCGATACCCTAGTAACCTGTTTTCCTTCATGAATTCCCCACTTGAAGGCAATGAGCTGCCATTCTAACTATCTTGATAACCCTGTAATGAAAAACAGGCTCCAGGCTCTCCGGCTCAATTTTTTGGGTTGTTTCTGTTGTTTGGTAAGCTTTACTATCTACTGAGGCATTTTTTTGCTTCAAAAAAAAAAAAAAGCATCAGTCAATATTTATCCACAGGCCCGGCCTTTACTACCTCAGGCAGGTTGCTATTTCCAGTGACTCTCATGGTAGAAGATATGGGCCATGGATCTGTAGCTTTGGGGACCAGTTTGGCTGCCTTCCTAGGGTCCCCCATTTCTCAGAGATAGAATCACAATAGAGCTACACACAGGGTGTGTGAGCCCAGAACAGGACAGCTCCCGCTTTCCAGGAATCAGAATCAAGTGCGCATTCACTTGTGCCCTCCCGGAAACACTGGGGCTGCCCGGGGGCAATTGTGAACCAGGCAATCCAATATCTGAGCTTTCTGCTGCAGAAACAAAATGAGACATTGATATGCTAAGAAGCTGCTAACTGAGTCGGTCCTGCTGTCGCCTGCTCTGACGAGACTTGTGCGAACATCACTGCTCAGCACCAGGCCTGCTCAATGACTCCGCTGCTGACTGTCACTTTGCCGCCAGAATGTGGGCCTTCCCAGCACATTGGCAGGCTGGCTTCTGAATTCTCAGTTTATTTCCCACCGTTGCTATTTTCTTTTATAAAGAACCACTTGTACAGATTGCCTCTTTTAGGTTTCCTTCTTTGTGGTGTCTCAGTACAACTTTAACTTACGGCATCTTGGACACATTTATCGAAATGATTTTTTTTTTTTTAAATTTTGAAATTTAAACTTGTTCTGATATTTTTTGAGAAGGATGGAAATTGCGGATGAGCATGGTACGTTGACCATACTCCTGAGCTCAGCTCTTTATTCCCCCTCCGCAGGGCCCTGTCTTGTACCATGTGCCTGTGCAGCATCCTCCCAGTTGGACTCTGGGTGCAGCTATGTGACTTGCTTTAATAAATGAGATGCTAGCAAATGTGATTGACACAGAAACTTGCAGAGGACTTGCACCATGGGGCTCATCTGATTCTGTTCCTTTGCTATTGCCAAGTGAATGTGCCTGGGCTTGAGTGCCAGAGGATGAGAGAGACACAGACCAGAACCACTTGTCCTGGCCAGCACAGGTCAGCTAAGAGCCAGCCAACCCCAGACATATGACCAAGCCCAACCAAGACTGAAAGAAACTTTCAACCTACCTGCAGACTCATGAATAAAATCCATGCTAATTCATTGAAGCAATTTGGGGATGTTTGTTACACAGCACTGTTGTGGTCATAGATGGTTGCTAGGACATGAGTAGTGGCAGCCCTGTCCTCCAGGAGCAGAGCCCAAGGGAACACTGAGTCCACATGCAATACTTCCAGGGACTCTGGAAATAATGACAATTATAGAAAGGAGAGAACTTTAAAAGGGAAACTCAAATGCTTCCACCTCATAAGGTAAGAACCCACATCAGTGACATTCAGGGATACAGCTACAGGCTCCAGAGTCAGACTCGTGGGTTGAAAACCTAGATCCACTCCTGAGCTCTGTGTCCGTGAGGAAGGGGCCTAACCTCCTTGTGCCTCAATTTCTTCACTTATAAGACAAAGAGGATAATAAATAACACCCACCCTTCTAAGGACTGACAGGTTTTTTTGTTTGTTTGTTTTATTTGTTCTAATTAGTTACATAACAGTAGAATGCACTTTGATATATCATATATAGATGGTCTATAATTTCTCATTCTTCTAGTTGCACATGATGCAGAGTCCCTCCAATTGTATAGTTATATATGTACATGTTTCATCCTACTATCCTTCCTACCCCTAGGCCCCCTCCCCTCCCTTCACTCCCCTCTACCTAATCTAAAGTAACTCTATTCTTCCCTAGAATCCCACCCCCCCACATTGTGAATTAGCATCTGCATATCACAGAAAACATTTGGTCTTTGGTTTTTTAGGATTGGTTGATTTTGCTTAGCAGGACATTCTCCAGCTCCAACCCTTCACCAGCAAATACCATAATTACCTTCTTCTTTAAGACTGAGCAATATTCCATCATATGTGTGTGTGTGTACACACACACACACACACACACACACACACACACACACACACACATATATATATATATCACATTTTCTTTATCTATTCATCTGTTGAGGGGAACCTAGGTTGGTTCCACAATGTAGCTATCATGAATTGAGCTGCTATAAACGTTGATGTGGCTGCATCACTGTAGTATGCTGATTTTAAAGTCCTTTGGGTATAAACTAAGGAGTTGGATAGCTCTGTCAAATGGTAGTTCCATTCCAAGTTTTCTGAGGAATCTCCATATTGCTTTGCACAGTGGCTGCACCGAATTGCAAGGATTGACAGTTTTTAAAAAATCTTTTAACAAATTTTAATTGACAAATAAGGATTTCATATATTTATGGTGTGCAACATGATGTTTTGAAATATGTATGCACTTTGAAATGACTAAATCAGGCTAATATATGAATCACCTCATACACTCACATTTCTTTTTTTCCTGGTGACAACTTATAACCCACTTTCTTAGTGATTTCCAGGTATACAGTGCATTGTTATTAACTGTAGTCACCATGTAGCCCAATAGAGCTCTTGAACTTACTCCTCCTAATTGGAATTTCCACTCTTTCACCATTGTCTCCCCAATTCCCTCACCCCAACCTCTGAAATTCACTACTCTGTTCTCTGCCGCCGCGAGTTCCCTTTCTCGTAGATTCTACATATAAACATGATCAGGCAGTATTTGTCTTTCTTTGCTTGGCTCATTTCACTTGCACAGTGTCCTCAGGTTCATCCACGTTGTCATCAATGACGGAATGTCCTTTTCAAGGGCTGAATTATATTCCATTGTAGAGAAGCACCACATTTTCTTTATCCACGCATCTGTTGATAGACACCCATGTTGGATTCGTGTCTTGGCTATTTCAGATAATGCTGCATTGACCATGGGAAGACAGATATCTTTTTGACATACTGACTTCATTTCTTCTGGTTACAGGGCCAGAAGTAGGATCATATAACAATTCTATTTTTTATTTTATTTCATTTATTTTTCGCTATACCAAGAATCAAACCCAGGGCTTCATACATGCTAAGCAAGTGTTCTATCACTGAGCTCCATCTCCTGCCCTTGATTTTATTTTATTTTGAGATCTGGTCTTGCTAAGTTTCCTGGGCTGGTCTCGGACCCCTAATTCTCCTGCTTCAGTCCCCCGAGCAGCTGGGATCACAGGCATTTGCCCCTTGACCGGCTATCTTTAATTTTTTGAAGAGTCTCCATGCTGATTTTCCATAATGGCTGTACTAATTTATGTGCCCATAAAAAAGAATATGCAAGGGCTCTCTTTTCTTCACATCCTTGTCAAGGCTTGCTATCTTGAGTTTTTGACAATAGCCAATCTAGCAGATTGCATGTCCCTGATGATTAGTGACCTGGAGCGCCCTGCCATAACCTGCTGCCAGCTTACATGTGTTCTTTAAGGAAATGTCTATTCGGGCCCTTTGCCCATTTTTAAACTGGGCTCTTTGTTTTCCTGCTGTTGAGATGTTTGAGTTCCTCATATATGTGGAATGTTAACCCTTACCAGATCAAAGTTTGTCAGCATTTTCTCCCATTCTGTAGTCAGTCTCTTCGCTCTGTTGGCTGCTTCCTTTGCTGTGTCAAAGCTCATTCGCTTGGTGCCATCCCATTTGTCCGTTTTTGCTTTTGTTTTTTGTGCTTTCAAAGTCATATCCAGAAAAATCATGGCGGGGACCAATATCAGGGAGCTTCCCCTGTTTTCTTCTAGTAGTTCTACAGTGTTAGGTCTACATTTAATTGTTTAATTCATTTTGAGTTGGTTTTTGAACTTGAGACAAGGGTCTAATTTCATTGTCCTGCATGTTCCCAACACCATTTATTGATGAGACTGTCTTTTTCCCATTGAGTGTTCTTGGTATCTTTGTCAAAACAACAACAACAACAAAAAATCCTATTGATCTTAATGCACTTAGAATAGCTTGTTGAGAGCAACAGGTATTTGTTAAAGAAATAAATAAATAACATGGGACCTCATGTACGTGAGGGGACATCTGGTTCTCTATATGCACAGACTGACAAGGCCTGGGGACATCGGAGTTATATTTGTCCTTCGGTAGGAAAGACAATTTGCACCTGTTTCTCCTTTCATAGATGAAACATCAGTTCCTGAAGAACTGAATGCACTCACAACAGCTCCCAAAAGTCTGGGAAGGATAAGTTTTCCTTCTGGAAATTCACCCCATTGTACAAAAGTCCTGCACTCAGTTAACTCATCTTCATAGGCCGGGCCGTGGGCAACAGCAACGATGCTGTCTGTTGTTTCAGAAGAATTTCCATCCCAAAGGGCTGAAATACAAGTCATGGTACATAGAGAGGAAATCCCCCCATACTCGAAAAACTCAGCTGGCCATGTGTCTTTTGTTGAAGATTCTTCAAAATTGTGCTTTTGACATATATATATGGAATTTTTTTATTTTTGTAAATAATGCATACAGGTCCATTATTTGTGGCCCTGCAACAGTAGGGAAGACACAAGAAAGGAGTGGCGTGTAAGTGTGTGTGGGTGTGTGAGTGTGTTTGCACACACGTGTGTGTACAGAGGGGCCCATTTTTTCTTACTTCAGGGAGTCAGTGAGCCAGTGTGGTCTGGGCAAGAGCTCGCCCTGGTTCTCTGGCTGAGACTCCCGGCACTCCTTTTCCTCCATCACGCCTCTCCTCCTCCATGATAGACAGAGGTCTTTAATTGGAGCCTTTAGGGAGAACACAGAAGTTAAAGAGATTTGAATTGGGTAAAGCTGAAAGAACAAAATCCCCCTCCATCCACACAAATAATGGGAAGTGGAGTGGCCCTTGTCTAGAATTTGATCAAGTTCTTATAAGCAATGCCATGGAAGCTTGGATAGGAGCTCTACGTTGCTAAGAAATTGACTGTTGGTGGGCAGCCTGGGACAAGACCATACCCTCGGCCTAGAGATCAGTGCAAACTGCCTGCAGGGGCGCTCCTGAAGAGCAGGAAGGGTCTGAGGACTCAGTAGTGACATTAGCATCTGGGGGTTCACTTCTGTCATGGACCATGGAAAAGCCATATTTGATGTGCAGTTTTAAAGCAAGACCTCTGTTCCATTCTTTTTGGATGGATTAAAACTACCCCCAAAATAAAGGCTTTAAACAACACTCATTTTCTAATGCTTCTGGATTCTGTGGTCAGGAATTTGGATGGGACCTGGAGGAGATGGCATCTGTACTCCACAATGTCTGGGACAAGCAGGGCATACTCAAAGCTGGGGGATGCACCCAGCACTGGGCACTGGAATAACCTGGGGGTGGGGAGCTCTTCACTTACCTGTGTGGTACCTGGGCAGGGAGACTCAAAGACTAGGACCAGGAATCAGTTACCTCTGCTGTGTAACAAATTATCACAACCTTAATAGTTAAGAGCAATGCACATTGATTATCTCGCAATTTCTGTAGGTCAGGAATCTGCTCAGGAGGCTGCAGCCAATGGCTAGTGTTTCACTGAAGGCTGAATCTAAGTTCTCTTGCATGGTTGTTGGAGGTTAAGGTCTCTGGTTGGCCAGGGGCTGTCCTCAATTCCTTGCCATATGGAACCGGCATTCACGTCAACTTGCTTTATCAAAGGCAACAATGTGGAGAGTCCAGCAGACACACAGAAGCTATAATTACATGTAATACAATCACAGATGCCATATCCCATCATTTTTTCACTATTCCACCTTGAGAAGCCAGCTGTGGTCTCACTCAGGAGGAGGGGATCATGCAAGGGTGTGAATGGTGGTGTAGGGAGAATTAGGGCCATCCCGGTGTCTGCACACACTGCCTCCCAGGTGGCTACCTGCAGTCTCGCAGTGCAGCTTAGCTTCCTCACAACATGGCAGCCTAGGAAGGTTGGCCTTCTTACCAGATGGCTCAGAACTCCAGGGGTGAACGTTCTGAATAAAATGAAAGCTACCTTGTCTTTCACGCCTCAGTCCAGGAAGTCACTCCACATCCCTTCCACAATGGTCTATTGTCTAACTTGTCACAAACCCACCCAGACTGAGGGGAGAGAATTAGACTCGGTTCTTAAGGAAGAGGGGCAAGGGCACATTGAGAAGAGCAGGTCGCACGGGAGATATCACTGCTGCCATCTTTGGACTCTGCCCAGCTCCTCTGCTCTTGGATGCTCCAACCACCCCAAACCAAACTACCACTCGGCTTTATGTGGAGGGTGGTGGAGAGTAAAGGGATGTGATAATAAAGTATGACAATAAAGGAAGTGTGGCCTCCTCAGGGTGGCCACATAATTTATTAGTCAAGCAATCACACTATCCACAGTGAAAGGGAGTGCTATTAGTAATCCCTGCAGAACTGTCCAGGGCAGATGGGGATGCCTGCTCAGCCCAGGCCCACTCACAGTCCTCCTAATCTGGGATCCTCTGTGGAAGAAGTGTCACCCCATCAGGTGAACTTTGCCAGGGAGTCCCAGGTGGAGTCGAGCAGTGAAGCACAGTTGTTCTTCACAGCAGTGGGGCTAAGAAGACTGGGGGAGGTGTCCATCATGTTAAGGAACACATGATCACAAAGACGACCCAGGAGGAATACAAGACAAATCACTAGTTCAGCTCCACAGGACAGAATCTTTACTCAAATTGTTTTAACAAACCAAAACAAACAAGAAGAACAGTTATTGACTGACATAACTAGAAGTTCAAGAGAAATGTAGCTTCAGGTCTGGCAGGATCTAGTGGTTATAACCCTGTCTTCAGGCCAATTTCTTCCCATCTTCTGGCTCTGCTTGCCTCTATGCTCATATATACAGGACAGGTTTTTTCACATGGTACCCTCTGGTTCTTCTAAACTTTATATCGTCTCAATAATCTCAAGGGAAAAGAAAACCTTCCATTCAAACTCTTTAACTGAATCTCATTGACTCGGCCTGTCATGTGACCCTTGGACCAATTTGGGTCTAAGGGGATGGGATACACTGACTGGCTGAAGGCACTCTGGTAGAACACTTTCACTCAGAACACAAAGACTGAGCATGGAAGGGGGCTTGTCCCTCAAGAAAAATAGAGATGGCATCACCAAAGTGAGGGAGAATGGAAAACAGATACTGTTCTCAGCCCTCCTTCCCACTAAACTAAAGGAGGGCCGCTTTTGAGATGGAGGAGAGAAATAGGCTCTTAGAATGCAACTTCCAGGTGCTAGGCCTGAACAATACTGTCATTTGCTTCTCATGACAGTTCTATGAAGTCAGTGGCATTGGTTGTCTCTTCAACATTTGACAGCTGCAGAAACTGCAGCAGGTTGGCAGAGGAGGGAGTGTGTATCAGTTACCTATTGCCACATTAATGCTGTGTAACAAACCACCCCAAAACTCAATACCATAAAGCAATCAGCATTTATGTAGTTCACAAGTCTGTGGGCTGGGGGTTTAACCTAGATGGTCCTTTCAGATTAAATCCCCAGCCCACAGACTAATGCAATCAATTTCCTACAGAACAAAAGGGAGTTTAACTTCCCTTGATCCTTTGAGTTTGCTAAATATAGATGTATGGATTTTGTTTCTCAATAGACTCTGGATAAAATTCAGGAAGGATTAATCATCATTCCACCTTTATTAAGGCAGCTTTTAAAAATGTTTCTTTAGCAGCTGTGGAAAACATGGTGGTTCATCAGAAAATTAAAAATAGAATTACTCTTCCATCCTGGTTATGTGCCCACAAGAGCTGCAAACAGGGGAGTGAAGAAATACCTGTGCACACCTGTTCAAACGGCATTTCTCATGAGAAGGAAAGGGTGGAAAAACTCAGTGTCTGTCACTGGGGGAATGACTAAAAACATGTGGTATATCCATCTACTGCAATGCTCTTCAGTCTTAAAAATAAATAAAATTCTGGTCCATGCTACAACATGGATAGATCTTGAAGATACTATGTTAGTTAAAAAAAAAAAAAAAAGTCAGACACAAAAGGGCAAATATTGTATGATTCCAGGTATATGGGTTCTGTTGACATGGGTTTTCTCGAGTTGTCAAATGCATAGAGACAGAAAGGGAGCAGTTGCTGGGGGCTGGCAGGAGGTTATGGGGGTTAGTGCTTTGCGGCACAGAGCTTCAGTTTGGGATGAAGAGAAAGCCTTGTGATGAATCGTGGTACCAGTGCACTTAGTAACACTGAGGCATAGGCGCAGAAGGGTAGATCTTAGATCATGTGAGTTTCGTCACAATTGAAAAAATGCAGGTTCCCCTCTTTTGATGCTAATAGTCAAGGTTAGGGTTATGCCACCAAATAGCTAAGGTATTTTTACTGCCTAACTTAATCTATGCGACAGCTTTGCTGGCCATATAGAAATCATTAGTTGGCCTGTGTCCTCAAAGACCTCTTGGTTAAGTTGGGGAGACAGACTGTTAAAGTAGTGATAATAGCAAGGCCTGGAGAGCTTTAAATGAGCAGTTAAACAAAACCAGATGGTATCCACACCAGGTGATGGGCCTGTGACTGTCATCCAGCCTGAGAGGAGGGGCCTGTTGAAAATGCAGATGACCAGGCCCACCTGGTCCCACTCTTGGGAGTGGGCAGAGGCTAGGAAGCAGGTACATTTCCAAAGCTCCCAGGTGATTGAGATGCCCAGGTAGGTTTAGAGACTCTCTCTAGACCACACACAATGAAATTAACTTTAGGAAGAAAAAAACACAGTTGAAGAATTATATCTTACTGGGAACATGAAAATTGCAAAAACTGAAAATATTTTTTACTTGGCAGAAATAAGCTACAGAAAATAAAACTGACAAAGACTGGTCTTGCACACAGTAAATAATGTCATTGACTAAAAAATCGATGGATGACCCTAAATCTAGGTGACAAAATTTAGATCACAAAATTTGTCTAGGAAAATTGGACCTGGTAGGAATAATGGCAACAAAAAACAACTAATGTTGTTCAAAAAAACAAACAAACAAACAAAAAACCCAAAAAAAACAAATAGCAAATCTTTTTTTCTTTTTTTTCAAGCACTCTACTGACTGAGCTATCTCCCCAGCCTTCAAACAGCAAATCTTGATGCAGACAAGTCACTAATTGATGAATCAGGTATTTTTTTGTCAAATGCAATGAAAAGGGTCTATTCTGATGAAAATGATTTCAGTGGAACCTTCTAGCTTTTTCAAACTTTTCAGATATTTCTATCAAAATGATAGAAAAGTTGCAAGAGCTTTTGCCTTCCCTTTATTCAAACTCCCTAACTGCTAACCATTTGAGACTTTACAGGTATAATGTGCTTTTACATAAAAAATGTGTGCTTTCTAAGGGCAAGAATATCGCCATACACAACCTCAAAACAATGATCAAGTAAAAAATTTGACACAAATAAATACTATTATCCGTATTCAAATGTATCCAATTGTTCGAAAATGTCCTTTATATCATTTCTCCCTCCCCGCATCCAGAGTCTAAACACAAAACAAAACAAAAAGTGACTCAGGATCACTTTAGGATCCAGGACCATTTAGCTGACTTGTTCATTTATTTAGTCTCCTTGAGTGGAAGGGTGCGTTGACATTTGACAGTTTTTGAAGAACGTAGTAGGCCAGCGGTTGCACAGTGTGTCTCTCGATCTGCCTTTGCCGGTGTTGACTTGGGAGCAGATTTGGATTATGCATTTGGGGCAGGAATTCCAGGGAAGCACTGTTGGTTCTTTTTGGTGCGTCCCATCGGGAGGCACATGCTGTCAGTCTATCCAGTCGCTGGTGAAAGGCACGTGCCACCTGCCCTTTCTGTGCCTGCTCTCTCCATCTGCTAATGGACAGAACCCAGGGGCAGAGCTGAGTGGGCTCATGGCTGGGATGTCATTTCAAACATGCTTCTGATACTGAATAGTTCTGCAGGTAAAAGCCATGGGGTCATTGACATGGTCCGTGTCATCACTGCTCACAGAGGGTTTCGATTGTGCGCTGGCTTTCACCATTTTTTTTGGAACCCACATAGAAAACAGTATCCCCACTTAACAGGCAAGGAAACAGGCTCACAGTGATACAACATGCTCAGGCTCATGGAGATGGAAAAGGGCCAAGCTGGGGTTTGATCCAGTTGGATTTGCACAGAGCCTGAATCCTACCCCAGGCCATACCGTCAGCTAGTTCCACTCACGTGGATCTCAGAGCAGAAAGAGTAGATGGAAGCCTCCTCTGGGGGCCTGCAGATGACGTGGGAGAAAGCACGAGGGAGCAGCCCCTACCATCTTTTTTTTTTTTTTTTTTTTTTTTTTTTTTTGGCGGTGTTGGGGAATTGAACCCAGGGCCTTGTGCTTGCAAGGCAAGCACTCTACCAACTGAGCTATCTCCCCAGCACCTCCTGCCATCTTCATGGTCTTCCTTCCTTCCCAGGTCCTGGGCCCACCTCCAGTCTCGGATCCAGCAGAACTAACGTCAGGGTTACCGCCGTAGTGGGGGCATAGCTGCTGGACACGGGCGGCTGCCCTCAGAGCTGACTTCGTTCCCTTCGGGCTGGCTATTCCTGCTCAACGGAGATGACTCTGCCCCACGGAAGCACTGTCGGTTCTTTATGGTGCATCCCATCAGGAGGCTCAGCTGTCCGTTTATCCAGTTGCTGGTGAAAGACACATGCCACCTTCCCTTCCTGTGCCCGGGACCTGGATTTCTTTATGGATGTGAAAGTGGACATGAGCTGGGAGAAGTGACAACCACCGCTGCGTGCTGAGTGCATAACGTGAGCTGAGCCTTAAAATAACCCCGAGGGGTAGGCACCTTATTTTGCCCAGGTGGGAAAACTGAGGCAAAAATCTGGTGACTGCAGGGGGAGAGTCCTACCCAGGCAGGACTGCAGATCCTAGAGGAGATCGTCCCCGGGATGCTGGATGTTGGCTGGTCTTCACAGGAAAGCAGCCTGCATGGGAGAGGTCTGGTCTGGAAAACACACGGTATATTGTAGACAGGCCTGTGCTGCTGGATCCCAGGACAGCCTGTGTGGACTTGGCCTTGATTCTGATTCCTGGTCTGGCCCAGCAGCTCATCTTCTCCCTTCTGTTTGCAGGTCTCCTGCCCTGCTTTCCTGTTCCTTCTGACTTGTCCTCCTGGGCTCACCTTCCTGGGAGACCTCCAAGGCCTCAGGTCCCTGCTTCTCCAGAAACTTCCCCATGATTGGCAGGGATTTCCCTCTTGGGGAAATAAATTGCTGTTGGTTGGTTGATCCTGAACCCTTCCCGGTGTCTCCTTTTGTGAGCTGTGGAAGGAGAGGAAGGAAAAGAAGAAAATTCCTCAGCAAAAATGAGATGACTGAAAGAAGTGGTTGTTTTTTATTACACTCACTAGAAAGTTCCACGGAGGTAGCCAGGACCCCTGGGAAGAACGGCCTGGGATGCAACTGGGTTGCCACTTACTGGTTTGGCCCAGGGACTTGAGCCTCAAATTCCTCACCTTTAAAGTGGGGTTAACTGTACTTCTTCTGTTCACCTCAGAGAAGTAGTTGGTCAAGTGAGAAAATGCTGCTAAGGAATCTCTTAAGATTGACAGGATTGTGTGAAGTTTGGGGAGCCCTAGTCTCCTTGGTAGGGCTGTTCAAAAAAGAGCATTGTCTCTCATCTTTTCAGGCTTAAAAAACCTCTCAGCTCACAGAAGACACTGTGTGGTAAAGTCCCAGACTTTATTCTGTTTATACCCTAAACCATCCTGTTTCACTCTAAACGCATTATCTACCCAAGTGAACCATCAGGTTTTACCCAAGACCCCAGGTTTTTTGGGGCAACTCAGTCTGCCAGCTCCACCTGCCTGGGACACATGCTTGACATCTGCTTCTCACCCCTAGAAAAGTTTCAGCATCCTCAACCCTGGTTTCCCCTAATGATGCCAGATTTGAAGTGTGTCTGTGTGTCAGGCCCTGGCACCTTCCGTCCCTGACCTCAGTGAGTCACAGGTCTGCCCAGCCACCACACACTTGCCTACCCCTCAGCAGTGTGTCTCAAGAGGATCTGTCCTTCTTGGCCATAGATGTTCCCTCCTGGTGGCACCTGAGTCAGGTTTGGCCACTCAGTGTCTCTCCTGAGAATTTGGATCATTGCCCAGAGACATCAGTCAGCATTTGCCGGACTGGGAGGATAGTGGGGCTACCATTTTGACAGTGTGCCCAGAGAAGCAGAGACCCATATGAGAGAGAGGGAGAGAAGGAATTGGGGCAGAATGGCAAGACAAGTGGCCAGCCCTGTTTCTTAGACATTTTTGGCTTCAGGATCCAAATCTTGAGGCTTTGTTTCATTTTCTCCCCTTGAGAACCCAGATCTACCCCCTGACTTATTAAAATAGCATCTTTCTTTGTTCATTGTTCTTTTTCTTCTTCTTCTTCTTTTTTAGTTTAGTGCGATTTTGTTTCCACTGATTACAAATAGGAGGGCCTATAAGACTGGCGATCTTAGGTCCAGAGACGAAGCCAGGAGGCCAGGATCACACAGCTCTCACCAGCTCAGGTGTGGAGGGCTCTCTCTGTGGGGGACACTTTCTAGAGACTTCACAATCCTCAGTGCTCCCCTGTAAGGCAGGAAGTGCCATCGACACCATTTCACAGATGAGGAAGCGGAGGTGAGGAGAAGCTGGCACTTGAATTAAGGAGGGAGACCAGAGACACCATTGAACCCTGGTTTGACTCCCTGGGCTGGGCTCTCAATAATGATGCTGTGCAGGTGTTCTGGGGGTAGTGGACTGGGTGTGGAAAGCTCAGAAGTTTCCAGAATTTGATAAATCCAGGTATGTTAAATTGAACGACAGACCCTCAGAAGGTGGGGGAGACTTTGGAGGTCCCTACTGGACTACTTGTCCAACAAGGTGAACTTTGGCCTTCCAGTGGTCATTTGGCCAATGCTGAAACCTGTTCCCAAACTGAGCAGGTATAGCCCACGGGCGATGGGACTTGCAGAAAGGATTCACAGTGATTCCAGAGAGAGAAGGCTGAGGCGGACTCTAAGATTTTATTGGCCAGATGTGCCTGGAGACAGGCTGCAGATCATTCCAGGTTAGGGGCCTTTTGAGAAACCCTTTGGAGAACTGAACCCTTTTGAGAAACTGGTGAAGGTCAGAGATGTTCTCCCCCAAATGCACAGGTAGACACTAATTTGCTCAAGGCTAGTTTATGGGTAACCAAATCTACCCAAGGACCACGTCTAAGAATCCCTGCTCCAAAGAGATCCTGCCATCCCATTAAGACGTTCCTGGAAGGATGCGTGGACCTCATCAAGCAGGGTGTTATTTTTCCTGGAATGTTTGCTGACCTCCTGGGTGGGTTGGTTCCTTCCTCTTCTTCCTTCACCTGTACAGTTTGCTGTGACCACTGTATTGCAATGGTTTACAAAGGGTAGTCCTTGGACCAGCAGCATCATCGGGGAACTTGCCAGATGTTCAGGTTCTTGGCTTCTAACCCAGACCTAAAGGATTAGAAGCGGCTGGGTGGGCCCAGCAAGTCCTCCTGGTCATCTAAGGATGGCTCAGGGTTAGAAGTGCTACTGCATACTGTTGTCTTCTTTATGGTGTGTCTGCCCTACTGGGTACCACACTCTGGCACATACTAGGTTCTCAATGAATATTTACTGCATCAAGTTTTCCTGACTCCCAGGGCAGGGTTTTTCCTTGGTACCATACAGCTCTTGGCCGTGCGGACTGAGACATTGTTGTTTTGGGTCCAATTTCTTTCTACTCCTAAACCTCAGGCTTGGCTTAGGCAGAACAGGAAGCCTAACCTGATGGAGCCAGAGGGATACTGAAGCCGGACATCTCTCCAGGCTTAAGGCCCCCAGCCCTGGTGGAAGAGAGGCAGCAGGTAGGGGCTGTATGGCAGCTCATGGGCCTAGGGCTCCTGGGAGCCCAACTCTGCCACACTCGGAAGCCTGCCGGCTCTCCTCAATGCCTAATCTACACTTAGCCTTGGCAAAGGCTGCTGCATCTCTGCCAGGGACAGGCTTGCCAGGCTGGTGGGAAGAGAAATGGCCACTTTTTATTTTTAATGAATCTCCAACTCTTCGGGGTTTGGGGAAAGTGGTCAGAAGATTCTTCTTGACTTCTTGTGTGTGTGTGCTGGTGTTTGTTGGCGGGGGTGTGAGAGTTGTGTTTCTTAATTCCGCTCCTCCCATGTTGGGCCAAATTCCCACAGATTAATTCTTCTGGGAGAAGGGGTATTTACCAAATAATAACCTTAGGGAGGGGACTTGTAGGGGGAAAATTTTGTAACCCTTCCTGTCTCATACTGATCTAGTTGTTTAGACATTAAGAAAGAAGATTTGATTTTTATTTGAAGGTTGGGGGTAGAGAAAAGACACCTGTTTACTCTTAATTTCCAACGTTTTTATTTTTAAAAAGTATGCCTATTGTTTTCTCTTGGGGAGGGTAAAGAAATATTTTGGGTTCATTCCCGTGTCCTAGATGAGCAATTCCTCAACTTTTTATTCTAAAATCAATCAGTCGTGCAAGGTGTAGGAAGGATCCAGTAACTGCTGGTCTCTAGGTAGGAGAGGCCCTTCACAATTGGATTTTTTAAAAAAAATCCAATTTTGCGGGGAGGGTGAAGACAAGGACAGGAAAAAAAGAAAATTCTCTGAAGCCTCCCTAAATCATTAGAAGGCAGTTTCGCAAATTAAAAAAAAAAAAAAAATCTGATTTTTTAGGATGTCGGAAAGATAGGTCCTCCTTCATCTAAAAGGCTCACATAGAAGCACTTTTCCAAGTTTTTCTCCTCTAAATCAATGGGACTGAGGAATATTGGAGAAGGGGCTCCCCTTCCTCCACCTTCGACCCCCCTCTGTCTTACAATAGGGCCAGTTTTTTTAAACTTTAAAAAAATATATGATTTTAAAAAATCTGCAGGGGTAGGGAGAACTAGTCGGTTCACTGGCATTTCACATGAAAGCGGCGCCTCGACATTTATTCTTAGAGTCATTCTGACCGGGGGCTAGAAAGCAAGCCCTGCACCCCTCTTGCCCACATGGGGCAGTTCTGCAAACTTTTATTCCCTTCCCAGAGGTTTTTGCCTAGGGGCGGCAGGGCCCTGGGAATATTCCCAGTAAGCCCTCCGGGCCCTCCAGAAGGCCCGCACTTGGAAACTTTTATTTAAAAAACCAATCTGATTTTGGGGGGTGGGGTGGGGAGGGGGCACGGAGTCCCGTTAACCCCTCGCGTCCCGCCCAGAGCCGGCTCCCCAAACTTTTTCTCCCACCCCAAAATGACGTTTCCGAGGGGTTGGAGGACCCGGGGAGGGCAGCGGGGAGCGGGGGCCGCGCGTGGGGGGCGCGGCGCGGGAAAGTTTGGGGGGCGGGCGCGCGGCGGCGGGGGCTGGCGGCGGGCGCGCCCGGCCGGCCGGCTTTGTGTGCGGCGCGGAGGCCGGCGGCGCGGAGGCCGAGGCCGAGGCCCGGAGCTCGCGGGCCGCGCGGCGAGGCCGGCCGGGGGCGGCGGGGCGCGGGGGCGGCGGCGGCCCCGCGGGGGCGGCGGGGCGGCGGGGGCGGCGCGCGGGCCGGGCGGGCCGGGGGTGGGGGCGAGGGCCGGCGCCCCCCCGCGCGCCCCTGCGCCCCCGCCCCCCCGGCCGGAGCGGGGCGGGCGGAGGAGGGAGCGGCGGCGGCGGCGGCGGCGGCTCTGGCATTGTGCGCGCACCAGCAGCCCGGCCCGGGAGGAGCAGGACGCGCCGGGGCCGCCTCCTCCCGCACGGACCCATGAACCAGCCGGGCGGCGCGGCGGCTCCGCAGGTACGAGGGGGCCGGGGGCGTGCTCCGCGCGGGGGACCCCGGGGGCCGGGGCCCGGGGCGCTGCGCCACTTGAGCGCCGGGCTTGCAGGATGCAAAGTGCCTGGCACGTTTGCGGGCTTTTTGTGGGTGCAAACGGGAGGGCCGGGGTCCGGAGAGCCCCCCCGGGCGCTGCGGGGCGTGAGGAGGGCGGGGGCGGCGAGGGGGCCTTTGGGGGCCCCCACCCGGCGCCCCCTCCAGCCCCGGGCTCGGACCGGAGCCCAGAAAACAAAGCGGCGAGAGAACAGAGCAGCCATTTCAGTTTGGACAATTCACATTTTGCAAAAATGCAACCCCTTCCAGCTCTCCCCCCTCCCCCCCAAATTTGCAATTTCCCCCTGACCTTCCCAGCGCGGGGGTCCCTTATGACCCCCCTGGAGATCTCCCCCCCAGGCCCCCCATCTTTGCAACAATCTTTTTTTTTTTTTAGGCCATATTTCCCTTTCTCAATTTTTTTTTTCTAATTTTTCTTCAAACGGTAGTTTTTTCCCATTAAAACGACGCCACCTAGAGGATACTATTTTGTAAATAAAAAAAAAAAGAAATTAAAATTGAAAAGAAATATTTTTTATTTCTTATTTTTTCAAAAGTTTGCTCTACAAGGTAGTGGAGAGGAAAGGGATTCTTTTTATTTCTTTCTTGGGATGAAAATTTTCACTTTGATTCTGGCAGGGGCATGGAGACAATTTTTATTTCTGAAGCCAAATCCAGATAATATGTAAATGGAATTTAAGCTAGAATTTGAATGAATTCAGTTTTTGGAGGGAGAAAGCAAAAAACCTTCTAAAAGCAAAGTCAGTTTGACTACCCAACGCATTTTAGTTTGAGAAAAAAACTAACTGGAATGAGGGAAGGAGGGAAATTGTTGAGTTTAAGGAAAACTGGGAGAATTGGCTTTATGAAGCAATTAGAAATCGTACTTCATTGTAATTTGGAACTTGTTTAGCTCAGCGGGCAAAAATGACTAATTTTACCATTTGGCAATATTTAAAGTTTTTCTATTTCCATGAAAGAAGGATTTAAAAGAAAAATAGACCCTAAAATGTTGGCTTTGGACACACCCAAAAATTGTAGTTTTTTTTTTTTTTAATTTTGTATTTACATTTTACTGCATTTAAATCCTAAGATTAAAAAAGGAAGAAGAAGAAGAAAGAAAGAAAAGCCAGAAACTGTAAAAGTTAGAGTGAAAACCTGTCTTTCTTTTTTCTGTATTTGTTGGGTTTTGTGTGTGTTTTTTTGTTTTGATGGAATAATTAAGACTGTTTTCTGATTTTTGTTTCCTGAAAGGTCTAGCCATTTCTTTTATCTTGTTGTTTTATCCAGAAAATGTCAGGAACCTTTATTGAGCAATATTCAGTGGAAAAAATGTAAATTCATATATTATACAAACTGAGTAGCCCACAGATTTGTAGGCGAGACCGCCATTAAAATAAGATATGCATAATTAACATTATTATGAAAAAACTAACAGTAGATTCACAGAAGCCCATTTTTTATGACATGCAACTGAATCAATTGATGGAGACAAGGATTGAGGAATCCTTGGTAAGGAAGAAAAATTTTCCTTCTCTATGCTGTTCACTCTTCCAGTTTGAAAAATTTATTATTAAAAAAAAATTCCAGATTGGTTTCTGGCCTCTTTGATTGTGATGTGGGTTTGGTAGTTGATTAGCATTTGGTATTTTTCAGAAATTTGATTACTTTCAGAGGGGGAAGAAATCCATTAGCTTTGATCATTTGATGGGGGGGGGGGGTTGTGGCAAAAAAAAAAAAAAAAAAAGCACAAATTTTACTGACTAAACAAAAAAAATTATCTTTTTATCAAGAGGGAAGGACTGAGAGATGAAAATTCTGATTCTTATCCATCTTCCCCAGTAGGACACTTGGCTGAAGAATTAGGGTAAAATACCAATTGATCTAATGCTAGCAGCAAAATTATTTTTTTTAAAGGAAAATAAAAATCACAATACAAAAGCCAAACCCAGAGGAATGTGCCTTTGGAATAGGAAAGCATCAGTGCAAACAGTATTTCATGTGGAGTTTTTGGCCTTAAAATGAATCAAATGAAGGTGAAACAAAAAAGAAAAAAATTTTTTTTTCAGAAGATAAATATTGACTGAATTAAAATTTGACAGATAAAAATAAGATTCCTATCCCAAGAGGAAGAGTGATTTGTGATAAATTGAACTTACTGGGAATTTTGAGCCCCTGTTCCCCCACCTCCCCCCAAAAGTTATAATTTTTCTGTCTAAAAGAAGTATGTCGGTAACATTTGCTGGATGGGGATCTTGTGGGACTTTGGTTTTGGGGCTGATGGTGGGTGACATGGGGCAATGATAGGAGACCCCTAGGACCCCATAGCTAGCCACTAGCTGGTCTTGGAAGAACTGGTGGCCCCAGTCTGTTGATCCCCAATCCTGCTTTCTGAAATTGGATTTCTGAGGGTTTACTAATTCTGTGAAATGTATTCAACAGTGGCACAGGTTTGACATTTCCCATCATCGCCATTGCATTTGGAAGATTTTATTTTTTTAGTAACGAAATCCTTCAGGGCTGACTGGTCATATCTTGACATATTTGGAATGAGTTTTTTTTTTTTTTTTTTTTTTTTTTTTTTTAAAGTAGCATAATTAAAAAAATTTTTTTTTTCTGTTGAATTATTTAGGCCGATGCCTAGGACGGTCAAGGAATTTGTAATTTCCAAGGGCGCTGGAGGCCTCATGAGACAGTAGGCCTGAGTGGAGCCAGGATGGAGGAGGATTGACTGGGGATGGTGGGATGGGGCTTCTGAGAAAAAGTCAGGGTTGTAGATAACAGGTAATTTCTGGTGCAAGGAATTAAAATATTGCAGCACGTCTCTTTGTGTGTCCTGGAATCTCCTGACACAAAACTCAGATTCCTTCTTTCTGTTCTGCTTGAAATTTTGTTCTGTTGTTAGTCTAAAAGGACTGAAATTTGAAAATCATTTGTTTCTGTAGACCTGTTTCTTTCTTTCTTTTTTTTTTTTCTTTCTGTTTTTACAGAATTGGTTATTCTGGTCATGTTTGTTGTAAAGGAAATAGAAGTGCATGATGGTCCTGCTGGGCGGGGCCAGTTTCCTTTTGTTTCTATTGGTGTCTCTGGATTGAAACCTGACCTAGGCCCTGTCTCTCCCACCGCCTCTTTTAGATGGAAGTATGATCAAAAATGGATACAGGAGCTAATTTTTATGAGCCTGGTTTGCTCATCACATTTTCTTATAATATTGGGCAAAAGATCTGGCAAATTGGACTTGAGGGGTGGTAATTTGATGATGGCCTGAGTTATTTTGGTGAAAGATCATTTATACTCAGTTCCACAGTGGAGACTCTTATTACTTAATGTTTTGCTTTTCTGCCTAAGGAGGTTCTTTTTTTTTTCCTTCTGTAATAAGGTTTGAAATTTCAAGGGCTGGCTTTGTAGCTTGACTTTGGACCAAGCGAGGAAAAGGGTTGGCTTATACTTTTAGCCCTGCACAGAGGTGAACTCGAACAAGGGTTCTTGCTTTTGCAGGAGAGCTACAAAGATGGCTGGTCAGCGCGAAACTGACCTCTCCCTGGTGCTAGAAGATAAACAGCCAAGGGCTTGTTTCTGTTGAGAAATAGTTTTAAGCTCCTCCAATGTCACTTTCTTCCCTGTCTTTGAGTCAGCCCTTGGCGTGCAGCTTCCACTGACCTTAGAATCCTTATCTTCTCTTCCGTGGGCGATGAGAACTTCCTTGCCGTGTTTGACCAGCTATATGTAAGCTGACTTTTTGTGGTCATAGGAAATTTTTGGTTTTTCCATGTTCTTTTTAAAAAAAAAATTACTTTAGATGTTGATAGACCTTTATTTTATTCATTTATTTATATGTGGTGCTGAGGATTGAACTCAGTGCTTCATGCATGCTAGGCTAGCGCTCCACCACTGATCCACAACCCCAGCCCCTCCATGTTCTTAAAATGTTTCATGTCTGTTGTGTCTCCTTTCTGGGGATGTGAAGAAGTGGCTTTGTGGATACTCAGGAGCCCTGGTCTCTCAAGGTCTTGCTGTGTGACCTTGGGCAAATCACTTTTTCCTACCTCCTCAGGAAACATGATTGTGTTTGCAAAACGAGCACTTTGGATCAGATCAAGGATAGTAAGAAATAGGTTTCATTTCTGATTCTGACGCCAAGGAATTGGTTGTGGCTGCCTGGATCGCTGTGTTTAGAAGGGTTCCAAGGTCACATTCTGATTCCTGAATGCTGGAGAAAGGTGTGGTGGTCAACTGACAGTGAAGATCAGAGTGAGGAGAGCGTCTCTTAGTCACCGTAGGCAGAGGAGACCATTGTGGTCCACTGATGGATTGTGAAATCAACTTGGAGATTCACAATCAGCAGTAAAAGAGAATAGAATAGGATAGAGTAGAATTGGATAGAATAGGAGAGGGACAAAAATAGTGGAGGTGCAGCCTGGGGCACAAGCAGCTCTTCTCACATCTGCAGATGGTCCTGTAGGTGTGAAATACCTTTTCCCCCAGGGGCGGTAGTGAAGGAGTCAGAACGTATTGGACCAAGTGAGCCACCGGCCATGTGCTACAAGCATGCCATGTTACTGCTTGTGCTTTCTTTTTTATTATTCAGTTGACTTAGGTGAACCCTGCGGGGTAGGTGTCTTGTGCTGCTTGTCTCCTGGCTGAGCTCTCTTTAGGGGCCACCTATGCCTGGTGGGGTCAGTCATGCGTCCCAGCTTGCTGGCCTGGGAGGGGACTGGAAGGGCAGGTACTGGTTGGAAGGCAGCATCTTTGCTAGGTTCCGTGCTTGGAGAGGAGATTGAAAGTGGTGCGGGGTCCCCACCGTGGTGGGCAGGACAGCTGTCACAGTTACTTTTATTCTCCTTTTGTACTTCACATTGTCAGCGAAAGATTTCTGGAGTTAGTCTGCATTAGTGTTGTATTTAAGTTTTAATCAGCCTGTATGTTGAGGCTGTATTTCTGTGAATGAACTTCCTCCCTAACTCCGGAATTGCTGTCTTCATCTTGTCTTTTAAATGTGGGAGAACAGTGTGGTCCAATGCAAATACAATCCAGACCACATATTCGAGCCGCACAAGCTCGAATTCCTGGTAGCATATTAAAAAAAAAAAAAAAAAAAAAAGCCAGTGACATTGACTTTAGTAAAGTGAATTTGTTTAATCCAGTATTTGTACAATATAAAAAAATTATTAATGTGACATTTTACATTCCTCTGTTTTTGAGGGGATATTAAGTTTTTGAGGTTCGGTGTGCATTTTAATCCTTCAGCACATCTCGATACTCACTAGCCAAGTTGCGTGTGTTCAGAGCTGCGTGTGGCTAGTAGCTACCGTATTGGACAGTGCAGGGCCAGACCAGCGTTTGCTGCCCTCCTCAGCCTCGGAAGGTTAGCAGCATCCTTCCAACCCTTGTGGTTTTGTTGGTGGCGCTTTCCATCCGAGTTCCACCTGAGGGCCTTTCAGACTAGTGGTGAGAGGCCCATCCATTTAGCTCCTCCTGACTGAAGTGGGCCACAACTGGTGTCCTTTGCCCTGAAGCAGAATGCAGCTACAGCCAGAATGCTGTAGCTGGAGATGACAGACGATGCCTAGAAACTCCAGGACCATGTGTTGCCCTGCCTGCGCTGCCGGAGTTGAGAAGTATGGGGTGGGGGCAGGTGTTGGAGGTGGGTTTTAAGTGAAGTCTTGCCAGAAAGAGGGACGAAGACACAGAGACTGCAGGACCAGGGGTGGAATCCAAGGGGAGGGAGGGGCTCAGGGAGAAAAGAAGTCCATTGAGAAACTCTACGTGGAGCCACCAGGAAACTTCCCCAGGGTGGGCCTAGGGTCAGACACACAAGTTTCCTGGTGTTCACCCCAGCTGGCAAAATGGGAAGCTGGATCTGAGGTCTGCCAGACCAGAGTTTGAAATCCAACTCGTGGTGAGGTTCGCCTTGTGCTGCTTTGGGAAAGTCACTTCTGGTTTTGGAACCACAGCTTCTGCTGTGAGAAAGGGGGAGAAAGGGGGAGAGAACGATCGATCCTGACCTTGGAGGGCGTTTTACCCGGCCAGGCCGAGGCCCCGCGAAGGTGCTCAACACTTAGGTTGACTCTTGACCCAGTGGCCCGTGGGTCTCCATCTGGAGCACTTAGGGTAGTTCTGGAAATGTGGTGGCCTCCAGTGGGCAGAGTCAGGCCACAACAGGATCAGTACACTTGGTGGTGTTGTTGCTGTTTTCCAATAGCCTGGGACAAGGCTTTGTCGTCAGAGGGTTCTTGATGCTCAGATTCTGGGGACGGTCTAGCTCCTGAACGTTTCTGGGTTTGTTTCTGAGTCCCTGGTGCAGTCTTCAGAAGGGCTGAATCCTAATCACCCTGAGCCCCTGCCTGTGGGGCCCTTTCTCTCCTGAGGTCTCTGCTGCATGAGAAATGAGACCCTTGAGACCAGCCTCGCGTCTTCCCCAGATGGTTAATCTCCACCCTGGACTTCCTGAATCCCTGACAGTCAGACCAGAGCTGGTGGTGTGCCTTGGTTTCTCCATCCAGCTGGTGACTTGCTTGAGGCTAAAGACCAGGGCTTATTCATTTTAGGGTCTGGCACAGAGCAGCAGCTCAATAATACTTGATGACTTAATTTGATTTTTGGAAATAGCGCAGTTGGATTTGAGTGCAGTAAGAGCGGATGACCAGTTTGGCTGTCTGATCCAAACTAGTGTCTTCTTAGGGAGCCTTAAGCAACATTTTCTTACAGCTGACTCTCAAGCCCATGGCTTCCTTGGATTAGTAAATCCAAACCAGGCCCTTAGGTGGAGGAAATGCTCCTTTGACTTGACATGTCTTAGGGAGTTTTTCTTTTTCTTTTTTTGGTACTAGGAATTGAACCCAGGAACATTTTACCACTGAACTGCATCCCCAGTCCTTTTTACTTTGTGTTTTTAGACAGGGTCACACTAAGTTGCCTAGGACAGTGCTAACTTGCTGAGGCTGGCCTTGAACTTGGCATCCTCCTGTCCCAGCCTTCTGGGTCACTGGGGTTATAGGTGTGCTCCACCATACCCACCTCTTGGGATTTTTCAAAAAAAGTTCCTTTGGACACTTTTATCCCCACGCTCCTTGCTGGCTTTGTGATGGGTCCCCTTCAGGAATGGTGACTGGCCGGGCCATCGCATTCCTGAGCAGGTGGGAGCACCGGGTAGTGTCCTGTGTTTGTGCAGGTAGACGGTCTTCTTAACCTGGTGCCCAGGACTGGACACCTGGGGTTTTTTGCAGAACACTGGACACCAGGGTCCCTAAAAGCTTGAAGTGGCCAAATGAGTGATTTGATGTTTAACCAGACCTTGTCTTTGGTCAGGTTCTGGTCTGCAGATGCCAAAGATTCAAGGAAAGTTTATGGGAGAACACTGAGAACATTCTGTTTATTTGCTTAATTTTTTCTTCTGTGAAGTTTTGCTTAAAACAGCACCGTTCTTAGCAGTTTCGGACCCAGTTCAGCAAGGTGGCACGGACTGCCAGTTTAAGGTAGACCAGGTGTCCTTAGTGTTCACTTTCCCACATTTCCACATTTTTGGAATGAAGATCTATAATAGTTGTGTTCTTTTAGCAAACAGTTATTTTCCTTCTCATGAAGCGGCTGGTGTCTGGATGTGGCTGCTCCACCTGTACCTCACGGCGGGACTCCACCTGGGGAAAGCCTCTGGGCCTCTGACTGAGCCCCTTCCCTCCTCGTCTTTGGGTGGCATTTTCATAATTGTACTATGGCCTTGATCTCTGGAAGGTGTAATGGCCTCCACAATGAGTGTTCCCTTCTGGACCGCCACCTGGACGAGAGGGCCTCACAGTTGGGAAACACCAGGTTTACGTTTCCCGAGAGCAGAAGGAACAGGTGGAGGTTGGAGGGACAGACTTGACCCCCCTCCTGGCACCACCACTTACTCATTTTGTGATCTTGGCTAGGGTACTCCGCTGTCCTGCACCTTATCTGCCTTATCTGCCGTGTGGGGGTGATAATCTGTTCCAGTGATGGTGGAGATCACAGTGCTGCACAGGATGGTGAGATGAGATAAAAGCTTTGTACCAGGCAGGCAGAGTGTGAATCTGTATGTCATCTGTGTGTGTGTGTGTGTGTGTGTGTGTGGTGTGTATGTGTGTGTGTGTGGTGTACGTGTGTGTGGGGGGGTAAATAGGTAATACACATGTTGCCACTTCCCATTTTCAGGCCTGTGGCAGACATTACTAGTCGATCATGGTATTCTTTTCCAGAGTCTGGCCAGTGGACTCAGAGGGCCTCCCAAGAGGATGCTACCAGTCTGTGATTTACCAGGAGACGCGAAGCCAATTGGTCCTTCCTGATCTAGTCATTCCACCTCCCAACACACACTCACCAAGAAACTGAGGCTGGGGAAGGAAGGCAGAGTGATTTGCCCAAAACCTTGGTTTTTAGGTGGAGGTGGGATTAAAAGCCTCAGACTTCTTAACTCCTCCGCCAGTGCTTTTCCTGCTACATACACATACATGGTGTCAAAAGGAATTAAAGTTAATTTGGTCTTGAGAAATCCTGGCTCCTCCCTTCCTTGTTATAATTAGATACCCTTGGGGCTGTCATCAAAGCAGGCTGGATGACCTGCTTCTCTGCCTGGTCGCCGAGTGATCAGGTTTCAAAGGGGAGATGCTAGGGGTGGGGGCCGCAGTGGCCATGGTGGGAGGGGACGTCCCTCCCTGCTGGTACAGTACAGAGACAGCAAGAGGAGCCAGGCAGGCCCTGTCCCGTCCCCTGCTCAGGGCCTGGGCTCGTGAGCATTTGTCCTTACCCACTCTGAGACCCTAGCCGAGTTTCTCAGTTCTTCCGTATCTTAATTTCTGCATCTGGGAAATGGGCTGGTAAGACTCCTTAGGAATGAGATAACAGATTTGAAAATACTTTTTTTAAAACTCTATAGCCCTGTATATCGTGTTGACGTTTGTAATTGGTACTGATCCCTGACTGTTAGTGCCATGTTGGGTCAGTGGTGGGCAGAGTGTGTAAGCTGACAGGCACAGGCTGGGGCATAGGTGCCTCCTCTCCTTGTGTTTTCTCTCCTTGCCAGCCTAGGGTTTAAAAAGTTTGGAATCTGGGGGCCTTTCACAGGGTCCGTGCTGTTTGAAAGCACTGTGAAGTCTTAACTGTCCCTGTGATGGTGTTTAGAGATAGGGTGGCTGGCCCCACCCGTGTGACTGAGGACGGGGACCCCGACACAGCCTTGGTCTGTTCCGTGGGAGGACAGTCCACCGTTGCCCCCCAGACCTCCTGCAGGCATCCCGTGAGCGAGAGACTGCATGCTGCTTCATGAACAGCCCAGAGCTGGAGAAGCGTGTAGGCAACAACTCCTTAAAAAGGAGAGGAGGGAGGCCGAGGTGAGGATGGTATTGAGTCGACAGAAAAATGATATAAATATTTTGGCTGACGAAGCAGAATGGTGCTTCGTGTGAGCTAAAGAGAATAAATGGAGTCAGGTGACCCTTGGTTTCCCAGTCTGCTGGAGAAACGCAGGAAGACCTGGTCAGGGTCTGCTCTTTGATTCCCAGGGGCCAGCCTTGGCCCTGGGTGGGGACCTGATGGACCCCAGGGGTGGAAATGCCTCCTGCAGCATGAAGGAGGCCCAGGGCTCTGGGCACGTCCCTGGCTGGCTGTTTGCTGGTAACTCAGAGCCAGAAGCAATTCTGGCTCTGCGCTGGAGTTTCGTTGTCCCAGAGAGCGGGCCTAAGGAGCTGGCCGTTCTGCTCTTGGCTGAGTCCTGTTGTACAGATTCTCATCTACCTCGACCTTTTTCTGAAAAATCTGGGGAGAGAGGGTGAGGGTGGGAATTTTTTTCAGAAATTTTGTGGAGAATTTGTGTTTTGATTTACTTTGGGCTCGAGTTTTGTGAGTCAAGTGGATGTAATGAGGACACTTGGAATGCCCAGAGAGAGAGAGGAAGACATTTTTGGATGCTGGGGAATTTTTCTTTTTTTTCTTAATTTCATCAACTGGGAAAAATAACTATAAAAATTTAAGTGTGTTTATGTGGGTGCTTCTTATAATGTGTACTGGAAAAGCAGAAAGTGAAACTGATCTGAAATAAAACTGAAACTGGCCTGAGATGAGGCCTCTGGGAAGGGAACCTTCCCCAGGGTGCTGCAGGCCTTAGGTGGAATTTGCTGTGAGGCTGGTCTTTTTATCTGAGGAGACTAGAGCTCAAAGGCCCCAGAGTTTATCCAAGCCTCTGCTGGCCAGTACATTCTGGAAACTGCTAGCCGCGTGTGGCTGCTGAGAAGCTGAAATGTAGTCAGTCCACATCAGATGTTAAAGACCTAGTAGGAAGAATAAAAATGTAACAGATAATCAGCTAAAATTTTTTAAAAAAATCGGTGACAGGTTGAAACAATAATGGTTTACATAGGGTTAATTAAATAAGACATATTAAAATATATTTCATTGACTTTTTTTTTTTTTACTTAAAAAAATAATGCAGCCAGAAGGAACTTTGAAACTACCCCCCGTGGTGCATTTCATGTTTCTGTTGGACAGGGCTGGTCTAAGCCAGTCTGTTCCTTCTGTACTTGAGGAAGTGGAACCCCAGAGGTGGGGACTAGTTTGCTCAGGGCCCCACAGGAGCTTCATCAGGTACCTGGCCAGACAGGTGGGACTCAGAACGTGGCAGGAGATGAGGGTGATGTCCTGGTATGGGCATCAGCATAGCTGGGTGGTTCAGGGGCGGGGGCGAGGGAGTTTATGAGACCCGCACCCCCATACGCACCATAGAGAGGAAGGAACAGAGGTGTGGGTCAGTAATGCAGGGGAGAAGTTAAAGTTTCCCACTTTATTCACCCATCACCCTGAACACCTTGGAAGAAAATAAATCCATCAAGATGGGCAGAAACAGGTCCGAAAGACAACACCCACGATTGCCCTGCCTGCTGAAGAGTTCCAGAGCCTCTTCACTCGGGGTTTGAACCCAGGTCTTTTTGTATCAGGGCGTGCCGCCACTGGCTGGCTGTGGAGACCCAGGTCCCTCTGAGGGCTGTGCGCTTTGGGTCCTGGGCAGGGGAGTCTGGGAGCCATTCTTTTGCTGAGTCATGCTCCTCCCTGTAGTGATTTGAGAAAAAAGGCTTCTAGAAGATTCAGAGGACATGCTTTCATAGTGGGCAGAGCTGGCAGGGAGGGGACCAGCCACCTCCCGGCCTCCCATCTGGTTCAAGACCCAGAGTGGGTGACAGGCCAAGGGGCAGCAGCGCCACTAGCCTTCCAGGACAGTGCTCCTGCTGAGTGCTCCCAGAGGAGTTTGAGCCTGGTTGGAGATTCAGCCTTACACATTTTTGGTTTTCCATCGGAAAGTCTTTCTGTGGAAAGGCTGAAGTTTAGTATTCTTACCACTTTGTTTTCGTAAAATGGAACTTTCCTGCCTTGAAGTATCATTGCGTATTTGTTGAGTGCTTATTGTATGCCGTGCACCGGGCTGAGCATTTGACATCTAGTATCTCACTTAGTGCCATCACCTGGGGATTTTTTTTTTTTTTTTAATATGAAGCAGTTGATAAAATGATTGCTTCCACTCATTATCAATATTTTTCCCTCATCCCAGATTTTATGAGTATTAATAAATCTGCTATTTCTCCCTTTGCTGTTAATTGGGACATATCATCAAATTTATTGAATTTTTAAAGAGCCAAAAAAAAAAAAAGAAAAAGAAAAAGAAGTTCAAGTTCAGAGGTAAAAGGAGTTGCCCAGGGTCACACAGCTGGTGAAGTCTCAGTTGGAGTCACATTCGGGTGGGTCCATGTTGAATGGTTCACAGTGTGCTCTCCCAGGGGCAAGGTGTGTCCCGTCACATGGTAAAGGAAGGTGCAGCCGCTTGGCAGGATGTGGAGATGGTGGTTGGGCTGGGACTTGAACTCAGCTCCCTGGATACTGCTGCCCATGCCCCCCTCTTTGGCCGTGGTGGCTCGTTCTGAACCGGGACGTCTGGGGAGGCTGCTTTCCCCACGTGGTACAGCTCGTGCCCGGACTGCCTGGCTTCCGTCCCCAGCTCTGCGCGTGCCTCAGCGGGCTGGTGGCTGTGTGTTCCATGTGCTCAAAGCCTTTAATACTGCGTTTGAAAACAGTTGCAGAAGGTTTGCTGTAATTAATTACATTTGACATACTTGGAATCGGGGCCTCCTGGATTCAGAATGCAAATTTATGCCCAGACAGATGTAAGGTGCGCTGCAGCCAAGAGCTCTGGCATGGCCCATCCAGGCCGGCAGCGTGCACGCCGTCCTGACAGGAGAGTGACAGCAAGGAGAAGTGGAGTCGGGGCCGAACCCCACAACACGTGGAGCCCACGGGCTGTTGGAGGGGAAGTGACCCTAGGCTGTAGGACAGGAACCCTGGTCTCCAGTCTGGAGTGAGTCTTTCCCCCTCTGGGCCTCAGTTTCCCATGCTGTACGGCAGAGGCTTAGACTGGGTGGTGCCATTCAGGGGCAGAAGGGCAGCTGAGCTGAGACTTGGCGTGGAGGATGGCTTTGGGAAGTCCGTGCAGCTGGGCTGGTGGCGGGAGAGGACTGAAGCAGCGAGTCAGGCAGGAGGCTGCTGGAGCCCAAGGAAGGTGTAGAAGGCGAGGTGTCTGCCTGGCATGAGACAGTGCAGATTCCTGGGGCTCCACATGCAGAATTCATCGGTCAGTGCCAGTCCAGCCTCCCCCACGCACTCTCCTCACCTTCTGTAATGGCTGTAAAAGATGCTTTTTTGGGGAGGGTGGGTACCAGGGATTGAACTCAGGGCACTCCACCACTGAGCCACATCCCCAGCCCTATTTCGTATTTTATTTAGAGCAGGGTCTCACTGAGTTGCTTAGTGCCTCGCTTTTGCTGAGGCTGGCTTTGAACTTGTGATCCTCCTGCCTCGGCCTCCCAAGCTGCTGGGATTACAGGCATGCACCACCGCATCTGGCTCTAATAGATGTTTATTGCTCTGTAATAAGTTACCCCAAAACTCAGTGACTTAAAACAAGGGTACTCATGCATGGTTTCTGTGGGGCAGGAATTTCGAGTGGCTCTCTGGGTGGGCTCTGGCTCAGGGTCTCTCAGTGTCGTGGTCATGTGGTGGCCGGGGCTGGGGTCATCTTAAAGCCCGCTCCACTGTCACTGTTGCCAGAATTTTAGAGTCAGAGGACTGAGGCTAGGGCACCCTGCCCTACACACCGCTCCCCCAGCTTGGAGGCTCCACACACAGCAGGTTTTGAACTCGGCCCCTGGAGGCTGAGGAGGCTTAGGGACCAAGAGGCAAAGCCAGGCTGAGGCAGTGTCGGCCCGCAGTCCTGTGGCGTGACTGCATGGCATCCTGTTGGTGGAGGCGGTGACGAAGGTGTGCCCCAGCTCAACTCCGCTGCCTGAGGAGGAGCATCAGCATCGGGTGGGGAACCAAGGGTGCCACGTCCTGGTTTCTGGGGCGAATGCCTCCTAAGAGTTGTTTCCCCATTCCTGTTTTGTTCCCCCCATAAGAAAACAGGTTTTTTTTTCTGACTATAAAAATAACATGTTCATTACAAAAACATTTGGGCAGTACTTAAAAGGAGGAAGATTATTGTAAAAAAAAAAATCACCTGAATCCTGAGATAACACCGTTTGCATTGTGATGAACATCCTTCAAGTCCTCTCTATGTATTTAAGCGTGTGTGATTACAGTTTTATACAAATGGGATTGCATTTTACGTGCTGCTCTGTAGCTTGCTTTCTTTTTTTCTTAAACTCGAAGGGATCTTTCATGACCCGTGACTGTAGGTCTTCCTTACCACTTTGCTGACTGCCTTGCATTCCCACTCTGTGCACCTTCCCCAGTTCAGCGTCGAGTTGCACTTTCGTCCTTTCGGATTTTTCGTTACTGTGGTCGGCACATCTCTTCACCCCCAGTGCTTCTCGCGGGGGTGGTGGTCTCTGCGCCAGGACGCGCTGGGAAGCCCGTTCGCTGGGCTGCGGGGGATTTACATTCCGCATGCAGACAGGATTTGCCAAATGCTCCCCCAGGAACGTGCAGCCTGACCCTCACCTTGGGGGGGCCGATATTTTTAACCTTTGATGATCTGGTGGCCAAATGGATAAGGTCCAATATCCATTGGTATTTTTTTTATTAGCCACTTGCATCTCTTCCTCTGTGAATTGCCTGTTCAGCTGTTTTGCCCATTTATCTCTTATTTTGAAGCTCTTTGGATTTCAGAAATACTGACTCTTTGGTATTTAGTTATTTTTTTTCCCCTCCAGACCTTTTTTTTTTTTTTTTTAAACATAGTTAATATTTTTCTTTTTTTTATATATACATTTTATTTAAAGCATTTTTTTCATGCTTGTAGCATAGTTAATATTATTTAGTAACTGAAGTAGCTAAATACAATGTTGACCTTTTAAAAATATTTACTTTTTTGTTTTGGATTCTATTTTAGTTTTTTATATTTTGCATGTTTCTTAAAAAGACTTCACCACCTTAAGAATTTATAGTGAAAAGCAACTTACAGAATGGCAGAAAATATTTGCAAATTATATATATCTGATAAGGGATTAATGCCCATAACATATAAAGAGCTCCTACAGATGAACAACAAACAAATGACCATTGAAAAATGGGCAAGGAACCTGAGTAGATATTTCTCCAAAGATGTACAAATGGCCAGTAAGCATATGAAATGATACATTTCTCGGCCTTTTGGCTAAGATCAAGTGTGAAATGGTGCTGACATCATCAGTCATTAGAGAAATGCAGTTCAAAACCACAGTGAGGTACTGCTTCTGACCTATTAGTATTGATACTGTTAAAGAAAGAGAAAATAGTAAGTTTTGGTGAGAATGTGGAGAAATTGGGACCCAACTGTTGATGCAACTGCTGTGGAAAATTGTGTAGTTGCTCCGTAAAAACAAAAAACAAAAAAACAGAACAAACCCAAAACATAGAATAAACATATGATCCAGCAATTCCACTTCTGGGTATATATATATAAAAGAATTCCACTTCTGGGTTTTATATATATATAAAAGAATTCAGAGCAAGATCTGTTTGTACATCCATGTTCATAGCATCATTCTTCACGAGTGGAATCAATTGAAATATACATTGATGCAAGAATGGATAACCACAATGTGGTATATCCATATAATGAAATATTACTCAGCCTTTAAGAGCAAGGAAATGGAATCATGCCAGAGTGAACCTTGAGAACATTGAAAGGACATGTACTATAAGATTCCACTTACAGAGTTCATAAATCAAACTCAAAAACAAAGCAGATGGTGGTTGCCAGGGACTGGAGGAAGGGGAACAGGACTTGTTCACTGGTCAGTTTCCATTTTGCGAGTTGAAAAACTCCTAGAGATGAGTTGCACAGCACTTAACCCTGATGGACAGTGCAGTTAAAAATGGTAGAGATAGTAAAGAAGAAGTCAAACATTTACATAACTAACAGAGCAACACTTTATCTTCTAGGAACATGCATATAAGAAATGCTTATGAGTGTATACCACTTGATACGTCTGTAAGCTTATTTCTAATATGAAATAATTTCTAATATGAAATACCTGGAAACAGAAGGAAAGGAAGTTATAAAAATAATCATTTGTGTTCTTTCTTTAATTTTTACATAGGTTTTAATTTTTATGTTTAAATGATTTCTCCACCACGGATTTATTTGGTTTAAGGGAGGGACATATGAACTCCTTGCTGTCTCAGCAGTATTTGAATAAGCCATCTTTTGCACCCTGATTCCGGACTCTGCATTCTGTTCTCTTGATGTTTTTTTTAATGTATACTTTTTTAGTTAATGGACCTTTATTTTATTTATTTATTTATTCATATGTGGTGCTGAGGATCGAACCCAGTGCCTCACACATGCTCGGCAAGCGCCCTACCACTGAGCCACAACTGCAGCCCCTCACACTGTTTTTAATTTGATCACTTTAACACTGGAATCGTGTCTTAAGAGCAGACGTCAGAGACAGCA
Organism: Sciurus vulgaris; assembly: GCF_902686455.1. Classification (NCBI taxonomy): domain Eukaryota; kingdom Metazoa; phylum Chordata; class Mammalia; order Rodentia; family Sciuridae; genus Sciurus; species Sciurus vulgaris. The sequence goes on from NC_136476.1 coordinate 70,430,769, forward strand.
CATAAATCACCACCCAGACTACTCACTGAGTTGGGGCAGCTTTCCACGGGCTCCTTCATGGGGTGACTTGCTGTGTTGCCACGACTGACATCTGCGGTCAGGTAGGGAGAGGCTGAGGTTCAGCGAGGCTCAGTGAAGAGGGAGCCTGGGTCTGTCCATCCCAGAACCTGTGAGCACTGTGTCTCCTGGTTGCATGGATGTCCACCCTGGGACTCCCAGAGTGCCTGGCCCCAGTGCTGTGAGGATCTGCCTATTGAACAGGAAGGGAAGCAACCATCATGGTATATCCTGAAATGCTTCCCTGACTTCAGTTGGGTATATGCTAATATTTGTTTTAATAAGTTAATTTTAAAATAGCTAATTATATTAGGAGAAATCAGGGAATAAGGAAATAAAAAAATTGTCCTAAATAAATTTCAGCCTGGGTGTGGTAATGCATGCCTATAATCCCAGTGGCTCAGGAAAACTGAGGATGGATCTTGAGTTCAAAGCCAGTCTCAGCAAAAGCAAGGTGTGCTAAACAACTCAATGAGACCCTGTCTCTAAATAAAATACGAAATAAGGCTGGGGATGTGGCTCAGTGGTTGAGTGTCCTCAGTACCCCCCCCAACAAAAAAAATTCAGCTCCCTCTTCATTAAAATTTTGGTGTACTTTCTTCTAGTTTTAAGCATCTTTTCATAACTTAAATCATATTGTGTGGGAGTTTTGCTTCTGTGCTTTCTCCATCTTTTCTGTCAAACTGAGTCTTCTAGTAGTTCTTTTTCAAGGCTGTGTAACATTCACAGAAAAGGATGAGTGTGGTCTGTTCAGCTCCTATGCTGTTGTTGGATATTTGGGTTGGTTCTGACTTTCCATTTTTATAAAATTACACTAATAAACATTTTCCCTACAAAAGATGTTTTGATACTTAAAAAACATTTCCTTTGCTGTATTCCCATAAAGAGATTACTGGGTTGAGGGTAGATATTAGTTTAACACATCTCCTTATTTCCTGTCTCTTTTCTAGCATTTATTGGTGCAAGGCCTTGGGAACTTCTGTTGACTTAGAAAAGAAACATACTAAATTTAAAAAGTGTTTTATTGACTACTGTTACGCAGAGGAATGTTTGATGAAGAACATTCAGAGAATATATGCAAAAAAGAAAAGACCAGTGATCCTGCACCTCTGATGGCTTCCGTCAGTTTCATGTCTGTCCTTGCATTATCTCATACAATTACTGATTTCTCAGTAAGCCCTTTTATTTATTTATTTTTATTTATTTGTTTGTTTGTTTATTTCCATGGTGGATCAAGCCCCAGGCCTCGTGTGTTCTAGGTAACTGCTCTACCCTTGTGTTGCTCATTCAGTAAATTGTTTTTCATCTCCTGTTTTCTTAGCCAGCATTCTGAAATGACCGGTTTTTCTGTATCTGTGCTGACAGCTCACTTTTGGATGATGATCACCTTTTGAATACGTCCATCCACCTGACCATCCGTTACATATTGGGGCCAACTGTGGGTGCCGACGCCTGATAGGAGCTAAGGTGCTGCTCTGGGTGTGAATTCTGTGCACAGTGGCGTAGGACGTTCTTTGCTGGAAGACCCATTGGTGGGCTTGCTGGAGGGAGGGGTGCACCCTGGTAAAGGGAATCCAGGTGACGCTGGGAGGAAGAAGCAGTGAGCTTGACTTTGCATTTGTGATTAGATGATGTTAAATCTGTAGCCTGCCTTGGGCAGGGAAGACAGTCTCACAGGTACTTTTCTGCCCAGTGACCGGGGTCTGTCCCTCACAGACCGGGGTCTGTGCTTCCTTATCTGACTCAGTCAAGTCTTTTCCACCCAAAGTGGGCGTTTATTTTCAAGTCTCTTCCTACATACTTGATATTTTTACTGCAACTGTGAATGGGATCATTTTTCTCATTTTATATGTTGCCTAATTAATACAGGTATATGGAAAAGCCTTTGGTTTTTATGTGCTTATTTGGTTAGTGGGTAACGTATTACTCCCTTAGTTCTGGTGATTTCTAGGTAGGCGATAATGCCATATGTAGATAATGTTCATTTTCCTTCTTCTGCAGTATTGTCCTTTCCCCACTTCTGTTATGCCCGACTGTTCTAGACCCATTTGAAAAACAGCAGGGTAACCAGAATTCTTGTCTTATTTCTCACATTAGTGGGAAGAGTGAGTGTTTTGTGATCAAGTAGGATGTTTTATTTTGGTTGCAGAAGTATATTCTTTACCACTGAATAAGCATCCTTCTGAGTTCCCGAAAAAGAGTTCTTTCTTTTTCAGATTCCGCCAGGGTGGAGGTGAGTGGTACCCCGCGGGAGGAACATCCACTTTGGTGGGTTTTGAGTTTCCTTTGCCACTTTGTGGGCCGCCCCTCCCCCACTGCGGAGCTGGTTCCTCGCGGGAGGGGGTGGGGTCGATGAATCTTTAACAAATGCCTTTTCCTTACGTATCCAGATGGCCATATGGTTTTCTTCCTTTGATCTGCTGATGTGATGAATTATATTAATAGATTTCCCAATATTAAACTATCCTGGAAGGAGCCCATTTGCGCGTGGTTTTCATTCTTGGAGTCCATCCTGGGTCCCTGTTCACTGGTGAGCTTGCCCTGCAGTTTCATCTTGAGGAAGCTGTTTTGTCCTTTTTAAATGCAGGTTATGTTCGTATGGTGGCTTATAAATTGGAAAGCTCTCCGTCATTTTTAATGACCTGGAGCACGGAGGATAAAACCCCTCCACGTGGCGTCCTCACTGGTGGAGGCTGCGGAGAGGACTGTGTTGAGGAGGATTCTGAGGTCCTGCCATTTGTAAACAATTTGGTGTGTTGTAAGAATGTCGGAAATGAGGGTTTAAGTGTGCACGCCAGATGTTTATTTGCAGTCCCTATCTGGAATGATTTATACTGCACAGGAATTATCTATCTTTTGAAAGTTTAAAATAACTTGCCATTAAAAGTCTTTATCTTGTTAAGTTTTTGGAGCTATTTTCCGCTGTACTCCTTTCTTCAGGAACTTTTTTGGCTTTGCTCTGAAGACAATTTTAATCATTTATATTTTTGTAGAAACATCCATTTCATCAGAATTTAAACTATATTTGCATAGGGCAGAATATAATTTTATTTTTAGACGTGGCCTCTGTATGGTTGTATTTCCTAATCTGATTTTTTTTGTAGTTATTGTTTTATTTCTTGGTTGAGTGACTCGTATCTGGGGTTATTGTTTTTGTATCTTCGGCCTAAATTATTTTTAATTTTTCGGTACTAGGGGAGCTTAACCACTGAGCTACATCCCCAGCCTGTTTTATTTTTTTATGTTGAGACAGGGTCTTGCTAAGTTGCTGAGATTGACCTTAAACTTGTGATCCTCCTGCCTCAGCCGCCTGAGCTGCAGGGATTGCAGATGTGCACCACTGTGCCCAGGGTCTGTCTAAATCTTTAAAGTTATTTGTCAGTTGTAATTACTTGAAATTTTCATTTTCAGATTATTGTACTTTATATTAAATAACTCTATCCTGCTTTCTTTAGATTTTTAAAATTCTTGAGTTGAATTCTTAATTCTTTTTTTTTTCCTGTGTAGTAATAAACATGTTCAATCAATGATTTCTCCTTTGAGTATATTTGGTTACATGCATAGGTCTTGCTGTGAAGTATTATTATTAATTTTCCCCCTAAGTATTCTGTAATTTTAGTTTTGATGTTTTCTTTAGCTTAAACATTATTTAAAAGCATAATTTAAATTTCTGCATGATTTTTTTTCTGATGTGTTTTTATTTTTACTTATTTTAAGATTTATTTATTTATTTTCCATACTGGGGATTGAACTAAGGCATGCTTTACCACGAGCCCCACCTCTAGCCTTTTTATTCTTTATTTCAGGACAGGGTCTTGCTCTGTGGCCCATGCTGATCCTGAACTTGTGATCCTCCTGCCTTAGCCTCCTGTAGAGCTGGAATTACATTTATTCATTTTTAGTTTATTCTATTGTGAGAAAGTTTTGCCAGTGAGTTTTTCTGTTTGTAACTTAAACTTTCAAACTTCTTTTTAAATATTGTTTTATTTGCTTGGGAGGGAAGTAATTTCTATTTTTAGGGTTTATTGTTGGCTGCATACATATATACCTCATGCCATTTGCTTTATTAATTAGATTTTTCAGATTCCCCAGAGGGGATTTTTTATTTCTAGAAATTGCTAATGACTTACAATGTGTTTTTAGATTTTTTTTAACCTTTTGCTTTGTATATTTTACTTTATGTAGTTTTATTTCTGTTATTAACAGAAATATCCCTCCCTGCTATACTTTATTGTGGATTGTACCTTTTCTGTTAAAATAGGCCTGCCTTGACCCATTTTCTGCTTTATATTTTGTTCTAGTTTTTGCCTTTAATTCTAGTGATTTTTATAAAGCACTTCCTGTTCCTCTTGTTGAAATTTACCTGCTATAGTTTTTTTGTTTTGGGGTACTGGAGATTGAACTCAGGGGCACTCTACCACTGAGCCACATCCCCAGCCCTAGTTTCTATTTTATTTAGAGGCAGGGTCTCACCGAGTTGCTTAGCACCTCGCCATTGCTGAGGCCGACTTTGAACTTGAGATCATCCTGCCTCAGCCTCCTGAGCTGCTGGGATTACAGGTGTGCACCTACATGCCCAGCTAGCTATCTGGTTTAGTTTTGCATACTTACTTTACTTTTGATTTTCCTGTAAACTTGAGGGCAAAAAAAAAAAAAAAAAAAAGTTGTATTTCTTTTAGATAACTTTTTTTATATTGAAAAGCTCAGAGTCAGAATCCGTGTTTTTTAAATATGGAATGTACCCCATTAATATGGAGTGTTCCCCATTATCATGTTTATTGTAGTAGCTCCTAACGTGCTGTGGAATTATCGTTTTTCCCCCCAGGTCTGTATAGATAAGATATTTTTGATTCCCTCTTGTGAGTGGTAACTTGGATTCACATAGCATTTGGGGGTTATGTGGTTTGTCCCTCACTCACCCTGTGGAAGTCCTGGGAGGTGATCCAGAGGCCCGGCGATGTTTTGCTTTGGTAAGATCGTCCCACCTCTCCTGGATCCTGTCTCACATTGAGTCCCGTCATGAGTTCGCCTGGAGCGTCTGGGTGCAGCTCCTCTTGGTAGGAGCCTTGCCTGGCTGTCCTTGGTCCCATCTGTTTGGAGTGGTAATTAGCCTCGCTTATCCGTATGGCCCTGTCATTTGCTTTCTGTAAATATTGCTTCCGTTTTCCCCCTTGTGTTGGTAGGTGCTCCTGGTGCGCCTCCTGGGCGTCCCTGCTGGGTTCCGCTGTCCAGTGCCTGGGCTGCGGCTGAGTCCCGAGGTGGCCTGGCTGCGCTCCTTGTGGTCTCTTCACGGTTCTCAAGCTTCCCTTTCTCTTGCTCTCTGTTCTCGTCCTCAGTTTTATGGTTCACACGGGAGGGTCTGCGGGAACGCTCTGCTTCCTACAGTGAAAGCCCCTTCTCGGACCCCTGCGTGAACGCGGGTCCCCTCTCCGTCACCCCGTTTCCTCCACCCTCCCGTTGGCGTTACGCATGCAGTACGGTTTGGTCTTGCCTCACACCCTGAACCATGCCGGCAGCTGCCTCCTCAGGCTTGAGTGGGACTCTGGGCTGGCTGTTGTGAGCTGAGGGGCAGGTTGGAGGGGGTCTGGACCAGCCTCTGGGTGGACTTCATCCGTGTGGTTTGGTGAAGCCACACTAGGAAGCGCCTGGTGGTGTAGCCCAGGTTCTTTCCTGGAGGGTCAGGGTGGGTTGGAAAGTCCCCACTGGAAGTGGCTGAGCTGCCACTGGGATTTCTCTGGCGAGCCCACCCAGGGGGTCCTGCAGGTGTTGTCCCCTCCCCTGCCCCCTCTTCTGGTTTTCATCTGCAGTTCCAAGGTTTGGAGGCCGGTGGTCCCTCCTGATGCCTGTTGCTTCCCCCTTCCCAACAACTAGCAGAAAGTCCTTGGCAGGTGGCCCCAGTGTGACGCTTAGTGTTAAGATGCTCTTTTCCAACAGTTTTTAATTGCCATTGTTTTACTCAGCTGTGACTAAAGAGCTGACCAGCACATTTGCAGAGGAGGAGAGGTTTATTTGAGGGCTCACGGTTTTGGAGGTCCTAGTCCACAGAAGGCCGGCTCCATTCCTTGGGGCTCCAGGTGAGGCAGAACCTCACGGCGGAAGAGTGTGGCAGAGGGAGGCGGCTCACATCATCAGGAAGCTGAGAGAGAGCACGTCTCCACTCTCCAGGTACAAATGTACACCCCAAAGCCACGCCCAATTCCAGTCTCCTCCAGCCACACCCTGCCACTCAATTAATCACATCAGGGATTAGTCCACGGATTGGGTTAAGACTCTCACTTCTCCTCTGAACCTTCCTGCGTTGTCTCACTTGTAAGCTTTTTGGGGGACACCTCACATCCAAACCATAGCAGCCATAAAACACACACATGTAATTTGCTGCAGCCTGGACCAATTTAAGTCCCGTTGGAGACTGGTGGGCATGTGGTGGGTACATTCACATTACCGGCGCTCCATCTTTTCATCTTGCACAGCTGAAAATCACACTCGACCTGCCACTCCCCATTTCTCCCTCCTTCCCACCCCTGGAAATCACCATCCGCTGTCTGTCTGTGTGACTGACAGTTCTGGGGACCTCACAGACATGGAATAACGCAGTATGTGGCAGCACGTGGGGTCCTCCTCCTTCCCCTTAGCATCCATTTCAGCCTGATCTGTGGTGTGGCCCCGACAGGCGTCCCCTTCTGAAGGTCAGGTCATTCTGCCACGCCTGCTTATCCTTTCTTTCCTCAGTGGACCTTTGAGTTGCTTCTGCCTTTTGTCTGCTGTGAACTTGGGTGTGCAAATAGCATCAGGAGACCCTGCTTTCGGTTCTTCTGGGGTATACCCAGCGGTGGAATGACTGGATCACATGGTAATTCTGGTTTTTATTGATGCAGGAAACTGCTGTTTGTAAATTTGATTGACCAACACTTATGCAAGTAGTTAACCTCTTCATTACTTGGGGCTGTGCGGGAATTCTTCCATTTCACGGATGAATAAACTGAGGCACAGAGAGGACCCATGACCTCTCTGAAGGGAGGCAGTGAGCGAGTGGCAGAGCTGGGACTGGAACTCAGGCTCCTGCCTCCCAGCTCGGTCCTCCCTGCCTCTGTCCCCAGGAGCCCAGCCTCATCGCCAGCCCTCCTTAAGGGCAGAGTCACCTCTTTTTGTCAAGCTCTGATCTTCCTCTCATTCCCTTTTTGTCATCCTTCTGACAGCCCCAGGTTGTCTTGCCTCTTGGGACCTCAGTTTCTTCCTCTCTAAAATGGGCCTGTCCTGGGGCCCTCTGCCCTGGGCAGCCGTGGTATAGATCTGCGCTCCTGCCTGGCCACCGTGCTCCCCTTACACTTGGAGGGAGCCACTCTTACGACTGAGCTAGCATCTGCTTCCCCATCTGGTCCCAACTTTTTCTTAATTACCCACTGAATTGGCTCTAACAAAACGCTGACAACTTGAATGAGACATTAGCAGATACATCAGTGCCCATGCCAGGGCCCCACGGGCTTTTCCAGGATATGTCAAACCAGGGCCCAGCAAAAGCCCTCGTTCCCGGCCAGAGTCCTCTTCCTGGCTGAGTGGCAGGTGCCAGCCAAGGTACAGGGGCCTCCTGGGGTCCTGAAGCTCCTCTTAGGCTGGACCAAGACTTGAGGCTGGGTCACGACCTTGGAAGTGAGAGTCCTCCCTGTCTTCCATTCCCACTTACTGTCTCCAAACCATTTGCCTTTGTTTCTTCTCCGCATTTCAGACTGGTCTTGAAGCGGCCGACTGTCCCGCAGTGGGCACAGCGTCGGGCACGGGGCTCTGGCTCATCGTGCCTCCTGGGTGCCTTTTGGACCTGTTCTCTGCCTCTGCATAAATGGGTCCCATGAGATGTGATACAGTTCTCATGCTCAGTTCCTGCAGTTTCGAGAAGAAAGGGCAAGGCTTCCATTTTTTCCATTTGAGTGGGGTAGGTAGAGTCAGGAGCTAACGAGGTGTGGGGGTGATGAGCACTGGTCCCGGAGCAGCCAGCCTGGATCCCAGTCTCGGCTCTGCTTCTTCCCTGGGACCCTGGGAAAGTTGCTGAACCTCTCTGTCTTAGTCTCCTCTTTGACTGGGGATGGGAAGTGATCAGAGAACCCCATAAGAGAATTAAACGAGCTCATACAGGTAAAGCACCAGGCACACAATAAGAACTTAAATGTCTTTTTTTAAGCTCAGGTGCGGCAGGCGAGTTACACTGTTTAGGGTTCCTGACTGTCTTTGGCTCAGGTAGGGTCCTTCCACGGTCTCTGCTCCTCGTCTTGCCCCAGGCCATTCATTGTGATTTATGTAACATGCATCTTTTTGTTTGTATGTGTTCTTAGAAGTGTGCTGTCGTTTCATGAGATTAGTTAAATATTTGTATAAATGGTGAGCAGTCTTTAGATCTCATTCTCTTGTTCTGTCCCTCAGCTCAAAGTTTGTGAGCTCCACCCACACACTTCCAGCTACTGGGGGAAGCCACTCTTTGACCCCGCGTTTTACCTGTGAGCATTTTTATCAATGTTTCTTGCCCCCACCAGCCCCTGCAAGGTTCTCCTGGAGCCCATTCCCAAAATCCAGCATCTGAAATGTGCTGAAATCTGAAAACTTGTGAGTGATGGCAGACTTAGGTTTTGGAACTTTTATTGGATTTCTGTATTAAGGAGGCTCAGCTTGTAAAGTCTATGCAGATACTTCAGCATCTGAAGCACTCCAAAGCCTCAGTCCTGTCTGATCCCAAGCATTCGGGATAAGGGATCCAAGTGTACCCTATAGGTGGAACCAGTCCTCTTCAGGTGGGTATTTTGGCTGTTCCCAGCTTTATGGAGGTGGTCTCTGGAGAGCCAACGTTTCTGGTGGCGTTGGTCTCTGTGACCAGTCCCTTTAGCATTTGTACTTTCATTTGCTGTAACTCCCCTCACCCCAGATGGAGCTGCGGTTAGCAGCCGTGTCCAGGTTCCTGCTGAGCCTCTGTGAGACCTTCATATGATGCGTACCCAGGGTTGGAATTTAGGATGGAAAGAAATAGAGAATATTCGAGGAAGCAGAAGAACTGGGTGCTTTGGTGCACCGGATTGAGTGCATCACTAACAGGACTTGGCCAATTAAAAAGTCCTCTGCGGGGCCTGCCTTGAATTCCAGCTAAGGACGATTTCGCTTTTTGCATTTTTAACTTGAAACTGTATGAAAACGCGCTCTTTAGAAACAGTTCAGATGACGCAGAAGTGAAGAACAGAACTGGAGGTGCTTTCCCCTTGCTCCCCGTCCTCGGAGCCCCGTTTCTGGGAGGTGAGTTCTGCCATGGTGGCTGAATCTGGCCAGGGCTTACCCGTCTGCAGGTGTTCACATTGTTTTACAGCTTGGCTTTTCTCACTTCATAGGATGTCATAAGCCCCAGTTAATCTGCCTCTCTGGGTGTTTTTTGGGTTATCGGTGCCCAGTGCTCCATTGTAAGGATCAACCCTAGTTGACATCTCCAGTCCCTCCCGATGGGTGTGTGGCTTAGACTCAGGGAGCCGGTGCTTCCCGCGGCCTTGGCCGGCCGGGGATGAATCTCTGCAGCTTTCCTGCCTCTTTCTGTTGCCTTGGCTTTTGAGAGAGATTTTGGTGAGCTCTCGAGTTCTAGGTTGATAGTTGTCCCCGGCTCTCGGTACTCAGGTGTTGCTTCACTGCCTTCTGGTTGTATAAGTTTCTTCTACTTGGAATTCATTGAGCTTTGGGTTCTCTGGGTTTGTAGTTCGTACCCAGCTGGAAAACTCTGGTCATTATTCTTCCAGGTCTTCCCTGCGCCCTCCCTTTTGGGGGCTGCAGTGACGCGTGTGCTGGGCCCTTCACTCTGGGGAGCTCCTGGGTGCCCTGTTTATGTCTACATCTTTCCCCCCTCTGTTTTACTGTTTCTCGAGAGCATGCCTGAACGTCTTTAGGCCTCCCCTCTTTCCTGTCTCGTCTGTTCTGAGTGCTGCCTGGTGTATTGCTTTCATCCTGGGCACTGTATTTTTCATCTCTGAAAGTTTGGTGTGGGGCTTTTTTATACCTTTGTGTCGCTGTGACACGCTTGCCTTCTCCCCGCCTTCTGGAGTATGTGGGGTGTATTTATGATAGCTGTTTCACTGTGCTTGAAGTCAGTCATTCATGTCATTTTTGAGTCTCTTTCTGTTAATTGATTTTTTCCACTTCTTTCAGGCGTAATAATTTTTGATTGACAGACATTGTAAATTTTTCATTGTTTGGTGCTGGATGTTTTGGTATTTCTTTAAATGTTTTTGTGCCATGTTTTGTTACTGGTGGTGTCTTAATTTCCCGTGGCTGCTCTCACAGATCATCACCAACTCGGTTGCATAGAACAGCACAAACTTAGGATCTTATACAGTGACGCGCTGCATAAGGAGGGATGACTTCTGAGAAATTCGTCCCAGGTCATTTTTTCATTGTGTAGCGTCCTAGGTTATACTTGCACGGCCCGAAATGGGGTAGCCTACCACACACCTGGGTGCTAACTGAATGCAGGAGGCAGGGATGACACCCTGGTACGTATCTGTGATCTAAACAGGTCTACACGTAGAACAGGTGCGTACAGGTGCAGACACAGAGGAGTACAGTGAAAGATGAAAGTGGCGTCCACGTAGAGGCCCGTCCACGAGCGCAGCTTGCAGGTTGGGAAGTTGCTCTGGGTGAGATGGTGGCCTCATGGCCAGGCGGGACCTTGTGTGCACCGCCGTACACCTGTAAACACCACGCACTCAGGCTGCCCTGGGTCTGCCTTCTGAAAACCTTTCTCCAATCATAAATTAACCTTAACTTCGTGTAACTTTCTTACTTTATAAACTTTTTTCTTTTTTCTAAACTTTTCGACTCTTTTACCCTAACACTTAGCTTAAAACGTAAAGGCATTGTTTAACTATCGAAAAATAGTTTTTCTTTATATCCTCATTCTGTAAGCTTTTTTCTGTTTTTAAAATTTTTAATTGGTAGTGTAGGGACTCTTGTTAAAAATGAATACGGGCTGGGGCTGTAGCTCAGCTGGTAGAGTGCTTGCCTCGCGTACACAAGGCCCTGGGTTCAATCCCCAGCACCGCGCACACACACACACAAAAAGAACACAGAACACATCCAGGCAGCCGGGCCTGTAGAGTCAGGATCCTCAGTTCCACTGTCCTTGTCCTCCTGACAGGTCTTCAGGGACAGTCACAACACATGGAGCCGTCGCCTCCTGTGACGATGCCTATATCCTTTTGGAACTTCCTGAAGGGCTTGCCTGAGGCTGTTTTACCGTTAACTTTTTTTTTTTTTTGTAAGCTGAATGTGTACACTCTGAAACAGTGATAAAGGTGTAATATGGCAAATTTCTAAAGCAGTAACAGTTGTCTGCTGTCGTTACCGAGGGTTCTGTACTGTACGTGCCTGCACGTGCTCAGCTTTTGCACCACTGGCAGCACCGTGGACCTGTTCACCCAGCGTCCCCAGGGTGAGTGGTGTGTGACACTAGACGTTACGGTGGCTGCAGTCACTAGGTGATAGGAATTTGTCAGCTCCATTATTACCTTAGGGTCCACTGTGATACACACAGTATGACAGAAACATCTGTCGTTGACCAGAATGCCCTTACCTGGTACGTGACTGCAGTTTTGCAGGTTGGACATCTAAAATGGGCCTAGGTGGTCTAGATCAAGGTGTGGCGGGGCTTCCAGAAGCCCCAGGGGAAAATCTCTTCCCTTCCCAGCTTCTAGCAGCTGCACCCACTCCTGGGCCAGTCTCTCCCTTCCTCCCTCTGTGGCGTCGGTGCCATGGTGCGGGTCCTTCTCGAGCTGTTGTCTCTTTGGTTCTGTTTCCTGCCTTCCTCTTTGTTTAGAAGGCCCTGTGTTGGGCCCAGCTGAACAAACCAGATACCTCCCCGCCCCAGCCCAGGTCCCGAGCTCGAGCCTTACTCGTTCACAGTGTGGAGATGTGGACCTGGTTGTCTTCCGAGCACAATGCTGATCGCCACAGTGGTCCCGTTACTTGGAGAGGGTGGTGTGTTCACGGCTTGCCCTTGGGCCTCCCACCAAGTAGCCTGTGGAGTGAACAGGGTGGCAGACACAGCTGGGGACACATCTGGCTCCCGCTCTGCCCTTGTGCTGCCAGGGACGGCTTTTGTTTTTCAGCGACCTGCAAAGTGTTTACTTCGTGACCTTCACAGAACAGTGTTCTAGTCCCTGGCCTGGGTGCCTGCCTGCGTTCTGAGTGCTCAGCCCCGGGCCCTGCCTGTGGCGCTCTCCCCGCCAAGGCTGTCAGAGGTGAGGTGGCTCTCCTGGCCCGGTTGTGCTGAGAGTCTCTGTGGGACGGGTTCTCTCTGCTGGTCCCTGCTGGAGCCCGGCTGGCGTTCTTACATGTGGGGGCTGCCCACTCATCTGCAGCTCCCTTCAGACACTCACCCTGCACGTCCCCTGCCTGCTTCAGCTTCTTACCTGTCTCCTCCCTGCCCTGCTTCTAGCTTCCAACATCTCTGGGCAGCCAGTAGGGACAGTTTTAGGGCCCACCCTTTGCTTTTCCCCTCCTAGGAGTTGCCACCCTGTGTCACCTGTTGCCTGGTGTCCAGAGGTCACCCTTTCCCATGTTTCGTCCAGTTGCTTGTTGTGGAAGGTGGGTGGTGAATCTGGACCCCCGTACGTCAGCGAGACTGAAGCCGCCAGTGCTGCTTTTATCAGTGTCATCCTGCGTTTACGAGGGCACTTGTGGAAGACACACCTGGAAGAGGCCGTGTTTTGTCATGGACTGTGCTTTAATGATATCACCAAATCGGCCCCTGGAAGGACTGCTGTGCTCTACCTCCGAGAATCCCATTCTGATCGCAGGGGCTCTGGGGACACAGGGTGGGTAGGAATCTGCCTGGAGCCCTGTGGGAACATGCCAAGGTTTATAGGCCCTAAGAGAGGACCTCTGCTGGGGGCTGGCCCACGCCTGTCATCCCAGCGACTTGGAGGCCAGGGCAGGGGATCACATGTTTGAGCCCAGACTGGACAACTTAGGCCCTCAGCAACTTGGCAAGACCCTGACTCAAAATGACACTAACAAAAAGAAAAGGCTTCCAGCTGTTCCTCCTTTGGCCTGGACCTTCCACGGCCACTTTGGTCTCTGGGCTCTTCTTAGGCTATAGGGTCCTTGTCACAGGAGACACTGCAGGACTGTCGTTACCCTAGCGATTGAGGGTGGTGAGAGGGAGTGAGAGCCTTCTTTAGACCGCTCTTCTCTGTCCTGGTATCTGAGCATCTGTAAACACCAGGGAGTGTCCCAACTGCTTCAGATGCTCGTTGTGAAATCATTGAATTCCCCACCACAACGTAGGTAGCTCAGGATGAAATAAGATCATACTGCTCATTCCCAGCAACGGGGAATGTTTTCTACCTTAAACCTAATCTGCCAGTTTGTACAACAGACTCTCCATTCTCTGTCCATTTTAATGAGGACCTCTTAGTTTGCACGTGATGGAAACTCACGTCACTTGCTTAAGCCAACAGGGTTACCCGTTGGTGTACCTAAGCCAGCAGGGTCATCCATTGGTGTACCTAGGCCAGCAGGGTCGTGCACTGGTGTACTTAGGCCAGCAGGGATGTGCACTGGTGTACCTAGGCCAGCAGGGACATACATTGGTGTACCTAGGCCAGCAGGGACGTGCACTGGTGTACCCACAGAGAAGTCCAGGTGACGTGCAGGTGAGGTCAGAGACGTCTGTTCTCATCTCCTGGCTCTTGCTTCCTGTGGTGACGTCTGCAGGCCGGCCCTCCCCCAGCAGTGGCAGAAAGGGCTGCTGCTGTACGAGGCACAGGGTCACCCCAGTGGGACGTCCTGCTGGGAAGAGAGGGCTTTCAGCGGAAGTCCAGGGAAGGCTCTCATTGTCCCACACTGTGTCCCAGTGTGGCTCAAAGCTCATTCCTGAGCAGGCATGTTGTTCCTTGGGTGGGTCTGGGTAGTTTGAGTCTCCTCTTGGAGTTGGGGGCTTTGAAAGCAGGTAAAAGAGGGTGGGCTCTTGGAAGGCTGGGCTAGTTCTGTACTGGACGAGGGATGCTTAGTGGGCGGAAGCAAAGCTGTGTCCTCTGCATCCCTTGTCCTCTGCCCGCATGGTCCTGGAGCTCAGTGGTTCAAGCCTTGCCTTGCTGAGCAGCTTTCCTTGTCTGGCCTGGCATTCCACCTTCCTAGGTCCTGGCCATCAGCTCTTCTCTCTTGTCACCTTGTGCAGGAACTTTGTCCCCAGGATGAGGCTTCTTGGCTGCTCCCTCTTGCTGGAGCAGACTCTGGCTCAGAATCGCACCCTGTGAGCTTTGAGCAGATTGTAAGTGAATGTCAGCCTGTGACTTCCAGTGCTGGAGTAGAGTCCTCCAGCCCCGGGTAGGCTGAGCTGCTCAGGGGTGGCTCACGTTGGGAGAGCAGAGGAAGTACGTGAGGGCTGGTGGTGGGGTGGCATGTTGGCAGAGGAGCCTGTGACACTGTCCCCGTGCCCCTTGTGAGGTGCCTGGGAGGCTGGGCCCTTACCCAGTGATTGGCAGCAGGCTGGGCACCCCTGCACTGCCTCCTGCATCATTAGTAGAAGAGCACTTTCCAGAGGCCCGTGCCCAGGCCTGGCCTTCGTGAACCCCTGGGAGGTGCGGTTGAGATCCTAGCACTGAACAAACTCAACAAGCAGTGCTTCCACATGCCTGGTGGAGAGCTGCAGGTGGACGGGGTCCTCGGGTGGTGGGGGTGTCTGGGAAGGGCCTCTACTCCTCCAATGGGGCCATGCGAATGAAGCCTAGTCCCAAGGAGCCCTTTCCTCCCTGTTACTGCCTTTCAGAACAATGGCAGAGTCACGGTTGGGGGATAGATCTGAAGTGGGGGGGGGCATCCCTTTTTGAAAACAGACCATTTAGCACTTTCTGTGTCTCAAGATGTAACTGAGAAATAACATGACAAGAAAGGGTAGCACACAGCGAGCGACACTTCCTGCTAAGAAGCACCAGCTCCTGAAGCCAGTGGCGCATCAGGACCTGCCATGGGAACTGGGAGGCTCCGGCAGCCACAGGCGCCTCATGCCTAGCGCTCTGGTCCAGAGAAGCTCAGTGACGAGTGCAACAGCACGACTCACTGGCTCGTCAGTTAAGACGTTCACACTCTGTAGCGAAGATCATTATTTCTTACCCACTACAAGATCTCAACACCCTTTTAAGCAGAGATTCCTTTTGTAAGTGAAGTCTTACCCAGGAGCTCATGCTACTGAAGAGGTACCAGCGACTTTTTTCTTTAAATTAAGGAAGTAGGAACCCGGGCCTCACATGGGCAAGGCAAGAGCCTGCTGCTGAGCCTGCCCCCACCCGCAAGCCTGTGTTCTTCATGAACCACCCCGTCTCAGGTGTTCTGTGACAGTATCAGAAAATGGACTAGGAACCCCTTCCACTCTCTCACCCCACCAAAAAATAAAAACTTAGGTCTTATCCGTCTGTCTCTTAAGCGTCCTTCCTGCTAACTGCTCATCTTTCCTGCCCTGCTTGGACCCCTCCTGGAGACGGTCTTTAGTTCTCTTTCCTGCTTCAGTCCTGTAGGACCTCACTGCACTCAACAATAAATGGTTCTTCACCATTTATTGGCCACCTAAGCCAGTGTACCCTGGAGTGCCAGCCCCACTGGGCTGCAGGGGAGTGAGGAGCCAGGGGTTTGAGATACCGGGACTGTGTGGCCCAGGTATGGGAACCCTCCCTCTTCGAGCTTCGGGTGCCTCCTTGGGGAAAGGAGCAGTTGGCTGTGATGGTCTTTTCACCAGTTACAATTGCGTGACGCCAGAGGGAGACCGAGGCACATCCCAGCACATGGCGCCCATAGCCCAGGTTATTCTGGGACGTAGAGAGCTTGTTGGCTTTTGCTTGGAGGTCAGGGGTTGGAGGCTCTGAGCATGCCTGTCCCCTGGGTCTGTATGCAGCACTGGGGCTTCAGAGACAGGTATGGGAAATTTGTGATAAGGAAAGGGAGAAGCCGCACTGTGACCACGGCCCTCCCCGGCCCTCCTCCCACATCCTTCACACTCTTCCTTTGCCAACTTGGGCCCGACCGAGTGGCTCCCACAAAGCAGGATGCTGAGAAGAGACAGGCTGTCCTGCCCTCAGCGAGGCGGTGACCAGGACCGCACTGTCGACATCCACAAGCCCAAGCATTCAGTCGGCTTCCAGAAGCAGCCCCTCGGGCATTCAGAGATGCAGAGATGCGCCTCGAAGGAGGCGGGGACTCCGGTGTGCATGCTTGACAGCCGTCTGGGCCCGAGAAGCAAGGAGTGTCCCTGTTGTCGCCCTGAGTGGTGCCCAGGAGACGCGGCGAGGAGGAAGCTTCGCCCACCAGCTCTGCGCCCCGTAACTCGCTCCCTATTGGCACCTTGGGAGGTCTGCCTGCAGTGTGGGTGAGAGCTCCCGCCGATGGTCAGATGAGATTCAGAAACAAACAGAAGAGGAAGGGGACGTCCACTCCCGGTCCCCGGAGCCTGCCCGTGGACTTCTCCTGAGGTCCGTGTGGGGGCTTGTGTGGTGCTCCCAGTGTGGGCGCGTGCTTGCTCACCGTGTTGGGGAGGGGAGGGGCACGGTGACGAGCGCTCACCCCGGGCTTGCAGGTGACACCACCCAGGCCTGGGCTTGCTCAGGGACGGGCAGCAGCCCGGCAGCGTGGAAGTGTGCCCTCCATCCAGCCTCTCCAACTGCTGGCACTGGGTCGAAGGACGCTTCCCGCCCTGTAGCCCGCCCCGTGAGCCCCCAGCCTTGCCTGGGTATGTGACCTCTCCCCCCTGCTGTCCCTGTCCCTGCCATACTAAGTGGCTCTCCTGGAGAGAGACTGGCTCTCCTGGCTTGTCCATGCTCCTTCCTGCCGTCCCTCCTGCTGGGCTGTTGGTGTGCTGGCTTCCCAGGCCACAGAGAGTGGGGTGCAGGGTGAGCCCCATCCTGGCCTCGGGGGGCAGGGGAGCCTCCTGGCCAGCCAGTTTCTAATCCTAGGCTGGTGTTTGTTCACCTGCTTCCTGGTCTGCACTTGGTAATTACTGATTCCTGCCCAGGCCACTCACCATGAGCCAGCTGGGCTGGACCTACCGCCCAAGCCCAGCTTCAGGAGCTTAGAAGTTCCTGGAAACAGTGACTTATTACTGGCCTGCTAATGAGCATGTCTCTGCCCACCAGGTGTGTTCAGGTGGGCCGCACGGCGCGAAGCATGTCCTCAAGGGCCAGGGGGTGGATTTCCCTTCTTCTCAGGCCTGACTCCTCAGGGTTGTTTTTTTCTCTTAACTTGTCCAGTTATATGCCAGGGAGAAGTCACTGTCATGGTGTGGTCATCCGAGGGCCCTTCTCTCCCTCCATGCCCAGGTGCAGCGACAGGGACATCCTGGACTAGGAGCCTAGAAGCCCACTTCAGGTTAGCCGGCACTGCCTGCTCACCTGCTCTCCTTTTTCCCTGGGTTGCTGGGTATGGAACCCGGGACCCCACGAAGCTCACGCCCAGCCCACACTCTCTGCCTTCTAAGCATTGTCTTCTCGCAGGACCTTTCTGCTTTATTTAAAACAATGAAACCATGTTTGCTTTTATTATAAAAAGTAGCCAGTGCTGTTTTTAGGAAAAGCGGAAAACACGTGAGGAAGAAAGAAAACCACCTGCAGCTCGCATCCACATGCCGACCCTGGGCATTTCCGTCCTTTGCCTTCGCAGCGTTGGTTTTGACCAGTAGGAGTGAAGGGCACCATCCAGTTCTCTCCGCGCCCGAAACCCCTTGGTGTCACAAGATCGTGCTTCTCAGCATTACTCTATGAAACCCTGCAGGGTCTGACTGGAGGCGTCCTGTGAGGCGGCTGTGCCCTCATTTGTCCAGCTGGCCCCTATTTGGGGAATTTTTTGCTGGTCCCCTTTTCTGCATTATGAATAATGCTGTGGAGAATGTGGTGTTGGTGAGTTGGTCTTCACGTTTTGGATTGTTTCCCAGTCTTTTTAATCTAGAAGGAACTTCGCCCATTACCCAGACGGCTTCTCTGACTCTGGCTTGTTCTGGAGTCCCCTGGGGGTCTCGTTCAGACACTGCTGGGCCCCACTCCAGGGATTCCGTGTGAGCAGGTGTGGCGGGACCTGGGAGTCTGCATTTCTGATACGTGCCCAGGTGGCCCCACTGCTGCTGGGGACTACACTTTGAGTGACAGAAACCGGCCTCTCCCTTTCCTGGGCTGGAGGTTGAGGCTGGTGGGAGAGGAGCGTGCGGGTGCGGGCGGTGGGCATTGTCTAGGCTGGGCCAGCGAGTGGCTCCTGTGCTGCCACCCCTGTCACCAGGGCAGCCTCCAGGAGAAACCTCTGGTCCACCCAAGGGGAGCTCCCGTCCGGTGCGGATCCTGGGTTTGGAAGGAGACTGTGGGAGACCATGTGAGTCGTCTTATGCGAGAGTGAGTGACAGCCTTTCTGGGATGTGGGGGGTTAAACAGGCGACTGCCAGCCTCCCTGGAGCCAAAGGGGAAACTCGGGAGTAAGTAGTGACTGCCTAATTAATTCAATTAAACTACTTTATAAGCTCCGCTGGTGTCAGTAAATTGTTAAAGTCTATTAAAAAATCAGCAGAACGTGATGAGGGTTTGGGGACGCCTTGTCTTCCTCTCCCACGGTGGGATGTGTTAAAGGAGGGACCGCTGGGTGTCAGAGGCTGGGGCCACCACCGGCCTGCTGTGTGCGCTGAGACGGATCCCAGTGCCCTCCGGTCTCGGTTTCCCCGTCTGTCCATTTGTGCTGGATCAGCATTGGGAACACCCACCAGGTCAGAATTAGGATGGCTAAACCAGCCCCCAACAAGGTGGTGTCTCGGTCACCAAGGTCCCGATCCCAGGGGCCCTCAAGACCAGGAAGGTGTGTTTTGGGGGTTCTCCTCGGGTGCATTCACCTGCAGAATTTTCTCTCTGAAGGAAACCGAATTCCACTCTGGGCACCACCAGGCGGAAGAACCAGGCGTGGGCCTGGGGTGGTGCCCAGAGGTGCATGGGAGCCCTAGTCCTGAGGAGCTGCCTGCTCAGGAGTTTGTGACCTGCACTTGACCTTTCCTGGAGAAGATTTGCTAAGGAAAATGCTAGTGTAAACAGTCTCTGTAGGGGAAGAGGCTAAGGTGTGTGAGGAGTCCGTCTATTTTTGAGCCTTTGGAAAGCTCCCCTTGGAATATAAACACTATGCTAATTATAAAAACACCTTTTCTGTTCAAAACTGGTGTAAACAAGGGGTGGGGGGAGTTAAACAGAGGTTAAGCCAGAGTCTGGCCACAGTGGTGGGTTTAGTTGCTCATCTTGGAACATGCTGATTTCCTTCCTGTTTGGATGCCCGGCTGCAGCCGGCCGTGAAGGTGTGTTCTGAAACACTAAGCATTTGGAGGGAGAGGCCTCCTTACTCCCCATGACCAGCCCCCGCACAGCGCCTGCGCGGCCAAAGCCTGCGCCCCGGCCTCTCTGAGAACCGCCCTCCGCAATGCTTTCAGAACACAGCTAGCATCAAATCACTCATTTCTTTCCATTTAACTGTAAAGGAAATTCTTAGCAAAGTGTTCAAAGAAGAACAGTTTGAACAACCACAGCCATTATTTAATGAGCACCTTCTGTGTGTCAGGCTGTGTGCAAGGCCCTAGAACCCAGAGTTGAGAAAAGCCACCTCCTGGCCTCCTGCCACTGGGCATTGCTGGGTGTTCGTGAAGATGTGTCACCCAGAGAGCTGTCCTGAGCTGGACCCAGGTGGCTCTTTCTCAGGTGGTGGAAGGGGTCTTTGCCCTTGATACCTGCTCTTGTCAGCAGTGACATGAAGGGTGAGCCTCTGGAGGCTGTTGGCTCCCTGGGAGCTTTGGGGGTGCTGAGGTGGAAGGGGAAAGAGAGGGGAGAGCAACAGGTGCCTGTCACCAGAGGTGTGCGACTTCGTGGTTAATGCTGAGACAGGTGTGGGGAAAGAGAGGTCATCCCGGGCTCTAAGGAAGAGATCGTAATTAGCTGAGGCTTTATATGCAAATGACATTTCAAAATGCTTAAAAATATCTCTGAGGGAGGCTGAAAAGAGCAGGTGGTCTATTTGGCAGGAGGATATGGGGGGCCGTGAGAGACAGGGCTGTGTCTGGGGTACGAGAAAGGGGGGGCACAGAGATAGATAGATGGGGGACAGACAGACACAGGCTGGGCATCCTCACGGAGGACCCCGAACACCAAGTGGAGAATCTTACTAGCCAAGGAAAGGAATATGACCAGGCCTTACGCCCCACGAGGACACAGTGTGTCTGTTTTGTTGATGACTGTGTCCTCAGTACCCAGGCATAGTAGGTGCTTACGAAATGTTGGTTGAGTGAATGAGCCAAAGTGCTTAGTATCTACTGCATCTACCTCTGTGGCATCCCCGTGAGGAGATACTCCCTCGTGTTACGGAAGATGATGGCCATTCCCAGGGATTTGTGGGTGTGGGTGTGTGTGTGTGTTGGAGAGAAACACAGCTACACCAGAAAGCTTTATTTGTTTATTTATTTTGCAACAGTGCTGTGAAATATTGATCAATTTGATTCCATTGTATGACCTGGGGACAATTTTATTAGCAGAAAATATGATCGTGCTGTATGACTGTAATAAAAAATCACAGCCCTGAGCCCAGGCCCAGAAAATGAACCGAGCCGACCACGTGGCTGGACTGGTAGAGTCCGTGTCTTCTGCTGGCGTTAGTTCGCGGTTTGTTCCTTTGTGGTACTCATGAGCTCAGTTGCAGAGGCGGGTGGCAGGTCCCAGTGGAAACTTCATAGTAGAAAAGCCTAAAACTGAATATAGTTTGACCTCTAATTAGTTCCTCTTGCAGTCAGGAATGTCCGCCATTGTTGAGTTACGCCAGTCCAGCCTGGAATCTGCCCCATGGAAAGCAGGAGCCTGAACAGAGGCGTGGCTGGTGGAGGAGCTGCTCTCCCACCAGATGCACATGTAACTGTGGAGAGCCGGAGTCGTGTAGGTGGCGGGTGCCCCAGGGTGACGGGGACCAGGAGCTGAGAACCACTGTGCCTTTGGTTGGAATGAGAGCACCTTGCCCGGCTGATTGCTGCTGGCATTGCAGGCTGTTTGTCTTTCCTCCAGCACGGGCCTTCATGCAAGCCAGCATCTTCATCTGGCGTTCAACAGGAAAGGCATGGAAGCGTTCCTGTTCGGCGGGACATACTGGCTGTTGGAGTTCTAGGAAAAAGGGGAGGGTCTTCTAAGGACTAGTTCAAAAAGTTTTAACTTTATGTACTGACTTTAGGACTTAATCCTCCCTAAGATGCAACTCAGCCATGTCTTTGGGTGGCTGAGTTGGTGCTTGTTCAGGAGGAACAGGGGCATGGAGCAGGGAATGGGGTGGCCAGTGAAGAGATTGGTCCAGCTCATTCTGGCCTTGTTTTTCTGTGATACTAGGCACTGCAACCTCAGGGCCTTTGTGCTTGCTGCTCCTGTGCACCAGTTATTTTATTGGCTCATCTCTGTCATTTCAGCAAGTCTTTTCTTATGTACTATTTAAACTTACACTCTCCTCCATCCTTTTATGTCTTCATTTTTCTCCATGGTACCATTGGAAAAAAATTATTTTACCTTTTTTAAAAAGAAGATAGATACTTCTGTATCTTCCCCTCTCTCCTTTACTAGAATGTAAGTTTTGCGAGGGCAAGGTTTAATTTTTTTTTTCAACTTTTCAATTTGAAAGAAGTTACAAAAACTTGAAAAAATAATACCAAGAAAAAAAAAATACCAAGTTTCCATCTACCTTCACCGAGCTTCCTCAAATGTTAACATTGTATAATGATAATACAGAGCTCAAGTTACTATGAGATTAATACAGGAAATTAAAGTAAGGGTTGAGTGTCCCTCATCTGAAAATACTTGGAATCAGAAGTCTCCAGATTAAGAAGCATGTCAGGTAGTCTTATGGATCTTGGGATGTTTGCAGAGTTTACTGTTTGAACATCCCTAATTTTGAAAATCAGAAATGCAAAATGCTCTGAAACCCTAAACTCCTGAGTGTTTACGGCTGAGTGTTTTCTGAGGCACACACACGTTATATATACTTACAGGTTCTGGGTCTGGGCGTGTTCTATACTTGTAGATCTTGTGGATGGGGCCGCTCAGTCTGTCGCACGGCGCTGTGGATTCGTCTTCCAGGCTTACTCAGATTTCACCAGTGGGCCCGGAATGGCCTTCTGGCCTGGGACGCAGTCCAGGTTCCCACATTGCGCTGAGTCCTCGTGTCTCCTCCATCTCCACCCGTCTGAGACGTTCCTTGGCCTTTCTTTAAATTCTAAGTCCTCGGCCCCTTTACGGAGTTCCCACCCGTCATTTTGTAGAAGGCCCATCCTGGATGTGGCCGATGGGGTTGGAGGACCAGGTGGTGCCTCTGACGGGAGCACCTGCTGTGAGGCTGCCCCTCCTCAGCGCCTGGCGTGGGGTGCGATGTGGCGGCTCATCGCTGGTGATGTTAACTGTGAATGCTTGGCTAAGGTGCCTTCTCCCGGCTTCCTCCTCCCTGAGAAAAGTCACTTCTATTAGTGAGTATTTTGTGGGCACACACTTTGAGATCCTGCCAGCATCTTGGTACTTTGTGTTCACTGATTTTAGCATCTATTGTTGCTTCTTGCCTGCAACAGTGATGACTGTGCCTTTGCCAAGCAGTCGTTTCCTGGGCCATCGTTCCCTCTTCTTATTAATTGGAA
Organism: Sciurus vulgaris; assembly: GCF_902686455.1. Lineage (NCBI taxonomy): Eukaryota > Metazoa > Chordata > Mammalia > Rodentia > Sciuridae > Sciurus > Sciurus vulgaris. Next base: position 70,453,492 of record NC_136476.1, read on the forward strand.
CTCTTCTGTAGAACGAGGCCTCCTTTCTTCCTCGTTTATTTTCTTATTCCTTCCTGTCAGTTGAGACTCCTGGATGTTTGTTGTATGGATTTATGATCCATGACTAGCGTTTTTATTATGACCACCGATATTCCAGATTTGGCCCGTGGCGCCCCCGTGGGCTCCTGCATGCGCCCATCCACGGAGCCCGTCCTGACCTGTGGGTCTTTGCTCGGCTCCAGGCTCATCCTGCACCCGGCCCTGGAATCGGCCCTCCCTGCACGAAGTGGCGGGGAGGGGGGCGGTGGGGGAAGTGTCTGTCCTGTGGTGTCCCTGGCCCCGTGGTGTCGGGCACAGGGCGAGCTCAGCGAGAAGGGTTCCTGGGCGAGGGGACAAGGCAAGAATCAGCTCCCGGGCTGCGAGGGGTGGTCCTGCGGCCTTCGGCATAGCCCGGTGGGCTGTTCCAGGGGACTGTGCGGCAGGGATCTTCCCAGTTTCCTCAGGATCATCCTCTGCATGGTCCCAGCGCAGCGTGTTCTGAAAAGGCACCCAGGGCATCCCGATCGTGCCGAGTAGGAAGAGCCAGGAGTGGGAGCCACCAGGAGAGTGGGTGGCGAGAGGAAGGGGCTGGCGGGCCGTCCGCCTCGGCTGATGGCTGGGCTGACAGTGGCCGCGTGGGCATGCTGCTCTGCCGGGCGATGCAGAGGTCCTGTGCCCCTGTTGGATGTCTGCTGGGGTGGCCCAGAGCCACTTCCGTCTCCTGAGATGTGCAGGCCCCACTTGAATTTTTCATGAGTTTTTCTTTATTAAAGATTAAAACTCAGTCACATTGGCTTTGGAAAAGCCTGTGATAATCAGATTTTTATTTATGAGTTGACTCGTGTGTGTGTGTGTGTGTGTGTGTGTGTGTGTGTGTGTGTGTCCCTGAAGAAGAAAGCTGGCTGGCAGGCTGTTGGCCCATCCCTGCTGGCAGACTTTGATGCCAGGAGCACACTTGGCGAGCTGTCACTGTCTTGTAGTCGAGAGGCCTGGCTGGTTGCTTGGTTGGCTGCTGCCGCTGCCCTCTGAGAACAGCGCTGAGCCGTTAGTGGAGTGGACGCTTCTCCGTGGGGAGGTAACTGCACCGGCACTGCCCGGAGGCCGCAGTCCACGTTTGCCGAACAGACCTGTGTGTTCTCGCTTATTCTGCCCAGTGCTGATGGGAAGGCGGCCAGGCAAGGGTGGCTGGCCCCGCTTTACACAATGAGAAACTGAGGCTCAGCTAGAGGGAGGGACCGGCTCTCCGTAGCGCTGAGGCCGTGGGAGTCCTGACAGTTGTTAAAACGTCAGCCAGGCCGTAGCAGCGCTGGCCCAAAGGCCTCGTACCGCCCAGCCCCACCCCCGCCCCTTGATCATGATCCTTGTGAGTGAGGTGCTGCAGGACTGTCGGCTGGGCTGGGCTGCACGGTGCAGGATTTTGATGCCTGGCTGGAGTTGGGGTCAAGCCTTTGCTGGGTGCCAGGCCCTCTGCCTCTCCTGGTTCTGCTCATCTTGGCCCCCCACATTCCTGACAGGCTTCACTCAAACCATTGCCATGACGATGGAGAAGCACCCCCTTCGTCACTGAGACCTTTGTCCCAAGAGAAGCCGTTAGCATGGAACTCTAAGAGGCTAGAATGCCCCTTGTCTGTCACTTGGGGGAAAAGGGGTCCACACGATGCAGGCCCGAACACGGGGCATTTGCTGCGGGTTTATGGAGAAGGTACTGGAAGAGAGAAGAGCATCTCACACCAGTGAGCTTACAGGCGACTGTGAGGGCTGAATAAATGGTCAGACATGAAGTGCAGCACAGGGCCTGGCACCCAGGACGTGTTATTGGCAGATTGTGGCGGGTTCCTGGGATTTAGTGTTGCAGATTTCTGCAGTTTGTCACGTGGCTCATCACAGTTCTCGTTGCCTAACCCTAACCCTAACCCTAACCCTAACCCTAACCCTAACCCTAACCCTGGGTTAGTCCCAGGGCAAAGACACTGGCTGGGTTAGTGTCCCATCACACACGTGGAAGTTGGTTCGTGGTCCTGGGAGTCGGTGAGGCGTTTCCCCCGTGGCCTCACACTCTTCCAGGATCGATGGTGGCTTGTCTGTCGGTGATCCAGGCCCAGCGCTTCTCAGAAGAACCTGGCACAGAGCGCGTTCTTGATACCTTTGATGTTTTTGAGTTCCTCTCATTTATTGTGATCCTGGTCATCCATCAGACCAAGGGTGGAATCCTGAGCCCTGTTTCTTCTCCTTAGCTGGGTGGCTGAGGGCACACTGCCTCACCTCCCTGTTTCCTCATCTTTGAAACTGGTGGGGTGGGGAGAGAGAGAGAGTGGGTGAGTCGGAGATGGAGGGGGGAGGGTGGTAGGGAAACCCAGCTGGCCTGGCTTTTCTGATACCATTTTGGTCTTGTGGGGTGGGCGGGGTTTCTGGGTTTCACGAGGTCAGAGACCGGGAGTTGCTCCGGTTCTTTCCCTGTTGGGTGAGGGTGTTCTCTCTCCATCTAGTCTTTTGGGGGCCCCTTCCTCGTTGCTGCCATGGAGAGTGCCAGTCTGGTTTTCCAGAGTCACAGATGCCCACATCTACAGGGGACACTCCAGAGGTTGACAGGGTCAGGGGTCGCAGAACTTGAATCTGACCAGCTGGGGCCCATCCTTGAGGAGAAGGGAAGGAACCAGTGTGTGATCTGAAAGGAAAGGAGGAAGAACATTTTACAGTCTCCTCAGGGACATTGGGCTTTCCGAACTTCACACTGTCCTGGAAAGTTCCCTGCAAATCACATTCTTTTTATTTTTTTTCGTTATCATCTGCACAAAAGATTTTTTTGAAAATAATTTTTACAAAGCCTTCCAAGAAGTAAATTGTCACTCCTGATATTTTCCTTGTATAAATCTGGCCTTTCTTAGGTTGTGTTTTCTTTTTTTGGTTCTATTATTATTTTTGTTATCCAAAAGAATATGTGTTCACTACTGAGCAGTTAGAAAATCCAAATGGACAGGGAATGAAAAATCAAGATCATCCGTAACCTTCCCACTCCGAGATGGTCACTCTGGGTGCGATATATTGTTATTTTGAAGTGTGTGTTCAGTACACACAGGACACGTATATAACGTAAATGTTTACTCATACAGAAAGTATTTATGGAGCATCTACTGTGTTCAAAGGAAGAGAAGAAATTGGAGCAGAAATGGGACAGAGGAAAGGCCTGAAAGTGATAGTGAAAGTTGCCATGGACTCTGAGAATTTTGATTTCAAGCTGGGGATTATTGGTATAAAACGGGGGATGGATGAGACTGGGGGAAGATAAGTTGACAGTTGTCAGGTAGTGAGCATATACAGTCCAAAGACAGTGGCTGTGGTTGGAAGAAGGTGTAAGAGGAGTTTTTGCTGCTGGTGTTTGCTTTTCCCTTTGGACGACCAGCTGTTCAAGCATCATTTGTACAAGACTGTTCTTCCTTTATTTAATTCATTTTGGTCCTTTGCCAGAGATTGGTTGCCTGTATTTGTGTGGGTCTACTTATGAGCTTTCTGCTCTTTTCCTCTGAACTACTTGTTTATTCTTTTGCCAACACTACACTATTTCGTTTATTGTATCTCTGTAGTAATTCATGAAGTTGGGTAGTGTCAATCCATCCTCCAGCTTGGTAGTTCTTCAGTATTGTGTTAGCTATTCTTGGTCTTTGACTTCTCCATATATACTTTAGAATTAGTTTGTTAATAGCTCCAAAATAACTAGCTGGGGTTTTGATTGAGTGTGTTGAATCTGTACACAAAACTGAGAAGAATTTACGATTAATAAGGAGACTTCCCTCCATGAACATGGGATATCTCTCCGTTTATTTAGATCTTATTTGATTTCTTCCATCAGAGAGTTATGTTTTATTAGATATTTATCTTTTTCTTCTGGCAGTAATATAAGTGATATTGTGTTTGGGTTTCAAATTCTATTTCTTCATTGTTGGTATATATAAAAGTAATTGACTTTTGTATATTAAGCTTGTATTCTGCAACCTTCCAGTTTTTTTTTTCTTTTTTTTTAGATTTTCTACTGTAGACAATCATGCCATCTGTGAATGAAAACAGATATAGTTATTCCTTCCCAAACTGTATACCTTTTATTTCCTTTTCTTGTCTTGTTGCATAGGACATCCAGTATGATATTGAATCAGAGTAGTAACAGAGGACATGCTTATCTTGCTCTTAGAGGAAATGAATTTAGTTTCTTCCTGTTTACTATTGTAGTAGCTGTAGGGTTTTTTGTAGATATTCTTTAGCAAGTTGAGGAAGTTCTTCTCTTTTCCTAGTTTGCTGAGAGTTTGTAATCATGAATTGGGTATTGGATTTTGTCGAATGCATGACTATTAATATGATCATATGATTTTTAGTTTTTTTTTGTCTTGTGATGTTGCTGAGATATACCAATTGATATTTGAATGTTAAACCAATCTTGCATGTCTAGAATAAATCCTATTGAGTTTTAGCATATGCTTCTTTTTAAAATATGATTTGCTAATATTTTGCTGATTTTATTTATATATCTGTGTTCACAAGAGATATTGGTCTATGGTTTTCCTTTTTTATATTGTCCTTATCTTGTTGGTACTAGAGTAATGCTGTTCTTACAGAAGGAGTAAGGAAGTGTTCCTTCTGCGCCAGTTTCCTGAAAGAAATTGTAGGAAATGGGTATCAGTTTGTCCTTAAGTGTTTGATAGAATTCACCACTGGGCATTGTGCTTTATTTTTTAAGGTTATTAATTATAGATTCTGTTTTTTAAATAGGTATAGGCATATATAGATGTGTCTGTTTCTTCTTAGTACATTGTGTCTTTCAGAGAATTGGTCCCCCTTTTTTTTAAGTCATCAAATTGTGGGCAAAGACTTATTCATGGTATCCCTTTATTATTATTTAAAATCCATGGGCTCAGTAGTGATGTGCCTTCTTCCATTTATGATTTTTTTTGTCTTCTTTTTCTTTTGGCTAGACTGACTAGAGGTTTATAAATTTTATTCATCTTTTCAAAGCACTAGCCTTTAGTTTCATTAATTTTCTCGATTCATTTCCTGTTTCCATTTTTCTGATTTCTAAGTTTTATGATTTCTTCAGCTTGCTTTAGATTTATATTACTCTTCATCCTTTAATTTCCTGAGGTAGAAATTTAGATGATTGACTTTAGATCTTTTTTCTTTTCTTATATGTGCATTCAATGGTATAAAATTCTCTCTAACCCTACAATTGACTGCTTTCCACAAATTTTAATAATTGTATTTTCATGTATTTTTAAAATAGTTTTTATTTTCTCTTGAGATTTTGCCTTTAATCCATGTATTATTTAGAAGTAGTATTTAATTTTTATACATTTCAGAATTTTCCATCAGTCTTTTCTCTTTTTGATTTCTAGTATAATTTCATTATGGTCTAAGAATATTTTGGGTTGTTCTTCTTCTTTTAGGCTTGTTAAGGTATGTTTTATGACCTAGAATGTGACCTGTCTTGGTGAATATTCCATGTGAGCTTGAGAAGAATGTGCATTGTTCTGTTGTTGGATGAAATACTCTATAAATGTCAATTAGATCCAGTTGATTGATGGTTCTGTTCAGGTTAACTATATATGCACTGATTTTCTGCTTGCTGGATCTGTCAGTTATTGATAGAGAATGTTAATGGTATATCTGTCTATTTCTACTTCCAGTTCTATCCATTTTTGCCTCCCGTGTTTTGATACTATGTTACTAGATGCACACACTTTATGTTGATGCATTCATATTAGATTAGTGCATACACAGTAGACTGTTATTTCTTCTTGAAGTGTTGACTCCTTTGTCATTACCAGATGTCCTCTTTTATCTTTTATAGTTTTCCTTCCTCTGACTACTTCTTTGTCTGAAATTAATGTAACTACTTTAGGTTTCTTTTAATTAGCATTGGCCTAGAGTATCTTTCTCCATACCTATTCTTGTAATCCAAATACATCTGTATCTTTATATTTAAAGTGGGTTTCTTATAGATAGTTGGATCTTGTTTTTTGTTGTTGTTTTGTTTTTTTTAAATCCACACCAGTGGTCTCTGTCTTTTAATTGGGTATTTAGACCATGCACATTCAAGTGACTATAATAGAGTTATATTATCATTTACCATCCTTGTGGGTTTTTCTTTCTGTTTGATGTCCACATTTTGTGTTCCTTTTAAAAATCTTCTACTTGTTTTAATTGGCTCTTTTCTCCCTTCTTGTGGCATATCAGTTTTTAAAAAAAATTTAGTGATTGCCCAAGATGCAATATGCATTTATAGTCAAATCTGATTCTTTCAAATAAGGCCCTGTTGCTTCTTGTACACCAGGTATCTTAGAATACACATGCTATCCATAAACCCATCATAAACCCAAAATCTAGTTAAGTTGAAAATATACTTAGCCTTCCTACAATACTTTTGTAAAGTTGGAAATTGTAAGTTGAACCATTGTAAGCCAGGGACCTTCTGTGGTCCAGTTCTTCCCTCCTGTCCCCTGTAACGTTGCTGTCATTTATTTTTTTTTATCTAGAAGCTATAAATCCAGTTTTGTGTTGATGTTCTTTTGAACAAACTGTCGTCTGTTAATTAAGAAAATAAAGGAGTTTATTTTCAGAGATTCCTTCTCTACTCGCTCCCTTTCTTCACATGCACCTGAGCTTCTCACCTGTGTTGTTTCCCTTCTCTCTGAAACATTTCTTTCAATATTTTGTGAAAGGTGGGTCTTCTGGCAACAAATACCCTCATGATGAGGTTGTCTGGATTTGGATTGGGACTCAGAGCTCCACCTGAAGCCCCCTCCCTCACTTTTAATTTCACTGGGTCAGATTTCTAGATTGGTGATTTTTTTTTTCTTTTTTAACAATTTAAATGCATCACTTGATTATCTTCTTACTTGTGTAGTTCCTGGAAAGAAGTCTGGTGTAAATTCCTCCCCGCCTGCTATTTTGCCTTGTGCTGGGTACCAGCCCAGAGTCTTGTGCGTGTTAGGCAAGCCGGGTACCACTGGCTGGGCACCCAGTCCCTTACCTGGTTCCTTTTAAAGGTAGGTGCTTTTTCCCCCTCTCTGGTTTCTTTCAAGATTTTCTCTGTTTGCTCTTCTGTAGTTTGAATATGATACACAAAGGTATAGATTTTTTTTTTGTTTTTATCCTGCTTGATGCTCATTGATCTTCCTGGATCTGTGGCGTGGTATCCATGATTTTCAAAATTGGTTAACTAGGCCAGACAGGTTGGTGCATGTCTGTAATCCCAGTAGCTCTCGAGACTGAGATAGGAGGATCATGAGTTCAAAGCCAGCCTCAGCAACAGTAAGGTGCTAAGCAACTCAGTGAGACCCTGTCTCTAAATAAAATACAAAATAGGGCTGGGGATGTGGCTCAGTGGTCAAGTGCCCCTGAGTTCAATCCCCAGTACCCCCAACAAAGAAAAAAAAATTGTCAACCACTGTTTCTTCAATATTTCTCCTGTTCCTTTTTGTCTTTTGTTTCTGTCTGCCCATTTCACACACACACAAGCACATGTATATAAATTCATCTCGTAATTGTCCTACGGTTCTTGGATATTTGGCTTTGTTTTTTATATTCTTTCCTCTGTTTGCCTTTTCAGTTTGGCAGGTCTCTGTTGTCAGCATTTCCTTGATTCTGTGTTGAGTTTCCATCTCAGTTTCTGTCACCATCTGTTCTTCCATGGCGGCCACCTTTTCCAGAGCTCTTGGCATTTATTTGTAGTTAATTTTAAATCCCCAGATCTCTATTCTGAGTCTGATTCTGATGCCTGCTGGGTCTTTTCAAAATGTTTATTTTTGCTTTTTAACATGCCTAACTTTCTGTTGAAACTGGCCATGACATACCTGGTAACGGGTGCGGGGGTGTTCAGCATTTTAGGGTGAGGTTGAAGGAACTGAAGTAAATAGGCTGCAGCACATGGTTTGTGTTCTTCTGTCTGGGAGTTGGGCCGCGTTCACAGTCGGCCGGATCTGTAGGTGCCGCAGGCTACAATTTCTTCTAGTGTTCTTGTCTCCTGTCCCCTGTTCTTTGGGTTTATCCAGAGACTCCTTAAGTAGTGTCTGAGCCTTGTCATTCTTTCCACTGGGTCCTCTGTTATCAGAGGGTTGATTGATGGGGGATGATCTGGGGGAGAAGTGCACACTAGAATCTTCTAATGAGTTCTCTGTCCTTTAGGGGGTCTGCCCCGGGGCTGGGACCTTGCAAGAGCTTCCGGGATCTTTCTCTTCCTCCTCAGGTGGGACAGGAGGGCTAGAAGGCACAGGGTGTGTCTGTCCCTCCCCCAGGTCCATCAGGCGCTGGTGAAGCCCACTTTGGCTAGACTCTGAGAGAGAATACCCTCCAGGTTGAATCCAACAGAATGTGCAAGGTGTTTCCAAGTTGTTACCTTGTGTCTGCCCAGCTGGAGCAGAACCTAGAGGCATTGATTTTTCTTTCATTTAATCCTGGGGGGTGACCTCCTGGGCTCTCGCAGTTACCCCAGCAGTTACCCCAAGTGGACACTTAAACGACCTCAGCTGGTAACGAGCCAGGGTTCTCTTCGGTGACTCTGCCACCTCCTGCTGTTGTAGGTGGTGGTTTGCTCTGTGATGTCAGGTCCCTGTCCTGTCTAAGGAAACTTACTGAGTTTGCTTGTTCTGCTTTGTTCTTATCATGAGGCGTGGAGAGACAACTTCCAGACTCTTCAATGTCGAAGTGGAAACTGAAGTTCTCATTTTCTTTAAATTTCTTTTCAGTTTGTGTGGTCTCTTTCGATCCACTGTCCTCTTGCATCCTCTTTGGGTTCTAGCTCAGCCTTTCCATGTCTTTGCTCCTGTTGACCATCTGTCCTGCATGTTGTCCGATTCTTCCACCGGAGCCCTTTAACATGCTGATCATTGCTTTTTTAAGATTACCTATTACTGTTCTGTCATGTCTGAGCCAGGGTTGGATGCCCTGGCACTTCAGACTGTGTTGTTTTTTTCTTGCCATTTAGAAGTCCGTTTACTTTTTCTTGAAAGTTCAACATGAAGTACCTAGGAATAGGAACTGAGGTTAGGAGGATTTTAGTGGGAGGTTTTAGTTTTATGTGGCCAGGAAATTGGACTTTCATTAATGTTTAGCTGTAGGTATTGGGTACTTTAATTGTGTGTGTGTGTGTTTCTTATTGTCTTTTGGCTTCCCTAAAAACTCCTTCTTAAATAGGATCAATTTCACAGCTTTCTTGGTTGTAACCTGCTTTTCTTTTCCAGAGTCTTCTCGATGTGTTGTAGGGTGTTAGGGGAAGAAGTGTCAGAATTCATGATTTAAGCTCAGTTGCTGGTCAGTATTCCCTGTGCATCTGAGTCCTTCAGCTGTGACCTTCAGAACTACTTCTTAGCCCTTTCTCTTTGTCCCCTTAGGTGAGACAGGAAGGCTGGTTGGCGAGGCTGGGATTGTCGGGCTGTCCCTCCCTAGGCCAGCTGTTTGTGGGAAGTGGTTCCTTCGTTCTGAAGAGCAGCCACCCCGTGCTGTTTCAGGATAGCTGCTTTCTCTGTTATATGTTAAAGTGTCCCTGAAGCTGGGTGTGGTTTTTTCTGAAAGCTCCTGGAGGTTAAATACCTGAGAGTGTGGCGATTCCCCCTCAGCTGCGCGCACTGAGTTGCTGTTTCAGTGTTCCTGCCAGTTGCCTGCTCCAGCCTCTGGCTCCTGGGAAGCTGTTGTGTTAGTTAGCTGGCCCTTGCTGTGGTAAAATACCTGAGGAGATGGACTTGAGAGGAAAGAAGGTTTATTGTGGCTCATAGTTCCAAGGTGTCAGTGCCTGGTTGGATGGCTCCGTGGTTTCTGGGCCTGTGGTGAGGCAGAACCACTTGGCAGGGAGTGTGCACCATTCATCTACTGGTGACTGGGAAGCAAGTGAGAGGCAGGGGAAGGACAGGACTGGGGTCCCAGTCTCACTTTCGGGGGACTCCCAGAGACCTAACTTCCTCCCACTAGGCCCCACCTCTACTTCCCAGTAGCATCCCCAGCTAGCACCCTGGATCCAGGATCCGCGCTGCAGCAGCTGAGTTCCTCTGCCTTGGCCCTCTGGTCAGCGTCAGGGTGGTGGTGTGCTCAGTGACCTCAGTTCTCCTTGGGTCTGAGAAACGTTGTTGGTTTTCAGTTTTCCATTTTTTTGCTTGCTGTGAGGATGGGAGTGTTGACTTCCACATTGGAGCAGAAACTAGGGGTGCTGCCTGGTGGGTTTCGGCGTCCTCTGGTTTCAGACTGTGCTTTGGACTTAGTGGTTTAGCCAGCCAGGGACAGGGACAGGCCAAGACCCGGGCAAGTAACGGTGCCTCCTGTTTCCCAAAGCTTTGCTCTTGGCCCTGCCTGGCCTGGCTGGACAGATCTCCTGTCTGTGGCTTGATTGACATTCCTCCCTCTTGAGGGGACACCCTTGGGTGGGCCAGGCTGGGGTGGGCATCCTGGTTCAGATCTGAACTCTGCTCTCTGGGCCTCAGTTTTCCTAGCTCCTAGCTCTCCAGCGGGAACAGGGTTATAGCCCTTCCAGAAGCCTGTACTGTTAGGAGAGTAACACCCCCTAGTTGATGCTCTCCCCAAAGATAAGGAAATGTTGGGTGATGAGTTTGTGCTTCATGGAGTCTTTCCAGATGCCAGCTTTGTCTTCGTTGTTACTTTTGAGTAATGGAAACAGCGGTCTCATGGTATTTTATGAATATCCAGTTCATCCCAGACTTTTCTTTCCATGATGAGTGTTTTTTACAGAGTGAGTCCTCTGATAACTGCCTGGTGTGTATTCTGGGGAGAGGGCGCCCTGGTGTGAGACATCAGCGACCTCCCTTCACTCATTCTTATTTGCAGAGGACACCTTGTGTTACATGTCCTCTGTAGGTTCTGAAGCCAGTGCTTCCGGGAATTGCCTTCCTTCTGGAAAATCAGGATCTGGAGGCGGCGGGAGCAGGGAGGCTGAAGTGCAGGTCAGGGTTATCTTTGCTCATTTTCTTAGATATGATAGCAGTTACGCCATTTGGGGGTGAGAACAGCTTCGTGTGTTGCTTGGTCATGAGAGTGTCATGTTAGGTTTATACATTTAAAATTACATTTGGGGGACTGGGGTTGGGGCTCAGTGGCAGAGCACTTGCCTAGCACGTGTGAGGCACTGGGTTCAATCCCAACACCACATAAAAATAAATGAAATAAAGATAATGTGTCCCTCTACCACTAAACAGTTTTAAAAAACAAAAACTACAGTTGGTTTAAATCAATGGTAACCCCAATTCTACAACTTAAATTCCTCATTTAAAATTTGGGGCATACATTGACCCTCGTGATGGTGCCCTTCATAGGTTCAGGGGTCTCCTCTTTTAAAGAAAATTGTCCAGAAGGAGCAGGTTGAAGCTTGAATGGACACGATGACACACCCAATGTCATCTCTGTCCTTGGAGACTGCTCCCCAGCACCCGCGTGGGGCCCTGCGGAGGGGAAGCTCATCAAGGGTGCTGACTGAACCAGCTGCTAACACGTCACGCTTCTGTCCAGCGGAGCCGGGCAGGATGGCCCCCATGCATGGGGGGGCTGTGATCCCGCACCTTCCTCCTCAGATCTCTCTCAGGACAGTGGGGGTGCCTGTGGGCAGTGACAGTGGCTGCCGCTACCTCTGCTGTTCATAGAGATCTTCCGTTTTTCTGGGCTCAGAATTGTAATCATCCGACAAGACCAAGTTTTTTCTATAAAATAGTTTCTCTTGCCTGAATTTTAGCCCTGCTTTGGGGTAGGAAAAGGAAGTCAAGGCCCATAAGCACATGCAAACATTTTACATTAAATTCTGTATTCACTGGGCTGTGTTGGGCTCAGTGGCAGAGCACCTGCCTAGCATGTGTGGGGCACGGGTTTCCATCCTCAGCACCGCATATGAATAACTAAAATAAAGATCCATTGATAAGTAAAAAAAAATTTTTTAAATTGTATATTAATTATCCCCCTTTCAGAATCAAGGGGAAATAAGGGATTTCTGTGGGATTTTACTGTCTTAGGATAGAATTCGAGAGTGGTTGGGTCTGGAAGGAGGAGAGCAGGAGGTTGGAGAGAATTCACTGGCTGGGCTTTGCTGATGGTCGGTGAGTAGGCAGGGCTGGGGGCACTGGGTGACGGGAGAGGGTAAGCCCTGGCCCCGCAGCCATGCTCCAGAGCACAGATGCCCGCCCTCCAGGCCTGCAGGAGCATTCCTAGCCTGGGCGGTGGGACTGGAGGAGGCAGGAGGGTCACGGGTGTGGGTGGTCCAAAGCTCTGTAGGTGCGTTTGGTACAAGGGCGCATAGAGGCCTCTTGATGGCGCGCTGTGCCTTGACAGGGGCTGGGGACTTAGCCTGGGAGCCATGAGGGGTCAGGGAAAGGCTGAGGTGTGGGAGCGGCCAGATCAGGTCACGTTTCCATTCTGTGCTAACATGACTGCCTCCAACCACCTGTGGCAGCCGAGCCCCAGAAATTGAGTCCAAAGGGTCATGTGCTAGCCAGGTGAGATACATGCCAGATTCCAAAGACAGCACCAAGGAGCAGAAAGTAGCTCATTAATAATTCCTTCAGTGTTGATATTATGTTGACATATCATTTTGGATACATTGGGTTCAATAAAAATATATTTGCTTTATATTTCTGTTGGGCAGTGCTGCTGTCTACTCTGGCTTGGTGAGCCTGTCTAGCTAGTAACTCATCCATTCATTTGTGAGTTTCTTATCCATCATACATGTATGTACATGCATGTTTATGTTACCCTACATGTATGTATGCTACCCACCATATGTGTATGTTAACCAACATGTTACCCAGCACTGCTGTGTGTATGTGTATACACACACACACACGGGGGGGCAGTGTGTGTGTGTGTGTTGGGGGAGAGCCTACCGTGAGCCAGGACCCGTTGTGGGCATTGAGAATATAGTGGTGAGTAAGACCCTGCTAGAGATGACCGAACTCAACGAGTAAAAGAATTCAGATGATATTAAGTGCTTGGAAGAAAAATGGCATGCGGCTGGGACGTAGCGAAGGCCAGGGAGTGGGGTGGAGGGCTGTCGAGATCGGGAGTCAGGAAGCTGCTCTAATAGAGGTGTGCGTGAGGGGAAGCCAGGGGCAGGCGTTCCAGGTGCCAGGGCCAGATCATCATGTCAGTTAAGCTGGGCACTGCCAGGGGTCCCTTGGGTTTGGCAGCCCTGGCCACTGGTGACCTTGGGATCAGTGGGGAATGAGGGGGGAACCAGTGAGCCAGGCGAGTGTGGAGTTTCGCTCTAAAGGGGAGCAGTTAGGTGCAGGGATGTGGACCTGGCGCTGATGTGGTGGCCCGTCTCTGAGCTGTGCAAGGGTCTGCAGGGTCTGGAAGATGGGGAGACCCATGTTGCAGGAGAGAGGAGGGCGTGGACCTCACGTCCTGGCAGGGCACGCACTGTCAGCCAGGGTGGTGAGCTGGAGGGTGCCCTCGTCAGTGAGGCGGCCCGTTGGTGTGGGGGGCAGGAGTGTGGCTCGTTCTCTTTTGGTAGCTCCCCGTTTCTCAGAGAAATGGCTGTTGATGGAGAGCAGTGGTTTGGGGCTTGACAAAGGTGAGAGTCTAAATGCTCGCCGTAGGCGTGTGGAAAGGGAGGGAACTTGTTGACCACACTGAAGGCCACTGGGGGTTTGTGGCCACAGTCACAGTGAGACAACCGTGGGGTTGTGTGTTCCACAGAGTGGGGCAGGCGATGGTTCAGCTTGGGTTTCGCCAGGGCGTGAGAGGACAGAGGGACCTGAGGCTGAAGGGTCATGCTGCTTCCTTGATGGGCCAGGCCTTAGCCGGGGATGAGCAGCAGTGAGGGGTGGGGGAAGGCGGGGAAGGGGTATCTGGTGGTGGCTCAGAGGTCCTCAGGTCGGGCCAGGCCTGGCGGGAGGCGTGGGAGCCTGGGGATAGGATGCCGAGGTTGTGGGTGGACGTCACTGGCACGGCCAGCATCTAGGGTGCTGACTGCGAGTGGGTGAGGGAGTGGTCCAGCTGGGCGGAGTGGAAAGAAGGCCAGGGAAGAAAGATCAGAGAACCGGCAGCCCGGGAGTCTGGAAGTTCTTGTGTTGCTAGAACTGGGGACAGAAGTAACAGTGATGGGAAGGACAGCGGGCCGGGGGCTCGCCTCCCAGCACAAGGGTCTGTGATGACACTAGTGCCGTCAGGGCTGGTGGGCTGTGGCATCCGTGGAGGTTGTGCCGGGTCCTGCTGTGGTTTCTGAGGGCCAGAGGAGCGGCACTGTGGAGGTGGCGAGGCCGCGAGGACACCAGTGCAGGCAGCCCACCCATGGGATCCACGCCCTGGCTCACGCTGGCCCGGGTTCCTCTGAAGTGGGCACGGCAGTCACGCCAGTCTCCTCTGCCGATTGTGGGGACCAAGTGGACCACAGGCGTGGCCCCTGCTCGAGCCCAGTGCTCGGTCCAGGGACAGCACACGCCCATTGGTCGCTCCTGTCACTGAAGCTGAGCCATCCTGAAATGTGGAAGATTTGTTTGCATACAGCGATTTGCAAATGTGTTCCCCCAAATGGGATTGTGGAAGGGGAACACAGCCCCCAGGGCACTCTGGGAGACCCCCCTCGGTGACGCGCATCCTGGCTGGTGCTTAGGCAGGGTCTTCAGGCACTTGGTGAAGGACTGGATAATGATACACGTGGATTAAGCAAATTCCTGAGCTGGTGTGACAGGGGCGAACGTGCGGAGAGGGGGAGACCTTGGGCGTGAGGCCGCGCTGGCTGTGGTCTGAGCGCGGAGGGCCGGGCCACGGGTATCCTGTTTGTACGGCCCTTTATGCCGTGTAAGCTCATTCGCCACGGCAGCTCTGCCGAGGCGCGGGGCAGGATCAAGAGCAGAGTGGGGCTCCCGGCGAGTGGCCGCTTAGGATCCCACACGGGCGCCGCCCTCCCAGCACAGGCCACAGAGCTCGGCCTGACTGTAGGAAAGGCCACCAGCCTGGGGCTGTTCAGGCATGGGGATGGGGGTGTCCTAGCTGGAGCCCCTGGAGCTGTTGGGTCATGGACCAGGAGGGGGGCCCCTGGCCAAAGCTGGAGGCAACATGGGAGCTGCCAGCCCAGGGGCAGGTGCAGGAGAGGGCAGGCCCATGTCCTCTGGAGCTCCCCAAAGCCACACACGGATACAGGCTGTTCCAGGGACAGAGCCGCTGCTCACCTGCCCCCCACCTGGCCCCGTGGGCTCCCTGCTGCGTCCAGAGTGTCTGTGGTGCAGAGGAGGGACACTGCCTGGGACGGGGACCGCAAAGGGTAAATCTGGTCTCTTACTTCCTGGTCCAGTGGACTTTGAGGAAGCAGGTTTCTCTGGGCCTGTGTGTTGCTTCAGGAAAAATGGGGTGCGGGAGCCTGTCTCAGAGCCCCCTGCCCCCTGCCTTCCTCCCTGACCCATTGTTTTCATCATCAACCGGGCTCTCTGAAAGCTTGTGTGGACTCCGCACTCTCTGGATGGGGCGAAGTCTCTGACTCCTGATTGTGTCCACAGGATGGGCACATAATAGCTGCTCAGCAAGGATGTTGAGCGATCACATTCACACGTACCTGTCCTTCGTGACTTTGAGGCAGCTCAGCGGCAGCAGCAGATATGTCTCTCTCAGTATCTTAGTTTGATGCATCTATCCCAGGAGGGGGCACTTGGCTCGAGGCTACAGGCTGGGATTCCATATCCACGGGGAGCCGAAGGTGGTGCTGCCTGGTGGTCAGGCCTGGCTCCAGAGGCAGACAGACCTAGTCCAGATCCCAGCCCTGCCTGAGCCTGCGGGGCCTTTGGCAACTCACTCTGGGAATCTGAGCCTCGGTCACTTCAGCTCAGAAAGGGGAACACTAGAAGGTGACCTCTTGATGGTGGTGTGAGGTTCAGATAGAGGAAGCAAAGTGCCTACCATGGTGCCAGCAAGGAGGTAATTCACCTACAGACAAGTTAATGTTTGTTAAAGGACCAAATGGGGTTTTCTAGACTCTGGCAGCTCCTGGATTATTTCCGAAGCTCACTGTGTGAAATTGCAAAGGACTGGGGACCTTCTGCCCTAGCAGCAGAGAAGCGTGGGGGACTAGTACAGAGTTGGAAGTCGGAAGATGTCCTGGTTCCCTCTGAACCTCTCCTCTGTCCCTGCCCCCTCTGGCTGCGAGGGGTCTCGGTCGGGATGCTGAGTTTGAAGTGCTTAGAATAGAACCTGGCCTGTTGGTACCTTGCTCCTCTGGGGTGGTCGTTGTTTTACTTGGTTTTCAGAAGATGCTTCCAGATACCTCTTCGTGGGCTGGGGGTGAGCTGAGTGGTGGAGCCCCTGCCTAGCATGCTCAAGGCCCAGGGCTCCATTCCCAGCATTGCAGAACAAAACAAAACTAAAACCCTCTTCATTGCAATATATATATTTAAGTCTCTATTTGGTTAGTTAGTAGTTTTAAATTCTTCTTTCTTTTTTTCTGTTAAGCTGCTTGATCCATCTGGAGTTTATTTTTTGCATGTTTTCTTCCAGGTGTTTCTTATCTTTTCATTTATACCCTTCATTTATTTGTTTTTACCTTATTCGATTTTAGTTAATAAAACTTCATGGTGAGAGTTGAAACCTCCTTCCCAGCCTGGTTCCCTTTGCTCTCCAGGGGTGACAGTGACTGAGAATTTGGGGTTGATAATTCCCACATGTTCTGTGATGATGCCATATGTGACCAAACTACGACTGTCCCAAGGGAATCCCAAGCGCAGCTTACATTTTCCTTTTAAAAAACTTATTTGGATGTGATTTCAGGCTTATGGAAACGTTGTAAGGATTGTGCAAGGACTTCCTCTCCGCCTCCTCTTCGCCCGCGTTGCTGGAATGTTACCTGCCCCTCGTCCCTGGTCCTTCTCTTCCCTTCCTCTCTTCCCCTTCCCCTGCTTACTTTTTCTTCTCCAAAATTGTTGTTTTGCTTAACTATCTTCGAGGGCCTGGCAGGCATGGCGCCCCTTTCATCGTGGTCTGTTCAGGGTGTATTTCCTAAGACAGGAAGGACGTTCCCTCACACGCCAGTGGACGTGAGGCGGTTGACACTGAGTGTCCCCAGCGCTCTGCAGACATGGTCACCTTCCACCGTCTGTTCTGGCGCTCTTATAGAAAAGCCAGCCTGCCCACAGGCGGGAGTCCAGTTTTCTTGTCTTCCGTCTCTTTCCACCTGGAAGGAGTCCCGTCTTGGTCTTTCCTGACCTTGACGCCCCGAGGAGGGCCGGCCGTTTGCTCTGTAGAGTGTCTCAGTTTGGGTCTCCTCACAGTTAGTTCAGGATAAGCATTTCTTTCTTCTTCTTTTTTTTTTTCCAGGAATACCCAGAAGTGACAATGGAGCTTTCTCAGATGTCATATCAGGGGACAGTGTTACAGGTTGACCAGTCCCTCTTTATCCTGTTCGTTAGCAATGACACCTTTGTGGTTTCCTGAATTCTCCGACCTACAGAGGATCAGCCTCTGGACTTTTTCCTCTTTTTAAAATTGATCAGTTGACCTCATTCTGCACCGTTTTCCATTTGCCAGCTCTTTTAATGACGATACCTTCTTAGTGTGATGTCATATGTTATTCTTTTGAAAAGTGTCGCGTCTAGACTAAAGCCTTAGAAGTTTTTTCTTCTTCATGAGTTTTATGTCAGCTTCAGAGTCTCTCCGGAACCCTGTTGGGATTTGGACTGGAGTCACGCTGGGTTTACGGATTCATTCATGATGTCGCGTCTTCCCACAGGGGCGGTCTCCTCACCGCCCAGCTCTGATGCTCTGGGAGAGCATTACAGTCATCCCCGGGGTCACCTGGGTTTGCTCCTTGGTGTCTCGGTGCTGTGTGGCTCAGGGTGCCATTCCTCCTCCGTCTCCTGACTGATCATTGTTGGCAGCTAGGAGAGCCCCTGACTTGGGAGGAGTGGTCCTGTGCTGGGTGACAGCCAAATTCTCTTCTCTTCTGAAGTTAGTTTTTCAGTTGATTCTCTCATATTCTTGATGTAGAAAGTGGTGTCTCAGGTGAGGGCGGGGCTGTCTCTTTTTTCCTTCTTGTCTCTTTTTCTCCCTCTTTTCACCTGGGCCAGGATCTCCACAATCATTTGGAATCCTGTGGTAGAGATATTGGGCACTCTTGGTTATTTTGGGCTTTAACTGGAGTAGCTCTGGAGTTTTACTATTAACTCTTTGCCAGAGGTTTTTGAGAGGTGCACTTCAAAAAAGGAGGTTTTTTAAAAAACTAGTGAATTATATCGATCCCTTTTTTTTGCGGGGAATTGAACTCAGGGGCACTCGACCACTGAGCCACATCCCCAGCCCTATTTTGTGTGTTATTTAGAGAGGGTCTCACTGAGTTGCTTAGCATGTCTCTGTTGCTGAGGCTGGCTTTGAACTCGTGACCCTCCTGCCTCAGCCTCCTGAGCTGCTGGGATTACAGGTGTGCACCCAGTTTCATTTTTTTTTTTTTTTAATCCCAAACTCTCCCAAAAGTCCTTGGGTGGTATTTTTTTTTTTTTTTGGAGTTGTATTACTTTTATAATTTAGTGCCATATTTTATTTGCTAACATTTATGTAGGAATTTTGAATCTGGATGTATGTGAAATTTATCCATAATTTTCTGTCTCTTAAATTCCCCTTGGGCTGGGGTAGTTGAATGATTGTCTAGCATGCCCAAGCTCTGGGTAGCATCTCTAGCACTGCAAAAAGAAAACAAAAGAAAAAAAAAAAAACTTCCCTAGTTTTTTTTGTTTGTTGTTGTTGTTTTTAATATTTGTTAGTTGTTGATGGACCTTTATTTATTTTTATGTGGTGCTGAGACTTGAACCCAGGTCCTCACACATGCTAGGCAAGCGCTCTACCACTGAGCCACAACCCCAGCCCCTTGCCTAGTTTTAATAGGAGAGTTATGTAGCAAGAATGGGAAGGCTTCTTCACCTCCTGCCCAGCAATGTAGAAAATATAGATATGTTTATTGAGAATTTGGTGTAATTTGCCAGTAACATTATTGGAATGATCCCAATAATTTTATGATTTATATTTCCCCCTGGTTATTGGTCTGTTGATGTTTTCAGTTTCTTCTTGAGTTAATTTTGGGTAATTTTTATGATTTAGAAAATGACCTTTCAAATATGAAATACTTAAATATAAAGTCTCTCTTCTTCCCTCCCTCCCTCTGTCTCTCCCTGTGATTCTATAGTTACAGACTTTTTCTCATTTCTCAATATTCTAAATTTATTTTTTATGTTCTTGGTCAGACGCATCGGGGAGACGAGGTAACTATTTTATGGGTAATTTCAAAGAGCCTGCCCTTGTTTTTGTTAGCAAGTGGTCTTTCTGTTTAGCTTCTTATTTTTATTCATTTTCTACTTTCTTTGGTTTATTTTGAGTTGTTCCTCTTAGTTCATTTGTGTTTTTGTGAGTGGCCGCTCTGGGCATGTCCCCTGGGTTCTACAGTATAGTGTTCTCATTGTTCATTTTAAATAGTCTGCACTTTGTTTTAATTTCTTTAAAAAGATACTCCTCAATAACCTTTGGGTTAATATTTCCAAGTGGTTAAATTTTTCGTGGCTCTCTTTTTGTTTAATTTTTAGTTTTATTGCTTTGTGGTCAGAGAATATGGCCTGTATAATTTCTAATTTGAAAAAAAAATTTATTGAAGCTTTCTTTGTGGCCTGTCACATGACCAGTTTGTAATTGTGCCATGGGTTTTTGAAGAGATGTGCATTGTTTTATAAGTACGTATAAAAACCTATCGGGCTGGCTGGCTGTGTCTTTCAAGTCCTTTATTGGCGTGTTGGTTTTTTTTCTCCCTGATCTCTCTGCTTCTGGGAGCCATCCTGCAGCTGACCATTATAATGGATGGTTTTTTCCACTTCTCCTTGTATTTTCAACAGTTTAAAAAAATTTTTTTTTTTAGTTGTCAGTGGACCTTTATTTTGCTTATTTATATGTGGTGTGAGACTTGAACCCAGTGCCTCACACATGCTACAGAAGCACTCCGCCACTGAGCCACAACAGTTTTTGATATATGAAAGTTCCTTTGGTAAATTCTGAAATCTTTTTGTGCGTTGTAATTTCTTTCTTCTTCTTCTTTTTTTTTTTTTTTTTTTTTTTTGTCTTGGCGTCCTCTCCATTTCTGCTCTGTGTTGACTTGGGTCTGGGGTGATTTTGCTGACCCCTTGAGCTGTGGCTACAGGGTGGTGTCCCACACGCCCCCAGTGACAGCCTGGTGCTCTCTTCTCTTCAGCCTCTCTGAGTTCGCTCCTCGCCTACCTGCTTCCCTGTTCTCTGACAGGGAAATTTATATACCATCTGTATTTACTCTGCTTTTCTGTTTCAGTTTCAACTTCTTTCTGCCTTTTGCCTCCTTATTTTGGTTGTGGTTTTCCGTGATTGTTCCCCCTGCTTATTGTTGAATTGTCAACCTTTTCTTTATTCCACTTTTATTTCCCTTTTCTTCATCCCCCCGCCCACCTCCACCCCCTGTCCCTCCCTGCTTTGCTCCTAAAGGTTTGGAAGTCCTCGTCCTTGTTCTCATTTCTTTCTTAGTACCATGTAAACTTGGGCAAGAATAAATATCACTCATTCCCCTTAAAGAATGCCCCCCCCAGTGTACTTGACCTCTGAATGCACTTTTACTTTCCTTATCCTTCCTCCATGGTCTGTTCTTGGCTAAGGAGATGTGGAATTTTATGTCCAGCTTTTAAAGAGAAAAATTCTGCCTTACGTTTTCGGGAATCCAGCGTGAGCTGCCTCGAACGTCCCGCCTGTGTTTCCAGTCACTTGTAGACTTCGCTGTCTGTTGGGTTGCCTTGTCCCTTTTTAAATTCTCTCTGGCACTTCTCCCTTGGACTTCTTTCCCCCAGGGTTCTTTTCAGGAGAGGTGCTGGGTCGGTGCCGGAGTCCCCGGGCCTCTGAGGAGGTGGTTATTTTCCTGTCCTGAGTCTGGCCGGCTGCTTTTTCTCAGACCCTTGTAGCCCCCGTGCATGCCTCTGCCCTTGATCTTAACTTGGCTCGGCTGACCCTCGTTTCCCTTTCCTCTATGGAGGCTTTTAGGATTTCCTCTGTTCTCAGTGTTGGAAACTTGTTATCAGACAGTATCTCGGTGTCTGGTTTCCTTCTTCTTCCTCCTCAGCACTGGGTCTTTGGCTCAGAAGACTCCAGCCCTTTTCCTCTGCTCTGGTCTCTGCTGTGGAGACCTGAGGGCAGCAGGGTCAGTACTGGGTCTTGAGGGTAGAATCGCAGTACTGTCTGGAATACCCGCTTGCCTGGGGTGCCAGCTGGCTGGGCAGCTGGTGGACCCTCTCTGAGACTCACTTTCCTCCTCTGGAAAAGGCAGATGAGAGCAGCTCCTAGCTCCTCGTTTTGTTGGGCCATGAAGTAGGACGTAGCTGGCCAGCATGGAGGACCGCGTCTGGCTGGAGTAAGCAGTCAGTAACAGGAATTGTTCTTCCCCTGATTCAGAGATGGAGGAAGGAGTGAGCTTTTGAGCTGGGCTTTGACGGATGAACAAGAGAAAACCCGTGAGTCTCACTGTCCCCCTGAGACGATGGCTTGGTAGGTTTGCAGCAGAGGAATGTCTGGATGGAGTGATTCCTCACCGGGGAGTCCTCAGTCTCCCCAGCCGGTGTCCCCTTCTGTCCCTTTTCCCGGTACATTTGGTCTTTCTGGTTTTTGTGACTTTGTTAAAGGCAGACTCCAGGTGTAGAAAGAGCCTTTACTTTGTCATAGAGACAGAGCTTCACTTTGGCCTGCCAGATCCTGCTGTCCTCACGCACGGCTTGTCTCCAGCACGTCCTCTGATGTTCTCCTCTGTGCATGACCATTCGCTGGACTCCACCCTCACTTTTGTGTCGCCAGATCCTGTGTGCAGTTGATGCTGAGAAAATGCTTGCCGAGCTGGAGAGGAACGGCCTCACTTGCCCCTCCAGGAGGAAGGATCGCGTCTCACCTCACCGGGCTGGTGCCCTTGCATTTGCCATTTCATAAAAGATTTTATTTGTGGTTGGACAGTCAGTTCTTTCAGGAAAACTAGAAGAACTGGTTTAGAACCATTGTGAAACTCTATTTTAATAGCAGCAAGTCAGGGCTCCGGCAACTTCAAAAAGGGCGATCAAGAAATTCTTGTTTGCTCAACAGAAAGAGCTGTTTGGTTACATGGCTTCAAAGTCACCCCAAACGCCATGTAATTTTCAGCTTCTAATGATTTTCTGGTGATTAGCCTCTAAGGTAACAGGGGAGAGTGTAATTTACTTAGAGGGATGTTCTAGGTTGGTTTGCCAAAGTTGGTGACTGTCCCTGGAAACATCACCGGCAAGAAATTTGGCAGGGGAGCTGGTGGGGTGGAGCAGTTCTGGTTGTCTTCCTTGCCCTTGGTGTGGTCAGAGGGCAGATGTTTTTGAGCTTCTGTGCTCCATGGGGCACGGGTGAGACAGGATGCCTCTGAGCAGGTGTGGCAACAAACCCTTGCAGTAGTTTGGTGAGTCTGCCTCCCAAGAGTGGCCGGGCCCAGGGAAGCCATGGCAGGGCAGACAGCAGGACGAGGAGCTGGTCCTTGGACTGAGCGGGAAGGGTGTTCTCAGCAGCACCTACCGAGACTTGGAAGCATTTGGGAGCTCTGCATCCTGAGTCCCACCGTGGCACATCTGGACCTGAGGAGCTCAGCTCCTGGTCTCCTCTGTTGCCGTGACTAGACACGGGCCCCTTGTGGTCAGGTGTTCTGAGTTTTCTCTTTTTCTTTTGAAGAGAAGCTCTGAATCTGGGCTGTTACATAAACCTTTCAAAATTTTAAATAATGGCCGCTAATTGAAAAAAAATTAAATAATGTAAAACTCCCCCAAGTCCCCATTCAGCACACCAGGTTGTGGAACCTCTTTAGGAGCTGGAGAGAAACCAGGATGCAGAAGGATGCAGGCTCCCGTCCTGGCCATGACTGTCCTGCCCAGCCTCCCCTTGGCCAGTGAGAGGCAGGAGGGTTCAGCCTCTGATTCTGGAGAGGAGTGCAGGGACTCAGAGAACTGATCCTCTCCCTCGTCATGCTTCACCCCAGCTGCTGGGGCAGGAGGGTCAGGGGTTCTTTGGTTAGGTTCTTTGGTTTTCTTCTTTCTTTGGTTTTCTTCTTTTAACATTTGTTGTTGTTACTAGATGTCTGGAGATCGTGATGGGTGACCGTTGAGGCTGATGGCCTCTTAGAGCCTCCAGCCTCCCTTTCGCCCCCTCCTCAGCGTCTCAGTCTGAGCCTGCGTGGACTCTTCCTTTTCCTTCCTTCTCTTCTGGATCATAAATACGCTCGGCCTGAACTGGCCCTCGAGGTGGACTGCTGCTCCAGCCACTGTGTTTCCCTCACCCGCACTAGATCGATAAATATTTTACTTAAAATTCTTTGTTCTTAAATGTGCACCACAGAGTCTAGCTGATAGAAACACCATGCAGGCCGCATGGGTCGCTCTCAATTTTTCTAGTAGCCTCATTAAAAAAGGAGAAAAGGTGCAGGTGAGACTCGTTTGAATAGTGTTTTATGTAACCCAGTATCTCTACAGTGTTATCAGTTCAGCATGTCGTCACAGTAAGAATTCTCGTCAGGGTGGTGGCCGCTATGTCTTTCGTCCAACATCAGCATGCCTTTTCTGGGTGACGGTGCGTCACGGTCTGGTCAGCCCCATTGCAGAGCCCGGGAGCCACGTGTAGCTGGTGGCAAGTAAGTATGGCTGACACGTGGCTCCCACAGGCGCACGTAAAAACTGATGTCCACAGGTAGGAAAGGGGCACCAGCTGTCAGTGACCTCGGGACTTGAAGGGTGTGGCTGACCCCGTGGGAGGCGTGCTTGAGCCTTGGTGGGCTCCTCATCATCCCCCAGGTGAAGCTCCTCCAGCTCACTCCCCTCTCCAGCCCATCTTGCACCGTCCCTCCCTCTGTCCTACCGGCCTTTGCTTCCTTCCTCAGACACTGGTCCTTATGGATGCTGCCCTTGGCCTGGTCCTGTCCCCCGCCCCCTCCCTGTGCCTGGCTTATGCTAAGCTCCCCTTGCTGCCTCTAACTCGGGCCAGATTGCGCCAGGTGTCACTGTTGGTGGGGGGTGTGTCTTGCTGCTCAGCTCCTGCCATGGGGCGATTCTCCTGTTAGCTGCCGAGAGCCCATAGGGCAGGGGCCATGGCTCCTTTGTTCTCTTGATTTATCCGCAGCGGTTAGTATAGTGACTGCAGAAAATAGATGATCAATAAATATGAAATGAAGGACGCAGGGCTGCGAGTCAGTCCCATGGGGCTCCCAGAGGCCCCACACCTCTGACGGGGCCGGGAGCTCGCCCCCACGGCCAGCGTGGTGTCACCTGCTATTGTTGGCAGGCTCATCTTCTCCCTGTCCCTCTCTTGACTGGCTTTCAGTTGCCTGTAAATTATATTTTTGGTGGCTGTTAATAAAAATATAGGGCTGGGGAAAAAAAAAAAAGACTTCTCCTAATAGAATTTTATTAAATGGCACTAGTTTAAAAATGTCTCGTAAAAAGTTAATTAATTTGGGATTTGGGGATGAAAGGCGTGATATAAATGTCAGTTATTATTATTACAATTTCAGCCTCATGCTTATGCTCTGGATCCAGCCCCTGATCTGGAGTCTCTCCGACTCCCACGTCCTGGCAGCTCTGCTGACATGCCGGAGGCAGATTCGAGCTTCGGGGTCCGTGGGGGATGGAGAGGACCTTGCCAGCTTAGGCCGACCTACCTGTTCATCTAGGAGGGGTGAGGCCTTGAGAGCCAGAGCCACTGTGGGGCCCAGGGCTGGTTAGAGCAGGATGGTGCTGTTTCTCCGGGGAGTTCCTGGCTGCGCAGCCCGAAATATCAAGGTCCAGGGCTCAGCCCCTCACGGAGTCCCGGGATGCTCGAGCTGCCGGGCACAGGGAGGTCATAGCCCTGCCCTCCTTTTACAGAGAGGGAAACTGAGTTTGAAGGAGGGCCGTGGCTTGCCTCACCCAAGGTCACATAGCAAGTTAATTAAATTTATGGAGAAAAAGGCAGCGAATGCAATTAGTGGAATGGGGGAAGCCTTTAAAAAAAGGTTCAGACGGTTTATTGGTGACAAGGCCAAAAACTACTTTCCAAGGAAAAGGGGGGTCCTAGGGCTTGCCGCGAGTTCATGGAGACGGTCCTCCGCTCCTCCAGGACGCCCCACCTGCACTCCCCCATGGCTCTCAGGGCGCCTAGGGGGAGGTGCTCAGCCCCAACCCCGTGTGTAATTACCAGCGTGACGTGGGCTGTGATGGTCCCACAACCAGGCAGGGAGAGCTGCACGAGAGGGATCCAGGGGTCATTTGCTTGCCACCCTTTCTGGACCTCGCTCCCTCCACACTCTGCCTGACAGGTGCCGGCTTGTTTCCAGTGACAGACTCACCTCGTCTTCCCGGAGCCCAGTCTGTGGGAGGTTCCAGAAAGGCCTACTTCCCGAGGAGCTCGGGGCTACCCCCCGAGCTTTCCTTTGTTCTTCTATCCTTGTTCTCTTCGAAGATGACATCGACCACTCTTCTTGCTGAGTGGAGGCTCCACGTTACCCAGTGCCACACATGGGGCCCGGTTCTGAGGAGGGCTCAGGATGGTTTGCGGAGGAGGTGAGGAATCAAGCTCGTGCCGTTTGGGTTTCTCTGGGGCTTTTCAGTGACTCCTCCTCCACTGCTTGGTTGGGATTGGTGGGGAATTTGGAATTCAGATGGAGCTGGATTTGAACCTGGCTCCTCCACTTGAGCAAGACACCTGCTGTCAGTACTCTGGCCTCCTCATCTGAACAGTGTCACGCCTGGCACTGGAGGGGCAGCGTGAATGTGGTGCGCCATCCGCCACTGCACACTGAGTGCGCACTCGCATGGGGTCAGGAACGGCACTCCTGGGTAGCAAGTTCCCTCAGGTGTCCTTCTTATCACCGCCTCAGTCCCCAAAGTCCATCTCTGAGCTTGGCACACCGTCCCGACTGGAACCTTCCAGTTGCATAGCCACGTGCCTCCAGTGATTACCAGGTGACTGACAGCTGACCCGAGCTGACAGTTCTGCCCTGTGCTTTCCACAGCTCAGCACTAGGCTGCTGGCTGGGCAGGCCACATCTGGAGGCTGGAACGGCCCTGAGGAGGCTTTCCACAGGCCGGGACCGCCCTGCCTCTCAGAATGGGAAGCGGCCACCAGTTCTCTAGCCTAGAGAGGAGTGTGTGACACCTCTGTTGTCATGTTTTATTGTAAATAAAACCTTCACTCTTTTGCTTCCCCTGCCTCCTTCAAGGAAACCACAGCCACCTCGGAAGTTCAAGTCCTTTAGGTTGAGGAGCTGGGAGGTGGGAGGGAGGGGGAGGTCCAGACGACGCCCCTCTGGTCGCCATCATGTCACTCTTGACGAAGCGTCAGCGTGGCGGCTCCTTCCCTGGGCCGGTGGCAGCGCGTGTGGATTGCATGCAGGGAGACGCTGTGGCCTCTCCAAGAGCACAGTGGCCTCCCGCCTGTGTCTTTATTGGATTTTGTGGGTCTTTCTGCTCTGGGCCAAAAGTGGAGCACAGACTCATAACTGGAGTGTGGAGCCGTCCCTGCCTTGAGCTGCAGACCTCCAGCACCTCCATTGCCACCATCAGCCCCGGACAGGAAAGGGCAGAGAGCTCGGCCCCACCTGCTTCTCCCCGGCAGCCCAGGGATTTGGGGGCTGTTTAGAGGCCCAAGCCAGTTGGAGGCAGCGCCTGCCTTTCCCACGCCTCACAGGAAAGCCAGGTCCTCATGCTCCTGTGCACGGAGGGGTCAGGGCCTTAGAGAGTGACCCAGCTTCACAGCAGGCAGGTCAGAGGGGAGAGAGCAGGTGTGGGAGGTGGAAGGTGCAAGGATTCCGAAAGTCCTTTGGTCTAGGCCCCAAGCTGAGCTGTTTCAGATCCAAACTTAGTGCGTTAAAAGGTGAGGTGTTGTTTCATCAGACCCACCTGGTAGTTGTCCCCTCAGGGCCTGTTTGGTGCCGCTCAGCCATCAGCGTGTTTGAGCCTACTGTTTGCCAGCCGTCGTGCCCAGAGTCCACTGTGCTGGGTGCACCTGGGTGTTCCTTCCTGGTGGCAGGTACAGGAGGCACTGCCGGCTGTGCTCTGCTAGGGTGAGGGGTGTTGTCCCCGGGGTCAGGCCTGCTAAGGGAGTCATCTCTGCACTTACTAACTTGCAGGGAAGCTTCCTGCTTTTCTGCATTTTGAAACTCTACATTAAGGTTGCCGTTCCATCTTGGGTTCACCTCCTTGTCCCCAGGAGGGAAGCTCAAGGACAGTGGAGCAGTTGATCTCTTGCCTGTTTTCTCAGCCTTAAAGTCACAGAGATAAAGCTTGAATGTGGACTTCCTGGTCTCCAGTCCAGACGTTACGATTGGACTAAGGGGATGATGGGGGAGAAGGCGCAGAACAGAGGGAGGCCTCTGTCATGGTGTCTGTCGCTGCCGTGAGGTCACCTGGGCTTTTGACTTGTGTGTAGGAGCCTCACTTCTTCCGCAGAGAGGTAGCTCTGGTTATTAGAAATTGCTGTGCTCCTGGGAAACCCAGGGAAGCAGTGTTTCCCTTGGAGGGCTGGGAGTGTCCTCTGAAGGCGAGAGGCCCCGCCTTCCCCGCCACCGTGCACGCTCTTTTCCTCTGTGTTGTTTGAACAGTCCTTCAGTTTTCTCCTCGTCCCCACCGCAGGGTCTGTCCCGCTGGAATGCCTGTCAAGGTGCTCATTACCTGCCGGGTAGACGCTTTCCCTGGAGGAGAACCTTCCTCTCCATCCTAGCCTCAGAGCTGCCTCCCTGTGACTTCTGTCCCCTGGGGACTGTGTGTCCCCTCTCCCCCGCCCAGTGAAGGGCCCCTTGTGGCCCAGCCCTGTCGGCCGCCACCACTTGGGCTGCACCTGGGAAAACACAGCCTGCCAACATGTAAGTGTGTCACTGCCAATAATAGTGTGAAGGCTCCAAATCCAGGGGCCTTTCTAGGATCGTTTTCCTGATTAATTAGGTCAGCATCTCCAAAATCAATTTCCAGCGAAGCCGCGCTGCTCCCCGCCCAGCCTGGCCCTGTGTTGGCCCGGGAGGCAATTCCAGCCCTCTCGCACGGCTTAGGCCTGGGTCTTTCTACCTGGGAAGAAAGTCACGCTGCACATCTCTTCTGTGACTATCCTGACTTTTTATTTTATCCCCCCCCCCCCCCCACATCTTCCATTAAGCCCCCGTAGATCCTGCTTCAAGCAGGCAATTAGACTAACAACGTAATTATATCCCTCCATGCTAATTGTAACTGGTTTAAGGGAAAAACAAAGAGCAAAAGGCGTCAAAGTCTCTGGAAACCAGAAGCAGCGGTTGTAATTTCCAGGTATTCCTTGTCCCCAGTTGCTGGCAGGCTGGTGTCTGCGTCTGTCTGTGTAGCTTGCCTTTGGCTCAGACTGTCACTAGGACACCTGTAGGCTCAGACTTCTCCTGAGCATGCGCTGTGGCCACTCCCTGTCCCTGGTCCCTGCCTTCTGGATCTTCCTGCTTCTTGGGGCCCTGGCTCTACTGGCTCCGTCAGAGCCTTGGAGGGTGTGGCGAGGTGGGTGAAGGCCTGGGAGGCGGTGGCTTTCATCCTGCTCTTGCCAGCCCTCCATCATCCCCAGCAGCCGTGGGTTCAGGAGGCTGGGGAGGCCAGAGCTGGCCCTGGCTGCAGGGTTTGAGCTGGGTTGTGTGGCAGGGATTCTTTGGGGACACATCTCCCACCGCCCCACTGTGCTTGGCATTTCCTGTCTCTTCAGGCCAGGCTGGTGGTTGGCGAGGGAGCCTTGGTCCCTGCCTCTGGTCTGCCCTGAGCCTGGAAAGGGAGGTGGACAGTGACGGAGCCTCGGGACCATTGGGACAAATACACATCAGAGGGGCTGCAGACCTGCCTTCGGCGGCAGGGTGCTAAGGGACCTAGAGACGGGGACTAGGGCAGGTGGTGACAACTGGGAGGTTTCCTGGGATGTCTAGGGTTAGACTTGGAAGGTGGGGAGAGAGTTGACCCAGCAGGGAGCGTGGAGGTCTCGGAGCCCGCCAGTGTCCAGAGCAGCAAGTGTGGCTTAGCACTGGCGAGAGCTCCTGAGGAGCAGTGTGGCTGTCACTGGGAAGGTTGCCAGAGATGACGAAGACCAAGGAGGAGCCTGGGACACAGGCAGGAAAGCCCGAGAGGAGCCTCAACATAACCTAGGGGGGTTTCACAAATAACAGCCTGCTGCAATGAAACTGGACAAGCTGTGTGACCTTGGGGTGGTCACTGAGCCTCTTGGAGCCTCTCTTTCTTCACCAGATGAAAGTGAGGACCTGTCAGAAGTAAGGTCTCCAGCGACTGCTCAGCGGGCATCAAGACCGCGTTCTGGCTGGGGAGCCGGTGCCCCCAGGCCCGGGGCACATCCTTCAAAGTCTGCAGCCCTCCCCTGTCACTCCGGTGTCTCCAGAGGTGGGGGTGTCGGGCAGCTGGATGCAGTGGACTCTTGGGCACACGGTGGCTTTCCAGTTCTCATGCCTTCTGCCACCTTGGTCACGTGCCTCAGGAGAGCCATGCAGTGCATACTCCTGTCCCTATGAACAGGTTTCCTGCTTGACGATCTGACCTGTGTCCCCTGGATGGCTGTCATTCAAGTGGTCCCAGAAGATGAAGATGCCTGGAGATGGAGATTCCTGGAGATGCCGTTGGAACCCCACTTCTTTTGGGGACTGCCCTCAGGGTCTTGTCCCCATTTGGGCCACACGGTGCCAGGTGTTCCCGCCCTGGGTTCCCTATCAGTTGAGCAGACAGGGCGTTTCATTAAAATTTCCATTAACTATTTTTTTCTTTTTTTAAGCCAGTGAGCAATTTATAGATTCATTAACTTTTTACTGCACTTGTGAAACCAGGAAGAGGGGAATAAAGGAAATGAAATATTTGGTCCGCAGCGTTTCACTCAAAGATGGTGGCTCTTCCATGAGGAGCACAGGAAGCTGGTGATGCTGGCGGGTGCCGGGAGCATTGGTGAAGCCTGGGTTCTTCCAGGAGCATCCAGAGCTGGACTGGCCTGCCAGGGAACACCCCTCTCCCCCCACCGAGCCCATTCCTGCACTGGGTAGCTGATCGTCCTGTTGTTCAAACCCACTGACTGCTTCTTCACCAGGTGGCTGTCTCTCTGACAGCGGCCTCCCCAGGGAGGACAGCATCACTTCCAGTGATGTTGAGCATGACTCTGGGTGTGTTTTCTTATGCGGAGGTGCACTCTGACCATGGTAGCCCCCTCACTGCATTTCCTCTGGGGGGTTAGCAATGGCATGATGGTTGGGTGTGCGGGCTTTGGGGCTAGAGAGCTTGGGCTCAGATGCTGGCCCCATTGCTTGCCAGCCATGTGAATTTAGACTAGTGAGTCCCCTGGTCTGAGCATCTGTGTCTTTATATATAAACTTACGGTAGCGTCAGGATCTCTGGGGAGTCCCAGGAGCGAGACACTGCTGTGCTTGATGTGGGCACGGGTACGTGGTGACAGGTGAGGTGGGCACTGAGCCTTCTGGCCCTGTTCCCGTCCCAGCCCCAGCCGTGTGGGTGGACTGCCCCTCTGCGGCCATTCTCCGCTAGATTTGGTCCCCTAAACAGCAGCCACGCCCCCCCGCCTGGGTTTCCCCGTGGTAAAGTGTGTGCACGGGCCCTGGGGAGCGAGACCCTCGGTGAGATCGGGTGTGCTTTGGGAGCCCCTCAAAGTCACTGGCCCCTGAGTGTCTCAGCACACTAGCTCTCACCGCTGCTGTGGTCTCCCCTTCCTGCAGCTGGAAAGCCTCGCTTCCAGGGTCCCTTCTGTCAGGAAGGCAGTGGGCTTGGACTGCCTCTAACAGAAAGGGGGAGCCCCAGGGCTTGGAGGTCCTCCAGGGGCCATCTTGCCGGGCGCCCAGGTGGAGTGTGACTGCCCTGAGAGATGGAACTGCCCCTGGGTGGACAGTCCACTCTCAGGACACACAGTAGAGGCAGATGCTTATAAAGTCTCAGATCTCTAGTCTGGAGTAGGATGGGACCCCATCTTGTCCCACTCCCTGCTCTTACAGGGTGAGAGTTTTAAAGTATACCAAAGTAGTAATAGTAGAAGGCCGAGCAGGAAGGAGGAAAGAAGTCATTCATTTTTTTTTTAATAGTCCCAGGCACGAGCTTTTGGGGACCCTGTGTGTGCATGGAGCGTTTGCTGATGTAAATGTGATGTCAGGTCAGGGGAACATGTTGATCTGCCCTTGGCACCTCATCTTAGCATGTGTTTTCCGTGTGGGTGTGTCTCCACCACCCCGACTCCCCTCAGTGGCTCTGTAGGCAGGATTAGCTGGCATTGCTGTGCACCGTGGCTTTCCCCAGATGTGCTGTCCGTAATGCATGGGACATCTGTGTGCAGGACACTTTTTTTCCCCCTTCTTTTACACCACACTCAGACTTTGCTTCTCAGAGTGAAATCCTGGAGTCAAGGATGTGGGAGTCGGGAAGGCCGTGTGGCAGGGGATGCGGCAGCTGCGACACACACCTGCTCTGCTGGGTCCTGTAGGAGAAACCTGGAGGGAGAGCCAGCATGCCAGCCCGGCCACCGTGCTGCCTCCGCAGCCTGCATCTTAGCTGGGGTTGGTGGCTGCTGACTTGTAAGATTTGTCCAAAGACTTTGGACCAAATCTTGAGCTGTGGCTGGAATGTTCATTTTTTGCATGCCAGGCTGAAAGTGCAGAGTGTGACCAGAGGCCCACCTGGGCCCCCAGAGGAGGGGCACAGCCGCACCCGGGAGAGGGCTTGTGGATTGCACTCACGCGCACCATCTGGGGGGTGCTCACTTCTCCTTCCGGGCCTTTATTTTCTGTGCGTACAACAGGCCTTCTGGCTTAAGGGACAGCGTGTGTGTCTGGGGACTCAGGCTTCACTAGCGAAGCCCGTGTGAGGTGAGAGGCAAGCCCAGCTTTGAGGAAGGTGTTGGTTGTTCCCTGGCGCAGGGGTGGTCAGTGCTTTGAGTGGACTGGGGAGAGCACGTGTCTTCAAACCTTGTGTCATAGGACTTTGTAATTTCCCAGTTTGAATTGAATGTAGGCATTCCCACCGTCTCCTGCTTTGGCCATGGCATGACTAGCCATTGATGATGGGTTAGGGTGACAGCTTGAAACTTGTTCCGTGGTCTGCAAGGCCCCACCAGGACCGGAACAGTGGAGATGGTGGCGGACTTGGTAGCACTTGGTCTGTGCCGGCCTCTGCTCTAGAGGTCGTATGTGTATGAACTCTTCATTTAATTATTTCATTAAATGAAAGTTATTTCATGAAAGAAAAGCAAGACGTGGGATCTCAGAAAGGGAAGCTCAGTATTCGTCTTGAAAGATGACAAGGGCCTGAATCTCAAGCTCTGCTAGTCACTGTGTGAGTCCGGGCAGAGTGACTTGACCTCTGCTCCTTCCTCTCTGAAATGGAAGTCATGACTCCTGCCTGGTGAAGAGCTAAATGAAGCCATGGATGGGAAGGAACCCCCGAGTCACTGTGCACACACGTGTGGAGCCCTGTTGGAAGGTGTTATTCCTACCTCACTCCAGACTTGAGTCTTTGGAACCCTGAGTCCTCTTCCCCTTTAAGGATGTTGTGTAGATGCGCTGTGTATGCTGGGCTATC
The DNA here is from genome assembly GCF_902686455.1 of Sciurus vulgaris. Lineage (NCBI taxonomy): Eukaryota > Metazoa > Chordata > Mammalia > Rodentia > Sciuridae > Sciurus > Sciurus vulgaris. The sequence goes on from NC_136476.1 coordinate 70,486,053, forward strand.
TGGTGGGCACTGGGGAATCCAGAGGCATGGTCTCGGCCTGGGGAAGATGGATGGTCCAGCTGGTAGACAGGTCATAAAAAGATGACTGAGTAAACCAGCTGCTTGATCAATACTGTTCAAATGGCTCAGGCAATAAGTGCTTTAAGAAAACTGGGGAGGGCGGTGGCCCTGTGGCCCAGGGGAGGTGGGACAGAGCCTTACAGCAAGGGGAAGGGCCCTTTCTTTCTTGCAGATTGTAGTTAAATTAAGCCTTCAGCAGCAACCAGGACAAAGAGGTTCACAGGACTAAGCCTGCTCCTGTAGGCTAGGAATGTTTTGCCACTTATGTTGTATTGTAAACAACAACAACAGAAAGTTCAGTGTGGCTGCGGAGTGGTCTTCAGGTTGGAAAGTTCCAGGGCCTCCAGCGGGGGTTTCCCTCAGCCCAGCTGGTGTCAGACTTCAGTGCCTCAGAGCCTCTGCCCGATCCCTGTGAGGGTATTGTCGCTCTGGTCAGGGGATACTGGGTGCTTGGGTCCCCTGGCCATGGGTTGGGGACACTTAGTTTTCTGTCTTGGTTGTTTTCTGGCAGTAGGATCTCAGCAGAGGCTGGAGATAAAACTGTGCTGGGGACCTCCAGGTATCCTGCATGTTGCCGGACTGGGATCTGATGGCTAGGCTTCCATTTCCCAGACTTCCTTTAAACTGCAGGCTGCAAATCTGCTGTGTGGTCCAGCTTAAGACAGCCCTGGCCTGTGAGGAAGGAAGGTGGAGTCACACAGGATGGCCAGGTGGGCCCCCTGGGAGCTGCATAGGACAGGGTCCTGGAGCCCAGTGCCCTCTAAGCCCATCAGCTGGTGGGTCCACTCAGCACCCCCCTTTGTCCTGCTGTGCTTGGTGGCACCCAGGACTACATTTCCTAGAAGCCCTTGCTCTCCCTTGGGCTGCTCAGCAGGAAGATGGGTATAGGGGAAGGGAAGCCTGGGCTGCCTGTCCCACTCATCCTCCACTCTCCTAGTATTTTTTGCATGGCCTCAGCCCTCCTTTTTGTGGTGCACCCCCTTGGGCAGCACTTGCTTTCTGCTGGACAGCTCCACCTGTTGACAGCACCATCTCCTCCCTTCCTGCCAGGCCAGGCCTGGGCAGGGTGGCAGCAGCTCCTGTACTGATCCCTGGTTGCCCCCTGTCCTGTTTGGCCTCTCAGTTCGTCTGTCACCATATACCCAGGTCCCTGTGTAACATTGCCTCTATTTAAAAGACCTAGAGGACTTTTTCTGTTTTTCTAGCCCAGACCCTGCAGGACAGTCCCGAAGCAGACCCTGTGGCGTGTCTGTGGCTGTTCCATTATCCCATGGAAGCCACTGTAAAATCATGGCTGCCCTAATGAATTCAGAACACAAGAATTTTTTTTCTGTCCTCTGCAAAGAAAACAGAATTGTAGAATAATTTCAAAATAGTCTGGCTGCCGATTTCTCAGCATGTACCCATTGAGATGTGTAGAATTACAATCTTTCTTTTTTCTGCACGGGCCTCTCATTTGGAGGAAAATGGGTGGACCCTTCCTTTCCAACTGTGAAAGGAACTATTTTGATTTTGAAAAAAAAAATTCATGCAGTTGTTCTCTTCCTCCCTGTTTGCCTGGACTGTTGATCTTGTGATATATTTATAGAGATCGTGGTTGGCTGACCAGGAGTTATTTTGCAATAGGAATTCATAAGATTTCTACTTTGAGCTTGTGCTCCAGACTTTTCTGTATTTTTTTTCAATCTTACTTAGAACATCTACTTTGCCCTTCTGTAGTTATTTCTCTTTCACAACAAAAGTAAGCCCTACGCTTTCCTTGTTTTTTTTTTTTTTTTTTCCTGTGTGTATTTATTGTCTCTGAACTTCTCTCTTCTTTGATGTCTCTTTTTACTCCAAATTTTAACAGGCCACAGCTCTTTTATGTAGGAATGTTTTTGCAAATGAGAATGTGGTGACCTGGAATAGGGCACTTTGGGGGTCAGGAGACCTCGGCTTACCCGTCTGTACAAGGAGGATGCTGGCCTAGACGAGGGCGAGCGTGCCGCCGTGCCCAGCTTTACTGTGCTCAGTGCAGACGGCAGCAGCTGATCACGGCTCTGCCTCTCTCAGCTCCGCCATGGCCCTCCTTCCCCACACGCTGTGCCAGGCAGCCACTACCGATTGAGTAGAGTGACTTTGAAAATGAACTCGTTTGCCATTCTTGGACTAGATCATCCCCTAGACCCGTCCACCACCCCAGTTCTCTAAGTACTGGCAGTACCTTCTAGTTTTGATCCTTGATGAAGCCCTGTCTGTATGCAGCACAGCCCTGGATGTGGAGAGACACTGGCACTCAACACAGGCAGCCTCAGGGAACCTGCAGAATGGTGGTGTATGGGCTGCTTGCGGGCTTGGCCTGTGGTCCGGGAGGGCTTCCTGGAAGAGGCATCTGGGCCATGAGACAACAGGTGCAAAGGGGGAGATGCAGAACGAGGAGGTGCCCCAGAGCCCACGTCATCCACTTCTCCAGTTTATAACTGGGGAAACAGAGGTTTAGAGGGAAAAAGGCTTTTTTGAGTTTTAGTAAATGGTAATTTTATAGCTAAAATTCACTACTGAGAAATCACTGAATAGAAAATGATTCCTCCAGAGAGCTTTGTGTGTATTAGACGGTTTAGACCTCAGTAACCTTGTGAGGCAAGTACTGTTGTCGCTCCCATTTGACAGACGAGGAAACTGAGTCACAGTTTAAGTGACTTACCTGGTGTCACCCAGCTTGAGAGTCATGGAGCCAGCGTTCGAGCCCAGCCCATCCATCTGCAGGCTCCATGCTGGAACAGTCAGATTGTCTCAATGTGTTAATTTTACCTCCCACCCTCCATGCCGTCATAGTGACGTCATCCAGGTCTGTGACGCGTGCAGTATTGTTGGCACTCACGGAGAATGTGGCAGGCTTTTTATCATTTCATCTATTCAGCGGCCGTGTGACGGGATGATTTTTATCTATTTTACTTTGGAGGAAATGGAAGCTCAGAGATGTGCTGTGACTGGAGCAAGATCTCGCAGCTATTTATGACCCTGGCAGAATGTGAACCTTCATCTGCCCGGTACCAGGTGTCAGAGTTGGAAGGTCTCTGAGAGCCATCAGCAGGCAGCCCCATTGGGCAGACAGGCAGACTGAGGGCCAGGGAGTGCCTTTCCCAGCAGGTGGGAGGAGGGCTCTCCTGGCCTGAGCAGCTCTTGCTCCTCCCCATCTGGGCACCCTGGCATTAATTTGGCCATGTCCCAGGGGGCTTGAGCCTTGAATGCCCCTGAAGAGATTGGAGGCCAGCCTTTTCCTCCTGGCTCACTTAAAGATACTTAAGAGGGTGGATTATAACCTGTCCCCCAATGTCGGGTTCATCTAATTTGGAGTTTTCAACTCTTTTTATTTGTAATAGATTTTCCCTCCCCAGGAATCAAAAAAGTTTTCTATTTTTTTATCCTCCCTCCCACTTCCTGCTGATCTGAAGTGAATATTTATCACATATTTAATGAGTAATCTGAGTCTTGGCATGGTGAGACTGTACCAGGACATGGTTTATGGCTGATCTGGTTTTAACTCGCTCCAGGCGGTTTTCCCTGGAGTTTTCTGTAAAATCATAAACCTGGAGAGAGAATTTTTGTGGAATCCAGTCACATGACCCACTCTTTTGTAAATTGAGAGATTAACTGTGTGACTGTAAGGAACTGAGATGCATTTTTTTTTTAAGAAAACAAACAGAGTAGCATTTATGAACCCAGAGGAGTGTGTCCATTCCAAAAGACAGAGAAAGTCACTCTCCAAGGTCACCTGCCCACCCCGTAGGCAAGACTGCGGAGGCTTTGAAAGGTGGGCTTGGATGTGGAGCAGCTGGGGTGGGGTCTTCACTCAGCCTCCCTGCTGGCCCCACACCCAACTGCCTCTGAGACCCTTCCTAGACCCGGGGCCCTGATGTGCGCCCCATAGGGTAGTTGAAGACATTAAGTAGAGCTGCATGCTGTGTCCGACCGAGCAGGCGGACCCAGGAGGTGCCCAACAGACACAGCTGCTCCTGGATGGTCACCCTTCTTGAGTCCCTCTGTGCCGAGGGACTCGTTCTGGCTGACGTTATGTGGATGTGAAAGCCCATTCTAGGCATGGGGCCAATCGGAGCCTTTCACCTCACAGAAACCCTGGGAGGGGGCTCTAGGACCCTCAGTCCCCACCCCCATTTTACAACTGACGGTTCAAAACTGTGACTGGTCAGAGGTTCACTAATAAGTGGAGGGCCTTGTGCCCGGGCTGAGTCCTAGGATGGCCACTCTCGCCTTGGCCAGAGGTTCCTTCTGCCCAGTGTGGTCCTGGAGCCTGAGGGCAGCAGCTGGCCCTGGGAGGGAGACCAGGCCTGAGCTCCCCTCAGCTCAGACCCCACTGGCCTCCCTGGGTTTTACTGTCAACCTCCTCTCCAGTTCTAGGTCTTCGCTCTTGTCCTGGGAGATGACAGTGGCCTTTGCTCTGGGCCCTCAGCTGCTGGTCTCTCCATTCAGGAACCCACGGGTGCTTTCAGGGCTGTTTGAAAGCCCCAGAGTCAGGATTGCCTGATGTACAGGTGCTGACTAATGACCGACTTGCCGTTGGTGACCCTGCAGTTATTACGGTCCAGATGCAGTGGGCACAGCTGCTGGTGAAGAAAGATCCTGGGAGACCCACCCCCACCTCAGGGAACAAACAGGCCCATGTTGGTTCTAGTCCAAGGAAACCGGATTTATTTCTTGACACTTAACCTTAGAGACCAAGGGCAGAAGGCTGCATGACTGTAAGAAAGGAAGAAATCAGTCCTTGCCCCGTATTTCCCTTGTGGTTGGAAGCTTGGCTGATCGGTGTGTGTCTCCAAGCCTCCCTCGTGGACGCTGCCTGGCTCTTGTTAGGGGACAGCTTTCACGCCTCTCCTGGTGAGCACTGTTGCACTCCAGAGCAAGATCAAAGGGAAAAAGTCTAGATGGAGGCCTGGGCTGTGGCCTGGGAGTCTAGACAGGACCTCCAGTCTGAGACTCTTCACAGTGTGCTGGTTCCCTCTTCCAGAGACACAGGCCATCAGAGCAGACCTCAGCCCTGCCTGGCTGAGCCACCCGGCTCCCAGATGGACAAGGTGGCACCCTCTCGCTGCACTGAAGGTGGTGGGTGCTGCTACCTTCACCCAGCCAGTGAGCTTCTTTGGCGTCTAGATTTTCTCTTCTGCCCGTGGAGAATGAGCGCTGGGCTTCCTGTTCAAGCACCCCTCGCTCTTGACCCTGCAGTCTTGTTGGATCTTGTTGTCAAAGTTGCTCATGGAATCTGGCTCTTTCTTTTCAGAGTTACCAGTCGATGATTATAAATAGATAGCTTGAGTCATTAAGCCATCGCTGCCTGTCACCCTGATTATTCTTGTTGAGCTCTTTCCTCAGCTGTCCTGGTACCCGACACATAGTAGGCACTTTAATAGTAATACACAGAACTGTTTGGGGGAGAGAATAATAAGGAACCATGTCTGATTCATTTTTGCTTGCTTACCCCCAGGACTTTGCTCAGAATCAGACACCTAAAATGAACTCTATAAATACTTACTGGAAAACAACACGCATCCAACTTAGTACTAGTTCTTTGCACCCAAGAGCTCTACTTCCCCCCTAGGCTTGGTAACCAGGGCAGTCAGTGGCTTTGAGCAGCCACTTCAATTGGGAAAGAAAACACAGAATTAAAAACCAAGTACCACATGTTAGAATCATAATTAGAGACACGGTTTAATTAGAGAATTTATAATGCATTGAGTTGGAGAGGATCATTCTTCCTTATAACTTGCAAAACCACTGTTCAGCCTTGGCACAGTCACTCTTCAGAGGTGTCTTTCAGGACCCTTGGTGAATGGAAGTGAGGACTCTGGGCCCCGGGGGGCCTGGAGGTTGGACAGTGTGGAACAGCTCGTCCACATTGCTTGGGACCAGGCTTCATTCCATGGTTCTAGAGGCGAAGGACCATGTGTGTAGGGTAAGTGGCCGTGGGTGCGGATTGAGAAGATGTGTGAGCTCGGCCAAGCCACTGACCATCCTGCAACTCTGGGCAAGACCCTTGCCCCTCTGGGCGCTGGGTTAATTCATGGTCAGGAGGGGAGCACTGCCTCCCTTCATTCCCTTCCCTGAGAATTTAGTCAGAGAACTTGGAAAACTGCAGAGGTGGCATTGCTAATGAATGGGAAAAGGAGGGGCTGGTAGACCTGTTTCACTGCCCCCTTTCAGATGATCTGTATGGCGCCGTGCTGACGGTTGATAGTCCCATGTACCAGAGACATGGAGGTCTTGATGCTGTTGTCCAAGACTTTTGGCATCTTGCTTGACTCTTTCACTCACCCGTCACCCAGTTCATCCGCAAGCCCCGTGGACTCTGCCTATTGGGAAGCCAGCGCTTCCTCGCTCCCGCCAGTGCTGCAACCTCAGCCCCCAGCCGCCATACTGTGTGCCCGGAGCCTTGCCAGCCTCCTGCATTCTCCCTGCCTCATGGTCTCTTGCCAACCTGGCAGCCACAGTGATCTTTCTAGATTGGAGCCATGGAGATTTGGAATTGTTCTCTAGTGGAATTGAGGCTACCCACCCAGAGCCCAGCACAGTGCTTGGCACATAGTAGGTTTTCAAGAACTATCTGCTGAGTGAGTAAAGGAGCAATTGATGATAACAGATCAGTTGATAAATTTCATCCAAGTAATTGCCAATGTAGTTCATTTATCTAGGCAACATCATTATCAGTTATTTCCTGAGAAATAATCCCAGTGAACAGATTCAGCAATATTTGCTGAATATTTGCTCCATGCCAAGCCCTGAGCTGGGTGCTTGAGACTTGGCCATTTGTGGGATATGGTCATTGCCCAGGAGGAGTGACATCTGATGTAGGAGTATTTTGTGGGCACTGCAGGAACTGTGGTCTCAGTCTTCTGGAGTTGGTGGAAGGCGTTGATAGTGGTATATTAGCAGTGTTGGGAGAACAATGAACAGGGACAAATTAAATAGTGGGGGGAGGGGGCAGTCCTTCAGTTCTCCCAAGAGGAAGTGATTTTCATGTTGCAGTCGGGGAGGAAAAAGGCATGATCCTAATTACACCACCATGGAAGTGTGCTATGCAGGGTCTGTCCTGGGCTTGACTGGCTGAGGCGCCATCTTGGACATGCCCACTCCAAGATGGTGACCCCTTCAACCTCACAGAGCTGGGGGGGTTGGGGCCCCCATGTGTGGTGCTACCTCAGCCTCCCTGAGCCTCTGGCTGAGCTCTCTGATCACAGAAAGGCATTTTATTCTTCAAGACTAGGCAGCCAGGACCCAAGGAGCTGTTTTTCCTCCATTGTGCAAGCATGACAAATCATTAATTTTTGATTGATTTGCTTAGAATTATGGGCGCCCCAGCATTCTTTCCGCCGCTGAACAGCTGTATAACAAATGAATATATCAGTGTGCACAAAAGATTGGAGATCTAAGAGAAGCAATTACATTGGCCACCCTCCCCCACCCTCACCCCTTCCCGAGCAATGAAGGGAGGAAATTTTTACCAGAAATTCCTCAAGTGGCTTTAAAAAAAAAAAAAAAAAAAAAGTCTTTCTATAATTGAATTAAATCTTTATCTCTTTATCTTTTACAGCAGATTTCCAAACACACATCAGTTCCCCACATGCTTGGGTTCTATCCATCCAGGAGGAATCTTTAATAATGAAATTTCAACTTGTGAATTAAAACCAAAATGGAAAAAAAAAAAAAAAAAAGCAAATTCTACTCCTCCCTTTTTTTTTTTCCTTTGGTTGCTGCTATTCCTTTAAGATTTTGGAACCGTACCAGTGCACTAAATGTGACCTCCATAACTTTTAAATTAAGAATTTATGCTGGCTTGAAATTTATGAAATATTTCAGCATGAAAGAAAGCCTTTTTCCCTCAGGAAAATTGAGCAATAAATCACAGCACTGTGGATTTACTGCCCTAGAGCCAGCGAGAGATAGGATTTTTTTTTTTTTTTTTGCTTCATTCTGAAAAAAAAAAAAATGTAATCATATAAGACAGCTTAGCTGCTGTCCTCCCACTCTCTAGAATTTTTAATTTCAGCTGTTTCTGCTTGGATTTATTTCCAATATTCCTGCTCGGCTTTTCAATTTCCTCAGTTATTAAATTTTAATTCAGTGCATTAGCATTTAAATTAAAAAAGGGTTTATTTTATCGAAATCGTTGGCCAGCCCCCATCCCGTAGCACACGAATTGCCTGTTTCTGCCATTTGCACAAAATGTGAAATGCAGCTAATGTCTTACAACTTACATTTGCACAAATTTAGAAATAAAATTTCTGGGTTTGGAATAATATTTTCTTTCCAAGAAAACCCTTAATAAGAGAATGGAAAAGAACAACTTAACATTCATTTGGGAGGGAAGAGGAAGGTCGAATGAAACCAAAAATAGCCTTGCCCAGATCCTGTGGAGAAGCTGGTGAATAAGGAATGGGTGGGGTAGGGGTGGGGGTGGGCTCTCTGGTGAGAACTGGAGGGCTTGGATTCCATGGTCCTCAGCCATGGAAGAGTGAGAAAGAGGGTCCCTGTGGGTCCTCTGTGCCCTCCATATTTCGTAAGCCATTGAGGGGTCTGTTAAGGTTGGGTCAGCTCAACGTGGAGTGGCAGAGATGGAAGGAAAGGCGGGGAGCCCTCTGCCCCCACTCCCATTTTCACCAGCAAAGAACCTCAGGTCCAGAGAAAGGGAAGAGGTTCAGAGTGAGACCCAGAGCGAGCCAGGACTGGAAGCTGCATCCTTCAGCAGCACATCATCCCTTGGCAGAAGAGGAAGGTGTGACGGCTACAGCGGTGCAGTTCCTGTGCCCAGAGCCGTCACTGCTGACCCCCCACGGGCTTGGTGGTGCACCTGTGTTCCGGTTGAGGGTGTCCCGCCCATTGGCGAAGCCAGTGCTATGGTAGGCTGGACCTTTAAGAGGCTGACTTTCACAGCAAGGAATTCAGGGCAGCCAGGTGGGCCCTTCCCCTCATTGACCAGCTGTGAGATCTTGTACAAGGACTTCTCTGCCTGTGCCTGTTTCCTGGGCTGGATAAATGGTGGCCTCTGTGACTACATCCAGGGTTGTTAATGGTGGTTATAATGATCCCAGCTGAACCTGTGTGAGTTCTGTTCACCTGTCACCTCCTTGAGGTTATCTTACTTAAGTCTCAAGGCGTCCTGTGAAGTAGGTTCTTGAGTTAGCATCCTGCTGAGCTGCGGATGAGGAGACTTGCTGAAGACCCCTCAGCTAGTCATGGCAAAACCGAGACTGGAACTCAGACCCTCAGCCCTGTGCTCTTTGAGTTCAGTTCAAGTTGAGAATGAGTTCGGGTGGTATGGGGTAAAGGTGGTTTGCGTTTTAGGTGGGATCAAGAAGTTGCTGGTGTTCGATCTTTTTGGCCTAGAAAAATGGCAGAATCCAAGTTAAGCTTAATGCAGACCAGCGGGACCCCTGTGGTGTCCACAGACAGCCCCAGCCTAAGTGCTGCAGAGCGCCATTCCAGAGAGTTGAGCTCTCGTTGCCACAGGTCACCATTGCTGCGGGCAATGGTGTGACAGTGCTGTGGTGGACATCTCCCACTGTCCACGCATGTCAGCACTCCGCCCCCGGCTGGCCCTCCTACATTGCCCCTCGTGGGACGCCCCGCACCCCTGACCCAGCCCAGGTGGTCTTCCTTCCTCCGACTGCTCCAGTCCCCCAGTGTTAGTGCCACCACCTGGGCCTCTGTAGAGACAACTGCATTTCAACAACTCCTTCCAACAACTGTTTGAGTGTTGTCGGCATTTTGTCCCTGTTTATAAAACTGAGTAGAGAAAACAGAAACGAGCGTGACTTAGTGCTTCGATACTGAAGTGGCATCATCAGCTCCGTGAAAGAAAAACAGTGGAGACGATGAGCTGTGCCGAAGACACTCGGTCACGGTTCCCCGCACTTGACCTGGTCAATGCTGCATAAAGTTGTGATGGAAAAAGAAAAAACAAAACAACAACATTAAAAACGTGTATGCAGTGCTCCAGCACTTGGTGTCTTGGACATGAGCATCATGACACACCACGTACAGGTTCAAGGAAGGAGGGGTGGCAGGACGAGGCTGTAAGTGATCCTGTCCTTTGCTCCCAGTGACGTGGCAGGCAGACCTCCTGCCTGCTCTGCTGAAATCATGTCCCGATGGTCCATTCCACTTCTCCTTCCCCCTGGCACCTCTCCTTCCCTGACTTTTCCATTTTCCTTGCGTGGAAACTGGGGGCTCTGTGGCGTCACCCACTTCCTGTTTGGTTCTCCTGAATGTTGGTGGGAGATAAATATTGCAGAGCTGCTGAAGGTGGCCTTCAGAGTCACCAGGCCTGGGCCTGTAGCTGTGGGACTTTCAGAAAACGGAAGTCTTGGACCCTCTGTGTCTTTACCTGTAGAGCAGGTGTGTTTACCTGTGGCTTCATGTCCACGCACAGTCATCCTGACCGATGACTGTCAGGAGCAGGGTGGCATCCGCAGGACCAGGCAGGTACCCTAAGAAAGACGAGAGGGAGGGGTGGGGACTGTGGAGAGACAAGTTGTCAGCTCTAATTGGTTGTCACTCTGGGACTAGGTGTCCCTGGGATTTCTGGATTTTTAAGAGAAGTTGGAAATCTGGCCTTTTTTTGGTGGGGGGGGAGGATAAAGTCTTTCATTTTTACATGTTGGTTTTAATCAAAGTTCGCCATCTGGTTTTGCTGATTTGCAGCTAGATTCTAAGCACACATCGAAAAGGTGGCTGCTGTTTCTACTTTTAAACCTCAGTCGTACTCCCACAGTCTGGAAATGTGAAAAGCTCAGGAACAAAAGAACTTTAACCTGTGAGCAGCATCAGTGGACCCGAGGGCAAAGAGGCTGTGTGAGGTCGTCAGTGCATTGGCCCACGTAGGGCTGCCTGTGCGCGTGTTTCACAGCAGAATATGGGGAGCTTGAGTACTGGGGGCTCCACAGCGCCTGCCTGGATGTTTCACAATACAGGGCATATGCCGCGTGGCCTTTCTACACTTGGAAAAATTCTGAGTTTATAAACGCATGCTAAAGTTTCCAACCTGCATCAACCTCACTCTGGCTCCTCTCCTTCCATGTTTCGAGGCAGCTGGGGAATGCACTGTGTGCCAGCTGGTGGTGGTGGAGGACCTTGGCGTTGCTCCATGTCTGCATCGAGGTTCTCTTGAGCACTGGCCCAAGAGTCGGGACCTTAGATGTGTGTCATTTGGTCCTCATGAGACTTCAGGCTGCTCCCTCTGTGCCCAGGACCTCAGTCTCTCTTTCTGAACCAGAATTTTATGATTCCCGAAAATTTCATTTGGTCAGCCTTATCCCCCCGTTCCCCACCCCCAAATAAAAGAGATTAAGAACCAGGACTCTGGCCTCCCCCCCCCACCCCTCGGCTCCTAGGTTTGGGGGACAGAATATCTTAACATAATAGGATTTCCCCTTCTGTTTGGTAGGAATAAATCTGCAGCTACTGTTTTATTGGAAATCCCAGCTGAAAATAAAGATGGTGCAGTTCGATCTCAGATTTAACTGGTTACTTACTTTTCACCGAGTCCCCAGGGCTGTGCGGCTGCTTGGTTTGTGTTGGCAGTGGGTGCTCGCCAGATTCAAAGGGACAAGCAGATGGGGATGGAGAGAGGGCCGACTCCCTCTCACCACTAGGGCAGGTTTCTCTAGCCTGAGGAATGGGGCGGGGGCCGTGGCCTGCTCACCCCTCTGTCTGAAGACTGGCCTTAGCTCGGTGGGTATGGTGGGTAGAATCCGCGCGGCTTCTGCCTGGCTGATGTGGGTGTTCTGGATTTCTTTTGCAGGCTGACGGAGCCAGTGTAGCCGGAAGGAAAAGCACTGCCAGCAGGTAAGCCCCCTGCCCCCAGCACCTCTCCCTCTGTCCCTGGTCGTCATGACCAACAGCCTCCACTTTCTGATCCTCCTACCACCTGAAAGATTGGGCGGTCCAGACCAGCCCTTTTGGCTGAAAAGTAGCCATGGCTTCACAGAGGCCGTGAGGTTGTAGACGGCCTTGTCCACGTGCCTTCTATGGGCTTCCATGACTAGAATTCAAGGATGGCACGTTCCTGAATGACCGTTGGCCCCTCAAGTTGACAGGGGTGGCTGCTGCAGTGTAGACTCCAGGGTGAGCCTCCCCCATCTGCATGTAGCTTCTCTGCCCTGCGCTGGGCTCAAGTGCTCAGGTCCCCTGCCCCTCCCCCTGTGCTGGTTACCCCAGACCAGGGCAGTGGGATGCTCTGAGGAGCCAGGCCAGGCGTCCATCCTCACCTTTGGAGATGGGGGAGGGGTGGTCCTAAAGGAAAGCTGAGCTGCCATCACCAGAATGGAGACAGAGATTGTAGAGGACCCAAGCTGGGACGTCAGTGCAGGGGGCCCAGGTGAGCGCTTGGTCAGTGTTAGCACTGACTCTGCTCCTGGTCCAGTGCTGAGAACAGAGCTGGAAGGATTATATGACCTTTGCTTGGGGCATGGGAGGCAGGAAGAAGGAAGAGGATGGACAGGAGAGTTGACTGTGGCACATGCAGAAAATCTGGACTGGGCTCTAGAATTCCCTGCTGGACTTGAGGGCAGATTGTGAATGCCAAGCAGAAAAGTTTGCCCTTTAGCCCAGGGAACAGGTCTTTAAAATTTTCAAATATTTTGGTGGCGTGGGGGATAAAGGGGTTCTTTCTGTGGCCAAATACATTTGGAGGACAGCGGGTTAAAGTCAAACAGGTTTCTCTGCGTTGGGAGTTTGCAGAGCCTTTAATGCGCTCATGTGCATGCATGCTGGAAACATCTGAGAGATGAGAATGTCATGTTTCTCAGGCTTCGTTGACTGAGGGACCCTTTTATTGAGGTTCATGCCATTGAACAAGTGTTCCTTGGAACGCACTTAGGGAATCAATGGAGTATGGGCAGAATAATGTGTGTGGCTCTGTGTTCCAGGAAGATCACTCTGGCAGCATTTTGCAGGGTAGATTGAAGACCAGGAAATCAGACAGGAGGTCCCTGCCACCCATAGGACCCTGCATGGCCTGGCAAATATTTTATATTTTTTCGGTCATGTGGTCTCTGACATTTTCTCAACCCTGCCTGTGTGAGAGCAGCCATGGATAATACATACATGTGTACACGAAGGGATGTGCTTTGTTGAATTTGAGACAGGATCTTGCAAGATCCGAGGCTGGCCTTGAACTTGCCATCATCCTGAGTAGCTGGGATTACAGGCACAAGCTGCCATGCCCAGCGGGAATGTTCTTTTCCACCATAGTTGGTGTCCTTTATCTTCCAGCCCTTGATTCAGTCCTCCCTTCAAGGAAGCTTTCCCCTTCTCCTTTTCAAAGTACTGGCCTCCCCAGCCTGTGGCCTTCACTATCTACGTACACTGTTTAATTATTTGTGTGTGTGCACCTGTTTCTTTCTCTCTTAGAGTGGCAGCTTTGCGGGGCAGGGACCACGTCTGTCTTGGGCACTGTCTTGGGCCCTCGAGGGTGTTCTGGATGTGGATGGATAGATGCACTGGACGAGGGGAGAGACGGGGATGGTGCAGGGGCAGGGGATGTGGGCTGGAAGGGAGGAGGCAGAGCCCTCCCAGGGCTCTGGAGGAGGCAGGGCCCAGGGGCGAGGTAGACCTGGGCCTCGAGTGTCTGTGGCAACCCAGGTGTCCCTCAGCTGCCCACCATCCTGTTTCCTGGAGCCCTGGTGGAGGATTCTATACAAGAACAGTGACTGAGGCTGTGGCCTCTGGGGCAGTACAGTCCTTCGACTGGTCGGTGATGGCTGGATCTAAAGTCGGGACTGGAAGGGGCCATGGAGTTGGTGTGCCCACCTTCCAGCCAGGGTCTGGCCCGCCACTGTGCCTTCCTGCCATGCTCGTTGTGCGCACGCCCCATGTGCTGTGCCTGGGCTGGGTCAGATGCTGATTTATTCACCCAGCAGACATGTGGAGTGTCTGGGTGGGGCACAGTGCTGGTCCACAGCAGCCGCCTGAGTGCCGCACCCCCTCCTCACTCTGATGGGGATGTCCTCCCCCTACGCACTGCTTTGAGGCTCTCACAGGGGCCCTGCCCGAGCAGGGGAGGCAGAGGACCACAGGCAAGTTTGCTAGTGGTGCTAGTGGCTGCAGGAGCTGCGGGTTGAGTGTTCCCAGCCCGATGCTGCGGTTGCTGGGGATGCCTGTGGAGGTCGATTAGAGGTGCCTGCTGGTCAGGGCAGGGCAAGGGTGGCATGTGCGCCCCCTCTTCTCTCTGCCTAGCCTGGGCTCTCCACCACCTGTTCTTAGTGACTGAAGGTTATGACCACGGTGCTCTAGTGCCCACCAGGAAGGCAGCACAGACCTGTGGGTCTCGTGTGACCTGACATGTCAGGCACAATTCCTTTGAGTAAGGAGTGTCATTTAGCCCAATTCCACCTCAGGCTCCAGCTAAGTGATTTGTGTGTTTTCATTTGTTAATTGTGTGTTATCGTCATAATAACCCTGCCAGGGAGGTGCTCATAGTATGCCCGCTTTACAGACGGGGAAGGTGAGGCACAGGGAGGCTGCTCCTTGAAGGAAGTGGCAGAGCCAGGCCCTTCCCAGTCTGGCTTCTCGGTGTGGCATGCACCTCCCTGCTCCGCCCTCCTACTTCTCCGTGTGCTCAGTTGACGTGAGTTACAGGAGCCCCTTAGGGACCCGGGTCTGCTAAGAAGGCCGGGCTCTGGGGGGGCTCCCAGGTGAGTTTCTTTTGATTCTGTGCTTAAAACCTGTAGCATTCTTTGAAAGGCCAACTCAGATGGCCAGATGCTGACTCCATGTCCTCAGGAGTGAATGACACGCTGAAGCATCAGGAGGATGATAGCAGTGACCCAAGCTGTGTCACTGGTGACTTTGACCCCAGCCAGGTGGCTTTAGGTGGGTAGATAATCTGTTGCACTTCAGAGCTCCTTTAGTCTCTGTTTCCGATAGAGAAACGGAGGTGCTATGGTTCCCCCGAATCAGAACGGGCGGGAATGACCTGGAAGGACCCCCGCCCTGGGCCGGGGCCTGGCTCCCGCCTGCCGTGGTGCACACTGTTACTACACCAGGCGCTGCTTTCATCCCGCGCCCGCCTCTGGCCTGGAACATGCAGTTTTGCTTTTTCTCCAGAGGGCCTCTGGCTAAACCCCAAAACTAACAGCACGGGCTGCTAAGGAATTAGTGTTAAATTGAGGGGGACAAGGAGAGGTGTGTTCCTGATCTGAAGAAACAACCGAATGTGGTCTGGTTTACTTCCCTGTAACCCAACCCGGGTGGATTTTACAAGACCAGTGATCCAGCACTTGGGGTTAATGGTGACCTGGTGTGCAGGTTACAGCTCGCGTCACCCGACGGCCGCCAAGCCTCACTTACTTCAGTGGTCCTGGGACCGTGGGGCCTTCGCAGGGGAAAATTCTAAAGGAATTGCAGTTTTTGACATCAAGTAAGTGCAGTTGCAGGCTTGCTGGAAGGAAGAATGATGCCTTTCTGTGGGCCGAAGGTCTCAGCGTGGAAGGACTGCAGGTTATCTAGTCCGACCCTCGGATTTTAGAGATCAGGAAAAAGGGCAGAGAGGTTAAGAGATCCCTTGCTTCCTTGAACATTCTAGTTGCCTAACAACTGAACAGGATTCCGTAGATGGGAGGTTGGAAAGCGAAGGTGGTAAAACCAAGTCTCGTGCTTTCGTTTCCCAAGTATTTATTGAGGGCCTACTAAGTGCTAGGATCTGCGTTAGGTCTGGGGATACAGCCGTGAACAAAACAGAATGCCCTGTCCTTGCAGAGCGGGGTTCTGGGGGAAAGGGACAGAGGTAACAAACACACGAACGATAGGCTTGTCAGCAGTAACGGGCGCAGCATGGGGAGGGTGCGGCCTCTTTAATGTAGGTCAGGAGAGGCATCCCTGGAAGACGAGGGGCCAGTCGAGCAGTCTTGGGAAGTACGTTTCAGGCAGAGGGAACAGGGTGCGGAGGGCCCCGGCCTGCAGTACGTTCGTTGCATCAGAGCAAGAGCGAGGCCACTGGAGACTGTTCGCAGTCCTGTGGTCATCACTGTGCTTGAGATCAGGAGCCACTGGACATGCTGAGCAGAGAGGTGCCACGATGTGACTTGGTTTCAAAAGGCCCATTTTGGCTGCCGAGAGGAGAATAAACAGCGGGGGGCAATCAGGACAGACGGCACCTTAGAAAGCGGCTTAGTGAGGAGTTTCTGAAAAGGCTGTTTTCAGGCCTGAGGACTCTGATCGAAGCCCACATCCAAAAATGCACAGCCTCCTACTTGGTCCTGGGCTGGCCCCAGGCTGCTTCCCTCCGTAGCCCCCACCCTCCCAGCCCTGCCCTCCCAGCCTGGGCTGGTGGGCACCTTCCTCACCTTCTCTAGCCCTGCTGGGGGCCAAGCAGCTTAGCCCAGAGATAAAGGGCTCAGTCTGCCTGGGTGCAGATCCTGTGCTGCCCGCAGCCTGGTGGCCCGACCTGGAGCGAGTTACGCGACCTCTCTGCCTGTGGGTTTCCTCACGCAGCAGCATCATTGGCACCACCTTCACAGTGCCGTCAGTGAGCAGCAAGTCCAGCGGAGTGCGCACCCTCAGCACAGCGCCTGGGCCACAGTAGGTGTCAAATACACGCTCCCGTCACCACCATGCAGGCTGGATTCCTAGGAGCGGGCAGCTGTGGGCAGCCATGGGTTTCTCAGTGAGCCTGGACACCAGGAGGAGGGTAGGGACGGAGCGTACGGGTTGCATTGCTACAGCAGCCAGGAGAGGTGCCAGGGCCCTGGCTATGTACTGCGTAAGATCCAGGGCCCTGGGCGTATGAAGCAGAGGTGACGTGATATGTGGGCATGACATTGTTGTGGGAGTGCCAGGCTCAGGTCACTGTGACTTATAGTTTAGGGTTTTTACAGGTCATATTTGCCCCCCTCAGCAGCCCCTCTGAGGTTGTACCTGATGTGGTTCTTTTTTAATTTTTCCCCCTTCCTACCATGGGTTGAACCCAGGGTGCTTAGCCACTGAGCCACATCCCCAGCCTGTCTTTATTTTTTATTTTGAGTTAGGGCCTCACTAAGTTGCTGAGGCTGGCCTTGAACTTAGGATCCTCCTGCCTTAGCCTCTGGAGTCGCTGGGGTTACAGGTGTGCACCACTGTGCCTATGCCTGACAGCTGGTGTTGTTCTTTTTCAGAGTAAGTTGAAGGTAGACTTCTCTGAGTTCACTCAAATAGTAAAATGTCTTTGGATCTAGCTGAGTCTCACCCTTGAAGCCAAGGTCTGTACCAGTGGACCATTTAATCATAACCACATGTGTGTGGTTGCATGATTATTCTTTAAATAAATCTTCTTACTTAGCATTTTGGTTTCCAACAATAAAATAAAAGTCATCCTGAGCAAATTAATTTCATTTACACAAAATTTCACAGTAACACTCAGCCCAGTGATAGTCAGTGGGCAGTGTGGTATTCACAGAATAAATTATTTGGAAACCAGGAACATTTCAGTCAGAAGGCATCCTCATCTTGACTCTCGGCTTATGCTCCTGTGCATGGATCTCAGATGCAATTTCCAGAAATGAATATTCTCCCCCTGCCAAACTCTGGGCACAGTTGGTCCACAAAACTCATAAACTGCAGGTTGATTCCGGGGGATCATACCCATATCCAAAAGGGCCAGATACTTTCTTGGTGGGCAGAGTTCATTCTCTGCTTAACAATTATCACTAAACCTAGATTCTGTGTAAGAGGGCAGATTCTGGAAAATTCACAGGCAGCTTTACATTTGTCCTCAGGAGACAGTCTTCAAAATGCAAACCACAATTCTCATACGCAAAAATCCTTGAGTCATTGCTTCTAAAGGGCACCTGAGCTTGGGGTGGCCCAGCAAAAGAGAATTGATCTGGGGGTCTCTTGGGAAACCACCCAGTCCCCACCCAGCACCTGCCTGCCATGGTGCTCCATGAGCGAATTCTTCTCCTGAACCTGGGGTTATCAGTTCAGAGTGCTCAGAGTGAGAGCAACCTTGCGTGGTCACTGAGGATGGGACCTGTCGCTTCTTGGGCCCGCCATGCCAAAGACCCTTGATCTAAGGAGGCCTCTCCTGGCCCTCCCTGGCTGGCTGGCTCACGACCCATGCAGAGTGTGGGTGAAGGAGGGTGGTGGCCACGGGCCCACCTTCCGCATCCTCCCCTCCGCTCCTCTCGCAGTGAGCCTGGCTGCAGTGTCTCTGGTCTTTCCTGTCCCTTGCTGCCACAGGGCTCGTTCTAGGGTCGGCGCCTTGACAGGGTTCCAGGACCCTGCTTCCCCTACTTTAGGTTTCAATTAGCCAGGGACTCTACTCTTAATATTTAAATCTCAATGTCATCTTTCCGAACTGCAATATTACCCAGTGTTGCGGCTGACTGACACCGTGCATTGAAGAAAATTAAGTGCCTAAGAATTATCTCCAACCAATGATGTATTTATGCATCGTAGGTTATTTTGAGTTTCGAGACTGGTTAGAGTTGTTTAATAGGTTAATAGTTTCAATCTATTAATCTCATCTTTTCTTCTTGACTATTTATTAAAAGACATCAGTGATCATGACACAAGTGATGCGCAGCTGGGGTCACGGAGGAGCAGGTGACGCATGCAGACCTGAGACTCAGGTGGAATGGCGGGTCCAGCCTGCTCATCCCACCTGCTGGTGGCCTGTGTCTTGCTGCAGGCTCCCTTTCCTGGCCTTCCCAGGAGAGTGGCGAAGCTGCCACCTTCTTTCCGTTATTATTTCTGTCCCTGTGACTAGAAACAGGAGGCTCTTTGTATCCAAAGGGCACGTCAGAGCCCAGCAGCCTCTTGAGAGTGCATCATGGCGAGTGAGCGGCGGACAGTGGCACAGGTTCTGTGTGGAGAGCCCCTCCTGCCTTCCTCCGTCCCTCTCAGTTCTGGGCCACTGTTTGAGGCGTCTCCAAGTGCCAGGTCTAGATGTGTGGAGCCAGGGAAGCCCGGGAAGGCGTGCTCCATCTCTGGGAGCGCCGGGCGTGCAGTCTCGTAGTTGCTTGTTCATTCAACAGATGTTTTTATTATTTTCTCAATTCTGTTGAGAAGAGGAAGCAAAAATTATCCACATGATTCAAAATCCTAGCTTTGGGGTCAAGGAAACCAGGTAGACTCGCTTCTGTCACTCGAAAGCCGAGAGGCCATGAGAAAGGCACTGTTTTTCCAATCCATGCCCTTCTGTGAAACAAGTCGCCTTCTGTACGAGCGTCGCAGAGCTTCAAGGTGGTGACTCCCTGGCCTAAGTGCTGCAGACACTTGGCACGTCCCAAGGGTTCTGTCAGCACCGCTTCAGTCAGCTCAGCTTTCCCTCAGTGGGACCAAAGTACCGACAGGAAAACTTGAAGGAGGAGAGGTGTATTTTGAGTTCACGGTTTCAGAGGTTCAGTCCATGGTCAGCCAACTCCACTGCCCTGCGCCCAAGGGGAGGTGGAAGGCGTGTCCGAGGAAAGCTGCTCACCTCATGGCAGCCAGGAGGCAGAAGAGAGAGAGCGAGAGCAGCCAGGGCCAAGCATGTGAACCCCAAGGGCACACCCTAGTGACCTGCTTCCTCCAGCCACTCCCATCTGCCTACCCTACCTCCCAGTCGTCCATTCGGACTGTTAATATATCGATGGGTTAATCCACTGCTGAGGTGACAACTCTCATAATCTAATTTCACCTCTGACCATTCCTGCGTTTTCTAACATGAGCTTTTGGGGGGACCACCACCTCCAAAGCATGACAGTCACTTTCCATGTTATTTGAGGGAGTGTGGGACAGTGGAGAAAGACATTTCTAGAAACACTGAGGGCCACGTGAACGAGGCATCACCCAGTTCTGAATATTCTAATCATTGCTGAGTATTTACCAAAGCAGGGAAGCCATTGACACGGGGTGACAGTGATGGATTGACTGCAGAAAGGGCCTGCTGGCATCGGGTGCTGCAGGTGCTGACGTGGACAGGCTCTTTCTGACCATCTACCATGTTCTGTAGGGGGACGAGACCAAGTCGCGGTCCTGCAGCTTGCACTATAGTGGGGTGAACAGGGGATGATGTGGGGTGCACACTGAGGAACCGGTAGCCCAGGAGCCCAGGAGGGAACTGACCAGCATTGCTCTGGCCTCTCTGTTGATCTTAGATTTTGGGACCATGGACAGGACAGGGGAGAGCCTGGTCATAAGGCGATTAGACCAGGCAGGAGGAAGGGAAGGTGACTGGGGCTGGAGTGGTAGCCGTGGGGCAGTGAGAGTGGTCAGGGTCTGGACGTATTTTGCAGGTGGAGTCGACAGGATGTGCAGGTGGGTTCATTAGTAGCCGGTGAGAGAGAGCAAAGAGTCAAGGACTGGCCCAGGGGATGGGATGCTGTTCAAAGTGAGATCGGCCACAGCTGTTGGGTTGTGGTGTCTGAGACGAGGATTGAGTGGGAGAACGCTGGGATGGGGGGCAGGACTGCCCTGCCTTGGCACAAGGGTGGGGGCATAGCAGATGTTCAGTTTGGGGCACCCACGAGGCCCCTGAGCGGAGGTGTCAGGCAGTGGTGGTGCGGGTCTGGAGTTCTGGGGGAGGGCTGGCTGGAGGTAGGATTTGGGATTCATCATCGTAAAGTTAATATTTAAAAGAATGAGCTTTCAGGAGATCACCGCAGGGGTGGCGTGGTGAAGGGATAAACAGGAGTTCTAGAACTGACCCTTGGGCCTGCCAACCCAGAGGCAGGAGGTGAAGAGGCCTTGGAGTGGCCCCAAGGTGGGAGGCCTGGCCTCATTTGATCCAGGGCCACGTGAAGAAAGAGCTGAGCAGAGCAGAGGGTGGGCTGAGTTCAGGGCTGCTGACCAGGCGAGCTGGGTGGAGGTGGGAAGGGACCATTGGGCTGACAGCATGGTGCCACAGGGGGCCTCAGCAGAGCAGCTCTGGGGTGTGGTGGAGGCAACAGTCTCATCAGACTAGGAGTTTTGCCCAGGAGAAGGCCTGCCGCCATCCGCAAGCAGGTGACAGTCATTGGCGCTCAGATCATCCGTGGAGGGGTGGCCGGGTGGAGTGTGGAGGGCTTGGTCTGAAGGCAGCCTCTGCAGCAGGGTAGTTAGGACCCTGGAGTGGAACCTGGACGTGGGGTGATTGATTCACGTCCTGGCATGCCTGCATCCTTGGAGAGAGTGTTCAGTTCTGCCCACGACATTCGCCCTCTCCTGCGCGGTGGCGTCCTCTAATCAAGTTCTGGTCTTGAGGCAGGTCAGCAGGGCCTTCCCTACACACTGAGAGGACTTCCCGCCTCTCTCGTCTCCGGTGCCAGAGTGAGTGGCACCCTTGGATGAGGTGCCCTGGTCCTCAGGCTGCGTCTGGAGGTGGCGGTGTCTGAAGAGGAACACGGCGCACACCTGTGGGTAAAGGGCTGGCCTCTACCAGGGCTTTAGACACCTCGGATTCCAGCCCACTCTCGTTTCAATGGAAAAACTGAGTCCCAGGAGCAGGTGACAGGGGTGCATGGCTGTTGTCCCTGCTACTTGGGTTTCTGACTCTGGAGGGTCCTTTGAGCCTAGGAGTTCATGACCAGTTTGAGCAACATAAAAAATTTAAAAATCAAAATCAAAATAAAACAAAATGCCCCCAAGTCCCAGAAAGGGCAGCCCAGGAAATTGGCAACAGAAATCAGAGTGACGTTCAGGTGACTGAGAATTTTCCATATTTACTGTGCTTTGGTAGAACAAGTGTCAGCATTTTGGAGTGGAGTGATGTAGAAATTGTGCCCAGAAACAATGCTGTCTGACTCCAGGGCACCTCGCATCACTTGGGCCTCTTTCTCCAACCTGCCCGGAGATAGCCTGACTTAGTGCCTCAGGTCCATGGTTGTTACGTTTTTGCATTGTCTGTCAGCACTGGGACAGGAGCCGGAATTGCCTCTTAGACTAAGCTCGGCCCTGTGTGGTGCATTCCCCTGTGAACGTTGAGTTGGAGACATGGGAGTGAACAAAACATCTTCTGTGCTTTGGTTTTTCCATCTGGCTGCAGGCTCTTGTGGGGCCAGGTGTGATGGGGGTGGGTATAAGCTCTTGAATTTTCAGGTAAGACACAGAGGAAGAGATTTGTTTTGAAAACCTCCCCTGGCAGTCTTCACGCACTTTGGACACTTCAAACTCAGTGGTGGGGATGCGTAAGAACAAACTAAAGGAAAACTCTGGTAGTGGAGGGCAGTTGTTTATGAGCTTTACTGCTCTCAAGCCATTTCTTCAAATTCAGTCCTGTGTAATGTATTAGTTTCCTGTGGCTGCTATAACAAATGACAGTAGTTCCCACTTACCCACAGTTTCACTTTTTGCAGTTTCAGAACCATGGTCCAAAAATATTAGATGGAAAATTCCAGAAATAAACAGTGTGTAAGTTTTAGATTACTTGCTCTTCTGAGTGACATGATGAAATCTCAACATAGTCCCGTTTCCTCCTTCTCCGGGCGGAATCATGCCTGTGTCCAGGGTATCCACCCTGTGCATGCTGCCTGCCCTACTGGTAACTTGGTACCTCTCTTGGTTATCAGGTCAACTCTGACTAGTATCACAGTGCTCTTTTTTTATTTAGTAAAGGCCAAGAGTAGTGATAAAGAGGCACCAGGGTATAAAACATGGAAGGATAGACTAACCCTGGTGCTGTGTGGCAAACACTGAAAAGTCAAGACGGCACAGAAAAAAACAGTGTGAGTGGGGCTAGTACAGTTACCATGGTTTCACATTTGCACTTGGGGGTCTGGGGCATGTCCCCCATAGGTTAAGGGGGCTACTGTACCACCATCTGGGTGACTTAAACCAACCTAAGTTTGTTCTTTCCCAGTTCTTGGGGCCAGAAGCCTGAGACCAAGGTGCCCGCAGAGGTGTGCTCCCTCTGGGCCTCTGCAGTCAGCCTTTCTCTGCTTCTGGTGGCTTCAGCATTCCTTGACTTGGGGCCACAGCACTCCAGTCTCTGTCACTGCAGTGACACGGCCTCCTCCCTTTCTGTCTCAGATCTTCCTGTCTTACAGTGACCCCTTGGTACATGTTGGGTCCACACCAGTTTCCAGGCTGAGCTCAGTGCCAACACCCTAAACTACTACATTGCAAAGGCCCTGCCCCAAGTAAGGTCTCATTCGCAGATTCTGGGATCAGATGTGGACAGATCTCTTTTTGGCAGGGGCGGGGGTCAACATTTACCCCACTACAGAGACGAAGAGGTCCAAATGTGCGTATGTCAGAACCGGAGGTGAAGCTGTGTGTATGGAAGGGGAGAGAGTGGGGTCCCTCTCTACCTGACCCCCTGCGTTAGTCAGCAGTGACAGAATTCCTGATGTAAACAACTTAGAGGAGAAAATTCATTTTGGCTCATGGTTCCAGTCCAAGGCCGACTGGCGGCATTGCTTCGGGCCTGAAATGAAGCAGCACATCATGACCCGAGGCCTGGCAGAGCAAAGCTGCTCACCTCGCGGCAGCTGGGGGGCCGAGAGACAGCCAGGAAGGGGCCGGAGAGGTGACCCACTTCCTGCAGCAAGGCCCCGCCTCCTCCGGTTTCCACCACCTCCCAGCAAAGCCTTCGGTGGGTTAATCCACTGATGAAGGCAAAGCCTTCAGAGTGGTCCAGCCCCCCCGGCCTCACCCCCGCACACTGTTATATTGGGGACTGACCCTTCCACATGTGAATCTTTGGGGGACATTCTAGGTCCAAACTCTAAAACCACCCTCCCTAATCCATCCTTGTGGGTGCCTCGAAGCCTTTGTGGTGGAACCCCAAGTCCTTCCAGGACCATACTTTGAGAACTATTGCCTGAGAGAAGGGCCAGGGCTCCCAGTCTCCTTGGACAGGGGCCCATTTGGTCTGGCGTCCCTCCCAGCAGACCAGCATAAGCAGTAACCAGTGACCACATATAGCAGGTACTTACTGAAAATATCCTTTTAGTGCCCGACTTTGGATTTTATGTTGAAGTGTGACTCGGGTTAAATATAAAATTCATAGCATATCTTGAGCAACTATTTTGTAGTTATCTATATATAAATCTATTTTACAGCGACACAAATAGAATAGATTATGGAGTGTCAGCATGTAGATAGATTCCGAGTGCTTTTTCACTAATATACCTAATGATTCGTGCTGAGAATATCCAAGGGCTCCACTGTACATTTAAATGGATATAATTAAAATAATGAGCTCTATTTTAAAAAATGATATATGAAAAAAAATTTTTAAGGAAGTTAGAAGGAGCTGCACCACTAATTCAAAGTGATATAAGTACTTCTGCAATTCCATTGTTATTAGGACACCTAATTAAAT
The DNA here is from genome assembly GCF_902686455.1 of Sciurus vulgaris. Taxonomy (NCBI): domain Eukaryota; kingdom Metazoa; phylum Chordata; class Mammalia; order Rodentia; family Sciuridae; genus Sciurus; species Sciurus vulgaris. The sequence goes on from NC_136476.1 coordinate 70,510,363, forward strand.
GCAGAGCATCTGAGAAAAGCATTGTTGGGCTTGTAAATCTGAAGTGCAAAAGTCGGGGAAAGAAAAGGAAGTTGCCGCGTCCTTGAAGCCATCAGGCCTTGGCGGGGGGTGGGGGGTCATGAGATGCTGTGCACCTGGGTGAAGGAGGGTGGTTCCTTTCCTCCGTGGGCTGGGTAAGGGGTCAGGCTGGTTGCACGGCTGCAGCTGCATCACCCAGCGTGGCCTGAGTGTTGGGGTGCGGGGTGTGGGTGAAGGAACCAAGGAGAGGCTGTCTTCCGGTGGGAGGAGCCATGCCCTGCTCCCTACCTGCTAGCTCCAGGTTACCTGGGGCTGATAGTTCTGCAGAAGAGACAGAGGATGGGGAATCTTGACTCAGTGCGCGGCTCTGCTCTGAGGTGTGTCTGGAAAGGGGCTCTCCCAAGGTGCATTTACCCAGGCCTGTTGCAAATGGATATCCTTCAACTCTGTAAACCCACCTGGAGGATCTGTTCCGTCCCAGGGGACCCTTGGGAGGCGCAGGAGGCTTGTCATGCCTTCTTATCAGGAGATGGGTATTCTTTTGGTCATTAACTGAGTGCAGTATTTATAGAGCACCTACTGTGTGCCTGCTGGATGCTAGGAATACTCAAGACTGACAAGACCTGCTCCTAGGTATGAACGACTTGGTGAGTCGTAAATGGATAAGATATTATCAGGTAGTGGTCAGGGCTGCATAGGAAGTAAGATGAGGTGATGAGCTAGAAGCTAGACAGGGAGGTCAGAAAGGTGACCAGTGCCCCGAGATGGATTCATTAGCACGCTGTGGGAGGCCAGCTGTGAGTCACCTGTGCGTGCGAGGTAGACATGACGATCAGGCAGGGAGTCTCACCCAGACTCCAGCAAACTCTGAAGCCTTCCCAGAGGCAAGGAGGACATCATAAATTAAGTCATTGACACATGGACAATGGCCACCTGAGTACATCCTCTCCATGCAGGCCCCTGGCTGAGCTCCTTACAGGTGTCATCTCCCGCCCCTGCAGCCAGCAAGAGTCATGGTCCCCTCTGACACACAGGCAAAGTGAGGGTCAGAGAGGAGCCTTTGCCCAAGGTCACAGGGCATGTGAGTAGGCAGATGGCCATACTCCTCCTGCCCCACCTTAGTGTCCCGGTACCACTGAGGCCCTCCAGAGCAGGACGGGACAGTGAGTCTGTCCAGATTCAGCACATTGGCAGTGAAGAAAATCGGGTGAAGAGTTTCAGAGGAGAAGGCCATTCTGTCACCTCCTATCCTGTCTCCACACCCAGTGAACCTCGGGACAGGCAGGCCTGGCCGACTGTTAGCACCGTGTAGTCTCAGCTAGTGGTGGGAACACCAAAAGTTTCTCTCATGTTGATAAACATGGTGCATTGCCAGCTCTTCCACAGCATGCCTGTCTCTGGTCTAGACAAGGTCCTCACTCCCTCACAGACCTCTGTCGCATTACCCAGCCGTGGTAGAGCTGGGGTTTGAATGTCTGTCAGTCAGACTCCACAGCCTATGCACTAAAGTCTGTGCCATGTAAGAGCCTGTCCTTGCACACTCTGCTCACTCTTCATATTAGTCTATTTTCTGTTGCTGTTACAAAATATTGAAGATTGGGTATAAAGAAAAGAAGTTTATAATCCTAGCAGCTCAGGAGGCTGGCAGAGGCAGGAGTGCAAGTTCAAAACCAGTCTTAGCAACTTAGTGAGACCCTGTCTCAAAATAAAAAAAAGTAAAAAGGGCCGGGGGTGGTGCTCAGTGGGTCAGTCAAATGTACCCCTGGGTTCAGTCCCTGGTACGAGGAAAAAAAGAAAAGAGGTTTATTTAGCTCACAGTTCTGAAGGTTCAGGGGTGTGGTGCTGCCCTGGATCCTGGTGAGACCTCATGGTAGATGGCATAACGGTGGTGGGAATGTGTTCAAGAGGGGGAGATCATGTGGTGAGACTGGAAGCTGGTGGGCTAGAGATCAGGCTCACGGAGGTATAGCAGCCCACTCTGGTGGGAGCTGACTCATGCTGTGACATGTGCCTGTCCCTGCTGAGGATGGCACCCTGAGACCCCAATCACCTCCACTGGTCTCTACCTCTCACGTTGGCGTCCTGGGGACCAAACCTCTAGCATGTGAACCTTTGGGGGACACACTTAAGCCTTCGCTCCTCTCTCCTGCCTCATAACTAAGGATGGGGGACACCGGGAAGCATCTGCCCTGGCAGCACTGCCACGGGTCCTCTGTGACATTGCCTTGTCTCTGCCTCACAGCACGTGATGAAGGTGCTGTGTATCCCCCTTGTGTGGATATGAAGGCTGAGACTTGGAGGGGGCGTCACTTATGCTGAACCCACGACTTGAGGGTAGTCGTGCCACCATTTAGTCCTGGGACGATTCACCTTCCCAGCCAGGTACTCTGTGACACACCTTAGTCCCCCAGGGCTGTCAGCCAGCCTCTGAGTGCCTCCAGAGGTGGGGCCTCTGACCCACTGCAGCAGCAGAACCTCTTCCTCCTCCAGAGCCACGGTCGTTCCTGGTGACTTCTCACCTGTGGGCCTCTTACCTGTGTGGCTGCCCGGAGCCTAGTGGCTGCTCAGCCTGCAAGGATGCAGCTCTAGCCTAGGGTGTCCCTGTGGAGGCGGCAGCAGCCAAGGAACTGCTGTCCCTCCTCTCGCCCAGATGCACTTGGTTTCGACTGTTCTGGATGCTGAGATTCAGAAGTGGGTGACCCTGGCTGCTGGTGGGGAGGCTTCCTTCTGAGGCTGAGCGCCAGGATGCCGTGACAGGTGCCAGGCCCACCTCTCACACCTCTGGCACGTTAGTCCACGGGTCAGGGCCTCGGTTTCCTGGCGTGTAGAGTGGAGGTGAGCCGGGCCCCCTGCTAGGCCTGTGGCTGGGCCTGGAAGGAGTTTGAAGACTCCCGGGAGCAGGGGAGCTTGCAGTGTTTCCTCAGGAAGTAAGGCAGTGGCTCCGGAGGGGTCGACCATCCCGATGTTCGCTTCCCCATGTGGAAGGAGCCAAAGCCCCACAGTGTCTGCTGGTGTGGTGTGCGGCACTGGGGGCAGCACCTCTGGGCCCACCGGGTGTCGATGGTCCTCATGGCCCGTCCTTCTCAGCCGCCAGAGGGTTGCTGGCCGGGCACATGCTGGCTGCTCTCCCTGTGCTTGAAAAAACCACGTGACAACTCCTTTGGCTCCATTTTGCAGATGGGGAAACTGAGGCAGGGAGAGGAGGTGGCTGGTGCAACTCTGGGGTGGAGAGATGGTGGTCAGCAGTGCCCGCCTGGGGCTGGTGCACCAGCCTCCCTCTCTGTCCTCTGTCAGCCTCCCTGCTGTCTGTTGGCGCTCGGGCTGTGGTAGCAGAACAGGACAGTCCTCTAGTCCTGGAGGCTAGAGGTCAAGATCAGGGTCCAGCTTGTTGGGTCTTCCTGGCTTGAGGGTGGCCACCTTCGCACTGTCCTTGCATGGAGAAGATGATGGTCTCCTGTGAAGCCCCTTACCTGTCATGAGGAGCCCACCCTCGGGGCCTCATTAAACCCAAACCCCAGCTGCCTCCCAGTGACCCCATTTCCAGATACGGTCATGTTAGGGATGAGGACACGTGAATGGGCTGGGGGGCACAGTGTGGTCCGCAGCACCTCCCAGGTGGCCTCTAGTTGGCCCTGGTTAGCTGCCCCCACCCACCCTCTTGGCTCAAAATTCCACCCTTTTTCCAACCTGGGAGACAGCAGGAGGGGCCAGCAGGCGTGACGAGACCCAGGCTCCTGACAGATGGGACGGACGGAGCCCCAAGGAGGGTCCTGCCCCTGGCCACAGCGTAAGCCCTTGCTGGTGCAGGACCAGAGCCCAGGCCCTGCCTCCCGCCCTGGCACTTCCATGGTGCTTCAGTGGTCTCCTCAGTGGGCCCTGCCTGCGTGTGCCTTGAAAGTCACAGTCCAGGTGCTGCCAGGGCACTGGAGGGGTCTGCATGGCTAGGGTGACCTGCCCAGGCTAGCAGGGTGACCTGCTTTCCAGTGTGTGCAAACCTCAGCTTCGCACCTAAGAAGGACATGGGGCCACAGGGTGACACGGAGAGTCACGTTGAAGGGAGACTGTCAGGGTCTGGTCTCATGCCTTGGCCTGCCACTGCATTTGTAGGTGGCCCAGGCCAGTCACGAGTCTGCTCCTGGCCCCCATGTCCTCCCGTGACAGAGCCTCAGTAGCACACACCCTGCCCTCCTCCACGCTGACCCCGCTGCCTGCATGTTCTCTGGTGTTGGAAGAGCCACCTCCATGCCTGAGGGCTGGCTCCCTGACAGCGCCACCGTGGGAGCCTTTTGGGACTGGAGTTTCCCAGTCAGTAAAACAGGAGCAGGGAAGAGCTTGGACGAGATCTGGAGGCGCCTGCCAAGGAAGGGAGGGAGCCGCTTGAGGCGCTTGGCGTGCGCCAGATCACTTACTCCTGAGCTGCTCAGCCGAGGTTTGAGGAGCGGGCACAGCCTGACCCCAGAGCCAGTCAGAAACGCAGAGTCTCAGGCCCAGCCTGACTGAGCCAGAACCTGCCTTTATCAAGGTCTCTTGCTGATGCATATGCACGTCGAGGTTTGAGAAAAACACTTCATCAGCCAGAGGCACCCTTTGAGGGCTCTGGTAATTCAGGTCGTGGGCAGTAGGAACGAGAGGCCAGGAGTCACCTGGGCACATCCGGACCTCTTTAGCCCTCTGCTTCCCTACACTGTAAAATGAGCAACGTTGGAGCCATATTGGCCCAGTAATCTTCGAACTGTGTTTCTTGGAGCCCCAGGGAGCCTTGGGGCAGCCCCAGGGGCTGTGTGGAAAGCTGAGTGGGCTGGGAGTCCTGCTGTTCACTACATTCACAGCCTTACGTGTCTCTGTGGGGTCTCGTGCTGGCGGATTCCCACGTGGGCCGGGGAGCAGGTATGGTGTCCACTCTGACCACGCTCTCTTCTTTCCTAGGGAGCGCTTGAAGCGCAGCCAGAAGAGCACCAAGGTGGAGGGCCCAGAGCCGGTGCCAGCTGAGGCCTCACTGAGTGCCGAACAGGGTACGATGACGGAGGTGAAGGTCAAGACAGAGCTGCCAGATGACTACATCCAGGAGGTGATCTGGCAGGGCGAGGCCAAGGAGGAGAAGAAGGCGGTCAGCAAGGACGGGACGGGCGACGTGCCTGCCGAGATCTGCGTGGTGATCGGCGGTGTCCGTAACCAGCAGACCCTTGGTGAGCACCCAGCCAAAAGGCTCAGGGCCAGGACCAGGTGGGAATGTGGGGTTAGTGTCCTGGGGAAAGGGCCTGGCCTCTGCCCGGTCCTGGGCTGAGAGCTCCTGCAGCATCCTGGGCAGGCCTGCCCTCCTGAGATGTGGATTTGTGTCCAGTCTGCAGGCTGTTCTCCTTCTGCCCCATGGGGCAAAACTCTGTCTGTCCATCAGGCCCTTGTTGAAGCCAAAGGCTCAGGACCTTCAGTGGGCCCAGTGAGTCCCTCGTGCCCCTGTGGTGCTGGCGTGGCCCTGATTACGTGCCTGTCTGCCTTTCTCCCTCGCTTGGTTTGGTCACAGTTCCTGGGGGCAGCTCCCAGCTCAGGTCCAGCTCTAGCAGATTCCTGGTCAGGATCAGACAGTGACGTCTGCCCCTTGCCCTGCCTGGAGGAGCCTTGTAGAAACCAGCTTTCTATCAACGATTTCTCTCCTTCCTCTCCCCAGGGATCCCCACGGGGCTCCCGCACCCCTGCCAGGCTCACAGACTCGGCTGCCCACAAGGCCCAACAAATATGCTTGTTTAGTGTAAGCAGAGCAGAGCCAGCAGGACAGGTGGTGGGGACTGTGTCCAGTTGGAGCCCCTCACCCCACGCACTCAGGGCGGCTGCTCCTCAGCCAGTCTTCTGGTGGGGACCCGGGCTCAGCGCTGCCAGATCTCGGCACAAACCACACTCCAGAAATGAACATCGTGATGTGAATTCTTTGGCTCTCAATATTGGCAACAAGCTGCACTTTTGAAATCTGCCCAACAGAACATGTTTGTGGAACTATCTTTCCAAGGGCCACGAGTTTGCAACCCCTGCTCCGTGAAGTGAAGCCCCTGGTCCTCAGCCTGAGAGGGTCGCCCTGCCTGGTCAGACCCTGGACGTCCGTTTCCATCCACGCCTCCCTCCACGTTTCCCATGCTTGGTGTGGCCTTGGGAGTGCTACCACCTCCTTTGTCACTGCCTGCCCTTGCTGGTCTGGGGCTGGCCCACCTTTTTCTCACTTGCAAGTGCCTCCGTCCGCCTGGTGTGCGTCCTGTGTGTGGCCCTCAGGGCCATGGGGGGAGGGTCTTCCCTGAGTCTGTCCCACCTGTTCGACTTGTTGCCTTTTCTCCCCAGCTACTGGGATCAGCCCCCCACTGTACCCCCCCCCCAACTGTTCCTCTGCCGTTTAGGCCAGGACAGCCCCGCCTGGGTCCTGGCAGCGCCCCTAACAGCTGTGCTTACGTGTCCCCTGCCCAGCATTGCCTGCTCCTCACGCTGGCTGCAGGGAGGCCCTGGCACAAGCAGAACCCTGGCCATGCCCTCTGTGCTGGGGAACCTTGGGACTGGCTCCCTTCCGTCTCGAGTCGCGGCTGTGGCGTCGGCCCTCCGTAGCCCCACTTCCTGCTCATCTTCGAGACCTCTCATTGCAGAGCCGTCTGCTCTTCTTTGCTCATGCTGTTCCGTCTCCCAGGAGTGCCTCTCCCCATTTCCCAGATCCAGCCCACACTGTGCCACCTGCTCTCGGAAGCCTTCCCTGGTCCCACAGGTCAGAGGGCTCTTTTTCCACCCTGCCCGTCACTAGGGCACTTCCCTCTGTCTCTTTAGAGACCTTCACTGTGTCTGTTTCTGCCAGGCGATTGGGAACCCCTAGAGTTTGGAGCCCCTGGATCTGCCTGGTCTCTGTCTCCTTGCTCGCCATTCCTGCCCACAGTACCTAGCAAGGTCCTGGCTTCTGGAAGTGATGTTCGCAGTGGTACTGTAACTGTCAGGATGGGGCTGGGCTATGCTGCAGTAATAAAAGATCCTAAGAGCAACAAGAGATCTTGGCAAAACTCCACAAAACTTCATAAAAGTTTATTTCTTACTTACACTGCATGTTCATATGGGCCACGGGACTCTGCCTTCCTCTGGACTCAGACAAAAATCAGTCCTTATGTGGAATTCTGCCAGCCAAACGGCAGAGGGGAAACAAGCTCTGGGTGGACTCACACTGGCAATCATGCACCGCAGCCAAAAGGAAGAGGTATTGAGTCTGCTCACAGCCATTGGCTCGAGCCAGTCACATGGCTCCACCCAACCTCCAGGAGGCGGGGAGCGGTCATCCTCCCACTGCCAGAATCCAATCGGGTGATCCGGAAATGTCTGGTACGGAGCTTGTACTTCAGGGGTTGGCCTGACCTGCTGCCATCGTGTTCGCTGCCCGGGGCCAAGGACTGAGCTCCCCGCTGGTGGTGAGAGGGCGTGCAAGCCCTTGCGCTCTTTGGCATGTGTCCTAAGACTCATTAGTAGCTGTTCGCATGCTTACCAGGAGATGCCCGGTGAAGGGCAGCAGAATCTGAGTCTTGGAATGGAGCCGGGGTCCAGATCCACCAGGGAAGCCTCGAGCAGCCCAGCCAGGGAAATGTCGGGAGTCTTCCTGGGCCAGCTGTCTGCACAGGGAGAGCGCTGGGTCCTCCAGCCTGTGCCAGCCACATTACTGGTTTCCATCCCAGCTCCTGCTCAGCAGTGTGGTCCTTGACCCTTTGTCTTACTGCTCTCATCTGTGGAATGGGGCCTCGTTCCTGTCCTAGCCACCTCCTGGGTGTGGGAATCCAAAGTAGCACTGGAAGGTGTCGCCTGAGAATGAGCTCCGCTGCTCCGACTGGGAGTGAATCCAGCCTCTGACGTAGGAGGTGTGGTACCTTGGGCAAGCTCCTTGCCCTCTCTGTGCCTCGGTGCCCACAGTTGCAAATTCCCAGGGTTACATGGGACGCGGTAGGATGCGTAGGCACAGCACTTCCACCGTGCTTCGTCAGCAGCCGTGGGTGCTGGTGTGCAGAGTGGGCCGTGCTCTTCGAGCTGCAGGAACAGTAGTGGATTTGGCTTTTCTCCCCCAGCCTAAAAGCTAAGCCAGTGTGACACAGGGTGGAGTGGGGAGGCAGCTGGTGCCAGGCGAGTCCCTGGGCTCCCTTTTGGTACAGCCTCGCGAGAATGCAGGGACTTTGAGTATCTTGCAAAGCGTCTAAGTAACCCGGTCTCTGCACAGGCTTGTGGGAGAAGTTGTAGCAGCCCAGGGGCAGGTGCAGGTGGAGCCGCCCTTTTGGAGACTATACCACAGCAGGGCCAGAGCGCTCCTTGCTGGCCACACCGGCTCATCTTGTGTCCCCAGGGCAGGCTTCCTGCTGGAGGGTATGGTTGCTGCTGAGGGTCAGACTCAGAGGGAGCTGGCTTGGCCTTCCCAGGAAAGAAAGGCATTAAGAAAAAACAGAAAAGAAAAAGAAAAAATGGGCGTGAGAATGGAATCTCTGAACTTGTGTCATCTCCAGGTGGCAAGTAGATTTTACCTACAGGGCCAAGTCTGAGCAATTACCTCTGGGAATTCCATGTTGAGGGTTTAAAGAGTGGCATGATCAATGGCTGTCTGCCCCGGATGCAGGAGTAGGTAGTGGGGCTACGTGTTCTATCAATTTGACACCCTTGGTCCCCTCATTGTATAGAGAGGCAGTCAAAGGCCCGTGGAAAGGAAGAGAGCCAGAGTCGCATAGCAAGGTGGTGACACTCACCTCATGGAACTGATTGCACCCTCCTCTGAAAGCCAAGCAAGGAGGGAAGCACCCGGGGACCTGGCGGGCGGAGGCTCGTTAGAGCCGGGTCTTTAAGTGGACTCATGCCACAGTGTACATCCTGTGCCCTGGTGGCCCCATGTGGGGAATTGTGTGTTCTGAGGCCCTCGGGGGCACATGTTAGTGCTTCGCTCACCCGGCCATGCTCAGGGCTCAGAGATGGGCTTCGTTGCTGAATAGAAGACGGTCCCTACTTGGCCACCTCCTGCTGTGCTGTGCCACAGAAGCCTCCCAGGTCCTTACTGGGCCTTAAAGGCCATCAGACAAATGGTGTTCCCGGCAGCACAGATGTCATCCAGGGCTCTGGCCTTTGCAGCGCCTCGGACTGAGAGCCAGGGTCGGCGGTGCCCAGAGGCCGGCTGCCACATTTGCAGAGCTGCTGCTTCTGCCATGCTTCCCAGAGAAGCCCTTGGACTGAGAAGGGCATTTCCCACTCTCAGAACACCATGCCAGCCAGGCGCATGGCACATACCTGTGATTGCAGCAACTTGGGAGGCTGAGGCAGGAAGATCACTAGTTTGAGGCCAGGGCAATTAACAAGGCCCTGTTTCAAATAAAAAATAAAGGTGTGAGGGTGTAGCTCAGTGGTAGAGTGCCCCTGGATTCAATACTCAGCACTGGAAAAAAACCGCTGCCATTGGAGCTGGTGTGGGGCTTGGGGGTGAGACCCCCCAGCCTCCTTTTTGAGCACGAAGAGCACAGATACTACTGAACTTGACCTTGGTTAGGTAAAACCGGAAGTGAAAGGAAGCAAGTTACAGATGCCTGTGTCCACCTGACAAGCTCCAGGCACAACTTCACGGCAGCACTGTGGAGTGGCCGAACCACAGTTGAGGTCTCGGGAGCTCCTCTTTGAGGGGTGACAAACTCAGGTGCTGCTCTTGTCACTGCCAGTGCCATGTTGATGGCATTGCTAACCGAACACTGTACAACAGTGTACCTCGGAATCCTTCTCAACCCGGCACACCAAGCAGTCCCTGACAGTCTGCTAGAAATGGAAAATTGGAAGTAGACGTCTCCTTAGCCCAGATGAACATAAGGCAAGCTGGATTTATAACAAGCAGATCAACCAGCTCGTGGACCGTGTCTTGGTTCCGAGAGATGGGGATGCCCATGATGGTGGTCAGAATGTGCCATGGAGCAGTGAGGGCTCTGTTCTGTGCCATGGGACCATTTGTCCTTAATCCCGAGGAGGGCCCAGATGAGGAGGCCTGGGGGTGCAGGTGCGCAGAGACCCGAGTGGTTCTGGGCTCTCTGGTGGTGGGGCCAAGGCCCTTGGAGGGAGCCTGCCATCCAGCCTCAGCTGGGCCGTCCTCTCATGAAGGATGTGGCCCAACCAGGTTATCAGAGAGTTAACTCAGCGCCAGAAGGATTCCTATGGAAGAGCGAAGGACTGTGTCCTGGGGAGAGGAGGTGTGGGGAAAGGAGAGGAGCGGGAGACGGAGCAGACACATTCTGGGTAGGCCCAGCCAGTACAGAGAGGTCAGGAGGCAATGTCAATTTGGTAATGGGAAGGACTTGGTGACTGAGCAGCTGTTTGGTCCCTGAATATAGGTGTGTAAGGGATTGCGTCCCCTGGAGATGGGCGAGGAGAGGGAGTCACTGGGTGGGCTGTAGGAATGGTGTCAGGGACCAGTTGTGGGTCAGGAATCCTAGGGTTTCTAGGCAAGTTCTGAGCTCCCAGGGAGGGGCGCAGATGAGGAGGGAGCCCCAGCTGGGAGCTGGTGTCTGGGCTGGGGCTCTGGAAGGAGTAGCAGAGAGCTTGACAGCCACTCAGACGTGGCCACGTGGGTTTCGGCCTGTGACAAACTCAGGCAGTGGAGGTGCCAGGTCCTGCTTCACAGTGCCAGCTGATAGTCGGTTTCCTGTTTCAATGGGTTGTTGGCAGGGCTTCGCGCCCAAGCCTGCCAGAACCAGCGTGCAGCTCCTTGCTACAGCCACGCGGGAGGGAGGGGTCCTGGAGGCCCTCCAGACTGTCTTGTCTCTGCGACTCACTCTCCATCTGGTGGTCTCAAGCGGGAAGGGACCTGTTGGAGGCCTGCTGAAAAGGGCTCCTGGACTGCGTCAGGAGACACACAGCCTCGCATGCTGTGGGTTCTTGCATAAGCCCCTTCACCTCCTGAATGTCAGTGGGTCGGTAACATCTGCCTGTCTTGCCAGAGGGAACCTTAGGGCAGGTGGAGTAATAGGTATGAAAGGGGGTTTTAGGGGGAATCAAGATGCAAAACAGATGCAGGCATCAGGGCATGGACACCTGTGGGGCGACCCGGGAATGATAGGAACTGAAAGGCTAGTGTGTCAAACATTTTTTGTTCCCCGCTGAGAGAGTTTTGAGAAACTGTTTTTGTTCTCTTTCACATTTTTGAGTTGGCATCTAACATTTTTATCCAAAGCTTAAGTAATTGCAATGGATATGGTTTCTGGAATATTTATTTTAAAAGGAGTGGTACTTTGGAAATAAAGCTGTGAATCTCTCTTTTAAATATATCCAAGGGAATCCGTTGGACAGCACTGCTATTTGATATCCGCCATCGTCACTTAAAAAACATATGAGCAAGCTCATCTTTAACAGCCAAGTATTTTATATCTTTCCTTTTTCTCCTTGAACTCTTATTTCCAGTCCACTTCCCCCCAGGGTTTTATCCTAATGTAATATATTTTTTATGCTTCAAAGTCTTTTATTGATCACTGTTTCACACTCATCCACCACAACAAGAGGTACATAAATTGAAGTAGAAATTTCTGGAAAGAAAAAAAGAAAATCCCTGGGATCATAAAGCCCTACATTTTAAAACACTCTTTTTCCAGATTGAGTTGTTATTAGCATGCAATTCGTCAAAAGCAAAGTTAGATAAATAGTAAAAGTAAAAAATTATCGAAAACACACTTCCTGATAAAATGACCGGGCTTTCTTTTTTTTTTTTTTTTTAATTTTTTTAAGCAGATTTTTTGGGCTTTCTTTCTTTCTCCATTGGCTCCCGTGTCTGTGAATCCATGTTTCTTCTTTCTGGAATGACACAGGACAGCCTCCATCTCGTTCCCGTCTTTGGTGTTCGCAGGGGGAAGTGCTTAGAAAGTGCGAGTGTGTAAATCAGGAGCTGTCAGTGGCTGGAGCTGTGTCACTCAGCTATGTCACTCTGTTCTTTGAACTTCTAAGATGTGTGCCAAAAATGACACGGGGGTCTGTCATTAGACGGGATTTTTAACGGTCTCTTCGCTAACGGCTCTATTAGATCTTTCTTCATTTTGGTTGAAAGCAGAAAATTGGAAATCCTTGAATTAAAAAATGGAGTTGTCCCCCGTCATTAGATCCAGTCACCTTCCAAACCCTGGTACTTCAGCTCTTCTCTGTGCATGGAGCTCCAAGACTGTTCCCCAGGAGGCACCCTGGCAGGATTGGGGGTGGGGAGAGGACACCCTTTTGTTTGAAAGGGGGAGAAGGGTGAGGGGAGGGTGGGAGGGGGAACCAGCACGTGGGTCTCCACCTGTCTCCAGCCCTGGTGCCTTAATTTTAGGAGTTGACGTCCGGAAAATTGACAACACTGCTGAGCTGCTGTCCCCTGACCAGCCGCCACCCAGGGATCTGTGTCCTCCCTCAGAAGACCCTACTTCAGAGGACATTCAGTGTGAGGCCGGGCCTCAGAAACCCACTGTCCACTTGTCTGCTGTCCACTTACTTATCCTCTCCAAGCATCCTGTTCTCAGGCACACCCTGGGCCCAGCTCCCATGGTGTCTTGGGACCACGAGGGCCGGTGTCCCCTGAGCACTCGACTGTGATCCTCTCTCACTCACTTGCTTTGGATTTCTGTCATGCTGCATTTTCTGTGTTCTGAAAGGTGCTCAGCTTCCCCAGAGCTTGCTGTGTGCCCTGGATGGGAGCTCCTCAGCGTGTCCCCTGTCCTCAGGAGCCCGCCTGTCTCTACGCCTCGCCAGGCTGCCCCAGGGCGCCCTAGGGAGAGCGCTAAGCCAAGGCCCCTGCAGATGCTCAGGCAGGTGCAGGTGGGAGCCATTGACCAGGACGTGCCTGTGGGCTGGGGACTGGGTTCTTGTTGTGGCACAAGACAGATGGGAGGGCAAGAGCTTGGGCTCCGGTGCTGGGGAGTCCTGCCTGCCATCCCAGGCAGCTGTGCCGGGGCTGAGCAGGTGCTCTGGGGCATCCTGCGACGGTACCAGGCACGATGGGGGCTCTGCTGCCCTGCAGAGTAAGGGGGCATTGCATCCCGGAGGTGACCTGGCACCCGGGGCTCTGGAGCCTGGAAGGCTGGCCCCAGCCCTTTCCTCACCGCCACTGGCTGATGAGCCCAGCCCTGGCACTTCTAGGACTGTGCTCGCTGCAGGGCTTGGGAGGTGGAGAAGGGCGGTGAGCTGTCAGTGGCCACTGCTCACAAGCACCATCTTCGGATATGGAGAAAAACATGCTCCTCATTTTCCTGGGATGCATTCAGGAAGTTAAGTCCCAAAGGAAAAAAAAAAAAACTTTGGAAAGGTTGATGGTAACAGAAGCTGTCATTTACTGAGTGTCTGCTATATACCAGGCACACAAAACTTCAGGTTTTTTTTCCTGTTGGGCTACTTTCTGCTGTTTCCAGCCTCCTTGACATGTGAGTTCTTTTTATCTTGAAAGAAGTGGGATTTATTCAAGTGTGAAGAATGGAAGCAGAACCCAGGGGCACAAGGGGACCGGACAGGGGTTGCTTGGCGGTAGGAGTTCTCCAGTGAGAAGGTGACCCCTTTTCCCGACGTGCAGCCGGGGAGACTGAGGCCCCAGTGGCACAGGGGACTGGCCGAGTCCCCCCGCTGACCCGCCCCTTCCCTAACTCCCTGGTGTCCTCCAACACTGAGGCTTTCTGATTTCTTATGCAATTCAGATGGAAAAGGGCCGGGCAGCCCCCGATGGGGATCTGTGCGAGGCCGATATTCAGGGACCTGGATTTTAGACCAAGCATTGAGATGCACATAGGGTGCGTGATGGCCAAGGGACAGGATGAGGGGTCTGTGGCTGAGGTAGCCACCAGCTGTACTCCCTGTGTCCCTGTGGAAGCAGGCCTGCAGCGGCTCAGGCACCAGGGACGTCCCAGCACCCCGTCACCTTGTAAGTGTCACCTTGTGAACGCACACCTGCTCAGGGGCCCCAGAAACTCGCGGCTGCCAGAGAGAGGGTGGAACATTTGGAAATCTGGAATTCTGGGGACCCTGGACCCCTCCAGCAGCACTTCCCTTGGGTCACATTTCTGCAAAACAAACCGGGGTGAGAGGATCCAGGGCTGTGCGTGTCCAGGAGGCCTCGGGTTAAACAGCAGTGGTGCCCTTCACTGCAGGACTTCTCAGCCTGTCCCTCCCCAGGACCGGGTCGTGTCGGGAGGTCTCCCTCAGGCTCACTTGGCCACGATCCTCTGTTTCCTGGGAGGCATTCAGGAAGTTGAGCTCAAAAGAACAAAACAAAACCGTAGACACTGATGGTCACAGCAGCGGTCATTTATCAAATGCCTCTGTGTACCCTGCACTGTGACGAGGACCCACAGTATCGTGGTCCCCACTCCTCTGCGTCCTCTGCGGGCAGTTTCACAGAGAGGAACCCTGAGGTGTGGCTCAGCCCATGACCTGTCCAAGGCCACCCAGTGGGGCTGCAGCTCTAGGGAGCTCTTCCCATGCCTCACCCCACCGCTGTCCACCCGGCACCCTGCACAGATGGGAGCAGGAGGGGCAGGCCCCTCCTGCTTGTGCCCAGCGTCCATGCCCACAGACCAAGGCTGAGGAGCGCTGGGCACCTGTGACCCTCTGAGTGGGGTGAGGCCTGCGAGCAGGGCTGCCTGTGCCCTGGCTGTCTCCAGGGGCATGGAGGAGCCCAAATAGCCTGAGGCACATGGCTTGGTGGTAAGCAGTATTCGCTGCATGGACTCCACCCTCTCTGCTGCTGGCCGGGCTCTCCCTCCACGCCTCCAGGTCCCGACTCACCATGTACCCCTCGAGGAGCCCCTGACCAGGCACAGGATGACCCACACCTCAGGATTCCTCTCTCTCAAATCCATGGCGGGCAGGGCCTTAGGACCGTGCCTGGTACCCAGCAGGCACCATCTGTCTCCAGGCCTGGTGACCTGTCTGCTCCCCATTAGAGGGAGGGCAGAGATGGCGTCTTGTTCACTGTTGGGCCTCAGTCCTGGCCCGTTGCAGATGCTCAATAAATCCTTGCTCGGTTGAAGGGGAATTGGCAGAAAGTGTTGGAGGGGTGGCGGCGGCCAGAAGAGAGTCAGGGTCATTATCACTTGGTGACAGATGAGTACAGCAGCAAGACACCGTGAATTTATGGAGCCCTCGCTGTGTGCCAATCACAGGGCTAAATACAGAGAGCCGTGCAGCGTGAACTTGGCCCTCCACGTGTTTGTATTCCTTCCGATGTGATGGGGAGTACACGTGCAAACCCTTAAATAACGCTGCGGTTCCGCGCGGGCATTGGGATGGCAGCCTCCCTGGATGACCCACGGTAGCAGTACTGGCACCAGCTGCCCTTGCTCTCTTCCTCACCCCTCTGTGCCAGCTAGCCCCTATTGACTGACCCCACTCATCATAGAGATCAGAGTCCTGTCCCAGCTGGGGACACTGAGGTCCAGGCAGGTGCAGGGATGTGTCTGAGGTCAAGCAGCTAAGGGGTGGCAGCACCGAGCTCAGTCACACTCTGCACCCAGCGATCTCCCTCTTAGTCCCACTCCTCGTGTCCACGCCCAGGGTAAGGGCCTTAGTTTCCGGGCATAGCGAACGGTGGTGCCTGGCACCTCAGCGGAGCATCCAGGGTTGTGGGGTTATGACGGGAGTGCGGCTCTTGCGATTCGGCCTTCACCTCAATCTCCTGCGCTGTCCTTTTCCAGCAAGGAAACTGAGGCCCATCTGAGGAATAGTGGAGCTGAGCTCCATCGTAGGCCTCGCCGTAAGCCAGTGTCCCCACACCTGGCTACTGGGCACCAGAATGCCCCTGGGACCTTTCTGGGAAAGGCAGAGTCCTAGTGCTGCCCCAGCCTTTGTAGAGCAGCCAGTCTGGGCCAGGCCTCTGTGTCTGTAGGTGCTCCCTGGCTGTTCTGTTGGGAAGAGCAGAACCTGGGCACAGGCGGCGTCCAGCTGCACGAGGGCCCTGGGGGGGAGGGGATGGTGATCTCTGCTCCTAGGGGCCCTGGCGGGCTGTGTCCCATGGGCTCTGCCTGGCTTCCTGCCATGGGCCTTTACCTCAAGCCAAGGATGGTGGGGTCCTCCTTGGACCTATCTGAAGTGCCCTCTGGGGTTCCCCCTGGGAGGAAGGCCGGTGCAGGGGGGGAGTCGGGTGTTTACGCCGTGTTGGTCTCTGTGTCTGAGGGTGGGTGCTCTCCTTGCCAAGCGGATCTGTGGCAGAGCCCCCAGAGGTCTGCAGAGAAGCAGGAGGCTTACTGCGTCCTAGGAATTCAGATCTGCTGCTGGCGAGTGGCAGAACAGGGACAAGGACTGAGGCACCTCCTGGTTTTGGAGTCCGCCTCTCACCCTCTGTCCCATCCTGGAAAGCGGGTAGCTGGAAATGACGGGGTGCATTTGGGGAAGGAGTTCCCGGCAGTGCAGTCACGAGCACCCCACATTCCTCTGCGCCTTCCTCCGCAGGTGTAGGAAGGGAGCCAGGAAGCCTCCTCGTCTTTCAGAGTCGGAAGCTGAAGCCCAGATGTGGAGGCACCTTGCCCAAGGCCACACACAAAGTGGGAGACAAACCTGGATGAGGACCTCAGGGCCGTCTGTCTCTACTGGTCCTTGCTCCTCTTTGCTTTCTGGGAAACTTCCTACCCTGTGACACAGTCAGCAGTGCCTGGCGGCATCACGCCGGAGTCCCGGGGCCCTGTGGGCACCGCTGCAGGGCTGCTGATGGGTCCCCTCTCTCCTCTTCTGTTTTCCA
Source organism: Sciurus vulgaris (assembly GCF_902686455.1). Classification (NCBI taxonomy): domain Eukaryota; kingdom Metazoa; phylum Chordata; class Mammalia; order Rodentia; family Sciuridae; genus Sciurus; species Sciurus vulgaris. The sequence goes on from NC_136476.1 coordinate 70,527,077, forward strand.
GGGTCCTACGAGTGTGGGATCTGTGGCAAGAAGTACAAGTATTACAACTGCTTCCAGACCCACGTGCGGGCGCACCGAGGTGAGCGGGTCCCAGGCCACCCCTCCCGTTGTCTGCCCGTTTTCCCTCTTAGGTTCCACGGGTGTCCCCAGAGCGCTCCCGGCTCCTCCGCTCTCTCGCTCTTTCTGCCGTGGGGGAGGGCCAGGGAACACGGGAGCGGCCTCCACAGTGTGGGGGACACGAGAACCGAGGGGGCCTCAGGGCGGCTGCCCAGCTGCTGCTCCAGGGCCCCTCCACCTGGCCTCCTGACTCCCAGGACACTCAGCACCGTGTGTGCTGGCCACCCTACTGGGCATGTGCTCATGTCATTCTGTGTGTTCCTGGTGACAGGCCAGTGGCTGCTTCCCATTCTGAAGCTGAGGGACAGGAGGGATGACACCTGCTCCTCCCCATGCCTGGCTCAGAACTGCTGGTGCCGGGGTCACAGAAGGCCGCAGCGTGGTCCCCAGTGCTCCAGGCCCCTCTCTGCTCACTGCCACACCTTCCCCTCACTGTCACCTTGACCTTTCACCTGGCTCACCTCCTTCCCACTCGCTCTCTTTCACAGACACCGAAGCCACCTCAGGGGAGGGAGCCTCCCAGAGCAGTGAGTACCCGCTCCTGTGGGCCGGCTGGGGCGGCGTGGGTGTGGGAGGAGGGGCTGTTGAGTCCCTCCCTCAGGATGCCCCAGTAGCTTCTGGGAGACACCGTAGGGGTCCTGCCTCTGGGGTCAGGGGGTCCTTAGGGGGTCAGAACTTGGTACCTCAGAGAAGCCAGAGTGGGTTCCTGGCATCCCCGTTCTGGGGAGGTCAAGGGTGTTCTGTGCATCAGGGGGAAACCCTGAGCTGTACTCAGTTGAGCGAGCACATTGGACGCCCTGGGCCCTTCCATGGCACTCCTCCCTGATCAGAAGCAGGCCAGACTGCGGGGAGCGACCTGTGTCCTTTGGATATCTGGGGCGGTGGAACCCACCTTGGAGAAATGCTGTTCTGGAGCAGCTAGGATCATAATTACTTACTGGTCTTTGCCCCGGGGTGCATATCCCAGCCCCTGGGGCCACATGGCCTTGACTTTGCTGTGCAGGCACTTACACTGCTGACCGCCCCACACCCTGTGGGCCTGGCAAGCAGCCAGGACTGGAGTGGAGCCTGTGTTCACCCCGCACTGAGCTTCCAGAGTGTGCAGTTCCACTCCCAAGTGAATATCCAGAAGAAATGTCTGTGATGTTCATCAGAGAGCCAAACTAGAGCATTCTTGGTGCACTGTTCCTAACAGCTCCAAACCAGAAGCCACCCAGGTGCCCAGGGCCGGCTGAGTGCGTCAGCCAGCATGTTCCCCTGCAGGGCTGCCAAGCAGTAGTGTGGAGCAGGAGGAGCCAGACCCAGCAGAGGCTGAGACCTCAGAAAGCATAGCCACGGGGGAAAGCAGAGCTGGTGGAGTCAGGAGAGCGGCCACCTTGGGGAGGGTGGGGGACGTCTGCCTCTGAGCCAGGGGCTGGTTCTTTGCAGGAGTGACCAAGTTTGCTTACGATCTGTGCGCTTTCCTGCAGCAGGGGTCAGGATGACTTCCTGGAGAGGGCCTGGTGCTGAGCAGTTTGGACAGCAGAGGCCCAGCGTCTCCATCACAGACGCTCAGCCTTGCCCTTGTAGCAGGAACTTTGCTGGGGACAGCGTGCAGCTGAGTACCTAACCAGTGCAAGGGGCAGGACCTGGCCTGGAGCCCAGTGTGCCTGTCCCTGTTCCTCATGTTCATTACAGCAACGTAAGAATTTTTGAAGATAACAAATCAATAGGCCCAAACCCAGACACACCCAAGACAAAGCTGGCAGAGGAGGTCTGAGGCACCCAGGGCTCCAGAGGGGCCCGCATGGGGCTGGGTCCCAACAGCATTGCTCTGAGGCACAGGACGTCCACTCTGGATCCCACCTGCACTTGGGAGGCAGGTCTGCTAGGCACCTGCAGCAGGCCTGGAGCTAGTGGCGGTGGCAGCCTGGCCCTCCCCCAGCCCGGTACCCCTGCCGCCCTCAGTGGCTCCCTTCTTTTCCCATGGTTCACCTGTGGTCAGCCACATATTTAAACTTCCCATTTGTCTTTCCTTGTTTGGCCATTCTGGGCCCCCACCTCCAGTGTCACTTCAGAGGTCCATGTGTGCTGGCAAGCTTCAGCTCCACGGGCTTGCTGGTGGGCTCGCGGGTGGTCAAGGGCCCACGCTGGTGGCTCCAAGCGTGTTTAGTCCCCCTCGCTTTCCTCTCCTCCTTATGGCCCTGTCTCCCTGGGACTAGCACCTTCTGGGTCTTCTCAGTCCTGCACTTCTCCCTGGCCCAGGCAGCAGGGCTGCGCGGAGCGCTTGGCCAGCTCTCATACCAGCCTCCTGAGAGGGGTCTGGCCAGGGCGTCTTAGAGCCAGAAGGGTCCTGCAGGGACTAGCACGTCCAGCCTCCCCACTTTCCAGTGAGGACCTGAGCCCCCGGGAGCACCGGCCCTGCGCTTAGAGAGCAGTGGACGCGGGCCTGGACGCCAGGTCCTGCACATCCCAGTCCAGGCCCTTCCCTCCCGGGGTCAGTATGCAGCCAGAGGGACGTCCGCTCGCTGCCTACACTGGGCATGGCCCTTGGCCCCGTTACCGCTGTCACATTGGTTCTCTCTGTGAAACAGTAACAGGTGAACGGGGTTCATCAGGTCTGAGGCGTGTGCTCCTCACATTTCACAGAAGTGGCCGGTGTGGCTCTGGTGAGAGGAGCCGACTGAGGGCAGGAGAGGCTCTGGGCAGACGAGGCAAGGGGACAGGCAGTCGTGGAGGGTGGCCAGCACTCAGCCTGAGAGAGGGATTGCAGGTCGAGGCCGATCTGGAAGCAGCCCCTCAGCTGCTCCAGCTCCGTTCCCAGGTGTCCACCAGTGAGCGCAGGTGGGCGGGGAAAGAGGGTTTGTGGTCCAGATGGGATGCGACAAGGGAGGCTCCTGTCTCAGCTGGGTTGCTGGCCTCCGAAAATGATTGAAGCCTGAAGCAGGCTTGGAATCCTGGAATCACCCGCCTGGGAGAGGCCCCAGGAAACGGTGCATCTCTCAGCACTGCCCCCCACCCCCCCATTCCTTGGAAGATTCTGGTCCCCACCATCCTCAGAACTTCTATAGGTGCCAAGGCTGCAGGCCCCTGACTTAGCTCATCTCTGAAGCCCCAGCATCTGTTAAGGCGCTGTGGGAGGGGCGAGGGTGGAGCTGGAGGGGAGGAAGCCTATGTCATCTGTGTCCCCCTTAGTTCAGTTCAGTGGACGCCAGAAGCCTTCCATAGCACTGCCGGGTACTGCAGCCGTGGGCTGAGGATCTCACGAGCTCCTGTATTTGGACACTGAGGAGCGGGACCCAGGCAGGAGGGCAGTGCCTCAGTGCAGGGACAGAGAGCAGCTCATCTGGCAGAGGAGGGACCGTGTGCCCTGACTCAGCCTTAGAGTTGAGTGAGCGTTTGAATCCTGGCTCTTCTTCTCCCTCCACGCACTTCACGCAGCCACGAGCAAACTGGAAGTGCTCGCTGCCCTGGGGATGCTCTCGGAGACGGGATTGAGGGGGCCCTCCGTAGATCTGTGCCACGGCAGACTGCGTATTGCCAGAGAGGGAGGGTGTCACCCTGTGCAAGTGCAGCCTCAGACTTCAGGTAGACCTGGGCGTCTCTCAGACTCAGGCCTGTGAGTCTGCTGTGGAGCAGATGTCCCTAAAACTTAATAACAAAAAGCATCAAGCACCGGTTGTCTCCCAGTTTCTGTGGCCAGGTATTTGACATGGCTTCACTGGGTCCTCTGGTTCTGGGGCTCTTAGAGGGTTGCATTCTGGATTTGGCCAAGACTGTGGTCTCATCCAGAGGTTCAACCAGGGAGGGGCTTCTAATGACCAGCTCCTGTGATCATGGGCAGGACTCCTTCCTTCCCAGGCTGTTGGACCCAGGGTCTCAGTCTCACCAGAGGCTCTTGTACTGCATTCCATTCATTGTAGGGACGACACTAGATCCAGCCTAGACCCAGAGGAGAGGTCGGGCAGGCCATGAACACCAGCCAGTGAGGGTCATTGGGCTCCAGCTCTGAAGCTGCTTCTGCCCCTAGCTGTGGACCCGCTCCTCTGGTCCTCAGTTTCCTCCTGCAGAAAGGGGAGACTGCTTTCTTCCTCTGTTGCAAAGACTGACTGAAGAAACACAGAGACAGGCCTGGCTCCTGGCACATGGTCATGCCATGCAGGCGGTAGCTGCAGTGATTGTTTTTTCATGTAATTTCTGTGTCGGGAGATGGAACCTTTATGAACCCACATAGGGTAGCTCCCTGGTCACCTCATGTGGTCTGGATCACCACAGAAGACCCCTGATACCCCGACCCCAGCCCTGTGGATCCAAGAAGCATTCCAAGTATGGCCTGCAGTGGAGGAAGGGGTGGCCCTGAGTGGCCCTGACGTGCACAAGGGAGGAGCTGTTGAGCCATGTAGGGGCTGCACTGCGGCCCTCCCAGGTTCAGAGGAGCTGAGGTGCCAAGGCAGGGACGGCCCTGGAATGGACTCTCCAGGCTGCCGTCCACCTTTGGTTTCAGAGGCAGATGCCCTGGCCAGAACCCCCACCCCAGGTGACTGAAGCCCTGGCAAACACATGTCTCTCCTGCCCTCGCAGACAACTTCAGGTACACATGCGACATCTGCGGGAAGAAGTACAAGTACTACAGCTGCTTCCAGGAGCACCGGGACCTGCATGCTGTGGACGGTGAGCCACGCCCCTGATGGGGGACTCGGGCGGGGCAGGGACTCCAGCCACAACACCCTCCTCTCACCCTGAGGAAGCTGCACCCCTGGCCCACCCTGGAGGACTCTGGGGGAGGGAGTGTCCCCCTCATTGTCTGCATATGCTTCTGTTAAGTGGAGCCCAGCGAGAACCCATCTTTACGGGTCGAAATCAGCTGAATATTGAAATTTCATATCCTGTCATTTTTCAGCTTTATATTGAGTATTTGCATGCTCTACTGAAATTAAACCAATTTTTAAAAATGAATGATGACATTTTAGCATTTTAGATTATGGAGCTTGAAATTAGAACAATAAATTTAGGCAGTTCATTTGTAGGGTCTCGGGAATCCTAGAGAGCCAGTGGTGGACCTGAGAGCACCTTGGCCTCCCTCCCCAGCCCGCCTGCAGCCTGCCTCCTCCTCTCCACCATCTCTCTTCCCCTGTTCTCCTGCTCTGCCCCTTGAGCAGGTCCAGGCAGAAAGTGTGTGCCAACCCCAGGGGTGGGCCAGGCCCAGGCTGTCCTGGGGGGCACACCCTCCCTGTGGCCCCTGCCCTCTGACCTTCCACACTGGCTCAGGCAGACTCCTGGCCCCAAGGGCAGACCCACAGAGACCAGGTGGGGGGCAGTGGGCCGAGGCAGGAACTGACTGGGACTAACGGGGCTCCTGTCTGCTTCCTTCCCTCTGCGGCTGCCGCCTCCTGCCCTGGCGTAGTGTTCAGTGTGGAAGGGGCCCCCGAGAATCGGGCAGGTAAGTCCTTGGTGGCTGTCCACTGTCCGGGTCCCCTTCTGATCTCCTGAGACCAGGCGACCGGGTGCTAAGGACCGTGTGTTCTCCCACAGACCCCTTCGACCAAGGTGTCGTGGCCACTGATGAAGTGAAGGAGGAGCCCCCGGAACCATTCCAGAAAATTGGGCCAAGTATGCGAGACTCTGGGGCCAGGGCTGCATGGGGCTGGCTGAGGGAGGCGGGGCTGCAGCCCACCCCGGGTGGCATCTTGCCCTGCAGCCACAGTGCCCACCTGTCACTTGGGCTGGGCAGCCTCAGGACATTAGTTCTCAGTGAGCTGGGGACAGCAAAGGGTCAAGGCCAGGGCAGGGAGGTGGCCAGGCCCTGGGCTGAGCTGTTCGTTGTCCTCGCAGTCTGAGCCATCCTGCACCTCAGCCTGTCCACCTGTGGAGGGAGGACGACATTCCCGCAGGCTTGTTGGGGGATTAAATGAGATCACAGACATAAACTGCTTGTTAGCACAGTGCCTGGTACATAGGAGGTGCTCAGACAGTAGCTGAACAGTCATCGGAAGGGGCTTCTCTGTGATGGAGGCTGTGCAGGGTAGCTACTAGCAGACACGTCTAACCACTCCCAGTAAACCCCTGAGGGCAGGAGTCACCCGTGTGACCTGTTTCCAGCAAACTTGAACTGAGCATTGTGGGGACACAGCAGTGAGCAGGACAGAAGAGTCCCTGCCCTTGGGTAACTCACGGAGTAGATAAGTCGTTAGGTGAACAGATAGTTACAACCCAGAGAGGAGCTCAGGGAGCTTGGGAGCCAGGGAGTCCAGCCTTGGGAATCCTGGGTGGGGACAAGGGTGGGCCCTCACATCACGTGAAAAGGCAGGAGAGGGTGCTGGTTCTGAGAATGGAGAGGAGACTCAGTGACGAGGCAGCCTCGGAGCTCTTAATGTGGAGGTTAGCATCCACAGTTCATCCACGTGGGGAAGGAACTTGATCAGGTTTGCATTAGGAAGACCTGTGTGGCTTCTGGGAGGAGATTGGATTGGGAGGGGCCTGTTGGCCAGCCTGGAGAGGTGCACCTAGACCATTTGCAGAAGCACACCCACAAACAGGGAACAAGGGAGAGCCAGAATCCGGCTGCATGGGAATTGAAGGAGCCTCAAGGCCAGGGCCCGCTTGTCCCACAGAGACCCACGGAAGGTGGGAGTTGGGTCCCCCTGAGGCTTTTTCTTCCTGGTCAGAGGATGGTTCTTGGTTGTTTTCTTAGAGCATTCAGGAAACTGCAGAGGCGATGTGCCTGTGAATGGCGGGTGCCTGTCTCATGCCTGGTGAACACTCGTGGACAGGAGCCGATGGAGAGGACAAAGCCTCCCACCTGGGGGGCTGGGAGTAGGCTCTGCAGGGGAAACACGCTTGATGAGACAGGTCCCGGCATATCAGTGGGAGAGATGGACTTCCAGGGTCCCGAGCTCTCCCGTCTGTCCGCTGTCCCCCTGCCACCCCACCCTTGCAGCTGTGGCATCCTCACAATGAAGACAGGCTTTGGAATCAGACAGGCCTGGGTGTGGATGCTGGCATTGCCTCTCCTGGCCACCTACCCTTCTGAGTGTCCCTCAACTCACCTGTAAATTGAGGACAAGAACATTTACCTCTTCTCAGGGCTGTTGAGTGCACAGAACGTCCAGCCCAGCACCTGGCTCCAGCAAGGGGTAACAAATGAGGGATGTTATTGAGAGATAGTCAAAGGCAGGAGTTCAGCCCGAACAGGACTCCCCCTCTCCACTTGATAGCCGCGTGGTGTCCTGAAAGTTTTCTCATCTGTGTGACCTGCAGTTTCTTTAATGCTAAAATGGGGTGATACCAGTAAGACTCCCCTTTCAGGACCGTCCCAGGGATTGGGTGAGATGGTATCAGTAAGGCAATTAGCGCAGTCCTTGACACCTGCATGGAAAGCACGCAGGACCCGCTAACTCCCAGGAAGATGCAGAGCAAGACGAAACTCGTTCCGTATTTCTGGAGATGTCTGCTAGACAACCCATGCTAGGACCTGGAAGGAATTAGCACAGGTTATTAGGAGTGTGGAATTGCATCAGGGAGATGGGACTGGGTCCAGCTGCCAGCATGCTGCCAGCTCAGCATGATGGAGTGAGATCACCAGCTGTGTGAGACTGCACCCTGCTGCCACTCAGGACCCGCTTTGGGAGAGGAGTGTTGCTTCTAGGGCTTCTACAGCTTCTTGCCAGCAGGCCAGTGCCACAGGACCTAGAAACAACCAGGCATAGGCAGCAGTAGAGGCACTGGGCATTCTGAAGACACGGGCCACCCCAGGTAGAGCTCTGCAGGTTGGGGGAGAAGAATAGCCCTGCCAGCAAGTGCGCCTTCCACGTGGCACCAGCCGAGCGGCAAGACAGTTGCTCACAGAGTCACCACTGTGATCGCCGGGAGAGGAAGGAGCAGGACAGTTTGTTCACGTTGTCTGTTAAAACAGAACAAAGCTAGATTCATTTCTGGCTTATGTGACTTTTCTGCCTGGATAAGGAAGAGTAATTTGAAAAATAAACAAGCAAGCATGGGATTGCACTTCACAAGAAAAAGAGAATTTAGGAGACTCCGAGGAGGAGCATCTCTCTCAGAGTGATCTTCCACAAAGTCTAGATGAAAACCCTTTGATATCTTCAGTCAAGTGTAAGAAAATATGTCCTGTCTTAGTCCTCCTGGGCTGCCACAACAGACCAGACCTCGACCTGGTGGCTTAACAAATTCACTTTTCTCAGTTCTGGAGGCTGGAAGTCCAAGATCCGGGTGCCGGCATGATGGGGCTCCCTCTCTTGCTGGGTGGCAGATGGCCTCTTTTCCATGTGTCCTCACAGGGCAGGAAAGGAGGACCAGAGGTGCGGATGGAGGTCTGGCGTTTCTTCACCACCCTCCAAACCTCATCTAACCCCAGCGGGAGGTTCGCAGCTCTGCCTGTCGCCTGAATCCCCGAGAAAGGAGCCTAAAGTCATATTGCGAAGAAGCAGAAGGACAGGGTGAAAAAGGAGAAGAGAAAGGAGTGAGGCCAGGAGGGTGCTGGTGAAGCAGAACGTGCCAGAACAGAGTTGGAACCTACACTGGGGTGGTTGAGGGTGGAATCAGCCTGAGGAAGTGGAACTAGACAGGGACACACGTGAGCAGTGAGGGTGATAAGGAGCAGACAGCAGGGAGCCCATCCAGGTAGCTGGTGGAAGCACACCATTGGGGCAGAAGCAGCACTCAAGGTCTACACTCAAGGTCTAATAAAAAGTAAAGAAACTTTACTCGGCCACAGGAAGACCTGGATATGCAAATTTACCAATTGCTCACCGTGGGTCAGGTAGAGTCAATGTGGAGACCTTTACATAAATAGATCCTGCTGACTTTTGAAAACATAAAGGGAAATGCCCAGCAGGCATCCAAGCACAGGAAAACCAGTCACCTCCGTGTGAACGCAAGGTGGACTTACTCCAACTTGTGCAGCATGAAACGCTGAAAGAGAAGGGATGTTTTCAAGGGGGAAGATGCTAATCTAAGGATTTTTTTTTTTTTAATCGATTGGGATTAGTATATGAAGAAGAGAAGCAAGAGCTCAGAAACATACCATTTCTCCTTTACGCCCATTTTCCAAAAATGACTGGAAGCTGTGCTCCAGGGAGCTAAGCAGCTAGGTCTGGACTTGGGGAGGGAGGGATGTGGTCACGTAGGCCGTCAGTCCTGCTCAGCGTGGACGACCATGCTGGAAGCTTCCTTCAAACCTGGGTTCTTAGGTCCTAACCTGGACTCCTGCGATCCAGATCCCAGGTAGAGCCCAGTGGCTGCCTAAGAGTCTTTCCAGGAGATGTATACACATGCCAAAGTTTGAGAAGCCCCGAGGTAAACTGTATTTCTCTGTGATGACAGACTTAAAAATATAATTTCCCACCTACCTATTGACAACTAGAGAAATATATACTAACTAAAAAGTCTATGGAAAATAATGTAATCTTGGAGCAATAAAGAGTTCATAGACCACAAACGACTGAAAACCAAGGGAACAAACCAGAAAGTGCATGAAAGGGAGAAAAGGACAAGTATACCCTTGACTGCAGAGCCTGGGACCAGAAGTGTTTGGGGTTGGGATATTTTCCCTGAGTTTGCAGTGTTTGCATATACTCAGTGAGCTATAGCTTGGGGCCCAAGCCTGAACATCAGTCATTTTTGTTTCCTACTACCTTATGCAATAGACTGAAGGTAATTTTATATAGCATTTTTAATAATTTTGTGCGTGACACAGTTGTGTGCTGTGGAATTTTCTATTTGTGGCATCTTGTCAGCATCAAAGTTCGGGTCTTGGAGCACTTCAGATTTCAGATTTTTGGGATTAGTTTATAAAACCAAATCAGTTACAGCAGTAAAAGCAAAGGGCATCATCTCCTGTGTTTAGAAGGCAAAAATTGTCAGGTTAATTTAAAATAATCCAATGACTGAAGATTTATTAGAGACATACCTGGTTAATTCCTTATCTCTTATCCTGAGCTTGTGCTTTCTGAGGTACCATTTCCTACGTCCTTAAAGAGATCAACCCGCCCATTGTGGGTTTTCCTAGCACTGGTAGGCTTCCTTCAAAGCATCTATCATGATTGCAGTTTTAAATTCGTGTAGTTACTTGATTTTTCTGTCTCAGTTTCCTGACCATAAACTCCTTGGAGATAGGAATCGTGCCTGTTTTGGCTTAGGATATTTGTCAGCACTTAGCACAGTCCCTGTCCAACCGGTGAAAGTGCAAGAACTAGTTTCTGTAGGCATGTGCACACAAATAGGCAACAGAATCCGACAGATTACCAACAAGTTAATATTAACACCGGACTAATAAAATAGTTCAAATATTAGAGCAGCAGTTCTTAAACTTTCCCATGCGTTGGAGTGTTCTTGTTCCAACACACATTGGTTGGCCCCACTCCTAGAATTTTTCTTTTCACAGGTCTGGGGGCAAGTCTGGAGAATTTGCTTCTATAGGTTCCCAGTAGTGCTGACCTTGCTGGTCCAGAGGCCACACTTGGAGAACTGTATTAGAAGACAGTTTCATGTTAATGAAGGACACAGTGATACACTTCACCAGGAAGATTTTTATCTCATAAGACTTACGTATCAAACATCATATCTGAATATACAAAATAAATTTAGAAATGTAAGGAAATGGGAGGATTTATCACAACATTTTATCTTTGCAAGAGCAAGTAGACAAACAAGGTTATATAAGATTTGAATAATACCACAAGTGCAGTTGATAGAACAACTTTGAAGCCCCAAAACAGCAGGCAACATACATCTCTTTTCCAGTGTTCATGAGTCAGTTACAGAAATTCTTTAACAAAAATTATGAATCTCCCTATACCAGGAGTGAGGGAAAAAAAAAAAACTAAAACAGACCAAGAAACCGATTAAGAAAAAATTACTTGTAACATATATAACAAAATCTTGATATCTGTAACCTACAGAGTTTATTGATTTTTTAAATTTTTTTTTTTAGAGCTGATAGACCTATCGAAGCCTCGGCCATAAACACAAGAGGAAAGTCACAAAAGAAAAACTCTAGTTAATTAAACATGAAAATAATCAATCTTGTTAAAAATCAAAGAAATGGAAAATAAGCCAGCAGGGTAATAGAGTTCTTGCTGCCAGATTTGCTAAATGCAGGCAGAGGACACTACCCAGCGCCAGCGGCCGAGTGTGGAAACCGCTCTTCTCCCGCCTTTCTGGTTGTTACAGTGGTGCCGTGCTTACCAAAACCTTAAAGATGCAGACCCTTCCCCACCTCTTGGAATTCCTCCCGAGGAATTGTGCGGAGAGTCTGTGTGGTGACCTTTATTTTGCAGTCAGGTGCACAACTAACCGGCAGATGTGCAGAACTTTCAGTAAGGATGTGGTCCCAGCAATTTTTTTTTTTTTTTTTTTTTTAATAAGGGAAAAAATTTTGAAACAATCTAAATGACCCTTGGTGGAGGGGACTGGCTCAGCGAATTCCACAGTCCCGTGGGAAACATGCAGCCAATAAAGGCAGCGGAGATCGATACTTATTGACCGGGCAAGATGTCCACAAAGGATTGTCGATTGAATACACCAGGTTACAAAGAGGATATTGATCAGGTCTGGCTAATTCAAGGCCACAGGAGCCAGACAAACGATATCAAGAGAGATGCATGCCCAGCTGAGAATAGTGAAGGGTGGGGACTGGGGCAGGGGATGAGGTGCTGGCTCTGCTTCCACGGGGTAGGTGCTCGTTGTTGGGGGATGACAGGTGATTGAAATTTCTCTTTAAACATTTGTACTTGTATTTATCAGTATTTTATAATTTTCCCCCAGTGAACAATATTACATCAGACATTTTTAAGAAGAAAGAAGTTAGGCAAAGCCAAAAGAGAGGTAAAGATAAAGACTAGTGGGGCCTGAGAGGAGGAACTGACCTTGCTGCTAGTGGGAGGGGGGCGCCTGGGGACAGGGAAGGTCCCAGAGAGGCGGGATCCCGGGTGCGGCCCCTGCAGAGGGCAGGGCTTACAGAGGACTGGTGGAGAGATTGACATCGGAGGTTAGCCGGGGTCACGGCCCATTTCCTGAGCACCTGGGCGGAGGGAGGAGCGGGCTTGGGTGGAGTGATGGACAAGAACAGCATGTGCCAGGTACTGTTCTAAGCGCTTGACATACACATTTAATCCTCACAGCAATCCTATAAGGTGGGCCTGCCAATAACTCCATTTTACAGATAGGAAAAGTGAGGCAGAGAGAGAGGTTAGGAGACTTACCCAAGGGAACACAGCTCAAAACAGCTGAGCTGGATTCGAACAAAGGCATTCTGACTCCAGAGTCAGAGTGGATTCCAGCTGGTGGTCCCAGGAGGGGGAGGAGTATGGAGGGTGCGAGATGCTGATGCTTCTGGGTGGGGCCAGGTGCCTGTGCTCATATCTTCCTCTCCTTCCTGGACAGAAACTGGGAATTACACCTGTGAATTCTGCGGGAAGCAGTACAAGTACTACACGCCCTACCAGGAGCACGTGGCCTTACACGCCCCCATCAGTGAGTGCCTTCCCCGGGGGGCCGGGAACCGTGGGCAGTCAGGGCCAGCCGTGGACCAGGCCCAAGCTCTGCCAGGGATCAGGGAGAGCTGAGGGACCTCACTCTGGTCACTCCACGTAACCAGCTCTGACCTGGGCCACCTGACCCGCAGGGGCCAGCATGGCTCAGAAGGCTGCTCTTACTCGAGCAGGGTCAGACCCCTCCTGTGGTCGTCTCAGGGGTCTAGAGCCCATGATGTGTGGTCAGGAAGGTGGATGCCACACATCCAAGTCTGCAGTGGCCCTGCCCCCACCTCCTTGCACACCCCAAATCATGAGGTTCCTGCTCCCCATCACAGGCCAGCATTCGTGAGGCCCCCTGTGTTTGAGCAGATGTGGGGACTGGCCTAGCCTAGGGGTGCGGCTGACCCGGCCAGTCAGCCGCCCCTTGGCCTTGTGCAGAACCAAGGAGGTAGGAGCACTGAGCAGGGAGTTGGGAGCCTGGGTGTTAAGGCCCAGGAGTCACAGGCTTGCTGGGAAGGTGGTAGCTCCCCTTTTGTCCAATGCCAGTGCCTCACTCCACCCCTGGCAAGGACAGCCCTCAAGGCCCCTCCCCCCAGGGACACAGATGTCCATCTTCTGTCCATGCTCTGATGCCTGTCGGCTCCCTTTCCGCATGTCAGAGGGGCTGCACCCCAGGTCTGTGAGGTAGGAGGCCCTTGGTCCTCTGCCCTTCCTATACAGGAGGAGAAACCTACGTTCAGACAGGCAGAGATCTGGGGCTGCTCAGGGCAGTGGGTGGGGTATTGAGGAGGCCTCCACAGCTGGCAGAGCTGTGGAGATCACACCCCACTAGATGGATGGGAAGACTCAGGCTGGGAGGCAGAGGGAAGTGCTTGCAAGGTTATTGGGGTTCAAGCCCCTTACAGTCTGGGAGACCCTGAACCCTTCCGGCCCTGTGAACAGCAGCATAGGCAGGGGGCTCTGGAGGGTGTTGGTGGAGGGAGAGGAGTCCAGAGTTTGGGGGGTGTCGTGGGCAGCTTCCTTGGGAAGTCTCCCCTGCTGGCAGAGTGGTGGAGGTGAGGCTTGTCCCTGCAGGCTATCAGGTGCTGGGCTGGGATTCCTGTCCTGGCCTGATCCCTGACTGCTGTGTGATGTTGATCTGCTGTTCCCTTCTCAGGTCCCAACTTTCCCATCCACGAGAGTTCTCAGGGTCTTTCCAGCCCAGGGTCAAGCGTTCCAACATCTCTGGCATGAGGCATCCCTCAGGCAGACACCTGCTGTGGCCAGGTGCCCACCACATAGCCAGGTCATGTGTAGGGAGACAGGCTAGAGTCCCTGCGGGGTGGGCACCGACCCGTCCATTTGACTGACCCACGGTGCTGGTGCCCAGATGTCAGGGCTGTTTGTGGGCAGCTCTTCCCTGAGCTGTCCAGAGAAATGGTGACCTCCTGCTGCCCGGTGCCAGAGTGCGCTACCCAGAATGCACTTGCAGTGAAGTTGGTTACAAGACTGGCCTGCACTTGCCTTCAGCTGTGGAAGAATACCTTCAGTGCTGCTTCTGTTCTTCCTGGAGAGAGTGGAGTAAGGTCAAGGAGTTAGGGGGACAGGGGGCTTGGCTTGAACCTGCCCGTGGGCTGCAGGCCCGCTCTCGGCTGCTCGGCCGTCCCACGCTGCATGGTGGACGGTACAGTACGAAGGGGAGGACTGCTTGCACCCTGATCTTCCCTCACATCCTCATGCTTTGCGTCTAAAGGGCCGTCTCTTCTTTTTTTCTGTTTCTTTCTTCTTTTCCTTTCTGTTGTAGACTTGCCTTGTTTTTCTCTTCTGTATTGAATGAACTTCTGTTACTTGCTAAAGTCTGGGGACTCTAGTTACACCTATGTTTACAATACAGCATGAGAGATTTAGGCTAGATGCAGCAGGATTGCTTCTCCAAGGCTGACCAAGAGGCAGGCATTCTGACAGATTCTGGATCTAGAGATTTACATGCTGGGAGGGTCTGGACAATGTCATCAGATGGGATCCGGCTGAGGTTCGCGCTCCTGGGTGTGCGGAAGGAGAAGGCTGGCTGTGGAACCTCTCGCGGATGGAGTCGTGTGTGTTCTGTGTCTGCTGCTTTTGCTCAGTAAAATGTTTTAAAGACTCTTACGTGTTACTGGATGTATGGGTCGTTCTTCTGCACAGATGGTCAGTGTTCCCTTATACAAAAACACCCGTTTGTTCTGTATTTACCTGTTCACCTGGGATGTTCCCAATTTTAGGCTGTTCTAAATAAAGCCGTGAAAATGATCGTGCGAGGCTTTCTGTGAGCACCTGTTCATTTCTCTTGGATAAGTGCTAAGGAGCAGAGTTCCTGGGTCACGAGTGTGCAAACTTTTTAAGAACTGAGGAACCTTTTTCCAGAATGGCTGCTGTGTCTCACACGCCCACTTGCTGCACATCTTTGCTGATGTTTGGTGGCACGGGCTATTTATTCCTAGCTCTTCTGGTGAGTGAGTAGGGGTATCCTTTGTGGTCTGTATTTCCCTGGTGACTGAGTGTTGAGCATCTTTGCATTTGCTCATGGTCCGTCTGTATAGTTTCCTTCGGAAGTTGTCTGTTGAAGCCATTTGCCCATTTTTGGGTGAAGTTGTCTTTTTATGACTTGTAGGAGCTCTTTGTATATCGCTGTGGGGCGGGGTCCTTTGTCAGATATAGGAACTGAGCTGTGTTCTCCCAGTTTCTGCCAGGCCTGTTGATTTTCCTGCAGTGCCTCCTGGTGAACAGGTGTTTTTCATTTTAATGAATGCAGTCAATCATTTTTTTCCTACAATTAGCACTTTCTGGGTCCTGCCTCAAGGTTAGCCTTGCCTACCTCTAGATGGTGAAAATATCTTCTGTTAGTATCTTGTAGAAGACTTGTAGACCATTTTAACTTTTGCACGTAGGTCTGTGATCCCAGCGAGCATTTGTGAATGATGTCAGGTGTCCGTCGAGATTTGTTATAAACCATGCAGATGATTTAAAACCTGGTCGTTCTAACACCATTGGTTCAAAAGATTTCTTCCCTGTTGCGTTGTGTTGAGTGGAGGCCTTCCACGTTTCCTTAAGGTATCACTAAGGAGTTCAAGTGTGCTTTTTTTGGTTTTTTGATGCTACTCAATTTTTAAATTTGATTTTCTAATGTTTGTTGCTATTACCTATAAAGAGTTAATTTTTGTATTGAATTTGCATGCTGCACATTGGTGTTTGTAGATTTCTTCCTTGTACCTGCTGATGTCACCAGCTAATAAAGGTGGTGTTGCTTCTCTCTTTCCAGTCTGCATCTTCTTGGTTCATTTATTTTTTCCAAGCTCGCTCTGTGAGGACCCTCATACAGTTCTGAACAGGGGAACTAGCAGATAGGACCACCTTGCTCCCAGCCGGGGCGTCCATCTGTCCTCACCGTGGGCCTGGGTACTTCCGTCTTGGGGAGACTTGCTGCCGGCTGCGGTGGTTTCACAGGTGCCCTGTATCAGTCAAGGTTGCTTCTACCCAGACTTCCCTGGAGGTTTTCCTCATAAATCAGTGTTCTGGGTTTTTTTCCTTACATCTGTTGAGATGATTGTGTGGATTCTTAACTTTTATTCTGTTAGTGTGGTAAAGTGCATGGATTTTGAAAAAAACAGGTCACCAGACCTATACTTTATTCAGATAGATGAGGAATATCAGAAAGTTAACCTGTGACATGCACTGGAGGAACTGCAGCCTTGGGGTGTTTCTTCTTTGCCAAAAACATGATCTCCTTCTTTAAAACATCTTCTTTCTGATAGTCTGTATTTAAGGGGCACAAGCTGGTGGTTCGATACACATGTATGTGTGATCAGCACCACCTCAGGTTCTTGCATAGGCAGCTAAAGTACTTGAAGAACCCGGGCAGTTTGTACAATTAATTTGCTCTCAAGAGTGTGCATTCTGCTCACTTCTTAAAGAATCTACAGTTTCCCAGATTTCATCTGACTTTGACATCACCCCCCAAGCTCTCCGAGGATGGGGAGCTATAGTCCCAGTATCGTAGAGTGCTGCAACTTCAATCAGCGCGTTAATGAGGGTCATAATCAAGGATGTAAGTCTTTCTAGTGAAGTTAAAAAAAAAAAAAGTTATCGAGGTATATAGTCATACAGTAAAGTGCCTGTCATTTAAAGTATACAGTTTAATGAGTTTCTCCCTACATGTGCATCCATTGATCACCAAAGTCACGATAGTGGACGATATGCCTTACTCCCGGCACTTGCCAGTGTCCTTTTTAATCCCTTGGTCATCCTCCCCCGGCAGACACTGATCTGCTTTATGGTTCTGTGAACTCGTTTGCACTGCCAAGAATCTCACAGACATGCAATTTTACAGGTTGTACCCTCTTTTCTCCCCGCCCTGCCCCCCGAGGGAGTCTGACTTTCACTCAGCATAATCTTCTCAGGATTCATCCATGTTTGCAGGTATCAGTAGCTCATTTCTTCTAATTAATGAACCCAGTCACACATTTGCCTAGAGATGGATTCACATTTGAGAAAGGTGTTGTTAGGTGAGTTTGTTGTTGTTGTCATTAAAGAGTGGACTTCTGTAAACTAAGATAGCTACAACATCATGAAGTGTTCTCATCTTATGGGACCACCATTATATACATGGTCTGTCATTGACCCAAGCATCATGAGGCAGCCTGTGACAAGGAGCATTCCATTGTCTAGATGTTCATGCCACAATTCCTGTATCTGTTCATTTATGGATCGTCAATTGAATTTTTCCAGTTTGGTCTTCGTAGGAAGGATTGTTTAGAAAATTATATTCCATTTCCAAATTTTTGGGAATCATTCAGATTTTTTGATTTTCTAATTTAATTCCATTGCATTCAGTGTACATATTCTGTGAGATTTCTTGTCTTCTAAATTTATTGAGATATGTTTTATGACCTGGCATATGGTCTCACTTGCTGCATATTCAATACCCAGATGCGTACTATGTTTACCTACAAGAAAAAAGAAAAAGACATCTGTGTGGTGTGTTCTGCAATATGGGTTAGGTCAGTGATGCTGTTCAAATCTCTCTGCCCTTTGAATTAGTCAGTTTTCTTTGCTGTGACAAAATCCCTGAGAAAAACAAAGAGGAGAAATATTTAGTTTGTCCCAAGGTTTCAGTACATGGTTCCTTGGCCCAGATGCCTTTAGTTCTGTGGTGAGGCTGTACATCAGGGCAGGAGCTCATGGCAGAAAAACGCTGCTCACCTCATGGTAGCCAGGAAGCAGAGAGCACTCCCTTTTTGTAATGAAGCCCCCCCACCAACATTAAACTATGAATTCATCAGTGGATCAACCCATTGATGAACTCAGAGCCCTCATGGTTGAATTGCCTCCTAAAAGCCACATCTCTGAACACAGCCACCTTGGGAAGCAAGCCTTCAACACAGGAGCGTTTGGGGGGGTATTTAAGATCCAAACCATTACACCCTTTCTTGACTTCTTTTCTTTAATTTTATCAGGTACTCAGAATTGTCAAAATCTTCAGCTGTAATTGTAGATTTGTCCATCTCCCTTTTTAGGTCTGCCGATTTTGATTCCTCTTATTTGAAACAGCCATTAGGTGTACACACTAGTATCATGTCTTGATGAGTTGACCCTTTTTAAAACTCTGTAATGCCCTACTTTATCTCTAATAACACCTGGTTTCTGAAATCTGCCTTGTCTTATAGCTGTTACAGTTTTCTGAATTAGGGTTTGCATGGTATATTTCTTTTCACCCTTTTAGTGTATTTATACCTTTCTTTTTAAGTGTAGTATCGTTGGCTCATGCTCTTTTATCCAGTCTGGTGATCTTTGCCTTTTTAATTGAAGAGTTTAATTCATTTACATTTTTTTTTGCCTTCTTTAGTATTAATCAAGTAGTTTGACTTGGTGCTAGTAATTCATTTTCACTCTGTGGTTTTTATTATGCATTTTTAATGTATTATTGCCTATCATAAATTTATATCAGACCACATCACATCCATTGTAAAAGTCTTGCAATGGTGTACTTTTTTGTGTGTGTGGTATTGGGGATTGAACTCGGAGCCTTACACCTGCTAGGCAAAGTGCTCTATCACTGAGCCACATCCCCTGCCCCAACAGTATACTTCTTATTGCTACCTTCCTAGTCTTTGTGCTAGTCTTATCATACATGTCCAAGAATTGCTCTTTTAGTTTTAAACAACTAAATATTTGTTGAGAACTGAGAAAAGGCCTTTTATGTTTACCCACATATGTACCATTTTCTATGCTTTCTTTGTATAAATATGAATTCTATCTATTACCATTTTTCTTTGTTCCTGAGGAACTTACTTTAACATTTCTTATAAGTTTGTTGGCACAAAGATCCTCTCCACTGGGGTAGTTTTATTTCATCCTCTCTTTTGAAAGGTGTTTCCTCTGGATATAGAATTTTAGGTTGAAGTTTTTTCTTTCAGCATTTAAAGTGTTACCCATTATGTTCTGGTTTATGTTGTTTCTGATAAGAAGTCACGAATCATTCTGGTGGTTATTCTACATATAACATGTCTTTGGTTGCTTTTAAATACTTCTCTATGATACTGACTTTTAGCAGTTTGGTTATGACATGTTTATCCTATCTGAGATTTATTGAGCTTCTTCAATCAGTTTATATTTTTCGTAAGGGTTTGGGGAGTGTTTAGCCAGTATTTTTTCAGGTATTTTTATGTAATTTCTCTTTTCTCTCCTATTGAAACTTTAATTACATATAGATACACAGTTGATAATGTGTACAGATCAACTAAAGCTATTCATTCTTTCAGCTTTGTTGAAAGAATGCTTCGGTTGGATATATTGAGTGTATTCTGCTGCCCTGTCTTCAGATTCACTGATCTTTTCTTCCGCAGCATCTAAGTTCCATTTGGTTCCTTTTTTAAAGCTTTCATTTTTGTCTTCATAATATTTGTGTTCTCCTTTAAAAGTTTTTTTTCCCCTAATATTGGGGATTGTACCCAGTGCCTTGCACTTGCCAGGCAAATGCTGTACCTCTGAGCTTCATGCCCCACCCTCCTTAAATCTTTGAGCATATTTACAGTAGCTGTTTTGGGGTACTTGTCTCCCGATTCCGTCATCCCTGACATTTCTGTGTCACCGTTGACTGGTTTTCCTCTTGGTTGTTAATTTCATTTTTCTGCCCCACCTGAAAAATCCTTACTCTGTACTACACATTTGAATGTTAGGTTGTGGAGTGACCAGAGTCTGGTTTTTCCTTTGAAAAGCGTTGCCTTCGACAGGCAAGCAGCTCATTTACTTCCAGATCCACTTGCCACTTCAGAAGCTTGTTTTTAAGCAGGGAGGAGGGGTCTGGAGTCATTCTGATTCCGGGGTTAGACTGCTCCTTTAGGCCCCAGCCTTTCTGGGTCTCCACTGAACCCGTGACCCATTCAGCGATGTTGCTGCTCTTGGGCAGGTGGGAACGCAGCCAGCCCTTGGCCTTGTGTGGGACCTCCAGATCTTGACTCAGCCCTCAGCTACCTGTTTTCTGCTCAGCTGCAGAGACTCGCTCTGCACACATGCAGCTTAGTATTCAGTCAGAGACATCCAGGGGCCCCTCTGCACATTTCTGGAATTCTTTCCTTTGCACAGTTCTCTGTGTTATTCTGCCCTGCGAATTCCAGCCACCTCAGAAGTCCCAACCTCCAATCACTGTCTCCTCAGTTTAGTGAGATGGCATGCTACCTCTGGAGCCACTTCTCTGTGCCTTGGTCCAGACAATCTCTCCAGGCAGGGCTTGGAGTGGCTCAGGGACTCATGACTCACAGTTCTGCACCGCCTGTGATCAGGTCTGCCATCATGGTCTTTGTCCAGCTTCACAGCGGGACATGGCAGGAGGGCCGGTCCTGCCCCAGGCACCCCATTGTGGCCAGATTGAAGAAGGGTCCCCATGCTGATTCCTCTTCCTTGGTGTCTCCCACCCATTCCCCTCTCCAGACACTGAGCATAGCTCTCCATCGACCTTGAAGCCACCCTCCTCTACCTCATGGAGTCAGAGACCCCTGTCTCTTACTGTTTTCATTATGTGGCTAGTTTGCTCAAATCCCTGTGTTCCTGAAACTTGTTTGTGCCAGTTGAATTCCCAGTATTCCAAAGGAGGGGCACAGTGCTGTTATCTTCAGGTATTAAGTGTGAGCAGCTCCCACGTTTCCTACAAGGGAAGTCGGCCAGTGTGAGGAGGGGATCCCAGTGTTCCACGCAAGCTCAGTGGATGCAGCAAACTGTTGGGAGCCTGGGAAGTTCATCCTGGCTCAGCCCTGATCCCAGAGTGGCTCTGAAGTGGCTCCCAGATCTCTCCGAGCCTCAGTGGCCCCATCGGCCTCACACCCTGGGGCTGGTGAGAGGGGGACGTGTCAGATAGCTTCAAGCCATGCCGGTCCTCCCGTCAGGCATCCCATCTCTGATGCTCCTACTTCCACATCCTGAGTTCGGCTCTCCTGGCAGCCGTGGGTTCCGTGGTTTCTGCCAAGCACTACCTGTGTTTCGGGGAGGGTCAGGGACTCCGGGCATGGGGTGAGGGGCTGGCAACCGGAGCATCCCTGCCCTCAGGAAGCACACAGGCTAATGGGAAAGAAATATGCTCACACGCTGTGTCGTTATAAGTGGCAGGCAGTTCTTGGGGGCCTGACAGATGGCCAGGTAGAGAGGGAACAGGGTTGAGCGTAGTATGTAGGACCGGCAGTGAGGGATTTGAGGGAATGCGTGTTGGAGAAGGTGAGTGCTCTGAGCGGAAGCTGGAGAGGCCAGCAGGTCCCCGGCAGCAAACAGGTGAAGCCCCCGCTTCATTAGATCAGGTGCTACACGGGTGTCCTTGAGGTGCCTGTCGCAGAGAAAGAGGGGCTCTTCCGGGGAATGCCAGGATTTTTACAGCAAAAATCAACTACGAGAGGGTCCAGTGTATAGAGGACCCTAGAAAATGTCCTGCAGGGCTGGAGAAAAGCCTCGGGGCAGCAGCTTGCGGGGAGCTCTCTGTCCTTACGCCCTGGACCCTAGAATGTGTGAGTTAGCACCCCAGGTGAGGTGGGGGAAGGGTGCTGACGTTCTGCAGAGGCCTCCTGGGAGAGTTAGCAGACTTGGCTCCCGTCTCAGCCCAATGCTGACTTCCTGTGTGACTGTAAGAAACTCAACAACCTGCCTGGGCCTTGGCTTCCTCGTCTCTAAGACTTACCAGCAGTAGCTGCTGTCAGTCACCATCCAGGGGCCTCTGGCTTTCTGGAAGTCTCATGAAATCCCTGTGGGCTGTCAGATCGGAGGGGCCATCCCTCGCATCAGTGGGGGTGAGGCAAGGGGAGCTTAGGCCAGGGGAGGGTAATTCAGAATCCAAGGAAGGGACAGAGGTGGGATTCAGAGGTGACTGGCCCCACCCCAGTCTCAGTACCGGTTCCATGACAACCTCCTGCCCTGGTCCCCACACTCAGGCAGGGAGACAGTGGAGAACCAGAGCTGGGCTCTGGACACTAGTGCAGAGTGGAATGTGAGGTTCGCTCTGCGGCTTGGGGCAGGGGGCGTGCTTTTGGAAGAACCATCCTTGACTTGTAGCTGAGGTCCTTGGCCTCCACAGGAGGGAACATGAGGAAGGATCCTTCGCCACCCAGACCTCTCCAGTTCCTGAGTCCAAGTCCAGAGAGCGGGAGTCCAGGTGGCCAGGGACACCGCACATCCGCAGGCTATGGCCTTGGGGTTTCCTCCCGGGGCTGGTAGGACTTGTTTAAGGGGCCCCAACTGAGAACTCCCCACTTCTGGCCTCCGCCTCTGATGGTAGAGGGGTCACCTCATGCCTCAGGCCCTGGTGCCCTGTTCCTGCTGCCCACTTCCTGTGTGGCCTTGGGCAAGGCCCTATATCCTGAGCTTTCCCATCTGGTCCAGTGCCTTCCGTCCTGGGCTCTGGAACAGTGCGTGGGGTCTCTGCTGCCCAGGTCGGGCACTGTCCTGGGAGCAGGGCATAACAAGGTCCATGCCCACCCCCAGAGGCAGGAGGCAAAGCCAGGTCCTGCTCCAGGCAGTGCTATGGCCAGGCCCTCTGGATGCTCAGCCCTGTAGGTTCTAGGGCCCCTGGTGAACCCCCCGGGGGTCCCTTTCCTTTGCTGCCGGTCCCCTTCCTACCTTCAGGGGAGAACAGTGCAGATTTTTCATGAGTTCTGGAGTGATGAGACCCCACCCCCTCTTCTCAGTTTCTGTGGGAGTGGGCCAGGTTCAGGGCTTGACCCCCTGCTGATGCCCAGCCCCCCCCGTGTATCCACAACCACCAGAGGTGGGAATGGCCGGAGAGAGCCCCAGTTCCCATGAGCCCGGCTTCTGCGGAGAATTCTAGTGAGGGAGATAGGGCCCCTGGGCACGTGCGTGAGTCTCCCCACACGGCCCCGGAGGACTGCTGCATTTGGCCCACCCGGCGTCATGCACGGCTTAAGGGCCATCCCTGCGGTAATGAATTCAGACACCAGCTCTTCAGAGACTGGACTGGCAGGGGGGCAGGTGATCTACAGGGTCTAGTCAGGGTCCTCCAGGTAGCAGCATGAGCTAGGGTCTTCCCTCAAGGAGAAGCCTGGACTTGGGCTCAGGGCGGGAATGAGGGCCTTGCTCTCCATAGACAAAGGCAGCTGGGCAGGGATGTCCCAGCTCTGGCTCATGGGGGCCTGTGCCCTGAGAGGCCGCCCACTCCACTGGCCCCGAGGGACCCTGGGGACTGAGAGCATGCCCCTCTCAGGTGCCGCCCCTGGGTGGGAGCCGCCGGACGATCCAGACACGGGCTCTGAGTGCTCACATCCAGAGGCCACCCCGTCTCCACGCTTCGTGGCAGCGAAGACCCAGACGAACCAGTCGGGGAAAAAGGCTCCGGCCTCCGTGGTCCGCTGCGCCACCCTCTTGCACCGCACCCCTGCCGCAGCCCAAACCCAGACGTTCCGCACTCCAAATTCAGGATCTCCAGCAAGCAAGGCGACCGCAGGTACCAGTGGCCACTTCACCCCACACTTCCTCCACCCCCAACCTGTCACAGTGGTGTCCGGGGCCATTGTTCCCCTGCAAGAGCAAGAACAGAGTTCCCACCGTGCTCTGGGACAAACGTGGGGCCCAGCCCTGCCATGGACCCACTCTGTGACCATGGCAAACCACCTAACCTCTCTGAGCCAGTTTCTCTTGCCCTAAGTAAGAGGGTTGTACAAGATTTGCAAACTTCTAAAGTAATAGAGAATTTTCTCCCAAATCAGGGCCCAAGGGGCCTGTTTTATTTGGCCTGTGTAAGCTTTAACAACCTCTAAAATTAGTTGCCAGCGTTTGAACATTAGGAGAACCTTTCCTTCTGATGCTGAAGAGTCAGCCCTGGCTCCTGGGCCCCCGTTCCTGCAGGGAAGCAATCGACGGTCGCCTTGGGTAGGGAACAGGTGTGCTCCTGCCCGCCTCCTCCCATCACTCCCTCTTCCTCTCCATCACGGTGGCCCTGGGGCAGGGGTCATTGCTCATTGTGGTCACCCTGTTGCCTGTGTCCATCCAGCTCAGTTCATCCTGCCCCGTTCATTTCCATCACCTGCCTGGACCCCATTGGCATGAGTTTGCTTTTTTCTTCTTCTCATACGACTCAGTCTGAGAATCTCCTTCCCACGTGGTGCTGCTGACTGCGAAGCAGGTGGTCAATCAGAGCTCCGTCCTCTTGGCCTCCCCCTACCTGGTCCCCATGGAACCCCTGCATGAGACAGGGGCCTGGCAGGACACAGGGGGATGCCAGCTCCAGCGTTTCCTGGTCCACGCAAGAAGGGGTTATGGCTCCAAGAGAGCCAGCTGGCAGCAGAAAGTCCCTAGCTGTCATTTCATCTAGAAAACAAGACCTGCTGCGTGCCAGGCACCCGCTCTCAGGAGTCTGGGGTTCCCACCTGCGTGGAACAAGCCCCGGGCTGCCTGCCTGGGTTGGCGGGAGTTGGGGTGGAGTGGCGATGTGGGGTTCCTGGAACTACTGGCCCTTAGTACCCGTGAGGCCAGAGCCATCCCTCAAATACGCAGGTGATCAGAACAATGCTGGCATGAGTGAGCCACTGGGTTCGTGTGACCGGTGACCCAGCCGGGTGGTGAGCAGTGCTGCCTTCGCCTGGGTTCAGGAGGCTGCCTTGGGCTCAGGATGTGGTTGTTGACGCTTGTTGTGCTTAGATCTCCGAAAGGGAGCGGCGTCGGTCAGCCTCAGGCGGTGCTTTCTCTGGGACAATTGTGTCTTTGCTGCAGCAGTCACAGATTAGTTGGAAGCAGACTGGTCATGACAGTGTCACTGAGGGTAGATGCTGGCTCACCTGAGGAATGGAATCTTGGCTTTTGACTCAGTCTACGCTGGAGCTTCGTGCTGGGTGTGTACACCCATGTTTCGGCAGAGCGCTGCCTGCAGGGGCCCATGTGGCCTGTGACATATGGCAGTTGTTGAACCTCCAGGTCTTGAAGCAAGTGTCCAGCAGTCCATGGGTGTGCCTGGACTGCCTCTGTGTGACTTTGAAGACTCTTGATGGGGATCACACCTGGGCTCACCAGCTGAGCAGGTCAGGGGGCACCTGGTGGCGAGCAGGAACTGGCAGGGGCTATGAGGTGGTGCAGGCTGGACGTCGTCACACCCTCGTCCTCCTGGGCCGCGTGGCTTTTGTGTGCAAGAGAGTTGCCTGTGCAGAGTTGACTTGCAGCCTCACGCTGGCTTCAGTCAGAGGCACATAAAGCAGTGCAGATTTTGCACTTCAGATGTTGCATGATCGACTGAGCAATAAGAGGCTCCGAAGCGTCGGCCCTGCCAGTTGTGCTAAGCTCTGAACAGATGTTGGTCAGAACAAAGCTCCTGCAGAGGTGGGCACCTGTCGCCCTGCGCACACAAGGGTTAGGTGGGGAAGGCAATCGCTTCCTCACTCCAGAACGTCAGAAATGGAGGCATCTACTCCCTAGCAAAATCTCACTCTGCATCTTAGAGGGTCAGGAGTGTGGAGCCTCTCTCTGGTCTGTTTTCTCAGGATGACAGTGCAGCCTCAGAGAGCTGTGGGGGGACCGAGGGGACCACAGCTGTGAAGTGTCCGCACCAGTGCCTGGCGCACAGTCGGTGCTCAGTTACGAAGGGCCTCCTTACAGGTGGCTCACAGGTGCTGTCTGAGGAGCTTGGCGCTGGCACCATGCAGAGGTCTCTGAAGGGAGCCTTGTCCTGTGGTGCCAGCAGCAGCCGCCCAGGAGGGAGGCTCCTTGACAGGTGGGAGGGTGGAGCTGCCCCTGGCCTCCTTTCCCACCCATTGTCCCCACGGTCATTGAATCCCCGCACCCATCGCTGAGTGCTTGTCCTTGTGTAGGTTGGACAGGGTAAGAGTGGCATTTCCCAAAATGGGTTCTCAATTTTCCACTTTGGGGACTGCTGTAGATTCTGATGTTTTTAAATGGGGTTCTGCAGGACCCCTGATATTCTGGGGGGAGCCGAGTTAAATAAAGCTGAGCAGGTCTCATTCTGGCAGACCTCCTCAGCCTTCGGCATCCTCTTGCAAGTTCTTTCTCCTTACGAAAGGGACGGGTCAGCTCACGTCCCTGGTGACGTGCGCCCCGAGGCCTTCAGCTCTTGGAATAGCCTGTGTCCCCGTGGTGCCAAGAGTGTCTTGGAAAGCTGGGCTACCTGCAGCTCCCCATTTCTGTTTCAGAACCTCTGCAGGTGGGGGCAGGGGCTGGGCTTGTGATTTTCCACTTGGCTGCACCCTGTCACTGCGTCATGGGGTTTCCGAAGAGAATCGGGGGAAAAGCAAGCTGCTCAGCAGGTTGCAGCCTGTGGGCAGAGATGCCAGAACTCACTTGGGTGGCCAGGCCCTCGTCCCCTCTCCTGGGTGAACTGACCTCTCGCTGTCCTTGCCTGCTATGCCTTCTGACCCAGGATGCTCTGCCCGCTGCCAGTGGCCACGCATCTTAAGAAACTGGGATCTGCTGCTTGACCTCCTGCTGTATCAGAGCCGCCACCAGGAAACAGGCCGTCATCCTCCCTCCTTTGTGGGGCCCGTGGCATGGAATCTGACACAGACAGTGACCACTGGCAGATTCAAATGAATTGGTGTCACACATGTGGCCCCCCAGGAGGCACAGACGGGAGACCCAGGTGCATGTGCCATCTACTCACAGGCTAGATTTCATCTGCGTGTCCCTGGGCAGCTCACCCCCCACCAGGCCTAGACCTCCTGGGCACTGCCACGAGGGTCTCCTGGGACCTCCAGCAGAGTCCTGGGCATTCACCAAGCCCCAGGGCCGCCTCCTGCCCTCCCTGGAGACCGCGTGCTGACCAGTCCCCATGGTTTCTCTCCTGTCCTCCTCCCAGCAGAAAGCGCCTTTAGTCGGAGAGTAGAAGGCAAAGCACAAAACCACTTTGAAGAAACCAATAGCAGTTCACAAAACTCCAGCGGTGAGTGTGCCCATCACTACTGCCTTGGGGTACCGTGGCCGCCTCCGTCCCGGCAACGGGCCCTCGTGGGCCTGAGTCTTGCTAGTGCATGATGGGTTTGTGGGGAGGAGGCTGGGGCTGGGAAGTGCAGGCGAGCAGAAGAGCCTTCTCTTCCAGGGCCATCCCTCTGTGGCTCTTCTTTGTCTGCTCCCCATGGAGAAAGGAACTCCCCCTTCCCAAAACAAGTCAGCCAGCCCGATGGGTGGCTTGAGAGAGCCATTGCTGTGTTTTTAACGTGCATGTTGCTGCTGTTTTCTTTCCAGGAGAGGCACAGGGGGTGCAGTAGAGAAAGCTCTGGAAGCCAGAGGTCCTAGGTTTCGGCCCCACTTTGGACCTGGGACCATCCTAAGGAAGATTCCCTTCCAGCCCCTTCGGTCTAAGTGCTTTGCCCACTTCCTGGTGGTGTCTGGCGCCCCCTGTTGACTGCCCATGCAGGCCCTGGAGAGACCTTCGGCCTCTGGAATGGCAATTTTGGATGTGGGGCCAGCCTGGCAGCCACAGGTGGTCACAAGCAGCCTCTGTGCAAGAAAGGCACAGCAAGCCAGCCTGCACAGTCACAGCCAGACTGAAGGGAACAGGCATCCCGCTGCCGTGGTTGCCCTAGGCCAAGGCAGTCACGCAGGGACGCAGCTGTGCTGTCAGGGACTCTGAGGTAGCTGGAAGCACAGGCTTTAGGCCGAGCTC
The DNA here is from genome assembly GCF_902686455.1 of Sciurus vulgaris. Lineage (NCBI taxonomy): Eukaryota > Metazoa > Chordata > Mammalia > Rodentia > Sciuridae > Sciurus > Sciurus vulgaris. The sequence continues at coordinate 70,554,776 of NC_136476.1, forward strand.
CAGGGCTCATAGCAGCTCCAGGCCAGGTTTGAACTGCCTCCCACTTAGCGGCTGGCGACTTCTGCCAGAGTCTCCATTTGTCCCCCGCTGTGGGAGGTGTGAGGAACACACTTAACCCCGGTGGTCCTGAGCGTGCAGTGGGTGCCTTGGCCAGTTAGGCACTGAGACATTTGGGGCTTTTCATAGTTGTTGGATCTTTTTGTTTGTTTTGTTTCCTAGTAAGCCAAGGGAAGGCTGAGTGACTGGGGACAGGGCTGAGGTTCAGATGACGCCGTGCACACCACCTGTCTAAGGGGCAGCCTGGAGTGGTGGGGAGACCTCCCGAGGCCAGGCAGGACTAGGTAGCAGCTTGGGCCTGGGCAGAGGTCTCCTGGTGTGCCCTGGGCTCCCCGCCAGGCCATACTGCACCTCCGTGCCTCTCCTGCCCCTCGAGCTGACTTTCACCATTGGGAATGATGCTGTCACGTGCTGCTGCCACTGGCAGCCACCATTTATTGAGCGCTTACTATGTGCCTAGCATTGTTCAGAGCTTGATGTGGCTCACCCGTTTCCATCCTTACCACATTCCCGTGCGTGCAGCGTCGCTGTTACCCCCGCTTTCTGGGTGAGGAAACTGAGCTCAGAAGAGGTCGATTGTAGCCCCCATGTGCCCCAGACTCCAAGTGGTGGAGCCGGGACTCCCCGCGTACTCCGTGTGGCCCTGTGTTGCTGTCCGTCGCCTTGGAAACTGGCCTGCCTGTACCTCTGACAGTAGCAGGCCATGGGGGTCAGGTACCAGCAGGCAGCACCCTCAGAACGTAGCCCCTCCCCAGGACTGCTCCCCCTGTCCTGCCAGACCCTGGGAGCAGCTTCCGTACCCTGCCCAGTTGAACAGCCACCTGTGGACATTCTCTTCTTGGGACCCCTGTGGCCTTACATCGTCCTAGAGGGATGTCCTGTCACCCACCGGAAGCCTGCCCTCTGTGGCCTGCACCATCCCAACCCCCCAGATCCCTCAGATTGTGCACCTGGATGGCAGGTGCTCCCCACTCCTGGGAGCCCCACGTGGCTCACCAGTTAGGAAGGGAAATCATGGTGATCCCAGGACCACAGAACTGGAAGAGACTTAGCTAAACCATTTCTCTTTTGCAGAAACTGCAAGTCCCCTGATTTCCAACCCTTTCCCTCTCCTGCAGAGTAAGTGGCGGTCCTGTCGGGGGGCTGGAAAGGGCAAGGCAGGACAGGGTGACCCGGCGGCCTCTGCACTCCTGGTCTGGGCCACCCTCCTGGGCAGATGCAGCAGCAGGTGGGAGGCCTGGCCCTGACTTTGGACAGGGCTGGGCAGAGCCCTGAGCACGGGCAGCCCTGCCAGCAGCACAGGCCTCCCCTCCTGGCCATCAGCACAGCTCTGGATGCCTCCTTGGAGCCACCTCAGCCTCCTCTCTGCCTCGTTCTTCCATCCACCCTCTCATTTTCTGCTTCCTTCCTCTTAGTGCCCTGCACTAAGTGCTGGGGACAGAGCTGGGAGCACAGGCCTGGGGCCCTGTTCCCTTCTGCATGCCTCCTCCCGTTCTGGCCCCCCGCCCTGCCTCCTGCTTTCCTGTGGCCTCCTCCTCCTCTTCTCTCACTTCCTCTCACCCTTCCCTCGCTGCCTAGGTGTTGGCCGCTGGTTTTTTGTTGATTCAGACGTTCAATTGTTCACTTGGCAAACGTGACCTCTGTTGTCCCCAGGCTGGGCTATGACACCAGATAGTCTCTGCCCTCAGAGTCCCTGATGTGGCCCTCCCCAGGTCCCTCCCCAGTGCCCAGAACAGTGCCTGGCACGCAGTAAGCACTCAATAAATACCGCTCAGTCGACCCCGTGGTCTCCAGCTGCATGTCTTCCTCTCTCCATCGCTCCCTGCGTCTCCAGCCCCTCCTCACTGGCTTCGCGCAGGGGAGCAGGCAGGCTGGGCCCGGAGCACGGAGACCCAGCGTAGGTCCGGGTCCCTGCGGGAGTGCCTGGCTGTGCGCTGCCCCTCACGCGGCCTCGTTCCCCCCAGAGCCCTACACCTGCGGCGCCTGCGGGATCCAGTTCCAGTTCTACAGCAACCTGCTGGAGCACATGCAGTCCCACGCAGGTAAGGGCAGCCCCGCACGGCGCAGGATGTCACACCCACCTGCAGGAGCCCCAGCCAGTCAGTCATCGGTGACATAGGGTGATCTGCACTCTGGGGTGCAGCACGGGCCCTGTGAGAACTCAGTGGGGGTGGGGGATGGAGTCCAAGAAGGCTTCCTGGACGTCGGGCCCAAGATGAGCCTGAGGCTGAGGGAAGGTGAGAGCTGAGTGCGGCTTGAGGTCAGGGCCAGCAGCGGGGCGCGGAGGGGCCTCCAGCCCAGGAAGGGCTTCGGCCAGTCTAGGACAGCCTCATGCCCTGCGATACTGTGTCCTGTCAAACGGTCGCACTCAGAGCCAGACTAGTGGTGACCTGTAACCTCAGCTCTTCCAGAGGCTGAGGCCGGAGGATGGAAGTTGGAGGCCAGCCTGAGCAATTTAGCGAGACTGTGTCTTGAAATGAACATGTTTTTAAAAGGGGTGGGAACGTAGGTCAGTGGTGGAGTGCCCGGCGTTCAATCCTGGGTACCAAAAGCAGCACAGGTGGGAGTCCCCAGGGGGCTGTTCCAGGCAGACTTGTAGGCCGCACCCTGAATTTCTGCTTCTACAGGTCTGCGGTGGGCCTAGAGCTGGATTTCTAGCAAGTCCTCAGGCGATGCTGGGCTGCAAGTCCCAGGACCACCTGAGAACACTGCTGCAGGCGCCCCAGGCCCAGCAGCCCCCTGGGTGCTTTGCCACTGCAGCGCGTGGGTCTTTCCAGCCTGGCGCACACACCAGCTCCCAGACTCCAGCACTGGCTTTAGTCCTAGCAGCACCCGCCCCCAGACTGATTTTGCTTCTGTTCAGGGAGACACTGATCGTGTAACAGGCGAATCATCCCAAGTTCCCAGTCCTTTGCCCTTCACCCGGCAGCCTGCTGGGGTGCTGCCACATCCTCACAGGCCTCAGGCCTCTCACTGACTCCTGGGTTGCAGGGGAGGCTTAGGGGAGCCTTCTTTACCTCTTCAGACACAGACCACAGGTGCTCAGGTTCGGGTGGTGGGGAGCAGTCTCAGAACCAGCCTGAACCTCTGAAGCGTATTCAGAGCCGCTGCCCCTTGACAGCCGCTTGGCAAGAGGAGGCACATCCAGGGAGGGGAGGCTAGTTGTCGCTCCCTCAGTGGAATCCTCTGGAGGCATTAGAAGTGACGTGTGGAATGTGCCCGGCACATGGCGGGGCTCCATTGATTGGCAGCTGCTGTGGTCTCTACTGTCATGTCCTCGTCATTATTTGTACCCCTCTCAGGTTCACAGGTCGTTCATATGATATCTGTGTCTGGCTTGACTTAACACAGAACACACCAGGACTGGCTCTCCCGGTAGCCTCTGTCCTGACATGGACCCCCCTTATCCCTTCGTCCCACCTGTATTTATTGGGGATCTGCCATGTGTTAGGCACTGATCCACATGATCTTTGTGGTCAAAACTCTTGAGTGGCAGCTAGGACACTTGAGTTCCATTCCACTGCACTGGTGTGCCCTGATGCTGCGTGATCTCTGGCGAGAAACTTGTCCCCACCCCTGAAATGAGGGTGCACAGAGCCCAGGTTCCCAGCTGTCTCTGCACACCATGCTTCCTGTGTCTCCTGCCACCTTCCACCAAACTTGGCCTCAGCATCTTCTCCAGGCTTTGACACCTAAGGCACTCAGACTCGCCCCAGGGGAACCAGCAGCCCTAAGCTAGCGACGGTCCGCAGTTTGCTTGGGGACCACCACCTGACCTGAGCATACCTGATCCTGAGGCCTCCTGCCCTTCATCTGAAACCCTGGACGCTCCACCTGCCCCCTAACCAGCTTTCGAAAGCTGAGCCCTAATTAGGGAAGAGTCCGGGATGCCAGCGCTTTCCCACCGCTCAGCAGTTGGAGGATGGAGGCCATTAAAATGCAAATCGGGGCCGAGCCTGGCGGTGGCCCCGCCTCCCAGGCTTCTTGACTTGTTTCCCGAGGAACTGCGAGTTGCTTTGTTCTGGTCCAGCGCAGCCAGAGAATGCCTCGCTGCGAGCCGGCAGAGCCAGGCTGAATCCCAGCCAGCTGAATCGGGATTAAAGGATTGGCTCCGGGGAGGGCAATTAAGCGTCATGAGCTGCGCAGTTCACAGCGCCACTGATAAAGAGGATCAGCCTCGAGTAACACCAATCTCATTAAGAGGCTGCTGAATGGCACAGGCTAATTCACGCTAATAAACTTCCTTTCTGTGCTGTAGGAAGCCTGTCTGCCCTGGCGACAGCTCGGAGTGCGTATTGGCAGTAGTGATACTGGTGACAGCGAGCATTTAGCACGTGCTTGCCGGGTGTCTGCGTGGCACTCAGGGCTTTACCTGTGGGTTTCCTCAGCTCTTCCCCAACAAGCCTGTCAGCTAGTTGACATTTTCATCCCACTAACACGGGCCAAAGACTGAGGCTCAGAGAACGTAATCACCAACCCCAAGTTGCACAGCTCCTAAAGCTTCTTACCACCTTCAAGCTTCTGCTTGATGCCGGGTTTTCTACGCATATTCACCTTTACCTCTCAGAACACCCGAGTTGGTGCCCCTGTTAACTCCACAGAAAGGAAACTTGCTCAAGGTTATAAAAGTGGTAGCGAGACCGGGTCCCACCCTCAGTGTGAACTCCGGAGACCGCAGCTCAGCATGCACACCAGGCAGCCTCCTACGTGCCCTGGGGACATTCAGCCTGCCTCCCAGCCCCTACTGAAGTCCAGTCAGGAGGACCATGGCAGAGAGCCATGCCAGCCACAGTCAGGTCGGTAGCTCGCTGTTGTCGGACTTAGGAGCTGGGCACGCCAGGTTTCTGATCCCTCTGAGCTGCTGCTCCTCTCCGCGCTTGGGCTTCCCATCTGCGAGTGGGCTTATCAGCGCACTCCCCAGGGCTGGGTGAGGGTTGCAGAAATGGCCTGTGCTGAGAGCTGTCATCCCAAGACCAGCCATGGCAGGGGCCTGTCTTCCTGTCGCCTGTCAGGAGTACAGGTTGCCTCTCATCCGAAATGCCTGGGACCAGAAGCATTAACAATTTGGGATATTTTGAATTTTGGAATACTTGAAGGTACATAAAGTTATCTTGGGGATGAGAGTCAAGTCGAAACGTGAGGTTCAGTTTTGCTTTACACATACCTTAGCCATGTAGACTGAAGGTGATTGATCCCATGTTAATGCACCTGCGTTTTGACTGTGACCCGTCCCAAGGGGTCAGTTGTGGACTTTTCCACTCGGGACATCATGCCAATGCTCAGAACGTTTCAGATTTCGGAGTATTTTGGGTTTGAATTTTCAGACCAGGGATGCTCTGCCTGTACCTGCTTTCTCCTCCTGCACTGTCCTCTCTGAAAACAACCCCGCTGCGTATCCAGCCTTCACAGAAACACACGGCAGGGACCTGTCCCGTAGCTGCACTGAGTAAGCCTCGTTTTCAGTGCAAGCTATAGATCATGCCCTTCCAGAACTTGGCGCCAGAACCTGTTTTATATCAGAAGTATCTGTGGGATCTGGGGGAAAACATTTTTAAAAAATCAGCGGATACTAGATATTGTTATCAATTCTAAGTCCTGGTAAAGAGAGAATTGGCGAGTCAGCCCTGCAATGTACCCAGCCCCAGAATTTCTCATGGAGGAGGGGAAACTGAGGCCCAGAGAGCTGAAATGAGAAGTGTCAAGGGGCAGAGTGGGGGTCACATCCGGAGCTTTCAAACCCTTGTGCTCCAGGGGAGAAAGTAACAAGAAAGTCTGCTGGTTCCTGTGGGAAGACTGAGTTCCCCTTCGTAAATGTAAGATCCGCCCATGAAAAGAAATGATTCTCTCCACGGGGAAAGTGCACGGTAGTTGGAAAATGAAGAATCGGCCATAGTCTCTCTATTTAAAGCTAAACACTGTTACAACGTAATGGGTTCCTTTTACACTTATTTTAAATTAAAATCAGATTTCCTGAGGCAATTCACATAAATGAAATTGACCGCTTTTTCTAAGAGTACGATGCAGTGCATTTGGACAAATGTATATATTGTTTAAGTGCCATCACCGTCACATTGCCATCAACTCCAGAGTGCCCTGGTTCCCCTGCAGCCCTTGCCTTCCCCACATGGCCATGGAACCCAGAACTAATTGCACATTCACTCTTGTTTATTCTTTCCTGGGATTTTACATTTGGAGGTGTCCTACTTTGCCATAGTAATTGCTTTACATTGCTGAGTAGTATTCCCTTGTTTAGATGTATCACAATTTCTTTATCCATTCACCCCTTGATGGACATTGAGGTCTCCATTTTGGGGCTATTATATATAAAGCTGCTGTGAGCTTGTGCTGTGCCGAGGTGTCTGTTATAACTCTCCGGTGTCACTGGGGAGCAGAGATGCCGGCTCCTGTGTTGTGTTTAATCATTTGGCGGTTTCCTGAAGCGGCTGCGGCATCTTTCCATTCCCACCAACAGTGTGTGAGGGTTCTCGTTCCTCAACTGTTGCGAACGCTTTTCATTATCTTAGTTTTTGACCAGAGTCATCCAAATGCGTGGGAAATGGTATTGCACTGTGGTTTTGATTTATATTCTCTGGTGGCTAATACTGCTGAGCGTCTTTCTGTTTCTTTAATGTGTTTCTTGGCCATTTGTATATCTCATGGGGAGAAACATCTACTCAGATCTCTTCCCTATTTTTCAGTTTTTTCCTTTTGTTATTATATGAGTTCTTTGTCCATTCTAGATACAGTACCCCTACAGATAGACGATTGGCAAATAAATACTTTTTCCTGTTTAATAGGTTGTCTTTTTACTTTCTTGATGCAGTCTTTTGAAATACAAAAATTTTTGATTTTGTTGAAACCCATTTACCAATTTTTTCTCATCATCTGTGCTTTTGTTATATCTAACAAACCATTGCCTAACCCCAGATCACAAAGACTTAACTCCTATGTTGTCGCCTGTATTCTGAGTTAATTTTTGTATACGGCGTGAGGTAGGGGTAAACCTACTTTTTTTTTTTTTTGAGATGGGGTCTTCCTATGTTGCCCAGGCTGGCCTCAAATTCATGGACCCAAGTGATCTTCCCACTGAGCCTCCCAGGCAGCTGGGGGACCACAGGTGTACAACACCATGACCAGCTGAGCTCTTAAAGTTAAGCTTATAACACTGATTTTGAACCTTTCTTCTTTTCCATGACGTAATGCTACAGATAGATCCTGCTTTAGACATACCACACACATTTTGTAATGTTTTTTCATTAAATTTAAAACATTTTGTCAATTTCACGTGATTTCTTTGTGATCTGTAAATCATTTAAAAGTATGTTTAATATTCAACTAGTTGTGATTTTTCTAAGTATCTTTTTATTATTGGCTTCTAATTTGTTATATTCAGAAATTAGATTTTATGTGATTTTTGTATTTTTGCCCCACCCCCTTTTCTGGGGATCCAGTTACGTATAGGTGAGGTTGTTTGATGTTGTCCACTCGGTTCGCTGAAGTCTAGACTTCCAGTTACTAAGAGGAGAGCTGACACTATGGTTAAAATTGCACACTTGGCTGTGTTTTATTTCGGTTCTCCGGGGTTCTTCGTGTGTTTGAAAGCTCTGTTAGTCTCTTAAGTACTTCCTCTTTATGTTTAATTAGGTTTCTTAGAGATAGTGTATCTTCGAGCCTTGTTGTTTTGTCATAAAGCATCTCTGACTTTCTGTGGGACTCTGAGTCGCACTTAGGGTCCTTCAGTACTGCTGGTGCAGAGCTGCCGTCTTTCGCTTACTCACTGGTCATCTGTTGTGTTCTTCCTTCCTTAAAAACTCTGATTCTCCAACTTTACTTTGGATTGAGAAGTTTTTGATTCCCTTTGCATCTCCATCGTTGACTTATTCACTACAGTCTTTGTGTTTATGGTGTTATTTGGGTTTAAAACCCGACAGTAGGCTGTGCTCGCCCTTGGAGCCGCCTCCTATTCCCAGCCCGTTCCTCCTGCCTTGTCCCCACACTTGGTCCCTGTTTTCCAGTGAGCAGTCGGTGGTCTTTGGAAGATATTTAAAGTGAGGAGACATTTCTCTGTTCACCCACACGTGCCCGGGGTCCAGCACTCCTTCAGAGTCTTCTCCAGTGGCCTTTTTTTCTGAGATCTGATGAACTTCCTGGATTTCTTCTGATGCAAGGCTGATTTTTGTCTCTTTGTCTTAAAAGTCTATTATTTCCCTTTAATTTCTTCTTCGTTGGTGCTTCCCTGGGTGGATGGAGGATGCGTGGTGAATGTTTTCTTGGAGAACGTCATCCTGTGGATGAGAAGTCCGTCCTCAGTCTTGATTCTGTTTGTCTGGACGTAACTCCCGCCTCTGTGGCTGTTTTTTTTTTTTCCTTTTTTTGTCTTTTAATTGGTTTTCTAGAATTTGATGATGATGGGCTGCTGCACATGAGAGGTTTTTATGTTTGCTCTGTGCTGGACATACTTGAGCTTTCTGAATCAAAATTTTTGTTTTCACCCCTCAAAATTTTTAATTTTGACTTGAAAGCTTTTGGCCCCCTCCTCTCCCTTTTCCCAGACTCCCGTTTACATTTACCTGTGTGTGGAACTGCCTGACTCTGCTCCTGCTCTGCTCATCTCTTGCCAGCCCTTTGTCTCCTCTGTTTCTCATGGTGACTCCTTGGTTTCATCTCCACGTTCAGTGATCTTTTCTTTTATGGCATCTGATCTCTTTTACCTTCTGTGGTGTGATTTCCACAGAAGCAGTTTTATTTTTCCATTTTCCACCTCTCCCCGCATGACGTTTAGGTTTTCTGTTGTGTCTCTGGGCCTGTGAACATTGACAGCTGCTCTTTCTGAGGACTTCGCTGACTAGTCTGTCATCTGTGTCACTTCTGGATGTTTCTGTTGACTGGTTTTTCTCCTTCTGCTTACTGTGAATTTTACATTGTTGGGACATCATTGTTTTTTTATTTGTTTCTTTGTGTATTGGGGTACTGGGGGTTGAAGAGAGGGCCTTCCTTACTCATGCTAGGGGGCTGCTCTACCACGGAGCTATACCTGCAGCCCTTTTTCTTTGTTTTGAGACAGGATCTCACTAAGCTGCCCGGGCTGGCCTTGAATCTGAGATCCTCCTGCCCCAGCCCACTGAGTAGCAGATTTCAGCACATTTCTGGAGAGTATTAGATTTGTCTGCCTGCCTTCTAGGCTCAGGATCACCTTTCAGTTTTGAGACTTGCTCTCAAGACAATGTGGCAGGTGTGGACCAGCCTCAGTCTGTGGCACATCTAATTTCATGGATAAGATGGGGATCCAGCACAGCACCTCTTGCACTGAAGTCTTTTTCGCCTGTGATCTTGGATAAATCTTTTTTTTGTACAGACCTTAGAACTTAGTACTTCCCGTCATGTGGGTGAGGCTTGGTTTTGTTTCATTCGTTTAATTATACTGCTAGTAAATATGGCAGAGCGTGGTGACACACACATGTAATCTTATCTACCTGGGAGGCTGAGGCAGGAGGCTCATAAGTTCAAGGCCAGCTGTTTTAGTCAGCTTTTTGGTTGGTGTGACTAAATAATCCGACCAGCACAATTATAGAGGAGGAAAAGTTTATTTGCAGGCTCACAGTTCCAGAGGTCTTAGTCCATAGAAGGCTGACTCCACTCCTTAGGGCTCAAGGTGAGGCTGAACATCATGGCAGAAGAGCGCGGCAGAGGGAAGCAGCTTACATCATGGTGATCAGGAAGCAGAGAGAGAGAGAGTGTCCACTCTCCAGATACAAAACATATACCCCAAAGCCACACCCCAGTGCCAGTCTCCTCCAGCCACAGCCTGCCACTTCAGTTAACCCCTATCAGGGGATGAGTTTCTGGATTGGGTTAAGACTCTCACAGTCATGATGATCTCCCCATTCTTTCTCTGAACCTTCCTGCGCTGTCTCACGTGTGCGCTTCTGGGGGACACCTCATATCTACACCATGACACCAGCCTAGGCAACTTACTGAGACCCTGTCTCAAAATAGAAAAGGGCCGGTAGAGGAGTTCCCTGGACTGTGTGAGACCCTGGGTTCAATCCCCAGTACTGCCAGAAACAAAAGTCCCAGTATATATATTGAAGACACCAAAAAAAAAAAAAAAGTATTCTTTTAAAGATGGGAGAGTGGTAGCCATCTGGGGAGAAGCCAGGATCGGACCCAGGCTGTGTCCTCGGGTGGTTTACCACCACGCAGTCTTGCCTTGTCCATCTGCCAGCCTCTGGCCCTTCAAGGCAGCACCTGTCCCCCTTGTGCCCACAGCTGACAATGAAAACAACGTCGCCTCCAACCAGTCCCGATCTCCGCCTGCCATAGTAGAGGAGAAGTGGAAGCCTCAGGCCCAGAGGAACACCGCCAACAACAGTAGGTCTCCTCCTCGGCGGGAGCCAGGGCTCCCGGAGGCCCTGCAGCCCCGACTCCGGCCATTCCCCTGCCCCTGGCCCGGCACCCCCTGCCTCCTGTGGCGATGCACGAGGAGCACAAGACTTCCAAAGCACACTTGCACCCAGGACCACATTGCAGGATTCTTAACCCACAGGACAGGCAGGAGGAGGCCCCAGGAGAGGAGGTGATTCTTTTGTGTCAGAGAGCACCAGCTAGTGCCAGAATCAGCACCAGGAGCCACCTCTCCACCATTTCTATTAGCTGTTCTTTCCTGACACTGGCTCCATCTATTTTGCTCACTAAAGACCCCTCGCTTGTCTTGATGCCTATATTGAGAATGAGCTCAGACTAGTTGAGTGACACTCAGGGCAAGTGTGTTGCGCACATGCCACTATTCTGTTCCCATGCCCATGGTAGGCATAACTAATCAATCACGGAACTTTATCCCCGTGAGACCATCAGATGTTAGGCATAGCCTGTGCCCCCAGTGTACATGCAGGATGAACTGTCATGCCAGATGTTTAGAGAATTGTGCTGCTGCTGGGACAAGTACCTTTAATGCAGAATTAACCTCAGCTCTCTTTGTGTCCCTTGCCAGCCACAACCAGTGGTTTAACCCCCAACAGTATGATCCCAGAGAAGGAGAGGCAGAACATCGCGGAACGGCTGCTGCGGGTCATGTGCGCCGACCTGGGCGCGCTGAGTGTGGTCAGCGGGAAGGAGTTCCTCAAGCTGGCCCAGACCTTGGTGGACAGTGGCGCCCGCTATGGAGCCTTCTCAGTCACCGAGATCCTGGGCAATTTCAATACGCTGGCGCTCAAGCACCTGCCTCGCATGTACAACCAGGTGAAGGTGAAGGTGACTTGCGCCTTGGGCAGCAACGCCTGCCTGGGCATTGGCGTCACCTGCCACTCACAGAGCGTGGGCCCCGACTCCTGCTACATCCTCACGGCCTACCAGGCCGAGGGCAACCACATCAAGAGCTACGTGCTGGGCGTGAAGGGCGCAGACATTCGTGACAGTGGTGACCTGGTGCACCACTGGGTGCAGAACGTGCTCTCCGAGTTCGTGATGTCGGAGATCAGGACGGTGTACGTGACGGACTGCCGGGTGAGCGCGTCCGCCTTCTCCAAGGCGGGCATGTGCCTTCGCTGCTCAGCCTGTGCCTTGAACGCGGTGGTGCAGAGCGTGCTGAGCAAGCGGACACTGCAGGCCCGCAGCATGCATGAGGTCATCGAGCTGCTCAATGTGTGCGAGGACCTGGCGGGCTCCACGGGCCTCGCCAAGGAGACCTTTGGGTCACTGGAGGAGACGTCACCTCCGCCCTGCTGGAACTCAGTGACAGACTCGCTGCTGCTGGTGCACGAGCGCTACGAGCAGATCTGTGAGTTCTACAGCAGGGCCAAGAAGATGAACCTCATCCAGAGCCTCAACAAGCACCTGCTCAGCAACCTGGCCGCCATCCTGACGCCCGTGAAGCAGGCGGTGATCGAGCTGAGCAACGAGAGCCAGCCCACCCTGCAGCTGGTGCTGCCCACCTACGTCAGGCTGGAGAAGCTCTTCACCGCCAAGGCCAATGACGCGGGCACCGTCAGCAAGCTGTGCCACCTCTTCCTGGAGGCGCTCAAGGAGAACTTCAAAGTGCACCCGGCCCACAAGGTGGCCATGATCCTGGACCCGCAGCAGAAGCTGCGGCCCGTGCCGCCCTACCAGCACGAGGAGATCATCGGCAAGGTCTGCGAGCTCATCAACGAGGTGAAGGAGTCCTGGACTGAGGAGGCCGACTTTGAGCCCGCCACCAAGAAGCCCCGCTCCACGGCCAGCGAGCACCCTGCAGCTCAGGAGGACGACCGGCTGGGGAAGAGCGAGGTGTACGACTACCTGCAGGAGCCCCTCTTCCAGGCCACCCCCGATCTCTTCCAGTACTGGTCGTGCGTGACCCAAAAGCACACAAAACTCGCCAAGCTCGCCTTCTGGCTCCTGGCGGTCCCAGCTGTGGGGGCCAGAAGCGGGTGTGTAAATATGTGTGAACAGGCACTCCTGATCAAAAGGAGGCGGCTGCTCAGCCCGGAAGACATGAACAAACTCATGTTTCTGAAATCCAACATGCTTTAAGACTTTGGAACAAAGAAAAAACAGAGACAGAAAAAGAGAAACGACCGTTAGAAAAAACACACAACACTGTCACAAAGAAAAGGAATTTAAGTTCTAAACACTGTGGACCTCATTATAAATGCCCCCTAGAAACTTAAGTGCTTTTTTTCAGTGTGTGTGTGCATGTGTGTCCACATCCACACGTGTATGCGTGTGTCCAAACACACATGCCCGGGGTGTGGGGAGCCTTGTGCTCATCCGCACGTCCAGAGAAGCTTCGCACACGCGTGCACACACATACATTCCTGGTGCATGTGCACGCACCTGCCCGCAGGTGTGTGTGCATCAACTGGGTGTGTCAGGAAAGCCGAGCGACTGGGAAAGAGGGAGAAGTTTCACCTTTTCTCGGGAAGGGGCTCTAAAGACTCCATTTTCAGGTGTGCAGATCGGGAGAAGCTGATGTGAAGTGTTCAGGCAGCTGAGATCTGAATGACTTGATGCTCCCGTCCTCCAGCCCGGCCCTCCCCCAGCCCTCCCGCCCAGCTGCTCTGCCGCAGCGGGTTCTCCTGCCTCGGATGGACGGTTTCTGCACTGGACTTTGTTTCTCATTCACCTTCAGGGCATTGAGCTGCTGCCTGTGGGAGCCCCCAGGGGCGTCTCCGGGCAGCCGCCTTAGAAACACACCTATCTAGCTCCCTAAATCAGGAAAAGGAGACTTTAAGAATATAAAGCTGACGTTTTGCTTTTTAATATAAGAGAGGGGAAAAAAAGACATTTTTCAAGAGAAGTATAGCTAAACTGTCTCCACTCATTCTTTTACTTTAGCGGTTTTCTCCCCTTTTGGGGGTGCGTTTCGTTTCTTCAGATTTGATTTAGACTCTGCTAGGAGGCACTGAATGTCGATAACTTCTGTTTCGGAGTTTCGCCCCGTTTGTTCCTCGAGTCACACTGTAAACTAGCTCATCTCAGTGGTACATTCAGTACCCGAAGGTTTTTATCTGCCTTCCCAGGCATCCAGTTTTCTCCTGTTGATGGCAAGGTCAAGAGCAAGGTCTTGGCTGCGCTGTCTGCAGACCGGGGGTGGGGGAGGGGTCGCAGGAACCTCAGGCGTGGGGTCTGGTGGAAGCCATAGGGGCAGCCCCTGGCTTAGGGGTTCTCAACACGAGCGCAGGAGCCGCCCTCCTGGTTCGCTGCGCCTGGTCAGCAAGGTCTGACTCCTGTACCCAGAGTGCTCTGCACTCCTCACCAGGGTCCCGACCCTTCCAGCTCAACAGGGACTTCCGCCTTGATCCATGTTCTCGTCCACCACACCCCAGACCCACAGCCTCTCCTCTTTTCTCGGGGTCCTAGGGGGTCCACAGCCCTCTGCCCAGGACAGTGGTTGAGCTTGATGCCCTGTGGGTGGACACGTTGGATTGATGCTGTGAAGGGGTCCTTAGGCCTCTCTGCCGGCCCCCAGGCACGAGCAGTTGATGTTCCATATGGTCCAGATGCTGAAAGTGACACAGGAGGATCAGCTCTCAACCCCCACCTGCCCAGCCTCTCAGTAGAGCTAGTGGTCCCACGTCCCTCTGGTGACCATGGCTGTGGGACAGGGACAGTCGCACTTCAGGTGGAGAGTGACCACTTTCGTGAGGGCTGCTGGCAAAGGAACCCTCCCCTCCTGGGGCTGGCTGCATGGACTCCCCCTCCCAGTAACGAAGCATTACTCAACTGCAAGATACCTCGACTGCCAAGCACTGTACGCCAGCCCTGACCCCGGTCCCCGCGGGAGGGAAGTCACGCTGGTTGTGACTGGGAGCCCAGCACACTGTCCTTGAGGGCTGAGCCTTGGCCCTCCCCTGGAGTTGCAGACATTCCGAAATGGATCCTAGCGGGCCGTTGCCACAGCCGCTCCCGTGAGCCCCGGCTTGGCACCACTGTGCCATCCCTTCTCCTGGAGAAGTTCTGGTGATTTCCTCCACGTCTGCAGCTCGGGTCCGGTCATCAGGAGGGCCGCGGTGGAGGAGGAACAGGGAGACCTGATTTGAGCGAGCATCGCTTCCTGGAGTGGAAACAGCAGCAGGCTCCTGGGCATTCCGGAAACCGAGCTCTCGGCTGCTGCTGAGGGACAGGTGTCTACGCCTGTGCCTGACAGTGGAGGCTGGGGCCACAACCTGGAGGCACACCAGCCCGGAGCTGCCTGCTTTGCGTGATCCGCAGGAGCAGTCTTGAGCAGAACTATGCCGGGGGCCCTGCGTGGGGGCCGTTGAATTTGAAAGTGGGCTTTTTGCTCTTGGGAAGCGTCTACTAAGCGCGAGTGTGCAGTCAGAACACTCAGCATTCTCTCTTTGGAGCATGGGATGTTTGCCCTCCAGAAAGGTAGAGAGAGTCTAAACTCAAGGTATCTGGCCATAGGTTGTCACCCTCTGTCTCGTTCTTTTGCTCCTCAGTGCTTGGGGCTTAGCTCGCCTTGCAGGTCTGATGCGAAGCCACTCCATGCTCACAAAGCTGTCTTCCAGGGCTGCCTCGTCCATGCAGCAAGGTGGTAGGCAGTCGTTTCTTGCAAGCTCTGGCTCCTCAGAAACTCCTGCCACCAGTCCTGCTGCAGCAGACAGCTTAACAGAACCCAAAGATCTCACAGGCTCAGCCACTGGCCCTCTGTTTCCAGCAATATCCACCTTACCAAATTCTAGTTCAGCCAAAGGATCGAGGCAGGCTCTCCCAGTTCATCTTGGGGTGCCTGGCCTGGCCCTGACCGTCAGAAGATTGTCATCTGCTTCTTGATGCTGTGACTGCTGCAGGTCTTTCCACCACAGGCCTTTGGGGGCTGGGAGACCAGGAAGTTGGGCTGTTTCTGTCCAGGTGGTGGCCTGCTGACTGGGACACAGCTTGCCCCAAGACATGGGATTCCCAGGGCAGAAATGGCCTTCGTTTTGACATCCATGGACCCAAAAGAAAATATACCTCCACTTAGCAGGGTCTCCCTCTCATCTGAAGTCACATTGTCACTAACACAGCCTAAGCGGAGGTACCTCAGCATTGTGGTCTCAGATTTGGAGTAGCCTGAGGGGTCCCAGGCCCACCAGGAGCTACACTGCCATCCCAGTTGTGGGTAGATGCACCTGTTCCTGCCAGGCCATCCTCCAGAGCCATACAGAAACCAGGAAACTAACAGTACCACCATCCCCTCCCCTGGGTGCCGTCACACTGGGCTGGGGAAGGGGCGTCAAGGACTCCTGGTGAGAAGAGAGGTCCGGTGGCACAGATGAGAAGCCGCAGGTCTCCAGAACCCTAGGAAGGAGTTTTGCCACCAGCTGCGTGGGCTGGCCAAGTGTTCCCTCTTTGAGTTTGACCCTTTATCTCCTGCACTTTGAAGAAACAGCAGGGAAGAATTCTGCAAATTTTCCACTGTGAAGCTGAACCTCTGCCTTTAGGAGTCTCCTGTTGGTGAGTGAGGCCACCTCTGTCGCTGGACTTGGGCTGGGCTCCTGGAAGGGTGGGCACCTGGAGAGATGTCAGGGATGCATCACATACTCTCTGGGGCCACGGGGTCACCAGGAAGGTCTGCAGTGAAGCCGGGACACAGATGGAGAAGGGAGGCCCACAAGAGGCCCGGCAGGGAACACCCTGATCTCGTCCCCTGCTGTGCTCCAAGGGCATGGCTGGCAGTCTCCTCGCCTCCTGGGCTGCCCCTGGGGAGCTTGACAAGGCCCCTTCCCTGTATGTGTCTGCAGGAGGGCCCCTGGGAAGGCTGCTGGTCCAGACAGAACTGAGACTAAGGCTCAGTCTGCCCTCGAGGCAGTAGATGGGGCTTCTGTCCCGACCCGGCCAGCCCCAGCCCAGAGCCTGTCCCCACCGGGCGGGCAGTGGGAGAACTGAAGGACCCCCGCTCACTGTGGCTCATGTTTGCTAGGCCAGTTTTGGTGAACCAATGATACAGTGTTTCCTCTTCTGTTTCCCCAGGCTCCCTGCAGGGCCTTCGGGGCTTTCTGTTGTAGTTGTTTTCCTCCTCTGGTTTGGGTCTGAGGATCGAGGTCGGGAGAGTCCTGGCTTTCACCGAAGGAGGCCTGTGGTTTCTGTGCCAAGAGACGCCTGCTCCCGCTGGGATGGGGGGCCGGTGTGGGGTCACGGCCTGACAGTCATGCCTCCCGCCACCTCAGACGTGGCTTCGGGGATTCAACTCCTGTGCGGAGGAGGAGTCGCACGTCTGTAGCTGGGCGCTGGCATCACAGCCCACAGGGTCCAACCCTCCCAAGCGTCCCACTGGGCATCATGACTCTTCGAACCAAAGTTCCTTAAAGGGGCACAGCCCAGCCTTGTCCACAACCTCAGGGGCCTGGGATTCCCGCGGCGCACCCTGAAATCCCGGCCCGCACAGACTGGGGTCTGAGGTCCGTGCAGGGAGGGGCTCCTTCCAAACCCAGGCGCAGGCCGCTCTCTGCCTGGCCCGCCCGGCCAGCGGCTTCCACGGCTTCCACGTGGTGAGCCAGGTGGGCTGGGCCTCGCTCGCCACCTGGAGAGAGCAGGAGCCCTGTGCCGGCCGTCCAGACCTCAAGCATCAGGAAACCATTTTGTACAACCACCAGAAGCAGAGATATTTTGTAAGAAGCGTAAATTATTTTCAGTTGTTTTCTGGTCCTACTTTTTCTTTTCCCCACAACTCCACGTTGGCGATTCGCTCACATCAGGTAAATCTTGAGAAAGCCTTGGTGCCCTCCTGCCCCCTGCCCCCTGCCCCGGTCACCACGCGCGTGCGCCCTCGTCCCTTCTCAGTAGTGACAGCGTTCTAGGCAATACCATGGACACATCTGACTGTGTCTGTCTCTCCGAGTGCAAGAAACTCAAGTCATCTTAAAAAAAACAAAAAAACAAAAAAAACAAAAAAAAAAACAAAAAAAATTTACAAAAAAACAAACATACAAAAAAAATATCTTTTTTAGGCCAGAGTTTTCTACAGGTATTAATGAATATTTTTCTTAATCCTTATAAGTTTTATGTGTTTAATATTTCTTAATACCGGTAGCATTAATTTATACTTTTGTAGCAACACAATATTTTTATAAACAGCCAGTGCTTGGCTCAAGTCTTCACGGGGGTTTATGCAGGGCCATCTTGGGAACCCTGTGTACCATGTACTGTATTTAAAAAAAAAAAAAAGTTACCTAGTGTCACACTTGCTGTGTTGATTAACAGAAGGCGTTCTTGGCGGTCTCCTGTGTCGTCAGTGTGCGTTCAGCGCCTCTCCGAGGAGTCATTGCATGGGGGTTGAGTTGAGGTTCTTGTGATATGTGAACCCCCGAGGCCAAACTTGAGGGTTTATTTAGGGTTTTCTGTGTGTCCTTTGGGTTTTTCTTTTCACTTTGTTTTGGTACCGTTTCTCCATTTACAGCCAAATCAGTTTTCATGATGTTTAAAACTTTTACTGATGTCAAATGGAGGAAAGGAACAGGAAAAAAAAAAAAAAAAAAAAAAAAAGAAGATTTTTACGAAGTAATAAAGTTTAAAACTGAGCTGTTTAAATGTTGCTGTTTTTACCTGTCTATTCTTGTCCGGAAGTGGAACATTCCCAGGGAGAAGAGGAAGGTTCCACCGGGTTCCTTAAGTCACCAAAAGCCCCGCCCAGGATTCAGTACCTCCCCCGCCCCGAATTCTCGCCACGTTCTTCCCCGGTTGGTTGATACCAAGGCAAAGCATCCCTTTCATGGTTAGAGAGGATCGGTTGCTTAAATGAGTTCATGTCAGTGTTGTATTTATGGTTTTACAATAAAACGACCTTTAGGACGATGCAGTGTGTGACGTTTTCTCTTGGGTTTGGGGACAGGCCATGCCATCCAGCAGAGCTGTGAGGAGGGGGGCCATTGGCCGGTGACCCAGGCGGCAGCTCGAGGCATCCCAAGGGGACCACAGGCTGGGCATGCCCACTGCTCGTTGGTGAGTCAGTGATGAGCTTCGACGCTGGACCGGCTCAGGAGGTGCTGGACCAATGTGGGTGGAACGTGGCTGAGAAGATGCCCCCTGTGGGCCCAGTGTGCCTGGCCCTGTGGGCATTCACGAGGCCCTTGTGCTCCTTTGTCCAGCGGGTGGGCCTCCCCAGCATAAGTGATGTTGACACCGTTGTGTGTCATGGTTCACTTTCTGGAGAAGCGTCAGTGGTTTCTGTCCAATTCCTCGTGGTACCTGGGCGCTCCTCAGCGCCCTCACTGAGCTTGAGGACCTGCCTGGGGCACGCGTCCAGGCCCCACATCATCCGCACGTCTCTGAAGTAGCTCAGACCCAAGGTGAGTCGAGAGAGAAGAGGCTTCTGGAAGAGCTGGGGCCCGAGCAGGAGGGAGGGTGCCAGCTCCCCAGGCAGCCCACTGCTCCACAGTCTCTGTTCTCGGGTCCCAGGCAGCACCTGCTCCACAGCCTCTGTTCTCAGGTAAGTGAGTAGCAGGACCCTGCCCCAGCCCTGCTTCACCCTCTCTCCGGGAACGGGTCACTGGACTTTAAGAGGATGTGCCTTGGAGTGGAAGTCGAGGCAGGAGTTTCTCTGCTTCTCAAACAGCCTGGAGGCCTGCGGGGGACCCTCTTCAAGGTCATGATCAAATAGGCCAGGGTATGGCCTGTGAGCTCCCAGCCCTTGCAGCCAAGGGCCAGCCTCTGGGTTTTACGAGATTGTTTTACAAAGGCCCAAGAAGGATGAGTTTCCTTACTAAGCAGCCGCTTCTGTTTTGTAACAAACGTAAGCAGTACCCTTAAAAGAAAATCTGGAGCTGAAACTAAGAACCAGGTGCATCTTCAGGGAAGGGGCAGCCACTTGCCTGGGAATGATCCCTGGTGCCTTCTGAGGTGAACCCGCCTAGTCCTGCGAGGGGGTCACAGGTAGGTGCACCACCCCACCCCACCCCAGAGGGAAAATCGGGCTACCTTGGTTTATTTCATTTTGGTGAAACTGGCGGCAAGTGACAAAGGAATGACTAAGGGAGCAGGCAGGTCAGGGATAGGGCTGGTGAACACCAAGGTGAGGCCCCTCCAGAGGGGCATCTGTCACCCTCGGCCTCCGGATGCAGGCCCAGGGCAGCCGGAACTTGCTTGTCGTGAGACTGTAAGAGGAGCGGGTTTTTATGGAAGCTGTGTTTTCAGTGCTGGTTTCAGAACGGTACAGCCCAGTATCCCCCCATGGCAGAAGCCAGCCAGGCACAGTAGCTTCCACCCTGGTGAAGCATTTGTCCTTCAGGCCACTTCAAAATATCCCTCTTCAGAGTGGCACCTTCCAAGTACCCTCAGCAGCTGACCCAGCGTGTGAGGCATGTGCAGAGAGGACGGGGCGGACCTGACGTGTCTGTCAGTGCCAGGCTGAGGAGTCCCCGTCACTCCTCTCTGAACAGCTGTCTGTCCCCTTGCTCCTAACCCACCCACTTCTGCCCAGGGAGTCCTGGCCATGAGCACACTGTCCTTCAAGACAGTTCCGTTGGAACCTGGAATCCACAAGCTCTGGACTTCAGAGGAGGGTCTTTGTGTCTGACTGAGGGGCTACAGAGCTCTCTGCACCCACATCTTGCCTCTGGGTCACCCCCTCAGCAAGAGAGGTGGAATTCCCTCCCTCCTTCCTGGTCTCTCCAGAAAATAGGCTGAGTCAGGCAGCAGAGGCAAGCCCTTGACAGACCTGTCATCTGGCCCTCAGTATACTGGTCACTCCCCGGGGAAGAGGCATGCGGCCCTGCCTGGTTTCTGCAGTAGCAGCATGGGGACTTGGGAGGATGCAGTTAGCGGGAGACATTTATGAATCCAATGTTTATGAAAGCAGTGTGTAAAGCAGAGCGTCCTGATGGCGTGTCTTCTGGCCAAGGTGACGGGAGCAGCCCTGGACCGCCCACCTGCTCCTTCCCAAGCATAGGAGATGCCAGCCCACCCAAGGGCTTCTGCCTCAGGTCCAGGTTCTCTCTTAGGAAGCCAAGGAATGGTCTTCTTCCAAGGCAAGAGCCAAGGATTCTAGGGGACAGGCACTCGGAATGAGGTGTGGAAAGGGGCCAGGCAGCTGGGGGTGGGGACAGGGCGATGGCCGAGGGAAAGTGCTAGAGAGGAGTCGGGTGCAGTCAGGGATGGGGGGTGGTTCCAGGCACTTGCTGTTCACCTGAGCTCCCTGGGCACACTAGGGTACCAGTATTTCCTCTGACCCTGGGCCACCCACGACCTCCCGCCAACTTCTCCCAGAAACAAGTGCCCAGAGTTTGACTGAAGCAAAACAAAATAACCCATCACGTATGATCGTGGAGCAAGGGGCATATGTGACATATGCGGCATCCTTGGCGCAGACTGAAGGGGGGCCATTCACTTCTGGGAGTGCTGGGTGGGTCATGCCCCACCCCACTTCTTCCCTTCCCTGCCCCCCATTGGGTTCCATGTATGATGGCAATGCAGAGTCAGGAATTCCAGCAAGGTGCAATTTGGTTTTATTTGGCCTGGGTCCCTAGACCCCCTGCCTTGGGAGGGACGCTAGCCTCTGGTTTGCAGACTGGCCGGCCATCAGTTGGAGAAGCGCAGCAGCTCCTCATCCCCTGTGGGCAGAAAAAGGCTCAGGAGGGGATCCAGGTGGGGGCCTCCTGGGGTGCCACCTGGAGGAGGGAAGGCCACCTGCTGAGTCCTCTTGATGAGTGACAGCACTTGGGCATGCCACAGGGTGATCTGATTTTTTTTTTGTTTTTTCCCTGCTGCTTCTGATTTGCCTTAGGGGCCATTTTGCAGTGGGAAAATCAGGGCAGAGAAATCTGTGGTTCCTGTTCCCATATTGCCATTATCAGTAGCAGCGTTCCTTAGCTGAGCACCAACTCTGCCAGGTACGGTGAAGTTGGGAGGTGCGCATTTCATCCCATTTTACAAGAGAAAATGGAAGCTCAAATCACCCTTCTCGCCCTCCCCTCTGCGGCTAGCCCGAACCCAGCAGCATGAGAACTGGAGCCCAGCTCTGCCAGTTCCTCAGGCTGCGGGCTCCAAGTGTGCCTGGACCTAGCAGGGGTAACACCCTGGGCTTGGCTGATTTGACAGATGGGAAGCTGAGGCCCTGAAGGTGGTGGCCAGCTCACCAGGAATTCCGCCCTGCAGAACCCGCTCCCTACCAGGCTCCTCCCACCTGCAGCCCCCCCCAGCCCGCCACCCTCCAGGGCCTTCTACCATCGCCAGGGACTCCGCAGTACTCCTTGCACTCCTTCTCTGAGTAGAACTTGTTGCCGTTGCCGTGGCAACCCCCATAGTTGAAGAGGACACACTTCCCCTGGACGGCATCAAATGCCCAGAGCTGCTTGAAGGCTTTGCAGGGGCCAGTGACTATGGGGAGATTGCAGGCCGCTGTGTGGTGGAGAGAGGCACAGAGCTTTGGTAAGACTGTAACTTCACTGGGAATATGAGGGCTGCCCAGCCAGGGCTCTGCTTAGCTAGAACACACGGTCCCTCTTTGACAAATTGGGAAATGGATTCACCCTGGCCTAGGGTCACTTAGACCCAAATCCGTATCCTATGGCTTCAGGAAGCTTGCCCTGGAATTCCACCACTGGACACTGGAGCTCCCATGGCTGGGGTCTGTTGGGAGAATGGGTGTGTGTGGGGTATGAGGGCACAGAGCAGGGGCCACACTCACCCACGGTGCGACACGTCTGCAAACATTCCTTTTCGGAGCCAAAGTTGTTGCCGTTGCCCAGGCAGCCGCCATATTGGAAGGTCTCACAGGCCATGGAAGAGCCATTGTAGAAATACCTCTCAAACAGGCCCAGGCAGGGACCTGCTGAGTGGTCCAGCTGACAGGAGTCTGGGAAGGGGCAAAAGAGCAGCACTTAATGCTTACTGTATACCTGTTACCAGGCTGGGCACTTAATATGCATCATCTCTTTTAATTTTCCCTTCTAGAGAAAAGATTATCAGCTCCTTTTGTAGATGAAGAAACTGACTCTCAAGAGAGGTGAAGTGACTCACCCAGGTTACCCAGAACTAAGATTCTAAACAAGGTCTGTGAGACTCCAAAACCAACGCTCATTAACATGGAGTGACCAGTGACCCACCAACCACCATCCCTGTGTTCATCTTAGCTGCCAGGGAATCTGTGATCATAGTACTTGGTGATACATTCCCCACCCCACACTGGCCAGTCTGATCCCTGCACTGGGTTGCTGCCCCCATGCCTTTGCTCTCATTATCCCTGACTCTGGAATGCCTTCCATACGACCCAGATGCCTGGACACAGCATGAATTTCCCTTGGTCTAGGAAGTCTTCCTGATGTCCTCATCCCTGTATCCTCTAAGCTTCCTTGGCCCTTTGCTAACCAAAAGAGAGCTTTGGGATCCATCACTTTGTCCCTTGGGTGCCTCCCCACTAAAGCAGAACATTCAAGAAGACAAGAGTTGTGGCTTGTCTCTGTGACCCCAGTGACCAGCACAAGGCCGGAGATGCAGCAGGTTTGATATCTGCTGAGTGAATTGGAGACAGAGTGATTGGTGAGCACTGCCAAGTACACCAGGCATCCTCTTGCCCTTCCCCCTCCCTCCTATGGAAGCCCCAGTGGTCAGACCACTGGCTACTATCACATCACATAGATGTGGAAACCAAGGCCTGGAGGCCACACCATGTTGGTGGCAGAATAAGAACTGACACAAAGGAGCCGAGGACCATGTCCTAGGTTCCTCTCTCCTGCGTCAACCTTGGCGCAGTACAGAGTGCTTCATTTGCCTTTTCTCAGCCCAGTCTGACTCTCCAGCAGAGAGAGAGGAACTTCACAGGGATAAGGTAGCAGGGTAAGCCAGCTGTGGGCCCTCCTCTCCGAGCACAGCAGAGTGGGTGAAGAGGCAGGTGCTCATTACCTTCCTTCCTGTTGACACCCATTACTAGTTGCCCAGCCCCTGATCCTTCATCTTCTTGGGGCAGCACCGCCCTCCGGGCTCTCTGGGGAGAAGAAAAGAAGCTGTTGCCGAGAACTTGCTACTATTGCTCACCCGTGCCCCTGGAATGCATGATGGTTTGCTTTGGGAACCGGGGTATAGATGGAAGCATAGCTACTAGACTGGTTAATGAACTCTTCCCAAGAACTCCAACCTGAGTTCCATAATGGGCATCACGGCGTAGGTTTCTACTCAGAAATGAAAATCAGAACCACAAGGTACAGTACCTCCATATCCAACCTCTGGCTGAAAGGCCTGAAGGGATTTACCAATGGAAAAGACTCTCCCAGAGCCAGAGACCCGGAAAGGGCAGCGATCCCATGCTTGGAATGCAAGGCAGTTTTGCACCGTGGAGTTTGAGTGCAACTGGTTTGCAGGAGGAACTGACCAGACCATCATTAGCTGCCTGCGAACGAAAACTCCACCCCGAGAGTAAGAAGGAACCCCAAGACTGACCCTAACACGCCTGGCCACTGAGTGGAGCCCACAGAGCAGGGCGGGCTGCTGAGGCTGTCAAGACCTGCCTGAGTAGGCTCTCCGGAGGCAGGACCCCGGGGCGACCAAATGAGGAATGAGCAGGGACACCGCCTGCCACCAAGCAGCCTTTCTGCCACAGATGAGACCTGGAACTTCAAGAGCAGAATCACAGAACCTTAAATGTCCCCTTCTTTGAAAGTGCAGCTGATAACTAGGAAAAGAGTCAGGGCTTCCAATCGACATGAATCTGGAGCTAGCAAATAAATTAGAAATAAAAATGGTAAGGGGCAGAATGAACTGGACGTCCACAGAACAGAATGGCCACAAAGGCTACAGTGGATAGGCCATCTCAGGAGAAGGCAGCGACACTCCCAGCAGACTTGAGAAAAAGACAGCAGTGGAAAGAGTCAGGAGAAGATAGCGGACGTGGAAGACCAAGGCGCCGGGTTGAGGGGATGGGTGTCCCCAGCAGGGGGCTGGAAAGGAATTCAGTGGTATTGTGCAAGAGACTTCCTGAAACACGGAGGACACGCAGTCTGCACACGGGGGAGCAGCGCGTGCCAGGAAGTGTTTGTACAGAATTCTCAGCACCGCGATGTGGCCTTGTTACCATGTTGACTTTGAAGATAGTTTTCCCAGGCACCAAGGCACCAGGGCAGGAGAAAACAAGTTGCCTAGAAGGAGAGAAAATACCACCCTGGCCTCAGGCCTTTTCACCACGGTAATCAGGGCTTGAGAATAACGGAGTCATGTACACACAGTCCTGAGGGACAGAATGGATGCTGTGTCCGAGCAGTATGGCCGCCACATGCTCAAGAATCGGGCAGTTCTCAAACTTGCAAGATGCAGGGGTTAAAACACCCAAGAACAACTCAAAAAAAAAAAAAAAAAAAAAACCACTGGGCAAAGAAATGTTGCCAATTAAGAGATCTCTAGAAAGGAGCGACTCAGGAGAGGAGCGCCGGTAGCTACGCTCACTAGCGGTGACCAATAGAATCCACTGGAACAGCTCGGAGGGCCAGCTCTGCAGAACTCCAGAGCTGCGGGCGCCGTCCCGCCCTGCCCACCACCCTGGCAGGGCTGGAGTCAAGCTGGACAAGGCAAAAGGAAAAGGGGGAGGGAAGGGGACAAATCTGGAGCGCCAGCGTCTAGCTAATCAGAACAGTGACCATTCTGCAAAGTCACCAGTAGCCGCGCCAGCTTCTCAGATGTCTTTTCCTAACTTTGCTGGTCCTTAGGACGCACCTCTCTCGTGGTGAAGAACTATTTATTTGAAGTTCAAGAAGCCCACTTCAATTTCTTTGTTTTTAAATCCAAGTAAAACTATAATTAATGTTCTTAAAAATTAAAGATAACATCTGCAGCATAATCCCATTTAATAACAGTCTATCCGTACGTCCATCTGTCCTTCCTTCTGTCACGAAGGAATGCTGCTAGTTTGGGGGTGGTGGAATTTTTTTTAAAAACACTTTTATTTATCTTGATGCTTTTCTTATGGATTTCTTTATAATGAGCATGTGTTACTCTGATAAGATCAATGGTAATTTTTCTTAAAAATATAGGGGTAAATATAATATGTTAATAGTGTTAACTTTACATAGGAATAAGGATTTCTTCTTTTGTACTGGGGATTGAACCCAGGGACTCTTAACCACTGAGCCCTTTTTATTTTTTACTTTGAGACTGAGTCTCACTAATTTGCTTGGGCCTTGCTAAATTACTGAGGCTGGCCTTGAGCTTGAGATCCTCCTGTCTCAGCCTCCTGAGTCACTGTGATTACAGGTGTGTGCCACCTCGCCTAGTGGAATAAGGGCATTCTTATCTCATTTTTGTTTTTTCATTTTTCAAATTTTAAGAATATGTTTCTAAACAAATAACACACACACACACACACACACACACACACACACACACACACACACACACCAGCAAGGTGACGATAACTCCCAAATAATCGGAGAACACAAGAATGAAGAAAGTGTGATCAATATGGCAAAAGGCAGGAAAATAAAAGGGAAGCAAGCCCCAAATTCAGAAGGAGCTGAGGTGAGGATCTTCCTGTTCTAGATTTGCTGCTTTTCAGGGAAATGTGCCCTGAAATCTCCATTCCTCGTTGGATACTGTTCCTTCATTGTTAAAAGTCTCCCTTCTTTGCGACACTTTCAGACACCCTGTTCAGAGTTTTTCTAACACGTCCTTGAACTCCAGCACAACTCTGGAAGGTGAGCATAATGACCCCATCTCACCGACAGGACAGTGAGGTCCAAGTGGGGCAGCAACTAGCCCAAGGGGCAGAACCAAGAGTGAGCCCAGGCGGGTCTGAGCTCCACGCACGCGCCAGCGCAGGCCCCTCCAGCCTCCTCAGTGACCCCTGCCCCACGCAGGCCTGGGCAAGGCCAGCCGCAGCCCGGAGTGTGGAGCCGCCAGTGGGGCAGCACTTACCGGGAGCGGGGTGGGCGCTGGCTCCTGCTCCCCAGGGACACATTCCCCTAGGTCAGAAGACGGAAGAGAAGAGTGAATGAGAGGACCAGGCTCGGGGGAATCCTAGACCCCGATTTCTCTTATGGTGCCGGGAAGCCTCCTGCTGGGAACCGTCCTGTGCCGCAGCCCCTTCATGAATCCCCCAACTATGCTGGCTCAAGGTCAGTCACTGAAAAAGTAACAGACAGGTGGCTGCACCGTCACCCCCATCTGTGCACCCTGCCAGCATCATTCCATCAGCTTCGCCCCAGGAGCAGTGGGATGTGCTGTGGTCCCTAATGGCTTGGCCTCACTGACCCCTCACAGCACGTGGGGAAGGCGTATTATTCCCATTTTACAGATGAGAAGATGAGGCTCTGAGAGGTTGGCTAGCCAGAAGCCACCCAACACAGATGCTGCGTCCCCAAGCCTGGCTCCTAGTGCCGACACTCTGCTGCCTCCTGAGAGGTGGGTCTGGGCTCTGCACACAGCCTCCCGGGAACCCAGAATCGAGTCCAGCACCGGCTCCACCAGGTGCAGAATGGAAGACATGGAACAAACCCAGTGGCTCGACCATCAGAAGGGGACGGCACTGCTGTCCCTGTTTGTCTCTGAGGTGGGACGAAAGAGCCAGGGCTCGGGTGGTTTGGGGGCAGGGAATGAAGAGAGAAGAGGGGACAGACATTCAAGGTGGGGACAGGCACCCTTTACCTCTGTCGGCCATTGTGAAGATGGAGTCCTCGGGGATGCCCACTCCCAGGGCCATCTCCCTGAACGCCTGCAGGAGGCTGTCCCTCAGCTGTGGCTCTCGCCCTGCGGGGGAAGCAGAGGACACCAGGCCCCAGGGGATTTTGTGTGATGATTTTCACTTAGGGAAAGTGTGAAAACCAGTGGCCCGTTCCATCTCCAGGACACACGTATGGGAAGACAGGTTCTCAAGAACGAGGAAGCGCCCCTTCCCGGCTCCCAGCGAGTCTCCTGAGTCCCCACGCCAGGCTCTTTCCACTGGCTCCGCCAGTCCTGGAGGCTCGGGAACTGATTCTAGAGATCAGAGGAGAGGACTGTGCCTCACGGGGGTAAACGCCTGCCCCGACCTGGAGTTTTGTCAGAAGGAAAACACAAGCCCCCTGCTCTACCTCACTCGCCATCCATAACCCAACAGTCCCTCCCGCCAGCCCCCTGGGCTCCTCTCGGCCTTGTTCCTTACCGTAGAGCTTGGCGGTCATGGTGGCTCCGTGGCGGCGGCTGATTTTTTTGGTCAGGATAATGGCGTACTCGTCATAGTTGGTGTGCACCACGTAGGACTCCATGGTGACGTTCCATCCTGCACAGGAGATGCAGCCAGCCACCGCGTCAGTGGTCAGGGGCTTTGCACCTGGAGACCCGCTGCCCAGTCACACTGTGCCTTCCTCCGTCATCTGGCCACCCAGCCCTCCTGGGCACTCCTTTGTAGGTTACCCGTCTTCGGTCTCTCTAGGCACCGATTCCTCTCCTGCACGCATGTGCCGATTCGCCCCGCATCCCGTCCATCAGTCCTCTCTAGTCCATCCTTCCTTCCTTCCTTCCTTCTTTCCTTACTGCTTCATCGGCTCATCCCTCCACTCATTCATCGGGCACCCACGCCGGTATTCACTTACCACTCTCTCACTCATTTGCTCGCTTATGTATCTATCCCTCCCTCCATCTGAGTAAAAGTCCGTAGATTGAGCCCTAACGTGATTACTTGGCACCTGGGGCGTATTTGCTGAGTTAACGACTACGTGCGTGCCCAGATCCCTCTGTCACTCAGCGCCGGGCACAGCGCGACCTGGGCTGGAGGAGTCTGGGCTTTGCCCTCGGCACTCAGCACCACCTCTTCTGCACACAGGCTCATGACGGAGGAGACCGGGAGAAGGAGAGAGAGAGGGATGGAGGGGGCGTCTGGAGGAAGCCAGGCGACATCTCAGCTGAGTGGGAGGGAAGGTGACGGGGTGGAGGGAAGGGGAGCCGAGGACAGGAAGGGACTTCTGAGCAAAGGAGAGGCCCGCGGCCTCCGCACACTCACTGGGTTTGCGGTAGAGGAACTTGCCGGCCGTGCTCGTCTTCTCGTAGGCCCCTGCGATCTCCTCGCAGATGCCTCTCCTGGAGAGGAACCCAGCAAGCGGAAGTCACCCCTGGTGGACAAGGCGCCCACAGGGCTCCTTCCAAACATCATGTTCCTCTTTAATTTCAAATGAACGTTTCCAAGCATCTTGTCTAATACCCACTTTACATACGAGAGGACAAAGGGACGAGTCTATGCCATCTGCTTGGCAAAGCCAGCACAGACATCACCGTCCTCAACCGAACCTGTACATCACGCCGATGGCCCCGGGGGTGGGCGTAATGAGTGAATGTGTTGGTCATTCCTGTTCCGAGTGTCTCTTGCCCCAGTGTCCCCATCCAAACAGTGGGGACCTCACAGGTTGCTGTGAAGGCCAAGCGGAACAGGCCTAGAGGTCTGGGTGAGCACTGCACGGCCGGCCACTACTGGTACGACGACTCTCATCCGTCCAGTGGACGTTGATGGGGCAGCACACACGCACCAAGCGCATGTGCCGTGCTGGGAATACCGAGGCGCATGCTGGGGCAAGGCTGGAGCCTCTCCTGCAGCTGGCCCTCCCTAGGGCCAAGCAGGCTGGCCAGAGGCAGATGCGACCAGAGTAACCAGTGCCAGGTTGGGGGAACATGGTGCTCCCACAGCTCAAAGAGGGCCTGTGGCCTGAACCTGGGGTCCGGGGGGCCTTCCTGGAGGAAGTGTCGTGGAACCGGAGCCCTGAGGACGGGTGGGAATTAACCCCAGGGGCGGGGACAGGTGCTTCCAGAAGGAGCCTCACGGGCAAAGGCCTGGGGTGCAAGGGGAGAAGGTTTTCAGGAACCGCGGGTCCACCAGGGCAAGTCACAGTGACCCGGAGAGCATGGGGTGGCGACCGGCCGGTGGCAGGGGAGGCCAGAGGCCTCCATGTCAAAGGTCTCAGTCTAATTCCCAGGGGCAGCGGGGAGCCAGGGAACAGGCCCATGAGCCCAGCCCCCTAAGCAGATGTGAGATTTTGAAAGCTTCCTGGCTTCTGGGTGAAGGATGGGCTGGAGGGCAGAGTGGCCTTCGTCCGGGAGAAGAGCTGAAAGGTTGCTGTAGACAAGCAGCGAAAGACGGCCTGGCCCAGAGGGTGGCAGTGCGGGGGGGGGGGGGGGGGGGAAGCGAGGCTGGCCCCTGGGGTGAGGGAGCCCCGAGGAGGAGGAGGTGCAGACAGGACCATCTCCTGGAGGAGGCAGAGAGGGACCCAGGTGGGAGGAAGGTCAAGGCTGGGCAGAGGCCTGCAGGCTCCGGGACAGGGTGGGGCGCCCCAGCCCCCCACCCCCGCTCACCGCCAGTGAGTTTGGATGGTGCTGATCTCCGCCTCCGTGGCCCCCTCTCCCAGCACCAGGGTGCTCATGCTCATCCTGTCCTTGATCCTCTTCAGCCAAGGGCAGGTGGAGCCGATGGCCAGGTTGAACCACTTCCCGTAGATCTAGGAGGCAGGCACAGGACCCGGCTTCCCTCCGACCCTGGAGGCGCCTGCCTGCTCCCCTCCCGCCTCTCCCCGGGCAGCCCTTGAAGTAAGAGTGTCTCAGGGCTGACAGTGGCGTCACAGGCGCCAGGTGGCTTAGGAAGGAGGTGTGCACTGGACCCCACCTGCCGCTCAGAAGGCTTCACAGAGCTGAGTCTGTGCTGCCCCCGGGGATGGGGGCAGCCCCCACGCTCTGAGGCCACCAGCCATTCCTCGCCAAGAGACAAGTCCTGTCTTTACTCCTCCGGGGCAGGGAGCTCCTGGGACCAGGCCTTTCGATTCCACTAGGCCCTGATCAAACTTCGCCCTGCTTCTCCCCTTCCCATAATCTCCCACCCCGTCCAGAAGTGACGGGCACACGCCTGCCCTGTGCCATCTGGGTTCTGTCCACACCGTGCATGTGGGACGAGGCCCCTGGAAGAGCTACCAGAAGGATGTTGTAGGGAAGGCGAGTCACTGCAGGACCAAGGGCTGGGACAGGGTGACCCCCGAGATTCACACCACCCTGGGCTGTGTGAGGGGCCACAGGGTGGTGGCCCCAAGAGGAAGCCTGCACTCGGGTGGCTTCTCACGGGAGCATGGATTTTCCTCGGCGCAGGGGAGGGCAGGATGCTTGACTCATGGACCTAAGATGAGAGGGGGCTCCGCAGAACAAAGGGCAGACAGATAGAGTGTAGCTTCAAAGGACCCAGGGTCCCAAACGGCGTGATCAGGAGGGCCCGTGAGACGGACCCCTGGCATGCCAGGGAGTTCCGGAGCGGGAGACTGAGACCCCAAGAGGCCCAGCAGCTTGGACATGACCACAGCCACCTCCTCCAGAGAGGCCAGCCTTACCCGGGTGACGTCGAAGTTCTCCTGCACTTGGATGTCCTCTGGCAGGGTGGGCACAGGGTCAGCGCTCACCGCCAGGCAAGTGGTCAACAGCAGAAGCAAGGCTCGGGGACCCTGCCTGACTCTGCTTTTCAGCCTCAGGGGCTGCATGACTTGATCTGGGGACAGAGGGGTTGCAATCTTCCTGCCAGGGCCAGCTGGGGACTGAGGCAAGGGAAGGGGACTAAGGCTTGTAGGTGACCTTGGTGTTTGCTCTGCTTGATGGGACCAATCAGGGCCCAAGGCTAGCTGGGATCGATCACTGTCGCCTGCCTGGGGTTGATCCCTGCAGACGGGAGGCCAGGCGGCTGCCTCAGAAGAGACCCAGGCTCAGCGCGAGGGGGCTCAGCCCCTGGAGAGCCTCCCACCTGCCTCGGGGCCAGGAGAGGATGAGGGAGGCAGGCAGCCCTGGCCTTTCCTTCTGGTTCATTCCATCTGGACCTGTGCTGAGAGCCATCGATTCCAGCCTGATTGGGTTTGTTTCTCACGTGAGAAAACTGAGACCCAGGGAGGGCAAGTGATGGCCCAGAGGCCACGGGAAGTCTGCAGAGCAGGCTGGAACCCAGCACCCTGCCCTGGCTTCCCGAGGTCCTTGCAAATGAGAGTAGAGACGATGATGATGTGACACTGGAGGACAATAGACCCTCACTGAGCACCCGCTGTACCCAGGCTTTGACCCCCAGGCCATAGGACTGAATCTCACGCCCCCAACCCAGGCAGAGGCACTACCTTCCCCCTTTACAAACAGGCTTTGAGTCTCTGAGAGGTGAAGTGACCGGCCAGGGTCCCCCGGCTGGGATGTGAAGCTGCTGGGAGGGGCAGCATTGGGCAGTGGTCAAGGCAGGGACTGAGGAGACAGCCAGCCTGTGATGGCATTCCGACTGTGTGACCTTGGGCAAGTCACTCTGCCTCTCGGTGCCTTGGTTTTCTCCTCAGTGAATAAGGATAACGCCCGTCACTGGTTCCCGGCGTGGTGGTGAAGACCGAAGGCCTTCACACTGGGGAGACACTCGCACTCTCCCTGTTCGTGGGGACAGCTTAAACTGCTGGTGGGGCTTCAACAGTGTCCCCTCCAAACCTCAGGTCCACTCGGAACTGCAGAATGCAACCTTACTTGCAGATGTGATTTGTTAAGATAAGGATGTGCTGGGTGACAGCAGTCCTGAGTCCCATGTCCCGAAAGAGAGACTCAGAGTCAGAGACGCACAGAGGAGGTGAGGCAGAAGGCTGGGGTGCAGCCACAGGCCCGTCTGCCGAGACTGGCGAGAAGTAAGGGACTGTCCCCACCCCACATCCCCAGAGGGAGCCGGTCTCTGCCGCCCCCAGCCTCCAGTCCTGAGAGATTTCATTTCTGCTGTTGTCAGCCACCTGGTTTGCGGTGCTTTGCGACAGTGGCCTTAGGAAACGAGGGTCATCTTTCGATCTAAGACGTTAAATGGGAAGTTTAGGAAACCGGATCTGCATGCCTCCTAAGCTCAGTGTCTCCCGTGCTACCGTGGGCCTCTCCATGACGTTCTCTTCTCCAGGGGTTCAAGGTGCTGTCCTTCTTCTGTCCCCCTCTGTCCCCGCTCCTGCACAGGAGCCTTTCATCCAGGCAGCAGCCTCCCTGCTAAGCCTGGAGCCACCCTTTCAGAAAGGCAGTTCCCAGAACGAGACCCCTGCTCATGTGAGAATTGGGGGGTGGGTCCCCATACTGCAGTGCATGAACAAATGGTGCATCATGAAGTCCAGTCACACTCTCCTTCCCTATTAATCCAGAGTAAGTGGGTCTCTGTTTTTAAGTTTCCTTTGCTCCATATCAGACAGCCTGGCCACTGATTGCACTTCCTTTTTGCTTTGGCTGCCAGGAAGCTCAAAGCCATGACCTATGTTTTGGTTTAGTTTTCTGGAATAGTTACCTCCCCTGTGCTCACGTGGTTTCTTGGACTTTTACGGTTTAGCTAACAGCAGTGGCAGGAGGCAGTGTGGACTCAGAGGGCATGCCCAGGCCTGGAAGGCAGACATTCTGACTTCTCATTCTGGGTGAACTTGGGGCGGCTTTCTCTCTCTGAAGCCTTCTTTCCCATTCTGTAACCTGAAGACAACAGTCCCTCTTCTGTCTGTCAAGAGGTCAAGAGAGACACTGTTGGTGACAGCACTGTGTGACCTGTCCTGCCCTCCCTGGTGACAATGCAGAGCGCCTACCACCCTACTTCGGCTGCTGCGGTGCACCAGGATGGCTCACCTGACCTTCACGGCAGGCAGGCAGGACCGGGCTCATCAGACCAGAAGCCCGAGGCTCTCAGGGCGCACCAGCCCGACCCTGCCTCCTCGGGACAGGGCTGCTCATTCCTTGCACAGCCTGCGCGAGGTCGGGGAGAGGCCCCAGGATGGCTGGGATGTCGATCTCTCCCACCTCCGGGGATGTTTGTGACCCTGAGATTATTAACCAGAGCAAACACAGAGGGTCAGTGTGGCAAGGCCCCCTGGACTTTGCACCGCTGTTTAAACATTAAGCCCAGGACACCAAGAGGCCAGGCGGCCGCACGGGGGCCTCTCCCTCCTGGCGGGCCGGGTGGGAGGTGGAAGCTCCGGGCACCTGCCCTCCTTGGCGGCCCACGGGTCCAAGAGTCCACAGGAAGCAGCCAGCTTCCAGAACCATGTCAAGGGGGCGGCGAGCCTGGCCGGCCAGGGAGGGTGTCAGGGAGAGGAGGCCTCCCCGGGGCTCCGGAGGGAAGTGGTCCTGGGGGTTCTCGCCATCTGCTCACTTATCCTCTCACCAAACGCACGCTCCAGGCTTGCTGCGGGGACAGCACAGGGTCATGGCAGGATCCTGATGCTCCCGAGAGGGCTGGGAGCTGAGGAAGAAGATGGAAAGGCAGCGCTGGGGAGCAGAGGCTGAGGGGTGAACCCCGAAGAGTCGGCGCTGCCTGACAGAGGGCGGGGGCAGGTGGGGCAGGTCCTCTTCCGGGGAGGGAGCGCCGAGGGCTTTCAGAGGTGAACAGCCCAGTGGGCTGGTGACCAGGAGAGATCGGTCGGCAACCAGGGGAAGGGGCCCCAAGAAGTCGTTCCCTAGGAGGGTCTCCCAGAAGAAGCGGGCCTGGTGCCTAGACCAGCAGGCACACGGGACACTGGGTAGAGCTCTGACCAGAGGGTGCAGTCGAGGGTTAGGTCTCCTCTGCTAACGGCGGAAGGACACAGCAGGCAGGGTGGCCTTCCCTCCTGACCCCCAGGTCCTTGCCTCAGATGCTGGCCCTCCTCAGCCCCCAGCCCCAGCCTGTCCCCTCAGGGACACCAAGGCAGAGCTGGAGGTGGCAGAACTCAGGACCCCGTGACCAGCAATGTGAGAGGGAGTGTTCTTGCTGCCCAGTTATTTCTAGACTGTACTCATTCCCTTACTCTGTCCTAAAGAGCAAGGCCACCCAGAGATGGGACTGTCTGTGGCCAGGGGGCGGGCCTCCCCTCTGGCTTAGGTTCTCTCTCTGGCTGACATAAGGACTGAGTGAGGGACATTTGTGAAAACTCTCCCTGAGAGTGCACCTTGAGCCAGGCGCAGTGGCGCACGCCTGTAATCCCAGCGGCTCGCGGGGCTGAGGCAGGAGGATCGCAAGTTCAAAGCCAGCCTCAGCAAAAGCAGGGTACTAAGCAACTCAGTGAGACCCTGTCTCTAAATAAAATGCAAAATAGGGCTAGGGGTGTGGCTCAGTGGCTAAGTGTCCTTGAGTTCAATCCCTGGTACCCACCCCCACCCCAAAAGAAGTGCACCTTGAGGGACCCACATTGTCACAGGCACTTGGCACCACACAGGAAGCTGAGGGTTCAGGACTGGAATTGCACTGAGGAGCGAACCCTGCATGTCCACCAGGGGGCAGCAGAGAACTTCCAGAAAGCCCATGAGATTATTCTGTGCAAACCCCAGGCTGGGGACCTGAGTCTGGGCCCACACAAGAACCAGTGTTCCAGCCCTGCCTTCCTTACTTCCTGGTGAGTGTAAAACGTTCGGCTGTTACCTTGCTCAGCCCCACCCTGGCTAGAGCTGGAGGCTGAGAAGGCCCCTTTAAAATAAACACATAAAGGTCCTTGGGGAACTCTGCAGGGAAACAGTTCCGTGCAATTGCTGCAGACCTGAATGATCAACTTAGTAAGCTCTCACTATCTGCCACGTCCTGTGCTGAGCTCTCAGCCTGTCTTCCTGACTTCTCTATTCAGGTTCTGGCTATCCTCATAGCCCTATTTTGCGGATAGGAAAATTGAGGTTGGGAGGCCAGGTGATGGGGTGTTGAAGATCACCCAGCCTGTGAGTTGCCATGCAAGCCCAGCACTGTCTCCCTAACACCCCAGGCACTCTGCTGGCCTCCCAGACATTCTCCCTGTAACAAGCAGGCCCTTCTGGCCATGTTCTTTTGGACCCGTGGAGCCGAGAGGTCTCCCGTCACTGGTCACTGTACTTTCCACTGCGGAAGGCAGGCGGGGGCGAGCCTGTCTCTCCCTTCCTCCGCCGAGGGTGCGGGGCCTGCCCTACCAAGCTCAAGCCCTCTTTCTCCTTGGGGTCCAGTACTGCGCAAGGCACATGATGGATGCAGATTGACTTGGAACCAGAGGGAGAATTCGGGTCAGACCCCAGGAAGGGCCACCCAAGTAGAAGACTGCTGATGGAGACTAGGAGATGGCGATCCACTCCTTACAATGGCCAGCGAGTGAGTGACGAATGAGTGAATGGGCTACTCAAAGGCACTGCTTAAAAAGCAAAGCGCTCTGTCTCTGAGAGGTTCGCCTGGGTCAATGTTTTGGGGTTTGTGCTGTGGCCAGGAGCAGCCGTTCAGCATCACCCAGATGGCGAGCATGCTGGACATAGTTGCAATCCCTGCTGCCAGTCTGAGTTTAACTGAGCGACTCATGAACCTGAGTCTTTCCTCCATCAAATGAACTGTCCAGAGCTCATAGGATGCAGGAGATTAAACGAAAAGAAGCGTGTCACCTTCTTGCTCCTTGGAGAGAGCTCAGCTTAGCTGAGGGTACCCTTTTGCCATCTCGGGTTCATGATTGTAGGAACAGGTGGCTCAGCCTGAAGAAGCTGCTCAGAAAGGGGGACACTTTTGGAGTTCAGAATGGTTTTTTGTTTGTTTATTTTTTGTTGTTTGGTATTGTTTGGTACCAGGGATTGAACTCAGGGGCGCTTAACCACTGAGCCACATCCCCAGCCCTTTCTTATATTTTATTTAGAGACAGGGTGTCCCTGAGTTGCTGAGGCTGGCTTTGAACTCACCGTCCTCCTCCTCAGCCTCCCCAGTTGCGGGATTACCGGCGTGGGCCACTGCACCTGGCTTTAGAATGTTCTTAGAGCCAGCTGCCCTGGGGATGGAGGTTGGGGTCCAGGGTCCAGCTTTCTTTGCACCTTGAGGAAAGGGTCCCTGAGAGAACTTCTGAAGACCTGGTGCAGGAAGGAGATGCAGGCATCTTCCTGCACCTGCAGGCTGCCAGGTCTGTCCGCTGAAGCAGCACCTCCAGGGGCCTGCGGACCCCCGGCTGACTGAGTGGACACGACCCAACATCCTCCAAAGGATTGAAATGACTTCTCCTGAAACCGTAAGGCAAGCGGGCTCTTTGGAAAGTCCCACTGTCCTTTCTTCAGTAAAGACAAGGGAATTTCTCCCCCTCAGCTGTCTTGGAACGGCAGCGGGAACCTTCCCTGGCACTTCCCGGCCTCGCCACTGCTCTCGCTGGAAGAATGTGGGTCAGAAGGAACACCCTGTGGGAAGGAGCCAGCAGAACTGATCCGTAAGAGCCAGAGTCCAGACACTGACACCATTCCTCCCGGCCGGCCGGGGATGGGGAGCGCGTCACCGAGCGCAGTCGTTAGTGGTGATAAGGGCGATAACAACGAGCATTCCCGTAGCGGGCCGCGGGCCGGGTGTCTCAAGTGTCTGAGGGTTCACTTCATCCTCACGTCCCCCGTGAACACTTAGCTCATACCCACTTTACAGAGGAGGAAACTGAGGCTCAAAGAGGTCAACTCTCTCTTCCAGGATTCCACGGCTGGAAGTTGGGCAGAGGAAGGCTAAGAAAGGAAGGCCGAGCCTGCCCCGCTGGAGACCACCCGGATGTCCTGCCGCGCCCCCCAGGGCTCTGCCCCTCAAAGCCTCTCACTCTTTGGGTTCCAGCTCAGGCTGTGCAGAGTCCTGCTCCTGGGGCCAAGTTACCTCATGGAGCTGGGGAGGCGCCTAGGAGGCATCTTTAGAGCCTGGCTTTGCTGGGATGTGTGGGTGTGGGCTCAGGGGGTTCCTAAGCCAGAGGGAACTGCTCCTCTACCCGCCTCCGCTGTGGTCCCACCAGGTGGCAGTCCACATGGTGGTTGAGAGCACTTGGCCAGGAGCCAGACTGCTCAGGTGCAGATCCCACCTCTGCCACCCATGGGCCTGTGCCTTTGGGCAGGTCCCTGCACCTCTGGATTTCCTCGCTGTATAAGGAAGATCACGACAGTACCCTTCCCAGAGTTCTGAGAAATGAATGAGTTAGTGGCAGGTGCGGCGAGCAGCGCTTGGCCCTGCTAAATACTCTGGTTGTTAGTGCCTGGCCATCGCGACCTCCGTCCTTTGCTTTCCCTATGCCGCACGTGGTTAGCCACTTCTTGCGAGCAGGCAGTGGCTCCAGGCCAGGCGCGTTAGAGCTGCTCGTACCTGGTAAGACCAGGCCCGATCTTTATGAACAAGGGGCGACGTGAGCAGAGCTGAATGTAGCTGCTGGAGGAAGACCCTCTGCCCAGGTCAAAGCTCTTCCCCACTGGCTGCCAGGGGGCTGGGTCGTGGCATCACAGGCCTGGGACCCAGGCCTCCTGCCTCCGGTCCTGCTCTCCAGCACCAGCCTAACCTTTCTGTGAGTTCCAGGAGCTGCTGCTCCTGATCCGAGCAGGGCCACACCTGCAGGCAACCTGGTCCGCCATGTTTGTGTGCTTAGGATGAAGGCAGATGTGTTGTTGGGACTTTGACAAGTTGGAAATGGAAAAGCCATTTAAGAAGATATAAAATAGACTATCAGGGGCTGGAATTGAATATGAACTTGGCAATGTATTATTAGGCAAAGGGAAGAAAGACCCTGAGAAAACACAGGAGCAGGTGGGGTGGGGGGCTGGCATGGCCAAAGCAGAGGGACGTTCTTGACAAGAGGGTTTCAGAACCCTCACGCCGTCTCTCTGGGTTGCCCCCTGTGAGGCCTCATGGACTTTTAAGCACGAGTATTTGCGGGAGCTGTCTCTCTGAGTCACACAGCAACACTTTCTTCATGCTACTTGCTCTATGTTGATCAGAAGTTGGGGTCCCCAAGGATCTGGGGAGCCCGTGTAGGCATCCAGGTCACTTGGACTTTGTCAGGGTCCTCAAAACTCCTGAGTGGCCTGCCCAGCCCCAGATTCCAGAGAATCCCGTCCAACTTCTAGACAGTGTTTTACAATTCCAGAGAGATCTTTAAGGATTTGGAACGCTGGGAAACTCGTACAGCCTCAGGATTCCAAGAGCTTCTCTCAAGTCCAATGTCCCAAGGTATCAGAGACCTCCTTTGAAATTGGACCATTCTTGAGAACCACTACCTGTTTCAAGGGAACAAAGCACTGTCCCCAGGTTCCAGTGATCTGCAGAAGGCCTGTGGCTTTGGGGGTCCACCAGCTCCTTCCTGAGTGCAGGAGTTCTCAGGAAGGGCCAAATGGACTTGAAGTCTTCCTCTGGTACCTGGTACCTGAGCCCAGAGGAACTCCCAGGGCCTCAGATGACCTGCAAAAGCCCGGTCCTGGAGGGAGGATGCTCAGGGAGAGGTGGGCACATGGTTCGTTGGATGGGGCAGCGAAGGGCTGTTCTCACAAGTCTGGGTCTCTCTTTGGGTTTTGCTGAGCTGGAGCATGAGCTGGCAGTAGGAACTGGGGGATCGAGGCCGCTCCAGGGGAACCGTTCAGACTCAAATGAGCCAGGCGGCCAGCCCCCTGGGTGGTCCCCATGCATCCTCTCCAGGCGGGGAAGGAATATTCTCATGCTGGGTGCCAGGGCCTCCCCTGCCTGAGGCCAAGGACCTCCCAGCTGCAGGGCCACGAGGCAGCAAGATAAGGGCGCTAGCAGTGGGAGGAGCCGGGCACGAGCTGCAGAGCCCCAGGAGCTGATGTAGCCTCAGCCTGTCACGGCGGTAATCGGGCTTCCACTTCAGGTCTCTGCACGGACGTCACCTCCACACAAGACCGTTCCAGAACCTTGTTTGTATAAGTGTGGCCCCCCAAGCACAGCCCAGCCTGCTCTACCCTGCCCCACCGTCCCACACGCCAGGTGGAGATGTCACGTCCGTCCTCTCCTGTGCCGGCCGCGCTCTGTGATGGGGTCAGTTCTGAGCTGGCCAAAGCAGGTTCTCAGCAGGTACTTGTCACATGAGCCCGAACGGCCAGTTCCCTCCGACGGTGGTGCTGCTGAAGCTTGCCATTGGCAACGTCACTGCAGCAGGCAAGGCCTCGTGCAACGGACGTTCTCTCCAAATATCAGGGCGGCTCATCCCCATGACAGTTCTGCAAAGGGACTTCGTTACTCTGGACAATACGGTCACTCAGGCGCAGAGCAGTGACGTCACTTGCCCAGGGCCACCCCAATGAGAGACGCCAGGCTGGCACTTGTGTGGCTGAACCGCAGCCGGCCCTGCCTCGCTGGCTGGTTGTGTCTGCCATCGCCCTCCAGCCCCAGGCCTGCCTCAGTGGAACCTGGCCCTCCAGGGCCACCTCTGGTGAACACCCCAATGCCCTGTCACAAGTCACGCCTCCCAGCACCTGACCACGGCTCTAGCCTGGCTGACCCTGCTGGCCTCGCTCCCGGGTCACACCACGCGTAACTCGGGAGCCAGGGGCCTTGCAGCTGAGGAGGTCCAGAGAGGCCGGCAGCCTGTCCCCATCACACGGCGCCCTCAGCACAGCCTCAAGGTACCTTGTTTCCTTTGGGTTCTCACTGCCCCGGGGCCAATCCCGGGACCTTCCCGAGGTTCCTGGGCAGCATGCTGGGGAGGGGAGCACGGGTCTTCCCCGGCCGCCTGGCACGGGGAGCTGCTTGGTCAGCCCACCCTGTTGCAGAGGTGGGGGACTCCTGCGGCAGTTCCACCTTGCTCCACATCCTCCCTGGCTGGCGTGGCCTGCTCCTCCCCTAGAGCTCCCCGGGCCTATGGCCAAGGCTGGCCTGGGGACTTGCCCAGGCCCGGGACCCAGGTCTCAGTGCCCACCCAGAGGCCTAGCTCAGCACTGCTGGCCAAGGGGCTCACCTCCCCCCGTGCTGCTCTCCTTATCAGGCCCTGCACCCCACCACTCCACCTTCCGGCATGGCCAGCCTGGTCTCAAGTCCCCTCCATGGCACCCCCTGATACAGCCCAATTCTGGATGTGGCCCACTGAAAAATCTGGAATCTCAGAGGCCTCTGGGCCTTTGCCTCCCAGCCCGTCCACCCTCCCTGGCCAGCCGCTGGCCACCCCTTGGTAAAGCTTTCCTGACCCTCCACGATGGCTTATTGGGTGGCCCTCCTTGGTGCCTCCACGGTCCCCGACCTTCCCCATCAGAGCACAGTGAGGTTGGAAATGCCTGTCTGTCCCCGCAGTCTGGGGCTCCCCGGGGAAAGCCACCTTGTCCCGTGGAGATCTCATGTCAGCCTCCAGCTCCATGTGCAGGTGACCAGGGTGTGTGCTGAGTGGACGAACCACGTGGGCCTCAACGTCCCTGACTACGCAGGAGCTGACAGCCTCACGGCTTCCTGAGCTGAGCTCCTCCCGCTCCACCCCCGATCTCTCCCGCCACTGCTGGACTTCTCCATGACCACAGACCCGGCCTCCTCCTGGGTGTTCATGCCAGGGATCACGCCATTCCTTGAACACTTGATCCTCAGGAGCACTCACAGGACAGGAGCCGTGTCCTCCGTTTAAGTGACTGAAAACCAGAGAGTGGTCCAGGAGCCAGAGGGCCTGAAGCATCTGAGCGGGGCCTCCTGAGCCACCAGCACCAGGACCCGCAGCTGGCACAGAGCGAATGGGTCCCTTGCCTGCTCGCCCACCCCAGCTCAAGCCTCCCCCAGGGAGACGTTCAACATCCCACCCCATGTCTGCCCAGTGCCGTGGCTGCCAGTGGCACACAGTAGTTGCTCAGTTAAAACTAGTCTAGTACATGAAAGGGGAGGGAAGACTAGGACTCCAGATCAGAAGAGGGTACACATGGGAACCTGGAGTCCGTGTTCCTGCTCCGACTCCCAAGAGCCCTTCCCGTCTCAGATTCTCCCAAGAGAAGTGACCGACACACAGAACCAGGCCTGCAGCTGACACCTCTTTATTCATGCATTTCATCACCCGCCGCCTGGCTTCTCAGGATGGTCTCATTTCAGGGGCAGCATCCTCCATCTGTCCCTCCAGAAGCGCCCCAGGCTTGCCAGAGTTCTCTGCCCAGTCTGCTGCAGGTGGAGTAGCCGCATCCCAGACCTGGGCGACGGAAGCTCTAGAGTGCAGAGCCAGCCCTTGGGACGCGGCCGACTTCAGCAGGGAGGGAGGACATCCTTCGGGCTCTGAGCACCCTTGCTGGTGGGTGGCTGGCCCTGGCCGCGTCGCAGGGAGCTGCCGATCTGGTGCCTGAGGGCCTCCAGTCTCTGGGCAAGGTTTGGGGCACCGACCCCACCTATGGAGCAGTGAGATGGGAGGCCGCCCTGCCTGGGCCTCCTGTCAGGACCACTGGGGCCCAGAACCCCCTGGAGTAGCAGCCGCACCCTCCCCTATAGATGTCTGGGCCTGTGGGGCCCTAACAAGAGAACTCCAAGGTTTGGAGCCAGAGAGGTCTGAGAAATCACTTCCAAACCCCGACCCGCTCAGAGACCGGAGCCCGAGGTGCCGGGTGCGGGCGCCCCTCCCCCTCTTCACCTTTCAGCACTGGCGTCTTCGGGGGCCCCACGGGCAGCGGGGGTGCAGAGGGCACCACCTCCTCCCCAGTCAGTGTCTCTGCCCAGCCTCGGGCCTGAGTCCAGTCACCGTGGCTCCTGGCCAGGGCGAGCGGGTGGTAGCAGGGGAGCACTTGCATCCCAGGCTCCCCCCACTCAGACGGCCCCAGGGCTGGGCTCACCTCTCTCCTGGGCACTGGGCAGAGCCAGGGCTGCATGGGGGTGCCCAGGCAGGGGGCTGGGCAGACAGGGGCAAGCCAGCTGGGGCCGCAGGGCCTGGCACCTAGAGGGAGACCAGAGCCCACACTTGGTCCTCAGCCTGCCTCTCTGGGTCCCACTTTCCTGGTGCTGGCTGTGACCCCTGGCCATGTCTGCCCCACAAGAGTGTTGGGCCAGCACAACGGGTGGGGTCCGGGTCGCCTTCCTCTGTGGGCCGCAGGTGATTCTTGTGGCGTCCCGAGGCGGGGAGCCGTGTCCGGGCTAGTTCTCAATCCTGGGTGCCCACGGCTAGGAGCTCAGGGGAGGGTGCCGAGAAGCCAGCAGACGCGAGCAGAAGTGAGTACACAGGTGGGCAAATGCGCCGGTGAAGGAATGAACCAGCGACCACCGAGTGTGCTCCCCAGACGGGTGGGAAGAGGTGGATTCCACGCTCTGGGCTAGGGTGCCCCAAGCCAGCCCTTCACCCACTGCGACGCAGCCGGAGCCCAGGGATCCCTGGGGTCAGAGTTCCCTGGCTGCTGACCTCCAGATCAAGGTCTCCAGGCCTCCCAGCCTCTCCTACCTGTGGCAGGTGGTGCTCCCTCTGTGGGCAGGCCCAGCGGGCCAGAGGCGCTCGGCACAAAGGGCAGAGGTGGCAGTAGGGACAGGAGCAGAGGGGTGGCAGTGCCTGCAAGAGGGCACATCAGTGGCTCTGTGGCATCCTAGCTCGTCACCCCTGCAGGCCGGGTGGGGAGACTCACGTGGCAGGGGGCCACCGGCACCATCAGGCAGGAACAGGGTGGGGCGGGGGCAGGGTTCCGCTGGTGGAGGGAGCGGGCGGACAGGAGGCGCCTGGAAGGGAAAGCCTGTGCTGTACCTGTGGCCCCAGCTGCCCCGGCCCCCCGGGCGGCCCCAGGCCCTGCAGCAGACTCGGGGGGTGCTTCCTGGGTGCCCGGCCCCTCTCCCCGCGTCACCCATTAGCGCAGGCCCACCAGGCCCCACAATGTGGTCAGAGGAAACCCAGGCAGAGAGAGGTCAAGTGACTGTCCTGGCAGGGCTGGACACAGAGGTCATCTCGCTAAGCCCCTCCATCCCCAGCTGCCCGGGTCCCAGGTCCTCTCCCTGGGCCCTGGCCCCGCTCACCTCTGCAGCTCGAGGACCTGCTGGGAAAGGACGCGCTGCTCATCCTGGGCCAGGTCTCGGCTACTCTGCAGCTGGCTTATTTCTTTCCTGGGAGAGGACAGGCCCCAGAAGGCAACAGGGGCAGGGATGACGGGGCTGTCAATCAGGCCCCACTCACTGCAGCCAAGTACCCGCTGCAGGAAACCGGGGGGACCAGGAGCCAGGCACCAGGGAGGGCAGCATCTTGGCTGAGGCAGCCTGGCAGGGAGGGGAGGGGGTCAGAGTCCCCTGGCCGGGGCTGGGCTGTACCTGAGCCTCTCGTTCTCCAGCATGAACTCCTGCAGCATCCCATAGAGGTTCCGCTGGGCCCAGGCCACCTGGGCCCCACGGAGGGCTGGGCCTGTGTGGGAGGGAGAGGTAGCGAGACCCACAGGAACAGCAGACTCAGGCCTTATCCACACCCACCTCCACCCCAGGGAGCACATACCCTTGGGGTCCATTTGGTCCAGCTGGAGCTGCAGGCGACGGTTCTCCTCCTGGAGCTGTAGCATCTCAGTCTCCAAACGCTGGGGCTGCTTTGCCACAGGAGACTGCAGAGAAAGAGGCCCAGAGCTGCCCTTTAAGGTTGTACAAGTTGTGCACTGCACAAGACCTTGCAGGTGTGGGGAGTGAGTGGGGCCTAAAATCCAGTCCACGCTTCACTTGCCAGCCTCGCAAGCTGCTGGAGTGAGCAGGCGGCGCACACTGCGTCATCCTGAAGGACCCCAATCAGAGTTGAACTTGGCTCTAAGTCCAGCCCCAAACTCATTTCTGTACCAAAGGCCCAGATCAGACCCCCAAAAAGACCCAAACTCAACTTGTACTAAACCATGATGCCGGCTGAGATCCTGGCTAGACCCTGGATCATATCTCAATCACACTCCAACCCCAGGCCTGCCCAAAGCTGGCTAGCACCTTGGCTGGGACCCTGGCCCCATCTGCCCAACCATGACATCATTTCCAGGATTCCAGCTCTCACTCTGACTCTGACGGTCCCAGATTTCCGCCCGAGGCAGCTCAGGCTGCAACTACCGCCTGCTGAAGAGGGGCCATCTCTCCTGCCTGTCCCTCCACCTGGGAGCCCTCTCACCTTGGGGGCCTGAGGCCGGGTGGTGACTCGCTGGGCCCGGCTTGCATATCGCAGGGTGCTTAGAGTCTCAGGGAGGCATTGGGCTGAGGGGGACACGCAGGCCACCTGGGAAGGACCCCCTGAGTGCTCCTCCCTGGGACCCCCTCCCCCAGGCCCTGCCCTCCCAGCCAGGCCCCTCGGGTACCATGAGGGTGACCCCACGCCCCCCCAGCGAATCCGCCAGCAACTTGGTGAGCTTGCTGTCCCGAAAAGGAATGTGGCTCTGCTTCCGCTGCGGGTCCAGCAGCAGGGAGATGCAGTGG
This sequence comes from Sciurus vulgaris, assembly GCF_902686455.1. Classification (NCBI taxonomy): domain Eukaryota; kingdom Metazoa; phylum Chordata; class Mammalia; order Rodentia; family Sciuridae; genus Sciurus; species Sciurus vulgaris. Next base: position 70,599,228 of record NC_136476.1, read on the forward strand.
CCTAGCGGGGAAAGCAGGGTCCAGAAAGGTGACGCTGAGGCACACGGCTGGGTGCCGCAGAGCCAGGAGCTCTACCCGACCCAGAGGACTCTCAAGCTCCATCCTCCACCTGATCTCACTGCTCATTCAGACTGGTCTCCCCAGCCAGCCTGGGGCTCCCGAGAGCCACCCTAACCCCCGAGCCTAGAAGGCTCTCGGCACTTGGTAGGGACCCAGGAAGTTTCTAATCAATGGCTGAGTGAGCATCTCCCATGCATGGCACAGGAGGTAAGGGTCCAGGTCCCATAAACTGGGGTGGGGACACAGGTGCACTCGGCTCCCTTACTCAGCCTCAGTCTCCCCAAATCAATGTCTCCGAAGAGAACAAGCATCTCCTAAGTTAGACAGTCACTCCAGAGACCCTTAGAGTTTATAGACTGAAAGACAATGTTCTAGAAGAGAAGTTAGGACTGGGCTGGGAGAGGCCTCTATCTTCTGGTGAGCTCCCAAGCCCCCCCCCCCCCCCGCCCACATGCATTACAACTTCTCTGGTCCCCATGTGGGCAGTGTTGGCAGGTGCAGAGGAGGGATGCAGGAAACCAGACTGGCAGCCCCCAGGTCTCACCCAGGGCCAGCAGGCTGCGGTTGATGCTGTTGGCCTCCAGCATCAGCTCCCCACGGGATCCTGTGGCCGCCACCTTCTCACTGCCCGCCAGGTCCACAAAGCACAGCTTCCCACCAGCAGGGGGCTCCCCAGGGTCCATGGGAGGCATCTGCTGGGGCTGGTGGACCAGGGCTTGATGAGGACTGGGAGGGACCGTCCCCATCAAAGTCACAGGTTGCCAGGCCAAGAGTTTCCACCGCCATCCCACCTCCTGCACACACCCAAGCTGGTTACACAGAGGCTGACCCTTGCTATGCACCCTGGGCCAGCTCCTTCCCCAGCCAGGCACTCACGGCTGGGCGGCCTATGTAGAGGGTGAGCAAGGCGTGGCTTCGGCTGGAGGCCTGGTTCAGGGTGTGGGCTGATTTCCTTCTCCGGCTGAGACCTGGAGGGGAAACCATGAGGAGCTGCACTTGGTAGAAAGAGAAGGTCATTGCCAAGGAAGACAAGAGAGCAAAGGCTCCCGGGGAGGAGGCCAGGCATGCCGAGCAGGGGCAGAAGAGGTGTTTTGGGAAATGATGGGATGTTGGGTCTGGCTCTAGCACAGACGAGTGTAAGCAAAGGAGAGAGAACGGAGCAGAAGAATGGCGTCACCCTGACATTTCATACACATTTCTCCCACTGACATGCAGGAGAGGAGAGAGAAGCGGAGGCAGAGATGAGCTGAAAGGAGAGGCAGAGCTGGGGCCAGGACCAAAGTCCCAGCACCCGTGGTGCCTGCCAGAGAAGCGAGGCCTCATAACTATTCTCAGGATGAAGGGATGAGGCTGGAAGAAGAGGGCCTACCAGCCTGGGACAAGAGGCTGTACCTCTAGGGGAGGGGAGGTTCTGGAGCCTACAGGGGTGTGGTTTGGGGCCTGGAGAATGGGCTGGTGGGGGAGTCTGGAGGTGGCAAGAAAGAGGCCTGACCCAGTTGGAGGCTTGACCTGCCAAGAGGTCTGGGCTGAAAGGAGTTTGGAAGGCACAATCCCAGGCCTTAGGGTGGAGCTGGGGACATTCTTGGGCCGCGTCTGAGTTGCAGATTTGCTAGTCCTTCTCCTCCATCAGAGTCACTCTGGGGGGAGCTATGGCCAGTCCCCACCCCAGAGCTGCCCTGCAGGGGCACACCCATCTGAAGAAGGTCCATCAGGGTCTCCAGATTGCGGAACTCCACCACACGCAGCTGCTCCACGTAGAAGCCCCGGGTCTTATTCCAGCGAACAGGGAGGGGCCGGGGAGACCCCAGGCTCAGCAAGTCCCGAACCTGGGAGACCAGGGAGGAGGGGAAGGGCAGGGGTTCCTCTGGTTCTGCGGTTCACCCACCCAGCCCTTCTGGACAACAGTTCCCTCTTCCCCTTCTGCCCCTTGACGCGGGCTCCTTTGGAAAGCCATGCGCCTTCCGGGCTCCTCACATTCATTCCTCCTTTCCCCTACCTGCTCGTTGTAGATCTCCAGGTAGGAGGCACGGAGGGTGACCGGGACACCCAGATGCTGCACGCGGTCTAACAGCCAGGCGAAGGTCCTCTGCATGATGCCCTCCAGGCTGGGGGGTACAGGCACCCCCTCCCCCTGGGGGTAAAACCCGCTGAACCTAGGGGCTGGCTCCGCAGCGCAGCGGCGCGGCGGGAACTCCCTTCTTACAGGGCACCTACTGTGCGCCAGGAACCGTGCCCGGTTCCGACAAAATATCTCATTTAATCCCCACTATCCTTATCGGTTTCTTCATCATTTCCCAAAGAAGAAACTGAGAGCTAGTTAAGTAAAGGGGTCAAATATGGAACCCAAAGGCTCCAAATCGGGCAAGTCCCTTCTCTCTGGTCCTCAGTTTCCCTGTCTGCAAATAAATGGGGCAGGACCTTCCCGACCACCAACCCCGACCCTCGAGGGCTCGGCGGGCGCCCGCGGGGCACACCTGGGGCGGCGGTCCGGTCAGCGTATAGGTCTTGCCGGAGCCCGTCTGGCCAAAGGTGAAGACCGTGCAGGAGAACCTGCGGGCGGCAGGGCGCGGCTGGACTCCGGGCCGGCTGGGGCGGCGGGCTGGGCCGGGGCGGGAGCCCAGCCGCCAGCAGCCGCACGCCACTCACCCGCGCAGAGCCAGCTCGCCCAGCCGCCGCACGCCGCACGCCCGGAACACGTCCTCCTGCGTGCGCGCCCCGTCCAGCACCGCGCCGAAGCGGAACGCCACGTCGGGGCCCCCGCCCGGGGGGCTCACCTGGGGAGGAGGGGCGGGGCGCTCTGGAGAGGGCGGGGCGCTTGGGGGGGGCGGGGGGAGCCTGGGGCCGAGATGCTGGGGAGAGGCTGGTGTTCTGTCTGCAGGGCGGGCGCGAGCGGTTTCTCACCTGCAAAGTCCGGGTCCCCGAGCAGTGCAGTGCGGTCTGCTCTCCTCGACGCAGCTCTGCCGCGCTCATGGGACGCACCCTAGGATTCCAAAGGGGCTCAGATGGTCCATCCTGATACCTCCGGCGGTCCCATCTTCCCCGGGTACTTCCTAGTCACCTTATACCCACCTGAGCACCACTTGGATGGGCGTTTCCGGCCTCTCTGACCCCTGCTCCAGACTCCACGCAGGGTCCCTGTGGCAGCAACGTGAGTTACGGTCCCTGCGCCCCGCGCTGTCTGCTAGGCGCGGCGTTCAGGGCGCCTGGAACAGTCCCCAAGCTCTGCTTACCCGTCGGGAGAGCCACGCTCCTCCATGTCCTGCTCTGCACTGGGCATTGGCTCCCCCCACCCCGAGTCTGCTTCCTTTCCATCTCCAATACCCTCCCTTCTCTACCACACGGGGACTGTCACACACCTTACATTCCCGCCCCCATTCCGCCGACGCAGGCGGTCATCCATCCGTAAAGGCTCCGTCTGCCCAGGGCTAGCTAGTTAAAGATTCACCCACCACCCACCCCCACCACTGTGGCCGGGAAAGTCCCAAGTTAGGGGCCCCCTTTGTTAGCGGGTTCTAAGTCTGAGACTCCCTTACTCTTGGCCAGTCCCATCAGCAGGGACTCATGGGGTCACCCAGACTAGCCTCCTTCGTGTACAAAGGGACAGGACATCAGGATGTGAAGGACTCAATCAAATCCATAGAACTGGACTGAGCAGAGCCTACACAGGATCGTCCCTCTGGCCTCTCTCCCAACAGTTCCAACTTTTTCTCGGTTCAGCACACAGGGAGAGGAGGGGCTTGGGCAGCAGGGAGGGGCCCTGGTCTCAGTCAGCTCTAGGGAGGTCCTGGCTTCAGTGGCTGAGCTGAGAGCAGGTTTCCATCATCTAGTTAAACATTGGAGCACCTTCCTCTGTAATGCCAAGGCTAATCCAAGGCCAGCGCACTGTATAACTTTCCGGGTCTGACTTCTGAGAGCAGCAGAGATGTCTGTGAGTGTGCACAGCCCGGGCAACTGCTCATTCTGTTCCAGTCTCTTGGCTGGCTACCAGGGCAGAAGAATCTTGAGCAGACCTGCCCCTCCCAGCCCCCAGCTGGCTGAGGGGACAGAGAACAATCCAGTGTGCAAGGCCTTTGGGGGAGCTCAGAGGCCGATAGGAGCTGAGCACAGGAGGTAAGGGTGCTCCAGGAAAGGACACTTGCTTCAGTGGAGTGTGGAAATGTGTGTGGCAAGGAGAGGTGGTTTGAGGCTAGACCCATTTCATGGAGGGAACATCAAGGAGCCAGGCTCACTCCTCAGGTTGGCATTAGTAGTAGTATTGTCACTGGCTGCTCCGTATGTGTGTTCTCTGAATATTTCCATAAACTCCTCTCCCCATGAACACACAGTAGGCTGAAAACCCTAAAATTCACCCACTCTTTACTGGCATGGACAGGTAACTCTCAAAGCCACATTTCTAGAACACTGGCAATCCATGCATGGGAAAGTCACTTGATGTTTTAGTTACAGGATCTCTGGCTGGCTGTACAGGGAGGGGACTGTAGAGCAAAGAAGCAGGGCCCCCAGCTCTGCCACTAACTTGCCACTGAGCCGGGGCTTCCCTTAGCCTGGCTCCTTCCTGTGGACAGGGGCGAGTGATCCCTCTGCTAGTCTACATGGTTGTCTTGAGAGTTCAATGAGACAGAATCGAAAGTTATTCATACATGGTAAAGAATCCCCTACAAGCATAAAAATCCCTAAATGATCTTCTTTCAATTTTTTGAATCCCGAGGTGGATCGGAAAAGAATTACTGTCCCTGTTTCTCAGATGGAAAAAACAAAAAGGAAAACAGGCAGGCAGGGGAGCCCTCCCAGGAGAAGGCAGTGCTGCACAGCCCAGCAGGGGTGTAAGCCACACACTGCAGCTGAGGTCCTGAAGCCGGCTGTGGTAGGGGTGGGCTGCTGTTTTACAGCTGTAACTCCAGTAAGCGAACAAGTTGCATCTTTAAATGCGCTCGGGATCGTTAAGGACCATCGGGCATTCGCTTCTTGGTGGGCACTGGGTTAGTCAGATTGCCACCCTTGCTCAGACGGCTGTGAGATGAGCCACCAAGTGGAACTTGATAAAGGTGCAAAGACAAGATATGTGTCTGCTGGGGGTGTGAGGGCTGTTCGGAGGGGGCTTTGCTCTGGGTGTTCGGACCTGAATCAGAATGTGTGCATCCTCGGAGGACACAAGCAGGATTCTATTCCTTTCCTGCTCTCTAACAGCACGTGCAGTCCTCGCTACCCTCAAATTAAGCCTTCACGAGCAAAGGTTTTTTTTTTTTTTTTTAAATTTTTTTAGTTGTAGATGGACATGATACCTTTATTTATTTATTTATTTTATGTGGTGCTGAGGATTGAACCCAATACCTCACATGTGCTAGGCAAGAGCTCTACCACTGAGCCACAACCCCAGCACCCTCTCCCCCAGCAAAGTTTTGTTCTGCCTCCTCTGCATGCCGGGCTTCCTGGCCCTTGAGATCCTGAGTGAACAACACAGGCCAGAATCCCCGTCCCGGCAGAGCTCGCCTTGAGTGAGGTGGGAGAGGCCAACGACCCAAAGAAGCACCTACATAATCCGCAGAGCATGTTAAAAACTGAGGCGTGCTATGGAAAGTCCCAGGCAGGGTGGGGACCGAGAGCGCTGCGGGTGGGAAAGGTAGTTTACACAGCGTGGTCATGGAATGACCATGAGAAAGAAGGGGGCCAAGACTTCAAGGAGGACAGTGGGTTAGCCAAGCAAGAAACTATGCGGGGGAAGATTAGCCCAGATAGAAGAAATATCAGTGGGAGGGTCCTGGGGTGCAGCATGACCCCTGCATTCAAGGAACAGAGGAAGTCCACGCTCAAGGACTCGGCTTTTACTCTGGGTTCATGATGGAGGCTATGAGAAGATCTTGAATAGAGTTCACAACATCCGTTAAAATACTGAATGACGTATGTGAGAGAAATCAAGATAAATGCAAACACCTGGCATATCTTCAACTCTTCTTATTGAACCCGGGGGCACTTAACCTCTGAGCCACATCCCCAGCCCTTTTTCAGGGTCTTACTGAGTGGCTGAGGGTCTTGCTACGTTGCCAAGGCTGACTTTGAACTTGCCATCCTTCTGCCTCAGCCTCCCGAGCCGCTGGGATTTGAGGTGTGCACCACCACGCCTGGCCACATCTTCAACTCTTAAAAACAAAGAAAAAGCCTTAAACGCAGCCATAGGAAAACATTACAAGGCATTCAAAATGGCAGCCTGAAGATGGGACAATACTTTAGACTACAAACAGACAACAAGTGACATCTTCAAAGGGCTGAATTTAAAAAAACAAAAATCAACCTAGAATTAGATGCTCAGCAAAAGTATCCTTCACAGGTGCAGCTAAACCAACGTTTCACATGAAGAGCAGCGGATCTAATTCACCTCTGATTGATCAACTCAGCAAGGCAAACTAAAGGAAGTCATGTTTTGGTTTTTTAAATGTTGGACAAAATGATCCTATGGGGAACATGGACTGCAGGGAGAAATAAGGAATATCAGAAGTAATGAGTATATAATCATTGCGACTGCTTGAAAGAAGTACTATGTCCTGCTGTCATAATTATATACATAAGCCACAAACATACGTGACAGAACTAAAAGGTAGCGGGGAGTTCAGTTGTAGAACTGGTGAAATTCTTCAATTGTTTGGGAAATGATACAAGCACTAACTTAAGGTAGATCTAAGGTAACAGATCAGGGATGTATAGTGACATCTTGTAGGTAATGGCTTTGAAAATAATGGAGTTAGGGGGGGCGTGATGGCACAAGCCTGTAATTTCAGCTCCTCAGGAGGCTGAGGTAGGAGGATCATAGATTTGAGGCCAGCCTCAACAACTTAGAAGGACCCTGTCCCAAAATAAAATGAAAGAAAGAGTTGAGATGGTAATAATAGAGAAAAACGAATCAAAACTACTTGATTGAGTCAAAAGGGAACCAAAAAAAAGGAGAAATAAAGTCACAAATAACAAGTTAGACAAATAGGAAACAACAAAATACAATTAAATCCAGTCTTTTCAGTACATACTATTGATCCTCTGTGTGAGTTCTGTATCAGCAGATTCAACCAAATGTGGATGGAAATGGTAGAAAAAAACTCGTCAGCACTGAACACGTACAGATTTTTTTTCTTGTCATATGCCCTAACCAGCACAGTATAAACAACCCTTTACATTGTATTAGGTATTATGAGTGATCTAGAGATGGTTTAAAGTGTATGGGAGCGTGTGCAGAGGTTATATGTTAATATTCTTCCACTTTATACAAGGGACTTGAGCATCATGGATTTGGGGATCCTCACAAAGATTGTCACACTGGATACAAAAAGTAAAATATGTTTTTGTATTATTATTCATCCAACAATAGAACTCAAAGGGGAAACAGACAAATGCACCATCATGATGTAATCTTTGCGTAACTCCTTCAGTAGCTAAGATCAACAGGTAAAAATTTGTTTAGAAAAGATTTGAACGACATTGTTATCTTTTGCTCTAAATGACAGGTACAGAACACCAGATTCAATAACTACACAACACGCATTCTCGTGTAGTGCACACTTCCCCAAATAGACAGTAGGCTCTGAAGTCAGCCTTGACCATTTCCAGTGATGGGAAGTGGATTGAATATATTCTCCAACAATAGAAGAATGAACCTCGAATCAATAAGGGAAGGGAACTAGAAACCCCGGGGAGTGATTGGCAATCAAACAAAACATTTTTACATGACCTTCCAGTCAAAGAAGATTCAGGAATTAGTAGAAATGTTTGAAATTAACAATAACGCTGGTACAACACATATACAAGCTGTGCTCAGAGGAGATTTTATGGTTTGGAATACTTACGTTAGAAAAGAAGGAGGCTGAAAAATCAGTGTTCAAGGTTTCCATCTCAGGAAGCTAGAAAAAGAAGAGTGCACGAAACTCAAAGAAAGAAGGAAAGAAACTGCACAGCCAGGAGCTGAGGTCAGTTAAATCCACAGCTGCAAGATACCAGGAGAGGCCAACGAGGCCAAAAGGTGGGGTTTCGATAAGATCATTAACTTGTGCAAATGTTTAGCCAACCACTCAAAAACATGAAAGGAGAAAAATGCAAATTATGAATATCAGAAATAAAAAACAAGGCAGCTACAGATCTCACAGACATTGAGAGAATAAGGGTACAGTATAGCCAGGCACCGCGGCGCACGCCTGTAATTCCAGTGGCTTGGGAGCGGAGGCAGGAGGATTGTGAGTTCAAAGCCAGCCTCAGCAACTTAGGGAGGCCCTGAGCAACTTAATGAGATCCTGTCTCAAAATAAAAAATGAAAACGGGCTGGGGATGTGGCTCAGTAGTTATGCGCCCCTGGGTTCAGCCCCTGGTACCTGGAACCCAAACAAAACAAAAACATTAAAAGCTACTTTGTGTTAATAAATTTGAACTTGATTGTATTTATGAAAAATATTGGAAAAGTGTTTTTTTTATTTTCAAAAGTTCAATTTAGTAACATGGGTAGAAGTTAACAGTGGACTGTCTGCATAGTTTTGTATCTGTTAAACAAGTTGAGTTTGTAATTAAAAACCTGCCCGTGAAGGAGGCTCAAGAGCCTGGATGGCTTCACTGGGGAAACTTCCAAACATTTAAGGAAATAATATCAATCTTACCCAAACTTTCAGCAATGGAGCCAGAGGGAGCGTTTCCAGATTCATTTTTCTAAATGAGGCCGACCTAACCCTGATATCCAATCCTTCCAATGACATCACACAAAAAGAATATTACAGGCCATTACCTCTTATGAACACAAATGTAAAGATCCCAAATACTAACCAATCAAACCCAGCAATATGTAATTGCATAATATATGTGGATTTATTCCAGTAACTCAAAAGGGGCTTCAACCTTTAAAAATCAATCCATGTAATTTTAACAGTGATAGGAAAAAAAGGGAAAAATCCAATGGTTATCTCAACAGATACTGAAAAAACTTGATAGAATTTAACACTTGTTCATGATATAAATAAAAGTTCTTAAAAACTAGGAGGAATACAATGGAAATTCCTAATTTCATAAAGGTTATCTAAAAAAAAAAAAAAAAAAACAAACCCTACAGGTAGCACTGTATCTAGTGATGAAAATAACTTCTTCCAGCACCATTGGTATATAGTTGGTACAGTTGTCCCTCGATGCCTTTGGGGCATTGGTTCAAGGACTCGCCTTACCCAGACCCATGGATGCTTAATCCAGTCCCTGATGAAAAATGGCCTAGTATTTGCATATAATGCACACACATCTTCCCATATACTGTAAACCATCTCTGGGTCCTTGTAATACCTTATACAATGTAAATTCTATGTAAATCATCATCATATTGCATTGCTTAGGGAATAGTGACCAGGAAGAAAGTCGGGCACATTCTGTACAGATGAAGCCCTTGCAGACCTAGCCACATTATTGATCCACAGTTGTTTGAATCCTTGGATGCAAAACCCACAGATGCAGAGGTCCAACTGTGTAGTAAGACAAGAAAAAGAAAAAAAATGGATGTAGCAACTGGAAAGAAAGGAGTCAAGTTAGGAAACTCATGTTCACAGGTACATATACATATAAAAAATCCAGACAGACTCTCTGCATACATTGTAACTGTGCATACATTATACATTGCCATGGCTTGGATATGGTTTGAGTTTGACCCATAAAGGATCAAGCATTGGAAGCTTGGTCCTCAGTGCGGCAGTATGAGGGGCGGGGGGGACCTTTAAGAGGTGGGGTCTAAGGGAAGTAGATAGGTCACTGGGGCTACTGCCATGTAGTAATCATTGCAAGTGATTAACATAGTTCTTGTAAGATCTCCAGTTAGTTGCAGTTAGTTCTCTCAAGAGTGAGTTGTTATAAAAGAGTGAGCCTGACCTCTCCCCATGCTCTGGCTTCCTGTCTTGCCATGTGATCTCTCCCTCTCACACATTCCCACCATGATACCATCTGCCATGATATGATGCAGACAAGGGGGCCCTCACCCAAGCTGAGTCAAAGCCTCTGATGTGCCCTTGAACCTCCAGAACCGTGAGTTAAATACCCTTTTAAAAATAAAGTAGCCAGCCTCAGGTATTTTGTTATAGTAATGGGAAATTGATTAACACATATGCTATATGTTAATTACATATGAAATAATAAAAAATTAAAATTTAGCATTTAGAGCAGCCTCAAAAAATGAACTTCTTAGAAATGAATTTAGTGAAGTGTGCAAAAAGTGCACATTAGAAATGGCAAAATATTATTCAGATATTTAAGAAGATCTAAATAAAAGGGGATTATAACTATTTTCATGAATAAGAAGACAGTATTGTGAACATGTTACTTTTCTACAAACTGACATGTAGATTCAATTCAATCCCAATCAGTATTCCAGCAGACTTTTTAAAATGGAAATTGACCAACTGATTTTAAAATTTACATGAAAATACAATTCAGTGAAGTTAATAATGAAGAGGAACAAAATCAGAGTACTTTACTATCAGATATCAAGACAATATAAAGCAACAATAATCAAGACAGTGTGGTACTGGTGCAGGACAGGTGCGTGGAACAGGAGATGCTTGCGTCACCTGGTTTATGACAAAGAACCCTGTGCTTCAGTTGGGAGAAAATGTTCCTTTCAATAAATTGGGCCAGACTTAGTGGAATCCTTGGCCTCATCCTCATACCATTTACAATATTAATTTGAAATGCAACATATGCCCAATTTAGAAGAAAGTCTGGAAAATGTCTTCGTGACATTAGGAGGAGACAAAAGATTACCTAGACATCTCGTGAAAAAGCATGAACCATTGCAAAATGAATGCACTGGGCCCCATTAAAATTTTTAAAATTCTGATCATTGAAAGATTTACCAGAGAATTAAAAGGCAAGACACAGTCAGAGAGAAGTTATTTGCAAGGCATCTATCTGACAAAGGACTTACGTCTGAAATATATACAGAAGACTTCTACAAGCCAATACGAAATAAACTAAAAACCCGCTTTATAATTGACAGCAAGATTTCAACTGACATTTCATAGAAGGCGATACTCAAATGTCTGATCAATGCCGGAGAAATTAAAAACATAGTAAGGGACCAAGGCGCACACACCAGATCGAACCAGTTAAGAAGATGCGGCATACTAAGTGTTTGGGGGGACGTGAGCACCGGGAGCTCTCCTGTGTTACAGGTGAGAGCAGAGACACGCCTCTGCTTGACAGTCTAGTCTCCCCTAAAGTGAAATGGCTCACCCGGGCCCCAGCATTTCCTCTCTCGGGCTGAGCTGGGGAAGATGAGGCACTGCTCCACCGAAGGACACACCCAGGAATGCTCACAGAGCTTTGGAGTCCTCTTAGCCACCATTACCTCCACTCGCCATGGTCACCATCATCGTAAGCCCATCACCAACCCCCAAAACGCTGTCATCAGTGCCAGTACCTAGCAGCAGGACCACATACCCGGCAGGACCGTGACCATGCAGTTGCTGCCACCAGCACCATTGACCTCTCTCCCCTTCCCACTGACACCGTCTCTGTTTCCACTACTGATCCCCATCCTTTGGCGTCTGTTTATTCATCCAAGGAAATTAAACATGCAACACCAGTTCCCAGCCAGCAGCAGCCCCCCGGCCGCGATGGCACTGAGCTCCTCTGTGTGCCCTGCCCCTCGGTGCTCTGCCTTGGGTCTCTCCTCCGTGAGCGGGCTGCTCCTCTTCCTCCCTGGGTGATGGAAGCTGGCGCGGAGGGGAGGTGCTGAGGAGCTCAGGCTTCCTGGGCAGCCGCTGCAGGCGCACCCGGGCCTCGCTAGGGGGCAGCAGAGCACCGTGCCGCCAGGCCCCAGGCTCACCACAAAGGACTCTTTGTCAGGTATGGTCCTGCTCTTTCCACACCTTCTCCAGAACCTGTCCACTTGGAGGGGCTGGCTAGCCAGTGTGGTGGAGAGGGAGGAGCGGGCCCCCAGAGGCACTCTGAGGGCGCGGACAGGGTAACTGAGTGATCAGAGGCCCCTCCGTGACTCCTCTGCCCGGGGGCCATCCTCCTCAACCTCTCCTCCCCCCAGCCCCAGCCAGGAAAATCTTGCTGGGAGCCCCTGGGCCTCTGAGGAGAGTGCAAAGCCTGCTGAGGACTTTGGGCCCCTCTGCTGATCTCCATCTGGCTGACCCCATCCACTAGCGACTCCTACAGCCTGCGCACCAGCCCCCAGAGTTTTCCCGTGGTTCCTCTTCCAGGAGGGAAGCTTGTCCCTTCTTCCAGGAGGGTGCCCTTTCACCCAGTGGACTTGTCCTGCAAGTCCTGCCCTGGACAGCCTTGCCTCTCCACCACCCACCAGCCGGGCTGGAGCCTGTGTCTGTGTCCCCACAGCCTCTTGAGCCTCCCTTCAGTCACCCTGGGGTGTTCTTTCTGCTGGTGGGAGCCAGGGACAGCGTCTGCTTGGTCCCTGGGGTCTCTGAGCCAGCACAGGCCCAGCGCACAGGAGTAGCTCAGGAAGGGAAGGAGCCAGATCGAGTCAGGATGGAGGAGGAGGCTGGAGAGGCTGCTGGTGGCACCCCTGCTTCGCTCCCCAGCCAGGTCTCCCCCCTCCCTTCCTCTCTGCTAACCGCAAACACTCCATTTCATGGTGTAAGGATTCATTCAGAGACTCGTTTATCATGGAGATCATCAGTCCCGCTACAAAGAACTCTCAAGTGTGCTCAAAAATGGGGTGACAGTTTTCTTGCTTGGGCCGAGCTGGCCTCTCAAACCCAAACATCTGCTACAAATTTAGAATTCCCAGCAGCTGGAGGATAGCTCCTCTGGGTCCAGGTGCCCCCTGGGGCCAGAGCCCTCTGCTCTTTCCAACACCACCGTGACACGCAGGAGGGCTGGTCCCCGTTTCTCAGGCTGGGGCTGCCCAGGCTCCCCGTTCCAGGCAGCGCTGTGTTGGCTGGAGAGCTGAGCACAGGTCAGACTGAGCTGCAGTGAGAAATCCCGGAGGAAGCTCTCCCGGATCACAGGGCACTCGTCAGCACTCCAGGCGTGACACCCCACGGCTGCAGGAAAAGATGGATCCGGGCTCCAGAGGTGCCGCCGTCTTTCACTAAACCGTGAGCGTGGGCCAGAGGACTCGTTTCACCAAGCTCTCCTAAGCCAGGGCCTCGGGAGTCGCGGATGAATGTCCGCATGGCCCTCGACCCGCTTCACAGATGAGAAAACGGAAGGAGGGGCCCATCCAGGCGAGGCAGCAATGGCCTTGATGGTCAAGAGCAGCAGCCTTAGGAAGAGACGGGGAGGTCGGCAGGCCCCGGGCACCCTGCTCCTAAAGGACCGTCCCCTCTCCTCCCACACTAGGATCCTCGCGAGGACATCCGTCCTGCTGCCTAGATTTGGCCCCGCCCCAGGGGCACGCCCTGCTCCTCGAAGGGGTGGGGCTTCAGGGAAGTGAACCCCCCGAAGCCAGCCTCCTCTCTGGGTCCAGAGGAGTCTCTCCGAGTAGTTGTGAAATCGAGGGACTCAGAGTGGCTGAAACTTGCTGTCATCTCCAGGATCCAGATCCACTCCATAGCTCTAGAAAGAGCTGCCCCCGGGGCCTGTGACTGCCCACAACTCACCCAGGAAACACTTTCCTGTGAGCTGGTTGTTTCCCTCTCAAAACGATCATGTTAACGCATGAAAATGTTCAGGGCTTTCAGGACCATCTCCTGCACGATGGTGCCTCATGTATCTGGAACCTTCTGGGTCAGAGGGATGGGAGTTTGTGTTCATGGGACCATAGTTCAATACTTATTCTACTTTGTTTTAATTGATTGTCAGAGTGACCCTCTGGGACCAGTACAATTGCACCCATCTCACAGATGAAGAGACTGAGGCTCAGAGAGTTTCAGTGCCCTGCTCAAAGTTGTGCACGACTCAGTGGAGAGCTTGGGTTCTGTCCTCTGTCCTCGGCAGCTTCCTTCCAGGAGCCTTTTTGAGTGGTTGAGCTTCTTGGAACACTGAGGCCGACCTTTCAAATCCACACCTTGACCTAGTTTAGTCGTCCCTGCTGAAACACGTTTCCACGTGATCTCTCCCTGCCCTGCCTTCTTCCCTGGGGGAGGCTGAAAGCAGTGGATCTCCACCCTGGCATCACCTGGAAACACGGCCCCACCCCAGAAGACTCTGATTCACTAGTTTGAGAGGTGGAGTCAGGGCGGAGGTATTTTTAAAGCCCAGTCTGAGTTGGCAACCTCAGCCTCTGGGTTTTTTCGGTGACCAGAGCCTGGTCAGCAGGTGCCCTGTGCTGAATTTGAGGCAGCCATTTCTTGGACCTTTGAGGGCACTTGGGGACCTTGTGTCCGCTTTACTAGTCTACCCACCCATCTCTTGGAGTCTTGAGATTAGACTTTCTGATGAGCCATCTCACTGGATCCCCAGATGGTCTCTGCATTTCTAACTTGGAATCCACTGAGGAATCATAGGCCAAGCATGGGAAAAGCTCACCAGTCCTGCCTGTGGGGCTGTTGGGATCCTCTGAGAGCTTTCCAACCCCGTCCTGCCTCCTAGTTTCCTCTGCATAGTGACAGAGACCCACCCACCATGAGGTTTGGCTGTGCATTCAACTCGGGTGTAAACTCAGCACTCCATGACATGCTGGGTCACAGACTCCGGGCTGTGATCCCCTGTGCCCTTTGGTTGTGGACAGAGTGGCTGCATACTCTCTGATGTGGCAGGGGTGGGGATAAAGAATCGACATCTGTCTGCCTCATGGAACCCTCAGCTCTCCGGGCAGGGATCCATGGGAGAGTCTGAGCAGGTTCAGTTCTGTGGGAGCACAGGAGAGGAACGTGACCCCTTCCTGGGAGCAAGGGCGGTGGGTAGGGGTCTGGGAAGGTTTCCTGGAGGAGGTGACCCTGGAGCAGGATTGAAATGACAGGTAGACATGGGGGCAGGTGGAAGGAGAAGAGCATGTGCAAAGGCCCTGAGGTGGCTCAAGCAGAAGGGCAACCTGCTGCCCAGTGGGATGGAAGATGGCACCGTCAGGGGCCATTCTCCACCTGCCAGAGGATGCGAGTGCTCTTGGGAGCCTGGGGAACTGGCCTGGCGTCCAGCTCTCCTCCACCCACTCTTCTGGAGGAGCAGAGTGTGGACACGCCCCCTCCTTTGGGCTCTTCCCAGGGAGCCCCGCCCCCTTATCAGCATGGAGGACACTGAGTTCCCAAGACCTGGGTGGCTGCCAGGCCCTGCTGCCGACTCTCCGCCCGGCAGCAGCGCAGAGCCGGGGCTTGCACACGATCCTGGTCCAGCAGCCAAGTCCTCAGAGTGGGTCCCCAGGAGCAGCAGAGCATGTCCCCAGAGCTGTTCCCAGCTCTGTTGCCGAGGCAGAGCCCCCCACACCCCTGAAGCTCAGGGAGGAGGAGGCCGGCCAGAGGCATCTGGGGCTCCCCCTCCTCCCAGGGTCCTGGAATTTCTGGGAGTGAACACGGCCTCTGTCTTCCTGAGCGGGAAGACGCGGCCCCCACACCCCAAGACTGTTCCCAAGTCGGCTTCTCACCAGGCTCGGGGGGTTTGACCAGCACGCATTTCTGGGACTCTGCACCCCTTCATTTCTTCTTGCCAGCCCCCTCTACCTGGACCCCTCTCTTTTTCAATTTCCTGAATCTGGGCCCTCTTCCTTCTCCCCAGAACTGAGGGGCCTGGGCTCCCTCAGACTCCCTTCCCTCCCCTGGCAGGAGGCCCCACCCTGGCTCTGCTGTGCCACCACCTGTCCTGGCCACGCCTCGGCCACGGCCATGACCGTCACCCGCCCCAGGGCCCTGCCAGGTCTCCAGGTCCCACCCCACCCGACCGGCAGACTCCCAGCACTCGGGCTGCCGGCGGCGCTCCCTGCACCTCCGCGCTGCTGGCAGTACTCGTACTTCCCCGCTGACCAGCCAGCGTGCACAGGACCGCTACTCTATTCCGGCCACCACAACGAGGTCATCCGATACAGCAGCAGACTCCTGGCATCACCCCGGCCCTCCTCTGTGCATGGGGGCACTGAGGCTGTGGCAGCTCAGTAAATCGCCCAGTCACGGGGACAGGAGCAGCTGAGCTGGGCCCGCCACCTGCAGAACAGTCACCGGGACCAGGCCCGAGACCTAGAGTCCTCCTCCTCTGTCCTGGGTCTGGTTGCATGAGTCCTCCGTGCCCCTCTCGAGGCCTGGTCCTCCCTCTGGAGAAGAGGGGCGCCCTCTCTGCAGACGTCTGAGAGCCCCGGGAGGGGGCGCAGATGTGTTTCGCAGTTGGGATCCAGCCAGGGCCTGCGAGGCAGGGCTGAGGACCCAGATGGCACAGGAGACGTGAGGACTTTCAGAAGTGCCCCATCTGTCCACGGGGCACAGCTGGGCCTGGAGGAGTGGCCCCTCAGTGCCTTCGGGTGCACCGTGCACATCCGCCCGGCCTCGCGCTCCCCGGGTGCTGTGCGTGGTTGTCTGCGGAGCTGGCGCAGCAGTGAGGCCCTTTAATCCCCACCTACCCTCGTCGGGCGGTCAGCTCTGTTTCATAGGTAAGAAGGGGGCTCAGATGTCACAGCAGCCTTTGAAGGACTCCCAGGTGTGTGTGGACATCCCAGGCTCGAAACAGCCCCTCCCCACCCGCCCAGAATAGGGGCCTCCTGGCTGGGAGTCCGAGAGGTCTCTTTTGGGGGCAGCCCTCCGGCCCCTGCAGTCCAGCCACCTCAGCCCCTGTGGTGGGCCAGCCCTGGCCCCAGGGGAGAGAGCGAGTTATTTCCAACCCAGTCCTCAGGGTTGGCCAGGGTGTGGGTATGGGCTGGCGGGCCTTGGCTGCTGAGACCTGGACAGGGGGTCAGGAGCTCCTTCCAGGCTGCCCAGGCCAGCAGAAGCTGGCAGGCCTCCCCCAGAGGGCAAGACGTAGGTAGCCAAGACACACAGGTACCTTATTCAGCCCCTGCAGCCCAGCCAAGCCTGTCCTGGGCCGTCACCTCAGGCTGAGGCACTGTCCCTGCTGTCTCCAAGAGATGGGAAGGGGAAGCAACAGCTGATAGGACCCTGAGCATTTGCAGGGGTCTGAGGCCTCTGAGCACCTACGCTATGCTGCCCTCTCTCCAGCGTCTCCCCGAGGTAGTGATTCCAAACCTTCCACTTAAGTGGGGAATGTCATTGTCATGTGGATTCCCCTTCAAATTGCCAAGCAATTCCTGCCCCAGGACCTTTGGACATGCTGTTCCCTCTGTTACAAGTACCCTTCCTTTGAAGGTTCCTTACATGACTGATTCCTGTCTTGAGGTTTGAATTTAAAAAGTCACCTTTCAATGACATGTTCCTTGACTCCCCTGGCTGACAGGCTCCCTCACTCATGTCCTCTCTGTCATCCTTCTCTGCTTCGCCCTAGAGTTCACATTTACTTTCACTGAGTGCTTGTCTCTCTTCCCTGCCATGGCAAGAACACAGTCTACTTAATGGACCACTGTGTCCCCACGGTCCAGCAGAAGTCCTGACACTTGGAATGAACATTGGTTAGGAGCACATGCAAGGGAAGGTACTGGTCCACGCCTGCCCTTTTGGAGACTAGCCTTTGGACTGGGGTCTGCCTGCCCTGTGCCCGTGCCACCCTGGAGCATGCGCAGTGACACCACATCCCGCGGTGTTCTTGCCGCAGCTGGAGGCCCAGCCTCCACACACCGCCTCCACAGGTCTGCCTCCCGCTCTTCTCCTGGGTCCTCCAGCTCTGCTTGCTAATCTCCAAAGGGCAGGGTGCTCACCCCAACTGATGTCATTAGACACCATGTCCCAATGCTGTGTGACCTCAGATGACAGAAAAGGTCACAGTTTTCTCAGCTGCTGACGGGGAGTCATTGCTGTCCCTGGCACGAGACTCCAGGACCTGGACAACTCACTCTTGCGTTTGTTCATTCATTTCCTGAGCCCCAGCCGTGGGCCAGGCCTGTGGCCACCAACGAGACAGCAAACCGGCCATGGTGGCTGCCATCCTCGGCTGTTTCGGGCCTGTTATGCCTTTGGGCCCTGGAGCAGCCTGCGGGGAGGGTGATGGAGGAGCAGCCACTGGCGGACCGGTGCTTCTCGAAGCCTGTCCGGCTCAGGAACCCTCCGGGGGCTTGCAGAGGGGCAAGGTCAAGTTCAACAAATCTGCTGGAGAGTCTGCCCTTCTCATATGCTCCTGGGGCTGCAGCTGCTGCCCTCTGGGTGTGGACCAGACTCACATGTGGACAGTAGGCCCAGAGTTGCCTGGCTGGACCGCGGAAGATGCAAAGGGACAGGGACCCTCCGGCTCCCCCCGCAGGGCCTGGAACTCGCGGGCGCCGGGCTCAGTGTGCCTTTGTGAGCGGCATACCTGGGCTGCCGCCCTGAATAGCGGCCTCTTTCCTTCCTGCAGGCGGCGGCCCCTCCCGCACTCGCCCGCCCCGCCCCCTCCCCGCGGACAAAGTCAACAGGCGCGTTGAAAAGTCTTCTGTGTGGAGAATCTGTTTGCACAGGGGGAGGAAACGGAGAGCCGGCCAATAGGTAGAAATATTAATGAAGCTTCTTATAAAGGGCCCATTCACGGCTCGCGGGTAAATAGGGCTCTTGTCGGGCTGCCACGTTATCTGCCAAGTTCAAGAATGTGGTCTGAAAAAATAGAATTTAAAGGGGTGAGGTGGAGCCTTAAATGGCCAGCGTGCTGGAGCTGGGGCCAGCTCCAGAGGAGCCGCAGCGAGGGGCTGGGGCCGGGGGCTGCTCGGAAGAGGGGCTGGGTGGCCCCGGGAGCTCAGGGAGGTCCCGTCCCCGCAGGAGCAGAGTGCCTCTCACTGTCCCTTCCTCCCGCCCAGCTGGGCAAGGCCTGCAACTCCTCTGCTCAGCCCCAGGCCCAGGCGTCCCTTAACGCCCAGATGGGAGTTTCGTCCCCTGGGTGCCGTGGCGGGTCTCCGGGTGGAAGGAGGAGAGCCGTGAAGGACTCCCAGCCAGGGAGCAGTGCTCGCCACCACACGCCATCTTCTGCCACCCCACACTCCATTTTGGACGTGGCTACCCAGCTGCCCCGTAGGAAAGACACAAAAGACAAACTGAGGCCCGAGGAAAGCCATGGGCCCAGAGAGCTGCCTGCCGAGGCCGGCTCAGCAGGTCCATAGCAGGACTGGTGCTGGCTGCCACCAGCGTCCCGCTGGATCCGGGAGCCTGCACTGAGGGTGGTGCCGAGCACGAGGCCGTGACTTGACACTTCACGTCTCTAGCGTCCTATTTTTAGCCTGGACTTGAGTAACTCGTAAACCAAGGCTGTTGTCTTAACGCTCAGTTTTCCCCTGGCACAATGCATGTCCTTGGGTGGGTGACTGCCTCTCTGAGCCTCAGCCTCCCCATTTGTAAAATGGGGTCATGGAGACCAGGCCTCCTGCAGAGAAGACTCAGTGAGAGGGTGTTGGTGAAGTGCCCAGTGCTGTGCCAGCCACTTTGTGGGTGGCCCGGGAACGGAGGCTGTGGACATTTCTTTTTCTGTCTCAGCCTGAGGCATAGGGGCAGAGCCTCTGGGAAGACTGTGCCCTTGGCTTTGGACTTCAGGGGTGGTTTCTGCCTGGATCCTAGAAATCTGTCCTGTGCTGAGGGTCACGGGAAGCTGGCAAATTGGGAGTCAGGGGCTTCTGCTACACATGACCCTAGGTGACATGATCACACCTGTGTATGAAGTCTGGCAAGGACAGGGTGGCCGGAAGCTGTGCCAAGCAGCATGACCCTCCACCCGTTCCCTCCATGCTGCACAGAATCTACCTGTCAGACGCGGCTTCATCTATGGGTGGGGGGACGACGACATGGGTTTTTCTTTGCAAATCAAAGGGGGAGTGACTCCAAGACAAGGAATCATGGAAACATTTTTTTGAGAACCTTGGCCAGGAGTTTCCTGTGTGACTTTGAACCTTGGGGATTGAAGGGGACTTGGGTGGCAGGACTTGACCCTACTCCCTTCAAGGAGAGGCGAACATGGTCATGAGCACAGATTTTAGGGCTCACAGACCTGGGTTTCAACCTGTGCAACCTTGGGCAAATGATGACTTCTCTGGGCTTCTCCTTTTTTGACCCGTATAAGAAAGAAAAGAGGTTAAAATGTGAGAAATTCCTTGGCACCTCATGGACGCTCATTAAATGTCAATTTCCTTTCCTTTTTGGGCCCCTCGGCAGGTCGAGGGGAAGTGTCTGACAGGTCTCAGCAGCCAGACCCCAAGAGAGACACAGCTCTGTGGACCTCAGTGCCTGCACACCAGCTCGGTCGCCCGACGCCGACTGCGTCTTCACAGACCTTTACAGTTTGCAAAGCATTCGCTTACTTGCCACCAGAGCCTCCCAAGAATCCCATGAAGGGGCGAGCAGCATGCACTACCCCATTTGAACTGAGACTGGGGACGGCTAAGAACCCAGAGCTCTTGGGCAGAGCCCAAATCTGCTTTCACTCCTTCAGCAAGTATTGGCTGAGGACGTGTGAGCCAGGTACCGTGCTGAGCGTGGAGGATGCGATAGTGAGTGAACACGGAAACGGATGGCCGTTCTGGATGGTGACTGTGTAGATGGATGGATGGATGGATGGATGGATGGGTGGGTGGACAGATGGATGAGTGGGTGGATGGATGGGTGAATAAATGGATGGATAGAACCTGGATGGGCAGGTGATGGAAGGGTGAATGGATAAATGGATGGATGATGAATGGGTGGTTGGTGGACAGATGTTTGTGTAGATGGACGAATGGATGGATGGATGGATGGATGGATGGATGGATGGATGGGTGGACAGATGGATGTGTGGATGGATGGATGTGTAAATGGATGGATGGATAGAACCTGGATGGATGGGTGATAGAAGGGTGGATGAATAACTGGAAGGACGATGAATGGATGGATGGATGATGGAAGGGTAGATGGATGTGTGGATGGATGGATGGGTAAATGGATGGATAGAACTTGGATGGACGGGTGATGGAAGAGCAAATAGATGAATGGGTAGTTAGGTGGACAGATGTACATGCAGATGGATGGATGGATGGATGGATGGATGAATGGACAGGTGGATGGAGGAAGGATGGCAAGTTTCTCGAGGCCAGAGCCCTTGTCTGTTCTGTCCATAACTGAGTCTCTGATACTGAGGATGGTGCCTGCTAACACTTGCCACAGGAGCATCTTCTCTGGTGGTGTAGACTCAAGAACCTGACTGTCTGAGTCGGAGACATAATGCCTCACCTCCCTAGCTTAATCTTAGGGTGCCTCAGTTTCCTCATCTGTAAGATGGAGCTACAATACCACACAGGTTGCTGTGAGGATGAAGTGGACTAATACACGAAAGCCCCTAACACGGACCTGTGCTGGGCAGATCCTGGTTTCACACGAACATTGGTCATTATGATGATTTTTCTGGTTCTGCTTCTAAGCTCCCTTGTGTCTCCTGAAGGTCCTAAATTCTCTGAAGGCAGGGTGCTGGGTGCCTACTAATACAACATCTGTTGATGATGCAGGTTCAGAGAAAGGAAGATCTGAAAGACAAACCAGGGTCAGAAAACTCCAGGGCACACGTTCTCCTGGTGCCAGGGGCAGAGCTGGCTGCCGGCTGAGGGGGGCAGAAGGGTACAGTGGTCAGAGCCCTGGGCTGGGAGAAGAAAGGTCCTATTTCCAGGCTGGTCCTGACATGGCTGCCCAGGGGTCCTTGGTTTCTTTGACCTGAGTGTCCTCAGCTCCACCAGGAGGGAGACAGTTTGCTCTAAGCCCTGAAAGTTACAGTCCAAGGTGACAGGACTCAGGCTATCTTCAGCTCCTCATCCTCGAGTTTCCCTGTTTGAACGGATTTTTCCAGATCGGAAAAGCTGAGTCTCTGCTAGCCTTGGAACACACGCGCTCTCCCCCCTGAAATGCTGTGTCAGCGTCAGCGAGCGGGTGAGGGTGGCACCAGATGGAGCGCTCATTAACGCCCCCGTGCAGCGGCCAGGGTCCCCCCGGGTCACCTCCCCAGAGCGCACAGGCCGAGCTTTCTCTCCAAGGCCCCCGACTGTCCCACCTTGTCCTCCCCCGCAATTTATAGGAGCCAGTGGTTGACACAAGTTC
Source organism: Sciurus vulgaris (assembly GCF_902686455.1). Classification (NCBI taxonomy): domain Eukaryota; kingdom Metazoa; phylum Chordata; class Mammalia; order Rodentia; family Sciuridae; genus Sciurus; species Sciurus vulgaris. Next base: position 70,621,292 of record NC_136476.1, read on the forward strand.
CCGCCCGGCGTGGGCTCGAGGGCCCGTGGGCTCTGCCAGTTGCCAAGAGCCACAGAGACAGCTCCCGCCCTCCTGCCCCTCACTCTGTAAGTGACTCACTGGGGTTTGGAGTGGGCCACCCTGGGGGTGGCTCCTTGTTGGAAGAAGACAGTCACCCTTGAACAGAGCAGGCAAAGATGGCATGCCAAACCCCTGGCTTGGCACGCCTGTGAGCAGAGGGCACCTACACATCTCCTCCAGCCAGAGGAACGCGGCACCTGGCTGGCATGGCCCTCTCTCTCCAGGTCAGAGGGCAGGCAGAGGCACGGCCAGAGAGGGGTGGCGAGGCCACGGTCACACAGCAAGCCTCGGCAGCCTGGCAGTCAGGTGCATGGGGTCCCGCACTCTCCTGCGGCTCCGTCACAAGGACGGGCGGGTCTCCCTGGCGGGACTTTGGCTGCCAGCGGTGGCCATCTGCAGGTTTGGTCTTTGGACAAGCTGGTTTGATGCCCCTGGTGTATGACACAAAGGGAAAGGGATGTCACATGGACGAGGAGCTAGGCACAGCTGGCTCCTTCTCCTGCCTCTGTCGTTGCTCATAGGCAGGTCACTTTGATTCCTCGGAGGACCCTCGGCTTCCTTATCTCTACAGTGGAATAACATTGTCACACACATGAGGGTCGCACCATATCGTGTGTTTGGCATACAGTAGGCACTTAATAATGGCAGCTGCTGCAAAGGCAATGACTTGTGCAGCCAACGGGGGCATGCGCATTTGTCTGAGGACAATTTTGGAGTTTCATCAGATTCACACAAAAAGCTGCTGCCCATAGGCTGAAGTCCAGGCTTTTGGTTGGCATTCGGGGCCCCGCCCAGGCTGCTCCAGCCTAGCCTCCTGGTCTCAGCTCCTGCCCCTTCTCTTGCCTCCCCAACTTGACTCAGAGGCCTGCAGTTTGGCCTAAGGGGCCACCTTGCACATACTTACACTGAGATCCCAGCTTCCCTGTCTCCCCTCCAGGAAATCTTCCCTTTGGCCAAGCCCATAACGGCACTGGGCCCCGCCTCTGCATCCTTCTCAGAGTCACCCTCTCCTCTCCACCCTTGTGCTATCGCAGGCTCAGACCTCGCGTGCGCACCCTGTGCCTGGACTGGTGCAGTAGCCTCTTGTCTGACCAAGGGGCTCTCTATACCTCCAAGCCCTGGGCTGACTTCCCAGCTCTGCTGATCACTCCCCTGCCCCGGATTCCTTATCTCCTCCCAGGAGACTTGGATGATCAGGTAGAGGGGAAAGAGAGAAGAAGGGAGAGAAGAGAGAGGGGGAAGAGAAAGGGAGACAAAGAGAGACAGACAAAACTGAGAAACTGGGTGGAAGAGTGGAGAGACCTGATCGGGAGAAAGAAAAGGAGATCAGAGAGACGGGCAGGAAGGAGGAGGTGCGTGGAGAAGGACCGACTGAGCCAGGAAGGCAGGACGCAGACACAGGACACAGAGGTGCAGACAGAGCCACGGAGCTCATGGAGCAGTGCGGAGCGCACAGGATGGACAGGCCCAGAGGCAGAGGCCAGGCGGAGAGGGAAGGGCACAGGCCCAGAGAGGCCTCCGCCTCCCCTGGGAAAGGCCTCTCCTGGCCTCCGCCTCTGGATCCCGGCCTTCCCCACACCCTCCTCCGCTCCTTCCAGCCACTGATCCCTCCCAGGGGCCCAACCCATGGGCAAAGGGGCAGGCCTGGTACCTGATCCTGCTGCCTGAGGGCTCCCTGCCCGCCCCAGCTGGCTCCCTGTCTGAGACCTATGTATACCTCCAGGAGCCCTCGGCACTGTCCCTGGCCCCTCGAGAAGCAATCCCAGCTGGCTGGTGGGGAGAGGGTAGTGTTTCACGGCTCCAGAATTAGATCCCTCCAGGTTCACAAAGTCCAACAGGCCGCCAGATCAGCTGTGTGATACTGGCCCAGGCCCTTCACCTCTCTGAGCCTCTAGGGGAGTTGGAGGGTGGATTGGGTGTTGTCTGGAGAGCAGTTGAGAGAGCTCATGTTTCTCCTGCTCCCACCTCCAACACCCCCCAGCCCAGCCGTGCTGGAGGCTGATCTGGTTTCACTCTATCTGTGACCACTGCTCTGGAAGGCGGGAGAAGAAAGGGTTGGGGTGAAAGCTCTGGCCGTTTAGCTGCGGAGCACACGGCCAGGGCCCATCTCACCTTCCAGCTCCGCTCCTGCGTTGGCCTCCACCTCTGCTCCTGGGAGACGGGAGTTAAGTTACCTGTCTCCAAAAAGAGCCTGCTTAACTGTTTTGTGCCTGGGAGGGCAGCATGGTCCCTGTACCCAGGGGGTGGATAGAAGAGCTTCGGGAATAAAGGCGAGCCCAGCAGAGTTGGCTCTCCGGATCTGAGAGTTCCACGTCCACGGGTTCAACCAAAGGAGCATCAGAAGTATCAGGAGAAAAAGTTGTGTGTGTCCTGAATATGCACACACTTTTTTTCTTGTTGTTATTTCCTAAATAACATAGTATAACTATATTTACAGCATATTTCCATTCTATAAGATGGTATAAGTCATCCAGGGATGATGTGCTTAGGTTATAGGCAAATACCACCCCATTTATATAGGCACTTGAGCATCGTGGATCTGAGTGTCTTCGGGGGTCTGCAACCAATTTCCCATAGACACTGATGGATGGCTGTATGTTAATGACACTCAGGCTAGCCAGGGGCCGTGTGCACACCTGTACTCCCAGCTAATTCAGGAGGCTGAGGCAGGAGGATCAAGCGCAAGGTCAATCTCAGTAGCTCAGCAAGACCCAGTCTCAAAATGAAATCTTAAAAAGGGCTTGGGTGGAGCTCCGTGGCGGAGGGCTTGCCTAGCATGCACAGGGCCCTGGGTTCCACCCCCGGTACGGGGGGAGGGGGTGAAATAGTATGTGGGTTAAATTCTCCAAATAAAAGACAAAGAATGTCAGAACAGGTACAAAAACCCAAAGGGGTCTCTTTCAAAACTAAAAACCCACTCAAATATAAAACAAGAAATAGATTAAAGTAAAAGAATAGAAGAGTCGGACCTCACCAGCCAGAGGGAGAAGCGTGGCCGTGGTAACGTGCAGCAGAGGGCTCGGCGGAGACGGCTTGGTACTGTGACTTACAGGCGCGTGCGTGCGCATACCGAACCACTGTACAGAAGGGTCCACGAGTGGCCTCAGATTCGGGTACCCCCGTGGGCCCTGGGACCGATCCCACACGACACCAGAGGACCGCTGTCGTCTGCTGGGCTTCGTGCCTTCTCACCTCACTACTGAGACCGAGGGAGATGGGGACTCTGATTTCACGCTGTCAGACAGCTGGGGAAACTGAGGTTCAGGGCCAGTAAATGGTGGTGCCAGGATTCACCCCAGTCCCCGACTGCAGAGCTCTCAGAGCCTGCCTACAGGATGTGCCGAGAGCGACCCTGCTATGGGTGGCACATCCCTCCGGGCCACCCTCCTGTGGACTCAGCCCCAGGCCAGGCACTGGGAAGAGAAATCAGCCCTTCGGACCTTCTGCAGGTCAGGTTCTTCCGGGGGCGGGGGTGGGGGCAACACAAGCACAAGCTGAGGGTCCACATCTCCTCGGTTTGCATCCTGCACGGTCTATCAACTGTGTGACCTTCAGCAGGTTACTTACCTGCTCTGTGCCTCTGTTTCCCCCTGTCACGTGCTTTCCGGAGTTGCCGTGGGGATGAGATGTGCAGATGCTCTGGGTGTACATGGCCTGTGCAGGGGCTAAACCTCCCACTGTCGTTCTCCTCACCAGCATCGTCTTTGTCCCTCCTCTTTGGAGGCCTCTTTGATCCTCCTGGCATTTGTCTAAGGTGGGTGTAACAATCCCCATTTTACAGATGAAAAAACCAAGGCTCTGAAAGGTAAATGGCCTATAGTAAGTGAGTAAAAGGCAGAACCAAGATTTGAACCCAAGACCACGGAAGCCAGAGCCCGTGTTGTTAATCATCATTGCTGTGACCCCGGGGGGCTACCGCCCCTCTCCTATACTCAGCAGTCACTCACTGAGCATCTTCTGCACGCCGGGCCTGTGCTGGGCTGAAGGCTTGGCCTCCGGGAGAAGGCTCTGTCTTCCCAGCACTGACCCTGCACCAGAGGCAGCTTCGGCCCCGCTCTTCCTCACAAGCTGGTCCTGGGCCTCCTCCACTTCCCTGGCTGCAGCCCCAAAAGGCAGGCGGCCGGGCACCGGGGTATCCACTTCCGAGGCCAGCGCCCCTACAAACACTGCCTAGCTCTGTTCCGCGTTGGCTGTTTACCTCCACGAAAGTGCGCTCGCAGGCTCACTGATTACGCAGAGCCTCATCTGTGAAAGGACGTCTGTGAGGCTGCGCTGGTGACAGGGGATGCGGCAGAGGGCTGCCCAGAGGCCCAGGCAACGGCCCTTCCCCAGGTGCCTGCCTGGGTGCCTGGGTGTGGGGGCCCATGTCCAGTGGGGCCGGACTGAGAAACAGGGCCCAGTCCTTGGTCCTCCACGGTGGGGGAGGGGAGTGGAGGAGCAGGGTGGGGCATCCCACCTCTAATTGCAGCCCTCTGCTCATCCATCCCTTCCTTCTGGAACCTTCTCAGGCCGAGTCGGGTGCTCTCAGCTGAGTCCCCTTAGCCCTTGAGCGCTGGCAGTCTCACCTGTCATACCCCTGGGCCTGCTGGTCCCTCTCCTGACCCTTCCCTGCTACCTCCAGCTCTCCTCAGTGCTACCAGTCTTCCCTGACCTCCTCGAGGTGACCTGGCACCACGTGCTCCGCCACTCCTGCGGGGCGAGCTCTCTGTGCCCTGTCCCCGCTTTTGGATTTGGGTGGCGTGCAATGCTCTACCAGTGGAGAGGGGAAGTACCACCTCGGGACCTCTGAGGCTGGCTCATAAGAGGCCAGGGAGCTTCTGGCACTTTGTGCAGGACCACCTGTTCTTGGAGCCTTGAGCCACCACGGACCATCCAGCCGCGCGGCCAGGATACCTGGCCACCCGGAGAGGTCGTCCGTGGGTGCTCTGGCCAGCTGCCTGGCTGAGCACACCCTCCAGTCATGCAGCCAAGGCGCCAGGCATGCGGTCTTCGGAACAAATGGTTAAAACAGCAGATCTGGAGATCAGAGTCCACGTGGGCTTTGCTGGGCTACACGCACGGTGTTTCAGGGACCATCTGGCTCCTGGCCTTGGGCAGCTCCTGGGGGTACCCGTGCTCCTTGGCTCAGGGCCCCCTCCTCCATCTCCGAAGCTGGCATCTTCTGCTTCCCCTCTGATGGCCACCCCGCTTCTGTGGTCTCTCTTTCTCTGACTTCCTCTGTCCCTGATAACTCTCAGGATGACTTTGGTTTGACCCAGGTAATGCAGGATCACCTCCCACACTTGGAATCCTTAATCGAATCCCACCTGCAAACCCTTCTCTCTCTCTCCTTTTTTTTTTTTTTGTTTTGAGGATTGAATCCAGGGGTACTTAACTACTGAGCCACGTCCCCAACCCTTTTTTATATTTTTGTTTAGAGGCAGGGTCCTTCTAAGTTGCTGAGGCTGGCTTTGAACTCGTGATCCTCCTGCCTCAGCCTCCCAAACCACTGTGATTACAGGTGTGTGCCACCACGCCCAACCTACCCGCAAACCCTTCTTGCCTCCTAAGGTAGCATAGGCACTGGGGACCAGGATGTGAAATTCACTGGGTGGGGACATCCTGTGCCCACCACATGCAAACGAAGACACCGCCAGAGACTCCAGCTCCAGCTTGGGTCTCTCCAACTGAGACCCCTGATATGGTGGAGCAGAGACAGGCCCTGCTGCCGTGTCCTGACTAAATCCCTGACCCACAGCATTCAAAAACACATTACTGGCTGTGGCTTTGGAGTCCTGAGTTGGTGGTTGTGTTTGGTACAGCAACTGGTGACTTTAATAAGCCTCCACTTTCTCCTTGTGTTTAATCTGCTTAGCCTGCTTGGTTTTTCTTTGCAGGACTTATAAAATTATGCATTCGTGTGTTTCCGTGTTTACCTTTTGTCTCCCCCAACCAGAATATAAGGCCAGGGGAATCAGTGCTTGTTGCTCTATCCTGACCATGCCTGGCGGATATTTGTTCAGTGAATAAATTCTTGCCCCTCCATCAGGCAGTTAAGCAGATCTGATTTGACAATCCCTGGCTCCCAGAAGCCTGGCCAGGCCCCTACACAGAGCAGAGACTCAGAGTATGTGGAACAGTGACTCTCTTGAGCTAATGCTCTCCTCCCTGATGATTGTCAAGCAGAGGGGGCTTGGAAGGCAAATTTGAGTTCATCTTTCTGGGGGTCACAAACTGGAATGCCTCCTGGGGCCAGCGAGGAATTGGGCACAGCCACTTGAACTGTAGGACAGTTGGGCGTGCTGAGGCCTGAGGCCAACTGGTGGACACATTTGGACACCTACTAAAATGATATCTCTTCTGACTTCCCTCTTTCTCGGTAGCCTCCATCAGAGTCCACAGGTTGTGTGTGTGTGTGTGTGTGTGTGTGTGTGTGTGTGTGTGTGTGTAAAACATACACCTATAAATCTATATCTGTTTCTACATCTATGTGGTCAGGCACTGCATAATAATCTTCTCTCAGTGATGGGCTGCATATATAACAGTAACGTGACAAGATTATATCAGCTCATGTCATCATAGCCACCTTAGTTTGGGTAAGTACACTCTATGATGTTCATGCAGGGACAAAATCAGCTTTTGACACATCTCTCAACATCACCATCACTAAGTGATGCATGACTGTGTGTTCAGAGGAGGGGGGGAAGGAGAGGGAGAGGGAGAGGGAGAGGGAGAGACAGAGAGAGAGAGAGAGAGAAGATTTATTAAGAGACATTGGCTCATGGGGTTAGGACCCAGGAATGCAGGTGACATGATTCAGTCCAAGTCCAAAGGCCTGAGGACAAGAGGATTGAATGGCGTAACTCCAGGCCGAGGGCAGGAGAAGATGAAATGAGATGTTCCATTTCAATAGAGAAGTGGAAGAAAATGGGGGAGGGGAGGAGGGGGAGGAGGAAGAAAAAGAAGAAAGAGGGGGCTGGACCGACCCCTCTGGGCTCCAGCTCAGTCCCTCAGTCCTCCTCCACATGCTGGACCATGCGCACCCACATTGGCGAGGACCATCTGCTTTGCTGAACCCACTGATTCGAATGTTCATCCGTCGGGAAACACCTTCGCAGACTCCCGGCAGGGTTGGGCACGCCTTGGCCCAGTCAGTGGCCACATGAATGGGCACACCCCTGTCCACCTCGGCCCTTCCTTGCCCCGGAGTGTGGCCTCTCCATGCTGGGCTGCTCACCTGGGTTCCCTGGTCCTCTGGATCTCTGCCGGGGTTTGTGCCCTGGCTTCCTCGCTTCCTGCTCCCATGGTCTGTGAGAGGCATTGGCCAACCGGCGGGCAAGAGAGAAGAGAGATCCGGGTACCTACTCGGGCGATGGCTGCACAGCTCCTGGTGGGCACCCGCTTCCACGGCTCCCACCCTCATCTGGCCCCATGACACGTTCTCTTTCCGCGCCCCTCGGGAGGAGGGCAAGGACTTCCCTCCGTGGCTAGTCCACGGTGCTTTGCCGGCCCTGGCTGGTTCCCACGAACCTGCCTGTTCCCCTGTGACCGGCTGCTGGGAATGTTTCCACTGAGAAGTTCATCCGCATCCTTCTGATGATTATCAGTGGTGGTAGTAGTGCCATTGTTTACAAGTTCATTGGTCTTTTCTCCTGGAGCAGTAAGTGTTCTTTCAGTTGAACCCTTGAGAGTGGACTGCCTCCTGCCAGGATCCCGAGTGTGACAACATCTGTAGCCTCATTTGGCCCTGGATTCTGGTCCAAGTCTTGAACCAGGCCAGAGGTTTCCCTTCAAGTTTCTGCCAAGGAGTCACTGATCTCTGTTCCTGCCATTCCTTCCCTCCCAGGACTGGCGTTTATGCCTCCTCCCAGCCTCCCCTTTCATCCTTTGACCCTCTTCCTAGGCACAAGCGAAATGGCCCTCCAGAGCAACTGGCTGAGGCTCCAGACAGCACGGATGACTGACACAGGAAACCCTGTGTTTCTGAAGGCAAAGGATGCCCAGTCCTCTTCCGCTCAGATGATGGCTTCTGGTCAAACTCCCCTGGTGCTTGAAGTGGTCCGTGGAGGACCTTCTGCCTGTGCTGCCCCAGCTTCCCATCCAGACCTACAATAGTTGGTCCATCCCTGTCCATTTTGTGCCTGGGCCTTGGTAACCAAAGGTCCAGACAGAGGCCAAGAGGTGGATGAGACATTTCTGCCCTTGGTCTGGGTTGGATTCATCTCATAACTGAATCTGGTTTCCGTGATCAGATCTTTGGAGACAATTTTCTTACACACTTGGCTTTGGTACTTGTCACCAATGAATTCTCCACACCCTGATCTTCATGTAACTTCCCCAAGGTCAAGGGCAGTGTGCCAGAATCTCGCCATTGTCTACTGTTCTGTTGTGGCCCAGGCTAAGTGATGGGCCTAATTCTGGCTCCGGGACGGACCCTTTTTAGGAGAGAATCATGACCTACCTATTTTCATTTTTAAAAAACGATGTGTTCAGATTGGATGATCAAAATAAAAAAACAATATCTGATGTCGTCTTTGTCCGACCTTCTTTCCCACAGCCCCTGATGAACAGAGAGGGATTGCTATTCGTCGTGTGATTTTATCTAGCGAGTGTCTACCTCCCTACTAGACCATGGGCTCCACCGGGTAGAAACCTACACATCCTTGGGGTCATCTGGCAGTAGTAGGGGCTCAGTTACAGTTGGGTAAGTGAATGGTGGATTCTAAAAACTCCCTCATGTGCTTGGTGTGAGTGGAGAGCCCAGCTCAGCTCCACAGATCACCTGGGGACTCCACTCTGGACTTGGCCCAAATGGAGACACTCAAGAGCTTCCGGGGGGAGTAAAAAAAGTACTTTTTTTTTTTTTTTTTTTTATTCCTCGTGGCCTATCTGGCTGCTGGGACCCTCAAATGTCCTGGGAACAGTCCTCGGAGGCTGCACTGGTGGAATGGCCCAGAATTCTGTGAGGAGCTATGTCGGGCTGTCTTTCTTTCCTGCTCCTCCTAATATTAACCTGGCGCTGCGCCCCCAGCCCCCACGCAGTGATGGGAGGCCCTGGATGGAGCCAGCAAACGGATCCATCTGGAAATAGAAAAATAATCCCAACACTAGCGGTTTTGTCTGGCCTCCCCAGTGGGGTGTGGAGCAGGCCCGTGAAAGGGGCTTTGAGGGATGCCTGGTGAGGGAGTGGAACTGAGAGCCCCTGTCCCCGGCATCGGCTGGGTACCTGTGCCCAGGCCCCTGGGCAAGTGGCGCATCTGCAGAGAGAGGGGCTGTGTTCCGGCTGGCTCTGAGAGGAGCCCGGGCTCACCACGTTCCAGCCTGGCCGGGAAGCTTGCTTGGCCTTTCTAGGCCTGGGCAGCCTGTATTTGCAGAGGGGACCATAAGACCCACGCCTCACAATTCCATAGCTGGAGCGCTCAGCACGGTGCCGGGATTAGAGCAAGGACTAAATAAATTGTAGCTGTCGAAGCTCTTGGTATTTCTGACCCCAGGAGATGTGTTTGACCAAGCACGGTGCCAGCCCTGGGGTGACCTTGGGTGAGCCCGCCAGGCCTCCATTTTCCCATCTGGGTAGTGGGCAGTGGTCCAGGGCTGTCCAGCCCTGGAACCCAGTGAGCTGGAGACCAGCAGCTGCTTGTCTGCTCCAAGGAGAGGAGACGCCTCCATCCCACGGGCGCCTGCTGAGCGAGCTGGTGGTGCCAGGATGGACCACGCAGGGGGGTGGGAGCTGCCGGAGGCCCGTGGCCAGCTTCCTCAGAGCCTGTGAGTCTCCTGGGCCTCTTCTGGTGCCACTCACTATTTCCATAGTTCAGGAGGCTGGCAGAAGAGGCCAGGCTGGCAGGAAGGGGCTGCTTCAGATTCGCAAGCACCGGGGCTGGGGACACTCATTGCCCGGGGCTGGTGCACAGTAGCTTCTGCAGCCTGCTGAGTGGTGGGGGGAGGAGGGTGGGTTGGGCTCGATTCCACCATGCTCTGTGTGTTCTTGGACTAGTCACATCCTTCCTTGTTGACATTTCCCATTTGTTCATTGGTCATCCTTTTAGTATCACCTCTACGCCTGGCTGTCCTTGTCACTGGAAATATAAATAACTCCTTCTCAGGGGCAGGAAGATCTTGGAGACTGCAAATTTTTCATGGCAGAGGACAGCTTCTAGCGTGATTTCTACGTGCTCATCTTTGGCAATGGTGGGGATGGGGCATCAGGAGGCAGAGGGAAGCACTGGAGGCGGGGAAGAGGAGGTACAGTTTAGTCTTGGACAGGTTGAATTTGATGTGTCCATAAGACAGCTGGGGAGGACCTAGGGGAGTTGGGTAAATGGGCATGAAGTTCACGGGAGATGATTGTGCTAGAGACAGGCCACCCAACCCAAGGACTTGCCTAGCCTCAGGGTCCCCACTGCCCTCTGTGCAGTCTTGGTAGTAATAGAGACAATGGCAGTGATGATGGTGATGATGGTGGTATTGATAGTGATGATGGTGATTATGGTGGTGGTCTTGGTGTTGGTGATGATGGTGGTGATGGTGGTGATGGTGGTGATGGTGGTGGTGATGGTGGTGGAGGTGGTGGTGGTGATCATGGTAACGGTGGTGGTGGTGGTGGTGGTGGTGGTGATGGTGGTGGTGGTGATGGTGGTGGTGATGGTGATGGTGATGGTGGTGGTAGTGGTGATGGTGGTGTGGTGGTGGTGACGGTGGTGGTGGTGGTGATGGTGGTGGTCATGGTGGTGGTCATGGTGATGGTGGGGTGGTAATAGTGGTGCTGATGGTGGTGATGGTGATGATGGTCATGGTGGTGGTCATGGTGATAGTGATGGTGGTGATAGTGGTGATGGTGGTGATGGTGGTGGTGATAGTGGTGGTGGTGGTGGTCATGGTGATGGTAATGGTGGTGATAGTGGTGGTGATGGTGGTGATGGTGATGGTGGTGGTCATGGTGATGGTGTGGTAATAGTGGTGGTGATGGTGGTGATAGTGATGGTGGTGGTGGTCATGGTAGTGGTCATGGTGATAGTGATGGTGGTGATAGTGGTGATGGTGGTGATGGTGGTGGTGATAGTGGTGGTGGTGGTGGTCATGGTGATGGTAATGGTGGTGATAGTGGTGGTGATGGTGGTGGTGATGGTGGTGGTCATGGTGATGGTGTGGTAATAGTGGTGGTGATGGTGGTGATAGTGATGGTGGTGGTGGTCATGGTAGTGGTCATGGTGATGGTGATGGTGGTGATAGTAGTGGTGATGGTGGTGATGGTGATGGTGATGGTGGTGATGGTGGTGGTCATGGTGATGGTAATGGTGGTGATAGTGGTGGTGATGGTGGTGATGGTGATGGTGGTGGTCATGGTGATGGTAATGGTGGTGATAGTGGTGGTGATGGTGGTGGTGGTGGTGGTGATAGTGGTGGTGATGGTGGTGATGGTGATGGTGATGGTGGTGGTGATGGTTGTGGTCATGGTGATGGTGATGGTGGTGATAGTAGTGGTGATGGTGGTGATGGTGATGGTGATGGTGGTGGTGATGGTGATGTGGTGTGGTGATGGTGACGGTGGTGGTGGTGGTGATGGTGGTGATGGTGGTGGTGATGGTGTTGGTGGTGGTGATGGTGGTGGTGTGCTGGTGTGGTCATGGTGGTGGTGATGTCGACAAGCAAACTTCAAGGATTTTGGGTGCCAGTCCCACAGCACAGGTGCATACCACCCTTCATTTGATTATCAAAACAACCCTGAGGAGCACATCTTATTAGCCCTCTTTTCAGTGAGAATGGAAGCAGAGAGGTGGGTATCTTGGCTGAGCTCCCTGGAGACAAAACCTGAGAGAGCGATTCAGATAAAACCTGGGTGTGAGGGTGACTCAGGATGGCAGGATGAGGAAGGGGAGGAGTGATGTCAGGGCTCTGCTGCACCAGGTGTTCCTGAGGCATGCCAGGCTTCGGCCCCACACAGGCCTGGTCTCCAGGGGCAAGCCTCTGGGAAAGGCCACTGTAGCTGCCTTGGCTTTGAGATGGGCATACGCCAGGCCAGGGGAGCTGCACTCCAGGGAGGTGACCTGCCTGTGTGCCAAAGCCATGAGGCGACACATGAAGGGCAGGGTGTCTGCTCTTCAGGTTGGAGGAGTGGCTCATGCCCGGCCTAGGTGGTTGGTGAAGGGAGTCTGGAACTTTCCAAGTCCTAACCTGAGGAGTCTCCTTTTCTTGCTCCTTCTAGAGCATGGAGCTTTGAATCTCTGGGTGGGATGTACCCCTGATGGGAGCCCCCCACCATCTGCTGGCTTCCAGCCTCTGTTCCATGTGGCTGGTTCTGCAGCCAAGGCCTCAGTCCTCAGTCCTGAGTGGCCTCTTTGGGCAGGGCTGAGAGAGCTCTGTGCCGGCAGGGGAGAGGAGGCCCCGGGCACAGTCGCCCTGGCTGCTGAAGGGAGGTGGCCTCACCCAAGGGCGATCCACTTTCAGCTCCCCTGGCTGGTGTCCCTCACACCCAGGCCTCCTCTCGGAGTCCCCACTACCGTGATGAGTGAAGGGCGCTGGTGAGAAGTGCCATCCCCCAGCCCCCAGCTCCTCTCTTGGCCTGTGCTTGGTGTGTAGCATACTTGAGTGTGTACGTGTGTGTGTGTGTGTGGTCTGTGTGTACACATGTGTGGTCTTGTGTGTGGCATGTGCCCTGTGTCCTCCCTTCCCTCCTTGGTCCTTGCCCCTCTACTCCTGAGCCTTCATCTCAGTGACATTCCCTATGGCTGTTCCCTTCTGGCCTCTCTCTGCCATCTTCCTTCTGGACGCTGCCCCCTCATTGCCCTCTCTCTCCTCTCCTCTTTCCATCCCCAGTTCCCTTTCTGCCTCTGTCTCCAGTTCTGTCCCTCCTTATCATCTATCTCTTTCTCGCCTTTCTTTCCCACCGTGACGGCCCACCACTGTCCTGATCCGTGTGGCCAGTGGGCCAGAGACACTAGTGGCAGGCTGCAGAGCTGTGACAGGGCTGGACCCGTGGGGAGCAGGACCCGCTGGGGTGGCTGCCGGGCTCTGGGGACGGCCTGCAGTTGAGCAGGCCAGGCGTCCTCACTCTGCTCTAGAGGACCAGGCTCCATCAGTGCACACGCACGTGTGTGTGCAAGCATGCGCACATGTGTGTGGAGGGGTCGTGGGGGGTGGCAGGAGGAGTGCCAGGCCAGACCCTGCAGCACGGGGGAAAGGAGCCAGGAGATGCAGCCACTGCTGGGACCGCAGACCAGACTCCGCTCACACAGCCCGGCAGCTCTACTCAAGATGGCAGGAGGGTAACAATGGAAACCAAAGAAGACGAGGTGCTAGACAGTGCACGGGAGATGCGCCGTGCTGGGTGCTGGGTGATCGGGACCTGCCTTACGGGAGGGGAGGGCCCAGCACCACCGGACGCTCTGTGCACAGGTGGAGGGCGGAGCCCAGGCAGGGCTTCCCTGGAGGTCTCACAGTGAGTGGTGGCAGACCCCGAGCCAGCCGGTGGGGCTCCAGACTATGAACCTGTGCTGTTGGTTCGTCTTGTGTTGTTGAGACAGGCTTGCTAGGTCGCCCAGGCTGGCTGCCACATGCCATCTTCCCGCCCCAGCCTCCTAAGGAGCTGGGAAGACAGGCGTGTGCCACCATGCCTGGTGATCTGTGTGCTTTCACAATTGGCAGATCCTACTCATGAGTGTGGCTTCTCTCTCCTTAGCAGCCGGCAGGACCCTTCCTCAGGCTGCAGGTTGAGGCCTCCCAGGTGCCCCGTCTCCTCCCTCCCTCTCCTGCCCGCCCTCCTGACCTTCCTCTGTAATTTCCCAGAGGCCCCCTTGCTCTGCCTCACCTCCGTGTTCACCTCACACGCCAGGCCCAGGCTGAGCCCACCTCTCCAGGGCCCAACTCTCGCCTTTGTCAGGAGGAGTCAGGCGGCTTCTCCAAGAAGTCTTCCAAGATCAGATGCAAATAAGTGCAGGCTGCAGCCGAGCTCCTCCCTCAAACCCGGTTCGGGCAGGTGGTCAGCCTCCAGGTGTCCTGGCTGCTGAAGCTCTGGAGGGACCGAGGGCTGTTGGTGCCAATTCTCCCGTGGGCCCTGTCAAGGGTCTTGGAGGGGTGGAAAGGAGGCGCAGACTGTCCAAAGGCAGGAAGGTGAACGCCGGCAAGTCCCTAGACTAGGCGGAGCCCCAGGAGATGCTCCACGCTGTCCTCAGCAGGATGGACCTGGGCTGTCCTCAGTCTGGGCTGGACTAAAGAAAGCTTCAGTAAATTTTCTGTGTCCAAAGTGTGCCACCAGGCACACCAAGTGACCTCTGCGCAATGAGCATGGCAGGGGCCACCGACGGGAGCAGGAGATCAGGCCTCCCAGAACGTGTTATTCTGCAAGAGACCCAAGGGCCTTTGCACAGCCAGGGTAGGGGGCTGTGAGGCTCAGTGATGACCAAGACTGATTTTCCTGCCAGTCTAGTGACATGTTGGCTCTAGCTGGATTTTAGTTTATTAAAAGCACACAAGGGAAGGTCACATTTTGGGTACCTGGGTTATGGATTGAGGCTTGGCCTTCATGTGTGTCGGATCCATGAATGATGAGAGAAGGGGAAGGAAGATCTCCTTCCCTCCAGTCACAGAGGCCTTGCCAGCAGGAGAATCTTGTAGAGAGGGGACACAACAAGGGCAGCCAGGGGCTCTGAGTCACTCAGATCCGGCCATTCTGGTGCTGGGTGGGTCAATCAGGAGGAAGCCATTAGCATGGATCCAGGGTCAAACCCACCTTCTCCCGTTTCATCCGTACGGCATCCCTGGGGACACACTGCCTGAGGAAGTGTATTTACCACCTCCCCTTCTCTCTGCTCTGTGGGAATGGATGCTCTCCAGGGAGGCCAGGGAATGGGCGCCAGAGGCTGCCGCCTGCTGCCCACACCTGGTGACGTGGCTGGGTGGGGCTGGGCAGCATTCCGTGGGGGCCGAGTGAGGACATGGCCTGGAAAAGGTCAAGAGGCAGCTGGGCTTTGGGAGCTGGGTCCATGGAGTCCTGCGCATCACAGATGGAGGAGGGCGGGCCACCCCCTGGGGTTCCACTGCCCCAAATCCCTGGCGGGAATGAATGCCCCCTTGTGCCCTGTCCTTGTGTGCCTGAAGTAGGTCACAGGGTTGAAGGGTCACAGAAATCTTAGCCTCCGAGGTTGGAGTCATGGAAGCTAAAAGCCAGTGCCAGCTGGGGCTCCAGGATTTTAGAGCCTTGAAGTTCGAGCATCAAAAAACATTAGAAGTCTGGGACTTTGGGCAGAAAACTGTGTAGCTCCAGTGATCTAGGAACCCAAGGAACATAGAATTTTGCCCTTGGATGACCTTGACTGTTCCCAACTCTGAGGCAACACTCCCTTCTGGAAGTTTCTAGACAGTAGTGGAGTCTTCTTCAGATAGGCAAAGAGATTATAGCATGGGCAGGGCACAGGAGGTTGGTGTGTTGGGTGGCTTTAGAAGGTCTGGGGCTGGATTTCTACCCTGAATGTCTTGGTCCACGGCTACTCCTGAAATTCCACCCTTAGCTCTTCTTTCCTTTGACCTTGAAGGCCATTGATCTTCAAGGATCTGCTGTTCCATGCACTGCTTCCCAGGCCAGCTGTGCTCTCAGGACCTTCTCTACTGGCCCTGCTCCGGTGAGCAAAGCAACAAAAGGTCCAAACGCGACCCTGGGCTGTCTCTGCCCAGTCCCGGGGCCCTCCTCCACCCCAGCCCCATCCCTGGTCTTCCCCTCCTTTGCCTTGACCACCCAGCTCCTGGCAGGAAACCAGCTGGCTGGCAGAGGCTATTCCAGCAGCTCTGGGGCTGGCTGTGGTGTACAGTGTGGTCCCACCTCTAATCCCACCACCTCCTGGGGGCAGGCGACAGGGCCAGTAGCCTATAATTTAGGGTTGGGAGATGGGACGCCCAGGTCAGTTTTGACCATGGGGTCCCTGGAGGAAGGGAGTGGCCCAGGGGCTGGGGGAATCAAAGCCTTCCTCTCAGCTCCCTTGGTGACCATGAAGATAAAAATATTTATGGACAATTTTCCTCGCTCTGGGGACAGGCGGGGCACAGAATGGGCTGTTTTTCCCTGGCTATGGCTGACCTGTCAGGATGGCAGGAGCTGAGACAAACACAGGCTGTTTACTGGGCCTGCAGAAGCCCCAGAGACCCACGGTCGCAGACAGCTTCCCCTCTGCAGCTGGGACGTGAGCCCCTGGAAAGCTGCCCAGAGGAACAAGGGTGGGTTTCTGTCCTCTGTTAGTTCAGTTCTTGGTGGAGCCGGCGAAGTTTTTTCCCCGAGAGATGGGGTAAGTGTGTTTTGGTGAATAACATGTTTCCCATAATTTGCCTTTTGAAAGCACAAGGAAATCTGCGTATGTGTCTGAAACAGCCCAAACAGAGAGCCTTCTGGAGAAGACGTCCTTCCTTTCCCCACCAGGTCAGGCGCTCGGGCTCAATAAACACTTGTTGACTGAATGAATGGGTCATAGAAATGGCAGGCCGGGGCTGGAAGGAAGGCCCCTTCGAGAGTCCCTGGGCCAAACTGCTCCGGTTTCAGGCAGGGAAACTGAGGTCCAGAGAGGGAGCGGGATCTCACAGTTCACGAAGGTGATGGTGATGCTGATGATGATATCTTTTCCTGATACTGGGCATTTTCCAATTTACTGAAAGATAGCCCACTGACTAGGTTCCCCATGAGTCTGAGGTGGCAAGAGAAAGATCTGAAAGCCCTGTGCGGGGACCAGCAAGGAGAAATTCAAAGGTACCGAGCAGCTTGCTCGCTCAGCCAGGGGCAGGGAGGGCATCCTCACCGGCCAGGCTGCTGGGATCACTGGGCAGCCTCCCCTCGCATGAAACCCAGCCCCCACCCCATTAGGAGGAGCCCTTCTTATTTTTGTGTCGCTGGGATTAAACCGAGGGCCTCACACATGCTAGGCAAACAGAGGAAGGACCTTCTTTTTTTTTCTAATTTTTAGTATTGGAAATTGAACCCAGGAGCCTTAACCACTGAGCAACACCCCCAGCTTTTAAAAATATTTAATTTAGAGATAGGGTCTTGGTAAGTTGCATAGGACCTTGCCAATTTGCTGAGGCTGGCTTTGAACTCACGACCCTCCTGTCTCAGCCTCCTGAGCCACTGGGATGACAGGAGTGCGCGACTGTGCCTGGCAAGGAAGGACCTGCTAAGCCTGAGTTTAACTCCCTGCTCTATCGCACACGGTTCCAGGCATCCACGGAAGTCTCAGCTTCCCTGTGCGTACTTTGAGACTTCCACACCCCACTTACTCTGGGGGCTTCACAAGCTGGTAGAGAATGGCCTTAGAGGACACATATGGGCCCTTCTTGGAAATTGGCAAGCAAGAAGAGATCCCTGCTGCTGGAAAGAGCTTGTGTTAGTGGATCCCTGGTCCATCCAAGAAAGACAGCATTCCCATTCCTGCTCTGAGATGATAAAAATAGCTCCGAGGGGGGAGGGGCAGCTCACAGACTATCTGGGCTGGATAAAAATAATCCTCCAGAGCTGCTGGCTCCCTTTCTCCACTTTAGCATTCACCCACAGTCTTCTGATCTCTTGTTTGGTTTCCCAAATGGACCTACCAGTCCGGGCAAACAATCCTCCTTGTTCCAGAGCCAGGTGGTACAAATATATTCCGAGTTCTGGAAGCAGAGGCTTTGGAAGCAAGAAGGATGAGTCTCATCCCAGCTCTGTTTACAACTCCCTGTGTGGCTTTAGGCAAGGCCTCATCAGAGGCCTCCTTCTGTCTCAATACAATGCTACATCCAGTAGGACTCCTGCCAGGATGGGAATGTGCTATATCTGCACAGTCCAGTTCGGTAGCCAATAGTCACATATGGCGCTTGTAATGTGGCTAGGGTGACTAAGAAACTTCATTTCTGCTTTTGTTTTAATTTGAAGGAATGTCAATTTAAACAGGCGTCTGTGACTCTGGCTACCATATTGGACGATGCTACATTGACAATGGGGAGGCGCCAACCCTCTGGCTGGGGTGAGAAGGACCCATACGTGTACAGAGAGCCACTGATGGGAGAGGAGCTCACAGGTTCACATGCTGCTTCCCTGCCTTTCCTCTCCTGACCCCGCAAAGTGAAAATTCCCAGGAGTCTCTGAGCCGGGAACTTTCAACTCTTTTTTGGAAACTGGTTGGGGTGGTGGTGGAAAGGGATCAAGGGACTTGGGTGATGGGGAACATAGGCGCCTGCCCACAGCCAGTGCCAAGGTTGAGTCAGAGGAAGGGCAGAGTGGCTGCCTCGCCCCCTTACCACCCCTACTTTTGGCTTCCCCAGGCAGTAGGGAGCCTATCTTAGAAATGCCTTGTTTGGACAGAGATGATGAAGACCATGGATTCTAGCATCAGATGGTTCTAGGTCAGGAGTTTCGTCTCTTCAGTGATCAGTGGTGGGACCTGGGCAAACGGTCAACCTCTCTGCCTCTCTTCTGTAGAATGGGCAGAACGGTCCCTGCACTGAGAGTTTGTGAGCAGCCAACGAGCCACGCTTTCAAGACTCTTTGCCGGGGCGCACCGGTCTGCACTTGGAAATAGTCTCAGATTGGAAATAGGAACCACAGCAGACCTTACAGAAAAGCAGTCCTTCAACTCTAGGCCCACCCCGGCTGCAGTCTAGTGAGAAGCCTGGAAAGCCAGCTAGGGGACATCTCCAGGAAACCTCTTTCTCCATAGTGAGGAAGGGACCACAGAAACAAATCCCAGTGCCCTCAGGCTGCAGACGACCCGTCAAGTCAGACCTGGAAGTCTTCCTAAAGCATGTGGCACTGGGGTGCCCTTGCCATCGCCCCTGAAAAATGGCAGTATCCTGGGACCCACATGGAAACAGGGACTCTGCTGCCTCTGGAGACTGGGGACTAGGGAATGTCACCTCTCTGTGACTCCCTGCCCTTAGCCCTAGTGTGGTCTCCACTTTCCAGATTTAACTTCCTTTCATTGCTTCCCAGACTGGAAACCTCGGCAGACTGGGTCCAGTGAAAACGTCCAGCATGTGAACTGTGATGGAATTCAGTGTGGTGCCAAAAAAAGAGTGATTAAGATAAACAATATTTCGATGCAGTATTTTTAATTTAAAAATCACAGTAAACAAAAGATTCAATTAAAAAATTTTTTTATACTGGGGATTGATCCTAAGGGTGCTTTACCACTGATCTACATCCCCAGTCATTTCATTTTTTATTTTGAGACAGGGTCTTGCTATGTTACTGAGGCTGGCCTCAAACTTGCAGTCCTCTTGTCTCAGCCTCCTGAGTCCCTGGGACTACAGATGCACACCACTGCACCCAGCAAGATCCAACTTTTAAATAAAGATATGATCAGTGCTGCTGGTCTTGGTATTGGCTTCCTCTCTGATCTGGCTGGCCATAGACCTGGATTATGGGGGATGAGCAGGGCAAGGGCAACTGTGAGACAGAAAAGACATCTGATCTGGCCAGTGCTGTGCTGGACTGCTGGTGTATCTCTCTTCCCAACTTCACTCTCAAAGTTAGCATGTTGGTAGCTTGAAATTGGCCACCAGGGGGTATTTACACCTTGAAAATTGGCAAAAGCTAAAAATCAGGGCCTTCCCCCACTTCCTCTCTGGAGAACTGGTTTTTAAATATTTTTCTAGCCCACCCAGGGGGCGGGGCTTAAGAAGGTGTTTTCCAAGAGGATAACTTCAGGATTTCTTTTTTTTAAGGATACTGAAGACTGACCCCAGAAGTGCTCTGCCACAGAGCCATATCCCCAATTCTCTTTTGTTTTTGTTTGGAGGATTATACCCAGGGCTCTTAACTACTGTGCCATATCCCCAGCCCTTTTTATTTGTTATTTAGAGACAGGGTCTTACTAAGTTACTCAGGGCCTTGCTAAGTTGCTGAGGCTGGCTTTGAACTTGCGATCCTCCTGCCTCAGCCTCTGGAGCTGCTGGGATTACAAGTGACCACACCCAGCAACCCCAATCCCTTTAATTTTGTTTTTGGTTTTGAGACAGGATCTTGCTAAATTAGCCAGATTGGCCTCGAACTTGTGATCCTCCTGCCTCAGGCTCTGGAGGAGCGGGGATGACAGGCTTGCACCACGACTCCTGGCACCTTCTGGATCTTACAGAATAAGAATCTAGACAGAGAGAAAGAACACCTCCAGCAAGACGGAACTCCATGCGCAAAGCACCAGAGGGATGGGAAAGCGTATGGTCGTTAAGAAACCACAAGGAGCTAAATGTAGCTGGAATGTGTGATGGTGCCGGAGAAGGACACTTCAGGAAGGTGGAGAGGGTCACAGCACCAAGCGATGCCCGAGACTGAGCAGCATCTGGGATGTGTCCTGCTCCTTATGTGCCCAGAGCTCTGGGCAGCGTGAGTGGCATGTGACTCAGCGTTTGACCATAGGGCCGGCGGCGGGGGGAAAGAGGCTAACAGCATCTGTCACTTTCTTAGGTGCAGCTCCTCCCCTTGTGGCCAACTCCAAGTCGCCTACGTGATGTCACTGAATGCAGAGTCGGGGAGAGATGCTTAGTAGCACATGGTTATGATGGACTTCCCCATTCGTCACAGTAGATGTGAAACACCTCAAGGACCAGGAAGTAGTGAAATACTAGAAAGATGTGTTTCAGATATATGACTTTGGTCTGTAAGAGTCTCCTTAATGGTGAGCTTATGCGATTGAACTTTTGCTTGCTCCTGTGAGCTGGCAGAGCACTTTGAGCCGGCTCAGCACACGCCAGAAGGATTGGGGTCCTAACTTGCTGCACGGCTATGGCGGGTGGAGGTCCCTGGCTCCCTGGGCTTCATTCTCCCAGCTGGAGGAACTGGACCAGCTTTACCACAAGCTGCTCTTTGCCTTGACCCGCCAGCTGCTGTTCTAAGTCATGGCTGTTGTTATTTTTCATTTAGTTCCCTATCACAGGCACTGAGTAGGTATTATTATTGCAATTTAAAAATACGAGGGCGCTATTATCATCCCACTTCAAAGGCTAGAGAAATGTGGGTACAAAGAGTTCAAAAGCACATCCAGCCAGCAACCCAACCTGGGGACAGCCTGCTGTTGACATCTCCTGACTTGGACAGGATAGCAGAGAGCAGGGCAAGGCAACCAAGGAGAGCCCACAAGCTCAGTTACTCCAGTGGCGACAGCTGGATTCCACTGGCCGGCTCAGCTCGCAGGGAGTTGGGGAAATGAACACCCTGGAAGAGACTCAGAGGGGAGAGAGGGTCTGTCAAGATGCCAGGGTGGTGCAAGGTGGGCCATGACCTGGACACACCCTGAGGCTGCCCTCAGGTGCCGGGCAGGCTTGAGACTCATGTCACATCATAAGCCTTCCCAGATATCCAGGTCTGCAAGACCATGGAACAAAAACCAGGCTGAGAAGTGGTGCCCCTCAGTGAGCGCAGGCTCCATCCAGGAGGAGGGGAGGGGTCACCATCTCTGACCCCTACGGGAGCAACTGTGGCTCCCTCCCTCCCTTGTCCTGCAGGCAAACTCCATGCCTGCAGGTGCCTGCTCTGAGGACAGCGGTCAGGTCAGGTCGCACGGTTTGATCAGGCTGGGAAGACCCCGGGCTGAAGATGAGGTGCTTGTCCCCCATGGTCCCTTGCAGGAAAAGAGGAGGGAGGGGCAACCGCACCAGGCAAGACTATACTTCACCGCCAAGGTCGCCTCCCTGCAGGCTCTGAGAGGCCAGCCACAGCTGCCATTGTCCCCTCCTGCAGCTCCCGGCCAGGATGCTCCCTGGCTCAGTCGGGAGCCACCAACGTGTGCACAACACAGCCCTCAACCAGGGAGCCCAAGTGGAGTCTCACCAGGCCTTTCCCATCCCCAGCTGGTGGCACTGGCATACCCTGCTGTGAGGCCAGCCCTGGTGGCAGAGTCCTTCAGGAGCCTCACCAAGACCAGGTACAAATTACTGCTCTCCCTGTTATCGGTAAAGAATGCTGGCAGGTTGTCCAGACCACCCCGAAACTCCTCAGACCCACGGACCCAAAGCCGTGCTGCTAATTAGCACACTTCACGTTTTGACTTGTGGCTGGTGCCACGGAGTCACAGGCCCTCAAGCCACAAAGACGAAAGAAATGTACTTAGCGAGCAGATAAGCCTGAGATGATGGATCGTATTTATTTAACAAGGGCTCCGTTCATGGGGGACAAACTTTAACGGACCCAGAGGAGGTAGATAAAAAAGAATCTTGGGATTTCTTGACAGTCATCAACTTAGTGTGAGCATTAGCAGTGTGATTGCTAAGAAAGCTAATATGCACTTGGGTTGCATTAACAGGAGCACAGCTCTATACGGGGGGAGGTGAACAGTCTTGCTCAACTTCATGCTAGTTGGCTGCCACCTGAACCCTTGAGCTTTGTGACGGTCACTTGGAAGTGATTGGGTGTGAAAACCTGCTATGTCTTTGGAGGGGATGCTGATAGAAGATGAGGAGTGATTTGTAGATAAGAGAATGTTGGCCCTGAAGAAACGGTGGCTTGGGGGTGAACTTGTTACCTTCAGAGTGGTTTTAGCTAGCATTGGGCTTGTGATCATTTTAGAGTTGCAGTTCTCCACAGTCACTGCAAAGGGGCTTTGCCGTGGGGACACTGGTGGACACATCCAAGAGCTCTTTGCAGAACTAGCTTCTTGGGTGGGAGAAGCCTGGTGTGGGGGCTCCTCTGTTCCCACCCTGTGACCAGGGCAGCATCCACAGGTTCGCATTGGCCAGCCTGTCCTGGAGCTGCCCGCAGATGGGCATGTCATATTGCGTGGCCTGGGCACGGGTCTGAGGAGTCAGGCGGCTGGCAGGAGGCGTGTGGCGGCTCCCTGATGCGACCCTCTGGTGTCTGGGCAGGAGTTGACTGAAGAGGTTGCAGGCCTGGACTCCTTGCACTGCTTTGCAATCCGCTTGGCCCCCGTCACCTGCAGGCACCCTCGACCGGGAGGACCTCCTCTGCTGTGCTCGGGTGAGGTTGGCCCTCAGCCCCTGGACTTGGGAGCACCGTTCTGGCACCAAGTGATCGCTCTGCCACTGGCCAAGCCGGGGTGAGACACTCTCTCATGTGTGTTTCCTTCGTCTCTAAACCAGAGGTGCAGCCGTCCGTCCCATCCACCCCATGTGGCTGTGTGGACACAGTGTGGACCCGTGTGGAGCTGTATCTGCAAAAGAGGGGACTCTCACTGTCACGGTCAGTGTGCTTTTTGAACCGAAGTTCTGGCTCCTCTGGTACGTGACCTACGATACTTTCAGCTGCCAGCGGGGGAAAAACACTAAAGTGACCTCAGTGGTTTTGAGAAAGGGCATCTGGCTGCCTGACTTTGCATCCAACAGTGTCTTTAAGGACTGGGGTGCAGTTGGGAGGTGGAGCCCTACCTGCACAGGTCAGGTCGCAGGTTGGACCCAGCACTGCAAGAAAAGCAAAAACAAGTCTTTAAGGACCTGACCTTTCCTCTCCACTATCCTGTCTCTTGGCCAGGGACCCTTAGCAGCAAGATGTCTGCCACCTCTCCAAGCAGCACAGCCGAGCCCACCACAGCAGGTACTCCAGGATAGCTGTCTCCAGAGGCCCCGGGGTAGAGGATTCCGCCCACAGCTCAGTGGCCATGGTGGAGTCTTCCAGGCCTTTCCCATCCCCAGCTAGTGGCACTGGCGTACCCTGCTGTAAGGACAGCCCTGGTGGCAGAGACCTTCAGGAACCTCACCAAGACCAGGTACAAATTCTCCAGGCAGGATTCAACCTTGACCTAGGAGGATCAGTTCCCAAGAAGAGTGAACGAGGATGGAATTCGGTCAGCAAGGCTGGCGGTGGGGGTCTGGCCTGTCCGGGGATGTCTTGGGCTGATGGGCCACCTGCGCCCTCTCCTTCTCTCTTCCCTCCTCCCTTGGTTCACCCGACGCTCACCGAGGTACTCATGACCCAGCGGAGGATCAGGCAGGTGTGCGAGGCCAATACCTGTGCTGCGAGGACTTTCCAGGCGGAGGTGGCCCCAGGAGCCGAGGCTTGGAGACGCTCCACGCTCATCAACCACCTGCTCTCCGCTGGAGGGGGCCCAGAGCTCCACACGAATGGCCTGCAGGATCCAGTCGCAGCTTCAGGGAGAGCCCAGGGGATTGGCTGCCTCAGTCTCCCATCGGAAAGTGAGGCTAGTTCTTCCAGGATGAGGAGGCGGAGTTGATTTTCCAGGGTTAGAAATAAAAGTGGGCAGAGCCCCACCCCAGCCCCACCAATGACTGTCTGTGGCTTCAAGAAAACCACAGCCTGTCTCCGGGCCTCAGTTTCCCCGCCCATAAAGTGAGGAAGTTCAAGTTGAGTCGTGGGGCTCTGTGGGTTCCTCCAGGTCTGAATTTCTCTTGGGGCCCTGCCTCTGGGCCAGCACTGGCCACTGCACAGGGGGCTTTGGATATTTCACAGCCACCTGACCTAGCCCGAGCACACAAACCCAGACTGGGAACAGGAAAAGAACAGAGGAGAGGGCCGCCGTGACCGGACGGTGGGAGCTCTTGCCCAGGAAATGCTCTCAGATGAAAGACTCCAGCCGCTGTTCTCTTGATGGAGCTATTCTCTCAGGATCTCGGCAGCCGCTAGACCAGAGACCAGCTGCTACAAGGTCAGCCGGCCACAGTAACAGCTGGCCGCCTCCTCTGGGGAGAGGACTGGATTGGTGTTACCTGGAGAGGCTAGGGGGACACTTTGGAGACCAGCTATCTCTCTCTCCAGCCTGGGGTTCAGTTCACTCACTTTCCTGAAATGCTTTGTCCTTGGTTTTGGGAACTCAGCAGCGAGGGGTGTAGCAGAGCTGCCCCAGGGAATGTGCAGTAGGAATCCAGACCGAGGACTGACAGGGAGGAAGAGTCAGGGGGTGTTGTGCCTTCTTTGTGTCTGCCCACCTGTTGCTGGCCTTGGTTCTTTACCTGGCATGGCTCAGCCCCTCACCTCTTCCGGGCTCCTGCTCAGACCACAGCTCCTCAGAGAGGCTTCCCCGGGGACCCTGTGAATGACAGCCCCACCAGTGGCCTGCACCCACTGCCGGCTTAGTGGGCATCAGGTGCTCTCAGCAACCTGACATCAGCCAGCAGACTGGGCTGGGTGTTTTCTGTCCCTCCATGCAGCACCTAAGGAGGGTGGGAAGTGGTGGGAGGAGCTGGTGTGGTCTAACCTGGTGAGCGTGCGCGAATGCGTCCGTCCATTCTGCAGGCCTCTCACTAGGTGCCAGGCCTGTGCCTGTGCTGGTGTCAGCGAGTCCATGGGCACTTCTCCCCTTCAGGACCACAGCAGTGGCTCAGTGCCTCCAGGACGCAGCTGCCATCGGAACTGTTCATGCCTGGGCACTGGCTCTGTGCCAGGACTCTGTAGTGAAGTGGCAGCAGAAGCAGGAAGCAGGAATCAGGGCCCTTCCCCGGAGTTCTTATCAGTGTCCATGTCCTCTTTCCGCTGACCATGAGCTCTGGAAATCCACCAGCCTCGTACTCCTCCCCACCTGGCAAAATGCAGTGAGCCCCCCGTGACCACTGACTGAATGGGACTCATTGTTGAGTTGCAGTCCCATGTTTCCAAGCATAAAGGGTCCTTGCAAAGTGCTATGTCAGTGCACCTACTTTACCGAAGGGGAGAGTGAGGCTCTGGGAGGGGTGCCTCCACCCCAGGGGACTCTCAAGAGTCTCTCTCAGGTCCTTTGGGTTGTCCTCACTGGAGCGGGGCTCCCTGCCGTTGGCCATTCAGTGCATACTCGGATTTGGAGGTGAGATTTGGAAAGGACTTGGTTGGTGTTCAGCCATTGACCTGCTGCCTGACCTTTGAGAAAATGCATTCACTTGGCTGGAGATGGTTTTGCGGCCAGTGAGTCACATGGTGTCACCATACGCTGTGATGGGAAGAGCTGGATAGTTCTGGGTTCCCTTTACTCTGCCTTCAAAATCTGCCTGAAATCCACCCCCACCTTCCTGGTGGTTTGTGACTCTAGAGATGCCCTTGCTCCTCGCTGCAGGTTTATTCAACACATCCTTCAGGACCCAAATGCTACCTTCTCCTGGCACCCTTCCTTGGTTTCTCTCCATCCCTTAGTCTGCCTGGCAATTTCAGTAATCAGATCTCTTGGACAACATCCATGGCATCTCCTTGTATTGTCTTCATGTGGCTGCAGGGGGCTCTCCGTGGCATGCTGGGGTCTGATGTTACCCATCCGGCTCTCCTCCCCACCCCAAGTTGCTGTTGAAGTCTTCTGTCCACACTACACGTGGGTATATGCCCAGAAGCCAGAACCATGTGCAAATTTCTTTGTCCCTGTCCCCATAGTGGTAGACCCTGTTCCTCTGGGGACTTGTACAGGGATTTGCATACTGTGGGAGTTGTTTCTTTCTTTCTTTTTTTTTTTTTTTTAATGAACTTAATTTAAATTACTAGCAGTTGGATTATCTCGTGTGTCCCAGGTTCCATGCTGGCTGGACACAGAGATGGATCTGACCATGACAATATCATTATGTGCACTACCACATGGGTGGGGTGGCAGAGCAGCTAACCAGAGTGAGGTGACTAGGACAGGGAGGTTGTGAACAGGCAGAAATGGGGCAGAGAGAGAAAGAGAGAGCCTGGGAGGAACAATAGGGACACAGACTTTGAAGCAGCCCAGCTGGTGCAGGCAGCAGAGACTGGTGCTCAGGGGTGGGATATGAAGCTGAGGAAGTGACAAGCTCTGCTCAGAATCCCTCGGAGGCTAAGTTTCCTGCTGAGATGCCAAAGACTGGAGTCAGTCTACCCGGGTTCAAATCCCACGGCATCACCTACAGGCCTGTCTCCCACTTTCCCATCTGAAAACAGAGACAGTAACAGGTCTCCCTCAAAAGGTGGCACTTTGTACAGCATCTGCCAGGGCCTGAACCAGAGGGCAAGAGAAGATTCATGATCTTAGGGAACGCACGCACACACACACACACACACACACACACACACACACACACACACAAATATAATTCAGTCAAGGAGACAAATATCTAAAGGGGTGTCAAAAGTGCTCCAAGTAATTTAATACAATATTTAATACAATACTTTAAAAGTATCAAAATTAATGCAAAAAAATTCCACCATGGACAAAATACCAAAATGTAAACAAAGACACGATGTGCCTGACACAAAGTATGCAGCTCAGAAAATACCAGCTATGATTGGACAGAGAGCGCTCAGCCTTCAGGGGCTGTGGACTTCTGAAAACCTGAGGTAAACCCGTGGCGCCTCTCTCCAGAAGAATGCGCGAACGTGCACAATTGGTGCACAGTTGCACCCTGGAGGGTTCCTCTACACTGAGGTTAAGCACTCGGGTTCAATGTAGGGGCGCGGGGCGGCGGCGGTGGTTGCGCGCGCCATCCAGCCGCCTGCGGTTCTTGGGTACCGAGGCTGCCTCTCTCCTGGCAGCCATGGGTGCTCTGCCCCCTGCAGGAAGCAGCACACAGTTCTGCGGCTCCCTCCCCCGCTCCGGTTTGGGACTTTTCCTAAAGTTTGTTGAAACCAGACACCTTGCTCCACGGAGCCCGCGTGCAGCCACGGTTTAAAAGGCCGCCTTCAGCGCCCCCTCCCCGCCCCCAGCGGAGACTTCAAAAGGCCCGGCGGGCGCCGCGGCCCCAGCACCTATGAGCCGCCCCCAGCGCCCAGAGCTCGCGCCAGAGCCCGAGGACGCAGAGCGGCTCAAGTTCGAGCGCAGGCGGACCGGGCAGGCGGCGCAGTCCCGCGCGCCCATGTCCCTCCCGGTGCCGCTGCGCTCTGTGCGCTCGCGCCCCGTTTAGGGAAGGGGACCATACACCCCCGCCCCCGCGCCCGAGCCTGGGGCTGCGGGGACCCATGAATACAAATGCCGTTAGGCGCCCGTGGAAGGACGGACCGGCCAGCCTCGCACTTAGGGACCCAGTAAGTGCCTGGGGACTCCTGGATCGCTGGGAGTATTGATGTGTGTGCGTAAAGGTGCGCGCGTTTGCAGAGATGGGTACAAGCCTGTGTGTGTGTGTGTGTGTGTGTGTGTGTGTGTGTGTGTGTGTATGAGTATAGTGGACACTCGTGGAGGGGTGTGCATGCGTGTGTGTGCACTTGGTTGGGTACGTGGGCTGTATGTGCACGTGGGAGTGTGTATGTGCGGTGTGCGCGCTAGTGCGTACGTTGAGAATATGGACAGAATAGTGTGCATCTATGTGTGTGCAAGCACTCCTGTGCACGCCTCTACGTGTTTGGAGTACGAGTATGCGCTGAATCCAGGCATCCCAGGGTGTGTTTCACGTGAGCCCAAGATGCGCGGCTGCATACCTGCATGTGAATGAGTGTGAGCGTGGGTCTGAATTTGGGATATGTGTGTGGGGTGGGGGGTGGCGCGCGCGCGCGCGTGCATCAGTGAATGTGATCGTCTGCCCGTGGAGGTGTCGGTAGAAGGGGGTTTAGTCTCAGTGCTGACCTGGGGTTGGGGATGTGAGAATTTGCCCGCGGCGGGTAAAGGCGTGAAGCTCTGTGCTCCAGTGTGGGGTGCCAGGCTCTGGGCGGTTAAATCCCCGTTTCTGACTGAGCGAGAGTGGAGAGGAGGCCGAACAAACATAAACACGCCCACCCACCTCGTTCTCCCCGGAGCTCAGAAGCTGATGGAGCAATCTTTTTGGTGGGGGTGGGGGGTTAAGACGCTGGTTGTTGTGGAAGTCTGGACACCAAGTCCTGTTCCCAGTTCTGTCCTTGAAACTCTGGGGATTCTTTCAGTAGTAGAATCTATCCCCTTTCTCCCTCCAACCCGCCCCTCGATTTCAGGACCCGCAGTCTCACAGGTCAGAAATTCCTAATCCAGGAACTGCCATCAATCATTGTGCAGCCTTGGGCAATCCCTTGTTTCGGTGAATGTTTCCCTATCTTTACAACGAGGAGGGGGCGGGTGCCGAGCCGGGCCGTCTCAGGCCGGTTGAGGCTGTGTCCCAGGCAGCGGCCGGCAGGGGGCAGCAGGGGGCAGCAGAGGGCGGCCCGGCGCGGGGAGGGGGAAGGTGGAGAGCTGCCGCGGGCCGAGACTTTAAATCGCCTTCATTTCCCCCAAATCCTTCCTTTTCCTCTCCTCCCCCAGGCCGGCGGGGAGGCAGCTTCCACCGCCCTCCGCGCGCCCTCGCCCGGCCTTGCTCTGCCTCCAGGGACCTCCAGCAGCCCGCCTCCAAAAGTTTGATCATCTCTCTCTTTTTCTTGCTTCTTCTTCCTTTTCCGTGGAAGCAGAAAAAGAGCGAGGCAGGGGCGAGCGCTGCGCCCGGACTCCTGGGACCATGGGCCTGGCGCGGGCGCCCACGGGGCCCCGGCCGAGCTGCCTGCCTGCTGGAGCGCCCCTGGGCGCCGGGCTGCGCTGGGGGCGCGGGGGCCGCGCGCTCTGAGCCGGCCTGGCGCGGCGGGGCGGGGGGCTGGCGGCCCCATGGGGCGCGCCCACACTTGCCCCCCGGGCTCGGGAGCATGAAGTAGGGGCCTGCCATGGGAGCGGGATCCGCGCGGGGGGCCCAAGGCACAGCAGCGGCGGCGGCACGCGGGGGGTGAGTACGAGCCCGGGGACGCCCCCTCCCCAGCTTCCTGCTGCTGGGATCAGGGGAGGGCTGGGGTTCCCCGCCGCGCCGGACGCTTCCAGCGGAACGTCAGCTTCCTGTCCCTTCCTGCTTCTCCGCGAGGCGGGACTCCAGGGGTTAACAGGGGCTGCTCCCCCGGCCGGGCGAGGGTTGGTGAGGCTGCCTGCCCTGCAGCGCCGGGCTCTGCCGCCTGTCCCGTTGGGGCGGGGACCAGCGGGGAGGGTCGGTGCAGAGCTAGCCGGGGGTCGGGAGCGGGGGCGGGCGGTGGTGCAGGGAGCGCCCGGCAGGAGACAGAGCGCAGAATGGGGACTTTGGGGATGCTTAGCGGAGGAGAGATCTCCGTTTGGGGCTGTCTCGGTGTGTTCCGGTGGCGGCTCGGTGGCTGCAGTCTGTACGTCTCTGGTTCCATCGGTTCTTGTGAGGCTGTGGACAAGTTTCTCGGTCTCCGGTCCCGGGTTCTGCTCCCGACTCAGCGTCTGTGTGGCTCTGCACGTCCTGGCGTTTCTGGAAATCTCTGTGTGTGTGTGTGTGTGTGTGTGTGTGTGTGTGTGTGTGTGTGTGTGTGTGTCTGCCTGGGTCTGGGTGTCTGTTTCTCAGCTTCTCAGGGGAGCGCATAGTTCCTGTGCCTCTCCCCAGTGTGAGAGAAAAAGTGAGAGTCGGAGTGTCAGAGCAGAAAGGGCCCTGGGAGATCACCAAATCCAACCTCTTGTACAGATGGGGACTGAGGCCAGAGAGGGGCAGGGAATCTCCAGGCGGGGCTGAGCACAGCTGGCACCCAGGGGCTGGAATTCCCAGCTTGGGTAGAAGTTGCTGGAGGGAGCGAGGGTGTACAAGAGAGAGTGACTGCATGTGGGTGTGCGTGGGAGTGAGCGAGGCTGGGAGCAGCTCTTGGGGCTCAAGCACAGGACTTTCAGTCTTTCCATCCTGCAGGACCCAAAGGGCTCTCCCAGGAGGCAGGTCGGGGCTGCAGCCCCGCCTGGGCCCACAATGCCCCGCCCCTCTGAGCTGGAATCAGGGGGACTGTTGCCCCCCCTTCTTCCCCATGTCCTGGAAAAAGCTGGCTAGTTGAGATTCCCCCACCCCCACCACAACACACACACACACAGGACCAGTGAGCACTGCTGACTCATTTTCTCCAGAAGACCCTGAGCCAGGCAGATGCCAGCGGTTGGGCAGAGAAGTGGTGCCAGGCAAGCACCCCCACACCCGGTCCAAGCTTTGGGCAAAAGGGCAGTCCCACTTCGTGGAGGCCAGCTCCCGCCTTCTCCTGTCTCCCTGGCCGTGGATTCTGGGCCCTATGGTGCTTTCCAGCTTTGCTCCCTGACCCGTCACCAGAGCGGGCTCCATGACAGGGAGACATCCCTGCTCCCTGTTCGCCTTTCCTGTGTGCACTCCGAACAGTCTCCCTTCCTCATGCTTCTGCAGGTCCTGCTGTCCCTCCACAGCCACCAGCCCCCGGGGGTGCCCTGGGAGGGGCCTACCTTCAAAATGTCACCTGTTTTCTCTGCCCTTCCTGAGAACACTCTCCCTGTTATTTCATTGGCAGATCTCTTCCCCATCTCTGCATTGGGGAATCCTCTTGATACCCTCACTGCCTGGCCTGGCATGGGGAAGTGCCACCCCTTTGGTGGTGGAGGATGGCAGGGAAAAGCCCCTGGGCTTACTTCAGTGGGAGGTGGGCTGCAGGTAGAAAGCACAGGCCTTGCCACCTGGCCCCTGCCCCCTGAGCTTGGGCAAGCCTCTCACCCCTCTGATTCTGGCTTTTCTTATCCACAAATGGGGCATCTTCATCCTCAGCTAGCAGGGTTTGGAGATGGTTAACGGCAGCTCTGGTAAGAGCTTAGAACAGTGCCTAACGTGTAGTAAGTATTCAAACATGGCAGCTGTTATTTGTGTTACTACACACTTCTTGAATGGGTGTGTGAGTCAATGGGAAAGTTCTGGGCTGCATCCTGTCCAGACAGATGACCTGTCTGTGTTACCATGGAAGAGCAGCAAGGTGCGGAGAAAGGACTTTGGGCGTGGCCACTGGGCACACAAGGTCTGGCTGTGCCACAGAGGCAGGCAGATGGCCACCCCCTTGCCACTCCATGGCTCCCAGCTCGCCTGGTGGGAGCACAGTGTCCACAGGGCTGCCTTCTTGCTGGAGCACTGAGCTCTCCTGGAGTGTTCAAACTGGGTGGATCTCTGGGTCCTGTGTGTGTCCAGGTCACAAGGATAGAAGAAAACCCGTTCAGACAGGGTGCAGGTTCTGGTAACCCCGCTGTCCAGGAGCAGTCATGGCTGATGGGCTGCAGAGCGCCTTTGACAAGGGACGGGAACAGCTAGGTGCCCTTCTTGAGCCCACCTCTTGCCCTCCCTGGCCCCTGTGCACGAGTCTTCCCGACATCCTGGAGCCCGGGATTCACTGAGCCAGGCTGCGCAAGGCAGCGGTGAAAACAGAAGTCTGCAAGAACAAAGCCAGAGCCAACGCAGGCACTGGACGTTATTAGCAGTAGCTGAACAGGATTGGAATAGGAGGAAAGAAGCGGCAGGGCCGCCGGGAGCCAACTTTCCAGGCCTGGAGCTCACTTACTTAGATGGTTCAGTGGCTTCTCTGGCTGCATTTGTTCCTTTTGGTGAAGGCAGGAACTGTGGTCTCTGGCAAGCTGGAAGTCCCCTCAGGTCTCCAGTTTCTTCTCCAATTGAGGTCTGTGGAGTGGTGGAGTCAAAGTGCTGTGTGGCTTTAGGCAAGTCATGTCCCCTCTCTGGGCCTCAGTGGTCCATTTCTCCAAAGAGGTGAGGGGATCGGGATCTGTCCCCTAGCTGATCTCTAAGGACCTTCTCCCATTCAAGTGTCTCTACTCTTGGGAAGTTCTGGGTCGGTGCACACCACATCCTGACCCAATAGGGCCGGCGGGGTTTGCAGCGGTGGATGAACAGGAGCAGATCCGCAGACCAGAAGCCATGGTGTCCGAAAGGCGAGTCGGGGAGAAGATTCGATTCCCTCCTCCCTGGGGGCTTCTTTCTCCTGGGCTTTGAGGGTTTACAGTTTTTCCCTGGGATTTCTTCTCTCGCGCTCTGAAGAGTCATCACCTTGCCTTAGCCATGGCCAGAGCAGTCACCAAGGAGGACGTGGTGCTTCCTGAGCCTCCGCTCCACCTGGCCTCTCTGTCAGCCTGGGAAAGGGCGGATGGGGCGGGGCTCCGTGAACTCTGGGAGGAAGGCTGTCTTCTGAGAAGGCGTTCTCGCCACCAACAGCTCCCTGGTCCTCCAGATGGGACTGTCGGGTGACAGAGCCAGGCGACTTCTCTTCTGCAGGACCCGAGGGAGCCTTAGGTAGCAGGCGTGCCGGGGCTGTCCTGACCAGGATGCGGGTCGGCTCTTCCCGTCCCCCCGGCCACAGTTTCCCCGAGTGTGTCCCTGGTAGGAAGTAGATAGAACTTAAGAAGGACGGGTTCTGGGTTATGTGCAGAGCGGCCTTGACCAGGAGGTGCCTGTCCCCCGGGCCCCTGTCTTAGTTTTTTCCATTTGTCAAATTAAACAAAGCCACCCACCATCCCGTCCCAGCACCACGGAGCTGCCATTGGCTCTGCGGGAGCAGCTCTGCAGGGGGTTGCCCTGCCCGTCTCACCAGGGCGGCTGGGCACTCTGACCTTTGGCGGTTGCCCTGGTGACCACACTCACAGCCCTGCGGGTGGGTGGGAGAGCGGGAGTGGGGGAGCAAGCCTGGGGACAGCCAGAGCGGGGGACAGAGCTGCTGGGAGGACACTTTGAAGGCCCAGAGCCCTGTGTGTCTGCCAAGTGTGGACAAGGGAACAGGACAGCTCGCTTTGCCCTTGCGGGGGACTTGGTCTAGGAGGTGACCATGTGTGCGAGGCAGGTGTGGTGTGACTCGGAGAGCACACTACGTTGGGAGCTGATGGACATGTGGGAACTGACCAGGCAGAGAGCAGTGTTAGTGCATGAAGCAGATGTGCAGAGAGACTATCACTGGCACCCCAGAGCTGTTCCAGCCAGCTCTCCCAAAACTGAGTTTTCTCCAAGGAAGGGAAGTCCCAATTCAGCCTGATTTGAATAATAACGGGTTATTGCTTCCCCTAGCAGGAGGCCCCAAAGAAGAGCACTGCTAGGGTTGGTTAATTCAGCATCTCAACAGTGTCATCAGACACCCACTGCTTTTCCATTCTGCTATCTTCATCCATACCTGAGGCTCCTTGCCTCATGGGTACAAATGGCTGCAAGAGCTCCAAGTGGGATGTCCTCACTCAATGACATACAGGGCTTAGAAGAAAACCTCTCTGTCCTTTAGAAGCATCTTCTCAAGGTTCCCGAAAGGCATCATTCCCATCTCATTGGCCACTTTTGGGTCATTTTTGCACGTCTAACCCAGCCACAGGCAAGTTCCCAGGATTGACATAGGCTTGTCCAGATTCCTCTGGTGTGCTCTGAAGTCCATGTCTGCGTGAGATTGCAGGATGGAGGGACGCCGTGGGTAGAGGCACTGGTGTCTTCCAGAGTGCCCGGGTTGTGACTGCCATTGAGCATAATTCTATTCAATATGAAAGTAGGGAAAGGTAAAGGAGGTCGTGAACTTGTTTTACAAGCCACCTGGAGTCCCAGGCTGCAGACCCCCATTCTCTCGGGCGGGTTTCCTGGATTGCAGGGCTGCCTAGCCGTGTGTCGTCCCAGCTGGAAAGGGGCCCTGGCCTTAGCCCTCCCAGCTCTCTCTGCCTGCATTCCACCGTCTTTGGCCACACGCCGCCTTCCCCTCTGCCCGGCTGGGGATCAGATGCCCTGGGTGGCTTCGGGTGCTGGCTCGGCAAGGTGAAATCAGACTTGCCTTTGCCGGTCTTGGCAGGAGCCCCTGAGCAGAGGGACGGCCTCGGGGCACGGTGGCTGGCCTCAGGCTGAGCCCTTAGCATGTGCTTTTTCATGCCTGCCTGCAGGATAGGAGACAGGGACAATGGGCTCAGGGGCTGAGTGACTTGCTCTGGGGTCACCAGTCAGGAAGTTCCCAGGCCTGGTGTCCACCTGGATCTGTCTCCTCCTGACTCCTGGTTTCCCCTCCCATGTTCCATCCACACCAGCCAGTGGGCAGCTGCCTCCGCACAATGCTGGGCCCGGGCAAGGGATCTCTCTTCCCTGCCCTGTAAGGACAGTGGTCACTCAAGTGGACAAGCCTGACCCTCCCACCTGACCTTCCCACTCTGGCTCTGTCACCCGTTGGCGGGGGTCTTCAGCAGAGTCTCAAGGTCCTGAGGCCATACTACAGATAGGGAGACTGAGGCCCAGGGTCGGGGAGGGACAGGCCCTGGTTGCTCAGTGCATCAGCTCTGCAGTTTGAGCTGGTCCCTGGATCTCCTGCCACCCCTCTCAAGTCTTCTTGCCCTGTGACCTTGGCCCGGCCATCTGTGGACCTGGCGGTCCTATTGATACCCTGAGGCAGGTCCTGCTCCAGAGCCTGGGTCCAGGGACCTGGAAGCTTGGGTGGCTCTGATGGGTTCTCGGAGCCTGTGTGTCCCCTCTGGGTGGGACCAGGGCTGGGCCATCACTGCTGGCTCCTCTGCCAACTCTGGACTCCAGGGACGGAAGCTGATGCTGTGTGCTTGTGTCTGCCTGTCCCTAGGGGGTTTCTCTTGGCCTGGATCTTAGTCTCGTCTGCCTGTCACCTGGCCTCCACCCAAGGAGCTCCTGAAGGTAAGTCTCTCTTCTCTTTGTCCAGGGGAGACAAAGGAGGGCGGAAGGGGCCTAAGGACTCGGGGTGGCTGACATCCATGCCCCTGACTGGGACTTGGTGTCTGTTCTCCCATCAGGAGAAAGGCTCCCTGGGACATTCTCTTTGCAGGAACCACGGAGCTTTGCAAGGGGTGGGAAGGGCCATCGTCGTCGTGGTCCTATCTGGGGCAGATCTCGATGAGGCCCTTTGATGTAGTAAGCCTCAGCTGCCCCTGTCTGTCCGGTGGGTGCGCTGAGAACTTCTAAGGGAGACAGTAAGTCCGCAACTGTCATCTCTCGGGCCTGGGATCCCACCCTCTGCTTCCCGTGAGATCCTCTCTTCCCGCCTGTCCCTGAGGAGCTCTTGAGGGGACCAGGGCAGCAGAAGGCCGGCTACAGAGCTGCCCACGGAAATCGAAACCTTTCCCACATCTGTTTGTCGAGCGGCCACAATGCCTCTTAAAATAGCCACCCTTCCCTGTCCCCCACGCCTGCCTGCGTTCTGGGGCAGGCAGCGGGCACTCCGGGAGTCCCCGTGGCCTGACCTGGCCACTGGGCAGGGATTGGACCCATGGGAGGGAGGGCCATGCCCGGAAGAGGCTTCGGCTGGCCAGCAGCATTTGTGCAAATGTCATATTTTCCGAGCTCTTGCTGCTTCCTCCACAAAGTAGGTGAACAGCTGTCCAGAGTCCTGAGTCAGGCTGTGAGGGGGCGGGAGGGGCCGGAGCTGTGTGGAGCCAGGTTTATGTAATAAAGGGATCTTGCTGGGGCCAGCTGGCCGGGCCCTTCCAGCTTGGCCTTGGGCTGAATTCACTCCCTGTCCCCATCTCTTCCCCCCTGACGGGATTCTGGAAGCCTCTCCACTCTGCCTTCCAGTGAATCTGGGCGGCTCCAGAGTAGTATAGCATAGTGGCTAAGAACAGAGAGCCCGGGGTCAGGGGCCCTGGGTTCCAGCCCCAGCTGTGCCTTTGATAAGCCGTTTGATCTTGGGCAAGTAATTCCGTGCAAGCCATCTATGGAGTGGGATATTAAAGGTTTCCACCTTTACAGATGGTTGGATCAGTTGAGAGAAAAATGCATGTGAAGCACATTCGTTTCTGTTATTTTTAAAATCATCTTGTTAATCTGAAGAGTGGGGACAAGCATAGTCCTTTCCTATCCACAGTGGTCAGAGATTCACAGAAACTCCAGGTATCAGAGTTTGGGACTTTTGCCATTTAGCTACAGAAGATCTTCGGGGGACTTGGAGACAGGCTGGTCTTTGGCTTTGAAAGCCACCCAGAGAGGATAATAAGGGACACTTCACGCCTGCTGCCTGCCCTGGCCAGCTGTGGTCCTCTAGGCGGAGGCCTTGGGTGTGGGCAGGGATGCCCAGTGCTGCCAGGGCAGGGCTGGCAGAGGGGTAAGGGGGCGTGCTTCCTCAGCACAGGCTCCTCCTGTTTCAAGTTGTTCATAGGAAATAGCATTTCATGACAATAAGAGGGTTTCATTGATTAAGACGTAAGATCTGCCATGAAGAATCTTGGTTTCTGTCAGCTTGGAGCCTGGGACAGGGGAAGGTGTGAGAAAGAACGGGAAGGAGGTTGGAGGCGAGGGAAGGCCCTGGCTTCCCAGGGAAGAGCGGGTCTTGTCCACGCCCAGCCAAAGCCGTGCGGACAGCCGAGCTCTGCTGAGAACACTGGACAGTGGCACCGGCTGCAGGGCTCGCCCCACTCCCGTGGGCTACAGGAGGGAAATCCAGGCCAGCAGAGTTGCGTGGGATGAGTGAGGTTCGTCCTCCCAGCAGCCCTGGCTGTAGGCCCGCATCAGAGCCCCTTTGACAGCACAGGGCATGGAGGCTCGGAGTCCGGGCTCACGGTGGTCTTGCCAGGCGAGTGGTATTTCACTGGCTGATCCAGAGCCTGCTCTGGAACCACGCGGCAGTGCTGCAGCACCTGAGTCTGTTTTCTTACAGGGGCCCCTCCCTCCTCCGCCCACCCACCCATTTCATAGTTGCTAGCTGAGACCCTACTACGCGCCAAAGCCGGATCCAGCCCCGGCCGTAGCCTTTGCATCGGGTGATGGGACAGCACTCAGCACTTGGGCAGAATCCCGAGGCCCTGACCCAGATGGAAATTCTGGAGGCAGCCTCCGCTTCCCCGCGGAGTCGGAGCTCGGGAGCCGGCTTCTGCAGATGCTGGCAGCTCAGCCAACTAACTGCAGGAGATCAAGTGACCCGGGAGAGGGAAGGTCACGAAGCCTTTCCATAAACACTCCAGAGCCCTTCCTTTCGCTCCGGCAAACCCCGCCAACGTAATTACTGGACAGATGGACCACAGTCAGATGTCCACGCACTTCACCAGAGGAGAGAGGTGGCAGGGATACCTGAGTCTCCCTGCTCTCTTCAAAGCCGTGCCGGGGGAAGGGTGGGCACAAGTGTCGCTCTTCAGATAGCAGAAGAGTGTCGGCTCTGCCCCGCAGGGACAGACCGCTCAGGGAAGGAGACGAGGCAGGTTCTGGAGAGGGTGGCGAGACCAGTCAGGGCCCTGGACTCCTTACCAAGCTCTGGTGGCAAGTCAGTTCCTGTCCCTGTGGCCCCTTAGGAAGAGGACTGCTTCCTGGAGGAGGTGGCTTTGTGACACGTGTCCTCGTGGGCCACCTTAGCACTGAACACTGGCAGTGGTGTCCTCGTGACATTAGGTATTAGCAGCTACCATTTGCTAATGATATGTGCCGGATTTTTTAAAAAAGTGTATTCTCTCATTTAATTGTCATGAGGTTCTTCTGAGGTTGATCCCGTGATCATCCCATTTACTAGGTGGGGAAACCGAGGCACTCAGGTCACAGGGAGGTGGCAGAGATTTGAACCCGGGAAGTCTGTGTTTTCAGTCACCACATGGAAGATGACGCAGCCCGCCAGGGGTCGCAGTGCATGCTGGGTGGCCCCAGGGCAGCGCCCTCCGCCACTGGCACGGGACGGCCTGTGTTCAGATGTCCTCTCCCTCTTCCCTCCTCTCAGATGTGGACGTCCTCCAGCAGCTGGGCCTCAGCTGGACGAAGGCCGGAGGTGGCCGGAGCCCCGTGCCCCCGGGAGTCATCCCGTTCCAGTCGGGCTTCATCTTCACACAGAGGGCCCGGCTGCAGGCCCCCACGGCTGCCCTGGTGCCCGCCGCCCTGGGCCCGGAGCTGGCTCTGGTGCTGAGTCTCTGCTCGCACCGGGTGAACCACGCCTTCCTCTTTGCCATCCGCGGCCGCAGGCGTGACCTGCAGCTGGGCCTGCAGTTCCTCCCCGGCAAGACTGTGGTCCACCTGGGGCCCCGGCGCTCCGTGGCCTTCGACCTGGACGTGCACGACGGTCGCTGGCACCACCTGGCCCTCGAGCTCCGTGGCCGCACGGTCACTCTGGTGACGGCCTGCGGGCAGCGCCGGGTGCCTGTCCCGCTGCCATTCCGCAGGGATCCCATGCTCGACCCTCAGGGCACCTTCCTCTTTGGGAAGATGAGCCCACATGCTGTCCAGTTCGAAGGTGCCCTCTGCCAGTTCAGCATCCACCCCGTGACGCGGGTCACTCACAATTACTGCGCCCACCTGAGGAAGCAGTGTGGACAGGCTGATGTGGACTGGCCCCAGCTGCGACCCCTCTATCCCCGAGACTCCAGCCGACCCTTCACCTTCCAGAGTGGCCTGGCCCTGCTAGGCCTGCAGAACTTGACCACTGCCACACCTGCCTTGGGGTCATGGCCAGCAGGCAGGGGGCCCACAGTGACAGTGGCTCCTGCCAGGCCCACCCAGCCCCAAAGGACTAGCCCCACAGATCCTCACCAGCGTGTCCCAGTGGGAGGTCCAGCCCAGACCCCACTGCCACCTGCCAAAGGGTCAGGCAGCAAAGCCCCTCCTGGATTGTCCCCTGCCCCTTTGGCTGGCACCACCAGAACTCACCCCGCAGCTTCCCAACCATTGCCAGTCCCAGCCACCCAAGTCCCTCAAAGTCTCTCCGCCAAGCCTTCCGTCCTTTCTCCTTCAGTCGCCCCTGAGAAAAGCCCTCATCCTACCCAGAAAACGGCTCTGCCTTCATCCACAAAGTCGGCTCCACCCAGCCAGAAGTTGGTGCCACCCACTTCCCGCCCAGCTCCTGTCAGCGTTCCCCATCCCACCGCGAAGCAGGCCCAGAGGATCGCGGTCACACCCCGACCTCCAGCCCCCCGTGCCCGGCTTCCAACTCCCACCGCCGTCTCTAAAAAGTCGGTTTCCACAGTAGTCCAGGCCGAGGCCCAGCCAGTCAGCCAGGCCGGGAGGCCAACCTCTGCCCACCCCGCTGCCCACGGACCTCCCCGGCCCACCAGCCCTGGCCCTCCCAGAGCGGCTCGGCCACCAGCCACGACAGTGGCTCCAGTCTTGGGCACTGGAACTCCCAGACTTGCACCCCCTACTCGCACTCCTGGTTCAGTCTCCACCAGAAGCAAGAAACCCACTGGATCGGAACCCTCCAAGAAAGCCGGACCCAAGAGCCGTCCCCAGAAGCCCGTCCCCCTCAGACCTGGGAAGGCAGCTGGTGATGTCCTGTTGAAGGACCCAACAACCAGGGCCAGTCCCAGCCAGTCCCTGCCCGGGGTCTCAGCCCCTTCAGGAGTCCTGTCCTCCAGTGCCCGGCCTGCGAGCAGCGGATATCCCTTTGTCCACCTGGCAGGACCCACACCGCTCCCCCTGCTGATGGGGCCTCCAGGGCCCAAGGGAGACTGTGGCTTGCCGGTGAGTCTGGGTGGGGTCTGCAGCAAGTGGGTGGCGGAGGGCAGCTTGGTCAAGAGGCTGCTCCTGACTGGGGTGGGGGAGAGGAGGGACCTCCGAGCAAGGATCTGGGTGGCGGAGTCTTCACTGGAACCCTGGGTGACTCCTCGGGGGCCGGGCTCCATCTGCACATCCTGCTGCAGAGCCCTGGTCCACTGGGCGGGACTCAGGTCTGGGGCCGCCCCAGGTAGCAGCAGCCCTGCGCCCTGGTTGGCCCAGGTTCAGGGTCTTTCTGTGCCAACCCCACTAAGGTCTAGTGGCTTCAGGAGCCATTGACTTCCTGGCCCCAGGTCAGGTGGAGTGAGCGGGTAAGCAGCAGAGTGGCCTCCAAGCCTGGCTCTCTGGACAGCAGGCCCCTCGGGCCCGGCTAGGCATCCGGGAGTCGTGGGTGAGGGTCGACCAGCAGTGGCTCTGGATGAGTTTGGTTTGGCATGTGCAGTGTTCTTCTCTTTTTGAGAAATCTATTAAGTTACTAATATTTAAAAAATGTGAGAGGTTTCTCACAAAAGTCTTTGTGACCAATTTCTCTTGGAACGTGGGAGGTAGGGTGACCGGTGGGCAGCTCTGCTGGACAGGACAAACCCTCTGTCACCAAGGGTTGCCACTTCTCCCACTGGAGCCATCCCTCCAGGCCTGCCCCCCATTCCTCTTGCTGCCTGGCCGGTACCTGTGGGCATTTGCTTTGCCCCTGTTAGCAAAGTTGGGGCTGAGGGGGTCAGCATTGGCTGGAGTGCAGGAGGGAGAATCAAGACATTCCATGTGCAGGAGGTGGTCTCAGGGTCCATGCCTTGGCGTGCCGGGGACCGTCTCCAGGGCAACGACCTTCCCGCAGCTGGAGGCCAATTCCTCCGGGTGGGGAATGATGGGGTAGAGTTTCCAGAAGACCTGGGCCTGTTCCTTGCTCCTTCTTCCTTGGAGATGGCCACGGTGTGGTGGCCCGGAGCTGGGTCTCCCACTTGGGCGGTATTGGAACTTAGGGCTCCCTACGATGTGGAGACAGTGGCAGATGCTGGGACTTCCCAGGCCTTACAAACACACTTAATGAGTTTTAATAATCATTAGGAATAATATTTATTCAGCCCGTCTCCAAGGGGATGGAGCGTCCGCTTTTATTATAACCATATTGTAGACCTTATGGAAATTTGATGCATTGCAATGCAATTATGTCAGCGTTCCTTTGAGTTTCATGTTCTGGAATTGGCAGTGGAGGGACCTGGGGGCCACTGCTCTCCTGAGGAGACAGTGAGGAACTCGCCACCCCGCCAGGCTATGCAGCCTGACTCTGGCCCCGGCTGCTCTCAGGCCCTGACACCTCAGCTTCCCAAGCTGTGTGTGAGGTCAGAAGCCGGTGAACTGTTCCCTTCCACAGGGGTGGGGAGGCCCAGGGTCCCAGCTCTGGCCACACAGCATATCCCAGCTCAGTGGTGGAGGCCAGCTCTCCTTCCTAAGGCTACGGGAGGTGTGGAGGGGGGAGGCCAGGTCTAATGAGCAGAACTGGAATAGGAACAGATTTTTTTTTCAGTCTAGAGTCTGACTTTGGGGCCTATTTTATTTTCAAATTGCCCTTTCCTGGGGCTTGTGACTTTGGGTCACCTTCTGCTAAACCTCCTCCTTGAACTTCTCCATTATCAAAAAAGGTACTGGATCAACCTGGTCTGTGGACAGATGCTTAGGGATTATTCAATTCAGTCCTCTACTAGGCAGTCGAAGAGGTGGAAGACTATGCCCAGAGAGGGCCAGGACTTGCCCAAGGCCACACAGCACCTAAGAGGGCAGAGTTGAAGTTGGCCCTTCAGACTAGACTGGGAGACCAGTGCATTCCATTCCATGCCCTCTTGTTCTCTCAGGGCTCTGGGTCACAGGGAAGGGTGGACAGGGCTTCAGAGGTGAGTCAGGCCTTCTCCTTGGCCTCAGAGGAAGGGCTCAGTATCCACAGAACATTCTGCTTTGGTAGCCAGTCAAGTTGATGAGCTGCTTCCTCCTGCAGAGCATCTCCTGGAGCCCCTCGTGGGCTGGTCAGGGGGTCAGGATGTGTTGCTGACCCCTGTTGGACAGGTGGGCGAGCTAGGGAGAGAGAGAGGAAGGACTTGTCGAGCCGGGCCCAGCGGGTTCCTGTGGGAGCTGGGCTGCAGCTCTGGTCCTGCCTCTGTTCAAGGTCTTCCTGCTGTTCCAGGCCTGACCGCCAAGGGTTCCACCTGCTTACACACCCCCTCCCCCCAGGCTGCACCTACCCTGTCTGCCTTGCGTGCTCCAGGAGGGACCAAGAAGCTTCTAGAATCTTTGCCCACTGTGTGGCAGGTGGAAAACAGGTCTCTCCTTTCACCCCAGATACCAATGTACAATGTCAGTGGCACCTTGGACAGTGAAGTGACTCCCCTTCTCTGTCCTCTCTCATCTTCAACCAACCCCAGAGGTCTTCAGAAAGCAGCGGCAGGGTTGCATTGCCCTGGCTCTGGGACACACAGACCTGGGTTCAGGTCTGGCCCCGCCCCTCCTACTGTGACTGGTCCACTCTGACCCTCGGTCTCTGTAGACTGGGGAATTACAGCTTCCAGGTGCCGTGTTTGAGGACACCTGCAAATTGGCTAAGAGGCCACACAGGAAGCTGCCGTAGAGGGGCAGCGTGTGGGGCCATCTTGTCTGTTCTTCAGAGTGACTGGGGAAGTTCTTTCCCCTCCCCGGGGGCTCCGTCTCCCCTGCGATGGGGCATCGGAGGAGCAGAGCCTGAGGGGGCTCCTGGGGGAGTCTGCGTGAGCGAGGCTCCAGGGAAGGGGTGCGAGGCTGGCAGAGGCTGGGCTGGGGTCCCCGAGGCCTGAGGGGCCTGAGGGGTGGTCGTGGCTGTGGGAGGTGCTCGGTGGGAGCCCAGGTGGGCCGGGGGCAAGGGTGGTTCCCAGGCGGCAGGGAGGCCCCGGGGGTGCTCTGAGGGCCTCT
Organism: Sciurus vulgaris; assembly: GCF_902686455.1. Classification (NCBI taxonomy): domain Eukaryota; kingdom Metazoa; phylum Chordata; class Mammalia; order Rodentia; family Sciuridae; genus Sciurus; species Sciurus vulgaris. The sequence goes on from NC_136476.1 coordinate 70,664,225, forward strand.
CTGCCCACCGCCCGCCTCTGGCATGTGAGCGCACTAGCCCTTCCTGCCAGGTCCCCTCGGAGGTGGGCCGGGGGCCTCAGGCAGGGGCTCTGTGACCATCCTTACGGAGACCAGGTTGTCCACTCGCCAGGCTCCTGGAGGTGCACAGGACTGCTCCGGGTGGCCGCGGGAGCAGGCGCACCTGGACCCGGAACAGCCTGGCGGGAGGGCTGCCGGCAGCCGCCGTCCATTCCTCCTCCGCACGCTCTTGCTGGAGTGCCTTCCAGGGGCCTGGTGCTGTGGCGGGCACGCCACCTGTCTGAGCCCCAGTTTCTGTCCCTGTAAGATGGGGACACAGTGCCACTCACCCTTCCGGGTTCCGTGGCTGCAGTGAGGGAGGGAGGAAGGCGCCCAGGCTCCACCCCAGCCGGCAACCCCCTGCCCGGGCCTCACCTGAGGGTCGTCTTGGAGGCTCACGCTTGGAAATTGGGGCAAGATCTTGAGACCCACCCCCACACTTACTCTGGCCCCAGGAGAATGGAGGGGTGCTTGGCTCTGCCTTCTGCAGCCATCTTGGAGGCCCTACTGTGTGCTGGGCACTGGATGCAGGCAGGGTCCAGGGCTGCAGGAGCGGTCAGCAGGCTGTTTGCAGAGGTGTGGGCAGCGTGGGAGGAACCAGTCAGCCAGCTGGAACCTACAGGATGTGTGGTGACACCCTGGCCTGCAGGAACTGGGGAGGAATGGGTTCCCCAGCCCTGGGAGAGCTGCGGCCGGCCACAGCAAGGAGAAAGCACGGAGAAGTGACATGTCCCCCTCTCCTATGGCAGGCTTGCTGGGGTCTCCCATTGATTGATCCCCTTGCTGGAGGCAAGGAAGCCAGGGTCTGCTGGTGTAGGGTTGGCTCCCAGGGTCAGAATGGATCTGGGGCAAAGGGAGAACAACCCACATGCACGCCGAGAGCTCCACCCCCATTTCGCAGCTGAGCAAACCGAGTGCCCGAGGCTCAGGGAGACGCAGGGATGTGCTCAGCGCCACTCGGTGCTGGATTCCTATCAAGAAACTTGGACCCAGCTGTTCTTGGGAATAATCGTTGACTCGGGTGGTCAGAGAAGGGAGGGCCCTTTGAGACCTCCTGCTCACCCCCTCGGCTGCAGACACAGAGCAGAGACCAAGAAGGTCACACGGCAGAGAGAACACCCGGGCCTGGACGCCGTCCCAGGATCCCAGGCCTGTGAACGGTCCCCTGGCTTGACAACGGCCTGGGAGGTGCTTGCCAGGGCGGACTCTGCGAGGCTTGGCGGGCGGGCTGCTGCAGCTGGACACAGGGCGGGCTTGTTTGCAGGACGGGCTTCCCCCAGGTCTGGCTGCTGGAGGCCAGGACCTGGGGAGGCTGCGGGGGCGTTTGCGTGGCCGAGCGCAGGCCCGGCCCGCCCCCTCCTCGGCCCTCTCAGAGGCCCTGTTGTTTGCGGTGTGGAGTGGAAAATCCCACCCGGCCGTGAATCATCCTGAGCCACCGCGCAGGCTTCAGGCCCTGGGAAGAAATGGCAGCAGGCAGGACACACAGGGGAGGGGGCGCGGGGCCTGCAGCTAGCAGAGTGAGCACTGAGCAGGGAGGGGTCCAGCAGCTGTGCTGGGCAGCTGTGGCCCCCAGTGGAGTGCAGGGTCCTCGGGCCCTTGCTGGGCCTGGGGCTGATGTCACCAGGCTGGGCTGTGGGTCCTGACTGGCACTTGGAGTCTGTTCTGCAGATGCCGTGGATGAGGTCAGAATCCGGCCTGGATGCCCCCATTTCTAGGGCAGAAGAAATGCCAAGAGGGAGTGTCCAGGCTCTGCAGCTATGGCCACGCCGTAGCTGGAGCCCAACTCCTTGAGCTGCTTCTCCTTCCCCCCCTGGGCCTGGACCTTCTCCTCCTTGAGGTGGAAATGGTTTGACTGTTCTTCTCCCACCTGATAACCCCTCCCCGGAACCCCACAGCTCAGTAAGTGCCAGTGCCTGCAAGGCTCCAGAATGTTCCTTTTCCAGATGAACAGAGTGGGAGGGACTCAGCAAAGGCCACATGCCCAGTCAGAGACACACCTGATAGTATTGCCCGTGGTAGGAGAACAGGTACGACCATCCTGGCTCTGCTTCTTGTTAGCTGTGTGACCTTGGGCAAGTCACTTTGCTTCTCTGAGCCTCTCTCTGGTTTCTTGTCCATTGAAAGGGATTGTATACTTACAGCAATGCTTAGCCATAGCCCCTAGAGTTTCCCTTCATTTCTGGGTCACCTGGGAGAACTGGGCCAAGGACAGTTTTCCAAGGGGGACACCTTTGGCTCTCTCCCCAAAACAGAGGTGGGGGGGGCACTTAAACTTTTGAGTGGGGAAGTTCCAGGAGCATGCCTAACCAAAATAGCAGCGAACACTTTTTGAGCTTTCACCGTGTGCCAGGCACCAGGATTAGCACGTTTTATAGATTATCTGTGGCTAGATGCTACGGCTCGCCTCATTTGACAGTTTCGGAAGCAAGCCTTAGAAACTGGAAGTAGCTTACCCCAAACCACGCAGCCCAGCATGACCCCAGGACCCTTGCACTGTACTCTGCTGCTCTCACTGAAACCAGCTGGGGAGGAGAGGAGGATGGACTGGTCCAAACCCAAGCCTTTGGGACAGGACTGGATGCAGGACTAGAGACCGTCCCCGAGTGCCAGCTTGGCTGGAGGAACCCGGATGTGCAGTGGACGCTGGGACTCATCTGAGGTCAGGCAGCGGCTTCATCCTCCCTCCCCTGGGGCTCCTGCCCAGTGACTGCCAGGCCTTGGTGCCCGTATCTGCCGGTCTGGATCGCTCTGGTTTTTATTCATGGACCGGCGAGCACGTGGTGCTCACGGGCCAGGCCTGGGCCGAGGCTGCCCAGCGTGAGATGGGGATTAATGACCAGCCAAGGCGGGCTGTTTTCAGCACCGACTTCAGCTCTGGGCAGGAAACCTGGAATCTCGCTGATGGTTATTTGAAACAAATGAATTCCCCAGGCCTCACACATCCTCGAAAGCCGGGCTTCCTCCGAAGGCCGCGGGCCCCGCGCATCACATCAGGCACTGCAGTTAGTCCTCGTTCACTCCTCGGGGGAGACAGCACAGTTGCCATTAGACCGTCTTAAAGAGGAACATGGGAGACTCAGACAGGCGGGAGGGATCGCGTGGAGTCCCCAGCTCTGACCCAGGAAAAATCAGGAGCGGAAGGAAGGTCAGCCCAGGACTTGCTTGATCTGCTCGGCTGCCTCCCTTTCTGTGTGAATGGAAGGGAGGTGAGGACAGGTGGATGCTTCTTAAATGCCAAGCTTGCGGATTAGACCTTTCTCCTGCGGGAAATGAGGAGCCGTTAAATGTTGTTGAGCAGGGGTGAGGCTGGGGAAGGTGAGTGAGGCTGTGGAGGAGGCCTGAGAGGGGCGAGCACAGAGGACAGAGTGGAGGCAGGGAGGCCACCAGCACTGTTGCAGGTTCTTAGGGGGCCACAGTGAAGGGTGGACATCACAGGACACTCAAGTGCCTGTATGTGCCAGGCACTGCACTAGACACAGTCTCATCATCCTTGAAACAACCCATGCAGGGGGTATTGTGTCTTCTGTAGGCATAGGCTGGTTACCGTATTTCACTGTGGAATCAGCACCACTGCATTAGCACACACTGCATGGGCACACATCCCAATCGTGCCCCAAAGGCAGTTTAGTAATAATGATTTTTAAGTAATAGAAGCACAATTTTTTAATCTTTTTTTTTTTTGTGTGTGTGTGTGTACCAGGGATTGAACCCAGGGGGACTTAACCACTGAGCTGCATCCCCAGCCCTTTTTATTTTTTATTTTGAAACAGGTCTCACCAAGTTGCTAAGAGCCTCACTAAGTTGCTGAGGCTGGCCTTGAACTTGTAATCCTCCTGCCTCATTCTCCCTGAGTCTCTAGGATTCCAGACACATGCCACTGTGCCCCCCCAGCACAATTTTTTAAAAAGGTTTTCACATAATGGTTGCACCCCACTTTCTTGCAAAAAAAAAAAACCCACAAAAATTGACATAAAATCTGGGACGATTATGTGGTGATATATGGTGACTTACCTAAACCTTGCTGCTAAATGATGGGGTTGCATGGTGGATGAACCCTCTGTAAGCTCGCTGTCTCTCAAGGGTGCAAGAATGCTTGGCGTGACCTTGGCCAGTCCCTCGCTTGCTCTGGCTCTGCAGAGACCTTGGCTGAACTCGGAGGTTTCTTGCTGTTTTATTTAATCAAACATTTGGCTGAGCCCTGGGGAAGGCGACATGACTCATAGCCATTAGTTTTTTGAGGAGACCATGGTGAGGTGGGAGACGGGCTTCTAAGCAGATCTTTCCTCAAGTGACGTAGTGCTCTTGAAAGGAGAGGGGAGGGGGTAACACACTGAGCTAGCTGAGTGACAAAGAGGAGGGCTTCAGAGCTGGGGCCATTGTGGTGGCTATTTCTGAAGAACCAGGAAGCCCCCAAAGAGCATGAGTTCCACAGGGGCAGCGACTCAGGGACCCTCTTCTCAGCATGGGGTTGCTATGCCCAGAACTCTGGGTAGGGATGTTGAACGAGTGGTAGGTGCTGTTCCCGGCTGCCACTTGGCCCTGTCTGACACTGTCTTCCTGCTTCTTCTCAGGGTCCCCCTGGGCTGCCTGGGCTGCCTGGACCTCCTGGCACACGGGGGCCTCGGGTAAGTGATCACATGCTGTCCTCTGGAGCTGTGGGTGGCTCTTGGGCCTGTCTTCCTGGCCGTCAGGTCCCAGCTTGCTGTGTGTCCTCAGGCCCTTCCCTGTCCCTCTTCCACTTGGGGCATGGAGGGGCTGTGGGGCCCTCGGGGCTGCTCTGGGGACCGACATGGCACGGGACGGCAGTGACCTCTTGCAGGGCCTCAGCTGCTCTTTGTGAGCCTCACCCCTTGCAGCCTGAGGTGGGGAAGGGGCTCCTGAAGACCACCCCCCTGAGCTGATGGGCTGCGGTCACTGGGGAGGATGTGACAGTTGCGTGCGTCTTCCCGTTTCTGCAGGGCCATCCTGGGCTAGGGATGTTGACACATCAACACGTCAACTGGATGGGCCCTGCCAGGGAGAGGCTGAGCTCCCCAGCCTGGGAGGGAGGCTGCAGGACAGCTGGGCTGAGCTGCAGGGGCTGATGTGAGTGAGCCCAAGCCTCAGAGAGACAGCAGCTCCCGTGCCCGGGACCTGCGTGCCATGTACACTGCCTGTTTGACGCCCCCTCCCACCAGCAGCCCCAACCTCAAGGGCCAGTGTGATCACTCTCTTCTTCGGGACAAGAACCGAGCAGCATCTCTCCAAGCCAGGCCTGGAGTCTAGGCTCTTATTCATGTTCTGGGAAACTTTTGGGACCCTTAGAGGGAAGCCTGCCCCCTTTCCTAGTGGGCAGGGACCAATGGCTGAATCAGCCTTTCCCACGCTGGGTGCCTGGTGAGGCCCTGGCCGAGGTAGCTGCCTGGGGCATATTTTTAGCGCTGGTTCTGGTTATGCAATTACTGGAGCCCGAGTTCCCTACAGACCTGGCCCTGCGCTCTCTGGGCCCAGGGCTCTGGAATCTGCTGTCTGAAGCCACATTTCCTCTTGGCTTTGGTGCTTCCAGGAAGCACATGCTCAGAGCTGAGGATACACAGGTATCACAGGCACTGCCAGCCATGGGACCTCACTGCCTGGGCCCGCATGAGGCCCCTCGACCTTGCATTCCAGGCCCAGGCAATCTGCCCCCACTCCCAAGCTGTCCCTGGACCCTCCAACCCCTCGCCTCTGCTTGGACCCTCCTCTCTACCCTGCAGCCCTCCTTTGAAAGCTCCTCTTCCAGTTATGGTTACAATCAAATGCCACCGCCTTTTCTGATGACTGTCCCCTCCCCAGGGGACAGCAGTGCATCAGTGCATCAGTGCAGCAGTGCAGCAGTGCATCTGCCTCCCTGGATGATGCAGATCACACTCTCAAAGCTCTCACTGACCACTGAGCTTCTTGCTCCTAGGCATGCCTCACTCCATCTTCCCAACCGTCCTGAGACAGGTTCCAAGACCACCCCCTGTCTGAGAAAACGGGGCTGGAGAGCTTCAGCTGCTTCAAATGAATGAGAGTGGACACCAGAGCCAGGCTTGAACCGGGCAGTCTGCCTCAGGCTCATCTTTCTGTCTACTCAACTAGCCCCCCAGGGTGGAGACAGGCCTTATTTTCCCCCTCATCTTGCAGAGTGTCCTGGGTCAGGCAGGGGCTGGGCAAATGCTTGGAAAAGACATCCACTGTGGAAGTCAAGAACATTTCCCCCCAGAAGCTGTGAGGTCTCAGGCAAACCCCATTCCTCTCCCGGCCTCAGTGTACCCATCTGTGAAACCTGGGATCTGGGTACGGCTTGTCTGTGGTTTCACCCAGTCCTGGGTGCATGACCCTCTTGCTGTGCTTCCAGGCTCCATGGCCCTCCACCCCCTCATCCTGTTTCTAGGCTGGAAATTCCATAGATCAGAAAATTCCAAAGATAATAGAGAGCTGCATTCAGCAATCCCAGGGCCACTCTGCACAGATGGCAGCTCTGGGTCCCGGGGAGGGACAGGGTCTTATCTCAGGTCCCCTGCACCTTCCCACCTCCAGGTACTCCCCGAGCCCTTCGAGGGATGTGGGGGAAATCCCTGAGCCCTCCCTGCACCCACTCTCTGGGCTGCAACATTTTTAGAATCAGTCTGCTTGGCTTCCAGTCAACTATGGGCTTCGGCTTTCTGTAAGGCAGTGGCTGGAGAGGGGTGGGGAGTCGGGAAGCAAGAATTCCCCACCTTCACAGGCTGCAGATGGGGTAGCCGAGAACTCCAGCCCACCATCTGTGGGGCAGCTGGGGGCACAACTGAGGGGAGGCAGCCACCCCTGGCCTTACATGGCCCACGCTTGGTGCTGGGGAAGGGGGCTGGGTGTCAGGGTTGCTCCTCAAGCACCCACCCAGCCTGAGCTTTGCAGTTAGACCCAGGATCCTGCCTGGACCGAACATTTCAGGTTTCTAGATTCCTTAGAGACCCCTGGGACCCAGGGCAGATGAGGAGACTGAGGCTGGGGCAGGGGAGTCGCAGGCTGAGGATCAGGGCCCTGGGGTTCCGTCGGGGTGCTGGGGTTCAGTGTTTGGTGGGCTGGCAGGAGGGTTGGGAAGGCTGGTCATTTTAGGAAGGCCACACGTGGCACTTGTAAATTCCCCAGGCCGAGTGCTTTCTGGACACTCTTCTTTCCTGATGCCTTCAGAGAAGGGGAGGGTCCCAGTTCAGGCCTCGAGGAAGAGGGAGGCGCCTTGGTTGGAATGTGACTGGCGGCAGCTGGGAAGCGGGCCTCAGAGGGGAAGGAAGACAGTCTGCACAGCCGCCTCCATGAGCCAGGAGGGGCTGGGATGAGGGCCGCATCACCCAGCAAGAGGGGTCGGGGCAATGAACCCCTCGAGGTGCCCACTCCCACCCACGCTGCCCCAGACTATTCCTGCTGGGCAAAGACCCCTGGGTGCCGCCTGCCTCGGAGGGTTTGTGTTGGCGTGCTGGAAGAATGCAGCCAGGGCTCTTGCTGGGGACAGTGGACATGACAGGAGCCAGCTGTCTGGGGACTTGGAGCTGCCTGGGAAACTGCAGGGCCATGGATCACTGGGTTTGAAGCCTGCACACTCGGGACCCCCCTCCCACGCGGCCACGGCTGCAGCTCTGCTCTGCAACCTGGCCCACGCTCTTGGACTCTCTAGGTCCTGCTCCAGGGTCCCTGGAGGTTCTGCAGCCTCAGGGAGTTCTGGCCATGCGCTGTGGCCACAGGGATGCACCCTTGTCCAGAAGAGGTCAGGTGCATCCTTCATGAGCTCTGAACTCCAAAGCCTGGTACAAAAGGCCAGCTGGAGTCCAAAGGGTAGAGAGGCCTCTTTAGGCTGGAGGAGTCCCAGACCCAGTGCCTCGAGGAGATGGCAGGCCTGTGAGCCAGGCCTTGAAGGACGGGTCTGGTTCCAGTCAGAAAGGACCGATGGATGGGCAAGACATGTCCTGTGATGGGAAGGGCATGGCCAAGGTGGCCAAGAAAGCAGGACCAGGCATGTTGGAGAGAAGCAGATCACTAAGCGTGGCTTGAGCTCGAGGAAGAGGAAAGGGCGGATGGGGCCAGACCTAGAGAACATGGGGAGGTGGCAAAATCTAGAGGGCAAGGGCTTGCACTCAGAGGTCAAGTCCAGCTCTGCCCTTAGCAGCTGAGTGACCGAGACAGTTACAACCTCTGAAAGCACTGGCTTCCTCATCTCCAAAATAAGGCTGGCACCTACTGCGTGCGCTCATGGGATAAAGCAGGGTGAGACCCAGGAAGTGCTCGTGTGGAGTTGGGCACAGAGGGGCTTTCGTAAAAGAAGGCAAGCAGCCGTGACCGCGCAGGCTTTGGGAGATGTCACTTGGCGGTAGCAGGAGGAAGGTTCCAGACATTGCTGGAAGTGGGGTGGTTTCCTATTTTCTCTCATTTTTTTGTTTCTTTCCCCTTTCAGGGTCCTCCTGGGCCGTATGGAAACCCAGGCCTGCCCGGCCCTCCTGGAGCCAAAGTGAGTATTTGTTGTGGGTCTGGAGATGTGGCCACGGAGTGGGTGCCAGGGCCGGGGCCACGTTTGGGGTGCCTCCCAGGGGCCTCTGGTGGAGGGGCTGGCTGCAGGGTCATGGCAGAGGATTCCCATCTGGGCCAGAGACACCTGGAAGCCTTCTCGGTGCTGGCCCTGGACTGGTCTGGGGCCCCTGGGAGAAGTCATGGGCTTGGCTTCTGTCTGGGGGAGACGGGGTGAGAGAGGCGGCTGCCCTGGGGCCTCAGAGGGCAGAAAGGAGTGTGCGGCCCCCAGGGAGAGCTGTGAGTAGCAAGGGTTTTACTGGGGTGTAAGCGTGACCGTTTTAGAGCTGGGGATGATGTGTAAGAATCCTGCTATAGATCGCCGGGTGCCGCGTGCAGGGTGGACTGGGGTGGGGACCAGAGCCAAGGCAGGGCGTCTGGGGTGACACGGGAGAGAGGCGGGATTGAGAGGATGCTGATGGGCATGAGGGGAAGAGGGTGGCTTCCTGGTACCCACCTGGGTGACTGAACCTGGAACCCAGCAGAGGGACTGGGATCGTGTTGCTTCTGGGAACCTGTCCTCCAGCCAGGCGGTGGTTCATGGGGAGCCCTGGGGCTGGCGAGGGAGCCTACGGAGGGAGATGGGTGAGCACCAAAGTGCCTCCTCCCCCAGGGAGGCTTCCAGCGTACTCCTCCGGTGTGAGAGCTTAGCGGCTGGCGCTCTGAGGGCTGCTGAACTCCGCCCGTTCCTGGAGGGTGGGCAGCGGCTGGTGTTGTTGGGTGATGCATGGAGTGAGCGGTTCGGAGCGCTAAGAAGGCAGATGGGGCAGAAGCAGCGAGGTCAGGGGAAACGAAGTCTCGGGGGTGGCAGGACCTGTCGGGGGAGGGAAGAATCATGCAAAGTCATGGAAGTTCAAAGAACAAGACTGTGCGGAGGGAGGGAGCGTGGGCCAGGAAGGGCGGCGGGGCTCCTGCTCAGAGGCCTCCCGGCCCACCTGTGCCCACCGTGGCATGAGGTGAAGAGCACCCCTGGACTTTGGCAGGCCCAGGCCCAAGGTTCCCCTTTGCTAATGCAACTAACTGCAGAGGTCAAAGGCTGAAGGGAAGCCTGCAGCAGGCCCCAGGCCAGCCAGCTGGCCAGCGTCCTCCCAGGCCGAGCCGTCCTGCCTCACGAGCAGGCTCCCGTGGCCCAGCAGCTTCTCTTTGTGGACAGAGGCCGCGTGTGAGTAGCCCTGGATATGCCAATCTATGCTGCTCGCATCCTGGGCAGAGCCCTTGTACAGAGCTGTCACGGGGGCACTGGGCTTGGTCCCTTCTGGTCTGTGACTCTCGGGCCAGGCTGGACTGGGACCCCTTCTCAGAAGGTGAGTGAGGGGTCTCTCAGGCATCCTGTGCCCCGCAGCTGTCTGGGGTGCTCTAATGAGGCAAACACCGGTGGTGACCCCTGAGACCCCATCTATTGAAGCCTTACCGTGTGCGGGACTGGGCCCACACTCCACCGGGCCTGTCTCATTGGATGCCCCACAAACACCCAGAGATGAGCGAGCTCCTGTACCCATTTACAGATGGGGAAGCTGAGAGGCAGACAGAGAAAACCCTGTCTAGGAACCTGCCCCTGTGGGTCAGGGGGAAAGGCGGGAGAGGGGAGACTCCAGCTGCGCTGAGGTCATGGGCATATCAAGATGCTGAAGAACAGCAGCTGTTTTGAATTGCTGTTCTGCCTTGGGCCTGTTGCCCCGCTTCCAGGCTGACCCTTTGCTTCTCTGGCAGCGGATTTCCCCTCCGCTCCACCCTCTGGCCCATGCTGGCCCTGCTCGACCTTTGAGCCCTGCAGGTCCTCAGTGCCGGGCTCACAGCAGCTCACTGCAGCCTGCTAACAGATAAGCCATGGCAGGAGGGGGCCTGCCGGCAGCTTCTTCTCCACTTGGAGCAGAAGCTCTGAGTGTGGCCACTGAGGCTTGTCCCTAGCAGGTGAGTTCTGCTACCAGGGGTGGGACCTGTGGACTCAGCCTCGGGGACAGGACTCCAGCTTCACTGACTGAGCCCCAAGGTCATTCCTTGCTAACCCAACTGCAAAGGTCAAGTGGTTTCATGCAAGTCATTGATTGACTGGCCCCAGGACACACAGAGAGTGAGTGTCCAGCAGTATGTGTATCATGGAAGAGTTCCAGAGAACGTACTGGAATCAGAGGCCGTTTCTCCCACTGGGACTTGTATAAGTCCTTACCTTTCCATGCAGATGCAAGGTAAGGGTCAGGCCCTTTCCTGGACACTTGGCCCTGAGCCCAGGAGTGAGCAGAGGTGGCCCCAGGGCAGACCAGTCGGGTGGAGGCCCCAGGCTGTCCTTGATCTCAATGAGGCATGACCAGGATAGGTTAAAGGAGAGGTTCTCCCTGGGAGGAATTGGTGGCTTGGCGGAGACTGAATGAGTGTCATGCATCTGCATGGGTGGGATTCTGCAGAGAGGGTCCTTGCTGTTCACCAGAGCCCCTGGGCAGTGACCTGGTGGGATCATAGAGCTGGCCTGTCCCAGGCCCAGTGCTGGGCCCTCCTCTTTCAGCATGGTGCTGCTTCCAGAGCTGCCTCTGGGACCAGCCATCTGGTATCCTTCATTGAGCACCTATGAGGTGCCCTGGACAGAGAAATCAACCAAACAGGTGGAGCCTGCCACCAGAGCTGCCCTTCACCTGACTTGGCCACAGTGCAGTCACTTTTAGCACCATCTCCACCCTCAAGACCAATGGCCTTGTAGGCTGAAGGTCCCCTGCCAGCCTCAAGGGTGGGAGAGACAGATGGGTTGAGAAAGATCATGAAAGGGTGAAAATACAAGTAGGGGCCTCGTGCTCTTGAGACTGGAAGGAGTGGAAGGTAAGGGGCTGAGGACCCTCACTCCGTTGCTGTCTTGGCAGCAGCTGGAGGCTGTGTCAGGCCCCGGGTCTGCCTGTGGGAGGCGCTAAACAGATCAGACGGGGCTTCCACCGAACCTGCCTCCTCCAGAGCCCGAGGCTCCGCCCAGGTGCCATGTTCAGATCTAGCGAGGGAAGGGCTCATCCATTTCCTCCCCAAGCTGAGTTCAGGGGCTCCAAGAGTGCCGCCGAGACACTGGGCCCTAGGAGGGCCATGGTGACTGACCCCAGTGTCTCTGGGCGGGTCCCTGGGTGGGTGCACTTCTTCCATCGGCACACAGTCATCACTTCAGGAAAGCACAGTGGTTAAGAGCGTGGACTCTAGAGCCCGATGGCCCGAGTTCAAATCCCAGATCCATCACTTCCTGCTTCTATAACTGTGGGCAAATTGTTTGAACGTACCATGCCTCAGGTTCCTCATCTGAAAAGTGGGGCAGGGAGAGTGGCTGCCCCCTTGGGTTGTCCTGAGCAGTGTCTGAGCGCCTACGTCAGCAGGGCTGGCCTGCGGGTCTGCCATGGACATGTGCCGGGTGCCGGGTCTTCAGGGGGCGCAGACAGGGCTGGTCCCTGCCTTAGTGGATCACAGAGGCGAACAAGAAAGAAAACGAGCCAATCATGCTAATAAATGCAGAATGCGTAGGGCCTGGGTCTCCTGGGAGGGGCCAGGCTGCTCTGAGACTGATCTGACCTGGGACATGAGGGCCACCTTCCCAGAGTGCAGGAAGGTTGAGCCAACCTCTAAAGGGCAGTGGGTGACCAGGCAAAGGGACAGGAGGAGGCCAGGGAGGGCAGCAGGCTGGGGAAGTTTTTGGACTTTATCCCAGGAGCAGCAGGAAGACATGGAAAAGATTTGGCAGAGGGGACTTGATGGGGAGGTTGTGAGGCCATGCAGGCTGTCCAGGAAGCACAGCTTGGCCCGAGGCCTACAGGGAGGCCTGGCGCTGCCCTGCTGGGGTGCCCATGCTGGCGTGGTGCTCAGGTGGGACTCGAGGCCCCTGTGCAGGGGCCTTGTGGGCGGGGCCAGGAGGAGGCGGGGCTCCTGCGGGGAGGGGCGGTACTGCTTTGGCTCTCAGTCGTTGCCCTGTCCCTGGTCTGGCCCACGCATTCTGCACTGAATTGGCCAGAATTACTTTGGGCTCAGGGCACCAGGGAAGTTCAGGTGGCAGGGGGGCAGGGCTTGGTGACCAGGCAGCCACTGGCTGAGCCGGTGGGAGTGAGTGGAGGCAGCGTGGTGCATTCTCAGGCCTTGGAGCCCCGCCCCTTCCTTTGCTGACCGAGGTAGGGCATGCTCATTAAGGCACGTGTGGCAAAGTCCAGAAGGTATGGAGAGGAAAGTGACCCTTCCACAGCGCCCCGCCCATGATACGCACTGAGAACATTTTGAGCAGCTGTGGCCAGGCACTGCTGGAGAATTTCACACACTGGTAGGGCAGATGTTATCACCCCTTTTTATGGGTGAGGAAACTAAGGTTCAGAGTGTTTAAGTAACTTGCCCAGGGTCACATTTTTAGTAGGTGACAAAGCCAGCATCCCAGCGTCTGCGGCTGGACCCAGTACATGAGTCACCAGGCAGCTCAGCCTCCAGCTGCTGGGCTCTCCTGGCTCCTGGAGGGTGAGTGTGGACCCACTGCACCCAGGCTGGACCTGACCTTCCCCACTTGACATTCACTGTGAGCTTCCAGCTTCTTAAATTTGCTTACCCGAAACGTGCTTCAGGGGCTGCATGGCATCCTGCCAACACCAGTATCCCATACTTTATTTACTGAGCTCCTTTTTTAAAGATTCTTTTTATTAATACACAAATAACATCTTTTTTTTTTTAAACAAGTAACATCTTGAACTTTATTTATGTGAACGTGGGACAGTCTAATTATTTCACTAGGATAAATTCATAGGAATAGCATTGCTAGGTGGTCTCAAGAATCTTGACTCTTGGCCCCACCCCTTGCTGGGTGGATGACTTTGGGCAAGGTACCTAAACTCACAGGTCTTCAGTTTCCTCATCTGTAAAATGGGAATGATAGTAGTTCATACCTCATAAGATGGTTCTGAGGATTAAGCTGTGTGAGGGGGATGGGTGTATCTTTATAAAAATCAAGATATAGATGCAAAAATAAGATATACATGCAAACACATACATATGAATAATTTATAATGTGCCTTGCACATAATGCCTATATGAACATTCAGCAGTTAGTTCATTAGCAGCTATCTTCTAGAAAGGCTGAACTAATTTGTGCTGCTGCTAATATTAAAAGAAAATAAGTCGGTATTATTTTCACTTCAGGGATCATTTATGGTAAATGTATTTCTTATGTCTATTTTCATTTGCATTTTACCATTTATGGATTGGTTTATTTGGAGAGTTGGGATGTGGTCATTTGTTATTAACTTTTAAAGTCTGTTTAAATTTACATGTAAGGTTATTAAATCATCACCTACCCTACAAAAAATTTTCCCATTCGTTGTATTACTATAAAGAGTATTCATGATGATTTTCACAAATGAAAATATTATCTTTTTTTTTTTTTGAACTAACAATAATAGCTAACACTTATTAGGAGCTGATCGTATGTTAGATGATATGCAGAGGGGCCTACCAATAGGTAAAATTTATAATTCTTTACTTTTTTTGAATTTTGGTGCTACGGATGGAACTCAGGCCCTGTGCAGACTAAACATGTGCTCTCTCTGAGCTACACCCCCAAGCCTACTTTGTTTTTATACTTAGAAATTTATTTTCCAGCTGAAGATCAGATAAGTATTCATTTAAATTTTTTTATTTGTTCCTAGTCATTTCACAATATCATTTGTATTACTAAAAATTTTAAACCCTCTGGAATTAATCCTAGTTGGAGGTCTGAAACAGGGCTTTAATGTTGTTTTCCCTGTTGCAGTTAACCCTTTATTAAAAAACCTTTAATGTGATGGACAAACGTCTACTTCTGGTCATTCATTCCATTTTGTTTCATTTGTTTTGTTTGCATATTTGTATGTTAGTAAAATAATACTTTATTTGACATTTACTATCTTTGTGTACTCTATATCTCCCTTAACTTCTTTTAAAATAATTCTGTCATATTAACTTTATGACCATCTTAATTTCCTTTAAAAAAAATCTCTCGGGATTTTTATTGGAGTTGTATTAAATTCATAAATGTATCAATTTATGAATTAACATCTTTAAGATGTTAACTTTTTCTACCTGCATGCATGGCTTGTCCTTCCGTTTGGTTGAAATTTTTAAACATCTCTTAGTAAATTTTATAGCTTTTATTGCATATTATCTGCACATTTCTTTATTATGTTTATACTTAGAAATTTTATGTTTCTTCTGCTGTTATTATTGGAATATTCTTCCCTGTTATATTTTCTAGCTGGCTCTCAGCTATTGAAGATAAGTCCTGATTTTTGTGTTTGTACTTTTTGTGTTTAATCTATGGCCATCCCCCGCTTCACTGAATTATCTTCTAAGTTCTACTGGCATTTCAGTCAGACCTCTTGAATATTCTGGACAGGTACTTCTGTAGCTCACAAAGGACTTACTTTTGTCTCCTTCTCCTCAAAGGGTGGTGGATCTTATTTGCTTTTCATGCCTTATTGCATTGGTCAGAATTTCTAAACTCATGAAATACTAGTAGCAATAGTGGGAATCTACAGAGGAGGTTCCAGAACTGGGCCAGATTTGATTCAGTCCCACCCCTACCATCCTCTCCTGAGATTCCCAAGTGCTCATTTGCTTATTCATGAACAATTTTAGGATGCTGCCTCTGAACCAGGGCTTGGGCCACATACTTGATATCAGAGATGACTTTTACAGGGGACTTCCATTGTGGAATTTCCAATCCTTTGTTATTTATTCCTCCTTTGTCTCAGCCCCTCTCTAAGCCACGGCCACCTGGAACCCTCTATTCTCTTATCTCTCAACTTCACTTGCAGGAAGGAGCTCAGGCAGTTCCCACGGTCTTCTAGTCCCACAAGACTCCATGAAGTAGTCCACATTCTCCATGCAGAGAGGGACAGTGACTTGCTGAAAGTCACCTGGGCTTGCTGGCTGCAGAGATGTATCTGGTGACCAGATTGTCACCCTAACCAAGATGTAAATGATTCATTTGACTTTATATATGCTTTTATCGTTCTCTGAGGCATTTGTTGGAGATGGCTTGGGAAGGTGTATAGTTTTCTCTCTCCCAGAAGTCACCCTTCCCCTGACCAGGGGTACTTTGAGCATCCCTGAGCATCCCCTTTGTCCCTGGCTCCTCTTTGTCTTTCTCCAGCCTCAGACCAGCTGCGAGTCCCTGCAGGAACTTACCCGCATCGAGGGCACGCTCTCCCCAGCCTCCTGTCTCCCCCTTATCACTGGTCATGGCTTTTCATTTCACCCAGTGTGCTGAAGCATGGACAGAGTGTGGACTCTGGAACCAGACTGCCTGCATCTAAGTCCCACATATGAATCGTCTGGCCTAGGACACGTGATGTAGCCTTGCTCTGACTTAGTTTCCTCTTCTGTAAGATGGGGGTTGTGACGGTTCCTGCCTCTGAGCTTGGGCAGTCCCTGTGTTCACCGCCAGGCGTGGCTTGCAGTGGGTGTTCCATAAATCTCGGTCCTTGTGTATTCCTCAAGCCCTGTCCTGGCTTTGGAGAACGCAGAGGGAAAGCCGTGAAGAACCAAGGACCCAGGAACAGGGAGCTAGTCTGCCATGGCTTTCGTCTCAGTCTCCCCTCTTGGCAAATGACAGAATAGGACACGTGAAGACCCACCCCTGTGAAACTTCTAGTCCAGCTTCTCTATCAGCTGCAGACTGAGGTGGGCCAGGAAGGGGTGAGGGAAGCTGCAGCCCTTTCTTGGGCATGGGAACCTTGGCACACTGGCCCTGGCCTGGCATGGTGGACGTCAAAGGCATGCAGTGGGGCTCCTGAGCTGCCGAGGGGAAGAGTCTCTGCGAGCGTCTGCAGGGCTGGTCAGCTTCCCTGGAACCCTGTACAGTCAAAATGATGTAGACCGCATGCCTAATGGTATCTGCACATAGTAGGGTGAGCAGCGAAAGGCTGTTCCCCTCCATCTGGGAGGCTCTTTCCAGTTCAGAAAGTGACAATTTCCTGTGAAGAGTGACTCTGTCTGAATTGGGAAGGGCTGCGTTCTGACAAAGAAAGAATCCAGTGGGAATGAAGGAAAGTTGGCCAAGCCGACCTTCCCATGCTTCACGCCCAGTCCCTGGCAGGTCCAGGCCTTCCCCCCAGGACGTGTGACTCTGGGACCAGCTGAGGCAAGGAGAGGAGGGAGCTTGGGGTGAGGGTGCAGGGACAGGGATTGGGAGCTCCTAGGAATAGCATCAGGGTGGACTGACTTTCCAAGGGCGGCTTCCTGGGTCATTTAACCAGGTTTGACCCATGAGGCACAGCAGGCAGGAGCACTTTCGGGGACACTGTGAGCGACCAGCTGGCGAACTCTAGGCCCTTGCCTGTGCCCCAGCCTCCCCAGGGCCAGGGTCCTTGTGAGCACCACACACTGGACACACAGCTTTTGCCCCTCATGGGGACCCACTACTTGTCAGATTCTCCCCAGTTCATGGCCGACTCCAATTCTTGGAGTCACGAGTTCAGGGTTTAGTCTCAGTCCCACCCTCGCGTCTTCTTCCTGACCTCAGTTTCCTCAGTCGTATCCCAGGTGGTAACACTCACTTGCCTGCTTCCTCAGACCGAGATGGGAATCTAGGGGGTTCCCATCGTGCCAAGTCGTGCACAGAAGAAACTAAGTGGCTGTCAGGGCTCCGACCCTCAGGTGACCAGAGAGCGAGGAGGTAGACGGCAGCATTCTGAAGCCCTCTGAGAGCCCTGGGGGCCCAGCGGGAAACTGTCCTAACCACACGCACAGCAGACTGGTCACCTGTATGGGGGCCCGGAGCTCTGCAGCGGGGAGGGCACATTCCAACGCGTGCTAACGACCGGGTCTGTCGATGAGACTGGCTTCCTTGAGGGTTGACAGCCTCGGCCTGGCAGCAGGCAGGGCGGAGCAGGAGACTGTGTCCTGGGGAGAGACCCAGGGACCCTCTCTGTGGGCCTGGTGGTACCGGGAGGGTACAGACTGGATCACATGGCTGAGGCGGGAGTATGACAAACCTGGACGCCAGGAGGAGGAGTGTGGGCCTCGCCTCGTGCAGTCAGCGGAACCCAGGAAGGTGCCGGGCGGGGGCGCGGTGGACCTGAAGAAGACCCTCTGGGGTGTGAGTGGGGAGATGGATGGGGAGCCATTGAACCTTCCAAGAGTCTGTGGGGAGACATTCTCTCCAAATGACTTGGTGGCCAAAGCAGAATTGTTTCTGTTTCAGGGACAGAAAGGGGACCCTGGGCTCTCACCAGGAAAGGCCCTCGATGGGGCAAAGGTAGGTTCCAGGGACCCCAGTGCTGAGGGAAGAGGGGTGGACCGTAGTGAAACCACCATGCTCGGAGAGGACTGTCCAGGCAGAGGCCTGACGAAGGCCGGGAGGCAGGAGAGTCTGGGAACGTCGGTGTGGTTTGGATGTTCCTCGATGGCCTCCAGTGTTTCCCAGCCCTGGGCCACAGCACTCCTATGCCTGTTCTGAGGGCTCAACTCGTAAAACAGAAAAGACTGCCTGGGACACACCTGCGTGGCTCTCTGCAGGACCTGCCAGGTGATCCTGGCACCTAGAACCTTCCTTGCAGCCCAGACCCAGAAGCTCCCCACACACATTCCAAGGCTGTTCTAAGGAGCGGGCTGGTCTGGTTCCTGAAGAGTGGAACCTGGCTGAGGGCTCGGGGCTCCCAAGCTGCCGGGGTTCACCTGTGGGGAGCAGCCGCTCTGAGCCGAGGATGCCATCCGTCCCTGGGGTTCTGCAAGCGGAGAGCGCAGGACGGGTTTGGAGAGGGAGCCCAGAGGTCGCCTGAGCCTCTCACACGCATACTGTGGAAGGACCGCTCCAGACAGTCTGGCTTCCCTCCGGAAGTGATCCAAAGCCACCCTGACATCCAGAGCACTGGGCCTCCAGCCGTCCCACTGTGCTTCAGCGCACGACGGTGACTTAGAGCCACATCCTCCCTGCCAAGCTCTTCCCTTCCTGGGTGGCCTGGGTCCAGGACAATGTCCACATAGACTCTCCTCCATCTGGTCCTCCTTACAAACTTACAAGCCAGGACTGATGGGCCCAGATTGCAGATGGGAGAACAGAGTCCCCACATGGGGTGCAGAGTCTGGGCCTCTCTCCTGCCCCTGTGTGACTGCTCCGGGTCTCATGGTGGTAGTGGAAATGTTGAGGCTTGGAGCCATTCTGCCCGGCCCTGGGGCAGCGTCTCAGGTGTAGGACGGGGAGCCCCTCGATGTGGGGAGGAGACGCGGGTCGTCTCGAGTGTGGTTTTCAATCGGGGTTCTAGTGTCAGGACCTTCTCCCCAAAAGGCATCTTCTGGGGAGGCCCAGTTCTCACGTGGATCCGTGGAGCTGGTGAGTCCCGCGGGAGGCTGGGACCCCTGTCTTCTGCGGCACCTGCTCGGTGGCCTGGGTCTCCTCTGAGGCCTCCAGGAAGCGCCACGAGAAGTTGGAGACAACCAGCCCTTGGAGGTCACCTTCCCGCGCAGAGCGTCTGCCCTCCCACCGCCTCCTCACCCCCCTCGTCTGTGTCTTGCAGGGCGACATGGGCTTGCCTGGACTCTCCGGCAATCTAGGACCCCTCGGAAGAAAGGTACGCCTTGGCTTTGGGGCTTGGCCTCCATCACTGGGCTTGCTCGTGAGCTGGGGCGCAGGCAGGAGCGCTGGGGGTCACCAGCACCCCTGGATCCCGCCCACTTCCCCGGCACTGGGCACATTGTGTGGGGGTGAGCCAGGTCCTGGAGGAGCGCTGGGAGGGGGCCCTCGGTGTGGACGGGTCCTCCCAGCGTGGTTAACGAGGTGTGACAAGAAGTGACCCCGGTTTGCTGTGCTTCCTCCTTGGCCTTCGGCCACTCCTGGGAAGGCCACCCTCAAGGATGCTTGAGGGAGCTGGGGGCCTGCGTCGGCCCTGGCTCTTCTGCCCACTGGCTGGTCGCCTGGGCCTGGGCCTCCCTCGTCCTACCAGAAACAGACAGTGAGCCCCCAGGACTGGGCCTCTGACGCAGGGACTAGGCCAGGAGCAGAGCCCACGGGTGGCCTCTGCGGGTGTTGAACCTGGATTCTTCTCCTCTCCCTTTGCCGATTCCTGGCTGGGTGACTGTGGGCAGGTCAGTGGCCTCTCTGTCTGGCACTTGACACTCCTGAGGTGCTGCAGTGGGGAATGGACTGTGAAGGCAATTGGTGGGCCCTGCTGGCCACCCACCCCTCCAGCCTTGCTTGAGAGTGCCATCCCAGACGCCCAGGCGGGGGACACGTGCCCTGGTTCTCCATGGGGTCTTCGGCGCACAGTGCCCCTGGACTGCTTCCTCTCTGACCTCCCCTGCTCTGCTCTCCCATCCCTCTGGACTACTCTGTCATCTCCGCCAGGAAGCCTGCTGGGAGCACCGGCCCTCGTGCCCTCAGCCTCCACTCTGCTGGAGGATTCCGCCCATCTTAGCACAGTTAGTTTTAGCCCTGAGTCTTGCACCCCCCGCCCTGAACCAGGGCATGCCCGTCGGGTGTGCTGCTCGCTTGCTGAGCCCAGCATGGGGCCTGCACAGAGCCAGTGTTCAGGAAACAGCGCAGCACGTTGTAGGTGATTGCTTTTTGCAAGAAAACCCCGGGAGACACAGGGGCCTTGGGCCGTATCTTGAGCTTCCGCCCTGGCTCCCAGCTGCGGCCACAGCTGCCCTCTCTCTGGGCCTTCTGGTCCTCACCTGGGCAGCTGTGGTGTCTCTGGCTCCCACTTGTCCTTGCTCTGAGGGTCCCCATGGCCAAGGGACTTGGAGGACCATGGCCCCCTCCCCTTCTCTTCCACTCTCCGTGGCCGGAGCAGGCATGCTTACCTCTCAGCTGTCTGCACGCTGGCTCAGGTCACACTGCGGCCTCCGCACCTCACCTGCTTCCCTCGGGGCTCCAGCACTTCCTGGTAGACGCGGTGTGAGTGGAAAAGGCTCCTTCTAGTCCCGGCTGGTGAAGCAGCCTGCGGTGGGCTCACCCTGCCTGGGGTGGGAGTCCAGCCCAGGTGGCAGGAGATGGGACACAGACCTGGGCCAGCTCCTGGGGTCCCAGGCTCCCTGCGCCCAGCACCCGCCCACTGAGGCCGAGAGCCCCAACCTGGAGGAAGCAGCTCCTGAGCTAGGAGAGGCCTGTCCTCCAGGATGACCCAGAGCCTCGAGCAGCTGGAGACTCTTTGGCAAAGCCACTTGCTCTGAGCGTCCCTCTGGCCAAACCAGCAGGAGTTTGGTCCTGTGACAGGCTGGCTTCACCCACAGCAGTAGTGGGCAGAGCTTGGGGCAGCTCAGGCCCTGCGGCAGGGCCCCCTGGCCAGTGGCAGTGTCCAGCAGAAGGACTCCAGGCAGTCTCTTTCCCACACGCCTCTAGTGACCACTGCGGCCACTAGGCACTACCTTGACCTTTCTCGTCATCTCCGTGGGATCCCTGGGGAACGAGGGATGTGAGTGAGGGGGGAGGTCGCCTCTTCATTGATCTCCAGGCACTGAATTCTGGTGTCCCTCCAAGTCGACACCCTAGTCCCATCCATCCATTCGTTCGATGAGAAGGTGTCGAATCCTCAGCGGGCACTGCGCCCAATGGACGGTCAGGAGGAAGGAGTGAAAACACAGCGGAAGGGAAGGGCCGGGGAGGCAGCGGCAGGAGGAAGGCGGTGTGGGCCGGGGGGGCCACGGTAAGTGGGGTGTGGTGGGGGCGGCCGGGCAGGCGGCTGTCCTCGGTGTTCCCTCACAGAGGCCTCCCAGGGCCACGCTGGACTCTGCCCATTTTTAGCTGAGAAGACTGAGGTCCAGAAAGATCTCATTCACTCACTCATGTGCTCATTCTTCCCGCCCGTCAGTGAACATGCACCTGTGTCCTCGGCTCTGAGCTGACACTGGTCCTAGGTGACGAGCGAGCCTGCCCAGGGCCTGAGGAGGGTGCAGGGTGCCGCGGCAGCTCCAGGTCCGGGTTCTGGTCTGCACGTGGCGCAGCTCTAAACTCCAGGCGATTCTCCCGCAGCCCGGCTTGCGGCCCCAGCTTAGTGGAAATGCCTCCTCTGGTCTTATCAGGCAGCAGGCGGGATTTGAACCCAGGTCTGCTCTGACCCTCGGACCCTTTCTCCATGATGGAAAGAGCTCCTCATCAAGAAGGGGTTCATCAGGCTAAAAGGAGGCTCCTGCCTGAGAAGTTTGCTTCAGGTGGACCTGGGTGCAGTCCCGGCTCTGTCCCTCTGTCCTGGGTGAGCGTGGGAAAGTGGCCTCCCCTTGCTGAGCCTCAGTCATCCTGGGATGGCTGTGAGGGTTAGATGAGGTGTCCTGTCCCCGGCGCCCGGCCCTTGGCTGGCACATGGTGGGCAGCTCATCCATTTGTGATGAATGAGGTGAGCCTGCTGATCTCAAGGGACAAACCTTGCCCGCCTGGCGCCCTCGGTCGTCTTGCTAGTTGCCATTTCCCCACCCAGCCCTAGCCAGAAGGCTCTGAGAACCCCGTTTCCACCTGCCATGGGGTCTCTGGTCTAACCCTATTCTCCTCTTTCCTGGATCAGCAGTTCTCAACTGCTGGTGATTCTGCCCCCCAGGGACAGTGAGTGGGCGTGGGGGCAGACAGATGGTAGAATGAGATTCAGAGAGGGCGATTGCCCACGCCGAGTCGCACAGCTGAGGGCGCCAGGCTCAGCTCAGTGCTTCCTGGGGGGTCTACTAGCTTCTAATAGGTAGAAGCCAGAGAAACTGCTCAGCCCAGTGCAAAGCCACCCACGAGGGCGTGTTCAGCCCGCGATGCCAAGGCTGAGAAGCCCCGCTGCGTGGGACCCTCG
The DNA here is from genome assembly GCF_902686455.1 of Sciurus vulgaris. Lineage (NCBI taxonomy): Eukaryota > Metazoa > Chordata > Mammalia > Rodentia > Sciuridae > Sciurus > Sciurus vulgaris. Next base: position 70,686,559 of record NC_136476.1, read on the forward strand.
TTTCCCTCCCCCATTCTCTGAGTCCTGGACCTTCCTCCGCCTGTCCCGGCCTCTGCTCTGCTGACCCCTGGCATGCCTGGCCTCCCACCCCCATCTTCACATATCTGTCCCTTACCTCTCCTCTCCAGTGCCAGCTTCCCCAGGCAGTAGAAGCAGCCCCCTCTGACCCTCCAGCCTACTCTCACCTCTTCCCTTGGTCCTACCGAGATCACCAAACGGTCCTCTTGCCGAGCTCTGACGCAGCCTCAGAACCTTTCTTAACACGTTGCCCCGGGTAGATGTGACTCAGAGCACCAAACTGGTCTTCCGGTTGAAATGTATTTGCTCTTTCCAGCCTGGCTCCCCCTGAGCTCACCAGCCCTCCTAAGTTGGCCGCTGTCCATGGAAAGCTGAGATGAATGGGGGGTGGGCAGAGGGGTCACCTAGGAATGTTTTGGGGGGAATGTGGCCAAGGCTGCCCGAGGTGACTCGCTTTCTGCAGACCCATCAGTGTTGCTGAGTGGCACTCCCAGTTCCCTGGAGACTTTCGGGGGAAGCTCTTTGGGCTTCCCTGCTGCTGGGTGGCTCTGGGCTTCCGGGCTGTTCCACCGTCTCTCCCACCCACCCTGCATCTGCTTCCCACTGTAGTTTGCAGCATGGCCTACCCTGGCTGGGTGCAGCTGTGTCTCCTAGCCCTGGCTTCTCCCGCTTCCACCCATTTAATCTGTGTTCTAGAAAGCAAGAGTGAATTTGTTTTGTTCATTGTATTCCTGACGCCTACCCCAGGGTCTTGGTCGTTGTTGGGGCTCAGCAAATGTTTGTTAAATGAATGAGTACTTGGACCGATGAATGAAACATACTCAAATGACACTTCCTGTCCTCTGCCCTGCCACCAAACAGGGGTTGGTGTCAAACTAGCCATAGATTTCAGAATCCTCTAACTCCTGAGCCAACAGGGCACTTTGATAGGCCAGCTGGAGAAACCTAGGCCCAGAGAGGTGCAGGGAAGGTGCAGTATCACACAAGTCACTCTTCCACTTGGTGTGTGTTGCTTCCTCTTTGACCCTCTGTCCTGCCAACTGCCGGAGGGTCTAGTGGGCTGCCAGGATGCTTGGGTAATCTTGGTGGGAATTCTGCGGTGCTGGACAAGACGGTCGAGTTCCATCTTACTACAAGGACAGCCGAGGCCTGGATGGGCTGAGGTGGAGCCTGGTGAACTGCTAAGGTCTGAGCACGCGCTGGTGCCTGGACCCCCAGGCAAGCACAGGACCCCCCTCCCTTCCTTCCTAGAGCCCAAATAGCATCCCAGCCGGATGGGGAGACTGTCTGGGCGACGGTGAGGTGATGTCTGCTTTCTCCTCGTGCATTGTAAGCAATGATTAATTTGGCTCTCAAATCAAAATATAGACCGAGCTCTATTATAAACACAGGTCCTGCGGAAACCCGCCTGCCCGGCGGCCAGAGGCCCCTTGCAGACACTGTGGTCCCTGGAGCTCCCCTGAAGCATTCCCTGCCCCCTAGTACCCGCCGGGCACCCATCACAAACTGGGAAATCACTGCCCACGAGTCCACCTTGCGGTCAGTGCTTACCACGAAATTGCTGGGGCTGTGGAGAAAATAATGGTTTAGATTCCTGCATGTTGTGGGCCCTGTCATTTGAAGCCGTTTGCTGGCCCGGCCTGGTAAACACTGGGAGGAGCTTGCAGAGAGCGGGCACCTCTGCACTTCCACCTTCCCCGGGACTCGGCTCTGTCCCTGGAGTCAAGGAGGTTCTGGCCCTTTGGGGTCCACTGATGGGGACAGACCTGGGAATGGTGGTCTTCTGGACAAAACTCAGCGCAGGGGCCCAGAGACCTGGGGAATCATCTAGGATGGGTCGTAGCTTCCTAGGTCACCTGGGACAAGTCCCGTCCCCGTTGGAGCCTGTTTCTCAGTCTGTCCAGCCAGAAGGGAGGTTGTCACCCTGATGGCTTAGTTCCCTTCTGACCCAGATGCTCAGGGGTTCTGGGACTGATCTCTGCCTCAAGAGGGCTGTGATGCCCTGTGAGCTGGAGCCCGGGGAAGTGAGGCCAGCCTCAGCCTCAGCCTCAGAGATGGGGTGATTAAGGACACAGGGATTGGAGGTGCAATCCTGGCACTGCCCCTAGAAAGCTGTGTGGCTTCAGGACACTCTATCTCTCTGAGCCTCACTTTGCTCACCTGGTCAATGGGCTGGTAATCCTTACCTCCTAGAGGGTGGAGCTTTCCTGCTGAGCCAGGCTGGGGCCATTCTTGACTTATAGCTGCATCCTGAGCAAAGGTTGCTTTAAATCTCCTGAGATTTCCCTGGAGACGCTTTTGTTGCTTCCTTTGGGGGAGGGAGGTGCGAAAGAACTGGTTTTGAGCAGGTTTCTTTGTGGCTAAGAAAGAAGCCACAAAAGCTGGTGATGGCCAGGGGCTCCTGGATGACCCTTCTGTGATGCTCTTGGGGTCCCGGCCCCCATGAGTCCATGAGCTCTTTGCAGCAACTCTCCAGGCAGGCAGAGGAGGTGGAATGAGATTCAGAGAGGGCGATGGCCCATGCTAAGTCACGCAGCCAAGGGTGCCGGGCTCGGTTCACTGCTTCACTGGGAGAAGGCTCTGCTGGTTCTGCCTCATTCACAAGCTGCAAGTGGAGAAACTGGGATAGTGGTGATGACATGCATCATGTCACACTGTGTCCCTGCCCAAAGCCCTCCTGGGGCTTTCTGTCATATCACATGCATGCTCTGATCTCCTGCTCCTTCTCTGACCACCTTGCTCATTCTGCTCGTCACAGACCTTCCAGCTCCTCGAACCTGCAAGAGCCCCAGGGCCTTTGCCCATGCTGTCCCAGGAGTCGGGCCTGTGTCCCACCTCCCCTGTCTCCTCAGCGCATCCTTCCCTGACCACCACCCCACTATCACCTCGCCTCCCCAACACTTGCCATTCTTTGTTTCCTGACTTTGCTTTCTCTTTTTCATAGCTCTGGTTACTACCAGACATTATTTCTCTCTCTCTCTTTTTTTTTAATTTTGCTTTTCACGGTGGTTCAAAAAAAGTCTAGCATAGAGTTTGCCGCCTTCACTGTGTCCAGTGCGCCGTCTGGGTGCATGAAGTGCGTTCACACATCAGATCTGCAGAACTTGTTTCTCCTGCAGAAATGGAACCCTAGGCTCTTGCACAAGGCCTCCCTTCCCCGCCCCCACCCCGCACCATCTCTCATACTTAATTTGTTTTCCTAGCTCCTTAGTAAGAATGTAAACTCCACTAAGTCACAGGACGTTTCCTGTCTCTCTCTTCCTGTGCCTGTTCAGTCCTGGCACAGTGAACTCGGTCAGTGCTTTTTACATGAATGAATGAAAGATGAAGACCGCCGGGTGAGAGGGCACACGCCTGCGATCTCAGCCACTTCGGAGTCTGAGGCAGAAGAGGATCCCAAGTTCGAGGACAGCCTGGGGGACTTATCAAGACCCTGGTTCAAAAAAATAAATAAAGAGGGCTAGGGATGTGGCTCAGTGGTAGAGCACCCCTGGGTTCAATCCCCAGTATCAAAAACAAAAAGAGAGAAAGAGAGAGAGAGAGAGAGAGAGAGAGAGAGAGAGAGAGAGAGAGGAAGACCCTGATTGAAATAGCTAATCTTTACAGGACCCTTGAATTCAATGTCAGATACTGTGTTAAGGGCTTTACATAATATCATATAACTCATGCATCAACCCTTATCCTTCTATTTTGTAATTGAGGAAAAAGAGGTTCAGAGAGGTGGAGTCTTTGGCTGCAGGTCACACAGCTAGTCAGCAGGCAGAGCAGTATTGGAATCTGGATCAACCTGAAACCAGAGGTCTGATCTAGCCGCTGGCTGTGGCCCGAGCCCCAGTTTGCCTACTGGGGAAGGAATGTAGGCCCCTGGGTGTGAGATGCAGTCCCTGCTGGGAGTCTGGGCGGTGTGAGTAGGCTCACTAGGAATGCTTGTAAACTCCTCAGCCTCTTGGAGAGACTGACTGCTTCCTGGGAGTGTGCGGAGGTGCTTGTGTGTGTGCGGCGTGGAGAGAGCTGCGCCTTCCAGGCTGTCTGCCAGGCTGTCAGTGTGGCCTCCGGGATCCGCAGGTCTGCGATGAGTAGGAGGCTGCAGCTCCTCACCAGCGGGAGTCGGGCACGTGACCTCAGTGCCTGAGACTCGGTTTCCCCCTCTTGGAAATGGAGATGTTACTGCCCAACCCTGCTGCAGTGGCTGAATGAGGTCACGCGCTCCCTGCTAGACCCAAGAAGACGCAGTGCGGAGGGTCTACAGGCAGGCCCGGGGTGGCGCTCCCGAGCTGGGGCATGTGGCTTGGACCCGGGCGAGGCTTCGCGCTCTTGAGTTCTAAGACTCAAAGCTGAAGGGGACTCAGAGTTCTAACCCACCTCTGAGGTCCAGAGAAGGGCAGTAACTCCCCAGAGATGCACAGCAGTTGACAGAGTCTGTACCAGGCCCAGGACTCCCAGGACTCCCTGTATAAGGACATCCAATGGGTCAGTGTGGCCACCCTGGCCCAGTCTTGTTTTCACGACATCACTAAGTAGGCAGGAGGTGCAGGCAGGGGTTTCCCCTGGAGACCACCCAGTGCTCATGAAGTGGCCCTGCTGGCCCACTGGTGCCACCCGAGGGTCACCCTTGGCTTGATGATCTGCTTCTCGATGCCCGGCCTGGACACCATGATGGTTGGGCCCTTGGGACAGAATCCTTCTGGATCAGGACCTTTGGGTGCCCCCTTCCTCCCTGGAACAGGCACAGAGGCCAGACGGGGGAAGGGAACCCCGGCTAGCCTGAGAGCTCAGTGTGGGGGAGTCTTCTGATGGGGCTTAGGAGGCGGCAGGTCCTGACAGCAGGGGACCCCTCGGTAAGGTGGGGAGCACCCTTCCCGGGAGAGCCTGCTGCCCCTGCTTCTGCCCGCCTCGCCCTCCCTTGGATTTCAAGGCGTGACCGGGTCACGGTTGCTCCGTCCCTACTCATCCCCGCTACTCATCCCCGTTCAGAACCTCCTGGTTCTGCCTGGCAGAAGAGCCACCCGGAGCAGCGAGGACGCCCTGGGCATCTGGGAACCGTCACGTGCCAGCATCTGCAGGCACTCGAGGGGGTCTCTGGGGTGCAGCGGGGCAGCCGTCGGGGGCTTGGCCCTGCCCTGGGGCCTGCTGCAGCCCCGCCTGATGCAGTGTCTCCCCCCGCAGGGATACAAGGGCTATCCTGGACCCGCAGGCCACCCCGGAGAGCAGGTGAGGCCTCCACCCCGCCCCGCGCTGCTCCTCTCCCTCCTCCCGCTCCTCCCTGTCTGGCCTCGACCTGCCGACCTGCCGATGAGCGAGCCCCAGGGCCAGGCTGTGCGCCTCCCGTCCTGCGGCCCCCCATCCCACCCACCATTTCCCTGAAGGAGCCAGGGTCCAGGGCAGCCTGGGTTGGCCGGAGCTGCTCCACTCCGGTCAGAGCCGTGAATAGCAGGCCTGTTCCAGGCGATGTTAGGGGATATTATCCACGCGCCACGGGGTTTGCAGGAATTTGGACCCCCCTGGCCCAAATCAAACAGCAGTCCTGCCAGCGCAGGGGCCAGCCAGGCCTCCTGGGTGTTCTCTGCTCCTGGGCTGCATGCTGAGGGGTTTGTCCCTCAGAGCTGGTCTGACCGGTTTTGCAGAGGGGTGGGCTTCGGGGCCCGGCAGGCCCCTACTCTGCTTTCCTCCGGGTTCATCTCACATTCCTGTCTCTCTTCTTGTCCGTTGTCAGTCCCTGTGCCCCATCACCAGGCGCCCCTGGACTGGGCAGGGCCTGTCCATTCCATGCGTTTCTCTCTGTTCCTTTGCAGGGGCCGCCGGGACCTGAGGGCAGCCCAGGGGCCAAAGGTTACCCTGGCAGGCAGGTGCAGTATATGGCTTCTGGAAGCTCCGTGGCCATGGTGGCCATGGCCATGGGTGCCCCAGGCACAGGGAGGCTGTGGGCTGAGGGCCAAGGAGCTGCCCCGCTGGGTGGGGCCCAAGGACAGTGCTGTCCAGGAGTGGACCAGGGCAGCCCCTCTCTGTACGCAGCAGGGCCGGAATGTCAGGAAGAGGAGTCGGGGCACAGGGGCCTCCTGAGGCTCCTCCCGCTCCGTTCCCCTGCGAAGGGAGAGGAGAGGGCCTTCTCGGGGCAGCTGAGGCCCCAGAGGCAGGACTTGCCGGGATGTCGGTGCAGGCAGGGCATCTCCACACGTCCTTGTCTCTCTGTCTTTTGTGTTTCAGGGGCTACCTGGGCCTGTAGGAGACCCTGGCCCCAAAGGCAGCCGGGTAAGTGGCGTTGGCCGGTGGCACAGGGCGGGCCTGCTGGCCTCCCCTGTTCTCCAGTGGGCTTGGTGGGAGGTCAGGCTGTAAGCAGGGGCCGGGAGCTGGGGCGAGGCTCTCCCACCTGGGCACTCCCAGCAGGAGGGCTGGCCCTGGGCCCCCACCCGAGGAGCCGCTGGTCCCACAGTCTGGTGCTCCAGGCAGCCAGGCCTCTACTGGGGCACGGCCTCGCTCCAGCAGCCTACGGGCATTTGCGTGATGTGTCCACCTGTCTCTCCCAAGAAACCAGGGAGCCCACGGTGGGGCCACTTGAAGTGCCTGTCAGCAGAAGCCTCAGCCTCCTCCCCAGCCATGGGCGGGGCCTCCCTTCTGGAGGGCGTGGTGCGGGGGGGGGGGGGGGGGGGCGCTGCCCTGGCCTGGAGGCACATGGTGCTTCTGGACCACGCCCCTCCTAAGCCCCAAGGAGGCAAACTGAGTGCCATCCTCCTCGCCTGCCTGTCTTACGGGGTCTGCTCCTCTGGCATGGCATGGAGATGCCAGGAGGGGGCTCCCCTGGGCCACGGGGAGGCGGAGAAGGTTCTGAGTGACTTGAAGTGGTCAGTGGAGGTGGAAGACCAAGAGATGGTCTGGCTCCATCCTCTCTGCTGCCCACAAGGAAACTGGGGTGCTGATGGGGTCTGGGCTGCAGATCACAAGGCACCCCTAAGGTGGAGTGGGGTGGGGACACAGGTGTCCTGAGGCTGGGCTTGCTGCCACTTCAGGGGCACTCCCCAGGGGTCACACAGCCCTCACTCGGGGCAGGTCACGTGTGACGTGTCCCCTGCTCCTGAGCCCAAGCTGTGCACACCCCGGCAGGAGGGAGGGGTCGACATGCCTGCTGCGATCTCTGCCCAGGGCGGCCCCAGGGAAGGAGGTGGGCAGGCAGGTAGGTGAGTGCCCAGGACTTGGTGCCATGCAGAGCCTGAGGAGGCACCTGTGCAGGGACGCGGGTCTCCCGTCCTTTCTCCAGCTGCCATTGTGAGCTGCGGCCTCAGTGGGGACTTCTAAGCCCAGAGGGAAAGGTCTGCTCGGCCCCCAGTGCCCATCTACCATCCAAGGACAGGACACACCAGTGGCCTCTGGGGCTGCCCGGGGTTTGCTGTCATGGCAGCGTCTTGAGGCCACGTGTGGGGAGATGGCCGTTATGGCTGGGCACTCCTGCCTCCTCCAGCTCTGGGGAAACCAGGCCACTCAAGCTGCCTTCCACCCCTGCCCCTGCCATCTTCTTGTTAATGACGTTGGTAAAACCAGCCCTTGGTCCGTGGTCAGCACAGCTGAGTTTAAGCCCCTCTGCCACTCACCAACTGTAGGGTGCTAGGCAAGCCCTGGGCCTCTCTGAGCCCATTTCCCCACTTGTAAACCTAGGACATGCACCCTACTTGGAAGGGTAGGTAGATATCACTCTTTAGGATTGTGAAGAGCCATCCTGCTCTATGCTGAGCGGCATCAGGGAAGAAGAGTTGGTTGTGGACCCTCGGTGGAAGGGAGTGCAGCAAAGTGTTCAGGAAGTCACACGGCTTTAATTCAGATGCCAGTTTTGCCACCTTCCTTCTGTGTGACGCTGGGCAAGTCACTTCACCTCTCTGGGCCTGAATGTTGTCACCTCTCCTGTGTGCTTCCTAAGCGTGTGGTGGGGATGCAGTAAATGCTTCAAAGCATGCAAAGCATTGAGAGCTGGGCCAGTGCATAGTTTGTGCTCAACAAATGTCAGGTTTTTGTTATAGTTATCTCAAGTCATTCCAGAAACACCTAGAGGGTACAGATAGTGGTACCAACAGTGGACCAGAACCCTGCCCTGGGAAGTTCCCAGGCTAAAGAGGATAGAGAACATGGATGCCTGGGAGTCCGTGGGAGATGCTGCTGCCTGGGTAGATGTGCAAACGGGGCAGCTGAGGGGAAATTGCATCCGGCTAGGAACCAGATGGCGTCCAGGGTAGAGAGCATCAAAGGTGGGCTTGCTCCGGCTGTGTGGTCCTGAAGGTGGGAACGGTGGTCCTGTGGAGGGTGCAGAGGGCACCGAAGCAGGGAAGCAGGAAAGGAGATGCCTTCCAGGCCAGTGCCCTGAGGCTGAGGGGCAGGGGTTTGGAGATGCACCCGGGGTGACTAGGAGCTGACCCTGGTGTGCTAAGGGGACTCCCTGCCCCACCACGGACTGGCAGGGTTGCTTTATCTCCAGAGCGTAGTTCTCTGTCTGCAGGGAGGGAGATGTCCGCCAGCCCCACAGGGCCCTGCCGGCCTGGCAGGATGTCAGCATCGCGGGATGGCCCTGCTGTCACTGCTGGCGCTCAGGTGGTGAGGTGGACTGAGCCTCCTTCCGAGACCCCGGAGGCCTAGGAGGAGCGCTGCAGGAGCCAGGGCCGCCCGCGAGCGCCCCGGGTGGGGCGGGCACAGCACCTAACCGGCCAGCCTTCCTCCAGCAGGTCGCGGAGCCCTGCGGCGTGGGGCGGGCCGGCAGCGCCCGCCGTCCCTGGCGTGAGGGTATGTGCCTTTGGACTACATCGTGGAAGCCGGCACCATGCAGTCCATGGGCATATACACTTGCCTCAAGGCCTGAGTCGTCGAGGACCACCGAGCGCCGCTGCGGCCGGCGGGGGCGGGCGGGGGCGGGGCCGCGGGGCGGGGCGGGGCGGGGCTGGACGGCGCTCCGCCCCGCGCCGCTGACCCGCAGCTCTCTCCTAGGGCTACATTGGACTCCCGGGGCTCTTCGGCCTGCCCGGGTCCGACGGGGAGCGGGTAAGTGCGCTTCTACGACCGTGCGCCGCGCACCCGCTGCCCATGGGAGGCGGAGCCCGGAGGCCGCGGGGTCCCTCCCGGAGGCGGCGCCCTCGAGTCCTGGGAGGCTGGGAGGCTGAGAGGCTGGGAGGCTGGGAGGGGGCAGGGTGGGTGCCTTCCAGTCCGGGAGCGCAGCGCCCAGGCAGCCCCCTGAACCACGGCCCAGGTCCCCGCACTGAGCGGGAGGCTGGGAGGCTGGAGGGGCCCCGCGAGGCTACCGGGGACTCAGGAACCCAGGCCAGGAAGGGACTCTCCTGGGGAGCCTCTGGCAGGCTTTCAGCAAATGAGAAACCGGCCCACTTTCTACTCTAGATCTAGGGCTGCGGACTGGGTGGGTGTCCGGCTTGTAAATAAAGTTTTATTGAGCACGGCCCTGACTATTTGTCCACTGTGGGCCCAGGCTGCCTTCCCGCTCCAGTGGCAGAACCCAGTTGACCTGCGGAGCCAAAAAGGCTCACTCCTGCCCCTCTGCCCGTCCTCCTGCCTTAGGCAGCTCGGGCCCTCTACTGGGGCTGGGGAGGGGCTGAGACCCAAGACAGGTGGCAGCCGTGCCCTGCGTGGGTCCAGGCACAGGAAGGCGGAGGCTGCCTCCGGGTGGAAACGGCGGTGCCGGTGGGGCAGGGGACTCTCTGACTTGCACCCCCAGCTCTGATCAGAGGAGGGTGCGGTGCTGAGACTCCCTAGGACGCCCTGTCCTTCCAGCTGAGCATCCAAGTCAGGGGAGTCTGGACAAGGCGGGAGCTGCTCCTGTCCCCCTGACCCTGCCCGGGACTGTGGCCTCAGGGTTCCTCCCTGGCCCACTTCCAGCCTGAGTTCATATTTGGGAACCCAGCTGCAAACTTGTCAGTGAACTGGACATAGAGGGTCTTAGGAAGGCAGGAGAAGGCACCTGCTGAATGCCAGGAACACTGGGTGCCTTCTTTAGGCGTTCCCCAGCAGCCCCCTGTCTGCAAAGACCTGGGGCCATATATCTGTCCTACGTCTCTGATGACGCTGTGTGACATGCATCAGGCCCTCTGTCACCTCTGAGGGTGGCTCTGGGGCTGTGTGGGGCACCCCACAGTGCCTCGCCGCAGTCCTGTCCTGACCTGTCCCCTGTCTCTCCCCTACAGGGTCTGCCTGGCGTTCCTGGCAAGAGGGGCAAGATGGGTAGGCCGGTAAAGATTTTCCGTGTCTATTACGCAGACTCCATGGGTGACCCCTGCTGGCCTCACCGCCCTGTCCGCTCGTGGCCTGGCGTCCTGCCTCTCTCTCTGCCTGGCCTCTGCTCTGCTCTGAGTGTTTGAGTCCTGTGGCCAGAACCCTGAGTGGCTGCTGCCTGCTGCGGCTCTGGGCTGCTCCGGGATGGGTCCCCGCTCTGTGCTCGTGGGTGCAGTGGCGTGGGGTGCTTCTGTGGGGTGTTTGTGTCTGTGGGCCTGCCTGGGGGCAGTGGGACCAAGGCCAGAGCAGGGTGCGTGCTACTCACAGAGAGCACTGGTCTCCACCCTGTCTTGGTGTCACCTGGCTCTGTCCATTTTCTCTCTTGTGCACACAGATCTGGAGACAGTGGGGTGTGGGCACAGCCCTAAGAGGGACTCTTTGATGTCCCCAGTCCACCTTGTGTATGCGCCTGCATTGTGGTAGGAAATTGTTTTTCCCCTTGTGTTGGCATCTGCAGGCATGAAGAAAGAGCCCCGGCACAGAGAGATTAAGTAACATGCCTGAGGTTGCACAGCAAGTAAATAACGAAGCTAGGATTCTAGATGGGTGGGTTTGTCCTCAAGGTTGCTGATCTCCTAGGGTCAATAGTTGATGCTAATCTTGTAAAAGTAGATTTCCTACAGTCTGCACCTGGATAGAAGTTATTTCTTCCTGTTATTTCATTATTCAGAAGGGGAAACTGAGGCTTGGAGGCAGAGTGGCATGTCAGAGGTCCCCATGTACAGGGAGGACAGGCCCAGGACTGTCACGGAGGCATCTTTCTTGCAGGCCTGGCCCCCATGCATGGCTTAGGCTATCCTGGCCCTGCCAGTTAACGCCTGGACTTGAGCCATGGTCAGCCAGGCCCTGGGCCTCCTGTTGCTTGTTGCTCATGGAAGGGACTATGGGGGAGGTTAGCACTGGACAGGGAGCGGCAGCACTTGGGGACACTGGGGAGGGGGCTGTCTGATGCGGGGGGTGCGTCCTCTGTTGCAGCATGGCGCTGGGCCCTTTGGGGGTCTAGGGCGATGTAGAGAAAGCAGGATCCAGTCCCGCCCCGGGAGCCGGCAGAGGGTACCCCAGCAGAGCCAAGCCTCTCGATGGCCTGACAGCTGCGGCGTGCGCTGAGGTCCAACACCTGCCACCCGGATGTGGGGCAGGAGGAGCACTGACCCTCAACCTCAGGCCAGGCCCCTCAGGCAGCGAGAGTCAGTGACCACCCACTGGGCGCCTGCTCCGGTGGGGCAGATGGGTGGGCGATCACTGAATAGGGAAATGGAGGAAAGAATGATGAAATGAATGTCCGAGAGTCCAGAGTGCTGAGCGAGTAAGACAGGGGACAGTGAGGCCTTGGAGTGTGGGCTGAGTTGGTCTGGGAAGTCCTTCCTGCTTCATGAGACACCTGAAAGAGGTGAGGATAGAGCTATGTGGCTTTCCAGGGAAGAACATTCCAGGTGGCGGTGAGAGCAGGTGCAAAGGTCCTGGGGCAGGATCATGCTTGGTTCAAGCTTTCTGAACTGTGGTCTTCTCATCTAAGAAATGACGATTGTGTCTAGCTCATGAGACCACTGTACTTGTTACATAGTAAATAATAGCATAATAGCATCGCTTCCATTTGTAGCTTCCTGGATGGCTAGGGGCTGCCTGTGTCCTGTGGCTGGGGACCAGTGCTGTCACCTTCTCTGGGGCCCGCTTCCCATGACCTAAGTTGCAGAGTGGGAGCAGACTGACTACTCAGGTTGCCTGGGCTGGGGGGTACCCATCCCCAGGCCCACCTCTGGGGCCACCCTTGGGGAATTGGTTCAGCCTCTATCCCAGGAGCCTGGTAGGACTGCTCCACAGATGAGTTGGAGACTCAGGGCGGTGCTGCGTGTTCGCTGAGGGTCTGGACTAGACTAGAAAGCGACCAAAGCTCTCAACTCCTGCCCAGAGCGCAGCCCCAGCGCAGCCTGGCATGGTGGGGTGGTGCCTCTGCTGTCCCTGCCACCTCCTATTTCCATGCCGCACCCACTTCTCCCTGTGGTGGGCACATTTCCTCCTTGGGTCAAAAGCTGGGTGCTGCTCATGGTGGGGGTGACATGCAATCGACCCGCCCTGTCAGACGAGGCCGCTCCCTCATTTCCCAGCCAACAAGTGTTTATTGAGCACCTGCTACATACCAGGCACTGCAGACAGCACTGCAGTCAAAACAGACACACCCTTCTGTCACAGAGCTTCAATTTTAAGGGTGGGGACTATCACCAAGCAGAATGAAGAGGGCAGAATTGGGGCCCTCAGCCCCTTTAAGGGAAGCCACATTCCTGGAGGCCCTGGGTGTGCCTGGTGTTTGAACCCCATATGGTTCCCCCAAAGAGCCTTCGAGATGAGATTGATATTCCCTCTTGTCCAGATAAGGAAACCGAGGCTCCAGCTGGCAAAGCCATCCGTCCCGAGGTCCACTGAGGCCCCAGACTCGACCCTCACAGCCCACAGCTCCTCTCTGTTTCCTGCTCCCAGGCTTTAATCCCCTCAGATCAGCCCTGACCCCGGGATGGGAGCGGCCCCGCACGGGGGCCAGGAGAGGACCCAGCCTCTGCGGCCAGCAGCCCTGAGCCCACGCGGCACCCCGCCCCCCGCCACAGCCTGCAGACTGCCGTGTCCACTGTAGATGCCCCAGGACCGCGCACTCGCGTGTCCTCGGCTTTCTCGCTGCCTCCCCGGGGCTTCCCTGCCGGGCCGCTCTCCCTAAGCGACACGAGCGGGATTCCTTGGCATCGCGGTGACCGATCACTCCGCCGCCATCTCCACTGGAATGTTTCGAGAAGGGGACCAGACCGGAGGCGAGGCTGGTCTGGCTGCAGCTGCGGCCGAGAGGGCCGCCGAAGCTGCAGGGCCAGCAGGCTCCTCGTGGGGGCTGGGAGATGCTGCAGCAGGTCCCCCGAGCCACCGCGGGCCTGCGGGGAGGCCGGCCAGGGTGCCACCCCCACAGCATCTCTCGCGGCCCCTGCCAGGCCCGCAGTCGGGAGGGCGGAGGCGAGGCAGGGGCTGCAGGGGAGGCGGGGGCGGCAGGGCCCCGCCCCGGCCGGCGTGGCTGGAACTTGCCCAGGGAGACCCTCCGTCCGCTGCCCGCCGGTTCTAACTCCGCGCATGTGGCTTCAAGCCCAGCGCCTCGTGTTCCCAGGCTGTGGGCAGCAGGGAGACCAGCGGCCGAGCACTCGTGTCTCCAGGACGCGGAGGCCCACGAGGGGCAGGGCCCGTTGCACGGGGTGCCCTGGGCTGGAGGCTCGCCGTGAGTCAGAGCCGTTGACGACTCGGGATCCTGGAGGGAGCTCTGCCCACCCCGCTTCCGATCTCTGGTGCATTTCCTAATGGACTGACCGCAGGACAGGGTACTAACACACGGGCATTGTGAGGAAAGCTGCAAGGGTCTTTCCCTGTCGGCACACTTGGGGTCCGTGCCTCTATGTCGAGTGCAGTGGCAAGGACGCAGGTTAGACTTGTGCAGGAACTTCCAGGCTTTGGAGGGTTAACGCTTTGTGAGGAGGTCTGAGTTCTTTCTTCAGGCCCCTCCTGGAGGTTGTCTGTTATCCCCGCTGTTGGTATTAACCCTAACTAGTCAGTGGTGGCCCATTGGCGTTTACAGGGGCCAGATGATGGAGCAGGCCAGGGAGCTGAGCCTCAGAAGCTGGCCAGGGCTTCTCATTCTGATGCTCCTGTATCCTGCCCTGGGGGCAGGCAGTTGGATGGACCCTGCCTGGAGGCAGGAGAGTGTCTGAGATGGCCTTGGAGGTGGTCTCAGCCCTTGGCGTCCTGCTTGGGATGTGGTCACAGGGCCCCTTGCTGTCTGGACCCCGGCTCCTCTAAGCTGTGGCAGCCCCAGCTCTCCTGTCTTCCCCTGGGCCCAGCTCTGCTCAGAGGACCAGGCGTTCAGTTCCTAGAGGGGCCCGACCTGGGGGCGGGAGGCACCACGTGGCTGGACCCGGCAGGGAGCCCAGCTCATTCCTTGGGCCCTGGGCCAGCCGGCTGCAGCCAGGAGGTGGCCTGCAGAGGACCGGCCTGCTGCCACTGGGCTGGGGAGCTCACATGTGGTCACCTCGCCCGAGCAGGCATGGCCAGGGAGGCAGGTGGACAAGTGTGACCCCACGTCCGGCTCGGTGCCACCCCGCTGAGATCCTGAGGGCCCGCGCACCGGAGGCCCTGGGTGACTTCTGGAGACGGCCATGCCCCTGGTGGGGCCAGGTGGAGCGAGGGGCTTCCAGGCCTCAGTCTCCCCGTGATGCAGCGAGGTGCCACATGTCACCAACGCCTGTGATCCCAGCAGCCCCAGCAGCTCGGGAGGGCGAGGCAGGAGGAGCGTGAGTTCAAAGTCAGCCTCGGCAACTCAGCGAGGCCCTGTCTCTAAACAAAACATCAAAAAGGGCTGCGGTTGCAGCTCGCTGGTTAAGTGCCCCTGGGTTCAATCCCCAGTATCCTCCCCTGCCCCCCCAAAAAAGAACGCTGCCAGCCCCTCCACCGGCCTGTCCGGAGAGTCCCCGCAGCTCTACAGCGCTGCCCTCTCCCTGGCTGTGCGTAACTACAAACCCGATGCCTGGAGGGAAGGCGGGTGGAGACGGGTGGGCACATGTGTCCACGCAGAAGCAGTCTTCCATGTTGGCCGTGTCCTCCTTGTTGCGGGAGTCCAGGGCTGTGATGAGCCACTGGAAGGACCCCAGGCTGGCCCTGGTCCAACCCTATAGAGAGCAGCGGGGAAGACCGCCTGGGTTCAAAGCCCAGCCTTGCTATTACACAGCTGGGTGACTTTGGACAAGTGTCTTGACCTCTCTGGATCTCAGTTTCCCCATCTGAAAAATGGGGCCAGTCAAGGGTCTGTTGGGAGGTCACGCTGCTGGAGTTGGCTGTTGTCCTCGGACTGCATTGTGTCTGTGGAGGTGACTTCCCTTGGGGTGGTCACTTGGCTCCTGCTTCAGAGGCTGCTGTGTGTTGCTGTGACTTACCAGGAGCCCGTGAGCCCAGTGGTCACCGTGTTCTCTGTGGGGTAGCAGGCGAGGCCCTGGGTGGAGGAGCAGGCCTGGCATGGGGAGGTGGCCTGGTGGCTGGGCCCTTGGGCCAGCCTGGAGCCGCCTCTGAGTGGAGGCCTGTTGGGTGGAGACCCTCCTGCTGCTGCTGGTGAGTCCAGTGGCCTCTGCCGCTGGGGTGGGCTCAGGCCCCTCTCCGTCTCGCCCCTGGGCACCATTCTGTGCCTAGAGGAAGACTCCCTCCGCCTGGCCTGTCCAGCTTCCGCCCAAGCTAAACGGTCATTAGAGGTCTCAACCTGGGCAGGATAGAAGGTCCAGGGAGGGCCTGTCCCAGGTCACACGGCCAGCCTAGGGTAGACCCAGGGTCATTCCTAGATTTAGAGAACAGAGCAGGGACCTCTCAGGTCATGTCCCTCAGGAACCACGTGGTCAGCCAGGTGTGCAGCTGGACAGCAGCCCCCTGCCACCTCCAAAGGCCAGAAGTGGGACCCCAGTGCCTTCAGAAAGTGGCCCTGACCACAGTCTACCTGGCTGATGATGCCCTTGATTAGGGAAGCTAGAACTTTCCAGTGGGTACTCCAGGCTCAGGTGGAGTCAGATGTGCCCCCAGAGATGGACACGCACCTGCGCACCCACGCACACACCTTGCCGGCCTCTGCGGCCAGCGGGGAACAGACAGCTCTTGCCAGCGGGCTTCTCCTGCACGCTTCCCAGGAGCACGACAGAGTCCAGAGTGGGGACCAGGTTTAGCTCTGCTGCAAACTTGCTCTGTGGCCTTGGCCATGTCCTCTGAGCCTCAGCTCCCTGTCTGCTGGACGGAGGTAGCAGCCCCTCCTTCCACGTGCATGTCAACCACCAGCGAGGTGCTGCTGTACAGTGAAGCCGTCCCCGCATCCCCGTCCCTCCCGGACCCCCCAGGGGGTGTCCCCCTGACCCAGGAGCGAGGGCAGGCTTCCTGGGTGCGCACGTCCAGGTCTCCGAGCAGCCCCCAGAGGCCGTGGGGCTGCTTTGCTCGGCTCTGGTTTTCCAGGGTGACCTCTGCGGCCTTAGCCGCCCACTGGGCTCCCCAGTTGTTTCAGAAGCGAAAGCGCCCCTTCTGCCTGGGCAGCCCCGCCCTGCCCGAAGAGCCCTGATCTGTGGTTTATGAAGTTTCCCTGGAACAACAAAGGATCCGTGGGGAGGTGGGACACAGTTCCCCCCAGACTGCAGGCGGAGGACTCGCCTCCCTTTTGAAGTCGGCACGTGTCCCCACAGCCCCAGAGCTGTCCCCACAGCTGTTTTCCCAGCTGTCCGGTCCCCAGGGAGCACGGCGGGGCCTTCAGAGTGGGGTCAGAGAGGGACCACGGGGCCAGGCCTGCCCGGGAGGCCACAGTGGTCACCAGCAGCGTGACCCTGTGTGGCCTGGCCATGTGCCCTTTTGCCACCTCGCCTTTTCTGTCATGGGGACCCTGATGCCACAGGGTGGCTTTTGAGGGGGTGCGTGGTCATCATAGATCTGAGCTGAGAGACGCCCGGCGAGGACCCTGGGAGTCCCGGAAAGGACCCGTCAGGCGTCAGCCAGCAGCTGCCGTCCGGGGGCTGCTCCCTGAGGCCCCCGTTTGTGTCCCTCCTGCGTCACCAGGACGAGGTCCCAGATTAGAGGGCGGGCATTGGTACCATTTTTTTTTTTTTTCAAAGACTCCACGTAGTAAAGAAGAGGGTCACCTGGCTGGGTCCTCCAGAGTGGCCTGTCCCTGAGAAGTTGTGTGAGTGTTTGTTGGTGGCAGGGGGTGACCTCAGCATCCTGTTGCCTCCCAGGTGGAGGGCATGAGACTGCCCAGGCCTCGCATCCCCCTGGGGTGTGGCTCAAAGCCACTGCAGGTCCCAACCCTCACCTACAGGTGTTTCTTCTCTTCTGCTCTCAGGGGTTCCCTGGAGACTTTGGGGAGAGAGGCCCCCCTGGACTCGATGGAAACCCCGTAAGTATTGCGAGCGTTTGGGGGCTGAAGAGAGATTTGGGAGCCCGAACTTCGGGGTCGGAGACCTGGGTCGAATGCCAGCGCTGTGACCCACCGCCTGGGTGTCCTTGGACAAGTTCCATGAATTCTCTGAACCTGTCCTTTCTCCTGTGGGTGCCCTCTGACACCCCGTGGGGAGTCCCAGCCCACTGGGCTCCTGGGCTGCTTGCTCCCCACCCCCAGGCCGGAGGAGGGTTCCTGGGCCACTGCCCACCAGAGGGGCCCCAGCTTCTGCCATCTTGTAAGCAAGAGAAATGTTTATGGCCGCTGCAGCCTGGGAGAGCAAATGGCAGGCAGGCCTCTTTGGAAAGACGAGCCGCATTCCCGGGAATCTCCACCGTGGGCGTGTTTATAGAGTGTGTAAATAACCCGAGGCCCAGGCTCTGTCCGTGGAGGAGCAGGTCAGCCTGCCCCGGGGAGCTGGGTCTGCTCTTCCCCTCCAGTCCTAGGCTCCAGGCCCAGAGGGGAGAGCACACGCGTTCTCTGCCTGGGTGCTGACCAGGTCCAGCGCCCTCTGGAACACCTGTGGGGATCCCCCGTCTCTCCGTGGGGCTGCCTGAGCAGTCACACCCAACCGAGTCCTTTGCAGAGGCGACTGGGGTCCACGATCAGCACCCCATTATGTGTTGATTGGGTCCCACCAATTCTGGAGACTCACCCTGCTCCACTCCTGTGGGTTGAGGCCTTGACCTGAGCCAGGTGCGCCTCCCAGGGTTTGAATCCTGTCTGCCAGGACTGCGAGTGTGGACAGTGCACCTCCCTGAACCGCAGTTTCCTCATCCCAGTGAGGATCAGAACACCTGCCTCTGCGGTCTGTCGTGAGAAGGGAATGAGGTCAGGAAAGGGACCACCTGGCACAGGTGTTCAATGGATGGAGTCACTAAGATGCGAGGTAGCCACAGGGCAGACTCTGTCCACAGAGAAGTCCTGGCCATCTCCCCATGCATTGCACAAGACCCAGTGAGCTGGGAGGACCCCTGGGGACAGTGAGGAGAGAGGGGAGGGGACATGCCAGGTGGTGTGGGAGGGGAAATCAGGGCCTTTCCTCAACACTTGACTTGCTGGGTGACCATTGCAGCACGTTAGGATGAGAATCTTCCAGAAGTTTCCTTGGGAGACGCAGGGCCATCTTTCTCCTTAGGGCCTAGCAGAGCAGAGTGCGGGCAGCCCTGAGCCTGCCAGAGCTGGGCCTCAGCCTCTCCTTTCGAAGCCGAGGCTGCTGCTTACAGCCCTGGCTGTCTCCTCCATGCCTGTCGGAGCAGCGCCGGGATTGACGCTCGGGGAGACCGCCCTGAGACGTTGGCCGTCCCCTTGGCTTCCCAGTTGGCCGTCCCCTTGGCTTCCCAGAGCCTCCCGTTTCTATTCTCCACTCCCCTTTGGAACTTGGGCCACTCCCTCCACCTGTCCTCGGTGTGAGCAAGGGAGATCCTCACGGAGATCTGGGGGCTGGGACTTAGAGGGCCACCACGCGCATGGCCCATCTCCTGCTCCCAGCTGGACGGAGGAGACCAGGGGAGCCTGGAGTGGGGGCGGAGTCTCGAGGGCCCTTGCACATGACCTTGGCCTCGGGAAGCCCAAGTGGTGCCCCATAAGGGGAGGCAGCCCCCACCTCTTCATCCCCCGGGGATTCTGCCCATCCGCACCTACAATGGGAAGACCCCAGGTCTGGAAGCCCCTCCTCCCCACTTCACAGATGTGGAAAACTGAGGGCAGGGGAGGAGGGGCCCGTCCCAACTCCAGGCCACACGCAGGAGAGGCCCTGGGGCCCGTGACTAGAGCAGGGATGGCCACGCCAGATGCCCACGCAGAGGGGGCTGGGAGGGAGGCAGGACAGTAACCACCTGTGTCTGCATTTGCAGGGAGAGCTGGGCCTGCCAGGGCCTCCGGGAGTCCCCGGCCTCATCGTAAGTACACAGATGCCTGGGGACGGGGTGGGGAAGAGTGGCAGGTGGCCGCAGTGTGAGGAGCAAGCCGAGCTCCCTGCAGGGGAGGTTGAAGAGGTCCCTGTGTCCTCAGACCCCAGGAGGAGCCTGGGGAGCAGGACAGGCCAGCCTGGACAGGAGGCTGCTGTGTGACCCTAGGTGGGTCTCCTGCCTTCTCTGAGTCTGCGTTCCCATTAGTTAAATGAGGAGTTGTGCTGGGCCCATGACTGCCCGTGTGCGTTCATACTTGCTGCTTGTTCATTGTTTCTGAGGTCTGGACGGGAGACAGCATGCTTGTTCAACAGGTGAGGTGCTTCCTGTCCAGAGGCAGGAAGTGGCTGTCAGAGGAGCTGAGATACTGGACCGTGTCAGGAGTCTTCAGAACCGAGTCATGGCTCTGCCACATCCTTGCTGTGTGACTCAGGCCAAATCCCTGACCCTCTCTGAGCCTTAGTTTTCTCATCTGTACAGAGGAGAGTAGAATCCCCTTGGATTCTTGGTTGTGAGGATTCACCGAGGCAGCACATGTACAGTGTGTGGCCCAGGATCTGGCCCTCAGTAAATTAATGGAAAATACTGTTAAATCAGTCACTGTTATTCATCAGTAGCAATAGTTATCGGTGGGAGAGGGTGCTGCTGTTGATTAGCTCCTCATCTGAGATGCCCAGGACTGAGGCCTGGACGCAGGGGGCAGGAAGGCTGGGCAGGCCTGGGGGAGCCAGGCTTGCTGCTGAGCCTTCAGGGGCGAGTCTTGGCCTTGGGCCCAGGAGGATGGCCAGCGAGTGGGAGAGCTGCTGGAGACGTTCTGGGGGTGTTCCCCGGAGTCTGCACCCGTCTGCTGTCCTCTGGGTCATTCCTTACGGAGTTTGAGTCTGTGAGAGACCTAGGTGGGGGGCACAGGTAGACTGTCCCCTAGCTTGACAGATGGGCCAGTTTTGCCCTGCAGCAACTGTGCCAAGAGCTGCTCAGAGGGAGGCTGGAGAAGGCCCCGGGGAGGCTGAGGTCCCCCCTTGCTCGGGGGAGGGCCCAGAGGTGCCTGTGGATCTGCTCGTCAGATGGTGGGAGCAGAGTCTGGGTGGGACCCGAGCTCACGGCAGCCCGCGTGGAGATCCTGGCCTTGTCCAGCTCTGTGGACCACACTTCTGGATCCCCTTCCCTGAGCCTCGGGGACCGCCCTATAAAACGGGGACATCGTCACCGTTCACGTGGGGACCGCAGGCGCGCACAGGGAGTCCCACCCAGGGCCGGAAGGGCAGTCCCCGGAGCCGGGCAGGCAGGGCGCACATCCTAGCTCCACCACCCGTTCATCGCAATACTCGGCAAATTAGGAGCTTCCTGTGCCTCGGTTTCTGCGTCTGTAAAAGGGGGATGATATTAACACTTAACTCGGGATTGTCGTGGGTATTTAAATCAGCGGGTACGCGCGACGGCCGCCCAGGAAGTGCTGTGGTGGCCATTGGTGTTGTGACGTCACACAGGCGGGTGCTCCTGGAACGCCCGCTGCGCCGTCCCCCTAGTGCTGAGCCCGGGTCGGGCTCACGTCACAGCGGACGTGACGTGGTGGTAGAGGTGCTGCTGGGGACTCGTGACGCCTGCGGTGGTTGGGGTTGCGGGTGTTCACCCGCGAGTCATGCCCGTCTGGTCCCTGGTGTCCGCCCGCGGGACTTGGCCGTGCAGGAGGGACTGGCCTGGATGTTTTGGAAAACACAGCATCTGCCACGCGAGTTAGAGAACTCTCCGGAAGTCGTGTAGTCCACTCCTGAGCCTGCGGGAACCCCTCCTGGAGCCTCATGGTCGTGGGGCGGGCGGCCAACTCTGCCCGGGACCCCCTGGGGTGGGAGCCCTCCCTCGCTGGCCGGGGCCTCACAGAGCCCTATTGTCGGGAGCCCCAGTGGGCCTGGCCATCCCCGCAGAGGCTGTTCCAGGGGTAAGATGGTCACCGCCGGCTCTGCCCAAGAATCCTGGTGCCCAGAGCTTTTGGAAGAGATGTTTACACACCCTGACTGCCGTCCTTGGCACGTGCCCCTGTTTGTCATCGTCCCAGGCTCCGCTCCGTTGGGTCCTGAGAGTGGCAAGGGTATTGCTTGGCCTCTGAGGTGCAGAATCTGGAGGCGCAGACGGTTCCCTCTGGCCTGGCCTCCCAACTCCACAGGGCTGCTTCCCTCCCGCTCTCCGTGATTAGGGCTGCCAGATAAAACACAGGACGCCCAGTCACTTTTGAATGTCAGTGCAGTATTTAGGACACGTCTGTACTGGAATATCATTCACTGTCATTGACATTCAAATGGACTGGGCTTCCTGTCTTTCTGCATCCGGTCTGGTGACCCCATTTGCCTTGGGACTTCACAGAATCCCATTTGCCAAATGGGAAAACTGAGGTCCTAGGTCAAGGACACACACAGGCAGGAGAGGATGGGGCAGGACTGGAGGCCCTGACTCCAGCTCCTTCTGCAGGGCCTTCCTCTTCCTGTCCTCCCTCTGAGGGGGCCAAACTCTGGACACCCCTATTTCTCAGGCCCTGTGTCCTCTGCACATGCCACTTTGCAGAGAGCTGAGCTCTCCCCGTGACTGCGCCAGCCCCATATCCCCCGCTCCCTCTCCCTGTTCTTGGCCTCTGCTCCCCTGCTTGGGTGCCATAGTGAAGCCCTTTGTCCTTGCACCTGGGGGTGCGGGGCTGTACCCCAGCCCACCGAGTCTCCACTGTGCCCTAAGCAAGCGCCCCCCTTCACCCTGAATTCTTGGGAGCAGTGGTTTCTATAACGGGGGGGAAATTTGCCTCCTTAGAGTTGGAAAGAAAAGGAAGTTTCTCCCCAGGAGCTGAGGAAGAGGGCCGTGAGTCACCTGTGGTTTTCCAGAGGATGTGGGTTTTTAGCTGAGCAATGGGAATTCCACGTATTGATGATCATTAGTGTGGAGATTCACGGTTATCCAGTGCCTTGTCGGGCCAGCTGAGGGGACGTGCATGCAGACAGAGCCGAGCCGTCCGGGGCCTGCGGGGGGAGGAAGGGTGGGAGACCGTCTGCCTGAGTGGTGCGCCTGACGCCTGTTGGGCTCTGCAGGCCTGTGAGGCCCAAGGCCACCAGCTACGAGTGCATACTTCACACTTGCCACCCAGGCCTGAATGTCCCCAATCCCAATAAGCTGCCAGTGGCTCCTGTGGCCTCGGAGGTGAGAGGGCTGGGACAGCCCCTCTTGGTAATGGACACCCTTTGGCTGGCTGCAGGAGACTGCTGCATCCGGATCAGCTCAACAAAGACCAGTTCTGTCTGTTTTATTCAGAGCAACATATTAATGAGATCCAAAGAACCTGTGATCCAGCCAAAAACCCAGCATGCGGGCATGGTGAGCTGTCTGCTGTCTTCTGTCCCTGGCTGATTATCCGACTTTGTTTCTTTGCCCATAAAGGCAATCGGGAGCCCCTGTAGCCCGCCTTCACCAAGACCTCGTGAGCCTGACCCTGCTGAGTATCCAGCTGCCACCACAGCCCTGTGAGGGTAGGGGTGGGACTGTCATTTTACAGTGAAGGAAACCGAGGCTCAGAGGGGGCAAAGTGCTTGCCTGGAGTCACACAGCTGGCAAGTTGACCTTGGCCTGTCTCTAGTTCAAGCTCTTCAGCACAGCTGCATGTCGCCAGCTCCGCAAGGCCTCTGTGGAGAATGGACAGTGGACGCGTGGAGCATGGACTGGAGGTGCTGGGAGCCGTCCAGGTGTGAGGGATGGTGCTCAGTAGGACCATACAGGAGCCAAGACGGGCCAGGTGCACTTAGCTGCAGCCGCTGTCCTCATTGCTTCTGGAAGGAGGCTTTGGGCCTTCAAAGGCAGTTTTATAGAGCACCTTCTGGTGGCCACACCCTGGCTGGATGCTCAGAGGTGAGATCCCCAGATGGGGCACCTGCCCTCGGTCTGGTGGCAGGGCACGTGGTGGCCCTGTCGGCACACAGATGATGGCCACGTCGGGACAGCTGCAGGTGAAAGGCACAGGGCTCCGGACCTGGCAGGGTGGCGCCCCCTAGCCTCTGGGGTCAGTGGAGTGGGGGGCGCTCACAGGCTGAGTGGCGGCCAGAGCTCCCCAGGTGTAGGACGCACCTGAGCTCCGTCTGGGCTGTTGTTGGTGACCGGTGTGTCCCAGCCAGAGGAGCAGCAGGGCAGGGAGGGAGGAAGTGCCCGGTTTTCCTCCAGGGCTCCCTGCACGGAGCCCAGGGCCCACCCGAGCCGTGAGCACGGAGCCACTCGGGCTCGGACAGGCAGACGCCTGTCGGGGTCTGGTGCTGCCTCTGCTGCCTGCTGGTTCCTTGATCTGGATCAGGTGCTTCTGGGTCTGAGCCTCGGTTTCCTCATCTGTGAAGTGGAAGGGGGCAGACAGATGCGGGTCCCCGCGGGTCACCGCGAGCCGGGGGCAGGGTGTCCAAGCCGCCTCGCGCTCCGCAGCAGTTAGCCGTCGGTGCCGTCGGTAAGGGGTCTGGCCCACAGTGGGGGCCTTTCAGTGGCTGCGGACAGGCCCACGGCGTTCCTGGCGGGAATCTGGAGACCTAGGACAGAGCCCCACGGTGCCTGGGAGCTGGGAAACGTGGGCCCGGGACCCAGGCTAAGGGCCCTCCTCGTGGTGCTCTCTGGGGACCTGACCTTCTGCGACGGTCCCCAGCCACGCTCGAGGGTGTCTTGTGTGCACTGACAGACGCTGCGTGAACTGTCCTAGGGACGGTGGCTGGCAGTTTCCTCTGTCCTCCCCCTGCTTTTATGGGCCAGACGGGGGGTCCCTCTCAGGGGGTGACCTGTCCCTGTCAGCTGCTGCTGTGGCTGCCCCGTAGGCCCCACGGCCAGGGTCCCTCTCCTGGGGGTTTCTTCCCCGGGGGGCTGGATACCTGCAGGGGACACACACCCGCCACGCTCAGACTCCGTGGAGAGTCCTGGGGTGTGGGCTCCCGCACCTGGTCCTACTGAGTGCAGTCCCTACCCAAGCCGCCTGCAGGCCTGGCGCCTGGAAGAAGGAGCCGTGTTCCGGGGCTGCTGTCTGGGGAGCAGCCTCCTCCGCACAGCCTCCCTGTTGATCACACACCACAAGGAACTCTGGGCGGCCACCTTCATCCAGCAGAGGTGGGAGCCACAGCCAGAGGCCATAAAATGCGACTCTGAAAGGGCTGGCTTTTCCTCCTGGACCCAGCCAGGGCTCTGCCTTCTCCACTCCCTCCCCTCAGTCCTCCCCAAAGACATCAGAACTGCCTAGAAGCTCTGGAAACGACTGCCTGGCCGTCTCCCAGCTCTGCCCCCGCTCTGAGGCATGGCTGGAGCCCTGACCTCTAAGACCCTCAGTCTCCTCGTCTGCAATGTGGGCACAGTAGTGCAACGGGTCTTTAAGGGCTGTTGTAGCTGTAACTGAGTTGAGGCGTGTAAAGGGCTTCGTGGCTCAGTGCCTGGCAACAGTGGCTTTGGTATGTGATTGTGGTCAGGAGGCGCAGGTCTGCTTTCTTGGTGACACAGCGTCTCCACGGGCGTGAAGGCAGACTTGGGTAGCAGAGGCTCAGCTGGCAGGTTTTGCCGAGCTCAGTGAAGCCGGCATCCCGTGGTCCAGTGAGGGCAGCATTCGCCGAGGCCGCCCCGCCAGCCAGGCCAGGGCAAGGCCGGGCTGCAGTGTTCTGGGGACGGCAGCAGATGGGCACCAGCTCTGTCCTGGGGCAGTGCACTGCCCAGGCCTCGACCTTTCTGCAGAGTCAGGCAGGAACGTGATTTGGGAGATCTGAGGACGGAGGAGGGGGCTTTTTAAGAGGAAGTCCTGCCACTTCATCCGGAACTGGGGTTTCTTCACCTCTCTCCCCCTCCTCTCTCCCCTCCCACTCTGTGTCCCTCCCTCCCCAGGGACTGGACCCAGGGCCTCCCACATGTTGGGCAAGTCCTGCTCCACTGAGCCACATCCGCAGCCCTGACCTCAGCTCTTGTGACTCTGGGGTGGACCATTCTTTGTAGTGGGGACTGTTCTGTGCCTTGCAGGACACTTCGCAGCATCCTGGCCTCTCCACCCCTCGCTGCCAAGGGCCGGCGGGGAGAGGACCAGCTGGCAGCCCTTGAGAAGTGCTGGTGGACAGCGGCAGCCATGGCGTGGGCCTGGCCGGGTCCCTGTGGGCTTATCCCCGCACCTCAGTGGACGTAAACAGGAGCGACGGTGCTGATTCCAGGCCAACCGCAGGCATTGCGTTCTGGAGGGCCCAGCCCGGGTCCCTGGGCGTCACCCCACCCGGCTGGCCTCCTGGGCCACCTCTCACAGCAGCCTCTTTCTCTTCCCAGGGTGACATGGGAGCACTGGGTCCGATCGGCTACCCGGGACCCAAGGGCATGAAGGTAAAGGAGGGCTTCCCTCAGCTCGGGTCTCACTGCAGCAGGAGGAAGGGCGCCTGCGGGATGCTGGGCGGGAGGGTGCCCCGTGGGCGCTGGACAGCAGCTGGGTCTACTGGGAGCTTGGTTCCTCCCTGGCTTCAGAGCCAGCTGTCATCTGTATGTCATTTAGGCCAGATGTCTTTATTGGACACCAGCCCTCTAGCTGAGCATGAGTCCAATGTGGTTCCGGGCTTGGGGGTCATCACCAGGGCCATAGAAGCCGTAAGGGGCAACAGTGGACCTGAACAGGAGGAGCAGACGGAGGACAGGCCAGTGCTGCTGGGGACAGCTCAGTTTGGCCTCTTCCCGCAGCATTGGCACCTTCCTCCTCTGGGCTTGTCCCCAGTGCTGGTGACCACAGCCACCTCCCCAGCTGCTGCTCCACACCCCTGCCCTGTGAGACGGGAGCTGTCACCTGCTTTTGCAGTCCAGGACAGGGAGCCAGGGCTGGGGACCTAGCCGGGGTCCTGCGGCACGTCGAGAGTCCTGCTTCTGTGGCTTGGAGCCCTCACAGCTGACCTCTGGCCTCTGTCTTGCAGGGACTGATGGGCAGCATGGGGGAGCCCGGACTGAAAGGTGATAAGGTGATCGGAATACTCCCTTGTCGCACCGTGGGTTCTCTGCATGCCGCCCCTCTGCGCCTGGAGGCTGCCGCTCAGCTCTGGCCAGGTCCACTGCCCTGCACTCTTCCTGCCTCCCTCTGTCCCCAGTCTGGGCTCCCAGCTCTTCTGGTCCCTCTGGGTGGGGCTCAGGCAGACCCTCCTGGGGGCCTGCAGACCTTGGCAGAGGGGGCACGAGAGGTTGCTGCTGCGGGCCAGGGCTCAGTCAAAGCAGGTCTCTGAACCCGGAGAGGGGACCTGGGGCCAGGCATGGGCGTGGAGGGCAGAGCCACAGAGCCCGAAGGGCGGTGGTGACCTGGAAGGAACCGACTGCCCACGAAGCGTCCTGGCATGGCCTGGGAGCCCAGCCCAGGGCGCACGCACTCTGAAGTGCAGGGGAGCCGGCAGCCTGAGCCCCAACCTGCTTCTCCAGCTGCCCCGCCTGGGGAAGGCCCCCGGCCACGTGTCCTCGGTACAGCTGCAGAACCCCAGTGATGTCACCAGTACCAAACCGGAACCCAAGGGCGGAGATGGGTCTTGGGGTCCAGAGAGGGGCAGCCCCTGGCTTGGTTGGCAGCAGTGGCGTGATGGGCCAGGGAGGAGCAGCGCTCCCTCGGCCCTGCAGAGGGCCACCTCTGGGCAGTCCAGGAGCATCACGGGGGTGTGGCAGGACCCGCTCCCCTGGCCAGGCTCCAGTGCACCTGTCTTCAGTCTCCACTTCCCCCACACCTGAGGCAAAGGAGCAGGCGCCCTGTGCCAGGCACCAGGGATGCTCCAGAGACATTAACCCCTCCTCCTCCAACCCCACGTGACACAGGGCTCCCTGAGGCCACACTGCTGCTAAGTGGGGGATCGGGACTCAAAGGGCACCTGATTCCAGAAACGCCCACCACCCAGCAGAACAGAGGTCAGGAAGACAGAGCGGATGAGGCTCTGCGAAGTCCCTTGACCCAGGGCCCACACGTCACAGCTGGGGAAACCGAGTCCCAGAGTGGGGAGGAAAGTCACCGAAGGAAGCACTGTGCTTTCCTGGGGGGCTGACCCAGGCTCCCCGACTCCAAAAACTAGAGCTTCTGGGCAGAGTGGACGGGTGGGGTTGATTTACACAGCCCCAGGCCCAGGGAGCGGGCCCTCCTGTCTCCTGCAGCTCCGCCCGCCCCTGACCCCTGCAGCTCCGCCCGCCTCTGCCCGCTGAGCCTCCAGGCCTCCTCCCTAGGTGTGGGGGGGCTCCCTTCACCAAACTTTGTATCCTGAAGTCCCAGACATCGTGCTGTGGAAAAGCTGAGGTCATGGTCGAGGGAGAGAGGCGTGGGGAAAATCGGTGTAGCAGCAAGCTTTTTATAGGTCCTTGTGCAGAGCGGCTGGGCTCAGAGTGGCCTTGGAACATGGAAAGAAAGGTGTCACACAGAATGGCTGTGCTGCTTCAGGGCTGCCTGGGGCCCTTAGACATGCTAAGCTCTGGGTGGGGGGAGGAGCGGAGAGAGAGAGAGAGAGAGAGAGAGAGGGAGGAAATTATTTTCATGGCCATAATTTTTAGGAAAACCAATGAAGTCTTTGCGAGAAGGAGAGAGGGGGGAATTCTCTTTCAGTCTCCTATTGGGGAGGGGGGTCTCAGTCTTGTGTTATGATCAGCCACATAGACACACCCGTCCCCAACCCTCCCCTGGGATGATAGAGCTGTCCCTTCAAGTCCCGTGGATACTCCTGCCCAGAATCCCAGATTTTCCATGACCCAGCCTGGCCTGGGGCCACTTACAACCTCTTGGCTCCTGCCGCCAGCATAGAAGCACATTCTGGAACTGTGGCCCTGCTCAGGCCCAGCTCTCTCCAAGTCCATTGTCCTGATTTCCTAGGTGCCTTTTAAACTTGCCTCTTCTATTTTAAAATTTTTTTTAAAGCTCCCTCACTCTTCCTTTAGACATTAAAAATAATAATAGTAAAATGTTCCCTGGTTCTCAAGACTCCAGGGTGTTGTACAGATTTTTCAAATTGGAAAAACCAAAGTAAATTCAATTTTTTTTTTTTTAATGTTTAATTCTGGCTTTTGTTCTGCTAAGAAAGTTCTGCTGGGTCAGGGCCTTAGCTGAATGATGTGGGTTTTCTGAGATTCCCCAGTCTTCCTCCTGCTCCCAGGACCGGAAATGACTTGCTGAGTCCTAGGGCCAGTGGGCTGTGGGTGATGACCAGCGTGGAGGGCTGGATCCAGCCCTAAGAGGAAAGATCTCTCAGCCCGGCCTGTGAGGGCTCATTTACTAGAACGTGGCTGGGCCAGGGAGGGAGCAGAGAAGGCTCCCAGGGCCAGAACCAGGGTTGCCAGCCTCTGCTAAGGGAACACCAGCCCTCAGGCAGGCGCACTGTGCTTGGTGTTCAGGGGTGCTCTTAAGGACTCAGGTGACCTGCTTTCTCAGGCTGATTGAAAGCAGCTAATTAGAAGAAGGCTGGGGCTGACTGCTGGCCCGGGGGCAGGAGTGAGTCTGCAGCTTGGTAGGGAGCTAGCAAACCGTAGACACCACGTTCAGAAGCCACAGCGTCGGGGCCAGCGCACTGGTCCCTCACTGCTGCGGAGGAAGAGGCTGAAGGTTGGAGAAACGGTTCCTTTGCTGCACAAGTGTAGGGTCTCCACGGAAGGCCAGGCGACTGGCCGCCAAGCCTCTGTTGGTGGCGTCTCCAGCCTCAGCAGGGAAAGCCGCAGTAGGTCTGCAGCCAGGCCGGCTGGTCCTCCACCCCACCCTGGGGCTGCCTTCTCCACCCAGGTGGCCCCTTCTTGACTCTGACAGGGCTGCTGCTGGCTGGGTCCCACTTGGGAAGGGCCTCCGCAAGGCTGTCCCTCACCCGCGGTCTGGCCGTGGGGGAGATTTCTGGGGTCTGCAAGACGCAGCTCATAATCTTCTTTGCTGGTGTGTACTCAGGGCGAACAAGGGGTCCCAGGTGTGTCCGGAGATCCCGGCTTCCAAGGAGACAAGGTAACTGCATCGGATGCTCCCTGGCCCCGCCCTATTGCTCCTGGGTCCCGGCTTCCTTCCCAGAGCCCAGCATGGGCCAGGGCCCACTGAGATGGCTCTGTTGTACAGTCCTGTCTGTCCCTCCCCATCCAGCTGCCCCCTTTCCAGGTGCCCAGCCTCTTCCCTCTGGTTGCTCTTCCTCCTGCCCGACATTGTCCTGGTCTGTGCTTACACACCCTCCGTGGGCCCCCACTGCTCCTAGAGGGAAGTCCCAGCTCCTCACCTAGTCACATAGGATCCCAGTCAGAGGGCCCCTCTGACGCTGCCCTGCCGCTCCCAACTGTGGCCCTGGGCTCCAGCCCCAACTGCCGACCGTGCCTCAGGGCCTTTGCCCACACTGCCGTCTGCCTGACAGATTGCCCCCCCGCACCTCTCTGCACCACCCCGCTCAGGACACACACTCTCCCTGCTCAGAAAGTGGCCATTTCCCTCTGCAGAGCCCTGGACAGCCTGTCTTTCTGTTCTGATACCATCGTTCTCCCTGGTTGTGGAGACTTGTGTGCAGCACCCGCCCCCGCCCCCCAGACAGCGAGTTCCCCGACAGACGCTGGGCTGCCCTGACAGAGCTGTACTCAGGACCGGTGTGGGAAGGAGGGTGTGACTGGCCTTGCGGACCATTCGAGCAGGAGAGGTGGCTCATCACCACAAGGGTGGCTTGGCACTCAGAGCCAGCCATGGCCTGAGGACACAGGCTCCCCTTTGCCCATGTCTATGCCATGTGGCTACACCTGGACCTCTCCCAGCCTGTTCACCAGGCCCAGATGTTGGCCAGCTCTCGCTCCATCTCTGTGGCCCTCCTCTTGGCTGGCCGTCCTGACCTGGCCTTGGTGTCTCCAGGGTATGAGGGCCCCCCGGGGTGTGGCTGCACAGGCCCGGTTGCTGCTTCCCTGGACCATGGTGTCCAGGCCCTGCAGGCCCAAAGGGCTCCTGGGGTCCTGGTGAGGACAGGGGTGCAGGCAGGTGTGACCCCCCAGCGGGAAAGAAAGGTCCTCACCCCTCTCCAAGGTGGGCCAGGCAGCCGCCCTCGGCACCTTGTCCTTCACTAACCCAGCTGCCCCGTGTCTTTTCCAGGGCAGCCAGGGGTTGCCAGGGTTCCCGGGCACACGGGGGAAGCCCGGGCCTCTGGTGAGTACCTTCCCCCGACACCCCTCAACCTGGGCGTCGTCCCTGGGAAACGGAGGCCGTTGGCATAGGACATGGCTGGGGAGCCTTCACGTCAGGGCCGCCCTCCTTCTCCAGCAGAGGTGGGAGGGTAAGGCTCCCACTTTCCTGATGTGGACGCTGCGGCCCGAGGGGCAGTAGTCACCGCATCGCAGACGGCCTCGTTCACCGCGGCTCTGATGGGAACTGTAGTGAGGTTGTGGTCACAGCAGTGAGTGTCATTGGCGGGGCCACCCATCAGGCCCTTTGTGCCTGGGTTTCTTTGGGGGCTACCAACAGCCCCCGGAGGTAGGAGTGTCCTTGTTCCCACTTTATTGATGGGGAGACTGAGATTCTCAAGTCACTTGCCTGGGGTCCCCCAGCTAGAGGGTGTAGAAGTCGGCATTTGAGAAACTGCTCTTTTTAACAACTCAGGTGAACTTCGTGCACATCTGCTCTAGAACTTTCCACCCGCCTACAACCAGGAGGTGACCCAGGGCACTGATGGAAGCTGGGACCTTATTACCTGCCACACCCCAATCTCTTCTCTTCCACAGGGCAGAGCTGGAGACAAAGGCTCCCTGGGGTTTCCTGGGCCCCCTGGACCCGAGGTACGTGCTGCTCTGTCTCTCTGGCTGCAGCTCCGACTGGGTGCTGTCCTTGGGAATCTGAGGCCCGGGGATGAGGGGGACGTGCTTGAGGTCAGTGTGAGCAGTGAAGCCGAGCGCAGATTCCGGGGTCCTGGCCTCTCCTCTTACTGCTGCTTTTCCCGTCATGCCCAGGGGCTCCCAAAGACAACAAGACAAGGAACTGGCCTCAGAGTCCTCCCTCCGTTGACTCTGCGGTCCAGGTGGAACCCAGGTCCACTTGACTGTCACCTCTGGTAGGATGACAGGAGCTCTTTATCCCCAGCATGTTCCTGCAGCCAGGGCCGTTGTCTGTGTCAGGGTCACCTGCACCCAGGCCAGCCCCAGCCAGAGCCCCCCACCCCTGCACCCAGAGCCCCTGGCCTCCAGGCCTCCAGCCTCCATGCTGCCTCTGCCTCCAAGGGAAGAGTCTGGCTCTGCGGGTTCTGCGGACCTTTCCAAAGATCACTCCTAGTCTCTCTTGGGCAGATGAGGGAATGTTTCCTAAAAGCTGCGGTCTGACTTTCCACTGTGTTGACTTTGGCCGCCACACAGCCCTATCTTTAGACAGATGAAGTTGGCCCTGAGTCCCTCCGCTGGTCACTGTGGATTGACTTCTGAGTCCGGGATTCCCAGCAGTCTGGCCAGGGAGGGTGGAGGGCCCGCTCCCCGGGGTTCCTCAGCCCGATCTGCTGCCAGCAGGCTGCGTGTCGTAGGCTGAGAGCTCCCTGGACCGCCACCGTAATGGGCAGGGAGGGGAGGGCTCCCTCCTTCCCAGGGAAGGGGCTTCCTCAGGGTCTCTCCGCAGGTAGTGGTGAATCAGGGCGGCTTTGACGGTCTTCAGGGCCCTGGGCAGACAGGCCTCCTCTCCCACCTTGGCGCTGCTGTGATTGGCTGACTCCACAGCCAGGACTGTGCTGGGCCCAGGCAGGAGCTGGTGGGTGGGTCGCCACTCCCGCCCTCGGCACCCGGGGGAATCCTCTCCCTCGCTTGTCCTGGGCCGGATGTGAGTGAGCACCAGAATTTAATCAGCATCCTGGCTGCCAGTTCTCACTGGACCTCGGCCACCCACAAAATCATTGTGGATGTAGATTTTTTATTGAGCACTTACTCCGTGCTGGACACCAAACTAAGCACTTTGCCTGTGTTATTCACTTAAACCTCAGTACAGCCCGGTAAGGTGTGATGTACAGACGAGGAATCCAAGGCCCAGAGAGGCTAAGGAACTTGCCACACAGTGAGTGAGCGGCAGGGGGAGATTTCAGTCTTCCCATTGTGAA
Source organism: Sciurus vulgaris (assembly GCF_902686455.1). NCBI lineage: Eukaryota > Metazoa > Chordata > Mammalia > Rodentia > Sciuridae > Sciurus > Sciurus vulgaris. Next base: position 70,718,739 of record NC_136476.1, read on the forward strand.
GGAAAAGACATGGATGGGGTTCTGGTTCATGGATTTAGCCCCAAATTCAGGACTGTTCTTGCTTTTTTTTTTTTGCCTGTGAGCAGGGTGAGAAGATGTTTGAGCCAGAATTGTATAAGTTACTAAAAGGTTAAAAGAGGAAGAAAAAAAAATCTAGACAACTTATGAAGGCAAAGCAAAAGGAAACATTTTGGTCACAGAGACTCATAAAATGTCTTTGGTTTCTAGCTGGCAGGAAACTGAAGTAATGGGGGTGCCCTAAAAGCTAATGGGGTTCTTGGCTGAATTAACAGAGGCCTTGCACCTACAACAAGGAAGGGGATGTTCCTGTACTGGCTCGTGCCACTCAGCCCACCCCAGGAGAAGCATGGGTGTCCTGGTGATCACCAGCAGTGGCAACCAGCCAATCGGAGAGAGCCAGGCTGGGGGCCCTGGGCCCCTGGCTGGCAGCCACTGAAGGCCCAGAGCAGGGCCCACCTTTGGGGATGGGAACTGGTCTCCAAATTGTGCAAAGAGCACCCACGGCGAGGGAGCCCTGTGCCTGTGGGACCCGAGGGGCAACTGGAGGACACCAAGGGGGAGGGGAGGCGGTTCTCCTGCTCATGTCCCGCAGGGACAGGCTTCAAGAGGGGGCTGTGGGCCGCAGTGGGCGGCGCAGGGCTGAGTCCCACACTCCTGGTTCAAGTGTCACTGGGATTTCCGCTTCTGACAGGAGGGGCTGCAGGTGACCAAGCCAGCGCTTCCCAGCCCTTCCGTGTCCACAAATGGAAGGTAGTGGCCCTGGCAGCTGCAGCTCCTGGGCGGGGCTTCCCAGGCAGGGTCGGAGCAACGTCCCAGGACACCCAGACTCCGTCCCAGGGACTCCCTGGACTTGGGGACTTCCGGGTCAGACCAGCTCACGGGTGGCCTCCTGCGTGGCAGCCCTGGGGCTTCCTGCGCCTTCCACGCCTTCTCTCAGCCTCTCTGAGCTGCTGGGACGGGCCCCCATCCCTGTTTTAGGATTGAGGGGTGCAGCGCCTCTGCTCACCGAGCAGCCCCGGGCACATCCCACTGCAGACGGGTGCAGACCCAGGTCTGCACCTGCCACACGCCTTCAGCCCTTTCCTTCAGGTCCCTGGTGACCCCACCCTCCGCTTCCCCTCAGGGCTTCCCCGGAGACATCGGCCCCCCTGGGGACAATGGCCCGGAAGGCGAGAAGGTGAGTTCCTGCCGCCCGTCGCCCCAGCTGAAGGCCACGGCCAGCGGCCGCCTGGCCAGGGAGCGGGGAGTCTTCCTGGCCTGTGGTGGAGACAAGGGTGCCGCCTCTGAGACGCTCATTCCCTTCTCTCAGGGAAAGCCTGGAGCTCGAGGCCTGCCGGGACCCCGAGGACAGCTGGGGCCCGAGGTGAGACTTGCCCTGTCCCCACCGCCCACCTTGGCCTGTCTGCAGCCCCCGGGCTCAGCCAGGACATCGTCCCCAGCACATCCAGCTTTTCCCTTCTGCCCCTACCCCTGTGCCCAGCCAGGCACTGTGTCTGCCTGACCTGGCAGGAAGGCCACTCCCCTCTCTGCTGCCCTGTCCCTCCCTGCCCCAGCATTTCCCGTCCCATGGCACAGCAGTGGCGTGCTGGGACGTCTCTCCAGGAGGGTAGGGGTTGTCAGCCATCTACGGATGAGGCCCTGGGCCTCCGAGGGGCGAGGTTGGTGCAGGCAGGGCCTCCATATGAGCCCAGGGCTCCTTAGGCCTGCAATGTCGGCCACGAGTCCCGCGCTGTCACCGTCCGTGCTCCTGGGAGTGGCCACAGCACTTTCTGGCGGCCTAGTAAGCAGCAGGGTGAGGATCTGCTCATTCCCCTGCGCTCACACGGGGGTCCAGGAGGGTCCCTGTGGGCCCGTTGGGCACCCAGAGGCAGCCCCGGGTTAGGCCTATGCGGAGGCCCTCCTGAGCACCCCCAGCCCCCCGACACATGGCCCAGGGCCATGGCACGTGGGCGCAGGCTCCCAGGACTGACTGCAGGCAGGCACCGCTGACCCCGTCCCTTCTCCTCGCTGGGTCTGGGTCTGGCAGGGTCCCGGCACTGGCTCTGGAGCTGCCACGTGGAGCAGCTTTCCTGGAAGCTCTGGGGGCCCCTTGGTCAGGCCTGGCCTGCCAGAGGACAAGTTTGGAGGCTTCAGGAGCCACGGGAAGACTGGCGAGTCCTGGAAGCAGAGTGGGGAGGGAGGGAGAGAGGCAGGGACGGCCCGCCACGTACTTCTGTCCACACTCTCGTCACCACCCCGACTTCATGAGCTCCTCCGCGGCCGCCTTCATCGACACTGCACCATGTGCAGTGACTTTTGGAGAGGGGCTTCTGGAAGGAACAAGGCATCGTCACTGTCCCCAGGGACCCAGCTGAAGCCACTTATCATGTCCCAAGTCCTGTCCACGTGGGGGAAACTGAGGCCCAGAGGCTAGGGGCTGCCGCCCGCACCTGGTGGAGTCAGGATAGAGTTGTGTCTTTGAACTGCAGTCCGAGGCTCTGCTCCCATGGTCCAGCCACCGGAATGTGACCTGACCTCTGGGCCGGGACGGGTGTTGCCGCTGACCTGGGTGCAGCCACGCAGGCCGGCCGGGCACAGGTTCCTGGGGTCCAGGAGGTTTCCCCTCTGTCCCCCTCTCCCTGCCTACAGGACAAGTTCTCCAAGATTCCCACCCAGTTATCTTTCTGCTTTCTCCTGTCTCCCAACTCTAGGGAGATGAGGGACCCATGGGGCCACCAGGAACCCCTGGCTTGGAGGTGAGTGTCACCAGCTTAGGGGAGGGTGGGGGACGTGTTGGCACTGAAGCAGCCTGAACAGGCAGGTGATGTCTGGGCAGCGCTCCAGAGAGCGTCAGCTGCGAGGGCCTGGGCCTGGGCTAGAGCCCCGAGACAGCCAGAGGAGGGATGGGAAGCAGGCCAGCACCTGCCCTCGTCCCCACTGTGGGCTGGGTGCCGGGGCCCAGCTCTTCCTGGCTGCTTCAGGGGAGGCCGTGGAGACTGGGAGGGTGGCAGTCAGCCCGGATCTCACTGTCTCCTGGGGCCCCTGCCTGCACCCGCGCCTGACCACCGCCTTCCTCCTGGCATTGCAGACCGCTGGCCATGAGGCGCTCGCTCTCGGGATCTCCGTGCATCTTAAAACGGAGAAGACCCAACAGGCTTGGCTTGCGTTTGTGTGGCTTTTGTCTATTGATATTCGTCATTAAAATCCAGACACTTTAAATGTATTTATTAATTCATTGGAAATTAATAATAAGCCCACTGCATGTCAACGATTTTTTTTTTTTTTTTTTACCCAAAATCACTCTCTTTCCAAAACCAGACACTCGAGTGGAGAAAGTACCATTGTTTTACCATTTTTGCAAATCTCTTGAACGTCCGGCTTCACCCGAGTCTGCTGGAGTCGCAGGCCCGCTCTGCCTTTGGTCTGTCCCCAAGAACGCGTCCCGCGGCTCCAGCAGACTCCTCTTGCTCCTGAGAGGGGAGCCGCAGAGGCAAATGGCATCTGAGTTTCGTGAAAGTAGCTTTGAGCTCCTGACCCTCTTGGGAGGGTCTGGGGGACACGCAGGATCTTCTGGTAACACTTTGAGACCCACTAAATAAACACCCACCACCCTGTGACCTGCCATTGAAGGCATTGTCACCATTCTGACTGACGAGCAAGGAGACCAGGGAGTGGGAGGCTCTCGAGGCCACCGGCTGGAGGCCCTTCCTGTGTTGAGGGACACAGGCTGCCTGGTGGCATCGGGGCTCACTGACCCTGCCTTCCAGGACCCTTCAGCCCTCCCAGCCCACAGGGGGGCCCTGTGCCACATCCTCGGAGTTCCTGGGGACCCTGGCAATGCTCCCGTCCAGCTCCTCTCACGTACCTCTCTCTGTTGCAGGGTCAACCTGGCAGGAAGGGATTTCCTGGGAGGCCCGGCCCCGATGGTGTGAAGGTGAGGCATCCTGGGATGAAAGTGGGGAGGGTCCAACCTATGAAAGCCCCAGGATGAGCCCCAAATCCCATGGCCAGTTGGAAAAGGGAGAAAAAATTGGCCCTCATTTATAACAAAGTATTGAAAACGGAAAAAAAAAAAAAAAAAGAAGAAGAAGAAGGAGAAGGAAGAGAACTAATCTAAATGTCCAACAGAGGGGGATTGTTCAAGTAGTGCACTGTAGTACAGCTGCCCACAATGGTGTTGGGAAGATGCCTCTGTGTGGGGTGGTGAGATAGCGATGGGGACCAGGTTATAAAACATGTGTTAGGTGCTGGTGCTGGATCTTCACGCACAAAGCAGACACTAGAAAATTGACAGGTCATCTCTGAGTAATGGGGGAATAGAGGATTTCCATTTTCTTCTCTGGGCCTCTGTATGTCCCCTCTTGTGTGCAATAGGTATGTATTACGTTTGTTGACAGAATTCCTAAACAGTTACCACAAAAGAACTGGCCCAGGGTGGGAGATCAAGGCCCTCACTTCATGGGGTTCCAGGGACTCCCCTGGAGAGGGGCCAGTGTCATTTGATGAGGATGCTGGTGGGGTTAGATGTTCTCTGCCATTCTGGCCAAGGTTGTTGGGCCAGGTTTTCAGGTGGGCCAACCCACAGGAGGGCAGAGCAGAGCCAGAGGGAGCCCAGGTGGCCTGTGACTCCCTCCCTTCAGGAGATTGGCCCACATGTCTTTCCTGGCCCTCGGGATCTCTGAACACTAGCTGAGGGCCACGAGGCTGCACCAGGATGCTGTGGGCCACTCTGTTTTCCAGCCAAACTCCCGGCTAGTCTGAGTCCATGTCCTGCCTGCTGAGGTCTCACTGCTAGCCCTCAGATGGAGGCTGGGTTTCTGGGGTGGGAGGTGAAGCTGTCTGGGGGGATTTGTCCCCTGGGTCTGCTCGCCTCTCACTCATGCCGGGCAAGGCCCTGATAGGCTGCCAAGCCTGGAAACCAGAGCTGGCCTGGCACCAATGGCAACCAAGGCCAGTGGCCTGGGGGGCCTGGGGAGTTCCTCAGGAGGCCTAGACTCCCATCTCCCATCCCCATCCGTCCTCCTTGTTTCTTTGCAGGGGGAACCAGGAGATCCTGGGCGACCGGGGCCCGTGGGCGAGCAGGTAAGTTATCGACATCTCTGAGCTTCCTTGACTGAGCGCCTGCTGTATGCCAGGCCCTTGGCTAGGCCCCCTGCACACACCACCTCGTGCGATTCCCAGAAGGGCTGATCTCTCCCTTCCACGGACGTGGATGGCGGCCCTCGGGGGACGTCTCTGAATGAGGAAGTCCTTCCCCAGGCCCAACTCGGCACAGATGGTGTTGCCACCTTTGCCCAAGATGTTATGTGACTTCACTTCCAGAACTGGAGTTAGAACTGGAGGGTCCCTTAACAGTCCTCACCAGGTGTCCCAGGTCCCCAGACCAGGAGGCTGAGGCTGGCGAAGTGGAACCCCTCCCGGGGCTCTTGCTCTGGGCATCCCTAAATTATAAAGAGAATGAGATTCAAACCAGCAGCTGGCTCGCTGGGAAGGGAGGCCGGGGTCTGTGGGAGAGAGGTGGTCACAACTGGTCATTAAGTACGAAGTTGTGGATCACCACGCTCAGTTTTCACAGCTGAGAGAAGCAGCCCAGGGCCCAGGGGACTGGCAGCCTCAGCCCCTCCTGCCCAGCCCTGGCGCCTGCCTCAGGCTTGCTCTCTGGGCTCAGAGGTGGCAATCCCCTTTACGCAAGGACCCCTCCCTGAGCACCCTGGAAGGGCCTCCTCAGCACGGCCTGGGGTCGGGGGGCGATGCTGGGGACCCAGAAGGGTCCGGTTGCACCTAGAAGCAGCCTCAGTGGCGTAAGAGTCCACACTGTGGGCTTGCTCACCAGCCCTGCAACATCTGTTGGGGGGAAAAAAGGAACTGAAGCCAGGAGAGGCCTGGATTTTTGTAATCTTTCCAGTGTCATTCGAGCGCATTCTGTGGGAAGCCCAGGAGTTTGGAAAGGCTGCCTCAGCCTGGATGTATTTCCTGATTGGAAAAAAAAAAAAGAAAGGCAATATGATCAGCAAATTCAATTTCATAGTTATGCTAATGGTAGGGCCCTCGGGAAATAGATACCCAGAATCCTAGAATGGCAGGATGCAAAGGGTCCTTGGAAATCGCTTAGTCCAAGTGCTTCGAATTCCTGTGCCAGGCTGGCAAACCTCAGTCCTTGGACCCCCTCCTCAGACTGGTTTTTAAATGCATAATTTCAAGAACAAAGGACTCAAAAGAAACCTATTACATTGAAATAGAGTCACTAAAATCTGTCCCAATGTGATATACTTGCATCTACCCTTCTTGTTCAGTGCATTCAATAACGAGATCTAGCAGCTGGTCTAGGGATGACTTCAATTTTGAAATGGTGACAGGCTTCTCAATGTATTTCAAGATTTCTGCACCAGTGACTGTGAGGTCAGATGTGACTCTCTGGGACAGTTGCGGGTGTAAGGAGTCGACTGGGTTTTGTTTCCTATATTTGAAGGAAACGCCGGATTCCAATTAGAGGTTAATGAAAATAAACACTGTAATGTTTTCCATTTGGGTTTATAGACCCTCTGAACTCTATTGTTAGAACCTCAGAGAGACCCTTGGTTAAGAATGCCTGGATTCTGGTCCATGTTGACAATCTAGGGTCCACAGAAGAGACACAGGCTCAACCAAGATGACCAGGAGGGATGGTGACTCGCGCTGGGAGGCGTGGAGACCTTACCTGGGGCAGCCCAGGTTCTCACGGCCGGCAACAGTCCCAGTCAGCTGTCCATGGAGGAAGAGCTGAGCCAGGCAGAGCGGGACCCCTGCAGTGGCCACAGGCATGCTACGGCCCCCCTTCAGAGGTGGCCCTGGTGAAGGGGCAGACATCTCCTGTCCATGGCAGAATCAGAATCTGAGTCCCCAGGAAGGGCTCCAGAGCTGGCAGCACAGACCCTCCTTCTGTCACAGTGACAGCTCCAGTTGCTGTTTACTGTTGCTACCAGGCCCTGTGCCAAACACCCAGGACCCCCTGCATCCCCAGCTGTGATGGGAGGCCTTGTTACTCCCACTTTGCAAATGCGGAAACCGAGGCTCTGAGAAGTTAAGTAACTGGTCCAAGGTAGCACGGGCAGGAACCAGCGTGTCAGAACCCAACGGCACTGAAGCCTGCTGGGTGCAGGGGCTGCACTGCAGGAGCTGGAGAGCTCAGACTTCCTGAGCCCTGGCGCTTACCTGCCAGTGAGAGTGCAGTCTGCTTGAGGGCCCTGTCCTAGGTGCTGGGGACAAAGCACCTGGCTTTGAGGACAGCCTAGCATGCCAATGCCTGCCCACCCTGAGCTGTGTGGTCCCTCTGAGGTGGGCAGCTGTCTCGTTCTCAGTGGTATCCCTGCGCCTAGCAGAATGTCAGGCAGGAGGGAAGGGCAGGGCGGGGAGATCCCCGAGCCGACAGTGGCCCTTTCTCAGTAGGCAGCCTGAGGACCTGGCCAGACTGCTCCCCCAAACTGGGGGCTCAGGTCCTGCCTGTGCAGCACCCACCTAGGTAACGGTACCTTGTCCTCTTCTGTGCCCTCTTGCTGGCCCGAGAGGAGCTGGCCCTTCCCCTGGCTTTCGGGGCTGCTCCTCCACTGGCCTGCCAGATGGAAGCCCTGGGCCTCAGGCTGGCTCTGCTGGGCCAGCCTTAGCTCCGTCCACAGGGCAGGCCTGCCAGGATGTCCTGGGCGGCATGCCAGGGGGTGTGGGTGGGTGCACTCACTGTACGGCCCTCATTCGTTAGGACCCCGGCTGGCTTCTTGTTGGAGGTTTATGACCCGCCTGTCTTCCAGGTCTCAACATCTCATAAATTCAAAGTAGCTATGAAATTTCTCTTCCTCTGGGCCAGTCAGTCGGGGCCTTTTTACAGCCGTTTTTATGCCCTTCCTTTGACTTCTTCTACATGTCCAAGTTCTCCCTGTGGGGAGCTGGGCCCACTGTCCCAAGCCTGTGCCCTTTTGGAGTAAGTTTGGATGGGATGGAGGTGCCAGCATGTATCGAGCACCCACGCATGCCACACACACGCCACATGCACGCCACACGTGATCTGGACCATTCAGAACAACCCCAGCCGATCGGGACCTCGGGCTGCATCCCTCTCCCTTCTTGCTTCACCCCTGAAGTGTCTCTGGGCCCGGGGAGCCAGGGGCAGGCCCAGGAGTCCCCTCCCGATTGTGATGGTGCCACCAGGCCAGGGAGATGGGGCCCTCCTCATGGCCACCAGCTTTGAAGGCCTGGGGGTCGGGGGAGGCGAGTGGGATTTGGAGTCATGCTGGCCACAGTGGCCACCGCAGGTGGCAGCAGCAAGGCTGGTACGCTCCTGGCTGAAGTGGCTGGAGAAGGAAGTGCGTCTCAGAGGAGTGGGCTGGGCGTGGGCGGCAGACGCTTGCCCGGCCCAGTGGCAGGTGAACCAGCGTTCCTGCTGGAGCACGTGACCTCCACTCTGACCAGCTCCAGGTCTGGTCTCACTCTGACCAGAGTTGGGGGGACAGGTCGTCGATCTTAGGGGACAAATGTACCCCCACCCCCCACCTTTCCTGGTACTCCTGCAAATTCTCGGCTGCAAATCTGGGTTCTTACAAAGCCACATTTGCACTTGAACCAGAGCAGAACCCTCTGCTGGAATTCTCCTAAGCAGGGAGGAGGAGGCCCAGCTGCTGGCCCGCCTTCCTGGGGGCGCTCCTCCGGGTGTCCACCTGTGCTGTGCACATGCGCCTTTGCCCACTCGGGTGGCAGCAGGGCCCGCGGCCACCGAGAAGAGCCTCTGGAACACAGAGGCAAGTTGTCGCCCAGGGAAGTTAAAAAGAGCCGGAGGCGCCAGGGAGTCTGTGTGTGCGTGCGCGGCCTGTCCTCTCGGTCAGGGACCAGCGAGCCCTTCAGAGGACCGGAGGGAGGCCTCGCTTCCAGATTCCAATCAGGTCTTCTGGCAGATGTTGTTACGGTATTTCTGTCCCAGCCAGCGGGTTTGTTTCTCTCTCTGAAACAGCCCCAGAGCCCCCAAAGATGGGACAGATGGCCTCTTCCCTGCACGGCCCAGGCCCCCCACCAGCCCCAGCTCTCCGAGCGTGGCCGCCTCCCAGCCCGCTTCTGGCGCGGGAAGAATGTGTGGCACTCCCAGGGATGTTGGCAGGGGCCCCGCTTGGCTCCCAAATCAGAACCATCTGTGGAGCAAGGGAAGTGGGGACCGTGCCCAGTGAGACAGCGCTCTCCTCCGTGGCAGCCCCCGCTGGCTGGATGAGGGGCGGCTTACCCAGCACACTGGAAGGGACCTGGGGACTGAGCTCCAGGGGAGGGGAGGTGTGGACTGTTTCCATGGAAACTCAGCCCGACTCCAGATTCATGTTGTTTCCTCCTTCATGTTTTCATGAACGTGTGCTCCAGGGTCTCCTGGGATTCATTGGTCTGGTCGGGGAGCCAGGAATCGTGGGAGAAAAGGTAAGTTGTGCTGGGGACGATCCATAAGTAGCACGCGCTTTCTGAGATGGACCAGGCAGAGGGCGCGTTGAGACCGCCGCCCTGCGTCTTGCGGGACTGGTCATTCCACGCCCTGCAAGGCCTGCCTCCCATTTCCCGACACCCCCTGGGGCTCCTGTCCTTACCGCAGGCACAGTTAGACGTCTTGTGTGCTGGCCAGTGGACGCCTGTGACCTGGGCTGCAGGCACTTTGTGGGGTGGGCAAGGGCGGGAGGGAGATTGTCTTCTAGAAAGATGAAGGGGGACATCCCCTCAGGCACCTTGGCAGCTCCTAGCTGCTCTAACAGGTGAGGTGACCCACGCTCCAGCAGAGGAGGTGGCTTGCTGGCCGCCACCCAGATTAGTGGCAGAGCTGGGATTCGAACCGGATTCCTCATCAAAGGCTGCACCTGCCCACTCGCCACTCTGCCTTCTCAAAGCAGCCCACGGCTTCCCGTGTCCCACCGTGGCCCGGGGAGGCCTGCCTTCCTTGGAGCTCCTGTGGACCCCAGGGCATCCTGCCCGCTGGGTCCCCGGAGGGGAATGAGGCCCACCCCCGTCGGCCCCGCCGACTTCCAGGCCCCTGCTGTGCTGCCTCTGTCACTCTGGCTGGGACCCTCTGGCTGCTGCCCCCTGACTCCTCATTGCCCTTTTCCTTTAAATTTAACATTTTATTTTGAAATAATTACGGATTTACAAGACATTGCAAAAAAGTAGTACAGGAAGGTCACAGGTGCCCTTCACCTGTTCCCCAGGGCTGACAGCTCACGTGCCCAGCATGTGCCATCAGAGCCTTCTGCCTGTCTTATTGCTCGGTTGTTCCCGGTCCTTCCCCACCTACAAACCTTTGCCTTGGCCAGGCACGCTTTCCCACTCCCTCCCGCCCCGCCCTTGCTGCCTGGATAATTCTTTTTTTGTTGTTGTTTTTGTTCCAATTAGTTATACCTGACAGTCAAATGCACTTTGACACATCATACATACTTGGAGTATGATTTCTCCTTCTCCTGGTTGTCCATGGTGCAGAGTCACACCAGTCTTATAGTTATATATGTACATGCCGGTAGTAATATCTGATTCACTGTCCTATCCTTCCTACCCCCTAACCCGCTCCCTCTCTTCACTCCCCTCTACCTAATATAAAGTAGCTCTATTCTTCCCTAGCAACCCCCCCCCCTTGTTGTGAATTAGCATCTGCATGTCAGAGAAAACATTCAGTCTTTGGTTTTATTTCACCTAGCATGAAATTCTCCATCTCTATTCATTTACCAGCAAATACCATAATTTTATTCTTCTTTAAGACTGAGTAATATTCCATTGTGTATATATACCATATTTTCTTTATCCATTCATTTGTTGAAGGGCATCTAGGTTGGTTCCATAGTCTAGCCCTTGTGAGTTGAGCTGCTATAAACATTGATGTGGCTGCATCTCTGTAGTATGCTGATTTTAAGTCCTTTGGGTATATACTGAGGAGTGGGATAACTGGGTCAAATGGTGGTTCCATTCCAAGTTTTCTGAGGAATTTCAATACTGTGTTCCATAACAATTACACCAATTTGCAGTCCCACCAGCAATGTATGAGTGTACCTTTTCCCCCACATGCTTGTCGACATTTATTGTTGCTTGTGTTCTTGATAATTGCCATTCTGACTGGAGCAAGATGGAATTTCAGTGTGGTTTTGATTTGCATTTCTCTAATTGCTAAAGATTTTGAACATTTTTTCATATATTTGTTGATTGATTGTATTTCTTCTTCTATGAAGTGTGTTTAGATCCTTAGCCCATTTATTGATTGGGTCATCATTTTTATTTCTGGTGTTGAGTTTTTTGAGTTCTTTATATATCCTGGAGATTAATGCTTTATCTGAGGTACATGTGGTGAAGATTTTCTCCCACTCTGTAGGCTCTCTCTTCACATTATTGTTTCCTTTGCTGAGAAGAAGCTTTTTAGTTTGAATCCATCCCATAGATTTTTTTTATTTTTTAATGACTTTATTTTATTTATGTACTTATGTGGTGCTGAGGATCAAAGCCAGTATCTCACCCGGCTAGGCAAGCGCTCCACCCTCTGAGCCACAGCCCAGCCCCCAGGCCCTTACTGATTCTTGATTTTACTTCAGGCACTTCAGGAGTCTTGGTAAGGATGTCAGATCCTAGGCCAACACAGGGAAGATTTGGGCCTACTTTTTCTTCTATTAGGGCACAGGGTCTCTGTTCTAATACCTAAGTCTTTGATCCACTTTGAGTTGAATTTCATGCAGGGTGAGAGAGAAGGGATTTAATTTCATTTTGTTACCTATGGATTTCCAATTTTCCCAGAACCATTTGTTGAAGAGGCTATTTTTTCTCCAATGAATGTTTTTGGTGCCTTTGTCAAATATGAGCTAACTGTATTTATGTGGGTTTGTCTCTGTGTCTTCTATTCTGTACCATTGGTCTTCATGTCTGTTTTGGTGCCAATACCATGCCGTTTTTGTTACTATAGCTCTGTAGTATAGTTTGAGGTCTGGTATTGTGGTGCCTCCTGCTTCACTCTTCTTGTTAAATTAATGATTGCTTCAGCTATTCCGGGCCTCTTATTTTTCCAAATGAGTTTCACGATTGCTTTTTCTAGTTCTGTGAAGAATGTCATTGGGATTTTGATAGGAATTGCATTAGATCTGTATAATGCTTTTGGCAGTATGGCCATTTTGACAATGTTAATTTTTCTTTTCCAGGAGCATGGGAGGTCTTTCCATCTCCTAAGGTCTGCTTCAGTTTCTTTCTTTAGTGTCCGTAGTTTTCATTGTAGAGGCCTTTCACCTCTTTTGTTAGATCGATTCCCAATTTTTTTAAAGCTATTGTGAATGCAGTCGTTTTCCTAATCTCTCTTTCAGTGGATCCATCACTGATGTATAGGAATGCATTTGATTTATGGGTGTTGATTTTATATCCTGCTACTTTGCTGAATTCATTTATGAGTTCTGGACGTGTTCTAGTAGCATTTTTTTGGATCGTCTACATATGGAGTCGTGTTATCGTGCTCGGATGATTCTTAATGGCCCCGCAGCTCTTGGTCCACCGGGAGTGACTTCCCTCCAAGCAAGTGCTCCAGGCTGCTTCTCTTCTGGAGGGACCCCTCATCTCCCTGCCACACTGAGTGTCCTGCCTCATGGGACAAATCTCTCTGTTTCTGCTCCTCGTCAAATATCCAGGGCCTGATATATAGTGTTGGGCGTATAGTAGGTGCTCAACAAATTTTTGCTGGCTGGGCAGAGATAGAAAATGCAACTGAACATAAACAGGTGGGATGTGAGCTCTGAGGGCCTGTCTTCCCGCCAGAGCTGTGTGCGCAGCCCCCACCCTCAGTCTGGACTGGCGGAGAGGGAGTGAGTTAGCTCTGGTCCTCCAGCGTCTCCTCTGGGTGTGGCGGCAGGGAGCAGAGTGGAGGGAAGGCTTTTTGTGGCCCTTCCTGCCTTAACAGCCCAGCCCAGGAGTAACGAGAACCATCCTGTGGCCAGGATCCAGGGGATAAGGTGCTGAGTGGCCAGTGTGTCCCTCATTGTCTTCCTGGCCCCTCTGCATGGTGGTGCATGCCCCGGCCTCCCAGGACTGGTCTGGGTTTCCACCTGGATGGTGCGTCTGTGAGCTGGGCAGGGACTCTCTACAGACAGTGGCCAAGTTCCAGCCCCTCTTTGGGCCCCTGGAGGCCCTCTGCAGCTGCCCCCAGTCACCCGAAGCCACAGCTGCGACCTCTCTGCATTGTCTCCGTCACAGGGTGACCGTGGCGAGACGGGACCCCCAGGCGCACCCGGACCCAAGGGGTCGATGGTAAGGAGTAAGTCTGCATCCCCCTCGCCCTCTCCTGTCGCAGCCTGGGTGACCGTCCTGTCTTCCTTCCCTGCACCTCCCAAGATGGTCAGGACAACCAGCTGCTTCTCCCTCCAGGGAGCCTGGCCTGTGCCCTTCCTGCCTGGGCTGCCTGGGCAGGTGGGGCTGCAGGAGGAGGAGGTGCAGGCCACAGCTGACCCCTCCCTTCCTCTTCTTCCACCGCAGGGTCATCCTGGAATGCCAGGTGGTGTTGGGATCCCCGGAGAGCCTGGACCCCCGGTGAGCAAGGCCCCCCATTCCTGGGTGCAAACTTACCGTCGGGTGAGGACACGGAGTCCAGCCTCAGATCAGACAGACCTGGGCTGGAAACCCAGCTCCGCCTCCCTGTCCGCATCCCTGGGGCAGATCCTCTGACTTCTCTGAGTTCAAATTTTGCTCATCTGAAAAACAGAAAGTGACCACAGTCATGGTCATGTGATCCTGTGGGTTAAATGAAGCCATGAGCTAGTGTCCATTACAGAGGGACGAGGCTGCTCAGGAGCATCTTGGTCACCATGATCGCTTTAGTCCGTTCACTCATCCACTCAGGAAGTGCCATGTGGCATGCAGGCCCGGGGACCTGGCTTCCTCTGATGGCTGAGGAAGCTGGGGTGATCCTGAGGATCCCAAGGCAGAGGGGTGGGCCAACGGGAGGGCAGCGGGAGAGGCGCGGCCGGGAACCCCCAGATTTGGGGCCTTTTCATCCCCTGCGGATCACTGGGCGGCTGCTTTCATTTAGAGCGGGGGCCCTTGCTTGGGGTCCCTCTTCTCACAAGGATGGAACCTGGGGAAGGAAACTGACTTCGGCCCAAGTCCGGGCTCGGGTCCGGGAGCCTGCTCCCAGGTGGGGTTCCCGCAGCTGGCTGGGGCCCTCCCAGGCCTGCGTCCCAGGACACAGCCAGGAAGGATGAGATCAGGCTGCTGAGTTCTGCAGACCCCAGACCGAGGAGCTCCCTGCAGGGGCACGCGGGAAGGCGGGGTGCCTCCAATGGTCCGAACCAGGGCCGGCTCCGCAGACCCGTTCTCTGTGCAGATCGGGGGCAAGGCCCACGCCCCCAAGCCCTTCCACGTGCTTGCCGTGTGCCCGGCATGGGTCGGCACACTTGCAGGAGCCAGCGGGCAGGAAACAGAGCCTGTTCTTAGGCGTCTCACCCCTAGGGGGCGTCGGAGGACCGGCCTTCTGCTGGGTGGGGCGCCCCAGGCAGCTGAGGCGCTGCCGTGGAGCCGAGGGTGCAGCTCCCACGGACCGCACAGCTGTGCGGCCTCCTCCCCACGTCGGAAGGTGGAGAGAAGGAGCCCATCAGCACGGGAGGTGCTCAGGATCCAACGCGGTTCTACCTTCTGTGCCCTGGTCCTGGGCCACCATGCCCCAGCGAACAGGAGTCACTGGGACAGGTGGAAGGCTGGGGTGGCAAAGCCACCAGACAGACTGGGCACAGCGAGAAGGCCAGGCCTTCTCTGCATCTCTGCCTGGCTCCGCTCGCCATCCCCACCAGCCTCAGTGCTTCCATCTGTTCAGTGGGGCGGCCCAGACTTTGCGATGCGATGGTCACCACTGGCCTTTCCCTGCCCCAACGTGGGACTGGTCCTTTGGGTCACTTGAGGCTCCCTCTGGCCAGCCAGGTGCCTACAGCACAGAGACCCAGGAAACCTGCTTCAGCGCCAGACACCTGAAGCCTGTTGTGTGGGTGCTTAATGGAAGTGTTCACGGCTTCTCTGAACCTCAGTTTCCTCCTCTGTAAGTCAGTGTGATCTTACCCTCGATGTGAGAAACTGTGAGCAGCACCTGGCCCAGAGGGTGCTTAGGACCTAGAGGTGCTAAGCAAGCCTCCTGCAGCTACCAGGTACTCAGCAAATGTTAGTGACTCTGTGTTAATTGTGACAACTCTGATGGCGACTGTCACACTGTTACCATTAGAGTGACGCTCTTCCACCTCTGATCAGCATTTTCCCACGTTTACGGTCACTTTGACATCTGCCTTCCGCTACGGCCCTTTGAGGTCGGTCAAGAGTCTGAGCCCCATAACTGGGGGTGGCGGCAGGGAGGGGTCTGGGCAGGCCCAGGGGCACCTGGGGACCCAAGCTGGGTCTGGTGTCCAGATCTGACCTCCTGCTGTCAGAGAGCAGGGAGCTACCTTTCACTGAGGACCTTCCTGTCCCTCTTCCCAGCAGCCCCAGGAGGCAGGGACTCCCTGCGCCCTCCCCCAGAGCAGGAGACTGAGGCCCAAGTTTAAATAGCTGGCTCCAGGGGAGGCGGCCGTAAGTGGCGGAGGTGGGATTTGAACCGGGCTTTGTGGCGCTGTGGCTTCTGCGTGGAGACCGGCCCCTGGTCCCTTCTGCGAGCGCACACGGTGCCTTGTGAGAGTGAGGGCTCGTCTGGCCCCATCGGTCCCGCCGGCCAGATGGTCCTCCTCCTGGGTGGTGTCAGGGACCACGCTCTGCTAAGGGGCGAGGCGGGGTGCAGCCCCTGCCCGGGCCCCGCAGCCACACTCGGGTCTGCTGGGTGGCTGTGGTTGTGTCTGTCCCCCTGGAGGCCCTGTGGGGAGGAATGGAGGCAGCGAAGGGGGCTGGCCTCTCCCTGGGGCTGGGAGGGGACACGGCTGTCCCCTGGTTGGAAGAGGAGCCCGTGCTGCGTGGGGAGGCCCCTGAGCTCTAGAGGGCCTGCTCTCTGGGGGATGAGGTCCTTTTGGTCCCCTGCCAGGGCCCTTGCTCGCTCCGGCTCCCCTGCCCCTGCTCATCCCGTGCAGGCCGGTGCTGAGACCCCGGAGAACAAGAGCCCCGAGCTGCCCACCCCTCTCCTGTCTCCCTTGCTTCTCCCCTTGGTCTGGCTCAGCCGGGTAACGGCATCCTGCTGGGCCTGCCCCTTCCCTTCCCGCCGCCATCCCTCCTCCTGCCCCGGCCTCCCCGCCTCCCCTCTGGGTTCTCCCCTACCTGGCCTGGCCTTCTGGCTTCCCTTGGGCCAAGTTCTGGGCTCTTCCAGCCCTGGGGAGACCTGTTCAGGGTCGCATTTGGAGTCTGGGTGGAGATGAGGGAGAGAACTTGGTGGCTGGGGAAAGGAAGGGGACGTGGAGTTAGAGACCTTCCGCCAGACCTGTCGCTGTCTCACTGATTCTGAGATCCAGAGGGAAATGCTTGTCCAGATGGGCTCCACCTGCTACTGGGATTGTGGGGAAAGGCTGAGCGTAGCCCAGGGCACTGGCCTGGCCGGAGGTGGTGGCCCTCAGCTGCTTTTCCCAGTGGCTGGCACCCTGCACTCAGCTTGCAGCCACTGGGTAGAGGCAGGGAGGCTCCTGCGTGGCACTTGGTGGAGGCTGCAGCCTCAGCTCCGCCCCCACTCTCCTGGCCCCCAAGTGCTCTCGCTCAAGGACTTCTCTAACCCTCGTTCCTCCCTACAGGGTCCTCCAGGATCTCGAGGCCTGCCAGGCATGAGGGGACCTAAGGGACGCCGGGTAAGTCAGGCCAGGTCCCGGGG
The DNA here is from genome assembly GCF_902686455.1 of Sciurus vulgaris. Taxonomy (NCBI): domain Eukaryota; kingdom Metazoa; phylum Chordata; class Mammalia; order Rodentia; family Sciuridae; genus Sciurus; species Sciurus vulgaris. The sequence continues at coordinate 70,735,501 of NC_136476.1, forward strand.
CGGACCTGGGCACGGAACGCTGGGGATGCGGCCCCTGCGGAAGACACCGCCCGGTCCCCCGCCCAGCTCTGAGACGTGTGGCTCTCAGCACTAAGGAAGGTCCGGGCTTGCTCTGGGCCTGGGCCTGGTTCTAAGGCCCAGTGGGCACAAATGGACTCGGCGTCCAGAGCTCTGTTCAGCCACTTGTTCGCTCAGTCACTCAGCCACCCTCTGACGAGCATCTTCCACCTGCCAACCACCCCTGGAGGCCCCAGAGCATGGCTGAGAACAGGGCGGGCATGGGCGTGACCCTGTGCCCTCGGGACTTGATCACAGGTCATGCACATGGGTTGGCAGCCCCATTGAGAGACTGCAGGGTTATCAGAACGTGAGTGGTGGGAGCACGGGCCGCTTGGGAGCCCAGAGGAGGCGCCTCACCTGGCAGGCACCTGGGAAGGTTCGAGAGGGCCACGCTTGAGCTGTTGCCAGGCTGCAGGCAGAGGGACGGGCTGCAGGGAGCCCTGAGGTTGAGAAAGTGTGCCTTACTTAGGGATCCACGGTCAACAGAGGATAGGCAGAGGGTTGGGGCCAAGACTTAGTGGGCAGCATGCCAGATAGGGTCTCAGAAGTCACAACCAGGGCTGGGGATAGAGCTTAGTGGGCAGAGTGCTTACCTAGCATGTATAAGGCCCTGGGTTCAATCCCCAGCACCACCAAAAAAAAAAAAAAAAAAAAAAAAAAAAAAAATCACAGCTGTGCTCTAAGGGTAGTGGGGAGCCACAGAAGGTTTTAGAGAAGTGCTGGCCTGAGCACAGTGGCCTGGGGTCACCCCTGACTCTGCCAGGCAGTCTCTATCACATACATTAACTCATCCAGCCCTTAGCACTACCCTGTCAGGTAGGTGCTATTCTTATTTTACACACAAGGAAACAGATGCAGAGAGGTTAAGTCACTTGCCTCATGTTGCACAGCTAGAAAGGGGGCAGAACTGGGGTTTGAACCCAGGGAGTCTGGCTCTTTTACACACCGAACTCAGCCTCCTTGATCATGCAGGGAGGGTGGACGGAATGGTCTTCTGCCAGCTGGCCAGCAGGTGCCAGGCCGTACAGCCCTTGCTGAAGAGGAAACAGGATGGAGCGGGCAGCTCATGGGCCTGACGGCCTCGCCCAGGCAGGGAGCGCTGATCGCGCTGTCCGCCTCTTGCCTGGATTTCAGCTAGTTTTTAAAATCTCCCTGCACCAGATGGCCTGAGCAGCTAGACTCAGGCAGGGAAGATAAAGAGGTGGTCCCTAGCCACCCGTCCCTCCCAGGGCCCCGGGTGTCTTCAGGGGGGACGAGGCCCAAGCACGGCGTTCACTCTGCCCGGGAAGCTGACAGCGGAGGGTGAGCTGTGGTGGTCCAGCTCCCTGGCCCAGCCAGCCCTGGGCGTCCCCCGGCGTCCACACCACCCTTTCTCAGCAGAGCCTGAAGAATCTCTCTCCCTTTGAGGAAACTCAGGCTCTGGCACATCAGCGTTGTGGGATGGGAGGAGGGGTGGGGTGGAGCCTCTCTCCAGGGGGGCAGACGCTCTGGGCTCACCCTGAGGCCCGCCTGGCCGGCCTCCCTTGGCCGCTTTCCCCGCTCACCGAGGGTGGGACCCAGAGGTGCCCCCGTGTCAGGGAGGGTGGGCAGGCCTGCAGACCAGCTCCCGTTTGCCCTGGGCCCTGGCAGGGCCTTGCTACCCTCTGGGCCTCAGTTTCCCCATAGTCCCGAGGCGAGAGGGCTTGGGAGGGAAGCAGGCCCTGTGTGGGGTGGTCCCTGCGGCCCAGCCTCCTCCCACCCTGGGAGGAATGGGCCCTGAGGGGCTGAGGCGGCCTCGGCAGGGAGTGGGTGGCTGCTGTCACCAGCCCTGGATGCAGGAGGGCTCTGGTCAGAGGGGGGCCTCCCTGCTGACCAGCGGTGGGACTCCTGGGGCTTCTCCACCTCCCTGCACTTTCTCCTTCCGCTCTGTGTGTAGCTCTGAGGGGTCAGAAGGACCCTCAGGTCCAGGGGCTCAGGCCTGGGCACTGCTCCCCTGTCTGGGCCACAGCTCGTCCCCAGTGCCTCCTTGGGGACCTCAGTCAACGGCCTTCCCCTCTGAGCCTCTGGCTCTTCCTCCGTAGAGTGGGCGGCCACAGGGCCCCCCAGGGGCATGGCTGAGGGATTCTGTCCCCGACACGCTGGATCTGCGGAATCCACGTTCCTCCCTCCCCTCCTTAGCGTTCCTCAGGGGGCCCGAAGGTGGCCAGGTTCTCCTGTCCAGTCTGACCCAGGCCTGGCTGGACTGGGAACATCCCCGGGGGCGTGGATGCCGAGAGCGGGCTCTGCCAGAATCCCAGGCCTGCTGCCCGCTCCCCAGCCAGGCCTTGGCCTTGCCCTCGGCTCCCCCTAACAGGGTCTCCCAGACTCGAGGCAGGCCTTCTGCACCCCAGGCCTGCCTGCCCGCCCCCGCGCACCCCGGCAGATGGGGACTCGCCGAAGAGCTGCGCTAGGTAGGGCTGAGGTAAAATGGGCTCCGGCTGACCGGGGTTCGGATCTTAGCTCTCCCTGGGTAGCCGGGGAACTCAGTCCAGAGCCGGCTCCTCGGGTGAGACAGGAGCAGCGGCTTTCTTCTTCATCGCTGCTGCTGCTTACTGTGACTGTCGCCGGCTGGCCAACGTTCCCCCAAGGGGCCTCGAGTCCCGTGTGGAGCAGGGTGCTGTGGGATTCAGTCCGCACAGGGACGCCTCTGGGCCCCGCTCCTCGGGAGAGCCCGGCAGCTGAAGTGGAATTGACACTTTTTCTGCCCCGTTCTTTGTTGAAAATGCCCTCCTCCTGCTTCTCAGTGACTTTTCCTCCTCGGGTCTTGGCGTTCCTCCCCCTCCCCCACCCAGACACCCCCCGTCCTCGGGGTCTGGGGGAGTGTCCTGGACTGCTCCTCCCGGGCTGGGGCGCGCCAGCCACCTCTGCAGGACGCTCTTTGTCCCACCCGCACGGCCCCTTCCAGCCCCACAGAACAAACACTGAACTGTTCTCCAGGCACTTTTCCAGGAACCCGCAGCCCACTGCAGCTCTGTGGGAGTCCCCCTGGAGGGGACCCTGAAGGACAGACCAGTTGCTAATGTGCTGAGGGACCCTGGGTGGTTTGCTTCCTTGGCCCGGGCCTCAGTTTCCCCAGCGTGCACTGGGAGCGGGGCAGGCTGCTCCTGCCCCAGCACCGCCCAGCTCTCTGGGGACCCAGACCCCCGTCTCTAGGGTCAGAACCGAGCACAGTGCTCCAGGGGATAGTAGCCCCGCCGTGCGCAGCTCTGACCCACCCCTGCCCCTCCTGTTGCTGCTGTCCTCTGGAGCCCAGCCGGGCGAGCGCACACATCTGGCTGGAAGGGACTGCCCCACACATCTGGCCACAGACCCTCCTGGGTCTGTCTCTCAGTGTCCCCACGGGCTGCAGTCCACATGCCTGCTTCCGCCTTGATGTGCTCGGGGAGAAGCAGAGTCTGAGGACCCTGCCATGGGCACGTGGCCACGTGCTGCTCAGCCCTGGACCTCAGGCTCCGCATCGGTGGGGGGGTCAGCTGGGTCACACGAGGTCTGGGAGGTCCTCTCACAGGGTCTCCCTGGCCAGGCCCTCTGCAGAGCCTTCTCAGCTGGTGCCTAAGGGTGACGTGCCTCAGGGCAGCGTGTGGGAGGTACGTGAGGCCGAGTCCAGGCTTGTGCAGGGCTCTGGCAGCCCTGCCCTCCTGGTTCCCAGCCTGAGGGACACCCCTGCCGTCCACTGTGCTAGAGCCTTCTTCCTTTTTCAGGGCCCCAGAGGACCAGATGGACCAGCTGGGGAGCAGGGGTCCAGGGGCCTGAAGGTACCGAGCCCCATGTTGGGCCTTCTCCCCAAAGGGCAGGGATTCCAGAGCTGAAGCCAGGGGTCTGTCCTTCCTCAGCACCACCCTAGGGACAGCAGAGAGTCCTGGGGAGGCCCAGGCCTGTCGTCTCCTGCCCCCTGCAGGCCCAGAGGAGGGGAAGCAAGGGGAGAGGGCGAGCGAGAGGGGACCCCACATGCCTGGGAACCCCAGGACCCAGCCTCACCAGGCTCCCAGGCTGAGCCCACCTGATGTCCCATCAGTAGGAGGGTCCTGGGTGAGGGGAGGGGACCCCACATGCCTGGGAACCCCAGGACCCAGCCTCACCAGGCTCCCAGGCTGAGCCCACCTGACGTCCCGTCAGTAGGAGGGTCCTGGTGACTTGGGAGAGCCTCTCCTCACAGGCCTTGGTTTTCCACCCTCACACTGGGGACGGGAGGACCCTGTGGACACCCCTGAGGTGGGCCCCTCCTGGGGAAGGGTCCTCCCAAGCACCCCTTCCCACGTGATGCGCTCCACTTCCCACAGGGCCCTGCCGGACCTCGGGGCAGACCGGGCCAGCCTGGACAGCAGGTACGTCAGGCCGGGGTCACGCTGTCTGGCCGCCAGCCCCACCTGACTCCCTGCTCTGTGACTTGTGTCTCTAATGACCCCCAAATGTGCTTCCAGGGCGCGGCTGGCGAGCAAGGTCACTTGGGCCCACGAGGCTTCCTCGTAAGTGACACTTCTGTCCTCAAGGCGGGGCCCTGGGGCTGAGTGGGGTGCACTAGCCATGGGCTCCTGACCTGCCGGGGACATCCCATGGGACTCTAGCCCCTTGATCCACCTCCTCTCCCTGGGTCTCGGCCTCCCGGCCTGTCACATAGGGTCACACCTGCAGGGACAGGGGGACCTAAGACGCCTGCGCTACTCACCTGAGGTCCAGCGGTAGGCAGGGCGATGGTGGGGAAGGGACTGTGGTGACTGTGTCTCTCTCTGCAGGGCATCCCAGGTCCCTCAGGCCCCCCAGGCACCAAGGGCCTCCCAGGAGAACCGGTTAGTGTCCGCGCCGCACACACCTGTGTCCCGGGCAGTCTCAGACCACTGCCAGGAATGGGCCAGACGAGGAGCAGGGCAGGGCAGGGACCATGTGGGGCTCCGCTGTCCCCTGGGCCTGGCCAGATGGGACCAGAGCACCGCCGGAGCCCGGGCTTGGCCTCAGCGCGCTTCCCGGCAGCCTGTCCTGCCAGCGGGGTGGGGACAGCTGCCCCGGCCTTGCCCATCCTCGTGAGTGGGAAGTGAGCTGCGGCACCTGCAGCAGAGCGCGAGGCGGGGCAGCGGGCTGCTAGGAGGGGAGGCTGCCACCTCGGCCAGCGCCCGGCTTCATCCCAAGGGCAAGGGGCCTTCCAGGAGGTGCCAGGCCTGGGTTTGGGGGTGGCCCAGCTGTACCCGTTCCCTGCAGAGGCTGTGGGGTCGGAGGGCCCTCAGGAGTCAGAGGAGGCGCCCTGGGCCTCCCCAGAGGGCACCAAGGGTGGGCGGGAGGCCCTGCTCCAGGGCCTGGTTGGCACCCCCCTCTGGAGCCCCGGGCAGAGGCCCCTGTGAGCACTGATTGCCCGGGACCAGGGGCGGGGCTGGGGGCTTTCAGAGGTGGCTCCAGGCTGGACGGCTCTCGGCAGAGCCCCCACGGCTCCCGAGCAGGGCCCCGCTGGTTTGGTGGGGTGTGGGAGGGGCCGGGGATGGGGGACCCACAGACCTTGGGACCTGCAGTGCAGCTGGGGCAGCTGCAGGGTGGCCGCTCTGTCCCTGGGTCTGCGGGCCCCTCCCTCACCCACCGTGCCAGACCTGTCCCAGGAAGCTGGCGTCTCCCAACTGTCTGTGTGTCTGTCTGTCTTGCAGGGTCCTCAGGGGCCCCAGGGACCAGTGGGCACCCTGGGAGAGATGGGACCCAAGGTGAGTGCTGAGGACCCTCGTCTGTCCCTTGCTGCTGCTGGGCTCCCGGGCCCAGGGCATGCAGGGGGTGCCGGGCCCTTGCGGGGGCTGGCAATGCCTCTCTTGCATCATTGAAAGGCCCCCTCCCCTGAAAATTCACCCCAGCACAGAGTTGTAGCCTGAGATGAGGCTCATGCAGCACGGAGCTCGGAAGGGCCTCATCCAGAGGGCAGAGCAAGCCTGGGGCTCTCACGGCAAGGCCAGGCCTTGATAGCGAGGGCCCCTTTGCCCTTGTTGTTCTGGCCGGCTGCAGAGAAGAGCTGGAACTATTCAGCCCTGAACCTGCCCTGGCCTCCTCCCGTCCTCATGTGAATCATTGATTTCCCCCTGGGTTTGCCAAGGACTCCTGTGTGGTAAGCCGCACTGGTGGAGAGGGAGAGGGTCAGAGGTCCAGCAGCCTCTGGTAGTCCTAAGGCTTGGCCAGTCCAGGCCCCGCCACCCCTCCCGAGCCCCAGCTCCAGGCTCCCAGAGGCTGCAGCCTGCTTCTGCCTGTGTCTCTCATGCTGTGTGACCTGAGTATATTCCTTGCCCTCTCTGGGCCTCAGTTATACCCTTGCTTACAGTCAGGGGCGGCCGTTGCTGTGGGAGAGACTGATGGCATTTTCTTGCAGGGGCCACCAGGTGCAGTGGGAGAACCAGGCCTTCCTGGGGAAGCCGGGATAAAGGTGAGGAGGGACGAAAGATGAGAAAAATGACTTGCTGAAACCAGCTGGGCGCTATGTCCCCACCCCCGTGGAAGGAGACAGGGCTTCTTGTGCCTGAGATAATGGGTTCTCTGTGCTCCTGCTGGGAGCGGGGCCCGGCGTGGCCACCGTGGAGTGCCCCGCCCCTGCTGGGCAGTGCTTTCTCTGGCACCTGCCTGGCCTGCGTGCCGGGGTGGTCGCACCTCTGGGCCTGTGTGATACCATCTGCCTTCAGTGCCACTGTCCCTCGTTACCTGCTGAGAGGCCGATGCCCACCGATACCTGGGCCCTGGGGACAGCCCTTCCCACTTCTGCTGTTGGAGGAGGACCTGCCACCCGGCTGGCCTGGCAGCCCAGAGTGACGCAGGCCTGCCCAATGGCATCACGGAGGCCAGGCCCGGGGAGCCCGCCAAGGGCCGTGGGCTGGGGGCGGCTCACCCCTCCACACCTGAGTCTCCCTGCCACTCGAGCGGGAGCTGGGACTGTCAGACCTGGCAGGATTCCAGAACCTCTGCTCAAAGAACAATGATGAGACCCCTGTGCAGGGACAGACAGAAGTCCTTCCCGCAGGGTAGTGGCAGGAGTCAGAGGGGTGCATAGCAAGAGGTTGTCAAGGAACGGTGCATCTTCACCCCGATGGTGGTGATTGCGATGGCGATGACGATGGTGGTGATGGTGATGATGATGGTGGTGGTGGTGATGGTGATGGTGTTGGATTGTGATTATGGTGGAGATGATAATCATGGTGAATGTGTTACTGATGGTGATGGTGGTGATGGTGGTGGTGGTGATGGTGGTGGTGGTGGTGATGGTGTTGAAGGTGGTGGTGGTGATGGTGGTGGTGGTGGTGGTGATGGTGGTGGTGGTGATGGTGATGGTGATGGTGATGGTGGTGGTGATGGTGGTGGTGGTGATGGTGATGGTGGTGGTGATGGTGGTGGTGGTGGTGATGGTGGTGGTGGTGATGGTGATGGTGGTGGTGATGATGGTGGTGGTGGTGATGGTGATGTTGGTGGTGGTGATGGTGGTGGTGGTGGTGGTGATGGTGGTGGTGGTGATGGTGATGGTGGTGGTGATGATGGTGGTGGTGGTGGTGGTGATGGTGGTGGTGGTGGTGATGGTGGTGGTGGTGATGGTGATGGTGGTGGTGATGATGGTGGTGGTGATGGTGGTGATGGTGATGGTGGTGATGGTGATGATGGTGGTGATGATGGTGGTGGTGGTGGTGGTGGTGATGATGGTGGTGGTGGTGGTGGTGATGGTGGTGATGGTGGTGATGGTGGTGGTGGTGGTGGTGGTGGTGGTGGTGGTGGTGATGGTGGTGGTGGTGGTGGTGGTGGTGGTGGTGGTGATGGTGGTGATGGTGGTGGTGGTGGTGGTGATGGTGGTGGTGGTGATGGTGGTGATAGTGGTGGTGGTGGTGGTGGTGGTGATGATGGTGGTGGTGGTGGTGGTGATGGTGGTGATGGTGGTGGTGGTGGTGGTGGTGGTGGTGGTGGTGATGGTGGTGGTGGTGGTGGTGATGGTGGTGGTGGTGATGGTGGTGATGGTGGTGGTGGTGGTGGTGGTGGTGGTGATGATGGTGGTGGTGGTGGTGGTGATGGTGGTGATGGTGGTGGTGGTGGTGGTGGTGATGGTGGTGGTGGTGGTGATGGTGGTGGTGGTGGTGGTGGTGGTGATGGTGGTGATGGTGGTGGTGATGGTGATGGTGGTGGTGATGGTTTTTCTTCTCTGGTGCTGGAGAAGCCAAAGTCCAGGGCTGACCTAGAATAGGGCCTCGGGTTGGTGTTTATTATTGTTTATTATTGTCTTTAGTCCTTTGGAAGAAGGACTTCCCCAGCTCCCTCCCTGCTCCCGGGTCAGCAGGCAGAAACAGGAAGGGGTTGCGAGGACTGGGTCTGACCCTACTGCCTTCATGGATCTGTGTTTGGCTTCTCCTAGGGCGACCTTGGACCCCTGGGCACCCCTGGGGAGCAGGGCCTCATTGGGCAGCGGGTAAGTAGCAGCAGGGCCTTCTCTCTGGAGAGCCCCAGGGCATTTCGGCGCCGAGCAGAGGAAGGGAAGGGCTTTACTCAGCTCCCTGACCCTCAGTGTCCTTAGCTTAGACCAGGAGTCTCTTAGCCTTGTCATCCCCCCTGGTCACCAGCATTTCCACAATGTAGAGAAAAGCAATCCGCCGTGAGAAGGTCAGGAGGTCAGGGACACTGTGAGCTCCGTGCTCCCCGTTACCCGCTAGCAGCCGTATTGCAGGGCCCAAGGAGGCCCGCCGTCAGATTGGCCTCTTTCAGATCAGCCCAGGGCCTCCAGGCGCACTGACGCTCCAGGTGATTTGATCCTCAGAATGTGTCACGGACAGTTATCCCACCCTCCAAAGCAACCTGCAAAGCCCGCCTGGTGCTGGGAAACCTGCAAGGCCCCGTGTCCCTTGCTTATGCTCCGTGCCTGGTTTATCCAGTCCCTGCCTGAACAGGGCCCGGGCAGTGTGCGGACGCAGCCCTTCCTGACGGGGAAGGGGCCCCGGGAGAGGGGGTCGGTGGCTCGGCTCTCGCACTTGGGGTTCCTCCCAGTAACATCTCTGTCTTTCCTTTCGCCCTTTCCAGGGGGAGCCAGGCCTCGAGGGTGACGGTGGCCCCGCAGGGCCCGACGGGCTAAAGGTATGTGCCCTCCAGGTCGTGGCTGGGAGAGGGGGTCCGCGGTGCTGCCCTCCCAGGCAAGGCCTCAGCCTCCGGGGTCAGCTGGGGCCACTGGGAGCAGGAGAGAGGGCCAGCACGCTGCCCACGCAGGCTGGGCTGGGGCCTTGGCCACCTTCCACACTTCCTGCTGCCCTTCTCCCTGAGACATCCGCTTCCCGTGGCCAGGGAGGATTCTGCGGTGGCCCAGAGCCAGGGCTTTGATATCCGTCCCCTCCTAAACATTCCCACCAAATAATACCCACTGTCGAGGGAGGGCTAGTCACTCGGGTACTGAGCGTTTTGTATGTATCACCTCCCTCAATGCTGCAAGGGACTTATATCTTTAGGAAGGAAACTGAGGCTCAGAGAGGGTTAGCAACAGCCTGAGGACTCACAGCTAGTACCTGGAAAACCCAGGACCCCAATCCAGGTCTGTCTGTCTCCAAGCTGCTGCTCTCTCGGCTGCACAGGGCACCCATCTCAAGGTGGCGAGATTGAGGCTCCTAGGAAGGCAGCAGGTGTCCATTGAGAGTCTGAGGCTGTGAATGGAGGATTCTGAATTCAAACTCACGGCTCACAGAGCCAAAGCTTGTGGGCCTGGCTCAGCCCTGCTGCTGCCTGTCGGCACGACGCAGGGACCTTAGAGGGACGCAGGGGCTCATGGGCACTGCAGGCAGTGGCCCTGACTCACCAGCCCCAGCTCGGCCCAGGGCTGGCCCACCTCCACCTCTGCCCCTCAGGTGGGCACTGTGCACGTCACCCTCCGCCAGCCCCTCCAGGGCCCTGAGTGAGCCCCACAGCCAGATCCTCCATCCCCGTCACCCACCGTGGCCTCAGACAAGAACCCCCTTCTCTGGTCTGCACTTCCCTGTCCCCAGGCCTCTAACCGTGCCCCTGAGCCTGGACCTCTGCTCTCCCCGGGCACGTTGGTGACAAGCCCCAGGCTTACACCTGCTGACTCTCCCCGGCCTCGGCCCTGGTGCCTGGTGCAGCTGGCTCCCGCGGAGCCCCTGAGCCCCTGCAGCCCTCATCCTCCCCGGACCAGGTGCTCACAAGCCTCGTGGCTGAGGCCCCAGGCACCGCCTGCCCTGGGGCCTCCTGTGAATAACCCTTTCACCCGCCAGCCAGAAACTTCAGCTTTCCCGCTTGACAGATGAGGAAACCGGGCCTCCTCACTGCCTTCCAGGAGGCTCCTCCAGGGCATCTGCCCAGGTGGCAGGGGAGGGTCTCCAGGTCGGCTGCCTCACAGTCCTCCTCCTCCACCACTCGGGGCTCCCTGGCTGCAGGTTCCTCTTCTTTTACTCCCTTAAAGCCAATTCTAAGTCAGGTGCAGTGGCACATGCCTGAAATCCTAGCAGCTCGGGAGGCTGAGGCAGGAGGATCGGGAGTTCCAAGCCAGCCTCTGCAAAAGTGAGGCACTAAGCTGCTCAGAGAGACCCTGTCTCTAAATAAAATACAAAATAGGGCTGGGGATGTGGCTCAGCAGTTGAGTGCCCCTGAATTCAATCCCTGGTACCCGGCCCCAAAAACCACTTCTACTCTTGTCCTTGGACCAGAGAAGTTGCTCAGATACACAGCACCTTCCCTGGTCCTTGCATGAATCCCAGGAGAGATTCTGCCTTCTGTGGTGTCTGCCCAGGAGTCACCTTCATGGTGAAAGCTGTCTTGAGTCACACAGCACTTGACAGTTGAAGGAGTGCTTCTGGACCCAGTGTCTCTGCTACAGTGCTGGTGCCCAGGACCCGTTCCCCCTCCCACCCTCATTTCCAGGTGCTGTGCTAAGCTGTCGGCATGGTGTCTGTCCTTCAGGCCCCACAGTGACTCTTGTTTCACAGACAAGGAAACGGATTGGGGTCACCCGCTATTGAGTGCAGCCCGGGGCCGACGGAGGCTTGTCCCTGAGCAGAGGACCCAGAGCCGTGTCCTCACCACGCTCTGCCACTGGCTCCTGCCAGCCGTGCTGCGTCCCCGCCTCCCTCTGGGCCTCTGTCTTCCCTTCTGTAAATGGAGAGTTGGATCAAGCAGCTTGGAACTCTGGGCATTGCCGACATCCCAAGATCTGGGGGTCCCCGGGAATCCCCAGGGCTTGTTTTTTGGGGCTGCACCAACGCACCCAGCTGTGTGGGGGATCTGGATGGGGCTCTGCCGCCCCTGGAGCCGGGTCCTATGCAGGGCCCAGGCCAGGCCCTCGCTGAAAACCAGCCCAGCTGTCTGGGAGAGGCTGCCTGCACCCAGGCAGCACTGCAGGCGGACAGCAGGGCCAGCCGGGAGCAGCCCGGAGCAGCGGAGTCTGCAAGGTGGCCCCTGGGCCAGCCCTGACTCTGCCCAGGCTTTGCCTGGAATCTGAGACCCTCAGGGGACCTCGGAGACCTAGCTGGGGCCGGGTCTGACCCTGCGGGCCACGCTGGGCTCCTCTGCATTCACACCACCTTGCCTGGGTCCCTCATCGGCTGTGACACAGGACGCAGACTGGCCAAGCCACCCGCTGCTTCCTAGATGCCCCCAGACGGCCCCTTCCCCACCCACGTGACTTCAGCCTTCTCCCTCCTGGGGCCTCCTGAGTGGCCCTGGTAGAACCACAGGCTCTTGCCATGGGCCTGGGTGATGGCCTTCTGGTGGACCCTGCCCTGCCTCTGCCGCCGCAGCCCAGTCGCCCCTTCCGGCCCGCTCCACCCACAGCCCCGGAGGAGCCCGCCCTGCCGTCCCCAGGACCCCGTGGAGATGGCGAGCTCAGAGCTCCCTGGCCGTGTCAGACCCGTTGCCAGGCCGGAGCTGGCAGAGAAGCAGACACAGCCCATGCCAGGGTCCCTTCCCACGGACAGAACCTCAGGGCCCCTGGACCTCGCAGTCCCAGGAGGACCTTGGTGACATCCCTAGTGACTATACAGAGCCTCCCCTGGGCTTCTGCGTGGTGGGAGCTGGCCAGGTGTGTGTGGGCCTGTGGCAAATTCCAGCTCCGTTTCTGATCCTGCCTCAGTTTCCTCCTCTGTAAAACGGGGCCCAAAGGACTCCCTACCGTGAAGGTCCTTCGTGAGGGTCAGGTTACCATGTGGGTGTTAGCTGCTGTCCACCGACAGGGCCCTGAGGTCACCAACGGCAAGGCCACACGGCAGGCCACAACCCACAGTGGTGGCAGGAGGTGGGCAGCTGCAGCGGGTGGACTCGGCCTGGTCACTGCTGACTCGCTTCGCTGCCTGGGGCAGTGGCCTCGCTGCTCGGAGCCCAGCTCAGTGACCAGCACCGCAGCCTGTGGCTTGCTGCTGTTCAGTGTGAGCGCAGTGGACAGTGACTCGGGGCCCCGGGGGCGGGTTCTGGAGGCCCTGGGACAGTGCTCCCTCTGGTGCAGACTCAGCCCGAGCTCCTGGGGTTCTGAGTGTGCCAGGCCGCCTGGGACCTTCCTGGCCCTTCTGGGACCTCCCTGGTGGCTCTGCACAGGGGCCTGGCTTCCCTCTGAGCCACATTCCTGCCTGGCGCCAGCCCAGACAAGGACGTGTGGCAGCCACCCTGGAGGAATCCAGGGGCCACCCGCAGAGTCCTGGGGCTCGGGGCCCCACCGGGCCTGGTGACTGATTTTCTCTCTCTCTTCCTCCTCGTGCCTCTTCGACCCAGGGGGACAGAGGTGACCCAGGGCCCGACGGTGAGCGTGGCGAGAAAGGCCAGGAAGGGCTGAAGGGCGAGGACGGGCCCCCGGGGCCTCCTGGCGTCACCGGCGTCCGGGTAAGTGTGTGGCCATGGGCCAGCACTGGCGCCCGGTCCCTGCACGGCGGGCGGGGACCGCACCTTGGCTGGCGCCTGGGCCTGACTAGGCAGTGGGGCCGGGGTGGTGTCCACGGCTGAGCGGGGAGCTGGAGCGGCAGGCAGCTTGCAGACTCCCCCACACCACAAGCCCGCCACCCCACCACGCCCACGGCCACAGGGCCACCAGCCACCTCCAGGCTGCGTCTCCCTCCTCTCCCCAGGTGGAGAGGCCCGTGGGTGCACGACGGGCCTGCTCTTGACATTCTTTTCCCTCCAGGAGCGTGGAGATGACTAACCTGGGGCAGATCCAAATTAGCCTGCAACAAACGGGCTGTGGGAAAATATTTGTTTCCTAAAAATAGAACCAAAGTGTTAATCCCCCTTAACAGCTGCAGCAGAATGAGCTCACCACAGAACTGGAGAGGGACATGAGCCACTTGGTTGGACTCGCCATGCCAGAGGCTTCCCCAGGCTTGGCTCGGCTGCGGGGAAGTGGGCCAGGGAGAACTCAGCAGGAGGGCCACTGGCCCCAATCTCCCTCAGTAACTTGCTGTGTGACTTTTCATTCACCTCTTGCCCACTCTGGTCTCACCCTGTCGTGATGAAAGATTTGGGGGTAGGGAACATGTATGCTAAGCTCACTTGGAGTTCCCACATTCCAGGCACCTTTTATACTGAGTTTTGAGTATCACACCATGACGTGGGAGAAACTATGGCAGAAATGGCCTTAGAACCAGATTCCAAAGGTCGACTCTGCATCCGTGGCTTCAGCAACCCGCCCTCTTTGTGACTGTAGGAAAATCACCACCTTCTCTGAGCCTTGGTTTTCTCAGCATAAAGAGAAGATGAAACTTTATGTAGGAGATGCACTGGAAATGTAAAGCCGTGAGCTTGGGGGAGGAGAGGACGAGAGGCTGGTCTGGAGGTGATGGATTTGTGTGTGGTGCTGGTGCTGACAGCAGCAAGGTAGTGCTGGTAGTGGTGGTGATGGTGGTGATGGTGGTGATGGTGGTGGTGATGATGATGGTGGTGATAGTGATGGTGGTGATGGTGGTAGTGGTGGTGATGGTGGAGGTGGTGATGGTGATGGTGGTGATGGTGGAGGTGGTGATGATGTGGTGATGGTGATAGTGATGGTGGTGATGGTGGTGATGGTGGTGGTGGTGGTGGTGATGGTGGTGGTGGTGGTGGTGGTGGTGATGGTAATGGTGGTGATGGTGGTGGTGGTGGAGGTGGTGATGGTGGTGGTGGTGGTGGTGGTAATGGTGGTGGTGGTGGAGGTGGTGATGGTGGTGATGGTGGTAGTGGTGGTGATGGTGGAGGTGGTGATGGTGATGGTGGTGATGGTGGAGGTGGTGATGATGTGATGGTGATAGTGATGGTGGTGATGGTGGTGGTGATGGTGGAGGTGGTGATGATGTGGTGATGGTGGTGATGGTGGTGATGGTGGTGATGGTGGTGGTGGTGGTGGTGGTGGTGGTGGTAATGGTGGTGGTGACATGGTGGCAGTGGCTGCAATAGTGTGCGGTGGTGGTGGCAGTGCTGGTAGCACAGCTGATGTCAGCACTTGTCACTCCTGATTCTCATACACCAAGATTCTCTGGGCAGCCTGCATGCGCGCCGGGGTCCCCAAGGCCGTGGGGCCTGTATTTGAGTTTCTGTGGCATCTGGGTGCAGGACAAATACCTCCCGGCCTCTGGAAACAGCCAAGTATTTAAAAATAGAATTTTACGAGCCATCAGGGCCTTTCCAGAAGTCACCCCAGCCTTGCTGCACATTCTCATGTTTGGTCGATGGTGATCGTCATGGTGCCTGTGGTCCCATGAGACTCCATTGCCTGGTGACATCACGGCCGTGTCACCCCATATAAGTGCACTGTGTGATGTGCACACAATGACGGAATTGCCTAACAACACATTTCCCAGAAGGCGTCCCCATCAGGAAGTGGCATTTGGCTGTCTGTGGATGGGGCCCAGCCATGGTGACCATTCCGGCCCCACAGCCTCAGCCCACTGGGTGCTCCAGCCTTCCTCAGGGTCCCCCACCTCGCGGGACGGAGAACAGCTGGAGAGGGCCTGGTCTCCGTCCCCTGACCTGTACCCAGAGCTCTGTGCTGATTCATCTTTCCTCTGACAGGGAATCCGTCAGCCACTGTGGTCACCCCAGTCCACTGCAGATTCCCCCAGCACTGCCCAGGGCCTGACAGGGCCAGCCTGGACCTGGGGTGCCCCAGGAAACGACAGCACACATCACTTCTAACCCATCTGGGTAGGCTTCAGGCAGTACCTCTTTTCGCTCAGCCGTGGTTTCTTTAGCCTGAGCCAAGAGTGTGAGGATGGTTAGAATTTTATTACTGGAAAAGCAAGACCTTGAGATTGCTTAGTTCAGTGCTGTCCGATAAAAACAATACAGAGGCAGGCGTGGTGGCACATGCCTGTAGTCCCAGCAACTCAAGAGGCTGAGGCAGGAGGATCGCAAGTTCGAGGCCAGCCTCAGCAAATTAGGGAGACCCTTAGTGAGACCTTCTCTCAAAAGAAAAAAGAAAAAGAACTGGGGATGTGGCTCAGTAGTTAAAGTGTTTCTGGGTTGAATCCCCAGTACAAAAGGAAGGAAATAAGGAAGGACGGGAGCAAGGGAGGATGGGAGGGAGAGAGGATAAGAAGAAACAGAATACAAGCCACATATATAATTTAAAAATTTCTAGTAGCCACATTTTAAAAAGGTAAAAACAAACAGGTGAAATTAATTTTAATCACATTTGTTTAGAAAGAATAAATCCAAAATATTATTTCCACATGTAATCAATATTTAAAAATCATTAACAGGCTTTTTTGCATTCTTTCTCTTTTTGTTTTTTTGCACTGAGTCTTTGAAATTCAGTGTGCAGCTTCTGCTCCCAGCACACCCCAATTCAGAGGCAGATTTCCACTAGAAATACTTGGTGTGAAGATTCTCTTTGTGTGTCAATTTTCACTGGCAATACTTGACCTATATTTAGATTTCATTAGAGGCACAGTTGGAATGGAGATTTGTAGACCCAAGTTGTTTCAAACAGACGTGCAAGTTTTGCAGTTGCTGATTTAGACCAGAACTTTTCAATTTCACTTGAAAGTTGAATGAACTTGGGAGCTTGAGCTATGTTCCGCGTGCTCAGCTGCCCGACGGGTCGGAGGCCCCGGGTTGGGCCACGCAGCCTTCCCACTAAATGGGGGAACAGGCCCCAGAAGAGGAGGAGCTGTCCAGGGTCCCGGGAGCACTGGAGCCCTGGGCTTCAGGAGTCTGCGCCTGGTCCTCCTTAAAGCCACGGTGTGGTCAGACGAGTGGTCTTCCTGGGGACAGTCATCCTCTCCCATACACTGTCACCACGTGGTGTCTTGTGAGCTGATTGCCCCCCAAGGGAGGGCCAGAGCATGTCAGGATGCCATGCAGGGGAGAGGACAGGGTGGCCTGGTGGAGGGAGCAGCCTGGGGACCCGGGGTGGGGGCAGCTGACCTCCCAGCATAGCACACACCTGAGGAGGCCCACAGCAGAGTGGGCAAGGGGGACCCTGTGGTGGGACTTGCCTCAGGGATGGTAGAGAGGTGACGCATGACGTCCCAGAGACAGGAGGCCCCAGATACCACCCCTCTGCCTGTGTCCCCAGCAGGGACCCTGCGGTGGGAGGTGGAAACCAGGAAGACATGGAACCAGCTGGCCCAGACATTGGTCAGGACCCAGCTGGGAGCTAGGCTGCCCCGTCTGTGCAAGGGCTGGGGCCCACAGCTGGGTTACAAGAGGTGGAACGGTGCTCGGGCCTGCAGAGCGCTCAGGACAGAGCGCCGCTCAGGGAGGACGCCCCTGCACATGACCGTGGCCCTGCCCACAGGGGCCCTGCCATGGACACCCGTGGTGGCAGAGGCCACAGCCACCATTCCTGGGAGAGTTCACCAGGCCAGACACTATTGTGACCCTGCGTGGGATCCTTAAGCTCCATGAGGCATATTCCACGCTGTGCCCACTATGCAGACAGGACGCCCAGCACAGGAAGTTGGGTCGCGCTCAAGGTCACAGGGACAGAGTGACGAAGCAGCCTTGGGGTGGCAGTGGCCTGAGCTCAGCTCTCACACCCTCTTGTTCTTTCCTGTCCTCTCCTTCCAGGGTCCTGAAGGAAAACCAGGGAAGCAAGGCGACAAGGGCCGGACGGGAGCCAAGGTGGGCTCCCTGACTGCCACGGTGGGCACGCCCCCACCAAGGCCACGCCCCTCCCCACCAGAGCCATGCCCCACCGGGACGACGCCCCTCCCCACCAGGTGACACCTGTCTCTCCTCCCCCTGCAGGGTGCCAAGGGCTATCAAGGACAGCTGGGCGAGATGGGTGTCCCCGGAGACCCAGGATCCCCTGGCACCCCAGGTCCTAAAGGCTCCCGGGGCAGCCTGGGACCAACGGTGAGTCTGGGATGGAGGGACCGAGGGCAGGAAGGGAGGGACCGGCTTATTTCTGAGGGCACCGCCCACCCCGCCTGTTAGCCGAGCACCTGGTGTTCACTGTCCCTGTCCCTTTGGATTGCGATCCCCTTGGGAACCTGCAGGGAGCCTCCACCCTCCGAACACACAAAGCAAAGGATTTCTTGCAGTTTGGAGGGGTCCATGGGTCTCCTGGAACTTTCTGTGGACCCCAACTACTAAAGCCCTGCTATTGGGTCAGGGAGAGGGGCCAGACCCTCGGGGGCATTTTATCAAGCAAGCCCTCCTACTGGAAATGGGCTCCTGAGGTGCGTGAAGCCAGGGCTGGTCCCTGATGACTGGAGGGTGTCCCTGAGCTTGGCTGCACTGCACTGCCCTCCAGGAAGGGGCCCAGAGGGGCGCCAGGCTGTGGGAGAGGGCCTCAGGGGAGGCCAGGGGCGGCAGACAGTGCGCAGGCTAGCTGGGGCTGACCTCCTGCTGCCCGCAGGTCGGGACATCATCAAGGGCGGAGCCAGGAGGAGAGGCCCAGTAGCACTTCATTAGACAGGCTCCCAGACACCTCCTGGGCACCAGCACTGGGAAGATGGGGTCACAGGGCTGGGAAGGGGTGCGTTTTGAGTATTATCTTTGTTTTTAGTAAAATTGATTTAACTCTTAAGTTCATAAAATTTAAACGTTAATATCAGCTCTGTTTACATGGCTCGTGAAAACTCTAGAAAGGAAGCAGGTGGCCGTGGTGGACCACAGGCGCCAGGAGAAGAAAGGGCAGAGCGGGTGCTGGGGCAGAGGCCCGGGGCTTGCTCCCACCCCCTGTCCTCATGGGCAGGTGACATCCTGCCCCCAACCCCATCCTCGTGGGCAGGTGACATGTCAGGCCCGGGACAGAGTGCGGCTGGGACCTGGGGAGAGGGTCCCCTCTGTGTCCCTGCTGTGGGACCCACGCTCCTACCAACGAGGGTCTCCTCCTCTCCTAGGGTGCTCCGGGTCGGATGGGGGTCCAAGGAGAGCCGGGACTGGCTGGTTATGATGTAAGTGGACACCTCCTCTCTGGAGCCCCGGGGCCACTGAGGATGTGGGTGTCCCCTGCCCGGGCAGCTCCTGGCCCACAGATGAGGGTGGGGCAGGGGGGCCATGGGTGGAACAGGTGGCAGTGGGGCTTGGTCAGAACCAGAAAATGAGGCCGGGGGTGAGGAAGCATGGAGAGGCCTGTAGGGTCCCAGGCTGGGTCTTGGTGAAGGAGACCCTACAGGGACGGGAGGAGAGGGCAAGGATGACAGGAGACAGGAAGGCAGGGACTGGGGACAGTGGGGGGAGGGGCTGCATGTGCAGCTCTGGCCGAAGCCTGGGGAGTGCACTGAGCCCCAGCCACACCAGCTGGCCTGAGACCCCTCAGAGGTGTGCCTGGAAGCTGGGGCCCAGAGACTCAGGGAGCCGTTCAGAGCCACACAGCAAGTTAGGGCAGACGGGGACCCAGTCCTACAGTCCAGTGTCCATCCAAATCTGAGCTCCTGGTCTTTGTCCTTTGTCTCTCCAAGTCCCCATTTGCCCATCAACTCTGTCATGTTTGCTTGCAGGGACACAAAGGCATTGTAGGACCCCTTGGGCCTCCTGGACCCAAAGGTGAAAAGGTGGGTATCTATAGAGCAGCTGCCCCTCATGTCTGGGGCCAGCAAGAACAAGCCTCGGGTCCCTGGGGCTGCCCTGCTCACTCACACTGGCCTGCCAGGCATGCCACCTCGGCTGGGCCTGGCAGGCAGGAGCTGAGCTCCATGTTCACGAGGGCACTGGGGTCGTCCCTGTGCCTGGCACTGCACCCACAGGCACTGCTGGGGCGAGGGTCAGGCGGAAGCATGGACGTCAGCCATGAGGTGACGGAGGCTGGCCACCCCCTCCGCCATGCAGTGGGCACCACAGCCTCCCACAGAGCTGAGACCCCCAGAGGGAGAGAGGCCTGTGCTGAGCACGGAGGGCAGGGTGAAGACAGGACACCATGCCAAGGGGAAGCTGGTCCATCCCTCACCCTGGGCTGCAGGCTCAGGCTCAGGCGGGAGAGGACTTGCCGAAGGCACCTTGCTGGCCAGGGACCCAGTGGTGGTGGGGAGATGGTGGGCCAGCAAGTGCACTGCATGGCCCCTGTGTCGTGTTCCAAGGCAGCACCCGGCTGGCCCTGGAGTCGAGTCTCTGAACCCCTCCTCCCTTCCCTCGTCCCTGTGATTGCCTGGCTGGCCACTGGCCCCTTGGTGCCAGCCTCCCAGACTCCCAGCCTGCCCAGCCTCCCCAGCCCTCCTTTCGTTTGCCGAGTCAGCTCCCCACCAAGTCCGCAGTGTGGGCGCCACGCCAGCCTGGCGGCTGTGTGGCTGCTTAGGAGTGCAGGCCTGAGTGGGCTGCAGGAGGCGCCCTTCAGTCCCCCTGCCCCTCCCTCGGCCCTCAGCACCTGCCAGGGCCGGCACAGAAGGGGTTAACATAGACCCTGACCCCAGGAGGAGCCTGTGTCCCCCATAGGGGCCTCCACTCTGGGCCTCCCTGTGGCTTCCCTGTGGCTGCAGAAGGGGACCCTACGGCACAGCTGCTCGGAGTCTGCCGGGGCGTGGGTGGGTCCCTGAGGTCGCCTGAGCCTCTATGTCCCATCTGTCCAGTGGGGTGGGTGCAGGGCAGCGGAGTACGGCAGACAGGCCGCCACGCCTCCTGACTTACGAGGCGCGGTGCTGTTCGTTTGCTCCTCTGGCCGTCCAACCTGGGGCGCGCCAGGCCTGAGCAGGAGCTGCCACGCAGAAACCCAGCCTCAGGGGTCCTGGGGGTTGGGCGATCTCATCAAGGTAGCACCGTCACAGAGCGTACTGAGGTCCCCGAGGGCGACGACGTCATTAAGTGAGCTCATCTTATGGGATCCGCGGTCCGTGGGCGATGGGAGTGCCCGCATGCGGCGTGGGGGTGCGATCACCTGATGCATGGCCAATCACAGGCCAGAGAGTAGGAGACCCCCGAGGCCCAAGGCCGGAGCAGCGCCCTCTCCCAGAGTTTCTCCTGTGACCCTCGTGTGAGGACGTCCTAGTCCTGCATGACAGGTGGGGAAACTGAGCTTCTGTGACGCCCAGAGGCTGGCTCAGGATGGGTGCTGCGAAGGTGGCAGGGTCCAGCCGGCCCTGCTCCCGTAGCCCCACGCGGTCCCGTGATGAGCCAAGCCACTGCTTGAAGACCCCATGCGACACGTGTCTGTGAAGAGGCTGCCCGAGGCCCATGGGCTTCCGGGCGCAGGGCAGGCCTGCAGGCCTGGTGTGGCCCTGGCAGGACCTTCCTTCTGGGCCTCGGCTTCCCTTTATGTCAAGTGCAGGCAGCAGCCCCAGCAGCAGGGGACTGTCACGTAGATCTGTGAGGAGATGTGTGGCACGAGCCCCAGGAGGTGCCGGGTTATAGCACACGCCGGGTGCACACGGGCCCCTTGCCCAAGCCCACCCTCCCAGGTCGCCTTCCACAGAGGGACCGCGCACTGGGCCAGCCAGCCAGAGTGGGCGGGAAGGAGAGGGAATCCCCACTCCCCGGGCCACTGGGTCTTGGCCACAGGCAAGTCCCTCCTGCTTCAGCCACTGCCCACGGGAGCCACGGAGCCTGGGCCTCTGCTCACTGGCCAGGATGTGGCCCACCAGGGCCCCTTTCCCCCTTGCTCACCTCAAGTTCCTTGCAATCCCCGTGGACAAGGAGGGGGCTCAGTGTCCCCAGGCGGGGTGACAGCAGTTGTCTGGGGGTAGAGTCTCTGAGCCCTGATTCTGCCCTGTGCCTTCCTTGTGGCTGGCAAGAGGGTGCATCTGGCCCAGGGCCTCTGGGTCCACCATGGCCAAGGGTCACAGCGCTACTCTGCTCCTCCCCAGTCTGTCCTTGGCGGTCACCACTGTTACTATTATCAACGTTAGGGATCTGGACGGCCATCTAGAGTCCACGGGCAGGCAGCAGGGCTGAGGGGTGACACCTCCTCACAAGCCTCTTGGAAGTGTTCTTGTCCCCTGTCCATGCTGACACTGTCTTAGGGACAGGACTACAGTTGGCCAGCTGCAGTGTCTCCAGGAGCAGCCAGGATCAGAGAAAGGGTCTCTTCTGTTGAGGATGGAGCAGCTGAGCGCTCCCATGGCCCCCCGCACCCCTGCCCTCTGCAAAACAGGAGTGACAGGGCTGTGCTGAGCTCCGGTGACCCAGGGCAGTGCCCACCCAGGACAGCGGCCCCACATTACCATTCTCCCTTCACCCCGCTCGGCCCTTCCCCAGCTGAGAAGAGCCAAGTTAGCAGGGCGAGCCGAAGGCTCCCAGGCTGGCCCCGAGCCTCGCCGGGAAGGGGCTTCGTGCCACCTGCCTCCGCAGGGCCTGGCTGGGCGCCCGGTGCGATCCATGCTCCCAGGCCCAGGTCGCACCCCCGGGTCTGCCCGAGGCACGCTTGCGTGTCTCTGCCTCTGCTGCCTGGAGTCCCCAGAGTCCCCAGGACGGTGACTCAGCCTAAAGCTGGTTCTGTGTCCGCAGGGTGAGCAGGGTGAGGACGGCAAGGCCGAGGGGCCCCCTGGGCCGCCTGGAGATCGGGTAAGGCCCCTACCTCCCGGCTGCAGGGCCGGATGGGGTTCCCGGTGGGGCCCCAGCCTCCCGCTGTGGGGCAGGGGCAGGCTGAACAGAGCTGAGGCTGTGGCCTTTATGTTGCTATTGTCCTCGTCATTCAGGGCCCAGTGGGTGACCGAGGAGACCGGGGTGAGCCTGGGGACCCAGGATACCCGGTAAGTACCAGAGCCCTACCTGCAGGCAGGGCCGTGAGGCCACCTCTTCAGGACACAGGTCCTTCCCTCTGTGGCCAATGCCCAGACAGAAGCGAAACCCCTTTAAGAAGCCAGGACTACACTGCCAGGGAGGGGCCCTGGCCTTTGCTGAGGGACAGTCCATGCCTCGTGTCTGTGGCAGTTCCCTCATCGCGTGGTCCTGCGCAGTCCCTTCCCTCCAAGGGCCTCGGTCCCTTCCCTCCAGCAGGAGCCGTGGCAACCATTGAGCCACCGGGCTCTCGCCCCCCGAGGGTCACCGGTTCTGCAGACGGGGGAGCTGGGACTCAGGGAGGGACAGTGACACATGGCTAGGAAGGTCCAGGGCTCCCAGTTCCTACCCTGGCTCCCAGCCCCTCCCAGGTGGGTCCCTCACCTCTCTCCTTGGCTTCCAGGGACAGGAGGGTGTTCAAGGCCTCCGTGGGAAGCCCGGCCAGCAGGGCCAACCCGTGAGTGGTGCTTGCTGTCGGCGCCCCTCCTGCCCTGAGGCGGGTGGAGCAGTGGGGGCGGAAGAGTGGGGCCCTTACGCTTAGGGGAGCCTCCTGCAGGGGCCGCGCGGACGGTCCATCCTGGCTTCTCCTGCCTTGACCCTGGGGGCACCCCCAGAGCCTGCACCCCCAAACCCCTCCCCGCCCCTCCCCCTCCAGGCGGAGACTGGCCACCCTCCCCTGGAGAGAGTCCTGGGGCTGCCTTGCGTCATCTCCCCTTGGTTTGCAGGGGCATCCGGGACCCCGGGGGCGGCCGGGACCCAGAGGATCAAAAGGCGAAGAGGTGAGAAGCGAGAGCATGGCCCGGTCACACCGCAGCCGGAGGCAGGCCTGGAAGCAGACCTCGCCCCTGCGCCTGGTGGCCTGCGGAATGGGCCCTGGAAAGCACCTCCTGTCTCGGGTCAGCCAGGGGGACTTGACCTCAGGGCAGTTGGGAGCCATGGTGGCCTCTCTGACCGCCTTACCACACTGTGGACAGGCACCCTCGGGGAGGAGAGCAGGAGAGGGACCAGGACCCCACCCTGGACCAGGGCCCCTCTCAGCACTAAGGTTGGGCCAGTTAACGCCCTCAGCTGGCCCCTCCACCCACACCTGCTCGGGACAGCCACACTCCCCATCCGTGGCCCAGCCAGCCCCCGTCCTTCCCTCACCAGATGAGGACAGTGCCCAGAGCTCAGCAGCCAGGGGGCCAGAGCAGCAGGGGACAGCACAGGCTGACCCAAGGCAGCTGGCCCTGGGGCCAGTGTGCAGGGCGCTGTGCACCGGGAGCTTGCTGTGGCCCCATCTTCGGGCACCTCCCTGCGGAGCACCCTCCTGCGGGCGGCCTGACCTGTCACCCTCACTTTTGCTCTTTCAGGGCCCGAAGGGAAAGCCGGGCAAGGCCGGGGCCCCAGGTCGCAGGGGGATCCAGGTGAGTCCCTGTGGCTGCCGCTGCCTCCCAGGTCCTGGGCCGCGCAGGGAAGCGTTCACCGCCTTCTGTGTACCCCCAGGGGCTGCAGGGGCTGCCGGGGCCTCGGGGCGTGGTGGGAAGACAGGGCCCGGAGGGTGTCGCTGGACCAGATGGGCTTCCTGGCAGGGACGGCCGAGCAGGACCGCAGGTGAGAAGGGCCTGGGGTGAGCAGATGGTGTCCCCACGTGAGAAAGGTGGGGAGGGGAGACTTCCACATGCCACAGGCCAGGGAGCCATAGGGAGCCTGGGATGGGGCAGAAGTTCCCGCATGCTTTGGTGTGGGCGGCAACCACATCCCTTGGGGCCTGGGAGCATGGACCTTCTCGGGGTCTTGCCTCAGCTGCTGCAGGCCCTGCTGGTCAGCCGTCTCACACAGGCAGGAGTGACCTCCCTCCCACTCTGACTCCCCAGGCTCCGGGCTGCCTGTTTCCTGAAACCCAGGATACCCTCTCTTGCCTACTTTCTTTGCAGGGTGAGCAGGGAGATGACGGGGACCCTGGCCCTGTGGGCCCTGCTGGGAGGAGAGGAAATCCAGGTGTGGCCGGCTTGCCTGGAGCACAGGGACCCCCGGGATTCAAGGTCAGGTGCTTCTAACCCACTTACCTGCTCTCTGCCCTTTTTGCCTGGCTGTACCGATTTGTAGATCACCAGGGCCTGTGTGAAAATGAAATCCATGTCGTGACCTTTCTCTGGGGCCCCGTCCCAGTCTTGACCCAGACTTAAAAAGGGTGGCTCATCCATGGAGCTATAAATACTGCCCCCTGGGGGGCCCTGGAAATGGCCACTGTAGCTGAGTTGTCCGCGGGCGCCCTCTTGTGGGTCCTTGTGGAACAGCCTCTGGGATGCTGCGGGCATCCTTAGCTTCTCAGGCTGCTGTGAATCAGGCTGAGCCCAGAGCCTGAGGGGAAGATTAAGTCCAGGGACCCAGACACAGCTCTCGCCCTCTCTGAGTTTGAGGTCTGGTAGGGAATGGTTGGAACCCCCTGAGAGGACAGCAGGCAGAGGGACAGATGGCTTTAGCCCAGTGAGATTTGACAGAGAAAAGAAGAAGAGGAGGTGTTGTAGGTGGAGGGACTGTGTGGCGGGTCTTGGAGGTGGGGCTTGTGGCATGCTGGGGAGAGGAGAGGCAGTGCTGAAGAGAGGGAAGCCAGAGGAAGGAAGGAGGCTTCCTCAGAGCAGCCCCATCCTCCCCGGCCTCCCTCTGTCACCCCACTGCCCCGAGATGGCAAGGGGCCTGTGGAATTGCTGTTCTCCTAGGCCCTCCCCTGGACTCATTGCCCCCTGTGACTGGAAACTTTGGTGTGTTTCTTTTAGGGTGAAAATGGGTTACCTGGGCAGCTGGGTCCCCCTGGCAAGCGAGGAACTGAGGGCGGAACGGGGCTTCCTGGGAAGCAGGGGGAACCAGGATCCAAAGGCCAGCCGGTGAGTGGGTCAGAGGGCACACACATGCCCGCACACTCACATGCACACACACACAGACACGTGTGTTCATCCACGTACCATAGGCCAAGCAGCCACCTGTCTACTTGTTGGCAAAGGCAGAGATATACTCTCCCTGGCCACCAGATACCATGATCCTCCCTGAGCTGGGTGGTGGGCAGGAGGTGGAGGCGCCACGCTGTGCTTTCCAGAATGAGGAGAGGTGATCGCAACCAGCACCAGGGCTCTGCGGACTCCCGGGACAGTGCTCTTCCCGTACCTTACCCTGCCTGGACAAAGAGGGGGAAACACATGAAGAATAGACAGGGGACCTTGAAAACACATAGCAACTGACCCTAATGCCCCAGTTAAAAACAGGTGTTTAATTTAATTGGATGCAAAACCAAGACCCAATTATGTACTGCTACAAGAACGTAAAGACCTATGAATGTAAAGACACAAATACTCTAAAGTTATGATGCAGAATAAAAAAAACACTGTGCTAATGCTTGTCAAAAGAAAGCCAGGGGCTGGGCTGTGGCTCAGTGGTAGAGAATTTGCCTAGTATGTGTGAGGCACTGGATTCCATCCGCATATAAATAAATGAAGAAAATAAAGGTCCATTGACATCCAAAATACTATTTTTAAAAAAGGAAGCCAGAGAAGCTATTTTAACATCAGATAAAATGGATTTTGGAGCAATGATTATTAACAGTCATGAAGAAGGTCATTTCATAGTGATCAAGGGGTCAATTTGTCAAGGTGGTATAGAAATCCTAAATATTTATACACCTAATAATAGATCTTCATGTATTTTGTTTAATACATTAAGCAAAAACTGATAGAAGTATAATGGGAAATAGATCCACAATTACACTCGAAGATTTCTATATATTTCTCTTAATCACGAACAGAGTAAATAGTCAGAAAATCAGTAAGGGTGTAGTAAACTCCAATAACAGTATTGGCCGATGCAATCTAATAGAACACTGCACCAATGCACCAAATACCAGCAAGATAGGCATTCTTTGCAAGTGCACATGGGACCTTTGCCAAGACAGAACATATTGTGAGCCTATAAAATCCAGCCTTAAAAAGTCAAAAAGGTTCATTTCACACAAAGAATTTTCTTACACCATGATGAAGTGAAAAATGAATAACAGATACCTGAAAAATCTCCAAATGTTTGGAAACTATGTAAAGAACATCCAAATGATCCATGAATCAAAGAGGAAATCAAAAGGGAAATTAACATTTTATGAAAGCAAAAATACAGTTAGGAATGGAGAAGGCTTTCAAATCAGTAGCCTCAGATTCCATCAAAAGAAACTAGGGGAAAAAAATTAGAAAACAAGTAAGCAGAAGAAAGAAAATAATAAAGAGCAGAAATAAAAACCAGGAAAACAATAAGAAAAATGGGAAGTTGATTTTTTGAGAAAGTCAATAAAATTGATAAACTTCTAGCCAGATTTCTCAGGAAAAAAAAAAAGAGTGAGAGAGAATACATACATTACTAGTATCAGAATAAGAGAGATGATTGCTATCCTTAAAGATACTACAGATGTTAAAAGAATAAGGGAATATTGTGGACAACATTATGCCAAAAAAATTGAGTAACTCTCAGGTGAAATGGGCCAGTTTCTTCAAAGATGAACTAGCAGCTCATTCAAGACGAAATTGATAACCTAAGCAGTCACGTATCTCTTAAAGAAGTCAAATAAGTTAGTTTGAAAGTTTCCCACAAATAAAACTCTGGTGAATTTTACTAACTATTTATGGAATAGTTAATACCCATTCTACCTAAACTCATTCAGAAAGTGAGTTTATTTCCATGAGCCAACTTATTCCATGAGCCAGTATTAACTGTTGTTCAAGCCAAAAACATTACAAGAAAACTACAGACCAGTACATCTCAAAAATATAGGCACAGCAATTCTCAATATAATGTTAACAAAATGAATCTAAGATTATATAAAAAGGGCAGTGCAAGAAGACCAATTGGAATTTATCCCAAGAATGCAAGGATGGTATTACATTTAAAAATAAGTCAATAGAATCAACCATATTTAACAAACTAAAACAGAAAAGCCATTCGATCTCAGTAGATGCAGGAAAAACATTTAATAAAAATCCAACTTCATTTCTAGCAAAAACTCTCAATAAACTAGTTATAGAAGGAACTTCTTCAACTTGATAAAGAACATCAATGAAAAATTCAGTTAGCGTCATATGGAGTAGTGATTGATTAAAGAGCAGAAACAAGACACCACTTCCATCTAATGTCATGCTGGCATTTCTAGTCAGTGTAGTAAGGCAAGAAAAAGAAATAAAAGGCATCCGTACAAAAAAGGAAGAAGTGAGGGCTGGAGAGATAGCTCAGTTGGTAGAGTGCTTGCCTTGCAAGCACAAGGCCCTGGGTTCAATCCCCAGCACTGCAAAAAAAAAAAAAAAAAAAAAAAAAAAAAAAAAAAAAAAAAAAAAAAGGAATTGGTGAAATTTTCCTTGTAGAATGAAATGATTTCTATGGAGAAAATCAAATGAAATCTATAAGAAAGCTATTGGAATAAGTGAGTTTAGTAAGATCACAGGAAACTCAATATTCACCAGTAAAATGTATTTCTATACAATAAGCAACCAGCTAGCAGTTTCTAGCAACAAGCAACCAGAAATTGAAATTTAGAAAGTAATACCATTTATAATAGCATAAAAATATGAAATGCCTAGAGGTACATCTAATACCAGGGTGCAAAATATGTATACTGAAAACAATAAAACATTGCTAAGAAAAATTAAAGAATACACATATACCTACATAGTGTCCATGGGTCAAAAGACTCAATATTGTTAAGATGTCCATTTTTCTCATATTGGTCTACGGATTGAACGCAATCAAGACAGTGTTGAAAAATATTGAAGAAAAACCTGAATAAGTGAGAAGATATCCCATGTTCATGGATCAGAAGACAGTATTGCTAAGATGGAGCAACACTTCCCACAAACTGGCCCCCAAATTCAATTCAATCCCTATCAAAACCTGCTAAAGTGCTATAGATTCTCATCTGGAAAAGATCAAAGTAGTAAGACTCACACTTGCCAATTCAAAACTTATGACAGAGCTAGAGTAATCAGGGCAGTGTGGCATAAGCATAGGACAGCTATAGGGTAAGCAAATAGAATATGTTATTCTACCCTGTTTTAGTCAGCGTCTCGCTACTGTGACTAAATGACCTGACCAGCACAGCTGTAACAGAGGAAGGTTTTATTTGAGGGCTCAAGGTTTCAGAGGTCTTAGTTCATAGAAGGCTGGCTCCATTCCTCAGAGCTCAAGGTGAGGCTGAACATCATGGTGGGAGAGGATGTTGGAGGGAAGCAGCTCACATCATAATAATCAGTAAGTGGAGAGAGTCTCCACTCTCCACATGCAAAATAGATACCCCATAGCTACGCCCAATTCCCACCTCCTCCAGCCACACCCTACCACAGAGTGACCAGTCAGTTAATCCCATCGGAGATTACAGATTGGGTTAAGACTCACAAGCCAGTCGTTTCTCCTCTGAACCTTCCTGCACTGTCTCACACATGAGCTTTTGTGGGGCACCCCACATCCAAACCGTAACATACCCTGTCCTCACGTGCCCCCTCACTAGTTGTCATCTGACCCCTGTGGAGATTGGGAGCCAGGGCGAGGGGAGAAGGTACCAGGGCCTCTGGAATTGCTCACGCCCTCCGTGGCACAGTTTCCACGCGACTGTGAGCACATTCCTGCCCCTCTGAGCCTCAGATCTGTCCTGGTAAACAGGGCCTGGTGTCTTGGGTGGATGTGGGAATGTCAAAGCAGCTGGCACCAAGTGCTGCTGACTTTTAGGGGATCTTGTCCTCATTGAGCTCTTGGGATGGGTGAGGTTCCGTGGGTCCTTCCACTCTTACGTGAGGACCAGGACAGGAACGACGTGACGCAGAGCTTTCCCCGTGGATTCCCTGCTTGCCTGGCGCAGGACACAGCTTCCCGGCCCCTCAGCACCCAGGCTGGCATCTAGTGTGTGAGCTGTTCACGCTCCTCCATTGGTCCCTGGGTCCTGGGTGACTGGCTAGCACCCTAGTCCTGTCCTGCTCTCCCCACAGGGTGACACTGGAGAGATGGGCTTCCCAGGAGTGTCCGGCCTCTTTGGACCCAAGGTACGGACCCCCACTCCTCCCGCTCCTGTGGGGTCCTGCACCCACTCATTCGTTCATTTATTCACTCCACAATATTGAGGAGTGCTCACAATGTGGGCGTCACGACAATGTGGGGACACGGCCAGCTGCTCCCACGAGCATCCTCACACCCGCTACTGTTGCGGCACACCTGGGCCCCGGGCCGGCTCTGCAGTTCACCTGCTCTGTGCCTCAGGCACGTGGCTTAGTCTCCCTGAACCTTGCTTTCCCGATCTGTAAAATGGGAAGGGTGAGTCAGGCCGGATGCAAAAACTCAGGCCAGAGGCACATGCCACTCCACCACCAGGCACGCAGCTGGCACCTGCACAATGACCATGGGCTCGTACCACCCTCCTCCTGGGGCCCGGACCCCAGTGGCGAGGGAGCTGCAAGGGCCCCACCCTGGGCTGCCCAGGCTCCAACTGCCCTTCCTCTGCTTCCCTCAGGGCCCCCCGGGAGACATCGGCTTCAAAGGCATCCAGGGCCCTCGGGGGCCTCCTGGCTTGATGGTGAGGCCCCTCCCTCTGGGCCAGCCGCCAACTGGCGGGCACATGTACCCCTCCTGCTCCTTCCACCAACCAGCCGCCACCCTTCCCTCCTCCTCCTCCTCCCCACCCTGGGGCCGACAGAAGGGGCTGCGTGCAGGAGGAGCTCGGGAGCACTGCCTCTGCTCAAGGAGGTCTCCCTCCCGTCCCTGGGGACACGCAGGCGGCCCCCCCACCCTCTATCCCTGGGACTATTCCAGGCCTGCAACAAGGACGCTCAGCCTCTCTGTCTCCCTTAGGGAAAGGAGGGCATCATTGGGCCCCTCGGAATCCTGGGACCGTCGGGACTCCCGGTACGTGCAGGGGCTGGGGCGGAAGACAGCTCACCTGAGTCTCAGTGACCCATCCGGGAGCTGGACTTCCCCCTGACCCCGTCTCCCTGGGCTCTGGTTTGTTGCAGGGTCCAAAGGGCGACAAAGGCAGTCGAGGGGACTGGGTGAGTGGAGGGGCGAGGGGCTCAGGGTGGGCCCCAGCTCGGCCCCTGGCTCCTAACTCTCTCTCCCCCATTCTGTCTCCCTCCAGGGACTGCAGGGTCCGAGGGTGAGTGGGCTTGGCTGAGGGCGGAGGGCGGGGAGTGGCGGGCGCTCCTCTCCATGACAACCGTCCTCCTCGGCCGCCCTTTCTCTCTGGATCTCACTCATAGCCCCCACACCTGGTCGCACCAGGGGAACCACAGCCTTTGGGTCTCTGGTCTGCCTGCCGAGAACCTGGGGTGGGGAGGAGGAAGGCCCTTGCTGACCGAGGCTAACTGTTCTCTTCCTCCAGGGTCCTCCCGGCCCAAGAGGGCGGCCTGGCCCACCGGTAG
Organism: Sciurus vulgaris; assembly: GCF_902686455.1. Lineage (NCBI taxonomy): Eukaryota > Metazoa > Chordata > Mammalia > Rodentia > Sciuridae > Sciurus > Sciurus vulgaris. Next base: position 70,766,022 of record NC_136476.1, read on the forward strand.
GTAACTTGGCGTCTTAGCCGGGACCGCTGTGGGCTTCCTGGGTGGTAGGTGAAGTCCCTCTGAAAGAGACCAAGGCTTCGCCCGCAGACTAACCTTGACCCTGAGGCTCACAGGACGCACAAGCTTCCTGCAGCCACCGACTTCTGGGACATTGTAGACCAACCTGGGGGTAGGGGGTCATCCAGGCCTCCAGGAAAGTGGAGACCAGCTTGGTGGGTCCTCACCTGCCCCACCACCCACTAACTTCTGTTAGCCCCAGACTTCAGCACAGGGCTGTCCAGTACTGACCTACCCTCTTCTTTCGCAGGGACCTCCAGGGCGCCCTATCCAGTTTGTAAGTTGGAGAATATTCTCTTTGGTTCTCTGGGGTAAGGCCTGGGAGGTGAAGGGGAGGGAACTGAGTCTTCTCTGGCCACAGTGGCTAGAGTCCTAAGCTGGGCCCAGGGATGCCCATGTCCTTTGGTTCCTTGTGCTGGAGTCCTGGACCCTAGAACCCAAGGAGGGCCTGGGCTAGGAGTCAGGAAAGCTGAGTGTCCTCCAGGCTGCACACACATCCGGGGACCGTGAGCCCAGGGTCCTGCCCAGCTGCTGCTCCAGGTCCTGTCCGTACACTCCACATGGATGGGCTGACTGCTAGGGGTCCCTCTGCCTCAGATTCTGAGTCTGAAGAGGGTCAGAAAAACAGACAGACGGGGCCCCTTGCCACTCACGGGGGTATTGCATCCCTGTTTGAGATCATGGCCTCACCGCCCCCCCAGGGTCAGATGTGTCCCCACTTTACCACTGTGCTGATTGACCTCTGGATCAGGCCTTGACCGCAGCCTGGGCATGGCCACAGGAAGACCGGGCAGAGATGGCACCTGGGGCCACTAGTCCCTTGGCTTCTCTGCTCCTTCCAGTTTCTCACCACCCCTCCATCCACTGTCCACAAAAACAGAAATGGCAGGCAGCCCTGGCTTCTTCCTCCCCAGCCTCCCTGGGTCCCTCTCGGCCACAGGAGACAGCTCCCGGGGAGGGAAGGGGGCCAGGAAAAAGCCTTTCCTCTTAAAATATGGAAAAGAAGAGGATTTTGAATGTTTGGAACCACAGCTAAAGTCTGTCGAGGGCTGGTCAGGTGCCGGACACGGAGGAGAGCTCTCCGCGCACGCTCTCCTGTGTTCCACTGCTCGGTTCTGTGAGGGATCTTGGTGTCGGGCCCATTTTCAGGCTGCGAGAACCAAGGCCGAGGGCGGCTAGCAGCTGGCCCCGGGGACATGGGCAGCAGTGGCAGACTGGTTGCAACCTGAGGCGTCCCTCCAGGTCCCGGGCTTCACTCGCTGCCCTTGTCCTCTGGCATGACTCTGACTGCCTCTGTGGAGCCCCAGGGGCAGGGCTGGAGGCTCCTGAGAGTGGTACAGGACAGCCAGACACGGGGATCGTGGGACGTAGGGACAGGGCCTCAGCGGCCTGGAGCCAGGAGCTTCAGAGAGGCCTCCCGGCCCCGCCGACACCCGCCAACACCCGTGGGGTTTGCGCTGCTGACATTGGCTTCCTTCTGGGCCTCATGGGATGCCGAGCAGACTTCCTGGCCTTTGACCTTAAGATGCAAGTCGTGCCCCTTCCCTAGTTGTTCCCATCCAGAATGTCCCCAGGTATTGCTAACTGCCCCTTGGGAGTGTCCTCACCCCAGTTGAGAGCAGTGGTACAGGAGATAGCCCGAAAGTTGGAGGAAGGGAAGATTTCCAGGCAAAGGGAGGGCTAGAGAGAGCATGGCATTTAGGAACTTAGAAGCTCCGAGTGTGCCCAGTGCATGTGAGGGAACGAGGGGGGACAAGGCTGCAGACCACGCCCTCACCCGTGTGGAAAAGTTTCAGCTTGGTCCTGAGGGCAGTGGGGAGCCATTGAAGTGCCCGGAGGAGGGAAGTGGCAGAGCTGGCTTCCACTCTGCACAGGAGGAAGGGGTTCTGCGGAGCTTGTGATTTAGCCAAGATCCCGCCAGACAAGGTGGGGTGGGGGAGTGGGCGCTCGGGTCCTGGGGCACTTTCTGAGCCTGGGGGGACCAGGATATACACCTTGTCTTTTCCTTGCACAGCAACAAGATGACCTTGGGGCAGCTTTCCAGACGTGGATGGACACTAATGGAGCACTCAGACCAGAGGTACCTCCAGGAGCTCTGCCCACATGGTATCCAGTCCTGGGAGAAGCGTCACTCATGTGCCCTCCACCTGGCCTGCACCGAGTGTGTCAGTCCTGTCTTGATGACAGCTCACAATCCCAGATGGAGGCTCTTCCTGGGGCTCAGAAGGGCTCAGCACGTCGAAGGTCCCACGGCTAGAACAGCCCGGGCAGGGCACAGCTAGACCAGAAGCAGCCTCTTGCCCTGTGTTTTCTCCAGAGGCCTCTGAGGACCCTGAGTGCTTGCTGGCCTGAGGCAGAGAGAGATGCTTTCCTAGGCCCAAGGCGCTGAGCTTCCTATGGTTTGCCCAGGGATCTTCCTGGAGCAGGAAGCTCACAGTCAGCCCCTGTGCTTGGCTTTGCTGAGACCCTGGCCCAAAGTCCAGGCTGAGGAGGGCCTCAGGTCCCCTGCTCCACCCCGTGTTGGGAGCCCCTAGTAGCCTTGCCCCCTTGCCCTGATGGGGGCTCTCTGCCCCCAATCACTCTCTAGCCAGCATTTCTGTCTGTTCCCTGTGCCAATTGCTGGGCTCACCATCCAGGGTACAGAGCATGGATGAGCCTCTGCCATCCACCCATGGAGTCAGTGGAGAGAGACAGATTTTCAGTGGGGTAGAGAAGGAGAGTTTCCCTCCCCTCCGGAGGTCAAGCGCACCACTCCCAGGGAGACAGCTGGCCTGCAGCCACCCTTAACGGTGTCACGGAATGGCTGCATGTGCAGCACCTCCACACGCGCCCACACACAGCAGATCAGTGGCTGCAGAATACCGTGGGAGTGTATTTCTGGTGCACATAAAGGCTGCTGGCTTGGTAATGACAGTCCTAGGTTGCCTGCCAGGGCTTCTGCTCTCTTCCTCCCCATTCATGATCTCCAAGGTTGTCCCATGCCAGGGGAGGCCTGGCCAGAAGAAGAGAGCACAGAGGACTGCAGGAGACCAGGGACAGGACTTTGTGCAGTCTACGTTGCCTTGTTGCCATTGCATTGGTTAGAGCACGGTCTCCTGCCTGCCACCCACTGTAGAGGAGGCTCGGGAGGTGGTTTGTGCCCACACACAAGACCCGGGCTGGGCAGGCAGCTGCCAGCCTCACATCACACATATGCACACCCATACACCTGCACACATACATGTGCACACTTAGTATTCATGTGCACACCCACATGCATGCACATGTGCACACCCACATGCCCATGTGCACACACACATGCACACCCACACCTGCATACACATGCATATGCATGCACATGTGTGCATATGTGTGTGCACACCTACATGCTTGCACACTGCACACACAAGTGCACACATGCTCATCCCTATGTATGCACACACCCACATGCACATTCAGCTACATGCATGCATATCCATATGCATACACACCCACACACCTGCATGCATGTGCACATGTGCCTGGCCACATGCACACATGCACACTCATCTGCACACTGACATGCACACGTGTGCACGTCCACATGCATGCACACACACACACACACACACACACACACACACATGACCTTAGCCGGGTCCAGTGGGGAAGTCTCACTGAGCTCTGGTCTGTGACTCTGGAATCTGGCTGGAGGTCATGCAGGCAGCGTCGGGCTGCTCAGGGCCACCCAAAGGCCCTGCTCCCCAGCACTCCGACCACCCCTGCCCCCCACTGGAGATCTCCAAGCTGCAGTCCTTCCCCGGGCACTCGTGTCTTTTGGCTCAGTTGTGTGTCTCGGTGCCTCCCAGGAGCTCCTGCTCCCACCAAGGGGAGCCTTGCAGGGCATGGGAGCACCGTCGGCACCTCCTCCTCCACGAACTCTCCCTCACAGGCCGCACCTCAGTGTCCTGTGCACCTGCCTCGTTCCTCCTGGGGGCTCTGCACTTCCTGTGCTGGAGAACAGGGAATCTCCTGCGCTGCCTCAAATCTGAGCCCAGGTGGCAGCCCCATCCCCGCCCTGCCACTCATCCCTGGCCCCATTTCTTTATCTATGAAATGGAAAGAGACCCAGCCTGGCCCAGCCACGAGCCTGGGAGCTCAGCGCTCTCCCAGTTAGGGAGGGTGTGAGGTCGCAGGTGCCAGGACCTTAGGCTGGGTCAGGACTTGAGGGACCAATGGCCATGCCTCTCCTGCGACAGGGCTACAGCTATCCAGACCGGCTGGTGCTGGACCAGGGAGGGGAGATCTTCAAAACCTTACACTACCTCAGCAACCTCATCCAGAGCATTAAGACACCCCTGGGCACCAAGGAGAACCCCGCCCGGGTCTGCCGGGACCTCATGGACTGTGAGCAGAAGATGGCGGATGGTGAGAGCATCTGCAGGGGCTTAAGAGGCTTCCTGCCCTGGCTGGTGGCACTGGGATGAGGCAGTTCCAGGAGGAGCTGGGGCAGATGGGGTACCTGATTCTCGGCATGTCTGGGCCAAGTTTCTGTCCTTGAGGAGACAGACAGATGGACAGTCACTTACTCAGTTGCTGAGCTCACAGTATGCCAGGCCTGTACTTCATGGTCTAGGGTTTTGTGGGGTACACAGCAGAATGGTCCCACTGTTCCAGAGCCACAGATCCCACAAGCTGGGGACAACCATTTCAGTGCAATGAGATAAGAGCTCTGTTAGAAAAAACCCAGTCCCAGGAGGGCTTCCCGGGTGAGCCAGGGGTTCCCCCTTCTGTCTACACCTCCCTCAACTCCCGTCTCTGTGCCGGGGCCCACCGTGGCATCACCTGAGTCCCCTCCCCTCCTCTGCACGGGAAGCTGGGACTGGGTGGCCTGTGTCCCACTTTTGTGCTGAGCCTTTGGCTGCCTGGGAAGGCCTGGGAGGAGGCTGGGCCTCAGAGGAAGCTATCAACAGATGACCCCCCACTCCTGGGACACGTGGCTTTACCTCCTCTGTAAGACGGACACACCCCAGTGGCAACATAGGAAGTGCTCCACATGGGACCTTCCCTGGGGCTTCTCCAGCTGTGACTCTGCCCAGAAGGCTCCCTTCCATCCTGGGGCTTGGGGAATCCCTTTTCTGCTCAGCTCACCCTGACTTTATGCCCAAGTGGGGCTCAGTGGGTCACAGGTGCAGAGTCTTCTGCAGAACCAGAGCTGGGCTCCTCCCCAGGTCCGTACATCGCCCCCATCCCGCGCTGTCTGCAGGCACCTACTGGGTGGATCCGAATCTCGGCTGCTCCTCTGACACCATTGAAGTCTCCTGCAACTTCACACACGGTGGACAGACGTGTCTGAAGCCCATCACAGCCTCCAAGGTGCTCTTCTGCTCCCCAGGCTGGCCCTCCCTGCCCCTGCCCTGCCCTGGGCCACAGCCAACCCAAGTGCTGTTCTGAGCCCTGCCCATCTTGCCGCATGGCCCTGAGAAAGACCTCCTCTTTCTGAGACTCAGTTTCCTATCTGTGCATTGGGGATGGGTTAGAGCAACCTGGTTTCCCAGTCCTTTCCCACTGTGATTCTGGAGAGGTTCCTCCACGTACACTCCTCTGCCTCTTCTGTGAAACAGAGCAATTCGCCAGCCACACGGGGCCTGGCTCAGAACCATGAGCAATCAGCATGAAGCAAATAAGTGTGATGCTCTTCTGGAACATTCCTCCCAGGCACATGCAATCGTGAACTCCTGCTCAATGCCTGCTTGCCACATGCCTGTTTTTGGGAATGAGCTTTTTAGGTGGTGCAGGGTGATCACCCTCCCTTCCCAGGGTTCCCCTCTGCAGTTTGTGGGTCTGCAGCCTTCCACATTTGGGGGTGATTCATGGCACAGTGAGAAACTGCTCTGGCTGCAGGGGATTGGGCCCCCAGAGCCCTTGGCATCCTATCCCACCAGCCCCACCCCCTGGGAAGCTCTCAAAGGTGCGTCCTGCTGGTCGTGCCACCCCTGGAGTTTGAGAATCTCTAAGGGATGCAGTGTATTGGTCAACAAGTCATCCTCAAGTCCTCAACAGGTGCCAGACCCTGGGTGTGAGGAAGGTGTGAGGGTGCTGGGTGTGAGGAAGCCAGACTTGCTGCTGCCCTTGCAGCCGGAGCTCACAGGCCAGCAAGGCCATAGTGGCTACTGCAGACAGCGCTCCCCTGTGACTCAGAGGTTAAGGGGCTGCATGGCAAGCCTGCCCTGCAGAGGGGTAAGGCCGGAGTTGGCAAGGTGACTGCCTGTTGCATTTGCTGTTCTCATCAGAAAGCATGGCAGGTGTGTTAGTCAGCTTTGTGTTACTGTAACAAAATATCTGAGGTACACAACTTATAAAGAGAAAGACTTATTTTGACTCACAGGATCAGAGTTTCAGTCTGTGGTAGGTTAGCCCCATTGTCTTTGGGCCTGTGGTGGAGCAGGGCATCATGGTGGGAGCAGAGCTGCTCTCCTCGGGATGGCTGGGAAGCAAAAAAGAGACCAGAAGGGGCCATGTTCCAATAGCCCCTTCAAGGGCAGCCCCAGTGACCTGCCTCTCTTCCACTAGCCTTCACTTCTCAAAGGTTCCACCACTTCCTGACGGTTGGTGGCCAAGCCTTCAACCCGACGGCCTCTGGGGAACACTTCCCTAAACTACAGCACAGGGAAAGACCCTGGATGTCAGTGGTGCCTGCGAACGCTGCAAGTCCTACCCTGCTGCTCTTGGCTCTGCCTTTGCCGCAGCACCCACACCCCGCACAGCCTCTCAGGAAGTAGGCTTCAGAAAGCACTTGTCATTTCCTCTGCTGGCCGGATGTCTCTCTGTCTTGGGCAAGATCCTCCTGCTCTGGCTTCAGGCAGCCTTTTCTCCTTATGCAGCCAAGGGGCTGTGGCACCGGCTCACACAGACCTGTTTCCCTGTCTTCCAAGTGGGATCCGTTTGGGTTGGGGAACACGGACCAGGAAAGGGCTCATCCTTGTCCTTTCCAGAGAGAGGCTGGAGCTCTGAGGGCTGCAGACAGCTGCACCCCACCCTCACCACCCATCTCCCCCGCAGGTTGAGTTTGCCGTCAGCCGGGTCCAGATGAATTTCTTGCACCTGCTGAGCTCCGAGGTGACCCAGCACATCACCATCCACTGCCTGAACATGACCGTGTGGCAGGAGACCTCGGGGCACACCCCAGCCAAGCAGGCCGTGCGCTTCCGGGCCTGGAACGGGCAGATCTTTGAAGCTGGGGGCCAGTTCAGGCCGGAGGTGTCCGTGGACGGCTGTAAGGTAATCATTGAAGCCCATCCGGGACTCTGCATGGGGATGGGGGAAAACTTGCTTGAAAAAAATTGTTTTTTATGTCTAACAATCTTGTACCATAGCAGCATGCTATGTATAACTTATTTTCATGTACTGCTTTTATTAGAGCAATTTCTTAAGTTGTTTTTATTCACTTTCCTCCGGGCACCTTTAGATCTGGGCTGCTAAAAGTTATGCAGACTAATAGAGAAGATGCTTGCCTGCAAGATGCCTTTGTGTCCCCCCGCCCCCTGATGATTACAGTGAAATTCTCTTTGGGGGCTTGTGTGTGGACATGATGTGTCACAAAGTCGGCCTTGCAAAATGATGAATGGGGAAAGCTTGGCCTTTCTGATAAATGGCGTTAAGACACTGGCATTTCCGTATAAAAACAATGCAATCTGACCCTAAGCACAAAAACGGAGGTGGACTTTAGACCTCCATCTTTTAGCCGGTAACAAGGGGCAGCGTGTTCATGACGTGGGATAAGGAAGGCCAGCGTTCTGCACGCTGACCCATTTCCCTGGTGTGCTCCATCCCGCGCTGGCTTAACTCTAAGCCTGTCTTACTTGCAAGGCTTCTGGAAAGAGGACATATTTCTCCCGTCCCACCCTTGCCGGGCTCATTTCTTCTCTGAATAGTTTCGGTCATTTTAAAAATGCTCCAAACCTGCTGGATTGTCGGGGGAGGGGGAGACAGAAAGTTATCCAAAGATAAAAACCAGTTTTACGAGGTGAAACAAAACCGATAATACACAGTCAGAGTGGGGATGTGGGGAAACCAGCACTCCTGTGCCGACAGATTGGAGAAACGACATTGGTAGAACTTTCCAGAAAGCTGGTGTGTATAAATGTATATCCAATATATATTTCAAACTGTACATAGGTACCCATCCTTTGGTCAGGCAATTTTCCTTCTAGACTTTTCCGTAGGGAAACAATACAGAACGTGCACCAAAGGTTTAGTTCCGTGGTGTTCATGAGAATAAAAAACAGGAGCAATGTAAGTGTGTAAATACAGGTCATTGCTATTGTGAGGTAGCACGGCGCCCCTGGAGCTGGGGGAAGACCCGGGAGGATGCGCCCCAGCGCGAGGGAAAGCACTCGGGTCCCTGTACGCCCTGCCTTCTGCCCACAGGTCCACGATGGCCGCTGGCACCAGACGCTCTTCACCTTCCGGACGCAGGACCCCCAGCAGCTGCCCATTGTCAGTGTGGACAACCTCCCTCCTGCCTCATCAGGGAAGCAGTACCGCCTCGAAGTTGGACCTGCGTGCTTCCTCTGACCTCTGGCCTCCTGGCTCCTCTGGCCCCGTGGCAGAGGGAGGAGGCAGAGGCGAGGGGAGGGGAGGGTGCCCAGGGGCAGTGACCCAGGGGAGGCAGCCCCTCTGCTCTGCTCCGGGGGCCCCTGGATCTTGTCTGCTCAGTAGCCGGGGAGGGGGGCACGGGTGTCTTTAGGAAGAGCCGATCACCGCTCAGCCCCCAAGACCAACCAAAGAGCCAGCAGAGCAAGCCAAGCCCACGCCCGCCAGCCCCGGGCCGTCTCCAGCTCTGCGGCTGCCGGCTTCCCTCCCCGGCTTCTAGTCCAAAGAGCCCCACGTCAGGCCAACTCGAGGGAAGGGGGCATTTTGTCAGCTGGCCCCCGCCAGGGAGCTTTTGATGTGCAATATTAGAAAGGAGACATGAAAAAAGGAGAAAAGGAAAGAAAGAAGTATATATATTATTATTATTATTTAAACAAACCAAAAGAAGGTGTGTTAACTATTTTTTCACCTGGGGAAGAGGTGAGAGGGTGAGGAGGAGCAGCCGGGGTGAGGAAGGCGAGATCCTTGGGGCTGGGGGTACCCGCCGTTGCTACCTCCACTGTGAAATCGCCGGTGCTCACAATCGTCTCTCGTAGTGTATGTGATTTTTTTTTTTTTTTTAAAGGAAGAAAAGGAAAAAAAAAAAAAACTTATTTAAGATTCTGAAGGTGCTACTATTTTTGCCACAGACTTTGAAGAAACTTTCTGATGTGGGACGTGGTTCACATCATTCTCTGTCCTCCAAATGACAAAGTTTGGGGAATTGTTCGATTTTCCTAGCATCATCTTTATGCTTGTCCAGTCATCTGCTAAGGAGGAAAAAAGAAGAAAACGAAAAAAGAAAAACCCGACCAGAAACCGGAAGTAGAGCGATTTCCTTTAACTTAAGGACTTGGAAATGTCTGTCTTGTACAAAGTGTCTGGCCGGGGCCTTCCGTGGTCCTGGAGGGAGTGTTGCCCCAGAGAGGCCCTGGGAGCAGCCTTGACCTTGAAGAAACAGGTTCCCAGGGCAGCGTGGCCGGGCTAGCCTTGGAATGTAAATACTGCACCATCTCACACAGCTGGGGAAGTCCCCGGGCTCTCCCTCCCAGGAGCCCGTTCCCGAGTCCAGTCGTCATCCTTGCTTGTTCAGTGTTATTAAATCCTGCAGAAACCCACCGTCGTTAGCTCCAGGCGTCCATGCAGGCTGGGGAGAAAGGGATAATTCTGGGTATCTTGGCCACCTGCGTGCTGGTGGCATTCACTGTGATCCTATCAGCAAATGAGTCAGGGCCTGGATTGGAGAGCTGAAGTTATTTTATTTTATCTATGGAATTATTTTTATAGAAGGGGGAACTTTCTCTGAAGGTCTTTGTGTATCTCTAAAGTCGTGTCTCTTTGGGAATTGGGTTTGGTTCGCATCATTTAATACCTCACCCCCACATCCCTCGCTGCCCCAGGGAAGAGCAGCTTTGTCACTGCTGGGGCCCCATCTCAGAGCTCTGTGTCCCCCTGCCGCCAGGCTCCGCTGGCCCTGTCTCCATCTTGGGTCTACCTGCTGTCCTCGTTTTTTTTCTCTGTCCAAATGTCAGCGCGGTGAAACCCCAGTGGGCTCCACCCCTCCTTTTTCCCTTCTGGATTTTAAATAAATATTTAAAACTGAGGCAACGGAACGATGGTCTGTGCTCATGTGCTTCTTTGCAAAGCTGGGTGGGCAGTTTCTGCCAGCGCGTGATGGAGGGCAGACGCTCAGAGGATGCCCGGCTTATGTGGTGACCAGTCTCACCAACGTGGGGGCCTAAAGCCCACGGCCTCTTCCTTCCGGTTCTGGAGGCCGGAAGTAGGAGATCAAAGTGCAGCGGGCCTGGCTGTCTCCAAATCCCCTAGGGAAGGATGCTCCTCCTCCTCGTCCTTCTTCCTCTTCTTCTTCCTCCGTCTCTTTTTCCGGCCCCCCATCTACCTCCTCCTGTTTGCCTTCCTCCTCCTCCTCCTCCTCCAGTATCAGTGTGTGCAGTACGAGGGACCCACCCCAGGCCAGCGCACGTGCCAGGCGCTGAATTGCCCCCAGGCCTCCCCTCCAGCATTTGGTACCCAGGCATTCCTTGGCTTCCAGTCTTTTCCTTGGAGGTCAGGAGGTGTTCTCCCTGTTTCTCCATGTTCACATTTTTCATAAGGACACCAGGCGTGTGACTTGGGCTCACCCTAATGATCCCATCTTAACTTGATCATGTCTACAAAGACATCCAAGGAAGAGCACAGTCCCAGGTACTGATGGGGCTCAGGACTTGAACATATCTTTTGGGGAAGACAATCCAGCCCATAAGGCGTCGGGGGGACATACACTGAGGTTAACAAGGTTAACAAAAGCAATTCTTTTTTTTTTTTTTTTTTTGTCAAAATACATGTAACACAGACTTCACCAAAATGACAGTACGTTCTCAGTGTTCTGTGGCCACTGCCTAGTTCCGTGACTCCCATGGCCCCAAAGGAAACCCCGTACCTATTTAGCAGTTACTCCCATTCCTGCTTCCACAGAACCTGGAGAATCACCAACTGACTTTCTGCCTCTGTGGCTTTGTTTGTTTTGGTTATTTTGTGTGGAGAGGATCATACAATAGGTGGCCTTTGGTGACACAGTGTTCTTTCAGCATGATGTCTTTAAGGTCATCCATGCCGTATCATGTATCAGTACTTCACTCCTTTTCCACACAAGATGCCGTTGTTCTAGAACAACCCAGGGTACACAACTGGCTCCAGGCACCACGGCATAAGGAAAGAGGAAGACAGGTCTGGGCCTGCCCCTAGCTTAGTTCACCCGGGACTCGCTGACGGAAGCATTGTCCCGGGCAGCAGTGAGACCAGTAAGATCCCTGCGATTCAGGTCAGCAGGAGGGTGTGTATATCCGTTGGGACAAAAGTGACTTCATCTTAACTGGCTTGTACCTGGTTTATCTTCAGCTTACATCAAAGAGCCAGGCCCGGTCCTGGCACAGGGACCAGCCATAATGCTCCGGGCACCTCTCTAATGGTTTTGTCTGTTTGTAGTTTGCTGGAAGCTTTGCAGGCAAAACATCACAAGGGTGCGCAGGGGCCACCTGGTGGTGGTGACTGAAGATGGCTGCAGCCGAGTCAAGCTGCACCCACACCCTATGGCTAGAACACACTTGTGTGTCTGCTGGTCGGTGGATGGGTGTCTGTCTGGGCCGCATCTCCTTGAGATTCTTGAGAGAAGTTGCAGAAGCAGTTGCCATGGTAGAAGTACGTGACAGACCTGCCTGATTTAGCTAATAAAAATGCAAGGTATGCGGGCCATGGTGGCCCGTGCCTGTGACCCCAGCAGCTGGAGAGGCTGAGGCCAGAGGATTGAAAGTTCAAAACCAGCCTCAGCAACCTAGCGAGGCCCTAAGCAACTCAGCGACACCCTATCTCTAAATAAAATACAAAAAAAAAAAAAGGGCTGGGGATGTGGCTCAGTGGTTAAGTGCCCCTGGGTTCAATCTCTGGTCCCCCATACCCCACCCCCCAAAAGAGGTGCTCAAATAAATTTCAATTTCAGATAAAAAATAAATAACTTTTTCAGTGTAAGTGTGCTCCATGTAATATTTGCAATATACTTAAGCTAAGGGGGAAAAAGTTGTTATCTTAAATTTAAATTGTTCTGGGTTGGCTGTCAAGAATCCACATCTCCTGACCCTTGGGTTCAGATTTCTTTCTTTTTTAACTCTCTCCTCCTTCCCTGGGAAGGTGGATGGATCAGAATTTTCCTACCTTCCTCATGTAGGAGAAAGAACAAGTCACGAGCAGTTGGGTTCATACAGGTGACCTGAGGGTTCCAAAGCCGGCGCTGAGCTTCCACACCCAGCTCAGTCTCCCGGACCTCCTCCCGCCACTTGCCTCAGACTGTGAGCCCCAGAGGCGCCCTGCCCAGGTCCCAAGAGCTGCACACAGAGTGGGGTGCCTGGTCTGGAAGGCACAGGGATGGCTGTTGTGGGTGCAACTGAAGAACAGACCGTCACCACGGAGAAGTCCAAATCTGAGAGTCTGTATTAGCTGACTGTCTCACATAACACCCAAAATGGCTCTTGGGAGAACAGCCTCGACCATAGGGTTGCAAGGGGTTTTTATACCACCAGTCAGTACATCGATCACATGTGTCTGTTGCTGTGATCATGAGCTCTAAATCATAAGCAGAAGGGGAAGTGGGTCAAAATGACCTTGGTTGGGTGCAAGTTGAAGAATGGTTACTAACATCTAGACAATTGTTGCTGACATGGTACATTGTCTAAGAAAAATAGGAATCCAAAAGAGAATAATTTTACATTATATAAGAACTGCCATTTTGTGTTGCCAACTATGCTAAGCAACTGATGGGTACACAGGTGGGTGTTCCCACGGGAGAAGCATTTCCTACGTAACATGGAGTCTCAGGGTGAAATGGAGTCTGTTTAGCCATTGCCCATGTAGCCTGGCCCATAACATTTCCATGGAGCCAAATATGTCAACCCGTCACAATTGCCACATCCAGGACACACTACCCTTTTGCATAGAGGGCAACTCAAGCCCAAAGGAGAGCTTGGGGTCACAGGGTAGGCCCAGGCACAGCTGTGATTCAAACCCAGCACGCTGACCGCACCGCTAGGCGCATCCACCCAAAGGCAATGGAGCTTGTGTGAACCAGGGATTCTCAGCCTCACCCCAAACCTGGAAAAATCACACCCCCCGAGGCTGGGCCCCGCAGCCCCTTGGAGGTTCTGGTGCCGCCTGAAGACCCAGTACTGTGGCCCTGTACTGTTTCCTACGGTTGAAAGGTTTCCGAGCACAGGAAAAAGTAAAAATAACACTTGGGAATGGAGAGAATGTTCTTCTCACTTCTTGGACTGATGATCAGAAATGAAATTGAGCAGGAAGGGCCCATTTCCTCAGCCATGGGCTGCGATCTGCGGATGCTCGTACCTCCAGCTGCCAGCCAGCTGTTGAAGCAGGCTTCCCAGCTGGGAAGGCTGAGTCCTGTCGCTGCCTATTTTCCCCATAGAGGGCAGGAGAGGGGCCTGGTTCAGTGCTGGAGTCACAGCCCGAAGGCCCGGGAAAGCCGTCCCACCTGCTCAAGGAACCCTCTGCATTTCCCTGACAAGTCCTTAGGCACCTTCTCCGTGTCCAGTCGTGTGGGGACGCTGGGCTCCGGAACAGCCCGCCATCACATTTGAGTGGCTCTAAGTCAGAGTACGCAGCTGGAGGGGCCAGGCCTCATGTGCACGCTGGGAACACAAGCGGCACCCACGTGTGCGGGGAGGCTGGGGGGTCTGAGGCACAGAGGCGTGGGCCTGCACAGAGGAGCAGGGCTTGGGGCTGGCAACTTGGGTGTGCGCTGTGTGGGCCCCGGAGCACAGCGGTTGGGTGGCTTCTGGTGGGGCCGGGCGGGGTGGGCAGGACAGAGGTGTGCACCCCAGTCAGCGCCCCAGAGCTGGGGCAGGCCAGCGAGTGGGGCCAGAGGGGAAAGGCGGGGGGCTGCGTCAAAGCTGTGACACTCACACTCGGTCGGTGCCCATCCGCGGGCCCTGCGACCTGGCCAGCGAGTTCACTGAAGCTGGGCCAGCGCCTTCCCAGCAGGGACAAGGAGCAGGCGGTGAGGACAGAAGACTGCTCCCCCTCAACCGGCAGTGCCCACGGTTCCCAGTCTCCTGTTGCACAACCCGGTGTCAGGACGCCAGGGGAAAGCCCAGGTGGCCCTGCGAGCTCTGTGCACCCTGGACCCTGTCCAGCCACGATGACCAGCAGCCCCGTTCTGGGAAAGCCAGGGAAGGAGAGCGAGAAGGGGAGGGGCTGGTGGGAGGAGAGGGCCTGGCGTCCTGCCTGGGGCTCAGCCCTGGGCATCGGGCAGGTGGCTCCTGCTCTCTCTGGGCCTCAGTCTCTCTCTCTGCAAAATGGAGATGCGGCCCCCGCTGCCTGCCAGCCTGGGAGCAGCTACTGTCGCAGAATAGTCAGATGAGCACGGGGAATCCAGCTTCGCATGCTTCAGCCCGACAATGGCACGCTCGGGTGACCAAGCTGCAATTTCTGCAGGCTGCCCACCATCCTGGTACGGGACTAGTGTGACACGCTCACACTCAACGGCCTTGTGGGACGACTCTGGCTTTTCCCACGCGGGAGCTGAGTCTAAAGAGGTCACATCAGATGTTGCTTGAACAAGTCTTGACTATTTCCTCAGCCCAGACAGAGTCCCTAGACCTTTCTAATTAGGATCACGGGCTTTGCTCACGATTCTTTGTGGTCGCTGATGTGGAAGGTGGGGCGGGTTGATCCTCAGACTCGGGGCTCCACAGAGGCCTTGGTGGAGAAAGGTGTGAAGTGGCTTTTTCAGGAAAGAAATCATTTCAGATGGGTGCATGTCCCTGGTTACCTGTCGCTCACCTGCCGTGTGGCCTGTTACCAGGTCATCTCACCTTTCCGAGCTGTCAATACAATGGGGAAATGTCCTGTTCTCTCCAACCTGCATTAGGCTCTGGTGCATCTTGCTGCCTTTAAAAACAGAATATAAGCTGCAATCACTGAAGTGTGCAAGCAGTGCCGAAGTCTGGCTTTCTTTCCTCCTCACCCCAGCTTGACATCAAAGTTGGGTGACAGTTCTATCAGTGGACCTTAGAAGAAAGTTTGTTTCATGTAATGAGCATTTTGCAAATATGAACTCTTTAAATCTTCATAACAACTGAATGAAGTCAGATCAATTATTATCTCCATTTTACAGGTAGAGATATTAAGGCACAGAGGGGTTAAGTAACTTGCCCAAGGTCACACAGCTAGCAAATGGTAATGCCCAGGGGGTGCTTCACCACCATTCTTGACTGCCCTGAGAGCAGACAGTTTTTCTCTTTGTTTCCCATGAACTTCTGACATTATGCCAAAGCCCAGTGGAGAGACAGGTTAGGAAGGGCTGACCAAGAACCCAGATCTGTAAAGGCCCTTAAGAATCGCAGGGATGTAAGAAGAAGGAGAGAATTGAATTGTGTCAGGGTGGCTACTGGCTACACTTAGAGGAACCGTTTAGTCAACCGCTTGGGTGGAGAGTGAGACCCCGGAAGGGCAGCCTGACCAACAGTGAGGACATCGGGGACCCTTGCTCCTTTCCAGGGTGGCACTGCAGTTACTCATAGGCTTTCCTGGGGAGCCGGGCCTCCCTGTGATCACCCCTCCCCTACGTGAACCACCCCTTGGATTTCTGCCGCTGAACCAAAATAGAAGCTCATAGATGTTGGTCTACGCACCTAAGCATTAGAGTTGACAGTGGATCAATAAAGTTGACATTTTCAAATTTAAGCCTTGGGAATTCAATTAATTAAATATTTAAATCTTGTCCAAAAGGTTTGTACAACTGAAAGCATTTCAAGAGGCTAGCAGTCAACCTTTGGTGGCCAGTGCCAAGCATCTGATTCACGCTGAGTATGCCTGCCATGCTCCTGTCCACAGATTCAGGAATAATGGGAATGATTTAATAATGCAAAACTTTTCTCAGCTACCTTGTGCAACAGCTGCAAATTCCGCCTATTTTTAACTCAGGAAACTGTCCCCAACACACGCTGAGAAAAGGAACTTGCGGTATTATTGGGAAAACACGGGTGGGTAATGAAAGAATGTATTGCGTCGGTGCTGAGAAAGAGGAATCCGAGTGTGACCTAGTGGTCTTCTCTTTTACCTCCAGGTCTGCTCTGACCCTCTCTGTGCCCCCAAACCAGCAGCAGCAGCACCCACAAAGCACTGGGGCAGCTAGACATGGTGGTGTGCTGGTCAGGGACAGCGCCAGGGGTAAAGAGTTGTTTCCATGGGGTCTGACGGTGCTGGTGGTCAAAGAGCTGCACAGGGGTACGGGCCACTCAGTGCCAGCAGCAGGCCAGCAGCCCAGAGAGGGCCTGAGTGTTATTTAATAAATTGTGTGTGTGTGTGTGTGTGTGTGTGTGAGAGAGAGAGAGAGAGAGAGAGAGAGAGAGAGAGGGAGGGCACTAGAGCGTGCACTCTAGGGCCCTGCCTCTAAATCTCTGGTGCTGAGCAGGAACCCTTTAGTCCAGGTCTAAGGCGGTGCTGCCCCACAGCACCCTCAGTCTCTCTTTGCCATCAGCAGTCTCTTGATCCTGTCCTTCCTCTCGCCCCTGGGCCACTGTTACAGCCTCCCCTCTTCCTGGGCCACCGTGTCCTACCCCGCAGGTAGACATGGCCCTGCAGCAGCCTGGGAATCAGCACACTCCCCAGCCCGGTTCCTCCGGCCTCTCACCCCCATCCCGACTCCCGTCCCTGTCACGGGCCATGGTTCCTGGACACACCCCGCACGTTCTCCCTGCCGTCTCCCTGATCAACGCCAGGCTGGTTTTTTTCCCCCAAGCTTCAGGTTAGAACGATGCCAAGCCAAGAGACAAGCCGACCGGCAAAGGTTAAAAAAAATTTAAAACTGAACTTAAGGAAGGAAGAGAGCAAGGGGAGCTTCCCGCTCTGACGAGGAGGCGAAGAAAGCCTCTCCTGTGCGTGGCCGGAGGCTGGAGTCGCAGCTGGCTCGGGCCTTGTCTTGCCTTTGCCGTCTCTGTTTGGGGAAGACGGTTGTTTTTTTCAGAATCAACTTTACTGAGTTAGAATCAATAAAATGCGCACATTTTAGGCTGACGGTTCAGTGACTGTCACAAGCGTCCCTATGTAGGGACAGCCGCAGAGACAATTTGGACTCCCCCCACCTCAGGAACTTGTCTCAGGCCCTTCTGGGTCACGGTTTTGCCCGAGGCCACCGCCACCCGAGACCACCCTTGCAGAAGGGTCTGGCTCTGGAACTGCTGCTGCAGGTGGAATCAGGTGGCGTGGGCCCCAGACGGACGGTGGCCCTGGGGCCGCACCGTGGGCGAGGTTACCGGCACTAGCAGTTTGGGTCTTTCTGTTGCCGGGTGATGCTGCTTTGCATCAAGAAGCCACTCTTGCCTTCCCGGTGAGGGGCATGTGGATTTCTAACTCGGGGCTCCTCTGGCACACGCCGCCATGCACAGGAGGTACTGCATGCGGCCCGCCTGTCTTTCTCGGATGGCCCCTCCATACTCAAGAGCAGAGGGAAAAAGTGCAACGTGCAACGCTGCGGATGTCGAGCAAGGGCGTCCTTAAGTTAGAATTTAGGGAGGAATGAGAATGTGTGCCTCCTTCAAATTCTAACCACAAATACGCCGAAACGTGACAAGTCACTGTCCCTGTGTGAACTGAGCAAGAAGACGACTTGGCCAGCCCCCGGAACACCACTCCTGTGCTGTTGGGGAGAGCTTGCTTATTCCCACGGATAAAGATTTGGCACCACGAGGTAGGAGAGCAAGCGAGCAGAGGAATTGTTCAGTCCGCCATGTGTACAGAACGTGGCGCTAGCCCAGGATCGAGGGGTGTGGGCGAGAAGAGGGGGCGCCTGCTTCAGGGGCAGGAGGTGGGGTCCCTGGGGAGATGGTCCCCTGCTTTTTCTTTGGGGGAAGACCCCAGGCAATGCCTTAACTGAAGTTGGCACCCTCCCTGGTGGCCCCTTTTGGAGAAGTCCCTGCCTCGATTGCGGGTGGGGGTCACAGTTGGTGTCAGGTGAAGTTGGCACTCCATCCGTGGGTCCCCTGCCCTCCCTGAGTGCCTGCCATCCCACACTGCCCAGGAAGCCTCGCTGCCTACAGCGTTTGACTGACGGCTGGATCCACTCCAGTCTGTGGGGTAAGAACCGGGCAGCAGCAGGAGCGACCGCAGGGTGTGACCCTATTGAAGAGTGCGCTCCCCCAGCCCCACACCCACCAGGGCCTGGACTCGGGCCCTGCAGGGGAGGAAGTCACTGTCCTGGCCTTGGAGGTGGGACTTGCACCAGCTTTGGGGGATTTCCCAAGCACTGGCAGGATTGGGCCACAGCCCTGGGCTGACCCTTGCTCCAAGTGACCCGCCCACGTCTGGTTAAAAGGCCCTGCGCTGCCTGGCTCCAGGGGCCTCCTGCTCTCAGCATGGCGCTGCTCTGGGCCCTCACCGTCTTGAGCCTCCTGCCGCTGCTGGAGGCTCAGAGCCCGGCGTGTGCCAACCTCACGGTTAAACCCATCACCAACGCCACCCTGGACTGGGTAAGTGCCTGGGGCCAGCCTGGCCCTGGTGCCAGGGGCAACAGCCTCCCCTCTCTGGGCCTTTCTGACCCTACTGGACGGGGTCAGCCCTTTGCTCCTAGCATGCCCTTTTCTTTCCTGGGTGTTGGGATGAGATTCTGACCAGCCCTGGGGCGTTGGCGGCTTCCCCGCGCCTCCAAACTCAGAAGCTCCAAGGCAAAGTCCCTCGGCAGGGACAGCTCTGTGCCGAGATGCGAGGCCCACCAGGGGGAGGCTTGTTGCCCAAGTCCCACCCCTGCGGGTGCCCCCTCCCCAGCTCTCTGGCAAGTGGTTTTACATCGGCTCAGTTTTTCGGGACCCTGAGTACAAGCAGGAGGCTCAAAAGATCCAGGCGGCCTTCTTCTACTTCACCCCGAACCTGACAGCGGACACGATTCTGCTCCAGGAGTACCAGAGCGTGTGAGCCCACACCCGCTCCTGCCCAACTCGGGGCCCCGACCTCGGGCAGCCCCTCCCCTCCCGGCCACCCTTCCCACTGGGGAGGGGGACAGCTGACTCGACCCTCCAATGGTCCCTGCCGCTGCCCTGTGGTGGGGACTGTCACCTCTTGACTGCCTTCCATCTGGCTTTAGAGGGGACCGGTGCGTCTACAACTCCAGCTACCTGAAAGTCCGGCGAGAGAATGGGACCCTCTCCAAATTTGGTGAGGGCCAGACCTCAGCGGGGAGGCAATGGAAGGGCGTGGGCCGCCCAGGGAGGAGGGCTGTGACTAAGGCCCTGGGGACTTTGGGTGCAGAAAACTTGGGTCAGCGCTACTCCTGATATCTCTGTGGCACTGCAATAAACACAGGCAGCGTTTCAAGTGCTTTATGAAATTAACCCATTTACAACTCACAAATAACCCTAAGAGGGCACTTACAAGGATTAGGTGAGGAAAGAGAACAGAGACATCGAGCATTTTCCCTTAGATCACACAGCTTGGAATTAGAATTCAAATCCAAATCTAG
This sequence comes from Sciurus vulgaris, assembly GCF_902686455.1. Taxonomy (NCBI): domain Eukaryota; kingdom Metazoa; phylum Chordata; class Mammalia; order Rodentia; family Sciuridae; genus Sciurus; species Sciurus vulgaris. The sequence continues at coordinate 70,785,691 of NC_136476.1, forward strand.
CACCCGACCTCCTCTCTTTCTTAAGCACCCTTTAAGATTCTCTGGGAGCTAAGGGTGGAAGCCCGTGCATTGGGCAGATGACTTCATGCATGTCCCCACTATCGCCAGAGATGGCACAGAGTAAGGACACATGAGCTGTTGGGACGGAACTGGTTCCACTTAGCAGACCTAAGCGTCTCGTCTCCCTCATCTGTGACTTGAGGACAGAGACTCTGGCAGCCACCATCTGCATGGGGCTCTCAACCTGCCATGTCCATCGAGCGCTTCCCCGGCTGTGAGCTGGGCCTGTACTGCCGTCGTCTCACCCAGATCCCGTTCTCCTGCAGAGGGCGCCAGAGAGCACATCGCTTACCTGCTGCTCCTCAGGGACCCCAGGACCTACATTCTGGCTTTCTCGCTGGACAACGAGAAGAACCAGGGGCTGTCCTTCTACGGTGGGCCCCCACAGCCCAAGTCCCCCCTCGCCCCAGTCCCCCCTCGCCCCAGCCCCTCCCTTGGTCCCCCACCCCAGAACCCCAGCCCCGCCTGGCCTCCCGCTCCCGAGTCTCCTCACCCAGCCTGCCTCTTACTCCTCACAGCTGATAAACCCGAGGCCACCCCCGAGCAGCTGGAGGAATTCCACGAGGCTCTCGTGTGCAAGGGCATGAACAAGTCAGAGGTCATTTACACAGACTGGAAAAAGGTGAACGTGAGGGACCAGGTGGGAGTGGCCCCATTTCGGGCAACCCCAGAGGCCCAGAGAGGGAAAGCTGCCCACTACGGCTGCACAGCAAAGCAGTTCCCTTGATTTTAAGAACCTGCCTTTGAGACTCAGAGACCGTGGGTGGGAGATGAGAGCCCAGGAGGAAACCATCCATGGAGAGCCAGGTGGGCACTGGAGTGGAGAGGAGGTCTTGAAAGGACAGTGGGAGAGGCAAGAGGCACAGGGGAGAGGCAGAGATCGCGGGCACCTCCCACGCCCCAGGCACTACCTGCCCCCTAAATCTACCACCCATGCAATGGGGAGTTGGGGTCCTGGTCTCCAAGCTGCCTCAAACTGCATGGAGCCCAGGACCGCAGTCCCGAGTTCGGTTGTGCATGGGAACAGCTGCCTGACAGGTTCCTCTGACCCCGTGTTGATGGAAAGGCTCCCCTTGCTACCTGCCTGGCCGTTTCTGCAAAATCACGGAGCTGATGAGCTGGTGACGCGCGACTGGACACATAGGAGACTTTAGACCTTGCCATCCATTTGCCACCTGAGACCCTTTCTCCCCTGGTCACCAGCCGTGGGGACCCTGGGAAAGGTTTCAGGAACGCAGCCTCCAGAGCCAGCCCACCCGCTCCACAGCCGCCTCTCCAGTTCCCGGGCCAGGGGACCTCAACAGGACATCTGGCCACCGCCAGTCTCAGCTGTTGCATCTGCAAATCAGGGCCCCCACAGGGCCTGCGTGCTCAGCAGATGCCCCTACTCTAGGCTCAGCAAGCTGAGGCTCAGAGAGGGAAGGACTCGCCCAGGCCCTCCAGCTGGGGAGCCAGGGAGCAGGGGCTGGTGCCCTGACCAGCAGGCCCCTGCACCTGCAGCCACTGAGCTGCCCCTGCTCTCTCCTAGGACGTGTGTGAGCCGCTGCAGAAGCAGCATGAGCTGGAGAGGAAGAAGGCAGAAGAGGAGCCCTAGCCGGCCTGGCGGGGGTCGTCCCCTGAGGCCTGGGAGCCGCGCACCCCCGCGCCCCTTTTCCTGTGGATCTCTCTGCATCAGTAAAGGTTCTGCTTGGAACAGTTTGCTGGGCCTCTGTCCATTGACTTGCGCTGGCTCATGTCTTTTTCTTTTTCTTTTCTTTTTTTTTTTTTTTGCTCTGGCACTAAGGACACAGAATTGGGTGGGATCAACTGGTACACAGTATTATTACTGTTTACCAACACCTCCTTGTTCAGGCCAATGAAATATGAGAGTGCTATTCAGCACCAAGTTGGTAGAAAACTGATGTTGGCTCATGTTTTGATGGACAAGCCTGCCCTGAGCAGGGCCCTGGCTAAGCCCCAGCGCCTGGTGGAACAGCCAGGTACACGCGCCTGGTGGCGTGGTCTGGGGGCCTGGCTCAGCGGGCTCCTCCGCAGTGGGGGAGTCGGGCAGGCTTCCTAGAAGGGGAACCGCGCCCGTCCAGGAGGATCGGGGGCTGCAGAAACCTGCTGCTACCGCTGCAGGTTGCAAACCTGAGGGTGCACATCGGAGGAGCAGGAGGCAGAGGACTAGGAGGGCAGGAGGGGGACCCAGGCCTGGGGTGCTCACTGCCAGGGCCCCTACTTCAGGCACACAACCCCGCCATGCAGGGAGCCCAGCCAAACTGGGAGGCTGGAGGCAAGAAAGCGGGCAGAGGCTGCAGTGGACATCCTAGCACCTGCCTGGGCCAGGCAGGGGTGACATGGAGGACTTAGGCCTCGGCTGGAGGGGCTGGGCGAAGAGTCCTCAGGGTGCCCAGAGGACAATGGCACCTGGAGATGAGGCCCCCAGAAGCCAGCTCACATCCCTGGCAAACTCAGGTGGAGCCCTTGAGTGAGAGCCCCGCCCAAGGTAGAGTCCACTGAGTGGCACAAACAGAGTCGAGCCCCGGGGTCAGGAGTCCTGCAGGAGGCAGCTGGGAAGCTCACGCTGGACGGCCTCGGGTACAGGAGGGAAGCAGACCCCTCGGCTGGCAGAAGAGCTGGGGCCGGGCCGTTCAGACCGTCTCCGCACACAGCTGCCCAGCTCTCCCGAGTGACAACTCAAGATGCCCGTGCCCAGCGCTGAGCCCCCAGCCAAGGCCCATGTTGCCCCCATTCCCAAAGGGCAACAGCACCCCTTGCTCAACAGCTGGACACTGGTGGGCCCACAGCACTGAGGCTGGGAAGGCTGCCCTGGGTCCCCGGCTTAGTCCCCCCTTTCCTGATGCCCCCAGAACATGAGCGGAAGGGACGGCCTCTGGCCCCTGGAGGCCCAGAACCAGCGAGGTTTTCAGCTCAGTGTCTCCCAGGGACAGGCCTTTCCAAGGCTGCAGAGGATCTGCTCAAACCTGAACTGGACATGGGCGCTGACCGGCAGGGCGGGGAGACATGAGAGGTGGGGGGGCGGAAGGCAAAGGCCAAAGAACGTCCCTGCCCATCAGTGTGGCGGGGTGGGCAGGAGGCCCGTGGGTGGGCTGTGTGGGGCTCGGGTCAGGTTAGCAGGGCTCAGGAGCCAGCAGCTGCTTCTCTACTGAACAGAGCACTGGAAGCAGAGCCCAGGCTTGGGCTTCTGCTGTGTGTGTCTCATGACCTCTCTGGGTTCACTACAAAGAGGCTTGGCCGGACAGCCAAGGGTTATGGCTTATGCTTCTGAGACAGGTGGGGGAAAGCTGGAGGAACAGAAGGCCACAGAAGGAGGCAGCAGAGTCAGGGAACGCTCGCCCCACAGGTCCCTTGGGGGAGGGCATGGCTGGGCTTCAAACTTTCCCTCACCCACACACTTGACTTCAGAAACCACAAATCCATGACACACACCACAGACGCAGGCAGTTTTGGGAATGTTTGTGGTTCTTTTTGGTCGTCTTTTCTATTCGTTAGATCATTATTCATTCTTCTTCATTTACTCTTGTAACGAAAATAGACTTTTAAATGCCTCAAATATACAAATATCTGCCACGCACGCATGTTCCAGAATGCCGAGGTATGTGCTGCTACGGGGTGGGGAACAGAAGATGGCCTGGCTTCATGGCCCCCACCTGGGGCCTGGCGGTGGCTGGTCACCAGTCAGATGCACTGAGATCCTGGGAAGAGCCCAGGTCTTGGGACGAGGTGCGGAGAGCCACTGGCGGTGGCTTCCTGGGCCCTCTGAAGTTGTCCTCAGCCCAGCCGGCCCACCGGAGAGGCCTCCGCAACCAGGAAAGGAGCTGGGAGCAGGTCGCCCTGGGCCCATGACCAAGATGTCCCACAGTCCACAGATGCCCCCCTGACCACGTCACTGGAGTGAGGCCTCTGACCAGGCCCTTCCCAGAGGTGGCTGGACACGGGAGGGGACAGCGCTGCTCCAGAGAGCCCTCTAAGAGGTCAAAGACCAGGCGACTCCCAGCACAGAAAGCTCCTGCCCATCCGGATATAAGATGTATGTTATTGGCTGGAGGTGAACAAGCGCAGGACAGGAGAGTCCCGCGGAGGCTGCCTGGATGCAGGTGGCCGTGGGCGCAGCACCTCTGGATGGGGCCGGTCCCCTGAGAAGCTGGTCCCCCTTCCAGGTGGTGCCGCTCCACTCCTGGGGAGGGGCCGGAGGGCTTTCTGGGCATCAGGGGCTCCAGCCACCTCCTGGAGGGGACAGCAGGGGCTGCCCGCCCCTCCTGGTCTCAGAGCCTCTAGGGAATCAGAAGAGGCAGGCGCCCCGCGGGCTGCGGGCCTGGCGCAGGTCGGCCGACAGCGAGCGAGTCATCCGCCGGGTGGTGGAGCGCACGTCCTCCGCGGCCTGCACCGCCTGGTTCAGGGCCGCGTGCAGCTCCTCCAGGTCCTCGGGGTCCAGCTGGATGGAGTGCCGGTGTCCCTGGGCTGGCCGTGGCGAGGCTGTGGGGGCTGAGGTAGGCGCGGTGGGCGCATAGTACCTGGGGAGAGGCGGAGGCGCGCATCAGCACGGGGCTGGGCACTCAGCACCCACCGGAGGGCTGCAAGGGGGAAGATGGCCAGCAAAGTGCTGGGGGACGGCGGCCACTGGGTCCCTCATGCACTGCTGGGGAAGGTAAGCACCCGCTGGCCTCCTCCAGTACGCAGAGCCAGGCTGGCACCCTTGGCACCCAGTACCGCAGGAGCGCTGAAACTCAGAGGAGCTGAGTGACCAAGGGACCGGGTACCACACCTGAGCAGAGGCCAGTGGAACCGGCCTGCCCTGAACCCTGGTCCTTCTGCTTGGCCAGCTTCCCATTCAAGGCCTGATTTCCCCCCTACAATGGCCACAGTCAGCTGCCGCCGAGGGCAGAGCCAACAGGAAGTCAAGTAAAAAGCTCGCAATGCCAGGCCACGTAGGTGCTCTATCATGGTCAGCTCCTAGGCCCAGGGGCAGGGGGAAGGGTAGCTGGAGGCAGCCCAGAGCTGAGGCCAGCATCTCCGGCACGCGCCAGTCAGGGAGCGGCCTGCTGGTGAGCGGCCGGGCCAAGGGAATGGCAGCTGCACTCCTGCCTCTGGGGAGCTCCCCACACCCTGCCTGCTCCCTGGATGACCAGCTGGCCCAAGAAGCCCCCAAAGCCTCCTAGGGTAGAAGCCCCCACAAACCCTGTGGGTGCAAAGCCTCTGCAGTGGGCTGTGGGTGGCGGCCAGCAGGTGGCAGCCCAGGCCAAGAGCTTCCTGAAGCACATGTGCACCACTGAGCATGCTCAGTCCTGAGCCCAGCTCCTCCCACATCAGGAGCACAGCGTGTGGTTCCTTCACCTGATCCTCACCACAGGCCGTTTTCAGAGGCCACCATTGGCCCCTAACTCCTTTCCCCTCCCCCATGTCCCACCCAGGTCTGGAGCTGCTGCCTGCCTGCCTAGTTGTCCCCACAGGCCTGGCTGGAAAAGACACAGCCTCAGGAGCAGTAAGGAGACCCAGAGGGCAACCAAGTTCCAGGCAAAGCCTTTCCCGCCCAGCAAGTAGGCACATAAACAGGTGTTTGCATGTGCTTCTGCCAGGCCCTGAGCGTGCCGGTGGGTGCTGGGGGGAAGGTTCCTTAGGGGCCTCCCCTGGTTCAGCAAGAAACCCAGCACAGGCTAGCCTCCTTGGGAAGGCCCAGGGTGGACGGCACCTGGGCATCTGCTCCCCTCAAGCATCATCCTGCATAGTGACTCTGCCCTCACTGCCCAGGCACCTGCTGCCCAGAGCAAGGCCACTGAACCCTGACTGGCTCGTTTCACTATAGGGGAAATCGAGGCTCAGAGCAGGCAGCCTTGCCATGTTGAGTGGGGGGGATTCCAAAGCTGCTCTCCCTGACTTCAAAGCCCCCGCCGCTCAGCCCCATTTCTCTCTGCCCTCTTGGCAGGTAACACGTCCTCCAGAACACCTGGCAGGAGCACCTCCACACTGCCTAGAAACAAGGTGAGTCTGGGAAGCAGCCACAGCAAGAGGAGCTAAGGGGCTGCAGGAAATGCAGGGGATCCTGGACGGCACCCTGGAAGACCAACAAAGGCTCTGAACAAGCCATGAACTTGGTTAACCACCATTGCTAATTGCTAATTCCGGCTCCCTACTGGGGACCAACATACCCCACTAACATCCTAAGATGTTCGGAACCGGTGCTGTGGGGAGGGCCTGGCACGAGGGACCTCCCTGCGGTCTGCTCAATGCCCCCAAATTCAAAACTGTTCTGAAACAGGAAGTCTATTTAAAAAACAAGCGAGTCTTCATTGCTTGCTTGGCCACAAGGAAATGGCCGTCCTGGAGGATAATTAGGGGACCTTAGGGTTCCAGGCCCCCAGGAACTCCCGGGGCAGTCTCCCTCTGGCCAGCCTCCTTCCTTGCTGGGCCCCCAGGGCCGAGCACTCTCCTCCCCAGCAAGCCGAGTGACTCCCAGAGCGCCAGGGGAGGCAGCGGTCAGCCACCTGGGACGGGCCCCAGGAGAGCCGTGCTGCTCGGCCCCCCACAGCTGTGCCCTGCAGGCTCCTCAGTGATTCAGAGGCTGGAGCAGTGGGGGGAGGGGGGGCTCTTACACAGTGGCTGGCGGATAAGGCATGACGGGAACCGAGGGGACGTAGGCGAAGGCCGGGGGACCCGGTGCTGAGGGCGCGGCCGCCAGGTACCACAGTCCAGGGGGTGGCCGTGCGGGCGAGCCTGCCCGCTGGCTCCTCTGCTTGGGGCTGGAAGTCGTAGGTGCGTTTCTCTTGGCGGAGGCCTTTTCTGCTCCTGTGGGAGGGGCCGGGACGCGTCGACCGCCTGGCATATTCCGCCGAGGGTGGGCGTGGCCCCTCCCCGCTCCCGGGCAGGGCCCCTAGGAAAGCCGCTCCACTAGACTCACCCCCGGTCCCCAGGTCAAGCAGAGCTGGAGTCTGGACACAAGCAGACACTGAGCACTTGTCCCTACCAGGGGTGCCTGAGCCTGGGCCATCTCCTTCTGGAAGGGACTTGATGTGACCACACAAGGGACATCGGAGGGCATCAGTGGCAGACGGTCCCTGTGGCTCCCTGGTGGCGGCACTGCCTGGAAGGGGGCAGGAGAGGATTGTGTCTGGATCGTCAGGCCTGGAGCCCTCACAGGCCCCACAGCACCGAGCTGCTGTCAGGAGCCAGCGCGGAGACCACAGCATGAGGACAGACTGCACCCTGCCTGGGCCAGGCACTGGCCGAGGGCCATCCTGCAGCACTGACCCAACCCTCAGGCCCTGGGCTATTGCTGTTTACTTCCCATTCTATGGTTGGAGAAACTGAGGCTCTGTAAGCTAAGTTCTCAGGGCTGGGAAGCAGCGCTCATCTGACCTGTCCCGCATGGGAGTGGCATCCAGGCCTCCAGGGACAAGGTCAGCAGAAGCCCACTGAGCAGCAGGCAGGGCATCGGTGTTCTCCCTTACAAATCCCGTTCTGCACCTGGCGTTCCAGGGCCGCGTGCATCTCCTCTGGACTTGGCCTGACCAGCATGCCCTCTGGGGAGCCCCCTGCCCAACAGCTGCTGTCCCCAGCCCACCCTGCGCTCCCATCCCAGCTCTGCCACTGGCAGCTTGGGGTCAGGCCCAAGGCCTGGCATGGTGGCATGGGTAGTTGCCGAGTGGATGAGGAAGGAAGGAAGGACTGGAGGGAGGGGCCCATAGGGGCTCTAGCAGAGGTTGGGGACGGTGGTGTAGCTGAGGCTCTGAGTCAGAGTCCTGCATTCAAGTCTTTACTACTCATAAGCTGTGTGCCTCCAGGCAAATTACCTAATCTCTCTAAGCCTATATCAGGAAGTTCAAAATGGACACAACAGTAATACTTCATAGACCTGAGGATCGACACAGGCTCTGCAGTATAGAGTGTGATTTCCTCTGAGCAGCAGGACTGGATAAATGGTAACTCTGTCATTATCATTGTCATTGCTTAAAAAGCCTCAGAGACCCTCTCTGGGGCTCTCATTTTGGACATGGAACCTGAGGATCAGAACAGTCAAGGAACTGACCTAAGGTCACACAGCAAGCTAGTGGCAGCACTGAAACCAGAACCCAATGCTTGGATTCTTCGGCCACCACCTTCTTCAACACTTGCTATGTTTGGGGAAAGGATGTGGGTGAAGGCAGGATGGGGGAAGAAGCATAACTACTGCTGCCAGCTGCCCTGCAGCTACGGCTGTCCACCAGGACTCTTTAGGGACTTCTAAAATCCCAGAAGGTGGCTTCAGGCAGTGGCCCTGGGAGCAATAGGGTGGTGGCAGGTACCTGGCAAGGCTGAGAAGCCCAGAAAAGTCCCATCCTCGCCTGTGTCCACACCACCCCCAGCTGCTGGCTTCCAGGCAGGCCCACGGGGCCAACCGCATGGGGTCCCGACAGCAAGAAGTTGCAGCTGTGGCTGCCCCAGGTCCCATCCCTTACCTGTGTCCCGTGATCTGATGGGCTGGCAGCGGGGACAGGAGGCTGTGCCACTGTTTCTCAGGGCAGTCTTGGAGGGCAGAAGGTGGTACTCCTGACCTGGGGAAGAAACTGGGCAGTCGGCATCAGCCTGGTGGGGGCCGGGTGTGCAGAACCCAGAGGACTCTGCTGAGTGACCTCAGCCCTCTCTCTCTCAATGGCTTAACAGATGCTCCCTGTCACATGTGCACACATGAGCACATACACGTCAAACATGCATGCACATGCACGTGTAAAACTTGTTTAAGGTGTGCTCACTTGTGTAAGGTGAGCTCTCCCCTGCCTCCTCACTCCTAGGAGCAGCTGCCTGGCGGTCACCACACAGAGCAATCAGCACGCCTAGGCTGGGTGGGGAGCTGAACTGAGCTGTGGCAAAGAGCAATGCTGCTTCCCAGTGCCCCCTGCTGGTTTGACCCCCAGTGGCTTTTCCTTTGTGCTCTGGCTGCAAGAGGGGCCAGTTGGGGTGGCAGCTTCCTGGTTTGCTGAGTGGACCAAATGGGCCATGTCTGTGAGGTCTCCACCCAGTTTGGGAAAATGGAAAGCTCTGGATGCCTCTAGAAAGCTGGGTGGGCTCTCAATTCCTCACCACCCTCTGCTGAGCAGGTTTGAGTCTTAAAGAGGCCCCTGACATGGGCCTGAAGCCCCGTGAGGGGTGTGGGGACTGCTTGCTCTCTGACATCTCTGCGGGCAGGTGAGACCATTCCTGCCTCCTTCTCAGCACAGTGGGGACTGAGGGTGGTGCCCCCCGACACTAACACTGGGCTCATTGCAACTGCTGCCAGTGCCTCTGCTGGCCAGCTATGCTCCTGCAGAAAATTCTGTGGATTTTCTAAATGTCAAGTACTCTGAAATGCTATTAGGTATCATCTGAGCCAAATGTCTAGTTCACAAGAAGCAGAGGTCCCTGGCAATCAGAGGGCAAGCCAGATGCCAATGTGTGACATTCAGTGCTTTGACCACGCTTGGGTGGCAAAGGAGATCATGGACCTCTTTATCATTAGCTGGCTGAGCTGAATGGGCACCCCAGAACCAAGCATGGGCTCCAGCAAAGGGAGGCCTGGGGCAGATGTCTGCACAATGAATGATGAATGAACACAGCCCCCAGATCAGGGAGGCCACGCCCTGACGCTCCACCTACCAGAATATGGCAGGGGAGGCCTTGCCCCGATGTTTCTCCTATCAGAATGCTGGCAGAGGCCACGCCCCAAAGCTCCTCCTATCAGAACATGGCAGAGGAGGCCACGCCCCTGACGCTCCTATCAGAACATGGGACTAGGATGCCACGCCCCCGATGCTCCTCCTATCAGAAGTGGCAGATGAGATTCGAGTGGCCACAGGGTAAATGGAAAGAGCCTGCCATGGAAGAGACCTTCCTCTGGACTCTGCCCACCTGTCCCCCGCCTGACGCACCTGTGTACTGGCCACGGAAGGAGACCCTGTCAGGCCTTCTGCCGCTGCCTGCCCTTCTCGTTTCCTCTCGAGAGGCCCAGGGACCATCCTCTGTGTTCCTGTTCTTCCCAGATGACACCTGGGGGGAGGGCGGCTCAGAGTCCAAACCTGGGGTAGAAAAATGGGGAGTTCAGGGGGGCAGGGGTGGGGCCGCATAGCTGGAGGAGTGAGCTCATGGCAAGCTCAGGCTCCAGGACCATGACTGAGTTGTGACCCTGAGCTGCCTCTCGGGAATACAGCTTGCACCTTGGGACCCTGGCCCTGTACTAAGCCACTTCAGTCACCCTGGAGCAATCCTGCACCTCTGTAGCAATCCTGGGAGGCAGGTGCCACCACCACTGCATGGTCAGCATCCCTTTAACTGCTCCAAGGGGTAGCAACCCAGAGAGAGCCAGGTACCCAGAGCCAGATTCCCTCAGGCACATTCCCAGGCTCTCTGGGCCTGGGACTCAGGGTCCTTATGAGCAGAACATGGGCAGGATGACCCTGGCAGAGCAGGTCTGTAAGGTGACATCTGCAGAGCCCTTACAGCTGCCCCTCACACAGCAGGGACCACACATGGATGCGCACCGTCACTCAGAGCACTGCCGCAGGCACAAGACACAAATGACCTCTTCCTGGTTTCCTGAAAGGCTGCAGCCATGGTCTGTGACCATGGAGGAACACGCCCACACCATGGCCTCCAGAAACCAGACCTGGTCAGCACTCACTTACTCAGGGACAGTTGAGGCACCTCCCGAGGCACTGAGGAGGACCTGGATCGCTGCCTTCCTGCAGGTTGCTCTGTACCTTCAGGTTCCCTGGACAATCGCTCTATGGATTTACTAGCAATAGGGAAGGAAAGTAATGTCACTGGATGAGATTTTGTGCAGCCTTTACAGATGGCCCACAAAAAGGCCACCCAGAGAAATGTTAATCACACAGTGGGAGAAGGACAATGTAGAGGACAAAATCAGACTCTGGAACCAGTCTCAGGGAAAGTGGCTCTGTGCCTCTCTGATCCTGAGTTTCCTCATCTGTCAAACAGGGATTGTAAGAGCGATGGCTTCTAATGTCTGTTGAAAGGATTGAGATACTGTCCATAAAACCCTTAGTCTAGTGCCCTCCGCAGGAACACTCAAAAGAAGTGAGTTGATTTTAGAAGTTGTCTTCACAAATGCATGTCCACCAAATGAGTACAGGAGAATTCGGAAAGAGGACCAGCTCCTCGGTGAGAGGTGGGTTCAGGGATATGCTTTGCATCATGCTTTCTTACTAACACATAAGCTTAGACATTCTTTTATGCATCAAATACCTCACCATGAAAAACTGAGAGTGCATAAACGAAGGACTGACTGACCGCGGGGGAAGTGGCTGGGTCTACGTCCCTTTGTCTAGGAGAGCCAGAGGCAGGCCACCATCTATCTTCTACGGTTGCCACAGGGAACAGAGGTGGGTCACCTACCTGCCACAGTGGGAGCCCCAGGGGGCTGAGGAAGCAGCTGGCCGGTCCTGGGTCAGGGCAGGTTGGTCACAGGCAGATGTTGGGCGTGTCGGGCTGCCCTGGAGTGGCCGGTGCAGGCTGTCCTCCAGCCGCAGACGGAGCCGGGACACCTCCGCCTGCAGTTCGAGGATGGCCTGGCTGGTGGGGTGGAGACAGAAAGAGAGCAGAGCATAGCAACCCGAGGGCAGCTTAGATGTGATGGTCTTGTCCCTTCCCAGCAGGCACAGGGGCCAAGGCTGCTGTTGAATGATTCTAGAACTTTCCTGTGTATCCACTGTTCTTGCTGCACATCTGGACACCTCTCTGAGTTCATGTCCCTGTGCATTCTGTGAGCAAATCGGAACCTTCCTTTGGGGTCAGGCTTCCTACCACACAGGGTATGAGCAGTGATCCTCCAGGTGGGGATGAGGAGGACACACGGGCCAAAGGTCCACTTTACAATTTCCTTCTGACCTGCCCTGGCCCTGGGCTGTCCTCTGCCACCACTCTTCTCTAGAAACCTTAATTTTGTGACTGGGCCTGGCTCCTTTCTGTCCTTGCTCAGCCCTTCCCCCTGGGATCCTTGAAACATTTCCTATGGTTCATCTCTTGGCTCCTGTCAGAAGATACTTGTTCATGTCCTCAACCCTGAGCCACCGGCAGGCAGGGACCAGGTTGTCCCTATCTCCTGACCCTATAGACCCTCACACCTGACAGGTGCTCAGAAACATCACTGAGCTGGATCCATGCTTCAGGAGGGAACAAGTTGTTGCACACGGAGTGTGGAGAAAGATGTCACGCGTGGAGTGTAGATAAGGGGACATTAGGTGCACCCAGCACGCTGAGCTAGGGGGTGAAGTGCCAGAGCGGGAAGGTGCAGGGTGCCACCTGCAAGGCTGTGACCCCTGTGAACCCAGGCACAGCCTGCTCTTGTCCACAAGCCGGGAACCAAGCCACTAGCATCTGGGAGCATATTGTTTCTCTCCCATCAGCCCTTGCACCACAGGGTGCATTCCATGGGCCAAGCTGGCATGGTGGCAGCCAACCCCACCACTCAGCCCGCACCTGAGACCCCTACCCACAGTGCGGCGCTGGAGCCCAGCTTGCTGTGCTCCTCTGGGCTGATGCACGCTCTATGCTGGCTCTGGGGTGGCTGGGGCTGCCCTCAGGGTCAGTTCTCGCCTGGTGGTCCCTGGACGTCTGGGTGTCTCCTAGTGCCACGTCCAGCAAACACGGGTCTCCAATGAGTGTGGAAGGTGGCACCGGAGCCCTCTCTCTGGCTATGTCCCAGCCAGGTTTGTGTGTAATGGAACTAGTCTCCCAGGCAATCCCCAGGGAGACGCGAGCTGGCAATCCCCAGGCAAGCCACCAGGGTGGAGGCTGCAGAGAGTGCGACTCCTGCCACTGCTAACCCCTTCCTGGAAGAGGAGCTCCCTCCTCGGACCTGGGACTTGGACACATACTCCCCCTCTCTGGGATGTTCACCTCAAGCTTTCGAGCTTCCGACTTAACTCTTTGGTCACTGTGTCCCAGGGGCACTGAAATCCATCTTTTCTGGCAAACCTGCCCCATCCCTGCCCAAGGCAGCCGGAAGTTGGAGGATTCCTTCTGGATTCCTTGAACACCCCTCCTAATCAACTACCGAGTCCTGTGGCTTAAATGCCAGAACTTCTCTTCTCAGCCTCCTTCCCTCTGGACCGTCCCTGGAGTCCAGGCTCCAGCCTCCTCTCCTGCTCGGGCAGCCTCTCTCCTCAGCCCTGGTGGCCAGAGGCCTCATTCTAAAACAAAGCCCCTCACACCACTCCCCTGCCCAAGCCCTCCTCCTCCTCAGGTGGGCCTCAGTCACTGCACAGGTTCCACGAGGGCTTTCTCTGAGCCCAGCCCTGGTCCAGTGTGACTGGTGGCCTTTGAGGAGGGAGCACTGAGCAGGGAGCTTCCACCAGCCTGTCTGCTCGGCACCCACCAGCTCACACAGTAGGACCCAGCTGTCACCAACATCTCGTCAAAGGTGACAGCACTCCTCACCTCCAGGCCTCTGCGCACTGTCCCTTCTGCCATCTCTCCTCCTCTGGGTCTTGGCTGAGACACCATGTCCCTCCCTGCACCTTGAACCCTTGTACTGCCTTAGCTTGGGGCCTCTCCACTGCCTGCTTCCGCATGCTGGGGAGCCGCTGCCTGCTTCTCTGTCCATTTCATGAGACAGTGAGACTTCTGAAGCCAAGGACAGTGAACTGTCCGCTATTGTGTCCTCAGCACCTGGCACAACACAGGCAAATATGCTTCTAGGCCTAAGCAGTCATGAGGGAGAACGCAGGGACAGACCTGGTCAACCTAGGCCCGGACACCACCCAATGGCGGCTGGACACCACTGTGCATGTGGGGAGGACTACTGCATGAGCCACGGGAGCCCTGGAGGTGAGTGCAGAGCCGTCTCCCAGAGCACTGAGGCAGAGACAGCAAGGGCCCTGGCCAGACTGCAGGCCATGGGCAGGGGGAGAGGGCAAGGCCTGAGCAGGCTGCCCACCACCCTCTCCACCAGAGGAGCTTGGCAGAAACTGCAGAGAGACAGAGAGGAGACAGAGTGAGAGAGACACAGTGAGAGACGTGAGAAAAAGAGCGAGAGAGACAGACACACACAGTGGCTTCTGAGTTCCTACAGTGAATAGCCATCTGCAGAAGTCACCTGTCTGAAGGGCAGACTTGTCCTAGATGAGGGAGGGGAGGTCTTGGCCCCAGGCAGGTGACCCTCTAGGTCATTTCCCCTGGCTGGAAAAGTGTCCCCAAAGTCTAGATCAAGGAAGTCCCAGAGAAGCAGCCCTGGCCTTGGTCTGCCTGGCCTCAGCCTGGCACCTGGGTGTTAGCTAGCAGGCCCATCCCTGTCACCTCTGCTCCCTGCTGCCCGGGGCTGGGGTCCGCATAGCCCAAGTGCCCTACTTACTCGCGTCCCGTCCTGGAGAGGAGGAGGCTGGGAGTAGTCTCTCGAGATCCGCCAGGCAGAGGGGCAGCTGCAGGGGCCGGGGTGGGGGGCAGGCTGATTGTACTGCTGGGGAAAAGCTGCTCAGAAATCTGCTTTCGCCCCTCGAACTCAGGGTCAGGGTCCACTAGGGAGGCAGAGAGAGGCTGACGTGAGTGGAGGCAGAGGACGCTGGAGGCTTCAGCTGGGTGGAGCTGGGTGGAACGTGGTGGGGTGAGGAGATGGTGCTCTACTGAGGTCCCAGGTGAAGTTCCTGAGTGTCCAGTGACCCACTGACCTCAGAACCAGAAGCCTGGCCTACTGTGGGAGCACAGGGGCTGCGCTGCCGGGCCTTGGGCTGCTCTGAAGAGCACCCCGCTCCCCCATCACACACCCTCAGGTCTCCAGGAAGCACTTGCCAAGAGCCAACTGCTCCTTCGCCTGGCCCCCGGCTCTGGGGCCATCTCACTAGGTTGTTCAGGGACAGGCTTTGGGGCCTCCATGTCCCTCTGGAGTCAGTCACACCCTTACCTGTGTGTGGGGAGAGCATGACAAACCCTGGCTTCTTAAAGGGACAGGAACCAAGGTGGACACCTGTGTTTCTGGCCCATGTGTAAAAGCAAGGGCCCTTGGGACACTACCTAGCAGCATCCACAGGACTCTACTGACACGGGACAATGCAGGTGAATCTCAAGTAGTTCACCAAGTGAAAACGCCAATCCCAAAAGAGAACGCACATTGTCTGATTCCATTCATTCCACATTCTCCAAATGACAAAATGATAGACATGAAGCCAGGCACGGTGACACATGCTTGTAATCCCGATGGCTTGGGAGGCTGAAGCAGGATTTCAAGTTCAAAGCCAGCCTCAGCAATTTAGTGAGGCCCTAAGCAAGTCAGAAAGACCCTGTCTCTAAATAAAAAATAAAAAGGGCTGGGGATGTGGTTCAGTGGTTAAGCGCCCGTGAGTTCAATGCCCAGTACCAAAAATACAAAAAAAATTTTAAAAATGATTGACATAAGAAGAGATGAGCGGTTCTTGGCCAGAGTGATGTCATCAATGCAGACAGCTGCTGTGACCCTGGCACTACAGTTTTGCCAGATGTGACCTCTGGGGGAAGCTGGGAGAGGCACTTGAGATCTCCTATATTCTCTCTTCGAATTGCACAGGAATCCACCGTTTTCTCAAAATAAAAAATTTAATTAAAAATCTCTTTTTAAAGATGAACCATAAGAAGAGGCAGTTAATCTGAGGTGTCGCAAGTTCCAGCAGTGGTTGCCCCTGGGGTGGTGGCTGGAAGGAGCTTGAGTTCTGGGGTTGTGATCATGGTCTGCATTCAAATTCATCAAAATATAATTTCTTCTCTGTGTTTATTTCAGTAAAAAGTTTGTGTGCATTTTATAAAGATAAAAATGGTATCATACATAGATTTCATAGGTGTGGAAAATGTTCATGAGACACTGCTTAGTGGAAAAAGGAGGCTGTCAGTCCCCTAGAGTGTGGTCCCGTTTCTGTTTTAAGTAAATAAACACACACCTTTATCAGTATGGAAAATAGCTCACAGGTATTTTTTTCTTTTGTTCCTTTCTGTTAGCCCTATCTATAATACCAGATTTTCTGACCAGGAACCTGGGTACACTTTTGCATCCTGAAGAGTTCCCGTCGTTTGATATTTCCATCCATGCAGTTTGGCCCTGCCCAGGTTCCCACCAACCCAGACTCACCCATCTCAGCCGCCAGCGCTTGGTCCAGGTGGGAGCTGGGCTTCCTCTGCCGGAGAGGACAGCTCTGGCTGGAAGGGTGCCTCTGGGCTCGGCTCCTGGGTGTGCTGGGCTCAGAGGTTCTTCTGGGAACAAGAGGACCCCTGGCCTTGGGGGGGGAGGACCCGTCACAGGGTGCAGATGCAGTGAAGTGCCGGGCTGCTGTTCCTGGATTGCTGGGGACCAGGCAGGGAGAGACACACTGAGGTCTCACCAAGACAGGCCTCAGGCCCTGGCACCCAAACCCCTCCACATGCTAAAGCGATGGGCTCCCAAACTTTGGGACCTGTGACCTTCATGCCCTGGTGGTACGTTTCCAAGGACACTGGATCACACGCCCTCACATACCAGCAGCACACCTAGCATGCGTGTGGGAAACGGTGAGCTCGATTTCCTTTGCAGACAACATAAATCATGTCTTCTCTGTTCCTCACACACACGTGGGACCCACTCTGGAGGCTGCCAGTCTGCTTGGTGGCCCACCTCTCCTCTGCCCTCTCTCTTCCCTTGGGCTCCCCACATCCATGGCTTCTGTTCACCTCACCACGCCCTGAAGTTTTTTTTTTTAGGCTTTTTTTTTTTTATTGTAAACAAATGGGATACATGTTGTTTGTCTGTTTGTACATGGGTTAAAGGCATACCATTTGTATAATCATAAATTTACATATGGTAATGTTGTTTGATTCATTCTATTATTTTTTTACTCATTCATCCATTCAGCTGTTTATTTTTCCAGCGAATATCAACGTCCCTAATTGGCTGAGTGACAATGGGCAAGGCGCCTCCCTTCTCTGAGCTTCTGTCCCCCAGCACTCAGATGGGAACAAAGAATGAAACGTGAAATGCAGGCCTGGGAACGCCCAGACCCCCAAGCTCTGTGCTGGGCTGCCCTAGGCATCTGAATCCCAGGCTGTCCCAGGGGTGTGCGGATGGGTCAGTGGGGGCCCTGGGATACCTGCTGTGGGAGAGTCGGTGCTCTGGGGTCTGGGTGAGGGGTGACACTCTGCTGGTTTCTGAGCCCACGAAGCCACTGTCTGTCTCTGGGGATGCCATCCAGGGCTCCTGAAAGAGGCCACATCCCTTTAAGTCTGAGGAATGCGTGCAGGGCACCGTGGGAAGCCCCTCCCAGGGGCTGCCCGTCTCACATTCCAGGGCTCAGGGGCCAGGGAGGCTGCCAGGCTCCCATGCCCAGCCAGATCCAGGGCATGAAGGTCTGCAGGCCCAACAGGAGCACCCAGTTAGCAGCAGGGTCTCCATACCGAGTGGACCCCAGCAAGTCCAGCATCCCTGAGGACTGGCAGCCAGCCTCCTGGGATAGGCGCGGTGGCGAGGAGGTATGGAAAAGAGGTCTCATTCCAGAATCCACAGAGGGCCCGAGGTGCCACGGCCTCACCCGACCACAGAAACACTCAGGCCCAACGCGTCGGAAAACGACCCAAAAAACATGCATGCGTCCGGCACGCCAGGCTCAAGAGAGGCCCAGAGAACGTGAGAGTGACGGGCACCTTCCCTCAGAGTGCTCCATGAGAGCAGAGCCGGGCCATGGGCTGGCAAGGCATGCGTGTGCGTCTGCTCGCTGGCCCCACTAACACCAGGAGAGGGCACGGTGTCTGCGGCCCCGCCACAGCTGAGGGCAGCTGCTCTGATGGTGAGCCCCGCTGTGACTCCCCAGGGAGGAACGAGAGCTCAGGCGGAGGGAGGGACGGTGGGTGTGGCCCTGGGCCTAAGCCCGAGTGATAGGCAGAGTGGGAGCAGCAACCGGCCTGGAGGAGAAGCTCCTGTGGCCCAGGACAGCGGGGGCCCTGCCCGCCCGCCGTGTGGACACTCACCTCTGCATGGGGCCGGCCAGCGAGGCGCAGAGACTTCTGCGGAAGGTGTTCAGAGATGCCGCTTCCCTCCAGGCTGGTCAGACTGCTCTGGTGGTACGCACGGTCAGGTGGCACGCCAGGCCCTGGAGGAGCGGCACTGGCCCTGCACGGGCCCAACGTGTGCCCATCTCTGGTGGTGGAAGCTTGGAAGCTGGGTGGTTTCACGGGTACCATCTGCTCTCCAGCATCCCTGGAGAGAAGCCCAGCACCTCTGAGCCCTGACATGAGCTGCGCACCCAGGCCTGGGGCTCAGCCCCTCCTGGGAGCCAGGCTAGCCACGGACAAGCCCTGCAGGCAGGCATCCTGGGGTGCCCATCCTGGTTCTACCATTTTCTTGCTGTGTGACCCTGGCCAAGATACTTCCCCGCTCTGAAGTTCATATTTTTTTAACTGTAAAATGAGGATCCCAACAAAACCCACCCGATACACCACTGCAGGACTTCTGTGAAAATCCACGAGGTGCGGAAGCGTTTCCTAGACCTTGGGAGTCTGCACCCCACCCTCCCCAGCCCGCATCATTCCCATGGGCTCCCACAGACTCAGAGACTGAGCCCATACTGAACTCGGAAGACCAGCACTTCATGTTACACACAGAAACCAACTGTGAAAATAAATGACAAATGTCCTACTCTGGAGAAATCCTGTGGCCTGTGTGCTCACTCGTGCTGCCTCCCCCTCCCACCCTGCTGCTCCGTCTCCCAGCCTCTGTGTCTCTTTCTCCAAAGGAAGATCAAGACAGGCGTCAGAGACAGGAGAGCACCAACCAAGACTTCTCCTGGACGTCAGAAGGTCCCAGGCTGACGAGGGGGGACGCTACTTAACACAGCACCTGCCCTGCTCAGAATCGCATCCCCCAGCACCCAAAGCTCTGTGCATGTCCTCACACGGTGGAGACAGGACGGGCTAGTCACCACCACTGAAGAGCCGTCCAGCTGCTGGGACAGCAATCGTCTCTGGTTTCAGACGGGTGTGGGGCCTGTAGGGGAGGCCTGGTGACTTACTGCAGAGGAGCCCTGTGACTCTTCTCCACCCGCACCAGGCGCCTGGGCAGAGCCCTGGTGGCTTCGGCCCTCCCCGGAGCTGAAGCTGGCCCGTCAACTTCCAGGGTGCAGTGACGCTGCTCCTCTTCCTCCTGCTCCTCCTCGTCCCTCTCCCTCTCCTCCTCCAGCCTCAAGGCTTCAGGGAGGGACTTCACACTGAGGTACCTGCAGGACACACGGCGGTGGTGCCTCTGCCCAGCGGGACGGCAGAGACCTGGACCCTGCCCGCGGCTGGCCTCCCCCTGGGGGTGCTCACCTCTCCAGGAGGCCGTGGAAGCCCTGCTCCACCTGCAGCTCCTTATGCTTGAGTGGGGCCGGGAGGCCTGGAGGCCTGTCCTCCAGCTCACTGCTGCCAAGGCTGGCCTCCACGTCCGTGTGCAGCAGGCAGGTGCCGGCGGTGGGCTGGGCCAGAAAGGTGGGGGCAGAGTGAAGCACGGCTCCCACGTGCCTGCCTCCATGTTCTTGTGGCCAGTGCTGAGAGTGAGGTACGTGAGAGCCATCGGCCAACGCCCGTCAGGCGTGTGCGAGCTGTGGGACCTGGCCCGTGGGCCCCTCAGAAGTGCTGCCATGATGAGCAGCTGCGAGGCGCAGGCAGCACACAGACACTGCTCTCAGCGATTCCCCAGCCACACGGCCCCTCCAGACAGGAACTAGTCCAACCACCAGGAACCTCCGCGAGAGCAGAGGTCGCCTTCCCCGCTCCCCCGCCCCACTGAGCCGCCACCAAGCGTCCCAGGTCGTGGCACACGGCACGTGGCACACACTTCACACACGTGGCACACACTTCACACACGTGTCGTGAAGAAAGTGATTAGTGGAGCAGCAGCCCCGGGTGGCTGGGCACAGAGGTACCTCTGGGTAGGGGGTCCGGAAGGCTGGCGTGGGGACCTGTCCAGAAGCGGCTGGATGCCCTGGCGTGTGGGGGAAGTGGGTGATGGGGGACTGGTCCAGGGCCGAGTTGGACCCTGCCAGCTCAGGCCCTCGCTGAGTCTGGTCCATGTGGCCCTTCAGCTCTTCCAGGCGAGTCCCCAGGTGGTAGATCTCCACCTCCAGCTCCCTGGAATGAGAAGCATCAAAACTAGGAAGCCGGGCGTCAGGGCAGAGCCTCCGGGAATGCCGGGACCACTTAATGTCACCAGGTGAGACGGGACTCCACGGGGAACCAGGAGGCTTCAGCCCAGGTCCCTCCACTGTCCCCAGACTGTCCCTCCGGCCTTGATTTCCCATTGCCCAGTGAGGGGCTTGTCCTCCTTCCAGGCGCCCCCCCCATCAGTGGCTCAGAAGGGACACGGATCCAGAGGCACCAGTGCCCTGCCATCTGGACGTGTTGCTGATTGGGTAGGGGTCTGCTCTGGGACTGCTCTCGGCTCCCTGGTGTGTGAATCATGAGGAAGTGACTCCCTGCTGGCGACCTGGGGAACCCAGGGGCCTCCCAGCTTGTACCTGGCTGGATCGAATTTCCCAGTCGCCCCCTTGGAGCTGGCCGGGTGTGGAGCCAGGTGTGGCTCCCTGCAGGCCCGTAGGTACTCCTCTTCCAGGGCAGCGTGGGTGGCCTTCAGCTGCTGGAAGCCCTGAAACCAGACAAGCCAGGAAGCCTGAGTGCCCAGGCCTGCAGACCCTGTCCTGCACACCCAGTGGACAGCCTGTGGGGGTCCCGGGGAGACAGAAGCAGGGCTGGAACTCTGAAGGCTGTTGCCCCGTCCAGGTCTCTGTCACCAGGTCTCGGACACCAGACCAACGGGCAGAGGCACAACTCAGCCTGGACGCCACCCTGGGTAGGCACACAGGGACCCGAGGCCACACAGTTGCAGTGCCTGACGCACTATCACTACGTCCCTGTAAGAAGCACACTCGAAAGACTCTAAGTCTTCACTCCTGATGGGTTTCAGAAAACTAGCCTCTCGCCCAAATCCTGGTAACCTATGGTGACAGATGGCCAGATGGGAACACGTTCCCTGTGACGATGACGAGCACTCGCTGAGTGAGGGAGGTTTACCATTGTCCTTGAACAGGAGGCAGCCGAGGTGCAGGGAGGTCACTGAAGTTGGTGACTGAAGGTCATAGTGACCAAGTGAGTGGCACAGCCAAGATCTGCACCGGGGCCCTGGCTGGAGTTCCCCTCCTGGTGATCACACCAGGCAGGGCCCACGCACACGCGGCCACAGCTGGCCCGCTGAAGCCCCAGCAGGTGGGATCCTCTCCCTGCTCCCCGCCATCCCACCGACTCCCAAGACAACCTAGACTCCAGCTGCCCGTCACGCTCTATCTTCCACAGAGCTCGGCCTCCCGGGACGTGGGGGCATTGGCAGAAATAAAGCACAGGATTTGTATTTTTTTTTTTTTTTTTGTCATTGGGGCAACAAAGAACTAGAGGACAGCACGTTAGTGAAAGGAGGCAGGCACAGGAGACCAAGAGCTGCATGTCCTCACTGAACGAGGAGGCTGAGAAAGTCGACCTCAGAGCAGGGAAGACAGGGGAGGGGAGGAGGGGAGGGAGGAGGAGGGGAGGAGAAAAGAGTGATCTCCAGAGATGAAGCGGAGGGCGGAGGGAGGCTGGACGGAGGCCCCAGCATGTAGTCCAACAGGAGGAGCACACTCTGGTGCCCTCCAGGGTGACTGCAGTTCACCATAACTCACATATTTAATAAAGACCTAGAAGACAGGAGTTCAAAAGATCCCACAAAGGAAGGATGCTTAAGGAGATGGAAATGCCAATCATCCGAGTTGAGCATCACCCTGTACCCCACAGACAGGCATGACTATTGTGTGTCAATTAAAAATTTTAAAATGTGTGTGACATCTGTGTAACCACCCAGGGCCACACTCCTGCAGGGTACGTCTTTACAACCCCGGGTGCTGCCTCTGCCCCCCCAGGGCCTCCTTCTGCTACCTCTGCACCATGTCTTGTGTTGTGAGCCTCAGCTGGGCTCTCAACCTGCTGGCTTCTGGTTGTCTGTCCCAGGGGAGGGACCCATATGTGACCCTGGAGTTGGGAATAGGGACAGCTCTGTTGCAGCTGCTTCTGCCGGGGGCTTCCCTCACTGGGTCCCCATGCTGCCCACACCTGTGCTAACAGCCCTGTCGGCGCTCCTCCTCAATGGGGCCCTGGCAGCTGCGGTGGGAAGCCAAGAAGTATCCACGTGACCCCAGTTATCTAAGGCTCCAAAGTCCAGAGAAAGCAAGCCATCATGGTCAGGTTAAGGGTCTCCTCCCTCTACCCACCCTAATTTCCAATCTTTGGCAATTACTTTCATAAAGGAGGGGAAGGGAAAGGGAAAGGCTCTTTGCTGGTGGCTGTGGGAAGGCTAATCAGTGGACGTGGGCGTCAGGAGGAGCTGGCTCCAGGCTCTGCCGCCCAAGATGTGTCACACTCCAGTAGCTTCTCTGGGCTTCAATCCCACCATAGCTAAATAGGGTGATGGCCACAACCACCTTCTGGGTTTTTATGACGATGAAATGGAATAATGGACATCGAGGGCTTACCACAGTGCCTGGCAGGCCACTGCTGTGGCTGATAAGGTGGTGACACAGTGACTGCTGCCCACAGTGAAGCTGAGCAGGAGCTGTTTGCTCTACAAGGAAACACTGTCTGGGACTCTCATCTGTCTTGCAGTAAGAGGCTCCAAGACTCTGCTCTGGGGACAGAACTGTCTAGTGGCTCCATGGCATCTCCTGGACGGTCAGTACCTTGAGCTGGTCCTGGGGTGACAGCTGCCCCGCCTGCACCAGTCCCTCGAAGGATTCTACCTGGATATTGGGAGGGGAGAGAAAGAAATGTGCTCCATTAACCCAGAACCGGCTGCACCCTGCAGACCTCCCTGTTCGGCCGCGGTCACGCGTCTGCATGCAGACCTGGGTCTGGCTTTGGGATGTGGGGCTTCTGCCCAGCAGAGAGGCAGGTTCTAGAAAGAGACAGCCACTGGCCTTGGCAGGACACCTCGGGAGAAGGCCCAGTGGAACCTGCAGAACCTACTAACAACAAAGCACGTCCAGTCCTGGGCATGGAAAGCCATGAACCGTGTCCCTGCAGCCTGTTGGGGGTCAGACTGTAAGACGCCTACATGCCTGTCCAGGGAATGCCAGGCTGTCCCCAGGAGGAGGGGGACGTGGCAGGGTTCTCATGAGCAGACACCTTCAGTGTCAAATCAAGGTACTGGACAGTGTCTATGGACCAATGCCGTCTATAAAATCCATAGGAAACAGAAGAAAATATGCAGACATTTTCTTGTACAGTTGTCCCTTGGTACCAGTGAGGGACTGGTCCCAGGACCCCAGAGAAATCAAAATCTGAAGATGCTCAAGCCTCTTATGTTGAATGGAGGATCTGCTCATGACCTTCATCTTCCTCTGTATGGGGGAGACATCTTTCCCATTGAACAGACCCTCTGTGCTGTGTGGGGGTCTAGACATGCCATATGCATCTATTTATTCACAAATTTTTATTTATTTTTTACCCCCTCCCCCCCAAAAATAGCAAGGGATGATTTGGGTTCACTTTTAGGAAGTCTCTAGATCAGTACTGAAGTATAATATAGATGTGTATGCAATTATACTAAAATCTGTAATTTATAAATTAAAAGTGTAATATGAGCTACACAGACAATTAAAATTTTTTTCTAGGAGCCATGTTAAAATGTAAAAAAAAAAAAAAAAAAGGTAAAACTAATTTTAACAGTTTATTTAACCCCAACATCATCTCAACATTTTCCAATATAACAAGTGACCCGTGGGGTATCTTACGTTCTCTTTCTCACACTGTTTGATCACACAACGCTCGTCTTCATTCAGACCCATCAAGTGTCAACTCCCCAACAGTCACAAGGGGCCAGCAGCCTGTGTCCAAGAGTGCAGCTCCAGATCACTGGGGGTCAGCTGGTGGCCAGCGCCTGCTCGTGTGATGGCCTGACCTTGCTTTGTTTTATGGACAACATACAGGATAAAGAAGCAATGTCTGTCCAGGTACAGGACCAAGATGGTAGAGATGTGAGTGAGGTACTTGGACCTGCTACTCTAAGTGGATAAGCCTTGGAAACACCATGGCCAGCAACAGAGTTTGTTTGTGTGAAATGTCCAGAATAGGCCAACACAGAGAGAAAGTGGGTGAGCAGCTGTGGCGGCTGGGACGGTAGGACAGGGAGGGACAGTGTCACAGAAAGAATGCTGGTGTTTCTCCGAAGGAACTGCTTTTAAGGTCATGGTGCATGTAATGACTGTATTTCCACTTTTGCCTTGGCAACTGGGAAGCTCAATGCCCATGGTGGGGTTCTGGTCAAGTGCTCAGAGTCCAGTTGAACACTTTGTTTACTCACCTCACTGAGTTCATCTACTTTTCTCTACCCTTACTTCCTCTCTGCCCCAGTTTCTTAACTTCCGTTTTTAGAATGTGGTTAAAACGTTAGGTATTTTCATAAGCTGCTATAAGCGCTTTTGGAATAGGGCCAACTGTGTATTTATGAAAAAAACCTGCAAACAATTCAGTTACTTGGAGGGTTTGATGAGAATATAAAGACCCTTTGAGAGGTAACAGAATTGCTTTCAATAATGAAATGAACTAAGAAAGGGGGCGATGGATGCCCTGTCACTCCTCCAGAATTCTCAAAGAGCGGAGTCTCCCTGGGGTCCACAGGAGACATGTTGAACACAAATGCAGGTTTCTGACGGGAGGCGATGCCCACAAAGGTCACAGCTGCTGCAGGGGGATGGGGAGGGGCTGGGTGGTGTGGCCTCCAAGCCAGGAGAGAGGATGGTGTCTGGAAGGCGCTGAGTGAACTTGGTGCAGGGGCAGGGGGACACGCGGGTATGCAGAGGCCTCTCGTCCATGCGGGTGAGTCCCTGAGACCTCAGGCAGCTGGGTCTTGCTGGGGCAAAGCTGGGGGCTGCTCACCTTGGCCAGGAACCGGCTGGCCTGAGAAGCCAGCGCCTGTGTCCACTCCGGGGAGGACAGGTCCTTGATGATGCTCTGGTTCTCCGGAAACCACCCTGGGGCGGGCACGCTGGTGGGCGAGGAGGGGCTCAGGTCTCCTCGTGCTGACGACCACCCTGAAAGACACAGACTAAGCACTGGGACCAAGGGCAGTCCTCACGGGCAGAGAGCCTGAGCCTACCCCGAGACCACCATGTCTGCCGCTCGGACAACTGCACCCGCCTCACTGTGGTCTGAGGAGAAGGCCTGGGCAGCAGGCCACCCCATCCGCAGGCAGGAACCAGGCCGGTGGTACCCAGACGGCTCGACAGGGAGGAGCGGAGCCGCTCCAGGCTCCAGCTTGGGACACGAGTTCGGTCCTGACCCTTCCCCTTGGCATAGCGCGACCTCCGCATGCCCCACCTCCCAGCCATCCTGGGGTAATGATGGTGTGAGCCGCAGTCGATGGGGGTGAACAGAGACCACCGTGGCACGTGTGATGCAGGCTCCTGGGGACGATGCTCTCACGACTCACCGGCCACCAAGTGGCAGAGCCAGGCTCACCCAAGCCTCTCTGGAAAGCAGGACACTTTCCACATCCGTTTGACCCCTTCAAGTTGAAGGGCCCAGGGAGTGACCTTGCTTCTCTAGTCCCCTGCCTGAGGCCAGGGCCAGCTCCCTGCAAACCAAGGCCCCCAGCAGCACCGCAGGCAGGAGCCCAAAGCGTGGCGCCCCTCCAGACTCACCTGCAGCCTCCGAGGCCTGGGGCTTCTGGGTGGGGCCAGGCCAGCACTCCACTGCGCGGGGCTGAGGGATGGTGAAGGACAGGGCCTTGGTCCCCTGGGGCATCGCCCCCATGTGGATGCTGTGGCTGGGCTGGGGCGGGTCTGAGTACAGGTTCACCTGGGAGGAGGGAGGCCATGTGGTCAGGCAGGCAGACTCACCTGGGGCCTCACGTCTCCACCCTTCCCAGGAGCCCCTGGCAGGCCTGATGAAACCAGGCAGCCCCAAGCGAGCCCTTGGGTGGGGCCAGAACAGGTGAACAGCTTATGTGCCCTTTCATCCCTTCTCACAGTGTCCCAAAAGAGAGGTGGGGCAGGAACCACCAGGCCCATTTTCCAGAAGAGAAAACAGAGACTCAGAGAGGTTGAGTCACTTACTCAAAATTTCCAGCTGATAAATCCTTGAACTAGGATTATAACACTGCTCTATCTGACCCCAAGGTCTATGGTTTTCCACTAGTGTTTTTTTTTGTTTGTTTGTTTTTTTGTTTTTTTTTTTGTTACCAGGGATTGAACTCAGGGACCCTCAACCACTGAGCCACATCCCCAACCCTTTGTATTTTATTTAGAGACAGGGTCTCACTGAGTTAGTGCCTCACTATTGCTAAGGCTGGCTTTGAACTTGCGATCCTCCTGCCTCAGCCTCCTGAGCTGCTGGGATTACAAGTGTGTGCCACTGTGCCCAGTTTGGTTTTCCACTAGTAAAAATAATTGCTATTAATGATGCAATTATGTTATTTTATAATATGTAATAGTTATAACTATTGATATTCTTAATAAAATTAAAATATTTCCAATAATCATTATATTGCTATTAAATAGCAACCAATAGCAGTTTTAATGAATGAATGAGACACCAAGTGGACAAACAGGTCCCCCACTATAGCAGATCTCCACCATTTGAGAATGGATTTAATGAGCCCAGTAGGAGGGGGCAGTCTGGAGTTAGCAGGTGACCAAGGAAGACCATCTGAAGCTCAGAAGCAGAGAAAACCCACATTCTGTGCAAGGGTTGGGAGCAGTGGGGTACGAGGGTCTGCTTCTGTGAACAGGGCCTCCTGAGCACACCACGCCACAAGCTCCCATGATGGCCACGGCCACTTACATTCCACAGCAGCAGTGCCGAACACCTGAGGCAGAGACTGCATGGGCCACAAACCAACTGTCATCTGGTCCTTCACAGAGTGTGCCAGCCCTGGCTTAGTGCATGTGCTCAGCAGCCACAGCCCGGCTTCCTGAACAAGCTCCCAACCACACCCCTGGGAGTCCCAGAGCTAATGTCTCTGGGCACAAAGTAAGTGCCCAATAAGTAGCAAGTCCCAACCTCACATTCATTATCACCATGACCATCACGATCGCCATCGTCACTACCATCATTGGCACCACCATCACCACCACCACCACCACCACCACACAACCATCACCACCACACAACCATACCATCACCACCACCATCATCATCATTATCATCACCACCACCACCACCACCACCGTTATCACCCCCACCACACAACCATACCATCACCATCACCACCACCATCACCACCATCATTATCATCACCACCACCATCACCATCACCACCACCATCACCACCATCACCACCACCATCACCACCACCACCATCACCATCACCACCACCATCACCATCACCACCATCATTATCATCACCACCACCTTCATCACCACCACCATCACCACCATCATCACCACCATCACCACCACCACCACACAACCATCACCACCACCACACAGCCATCACCATCGCCACCACCACCATCACCACAACATCACTACCATCAGCATAACCACCATCACCATCACCACCACCACCAACACCATCACTATCACCATCACCATCACCATCACCACAACACTACTACCATCACCATCACCACCATCATCACTACCACCATCATCGTCCCCACCATAACTATTCAGTGGCCAGCATGGAGCAGGGCCATGGAACAACTACACTCTAGAGCCGCCTTGGGCCCCATCATGATGTCAGGTGGGTTATCCTGACTGGCTCCGTGCTGCCCCAAAGTCAAAGGCAGCTGAAAGTGGGCCTATGGATGGGGGCTCCCTGGTCCCCAGGTAAGCAGCTTCTCATGCTTATGTTGCTCTACAGGTCCTGGCTGTGGCAGAAAAATCTATTCCATGTGTGACTTGGCCCCATGCCTCCCCCCTTCCAGGCTGAGCCCCACCAGATGAGAACAAAGCTGGATTTTAATAATCCCCTCGCCATCTGCTCAGCCTTGCTCTCCACCTGCGCCTGCAGGGGCAGGCAGGGAAGCTTGCCCACAGCACCCCTCTCCTGAGGTGACCCAAATCCCAGGGGAGGCCCAGTCTTCCCTCCTCATGCCCACGCCTCCCCTCCTGCAACCCAGGCCCTACCTGGGGAGCAGCAGGAAGGTGGCAGCTCCCAGGCTGGGTCGCCCGGGGAGCCAGAGGCCCCTGTGTTTTGAGGGATCAGAGAAGCGTGAAGTAGAGGCCCACAGCCTCGGCAGATGCCCAGAGGAGGCAGGGAGGGGGTGATGGGTGGCAACTGTGGCCAGTCCCTCCTGGACAGGAAGACACTGCCCCTGGGGCTGGGGCGCCCCTTTTAAGACAGATGTCCCATGCTGTTCCCTGAGGCCAGGCGGAAGTCTCCCTGGGGGCTTCCGCGCAGGGCGGGCTGCGTGTGGGAAAGGCTGGGTTAGCCTCATGAGCATTCCCCGCACAGGCAGGCTCCTGCGCCTGCAGAATGCTAATGGGCCTCATGAATGGGCCGGGCAGGGCAGGGGAGCCGCACCCCAACACAGCCTCCTGACCGCCCCCACAGGGGCTTCTGGGCCAAGAACGCGCTTTGGGGAGGCGGTTGATGTCATCTCTCCTTCTGGGGTAACTTCTGGTCACCTCAGCCCTTCCACATTCCCTGCAGCTGAGAGGGAGGGGTGGGGGCAGGGGGCTGGTGACAAGGTAGCAAATGTGGTGATGGCCATGCACACTCTGGCCAGAGCCCAGCAGACCCCTGGCCATGCTGGTGCCCATCCTCATGCCACCCTGCCCTAGGAGCTGGGGCCGGATCCTCTGAGGTCTCTGGGCCAAGGTTTGCCACTAGCTGATCAGCTTCCCTGGCTGCAGATCCTCAGCCTTTAGTCTAGTTCTGGCAGCTGGTGTGAAGGGGCGCTCTGGAGCAGAGCTGTGGGTCCAGACGCCAGCTCCTGGCCTCCTTGTTGAGGGGCCGCGGGCAAGTGCTCACAGGCCCCCTGCGCTCCACCTAGGCCTGCCCTCAGCAAGCACAGCCCGCCATTCTTATTGCCACCACCTGCCCCGGCCTGCCTCATGCCCAGGCCGGTCACACCTGTGCCAGGGTCCAGCAGGCTTCGGGCCTGTGGGGCTGGGGACACCTAGAGCCTGCAGACAGACGTCAACTCCCACCTTCACCTCTCACCCGCTCAGCCTCAGTTTCTGCATGTGGAGAGGGTCAAGGCCTGGCACCTCTGACCAGCCTGGTAAGTGTCTCCCTCCCGTGGGTCCACACCTGTGCCCACCCACCCACTGCAGGCCTGGCCTGGTGGCCACAGGCTGCTCCAGTCCCCACCCCATGGGCTCTGCAGACCCAGGGAGTCATGCCTGCTGCTCAGCCTGAGGGGCAGGATTGGTGGTGTGAACTGGGCTCCCTGGCAGGGGATCTTGGACCAGGGCTCCGAGCAGGGGCATTCTCTGGGTCTTCTGAGCCTGCAGAGTGTACAGGGGCTATAGAATAAGCATGCTGTGGGGCCTGGGGCCCGTCTCCTCTGCAGAGCCCTGTCTCCAGCAGAGTCCAGCCGACTGAGCACACCCTTCTCCTGGGGAGAGCCCTCAGGCTCGGCATTCCAGGATGCAAGAACAGGGGAGCCACGCTGGGTTGCTCCCAGCCTCTCTGGCCTTTGGTCCACCAGCCAGGTACCTGCCCAGGGCTCCAGCCAGGCAGCCCGAGTGCCCACAGGGAGGCCTCTGAGTCCTGGGCCAGGAGCACCCAGGAGAGGAGGTCCCGGTTGCTCCCAGGTGTCCCCGCTGCCCAGCACATCCCTGACATTCAACAGTGTGCCAATAGTAACCCCCTAAATCCTGCCCGGTGCCTGCTGTGCACCAGGCAAGCACCTTCCATGCTCAGCACTCCCTTCAACAATGGGAGGAGGGAGGAGGAAGGAGAAGCTGCGGCACCCTGCCCAGGCCACTTCCGGGCCTTCAGCAACTGCCCCAGCTCAGGCCCCTGGTTTCCCAGTCTGTGAAATGGGGCTGCTGGCAGGTTTGGCCCTGGTGACCAGCTCCTTTCTCCTGGGACTTTCTGGGGTCTGCAGTCCCTGAGAGGGGGCCTTGCCAAGCCCCTGGCTGCCTCCCTTGCAGCCCTGGGTCTGGCTCAGCACTGGGAGAGCCTGAAGGAGGTAAGACGCGGCCCAGGTCTGGCCTTCAGGAGGAAGGTGCGGCTGAGTCCCCCTCACAGATGTGCCCATCAGAGCAGCGGGGAGGGAGCTCCACACTGGGTGGCGGATGTGGGGACGGAGGAGAGCGTGCCCCAGAAGGGGCCCCTTCTCTTTTCTCACTGTGGCATCCACCCACACCCGGAAGCACCTCGAGACACCGGAAGCTGCCTGTGCAGGGGCGGGGGCGTCCACGCCAGGTGAGCGGGGGGCCGGGGAGGGGCTGCCATGCTCCTTGGCAGCCTCGAGGGGCGAGTGTGGGCATGTGGAGAGTGGGAGGCCACGGGAGCTGTGACGGGCCCACTTCCTACCTCACCCCAGGAAAGAGGAAGTTCCCGAGAATGGGATTTGGCCTCCTCCCCAGACGGGTCAGAGCTGGGCAGTACAGTGGCCCAGGGGACACGTCTGCCCTCCACACGACCTGCCACACATGGTGCTCCTCTCTGTCATGAGGGGCGGGATGTGGGTGAGACCGCAAGGGTGTGGCCAGGGAAGATGAGGCCCAGGAAACAAGCACCAGGGTTCAGAAGAAAGTCTGTGCTATTCCCTTGAGACTCAGAGAGTCCAAGCAATTTCCTTGAGGTCACATGGCTGGTTAGTGATGGAGTAAGGCACTGCTCCCCAGCGGACTTACCCCAAAGCTCATCTAAGAAGGAAGAAGCTTCTGGCGAATTTCCTGGGCACCCCAGAGTTTAGCATTCACAGATATCTAAGCTCATCAGCAGTGAGCCCAGAGAGGGTGAAGTCATGGCCCAAGGTCACAAAGAGACTTTGAGGTTGGATCCGAACTGAGGTCCCACCATCCTCAGGAAGGACCACTGCATGTGGGACCTTTCCTTTTCTAAGGGGAGGCAGGAGATGGTGGCCTTTCCCTAAGACCATGAGAAAGTGCTACCTCCGGGGACTCGGACCCCTCCCCCCAGGTACCTTGGCCCCGAGGCGCAGCTGGTCGATGGTGTTCTCGGCCTCCGCATACTTGGTGAGGAGCTTGTGGTAGTCTTCCTGTGGGAAGGAGAGCACCGTGTCACACGCCAGGCACGCAGCACGCCCTCCCTGCGGGCCCCTGCAGGCTGCCCCCTCCGAGGGGTCCTGGTCCTTGAGCAGACTTCACCAGGCCGCCATGCACACAGACCCCCTGTCCAGACCCTGGAGTGGTGGGCAGCCGACAGTAATGCCACCTGCGGGGAGCCTGGTGAGGCCTTGGCAGGGCACCTGGGTGCTCGCCACCCTGCAGGGCTGCCCCTTCTCTCCTTGTCCACAGTCCCTGCCCAGCACTCGGGTAAGGACACCCAGCTTCCCACTCTGGGGGTTCAAGCCGCGTGTGCTTTGTAAGTACTTTTAATGGCTGGCTGGGTGAATCACCTGAGAGTCAGGAAAACAGACGACTCAAAAGTCACAGCTTCATTTACGACGAATCTACCTTCAACAAACCCAGACTTGTCATCAAAACAAGTCCGTCACACACAAGAAGCAAAAGCCAGCATCACCAGTCACCTTTGCAGGATGAGAGGCAGCCGACTCAAGGTTCTGAAGACACGTCAGGGAAAGGCCGGAGGGAGCCTTTTCTCGGGGCTTCCCCACGCGAGCCAGGCCTTGGCAACCACCCCGCGAGAGGCAGAAGTTTACTTTTAGATTTCTGGTACTGAAGCACAAGGAGTGACAACATGGGAATACTGGCATTTTGTCACTCCAAATGAAGGGCGTGGTCAAGGTCACGACTGTCTGGCTGTGCACATCACAATCGAGGCCCTTCCCTGAGGGAGGCCGGCAGGACTGCTGGGCAATCTGCGGCCACACACCCCTTCCCCGGAGCCTGGGTCTACAGGGGACAGTCACGCACAGACGACTGTGGCCCAAAAAAGCTTCTTGCTCAGAACCTACGGGCAGCCAGGGAAAAGGGGACAATCGGCACCACGAAATGCCACAGGTGCAAGGATGCAGGATGCAGGCGGCTCCCAGAGGAGAACCAGCCTCCGACAATTAATTACAAGGAAGAAGCAAGAGCAGAGACATGGGTCAAGAGAGACTTGGAAAGAAGGGAAAAAGAAAAAGGCGGGGTGGCGGGAAAGGCATGTGAGCCACACGTCAGGCTCGTCAGACAAGAGACGTGTCTGGACCCTGAGTCAAACTCCCTGAAAGGAACTCCAGGGACCAGAGACGGCAAGAACCGAGAGCCGCCTGGATACCTGACACCACGGGGTGAGCAACGGCGTCAGCTTTTAGGCACCAGGATGGCACTGCGGTTATGCTTAAGGTCAGTCCTCATCTCCGCACACAGACGGGCTGAGATACGAAGTGACTGGGTGCCTGGAACTTTGCTTGTCAATGGGGCTCGAGGGGGAGAGTCAGACCAGATGAAAATCACGGCTCTGGCAGGGGCTGGGCAGGCGATGCAGGGCGTGGGGACAAGGCGTTTATTACACTGTTTGTTCTCCTGAATATGTTTGAGTTTGTTCACAGCAGAAGTCGACAACAAGCAGACAGATCATGCAAGCAGGCCAGGCTTGAGACATGAGCAGAGCTGTTGCTCTTTCTGAGCAAAAGGCTTTCAG
The DNA here is from genome assembly GCF_902686455.1 of Sciurus vulgaris. Classification (NCBI taxonomy): domain Eukaryota; kingdom Metazoa; phylum Chordata; class Mammalia; order Rodentia; family Sciuridae; genus Sciurus; species Sciurus vulgaris. Next base: position 70,818,437 of record NC_136476.1, read on the forward strand.
GTCTGCCTCGTGGCTCTGCGGACAGCTGTCCCTGCACCAGCAGGGGACTCCTGGCCAGACCCAAGGCCTCCGGTCCCCACCTGCCTCCACATAGCCAGCAGGTACCCAGGTGTCCTGATCCTCCATGGCAGCCCCGCTCACCTGGAGTTGATGGACCAGCTCCGTGGCCTGTTCAGGCGTCTGAAACTCCTGGGGTACCCTGGTGACAGGGTGGGCAGGAGCTGGGTCTTTGGCCAGGGAGGCTTCTCCGCTGCTCAGCAGCACCTCCCGCACAATCTCGGCCGGTGACTTGAAGATCAGGGGCCTAGCGGGGCCCTGGGGCTGCTTGTTATGGCTTCTGGACTTGGGGGGGCGGTAGCTCTCATCTTTGGGAAACCTCACTCGCGGCCCCACCTTGGAGAAATCAGGGAGCGGGTAGTTCAGACGCCCCCGGCCGTACTTGGGGGCATCAGAAGAGGAGTGGTTGGCCAGAGTGGCTCCGTGCCTGGGCAGAGACCTGTCCTTCCGAGCTGGCCGAGGCCGAGGATTCGGGGGGCTGACGGAGCCGGTGAACCGAGAGGGCAACGGCCTAGGTGACGTCTTCGTCTGCTGCCAGGCCTGGTCTGCAGGCAGTGGCAGGCGGGTGGCTTCTCTCTTCCATCTGCCGGCAGCGTTCTGGGGGCTCTGGGCTGGTGGTGCTGAGGGGTCTTGGAATCCTGTGGGCGTTGCCGGAGCAACGCTGCCTCCGGTTCTGTCATCTGGGTTTAGCTGGTGGCGGGGGCTCTGTGGCAGCGCTGCTGCCAGGGCGGCGGGCTGGGGGACATCAGCCTCTCCTTCCCAGGCAGAATCAAGGCTGTCGCTGCTGCGGCCCATGCTCATGGTCCCACTGCTCCAAGACCTGGTAGAGCCGAGTTCAACAGACGGGTTGACCTCAGAATGTTCTGGAAGTTTGCTTCCACTGGCTTGTTCACCAGAGGCCACCCAGCCTCCGGCCTGACTCCGCCCCAGGGCCATAGGGCAGGTGTTCCCACTGTGCTCTGGGTGGAGAGCAGCCTCCTGCCCCGGCCTTGGGGAGCTCTCTCCAGGGTCCTCAGCCTCAGGACTTCCAGGGGCTTCATCTGGCTCTTCTTCAGTCATGTCCAACTGATGGTTCTGCTGGGGGAGCCAGTTGAGAGGCAGGGTGGAACTCTCTGGGCTGTCCACATCCTCTGCTTCAACCTCTGGAAAGACAGGCCACCACCACTTAGCAAGGATCCAGTCGGACTGTGTAACCTAACCCCAGGTAGACCTCTGGCTTGCATTGTTCCTCACGGGGGATGGCAAGAATCCTGAAGAGCCCCCCACACAACCAAGTCCTTTTATAACACCTGTTCTGGGGGTCTCAACAGTCCTCCAACTCAAACCTCACACCCCGTTGAGCCCCAGCCCCTGCCGTGTCTCCCATCTCAGCTAATGGCAACGCGGCCCCACCCTGCTGTACAAGACAGAGGCCTGGAGGCATCTTGGTCACTCCAATCTCAGACTTGCTGACGCTCTGAAGTCCGTCAGGACCACTGCTCCGGCCCGCGTGCTCTCACGCCTGGACTACTGCAGTAGCCACCTACTCCTCTCCTCAGGCCACACCCCCATCCCTTGAAAACTCATCTATTGCTCCAGGACAAAGGCAGAGCCCTAAGGTCCCTGCCAGCCTGACCCCACAGGCTTCTGACCCATTTCTCTCTATGTTCCCCTAGGCTCTCCCTGCTCCCCACTGAGCCCCCTCATTCCCTGCAGGGCGCACACACTTTTCCCTCTGCAGGGCTCTCCTCTCGGCCTCTCCAGGGAGCACCTTCCTATTTGTCCTTGAGATGCTATCTCTACCTCGACTCTGCGAAGGAAGTCGGCAGCCCCCTGACTGGGCCGTGTGCTCCCGTTTACGGACTCCAGTGGGACGGGTGGCTGTACTTTGCCACACCCATGTCAGGGACCATGGCCCATTTGGTTATGTGAGCAGCTCATATTGAAGCTGCCCCGCTCCACTGCCCACTCCACAGGCAAGGCAGGCGCCAGCAGGCACGGCTGCATCTGCAGAGTGGGTGCCTGACTCCACACTGCCTGACGGGAAGGGGGGACGGTCAAGCACGGGGAGCCCCAGGATGGAGAAGCTGTGTTGACTATTACACCATGGGTGCTGAGGAGTAGCCACCCCACCCAGCACCCCGTCCTTTCACCGCCCACCCACCCATCTGCCCACCATCCAACAGCTGTGATCACTGAGCACCTGCTCTTTCGTCTTCTGGTATAGAAACAGTTCCATGAGCTAGTCTGGGTGATGCCAAGAACAGGCTCTCTGCTCTGGCTGGACACACCTTTGTCACCCAGTGTCACCTGCGCCTCCCATGCTCTTTCCCCTCCCTTAACAGCCCCTTCAGAGGAGTGCACCTGAAGCCCAGAGACAATAACTTGCTCCTGGGTAACTTCAGAGACACCCTGGACCTGGAACCGAGGCCCAGCATGCAGTCCAGTGTGTCCATCCCCGAGGGCCATGCAGTGGGGTGAAGAGTGAACCCTGGAGCCAGGGTTCACTCAGGTCCTCTGACCTCTCCCTGGGGCCACAGGCAAGTCACTGACCTCTCTGGTGTCCTTATTCAAACTTGAGGCCTGGCCCTACCTGGCAGAGCATGGAGTGAAGGGAGGGGAGGGCCGGGCCCCGTCCAGTCCTGTGCCCAGCACACAGTGAGGACCAGGACATGGTGGCAGCTGTTACATCATAGCAGGGGTTAGTTACCATGTGACCCCAGGAAGGACGCCTCTCTGCTGTCACCCAGTGCTTCTCAGTCCCCCTGCCCTGAAGGAGCTCAGAAATGCCGCTGAGCGGCAACTGGGCAGGTGCACGGGAGCGGATCAGGCACGAGACAGTCCAGCCAAATGGCCTCTCCACCCCTCAGGGGGCCCGCTGATGCCCAGGGCCCTGACACGGGCCTTTCCTTCATGATCTCAGTGCAATCGCGCCCATGTGTCAAGTTCTGTGTTCAAGGGCACAGGCGCCCCGTTCACAGAGGGGGCAACCGAGGTTCAGGGAGGAGGGGCCGCCGAGCAAAGCCAGGGAGCTGGCTGGTCTAGGTCCGTCTTGATGCAAAGGAAACAAGGAATGCCAAGATGACCCCGCCGGCTGGGATTTCAAAAGTCTTCAACATGAACATGGTCCTGGAACTGAGCAATTCACATCAGCAGACGCTACAGAACCAAGAGCAAGGACAAGCCTCTCTGTGCCATCTACCATCAGCAAGCACGAGGAGCGGCGTGAAGGCCTGTGTCAGGAGGGGCACCGGAAGGTGTCTGGGGAGCGGAAAGTGAGCAGAGGGGCAGGTGACAAAGAGCATGCGCACGCTGTTCCATACCCATGTCCCGTCTGCACATCCGTGCTGGGGAAATGGGCGGTTCTCGGTGGATGGGATGATAACGATTTTAATCCCGGATGCAATGCGCAGCGTTACTTATACCCTGAGGTCATTAAAGTTTTAAGTCATAGGCTTCGTACAGTTTAATTAAGACACTTAAGGCTCCCCCACTCCACGCCCTCCATCGGAAGCTGGGATGTTTGGGGCACAAGATGTGACTGCAGGGTGGGAGTGGGGCTCAGACTGACCTTCTCCTGAAGATGCTCCTGACGCCTGCGGGCCTGGGGCCCACGCCAGGGGCAGCAGGTGCTGCTGGGCCAGGCGGAAATCCTCCAGGAGCTCAGGGCTGGCGGCACCGGGGAAGGGTTGCCCGTCCCCCCAGCCGCGGGCATTCCTCCTCTCCGCAGCCTCTTCCTCAGCCCAGGCCCAGCGCCGCCGCTGCTGGGGCCCCTTCCCTAGGCCTGGCCCGGCCCAGCGAACCTCAGTCCCTGAGCTGGCCATCAGCCTGGCTCGGGCTTCACCTTGGGCGCTTCATCTTCAGGAGACAGAGCTGCTGCTGGGGACCCCAGAGTCACCGCAGGCTCATCTCAGCACCAGCCATCCTGCCTGTGACCTGTTGAGGACACACCAAGAGACAACAATCATGTCAGTAGACCCTTTATTCAGATCAAGAAGTCACCAGCAGGACTCAGGAGTCAGAGGGTCCTGGTTCACTCCGCTCCATCCCCCTGAAGCTGTTGGGACCTTGGGAGAGTCATTTTGTCTTCATTTGCTACATTGGTAACACTGGAATGAACATTCTTCTCCCTCACAGGACATAGATAAGGAAGCCCTGGGCCAGCACGCTGACCACAGGTGTCTGGTGTTACTGTTATCACTGGCTACCCAGGGACTGTTCCTTTGGACCAGGTTCCATGCACAGGCCCCGCTCCCTGGGGGACTGACAGCCTGGGTGGGGGAGCAGACAGACACCCAGGCCTGCAGAGCTCCAGGTGAGAAGAGGTGGGGGAGGAGTGGGGCCAGCGCAGAGGCCACTTCCTCTGGGGACCTTCCCTTTCCTCCCTGGGGGTAGAATTTAGGTTCAAAGTGGGGAATGCTGAAAAGATCATCTCAGTATCTGAAATAAGTTTGAGTGCACAGACACTCAAACACACTCCACACCTGTTCACGACAGACCGAGGGTGAAGCACTGGGGAGTCCCGGATGGGTGGATGCACAGTCTATTTGTGGTTTCTGCACACGATGCAGTATTAGTCAGCCCCAGAAAGGGATGAAGGGGGACGAAGGGGGTGGAGTCTCGACACCTGTCCCTCACGTCATGCTAAGTGAGGGGAGCCAGACACAAAAGCCACCCTGTGCATGATGCCCCGTACAAGCGATGTCCAGACGAGGCAAGTCAACAGAGGGCAGGCAGGACAGGGTGGCCGAGGTAGGGGACAGAGTGGTCCAGAACTGCTTGATGGGCACAGGGTTTCCTTTTGGGATGACAAAAGTGTTCTGGAACGGCAGAGGGAGGGTGACCCAGCGTTGTGAATGTACTGCCACTGAACCCTTCTTGAAATGGTTAATTTCATGTTATATTAATTTCACTTCAATAAAGAAGAAAAAACAGAGTATTCCAGATAAGGGGACCAGGGGGTGAGCCTGGTGAGCACTATACTGGCCAAGAGGAGGCTTCCACGTATGGTGGCGACTGGGACCTGGTGACGCTGATGGCAGGGGAGGCAAGGGTAGGGCAGCCAGCCCCGGAGGGCCTCTTGGGTCCCTCAAAATGAGTGTGGTCCAGGTGAGCTTCAGGCCCTTCTCTGGCTCTCCAGGAGAGTGAAGCTGAGTCGGAGACCTGGCCACAGGGCTGGCTGTCAGGAGAGAGCCTGGTGAAGTGGAAGGCGGGCCGAGGAGGCCCCATGGCTCCCTTCCGCTGTCCTTGCCTCCTGCCCTTCCTCCCTCTGCTGCTTTCAACTCCCCTGTTACGCAAACACCTTCTAGCACTCCCTGTGCCAAGCACTGTGCCAGGCCTGGAACCCCAGGCCGACAGAGCAGGGGGCACAGCCCACCCTCGGAGCTCCCGGCCGTGGAGTCTCAAAGAACTGGACCTCGTCTGGGTGGCAGGGCCCCGGCGAGCTCACGCACAGGTCTTCCTCTATAGGTGGGAAAGCAAACCCAAAGAGTGGAAGGCCTTGCCTGAGCCACGCAGGGGTCAGGCAGGCCTGGGCTCTTCCCTCTGTGCTGTGGCCCAGTGGGGACGCAGGCCTTTACCTTGAGAGCCACTGAATCCTGCAGGAGCCTCGCTTCCTTCAGTAGAGAGAGCGAACAGGCGGCTGTTTCTGACACACACTCCCCAGGGAACAGCTCAGCCCTGGAAAGGCCGCTTCTCAAGGCCTGGGCTAAGCACGGGGAGCGACTCCCCGGCTTATGTAGCCCCGCTCAGGGATGGGGCTCCAGGGCTTCTCCTCTCTCCCTCCTGCCTGTCCCTCCTCTCTGTCCCCTAGCGCCAAGCCCCAGAATTTCTTCCGTATCAACCCTAAGTCCCATCATCTCCACCACGTGTGATGTCCCCACTCTGCCCACCTGGCTGGACGCCTGACATCTTCTCAATCTGCTTCCCCGGCCTCCGGTCACAGGTGAACTTCTTTCAAATGATAAAGCTGAAGCTCAGCAGAGACTAGTGACAAGGCCAAGGTCCCCCAGCTGGTCAGTGCCCAGGTAGACCTGCAACCGTCAGTCCTGGCCTGGTGGGCTCCTGATTTTTATTCTTAATCATAACTCATCAGTAAGAATACTCTCACTCCCTTACAATGATATACATGTATATATGTAAATGTGTACATACATATTTTTCTTACAACTTCACATATACAATCTTGGGCTAATATACTATGGGTATTAGATAGAATATCTTCAAAAGTTAATTTTCCAAAAGGTGCCCTAGAAAACGATTATTTTAAATAGAAGTGCTAGTCCTCCTGGGTTCCCCTGCCTTCTGTACAAACTGTGGCCCTCCCGAAATCCCTGGCAGTGAACCTGACCTTGAGTGTACATGAGAATCCTCGGAGCAGGTAGGTGCCAGGGTCCAACTGCAGAGAGCCTGGCTCTGCTGGGGACGGGCCCAGGAGCTGCACTTAGCCGGGCCTCGGGCAGGGCTGCCCTTGGAAGCTCACTGGCTGCTCCTTCCTCCCAGGACCTACAGCAGCAGGTGCCGGAGGTGCTCCCGACTACCTGCTGCTTCTCTCTCCGAAGCCTCCACTGACGAAGAGCTGGGGGAGGCGTGTGGTTTTCTGACTTTTTGAAGGGCCCTTTTCTAGCCCTGCCACAGGGCAGCCTGACCAATCACAGAGGACTGTGTGTGCACAAAGAGGAACATCCTGTCTCCTGGGATGACTCAGTCACTGCAGAAATCTGTGACCAGGGGATGCGGCTGTCAGAGGCCGCTGCAGTCGCTGGCTGCAGTTCTGCAATTGCCCCTCAGGCCCCTAAGTCTGTGAGCCTGGGCAAGACCTATGTCCACCATGCCAGCCAAAGCCTTCAGTGCCACCAAGCCCAGCACCCACCAACTAGTCAGTCGACAGACACATTAGTGCCCATCATGTGCTGGAGCGGTAACAGAGAAGCGGGCTGGGCATCGTGTGCCCCCGTGTTGCTGCCACTCAGAGTGTGTGACCAGGCTGGAGCTGTCCTCACTGTACACAGAAAACACCACGCCCTGGCTGCTGCTGAGAGGGCAGGGCCCTGCTGGGCAGGAGGCAGGCAGGGGTAGGGCTGAAGACTTGCTCAGAACTGTCACCCTCCTTCCTGGGGGTCACACTGCAAAAGACCAAAGAGACATACGGAGCACCCAGTGGGTGCAAATCAATTAAAACAAAACAAAACAACCCTGGGACCTCCTACTGGGTCCTACAGACACAGGAATACAGAAAAGAGTAGAAGCTTTCCAAACTCCATACTGGATGGGAAGGGGACAATACAGAAGGGACACTAAAGGAGGAAGCTTTAGGGCGGGCTTGAGAGATAAAGTGGATTTGGGGGGGAGCGAGGAGAGGCACTCTGGGCAGAGGGACAGTGCAGGCAAAGGCACAGGGTCCAAAGGCAGGAGCTGAACTTGGAGAGCTAGGCAGGCAGGGCCAAAGGCAGGCGGCCTTCAGGAGGGCAGGGTGGGCTTGGCTGCTCCTCCTGCCAAACCTGAGCCAGAAACTGACCCCAGGAGGCCCAGCCCCGTCAGGACCAAGGCCCCCAAGGACTGGGCCCCTGGGCTCAGGGTTCCCACGTGCCCTGGAGAGACCACCCCTCCTTCTGCAAATCGGCTCCCCACCTCCATGTCGCCCTGTGACCTTCCTAAGGTTCTCGGGCAGGCAGACTCCTCTTCCCCACCAGCCCACACAGAAGGGGCTCCTCAGCCATTCCAAAACTGAGGGCCCTCCCCTCCTGGCTCAGGGCTGGTGCCATCTGATTCCGGGGTGCTCCTGCGTGTGCCGCCACACAGCCTACCCCCGCCTCCTCGTGCCCTCCGAGGCGGCTGTCCAGGGACACCCCCTGCTCCCAGCCGACCCTGACATCTACCACTGGAGGAAACAGGCACAGACAAGAAGCAGGCCCTCAGAGGCTCACAGCCAAAAGCCAGGGTGCTCTGGGGTGCCAGGACTCAAACGAAAGCCACCAGACGAGTGGGGGAGCAGGAGCACGGCGAAGGAAGCCTCTCCCCCACCCACCCCATGGCCAGCAGCTGGGTCTGCAGGAGAGCTGGCCATGGAGCTCAGTGGCCCGATCAGCTGGCAGGGCACAGACCTGCTGCTTTCAAGGGTTGGCCTTGGGCTGTGCAGAGGCCAGACCTCAAAGAAGTGTGGGCCACTCCCTCTGGATGCCCACTCTCCCCGTAGGGGTTGAGGAGGAAGAGGAAAGGGGCCTGGGCCTTGGGGACTCTGCTCCCACCATCCTCTGGCCCTCGGAACCTGGGCTTTCTGCCTGCCCTTATGTAGCAGAAAGGCCACTCCTGGGGGAACCCCTGCTGCCTCCCGGGCTGCTCCCCATCCTGCGTGTCTCTGAGGCCCCTTAGCAGCCCGGAGTACCAACTCTGCATGTGCAGGAGAGGACGCCCAGGCACACAGAGGGACAACACCATCCAAGTTCCCGAGAGACTGGAATCTGGGCTGGGCCTGGACTCTAGCACCCTGAGCCTGAGCAAATCCCTAAAGTCCACCCTGGCCTGGGGGCCGGCCCGCTAAGCCCAGAGAGAAGTGGTAACAGCTGCCGCAGGGCGACTTCCTGACTGGGCTGGTCTGGCTGTCCGGAGTCTGCTCTCCGAATGGCCGGTCCGCAGGGAGGGCGTCCTTCCCGCCAGCTGCCTCCTTACCTCGCCGGGGATCCACCGCCATCCTGCCGCTGGGGCTCAGGGGACCTGCCCGGGAGGCCTTTGTTCCAGGGAGGCGCCTGCCTCCATTGCGCCCTAGCCCGCCGCGGGCTGCTCTGCCAGGCAGCCCAAGCTGCGCTCACAGAGGAGCATCGCTCCCCACCGCTCCCGCCCGCGCAGCTGAGGCCACCGCCTGCCTCGGCAGGAAGCGCCCAGCCTGATTTCCTACAAGTGTTTGTCAGAAGGAGGGGGTTTGCGGTGTGCAGAGCAAGAGCAAGAGGCTTAACCCCTTGCAGTTCAAATGCAGGTCCTGGCGGCCCAGGAAAGGTGCTTGCGGGATCTTCTCATGTCTCGGGCTTGGGACCATCTTACCCACTACTCTCCAGGTACAGACTGACAGACTGGAGCCCAGAGACGTTTAGAGGCTTGGCAAGGTCACACAGCTGTGCCTGGGAGGAGGCCTGAAGCCTCTACCCTCTGGGGCTTCTTCTTCCTCCCATGACCTTGGCCGAGGCTGCCTGTCTGCACAGCAGGAGCTCAGACTGGGGTCACTGGCGCCCGTCCAGCTCCAAGGCTACTTGTCAAATGAGACCCGCCATCCCAGGGGGTATGAGGTTCCTCGCCTCAGCCATGCTTCACCCTGACATGGGTGCGCAGCCACCCCGGGGTAGGGAACTGGCTGATCCGGTGAACTTTCCTGTTGTGAGTCCCCAGGAGGACCCCCCAGAGGTCCAGGCAGATTCATCCAGTGGCCATGCCATCCTCCCCGAGGCTGCCCGCTGCTCATTCAGCGGGCGCCCCTGAGCTCTGCTGCAGGGCTTGTGCTGGGTGTATGGCGGGCGTAGCTGGGGGCGCCCTGCCTCCCGCTGCCCTGAGACACACGGAGGAGCGCGTGTGTAGAGGGGGGCAGTGATGCCTGCATCCCAGGCTGCACCCCGCACTTCTGATGCCAGGGCTCGCCCAGAGCAGCAGAGTCTCCCTCAGGTCACCGTGACTTCCAGGGTCCAGGTGGCTGGGGCTATGCCCTGTGGAGAAGCCGCAGGACCAGAGCGGCAGGTTGGGGAGGAGGGTTGGGACAGGCAGGAAGGGGACAGGAAGGTGGGGCCAGAGCATTGGCAGGAGGGCTGGGCCACCCTCCCAGAGGGGCAGGTGCAGGGCCCAAGGCGGGAGCCGGCTGGGCTGGCCCTAGAGGACACCAGCAAGGCCAGCCAGAGCGGCGGTGCTGCGGTGCAGAGGGGCACGCCGGCCCACAGGGCTCAGGGAGCAGGGAGCAGCGGAGAGCCCCGGAACTGTCCTAGAGGTCCAGGTGGCTGACAGCAGCGGTCCCCACTGGAGAAAGGGCGTCCTGACCTGCCTCCCAGCCCCACCTCTGGCTGGCTGTCACCTCCGACCTCCTTTAAGCCTAAGCTTCTGGGCCTGCAAACTGGGGACAGGAGTCGCCATGCCACAGTGTGGAGAGGACTCCTGCCAAGGGCGGGCAGGGGACCCGGAGCACCTCAGGGGCACCTCAGCACTTGGGCACCAGCTCGCCACCACTCCTACCAGGGCTGCCCAGGTCCAAGGCTCTGGTCCCCTCCACGGGCTGGAGGGGAGGGCCTGTCCTGCAGCCTGGGGCACCTGCAGCAGTGAACGTCTCTGCTGAGAGTGAGTGAGCGGGTGAGTGAGCAGGTGACTGAGTGAATGGATGGGTGACTGAGTGGGTGAGTGACTGAGTGACTGAGTGAGTGAATGAATGGGTGACTGAGTGGGTGAGTGAGTGAGTGAGTGACTGACTGAGTGACTGAGTGAGTGAATGGATGGGTGGGTGACTGAGTGGGTGAGTGACTGAGTGGGTGACTGAGTGAGTGACTTAGTGGATGGATGGGTGACTGAGTGGGTGAGTGAGTGGATGGATGGGTGACTGAGTGGGTGAGTGAGTGGATGGATGGGTGACTGAGTGGGTGAGTGAGTGGATGGATGGGTGACTGAGTGGGTGAGTGGATGGATGGGTGACTGAGGGGGTGAGTGGCCTTCCCCACAGTCAGCTTGCAGAGTCGGCAGAGCGGGGCTGGCACGGGACCGCCTGGCGGAGCCCCGCCCCTCTGTGGCTTCCCTGCCTTTCACTCACATCTGGCTGGCAGGGCTCCACCCCCGCCCCAGCCCACTGTGGAGCTGAGCCAAGCCCCAGGGGCCCATGTGGGCCATTGTGAGGGAGGCGGGCTCCCCTGACATCCTGTCACTCACCAACCCACCCTCCCTGGTCATTAATGCGGGCAGCTCTGCCAGCCAGCCAGGCCAGGTGGCTCCGCTGGCAGGCACCCCACCCCGGGTCCCAGATCACCAAGCCCTTCCCAGGCAGCCTTCCTCAGGGGGCCAGCACTTCTCCCCCAAGCCCTGCTCACCCAGCCTGGGGCGCACCCAGGAGACAGGAGGCCACAGCTGCTGACCCGCTGAGCCCTGGACAGTCAACCCTCAGACCTCGTCCTCCAGCCCAGGGCTGCAGGACAGCCACCCTGGGGAGCCCGGGGCCAGCGACCTCAGGAGACCTGGCTGTGCTGCTCTGTCTCTGGCTCCTCCTAGGCCTCCTACCTCTCCCTGCCCCAGCAATGGCCCCCTCCCCAGTTCACCCACAGCCTGTTGCCCAGGTTGTGAATTCACCCCTGTAATTAAAATTCAAGGGAGTCGGTGGCGGAGGGCAGGTGAGGACTTCAGGAGTGGACCAAGAACAGAGAGAAGCCTGGCTTTGGGAAGCGGAGACCCAACCCCAGCCTGGGTGACCCAGGACAAGTGTCTTCCCTTCTCAGAAGCCAGGGCTTAATGAGATTCTCTCTGAGACCATCAGAGATTATCCTCTAACCCGACCTCCAGGGTTCTCCGTTCCATTTGCCCCAAGGGCAGCCCAGGGCCTTGTGAGCAAGTGGAAACTCCAGGTCCTCCTCTGGAAGCTGTGTGGCCTCAGGAAAGTCACTTAACCATTCTGAACCCCAGATTCCCTGCAGGCAATGCAGACTCCACCTGGTTCTCAGGATGCTAAATGAGATTATGTGCCTCAAGTTCTTAGCACTCACAAACAAAGGCTTCGGCCTCAGTGAAACACCCCATGCAGCCTGATCCCTGCAAGAACAGCTTTACTGTTCCTGACTCTGGAGCTTCCCCCAAGTGTCAGCCAAAGTTCTAGTTTGGAAGCCCAGACACAGAAAGGGACAGCCAGTCCTCCCAAGGGGAGGGAAATGCTACCATCTCCCGGTAGACCCCAAACCAGTCCTGGGGGCTGGTGACCCAGCTAGAAACAGGGTCCCCACCCTGAGTAGTTACAGAAGGCAGGAAACAGGCCTCCCTTAGCCAATCGAGACACGGGTTACCAGGAGGGTGAGGCACAGGCGCCCACGCCGACACAATTAATGCTTTTCAAGAAATCAAAAACGTGAACAGGCCAGAGTGTACTGCTCACAGCAAAACTTCGCTGAGCACCTACTATGCGTCCGGTACCTTGTTAACACCTCGGCATTGCTTCATTTTCACTACTCAGCCCTGGTGCCAATCCAAGGAGGCAGACATGTCACAGGTGGGGAAAGTGGGTTTCAGCCAGGCTGTCCACATCCAGGAAGCACAACCTTCACCACCTCGTGGCTGAAACCTGCGCGGTGAGAAGGTGGGAAATAACCTCAGTGTCCAACACAAGGGGATCCATGAAATGAACTGCATTCCACTCAAAGGGAGACTCTGCAGCCACCAATGGCATGCTGCAGGGGAATCAAAATGGTAAGAAGTCGTGATGCCTTAAGTGAACCAGCCAGTTATACAGTGATAGGGGTGGAGTCTGAGTCCACAGAAGGGAAAGAAAATACAGTAAAACACGGAAGAAGAGAGGGAGACAAGGAAAAAGAAAGAAAATGTTTGCGATGATTATCACCAGGTGGAGTTGTAGGCAAGTTTACCTTTTCATTATGCATATCTTCTAAAAATAACAGCTGCTTTAACATAAGCATTAAATGAACATCTGCTAGCTGTGAGCACACACCACCCTGGGTTTGCACAGGGCTTTGTTCTGTGGAGACCTGGGGCGTGTCCCTCCTTGGCTCTCCACCTATGAAGACTGGGGACAGTGGCCTGGCTGTGAGGCCTCAGGAGCTCTGGCATTCCGTGCCTGCCACCCCTCCTCCTTCAAAGGTCTGACACACGCTCTCTGCACATGCAGCCACCGCACAACATGTGGTTATGTGGAAATCACAGAAAGGAAAGGAAGCAATCACTCCAGTCTTAACCGCTCAGCATTTTGGGGTATGACGAGTTGTCTCATTGGACCTTCCTAAGTAATCATGCATGTGATAGATTAGAGAAGACTCAGAGAGGTTATATGACTTGCCTGAAGTCACACAGCACATTAGGGGCAGAACATGGTCTGTATCCACAAATAATTATCCTCCAGATTAACTCCTTACTTAAGGGTACTGGGAGGAGCCCCTGGGACCCTGACTCCTCCCCCCAGTCCTTAGTCCTTGGCTGTGATCCCAGGACCCCAGAGAGACTGACCCTTGGATCTGGGTCTCTCCCAAAACATGCTCGGCAGGGAGATGTGGGGACCTGGGACTAGTGTGGGAGCAGCCCTGGGTCTCACCTGGCGACCCAGCTGGAGTGTGGCTGCCCTTGGCAGGGGAGATCAGAGTCAAGAGGGGGACAGTGGTGGGGTTGGAGGAGGGTCCCAGGTGTCCATGTGAGGCTTTGGGGCAGGAGGGCCTGGGTCCTGGGCCGGTGGGTCAGACCTCAGGTGTGTTTCTGAGCCTCCGATGACCTCGACCACCCCCGAGGAGGAGGCTTCCTGGGGGTGAGTGGGGAAGACAACACGAAGCTCGATCCCACGCCAGGCATGGGGACCTGCGCGGAGTAGGGCTGCCAGGGAATCTCCCTGGGTGCCATTCTGGTTAAAGACCACGATGGCTCCCGTCCTGCTGGCCTGGAATCTGGGCTCCCACAGGCCTGTTCCTGATCAGGGGCCGCCACTGCGCGACTCACACTGTGGGCTGAGCCTCGTGGCTCACAGGTGGCCTGACCAAACAACACTGTTGTGGGGGCCAGGCTCCCTGAATCGCCAGGAACCCCCAATCCCAGCCCCCTTGTAAAGGCGAGGTTGGAGGTCCATCCCCCAGAGCACTCTACACGCAGCTTCTTAAAAAAGACAAGTAAAAGCCCCACCGTGTCATTTACTGATTTCCCTACCTACCTCACCATGGCCAATTTCCAGCTGCCAACATGATATTACTGCACACACGAATTACCCCTGGGTAGAGGGGGCAACATCAGCTTCCACACCCCTGCACATTCCGAAGTAAAGACCCTAGAGAAGAGCTGTGTGACTTCAGGCAAGTGACTCAACCTCTCCGAACCTCAGGCTTCTCATCTGCAAAATGGGGACAACCATAACATCTACTCCAAGGCAATATCATGAAATGAAATGACAGGATCTTGTAGGTCTGTGTATTGGGCACTGGGGAACGGCAGAGGGGACAAAACAGAGAAGAGATTCAGCCTTCCTGGACCTCCTTGCAGCAGAACCCAGGCATGGCAGCTGGAAGCCAGCATTCAAGAAACATCAGTGACAGTTATCAGTGGCATCGTCACCACCCCTTCCTTTCTTCGGGCTGTGGCTTCCTCATTTCCGACCTTGGAATGTGTGAGCAGAAGCTGTCCAGGACACCAGGGGCCACTCACTTGAGCCTTAGGAGAAGCTCAGGTGAGCACTGCCCCAGCCATCTCACAGAGGGGACAGTGAGGACCTGGCACTCAGGAGCCACGTGGAGGCTTTAAACTCCCTCTTCCTCCTGCTTCTCCCTGGGGTGCACTTATATGTCCACACTGTGAACCGGTTTCCAAAACACCCTCACAGCATGACGGCCGCAGGCTGGACCCGTCCCACCCTCTGGAAATCCCAACCCCGGTGGAGTCTGCAGGACCGTGGGAGCTGATGAAATCCCCTCGCAAGAAACAGCCTCAGTCTCATGCTTCAGATGCAAACCAGCTGGGCTTGGGGAGGCCTGGCGCCTTCCTCCTCCTGTGGAAGAACGCAGCCTGCAGTCCCCAGACACCACAGCTTCCATCCACTGTCAGTAGGTAAACCAGACTTAGCTGCCCGCACCCACACAACCCAGGGGCACCAATCCCGTTTGCTTAACAGGAACGTCCAAAAGTGAAACCCATCAACTCCAGAGGAGACACCTGAAAAATTCTTTTGGGAAGTCCCTGTATGTATCTAATCTTGGCCCTTTATGCTTCATTTTCTGTTCATTTCTCCTTCTGATCTAGAAGAACAGAAAAACAGTCTCATTTCATTGACGCTTCTCTTCTCAGATCTAAAATAGCTGGGGTTTGCTATCAGCAACCTTCCTTGCCAACTTTCTCATTCAGAAGCAAAAGGTTTTTAAATCTAGGTGAAGCTCTGCTCCACGCTGTCATTTCTTTCAACTAAAGCCAGGGAAAGGAGCCCAGGAAAAGTCACGTCCAAGATCGCACATCCAGCAGGCTCTGGTTTTGCCAACAGCAGTCCCATGACACGGGAAAGACCAACTCTGCACTTCCCCGCTGTGCGCCCTTGGGCAAGCGGCGGCTCCTCTCGGGGCCTCAGTCCCTTCGTGTGTACCAAGAAGTGACTGGCCTTAGTTTTGCTCGTTCCAGTTCCTACCGCTGTCGAGACTGCCCACCGCACCCTAGGCCTTGCTCTCCCTCCCTCCCCCTGCCAAAAAAGAGGAAAAGAAACTTGCGTTAGGCGTCCAGGGAGTGCGCGCTGCTCGGAGGCGCCAGGCTGCGCGGACTGTTGCCGGGTGAACCAACCTCACACAAATCCCGGAACAGCAAAGCCCCACCTCCCCAGTAACCACAGCGACCCGGGCCACGCCTCCGGCCCCCACAGTCCCGGCCCCGCCAAGGACCAGCCCCGGCTCCCTGGGGACCCCTTCCCTTCCCGCGATCTGCTCCAGCGGGAGGAAAACAGCCAACGCCCCCACTATACAGAGGTGGAGACTGAGGCCAGAGGGTGGAGACTGAGGTCGGAGGGTGGAGGCTGAGGCTAGAAGGTGGACATAGGGCCCCGCGCGGCGGCCGGGTCTGGCGCGGGCCCGAACGCGCGTCCCGCGCTTGCTCCCATTCCCGGGGCCGCAGTCCGTCTCCTCCCGGTGCGCGCGGGGTTTCCACGTGGGGAAGACCCAGAGCAGCGTCGGCCCTGGGGAGCGGAGCCCACCGCCGCCGTCCGGCCTCCCGCCCCATCTCCAGACCGAGAAACTGAGGCCAGCGAGGGGCCGCACCCCGCCGGGAGCCCCCCGAGCCCCTCCCAGCGCCTCACCTGCTGGGCCCAGCGCAGGAGGTTTCCCGGAGTTGAGCGGCAAACAAAGGCCTCCAATCCGCGCGCGGGGCGGGGCGGGGCGGGGCGGGACGGGGCGGGGCGGCCGCCTCCTTGCTTCTAGCCCGAGGCGGGCCCAAGGAGGCGGGAGGCGGGTCATGGGGCGGGGCCTCGTGGAACTCCACCAATCACCGAGAAGCGGCTGCTGCGGCCCGCCCCCAGGGATTGGGACTCCGGGGCGCGGGCTCCCGGCTGGGGACTGGAGAAGTTCCCTCCTGCTAGGCTGCTGCTTCTTACTGGAATCCCCCAGGGGAGACTGAGACCCAGATCGCCACCGTGAGGAAGAAATCACAAATTTATGGCTGAAACAGACGGCTTAATAACAGTAGTAAGAAACTTTTCTGGGCCAGAGAGGAACAAGAACTGCCCAAGATCTCACAGTGAGTTCAGGACAAGAATACTGTACTGTTCACAAAAGCACACCTTGAACAATGGCCGTATTGTGGGGTGTCAAGCGAACCGAGGCTCTTGTGCCACTTGCTGCCACTAAATTGCAACAAATGGGACTCAACCCCTGAGACTCTCCATCATCCCCTCCCCTCCGTTGGATCATGAGTAAAGATGTCAGGACCACTGGTGCATGTGGCCTGGGTGGACCTTTGACACCTCCTGCCTCCCCAGCATATTGGGTCCCTTCAGAGACACCGGGGCAGGTGTTCATTCTGGGACTTTGTGTTGTGGAAAGAGCAGGCCTCGGCCTCAGGCCACCAAGTCCAAACTTGTCCTTTGGAGCTGTGCTACTGGACCTTTCAAAACCACTTGAAATGCAGCTTTTTGGGCTTAGAGACCCACAGCAGGGGGAGACCCACAGGACAGAGGGTTGGACCAAGTGAGGAGTTGGTGGAGTCAAGGTGGGATATCACCACCCAAGTTGGAGCTGATGGAGCAGGTCAGTGACTGCCCACCTTACAGCTCTCCATTCAGATCAGGTGGGCCAGGGCTTAGACCCTGGAAGCATGGCATTCACAAGGCCAGCCACTCCTGAAGTCACCTCCCCAGGGCTGACCTCGGTCTAGCTGTTGGAGCCCCACACAGCAGGCCACCTGTCCTGCAGGGAAGTGGTCGTGTCCTCACGGAATCTGTTTCCTTCGGCTGCTGTGACAAACTACGACTTTTAGTGACTTGAATGGTACACACTTGTTCTCTTACAAAGACAGGTTAGAAGTTCAAATCTTTGTAAGATTTGGTGGGTTTCTTGTGGCATCTCTGCAGAGAAAACCATCTGGCTTCTGCCTTCCCTGGGGCCCTCAGCACCCTTAGTGCCCGAGCCTGCCCTTCATCTTCAAAGGGTACCGCTCCACTGCTCCCCTCAGCCCTCCCCTCTCCTCTTGTGATGACATTGGCCCACCTGGATGCGCCAGGATCTTCCCCCAGCTCAGGACTTGAACTTCCTCATCTCTGCAACTCCCTTTGGCCATCTGACACTGAGGTTCCAGGAGTGGGAATCTTGTTCTTGGGCGGGGGGAGTCTATTATTCAGCCCACCGTATATGTTGTAGGTGGGACACTTGGGGCTCGGGTGCAATCACTTGCCTGTGACCACAGGGTGGGATTTGGGTTCGCAAAGCCCCTGCAGTGGGGCGGGACTACTACCGGCAGTGTAACAGACCCTGTGGGGAGGGAGTCTTTGGCCTCAGGTGGTCTGCCCAGCTGGAAAGGGAACAAGGACAGCTAAGAGCAGGATTTAGAACAAGACCCTGGAACCAATGCCCCGTAGCCCACCCCTGGCAGAGCTCTGGACAAAGGACTGGGCAAAGTAGGACTTCTTACACCCTTCCTTCACCAGACAGTTCCTGGACAGGAGCAGTGGGCACTGGGCTGGCCCTGAGCCCTGACTCCATTTTCTTCGTCCTCCCAACCTGTATTTCTAACACCCACTGCCCTTGACTGCTGAACTGCTGGGCCTGAGCGGGTAGGGGAAAGCAGAGGTGGTTGGGGGTTCACTCTCTGGCCCCCAGGCCTTGCCCAAGGACCGCAGGCATGGAAGCCCAGTGCCTGCCTTGTGTGGAGACCACACCAGGTCTCCTCACATACCAGGGGCCTGGTGGATGAGGCTGAAGCTGCCCTCTGGGGACTGAAATGCCCCAGTCCCCTGGCTTCCTCGCGCCCCTGTCCGGCTTCCACACTCCCTCCTGGCCTCCCCCAGAGAAGCTCCCGAATGAATCACTTGCATATAAATCCTCGCCTCTGAGTCAGCTTCTGGGAGAACCCACCTTCGGCTGGCCAGTCTGTTTTAAAACTCCTGCTTGCTGGGTTCCGCATTGTACTATGCCTCGGGTTTATTCTGAAAACATTTCTCTACATACTTAAGTTTTATCCTCAAACCTTCAAGTAAGGTGCTTCACAATGCGGTGAGGCTCTGGCGCCCCCGCCCACCCTGCCGTCTCTCCCAAACTAAGGCATGGGGTGCGGGGTTCCAGGGAGGCGCTGGGCGGTGCTTTGGGCACCCCGTCTTTCCATGCGCCCCTCCACTCTCCACATCAAGAACTCAAGCCCCAGCCGCCCAGGCAGACCACACAGCACGCTGGCCCTAAACTTGTTCAGATTTCTTTATTGAAAAATTAAAGTCATAAGCTCTGTATATAAATACACTGACACTGCTGGTCGTCTGCAAGGCCTCCGGGACAGGCTGGGGGTGGGTGGGAAGCTGGGGCCGTGGGGTCCCCCGAGTGCGGGGAGGGAAATAAATAATAAATACTGTGGGGTAGGAGGCAGGAGGAAGGGGTGTGAGTGGGGGCGAGCTTGATGCTTGTTTGTGGCACTGAAGGTCCTGCAAGATGCCCCGGCAGGACACCGTGTCCATGAGTTCTCATGTGTCCTCGCTCCAAAGGCTCAGGCACCTGGGGGGTGGGGGGGCTGGGTGCTGGCTGGCTGGGGGGCAGGAAGGCAACCCACCCAGCCCATGGAAGCAGGCTCTGCCCTTCCTCTTCCTGTCTTCCCTTCCCAGAGCCCTCCAGCATTGAGCGCCTACTGTGTCCCCGGCACACAGATCCTGACCTGACCGTCTGTTGGCCTTGCCTGGTTCTCTTTCTCCCAGTTCTGTGCAGTGGGCAGGGATGGAGTGGGGTGCCTTCCTGCTGCCCTGGCCAGGCAGCCCCAACCCTCACGGAGCCTGAGAGTGCGAGGACAGGGGCGGGACTGGGACCAGGGGCTGGGCAGTGGTGGGGGGCCCGTGGGCCTCGGCCCCTAGAGCATCACGTTGAATTCGGTGACCAGGAAGTCGACGTGGTCACGGTCCTTGGTCTTGAAGGCCTCGGCGATGATGCGGGCAGCTTCCCGATGCTCCTTGCCCCGGAGGGTCAGCCCGTTCACTTCCAGGATCACGTGGCCCACCTTGAGCTGTCCACAGTTGTGGGCCGACCCGCCTCGCTGCAGGGTGAGACACAGGGCAGGGGCCACAGGGGCACCAAGCACAGGTGAGATGTGCTTCCCAGGCCTGGTCTAGTGGTCAGGATGGAGGGGTCCATGTCCTCCTGCTACCCTGCCCACCGCTGGAGACCTCAGGAGTCCCAGGGCCAGGACCAGCATGAGGGGCCCTTCTTGGATGCTGTCACTTTGAGGTAGCAAACCCGCAGGCATCCTGAGACATGGGCCCTTGGGAGCCGGGAGATGGTCAACAGGGACCCTCGGGTGTACCTGAATGGTGACAATCCTAGGCAGGGGCTGGCGCGTATTGGCGCCACCCTCGATGGCGATGCCTAGTGTGGCTGCGCTTTTCTTCACGCGGACCAGGGTGGACGTAGGCTCCAGGAGTCCAGGCTGCAGGTGGAGGAAGGGGACCACAGGCCTGGCCAGGGGACAGGGCTGGGCCAGAACACACACCTGGGCCAACAGGGTTCAGTATCCATCCTGGGCGGGGAGCCTCAAGTGTGCACTGGGTGTCCCTCAGCACCTGAGTCCCTACCAACCTCTGGGGCTGACCTCAGACTGCCCAGTGAGGCAGGGACTTGAATCCAGGCTGTCTGACTCCAAGGACTGTCTCAGCCCCCATGACAAGTCAGAGCAGAGGGGCTCCCCCTCCAAGACTCCCAAGACCAACACTTAGTCACCCAGGGCCGGTGCAAACTGGGCCTCCAGATTCCTGTGATGGGGTTCACCGCCTCCCCTGGTGGTCACTGCGAGCTGCACCCTGGTCTGCCTGGGCTCCTCCTCTTGACCTCTGCCCCCACTCACCGGTTTGTTGGCCCCCTCGGTGGCTCTCTCAGTCCGAGGTAGCTCCTTGCTACTCTTGTTCTTGGTGGAGGCCGTCTGCCTGCCTCTGCCTGGGGCACTGGCCTCCACCTCACCGGCATCCACACCGCTGTCCTCGCTGAGAGTCTGCCCACTGTCCGAGAGCTGAGAGAGCGTGGAGGCCGCTGCGGGTAGGGACAGGAGGATGGCAGCAGTCAGAGAAGGCTTCCCGAAGGCTGGGGGAATTCCCCAGGCAAAGCTGGTGGGAGGAGCGAAGGGAGGGGGAAGGACACGCCTCCCCACTCCTCCTGACCCTTCCCGCAGGCCTGGCCTGAGGCTGCTGCTTCGGGGACATCTAGCCTGACCTCCTGGTTCTATAATGATTAAAGCAGTGGTCAGCAACAAACGCAGCCCTCGGACGTGGGTTGCTGGCTTGGTTTTGTTGTTCAAACCCACACAATGCTGTCAATTTGTAATGAGGGACAACACATTCAAATGAGATTTCAGCTGGCACACCTGTAACCCCACTGACTCAGGAGGTTGAGGCAGGAGGATCATAAGTCTCAGTCCAGCCTCAGCAACTTAGAGAAACCCTGTCTCAAAATAAAAATTTATAAAAAAGATGGGGTGGGCGGCTAAGGATGTAGCTCAGTGGTAGAGCACTTGCCTAGCATGTGCAAGGTCCTGAGTTCAATCCCCAGTGCCTCAAAAGAAAAAAAAAAAAATTGGGGCATTTCACATTAAAAATATAAATGTTGTGAGCTTCTCAAGAAAAAAATGGATGGTTTGCCGCCCCTGGCCTGCATCCCTGCAGGATCCTGTGGGGCTTGAGCTAAGTGACAGGAACATGTTCTCTGGCTCTTCAGGCCACCAGGCTGCTTCCGTAGGTGTGCAATGCCTGGGTCCTGAGTCTGAGACTCCTGGTTAAGAACGGTGTGCTCTGGAGTCTGGCAGGTCAAGTCTGAATCCCAGGGTCCAGCTGTGCAAGCGGGGGCCAGGATCCAGCCTTTCTAGGCCTCCGCACTTGCATGCGACACAGGAGGAGGAGACCTGAGCTAAGCGTTATCAAGAAGACTAAAAGACCCGGGCAGCAGAATGGGCGGCCGGGCGGCCAGACTGCCCGGCCCGACGGCTGCTGGCTGTGCCTTGGTTTCTCCACATGTGACAGGGGGTGCCAACAGTATGCTCCTGCGGGCATCGTGGGTCTGAGCGAGTTGACGGTATAACACTGCCCCAGAACGGCGCCTGGCACAGGCAGAGGGCTCAGGAGCACAGCCGTTGGCTCCCATCCAGCTCCGTGCCAGGTCCCGGCTGGGCAGTGAGGCCACGAACTTCCCGTTCCTCTCCCCACAGGCCCCGTTCTTCCTGAGCCGCCTGCCTGCCCAGGTCGCTGGTGCAGGGACCTTGTGCCTCACTCACACTCCGGTTTGTGTGCTGCCCCGTACAGGGGGCCTTCCAGTCCCCTAACTGGCTGGCCCCCTGCCCCATCTGGAGCGTGGGTTTCTCTCCAGCCACAAGATGGCAGCAGAGTCCGACAAAATGTGCCCCAGCTCCCTCCATCTGGAGACCCAGAGCTCTCCGGAGCGGAAAGCTGGCTCCTCCCTGCCTTCCCCTCCTCGGCTGGATGTCCCTTGGAAAACCGGGGTCTGTGGCTGTCACCGTCTCGCACTCTGACTCTTCAGGGCCAGGTCAGGAGCCCTGCCAGAGGTCCAGAGACTGCGACACACAGGGGACTCCTGCACCTGCTCCAGGCCTGGCCCTGGGGACAGGAATAACAGAAGCCACCGCGTCCTCCACAAGCGCAGTCTCACTGGAGGGCTGGGAGGTGAACGCAGGCGGTCCTGGGACCACCCGGCAGGGCTGACCGCAGCTTGTCCAGTCACACAGGGGCAGCAGCAGGACCCAACCCCAAGTCCCACACCACCAGGGCCACCTTACTACTCCCCGGGAGCGGGGCATGTCTGGGCTCGCAGGCACCCCGGCGGCAGAGCCGAGCCCGGGGCCGGGTACTCACTGCGCGTCTGGGGCAGGGCCCGCACTTCGTTCACGTCGGGCTCGCTGTCGGGCCGGTGCACCTCCACCATGACGAAGTGCTGGTTCGCGCTCGTCTGGTCCGCGTGGTCCGAGGGTGAGGCTGGCGGGAGGCCGCACCCCGCTGCTGGGGCCTCTGCAGAGGGGCTCTTCAGGTGTGGGGGTGACTGGACCCGAGGAAAGGGGCCGATGGGCTGCTGGTTGACCAGGGCCAGATGGGCGTCCAGCGGCCTCTTGGAGCCAGGTTTGGTGGGGGAGACGGAGGCGTAGATGGGTGAGGAGGGCGAGTCCTGGGTGGAGGGAGGCCCTGGGATGGGTGCAGCGCCCAGCGGCGGGCTGCAGGCCTGGGGTGCCGAGAAGACGATGCCTGAGTGGGGGTTCGCAGAGGAAGGAGGCTGGGGGTCCTCCCTCCCTGGCCTCCTTGGCTGGCTGAGCGGGCGGTCCTGGCCTGGGCCCAGAAGCGGTGGGGGAGGCGGCAGCTTGGCGCTAGGCAGCCCCTCGGAGTTGGACTTGATGTCATCCTGCCAAAAGACCCAACAGGAGTAGAAGGAGTCAGAGCCCATGGCGGTCAGCTGGGGCGGCGGCCAGAGCAGTGAGCGGCGCCAGGCCCCTGCTGGAATTGGGTCCCTGCGCTCCCAGCTCCTGGCCACAGGGCTCTGAATAATGCAACGGCCCAGTGGAAAACTTCGCCCGGCATCTCGGCAGCTGAGGAGCGTGGGGACCTTGGCAGGCGTCTCTGGGGACTGCGCTGTTACCTTTGGGAATTGAAGTTCTTGGCACCCGCCCGGGCTTGTCACAGGCAGCAAGACTTTATTAGAGTCGGGACAAGAGGGCAGAGACACACAAGAATGGTTTCTTTGGCTTTTATTTTTAGGGGATTGTCTTGGCCACTGGAGATGGGAGGCGAGATAGGACCAGAAAGAGAGGGAGGATGAACAGAAGGAGGGACACATGCGCTGTGGTGCTATGTGGCCCTGGGCAAGGCACAGCACCTCTCTGAGCATGTCATTGGTAATAGCAGAGTAGGCGGGATGTGACCAGTGTCAGCATGGCGAGCAGCAGCAGTGGACACCATGATTACCATTCCCCCTGCCTGGGCACCACCCAGCACTTGCATGGCACTGTTCCAAACATCTGGCTTAAGTCAATTAATGTTGCCACAAACTGATGGGGAAGGTACTGCTGTTACCACCTCCATGCTACAGATGGGAAAACAGAGGCACAGAGAGGGCAATAACTTGCCCAAAGTCACCCAGTCCATGGAAGAGGTGGGATTCCAACCCAGGCAATCTGGGTCCAGAGTCCAGGCCATTCAAAAACCACTTGGGTCAGACTCAACCAGGTATCATGGCATATTTAGTGTCCATGTCCACCTAGGCAGAGGGCTAGGAAGGAGCACTCACCACGCTCCTGGGTGCCTGTATGTGCCATGACAATGTTCAGGTGACACATCAGAAGCAAGGCCCCACTGGGCAAACCCACTTGCTCTGGCCAGTGACCACCCTGCCCACGGTGACCATGGTGACCCACCCTGGCCCTGCTGGAGATGGGAGAGGGGCACCCATGCGCAGGCCTGCAGAGGGTGTGAGGGCTCACAGCAGAGGTCCCGTCCTCTTGCCTTCCCTGTGTCCTCTCCCTGTGGCTGTCACTGAGAGGAGCCAGGGGGACACCTGAGAGACACGCAGGGCAGACCCTGAGTCTTACCACGGGGGCCTTACCACGGACACGTCTGGGAGGGTGTTGACGCTGCCCTGGACTGCCTGGCCCGTCTCCTCCAGGTCAAGAGTGTTCTGGAATGGACAAGAGAGCAAGCTGAGCCACCAGGAACCGGGGGAGCCAAGTCCATGGGCCTCAATGATCTTGAGGCACCTGCCGGCCATATCCGTCTGACCCATGGTAACCGGGGCTGATTTTTCCACCAGTCACTTTGAAGCCAGTTTTCCTTGGGGACCTTCTGGTCATTTCCAGCCTCCCTGGAGGTGCTGGGGTGTACTGCAAAGCCTCTCTCAGCACCACCGACGGACAGAATCCCAGAACGGCGTGAGAGGGCACGCTGTCAGCAGGAAGGGACGGGAAGCCTCTCTCCTTTTTATCTTTGTGGTCTTAATCCTGAGGGGGTGGCTTAAGGTTTAAATGGACCTTATTTAATTTCTTCCTTCCTTTCCTAATGCTCCCTTAACACTGTGCTGTCAAAAGGCCATCTCTGGGGGCCGAGCAGAGGTCCTCTCTGGGCTGGGCTCAGGGCCCTTTCCACTCACAGAGCTCAGGAGGGCCATGTGCCTCTGCCACCAACGAGTAATGTGGGGTGTCAACCCGACTGGCATGGAGGACTGGTGGGTCTGTTGGACGTTTCTGGAAGAGATTAGCTCTGACTCAGTGGGCTGAGTGCAGATCCCTCCCCAGTGTCGGGGGCACAGCCAACGTGTTAAGAAGGTGGGGAAAGGCCACATTCACCCTCTGGAGCTGGGGCCTCCACGTTCTGCTGGCCTCACGCTCGGCTTCTTCCTTCAGTGCTGGGGTGGAACCTGGGCTGCTGCACACGCGAGGAGAGGCTCCCACGCTGAGCGACCCCCAGCCCTACCCTTGCCCTCAACAGCAGCACGCAGCACTCCTGGATTTCCGGACCTTGGACTTGAGGCTACATCTCCAGCTCTCCAGGCCTCCAGCTTGCTAGAGGGCGGACCCTGGGACTCACCTCCGTCACGAGAGCCCAGCTTAGCAAGTGTCCACACGTGCCCCGAGTAACACAGCCACCAACACCCTTGGTGGCTCACGTGGCCGTCAATGCTGAGTAGCCTCTGAAGCTCAAGACCGACCCCTGGCTGGGTACAGAGGAGGTGAGCTGCAGCCGCTGCCTCAGGAGTTAGGAGACTGGGGTAGAAGGGACTGCAGAGGAGCGGCAGGGGGGTGACCAGGTGTACGACACCCTGAGGGAGAGTGTGACGGAGGAAGGCTGCCTGGAGAAGCGGGCAGGGCGCCAAGCCGGGCCCAGAGGAACCGCAGGCATTTCAGACAGGGATGGGTGGACGCGGAGCAGGAGGGAGAGGGGAGGCGTTTGAGAATTTCACAGCTCCTGAGTCAAGCATGGATGGGAGCCTGAGGGCAGCGGTTGCCATGGAGACAAGGTCAAGTTTGCCTGCTCTGGAGGTGCCCCCACCCCCTCAGCCACAGTGTAGCACCAGGGGCGGGTGCTGGCCCCTGCCCCTGCCTGGCTGTCATGAGGCACGTGCTACGCACTCACCTCCTTAAGATCCCACTCCCAGGTCCCCTCAGAAGGGTCTACCTGACCACCCAGGGAAAACTGCAGCCCACCCTCGGCCCTCCCCACGGGTCAGTGAGCTTCACCCACCATCCTGGAAACACACATCAGGCAACGTCTCTCCTCACTCACGGGCCCTGGGCCCGTCCCCCGTGCCTGGAGGAAACCCCAAGCACATTCACGCGCCTGCCAACGTGGCCCTTTGTGCTGCTCCTCCGGCAACACGGGATGTCGCCGCGCCGGGTCTTTGCACCAGCTGCTCTCACTGCCTGTACCACGAGCAACTGCACACTGACCCCACGAGGCCCTCACAGAGCGGCCCTGTCTACCCTGCTGGCTCTGCAGCTCTGCGTAACTCTTATCACCACGCGATTTGATTTTCTGTCTCTCCTGCTAAATACAAACGGAGAAGGCAGAAGTTCCTACGACCTGGTCTCCCCTCCAGAACAGAACAGAGGCTGCTTTGTAAGTGTTCACTAAATAAATTAATGAATCGACGGGTGAATGAATGAATCGATGACTCTCGGGAAGAGGCCCCAGGCTGGAGTGGAGGCCGCCCGTGCTGCCCCGCGGAGCAGTAATAATGGCCTGAACGCGGGGAAGGCAGCCCGACTCCCCCCGCGGCAGAAACGGCTGGCCAGGCCTCGTGGACTCCCTTCTCCAATGGTCTCCCTGAACCTCGACCATTCTGGGGAAGGCCAGGGGCACGAGATCACAAAGGCCAGTGATGAACCCACTGACTGACGAGGCGCTGGGCCCTCCTGCCTGGTGACAGCAGCTCTGCCTTCGCCACCTCAGGTTTCCTTGAGAGGTCACTTCCAATTCTGCCACTTGGGGCCCAGTGGTGGCAGGCAGATCACTCCATCTCTTCGTGCCTCAGTTTCCTCATCTGCAAAGTGGCGTAACAGGGGTACCTGCCTCACACAGGTGACCTGTTAACACCTAAGAAGCTCCCATAATGGGGCCTGGCACAACATCCTGGGGAGGTGGCGGCCTTGCAAACGCAAAACACGCCCTGGCCTGGCTGGCTGAACAGCTCAGAGAGAAAGGACAGGTGGCCCTCTGTCTGACCCCTCCCCCAGGCCAGCCCGTCCCAGCTGCGTGAGTTCAAGAGGTGTCAGCAAGGACAAGAGGAGCCTCTCCCTCGTCACACAGAGCCACTGCTATTGGCCCATGGGAATTCAACCTGCAGGCCACCCTGGGCTACATGCTGCGACCAGACACGGGACTCTGTCCAGCTCTGGTGCCCCAGGAGCCCTGAGAGTCACTCAGTTGCTGGGCAGGCATTTTCCAGGCATCCAAGGCTTATGAGGGAAGCTGAGGGAGGGAGACTTCTGGAAAGGACACCAGAGAACCACCAACCCCTGAGGACCCCCGGCGGGCCGGGCCCTGGGCTCTCTGCTACTTGCATTATCTCATCCACTCTCCCAAGGACCCTGAGAGGTGGCTCTGGATCTCCCTCTGGTCACATTTGATACACTTAAAGTTCAGAGAGGGAAGTGGCTCGTCCAAGGTCACGTGGGCCATTCTGCGGCAGGTCAGGCTTCTCAGCCAGGTCTGGGTCAACCCACAGTCCACGCTGCCCAGCACCCCCGGAGCATCATGGGAACAGAGGGTCTCTGAGACGAGAGAGAACATAGCCACTGCGGGCCCCTGGCCTCAACCTCATTCCCTGCTATAAATGGCATCCTGGAGCCAGGACAGAAGGTGGGGATGGGGAAGCAGGAGGGGGAGGAGGCACGGAGGCCCAGCCTGGGAGGGAGGCGGAAGTGGAGCAAGCAGCAGACAGGTCGGAGCCCAGCCCTGCCAGACTCCATCTGCTGAATCCAGACGCTCAGGAGCCCCAAGTCCCCAAGCCATGTTCCTTGTGCATCTGAAATAGCTGCAGACAGCAGGCTAAGAACTCGGGGGAGGTGTCAGCAGCACGGAGTTCAAAACAGGCTTGGAGCAGAGGCTCAAGGTCGGAGCTTGTGCCTGGGCCCCAGGCACCCCCAACCACTGCCGGGGACCCTGCCCCAGCAGTCCCTGGGGCTTACACCAAGAGGCACAGTGAGTCCTCCCAGGTGGGACTCTTCACACACTCTACAGCTGAGGCAACTGAGCAGGGAGCGGAGGTCATCTGCCCAAGGTCACACAGCAATGACAGGGTAGGAAGCCAATTCTTTCCAACGCCTGTCTCCACGTCCCAAAGGCCCTGCTTCCCACAAGGACCAGGACACCTCCAAGACCTGTGCCACGGTCCCCCCCACCTTGGCCAGTGGCTATACGAAGCTCCCTTCCTTTCCCAGGAAAGAACTCCCTTGTGCCCAACTTGGCCCAGTTAGAGCCCAGACCCTCAAGTCTGGTGAGGGGCAGCTGAGAGGGGACAAAGCCAGGTGAAGGACAATGGGTAACCCCTGCTGACCCTGCTGTGTGCACTCAGGGCCCCGGAACTGAAGCGGGGAAGGCCTTGCTTGGACAACGTCCCGGCCCCGGGGCTGCCAGGGGCCACCTCAGCAAGATGAGGCTGCTCTCCCCAGGCAGGATCAGCCCTCCCCTCCACGGGGGCTCTTGGGGCCTCACACGTGAAGGCACTGTCTTCAGCTCCTTGTTCTTTGGTGTCATTACTCTGACGTCAGGTCAACGGGAACCCCCACTCCTACCTGAGGCCTGAGACTTGATGCCCTCTACCCCAAATATGGGGAAACTGAGGCACCGAGTCACAAAGTCTCTGGAAGGTCATCAGTGGGGAGCTGCTGACAAGAGACCAAAGAGTGGATAGGGAGCAATCAGAGAGGGTGAGCAGGGAAAGAGGAAAGTGGGGGAGATCCAGGAGAAGGTGGGGTGCGGGGTCAAGAGCAGCAGAGGAGAAGAGCCAGGCTGTGCCTGGGAAGAAGAGCCTGTCGCTGGGGAAACAGGGGGTAGGGTGGCAGCAGGGCCACTCAGAGGGAACTGGGTGAGGACCTCCAACTTCTGCAGCCAGCTGGGGAAGGCTGAAGGGCGAGGCTGAGGAATGGGCAGGGGACAAAGGTGCCCACAGCAGGCACTGGGAATACTCTGGCGGAGCTGCTGAGGCCACGCTGGGGACCCCCGCGGCCAGCACCTTGCTCTTCTGTCACTGTCCTCCCCTGCCATCACAGTCTACCAGTAAGTCACAGAAGCAGAAGGCTCTGCGCAGCCTCTGCCTGAAGCCTGGAGCGCAGCAGGCAGTGTCAGGGCACTGCGGCTGTGACGCTCAGACCACCTCCTTCTGCTGACCTGAAACCTGCCCCGCATGGCCCTCCCCGCGGCCTCAGGGAGGGATGTCGTCAGTGGAAACGGGGTGACCCAGAATCTCCAGAGATCAGGGCTGGAAGAGCCCCAGGCCAAGGGCTGGGAACCTGTCTCGGCAGGAAGGGGGCGCGGGGACTGGGGCCTGGCGGGGACGACAGTCCATCTTATTTTCACTGACCTCTAACTGAAGGGCAGCCTTCCTCCATTATGCATGGAGGCCACAGAGCCTCATGGAACAGGCCACTGTCACCGCACAAGTCACAGGTCTGTCCTCTGAATCCCAGGTACCGAGGAGCCACAGCCCGCTGGCCAACACGCCAGAAGCTTGCGCACAGTAAGCCAGCATTTCTTCCCGGGGTCATTTCCACGTGTGCTCACACTGAAGTGGGCACAGCGTCCCTCTGAGAAGGGCCCAGCCAAACAGTGAGAGCCCCGTGCAGCGCCCCAGAGCGAGCTGGGAAAGTGGCGCTAGGCTGCAGCAGGGCTCAGCCACCCCCAACAGGCTCTGACCTGCCCAGCTCAGCTCTGCTGTGGAAACAGCTCCACCCCAGTCCTCAGGCAGCCAGCCAGGTGACCTGCAAACCCCTGAGATCAAAGCAGAGTACTGGCTGGGAGTGACCGTCCCACGCGGCCCGAGTCACCGGGTTGCAGGTGATCATGCCGGGGGCTCCGGGAGGGTGCAGAGATCCCCTGGCCAGGAGCGGTGTGTTCCCCTCCAGAGGGAAGAACACTGCAGCCTCGCAGGGCTGAGGCCGGCACTTCCTGACGCGGGGGAGGCAGACTCGGTCTACCTGACGGGCCCTGCGCACCTGGACGGCCGCCATGGTCTTTCCGGTCGCCCCATCCCCCGGCCGTGGGCGCACAGGGGAGGCATCGCTCTCCTCCTGGAGACCCTTCAGACACGTCTCATCAGAATTCGGCTGGGATCCAGCCCCTGCTGTCCCCACCTCTGCCCGTCCTTCCCCATTCCCGGCCCTGATCTCTTCCAGTCTTTCCAGGGGCCACGTGCCTCCCGGCCAGCTTCAGCTCTGAGCCTGCCTGTCCTCAGCAGCTGCCCGGCTGATGCCCACTTCGGGTCCTAGCTGGGGCCCCTGTCCTCAGGCTCCGGGCATCAGGCCACACTTCAGTCATACCCTGGGAGGATCCAGGGGCGGGGGCGGGGAGGTGCTGCCTCAGGAAGGAG
Source organism: Sciurus vulgaris (assembly GCF_902686455.1). Classification (NCBI taxonomy): domain Eukaryota; kingdom Metazoa; phylum Chordata; class Mammalia; order Rodentia; family Sciuridae; genus Sciurus; species Sciurus vulgaris. The sequence goes on from NC_136476.1 coordinate 70,848,400, forward strand.
GGGCGAAGAAGAGGGAGCAGTCTGGATGGTCAGAACGCAGGAGGGAGGAGGCCCTGAGTCAGATCCCCGTCTCTGGGAAGACCTGGCGTGACAAGCAGGAGTCCCGCAGCTGCAGGGGTCTGAGGCGCCAAGTCCTCGTGGTGCCCCAACTAGGAGGGTGACTCAGGCCGCGAGGGACCCAGCCAGTGCAGCCACGCCCAGAGCTCCCTCGCCTTCCTGCAGGTCTAGGAGGGGAGGGCAGTGGGGCTTCAGGGTAGAGGTCCCACTGAGCACCTGGCAGGCCAGGTGGAGAAAGCCTGAAGTCCAGACCAGGGCTGGCCCCAGCTGCCCTCCCTGGCCTCCAGGGGTCTGCTGGGTGGTGCAGGGCTGGCCTTGACCTCCATAGTTGCCTTCTCTACAGCCCTTTCCAGCTTCTCTGCAGGCCCTTTCCAGCTCCGGGAGTGGTAAGAGGATGTGCTCCCACGTGCTTCACCCTCGTGAATCCACCTGACCTCACCAAGCAGCCCACAGGGACTGGGTCTTCCTAGCCCAATACACAGATGTGGATACGGAGGCTCAGAAGGCTTATGTCACCTGCCCAAGGTGACCTGGCTACTACTGTGGAGAGCCAGACCTGGTTGGTAGTGTTCCAAAAGTTTGTGAGATTGAGCCCTTCTGCTAAAGGCCTGTTTGCCCTAAATGGAGAATTCTAGAAATGCTGGGCAAAATTTCTTCTCTCACTCAGCTCTCCTAGCCAACATCCTTTTTTTATTTTTTACATTTTCCATACCAGGTATTGAACGCAGGGGCACTCAACCACTGAGCCACATCCTCAGCCCTATTTTGTATTTTATGTAGAGACAGGGTCTCACTGAGTTGCTCAGTGCCTTGATTTTGCTGAGGTTGGTTTTGAACTTGCGATCCTCCTGCATCAGCCTCCCGAGCGGCTGGGATTACAGGCATGTGCCACTGCACCTGGCTTAGCCAACACATTCATGGGGGAAAATGATATTGTTTGGAAGTTGCAATAAAATGCTCAAGGCTGACTCTCTCTTTGACAAGTGGAAAGTAAACACGATCTGTCCCTGGGGCAGCAGCGTCTGATTTCCTGTGATCAGCGGCCTCTGCTCTGAGGGTGAAGGGCTTCGAGTGAATCACGTTTAACCCAGGATCGATAACTGCACTGCACGACCCAGGGAAGGCACGCTAAATGGAAACTGGCTCCACGTGGGGCAACTGTCTGGGTCACAGGGGCCAGACACCCGATGCTGCCCTGGGCCTCTGAACACCAGAGCAAAGGGCATTGTCCTAGGATGCGGGAGGCGGGTGTGTAGAGGGCGATCCTGCAGGTGACCAGGACGTGAAAGATAGGGCCCTGCCTGCACTCCATGCTCTCCCTGTCCCCTGGAGAAGGGAAACGTGCAGAAGCTGAAGCAACATGGCAGCTATTCAGCAGAGGCAGGAAAAGCGTGCAAGGGCCCCGAGCACAGGGGTCCGGACCACAAGGGAGGAGTGTTCAGCTATTGTCCATTGAGATCTGGGGTGACTTGTTAGTCAGCATTATTGCAGCCGAGAGCTTACTGGTACACAGCGATGCTGCAGACCCGAACCTGGCACTTGAGGAGGACTAAGTACGACCCCAACCTCTTTCTCTCCCATGGCAGAGCACGGAGAGCTGATGGGGTGAGCTGCCACTCCCTGCTGAGCCTGCTCTGAATCTTTTCCAGCACCTCTTGACACAGAGAAGACTCTCAGACTAGAAGGGGCCCTAGGGCCTGCCTCGGTTGTATGGATGGGTAGTGAGTGGGTGAGGGGCTTTCTTGAGGGTCTAATGCACTGCAGGGATGGCGTAAAGTGATGCTCTGGACACCCAGGACAGGCCCTGTGCGCCTGAAAGAGGGGCTCAGGTGGAGGGAGCTTCCTCCCTGTGACCCCACGTGACGATGGCTGGATGTGCTGGGTATCCAGTCTCAGGTTGGCTCTAGATGTGTGTGTGGTGGGGGGATTTTCCCAGGAAGCACCAAGGCAGGGACTGCCCAGGCAGCAGGAAGAGCTGGTGCCTGCAGAGCCCACGGCCACATCTCCTGGGGACTCAGGCTGCACAGCCTCCCAGCCCTACATGACCCACAGACCTCTCGGCCTGCTGGTTCATGGGAACGAACCTGTTCGTCTTGGGACAAACCCATCCTTGTCTATTCCTGATCCAAGAGATCCGGTTGAAACTATGTCAGGCCACGTCGGTCCCTGCTCTTACCTGCTCAGGGCTCTCATGTTGCTCAAAGTCAAAGTCGCCGGTGCACAATCTGCCCCTCTTCTTCCCTGCACACGCTGCTCCCGCCTCACTGGAGTATGCTCGGACACCTGAGCTCCTTAGGGCCCCTGCACATGCACTTCCTGCTGCTCAAACTGCTCTTCCTCCCGACGCGGGTGTGGCTCTCCCTCACCTCCAGTCTTACTCATATGTCACTTCCTAGCCCCACTGAGCCCCTTCCCTGCTTGAAGTCTCTCCTTAGCACTTATCTCGTAACCTGCTGTGCAGTTCAGTTATCTGTCTGGTCTATTCTCTGCTGACCTGCTCACCTCTGAATTCTGTAGTGGCAAAGACTTCTTGGTTGCTGTCTACTGTATCCCCAGCAGGGAGGGCTGCATATAGCACATGGCAAGCACTCAGTCAAGATTTAACAGAAAGGAAGGAAGAGGAGGAGGAAGGGAGGAGACAGGATAGACGGACAGACAGACAGCTGGTGAGGCTGAGCCAGTGGCTGGCGAGATTCATCAGTGAAGCGCCTTGGCTGGACACCAGGGCAAACAGCGCCACTCAGAGGCAGGCGGTCCTGGGTTCAAATCCTCACTCCACCTCTCGCTAGCTGTGTGACCTCAAACAAGTTGCTTTTCCTCTCTGGACTTAACTTTCCTGCTCTGTAAAATGGGGATCACAGCCATACTGGCCATACAGCCTCTCTTGGCTCTTGAGAGGATGACAGAAGATACAGATGGATAGCCTTATACCACAGAGGACTCTCAACAGAGGTCAGTCACTAATATTAATAAAAAAGCCTTGGATTATTTTCATGGGCCAGGCTCTGTGCTGGGCGCCAGGGGCTTAATGGTGACCTCAATCATGGCTGCTGCCTTCAAGCAGCTGATGGTCAAGGGGATAATGGGAGATACCTGCAAAGATTAGAAAAAATACACAAAGGCCCATGACAGACAGAGGCTGGGGGCTGCAAGCCACCCTCTGGAGAGTATCAGGGAAGGCTTCCTGGAAGAGGTGGCGCCTGAGCGATGGGCTGAAACATGCACAGGAAACAGGCTGTGTGAGGTGGAAAGGAGAACATTCCAGCAGACAGCATCGCCCTAGGCAAAGGCTGAGGGGCGTCTGGACAGCAAGACCTCACGGGGACATTCTCACTGTTACAGACCTAAAGCTGAGCTCAGAGAGGTGGAACCACTTCCTGAGGTCACACAGCGAGGTCGGGGTAGAGCTGGGATTTGAATGGAGGGACCCTTACTCCAGAGCCTGAGGACACCTGGCGAATGGATGACCAGGAGAGACAGTGAGCACCAAGAAGAAAAGCCGGTCCCCACCAGGGACGGGTGAGACAGAGGAGTAGCAGGAGGGGCCAGGCCCCCCACCTCTGCCCCTGGCTGAGGGACTCCCACAGTCCCCACCCGGCAGGAAGGACGGTACCTCCATCAGGTCTATAAGCCACAGCAGCCGCTCCTAGGGAGGAAGGATGGGCAGGAGGCAAAAAGAAAAATACATCAAATAAATACGAGGGAACCAAGCGGCCTCGGCCACCACCCCCGGCCCCAAACACACACGCGCATGCAAACGTGATTCTCCCAAGCCCTTTCCGGCTCCCCGGACGCTCTGGGCAGAAGGAAGGAGGAGAGGCGAGGAGAGGGCACAGTGCTCCACGCCCCTGCGCCCTGCCTTGAAGGCGTCCGGGGCCACTGCTTTCAAGAAATATGCTTGTCCCTGACCAGGGAGCCGCTCCTTCCCCTGGGCAGGGCGGGTGGCTCTTCCCTTTTGGCAGATGCAGACACAGGCTCAGAGGAGGAAAGTGACTTGTCTAAGCTCAACCTACTCATGAAAGGCAGAGCTTCCCGGTGAACCCTGCCTGGGACCCCGGATCAGAGGAGGTCAGGTGGCTGGGGGCTGTCAGAGGGGGAATGGCAACCCCTCCCCTGCTGCTTTCCAGGCCCCCAAGGGTCGGCAGGGGCCTGGGTACCAATCCCTTGGTGGCTTTCTCCAGCCAGGTAGGGGGAAGAACCAGGTCAGGTCAGAAAAAGCCCTGGCTTCACCGGCCCTCGAGCGTGGGGGCCTTCCCGCCAGGACCTGGCAGGACATCTACTCCCGCGGGCCCACGGGCTGCCTTTTGCTGAGTCCTCCACACAAGCTGGGGGTGTGGTCTCAGGACCCTCTGCAGGGAGGACGCCGAGGCGCCGGGAGGTGAGGTGGCCCTCCCATGTCCGTGCAGCCTTCCCTGGACTTGGGCGCTCGCCCTGGTCTGGGAGGCACGACCCTGGTGCGCCCATGCTCCCTGGCACTACATGGACTCAGAGTAACAGTTGCCCAGAGTCATTCCCTCCTCCAACCAGGGAGAGCCTCACGTTCACCCCTTCCATATGGCCCCCCAAACTCCCTGCCCAAAGCCATCCTGTGGTCTGAGATCCGCCAGCCCTAGGGTGACCCCATTGGCAGTGAGTCACCTTGTGGCAGGGAAGGGTCAACTGCCCCAGCTGGGGTCCAGATGGCCTGAGAAGTGCTTCGGAGTCGGGGACACACCCAGGCAACGACAAGGTCCCTGCTGGTTGGTGCTGGGCCGGGGCTGGGCGGGGCTCCTGACCCTGCAGGGCCCTCAGGCTCTCCGCCTGCCCTCCTGGTCTCAGGTTGCTATAGCCAGAGCAGCAGGACCTCAGGCCATTTATCCAGGGGAAACTGAGGCCCATGACAGCCAGGACCTAAGCCCACATCCCCTGCCCCCTGGACTTGGAGACACTCCCAGCCAACTCAGCGGAGCTCTGGTCCCTGATTCTAAAAGGGACCACCATGGAACGATAGCCTGTGGTTCCCAGGTGCAAGAACAGTGGCTCAAAGCTGCCGAGGGCCTCAGTGACCATTTGTATGGCCCATCTCATGGAGCCAGACTCAGAGGAAGAACGGGCCCACAGGCTGAAGTCTGTCTGCTTGAGGACACGTGAGCTCGGGACCAAGCTGGCAGCCCTGCCCCGCCTGGGAAGGGCTCTGCTCCTCCAGAATCACGCAGCAGCCACGCCAGAGCCCTGCGGGGCTGCATGGCAACCTGGGGTTACCCGGAAAGGGGGTGAGGACCCTTGGGATGAGGCGATGAGGATGTTAAAGGTAGGGTACAGGAGCAGAGATACCCCAGAGCCCAGAGCTAAAGAAAAGCCACACTGGGCATCCATGAAGGACAGGGCTGATTCCTGGCAGCTGCTCACCCATGCCCACTCACCACCTACGTCTACAACCTTGGACCCACTCCAAAGGGACCCATGGCCCCCGCGTCCTTGTGGTCTGAGATCCCCCTGTAATGGCTCCCAGCTCAGCATATGGGAGCAACGGAGCTTAAGAAACATTCCTTTCCCTTCCGTTCCTAGAAGAGTGGGGGCAAAACACCCGAGGGCAAGGAAGATGCCTGTGGAGGACAGAACGGAGTCACGCGACCCCTGACCTGGCCTGCTGCCCCTGCCCATGGACAGCAGTGACCGGTTGTCTCCGGGAGGGACAGAGACAGAAGGACTCTTGCCATTTCTTGCAAAGGCCTCCTGGGATTAATCTGCTTCTGAGCACTCTGGGCACGGAACCAGGCCCTGAGGGGGCTCGGGATGCTGTCCTGAGGGGCAGGCAAGTCTGTAAGCAGGTCGAGCTGGGCCTGGGGCTCCAGACAAGAGTGGCCCCTCGATCTGAGTCACCATGACCACTACCATTTATTGACTGCTCTCCTAGTCAGGCACTGAGCTGAATGCTGTGTTGTCTTATTAGATCCCCCACAGATCATAATCATGTACTTTTTTCTTTTTCTTTTTTTGGTACCGGGACTGAATTCAGGGGCACCTAACCACTGAGCCACATCCCCAGCCCATTTTTATATTTTCATTTAGAGACAGGGTCTTGCTGAGTTGCTTAGTGCCTCGCTAAGTTGCTGAGGCTGGCTTTGAACCTGTGATCCTCCTGCTTCAGCCTCCCGAGCCGCTGGGATTACAGACGTACGCCACCATATTTTTCTATTTGCCTAAGGGCACCCAGACTGAGAGTCCCCTTAAGTGTGTCTCTTGCGTATCGGCTCCAGAGTGGCGCCTGGCACGAAGTATGCGCTCAGCAACCATCAGGCTCTATAGACAAAAGACCGAGGCTCAGGGTGCAGGGTGCAGCCGGGAAGCGGTGGGGCTGGGAGCGGAACCCGCCCGGTTCCCGCCCAGGCTATCGCCGCAACTCTGCCCCTGAGCTTCGAGCCTGGCACGGGCCGGGGCAGCTCACCCTGGCCGAGCTGACGGTGGTGGAGGTGCCGTGGCTGCCTGTGGAGGAGCCCGTGTCACTGTAGGAGACCATGGAGTGGGCGTCCCCGGCCCCAGGGCCAGGGGGCTGGCGTGCCTTCATGGACTCGATCTCCCGCCTCAGCACCAGGTGGTCGAAGCGCTCCAGGTCTTGTGGGGAGATGGTGCCTCTCACCTCAGAGAGGACAGCAAACTGGAGGTGGGGACAAGGGGCACTCAGTGGAGAACTCTACCGGCAGGTGGCAACAGTACCCCTAAGACTCTCAGGTGGCCTGCATGAACCCTCCGTGGCTCCCCAGTACCCTCAGGACCCAGCCCAGACACCTCTGCCCAGACACCCGTCCAGCATTGTCTGACCTGCGTCCCTGTCTCCTCCTCCTCCTCAGCAGGCACACACGACTCTGTGTCCCTGGACACACACGATGTCCAGGACAGGAGGCCTGTGGCTGGTCCCTTTGCCTAGAGCACCCCCCACCTGCACTTCGCGTCTGTCTGCCAATCACACTTCCTCTGTTACGTCTTCTCGAACTTACGACCCCCACCCCGTGGACGTAAGCACTTCTCCTTTGTGCGGCTTCTAGGCCTCAGGCAGACTTCCACCGGAGCAGGGCTCGCAAGCCCGCTGCACGGCACGGTCACCTGCCGCTTGCCAAGGCTCCGGGCAGCTGGAAGGGCCCGGGCACTGCTACGAGCACCCCAGGACACTCTAGATGTGCGCTCGGCCTTGCAGACCGCTGCAGTGGGTCCCAATCACTGGCTCTTTGTCTGTGTGCCCAGGAGCCCATGAGCCAGCGGGAGGGGGCTGCCTTGGTCACCAGTCTCTGTCCAGAGTTCAGTTTAGCTGGACTCCCGGTAGGTTCTGGGGGAAGGAGGGGGACAGGGAGGCAGGTCACCTTGGCGTGGGTATTGAGCAGCTCGAACAGGGCCATGACCAGGGCCTCCACGGAGACACTGCCACGGCGGTACTCATCCAGGTAGTAGGTCATGGTGGCGCGCTCCTGCTCTGTCAGCAGGTGCCGGGCCTGTTCCTCCAGCAGCGCGCGGGTCTGGTTCCCCAGGCTGCTCAGGGTCACCTGGGAGCCTGCTGGGCCCTTATAAAATCCTGGCTGAAAGACAGAAAGACGGAGGCCTGGGAATTCTGCAGCGCCGGAGCCAGAGGCCCCCGTCAGTGCTCTGCGTGCACACAGACACCCGTGACAGACTCCCGGGGGTGCCCCGGTCCAGCTGCAGAGCCTGCAGCCCACTTCCCCTCGTCTCGCTCTGTCACGCACGGCCCCCCAGGCTCCCATTTTCTTCTCTGGGTCTCAGACTCTCCCTGTATACTGGGGATGCCGGTAGTGCGTGTATTTCTAAAACGTAAGTCGGGTCTCCCCCGTCCCCAGTGAGTCCGTGATGCCGCCGTCTCCACTCTGGTCCCCTGGGCATCACTCTCCTGCTCAGAGCAGCTGGTATAGCCCTGTCACTGTGTCACTCCCTGCTTAAAAGGCTTTCAGGAACTTCCTGTGACTTCAGGTGGGAAGCCACACCTCTCGCCATGGCCCAGATGCCAGGCAAGCCCTGGCCCGCCTGCCTGCGGCCATCCTGTCCCCCTCCCTTTCCTTCTGGTCTTCTGGCTCACCAAGCCTGCTCCCTGCCTCCGGGCTCTGGCGCTGCTGCTCCCTTGAGTGGAGTGACACCCCTCCCCGCCGTCTAAGTTCGGAGTCTCGTCTGCGGCTCTCACGGGCTGTCCACCTTCTTGCCCTCGCGGTACCGGGCATCTCTTCTAACTAGGCATTCATTTGAAGGTCTGCTTTGCTTATACGTATGTCCCTTCTCTGGGTGTCACCCCCTGGATGGCAGAGGCCTGGTCTGCTCTGTTCCCTGCTGCTGCCTCTGGAGCCAGGGCAGGACCTGGGGTCCTCCAGACAGCCGGGAATGCCAGCTGAACTGTGCTCGGTGCAGAGGCTGCTCAGCATGCTCTGCCTCGCCCGGAGGAGCAAAGACGCCTGAGACCCCCCACGATGAAGAACACCCTACCTTGTTTGTCCCTTCTGTTGTGAGATCCCCAGGGAACCTGCAGAGAAAGACAGCCATCTTCAGCTGCACGTCCGAGCAGATGGGACGGCCCAGCCAGGGCAAAGCTCGGAAGGGCGACGCTTTGGAGCACCACGCATCATGGACTCTGGGGGCTACTCAGTGGACCCCCAGGCAGATGGGCAGCTTCCAGCCTCCCCATCAATATGGGCGCACTTCTCACCCCACGCAAGGTGGGCTTCTGATCTGTCCCTGCCCCTGCGGGACTGAGCACTCCCAGCTCAGCATCTGGGAACAACAGAGGAGAAGGAAGGGCTGGGACGTGCAGCTCAAGGCCCTGGCCCCGGGGGCAAGTGGACTGGGGATCCCCAGGCAACTCGCAGGGCCACTCAGCTCTGGTCCATGCTTTCGGGGGCAGGGGGAGAAGGCTCAAGCTCAAATGTCCTGGTTTTTAATAGACAGAAATTCAGTTTTTTATGTGAAACCTGATGTCTTTTTGAATGTTGGTGACTGATTTAAAAAAAATAAATAGAACATTAGGCAGGAAAAAGAAAGGAAAGGAGAGAGGACGTGCTGGGATGTGTCTGGCCAGGGGCTACTGGCCGCCAGGCTGAGACTTCCCACAGAGACCAAAGGTGACGTGCCGCCTTACTGGCACCTCTGCAGCCACCTGGCAACCGAACCTCGTGTTGTGACCTCTGGGTTCCTGCACCCAGGTTAACTCTGGTATCCTCATTAGCAGACCTGGGAGGGGTCGGGGTCACTTTTCAGATGAAGTACTAAACCAGGGACTGCCCCCTGGGTCTGCATGTCAGCTTTCCATGGGGAAACTAAGGCCAGGGGAGAGGGGTCTGCCCAAAGCCACGTCCTGGAAATACAAGGGATCCTGGTGCTGGGAAGCCGGGTTCCAGCTCCAGTTCCAGCTCCAGCTCCAGTTCCAGCCCGAGCGTAGCGAGGTGGCGGGCGGGACGTCCTGACTGGGAAACCGCCCAGGGTCCCGGAGCCCCGTGTGCGCGTGCGCAGAGGCCAGACCCTGCCGAGCTGGTGGCGCTGTCCCCAATCCGGGAGCTGGCGATCCACTTGGTCTCGTCCACCGTGGTGCGGGCGTGCGGCAGCCTCCCAACGTCCCTCACGGTCAAGATAAGGTGCCGAGATGACTTGAGCAGCTTGACCGCCTCGTCGTGTAGGATGGTGAGGAAGCTCCGCCCGTTCACCTCCAGAATCTGGTCCCCAACCTGTCAAGACCCGCGCACGACTGTCACCTGGGCTGTCTGCAGCACGGGGACACATCCTGGGGGCCTCCCAGCTCTCTCCCAGTCTGCCGAGGAGGTGGTCGAGGCTCAGAGAGGTGTGTGAATGTCTGAGGGTCACACAGCAAGGAATGGCAGAGCTGGCTTCCAATTCAAAGCCTGAGACCAAGCTCCTGCTACTAGAGGGGCACCTGCTCACCCCAGCAAGGCTCCGAGGGGCAGGTCTGCAACCCCCAAAGTCTCCTGGCTGGGATGGGAGTGGTGGTGGGGGGTGAATCTAGTGGTGGGATAAGGCAAGAAGTGTGAAGGCAGACAGTGGTTGTTTTCCTTCCACGCGTCTACACTATTGAGATTTTCACCTTAACATGTAAACAGCATTTTAATTTAAAGACAAAAGCAATGAATGAGACAACTAGCCTTTCACTGATTTTATATATATTTATATTATATTATTTTATGCATTATATATAATATTTATATAAAATCAGTGAAATATATACATCTATATTTTTTAGGAGGGGGGTACAATGAGCCAGCAGTTTAATTTTGTGATATGGGAAAAAACACATTTTTTATGAGAGGATTAAAAAATAGAGGTAGAAAACCTAATCTTCAGATAAAAAATGCCTGACAGAACAGGAAGAGGCTGGTGTGGGGTGGGAAGGGGCTGCCCAGGGTCCCTGTGCCCTGCCCCCAGGGCAACTCGGATGCTGGCTATTCTGAGCTGTGTCTCTTCTCCCTGGTGCCCCTGCCTGCTGACAGCACGTGGCTGACTTCTCGGGTTTTGCCAGCATTTTTCAGAGTAAGATTTGACCAGGGGAGCCGCGTGGGGGGGTCCAGAGGAAAGATGTGAGGACGAGGCTGGAACCAACTCCTGGCCCCAGTTTCCCAGCACGTGGTCTGCACTGCGCGCCCAGTACCCCCAGACGGTACCTGCTCCCCACCCTAGGCCACACGCCGTGCTGGGAGGCCACCTGCTCCTGCTGGTGTTGCTCACAGGTCAAAAGCAGGCCCAGAGCCGGGCTAGGTGGTGCCCACCTCTAATTCCAGCAGCTCGGGAGGCTGAGGCAGGAGGATCACAGTTCAAAGCCAGCCTCAGCAAAAGCAAGGCACTAAGCAACTCAGTGAGACCCTCTCTAAATAAAATTCAAAATAGGGCTGGGGATGTGACTCAGTGGTGGCGTGCCCCTGAGTTCAATCCCCCTACAAAAAAAAGCAGACCCAGTTTGGTGCTATAACTGGGTTCCCCATCAGCCTCTCCGCTCTGGATTCCCAGGGTGCCCACACAGAGGAATTCGGTAAAGTCATGGAATGAATAAAAGTGATACTGGTCTTGGAAGTCAGGATGGGGTCTTCCTTGCCCCGTGTTAAGATCGAACACCTGAGAAACGTGGAGGCAATGCGGAAAGCAAGTTTTATTTAAGAAAGGAACAGAGACAGACTTCTCAGCCCAGAGTGTGTCTTGCTCTTTTATAGACCCGAGATTCCCGCACCTTCTCTTTCTCCTCCGTGTGTGCCCAAGGGCAGGGCGGAGCGGCCCGGGGTAAGGGCCAGCAATCCCTGGAGCAGGGAGGTGTGATCCCGAGAGGTGGCGGCAACCCAGTCACCAGCCCTCGTCTTCTCTCGACCCCCATCGTTCGTTATCCACGCTGACTGCCAGGCCTTCTGCCCCTGCCTCAGTTTGTTGAGGAATGTGACATTTCCTGTCCCCTCAGGCCAGGCGAGGCTGCGAGTGGGGAGCCAGCAGAGCGGGGTCATCGTATAGAATTATTCTCTTCACCTCGCGTTCCCACCATCCTCCATTTGTCCCCCCATGAAAGGACCCTTACTCCCATCCAGTCCTAGCTCCAGACCCATCTCTGCCCCAGTCCTGCAGGGACAAGCACATTCGCCAGTGGTGTTTGTCCCTTTATAAGCTTCTCCTCACTTGGGATCCCCAGCATCCTACAGAGGAGCTGCGGTTACTCCTCATCCACCGGAGAGAAACAGGCTCAGGGATCCTCAAGGCTTATCCAGAAAGCTTGGGACCAGAAGCGTTTCTGATTTCGGAGTTTTTCTGACTCTGAAAGAGTTGCATAGACCTTCTGGCTGAGAACATCTGGAATCTGAAGTGCTCTGAAATCTGAGACCTTTCGCGCATCATGTCGGCTCTCAAAATTGACAGGATTTCGGAGCACTTCAGATCCAAAGGGTGCTCAACCCGCTGCTGGTGGTCACCAGCTAATGAGGAGGACAAGTGGGATGCAAGCCCAGGTCAGGTGGCCCCATGGCCTCTGCTGTCTACTACTGAGCTGCTGCCAGGAGCTCTGTTTGGGAATCACAAGATCACTTCAAATCCAGCATGTCCGAAGTCCACCACCCTTCCCCGCCCTGCCCACAGCGGCCACGTCTGAAGCTCTGACCTCCCATCAACTCTGCCCTGTTTCTCTGAGCAGCTCCTCTAGCAGATCCGCCCTGCTGGTCCCCCTCCTGGGTGCCCCCCACCTGCTGATCCCTAGCGTCCCAAGGTGTCACCCCTGAGTGCATTTACATCTGAACTGGCCACAGACACAGGGCCAGATGAATTTCACCGACTTCTTGCTTTCGTGATATCCCACCCACTTGAAAATGTCCAACGACCTCCCATCACCCAGGAGATGGCAAAGCACTATGGTGAAGGGCTTCACACCCAAGACAGGGGTTCAAATCTCGGTTCTGCTACTCGCAGGCTGTGTGAGTCCCCAGATTCCCCCGCTGGCTTTTGGGTTTCATTTGCCTCGGGGGTAACAACAAGCTCCTAGTCCAGGATCATCCTTCTCCAAGATTCTCGTTGCCAGCGCTTGTCTTTCCATGCCAGATGCCACAGCCCTGACCCCTCCCACCCCCTTGCCTACAATTCTTCCTCCCTTTCCAAGTCCTGGGCACCTGGTGGCGAAGCCCAGGCCCAGAGGACTTAGGCAGCCCCAGGATTCCTCCGGAAGAGCTTGAGATGGGAACAGGTAAGACGAGAAGCCTGGCTCCGGGCTTGGCCCCGGGCACACAGGGCTTTGCAACATGGTGTGGATTCTGCCAGTTCTGCCTTGCCCACTCCTGGCCATTCTCCGGTCGTCCTTCTCTGACGCTCAGAGCAGAGCTGCAGCCAAGAACAGCTTCCCCAGGGACGCGGCCTGCCTGAGTCAGAGGGGAAGCTCACTTCCAGCCAGGCCCACTCGCACCCAATCCAGGTCGCCTACCCACCGCAGGCCCACCTCCGTCTCTGGCCCCACAGGCCTCGCTGGCTGCCACCGCTGCTCAGAGCTGCAGCCAAGGGTGCACTTCTCATCTGCCCAAGTGCTCTGTTTTCTTAAGTATCTCCGTCAACAGCTCTGGCTTTTGTTGAGCTAAGGGAATCAATTTTAATCCAACTTTAATACATTTGATTTCATCCCCAGCAGTTTAATTAAGGGAACTGGTGTCTGACAGGCCAGATGGATAGGAGCATCCTGTGAGCCAGCCTCTCTCTATGGGTCCAGGACAGAGGGAAGGGGAGGGAGGGAACAACTCAGTGCCACCAGCATCTGGTGGAAGGTTGCAGGAAAAATACAGGCTGTCCAGTTAAACCTGAATTTCAGATAAACAGCAAACGCTTTTAAAATACATCTATGTCCCAACTATTACATGGGACATACATTTACTGAAACAAGTGCTCATTGCTTATCTGAAACTCCAATTTCCATGAGCATCTTATATGTTTATTACCTAAACCGGGCAGCTCTGGGGTAAGGGTGTTGGTCATGTCTAGAACGAGTGGCTCCTGATGGGGGGTGGGGCAGGGGCAGATGCAACCTGGGCCTGTGAGTGACCAGCACACCCCCACGCTCAGCTGCAAACCGTGCCCTGCTATCCGAGAGATCTCGTCTCCGCTGTGTGAGCAATGTTCCTCGTGCCTGTTAAATAAGTCTGTCCCTGCAGGACAGGCAGATGCTGCCTGGGGCCTCTGTGCTGTCCAGCTGGGGAACAGCCCTAAACTGAGTTGACCACCTTCCTATCTCTTTCCCGGCCCCTGCTGTCCCTCTTCCTCCAGGCCTAGGCCGGGTTGGTGTCCAGGGCTGCCACTGCCCACCCAGCATCAGAGGTGGTCTGAGCTACATCTACCGAGCCCAGCTCGCTCCCCTCCTCCACTCGTGGGAAACTCCCTGCCATCCAGGAGCCCTGCCAGGTCAGCTGGCCGCACACCCTTCCCAGCAACACAGGTGTTCCCTGCTGCACACGGCAGCCCATGGGTCAGCAGGGCATGGAGTTTTGAAATCTGGCAACCGTGACATCGTAGCGGAGTGGTCCCGCACGACCTTCAAGGAGGCTTAGTGTTCTCATCTGAGGCCGGTGTGGCAGGCCATCACTTCCCGGGAGCTGGGAGAACCCACGGGAGCATGCCGCAGAGGCCAGAGACGCAGGGAGGCTGGCCACGGCTCTTCATTCACTTCCTGTCCAGAGAAGACGGGTTCAGAGATGTCCACCGGCTTGCTCAGGGTCACACAGCAACTCGGTGAATGAGCCGGCACTGGAGTCCGCCCTTCCGGCTCTCTTCCTCGCTCCTGTGCCTCCTTTCTCCAGCTCAGCGCAGGTGGCGGGTGTTCAGTGGATGGTGAACGAATGGGGAGACTGGTGCCGGCTGCAGGCGAGGCCCAGCAGGAGCCCAAACCCAGAGTCTGGGTCTACATCAGACCCCGCCACTTACTTGCTGTAGAACCTTGGGGAATTTACTTAACTTCTCTGGGCCTCACTTATCTCCTCTGGAAAAGGGAGATACTATCAGGACGCACCTCACAGGTGAGTTAATGCCCTCACTGTATCCCCAGCGCCTAAAGTGGAACACAGTAAATGCTCAACAAATATTTGCTGAATGGACACATATAAAGCAGACCTAAGCCAGGTGGGGTGGCACAGGCCTATCATCCCAGCAGCTCCAGAGGCTGAGGCAGGAGGATTCCAAGTTCAAAGCCAGCATCAGCACCTGAGTGAGACCCTGTCTCAAAATAAAAAGATTAAAAAAAAAAAAAGGCTCGGGATGTGGCTCAGTGGTTGAGCACCCCTGGGTTCAATCTCTGGTACCAAAAGAAAAAAAGAGTGCCTAACATACAATAGGTGCTCAATAAATGTTAGCTGCATTTTTGGAAAACCATGCTTACCCAGAAGCCAGCCACTGACCACTCACCAACCAGATCTGCCACCCCCACTCCGTGGGTCTCAAGGCCACACCCACCTCCCCTCCTCCCAGCTTCAGCTGACCCACACACTGGCCACACCCACGAAGCACAGATACTGTCACCCCATCTTGCAGAGGAGGAGGTTGAAGCCAGGAGGGAGGTGACCAGTGGTGGCCTTTGTTCCACCAGTTGTCAAAGTCCCTGCTCAAACAAGTAAGTCCCCTTTAAGAAAAGCCAACTGCTCTTCCAGCTCCTCTTACCCCGCTTGGCCCTGGGATTTGGACCATGCACACAGTAGGTGTTCTCTTCATGCCTGGTGATGGGAACTGAAAACAGACTAGCAAGAAGACCCTGTGCGAATCAAATCGAATGGCAGCAGCTCTGAGCTCCCTCCCCTGAGGCTGTGGGGAGAGAGATCTGAAAGAGCCAGATCCCTCCAGGATCTGGAAGCTGGGAACTCTTCCTTCCCGGACTCAGGTTGAGCCTAAGGGACTCGAGGGGAGCCTGCTTCCTGGCCTCCTTCCCCACCTCCCTGAGGCTGTACTGAAATGGACTCTGTGGCTTCAGGCAAGGACCGGGTGGTTGGCAGCGTTGCCACAATGAAAATTCAAATTCTATTAAAGAGGTTTTTTTTTTTTTTTTTGCAATTATGAATCTTTAATAGTTTTCCGTGTCAGGTATAAAACTTTAATGGTTTTTTTCCCCCTTTCAGTACAAGTGAACAATGCAGTTTTAATGAGACAACATTAGTTTTTCCCAACAGTTCAGAAGTCAGTAAACCTTGCCCATGTTTAAAAAAAGTAAAAACAGGAAGATCCAGATAAATGTCAAGACAGTTCCAGGGCAAGCTCGGGGCCAGAGCTGGGTGGGGGAACTCTCGAGGAGCCCTCTGAGGCTCAGCGCTCCCAAGGCAGAACCCAGCCAGAAGACCAAGGTCAGCACTGCAAAGCCCCACACACCCACTGCCAGTGCACGGCCCTGCCCTTTCTGGATCCTTCTCTGGCACCGGCAGATCTGCCGTCAGTCCTGCCTATTCCTGATATGGGCAACCCTCTGCAAGGGCCTGCCCTAACCCTCGGCTTGTGAGTGGGAAACTGAGGCCAGAGGGGAAAGGACGTGCCCAAGGTTGGACCCAGAGTCAAGTTCAGAGCCAGGCGTGTGAGAGGTTGCTCTTGAGTCTTCCCACAGGAAAATCTAGCTTCCATAGTAAACATCCAGCAATGACAGGCATCAAACACAGAACAA
The DNA here is from genome assembly GCF_902686455.1 of Sciurus vulgaris. Lineage (NCBI taxonomy): Eukaryota > Metazoa > Chordata > Mammalia > Rodentia > Sciuridae > Sciurus > Sciurus vulgaris. The sequence goes on from NC_136476.1 coordinate 70,864,574, forward strand.
ATAATAACCAGAGACCCCAGAGTGCCTCACTGAGGCCGCCCACCTGGTAAAATTCAGTTCTAAACTTAGCACTAAACCAGGCAGGCAAGGCTTCCTGTTTTATAGATGAGAACAGTGCGGCTCAGAGAGGTGAAGTCACTTGCCCAAGGACACCCAGTGTAGAAGCAGCAGAGCCGGATGAACCCAGCCTGGCTGCTCTTCTGGGCCCCACCCAGACTGGCACCTGCCACTCAACCTTTCAACTCAGATGACTCGAAGGTCCATTTTGATGGCCAGAGGTGAATGAGGGCCACTCTGCTGGACCATCTTTCACCCTCCCTAACAGCCCCAGGGGCTTCCAGCTCCTCCTCCAGGGGTTCAGGGCCTGAGCTGCCTGCCCACCTCAGCCCCTCCCACCGACCCGGGCCCTCCCCCCGGAGGCTGTGCAGATGCTGCTCCTCCCCCCACACACTTTCCCTCCCTTCTTCACCTGGGTGATGCCCATTCCGCCTTCAGCTCCCGACTCGAAGGGCACCTCCTCCTCTGAGGCAGGTGTCCCCAATCCCCCTGGGGTACTGTCACTGAGACCATGCTGGAGGTCGGCACTGAAGCCAGTGGGCTGCGTCCCTGCCAGTGGCACACAGAAGCGCCCAACAAATACCCGAGTCCACGAACAGGCAGTGAAGTGAACGGGGCGGCAGGGGCACCCTGAGCAAGCCGTCCCCACGGACAGGCGGGACGCTCCATTTGCGTGAAGGTCGGGTGTACGCAGCAGGGCGGGTGCCCGCGGCCCAGCGACACCGAGAAGGAGCGTCCTACGGTTAGAGGATGCGAAGGGAGGGAAGCCCCATTTGCCACGGGGACAGAGGTGACAAGGCCCTTGGGAGTAAGTAAGACATCCCGGGTGCGGAGAGACGCTGAGCCTCCAGAGGGAGGAAAGCCTGTCCTTGGAAGGGGCTCGGCATCACGGCTTACCCATTCCCTTCTGCGCTCTTACGCTCAACGTTGTAAGTCAGAGGAGACCAACTCGGGCAAGCGGGTGTCAGACAATAGGAGAGTTTGTGCGAAAGAAAAAACAATCAAAATGTACTTGGAGGAGCCGGAAAGGCACATCGCTAAGCACAGTGACTACTGGGCACAATGATCTGTGATAAACTGCAGAACAGCAGAAGCCTCGGCGAGCTCCCCGCACGGGCAGATGATCAGGGTCAGGAGACGCAAGCCTCGCTTCCCCATAAAGATGTCCCATATGATGTCTCCATGCAAAGTGAAGTTAGAGGAAATGCATATTGCTAGGGAGGAAAAGCCAGGCAGGAGAGCCAGCAGGCCCTGTGGTCCCAGCTCTGTGACATTCAGGAGGACAGAAACAGCCTGAAGATCAGTGGGTGCCTGGGGCTGGGCGGGGGCATGATGAGTAGGGCACGGGAATTTTAGGAAGTGAAACTACTCTGAATGGTGCCGGCGTGCTGGCTCGGTGGCCTGCATTTATCAAAACAGAACCGTCCTGGGGCTCGGTGGCGCAAGACTATGATCCCAGTGGCTCAGGAGGCTGAGGCAGGAGGATCGCGAGTTCAAAGCCAGCCTCAGCAACTTAGGGAGGCCCTAAGCAGTGCAGCGAGACCCTGCCCCACACAAAGAATAAGAAGGGCTGGGGACAGGGCTCAGTGGTCAAAGGCCCCAGTACCCAAAACAAACAAACAAAAAACCCCACGGAACTGGGAGCGCTGATGTCAACCACAGCTGTTAGTGATGTTACCAGTACTGCTCATGAATGGCAACAAAGGTACCCCTCCTGTCCCCACTCGGGTGACTAGCAGGGGCAGCCAGGGGTGGGGGAACCAAGGACGATGGGGCTGCTCAGTGCTGCCTGCTCAACTTTTCTGTAAACCCAAAACTGCTCTGAAAATACATCTATTAACTTTTAAAATAAAATAATTTTACTATTTAGGAATAATTTTTAAATAAAAATTATTTTTATTATTTGTGAATAAAATTAATTTTTGTTTTAATCTACAAAGCCCCATGAATGGTCCTGCAGCACCAGCAGGGAGGGGTCCTCGGAGGAGCCCTGGGGCCTGAAGCCCGGCATACCCAGCAGTTCCGCCTGTCAGCAGGGTAGCACTGCCTGAGTTCAGGCCCAAGGACACGGGGACGGGTAGCATGCAATGGACAGGTAGCATGCAACAAGCTCCATGGCAAAGACAGGCTTTCAACAGGCAGTACCGGGCCACCCAGCTGTCGTGCACAGAAGGAGAGAACAGCTGCCGCCCTCTGGGAGAAGAAACGCCCACAGACCGGAGCTCCGAAGTGTACACGCGCATCCTGGGGAAATGGGTACTTCCTCTACTTCCCGGCCAGAGAAAGATATTTTAGCTAGTGCTCAAGTTCAAGGAAAGATTGACAGTTCATCTGGACACAACCAGACTTTTGCATTGAAGAAGACTCTATCGGGCTGGGGTTGTGGCTCAGTGGCAGGGTGCTTGCCTCGCATGTGTGAGGCACTGGGCTCCATCCTCAGCACCAAATATAAATAAATAAAATAAAGGTCTAAAGACAACTAAAAAATATTAAAAAAAAAAAAGACAATCAGCCAAAACCAGTGTGGTTCCCTGCTGCCCCCCCCCCCAACCCTAAGCCCAGCTGAACCAAACCGGTCTGTGTTTGGAGGCAGGGCCTCCTGGGAGGTTACAAATGTCACTGAGATCATCAAGGGGCCCTGACCCAGGAGGTCTGGTGCATGGTAAGATGAAGAGACTCCAGAGTTCCCTCTCAGCCCTCGAGGGCACAGTGGGAAGGAGCTAGCAGCTGGTTGGTCCTGGCCTTCCCAGCCTCTAGACCTGGGGGAAAAGAATTTCTATTGCTTAACAGCGGTCAGTGAGCCTGTGCTGAGAGACATGGCAGAGAACATCTGTGGTGTATGCCACAGATAAAGGACATTTTTAAACGTTATGGAGGATAAATCCAAAACACTGATTGAAAAAGATAACAAGTCATGAACAAGTCACAAGAAATGAAAGACAAAAATAATTCTACAACATATGAAAAGATGTTCAAGTTGATGCATAGTACAAGAATTGCAAAATAAAGCCACAACAAGTTGCCAATTCTCACCTTTCAGATTGGAAAGAAATTTTAAAACTTCACGGCACTTGTCAGTTTTGGGGAAACAGCAGGCTCACACATGGCGGGAATTCAGGATGGACCACTTAAATGTACCATGAAGATATACTTCCCAAAGAAAAAAAATGCATAAACACATGGTTATTCATTGTTTTTAATTAGAAAACCTTGAAAATAATCTAAATGTCCATACAGAAGAGAAAGTTCAGATAAAATATGGCAAAAAAAAAAAAAAAAATCACACAGTGGAATACCATACAGCTGTGAAAAGAATGGCAAAGATCTGTGTGTAGTGACATAATGAGATTGCCAAGATATTATGTTGAACAATTACATCCAAAAAAATACCTGTAGCATGCTTCTTTTTATATAAGAACTAAGGAAAAGTATACCTGACCTGTTGACTTTTGCAAAAAGAAGCCAGACGGAAAAACCAGAAACTCATTTCTTTGGTTGCCTGTGCTGAGGGGGTGAGAATGCATAAGAAGGGATGTAGGGTAGTTCTGCCACTCTGAGTGTGACGTTTTGTATGGTTTTGATGTTTGAGTTACTCAGAAAGTAAAATTAAATCAAAGACAAGGGGAAGCCCTATTGAATTCCAGCGGAAATACGTGAACCAGTTTCAGATACATCACCACAACAGTGAAGGGGAAGAGGAAATTCCTGACCCAACTCTCAGAGCACTCTGAGGATCAGACCCTCAGGTTAAAGACCAAACACCAACAAATCTCTCCCCAGCAGGCTTTTGATCCCATGGTACACATGTGGCCACCCCAAACTACTTTTGTGTCTGGTAACACTGAGTACATGAGTAACTGTGTTGAAATTGGGATCTTGATCTCTCACTGTCGAAGAAATGGAAGAAGGGAGGAAGGACTCGGGGGTTAGACCCAAGGAGGGGGCCTTGGGGAATGAGCTCGCAGCCTATGGAGACATCCAACTGCATGCACTTCATGTGTGTGTGCATGTGTGTACTCACATGCACACGTGTGTTGCAGGATGGGACACGCAGGCGGGTGTGCAAACACACATGCCTCCAAGGTTTGCCACTCAGAGGCCTGCAGGTTGTGACCCCCAGCAGCAATGAGCCCAGCAAGTCTGCACATCTTGATTCCTAAACCCCACTCCTGTAGGTGAGGAGCCAGGGTCCCGGGAGAAGGGCCCCCGGGATGAGCCCGAACCATCTTCTTGAGTCAGAAAGTATGGAGATTCTCGAGGAACGACAGGCGCTTGTCAAAAGGATATGGGAGCTGGTTGGAAGGGGCCACTATGCCTAAATCTTTGAGCATCAAAATAAACAGGGCTGATGATAAATGATAACTCCACAAATACAGCGAGAATGCCTGAGCACAGGTTTACACTAAGCAAACAAGAGGACAAAGCTCCCCCGTGGGGAGATGCCCTCTGGGTTTTTACACTTTTATAAAACAAACTGAATCAGGCAAATCTCGGAGGTGAAGAGTGAGGAGGAACAGGATATTCAGAGTCCCAAAATACCACCCACAAGCGAGTTACTAATTACAAAAAGGAAAACAGTCATTTTGGAGCCCAGGAACCTGGCCGACATTACTTACTCTGGTGATCAAGGTTACCCTCCCTGATAACGGCACCAACTGACGTCGCAGGACCCAGCCAAGACCCAGCCACATGGCTGGGGTGTTCCTGCCAAAACAGACCCCGCCCCTATCACAGGAGAAGTCAGACAACCCAGAGAGAGGGACGTGTGACGACAGAAAGAGCCAGCGTTCTCCAAAAGCGTCCGTGTCACGGGCGGTGCAGGAAGGCCGGGCAACTGCTCCAGATTAAATGACACTCAGCAGTCACCTGAGCAAACTGCAAGGTGCGATCCTGGATTCGCTCCTGGACCAGAAGAACAGCGGCTCTAAAAGGACAGTCCTGGGACAAGAGGCAAGGCTGGGACGAGGCCCGCACGCTGGATAGAGCAGCACCGAGCCGAAGTCCCTGATTTTGATCTCTGTTTTGCAAGAACAAGAATGATGTCCTTGTTCTTGGGGCAAAAAGTATACTGAAGTACTCAGGATTAAAAGGGCACAAGAGGTACGACTTCAGTGCATGGGGGAGGGGGAGCGGTGACAGAAGAGAAAGGGTGAAAGTCATCGTGGCACATCTCGGAACAGCGGTGACTCAGGTGGAGTCACCACCTGGGAAGACTGAGATGACTTCAAAGAAAACACGTGAAGACACTTCTTCCCAGCCTCGGTGGGGAGGTCAGGGTATCCAAGACAAGAGTGGCTTTCATTTCTGTAGTTTGTGGTCAGAAAGGAGGAGGTCGACCTGCCTTCCAAACACGTTAGCATCCTCCAGCTGTTAGCAGGAAGCCAGCAATGCCATCGACACCAATACGAGATGATGGAGACCAGGAGGCGAGAACCAAGTGCCTGTCAGGGTCACAACTAGAACAGGTCCAGGCGATACCATATGCCCTGCATGAGTATTCTACAGCTGCTGTAACAAGTTACCACCAATGTAGGGGCTTGAAGCAACACAACTTATTTTCTCATGGATCTAAAGGTCACAAGTCCAATATAGATCCCATTAGGCTAAAATCAAGATGTCAGCATGGCCAGGTTTCTTTCTGGACAGTCTTGGGGACAATCCATTTCCTTGCCTTTTCCAGGCTTTTCGAGATGACCCACATTCCTAGGCTGGTGGCTCCTTCCTTCATCTTCAGAGCGGGCAGCATAGAGCCACGTCTTTCTCATTCAGCTGGAGTATCTTGAGTTCTTCCTGGTTCCCACCCCCACGGGGAAGAGCCCCCAGGATTACACAGGATCCACCGGGTTAATCCAGGATCATCTCCTCAGCTCCAGGCAGCTGAGCAGCAACCTGAGTCTACCTTTCCGATGTCACCAAACATATTCCCAGGTTCTGGAGATTAGGCTGCAGATATTTTGGGGATCTGTTATTTTCCCTACCACATCTGAGGTGCCAAAGCCTGGCAGACACTCACGGTGAGCCAAGTAGAGCTGAACACAGAGGGCTTCCATGGCCCCATCTGGGTGAGAAGGGATCGCAGCACCTGCCAAGGCTGCTGGCGCACCCCTTGGTGACAACTCTTTCAGGGACATTGGACAAAATGATGTAAGAACATTTGCAACTTTACTTCTAGAAATTAACCCTAGGCAAACAATATATGTAAACAAAAGGTAAATTTACAGAAAGAGTTTGAACCCCCTCCTAGATATCAAGGAACTGGAGAACAGGCACACACTGTGTCACATGTCCATACAGCGATTGCTGTAATGCCATTAAAAATGATGTTATCGAAGGACATATAATGATTTCTTTTAATCAAACTTCTTAAAAATTATAAAACCAATATATCAGCCATAGTACAAATAGTCAAATAGTAAAAAGCAGTGTAGACTGACTGTAAAAAGCTTCTCCCCCACCCCTACCCTGACCCCATCCTTAAAAATAGATCTCAGGTCCAGAATTCTAAGTGTTAGGGCGGAGGCCAAGCAGTAACATGGCGGGTCATTTCTCGATTCGGGAACTGTCTACACAGATGTACCTACACAGATGAACAGACCTCCCTCTTCCAAAAAGCAAAGCTGGAATTACATAACAGCACTCTGTGCCCTGCTTTTTTTTTTTAACCAACATTTTGCAAGTCTTTCCGACATGGAAGGATCTAAATGCTGCACTGTTGCAGAGTGAAGGAAAGAAAATAGTTTAATCCCAATTTTGCTAAAATAAGTTCATCCTTCCTCTCCACCTAAGCATAATGTGTTAGAAATACATACACTGAAGTCATTGCACTAGTTTCCCAAAGTGTAGGATTCTCTACGTGGTCCGTGCTGGACACATTTCATGTTTGAACTTGGACTTTGGGGTCATTTCCTATCTGATGTGGTCTTCAACTAGGCTGAAAGGACTGGGAAGAAATACGCCCAGACATTCAACGGAGTTGCCCCGAATGGTAAATTCCAGGCAATTTTGATTGTAGGCTCTTTTTTCATTCTCTGTTTGCTCCGAATTATTTGTGAAGATCAGATTGTCAAGGACAAAAAGAAAAACAAATAATCCTAAAGAGAAGTGCAGAGCTGGTCATGGTGGCACACACCTATAATTCCAGTGGCTGGAGAGGCTGAGGCAGGAGGATTGTGAGTTCAAAACCAGCCTCAGCAACTCAGCGAGGCCCTAGGCAACTTGGGGAGACCCTCTTTCAAAATAAAAAATAAAAGGAACTGGGGATGTGGCTCAGTGGTTAAGTGTCCCAGGGTTCAATCCCTGGTACCAAAAAATAAGGTAAAATAAAATAAAAAGTCTAAAAACCTGCAGAGGTGTGACAGAGCACAGGCTGCCATTCACATGCCCTGTGCTTGGGGGTCCCAGGCTGATCTTTCCCCTCGGTAGAGAAGAATCTTCACCAGGTCCCACCCCTGCCTTGCAGCCTTGGGAGGAATCACGGTCACGGTCGGTCGGGAGGGGGCTTATGATGCTCTGGAAAGGTCCTCTGAGGTTTCTCCCATTTGTTGCTCCTTCGAAAAACCTTGTTTCAATTAGAAACAGCTGAGCACCTGACTTCAGGGGAATGGCTGGTAATTAAACTCCAGCCCCGGGATGGAATGTTATTTTGCAACTATTACAAATTGTGCTTATGAGAAGTTTTTAATTACCGTGCACAAGAAAATGCGAGTAGAGATGAGGAATGCAAAACAGTTGACACTGTATCCTACCGATCGTGGGATCATAGAGGAAAGAAAAGAAGCAGAAGCTATAACAAGACGCGAGCAGATGGGAACAACCCAACGTCCATCAGCCAGCCGAGGAGCCAAATGTGGCACAGCCCACAGCAGAATTATATTCCGCCATAAAAACAGATTTATCGATAGAGACGACATTATGTCAAGTGAAAGAAGCCAGATGAAAAGGCCACACAGTCTGATTCACTAAAATGCAATGTCCCCATGGGTCAACCAGCAGAGACAAGAGACTGAGTTTTCAGGGAGTGGAGGGCGGGAATAGGGGTGACTGCTTAATGGGTGTAGGGATTTAAGGGGCGTGATAAAAACATTCAGAAATCCGATAGCAGGGATAGCTGCAGAGTCTTGTGAATTTGTTCAAATGCACAGATTTGTAGAATGAAAGAGGGTGAATGTTAGGGTAGATGAATTATGTCTCTAAAACCAAAAGCAGCGACTCCTGCTGTCTGCAGGAGGTTTGCGATGTCTGCCCGGGTGAGGTCCTAGGTATGGAACTTCTCACTTGGTAGCTGGAAAAAAATTAAACTAAAAACTAAATTAAACAGCTTCCTCAAAGGGTTTGGGTCAACACCCCAGTTCTTCTGACACCCCAAACTCTGAATGTTGGGGCTCCTTGCATCTGCTTTGTAACCGCTGGCTCCTTGACGTTGGAATTTACAGAAGCCATTCCAGTGCCAAGCGCCTCTCTGGGTCTGCCCAGCCAGAAGCCAGGTCTCGGGAAAGCTGCTGGGACCAGGGTCCTTGCCTGCCCCATGCTGCTCCCTGCTCCTGCCCGCCCGGCCCACTGGGCACACCTGGCCCCCACTGGCATCTTGGCTCCTGCCTGGGAGGTGGTTGCCTGTACTTTCTTGCCCGTGTCATCGTCTACACTCCACTCCGACCACACCGCACGCCTCGCAGGGGTAGACACCATGTGGTTAGGGGCTCAAGCCTGCACTTGAGGCCCAGGAAGATTCTCAGCAAGTAACTGCTACAAGAGAGGACCCCCTGAAAGTCCAGCTAGCGGGCCACCTTCTCTCTGTAGCCACAGCTGGCCCTCCTCAGAGGGGTGAAGGCTCCCCCCAAGTCCCCAACACAGGCAGAGTGTGCAGTGGTTAACACGAGGATTCGGAATCAGTCTGCCTGGGTTCACGGTCTGGTTCCACCACTTCCTGGTCCTGTGACCTTGGGCCGGTCATTTGACCTCACTGCACATGAGCAGTAGAATCGTAGGTACCTCTTTAAGAGTCTGGCTCCATTACAGCTTACTCCTCCCAATGCCCCACTAAACTATCTGCAATTTAACCGCAGAGGCTGAAGCCAGGTGCAGTGGTGCAGACCTGTAATCCTAGTGGTTCGAAGGCTGAGGCAGGAGGATCACAAGTTCAAAGCCAGCCTCCGCAAGGGCGAGGTGCTAAGTAATTCAGAGAGACTCTGTCTCTAAATAAAATACAAAGCAGGGCTGGGGATGCGGCTCAGTGCTTGAGCGAGCCTGAGGTTTAATCTCCCATACCAAAAAAAAAAAAAAAAAAGGCAGAGGTTGTGTTTGTAACTCCAGGGGCTGTCCCAGGCCCAGGAAGCTTGCTAGGGCTTGAAAAGCTTGCAAAGCTCGTGTTGCGACTTAATTGCCATTGTCACAGTGTCAGCAAGTGAGGCCTTTAAGAGGCCTTCCCTGTCCCTCTCTCCTCTCCCATCTCCAGAACCGTGAGCCAACAGAGCTCTGCACTGACTGTGTCCTCCACAGTTGGAAACGTCCCTGACCTGAGCCAGGACCCCCAGGACCGGCGGGTGTGACCATCAGGAAACAGCGTCTTGGTGGATGTCCATTAGTTACCGTCTCAAAATGAGATCCCCTGGATCCAGGTTGGGCCTAACTTCAGAGACAGAGAGGGGAGCCGAGAGAGGCAGGCGGGGAAGGAGGCCGCGTGGAGGCCCAGGCTGCGCTGCCACTGCTGAGGTCCCCGGCAGGAAGAGACAAGGAGGGGACCCTCTGCCGCCCGGATGGCAGGCTTCGGCTCCCGGAGCTGCGTGCTTCCTATTGTTCCCAGCATGCTGTCTGTGGTCCCGGGTCACAGAGGCTCGGGGACACTCATGCAGAAGCGAGGGGTCTGTTCTCCTCCCTGTGACCCTGTGGGGACTTGTGACAGCTCTGCCGGGTGGTGCCACCTGCCTTCGGGGGGCTGTGGCATTGAAAGAATGCAGCCTCCACCATCGTCCACTGCCTGGCGTCTCCTACGCCCCGTCTTGGCAGCCCGCAGTAGCCCCATGGAAAGAGGACGTGAGAGGCCACGTGAAGGAGGACCAGGGCCCCGGCTGGCAGACAACATTGACGTCCAGAATCAAGGGACGAGGAACCCCGCGGGTCCGGCTCTCACACCGAGGCTTCCAGCCGTGGCCCAGAGACCAGCCGCCCACTGGCCCTGTCCACTTCCTGGCCCACTGTCCGTGAGCAGGACATGCGGGTACTGTGCAGCCCTTCACGCCACCCCGTCCCATGGCAGTGGCTGAGGCAATGCCGCTGGCAATCAATTCCTTGTGAAAGGGAATCCCGGTGACGTCAGACAGCAGACACACGGGCCTGAGCTCAGCGCGGCCACATCTTAGGCCTCATCTTAGGGGTCTTGGGCCTATGACCCCACCCTAGGCCCCTGCTTGGCCACGTGGGAACAACAGTTTCCACGGAAAGCACCAGCTGTAGACCCCTCCAGCGGCCGGAAGGGTCCAGGGACCCCAGCTCACGAACAGGGGCTCTCTCCTTTCCCTGTGGCCAGGCAAATCTCAGCTGGGCTCTGCTCTAACGGGCCTGCTGGACGAGCCGAGTCTGTCTGGTGGCAGCCTGCCTGGGAGCGAGGACCTCCCTAGGAGGGCTGGGGAGAAGGACCGGGCACCTCGAGTGTCTGCAGTGCAGTTAATGCCCGCCCAGCTAAGCGAGCAGCCAGCTTCCACCAGCCACAGGAAGGACCAGGATACCTGCCCACCGGGGAGCCTGCCGCCGTCCGTCCCGCAGGCCTCTGCTCTCTCAGAAAGACAACTCCATGCTTCTTAGGAAGGATGTGCCTCATCACAGCCGGAGGATGGCAGAGGCCACGGGGCCAGGCTCACTCTAGGGCGCACTTGCCCACAGGCGGACGGCACCTGTGTCAGCTGCTGAGTGTGTCCAGGCAGTGGGCTTCACACCAGGAGCTCAGGCTGTCCTGGCAGGACCTGCCTAGGACAGCTGGCACTATTGGGACTATCGTTGGCAAGTACGCAGGGCACCTCCACAGTCCCTGGGAAGGGAAGCCAGATGCCAACTCAGCTCCAGGGCTGTGGACCCCAGCCAGGGAGAAAGAGGTGGCCACTGCACCCCAGTGGTGGCCCCAAGGAAATGGCTCCTCACAGAAGTCCCTGCCGCAGGGACAGGCTTGGGAAAGGAGGCAGCGCCCAGCTCTCCAAGCGCAGCCTCAGCAACGACATGGAAGTTGTCACCCGCCTCTTGAGGAAAGAGCTGGGGGATTCTCCAGACCCCAGGGCAGCCAGGCGCTGGCAAGGATGCCGCTCTGCCCTGGGTCCTGCTGCAGGGCGTGGCGGGCCGGAGCTGGCCGGAGCTGGCCAGCCGGAGAGGGCCTGGCGGGATGGCCTCGGGTTCGTTCTCACCTGGAGGGACAACCGAGGCTGTCCCCTTCCCTGGGAGGCAGGCCACATTCCTGGAATGTGACCTCGGGCAAATCACTCCACTGCCCGACACCTTACAGGATCGTATTAAAAATAAAATCAAAACCCATATTTTAAAAATATTTTCATCTGCACTGAGTGCTTGCCAGCGACTCTTGGGTCACACGGGCACATGGATCCCTAGACTCCCACTTTACAGATGAGGAACTGAGTCCTGGGGAGACAGAGGCCACAGAGCCGGGGAGCGGGACCGCAGAGCACGTGCTGTCACTGGGTTGTGCCTGAGATGGGAGCTCCCTCAGCTGCCAGCTGGCCTGAAATCGTGACCTCCTGCCTCCGCCCGCTGGGCGGCGGGGGTTCAGGCGAGCGGCCCGCACCAGCGTGAGCGTCTGGTAGCGGCATCACCGTGCCTGGAGGGGTTAACAGCAGGTCTTAGCTCCCCCCAATGCAGCTCCATCACAGATTTCTGTTTAAATGATCTTAAAAGCGGAGGCAGGCTGCGGCCTCGCCTGGGATGGCAGGCACCACACTACCCGGACCCAGGTGTCCTGTGCCCGGGGGCTCTTAGCATAGCAAGCTGGCTTCCCGGCAGAGCAGGACGCAGCCGCGCGGTGCAAGTCCTCGTGAATGGGCGCGGGCGTCCAGTCGGAGGACTTGCTGTCCCGGGAGTGGGCTGCCTGGGCCCACGCGCCGTCCCCACCTGAGGCCCTGCCTCAGTCGCCCCTTCTCTGCCCACTCGGAATGTGCCGGGAGAGCCGCTTCATCCCCCGACACTCAGGACCTCCCCAGGGGCTGCCTCGAGCACCGGGCAAGACAAGGCGGCCACTGGTGGCTTCTGCTCACTGTCGTCACGAGACGTTGGCCGCACCACGTGGGTGTGCAGGGCGAGAGCAGACGTGCCACACGGGGGAGGCGACTCTGCCCGCTCCTCCCCCGCTTGGCAGGCCGTGGGGAGACCAGGCTGCATGCAGGGGAGGCCCCAGGGCTCCGCCCCTTCTTGGCTCGCCTGAGAACCCCTTCTAGAGAGTCAGGGTAGGAGACACGGGCACTGGCAGGAGAGGAGTTAGGAGAGGGAAGGGAGGGGAACAAGACGTTTGTGACTGAGCACCAGACTCAGCTGGGTCCCAATTCCAGCTCCCCCTCCTAGCTGTGTGACCTTGGGCAAGTTACTTAACCTCTCTGGGGTTTAGGCGTCCATCTTTAAAATATGATAATACTAGTGCTGCCTTGCAGTGTTAAGTGACTCACTGCAGAAACAGCACTCACTAAGCACCATGGTTGGCTCAGAGGGAGCACTTCCCAAATACTGGTGACTAATATGTCATTACCTCCATTTTAGAAAACTAGCAGACCACTCTGCTTTCCTTCACTTCAGTTATTATTGGTCTCCGTTATCATCACTGCCCTTGCTCTGCCAACCCTCCTGCCATCTCAGGAACACATCCTCCACATGCAGAAGAATCCTCCAGGTTTCAAATCCAAGAGCAAAATGGGCAGAAACATCTGGCAAGAGTCGCCAGTATGGGGACAGCAGAGGACAGGACAGGGGTAGGGAGGGCTGAATTTAGTTTTTCCATCACACAAATTCAGTGTTACAGGGTTAACAGAGGTTCTGGGGCCAGATCCCCATTCCAGCTCCATCACTTCCTTGCTGTGTGTCCTCGGGCAAACGTCAACCTCTCTGGGCCTCAGTTCACTCATCTTTCGATGGCATCTGCCTGGGAGATTGTTTAGGATTTCATTAGGACGGAACATAAAAAGTGCTCAGCAGGGCGCTCTGCCCCATGGATCACCAGCACCTGGCGCCCTCCTAAATGCCCCAGGACTCCACCAATGAGAACGACACGTGGCCGTGGCCGTAGGGAGAGACACAGCCGGCCCTCCCCACCTGCACAGGTCTCTCCAGACCCAGCTCAAGACGAGAGAGCATGCTCAGGAACACCTGTGCCTTCTCCTTCCCATGGTCTGACGGCAGAGAGGACATCAGAAATCAGCTCACAGTAGGTAAAAACGGTTACGAGGCCACCGCGACACGGTCACATGAACGCTTTTTCTTTTTTTACGGTGCTGGGGCTCAAACCCAGGTGGCCCTCGAGCTGGGCAAATGCCCCACCCCTGTGCAGCACCCAGCCCTGTGCCTCTCCATTTGAGGAAGCCCATTTAACACTGAAGTGGGGACTTCACAGCCCGGAGACATGGGGTTCTGGACGGCGCAGGGAAGCCACCTCCTAAGAAGCAGACGGGGGTCATAAACAGACCAGAATGGGCATGTCACTATGACCAAAGTCACTGCAGATGGCAGGCCAGACCCCAAGGGATCTGGAAGGCCGTGCCAAGTGCTCACAGCTGTCCCGTCCCTGGGGTTGGACGGGGCAGGAGAGGAAGGCTTGTCCTGCCAACAGGGCCGGGAGTTGCAGTTCTTCTCTGCAGCTAGCAAGGATCCGTTTTGCAACTGGAAACCTCAGTTAGGACTTTTAAAAACACACTCGGCTGAGGTGGGTGACTGCCAGGACTGGCCAGGACTCCCTTGCCCTTTATATTCGCAAAACATTGGTAGAGCCAAGGCGAGGCTACCAACGATCCCTGTTTCGGCTTACACTCCGCCACTTGGCCGCATTCCATGGCCGCACCTTGCCTGCAGGGACATGGCAGCAATGTGGCTCACATGGTGCTTCCCTTCCCTCCATACCGACGGGACTTCCCTGGGAGGGGCTGCCCTTCTCCGCTATTTCTGTCTTCCCGTTAGCGCGGCTCACGCTTACTTGACCCTCCTCTGGCCGGGGCACACGCCTCCGGGCTGGCCCTGTGCCCGCCCGATCTCCCGTGTTCATTTTTCATTCATTCATGTTACAGCATCTCTACTTTCCAGAACAAGAAATGACGAGCTCATCTCGCACCTTCCCTGCCCAGACCTGGAATCAACCGGTCCCCCGAAGAGCCCTGGTTTTGTGATTTGGAGGAGTGTTTGCAGACCAGGACCAGGTGCTAGGTGTTCCCCTTCGATGGCGGGGTCCAGCCGGTTCTTCTCGATGGGTGGAGCTCTGCGTGGAGAACTCATGCGTACACATATGTCTGCTCAGATTTCTGTATCTGTTTATTTCTCTCTGTGTGCACCTACCTTTTTTCCTTTTTGGTAAATGAGTTCCATCCGACTGACTCTTACCCAGCGTTGCAGGACTTGGTCCCTCTTCCCCTTTCCTTTAAACCTGGTGCTCCTTATTTAAAACAGACCTATTTTTTGGAAATGAAGTAGTTTCAGAATCCCTAATCTGTACCCCTTTGGGGGTGCGGGGAAAGCTTTGCCCTGGACACATGTTGGGTGTGGTTCTCGTCTTTTGCCTTATGGTGACAATCACATCTGTGTTCCAATGACCTGGACAGCACCTCTCCTCTCCATCCCCTCCTGTGCTTATAGAGATCACACATAGTGAGATTCCTCGTCTCCGTTGGTCTGCACAGTCTCCCTCCCCCAACACACACACACACACCGGTGAGTTTTAAAAACTTACGTACAGAATTGCACTCAGCGACAGACACCTCTATGGGTTTTGACAAGTGCAGAGTTAACGTTCACCACTACAGACCCAACACAAAACTTCCCCAGATCCTTGGCCCAATTCGAGCAAGTTTATATGTTTATGTTTTATGGATTGAACCCAGAGGCACTTAACCACTGAGTCACATCCCTAGCCCTTCTTCAGATTTTGTTTAGAGACACAGTCTTGCTGAGTTGTTTAGGGCCTCGCTAAGTTGCTGAGGCTGGCTTTGAACTTGAGATCTTCCTGCCTTAGCCTCCTCAGCCGCTGGGAGCACACCCATGTGCCACCGTGCCCGGACACTGTATATGTTCTTAATACAATCCCCTCGTTAGAAAAGTAATTAGGAAATACTTCCTTTCTGCGGATCATCTTTTTGTTCTCTTAGAAGAGTCTTAGGTAGAACAGAAGTTTTTAATGTAAAGATGTCCAATTTGTCAGTTCGTTCTTCCACGGACCACGCTTTGCCTCACCTAAGGTCACGCAGATTTCACACTTAACATTTCAGTCGGATTCATTTTGAGTTGCTTTTCATATAAAGTGTAAAGTCTGGGTTGAGGTTCCTTTGTTTGCACATGGACTTTCCATTGCTCAGTGCTCTTTGTTGAAAGGACTATCCTCCCTCCACCAAGTCCACGGCACTTGGCTGGGCTTACTGGGCGGGTTTGCTTGTGGACTCTCTGTTCCCTGGTCTGTGCGTGCAACCTTTTGTTAATACCACACCATGCTCTTTACTGTGGCTTTACAGTAAGTCTTGCAATTGGATCGAGTCCTCCAACTGTGCTCTTCTGTTTCAGAATCATTTCGACTCCTCTCGTCTCTTTGCCTTTCCATACAATTTAGAATCAGCTTGTAAAAATCTACAAAATTAGCACTGGGGTTCTGATCCATCGAAATCAAATTAGGAACACTTGGCATCTTCATACTCTTGCCTCTTCCTGTATTTGTTTTTGGTGGGGGGATTGTGGGGATTGAACCCAGGGGCCTTAACCACTGGGCCACATCTCCAGCCCCTTTTTATTTTTCATTTTGAGACAGGGTCTCATTGGGGCTGGCTTTGAACTTGGGATCCTCCTGCCTCAGCCTCCCAAGTCACCGGGATTACAGGCATGTGCAATCAGGCCAGTGGTATTGCCTCGTCTGTCTGTGAACACATTTATTTAGGTCCTTTTTGTTCTGTAGTATTTAGCATATAAAAATTGCACCTTTTTTTTGTTATTGATACCTAAGTATTTTGGGTGCCATTGTAAACTGTACTGCTTTCATTAACTCTGAGTTCCAGTTGTTTATTCCTAGCATAGAGAAATATAATTAATTTGCATAGGCTGCTGTGTACCTTTTTCCCCCTGCTAAATTCATTATTTAGTTCTGGACTTTTTTGCAGCTTGCTTGGAATTTTACGTGGAGACGATCCATCTCTGTAAAGTTGCACTTCTTTTCTTTGTAAAGAAGAAGGCTTTATTTCTTCTTTTTGAACTACATGCCTTTTATTTCTTTTTCTTGACTTATTGCACTGGCTACAAGTTCTAGTATGACACAAAAATGGTGAGGGCATTTTTGTCTTATTTCAATCTTAGAAGAAAACACTTGGTTCTTCACCATGAAATATATTAGCTGTAGGCTTCTTTTGGAGATGCCCTTCATCAGATGAAGGAAGTTCCTTCCATCCCTAATTTTCCGAGAGTTTCCATCATCAGTGGATATTGAATATCTTATACTCCTTGGATAAAACTCACTTGGTTGTGCCATATTACCCCTTTCACAGATTCTTGGATTGGTTTTGCTCAGGATTTGGTGAGGATGTTTGCATCTATATTCACAAAGGATAGTGGTCTATCATTGTCTTGTACTGTTTGGTCTTAGTATTACGTAAAGCTGGCCTCATGAAATGCATTGGGAGACAGTTCCTCATCTTTTATTTTCAGGAAGAGACTGTAAAACATTTCTTCCTTAGAGATCTGATAGAATTCATTCATGCAAGTGTCTGGACCTAAGTTTTCTTTTTTGAGTGATCTTTAAAATAAAAACTCAATTTCTCTTACACATATATAGGATGTTTAGATTATCTATTTTTCTTTCCAGTGTTAGTAGTTTGTGCCTTTCAAAAAACCGGTCCACTGTACAAGTTAAGGGTAAGGAGTTGTTTGTAAGATGTCCTCATACCAGCTGTTTTTAGCTGTCGGGAATTACGTAAACATTAGGCCATTACTTTTGTCATCTTCGTGAGGACTGTCATAAAATCTGCCACAATATGCCCTTATATCTGAGCTTTTTTAGCCATTAGGAATCACATGATTATTAATTATACGGTATTTTTGGTATCTTTGTTAGGACTGCCATAAAAATCGGCCATAATCACCATTGTGGTGATTTCTAAGAAGACTCCATGCCCTCTGTTGCCTCTTTCTCCACTCCTTCCATACTTGGTCAAGTGTCCTAGGCGGGTGGTAGAACCTACTAAATGACACTGCATGGTGACCTTTCCACAAGAATGACCAGATGCAGCGTTGGGAGCATCGGGCTTGTTGCCTCCAGCAGAACTCCCGCGGGGCGCATGGACAGGTCAGCAGGCAAGGCCCTACTGGGCCAAGGTGCTCTGTGCCGGGGTCGGGACAGCAGGACCCTCCTCTCAGCCAGGGGTACGGGGTGCTGGAACCTGAGAGTGTAGCCTGACTGCGGCCACCTGCCCGCCCTCCCTCAGAGAAGACGCAGCGCTGTGGTGAGCACTCCTCAGCCTGACCTGGCTGCTCCCCTTCCACAAAAATGCCGGCTCTGAGCTGTGTTCAGGCCAGGACCGTCCAGGCAGGGCTCCAGCCCAGGGCTTTGGAGTCAAAGGCACCTGGTTCAGGTCCCACCTGAGCCACAGTCCCACCTTCAATCGAGAACTATGTCCTAGCTGGGCACGGAGGTGCACGCCTGTAATCCCAGTGACTGTGGAGGCTGAGGCAGGATGGCCAGTTCAAAGCCAGCCTCAGCAACTTAGTGCGCCCCTAAGCAACTCAGAGAGACCCTGTGTCTAAATAAAGTAAAAAGGGCTGGGGATGTGGCTCAGTGGTTAAGTGCCCCTGGGTTCAATCCCCAGTACCCAGAAAACAACATAGCAAAGAACTATTTCCTGAGCACTGATTATGTGCAGAGGCTGTCTTGGGCTGGGGGACACAGTGTGTAAGGGCAGCCACCCCCCATGCAGCCCTGAGCTGGGACACTGTCATTAAGTAAACACTGGGATTCAGAAGGGCCTCCTCCCAGAGCTGCGACGGGGATTCTGGGAGACGACACTGTCAATTCCGGGCTCCTACGAGGGTGCTCAGCACAGGGGGCTTCAGAGGCTCAGTCCAGACAGGCCACGTGAGCAGAGCAGATGTGGCAAAGTCCAGTCTGCAGAGGGTTCACACCCAGCCCAGCTGGCGTCACCATCAAGGTGGCAGCCTGGGTGGCAGGTAAAGACCTGTAACCGTGACAGGTGCGCAAAGCTGCAGCTGTCCCCACGGCCATCGAGGCACTGTCGCTGCACCAGACACCTGCAGGGCTTGCCTATGACGTTCCTGGGAACTGAGATCCTGTGCCAGGGACCCTCAGCCAGGATGGCAGCCTGGCTCTCCTCTCCATCCCCGGACAACCTCAGCAGAGGCCGTGAAGCTGGGCAGGATCCAGGACAACCTCACCAAGCTCTGGGAGCCTAGTGATTTCTAAGGGACTCAGGGTCCTTTTTCCCCCCGGGTTTTTTTTTTTTTTTTTTTTGTCTGTTTGTTTTTATTTTAAGTATGTGGTCAAGTCAGGGCCCTAGGGAGTTGGCCAAACAAAGCTTATGACCTTCAAAGGGCCTGAGGGTTGGGCCCAGATCCCTGTGTGATCCTGGGCAGGTTCCTGTACCTCTCTGAGTCTCCGTTGTTCGTCTGTTAAATCATGCTATAAATGCCCACCCCAGGGCTACGGAGAGGATTAAATAAAAGCCTAGCTAAAGTTTTCAGCCCAGCGTCTGACTCATAATAACTGGTTAATAAATGGCAACGGCTATCACTGTGATTATTTTTAAATGCCACTCAATCTCTGCTGTCCTTAAAGGAACAAAAGAGCTTTCATGGTCTGTTCTTTGATGGGACTTTAAAGGGGGAGGGTCAGCACAAAGGAATAAGAGAAGCCCAAAGATCAATTCTGGAGGGGGCTCCCAGCTCCGCGGGCCACCCTGGGGTAAGTGCTGGGTGCCTGCTGAGCTCCCGAGGGCTTCCCCACTTAGGCCGTTGTGGTGCGCCCACTGCCCGGACTCAAACTGGGTCTGCAGGAGCCGAGTGGGCCGCGCGGCTGGCGGCCAGGCAGAGGCAGAACTCCCACCCCAGGAAGGCTCCGCAGAGCCGCGAGGAGCCCTATTTACAAATAAAGCCTGTACTTGGCTCTGCCACCCACACAGCCAAGCCCTTTATTCCATTTCAATGTGCCTAATTCCACTGAAAGTGCACTGGAGATAAACAGAACGCAGCAGCCCGATGCCCGAGAGCGTGTGGGCAGGTGGCAGCACAGCCCAGGGCCCGGTAGGGGAAAGAACAGGGGAAGGGGCTGGAAAACGCCTGACTGAGGCGGGGCCTGGGGATGGAGAGGCCTCTGCTGAAGGTGGGCATCGCATGAGCAAATAAAGGCCCTGCGTGCGGACCGCCACCTAGGGCCACCGAGCACACCCCAGAAACTTCCACAGGTGCTTCTCCTGCTGGTGTCAAAATGGAAATCGTTTCCATGATTACCAGAGTGATGCTTGCTCCATTCAGACACTGCATGTTGGGCGAGGGACCTACCCTGTGCCCTTGGGTCCTGTTCCCTTGCCAGTCCTGACAGGCACCCTGGACTCCCTGGGTTCTGCAGTCAGCATGGCCACCTTCTTGGCGCCCTGGAACACGTCGTCCCCCTCCAGGAACTTTGCATTTGCTGTTCTTTCTGCCTGGGATTCTCATTTCCTCTATCACACAATTAGGTTTGTTCTCTTCTAGGAAATTTCAATGGCGACACCTCCTCCAGGGAGCCCTCCCAGATAGGACCAGGGCTGGCCTCTGTGTTATGTGACGTGCCATCTTGCTATTTATCATGGTTGTAATCAGAGTCAAGTAACTTGTTGCCCTTGACGGCCCACCAGGATGTGAGCTCTGGGTGGTCACTCTGTCCGTCCCGTTCAGCTCCGAAGCTGCGAGGCAGCGTGTAGCAGAGGAGTCGTCGGCATCCTTTCACTGACGCATGGAGAGAAGGAAGGAGGCGGCCAGGGACCCCTGCCTACATGGAATGTCCCTTCCTGCTGCCACACAAAGGAGGGATCTGCCTGCTTACCAGCGTGGGCATCTCTCAGGGACTACGGGAACCTACAGGTGAGGAAGATGGAGCACATTCCTGGCCTCTGGCCCCTCTGGCTCCCTCAGGCCAGGAAAATGTGCAGAGGCAGGAGAAAACCCTGGAGACCACCCAGCCCGACTGTTCCGCTTAGAGTGCTCTGCTGTGTGTTCACATCCTGGCTCCAGCACTTCCTAGCTGGGTGACCGTGGGCAAGTTCCTTAACGTTGCTTCTACACCTGTCCCCTGTAAAATGGGGACAAGAACATTCCTGTCTCATACATTGTTGTAAAAATGAGGTAGGAGATCAAGTAGGAAGCATCTAGCACTGTGCCTGATACCGTCACTGCCCAGCAGGAGGATGACCTTTGATAAAGGTCCTGCCCACCAAGAACCACGCAGAGGTGCTCAGTGCTCTCGGGCTGAGACGGACACACGGCCGCTCTTGCACACTCCTCTCTCCCTATTTATTAACATGGGTCCAGCCAGAATTCATTCACCACCAACGAAGCACGGGACCTGTTTGTGACATGCCATGCGTCACGCGACGCCCTCTGGCAGAGTGACCAGAGGGAAACTGTCCTGAGGCCCCAGGCTCCTTTCACCCCACCCCTTTCCCATCTACTGCTCCTGTCCTGCGAGGCCTGGCTCAAATGCCTCCGTCGGCGTCACTGCTGCTGTGGTGTCCCTGGCATTTCAGTGACTTGTGTCCTTGATCCAGTGTCCTCATGAGCAGTCTCTGCCTCTGCAGTAAGTGTGGCTCTCCCCAGCAGATATTTAGGGGAAACCATGGGTTTTGGAATCCAGACTCCCTGGGGTTCAAACCCCGCCCTGCAGCCCATTGGCTGTGTGACCTCAGACAACTCTCTATGCCTCCGTTTCCCCACCTGGAAAAAACGGGAAATACCAACCTACCCCCTGGGGTAGCGTGATGCCTGTGGGGATCACAAATGCTGGGCACACAGCTGGCCCTCTTTAAAAGGTGAGCTAATCGTGTCATCTTAATAACTGTCATTTTAATAACTCGCCTGGACCGAATGCCAGCCATGAAGCCGCCCAGTGCCGCCCTGACCACGCTCATGGCTTCTTTCCTCTTCCCTCCCAGGCACCGTACAAGCCCTGAAGTCAGGGCTGTCACGGGACATCAGCAGTGTCTGCAAAACAGCAGCCAAGAAGAGCAGGGCTGGCCCAGGGCCCAGCGCCCCACAGGAGGCCACCCTGCTGCTGCTCAGCCTGCGACACGGAGCACCGAAGCCAGGGGGGCTCCCCAGCTGGAACCCGTCCTCAGGTGGGTGCTGACTGCTCGCTGAAGTCTAAGTAAGATCGGCTTCAAACAGCTCCCCGGGCAGATCCCACCCTCCCTCGCCGCGCGTGCGGCCTGGGGCCCCGTCCCCTCACCTTGAGACCGCTGCTTTCTGCTTCCGAGCCCGGGTCCACACCAGTGATGTAGATGCCGAGGCCGTACTCAGCGCCCCCACGGATGGTGAGGCCCAGGGACCGGCCTTCCCCCAGTACTAGGTTCACCTGCAGGAGGGAGAGCGGGTGACATTAGCCAGGAAGCCACACCTGGGGTGGTGGCTGCTACAGAACCCTGCCCAGCCCTGGAGAGCACCATGGGCTTGCGAGGAGGCCCCAGCTAGGCCTGCAAGAACCCCTGGAAGGTGCCGTCCCCGCAGCTCTGCCTCTGACCCACCGGAGTCCCGGCCCTGTCCATCAGCGGGACGACTGCTGCAAAAGGGAGGAAAGGGGACCTCCCAGGGTCCCCTTGGTGCAGACGTCCCACAGCACGCCAGCACTGCAGGTTTCCACACGCTTCGCCAGGTCCCCCTCGGCCACCGTCCACCTGTGCTTCAGTCAGGGGCAGACTTCAGGCCTCTTCCTTCCCTGCTTAGGATCAGGGTTCCCTTCAGGCTTGGGGCCCCCATCGCCCTCTCGCCCTGGCCCCAGGGTCTCCTGCTCTGTGGTCACCCTGATGGACCTTTTGGCCTTCCTTTCTGCACACGGGGAGCGCCCACCTGGAGAGTCCCCAGACACCATCCTGCTCAGGAGGGGCTCACATCTGGGGCGGGGGGCAGCTCAGGGGCCATGGGCCTGCCTGGGAGAGGCGGCCAGGGAGGAGGGGGCTTCCTGATGTCTCTGTCCAGCTCAGAGTCAGGGGCTCACAGGAATTAGGTGGCAGTGCATCCCAGGGACAAGGGACGGCATGTGTCACATGCAGGAAAGCAAGCCTGGCTCAGGGCCTTGGAGGTGGGTCACAGAGGATGGCCAGGGTGGGGGAGGGTCACACACAAGGGCAGGCGGAGAATCTAGAGGTTCTGGAAGATTTCCTAACCTCTGAGGAGGCTGCAGGAATGGAGGTCAAGGGAGCCTTGGACAGAAAGGGGGTTTATGGGAGACAGAGGTGGGGCCAGCAAGCTCAAACCTGGCCCAGAGAGACAA
Organism: Sciurus vulgaris; assembly: GCF_902686455.1. Taxonomy (NCBI): domain Eukaryota; kingdom Metazoa; phylum Chordata; class Mammalia; order Rodentia; family Sciuridae; genus Sciurus; species Sciurus vulgaris. The sequence continues at coordinate 70,887,321 of NC_136476.1, forward strand.
AAAGGTTGTGCAAGTTAAGACCCAGTGACATGGAGGGACCCAAAGAGCACAGGCAGCGGGGAGGGCAGACATCTTCAGGACAGCCTCTCCAACAGTCTTCTGTTTCTGAAATGTTATTCAAACGAGTTACCATGCGTTCTACGCCAGTCACCAGGAGAAGATGACTCCTGCTTAAATCTGCAACTACCCCAGGCAGAGCGGTGAACAGGACACACTCAGGCCCAAACTGACGGTGGAGGGCCCAGCTGTGTGACCTCAGGCAAGTTGCTGAATTTCTGTGTCTCAGTCTCCTTGTCTGCAAATGAGGATGAAGGTTGTATCTGCCTGTTTACTAAGGTACTGAGAAGAGGATCAAATTAAGAGACAATTAAGAATGCGTGCTAGTTTCCCGCCTGTAGGAATGCTCAATAAACGTTAGCCATTGCTGATTCCATTTTGCACACGACAAAGCTGTCCCATTGAGAAACCTGACAACATCCACCAGTTGCAGCTGACTTGTGGCCCACTCAGGCCTGGTTTCTGCCCATCTAGAACCCAAGCTCTTCATCATTCTGTTTATCTGCCCCAGTGAGCAAAGAGGGGAGGCTCGGCTCCTATCATCCAGCTGACAGCGACTCTCTGGGATTTGACAAGATTGCCCAGTAGCGGGGGCCAGCCCCGTTACTCCACTCTGGTTCTGGTTTGCTCCCCAGAGAGAATGACTGTGAGTAAGGAGTGTGCCCATGAGGTCCCCATAGGCAGGAAGGGCGACTCTCGAGTGGCTGGCAGTCAGCAGAGACGAGCAGGCCCCGCAGCCTGCCCCTCCCTGCCCAATACAGGACCAGCAGCAAGAACGGTGCAGGGTCGAGGTGACTGGGGTTTAAGGCCCTCCTTGGTCCCTCGTCACATGTGGGTAGGTCTGTGTATTTAGAAGCCGACTGTGGGGTCACATGTGCAGCCCCAGGTCCAGGCTGTGGAAGATTAATCTTACTGACACTTCCTAGGGATGTGGCCCTGGCAGCTTGCCTCACCTCTGTCACGGTCTCCTCATCTGGACAATGGGCTGATCAGCCACACCACTCAGGTGGCTGTGGTGAGGGCTGAATGGGTCCACAAACATGGAGTCCTCCGGGTCCTGCCTGGCACGGGAAGCCTGGCTGTCTGCAAGGGCCTCTCAGGAAGCCCCGCCCAGCTTCCACCGGCGCCACCTACGCAGGACAGCAACGCCTTGGTCGGGAGGTGATGGATGTGGGCTGCTCTGTGGCCGGGCAGGCCAGGTGGCTGTGAGCCAGGGCTGGAACTCCAGCTGGAGCAGCACCAGGCCAGCCCCACACAGGGTATAGCCAGGGAGGAGTCCCGCCGGGTCCCTCAGATGCTCCAGACCTTGCAGGTGGCAAGACAGTGCCCAGAGGGAGCCTGAGCCTGTGTGTGCCTCCTGGGAAGGTGTAGACGGTGCTCAGGGACCAGGGCTGGGGTGCAGGCTACTGATGGCTTGCAGAGAGCCCCTCTCTGGGACTGCCCTCACCCAGCACTGCTGAAGGCAGCCCCCTACCAGCGACTAGTGACACCTGTACAGTTCAGCAAGGCTCTGCAGGGCCCTCCCAGCTCCAGAGCTCTCTGTGGGACCAGACAGACCTCTGCTGTGACGGCCACATGGCCCACTCCTCCCTTGCCCAGGATCATGTCCCCTGCTCCATCACAGCCTGGGCCCCAGGGCACCTCACCTGAAGCAAACTCTCACCAATGTAAAGCCCTGAAACGGCACAGACTTAGATTCCTGAGTCTGGAAACCACAGGAGTCTGCGGGTGTGCAGGGTCACTCCCCTGAACCCTGCAGCCAGGTGCCGGGCTTCTTGTTTTCAGAGGTGCCTCTGCTCCCTGGCTGGCTGCCATCATCCAGCATCTTCCCGTCCCTCTCTCTCCTACCACTATCCTGCCTCCTTTGCTCTGACCTCCAGCCTCCTGCCTCCCTGTTCCAAGGACACACTGGGCCACCCTGATAATCCAGGATAATCTCCCATCTCAGAAGCCTTCCCTCAATCACTCTGCAAAGTCCTTCTGCTACCGAAAGCACAACTCACAGGTCCTAGGGAGGAGGAGTGGACCTCTTTGAGTGAGGACAGTGCCCTCCTATAAATTGGCTTCTTCCCAAGTCCATTCCTGGGAGCCCGGGCTGGGGCAGAGCTCCCAGACACACAGCCACAGGCCTTGAAGGCTGAGTGAGGTGGGGAGGGAGGGAGGAAGGCACCCCAGGGGCTCTGTTTGGGGCAGCCCAGCACCAGGACAGAGCACAGCCTGAGGTCTGGACTCCGGCCCTGCTGGGCAGGACGTCCCCCTCCATGCTGAATGAGCACGGATGGAACGAGGTGGCCTGGGGTCTCACACATGGCTCCTGACATCAGACCCCAACCCAGCCCCTCTCCAGCTGGCCCCCTTCCAGCACCAGGGCACCAAGATGCACACAGGCAGAGCTGAGGAGCCTACATCTCTACGCCCAGCCTAGCACACGCAGGCGGCTGCGGTGGTCTGTGCAGCCCCCTTCAACCCTGAGGATGAAAACCAAGCTCCCTGACCGTCACCTCCCACCATCCTTTACATGGGAATAAAACGGTGTTTATCACAGAACTGTAATAACAGTTCCATCAATCCACCTCAATCACTCGCCGGCAAGTGTCTGGCAGGATCAGAAGTCATCTACAGGAAAGAAAATGATGCTGAGCGGCCCCCAGGCCCAGAGAAAAGACACTGCTACTGCTAACAGCTTCCCTGGGACAGCCACAGCTCGCTGGGGTGGGGGGTCACCAATCCTTCTACATGCTTCCTGCGTCCTGGGTACCGTGCTCAGGGCTTTGAATGCAGCAGTCCTCTTGAACGCTGCCCGCCCGAGTCTGGCTTCCCTGCGGAACTTCACTGTTCTAATGCCTCTGCATCCTGTCCACACCCTAGAACGGAGCCCGAGGGCAGACCCCTTCACTGTTCACGGCGTATCCCCAGAACCCAGAACAGCCCATCAGAGGCACCTAGTACCTCCTCAGCATCTGATCACTGATGGTCGTTTCTAGAACTAATTGCTATGTCCCACGCCTGTGCTCCTGTGTTATATGCATGGCTCTTTTTTTTTTTCAGAGCTGGGGCTCAAACCCAGACCCTCACGCATGGTAATCAAGAGTTCTGCCCTTGAGCGGCATCCCCAGCCCTTTAAATTTTTTATTTTGAGACAAGGTCTGACCAAGTTGCCTAGTCTGGTCTTGAACTCAAGATCCTCCTGCCTCAGCTCCTGAGTTGCTGGGATCACAGGCGTGCACCACTGTGCCGGTCATAAGCATTTAACCAGCTGGTTTATGTGCATGATTATTAATCCGGAAAGAGCTTCACACCTCTGGAAGGGCCATCCCCATACTATGGATAGGGAAGCTTAGGTGACTCTCCCAAGGTTAAGTGACTTGCCCTGGGACACAGGGTCAGGAAGTTCTGGAAACAGGCTTCTGCCCAGTCCTGCTGAGTCCAAGGCCCCCTTCCTTCTGTCCAAGACTGGTCCTGTCTTGTTATTTCAGCTGCTGAAGTCACACGGGCTAGGGGCTAGAAGAAGCTGTGGCAGCTGCTGCAGGGTCTAACTTCTCCCCCCAGTATGGGGCTGCAGGTGGGCTGAGCTGCCACAGTGGAATGACACTGAGCAGGTCACCAATAAGGCACATGATCAGGTGGGGGTTCAGGTCTGAGTCCTGCTAACAGCTGCCCGCCCTCATCCCCTGAGCAGATTCAGATGCTGATCAAGGAGACAATAGTGAGCAGCAGCCCGGGGCCCCTGGAGGGAGCTGCCACTGGCTGTGAGATGCTGTCCTGGAAGGGACACCCAGGGAGCCAGGGACAAGCCAGAAGGTGCAAGCACAACCTGTCGGGCCACTGGCTCAGGCACCTGCCTCCATTCTCTCACCTGGAGATGGGCACATGCTTTGCTGGCCACCTGTGACTTGGCCCTGGAATCTGGGAACAGCAGCATGGGCCGACCTGCTGGGAGGCTGCAGCTCCACCTCCCTGGACCCTGGACACCTGTGTCCCTCAGCAGGTGAATGACCCCCTCCCATAAAAAGGGGTGATGCAGATACAAGGGGGGGCATGTGGTGCAACCGAAGCGGGAGAAAGAAGACTTCTCCAGTCTCTGAGAGGCTGTGGGACGACCTCGAGGGGCGACCTCACCTGCCCAGCTCAGGCTCAGCCTGTGCCTTCACCTTCGCAGTCAGAGCCCAGGAATGGTGGCCAGAGCCCAGGAATGGTGGCCAGTGCTGGAGTGGCTGGCTCCCCAGCCAGCTCTTCTCTCCATCCTGGAGACCCCACAAGGACACACCTGTTCCCACCCAGGCTGCCGCCCCGTGCCCGTCCTTCTCTCTGCACACCCCACCCCGCGGGCACACGCAGACCTCCCCCACCACGGCCTCACCCTGAACATGCCTGGGGAGGGCACGCCAGAGAGCCAGGGCTTCCACAAGCCACTGACGCAGCCAGCGGCGCCCCGACGGCTCCAGAGGCCCTGCTGACTCTTCCTTAACCCTCCCCACCCTCCTGGGGGTCTCTGCGCACCTGGCATCCATTCTGCCCTCCTTCCCCCATCGGCCCAGAGAGCAGCCTGCAGGAGAAAGGCTGGGCCTGCAGGGCCGTCCCCACGCTGCCCCTCAAGCTCATCCCGCAGTCGAGCGACTTCCTACCCCCCAGCCCCGCCCCGTCATGCTGTCCTCTCATCCTGCAGCCCCACGGCCAAGCCCCCAAAGCTGCCCCTCCAGGAAGCCTTCCCCTGGCAGCAGGATCTCCCCCCGGGTACCTCTAGCACCCGTCCCTGTCCTCTTCACAGGACACAGATACACTGAGCCTCACGGAATGTGCCAGAACAAGTCCTCCCCTGCCTGGATGGAGTGTCCACGATGGGCACCTGGAACCCGCCGCCTCACCCTGGGGAGGGGAAACGGGAAAGGCCAAGATCGAGGGGCAGAAAGAGACCAGCGGGTCTTGGCCCTGGACTCCACCGGGTCCCCACCGTGGCCTCAGCACTGCCAGGGCTCTGCTGAGGTGCCACAGGAGGTTCCAGCGTGAGGACAGAAGGACCTGGGAGGAGACGCTAGGACTGCCTCACACCCACTGGGAGCAAGCTGGCGAGGTCGTGGGGACGCTGGAAAACAGCACCGCCGTGAATGGCAGCTGCTCACGGGGTTAAAAACGGCATCTCCACATGCTGCAGCAGCCCCGCTCCTGGGTACAGACTAGGGAAGGAAGCAGGGATGCGTCTGCCCGCCATGATCGCAGCAGCTCCCGTCAGTCACAAAACGTGGAAGTCACCAAGCATCCGTCGACAGACAGGGATGAACACACGGCCTGTGTGAACACACAGATGAAGGCCTGCGTCCCCAGAGTCACACGCTGAGACCTAGCCCCAACGTGAGCGTATGAGAGGTGCTTTGGGGTGCTTAGTCCTGCAGGCCAAGCCCCGGTGAGTGGAATAGCCTCCTGCGACAGAGGCCTTGGGAGATCCCTGGCTCTTTCCGATGTGCGAGGACCCAGCACGGACACTCAGACAGGCTGCCCACACTGGGGTCTTGGACTGTCCTGCCCCCAGCACTGGTGTCCCTGAGCCACTCAGCCTGTGAGGTTTTGCGGGCCTAAGACAAGCTACAACGGGGTAGTGTTCGGCCTGCAGGAGGGGAAGTTCTGACAGGCCACACAGTAGACCTTGAGGACACTGGGCTGAGTGAAGTAAGCCAGCCCTAGAAGGACAACTACCTTCCCTTCACCTGAGACACCAGAGGGGCCCGAGTCACAGAGACAGAGAGCAGACAGTGGTTCCCAAATGGAATTTGGTTTGGACCTTAATGTCCCCCAAAGCTTGGTCCCCAGTGGATGGTGCTATTAGGGGGCTGTGAGAACTCCAGGAGGTGGTGAAAAGGTCTTGCAGAAGTCAGGTCACCAGGGCTGTGTCCTTGAAGGGGACATCGGGACCCTGGCCCTTTTTCTCCAGACTGAAGCCTCTGAAACCATGAGCTCAAATCAAGCTTTCCTCCTTTTTAGCTGATTTTTCTCAGGTATTTCGTCATAGCTACGTAAAGCTGACTAAGGCGCCAGGGCTGGTGGAGGGGGAGCAGAAAGTTGTTATTTAAAGGGTCTTAGTTTTCCAAGGTGAGAAGAGTTCTGGAGGGTCACTGTCCATCCAGCAAGGTCACTGAATTTGACAACACAGAACTGCACACTTTAAACGGTCAAGATGGTAATATGGACTCTCCCATTGAAAGCTCAGAAAACTAAACCCACCACCCTGTCCCCAGGTGATTTCTCAAAGTTTTCAAAATAGGAGGGCCACAGGGAGCCCCAGAGCAACACGGGAATTCTCTCCCACCCATCAAATCTACTAACCAAGAAAGAACCTCAGGGTCTCAGGCCTGGAGACCTGCTGACCTCGCAGGAGCGTTGCCTCGCTGGTGGGTGAGGCAGAGTGGCAGAGGTGAGGAAGCGCTTCTCCCTCTGTGGAGAGTGGGGGGTTGGCACCCACACGAAGCATGAGGAGGACAGCTGCTCAGAGGCCACAACGGAGAACGTCGACTCAGGAAGTCCACAGCCACTCCCTGCACTTCAGCAAAGAGCAAGGGGCACCTGGGTCTGCTCAACAGGGCACAGCTCAAATGCTGCAGACGTCTGCGGCTCCACCGCGATCCGGGGCGAGGCGGTGATTCCGCTTTAACTCAGTCATTCATGTAGAAAATACTGACTGAGCATCTCGCTGTTCCAGGCACCAAGGGGGTACCAAGATCAAGACCCAGATCCTCACCACCACTGAGTTTGCACGGCGGTGGGGGTGGGGGTTGGGTTCCTTCCACAGAAGAGGAAATAGTTAATGGAGGCTCAGAGAGGTTATGCAGTTTTTCCAGGTTCACACAGCTGCCAAGATTTGAAGCATTCCAGCCATGCTGACGCTATGCCATTTAATCCCCACCACAAACCCAGCAGTGAATCGGCGACGACTCCTCTCTGGTGTCGTCTGGGGGAGTCCCTGGCTCCTTTGGTCCTCCCAGGTATAAGATCCTCTCAACCTCTACATTCTTCCATAAGTTACTCCACGACGTCCAGAGGGAAACTTATCTACCCCCATCCTCCCACCCACATAATTCTGGCACCAGTGTCATCAAAGACACCGGGCTTAGGGGCTGGGGAGATAGCTCAGTTGGCAGAGTGCTTGCCTAGCATGCACAAGGCCCTGGCTTCAATGCCCAGCACCAAAAAAAAAAAAAAAAAAGACATCGGACTCAGTCCTACCTCGGGGCCTTTGCACATGCTGTCCTTGGCTGCCTGCGATTTTCAGCTCCCAAAATGGTACGCAGAGGCTCCTTCTCCTTCTCTAGGTCTCAGCTCAGAAGTCATCTCCTCAAGAGGACGTCCCTGAGCACCTCCCTTCCTGTCACTCTCTACTCCTTCCCACTGTTACTATCCTTCAAATTGCATACATGGGAAACCTAATCCCCAAATTCATATGTTAATGGTATTTGGAGGGGAAGCTTTCCGAGGAAATAGGATTAGATGAGGTCAGGACAGCCAGGGGCAGGCAAGAGGGAGCTCCCATGGGGGCACTGGTGGCTTTGAAAGAAGAGGAAGAAGAATCCAAGCTGGCAGGCTTGCTCCCTCTTGCCATGTGATGTCCTCTGTGTGTCTCAGTGCGGCAGGAAGGCCTCACCAGAGGCCAGCACTGCGCCTGTGGGCTCCCCAGCCTCAGGTCAAGACCAGCCTGTGTATCTATTGCAGCAACAGAAAACAACTAAGACCCAAGTCACCATCGTGCTCCTCTGTCCTCCTTCTGGGTCATCATCTCCCTCCCCCGCCTCCTCCTCACTAGGTGCTTCAGAGCAGGGCCGCCTCTCCTGTGCACGCTTCATCCCCCTCCCGTGACGTGTCACGCACACGGAAGGTGCTCCTCAAGTACTGGGTGGCCCATGGAGTGCCTCCCAGCTGCCCTGTGCCGAGACTCTGTCAGAGGGGGATGGTGACCTGCACCTGGCAGGTGGCTGCGAAGGCTCGGGGAGGGTGCCAGGAGGTGAGCGCAGAGCTCCGCCCTTGGGGGCTCTCCACAATGACAACGCCCTGCTCAGGAAAGGGCTGGAGCAAGACAAGCAAGCTTGCCGCCCAGCACTGCAGGGCTGGCCTTGAACATGACCCAGGCCACAGGCAGCGCTCTGAAGACGGCCAGCCGGAGAGCATGCTTCCCGCTGGGGAGAGCTCAGGAGCTGCCCAGCCTGGCGACCTTGAGGAAGCCCGGGTGCCGGGCATCCCTTCCAGCCAGTGACCTGCCACCGCCTCCCCAGAAGCTGCTGTCATCTCCTGTGTCCTGCACACTGACATTTGAGCAAAGAACACAAATGCATTAAATGAATGTTACAGTCTTATCGACAGGAAAAGGAGGTCGGAGAGAGTGTCCAGGGGGAGGGCGCTTGGCCCTAAGCCGGGTGGCCTCCTGGCTGTCAGGATGAGGTCCTAAAACAGCAGAGAGCAGCTGGCAGGAGTCACACACTTGGTCCCAGAGAAATGCAAACAGCTCCCAGACAGGAGGTTAAGACATTAGGGGACCCAAACCGTCTTTTTCCTTTATTTATTTTATTTTTTGGTAATAAATAGTCTACTTATAGGGAGAGGAGGGCGCTGTAGGGGACATTTTTTGGTGCCTCTGCCGCCTCCTTCAGGTTTCGACACCCATGATGCCCAGCCCTCCCCTGCAGGCAGCATGGAGGTGGTCCTGTCAATCAAAATGCCTGGCATCCCACCAGCCAATCAGGTGTCCCTCCCTGGATGATGCCTCCTGAGCAGAAGGACACGGAGATCATAATGGTGGAGATGCTGCTCCTACAGGCTGTACCCTGAGTTCCTCAGCCTCACTTCTGGGACTGCCCACACCCTTCCAGCACGTTCTTCCTTGCAGAAGTCAGTCAGGAGTTTCTGTTGTTTTCAACCCAAAACCTATGCTGCCAAAGCTTCCCTGAGAGCAAAGTCCAGGCGGTTGCTAGAGGCCACGTGCCTGGGTCTGGGCCAGTGGGAAGTCCAGCCATCTCTGATTTGAAGGCAGGCCACCAGCCTCCTCTCTTTTCCTTTCTTGGGAGCTAGATCCAGGATCTGGTGGCCCAGCTTCAACCATCACAGGGGCCACACCTAGGGCATGGCAGATGGCGGGAATCTAGATCCCAGGGTAAGTCCTGGGGCTGAGCTGCCCAGCAGACCAACTGCCCCGTCCATTCGGCTCCCTCAGGGAGAGAGACTCTCATGAAACCCCAGTATGTGTGGCACCAGCCCGTCCTGTAACGTACACTGCACAAGCAGAAAGAGAAGACGAGAAACAAAGCCCTTCAAAAGGGACTCAGAGCGAGGACAGAGCCACCGCCCCGTCCACTGCGTCGCTGTTCCGGTCTGGGCGCCGCCCGCCCTTTGCCTCCGTGTGCAAGCTCACCTTTTTCTCGTCCCCGCCTTGCAGGAGGCGGAGGCCGCTCCTCTGGTCACCCTCACGCTGTCTCAGGGCGCCGCTGCCATGGGGGTTGGGCGGCCCCGAGGGTGGGGAGATGCTGCGGCCCTGCGGGTCCACCCAGGTGTAGATGTGGTTGGTGACATAGCCCCCAGGGATGCGCCCCGCCGAGTACACTGACAGCACCAGCTTCTTGGAGCCCTTCAGAGCCTAGAGAGAGAGAGGGAGACACAGAGTTAGAGGGAGGGGGGCACTCGGACCTTCCATGAGGGAAACTTGCTTCCTCTCAGGACCCCACATGTGGAGGAGGAGCCCAGCCCCCCGTTTGCCTCCCCGACCCCCAGCCCTTAGTTTTGGCCTGTGGAAATGGGGACACCTGCCTCTCCCTATCTTAAAGCTGACCTAACACAAGAAATTTGATATCCTGGGATACCTGCACAGACAAGAGCTAGGCCAGCAGGCCTGAGGCTGCTGTCCTCAGCAGGGCCTGCTGCAAAGGTGGCCTCTGGCTGCCGCCTGTGCCCTTGGAGCCTATCTGATGCATAGACTGTGCAAACTGGGGTTTCTGCTGAACACCCACTTTTCCGCTGGGAGTCTGGAGTGTGGGTGCCCAGCCCCCAGTGAAACCTCTCTAAAGAGTTTCCTGGATAGACAGCATTTCATTCGTGTTGACACAATCTGATGCTGGAGGAAAGCTGCGTGACTCACCGAGACAGGACCCTCGGAAGCCTGGACTTGCTCTGGACCTTGCCAATGTCTTTTCCTTATGCTCACTTTGGTTTGCTTCCTTTCAATGTAATAAACATTAGCTGTGAGTACACTGCAGTCAGCTGCCCGTGCCCATAGCTGCCGCATCCACAGATTCAACCGACTACAGGTCAAAAGTATTTTTTAAAAATTGCATCAGTACTGAACATGTACAGACATTTTTCTTGCCATTATTCTCCAGACAATACAGTATAACAACTATTTACACAGCATTTGCACTGTATTGGGTAGTGTAAATAATCTAGAGATGACTTAAAGTATATGCAGGATGTGTGTGAGTTATATGTGTGAAAGTTATATAAAACAGACTTAAGCATCAGCGGATGTTGATATCCAGAGGGGGTCCTGGAACCAATCACCCAGATACTGAGGAACAACTGGATATTCTGAATTCTATGAGCCTTTCTCATCGTTAATCACTGAGTCTGGGGATGGTCCTGGGGACCCCAATAAAATACCAGATAAGAGTCAAATGAAAAAAATGTTGATAATAACAACAGCTTAATATTGATAAAGGGCCTGTGGATATCAGGTGCTCAGTTTTGCATCTGACATGTATTATCTCATGCAGTTCTCAAGGAATCCTATCCTGGGAGTGGGGAGTGATCTATTACTCAGATGGATATGGAGGGAAATCATCTGCCCACACAGCTAATAAGGGCTTCCTTTCCTATAGCTACTCATTTTGAGTATAGACCCCATCATTTTTTTTTTTTTTTTTTTTTTTTTTTTATAGGCTGGGTTGGAACAACCACACAGAGTGATAATTCCAAACTCTATATGTCCTGGGTGGAAGACTTGGTCAGCCATATTGCTTTCCCACAATGCACCTGGAGCTGAGCTGAAGATGCTTATTCTGAGAGGCAGTCACTTTGTGCTAGATTAGCTGCAAACCCATTCCACATTAGGGACTAACTATGTCTCCCCGCAAATTCAAATGTTGAAGTCCTACCCTCAAATGGTGGTGATTTGGAGAGGGGTCTTTGGAAGGTAATTAGAGTTAGTTGAGGTCAGGAGGGTGAGGCCCTCATTACAGAATTAGTGTCTCTGTAAGAAAAAACAGACCAGAGTTTGTTCCTCTCTTCTCTGAGGACACAGGAATGTGACCATTTGGAAACCTGGAAGTGGAGCCAACCACACTGGCTCCCCAGTCTCAGACTTCCAGTCTCTAGAAATAGTGGAAAATAAATTTCTACAGTTCACCCATCTCTGGTATTCTGTCACAGCAGCCCTAGCTGCCTCATACACCCTGCGACTGGGGGTCTTTGAATCAATGAGGACAAATATACATACTGAAATTTTATGGTGCCACAGAAATCATATTGACGAAGCATTTGTAATGCCATGGACATGTGATATATTTTAAAGTTAAGTGGGGTCAACAGGCTACAAATCATATCTTCATGGTATGATCTCAGCTGTTGAGAGAAAAAAAAATCATACAGAGAAAACAGAGAAGTAAGGTGCCAATGCTCAGTGTTTCCCTCTCTAGTGGGATTGTGGGTGACTCATCTTTTGCTTTTCCTACCGCTCCATATTTTCCAAATGTTCTACAATGAGGACACACTGCTTTCAATATCACAAAAAAAAAAAAAAAAAAAAAAATGCCTAAAAAGGAAGGTCCCTGGGCTCTCTGGGACACCCCCACCCCGCTGCACTGAGCTCTCCAACCCCCCAACCCGAGGACAAAGGGACCAAGGGCTAAACTTTTGGAGTCAGTAGGGAGCCCTGGCTGCGTGCAGGGGGCTCTGATGTGCAGAACCCTCCCAGGGGAGGAAAGGCAGGCCCCAAGGTACTGGGCCTCCCGGCTCAATGCCAGCCCTGCTAGAGATGGTAGCTCGCCAAAATGCTGCTTTTAAAAAAATTTCTGAGAAGATGAGCAGGGAAAGATTCGGGGTTCTTCAGTCAGGAAATCCAGTCTCTGTTAGGATGGAGATGCGGGATGGAGGAGCCGGAGACCAGGTGTGCTCCTGCCACAGCAGAGTGTAAAGGGGGTCCCAGGGCGCAGGTGTCAGCAGAAGCTGGAGGCCATGCGTCTCTGTGCCCCACATATCCTCCCGGCCCCTCTGAGGGACCCACAGCTCCCTCCTCCACAAGGTTGTGACTCACTGCTCTGCTGCTGCTCCAAAGGGCCTGCCTCCTCTTCTCCCTCTGAGGGACTCAGAATAAGGCCCACGAATCATTCAACAAGGGCTGGAGGGGGGCCTACTGTGTGCCAGGTCCACAGGGAACAAAGCAGGCAGCCTGGTGAGGGACAAATACCATGGGGTACATAGTAGGTCCTGATGATGCTTGCAGTCCCTGAGAGGCAGGCATTGCCCAGCTCACAGTAGGTCCTCATGACACAGCCTGGTGAGAGACAAAGCTTTACCTGTCACACAGTGGGTCCTAAGAAACGATGGATCTGATTAGATAAGAAAGTAAATAAAAACCCCAAAGAAATAGGAACCTCCAGAGACGTGATCCTGCAGCCACAGCGAGCTGGGAAGGTCGTGCTGGAGTTAGAGCAGAGGAACGTGGTGGAAAGAACAGACTTGGGCCAGCGAGGCAGGCAGAAGGTGACTGAGGTTGCACTTCGGCCACGTGTTGCCTGAGAGGCCACACCGGCAGCACTGTGAGGGGGGAGGGTCAACGTCCACCTGTCAGGGTGGGGAGGGTCAAAGGGGAAATCGGGCAGGAAATCCAGCGCCGTGCATACAGCAGGCGCTCAGCCGAGGGCACAGCCTACCGGCCTCTCTCCCGGGCGTGTCTCCACGGAGGAGGGAAACGGTGAAGCCGCAGACAAGCACTGTCCAAGGAGTTAAAAGGGATAGGGGGAGGACACGACAACACGGCGGCATCATTTGTATTCCCTATCGCGGACGTAGAACCCTCTCGGCCAGTTCTATAAATAGGCCAGCAGCAACCTTGAGAGGAGGGGAGGTTAATGCCTCTGATGAGAACGCGTGGAGAGCCCGCGCTGTAGAGGACCCGGCAGGTCACGCAGCGCCCACGTGCTGCCGCCCCTGCGATTTTACAGAAGGGGACCCTGGAGCCCCGGGAGGGCAGGGACAGAGGGGCACAGCCCAGGACCCGGGAGGCCAGCCTGGGCAAGCCCTTCCCCTCTGCACCTCAGTTTCCCCATCACAAGACTGCGAGGTTGGAAAACCTGAGGGCCACTCAGCTTAGACCATTCTGGAAGGCTGCTGAGCACTCTTCTTGGGGGATAAATGTGGGCTTTTGCGGAGGTCGAGAATGTCGCCCTCTGTTGCCTGTTTGGTTTTTGCTGGCGATACCGCAGGAGGCAAGGTTCCTGAGGCAGCACTCTCGGTACCCAAGCGCGCTCAGGGAAGGCGGTCTTGGCCCATTAGGACCCGCGGGAAGGGCTCCTCCCCTGCTCTTTAACTGAACTAAAAGGTGTTGAGCGGAGTCGCAGGAAAGCAAGTGAGAGGGCTCAAGGAGCCGGAGTCTGCCTTCCTGACACCTCATATCCACCACGGTTTATTTATTTTAAAGGCATCAGTAATGGAGAGGAGTTAACTGCTAAAGCAAGCTGGCTGCGGCCCCCACCCCCACCTGCCTCTCTGCAGGCCTGCACACCTGGGCCATCTGGGAAATCCAGAGCTCCTGTCACTGGCTGTACTTCCCTTGTCAGCCAGGCCTCCATGGCAGGTTCTGCTGTGCCACTGGCTTGCAGGTGACCTGGGACTGCTAGTTCCCCTTGTTAGGCTTTGCCCGCTGGCAATGACCAAGCTGTACTTAGTGATCACTAAGGTCCTTCCCCAAACAAAACTACTATATCTCTCTGGTTCAGGCTGCCTGGTGATTGTGGTCACAACAGCAGAGAGATGGGGTCTTGGAGACACATGGGATAAATCTCAGGCAGGCATGCCGGCTGGGCCTAAGAAACCACCTCCGTCCTCCCCAGTCCAGGAGTGAGCTCTCAGGACTGTGCAGGCTGCTGCTCCCAGGTCATTGACCCAAATCCTTGGACCTTGTCCAAGACCCGGGACTCTGAGGTTCCATATCAGCTGGGAGGGGCCGGGAGGTTTCAGAAAACATCAACAGGGAGACGAAGATCTCAGGGGTAGCAGGATGCACATCCCAACAAAGCACCATCAGGGCAGCAGGGGGCCTTCAAAGGCACCTGAAGGCTAGGAGTCAATGCCCTCAAATAGCACTCTGGTTGTGTCCTTGCTCTCTGCAGAGAGCCACCTGGAGATGGTAAATCACATGCAATACCTACATTAAAGCAGCCTGCATGCTCTGCCTGCTCAGGTGGCTGACCTCTGTCACCACATCCTTCTCCCACTTTCTCTGTAGGTACAGGAGCAGGTGAACAGGAGAGATCCGGGGAGATCCCCCTGCCAGCGAGGGCAGCCACGAGTGCGATGTTCCCCCGCAATGTCCAAGGTTGGTGTTTACTGGTAACACCGACCCTGGGGCTGGCCTGCATTCCACCAACTCAGATCGCAGAGTCGTCTCTATCTGACCTGGCAGACGGCTCGGCTAAGATGCTATCCATCACCAGAAGGCTACGGGCAGCGCACTGCGAGGATGGAAATGTACATTACACGCCTGCGTCTTCCAAGTTAACAACTCACTACTCGGCTTAATACTCTCAGGAGGCAAAGTGCGTCATCAGCTCTTTAGGGCCAACTCTGAACCCCCCAAAGCAGAGGCCAGACTAACACCATTCTCTGCCCATAGAGGACCGTGGCCTGGCCTGGAGGCCACAGTGCAGGGATAAGAGGATGTGTTGACACAGCTCATGAACATGCACCAAACAAGCCCAGATCAGACCTCAAGGGCACAAGACTATCACCACTGAGCATGTGCAGAAGAAGGTCCCCAGAAGCCCCAAGAGAAGACGGTAATGTGAGTCATCCAGCTCACTCGGGGCACAGGCCTCAAGGGGCAGACTCCTTTTTTTGGGAACAGAGACTTGGAAGTCAGGAAGGAGAACTATGTTGAGATGGAGTTCGTGATCTGGAAGGCAGGAAAGGACGATGCTGGCCTGAGCTTCCGGACCCACTTGCCTAGCTCGGGTTTGGGTTCAGACGCATTGGATGATGGTCCTGGCTCTGCTGACCATTTCCTGTGTGGTACTGGGGAAATCACCTAAGCTCTCTGTGCTCGTTTCTGCATTTTACAACCGTTAGCCAGGTGAGACAGTGCACACCTGTAATCCCAGTGACACGGGAGGCTGAGACAGGAAGACCTTAAGTCTGAGGCCAGCCTCAGCAACACAGACCCTGTCTCAAAACTAAAAAATTAACAGGTGCTGGAGATGTGACTCAGCGGTGGCATGCCCCTGGGTTCCATCCCCCGTACCAGTTGTAAGGATAGTGCCCACCTCCTACACAGTACCTGGCACACAGCAGGTCCCAGGCTCTCACTGTGATGAGACCTTCCTGAATCTGCCCTCCTTCTCCCAGCACAAGCTGAAGACACCCTGTGAACCTTGGTCTACAGGGACCCCAGGGCAAAAGCATCTTGAGCTCCTCACCCAGCCCTCACCTTCTTCCTCATAGGAACCACCCCTTCCTTTAATCCACACTTCCTCCTACCTGCCCTCCTTCCTCCTTCAGCTTCTCTCCCTCCACCTCCAGGAAGCCCTCCCAGATTGTGGCGGCTCTTCCAGAGGCACCAGCCTACTTCTCTGTTTCTGCTGCCAGCTATGCCATGGGCTCTGGGCCCCCTTTGTACTCCTGTCTCTAAGACCACCTGGTAAGTTCCCTGAGACACACTGGAGTGTGTTTCCTCTATTACCTCCCCTTGCTCCTTTACATTCATTCATTTACCCATCCATCCATCCATCCATCCATCCATCCATCCATCCATCCATCCAACAGGCAGTTAATGAGTTTTCCACATGCCCGGGAGCCCCCAGAAGTCTGTTCCAATTAGGCACAGAGAGCAGCACACTAGGCTTGGAGTCAATCAGACCCGGTCACCAGGCACAGTCCACACTGATGTGAGCCCCAAACACTCAGACCCATGTGGACTCTAGAGGGAGAAGCAGGAGTCGTTGGAACCTCAGCTCTGGAGCCAGGCTGGGGACCTGCCCCCTGTATCTTCGGGCAAGTACATAGTATTATCTCACAGGGTGGCTGTGAGGATTGAATCAGCATGTGTGCATGTGTGTCTGTGTGTATTTCCCCCCCAGTACCTGGAACATAGGAAAGAGCTCCTAAAGGGTTAGGCATTGCTCTTTAAAAGAACACAGAGCCCAGAGTGGAGCTGTCGGTGTTCACAGCTGTGAGGTCTTGCTGTGTGTCTGTCCTGGCCTGTCCTGGCCTTTCATACGCTTGCCTGTGTACCTACACAAAACTATCTTCTGGGCGTCACATACATTGACTTGCACTGCACATTTTCTGACTCATCTTTTTATTTTAGATGACGTTTACCTTGAGGGTCTTTCCTCACCGATTCAATGACACTGGACTCATCTCTTAACACTCTGCACGCAGGGGCTCACTACCATGGGATTCTCACTCTCCTATGGATGGACATCTAGGGCGCTTCTCAGTTTTTTGCCAGCACCAACATCTGCAATGAAAACCCCTTTTGGTCCCATCTTGAAGCACACGTGCATTTGGCTTTCTAGAACGCAGTGGAAACCCTGACTGAGGCAGCCTGCAGAGCTTCATGTACAGTAAGGTGGTGTTGGAGGAGCCCTCTGGCTGGCCTCTCTCCCTTTGTGGTTCCTGGAGCCACCTGCAGGGGGCAGTACTGTGCCATCTCATCCTGGCTTCCCAACATTGGAGGGGACTGGGCAGGTGCTTGGAAACAGTATCCCCTTCCGTCCTACTTTCTTCCACCGGCTAGAGAAATATCGGCTCTATTTTCCAACTTCATCTGGGGCTAAATCTTGGGTCCTAACTCACAGCAAAACACCAATATAAAAAGGGTAAGCTGCTGGTGGCTTAGGGTAGAGATGATGGCTTAGGGTGGTTTTCCAATGGAGGGTGCATTTGCTGGAAAGCCATTCCCAAACAATGTTCCACCCTTTCTAGCTCTGAGACTTTAGACAAGTTGCTTCACCTCTCTGAGCCTCTGTTTTCTCATCTGTTAAATCAGGCTACTAATGTCTACCTCAGAGTTATCCTGTATGCCAAATGAGCACTGATGAATCATTCTGCACTGGGTGTGATACACAGGAGGTCCTGGGCAAATAGAGGTTAATACTGTTAGTAGAGGCAAGATGATGATGATCATTTTGGGGGGCAGTGCTGGGGATGGGCCCCAGGACCTCACGCATGCCAGGCAGGTGCACTACTGAGCTACAGCCCCAGCCCTTTAAAAATTTTATTTTGAGATAGGGTCTTGATAAATTGCCAAGGCTGGCCTTGAACTTGCAATCCTCCTGCCACAGCCTCCAGAGGTGCTGGGATTATAGGTGTGCACCACCACGCCCAGCCTGATGACATTTTATTCCTTCCATTGATGAGGAGAGGGATGCTTGGTGGTGAAATGTCCCATGTAAGGGCACAAAGAGGATAAGAGGCAGGGCTTGAATATGAACCTTGGACTCTCCAAACAGATGCCTACCCTCCCACAGCCCTCAAGGGGGTTCAAAGAACACAAGGCTGGTCCTACACCTTGTCCCAAGACAGACAAGTGGCAGGTACATGTGAGAGCCCCTGACTCTGGAGCCCTGAGCAGATGTCAGGCCCAGCCATAAGTCCTGGACTACTGCTGCCTCGGCTCTCAGCTCCCCAAAACCAGCCTCTGCAGAGCAGCCGAAGAATCCTCTTAAAATATAAGCTGACCTTGTCCCTTACTGCCCCCAAATGCTCCCTGTTGCTCCTGATGCAAGATGCAAACTCCCTGTGAGGCATCTCAGGCCTGGGCAGCTGCCCCACACCTGACCAGCCTGGTCCCCGCCCCCGCCTGCCACCTGAGCTTTCTTGCAGTATCAAGTCACGGGCTCTTTCCACTTCGGGCCTCTGCACGTGCTGCTCGCTGCCCCTGAAAGTACACATGGCAACTTACTTATCCAAGTGCTCATTCCATCTCCAGCCTCTCAACGGACAAGGAAGGCATCACAGGTGTGTCGACAAATAGAACCCGAAGGTGGCAGCTGACTCCACTTGAAGTGACAGCCAGGACATGCAAGGAAGCCCTCCGCAAGGAATGCTGTCTCCGAAGTACCAAGGATTCCTCCAGCGGGATCAAAATAATCTGTTCATTTCTCTTTCTGCCTTGGTTCTAGGATGCTCAGAATTCAATTTAAAGATGAAATACCCTTTTTATCAAAGACAGCACACGCACGAGCTCTCGCACCTTTCTAACATCAGTTCTGATCCCTTTCCCTTTTCAGTAATGTGCTTTTCAGTTTAAGCCACTCAGTTGCTTTTGACCTAAACATATGAACCAAAAAGCAGATGAGATGCGTAGATGGTGAAATGCATTAAATTATACCAGTCCCAGGGCAGGTGCTCAATAAAGCAATTGTTGAGCAGATGAATAAATGCTAAAATCTAAGCCCATGTCTAGGATCAGACACCCCTTCTGAGTAGCTGGAGGCAGAGAACCTTGCCACGGATGCTTGAATGATAACTCTGCTTTCTCGAGACTCCTGCCCCTCTCCCATCCCTCCCAGGTAACACCTAGCAGCTGCTGAGTATGGTCTAAGACACGTGTCATTTGCAAACATTCCCTAAATCCAAGTCCCCAAATCACAAATTCCACATTCTTTTGGAATGACAACATGGGCAGGCAGGGGTGATGAGGAACCACTTTTTCTCCAACACCCGCGGATACACGGGATCATCACTAACATCTGTGCGCTGGCAGAGGCCAGGACCTGGGGCACAGCTGGGACACCCAAGGCCTGTCCGTTTGCTCCAGCTCAGTGTAGCCATGGCCCTGGGTGAATCCCTGGGGAATCAAGCAGACTGCAGAACAGCTATGGGAGCCCTCCAAGACTCCTCCCTAAAGATAGCTAGACCCTCAGGGAAGCAGGTGATCGAGGAATGTGGCTGCCCAGGAGCAAGCTAGGGGAGTGGGCAGGGAAACCCCTGGCGAGAGGTGCAAGAGGGGAAGGAGGCAGGAATCTTCTCTCCCTGCAGACTTTCTTTCATGCTATTTAAATGTGCCTTTCATTGGGTCTCACAAAGTAGTATTTTAAAAACCAGTGGTTCAGTCCCTGCCCCTTCTTTAAGGAGACTTTGACCTTGTCCAAAGGCTCCATAAGTAAGAGGAAATTTTCACTTTCATCCTGGGAACACAGGGATCCCAAGGGCTGGGCTGGAGACCTGTCCTTTGAAAACCCCTGTTCTCCCCTAAATGTCTTGGGGCTCCTAAATGTCTTACTGAGTTTAGGCTGTATGAAAACACACCAACAAAGAAAGGAAAAACCCTGACCTTGGGGATAATGCTACAAAGAAATTTGCAAGAAAGTGACAGAGTGACCACCCCTTCACGTAACAACTCACAAGATGAGGTCAGAGCAGATCCCAGAAAGATATGGATTCCTTTTTAATGCAATTCTTCAATTACCCACTCAGCCTGAATTTGAGCCCCTTATAATTTAAGTAAATCGCTTTACAAATGTTCTTCTCTTTATTCTTCCTTGCTTTTAAGGAAGAACTAACATGATTCTAGAAGTCATAAATATTATCGCTCAAGATGAGCCTTGAAGGGCTTGCAGTGGAGTATTTTAATGTCTGGATGAACGTCCAAAGCACATAGGTCCATCGGGAATATCCATGTGCATCAAAGTCATTTTCTCAGCTCATGAGTAGGGTATCTTCCCTCCCAGACTCTTTATATCCCTGTCCCTCTTTCTGACCATTCTCAGTTGAAAGAGCGAGGGCTTCCCACTGAATTCAACTTCACACTGAAGAACCAGAATTCAAGGTGGAGGGATCAACCATGTTTTAAAAACAGACTCAGCAAACATCAGAATGGAAAGGACAGACGACGTTGACATGTAAAACTTTGCGATTAAGTGGGCATAGTTTATCAGTAAGTTATACACCAAAAAAAATGTAAATACATATACAAACAAACATGTAAAGGAGTTCAACCTATTTAAATTATGCACATTAAAACAGGATCCTTTTTTTTGTCTGTGAGACTGGGGGAAAAACCCATAATACCCAATGTTGGCATGGTTAGGGGAAAATGAAAGCTCCTGCAGGCTGCTAATATTGGCAGGAGGGATTATGCAAAATAATTCCCTTCCCAAGAACTGTTTGGCAACTGTTATCAAAAGTCTTAAAATTATGCCTCTCCCCTGAGCCAATACCACCTCCAGAAAGACAGCCCAAGGAGTTATTAGAGACATGCTTAAGGATTAATGTGCACGGATGTGAAAAGCAGCAATATGGATAGCACTGAAAAAACAAGCTGTCCAACAAGAAGAAATTAGTTAAATAAATCATGTATCTCTTTGCTGCAATATATTATGCAATCATTAAAAATCACGTTCTAGAAACATTTATCAAAGTGGGAAAACAGTCATGAGGCACGGCTTGGCGAAGGAGACGGCTAGATAGCTACGTCCAAACTGGCAGGTGTGTGGAGAATTCCCAGTGCAAATGCACGCACGGGCTCCGGGAAGGCTGGGATCAAACTGCCAATAGTGATTACGTCGGGGCAGGCGAGCGAGCCGCGATTTTTTGTTTTCTTATGTGTTTTTCTGGGCTTTCCAAGTTTTAAAAATTGCGTGCATATACATTAGTTTACTAAAGTAAATACAGAAAGGAATACGCGTACATACACAAACACACACATTTAATTTTAAGTACTTTTTTCTTATCTGCAGTGCTAGGGATGGACCCAGGGCCTCAGGCGGCCAGGCAAGCGCTCTACCACTGACTTCACCCCCATTTTTCCATAGGCCAAACACAATGGCCCCTTCGCTTGTCCAGTCTGGGGCGGGGCTGAGGACCGGCAGCCTTGACACCAGGCCCAGGGATGAACTCGGGCCTGCCGTGAAGGACAGGGCTTCACCAGACACCAGTTTATTCTCAAGGCGGTTAGTTGAGGTCACAGTTCCCTATCAGGGAATTTTCACGGACAATGCACAAAATAAAAACCTGACAAAGCTCAGGGCATGGGGAGGACAGATAACAGAGACGCCCCTGGAGTCTGGTGATCACGTGCATACAGCCTGTCCAGGAAGGGGCAGGGTGGCCAGGCCTGGGTTTACTGGTTCCTCGGGGGTTTTCTCATCCAATGGCTACAGAGCCATTTCATAAGGACAAAACCTGGGGAGGAGGCAAGACAAACTGAGCCCCTACCATCGCCAGCACCGCACTGCGTTGTTCACCCTGCGTCTTTCCAGAAGCAACTGAGAGCCCACGCAATGAGCATGCGCTTTGGAGGCAGGCAGACCTGGGTTCCCATCTGGGTTCCTGCTTCCTCCCTTCACGTGCCTGCGGCGGGTCACCATTTGTTCTGATTCCAGTTTCCTCTCCCTCGTGGCTGTAGGGAAGAGTCCCAAGGGGGTGCAAGGAAGCCCTGGCAGAGCTTCTGGTGGCACACATAAACCTCACTGGTGGTGACATTTATCATGTGCTCTCTGTTCTGTCCTTCTCCAAGTGCCAGGACGAGCCTCATCCAGCCCCAGCGCAGTGGTCTGAACAGAGCGGGCAATCACCACATGCTCAGGTTCACCCACGTGCCCAGTGCGTTAAGACATGACCTGCGTGGCATCAGTACCCCTGGTTTAGAGACAAGGAAACCCTGCTTGCCGTTGCCCTGCCAACTGCATCGCGCTGTGTGGCGGAGGGATCCCAGGGTCAGAGCTAAGGAGCTCGTTCAAGACCCCACAGCTACCAAGCAACAGAGCTGGGCTTGGACCTCGCGCTGGGCCAGGGCCCAGGCTCCAGCACAATGAGGTGTCCACACTCTCTGCAGTCTCTCAGGGCCGCAACACCTGGGTGTGCAACCAGGCTCTGCCACTACCTGTATGTGTGACAAAAGGCAAGTGACCAACTCTTTGCAAGGCCTGCTGTGGGGTTTAAATGAGTTTATACTTAAGCCAGGGCTGGCTCACTGCAGCCTCATGCAGGGTAAAGGTTATCATCACTCAATGAGCAACAAAGAGAAGGGGAAGAAATACATCTGTGCCATGGGAGAGGTGAAGCAGGCTGCTAGGCTGAGGGAGGAGAGGGTCTCCTGCAGATGGGAGCAATGGCGGGTAGGCAGGTCTGCTAGGGAAACAAGTGAGATCTGGCCTAACAAGGACTTGGGTGTCCAAGGTGGAGAGAAATGAAGCCTTGTTTCAAAGGAGGCTATTACTTGTTGGCCAAGTGTGGTTCCATTTGGGGAACAGCTGGAGAAGGGAATTCCCTGTAGGTAAAGGGGTGGAACCCTGAGGCCAAGTGGAAGAGCTTGGTCCCTGCTCTGTGGGCTCCCAGCTCAAGAGTCAGGTTTTTGCAGGCACTTCAGAGGGTTCACCCTGCCCGCAGGATGGAGGATGGACAAGACTGTGAGGAGATCACTGCATCTGGGCAGCAGGGACAGCAAGGAAGGGGACAGGCTGGGAGAGGGCCGGCCTGGAGAGCTAGCCACACTGAAGCTGGTGTGGTCCCCTGGAGAGGAAGAACAGGTCAAGGTGACCAACTTGGGACATGTCCACAACCTGAGGGCAGGAGAAAGGGCCATCAGAGGGCTGGAAATGGGCAGGACTTCCAGAGCAAATAGAAGTTATTCTTAAAGCTGGAGAAGAGCTGAATATACAGATAGAAAATAGACGCATTAAAAGGACGCAGGAACCTGTTCAGAGATAAGGCTGGTCAATGGGGAGAGGCAGAGGCACTGGGGAAAAGACAGGAAGGAGGCTGAGGGAGATCTGTACATGCTGACCTTTGAAATGACTTAAAATCTCAGAACTGGAAGGGCTCTTGGAGGAGGAAGAGGGCTCCAGAGAGTTGGGAAAGCTTTGGGACTCCCCGGAGAAGGATGAAGGAAAAGGGAGGCTGGGCCCAAACACCCCAAAGCCTGCCACCCCTCCCTTGGGGCCAGGAGGATGGAGCGGTCAGCAGGGCTCACCAGAGTCCTGAGTGGAAGCTTTCAAATCTCCACAGGAGGTGAATTTCTGAAAGCTGGACCACATTTCGTTTCTTAATCGGAAGCTCTTCCCAAGGCTGGCACATCATTTCAGATGCGGTTCAAATAAATTACAAGTTGTCTTTTTTTTAAGTGCAGAAGCTGCGTTATCAAAGCACCACTCTTACCTGCATTAATTGCTTTAATGGGCTCTGGAAACAGCCCTCTCCTTTTCTTCCTCTCCAGGACCCCTGGGAACCCATCAGGGGAGGATGGAGGGAAGCAAGCTTAGGGATGCACTGGTCCAGGGGACAACACGGTCACACGCTGGTCCCCTGGGCCATGCATCCATCTTGTCTGCCTCCCCTATTTTTAAAGGCCTCACAGAAAATCAGAAGGGAGGTGGGGACATGCAATTCCATTCATCCACTGGGCTTTATTACTTCTATAAAGTAAAGATGAAGATACCAAAAGCCAGATAGGAGCAAATACATTTTTAAAGAAACTCTGTCTATGTAGGAATATCGACCACATTTAGCAAATGACTCTGCAATTCAAACAGCTCCGACCAATCTCACAGGCCTGAGTCCTGGTATTTTCTTCCAATGACAATTTAAAAAAAATAAAATAAAGACTAGCAGGCACACAGAAGGTTTTCAAAGCCAGCTGAATAGAGTCGATAACATTTTTCATTATAATGCTTGCAGTGGGACCTTCACAGACATATTTTTCAAACTTCTGATGTGCAAGGGCCAGGTTTAGCAGAGGGGATATCTGAATCAGAGCAGCAGAGGGACTTGCCCAAGGTCACTGCCAAGTAGCACGGTCAGGTGAACCATGTCCACCTCAAGACTCCACCATGAGCCTCTGGGCACAGACCTCCCTTCCTTGGACTTTCCCATGAATCAGCTGACCTTGCACATCTGGAAACTTGCTCCCAAATCACTAAGGATGGGGACAGGGTGAGTTCAGCTGTCTGGTCAAATCTTAAGGTGAACAAGCTTTACTGGGGGGTGGCAGGGCTTCCCAACCCACGGTGAGGTTCAGACTTGCTTGGAAGCTGGTTAAATCTCCCTTGAGGGCTGTGGCTGTGGCTCAGTGGCAGAGCGCTTGCCTAGCGTGGGTGAGGTACTGGGTTCGATCCTCAGCACCACATATAAGTAAATGAGCAAAATAAAGGTCCATCAACATCTAAACAAAATACTGAAGAAAAAAAATGTCTCCCTGAACTAACACTTGTGAACTGCCACCTTTCAGCAGCCCCAGCACCTGGGCATTTGGAAACTCCCTTTCTGATGTCCCTTCACTGCATTCCTCCTCACAGCCTTAGAACCTAGGAAAGAAGGTATCTTGGGATTGCGTTGGGAAGGCCGATATATTTGCTGTGCGTTCAGAGTTGGGAGGATGCTGTACTGGGAAACTCAGGTAGGGAGGGAAAAGAAGCTTGAAACCATCTGCTAGCTGAAGCAAAGCCACAGCCAATTTAGCAGAAGGAACAAGAATTCCCAAAGGAGGGAGGAGGCAAAGGTGCTGGGATTGGAAAAGAGGAAAAAATAATCCCGGTATGCATTCTCCGTACAGAATAAAGCAGCTCTTGAACATACATGTGGTTAGCGGGGGCTTGGCCTTCACATAAAACATGGGGCTTCTGAATACCTGAGGGGTTTTTTTGTTTTATTTTATTTTTAACAAAAAGCCAGAAGGTGTATCCTACCCCACACTGGTTCACTGATTGCTTTGGGATGCATAAATGATTCTATTTTGGAATCACAGACACTATCAAGCTGCTGCAATAACCCACTTCTGGGAACCTGGTTTTAAGATGGAGAGCAAAGTGGCAGATGAACTTGCCAAAGGGGTCTTACAGGGTGGGTCTGGGCTGCAGAAGACGGGAAGAACTGCTGCCGCGCTCAGGTACAAACCTGAACAAAGGTTTTTTGTTTCTTGGGTTTTTTGTTGTTGTTTTTGAAAAGGCCTTTTATAAAATAGTGGAGAGGGTTTCACGTGTTTCCATCCCTGACAAGACATTTGATGACCACAGCCCATTTCATAGCTTCAAAGACTGGGGTTCAGAGATGTCACGGGAACTGCCCACAACCACACAGCCAGCTTTGTGGTACGCACACACTACAGATTTGGGCTTTCCTCGGTTTTTCCGTTCAGTGCCCACTCCACGGCCACACACAGATTCTCTTCAGATCTCCCACGCAGGAGGTGGGGAATCCTGAATTCACCAACACTGGAGTAAGAGATCATTCTGGGGTGGCGCACGCCTGTCATCCAAGTGGCTGGCAGGCTGAGGCAAGAGGATCACGAGTTCAAAACCAGTCTCAGCAAAAGTGAGGCACTGAGTAACTGAGTGAGACCCTGTCTCTAGATAAAATACAAAATAGGGCTGGGGATGTGGCTCAGTGGTGGAGTGCCCCAAGTTCAATCCCTGGTACCAAAAAAAAAAAGGGAGATCATTCCAGACCAGGTGTAGTGATGTAGTGATATAAATCTGTAATCCCAGCAAGTCGCAAGGCTCAGAGAGGAGGATCACAAGTTGGACACCATCCTCAGCAACTTAGTGAGACCCTAAGCAACTTAGTGAGACTGTCTCGAAATAAAAAATACAGAGGGCTGGGGTTGTAGCTCAGTGACAATGTACCTCCGAGTTCACTCCCCAGTACCAAGAAAAGAGAGAGAGAGAGAAGGAGGAAGGGAGATATGAAGGGATCATTCCATTCTTTTGGTAAATATTAATTTATTAAAGAACCTACTATGTGCCAGGAAATGGGCATATGGGAGTGGGCGGAGACATATCCAATCCTAATTTCCATGAAGCTTATTTGTAGTGGGGGAGGAAGACAAAAAACCAAGAAAGGTCATTCTGGTAGCAAAAAGCATGCTGAAGGAAATCACAGAGAGTAAAGGGAGGGGACAGGAGGCGGGGAAGAGGAACTGCTTTGGAGAGGGTGGTAGGGATGCAGGGGCATGAGGATGTCACCCGAAATTCCAGTGACCTGTAACCACAGATGGTCCAATAATCCCCTCCCAAACTCCTGTGGGCAGGGACCACATCCAGCTCACTTCTGCAGTGTGGTAAGCAGAGCTCAGAGAAGTAGGGACAAGTGGCTCCAGACCAAGAAAGGGTGGAGACACGCTGCTCTCCCTTGATGACAGATCTCTGACTCCTCGCTTAGCAAAACCAAGTTGTGGGGTGGCTCTCAACGGGCTCCCCATTTCAGGCACAGAATGGACATCTGCCCGCTTCCTTGGGGGCAGACCTTGTCTTCCAGGAGGCTGGCTTTACACCCCTGGGGCTGGGTTCCAGATGGGGAGGGGGGTGGTGCTGGGTTCTTAATCCTAGGGGTGACCTGGGACTTACCGATTTTATGACATTCCTCCCCTCCCCGATTCCCTTGGGGAAATGGAATGGCATAGGAGGGACCAAGCGCCTCACCCACAGCTGGTGCTCACTAAGGTCAGACGCCTCTCTTCTTAGTAGTGTTCTAGTAAAGCAAAGCTAAATGTCAGGTGCAATGTCAACTTTGGGTGACAAGGACGGGTCAAAGCAGGTTCCTCAATCATGACAGATGCATCATTCTGGCAGGAGATGTTGATAATGTGGAAGGCTGTGCATTTTGGGGGATGGAGTCGGGGGAAACCTCTGTCCTGCTTAATTTGACTGTGAACATAAAACTGCTCTCAAAAATAAAGTCTATTAAAAAAAAAATCCACAGAGCTCCAGTGCCATGGTGCTGCTTCCTCAAGTGGCACCAGGGAGGTGAGGGACGAGGAGAGAGCTTGCATCTGCTCTGTGCGCCCTCTCCACCAGCGAGGCTGCAGAAGGAAAAAGGAAATGTTGTAGCACAGAAACTTGACAGGCAACACCCCACCCTGCGGCACAATTAGAGGGCTGCATGAGCTTGGAGTTAATACCAGGTTCTTGCTTGGGGGTTTAAAACAAATGAAAGAAAGAAAAAGAATCCATTTTGAAAGATTTCTATTTCAGCCTCCAGCTACCTCCAGACATTTAATGTCATGCCTTCTAATCAGATTCACTGTTCTTGCTCGGGAAGAGCCTGGGGTCCCCAAGCAGTACAGACCAAAGGCTGTCCCTTCTAGGTCCCAAAAGAACCCTGTAGAAAGCCAGTTGGAGCCTAATCCCCTGGGAATGCCTGCTTCAGTGCAAAGCCCTTTGCAGGATAGAGGGAAGATTAGGACTCGAAGGAGCTGCGCACGTGCTGCAGGCATGACAGGTGCACCGTGCACCCGTGGTGCGTGCGTGCGTGCGTGCGTGCGCGCGCTCACAGGTGCACACAGGCTGCCTTCAGTGTACGTGGCTGGAGGTGGGCAGAGGCAGGCGGCGAGCCCCTGCGTAAGAATCCCATTGGTCAGGGGTTAAAGGAGCACCTTCTCTTTCCAGCTCCATCAGAGTGATGAATCTATGCCAAGTAATAAACAATCCGGGGTTCCTCGGCAGAGGGGAATGAAGGAGAAACACAATGCTGAGCCGCACGGGGCTATGCTGCATCTCTTTAATGTCCAGCTTCAAGTCAGGAGTTGAGAACCTTCTACTACAAAAATATCAAGTCTTAATGGCAAAATAAAGGCATTCCCATTCACCCTATGGAATGCTTCTTTGATCTGAATGGTAAATAACCAGTGGGAAGAGGATGTGGCCCTACACAGGCCTCACGATTTTCTACAACCTTGTGCATCATCTTGGATGAAATGAATACACAAGGCTACATTAAAGAACCAGGCGCTCTCGCTGGACTGCACCAACTCTGAATTTGCTGCAACCAAATATCTACTCAGTCAAGAGTTGATGACTAGTGAGCTTCCCATTGTCACTGTTGACAGGACCCACAAACTGCAGAATGAATACAGGGCCAGGGAAAAGCCTGTGCCCACCATGGTTTCCAAACGGGAGCCCAGGAAAGAGACCAGTGGGAGGAGCCCCAGATCAGACACAGAGCTGGAAGTGGCAATCATCTGTAATGGCTTCAGCAAACCATGTACGATGCTCGAGTGACAAACGAGTCATTTAGAAGGTGCTGAACCAAACATAATGACTTAGATTAATTCAGACAGGTTCTTCCTGGGTTATTTTGCAAAGGGAGGAGAGTGCGGTAACTCTAATTAAGTGAAAGGGCCAGTGAGTTTTTAACTTCTGGAACATTTCAGAGTCTAATATGGTTACTGGATGTGGGAATGCTGAGACTTGCAAAGAAGCAATTTAAATTTTACCCAGATGAAATACACACCCGCATACCCACATGCCAGTAGCGCCTGGACACCCGAGTTCTACCCACAAAACCAGGGGGCTCAGAAAACAAGTGGGTAAGTGAGTCAGATTTTGAGCGCTCCCAGGCCAGTGCTCTTTGTGCCAGAATCCCTTTGTCGGTCCTCATTTACTCTGGAATGGCACCAGGGCTGGCGTTCTCGGGTCGAGAGACAGCGTCCAGCTCTCGTCAGTACAGTGTGTAGCCCATCAATTTCCTGATTTAGTACGATGCTACACAAGAATGCCAAGACTCCCGACTCCCAGGCCTTAGCCAACTTTCTTTGCCTTAAACGAAGGCAATTCCAAAAGAACAAGAAAACATCAGATTCGACATTTTACATGCCTTCTGTGTCGCACATAGCAAGCAAGTCACAGACTGTCTGAGCTGGAAGGGGCCTTGGATAGCCCCAGCCCATTCACCCTGGAACACAGAGAGGGTCAGTGACTTGCCCAAGGTCACACAGCAAGGGCATAGCAGAGCTAATGCAGCATCCCTGGTCTGCAGATTCCTGGGTCGATTTATCAAGCATATCTGGCTGAAAACCTCTGAACAACTATTCTTTTATGATTATTAGTTTGGCTCCTGTTCATTCAACGTAGACTTTTCAAAAAAATCAAACATTTCAATCTAATTGCAAATAGTAAATGACTTGCCTTATCAGGACCTGTCACTGCTGATTTGGCAAATGGGCTTTAAAAGAGGCACGGAAGCCCCACTGGATGTGGGATACAATCCTCAGTAAACTGCTTTGAGTAACAATGGATGCTCCACTTGTCAGAAAAAGAAGAGGAAAGAACTGCCTTTGCTTAATCCCTTCTTGAAAAAGCTGTGACCCTCTCTGATTTGTAAACTCTCAAGTAATTTAACCCCTAAAATTTATTTTCATTTTTAATTTTCATTTTATTTTTATGTCACACACACGACATACCATTAACTTCTTTGGGGAAGTCTCAGAGAAGAAAAATAAACATTTGAAGACTGAAAAGACACCCACTAAACACAAGGTAGCAGAGAGACAGGAGCAGACAAGCCAGAGAAAATGTGCAGGCAGTCCGAGGTGCAGGTGCAAGTGTGCACCTGTACCGCGGAGCCCCTGATGGGGGCCCTCCAGCACCGTGGCTCACAGGCCTCCAGGCAGAGCTGCCAGGCAGGAGCGGCTGGTGCTTGGTGGAGAAGCCAGGCCTCTCCAGACTTGCAGTTAAGCGACTTAACCCTCCTAATTTGTGGAAACGCATCAACAAACAGCTCTTCCAGGAATCTTTTAACTGTCCTGAAACCATCTGCACATGGTGCGACCCTGCACATTGGCCTCCTCTGTTGTAAACTCCACCCATCAAGAAGTCTGTCCCCTTCTGCCTCTGGAGTTAATATGACACAAAGCAGCATTTTGACTTCTGCTTCTTAAGGGTCCAGAGAGGTCCACCCCAAGCAGATCATCTGTCTGACATTGGTCAGAAGAGGGACAACCCTGCCTTAGTGGCCGCCTTGCTCAGCTCACACAGGCCCCTGGGACACAGGTGCTACACTTCAAGGACAGTTCTGCTCCTATTCCGCTCTCTCCTGGTGGCAGCAGGTACTCTCTCTTGGGCTTCAAAAACTATGCAAGGAGAGCTGAGGTTTTGCTCTGAAAGCAACCAAAGTCAAGATCTAAGGCCTGGTGCTGCTGTGAGTCACAGCTGAACCACCACAGTGTAAAGGTGGTTCAGACAGAGGTTCAGAAAGAAGGTCCCCAGAGTGATGGAAGAAATGCCCAGAAACGGAAATTCACAGCCAAGCAGCGCGACCCTGCGGCCCACTGGGTCTGGGGTGCAAACTGAAGGGAGAGAGAGTGTTTTTACTATTCAGAGGAACCCACGGTCTTTCCAAAGTCTATCACCTTGTGATGATTAAGTTAGTCCAGTCTCCTTAAATTGCCTCTAAAATTGAATCCACATTTATAAATGACCATTTGAATCAAGTATCTTTAGAGCACAAATTTATCATCTCAGAACTCTGACCTTTTAGGGTCAAGGCTAATGGACTATTTCTTTTTAACTATATGGAATGCTAGATCAAGGGAAAAGATGGATGTGGGGGGAGGAGCCAGGGAGGACCGTTGCATGGAAACCCACAAAGAGCTTTGCCCACTATACCCGGGAACAATTTAAGCTGATCTGCCTTTTTCCAGAAACTGCAAAGAAGTTTCCAAAAGCACCAGGAGCCTTCTGAGGGTCCATGGGGCGGAAAGCAGAAGAGGGAGGTGAGGACAGAAACAGTTGCTGGTGTCCCAGGCACACAGTCAGCTCAACTCACCTGGCCACATGTCACTGAACAGTCAGCACACAGGAAACAGCCCCAGAGCTCTGCTGCCCAGGAGCTTCCCTGCAGCCAGCAGCATAGGCTGGAATTCAGAACACCTGTGCTAGAGGCAGGGGCATGGCGTGGCCGGGAGAGGGGCCCACAGGCCAGCCCAAACCCTGAGCATTTCTCTGCTAAAGCAGAGAATGTGTTGAGGTTTCTTTCCCCCAAAACTCTTCGCTTCTTGCCCACAAAGGGACAGGGGTGGGGGCCAAAGTCTTGCAAGGGATCCTTGAATCCACAAGGGAACACACACTCTCCATCTCACACTCCAAATGGTTTGCAACAGCCCTGGGCTATGAGATCAGCAAACACACACACTCTTTAACAGCATAATTAAATCCCTGGAAGCTGGTTGTCATGAGGTATTTTTCTCAATTAACAGTCACAAAAAGCACAAATACTTTCATGGGGATAAGGGACTTGTTTTTGACATTTGGGCAGTAGACTCATTCTCAACAAGGTGAGGGACCACTTATCTGGTCCACTTGCCCCGTTTTCCACGTGGAGAACAAAGGTTCTGGGAGGGCAAGCAACCTGTTCCAGGATCCCCAGTCTGGCCACAAGCAGCACAGCCAGCTGGGAGCTCTGTGGTCACCTCAACAAGTCTCCTTGGGCCACTGATGAACTAACAAAACTTTCAAAGACAGGATGATGACATCAGCAAAAGCAGCAGGGCAGGCCACCTACTGATTACTAACGCTATGCCAAGCAGAGTCCTTATTTCTTTGAATGCTCATAAGAATCCAAAGTCCCTTTCCCATTTTGTGATCATACATTTGCTTGAGTATTTGACACTGTCCTATCTTCTGCACTAGCAGGTAGGCCCCATGAAGGCAAGGCATCACCATATGCCCAGGGCTTGACACCTATTGGTTCCACAAACTAGATGGTCCTGCTTTAGAGTTACCAAAAATGAAGCCCAGCACGGTCAAGTGATTTGCCCAAGGAAACACAGCAGGGAGCTACTGAAGGAGCGGCCCCACTCTGCTGCAGATACTTTTCCCCTTTTTCTTCCCCAAACCTCAGCCCTACCTTGACTGCCTCCGCATGGGTCACCCGGGCTAGGGATTTATCGTTGACACGCAGAATCTGGTCCCCGACCCGCAGCCCTTCTTTCTCAGCCAGGGAGCCCGGCTCCACCAGCGAAACGTAGATACCCACACCGTGTTCGGAGCCCCCTCGTATACTGAAGCCCAAGCCTTCGTGGGCCTTAGCGCGCCGCAGACTGACCAGGCGCACCTCCCCGGGCCCTGCGCCGTCGGGGCCGCCCCACGCAGGCTGCCTGTAGGGGGTGGTGGCAGGCAGGTAGAGACCCTCGGCTGTGTACTGGTCGAAGAGCAGCTGGTCTGAGCGCGGGATGACCAGACGCAGCATGGGCAGCAGGCGCCGCTTGACCGGGCTGTCCAACAGGACGCGTAGGGTGCGCACCAGGTCGAAGACGTTGCGGCGCGCGTGGTATGCGTTCAGGCAGTGCGTGAACTGCTCCCGCTCCGACTCGCTCAGCAGCGCCGTCAGCGCCTGGTGCAGCTGGCGCACGTTGGCAGACAGCAGCCGCAGCCCCGCGCCCCCGCCGCCGCCCGCCCCGGCCGCCGAGCCCAGCGAGCCGGTGGAGGACGAGCTCACCGACAGGCCGTCCAGCTGCGCGTTCATCTCCCCGCCGAAGCCCGGCCAGACTTGAGGTGCGCGGTGGGGTGCTGCTGCACTTGCGGGCACTGGTGCGACAGCTGGATTCCGGGGAGCGCGGAGATCACGGCTGGAGTCTGGGTTTCAGGGACGTGGAGACAGAGCCAAATCCAGGAAGACGCGGACACAGCGGCCGGAGTCTGGGTTTGCAGGAGCGTGGAGACGACGGCTGGACTGTGGGTTTGGAGGGGTGCGGGTACAGTGGCTAGATCCTGGGGGGTCGCGGAGACGCTGCTAGAATCCGGGAGGTGCGAAAACGGAGGGGGTCGCGAAACTGGAATCCGGAGACGGCGGCTGGAATCTGCGGACGCGGAGACAACGGCGGGATCCTGGGGGACAAAGAGTTGGCGACTGAAGCCCGGAGGTCGCGGAGACTGCGGCTGGAGGCCGGGGGGCGCGGAGAGCACAGCTACATTCTGGAGGGCGCAGAGACGGCGGGTGGCTGGAGTGGGGGGCGCAGCAAAGCTGACCGCCCCGTCACACCATTCCCGGGGCTCCCCCAGCCGGGCCGCCTGTTCTTCTAAGGCTGGGGGACCCCAAAGTCAGAAGTTGGGGCGGGGGTCGATCTAGTGCCGGAGCCCCCGGAGTCGCAGCGGATGGAGCCACGCGGGCGTCCGGTAGGGGGTGCGGGGCATGTCCGGGGCAGCCCCGGGATGCAGCAGCCCGGGGTCCCAGCGCCCCCGCGCCGCCCGGGCGCAGACGGAGCCGCGCCGCCGCGAGCCCGGACTTTGCGAACTGTTGAGCAACCCTGGGCCGAGTCTTCCAGCGAGTTCCGACGCCGTCGCCGTCGCCAGCCCAGCCTTGGCCCCGCCCCCTCGCCCCTCCCCCTCCCCGCCCCCTCCCCCCGCGGGCTCTTCAGGAAATGACGTCCCGCCTGGCGCGCCTGGCGGTTGCCTGGAGACGGGGTGAAACAGTCCAGCCCTGGGGAAGAAAGGGGTGAAAGTGGGTGTAGGGGCAGGAGTCGTCCTGAGGGCCCTGAGAGCCCCGTGCTGGTGTCTAACGCCGGGAGTGGAGTCGAGGGGGACTCAAAAACTGCTCTTCGGGGATCGCAGCATGTGCACCACGATCGCTTTGAAGCAATTAGCCAGCTAGCTAATTCACAATTGCGGAGAAAAATAACCAACTTTTTGCATTTTTCCTCTGAAATACTAGACGCCGCAGGTTCGGTTTTCTACCTTAAAATGTTGCACACACAACCCCCCTTGCACACGCACTGACATGCAAGTTTAAGTGTTTATGTGGACGATTGTTGGTCACCTGCTGTGTGCAAGAAATGAAGGCAGGCATATACAATGCCTGTGGGCACCAACTCCTGTGAACCCATAGATCAGACTGGACCCCTGCCCGGCCGGTCACCTTTCCGGGGAGGAAAGCCATTTTCAGAAATATCCAACACTCACACACACACACACACACACACACACACACACACCTCATGAAGTCTGAATAAGGTGGGTGGATTGTACTGATGTCAATGTTCTGGTGGTGATCTTGTCCACACTGGGGGAGGTTGGATGAAAGATGCATGGGATGTCTTGTTCTAGTTCTCACAACCGTATGTGGATCTACAGTGATCTCAAAAATCATAAATATAACACATGCACATATACATGCATGTATGAAATGGGTTGTGAAAATAGTATTCTACGTCCTCCTATCCCAAAATAAAATGGGAATATGCTCCAAGGCGTAGCCTAGGCTTTGTCATCAGGCACCCACTACCCCAAATACAATCTAAGGAAAAGCCCTGTGCTTTTATTCAAAGGTGGCTTTCTTTAGAAAACACACACACACACACACACACACACACACACACACACACCCCTGCCAACCTGAATTACCTCTCCTGCTGTTTTTTTTTTTTTTTTTTTCCTTCCTAAAAGTGTTCTGGAATTGCCATTGCAGAGCTAGCTGATGCCTACCTGGAGAGGGGAGGTTGGAGAGGAGCTAGACCCAAAAAGGACAGATCACACACTGTTCATTCATTTTCCTATTTGTTTATTTATTTGGTCACTCTTTGTTCAATATTTGCCAAGAACCTATGCTGTCCTGGATCTTGTGCTGGGTGCTGGAGACCCAGGTTAAAGAGACAAAAATCTCTGATCTCCAGGAGGTCACAGTCCAGCGGAGAGAAAGATCATACAATGAAGTTAAAAGCCAGGACAAGTGTTGCCATGACTGAGGGAGCCCAGTCTGATGGGAGGAGAATATGATAAGGACTTTACCCAAGAGGGGACCCCTGAAGGGAGAGCTTCTGAGAAGGAATTTTCCTCTCTGGACGATGGAAAGCTGTGGGAAGAATTTCAATGCTGTTGGCTTAATGCATTCCCAAAACCAAGGCTAAGAAATGAAGCTCTATTTTCCCTAAAGATCTTGAGTCCTTCTCTTTACTTCCCTAACATAGAATAGGTTAAATTAATGCCCAATGGACATATTTAGCAGTGACTGAGGAAGATTTTTTTAAATAGCCAGTTAGGCTACCTTTGACATCTATCTTCCAGCTCTGCACTTAGCCATACATATTATGTCTCCTTACTACTTCTCCTTGACTCCAGCTGAATCTGGTTAATGCAAGTCGATCAAGATAGTTAAGAAAAAATTAATCTCCATCCCCAAAATGCATTAATGGAATACCTCAAAATGCCACCAAACACAACTTAATTGTATGCAGTTCAGGTTTTCTGCAAATGTATCTCATGCTTAGCTTTCACTTAGTTAGTGTTCTAATTATAATTACTGTGATTGGCTTGATAAATGCATCCCAGGAGCTAAGATCCCCATTCCCAACATTTTATTTCTGTGCAAAGGATGTTTTCGAGAAGGTATTTTGCTTTAGGCAGCAGAAGCCTTGATGCACGCAGTAGAAAAAAGAAACACTTTCTCCTGCAAGCATCTGAGACCATCTGGGATGCTGTGCTATTGTTTAATTTCAGAGGGGCCGATTGGAGAGGGCAGACGAGTGTGAGAGCACAGAAAAAGAAATCGTCAGGGATCCTTCCAGCCGTCCTGCATCACCTCGGTATCAGTTTGCAGTGTGTACCTTCAGATGAGAGGCAGTGTGTAGCTGCACTTAAACCCCAAGAATCCAATTTCACGTTTGAAGATGCATTTGTCGTTCAGAAATAAGCTCTTGGAAACCCAAGCTGCCTGGGCTCCTGAGGGCTGCGCTGCCTCTGGCCTTCAGCACCTGGAAGGAAGCCGTGAGCAATGACTTTGGCCTTGGTTGCATACTGCCCTCTTCAGAGGGAAAATGGTTCTCTCCTGTGTGTGCTGCACACGGCCCTTTGCTTTCTTCACCAAAGCCACTTTTAATTGTTCGGAACAGCTCCTCAACTCAAGCCAGTCAATGCCCTTCCCCCATGGATGTTTCTGGAAACTTGAGCATGCTGGAGAAGTTGAAAAAACAGGGAAGAAGAGTGGATGGTGTTGTTTTTGCTCAGTGCTTGGTGTTGAACTGGATGTTCGCTTGTTTGCTTCACTGAGTGGTGACATGTGAAGTTGCACTCTGGGTACCAGGCTTAGAAAACCATTACTGCAGTCTTGGAGCTTACCTTTAGCCAGTCGTGTGACTCAGAGCAGGTGAATTCACCTCTCATCTGCGAGATGGCCTCCTAACATTTCCCTGTCCCTGCTCCCCCAGAGGACAGTTGTGATCTGCTTGTTTCATGTACTGTGCAGTAAAGGAAAGCAAGTTGTCATGAAGTTGCTGGTTATGTCCCCTCTTTTTTATGGCAGTCTTAAAAATTCTTCCTCTGTTTCATAGTCATTTGGAGCTTCTCTCCATCCCTCTTAACTGGAAAGTAACTTTAGAAGATGCTAAAGATTAATTTAAGATGCACTTCCCATGAGACATATAAAAATATAGCTAATGTTTATTGAGTGTTGCTGTTTAATTTATTTGCTTGTTTGTTTTGGGTACTGGGAATTGAATCCAGAGGTGCTTTACCACTGAGCGAAGTCCCCAGTCCTTTTTATTTTTGATTTTGAGACAGGGTCTCACTAAGTTGCTGAGGCTGAACTGGAACTTACAATTCTCTTGCCTCAGTCTCCCAAGTTGCTGGGATCACAGGAGTGTACCACCGTGTGCAGCAAACACTGCTGTTTAACTTCTTGCATCTTAAATCACTCTGTCCTCCCACTACCCAGGAAAGGAGATACCACCACCATCATCATTCTTCAGGTAAAAGAGAGAGGATGCTGAGACATACGGAAGCAGCTGTACTTGAGGTTACAGAGGCTGTTAAAGGAACAGTTGAGATTTAAACTCTTCCTGTCTAACACGATGGTATGCAGTCTCCCAGGGTTTAGTTCAGAGATGCAAAACTGTACCAGCATCCCTGGTGGAGATCGTTGAGAACCACATTTTCCCGGATGGGAATAGTATAAGGACTGCATTTTCTCTGGAGAGTTGGACTGGGAACTCAGGGCTAAAATCAAGCCATATACAGGCCAGTAAGCTGCTAATTTGTGGTAGAAGAAATGAGTAGGGATGGAGCAAAGACCACATCCTTGTGAGAGAGGTGACCAGGAGGATTTGGGAACCCACTGGGTTTCTCAGTCTGGACACGGGACGAGGAGACTCAGAGCCATCTGATGCTGGGTGTCAGAAGGAACTTTTTCCAATCAGAGATCCTTACAGAAAGGACATCAGCAACTGGAGTCATCACTTCTGCTTCAGGACCACAGACTGTCTCTTCCCAACAATGTCAGTGGGGATGGAGGGTTTCAGCAACAAAAGGGAGAACTGTTACCTCTATGACTGGTAGATAAGGCAGACAATATTGATGGAAATGCAGGGAGATAAGAGAGGTGAGAGAAAGAGAAAGCACAAAAACATCCGGAGAACAGGAGAGATGCACACATTTATTTATCCCGGCCTGATGTGATCTGCAGACTGTTCCGTGGCCTCAAGCCTTGTGTGATGTGTGTCCAGGAAGGGTGTTGGAGCCCAGAGCTGATCTCTAGGTTTGAATGCTTTCTAATGCTATTTGTTACCTTGTTGACCTTGGGAAAATCGTGGAGAACTTTTGCAGCTGAATTCCCTTACCTATAAAAGTGGGGCAATGGCATTGTTGCAAATACTGATTGTGTTTATGTATGCAAATTATTTACCACTGTGCCTGGCATGTGCCGTGAGCTCCTACAATGTTTGATATCCATCTCGGTTAAAGTTCTAGGCACAAGGGAGTCCCTCATGGATAGGGAGCCTTGACTCTTATCTCTCTTGTCTAGTGCTCAGCCCAGGGATGGGCACTTGGGAGGTGCTCGGTAGTATTTGTTGTGTGACTCCTTGGGTGTCCCGCTTCCCCACTTTCATGTCACAGATAGAACCACCAGAAGCCAGAGAAGACTGGCTCCTGCAGTAGCCAGTGGTTCTTGCCCCAGCCTCTCTCATTAGTAACTGAAGGAAAATGTACCCACGCTTGCCAGGGCTAAGTACTTTAGAGGCATCGAATCCTGTGAAATGGATACTATTATTATTTCCGCTTTACAGATGAGGAAACTGAGTGTGGGGCTCCACGTGGTTTCCCCCAAATCTGTGCTCTCACTGCGTTTCGTAGTAAGACAGATGGAATTGATGCTGCCTTCTTTTACACAGCTTTGGGGGAGGTAGCAAACTATCATGATAGCAAAAATAAATCACAGGAAGCCAATTTATGATCTGGGAAGAAGCCGGGCCATAGGAGCCACCTTATCAGGCATGCTGGGCTGTAATCCCATTGCTGAGAGCTCCTTTAATCACGGGATTAGGTATTGATTACACTGGGACACTCACTCCAGCACCAGCTAGGTTCGGATTAGAGAAGCCTCTAGAGAAAACATCCTGGCCATGGCCACCTCAGCAGGGCTAACTGGGGCATCCATTCATGCATCCACTTCATTCTTACATTCTTCTCCAGACGGTGCTTAGCTCCTGCGCTCTGCCAGACAATATTCTGGGGATTTAGAAGGAGCAAGGCCACTGTGGTCCCTGCCCTCCTGGAACTGACAGAGGATCGTGTTGTTTACATCAGATGTGATCATAGGTGACTGGATGGGAGTCTTGTGAGATATGAAGTGAGGGTCCCAGGCAAGGACTCCCAGGTGGCGACCCCTTCTCTGCACCTCAGCCCCCATTTATTGCAGCATTACAGCATCTTGGTCAGTGCTGCAGACAAACTTGGCTAAATAATTCCTGGTTACATAACCCTGGAGAAATCGCATCATCTCTGAAGCCTCAGTTTCTTAACCTATATATATATAAAAAAAAAAAGTGAGCTAAAAAAGAGACAGGGGCAAGGGGTGACCGAAAAGCGAACAGAGACAACATGGTTTGAAGCATGTGGTGTGGTGCTTGGGACCCGTGAAGTGCGGAATGAGGGGTGGCTCCCACTCCTCAGCTTAGCTTTTTTTACAGGTGCTGTCAAACTCCTTTAAAAGATATAAACGAGGTATCTGACTTTCCGGATCGTTGACTCGTTTGCTCACTAGAGGAAGTTTTTGGTTTGGTTTGGTTTTTTGCTTTGGTCACTTCCGAGCGTGAATGCTGTTCCTGGGACCCTCTGTGGACCTCGTTCATGACCTTTCTTTCTGTGTCCCCGTCTTGCTGTTTGCACAATGAGGGACTTGGGGCTGATGATCTGCAGACCCTCCTGGCTCCAAGGATTATGGTTTCGTTTCTGTGGCGAGGAGGTGGGGAGGGAGGAGCAGGGAAGGGCGGGACCAGGGGGATGTGAAGAGTTTTCTGGGGTTCTCAGCCAAGCAGATTAGGAATTCTGTCCCTGGCTCCACGGCTGACTGATGACTCTTCTTTGACTGGTTCCAGGCTCTTAATGTCTGTTTGCCTCCGGGTTTCAAATAGCAGCTAATGATCCTAGCTGTCTTTCAGCCAGTTTTGTGATTTTTGCCTTTGCCTTTGACTCTTTTCAAAGGCACTCGGCAGACATTATTATTACATTTACGGGGCCCAGTGTGCCCAACTACTTGGCAAATTGTGTCAAAGAATCTATAGCTGTTACAGAAGAATGCTTGCTCTCTGCATTCTTCTTTATTCCTCGGAAATTTGATATTCTCATTGACCTTCCATGAAGGTAACCGTAAATGGACTTTGAACATCCTAGAATCATAGTCATTTTTAAAAACCAGATGGAACCTTAAAAACTCACATTTATTTTTTCATTCAAAAATGCATTTGTAAAGTGCTCACTGTGTTCTAGGCCCTGGGTGGGGCTGAAAAAACTGATCACTAGTCTTGTTCTCATGGTTCCCATCTATTTGGGAATAGCATATAAAAAATGATTCTGTAATCCCAGTGGCTTAGGAGGCTGAGGCAGGAGGATTGTGAGTTCAAAGCCAGCCTCAGCAAGGACAAGGTGCTAAGCAACTCATTGAGATCCTGTATCTATATTAAAAAAAAAAAAATACAAAGTAGGACTGGGGATGTGGCTCAGTGGTCAAGTGCCTTTGAGTTCAATCCCTGGTACCATCCTCCCCCCCCAAAAAATAATTCTAGTCAAGTTCTTTAGTAGACTTCATTAGTTATCAATTGCTGTCTAAAAGTTATTCCTCACTTGGTGGCTTAAACAATGCATGCTTATTTTATCATGATGTGCAGGTGTCAGGAATATGGGCTTGATTTACCTGGTTGCTCTGCTCAGGGTCATGCCAGGCTGTATCCAGGTTTGGTGGAGCTGTGTTCTCATTTGAAATCTTCACTGGGGAAGATATACTTCCAAGCTCACACAGTTGATGTGGAGGTCATCTCTTGCAAACATGTGGCTGTTGGCCAGAGACTGCTCTCTGTCCCAAGAAGTCATTCACGAATGTTTGCCATGTAGCCTGCAGAGATTAGCTGACTTCTCTTTTTGGTATTGGGGATTGCACGTAGGGGTGCTTAACCACTGAGCCACATCCCCAGCCCTTTTAAAGTATTGTCTTTAAAGACAGGATCTCCCTGAGTTGCTCAGTACCTTGATAAGTTGCTGAGGCTGGCTTTGAACTCAATGATCCTCCTACCTCAGCTTCCCAAGCCATTGGGATTATAGACATGCACCATCTTGCCCAGTTTAGCTGATTTCTTCAAGTCCAGAGGGATCTCTAGAGAGAGACTAAAATGGTACCTTATATAACATGATGCAACCAAAGGAAGGACAGTCCCTCACCTTTACCATGCAAAGTGACCTAAGCAACGGAGCAACATCCCATATAGGTGAGAAACAAGACACAGGTTCTGCTTGAACTGAAGGAGAGGAGAATATACACAGGTGTCTGTCACTCACTGGGTCACCTTGGGGCTTGTCTGCCCCTGAGAAGATGGCAGTGTGCAACAAGTGCCCTCAGAAAGAAGCCTCTGACTCTTTCAAGATGACTTCCCGAAAGAGGGGACATTTGAAGGCTGACACTTGCATGAGTAGGGGTCACACACTGGGCCAAGTGGGACGGACACTAGGCCGAAGGCACAGCACAAAGACGTGACTAGAGGCAGGTGGACTGGGCTGACTCTTGCCAGTCATGGAATGCTGGGCTAAGTCACTCAACAAGCAACAGAGAGCCGCCAGTTTGCAGGTACATGTTCCTGTTTTTCCTGGAGAAGCACCAGGAACCTTCTCTAACAGGTCACCAAGATTCATAGACACACTTGAACTCCATGAAGACCCTCATTGAGTATGCTGTTCTTTCAAGATAGAATAGACACCAGGGCTTGCTAAAAACATGTCTGACCCTCCAGGGCGGACCCAGCCATGGGCTGTTCATGTTGGAAAAGACTTGCAAACACCGTACTGGCCAATGACAGCCTTTTCCCTGCTCTTTGTTGGCCTGATGCAACTTGACAGGGTGTAACAGTCACCAGAGTTGGACTGACCTGGGTTCAAATCCTGGTTCTGTCACTTGCCACCTGTAAGATCTTCATTAAGTGACTAATCCCTCTGGTTTCATGACTTCATCCATTCAGTGGAAATAATAAAGGATGCCATGAAGAATCAACACAGTTGTACATGCTGAGTACTCACCTGGCATATAGTGTCCATATTATTGCCAAGGCTGCCATAATAAAGACCGCAGGCTCTGTGGTAGAGACCACGATGCATTTTTCTCACAGGTCTGAAGGCCAGAAATCTGAAATCAAGGTGTGGGCAGGACTGGTTTCTTCTGAGTCCTCTCTCCTTGGCCTTTAGGTGGCTGCCTTCTCCCTGTATCTTCACGGGGTCTTCCAGTTCTTCGTGTACACATGTCTGTGTCCCAATTTCTTCTTCATGTTGGACTAGGGCTCACCTGAAAACTTTAACTTAACTACCTCTTTAAAGATCTTATTTCCACTCATGGTTCTATTTTGAGGTATTGGATTTTAGGACTTCAACAAATAGATTTAGTCCGATCAGCGTCAGATATTCTCAAAGTTACATACTTACTCCTGCACTTCCAGCTGGTGAAGATCCTTACGTCCCAATTCCAGGTACAGTTTCTCAGACTCCCCCATCCTTCCTGCTCCTTGAGAACTAGTTTGTCTCATCGGTAACCTTCTAGAAGGATGTGCCTCTGTTCCTCACTCCCTAAATAACCATAACAGCAACAACAGCCCCACCAATGTTGAAATATGCCTGGCGAATCAGTTGAATAACCCTCCTTTAATGTAATCCGATGGCAGTAATTTTCTGGAACACACCATTACAAGGGAACAGTATGATCTCCAGGGCTTCGTGATGCCTAATTAAAAAGCGCTGTAGCAGGAAGGAGGTTGCAGTTACACTTCAGAATCACATCATTCTGATTTCGGAGTTGGGAGGGATGAGTTTTTACTGAACTGTGAGGAGGTTGGGAAGGATGGCCCAGGGAGACTGTGGGAGTCCTCGCTGGTCATGTGGCGTGGGCCTTGGGCCATTATCTTTGCTTGTCAGAAAAAGCCAAGGTCACCCCCCTGGCTGAGCGTCCTCCTTCCTTACAGGCGATGGGCCAGGAGGCTTGACCATGGACTGAGACTCCATTGGCTGAGGAATTTCAAGGGAACTGATCCATTTTCAGAATTAACCCCTTCAGCAGCACCCTCTTGTTAAACTTCTATTAGGTGCTGCTGATAGCGGACACAATACAAATAATCGAAATTTATAAATATCTCTAAATTATAGATTTTTAATTTGGGTCTTGTAGCTTCAGAACCTCTGTGAAGTCCTTAACCCAAAAGGATTAAGATCTCCATATTCTAAGTAATACTTGCTTTGATTTGTCAAGAGCTTATTATTTATTGGTGCATTTTGTTCTTTTATTCATTTAACATTTGTGGTCACTCTCAAGATCTCTGTATCATCCTCATTTAACAGATCAGGAAACTGAGGCTGGGAGGCTGTGCCTTAAGAGGCAGAGGTTGGATTCCATCCATCCATGCAGCAAGCGTTTGTTGAATAATCTGCTCTAGAAAGAGAGTGGGATGATCACAATATGAGGTGGCCACTCTAGGGGACAGCAAGTGGGCACAGAGGGCACCTGACCCAACCTGGGGGCTGGAAGTCAGTCAGAGTCCCTGGACTTTGGATGGCATGAGAGAAAGCCCAT
Organism: Sciurus vulgaris; assembly: GCF_902686455.1. NCBI lineage: Eukaryota > Metazoa > Chordata > Mammalia > Rodentia > Sciuridae > Sciurus > Sciurus vulgaris. The sequence goes on from NC_136476.1 coordinate 70,930,359, forward strand.
GCTGAGTCTTAGAGAAGGCACGTAACAGAACTGAGGGCCTTCCAGAAGTGAAGACTTTTACCATATGAGGCCTCATTATTTATTATAATTATGGGTGCATATTAATAGTACAGATTAATGGGTTTCATTGTGGCAGTTCCAGTCATGCCTAATACACATCTTGAAGAAATCATGGTACTCTTCCAGATCAAGAAGGTGGAGAAACGCAAATCAGAGCGAGGTTGTTTCTCTTGTAAAACCCTCATTCAATCAATAAACTTTAGAGAAGATATTCAATGTCACTTGAAATCAGAGAATTGCAAGGTAAAACAACAATGAGATACCATTTCACACATACCAGACGGGCAAAATCAAAATATCTGACATTATCAAGCATTGACAAGATTGGGATGCAAGAGGAACATGCTTGTGGGGTTGGTGGGAGTGTAAATTGGCACGACCACAACTGCTTGGCAATACTTTTTAGACTTGAAAACATTCCAGTCTGATACTCAGCAGCTCCCTATCCTGAGATATTTCCTGAAGGAACTCTCACACATTTGTACCAGAAGCATGTCAGTGAGTTGCTGCTGCGTAACAACTACACCACAATGCAGTGTCTTGAACTACCGTCATTGTCTGAGCTCCTACTTCTGTGGGCCAACTGGGCAGTTCAGCCTGGCCCTGCCTGACTGATGTCTGCCAGACTTTTTCACGTATCTCTGGTCAGTGAGAGGGGCCAGCTGGCAGCAGAATAATCTCAGAGAGCCTCGTCTGTCAGTTCAATGGCTGTTGGCTAGCATTACAGGAACAGCCGGGCCACATGTCCTTTGCCCTCCAACACCATGGCATAATCAACACCCTCTGCCTGGGGTATAGGAGAGGCCACCTTTCTTATGAGGCCACTTACCATATTGGATTAGGGACTCATCCTACTTCAGTATGACCTCATCTTACCTAATTACATCTATAGTGACCCTCTTTCCAAATAAGGTCACATTGTGAGGCCCTGGGGATTAGTATTTCAGCATTTTTTTTTTCTTGGTGGTAGGAGGCCCACTTCAATCCATAACAATGGTATTACATTGTTTTTTGATTACTGATAAAATTGAGCATTTTCCCACATATCCCTTTGTCTGTTATTTAGAGGAGTGTTCATCCTTTCCTTATTTACAAGAATTCCTTATGGAATAAAAATATTCCCATCTAAACCCCAGTGTTCTTTCCCCGTTCACTCAACATCAAATATGGCAAGATCAATGCAGACATTGGAGGGTTTGTAAATTGCGAGAGCGTTTTTTCTCCTGGGTTCACCATCTGTCCACTGGTTCAGTGAGTGAAAGGTCTCCTTATAACCCCAGGTGGAGGACAATGTGACTTTTGTGACTTCTGTATCAGCCAAAAGAGGCTAGATGATGATACCTAAAAAAGTAATCCCAGAAATCTTGGTGGGTCACAAAGGTTCATTTCTTACAAAGACCACATATCCATTGCCGTTGGGTCAAGACTCTGCCCCACATCACTATTCCAAAACCGGGGCTTCAGGAAGAGTTCCCATCGGGGACATCAGCATTAGGAAAGCAGAAACCACATGGCTCCTTTCACAGAGAGAATTTAATGCAGGGGATTGTGTGAATGAGTAGCAGAGAACTGAAAAGTCAAGAGAACAGTGAGATAGTACTTAGACAGTTAACTGCAGGAGGATATGAACACCCCTACGCAGAGACCACACCTGGCTAGGAGGACAAAGAGCAGCCCAAGAGGACAAAGAGAGGACAAAGAGCAGCCCAGCAGCCCAGAGGCAAGACAGCCACACCGAGCAGAGGATGCTGCTCGGCTGTTGTAGGCACCACGTAGGGGGTTCAGGGAGGCTGCTCTGGGAGGGCTGGAAGACCTGAGCACTTAGTGCCAGGAGGAGGGTTGCTGCTGTGGAGACACCAGCAGGTCACCAGGCAAACAGGCCTGAGCAAGACCCTTCCCTCCCCCGGCCTTGCAGCCTCTGCCAGTATTCACACATGCCAGTACCAAAGGGACCCTCTGGCTAAGGAGCTGCAGTGGTAGCAGGGTACAGAGGTGGCTTGGGGCTAGAAACTGGTGGAGTCAGACTTCTGGCAGCGAGAAGAAAGAACAAGATGGCCGTGCAGTGGTCTGCTGGTGTCTTCCTGAAGTGAGGCCACCCACGTCTCCTCGGCCAGAGTAAGTCAGAGGGCTGAGCCCTGAGGTCAGTGGGGCAGGGACTGTTATCCTCCTCCATGAAGGATCGTCTCAGAGTGTGGAAACTAAATAGAAGTCCATCTACTACGACTTCCATTCAGCTCCAGAGTCCAGCAAGCTTTCTCCTGGTGAGAACCCGACTGGTGGAGGGGAGAGGCACTATTCTCTTAAACCTATACCCAGGTTTCCAAATTTGGAAATTTGTCTAAGGCCATGTTCCCCAAACACTTGGTTCTACGGATCTGGCCACTCTGATACCCAAGGCCTGTCCAGCAGCATCTGCAGTACTAGGATGTCCGGAGAACAGCAGGCTCACAGTCCCTCCTCAAGATCCGGCAAATCAGAACCTGCCTTTTGCCAAGGTCCCAAGGTGAGTTGTGAGTATTGGAGTTTGAAAAGCTCTTCTCTGGGGCTGCAGATGTAGCTCAGTAGCAAAAACCCTTGTCTAGTATGCGTGAGGCCCTGAGTTCAATCCCCAGCACACACACGAAAAGAAAAAAGTGCACTACCAGAGGTGGCCCCTTCATCTTGGATCAGAACCATAAACAAAAATAAACTTTTCTTTGCAACTTACCCAACCTGTGGCATTGTGTTATTAGCAACAGACTAAGAAGGCAGGCACGGTGGTGCCTGCCCATAATCCCCAGGATTCAGGAGGCTGCCACAGAAGGATCACAAATTTGAGATCAGTCAGGGCATTTTAGCAAGAACCTGATGAAAAATAAAGAGGACTGGGAATGTGGTTCAGTGGTAGAGAGCTTGCCTAGCATGCACAGGGCTCTGGGTTCAATACCCAGTACTGAAGGGAATTACAAAAAAGGAAATGAATGGACTCAGACACCTTGTAGATTTTCCCACTCACCTGTATCAGCAGCCTTGAATTAGTGTCCTCCTAGATTCTGACCTTCACTGGAGAGCCCATCTTAGTTTCCCACATTGATGAGAAGTTTTCTCTCTCTCCCTTTTTCTGCCTGGTCCTAGGATCTAGTGAGAAGTTGGGAGGGGCCACCAGTTGCCATCTTTTTGCAATTTCTTGCCTCTCAGTCCCTGGTGCTAACTTCCCTGGCCCTGATTGGCAGCCTCATGTGAAGGTCTTTCTGTACCCCTCTAGAGAGGTGTGTGGCTTACTAGTGCTGCTTTAACAAATGACCACAAACTTGGTGACTTACTGCAGAGGCTGGGAGTCCAAAATCACAGTGTCAGTAGGGGCATGTTCCCTCTGAAAACCTTGTGGGGAGAATCCATCCTTGCCTGTCCCTCACTGCTGGTGGCTCCTGGAAACCCTGGCTTGCAGGTGCGTCCCCCCCTTTCTGGAACTTCACATGGCCTCTTCCCTATGTCTTCTTGCCCTACATCTCTGTGTGTGTCCTCATCCCTTCTTAAAAGGACACCAGCAATTTGATTTAGGCCCCCCCTAAATGCAGGATGATTTCATCTCTAGATCTTTAATTAATTACATTTGCAAAGACCCTATTTCCAAAGATGGTCATCTTCTGGACATAGGTTGGGGGGGCCATTCTTCAACCCACTATATGTAGTAAGGAGTCCCTATGACTTATAGTGAGCAAGCCCTTCGTCGGCTCCTTGGTCCTTCCATGCTGATGTCCCTGATACCCTGTCCTCTTGTGCTAAATCTATGCCAGGGCGCTGCAGTGACAAGAGGCAGTATTGCCCTAAGGCTGGGATTGCATTAAACCTCAAATGCAAATACTGTAAGATAAGTTAATTAAGAGCAAATCTCCTTGCCTTTACAGATTGCAAATCCATGAATGTCTGCAGCAATCGACTGTTCAAAGCCAATTATTTTTTAAAGTGCTTTTAATTTCCCTGTGCTGTGGATGGATCCCCCCTACCCCCAGGCTGCAGCTTTGGGCAGCGGAGCAGGAAGGCAGCGGAGGCCAGTCATTAGGGTATCGGGGGCACTTCTCCCTGTCTCAGGGCAATGCCCAGAGGTGGCAAAGAGGTCTGCAGACAGGGCCCGGAACCATGTGTTCCTTCCAGACCATAAGTTCTTGGTGGGGGTGGGGAGGCAGAGGCCACATCTCATTCTTTTTTGTACACACAGAAGTTTCCAGAACACAGCAGTTATCCAGTCACCTCCAGTGAGTTTTTCCTAACTTCACCGACACGTGGTCTACTATTGAAATGCTCCCAGCGGAAACCCATGGGGATAAAGAGGAAGCAGATGGGAAGATGAGCAGTGAGCAAGGTTAGGGCAGGGGACAGGGAGGTGCCTACGGTGTAGTGGAAGGGGCTGGTGGTGAACCTGAGAGTGCCTTCTTAAATGTGCCCCCGTGGTCTCACTACCACGTCCTAGCGCCAGCCCTCTGGAAGAGGATTTCAGATGCAATCCTGCAGAGGGCAGCTCCAGCCGGATCCTGGGGGGCCCTGGGAGGGTAAGTTACACCTTGGTGTTTTCCTGGGTTGAAGTCAGAGGCCTGTGTTCCTCAGTCCCTCAGAGGGAGAGGATGTGAACAGTCCTCTTAAAAAGAACCCCAGGTGCTGGTTGTCAGAAGGAAAGCACCCCTAAGGAGGGGGATGTGGGGAACAGAATCAGTAAGAAGGGTCTGGGCAGAGCATCATGATATGCCTCCCAGATGTTTGTTGAGTGAATGAGTGAACTGAAGGAAGGAAGAAATGTATAAAGTCCATCAATGATGGAAACAATGAAGGAATGCACCAATACACAGTTGAGAGTGCTCACTAAAATCGTGTCCTTCAGTCAGTCCCAGCTCCACTCAGTCAGTGGCTTGCACAAAGGGGTGTCAGTCATGGTGGTGGCTATCCTTGTAGCTAAATCTCTCTCTGGCTGTCCAGGAAATCTCCCATAACTGGTAGGTGCACAGATGCCCACGGACATGATGCAAACATGGTACACACAGCAGAAAAGAGAGCAAGGCAGCATGTTTTCCTGCTCCCAGGGAGAAGTCCCTCAGAGAGGGACGGATGGAAGAATGAAGTCACTGAGTGATTAGTGCCCTGGCTCTTGTCTTCCCCATTCCTCCATCCACCCATCAACGGGAGCTTCTGAAAGCAGCCCTGCATTCTATGTCACATCTCCCTACTGACTCTCATTATGTCCCAAAATATTTTTTCATCAGCTGACTCAGAATAATCGTTTCCATCCCCAGCCTCTAGGATTGGCAGTGCAGAGCAGCGAGAAGCCCTACCCTTGCCTGGCTGGGGAGAAGTGGTGGTATCACCCATGGTGGGGGAAAAAGGAAACACACACACACCCCAGCCAGCAGGGTCCCTCTTACCCGGGAGCCACTGTCTCTGACCACAGTTTCATTTTGTCAGAAGCACCCTCACTGTCCTCATGTCCCAGGGTTAAGACTCAGAATCATGTATTAATTCATTCAACACTTACTGAGCATTTACTTTGGGACAAACTTTGTGCTAAACCCTGATCCTGTCCTTCAGCTGTTTGATAGATCACCTGCACATGAATGCCTTATAGTGCCCAGCACAGAAAAATCGTCAAAGAAATGCTTGTTAGATGGACAAATGGACAAATGGGCAAATGGATAGACAAATCCATGGACGGATTAATGGTTGGATAGGTGGGTAGACGGATGGATATTTGGGTAAATGAAAGGATGGATGGATGGGTAGGTGAGTGGTCAGATGGGTGGAAGGATGGGCCAGTGGGTGGATGAATGGTTGGTTGGATGGATGGGTAGGTGAGTGGATGGATGGGTGGATGGATTGGCTAGTGGGTAGATGGAAAGTTGAATGGATGGTTACATGGATGGATGGTTGAATGGATGAAGTGCTGGGATTTGTTGGTTCTGTTTCTTCAGTATCCTTTGCCCCATATTGTGGAAACAAAATCCCTCTTTCCTAAGGGATACACATTTCCTGTGAATAAATGGGTCTGAACTTGCCATGCATCCCACCCAGATCAAGTGTTCCAGGCCCAGCCAATTAGACTACTCCAAACTTTTGACCACAGAAATTGTTGTCAGTGAAGGACATGTGACCCAATCCAGACAAGAGTCCTCCCTGGGACTTTTTGACTGGTGCCAAAAGTGCACAAGCTCTCTTGCTGGGATGACTCAGCTGCCAAGAGGTTTACTTGAGGTTATTGGATGCTCTATCACTTGCCCCTGTAGAGAGCATGACTGAAATGGGAAGCTGAAAGGTGAGAGAAGGAAAAAAGAAAGAGAAAGAGGGATAGGAGGGATAAGAGAGACGGTCATAAGTTAAGCCTCCAGTATGGAGAGCCCCTTGAACTCTCGGACTTCCCAGCTATATTTGCCAATGAATTCCATTTCTGTGATTTATTATTCCCTTTCTCTTGAGATTCTCATTGTTTTTTATTTATTTTTTATCTTTCTTGTAACCAAGAGGATTTTGTCAGTGAAGACTGCAGGAGGGAATAAAGGAGCAAATGCCTGACTGACTGAATGAATGAACCCCGTAAATATCACTCTGGTTAATGTATTTCCCCCCTTGGGAGCTGGCCCTGCAGATACAAGTTCTTAATGAGATATTCCTGGTTTCTGCTGGGGCCTCTCTGATAGCTTCTATTTTGTCCAGTGTTGACTCTTAGTCTTGAAATGAAAAATGAGAAGCAAAAAGGAGAAAAGAGCTCACTAAAAATAACAAATTTCTGGGGCAGATGTTTGGCTACAGATATTCCAGACTGTAGTAGTTATCATAAAAAAAGGACCGAAATGAAACAAATAAAATTTAAAATTTTTTCTAAAGTCCTCTTTCCCATCCCCTCAAGTCAAGTGGGAGTGGGTGGGCTGCAAATCTGATCACACATACATAGCTCCTTCCCCATTTTCTAGAACTTTGTCTCCATCAGAACTTGCCAAATGCTCCCCAGTGACTGACAACAAGCACAGCAGGGGGTCATGGCAGTCTTTCTAGATGAGGCCAAACTGCATCCTACAGATGGGAAAGGATCCAGGCACCAAAAGATGGAAGGACCTTCTGGACATGGAAATAGCATGAGTAAAGTCATCAAGGTAAGTTTTGGGTGAGCACAGCAAGGGGAAAATGGCCAGAGATAAAGTTGAAGAAGTTGCAGAGGTCACTTAAAAAATTCCCTATAAATCCAGCATTTGTGCATTTCTTTAATTGTCTAATTGTGATTTTCAGAATTTGGTGTTTGTCTCATTGTCCTCTGTGGAATATCTGAGCTCTCCTGAGTGCTTATAAACAATACCAATCACAGGACCCACTGCAGATCCATTTAGAAGGAAATCTGTTGGTGGGCTCCCAATTCTGAGTTTATGTCAAATGCCCCAGGAGACTGATGCTGGCTGAAGTCTGTGAGCTGCTCCTATAGTTGACGGGAGAGTCTATCAGCTAAGACGGAGTCTGACTACTTCTGTGACGGAAACCAAGATGCCATTACTTAATCAAACCGTGATTGCATTTCTTTGCATAAAAAGAAATCCAGCCAGTCCTGGGTTACCGTGGCTACTCTAGTAAGTCACCAAGGAAACAGGTTCCTTCTAGCTTCCAGCTGCACCCTCTGGGTGTCAACATGAGGATTCCTCCTGCAGGCATCAAGCTGTGTGTTGGACAGAAAGGAGGGAAGAGCAGAGGGTCTCCACCCCACCCTGCAGACTTCTGCTTCCATCTCGCTGACCAGAACCTGGTCACAAAGTTGTAAGGGCAAAATTGTAGCTGGGCAAAATTAGAAAAGAGGAAGGGGAGGCAGGATAGAGAGGGAACAGGAAGGAGGCTCCCTAGGGAAGGCTTTTCAGCAAGGTAGACCAGTTGGATTTCAGTCATCGTCACTGTAGAGCAGAGAAGGACTGACCATGGGTGCAGCAGAAGCAGAGGGACCAGGGAGGCTGCTGCAGCCTGTCATGGGAAAGACGACAGTGACCTGCACAGAGCAGGGGCTGGCGGACAGAGCCGGGTGAAGTGGTTGGATGGTGTGGGATCAGAACGGGGCAATGGTCAGGTTGGGGGACAATGTAGGGCAGAGAAAGAAGAGAAGGGAGGCATCTGGATGTGGGTCAAGTTCTGGCTTCAATCCTGGGAAGATGGGACCATTCCTGAGTGAGTTTGCAGTCAGAGAAAGAAAAAGTCGGGACAGCTGTGTCGTCCAGAAATAGGAAATCTTAGATCTCAGGTGGCAGTTCAAACTACAGGTGGGTGTGAGTGTCACAGAGCACAAGGTGAAGAGGGCAGTGGGCCCCAGAGCTGAGCGCCCCCACGCTGAGGCTGCTCAGGCCTCCTGATGGAGGGAGCACACTTCAAATCTCCTTGAAAGAGCCGGGCCCGGCGGCCCACGCCTGCGATTCCAGAGGTTCAGGAGGCTGAGGCAGGAGGATCACAGGTTCTAAGCCAGCCTCAGCAGCTTCATGAAACCCTGTCTCTAAATGAAATATAAAATGGATGGAGGATGTGGCTCAGGGTTCAAGGAAAAGGAAAAAGAATTTCCTCAGAAATCTTTGTCCTGCAGGAAGAAGTGGCAAAATGCCCCAGCTTTCAACGCTTCACCTGCTCTTTGGCCCAAGGAGCCACCAGGAGGTCAATACCCTCCCTGAAAAATCGCCTGAATGATGCTGGCCGTGGGCTTAGCATAGGTAGCCTTCACAATGTTAAGGAATGCTCCTCCCATCCCTATTTTTTCTAGTGTTTTAAGCATGAAGGGGTGAAGAGAGAGCCTACAGAGTGGGAGAAAATCTTTGACACACACACTTCAGATAGAGCACTAAGCTCCCGAATCTATAAAGAACTCAAAAACTTTGCACCGAGAATACAAATAACCCAATCAACAAATGGGCTAAGGAAATGAACAGACACTTCACAGAAGAAGATGTACAAGCAATCAACAGATATATGAAAAAATGCTCAACATCTCTAGTAATAAGAGAAATGCAAATCAAAACCACCCTAAGATTCCATCTCACCCCAATTAGAATGGCGATTATCAAGAACACAAGCAACAATAGTTGTTGGCAAGGATGTGGGGGAAAAGGTACACTCATACATTGCTGGTGGGGTTGCAAATTGGTGCAGCCACTCTGGAAAGCGGTGAGGAGATTCCTTAGAAAACTTGGAATGGAATCACCATTTGATCCAGCTATCCCACTCCTTGGCCTATACCCAAAGGATTTAAAATCAGCATACTCCAGTGATTCAGCCACATCAATGTTCATAGTTGCTCAATTCACAATAGCCAGACTGTGGAACCAACCTAGATGCCCTTCAACTGATGAATGGATAAAGAAACTGTGGCATATATACACAATGAAATATTACTCAGCCATAAAGAAGAATAAAACTATGGCATTTGCAGGTAAATGGATGGAACTGGAGAATATCATGCTAAGTGAAATAAGCCAATCCCAAAAACCCAAAGGCTGAATGATTTCTCTGATAAGCAGATGATGATACATAACTGGGGGTGTGAGGGAAGCAAGAATGGAGGAAGGATGGATTGTGTAGAGGATAAAGAGGGGTGGAGGGATGGGAGAAGGAAAAATAACAGAATGAGACAGACATCATTACCCTATGTACATGTATGATTACACAAATGATACGACTCTACTTTGTGTACAACCAGAGAAACAACAGTTGTACCCATTTGTATATAAAGAATAATAATAAAAAAATATCACCTGAGATCTTATCTCCTTGGAGTGAAAACGAGAGCTAACGCTGACTGAACCTGACCTGGAGCAAGGTCCCTAATATTGATCTCATCTGGCTTAATTCCCACAACCGCTCTCGAAACTCCATCTTACAAATGAGGAAACTGAGGCTCGGGAGATAAGAACTTTCCAAGATACACAGTCAGGCAAGGTCAAAAGCAGCTAGGCAAACCCAGGTCTGACTCCCAAGTTTTAAATCACTGCTCTGCAATACCACTTCCTAACCCATTCTCTACACAGGGTAGAAAACACTTATTGTATATCTCCCATTGAACTGCACATTTCTGAGAATAGGAGCTGACTTTAGACCTCTCCCCAGTAAGTACTGAGTAAGAGAATTAACGCAGGCCCCAATTACGGCCCCAGCTCTGAAGTGCAGACCAGCTTCCTCCTCCCCTGGATTCTTTCATGTTCCACCAACTCTAACACCTTGCTCAGGACCTGACTTAGTCCTGTTGGGTGTATAAATACTTGTGAAAGTTCCGCTTGTGATCATCTGGGCTTCAGAGATGGAAAAGAGTAAGTGCCCGTTTCATGACCTGCAGATACCACTGCGAGAAAACAGCGGACCCCATGTCTGCTGCTGAACTGAGCATCGAATTTCAGTTCTTCACAACAACAAAACTCCTTTTCTTCAACAAGATAAAGCAGTTGAATGAACACGAGTGGGTTTCTCCTTCTGAGGAGGGTGTTGGGGACATTAATCAGTCCCTGAGACACCACTGGGGTGGAGAGAGACCTGTGGGAAACAGACCCTGTGGAGTGAAGCAGCAAGAGGCAGGTCTTACAAGAAAACTAAAGGGGGCCTGGGGTGTGGCTCAGTGGTGGAGTGCTTGCCCAGCACGTGTGAGGCACTGGGCTCGATCCCCAGCACCACATAAATAAATAAACAAAATAAAGGTATTTGGTACATCTACAACTAAAAATATTGAAAATAGAAAACTAAAGGGGGCACTGTCTGAGCTGCTGGGGAGCACGCCCTACTTGTTCAGGTGACACACGGTTGCCTGCCTTGAACTTCTGCCTTTCCCCAATCCACCAGGAGGACTGTGAGATGTCTGGATCACAAAGATATATGAACGTTGCATCTGATACCAACTACATCCTCACTGAGGGAAGATGCCTGAAGGCAGAAGCTGGACATTAAGGAGACTGGGGGCCTGGGACACTGTTTCCTTCTTTCCAATTGCACATCCCCAACAGGTTCCTTTCGTTTGTAAGGACTGAGCGAGCTCTCTATCCCATTTGGCCAGGCAGTTCCTTGGGAAGGATTGGGATGTGCTCTTTCTTTCCTGCCCTGAATTCCTCCAGCAAACCCAGAGACCAACCTCCAGACTCATATGAATCAGACTCTGGTTTGCTCTTCAGAATACCCTTGTTACATTAATTTAGGGAGCATAATAAATCTGGAGTGAAATATGTTTGCCGTGAATGCTAATTTGCTCGATGAGAATATCAATTAGATCTCTGAGGCATAGAAATTAGGGCTATTAAAGATCTCAAAGGTCATTCTCAGCCTGTTCTAAAGTAAGGTGACGAGTGATTATCTGCCAGAGGGATGGGGAATAGATTGAGCAGGTGACGGACAAACACCACTCAAATGTCAGGTACTATGCTGGGAACCAAAAATTCTGGAGTCTCAGAAACCCACCCTCAGATCCTAAGTCATCTCTGACAGTTACAGCAACAGTGAAATCTAGGTAGAGAATAATTATCATGGATTAGATAGGATATGAACAGTTTTACTAGTACTAACTTATTTAATCCTTGCAACAGCTCTGTGTAATACTAGGTACTACTATTATTCTCATTTTTATAGATGAGGAAACTGAATCATAGAGGATTTCAATAATGCTCCTGGGTCCTACTTCTGGCTAAAGAAGAGCAACGGTAATGATATTTAACTTTTCCTCGTGAAAAAACTGAAAAGTCAAACAACAGCCCTTGAGACATTGGGCATGAGTCAATGGAAGACAGAGATCTGGAGCTTGCTCGGGCTACTGCCTTGGGGAGGGGGTCTAGAGAGGTGGGGGGGGGGTCCAGGGAGAGCCCAGCATACTCCTCAAGTCTAGGGTACAGAAGCTGGAGTCCCAGGAAGTTGAGGTGGCAAGTGTTTGTAGGGAAGAGTACCAGAGAGAAGCCAGCTGAAGAGAGTAAGTACCCAGGACTCTGTAGATGTCACTCACGAGCATTCAGTCTACACAGTGCCCGTGTGTGAGCAAACCACTGAGGCCAGGAAAAGACCCACCTGGAAGAATCAGGCAGAACACACAGGACTGGAATAGTGTCTATTACCAATAGCCAGAGTGGAAAGCTCTCTAACATAGGGGACTCTGGCTGGAGGATGAAGGAGCTGCTTCATTCGTGGGGGAAATTAATACCACGCTACATGTGCAGATCTTGCATACCAAGACTTGAGCTCCGAAAGCATTGAACGGCCTCCAAGTAACTTAACCACATCCCAGAAAAACAGCTGGGAAATAAATTAGAAATACAAACTGTGCTCTGAGTAGGTAAAATGTTCAGGTAGATAAATGTGTACAAAGTTATAAAGCTCGATCACTTCTGGTTATGAATATACTGTCTTGGTCAGTTCAGGCTGCTGCGACAAAACGCTCTACCACCCGGGCATCTGCAAACAAAGCAATTTATTCTCTGGAGGCTGGAGGCCTAGGTCTAGGCGTCAGCAGGTTTGGTGACTGGTGGGGTTGTGCTTTCCTGTTCACAGATGACACCTTCTTGCTGCATCCTTACATGGAAGAAGGGGCAAGGGAGCTCTCTGAGGACTCCTTCATGAGGGCACTAATCCTATTTGTGAGGGTTCTTCCTCCAAGACCCAATCACCTCCTAATGCCATCTCCTTGGGGTGAGGATTCAACAGGTGAATTTGGGGAGTGTAGAAGGGGGACACAAACATTCTGACAATTAAAATAATCTCTATTCAGATTTATGTGTTTGCTTGTTTGTTAGGAAGACAATAATGTCCACCATACAGCAAATAAAATTTATAATCCCTAAGCATCTGATAATAAAGATCAGATGTGTAGAAGCAGGATATTAAGAAGACAAATCAATCAAGCCTAACCCCGAAATGACATAGATGATAGGATTAGTAGATAAAGATATTATAACAGTCATTAGAGTCTATTCCATATGTTCTAGAAACTAGAGGAAAGATTGAGCATTTTAAGTAGATAGATGGAAGACCTTAAAAAATTTCAAACAATCAAATGGAAGTTCTAGAGATGAAAACTACAAGGTCAGAGGTGGAAATATATCAGGTGGGATTCGTGGAGGGTTAGAGGTGAGTGGACTTGATGGATGACACAGCAGCCAAAATGATCCGAAATTAAACACAGAGGAAAAAACTTTTCACCATGAGCAGAACATCAGGAACCAGGAGGCAATTTCCTGTAGCAATATGCACATGAAACTCCAAAATCACAATGAGATACTTCATGCCCACAAGATGGCTACAAAGTGATACTTTAAGAGAGCTTATAGCCTTACATGCCTGTAGTAGTGTTATGGTTTGGATGTGAGGTGTCCCCAAAAAGCTCACACATGAGACAAGGCAAGAAGGTTTGGAGGAGAAATGATTGGGTTATGAAAGCCTTAACCCAATCAGAGAATTAACCACCTGATGGATTAACTGAGTGGTAACTGAAGGCAGGTGGGGTGTGGCCGGAGGAGGTGGGCATTGGGGGGCGTGGCTTTGGGGTATATATTTGTATCTGGCCAGTGGAGACTCTCTCTGCTTCCTGAACATCATGTGAGCTGTTTCCCTCTGCCACACTCTTCCACCATGATATTGAGCCTCGCCACCAGTCCTGAGGAATGGAGTCTGCTGTCTGTGGACTGAGACCTCTGAAACCATGAGCCCCCCCAAAAACTTTTCCTCCTCTACAATTGTACAGTGGCAAAAAAGCCGACTAAAATGGGTAGAAAAGAATAAACGACTCAAAAATGTTACAAGAAAAGAAGACTACAGGGTCAGGGTGTAGCTCAGTAGTGAAGTGCTAGCTTAGCATATGTAAGGTTCTGGGTTCAATCCCTGGCATGAGGAAGGAAGGAAGGAAGGAAGGAGGGAGGGAGGGAGGAAAGAAGGAAGGAAGGAAGGAAGGAAGGAAGGAAGGAAGGAAGGAAGGAAGGAAGGAAGGAAGGAAGGAAGGAAGGAAAACTGTAGACCAATATACCCAGGAATATGGATGCAAAGATGCCCAATGAAGTTTTGGTAAACTGAATCCAGCCATATATAAAAGGGATAAATATATCATGACCAAGCGAGGTTTATTCCACGATGGCAAGATTATTTTAGTGTTTAAAAAGTCAAGCAATGTAACTCACCAAATTAATTGACTAAAAAAAAACTACATGATCATCTCAATGGAAGAGATGTGAATATTCCCAACCTGAAAAAGAGTATTAAGAAAACCTTCAGTGAGCTTCAGAGTCAATTATGAAAGCATAAATTTTCTCTCCTAATGTCACAACTAAGGCAAGGATGTCCATTCTCATCACTTTTATTCTTCAATATTGTTCTAGCCAATGCAGTAAGGCTAATAATGATAATAGGCAGTCCAACTGGGAAGGCAGAATTAAGACTGTCCTTATAGACAGTTACTGTGAATATTTGGAAAATCCTATGGAACCTAAAAAATTCTACAGAATTCATAAATGAGTTTATCAAGGATGCAGAATATAAGATCAATATAAAAAATCAATATTTCTACATACAAGCAATGAAATATGAAAAATTGAACCTTAAAAATTACCATGCCATTACAGCACAAAAAATATGAGATAGTTAAAGATAAATCCGAGCTGGGCACAGTGGATCATGCCTGTAATCTCAGCAACTTGGGAGGTGGAGGCAGGAGGATTTTAAGCCAGCCTTAGCAACTTAGTGAGACCCTAAAGAAATTTGAATCCCAAATGGGCACACAAAACATCTTTAGTATGAGGGAAATGAACATTTAAACCCCAATAAGATACCAGTATGCACCTACTACAATGTTTGAAATCAAAACCAATGACCATATTGCTATGGTATTGCACCTCCCCAAAATTCACGTTGAAAACTAATCACCCATGTGTTGGTCTTAGGAGGCGGGGCCTAAGGAGACCACTGGATCAGGAGAGCAGAGTCCCCATGAATAGCATTAGTGCCCTTAGCAAAGAGGCCCCAGAAAGCTCCCTTGCTTCTTCCACCATATGAGGACACCACTAGAAGGCGCCATCTCTGAACTAGAAAGCCAGAGGTCACTAGACTGAGTCTGCCCATGCCTGAACTCGACCTTCCCGCCTCCAGAACTGTGAGAAATAAGTCTATTGTTCACAACTCACCTGATTTATGGCATTTTGTTATAGCAGCCCGAGTCTAAGATACATATGATGAAGATGTGTGATTGGAAGTCTTGTAGGCTGCTGGTGGGATGTAAAAAGGTACAGTCACTTTGGAAAACATTTTGGTAATTTTTTTTTTTTTTTAAATTTAGAGCTGGGGATCAAACATTGCACGTGTAGGCAAGTGCCGCATCCCCAACACTTACTGATCCTAAAATGTTAAGCACACACATATGATATGACCCCGCCATTCTTATTCTAGATATTTACCCAAGAGAAGTGAAAGCATGTGTCCATACAACCACTTATGCATACATTTCATAGAAACATTAATTGTAATAGCCCCAAATTGGATATAAGTCCAAATATTGATTGACAGGTGAACAGGTAAACAAATTGTTATGTCCATATGATGGGATATTACTCAGCAATAGAAAGCATCTATGGATGTACAACATGGATGAATCTCAAAATAAATTATGCTATTGTATGAGAGAGGCCAGTCTAAAAAGAGCCATATGTATGGTTTCATTTATATAACTTTTTTTAAAAATGCCAGGCACAGTGATGGATACCAGAAATCCCAGCTACTTGGGAGGCTGAGGGAGGAGGATTGCAAGTTTAAGGCCAGCCTCAGCAATTTAGCAAGACCCTGTATCAAAGTAAAAAAGAAAAAGGGTTGTGGATGTGACTCAGAGATAGAGTGCCCCTGGATTTAATCCCTAGCTGAAAAAATTTTTTGGAAATTGCAGATTAGAGCTTAGGTTGGGTTCAGTGGTAGAGCACCTATCTTGCATGTGTGAGGCACTGGGTTCCATTCTCAGCACCACTTATGAATAAGTGAATAAAATAAAGGCTCATCAACAACTAAAAAATATTTAAAAAAGAAAATGCAGATTAATGTATTGTGGCAGAAAGTGGAGAAGTGGTTTTCTGGGGATGAGGGTCACTAGAAGTGGGTGGTTAGGAGCACAGGAAGACTTTTGGAAGTTATGGGCACATTCATTAGTTTTTACATATGCCAAGAATGATCAAATTATACACTTCAGAGCTTGTGGCTTACTGTGGGTCAATCCACCCCAATAAACCTGTTGCAAATTAAAGACAGTACAAAAACAGGCAAATAGAAAGATTTCTAAGACCATCCTTCTACTAAATAGCAGTCTAGCTCCAGATGCCAAAGGTGCAAGGATTACTTTATGCTGCAAGGTGGATGTTATCACTCCCATTTTATAGACGAAAGACTGAGAATCCAAGGGATGGCGTGACCTTGAGGTTGCATGGTGGGTAAATGACAGAGCTGAGGTTGCATCGTGATAAGTGACTCAAGAGCTGGAATTTACACCCACGTCTGTTTTACTGCAAATCTGGTACACTTGCTGTCATGCACTCCAAGATCTGCTGTTTATTTGCAGTCTGGGGACACCATGCCCACAGCTTCTGCTGTCCTGCAGGCCCTGAGTCCTCCTCCTGACTGCATCCCTCATCCTCCACATAGGCACCCACCCCCCAGTCCTCCCCACACAGCAGCACCTAGCTGCTTACCTGGAGCCAGGGGACGGATCAATTTGTAACTGCCTAGAAGAGAGTAGGACTCTGAGTAATTGCCAAGGCATCTCTGTGAAAGCAAGAGCTTGCTGGGCATTTGGAAGGCAGTCCCCGTCTGTTTTAAAGAAATAGGCACTCCAAATGCAGACAAGTAGCTCAGGACCCGGGCAGCTCTTCACAGTGAGAGAGCCCTGTCTTCTCTTACCCTCTGACAACAGCTGGTGGGCTCAGTCTTTTCACACCCTCTCCCCTCTTTGATTCAGATAAGGCTGCTGGTGCTGGTTATGAGGCCTGGGAAAGCTAAACAGCTGAACCTTCGTTCCCACTTGTTTTTGTTGGGGAATGGAGGCTGCTTTGAAGCCTAGATCTCATTAAGTTCACAGCAGAATGAACATCTGACCACTGGGTTCAAAAGAAGCATGAGCTCTGTGTAGTCAGTGGTTCCAACACACAAAAGGCAAACGCCACTCAGGTTCCTGCAGAGGGAAGGGGCTTCTATCATAAGAGGTCCACTCGGTTGCCAAATGGCTGCCCTCAGGAGTTACGCAGAGGTGCCCCCCTGCATAGGGGGGAAGCTGGGGCTGGTGACTTCCGAGGTCCCTTCCCTTTGATCTGGGGGAGGGGTTAAACCCACTTGTGGAACGCTGGAGCTGGTCTATGTGAGGGTGAGAGGCATCACTGCCTTGTCCCCTGTCCTAATTCAGCATGCTCAACCAGGCTGTGCTTCCACGTGTGGTGCAAAGCTCTAATTGTTATGTAAAATCATTGTTATAATTGAGAAAAAGATGCCGTTCTGCATTGTTGTTGGAGGAACACTGTATGCAGCAGTGACCAATGGAGGGCAGGGCTGGGCACACCTCTCGGCACTCCAAGGACATGTTCATGTAAGTCTGAATTTTGTGAGCTATAAATATTGTGATATAAAACATACTAAGTAAGCTTGCATGGTTTGTGTAAAATTGGAAATAATGCAAATTCTCGTAAATTGAAGAAATTGTGTTGTGAAAAGGATAATTTCCAAATTGGAAAGAATCTGGAATAAATTATGTGCCAGGCTCAGTTTGAGGCCAGGGTTGTGCCTCCTCACCACACAGGCTGGAGTACCACCCTCCCTGGGGTGCCGTTTGGGTGTCCCCCACAGTTTCTTGTACTGAAATGCAAGCCCCATTGAGAAGTATTAAGAGGGTAGAAGTTTGATTTGAGTTTGGTTAGAAACAGGGCACCAGAGTGGAGACCCCCATGATTAAATCCTTTGACTTTATAAGGAGAGGGAGAGCGATCAGAAGAGATACGTACATACACCTGGATGCTCCCTGTCCCTTGCCACATGATGGTCCATGCTGCCTCAGGAAGCTGCCAGCAAGACGCCCTTCACCAGATGCAACTCCTCGAACTTCTAGAACCCTATGAGCCAAAAGGAACCTCTTTTCTTTATAACTCACCCAGTCTGTGGTATTGTGTTATTGGCAATAGAACAGACTAATGCATTCCATCTGTCTTCAATCATGCCAATCTTCTGGAAAAACATCCATCAAACTGCCCTGTTAAGAGATAAGAAATGAAGGGCAATATCGGCCTATGAAGTGCTGTATATTTTCTGGAATATGGAAATACTTGGCCCTAAAGTAGGGCAGCCCAATAGAAATGTCATGTAAACTACATACATCATTCTAAACTTTCTAGTAGCCATGTTTAAAGAAGTCAAGAGAAATGGGTGAAGTTAATTTTAATAATATTTTTTTAACCTAATATAGCCAATGTTATTTTAATAAGTGATCAATAAGAAAAAAAATGTTTTCGAGTTATTTTACATTGCCTTTCATACTACATTTTCAAAAAATCCTGTGTGTATTTTACACTTACCTCTCAATTCAGGCAAGCTACATTGCAGGTACTCAATGGTCACACTGGCTCAAGAAGTTTACAGGTGAGGGGCATAGTTGGAGGACTGTGATCCTGGAAACAGTGTGACAACTGCCTCCTTTAACAATGCTCTAGAATGTTCTTCCATCCTAGCAGCCATTGTACCATAATTACTGCTCCCTTTATCTTATTGTTTTAGGTCTTCTAATCCGTCCAAGTGACCTGTGTCCACTTCTGTATTCAAAGGCATCTGCTCACTAGAGAAGACTGAGAGGACCACTGGGTATTTGATAGGACAACCACAGGATAGTTAACTCGTTTGGACAGTAACTCCCTTCTGCAGAATAGTGGTCCACAACACCACCCCAGGAGAATAACTGGAGAAATGTGAAAATATTCCAGGTCCTTTTTAGGCCTCTGCATCCATCCTCTTGGAAAGGTACAGTTAACATAATCTGATGAACGGTTAAAATGATACCCCTTGGATAGATTGCAGTGCATGTCTGTGATTTTGTGTTCCCTTCTGCTTTCAAAGCAGGTGTTGAACTCAAGGTAAGCATGACGAACAACCAGAAGCCCCAAATTCACTACTTGTGCTTGTTGAACCTCCAACAAACCAAATCCAGTTTTTTGAAAGTATAACTAAAACCAATCCCAAGAAAAACAAAAACACAATAAAGACACAATGAGTTTTTTCCCCCTAGTTGGATAGTTTTTTGCCTCCCCCACCCCCCACACACCTTTGGTCCTCCCTTTGGTGCCTGACTTCAGCCTCAGATTCCAGTCTTCAGGCTCCTTCCTCTAAGGAGAAGTCAACCTATGTTGCTCAGGGAAGTGGGGGATGGAGCCATGGCGACATCCACTAAATAATCATTTTCTTATGATGTGGATGCAAAGGCAATGAGGCTTGGGTGTTTATTTTACAGAATGTGCAAAAGGGAATCATTTGAGGTGAACTCCCAAGCTGCCAGGACAGGGCATTCTGTTCCCAATCAATCATCACAGCATGTCCGGGTACCCAGATTGAGAACTTGCGTAAAGGCAATCACCCTGAGCAAGAACCCATTCAGTAACCAGTTCCACTCTGTCCTGCTGGAAGCAGGCTTTTTTCTCCTCAATCAAATGACAGGTTATTATTACGCACCTGGAGAAAGATTTGAGGCTACTGAACGTGGGTGTCATATAATCTTTCACTCAAAGCAGTTAATGAGGAACAACCAAAATAGCTGTGTTTTAAACAACCTTTGCTTAAACAACCAATGGCACATCTAAGTACTAAGTCATTAAGGACCAGTCTGTGTGCACAGTGGAAATTTTCACAGGTTATCAGAATGAATCAAAACTACTTCACATCCTGCTTTTGCTCCTTACGTGGTAGCTTAGTTTTTCCATCAGCTAAATGGGGATAATCATGGCTGCCCAACAAGAAATAAGATGAGATCATACCAGTAATTTCTTGGCACATAGAAGGTGCTCAATAAATACTTTCCCGACCCAGTTGGCAAGCCAAATTACCTTCCATGCAGATCTTTCAAGTAATTGCTGGGCCTTTTCCAAATGGGACAGCAGATAGTGAACTTGTTGACTCTATATAAATCATGACCAACTCTCTAGAATAGGCTGGTGGCCAACAACCAAACCACCATCATGCTGGACGATTTTCTGCTCTTGTCCCTAAGTGAGTGGGTCAGAGACTATCAGCTCCTGTGACTATAATGGTAGTCTATTCTTAGAGGTAGAGAGATCAATCAGAAAATAATGAGGCATTAATGAATGCCGTCTTTGAAGATATGTATGTACTACTGAGTAACTCCTTGGAATAAAAATTCTAGAAGTACCATGGTTGGTTAGCAGAGCCTGAACATTTTAAAGGCTTTTGAACACATCATACATTAGAGCTCAGGAATAGGGCCACCAGCAGGGTTAGAATGACTCTTTCCTCGGCAAGGGTCCCTTTCCACATAACCTCATTAAAACCAAGTACTGCCATTTCTCCTTATTTTTGCTAATATGAAGTATGAAATTGTGTACATCTCATTTATTATGCTTTGTTAAACATTGCCCCCATATGTTTATAGGCAATTTGTGTTCATGTCGTGAGCCCATTATTCTTTGCAGGTTAAGTTTTTGTTCATTGCTCTATAAAAAAAATCGTAGTCTTGATCACATATATAACAAGTCTTTGAGGTTTTTTTTTTTTTTTCTTGTGTGTTATTTAGCTTTTCAGGTTTATAATTCTGTTTTTCAGAGTTGTCTAAAAAGTAGTGAGCAGCCATTTATTGAGCCCATCAACATTTACTGATTGCCAACTATATGCCAGGCATTGGTATTAGAAGAGAAAAAAGGTAAGATCTCTGCCCTCCAAGATCCTAATCCAGGGAGAAGTGCATACAAAACCCAGTACCATCCACAGACAGGTTCAGCAGCCTTTCTTTAAAAATCCCAAATCCAAAATGCTCTGAAATCCGAAATGTCTTGAGCACTGGCATGATAGCAGCCTGTCACATGGCAATAGAAAAAGGGAAACATTGCCTAGTGGGGGTGGTGAGCTTTGACTGGATGGCAGAATTTGGGCCACCACCTGTTTGGTGGTTTTATTGCACCACTGCAATGCCCATTCATGCAGACATATCTTTGATATTTTGTGTGGCAATGGCAGAGTTGAGCAGTTGTGACAGAGACCATATGGCCTGTAGAGCCT
The DNA here is from genome assembly GCF_902686455.1 of Sciurus vulgaris. Taxonomy (NCBI): domain Eukaryota; kingdom Metazoa; phylum Chordata; class Mammalia; order Rodentia; family Sciuridae; genus Sciurus; species Sciurus vulgaris. The sequence goes on from NC_136476.1 coordinate 70,951,638, forward strand.
GAAATACCTACTATAAGGCCCTTTACAACCAACGTCTGCTGACCCCTCTCTATTACCTTAGAAAGAAGCCCAGGAGGAGAGAGTACACCATCAAAGCTACACATTGGGACAGAATCCAAAGACTCTGGAACCCCAGGACTGTGCTGTTACATCATTCTACTAAGATTCACTAGGCACCCACAGTAAGGGAGGCCTGGAGCTACAGGTTTAAAAATGATAGGGCTGGCAGCTGCTCCCTGAGAGAGCGTAACCAGCAGGGAAGACAAGCGGGTAAAGAAATAACCATCCAGAAAAATCTATCACAGACCCGAACACAGCACAGGAGAGAGACCTGAGCAAATACTTTCCATTTCTGTTGTGGTGGTGGGAAGAGCTCCCAGGTGCCTTCCCCGCATCTGGCCCTCCTTCTCTGGTGGCACCCGCATTTCCCCCTAGGCAGCCAACTCAATCACGGCGGTTCAGTGGCTGGAGTCAGGTTGACCTCGCCATTCAGCTCTAGACCTGGCACTGTGCTCAGGGATGCCCATGAGATGCCACCCTGAGTCCTTCTGGATGTCAAGGATGAAGGGGAATTCCTTCCCTGGAGTGGCCAAGCGAATGGACCATCAGCCTGGAGCCTTTGGTGGTCATGTGGGAGTGACTGGTCAAGATGGAAGCCCCCATAGGAAAAAGCAGAACCAGGAGCTGGAGAGAGATTCCTTAGGAGTGAGAGGTAACTCCATGACCACAGTACATTTCCCTTTTCCACCTAGTGTTGGCACTCTGTCATTGAAACTAAACGATTCCAGCCAATATCCTTGTTTTCCTAGGCAACCATTCCCCAGCCCACTTCTGAACCCTTTCCTCCCTCCACCCAGGCTCACCGCCTGCAGCCTGCATCTGCATCCTCCATCTAGGAATGCAAATTTCAGAAACCTATAGTGCCAAAGGCACGTCTGAGAGGAACGGAGCCAAGTTTGATAATGAATTCGTGCGTGCTGTGTGAACCGATCCATGGTTATTCAAAAACCCATTCAGTGTTTTTCTCCAGTGATAATAAGGACAGAGTTCTTGATATTGTGTCTGTCACTGGCTAAATAATGGTGATGTTTCCACTTGGAATCTTGCTATACTTATGGCTTAGGAAATGATGCTTCTCAGGGGAGACTGGCGACCGATGCAGCGAGCTGACTGCACTCTCAACATCTGGAAGCAGGCGCCCCCGTCCTGGAGTCTGGACTTCGTTCTTTCTAGAGATTCCTGGCTTGGGAAAGCATGTTCTTTCCTTTAGGATCCAGGTCTGCCTCGGGAGTTGGCATCTCCGGTGTGTCAGGGGGCGGCTGCGGGAGGGGCAGAGAGCAGCATGCTGGGTGGTTCCGATCTGCTTTAGAATTTCCCAGGGAGCATTCTGAAAGTCCAGGTTCCAGTCTCCATCCCCTGCAAGACTTCAGGTCAGTAGTCCAGGAAAGAAATCCTGATGTTTACAAAGCTCTCCAGTTTGAAAGAGCAACTGTGGTGCAGAACCATCTACTTGAAATGTCTTTCTTCCTCTTCAGGTTAGCCAGCCTGCCCAGCCTCTAGGGCCCCTCTTCGGAACCTTCCCCTCTGTGGTCCAAGTGGAGTCAGCTTTGTTGGGAAGCAAATGTAAAATCACCGATCTAGTGCACCCTATTGCTTTCCATTAGGGAAACCAATCCAGGACCAGGAAGGCCAGACGATTTCCCCAAGATCCTTTGGTGAGCCCAGGGCTTAGCAGCCAGGATGCAAACTTGGGAGACTGGATGGGGAAAACGCTCCTGGGGCTTGGTCTCACACCCTTGGAATTACCAGTCATGGGTGCTACTCTGCAATCATCTCGCTCAGACTCCCAAGCAGGTCTCAGCAGCCTTGCTCCATCCTGATTGGTAAGAAGTTGCTGCCCCTGGGGGAGGGCAGGGCCTTCTTCCCATTTCCCCACCCACATTCTATCTGCTCCGCAGGGGCTGCTGTGAATTTTAACACGAGACCGGGTAGCTTACTGGCTCTAGAATTTATAAATCAACTCCCTTTTCGTCCCCCTGGGTGTGGGGGGAAATCTGGATGATGGGCACCTGCTCTACCTGTACCCAGCCCTTCCTTCTCCCCTGCCCTCCCCTCCAAGGCTTCACACTCTCACCCAACCACTGACCCAGGACCAGCCTATCCACTTCACTGCGTCACCAGAGTGAGTGATGGAGCCGCAGACCATTACTCAGGGGAGGATGGTGGTGAGTCACCATGAGAGGCTCCTTCCCCAGTCTGGCCGCTCCGCTCCAGGCTGTGCTGAGATACAGAGAATAATAATACCCTTTGGACTGGCCTTTTAAAAATAGAGCCAATGGAGTCTGCGGTTTGGGAGGAGGAGTCCTGGGGATCAGGGGACCTGAGTGCTCGGCTCAGCTGGATTGCAATTCTCTGTGGGCCACTGACTCCTGCTCTGTGTTCTGGTCATTGGAGAGTATTGTCCTAGGCCATGTCAAGGTGGGATTTCCGAGTCTCTGCTGAATCTTTCAGGATGTGATAAAAACCAGAGACACAAACTACTCCAAATTCATATACACATTGATGCCAAAGGTTTCATACAGTCTCAGGTGTTCATGAAGCCACTGAAAAACCCATCATGCAGGGCTGGGGCTGGGGAAATAGCTCAGTTGGTAGAGTGCTTGCCTTGCATGTGCAAGGCCCTGGGTTCAATCCCCAGCACTGCAAAAAGAAAAGAAAAGAAAAGAAAAGAAAAGAAAAGAAATCATGGGCTCCTGGTAAAGAACTCCTGATCTATTCATTTGATAAGTCCATGAAATACATTTCTTCCAAATTCTGCACTCCCCCTGCATACAGCCAAGCTTTGTTGGGGGTTTTCATTTATCCATGAAATGTTTAGCAAGTCCTGTCCAGTCCCAGTGGTAAGCGCAGTATTCCTGGGAGAGAAACGTGGAGGGGCCCCCACTGGGGTGTGTACAAGAGGGGCTGGGGCTTCGGAGAGGCAGAGGCAGTAAAGATTCTACCGACTGGGAGGCAAATGGTCAAGGTTGGCCAACTTCAGAGCCCACCAGCCTTCACCCACCCCCTCCATCCCCTTCCCTGGCTTCTAGGGAGGATCTGTGCCTCAGCCACTGAAACGAGTTACTATGAACTAAACTGTCCCTGGCAATCCCAATCCGTGGGGTACCAGGGATTGAACCCAGGGATGCTTAACCACTGAGCCATGTCCCTAGGCCTTTTTATGTTTTGTTTTGAGATAGGTTCTTGCTAAGTTGTTTGGGCCTCACTAAGTTTCTGAGGCTGGCTTTGAACTTGCAATCCTCCTGCCTCAGCCTCCCGAGCTGCTGGAATTACAGGCGTGCACCACCATGCCTGGCTCCTAGTCTCTTTCTTAAGGGACAAAATAAGCATTTGCTACAGTTAAGCCACAGCCAAATGGCTTTTCTGTTATTTGCAACCCAAAGCATTTCACACCGAAGCAAGTGAACAGCCCCAAATTCCTAGTAGGGATTTGAATTCTGTGCACCTTTAGGGCTCAGAGAAGAAGTGGAGGACAAGGGAGGATTGAGGAAGGCTTAAAGAGGTGGTGGACTTGGCCCAAGTCAGCAAGTCCCTTCCTTCTCTTTTCCTGAATTCAACTGAAGTGACTAGTGTCTAACACAGGCAAGCGCTCAATAAACATCTGTCAGATGAGTACACAAATATGTATATAGATGAATAGGTAATTCAAATTTTAATGCTGTCCTTAAACCCAGCGAAGTCCTACCAAATGTTTCAAAAAGGCCCTGGGGAAGATTCACACATCCCTAGGGTAGAGGACTGGTTAGCCTTGGCTTTCTTCCCACTAAGATGTGGCTTTTGTTGTTGTTTTGATTGTTTCTGATGTTGGGAATTGAACCCAGGGCACTTTACTGCTGAGCGACATATCCAGCCCTTTTTATTTTTTATTTTGAGGGCCTCATTAAGTTGTTTAGAGCCTCACTAAGCTGCTGAGGTTGGCCTGGAACTTGCAATCCTCCTGCCTCAGCCTCCCGAGTTGCCAGAATGACAGGCGTGGTCCACCACACCGGAGGCTGATACAGTAATCAATGAAGCGGCCCTGAGTGTCCCCTTCTCAGAACATGCACATCCCCAGAAGTCTTACTGAGAAAAGATGAAACTGATCCACACTTTCCCCAAGAAGTATCAGAAGGACACAGAGATGGGGAGGTGTTGGCCTTGTGGTTAGTGCAGTGTTCAGGTGGGGAGGTCCCCTGGTCCCCTCCTAAGGCCAAGGCAAGCAAAGGGTTTCAGCTGGGTGTCTGTAAGAAAGGGTACTGGCATTCTGTTTCACAGTTGGATGTCTGCGTAGCCAGCTGTTGTCTGGACTTCCCATCTATTGCCTGATGGTGGAAAAGAAAATACTGGGAGAAGGTCAGGTAGGGAGGGTGCCGGAGAGATCTCTTTGAGCTCCTACTCCCTAGAAGTTCAAGATGGATTCCACACCCTCACATAAAATACACTCCGAATTGTACCCTAACAGGTGTGCAAGGCACCTGTCCTGAGGCATCTCGAGGGAGGAGGTGGAAGTCACGACCCAGTTTACACCTCTATTATTTGGGGGTCAAGAGTAATTCTCAGTCTGGCATCAGCCACTACATCTGTCCCCAGACTATCTTCCCTGGATGTACAGGTCTTCTAGAGGGGTCTGTAATGAAAACCTGAAGGGCTTTCTCTGATTCTCCAACACCAACTAGGTAGCCAACAATTCATTCCTCTTCTGACTCCAACTCCCCAGAGTCGGCCTCCGGCTTCACAGTTTAAGGCACTCGATAGTCACTCTAGCCTTTGATCCTGCCTCCCCACCAAGTTCCTTCTGGATTTGTTTACGTCTCTCCATAAAGGAAAACCTTGTTTCACCTAGCATCTTAAGATGCTTACAGCTGGGTGCTGTGGCACCGCCAGCCACCCAGCTCCTCAGGAGGAGTAACTTAGCAAGACCCTGTCTCAAGTTAAAGCAAAAGTAGAAAGGGCTGGGGATGGAGCTCAGTGTAAGAGTGCTGCTATTGTCCCCAGCACAAGAAAAACAGATAGAACAAAGCCTAAAGCTACCAACAGTCCCATTGTTCTCAGCCCCACCCTCCAGGTGTTCTCTCAACCACCAAAAATCCAGAGGCAGCTTCGTGCCCAGGGAAGACTGATGGAGCCTTCTCTACCTGTCCTGTTTGATTGTGGGTCAATCCCGAGTCAAACACACATAAGCAGACATACCCAGACAGAGGTGCTGACATAGCTCACGCTTCAAGCATGAGAGTTTGCAATACCCTCCCTCTCCCCTACCTCTGCTGAGTTTTGCAAAAATTGTTTAAAATCAACGTTTCCTTGCCTCCGCCTGCATTTTGTGCTTGACACTCTACAGCTGAGTTCAGCTGCTGCAGTTTTCTGCTCTCACCTAATGTGCCTTGTGGATGACATCACACACAGGCAAAGGCAAAATGTGCTCAAATTGTTCTCCAGTATATTAATTGTATTTGAACAATTTGGCATTTTCCAAACAAGTGTTAAAACAGAACAGACTGTAGATGTCTGGTCCAGACATTCTGAACACAACTTACTCACTTGCCAGAGTTTAATGATGTGCTAGTTCTTTAAAATTACAGAAAGAGAGATACCAGGTAAGAATTTTTTTTTTTTTTTTTGAACCAGGACTGAATCAGGGGCACTTAATCACTGAGCCACAACTCCAGCCTTTTGTTATGTTTTATTTAGAAATACAGCCTCACTGAGCTGCTTAGCATCTCGCTTTTGCTGAGGCTGGCTTTGAGCTCACAATCCTCCTGCCTCAGCCTCCTGAGACACTGTGATTACAGGTGTGCCCCACCGCACCCAGTGGACCCAGGTGAGTATTTTGACAATATTCTCAAAAGCCCACCACATTCCAATTACCTCCCATCCTCATCTCTATCTTCAGGTGAAGCCTTTCTTCACAGGGCTTCCTCAAAGAATCCACTGCACATTCATAAAAATCACAGAAACTCCAGGTGAAAGGGGACTTAAAAATCACTTGCTCCGACCTCTTTATCTTACAAGGAAGGAAAGTGATGTTGCTGGCCATGAGCTTCTTGAGGCAGCTGCTGGGCCAGCTTGATATCTGAGACCCTCGTGCCAGCTGAGCCCATGAGACACTCCGGTACTCAGGGTTCACCTGCTGTGGGGAATCAGAAATAATTTCAGACCCAAAGAGGAGGTGGAAAGAAAGGACAGAAAGGCAGGAGAGCTGGCTGGGTGGCCCCTTGAATGGCACCGACTGACCGAGGGCTGCTTTTCCCTCTAGACCGTCCAGGGCAGGGGCTGGCTCAGTGGTAGAGTGCCTTCCCAGCATGCATGAGACCATGAGTTTGTTCCCCAGCACAACAAAAACAAATAAAACAAACAAACAAACCCTAAAGCTGACCCGCTACCCCTACTGTTCTCAATCCCACTTTCCAGGGGTTCCTAGCTCAGCCAAAATACAGTGGCAGATTCTGCCCAGGAGAGACTGATGGTGCCTTCTGTACTTGTCCTGTTGGATGTTTTTTGCCTATATTATGGTCATCATAGTCGGTGACACGGATTATAAATGGTCAGATGACACACTCTAAACATGACTCCTCTGGGAGTTTTTAATCCATCCAAGACCAGACAGACACAGCAGGGGAAAGTGAAAATATCTTGGTTTCATTAGGAGAAATTTATTGCTTGCTTAAGGTTGCTATAGTGACCACAGAAACAGGAACTATTTGTAGATGTCAGGACCCATAGAAGATCTCAGGTAAGGGACAGAGCTAGACTGACAGCAAACTGTCCATGTCCCCAGTCGCTTAGCACATGTTACTTTATTTAATCCTCACAAACACCCACGAGGTGGTGAGTATTGCCTGTCAAGAATGCAGGAAACCGAGGCTCACCAGTGCTAAGCATTTATCGAAGACCACATGAAGTTGATCTGCAGGTCTGTCTGGCCCTGACGCCCCTGTGGGTTGGACTTTTTTAAAGATGGTGAGGTGCTCAGGTGTTTTTTTTTTTTGTTGTTGTTTGTTTGTTTGTTTTGTGGTGCTGGGGATTGAACCCAGGGCCTTGTGCTTGTGAGGCAAGCACTCTACCAACTGAGATATATCCCCAGCCCGGATGCTTAGGTTTGACATGGTATTGGGACAGACAGCTGCTCAGGTACATGTGCCTGCGGGGAGGCACACCCCTAGAGAAGAGACCACGATGGCACCATTCCTCTGAGCCATTCTGCGGATTTGCCATGGTCAAGGCTCATCCACATCCCCCTGGTGGAGCCTGGGAGTTGGAATGGGCTCTGTTGGGAGCAAGACTTTGAACACAGGTTTTCATCCGGGAGTGCAGGCAGACAGATAAGAGAGGACAGAAGTGACATGAAAGGAGAGGTGCACTACAGTTGTCCCCACTTATCTGCAGTTCCACTTTAATGGTGTCAGTTACCTGGGGTCAAATGAGGTTTAAAAATGGTAAGTGGAAAATTCCAGAAACGAGCCATGGATGAGTTTTAAATTGTGCACTGTTCTGAGTAGGGTGATGAAATCTCCCATTGTCCTGCCCCAGAAATGAAGCAGACACAAGTCCTTTGGAGGTCCAGTCAGAAGGTCGATAGTGGCTTCGGTCACAAAGCCCAGGTCATTTACCACAGGTCCTCCCATCGCAGGGGCATTGCACCATCTCATGTCACCAAAAGAAGGGTGACTTTGGTGTTGTAGGATATTTTGAGAGACAGAGAGAGAGAGAGAGAGAGAGGCCACAAATAATAAAGTATACAAATAACTTTTAATATAGTGTATTGTTCTTATTGTTTAGTTTGCTATTAGTTATTGTTGTTCACCTCTTACTAGTTCTAGTTTATGAATTAAACTCTACCATAAGGTATAAAAATCATAATATATATGGGGTTCAGTACCATCTGAGGTTTCAGGCGTCTGTTGGGTTGTCTCCCCGATAGATGAGGGGGACTGCTATGTGGAGCCATGGTGGGCAACTAGCATTTCATCCTCTGAGGGGAAGCCAGTCCCAAATATATGCAGGATTCTCACTCTTCCAGGCGGAGGGATCCCCAGTGTCAGTGGTGAGGGCTGCTCTCTGGGGCTATTAATTCCCAGTCTTCTTCATGGTGCCCTGAACCTGGGAAGGACCCTCTTCCTCAGCTCTGGGAAGAAAAAGCCTCTGGCTTATGGGTGCAGATGCTGGCAGCTGGAAATGGGATGGAGCCCCTAAATGATCCCAGGGAGCTGGGCATGTCAGCACACGCCTATAATGCCGGCTACTCAGGAGGCCTGCCAGAAGGACTCCAAGTTTGAGGCCAGCCTGGGCAACTTAGCAAGACCCTCTCTCAAAGTAAAATGGCAAGGGCTGGGGGTGCAGCTCAGTGATGGAGCGCCCCAGATTTCAATCCCCAGCCCGCCCCCCAGAGTTGCAGTGTACGAGTGGGGCAATGACGCCCTCTGCTACATCAGGGCTGGGCTGCATCGTCCCGTGATCAAGAGCTCGATGGTAACCCGTGTGCAAGAATCTGTCTCCTGAGGGGCTGAAGGAGTGGCAAATACCTGGTCTGGTCTCGATTCTTCTTATGGTAAGAGGGGGACCACTTTGCTTATGACGCCGCGTGCACGTGGCATTTTTCCTCGCGTTACATAGTTCTCCAACTGTTTGGACATCAACTGGGTGTCTTAACTCAATGATGACACTCACTACCTGGGGTTACTGCACATCCCATAGTTGAAGGACTCTCTCTTACAAGACTGCCCCCACATCAGATGCCGAGGACCGGAAGTGAGTTGCCCACAGTCCTGTCGAACATAGCTTCCAGCATGGCTTGGTTGCATACCCCCCAAAGATCCATGTGTTAAAGGCTTGGTCCCCAGGGTGGCACTATTGGTGGTGTGACGGAACCATTGAAGGCGGGGTTTGTGGGAGGTCCTTAAGTCTTTGAGGGTGTGCCCTTGAAGGGGACTGTGAGACCCAAGCCTGAGCCTCTTCCTGGCTCATGTTGTAAGCAGTCTGTTCTGCCACACCCTCCCACCCCTCTGTTGCAAAGGGACCATCTAATCTTGGGTTGGAATCTTCAGATCTGTGATCCAAACCAAGCTTTTCTCTTTGCAATTAATTGTCTCAGGTATTTCATTGCAGTGACAGAAAACTGACTAGTATCGCTATAAACTGGGGTATTCCATGGCCTCCTCTTTAGGTTCAATAATTTGCTAAGAGAGCTCATAGAATTTAAGAAAACACATTTATTGTATGGGAAAGGACAGGATAAAGGATTCAGATGAAGAGCCAGATGAAGAGGCACACAGGAAGGTTGGAAAGGGTCTCTAGTGTAGGAGCTTCTGTTCCCACGGAGCTGAGGTACACCAACCTCACTGCGTGGGAATGAGCTCACCAAAGCTGAAGCTCTCCAAGCTCCAACCTTCAGGGATTTTTATGGAGTCTTTTATATATAGACATGATCAATTAACTCAGTCTTCAGCTCCTCTGCCCTTCCCAGAGGATGGGAGGGAGGTGGCACTAGAAGATCCAAGCTTATAATCTGGATTTTGGTGACCAGACCCCCTTCTGAAAAAAATGTAGGGAACCAGTCAGACATCTCCTTAGCATATGAAAGACCTCCCTCTGGAGATTCTAGAGGTCTTGGATGCTCTTGTGTCCAGAACTGGGGTCAAAGATAAAATATCAGGACCAAAGATGCCCCTAGGACCCCTGTCTTGGGACCAAAATATACCTTCTGTACTATTTCACACACAGATAATGGCCTCTCATCTCAACTTAGTTCAGGTTGCTGTGATAAAATACCTTAGAATGGGTAAATTACAACAGAAATTGATTCCTCAGCATGGTGGATGCTGGATGCTCAAGCTCAGGACACCAGACTTGGTGCGGCGTGAGGGTTCTCTGCTTCACAGATGCTGCCTTCTAACTGTCCTCCCATGGCAGAAGAGACAGGGCTGCTCTCTGGGGCCTCTTTTGTAAAGTTATTAATTCCATTCGGGAAGGTGGAGCCCTCAGGGCTCAATCAGCTCCCCAAAGCCCTACTTCTCATCTCATCACCTCCGTCACTAGGTTTCAACATATGACTTTGGAGAGGACACCCACAGCGAGCCCTACCATGACCCTTCCACAGGACCACAGGAACAGTTCTTCCAGCATGTTCCCGTGATGACCACAGACAACCATCTTGTAACTGAACACAGTGGGCTCGCCCCTTGTGAGTGCAAGGCACAACCTGGAGATAAAAGAATGAACAGAGCTTTATCACTTGCAGGGAGGAAGGAGAAGACTGGAGCTAATGATTCTCAAAGCAGTAGCTCCACAAGAAAGGAAGCAAGGAGCTTCCACTGAGGAAACATATACATATTCACATAGGATGGACTCATCGTCACATGCTGAGGTGGGTGCATTCCTGAGCATGCCCAGTTCGAGGTTATAAGTCACATGTTAAAAAATATGGCGGACAGAAATGCCTCTGGGCAGAGAATTTGGTATTATGATGAACAAGTAAGTATACTCTAGGTCACCTAAAAGAGTGAGTCAGACTGATTTTGTGATTTTTGACTGGTTCTTTTTAAGTTTCTCTGGAGGACCTTAGCTGAAATAAGAAACAACTTTGAAGGCACTTTAACAGTCATTTAAAGGGGTAGCCCCTGCCGCTTCCCCCACTCATGCATAGGTAATTGTCCTTTAAAGTGCCTACCTAAGGCTGGGATGGAGCTCAGTTGGTAGAGCACTTGCCTCGCAAGCACAACCTGGAGATAAAAGAGTGAACAGAGCTTTATCACAAGGCTCCAGCACTGCCAAAAAAAAAAAAAAAAAAAAAAGTGACTGCCTAGCAGCTAACAGTTTCCTGCCTTGTGTCCTTGAACTTCTCCACCTCCCTACCTGGTAGACTTTACTATTTTCATTTTACAAATGAGAAAACTATGGCTAAGATAATAGAGACAATAACAACTATCTGGGATTTTTATTTTTTTTTTTCAGAAGGTTGCTGGAAGTGTTCAATAAAACTTGTGCTGGCGATAATTTACTTAAAGGGTAATATTATATTGCTTCTGGCAGGTTTTTCTTAAATCCCATAATTTACTGCCTAACAAAGTGCTCTGTGCATAAAATATGCTCAACCAATGGTGTGTTCCGCTGAGTTGAATCCACCCTTGCTGTTCTGCACATAAAGGCCAAGATTATATTTTCCAAACCAGGAAGTTCTGATTTATGAATTCATTTATCTGAAAGATCTTGTCAAAGACAAAATGCGGGGGGACAATTAAGGGGATGATTTTATCCAGGCTATGGCAGTAGGGACAGTCATCCAGATGTGAAGATCAGAGTGCTGTGGCAGGGCGGCTTTCCCTGAGACATTTCCAGGGAGGCTGAGGAGGTGAGGGCCAGGCAAGGTGGCATACAGCAGGCACTCTTTTGCCATCACAGGAAGTCTCGGCCAGCTAAACAGGAAGTGCTTGTCTACCATGCCTGGCTGGTTTCAGAAGGACATACAATTCCAACTTTCTGTAATTGCTCATGAGACAGGGAACGTAAAGGTGAAGTGTCTTTGACCTAGTTACAGGGTAAGCAATCTGGGAGGAGTGGCTCTTTTAGTAAGTCACTTCCAGAAACACAGAAGGAGAGGGACATTTTGGAAGAAGAAAGGTTGGGGGATTTCTGAACTGCTGCTCAAGGCCTCAAGTAAAGTTCAACACTGTCTGTCTCTTGAAGAAAGTATGAAAATTCAACTCTATTTGGTTACATATAAAACTTCACTCACTCAAAACAAAAGCCTCTCTCTCTCTCTCTCTCTCTCTCTCTCTCTCTCTCTGGCTCCCTCCACTGTAGTTGCAGCAGATGAGAGCAATATTTTCAAAGCAACCCTGTCATCCTCTGCTGTCTTCCCCTGCTTTTAAGGGGAAGATCAAAGTCCTCAGCTTGGTCTCCAGGCCCCACCTGAGCTGGCCCCTGCCCACTTCTCTAGCCTCATCTCAGAGACCTCTACCCCTCTCTTTGGGCCTCCCAGTCTCGTTGCTATTTCTGGAAAATTCCATATTCTCTTTTGCCTCCGGGCCCTTGCCCAAGTTGTCCTTTTTGCCTTCAAAGTTCTCCAGCCCTCCTGACCTCAAGTCCCCGACCCTGTACAGACTCCTGAACTTGACTGGTCACCTACCTTCATTCTCCTACATACAGCAATTTCCTTTGTTAAAATCCTTCAGAAGTGAAGATGCTCTTCCTTTAGAGCAGTACCAACAGACATAATGTAAGTCACACATGTAACATTCAATTCTTCTATTGGCATATTTTAAGAAATAAAGAGAAAAAGTGGAATTGACTTTTTTCTGCTTTTAAATTGGTTAAACGATTTTTAATTGTAGTAAAATACACCTAATGAAATTTACCACCAGGACCATCATAAGTAAAACTCAAACTTTCCATTCCTTGAACACTGACTTCCACTCTTCTGGCCCTGCTTTCTGTCTCTATGGATTTGGCACCTTGCACAAATGGATTCATACAGTATTTGTCCTCTTGTGACTGGCTCATTTCACTTAGTATAATGTCCTTAAGTTGTACCCACATTGTAGCACTGGTAAAAAATGACCTCCCTTTTTGAACCTGAATAATCTGTTGCAGGTAGGTATGTACTACATTTTATTAATTCGTCATCCATTAATGAACACTTGGGTTGCTTCTACTTTTTGGCTATTGTGTATAATGCAGTTATTAACCTTGATAAATATTTGAGACACTGCCCTCAGTTCTCCTAGAATATACCCAGAAGTAAAACTAGTGGATCATAAGGCAATTCTGTTTTTATTTTTTTTTTTGTTTTTAAATGGCTTACTGTTTTTCATAGTGGCTATACATTTACATTCTTACCAACGATGCACAATGTTTTCCTCATCCTCAAATCACCAACTTGGTATTTCCTATTTCTTCTTTCTTTCTTTCTCTCTTTCTTTCTTTTTCTTTCTTTCTTTCTTTCTTTCTTTCTTTCTTTCTTTCTTTCTTTCTTTCTTTCTTTTCTTTTCTTTTCTTTTTTTTCTTCCTCCTTCCATCCCTCCCTTCCTTCCTTCCTTTCATTTGAGATGGGGACTCAGTATGTTGCCCAGGCCGGTCTTGAACTCCTGGACTCAAGTGATCCTCCTGCTTCAGCCTCCTGAATGTTGGGACTACAGGAATGCTCACCAAGTCTGAATTTTCTTCTTCCTCCTTCTTTTCTTCCTTTTGATAGTAGCCATCCTAATAAATATGTACTGGTTATAGTTAATTTTTGCAAGTCCTTTTATTCATTTCAGAATATCTAAAATATTTTCAGATCTACCTGAAGTCAATAAAAGTTATTAATGAAATATTTTACCTTCTTTGTTCTTTGGACGAATTATTTGAAGCCTGCTGGGTGCTTAGAGAGTATTCCAGTAAGCACTAGTCACATTTCAATTGCTCAATAGCTAGTGGTTTCTGTTCTAGTCAGCTTTTCCATTGCTGTGATCAAAAGACCTGACAGAACAATGGAGAGGAGAAAAAGTTTATTTTGGCTAATGGTTTCAGAGGTCTGAGTCCAAAGCCAGTCGACTCCAGTCCTAAAGTGAGGCAGAATATCATGGCAGAAGGGCATGAAGGAGGAAAGCAGCTCAGGATAAGGCAACAAGGAAGCAGTGAGCACCACTCACCAGGGACAAAATATAAAAGGAAGTCCCCGGTGACCTACCTCCTCCAGTTACCACTCAGTTAGTCCATATCAGTAGATTAATCCACTTATTAAGTTACAACTCTCATGATCTATAATCAGTTACCACTGAACGTTCTTGCATTGTCTTGTAAGGCCCCCAAAAAGGAAACCCAAACTCTGTCCCATGGATGGATGGCAACCCCAATCAACCGCAGGAGGCGTCACTTGATGCAAACCGCAAGAGGTGTTTATTCCAGCGCGCTGGGACCCAACTCGAGGAGTCGAGTCCCTAGCAGAAAATCTTGTAGGTTTATAAAGGCAGAAACCACACATCGGGAGGGGTCGCACATGAAAGGGAAAAGGGGGACAAAGCTGCCGGGAAATTTCAAAGGGGGTCTGGGTTTGCTGATAACATACAACATGTTTCACAATGTTTTACAACAGGGCGTAGATTCTGGTCAATAGTTTCTGGTAATCATACTGTTTGAGCACTATCTGGCTATCTGGCTCAATTTACCCTTTTATTCTCTGTTTGGGGCTGTTTCTTGGAACAGCTTTAAGGGCTTTGTTCCCATTACTGGGAGGGTGACCTTAGGGAGTTGAGATGACTGGGAGGGTGACCTTAGGGAGTTAAGATAACTGGGAGGGTGACCTCAGACAGCTTAAAAAAATGTCCATTCTTTCAGTCTCACATGTAAGCTTTTGGGGGACACCACATATCTAAACCATAGCAGCTCCTCTACTGTTCATCATATCTGTAGGAATTTGACATTTCATTATCCATCTTTGGCAGTCATTTCTATTTGGCTGTGTATTATCCCTAAAGACAAGGGGGACAGTAAAGCACCATGCCCCTGGATGCCTCCCTTCCTGTTCCCCCAAACCTAGGCAAGTTAAGGGACCAATGTGAGCAAGCCTGGAGGGAAAGTCCAGGTATATATATCTTGAAGGACACTGGCTTTCTTTCACGTACTCCGAGAACTAGGGCAAGTTGTTGCTGTGCAGAAAGATATTTTCTTGTCCACTAGGACGGCTGCTCCTTGGAATGCTGGTCATACCGGCAAACTAGGCAAATTAATTCTGATCATGTCACCGCTTCTGCAGCCTAAGATACAAAACCCCTCCCTGGGTGGGGAACAGGTGCACAATTGAGGCACTGTGGAAAGGCTACGTGACTCATCGAGCTGGCCACCAGTGGATGAAGCACTAAGGGAGAGAAGGCACTGTGTGGCAAAGCACCATGAGGGACAGAGGTGGCATCTGCCAGCCTCTTGCCTCTGATCTCATGTGAGCTTTCCCCAATAAACCACGTGTCTCCCATGCTGTCTCGGGGTACCTTCTTTGCCCTGTCTGCAGCCCACACCACTGCCCTGGCACGACTGGGCTGTGAACGAGACAGGCTGCTCACCCCATTAACTCCAAACTCCAGGAGGACATAGAATGGGTTCATTCTGGTCACAAGATACAGCCTGGCTAAAGGTTGGCAGTTACTAACTCCCCAATGCACATTTTTAAGTAAACAAATGAATGAAAAAGATTATTGTTAATATCTCTTTGCTCATGACTTTGTTCAGACTCATTTGTAGTTAATTTCAAGGAATAATTTGCAATTCTTTATTTCCTTGGTCACTTTCCAGGCATGCTCTTCAGTTTCTGGGACAACAGAGTAAAAAAAAAAAAATTACCCTGGCCAATCCTGGATCTTTAACTGTGTAGAGATTGAAATAACAAGTAAATGTCATCATAGCAACATGCAGCTGAGTGGCTCACGGGGAATGGATGTTATCTCTCTAATGCTGGTAAAATTGAGGAATGTAATCTCAGCCTCTACCTTCAGAATAAATCAAGAGGAAGGGCTTTTTAGTTATTTTTTGCAGTACTGGGAATTAACCCAGGGGGCGCTCTACCACCAATCTACACCCCCAGCCTTTCTTAAAAATCTTTTATTTTGACACAGTGTCTTACTAAATTTCCTAGGCTGGCTTCAAATTTGTGATCATACTGCCCTGTCCTCCTGAGTCGTTGGGATTACCAGTGTGTGGCACCAGCCTGGCAGGGAGGCTATCTAATCCTCATTATTTCACTGTGGAAAGCATATACAGTGGCAACCTGAGGCAGGAACCAGAAAGCTGTATCCCAGGAGGCCCCATGCTGGGGTGGGGCAGTTAATTCTTCCATGAGTTTCCCAGGGGACAGTTAAGCCTTAACCCTAGATCACGTGTGGTGGCCCTGCAAATTCTCTGGGAGCAGTCTGTCAGAGGTGAACTTCCACTAACCACAAACACAAAGCAAAAGGCCTATGATTTTTGGTTGAGAAATCACTACCATGGGGGCCAGATGTCTGTGTTCTGAGTTGTGAGCATGTTCTAAGCTACGTATCAACTGATTTAAATATTCTCCTGACAACAGTATTACATTATTACTAGCCCCATTTTTAACATATCATAAATCGTTGTTCAAGGTCAACCAGCAAGTAAAGGACATGGCTGGGATTTTGAGCTAAGCCATCTATTCTTTTGGCTGCCTTGAGTCACAGCTAAACTGGGTGGTCTCCAACTTGCCTCTGAAAAACCCACCTCAGAGTGTGCACATTCTTTCCCTGGAGGTGCCAATACATTCCTTGGTGAAGGCAAGGAGGCCTGCCAGCCACCGCTTACCCTTGAGATGACTTCGAGAATTTCTGCTCTAGACAGCTGGCTCAAGACTTGAAGGCCCGCCTCTGAGGGCGATGGCTTCATTTTCATTTCCTTGTTATTGTGGGCCGCCTCCTCAGGGGACCCAAGTTCTGATAGTAAACACCCACTCTGATCTTCAGAAAATCCAAACCCGTCTGACATTTCAGAGGAGGGATTGTCTAGTGTTTCTTTCTTTACACAATAAACTTTTGGAATGCTTCCAGGAAAAGAATTCTGGAATGTGTAGATATTTAGATGCTCTGAGGAACTGGGCTGTTATAGGAACCCTAATGTGAGGGCTTTTGTTAAGTGTAGAACCAGATTTGCAAATTGAACAATTATCCCCTAGCCAGCTAAAAACAACAGCTCCCGTTTGCTGGCACTTAGACGACTAGAAACTGTGCAAAGGATTCACGTCCAACTTCCTCATCTCTCTCTACTTTCTAAATAAAAACTTTATTGAGACATAATTCACATACCTCACTGCTTATGCTTTTAAAGTGTACAATTTAGTGTTTTTTATGTATTCACAAGGATATGCCACCACCATCACCACCTTCTAATTCTGGAACATTTCTATTGCCCTAAAAAGAAATTCTGTACTAGTGAGCAGTCCCTCCTACACCCTCCCCTACCCCAGCCCTGATTATCACTAGTCTGTTTTCTGTGTCTGAAGACTTTCCTACTCTAGACATTTCATATATATATATATATGTGTGTGTGTGTGTGTGTATTTGGATATATAGATATATATATATATGTGTGTGTATATATGCACATATATATTTTTTGACTGGATCTTGCTATGTTGCACAGGTTGGTCTCAAACTCATGAGCTGTAGTGATTCTCCCACCTCAGACTCCCAAGTAGCTGGGACCACAGGCATAAGCTGCCACACCTGGCTTGGACATTTTATGTAAATGGAACTGTACATATGTGGTTTGTTGTGCTGGCCTTCTTTCACTTGGAATAGTGTTATCAAGGTTCATCTATGTTGTAGTTTGTGTCAGTACTTCCTTTTTATGACTGAATATTTTTCTATTGCTTGGGTATGACGTATTTTATTTGTCCACTCATCTGTAGGTGGACATTTGGGTTGTTCCACTTTGGGGCTACCATCATTTTTTAAAATCTTCATCCCTCTCTTAGAAGGGGATATTGTCTTCACTCATCAACTGAGTGTACTGAGTTTCCTGAGAACACTAAAACTTAAAATCTCCCCAGGAAATCATTGAATGGATTTAGAAGTTGTAGAGAGAAATCGATTCGTGGTTCTCACACCAGGAAAGAACAGAGTTGGAACCATCTTTCAACCCCAACCCCAAATGAATGCAAACATCCTGAGCTACAAATCCACCTTTTCCTGGAGTGCAGAGAGATTTCTAATAAGAAAAATTCTGGCATCATTCTATGTACTCGGTACTTGGTGAACTCTAACAGGTCCTCTTGTCCCTTCTGTAGACTACAAGAGCCCTGCGAAAAGGCACAGCTGCTCAGAGGTTCCAGTTTGCAGTGTGACTAGACTGAAATACCTCATCTGACAGCTGACAGGGGTGTGACTTTGGGCTGGATTACTTATCTGCTCAGTTTTAGTGTGGGCATTATAAACTGGGATTATCATTTCATGGTAGTTCTGAAAGAGTTATGGGTGTAAGTCAAGTATTTAGGATAGTGCCTGTTATAATGCAAACGCAACCATTGGCTTCCCATTTTGTATGGGGGACAGGGGACCATCTCTGTACCAATTCAAGCTCCCCCAAGATCTACACATACCGGTCCCTTTCCAGTAGCTGTTTCTAATCCATTTGCCACTATACATTCCTGGGTAATTTCTCATTACCCAGATGAGATCTCCCCCAGTGCTGTGCCAACTCAGGGTGTGGTTCATGCCAAGCAAGCCCGCTACCACAGCCTCAGCCCTCCTATCTCTGTTTATTTATTCCCAGACTGGGGACTGAATCCAGGAGTACTGTGTCACTGAGCTACACGACCAGCAGACTTCCCTCCCCTTTTGAGATAGAGTCTTGCTAAGTTGCCGGTCTTGAATTTGCCATTCTCCTGCCGTAGTCTGGGATTGCTTGCTGGGATCACAAGCATGGAGACCACGCATGGTTATCAGGTTTCATTCGAAATGTGCCACTTCACTAGGACAGCCTTCACATGCCCTTCTACATCCTCCTCCCCTTTGTAAAGCACACTGTGTATTTCCTTCATGGCTTTATTACAGTTTGTAATTGTTTATGTGTTTTACTTAACCTGTCTTTTGTCTGTAAATTGTGAGCTCCACCAGGGACTTTGTCTTCTCTGCTGTGGCCTTACTGAAGCCAGAATTGGGAACAGGTAGTTAGTGTAGAAATAGGGGATCAGGTCAAATCGAGGAAATGGCCATAAAATCATCTGCCTCTGGAAGTTGGAGACTGCCCCTGGAAGAATGGAATGTCAAGGCTCTCTGGAGCCCATTGATTACCAAATTTACCTGCCTTTATCAAGGACTGCAAGCATGGAGCTGCTAATTAATGCCCCCTGGGCCCTACCAAATTTACCTGCCTTTATCAAGGACTGCAAGCATGGAGCTGCTAATTAATGCCCCCTGGGCCCTTGCCTGCCTGAATCACCCTGGCCCTCCCCCTGCCCATGGCTTCTCACTTAATGCAAAACCAAGCCTAGTCACGTAGGCAGGAAGGAGAGATAAGGGGGAGAGAGAACTGGAGAACAAAAGAATTTAACCTATAAAAGATGTAGGGTGCGCTCACTTCTTGGGACTTGAGAACATCAGCCATGGCCCCCTTCTCCCTGCCGGGAGAAGTCTGTATTATTAGCTTTAAATAAAACCTGCTTAACATGCTTGCCTTGGCGTGCTTCTCTAGTGTTCAATCTTCAACATTAGAAGGAGCAGAACTCAGCACCGGTAAACGGCGGTATCATTACCACCAATCATACTGGACACTCATCAATCATTTATGGAAAACAGTGCAGTTCTTTCCTGAGATCGGTTCAGAAAGGGACTGTGACCTGGCTAAAAATCAGATTAGTAGTCGATTTGGCAACAATTCGGGATGGAACTCGTGCCTCACTGCGTGCTAGGGAAGCACTCTACCACTGAGCTATGTCCCCAGTTCAGTGTCCCTGTGTCACTCCAGGAGTCCATCCCCAAAACTAGCCAGAATTTTCCCGAAGTGCTCCTAAATTTTGAGTGCCAAGGAAATTTCCGGAAAGGCAGGGAGTACACCGGCAGTACGACAGTGTGGAAAGTAGGGGAAAGTGATTTGGTTTGGCCCTGAACCTTAATGTGGGCATACCAGTAGTGAATTAGAGCAATAACAACGCTGCCGAGAAGCTACAAGGACCTCCAGCAAAGAGACAACAGGTTCAGCCGGATGGGCGAGAAGCAGGAAGGGGCCCAGCTCCCGCAGGCGCAGTTGCAGCGCTCCACTTAGGCTCCTCCTCCTCGCTCCCGCCTGCGGGAGCCCAGGACTTGCGAACCGTCAGCTGACGCGACGCTGCGCGGGGCGGGTCACGTGACGGCAGGGCGGGGCGCCGTCTCAAGGCGCAGGCGCAGAGCTTGGGCGGCGGTCAGCTGACCCAGGGGCTGTCGCGGAGTTAGGCCGCTCGCCTGGGCTTCTGAGTCGCCGCAGCCATGGCCAGTCAGTCGCAGGGGATCCAACAGCTGCTGCAGGCGGAGAAGCGGGCCGCTGAGAAGGTGTCGGAGGCCCGCAAGCGTGAGTTTCGGGGCCGCAAGCAGGCGTGGGTGCAGGCTGGTGAAGGCCGCCGGGCCGAGGGAGGTGGGAGGCGGGTGAGGCCCGGCCTGCCAGGCGCGGGGTCGCGGCCGCTTGAGTGTTGCGAAGCTCTTCGGAGCCGAGGCTCTGGAAGCCCTAGATGTGGGATAGTAAATGGGGCGCGGAGACAATGATGGATTTCTGTCCTTGGGACCTGGGAGGCGCGTGAGTGCGCCTTCCAGACGCTTTGTCTTTCTCCCTCCCACTTGCTCCTCTGGGAAGCTCCGGCCCAGTGAAGGGAGCCACTATGCACAGAACCGTTCAGACTCGAAACGCGAGTTCTCTTTGCCTCTTTCTTCCTCGTCGGGGACGTTTAGTCCTAGTCGCCAACATGTGTGTTGAAGCGTTCACTTTCCCCCCATCTTTACCGCCAGTGTCTTAGAACCACAACTTCTTTGAAGCCTCTGTAGCAGCCTAACTCGTTCTTTCCTTTTTTTTTTTTTTTAATTTAATGCGGTTAGTAAGCGCCAACACAATATGGGTGCATCACCATCACGGTATTCCACCTACTCTTGAAGGAAGTAGACACTGGATAGGGTAATTGCCGGTAAATGGAAGTCTGGAGTTGCTAAAGAGTTTAACAGGTGGGTCTAATCTACATCGAGGAATGGAAGAAGCCAGTTCTGTGTTCTGCACGGGCTTCAGTGATGCGTGTAAAATGCAAATATGACTTCCCCACTACGTTTCCAGTCAACAAATGTCCAGTGGCAGCAGGATAAAGCCCCGATTCCTTAATGGGTTAGAGGAAGTTCTGGATCTCGCTTTTATATTCTTGCCAGCTCTCAGTTTGGGGTACTCTTTTTCCACAGGGAGGTGGTTTGAGTCCTTAAAGACGACTTTGTTTTTACCTGCTAGCCTTGCATAGATCTTCTGATTGGAAGAACCTTGCCCCATTTTCCTCCCCTTTGTTCTCTAACCGTTAGTCTTTCTTTAGACCTCAAAATGTAGGCAACAGTTCTTCCTGGAAGTCTTTCCCGATCATTGTTCAGTGGATGCTAGAATCCCTTGCAAGTGCTTGTTTCTGTGGTACTGGTGCAGGAACCTGGCTCAGTCATTAGATTAAGCTCCAATATAGCAAGAACTGTGTCTAATTTAACTTTATCTCATTTCTCATTTGAGGCAAAGACGTTTCTGCTCCTATTTTACATATGGGAAAATGAGGCTAAGAGAAGTGATTTGACCACATGCTAGAAAGTGGCATAATTGCAGTTTAGAAGCCTCCTTTCCTGTGCAAGGGTAAAATATCAAGAAATTACTTTTTGTAATGCCTTAGTGTTTGTTTTAGTATAAGACTCTGATATTCCATATCCAAGTACATTCTAGCTTGGATGTGGGAAGGGTTGTGATACTCTTTATTTCCTAGGAAATGCCTTATTTCCAGGGTGCTAGGAATGGAAAGAAGCTACCCCCATTACTTTAGTGACTAGAAAGTTCTGTGTTCTTTGTAGCATATTTCCAGTCATGCCCTTGATACAGTATTTCCAGGATGACTTTTTAGAGATTGTCCAGTGATGAATCATCAGGAACAGAAGTTTTATTTGGGGGGAGAGGAATAGAAAAGACAGTAGAATTAATTGGTCATAACTTTCCTAGCTTTGTATTTGTATACATGACCAGGGTAACTCCACATCATGTACAACCACAGGAGTGGAAACCTAATAGAATAAGTTGTATTTTTTGTATGTATATTTTGCCAAAATACATTCTACTCTCATGTATAACAAAATAAAAAAAGTTTTATTTGTTGGGAAGGATGTGAGACTGTTAGGGGAAGTGCAGGGACAGAGACTTGGAATAAGGTAAGAGTAACTGAGTTCCTTGGAAGTAGGGGCTCAGGTTTACACCTTGCCCTGCTCTTGTCAAGCCTGGTGCAGGGTCTTGTGTCTCTGATAACTATTACTTATTTGCTGAATGTGTTTGTTTTAAATGGCTAATACATGTTTTAGGACACTATCAAAAGAGCTACAATTTGAAAAAAATTCCCCTTTCTTGATTTGTAATCATTTAAGAATTGGGAAGATGCAGCACATGATAAAATGAAATGATTTCACGAAATCATTGTTTTGGACCTTAAAATAAAATAAAAAAAAATATGTTATGGTTTATCTCATTGGAATGCTGAGAGGCAGAAATGGTATTAATTGATTAATTTAGGGAGCCCCAGGAGTTGGGAGTGATGTACTGTGTAATTAGGTGGAGCTTGGAGCTTCTGCATAAAGTTGGGGTCATAAATATTGTTTGGAAGATATTTGTGGCTTTGAAATATGGCCCACTATAGTTATGGGGAGGATATGTGTGAAGGATTGAGGTTCAAGTGGATTGAAGCCTATGGCAGTAAGCCCAAATTAGCACCACTGTAAATATAAACTTGGGGAAATAGTTTAGAGAGAGACTTGTTAATTGTTTCAGACTAGCTGCAAGGAGTGTTGATGTCATAGTCATTACAGGTCCAAAATTCTGTACTTAATCAGTAGTTGGAAGGTTAAATCACTATCATTTAGCCACATGGGTTAACTGAGCTGGACAACTGATAGATACTACAACGCTGTATAGATGCAAGGTGTCTTTTGCTGTGAGTTATATAAATACTCTGGTTGATAACCTAGGACTGCCTCCTTTTTTTTTTTTTAATTCCTTCTGGGTATCCAAGAAGTTTGGTGAGCAGAATCAAACAATATGTGTTAACTAGCCTTGTGATCTGTTTTCACACAGGCTCTGAGAACTTAGTGTTTTTTTCCAGCATTGTGTTAAACTGTAGACTCCTAGAGACCAGAACCCCTGTTTCCCCTTGCCCCTCGCTCCTCTGCTATCTTGCTTCCCACTCACAACTTTGCTTACTTCCTTGTTCTAGGTATGGTTTTTAGTTTCCAGTGTTACATCATCTGTTTCATTAGTTACATTTTAGTTTGATGTCCCTTGGGAGCACATTAGTGTCTTCTCTAAGCTCCTAAGCAGAGCTCCACTTGTCATCAGCAAGTTAGGTGTTTACTTCTTGAGCAGAGGAAAAGTTCCCCAGGTGACCAGTGCCATCCTTCTTATATTGGTGTTCTCTTTGTCTTTCTCTCGTTTTTTTTTTTTTTTTTTTTTTTTTTTTTTCTTTCTTTTTCTAAAGACAAGGTCATGTTCTTGCCCAGGCTGGTCAGGAACTCCTGAACTCAAGTGATCCTGTCTCCTGTCTCAGCCTACCAAGTAACTGAAACCACAAGCATGTGCTACCATGTCTGGCTTTATGTTGGTTCTTAGTTGAGATTGAGAGAATATTCTGACATAATGTTTTTTTCCTGTCGTTTTTATGGGCTGTAGTTATGGAAGACTTTTTTTTTTTTTTTTTTTTAAATGATTCCAGGGTATCAAACCCATGGCCTTGGGAATGCTAGGCAAACATTCTACCACTGAGCTACAATGTAATCCCAGCCCATGAAGGCATTACTTATTATCTAATCACTTCCTTATAACCTGAGAAGGCAGAAACCTATACTGTTAGTTAGTTCTGAGTTCCCTCTTCCCTTTGCACATCTCTTGGGACTGTGTTTTAAATATTTTTCTGTTTACTGTTAAAATGTACCATGTCAGTGTCCATTCGCTTTTTTACTTATCTTTTAACCACTTCCTGATGTAGCTTTCTCCTTTGAAAACAGGAAAGAACCGGAGGCTGAAACAGGCCAAAGAAGAAGCTCAGGCTGAAATTGAACAGTACCGCCTGCAGAGGGAGAAAGAGTTCAAGGCCAAGGAAGCTGCGGTGGGCCCTGTTTCTTTACATTTTTGCTTTTATTTTCTTTGCCCCTACCCTAAAAATCATTCTTCATGGCTTAGAGAGTCTAATTCTGATAGTTTTGAGAATTTGGTTATTGTATTTATTCATTTATTTTTCTGGTGTTGGGGCTCAAATCCTGGGTCTTGCCTGCTAGCTAGCAGGTATTCTGCCACTGAACCATACCTTGAGTCTGTGTTTTTCTCTTACTTTTTTTTTTTTTTACTGGGGTTTGAACCTGTACCCGCAGCCCTCATTATTTTTCATTTTGAGACAGAGTCTTGCAGAATTGCTGAGGCTGGCCTCAAACATGGTGGCAATCCTGTCTTTGGGCTCCCCAGTTGTAGGGTGTAATTGGGATTACAGGCATGCACCACTGTGCCTGGCTTGAATGTTTTGTTGGATGCTCAGGCTGAGTATCTTAAGATGATCAGTTCTATTTATTAATTAAAAAAAATTTTTTTAAAACTAACGTTGACTCCTCATTTTCACTTATTCAGTCATTTTTAAGTAACCTGTTAAATAGTTAATATTACCAGGTGGTGTGCTGGGTGCTGGGGGATCAGCTGTGATTAGAAATAAACATAGTCCCTGCCCTCATGGAACTTAGCTTACAGTCTGAGAGACTCTCAGCTGTGAAAAGTCCTGCGATGCTCATGAACACAGATGTAATGGAGCCCCCTTCAGTACAGTCGTAGAGATGTTTACAACCAGTATGGACTTCTGTGATGCATGCAACCGTGGTTCAGAAACAGATCTCAGCAATACATAGGATGCAAAGAAAATTCTACAAAGGAGAATGAATGCAGGAGAATTTCACAGTGAAAAGAGACACTATCAGAACTCTTGGATCCAGGTAGCAGAAAACCCAGTTCAAACTATGTCACAATTTATTGGCCTAATAATTAAAAACCTAGGTGAAAGACTCTTAATTCGGGAGCTTAAATAATGCCCACAGTACTTTTTTCTGTCGCTCAGCTCTGCCTCTGTGTGCTTCTACACTGGCTCCTAGCAGTTTGAGGTAAATACCCTCCCAGGTCCAACTCCGGGGAGTGAAGGCGGATGCCTTCCTCCTAGCATTGAGATACAAAAGTTGGAATCATCTTTGCATGGGCAGTTACAAAGCTTCTAGGCTTAAACTGTCTCTGATGGGGGTGATTGTTAAAAGTCTAAAGTTGTCAGACAGCACACAAAATAATAATCTTGTGTCAGGGCAGCCATCTGTGTCCATATTTTTACTCTTACTGCTACAGTTGCTTATAGAGATGTTAACAGTGTTACATTGTAAAAGCACAAGCTCTGAGTTTTTCTCAGCAGTATTCTATGACAGTTTGCGGGAGCTTGGCATAATATAGTTTATATTCATGGAACAGGTAGTGGGGTTTTCCTGTAGTCCTGTGTAGGGATTATAGATTTAAAAAAATCTGGGCCTGGGGTTGTGGCTCAGTGATAGAGTGCTTGCCTAGCACGCATGAGGCACTGGGTTTGATCCTCAGCACCACATAAAAAACTAAACAAATTAAAGGTATTGTGTCCCAAAAAACCAAAATGAGCTGTTTTAAGTATTTCAGCTGAGCAGTTATGAAATGCAACAGGTTATTTCTGCAATTACAAACACTTATAGTATGAAGAGTTCAAAGCTTGAACTTGGAAGACTTGAGTTTGAGTCTTTGTAAGTTCATTACTTTGCTTTTTGAGCCTTAGTTTCCTAATGTCTAAAAAGTGAGTTGATTGCTTTCTCGTAGGTTCTGGTGAGAAGTAGTATGCAAGAGTGCTTTGAAAACTAATGTTATGCAACACGAAGGGATCTTGTTGTTAGCTTATATACATACATTTATGTTAATAAAATGATACAAGAGAAGATTAGGCAGTGAAAAAGGTTAAATTTACTCTTGCTGAACCTGGTTGGCCAAGTTCTGGTAAGTAGGTATGGCAGTTAGCAGAAAGCCAACTATATTATAAAGACTGTAGAAAGTAAAAGGAAACTCACAAATCATTACGTGTTAATTTATGAATAGAAAAAACTGAATAGTTAACCCTGATGTCATGGTGCACACTTGTAATCCCAGCAGCTTGGGAGGTGGAGGCAGGAGGATCATAAGTTCAATGCCAACCTCAGCAACTTAGCAAAACCCTGATTCAAAATAAGAAAATGGGAAAAAAGAATAAAAAGGGCTGGGGATGTGGCTCAGTGGTAAAACACTCCTGAGTTCAATCCTCAGTACCAAGAGAAAAAGAAAAAGGGGGCGGGGAGAAAACTGAATAGTTAAGATACGTCGTGCAGTAAGAAATTGAAGTAATAAAAAAGAGCACCAATGAGAAATTAGTTTTGCTCTCACCTTGCCTTGAAGTCCTCCTCAAAGCCATTCACTGTTGGTGTTTTTGTTTGGTTTTGTTTTGGTATTAGGGATTGAATCCAGGGGCACTTTACCACTGAACTACATACGCAGCCCTGCCACTCACACTTTTGAGTTTTACTTCTGAGGCTGGCCTCAAACTTCCAGTCCTCCTGCATCACCACTGTTAAGTGTTTTGTTTTCTTGGTATGTTTGAAGGAACAGCTGTTATGCATGATACTGCTGAATTTGCTGAACTTCAGGGTTAAAACAGTCACAGTGGTGAACCTCTTTGTATATTCCTCATAAGTTATATCTTCCTTGTGTTTATTACAGAGGTTTTTTTAAAATAACATCTCTTCCCACTTTTTAAAACCACAGCAAAAATATTTGAATATTACAGTGTTACTGTATCTTGCTTCCCTTCCCCTTATCCAAAAACTTTGCCGTTCATTTCATGTTGCTAAACGGTATTGTCTTTCATTTGTTTGTTTGTTAGTTTAGTTTGTGTGTGTGTGGTAGTAAAGATTGAACCCAGGGGCACTCTTATTACTGAGCTATGTCTTCAGTCCTTTTTATTTCATTTTGAGACAGGATCACACTAAGTTACCTGGGTTAGCCTCAAACTTGTGATCCTCCTGTGTTGCTGGGATTACAGTCTGCACATCACACCTGGATCACAGTATTTTGTTGTATAGAAGCTCTGTAATTTAAATCAGTCCTTTGTTGTTGATTTTTGGCTCCCCCGATCCCCTGGACTTCTGGGCTCAAGTGATCCTCCTGCCTCCCAAGATGCCGGGATCCCAGGTCTGTGCCACCGTGCCTGTAGCATTGAGTCTTTAGGTTGATTCCAGTCTTTGGTTAAGCCTATATGATGGACTTTGGAGAAGTGTGACTGTGTCTTTGGGATGGCTTCCATCCCAAAGAAGAGTAGCAGTGGAGCCACTCTGCAGCCTGGTTTTGGCTAAATGGGGCTCCCTGTTAACTCCGTGTGGGAATGCCTGTCTGCTCACATGATCTTCAGTTACAAGGTTACAATACCGACTAATGATTGATTCATTGATGAGCTTGAGTTTCTCCAGAAGTTAGCAGGTTGCTTGCTAAATGTTCCTGGACTGTTGGAGCATCATCCTGATATTCCTTTGTCATTACTCAACCTCAGGCCCTGGGATCCCATGGCAGCTGCAGCACTGAAGTGGAGAAGGAGACCCAGGAAAAGATGACCATCCTGCAGACCTACTTCCGGCAGAACAGGGATGAAGTCTTGGATAATCTCTTGGCCTTTGTCTGCGATATCCGACCAGAAATCCACGAAAACTACCGCATAAATGGATAGGAGAAGAAAGAAGCCCTACTTTCTGGTTGGCGCTTCAGAACATGAAGTGCCTTGTGGAATACGAAGCTTAGCAGAGCTTGAGTTCAGTTTTTACGAAAGGCATTAAATTATTTCTCTGTTATATAGTAGGTCCCTTTTGGAGAGTAGCAAATCTAGCTTCTTTGTTCGGCCTTAGTCCTTATCCAAAGGTTTCATCTTTTTACCTCATCCTTCTTAGAAATTTAATGAGTATGTGTTATCTGTTTTCCTATGCTTTCTAGATCAAGCAGCGGATGTATTAATACTGACTTTTTCTTCCTTAGATCTAGTAGAAAAAAAAAATTCTTTGAAGAAAGAAGGGATTAAATATTTTTTTCCCTTATACTTTCTTGAAGGTCAGGGGCTTTATCTATGAAAAAGTAGTAAATAGTTATTTGTAACTTGTCTGAAGCTGCAGCCAGCCTTAAAATCATTCATTCTGACTAAGGGTTAGAACAATGAATAGTAACGTACTTGTTTGGGCTGCTGTTAGTTTATTTTAATCAAAATTACTAGATGATAGGACTCAAGAACTTGTTACATGTTATTATTTGGTGTACTGATAATCATTTAAAAGTAAAGATTTTGCCATACATTTTCCCTCCTCTGATTTATCCTTTTTGATAATGCAAAGTACACTTTGGCCCAGATGTTCTATGAAATTTCACTTAGGAAATTAACATAGGGATCACATTTACATACATAATTAGAAAACATTCAAGGTATACATTTTAGCAGGAAGGAAATTGCTCGTGATTTCACCCTCTAACTGTTCTTGAGTCTGGAGTTTGCCTTTTCTTTGGAGGACCTTGTGGTGGGTCCCTTGGGCAAGTTACCAAGCACCTTTCTTTCCTGGTGGGCTAAATGGTGTGGGAAATACTGTAGTGACTTCACATTAGCTCTTAAGAGTTTAATGTCCTGTGCCCTGTATAAGCTGACAATCTTTCTTTGGTTGCAGAATAATTTCTGGTAGGTAGAAACAGCTGAAATAGAACAAAGGGGGATTTCCCTGCCTGTTCTAAAACAGTGTGAGACGAGTTGATGGTATTTTTTTTTTTCTTTTTTTGGGGGGGAATGGAACTCAGGGGCACTTGACCACCGAGCCACATCCTTAGCCTTGTTTTTTGTATTTTATTTAGAGGCAGGATCTCACTGTGTTGCTTAGTGGCTGGCTTTGAACTTGTGATCCTTCTGCCTGATGGTATTTTTTTAAGTCTCAAGTGCTTCAGGATGATTAAATCTTAGGCCACGTCTCTCTAGTTAATTTTCCATTTCTCTGTTCCTTTTTTTAGTTGAAAGGGTTTACTGTATGAGCTTTTCAATTTTGTACTGTTTAAAGTACTCCAGTCTTGGTGAAACGGTCAAGTTCAGCAGTGACATCCATATTGAGAAATGCAGCACTCTTCCTACTTGACCTTCAGTCAAGTGTTGACCACTTCTTCCTTGAACCATTTGCTTTGCTTCCATTATGCAGTGGTGGTGTTCTTGCTTCTAGGTTTCTTCCTGATTGCTCCTCATTTCTTCCCAAGGTTTTGTTCTTGGACTTCTCTACATTTCCTTGGCAAGACCACCTTTATTTCATGGTTTTGTTTATTTTTGTGGTGCTGGGGATTGAACTTGGGTGCTCTACCACTGAGCTATACCCCAACCTTTTTTATTTTGAGCCAGTGTCTTACTAAGTTGCTGAGGTTGGCCTTGGAACTTGGGAATCTCCTGCTGCCGCCTTCGAGGTCAGTGGGATTACAGGCCTTCGCCATCATGCCTGGCTCTCATTTCATAGCTTTAAATAAGTTAATATTGAACATTTCTATATCTAGCCCATCTCTCTTGAATTCGTCTTCAAATTGCATATGTGACATATGGTTGTCTTACTATCTCCATTTTAACGTGTTTCAAACTGTACCCAGTTTTGTTAAGGCTTTAAACCTAGCATTGCTGAGCATAACAGTTCTAACCTCCACCTATACCTCTGCCAGTACAGATTTCCCAGTGGAAAAACATGAAGCCACACTTGTATTCCCTGGTTTAGAGCACTCCCTACTCTTTTGGGTGTGGTGCTGGGGATGGAACTGAGTGCTTTGCAAGCCCTGTATCACCCAAGCTACACTCCCCACCCCCCACCCACCCTTAGACACATTTTGTTTTGACCTTGTCATCAATGTGTTGATCCTGGATTAGTAGGGTTGAGCCAAGCAGCTCAGTTTGCTACTCACAAGCCAAAAGAGGGGAGTATTTCTCTCAATTGAGAGAACAGAGGTAACATCTGAAAAGTTAAAGCGCTCAGTGACCTAATTCATTTGAAATGTGAGCATGGAGTGGAAAAGATATGATGGTGAGGAGGAGATGTGGTAGTGGCTGACGGAAGCGCTGGCTGGAGGGAGGGATTAGAGGATTGAGGTTGGGAGGAGTGAAGTCCCAGAGTGATCTGAAGGCCTTGAGATCCAGTACACAGGTGGAGAGGGGTTCTCAGTCCTGGTTCTTCCCAGGGAACTGGCAGGTGCTTTGGTCCTTCCTAGTCAATTGAATCTCTGGGGGTGGGGCCTGAGCTAAGGTTTCTTAAAACCCCTGGGAATGCTCAGGGAAAGGGCTCTGTTATGATCTTCTCCAAGAAATTGGCATCTGTAGGGTACATCACCAGAGAGCAGAGAAGGTGGGGCAGGCATGGTGGTGATTATGTGGATGAACTTGAGTACCTATATACAGACCAGTGTGTGATTTGTTCCCTCTTGGGCAAAAAAGGATAGAAATGATGTACATGTGCCTATACTTACATAAGCAGAATTTATCTGGAAGTAGAAGAAATGTTTGAATAGTGTTTGTCTCTGCAAAAGGAGGTAGGGTCTGGGCCTCAAAGGGAGGCTTTTTGTTTTGTTCATTTAATCCACTATAGGAATGGCAGAGTCCCTTGTCTGTACCCACTAAGTGCAGTAGGGACCTCTCCAGTTGTGACAACCAAAAGTGCCACCAGACATTACCAAATATTCCTGGGAGCCAAAACTGTCCCCAGACTAGAAGTACTCTAAAGCAAAAAGAAAATGCTAAAAAACAAAACAAACCAAAGCATTACATATGGTGCCTAGAATACTGCAGGTGCCCAGCATGTGTTTCCTTAGTTTTAACAGTACAACAGGTTTGTTTCTTGCCAAGGTTGATGCAGGTTGGGTGATTTCAGGGCAGTTGTTCCTTGGAGATTTAGACTACCACTTGTGGCTTCACCATCTCAGCACATGATTTCCTTGATTGCAGGGAAGAAAAAGTTGACATTAGGCATTGACTCTTGTATACTTCAACCTTGAAATGACACACGACACTTGCTCTTGCCATTGACCAATGTGAGGGACCATTGTGACCCAACCTGATTGAAAGGAAGACTGTGCAAGAAGGGGGAAACCAAGGGTGTTCAGGGAGTAAAAGTGGTGCTTCTATCTTTTACCCTCTTTTTTTTGTTGTTGTTTGTTTGTTTGTGGTGCTAAAGATCAAACTCAGAATCTTGCACAGGTCAGACAAGCCTCTACCACTCAGGTGCACCCTTGGCCCTTTACCATTAACTTTCTACCTGCTAGCTAGTGTTTCCTGAACTTTTGCATTTACATTAACCAATGGAATCCTCAACATCTCTTACTGGATTTGAGGCAGAGAGGGCTTAAGGAATCAGCCCAAGGATGTGCAGTGGAAGAACCAAGATTCTTCAGCATCTCTTAGCATCTGTGCCCTTAACTATTGCGCATGCTCTTAGTACCGAGCTTCATCATTGTACTCCTCCAGTGTAGCATACCCTTCTGATCCTTTTCTCTACCTCATCTGGTTTCTAAACAGATGCTCCTTAATTGCACTTAGGACAATCCTACAGTTGCCTGGAGCGGAGGATGCCCCCAGTATTGTTTGTTACAAGCATAAAAATTGACCATTCCATTCTGTGCCATAGCTCAGACTTACTCAAGTTCTCCCTGATGGAAGACAAAACAGCTTACAGTAAGGCATTGTGTAACCTTGTGGGTAACTTCTTACGCAAATTCCCTGAATAGCCACTCCCACTTCATAGCTGATAGGGGAAAAACTTGAGAAAAGTGAAGTAACTCATGGGATGTCTCAAATCAAATCTGTGTGTCTGTCTAGTGAGGAAGGCTTATTGTGTTCTGAGCCCTTTAAATTATAGAATTTCAGTTTTGCAGTACTGGGACCCAGGACCTTGCACATGCTAGAAAAATACCCTACCACTGACCTACATCCGTATATTCTGGGCACTTTGTACAACAGCTCTGCAGGTTAGGCACTATAATTCTACTTCTGTGGATGAGAAAGTTGAGGGTTCAAGGATATTTAAGGTCACAGCAAAGAAGTGCCCAGAATGAAGTCAAGGGCAGCCTGCAGATTGCAAGCAAAAACTTCCTTTGTTTGCTGGGTGTGGTGGCACTTGCCTGTAATACCAGCTACTGGAGAGGCTGAGGCAGGAGGATCACAAGTTCAAGGCCAGCTTGGGCAACTTTGGGAGACTGTCTCAAAATAGAAGAGGGTTGGGGTGTGAATCAGTGGTAGAGCACTTGCCTATCATGCAGGAGGCACTGGTTCAGCCCTCAGCACCAGGAAAGCAAGGCCTCCTGCACTCTGCCTTAGGCTCCGGGGCACTGAGCTTCCTCCAATCTGGTAAGCTTCTGGGACTGGTGGAGTGAGGTCTGCAACTACCGTTCTGCTTTTCTTGGCGTATTTGGCCTTTCTACTCAAGAAGGTTGATGGTGCTGTTGTTAGTCAACTGCAGCTGTCTGATGGAAAGGATGTGCTTTGATGGTTTCTGCAGGCCCCTCATTTTTCACCTTTTATTTTTTCCTTTCCTTCAGGGATGATCTGGCAGATGTCAGAGTGTTTTCCTCCTGTCTGCTGATCTCCCATCACCGCAGTGGCTCTGAAGTGACTGACTGAAATAGCTTCCATACAAGAGGCAGTTCTAGTTTGGCGTTTGTTTCTCCTCCCTGGGTAAATAGGCAGGTCTTAAGAGGCAGGCTAGGCACGCTCATTACTGAATGTTTTGGCCTGTCCGGTGGTTTGGGGAGAGGAAGCTTCCAGATCATGATGTCAACATCTGCCTTTTCTGGCTTTTAACTTTTTATGACACTGATTGGCTCCTGGGTCAAGTGTGAAGTGAAGGCCACAACAGCTTATTGTGTTTGTGGGGATGATTGATGGAGAGGGTTAGGCTTGGAGAGTCTAGACAGAGCTCCCCCCCCCCTTTTCTTCTTGAAAATAACTTATAAAGGGAAGAGTGACAACATTTTAGAACAGAAGGTCAGTAGAGGAGCTGGCAGGGTGCATGATTGGGTTGCCTGCTGTTTAATGTTGTTTTTAAGGATGAGAAAACTGATCTAATTCTCTAGTTAGAAGCTCAATTGCCTTTTTTGTATTATTGTTATTATTATTTATTTGAGGAACTGGGAATTAAACTCAGAGGACCTTTTGCATGCTGGCAAATATTCTGTCACTGAATTACATCCCCAGCCCTTTTTATTTTGAGACAGGATCTAAGTTGCCCAGGCTGGCTTCAGACTTGGGTTCCTACTGTCCCAGGATCCTGAGTAGATGGGATCACGGTGCATGCCACCGTGCCCAGCCCAGTTACCTTCAGTTGCCCTTCTCTCCTCTCCCAGTGCTCCACCCCCTGCTCTGTATACCTGTCCCTGGCACTTACCTTTCTGTATGTAGTGTAGAAACAGACCCTTGACACCCCCTGGATGGATTGTGGGCTGTCTGACAGGAATTCAGAGTTGTTTTTCTTCTGGTTTTGACCCAGTTTTCTGACAATCAGCATGTGATTTTTGTTAACCCCAGTACACCTCCTGGTGAGGACACGTGTGTGTTGAGTCCCAAGCTCCTGTGCTGTCAGCCTGCATCATGGATATCCTGGAGATGAATTCATTATTTGGCAATGTGAATTCCAGGAGAAATTTGCAATAGAAATTTCTGTAAAACACACTTTTGGAAATAATTTTAAAAATAGTTCACATTGAAGAACATCCATAACAATTCAAGGTGCTTAATATTCATAACTTAATTGTCTCACCATCTCTGAGGTAGGTATAATTTTTTCTATTTTATAAATTAGGTGACTGAGGCTTAGAGGGATTGAGATGAAGTCAATTTCACAAGGTCACAGCTAATTAGTGGCAAAGCCTGTATTTGAACCTGGGTATGTTTGACTTCCCAGCCTGAATGGCTGTATGTTTTAGTTCACTTTGTACAGGTCGTGGCTATGTTTCAAGTGACAGGTTTCTAAACATGTTCAGGAAGTCTGTGAATATATAATTGGCAGACCAATTCCAAACACAGGATCTAGCTTTTGATCTTGGCCTCTCACATGCTCACCCAGCAGTCCTGAGGCTCCTCCTCTACCATCTGCTGCAGCAGTTTAAGGTTCTGCCAGGCTGGAAAGAAGTTCATTCTGTTACTTCATCCAGGTTGCCAAATAGTGTTGGCTGCTAGCCCTCAGACACGGGTCTTTAGCCCTTGCAGTCACAGCAGGACAGACGGAGCGCCTGCCGAGGAAGGGTGGCGACAGCCGGGTTCGTGGTTATTTGGATTTACCTGCAGTGAGGCCCTTACGATTTCATTGTGTGTTCATTCACCACAGCAGATGCATTTGACAAACGCCGAGGGCGGGGCGCTGGGACAGCTCTCTGAGCATGGGCAGCAGCAACCTTGTGTCCAAGAGCTTGATTCTCTTTTTGGGAAAGGAGAAGTGACAAACGACCACACCATGTGATAGGTATGGGTGTGGGCTAAATGAGAGAGAAGGAGGGACTGACACGGACAGGAAAGGGCTACCAGAAGGGCTCTGATAGTTGAGTCCTGAGAATGAGTTGGTTAGTCAGGTACTGAGGTGGGGACAGGGTTTGGGGATAACCTTCCAGATGGAGAGGGGATGGCAACCACAGAACTGGAAGTGCGAGAGAACATGGGGTGTAGGAGGAACTGAGATGCTGTGTTCCTGGAGCTTAGGGTATTTAGGGACTTGGGGAGGGTGGGGGAGGGAAGCAGCTTGTGATCACCACAAAGGCCCTGGTGAATCCATCAAGCTGTTGCAGCTGACGTCGGCTTTCAGACTTTGGGATTGTACTGCCCTTTCTCCATTCTGCACCGAGCGCCCACTCCCTCTGGGCATAGTGTCAGGATTGCCACATGCACAGGTTTCAGAGATGCAAACACATGATGCCTTGCTGTCCAAGATTGCGCCTCGCTTTTACAGAATCCATTCTGCTTAGCACCTCACCATTTCATTCCTGTGGACTTCCACTTTAGCAGGCGTTATCCCCCTTTCATAAACAAGGGGGTTGAAGTTCACTTGTCAGTAAGTAGTAGCGCCTGCTTGGCCAGCTCTTCTGGGTCTCTGTGGTGTAGAGACTGATGTGTCAACGTGAAATTCATGGTGGAGTGTCCAGCAGTGAGGATGAAGGGTGAAGGCAGCCCAGCCGGAAGCACTGGAGGACAAGCTCTGGCTTTATGGAGGAGGTAGGCCTTGCCAGAGAGGCAGAATGTAGAGACATGGGGATCCTTGTTGCAGGATCCCTTTCAACATCTATCAGCATTTAGTAAAACTCCTGCATCCCTCTGGTCACTTCTTTCCATGCCCCTACACTGCTCACTACAGTCCAATATAACACCTATATAATTCAGCAGGTACCCAATGCCAATTTGCTGAAAAATAAATCAACTTCATTTTTAGTAGTCCACTGCCTGGACCCTCACTTGCCTGGTGAATGAGGGAGCCTGGGAGCTGTCTGCCACCTAGGGTGTCAGTTACTGCTCCCTGCCTCCAAGCATGCTGCTTCTGGGCTGGCTGAGCTTGCAGCCAAATAGTCCTTGGTCTGAGGGTCCCCCAACAATCTGGCAGCATCTGCTGAAATTAAAAATGCGTGGAACTGCAGGCTGTGGCATGCCTGGAACAATGTGACCGTGAGTATCCAGCACAGCCTGTCAGCAGGAGTGGGACCATGGGCCATGTCCACCGAGAGGGAGGGGCCAGGAAAGCAAAGACCCTTTTTACAATACATGGAAGTTATGAACCCCTTCAAAAGAAATAGAGTGGAGTGGAGATGAATGCCCAGTCAGGTACTTTTTTGAATGAAAGAGCAGGATCCCCAGTGGAATAGAATCTGCTGCCTTTTATGTGAAGACGTGCACATGTGGTTTCCAAGGGAAAATACACAGGGTTAGTGCTCTACTTAGGGGACCGGGCACTTAACTTTTCATTGCAGACTCTTCTGCAACTTGGGGTCGTGGTGGAGAGGGTGGTGGCCAACACGGTAGGTGGCAGTTGTGAACACCAGCAGAACAACGTGTCTGGTTGTTTTGAACACCTCACACAGATTATCTCATTAAATTTTCACACAACCCCATGGCATCGTTATAATTAATGATTTTTAGGAAAACAAAACACACAAAGGGTAAATAATTTACTGATACAATTAGCGGAGAGATTGGAGTTCAGGCAGCGTGATCCCCAAACTCATAATTTTTCATTAAAAAAAGTCGCTGACAACTTCTGGACCCATCCACTGCCTCATTCACTGGATCCCGGGACTTAAGTCATAGGGGACTGGATCTCACAGGTCCGCGGCTGTTTTACAGCGATCCCGGCGCGCGGGTGCAGGCAGAGCCCCGGATCCGACGCACGTGGTGGAGCGGGCGCGGAGGCCCCTTCTGGCGTCCTTGGGAGCCCAGCTGATGAAATGCGCCTCCCAGCTGGGCTCCGCGGGCCCGGCACAAGCGTTCCCTCCAGGCCCGCTGCGAGCCCGACGGGCGGCTCCTCCCGGTGGGGTGACGGGCGGGGGCCGGGGGCGGGCCCGGGAGGGCGGTGCCGCGCGCTGGAGGCGGGCGGGCGCGGGCCGCGGCGTCGGGAGGCTGCGGCGCGGAGGGGCGCGGCGCCCCCGACCTTCCGCGTCTCCGGGCGGCGGCGGCCGTGACGGGGGTGAGTGTGCGCGCGCCTGTGCGCCGGCGATCCCGGGTTGGTGCCGGGAGGCGCCGGCGCTGCGGGTTCGCTGGGCGCCTGCGTCTCGGCCTGCGCTCGCGCCCGAGGGCCGGGCTGGCACGGTGGCCCCGAGCTGCTGCGCGCTCTGGGGGCCTTCCCGGGGTCGGCCTGGGAGCCCGCGGATCTGCGGGCGGGGGAGATTTGGGGTGAAGGAGGCCCCCCGCCAGGCCGCAGACCAGGACGATGGGAGGGCAGAGACTAGGGCAAGGCCACGTACGATGGGGCATTCTCGGCCTGGAGGAGCAGGGGTTTCAGTGCTACCTCCCACGCAGACCTTGACCTTGGATTACTTACTTTCTTTTGAGTCGTAATTTCTGCATCTGTAAAATGGGGAGTTTGGGTTCATTTTGTTCTAGGCTTGTCCACCCCAAAACTTCTGTGGTGGGCCCTCCTTTGAGCTCTAGTAGGATTTCTAGTTCCACAAACAAACCAGAACCCGAGTGAGGAAAACGGTAGTTGCTCTTTCCCCGTGAGGAATCTGAGGCCAGCACATCCCTCTTAGGGAGGCTGAGCAGTGTCTGCAGAGATGGAAACCCCTGGGCATCCAGCTGGCGCGCGGGGGCGGCAGTGGGTGACTGGAAGGTCTGGTTAAGCCGCAGAATCCCCAGAGGGAGCCCAGAAGTCAGAACTGTGTAACCAGTGGCAGGAGGCCCAAAGCTCTGCCCACTCCCTCAGTGCCACCACCCTAGTATCTGACTCTCTGTCACCTAGGACTGGAGCAGGGCTGAGTGGGGTGGAGGGTCCTGAATATAGGGCTCTGGGCCGTGGTTTAGTTTCTGCCCCTGGGGTCTTGCCAGTACCACTCCTGTCCTTTGCCTCCTCTGGATGCAAAAGGTGCCTTCCCTGACACCTGATGGGCAGGTCCTGCTCACTGGCTTCTCTTGCCCTCACCTTTACCAAGTCAAGGAGCCTCATTCTGTCCCAGAAAGCCTGAAGAACCCTTCCCACCCCAAGGCGCTCCCTCTTGTTTGGTACTTGTCAGTCTATTCCTTCAGCAACTGCTGTTTTCCCAGTGCTATTCAGAGTGATTTACATGTGTGAAAGCTAAACCTCACAAGTCTAAAGTCATCACCATTATCATCATCACATGAGGAAACCGAGGCAGAGAGAAGTCCGGTAACTTGCTCAAGGTCACACAGGTGGGAAGTGGTAGGACTGGGCAGGTTACTTTTAGCCATCACAGAACAGCCTCGGGCGAATGAATGAAGTCTGCTGATTGGGACTTTGTAGGAGGCTGATGGACCAACTAGGGTATTGTGATTCCCCCCCCACAAAAGACAGTGCCTCATTGTGGGATTTTGCAACTAATGGAGCCTCCTTCTTTCTGAAAGGAGACCTCAGATCTTTGCAAGTCCAGCTTGTGCATGGTTCCTCCTTGACACTGGGTTGCCAGGCTTTTCTGAGACTTCAGAACAGACTTGCAGCCTCCCAGCTAGTTTCCCTGGATTTTGCCTGGAGCCTGAGTAGACAGGTTACTCTTTGCCTTGGGGGCGTAGTAGGTGATCAAATTAAGAGGAGAAGGGCTTCAGTGGCTGTGGGTTCATCTAATTTTGTTATTTTCATGCCTTTGGGGTGCAAGGTAAGAGGAAGGAAGTAAGGCAGGATAAGAGTGGCTGGTAAATGCCCCTCAGATTTGTGAGTGTTGCAGTAGACCAGGCCTCAGGCTAGCTAGTGAGGGGAGACCCTGCCTTCCCGGCAGGGAGCATTGCCATCTGAGAGGAATTTGTTTCTAGATCAGGCCTGGGAAATGCAGTCTCTT
The DNA here is from genome assembly GCF_902686455.1 of Sciurus vulgaris. NCBI lineage: Eukaryota > Metazoa > Chordata > Mammalia > Rodentia > Sciuridae > Sciurus > Sciurus vulgaris. The sequence continues at coordinate 70,989,969 of NC_136476.1, forward strand.
CTGACCCACTCATTTTTTAAATACGTAGTTTTAAGTTGTGTGTGGACACCATACTTTATTTTATTTATTTATATACGGTGCTGAGGATCAAACCCAGCGCCTCACACATGCTAGGCGAGCATTCTGCCACTGAGCCACAACCCCAGCCTTGACCCGCTCATGTTAAAGGCAGTTTCAGGAACAGGCGAGAGACAACCACACTGGAGTCCATCGGTGCAAAGGCATGGAAATCGTGGCCTTGCACTCCAGCCAGAACTCTTCTCTGGTTTCTTAGACCCCCAACTGTGTGCAGATCACTTCCACCTGTGACCCTCTTATCTCCTGTGAAATGCTGAGGAAAGGGGCCTTATGGTGTGTGGAACGTTGGAGGTCATTTTGCATCTGCTGTGTTAGATCCCATAGCAACTGAGTGAGGTAGGCCCCCACCCCATTTTACAGATGAGAGCGGTAGTGTTCAGGCTGGGTGCCTTAGCAGCCAATGTCACAAAGCCTGTGAATGACTGAGCAGGGTATTGAGTCCAGGCTTTGTGGCTCCAAGGTCTTCAATCTTTTCATCACTTTCGTTGCTTTCTGGCAGTTGAGTGTGGTACATGGCAGGTTTGATTTTAAGTTAAAGCATGTCTTTTATATATTCTTGGTTGGGAGAAGGGGCTCCCAAATGACCTTCTGCAGCTTAAAGTCAGGGCCAGCTTCCCGTGTGTGTATTCTCTATGGCCACTCCAGGTGCCCTACTTAGGAAGGTTCCCAAATTTGACTTAATGTTCTGCATCCCCATTTTGAAATCCTTCAGCATTTCTGAACAAGGGGTCCCGCATTTTCATTTTGTACTGGGCCTCACAAATTCTGAAGCTGTTTCTGTGAAAATGTATTGAGAGAAGCAGAAGGTGGTAAGGATGGTAGGATCCCAATGTCATGAAGAGAGTTTGAATGGACTTTCATCAAGACATTTAGCAGGGCTGGTGTGTCATCCAGGGGACTCTGGCATAGGTTTTCTTGGCAAGGGGTGATCCTTGGGTTCCCGGGTGGACACATAATGGAGGTAAAGTGTGCAGGTTGCAGTCCTAGCAGGTGGAGTGCAGATTCAAGTTTTCACCAAGGAAACACCCACCAAGGGGTCCTTGTGTTTTGCTGATGAAGGTGGCCAAGGGTGATAACCCATTGTTCCTCTAGTGGCCTGACCCTGAAGGCCTTGGGAGCCCTTTCCTAGGTGGATTGTAGCTGATGGCCAGGAAGGCACATTGCTCTCCACGTCATCTTTTCTTTTCTCCTTATGGATGACTATTTAATTGACAGTGTTTCTATGTTTGCTTTGGCTGCCTGGAAGCTCAAAACTAAATTCTTGATTTAGGAACAGCAACTGTGTTGAATCTCAAAATAGCAATAGAAAGAGCAGGTTTTTTTATTTCTATTTTTATTTATTTATTTTTTTTATTTTGCAGAGCCGATATTCATGGAAGATGTTCTTTGTTCTGATGCTGCTGTTTGTCTTTTATATGAATCACCTATTGAGTCTTGGGAGCTACCCAGTGGGACAGGCTCCTTGACTGGAAGAGCTGATGCTCTGAGGTTGAATCACTTCCCCAAATGGGGGTGGTGAGGCTGCCATTTAACCTGCTTAGTCTGACTCTGGAGTCCATGTTCTTCAAAATGCTCCTCCACCGTCTCTGACAGGCCACCTACATATTTTTATTATTATTTTTTTAAAATTTCTTTTTAGTTGTTCATGGATCTTTATTTTGTTTGTTTGTTTATATGTGGTGCTGAGGACTGAACCCAGGGCCTCATACATGCCAGGCAAGTGCCCTACCACTGAGCCACAACCTCAGTCTGGTATTTTTATTCTTTATGATCATCGCTTTTTAAAATTTGAATTTCCTGTCACCTCATTTCTCCCGTGTTTCTTCCCCTGCAGTACTGGCACTGGAACCCAGGGCCCCAAGTATCCTCTGACGACACCCCCACCCTTGCCCTGTGTGTTTTGGCCAGGTCTGTGGGAAGCTGTTGGAGATCCTTGGTGTAAACAGGCTCCTGTGGTAGATATACCTGCCTCATGCCTGATCACCTGGGGCGTCCTCAGTCAGGGAAACTGAGTGGGCCTGGTCAGCTCTGGAGTGACCTGTGGGTCACTGGTGTGGCTAAGCTGGAGAATGCCCCTGGCCAGAAGGGAAGTAAGTTCTCAGTAACGGCCTGGGTTGAGGGGCGTGTTTTAGTTACTCCTTCTCCCTCCAAGAAATTTCTTCAGCATGATCAGAAATTTTGACCAAAGTCAGCATAGGAGCCTCTCCTGGGCCCTTGGTGACTTTGGCCTCCGAGAGCTCCAGGAAGCCCAGCCCGCCCAGCCCAGGCCTGAGCGTCCTTCTTGTGCTGTTTTCTGAAGGCAAGCGAACCTCAGCCGGCTGCTCCAGAATGAACCGCAGTTCCAAGAAGGGGAAGTAGAAGCCCAGCTGGCTCTCTGCCATGGCCTGTGAACCGCAGATGGACCCCGGAGGGGCGGCCAGCCTGCTGCCCACCTCCCCTGGCTGGAGCGCCCTGCCGAGGGGGAGCCCTCCTGGGTGGGGACAAGGTAAGGTCATGACCCTTCTTTCTCTCCTTCCTCCCTCTGCCTCGGGCTGAACTGGACTCGCATAGCACGTTAGGTTAGGGGCAGGGGAGGGCACAGAGCAGTCTTTAGATAAGGGTGGGTGACCATGGAGTACCTTTCCAGGCTGCCTTCTAAGAAGTTTTTATTTTATTTTATTTTATTTTTTGGTACTGGGGATTGTACCCAGGGTGTTTTTCCATTGAGCTCATCCCCAGTGCTTTTCATTTTTTATTTTGAGACAGCAGGGTCTTGCTAAGTTGCTAAGGGCCTTGCCAAGTTGCTGAGGCTGACCTGGAACTTGTGATCCTCCTGCCTCAGCCTCCTGAGTTGCTGAAATTACAGGTGTGCACCACCGTACCCAGAAGCCAAGACACCTTCTGCCTTTCTTTTCCTCCCTCCCTCCCTCCCTCCCTCCCTCCCTTCCTTCCTTCCTTCCTGAACCAAGGGGTGCTCTATCTCTGAGCTACATTCCCAGTCTTTTTTTTAAAAAAAAATTTTAATTTTGAGACAGGGCCTCATTAAATTGCTGAGGCCGACTTTGAACTTGTGACCCTCCTGCCTCAGCCTCCTGAGTTGCAGGGGTTACAGGTGTGCTACCTTCTGCCATTTCTACCCAGTTCTCCCCCTCACCATCTCCTGTCATCAGCCTCTGCTTCTCAACTGATCTTCTCCTGTCTTTGTCCCTCCTTTCTCTCCCTGGCAGCCAGAGGGATCTTTCTCAAACACACATGCGGCCATGTTACTTTCCGCTTCAGCGTTTCCCATTCGGCTTAGCATGAAGACCTACTTGCCGACTTGCAAGCTCTGTCTTCATGACTGTCACCGCCCTTCGTCTCCGTTCTTTGCCATGCTGTTCTGCCTCAGGGCCTTTGTACACACTGTTTCTTCTGCCTCTGATGCTTTTTCCCTGCCTACTTTCTCTTGCTTGATTTTCATTCATTCTTCAGAGCTCAGTGCAAATATCCCTCTTGTGAGGAATCTTCCTGACTGTGCCCAAGTCTGGACCCTCCGATAAGTTCTTCTGATATATATATATATATATATTTTCCCTATTCTACTTGTCAAGTCTATGAATAATTATCTGTGTAATAATGTTGCATGTCTAGCTTCCCCACTAGAAGGTAAGCTCCCGGAGGGCAGGGCCTCTGTGCTCTCCTGTCTGTCGCTGTGTCTGGTACATAGCACATGACTTGGCCCTTCGTGGATCCTCAATAATGACTTTGGTTGAATGAAAGAAGGAATGAATGGCTGGGCATTGGCAAGGGGGAACAACAAGAGGGAATTGTGTGGTATCCACAGCAATGTGGCTGGTTACTTAGGGTCTGAAACCTGGCTGCTTCAAACAAAGGTATCTTCTGTTATCACTGTTACTAGGACCTCGCTAAGTTGCTGAGGCTGGCCTTGAATTTGTGATCCTCTGGCCTCAGCCTCCCGAGTTGCTGGGATTGCAGGCGTGTGCCACCCACCCAACTTGTCACTGTTACTTGGCAAGCAGTTCATACACATCCAGGCGCAGCCACAGAACGGAATGGAATGGGGTAGTCTTCCTTCAGGACAGTGAGGACATCACACGCCAGTTCTTGCTCCTCTGTGGGAAGATGCTCTGCCCTGTACCTATGCGCGCGCGCGCACACACACACACACACACACACGCGCGCGTCCATTCTCTGGTTTTCTTAGCCTAGGTGTAAAAACAAGTATTTCTAAGTGGAAGACTTGCTGTTCTTGTTTTAAGGAACAGATGAGCAATAGTATTGCCAAGAATTCAGGAACTCTTGGTTTGGAAGGCAAACAAAGACACCGTAAAAGTTCTTTGCATTGCTCTGGCAAACGCTCGGTGTGCAGAGAGCCAGGCCTGACAGGCTTCAGGTATCCGCCTGGAGGCCACAGGGCCATGCTGTGAGGCGGCGGGTCAGGCCCAGACCCCTGCCCTGGTGTTATATGTTCCCTTCCCTTCTTGCTTCTCTTTCCTACTCCAGTTTTCCCTGTTAACACTGGGCAGTTTCTCTACTTTTCAGAGATTTAGTTTCCTCTTATATGTTAATGGCACCCACCGTTTGGGGTTCTTAGAGGAGTCCGTGGTGCCTGGTGCATCGTAGGGACTCAGTCCTCAGACCTGTTCTTATTAACTGCCTTTGTTTTCTTTCTGTTTAGTCTTCCTCATTTGCATATGCTTTGATTTAATCATAATTTTATTTATTTATCCATTTATTTTTGCAGTGCTGGAGTTTGAACCCAGGGGTGCTCTATCACTGGGTTCAGTGACTTTTATTTGGGTCTGGATTTTGCTAAGTTGCCCAGACTGACCTCAAACCTGCAATCCCCCTGCCTCAGCTTCCTGAGTCTCGGGGATCATAGGCGTGCGCCACTACATCTGGCTCTGAGTGTATGCCTTCGACATGTCGAGTGAGTTGCAGATGTGCCGGGGGGTGCTGTGTTTTGAGTGGCCCCTCCAAAACTGGTGTTGAAATTGAGTTGCCGCCATAACAGTATTAGGAGGTGGGACCTTTAAGATGAGGTCAGTGTAGGCTCTCCCTCGTGAGTGAGGAGTGACCAATGTCGAGTGTTCGTCAGCCTCTGTGACAAGATACCTGAGAAGGGCAATTTAGAGGAGGAGGATTTCTCATGGCTTGGGTGGCGGAGGTGTCAGCCCGTGGCCCACTGGATCCATGGCTTCGGGCCTGTGGGAGGCGGGACATCATGGTGGGGAGGGCGCGATGGGGTGGAGCTGCTCACTCAACGAGGTCCCACCTCCTACAGGTCCTCCCACCTCCAGTAGATCACATGGCTCTGAATCCACCCATGGATCAGTCCACTGCTGAGACCAGAGCTGTGATCTAGTCGCTTCTGAAAAGCCCGTTTCTGAACATTAGAGGTCAGGCCTTCAGTAAGTGAGCCTAACCGAGACATGCCCCGATCAGGGACTGGGTTAGTTTTCTTGAGAGTGGGTTCTGTGGGATTCCAGTAAAAAGGATGGATTCAGGCCAGTTTCCCTGTCTCTGTCACTTGCTCACTTGCCTTTCTGCCATGTTAGGAGGCAGCACCGGGTGCTCATCAGATGCCTTGATCTGGGACTTTCTGGCCTCCAGAACCGTGGGCCATGCAAACTTCTGTTATGTATAATGTACCCAGTTTGTGGTGTTCTGTTATAGCAGCAGAACGTGGAATGAGACAGGAGAGGTTACCAGTGAGCCAGTGTGTTCATTTTCTTTTGTTGCTGTTACGAGATGATTGCCAACACAGAGACTTAAAAGCCATAGATGCATCATCCTGTGGTTCCGAGGTCAGAACCTGACCCTGGGCTCACTGAGCTAGCTGTTCCTTCCTCTCTGGAGGCTCTAAGGGAGAATCTGCTTCCTTCTCCAGCTCCTAGGGGCCGTCCACCTTCCCTGACTCATGGCCCTCTTTCTCCATGGCCCAGCCAGTGACTGTCCTTCCCTCTTTCTTCCCTTTTCACATCTCCCTCTGCTTCCACCTTCCTCTCTCACTTTTGAGGGTCTTTGTGGTGACACTGGGCCACCTGGGTATCCTATATGCTCTCTCTACGTAAGGCCAGCTGGTCTGTGACCTTAATGTCATCTGCAGTCTTAATTTTTGCCACAAAGGCGGCATAGCCACAGATTTGGGGAATTGGAGTGGGGACGTCCTTGGGGGCCCTTGTGCCCCTTATCATAACTATTTGTCTCTACCTGGACTGGGAGCCTGCTGGGAATTCAAGAGGTACTCAGTTGGGCTTCCTGTGCCGTGCCTGCCATGCGTCCTCTGGATGTAATCGTTCCCCTCCAGGTCGATTGTCCAGCCACTGTGTCAGTGGCCCTCGTGATGGGGAACTCACGAACTTGCTACCACCCTTTCTTTGTGAGGATGGCTCTGAGTTTGGGGAACTTAGTTCTTACTTGCATGATCTCACATAGTGTCCCTGTGGCCTCGGTTCTGTCTCCTTGGGGCTTCCTGGTCAAGTCCTGTCCTCAGGGTTTGAGGACAGTTGTGTCCTTCCTTGTCACAAGAAGGTTTGGATGGCCAGCGAGCGATGCCTTTGGTTTTGGCCTCCTCCAAGGTGGCTGTCACTCAGCCAGACGAGGCTTCTGGTCTGTTCTCAGAGCTCCACAATGGCCAGGTCCTCACAGTCCTCCGGATCGACAATACCTGCGCACCCTTGGCCTTCGATTTGGGAGCCGCGGAGGAGCAGCTGCAGACCTGGGGCATTCAGGCGAGTGCTGTTTTTATCGCGTCCTGCTATTTTCCCTCCCATCCGTCTGCCTGTCCACCCATCCATCTATCCTTTCATCTAGTTGTTCCCCAAATATTTTTTAAATGCCCCCTGCCTGCTGTGGTGGGTGACGTCAGGAAGGTACATTAGAACCAGCTGTCTTCTCGATGGATTCACTTAGTGAAGGTGCGTTTGGGAGTGTCCCTTCTGTGCCAGGCGCCTAGCTGGCTAAGCAGCGTAGAGGCGAGCAGGACACCGAGCTGCCATCGCGCTGCTCCTAGAGCCCGCTGGGGAGATGGACGTGCATTGGAGGGGTCAGGACCGCGGGACGTAAATGCCACGGCAGAGGGACACACAGGGCGTTGAAGATGTTCACGGGGGAGAATGGTGAACCTGCCTGTGGTGTGTGGTCAGGAAACCTCTCAGGGGAGCAGACTCTGGCGGGGACCTCGAAGGGTAAGCAGGAGTACGCTGGGCAGGCAGGAGGAAGGACCTTGTAGGAGAGGGAGCTGCGCTTGCTGGCAGAGGAGAGGTCACGTGAGTTCACCACCTGATGAACTTCAAATGTAGAGAACCGAGGCCCAGACATCCCAGACCCCTACTCCTGGACTCAGACCCAGTTCTGCTTGCTGCCTCTGTGACTTTGGTTAGGTGGCCTAACCTCTCTGAGTCTGTTTCATCTGCAAATGAAGACAATATCAAATCCCACCAGTTCAGGAGGCTGAGGCAGGAGGAATGAAATTTCAAAACCAGCCTTAGCAACTGAGTGAGGCCCTAAGTAACTTAGCAAGACCCTGTCTCAAAATAAAAAGAAGAAAAAGGACTAGAGATGTGGATCAGTGGTTGAGTGCCTCTGGTACAAAAAAAAAAAAAAAAAATGATTTCATGTTTGAGGAACATTGCACCGTCTCTGGCCCATTGTACATGCTCAGTAAACTGGAGCTCCTGCTGGTGGTGGGAAGGGCCATAGGTGAGGTTTCCTCTTTCTAAAACCTTGGCAGGATGAGGCTTTCCCTGTGCAGGCCGGGGGCAGGTAGGCAAGGATGGGGAACAGGCCCTGCTCATTTTACCCAGCAGGTTTTAGAATTTATTTCTTTAAAACTGAATTGCATTTTTATTTAGAACAACATTTGGTCACCATGGAAGGAAAACCTGCCAAATAGAGTTAACCCCATGTCAGCTGGCTTCGTCATTCTGAATTTCCCTTCCACCTTTGTACAGAACATCTGTTTTTTATTGTTAGTTAGTTTTTTTTTTTTTTAATTGGGAATTAAACCCAGGGACACTACCACCCAGCTGCATCCCCAGCCCGTTTCGTCTTTTATTTTGAGATGGGGTCTCCCTCAGTGGCTGAGGCTGGCCTGGAACTTCAGATCCTCCTGCCTCAGCCTCCCGAGTCTCTGGGATTACAGGCATGCGCCCCTGTACCCAGCAGAAGAGCATCTGTCCTGGGTAGTCATCTTCAGGTTGAGTTTTCTTATTGGTGAACAGTGTGTATATTGTTCTACCATGTTCCTAAATGTAATTTTAAATCAGTAAATTCTTTTTTCTTGGTCTACTGTCAGAGGGCTTCATGCTCTGCAGACACTTTTGTTGAGGCGGGAAGAGCATGTTGGGGCTTTGGGCTGTGTTCATGGGTGCTGATATGGCAGTACTCACAGTGGCACCTGCATATCTGGTGTTCCCCAGGTGCCTGGCACCGTGCCAAGCACTGTTTGTGTATTATCTAGTTTAAAAAGCACCCATCCCTACAAGGTGGACATCCTACATTTTGTAGAGGAAACTGAGGCTCAGAGAAAGGGGTAACTTGCTCCAGTTCATGTGGCACAAGGGTGGCAGGGTGTTGGGCCCAGGACTGTCTGACTCCAGGGCCTGCATCTTAGCCGTCAGGCCACCTGTGCCTGCTACCAGGTGCTGAGTCTCAGGCTGTGGGGATCCCTGGAGCCCTTCCTGGCTCTCAAGCTGTTCACCTCCTCAGGGTGGTTCTTCCTCCCTGTGCCAGGGCTGCACCCTGTGATTTCCACCCAGAACCCTGAGCTCCTCATTCTGCAGCCTGATGCCCCCACCACAGACCACGCCACCCCCTGGGAACAGTGTGCTTGCTGGTGGGATGGGTGGAGTGACCCTGTGGTTAAATGATCTCTCTCCCTCGGGTGGCCGAGCAGGTCCCTGCTGACCAGTACAGGAGCCTGGCCGAGAGCGCCCTCTTGGAGCCCCAAGTGAGAAGATACATCATCTACAACTCGAGGCCCATGCGGCTGGCCTTTGCCGTGGTAAGGAGGGAGATGGGTACATGCTGGCCCGCCCTGGCCTTCTCACATGCCAAGTGTGGTGTCGTGTCCCGGAGCAGATAAGGGACTTCGCAGCTGGAGGCCCAGTTGATTCCCTGGGGAAGAGCAGTGCCCCATGGTTCTGGACCTGGCATCACAGGGATCTATGGAGAGAGTCGTAACCACACCCCGCATACATGGGGGCGTCGGGTTTCCCATGGACAGAACCCGGGACTGGGAATATGCAGACCACGGGGCTCTGAACTCAGTGCCTGACCTTGGCTAGGTCTTTTCTTCTCTCTGGGACTTGATTTCCTCTTCTGTTCAGAGAGGTCCATTTCAGCCCTAGTCACGTATATGTGTGTGTATGCATCCATATGTGTACGTGTACACGTGAACAGATACATCTACGTACACGTAGATCCACACACACAAACACACACATACATTTGAACACCAGCAGTCTGGCTTCTGCATCTGTGGTCTTAACCACTGTGACCTGCTTCTTGGTGTGTATCCCTGGTCAGATAGCATGACTGACTCCCACCTCTCACTTTTGGGGAGAAGGAAAAGGGGTGGGGATCAGCATTCATCATTCCATAGTAAGTTCTGTGTTACCTTGTCAACCCGTGCAACAAACCCATGAAGCCGGCATCATTATCATGGCTTTACAGATGAAGAAACTGAGGTTCAGAGATGTTTACAGCTTACTCAAGGCTGGTGGCAAGTGAAAGATCATTGTGGGCTGCAGGCTCAAACTTATCTTTCTCCAAAGGCCTCTTCTTTTTCTGTTTTATTTAAAATCAAAGAGGGGTTAGGAGCCGCTAAAAGCCCTGTGATCCACTTTTGCTTATAAACAAGGAATGCACGTTTACCCCCACAGACCCAGGGTTTGTGTCTTTCCAGCCCTTGAGCTGTTTGAAGCCAGGAGGGTGTTGGGAGCCGGTGCAGGTGTCCCAGGGAGTGGAGCTGCTTCCTTTGAGGACGGGAGTGCCTGACCGCTCTTGCCCTGGCTTCTTGCAGGTGTTCTACGTGGTGGTCTGGGCCAACATCTACTCCACCAGCCAGATGTTTGCCCTGGGCAACCACTGGGCGGGTGTGCTGCTCGTGACTCTGGCTGCCGTGAGCCTGACCCTGATGCTCATGCTGATCTTCGAGAGGCAGCAGAGGAAGGTGAGATGTCCAGAGGCCCCTGCCGCGCTCCCTCCAGAAGGGCTGCGGGGGACATGAGAGTCCCAAGCCAGACTTTCCTCTTGCCTGCCTTAAAGAATTTCTCCTGCCATGAAAATTCATACTGGCCCATCTGCACCGGGATTGAAAGAAATCAAGTCACAAACACGACGAGTCCTCTTTTTCTTTCTTTTATTTTAAATCAACATAAAAAGAGAAAAGGTCTATTCTGGCTCACAGTTACGGGGTTCCAGTCTGCCACTGGTTGGCCCTGCTGCCTTGGGCCTGTGGTGAGGCCCATCACCACAGCAGCACACGGGGAGCAGACGCTTGCCTCCTGCCAGAGAGCTCGGGGGCACTTGTTTCTCTCATCTAATCCCGTGGGGTTTTGTTTTTTTCCTGGAAGCAGGCTGTTTTAAAGAGAGCTTGGGAAGAGGGTGCCCAGTCCAATATTCCTCTGGCAAATGAGCTGAGCTGTTCATGCATGTGTACCTGGGTGTTCACGACAGCCCTGTGAGCGAGTGCAAGCCGGTTACTGAGCCTACCGCCCTGCAGCACTAGGTGCCTGAGGTGGAGGGTGGCCAGAGTTTGGGTAATTTGTCCTGGATCTCACTATAAGTGGCAGAGCCAGGGTTCAAATCCTGCCCTCTGACTCCTGGTCACCTTTGAAGAGGAGGTTCATACCTCCCAGCTTAATGTACAGCTCACTGATTGTCATTTCTTTTCTTTTCTTTCTTTCTTTTCTTTTTTTTTTTTTTTTTTTTTGCAGGAGAAGGGTACCAGGGATTGAACTCAGGGGCACTTGACCACTGAGCCACATCCCCAGCCCTATTTTGTCTTGTATTTAGAGACGGGGTCTCACGGAGTTGCTCAGTGCCTCACTTTTGCTGAGGCCTGCTTTGAACTTGCAATCCTCCTGCCTCAGCCTCACAGCTGCTGGGATTACAGGCGCCTCTGCGCCCGGCTGCTAATTGTGGTTTCTTTGATGTCTGTCTCCCGTTATGTGTTGGGTGTTCAGTGTACAGTGGGTCCTCTGTTCAGTGCTTTGCAGACCTCGGGGTGGAGGCCATTACATTCAGCTTACAGCTAGGGAAGCCGAAGCTCAGGAAGGCTCTGAGAGCAACCCACGGCCATGCTGCTAGTACGTGGCAAAGTCAGAATTCAAAGTCAAGATGCTCAGATTCTGAGCCATGTTCTCAGTCAGAACCCTACAGTGTGGGATTCTGGAGCTGCTGTAACAAAGTGCCATAAACTTAGTGACTTAAAACAACATAATGAATTACCTTCCACACCTGCGACTAGGAGCTCAACCCAGACCTCACAGGGCCAGAATCAGGGCGTCAGCAGGCTGTGTTCCCTGGGAGGCCTAGGAAGGAATCTGTTCCCTGGCCTTTGGCAGCTCCTCTAGGACTCGCATTCCTAGGCTCCTGTCCCTTCCTCCTCTTTCAAAGCCACACCTCCTTCTCTGGCTCTGATTTTCCCGCCTCTCTTTCACTGTGAAGGACCCTGTGATCACCTCACACCTCCTGCTCGTCCAAGGTGATCTCAGCGTCTGCAGGTCAGCTGAGCAGCAGCGTGAAGTCCCGCACCCTAGTTCCCTTTGCCACCTAACAGCCGTGACAGTTAGCCCCACAGCAGGCTGACTGAGAACATGGCTTGGAATCTGAGCATCCTGCCTGGAATTCCTGCTCGGCCACTTATTAGCAGCACAACCTCGGCTTCCCATCTGTAAACTGACTAGCCTCCCCCCAGAAGACCGACAGGATTGGGAAACAGGACTCAGGTGTCTTTGGGGGCCCATCGTTCTGCCACCACATGGATGCTGTCTTGCAGCCGCTTGGGAAGCTCCTGTCCTTGCACTCTGCAGTCCCAGCACAGTGCTGGGCTCCGAGGTCCTTGGCAGGCCCTCTGTTCCGACTCAGAAGGGGAGGGCAGGATGTGGGGAAATGTCATCAGAGTGTGTCTCCTGTGTTCGCTGGGACAAATAGGAATGTTATGGCTTCATCATTCTGGAAGGATCTTTGTTGGGCTTTATCACCAGGCTGACAGGATAATGCCGCCCTTGGGCTGTGTGGAGGCTTTCCTAGCTCTTTGTGCTTGGCCAGTAAGAGATAAATGGAGCCAGCTGCTCCGGCAGCGAGAAACTTCTTTTGGGAGAGGAAAAAGTGAAGTGGTCTGTTTGTTAGGGCAGAGGCAAAAGCAGAAAGGCTGGCGCTCGGCAGGCCCTGGAGGTGCAGGTGTGACCCCTGTGGTCAGGGGATGCCCGCGTGGTGCTCCGACCCCTCTGCCTTCTCCTTTCACCCAGCTGGCATCTGGGATGCCCCTGTGACTTCCAGGTGATGTACTAGGCAGAGTCTCTCGTAGGCAGCCCAGGGGCCAGGGGCCCAGAGGCAGAGCTCTCAGTGCTGTCTACTCGCAAGGAAACCCCTCAGAGTGACCCCTGTGGGCTGAGCACCACTGCGCTCTGTGCTTCGGGCCTGACGTCCGTGCCAGGGCACCTCTGCCATCTGTTAGCCCTGCAGCTTGGAGCAAGTTATCCTTAAACCGAGGGCTTCCGTTTCCTCATCTCTAACACGGCGTGATCACTGTGGGAGTTTGGGGCAAATGAGATGATTTGATTCACGCAGAGTGCCTGCACGCGCTCCTGAGTGCTGCCTGTTGTCGCAGTTGCTCGTCTGCCTGCAGGGAAACGAGCTCAGCAAGGTTCGGTGACTGGGCCATGGCCACGCAGCCTTCCTCAGGCCTTCCTCTGGGTCTCAGTTCAAGGGCTTCTCACCCCCCGGGGCTTCTAGTTACTCAGGAAGGTACAGATCCCCGCTCTGGGCCGCTGTGGCTGTTAGGAGCCCACCTGCGTCAGGTTGCATGCAGGGGGCCGTTTCTCCCCCAAGGCCTTGCTGCCCTGCCTGAGAGCAGAAGGTTCAGGACGGCGGGCAGACGGCCCGGCACCAGTTCTACTCGTTGCTATGCAGGTTCCTGAGAAGTGTTTGTGGCCAGCGTGTGACATGGGAAATACCACGCGTTCAGCTGGGTTTCATCATCACGAGGCTGTTACTTGCTGACCACAGGGAGTGACCATTCCCCCCGGGCGGTCCAGCTGGACTCACTCCTTGCTCCCTCTCGTTGGCCTGTGCAGCAAGGGCTCCATTACCTCTATTCTGGGCGAGGAGGTGGAAGCAGAGATGTTAAGCAGTTCGCCTGAGGGGAGGAGGCGGGCGGGGAGGTGGGCGGAGGGGAGCCAGGAGTGGACTGTGGCCAGCGGGTTTCTGAGAGGAGGAGCAGGAGCTCCAGGCAGTGCCGACGCCATCGGCCCTCATTTCGAGAGCAGTGTTGTCTCTGGAAGACTCTGCACTTAAACCCACGCCCAACGCACACAACAGACCCGGCAGCCCGGTGGGGCAGGTGTGCGGATGCAGCTGGGTGGCACGTCAGAGAGCGCGGTTTTCATGCATTCGTGCCCTTCGGGGTCTGCGGGGCCAGGGGCCGGGACGTTCTCTGACATGTGGAATCGGCTCTCAGGCCCTTGTCCTTCAGTGGAAGGACGTGCTTAGCCTCCCTGGCTCTGCGCCCTCACACCCTAAAGGGCTCCTCACACGTCTAGGGCTCCTCTTGGGGTCCTGCCCCTTTGGTCCGCCTCCTCCATCAGGCTGCTTTGTTCCATCTGCAACCGAAAGTCCTGTAGCGGTCTCTTCCCCAGACAGCACTTGGGGTCCCTGGCCCTTCCTGCATTCCCCTCCCTGCCTCCTGGGCATCTGCTCAGGGTGCTGGTATCTGGCGTCAGCTGGCCCAAGTGGGAGAAGGACCAGCCCTGTACCAGGACTTCAAGGGCAGGCCTTTTACAGATGCGCACACTTTCCTCGCCCCACCCCAAAACATCTGTTGCCCATCTATGGTGGGACAGCGTGGCCAGGAGCTCCCTGCAGCATGGAGGTCAGCCGTGGCCTGGTGTTTATCTCACAGGCCAACACTAACACAGACCTGAGGCTCATGGCCGCCAATGGAGCCCTCCTGAGACACCGGGTGCTGCTGGGCGTGACGGACACGGTGGAAGGATGCCAGAGTGTGATCCAGGTACTGTGGCTTGGCGTGGCGTCTCCCTGGTGGCCTGTTTTTGATCTGGGCTCCTGTAGACAGCTGACCTTGTATTTTCCCAGCCTATATGGCACGTCCAGGAGTCTGCAGAGGAGATGACTGTCAGAGGCCTTCTCCTTCCTCCCTGCTCCAGAATTTCTCCCTTGAGACACCTCCTTGGTGCTGAGCCTCCTGTGGGCGCTGAAAGACACCAGAGGTCCTGCAAGGTCCCATCCAGCACCAGCTCACAGGCTTGTGAGCGTGGCAGGCATGTGGCCACAGTCATAGTGCCTTGCTGGCCCTGTGGCAAAGGAAGGCCCTGGTGAGGCTGAGATGCAAGGCAGACAGGGCACTTTGAGGACTCTGAGGAGCCACAGGGAGGACAGAGCTGGGAGAGATGAGGCTGGAGGGGCAGGGCAGGTGCTGAAGGCCTGTCCACCTGGCTCAGTTGTTCTCTGTGTCCTAGAGTCAGTGGGGAGGTCTCAGTGACAAGTGTGAAGTCTCACAGGGGGCTGGGACACCACTGGGGCTGGCTGTCATGATCCTGGCTGGACGTGCCCAGGGGAGTTGCAAAATCTCCTTGGCATGTCTGCGCTCCCCCTTGCATGCAGGAGCCTGGTGGAGCCTGGCGGAGCCTGGAGGTGGGCGCGCACAGGGATCAGGGAGAATCCTGTGCACAGGCTCTGTCTATCCCACAGGAGTTAATTGAGAGCCTACTATGTGCCAGGCACTGTTCCAGCTGCTGAAGCAGCAGCAGAGAACTTCACAGACCCCTGCCTCATAGAGGTGAGCATAGGCACCCAACATCGGGGTGGCGCAGACGCGTTGCCGCAGCGTGGCATGGCGGACCGGGAGCTCCTGCTGGTCCCGTTAGCCTCACTGCCCTCTGACTCTGCTTGGTCAGTGGCACGTGTGGTAACTTGGCCGGTCACCACACAAGGACTTGGACACTCCTTTTCAGGCAACTGTGTTCTGGCATTTTCAAAATAGCATCGTGGAATGAGGTGACCCAATGTCTGGGTGTCTTCGAAATGGCTAGGGGGTGAGGGGTGTTGGGATGGGCAAGGAGAGAGTGTGGAGATGAAACGAGTGGCCACGAGGGGACCGTAGTTGAGGAGGGAGCCTGCCGACTACTCTCGTGTTGGAAATTTTTAGAGCGAAAAGCTTTGACAACGATCCTCTCCCCGGATGGGACTGTGGGAGGCCAGTTGGCGGTGGGAGTCTGACCCCACTCTCACGGGGTGGTCACCAGGAGGGCGGTGGCCAGGGCGTGGAGGTGGAGACCAGGTCACCGCTCGTAGCTGAGAGCTTTGTGACCGTGGCACTGGCGAGGTGTTACCGTGTTTGAGATGGAAGATTTCGGCCTCCTGGGGCTGTTGAGGTTGAGGTGGAAGGGGAGGCCAGGTGAGGTGAAGTCTTACCCTGCTCCCTCCCCGGAGCACCCAGGGAGACGAGCTCGTATCTGGGTGTGGGCAGTAGAGGTTCATCTTCACTCATTTGCCCGTCTGGGTTCCAGGCAGAAATGTGCCCTGACTGCAGAGGATGGAGGTGTTACCCCGAGATGGGCAGTGATGGCCAGGAGGGTTTGTCTATTTATTTTTTAAATTTTTAATTTTTTTGTACTGGGATTTGAACCCAGGGGCACTTTTCCACTGAGCCACATTCCCCAGCCCATTTTATTTTTTATTTTGAGACAGGGTCTTATGATGTTGCTTTGGTCCTTGCTAAGTTGCCGAGATTGGCCTCCAACTTGAGGTCCTCCTGTATCAGCCTCCCAAGTGGCTGGGATTACAGGTGTGCACACGCCTTGCTCCAGGAAGGTTTAGAGTCTGTCTGGAATACTCAGTAACTTGGGCGTGATGGGGCCACTGCCATTTTGTATAGGGCTGGACATTTTCCAAGCTTGCACACAATCATTTTTTACTGCCAGAGACGTGGTCATGGTGTGGGACTCAGGGAGTGAGCAGAAAAAACTGGGTGGTCCTCAGAAGGGTGGTCCCTGGGGAGGAGCAGGAGGGGGCACCCAGGGCTGGGAGCCACAGGGCCTGGCTGCTTCCCTCCACAGCTCTGGTTTGTCTACTTCGACCTGGAGAACTGTGTGCAGTTTTTGTCTGACCATGTTCAAGAAATGAAGACTAACCAGGAGGTAAGCTATCTTAAATATCGGATGCCAGCAGAATAAACCAGGAGGCCAGATTGTGCAGGTCACGTTACCTTCACGTTGGGAAACATCCAGGAAAAGTCCCTTGGAAAGAAGAAGCCCTATGTGACAATGGGTGGTTGCTTTTGCCTAGGGAAGGAGGCTGCTTTTCTGCTTTTTAAAAAGTCCAGTTATATCTTCCACATTTCCTATGGTGAACATATATTTCTTTTTCCTTTTTTTTTTTTTTTTTTTTTTTTTTTTTTTTTTAGCACTGAGGATTTAATCCAGGGGCCCTTTACCACTGCGCTACATCCTTAGCCCTTTCTATTTTTAATTTTGAGACAAGGTCTCCTTAAGTTGTTTAGGGTTTCACTGCATAGCTGAGGCTGGCCTCAAACATGCAATCCTCCTACTTCAGCCTCTCGAGTCACTGGGACTACAAGTGTGTGTGTAGCACCATGCCTGGCTGAACTTATGTTTCTTTACACTAAGACTCCTATTAATGACCAACTCTGGTGGACCCAAAGATATAATGGGTTTAGATGACTTTCACTCCTCCAAAGTGCTTTCTACCATTTATTCAGAAAACGAGGAGCTCTTACTGATTCTGCATAGGAGGAAACAGGCTGAGACCTGTGGCATGTCTGGCTCATGATCATCTAGCCGGTGGTGACTGGGCCTCCTGGCTCTGAGCCCTGAGCTCCTTGCCGTGTTGAGGAGCACATGAAAACTTGGAAGGCGAGCCCATTAGAGGCTGGTAAGGACTGTGCTCTCGGGGAAGGGGGCCTCACCACTGCGACTTAGGTCCAGATACTTCTGAGGTCAGCATCGAGTCTGTAGTTAGCTCCGTCCTCTGCTGGGTCCGCAGCTCAGGCAGCCTTCTCCTCCCAGGTTCCACCCACTGTAGGATGCACCCATGCCCCCTGTTTCCTTTGCAGTCCTTGCTGAAGAGCAGACTGAGCCAGTTGTGTGTTGTCCTGGAGACGGGGGTGAGCCCCACCATGGCGGAGGGCCCCGAGAGCTTGGAGGAGGCTCCTCTCCTGCCCAGCAGTCCTCGTCCCCAGGAGAGACCGCTCATGCAGACTCAGCTCCACCAGCTGGTTCCTGAGGCTGAGCCGGAGGTAAGGGGCACTGAGACAGCCTGGCCACCCTCCTCCCAGGGGCCTGCATCGACGCAGGCCAGGTGGCATTGTCAGGTGCTGACTCCTCGTGGCTCCTGAGTTGGTAGAGACCATCCAAACCTTGAAACCCATATCTCTGGATCTTGCTTTTGTTTCCTCAACACTTAAAAAAATAGTTTATAGAAATCATTTTGTGCTGATTGGGATTTTTGGTTGTGTTTTTCAGTGTCTTGGATTTTTTTTTTTTTTTTCCTGTACTGGGGATTGAACCCAGAGGTGCTGTACCCCTGCACTACATTCCCAGTCCTTTTATTTTTAAATAAAAAAGCTTGGCCAAGTTTCCCCAGCTGCCCTTGAGTTTGTAGTCCTCCTGCCTGTCTCCCTGACCGCTGGGGTTACAGGCCTGCACCGCTGCACTCGGCTTGAGTGTTGGCTAGATAGTTGCCTGTTGATAGATTGTAGCTTACTTCACCAGTACTGAGCTCTAAAACATCAATCATCTGATCAGTCATCTGTCCCTCTGTCCAAACACTCTTCCAGCTCTGCCTTAGGTTGCAGTTGGATATGTGGGTTGGGTATGAGTCTCTGCCTTCTGCCCCAGAGTTCTACTGGGTCCTGCTAACCACGCTGCCTGTTGGGTCTGGTTAATTGCCTGTAGACCGGAAATCTGACGGTGGTGGCTTACAAGTCATGCTGCCTTCTTTACAGCAGTAGGACGGACCCACTGTTAGGGAGACAAGCAGCAAGGAGTGACCTCAAGGGACATTTGGAACTTTAGGAGATTGCTTCCATTTTATTTTCAGGCATGGCCTTCAGGGCTTCAAGGTGCAAAGCAGCCCAGACTTCCCTCTTTTGCATGGGTGGGGCTGGGCGTCCTGCTGGTAGGACGGTTTCAAAGAGAAAACGATGACTGTATTCATCTTTCCACTTGGATCCCATTGACTCTTTTTTAAAGAGCAGAAAAGATTCATAAGGTCACATACTTTATGGTGGCATGTGTGTCTGGGCTTATGTGCAATAGTCCATTAAACATGGGTCTTTAAATTATTTTTTCAAACCCATAGTGATACAGTTTCCTATCCTGAATTTCAAGTGTGTATGTGTGCATATTTTTAAAGTAGCTACTCTTATAATTTATCGAGGGGAAATGCAATCACGGCCCAAGTCTCAGTGTGGTCTGCGCTGTCCTATTTCCATGAACCGAGAGTCTGTAAAAGATTGTTAAAGTGTCCTTTTGCATTTTTACAGATTTTTGTTCTGCATTCAATACTTTGGCACACCCTCTGAGGTGGGGGTTACTTTCCCTTCTTCCATGGGCAAAATAGGTTCTGTCAGGCCAGCTTACTTGCCCAAGGTCATGGAGAAAGGAGTGTAGCGAAGCCAAGGGCAGGAGCAGCCTGCCGATGCTAAGCCAGTTCTCTCGCTACGGTTCTTAGCTTCTCATGTTATTGATTCTAGGCCAAATTGGTGAGAAAACCAATCCGAGTGAGTGATAGACTATTTGAAGTTTTCAATATTTTCTAGCACAAAATACAACTCAAAACAAAAAGCAGTCCTCTGAACCACGTGGTTTCTGTTCTGAGTCGTGATAATGGTGATGATACTGATGGCATTTGTCAGGCCCTGGCTAAATGCTCTCGATCTGTTGGCTGCAGCCTGCAGCCTCCCTGGCTCGGGTGGTAGATGCTACCGTTCTCCGTGAGCCGTGGGCTCAGTGGGCAGGAGCCAGTCTCCGGGTCAGTGCCAAGTGGGAACCTGCAGTTCCCCCATGGCCTTCTTGGTTGGCTTGCCCGCCTTCACTGCTGACTCTGGACACAGCCTGGATGGACGTTTAGAGTGGACAGCGGTCGTGTGAAAGACCTTGGATACGCTCCAAAATAAGCAATTCCCTCTAAACTCAACTGCTAGTCCAGTGGGTGGAGCTTAGAGACCAAGTGTGTTCAGAGCACGCATTCAATCCAATTTTTAAAATTCTTCAAAAAATCTTTTATTTTTTGTGTTGGTAAAATATAGACAGTATGAAGTGTACTGTCTAAATCATTAAACATACTCAGTGGCTTTGAGTATGTTCATGGTGTTAGGTGTCCACCGCCACCACCCACCAGAGACCCTCACCCTCCCATGCTGGGGCTCCATGCCCCAAAGGTGCGCCCCTCTCGCCTCCTGCAGCCCCTGGGGTGGTGGCCCTTCTGCTTTCTCTCGCTATGAATTGACTACTCTAGGTGCCTTACGTAGTAGAGCCAGCATTTGAACACCAGTGGACAGGACTTGTCCTTTGCGGTTAAGTCCAATTTTTACAAGCAAGCTTCTGATTCCGTAGGAGTACTTGTATTGAGAAGTCTACCAGGTACCTGGATGGATTGAAGACTACTGCTGCTGTGGGGGATTCCCCTGAGTCCTCATTTACCTAGGGATCTTCTTCAAGTGCATCACCCTAACCTCACTTACTTTATAGATGCGAGGACATTCAAAATGGAAGAAGTGTGGGAGGGGGGGTTGGTGATTTCTCTAGTGCTCTGGGGTTCCATGTCCATCATTATCATTATCATCATCATCGTTACTGCAGAGCACTGAGCCAGGGCCTCCTGCATGCTAAGCACGTGTTCTGCCGCTGAGCCACACCCCAGGCCCTGTGCGTACCCACCTTGGGGATGAGGAGGCCCAGACTGCGCCTGTCCACAGCCAGCGAGCCGTGGAGCTGCGTGCCAGGCCAGGCTGGTGTCTGCTGAGAGCCCCCATGGCTGGCCCTGCCTCCTCGTTCTGGGTGAGCATCACTCCCGGGCCCCTCAAGGTGTGTCCCTGTGGCCTCACTCTGCTCCCTTCTCTCCACAGGAAATGGCCCGACAGCTGCTGGCAGTGTTTGGTGGCTACTACATCCGGCTCTTGGTGACCTCCCAGCTGCCCCAGGGGGTGGGGACACGGCACACAGACTCTCCGAGGATCCCGTGCCCCTGCCAGCTCATAGAAGCCCACGTCCTGGGCACAGGGTGTTGCCCATTCCTGGCCAGGTGACCGAGGGAAGAGGACACTCATCTTCTGCCCAGACTGAGATGCAGGGGAGGCCTCAGAAGCCCAGGATGGCCAGTGGCAAGCCCCTGGCGAGCAGGGGAGCATGGGACCGCACCCGAGGGTGTCAGTCACACGGACGCCGTGCTCGAGCCGGCGCCCTGCATGGAGCGCTCGTCAGCACCCCTGGCTGTGCTGGAGCATGGTGGCTGGGCGGGTCCCCGGCCGCAGCTGGAAGGGCGGTCCTCATTCCTCATCGGCCGGCAGGGGAAGTCCTGTGTCCGAGCTCGACTCACCTGGTGCTCTGCTCCCTAGCCCTGTGTGTCCCATGGGGAACCCGAGGCCCAGAGTGGGCACTGCTCTTCAGACTTCGCCTCTGACCTCTGGGTTTGAAGGTTGCCTCTCCTAGCTGAAGAAAAGGAGCTTCTCAGACTTTGCTCCATTCTTAGGTCCCCCCGCACCCCCGTGTTTGCTGAAGCACCGTGTCACCTGGGCTGGTGGTCTGCTGGCCCTCAGGCCTCAAGACGGAAGAGGGAGATGAAGGTCTGACGAGCCTCCGATGGGAAGAGAGGGCCAGCGGGACTGGCTTGGCCTGCTCGTCTTGTGGTCCTGACACTAACGCTGAAGTGAAGCGTGCTCAGTCACTTGTGAAATCCTGTGAGGAGTGCGGAGGCCCCTGTGTCCCCCTCCCCGCAATGTCTGAGGACCACTCACTGCACAGATGCGGGTCCTTACGAGCTGGCCTGGCATCTGAGGGCTCTCACCCCTACAAAGCCTTTCATGCGTTGAGACTCCTTCCTGGACTGGCCTGCCCATTCCTTTCTAGCTGTGGACTCTCACTCATGCTTCAAAGCTTTGCTGGCCCCTCCTTCAGGAAGAGTCCCAGCACACTCAGCCCTGCTGCTGTCTCCTTTAAATTCTTGATACAGTTGCTGCTTGTATTGACGTTTTATGTTACTGATCTGATTTTTCTGTGTATATGAGTGTTTTTTCTAGCTAGATTGTAAACTTCTCAGGGTCCCAGATGGCACCTTATACTTTTTGTGCATGACTTAGACCTGCTAAAGGAAAAAAAAACAAAAAAAAAAACCAACCAAAAACCTCAAACCCGTGGCTTGTTTTCTTTGGTGACTCCATACCAGATTCCTTGACCTGCTCTCCAGATTGCTGGGATGAGAACCAGGTCATGATGGACCTGGGTTCTGGTCTCGATCTTACACTTCTAGATGTATGACTTTTGGCAAGTTGCTTTCTTTGACTGGTCCTCAGTTTACCCATCTGTATCATGGTTGGACTGGGTGATTCTTCAGGGCCCTTTCCGGGCCAAAGTTCTGGAAGTTTTGAGCTCATTCTGTCTATTATGGCTTTGTCTACAAGTAGATAGGTCCCGGGCCCTCTTTGGCTTTGGTGTGTGGATTCTGTATGCCTGGCGTACCTCCTACCTGTCAGAAGACCTGGATTCTTGTCCCAGATCTGCTGCTTCCTAGCTGCGTGACTTTAGCTAAGCCGCTTACCCTTTCTGTTATTGTACTCCTTTATAAAGTGGATCTGGTGAACTTGAAATGTAATAATGCAGGTAGCTTGTCACATAGGACACAAACCTGACTGTTGTTTTTACCCTCTGCTGGAGAAGCGGGTCAGGTGCACAGACCTGCTCCTGGGAATGGCTGCTTTAAGTGTCTGTTTAGCCATGTCCCAGGCAGCTTGGTTCAGTGAAGTGATTTGCAAAGGTGATCCCTGTTTTTCTGACCTCACACAGACAAAATGTCAATGTGGATGCGATCAGTGGAAGCCTGTATTAATCATCCAATCATAAAACCCATGAAGCGTAATAACAGAATCAGAGCCTGTTTGCCAAATGACAAGACAGCAGCATTTGAGCTGCAAGGTCTGTGTCAGGTGGCCTTCCCGCCTCTCCCCATCTTTAGGATTCTTGATGGTCTCCCAGGGCTGGTGGGGCATGTCTGGGATGCACGTTTCTCTGTGTGCACCTTAGTTCCCTCATTTATAAGCCCTGAGATCTCTGTGACCGGCTCCCCCAGGTTGCCGTGCAGATCAGCTGACCTGCCGGGAGGGCGCACCTGTCTCTGGCTGTCGGAGGCCTGGTGGTGCTGGGAAGGTGTGATGTTGTGATGTGGAGGTCAAGCCCCTCACACCGCTTGGATTCCAGGGTCACATTCTTCTGACACTTAGGAACAGCGTCCTTCCAGTCAGGGGCCCCTTGCTGCTTGTCAGTGGGAGAGGGACGGGACTGCCTGGCAGGTCCTTGTGAGCGTCCATGGTGAGAGACGGTAGCGCTTGCAACCTTGAATTTCAGGCTCCTGGGCTCAATAAGCTGCTTTTTAAACTCTCACTATCTCGTATACAGTAGGTGCCTAGTTATATTTTTGTTGCTGTCTGCATCAGACTTAATCACTTCAGGGCCTGCTGTCTTTTTATGTGAATAAAGGTTCTCCTCCGATCTCAAACCGAGTCCTGGAAGATGGTCTGCAGGAGGGGCTTAGAAGCAAGCTGGTGACTTGGGGCCAGAGACTCAGCCTCTCACCTGCCCTGCGACCCGCTTTCCTCAGCTGTTGACAGAGGTGTGTTAACAAGGGGTGCAGGTGGAGGGGCTGCAGCATAGAAAACGAGGCCTGGCCCTGCTGTGTCTATAGTAAGTGCTCAGGTGAAGGCGACCGTCCTGTTTATTTTCTTTTGTGGGTGGAACCTGGAGTCTCAGGCATGCTAAGCACACGCTGTGCCACTGAGCAACGCCCCAGCCTCAGTGGTGGCCTTTCCTCCATAACTGCTGGGTATTTTCTGTACAAGTTTTTAATTGTGTTGTTCAAATTTATATCCTTTTTTTTTTTTCCTTTCTTTTGGTGGTATTGGGGATTGAACCCAGGGACTTGTGGCTCCTAGGCAAATACTCTACCCCTGTGCCACACCCCAGCCCCTCAAATCTATATTCTTACTGATTTTGATTTGTTTTACCAATGATCCAGAGAGGGAAATCTTCAATTATGGTAGTAGATTTTTTGTTCCTTCTTTCTTTTTCTTTGGATACCAGGGATTGAACTCAGGGGCACTCGACCACTGTGCCACATTCCCAGACCTATTTTGTATTTTATTTAGCGTCAGGGCCTCATGAGTTGCTTAGCACCTGGCTTTTGCTGAGGCTGGTTTTGAACTTGTGATCCTCCTGCCTCAGCCTCCCAAGCCACTGGAATTACACTGCGCCCGGCTGTTTGTCTTTCATTTCTGACCAGTTGTTTTCAAATAACGTAGTTAAAAAAATTGAGATATAACTTATAAACCAAAGAGTACGGCTCAGTAGTTTTTAGTGTATGTATAAGGTCGCCCAGCTGTCACTGCTGTTTAATTCTAGAATATTTTCACCACCCCTTCTTTTAGAAAAATTCAAATACCTCCTGTGCCCATTAGCATGCCGAGCTTCCCCTTTCCTCAGCCCCTGGCAGCTACTAATGTGCACCCCTGTCTGTAGATTTTCCCACATGGACATTGCATGTAAATGTTTGTTTGAAAGGCCTGTTTCCACTGCAGGAAACTGACCTCAGGAAGCTGTGTGCACCGCAGGAGCCTGCTGAGGTGAGCGCCCCAGAACCAGAAGGAGTTTCCAGCACACCCCAAGTTGCACATTGCACTCACTACCAAGGAAAGGTGAAGGGCCCAGCTCCATTTCTGAAGAGCAGGCAATGACTAGCCAATTTGGGGTCAAGAGCAACAACTGAATTTCATCCTGCAGTCTTTGGGGACAGCTGGCTGAGTGGTTTAAGAGTGTGAGCTCCGGAGTCAGGCTTTGGAATTCGAGTCCCAATCTGCCACATATTAGTGTAAATCAGTGTAAATTCTACAAGATTTAGGTAACCTCTCTGAGTCTCAGGTTCTCAATCTGTAAAAACAGGGTAGTTGTTGTCCTCACCTTGTGGGACTATGATACTGACTGGGCTGATTTTATGAAGCACTTAGAAGGGGACCTGGCACTGAGGAAGCAAGGTTCCGACCTTATTCGCGTTCTCATACTCAAATCCATCCTTCACACTGCAGCCAGGACTTTCCCATTGCAGGTGTGAATTTTACCCACAGTATTGCCATGTAGACAACGGAGTTCCTTTTTCCTCCTTTTTGGAGGGGCAGGCACAGAAAGTGCTAATATACTGTGTTATTTTCCAACTCTCCTTGTTTGTGCTGTTCTGAAAATTTGTGTTCTAAAATGCACTGTGAAATTCTAATTCCTTTGGGAGGTGATCAGGTTTATGAGTCCAGGGCTGTCAGGATTGGGGACAGTGACTTTATAAAAAGAGACCTGAGAGAGACTCCTTTCCCTTTTCACCACGCGAGGACACAGCAAGAGGACGCTACCTGGGAGGAAATGGGTCCTTACAAGACACTGATCTGCTGGTGACCAAGATGTTTCAAGGGGAAGAGTACACTGCCTTGCAGGAGATGCCAGGGTCACTAGCTGTGCAGTTTGGGAACCTCAGAAGTAGGCTGGGAGAAGGGGAAAGAGGAGGGACACGTCCTCTGATGCGACCCAGGACTTTAATTGGAGGCAGCTCCTCCCTCTGTGACTGTTCTAGGAACTGGAACAGCCGTCAGGTGACACAGAGATGGCTCAGACGTCTTCTCCTCCTGCAGGGGAGTTTCTGAATCAGTCTTCATGACTCGTGCCCACTGCCTTCCTGTTCATGAAGACCCTTCAGCAGCTGTGCAGCTCAGAGACCCACGTGGGTGCTGTAATTATAATGCTCAGGGTCGCGCAAGGTTGCACTTCTTGATCATCCCTTGTTTGCTGCGGGAGTGATGTGAATGTCTCTTCTGAAAATCACCTTGGTAGGACTTTGTGCTCAGATCTGAAAGAATGAGAGAGAAACATTGTCTTGGATAAAGACTTTGAGTGACATGTGAATGAACTCTCTTTAGTTTTATTCCACTTAGGGATTCTTCAAATTCTTCCTTGCTTTAAAGCCAATTCTGTTTGAGATAAGAATGACCCCCAGCTGTGTTCAACTTGTTATTTCAACCTAACCTCGCTGATCCTGACTAACACACATACACACGCACCATATTCCAGGCACGTACATAGAGAACGTCATTTAATACTTCCAAGAGTCTGCAAAGTACGTAATGTATTGTTGTTAATCCCATTTTGCCAAGAAAGAGAGAGGGTCAGTGACGTACTCAAGCTTAGTCATTGGCCAAGATGGAACGTAAACTGCCATGTATGACTAAAGCCAGCAATCTTAACTAATACCTAATAACTAGTAATGATATCTGACAGGAACGTAGTTTTAGACTGTCTCGTTATAAGTGTGGGTAACCGTTTCCCCTTCCACACTCCAAAAGGATGAAAGAAGCCAGTGTGTCCCGCAGGTGACGGCTGGGGAGAGGAAGCCCAGGGAAGCACTCGGCATTCTTCCGACTGTCCCACGCCCATGCCTGCAACCTACTTAAGGTCTGTGGACGACACCGTTGGGACATTCTTGGATTGTGGGAGACAACAGTGTTGGAAGTTCCCTCAGTGTCCTTGCAGCAGCAACAGAGGATCTTGGATGCCATGGGCTTTGGGAAGAGGAAAGGGCCCTGGGTGCTGATGCTGCAGCCCCAATCCCAGAAGCCCATTGTTGTTCAAGCAGTGGGTCACACTGAACCCCCACCCCAACCCTCTGCAGCTCCCTGTGACTCTCTCTGGGGTGCAGTCCTTCCTCCAGTAGCTGTTTACACCTGTGAAGAGGACTTGGAGCCTGTCCTCTGCCAGTCTCTACCTACAGGGGTGCCATCTTGAATCAGCAGATCCTGGGGCGTCTGGTGCAGTTCTCTGCACAGGGCTCTTTCCCCGCGAACGTAAGATGGGCTGAAAAATGTCCGAGCCTTCTTTGCTGAGCCCCACGGTAGCAGAAGGAGCACCTTCACCAGCCCACATGGGTGAGCTTGCCTTCTGCTTTCCAGGTGAGGGCTCTGGTGGGAGGCAACTTCTTTGGGTCCCCTGTTGTCATCTGGAAATTGGGGAGGGTAGTACCACTTCAGATGACCCAGCCACCACGATGGCTGGTGCCCAGAGCCCTCAGTCTGCTCACGTCCTTTCCATTCCTTCTCCTTGTGGCTCCTGGGCTCCAGTTCATTCCAGCTGGCCCAGTTCCACGGGAGTATGATTCTGAAGTCTAGTTTTGCTGGTTCAAGTCCCGGCCCCACCACTAACGCACTGTGTGGCTTTGGGCTAGCCCCGCTGTGTCTTTGGATCTAGGCTCACCATCTGCAAGGGGCACTTGGGTGTCATTATCTTTCCAAGGATCCTTCCAGCTCTAATGACCCGCGGTGGTGAGTCTGTGTCATTCCCAGCCTCCTCTCAGTCTCTTCTATGCCCAGACCATCTCCTCTTTCTGTCCTTTCTCTGTGTCCAACACCTCACGCTGAGCATTTCCGTCACGTGGTTGAATGTCAGTCACAGCCCTCAGGTTCACTCCCTGGCCGCCTCCTTCAGCTCTGACTTCCCATCTCTCCAGCCTTGTCCACGGCCCCCCTCGTTTCCTCCTGGACTATTGCCTGAACTTGTCTTCTGCTTCTCCACCTGGTCTTCCTTTAGTCAGAACATGTCACCTCTTCCCAGAACAACATGACTTCCCTTGTCATCAAAGGAAGAGCCAGTCCTTCCCTGGGCCTCCCCTGAAGCCGCCCACAGTCTGACCCTGACCTCGTGCAGTCTCCTGTGCTCTTCCCACCACCCTTCGCTCCTCTCTAGCCACACCAGACACATGGCTTCCACCGGAAGTGCTCATCCTCTAGAGATGCCAGGGGCTCCTTCCTGAAGCTGTTGCTTGGGGGGTCTCCTTCTAGCGAGGCCACCTTTGGCCTGTTCACCCCATTTCATTGTCCTTGTGCATTTACAGTCTTTTTTTTTGGGGGGGGGTGTGGTACCAGGAATTGAACCCATCTGTGCTTCACCACTGAGCCACATCCCCCGTCCTATTTTGTATTATATTTAGAGCTAGGGCCTCACGAGTTGCTTAGCACCTGGCTTTTGCTGAGGCTGGTTTTGAACTTGCGATCCTCCTGCCTCAGCCTCTCAAGTCACTGGGATTACACTGTGCCGGCTGTTTGTCTTTCATTTCTGACCAGTCAGTCGGTTTTAAATTTCGTAGTTAAAAAAATTGAGTTGACCCTTTTATCTTTGTGAAACTTCCCCCTTCATCTCCAGTTGAGCTTCTGCCTCAAGATTTACTTTGCGTGATAGATCAACTTTCTTTCTTCTCTCTCTTTTTAAATGATTTAATGTTTTTGGAGTGATTTCAGATTCAGAGCGAAGGAAGGTGAGAGATTCCCATGTGTTCCCCAACTCTGCACCTGTGTAGCTTCTCCACGATCAGCATCCCCTCTCCTGCCGGTGTTGCGTGTATTAAATTTGATGAACCCACCTTGACACATCACAATCACCCAAAGTCTGTAGTTTGCTTTAGCATTCACTCCTGGTGGGTTTGACAAGTGTACGATGACATGTCCCCACCACAACAGAAGGGCATTTCACTGCCCTAAAAATCCTCTGTGCTCTGCCTGTTCGTGCCTCACATCCCTAACCTCGGGTATCCACTGGTCATTTTTCGTTTCCACAGTTTGCTTTTCTAGAATGTCCTATAATGTGTAGTCCTTCCAGATTGATTTGGTTCACTTGGTAACATGCATTTGAGGTTCTTTCACGTCTCCTTAGGGCTCAATAACTCATTCTCTTTACTATTCCATTTTCTGGATGTACCTCAGTTTACCCCTTTACCTATCAAAGGACGTCTTGGTTGCTCCCAAGTTTTGGCAATGATGAATAAGGTCATTACTAACATCCCTGGGTGGTTTTTTCTCTGCACACCCACCCAAGGGGTATGATTGTTGATTGCATAATAAAGTATGTTTAGTTTTATGAGAAACTACAAATCAAACTGTCTTCCAACGTGGGCAGAGCACTTTGCATTCCTCCACTAATGAACAAGCGTTCTTGTTGCTCCATGTCGTTGAGAGCATTTGATGATGTCAGTATTCTGAACGTTGACCATTTTAATAGGTGTGTAGCTGTATTTCATTATTCCATTTGTTTTAATATATGATGTAGAGCATCCTTTCTTTTGCTTATTTGCTATCCATATATCTGCATGGGTGGAGGGGCCTGTTATGATCTTTGGCCCATTTTATTAAGGGTGGTTTGTTTCTTTATTGTTGAATTTTAATTATTTTTTGTATGTTTTTAATAACAGTCCTTTATTGGATGTATCTTTTGCAAATGGTTTCTCCTACTTTGTGGCTTATTTCTCAGTCTTGCGGTAATTTGTTCTAGCAGCTGTCAATGATCCTGCCATCTGCAGAACTTTCTTCCTGTTCTGCACACCTCTTATTGCCTTTTCTTGTGTTGTCACATTGCCTAGGACTTCCAATATGAAGTTGAGAAGTAACAGTGAGAGGGAACAGCCTTGTCTTGTTTTTGATCTTCGTGGTAAATTTTCTAGTTTGTCAGTACTAAGTATGTTGTTAGCTGTGCTTTTGTAGATACTGTTTATCAAGTCGGGGAAGTTTTCTTTTCTAGTTTACTGAGAGGATTAGCTTTCTGTTGAGTACTGATTACATAATACAGCTTTGTTCTTCTTTTTACTTTCAGCTTATCTGCATTCTTACACGTAAGCTGTCACCTTGTACGCACACAGGATTTGCTTTTTTTTTGAAATTCATTCTGTTTTTGTTTTTCTTTTCACAGCGTGGGGATTGAACCCAGGGCCTTGTGCATGTTACGTATGTTTGATGTGGACTTAAATAATACCATCTTACTCTCTACTTTCTATTGTTTTCTGTTTTTTAAGTTCTTTTTTCCTCTCTTGCTGACTTTTGGATTGAGATTTTTGTTCGTCTGTTTGTTTTGGGTGAGTGGTCCGGTAACAGCCTACGAGGTGTGTGCTGCTTTTAGTGTCACCTAGATGACAACGTGCCTCTTTGAGAGGTTGATGGTCATTGTAAGTGAGGACTCCCACTTCCTGGACAGCTCAGAGGCCATCCAACTCTTCCATCTTCCTGCCTGCAGGGCTTTCCTTTTACAGATTCCAGTTCTTTCTGTATTTGAAACCACAATAGACATTACTATTAAACCCTGACACAGTCAATATTCATTCAGTCTTATCCACGTGCCTCTATTACTCTATTATCTTTTAAAATTACTGTTTGTTTCTTTCTGTATCGCCCTGCATCTGTCTTGGATTTATCTCTTTCTCATTCTCCTTGAATTAACTATAGAGCTTTTCTTGAGCATGGTATGGCATTTCATATAGTATATTTAGAAATATCTTTAGTAGTTTCCTCCTAGTACAGCTCTTATAGTGACAAATTCAGTTTTTGTTTGAAAAGTCTTTATTTTCTAAATTTTTTATTTTTGGGGGATGTACCAGGGATTGAACTCAGGGGCACTCGACCACTGAGTCACTTTCCCAGTCCTATTTTATATTTTATTTAGAGACAGTGTCTCACTGAGTTGCTTAGAACCTGGGTTTTGCTGAGGCTGGCTTTGAACTCGGGATTCTCCTGCCTCAGCCTCCTGAGCCTCTGGGGTTACAGGCGTGCGCCACTGCAGCCAATTGTGTCTTTTAAATTTTTGATAGATATTTTCGGTAAGTAAAAAATTCTTAAGTGATTCTGAGTTCTCTAAGACTATTCTTTTTTTCTTTTTAAATTTTGAAACAGGGTCTTACCAAGTCACAAAGGCTGGCCTCGAACTCCTGCCTCAGCCTCCTGACTTGCTGGAGTTAAAGGCGTGTACCACCACACCTGGTTTAAGATTCCTCTTTTTAATTTCCATAATTTTGGCTTCTGTGATTTAGATTGAATATTTTAATCTGGTTTATTTTCTGTTCCATTGATATTGATTTTATTTGTATTTAATTGGTTGTTAATTCTGTCAATTGATTTTTTTTTTTTTTTGTGGCACTGCTGTGGGGGTGGGGTGGTAGGCAGTATTGAACCTAGCAGTGCTCTGCCACTAAGCTATGTCCCCAGCTCTTTTAATTTTTTGTTTTGATACAGGACCAGACTAAGTTTGCCCAGGCTGGCCTTGAATTTGCGGACTTCCTGTCTCATTCTCCTGAGTGGCTGGGACTATAGGCATGTGTCACCCAGCCCAGCCTTGACAATTGAATTCTTAACATCATCTATCGTAGTATTCAACTCTATACTTTTCTTTGAATTTTAAAATAATTTCATTTTCAGATGAAATTATCCATATTGTCATTCATTTTCTTCAATATTTAATGGCACATATTTAAAAGTTCTTATCTGCTGAGTCCAATATCTGATTACTCTGTAGATTTTTAAAAACATTTTTAATGTGCCTTTTCTTCTCTTGCTTTAGTCAGTTGGTCTTCTCGTTTGACGTTCCTGGTAATTTTTGGTTGAGTGGTAGACATTTTAAATGAAAAACTGAAGCAATATCCAAGGCTGCTGATCTTCCTTTGGAGAGGAGTTAATTCTGCTTCTGGGAAAATTACCATTGAGAAAGAGCTGCTCCTGGGTGTCAGTGTTTTGCAAGAGCTGGTCTGTTTCTGATTAGCCCTTATTCTCAGGTTGTAGCCCTTCAGGGATTTTACCTGAAAACCCATTTTTTTTTTTTTTTTAAATCAGAACCCCCTTCTTCATGCTGACCCCCAAACCTCTAGTTCCTGTTATTCCACCCTGAGGGCCTCCTGAAAGCTCAGCTCAGCTTCTCAGCCTCATAGACCTTGCTTAGGACCGGCAGGGACCTTGGTAGGTCAGGGGGCTCTACTGTCCACCTCCTCTCTCTGCACTTGATTTCTTTCCAGGATCTTGGCCCCTCAAGTCCTGCTTGTGTTGATAGCTCTCTGATCTATTCAAATAGATTAAAGGGGTTGGGGAATCCACCCAGCTTTTTATGCTGATGTCAGGAGGAGGGTTGGTCCAGTATAAGCCAGTTTGCATAATCAGATAAATCAATCTGCGCTTCCATGAATATTTTTATTGTTATTATTTGAAAATCCTTCAAAGAAAGATGTCATGCTGAGGCTGCGAGACCTTTGCAGAAAGTCACAGATGGGCGCCTCTTCATATCCCTCCTATGCTTTCTAAATTATCGAGGCAGTTTTCTTTGATGTGCAAATACCTACTCTATCTGTTGTAGGAAGCAGTTCCAAGACAGAAGGAACATGGCATCTTCTTGGGGAGGAAAGTGGGATCTTGGCATGAGGGGTGGTGAGGAATGCAGAGCATAAGAGGAATCAGTCAGAGGATGGGCCCAGGGGATTCCATGTGAGAGCTGGCTGAGCAACAGGACCCTGGATGGCAAAGCCTGGGAAAGTGCACTGCGTCTTCCCCAGAGGGAAGGGCGCCTGGGCACTGTGGACTGGTAACTGCCAGCAGGGAAGAAGCCTCTTCCTTTCCTCCCACCCACAGTTCTATTGCCTCTCTCTACTATATGTTGCCAACCCTGTTCATGTGACCATATGGATGTCCCACAGGCTCCTCAAGCTTGACACATTCCAAAGGGAAGTGGTCTGGTCTGTGTTGTCCTCTTGGCCTCAAGACCACAAAAGCTTCCTTCCCTCGAGTCTTACTCTACGTGGTTCTTTACCTGAGCTTTGCTTTACCTGAGCTTTAATCCATTGTAACACGGGGAATCTTCTTCAGCCTTACAAACTGCAGCTGCCCAGGGCAGGACTCTGTCAGTCTGCCCTGACTGCTGGGGCTTCCCATGCCCAGGTCCAGCTGAGATCCAGGCCTTGCAAGTTCTAGATATGGGCCCACTAGGGTGCCAGGGAAAAGGGTCAGGGAAGGTGTCTCACAGGGGTGCTCCCCCGTTGGTGGGGAACACATGGAGAAATTGCTAGAGCTGAGTTACTGGTCTCCACTTACCTTAGGACACCTGTACTGGAAAAGCTGCTTCCACTGCAGGAAAGTGACCTCAGGGAAGCTGTGTGCACCGCAGGAGCCTGCTGAGGTGGGCACCCCAGAACCAGAAGGAGTCTCCAGCACACCCCAAGCTGGACATTGCACTCACTACCAAGGAAAGGTGAAGGGCCCAGCTCCATTTCTGAAGAGCAGGCAATGAATAGCCAATTTGGGGTCAAGAGCAACAACTGAATTTCATCCTGCAGTCGGGGGGCAGCATGGCTGAATGGTTTAAGAGTGTGAGCTCCGGAGTCAGGCTTCGGAGTTCAAGTCCCAATCTGCCACATATTAGTGTAAATCAGTGTAAATCCTACAAGATTTATGTAACCTCTCTGAGTCTCAGGTTCTCAATCTGTAAAAACAGGGTAGTCGTTGTCCTCACCTTATGGGACTATGATACTGACTGGGCTGATTTTATGAAGCACTTAGAAGGGGACCTGGCACTGAGGAAGCAAGGTTCCGACCTTATTCACGTTCTCATACTCAAATCCATCCTTCACACTGCAGCCAGGACCTTCCCATTGCAGGTGTGAATTTTACCCACAGTATTGCCATGTAGACAACGGAGTTCCTTTTTCCTCCTTTTTGGAGGGGCAGGCACAGAAAGTGCTAATATACTGTGTTATTTTCCAACTCTCTTTGTTTGTGCTGTTCTGAAAGTTTGTGTTCTAAAATGCACTGTGAAATTCTAATTCCTTTGGGAGGTGATCAGGTTTATGAGTCCAGGGCTGTCAGGATTGGGGACAGTGACTTTATAAAAAGAGACCTGAGAGAGACTCCTTTCCCTTTCCACCACGCGAGGACACAGCAAGAGGACGCTACCTGGGAGGAAATGGGTCCTTACAAGACACTGATCTGCTGGTGACCGAAATGTTTCAAGGGGAAGAGTACACTGCCTTGCAAGAGATGCCAGGGTCACTAGCTGTGCAGTTTGGGAACCTCAGAAGTAGGCTGGGAGAAGGGGAAAGAGGAGGGACACGTCCTCTGATGCGACCCAGGACTTTAATTGGAGGCAGCTCCTCCCTCTGAGACTGTTCTAGGAACTGGAACAGCCGTCAGGTGACACAGAGATGGCTCAGATGTCTTTTCCTCCTGCAGGGGAGTTTCTGAATCAGTCTTCATGACTCGTGCCCACTGCCTTCCTCTTCATGAAGACCCTCCAGCAGCTGTGCAGCTCAGAGACTCACGTGGGTGCTGCGATGGTGATGTGCAGCATGGTGCAAGGTTGGACTTCTGATCATCCCTTGTTTGCTGTGGGAGTGATGTGAATGTCTCTTCTGAAAATCATCATGGTAGGACTTTGTGCTCAGATCTGAAAGAATGAGAGAGAAACATTGTCTTGGATAAAGACTTTGAGTGACATATGAATGCACTCTCTTTAGTTTTATTCTACTTAGGGATTCTTCAAATTCTTCCTTGCTTTAAAGCCAATTCTGTTTGAGATAAGAATGACCCCCAGCTGTGTTCAACTTGTTATTTCAACCTAACCTCGCTGATCCTGACTAACACACATACACACGCACCATATTCCAGGCACGTACATAGAGAACGTCATTTAATACTTCCAAGAGTCTGCAAAGTACGTAATGTATTGTTGTTAATCCCATTTTGCCAAGAAAGAGAGAGGGTCAGTGACATACTCAAGCTTAGTCATTGGCCAAGATGGAACGTAAACTGCCATGTATGACTAAAGCCAGCAATCTTAACTAATACCTAATAACTAGCAATGATATCTGATAGGAACGTAGTTTTAGACTGTCTCGTTATAAGTGTGGGTAACCGTTTCCCCTTCCACACTCCAAAAGGATGAAAGAAGCCAGTGTGTCCCGCAGGTGACGGTTGGGGAGAGGAAGCCCAGGGAAGCACTCGGCATTCTTCCGACTGTCCCACGCCCATGCCTGCAACCTACTTAAGGTCTGTGGTTGACCCTGTTGGGAGATTCTTGAATTTTGGGATACATTAGTGTTGGAAGTCTTCTCAGTGTCCTTGCAGCAGCAACAGAGGATCTTGGATGCCATGGGCTTTGGGAAGAGGAAAGGGCCCTGGGTGCTGATGCTGCAGCCCCAATCCCAGAAGCCCATTGTTGTTCAAGCAGTGGGTCACACTGAACCCCCACCCCAACCCTCTGCAGCTCCCTGTGACTCTCTCTGGGGTGCAGTCCTTCCTCCAGTAGCTGTTTACACCTGTGAAGAGGACTTGGAGCCTGTCCTCTGCCAGTCTCTACCTACAGGGGTGCCATCTTGAATCAGCAGATCCTGGGGCGTCTGGTGTAGTTCTCTGCACAGGGCTCTTTCCCCGCGAACGTAAGATGGGCTGAAAAATGTCCGAGCCTTCTTTGCTGAGCCCCACGGTAGCAGAAGGAGCACCTTCACCAGCCCACATGGGTGAGCTTGCCTTCTGCTTTCCAGGTGAGGGCTCTGGTGGGAGGCAACTTCTTTGGGTCCCCTGTTGTCATCTGGAAATTGGGGAGGGTAGTACCACTTCAGATGACCCAGCCACCACGATGGCTGGTGCCCAGAGCCCTCAGTCTGCTCACGTCCTTTCCATTCCTTCTCCTTGTGGCTCCTGGGCTCCAGTTCATTCCAGCTGGCCCAGTTCCACGGGAGTATGATTCTGAAGTCTAGTTTTGCTGGTTCAAGTCCCGGCCCCACCACTAACGCACTGTGTGGCTTTGGGCTAGCCCCGCTGTGTCTTTGGACCTAGGCTCACCATCTGCAAGGGGCACTTGGGTGTCATTATCTTTCCAAGGATCCTTCCAGCTCTAAGGACCCACGGTGGTAAGTCTGTGTCATTCCCAGCCTCCTCTCAGTCTCTTCTATGCCCGGACCATCTCCTCTTTCTGCCCTTTCTCTGTGTCCAACACCTCTCGCTGAGCATTTCCGTCACGTGGTTGAATGTCAGTCACAGCCCTCAGGTTCACTCCCTGGCCGCCTCCTTCAGCTCTGACTTCCCATCTCTCCAGCCTTGTCCACGGCCCCCCTCGTTTCCTCCTGGACTATTGCCTGAACTTGTCTTCTGCTTCTCCACTTGGTCTTCCTTTAGTCAGAACATGTCACCTCTTCCCAGAACAACATGGCTTCCCTTGTCATCAAAGGAAGAGCCAGTCCTTCCCTGGGCCTCCCCTGAAGCCGCCCACAGTCTGACCCTGACCTCGTGCAGTCTCCTGTGCTCTTCCCACCACCCTTCGCTCCTCTCTAGCCACACCAGACACATGGCTTCCACCGGAAGTGCTCATCCTCTAGAGATGCCAGGGGCTCCTTCCTGAAGCTGTTGCTTGGGGGGTCTCCTTCTAGCGAGGCCACCTTTGGCCTGTTCACCCCATTTCATTCTTTTGTGTATTCGCGGGGGGATTACTGGGGATTGAACTCAGGGGCACTAGATCACTGAGCCACATCCCCAGCCCTATTTCATATTTTATTTAGGGACAGGGTCTCACTGAGTTGCTTAGTGCCTCACTTTTGCTGAGGCTGGTTTTGAACTTGCAATCCTCCTGCCTCAGCCTCCCAAGTGCTGGGATTACTGGCATGCACCACTGCATCTGGCTGTATTCACACTCTTTAAGTCGCCTTCCATCTCTCGGTGCTCTTTTTTCCCCTTCTTCACGTGGTGCTGTGGTGACCTTGTGGCACTCTAACATATTCTAGAACTCACTTGAATGTGCCTGTCCTCCAACGAGACCCTGCTGGGCCTCCATCACAGGCATAGGGCAGGCATTCTGTAGATCATTATGGCATGGTTGAATGAACCTGTATTTGTCCCATTTGGTCCTGGGTACAAACAGATGATGTCACAAGGGAGCAGCAAGTGGTGAGGTGAACCATTTTTGTCTAAGCAGGTCACACCGCTAGCGCACTGCCT
The DNA here is from genome assembly GCF_902686455.1 of Sciurus vulgaris. Taxonomy (NCBI): domain Eukaryota; kingdom Metazoa; phylum Chordata; class Mammalia; order Rodentia; family Sciuridae; genus Sciurus; species Sciurus vulgaris. The sequence continues at coordinate 71,026,315 of NC_136476.1, forward strand.
GCCTTACCCACCTGCCACAATGATGGGTGGCTTTTTGGATGACTAACAGGGTTGCTCTGGCCACCTGTGGGTGGGATGTACTCCTCTGCCACCATCTCCAACCCAAACTTGCTGCTCCTCTGCCCATGGTTCCTATTTGGGGACAGTCCCACAATTCACTTTATGTTCAGAGCCAGAAATGTGGGTGGAGCCCGCCTTCCTCTCTTCCATTCTCTGTCCCGGTCTCTGACTCTAGCTCATCCACGGCTCCTCCATCATGTGCCGCCCCATCCCCACTGCCCACTCTGGCCTCTGGTCAGGACACACCTTGCCTCTGGTTGCAGGCTTACTCCCAGAAGACCTGCCACTCTGTCTCAGACCCTCGCTGTCCCCTGTCCCGCTACCACTTTGGGGCTAGCTGTTCCTCTGCCCCTACATGCTTTCCTTACCCTCCACCCATCACCCCTGCCGGAGCTCAGGTGTCGCCTCCTCGGGAAGACCTCTCTGATGCGGGGACAAATTAGGGCTTCTCTGTGGTCTCACCATCCCACAGCTTCCCCGGACCATGGCCCTTCCTGTTGCTGCACAGAGTCTACCCACCCATTGTTGGTGCTCAGCCAATTTTTGTTGAATGGAGTATGCTTTCACTCTCTGTTTATTTGCCTCTGAAAAAGATCTATGCTTTAAAAAAAAATTGTTCAGCATACACAGTCAACATTGTATCTCTTGGTGGATCCACGAATTCAAGCCACCACAGATTGAAAATCTTTGAAATAAATTACCAAACACATACAGAATTTTTATTATTCCTTCAATAATATGGTATGATGGCTATTGATACAACATTTACTTTGTGTTAGGTATTATTCGTAACCTAGAGATGATTTAAGATCTAGGGAAGAACGTGTGTAGGTCATGTGCAAATACGAGGAGATGTTCTAGGACTTGAGCATCCATGGATTTTGGTGTGTAAATCCAACCCTGCGTGGACACCTCGGGACAACCGCACTTACTGAGGATGTTCTGGTGCCGGGCATTTCGTGAGGTGCTGAGGATCCTGCAGTGAGCAAGGGTGACACAGTCCTGCTCTCAGGGAACAGGAATGGGTGCAAGTCCTCTAGCATTCCAGCGCAGAGCACAGGGCTGTCCACAGAGCAGGAAGCCTCTCCCCCTGAAGAGCGCACGAGCCGTCCCGGACTGCGGGATGGTACAGTGCTCAGTCCTTCCTGCACTGTCCCCTCCATGAACGTGTTTTTACCTCTCATAGAAATACAGACCTCCTCGCCCAGGTTCCCTTGTCACCATGAGGCTCCAGTCTTAGAAATTAATGGAAGAAGCAGCAGCCTTATCGTCAAGGACACCCACAATCATCAGGCATCTCGGTGGCCCCGACGTCTGGGGGCTCATTTCTCTTTTGTTTCTACTCTACGGTGAGGCACCTCAGAAGGGTGACAGACCTGGGCCTTGTTCAGGTGTCACAGCCCAGAGGAAGAGCTGAGATTTTTATACATGTGTATTTTTATTTTTCTTCCTGCTGGAGATGGAGCCCGGGCCCGTGGCTGCTGGCTTAGCGCTCCACTGAGCGGCCCCCCGCCCGTCAGCGTGGTTGGGTCTGAAGCTGGAGCCTATGCCGTCCATTTTTACACCCTGCAGGCAATTCCAGCATGAGGTTTCAGGACTGATTTGTCCTCCAAGGCTTTCAGCGGGGTTTAAATAGCAAGGCTCCACCTGAAGCTTGGCGGAGAGGTGCCATGATTCAGAGCACACGTATTTTATTTAGATGAACTTGGGATCCTAATTCTTGCTGCCCCTTGCTGTGTAAATTGAGGCAGTTTTACCTCCTTGAAGTTCAGCTTCTCTCTGCAAAGGGGGTGATCAAAATCTACCCCAGAACATGTCAAGGATCCAGTGTCGGGAAGATGTAAAGTGCTTAGCACGGGGTCTTGCGCACACTGAGTGCTTGGTAACTCAAAAGATGGTGATGTGGGAGGGGCGGGGCACAGTTTTCTGAACCTCCAGTGCCTATCTCGGGATGGAAGCAGGAGCCAAAGAAAAGGCCCTGGGGTTGTCCCTAGTGGGCCATGACTTTGGGTCTCTAGTGACCCCCACAGCATGATGACCAGAACAAGCAAGGTCAATGAGGACCAGCAAGAAGGCTTCTGGAACTGGGGAGCCCTTGGGGCATTCAGCCCATGTGAGGAGATTAGGACCCAGCGTGAGAAAGGGGCCAAAGCAGGCGAGGGGTGGTGTCTGCTTTCTAGTGAAGTGAGAGGCTCCAGGAGAGGTGGGGGACATGGCTTCTTCCACCCACGTGCGTCTAACCTGGGAGCCTCACTCACCTGCTGCTGGCAGAGTGGACAGGAGGCTGTCTGTGATGTCACAGAGCCGGGAACCAGGGAATGCTGGAGCCTGGGGTGTCTGACTAGATCTCAGAGGTAAGGTGGAGGGAGGGTGCCTGCGAGGCCCTCTCGGGTCCTTCCTGCCGCCCGTCATGTCTGTCAGGTTGGCAGCGCTCCTGCCTCTTGTGGCTCTCATCCTTCTTGGGTTGGTAGGCTGGCAAGGGTATTGTTCTCATGGGCTGCAGGTGGAGGAAGCCTCAAGATGCATTTCCAGGCCCTGTCTGCTAAGTTCTGTTGACCAAGCAAGTAACACGACAGAGCCCAAGTGTACTTCACCCAGGAAGATACGACAAAGAAGAATTCATTATGCCACGGGCAGCCATTACTGTACAGATGAGGAAACCAAGGCACAGAGCATGTCAGGTTCTCGGCCAAGGTGACACAGTAAGAGACTGAGGCATCTTAATGGTGCAGGGTTGATACTTTCCAATGCTTTACAAAGAATTTAGTTCCTTTTCCCCTAGGGAGGGAACTCCGGTGCTTGGCCTGTTGCTGCCGCCTCCCCTCCTGTCCTGGTGCTTGTGCTGCGGTGACAGAAACAACGTGCCCAGAGCTGGGCAGGAGATTCTCCCCATGTGACTGGATTGGGCTCACCCGATAATCAGGGCTTATCTCTGTCTCAAGGTCACTGGTTAGCAACCTTGACTGCATCTGCAGCTTTAATCCCCTTAGCAATGCTCCCAGGTCCCAGGGAGTAGGGTGAAGACATTTTTGGGAGGAGGAGCATTATTCTGTCTTTAGATACTTACACCAAGAAAATCAGCATGCAGTGGTGCACACCTCTAATCTCAGCTCTTGGGAGACTGAGGCAGGAGGATTGCAGGTCAAGGCAAGCCTGGGCAACTTAGCAAGACCCTGTCTCAAAATTTTAAAAAGGGCTAGGAATCAAAACTACACTAAGATTTTATTTCATGCCAACCAGAATGGCAATTATCAAAGACACAAATAATAAATATTGGCGAGGATGTGGGGAAAAAGGTCCACTCATACATTGCTGGTGGGACTGCAAATTAGTGCAGCCACTCTGGAAAGCAGTGTGGAGATTCCTCAGAAAACTTGGAATCATCATTTGACTCAGCTATCCCACTCCTTGGTATTTATCCCAAAGAACTAAAATCAGCATACTGTCATGACAGGGCCACTTCCATGTTTATAGGAGCACAATTCACAATAGCCAAGTTATGGAATCAGCCCAGATGCCCATCAATAGATGAACGGAACAAGAAAAGGTGGTAAATATACACAGTGGAGTTCTACTCAGCCATGAAGAAGAATGAGAATATGGCATTTGCTGGTAAATGGATGGAATTGGAGAGCATCACTGCGCGAAATAAGCCAGACTCAGAAAGTCAAGGGTTGAAAGTGTTCTCTCATATGTGGAAGCTAAAGCAAAATAAGGGAAAAGGCTGTGGTGGTGGTGTGCGGGGGGGGGGGGGGGGGGGGTAGGATCAGATGTCATGAATGCCCCAGGAAGGTCAGTGCAGACGAAGGTGGAAAATGGAGGGAGAACAGGAGCAGGGAGGACACGGGACGAATGGAACCAAATCGTGTTCCCTGCACGCATGATGTACCACGGGGAGCTTTGCCCTTACATGGAGAGTACCAATCAAATAGACAAATGAGAGAAAGGAAGGTCAGTAGAGTCAGCCAAGGAGACTCGGGGAGGAAGGTTGGCAGGGGCAGTAGAGGGGGAACGGGACTGAAATCAACGCCAAGCACACGTGATTTTGTCAAAATGAACCCAACTCCTATGTATAACTCTAATGCTCTAATAGAGAAAAAAAAATTAAAAAGGCTGGGGATGCAGCTCTGGTGGGGCACTTGCCCAGCGTGCATGAGGTCCTGGGTTCAATTCCCCATACTGCCAAAAAAAAAAAAAAAGTAATTCCCAATTCAGACATTAAGGAAGCAAACAACAAGGTAACTAAAAGAATGTATAAGCTAAAACAGAAATAGAATATAAACAAGTAGGTCTAATTAGTTAAAAAAAATGAAAACAATTAACAAAATAGAAGGAGTTGAGAAAACCTGCAGCAGACGTGGCCTCCACCAGGGGGTCTGACCAGCCACTCCCCCGGGGACCCCAGGCAGCACAAGCAATTCTTGGATTAGATCCCAGACTAATGGGGTGGGGGGCAACTGGTGACATTTGAGTAGTATTGTATCAATGTTCAATTTGCTGTTCGGTAGTTCTGTAAAAAGATCTTGTTTTCAGGAAATGTACATTGAAACTTTTCAGGGCATGATGACTCTCCTCCAGTGACTTGGAAAAACCTGGAAAGGGGGAAAGGACAAAGACGGTGGGGACAATTTAAGCAACTGGTGAACCGGGTGAAAGGGAAACGGATTCTTCCTATCAGTTTTGTGACTTTTCCGTATATTTGAAACTATTTCAAAAGCTAGCCAAAAGGTTGAAAATTCTTAGGTTAGTTAGATGTGACAATATATTTAACAATGATGTCTGAAGGTGACACTCCCTGGCCCAGGGGTAGAAGAGAGGAGGGACACGTCCTCTGCTGCAACCAAGGTTTTTATTTGGTGACAACTCCTCCCCTGTGGCTGTTTCAGGGGCTGAAGCTACTTGGTCAGATGGCACAGGGGGGCTCAGACATCTTCTCCTCCTGCAGGGGAGTTTCCAAATCAGTCTTCATGACTCCTGCCCACCGCCCTCTTCCTCACGGGGACCCTCCAGCAGCTTGAAGACTGGGGTGCCCCCTGACTAGAAGGCTCAGGGTCGCCCGATGAGGCAGGACTGGAAGGGCCACTGCTCGTGGCTGTAGCGGTTTAGGTTTCTCTTGTAAAATCCTCTTTGAAAGTCTGGGACATTCAGTTCTGAAAAGAGAGAGGAGAACAGTATGCTGAGCGAGGGCCTTTTGGTTAGGCTTGGACGAACTGTCCTGGTCATTTGCATCCCTCTCCAGTCTTTCCTCAGATTCCCGAGTCCCCTGGGAGCCAAAGACCTGAGCCTAGGAGTTTCTGGCGACAGGTCTGGGACTGAATTACTTGGTGGACCCCATGACAGTAGAGGGTCTTGCTAAACGCAGTGGCATAGACAGTAGGGGACTTGGGTCCACCCTGCCTTGGGTGCTAACACCATCCCCTGTGGGTTTGTGGAAAGTCTCTTCTCTCTGTGGGCCTCAGCCTGTTGGGGTGGGGAGGACAGAAGGAAGGGTGTGTGAGCTAGTGGGATCCCTAGCTCCTCACCCTTGATTCAGGTAAGCAGGTCTCCTTTAGTGTTTTATAGGAGGAATTCACCTGGAGTGTGATTTGGTTTGCAAGGAGGTTTGACTGATAGGATGGGTCCGGGTGACCCTCAGCTCTTGACCATCTGCCCCGGGGCAGCTGTGTGCTCTGTGAGGACACCTGGGCACAGGTGCTGCCCAGCAACATGGCTGCATTTCTTCTTCCTGCTTTGCGCCCCAGTCCTATATAGGACATCTGTCCTTCCATGACCCAGAGACGGTTGCCCTGACTGAACTGTGCTCGGTCCACAAGCGTTCTCTGTTCTTCATTCACACAGCTGGCTGGGTTTGGGGGAACAACAGAGCAAAGCCTATGGGGCCCTGTCCTCCTGGAACTTGGTCTCTCGCCTGAAGTCGACATTAAGGGAACAGTCACACAAGAAGCACATAGGAGATGCTGCACAAGGTCTCAGAAGAAGGAATGGATGTGCACTGTGTCCCCTCCTCCTTGACTGCTTCTCCCCAGGGAATTCTTAGCCTAAAGATTGTGGAGTAAGATCTCAGAGCCCTAGACTCTCCTCACTGTGCTCTGGACCACAGCTTCCTGGTGGGCGTGGTCACTCTCTCTGCATCCCACTTAGCTTAGGTCAGAAAGTCACAGGGCCAGGTTATCAGGACCTCTTTCCCAGAAGTCTGTGTTAGGATCCCAGTTGGGACTCACCTTCAAACTCGCTGCTGCTGGAGGAAGATTTCTTCTGTGTATTGAGCAGTCTTCCTATAATCGAGGGGGAGGATGTGCTAGTGTGCTTGGGATTTTGCCTGTTGAGCTCACTCTTCTGAAGCTTCAAACCTGTCAATGACAGTTCCACAAGGTCACATGGGAGCTCCATTGAGTCAGAGAAGTGAAGGCACTTGGCCAACTCTGAAGCAGCACGTGGGAGTGAGTGGGCATGCTGGGGTGGTGGGAGTCTGTGTCTACCTCCTCCTCTGCTTTGAGGGCAGCCCCTTGTAAGTAAGTACATGCTAGATAAGTAAGTATGTGCTAGATTAAAAATATGTGTTCATTTTAAACACACACTTTTTAGCTGGGCAGGGTGGTGCACACCTATAATCTCAGTTACTTGGAAGCTGAGGGAGGAGGATTGCAAGTTTATGGCCAGATTGGGCAATTTAGTGAGGTTCTTTAAAAAAAAAAGTGTGTGGCTGGGGGGCTGGGGATGTAACCGAATGGTAGAGCACCCCTGGCTTTGATCCCCAGTACTGCAAAAAAAAAAAGAAAAAAAGAAAGAAAAAAGAACCTCCCCCCATTTACATTTTTTCTGTTTGTAAAAATATGCATGCCTGTTATAACTTTTCATGTTGGGAAATATTTACTCTGAAATGCCCCAAATGCCTCTCCTCCCAGATAGTCCCAGTTTTTTTTCCTATGAATGTTTTTACATAGCTCATTACATCCTATTTATTATATATGCATTTTATTTTTTCTTATATGTCATATCTAAAACATTTTTCTCATATCACTAAATTTTTAGAAAATAATGGTTGTCTAATGTGTTAGGTTATGGATGACTTGAAGTCGATTTAACCAATGTTTTACTGTTGGATGTTTAGACTCTTCAAAATTTGCTGTCATAAAGACTGTTGCTTATAAGGCATGGGCTGTGTATACTTCTAGAGGTGTAACAGAAATTTGTCAACAGACTGAGCTCTGTTGTGACAGGGTATTCCGCTGTCAATTACTAGCTGCACATCTTGAACAGATTGCTCTGCCTTTGTTCATGCCTGCAAACTGGTTTGTTTGTTTTGGATAATAATCCACTTCTTAGCGTGACTTTGCAGAATAAATAATATTCTTTTCCTAGTAGCATGGGACCCTGCAGCAGCAGGGGTTCCTCAGATTGCAGCTGGGTGTCTAGACAGTACTTTGCATGTGATTATTATTTTGGGAAAAGGCACTGGCGGTATTAAGGTTCTTGCTTTTTATTGGGAATCTATTTCCAAAAGAAGTCTTTTAAAAGCCCTCACCTATGGATTTCTGGCAAAATATGTCCTTAGAATCTTTTCTTGCCATGATACTGTCCCCCTCTCAGTGAGATGATGGCAGATTACTGGTACACCCTGTCCCATCAAGGATTCATCAGTCTTAGCTTTGCCTGAGCTGGATAATGATTTTTTTTTTCCTGTCCAACATTGTTGATTTTGACCCCTTCTTTGCTATGACCTTTTGTCCTGGATCATCAAGATGGATGTGATTACAAATTGAAGGCCAGGGTACCTTCTCTGTTTCTCTCTCTTCCCTTAATATGGTAGCTGAGTAAGTCTTGTGTTCCAGATAGCTAAAGATGGAGAAGGAATGTTTTATGTGTCCTAGGCTTAGCATGAATAAGAAACAAACTTCCTTTTGTAAATCATTGAGATGTCAAGGCTTATTTGTTTTAACAGCAGACCCTATCCTAATCTAACTGGTTTCTATATAGTTATCATTTTTTGACTGCTTTGTGCCAGGCCTTATGCTAAGTGGTTATGCATATGCCTCATTTCACCCTCCCAATGATCCTGAAAATTAACAATGAATTATAGATATTCTCGTTTTAAGGTGAGAATAACTGAGCTTCAGAGTTGGCTAAGTGACTTGCCCAACTTTTGTGGCAGAGATGAGATTCAAACTAGTGTGTACAGACCCAAAGGTAGGGATCTTAACTACTATATTATCTTTAGCCTAGTGTTTCTTGAACTATAATGTACATTCAAATTTACCTGGAGATTATGTTAAAATGCAGGTTCTCATTCAGTAGGTCTGGAACAGGGTCTGAAAATGATTCTAACAAGCCCCTAACAAGGTGATGCTGATATTGCAGGCCCATGGACCACAAGAATTTAATTGTCTTGTTTATTGATTTGAGAACGAATGCACTTTATCTCCATCTCATTTTAGGTTGGAAATATCCATCAAAAGATGTGGAAAACCCAGGGGTATCTCAGCAGGAGGACAATGAGCAAGCAGAGGTCTCAGGAGGCCAGGCATTGCTCTTTTCTGATACCTACCACCTGTTGATGGCTGATTCTCCTGGGTTTGACTGGGAACCTTACAGTCATCAATGACTTGGGGTTCCTGACAATCTCTGCAGCATAAACAGAAGATCTTCGAGGCCAGGTTCTGGTGGGTTGCTGTAGGAGGTAAAGGAATGGGGGCGTGGGTCCTGGGGTCTGAATTCCACATGCCCATTGGAAATTTACTGTGGTGAAGGTTGTATCAGGTCTGTGTCTCTCAAGGCATGATAATCCTCCCCTCCACAAATCATTGCTAACTTCCAACAGCCTGGAAGTTTCTCCTGAAGTCATTTATCCTATCCCATCCAAAATTTTCTTACCCATGGAAAGGAGTTTGAAGCCTTTACTCTGCCAGCTTTATCTGCAGGGTGCCTTGTTGAACCAGCCAATCTTGAATTGGAGCCCAGTTCTCTGGGCAGGGCTGTTTCCTGGATGAACATAAGACTGTAGCTGAAAAATGCCAGCCCTTTACCTATGCTCACACTCCAGCTAGGACCCACCACAGCCAAATCTTAGCTCATGCACAAGTGGGCAGAAAACGCTCAGGTTTTAGATAGAGTACATTCTTCCCCATTTCTAGAAGTATGTTCTGGGGCAGAATTCTTTATAAGCCTTGCTTTCATCATATGGAAAACGGGAATAGCAGTGCCTACTCTACAGAAGTAAAGGGTTAAATGTGGGCAAAATGACTCCCATGTAATAAGTGCTCAGTCAATGGACATTCCATTTCTTTCTCTTCCCTTCCAGAGCTCATTGCTTCCAAATTACCCCAACCCGTCCAGGTTCCTGTGGAAGCATATAGTCATGTAGGTTTAAATCCTGGTTTCGACACTAACTTGCTGCATGGTTTGGGGTAAGTTCATGCTTGTTGCTGTCTCGACTCCTCTGCAGAGATAAGAGGAAGTTAGGGTAGATGATGTCTTCAAGGATCTTTCTAGTACGGATGGCCTAAAAGTATAAGGTCTTATTCTAAACTCCCTTCTTTGTATATCAACTTTTCTAGAACTTCAGATGCTTCTTTTTTTTTGCTCTTCTTTCTATGGAAAAAATCTTCCTTTTAGGAAATTCTTTTCATGGTGTTGGTTAGGTGTCCCTCACCATTCCCAGTTCGCTACATGAGTTGCCTCTCTCATGAGCATCTGCTCCTCAAGTTTTCAGCTGCTGTGCCCTAGTCCCAGGCACCGTCATTCCTTGCCTGAATTATTTCAGTAGCTCCCTAACTCTTTTTCTATTCTTCCTATTTCTTTTACCCTTAATGATTCATACAAAAGCTGGGTAGTCCTGTTCAGATGCATCATGTCATACTTCTCAATATTTCCAATGACAGGAAGAAATGGACATGATAGGTGAAGAGATATAGTACTGAAGAAAGAAGTGGAAACTCTGAACTAGAATCAAATAGAAATTCTAGTTCTTAAAAAAACCAGTATCTGAAAGAAAAACACATTGAGTAAGATTAGCAGCATGTTGGAAAGCAGAAAAATGACCAGTGGACTTGAAAAAAGTTCAATAGAAATCACCCACACTGAAGCACAGAGTGTAATAAGATTTTAAAAGAATGAGAAGAGCAAGCAATAGTGACCTGAGGAATATTACCAAGTTAGCATACATGGATAATTGGACTCTCGGAAGGGGTGAGGGGACAGCAACTATTTTTTTGACAGATCTCTTCTAAATTCTGTTGGAAAAACATCAACACAGGTGCTTGGCAAACCCAAACATGAAAACCATAAAATGATACTTCAGTCTGAAAGTTAAAAACAAAAGGAAAAACCCTGAATCTTTAAAGCAACCAGAACTTAAAAAGAAATTAAAAAGGAAAATAGGACAAGAATTGCAGCTGATTTTGCACCAGAAACAATGCAAGCTAGAAGACAATGGAATAACGCCTTTGAATCCAGAAAGAAAAAAAAAAAAAAAAAAAAAGGAGTACTCCATATTTATTGGAAATATGCTTTAATCCTTAAAGTGAAATGAAGATATTTTAAAATAAAAAGGATTGGGGATGTAGCTTGATGGTCAAGCACCTGCCTAGTGTGTGCAAAGTCCTGGGTCTGATCCCTACACGACAAGAAAAAAAGTTAAAAATAAGGAAAAGGAATTTGTTCTTCAGAAGCTCCAAATTACAAAGGATGCTTCAAATTAGAAGGAAAGTATTGTGAGATGGAAATATATATCTACCTAAAGTGATGAAAATGAAATTGTAAACATATGGGAGTAAATGCCCAAGATATTTTTCTCTTAATGACCACACCCCCCACCCCCACCAAACTTTCTCAAACTCTTCAGAAGAAAATCCAAAGTTCTTACTTGGTTCTTAAGGTGCTCTGTATTCTCACTGCAGCTCTTTCCTCGCCCCCCCTCAACTGCCACCACTGACTCCACCTGCAATCCCTGCTACCAACCCGGGCACTGCTGCCATCCCAAGCACATGATGTTTCTTGCTGATTTGAAAACACACGAAGTTCTGAACTCAGGAGTTTGTGGTGATTTTACCCTCTGTCAGGAACGCTGTTCCTTAAGTAGCTGAAAAAATGTTCCTTTTTTTTACCTTCAAGATTTTGCTTGAGAGTGACTTTTTCTAGTGAGGCTTTCTTTATCCACTGCCTTTAAAATTGTATCCCTCACCCAGCACTTACAGATCTCCTTCCCATGTACTTTTCTGTCATTTTCTAGCACTATTGAGTCCATTTATTTCCTAGGGTTTGCTTCCTTTCATTATTACATCATAAGTCACATGGGGTCCCAGATTTCATCTGTTTTGTTTATTGCTTTGTTCTCAGGGTCTATAATAACATCACCTAGCAGAGTATAGACAGGCAATAAATTTTGATTTTTTTTTTTTTTTTTATGGTGCTGGGGATTAAACCAGGGCCTAGCACTTGCTAAACAAGTGCTTTATAATGGGCTAAATTTGCAGCCCAATAAATGTTAGTTGAATGAAGCAGCATTTGCAGACACTGGTGGCAGTATCAAGTTGGGTGGTAACTTTTGTTCCAGGAGCATCACAGCCTGTAGGACACAGCCTACTGCGCGACTCCGATGGTTTTGTGAATCAGCTATAGTTCTGCTCTGTCTACTGGTTGAACTAGGTTCCCTTCCTGTCCACTGCAAACCCACCTTCCCTATTTTGCAGAGTGATTCTTTTCTTCACTTTGTCTCCAGATCCAGAAATCCGCCAGCCTCCTATCTTCCTCCCACTTTGATCAGTCTTTACTTGACTTTGCAGAGAACTTCAGTCTCTTGGCTACCATCCACCACTATTTCCCTCACCATAGCCAAAGTCACCATCACCGCTCACCTGGACCCCTGTCAACACTTCCCCATCGGCTTGTTTGCCTCCACCTAAAGCCAGTGGCCAAAATGTAAATCCATCATGGCAGTCCTGCCTCAGATCCTTCAGGGCTTCCCAGGTCTGCAGAGCCAACTGCTTTTGGGATCCCACTGCTTTTGGGATCCCACTGCCAAGCTCTTCATCCGAACTTCTGGTTTCACTCTCTAGCCCCCTCGCCTGTCACCGAAGGATTCTGTTCACACGCTGTTCCCTGCACCCAGGCTGTGCTCAGCTCACTCCTAGACTCATCAAACATCAAGGCTCAGCCCAGGGCCTACAGGAAGCTGCCTCGTACTCCTGGGATGAGTTCGGGACCTCTCCCACAACAACCCCACCCCGCCACCATATTTTCCTATGTCACAGTCACTTATTGTACAGTGAATGCTTGACTCAGTGTCAATGTTGCATGACTGCTCCATGGAAACATTGTAACTCCCATTTAGTTGTCAACGATCTGGATGGTAGTCCATGAGCTTTTCTCATTTCCTTAGCATGTTTTCATTGAGAACCTACTATGTGCTAGGTAAAGTTTGGTGCTGGAGATACAGAAGTGAATGAAATTCAAGGTAGACAAATATACCCTCACAGGGAGGCAGGGATGGTGGCTTTTGTTTTTCTATTCGTCTTTATATTCCCTACACTTTATATTCCCCAGAGCTGGGCACAGAACAGGTACTATACGGTATTTGCTGAATGAACTCATGAGCCTTCTCTGACTGTTGGATAGATCTCTCTCCCCTTCAGTTGCTCTTTAACCTCCTGCTCATAAGCTGTTCCTTGTGGTTGGGTGCAGTAGTAGGCTAGGCACACACAGACGTCACCCTGTGTGGGATCCTTTAAGTAGATGTTGAGCTCTCTTTAATGAATTTATTTTCCAGGATTTACAAATAGAACTTTATAACAGGCAGTTGGATATTTGGTTTTGGAGATGCACCATTTAGCAAATATCCTTGCTGTTAATCTGCTTGATCTTCTGCTAATTTGCTTTAGCAGAAGCAATTTTCTTCATCCACAAATGTGCCTCACGGGGTTGCTTTGTTCTGGATCGCTGTGCTTGCTGGGGTGGAAGGAAGTGCTTCACAGGCCAAGAGTGGCATCATGCGCCCCCCAGGCCAAGCCTCCTTAGGTTGGCCCTGAGAAGTAGGCCTGGAGTTCTGGTAGACCTGTGACCCGTTGTAGGAAGGACATGGCTAAAATGTTGACTTGTCCTCCAAAACCTTCATGAGCACATGCTCTGTCTTAAAACAAGGCCCCTTCTCTTAGCCTGCATCCTGGTCTGTGATTTCCAGGTCATTGATGATATGGCCTCTTCAGGCTCTGCTTGGCTAAGGGATTCAAGACTCTGTGCTGTGCCTGAGTACAAATTTTTAATCAATGGCAGTGAACCCTTTCCTGTTGATCCTGGTCCCCTCTACATTAAAGCTATCACTTCTTTCTGGAAAAATTCCTCCTTCATATACACCATTCCACTCTATGTACTCTTCTGCACTTATTTTGATAAATAGCAAAATTTCACTAAATGGCTTAGAATTACCATGACCATTATGAAAAACTTTTGATGTTAAAAAAAAAAAAAAAAAAAAAAAGAGATTTGGGCTGGGGTTGCGGCTCAGTGGGAGAGCATTCACTAGCATGGGTGAGGCACTGGGTTTGATCCTCAGCACCATATTTAAAAAAATAAAGGTATTGTGTCCATCTACAACTAAAAAAATGTTGAAGAAAATGAGATTTAAGAGGGTCTCTAAAAAAGAAAGAAGAAACAAAACAAAAAACACTGAATGCTTAATTCTGGGTTTCTTTAATTGGCATGCTCTGGCCTCAGCAGGTAAAATAATAAAGTTCCTACACCTACTCAAACCTTGAAATCTACTTTCTTTGCCTCTTTCTTTCTCTCTCCACCCAACTTTTTTTTTACCACCCACTTATACTTCCCCTACACCCTCCTCTGGCTAACTAAATACTTTCTTCAGGGGGGCTTTTTCTAGAAAAGAACAGGCCTAAAGCACTGTATGCCCTAAAATTCCTACACCAGAAGGTGAATCCAGAGAGGCTGGGTTTAAACCTGAAGTGAGACTTGAGTGCAAATATTTAGAATCTTTCCAAGCTGCAAAAGGACAGACGTTTCTGTGCAATTCAGAAGTCTGTTACTAATTGTCCTGGACTGGTGTATTTGTAATAAGAAGTAAGAAGTTCCTGTAACTGTTGGCCTTCAGCAATGTGGATAAGTGTTTAAAAATGGCAGAATGGAAAAGACCAGAATATTTAAATAATCCACTTAGGCACATTAAAAAAAAAAAAAAAAAAACTTCAGAAGGGAAGAAAAATAGGAAACACACCACATAAAACTATTTTGAAAACCTTTCTCTTAGGGGCAAAAATTCACACACACACACACACACACACACACACACACACACACACACACACACACAGTGAAGAAGAACCAATGGGATACTTGAAGGGTTTCAGAACCCTTTAGAAAAATATTCTGGGGTAGACCAAGCCTTGAGTAAAGGAAGTCTTCCTTTCTTTTTTCCTTGCAAAGGATTCAGGCCTGAAATAACAGACTTAGAAAAAAATAAGTTGGAGTGGGAAACATCAGTGTTGCTATCTGATCATTTTCAGTCCTCAAATATTAACTAGAATTCAAAATAGTCTTGTGGTTTCCTGCATAAAGCATCTGACGCCTGAAATCAAAACAGGACCAGAGCTCCTCTGTTGTTGGAGAATGTGCAATCTCAGCATAAGGACGCTGGTGTTTACTGTGGGCAGAAAGGTCATTGAAGGGACGATTCTCCAGTCAGAAGGACAGTTGCCCACATCTGTCCAGTGGCGTCTGAGGAGACCTTAGCACTCAACGCCTCTCTGACCCTCCTCCCAACTCCCCAGGGGGATTGTCTACGACATGGGTGGACAGGGATACATGTATGGCAGCTTATGTGGAAACCCAACTCTCCAGTGCCACCTGGGGCCAAGACTCACTGTCCTGCATGGAATGCTTAGCTCATTCCAAATGAATGGCTCCCCAGCCCTGTTCAGTGGATGATGGCTTCTTGCATGGTCGGAAGGAATAAGACACTTACTAGACTGTACCTACTGATGGGTGGAATGGACCTGGGACAGGGTGTTGGACCCCAGGGTGCTCATTCCCTGGGTGACCTCGTCAGTAGCACAGCCCACCCCCTGGGGAACAACTGAACCACTTAAAATACTTAACTCAAGAGACTGTGGCTGATAGACCCCCTTTGGATTTAATTTTGGCCAACAAGGGAGTCTGCACCAGGGCTGATGCTCCATGATGCACCTGCGCTACTGCCTGGGTGAAGGTAATCCATGTCTCAGCCAAAGGAACAGGTAGCCTGTCTCTCTAAAGCAGAGTCATGCCCGGGGCACCCTGGTGGCCGTTCCAGAGAGACTTTCAGATCCTCCTGAAAATATCTAGATGATCATAGATTGCTTCCTGTCACTCGGTATCTCTGTTGTCTAGAGTCAAATGCTTTCAGGCAGCCTCTAGTCCAATGGATGGTGCGGCAAGTGATCCGAAGACCAAAAGAAGAAGGGGTCAGGCAGATGCACACTCAGCCGGAAATTGGACCTCTGTGAACCCGACAAGGCAACTGCGTTTTCAGGGAAGACGGGGACAGTGGTGAAGATCTAGACAGCCTGGAGAATTCTCCCTGCAGACGTGGTAGAGGGAGGAGCAAGAGGTGGAGACTGAGTACAGAGAGCAGCGCCCACATTCCTGGGCAAAGACGGAGTGCCCTGTACCGAGGACGGCAGGTTGTCGGCACAGGCTGTGTTGCACCCATGCGACCATCGATGACACGTTGCCACACGACCCAGCTCCTGGAAGGGAGAGGGGCATGCTGGCAGCCACACTTCCTGGTGGAAGGGCCGCAGCAGGAGCACCCCCGCCTCTGGCGCATCAGCAGCCCAGGCGCTCAGCACCTGCCCACCCTGTGTCCAGAGGCCCTGCACACAGGCCAGCACCCTGTGTTTCAGCAGAAGTATGTCCTGGTTCTCTCTCACACTCGAAAGGGAGGTTTCTTGCTCTAAAGCAGCTTAGGTTTGTACAAGAAATGCAAGTTTCAACCACCTCCACCCCGTCTCTTACATGCACACGGGCTTATCAGCACTGTGTTTTGTGACTGGCTTTTTTCATTTAAAAATGGATCCAGTAGTGGGGACTCCACGTGGAGGTTTGTCTGGATCCAGGGCTGAGGCTCCCGCCACATCTTTACCGGGTAACTTCACAGGAAAGGGGAGAATAGGACCACTTTCTCCCGAGTGTTGAGAGCAGAGAATCTTCGACTTTTGGCCCCTCTTCAGAAATGGACATGCTCTTAGGGAAAGCAGTGAGACAGTTATGGGCACATTCTTTGGGGCGTAATTCTTGAAGACCTACTTATTAGGAGAACAATTTAGAAGAATTTATAACCCCTGCAAACCTCGGTTTTCTGATCTGTGAAATGGCAGAATAATAGAATCTACAGCAAGAGGTGCTCGTGAGGACTAATGGATGCTGTAAGGTGCCTAGCACAGCCTTCCGGAATGTTGGGAAGGCTTAGTAAATACAAATGGCGATGTGGATGCTGAAGGCCCCCTGGGGGGACGTGGGGGAAGAGTGGGAAGTTTCCTGCACTACCAGTGCCTGCCTCTAGATGGAAGCAGGAGTCAAAGAAAAGGCCCTGGGGTTGATCCCAGTGGGCTGTGAGCTGATAATGACCAGAACAAGCAAGGTCAATGGGGCCCAGCAGGAAGGCTTCTGGAGCTGGGGAGCCCTCTGGGCACAGGAGAGGAGACTGGGACCAAGAGAATGAAAGGGTCAAGGCACCCGAGGGGCGGTGTCTGCTTTCTAGTGAAATGAGTAGGCTCCAGGAGAGGCGGGGGACATGGCTTCTTCCAGTGCAGAAAGACAACCCCTCCCACGTGCGTCTAACCTGGGAGCCTCACTCACCTGCTGCTGGCAGAGTGGACAGGAGGCTGTCTGTGATGTCACAGAGCCGGGAACCAGGGAATGCTGGAGCCAGGGGTGTCTGGACTGGACCACAGCGGCGGGGTGGAGGGAAGACGTCCACTGACCCTGTCTCCAGAATGTTAGGTTGTCCATCATGTGTTCATCGGGATACCTGAACATAAGTCCTGGTGTCTCTTGTGCAAGCATTTTGAGGGCCCTGGGCCAGAAGCGGGTGGTACAACACTGGACTTAGAAGGCCTGGGACACCTCTGCCTCCCTTCACCCTCTGAGTGGTAATCTTGGTATAATGACTCCACGCCTTGATTTCTCCCTCTGCAAAATGGGAATAATCACAATTTTGTGTGCTCTATGTACTTTTTGGATTTAGTGAGATCAGGTCAATGAACCACATGGTACCTAGTTATAGTAATCCCTCCAAGCAAGGGAAGTTGCTAAACGTATGTGGAAAAATAAAGTCACGTTCCTTCCCAGTCTGTCTTTCAGAAAAAGGGAAATTGCTTTCTAGTGGAGTCCTGACAAAATCTCTCACCCTGTGGGACACTCAATTCCTTTATTTAGGACAACCCAGTACTATTTTAGGGAAGTCAAATTAGGTTAAAATATTTTCTGTCAATGCTACCTTTGGAGACTTATAGAGGTCACTGAAACAACAGAAACAGAGAAAAACAGATTCATCTCTGTTTTGGAGACTTCAGTGAGTGGGGCGGTGGGGAGGGTGATGTAAACTCACCACCATAGATGCTGGTTGTGGGTAGCACAGCTTTCAAAAGCTGGCTTGGAGAGCACACTTACCTTAAGTCGTACTATGGAAGATTCTCAATCTGGCTGCAGATGTGGTCCTCTTGGGGCATTATTAAAACTAAGAACACTGGGTGCCTAATCCCGGAGAAATTTAGAATCCTGGGGAGAGGCTGGAGCCTGGGCAGCAGTATTTTTACAAAGCTTTGCAGGCAATACTGTGTGTCCATCAAGAACCCCTAACGTACATTGTTGAGTCCTCATTATACCCTTAGGAGGTGGCTCCCAGCCCAAGCCTACTGGTCAAAATCCCTAAAGGAGTTTTAGAAAACCCCAGTCCTAGTACTCAAGTAAAATCACTATATATGCATTTTGTGTGTGTGTGTGTGTGTGTGTGTGTGTGTGTGTGTATGTGCATGGGGTAGGGGACAAGGATCAAGGTGTTGGCAGATTTAAAAACTTCCCCACAGCCAGCACTAAGGACTATTGACTCACAGAGTAAATTTTTAAAAAAATTCTACATCTTGATATTATATGAATAGATCTTTTTAACTTGGGATAAACTTTTTATGGATAGTATTTTGTATGAACTCAAGAGGACTATTTTTCAAATAATTTATACATGAAGATAATTGGCCCTGGAAACCTGAGTTAGATGCAAGGTATGGACATAATGATGTCCAAGATGCGTGTGAAGCGTTTGAATGGAATTGCTGAAGAGTGTGGAGACTGGGCTGGCAATAGTTTCAAATCCATGCATTTCATATAACATGCCACCGTGAATACATATCATACACGAATCCTTCTAAGCTGATGCTTTGGTTGCAACACACTGAATATTTACATATTCGAGTTGATGAAAATACTTTTAAAAAGTCTTTGCATGAGGAACCGAGGGTTGCCATTCAAGTGTGTGCGGGTGCTGCTTCCTTCCATTGGGGCTTGGCACAGAAGACTAGTCGGCCGGTTCCTCTACGGATTTCTGGTTTAAAGAAAGAATAGAGAAATCTTGAGCTGAGGCCGTGGCTAAGATGAGTGGGTGACTTTCGAGTCTGGTGAGTTAAGAGCACGTGAACTCTGGGCACAGAATGGCTGCGTGACTCTGGCCATAGCCATCGACTCTCTAATCCTCAGTTTCCTTACCATTAGAATGGGAATAATAACAGAGGTGATGTGAGGGACCAATCAGACCATGCATGAAAAGTGTAAAAGCAGTGCCTGGTATGGAGGAAACCCTCCATAAACATTTTTCTTACTCCTGCAGCACCAGATTGCTGGTCTACCCTGGTGCTCAGCCTGAAGGAGGAATCTGGGCTGACGCCTCTGGGGCTTCCACAGCTGTGGATGTGAAGTTAGGAAATTTGGAAAGAGGAACCAATTTTAGATGAGAAATTTAGATTTTTTTGACACCTATATTTTGAAATAATTATAGTCGACCAAGGGTTTCAAAGAAAGGTACAGAGAGGGCCCATGACACCCTCCCCCAGCCTCCCCCAAGGTCACACCTTGTCTCACTCAACCACAACATCAAAACCGGAAAAACAACCTGGGCGTATTCTACAGGACGCACTCAGAATCCTCATCTGCGTGTGGATGTGTGGGTGGGCGTGCGAAGCCACGTGCTATGTGGTCACACGCGCTTGCCTCTGCAGTCAGAATCCTCTGTGTTTCCCCTGCCCCGCTCACAGGCACGCCCGCCCCTCCCCACCCCCTCCAACGGCAGCGAGACAGTGATTTGCTCTCTTTCTCTGGTTATGTCATTTCATGTATGTTACATGGACGGAAACACGCAGCGTGTGCGTGTCTTTCTGAGGCTGACTTTTCTCACCGGTACGGTTTCCAGTTCATCCCGGTGAGCATGTGTGTTGATGAGCTAACTCTTTCTATTGGTGGGTGGTGATCTAGGATCTGAGTGAACCACAGATAGTTTGACCACCTGCCTCTTGAAAGATGATTGGATGGTTTCTGGTTTGGGGTTATCATGAAGTTCTGTGATGGGAACATTTGGGCACTGGTTTTCACTTTTGTGAGATAAGTGCTCAGTTTACCCACACCATAGCTGGGTCCTATGGTAAATCCATTTTTAGTTTTGAAGGGAACTGCTAAGTGACTTTTCAGGGTGACTTTGCTGTTTTGCATTGCCACCAGCACTGTGTGGTGGATTCCATTCTCTGCCTCCTCTCCGGCATTTCCTTCACTATTTGTTGTGTTATCCATTCTAATAGATGTGGTCTCACATCTCACTGTGATTTTAAACTAATGGCTAATGATGTTGAACATCTTGTCATATGCTTATTGCTCATCCATAATTCTCTTTGGGGAAATGTCTTTTGTCCGTTTTCTAATTGCATTGTTTTTAAAATTCAGTTCTAAAAATGACAGTTTTATTGAGATCTAATACATAAACCATAAAATTCACATTTTTTTTTTTTGTGGTTCTGGGGATTGAACCCAGGAATGCTCTGCTACTGAACTACATTTCTGGCCCATTTTATTTTTTATTTTGAAACAAGAGCTCACCGAGTTGCAGAGTCTGGCCTCCAACTTGACATTTTTCTCCCTCAGTCTCCTGAGTACCTGAGGTTATAGGTGTGTGCCACTGTACCCGGCAAAATTCACAGTTAAAATTATTAAAGTCCACAGTTAAATCATTTTTAGTCTATTTCCAAAGTCATGCAACCATTACCCCAATTCCCAGATATGTTTGTTGCTCTCTAAAGAAACTCCATACTCGTTAGGAATCACTCCCCTCTCCTGTTCCTTCTGCTCCCTAGCAACTAGCAACCTATTGATAGATATGACTGTTCTGGATATTTCCTATAAATCTAAGCACAGAACATGTGACCTTTTGTGTCTGGCTTCTTCTACTTAGCATGACGTTTTCAAAGTTCACCCATGTTGTAGCATGTATCAGCTCTCTGGTTCTTTTGATTGCCAGATAATATGCCCCCGTATGAACATATCACAGTGTGTTTATCCATTCATCTGCTGATGGGCATTTAGGTTGTTTCCACCTTTTGGCTCTATGAATGAATAATGCTACTATGAATACCCAAGTGCAAGTTTTTGTGTGGATATGTTTTCATTTCTCTTGGGTTTATACCTGGAAGTGAAATTTCTGAGTCATATGGTAAATCTATGTTGAACATTTTGAGATATTGCCAGTCCGTTTCCCAAGGGGCTGCACCATTTTACAAAGCCGCCAGCCATGTCTGAGGGTTCCAATATCTTCACATCCTTGACAACACTTGTTGTTATCTTTTTAATTTTAGCCACCCTATCGAAGTGGTTCCTTCTTGTGGTTTTGATTAGCTTTTCCCTAATGACTAATGATGTGGAACATCTTTTTATCTTTTGTCCATTTGCATATGTTATTTAGAGAAATGTTTATTTAAATCCTTTGCCTATTTTAAAATTGCCTTTCTATTGTTGAGTTCTGGTATCTAAATACTAGCCCTTTATTAAAAATATGGTTCAAGATTCGCGTTAGGAGGCTCCTGTTGGTGTGGTGTGCCGTCTTCCTGCTCGCGACAGGGACCTGCCCGACTCAGCGGCCACCCTGGCATCAGAAGAAGGGAAACTTTCCATGGGAGGGCTCAGTTTTGACACCAACGAGCAGTCCCTGGAGCAGGTCTTCCCAAAATACGGACAGATCTCCAAAGTGGTGGTGAAAGACAGGGAGACCCAGCGATCACGAGGCTTTGGTTTTGTCACTTTTGAGAACATCGATGATGCCAAGGACGCCATGGTGGCCATGAGTGGGAAGTCTGTGGGTGGGCGACAGATCCGAGTTGACCCGGCTGGCACGTCATCTGACAACCGAGCCCCAGGGTGCCGAGATGGCTCTACGAGGTGGCTCTACTGGAGGCCGGGGCTTCTTTTGTGGAGGCAGGGGCAGGGGCTGTGGGTTCTCCAGAGGGGGAGGGGACCGAGGCGATGGGGTGGCAGGTTTAGTTCTGAAGTGGGGGCTGTGGAGGCTCCAGAGACTACACAGCAGTCGGAGTCAGGCTGGTGGCTACAGTGACTGGAGCTCAGGTGGGTCCTACAGAGACAGCTGTGACAGTTACGCCACACACAACAAGTAAAAATCCTTCCTGCTCAAGATCGTCCTTCCCATGGCTGCGTATTTAAAGATCTTGGGAGCTCCGCTGAACCGTTCATGTGTAGAGAACACACCTCCTCGGATGCCTTCTTCTGTAGTCATTTCAGTTCTGATCTTGTCAACCCAGCCCGACAGCTTCTGACCCCCAACGTGGCCTCATTACTAGACTTATCTTTTTAAGAAAGCACTGTTCATTTTTAAAGGTTTTAAAAACATTTTGAAAAGCACTTCAGATTTTATTTTTTACCATGAGCCAGGGGTTTTAAAAAACTCTTGTCGGGGGTTGTGTGGTTTTTGTTTTTGCAGTGCTGGGGTTGGACCCCAGGGCCTCATGCATGCCAGGCAAGGGCTCTACTACTGAGCCACACCCTGGCCCTGTCGTGTGCGTTGTTGGTTACTGGATTTGTTTTGGTTTTGGATTTTTTTTTGGTTGTGTTGCTTTTTTTGTTTCTCTTTTTAGTGGGGGTCACCCAGCAAAGTTGGGTGCCCCATCACTTCTCTGAGATCACATGGATTCTGAATCCTCTCTCTGTTGGAAGCTGAGCAAGCTGTGGCTTTTTCCAACTCTGTAACGTTTCTGAGTGTAGCGTGATAGGACACTGCCCAGGGCAGCTGCACAGCTGCCCTGGATCCGCCTGCACGCCCCTCTGTGCTGTGTGTGCCCCACAGTAGACGTGCAGACGTCCCTGGAGAGGTGCTTGGAGATGTTATTTATACTGTCCTTTTTTACTGGAAGACGTGCATACTCCATTGATGCTGTATTTGCGGTGGCTAAGGAATTCTTGTTTGCAGTTTTCTTTGTCTTTACGAAGCCGATAAAAAGACCGTGTGAAAGGAAAAAAAAACATGGTTTGAAATATTTCTCACATTCTCTGGGTTGCCTTTTAATCTTCTTGATGGTGTCCTTTGAAGCTCAAAAGCTCTTAATTTTTTATTTTAATTCACCTATTTTTGTGTCATGTTTCATAGACCATTTATCTAACCCAAAGCCATGAAATGTTACTCCCATGTTTTCTTCTAAGAGTTTTGTAGTTTTAACTCTTACATGTATGTCTATGGCACATTTTAAATTAATTTTTATATGACATGAAGTTGGGTCCAACTTCTTTGCCTGTGGCTACACCGTGGTCCCAGCACCATTTGTTGAAACCTAAGACCATTAAGTGGTCTCTGCACCCTTGTTGAGAGTCAGTTGCCCATAAATACAAGAGTTTGACTTTATTATTGAATATGCTGCATTTGACTATAAGGGACAGTCAAATGGAGGCTTCCAGAATGATCAAATGAAACACTGAGTGTAATAGATTGCAATATTGGTCCTAATTCTTTGTCCCTGCCGACAGTTGTCTCTTTGCCATGACCTCCGCATGGGAAGAAGTATTTACTTGCTTTTGACTTTGGATTTGACTAAGTGGCTTTCCTTGATCAGTGCTTTGTGGGCAGAAAGGACAGAGCTAGGGTTCGGAAGGTAGGCCATTTACGCTTCTGTGTGGCCATTTATGCTCTTCCTTTTACACCATTGCCACGGAAGAACAGGAACCCATTAACTCACAGGAGAATGAGGGACATGGATCGGAGTCACCCAGACAAGCACCCCAGAGGAGTCCAGCTTAGGTCAGCCAACCCCTTGCTGCACGCAGGGGAGGAAGGATGATAGACGGTAGCTGCTCCTGGGTTTGGCATGGTTAAGGGAGACGCAGGTGGGAGCTCTTTGTGTCCCACAGAGTACAGTTGGCCCTCTGTGTCTGCATCTCTGGATGTAACCAATTGCAGATTGAAAATATTTGAGAAAAACACTGCAGCCATACTGAACGTGGATAAGCTTTTTTCTTGTCACTATCCCTGAACAATACAATATGAAAACTATTTGCAGATATTTACATTGTAGTAGGTTTTATAAGTAATCTAGATAGAACCTGTAGTACACAGGAAGCTGTGGACAGGTTCTATGTAAAGTATACTCCATCGCTGTGCAGAAGGGACTTGAACATGCATGGGTTTTGGGATCCTAGCAGGGAGTTCTGGAATCAATCTCCAACAAACACCAAGGGACAAATTGTACTGTCCACATCATGGAAAGACAGAGATCAGTAGCTCCACTTTCTCTATCTGTCGAACAAGAGCTCTGATCCACTGGAGACAAGGGCCATGGGCAGGTGCAGGTGTTAGGGAAATGCTTCCCACAGTGTGCGGCCCAGTCCCCTGGTGGGAGGTGGTCGATGGGAACCTGGCATTATGCAGTGACAGCATTGAATCATATCCTGGAAGAGTGACTCCCTTTTCAATCCTTTCAGTTCCGTGCAGGGAGAGGTCTCAGGTGGTATCATCAGAATGCCAGCGACCATTGGCCCACCTCCCTCTGTAGAAAGAAGACAGCCTGCAGGCGTGGAGTCTGTGCCGGTGTCGGCAACCGAGTTCGAGCTCGTTATTTTGTTTTTATTACATTTATTTTTGTGTTGACCTTTTCCATCACAGTAGTGATATGTACACTTATTTTAAAGCAAAAGAATGAAAAAAAAAAGAAAAAAAATAACATTGTGATGGGCAGAGACACAATGATGTGTGAATAAATGGAGTTTAGGAAACACTGGCTTGAGGTACATCTCTGCATTAGTCAGGGTTCTTCTGGGGAAACCCAGTCAACAGGAGATTATTATCTATCTATCTATCTATCTATCTATCTATCATCAATCAATTAATCTATCAGCCATCTTAGGTATATCTTATGATCTGCATCAGTCGGTCAAGTTTCCCCATCCCAATCAGCGTCAGGTAATATGATGGTGTTTGTGAGCACAAAAGCATCAGAGAGGTGGGTGGCTACCTCAAGGCAGCACAGCATGATATTAAGGACAGCACTGAAGTCCTTCCAAGGTTCAGGGTGCAACTTCACACATGCTGGTTCTGGCCCTGGGCAAGGTGGGAATCGTAGGTCCAGTTTTAGAGATACGTACACAGTACGCAGAGGAGGGAAGGAATTTGCCCTGAGTGGTGAAGGCAGAAGTCTGAATCCAGCTGAGGGTGAGTCCTATTTTGGGGGAGGGAGAAGGAGCCACATTTGACTGTGCCCTTCCTACACTGCAGCGCCTCCTATTCCCCAGCCACTCTTCCAAGAGGGGAGGAGAAAGGACCAAGCCAGGAGCAGGGGGACTGGCCGCCGGGTGTTCCCGTGAGAGGAGCAGCATCCGTGACTTTGTCCTCTGGGCCGCCAGTGAGCGCCGGCTCCGTGGAGAGGGACCTGCGTCAACCTCTTCAGAACCCCAGCCCTTCAGGTGCTGCCCAAGAGGGCGCAGGATGATGCTTCCCGTCTCTGCCCCACAGCAAACACTGTCCCGCGAAGTTTCACTGCAGTAAAGGGATGATTCAGTAATTACTCAGAGACACCATAGAAGCCGGGGGCATGTCCCCCGGCCACAGCGCGCTCAGCCCTGCGAGTCGGTCTTCGCGCTGCAGCCCGTGCGCTTGGTGTCAGAGCTGAGTAATAAGTGACATATTAAATGACTGGTGCCAGCGCTCGTCCTTCCTTCCTCCCCAACCCCAGCATGCTCAGAAGTCAGCCAGTGTGGCGAAATGTCAATACCAGAACTTTCAAAAAGCATAGTGAAACTTTTATTCTCTCCCTTTTCCCACAAGTCTCAACTTGACACTGACATTTTTCTTCTCTGTTGCCAGTGTCATTGAAAAATATATTTTTATTAAGCAAAAATCCAAAAGTCAAGTCTATCTTTAGAATGTGAGATTGCAGAGGAGGATCCTTGCCTCCCCCCACCCCAAAGGGCTCTTGCCTATCCATTTTGTAATAGCTGAAAAGGGTTTTATTTGTGACATTCACCTTGGGTTTGGAAGGTAGTTCAAGGACTAGGATCCCTGGAAGTGGAGAGTTCTAAATCCTTTGAAAGAATAAACTGAATTTCCAGCTCCAAAAGCATGGACAAAACATGATTTAATACCCATAATGAGTCAAAGCTTCTTAGGAGGGAAACAAACAAAAAATTTCATATCCTGTAACATTTTTGATAAAGGTCATAGCTATAATGGTTATGGTGGCCAATATTATGTGTCACCTTGACTGTATCACGAGGTACCAGAGAGCAGGTTAAACATTTCTAGGCACGTCTAGAGGAGAGTGGTTATTTGCATCTGTAGACTAAATTGAATTGCCCTCCCCAGCCCGGGTGGGCGGCATCCCACCTCAGGGGCTAGAGTGGAATCCGAGGCAGGGGATTCTGTGCCTCTGTGACTTAGTGAACTGGGCCACCTCACTTCTGCCCTTGGCACTGTGGGTTCTGAGGCCTTCAGACAGGTCTGGCTTTTGTACCTTCGTCTCTGTCCATAGACCGAGAAGCCAACAAAAGAAGACAAATCCTTTGGCTTTGGCAGGGACATGGGGACCCCACAAGAGAGCTTATGAACTTCTCCAGTGGAAGTCAGCGACACCCTCTGGGTTAGGGGATCCCTGAGACCACCTTGCCCAAATCCAGGCTAGAATCATTTTAGGGGAGAAACAGATGACAATTGTAAGTGTTAACTCTGTGCCAGGTACTGTCCTAAATGTGTTCTCCTGGAGACACCGGCGTGGGATGAGATCCCAGCTCAGGCACTTATTAGCCGTGTGACCTTGGAAAAGTTACATAGCTTCTCTGAATTTCAGTGTCCATGCCTGTAATCAGGATCATAATGCCTACCAGAAAATTTTTTCAAGGATTCATTGACTCAGTGAATCCCAAGTTTTATGCATAAATGCTCAATATCTAATGTTAATGTTCGGTTGTCATAGTTCATACATTTCATGCAAATCCAGGATAACTGTGACATTTGTGGCAGATAGAGCGTTCTGCTGGCTCTGGGCTTCAGAGTTACTTTGTTATTTTTTTTTTTTTTTTTCTTTCCCTGAAGGGGAGAGATAAATACTTGAGTTCTAAGTAAGAGGATTTCTGAGTTGTAAACGATTATGAGTCTGATTTATAAAGTATAAAGTGGGTAGCTCTTTCATCACAGAATTTTAAGGCTTATGAGACTCTTAGAAGTCCCTCATTAGACTCTGAACAAAGATTTTCCCCTCTTGATAAAGTGTACCTCTGGGCTGAATAACTTCATGGTGATGAGTTAAAATATATCTTTGACCACAAATTCAACAATAGTGATTTCGAAGTAGATAAAGACAAAGCCATCGGCCTGAGCTTGTTTTGGAGAAGATGTTCTCCCGTTTTTATGTGTATTTGACAGAAGAGGCTTTTCTGTGTTGGATTTGAAAGCCTCATAATATGGCCCAGCTCACTGGCGACCGTGTAGTCTTTCACCACAGAACCATCAGGCTGTGTAAGGCCTCGAAGTCACAACCAGACCCCGAGCAGAGTTCTCTTTCCTCTTCATAAAGTGCGTAGACGGGCAGTGTAATTTGATGGGGGTCAATTAAAATATATTTGTTCTCTGTTCTTACTCCAGAGTGTATACATATTGCCTGGCTGCATTTTGAATCCCTGACCACTTTGTTTCCCAGTTTTGGGGGGCTCATAGCTTCCTGAGACTGGTCCAGGGGCCCGAGGCCTGTGGCTAGGGACCTTAGAAGCCTACGCTTCGGCTTTCAGACTGAAGAGAGACGCCATCTGGGTGCATACGTAGATACATCTCTACTGGCATCCAGCGGAGGGCCAGCCTTTTCAAAATCTTCACTGTGATTTATGGAAAGTTCCAGAAGGGCTTAAGAGACCCTGCAGAAAAGCTGTCTCCCTCGCTCCACTGTAGAGATAGAACACTGAGGCTGAAGGAGGAAGGAACCTGCTCCTGGTCACACGCCATGTTCCTGGCTGAGCAGTGATACAGACCTAGGTCTGCTTCACCCAGAATCTGTTCACACTTAGGTCAGAAATGTCTATGAGTTCTCAGCTTCCATCTTGCCCTCCTCCTGTAGAGCAGAGCCTTCGTGTGTGGTTGGATGTACACTGTCTAGAATGAAGACTGTTGTTTTCTGGTCTTCTGTGCCGCAGAAGTGGCTCTGAGACTAAGTTCTGGCCAATGACAAGTAAGCCATTGTGTCCCATGTGACTCCTGGAAACATCCTCTGATCCTTCCTCCTTCCTGCTGGCTGGAACCTAAGAGGTGTTTGTTGGCACACTAATGCCAAGTACCAAATAAACCCCAAACCTCAGAGGCTATGACAGGGCCTGTTTATGGCGGCTGCGTCTGGGCTGTTCTGCTGGAATAGGCGGGGCGTGGCCATGTGTCAGGTGTTGGCTGGCTACTGGGCAGCTACAGCATCCAAGGCTGGGTCAACTGGGGTGGCCTGCCCGTGTTTCACCTGTGTCTCGCCTCCCAGAGGCCAGACCACAGGGACGAGTGGAAACACGCAAGTCTCTTTGTGGCCTCTGCTTGTGTCATGTTGGCTAATATTCCATTCACCCAGGTCACCTGGCTGGGCCCAGAGACAGAACAGGGCAGGGGGACACTTCACTGTCACATGACAGGGTATGGGTACAGTGAGATTTGGGGCCTTTGATGGATCCAGTTTATTGCAGGTGGATGACTGAAAGAGCAGATGAATTGGATAGAAAAGAGAAAAGAGACAGTTGGGGGAAGAAGTTCTCAGGGTCTCAAACCAAGGGCTCAGGCGGCCTCCAAGGGCAGTTTCTAGTCTCTAACGTTCCCTGGGCTCCTTCCCTGGGGCCATCTCGACGTGGGGTCTGGCTGCCTGGAGTTTATAGTATGACCTGCTCTTCTGCTGGGGGATCTTTGCTTCTGAGTCATTGTGAAAACTTTCACAAGATTCACACCATGGTTGGGAAGAATTTATTTTAGAGACCAGAAGCCTGTTCAGAGGCCCTGCGTTCATGACATGAGAACAGTTTTACTGAGGCCTGAGAACTGAACTGTAAAGCCAGGAACCTGCATACTAGCCCTGCCTCTGCCAGATCATAAAAAATAATCACAACATCAGCAATATGAGTCTCTGCTGGGCCATTTCTAAGTACTCTTGAACTTGTCAGCAAGACAGAAAGCTAAAAAAAAAAATTTTAAGGAATGTGTTTTCTCCCAGTCTTCATGTCTTCATGGATCTTCAAGTTCCTAATTTTATATATATATATGTACATATATGTGTGTATATATATGTATATATGTATATATAGTATTATGTATATTATAGATATAAAATAAGGAACTCAAAGACTAGGAACTCATATATATATATATATTTTAATTTCTTTTGTTCTAATTAGTTGTACATGGCAGTAGAATGCATTTATGGATAGATTTTTCTGATGACAATAAATGGAATAATTCCCTTTTTGTATACATTGAGGGTTCTTTGCCACTCCTTTTTTTGAATACCTTCAAAATCATGCTTGACTCTTTAAGTCATAAAATGATAGTTTGTGTGAAAATTAAAGCAAAACATTGTTCATGTGAAAATGAATGATGATTTAAAATTTCAGAGTGGTAAGGGTAACCAAGTTTTCCTCAAAGATGGAAAAACGGTCTCAATTGGTTTGGACAGAGTTGGGATCCACAATTGCTTCATCTCTTTCCTTCTGTAATAGAAATAAAAGAAATTCTGGCAATTTCCCAGCATCTTAAACATAAAGACTTTGTTTGCTTACTTGGCTTAAACACAGCAAAATTAGATCCAATCCCTAATGGGGCCAATGTCAAAGGCACTAAAACAGACCTCTTTCTGAGTGGCTAAACTCTGGAGGCCTGAGATGGGTCTTTCTGATCCTTCTTTAGAACACGCCAAATGTGACTGTCACCCAATTCCAGTAAGTGAGAGCCGTGGTATTGGAAGATAGAGAATTTATCCAGCTGCCTCCCCGGACATGCAATTCTGAGAAACGCTGAAGGCTGGTGGGGGGAAAAAGAGAGAGACTTACCTGCACCAGTCTTGGGGCCACCAGGAACACTGGATCTGCATTCTGCTTCTCTGCACATGGCATGGGCTCGCCTCCTTCCATCCCACACAGCTCTTGTCCCTTTAAATGGTGACTTGCCACTTCCTAGTGTGCTAGTTCAAAACTATTTCTAATCTGCTTTCAGAAGAGAGAAAACGATGTTCTATAAGACCGCCCCGGGGCCATGGCCTCTTTCAGTTCCTCTTCACTGAAGTAGAGCCAGCCTGGCTTCCGTAAGTTTGCCAAATGGATCCAGAGCCTGACTCAGTCTTTCTCCATCTTTTTTTTTGTACCAGGGATTGAACCCAGGGGTGATTTACCACTGAGTCATATCCCCTGTCCTTTTTATTTTTTATTTTGAGACAGGGCCTCGCTAGGTTGCCGAGGCTGGCTTTGAACTCTCGATCCTCCTGCCTCAGCCTCCCGAGATGTGGGATTACTGGCGTGTGTCATGGCGCCTGGCTGTCTCCATCCTTGTACCCCCTTCCTCGCTGGCATGTGCTGGAGTTCGTGGAGGAGAGGCCTCCTCTTTCCTGGAGTATGGCTTGTGCGTTTGCTTCACTGTGGATTCAGGGAGCGGGTGCTGACGGCTGTGAGGTGGAGGGCCATCAGGGAGGGCTGGATGGACCCCAGAGGGAGCCGCCCAGGGACACTGGTCCTGCCAGTGTGAGTCACGTGGACAGCAGTGTCTGGGGACCAAACGACAACTTCTAGAGGTGGCCTTGTTGCTCCCTTGGTGAAAGTCTTGTGGCCTGTGTCTGGCTTCTTTAGAGAAGCAGAGGTCCCTAACCCACCTGCTGACGGAGGCCAGGATTGGGGGTGCCCTGGTGCCAAGGTTCATGTGTTCTAGATAAGATGGAGGTGACTATCCAGCCCACGGTGTGGAAGGCCTGCAGGGAGCTGGGTTTAGAGTGAGTTGTCAGAGATCCTAAAACCCCTTGGTTTTCTTTTCTTTGATACTGGGGACCTGTGGGCACCTTACCACTGGGCTACATCCCCAGCCCTTTTGATTTTGAGTCAGGGTCTCACTAAGTTGTTCAGGGCCTTGCTAAGTTGCTGAGGCTGGCCTCAAACTTGGGATCCTCCTGCCTCAGCCTCCCAAGTCGCTGGGATCGCAGGCACGGCCCCCATGCACAGCCTTGTGGTTTACTTATCGGATTCCTTAGGGTCATCTTACCTTCTCTGAGGCTGAGACATCCATGTGGGTACGGGGGGTGCGTTAGGGAAAGACTGAACAGGAAGGGCCCCGGCAGGTTGTGTTTGTGCAGAGCTTTCTGCTGGGGCAAAGAAGCTGTGTCGCTTCCCTCCCTCTTGGCAAGCGTGGCCTGTGCTTGGAGAACTAGTTCCAGACTCCCAGGGAAGTGGGGGGAGGGCGGGGGAGTGAGGGAGATATCTCCCCAGGTCCCCACGGTCTCAGCAACCAGCTGACCTCTGCGGTACTTTTGTTTGTTGTCTTACAGGTGAATCTATTTTTTGCCTCTGGTTGCTGACTCTGGCTTGCACCCCTAGATTCCGCAGGTTCTGAGGTTTTCGGCACACTGAGTGGCCATGAGTCTCGGTAGCAAACTCATTTTTTCCAGGTTCATAAGAGACTGATGTACAAACAAGATGCTGTGGTGTCGATTTGGCATCTCCATTAAAAAAATGCCTATTTGCCTCTTGTTGTCAGGCGCTGGCTCCCAGGAGCTTGGGGAGTCTCTTCCTTGTGTGACTTTGGAAAGGGAACGGTCCTGTCACCCCACTAGGTGGGGCGAGTGTGAGCGGTGGTGGGTGTGGGAGAAAACCCCAACAAACCCCCAGGCCTGCTCCCCCGCGGGCCTCTTCTGCCTGCAGGGAGCAGGGAGGCCCTGAGGCTGGGGAAGGGCAGAGCCCGGGCCACAGGGCTGCTGATGTCTGCTCGGCCACCTCGCACTCAGGAGGGCCCGGAGCTCTGCCTGTGGCTGCTTCAAGGCGGCACTGACTCCAGTTGCTGGAATACAAGCCAGAGTCTCCACCGGCGGGTTCCCTGTGCCCAGGCGGGTCACGGGCCGCCGGCCACCCCTGCCTGGCCATCTCGCCACCCGTGCACCCTTGACCCCACCCAGAGCCCCTTTGAGGGCTACTTTTTGTACTCAGTTGCTTTGTGTTCCCCTCTTTTCCTGTGTTTCTTCAAAGCCTGTCAGGACCAACTTACCACGGGGAGTGGGGCAGTGGCCCGAGGACATGGACCCCAAGAGCCCAGGGCCTGAAATCAGAACTCCTTCTGAATGAATTAAAGCCAGCCAGGAACCAGCCTGCGACTTATCTGGGCAAGAATATCTCCTCTCTCCCTCTCTCTCCCTCCCTCTCTCTCTCCCCCTTCTCTCTCTCCCTCTCCCTCTCTCCCTCTCCCTCTCTCTCTCCCTCCCTCTCTCTCTCCCTCCCTCTTTCTCTCTCTCTCCCCCTCCCCCTCTCCCCTTCCCCCTCCCCCCACCTCTCTGTGACCAGGAATGGCCCCTCCCTCCCCGGGCCGCTCAGGAGGGTGAGGAGAATGATTTCTGTGGGGCACTTGCTGTGGGACGGGCATCCTGTCCACACCCTCCCGTTAAACCTCGCAGTGGGCAGCAGGGAGGCCTGGCCACCACCCTGCTTTGCAGGGGTGACTCAGGGAGGGTAAGGGACATGCGGGAGCAGAGAGAATGAATAATGCTTTCACCTCCCCAATGCCTTAAAAAGTATGTACCGGGGAGGATGCGTGCCATTCCTGCCCTGTCTGCATCTCAGGAAAACCCCTTTTCCTCTCTGACCTTCTTTTTTTTTTTCTTCTATAAAATAAAGTTTCTTGGGTAAAATCAAGTCTTGGGCTCAAGGATTCTGTATCGGGGCCCCTGCTTAGTGCGCACGTTAGTTCTCCCTCCCTGCAGAACAGGCCACCTCGCTTTCTGGAATGTTGGTTGTCCATTCCAACCAACGATCCCATAGCAACTCTGGGGTCGTGGGTAACGGATGGAGAGAGAGCTGGTGTCTTCACTGGAACTCTGGGTGTTTGTAGGTGGCCTCTGTGCTTCTCAGTGCCTGGGACTTTTCAAAGCCTGTATGTTGGAGGTAACTGAGAGCCCGGAAAAGAGTTTTTGCCCATAGATAAGCAAATGGAGCTTGCTGGTGGTAATGCCATTGACTCAGCACACCTCCTGGGGACAAGGCCCTTTAGCATCTACTTGTGCGCTTGCTTTGGCTTTCTTGTTTGTGTATATCATAGACAGTTCTTTGAATTCTTCCCCAAATTATGGTGATATCCTACTGGTTCCCTCACAAATTAATGAACTAAGTAAAACTGAGTTTGCTGAGGCTCACGATCATACTCTCCTAGCGATTACCCTTGACGGGTCTCTACTTAACTCTAGCACAAGTTGGCTCAGCATCTGGTGGGTGTACGACTGCAGGGGGACTTGGGGAGGTCTCTCCAGGGGCAGAGGAGACCCCCGCTCAGACCTTCCAGCGCTTGACGTGTCACAGAAAATAATTTAAAAGAGACGTCAGATGTGAAGAGCCGAGCAAGAGATTTATTGTAAAGGGGAAAGTATATACTCGAGAATGGGAGTGTGGCTGCCACAGACAAAGAGTCCCTCCATCTCAATCTGGGGTTCTAATATTTATAAAGCAGCTGGGGTCTGACCTTGAGTCAGTCGGGGCAGGGTGACACACTTTTGCCCGTTTTCCTTGTGGTTGCCCACTGTTCTCGCAAGTTCTGATCATGGCACTTTCTACATCTCAGGTCTCCATTAGCACCTCGAATCCCCACCCGAGGGTGGCATCTTACGATTACATCAAAGCCAGGGTGACTTCTGGGTCGCCTGTCTTGAAAGCATCTGCTCCCTAAGGAGCCCAGGGCGCTGTGCCCCCGGTTGCCTTCTGGTTATCTCGCAGGCTTTAGTGCTTTTCCTGCCAACCTGCTGGTTGTGGGCCAGGTCCCAGGTTAGGGACGTGGCTGGAGTTGTTTGTTTTGCATTCCAGGGATTCATGGACCTTTTTCTTCTGAACCTGTTTTCTCTGTATCCCTAAATTCCTACCTGGGGTGTAGCGACACTGCTCCGTTCTTTAGCCTGGAGTCTGCTTTACTGGACCAGATGTCTCTCAGCGCGTCTTCTCTCCTGGCAAACTTCCCACGACTTCTGCTCATCCCAAGTGTCGCCCTCACTCTGGGCCCTGACAGTCTCTCTGCTTTCCCTGGAAGGAACCATCTTGCCAGGTCCCTGCTTCTGAGAGATACCAGAAGCTCGGCGAGCCTGCCGCTGACCTCTGCGTTCACATCTGACCCGTCGCACTGGGGGATATAACTTCCTACTGCGGGGCAGGGGTGAGGTTTCAGTCAGGTGACAGGGGTTGAGGGTCCTGATTCAGTCACTCCAGGTACCAACTGAGATGGTCACTCGTTCCTGCTCCCGCTCATGCATGAGAGCTGAGTCCCCCCCATGGCTCCCCTATGTGGCCCTTGACGTGGCTGGTGGGACTCTCCCAGTTGACCGCCAAGTCCAGGCCTCAAGAGCCAACCAGAGCAGGAAGCCAGTGGCCCTGCCTCTCCTGGCAGGTGGTGGACTGCTGAGGCTCTCCAGGAATCTTCTCACCAGCATTTCATGGTTTGCAAAATGAGTTAGCGTCCGCCCTGAGCTGAGCCCTGCCATAGCTGGTTGAGCGAGGCAGGAGAGGCTTCCTCACCCTCCATGGTACGCGCTAGGGATGAGCACCTCGGAGGCAGGAAGGGACTTGCCCCAGGTGGCTGTGGCAGGGAAAGGACCCACGCTGGGACATGGGGAGTCGAGCACCTCTCCCCCGACACTTCACTTTGATCCTAGACTGCCAGCTACCCTCACCTTGGCTGGCAAGGTGGGCCTTTAGTCAGAGAAGCTTGTGTCCCAGGGAAGAGGAGTCTGTGCTACCTTCTTTTCTGCCCTGGGCCTCCTGCCTCCCTCTGGTGGTTATCAGTTAGAATACACTTAGCTGCAAATCCCAGAGACCTGATTTATGGTGACTTAAAAAATGAGTGACTTATTCCTCTTGTATAAGAAGGAGTCTAGAGAGAGAGGGCTCCACCTCAGAGCCAGAGATTCTGTGCTTCTTGAGCCCCGGCCCAAGAAGGGAGCTGTAGACACAGGCGGCCATTTAAATTTAAATTTAGATGAATCAAAATGAAAGGAAAATGAAAAAGAATCCAGTTCCCAGGCACACTGACTACTGTGGTGGCTCCGCAGGTGTGGAATTTTCCATCCAGGCAGAAGGTTCTCGTAGACCAGCAGTCGTAGGTGTGGCGTGTGTGTTCAGAGAGAGGAGGAAGAGGAAGGGTAGCTGCGTCTGTTCCTTTAACCAAGAGACTCTTTCCCACAATTCCTTCAGGACTTCTGCCGGGGTCTTATCAATCTCACCCACGCCACAGGGTCCACTCAAACTGCAGGGGAAACTGGGATATTGGGACAGGTGGCTGCCCAGGCAGGAGGGGGTGGTCACAGGTGGGAGACTCTGCAGCCAGCAGAGGCCTCTGTTTGCCTGGTGGCCTCCACTCCGAGCCCCTGCCTCCCTGGGCTTGTTCTCCTAGTCCTTGGGCTTCCTGTGTGTGCAGAGGGATTCCGCCCCACCCTCCCTGGCGACTTTCCTTTAGTTTCCTTAAACAACAACCACCACAGCAAAAGCAAGCAAAGCAAAAATGAAAATGCTGAACGGAGGTGTTTGTGTGCACGGGCTTTACCGGAGTCTCAGGGCTGGAGAGAGCCTCCATCACAGTGACCCACATCCCTTCATGCTAACGTCGGTCTGACCACTCTGCCATGGGGCTCTGCCATCTTGTTTTTCCTCTCCCTCCCGCCACTGCCCATTATTAAGCCTTCCAAAGCCCCAAAGCCCTTTAGCTGAAGCTGTAAGTCACCTGGCGTGGGGCCTCCTCTGCCTGCCTCCAAACTTTGTGAAGTAATGGGCAGTCTTCTCCAGCACCCTGCCCTCCTTAGTGAAGATAATCCGGGAAAAGCCGTGAAATGCCAGTCTATTCCTCTCTCTCTCCGTGCCTGCTCTTCCAGACAAGAGGGCACGACACAGATTTATCTTCCCTCTGATAAAAACTACGTTGGCCGTCTCTGAGGGCAGACACAACCATAGCTCATCCGATTTTAAATATTTTTTCTTCTGTGGCATTCATATATAGCATTTGTACTGCTGAACTCTGAAAAAAATAATTCATGGCACATTTTGGTAAGGACCAGGGGTTAACAGATTTTCGAAGAAGTGGAATAAAGTGTTTTTGATTCTGGACGTGCGTGTCCACCCTGGTCCGAATTGCTGGGAGACCTCGGTCAAGTACCCTTAAACTCTTTGGACCCCTGTTTTACCATCTGCACAGTGGGAGGGTTGGATGGAGTCCACAGACCATGGCCTGCTTGTGTGTGGCCCCTGAGCTACGAGTAGTTTCTGCATCCTTAAAGGGTTTAATGAAAGGCCAGATGTTTTCTCTCTCACGTAGAATCAAGAGCAAAATAAGGAATGAAAAGGGAGGATCTCATGAAAATGGGGGAGGACAGTAGGACCTGAGGGGATGAAGGAAGAGTGGGAGAGAGGAGGAGCAGCAGGAGGAAGTGACAAGCCGTGCTGTGTGCGTGTGTGAATACATCGCAGCGAATCCCACATCAGTGTGTCACTGTGATGTACCAATTAAAAACAAATAAATGGAAGGAAGACCAGTGGCGTAGGGGAAGGGGACCAGGGGAGGGAGGAGGGGAGGGAAGGCAAGGACTGGGGAATGAAATGGATCCAATTGTGTTACCTGCATTTATGAACAAGTGACGATGAGCCCCACTAATATGCACAAGTATATGGCACGAATAAAAGGAAGCATGTATCATATCTCACGGGGAAAAAAGTGAACAAAGAAAAATATTTGACAGGAATTGGATGAGACCCCCAAACCTCACCTGTTTCCTCTTTGGCCCTTTACAGAAGATTGCCCTCTCAGAACTAGCCAGGGTTCGAGGGTTTTTCCACATCTCAGGACCTAGAAGTCCTGGTGGCGGGGATGATCCTGGGGGTGCTGTTGAACCCAGGGTCTTGTGGGACTCCCATAATAACAGTGGTCGCCCTCATTTCTGGGGTCTCTCCATTCCTGTATTGAAAGGGCAACAGGAGGGGCACAGATGACCAGAGGCCGGAGTCGGAAGCTTCCAGAAGTGACTTTACGGTAAACCTGCTGAGGAGGTGTGTGCAGCGGGCACACACGTCAGATCCTGGAAGCCGTGGGGCAGCCTGCCCGTTCGCGGCTCCTAGAGCAGCTTCCTGGCACACAGGGCTGAGGGCAGCTTGTCTGTGGGCAGGTGCTGGCAGCTGTCACTGTGGTCAGCTGGCAGCCTGGCAGTGAGCTCAGCTGAGTGGGGGATGGGTGGGGACACTGAGCCCTCGGGTCCTGAGTGCCGCCCTGCCTGGCGTGGGGTCTGCCTCAACTCTGCCCGTAATCTTGCTATGACCTTGGCTCTACGGCTTCTCCTTTCTGGACCTCAGGTGTCCTACCTGCTCATGAAGGGGGTCCCTGGAGAGCTTCTCAGGGAACAAGCGGGGGCCTCCTGGCTTCCATGGAAAGCCCTAAGGTCTTAACTTTGTCTTTTAAGTTCTGATCTGTTGAAAGACTTTTTAAAATGTAAAAACTCCCCCAACAAAACAACAATTCTCTCAAACCTTTCAGGGGGATGATTTTCTTATTTTAATGTGATCTGTGCCCAAATATAATTCCTTATTCTCCTCTCCTCCACCCAAGATACAGGGAGGTCGATTTGGCTCTGGAGCCCCGTCATCTGATCTGGGACTCGTCTCCCTACCGTGGTCACGAGCAGAGTGAGGACACATTTTCCACTCAGGGCACGGTCTCTATTTCCGTGACCAATCCCATCCCTCTCCCTCTCACTAAGTACTCGGTTCTCAGACAATTTCAAAAGCTCATTTTGGGGAAAAGCCCATTAACCACTCGACAGCGGAGCTTTCTTTTTGAGTCGGCTTTGCACAGTAGCCCAGGGGAGAAGGTGGCTTCCTTTGCTTTTCCAAATACGCTTTCTTTTTCCTTTTGATTATTTCTCCCGCATCCCTCCCTCCACCCCTCACTCTTCCAGCCTCACCTCTGTGCTAACCAGAAGCATGGGTCTAAGGTGGTACCTCAAGGACAGCTGCAGAACTTGGGCTCTTCTTTGGTTCCATTTTTGGCCACTTTGTCCCTCTGGGCTGCACAAAATGTCCCGGCAGGCTGAAGGTTTCCTCCCATCTCTGAAGTGTCATCCGTCAGCTGCCCCTTGACTATGCCCACCCAGCTCTGGAGAGCAGAGAAGCCTGAGGTCTGCCTTTTGTCCTTAGGGAGTGTGCCCTTGAGGCAAGTAGATCTGATTGAAAAAAAGGGCAGAGTTGACCAAGAATGATCCCCTGAGGCTGCACAGATATTGCTGAAGTTCTGCCCGTCCTGCCACCAAATCAGGGGCCGACTCTTCCTAGTTTGTGCTGATTGCCTGGGCTTTGCACATCAAAACTAAATTTAGCTATTTGGTCCCTAGGAGGCCTCCAGCCAGTCTGGTAAAATCTCACTTTCATGTGTCCCTGCTTGCTGAAGAGCACTCAGCCACGCTTCCTAATAGTTTCCTCTTCCTGTGGAGCACACTTGACCCCTGAACCCTGCAGCGTCATCGAACGATGCACCTTTATTGTTGAAGCAGTTTCCAGGGATCAGGAATTGAGAGCAGATTAGTTGAGGGGTGGTGGTTCAAGAAGGGTTCCTGCAGCTCAGCAGGGGAGACAGTCACTAACAAACAGGACAGTGATGACTTGTCTTATCACCTTTGGAAAGAAAGGTCATCACAAAAAATTCTTAGGATATAATTTGAAAGCAACGAGGCACAGAGAATAATGTGAAATGGCCCAACCTAATCTATCCTGAGAAACTGGACATTTCCAATGTCATGGACACTCGTATCTATGTGTCCCCCCCCCACCATTGCATGGAGAGAGGCATCTCCTCCTAACTCAAGGCCACACTCCCTGGATGAGGGCTTCCCTGCTCCCAGTCATCTCTCAGCTCTTTCCTGTACCAGCGTGGATGTGTCCCTCAGCATTTCTTTGCTTTTAAGACAATGAAGTCATACTGCATGTATATCAGTTTTTGCTGTTTTCACCAAACATGCCATTTCCCATGTGGAGACTCTTGCTCCTGTGTTTTCATGCTATCTAGTAGTTCACTGTGTGGAAACTCCATCGCTGATTCACTCATTCTCTTGGACCCTTGAGTTGTTTGTAATTCCTTTCAAACCAATTGCCAGAGTTCTCCCTGCCCTAATTAGCAGTACCCATCTCCCCCTTTGGATTCCACTGCACCCCCAAATGTCCAGGAGCCTTAGCGACTTTCTTAGGCCTAGGGGGTTTGTCTGTAGAGTCAGCCCGCGGGTGCCCTGGCCTCTGTTACATGGTAACCCTGCTCAAAGCTTGCTCCGCCTGGTCCTTTCGCGTCCTTTGTCGCTGATACGATGGTATCAGAGCGCCAGCTGAGCTTGTGAGTGTGGGCTGGGGAGCTGTGACCCACAGTCTGAGCAGAGGGCCCCGTTAATCCCACGCAGGGCACAGTCATCAAAGGTGTTGGAGAAGCAGGGCATTGGAACAGAGATGTCCCCACCAGTGTCTCACCAGCCTGGAGCACACGGTCCGGATCACACGGTCAGTCGGAACCCATCCCAGCCCCTTGACATTGCCCTGGTTGGACTGCTGCCGCCAGGTCTCTGGAAGAGCAGTCTTTGTCCCGCCTCAGCAGCTGAGCAGGTTCTGTTGAGCGTGACCCGTGACCCTGACGAGGGCGTCCGTTTCCTCATCTGCCAAGATCAGCACCTGCATGATAAAGAAAGTCATCATCACGGATTGCTCAGGGGAAGCAGCCTCCCTGGGTAGGTGGCTCAGCCCCAATCTGCCTTCCTTCCTTCCA
Source organism: Sciurus vulgaris (assembly GCF_902686455.1). Classification (NCBI taxonomy): domain Eukaryota; kingdom Metazoa; phylum Chordata; class Mammalia; order Rodentia; family Sciuridae; genus Sciurus; species Sciurus vulgaris. The sequence continues at coordinate 71,065,898 of NC_136476.1, forward strand.
CTGGGCAGTCCTGCCTGCCTGGGTCTCCCCAGGACAGTGGCACAGCCCAGATGGCATCCCCAGCAGAAGGCATGGCCAAAACATTGCTCTTGGAACCAGAAGACTTGGCCTCGGCCCTGCTTCTCCTCCAGTCTCCCTGTGTGACCTTCTTCATGTCTCTCAACCTCTCTGAGCCTCAGGTTCCCCATCCGTAAGCCCAAGGAGAACCACAGAGCTTCTGTGAAGGCAAAGTGAGACAATGAACTTGAAAGGACTGGGAAGATGGACGGGTATACTGAGGGCCAGGGCCCTTATCTTTGGAGGCAGCATGTTCTGCTGTTGGGCGCCTCTGACTTGGACAGCATCTGAGTCTGACCCTGCTGCCCGCAGCCCTCTTGAACTCTACATCCCTGGGGACAGACTGGGCATAGTTTTGAGAATCGGAAGACTCCTAGCATGTTCAAAACCTCCCCACTGGATCTTCTTCTGAAATGCTTCCTCACCTAGTTCCTTCAAAAGTGGCTTCGTGGTCCAGTCTCCATTAAGCCCAGGGGGGCTGTGGCATATAAGCTGTTTTGCAAAGGTGCAGAATGCCATGCGGTGTTGCTGCTATGAGACCATTCATTTTTGCCACACTGGGGACAATGACGATCTCCCCTATGGGGGGCAGGGGTTGGTTCATGGCTCTAAATCCAGGGGACACCTTCCCACGTGTTCCCTCACCTGACCAGACTTTCGTCCCCTCGGCTCCTTTGGCGCACCTTGTTCCCCCATCTCACGGGCACATCTATTTCTGTCCTCAGATCCCCCTGAGCCTCCCTTGCGGTCTCTTCCTCACACAGGCCCTTCCATGTCAGGGTGTGTCCTAGGTCCTCTTCTGTGTCCTCACAGAGTTCTGGGAAGCTCTCTAAGTCCATCGACTCAATGGCTTCCATTACACCCTAAGCTCCCAAAGTCATCCAGTCCAGATTCCTCTCCTGGGTGTCAGCTCTAGAATTCCCTCTCAGTGTGGATGACTCGGGGCCATGTCACTCCCCAGGAGCCCAGAGCAGGCCCATTATCCTCCCTCACCGTCCCAAACCTCCTCTTGCTTCTATGTCCTGTATTGCACTGAGAGTTACCACTATCTTTTCTGATGCCAGAAAGGGGATTATTTTGGACCTCTTTCTTGCCTTCTGTCCCACAGGTAAAGACTCCACCAGGTCCGGACAACTCCATCTGTTTCTCTGTTCCCATGGGCACTGTCTCTGTCTAGACATCAGCTGCTCATTGATTGGAATAGCTTCTTATCTAGTCGCTCTGTCTCTGGTATTGTCCATTGCTAATTCAGTGTCTACACTGCAGGCAGAGAGATGAACGATCAGATCCTGCGGACTTCTCATTGGATGGTTCATTCCAGTCTTCCTGCCTCCTCCCTGTCCCTGTCAGCAGCGCTTCATGGAAGGAGAGACCAGAATGGAGGTACTGGAGAACTAGCATGGGATCTGTGGGGACACTCTGGGATGGAAAGACATACTGGTTCTGAATGTGGAGGGAAGGTGAGCCAGAGGCAGAGGGGATGGGGAGCGCTCCAGGGACGGGTGTGAGTCCTGCCTTTCTTCTTACTCACACTTGGCCTCAGGGGACCAGTGCACAGACTGGAGATGGAGAATTTTGAGTTAGGACTGCAGTTGAAGCCAAAAACAAGTGACAGGAGGTGGTTATGGGTTGATCTCTGTGTCCCATTTGCATGTGGAAACCCTAACCACCAGAATCTCAGAACGTGGTTACGTTGAGAGACAGGCTCTTTAAAAAGATGATTGAATCCAAGAAGTTCCCTACTCCATAATGGCTGCTGTCTGCCATAATGAAGAGTTTAGCACACAGACAGGTTTGGAGGGAAGGCGGAGAAGGCCACACAAGCCACAAAGACAGGCCTCAGACGGAGTCAACTCTACTGGCACCTTGATCTCAGACGTCCAGCCTCCAGAGGTGAGAGAATGAGTTTCTGATGTTTAAACCACCTGGCCTGCCATGCTTGGGTATGGCAGCCCCAGCAAACTAATGTGGCGTGTGGACTGAAGGGAAGAGACCAGTTATCATTGCTTGCAGGTGCCATGATCATCTATGTAGAAAACCGAGTGAGTTGGGCATGGTGGCGCACACCTGTAATCACAGCTACTCGGGAAGCTGAAGCAGAAGGATTGTGAGTTCAAGGCAGCCTGGACAATTTAGCAAGACCCTGTCTTAAAAAAAAGTCAACTGAATCATTAGACAGTTCATTAATTCTCATTTAGAACTAATAAGATCCAGCAAGCTTGTTAGACCCAAGATCTATCTACTACTGAAATCAACAGTACGTCTTCTCACTAGCAAATGCCAACCATAAAACACGAGAGAAAATAAGGTACTATTCACAGGAAATTTTCTCACACTTCTGGAGACTCTAAGTCCAAGACCAAGGTGTGGGATTGGTTTCTCTGAGGCCTTTCTCCTTGGCTTTGGATGGCTGCCTTCTCCCGGTGTCTACACCTGACTTTTCCTCTATGTGGGTGACTCCCCGACATCTCCCCTCCCTCCCTCCTTCCTGCCCCCTCCTGTTTTTCATTGCTGAGGATGGAACCCAGGGCCTTGCACATGCTAGGCATTGCTCTACCAGTGAGCCCAGCCCTTTTCTCCTTTTCTATAAATATACCAGTTCTGTTAGATTAGGGTCCTACTTCATGATCTCATTTTATTTTAGCTATTTTCTTATAGGCTCTGCTACATTGGAATCTTAAATGTCCCCCAAAGGCCCATGTGTTAAAGGCTCAGTCCTCAGCTTGGCATTATTGGGAGGCGGTGGAGCCTTTAAGAGATGAGGCCTTGTGGAAGGTCTTTGGTCACTGAAGGGCATGTCCTTGGAGGGGATGGTGGGACCCCAGTCCCTTCCTCTCCCTCTCTTTTAGTTCCTGGCCATGACAGGTGGGCCGCTTTGGTCTGCCATTCTCCTCATCATGATGTGCTGTCTCACTACAGGCCCAAAGGCAAAGGGGCCAACTGACCACACCTGAAACCCCCAGAACCATGAAACAACACAAACCTTTTCTCTTTATAAGTTGATCATCTCCGGCATTTGTTACAGTAATAGAAAACTGACCGACACAGGCTGGATCTCCAAAGAGGGGTAGCACTTTAATACATGACCTTCATGGAACACTGTTCAGTCTCACAGAAGGCATGAGCAGGCCTCTGAGGAATTTGTAACCTTCCATTTCTTTTCTTTCTTTCTTTTTTTTTTTTTTTTTTTCTTCTTTTGCTGTTCTGGGGATTGAACCCAGGGACTGCATGCTAGGCAAGCACTCTACATTGAGCTACATCCCCAGCCCTTTATATTTTTTGAGATGGGATCTTGCTAAGTTGCCCAGGCTGGCCTTCAACATTACGATCCTCCTGCCTCAGCCTCCCTAGCCGCTGGGATTACAGGCGTGTACCACAACACCCTGGTTGTTGTGTTTCTTCATTCCAGTGCTTGTTACACAGGTGTGTTTAGTTGGTTAAAATTCATTGTAGTTAGGATTTGTACTCTTTTTCTGTATGTGTGTTATCCTTTAATGAAAGTTGTAAAAGGGGTCAAATTTTAGCACCTTTTTTTTTTCTGTATTTGCTGATGTGTTTTCTACTTTAATTTTTTACTGTTATGACTTTGCTGGAACTTCCATAGCACAGTGCCTCACACTGAGTGACCCAAATGCTTTCTCATAGTGCTGGCAGTCAGCAGACTAAGGTCGAGTGTGGCAGGGCTGGTTCCTCCTGACACCTCCCTCTCTCTGTCTTGTAGATGGCTATTTTCTCTCTGTGTTGCATGCACAAGTCTATGTGAAAATTTCATTTTATAAGAGTACCAGGCATGTTGGATTTGGGTCCAAGGTAATGCTTTGTTTTTAACTTAATTGCTTTACAGACCTTATCTCCAGTACAGTCAGTCACATTCCAGGGGCACTTGGACTTAGGGCTTTAATATATGAATTTTGGGTGGACACGATTCAGCCCAGGACAGATCTATGACATTAAGGGATTATCTGGAGGAATATCCTTGAGAGGTGACTTGATCCTGAGGTGTTTCACACATTGCTGAATTCAGATTGCCATCATTTCAGATAAGCTTTAAAAAAAAATCTCCAGCTATATTTAAATTTGCTTTCTGTTTTATTTTATGCTGCCATTTCAATCAGGTTTAAGTATCACCGTTATAATAACTTTATAGAATGAGATAAGTAATTTTTGCTCCGTGTTCTATTCCACAAAACAACTGTTGTAACCTCCTTTTATGTGCCCTGGAGGCGTGCTGAACCCGAACAGTAAAACTCTATTACCCCAAACCAAAGGTAAATCAAAGAAGAGATAAAAGAAGAGGGGAATGCTCATAAAGGTGGGTAATGGCCAACACCATGAATACATTTTCTGCACGGAGGGTCCCATTCCCAACCTCTCGAAATACACGAAGGAGCAAACCAACCGGGTCAGATCAAACCAACCCACGGCCCTGCCCAGAACTCCATGATGGCTCCTCATGGCTGTCCACAAAGCCCCCCGCACGGGACGTCCAGGTTTTCATGTTCTGGCCCTGACGGCTCTTCTCTCCCTCCCTCAGTTCAGCTCAGGTGCCCTGGCATCTCTCTCACTTCCCGGCTTTTGCCTGGAACGCTTCCCTGCCTTCCCTCGCGCCCTGGTGAAGGCCTCCTCTGCAGTTCAGCTGAGTGCCTCCTCCAGGAAGCCTCCCTGACCCCTCTGTCCTACAGGATCCATTGTGGCCCCTCCTCTTGGCTTCTCTGCCCTCTCCCCGCATGTCTCTCCTTGCCGTGGTCAGGGTTCCAATCATGCTGCAGAATGAGTGACAGTCTGATTGAGTGAGACTCCCGGCTCTCGTCATGCAAACAGCCTTGGCCCAGTCAGCCACGCAGAGGCTGGAGTCAGCCTTGGCTTTGAAGGGCGGACCCTTGCGGAGAAGATGGCGGCTCTCCACACCAGGTGTACAGCTCGCCACTACCCAAGCGCTTATTTGGGAGTGAGATGGAGTTGGGTGGAGGGACACACCACCCTCTCATCTCTTCTAGGAGGACGGCTGGCGGAGGTGGCTGGCAGAGACAGGGGCTTATTCTTGGTGGAGGGGTAGATGCCTTCCACCCTACTATCAGCCCTAGATCTTTTGAAGAATTACGCATTCACCTCTGAGCCCCAGGAGCACCCACCTCTTGGGAGGAACCTGACAGAGCAGAGCCCAGTGATCTTGGAGAAGAGCCTCGCCCCCCACATTGCGTGTCCCAGAAGCTGAGGCTCAGAGGGGGCGGGTCCCAGGGCACCGCCCGTGGGGTGGTGGAGGCAGGCTTGGGAGCAGGCCGTTAGCCCCCAGGCAGGCGCTTCTTCGGGACGCTCTTCCTCCCCTCCCTCATCCCACCTCTGCCCTCCTGCTGAGGGCTGCGTGGCCTCCCGCCCCCACTTCCTATATGGAAGCCCTAACCCCCCCCCCCCCCCCCCCCCCCCCCGCCGTGGCTGCAGTTGGAGGCCGGGTCTTTACCAAAGTAACTAAGGCTCAGTGAGGCCAGGATGGTGGAGCCCTGAGCTAACACCCGAGGGGATTTTAGTCTCTTCCAGGAAGAGAGAGAGAGGGTCTCCCGTTTCCCCACCCACATGTCAGGACACAGCGAGAACCTGGCCAGAAAGAGGGCCCTCACCAGAACCCGGGGTCCCCAGCCTGAGCTGACCAGGGCAGCCTCCCTGTGCCTCGGAGGTCTGCTCCTCCACTTCTGGCTGCTGCACCTCTGCTGTCTCTGCCTCCCTTTCCCCTAAGGTCTTAATGTTAAAAACAGGAAAAAAACACCCCAAAATAAAAAGATCCCCAACTGTTGTCGTTCTCGGGGGTTTTGCCTTGAGGTGATCCCCTCCCACCCCTCCTGTTCCCTTTCCTTCCTCTTTCTTCTCCGTCCTGCCCTCTGAGTCCTGTATCTTCAATGGTAGCCTCACTGCAGGGGATGTGAGCATGTATTTTCCTCTCTCTTCCCCTGTCCCGCATCTCCACCTTGGACTTGGGTCTTCTCTCTCCAGTCAGAATATTCATGCGCCTCCTCACTTCCCCAGCCAGGGAGCCGTCTTGGAGTGGATTTCCGGCCCCCCTGGCCTGCCTCTGCCTTCTTTCCGGACCAGGGAGCACGGGTGCAAGTCGCAGCCTGGGGGAGAAGCTAGCAAGCAGTCGAATTCTCAAAGCACAGCTCCTCTTGCCGCAGGATTTGAATACAGGGCAGGGGTGGCCCGGTGAGTCAGGAAACCGCAGCCCCCACCTCTCTGTTTTTCTTGGAATTGGGTGTGTGGGTGTGAGCGCCCTCTCAGGAGACCTTTGAGGCCATGCCTTCTGAGAGGAGGGAACAGCTGACCTGCCCAGAGCAGTTTCATGCAGCTCCACTCACTTCTTGCGACAACCCAGCAACACCGTGCGTGGGTCTCTGGTCCCCATTCAGAGCACACAGTCAGGAACTCCTGCCAGGGCGTCACTCCTTGGCCACACTGGGCTCCTCTGCTTTCCCTGCTCACGGGAGAGGAAGTGGGGTTCGTGGCCGCCTCTCACTGCCAGGCCCCCTTTCTCTCAGTACGTGAGGCGCGTTGAGGCTCAGCGCAGCAGGACCGCGCTCTCAGGGTCTCCGGCCAGTGCGTGCCTGAGGGTCTGAACCCACGCGGATCCAGCTCCAGCGCCAGTGGCCGCAGGAACCACTGGGTGCAGGGCCTCCTGAATCCCAGGTCTTCCCATGGACTGGAGGACCTTCCTGAGGGGGCCTGAGCTGTGGCTGGCCACCTTGTTGAAGGGTTTCCCAGCGTGGAGACCTGTCGTGTCCATCATCACCTCAAGGTACCACTTATTGAGTGCTTACTGTATACAATAATGGCACCAGATACACCCTATGCTCAAGGCTCTGGGCTGAATCATGTCCCCTCCCCACAGTGAAAGGTTGGAGTCCTAACCCCCAGGACCTCAGAACGTGGCTTTGGAGGTGATTATGTCATTAGTCCCAGTCTAGCTGAGGAGCGGCCAGGGCAGGAGGGAGGGCAGGGTCTTCGGGCTGCGTTTTGCTGCTCCCTGTCCTTCTGCAAGAAAGGGGTCGGGTGAGGGATTCTGTGAGAAAGGCTAGGCTTCTGCTCTCCCCTCCGCCAACATCCTCCCTTGCTCAGCAAACCACAGCCCCCGTGAAGGGTTGCTGGCAGAGGCCCCGGGCTGTGGCAGCACAGAGCAGGGTGACAGACCTGACACTAGGTCCGCAGGCCCACCCCTTGCAGAGAAAACCCATGCCCAGGGAGGCGTGGGGAGGTGCCTCGAGGCCATAACGCATGTGGGAAGAGAGCTGGGACTCGAATCCAGAGCCCAGGGGTCCTGGGGGAGTGCCACAGCTCCCATCCCCCCTTCCCAGTGAGGGGTAGGTAGGCATGGCTCTCTGCCTCCTCGGCTCTCCTCTCGGGCCAGTGGCCCCTCAGTACCCCCAGCGGATCTCCCTGTTCTTCCCTTGCTCTGTCTGGGCCGGCTCCTCCTGCCTCACACCCTTCCTCCCGGGACTCTGGTCCCAGCAACTCTGTGGGTCCACAGCGGGTCCTTGTGCTTCCTCTGGCTGGTTTGCTTTGCTCACCGTGCCACCCTCTCCTGCTTGTCATCTGGGTGCTCATCTGGATGCTCATCTGGATCACAGCCTGCGAAGGGCAGCAGCCCCACCCTGGCGCCTGCATGGGCTCTGAGCTCGAAAACTTCCTAGTGATTGGAGAAATGAATTTGTCCGCTTCCTAGTGGGTGAAGGGCTCATTGATAGAGGCTCACGTGAAGAACAAAGAGTCACAAATCATCGCTGACTGCTAGGAGGGTGCTCGACCCAGGCTGTCCTCCCGAGTCCTGCACCGTGGCCATCGTGGCACTGGGAAGCAGCTGGGGTCCCTTCCCGGAGGCCCAGGGCCACGGCAGGTCTCTCTCATGGGGCCTGAGAGCTGCTTATGCTCTTTCTCTCGGGCACCTACTGCCATTTTGTGCGTCTGCATAATCGGCTTAATGTTATTGTGGTAAAATAGGCACAAGACGAAATTTTCCATTAGTGACATTTGGTACATTCACACGGTTGCTCGATCATCACTTCTTCTCTCCAGAAAGTTTTCCTCAGCCCAGAAGGAGCACCACCGACTGCTGGGGACCCAAGGTCTGCCTCCACCAAAAGCCACGTGGAAACCCTGCTCCCCTGTGCCATGGTGTTTGGAGGTGGGGTCTTTGGCAGGCAATCAGGTCACAAGGGTGGAGCCCTCTTTAGTGGATTAGTACCTTGTGACAAGAGACATAAGAGAGGATTTTTTTTTTTTTTGCAACGTGAGGACCTTGCAAGAAGGTGGCCCTCTGCAAACCAAGAATAGTGCTGTCACCAGAAGATGAGTCGGCTGGCACCTTAATCTTAGACTGCCAGCCTCCAGACTGTGAGAAATACATTTCTATTTCTGTTCTATTCTGAGTAATTTCTATACTCCCTGTTTACGGATTTTGTTACAGCAACTGGAGCTAAGACATACTTTTAAGCTGTCACTTAAAGCGACACTTGTACCTTCTTAACTGCCCCCACACCCTGGCAACGACTGGTCTTCTTCCTGTCTCTATGCATTTCCCTGGCTTGGATATTTTATGTAAAAATGGAATGGCATTAGGTTTTGTAAGAATACTTTTTTCTCTGCTGTTCTCTCCCCCAGGGTTGGAATAGTATCTTTCTGGCTCACATTTGCCAAGACCCGGCACAGAGATGGAATGTGCTACATGTTGCACACACAGCTGCGGCTTGATGGAAGGACGGCGTCTCCATCAGGCATCTGCAGATTCTGCGGCGCCGGCTGCGTGTCTGCTGGGATCCCAGGAGTCCCAGTGCTTGGGTGCTGTTCCTCCATCTGCCTCTTGCCTCTTGTGAGAGCCAGTCTGAACATCACGCTGAGCAGAAAAAGCAGACGTAGGATGATGCCACATAAAAATATGTGGAGTTCTGGGAACAGCCTGGCAGATCCTCAAAATGCTAAACAAACGCGTGTCAGCCCACAACGCACTCTGAGCACATGCCCAAGGGAACCGAGGACATCTGTCCAGAGACTTTCTCGTGAATATTCATATCAGCACTAGTTGTGAAAGCTGAGTGGTAGAAGCAACTTCAGTGTCATTATCAAACATGAGTGGATGAACAAAATGTGGAGTAGCGGTCAAATAGAATATTATTTGCTCATAAAAAGAATGAAGTGTTGATACCTAGTACATATGGATGAAGCTTGAAGAGAAAAGAAGCCAGACCCCAAACATCACAAATTGTATGATATCATTTCTATGAAATGTTCAGAATAGATAATCCATAGGGACTACACATATATTATATATATGTGTGTATATATATATACACACATCACACACAGATGTACACATATATAATATACACATACACATATATGTACATGACATATATAATACATACATGCACATATATACTATATATAAATATATAATATATATGCACACATACATATAATATACACACATTTAAAATATACATATACATTATATGCACGTATATAATGTATATGGATATATATGCATATATTATATTTCTCTCTGTGTAGAGATATGTATACATCCATAGACATATATATGGATATTCATACATGCACACACATATATGTAAAGAGAGAGATGCATCTGTCTGCTTGTCGAGCTATCTATTATCTATCTATCTATCTATCTATCTATCTATCTATCTAAATGCAAATCTTCATGGGAACTGTGTATATCAATATCAGGATCAGGATGGTAGGACAGTGGTCATCGCTGAGGAAGGATAATACAGAATAGGAAGGTCAAAGGGTAATGAAAGAATTTCCATCACATTGGTAGCATTTTATGACTTTAAAATATCCTGTTGTGTATATGGCAAAATGTCAACATTGATTAAACCTGGATTAGTGCATTAGTATTTATTGATGATTGACAATTCTTTGCCTTTTCCTGAATGTTTGAAATAATGTCATAACAGAACAGAAACCCTGTCTCCAGGCTGCTGAGGGGTGAGCGTGTCCTTTACCCCTCTGCATGCAGGGAGCAGGTGACTTAGGGGGGAGGGGACATTAGATTTCACTCTTTTTCCCTGGCTGCATCCCATTATTCTTGATGCTATTGAAATTAATGATGCGCGCCCCTTATTTTTTTCTGCTCAGACCTGGAACTTGGACTCTGATCAATGAATCCCATCTCCTGTAGGCTGAGTGATGAGCTGGGGTTTTCATCTCAGATAATTGCTTTTTTCTTTTTGGTGGAAGACAGTTTTTCTTTCAGGCCCCAACTATTTAAAGATAAGGAAATAAACCTGTTTTCTCCATTTGTGATTTTTTAAATGAGTTATTCTATCATCATTATAAGCAATTCTTCAATCTATAGACCCTCTCAGAAATGATAAAGTGGGAGAGGGAGGAAGCTCGGGTGCTAATTTTAGATGTTACTGATTGTGTCACTGAACAAACAAATTTGGATCGCATTGCTGGGGACAAGGTAGGAGACAGTTGGGGATTGTTTTTCCTCAATAAGATTTAATGCCTCTCTGGGTTCTGCTCTTTTTCTCTGTAACAAACAAAGTGATTGTCCTTATTATTTCAGAAGTACCTAGGCAATGAAGTTAACAATAACTAAACAAAATTTAGCAAAATGTACATATCCAGCAACAAGTACATGGGATCCCCATTGTTCAAACCTTTCCTGCAGGCCCCTTTGAGATAATACTGGCCAACAAACTTATTTATTATTATTATTAACATTTAAACATTTATTATTATTATTATTATTTGGGTACTGGGGATTGATCCCAGGGGTACTTTTCACTGAGCTACATGCCCAGTTCTTTTAATTTTTATTTTGAGGCAAGGTCTCACTACCTTGCTAAGTTGTGGAGGCTGTCTTCCAACTTGCTATCCTCCTGTCTCAGCCTCCTGAGTGACTGGAATTAAAGGTGGGTGCCACCAGACTCAGCCCTAATAATTTCATTTTGTAGAAGAGGAAAGTAAGTTCCAGTTTGGCAACAAGACTTATCTAAGACCCCAAGGTCTGCTTTCTAGTTCAAGGTCACATTTCTATATGATTTGCTTCCTAATCTAATTCATCCACCAATCTTGGCTTCAACTGTCTTTTGTCTGTTTGGAAAAGCAAGCAAACAAACAAAATAATGACCAAAAAAATCCCCTTCTCTTTTCAAGGATGTGACTTTCCCATTGTTAAGAGTTTTCCATGGGACAGTTGTGCTGTATAAAGAACTCTGCATTCTAAAGTCAGAAAACCCAGTTCAAATCCCTGATAGGCCCAAGTCCCTATGTGGTTTGGGTCCACTTTCTTCCCTTGTGTGAATATCAGTTTTTTTTTTTTTCCCTATAGGTAGGTTATGCGTGGCAGATGTACTTGGTGTGAGAAACTTGGAGTCAATGAAAGGGACCCAACAGGTGAGGACTGGGCATAGGCATGAGGTCCAATGGCAACCCAGGGTGAGTCCATATTGACATGTTACCAAAAAGAGCCAGTTTTCTGTCCCTCACATGTGCTAAACCTTGTGTTCTTTGATGTTTCTGGATTTTCTTTTTTAATCTTCACCTAACTCTATAACATAGGGGCTTTATCATTATCCCCATTTCAACTGATAGGGAAACTAAGGAATAGATAGACTAAACAACTTGCCAAAGCTCACAGCCACAGAAGGCCAGCCAGAATTAGCATGCAGACCCACAGGCTCCAGCGCCCTTGTGTGTGACCACAAGGCTGTCACTCCTCTCTGCTTTTGTGACCAGGGAGGCATTTGCAGACCAGTTAGATATCTTCAGCAGGTGAGTTACGGATCCTTCTTGTCTGAATCTGGGAATCTTTGGAGCATCTTCAGTGATTACTAGGGAACTGAAGAAAGATGCGACAGAAATCATCAAGTCCCAGGGTTCCCTTCCTTGGCAAGGATAACCTTGTTACTCAATTCCTGGCTGTTAGCATGATTTTTAAAAGAAAAAGCTTGTGCAAGTATCCTTCTCTTCTCATTACTATAGCTTCATGTTTTGAACCCAGAAAGTACAATGCTTTCTACTTTGTTCTTTCTCAAGATGGTTTTGGATTTGGGGGAACTTTGCAGATTAATAAGAATTTTAGGATTGCTTTCCTTCTCCTATAAAAAAATGCATTTGGGACTTTGGTGGAAATAGCATTGATCCTGTAGACCACTTTGGGATGTATGGACATTTTAACCATTTTAATTCTTCTAATCCATGAACATAGGATGCCACTCCACTTATTTGTATAGATATATACACGTAGACCAATGGAAGATATTTAAGAGCTAGAAATACACACACACACACACACACACACACACACACACACACACGCACCCCTGATGTTGGATGAGAGCATCAAGAACATACAGTGTGGAAAGGACATTCTCTTCAACAAATGAGGTTGGGAAAAATGGATATCCACACACAAAGGAATAAAGTTGGACCCTTATTCTTTACCACCCTCAAAAATAGACTCCAAATGGATTAAAGACTTAAACATAAGGCCCCAAACTATAAAACTCCTAAAAGATAACAGAGTGGGAAAGCTACTTGACATCAGTCTCTGCAGTGGTTTCTTAGGTGACACTAAGACTCAGGCAACAAAAGCCAAATGCGCAAGAGAGACCACGTCAAACAAAAACGCTTCCACAAAGTAAGTGACACAGTGGCATGAAAGGCTACCTAGGATGGGAGGAAATGTCTGGAAACCCCATGTGTGAGATGAGGCTATTATCCAAAATGTATAGGAGACCCTTACATCTTCACAGCAAACCCCCAAAGAACTCAATTATACCATCATGGACGAAAGACGAATCTCCCTTCAAAGAAGATATACAAATGGCCAACAGGTATCTGAAGAGGTGTTCCATATCACTAATTATCAAGGAACTGAAAATCAAGCTCACGCTGAGATATTGCTTCACAACTGTTCAGAGGACTGTTATCAAAAAACCAAAAGGTAACTGGGTGCGGTGGTGCACACTGTAATCTCGGTGGCTTGGGAGGCTGAGGCAGGAGGATCGCAAGTTCAAAGACAGCTCCAGCACCTTAGTGAGGCCCTAAGTAACTCAGTGAGACCCTGCCTCTAAATAAAGTGTATATGTATACATATAAATGGCTGGGAGTGGCTCAGTGGTTAAGTGCCCCTGGGTTCAATCCCCAGCACACAAAACAAAACAACAAAACAAACAAAAAACAAACCAAACCCCAAAAGATAAGAGTTAGTGAGAATGTGGAGAAGCTGGAACTGTCATCTGCCGTTGGTGGGAATGTAAGGTACAGCAGCGGCCGTGGAAACAGCTAGCAGAGCCTCAACGTATTGAAAGTGGAACCACCACACACTCATCTGTTTTCTGTTGCTAGTAACACAACACCTCAAGACAAGGTTTCTCACGGCTACAGTTCTGGGGATGAAAGGTCAGGGGGCTGAATCTGGGGATGACCTTCTAATTGGCAGAGTCCTGAGGTGGGACACAGACCACGCGGCGAGAGACAGGGTGTGTGTGTTCTGGTCTCCTTCCCTCTTCTTACAACGCCACCAGGATTCAGTTATGGGGCTCTACCCTAAGGACCTCTGTCCAGTCCCCATCACCTCCTGCAGACTTCCCCTGTAAGCACTGCTGGCCCTGGGTGGGAAGGGAGGCCAGGAAGGAGGTGCTGATTCTGATGTCCCTGGGTTCTGCACCCCCTTTCCACCCGTCTCTGGCATCCCCCTTTCCTTGATGCTCTGGTCAACCTCGTCTTTGTGGCTCGTGGACACGCTCCTGTCTCAGTCTTGGTCGGTGTGCATCTTGATGGAGCCCACTCCATAGATGGCTCTCGTTTCTTTTCTTCTAAACGAGTTCTTCGGTGTCACCATAGACCGAGCACCATCTTCTCATCGGCCTCAACGTTTGCGCTGTGTTCTGGTCGGTGGCTGGGGTTCTCATCCCTCGTCTGTAATCTGAAATCTCTGAAGCTCCACCAACCAGAAATCCCTCTGTGAGCAAGTTCTCCTTCCTAACTTCACCTGAACTTCCTCAGAGGCCGTGTGTATTCTTCCCTGGCCCCAGTGGGGATGAACTTGCATCTGTTCTGCTCCAGCTATCGGTGTCTGTGAGTTCTCCTCCAGCCTCTGCCAGGAGTGACGTACAATGGAATATAAACAACTAAATAGCTTTGCTGAAACTAGAAATATATTGATTTCCACCCAGCCCCAAGGATTGTGGCTGAGGGAGAGTGGACCTCTATCTTGTGCACCCAGGGTATTTTCTTGTTCTCATGTTGCTGCCTGTTGAGGATTTAAAAAGCAAAAACCAACAAGGAACCTCTGCTCACATGAAGAGTTACCGCTTGGCACTCTTCCTTTCTTTTGAAACCATTTCCTTGGATACACTCCTGAGAGTGGAATTATTTTATCAGCAGGCAGCAGCGGTTTTATAGATCTTGTGCTTGGTGCCAGGTTGGGTTCCTGTAGGGTTTGTGAGTACCACCTGCACCCGGGACGAGGATTTTGTAAGGTACTGCCCTGTGGAGAGGAGGCTGTGGAGGTGAGCAGCCTGCAGGGCTCTGTGCAAATAACCAGTAACCGGTGGGGTCTGCTGGGAGTTCCTGGGTGCGACATGCTCTGAGTTCTGCTGGCGGGTGGAGGCACAGCTGGCTTTCCAGGGGATGTCTACCCATCCATCATCCAACCATCCTCCATCCGCCACTCATCCATCCGTGCCTCCTTCCTTCCACCCATCCATCCTTCAAAGTGTATTTACTGAGGCTCCGACCTTACCTGGGAACAAGGGAATAAAGCAGCAAGCAAGACGAAGAGGCCCTTTCTCTCATGCAGTCTGTGGTTTAATGGGGGTTGGGAACAGGAGGTGGACAGTAAACGGGGTCATGTCAGAGAAGCAGCACGCTAAGTTTCAGGTAAGCATCATGACAAGATCAAACTAGGTAACAGGAGAGGCTAGGCTGCTAGTTTGGACAGGCCATCAGGGAAGGCGCATTTGAGAAGGCAGTGTTGGATGTGAGGCCTGGGTGGCCAGAGAAAGCCATCATGGGGAGATCTTGGGAGGAAAAGCCCTAAGTAGAAGCAGCGGCAGGTGTAAATCCTCCAGATGGAAAGGAACTGGTGTTCTGAAGGACAACGTGGGACTTCTAGTTATTGCCAATTCCCCGTCCCAGCTCCTGGAAAGCACGACTCCTCTCTTTAAATCAGAGCTGATTATTTCAGGTGCCTTGTGTACAGTCAGCCATCTGGGTTAGGCAGATTCCCCTTGCTGTGACAGAGGTTTCCTCCCGTGGCCTGGTGGCTGCATTGCTATGGGCCTGTGAGGAGGCACAGCCCCACCGTGGGGAGGGCGTGGTGGAGAGGGGCTGCTCACTTCATGGCAGAGGAGAGAGAGTGGGAAGGGGCCAGGGCTAAGGTACAGTCCCTCAGGGCACACCCCGGGACCCCCTCTTTCAACAAGGTCCCGCCACCTACACTTTCCATCTCTTCCCCTGAATCTGTCAAAGGATTGATCCACTGATGAGGTTAGAACCTCAATGATCCAATCACATCCCAGAAGCCCCAGCTCTGAGCATGGCTGGCTGGGGACCAAGTCTTTCCCGCCTGAGTCTTTGGGGGGCTGAAAAGACAAACAGGCCCCTGGTGGTTGCGTCTGTGTCCAGCACGTACAGACCTTTTCCCTTTGTCAATATTCCTAAACAGCAAGGTGAGACGACTGTGCGCAGGCATTTACACTGTATCACAGAATTACCAGAAGTCCGGAGATGATCTGAAGCAGACAGGAGGGTGCGGGCAGGTTCCCAGCGACTAGCATACCATTGCTGGGAAGTGCTTTGAATGCTCTTGCATTTTGATGTCCCTGGGGTCCTGGATGAATCCCCTGCTGTGGAAACGGAGGGGGGCCAAAGCGGGCTCAGGAAGTCCCTTCCCTTCTTTCCTTCCTGCTTCCCTCCTTCTCTTCCTTTCCCTCTTCTTCGTTTTTGAAAACAGCTTTATTGAGATGTAATCAGTAGACTGGGACCTGTGTGAGGTGTGTAGTTTGATGAGCGTGGACACAGGCAAACACTGGTGCCCCTGTTTCCACCAAGGCACCAGATGCTCCAGCGCTGCCTGGGTCACACGGTGGAGGACCTGTGTGTCCCGATGGAGCCGTGGGTAGCAGTGGGCAGCAGTGGGCAGAGTCGGTCTAATGTGGGGCATCACCAGGCCTTATTTCCCAAGGAGGCCTTCTGAACGGCTCTTGGGATGAACTGGGGACTCTCAATGCTCACATGCTGAAACTCGCACCCCAGTCCTTCAGAATGGGACGGGGTCTTTAAAAGGCGATTAAGAGAAAATTAAATATGATTGTGGCTGTGCTCATCAGAACAGGCCATGAGGCACAGGTCTTGTGAAGACCTGGGGAGAAGATAGCCATCTATGGGCCAAGGAGAGAGGCCTCAGCAGAAACCAACCCTACCTACATCTTAGTCTTGAACTTCCAGCCTCCAGAACTGTCAGAAAATAATTTTCTGTTTTTTGATCCACCCAAGTCTGTGATACTTTGTTTTATTAAAAACATTTTTATTAGTTATAGATGGACACAATACCTTTATTTGTTCATTTTTGTGTGGTGCTGAGAATCGAACCCAGTGCCTCACACATGCTAGGCAAGCGCTCTACCAGTGAGCCACACCCCAGCCCCTGTGATACTTTGTTATGATAGCCCGAGCAGACCAGTATGGTGTGGCCCTTCGATCTGCCTGTAACTCAGGACAGTGCACTGAACTCTTTGAGAGTTTGGTCACGTGCAGTCTCGGCCTGTGGAAATGTACCAGCCTTGATAGCCTTGGCTTGGCTGTTAACTCAAACCACCCCTCCTGTGTACCAACATGCCACACCTGTGTTCAGGGCCATTGCAGACTCCACCCTCTGTCACTTGACTTTTAAAGAACGGAAACAGAGTAGCCTTTGTATATTGCTCTCTTCCTGTAATTAAGTTTATAGCTTTTAATCTTAGGTCCTTAATGTACCTCTCTTTTAATCAGTAACTGGGTTGTACAACCTATTCACAGAACAGATGTAAAAAAAAATTTCCTAAGACAATAACAGTCTAGGATCAGAAGCAAGGAAACCTGATTTCTAATTTGACATTGAATTATTCAGGCTTAAAAAATGTTCTTATGTAATACCCTCACATACAGTATAACCTTAGGAATGATATTACGTTTATACATGCACGTACCTCTAAGCAAAGACATACAGTAGATAATGAAGACTTGTTCAAATGGGTGAATTGACCACTCACAGGAAACTTCTCCAATACTGTCGAATTGGTTCAAGTGCTGCTCCCAAATCCCATTTCTCCTGCCTTTCTTTCAGTGAATTAAAAAAAAAAAAAAAAAATTAAAATGTAGCTTCAGTGCCACTTTATGTGTCTCCTAAACATTTCATGGTTTAGGGTGACTTGCCTTTAAATTTTAAAAAGTGTTCTCATGCTTACCTATGGTGCTCCATGAACCGCTTCCTTTCGTTCAATATCGTGCTTCCCCGAATTCATCATGTTGCTGGTAACCATCATTTCATTTTCTCTGCTGCAAAGTATTCCTTGTGTAAATATTATGTAATTTGCTAATTTTTTGTTGGTAGACATTTGCAGTCTTTGCAGTTTGCTGTTCTAAACAATGTTGTTTGAAACATTCTGGAACATAGTTCCTGGTTATGTATATGTGATGCTTTTATAATTAAAGCATTTAAAGAATGTGTGCAATGATTATGCTCTATTTGATTAAAATTAAGCACGTGGGTTTTTTTTGTGAAATAATTTAGATATAAAATGTTCCAGAAGGATGATATTCCATTGTATAAAAGAGTAACTCCTACAATTTATCTCATTTCTTAAAATTTAAAGAAAAAGTTCAGAATCTTTAACTTACTAGCTTCCTCGGAAGCATTTCTAAAAATTCTTATTCGTGATGCTACAACCTTCCTTTATTTTCATGTCTATATCCTAGTTCTTGACTAAATGGTAGATAAGATAATGATGTCAAAACTCTGAGGACATACCCCCTCCATTTATGAGGAAGGAATCTGAGACTCAGCAAAATTAAATAATCTGCACAGCAGAACTGGGAATCGGTCCAAAGCCTGAGCCTTCTCACGATGTCCCAATGCAGTCACAGCTGGCCGCACCTTCCTGTCCTGACATCTGCCCTACATGGGTAGGCCTGGGAGGAAGGGAGCTCTCGGAGTCTGGCAGGTGGATTGCCAATTCAATGTTTCCATTTCTTCCATGCCAGACACCGAGCTGGGTAGTGCTAGATGAGTCTGAATTCATCCTCAGAACAACACAATGATGTTGATGTTGTGCTATTTCAAGTTGAGGAGAATAAGGCCCAGAATGAACAAATGTGCAGGGTCACACAGGTAGAGGAGATGGCGGAGTTGGGTCTCTTAAGTCAGCTATGGCCTGCTCCAGTGTCCTTATTCTTCCTGAAGACACCACAGAGCCTCCAGAAGGAGAACACACCCACTGGACTACCAACACGGTGTCACTTCCTGCTGGACTCTGATTAGGCTCACTGCCCCTGTTGGTAGAGGTACGGTGAGGAGAAAAAAAAAAAAAAAAAAAAAAAAAAACAACAGCAGTCATGGAGAAGCAGTTTGGATGGATGTGCTTTGGGGAGGATGCCAATCTGGGCTCAAATTCAGACAGAAACTTTGTGATCTCTGACCTTCAATCCCTGTTTCAAATTCGAGCCCTATTGGGATTTTGCTAAGGGATGGAAAGGAAGTTGGTTTGCAGGCACATAGATAATCAGCCATCTTCAGAGTGAGATTGGATTGAAGAGCAAGGACTTTGTGGGGGTGAACTTGAGTTCCAATTCTTCTTCTCCTTGTGAGTTGTATGACCTTCAGTGAGTTACTTAACTTCTCCAAGACTGTTTTTTCCATCTGAAAAATGGGGACACTTAATTAGTGACTTCTTTATAGAGTTCTTGTGGCCATTGGCTCTTTGCTAACCTCTTAAAATTAGGCTAAACACTGAAGGTTAGTTATTGCTAATATTGAGTGACAAGTGATAAATCAAATGTTGAATCAGGCTAAGTTTCAGGGTTCTGTCAAGAAATGAGAGGCATACTCTGGTTATTCCATTGTGAGTGACTAAAAATCTGTGCATTTTGTGATGCTTGCATAGAGTCCGTGAGATCCCGCAGTAGTCCTGCAAGGCTGACAGGGTCTTCCAGGTGGCCCCCAACTGTCTACAAGAGAGCTAGGCCTGGCAGGCGGTGGGGAGCAAGCAACTCACTCAAGGTTCCCCTCTCTCCCTTCCTTCCAATTGACAAATCCTATTTGTGTATGTGTATTACACACACACACACACACACACACACACGAAGCACAATGTGATGTTTTGATATGTGTATGCACTGTAGAAAGACTCAGTCAAGCTAATGAGCACATTTATCACCCCATCTACTCCCTGTCACCTACTCTTTCTGGGGTCAGAGCTCAGGTGGCTCATTTGAGCCCTACATTGAGGTCTTTCCTGTGGCCTTTTTCAGTCCCAAAGGAACTTAGAGAATAAATAAAGCAAAGACTTAAAAAAAAAAAAGTGTTGCAATGGAGAACATTTCTTCTTCCTCGAAAAGGCCCAGCATGATTCATTGTAAAAATGGCAAATTGGACCCTGTTAGGGTCTTGTGTAAATCATGCTGAGGTTGGTGGCTGTATTTGTGTGAAGGTGGTTTGCTCTTCAACCCTCTGAACTATCCTGTCGTCATAGACCTTGGTCTGTGGTGTTTGAAATCAAGCGTCTTTCTCTAGTCCGGGAGAAGTCAGGCATCCTGCTCTTCCGCACTCTTAGAATCATCCTGTTATTCTTGGGAGTGTTTCTTTGCCCGTTTCCAAGCAGTTGCCACAGTTACTGCTCAGTTTGTTAATCTCAAATTCAAAACATGAACGTGGTCCATTTTATAGAGAAGTAGTCTGATTTTCACCAGTATAATTGGGTGGGGGAATTACCCGATCCTGGACAAAATCACTCGAAGTGTTGGCACTGACAGCATGACTGAGTTGTGCCAAGGGTCAGGGACGTGTGGACACAAACCACTACTTAGGAGAGTTTGGCGTTTCGTGTTAGAGACAACCTTGGTGAGGACGAGGTCTGGTCTTGGCTCTGACATTTGTCCTTGGTGTGACCTCAGGCAGCACTTTCCCTCTTGGGCCTTTCATTGTCTCTTTTGTCAACGAGGTTGTTAGACTGCATGGTCCTTTTCACTTCTGGAATTGCAAGGTTCTGTGAATTCTGTTTTTTAGCTTTATCACCCATTTGAAAGCCATATCCTTTCTGTTTGAATCCACCAGGGGGCGCTAGGTTCCGTGTCTTGGCCCTGCCCTGGTCTGAGAGCCCGGAGACTGTGCTAAGTGCCCTGGAAGAGGGAAGCCACGGCCCAGTCCCTGCCTCCTGGTACGAGTGCATGAGAAGACACTATTTAAAGTGTTCCATACACCTGCAGTTGATTGGGGGTCTCACATCCAGTGTCTCTTTGGTCTCACTTCAGTTCCCTGGGCCTAGTGTTAGCCTCCCTTTTCACAGGTCAGTGAACCCAGGCCCAGGGAATTGAGAGGACTCCCTCGGACTATGCGGCCGTCCAGTGGTAGACTCAAGACCTTCTCTCCTCACCTCTGACTTGTCCTACCGGGCCTCCAGAGGCTGCTTTTGTTCCTCAGGGGCTTCAGTTGAACTGGGAAGGCAACTGACAGGTGCATGGATAGGGCCACAGTGTGGAATCACAGGAGAGTTGTGGGAAGCTGAGGGGCTCCAGTAGACAGAGCTTCTTCCCAGTGAAGCTCTTCTTCTGGGATTAGGATTAAAGGATCTGCAAAATGCGGTCAGTGGGGACTGTAATGACCCTGGTTCTGAGTGGACAGCAAAATCCAGTTGGGCTCATTTAAGTAGCAAAGGAATTTTTGAAAGGGTATCAGGAAACTCTTAGAATCTCCAGGAGGGCCAGAGGCAAGAATCTGGAGTTATGCAGCCAGAAACTATGACAAATCATGCTGTGGGGGCTTTTCTAGAAAACCAAACCAAACCAAACCAAACCCACTGCACAGCTGCTTGGCACTTTGGATGTGTGGGGCGGGCCACCACCGGACACTAACGGTGACTGAGCACCTCCTGAGCGTGACCCTGAACCAGGTACGTATCTTCTGTATCTTATCTCATCTCTCCCTGTGGATTGATGTCATTATCCCTAGTTTATGGATAAGGAATGCAGGCTTGGGGAGTTTATGATTTGCACGGTTACACTTCTCCTTGAAGTTTGAACTCCAACAAAACAAGAGGATGCGGACTTTGGGCTTGATCTAGGTCTTGCTCCAGTCCTTTCAGGACAGTCTTAGGAGACAAAGGATTTTCTTGGTGTTTCTTACGGTTTTTGTAACTCCCCCCACCACTAGTAATATTGAAAAAGAGGAACAAAAAGGAATGTTAAATTCTCATTTTCTACTTATTTTATTGTCTTGTGTCCCTCTGAAGGAAGAAGGAAATCTTTCCTACCTGATGCTCTGTGGGCGTTAGTTGGATCTGGCTCTCTTAGAATAAAACGTTACTGGATTTAGAAGCTTCCATGCTGTAGACCCGTGCAATCTCATTCATTGATAAACCAGGAAACTAAGACTAGAGTAGGAAATTATTTGCTCAAAGCTGTGCAGTAAGACTGTGGCCTTCACATGCTCAGCAATATTTCATGAGGTGCTGACTCACTGCCAGGAACCTGGTGCAGTGCAGGAGAGACAAGCTCCCTGTCGTCATGGAACTTTATGTAAATAGAGATTCCAGAGATAGTGTAGTCTGTAGTTCTCCAAACAAAGTAATTTGGGCCAAAAATGCTTTTGGATTTTTTTTTTTTCCCTTAGTAAAAAAAAAAAAAAAAAAAAAAAAACCAATAAAAATAAAAATAAAAAATGCCCAATGGCTGTTAAATAGGAAAAGTTCATTAGTTATTAAACAGTGCAAACAAACTTTTTCCTTTCTATTAAGTTGCAATATTTAAGGTATTTAAGGAATTGAAGGTATGCAGAATTTTGCAGTCTTGTATACAATTTCTTTAAAATTAGAGCTTTATTGTCATACGTGGTAGTTGGGTTTATCCCGATCCATACACCACTGATGTGACTATAAATTAACCTTTGTGAAGCAAAGTGTTTGAAATATGTTTCAAAACATTCTTAACGGAGAATTTACTTCTTAGACTATCTCTTAGAAAAATAACTATGTGGGGGCTGGGGAGATAGCTCATCTGGTAGAGTGCTTGCCTTGCAAGCACAAGGCCCTGAGTTTGATCCCCAGTACTGCCAAAAAAAAAAAAAAAAAAAGAAAAATAACTATGTGTAGATATAAAAACACAACTAATAAGTATCACAGGATGGTTGTTAATAAATAGCAAGATTTGGAAATAACCTAAACAGTCAACAACTGATTGATTATATGAAGCATGCAATGATCACTCTATTGGTCAGGCTTAGATTTGGTTGTGTATAACCAAGACCCCAAGTAGCACTGACTTAAACACACACAGATTTGCTTTTCTTTACCTAAAAAAAAGTCTGGAGGTAGGCAGCTGGGTTTGGTGTGGTGGAACCCGGTTCCTTCTGTTCTTTGGTACTGCTGTTCTTAGTCCAGCCATTGTATCACATTCCAGATGGAAGAGGCAGAAGGCGGGTGGGGGGTTAGTCAGTTTGCATGGCTGTGACCAAAATACCTGACAAAACATTTAGAGGAGGAAGAGTTTATTTGGGGCTCATGATTTCAGAGTATTCAGTCCATAGGCGGTCAGGTCCACTGCTCTAGGCCCAAGCTGAGGCAGTACATCATGATGGAAGGACCCAGCAGAGGAAAACCGCTCAGCTCATGGTGGGGTCGGAGAGCAGAGAGGAAGGGGGAAGGGGCTGCAGGGAAGATGTGCCCTTTCAGGGCATGTCCCCAGTGGCCACCTCCTCCAGCTGTGGCCCACCTTCCTACAGTTACCAGTTGGTCTGTTGCAACTAGGATGGTCTGATTGGGTTACCGCTCTCACAGCCAATCATACCCCCTCTGAACCCTCCTGCATAACAGGAGCTGTGGGGACACCTCGTATCCAAACCATAACAAGGGGTAAAAGTGGGCACCTCTTTAACAGACATTACGGAACGAGGATATCGGTATCCACAAGATTTGGAGAGTCGTATTTGCTTCTGGGCATGTTGCCTGGAGTTTTGGCATAGAGATGAAAAGAAGAAAGAATGGATGTTGGGTGGGTCTTATGGTCTTCAAAAACGGCTCCCATACCTCTTCAGAAATATTTTGAAAACTTACCATTTTGTACATTTTTAAATTATCTCTGAAAAAATATTTTATCCCAGGTGTATATGGATGTGAAAGGTACAATTTCTGGTCCTTTGTAAATATTTACATAAAAAATAAAGCTATTGTATCATCTTTTAAAATACATACAGTGGAATGTAAACACCATCGGATGCAGTGACCTCAGAACTAAAGAGACAAGCCTTTTTAAAATATATATGTATATTTAGTTGTCAATGGATCTTTTATTTAATTTATTTATATGCGGTGCTGAGTATCGAACCCAGGGTCTCACACATGCCAGGCAAGTGCTCTACTACTTAGCCACATCCCCACCCAGCTCAAGAAACAAGCTTCTTAATAATGGAAAATTTTCTGTGGGTCCTTTTCTTTCATTCTACTTTCTCTGGAGATTTTTCTGATAGATATTTTCTACTTAAAAGTTTATTGATCACCTTATCATACATCTCAGCCATAATATGGACAGGAATTTTAATTTCGTGTGGCCATAATATTCTAAAAGCATTTAATTTTTAAAAACTATCGTTGCATTTATTAATACTGATTGATGAAAACATACAATAGGAAGCACAAAAGGCATCTTTTAATGAGAAGGATGAGGTTTCTGAAAACAGATTTATGTGTCTAGGGGAAGAAAAGGTAGGCATCACCATCAATTATAGTTCTGATTTTATTTTTATGGATTTTGATAGAAACTTGTTCCTTAATTAAATAAATGGAAATGGAAGGGATTAATTTTAGAGCAGTACCTTTTTAATTCCCTGAACCCTTTCCAGGTCTATGTCAAAAATCGTACAAAGCTGTGCCATCACACGGCTAGTGAGGAGTAAGGAGCACCCCCGGGATCCAATGCCCTGTGTGGATTTTAGCCGTCACCAGCTTCGTGACTTAGCTCAGCAGGGACGCTGACTTTTTTGTTTTTTTTCGGTTCCAGGGATTGAATCCAAGGGCTCTTAGCCACTGAGCCGCGTCCCCAGCCCTTTCTTAGTTATTCTGAGACAGCGTCTCCCTGGCTGCTTAGAGCTAGGTTGCTGAGGCTGGCTTCGAAACTGTGACCCTCCTGTGTCAGCCTCCTGAGCCGCTGGGATGACCGGCGTGTGAGGGACACTAACATTTTGAACTGTCCCTTTTGACGCCCTGCATCACCATTATCGTCATTCCCATGGTACCCGGGATGTATGGAAAGTGTGCCCCTCCTCTGTGAAGTGGGAAGAGAGTGACGGTGACAGGGGACGTGGAAGAGGGTGAGCCTGCCCTGCCCTGCCCAGAGCCGCCTCCTTCTTCAGGGGGTTCAGGGAAGGGATTAGCTTGCCTTCAAAGATCCCTGTCCTGGTGCACCCGGGAGCCGCCCGCAGGCCACCGCTGCTGTCCAGGCCTCCGGGCGAGGTCCTCGGATGCCCCTGTATCATGCAGTGCCCTGTGTGCCCCCGGGAGCCATTAAAAGCATTATCTCATGACAAATTACAAGGTTCAGTGTTAACTTCCAAAGTGATCGTGTGCCAGTGTGGTAGAACGATCCCACGGGGGCTACAGGGCCGGAAGGTTGAAAGCAAACGCTTTGTCAAGGTGAAGAAATCAGACACTATTTTTATTTTGTTTCATGCCCCAAACATGTGACCATCTTTCTTCCCTTTTTCCTTCCTTTCTTGTGCAATTTAATATATAAATTTGCTTTTTTCATATTTTGAATGTTGAATTACCTAAATTGATTAATAACATGTATATTTCTAATAGGTCTTTTTATTTCACCTTGTGAGCATACCATTCAATAACTTTGATGATTGCACATCATGATACTGATTGACCTAGAAAATTCCCTCATTCCCCTGCCTGGTCAATTCTCCCCAAACTGGTCATCCCCATATCACCACCGATTGGACATCTCTTGCCAAAGGTTGTTCTTTCCTGTTCTAGATGGACTCGTACATATGGCATGTGCTTTTTTATGTTTGGCATTTTTTACTCAGAACAATATCCTGGGGATACATTCGTGTTGGTGCCTGCATTAGTAATTTTTTATTTTTAGTGTTGAATAGTATTCCATCGTATGAGTAGTCCACAGTTGATTGCTTCCATTCATGTGTATAAATTCCATTTTGAAAAATACAACTACTTTAGAATGATTTTGGACAGATTGAAAATTCTCAAAGAGAGTGAGTGCTGGGGTCCCCTTCTTAGGCCCCACTTCTCCCTCTTGCTAAGGTCTCACATTAACACGCTATGTTTGCTACAACTAATGAAGCAGTATTGGTATAACATTAAGTAAGGTCCACAGTCTATCAACAGGCCTGTGTTTTCCTCTCCTGCCTTCTTTTCTCTGATGTGCCAGGATCCCATCCAGGGTACCACATCATGTCAGCCACCACATCCCCTTAGGCTCCCCTGGGTTGTGCCATTTCTAAAACTGTCCTTGTTTTGGATGGCCTTGACCTTTGAGAAGTACCGGTGGGGTATTTTGTACAATGTCCTCCATCTGGGTCGATGCCTCCTCACGACTTCCGACGGGGCGGGAGTTGCGACAGGGCTGTGGGTGTTTGGGAGGGAGACTGTGGCGTTCCTGCCCTTCCTCACCACACGTCAGAGGCGCTGATGTGGCAGGCTGGGTGGCTTGGCTGGGAGTGAGCCTCAGGTTCCTCTGCCACGTCCGCTCTCTCCTCTTTCCACACGGGCTCTTCGTAAGGAAGTCACTGTGCTCACCCCATGCTGAGGGGGTACAGGGCTGTGCTGCTGCAGTTCCTGGAGGGCAGAGTGGATGGAAGTCATTTGGAACTTCTTGGTGTGGGGGATTTGTCTGTTCTCCCCTGTGTGTTGATTTATTCACTTCTGCTTATATCAATATGGACTCATGAACATTAATTCTATGCTTTGGGTTATAATCCAATATCATGTTTATTTTGTTGCTCAGATTGTTCCAGCTTTGGTCATAGGGTGCTCGTTTAGCTGTCTGCCATTCCCTTGGACAGTATTCTGTTTTATTTTATTTTTTTAGCATTTTTCTTACAAAAAGCTCCAGGTTGATCTTGTATATTACCTGCTTCAATCCTAGACCCACCCATTTCTCTAAGAAACCTGGCTCCCTTTATTGAGACTACTATTGTAAACCAATATCTGGGTGCTGGCCTTGTTTTGTACCTAACTTTTAATTTAATTTAATTTAAATTTTTTGGTATCAGGGATTGAACCCAGGGGCACTTAACCACTCAGCCACATCCCTGCACCTTTTTATTTTTTTATATTGAGGCAGGGTCTCACTAAATTGCTTACAGCCTCCCTAAATTGCTGAGGCTGCCCTTGAACTTGTGATCCTCCTGCCTTAGCCTCCCAAGCTGCTGGATTTATAGGCATTCACCACTTCACCTGGCTTTGCACATAACTTTTTGTCATCCACAGAGCAGTCTGGAAGGCCGTTTCTGACCAGCAGTTTAAAAATAGCTCCCTATCCCCAACTAATCCTTTTCTGTGATGTTCTTTAAAATACTTTGAAGGACTTTTCCCTATGCTAAATGATCTTTTCAGGGCTGGGTGCAGTAGAGGAATGCTAGTTTTTGGTGACCAAAACCCATGCACTTTTGTTAATGGTGATCCTTGCTTCCCAGCCATTCAGGGGCTCCTGGATCAAGAGGTGAGCATGGCCGACCTTGACCATGGAGTCTCCTGACCTGTGGAGAGAATGTCCTCTCCTGGTGATGACCAGACCACAGGGGATGAGGGAGGTCAGAACCGCAGCGATGTTCCGATTGGACTGGGAGTACAAGGTGGAAACCCTCTCCTTTAGGCCTCAGTGGTCAGGAGCACAGAGCGAGCTGTGTCTGTCTCTCTCTGATCTTGATGGTGGAGACAATATCTGGATGGGAAGCCTGTTCAATAAGACGAAGGGAGAACCCAGGGCAGAGCAGGCTTGCCCTGGGTCACTGGGGAATGCTTACATGCTGGCCCAGGCCAGCTCACAGAGGGAGGTGGTGCAGACAAGAGGTGGCATTTTAGAAATCACAAAGGCAGGGCTACCAAGTCAGCAGTGGTGCAGGTTTGGGTCAGGGAACATCTTGATTCTTGCTGGCACCCCTGTGGGGCGAGAGGCATCCAGATCACTCCTGAACCCACCCCAGGGGCGCTCCTCCCAGGGCGGAGACTCTGGCAGAGGCTGGGCCTGGGCACCCTAGTTGCAGGTCAGGTGGAGTAGGTGCCTGTGACCCAGAATGCCCTGCGGGCCAGTCAGAGCTGAGGAGGGGCCGAATCAGCCAGATCAGGCTGGGCATCCCTCAGCAGACACCTGTGAAGACCCCGAGGCCAGAACCTGGGTTGGAGGCCAGCCTCCCTGCTCAGAGAACAGAGGGAGCCTCTACCCAGCAGAACCTTAGAGTTGAGAGACAGGGTGGCAAATGGAAAGCACTGAGATACTACTTGGCAAACTAAAGTTTTCCTCTCTGTTTCCTTCACGGATATGTCCCTGGAGATTGGAACGGTATCTGGTGCAGAGAAGGCGGTCCCTGAACGTGTGAACAAGCAAACCACCTGACAGAAGCCCACTTCAAATAGCCAGAGTGGAGCTTTCTTTTCTTATTGCTGTCCACGCTTTATCCGAATCCTCTCTTCCCCTTCTAGTATAAAACGGAGGCTCCGTGGGATTCATCAACACGAACAGATGTCATGCGATGGAGACTGCAGGAGCGGAAGGCACAGAATCTGTGGCCCCAGTAACATCTAGACGCCAGCGCAGTCTTTAAAAAAGGCTTCTCTCTGCTTTTCTTCATGTGTTACAGTTCAAATGGTTCATAAATGTTAATCTTGAATTCAACAAAGAAAATTCTATCCAACATTCCTCTGTTGGCCATTGGCATCCATTGTCCAGGATTATATTTTTCATCCCCTTTAGAATTAGGAGGTGGTGTGGTGCAATGGTTAAGCCTTTGAACTCTGGGGCCAGACTGCCTGCCTTAAATCCCAGATCTGTTGCTTGCTAAATGTGCCAGCTCTGGGAGACTACTCTCTCTAATCCTTAGTTTCTTGACTGAGACCCATATGTCTCTTACACATTGCTCTGATTTTTCTTCCATTCTTTTACTCCCCACCCCCAGTCTTCAGTTTGTATATATTCTATTGACCTATCTTCTTCTACGTCCATCTGCTGTTAACTCATCCAAGGTTTTTAATTCAAATATATTGTTCAGTTCTAAAAGGTTTACTTGATTCTTTTCCATAGATTCTTACTCTGTTGAAATTCCTCATCTTTTCAACTGCTTTATTTTTTATTTTCTTGAATGTACTAAAACTTGTTATTTTAGAATCTATCTGGTAAATCCAGTATCTGAATCATCTTTGAGTTTGTGTCTATTTTTAACTTTTGTCGTGTCTCATGAGTTTTGACCAGGTGCTGGATGAAGCGATGAACCACTGTAGAGGTTCTCCCCGATCTTCCCCTAGAGGTGGTTAAGTTTCCTTCTGCAATGCAGATGAAGTACTGACGGTTCTCCTGCAAGTGGTCCAAGCCTGATTGGAATCCTTGTTAGGGCTGATCCACTTCAGGGTTTCTCCTACCTCTGACTAAC
Source organism: Sciurus vulgaris (assembly GCF_902686455.1). Lineage (NCBI taxonomy): Eukaryota > Metazoa > Chordata > Mammalia > Rodentia > Sciuridae > Sciurus > Sciurus vulgaris. Next base: position 71,094,831 of record NC_136476.1, read on the forward strand.
AGCCTTTACACAGTGTCCTGGGCCCCTTTTGTCTAATGCATGATCTTTCTGGAGACACAACAGAAAACTTATTGTATTTACCACGACCCTCCACATGGCAGGCTTGCGTTCCAACCTCAGTCTACCTGCACCATGATGTTGCAGAAAGCCGTGCCCATCCCTGTAGCCTCCTGGCTGCTATTCTCTGCTAGGGTTCTTGCAGTCCTGGCCTGTGCCTGAGTCTCTTAGCAGTTGGCCATGCATGGAATTTCTAGGTAGAATTTCAGAGTCTTCTATTTTTTGTTTCCATGATACTGACCCATTTGGGCAGCCCTGAATTTCAACATCTGTCTCCTGATCTGCTGCTGTCTGCCTGGGCCCTGGTCCCCCACACTGAGATTTGGAAAATGTTCTCATTAAATAAATCAGGGAGAGCGTGCAGCTCACCTCAGTTACTTTCTTTCTTTTAAAGACCGTAGGTCCTTTACTCCTGCCTGTGTGGCATGCCATTGCGTTCAAACAGCATTTTGTATAGTTTATTCAGCTTTAATAGTGACTCTCAGTGGGACAGTAGTTTGTTATGAATAATTCGATCATGGCTGGAATTGAAAGTAATTGCCTTCTTCTTATTTTTCTTTTTATAGTATGCTGTCAATCTTAGATTTTTTTTTTTTCTTTTGGTACTGGGGATTGAACCCAGTATGCTTTACCTTCATCCTCAGCCCTTTTAAATTTTAATTTTAAGTCAGGGTCTCCTTAAATTGTGGAGGCTGGCTGTGAACCTGTGATCCTCCTACCTCAGCCTCCTAAGCCTCTGGGATTACAGGCATAGGTCACTATGCCTGACTGTCATTTTAAATTTTAATCAAATAGGTAATTTCATATTACATAAGGAAGAAGTCCATCCATCATCTCAGTAAATTTTATAAATATTTTCTATAAAACATTTCATATTTGATTGGGAATTAGTCTATCTTAACTCAGTATCTATAGTACAGAGTTCCCATCCACATCCCCATGCTTCTTAATTTTGAGAAATTTTAAAAATACAGAAAAGTACAAAAAATAAGACAAGATATACATATGCCACAATCCAGAACTAGACGTTGCCTTCACATGTTTGCTCGCAGTCTTAAAGAGAAATGTTAAGTTTATATAAAAATCTGAAGCCCATTCCTGTTTTCGCTAGCTTCTGTGTTGCTGAGTCCAAAGGACCGGACAAGAACAAGTTTAGAGGAGGACAAGTTTATCTGGGGCTCATGGCTTCAGAGACCTCAGTCCATAGATGGATGACTCCATTGGTCTGGTCCTGAGCTGAGGCAGGACATCATGGTGTAAGTGTGTGGCCAATGAAAACAGCTCGGAACTTGGTGCCAGGAAGCAGAGAGAGAGAATGAAGGCTAGGGACAAAATACATACCCCAAAGGCACGTCCCCAAAGCCTACCTCCTCAGCCACACCCTCGCTGCCTGCAGGTATCACCCCTCAGTCCCTATCAGAGGACTCATAAGGCTGAGGTGCATAACCCAATCACGTCACCTCTGAACTTTCTTGCATTGTCTCACACGAGCGCTTAGGGGGACCCCCAATATCTAAGTCATTACCCCATCCCACCTCCCACACTCAGTCCCCTCCCTCTCTGCCTTTTATCAGCCATTACTATCTAGAGTTTGGGCTATGCTTTTCCAATTTATTTCAAAAGCAACATACATAGAGGTCTCCAATCCAATATCATGTTCTGAATTTCATGAAGGAAGTTTTAATTCAAATCTATACAAAGTTGTTGTCCAATATGCATCCTTTCTACAGCTGGATTCCTTCCCACTTGGCTCTTTAGGTCTTTCCATTAATAACCTGTGGCTCTCATTTGTTCCATTTTACAGATATGTGAATAATGTCCCCTCACAGGGGCTTTTCATTTTGTTCCTGAGAGGCATTTAAGTTGTTTCTGATATTCCGCGCCCACAGATCAACCCACAGGACATTTCCTGGTATGTGTTTCTTGGGCATACACACTAATGACTAGAACTGATAAATATTTTTGAATTTGTTTGCCTACCCCCATGGCCAAGGTCATTTTAGTATATAGCTTTTCATATTACTGTCTTCAGTTCCTGTGGATTTTACTTTCGCATATAGTTCATGGTCTATTTCTTTCCCCTCAGAGAACAAACCATTTTTAAAATAGTCCAGCTATTTCCTCATCTGATGCTGACTCTTTCATATTCCAGATTTTAAAATAGGCATAGGTCTCTTTCTGGAATCTCTTCTGCTCTGCTGAATCAATACCACAAGAGTTTTATTGCTTATAGATGATCATAAAATTTGTTTTTGTCTTTGCCTTTTGAACACTTATGGCTCATTTCCCCCCCTCGCCCCCCCCACTGGTGAAGATCTCTAGATCTATGCTGAAGGCAACAACAGGCTTCTAAAGTTTCAGCATTACTATTGTTGTTGCTGTCACGTTTTTTTGTTGTTTGGGGGCAGAGCTCTGCCCTCCTTCCTTCCTGGTACTAGGCATTGAACTCTGGAACTCTCTACCACTGAGCTACATCCCTCCCCTTGTTATAAATTTTTACATTTTGAGACAGGGTCTCACTAAGTTGCCCAGGGTGACCTTTCGATCCTCCTGCCTCAGACTTCAGAGTAGCTGGGATCAGAGTCTGCCACAGAGCCTGGCAGGCAGAATCGTTTTGCCACATGAATGTCTTCCTCTTCACTATAGACTCTTGGTGTTCTAAAGTTTTATAGCATTTGTTAAAATTCCCATTTGCAGTGGTTTTTAAAATTCCCATTTGCAGTGGTTTGCTTCAGAATGACTATTTCAAATGTGCTGTGAGGTATAAATTCCTGATGTGTGCTTTCCCATCTGAAGATATTATGCATGGGATTTCTAAGCAGTATGGACTTTTGGGTGTCTAATGTGGTGTGACTTCCAGGGGAAAGTGTCCCCACATTTGCTATCTTGATCAAGGTTTTGGCTGTGTGTGTTCTCAAATGCAGACCTGGGGTTGCAGACAGAGAGGTGGCTTTCCCGCATGCGTGACAACCCCCAGGGTTCTCTCCCATATGGCTCCTCACATGCACGGTGAGAGATGAACCCTGACAGAAGGTTTTTCCACCCTCGTCACATTAATGGGGCTCTCTCTAGTTGGAATATTTTGAGGATTTGTGAGATATGCCTTCTGACCAAAAGCTTTTCTCATTTATTACATCAGTGTTCCTTTCTGATATGAATTTTCTCATGCACAGTAAGGTTTAATTTGCCACTAAAGGCAAAATGCTAAAGATCAAAAGAGAAAAAGAAAATCTTAAAAGTTGCTTGGACGAAAATGACAATGAACCAATAGTAAGGCTGACGGCTGACTTCTCAGTGGAATCTGCAGGAGGTAGAAAACAGTGGAATAACACCTACAAAATACTAGGGCAAAATCTCTATCTATAGCTCTCTATATTTTGATTTTGATCTTTAGTATTTTGATTATGATCCTGAGAGATTTTTTTTTCATATCTACCCTATTCAAATTACCTGAGCTTCTTGATTCTTTGAGTTAGTAACTATCACCAGTTCTATAAAATTTTTAGCTATCAAGTATCACTGATACATTTTTGTCTCTGACTTTGGTTACAAATATTATACACACACCGAATGACTCCACTTTGCTTTTTTTTTTTTCTGTGCCTCAATTTCAGATATTTTTATGACTTATCTCTTATTTCACTATTCCTGGCTTTGTTGTGTCTAGTCTGCTCTCAATTCATTGAACAGTCTTAATTTCAGAGAATTTCTTAGATACAGAGTATGCATTTGAATCTTCTATAGATTCATTGCTCTATTGAAATTCTCCATCTTTGGAACTAGAGTCCATTATGTTAAAGGAAATAAGTAAAACTCAGAAGGTCAAGGTTCATATGCTTTCTGTCATATGCAGATGCTAGAGAGGAAACAGAAAAGGAAGCAGGTGCTGGGGGCAGATCTCATGAAAGTCAAAGGGAGATCAGTAGGGAAAGGGATCAGTGGGTGGGAGGTGAGGAGGGAGGAGGAAGTGCTAGGTAGTGACCTTGGCCAAATTATATTGTCACATTGTGTGCATGCACGAATGTGTAACCATAAATCCTATCTTTGTGTACAACTATAATGCACTGACCAAAAATGTGGAGAAAAATTAAAAAAATAAAAAAGAGAAATTCTCCATCTCTTTAACGGCTTCATTTGTCTCTTGCTTTGTTTTCTTGAACTATCATTTGTAGCTGCTTTAAGGTTCCTGCTTGATAACAATATTTACTATATTATTTTTTTTCTTATCAACCTTATTTTGCTGCATTTTGGAAATCTTGTCATTTTAGTTGTGTGCCCTAGAGGCGTACCAGAGGGTCCCAGGTGTGTCTTCTACCAGGTGGGGATCCCCTTTTCTCTCAGGTACTCAGTGGAGGGCTGCAACTGCAGTGCCATCAGTGATTGAGCTGGGTGGCAGTTTTAGTAGGCTCCGTCAACCTGTGGTTTATTCTTGTTTTTTATTTATGGCCTGCTTTGGATTTTGATTGAAAACCTACGCAATCTCTGTCTCCTCATGCCTGCAAGGTTATGGGACTTTCAGGTATTTCCTTCATTGGTTAGGGCTTCCTTCTTTAGCCTTACATTGTCCAAGTTTGGTGACTAGGCAGCGTCCCTCCATCTGGTGGGACTTTGATGCACTATGATGTTATGGGAACTTTCACGTTGTCCTGAGGAGCCCTGGACTGTTTCCAGTCTTCTGCGTGGCCTCCGAGTGTAGCAAATGTCCCACTGGGAATTCTGGACATGTTAAGGGCTTCTTAAATTTCCAATACATATACACATGCTATGCTATTCTTTGAAATGAAACTGTACACTGTGTTCTGCAACTTGCTTTTTTAAATTCAACAATTATGAATCTATTTCTATGAATAACCAAGAGTCTATCTTATTTTTCAAAGTGTCAATTTTTCTTGCTTTTCCTCTATTCCTGCCCACACACATAATAATTTTTATATAGATGGAGCACTTAGAGAGTTTCACACTCTCCACTATTACAAGTGACCCCACAAAGAATGTATATACTTTGGTGAATTCTTGAATGTTTAGCAGCAGCTAATATTTTTAAAGAATTTACTAAATGCAAGTCACTTAGTTCTTTTACATGTGTTAAATCATTTAACCCTCACCACAAATCTAGAAGGTAGCTGCTACTATTACTCTCATTTTATAGATGAGAAAACCAAGCTGAGATAGCTACACGACTTGCCCACACCACACACTTTGTGGATAACAGTTTGGATTTGAGTTTAATCACAGAGCTTACATACTCTGCAGGTCATGAATTTGAGGTACAGACCTTATTTTTTGAAAAGCATTTATTATTATTATTTAGGAGATGGGGTCTTGCTGTGTTGTCCAGTTTGGCTGCAGACTCCTGTGCTCAGATGATCCTCTTGCCTTAGCCTTCTGGGTAGCTGGAACTACAGGTATGTATCTCTGTATCTAGCTAAAAGTATGTGTATTCCTGATATTTCTTCTCTCTCTCATCTATCTATCTAAATATCTATCTTCTTTCTTTCTATTATCTATTGATCTCTCTCTCTCTCTCTCTTTCTCTATGAATTTGCCTTTCCAAAATCTCTACATAGTCTTTGAATCTATAATTCTGTTCATATATAAAATAAGAATTCCTATTTTATTTTAAAATATTTTTTATTCGATCTTTTTAGTCATACATGGCAGTAGAATGTATTTTGACATATCATACATAATGGAGATAATGGAGTAACTTCCCATGATGTGGAGTTACACTAGTCGTGTATTCATATACGAACATAGGAAAGTTATGTCCAATTCATTCTACAGTCTTCCCCATTCCCATCCTCCACCCTTTCCCCTCCATTTCCCCCTGTCCAATCCAATGAAACTCCACTTCTCCCTTTCCCCTGACTATTGTGAGTCAGCATCTGCATATCAGAGAGAGCATTTGGACTTTGATGTTTTGGGTTTGGCTTGTTTCACTTAACATGATAGTCTCTAGATCCTTTCATTTATCAGCACGTGCCATAATTTCATCCTTTTTTGTGGTTGAGTAATATTCCATTGTGTGTGTGTGTGTGTGTGTGTGTGTGTGTGTGTACTAAATTTTCTTTATCCATTTATCTGTTTAAGGGCTCTTAGGTTGGTTTCATAGCTTAGCTATTGTGAATTGGGCTGCTATGAACATTGACATGGGCACATCACTAGAGTATGCTGATTTTAAGTCCTTTGGATATATGCTGAGAAGTGGGATAACTGGGTCAAATGGTGGTTCCATTCCAAGATTTCTGAAAATCTCCATACTGCTTTTGAGAGTGGTGCACCAATATGTAGTCCCAGTAATGGATGAGGGTACTTTTTCCCCACATACTTGCCTACATTTATTGTTACTGTGTTCTCGATAATTGCCATTCTGGTTGAAGTGAGATGAAATCTCAGTGTAGTTTTAACTTGCATTTCTCTAATTGCTAGTGATGTTGAACATTTTTTCATATATTTGTTGACCATTCATATTTCTTCTGTGAAGTGTCTGTTCAGTTCCTTAGCCCATTTATTGATTGGGTTATTTGTTTTTTTGGTGTTGGTTTTTGAGTTCTTTATATATCCTTGAGATTAGTGCTCTATCTGAAGTGCAGGTTGCAAAGATTTTCTCTCATTCTGAAGGTTCTCTTTTCGTGTTCTTGATTGTTTCCTTTGCTGTGAAGAACCTTTTTAGTTTGATAAATCCCATTTGTTGATTCTTGATTTTACTTCTTGTTGAGGAAGTCAGTTCCTCAACCAATGTGATGGAGAGTGAGGCCTACTTTTTCTTCTGTTAGGCACAGGGCCTCTGGTCTAATGCCTAAGTCCTTGATCCACTTCTAGTTGATATTTGTGCAGGATGAGAGATAGGCATCTGATTTCATTTTATTACATATGGATTTCTAGTTCCCCCAACACCATTGGTTGAAGAGGCTATCTTTTCTCCAATGTATGTTTATGGCACCTTTGTCTAGTATGAGATAAGTGTATTTATATGGGTTCGTCTCTGGTCTTCTGTTCTGTACCATCGGTCTTCATGTCTATTTTGGTGCCAAAACCATGCCATCATTGTTACTATGGCTCTGTGGTATATTTTAAGGCCTGGTATTGTGATGCCTCCTGCTTCACTATTCTTACTGAGGATTGCTTTGGCTATTCTGGATCTCTTATTTTTCCAAATGAATTTCATGACTGCTTTTTCTGTTTCTTCGAAGAACATCATTGGAAGCTTAATAGGAATTTCTTTCAGACTGTATTGCACTATGGGTAGAATGGCCATGTTGACAAAATTAATTCTGCTATCCAAGAACATGGGAGATTTTCCCATCTTCTAAGGTCTTCTTCAGCTCTTTTCTTCAGTGTTCTGCAGTTTTCATTTTAGAGGTCTTTCACCTCTCTTGTTAGATTGATTTCCAATATTTTATTTTCTTCGAGGTTATTGTGAATGGGATAGTTTTCCTAATTTCTCTTTCAGTTGATTAATCACTGACACATAGGAATGCAATTGATTTATGGGTGTTAATTTTATATCCTACTACTTTGTTGAACTCATTTATAAGTTCAAGAAGTTCTCTGGTGAAGTTTTTTGGGTCTTCTAAATATAGAATCATGTCATTAGCAAAAAACGATAGTTTGAGTTCTTCTTTTCCTACTTGTATCCCTCTAATTTCTGTCTTTTGTTTAATTTGTCTGGCTAGAGTTTCCAGGACTATGTTGAATAGAGGTGGTGAAAGAGGGCATTCCTGACTTGTTTCATTTCTTAGAGGGAATGCGTTCCATTTCTCTCCATTTAGAATGATGCTGGCCTTGGGTTTAGCATGTACGACTTTTATAATATTGAGGTATGATCTTACTATTCCTAATTTTTCTAGTGTTCTGAACACGAGTGGATACTGTGCTTTGTCAGATTCTTTTTCTGCATCTATTGAGATAATTATGTGATTCTTGTCTTTAAGCTTATTGATGTGATGAATTATGTTTATTGATATCCGTACATCGAACGAAACTTGCATCCTTGGGATGAACCCCACTTGATCATGGTGTGCTATCTTTTTAAATATGTTTTTGTATGTGATTTGCCAATATTTTATTGAGAATTTTTGCATCTATGTTCATCAGGGATAACATAGATGGTCTGAAGTTTTCTTTCCTTGATGAGTCTTTCTCTGGTTTTGGTATCAGGGTGATACTAGTTTCATAGAATGAGTTTGGAAGGGTTGCCTCCTTTTCTATTTCATGGAATAACTTGAGAATGATTGGTGTTAGTTCTTCCTTGAAGGTCTGGTAGAACTCAGCTGAGAATCAGTCTGGTCCCGGGCTTTTCTTTCTTGGTAGGCTTTGGATGGCAATGACATTGATCTGTTTAAATTTTCTTTGTCCTTCTGCTTCAATTTGGGTAGGCCATATGTCTGTAGAAATTTGTTGATGTTTTCAAGATTTTCTATTTTATTAGAGTATAAATTTTCAAAATAGGTTCTGATTATCATGTGTATTTCGGTAGTGTCCGTTATGATATTTCCTTTTTCATTACAAATTTTAGTAATTCGAGTTTTCTCTCTCTTTCTCTTTATTAGCTTGGCTAAGGGTTTATCAATTTTATTGATTTTTTTTTTTTCAAAGAACCAACTTTTTGTTTTGTCAATTTTTTGGATTCTTTTTTAAAAAAATTTCATTGATTTAACTCTGATTTTCAGTATTTCCTGTCTTCTACTGTTTTTAGTGTTGATTTGTTCTTCTTTCTCTAGGGCCTTGATGTAATGTTACATTATTTATTTGTTGACTTTCTATTTTTTTGGACAATGAGCTCAATGCAATGAACTTTCCTCTTAGCACTGTGTTCACAGTGTCCCAGAGACTTTGATATGCTGTATTGCTTGTCTCATTTACCTCCAAGTAATTTTTTAAATTTCATCCCTGATATCTTCTGCGATCCATTTGTCATTCAATAACGAATTATTTAGTCTCCAGGTGTTAGAGTAGCTTCTATTTTTTTTAATCATTGATTTGTAATTTCAAGAATTCCTATTTTTAAGATAAGAATTAAATGATTAATCCTTTAATAAAAACTCTCCTAAAGGAACATGCATTTCTTTATTTTGATATCTGGGACCCTCCCATTTTGATCCTTTAGTAGCAATTAAGTCCATTAATGCTGTTTACTAAATATTTTGAGATCTTTGCTTTCTGGGCATCTGGTGGATTTGTACTTCTTCCAACTTTTAGTGTAGTGATTCCTTCCTTCCCCACTCCCTTGCCCTCTTTCCTTCTCGTTTGTCTTTCTCCTCTTCTCTCCTGTCCTCTCCTGTCCTCTCCTCTCCTCTCCTCTCCTTTCTCTTGGTGGCACTAAGGGTTACACCCAAAACCTTGAACATACTTGGAAAACTCTTATCACTGAGATCCATCCCCAGCCCTTTTTATTTTATTTTGGTTTGGAACTGGTGATCCTCCTGCCTCAGCCTCCGAAGAAGTTCCTGGGGTTGCAAACATGTGCCACTGTGCCCAGCCTGGTGATACTACTTTCTTGGGTCAAAGAAATAAGACCAGAATTGATGTGTGTCAAGCTCCTGGGGAGTGAGACTGGACAAGTAGTGTGAGTCAGAAATAAGCTCTGGTTATGTTAGGCCTTTGGGATTTTGATTCTTTGTGTGAATGAGATGTAACCTAACTTATCCTGACGGATGAAGTTCAAGCTTCCTCTTCAAAGTGCTCTCCTGTAATTCCCAATTAGATTCCTTTTCTGACTCTTTTTCACTGTTATCCTTCTTTTTTTCTCTTTAGATTTTACTTATTTGCTCTTGCCATGATAAAGTTATACCTCCTCCAGACCAACAAATCTATAGGTAAAGTATGGGAATAGAGTGACTTGAAAAAGGCAGAACTAAATTTAAATCTGTTCTCTGTTTTTAGTTATTTGACTTGGTGCAGGTACTTTGATGTTTTTGAAGCATGTAGTATTTATTTGTTAAAGATTGTTCTCGACAGGGGTGGATAAACCCCTCATTTTGGGTGGCTTATCCCAGTAGATTTTATTTTCCACTCACCTAAGTCCATGGAGCTCTGCTCCATGCTGTGATTCAGGGAGTCAGGAGGAAAGAGCCTGTCCCCTGCAATGTGTTTCTCCTGGTTTGACACAGAGAAGAGGGGCAGTGACAGATCACACAGGATGCTTAGGGGCCAGGGGTGGAGTGGCACATGTAACTTCTATGGGGCAGGACTCAGATCCACAGCCAGCCCAGCTGCAAGGCAGTTTGAGAAGAGTCGTCTACATGTATGAGGAGGAAGAAGAGAATGTGAGTTTGTTTGAGGCTCGCCAGTCTGTTACTTGGGATTATTCTCCTATCATACACAAAATGAGGAGAATAATTCCCATTTTACGGTTTGTTGTGAGGACTGAATGGGATGTCATATGGAAAGTGCTAATATCATTTGAATCTGTGCCCCAATTTGGGTCTTATGTGCAAAAATGCCTTGGTTTACAATGTGACATCTTTGTCATTGGGCTTCCCACCAGCAGGGTGTGATGAGGGACCAATAGTAGGTGTTTGATACAATCTGGTGGTTGATTGCATTTGCTGAGAGGGGGAGAAGGTTGAAGGTTGCAGATTTCAAAAGTCCAGAAGTGACAGATGTCAGAAAGCCTGGGTTGAACCAGGCACAGCTTTGAGCAGGGAGGTGATTTCTTCTAGTGGAACAATTGTGGTGGCATGTTACTTCCTGTTTGCATGGTTGGCTGCAGAAGCAAGGGCAGTGGCCGGCGCTGACACCAGGACCACAGCTCCCAAGGCACTATGGGAGGTGAGGCTGGGGAGTGGGTGGGGACAATTCCCCACAAGAGGAAATGCTACCCCCCTACGCACAGGAACCATTTAACCAGGAGCGAAGGACTGGCAATTTGTGCAGTAGAGATAAAGGAAGTCCAGGGCCCCGCTATGGCTGGTGGGGAATTTGAGATAAACAGAAATGACTATGAGTGATATCTCTTGGATTTTCTTCCTTTGTTCTTCTAAACAGGAAGTGGGAGCCTCCAGGGTGATGTTGACATTGGTCAGTCTCATTTTGGTCTTGGGAATTTGGCCTCTTGGAGTTGCCTGGTTCCTCTGGGATCATCATCAAGACAGGTTCTCTCCTGATTGACTCCTTATTGACTGCTGTGTCTGTGTTCATGGGAGGGGAACAGTGTTATCTTACAGTACGGATGCAAACGGTCACAAATAATGTAGGATAGTAAAAGCATCAATTTCCCAATCCCTGAACCAAACTAGTTTTCCATATAGGGTAGGATAGCTTTGAGAGTTGACCCCACACTCAGTTGTTTAAGCTAGGATCCAGGTATCTTGCTGTTCTTTCTCCTCTTACCCCCTCTATTCTGTCAATTGCCAAGGACTGCTGAATGTGCCTTTTAAGTACTCCTGGTCCTCACTCCCACTGTATCTCTCTACCTGTTATGGTTTGGATGTGAAGTGTCCTCCAAAAGCTCTCTTGTGAGAAAATGCAAGAAGGTTCAGGAAGAAATGATTGGGTTACGAGAACCTTAACCCATTCAGTGAATTAATCACCTGATGAGATTAGTTGAGTGATAACTGTAGGCAGGTAGGTGTGGCTGGAGGAGGTGGGCATTGGGGGTGTGACTTTGGGGTATATATTTCGTATCTGGCGAGTGGAGTCTCTCTCTACTTTCTGATCACCATGTAAGCTACTTACCTCTGCCACACTTTTCCACCATGATTGTCAGCCTCACCTTGAGCCCTGAGGAATGCAGCTGGCCTTCTATGAACTGAGACCTCTGAAACCTTGAGCCCTCAAATAAACTTTTCTTCCTCCACAGTTGTTCTGGTCAACTCCTTTCATTATAGCAGTGAAAAAACTGACTAAAACACTGCCAATACTTGAGTCCAGGCCACTGCTACCTCTTCTCTGGATGACGGCAACAGCCTCCAATAAGTCTTGCTGACTCCAACTTTGCTCTCAGCCAATTCCTTCTCCTGAGTGAAACTGGAATAATCTTTCCAAACTATAGATCATACCAAGTTCTTCCCTTGTTTTGAGCACATCCATGGGTCCCCAGGACCCTCTAGAGAAAGCCCACATGGCCCAGGGTATATCTTGTTCCCTGGTGCGTCTACCTCTTTAGCCTCCTCTCTCCTTCAGTTCTTTGACATCCTCTCTTCTCTCAGTGGTGCTGAATCCTCTCCAGCTCCCCAAACACACCACCCTGTCTCCAATCTCCAGTTCTTTTCCCAGGCTCTTTTCTTGCAGACCCTATTTGCCAGACTCATGCTTATTCAGCGTTGCAAGAGTAGCTTGCTTATCCTTTCTGCAGGGAACCTTGCCTTGGGCCTTCTTCACTCCTTTCCTTCCTTGTTATCATGGATTTCTTGTGTGTCTCTCACATTAGGCACAAAGTCCTTGAGCTAAGAACCCGCCATGTATCTGGGGCACATAGGTCTTTAAATGGCAATCAGCAGATTAGATTGAAGTGAATTGAACAAAGTATAGTTCCTTTTCTGAATGTTTCCCAGTCAAAACAAAGATCATAACTTCTGCAAAAGTTGTCAGAATGAAAATGGAGTCGGAGGTGTCTCACCTGGACAAAATGAAGCCACATGGCCTTGAAGGGGATGGTCCTTGTGCATGATTGTCTAATAACAAGGACTGTCACAAGACTGCCAAAAACAGAAACTTGCACAAAAATAATTCTGTGAGGACACCTGCTCAGGAACTTACTGTACCACTCTGGGCTGATGCTACTTTTGTTATGGATCCCGATAATAAAAAATAGCTGTTTCAAAATAATTGATGCAACCCCTTTCCTTTTTCTTTAGAAATCCTTACCTTCCATGGCTTCCCTGAGTATGCCATAGTTCACTCCGGTTTGCATATTGTACATTGCAACGTGCTGCTTCTTCTGGTTGGGGGGTCTTTATTTTGGAGAGCCTCTTTCTGTTTTTGTTTGGGTTGACACTACTACTATTAACCACAGAACTCTAACACTATGCGAGGTACTGGTTATCTCGTCTGAAAGAGACGGAGTTGTCCAAAACGGAATCTTTTCATGTCACTGGAAGTTACAGGTAGGCAGGGGTTGAGCAGAGATAGCACCCATTGAGTTATTAAATTCCTCCAAACCTACTTTAGAAAAAATCTAATGCTAGGTGAGAGACGTTCCAGAGGCTGCACAAGTGTGATGAGATTATCAGCGAGAACTGATGAACTGGGGCACAAGAGTCAGAAGGAGAAGGCTGGGGAGAGAAAGACTAATATGGACTTTCAACTCTCCTTCCTTTTCCCCTCCTTGGGGAGGGACACTTGTTCTCCTTCCAAAAAAGCTGGGAAAGCACAACTCCTGTTGTCTTATGCTCTCTAAAATGTTGGGGAAGGTGAGTCATCTCATTTCTTCACATCTTTAGAATACCTGGGGCTGTGGAGCATCTGATACCCTGGCACTGTTGCTGCTGCTGATTGTGGGGAAGGGTAGGGAGAACCAGTAGAACTGAGAGAGGAAGTGTGGGTGAGCTGGATTCCCAGTGAAATGTTTGGGGAGTCTCCACTGGGTGGAGTGAGCCCTGGGAAGGTACCTGGGGCTTAAGCCTTCTTGCTTACTCCAAGTGGAATGCTGACTGAGGAATGGGATTTTGCAGGCAGAAGCTGTAAGAAGGAGTACCCAGGGATTTGAGGATGGAAAGAAGAGGAGGAAGTCAAGCCCCAGTTAGATTTACCACACCAGGGAACTGGGAGAGACCTGAGGGCACTCCAAAGCATCACAAAATGCCTCTACGGAGAGCTATTTGAACACTGTCCCAGGGAGAAACAGGGAGTTCTTCCAGAAGTGGAAATGAGAAGCAGAGATACCTGATAAAGAAGAGGACTCAACTCTACCCCAACAGACCCATATGGATTTGTTCACATAAGGGAGCAGGAGTTGTGAGCAATGAAGACAACAGCTGTGTTCCCTAATAATAGGTGAGGACAAGTATTAGTTTCCAGAACCTTCCTTCCTACCCCAGCACCAGAGGACAATGTCCAGGAAGACAATGGGCCACTGTATTCTGAGTACATCAATCCAGCTCCCTGTCCCCAGCTCCTTGTCCCACAGGTACAACCTGGGTTATACCAAGGGGAGAGGAGAAGTTTCACAAGTTAGGAAATAAAAATGATCAAGTGACAAAAATAGACATGAGACTTTTATCTTGTTTGAGGAGTAGAATTGGTGTGAGGCATATTGAAAGGAGCCCATTACCCAGCAAAACCTGGAAAGGATAGATTGAGCATAAAAATGGGAAGAATCTGAAATGTAGTCACTTGTCAATATACCAAATCAATCCTTCTAAGGGCCCTGAAGAATAGGTATTACTATCTTCATTTCCAGGTGACGAAATTGAAAGTCACGTAAAATGACTTGCTAATGATTGCCCAGCTAAAAGGCAGATAATTACATTTCAGTGTGACAGCAATACAGAAACATGTGAGAAAGCACAGAAATAGAAAAAAAAAATGACGGTATCGCTCCTATCTTGGGGACGTGGGTTTAAGGAAGATCTCCTGGAGGAATTAACATCTGAATTGGGTGTTGAATGGCAAACTGAAATTTCCCACTAAGGGCATGGTGAGGACTCCCGAGAGTAGAGGGGACATGCCCAGGCAAATGATGAGGAAGAACCAGCTTTGTTTGCAGAACAACAGTAACACCTTGTGCAATGGGAATTTTTGATAACTATTGCTGAATTTTCCTCCTGACAGGCCAATTCCAACCTAGACATCCTTTGGTAATATATGGTAGTGCCATTTTCCCTAAGCCCCACCTACCTTGGATGTTCACTTAAAAACTATGTCTATTAGATTTTCGAAAATGCCACCTCAACATTTTAATTGTATGTTTTGATTGCCGGTGATATTTAGATGTTTTATTGTTTATTGTTTATTTTGTTTTCTACTTTTGTCTGTTTATCCTTTGCCCATTTTCTATGGGGGTGTTTGTATTTCTTCTTGATTGATAGGAGTTCTTTAAAATGGCAATTTTATTAATGATTTTCCTAGTTTTTTATTTTTTTAATCCTCATTTTTGATTTGTGAAAATTCAACATATTCATTTGATCATAATGTCTTTTACTTTTGGCTCTGCTGTCAGAGTTTTTAGGAAGATCTCCACCTTTATATGGACAACTATTTTATGCATGTTTTCTTCTAGCACTTTTACTGTTTTATTTTTTTTATATGACCACTTAATTATTTCATATTTTTTAGTTTGGGTTTGTAAACTGGGAGTTAATAAAAGGTCTTGCTTCTTATTTATTTAGTTTTTGAGCTACGTTCATGAGCTTGATACACGCAGTTGTGCTGTCTGAGGTGTCTCAACCTACTTCCACCAGGCTGCAGTGCTATGAAAGATGAACAATAGTCACACGTGTTTTGCTAATCTCCTATTGAAAGGTGAAGTCTATTTCCTCTTGCCTTGATTCTGGGTTTCCTCTGATGGATAGGGCA
Source organism: Sciurus vulgaris (assembly GCF_902686455.1). Taxonomy (NCBI): domain Eukaryota; kingdom Metazoa; phylum Chordata; class Mammalia; order Rodentia; family Sciuridae; genus Sciurus; species Sciurus vulgaris. Next base: position 71,110,347 of record NC_136476.1, read on the forward strand.
CAGAAGAAACTGTTCCATGATTCCTGAGGCTATCTCATATGAATCCCTGCACCGTTTACCTACATGTCATGGAATGGTCCTTCTTGGGACACCCTCAGGAACTGACATGCCAAGGGCCTCTCAAGCCACATGGAGAGCACATCTGTAATGCTCTGTTCCACAGCTCAAGCTGAGCATCAAACAGCAAATATCCAACATTCTAGCCACTGAGAGAGCCATGCTGGATGAGTCTGCTTGATCCATTCCTTGTAACCATCTTGCTCATCGCCTGGCACTGCATGGGACAGAGGAACTACTCACAGAGTCATGAGAGATGATCACTTGTTATTTTAAGGCATTAGGTACTTGTTGGTTTATTATTTAATGACCACCACATTGAGACATCGCTTGTCAAGTAAGCTAATGATCTTCACGTTGCCAATCCATCAGTCACTTCTGGGTCTCACTTGTGTCACCTTGTAGTGGCATTCTTTCTTAAAACATGCTCTTCCCTTTTTAACACATATAGATCACAGCCCCATGTTTTGCCTTGGATCATCTAAATGGCCTCCCAACTGGTGTCTTTCCTTCAATCCCTGCATCTCTACGGTCTATTCTATAACTTTCAGGTAAATTGATCTTTGAAAACAACTCATTCAGTCACCACCTTGCTTATTTATAGTGAATTCTTATTTCCTGCAGACTGAGCCTTGGCCCTTTTTCCTTAAACAGAGTCCTACATGATCTAGCCCCTGTGGTCTCTTCTGACCCCATCTCATCTTCAGTCACATTCTTAAGGGAAGCATGGGTTGAAACCCTGCAAGGTCCCACGGCTTCATACCTGTTCACCTGGTGGAATGCCAGCAGAATCCCAGGAGTGCTGACTTGTTGGCCTTGTGTTCTCAGGCAGTACCATGGTAGCTTGGGATCTTGCCCACTGACTCCTGCATTTTCAAAACTTCTCACCTTTCATTTAAATAAAGGACTCTGCTATTAAAACGCTGAATTCACATGCTACACCTCATTGTCTTCTATACCTTTGCAAATTGCTGAATTTGCATGATATAATATGCATTTGCACTATGTCTTGGAGACGGGCTGAGGCCTGCAGTGTAATGATTGCTTTGAAATTCTAGGAGTAGGAAATTCATTGCTTTGCTTCAAGAAAACAAACCTTGGTGGCACACTATTCCTTGAGAAGTATGGATCTATAGAATTAAATCAAGCTGTTTTGGCTAAAAAGAACATTATAAAGTTTTTTTTTTGTTGTTTTTTTTTTTAAACCAACTTCTCAGAGGCAGCAAGGTCAAAAAGAAAAGTTTCTTAATTGAGGAAACTGAAAGCAGCTTCATTAAGCCTATGTGAGCTGGGTCATTAGGATTTCGAATCCCTTGTTAAAATACCCCAGTGTATTTCAGGAGGGAGATTTTCCTGTGATCAACAGAAAGGTCCCAAGGGCTCCATGTTATTTTAGGTCAACATCTTCAGTTCATTCAGTCAATATTTACTGATGCTCTTTTGTGCCTGGTGGGGTCCTGTAGACATCATGCCACACCATTCATAGAGCAGGCAGGGTGTCCCCTCCCCAGGAGCTTATATTTGAGTGGGGCAGGAGTGGAGAGAGACACCACTTGGCCGTTTCTGGAACATGAGCCTCTTCCCCACTCAGGGCATTTGCCCCTGTGGCTCCCTGTTGGGAATGCTCTCCTCCCTGAGCATTACATGGCTGGCTGCTTCCTTCCATTCAAGGACTTTTTATGGAAGTATCAGTACCTAAACTTGTTTTGATTGCTTCTTAATTGTCTGTTCTCCTGTACAAAGACTTAAGCACCATGATTAATTTTAACAAAGGACACCTGGCCCAGGATGGAGCCACAGCCAGGAAGGAGCTCCAGAAGATAAGGACAAATTCACAGGGTGTTCTTGCGAATTCCCCTGACTTCTTTCCAGCAGCGTTTCAGAAAGAGCATGGACTTGAAATGGGCAGGTCTGCCTTCCACTTCCGCTCTGGGTGCATTGGGCAGGTCCTTCTGCTTCCTGAGCTGTGGGCTTTCATCTGTGGTTTGCAGTAGCTGCTCAAATGGACCCAGACAGGGGGATGTGTGTCTATGGAGGGTGAGTGTGTGAGTGATCAGGGATCCGGTGTGTGTGCACGTGTCTGTGTGTTTTGTGTGTCTGTGGTTGGAATGGGAATGGGGGGGGGGCTTGGGGCCAACCTTGTGAAACAACAATGAAGGCCTTTTCTGAGGTTCCACTTTGTTCCAGGAGCCAGGGAGTTAATACTGATTTCATAAAAATAGTGTCTTCTGTTGGAGAAGCACCTGGCAGCTTATCTAACTCGCTCCAGGATTCTTGTTTCTCTCTTGCAGTAAAATTTAAATTAACTTGCTCTGATGGTCTCGAGTCCACATGAGAGGCTACACAAGATAGAAATTGCTCACATTAGCAGAAAAGGAATAAAAAATGCCAACTCAAATCCTATGTGAGCTGATACTTCCTAAGAGAACGTAAACTTTCCTTCTCGAATGTTTTGGACCAATGGGAAGAAGGGCATGAACACATTAGTGTTTGGTTCACGGAAACAGAATTCTGAAATAAGATAGGAATGGATGACATTCATGGAGAATTTAGAGTGTGCTAAATAGTTTGCATGTGGTTTCTTGTGAGTTTAATACAGTAATTGAATATGGAGTCATGATTACCCTCATCTTTATTTTACCATTGAGGAGGCTGAGGCATGAGCAGTTGCCCGCAGGCATGTGTGGTGGGACTGAGAGGTCATTTTTCTTTTTAAATAGTTTTTTAATTATCAATGGACCTTTATTTATTTATTTATACGTGGTGGTGAGAGTCGAACCCAGTGCCTCACACATGCCAGGCAAGCTCTCTGCCCTGAGCCACAGCCCCAGCCCTGGGAGGTCTTCAGCAGTGGTGACCCACAGGTGTTGGGCAGGCAGGGGGAGGAGGAGAGAGCAGAACTCTACTTATTTGACTCCAGTTCTTGAATTCTTAAGCTGAATCCGTTGTTGAACATTTTCTAAGGAATAAAATCACAGTGGGCTTCATATGGAGGGATGCCATTACTTGGCTAATAGGCTAGAGTGAAATTTTTTTAGACAAAAATCATGAAGGACCCACATTTTCCTGAGACTGGTTTTGGAGAGGTCTGAGAACCCAGAACTTGGAAAGTTCTGAAATCTGCTGAGTCCATGGATGGGCTGGAGGCCAGAACCCCTCACATTTGGAGATACACCCCTGGCTCAAGTGTTGGGTGATTGTGCAGGGGTCACATGGTGGGCGGCTTTGGGTCAGTGACTCTGGACACAAGATAAGTCTTTTTTTTTTAAACCAAGTTCAGATAGGCATATATTTTTCCTCTGTGTGAACTGGAAGATTTTGGCATTCTCAGGAAATCTAAAGAACATGGGTTCCAGCTGCCACGTCAAGAGGTAGTCCCCCAACTCCCAATTATTATTATCATTATTGTGTGATGGTTGGAGCTCATTGGAAGGCTGAGCTCTTGGATCTTAGTTGTCAGTCTGTGATTATTCTTGAATTTCTGGCCTGATTCACCTTCTGGTTTACTGACTCCTCACCATGTGCAGCCATGTGCCATTGTTGAGTTAGGCACAAAGAAATGAAATTCACAGTGGGGGTGGTAGACACAGTGATGCTGAAAATTTGCCTGAAATACTGTTACACAAGATGATTGGGAATGTTATGGTTTTGGGATCTTAAATGTTCCTCAAGGTCGTGTGTTCAGGGTGTGGTCTCCAGTCTGTGGTGCTCTTGGGAGGTGGGGCCAGTGAAGGAAGCCAGGTTGCTGGGGTTGCACCCTTGACGGGGTTTCTGGGGCCCTGGCTCCTTCCCCTCTCTCTGCTGTGGGCTGCCACAAGGTGAGCGGTCCTCCTCTGCTTTGTGCTCCTGCTGCCATGATGTGCTGAGCTGCCACAAGCCCAAGTCACTGGACCAAGTGACCATGGACTGAAACTTCTGAACTAGAATAGATCTTTCCTTCTTTTAAGTTGATTGTCTCAGGGATTTCGTCACTGAGCTGGAACACGGACTAATACAGGGAGGTTCTTATGAAAGCATAGAAGAGTCCTCTAACCAGGTGGTGACAGGAGGATGTGGGAGATGCTTGAAATGACCTCTCACCTGAGACCTGAATTAAGGGGCGTTGGCTAAGTGAAGAGATGTGTGTGTGTGTGTGTGTGTGTGTGTGTGTGCGCGCGCGCGCGCGCGCGCGCACGTGTGTGCCCCATGTGGTGTTGGAACATTAAAAACAGAGGGAGCAACGTGTAAAATCGGAGCTACTTTAACCCAAGTGGTTGTGAGGGTAGGTGGTGGGGGAGGCTTGGGAGACATGACAAGACCACTAAGGGCCACGGCTGTGGGAGACGTCCCCTATCCTAAGGGCAGTGAAGAGCAGAGCTGGGATACTTCCATTTCCTGCAATGTGAGGCTCACTGGAGAGGTGCGCCTGTAGGCCAGGTGTCTGGCTAGGAGGCCATCGCAGCGGCGGAAGTTGATCCCATGTGGAGGAAGTGAGGTTGCAGTTGAAGCGGGTGGAATAGAGTGACCATAAGAAAGGATCTGCCCGTGCCTTGAAGGAATTTGCAGCTGTAGTGTGGGCCTGTGAGGACAAGCCCTTTTTTTTTTTTTTTTTTTTAAATTGAACTGCCAGGCACATGTGTGTATTTCTAGCTGTTGAGTAGGTTGAGGCAGGTGGACTATAAGTTCAAAGTCAGCCTCAGCAACTTAGTGAGGCATTAAGAAACTTAGCAAGACCCTGTCTTAAAATTATTAAATAAATAAAAAGGCTGGAGTGTGGCTTAGTGGTTAAGCAACCCTGGGTTCAATCCCGGGTAACAAAGTAAGTAAGTAAATAAATAAATAAATAAATGAATTTAACTGAAGGTGCAAGGTGTGGTAGCACACACCTGTAATCCAAGCTGGAAGACTGAGGCAGGAGGATCACAAGTTCAAAGCCAGCCTCAGCAACTTAAGGAGACCGTGTCTCAAAATAAAAAAATAAAAAGGGCTGGGGATGTGGCCCAGGGGTTAAGTGCCTCTGGGTTCAACCCCTGGTACCAAAAAATAAAAATATAAAAAATAAAATAATATTGAACTGTAATTCATGTAGTGAAATGCACAGATCTTAAAGGTACAGAGTGAGGGGCTCCCCTCCCCAGAGGAGACCCCCGCCCCGATATCTGGCACTGCAGATTAGTTCGTGTACAACATCATGCACAGAGCCACACAGAGCCACAGATGGTGGCGTCTTGCTTTCTCACCCAGCATGACGGTTTAGAGATCCTCACTGTGTTTGCATGCTGAGCCATGCCCTACCCTGTCAGTACACTGAACTCTGGATACTGGGTCGTTTTCACTTTCTGCCTATTATAAATAGGTCTTCTCTGGACATTCTTTTGGGGAGTATATGTTAAAATTTCTATTGAGTAAAGAAATTCCTAGGAGTAGGCTCCCGGGTCATGGGTGGATATGTAAGCATGGCTGTGCAGAATCTGTGACAGTCTTCCTCGCCGCAGGGCGTGAGAGTTCCACTTGCTCCCTGTCTTAGAGGCCGTTGGCAAGGCCAGTGTCTTCCATGTCGGCTCTCCTAGTGGGGGCGCTCTGCTTTCTCACTGGGGTTTCATCTGTATTGTCCTAATGACGCATGTTCGTAAGCACTCTTTCCTGTGCTTAGTGCTACTTTATGTATCTTTGTTGGTGATACATATGTTCAAATCTTGGCCTATTTTTGTATTGGGTTAACTGACTTTTTAAAATGAAGTTTTAGGAGTTCTTGATATATTCTGAAATTGAACGTATTACTTATTCTGTTAGCATTTTCTGTGTCCTGTCTAAAAGATTCTTGCTTACCCCAAGATTGGGAAGACATGATCCTCTCCTTTCGGCTTTTCTATTTAGGCTATGATGACGAGTTATTATTTTTCATATACGTATCTAGTTGTTTCTGCCCTGTTTGTAGAAGAGACTTTCCCTCCTCCCTTTGGATTATTTGGCCCTTTATGAAAAATCAGTAGAAGGTATAAATATGGGAATATTTTTGGACTCTGTTCCACTGATCTAGCTTTGTGTCAATAACCCGTTGTCCTGGTTACCATTGCTTCAGCCTAAGCCTTGAAATCTGGTAGAGTAAATCCACACAGAATTGCTCTTCTTCTGCAGCATCATGTGGGGTACTCTAAATCCTTCATCAGTCCTTCAGCAGTTTAGAATCAACCTATTGATTTTAATTTAATTTTAATTTAATTAAACTGGAATTTTGGTCTAGATGGTAATGGATTTATCAGTCACTAACAGGGAGCTAGGACATCTTAACAATATTGATTTTCTAGCCTGAGAGGAAGTAGACTTCTTTACTCTTAGGTCTTTAAGTTTTCTAAATATTATTCAGTAGGTTTCAATGCAGAGCAGGATCTGGCAGGTCATTGTTTGTTAACAGTTAGATAATAAATATTTTAGGTTTTGTAGCCAAGAAACAAATTCAAAGATATTACTTATATTCTCATGCACCAAGAGAGAAACAAGTTTCTACAATTTTTATATTGGTAAAATTCAAAATATTAAGTGTGTTTTCTGGGGGTTCTTGATGTTTCATTCTCTCTGCTGAAGCTTCACCAAGACCAGGGTTTACAGTCATTCCCAAACATCCCACCTGCCTCTGCCCAGCTTCACTTTAACTCTTTTTATAACCATCACTCCACAGAAATTATGGAGTTAGATGAAAATTAAAACCATTAAGGTTGCCAAAATGAAAAATTCATGTGTGTTCAAAATTCAGCACAGAGGGAACTTAAGAAGAAAAACTGTACTTAAAGACATTTAAAAACTGACTTAAAGACATTTTTATAATGGGATTTAAGTTGTGGCATTTTAAAGATATTTCATAGTTTAGTTTATCTCTGGAACAGAATTAACATCTTTTATAGGACTTTTTTATTTATAACCTTCAATTTTAACTTAAAATTTGGTCTTAGACTTGCTATAATGAAAAACTGTAAAGTGATTCAATGCCAACAGTTAAAAATGTACACCATCTAAATTCCCTTCTTTTAGTAAGCTATTTTCCAACAGAGTGTTCCTTTATTCAGCACATTTTCATTAAGTGCCTACTATATGCAAGGCACTGTGCTAGGTGCTGGGATTCAGCAGTGAGAAGTAGTTACTGCCTCATAAGCACTTCAAACCCCCAAATGATGCAAGGTACCAAGAAGGGACCCCTGTAGAGTGACCACAGGAAGGCCCCTGGAGGTCCTGATGAGCTGGCCACTTTGAATAACCGGTGGTAAGTCAGAGAATGGGAGGATGATCTCAACATGCCGTCCGGGACAGCAGCAGACTCACTCATGGTTGCTTGTGGCAATATGGCGCCTGGCTTGCTTTCATTCCGCCTGGGAGGAGTTTCTCTCTGTGGTTGCCGAGCTGGACTAATGCACATTGCGGCTGTTGAGTTGCAGCGGTTGGATGGTTAGTGTGTGAGCTCCTTAAAAGAGTGTGACCATGAATTGTGGTCCAAAGGGCCTGCTGTAGCTTCTGAAGAGGCTACTGGAACCTGCATATCAAGATAATCAAACTGTAAGGAATCCAGACTACCTTGTTCCATGGCTTCTGGATTCTGAATTTCAGGATATGGACATTCTTCAACCAGTGGCTATCGAGGTGGGAAGAGGCCCTAATCCGTATGTGGGATTAGGGATTAGCCTTGGGTCCCAGGAGCTCAACTACTTTAGTTGGAGAGACACCATGGCTTCTAGGAGAAATATTAAATTTACAACTATTCTTTTTGACACTTTTCTCATTTATTTTGGAATTATCAATATCTCCCTGTATTTGCTCCACTTTTGTTTTTCCTATATAGAGAAATCTTACCTTTTTTGATTTCCTTTCTGGGGTCTGTTGGTTTCAGCATTTTTAGTGTCAAAAGTTCCTTCCTAGATTGAGAATACAATTTATGGGTAGGAAAGAAGCTCAATACATATGCTAGCAGGCCCACATCAAGACCGCCACTTTCTGATCAAAGGGGTGGGATCACATTTGGTTCACAGTTCCTTGAAAACCTTGAAGAGATTTCCTCTGTATGATAGTAAGTCAGGGCATGGACTGATGAGAAGTTCTCCATGCAGTCCCTCCCCATTCGTCATTCCTCCAAATATACCTTTTTGTCTATCTTTTGTTAAAATTCCCAAAGAAAAATTTTCCCCAGAAAAAGTTTCCAAAACTTTCTGGTAGACCAAAGGTGTTTCTGGATGAAACGAGAGGCGATTTCCCTTTGAATTGTGGGTCAGGGAAGTTGTCATAACCTCTCTCATTCTCTTGGATTTTAATGTGAGACTTTAAAAGTCATGATTTATTTCATCTGTAGATGAACCTGGTCTACTGAAATTCCTCCCCGTTTCCCATCCTGCAATCTAGTCTCTATTTGACCTTCATTTTTGAAGGATGTTTTACGCAGGATAAAATTCTGAGTTGATTTACTCTTTCCTTCAGCAGTGTAAAGATGCTATTCTGGTGTCTTTCTCTTGAGATGTCGGAAGTCATTCCTACCATTATTTTCCTGAAAGTAATATCTCTTTTTTCTTTGGTCACTCTTAAGATTTTATTCTTCTTTATTCACTTGAATATGATGTACCTTTGGTTTTCTTCCTTTTCATTCCCAGAATTTAATTTTGATTGTTCTTAGAGTTTCCATTTATTTGCTGAGAGTCCTCAGATGTTACTTCATCTGTGTTTTCATTTTAAACTGTGAACGTGTCGGAGTTAGCTAAAAAATCTTTGTCTTCTAATTCCAACAGTTATGCCATCATTGAATGTATTTCTGTTGATTTTTTTCTCCTGGGTCTTTCTATGTCTAGTCTAGTGATTTTCCATTGTGTGCTGGATATCGAGGCAGCTATGTTTTGGACAAATTACGTTTTTCTGTCTTCTTTTAAAGTGTTGAGTTTTTTTCTTTTTTTCCTGGCAGTCTTGATATCCTGTCAAGGCTATTTATAGGGTTATTTTGGGGGATGAGACTAATCATAAAGTATAGCCTGCTCTGAAACATGACCTCTCTAGAGTACCAACAAAATGCCTAAGCTACAGTGATCTGGCTCTACTCTGACTGGTAATTCCATTTATCCTAGTTGCAGGTGGCCACCCACCATAATGTGTTTACCTCTTAGGCTTCCTGTAGCTGTTTGATGATGTGCTTCCGTATGTATATAGCTTAGGATTCAGACCTGCATGCAGGTCTCTGCAGCTTCCCTATGTCATGCCCTCCTTTCCTATATCTTTTACCCCAAATTCTAGCTTCTTAAGAACCCTGAACCTGAGACATGTTTTCTCCACTCTGAAAAACTTCTGCTCTGTCTTTTGACTCCATTTTTTCCCATCATGGTTTGGAAATTGCATAGGCAGGAAACTAAAGTCAATGTGGAACACATTTCCCTTCTCTCAAAGATCACAGTCCTATGTTGTTTGTTGTCTAAGGACCAAAAAAGTTGCATCATAAATGTTGTCCAGGTTTATAACTGCTATAACAGGAAGACCTTTAGCCATTACACCATCATGGCAATAACTAGAAGTCTTAATGTCTTCTTTATCTTTGTTTTCTCAGAAAGTAGAGCTGTGTTTAGAACTAGTGCTTGAAGTTAGTTGGATAAATTGCGCATTCGACCTGGTCAAGGGAACATGGCAGAGTAAAACACAGGTCCTGGGTGACTTGGTCTGAGCTTTTCTAGGCTGCTTTATGTGGGCTTCATTTTTTCTCTTGTGGTTCTAAGTGAGGGATTAAAGTTCGCCAACACACCCTATGGAAAGAAGTCTTCAGTTCCCCATGAACGACTTTTTCTTCCCTCCTTTGTGAAATTGACTCCTACACTTGTGATGAAACCACATTTAACCTTTTGGGATTTGCTTTGAGGAACTGTGGGGGAAGCACAGGGAAATGTCCAGGATTTTTCAGTACTATCTATCTTCTTAGTTTTCTTCTTAAATTATTTAAGAAAACCACAGAAATACTGCTTAGAGCATCTGTCTGATGAAATCAGAAGTTACTTTCCTGTTTTCTTGAATAATCCTAAGGATCAGCCCGATCCTCCTGGAGCAAGTGTTTACTGGCATTCATTCCTTCTAGCTGATGCGCACATACTGATTTCTATTTAGGCCATCTTCTGAGAGTGGCTGCAGGAGCAAGTGGGGTTAGGTTAGAGGATTGTGTCCAGGTCAGAGATGTAAACAGAAGGCCTCTGAAGTTCTTGTGAGATATGCATTGCTCCTGAGAGGTGCATCACTGGTCAGTTCTCTGAAGCTCTCTGAGCTTTAGTTTCTTTACGTGTGAAATATAAATGATAATGCCTATCTCCCAGGTAAGGTGCCTGGGTGAAGCACCTAGCCCTGTACCTCCCAGAGGGGAGGTTCTCTGCTGTGGTGAATGTTCCTTTCCCTTCCCTTTCCTTTGCATACTGTCTCCCTTGGACTTTCTTTTTGATTGTTTGTTTTTCGTTTTTTTGTTTTTTGAATCCAGGGGCTCTTAAACACTGAGCCACATCCCCAGCCCCTTTTTAAAAAAAAAAAAAAAAAAAAGTTTTATTTTCAGACAGGATCTGGCTAAGTTGCTTAGAGCCTCACTAAGTTGCTAAGGCTGGCCTCAAACTTGAGATCCTCCTGCCTCAGCCTCCTAAGCTGCTGGGATTACAGGCATGGGCCACCACCTTTGGCTTCCCTTGGACTTTCTTAAGAAGAGGATGAGGGACAGAGGAACAGTGCAGTAAATGACAGTGGTTAAGAACCTGGTTTTGCAATCTGCCAGAACCTTGTTCAAGTCTTGGTTCCACGGCTCATTACTTTGGGTCTGTGGAAGAGCCTCAGCCCCTCTTCAAGCCTCAGTTTACTCAGCTATGAAATGGAGCTCACAATTCTTGATTGGTAAGTTTGAATAAAGATTGAATACATTAGAAATGGCCACCTCAGTTTGTTTGATGGCAGGTGCTCAGAGGGTCTCACTCCCAGTTGGCTCTGGATCAATCCCACACCATGTTCTAGGATCAGCTGCTGGGCTGGTCTGGGTTCCTTTCCTTCTGAGTTCCTCTTCTTTCTTCTTGCTGGGGAGAGTTGGTCCTGGGTGAGAGTATGAGTGGTGTCTGAACTTATATTTCTGCAAAACATAAATGATTGACATGTACGTCGGATTTCCCCCTTCTGCTTCCAGCCCCTTTTGTCTCTGGGTGGGACCCTCTGAGAAGGTAGGATTAGGAAATGGTAGGGAATGCTTGTGGGGGTGGGATTTCGCACTGTGGTCAATAGTCTGTCCCACAGACTTTATTAGGATTCACTTGATGCTAGTGCCCAAGAGTAAATGAGATGCCATCTCATGGGGGAAAGACAGACAAGCAGACAGTGAGCCTGTGATGGGGGTGGGGGTGTCTGTGGAGCCCTCATAGGTCATTCAGAGAAGCTCCCCCAAGGACAAGTGACATCTGAGCTGAGTCTTGAGTTTTCAGGAATTTCATGAGCTGGTCACTAAACACAGTCCTGATTAAAAATGAAATGAGATAAATGTACATTGAAATAAATAACATTAAAACAGGAGTCAGAAGAACTCCACACTGGTCACCTCATTCTGTGTGGCTCTGGGGTGGAAGTTCTGCTCAGCTGTGTGCTTCTCTGCCTCTCCTCCTGACCCTCCATTCCGTGACAACCCCTTGGTTGCTCGAAACTGGTCACAGTGGAAATATTTATACTGCAGACATGGGCAAATGGTACAGGGATAGCCTTCCTCAGCACATCACTACCTCTAAAGTGGGGATGAAGCTGAGAGGCCGGGAGGGGCTGAATCAGGAAGTGCTTTGGACGCTGAGTTCAGGAGCCTGCATTTCCCTCTATAGGCGAGAGGAAGCTTCAACAGCATTATCTGTTTTATCTGTTTATTTATTTTAAGCAGAAAGACCTCTTTGGCTGCTGTATGGTGGAGGCACTGAGGTGAGCCTCACTTGAGGAGGCTGTTGCAGTAAAGAAGAAAGGAAGAACTCTGCCGTGAGACTTGCAGAAGGGGGCCCTTGTGAGGGATTAGGTGGGGGTTGCAGGTAGTGACCAGTCTCGGTTGAACCCAGGTCTGTCTTGGGACACATGGTGGGAAACAGAGATGCCTCTGAAGCACAAGTGCCCAAGAGCAGATGGGCAGGGTTGGGAAAGTTCTGGAGAGAAGAGCAGGTCCACAGCTCTAGGACCTTCTTACTCCTTTCCCCTGCCTGGCTTGAATCTGTAAACACTTCCGGGGATTTATTTTTGCTGTGTAGACACTGGAGTGGAGTCTGTCTGACCCAGTTGTCCATGGGTTGTATTCCCTAAGGAGTTACCAAAGGGCTGGGAGCCCAGTACTGCGGTTGGTCAGACTTGGCTAGGCCGCTGCATACCTCTGAATCCTTCAGGTTCCTCTCTGAGCCCCAGTGTACTTGTCACCTTGTCCTGCCTAGGGAGAAGGGGCATGTGCTGGTAATTTTCCCTATGATGTCAGATCACCATCCCGGTGTAAGGTCAAAAAGGAGGAGCGCTCCCTGGCACCCAGGAAAGTAGAGTCTACTGAGTGTCATTTTTGAAAAACAGCAGGGAGTGCCCAGGGGGTGTTGGCCTCCTGTCCCAGTTGCAAGAGAAACGCTTCCCATCTGAGGGCATGGGGTGGTGCTCCAGGCTTGCCAGGGGAATCCAGAGTGTGACTTGTCTGTTTGGCCTGGGAACAGCTGGCAGCTGGCCAGCGCTCAGCCACCTTGGTCTTCGCCCCTGAAGGTCCTGGTAATTAGCAGTACCCAAGGGGTGAGTCACGCTCGCCAGCAGCCACTGATTGTGTGGCGGAGCCGCAAGTCCAAATGTTAACTAAACAAAACACACGGTGCACATGGCCTTGGAGAGCTTTCCCTGAGTCCCTTGTGTGGAAACTGTTTGTTTGCCCTGTTTGTTTCCTTTAGATCTTTGATCTCAATGTTTTTAATTGATAATTCCCTCACTGAAACCTCCCACCCCACCTCTACCTAATAGTGCGTGACTTTGGTGAGCCCAATACGCCTGTCATTTCACCTTCTGGCTCCCGGCAGAGCCTGACATCAATATCCGAGAGAAAAACCAAGCCCCCAAACCCTCCTTTACCATTTCATTATGATTTTATAATGTCTGTAATTTGGTGTTGCTTCCTTAAATGTGGAAGAAAAGAACAGAGAACGGAACTTCCAGGTCATTTGCTGCCTGAGGGACAATGGCTGCTTATTAAGCTTGGGCCAGGGACCTTGCCAGGACCATTGTCAGGAACCTTCTTGGATATCATCTTATTTTACCCTGTCAGGGGCACAGGAGATGGGCACTCTAATAGTCTCATTTTGCAGGTGAGGAAAGTGGGCTCAGATAGACTAGTTCATCTGTTGAGGTCTCATAGCTGGAATGCGGCAGAGCTGAGGACATGATGCACATCTGTCTAGCTTCAGGTCTCTGCTTGTTTCCCTAAGTGGGTAGCATTCTGAAAACTGTGGTTCTTAAGTCTCACTGCACTTCGGAATTACCAGGGAGTTAAAGGGAAAAAAAAAAGCTAGGCATAGAGGCACATACCTGTAATTCTAGCGACTAGGAGGCTAAGGTAGGAGGATCCCAAGTTCAAGGCCAGCCTCGGTAACTTAGCAAGGCTCTCAGCAGCTTACCGAGACCCTGTCTCAAAATAAAACAGCAAAAAGGGCTGGGGATATGACTCAGTGGTTAAGCTCCCCTGGGTTCAATCCCTGGTACCAAATCAGTCAATCAATCAATCAATCGATTACCTGTGTTCCACCATTAGAGATTCTGATTTAATGAGTGTGGGATATGGCCATGGCATTGGGCTTTTCATTCTCTCCCTCCCTCTGCTCTCACCAATGTGCAGCCCAAACTGGGGACTGTGGTTATGAGAGGCACTGACGTAGACGTGGAGCCTGGCAAGCATCTTTCCCCTGGGCACAGCTATGGGCAGAGCCTGCTGGAAAAGACTGATGCTCATGCATCCTCTGAGATGAATGTGCGGTCTGGAGAGGAAGAGGGCCCTGGGTAAGGAGTTCTCTTAAGAAGTAAGGCCTGACTTATTGATCTGCTGGGTGGGCATGGTGACGTCTGCGGCACAGCTTAACTGGAATCCTAGTACTTTAGGGCCAGAAGTCAACTGAGAGATAGATCGTCACTGAGATCACAAGAAGTTGGCAGGGGGGATGAAGAGTGCTGTCAACAAGGAACAACTCTGGAGGACCCTGGAATTCACATCTCAGTTCCAGTTACTTCTCTATTTCCTGCACTGAAGAGGTGAAAAGTCCCCACAAGATAGGCAGAACTTTGCAGCATTAGGTACCTTGGGGAATTTTGTTTTCTCTTGGAGAAACCCTCTTGTCTCCCTCCACAAACCTGAAAAAGGGAAGCTTGTTTGAAACTCAAATACTACAAGCATAGAACTATTAAGATAACCTGCTTGGAATTGGAAGAGGAGACTAAAACCCACAGAATGCACACCCAGTTCTCACACTTTGCAAGCTGGCAAACGTGGTCCCTGAACACAGGTCCTCTTACTCGTGACCCTCTGCATCTTCTACAATTGCATCCTGAGGGATCATTGTTATTATTGATTATAATTGCATGTGGGGTTGAGTGGGAAGAGGCAATATAAACAGAGACAGTAGTCACAATATATAACAACTGTTGTGGTATGGATATCACAAATCACTACAGACACCAACCCTGTGCATCTTTACTGGAAGTTGGCTGGACTCTGCTTGGACACTGGATGTCCCCTGTGAAAAACTGGACTAACATCAGGAGAGACAATGGACTACTTCCGTTCCTTTGCTCCAAAGCAGGATCCGGGATATGGAGACTCCTTTTGAGAATTGATTGAAAACCTCGTTTTGTGAGACCTAGGTTAGACTTCTATCACTATTTTCATCTGGACAACAGACATAATGACTTTTACAGGTATTTAGGGCTGAATAAATTTAGGGCAAATGATTCATTTCTTGGTACAACTGGAAAAAGCATTTTGTTCTTATTATTCCTGGGGTGGGTAGGAGCAAATGTGAGAACTGAATTTCAGAAGGACATCAGTGCATGCCAGGATCCCCACCCCGAAGGGTGTTTTTGAGGATGATGTTTTGGAGGAGAGACCTTGCCCTGTGCTCTCCCGCTTAGTGTCTGATTCTGCCTTAACTATCAGAGGGAAACAAATGGAATTTCTCATATGTGAGCATTCTGACCCTCAGAAATGGCAGTTTGATTTGGTTCAAGCTGATATGGACAGAGCACTAACAATGACCCCAGCTACTACTCTGGAAAGTGGTAAGAAATGGCTCTGTGGGATCTTTTATTTTTCTGGTACCAGCAATTGAACCCAGGGGCACTTAACCGTGGAGCCACATCCCCCCGTCCTTTATATTTTTTACTTTGAGACAGGGTCTCACTTTGCTGAGGGCCTCCCTAAGTTGCTGAAACTGCCTTTGAACTTGAGATCCTCCTGCCTCTGCCTCCCCTATCCTTAGACTATGGACACGCACCACCGCGCCCAGCCTTGATTGCTATTTTGGTGGGAGGTGGCAGTTCTAATAACAGGGACAGGCCTGGATCCATATTCTGGCTCCGTCAAGTGCTCCTGTGGCTCTGCCCAGCTTCTTTTTCTCTTTTCAGGGTCCTTTACTGTAAAATCAAGCCATTTAACAACAGTCTCCTAATTCATAAAAGGAACCCAGTAGATTCTCTCCTTTTCTCCCCTTCTCATTTGACCAAAGGGGCATAGTCCATAGTGTTTCACAATTCCTTCAGGTAATAGAGGACTGGATGCATTTTAAAAATCCCAAGAGGTGACCCTAAAATAAATGAACACACCAACAAAAGGACTGACCAAATTGTTAAAATTCTGCAGCCTTCAATGCCAGTTTATTAAATTACATCTATTAAATACATTAACATATGCAACCTTTCATTTACAGGGATTAGAATTTGTACAGTAGTGCCCAAAGACATGGGATGCATACCACTTAAGTACATATCCAACAACATACAATATGCATTTTACCTTGCAGTTATGACGTTTTAACATAAAACATAAAATCAATGAAAGCACGTGGGGCTTATTACTAGAATCACATAAATACCTACATTTGTTCAATCTACACACCTCTGAAACAAAAGAGGGGCAATTACATATTTTAATGACTTTAAGAATAAAATCATTTAAGTGCAGCAGCTACCTTATTTGCTCGGCATAGTGCTGCCTGCCTCCTGTGTTACACCAGGAGGCTAGGACTTGCCTGTCAGGTTTCCGCTCTGCTCTCCAGATCTATTAAGTGTGGCCATGTGACAGATGCTCAAAAACAATTGATTCATGGGTGAAACTGAAAGGCCTCTGGGCTTGGCGTCAGGAGGTAGGAATTGGAGTCTCAGTGTTCTGACTACCTGCTGACCGGCAGGTCACCTCTCTGAGCCTGGGTTTTTTTCATCCTTGAAATGATGTAACTTGGAGTGGATAAATTCTGTAGATCATGTCAGCTTTAAAATTCTATGACATTTCTCCGCTGGGCAAGATCTCAGAGTCACTTTGTGTTGGATGCTTTCTAGACAAGTGGGTCATGGCTGCTACGTCTAGGCTGAACTACTGGACTCTTGGCAAGGCCACACAGTCATAGATTTGAAAAAGGCTTCAAAAGTCCTTTGGCTCAGTCCCTTCCCTACGCTCAATGAAAGAGTGGCTTCCACAAAACTCTTGGGATGAGCCTTTTGTTTGACGATCTCCAGGGAATGAGAAGTCACTACTTGGAACAATTCTATTTGCGGGACAGAAAGTTCACTTGGGTGTGAAGCCAGAGGTGGTGATCTTGGAACCCTAACTTTTAGCTCCACCCTTTTTCTCCAGGGATACATGGAAAAATCCTCCTCTCCTTTTTCCATTGCCCTCTTGGTATTTAAAGATACTTCTTTTGCTCTCTTCTGATCATAAATTGCTCACTGTTAGCCAAGAATAGAGTGCAACCAGATGATCCCAGAACTGTGACTCAGGAAGACAGACTGGCTCTAGGTCTGCTGTTAACTCCTTGTGTGGTCCTGGATGAGTGTTTCTTAGAATGGGGTGATGGAAGAGGTGGGAGCGCATGTGCCTCAGAGCTTGGGACATTGTAGATCTGGTTGTGAGAGTGGGGCAGGGCACGGATGTGGCTCCTCGGATCTATATCACTGAATTCTCCAAAGACCGAGGTGCCACTGTGTTGGCATCTGTTAACACCAAGGATAATAATGTACGCTGAAAGAAAACTCTGCTGAAGTGGCAGAGAGTTCCCAGGACTCTGGACCATGAAAGAACAAAACAATTTTTAGGCAGGAGAGATCTGCATGTGTTTTGCAAGTTGCAGAATAGAAACAGACTTGTCCTGAAAGTTAATCAGCTATGTCACAATCATGGAAACAGGGTTGAGTAAGGACTTGAGAAAACACCTTGCAAGAGAACGTTGGCAATGGCTGTGCCTTACGGGATAGTGAGTGAACTGACCTTTTATAATCCAGGGGAGTGACATACCTTAGATGGAAATGGAGCCAAGGGCTCTGACATGCCCTGTCACTGAACTCAACTGACATGTCTTAGGATATGAAAAAATACACTTTTCACTTTTCCTATTGTATCTTAGTCCGAAAAAATTAGGAATTTTAGTAGCCTAGCAATTCTGTTCTGCCAAATAGATCTAAACTATGCTAAGGTCAAAATGCTGGTGACCCATGAATTTTGATCATGAATTTGTTGAGAAACACAGACTCTTCAAGGCCTCTCTAGGTAATCCTTAAAGTTCTAATATTTTCAAGGGTTTTGATGACATCGATGACCAAACTTGAGGCCAGTAAATGACAATCTCTCTCTTCATGTAGCTTAAAGAGTGGATTCCACCTTAGAAAACAGTATCTTTGTTTTTCTCCTCTATTTGTTTATGGAAAACTGTCCTTTGATGGATATTTAAAAAAAAAAAAAAACAGTGTAAATACAAATCATTTCGTTAATGCTCAGCCTGCATTGAATGGTACCCATTTTTGTAATAAGAGAGTATCCATGTGCCCAAAGTTAATTAATTAGCTAATGTGACCACACTAAATTAAAAGATCTGCAGAAAGTGGAGGTGCAGAGCAGTTAAAATGAGCATGTCTGACACTAAAATAATTTATTTCTGTGTCCTCAGGGCAAGTAGGTACTCAGTAAATGTTTGTGGAATTGATTCAAGTTCAGGTTTTCAAGAGACTTTTCACCTGTACGGCATTTCCCCCCAAACTTACCTATTTTCTAAAGCACACCCTTCTCTCCCAAGCTCTGAAGGCATGGCATCAGCCCCCTCTGGGGACCATCACATGTTCTTAGAAAGTATTTTTCCACCTTGCTTTTAAAAATAGCATGGTCATGTCTGCTATAGAGAGAATGCCTTGGAAACAGAAGTTCTGACTTAAGTGCTCTTAGAGATGTTTGGCTGTGCTTTTCTGAATAGTACAAGACAAATTGTTAAGCATTTCACAAACCACCAGTGAGAACTTAATTATGAGCTACATAATTCAATAAACAAGTTGATGACAGGATCAAAATAAATACTTGGCAGAGATTTTCCCAAAGACTCATGCGTCTTAAGATATTAGGAAATTTCTGCCCGGATGAACTTTCAAATCCACCAGATCGCCTGTGAGCAGGTTTGAAGGTCCTCCACCCAAGCCAGTTAGTAGAGAAGGCGAGCGGTTCCCCGGGGCTTTTTGTGCAAATCCTTTCCTGGCAGCCCGGGTTGCTGGAAGCTCTCCTGAGCTGTGTGGACAGAGCATTTTATGAATGATCCGGGAGCCACACTAGAATCACTGGTGAGGCGTTCGTGATATATAAAATTGTTCTCCGGGCTGGTGGAGAGAATGTTCTTGTCACACTAATTTTGGAGTTGATGAGAAACCTTTCTGCTTGAAGTAGAGATGATCCCTGCTTCTGAGTTGCCCATTCCATGTGGTCATCTGGGGCTGCCCACCTTCTTTCAGGCCTCAATCCTTCTAAGAAGACTCTGAACCGGGTGGAGGCCACCAACTTCCCTGAGCTCAGGGTCTCTGAGTCCTGAGCTGAGTGAAGAAGTTGAAGCCCAGGGAAGTTAGCCTAGCAGGGGTCAGAAGAGTCTGGGGAGTTGTCATCTCTCAACTGGCAAACTGGAAGTTGCTTGGTATTTAATCATGACTCAACATAGATCAAGCACTACAGCTCAAGCAGTCGCTGTGCTCAGAAGCCACATCGCTTGTCTCTCTGCCTCTAGAGTTGCCTGGCAACCAGCATAAGAGTGAATCAGGGACCCAGTTTGCACTCAGCCCCATCTATGGGCTCTTCCATGATCAGAAGCATTTCCAGCAGAGACTGGTGCTGGAGGTTCTTGGCTGTGTCACACCAAAATTCTCTCAGTCTGCACAGCCCACAGGAAACCAACCCTTTTCACTTTAAGGAGCTCATCTGATCCTGGGAAACAAATTGGTGGGTTCCAGCCTTCCCTACCAGTCAACAGAGGCTGCAGAACAGTGCAGGAGAATCACACCAACGAGGGCACCCACTGAAGGACAGAAGGGACATTCTCAAAGTCCGGCTTCTTCTAGGGGGTGAGGTCGTGACTGGGCCGATGAACTAATCCCATACTTAAGCCCCTTACATTTTAAGGGAACAACACTCAGTTAACTCTCTGCACATAAACTTGCAAATCCAATTTCAGCATGGACCCAGGTTAACTTCTCCGGATTTGATGACTGACATCTTTTTCCTCCCCAGAGAAGAAGTCTGTTGTCTCCTGGCCTTAATCAAGTTTTGTGTGCGATTGGTCTAGTTTACTGGAAACTCTTTTCATGTTTCTTGAGTGACCTGATGAACTGCTTAGCTTCAAAAGATAGTTCCAGAAATAACATTTTCAAATGATATATGTCTTTTGGACGGCTTAAAGTTATTCTTTGGAGTCTCTTGATTGCTATTTGACTGGGAATCATCTAGTGGTATTTGCATAAGTTTTGAAAACTTGTTTTAATCTGTCTTGTTCTTCACCATGCCTAGAACACAATAGGTACCCAAGAAAACTGCTCTGAATACATGCGCTTGCTAAGTTTCCGATATGCAGGTGGAACTCACACGATCAAGAGAATGGTAGCTTTCCCTGTAGACCATACATGGCATGAAGACCAATTCCTTTCTGCACAACATTCATGTGAAATACCAGCTCTCTCTTTCTCTCTTTTTCTTCTTAAGAAAAGGCACAGAAGTTGTGAAAAACCATAAAAGAATTTTCCTCCTCAGGGTATATAGTTTTCTTGGACTTTCTCTGGGTTTTGTCCAAAACTCCTGAACTAACACAAAATTGTGACCTAACTGAACCATAAATGGAGTACTGGTGACAAGCACAGACCAGGAAGTTGTGGAATGTTCTTTAAACCCTGATCTGAGCAGAGAGTCCGTTTGTTTACTGATCAGCGTTTCAGAAACTCGATGCTCCTTCAAGCTACCGTAAGGATTTGTCTGCTCTCTTCTGTTTTTTTTTTTTTTTTTTTTCAATTAGTATTCTCATCAATGTGAACTTTGGGGCCCTAAATCTCATAGCTAAGCCACTGTCCCTGTGGAATGCCCCCTACCCCAATCCCCAAGAAAACCCCTGGCTATAATTATATCCGAGCGGAGCAAATTGGGAAGTAGGAGGCAGGGACCACCAGGCATGAGGCCTGCTTTACCCCTATAGCAAGAAGGCCCCGAAGAAGGTCTTATCTTCTTTTGTGTAATCCACCAAGGAGATGTCACTGACGTTCACCATCAGTTTGTCCCCTTCTTGCAAGGAGAACATGGCCCCGAGGTAGAGGGGCTGGAACCAGTTGCTGCTAATCTCACACACTGACTTGGTCCCCGTTAGGAGCTGGGAGGGCTCTGGGTAGCTGTCCGTTACCTTGGTGATGACCACGATGATGGAGTCTGGCTTCTTCTGCTGTCTCCCCTGGTGGGTGCTGCCGCACTCAGACGTGGTCCCGCGGAACGTGATCTGGGAGTAAACAAAGTAGTCTCCTGACTCTGGGATCACCAGGAATTTATTGGTGTACTTCATCCGGTTCTTGGTGAAGGCCAAGCCCAGTTCATGTTCCCAGTGCAGAGCTGGGAACTGGTTCTTCGGGTGCGATGAGGAAGTTTGTTTCACAACTGCAAAGATAAGAAAGAGGTTTGAATGACTCATGGTGGAACCTGTGGACTTTGCTAAAAAGTCTTCTGTCTTTTTTCAAATAATACAAGAATGGAAATAAACCAATGGTTGCCAAACGCCCTGAGGTGGAAGGAGCGAAGGGTACGTGAGTGGAGGTGGGCGCTTGTTCAGGGAGTGGCCTCTGGTAGGGGGGACCTGGGGAAAATGACTTTGCCTCTCTCAGGCTGAGCTGAGCTTTCTGATCTGACAACTCTGAAGTTTACTAGAGTCCTCTAATCCTGAAAAACGGTGAAGGTTAAGAAATCCCCTCACTCCTTTGTGTTCCAGAAAGTGGCTTACTGCAAAGAGCTGTCTTTCCCAAGCAACTTAGACCAGCCCATGGATGCCACCCTTGTCTACCCGACTGGGCCAGACCCCACCCGAAGTTCCCATTCTCTCCTCAGGAATGATGAACCCAACTGTTTTGTCCTCATGCACCAACTAGAACAAAATGCTTGTTGACCGAACTGGTTAAGCTTTCCTTCTGCCAGGACCCTGGGCTTTGGCCCAGCCTCAGCCTGAGCAGCATCCAGCCTTCTGGAGAGGAGGCTAGCCTGGGGGTAGAATGTTCTCTGCTCCAATCATGCCACCCTTTCATCCCACTTCCCCGAACCTGCTTCTTTCAAGCTCTGTTTACTTTGTTTATAGAGATCAAACCAAAACATTTTTAGCTTAACTCTGAGAACGTCAGCATACCTCACTGTCAGAGGTTCTCCCTA
Source organism: Sciurus vulgaris (assembly GCF_902686455.1). Lineage (NCBI taxonomy): Eukaryota > Metazoa > Chordata > Mammalia > Rodentia > Sciuridae > Sciurus > Sciurus vulgaris. The sequence goes on from NC_136476.1 coordinate 71,132,296, forward strand.
GCAGCACAGTCCCCTCCCGGGCCCAGGACAGCCAGCCCTACCTATCCTCAGTTCCGCATCCGCAGATTCAACCAACTGAGGATGAAGATGGAAACTACTGGAAACAAAACAAAACAGAACGTGGGTCTGTACTGAACATATACAGACTTTTTTCTTTTCATTATTTCCTAACCAATACAGTAAAAAACTACTGACATAGCATTTACATTGTATTAGGTATTACAAATCATCTAGAGTGATTTAAAATACAAGGTAGGATTTGCATGACTTATGTGTAAATATGATACCATCTTACATAAGGGACTTAGTATCTGAGGCTTTAGGGATCTGCAGGGGTCTCAGAACCAATTCCACAGGAATACTGAGTCTAGGTTTATAGTTCCTTCTCTTCCTTTCCTCCCACCTTGAGCAATAATTCTTTTGTGTAATGCCTCTCCTTATGGAATCTGTTGGTTTTTAATTGATAGGTCTTTCAAAAAAAAAAAGAGAGAGAGAGGGATAATACCGTGGAAAGGATTAAAAGAAGAGGCATGTGTAAAACCTCCAGCTATTGGAAAATCTCTAATTTATATTCACTTTTATCAGGATAGAGAGAGAGAGAGAGGTGTTCCCGTCTCTGTATTCCAATGCTGCAGTCCAAAGTCACAGGAATCACAGGCAGTAATTAATAAAGAATTACCTTGCAGGACATGTTGGAAGCAGAGACCCAGAACTTTTTGGAAATGTTTTTCCCACATTGACAGGGCCAAAATATAAGTCAATGTAATTGACTTGTGGAGTGGAAGGGACCTGGGCTTGGGACCACTTGGGCCCAGTTCCAGCTGTGGTTCTGCAATATGCTTGCTCATTCATCAACTCTGCAGGTTCACACTCTTCTCTGAGCCTCAGTCTCCTGTCTGTGAACTGAGGATAAAGCTTTTCAAGAGGGTCATTCTGAAGATTAAGTGAACATAGCAGACATGAACATTTTTTATCACAGTGTCTGGATACAGTAGTACTCAATTTTTCTTTCCTCAAATAAACCAGTATCTTTTATTTTTACAGACCAAAAACAAACAAACAAAAAATTTCCTTTGAGATTGTTTTATATATATATTTATGTTTGCATTAGACCTAAGTATATATTATATAGAACATATTAGGGAATGCTTTTATGATATGTTGGTAACAGGAAACAATGAGTAGAATCAAAAGATTCAAACTACTGATTTCAAATAAGATAATCTGCAATAAAATGAATACTTTTCAGAAGAAATAAAACCATTTTTATTTCCTGTAACTGCTTTTGAAACCCACAGCAATCACCATTATGTACTGAAACTATAGTTTCGGGATAGGTTGTGTTTAAAGGAATCATTTAGCAACTGGCACATCCACAGGGCATCCAGAGATCTGGTCTTAAATTGTGTCTTTCCCATTGTTGAAAGGGCTAGGGTCTCCTTTGCAACCATGACACTTTCCAAATGTGTGTGGACTTCTCTTGTCCCCCCACTACATGGTCCTTGCAATCTCCACATAAAGGAAGCCTCAATTCCTGCTTTGTGGATGACCCGCTAATTTTTAAAAAGAATTCTCAGATGATGCAAAAGTAAAATCTGTAAAGTCTCTAGTTAAGGCAAATTCTATTGGATTGGCATGCAATTGGCTATGTCGACATCAACAGGTAGGAGTTGGGAGAGGAAATGTGTTGTCACGCAAAGTGCAGTTTTGAAAGGCAAGCTTAAGTCTGAATACTTTCATTTCCTGGCCGTCTGGCTTGGGACATGTGACTTTAGTCGCCCAAGCCTTCATTTTTCGTAGTAGATGAATGGCACCATCTACTTCCTGTTTAATAGGACTGATATGCAGATTAAAAGAGATCATGGAAGTCTAATTGCTACTACAGTGCCTGGCGCATATTGGAAGCCCAGCGGGAGATGGCCTCTCTCTCCAGTTTCTGTCTCTTTATTCGTAGGAAGAGGGATGACATCTCCATATGCATCCCCAGCCCGTTCAATCCCTCCCATTCTTACAGAAAAGGTGAAAATGATGGCAACTTGGCATCTCCCTGGTACTAATCCTTACTCAGGACTTGCCACCAACAATCCCCTCTTAGTCACATAGTAATACGGATATCTTGGGCCTCAAGGAGATTCCCCTGCCTGTTGCAAACTTTCATCAGCCAGGAGAGTATACTTGTTTTTTAACTTTCTAGTCTTTCAGTGGGTGTTTAACGCACACTTCTGCCTGGTCTAACTCTGTCCTCTGGAGTCTCAGAGGTCTATGAACTGCAGGGATGCAGGACTGGCCAACTGTTAACATGGGAAGATTCCTCTTCAGGTCCACATCAATGAAAATTCTTTGGAAATACCTTCCTGAATGCAAATGTCCAGTGACAACATCTTGAAGGGGGTGTAGGTGAAATGGAGAGATTGGCAAGTTTGGGGACCTTTCATCTGTGACCAGATCCAGAATTACTTGAAGCTCCAAGTTCTAAGGAAGTCCATTTCTAAATGACTTAGTGTGTGAATTAAAGACAGAGGGACAGGAGAGAAAAGAAGGTTGACAGAATCAGAAAGTGCCCAAGACACCTAGGCCTTTGGACCCTTCATAGGGAGGGAGACATCTGAAAATCCTTGATTTTCAGAGACATCTGTTACCAAGGCCTGTGGTGTCCAGTTTAGAGCTACCAGAGTGAGTTTTGAAAAATATATTGAAAGAAATCTTGGGACTATGGCCACCCCACAGTGGCCTTTCTCTCTTCTTCTTGTCTCTGAATCTCAGCTTCAAAGTCGTTTCCCGAGAGCTTTACTCATTCTCTTCCAGGGGATCTCAGCAAATCACATTGCTTCTATTATCTGAACAAATACTGGTACTTGCTTTATTTTCTTTTTCCCATCACAACTTAGCCAGGACTCTTACCTGTCAGGTGTGCCCTGGGCTTCTCTCTATCAGCTCGGAGAGGTGCATCTGTAACAAAAGGAGAGATGTGCTTGCATAAGTCAAAGGGTGACAGGGCGAGGACCGCACTTTGGAAGTCTCAGGGCACCTGTGATGGGAGAGAACATCAGTCTCCTCCAGCCTGGCCCAGTTTCACTCCTGTGGGCTTTGGATTGGCATGGGCACCTGCAGGAAGTACTTCTGGGGACAGGGGAGATTTAGGAGAGTTTTGAGTGCAAATGTGATTTGGGCAAGTTATCCAGCCTGAAAGTGGCTTTTCTCATCTCTAGGAAGGGCACTGTGACCTCTTCCCTGGATGGAAAGTGCTTAGCATGATTCTTGGCACATGGTCCTTGCTCAGCAAAGTACAACCTGCTGCTCTTTCCTGTGCTACTTTCATGAGAGCTAATTGGCCTTTTTGCCTTCTCCATGGTTCCTTTTATTCTATACAATGAGGTGTCTCAATGGCCCAACAAACATGGAACAGGGTGCAGGTGGAATCTACTCTGTAGCTCTCTGAACTTGGCGGGTCCTTTTCCCTTTCTGGGCCTTCATTTCCCCATTAGTTCTTGAGAAACCCTTAGAATTTCCCTTTGACTCTTAGAGATGATGATATTGAATGAAGGGTGTTCTAACTGCAGTGTTAAAGCTGATGTCATTGATAATGATAAAAAGCAAAAATCCACCATGTACTTCTGACGTGCCAGGTATTGTTCTCAGCCCTTTACAGGAATGAACTAATTTCATCCACACTAACTCTGTCAAGTAGGTACAAAACTGCTTTTTTGAGGTGACTAAATGGGACAGAGACAGGTGAAGTGATTTGACCAGGAGTCATATGCTAGTAAATTCCAGGGCTGGGGTTTAAATTCTGGCCATCAGCTCCACAGACCCTGCACTTGGCCATGGCACCATTGTGTTTTCTTAGGAATGAGGGAGGAGCCCCCCAATTCCTCTAGGTCTGCATCCCTCAGTTTTGCAACTGGGTGATTAAGGATCCATCTCCAAAATGCCTACCTATCACTATTAGAAATGTTTTTGTCTCCCAAGAAAAGACATGAGGGATGAACACACTTACAAAATGGCTGATGCGAAGGTCCAGACTCCTGTTCTTTTTGAATCTGTTGAGAAAGAAGGATATGGTTTAGGCTCCCTGTGGTCCTTGTGACCCCAATACCCACATAGGCACCCAAAGCATGGTATAATTGGGATGCTGCTGCCGGGTCCTCTGCTCTGCTGGACAAGGCGGGAGACTATTTTGGTTGGTGGGAATCTTGCCCCTTAGTGCTCTGCTTTCCTCTCTCGACACCCCCAATGGCTTCTCTTCCACTTGCCTGAATCTCAGCTTCAAAAGTTCTTTCCAAAGAGCTTTTCCTGTTCTATTCCAGGGGATCTCAGCAACTTATCATTGCTTCTATTATTTGAACCAATAAAGGTACTTCCTTTATTTTCTTTCCCCCATCACAACTTAAAAATTGGAACTTGTTTTTAAAAAAGGACTCAGAAAAAGAAATAATGGCCGCGTTCACTTCACGTCATTCTACCCAGCAATCCTTGCTGGTTTACAATACAGACTTTCGTCCTTGCGTTGCTAGTTTGTGAGTCGTTTCAGATACCACGAGGCAGGGGAAGCACCGCCGAGGCAGACAGGCCTGACTGGGGACTTAACAATATGATATTGAGAAAGACTTTTCCTCTCTGAGCTTCCGTGTTCTCACTCGTGAAGTGGAGATGACAATGTTCCTGACCCTAAGCGACTTACAAGGTGGTGGGGAGGGTCAAATCAGAAAATGCAAGAGTCGTGCAAAAGACACGCGTGGGAAACGAAAAGAGCGGCCAGTCACATGGCTAGACTTAAAGCTCAGGCGCAGGTGGAAGCGCTTAGCCAGGAATCGTGTCCCCATCTGGCCTTTTGCAATGTTTTCAAAAAACTCTCCCATACGAGTTTGATGCAGCCCAGTCCTCTGATTTGGTTCTTGTAACACACAGCTCCCACCACTAATGGCTGCTCCTCCCGGGGCCACGCGGACTGGATCTGTGTTCTCTCTTGTAATCTCTGTGTGCACGTGTGTGTTGGGAGGGGACTGCATGTGTGCAGTGCTGAGTGTGTGGATGTCTCTGCGTGGTCCTTTCACCCTCCAGCTGCCCTGCCTCACCTCCACCAGAGGCTCTCTCTCAGGCGAAGTCGGGCTGACTGATCAGCCAACTTCATTGTCCCTCCACCTGCTTCTCATCTGCGTCCCAGTTCTGTTGGTGGCCCCAGTACTGCTCCCCCTGGGTTCCCAGGCCTCAGATTTGCTCCTTTCTTCTCCCACAAACCCAAGATCTGCCATTTCTACCTTGTAGCTCTTGTGTTCAGGCCCCGCTGCAGGCCTCGCCCTGCTGCTCTCCTGGAATCTTCCAGCAGGTCTTCAGGCCTCCAGTCTCTCCCTATTCAGACCAATTTCCTAGCCTGCCTCCAGAGTGCATTTCTAAAGCATGGCTGCATCAAGACAGACCTACTGGTACCATCTTCAGGGGCTCCCCGGGACTTCCAGACACAGTCCTGCCTCATCCTGGCAGTGAGGTTCCTGTTTGCCAGCCTGGCTTTGCACCCACTATTGACTCTCTCTAAGCCCTCTACGCTCCCAGCTGTGAGAGGCAGCCAGGGCGCCGACCCAAGGGCTTTAAAAATGCCGTAGGTGCGTTTATGGAGTGAGTGGTGTCGCGGAGCTGTGCCAAGGCCCTCACAGGTGGTGTCGTCAGCTCACAAGGACACGCCCGTATTGACAGGTGGGTAGGGAGGGTACATAACTTGCTCCATTCTCTACATCTGGGGAGTGGAGGAGTAGGCGATTAACTCGGGGCATGTGATTGCAGAATGCTGAGCCCTAATCCCCTGTACTCCAAGGCTGCTGGACAAGCTCCTCCTCAGGTGAAGGGGAGACAAGTTTCAGCAGCTCCGTGGGGTGACAGCGGGCAAGCCCAAAGTTCAGCAGAGATCTGACCTGGAAGTGGGGAAAGCACCCTGAACCGGATCTTGCAGGTCCTGCAGACATCAGCCGCGTGATAAAAGAGGCTCTGATCATTCCAGAGAAGGTGACACCTTGTGCAAGAGCAAGGAGGCATGACCAAAAAGGGGGACAACTGGAAAACTGTGACTTTGCTCTACCAAATGGATACTTGTGCGCACTGTGTGTGTTGTGAGTACAGAGGTCTTTGCAGAACCTAGGCCCAGGGCTGTGAGCGCTTGTCCACCATCAGTAACACTGCTGGGCTTGAGAAGCAGTCCCCAAATGAGCTTGTTCTCCGACCTGTTCCCTGACCTGCTATTGACAGAGCTGATAATGGACTTGCTCTCCTGGCAAGATGGAGAGCTGCAGATGGGGTTCAACTAGGGAGCTCTTGACTGCCCCTGTGTAAGGATGCGTAAGGAAGCACACCTGCCTTGGTTGGGCTTCATTTTGCTGCATTTAATTTGCTGCTGAGAAATTTTCTTAAATATCCTGCTTATCTTTGGCTAAGTAGATACTCAGTTAAGTTTGGAGCATTTTTTTTTTGACTGAGAATTCCATTATTATTAGTTGTTATTTGAGACACTAACACAATTTCCCAATTGCTCTGTTGTTCTATTACTTGGACATATATTTGACTTTTATGTGTGGAAGGACGTATGAGAATTTTAGAGGCCTACCATGCTGCCAAACTGCTGGAGGCTGTGTCAGCACCTGTGGCCAGGTGTCAAAGGCCACGACAAGAGTCCCCAAGAAGAACATCAGTTGGGATGCTCTCCAGGAGCATCCCAACATCCAGCATCCCAACATCCAGCATCCCAACATCCAGCATTTTATTGCTGCTTCTCTTCACAATGACTCTGTCTATATGGGAGGAAGATCATTGTGACAGGAAACAGCAATGAATGAGAAGAGGTTGGAGAGGAGGAAGTAGTAGCTTATTTGAGGAAAGGTTTAGGAACTGTGCTGTCCCAGTGCTTGCTCTTGACATGGCTTCTGGCAAAATCAGGGCAACAGAATGTATTGCTGTCTTCCAACCCTGGCCCATCTCCACCGCTTCTGGGTCACTCTGGGGCACCAAGACTTAGACAGTGGCTCATGAGGGAGACTGTTCTCTGCAGTACTGGCCTCCAAATTAGAAGAGGCCTGGGACTCACCAGCACAGCTGAAGAATGGGTTTATTACCCAATATGTGTCTGTTCAAGCAACTGGCTGAGAGCCAGGGTTCAATTTTATTCTTTATTTGTGTGTTTATTCTTTTTCTTTCTCTAGTGGAATTTAAGGAGGGATCTGATTTGCCCTCCTGTCTCAGTACTGTGTTCCCAGTGCCCAGCAGCCCCATGGGATCACCCAACTGGCTAAATGCATAGATTCTCAGGCACCAGGGAGAGGCAGAGAAGAGACGGGGAGATGGAGTAAAGTTCAAATTCTAGAACTACAGTCAGATTTTGCAGTTCAAAAATAAAAAAAAAAAGATTTATGTTTAGCAAAATTTCAATTGCCTAGAAGAGGTAGCTGTCACCTCTTAGTGCTCGGGCCTTTAAAAGTTGCAGGCTGTGTATGGAGCACAGTTGTGACTTTAGAAATCTCTCTTGAGGGCTGCAAGGCTTGGCCAGGAGCCAGTCAGCAAGGGCATATGTGTCCACCTGTGGGCAGACACCTTGGTGGGACAGTGGCATGCCTGGGAGCACCGGTGTATGTTAGCCCTGGAAAAACACTGGTGCTGCCCCTGCCCCTGCTTAGTTCCCTGTAGGTTAGGGAACTTCGGCCTCTTTGTATGTTGTCTGGTCCTTCCTGATTTAAACTGACCACGCTCTATAGGCATTTCTGGAATCACTCTAATTCTTCAAAGCGTGGCATGAAGGGGGAGACTTATTTAGCTGGGTGTCCCCCTGGGTGGCAGGTCCTGCACTGGGCACTGACGTGTGATCCTCATCTATGCCTCTATTTCAAAGAGTGGTTGGCACTCCCATTTTAAAGCCTATGCAAGACTTACAAAGGGGGCTTACAGAGGATAAGCCACTGTTCAAGGTCAAACGCGGACAGAGAACCTGGGATCTGAGCACATGCAAACCCTGGCACATATCAGGAGCCCATAAACATTAACTGAGCACAAGAGGTGGAGGAGCCTGAAATGAAACGTCTTTAAGATTTCCTGGCGCTTCCCCAGCAAGCTCCCTGGAGTATATTTTAACTAACGATCCACTTAGCCTTTCCTCCCATACTGTAGTCCTTCCCTCCAGCTATTCAGAAACAGGAAGAGATATTCATTTCTTGCTGTCATGATGCTGCAATTGCAAAGGCATAAATGTTTTATGACCCGCAACCTCCTCCAGCACTTGCAGGAGAAACACATGGACATCTGCCTGTTGGTCTCGTCCCTGTTCATACTTTGATGAGGACGAATTCCACCTGGAAATGTTTTATTCTGAGGTCATTTCATTTCATTCTCCTCCAAGGGCCCCTGCATGGGGCTTTGCATACTCTATCAGAACAGTTCAGAGCAAAGATTCTGGTGTTTGCAGACAAGCAAATCTGGAAATCCCAGCTCTGTTATTTCCTGATACCCTGATCTTGGCATGTCAGCTAATCTCAGTGAACCCTCGTTTTCTCACCAATAAAAGTGACAGTGATTCTTTCCTCCTGGGACTACTGGGATACTCAGAAGGACGCCACATGTAAAGTGGGTATCCCATCACTCACCTCCCTCCTTGGGCTCAGAAAGTCCCTGTGGTTTGTGTTGTTGGCTCTATAACTTGAGTTGTAAGCAGAAGCCCTCCTTATGACCTTTTATGACAAACAGTAGATTTTAGGCCCCTTTAGGCACTCAGGGGGGCTTCCTCTTTCCCCAAAGGTAGACATTCAATAGGATTCCTCTGTCCACAGTTTGCTTCTGGATTTCTGCCCTTTCGGAATGGATAAGCGTTGAGGAAATAGAATTTACAGTCACCCATTTCAAGTCCTCTGTGTGTTGCTCTCCGAGGCTGGGCCTCCTTACAGAGGTCAGGCTGGGAGACGACCTCTTGCTGCCGGGGTCAGCAGGTGAGTGTGTGCCCTGCGAGCGGAGAAGGCAGGAGTCTGCTGAGCTGGCTGGCTGCTCAGTCATGTGCGAGTCCCCTTAACGGGGTGAACAGTGGATCCTGAAATGGCCAGCGACGAGCTGCCGTGGACGCTGGGGACTCCCACCCACAGTTCACTCGCCCTTCCTCCCCGTGCAAGGCCACAGTGCGCCTGGGCTACCTCAGCTTTGCCTGTTCTCTGTCCACAGCCTGACCCTTGCAGAGGGGCTTCTCTTCCAGGTGTGCTGGGGCTTCCTGAGGATACAGCAGGGGCGGCTCCCCAGGGGGATCATGAGTTTGCAATTTACAGAGTTACTTTTATTTCAACTACCCCTTTGCTTCCTCTAGACAACACTGAAAAGGATTCCATTATGGTATTCCTTCCCAAGGAGGAACGGGAGAGCAAAGGGCTCAGCCCAGGTGGAGTCAGGAGGGAAATAACATCTGTTGAGATCTACCCTTTGGCAACAGCTTTCTGGACATCATCCCGAATGCTCACCACAAAGCTGTGAAGAGTGTACATTATCTTCTGAGTCTGAAGGTCTCAGAAGTCTGGTACCTTGCTCGTCCCCTCGTTCTTCTGTCCATTAAGAAAACACTTAACAAGTGCTGTCTGCATGCCATATATACCTGAGTGCTCTCAGGGGAGGGAAGCGAGCTAGCATTTATTGAGCATTTACTATGTGCCAGATTTCTCAGGATTAAATCTGATCACCTCAAGAGGTGAGTACTCTGTGAGCACAGTGGTCAGGAGGAAAATATACGGTGAGTTTAAATTCCAATGTCCCACTCTTGAACTTTTTGACTTTGGGCACATTGCTTAACTTCTCTAAGCCTCGGTTTCATCATCTCTGAAATGGAGATAACAATAGTACTTATTGTGTAATTTCAAGGATTAACTGAGGTGCTTATGCAGTAATAATAGCAAATATATATATTGTGTGTGTATATGCCAGATAACACACCAGACACTTCATAGGCACTATCTCATTTACTCTTCTTAAAACCCTAAATATGAAAAAGTTGTGTATGGTGCCTGGTGCAGAGGAAGTTACTAAGAAGTCACAGCTGTGTTGTATTGAGCCATGGCTTCCCGGTCTGAAGCCTGAGCTGGCGTCACAGTGGGACCTTGTTGGTCTTGGGGGAGACCAGAGGATCACAAGAGCATGGCAAGCGGGAGCCTTGTATGGATTTTCAGAAGGGGATGGAAGTAAGATTGGAGGGAACCAGGGAGGACACGGGGGGCATGTGCAGATCATTCTAGATGGGATTCTAGATGATTCTGGATGGTGGAGAGATGGGCAGTGGCACAGCCCTGGGCAGACAGGCTTCCTACAGCATCCCTGAAGATTCGCTGCAAAGGACCAAGTGGCCATTCTTTGCTGGGCTTGGGGCTAAGCAGCCTTGATGTACGCAGGTGTGCTAGGAACGTAGACTCTGTGTGCCAGAACCATGCCCAGGGAAGATGGAGGCCTGGCCTCGGGGCACCAGTAGGCCAGAGCAGGGCAGTGGAAGCTAACAGAGGCCCCAGAGAAGGGCTGGACTGAGGCCAAAGTGCAGCGGGATGGATGACAGATTGGTCCGGGGCGGGTGTGGCACTCAGGCAGGACTGGGCTGGGGCGGGAGCCTGGAGACAGCTCGTGAGTATCAGGGACCCAGACGAGCCTCACAGCATCCAAACCTGCTCTCTGGGTGGTGAGGTCAAATTCCAGAGCAGGTGGGGAAGTTGTCCTCAGTGATGTAATTCCCCAGCTGGGGAAGTTCCCCAGTCACAATGATGACCCCACCATTTACTAATCCCTCCTCCCTGCCAGACACCACCATGCTTCATTTCTAATTGTCCCAATTCATACATTAAAAAAAAAAAAAAAGGCTGTGGCCTAGGTAGCTAAGAAGGGACTAAGAAGGGACTAGACCAGAATTCAGGCTGTCAATCTTTTGATTGACAATCTTCCCAAGATGCAAATTTGCCTAGTATGCTCCAGAAGCTTAAAGGTCCTAAAACATTTCACCACCCCAATCTTTCCTCGTATGGGTGACACAAACAGCTACTACAAAGCAATATAGATTTATCCATGTCCCTCTCCTGCCGTGGCCCAGACACCTGGTTCCCCATATGCTAACAGGTACCGATCTCTGAGCTCTTCCTGAGACATTCTCTGCCTTCAAGAACACATTTGCATGTGTGAATTCTTTCATCAAATGAAGTGTCCCCTGATGTGCCCACTGTGGTGCACTTTACTCTTCACTTGGACATGAGGGCTCGGATCTGCCTGCCTACTTGGAGGGTGATTTCCTCCCGGCTTTGGGATCTCTTGGCAGATTGCCTGTGATGTGCATCACATCCTGGTTTAATGCTTATTCTCTAATACAGGTATTTTCTTTCCCTGCTACCTTTGGGGAGAAGATTTCTGGGTTGGGAGATTTTGCTTTTAATTCAGTTCTCATACCACGAGCATGCCAGTCTACCTCTCTGATCCTTACTTCGGCTTTGGAAAGACAGGGGCAACTCCAACTGCTCCTGGGCCAGCAGTGCTGGGTGGGTGATTCTGGAGGTGGCTTGATTTGGCATGTGGAGCCCATGCTGGGGGCTGGCACGGGGGGTGGTGGAGGTTGCAGCGGCTTTCCCTCCTTCCTGGAGTTGCGGACATCACTCTCCCTATGCCTGGTGGCTGCCTCTGGGCCAGTGTGAAACCTGCTGCCTGATATAACCAACATCGAGGGCAGATGGGTTGGCTTCAAATCGCGGCTCTGCCACTGACTAGAGGCACAGCCTTCAGCAAATCTCTCCATCCCTCTAGGCCTCCGTTTCCCTAGCTGCAAAACAAAAGGCTTTGGGCTGGAAACCTTCAAAGGCCCAAAGTGGCCCCAGTGGCATGTGGGGTTCTGTGTGCAATGGGGTCCTGGGCCTGGACTTCAGGCACAGTCTTCCAGCTGCAGGTACCTCTCCGTTTCTCCAGGAAGCCTTCCCTGCTCCACCCTAAGTCTGTGACTGGGCTAGGAGGGCATCTGGAATTTCACGGGATCTCCACACTGAAATAGTTGGTCCTTATTTGTCTGATGCATCAACTTGAAGCTCCTGAGGCCCAAGAGCATTGTCAGGTCGCTGTCTGGTGCCTGGCATAGAGCGACAATCACATCACAGTAGCCACGTGCCTGCAGCTCTGAACAAGAGCTGCTCCTCGCATGCATCACTGAGATGGGCAGGGGGTTGAGAGCAATACCCATTTTTGTAAATAAAGGAAACAGGCTGACAGAAAGGAAGCCATGTGCCTGTTGTCACATGGCCAGAAGTGGTGCAGCCGGGTTTCAAGCCCAGGTGTCTAAGAGCCTTCCTTTGACCTGGTTTCCCTTCTTGCTTTCCACCTTCATCCACCTCCCCGCCTGGCTGTTTTCTATTAGTCCCTGCAGATCTGCTCTCTGCCCCTGTTCTTGTCCTGTGCCTGCTGAGGCTGGCCTCTGGGCCTGGCTGCTCCCTGGCTTCTTGGAGTCTTGGCTGAGTCTGGTCAGTGGGATCAGAGGCTTGACAGGAGAGTCTCAGCATTCCCTGCTCCCGTTCACCTGCTCCCTGCTGCTTGGATATGCTTGTCCTGCTCTAAAGGTCCCCAGGAAGACCCCCTCCTGGCTTTACTTCTCCCTGGGTCCCTTCAAAATACTGCACCCACGCCCATGGGAAGGGGTGGTAGGTTGGTGGCTGCCTGCTGCTGCCAACCCCTGCTCTCTCTTGGATGCTTCCAGTCCTTTTGGTGTCCTTCAGCTCGTGCATCCCACCCCACAGGCTCTTCTTTAAACTCCCTCCAAACTCTCCTTTAAATGCTCTTCTCCTTTAAATTCTCTTCTCTGACTGGCCAGCTGCTGCTTTTCAGGACTTGGATTGCTACATGTGCCCCAGCCTCACCCCCATTTCCCTGGCTCTTCTGACGCACTAGGTTCCCAAGCCTGGCCAAGTGACAGCCCCCAAATATCCCCTCGTGTCCCTTCTCCAGGGAGACTGGTTTTCCTATGACAAAGTGGATAGTCTCAGCCTTGTTCCTTGTCCAGTACCTGTGCAGGGCAGGCGAGGGACAGGCTTGGTGCCTTTCTTCACGGAGCCTCCTGTCTCCTGGCAGCTCCGGTCCCCAGCTTGCTTCCCTAGACTGTGGCATCCACTCAGTGGTCTTCTAGATGGACAAAGCCTCTGGTTTTTGCTGACATGAGGGATCACAAACATAGACACGGGGGTGGGGTTCCACCATGCTGTGAGGTTCGCTCTGGAACCCAGGAGAGTGCACGTGGCTGGAGATCACTTGGTGCCTCATCCTAGGACAACTGTCTGCTGGCGGGAGAGAGCCCTGGTGCGCACAGTGGGTGCTGTGGTTTGGCTTCTCACAGGGACCAGCGTGGTGAGCCAGCCTGGCCGCCTGTGCCCTGCCGCTCTCTCCTCCCAGCAGCGTTTCCGGGTTGTCTGCTGGCTTCCACATTTTACTGGCCTGGAAGGTGACCAAGAAAGCTGCTGGCTGAATAACAGCCTGTTTGTTGACCTGCCGGGTGGCGAGCGTTACATATTAGCCATGGCTTGTAGCTGGCTGGGATTGCTGAGAGAGCAGGTTTGCCATTAAACCAATTATTTTCTCCTTTAGAAGTTAATACTTTGGACTGTAGTTAAGTCAGCCATCCTGGATTGTGCAGGAGCATATTTTAAAACTGATATTTCTTTGATAACATTCCTTAGGCTTTCAGGTACTTTTCTGATGTTTCCAGTTCAGACTGCCAAGCATTCTCCTTGACACCTGTACCCTTGCCCTGTCTCCCCAAAAGTCCTAGAATCTATGTTCATTTTTAAGAAGCTTCTCCAAAGCCCCCAGCAAGATCTCAGAGACAGATGAAGCAGGAGTTTTTTTTTGTTGTTGGCCATTAAAAAAAAAAAATCAATCTTTCTAAACTCAAGAAAAGGAGTTGGCTAAATAAATTATAGTACACACATATACCAAAACATTATGGTTATCCACATTATCATGCTGCTGTGAACTTATCATCATATAAATAAAATCATTATGTACTAGGAAACTCCGAATAATCCCATTTTATTCAAAATAATATGAATTATATACCTCAAACTGTTAACAGTTGTCATCTCTAAGAGTTTATGCATAATGATCATTTTCCTTATTTCCCTATCTGTTGTTTCTAATTTTTTTTTTTTTTTTTTTTTTTTTGGCAAGGACTGTATGTTAGTAATGTGGTTTAAAAATTTTTTTAAAATTTAATTTTTTTCATTTTTGGTACCTGGGATTGAACCCAGGGGAGTTTAACCACTGAGCCACATCCTCAGCCCTTTGATGTAATTTGTTTAGAGACAGGTCTCACTGTCTTGCGGCTGGTTTTGAACTCACCACCCTCCTGCTTCAGCCTCCAGAGCCGCTGGGATTATAGGCATGTGTCACTGCGACTGGCTTTTTTTTTTTAAGAAAAGGAATCCTTCCAAATTATCAGTGTGCTATGATTATAATCACCTACACACCTGGAGCTTGAAGTTATTCCCATATAAATATAAGAAGTATCCATTTGTTCCCTGGAAATGTTGAGAAGAGAAAGCAGGATGAACTTTCCTCTCTGCAGTTCTGTATTTCCTTTGCATGTGGAAGAAGAAACCCGGGATGCACCCGGGAGGGAGCTCGGGTTGCAAAGGGGCCCTGCGGGGAGAGGGTCCCCTGACCCCCAGGCCAGAGCGGGGCTGCTTACCGGGACTTGTGTGCAGTCTTCCCCTTGGGTTCGGAGCTGGCCGACCAGCAGGTAGGCGGCGAGTCCGGCCAGGATGGGGACGGACAGCAGGCAGCAGGTGAGAGCACAGCGCGTGCTGTCCCTCCTGGCGGCCAGCCGGGCTCTGGCTTTGGGCCTGCCGCCGCCATCCTGGTGGAGCCTTTCCACGCTGGCTGTCTCCCCGAAGCCCAGTTCCAGATCCTCTGCCATGCTCCCGCGGTCCTGGAGGCGTCTCTCCGTCCGCCTGGGCCAGGACCCCCATTAAATAGAAGCGCGGCTCTCACGGCGGCTGAATTCGCGGCTCTGCTTCTCCTCCCCTTTCCTGCCCCCTCCCCCTGAATCGCAGTCGCCCGCCCTGCCCTGCCAGGGAATGCACCGCCCACGACAGAAACCAAGTCTGCTTTAAGAAAGAAAAAAAAAAAAAAAAAAAAAAGAAGAAGAAGAAGAAATCTTTCCCAAGTATATTTATATGCAGTCCGCTCATGTGCTCCTTCCTTAGTTTACAGAGGAAGTTAGGAAAGTCCCTGGAGGGGGAGGAAAGCAATCCAAGTCAGTGGGTGTGGCAAATTAAAATGTACCTGCGCTGCAGCCCCGCCAGCCTGCCGGCCTGGAGCGGCTTCTGGAAGTGAAAGTGAGGGCAGGGGAGGGGTTGGCCTGCAGGCGGGAATGGGCATCGCTTGTGCATGGCCCTTCCCTTCGCCAGGGCGGCCAAGCCCTCTGTCCCTGTGAGCCTGGTGGCCACTCACTCCCATTGAGCCGACGGGAATGTTGAGGCTCTGGAGGGCCAAGGCCTTCCTGGGGTGAAGACAGCAGCAGGGCTAGGAAGATGACCCTGTTCTTACCAGGCATGCTTCAGGGTTCTGGCTTCTACCACACAAGTACCCATAGAAGCAAAGGCTATTTCCAGCCTGTGTTGACCTCAGTTTAAGCCAAGGGTGTGAGGTCGGAGTTAGAGGCGGCTGTTGGCGGGGGAGGTCACTGATGAATCCAGGGCTGAGGGACCACAGGGACACGCCTGGCCCAGGGTGGCGGTGTCTGGGGCTGCAGCATAGTAAAGAGTAACACTGGTTTAGAGTGTGCTTTGTGCAGGTCACTGCTCTGAGCTGAACCTATCAGTGAAGTCACTGGATCCTGAGGGTGATTCAGTCCGGAGACTGCCTTTTGAGGTCCTGTTCCCTCTTGGAAGCATGGAGAGTGAGCGCTGCATCAGGGCTGGCTCCGGCTCCTGGCCCTCACCACGCTGCACGTGTTCCTGCCGGGGTGGACTCGCCGGCAAGGGTGTGGCAGCCTTTCTGGAGAAAGGGGTGTGTTGGAACTAAGCCTTGGAGCTCAGGGAAAGGCCATCTGAGAGGAGAATAGAGACCCTGCGAAGAGGTGGATAGCAGAAATCAGGAGGCTCAAGGAGTGGCCTGTGGCACGCAGAGGCCAGTTTGACCACAGCCTCCATTCAGTCTCTGCTTCTGCTTGTATCATGGCCCAAACCTTCCAGGCCCCTGGAAAGGCCTTTCCTGGACCAGCCCCTGCTCACCATCGCCCCTCTCCAGGGTCCAGCCTCATGTCTTCCTCCTTTTCCAATCCACAGTCCTCAGATCCACTATGGACTAGCTGGGCTTTGCACATGGTGTTCCCTCTGTTGTGGAAGCTTCCAGAATGTCTCTTCATATCTCTGTGCTGCCCTTTCCTTAGCTGCGTAGAAAACCATCCTGCATCTCCCTCCTTTATCGGAGTGAGATGCTCATCTTCTGGGCTCTTCCGGTTTCCCTGTCTTCCCCTGTCGTTGGACACTTCAGACTCGCCTGGGTCTGACTATTTTCTGTCACCCCCATTAGAGCATCACCTATGGAAGGGCAGGTCACACACCTTCCCCATGGCTATTGCTCCTGACCTGGTAAGTGTCACATGATAGACTCATAACTATAGTCATTGAAATAAGCCTCTAATATTCAAAGATGCTTATTTCAAAGAATTCCAGCAAAGAATGCTTTTCATGTCCCTTACTTGCACATGCTTGGTTTAACAAATGTATTAAGAACCTGTTCTTTGAGACTAGCCTAAATCTTTGCTATTGCAATGTAACATTTCTTTTCTCCTCCTCCTCCTCCTTCTTCTCCTTTTCCCTCTCTTTCTTCCTCCTTTTTCATCCTCCTCCTCCTTCTCCTCCTCCTCCTTCTCTTTCTTCCTCCTTTTTCCATCCTCCTCCTCCTCCTGCTCCTCCTCCTTCTGCTCCTCCTCCTCTTTCTCCTCCTCCTTCTTCATTTATTTATTTTTCTTTTTGGTTCTGGGGATTACTCCCAGGGCCTGGCACATGCCAGGCAAGTGCTCTAAAACTGAGCCACATCCCCAGTCTTAACATTCCTCTTGATGACTGAGTTCTATTCTGTGCCCTAGATGTACCAGAGTTTGGTTAACCATTTGTGCATTGAAGGACATGTGGGCTACTTTCAGTTTGGGGTTATTATGAATATAAAGCTGTTAAAAATATTCATGAACAGGTTTTTGTGCCAATCTGTTTTGATTTCTCTGGTATAAATGCCCAAGAATGACATTGCTGGCTCATAGGGTAAACACACATCTAACTGTGCAGGCAGGGGCCACGCTCTGTCCAGAGGGTTGTACCATTTTACTTTCCCCAACAACCTGTGAAAGAGCTAATATCCCTTCTCCGGCCCTGGGTGTTACCATTAGTTTTTATGTTAGCCATTCTGTTTGTGTGTACTAATATCTCGCTGTGGTTTCAATTCACGTTTTTGTGATAGCTAATAATGTTGAACTTGTCATCTGAGTATTCTCTGGTGAGATAGACATCTATCTTGCTTGCCACAGTACTTCTTCTGTCTTGATTCTCAGTGGATTCAAAGGCAAAAGGTGAACAGCTTACAGAAATGACGAGGTATTGCACTTGACTGCCTGCTAGGTGCAAGACAGTGTTCCAGCTAGTGGGGACAAAGCAGTGGAAAGAATCGACAGAGTTCTCAGTGTCCATAAAGCTCACACAGTGGTCCCTCTGACACCCAGGGAATGTGTTGGAAGACACCCAGCGAGTGCCTAAAACCGCAGCTAATGCTGAACCCTATAAAGATAACTCCTCTACTTATGACGAGGCTTGTGCTGAGGTGACATCCTGATAAACCCTTCGTAAGTCGAAACCTCACCTAGGTTTAACAGCTCACCCAACATCACTGCTTAGCAACACGATGCACTGCACAGTACCTGTCGTTCACCCCACAAGCAAGTGGCTGAGGGGCACTGTGGCTCTCTGCAGCTGCCCAGCATTGTTAGAGAGGACCACACTGCATGATGCTAGCCCAGGAAAAGGCTGAAGTTCAAAGTACAATTTTTATAAAATGTGTATTGGTTCACACCATCATCCAAATATTGTAAGTCAGGCCATTGTAAATTAGGAATCATCTGTAAATACTAGGTTTTTCCTATTCCTGCAAATTTATGACCAAGATGAACTTGTAAATTAGGCAGTATGAGACAGAATAATTATAATAATATATTGTAATGAAATTGCCAGCATCACTACTCTTGTGCTTTGGGGACATTCTTAAGTAAAATAACTGTTTCTGGAATGTAAATACTGGGATGCCCGACAATTTATCTGATTACCAACTAAGTGTCTAACAGGTGGGTATCATATACACCATGGAAACATTGGAGAAAAGGATGAATCATGTCCTGGGTGGGATAACAGGACAGCATAAGGTTTCATCACATCAGAATGGTGCACAAGACTTACAAATCCTTTACTCTGAGATTTTCTGTTAAATAAATTTGGACCATGGTTGTCTGAAACAGTGAAAGCAAAACTGTGGCTCAGCAGGGACTAATATTCTTGTAGATGTGCAGCAAATAATATAAACTAATTGATAACTTCTTAGATGGGCTTAAATGGTTTAGAAAAAATAAGAATAGAAAAAGGAGATAAGGAATTTTCTTAATTGCAATTTAAAATAGGGTGGTTAGGAGACATCGAAGTGGTGACCTGAACGAGGTGGGCGTCTGACCTTGAAGCCACGGGCCGCGTGGAGCAGTGGGTGAGCCAGGGGAGTGACGAGCTGTCCCCAGCCAGCTATGCCATCGACGTAGACCAAACACGTCTGTGTCTTTCCACAGTGTCAGAGTTTATTGAATAACAATAACTTCACATAGCTTCCATCAGTGGCAGTTCACTGAACACCTCTGGGCACCTGGTAGTCGTAAGCCAGGCAAACACAGGTTCTTTTATTCCAGTCTTAATTTCTAGTATCTGTCACACTCAAGTCACACATCGCACTTCACATAATTATACTACAGGTTACGGAAAGGCTCAGGAAGGCCTGAGGCAGCCCCAGGGGCTCAGGAGGCTGAACTGAGAGCCAAGGCAGAGTCACTGGAGGTGGTCAGATAAGACTGCAGACCTGGCGAGGCAGCTGAAGAACTTGTTCAAGGCACGGAGCTGCCAAAGCGCAGGGGCTTATTCTAGGTCAGCTGTTTCTGAGTGTCAGCTTGAGAGGTCAGTGTGCAGTGGGCCATGTGTGGTCATGATGGACAGGAGCAACATCACTCTGCTAGAACCCAAGGACAGAGGTTTGGAGGTTTGTTGCCTGGGTGACTTTCCTGGGCAAGGTTTGTGACGAATGACCAGGTAATGGGGGTCAGGGTGCCACTGTGTCCAGCCTCCTCCTTTCATGACCCTCTAGTGAGGAGGTCGCTGCATTCCGTGGTGTGGTGTGCTCAATAAGCTTGTGGGCCTGGTTTTTCCTACATGAAGTTGGTACCCCCATGCATCCTTGTGCTTCCGATTAATTCAATAAGTTTATAGGTGGTCATTTTTATCCAGGTGATTAATGTATTTATCAGTTTGTGCCTTATGGTTTCGCCAGGCAGATGGTGGTTGTTTACTTGTACAGTCAAGGTGTAGAGCCATTTCACCACAGCAGTAAACTCAAAATGGAGTAGCTTATGACAAACTGCTACTTTACAGAGTGAGTCACTCAGGCTTAGGCACAGCCTGAAAACTCTGCTCTATACATCCAGGGGTGCCTCCCAGCAGGGCACAACCTGCTCTCCACACGAGGCCTCAGTGGGAACAGAGGAGGCTGATCACGCAGGGCCTCTTGGGCCTGGGGAGGACCTGGTTTCTCCCTTGGGGAGCTGGGGCGGAGAAAGTTGGGGCAGTGCCAGGCAGAGGGGTGACACGTTTGGATTTCACATTAGAAAGATCACCCTGCCTGCTGTATTGAGAGCATCTGCAAGGTAGAAGGGAGGACCAGGGAGACCAGCTGGGAGACCATGGCCTCGCCCCAGAGAGGGCTGACAGTGGCTTGCATGAATTGGTGGCAGTGAGGGTCATAAGAAACAGCGTATGCAGGATATATTTTGAGGTAGAGCAGGTGTACTTTCTTATTGAGCGGGATGTGGGGTGAGAGAGAAAGAAAAAAGCCTGAGGTCAGTGATCTTGGTTTGAGTCCTGGAAGGAGAGAGACTCCTTTGGTGCTGTTGGGAAGACAGGGAGGAAGCCGAGGCGCTCAGGTGGAGAGGAGGGATAGGTCAGGGGACTTTCAGATAAGCCTGTGGAGGCAACCCCAACGTGGGTGGATGGAGAGTCTGGGCGCCTCGAGGAGGCTTGGGTGGAACTATTAATCTGAGGGGCAGGCTGGGTGCAGCACCTATCACTAGTACATGCTCAAAGTGGAGTCTCCTCCTCTGTGATTGCAGGTCTTCAAGTTCAAGTCTAAAATTGCCAGGGCTGGTCTGAGAAATCCGTGCAGCTGAGCCACAGGAGATGACTGATAGCTGACCATTTTGGACCTACGGTAGTCGCACTTTCCCGTGGCGTGTCTGGGTGGTACACGGATCAGCTTGTGTTACATAACGCTCTCAGTGGGTCTGAGTCGCACCCAACAACCAAGCACAGCACCAGCTCCGAAGCCCCAGGTCCTCATGCCAATGTGACAGATGAAGAGTGTCAAGAACACAGCCCTTCCGGGCCGGCTTCTGCTGCCCAAGGAGTTAGTTATAAAAGCTTTCAGTTTTCCGAGCTTTTCAGGTTTTAGATTATGGACTTGTGTATTATTCTTGTTATTCTAATCACTGCTGTTGTCATTCCCTGGGTGGCACCTAGGGTGCTGAGCTAGGCCAATGAGTGGAAGTTACTGAGAGGCACATTTCAGCTTAATTTTAAGATAGGAGCAGTTCAGTGTTCTTCAGATATAAGTCATGCTACTCCCAAGGTGGAGTTTCAAGGGCAGGGACACGACCTGAACAACCACTTAGTGGTAAAAGAAGTTCGATTATTGGAGAGGCGATTGGAGTTGATCTCTTGTAGCTCTTGACCTCACCGAGACAGGGTGACTAAATCGTTGTTACCTTTCATGACTTGTTCTCTCCATCTGTGAAATGGGACCAGGGAGTTGAACTTTGTGATTGCTGAGGGTACTTCTGCATTATGTTCTCAGGGCTTCTGTGTCTTCTCTTTCCCCTCTGGTTGTTCCCCTCACGCGTCTCTCACATCCTTGCTTACAACCTTATTTGCAGAGGAACACTTTTCCCAGACATCCTAGCAAGTTCCCCAGGATATACAATGAGGGATTAACCTGGGCAGCTGGGAGGGGTCACCAAGTCTTTTCCCCATTGCTTCCTGAATTGGGAAGAAAGGTCATTTTCCAGAAACTTCTTCTTCGTATCCACGCATGTTTCCACTTGTGCAACACTCACAGCCTTTCAGCAAGGTGCTAATCCAGGGCACAGCTCCACCTTCATGGCTTGCAGGGCCTCCTCCTGCAGGTTCTCTGGGGAAATGAGCTGTTTGATAAAATAGAGTTTTTCAGTGGTTGACTCAGTCCTCTAAACGATGGCAGAATTGAATGCAGTCATTCTGTGAAAACCTTTCTAAAGCTTAGTTTAAGTTTCCAACAGTTTAAAGTAATGTCTGCAGGGTCTGGGGATGCAGCAAGCGGTGGGGCACTTGCCCAGCATGCCAGAGGCCCTGGATTCATCCCCAGTACTGAAAAGAAAACACACACACACACACACACACACACACACACACTTGTAAAATTAGCATATTTTGACTTTAGAAAACAAAAACACAAGCACACACAGACATAGACACACGCAAAGGAAGTGACAGACCCCGCAGGTCCTCTGAAACCATCAAACCCCATCGAGCAAGAACGAGCCCCGGATATCAGGCTTCTAGAAGAATCCCTTTCCCCTGCTCTCTAAGCTCTCTCCTCCTCTGCCCGTGGCTTCTGTCTCCTGCTGTCCTTTCCACTGATCATGTGCTCAGGTGGCGAGAGCCAAGCCCTCCTCTCCGAGGCATGGCAGAACGCCCACCACGTTCACCAGGGGAGACGTGCGAGGCAGCAGAAACCTGGAGGAAGATCCCAAAGACTGTACAGAGCAGGGCTTGCATCAGATTAAAATTCACACACACACAAATGCACGTACAAGTAGTTAAAAAGGAGAGCAAGGAGGAGCTCAGGACTCAGGATGGAATTGCAGCGGACACGTCAGCCTCACATGGTGCATAGGATGCCCCTCAGGCCCTGGCCTTCATTTGATGCATGGGTTATTAAGTACTCATTATAACCAATTAACTAAATAGACTAAACAGAACACTGTTCAAGCAGGAGGGCTCTTAAGGACAGTGTGACATGATTCAAGGATTATGAAGATTCCAATGTTGTGTGTCTGAGACCCCTAAATAGAAATGAGCCAGTGATAGCTGTGTGTGGTCCTAATAGACTTTCCAATGAACGGTGTGGATTTTGCAGGAGGAGGGCGGTCTATTGGGCTTCATGGAGAAGTTTTTAACTTTTCATCTTAGTTCTTGACTCTGATCCAGGCTGAACCTGGTCACACTGTTGAAGCTAACAAGCAGCCCCTGGAAAGGGCCTGGAGCTAGATTCTGAGTTTGTTGAGTGTGTGTTTCCCATTGGAATATAGGTGGAGATCTGTCCCTAGATGAGTGACGAGGTCTGGCTGGAAGAAGAGTTCCCGGTGCCGAAGGATGGGCGTAGGCTCAGGAGCGGGAGGACAGGCAGCCCGGGGTGGAGAGAGGAGCCAGGTGGTGATAGTGTCTGCAGGTTCTGAACAAGCAAGGTGCACCCTGAGGAGCCGTGGCCAAGTAACAAGGCAGTTCCATTGGACCCCTACTCCTTGCTCTGACCTGCATCTGCGGGTGTGGACGTTTTCTCATTCCAGGCTCAACTGTTCAGTCTCTACTAGGAACTGGAGAGACAGATACAATCCAGATCTGAGGCTGGAGATAGCTATTTTTCTGTCCATGAATGTGGCCCCATTTCTTAGCCAGACAGTGCTGCTCTTGGGGCCATGTGGAACGGAGGCCTCTTGCATTGAGCAGAGGGCTAGGCCATAGAATGCAATGACAGTGGCCCCCTGGGCAAAGCTAGAGTCTCCACTTTGGGAAGGTCCAGCCCACCTGGGTGATAGCAGTCTCATCATGTAGCATGGTCACTTTTATTTGGAAAGTCCTCCCGCCCACTAGCCTGTGAGCATCTTAAAAGCAGAGGACCCGGTCTTTCTCATGGTCAAGTCTCCAAGTTCAGGATACAGGATAGATGCTAGAGAAATGTTGGGGAATTACTATGCATCACACCTTGTGGTTGGGGCCCCATGAGTTGCACTTTGAAGTGGGGATAGGTTATCACTGTTTGGGAGGAACTGGGGGGCCTCAGAGAGGAGGGGGTGATTTGGCTTGGATTCAAAAGTAGATTTAAGGGATGGAGATGGGGGTGCACGGGGGGGGGGAGGTGGGCGGGGTTGGTCTTCAGAGTAAGTAGCAATGAAGCCGCAGGCCTGCTGACCCATCTGAGCAGGCTGCGAATGCTCAGTATTGCCATTCCTGTGGCCGTCAGCCGCAAGTCAGCCCAGGAATGGGGTTGAGGCCTGGGGTTGGGGTGTGGCCAAGGTAGGAGAGAAGCAAATGTTTCCACCTCATTGCCTGCATTCCTGTTCTGTATCAGGATCTTTCTCGATTCTTACGCGGCCTTGGCAGGTAGGCGCTATGACTCCAAACGCGAAGAGCAGGAAACATCTAAAAACAAGTGATGTCACTTGCTCAGAATTTCCCTCAAACCAAGTGGCAGAGCTGAATCCAGGGCCTCTGGAGGGTGTGACCAGTGAGGTTCAGGCTGAGGGCCAAGATGTGAGGTGGGAGTCCCCAGGTATGTGGAGGGAATGTAAGGACCAGCATGGGTGGTGGCTCCTTAGGGGTAGGGCAGGTAAGTGCCCTGTTAGGGTATCCGTGTTCTGGAATGTTCTATCTGGAGCCTGTAAACTCTGGCCTTCATGCCCAAGAAAGTTTGTATGTCCACGCCCTTGCGGCGGTCTTTCCAGGGACGGTTTCTGGAACTGGACACAGAGCTCAGGCTCCACGGGAGGAAAAGTGCTGCCCTAGAACCGGGCCAAAGACAAGAGTTTTGGAACCAAGAGGGGAGAGGCCACGCGCAGGCTTCGGCCGCTGGAGATGAGTAGCGTGTGGTTAGGGAGGGGCCGCCTGTTGGATGAACAGGAAGCGATTAAAAAAGGGGAAAGACAAAAAGAATCAGAAACTGAAGATGTGGTCGAACAAGTGAACGTGCTCCGTGCCGGCTCTGGTGACAGATTTTAATCCCAAACCGTCGGCACCGTGGTCTGTGGAGGGGCTGAGGTGTGTGAGGCGTGGGGACAGGGGAGGTCAGAGGAGCCGAGATGCCCTGAGTCGGAGGGACAGACTGAGGCAGGGGCAGAAACACACGAAACCTGAAGAAATGCAGATATGAGGTCCCAGACACAGAGGTGATAAGCCAGCGGCCCAGGGTCGGGGACAGAACCAGAGAGACAGGGACAGAGAGAAAGAGGGAAAGGGGGACAGTGGCACAGTGGCACAAACCTCCAGTGCAGTAGTCGTGTTTGGTGGAGAAAACACAGGGACTTGCTGATGTACTCACAGCTTAGCTGAGGTCCAGGAGAGCCCTGTCCCTTCATTCAGGTTGCCGTAGCCAACACCTGTACTTCAATTCAGAAACAGCAGAGATGTATTGCTTCTTGTTCTGGAACTGGGAAGTCCACGACCCAGGCACCAGCAGATTCGGTGTCTGGTGAGGACCTACGTGCAGTGTCAAAGATGGAACCCTCTTGCTGCATCTTGCCCCTGGTGGAAGGGGCAGGTCAGCTCCCTCTAGGCCACTAAGCCCTTCCACGGAGCAGAGGTCAGGTGACTTCCCCCAAAACAGTACCTCTTGGTCCTGTTGCATTTGGGTCGAGTTCTCAGCATACTGGTTTTGGGAGGGAGCATAATCTGTCAGATTGTAGCTCTCATGGACATATGGGAACCTCTGAAGGTGATTGCCCATGGCCTTCTTCCCCTGTGGTTCCAGCCTCTCAGCACTGGAGTGGGCTGAAGAGACCTTTCTGCTTACACCTCCCCATGACCACCACGCACTGATCAGTGCTCATTCTCAGAATGTTCTTCCTTAGCCTTTGCCACCTTCTTGTGACTTCTACAAATTGGAAGCAACCCATGAGCAAATCTAGTGTTGCTCTTCCTCTTGGCTCTTCAGATTACGGATGAGGATGACTTTGTCCTCACTGTGTTCTCTCTTCTCCAGGACCACCTTCTGCTGTTCCTTCACTGGTGTTGGCAGTCAGGACAGGCTAGGTTATGCTGTAATAACAAAAAATGTCCCAAGATTGCAGGGACCCTCAGAGAACAAAGATTTATTTATTTACTTTTTTGCTCACACTCTATATTCATTGCAAGCTGAAACAACTCTGCTCCAATTCACATTCACTACAGGACCCAGGCTGGGTGAGTAGCCTCCATCTAAAGTTGCTGTTCATAGTGGTGGAAGGAAAAGAGAACACGAGTCTTCATACCCTGGTTCTGAAAGTTTATTCCACATATGACCTGATCGCCTCCAACCATCTTGCCTTGGTCAGATGAGGTGGGGAAGGAAAATTTGCACCAAGGAAGAAGCTGTGAATATTTGTGAATGATAATCCCATCTATTACAACTGGCTTCTCCAGCTCAGAGTCTGCAGCTCTCTGCTGAAGCTATTCCCTGATCCGTGAAGGTGGTCCAATTTACTGGTGTTCCTATTGATGCTTGGAACCCGGGTTTGGGTAAGACACTCACAGAGAGCCCATGTTCGTGGATAACCACGGTGTCATTTCTGTGAATGTTCCTCCTCCACCTTAGAGCTATGCCATGCAGGCTGTTCCCACTGAATTTGCTGAGGCTGTGGGAAGAGAAGAAGCCCATCTTGAACAGGATCCCTAGGTTTTACTGGATCTTTCTCTCTTTAGACCTTTTAAACAATCGTATCTTTTATTGCTTAACATCCAGAAGTAACTGGCTTTTCTGTAAGCTCACAATGGAAAAGGTCCTGCCTCCCTTTGTTGGACTTTGAGTGAAAATGAGTTTGAATTATGTGGATCTGCTGAAACTCTCAGGATTTGCCTGTTTTAACAGCCGGTGCCAATTTGTTCCATGCAAAAATTGGTGCCCCCAGTGATGCTTCATCACAGAGACATAAAACACCTGTTACTTTGGTGACCAAGTGACAAGTGATGGGACACTGAGTTGGAAGCTAGGCAGGAGGTGGTCATGTCATGCAGGGCAAGAGATTTGTAAAGTCACCTGTGATGACTTGCGAGGCAGGTTCTGTGCTCTCTAAAACGCTCACTGCGGGAGCAGAGGTAGAGAAAGAGAGGGTAGGTAGCAGGGCAGTGTTGACAGGTGCTCATGAATTAGATGAGTCGTAAGAGGGATTTAGGAGGCCCACAGAGTGCAGAGGCAGGGGCCTGAGGCAGGACCAGCGCGCACTCCTGGGCATCGCACAATGAGCCGGGATGTAAGAAGGATTTAGAGGTAGAATCTCCTGTGTGGAAAAATGACTCAGGGCATGGATCAAATGAAGCGTGGCTTTCTCATTGATTTTTCCATAGAGTGTCAAGTAGCTGCCATTAGGCGGAGCGCAAGCCAGCAGGTGGGAAACAAGAGAGGAGGCCGACTTGAGGACTCTGTCTTTTTCACTTGTGGTCACTGGTGTGTAGACCACTGTTCTGCGAAGTTACCGTGTGAAATGAGATGTCAAAGAAACGGCGAGCCTATGCCGGACAATATTGGGGATTTAAACCCCCTGGGGACATACACCTTCCACATCAGCAAGTGGATTAAGAAAACCATGCTCAGGCCAAGGAAGGCGAAGTCCCTAATTCTCACTTCTGTGTGCAAGGGAGATTATGCTAACAAGCTTCTCTCACCCAGAGGGTGGTCCCTGGGGTCATGAAGGACCAGGGACAGGATAAGCTCCTTGAGACAGGGTCATAGACTCATCCAGAGCAGGCGACTTCAGGACATGTTAGCCCTCAGGTCTCAGAACTCTCTGGGCCTGTGGCTCTTGTGTGAGCCCCCTGGTTCCCAGCAGGTGTATTTACTATGACTTTCCTGTCCCTGTCCCTGTTTCACCACTGTATCTTGGATGCATGATGTATGTGGTGGGGGTTGGGGGGTGGGTGGTTTGAAGAAACTGATATATAATATCAGCTTATAGATCACAGTTCTAGGTCAATAATTCTCAACAGGGAGCCATTTTGGCCTTGGGGACTTTTGGCAAGAGCTAGGGATGTTTTTGGTTGTTACAGCTGGAGGTGCTGGTGGTGTTGACACCTAGCAGGAGTCAGGGGATGCTATGGAGCATCCTACAATGCACAGGACAGCTCCTCCAACAGAGAGTCCAGTTTAAAATGCCAGCCTTACCAAAGCTGAGAATCTGGACTAGGGAACAAAGGGTACCACATCCTGAATGGATAGACAGATTATGGGGCAGCACCTGGAAATCAAAGCACCCGGCACAGAGCTCATTCCTTCCTTCAGCAGCCATGAGGGTCTGCAGGAGGAGGCCAGGAGGTGGAGGGCAGGGGTTGGTCAGGTGATTACAGCTAGTTCCTGCAGTAGACCACCTGCCCAGATTTCAATGTCTTCGCCAATAAAGGTTTCCCATCCTGTCTGGGAACGTCTGTTTTTTGTTTTTTGTTTCCCCCCCATCAAGAGATATATGTTTTCTCTTAAGGACATTGGGAACTGGTCATGGATTATTTTCCTCATTGACTTGGCTGCTAGGCAGCTCATTAAAACAGCTGTTCACGCCATCTCCTGACACCCCTGGCTCGCTCCCCGTCACTTCATCACGCCAATTCTCCCCTCTGTCATCTGCACATTTACGCACCGCCATTTGCTGTCTCGATACATTTGGGATGAGCTGAATGAATGACTCAACAGCATTCTTGTTTGCCAATGGCTGCGGTGAAGGAGCAGCCAGGGAGCCCGCCAGGAGCCCTCTTTTCTTTGAAAAGGAAAGTGGGGCCTTGGGTCTCGGCTTGAAGATTTGCAGAATTGAAACTGTTCGGGATCTTCGGATTACTTTTCTTTTTCCTTTTTTCATCCTGTAGTTTTAGGAACCCCTTTTAAGTTGCTATTCTAACAATCCGGAGTCTCATTTGCTTTAGCTAGGAGAGGAAGGAGATAAAAACACATTTTCTCCAAAGTCTTTTGGGGAATCACTTCATGCAAATATCTTGGTCTGAGGAGGAAGCAGCCTAAGGTCAGCCCTCCGCTCATCCCTGAGAAGGAAGCATTCAGAGTGAGTGTTTTCACATTTGATTTTCTGTTTCTAAATGTAAAATAGACAAGGAGTCAGGAGCCTAGTCATAAACTTGCTGTGTGACGTTAGGCTATTTACACCCCCTCTCTGGTCTCCAGATAAACAAGCAGGCTGAAAAACCCACCTGGATCCATGGTTTTCATGTGTATACCTGGGGAGTGAGAGGTGCTTTCTGTTGATCTTGGTTAAGGGGGATTTTAGTGACATCCAAATCCTATGGTTAAAAGAGATTGGTTCAGCTTCCTATAAGGATGGAGGAAATGAGGGGAATGGAGGCCGAGGCTGGGGTCTTGCAGGTGGCAATGTTGAGAGGTGGGTCAAAGTGCAAGTCCTAGAGTCCCGCTACTAGCTTCTACACTTCCTTTGATTGTCCTTAGGCCTCTGTGTCCTCATTGGCCTGAATAGGATGCCAACGCTAAAGCCATGCTCGGTGAAGACCGAGTGGCATAACGCCCACAGAGTGCTGGGTGCTTGGTGGGGGCCCTGTTCCTCATTATGTCCTTCATGGGTTAGGCTTGCTGAACTGTGGTGTGGCCGTGGGGAGGATGGAGCCAGGGGAGCCAGCTCCTCAGCTGCAGGGTCCTCTCGCTCCTGAGAGACAAGCCCCTTTCCCTTTCTGGTTTCCATTTTCTCCCTTGAGATGAGTAGGTTAGTTTAGATCATCTCTTATGATATTGCTTTCCAGGTCAGATATTTTGAATTCAGTTAGAGCAGGATTTCTCAGCCTTGGTATTACTGACTTTTCATACCAGATAATTCTTGGTTGTCCGGTGCACTGCAGAGCTTGGATTCTTTGTACTGGACGCCAGTAGGACTCCCTCCCCAAGGTGAGACAAACAAAAGTGGCCCCTGTTCGGGGTCAAATGTCCCCTGGGGAGCAAAACTGCTTTGGATGAGGACCACAGTTTCAAAGTACTTCAACATAATCATGCTTATGCGCTTAGCATGATGTTCTCCATTTCCAAGCACAGAAAATCAAATCTCTCAGCTGTGGAAGCGAGAGAGCCAAGCAAGGGGGAAGACGCGGGGGACTGGATATCATAAAGACAGAGGGCAGATCACTGGAGTGAACGAAGGAGATGGGGAGGGGCCGGCGGGGGAGGGAACCGGCATGAATCTAACCACGTCGTGTTAAAGGCATATATAAATATACCACGGGGAGCTCCACCTTTATCTCTATTTGGAAAGCACCAACCAAAAATAAATAAATGAGTGAAAGGAAGGTTCCTGGAGCAGAGGAAGGAGCACGAGAGGGAAGCAGAGAGGGAAGAGGGGGGAATGGAGTAAATCGTGTTCCGTGCGTGTGTGATTTTGCCGGAATGAAGCCAACTGGTACATATAATGCTGTGATTAAAAAAAAAAAACAAAACAAAACAACTAAATTAGGAAAACAGATAAATTGTGTCATAACAAACAAAACATACCAATTCTGATCGCCTTTATTGGGTGGTTCTCTAGGCTAGTCCCTGGGCTGCGAGGTTTGGGTGGATTTGTCGTGGTCCTGGTGACATCCTTGTGAAATGGGTGTCATTATCCCTGCTCTGCGGCTGGGGTGTGGACCTGCGTTTGGAGAGCGAGGCAGCCCGGGTCACCCCTGACCAGGCAGACCTGGATGGGACTCTAGCTCCGAGCTGGTGCGCTCTGCACGGCCTCCAGGCCGAGCCTCTGCCGAATGAAGGGGGCGGTGCCAGCCACGTAGGCCGAGGGAGGACCGGCCAGGCCCAGAGACACCTGCGCGCCATGAGCTTTGCGATCGTTCCTTCCCCTGGGCCCTGGGCGTGGTGTCGGTGTTCCTGGGGCAGATGACAGCCTCATGCTTGTCGCGTCACCTCGGCCCTGGCGGCCCCACCCGCCCTTGGGGGTCTAGGCCTTTGCTCTGAACTCCAGACCAGCACGCGCAGCTCTCTGCTAGAAAAACCGCCCGAGTCACATTGCCCCCAGTGTGCAGCTCCGGGGTCTCCTGTGGCCTCCAGAACGCTCCCAGAGCACAGCTTCACAGCCATTCCGGGCTAAGCCCCTCATTTCCGGGCCAAGCTGGAACGGGGCCCATGCCCTTGCTCAGTCCCTGCCTTGCATCTGGGGGGGCCTCATCCCCATGGCTGCCTTTTCCCTGGGCCAGGCCACCAGGCCTCTCACAGTGTTTCCTAATCAGTGTCCCTGCCTCCACCCCTCCCTCACCAT
The DNA here is from genome assembly GCF_902686455.1 of Sciurus vulgaris. Taxonomy (NCBI): domain Eukaryota; kingdom Metazoa; phylum Chordata; class Mammalia; order Rodentia; family Sciuridae; genus Sciurus; species Sciurus vulgaris. The sequence goes on from NC_136476.1 coordinate 71,162,846, forward strand.
CCATCCATCCATCCATCCATCCAGAAGCATCCTTCTTGCTGTGGATCTGACCTGGTCTCCACCTCCTTACTTATTCCCAAGCCTAGTTTCTTGACCCCCTGCACAAAGCTCTTCTCTTTCTGGCTGTTTCCTATGAAACCTTGCCTTTGGCCTCTCTGCCCTTCTTTTTCTCAGTTTTAAACATACAGGATCGCTCACAGTTTCTCAAAGGCATGATCCTCCCAATTCTCCTTAGTCATCTGCATATGCTATTGTTCCTGAACACTTCTCTGCCACTTTGGCTGTGGCCTCCATACCTCTTTCAGCCTCAACTTAGAGTTTGCTTCCCCTGGGAAACCTTCTCTGATCCCTAAAGTGAGGCCAAGTACCCAGGGCTTCCTCGCTGTGACACGTCTTGCTCCGTGCTGAAACCGTCTGTTGAGGTGCCTGCCTCCCCTCTACGCTGAGATTTCTTGAGGGCATCTAGTGTGTTTATACCCCGGGCAGGCTCTGTTGTAATAGATGCTTGTAGCACACGCAGATGGCAGCTGGTGTTGCGTGATTTAAAGGACAGCCACAAGGAGAAGGAAAGAAGCCAAGGCAGTGAGCCAGACACTGACATTCGAAAGACGGGTGATCAGCCCCACAGCTGGCTCCAGGCCCCCTCTTCCCACCTGGAAATCTCCAGCACCTCAACCAGAAGATGATCCCATTCCACAGAAAGGTGACTCAGAGACATTGCATCTTTGATATTAAGCTAGGTAAGAAGCCAACTTTGTACCTGACAAGGAGGTAGTGTTCCTTTCCTGTGGTCGAAATGTCAGATGGGGAGGGCCAAAGGACCGGGAGCCATCTGACCTATGAGTCACCCTTCATTAGAGAGTAGAAGTCTCTCTGATGAGGCAACGTGAAAAACGAGATGAGTGTCTGGTCTGCTTGAGAGCGGGTTTCTCAACCTTGGCAGCGCTGAGATTTTGGCTCAGATGACTCTTGGCTGTGGGGAGCTGTTCTGTGCATGGTAGCATCCTGGTTTCTCTCTACCCACTAGATCCAGCAGTACCCTCCCCAATCCAACTTTGATGACCAAAGATGGCCCTAGATGTTGCTAGACTTTGGCTCTGGATGAGAACCACGGTCCTTGGGGCATTTGAAGTGGGCCCATCTGATGAAGCCACAGAGCGCCCTGGAGAGTTTGGTTCAAAGTTCATGACCGATTCTTTCACTTAGTGCAGATGGTTCTCGTGAGTCCTGTTTGAACTTGCTTTGGGCTAATGATTTGCCTCCTTAGACTGCAGTCTCCCTAACTGAGATTATAGAATAACCCAAGTCCAGGAGGTCGTCCTCTTTCGTGAAGACTTCTGTGAGTATTTCTTTTTATTTTATTCAGATGTCCTTGGTTTTACACTTCCTGCCGCCTGCCTTCTGTTTGGTGACAGATAGCTAACGTCACCGTAGGTCTGTAACACTTCAGCAAGAAACACGGAGCCACGTTATGTCCCAAGTGGAACCCAGTGAAATGAAACTAATGGTAGGAATTTGAGGGACGGAGTTAGGCTTAGAAAGACTCAGAGCAGCTAGACCTTGTGGGAAATTCCCCATCTCTGGTGGCACCGAGCTGACCATCATACAGGGGTTGGCACGTGGGGGTTGTTTCCCATCATGTGATTTACAGGAAAGAAACTAGGTTTTGGGCTTAGGTTCAAATTCCAGCTCTACCACTTGATAACTGTGTGAATTTACCATAAAAGCAATGCCATTTTTGCATGGTTACTGTGGACTGATCACTGACTGGGTCCATCTTAGGAATTCTTCCAATTGTGGCAAGAAGCATTTACAGTTTGAAAGTGAGAAAGTGAATTGCAGAGAGTCTGAGACACAAAGTTCCATGAAGTAACCAAGTTAGAAGGAGCAGAGCCAGGAGTCCAACCCGGGGCGCTCTGGCTCCAAAACAGAAACGACTAATGTGACCTAGGGCCGGGGCTCAGTGGTGGAGCGCTTGCCTAGCATGTGTGAGGCACTAGGTTCAATCCTCAGCACCACACAAATAAAATAAAGCAAAGGATTGTGTCTATCCACAACTAAAAATTTTTTTTTTAAAAATGACTAATGTGATTTTTTTTTTTTTTTTTTGATTAGGTATAAAGTAACTTCAGTTTCTTAATCTGCTGAACTGGGGTGGTAATATTTCCTTAGGTGAATCACTGAGAGGATTAAAGAAAATATTGCCGGTATGGGACCGGGCACACACTAAGCGGTTGGTAGATGCTTAGCTTTCCTCTCTTTAGCACAAGTTATTTTAACTTGTCGCTTGTGATTTAATAAGTTTTAAGTGTAGACCAACTGCCAAGTGAGTGTACATATATCATATCACTTAAATGTGCCAAACCTAAGTGAAGGAGGTATTATTGTCTTCATTTTCCCACTGAGGAAATTGAGACACAGAGAGAATAAGGGAACTGCCCAAATTCAAATGCCAAGAGCACAGTGAACCAGGATTTGAGGTCATGCCTGCAGACTACAAAGCGGCCCTCTTCCTCCAGGCTGTGCTTAACCCTCTCACTACTCAAAGTCCTAAGGAGCTTTGGAAATTCTCTGATGTCCCAAGTCATTCCCCATGTACTTTTTTTTTGCACCTTTGAAAATGAAAATAAACCAGATTTTCCTCTCCATTAGTAGAACTCAGTCACCAGGAAGCTGGTTCCTGGTGGACTATCTATTTAAGCCTTGAGTAGACTATGAATTCTTATTGATCCCTGGTGAATTTCTAATTTAGACTCACGTCCATCCCTCTTCCATCCTGCCCAGAATGGCCTCAGGGATTTCAGACTAATCTGCAGCTGAACTGGAGTGAGATCCAATTAACACTCTTCCTGGTCTGGCCCCAAAGCATCCAGCCAACCTCACTTCCGTCCATTCTCTCCTCCTGGACCCTGTTACTCAGCTTCCTGGACGCTCTGAGCCCTCTGACCTGTCAGCGCTGGTTGGTTCCTCTGTTCAACAGTTTCACATCATTTCCAGGCCTGTCTTCATCTGATCCAAATGTTTCCTCGAACAATTCAAAGCCACATTTGTATGTGTGGAAAATGGGGTGGGGTCAGAGTTGTATTCCTCAGACCCAAAATTATGAGACTGAAAGCCAAGTTTTCTCTTTGATTCTGTTAGAGCCCAACATGGTGCTCCAGATGGAAGGCCCTGCTCTTTGCCTGATGAAAATCTAGGAAACTTCACGTGGTGTAAAAGCTGGGGCTATAGAGGCACACAGACAGGCATGACCCCTTGCATTTTTTAGCTCTCTGGTCTTGGGAAAGTTATACTGAACCTCTTTCTCTGAGCCTCAGTTTCCCTGTGGGTAAACTGGAGACAGTGATGTGGTTGTGAAGATTCGAGGATGTCCTGTCTGTAACATCACTTAGCACTGCTGAGTTTGGTCTAAGCAGATGTCGACTTAGTCATAATGGAGCTGTAAACTGCTCCCCTCTGGCTGATCGCTCAGGCAACTTTGCTGTGTCCTTTCAAGCTATGGCCCTTTGACCTTGGCTGTGATTACTTGGGTGCAGGCATATATCTTCTGTTATTTGAGCTCCTGGAAGAGAGGCTTTCTAACAGACTCAACTTTGAATACCTGGAACACCTTGTGGGAAACAGTTGGTGAGTAGTCATTGCATGAAGGAGAGAGGGCTCCATTGTGCTCTCAAGAGAGGTGCATGAGACTCAGGCTGTGAAGGCAGAGCTAGAGTGTGTCTCCAAATGGCTGTGTCCCCATCATTTGGCTCAGTGACAGGAGATGACCAGAGTTCAATAATATATAATGGGTAGATGAATATGGGCTCCAGGAAAATTTAGCCTATCACGGTGCATCTAATCCCCATCTAATCTTGGAAGAAGAAACAGACTGGAGAAGAGGAAGGACCCTGGTTCCACACGAGGACTCAACAGCATGTATTTCAGGTTATCTGGTATTTAAGAGTATCTTAAACGACCATTTGCCCCAGTTATCCCACTCCTTGGTTTATACCCAAAGGACTTAAAAGCAGCATACTACAGTGATGCAGCCACATCAATGTTTATAGCAGCTCAATTCACAATAGCTAGGTTATGGAGCCTAGGTGCCCTTCAACAGATGAATGGATAAAGACAACATGATAAATATACACCATGGAGTATTACTCAGCCACAAGGAAGAATGACTATGATATTTGCTGGAAAATGGTTGGCCCTGGAGACTATTACACTTAGCAAAATAAGCCAATCCCCAAACACCAAAGGTTGAATGTTTTCTGATATGCGAATGCTAACACACAACGAGCAGGGAGAGGGGAGGAGAACAGCAATTCAGTAGATTAGACAAAGGGAGTGGGGTCTGCAACAAGACAGTGGAATGAACCTGACATAACTTTCCTGTGTACATATATGAATACACCACAGTGACTTTCACCATCCTGTACATCCACAAGACTGGGATCCTAATTAAAAAAAGATGCACTCCATGTTTGTATTAGTAAGTCAAATCACTAGAAAGAACAAAAATTTAAAACATTTAATTAATTTTTAACTTACTCTAATTAGTTGTACGTGACAGGAGAATGCATTTATACATTTTGATAGATCATACATAAATGGAGTGTAATCTCTCATTCTTCTGATTATACATATTGCAGGATCACATGAGTCACACAGTCATACATGTACTTGAGGTAATAATGTCTGTTTCACGCTAATATCATTCCTTCCCCCAGCCCCCTTGCCCTCCCTTCACTCCCCTCTACCTAATATAAAGTAACTCCATTCTTCCCTAGCCCCCTCTTACTGTGAATTAGCTTCCGCGTATCAGAGAACACATCAATATCTATAACCTGAAATCATCGCAATGGTGGGTTGACAAAGGCTGACCCACTGTGGCAGTCAGAACTGAATTGTGCCCAGTTCTCTTGCTCTGCAGTGACTGGCAGGGGCTGAGCCAATCTGAGAATGAAAGGGGCGAGCGTGTTCAAGGGGCATGTGCGTCTGCACGGTACTCCATTTGGGTAGAGCTTGTCCTTGGGCTGAGATCCAGTGCCTTCCTGAATCACTCTGGGAGGCCTGGGAGGAGGAGGAACTTTGGTTTTCTTGTTTGGTATGCTTGACCAGAGTTCTATAGCCGGTTCTCACCCTCTGCCTTTTTTTTTTTTTTTTTTTCCTTCCCCCAAAGTTGTGCTAAGTCAACTAGCTCTATCATTCCTATTGGGAAACTTAGAAAGCATCCAGGTATCATGTGTAATCTAAAAGAAAAGTTGCAGTCAGCTTCTCTTTTGATCTACTATCTTAAACTTATTGGTTTTCCTTTGGTTCATGGCTGCTTTGAAAAATAAATATTTCCCTTTTTATGGTCCACAAAAAGGAAGGCAAGGAAGTAGAGTGTAAGTGTGGTGAGGACAGAGGCTTTGTTGTGTTGCCACTGTTTCCTGGGGACCTCGGACAGTGCTCCGTGTGTGGTAGTTTAGTGAATGCAAGAATGAACCCATTCTTCCAAGAAGATGGAAAAGCACTTCCAGGCCTGGTGCTGAGAGAGCCTGAAACTTTCATAATCTTGCTAATTATCAACCGTGCAGCCTGGGGAAAGGGCCTTACCCTCTCTGGATTATTGGCTCATTGGTAAACTGAAGTGGGTGGAATGAATGACTGCAAAGAGGACTGAAGATAAAAATGGATCTGAAAGTAAGTTGGAAAAATAATTTCATCATTTTCTTTGAAATTTCTCTATGGGAAAATCCATGGAGATATTGGTTTTTGGATAAGAGTGGACAAACAAGATAACATTAAGGTAAATTCTGACATTTCTAGTTGGCTTATGACTGATAAGATGTGTATAAATGTCAAAGATCGAGGTGCTTCCAGAACTTTGCTCTGAGGGTAGTGAGGTACCCCTCCCTGGTCAATGATGTTGTAAGCAAGCATCCAGGTGCCATTGTGGTGGATGGAGAGGCTAAGACAGAGCCAAATGGGGCCACCGACCTGCTTTGAATGAGGATATCAGTAATAAGGACTGCTTAGGCTAGATTTATGTTTACAGAAGAATGGAAAGGGAAACAAGGAAAGGTCAAACATACTGGGGCTGAGGGCTTGTGAGAAAGTAATGTAAAAAATGAGCTTATCAGGAGCTAGAGCAGTCTTGACCTATCATAGTTGCATGACCTTGGATAAGTCATTTCTATAAGAACTAAGCACTGTTTCAGGGGATAGAAATGGGCATAAGTCAGTTCTGTCCTCTTAGCTCTGGGAAAAGCTGATAGGTAGACCAAAGATGGCACTGAGGGTAAGGACTGCTGAAAAAGAAAAAAATGTACAAGATTCTATGGGAACATAAAAGGGTCAGGGGAGGTGGTTTCTTTCCCAGGAATCTTGTTATGGGTGTATAAAAAAATGTTACTTTTTTTCCTGTTTCCACATTTTTTATTGGTGCATTATAGTCATACATAATGGTGGGATTCATACATAAACACCATGTAATAATATAATTTGTCCCATATCACTCCTCAACACTTCCCCTCTCCTTCCTGCGGTACTGACTTTTGTATTTTGATTTTGTATCCTAACTTTACTAAATTCACAATTTATTGACTCTAATAGTCTTTTAGTAGAGTCCTCAGGTTTTTCTATGTATAGAATCATATTTTAAAACAGGGACAATTTCACTTCCTCCCTGCCTATTTTTATGTCTTCTTTCTTTCTCTTGCCCAGTTTCTCTAAGATTTCCATACCACATTGAATAAGTGGTGAGAATGGACATCCTTGTTATTTCCAAATTGTACATGAAAAGTTTCCAGGTTTCCCCCACTCAGTATGACATTGGCTGTTTAGTAAATGGAATTGCATTCATGACAACTGCAAAATAAAACAAAATACCTTGGAAATACCAAGGAAGGAAAGACCTCTACAATGAAAAGTACAAAATCCAATGAAGGAAATAGAAGGGGTACACACACAAATGGAAAGTATCCCATGTTCATGGATTGGAAGAATTAACTTGACATTCTTCACAGTACTAGAAAAAAAAAAAATTTATGTGGAAACCCAAAAGACCTTAAACAGACTAAACAATCTTGAGCAAATAGAATAAAGTTGGAGGTATCATACTACCTGACTTCAAAACATACTTGCTATGATTTGGATTTGGAGGCTTCTCAAAGTCTCATGTGTTGAAGGCTTGGTCTCCAATACAAAAATAATTAGAGGAGAGGTTGTCATGGGGAGGCATTAATACTGGCCTGGGGAGGGACTGGGTTACACTGCTTACTGTTTGAGAAATATTTGGAGTCAAAGTGGTAGGAAAGTAGGTTTTATTCAAAGTCAGCTTTGAAAGAAGATTGAAGAAACTTATTTTTTCAAAAATCCCATCTTTGGAAACTTGGAAGGTAAGGAAAACTTTTAAAGGAGAAGAGGTGGCCCAGTGAGAAAAAAGGCAGGAAATATACAAATGTAGAATTAGTTAGCTTGTACTAGACAGGCTGGTGAGGGACAATCTTCATTTTCAGCTCCCCAAGTCAGAATCAGGGTAGCCTCTTCTTGTCCTTTATTCTCAGCATAAGAAAGTCACTCTCAGTTTTTGAGAACTGCAGTCTATTTCAAGGATTTTGGGAAGTGATTGGATAATGAGAACTCTAACCTCATCAGTGTATTAATCTACCAATGGATGAATATTTGATGGCATTATTGGGAGGTGGCAGAAGTAGGGTCAAGTTGGAAGAAATGGATCACTGGTGTCATGCTCTGAAAGAGTGCTTCCTGTCCCCTGTTGTCTCTTCCTCTCTCTTTCCCTTTCTCTCCAGCTCTCTGCTGCCTGGCTCCCATGAGCTGAGAAACTTTCCTATGTCACACCCTGCTTCCACAATATTCTTCCTTGTCGCAGGCCCAAAACAATGAAGCCAGCAGACCATGGACTGAATCTGTGAGCCAAAATAAAGCTTTCCACCTCTATGTCAATTGTCTTGAGTATTGTCACAGCACTGGAAAACTCACACAATACTATAAAGGTATGCTAATCAAAACAGTATGAAATTGTCCTAAAAAATAGACACACTGACCATTGAAACAGACTAGATTGTCCAGAAATAATTCCATGCACTTACAGTGAACTAATCTCCAACATCAAGAATGGACTCCACCTTCTCAACCTATACCCAGTTTCCTTCCCACCCCATATGGACTCCTCATGGATGAAACCATTGGAACTCTGGTTGGTGTTAGAAAGATCTGGTTGCCAGAGCTCTTTTTTGATGATAATTATTCTTGAGTTCAACTGATTCTGTCTCCTTTTGACAAGGAACTTGAAATACTGTTGACTTCAAATGAGAAAAAAGTGAAAATCAATTTCAACCAATACCCTGGCTTGATTTTATAACTTTCATTAATCAGGTATTCTCACACAAGGATTCTGAAGACAATTATTTCAAAGACACTTCTTTCTCTGGCCAAGGAAGGTTAGGAATGGGAGAAATGGATTTATGTCCAATGCTGAAACTTTTCAGCAGTGGTCAGGCTGTCCAGGAGGTGAGTGTCTTCTCTTGAAGTTGGGGATGATGTCAATGCGTGAACATAGAATAAACTCATGATCACTAGGATGCATGGTCATGATCAATAGGATGCACATGGGACCTGTTAAGAAATAAGGAAGAGCCTGCTGCAGTGAGTGTGACCAGAGGGCTGGAAAAACTTTGAGGCAATGACTGCAGATGCAATGGGACTGGACTGCCCTCTCTCACCCCCACTTCCCTATCCTCCTCCTACTCCAAACCTCTTCTTCCTGATTTCTTCCATTGTCCTTTATCTAAGTGGACTATCTTCTTCCTCCTTCCTTCCCCACCCAGCTCCTTCTCCCTCCGGGTTTCTGTGTCATTCCCCACATAGAAGTGATGCCTTACGTTTTTGTGATGCTTCACCATTGACAGAGTTGAATGGAACGCATGATCTCATCAACCTCACAACCACACTTGCAGATTGGTGCTGTCCCCATCCTGCAGATGATGAAAACGGGGTGATGGACGATGAAGTTCATTAGCCTAAGAGCCACATAGCTGTGTGGGGGCAGAGCACGGTGACAGCTCATGCTCTTTCTCTATTTGTCATTCCATCACTCCCACTTGACAAATGAAGTCTCTGGTACCTGCTGAGCCCATGGGCACTGGATGGGGGACAAAATGATCTCTCCATTGAAGGTCCCTGAAGGATGGCTTCTTTCTCCTGGAGGGGTTTCTAGAGAAGGTCAAAGGAGGATTTGTCTCCTTGAAAGTTATCTAGAAGTCTGGGGAAGTCCCCTTTTGAAGTCACTGGAATCTTTTGATGTCCAAGCTAACTACACATGAGGAGTGACACTGGGGACGCAGGCAGGCTGGGGTGCTGGAGCCAGCTCACATGGGTTCATTTATTGCATGTTCAGAAATTTTGTGAGTTGGTTGCTACACATGGACATTACTGAATATTTTATCAGCTTTTAATCAAATGAGTTGAATTGAAAACAAAGGTAAGGAATATTCAAAATTGACCACTTCTTAATTATTTTATTACATTTTACCATTACTTTGACTTTTATAGTCTTGAAGCTATTTAAAGTTATTGTACCTGAATTGTGAGAAGACCGGACAATGGTGTGCTCTTGCTACATCTCAATGATGTCAATCAGCAGCTTGAAATTGGCTGTGGGGAAAAAAATATTTACAGCATGGAAACTGGCAAGAGTTACAAACCTAGGACTTCTTCTTCCTGGGAGAGCTGTTATTTAACATTTTCCATCCTACCACTGACTAAGATGTACAAATGTTTGTGGTTACTGGGCCACTAGAATCTAGAAGGCCCAACTCGTTTCTCCTTCCTGCCAACATAAACTTGAGTGGAAAAGAGAGGGTGTGTGGAGAAGAATGTAGAGGTATGGAGATGGTAGACATTAGGAAGTGATGTCCTAGGTGTCCTCTCTTCCTTCACCTGGGAGGTGATGACGCTGCTGGCAATGATATACAGCGTTCAGCATTTCTCAGGGTGTGCACACAGTTTAATTTCCCCCCAAATCCATATGAGGTCAGTACCACTGTCTCCTTTTTGTGAATGGAAATCTGAAGACTTGCCTAAATGCATTCAGAGAGGAAGTGGAAGGGCCAGGCCTTGAAGTCATACCTGTCTGGTCCAAAGTTTGTGCCCTTTCTGAAATGCTGGTGGAAAGAAGTCTGGGGAACTCTCAGGACATTGCTGTGTGTCTGTCCTCATCTCCAGGAGCTCCTTTGTGGCTGTGGCTCCAGCATGTGCCTGGTGTCTTTTGCTAAAATTAATCACTAATTCCAAATAGAAACAAAATCTGTGGCACTACACATTTATTCATATAAGTTCTTAAGTACATATTGTACGGCAGGTGCTATATCAGGTGCTTGGGACACAGTAGTGAACAAGTTAGACAAGGACCCTGCTCTCCAGTTGCTGATGGACTGGCCAGGAGCCTTAAGCCTGGCAGGACATCCACAGGCATCTTCTCTAAACATCTGGCACATTCCCAATGCCAGAGATCTCAGAGTATATTCGAGGGTATTATGTTCAGCAGACTGAGTGACCATCCAGCAGGGAGGGACAATAATGTCAACAGACCTTACCTGGGCCTGGAAGTCTCTACCTCTGGGTTAGCAAAGCCCCCTTTTCCCTCTCCTCTTTCAAACAAGATTGGTTATCAGTTGCCCAAGTCACTACTTCTGCAGAGAAGGAAAAGTGGCCGTGGACACTGATCATGGATTGTTTCCTGTTCTGGGGCAAAGGGACTTGGAGCGAAGTGTGCGCATGGATACCTCCAGTTGAAGTTCTCTCTTTGAGTTTGTGGTTTAGATCCCTGTTTTTGGCAGCGACCTCTACCACAGAGCAGCAGATCATGTGGCTGAGTCCATCCCATCCCCTGCGGGATAGATTCTGATGGAGGTGTCTGATTTCATCCTGGTTTTGGGGAGTGGAAACAAAGATAATTGCTGGGTGATTTTCTCTTTTTTTTCCTCTCCTTTTTCAAGGGCAAAACCAGGTCATTTTGGAATGATTTCTTGCAGCCATATTTGGATTGCCCAATGGTGATCTTTCCCAGAGCCTCTATTTTGGCTGGGACAACATACAAAACAACAGAACTCTTCTGGCAGGTAGAAGGGGTGCAATTATTTTGATCCAGGTATGATTGACTTCCCGAAGCTAGCCCCTGTCAGAAGAAATCTCCTGAAGAAGCCTGGAAGCCAGCTGAGGAAAGTCCCTTGGGGAACCTGATTATCGAGTGTATCTGACCATAGCCTTTTTCAAATGTGATTGGGTTTTGGTTATCTGGAGATTGGGCTTTCCATACCTGCCTTCTCTCTTCCTCTTGGTATTTATAAAGGGAGGTGAGTATTGATTGTACTTGAAAAGTATGCCCAGCACATGGCATTCATTCCAATGGGGTGGTGAGACAGGGACACATTGGCAATAGGAAATGCCAGGCTGGGAGTCTAGAAATGGAACAGGGGAAAGCACCCAGCAGAGCTGGGAGATGTGAGCTGGAGAGTCCCCATCTGGCAGGGAGGGACTACAGAGCAGGTGTGGTCTGAGCCAACCTGGTTTTCCTCCTCCATCTGCATTCCTCTCTCTCCCTTTAGGGACAACACCAGATTCTTCTTGATAGAGCTCTCCAAAGAGGGTCCTGACTGAGTGACCCAGAGCAAGTGGACTTCTCCCTGTGGCTGGAATCGCATGTGCACAGCAGTGCTTCTGCTCTCCAGAGTCCTTGACCTCTCTATCACTCTTGACCGTGTCCACGTTCCCCTGGGGACTCCTTCTCTTGGTTCCCACAGCAGCTCCTGACTCTTCTCCGTCAGAGTTCAGTTTTTATTGTTCTATGGCTCTGCTGCCAACAAAATCCCATGTTTTGGAAGTTGTTTTCTATTAGTAATTTGTTTTCTGAATCAAAGAGATTCATGGAAAGAGATGGTCAGAGTTTCTGAACTGCCTGGGATAATCAGAGATCACAGTAAACTCATGCAGCTCATGTTGGAGGAGATTAACTGTATCTGGAGATACAGTGATAAGCATCCTTGTTCACAGTCTCCATTTCCTTGGAGCTTCATATCAAGAGGGGAAGAAGATCAAATAGGAGTAAACTGTGTTGTAAGAGCACCTGTCTCTGATTCCACACTGGCTTCTGTGCTTCTCCTTGTGGCAAATTCTGCTTCTGCCATCTTACTTCATCCTCTGGGGAAGTCTTTCTAAGTCTCTTTTTCTTATTGTAACTTACCTCCTGATATTTTCATGATTTCGACATCCTAATGAATGTTACTTGGGATGTACCACCATCAATTTTTTATTAGAACACTATATAGTTATACATAATAGTTGGGTTCATTTTGACAAAATCATATATGTGTGGAATTTGATTTCAATCCCCATTCCTCTGTTTTTCCTTTCTCTCTCCCTCTATTCTCCTTCCTCTATTCATCTTTCTTTTTTTTTGTTTGCTTGTTTATTTATTTATTTTTGATTGGTACTTTCTAAATATACATAAAGGTGAAACTCCCTGGGATATACTGTTGCATTCATATATGCTTATAATGTGGTTTCGTTAAGTTCTTTCCATATTTTCTTCCCTTCACATCCTTTCTCCTTCCCTCTCGATCTCCTGTACTCCACTGATCTTCCCTGTATCTTCATGACAGCCAATCCCCAGTCCCCTATCCAACCTTCTTTCCTTTATTCTGCTCTCATTTACACAGGTGAGAGAAATATTTGGCCCTTGATTTTTCTGTCTGACTTATTTCACTTAGCATGATGTTCTCCAGTATCATCCATTTAGTGGCAAATGCTAAATTTTCATGTTTCTTCATGGGTGAGTAAGACTGTTGTATAGATCACATTTTCTTGATCCATCCATCTATGGACATACATCTGGGTTGATTCTATGCATTTTTAGCTAGTGGGATCTAAAAGCAAGTCTCTCCCTTCCCTTTGATACCCTGTCATCCATTCTGAATGGCTCTGATGTCCCCTTGCTCTGCTGGTTGGCTGGGTTGGCTACCTGGGTCTTCTTGGGTATCTCCTCTGTCTTCATCACCACCTCTTTCAGGCTTGCAAGCTGTTGCCCCAGCCTTCCTGCATATTACAACCACCTTTCTGTTTCTGAACTGTTGCTGCTTATCTTAGTTCATTTGGGTTTGCTCCAAACTGAGTGGCATGGAAACAACAGAAATTTGTTGTGGAGGCTGAAAAGTTCAAGATCAAGATGCCAGCAGATTGCTGTGGGGGTCTGCTCTCTAGTTTATGTGTGGCGCCTTCTTGCTGTGATCTCATATGACAAGGCATGAGCTAGTGCTCTGGGACCCCTTTCTGAGAGCATTGATCCCATTACTATGGGTTCCATGCTATGGTCTCATCCCCTCCCAAAGTCCCTACCTCCCAATACCATCCCGTAGAGGGTTAAAATTTCAATATGTGAATTTTGGAGGGACAAAAAAATCTTATAACACTTAAACTCTTATAAGACATAAAATCTTATAAGACTATAGCTTTAATTTATCATGAATATCCACCCCCAACAGATTGTTTGCTGAAATGTGATTCCTAATATGATTTGACAGCCACCATTTAATAAGCACTTATGTGCCAGGTTCTATGCTAAATATTTTATATTGATTTAAAAAAAATCTCTTCAATAACTCTTTGAGTTGTATGATATTATGCAAAAGGATGTTTAAGATATTGTAGTTAGTAAGTGACAAAAAGATATGGGTGGTAGTGCTTTCTGATTCCAAAAACTGTTTTTAGCTATCATGCTAAGTGACTAAATGACTTGTTCACTTTTAAATGTGTGCTATTTTACTTAGTTTCTGCTGCTATAATAAAATACCTGAGACTAGGTAATTTATAAAGAACAGAAATTTATTCCTCAAGGTTCTAAAGACTGGGAGATCCAAGATCAAGGTGCTAACAGGTTTGGTGTCTAGTGAAGGCCTGGTCTCTGCTTCGTAGACAGTGCCTTTTTGTAGTGTCCCATATAGGGAATGACTGCTGTGTCCTTGCAAGGCAGAGGAGAAAGAGGACTGCATTTGCTCCCAAACATCCGTGAGATGGAGGCCCCGTTGCCTTCTCATCTACAGGCCTCACCTCTTCATACTATTGCATTGAGGTTTAAGTCTCAACATGAATTTTGGAGGGAACACAAACTTTCAAACTATAGCATTGATTATCAGCTAAAAATATCCAGTGATTCCCTATTGCATAAAAGGAAGGGTCCAAATCCCTGTTTAAGTTCGATCATTACATTCTCTGTCACCATTTTCCAGCATAAACTTACTGTTTGGGACAGGCCAGGTTCCTGAATTCCCCCTCAATATTTGGTTCATTCCAGCCTTTCCAGCCATTTTGGGTCATGCTGGGAACTATCTGGAAAGTCAAGAGTGATAAAGAAACTTGAATCAAGTGTAGCTTAGAGAGCAAGAGAAACCACTGAACTCTCCTGAAATTAGAACAAGAAAACAATATGAATTTAATGAAAAAGACAGATATTATGCAATGAATTTTCATTCCATGTCATTGGCTTGTGGCAACTTGAGGTCAGCATGCGACTTTTGATGTTGGTGAATTAATAGGCTCTAATGATACAGGGGCTTACGAAGTGATCCTTAGGCAAAATGCATGAAATTCAGATTGCTGAGTGAGAAAGTGAAAAGATAAGAAGGATGGTAATCCTTCTTTGTGGGGAGAGGAGATGAGGCAGGCTCTATTTGCATGTTGAGGATCTTAGAATGTATGTAAAGGTTAAAAGATACAAATTAGAATTAGTATGTTTTAATTTAAATGTAAAAACATTTTAAAACTTCTAACACTAAAAAATATAGTGCAATGCATTGTAATAATCATCGATGAAAGAGACTTTTAAAAGTACTAGTTTCTATGCCCAAATATAGGACAATGTCTCTCTGTTCACCCCACTTCCTGATTGCTTTTGAGAAAATAAGACATTTCTCCAAACTTAAGTCCTTTTGGAGTGTCTCAGATTAGGTACTGCCTCTGAGACTTACCCTAAGCAATGCTAGTTTTCGATGCTCACGGAGGTAATTGGATTTAGTCCGCTAAACAAGGCAGAGGAATCTAACATAGATGGTTGCTTTTTGTTTTCTCTTTCTGTGTGAGTTTTGCCAAGTGTAAATACTGGGTGAAAGTATAGGCGACCTTTTAACAGATAGCTTCATAAAACCAAAAAATTAAGTGGTTATGTTTTGAAGATCATAAACATATCCCAGAAGACAAACAAAACCTTTGCATATTCTGAAAACGGGCACTTGTTGCTTGCGATCACATTTGTAGTGTGAAAACAATTCATAGATTAACTCTTATCCCTTATCCAGAAATAAAGACGATGGCATCTGAAAATCTCAGACAACTCAAAACATGCAGATCCCGTGATGATCTGCATGTTGAAGATACATACTAAAGTTTTGAATAAAATTATTACAATGTACCTGAGAGTAAGAAAAAGCAGTATTTATATGTTAATATAGTTTTATATACTATTTGAGATGTGTTTGTGTTTCTTAATGGCCATATTGAATATTGTGAATAGAAATTCGAGTAGTTCTTGGGCATTCTTAGAAGTTTATATGATCATCTTGGCCCCAAATCCTTTTTGTAAATTGATATTCTGGTAGGAAAAATGGCACCTCTTCCTACACACAGGGTTGTCTTGCATGTGGATACACGTGGCCTTCTCTCAGGTTCTCTAGGAAATGCAATTGGTTTGGATTCCAGCTGAGAGTCATGGTGAATGCCTGCTTTCGAGGCTGCTGACCACCAGTCTGTGATGTGGAACCATAATTGGAATTAAGGTGAAAAGCCTACACATTGGTCTTCCATGAAGCCAAGGTCCCTCCTGAGGCCTTGATGTGGTTTTCTGAGAGAAGAGAAACCAAAGGGGAAGGCCCAGTGAGGAGAACACAGGAGTCCTTCATCATTAATATGCTGGATTATCCTTCTCCTCTAGGGCCTCAAATACCCAAGAAACTCTCCTTCTCAAACTGTATTTCTAGGAATCCAGACTGCAGATCCTTAACCTGTGTGTGAGCTCATGTACTATGAGTAAGGAAATGAGTCAAGGTCCTGATCTGCATCATCTTTTAAGGAAGAGAGACAGTGTGTGCTGGAACGAAGGACAAGGGATAAAGTGGACTGAGTCCCTTGGTAGGAGCTTGGAGTCAGAGGATATCACGGCCATGTCGGTTCCTGAGAGTTGTCATCTTTCCAAGAATAGCGATGGAGGTTCGCACCAACCTCATCTAGACCTCGAGGGACATAGTGTCGTAGCTATGAGGCTGGTATTTGGGTGACATAAAGACCAGCAAAACATGAGCTCTGTCCTCAAGACACTAGCATTTAGAGGGACAGGCAACTACACAAAGAGAACGTTTTATGTCATGTCCCAAGGAATAGGGGGAGAGAAAAGTGCTGGGTGAGGACTCTGGCTTAACAAGTTAGCCTGAGAACACAACTTAATACCACTTCCAGATAACATCGACCGAGTATGTACTATATGCACCAGGCACCGTTTCAAGAAATTTACATTTACAACCTCCTATGAGATATGTACTGATTGTTGTAACTTTACACATTAAGGGACTGATCACATGATTTGCTCAGGGTCACAGTAAGTGGTGACACAAAAACTTGCTCAAGTCAAATAAATGGTGATGGTTTGAGTCTAACACCAGAGTCCATGTGCTTAATCATTACCCTGGAGCCACTGTCCACACTAGTGCAGGAAGTCCAGGTAGTTTGGTATTGTTACCTAAATGTAAAGGTAAAGCTGGAAGCAATTAGAGATGGAACTGGAGTTGATGGTTAAAGGCCAGGTCATGGGATCCTGTTACTCTTGCATTCTGGGGAACAGGAGCTTCTGGGATCATTCTTCTCCACCAAGGTATCTTTTTCCATTTGGGATGGGCCCATAATTTGGTGCTTCTGTTTCAAATTGCCACAAAAATGCTGTGTAACCACCAACCACAGAATAGACAGCCCAGGAGTCAGTGAGATCAGGGCTGGGCTTGCTCTTGGCTGGGCTTGCTCAGGCACTCCTGAGTCACCGAGGAAGCCTGCCAGTCTTGGCTAAACCCATTGGCACCTGGCTGGGAGCAGGACAGCCACTGGTTGTTCTAAGCTGACCCCAACTGGGATGGTAGGGAAATGGGAGTTTCGTTCTGTGGTCTTTTTCTGTTCCAGGATCCTCCCCAGATATCACATTACTGTACATGAAGTCACTGGGTTTCTTTAGGCTCCCTTGGCTGTGACAGAATCTCAAATTTTTCTTATGTTTGATGACCTTGTCGGTTTTCTGGTACACGGATCAGATATTTTGTAGAAATGGCTAAACTGGTGTTTCTGTGATGTTTTCTTGAGATGAATAGAGTTTTGGATTTTGGGGAGAGAACTATAGAGGTAAATTGCCATTTTGATCCATCATAACATGAGGACATGCTATTAACATGATCGATCCCTGCATTGAGTCTATCAGTGAATCTTATATATAATAACTTATTTGAATTATATAAACTATATCGGGAAGAACAAACTTATAAATATCTTTTAATTCCAAGAGAATTTATACCATTTTAATCATCACTTGGATTCAGTAGGACAAGACATGTGAGATCCTAAATGGATTAACTATTTCAGCATAATGGATGGCATGAATTTCTCATAACAAATATAATGTAAGTAAATACAATTCCTCAAAGCAAACCAAAAAAAGGAAGCACTTCAGAGTCAAGATATGAATCACTGCCATTGAGAGTATCCCATAAGAATTTCTTACAAGTAAATAACTCCTCTTAATAACTGGATATAAGGTCGAAACTTTAATTTTAAGGAAGATCTTTCTTTCCCTTGACTAACACTCCCCTCCCCACCCCAAGTTACTTCTTATCTTTGGAAAAATGGTATTATCTACCCCAGTATGGTTCATTCTCAAAAGCACTCATGGCAAGAATTTCCTTTTGTCCTTTCAGGAATATTCATGTCCTGCCATTTAAACATGGGGCCTCTTTTTTCAATGACCCTATCAAGCCAAGCCTAATTAAGACATTGGTCGCATAATTGGGTAAGAGGCAGTGAACCAAGCAATGATCGGGCTCTCTGAGGTACGGTGCAACCTGAACAAAGCTCAGAGAAGGTGCGAATCCTGGTAAGGTGATGAGAACCCCAGTCTGCCACTTACCAGGCTTGAGTGAGTTAATTAACCCTCTGAGCCTCAGTCTCTTCAACTTAACTTGATGAGAACAGAAATTAGCCCCAAGACACGCATTGTGAGGAACAAAGCAGATGACCCTATAGACCACCTGCACAGTCCTTGGCATCTAGGGATTGCCGAGCGAGATGTAGATTTGAAGACCATTCTTTACCACTGAGTTGTCAATGTGCTGGTGAAGCTACCCACTGGTGGCAGTTGGAGGTATTGGAAGTTATTCACTGAATACCCAGAGAGCTCAGAGAAGCGAGCCTTAGTTGGAACAGTGCTGGGCACATCTTGGCCATCAAGGGCCAGATGTGGAGGGGAAGGGGGGTCATTCTTTAGATTCCAACTACAGTGACGAACCTCAGCCCTGCCCAGATTTGAGTGCATAGACTGAGGGAGTCCCAGGGATGGTCCCAGTGGGGGATGCCCCCCATCCTTGACCGAGATACTTCAGTCATTTCTCCTTGCTACCCACTCTTGGTACTTGTTTCAACTTCCATCTCACTTCTGTCCCCTGACTCCCTCCCCCATGGGAATAAAAACGTTTGTGTTCAGGTGTAGGGGCAGGGGTAGGGGAGGGAGGAGTGCTGTGCAATATTTTTTGCATTTAGTGCAGTATGTCTCTGCCAAAAATTCTACTTGTGACTTTTGCCTTTTCAATTGAGTGGTTGACTCTATGTGCATAGAATGTTTAACAAGACAGAGAACTGGGTGCCTTTAACCTTTGTAAGAGAGAAGGAACCTGTAGAATCCAGCTGCCTATTTGGTTCCAGCTAGATCCAGACTCTGAGGCCTCCCTGGCTCTTCTCTGTGACCATCGGCTCAGGGAAGTGGGACTACTTGACTTTGTATAGATAATCATATTCACACTAGTCACAAACATGAAGAGGGTGCATCATTTCATTACTTCTTTTTATACATTTTTTAAAAAGCCAAATAAGCTCTTGAACAAGCCTCCTTTGTCCACCCAAGCCCTAGACTTATCCCACTTGCTGGCCATGCCAACCTCCAAGAGCCACTGCTCACCTGGGCTGCCCTTTGCCACAGGCCCTTCTCCAGGCTGCCTCCTGCACCGACTGTCCTTTGAATGAGGCTCAGCAGGCTCTTCTCCACAGTTTTCCACCAGGTTCACCTGCCCCACCCTGTGGATGACTTTCTTGGATTCTGTCTGCCTCTGTTGTCCTGGGCTCCCAGATTGGGAGTGGGCTGGACACTCACTGAGGGCAGGGACTCCACTGGACTTGTGTCAGTAACCCAAGCGATCATGATGAGTATATAAAGATGGAAAGAATAAAGAAATAAATATAGGAGTAAAATAGCTGAGAGGAGGCCAAGATCTACCTGAATAATTCTTTTCTTAATTTCTTAGAACAATTTAAAGGGAATTTTATTGAAAGATTTTACTCTTCATAACAACTTAGAAAAAATTGCACTAAAGAAGTTTATTGCTCAAACATTACTCAAAAGTAATGAGTGTTTGTTGGACATAGTTTAAAATTGGCAGATAAGAAGCAAAATACACCTTCTATGATTTTGTCACCTGTAGATAACTATGCTGAATATTTTGACACATACCTTCACATTTTATCTAAATATGAGTGTCTGCAATTTCAAACATGAATAAAGTACTTTCAGTCACTTATTATATCATGAAAATCTTTCCTGCTATTAACTATTTTGGTTTTAGTAATTGCATGGTGTCCTACTGAAGATGAATCATCATCGGATTGTCTTTGTTCAATGATTTCCCTGGATGTAGGCCTTTTAGACAGCTTCTAATTTTTCTTTCTTATTATGATCAAGGCCATAATGAACATCAATGCAGCTAGCTTTTTCTGCACATTTATGTTTTTCTTTCCCTCTTTAGAATTCGTTCCTTGAAATAAAACACAGGTGCTTCTCCATTTCTGTTGGGCTATGTCCTGATAACTAACCCTGGACCATCATAGGTTAGCGGTTTGGTACACTGCAGGGTACTGGTTATTTACCCTGCGAACGCATTGCTAACTGGGCAGCGGCTCTGCTCGCTGCTGCCACCCAGCATGGTCAGAGAGTTGTCATGCTCTCTTATTGGAAGTCCTGGAAAAGATCAAAATTCAAGAGAGCCCAGCTGACCCAATATTTTATGGGAATCAGTCCCAGGAACCTCCTCAGACACCAAAATTGGTGGCTTCTTCAGTCACTTATGCAAATGACATAGTATTTGCATATAACCTAGGAGTATCCTCTTGCCTACTTTTGACCATCTCTAGATTATTTATAATAACTGACACAAAGTAAATGTGCTATGATTATCTGTTATGCTGTATAATTTAGGGAATAATGGTAAGAGATAAAAGCCTGTATGTGGTCAGAACAGACCAGTTTATATCTTGGATATTATATTTGATCCATGATTGGTTGAATCTGTGAGTGCAGAACTCACGGACACAGAGGCCACCTGTACAGTTTCTCCTGAATGTGTATAGTCACTCAGGGACCATCTGGAGTGGGGGTCAAGGAGCATGTTTGTAATTTTCAAGACTTTTGATGCAGAATGCCTCTTTGTCATTGAGGAAGTTCATACCATTTACCCAGCCACTTTCTTTCTTTCTTTCTTTTTTTTTTTTTTTTTTGGTACCAGGGATTGAAGCCAGGGGCACTGAACCACTACGCCACATTCCTAGTCCCCCCTTTAAAAAAAAAATTTTTTTTTTAGTTGTCAATGGACCTTTATTTATTTATTTATTTATTTTCATGTGGTGCTGAGAATCGAATCCAGTGCCTCACACACATTGGGCAAGTGCTCTACCACTGAGCTACAACCCCAACTCCCCAGCCCTTTTGATATTTTATTTCGAGTCAGGGTCTTACTAAGTTGCTTAGTGTCTCACTAAGTTGCTGAGGCTGGCTTTGAACTTGCAGTCCTTCTGACTTGGCCTCCAGAGCTGCTGGCGCCACCATGCCGGCTGCCATACTTTTAATATTTAGCAGTTGGATGAGTAGAAAGTGGGATCTTTATTTTAAAAGGCAGTTTTTTGATTGATGAGATTGAACATCCTACTTTGTGACTGGTCATTTGCTTTTCTTCTTTTGTAAATTGCCAGTTGACTTCCTTTGCCCACTTTTTAAATGGTGGATTTTTCTTTTCTCCTTATTTGTTCTTTCTTTCTTTCTTTTTTTTTTTTTTTTTTTTGCAGCAATGATGATACTGATACTTCATTGGACCTGCTATTCACTAAGTTCCCTTATCTACTCCTTAAAGTAATCTGTGAGAAGGTCACAGTTCTTGTTTCCTCCTGATGTGGAGTGTGTTATCTTTTCCAACATGGCTTCCTGGGAAAGCATTATTTTCACGTTGCAGAAGGAAAAACGGAGGCATAGAGAAAACATGGTACAAGTCCTACAGTTGGCAGGAAGGTGCAGTGGAGCTGTCTGTCTGCACACCAATTTCCGAATAAGAGCCTACATGATATTCTTAATGTTTATTCTTCATATATTAAATAAAATAACTTTGTCTGAGATAGATGTAATTGACATTGCAAATACATTTTCTTTTCAGTTTATCACTTGTCTTACATTTATTTATTGATTGATTGATGATGAAAGTTTATATTTTCTTTTTATTTGAGAAGGTAAGCCACAAACATACAAGCAGCACAAGAAGACAAATAATAACAAATTAAATACCTTCTCATTCCTGATCTCTGTTCTTCAGTTTTTTATTCTACCAGTTTAAAATGCCTTTATAGGCAAATCCATTCATCATTTCTTTTATGGCTTCTACCTTTAGTGCCATATTTAGAAAATATATTGCTACTACAGGACATTATGAATTTTCATTTACATTTTTCTTACCGTTTTTATGCCTTATGTTTTTTTTAACCCCCAGTTTTTTTTATTGCCATTGGATTTATTTGATGTACAGCCTGAGTGAGGTTCCTTCTTTCTTTTTGTTCCTAAGTAGTTAGCTAACATTTGAATTTTAAATTTGGAGAGAAGGCCAAGTATATTTCACGTCCAAATGCAAAATCCAAGAGAATTAATGATGCGGTAATAATAAGAGAAAAATGCCAATGTTGAGGATGTCACAAGAAAGAAACGTTTCTGAGGCAGGAAGTGAAGGTGCGTGTGGTTTTCCCAGTGGAATCTGCAACTTCTAACAGATCGCTTTGAACAAATAACCTGAGTGATGAAAGAGGCCAGAGGCCGTTCCCAGCAGACTTTCCCAGTTGGATTTGGGCCACCACATCCTGCTGCCTCATCCAGGGAAGAATGAAGCAGGGTTTCTCCTGCTCAGATCAGGTTTGGGGCCTTTCTCCGATTTCCAGGGTGGAGATTCAGTCCCCTCTCAGGATTAGTGTCTCCGAGTCCTTTGGCGAGTCACCCATCTTGGGACCCATGGGGAAGGACCATGACTCTGCAATCTCACGAGGCCCACGTGGTGCCAAATGGAAACTTGAGCTTTGGAGCAAAGATCCTGGAGGGAAGTAGGGTGGTGATTTAGTTGGAGGCTGGACTGGGAAAGTCCAAAACCTATTGTAATTTCCATTGATTCCTTGGGTACATTGGAGCATACTCATACAGCTCTGGTCCACCACCGAATAGCTATCTCCTGACACCCTCAGTCTTCTGGATTGTTCTCTTAAAATAAATGCTGCATCCTCTTTTCCTCTCCTGATTGCAAACCCCAATCAGTCCCTTTGGACAACTGCTGTGTCCTCCTCCTTGGTTTTCTCCCCTCAAATGCCTCTTTTATTTTTAATCCTCTCTGCGTAAAATAGGGGAGGCTAATTTTATCAAAAAAAAATCAAGGCATGGATGACGCACTGCTTTCTGCCATGTTCCTTGGAGGACATGTTCTCTTGGAGAAATTCCACCCATTTCTTAATGCTCAACTCCAAGGTGGCCATGTCGGCCAAGTCTTCCCAGATGGCTCAAGTCAAGAAGATCTTCTCTCATCTCTCTCGTGGGCATTGTCATTGTCCGTACTTGAGAAGGCAGGGCATCTCGCTTGGGTCCCTGTGCCACCCTTGCAGAGCTGTTTGCTGTTCTTGGAGGGCAGACATTTATCTAGTCTTTGCTTTTGTCCTTGTCTGTCCCGGGACTTCCATGTCGTGGATGCTCGGTGTGTTTGTTGAATCTGCCAACCCTCAGCAAACATTCAACATGAAGAATTCTTGGTGTATCATTAACCCAGGGGTCAACTTAAACTTAATTGCCATTTAGTAATCGCTAGAACAAGACTAATTACCACTTCATGTACAACAGTGTTGGCAGGGCAGGACGTATTTCCAGTCTGTTTGTAGTATGGATTTTCAAGGCTCATTTTTGTTTTGTTAGGAGGCAAGTCTGTAACATACCTCGATTAATTGATCCTTTTTTGGTAAAGCTATTTTTAGCGAATTCAGCCTTAAAATTAGTACTACAAACAGATCTTTATAAGTCATGCTAAATTAAAGGGGAATGAGGTCAACTGTAGAAATTTACTTTTGTTTGTAAGAAACTTCAAAAGATGTGAAAGTCAATTTGCTGGGTGTAAGGCTTTACTAAGCGTTCCATGTGTATTAACTGATTCCTCCTCTTAGCACCTCTAAGGTACAGGTACCCTGATTATCTTCAGCTGCTGTCCTAAGCCACTCTTGGTTTTCTGGCTGGAACACCTGATGATCCGGAAAGTTTGGAGTTTCCAAGTTTCAGAAAGAGGGTGGCGCCGTTTCCCATTTTCGCACATTTCTTTGAGGTTGCCATAGTAGAAGTCAGCTGGATTCTCAGATCTGCTTTTGCCTTCACTTGTTGCCAAATCACAGATCATGTAAATCATGTAGTCCCTGGAAACCGTACAGGGACTCATGAAAGAGTGGGAAAGCCACATGGAATCTTTGTACCTTCATGAACCTAGTCTTGGTCTCCTGGACTCCCTGAATGTTCATAGGGAACCCCAGGGGTCCCCAGATCACACTTGGTGATAGGAGTCAGAAGGAACATGGCTGAATCTAAGGTTTTGTGGTGCTACTATGAATAATTTGTTTCATGAAGATACATGATTTGTGAATTTTAACACCCATGATATTTCATCATTTAGTGAGAATGTGCATTCAAAGCTCTCTGCTATGAGATCCTGACATGTTAAACCCTTATCTATCTCTTTCCAAGCAGAAAAACTAACTCTTCAATCAACTTTTCCTACTGTGTCTAGAACTGGTATTATGACATGTGGGAGCAACAATTCTCAAAGTGTGATCTGGGGACCCCTGGGGTTCCCTGTGACCCTTCAGAGAGTCTAGGAGACCAAGACCAGTTTCATAATCATACGAGGACTTTACTTGGCTTTTCCTGTCACTCTTCCACGAGTACATGGTGGTGTGTCCAGGGCCTACATGATGTATGTGTTGGTATGATATGGCAATAAATTGAAGGCAGAAGCAGATCTGAGAACCGAGCTGACTTTATCATGGAAAACATTAAAGGGATTTGCAAAAATGGGAAACAGTACCACTCTCTTCAAATTATTTTTATTTTGGGAAAAATACTTATTTTTCATGAAAATGCATTATTTGTGTTAGCCTATTAGCATAGAATGGGTTTACTATTACCAACTTAAAATAAATAAATACTTTAAATATTTATTTTTATCCTCCATATTATCAATATTGATGAATATAAGCCACATGAACAAAAGTCTAATCATAAGATTTTAATGATAACATTAATAGCATTAATATTAAGTTAATCATTTTTAAGAGGGTAAAGGGGCCAAAAAGCCGCAGAACTTCTGATGTGGAGAAACCAAAATAGTTTCCAGTCTTGAGTTGCAACTAGTTTAAATTCTTTCTTTTTTTTCCATCTGCAGTGCTGGGGATGGAACGCAGGACCTTGCAAATTAGACAAGCGCTCCACCAGTGAGCCATACCCCTAGGCTTAGGTTAGCTTCTTAAATCATAATTTCAATTCTGTGTATGTGCTCAAATATTCATAGCCTGAAATGCACCTTAGTTTGTTGCTTCAGATGGCTCGATGCTTGACTCATGGCTGGAGGCATATTTGTGGATGCTTGGCATGTGCTGGGTGCTGGCTTGAGGTTGGGACTCAAAATGGGGAGCCAGACAATCTTCCCTCATGAAGTCTCACTGCACTTCTCCCTTCAGAAGCTGGGCCCAGGCTCTGCTTCAGCCTTTGCACCACCCCAGAGGCATTCTTGCTCCAGGGAGGCACGATGCACGTGGACACTAGTGCAGTTCCAGCCTGATGGCTGTGTCCCCAGTGCAGAAGCTCGGGGGAGGGAGGGTGGGTGCATGCTGGTCTGATAAGGGAATCTGGGACTGGAAATGAACTCCAAAGAACCAACAGGCCAGGAAGCTGAGGTCAGCAGAAGGGCTGGGTGAGAAGCCTTGGAGAGGGAGAGATGCAGGCCAGGGCAGGGGCCTGCCCAGATGGAGAGAGGGAACTGTGGAGGGGAACTCCTAGTCCAGCACTGGGTTTTTCTGTCGCTGATGGAAGCTTCCTTATGTCTTCAAGGCGGCTGGCAAGTAGATGTCTCTCTCGGGTGTACTTAAAAATCTATGCCATCATTCAGTGTTTCCCAAACTTGCCAGATCCTAAACTTTCCCAAATAACAAGCAATAACTGGAAGTACTTGTTAAGGAAATAGGTTTCAGGGCCCCGTCCAGGATCTGCTGATCTTGGGAGGGGCCTGGGTTCTGTATTCACATCACCTACATCCAAGGTGATTTTCGTGTGTGTCTGTGTGTGTGTCTGTGTGTGTGTTAATTACAGTCAAGTTTGGGAAATGCTACTGTAACCCATTATCAACCCTGAGGCTGCACACTTGGAAACTTACAAAATTACCATTGCTCAGGCCCTACCCACAGTGACCTAACTTAACAACAGCAAAATAACAACAAAAATAAAACGGCAATGATCAGAATTCTGTTTTCAGGGTTTTGGGTCCGTAATTGTTTCTTCATCGACGCGTGTTCCCCATGGAATCATTATTCAGCTGGGAAAATTAGAGCTGGTGTTGTTACTGGTGTTTTTCTGGTTTAAGATGCCAAGAGCATGGCACTTGGAACTGGAGAGGTGATAATTGGTGGTGGCGGAGATGGGGGAATGACAACTTGCCTTGGAAAAGAAGAAGGGAACATTTGAGTTGCTTGCCCAGGTCACTGCCAAGGTTAAGAGCAATCCACTGAGTTAAGTGGAAGATGGTCTTCATGGCTCCCTTTAACTGGAAACTTAGGAAGCAGAGAAACAAAATCATACCAGGGCTCTCATTGTTCCCACAAACTTTCTGAAAAAAAAAAAAAAAAAAGAAATACATGCTGTTGGACACCTCAGGAACATCAGCTCAAGTTTTACTTGGGAACGTGTTTGTGTTTTTCCACTTATGAAATCATGGACTCCAAGTTTGGGGAGGGTTACTGAGCCAAAAGACATTGGAAAGGCCCACTGGCTGTATTTCTCTTCCCTCCCTGTTCATCCTCAAGCAACCTGGACTGGGCACCAGGAGACATGAGCTTTGGCTGCCTCTGGTACTGCCTTGCTGTGTGATTTTGGGCAAGCTCCTTGCTCTCTCGGGCCTCAGCTTTTCTGTTTAAAGAAAGGCATACTTTTGCCTATTGAACCTTTCTACCTAGAATACTGCAAAACCAAGACTGTCATGACAGTGTCCTGGCACCTTCTTAGACAAAACTCACCTAATGGGTAGAGGCAAACGATTGACGTGCAACTAGAAAGAATGACGCTATGTGGTCAAATTGAACAGGGACTTAGAAACCAGTCTTGGCGTTCAGGAAACAGTGCGTCCTGTAGAAAGAAAAGGTCATTCATTCATTTATTTACTTCCTTGTCTTTAAATGATTTCTTTAAACTTTTTAAATTAAAAAATTCCAATGTATTGAGGTATCGACAAACATTTCATATGCATATTTTAATACATGCATACATTATAAAGTAATCACCACAATCAAGCTAATTAACACATCCATCGTCTCACATTGTTACCATTTTTTGTGGTTAGAACACTTAAGACCTACTTTCTCAACACATTTCCAACATACAGTACGGCACTATTAACTACAGTTGACACACTGCAGGTTGAGTCTCCAGTACTTATTCATCCTATAACTGAAAGTGTATACTCTTTGACCAATATTTCCCCTTTCCTCCCACCTCCCACCCTTCGTAACCACTATTCTCCTCTATACTATAAGTTTAATTCTTATAAGAGTCACATATAAATGAGATCATGCAATATTTGTCTTTCTGCGTCTGCTTATTTCACTAACAGAATATCCTTAAGATATATCCATGCTATCCAAACAGCAGGATTTCTTTCTTTTATTTTTAAGGCTAAAAATATTCCTCTGTGTGTGTGTTTTCATGGGTGGACGTTGGGTCGTTCCTGTATCTTGACCATGGTGATTAATTCTCCAATGATTATAGAAGTGCTGTTCAGCTCCCTGCTGGGTTGGGGGGGTCTTGGGCTTGTGAATTATTCTCTGAGATCCAGTTCCTTCACTTGGGTATTTGAACTAGGGATAAAGCACCCCTAAAGATAACGCTTTATGATCTAGATTTCCTGAGCAAGAACTTTCTCTGCAAACCACTGAGATTAATCACAGAACATTCAGGTCCTACTGAGGGTTGTTTCCCAGGGCAGGCCAGACTTGGGTCTTCCCTAGAACACTGTCTTTGGAGTTGGGCAGTGAGGAATCCAGAGTTGCCACACAGATGCTGTGTATCGGGCCTAGAAATCAGGACTCGGGCTGGTCTTGGTTCTTCAGCGCCTTCTTGTCTGTGGGCCCTGGAGTGGTTTGTTCCATCAGGGCTGCACCTGTGCCTGGGCAGGTCAGGATGGTGTGCAGTCCCACACAACAGAACTACCTAAAGGTATTGTATCAAAAAAACATACAGGTCCAGGCCTCATGCTCAGGGATTCTGGGTCAGATAAGTAAAAAACAAGCTGTGAGTCACTGCCCTTGACCTGAGGCAACTGCACATCTAATCCTCCACGGCTTCCATCTGTGCTGGATGGTGCGAGTCACCCACTCGTCAGAATGCGGGAGAACGCAACAAGTTTCCTCTTGCACAGGATTGTCATCCAATCTATGGGTCCGTAGGTCTCCAGCAGGCTGTGAGGATCTACGTGAGGTCCTCAAGCAGAACCAAATGTGAGTCCTTCCATCACTCGTAGGAGGTTAATGGCATACCTTTCCATCAGTTGGTATCTCTCCAAGGAGTAGGAGGGTAGGAAGGGAGAAAAGACAAACAAGGTCTGCGGTTGAATTGGTCACTATCCTGGGCAGCTGGAGATCTATCCCTTTGAGGACCTCTGTCAGTCCATAGAGGTCAGTGGTTCTCACCCAGGACTAACGTTTCTGCATTCAGCAATAAGTGCAGCCATCTGGATTGTCAAAACTAGGAGCTGCTACCAGCAGCCAGGCACAGGACAGCTTCTCTGCTCCCAATGTAGAATCATCTGTCCCCAAATGTCAGTGGTGCTGAGGTTAAGAAACCTGGACATTATACTTCAGAATCGTCCCTCTGAAGGGCCATGAGATTGGAGCACCTGTCCATCAACTCTAAACACTCCTCTGGGTGAGGGTGACCCTGGGGATATGAATGCCTTTGAGCTGCATGACTTGCACTGGAGTGTGCATGGTTTTGGAGATGTCCTTGAGGCAGCAAAGCAGAGACACCATGTTATACATAGGTGGGACACTGGCCAAGGATGTGAAATAGCCTGGTGTGTGCTGGAATCATCGCCTGGGGAATGTGGTAAGGATGATTTTCCTAACTG
Source organism: Sciurus vulgaris (assembly GCF_902686455.1). Classification (NCBI taxonomy): domain Eukaryota; kingdom Metazoa; phylum Chordata; class Mammalia; order Rodentia; family Sciuridae; genus Sciurus; species Sciurus vulgaris. The sequence continues at coordinate 71,191,843 of NC_136476.1, forward strand.
AATAATGATTCTGGTGCAACCAAAAAAAAAAAAAATTAAGGAACAAAACTGTCATAATTTAATTCTAGTCATGGAAATGACTAAAATCTGGAAATTCAGTATGGCGCAGAATGGTGATATGGTGAAATGGTTAAAAACACGGACTCTAGCCAAGATCAAATCCTTTCTCCTACACTTGTTAGCTTTGTGTATTCACTGAGTTAATTAGCTTTTCTGTCCCTCACTGTGCTCATCTAGAAAATGAGGTTGATCATGGGTCTTAATGTTGCTGTGTGGATTAAAGTGTGTGTGTACATGTGATGTGACTTATTAATCATGACTGACATTTAGTGAGCATTGATTGACTGACTTACAATGACCATTACACAGGGGCTTGGGGACTTTCAATATTAATCTGCCTTGACTTTTGTCCATTGGTAGTAGGCCTAGCAGACTGCATTCCATTCAATTCAAAAACATTTATGAAGCTCCTATTATCAGCCAGGCACTATGCTAGGATCTTGATCCAGTTCTCAGTAATAAGAATAGGAGTTACCATTTTTTTTCTCTGCTATTTATTTGTATACTAATTTGGTCAACTTGTTTTTTACTGCTGTGACCAATAGACCTGACAAGAACAATTTGAAGGAGGAAAAGTTTATTTGGGGGCTTATGGTTACAAAAGTCTCAGTCCATAGATGGCTGACACACTTGCTCTGGGTTGGAGGGGAAGCAGAACATCATGGTGGAAGGGTGTGGTGGAGAAAAGCAGCTGGGAACATGACACCAGGAGAGAGAGAGTGTTACGGTTTGGATGTGAGGTGTCCCCCAAAAGCTCACGTGCAAGACAATGATGAAGGTTCAGAGGAGAAATGATTGGGTTGTGAGAGTCTTAACCCAGTTGATGAAAATCCCCTGATTAACTGAGTGGTAATTGAAGTGGTAGGTGTGGCTGGAGGAGGTGGGGACTGGAGTGTGGCTTTGGGTATATATTTGTATCTGTTGAGTGGAGATTGTCTCCCTCTCTGCTTCCTGATCATGTGATGTGAGCTGCCTCCCTCTGCCACACACTCCACCATGATGTTCAGCTGCACCTCAAGCCCCAGGAAATGGAGCCAACCATCTGTAGACTAAGACCTCTGAAACTATGAGTCCTCAAATAAACCTTTCCTTTTCTATAATTATGCTGGTCAGATCATTTAGTCACAGCAGCAAAATAGCTGACTAAAATAGAGAGGGAGAGGAGAGGAGAGGAGAGAGGAGGGAGGAGAGGAGGAGCGTTAGTTCTCTTAGCTGTGGACAAAATATAAACCCCAAAGGAAAGCCCACCCCCAATGACCCACCTCCTCCAGTCACACCCTACCTGCCTGCAGTTACCACCCAGTTAATCCCTATTAGTGGATTAATTCACTGATTAGGATAAAACTCTCTTCATCCAATCATTTCACCTCTAAGTTTTCTTGCCTTGTCTCACACATGAGCTTTTGGGGGACACCTCATATTGAAACCATGACACGTACTACCCTTCATTTCTTTGGCTTTTATGAAATGCAAATAGAGAATACAGAATACAGGCCTTGGAGAGATGGATTGTAGTTCCTGGCTCAACTCTGTCACTCAATGATTATGGATGTGGAAAACCACTTTGCTTCTCAATCTTCATATTTAAAAGTGAATATAGATTCCTTCTTCCTCATTGTGTTGCTTGAGGATGAAACAAGACTGTATAAGCAAAAGTACTTTAAGAATTGGTGAGTCTGCCAAAAGTTTATTGTTTTACTAAAATTCAGTGTCCTTGACTTTAACTGGGCCTGAGGAATTTTAAAACATAGAGATTTCTGGATTTCAGTGTTAAGATTGTTGACGATGCCCCAGGCAATCTATAATTTAAAACAGTTTTAGGCAATCTTGGTGACCAGCCAGATTTGAGAACTACTAAACTCTATTGTGAGTGTTACTGGACAGGGGTCAATCCTTATGCAACTTTCTATTCCTGAAGGCTAAAAGAGTTCCTGGTGTATAGTGTAATCGATATATTTTTTTTTAATAAATGAAAGGTCAAACCTCTATCCTTAAAACAGGTAATTCACAGCCCAGCAGGAATCATCCCCCCCTAATCTCCACCTACCTTACAATGAATTGGTTGGTTTTGCCCTAAAGTACCTGGATTAGTCTACACAAGTACCAGGTCTACACTCTAGTACCAGGGCAGATTATCCTACCTTCTATTCAATTCATCATAAGATGAACACCAGCAAATATAGTGTTCCAAATTAAGAGGATAATAGATAAGAAAGTGATATTCAGGCTCCAGTATGGTATGAACATATAGGAAATGAAAGTTATTAAACAAGAATGCACTAAGTAACTTTATGGTTCTCTGAGGCTTGATAGATACTGTGATTGTAGAAGAGAGATATTCCTTAGCCAGAGTCTGTTTGCCCACAGATACCATTCTGAGTTCACTAAAGTGATTGAGAGATCAGATTCAAAATTCAGAGACATGGAAATTCAAATTGTCAGACTGGGCAGAGGTGAACAAGGTCAAGGAAACCACCCGACGTGCAGAGGAAACACAGCATTAATATGAGGATATGAAATTCTAAGCAAAAGTTGTTGAAGTGAAAAAAGACCGCTTTTTAATGGTGGAGCTTGTGAGGCCTGATGGAATACAGCTTCCATGAATAGTTAGTTGCACACTGATGAACACAGCACTGAAATGCAGGAAGCGAAGTCTTCAGGAAATATGAAAGAAAGAATCATAATTTCAGTAGGAAAGTGAATTATTCTTTTTGGAACTTTGGCAGATTCAGTGGATAGAAAGATAAAGATAAAGAGGATATGAACATGATTTATAAAATCTCTCTAGCAGGGGTAAATTGAACCTTCAAAGAGTGCTTTTTAACGCACTCATAGAATGGAACTTTACTATAGTTTAAGCCCAATAATTTCTTCAAAGAAAAATGGTATTAGGCTGGGCTTAGGTAGGCACAATTCCCATCTTGTTAGTGAGCATATGAAATGTGGCTTGTTTGAATTGTGATGGAATGTAAATATAAAATACACATCAGATTTGAAAGAATCAGTGCAAAAGAAGGAATATAAATATACCTCATTAATATTTTTACATAGCTTAACATTCAGATGGTAATATTTTGCCTACATTGGGTTAAATGAAAGTATTATTAAATTTAATTTCACCTGTTTAATTTTGTCTTTTTTAATGTGAGTGCTAGAAACATTTGAAATTATATGTGTGGCTCACATTCGTGGCTTGCATTCTGTGTCTCTTGCATAACACTTTTATAGGCCATATTTCTTTTCCCCAGTGTAGTAAATTTTTAAAAAAGAGCACAAGGTATAATAACAAAAAAACTCCCAAACCACTTAGAAATTGAAAAGACAAAAATGCAAACTATAAATACTCATTTTAAAATCTTTTTGTGTCAAAGAGGAAGTCAAACTGGCAATGTCAGAATATATAAGAAGTAAATATTGGTTATGGAATAATATATATCCAAACATAAGGGATTTACCCCAAAGAAAATTAAGATCCTGGATACTTTTATTTCTAAATAAGAAAAAAAAAAAAAGAAGGAATAAATGAACTAAATAGTCTACTCAAGAAATCAGGAAAACAAAAGGAGCTTTATCCTCAAAGTTCTTACAGTCAAGTTTAGGAAAGAGACCTCCCAGAGTGTAAGGGATGCCTCACCCTGTCAGTGTGGAGCTTCTGCTGCGAGCCCAGTGACATTGCTTCTCATCCCTTCCCATATGCTGCAAAGTTGGCACACTTATTTACATTTTTGAAAGGAACTCAGCAAGGCCACTTGTCTTATTCAAGGTCTCAAAACAAAATGGACTGTGATCGGCATTCTGGCTCTCCTGCCCAGGCCGTTTCCTGTTCGGCACACTGTTTCCATGAGATGTCCGGCTGCGTGATGGAGAGTCCCAGGGGCTAAAGCCTGGGAAAGCGAAGGTGAGAGACTTGAAAAGTCCAACTGTTATACTTGACCTGATTTGGTGGGTGGCACTGGTTTAGTTTCAGGGACTTTAGCCTCCTCCTTTGTAAGACAAGGAACACATTGGGTGATTGCTTAAGGTCCCTTTTGGGGGTATGGATGGCGCTGCCTTGGCTCAGTCACTTCTCCCATTGTGTGGTTTTCTGGTGTCTGGTAGGATACTGTGTTGGGCACTCCCGCCCCACGTTCCAATGGAAGATCCCTGGGGTTCATTCTCTTATCCAAATAATATTGTAATACTGACTTCACACTTGGACACATTGCTTCTAAGGCTGCATTAGCTGCAAAGTTGGCTTCCCTGGAATTTATTACTTCTTTTCTTCAAAGAGAAAGGGGAAAACCATAAAAAATTACAGAAAAAAAAAATCCATTGGATCATTTCCTTGGAGCTTTCTGAGAGGTTGAATCCATTTCTGTATGTTCCCTTCGTCTCCACCATGTGCTGGCACCAAGGTCAGAACTGTGAAGAAGACTGAACCCTAGATTTGGGAGGTACCAAACTCTGTGAGTCTGTTATTCTTCCAGTTATAAGAATAGTGACCCAGGTAGGTTGACTCAGGAGATTCTCAGCATTGGTGCATTACTTGGCTACCCAGGAACTCAGGAAATCCCTGAGCCTGCTGAAGGAACATACTGGGAACACAGAAGATCAGACCCTCGGGCACATGGCTAGACCCCAAAAGACTGGGTCAAGATGACACCAGAAGACTCAGGGCTTTTCCCAGAATTCTACCAATAGCTCAGCTGCCACCAACACCTTTCTTTTCAATATCAGTCTGCCTAGTGGGGCCCAGGCATTGTGGGGTGCACTTTCTAATCCGATGACTTTCTTGATTTCATGTCTGCTGCCTTGTGGCTGTTGTTTTAGCTCTCTTCATGTGTGCTTTGGCTCTGTTACTCACTTCTCAGCTTTTCTCTGGATTTTAGATGATCACAGGATATCCTGATTGGTTCACTTCTTTGGTTCATTTAACCAATATTTATAATTTTTATTTTATGTGCCAATGTTGAATTAGGTTCTGAGGATTAAAGGTATTAAGAAAGAATTGTGGGTCTAAAGTGTGTATGTGTGCACGTGTGAGAGAGAGAGAGAGAGAGAGAGAGAGAGAGAGAGAGAGAGAGAGACAGACAGACAGAGACAGACAGAGAGAGATCAACATGATCCAATTTTAAGAGCATCCTCCTTCATGGAGGGAATACACCCAGGGTGGGCAGGAAGCAGCAAGGAAGACATTCGAGCAGATAGGAAACTTTCCAGGGATCCAGGGGAGGCTGTCTTGAGCTGCAGTGCTGGCAGGAGAGATGAAGGAGAAGAAAACGATGTGGTGGCCATATTAGGAGGAAGCACACATCACTTACTGATTGCTTGGATGTTGGACATCAGTGATGGGGAGATTTCCTATTTGATCAATCAAGTTGATGGTGATAGAAAACTTACCAAGGAAGTCCAGAAAACTGAAACAGGAGGGAAAAGAAGATGTTAAGATAAAGCCTTATGGACACATAAATGTTGAACCGTCAAGAAGTAGTTGAATTTGGAAGAACGGAAAGATCAGTTTCTTAGTTATGGCGCATACTTGGCACGTGAAGCGAGGGTCATGGAAGAGCTAGTGGAGGGAGACATTGCAGAGAGAAGAGAAAGATCCTTCAAAGAACCTTAAGTGAGAGGACTGGGGGGACCAGGATGTGGGTACTTCCTCATGTGGCTATTGTGATCAGTGATTTTGAGGACACGGTTACATTACTGAGAAGGGTCCCAGGGAGATGGGAGGAGCAAACCAGATGACTGTGGTGTTATAGATGCTGAGAGAGAAACCTGGGCAGGGAGTGGGTGGTCAACTGTGGCAAAAGTTAAGAGATTGGATAAAAAAGGACAAAGGCAATTATTACCCAATGTGCATATATGATTACATCACTACATCATGTACAACCAGACCAATGAGAAATTGTACTCCATTTATGTACGACGTGTCCAAAGGCAATCTACTGTCATGCATAACTAATTAGAACAAATTAAAAATATATTAAAATATTAAAAAATAGGTAAAATCATCAAAAATAAAAGGGACAAAGAGATGTCCATCGGCTTTAGAAACGTGGGGTCCATGGACTGATGACATTAGGAGAAGTTTTCATTAAAAGGTGGGAGTGAGAGCCAGGGTAGAGAGTACTGAGAGCAAGAGGTGACCCTGAACGCCCTGTGTCTCACACTTTTTCTGGAACTTTACTGTCCCCACCATGGCTGCCACCTCTGCTGTGCTTTTTATGCGTATTCTTTTAATTTATTGAAAAGACAAAAGTAGATGAATATCCAATTATTTCTCTGTATTTTTAAAATTTCTAGAGTAACATACTACAGTAAACAAAAAAGCAATAAGGCGACGTGAGGACTTGGGCCTCTGGTGTGAATAACTCTTGGGGAGTTTGGCTGTGAGCAGAGGACAGAGAAGTGGCGTGGACCTTGGGGAAGGGGTCCAGATTGGCCCATCGGAAGAAAGCAGGTGCTGAAGCATGTTTCCCACTGGTGGGAATGATTTAGGAAATGGTGGAGGAGACCAGCTATGTTCTGGAAAGAACATAACTAAGAAAGGAGTGGTTCCTTCAGAAGGCAGGGATGGGTCCATGGAACGGGATTCAGAGCCCAAGAGGAGGGTGGCTTTATCAGACTGAGGACACTCCCTCCTTCACAGCTGGTAAAAGAGGGAGACACCTTAATAAATTCATATGTTTAAAAAAAAAAACATAAAAGGAGGAGGAAATGGGTGCAGATACTGTGGGCTGAGCATGGGTGGTGAGAGCCGATAGTTTAGTTCTAGTAACCTTTATTTTTCTCAAGTGTGAGGCACAGTCATCAGCTGCAACTGTATGTGGAGAAGGACCTGAGGGGTGATGGGAGGGGAAGTCATTACCTCCGTGCATGGGAAAGCACACCTGTAAGAGGAAGCCGGCCAGCTCTCTGGGCAAGCCCACTGGTCCTTGGACTGTGGCGGTGACATGAAACTCATTGTCTCAGCTGTGTGACTGTTTTCTCTAGCATCACAGTGCTGCTTGGGGACAGCCTCAGAGAAGGGGGATGGGGTGGTGGTGTTTGCTTAGGAGCACAGTTGGGGGGATATGAATGAAAGAGTTGAGCAGACATGCCAGGAACCCTTTAAAAGGATTGCTCGTGAAATCTAGGAGGTGAAGTCAGGAGAGACCAAGGGGTGGAGCGGAATGGTGGCAAATGGAGGATGAGATCAAAGGTTGGTGGTGGGGAGGAGGGACTCTTCTGGAGCATGAGGTCTTGAGTGGGTGGTAGTCAGGGAGTGGGTGTCCAAGCTGTTATTTCACAGATGATTGGCTTATTGATGAGACGATCAGGCATGTGCCTGGAGGAGGCGTAGCTGAGATGGTGGAGGAGTAGAGATCAGGGTGCTGGATGATTCCTCAACCCGTGTGCTGGCACTGCTGACCCTGGAGATGGTAGTTAGTGGGAAGAGAAAACAGACTGGAGTGTAGGTCTTCAAGACTGGAGGCAATGGATGGGAAGTCAGTAGATCTTAGCAACAAGGAGAGGGTGTGAGCTGGCAAGAAACTGTGTAGTGTAAGAGTAAGCAGGGGCGAATGAGGAAGAAGAAATGGGTGCAAGGAGGACCCCAACCTATCTCAAGACTCTGTGACTGCTGAGCGTGAGAGAACAAGACACCTTTCTCCTGAGCTGGTGAAAGAAGTGGTGTCTCAGAGAACATCCAGATTTCAACCAAGGCAAAAAATAGAAAAATGACTTATGAACAAGAGGTTGGCAATTTGAGGGTGTCTGCTGACCCCAGAGCAGGGTTTCAGGGGCTTAGTGGAAGGGTTTGTGGAGGATGGGTTGGGTTAGAGTAGGGATGTGTAAAGCCACCCAATGTGAGTCCAACCTACCTGCCATTCTCCCTCTAAACCTTGCAAATCTGTCTTACTCATGGAACTGGCCGGTCTCTAGGAGCCATCAAGGGTAACCTATCTTCTGGTCAAATCTCGGAAAGCCATGTGGGAATGACTTAGTTACAGGAGGAGGCTTCCTATGCCCAAGAATCTGCCCACATCCATTTTCCCCCACAAGGGCTGTGGACCAAACAGGTAGTCCCAGGGCAATGAATTTCTGTACAAAATGTATCCAGTACCAACCAATTTGCTGAGCAGAAGTCATCTCTCTACATGGTCAGTGGCTTGTGTGAAAACATATTTAGTATGTAACTAAGCTATTTTAGAAAGGCCAATTATAGTGTCAATGCAGCATCATCTCTCTACCTTCGATGAGCAAAAATATTAAAGATTGGTAGCATCCATGTTTGGTGAAGGTGTGGGAAAGAGAAACCACTTTATACAGTTGGACAGGTGTTGAATTGGTTCAAAGTTTGTAGAGGATCCTTTGTGACATCTGTTACAATTTTAAATGCCATAGCCACTGACATTAAATTCCACTTCTAGAAACTGAACTACAAAAAACCCTTACTGTTTTTGAAGTGTATAAAGCTATATTTTCAGGTGTGATGGCTGCAATATTGTTGAAATAGCAAAAAATTGCAAACGACCTGCTCCATCAATGGAACTATAGTTTGAAAATCATCATGTCTTTACAAAGAAATGCTAGATAGTTATTTAAAAGAATGAGCAATAATGACAACACAACACCACCAATGACAGGTTTGTAGTACTGACACAAAAGGACGCTTTTGCTACATCATTAAGAAATATAAGTGTGAACTAATATACATATATAAATATAAATATATATACACATATAATATAAATATATGTATCATATACATATAATTAGCAATTGCATTTTTGGTAAAAGAATGCATAGTTATTAGTAAGATCTATATATATGCAGAGATGTCATGTGTACATAGATACATGTATCTGTATCTTAGTTATTAGTAAGATCTATATATATGCAGAGATGTCATGTGTACAGAGATACATGTATCTGTATCTGTGTGTGTATATCATATGAAGAGATACCGTACTTCATCAAGTCTAAGACATACTTTGGTCATAGTTTCATGTCTCTGAAATCAACATGTATCTTATTTTCTGTTGTCTTTTTATATTAGTTCTTTTTGGTTGTACATAACATTAGGATTCATTTTGATATAGTTATAAAAGTAAGGAAAATAACATAATCTAAATCAGCCTCTGCACTTCCCCTTTCCCCCCCTCCCGCTCCCCATTCCTTCCCTCTACACCACTGATATTTCTGCTATTTACTTACAGTTTTTTTTTTTAATTAGTGCCTGTGGATATACATAAGAGTGACTATAGTATATATTCATATGTCAACATGTACTGTATAACATATACTGTGTTATGGTTTAATGGACAGTGGCATTTTTAATTTATTTATTAAGGGTGGATTTTAAAATGAACAAAGACTTAGGTGTAATAAAACATGGTAGGTAAATAGACAAATAGAAAAAAAGAAAGACAAAAGTGTGTAAGTATCGGAAACAGGGTAAATAGCTAATAGAAGTCATCTTTGAGGGTAGAATTGAAATAACAATGGGTGTGTATTTTGCTTTTTAAAAATAATTTAAAATTTAGTGTTTTCTTTAGGTTAAAAATGTCCAAATCTTGCTGGGCACAGTGTTGTAGAGGCCTGTAATCCCAGTGGCTTGGGAGGCTGAGGCAGGAGGATTGTAAGTTCAAAGATAGGCACTTAGCAACTTAGCAAGGCACTCAGCAACTCATTGAGACCCTGTCTATAAATAAAATATAAAAAAGGGCTAGAGATGTGACTCAGTGGTTGAGCACCCCTGGGTTCAATTTTTAGTACCAAAAAGAAAAAAGCCCAAATCTTTAGTGAACAGCTCAGGGAGTTTTTCTGGATGTATAAGCCTGTGTAATCACCACCCTGAACTGATATAAAATATTCTTACCGCCCCAGAAGTTTCCTCCATACCTCTTCCCAGTCAGTATTTACTCCTCACAAAATAAAATCTAGTCTGACTTCTATCAACACAGAACAGTTGTTCTAAACATTATAGAAATGAAATCACACATAAATTCTGTTCTTCAAATGGCATGGATTATTTTGTCTGGCTTCTTTTGATTAAAAACTGTTCTGGAGATTCATTCATTTTACTCTGTAGAGAGGTGGTTTTTCTCTCTTGTTGCTACCTTGTATTGCATTGGATCAATGCACCACTATTTCTTTATTTTCTGTTGATGACCTTTGAGTTGTTTTCCATTAGGGACCACTCCGAATAAAAGCTGCTACAAACGTCCTCCTACTCCTTGTGTTCTGCTTGATTTCCTCTGGAAATATGCCGGGATGTAGAATGGTTTGATCATAAAGCAGGTATATGTTTTGCTCTAATGCATGCTGCTAGTTTTCCAAAATGATCCTACCACTTCCGCTTCCTCCAGCAACATTTCCAGTAACTTCATCTCCTCACTGACAAGCACTTAGTATTAGCAGTACTTACTGTATTAGTAACACCTGGTAATGGTAGCATTTGATGGATATGTAGTCATAGCTCATTATGGTTTTAATTTTAATTTCCCTGATGACTAATGATACTACGTGGGAATCACGAACTTACTGGACATATAGATAATCTGTTTTTTGAAACCCTATTCAAATCATTAACTTATTAGACCTATGGATGATTGGGATTATGTGTCTTCTTAATTGATTTATAGGAATCTTTATATATTGTGGATAAGGATTTCCCATTTGTGGCTTTTCTATTCATTTTCATAATGATAGACAGAAGTGATCAATTTTTTCTTCTGTTTTCCACATAATAATGGGATTTGTTACATATTCATACATGTACACAATATAACAATATTTTTTGGCCAACATTGCTCCAGCACTTCCCCCTTCCTTCTTTCCTCCCTCCCCCTGTTTCCTTCCCTCTACTGATCTCCCTTGGACTTTCATAAGATCCCTGCCTCCTTCCCTCATCTTTCTTTTTCTTTCACTCTGTAGCTTCCACATATGAGAAAAGCCTATGGTCCTTGACCTTCTGAGTTTGATTTATTTCACTTAACATGATGGTCCCTAGTTCCATCCATTTTTCTACAAATGCCATAACTTCATTTTCCTCATGACTGAATCAAAGGTCATTTTGCATATATACAACATTTTCTTTGTTCATTCACTGATTGATGGACACCTAGGCTGGTTCCATATTTTGGCTATTATGAATTGTGCTGCTGTAAACATGGGTGTGCATCTATCACTGTAGTAAGATGACTTTAATTCTTTAGCATAAACATCGAGAAGTGGGATAGCTGGGTCATGTGGTGGTTTCATGCCTAGTCTTTTGAGGAACCTCCATCCTGATTGCCATAGTGGTTGCACTAATTTATAATCCTACCAACAGTGTAAAAGTGTTTCTTTTTCTCTGCAGTCTCTCCAGCATTTATTATTACTTGACACTGACATTCCAACTGGTGTGAGATGAAATATCAGTATAGTTTTGAGTTGCATTTCCCTGATTGCTAATGATGTCGAACATTTTTCCATAAATTGTTGGCCATTTACATTTCTTCTTTTGAGAAATTATCTGATTAATTTGTCCATTTGTTAATTGGGTTATTTTTTGAGTTTTTAAAATATATTCTAAATATTAGTCCTCTATCAGAAGAGGAGCTAGCAAAGATTTTCTCCCTTCTGGAGGTTTTCTCTTCACATTCCTAATTGTTTCCTTAGAAGTTCTCACTTTTAATGAGAACTAGTTAATCCTTTTTTCTTTTATGGTTTCTGTCTTTCATATACTATAGAGGTGATTTGTCTACCTCAAATGAGGATATTCTATATTTTACCTCAGAAGTTTTATTGTTTGCTTTAGTCTACAAGCTCTCTCAAATAAATTTCAAGTTTGGTATCAGGTAAAAGAGTCAAAGATAATTTTTTAGACTAATATCCAATTGTTCTGAAATTGTTCACTAAAGAGAATGTTGAGCTTTTGTCGCAGTTCAAGTATTCACACGTGTGATTTCTGTCGTTGGCCTATTTCCCCTCTTATGCTAACCTCACACTGCTGTGATCACCTTTGCTATACAGAAAGCTGACATCTGATGGCAAGTCTTGCAATTTGCTCATTTTCTTCAAAGCTGCCTTGGCTATTCTAGGCTCTTTGCATTTCTAAGTAGATTTCACAGCTTGTCAATTTCTCTTATTTTCTTGGTTATCCTCTTTGTGTGGTGCTGGGGTTGAATGCAGGGCCTCCCACATGCTAGGCAAATGCTCTGCCACTGAGCTACACCCCAAGTGTGTGCCAGTGTGCTACACCTGTAGGACTTCTAGTTGGATTAACTGTTTCTATGGATCCATTTGTGGAGAAATTACATTACTATATATTTAATATTTCAATTCATCTACTTTCAATCTCTCTTTATCAGGTCTTTCCTTTCAGTACTATTTTGTCATTTTTGGTGTAAAGGCTTTTCCACATCTTTCATTAGAATTATCCCTAGGTTTGTGATATTTCAGAGTACTATTATAAATGGCTATTATTTACTATTATAAATTATGAATTTTGTTGTCCAGTTGTTCGATGATAGCATAAACCATAGAATTGATTTTTACATATTATATGACTTTGTATCTAGCAACCTTGCTAAGTTCATCAAGTTGTGTGTAAATCTACTGCAATTTTTTATTATTTTTTGTTCTAATTAGATGTGCACGACAGTAGACTGCATTTACGCATTTTGGTAGACTATACATATATGAAATGTAATCTCTTACAATTTTTAACTCTATTTGTGTCATCTGTTAATAAAAACCTTCATTCCCCCCCCCCCACCTTTATGTGATTCATTTCTTTTTCTTACTTTATTACTCTGGCTAGAACCTCAAGTTCAGTGTTGAAAAGAATTGGTGTTAATGGACGTGTTATGCTCCCAATTTGGAGGGAAAAAGTTGAATATTTCATCACTGAGTAGGTGAGGGTTGTAGATTTTTATAAATCTTTTGTTTCTAGCATAAAATATTTAAAAGAGCCATGGGTATTGGGAGGAATGTTTCCATTTTTCATGTTTTTCAGACATGAAGGAAGCTCAGTTAATATGACACATGGTCTTTCTTGGCTGTTTTGTTTATTCTGCTTAAGGTAGCCTGGGATGACTTCCCTGCTTGGTAACTCTGGGGATGGTGTGGGCAGGTTCCTCTCAACAATGGCTCGCTTTATCTTTCTCCTGGAGATTCCTGCTCTTTCCAGGACTCGTGAAGCTATGGCAGGCCATTCCATCTAGATCTGCCCTTCAGCCTGCCAAGTGGCCTCTGTGGCCTTGAAGCTCGTTTCCAGGCTCCACCTTAACTTTCACAGTCACGCAGTTGCTGATCTTTGTTTTCATCTTCAATTTGTTCAAGGCAGATGCTCTTCAATAATGCTATTTATTTTTTTCTTCCCATCCCTGAAACTTTCCACAGTGTACTAAGGATGACTTTTACTATTTTGTTGTTTCATTATTTATAGTATTTTCAAATAAGGCAAACTTGAACCAGGAATTTTAGAAATGTACCCATATACGATCTTTTCAGGATGTGATCTTCCTGGGCCACGCGCGCCTCCTTCCTCATTCTGCTCCTCTGACCCTTTTCCCGAGATCCTTCGCTTCATGCTTTTCTAGCCATTCCTTACCCAAGAGTCATCCCTGACAGAAAAAAAAGTGCACAACACCCTTCGCCTCTCTGGAACCCTGGACATTCCCCTCAGAACTGTCTTGTCTGTGTAGCTAGTTTCTCTTATGAATCCCCCCTGTCCCTGGACTAGCCAAGAGTGAGGCCTTCCAAAGCAGAATCCTACAGATTTTTCCCTGGCTCTCCACAGGAGTCCCACCCCTTAGTTAGCCATTACCATGGTGTGCCCTGAATTAAATTAGCCCTTCAGGGCCTCATTTTCTTCTCTTTAAATTGGAGCTAGTAATAGGACCAGCCTCACAGGATACCTATGAAGATTAAAAGAGTTATTTGAATGTAAAAGTACTTAGAAGAGTGCCTGCTTGTGGTAAGCTCATTATGCGTTAGTTATTATTATGAGCTGATATTATTACATTTGTTGGGCTTTTAAATATATCATTCCATCTCTTATCAGGTAGTTTGTATACACATAACCTATTTTCTAAATTAGTTTTTAAGCGCTATAAAAGCACATCTGGGTCTCGTCCTTTTATTTCATTTCCCTTTGCTGGTTGAATTTACTGTCTGTAACATCACATTGAAACAAAATGTTGGAATTCAGTTTTTTTTTTTTCCACCTCTCTTGCTGATATACTGAATAGCCCAATTATTTCTGAAGTGCCAATATTCTAGATATAATGGGTGTGTCTCTATTATATACAGATCTTCTTTGAATATTCAGAGAAAGTTGAAGAAAACTCTCAAGAAACAGTATGAAAACTGAAAATCTGCTTGCAGTTTTGATGACTGATGCATTCATCAGTTAAGTGTTTTTTTACCTTTGATTCTCAATAAAAGGGGGACAAGGATGTTTCATTGTTAATGCAGTATTTAACTTTCTCGCATGTTTCAATAATCAGATTAAGATTGACGGAATAATTGTACTTCTTCAATAAAAATACGACTTTGAAAAGCGGAACCATTATCATACTGTACATCAAATTTGCAATCACTAGTAGTGTGTGAATTTGTGTGCACGTGGTGCTTGCGTATGTGTGGGTATGACATTGTTGGGTAGACATTTGCAGAAATGAGTACAGACCAGTGTTTATCAAGAAAAGACTCTAGAGATTCTAATAGTTGTTCCTAGGTGGGACAGACTTTACAAACAGATGAAAAACCTGAAAAGCTGGTCAGTTATCTACAGAGGGAAAAATCAGTTCGCATTGCCTTGGACACAATTAACCCTTAAGAATTATTTATATTACTATCAATTTTCTATGATTTTCAGAGTTGCAAAAAAAGTCTCAGAGACAATGAGGGCTTGAAATAATCCAGATTCACAAGATAGTTGGTATATATCAAAGCCTCTTAATTTGCCTGTGTAGTTCATGTTTTCTCACATAGAACCCTATTCTTGATGATCCTTTCTGTAAACAAAACCTCGAGTTGATTATTTTAAAATATTGAATATACAAAGTTCATTTACTGAGTATTTGGATAGAACATTTTCGGCTCAAAAAGAGATTGAATCAAAAGGAAAAATATAAATTTAGGGAAATTTTAAGAAAATAGTGACTGTTGCTTCTATTCAAATAAACTATTTCTTAACTACCTGCCATGTGATTCAAAGAGAGATAATAATGGTATCTTTTTCTATGGTCATCGACCACATTTTCTCACCCATGGTGATGTGGTTTGGCCTGATATTTGAGCACATCCTCCTGTCTGATAGCATATTTATAGACATATGAGTAATTCTGGCAAGAAAACAGCCATAAACAGGATTTTAGAAGTCACTGAAGTCCCCTTTGCTAGTGTCAGTGGCAGATCTGTCTCTCTGTGGCACCACATGGTCTCTGCTTCTGAACTCCTTTGGGACCTGAAGAAAATCCTGTGCATCAAAGAAAGAGCAGTGATTTTCCTGGCGCACTAGGTTCTTCATCCATATTTTAGAAAGAGACATTTCTAGAAAAAAAGGCTTTTCATTATTATGAAGAAGTTCACATACCCACGCTGCAGACCTTTTTACTTTAGAACAGAATCTTCACGTTTACGTACTGAGAGAACCCTCATCACGGTTTCCCAAAATCAAAAGGGCTCTTGGTTTTCAAAGGTGGATTCAAGCTTCTGCCTTAGGAAGCTCCTGGTGGCCTTTTCTCTAACCCAAGTCATCAGGATGAAGAATGATGTCAATACAGGAGAGCTGTAGGCCAAGCAGAATGGCCTCGGCACCGGGCCGGCGGGGCTTTACCTCTGAGCCCACAGGTCCATGGTGTGATCCTAAAATTCTGTTTTTCAGTTTTCCTGTCTCTTTTTTTCTCACTTCTTGTGTTGGACTTACTTTGGAGGCTCTCTTTCTCTCCCTCCCTCCCTCTCTCTCTTTCTCTCTCTCCCTCTCTCTCTCTCTCTCTCTCTCCTTCTTTCTTTCTCTCTTTCTTTCTTTCTTCCTTTCTTTCTTTCTTTCTCTCTCCCCCCCCTCCCTTCCTCCCCCTTCCATCCTCCATCTCCCATCCTCCCTCCCTCCTTCTAGCTTTCGTTCTTTTTCCTTTCTTCTCTTTCCCCTCCCTCCCTCTCTCTTTCTCTCTCTCTTTCTTTCTCTTGCCCCACCCTCGCTCCCTCTCTCCCTCCCTCCCTTCCCCCCTCCTCTCTTTCTTTCTAGGTTAGATACCAAGTCCATGGTCCAAGTCCCCCTGTGTTAGCTCAGAGCACCTCAAGCTCCGCACTCACAAACGCATTCACACACCATTCCAACAAACTTCATACTTCCCAGCCGTAGCTGACGATATAGAGAAATATTCAGAAAGAAGTAATGGTTAAACGATTCTCTTTGTGGGTGAATTTATGGAGTGTAAGTGTGTGTGTGTGTGTGGGTGCATTAGGCTTGGATGTCTAAACACACATGGGGTCACTAATGATATATAGCAGGGCTGGGCAGCCCTTTCTATGAAGGACAGTTTATCACTGTTTTAGACTTTGAAGACACGTGGAATCTGTCTTGTCTTCTGGGGCAACTACTCACCCCTGCTTTTGAAGCACAAAACCATCCAGGGACTACCAGTGGAGAATACAGCTGTGCCCCAGTAACACTATTTACAGCAACAGGCAGAGACCCCTGTGCTGTAGTTTGCTGATCGCCGATACAATATAGCACTGGATAAGAAATCAGAATACCAGGGGCTCCCAGTTCCACTTGTTTGAAAGTATGGCTTAGTTCTCTTATCTGTTACTTGAAAGAAGAGTTTCGTGAACCTGAGTGTACTATACAGACATCTAAAATACTAATTCTTCAATTTTTTATATTTCAGAATATATATCCAATGCCCACTGCTGGTTAAGAACTTTACTAGAATCACAAGGTGCTGAGAGGGATGAGTCATGTCAAATTTGGAAAAGGTGCCAATGTGGGATTGTTGGGTGATCATCAGGTTGGGGTCACAGGGCAAGATGACAGCCTATGATAGGAGGGGGTGGGGTTTTCCCCTGAAGGGACTTGGTATTCACACAGGCACTCATTTTGGGAAGTGGTTAATTCTGGGCAGGAAGTGAGTTGGCACTTTGGGTGGGGAGTGGTCACACTTCTTTCTCTCTCTGGGGCCAGGAAGAGTTGTGGCCAGATTCCAAATCCCAGAAAGGCCCAGAGGAGTCCGTCAGTGGGGGTGAGCTGTTTTCTGGCTTTGTTGGGTCAGACCTAGACTGGAGTCAAGACCCAGACTCCGGGAGTTGGGTGTAAGCAGGCTTGTGACAAGCAGCCTGCAAACTCATTTATTGTGGGAACAGCTATACATTTTATAGGTTTCTTGCCCAATCACAATGTGCCATGGGGGATCAGACCGCCAGGCTCCCATACGGGTTCCCTTGGTAACACTGAGTCAGCTGGGGGCAGTTGTTTACTTTCCTAGGTAGCCAAAGTGGAACACTCCTCCCTGCAAGTTTTCCTTGCACATTCGAGACATTCGCTGCTGCCAGCCAAGAACTAGGATTTCTCCCAACATGACTGGTCTCATCAAGTTCATGTTTCACTCGGCGGGGTGGGGGAAGGAGTGGACTTGAGAGGAGAAGCTCATTTCTGGAGCGGGCAACATGAAGGCTCAAGGGCTGGGGAGTCTCAAGGCAGCAGTGTTCCTTTCCCAGGCCTGGAGTATAATGTGAAGGAAAATCATTTGGAAGGAAGAGTCATTTTACTGGCAGGAGAGGTGTGCTACACGCAGACATTGCTCTTACCCAGAGGTCCACAATGGAGACAGTCTCGTACCCTGATGGAGCTGTGTGGGGGTATGGAGGTGGCGGGAGGATACCCAGGCACAGGTTGCATGTCTAATTTAGCTTTGGAGTGGTTCTTGAGAAATAATGTCTGAGCTGAGATTTTATGAAAAAAGTCAAGTTAACCTAGGGCAAGGACCTGATGGATAAAGGTAGCAGCCTGTAGGATACCAAGTGACCCAGCAGCAAGCAGGTTGGTGCTGTGTGGTTGGGGATGTGGCTGTCCAGCCAGACCACTGACATCCTGACTCTTCAGCTCACCAGCTGCTTAGACTTGGACAGACTCTTGCATTTCTTTGAACATCTGTTTCCCCATCGGTCCCACGGAAGTGACCTCTATCTCATAAGGCAACTGGGAGGGTGAAGTAGACCGAGTGTTTCATGGCTTTGGTGTGCCTGGAACCTGGTGAGCAAGTGCTTGGGAGGGTTAGAGACTCTACACATACACCTGTGTAACATGAAGCCATTTAAATGAACACACCGCAGTGAGGAAGGAGGACCAGAAAAAGACAGAGCACAATTGTGGGCTGTGTTTTCAGGGGTGTGAATACAACTTCAGCAGGAGGAACTCAGCCTCCTTAAGAATGAAGCCTCTTTGGACATTTTCTTGCTGTTTTCTCATGTTGCTGTGTCCATCCAGCGATGGGTGTGGCCTTTGTTCCCTTGACTACTGTGCCTGATGCTGATGACATCAGCCCAGCTGGTAGTGAAACCAGTGTAGAGTGGAAGGCCAAGTGGGAAGGTCAGGCCGAGGTGTCATCTTTTCCTCGCCATGGGAATGAAATGACGAAATGCTTCAATTGGGTTTCGCTCAGAGCTCCTGGTTGTGGAGGAGGATCAGCTTTCCGGCAGGCCGGTTTAGCTGATCACCTGAGATGGCAATTCCCTCCTCCCATTGCCAATGAACTCACATTTCCTGAGTGCTGACTTTGCAACAGACAGTGATGTAGGTGCTGAGATAGATTCTTCCTTCTAAGTGCTCATTTGTATGGGGACAAAGTGCTTGTTTCTGTGTGACCAGTGCCTCCTGCAGGAAGACACAGTGAGAGGACCACCAATACACATCTCCCCAACAGACAGTTGGTTTCCCTACTGTTTGGAAGCATCCCTAGTGTGTTGGAGACTGTTGTTGGTCCAATGCCTGTTTTCTCCTGGTGCAGATGGGAATAGACTTCAGTGTAGCTTGAGAAAAGTTCCTTCCTTCCTTCCTTCCTTCCTTCCTTCCTTCCTTCCTTCCTTCCTTCCTTCCTTCCTTCCTTCCTTCCTTCCTTCCTTCCTTCCTTCCTTCTTTCCTTCCTCCTCACCCCCCCCCCCCACTTTCTTTCTTTCTTTTTGATACTGGCGTCGGAACTCAGGGACACTCAAGCACTGAGCCACATCCCCATCCCTTTTTTATATTTTATTTAGAGACAGGGTCTTGCTAAGTTGCTGAGACTGCCTTTGAACTGGTGATCCTCCTGCCTCAGTCTCCTGAGCCACTGCACCCAGCTAAGTTCATTCCTTTCTAACTTGCACTGATTCTTTTTTTCTGCACCTTTCTCCACAAATTTCTTCTCAAATAACACATATAATAAAATACCCACAGGTGTGTACTTTTCAAGTTTCGTATATACACATTTGTTCTCCCAACTGCTTTGGGAAGGATTGTCCTTCTTATTTTACAGCTGAAGAAATTTAAGTTGACAGAGTCCCTGTGACTTGCCAAGATGGGAGTGTTAGTAATGGCTTGAGCCGGGACTCATACTCAAATGTTCAAAGGCCACTGTTACTGTCCTTTCCCATTGGCCACCCCTGGACTTGTCTTTCTCTGTGGGCCACAGGGAAAGTACAGCCCCCATTTGAGTGTCTGGACTGTTCCAAAGCTTTCAACATCCTGGTCAGATTCTTATCTTGGCTCTTGCCGAAGATTCCCAAGGGAGAGATCAGGATTTTAAAAACTTAGTGATGATTATTACAAAAAAATTGCCTCATGTTGATCTAATGATGCTTTCCCTAATGTCGAGATCCTGACATTTACATAAGCAGCAGAAAGGGAAGTGAGAGTCCTTTTCCCAAAGGCTGATGCCTGGGCTCAACTCCCAGAGATTCTAATTTGATTGGTCTAGGATGTGGCCTGGGTTTTCAGAATTTTAATTTCTTTCTGTTGCTTCTAAGATACATCAACGTTTGATTCAGACTCTCTAAAAAGTACCAAATTTGTACGAGCTTGATCAGTGATCCTGATTCCTTAATCCCAAGGACAGTGGGGAGTTACTAATGATGTCTGGGGAGGGGATTGTAAGGAGTGAGGCTGGAGACTAGGATGTGAGTTAGGTGGTGTTGAGGGCACAGACAGGGAAATCTAATGGATGGCAATCAGTCTGCTCCACTAAGGAAAGTTGGCTACGTGAATGTTCTTCAAACTGTAATGTGCTCATGGGTCTTGGGTGGATCTTATTGATACAGATCCTGTTTCAGTTTGGACATGAGATACTGCATTTTTTAGTAAGCTCTGAGGATGCCAGATAGCAGGACACGATTTGGTAGTAAAAATTTAAATCTCTGACTCTTAAACTTTGGGAGTTTAAAATAATCTTGACGCCTGGGTTCAGAGATTCTAATTTGGTTGGTCTAGGATGGGGCCTGGGATTTCAGAATTTTAAAGTCTTCCAGTTGCTTCTAAGATACACCAAAGTTTGATTTAAACTCTCTAAGATTAGTATCCTCATTAATTGTGTCTAATCACAAAATGATTAAGCTAGCCAACAGTTATCTCAGCGGGAGAGGAAGGGAGCTGGATTGTACGCAGATATACTATGCCTTGCTCATAAAAGAGTTTGAGTGAAGTAAATGAAGATTTGCCTTCTTCCTTTTCAAATTCTCAGAGAGCACAGGTGGATTCAGTTCCTGAAAGTTTTACCCTTCTTTAATTGGCATTCCTGCTTTTTTAGTCCTGAAAATTATTTCTAAGGAAAAAATAGTGACTTTTAATTCACATTTTTATTTTGTAGAGTTACTTTCCCTTGCTTGGGGGGTGGTGTAGGGGGGATGGCTTCTGTGATGTCTGCTTATGTGATATCTTTTCCCTAAAGTCCCTAAAGTGGACCTTTATATGGCTTTTTTTCCCCCAATTATTCATTGAAGAAATATTTATTGAACAATTACCGACTCTGTCCCGGGAACTATGCTGAACTGTGAGGATTCCATGCTGAGTCAGACAGATAGGTACTGCCTTCTGGGAGTTTGGGTATCAGAACAGAACTATAGAGAAAACCAAGGGTAACCAGTGAAGTGCCAGGACAGTAAGGATGGAGGAGAAGGGGAGGAGACAGCAAGGAATTAGGTGAGACCAGAATTGTCAGGAAGAGTACGCTGAAGTTCAGAACAATGATAGGAGTTAATCAGGCAAAAGAGAATAGAAGGTGAGTTTCAGCAGAAGACAGCAATTCTGTAAACACGGGTGGCAAGGGAGGGCATGGAGGACTACCTGAGGACTCAGAAAATACTCAACATGATTTGAGCGAAGAGCTCAAATGGGTGGGATGGGAAGGGATCTAAAGAGCAGGGCAGAATCTAGATGGACAGGTGGAAAGAGTTTCAATTTTAGGAAGGCTCTGTTCATGTGATGGAGCCACAGGCTGTGGGGACAGACAGTAGTCCTGAATCCCAGCTCTGCCACCCACTGCTGTGTGATGTTGGCCATGCTACTTGATGTCTGGGACTCTGGAGGTCCTTGTCTGGAGCAGGGGTGATGATGCCCACCTGGTAAGGTGCTCTGAGGATTCAAGGAGTGAGTATAGGAGAAGTGCAGCACTTGTAAGAGCTCGATCAATGACCAAACTTCCTGTCAATCCCAGGACAGTGGAGACTTAGTCTTCCTGACGTCTGGAGGTGGGGTTTGTAAGAAGGGAGGCTGGAGACCAGGATGCGAGTTGGGTGGGACTGAGAGCAGACTGAGTGAGCAGATGCTGGTGAGAACTGGGGACTAGTGGAATTGGTTGGATGTTGACCATAGGTAGGAAATGAGAGGGATAATGAGAGACTGATATCATCCATGAGATTTGGAGGAGGGATAGAGATACGTTTAAGGTGAGTTTCCTGAGGTCAGTTTGTACATATTAGGATTGGATCCATTAGGGGTCAATGACAGAGGAGAGTCTTTGCTCTAGCCTGCTAGTTGTCTAATAAGAGATTTATCACAGGGTTTTCAAGGGCTTACAGAATTGTCAAGAGGGCTGAGGAAACAAATTGAGCTTCCAGGAGCAGCTTTGATTTTTTTTTTTTTTTGTTGTGCTGGGAATCAAACCCAGGACCGTGTGCATGCTGCACAATTGCTCTACCACTGAGCCCCACTCCCAGCCCCAGGGGCAACTTCTAAAGCCACTCCTGGGAACTTGGATGCCATAGTTGCAGCAGTCTCTTCAATAATCCTGTAAGCAGGAAGCTGGTCCTTCTAGAACCACATTACTGTTGTTGTGAACAGGAAACCAGGTCAATCAGGAAAATGCTAGTGCTGCCGGTTCTAGTACCAGTACACATCTGGAACAGATTCTGTTAGCAGAGGGGATGCTCCTAGCCCTCCACTCAGACTCACCACTACTCACTAAGCTAGTAGCTACACACCGAGGCCTCTGCAAATGCAACTGCAGAAACCAAGTACCTCCACAGCTGGCTTGCTGGACCCAAACACAGACATGCCCAGATCCTGCCCATCTCAGATTCAACAGTCCAGGATCCTGAGCTTCAAGGGAGTAAGCTTTGCAACATCTGGAGCAGTGGAAGGCACTCTAGAAGTGTTTTTGCAAACTATAGCATGTGACTTACGAGAGCATTGTAAAATCAGTTCAGGTGTTCACATCGGGCATTTTTTTCCTACCTTAGTCTTTGCTGGCAATGTAAGATGTTTCTTTCTGTGGGTTGTGCTAAGTCACTGCATTGAATGTTGTGTGCCAATCTTCACTGCAGGGTCTCAAAGGTCTCAAGAGAGAACTGTGGTAAAGCCCAAAGACCATAAAAGGTATTGGGTTGGATTTTAGGAGAAAGTCAAAGCTGGAAACGCAGCATATAGTTACCGGCAAAAAGGTGTTACTTGAAGCCATCGGAGTGTCTGAAGTCATCCAGGGAGACAGTGGGCAGTGTAAAGATGAAGTCGGGACCAGATCCCAAGGAGTCAGCACCTTTGATCTTGGGGTAGGAAATTCCCCAAGTGTTGCACTTTGGTATTCTACAATTTACTCTCCAGAAAGAGGTAGATCCAGAGAAGCTCCAGTGTGCCTTGGAAAGGCAGGTTTCGAAGGCACGCACCATGCTGGAGTGTCAACTGGCACTTAGCATGGGATCTGGTGTCATGTTAGCACTCAGGACATGAGTTTTGAATGGATATTTGAGCAGAGCAGTACTTAGATGGAAAGAGCACTTCAGATTCCGGAGACTCAGCTCCAGCTGTGGGCCCACACCCTCCATAGCTATGGCTACGACAGCACTTTTGGGATTCCATCTACATTTTTCCAAGAATATTTTTGCTGTATAGAAAAATGGCAACAAGGGGTGGGAAGTATACAAGAAGGTGTGTTTATTGCAGTGTTTTGTGTAACAACAAAAACCTGTAAGCAGATTAAATGTCTATACCTAGAAGAATGGACCAGCAATGGTGGATTAGAACTGGGAAAAACAGCATTTAAATGGAGGAGCTGGGTCCACACGTATAGTAGATCTGAAAATTCTAATGTTACATAAAAATGCAAGTCACAGACTATTATGTAAGGTGTGATATCATTTATTAAAATTCTAAAAATCACACAAAATTGTACTACGTGTTCTTATGGGAAAACAAATATAAAATTACACAAGTGAAGGACATACACACTTCCGGGCTGTGGTCATATGATCTCTGGAGAGGAAATAAGGGAATAGATAGAGGAGTGGGGTTTTAACTCTATATGTATTCTTTTACTTTAAAAAGAAGCAGAAGCAAATATGGCAAAATATTAACAGTTATTAAATAAGCAGATGAGGAATGGAAGAAATATTCTTTTCTGTTCTCTTTTTAATTAAAAATAAATATAAGCATATATAAGTTTTGCAATTCCCAGAGCAAGAATCAGGTTTCCTCCCCTGAACCTAAGTTAAGTAGATGACCTGTAAAACAGGAGTGGGGAAAAACACATATATGTATATGCATTTATAATATATGTCTGTATATACACACATGCATATGCACACGTATATGCACACATACACACTCATGTTCAAGAAAGGTCACAGGAGGAGTCCAATATAGTCTATAGGGGAATATTGCAGAGACAGGATACAGGAGTCTGCATTCGAATCTAGCCAGGACTTGACAAGCAACTGCTCCCCACTGGGTTTCCATCCCATAGGAGTTGCACTGATGTCTCAGGATCATGCCAGAGATGACACTAGGCTGACTTCTGTATCCTTTTAATTGAAGGGTTTTGTCCCCTGTGCTGGAACAGCCAGTGTATTCCTGGATCCTGGAAGCCCTCCCTGTTTGGTAAATCTGAACAGCTTCCCTCGGCACTCCCTCTCTTTAGGGCCTGTTCCTATCAAACCCTTTCTGGGCACTGGGCCATTTTCTGAGCCATCTTTTGTGTGACTGGGGGATTCTGAGGAGGAATTAGATGATGCGGTTACTGGAGGCATTGCTAGGTGATGGGGGGCCAGGTGAAAATAAAGTTAGTGAATGTGGAGGAGGTTATGTGATATTTTTCCAAGGGCAGGAATACGTTCAGTCTACCTTGAACTTGGCATTGTTCATCAACTCACCTCTACAGAACTCTACATATTCTGCAAGTACACTATGTGTGTTGGGATTGGGCGTGGGAGGAAGGGAAGAGGGAAGGGTCTTTACGGTCAAGTGACTTTTTACTGAAGAGGCTTATGTTTTAGGTAGCCTGGGACCCCAGTTCAGTAAATGATTTGTTTCACTTGCACAGATGGTGTCCTTTGGCTATGAAATTCCCAGGGGTGGTTATCCCTCCAGAGTAACAGAATTTAGTTTTAATCTCTATGGATTGTTTACTTCCTATTTATCTAGACTTTGACTTATTAATATTTATCATTATTTATTTATGCAAGTACTTCATTCTTTTAAATGAAATGTGTAATTCTTTTTTGCTTGTGTCCTTGGCGTTCTGAGCATTGCTTGGCAAGTCAGATTAGGAGCCACTCATATGAAAGTCAGTTGGTAAAAAATGAATATGAAATTGTTCTTGAGTTAGATATGAGAGGGCCGAACACTTGCTTCATTTACACAGAGTTAGGTCACACGTACCTTTTCAAGAGTGCATTCCATGTATGTTTGATATGTCAAAATACACTCTACTCTCATGTATATTTGAAAAGAACACATTAAATTATTAAATTAAATTAAAAGAAAGAACGCATGAGTTGGTCTAATCAAGATCATGGCTCCTGTCCCATTAGTGTGCAACTACAATGCCAGATGTCCCCTTATTCTCCAGCCTTGTAAGTCTCTGTTCCAACCACGTGCCACTTGGCTCACGGAATTCAACCCCTCTTCCAATGCCTGCTCCTCTGGAAGAATCTGCCCACAGGAGGAGTTGAAGAGAACTGTCGGCTTTACTGAGAGCTTCACAGGGAGACCCCCAAGGAGGTCCACAGGCACTCTGCTCAGCAAGGGACTTGGGCTTTCCCTCTGCCATTTCATCTTTCCACGTTCCTCTCAATCTACACCACAACCGCTGGGGTTTATTCTCCCTCCTCCACTCCCTCCTCTTCCTCCTCCTCCTTTTCCTTTAGACCTTTTCTAGGCTTCTTGGACAAACTTTGCTGGAATCTTCTTTTCTCTTAACCCTCTTGAGAAAAATGCAAATTTCGCTCGACTCTAGCACAGCAGCAGAGGGTCCTATTTTCCCACTTGCCTCTGACCTTGGGGGCTTACATTTCGACTCCGATGGTTGTCAAATCCCTCTCACAAATAAGGCGCTCTTTCACAGGTGACGCAGGAGTGCCAAGCGTGACGTAGCTGGAGAGCTCTCCTGGCTCCCCAAGTCAGGTCAGGAGGCTGCGACCATTGCTTTAGCATCATTATTGTCTGTCAACAACTTTGTGGGGACTTTAAAGTCCATCAAGGAACTGATTTTCTAAGGGTTGTTTGAAGCATAAAACAGTCACATATTATGCAGGAGATGACAGGAGCTATTCCCTGGCTAAATGACCGAATCACCTTGGCCATCGAAAGCTGGCGAGGTGTTTTGCTGGACACATGGCATATTCTGCAAGGCGCGTGAACACTGTTCCCATATTCTGACCTGCTGAGATGACATGCAGTCAGATGTTACTGATACCATCAGTTTCATACCGGTATGTGGGGTCTTCCTTTGGTTGGGAACTTCCAGATCTCTGCCTGGAATTTCAGTTCACAGGTCTGATCTTCTGAGATGAAGGAGACTTTGGAGAGATTCAAACCCAGTCCCCTAATTTTTCAGACCTGGATCCTGAGTTCCCGGAGGGGAAAGAATGGCTCAAGGTTAACTAGTGAATGAACAGTTGGCCTGGGGCAACCCAATCCCTTTCAATGCCCAAAGAGTTAGGGCTCTTTCCACCACACTGCACGGCTTCCTTGTCTTCCATCTGAAAGATACGTCATTTTTTTAACCCCGGAACTGTATCTTCCCAACAGACAGAAGGAGAAGGATACAACTTAATATGCTTTGTGGTTTCAGTCTTGCTCTAACATTTTCTTTTTGCCCAAGCGTTTGGATGGAGGAAGTACAGTAGAGAGTTGTTTTCTTCCCTGAAGGCCAAGAGAAACTGTTTAGTCAGAACCACTATATAAGAAAACAGATAACACATTCTCAAGAGGAAAGGTCATTGTATCCACATACTGGAATTTATCCACCATGACTGATATGGTGGTGTTGACCGGCAAGTAGTCCAACAAGAATTGGGAGAGATTCTGGTATATGTTTTTGGTTTGTATTCCAGACTCGCACACTGTTACCAGGGCCTGTTTTTTGACCTCTGTGTTGACGAGGAGCTCCAACTTCAGGTCCATGGAATGATTTGAGCATTGCACCAGAAACTGCAGCTGGCAAATGATGAAATACCAACCTGGGAACTGGATCACCAGATTCCCATCCTCGTATCTCACCCCATGGACAATTCCATCTTTGTTCCAAGACAACTTGGTGTTGTTGAGATGCTTGGACACTGAGAAGAGACATATAAAAAACAGAATTATTAACCACATTTTAGGGTACAGATTAGAAAACTCTGTCTTTATTCAAGGTTGCCATTCAAGACCCATGTTTTCTATGATGTTGCCTGCTGTCCTAGTCATCTGAATATCTTCCATGTGACTCCTTCTAAGGTCCACTTATTATTCAAGGCATAAGTGGAAAACTGCCTCTCTTCCTTTAGTACAAAACTCAAAGCTTAGAGGGTCACAACACTCTGGTAGTGCACATCTACCTCCTATAGAAAGCTTCCCTCCTTAATTATTATCATATTATGTTATGATGCTGTTATGATTATCTTTCCCTTTTTAGACGATAAGTTCCTAGACTATATTCTGCAGAAGGTCTGGATGTCATGTTCATTTATCATGAATGAGCAGTTAGGGTGTGAGTACTATTTGGAAGGCATTAAAGGAAAATGTCAGAGATAGGATATTCTATATCATGCAGTTAATGACCAATCCAGGTATCAAGTTGACCAAGAGAATCTCCACTAAGATGTATTCTTTTTCTGTTCATTATTTGAATTTTTGAATATCCCCTCTCTTTAAAGGGTAGCCAAACATAATTAATTGCATGTGTACGTTAAGGAACCCCTCATGTGTACATTAAGGAGCTCTGCCATCTGGGATTTGTAGAGAAGCAGAGAATTAGCAGACCCTCCAAGCTGACTCATTTATGTTGTAAGCCAAGTCTCTGGGTCCTAACAGATGAAAGCCAGCACTGACTGATAGGGTGCCTTTAGAACTGGGAAGCTGACACATTTGTTTTAATTGCTTATATACCTTTCCTTTCAATTTCATTGCAATTCAATTGAAAGGTAAGAACTAATCTAACGGCAAAATTGAATTTTTAAAATGAGCAAAATAGGCATTCAGAGAATCTTGGCCATTTCCTCCATATCTCATTCTTTTGCAGTGTAAGTGCCTCTTACTGTTTCATCTATCAGGAGCCTCTTACATAAAGCATGCTGCAATATGCAAACAGGCCCTGTGCCAACACGTTCATTAAGCTGTCAATCTGGGGACAAAGCAATATTGTGGTTCCCTTGTGAATAGGTTCATAGAGGCAGAGCTTAGGAGCTGGCTTCCCTTGCAATAGGAAAAGGACTGTGTCCTTGGCTGAAACTGGTAGTTAGTTGAATAGAGAGGGGTGATGGTGGGGAAGGTGAGGACAGGGACAAAAGTGCCTTCAGAGACCAGGTAGGCAACATAAAGAGCTGAGGAAAGAGTAGTCTTGTGGCTTTGGAGCTTAACACTGTCATTTTCCCTAAGGCATTCAAATTCGAATGCTGAAAGGTCTTGTGTGCAGGCCTTCCGGAACAGGCTGCAGGTCACGTTGAGCCAGCCACTGGACTTCAACTGGGACTTCTGGTTAGAAGTTGCTGATCGGCCACAGGAAGTGCCCTCCACGTGGCTGAGAACCCTGGATTTGCCTACTGACCTTGGAGGTAGGCCCGTGACTTCTTGAATGGAGCCCTTTTCAGGATACACAGGAGGTCTTCAGAGCAATTTCCTAAAAACCAAGAGAAGAACGTGAATTGCTGCTCTGGGCCCTGGCTGCCGGATCTTTTCCCGGGACCCTGTGATGTTGACAGTTACTGTGCTGCTTCCATTTCAGGAGTAAAAGGAAAACTTCTTTAGTTCTTGTGCTGTCGAGTATCTTAGGAGTTGTAATTTTCTAAAATTTATTTTTACTGAAGGTTGCCTCTTGGGCTTTTACAGGAGACTGGAGAAAGTCAGGAGAAGGAAACAAAGGGACCCGAGTTCCCATAATGTGACAGAGGCCCTTCTCATTCTTCCCTGTACTTCAGCTTGTTTGGTCTTTGTATCAACTCCATGAAAGTGACCTTCTTAAGTGCCTCTGACAGATGGGAAAACTCTGGGGATCAGATCCATGATATACATTGTCCTATGTCACTCACCCAGGTAGTGGCCATCAGAACTTAAATGCTGATACTGATTATTTCCATCTGACCTGCAGTGTGTGCACAGGACACTGCTCTGTGTACTTTCTCAGTATCATCTAATCTGGTTCTCAGACTAACCCTGTGGACTTATTCATGATGCCCGATGATGGTCAAGTATAGACTCACAGTCAAGCAAGTCTGTGAAATGTCGACATTCTCCACATCTGTCTGACCAAGTTTAGGCCAAGTTTCCTATTCTGGGTCATTTTGCTAGACAACAAAGACAAAACATCTTTTTGCTCAATTTTAAGAAGGAAAAGGATTAAAGATATCTTAGCAGGAGCTTCCTTGACAGGGGCAAACAGCAATTACGGCATTAAGGTATTATGGTATTTAAGAAATAAAAATATTTTTAATATGTTTATCAGAGATGATAGCTTAACTTTTTCTTATTCTACTAACTATTTTGGATACAAAGAACTAAACCAAACATTTCCTTCCATGACTCACAAACTCAACTTATTTAGAGCAGATCTCTTCTCTTCTTGAGCCTCCGTTCACCACTTTGTAAAACTGGGAGATCTCCAAACTGACATTGATGTCTTTTGATGAGGTCATCGGAGATAACCTTTCAGTTCATCCATCAGAGCCCAGGCAGCCACTGGCCCCAGGGTGGCCACACCCTGGTGTGTTTGCCCCCTGAATCTCTGAGTATTCTATTTGGGTTCACGAACTTCTCCATTGCCCTCTCTGCTCAGGCCTGAGAAAGTCCCTGCTGGCTTCTTCAAAGCTCTGTGGGGCCTTGAAGTGGTTAAAGTGAAGTGGAGAGTTCCCTCTGCCGTCTGAGCAAGCTCACTGCTGGAGAATCCCCCAGTTCCCACACAGAGCTTCTGGCCCAAAGCCCCCTTGGTGCAAGGGCTGGTGGGCCAGCTACCATCTCTGGACCACATGCCTGGCTCATCCCTCAGCTAGTGTGCCGGTCTCGATGCGGCCCACAGCCTCACTCTTGGGTGTGCAGAGTCAGAATCACAGCACTGGGGGCTGCTCATTCTCCTAAGAAGTTGTCACCTCCATAAGAGAGTCCCCTGGCCCAGCCCCCTCTTGGGGGCTACAGAACAAAAAGGCAGGAGGAGCTGCAGAGAGGCAGGTCTGACTGACCCTCCTGGCTAGGACTCCTCTCTGCCTTCTCTCATCTGCAGGACCAGGCCCGACTCCTCAGCATGGCACGCGTGGCCCCTCAAGTTCGGATCTCCCCAGGCTCACCCCTCACCTTCTCTCTTTCCCTTTCACTCTGTGTCCTACTAATAATACTCATTACCATAGCCATAGCAGGGATGGTAATAGTAATAATAATAACGAACATGTGTGGAGCCATGGCTATTTTCTAGGTACTCTGCAAAGCACATTACAGGAATCATTTTGCTTAATTTTCATGAGAAATTTCTATGAGAGACCTCGCTGGCGGCAGGGTGGAGGTTCAGACTCGGGTTGCGCAGACTCTAATGCCTGAGTGGATCCTGACTTCTCTATGGGAGTCTGGGTGCAGGGCTCCTGAACACACCAGATTAATATTTTATTCCACCTTGGCCCCCACTGTTCCCTCCACCTGGAATCCCACCTCCATCAGACCAGTCAACATTTGAAACACAACCCGGCAGTCCTGTCCTCCGGGACACCTTCTCTGCCCCTTCCTCTGTTTGCTTATTTACCTATGAACCCTCAGGGCAGAGGCTACGTTTACACATCGCCACTGCCCAGTCCAGAAGAGGTAGTGTCAATGTTTGTCGAATCGAATCATCTAGTTCATCTCTCTCATTTCCTTTGTGGAGACAAGTTAAATGAGTAAGATGAATGGATGGGGATGTTGGGTTTGCTTTTCCTCTGGGGGCTGGAATAACTTGGGCCTCATTCCCCCAAGGGCTGCAGGTCAGGTTAGATGGGAAGACAAGAATCATGCCGGAGTGAAGTCGGCATTATCAAATCAGAAACAGGCTCTTCACTGGCCAAAGGGCCCTCACTCCATGGCCCTTCTGGTACCTGCACCAGGTGAGCTTCCAAAAACACGCGGTGGCAGAGATACAAGCCTAGGCTTGCCTCTCACATGTGCAGGATCTTTTGTTGTTCCCTTCCCCTTTGTTCTTCACATGTGTAGTGGGGTGACCTCAGCTGTAATTCTGAGAAACCCAAGGATGGGGAAAAAAAAAAGCCCTTACTTTGAAGCATTTGCATTTCCTGAAGTCAAATAGCATGTCATATTTTAGTTTTTCTTAAAGCATGTTTTAGACTTTTAGCTAAAGGAAAAACACAGGCAACTCTCCTTTTAAGACTGACATTACCAGCCTGGTGCTGTGGTGCACACCTGTAATCCCAGTGACTCAGGAGGCTGACGCAGGAGGATCGCAAGTTCAAAGCCAGCCTCTGCAATTTAGTAAAGTCCTAAGTAACTTAGCGAGACCCTGTCTCTAAATAAAAAGTAAAAATAAAAAAGGGTTGGAGATGTGGCTTAGTGGTTAAGCACCGCGGGTTCACTCCTTGGTACACACACACACACATACAAATGGCATTACTAGAGCAAGCAGGACACCAGAGGAGCTATTGAGGGTATAGGGCAAGACCCTGGGGAGGGTACACTCTCTGCTAAAAGTTGACGAGGCTGCCAACCGGAAGACAGTGCAGCCTGATCTCTGGGGCCCAGTCACTAAGGCTCCAAGCAGACACTGCAGGAGTGAAATCTTGAGCTAACGACCAAAGTCACTCTCAAAGCCACTGGTCATGGAAAGGCCTAGACTAAAGGACACCTGCTATAAGTTGCAGAGCTAGATGCTCAAGTAGTGGACCAGTCAGGGCTACCTTGGGGGTCTTGAGGCTGTTGTCAAGAGGTAGGTAACGTTCTGCGGGCCATCAGCCCTGCAGCTTGTGTCCCTGTCACCACGTGGGTTCATGAAAGGACTTTCTTTTTCAGTATAAAGACAAGAGGGAGCGGCTTATCAATAGATGGTGCCTCATGGAGCTGGAACCTGGCAATGTCCCTGGCTGGAGAGTGGGGAGCAACTCAGCCTCTCGATTCCCACTGGATGTGATGTCTGTAGGGTTTAGTTTGAAAACCAGGGTGGGGGAATGAGAACTGTGTGAGGGAGCAGCTGGATCCACGCCTGGGAGTTTGACTCCCAGAATGCCTCTCTCTGGGCTCTGTCCGGATCTAGAGGGAGAGCAGTATGGACTGTGATCTAGAAGGGACTTTGTAGCTCTTTCTAGCAGGCTGTCCCATCTCAGCTCTCCCTTGCCAGGCTGCAGTTGGGGGGGTCACTGGGGCTGGGCACAGGGAGTCGGCCCTACTTCCATTTCTCTTTGTGGGCACATTGCTCAATCCAAGGTAGGAGGCTGTGTTCACACATTCAAATTTTCAGATCCTAGAGGTGATAGAACGGAGCATTTTAGCTTTGGGGGCAATCTAAGTCATGAAGACTTTGGTTCTGTTAGAATTTGCATGGTTTTTAGAAATGGAAGTTCCCTGAGGGGGCACCTGGTCCGGCTTTGAAAGCACATAATTCATTAGCTCCCTAAGGTCACACCTCTAACAGGCTGGTCCTAGCTCACCCAGTGAGTTAGTGACAGGCAGGCCCTGAGCCAAGGGTCCCACACGCCTTTCCTGGGGCTTATCTTTCAGATAAACAAAGCACTCTGTGAATTCCTCTGAGGATCAGAGTCTTCATTTGCATGAAGTTTGCATATTGTGTTTTGTCTCCAAACTCCAGCCTCTTCTAAAGGGATCATGGACTTTCCTTTGGCTTTGGAAGGTTGGTGAGAAAGATGTGCCCAGGGATCCCTACTGGCCAGGAGAAAGGGAGAAACAGAGATTGCTCAAGGAGGTTGAAAGTACCACGCTTTGGAAGGTCATGGACATGGCAACCTTAAACTAGGTCAACTTTGAGATTGGTATGAGGGATAGAGAGGACATTAGAGGCCCTGTTCACAGAGGTCCTAGTTTTATGAGTAGGAAGACAGAACAGAGAGAGACTGAGGGTCTGGCCCAAGATCCCACAGTAGGTAAGTGGTAGAGCTGGATTCAGAATTCGGCTCCTGACTCTGTCAGGAGCTCTGTCCCTGTCTTTTCATTATCCCACGGAGAAGGGAGAGTTAAGTGCAACCACCACAGGCTGCAGACTGTGGAGACAGCTGGAGGTGTTGGGAAAACAAGTTCTAATGAGTCTCTCTGGTCCCGTCCTGTGGGAGCATGCCAGCAGGTGACTCAGGCCTGTGTGCTGGCCCGTGCCAGGTGGCAAGTCAGGGACAATCCGGCTTCCATAAAGCTGGACACTGCCAGGGCAGCTCCACCACGGCAAAAGCAGCAGCTTATTCCAGCCAGATGGTACACAGTCTGAATGCCAGGCCCCTTCCAGCTCCATAGCACCTCTGACATAAAGTCAGGCAGATGCTGCACATCTCAAAAGAGAGCACCCTCTGAGCACCCTTCCCCTTACCGAGCCCCTTACTGCGAGGCTAGTAACAATCCAGGCCGATGTGTGCAGGTTTTGGCAATGCAATGAGATTATTGATGTTGAGTAACTGGTGCGGCAGGTGGCCAGAGGGGACACTGGGCAAATGTAGCTCCTTTCTCCCTTGGGCCTC
The DNA here is from genome assembly GCF_902686455.1 of Sciurus vulgaris. NCBI lineage: Eukaryota > Metazoa > Chordata > Mammalia > Rodentia > Sciuridae > Sciurus > Sciurus vulgaris. The sequence continues at coordinate 71,225,446 of NC_136476.1, forward strand.
TTTTCCTTGTTGTTACAGTGGCACAGCTTAGCGGTGTCATTTAGTAGAATGATTTGGCTAATGAAATACTCATTAAAATGAAGCTCATGACATTATCTGATGGATTGGAGTTTCTCAATTAATTACGAACCTAAGAGTCTGAGGCCATCTGATGCCTCTAGGAAAGGGTGCAGAATCCTCCTTTCAGCTCTTGAAAATATTTTAATCCTTTTAAGCAAAGGGATCATCCTAATGACTCTGCATTTTGGCTTCCATCTTCCTAGGAGATGATCCCAGAAAGTCTTAACAGCGACATCTGGAGGAGTCCCGCCCCTTTCAGAGGAATTTGGGATCCACATGAATCTTTAACCTAAGGCTCATTTCAAAGGGCTGCAGCTTGGCCATTGCCTTGATACCACCAGGCCGACTTACGATGGAGAAATGAGCTGCGGGATGAGCTGATTATTAAACAAAGGACGACTGAGCGGGGAACACCCATTCAGCCTGCTCAGGGTGAAGCACATGAAAAGCCGTCCACAGGCACAAATCTCTGGAAGGCTCTTTGGAGTTCAGTCCTGACCTGTTGCAATAGAGAAGATAAACCTATCGACTCTGTGGGTATTTTCTTGGAATTCATTTATACTAAAAGGAGATTGAGTTGATGTTATTGGGGGTGTTGAAGAAGCACCTCTGAAGTCTTCAACTTAGAAGGAAAGTGAGTCTGAAATCATGTTAGTAGTGAAATCTACTAACATTTTAAATAACGCACAGCCCCGCCCCCATCCCTGAGCTTGTTTGTGATGCAGAAGTACAGCAGGAGGCTGGGAAGTTAGGCTTGGCCTCAGGTAAACGTGGGTTCAAATCCCACCTGTGCTACTTACTAGTTGTGTGACTTTGCATAAGTCTCCCAGACTCTGTGCGCTGTCCTTTCCTCTTCCCCAAAGTGAGAGTAATAATAATTCCTACCTCAAGAGTTGGCAGGAAGGTCGAGATGGTACATAGCAAGGAGCCTGGTGTCTTCCACCAAAACCGTAGCCAACAGTGGTTGCTCTCACTCCCTGGTCCAGGGTGTGTGTGCTTGGTGTGCACTCAAGTCGACCAGTGGGCTTGAATGACATACCTCACGAAACCAGCTGGGGGAGTAAGCCTGCTCTCCCCTCTCCTCTCAGCTTTCTTCCTTATGTATTTGGATGGTGAACCCCGAGATTTCCCCTCGATTCAAAGACTTGTGATTTTCATGTGCTAAGTTCAAATACAGATTTTCACATGTATCTCAGGGACTTTTTCCTTTCCATTTTCCCCCCTTCCCCTCTACCCGCTTCCCCTGCGTCTCCTCTTCCTCCCCCTCTCTGTGTTTGGGTGTGGGGATTAGGAGCAGATGACTATAGAACGCTGGATGGCCTCCTGGGACCGCATCCCACAGCGTTCCGAGTGGCTCATTACCTAGTTATTTCTCCTACAGTGATTCCCGATTTCCATTAGCGCTGCCTTGAGCAAAAGCCAGCGAGGTTAAGGTGGGCTTTGGCCTAAGGAAATGGAGAAGCCAATGGGCTCCTCGTGGCCTGTGACTATCTGAAAACCAATTTACCCCACAGCAGGAGTACTGCCTCTTGCTGTGAAGGGAGAGAGAGAGAGAGAGAGAGAGAGAGAGAGAGAGAGAGAGAGAGAGAGAGAGAGAGAGAGAGAGAGAGAGAGAGAGAGAGAAGAGGGAGGGGGAGAAGGAAGGAGGCAATGGTGACTTGGGTGTTCTGGGTCCAGGTCAGTCGCCTGTTGGAAGTGAGCTCTTTGCTTCTAGTGTTAGGGGAAGAAAGAGGTGGAGGGAGAGGAAGGCTGCTATCCCCACCTCATCTCTTCCTCCCTGGAGGGGCTGCCACCACCTTGGTCCTGGCCACAGAGTATCAGGGACAGCTGGTGTTGGGAGGAGCTGGCCTCCTGGGTTCAGATCCTCTGCTCCACGGGGCAGGGTTCATTGGACAGCCAGACTCTCTTGGTCTCCTTCACTGTCCACATTTTCTTTTTTTGGAGGTGGGTCCCAGGGACCGAACTCAGGGGCACCTGACCACTGAGCCACATCCTCAGCCCTATTTTGTATTTTATTTAGAGACAGGGTCTCACTGAGTTGCTGAGTGCCTCACCTTTTCTGAGGCTGGCTTTGAACTCTTGATCCTCCTGCCTCAGCCTCCCGAGCTACTGGGATGTGCCACCACGCCCAGTCGCATTTTCTTTTTAGCAGTGGAGAGGGGAGGAGAGCAGCCTGCAGAGGCCTGCAAATGTCAATGTCAGCGTAGTAACATAGTCAAGGAAGCCCAAGATTCCTTTGATATGGAATGTGATACTCAAAGCAAAATCCATCCCGGTGTTAGGTCACCTGGCTCAGTCCCCTTACCTGATACTTCAGAAATGCGGCATCCAAGTCTCTGAGGAAAATGAGCTAAAGCTGATCGTGGGACTAGAATGGAGGTATACAGATTCCAGTCCAGTTCTCTCTCCTTGATGCCTGTCTCTAGTGGGAGACAGAGATCAGGCCAGGGTGGGGGTGCTCTGAAGGGGTTGTCAGAACCCACATCTAGTCTACCTACTGCTTCAGTCTCCTTGGGGCTTCGGGAACCTCTGGGTATAGAGGTTCTGTGATTTTGCAGGGAAGACAAATCTCTCCCAACTGACAGGCAGTGAGGCTGCACTCACCCCAGGTCACCCGATCCCTCAGCTCCCCACTGTACAAACCCGCATGCCTGCAGCGGTCCTCCGGGACCCAGAGCGCAACCACCATCTAGTCCTGGCCAAGCACAAGGCTCAGGCGGGATCTGAGGCCTTGCCCCACGACTTACTTGCTGTGAAAGCTTAGGCAAGTCAGTAGCCCTCTCTGTGTTCCTGTTTCCTGACATATAAAACGGGGCTAACAGTTATCCTTGGGGGCTTGTGAGGAGTGAATGAGCATTCCATGGAGTACAGGGACAGTTCTGAGTCTGTCCTGGATGCCCATCTTTGTCACCACTCTCTCTACCAGAGCCTCAGACAGCTGCTATGGGGGACAAGGAGCTGTCTGAAACGTGGTCTGCAGAATTCTTCCACTGCAGGCCAGAACCCTTTGGTGAGTGAGGTATTTTGTTATGAAAAGACCCAGGGAACATTTGAAAGGTCTAAGGGTGAGCCCAAAGGACCAAAATCATTCTTCAAAGGAAAGTCAATAGGATTTAAACTTCTGCAGACTTTGTGAGGAAGTGAGGGTGGGCAGAAATAGGGAGAAAGATATAACAATAGGTGGAAGGAGTGGGGGTCGGCCCCGTGGCAGGGGGCTGGGCCGTAGGGAGGAGAGCCAGCTACTCTTGGAGGATTCCCAGTGGCTGGAAGAGCTGAGGCCTTACAGACGGAGGGTCTCGCATTCAGTTCTGCATGGTGTGCGCTGTACTGGGCTGGCATATGCAGCCCTAGCTCCTGTACACAAATGTGAGCTGCCACCGGGACTCTGGGCAAATCAAGGCAACGTGGCTGTGTTTGGTGATTTGGGCAAATAAGACACACACCGTGCGCATGTGAGATTCTCAACTCATGGAAGCAGAAAATCAGAACCGGAAGTGACAAGAAGTAAAACCCCGGATGTCTCTTAACCCCACCCTCCTTGCTTCCAGGTTGTATGTTGGAGGAGCCGGCGAAATTTATGTGACTGTGTAAGAGCTGGGTGGACCCCATACCCCGAGGATGCAGGCTCATCCTCACAGTAGCTTCGTGTAGGAACCATTATTAGCTCCATCTTCTAGATGAGAGAATAAGGCCCAGAGAGGAGAAGGGCATGGAAGAGGTTCTCCTCCCAGAGCTCCTCCTGGCACACAGCTCCTCCTGAACCTCTGGAATGGTCCCTGCATCCCAAGCAAGTGGGGTGGGTGTGAGGTGGCAGTTGGCTAAGGCTGTTATGGCCAGGAATGGGAGGCTTGCGTTAGGACGCATTACCGAGGCAGCCTGGTTTTCTGTGGTTTCCCTGCAGCTAAGTGTATCCTGTGTTAGGTCACTTTGGCCTGGGTACAGCCCTGCCTCCCAGGCTCTGGCCACTGCTCGTTTCCTGCTGATGGTGAAAGACTTCCAACACTCACCATAGCAGAGGGCTCCCTGGAAGCTGTCTGGCTTACACCTTGCCCTCTCTAGCCACAAGCCTCGCGTTGTCCCTGGAGCTTCCTCCCTAAAATTTCTAGAACATGACTCTCCTCTGCCTGGCATATCATGCAAGGTCTTTTTGTTTTGCTTTGCTTTGCTTTGTTTGTTTCCCAAAATAGACAGGTTGCTGCTTGTGCTGGTTTCAGATGAGCTTCTTGGGGAAGGTCCTTGGCTTCAGATTCCCTCTAGGTAATTGTTAGACATTTTTATTTGTATTTTTTAATCTTTACATGTTGGACGAGAGAATCACAGTCTCAGAATGTGTCCCAGCTGAAGAGACTCATTCAGTTAATTTAGTACACTGTGTTTGAGCTACAGACAAGGCTTAGAGAGTAGAAAAGACCTGCCCAGAGAACCCAGACGGCAGGGGTGGAGGCCAGTTTTGGAACCTGTGACTTGCCCCACGGAGATGTTCTTTCCACCTGTCCCTGCTGCAGACACTTAGTTTGCTGAGCTAAGGGAAGTGTAGACTTGCATGGAGAGCAGGAGAAAGGGACCACGCTCAGCAGCACCCTGGCATCTCAAGGGGCATAGAGATGAACCCTGGATCCTCCTCTGCTCTGTCAGTAACTCCTTGAATGGTTTTTGATAATACTGCCCAGACTCCTTGGGCCTCAGCTCTTCACCAGTACGTGGAAATATTCATGTGAGTTTTAATCCTCATGTTGCTTGCTCTCAGGGTTGGGGATGAAGTCAGTACAGAGGAGGTACAGAAAGTGTCACAGCCCCAGTGGGAATTGTTATTAAGATGTTTAAAAATCTGGCTGCAGAAATATCAAATTGTAAACTTAGGTTGGTTTTGGACTACTACCTGTTCTGATATCACCGGTCATGGCCCAGGTAAGGAGTCTGGTCTGCACTGCACAAAATTTTGGATTTTGTGAACCAAAGAAATTTCCACCACAAATGAAAATTCAGAGATTAATGTGAAACAGGTAGTTTTTTAAAAAACTTGCCTATTGTGATCATTTAAGCAAGACAAAATGATTGACAGAAGACAAACCAAGTTAACTTGCACCTGCATCAGCTTGTGATTGTAAATGAAAGGACATTTGAACCCTAAAAACATAGAAAGGACTCATGCTCAGAGGAAGTGTGCCCTTCATTAAATGTCACTGGCTATGTGAAGAGGGGCTACTGGTCCTTCTTTTTCCCTTTTCACTGTGGACTGAAGGAAACTTGATTATGGGGCCAGAACCACTGGTCAGCATGCTTGCATTGGCAGGGTGCGATTGGAGTGACCACAGGTAAGGCAACTTAGTGGTGCACTGGCTGAGGCCTATTGCTAATTAAAACTGCCCTTGTCCTTGAGACCAGTTGGGTTAAAGATCTTGCTTCCTCTCAAAAATAAAAATGCAAAGTTCTGGTTTTTCCTGGAAATTCTGGGTGGCGGTGGTGGTGGAACAGGGGCATAGTGTGGGGGTTTACGCATCCTCAGTGCATTTCTTTCTTGCAAAGCTCCATAGGAACATGTGTTACAGTTTAACGGAGACATCTCACTCCAAAGCTGCACCGTCTCCAGGACAGGGGTTAGCAAACTCTGCTCCATGGGCCAAATCCAGCTCACCACCTCATCCTGCAAAGCAAGTTTTATGGAGCGCACCATGCTGCTCATGTGCATGTTAGTCTGTCTGCCTCATTACTGGAGTGGCAGAGCTGAGGCAGAGATGGCTCGTAAAGCTAAAACGCTTCTACGTGGACCTTTATAAAAGGAGGTTTCTTACCTCTGCCTTTTACCTTGCTCCTCTTTACAGTGATTTACAGGCATTATGGGAATTGGGACCACATGCTAAGTGATTCTGGCCGAGACCGAGAAATTGTTCACAAAGCTGTTATTACTCATCTGCCTGAAAGAGCCAGGGACCCTTTGCCCCTACTTTCTAACTCTGTAGGTGAAAAGTCAAGGTCAAAGGTGTCCAGAAGGAAATTCCACATGTGATGTGTGGGGTGAGGAGCTCTGTCAGGTCACCTGTGACCTCTGCTCCAGGGTCCCTACCCTGGTGTCTGTGATGACTGCCACCCCTTTCTCCCTTTTTTCTCTGGCTATGTGGCTGTGCTTGCTATCCACTCTAAGATTACAGGATGGACATGCCAGTTAGGGACACTTCACATCCCCTCTCTGCGTCTTAGTTTTACTCCTCTGAGCAGTGAAGACACTAGTCAGATGATCTCAACGATTTTTATCCTCAGTGTTAACTGAACCCTGACTGTTGCCCCTCTGGGGCTGATGGAGGCAATAACTCCAGGGATTGGAAATGTAGAGCGAAGAGAAGAAAGTCTGTCTACACAAATCCTCAACTTCATTATGCATTTTGGCCATGACCAGTTATCTAAGGATTATGATGTGGCGGTTGCTGTGCTATGCAATTTACGACGTGTCTGAGTGGCTTCTCCAGTACCTCAGTGACATATGTGCTGTCATTTCCATGTAAGTAAGAGATGAGACGCAGAGGCTCCCGGGGCGGGGGGGGGGGGGCGCTGAGGGTCATACCCCCATTTGCACAAAGCAGGGTTTCAAGCTGGAGAGAGCGTGCTGCTCTGCGTGCCTGTTGGCATCTGTGCCATGGCCTATGCAGACGTAGAGTGCTCGAGAGCGGGAGTGTGACAAGGGGGCGGGAGCTTGGGTGGAGTGACCACTGATGGGGCCGCCTGGGTGATGAAGGTGCACGAGCTCAACCCTGAGCTGCCCCACCTGCACCCCCCATCTCCTGTCCGGCACCGTCCCCGTGTTTCCGGTTGATGATGGCACCCTATGGTGTCATCTGGGCGATTTGCTACAGCTTTACTCCTAATTCCAAGATCTTACCTCCTTTAAGGGGGAAGTTGTCAGGCGGGCTGGGAACGGAGTCCTGGAAGAGAAGAAAGGAAAGCGCCGGATGAGGACAGCATTCAGCTGAAACAACTTCTTGTCTTTTCCGTGTTGGTGGTTGTCAAAGCACCGTGCCCATTAGCACCCCTCCATCTGACTCTTCCATTTAAGAAATCGGTCTGCTGACTTAGTTCACAATGGGCTTCTTATCCACTCGCTTAACCACCTGCCCGTCAGAAATGCAAGACAGGGACCGCTAGCCACACTTTCCAGGCGAGAAGCGTGGGACAGAATGGGTGACGCAGAAGGGCTGGCCCAGGGCCACCCAGTAAGATTGTGAGGCTCAGGAAGCACGGCTGGAGCGTTCGCCTGCCAGTCCAGTGCTGTTTTTTTTCCCCTGTGGTTAACATAAAAACAATTGAGCGAAGTATATAAATAATGTGGTTATTTTCCATGTTTGATTCATCCGTGAAAGTGTGCTGTAAACAAACCTGGAAGGCACATGTCTCTCTCTCTCCTGTGGTTGGAAATTCTGACCTGGGTGTTTATATGCCAAGTGTTGGGAAGATACCATGAATAAACTGGGTCCCTGCCCTCATGGATTTATTACACGTTTATGTCTGACTATAACATGCAAATATTTATAAACACAGGAAATCAATATGACTTTATGCACTCACATATATATTACTCACTATTTAACAAATATATACATAACTGCTTACATAAGTAAGAGGTTATGGAAACCTGGGCTGGGGCTAAAGAAAGAATGAGTTCAGGTGCTCTGAGCTAATAGTGCAGAGAAACGGAGAGGCACCGTTGTCCCCAGTGAACCTCTCAGAGACTCTTTCCCCTGTTCTGCCTCCCTTCCTCCCTGTCAGCCATGGAGACACCCCTTAGGTGTCTTACCAGGAAGGACAGATGTATCCTAATCACTTTTACACCTGTACCGGTTGGTTGGGATCCCCTGCAGTGCATTGAATTGAAGTCTTAATAAAGACCTACAGAAGGACAGAGAGGCCTACCTGGAGGAGATCCAACTTCCCAACCTCTACCAAAACGAGACGTTAGGTTAGCAGCTGCCCACATGTGATATTCTAAATATTCTCTACCAGTGCCTAGGCTGTTTTATGCCACCATGTCACAGGAATGTGGTCCTTTGCCTTCCATGGACGCCTCATTCTGTGATAAATGGGTCTCTTTTCATGACTCTAGCTTCTGCTGCTGGCCCAGGCTGTCCCCAGGAGTCAAAGCCTGGGCTTCACACTGATCTGGAGATGAGGAAAGTAAGTTAGTCTGAACCTTTGTGCCTCAGTCTCTCAGGGGAAAGGAAGTGAATTTGGTCTGAAAGATCTTTTAGTCTCCACTGAAATATTCTGTGACATTTTTTGGCCTTAGATGAAAGCTCGTAATTGAGCCAACGATGCTATTCGTTTGTGGTCGCTTGATTACGCATGCAGCGTAGGAAAACCTGACATAACAAAATTCCCCTTGGTGTTGCCTCTGTGAGACAACACTTAGCACTTCAAAATTTGATACACAACTAATTTACTGCCAAGTAGGCCTGTGGATTAGTATGATATGCAAATGAACCAAGAAGAAACATTTACATTTAAATGTGGTGCTAACATGGTTTGAATCCATTAGCCACCCAGGGCCTATCCAGAGACAAGGAGAGAATGCTAGAATAGCAAAACCAGCAGAGCTGTTCCAACGGGGAAATACTGGAGAGTCACCCACTGAGCACACGCCTGGCCAGTGGTAGGTGCTGTTAGTCATCGAAGGACCTGCTATGGATATAATCATTAAAGCAGTCATTTAAAATACACAGATATATAATTAGAATGACGACTTGGTGGCAAGACCTAGGAAAGAAAAAATCAGAGTGCTTTAAGACACCACTTCTCAAGCTTTAATGTGTGCACACATCACCTGGGGATCTGGTTAAAAGGCAAATTCTGGTTCAGCAGGTTTGGGTAGAGCTTGGGATTCAGTATTTCTGACAAGCTCCCAGGCAAAGCTCATACTCCTAGCCCATGCAACACTGGGAGCAGCAAGGCCAATCAGGAAGGAGGCATCAGGAAAGGCCTCCTTCTCTGTCCTCTGAGTGCTTCCTGGTTTCCAAACTTCAGAAAGGTGAATGTCAAAGGTAAGGCATCTCCATGTGGCAGAGGGTCCTGTTGCTTAAACCTTCACCCGGGGCCCAGGGAATCCAAGACACAAGTGGGACTCTCTGTTTAGAAGAGCACAAGATCTCTACAGCTCCCCCTGGCTGCCCACAGGAGACAGAGATCAGAGATCCGAAGCCAGAGAGGAACCTAGACACTTCAGACCATCCAGCTGGTTTGTAGGGCAGGACACCCAGGCACTCAGGAGTCAGGCAGGCCCTGCCCTGCAATTCTCCCACGCATTGTCCCCCGCCCCAGGAGAGACCCTGTCTTAGAAACCAAGTATGGGGCCGCTCATTCCTCTCTCTCTTCCCCTTGCACAGGCGCTCTCCTTGCATTCGAGGGTGGGGACATAGGTCCAAAGAGATGGTGACTGTTGACACTTGTCGAAGGCTGTTTCTGCCCAAGGCACCATGCTGAGGGTTGTCAATCACTCCTCTTCCGCAAGGCGTCCCTAGTGTTCTCCCACATCTTTCCTGGGGATTTGGACCCTGGCTGGGGAAATAGTATCTTGTTCAGCGCAGCGACATGGTTTTGAGCAAGACAGTACATAGGTCTGGCCCAGATACAAACCAGTGGACCTCACAGGTGGTCATTTTCAGCTCCAGTGAGCAGCTCAGGAAACTCCATCTCCATGGTTACCAACCCGCTATGCTTCCTTGAGCATACCCTCTTTTTCTTTTTTTTTTGTTTTTTTCCAGCCTCTGTGGAAGTCTCCTGAGTATCCAGGCAATACTTAAAATGTCTCTGCGTATGGAGGGAAGAATGGTCATGTACAGCCTGTTTGAACCCAGGTGAAATGACCCCCTTCTCAGCCATCCTCTCTGCCTGGAGTGCCTTATAAGCCATCCCTCAACTGGGGTTGTTGCAGATGTAATGAGATGTTGTACATGAAGTGTTAACAATTGCCGGAAAATGGTGGCTATTTTGGGGACGGCCTTTTGATGTGCTTCATTTTTCCAAATACCTTGAAGGCTCATTTCTTTTCACAGAGCAATGATGTGCAGGTGCAATCAGCTCCCGATTTTGCTTTTGACACAAAATATCCTCTGTGACTGAAAATGACCAAAGGTAGCCAATGTCTGGAACATGACAAGGGTGATTCTATATTCCCGTCCTTCCTGGCCTTGTATGTCTCGTGAGGTGGGTTCTGGCTCCTGGTCCATGAAGATCACTGTCATTCTCAAGCTGACATGACTAAGCACTTAAGGAGGGCTACTCCTGAAGGTAAACGCTTTATGTTATTTGCCCTTTACCTTGACCCCAAGAGTTCAGGGTTGACTATGACTTAGAGAAGTGACTTCCTCATAACAAAAGGTCCCACCGGTGATAAATTGAGAGGATGGACTCAAAGTCAGGTATGTTGGCTTTGATGGCACTGCTCTGTATCTGTAGGGCAGGAGAAAGCTTCTAAATCCAATGGGAAAGTGAACGGCAATCACATCAAATCCCTAGGGAGAGGAGCATTTTTCTTGAGAGCCCCTGGTTTTCCATAGTCTGTGACAGTGGGGATTGGGCCAGAGTGTGTCGAAAGTGCTTCTTCTGCTTGCAGGGGTTTACCATCACCTGGGGGGATCTTCACAAAATGCAGATTCTGGTTCAGCAGATCTGGGATGGGGCCTTAGGTGTCTGAAGTTCTGGTGAGTTTCCAGGTCATGGCAATGCTGGTGGCCACGGACCACACCCAGAGCAGCAAGAGCTTGGAGACATTGCTCCAGGGACAGCTAGAACACTTGTGGTCTTGAGAGATGACCTTAGGAGATTGAGTTGGATTTGGGTTTGGATTCGGATATGGGTTTAGGAAACCTTCCCGGGCTGAAGACAGAGTTGGCATCCTCTCAGTCTCTTCTATCGGTACTTTTGATTTTGTTAAAATTATTGATTGATCGGCATCTCCTCCTGCTGCTCCCTGTTGAGTCTGGACCAACCCCTGTTCTGACCCCATCGATCCTTTCCTCATACCCAGTTTGGCCTTCCTTTGGTTGTGCCTCTGCTCACGGGTCCCATCTGGAATACCCTGCCCACCTCTGCCCACCAGCCTCCTGCCAAGGGAGAGCTCTACTTCACAGAAGAATGCAGCCAGGAAGTGTGAAAGGAAGGAGAATGGGGCATCCTCTGCACCCTTAGCCCACGGAGTGACTCAGACAAGTGACATCAAGAAAGGTCAAGTGAAGGAATCTCATGTCTTCACAGCATTACTCCATAGATTACTAATAAGGAAGAAAATAATGGTTTAGAAAAGGGATGACTGGTGACTGCCACCTTAATCAAGCGACTGAACGTATAATCACCAACAATGGGGCCTCCAGATGTGGGGCATCCTGACCTGTGCTTCTAGCCACGTGACAAAAAGGAGCAGGTAACGTTACCTAAGTACTGTTCTTGCCAGAAATATTTTATACTTATGAATCAACACCAGGACAAACCCAGAACATGTATGGTGCCACGACAAAATGCACCTGGACCCTTCAAAAAAATCAGTGTCATGAAAAACAAATGAGAAAGGCCACAATGATTGTATGCACAATCGTCTGGGGAACATGTCAAAATGCAGATTTCGATTCAGCAGCTCTGGGTGGGGCCTGAGATTCTGTATTTCCAACAAACTCCCGGGACTACTCACAAACAGCGACCTTCTAGCTTATGACGCAATGTGACCCTAGAATGGATTCTAGGTCCCTCAACAAAATTGAACAGAACAGCTGTAGAAGACCTTTGTGGGAAGGAGGGGAAATGTGAACATGGACTGTGTCCTGTTACCCTTAGGTGACACCACTGAGCCACCCTGAACTCTCTGAGCGTGGTCATGACATGGGTATGTGGGAGATGGGTACTGGATCTCAGGTGGGAGAGAGGTCACACCATCTGCAACTTACTTTCATGTACTTCAATAGCACGAATGTGACAAAACATTGACGCTTGGCCAATCTAGGTGAAAGCTTTCCAAACAGAACTTTGGGCGTAAGACATGATCTTTCTAATTCTCAGAGACCTGGCTTCTAGTCTCGCTCTCCTACAAACACCTCCCTAATCCTACACAGAAATCATCTCCCTCTCTGATGGTTGGCCTCGAACTCCAGTTCCTGGGCTTTGTTTCCTCAGTTTAGCAGAAAGTTCCCAGAAGTCAGGGTGCTGCTTGTCCACAGAGCTCCTTCCCTCCCAGCCTGGCTCCCGGCTTGCTCCTTACAACATTTCCAGAGGATGTTGTGTTTTTATTCTTAAGTGGACTAGCATATCAGATGAAGGTTATTAGGTAGAGGGAAGCATCCTGCGTGGGGAGGTCAACTCACCTCTGCATTGATTGCATCTGAGTTTAAAGACAACTCCCAAACCACACTGTGGCTGCCAACACTCGCTACCCTTGAACAGGTGCTCTGCTTCCCTCTTGGTGGGTGGTAGGGGGAACTGTGAGGTCACGTATTTTTTTTTTCACCAAAACAAATATATTTGCTTATAAAGAGAAAGGAGGCTGCTGCTTTCTCTTTCTAGAAATTGTCTACAGTTCTTAAAAAAAGCCCTTGCTCTTCCATTTGGAATGTGGCCATTTACATTTTCTCCTGGGGCTAGACTAGTCCTGTCTCCTGGTTTGGGGGCAGAGATGTCCCTCAGGTGCAGGGTCTCAAGACACTCTGGGATGTAAATACTTCCCTCTGCTGTGATCTCAGAGCCTATCTCATGGTATTCTGTTGGCTCTTTAGGGGATGAGAGAAATGTTATGCTTTTTTCTTTGACTTTCCTTTTTTCTTTTTATAAATTGTGTGAACATTTTATCTAGGCTCTATAGTCTTTTGCAGCCTCCCTGCATGCACACCTGGGCTTCCTCAGTAATATATCAAATTTTCTTTCTTTCCCTCTTGATGTCAGGAGGTGCTTCTTGGGTGGTAGACTTCTATTTCCTCGGGAACTTACAGGTACAATCTCTGTGGAGGCTGAGCGACACCATTTATTGAAGTGGAAATACATGTTCTATTCCCACCTCTAGGAATATATCGAACAGTTGTAACTGTGTACAGAAGGCAAAAATTCTAGAGGAAAAAAAGACAAGTGTCTCTCAAGAGGCACAGATAAAATAAGTGATGAGGTATTGGTACAAGAGGACACTGCGTGACTCTTGAGCAGAATGAAATGGACTTCTGCATACTGACATGGAAGGTTCCCTAAGATGCACTGCCGAGTGAATAAGGCCAAGTGCAGCGTTAAAGGTCTGTTAGGATAATGGGCGTGGGTGCACAGATGTTTGGAAGGACATGTAAGAATCTGCTCATGGTAGTCATCTAAGCAAAGAGGGATTGGTGGTTGGTTGGGGAGGGTGTCAGAAGCTCTTGTGCTTCTTTCTTTTCCCTTATTTGTTGGTTACTTTTCTTAAATGATGTAAACACAATATTTTGTAATAAATGTACTGGTGTATATAAACAAAACAAAACTGCAACAATCACAGAAGTTTTAAAGACTTCACTAGAAAGACAGTTTCATAAGCCATGCAAACACAGGGCTTTCGTTGGTTTTGTTCAAGGCTACACTGAGTAGTGATGAGAAGGTGGTCCCATAGAGAGTAGATGCTCAATAAATATTTGCGATTGAACTTGAATTTCTCCTTCGTCTCTCCCATGGAGTCTGACCTTGGAGCTCTTTCAAGCCACACCATGTCCTGTCTGCCCTGTACCTTCTCTCCTCCATCCGTTTCCTCACCCTGTGCCGCTTGCTGGCCAGGAGTGTCTTGTCCTTGGCTCTGCTTTCTACACTCATTTGACATTTCTCACGTGGATCTGAAACTCCCATCTCTAGGGAGGCTTTCCTTAAGTCTGCTGGGGAAATACCCTCTCTCCCTAACCTGGAGTCCTTCGGTAACCCGTGTCGTCCCTTGTATCATTTATTACACGTTATGACTTAGCTGTTCTAAATGTGCTGGATACATGTGCCCTTTGACCTAGAGCTGTGATTTCTTATGGCAATAAAGTCATCCTCATCCTTCTCTTCCCCTGTCCCTGGCACCGTTAGCAAGTGCCATGCAGCCACCAGCCCCTTCCTCTGCTGGGAACAGGACTGCAGATCTGAGCTCCAGGGTTTCTCCTCTGATTTCTTCCCCAGAGGCCCAGTTGAGGCCCTCACTCTTCTCAGTTACCCTCCGCGCTAGTCAGCCTACCTTCCCTCCCACTATCCATGCCTGCCTGATCGCTCAGGCTCCTGGGAATCATGCTTTCCAGCTCCCATCGCAGATAATGTCTGAGAAATTTATTGGAAATGATACGTGTAAAGCAACCAACACTTGACATCACAGCTGCTGCACTACAGCCTTGACTTGGAATTCAATAACTGAAGTTTCATGTTAGGAAATCACAGCATAGATCAGGTTCCGAAGCGCACCTCCTCATCAGACCCGAGCATGGAGGGAGAGCCAAGGAAAGAGGTGTGGAGAGGAAGGAGCGCCCAAGAGGAGGGCGCGACAGGAGCTTCCGTGGTCCAGATCTCACGGAGAACACGCTCTCTAAGGTGGCTCCGCTCAAGCCCTGTCCCCTCTCTGTTCCCTGTTTTCTGGATTTTCAGAAGGAGGCAGAAGGATTCATTCCAGTTCTTTTGCAGAAGGAATCCTCTGGCTTTGGTATGAGGGCTCTTCTGGAGCTCTCTGGCTTCCTACATCACCACTGCCACCTGTACCCCACCGTGGCCACCTCCCACGCCCCCGACAGCTCTACCAGCATCTTTTCCTAAGGAGCTCCTTCCAGGCCCCTTCAGTTTCTTTTCCCTGGCTATTGCTATAAAACAGCACACTTCTGGTTTACTCCAAATTACAGTGGCAGAAACGGTAGAGTCACGCAGAGGAAAGGCTGCCCTAGAATGTTTCTAGGAGTGTTATTCTCAGTCGATGAGGCCAAGTCTCTTAAATAATGAGTTTTACAAATTCCACCATCCAAATCAAATATAGCGACGCCCCTTCTTCCCGCTCTTATGGAGATCTGAGCTTCAAAGCTTCAGTTAAATCTCAAAGCGCGGTGACACTTGAGAACTCAGTGCCAAAGCCTTTGAAAGCCCAGTTCTTTTTAGCAACTGATAAGTTACAGAGCATGTGGCCTGAGACGGCTGAAGGAAAGCCAGAAGGAATTCTGCAGGATTGCAGTACCATGGAAAGTGGGAGTTATGAAGTAACAGATCCAGTTTCGCTTCGGTAGGATGTCATGTGTATGGGTACAGTTCTTACACCACCCAAGTTCACAAAATCTTTACTTCAAAAAATCTGTGAGCCAGATACGCTATCAGTGTGGTTATGTTCTACATGCTACCTACTAATGGAGTCTCAGTTGACACTGATTTTGTACAATGGAAAGGAGCTTTCTCCCTTATCCCTTCGCAAATCTTCACCACTTAGTCCAAGAAAAGTAAATCTCCTGAGACAGCTGGACCCTGCCCAGCGTGCGCCCCGGCCAGTTCTGAGGCATCTCAGGGGAACAGGTGTTAAAAACACCTCTCCTGCCTGCCTCTCTGCTGTTTCTGGTCACACCCTCAGCTCCTCAAAGCAGCGGCTTGCAAGGAAGCTTTTGATTTGTTCTGTGGTTTTAACGCTGAAATGCCCAATGCTCTCCGCGGCTCAGCCTTCTTGCCTGTCCTGCTTCCTTCTAGACCCTGGCCTCTAAATGTAGCTCCTTGTTAACAAACAAAAGACAACAGCAACAAATAACCCCAGCAATGAATGAGGTTTCAGAAACCTGGAGAATATTTGCACTGAGATGACTGAGCCTTGGGAACACCTAGTACCAAGCCAGGCAAATGCTTCCTTCCTTGATACCATGGGTCTCTGGCTCAGCAGGATTTAAATCCTAACTTCTCAAGGCCAATAACTCTTTCCACTCTTTTGGCTCATGTAGGTCTGGAAAGTTTTGAGATGATGGTCCAATAATGTTTTTCTCCAAAATCCAAATTATTTCAGGGCGTTAAGTTCCTGTTTTTTTTTTTTCCCCCTCCCTTTTGTTGCGCCACATAAGACATGGCTATTTTTATGTATTTTCCTTTCAACTCTTTGCTCCCAGCTAAGGTATCAGTTTGTTCCCAGAGTTCTTTTCCTAGGGTCGGGGGGAAGCTGAACTTCAATCAGGAAGAAGCAAGGAAGGAAGCCAGTGCACTCACCGTCCTCTGAACCACCAGCACCATGATGGTCGCCACAGTGAAGACGAGGCACAGCGCCAGCGCCGCGGTGGTGAGACAGAAGTAGCCGCGGGTCGTGGTTCCCAAGGGGAGGGCGACAGGTCCTGGCGGCACATGCATGGCTGGGTCTGGGCAAGGGGCTCCGGGGTCACTTGCTGGCTGTAACCCTGGGTCCATTCTTTATATAGGCTGCCCCGCATCACACCTTATCTCTGCTCATCTGATCCGGTTCTGGGCCCATCTCTGTTCCAAGAAGGATTCTCCCCCTGCATCCTGGATCATGTGACTTGGAAAAAAACCTTCACCGGCTTCCTGGCGGAGGAACTCTTCTCTGGGGGCGTGAGGCGAAAGGCGGCAGCAAGGGTGGGGGAGAGGTTCATTTTTCATCGCCCGGGATTAATTTGAGTGCAGAGAGAAACCGTGGCTACAGAGAAGGTGGCTGATGTCAGAGGGTGCGTAGGAAAATGACGGTTCCCCTAATGCGTGTGTGTGTGTGTGTGTGTGTGTGTGTGTGTGTGGCATGAAGCGACTTCTGTTTCATTTAGACTTAGCCACAAACGCCTTCCTGCCAGGGAGGCTGCACATCCTCTTTGGCTCAGATGAAGTTTCTTTGCAGGGTCCCAGGGAGGCTGCATTCCTCTGCCGCAATAGAGGGTGCAGTGCGATAATACCGCTACTGCTGAAAACTGGAGAGGCTACCCATTATCTGGCAAGGAGAAACCCATCAACATAGAGATTTATCCAAAGGGCACAAACTCGTGGCAACCTGAAATTTGGGGCAGATAGTTCAAGAGAATGGGAATCTGGAAACATTGAATTTTGGGGCAAAAACTCTCTCCGGGTGTTTTGGGATCTTTAAACTTGCAGATGAAATTGTTTTATGGACCAACATAAAACTCGCAGAAAGGGGAAGGAATTAGTGAGGAGAGTGGGGAAGGGAGGAGAGTGTGGTGTATGGGGAGCGGGTGTGTTTGTGGTCTGTGGTGTGATGTGGTTGGGGTGTGCTGCTGCATGGGTTTTTTTTTTGGGGGGGGGGTGTGTGTGTCTACTGTAGTTGAACCTCCTGTCCCAGCACAGTCCCTGGAGCTTTGTATATGGCCTCACCCCACCTGCACCTGTGCCCTGTGACTTGGATAATATACCTTCATTACAGATGGGAACACTGAGGCTCAGCAAGGGTGAAAACTTTCTTAGCCAAAGTTGCAAATGCTAATCTCTGAGAGAAGTGGGCTGCCTGTCAGAGCCTGCCTGGCCCCAAAGCCTGCCTCAAACCCTCAAGTTCACTCGAGCTGAAGATTGAAAACCTGCGGTTGGGTCTGAGCCTTTCCTTTCTGGCCTTGTGTCCTCGTGTGAATCACGAGGGTCCCGGTCCTTCCTTCCCCTCCCTGCAGTACGGCCGTCTCGAAGACCCAGCGAGATGATGTAAGAGCTTTGTGAATGGGAACAGGCTTGGCAGAAGGTCGGGCAATTCCCGTTAAACAGCTCCGGTGGTCCCCGGGGCCAAGTCTGGAATTCAGATACGATGGACAGACTGCCCGGGACACAGTGAGTCACAGCTGTGGGCGTGAATGATTTCTGTTTCAGCCCGCCATTTAAAGCATTAATAGGAATGGATGTGAAAGGCTAGTGCCTGCCCATGTGGCTTTTTGAAAGCTCCATTTGCTCTCAGCCTGGAGGGGGCCCATTCTCTGAGGCGCCCCTGCCCTTTCCATCAGTCTTTGGTGGCAGTCTATGTCCCAGAGCCTGAGGACATCCCAGAACCCCCTCAGAAAATGTACTGGCCACCCTTGCCTGGATTCCTAACCTCTGAACACCCCTGAGTCAGTTTGGACTTAGGAGTTGGTGTGGACATTCTCCTGGGCAGCCATAACATCAAAAATCCCAGAGACAGAAGAGGGATTGAGAGGGCAACTGCTGAAGAGCTTTCCTGGCCTTAACAGAGTGGTGAGCAGCACGCCCCCCACGCAGTCGGGGAAGCCAAGGCCCCTCGAGCCCACTCTGGCCTGGAAGATGTGCGCACCCACATTCGCCGGGTAGTCGAGATGGGAATGAGATGGGCCAGTGTACCTGGTTGGTTTGCGGGGAAGGCCGTGTCCTCTGGTGGGTGCGGACAGGGAGTGGGCAGCTGGGCCTCTGTGATCTGCTTGGGGCTGCTGAGAACAGGCCGCTCCCGTGGCCCTCTCTGTTTGGCCCCTTTGATCAAAGTGGAAAACTTGTGATTGTGGAATAGAAGCTGTGGGTGTTGAAAAATAAAGAGGCTTTGCTTGAAGTTCAGGTCTTCCTGAAGACCCATGGGGCTGAGAAGGGCAGCGGAAAAAAATGTTCTCTTACAGTTACCCATTTTGCATACAGTACCGCGTCCTGGGAGGGAGGGCTGACGAGGGGGAAAATCACGCTTTGTTTTTACTCAGAACCTTCTGAACAGTTGAGATTTTCAGATCAGTCTCTGGTGGTTTCTGGGCCGGATTTTGCTCCTTCTTCCCTGTCCCTCCTCTACTCACAAACCTTCTATGGCTCCCTATTCCCTGTCCCCACTATTCTAAACTCCTTTCTGTCTAGCCAGAACCTGGCCCAGCTAACCTGGCAGTCTATCCCCATTGCTCACTGGCTCCTTTCCTCTTGGGCTCAAGTCAACTGATGTGCAAATGGAAGGAGTGTTTACAGAGTTTCTTGTTGAGTGATTTTTCCAATCCTTTCTGGAAGCAAAACCGGGCAGGGAGTGTAAAAAAAATGTAAAAAAGCAGAACTGGTCTGGCTGTGGCAGAGGCAGGGTGGGAGGAGGGCTGAGCCCAGTCTGGTCATTCATCCTCTTCTGGCCTGGAGTCTCTCCAAGATGAATGAAATTTGGAAATTGGTGATTTAGACTAAATATCTCAGCTCTCGAATGAGGAAACTGAGACACAGAAAAGGGAGTAACTTGAGGGAGCTCACAAGGCGATGGAGAGCGGCGGGGTTGGTGCCCGCTGCTCCTTCTTGGGCCTCTCTGCTACTATCCCAGGCTCCTCTGGACTTCCTTGCCTGCTTTTCTCACTTTTCTATGCTTTGATCCTTGCAAGCCCCTGCCAGCCTGCTTCACCTCCTCTGGGAGGACCTGCCCAGATCTTTCCAGTCCACCCGCACGCCCGTGGGAGCCCGTCATCTCCATGCCACATCACCTGAGAGTCTCATTATCCGCTAGTCTCAACACAGGACTGTCCGTTTTGTGAGCACGCGAGTTTTGCCTTCCTTAGAGGACCCAAGTCCCTGAAAGTACTCTGCACCCTCTCAGCCTTCCGTTTCTTGCATCCCGCTCTGCATTATGTGGTGCTGGACCTATGAAGGGCCAACACTCAGTCAATGCTTGTGTTGACTTAGTGTTTCTGGAAGGGGAAAGTTCTAGAAGAGTGGATACAAAGGAATTAATTGTGTGATGGCATTTTAAACTCTCACTTCTCCACTTCCCCTTCTTCCCTGTCCTTCCCCAGATGGCTTACCTGACTGCCACCAGGCTTTCAGTTCCAGCATGCCCTTGTGAGGTTGACCACCTGCCTCCTTTCAGCCTGCAATTTGTGGCTAAGCAGTGGTGCCAGCACCAGACACTTAGGGGACAAACCAAATTGATCTCTCATTCCCTCACCAGGGAACCCCGTTTTGAAACACTGCAGAGAAACCAGCTCTGGACCCCCTTTTGTAGCTTCCCCATACAGTGGGCTGTGAGATGTCCATCATCCTGACAGTGGTTCCCAAAGTGTGGGCCCTGGGCCTGCAGCATCATCAACAGCATCAGCTGGGAACTTCAAGACCTACTAGAAATACCGAATCAGCAACTTAGGCTGAGGTCAAAGAATCCTAACAAGAACCTCAGGAATTCTGAAACCACTTGAAAAATGCTGATTTAGGGAAATAGCCTGTCTGAATTTCAGAATGTTATTCCCAGAAAACTTCTCGGCTGGACTCTGGCCTTCGGGCAGGTAGACTACCCCACCGTTGTGGAGATGAGAAAGCTGAGGTACAATACAGTTATGCTCCAGGGTCGCGTGGCTGGGCAATGTTGGTATGAAGACGGGCTTTTCTGTTCCTCGACCGAGTCATCTTTCTAACTTCAGAGATGGCTGTGGGCTCTAAGAGTGCTGGTGCTTAAGAAGATGGAGATGCATCTGGAATAAGATGGAGGTGATTTTATGCATCAACACATCCCTTGTGGCAATCACTGTATGTGGTAGAAAGAAATATTTAAAAACACTGTTGGTGCCTGTGAGAGAAGGTCCTACTCACCCAGGGTGTGTTTAAGCAACAAAACACACAACCAAAATGACTTTTGAGGTGGGAGAGCCCTCAGTCCTGCTGGGCCTGACTCAAGGAGAATGGACTTTGGAGGTGAGCCTCCATGACACTTTTCTGATAGGCCCCAGGAAAGAGGGGGTGGAGTAGGAAGGGGGGCAGTTTGGAGCAGGGTCAGTAAACTATGGCTCGTGGCCTAAATCTGGGAGTCACCAATTTTTGTAAGTAAAGTTTTATTTAAACACAGTAATGAACATTTTGTTCTGCATTTCACTGCAGTGGCAGAGATGAGTTGTTGCAATGGGCCTATTAAATCTAAAATATTTTCTATTCAGCTCTTTACAGAAGTTTGAGTACTCAAGAAACTCAAGGCAAGATAACCAAATGGATTTGGGGAAACAACAGAATGTGTTTCTGAAGAATGCTCTAAAGAATCTTCACCAGTGCCTACACGGCTAGCTCATTGCTTTAGTGTAAAAATATTTTTTTTTGATTTACTAATTGTAGAAAAATTATATGTACTAGTTGATGCATGATAAAAATAGACTGTTGGAGAGAACATAGGAGCTGAAAGGGAGGTGGGGCAGAAATCTCTGGGAGATAGAGATATGTTTTAAATATTGGGTACATGTGTGCATGTGTTTATAAGTTAGACATAACACTTTTATAAAGGTTTTGAGACAATTTAAAATAAATGTACAGGTATTACAATGAAAACCATTAGCATAAGGTAAAGGA
The DNA here is from genome assembly GCF_902686455.1 of Sciurus vulgaris. Classification (NCBI taxonomy): domain Eukaryota; kingdom Metazoa; phylum Chordata; class Mammalia; order Rodentia; family Sciuridae; genus Sciurus; species Sciurus vulgaris. Next base: position 71,246,686 of record NC_136476.1, read on the forward strand.
AAGGAACCCAGATAAAAATGCAGAGAGTAAAATGAACGTGCTAAGAAATCCTGGCTGAAGACAGTTATGGGGTTCAAGCAAAACATGCACATATGAGCTTCCTGGTGACCAGAGCAAAAAAGAATATACATGGGATTGCATAACTCTTTCATCATAAAAAGCAGATGAGTTCAAAGGAAAAAATAAATACTTTGCTGTTTTGAAATATATATATATATATATATTTATTTATTTATTTATGTTAACCACAAGTATTTATTGATGGATCGAAGAATACAACTGTAATGGGACAATAAGGCACAACTGTGGATTAGAAGTTTGCTATACAGCCAAAGGAGGGGGGAAGCCATGATCTTAAGAACTTTTTTAAAAATGCACATCAAGGAGACTCTGAAGTACCTCTACAGAGATCAGTATCAGACAATTTTTTCCTTTTATACAATTCCTATATTACATCACTTGATCACAAAAACTGACACTTAATGAAGAATTTCTCATTCATTTATACTTAAGCCATCCTGCCTGTTCCCCACCTTTATCCATTCCTTTGTAGTGATATTTTTTAGCAAGTCCCTTCCTAAAGACTTGTTCACACATCTTGGATAGTCTTCTGAAGCAAGGAAACAAGCAAGCAAGCAATGAGTCAGAGAAAAATCAGCCAAGGGAAGCAACTAAATGAAGACTCACAGACATACATAGGACAGTAATGGCCAGATTCAATGAAGTCTAATGCAGCTGACTTTGGCAGAGCCATTGCTCTGGCTTACTCAAAGGTCTGTAATGCCACCTTACATTGTCTTACCAGTGCCAGACCCCTTGTTTCTAAGGGATTAGCAGTGGCCTATACAAGGAGCTAGGAAGATATTGTAACCAGGCAGCTAATGACACTATACATTCAATGCTTTGGATCAGTATGAGGGGCTGACTATGGCTTCCAGCATCAACATTTGCCAAGTGTAAAATTCATAATTTTGTGTAAAACTGATAACTGAGGACAGTCTTTAATTCTTTTGGATTCAGATAAGTTAGGCACTTCCATAACACTAGTCTCTCTACTTGGAAATGTGAAATGAAAAACATTCCAGTGCACTAACAATGAGGCATAAACCATGCTGCAGAGTGTAAATGTGGCAGGTTTCAAAACAGCAATCTTGTTCAAAAAGTCATGAAAAGGTCCACAAGCATGCTGTCAGAACAGTTATTCTGGTAGTGACAGTGTCCCAAAGCTAAGCAGACCTATAGGCATATGACTATTATCTGAACAGTCAATACTGCACTCTCAGGAGAAGCCATATAGGTACATAAAACGAGAGTCAGAGGGCAGAGGTAGAGCATCCCAGGCAAGCCACCCAGCTCAGGTGGCTCTACACTTTTCACTAAGGCCAGCTTCCGAGAAGGATATCTCCACCTAGAAGCCCTTTGATGACAGAGTAGTACAGAGGACCAAGAGAGGGTCACATTCTTCCAAGAGAAGTGTTGGCTACCAAAAAGCTCCTGGAAAGGTAACATCCTGGGGACCCATTTAAGAGTGAAGGTAGATAAAAACTGCCAGACCACCGAACTATCCTGCCAAGTCAGAAATACATTTAACAGGCATAATCTGGGGTGTCAAGTAGAACACACAGAATTTTGAGGCTCAATAAAAAGCAGGGAGGCTGAAAGACTAAGTAAGGTAAGCCAAGGTAAGCTGAGTGACAGGGAAGTAAGAAGCAAAGGACATATATGAAGGAAGCAGGAACGTGCTAAAGCCTCTCTGGAGGGAAGGCAGCATGGTACAGTCTACATCCAGTGAGAGCTTTGCTGGCTGGTTCTTGGCATGATTCCATCTCTTTCTCAAACTGGATGAATGTGTGGCATTGAGCAGCAGAACAGGGAAACATGGTATTTATAAATGGAGGACTGAAGGATGGATACTGAACAGAAAATAGACTGGGTGTACCTTTCTGTAATGCCCTGTTTATACACCAAAGGCAGGTTTGCGTAGACAGAACATATTTGGGGTTGTCATGCAACAGCAGTAGTATTTTGGGAGAAGGGGAATGATGGGGTGGAGGTGGGGTTGGTAGACAGGAGACTCTTAAGTTCCAGTTCTTAAATACTAGAAAGCAAGGAACAGTTTGGTCTGTCCTTTAGTGAAGAAATTGGATGCTCATTTTCTGTTCTACATCCACCTTCTCCAAAACCTTAACAAATTCTGTGAAAGATATAGCACTATCCCCATCCTGGTCAGCCTCCTGGATGGTCCTGTCTGCAATGCTGCCCAGCTGCTCATCTGAGATATTCACTCCAACCATCATGCGTAGCACCTGTAACAGCTCATCACGGGAGATCTTGTCATCTTTATCCAAATCATACAGTCGAAAAGCAAAGTGCAGTTTGTTGCTTCGGCTATTGAGTGGTTCTGGTCCATTCACATCTTTGCTCTTTTCATTGTCCTCAATGGGTCGGAAATGAGCCAAAGTTCTCATGAATCCACGGAAGTTTACCTGGTCTTCTCCCTCTGGAAAGAAGGCATTAATGATCCGGTCCCCCAGTGGGTTGATGGCAAGTTCTGGAATCCTCTGGAAATCTTCCCGGCTGAGAGTTCCATTCTCTCCTTTGTCCAGGCTGGTGAACCGGCTGTAGAGACAAGTGATCTGACTGTGGGAAAAGCCGGTCTCCTTCTTGATCTCCTCGAGCTCTTCATCCCGCAGTAACGTGGAGGCCCGAGACCCCATCGCTGTGCCGGGAGCTCCTCCGGGAGCGGCGGCGCCTGAAGCAAAGGCAATGGAAGGGAGGGTGGGAGGGAAGAAAGGGCTAGGGGTCAAGAAGGGAGAGGGCAGTGTTTCTACTGCGGACCCGGGAGGGAACCAGGGGTAGAGCGCGGAGAAGGGCGGCCCGGAAGACCAGCCAATGAAGAGCGAGGCCGCGCCCAGCACCCGAGACGACGTCGGCGCTAGGAGTCTATATATTTAAATAATATATTGAAAAATATATTTCGAAATGCCAATTGTAATCTATGAACATAAATCATGCCATAGCAATGAATTAGGTTAAAATCTAATTTTAACAAGTGAAAATGCTGACCCATGTAAAAAGAGCAGATTTATGATTTTCAATGATGCAGAACTTATGATAGAAGTGGAAGATTAAACAAACAAACAAAAAATAGAATTACTTTTCTGTCCTCCAGGGGCTTGCAGTACAATCGAAGAACTAGAAAACTCAAATACCTAGATGGTCCTTAAGAACCCCATTGTCCTTCCAGGAAAAGAGAGGGAAGTGAGTTTTGTGTGTGTGTGTGTGTGTGTGTGTGTGTGTGTGTGTGTGTGTGTGTGTGTGTGTGTTGCAAAGCAGAGGAAAGGTCCTTACACACTGATAAACAATGGTTACAGGGAAAGGCATCACCCACTGGACATCTGAGAGCCTACCGTGTGCTGGCCCCTGCTGAGATAACACAAACAACACCCTTGGTCTCCAGAGGCTTGTGGACAGAGGGGCAGTTAAATAAGTCATTGTCATGTAAAGCGATCGCTAGGAATGCAGATGCTTCAGTGTTACATGCACACAGTGGGGACCCTCAGCTGATCCTCATTCTCTCTGGGCTCCTTGAAAGCAACTCTTTGACAGCTACACTAGTCGAGCCAGTTTAAATCCACCACAAATTCTTAGTAGGTCATTCACTCCCTTTTAGTTCAAAATCTTTCGAACTCTCATCTTGCCTGCAGAAGCCTGGTCTTGTTTCTTTGCGAAGCTTTCCTGGCCTCCCTCCGAGCTCCTCTTCAGCCTCACTCTCTGCTCCGGGTCCACTCTCTGCTCCAGGTCCACTGCTCTCCCCTGATCACCAGCCTGCAGATCCCTCCCTGGCTCCGCCGCAGTCTTACCTTGGCATCTTCTGCCCTCTCTCACAGAGCATGCTTGCAGTTCAACTCATATGTTTTACAAGTTGCTGTTCAACTATTGTCTCTTCTCTGCCTTCCCATCTCAAGCTTCTGGGAAGAAATAGATTCTTCTCTGTCGGGTTTCACAGCACGCTTCGACCTCCCAGCGATGATAATAATTATTGAATGGTTTCGACCACTGCCTGCATTTTGTGAACCCGTATTACGTGGCAATCATATGACATTCATTGCTTCACTCAATTTACAATCATCCCATAAGTGCCGTTTAGCCTCAAAATTCCTCTTTCTCCGCATCCCAGTCCTTGCTTTTACATATATGCACACGGGTATGTCTTCAAGATAGAAACAGACAGAAACCACGGCACACAGCTGTCTAAGGGAATTGACACCTCCTGGGAATGGTCCCTGGTGCATAACTGGTGTGCAAAAGGTTTGGATGAACAAGTGTTACCTTGAAAAAAGGAGAAAGAGAGAGGTGGAGGAGAAAGATCAGAGTATATTTCAGAAGTTCTGGATCCGAGACTTTTTGAAAAGAAGATTGTCTCATTTATGAATTGCTCAATAGAATTCTTTTTTGGGGGGGGTGGTACTGGGGACTGAACTCAGGGGCACTCGACCACTGAGCCACCTCCTCAGCCCTATTTGGCATTTTATGTAGAGACAGGGTCTCACTGAGTTGCTTAGAACCTCGCTGTTGCTGAGGCTGGCTTTGAACTCCCGATCCTCCTGTGCAACAGGTGTTCAATAGAACTTTTTACATGTCGGACCAGGCCTGAATATTCTGGTTGTGCTACACTTTGGAACTTTACTGAAGGTGGAGACTGGCACTAGAAGATGCCCTAAAGCATTGTTTCCTGATGCTAGCAAAATCAGGAAACGATCTTTTCTCTTTAAAGTGGGCTTATTTTTTTTTAATTTCTAGGAAGTTGTAAGTCCAGCAGTCTTCATGGGAAGTAAAAATTGATTTATTCCTGAATGTCTTGGATACCGAGTCGACTCTTCAGGTACATTAACTGTGCAACGACACATATTTTCAGTTGTGATGGGCAAGCAAAGCTGAAACTCCAACAGAATACACCAGTTCATTTTTCATAGTAATTGTTTTTACTGGGAAGAAGAACAAAAAAGTCCTGACCTAACTTTACCTGCTGAACATCAAACTTTCAGGGGCACCAAAAAAATTAAATAAATAAATAAATAAAAGATGGAGATGGAGATTGGCAGACCAAAAATGCCAATGCGAGCATTTGCTTGATGTTCATGGGCAGTGAGTGGGGAGAGATGGGACAGCCCATGTGGGGGACCACGGGGTGGTAGAAAAGGACAAGCTGGGAGTGGAGCACCTCCCTAGGTAATGTGTCCTCAACGAAGTTCTAGAAGACAGTGGCTCTTTGGAGAAGAGTCCAGAGAAGTATCTGGGAAGTGCAGACCCCCTTCCTTCTATTCCACATCAGGCATTGGGTGAGTGTCCACAGTAGGACCGGGGTTTGCACACCGGGGTCTGCTTAGTCACCTGGAGTCTCAGTAGAGTTCATTGGTAATATGGCGACAATCATTTCCCCCTTTCCCGTGGCTAAGAGATGGATGTTAAACACCTTGGGACCCCTCCTGGTGCTCAAAGACCCTTGGTTTACATTTGTTGAAAGGATTCCAGCCTTGCTTTCATCCATGTGAAGTGTTAGAGACCAAGCTACCAAATAAGCCACAGGGCTGCAGAGCCAGAGGACACATCCCCCTCACCTACCTTCCCAATCATGGCTCCGAAGACGCCCTGAGCCCCTCCCTCCCTCCCTCCCAGGCTTCCAGGCTCTTCCCTCCTTGTATTCTCACTTGACCTTGTCCCCCTCCCCGGGTCGGGTGCCCCTTCTGCTGACTCCCCAGTTCCAGTTCTACCAAGTGCACTGAGCTCCTTTTCTTTCTGCATTCCATCCCTGTGTCAGTCCCAGGTTCTTTCTAATGACAGTGTTCCTTGTTATAGAAGGGACTACAGCCCAGGATCCCTACCCATGAATCTAGGCTAGACTGTTTTTCTTTTTAAATAGACGTAGTTTCCCATGTGTCATAGGAAAACCTAGCATTTCCTTGTTTGCATACCTTTCACTACCTCTTTCCAGGGAATGTAGACTAAATAAAAAGCAAAATTAAGTTTCTCCTTCTGAAACCAGCCCATGGTGTGGTGGACCCAGCTCGGGGTATCCTTAGCTGCTTTCTCTGTAAAGCTGATTTCCGGGTAGCCCCTCTGCCACTCAGCTCAGGAGATGTCAGTGGGGCTGAAAACCTTCCACGGGCCTGAGAGAGAAGAAGCCATCTGTCCAAGAGGCTCATTTTGCCAGTTGGGCCCAGCTGTCCGGTGGGTTCCTCTGTCCTCAGAGAGCAGTACCCGGGCATGGCTGGGACAGGCTGCTGTGGCCTTCAGCTTCTCCTCCAAAGTCCCACCTTGGGTTCCCATGCACATCCCTTAGAAGGCCAGGCCCTCCTGGCTCAGTGGACCATGGGAATTGCCAATTCTGGGGCCAACAGCTTTCCTCCCTCCTTGCTTTGCTTCGACGTAGTAGAGCTTGATGAGCACATCTGGGGGCAGAAAAATAAAGCCTAGATGTGAATAAATTCAAAACATCAGGGAAACTCGTCCATGCTGCATTGAGACTGAGAGCTAGTTAATTAGTAATAGGTTCAAATAGAAGGAGCTGATTTCTGTTTACAGATTCCTCTGGAGAACATCAGGAACATCTGACTAAGAGAAACAAAAGAAGGTAAAGGTGGGGTGGGTCTTCCCTCTACTGATCCAAGGGAGATCAGTAGAGGGAAGGGACCAAGGGGTGGAAGGCGGGAGGGAGGGGAAATGCTGGGAGCGATGTTGGCCAAATTACTTTATTCTGTTATATGTGTGCATGTGTGAATGCCTAACAATAAGTCCCATTGATATGTGAAAATATGGTAGAAATGATATGATAAAAAGAAAATATGTGCATCCGTATTGATCCTGCCTGGCATTGGGTAAGAGCTTCCTAAGAATATCAGAAACTGGCTCACTCACTACTGTGCCTGTTTTATGGGACCACAGGTTCTGGTGCTGATCCATCTCTACTACTGCCTCTCAAACTCACCTGTGCCTGGCATGGCCTGGGGGAGCTTGGAAAAACCGAGATTCGACACAAAGGTCTGGGTGGGACCTGCAGTGGGCGAGGCTGCAAGCAGAGCCACTTCAACTCACCCTGCGGTTGGCTTCACTCAGGAACGAGTGTGCCTTGTCACGGCTTCCGGGTCGGGTCCTGCACCGTGGGAAGCCCAAAACTACTCCTTCCCCCTGGGTATTCACAGTTCATTCACAGCGTATCACTCAGAGGTCGTTTTTGCCATTTACAATGCCATTCCAGGCTGGGCATGTTGGTGCATGCCTGCCTGTAATCCCAGAGGCTCAGGAGGCTGAGGCAGGATGATCCTGAGTTCAAAACCAGCCTCAGCATCTTAGCCAGGCCCTAAGCAATTTATAGAGACCATCTCAACATTAAAAAAACAATAAAATAAAAAGGACTCGGGTTGTTTAAACACCCGAGTTCAATCCATAACTCTCAGGCAATGGTTGACCCATAGTCTCTTTCTCTTAGAGAAAGAGAAAGTATTTCGTTAAGACTTTCCTCATAGCTTCCAATGTGGTTTTCGTTCCTGAGCACACACTAGCACCAGGAAGTCTACGTTTGCTGGTCTCCTTTATCATTAGGACAGAGCCAGGTAGTGCGTTTGAGGCGATGGCATGTGATGGGGACTGTGAGTCACTTCTCAGCCACCGAGCTGGCTGGGTTGGCGGTCCTGTAAAGGACTCCAGGGAAGACTCAGGGGGAGGGAGCAGCCTCAAGGTGGAGGGAGAACAGTGGTCTAGGCAGAGAGGTGTCTGGTAAGGGTCACTCCATGCTGTGTGTGATGTCAATAACTTGGCCCTGTCCTTTATTGGTCAAACCAGGATGCCTAAGAGGCAAAGGGGGTGCTTTAAGAATCACACGGAATCACACTGCAGTGATAAAGGGCAACTGTTCTAGTCAAACAGTGACACATATGGTCACTCTAGATGCAATCTAGCTTGTTTTCTCCCAACGATTCTTCTGTGAAAACAATGTGCTTCTTTATTGCTTATAGAGTTGTGGGAGAGAGACATATACGGATACGCTGAGTCCAGCTTCTCAGGAGGCACCGAACAAAATTAGGGCACATCCGTGGTGATCTATCATGTGTGAATAACATAGATGAGAAAATCTAGGACCAGAGAGACTTTCCAATCTCACTTTAGAAGCTGATGACAGAGTCGGGCCTCAAACTCTTGATCTTTTCCCAGTTTTTCACTCTGCCTCTTTGTATTAGTCAGGACAACAGTAGGATAAGCTGCAGTCACAAGTTAGCCCTTAAATAGCAGGTGCTAAATAAAGTAAAATAAATAAAATAAATCATTTCTCACCTGTGTGGGGGGCAGTGGGTGACAGGGAGCTCTCAGGACCTCCAGGGTGGCTGTGGGGTGGGGCATGAGTCAGCTTCCCATCACTATAGCAAGATGCCAGAGATGATTAATCTAGAAAAGAAAAGACTTGCTCAGGCTCATGGTTCAAAAGGCTCCACTCCACGATGGGAAGACCCTTGCTTTGAGGCCTCTGGCTGAGGGTCAGATGGCAAGGAGCGCATGGCAGAGCACACGGCTCATCTGAGTGGGAAGGAAAGAGGGGAGGATGGGGCTGGGGTTCCTAAGCCTCTTAGAGGGCACAGCCCTGACGACCTAAGGACTCCATCAGACCCCACCTCCTCATGGTCCCATCACCTCCTGGCTCTGCTGCTCTCTAGACCAAGCCTCTGGGGACCTCAGGCCTTTTGGGGACACTCGACATCCAAACCCCTGCAGAGGGGTCAGCCTGGACTGCTGTGCTGGACCATCCTGCAGGTCCAGGGGAGGAAACAGGTGGCCAACCAAAGGCAGCTCCTTTGCACTCTCTCTCAGCTCTGCTTTCCCAGTGGACCCGCATGATGGTGCCGCAAGCTGAACAGAAAGGATGGAAGGCCTGGGGCGTGCCCCGAAGGTCAAGCCCTCGCTCCTGTCTGTAGGGGGAGCTACTCTAGCTTGCCGGGGCTGCTGCAACAAGAACCGCAAGGGCCTGGCCTCAGCAGCAGACATTCACTTCTCACAGTCCAAGGTCAGCATGATCTGCTTCTGGGGTTCTGATGAGGTCCTCTTTCTGGATTGCAGAAAGCTGACTTCTTGCAAGAGAGAGAGGAGAGGGGGAGAGAGAGAACACCAACTCTCTAGAACCTCATGTAAACCCAATTACCTCCAAATAACGTCACACTGGGGATTAGGAATTCAACGCCTGCCTTTTGGGGAGATGTCAATGTTCAGTCCATCACAGATAACTTCTGCCATTTTATGTCTATGCCTGGGACACTTAGTGATTTGCAATATGCATACTTGAGCTCTGCCCCACCTGGGACTCTGGGAACCGGGACCTCTGGTTATGTGACTTTTCCCCAGGGGCAGGTAGGTACTGAGAATTGAACTCAGGGACACCCGACCACTGAGCCACATCCCCAACACTATTTTTTGTGTGTTTTATTTAGAGACAGGGTCTCACTGAGTGGCTTAGTGCCTCGCTTTTGCTGAGGCTGGCTTTGAAATCATGATCCTCCTGCCTCAGCCTCCCAAGCTGCTGGAATTTTAGGCATGTGTCACCAGGCCTGGCGTGACTTCTTTTTTAAAAAATGTTTTAGGATTGCATTAGGGTTATACATAACACTGAGGTTCATTCTGACATAATCATACATGCATGGAAGATAATTTGCTCCATTTCAGTCTCCAGGGCTTCCTCTCTGCCTCCCCCCTCTCCCCGTACTCCCTCCCCTACCCCTGCTTCCCCTTCCTCTACTCTTCTGGTCTTTCTTCTGTTATTGTTTTCTTGATTGACGCTTTATAGATATACATCATAAAGGTGAAGAGCACTGTGGTATCTTCATATATGTACATACCATGATTTTGACATTCCATTCCACAGTTCCCCGTCCTCTTCCTCCCCATCCTCTTCCTCTACTCCACTGATCTCCCTTCTACTTCCAGAGAAGTCCCCACCTTCTTCTCCTCATTTTGCTCTCGCCTCCATAGATGACAGAAAACATCTGACCCTTGACTTTCTGAATCTGGCTTATTTCACTTATGATGGTCTCCACTTCCAAACACATACTACAATTTCATTCCTCTTTATGACTGAGTAAGATTCCATTGTGTATACATACGGCATTTTCTTTATCCATTCATCTGTTGATAGGTACCAGGGCTGGTTCCACAACGTGGCTCCTGTGAATTACACTGCTATCAATATTGATGTGCTTGTGCAGTATGCTGATTTTAGTTCTTTCCGCTAATACTGAGGAGTGGGATAGCTGGGTCACAGGTGGCTCCATCTCCAGTCTCTTTAGGAATCTCTATACTGCTTTCCCAAATTTGTTAATTTGCAGTCCTACAACAATATATGAGGGTACCTTTCTCCCACATCCTTGTCTGCATTCACTATTATTTGCATCCTTGACGATTGCCATTTTAACTTGTGAGATGATATTTCAATGTAGCTTTGATTTGCATTTCCCTGATTGTAGTGACATCGGATATTTTTCATATATTTATTGTCAATTCATATTTCTTCTTTTGAGAAATGTCTGTTTAGTTATTTTGCCCATTTATTGACAGAGTTGTTGGGGTTTTTTTGTGTTAAGTGTTTTAAGTCGTTTATATATTCCGGATATGAACCCCCTGCAGGACAAGTAGCTGGCAATGACCTTTTCCCACTCTGTAGGGTCTCTGCATGCTCTTCTCAGTTTCCCTTTCCATAGGAGTCTTATGCTTAGGAGTCTTGTTAGGGAAGCTGGCCCCTGAGCCAGTGTGTTGGAGTGTTGACCTTCTGTTTTCTTCTAGAAGTTGAAAGTTTCTGGTCTAATTCTAGGTCTTTGAGCCACTTTGCGTTGTCTTTTTAATGCAGGATGAAAGGGAGGGACCTAGTTTCATTCTTCTACATTTGGATATCCAGTTTTCCCAGCACCATTTGTTAAAAAGGCTCTTTCCTCAAGCAAGTGTTTTTGGCACCTTTGTCAATTATCAGATGACTGCATCTGTGTGGGTTGTCTCTGTGATTTCTACTCTTCCATTCCATTCCATTCCATTCCATTCCATTCCATTCCATTCCATTCCATTCCATTCCATTCCATTCGTGTGGTTTTTGATGCATCTGTTTCCTCAAACTTTGGGACTCTTGAAATAATGAACAGGAGGGCAATGTATGGAAAAGGATGATAATTATAACACAAGAAGAGTAAGGACAGGTTAACTGCTTATTCTTGCATTCAACATGTTTTTGAGCACTAAGTGCAGGCTATTTTTGTAGAAAATGGAGATATGGAGATGATCCATCACAAATGCACTTGTTATGCAAATTCTCACAGAGGTTTTTTCCCTTAGGGTCATACACATTATCTTTTTAAAAAAATTTTTTTAGTAGTACCTAATTACGGAGTCTAATTGATGCTGAGAAGAAAGGGTCCAAGTCATAGAAACGAATACACCAGGGAAACCCAATCCAACATGGAGAACATACAAACTTTCTGGAGTGAGGAACATTTGGTTAGCGACCTGGAGGGTAATTTGGAAGTGGATATGACGATGATGATGGTGGTGGTGGTGGTGGTGGCCGCGCTGAGACCTGACATTGTGCCATGCTTTGTATTATGTGCTTACATTATTATCTCAATTATTTCTCACAACCTTTATGAGCTTTTTATTAATAGTGCTCTCCCCTTTTGTACAGAGCTAACTGGAAAAAAGGGAGGTGCATTTTCCAGTGAAAGGAGGAAGCGCAAAGGCCCTGTGGTTGGAAAGAACATGGCACATGACTCATTTGAGGAACTGAAGGAAAGCGTTTGGAATCATCTCGTGTAAAATGCTGAAGGAGAAAGATCTGTTTCCCCATTAAAGCGTGAGTGTGCTGGGGAGGGAGGGAAGAAGCAAACGTGAAAGTGTGTGTATGGGTGCCAAATTCAGTGGCCTATTAAACACTTACCATGAAACATGAAACCATGGAGAATTTGATTTAGAAGTGCCGTGTCTCAGCTCTTCATGATACCTCAAGATCGGGGAGAAATGCAGATTCTGGAAAGATACATAAAACCTCAAGACCAGGAGGGGATTCTGGGGTTGCTAGTGCTTTCCTTCTTTTGAAGCCTTCGTGTCCAGGGCGGGAGCTGTGGAGGTGAGGGGCGAGGAAGGGTCAAAGGTGAAGTCCTCCAGTCGACCTTGCCTAAATCTGCAGGGTGGGCTGGGGAAGATCAGGCTTTTGTATCATACAGTGATAGCTGATCCAGACGGGTCAGGGTGTTTTCATCGGAGGTTTGTAGGAAACTTTTCTTTCTTTCTTTTCTTTTTTTTTTAGAAAATGATCAGTTCTTTCTGAAGTCAGAGTTGGATTCTTTGTAGGAGGAAATCCTTTGCTTCATTGAATTGACTTAGGTGTGAAATACCCTGCCATTTCTTCATTCTGGAGAGGAGGTTTCTTCCTTTGAAGCTGAGATGTACAGTTGTATGCAGTACACATGTAATAAGTAAGGGCACTCGTCAACATCTCTGGCAGACCCCTGTGTCTGCTGTTTACTAGCAACAGCTTAGTCCACCTGCCCGTGTGCTAGATTCCCAGCATGCTTTAGTGAGCTCACAGAATAACCTCATGTCTTTTTGGCCATGGAATTGACACTCTGAAGGTTCTTATAGACTTTATTTATATTTATTCATTATTTTTTCTATTGATTTTTTTGAGTTATAAATGACCATGAGATTCATTTTGACAAGTTCGTACAAGGATGGAATATAATTTGTTCTAACTTAGTCCCCAGTACTTCCCCTTCCCCTCCCCTCCTCTCTGCCCCACTCCAAAAAGATAGATACCAGCATATCATTATTATTGAATTCTAAGAAGAAAAAGGACAGGTTGATATGGGGCAGAATTACAAGAGGGTCTCCCTAGGGGCTGCTGTGCTGGGCAGCTTTGTCTGTCCAAGGGCCCTTGCTGCCAGCCTGCTCCCCTAGCCCTGGCAGGCTGGCCTCCTTGGGCTGCCTCTGAGGTTCCTGTGCTCTCTGGTGGGCGTGGGTCATGGGGATGGTGGGAGAACCAGCCCGGGGTTTCTTCCCTGCTCCCTGTCTTCCAGATCTTTCGGTTGATTGTTTCCCTTTCCCGAGGGCCACCAGTTCTTGAAGGTGGCCTTCTTCTACACCTTCCGTCTCCGGCCTCTGGCACCTGTTCCCTCCTGTCCTGCTTCAGGCCTCCCCCGCCATTACTAGCCGCAGTGTTGTGCTGTGCGTGGCTGGTGTCCCCAAGCCCGCCTGCTTTGTGTATGATCCTGTGAACACACTTGTTTCCCGACACAGCTGTGAAGGCCGTATACTCCAGAAGGCCTTTTTGAGGATATGAATCTTTAGGTTGACACTTGAAATGCCAGAAATTGTGGACCAGGATTAATGGGGGGGGGGGGGGGGGTGCGTTTTAGAAATGGGAAGAACATGCGTGAAGGCCCTAAGACCAGACGGAACCGTGTATGTTCCCGGGATGTGTCAGGGAAGCACGTGCATGTAGGGACGAAGCAGAGGCCATGCCGCATGAGAAACGAACAGGGGCAGCGGGAGCTGCTGGGGAGTCTGCAGCAATAAATCCGAGAGCAATAAAAGCTGTCGAAGGAGTTCGGGCGGGAGGGTGTCAGGACCAGATTTGATCCGTCCGTCTATCAGTTTGCTCAAAGTCACCAGCTGGCACGACCTGTGTGCCAGGACATGTGCAGAATGCGGGAGGCAGGTGCGAAGGGAGGCGCGAGCGGCCCGGGCCCCCGACAGGCAGCTGCGGGAGCCTTGGAACCCCAGCTGATGCGGCGCGAGGGGCAGCAGAGTGGCAGGGTGCCTCCGCGGTGATGATGGGAGAGGGCGGGAGGCCGGGGCTGGCCGCGTTGGCTGGGGCTTTGCAGCAGGTTTCCGGCTCAGTCATGGAGAGGCCGCCCAGAGGAGGAGAAGGGCGTCGGGCCGTGGTTTCCCAGGCAGATGGCCGTGTGGGGCGGGAGGCGAACTCGGGCCTGCGAGGAGGTGAGGAGCGGCCTCCTGCGTCTAGGAAGCCTTGCACTCAGCAGGCGGTGGAGGAGGAGCCGCGAAGGGAGGCTGAGAGTGGGCCCCCAGCCGGCGCAAGAGGGGGCCGCTGCAGGCGAGGAGTGAGCGGCCTGGGACGCGGACATTTCTGAGAAGGACCAGGCTGTCGAGCTCCGTTTGGAAACGTTACCGAGCTGGGCAGGCCTGGATGGATGGGGAGGAAGGCGGGCCAGCGACTGGAAAACCGCGCCGGGAGCCGCCGTGGATCCAGGTCTCTCCCCTGAGGATTTTATTTTATTTTATATTTTATTTTATTTTATTTTATTTTATTTTATTTTATTTTATTTTATTTTATTTTATTTTATTTTATTTTATTTTATTCCTTTCTATTTTATTTTATTTTATTCTATTCTATTTTTTATTTTATTTTATTTTGTTTTTTGATTCCTTGTACACAAATGGGGCACGAATTTCATTTCTCTATTGTGCACGAAGTAGAGTCGCATCATTTGTGTAATCATCCATGTACATAGGGTGATGATGTTTGTCTCATTCTGTTATTTTTCCTCCCCTCCCACCCCTCATTTTCCTCTATACAATCCATCTCTCCATTCTTGCCTCCCCACCAACCCCCATTATGTATCATCATCCACTTATCAGAGAAATCATTCAGCCTTTGGTTTTTTGGGATTGGCTTATTTCACTTAGCACGAGATTCTCCACCTCCATCCATTTACCTGCAAATGTCATCATTTTATTCTTCTTTATGGCTGAATAATATCCCATTGTGTATAAATACCACAGTTTCTTTATCCGTTCATCTACTTTAAGGCATCTAGGTTGGTTCCACAATCTAGCTGCTGTGAATTGAGCTGCTATAAACATTGATGTGACTGTGTTGCTGTAGTATGCTGATTCAACGGGAGCTGCTTTCTCTTTGAATCGCAGGCTGGGTCTTAAATGTGCTATTATTCACTCCTCTCTGTCATGATGATTTCTGCCGATGGTGATTTTTGATGAACAAAGGCAGAAATGTTCAATGAAATGAAACGGAAGTCTTGAGGACAAAAGTGAATTAATTGCAGTCAGCTCATCTTCAGTGTGATTTTCCAGGGCGATTTGTGTGAACCTGAACAGATGACAGAACATTCCTAGGACCCATAACTTTCAGAGTGATATCAGAGTTATACAGAGAAATTTGATGAGTTATAAGCACACTGTCTAGTTATCAGTAAAAGGGATAGATTATTTTATTAACAAAGGCCCCACATTAGAGTCATAGAAGAGAGAGAGAAGGCAGAGAGGAATGGACAGTGTCAGGCAGTCTAAGAAGAGTAACTTCATGTGATCATTTCCTGGGTAAAAGGTCAACCAGCATCTAGAGTCTAGGGGGCAGGATATGCCTGAGAAGGCAGGGAAGAGCAGGCCGGGGCTTATGACTGGCCTCTGAAGTTGTGGGGAAGGCGGTGTTGGAGACTGAGCCCTCAGCCTGTGGGGTCTGACACCAAGTCCAGGGGGACAGTGTCAGAACCAGATTGGATCTGAGGACACCTGGCTGGTGGCTGCTGCAGCAGAACTGCTGACTTGGTGTGTCAGGAAAACCCTCACACCCCTGGTGTCCGCAGTGATCAGGGCTGTAGCTGGACAGGTGGAGAAACTGTGTCTGGGTCAGAGTCGTGATCAGACTCCGAAATCATTCCAAAGTCACTTCCGGTCAAGGTTTGGTTCTCAGATGTCCCTCAGAAGCTCATGTTGCAGGCTTGGTCCCCAGAGCAGCAGTGGTCAGAAGTGGCTGGATCTCGAGGGCTCTGACCTCATCAACTGAGTCTTTGGGCTGATGGGAGGTGGTGGAAACTGGGACACAGGGCCTGGTTGGAGAGAGTGGGTCACTGAGGGTGAGCCCTTGAAGGGCATATTTTTTCTGCAGCTCCTTTCCATGTCCCTCTTTCTGTCTCTCTCTCTGCTTCCTGGCTGGCAGGAAGTAAGCAGCTCTGCTCTGCCGTATGTTCCCTGCCATGATGTGCTGCCTCACCACAGGCCCAGCAGCAGCACAGCCAGACCACCGTGGACCAAGAGCTCTGAGACCCGAGGCTTTAAGCTGATGGTCTCCTTGAAGTTGATGTTCTTGGTATTTGTCACCGTGATAGGAAGCTGACCGATCTTCCTGAAGCTGCTTCTGATTCCGTCACATCACAACATTCTCTCTCCTCTAAATGCTTCCTCATGTATTTATGAACACATTTCCCATGTATGTTATGTTAATTCATTTAGTAGCCATTTCTTGCAAGCCTACTCTATGAGTTAGAAAAACTAGTGTAGCTAGCAAAGAAAGCTTCCTGGGGGACAGCCAGAGACAAAGTCACATTGTCTTTCTCCATCAGTAGGTGTAGCAGCAGGAACGGCAAATGAAGAAAGGATAAATTGAAATGAAATGCTCCTTTTAAGGGTCAGGGGGCAAATCTTTACTTTGGATAGTGACCAAATGTCAGAGAAGGACCCACTTGCTTAATATATTTCACTTTTAACATTTATTAATGGGTTAAAACTGTATGTCTTAGTAATTACTAGGTGCCTGACCTTGGAAACATTATTTTAACCTCCTAGAGTCAGTTTTCCCAACTGCAAAATGGGACCTTAAAGGGTTTGGGCTTGGATTGAATGAGGAAATCCATACGTGGTTCCCAGCATAATGTCAGACTGGATAAAACATCATGAGAAATATTATAGAAAGTGGAAAATGAAGAGTGTTTGCCTAGGGTTTCTTCAGAGAGTGGGAAGAAAATGGATTTTGGATCCAGCTGACCTGGATTTGAATTTTGGCTCTGTTCTCTGCTGATGTTGACCTTAGGCAAGTTCTTCACACCTCTGATCTTTGTTATCCCATCTGCAAATGTGGGTAGCTGGGAAAAGTGGGTCACACATATACAATGCGTGGCACAGAGGAATATCTCAAAAAGAGCAGCTGTTGTTGCTCGTAAGAGGCTGAGCTGGATGGAAGCCAGTTCCGTCTAACTTCCCAACCTCTGTCCTTACGCTGTATCCTCCCCTGGTCTTCCACTTCCTCTTCGGCTCCAGCACTCAGCAGAATGTGAATTGGTATTTGATCAGCTGATTATTTTGCTTAATAGAAGACAGATTTAGAACATTGACCCACCCCCAAAGTGGTACAAACCAGAAATAGGAAACGCCAAAATAAGACTCTCTGACCCTGAAATAGGGATCTATGCTTGAGCAGATGGCATGGAACTGAGAGAGAAGCTGCTGGATGATGGAGTCAAATGAAGTGTCCCCAATAAATGTTCAAGGACAGCGTGAGACACGAAAGTAAGGACGCCATCTTCATGTGACATCGCTTTAGCCATTGGGTATCACACATTGAGCTTCCCAGAGCCAGGATCCTGGTTTTAGGCATCCAAATATTTAAGAACCATTTAGTTAACTTCCTAACCTTAACTTAAATGTGATGACTTATAAACCTACCTCCTCCCTGCTTGGTTGGGAGGGTTAAATAAAGCACTCACATGAAAACAGAATATTAGAGCAGAGAAACACATTTTGCCGTACTATGGTAATTAAGCCAGTTGTTCTTGAAATGTGGTCCTGGGCTCCCTGAGGATACCTAATGCCTTTTTACAATGCCCAGGAGGTCAAAAACTGTTTTCATAATACCAGAATGCGCCAGCCTTCATTTCTCATGCATGTAAGTAGAGATTTTGGAGATTGCATAATGTGTGATACCCACAACAGATTGGATGCAGAAGCAGATGTGACTACCCAGCTGTCTCAGATTAAACCAGACATTAAAAGAGATTTGCAAACATGTAAAAACCAATGCCACTCTTCTTAGTATTTTTAAAAACATAGTTGTGGTTATTATTTTTTTTTTCATAAAATGTCATTTGTGCTAATATGTAGTGGGCTTATTATTGTTATTTGAAAATGAATTAATGAATAAAGATTTTCACAGATTCTCAGTTTTTATTTCTGATAGCATTTGTAGATAAAGTCACAAACACACGAATTCTTTGAGGGTCCTCAGTTTTTAACAAGCTAGGGAGTTTTGAGACCGAAATGACTGAGAGCCACTGACTACATTGTTTAGGACACATTATTAATTCTGAGATGCCTGGTCCCTGTGCAATAAAAATAATTTGTAATTAATCCTTAGTAATTTCGACAAGAAAATGCCAGCAGCGATGATGTAGGGCTTCCTGCTGCTTTTAAAGGAAGGAAGAATTAATATGCGGAGACTAAAGTGCTATTTCACAAAAAAATAATTACATCTGGGTACACTTTAACCCAAGGGCATGGGTTGTAAAATGTAATTAGAACATATTTTCTCAAATATTAATTGCCATTTCTTTAATAGGGAAAATTTTTTCTATTTATAGAGGAGAATCAAAGAGGAAATCCACCTATTGGGATCTCACGTTGGGACTTCACGCTGTCCTGGACTCCTGCCCGGGAGCCAACCGTGTGTGTTCTTCTCTGCCGACTGGAAGGAGGCCGCTCACCCACCAAATGCGATACAGTTGGGATGGCGACCTCGATTCTGCCACTGGCCTGCTGCGTGATGTTGATTGGGAAAGTCACTTCTTTCTCTTTCTCTGAGGACCATTTTTCTTGATGGAAGTAGGGAGAAGGCATCTCTTGGTCCCTTATCAAGGACTGAAGTCTGAAAGAGAAGGAGGAAAGGGTGAGATAGGGGCATTTAGGGAGTCCATGAAGTGATGGCGAAGACCAAGACGTGAGATCTGGTTCAAGAGAGGCCAGTGGGAG
Organism: Sciurus vulgaris; assembly: GCF_902686455.1. Lineage (NCBI taxonomy): Eukaryota > Metazoa > Chordata > Mammalia > Rodentia > Sciuridae > Sciurus > Sciurus vulgaris. The sequence goes on from NC_136476.1 coordinate 71,265,484, forward strand.
TCCAGCAGAGAGTATAGGGCATCTTGCGTCCAAAATTCTGAGGGGGGGTGGTCTAAGAGGAAGGAGGAGGCAGGGGTGGGATCAGAGTGGGAGCTTTCTGGAGAAAGCAGGTCGAGAGCAGCTGCCACATGGCTGATGAGAGTGTGCACTCCAGGGAAGGAAGCGGCCACTTCCGGAGCAGCAGGACGTGGAGAGACCCCTGCACAGTGGCTGGTGGAGGAGTCTGACACGTCCTCCAGAAGGAAACAGATGCTCTCTGGCTGGCCTTCTGACAGAGTAATAACTTCTTTTGTGAGGTTGTGGATTTGAATCTGATTTTATGACAAACCATGAAAAGAAGAAACGTATTCTGAATAATGTTGGTCTCTGTTCTGCGACTGGGCTTGGTGAATCAGGCAGTGAGTCGGTGTGGCCTTTGAGATAGGCTGTGCATGCTTCGGGAGGGTTTCTCAGCCTCAGGAGGGTTCGTCGTAGTCTCCTGGTTTGTTCTTCAAGCCTTCTGCATCCACGCTGTCCCCTTCTGCTCACCTCAGTGACTTTAAGTCCCTTAAGTCCGCCTGGAGCTCCTTCTCACACCCAGGCTGTCCTGCCCAGGAGATCCCTTCCCCCAACTGACTGGCGAGCTTTCAAGTTTTCTGTTTGTGTCATTTTCTTAGAACTTCTTCTTTGAAGATGGGAGTAAGTTTATAGTTTATCTACCACAGTTACCCTCTCATGGCACCTTGTTTTGGGGTTTTGTAGCACCTATTATGTTTTGTAATTCTCACGAGTGTGCATTTTTGAAAATCACTTGCCACTTTATCAATAGTATGTATATTAATTTTTTTAAAAAAAACATGCTGAATCATTTAAAATGAAGCAACAGTGCCCTGTCTCTTAATCTCTACCTCACTTGGTCCTGCTTACCGAACCAATCACCTCGAATTCTTTAATTCATCAACATTACATTTCTACTAACTTCTTGCTGTAATAGACAGAAATTCAGGTCTTTTCTACATCTTTTTATATCTCCTCTTCCTTAAATATTTATAGCACAATCCTTGGGTGAATCAGAATCCTTGGGCATGTTGCGATGATCAGACAAATATTGTTCATTTCAGGGTCCACGCAATATACTATGATAACCTCATTCAATTATATTTTCTGAGTTGACAATTTCTTCTTTACTCCCAGTTGTTGGTGTTTTACTACACTTATTATAATTTTTTTTCATCTAGTGTATCAGGTCAGTAGTTAATTTTCCATTTTAAATTGAGGGCTGGGAAATTCTTTTGGTAAAGGATCACACAGTAAATATTCCTAGGCTCTTCAGCCCCGATCATCTGTTGCAATGACTCTGTTCTGCTCTCGTGCAACAGGAAAATAGACATGGACAATCCCTAACTGAGCTACAGACCATATGGAAATGAATGGGGGTTGCTGTGTTTCAATAAAACTTTATTTATAAAAATAGGTAGCAGGCAAGATCCTGCCCCTGGATTGTTGTTTTCCACCCTCTGTTCCAAGTGATAAAATACATCAGAGTTAACTTTTATCACGTTTTACTGCCCTTTCCCCTTTCCTGAGCCCTCCACTCAGTGGCTCTTCCTGCACTGGTCCTTCTTGTGGTGTCAGGTTCTATTGGCATCCTGGAACTTCCTTCCATTGCTTTCCTGTTTTGGACTCCCTGTTTCTCAGGGCTTGGCATCTTCCTCTTTCTTGTTTTATTCCTTCATTTAGCTGGAGGATGTTCTCAAGAAACTTCCTAAAACAGAGGCTGTGAATGGGAAGTAAAATGTCGGGACATGTCTATATGCTCCCCTTATGTTTGTTGATGGCTTTAGCTCAGTAAGGTATTATAGATTAAGATTTCCTCAGAATTTCTGAGGCTTTCTCCAGTTATTTTCCCAACTTCTAGCATTTCTTCTGGAAGCCTGATTGCCATTTTGAATCCTATTTGTATCTGATCTTGATCTTCTTCTCCCCCTCTCTCTGACCCTTAGAATCATCTGTTTATCCCTAGAGTTCTGAAATGCGCGTGGTGTCCTTTGGTATGGTCATTTGCAAAGCCATGCTTCGCCTGTGTCTCTCTCTGTGGTGCACATGACTCCGAGGCTTCTTCAAACAGCTTCTCCTCACCAGCTCCTGCAATCTAGCTCTTCTTTTCTCACAGGTCTGGAAGTTCCAATCCAATGTGGAGTTAGAGATGGTTCTCAACAACCAGCCGTTCCATTAGTAGAGAGGAAAAACAGTGCACAGGATTTGGGGGAGAAAGGGGAAGAGTAGGTAATGACTTTTATCTATTCATTTTTTGTTACGTTTGAGTCAATAAAGGAACATCTAAGTAGACGTGTTTAGCAGGCAGTTGGTAGGAAATTAAAATGCAGTTTAAGGAGTTGGTTTTACAGAGCAGTTAAAGGACAGAATGACATGAGGAAAGATGATTCCTTTCTCAAGGCCATGCTGCTGGTAACTGGCAGACTTAGCACCTCAAGTCATCTCTGTCTGATGCATACAGCCCATGATCAACCACAGTGTGTACCAACACCAAGCTTTGTCAAGATGCAGCCCAGGAGAAAACTGAGGCTTGGGACTGGCTTGCATTTACTCTAGGAAAATGACTTCTTAAGAAAAAAGATGCAAAATGTGGCAGAAAATTACCGAGATGAGAGAGAAGAATGCTGATTTTGCCAGACTCTGCTGGAATCTCAAGCTGGGCAGCTTTGCTGGACTGATTTGGACTTGGACCAGGCTGAGGTCTCCTGGAGACCCCTGCTGCTTTCACTCTGAGGACTTTCCCCAAGCGCAGGCTGCACTTTCTTCTCTTGCACTTTCTACCCTGCCAGAGAAAGCTGTGGGCAAGTTGAAATTCTCAGAACGCAGCTCGCTACATCCTGCCTGGCTTCCTCCTCTCTAGCTCAGCCAGAGCAGGCCAAGTCAAGAGTCATGGTCAAGTGCATCTAGAGCTGCACAGAAAGCCCTGCGCGGGGACAGGCAGCACAGGTCCCCTCTCCAGGCAGCATGCCATCGAGTTCGTGGCTTGGACTGGGGGAGGAAGAGGAAGCAGATGCCCAGAGAGTGGGGGCGTGGGCACGTAGGTTGTGAAACACCCAGAGAAACCTCCAAGCCAGCAAAGAAGATTTGGTTTCTGGAATTTGGAATTCAAAGTTTTTCAGACTCAACATTTCTGTGACTAGAAGGTGAGATAAAAATCTATGTCATTGCACTGCCTTTCACATTTGTTTTATATCATCTGATTCGAAACAGAAGTTATCATCAGTCTGATATTGTTTCCTTTTCTGAAGTGTGGTTTCATTTCGTAAAGAGCTGAGTAGGAGGGCAGGGCTGAATCATAGGAAGTGTCAGAGAGTGAGCCGTACCCCAGGTTTTGCAGCACCAGGGTCCGACAACCCTGATGCTCCACATGAAAAAGGGCTTCTGAATCCTGGGGTTTTACTTTTAGTGAGGGGCGTTTCCTTCCTTCCTTCTTCCATTTCATGTGAGATAACGAAGCAGGAGTCTGTGTCTGAATCCCACCTCCTTCTTCTGTATACTGGGTAATATTGGGACAGTTACTTAACCTCTCTGGGGCTCAGTTCTACTATTAGAGATGCAGGTAAGAAGATAATCTTCACACACACACATACACACACACACACACACCACTGCAGCTGAAGTCATGCTAATTCTAACCATTGAACAACATTGGATGTATATTTTTTCCTCTTGACGGTTACTGACTCACCAAAATAGAAGAAAAAGAATCAATTTACTGTATGCTGTTAATTTGAGGGAGAGAATTGTGGGTGTTTATGTTTTGGATCTTATTTTTAGACATTGCAAAAATGTTCCATCCACTGGATTTTGAAATTAAGAATGAGGAAACATTATTTATAACTGAATCATAAATTACAACAAGAAATCCACGTGTGATTTCAGTTCTATATTATAGGTACTTAAAGGGAAGAGAGAGAGGAGGAGGAAGGGAAGGTAGAAAACTTGAAAACTTGGCCAAGATGCGAAAGACATGGAAAGGATAAGAGACAGTGGTCTTAGGGCCAGGGGTTGGCAGATTAATAGTTTGGGTTTTATATGAATTAACATGCCATCTCTGGGCACTAGGGTCAGGTGTAGGCTGCTCCTACTTGCCTTTGAAATTCACCCTCCTTTCATCCATCCATCCTTTAATTTGTCTTTCAATTTAATAAACAACTCTAAATAAGTCCTATCTGTTTGGTCCTGTCCTGGGTACCTGCAAGGCAAGAGATTAAGCCAATTCGGTTTTCTGAGAGCTTATAGTCTTGTGGGAAAGAGGAATAGCCAAAGAGAATAGCATATGACTCATCCAGATTTGCAGTGGTGAGAAGGCTTTATGGAAGAGTTAACCCTGGGCCTGGTCTCAGGAAATAGTATGATTTGTTAGGCAGACACAATTTCTGGGTGTTCGGGGTATTAGTAACATATTCTAGGCAGAAGAAAATTCTGACCAGCTTTTGAAGTGAGCTGGTACTGTCTAAGCTAAGAGGCTGTTTATTTGAAACAGCTCTTTGTGTTCTTGGAGCCGCTGTGGCTGATGGTTAAAATGATGGATGTCACAAACTGATGAGCTTCATCCCGCTTTACTTATATTGTCTGGGTCAAACTATTTGACCTCTCTAAGCTGTAGCATCTTCAGAGTTAAAAGAAGGATGCAATTTGGGAATGTTGAAGATCTTCAGTGAATTGAGATAGTACCTGTAAAATCTTTGTGCATGGCTGGGCATGAAGTAGACCCATAAATTGGAATGATTACCTTGATTGTAATATATTGGCTTTTTGGTCCCGTAGAGTCTTAGTGGCACTGTGAGCAAGTTGGATAGGGGATGAGAGAAGATGCCCCTGTGAAAAAAGGGAGCAGATATTATTTATGACATTTTGGCTGTTGTGCTGAGCCTCTTGGAAACTTTTCTGAATCACAGTAACTCAAGTAGCGATGCTGAGGTTTTCCTTTGGGGTGCATTTCCCTCTGCGCTTCCTGAGGCTGGAGTGAAATCCACCCAAGGGTGAGGGATGTAGTGTCTTGTGGCAGGTCACCACATGGTAAAGAAAAATACAAAGCTTCAAACATTAACTTCTGAGAGCCAAGTTCTTTGGGAGGCCATTACCCACGTCAGGCACAAAGCTGTTTCGAAGCCTGGAATTATGAGTAGCACTGAGGACACCAAATGGTGAGAATGTTATGCCTCTGGACCAGGTTTCTGGAATACACACTGATGCACAGGATGCAGAGAGTCTAAGGAAAGCCATGAGAATGCTACACACAGAGCAGAGACGTTCTGAACATGGGTGGATTTGAAGTTCACTTCCCTGGGGACACTGTTTCCACTGGAGGGTAAATCGTAGCTGCTGGCCATGACTCTAGTTCTTAACTGCAGCCCAGTGGCCAGGTTTGTCCTCTATCTCCTTGCTCCTTTGGCCGTGGTTGATTCTAAGGCAGTTGCTCTCAACCTGGAGTGTGCTTCAGAATCTTCTCTCTAGACCAGATTCCTGGGTCCCACTTCCAGGGTGCCTGGCCCTGTGGGTCTAGGATGGGGTTTGACAAGTTGCATTTTCCTAAGTCCCCAGGTCATGCTGATGCTACTGGTCCAGGAAGGGCACACTGACAGCCCCTGATGTAGGCACAGGGAACTGAGCTATCCCGGACATCTACTGCTGCCCACCTTTCTTGTCCACTTCCTGCCTCTTTTTTTTTTTTTTTTTTTAATCTTTGCTGGGTGTGGTTTCTGTTGCCCACAAAGAAATAACTTTAATGCAAACAGGAGAAACTTATTTTCAGCCTGGACAAGAGAGAAATCAAAGTATGAGAGTAACACCAAGGTGTTCTCTAGAGTCTCAAGATCTGTGGTGTCAAAACAAGAATAGGAGGTGAGTCTTACTAAAGGGCCGATTTTGCTGGCGCTTTAATGAGAAGATATTTTTAACCATCTGAAATGTCTGAAAGTGGGCAGTCTTTGGTAAAAGATGACATTTTGACACACTCCTTTATCCCTGCCCTTGTCTTAAATGCCAATAAAGTGAGAGTGTGGAAACTTCGAGGCATATACTCTGAACAAGAGCGGGGAGGGTTGGGAGGAATGTGGAAAGCCAGGAAGGAGCCGACAGCTGTTCCAGAGGGTTTCAGAAGACCTGAGATCACTGATCTATACACCGAAAAGAGAGCAAGATCTGCAGTCAGAAAGGGTCTGGACTCTGAACAGTGCTTCTGAACAGGGTGATGTTGAGCCTAGAAAGAGGAGAATTTGCTGGAAATCTGAATAAGGGCAAGGTCACTTCTAGCTCAAGTGACATCTCTCCTGTTCTGGCTCAAGTGACATCTCTCCTGTTCCCTGGACTAGAACTGGCAGTGTACTCTCTGAAGGCAGCCAGTGGGACGAGTTCTGGGCTAGTGGATCCTGGGAGGATCTGGAAGAGGACGTTTCTCATGGAAAACGGGGGGGGGGGGGGGGGGGGGGGGGGGCATTTAAATAACACGCCCCTGTTCTTCTCCCCAGAATGTCGATGTCAAGCTTCCTAATGCTGGAATTAAAGATGCACTCAACAGCTTTTAGTTATTATAGTTATTACACGAAACACTTGGGAGGGGATTGGGTGTGTGTGCAGGATGCAGGACAGGCCTGTCAGGGTGTCCGACCTGAGTTCAATGTCACCGGGATTTACTGGGCACGAACGCCGCCCCACATGGCAGCCTATATGCTGTGACGGGTGCACAGGCAGTGAGATTGGTGCCCCCAGCTCTCAGTAACCCAGATGGGAAGGAGCAGCGGGCAGAGGGGCAGGAGCCTTGCGACCGCAGGCTGAGCTCGCGGAACTGCGAGCCGCTCCGCCGGGGAGTGTGGGAGGACAGGCGGCAGAAGAGACGCCATTGCGCTTAGGCCCTTTCTTTCTTGGCCTGTGTTCTGTTAAAAGGCATGCTATTTTTTATGTGTCTATCTTGAAGCTACATACATATAATTCATTCTGACTTTTCCTTTTTTTTTTTTTTTAGGGCGATATTTTTAAGATCCATTTGTGTTGCTGTGAGAGTAATTGCAGCCATTTCTTTGAACTCCTGACATTTCATGTTATTTTAAGGTGTGCACCCACCTACTTTTACCTAATCTTATCCCAGGGATGGACATCAAAATGATTTTCCATCCTTCCCCACCCACTTTCATGTCCCCACCCCCAATTGCTCTAAAAAAACTCATACACACACACACACACACACACACACACACACACACACACACACGGCAATAGGTATTACCAGAAGTGTCCCTTTGTGATTTATTGTGTTATATTCCCTGGAGAAAGATTGCTCGGTATGTGCATATGTCATGGGACTAAATATTGACAGTTTGGCCTCTAGGATATCTGCCTAGCACGTTAGTCCACCACTGGGAAATAGTGGCCAGAAAGTCCTATATCCCTACTAATCTAGTTTTTTCCCCACACAGTTTATATAATTTCAGTTAGTGCAAATGTTTATAATTTTTCTTGAGTCCCACATGTCATTTTGCATTTCTCTAATTGCTAATGATTTCAAACATCTCTTCATAACTTGTTAGCTCTTGGGCGTCTCTTTTCCAAAATTGCCTGTTTTCTAACTGTTGCCATATTTATGCTGGAACAGCTGTCTGTTTCTTCCTGTTTTGCAAGATTTTCTTATATGTTTTAAGTATTAAAATCAAGGAATATTAGATGTCCCTTGATGGCTTTAGATCTTACAAATCTATCTTTTCCAGTCATCTATTTGCTAATTTTGTCTATGATCTTTTTCATTAAACAGATACCCCTAGTCACAATTATGTTTGTCAATTTTTCAGTGACTTGAGCATTTGAAATTTAAGTTTTCCCTCCCCTTGGTTTAAAAGATACTTTTTCCACCTTTTCTTCTGTTAATTCAAGTTTTAGCTTTCACATGTAGATCTTAAGTTATTCTAGAGTTCACATGCGACGTTGGCCAGGGATACAGATGAATTGTTTTCCTTCCACATGTTGAGTATATAAGTCACATGTACCCAGCATACTGAGATTGCTTTTTCTAGTGTTTACAACAGAAGGAATGTAATGCAGGGAATTGGTTACACAGGATGGAGGGCCTGATGAGCCATCCAGGAGGTGGTGAGGCAATCTGGTCATTAGAAACAGCAGGAAGCCGCCATCTGTTTTAAGTTGAATGAGTAGCAGCCAGGAGAAGTAGTGTCAGGGAACCCAGACTCGGGTCTACTGGGTAGAAACTGAAACCATTACAGAAATTTGTGGAGGGAGCTGGAATGAGCAAAGACATACATCTGCTTCCAGAAACGCCCCGACATGCACAGAGGGCAAGACCCCACGTACATGTATGACTGCATGGCCCATGTGAGTCTGCAATATGTATGATTGGGACGGCGGGAGGTGGCGCTCCATTTATGTATGACCCATCAAAACCTATAAATGCATTCTATGGTCACGTACAACTAATTAGAACAAATAAAATAAAAAATCAAATATATTAAAAAATGAAATTAGATATATTTAAAAAAATCTATCCCTTTCCCATTGACCTGTAGTCCTACTTTTTCATATACCGAGTTCCTATTTGTCTATGTATGTATGTATCTCTCTCTCTCTCTCTCTTTCTCTTCTGTTCCACTTGCCTATTTTTCTGTTCTTGTGCCAATTCCATTTTTTAGTACTGTGACTTTATAGCCTCTCCTATCTAGTAGGGGAATTCCCTTTCATGTCTCCTCTTTTTAAAAAGTTGACTTCACTCGTCCTGGACCTTAATCCTCCTGGTAAATGTTAAAAAATTTTCTATTTTTTTGGTTCACTTTCGGTACCTGCTATTATAGTTTTGGACTTTCCTCATGTGGGTCTCAGTGCGGTGCCGTGGGGAGGGGGGAGGTGCTGCAGTCTCAGAAGCGGCGAGGGTCTCACATTCCTTGCAAGGTAGGTCAAAGGAGGCCTGGGAAGTGCAATTCCCCTGTGTTCCTGGGAGGGGAAATGGCATCTTTTGGTGGCCAACATTAATAAGGACCACAGCCTGCTTTTCCAGTCACCACATTCAGGCTACTGACCTCCTCATGCGTAAAACACAGTCATGTCCCTGCGAGGGAGACAGCACGACAGCCCACACGTTCTCTGGCATCAGAGTCCCAGCTGTCTCAGGGATGCCGAAGGGCCTCCTCACCAGGCCTGGGCATGTCTCCTCTCAGTCTGGTAATTTGCATACTAAAAGAAAAGGTTTTTCTGGGTTCCTTTCTTCCCTACCCTTAATATACAAAGACAAATCTGAAATAAATCCTACAACTGGAAAAGAACTAGAGATCTAGAAAGAAAATTTTGGCTTACTGTGTTCTGAAATTGAGTGACATGTGTCACTCTGGAGCCTGGCTTCTCACAATGGAACTGAAGAGTACCTTTCAATTGCAGGTCCTTTCTCAAGAAGTGGCCACAGCTTCAGAGTCAGAAAAGTGATCTCGATCCTTGGAAGAGCATGGCCTGGAGATGATCCTCTATGTGATGTATATCTGCTTATGGCCTCAAGGGTCATTATCTTGTCATTAAGTCTCCTAGGAGCTAATGTCATTCACAAATGGGAGCTATGCACTCTTCATCACTTTTTTCACCTGGGGATGATTTTCAGTTACAAGCAGTACATATTATAATGAGGATTATTTTAATTTTAGGAGACAAAGAAGAAATGTTTTTCTGTTAAAAAACTGGAAAAGGTGTAAACTGATAACAACTTTATTCAAAGTCACCTACAAACCTGTCACTTAAACATGACCAGAGTTTTAGGAAGTCTTCCAGTCCTTGGAAGTGAAGGGTTGGGAAGGCAAATCTTTAGTATGACAAACAGATTCCCCTCCTATGCCGGTGCCCTGTGTCAATCTCTCTTATATGACCACTGCCTTTTACTACAGTTCTTGGCACAAAAATCAGTAGACTTATGTTTTAGTTTTTATCTTCAATTTCTGGGAAGTTCTCTCTCTCTCTCTCTCTTTCTCTCTCTCTCTCTTAAGAAAAAAAGAGAAGACATGAAAAATCATGCCAAGGAGTTTGGACTTTTCTCCCATCAGGGACTGGGAACACTTGAAGGATTAAAATTGGTTGACTCATCCAAACTGATTTGTGTAGAAGAAGATTTCCCCGGAGGCAGGGATGCATGAATTAAGTGAATGAACATTTTCAGGTAGGGCGATGTTCTAAAGGTGCACTTGATCCTTTTCATGCTATACCTTAGGGATACTCATCCCCAAGTTAGAGATAAAAAAATTGGAAACAGCTGGATTCAGCAATGTGTTCAAGGATGCACAGCTAGTAAATGCTGGAATAGGGAAAGGACTCTAGTATGTACAACTAGCTAGTTTCTTTCCAAGCACAGAGTCTCATTTGAAGGTTATTTAAAAAATCTGGGTGGGCTCTGTGCCATTGGATGATGAGAAGTTAAAATGCCCCAGGAGCACATTCTTGAAGCAGCCATGTTGGCTGTTGGCTGTTTCCAGGGGTTTTCCCCCTCTGACTCACAGGTACCCGGGGAATCCTAAGGGAAGCTCAGCTTTTACTTCTTGAATTTTATAGTCCTGACAGATGCTGTGGTGATTGAAAACAGAGAGCTGAGTCCATGACAGTGAAGAGATGTAAGGAGAGACTTTGAGTAAGTCCCTGTCTCTCGGGACCTCAGTTTCCTTAACCACCAACAAGGAAAGGATCTCTGAAGTTTTCTTGCCTTCTAACATTGGAGGATAAGACTGAGTGCCTAAGGTAATGCTGAGTTCTAGATAGTGGCTCCTGTGTGGGAACTGAATTATCACACATCGAACTGGTTGGAATAGGCTATGGGGATGGGCAGAAGATACATGTGCTTAGTTGCCTGGCTGTTGTGTTTGCTGGACTGTAAGATTCCTGCAGAAGGGGCTAAACACCTGTGTAGTGCATGTCTTAGAATCCATCACTAGTGCCTGTGGATGGTGGTCAACCAGTTTTGCTGAAGGAAAGAGTAAAAGATGCAAAAAGGCAGTTGGTTCCCTAGTATATTTTCTCTCTTTCAACCTTGATAATGCAGCACTAAAATTACCTAGATACGACAGTTCAGGAAAAACCTCATGTCCCAGAATTCCTTGCAGCAAGATGTGATTGAATTCTGACCAATGGGATGCGAATGTGAATTACTGTTTTTTTTTTTTTTTTTAATTTTGTTTTTCTTCAGGAAATATTCTTAAAGTGACACAACCTGATTTCCTCCCTCCAATTTCTCCTTCTGACTGACTAAGATGGACAAATGCATAGGGGTGCTCGGAACGTGGATTGTAAGAGGAGCTACTCAGTGGGAATAGTAGAGTCACCAGAGGAATGTAGTCTCAGTATCCGACAAAGTCGAGCCTCTGTACAAACCTTGAACTATTTATGTTCATATAGGCATGAGAGAAATAGATTCCTATCTTGTTTAAAACATTATTGCTTTTGATTTACTATTATTGCAGCTGAATCTTACACGTGGGAAACACTGAAAAACAGCACATGACCTTCATAGTTTTTTCTTTAGAAAAACAGCCATTAAAAGTATTTTTGAACCTTGGTCCAGTAAACATCACAATCACATACATCGATCTAGTGATGGGCAGGAGGGACCAAACCCAGTTGGTCATTTCTTCATTTTTTAGCAACACCAGTAATTTTTGTATAAATACAGGGCTTACTTGGGCAGTAACTGGAATATTTTACATTCAGTTCCAAAAAACATTCCTTTCTTTCACTGAAAACTTTTATATTTCTCTTCTTAATATGAAGTTATTAATATAAAAGCAATTTATTATTTTTTTCTGAAGGGAATAAGGTAGGAATCTAACTTCTGACAAAAAGAATAGTGAATTATTTCAACCATTTATTTTACAGGATATATATTTTGCCATTAATTAAATATATTTAAACATTAAATTCTTATAGATAGATAGATTTAAAGGATAATGGCTAAGAATTTTACTAACTTAAGAAAAAAATAAACAAAGGATACTTAACAAGTCTCAATCTGCAAAAGCCTAAGGAAAACCACAAAAAGGAACATATTAATCAAATTTCTTCAAACAGCCATGATGAGAAAAGATACTTAAAACAGAAAAGTTTGTAGAGAGGGGCACAAATGTATAAATCCAATTTCTTATCAGACACTATGCATTCCAGAATAATGAATAGTTAAAATGCTGAAAGAAAAAAAAAAAAAAGAAATTTAAAACCTGAAATTCTCTTACCTGACAAAATCTGCAAAATTGAAGGCAGAATACAGACTTTTTCAGAAAAAGAACTGGGAGAATTCATGGTTAGCAGACCTATATTACAAATGGTTTTTAAGAAAGAAGTTCTCAGATAGAAGAAAGCAACTGCTGACTGCTTGGGAGGCTGAGGCAGGAGGATCCAAGTTCAAAGCCAGCCTCAGTGATTTAGCAAGGCCCTAAGCAACTTAGCAAGACCCTGTCTCAAAATAAAATATAAAAAGGGCTGGGGATGTGGTTCAGCAGTTAGGTGCCCTGGGTTCAATCCCTACTAGCAAAAAAAAAAAAAAAAAAAAAAAAAAAAAAAAAAAAAAAAGAAAGAAAACAACTAATGAAAATGTAGATCCACGTAAAAGAACAAAACCTGCATGCATGGTAAATATGAAATGATTTTTAATTCACTAAATTTATTAAATTTCTTAAAAATAATTGTTTAAAGCAAAAACCATATGTGTGCATTGTGGATTTTTTCCTATGTAAGAATAAGATTTTTTGCAAAGTAGCACATGAGAAGGTAAATTCAAGTGTATCATTGCAGGGTTTTAAATTTGTATGTGAGGTGGTATGTTAGTTAAAGGGCAAATGTAATAAATTAAGGATGCCTATTATGAGCCCCAGTAAATAAGCAAACAAATTAATACATAAAGAAGTATAGCTTATAAGATGATAGTATAGTTAAAATAGAATGATAAAACTATTCAGCTAATCAAGAAGAAGAGGAGAAACAAAGAATATGTGAGAAATTGTAAGAAGATATATTAAAACCCAATTGTACTCATAATTACATTGAATACAAATGGCCCAAACATTTCCATTAAAACTCAGATACTTAACACTGGATAAAAATGCAAGACCTACTATGATGCCTATAAGGAAATTAATTTATTAAGAACAGAAGATATACAACTGATCAACAAATGAAAAAATGTTCTACATCTTTGGCAATTAGAGAAATGATAATCAAAACTACTCTAAGATTTCATCTCACTCATGTCAGAATGGCAGTTATCAAGAATACAAGCAACAGTAAATGTTGGCAAGGATGTGGGGGGAAAGGTCCACTCATACATTGCTGGTGGGAATGCAAATTGGTGAAACCATTGTGGAAAGTGATATGGAGATTCCTCAGAAAACTTGGCATGGAACTACCGTTTGACCCAGTTATCCCACTCTTCGGTTTATACCCAAAGGGCTTAAAATCAGCATACTACAGTGATGCGGTCAGATCAATGTTTATAGCAGCTCAACTCACAATAGCTAAACTATGAAACCAATGTAGATGTCCTTTGACAGATGAATAGATAAAGAAAATGTGGTATATATACACAGTGGAATATTACTCAGTCTTAAGAATGAAATCATGGCATTTGCCGGTAAATGGAGGGAGCTGGAGAATATCGTGCTAAGCAAAATAAGCCAAACTCAGAAAACCAAAGGCCAAACATTTTCACTGATATGCAGTGCTAATTCACAATAAGCGGGGCGGTGCTAGGGAAGAATATAGTTACTTTAGATTAGGTAGAGAGGAATGAAGGGAGGGGAGGGAGTCTGGGTGTAGGAAGGTTAGTAGGATGAAGCAGACATTATTACCCTGCGTACATATATAACTATATGACCAGTGGGATTCCACAGCATGTACAACCAAAATAATGAGAAATTATACTTCATCTATGTATGATGTATCAAATTGCATTCTACTATCATGTATAACTAATTAAACAAATAAAATAAATACATGAACACATTAAATTTAAAGATATAAAATATACATATATTGATCGTAAGAAAAGTAGAATGCATATATTAATCCTAGGCAAAGTAGGATTCAAAACAAGGAATATTTTCAGGACTAAAGGGGAGTATTATATAATTGTAGGAGTGTAATTAGTCAAGAAAACATAACAATCCTAAATTATACCCTTTAAACAGAGCTTTAATATATCAGAAACAAAAATGAAAAGAACAAAAAGAATCAGACAAATCTACAATTACCTTTGGAGATTTCAATATATCTTTTCAAGCAAAAATAGAAATTTTTGTTTATTGGAGGCTCATGGTGTCAGAGGTTCAGTCATGATCAGCTGATTCCATTGCTCTAGGCTGGAGATGAAGCATCATGGCACAAGTGCATGGTGGAGAGAAACTTCTCAGCTTACAGCAGGCAGGAAGGAGAGTGACAGGAGAGGAGAGCTGAGCTCAGAGGGCAAGATATGACCCAAACCACAACACAGCTCTTATGCAATGCATGGTATGTTTAATAGAGGAAAGTAAAACAGATGACTAAGTTTTTGTGAAATTATTGTGATTAATATTTTTAAGGAAATAAATTGCTAAATGAGGAGTCTCACATGAGAATTAGAGTATGTAAGATAATGAAATAGAAATTTCACAACTAAAATATGCAACAGAAAATTGGACATAGGAGAAGAGAGAATTAGTGAATTTGATGAGAGCTTAGTAGAAAATACCAAGATTAAAATATGGAGGGTAAAAATAAGGGGAAACACTAAAAGAAGCAAATAGATTTATAGACCTGGTGAGGAGTTCTGATATATGTATTATTGTAGTCTCCAAAGGGGAAATGAGACAAAATGGGTCAGAAACAATGTTTAATAATATAATGACTGAGCATTTTCCCAAATTTATTAAATAAATTAATTCATAGATTCAAGAAGTGTTATGAACTCCAGCAAAATAAATATAACAAAAGTCATACCATGGCATATCTCACAAAAATTGCTTAAAATAAAAGGGGAAAAAACCTTGAAACTTTTAGAAAAAAATTTTCTTGCATGTATCTTATTACATGGAATTATTTTACATGAGATACTTTCATTAGAAATATCATAAGGAAAAAAAATAACATTTTGGCTTAGGTTCCTTGCCAAAGATTGATGGAGTCTTATTATAAATGATCTTCTTGACAGTTTTAATTTTTTGGCTGACTTCATTTCCAATTTGATGAGGTTCCAATGTTTTTTTTTTTTTTAAATTTCATGATGTGGCTATCAAAAACTGGCCCTTAGAATATGAAAAATGCCAATTCTGACAGGGACCTGATACAAACTGTATTTAAAGTACTGGTATAACTTCAATCCACTGTTTTTCACTGGAATAATTTTAAGCTACTTGTCTACATCATGAGGGTTGGTTTAATTAAAATGAGATATTAATGTCTATAAATCACCTCAAGTGTACGTAATAAATGGCTGTGCATTCTAGTACAGGGAAAGCGAATGAAGCCCCGATGGTCTTGTGGTACCTTTCAGCTCTGTGGAGTTCCTACCTCCTTCTAGGCGCCTCACATTTTCTAAAAGTTCATGAAAACATACTATATATTTTATGAATACATACAAGAAAGGAACCCAGAGTTTCCAAATACAGGTGAATGATAGGAAGATGAAAATGTTATTTATCCTGATTTGGTGAGTACTTACTGTATACATGTATTAAAATGTCATGCTGTGCCCTATAACATGCACAACTGCTGGGTGTTAACCAAGCATTTTAAAAATTGTTTAAAGAGATGGAAATGCAAATTCTCTGATTCATTCATTCCTTTATATTTGTGTGTTAATTATCACACCATTATCCTGTAAACATGTACAATTAAAATAATAATGATTAATAAAAAATAAAAACACCAAGTTCCCTTGAAAAGAGGAAGCGATCAAGTTACATTGTCATATGGTGTGCAAGGATGAATACATAACTAGAAATCACACTATTGTGGATCATTGTAAGGCACAAATAAAGAATTTTAACAGGGAGATCCAAGATGGCGGACTAGAGGGAGACTATGTTCCTTGTCACTCCGTAACTCCGGTTTCAAGCAGAGGATATCTGTTTCTTGGTGAGGCACTTTTTGCTACTTATCAATCCCCTGCTGTTTACCCCATTTGTCTGCTGTGATCAGCTGCAGTCTGCCAGCATATCGACACCTTTTTTGGGTGCAGATTGCTCACTGTCAGGCGCCTATCATCTGCCATTTGCCTGCCTCTCACCTGTCCATTGCCTGCCTTACACCTATCCATCACCCAACGCACGGGGTTCACCTCCCGATCCTCCGACAACAGTCAGCAAACTCATCACCAACCGCCAGTGGAGCACCAGCTGTCTGCCGTTGCCGGGAAGTTCACTGTTACAGCACCTGAAGGTTTGATCATACGTGTCTGCTGCCATTTTGAGACAACAGCCAGGCCCCATAGGACCACTAGCCAGACTGACTAAGCCCTGTCTCCAGGATCCCTCAGCCCGACCAATCACTCCCTGCCTCTGGGGCCCTCACACCGACTGACTGCTCCCTGCCGCCAGGACCCCCAGACCAACTAACTGTGCCCTATCACCGGGACCCCAGACCAACTGATTGCACCCGGCCTCCTGGATCCCACAACACCACCAAACACACCAGACCTCCAGGAACCCTGCCTGACCAACCGAACACCGCCTCCAGGACCTCCGGCTGACCACATCCACACCCTGAGCTGCAGCTCCCCATTTGCCAACACATTTGGAAGCCAGAGTGGCCATCTTGGATAATCCTGGAAACCAGAGCTCCGATCTTTAAGTGGGGCAAATCTCATCCTGAGACGCCTGCTGGAGACTTGAAGTTCATTGTCAGGTACCTCTCATGCATCAGGCTACTGAAGACTGGGAGGTTTCATTACTATATGACTTATACTGTAGATTTTCTTTTTTCTCCTTATTGAAAAATTTTAAGTTTTTATTTCTTTCCTTTTCTTGCTCTCTTTTCCTTTTGTTTACGTGTTCCCTCACAGTCTCTTTCTCTCTTTTTTGCATGCTAACACCCAATTTCTTTTGATTACACTCTCACACTTTCTATTATCTAGAACTTCTGTATATTCTTTTCTTATCCCATTAACAGCTACATTCTACATCCCTCTGCATCCTCTTTGTCCTCCATTAGAAAATGCAGACCTTATTGCAAATCTGTTTGTTTTACTGAAAATAATATTTGAACTCATTCTGTTTATTATGATAATATTATTATTGTCCTTATAGGGGCTATTTGGTCTAGGATTGCATAGTGTCTGAATTGGGCACTGCTAATATTGATCTCCCCTTAAAGAAAAGGTTTTGGAAACCTATAGGGCCACTATAAGCCTATAGGGGGAAATCTGAAATACCCCAGATCTGCACTGCTAGAGGGGAAGATACATGAACAACATGAAAAAACAAGGTAAGAAAATGGTCCAAACAAATCTAGATTCTATATTAATAGAATCCAATGACAGTATGTTAGAAGAAATGTCAGAAAAGGACTTCAGATTATACATGATTAAGATGATTCGTGAAGCAAAGGATGAGATAAGAGAGCAAATGCAGGCAATGAATGATAATACCAATAAGCTGAAAGAGCAACTGCAGGAAGCAAAAGATCATTCCAACAAAGAGATAGAGATTCTCAAAAAAACCCAATCCTTGAAATGAGGGAAATAATAAACCAAATAAAAAACTCAATGGAAATCATCACCAAAAGACTAGAACACTTGGAAGACAGAACCTCAGACAATGAAGACAAAATATTGAATCTTGAAAATAAAGTTGCCCAAACAGAGAAAATGGTAAGAAATCATGAACAGAATCTCCAAGAACTATGGGACATCATGAAAAGACCAAATTTAAGAATTATTGGGATTGAGGAAAGCACAGAGATACAAACCAAAGGAATGAATAACCTATTCAATGAAATAATATCAGAAAATTTCCCAAACCTGAAGAATGAAATGGAAAATCAAATACAAGAGGCTTACAGAACACCAAATGCACAAAATCTTAACAGATCCACACCAAGGCACATTATAATGAAAATGCCTAACATTCAAAATAAAGATAGGATTTTGAAGGCCACGGGAGAAAAGCATCAGATTACATATAGGGGGAGACCAATATGGATAGCAGCTGACTTCTCAACCCAGACTCTAAAAGCTAGAAGGGCCTGGACCATCATATTTCAAGCTCTGAAAGAACACGGTTGCCAACCAAGAATCCTATACCCAGCAAAACTAACCTTCAGATCTGAAGATGAAATAAAATTCTTTCATGATAAACAAAAGTTAAAAGAATTTACAAATAGAAAGCCTGTGCTACAGAATGTTCTCAACAAAATATTCCGTGAGGAGGAAATGAAAAACAACAATGTAGGTCAGCAAAGGGAGGAACTACCTTAGAGAAAACCACTCAAAAGAGAAACCAAGCCAAATTAAAAACCAAAAATAAGCCCAAATGACTGGGAATACAAATCATATCTCAATAATAACCCTAAACATTAATGGCCTAAACTCATCAATCAAAAGACATAGATTGGCAGAATGGATTAAAAAGAAAGACTCAACAATATGCTGCCTGCAAGAGACTCATTTCATAGAAAAAGACATCCACAGACTAAAGGTGAAAGGATAGGAAAAAACCTACCACGCACATGGACTCAGTAAAAAAGTGGGGGTTTCCATCCTTATGTCAGATAAAGTGGACTTCAAGCCAAAGTTAGTCAGAAGGGATAAAGAAGGACATTTCATACTGCTTAAGGGAACCATAAATCAGGAAGACATAATGATAGTAAATATTTATGTCCCAAACAATGCTGCATCCCTGTACATCAAACAAATCTTTCTCAATTTCAGGAATCAAATAGACCACAACACAATAATTCTGGATGACTTTAACACACTGCTGTCACCACTAGATAGATCTTTCAAATTAAAGCCAACCAAAGAAACCATAGAACTCAATAACACAATCAATAACCTAGACTTAATAGACATATATAGAATATTCCATCCATCAATGAGCGGATTCACTTTCTTCTCAGCAGCACATGGAACCTTCTCGAAAATAGACCATATGTTATGCCACAAAGCAGCCCTTAGGAAATGCAAAAAAACAATTGAGATACTGCCTTGCATTCTATCAGATCATAATGGACTGAGAGTAGAAATCAATGACAAAATAAAAAAGAGAAATTACTCCAACACCTGGGGACTAAATAATATGCTATTGAATGAAACATGGATAACAGAAAACATCAGGGAGGAGATAAAAAAATTCTTAGAGGTCAATAAGAATGATGATACAACATATCAAAATCTCTGGGACACTATGAAAGCGGTACTAAGAGGAAAATTCATTGCATGGAGCCCATTCCAGAAAAGAATGAAAAGTCAACAACTAAATGACCTAACATTACAGCTCAAAGCCCTAGAAAAAGAAGAACAGAATAACAGCAAAAGCAGCAGAAGACAGGAAGTAATTAAAATCAGAGCTGAAATCAATGAAATTGAAACAAAAGAAACAATTCAAAAAATTGACAAAACAAAAAGTTGATTCTTTGAAAAAGTAAACAAAATAGACAAACCCTTAGCTACACTAACAAAGAGAAGGAGAGAGAAAACTCAAATTACTAAAATTCATGATGAAAAAGGAAATATCACGACAGACACCACTGAGATACATAACATAATGAGAAGTTACTTTGAAAATCTGTATTCCAACAAAATAGAAACTACCGAAGACATTGACAAATTTCTTGAGACATATGCTCCTCCCAAACTGAACCAGGAGGACATACACAATTTAAACACATCAATATCAAGCAATGAAATAGAAGAAGCCATTAAAAATCTACCATCCAAGAAAAGTCCAGGAACAGACGGATTCTCAGCCGAGTTCTTCAAGACCTTCAAAGAAGAACTCATTTCAATACTTCTCAAAGTATTCCAGGAAATAGAAAAGGAGGGTAACCTACCAAACTCATTCTATGAAGCTAATATCACCCTCATACCCAAAACAGGAAGAGACACATCAAGGAAAGAAAATTTTAGACCAATATCCTTAATGAATATAGATGCAAAGATCCTTAACAAAATATTGGCATCCAAAATATTGTATCCGAAAACATATTAAGAAAATCATGTACCACGATCGACTGGGGTTCATCCCTGGAATGCAAGGATGGTTTAACATCCATAAATCAATAAACGTAATCCATCATGTCAATAGACTTAAGGATAAGGATCATATGGTTATTTCAATTGACGCAGAAAAAGCTTTTGACAAAATACAACACCCCTTCATGCTGAAAACACTAGGAAAAAATAGGAATAGTAGGAACATACCTGAACATTGTAAAGGCTATTTATGCTAAGCCCATGGCCAACATCATTCTTAATGGAGAAAAACTGAAATCATTCCCTTTAAAAATGGGAACAAGACAGGGATGTCTTCTTTCACCACTTCTATTCAACATTGTCCTTGAAACTCTAGCCAGAGCAATTAGGCAAACCAAAGAAATTAAAGGGATACGAATAAGAAAAGAGGAACTTAAGCTGTCACTATTTGCTGATGACATGATTCTATATTTAGAGGATCCAAAAAATTCCTCCAGAAAACTTCTAGACCTCATCAATGAATTCAGCAAAATAGCAGGCTGTAAAATCAACACCCATAAATCTAAAGCATTTTTATACGCAAGCGATGAAACATCTGAAAGGGAAATGAGGAAAACAACTCCATTTGCAATAGCCTCAAAAAAAAAAAAAAAAAAAAAAAAAACTTGGGAATCAATCTAACCAAAGAGGTAAAAGATCTCTAGAATGAAAACTACAAAACACTGAAGAAAGAAATTGAGGAAGACCTTAGATGATGGAAAGATCTCCCATGTTCTTGGATAGGCAGAGTTAATATTGTCAAAATGGCTATACTACCAAAAGTGCTATATGGATTCAATGCAATTCCAATTAAAATCCCAATGATGTACCTTACAGAAATAGAGCAAGCAATCATGAAATTCATCTGCCAGAATAAGAAACCCAGAATAGCTAAAGCAATCCTTAGCAGGAAGAATGAAACAGGGGGTATCGCAATACCAGAACTTCAACTATACTACAAAGCAATAGTAACAAAAACGGCATAGTATTGGCACCAAAATAGACAGGTAGATCAATGGTACAGAATAGAGGACACAGACATAAACCCAAATAAATACAATTTTCTCATACTAGACAAAGGTGCCAAAAATATGCAATGGAGAAAAGATAGCCTCTTCAATAAATGGTGCTGGGAAAACTGGAAATCCATATGCAACAGAATTAAACTAAACCCCTATCTCTCACCCTGCACAAAAATCGACTCACAATGGATCAAGAACCTCGAAATCAGACTAGAGATCCTGCATCTTAAAGAAGAAAAAGTAGGTCCAAATCTTCAACTTGTTGGCTTAGGATCAGACTTCCTTAACAGGACTCCCAAAGCACAAGAAATAAAAGCAAGAATCAATAACTGGGATAGAATCAAACTAAATAGTTTTCTCTCAGCAAAGGAAACTATCAGCAATGTGAAGAGAGAGCCTACAGAGTGGGAGAAAAATCTTTGCCACTCATACTTCAGATAGAGCATTAATTTCCAGAATTATAAAGAACTCAAAAAACTCTACACCAAGAATACAAATAACCCAGTCAACAAATGGGCTAAGGAAATGAACAGACACTTCACAGAAGATCTACAAGCAATCAACAAACATATGAAAAAATGTTCACCATCTTTAGTAATAAGAGAAATGCAAATCAAAACTACACTAAGATTCCATCTCACCCCAATTAGAATGGCGATTATCAAGAATACAAGCAACAATAGGTGTTGGAGAGGATATGGGGGAAAAGGTACACTCATACATTGCTGGTGGGGCTGCAAATGAGTGTAGCCACTCTGGAAAGCAGTGTGGAGATTCCTTAGAAAACTTGGAATGGAACCGCCATGTGACCCAGCTATCCCACTCCTTGGCCTATACCCAAAGGACTTAAAATCAGCATACTACAGAGATACAGCCACATCAATGTTCATAGCTGCTCAATTCACCATAGCCAGATTGTGGAACCAACCAGGTGCCCTTCAATTGCTGAATGGATAAAGAAACTGTGATATATATAATGAATATTACTTGGCTATAAAGAATAATAAAATTATGGCATTGCAGGCAAATGGATGGAATTGGAGAATATCATGCTAAGTGAGATAAGCCAATCTCAAAAAACCAAAGGACAAATGATCTCGCTGATAAGCGGATGATGATACATAATGGGGGGGGTGGGAGGGCGGCAAGAATGGAGGAAGGAGGGACTGTATAGAGGGAAAAGGGGTGGGAGGGGTGGGGGTGAAGGCAAAAATAACAGAATGAATCAAACACCATTACCCTATGTAAATGTATGATTACGCAAATGGTATGCTGTTACTCCATGTACAAACAGAAACAACATGTATCCCATTTGTTTACAATAAAAATAAATTAAAATAATAAAAAAAAGAAACAAAGCGTGCTGTGAGCACCAGTGGCTCTGGCATTACTGGGACCTTGTTAAAATGTAAAATCTGAGTGCTGCTGAATAACGATTTTCATCTGGACAAGAATCACAGGTGACTCATATGGCCACTGAAGTTTAAGATTCACTGAGTAACAGAGGACTAGCTGGTATCAGAACCCAGTGAGGTGCCAAGACATCAAATGCTTGCAAAACTTCCTGTCCTATGCTGTTAGGAGTAAATGTAGTGTGTCAACCGGCTTCTCATTGCTTTGAAGAAATGTCTGATGTAATTCAAAGGGGGACATATTTACTTTGGCTCATGGTTTCAGAGGTTTCAGTCCATGGTCTGTTGGCCCTGTTGCTTTGGGCCTGTGGTGGGTCAGAGCATGGTGGCAGGAGTACATGGCAGAGGAGGCCTGTTCACATCATCATGGCCAGGAATGGTCTGGGGTCCAGTATTTCAAGGGACTGTCCCCAGTGACCGAGCTTCCTCTCATTAGGTCCCACCTCCCAGAAATTCCACCACTTTTCAACACTGCCACAGGCTGGTGACCAAAGCTTTAGCACATGGGCTTTGGGAGACATGCAATACTGAAATACAGCACATACGTAGGAATTTTAACTAGGCAGATAGTTGCCCTGAATAAAAGTACACCTCTATGGAATCCCCTTCTGTGCAGTCCATGGAATGAGCAGAAGAAATGCGCAGTACTTCCAAACCGATTGCTCTGTAGGCAGATGCACACGTTCCTTATTTTCACTCTCTGATAACTGGAATATGAGCTTGAGAGTGGGAGCTGGCGCAGTCGTATTTGTGCAGAAGATCGAAACCGTGTCTTAAGTATGATAGAACAAGAAGAAGAATCCAGGTCCCCGATGATGGTAGAGGCACCACACAGGCCCTAGAAATAGAAATAAAATGCTGTTTTGAGCCATTGTTAATTTGGCTCGATGCTACACTTGTCAAACCTTGAGTCTGTTTAGTGCACTTTGGAACAGGTAATGCCTCTGTTGTCTTAGCACGCCTTGAAATTTTTCATAGGACACGAAGCTGCAGTCAGAAGCTTTCCACATGAGTGACACTGCTCAAAGAGCCATAATTTCATCTCTGAGATCCTCAGTTAAATTTCTCAGCAGATGCATTATGTGTGGCCTAGGGCTCTCTCTGGTTTTTGTCTCGTGCTTCAGTGGAGAAGAGGCTGAAAAAGACACATGAACAGTTTCCTTTTTTTTTCTTTTTTGGCCTAAGAGTTTCAATTTAAAAATGATTCGTCTTTTTCTTTTTTGAGAAATTTTAAAATTATCTCTTAGCCAGTAAATCCAGAATTGCATAGCCTTGGGGTGTGTGTGACTCAAACCATTTCACATCATTAAATGCCTCTTTGGGAAATTGGAGCTTTTTATTATCCCTCTGGTGCAAAGTAGAGAATTGGCAAGATGGTTTCTAAGGAAATGTCAGGGGATGCCTATTTTTCTAAGTCCTTACTTGTCCCTGGGAGGCCCTGGGCAGGAAGAGTTTCATTTCTGGGTTAAGTCACATCAATCAGAGTCGATTTCTTCACTCGTAATATGGGCCACTCTCTGATCTTCCCAGTGACTTAGGGAGTTGAGTGAATTGCCAAAGATCACCAGATCATGTCTGATGGAGACGTACCTTGAAGTCAAGTCTTTTGAGAGGAAGAGATGGCTGAAGGTGGACAAAGTCATTGTTTTCATGTGTTTGAAGGCTCTCATGGAGAAGAGGGGGTGCAGTTGTACAATAATTTAAAACAATGTACATTATGCACTCCATCCTAGGCCTGAGCTACGAGCCAGGAATACACACAGTGCAGTTTCTCCCCCATAGTAGCAGACAGAATGATTAGCTAAGCATCCAAGATAGTCTAATGTGTGCTACGATAAAGGCAAACAAAGGGAAATAAAGGGGTGAATGAACTGCTCTGCCTGGAGAAAGTGTGGTGGATTTGAAGGCCTACCAGGCCTTTCCCTGGCTTAGAAAGGTGAGAAAGGGAATTCCAGCAGAGAGAGCAACATATGCAGAGGTCAGAAAAGAGGGAGAGGAAGTCAGAGGGAGAGAAGGCTGGGCATGTCATGACCTCCAAAGCGTGAAGTCTGAATTCTATGCTAAAGCATTAGGGCCTTTGCCAAGGAGCCAGAGGGCATCGACCCTTCCCCTGAATGGTGATGGAACCAGATCTGATGGTAGCAGGTCCAGTGCATCAGAACTGCCTTGGGACAGAGTGGCTCTCCTTCATGCAGAGGCAGGCCCACTCCTTGCGGGGGCTAGATCCAAGAGAGACAGCATTCGACAGGACTTTGTCATCTCTCCGATTCTCAAGAAGTGGCCTCAGCCTAGCTTTTTGGGGAGGTATGTTGGGAGATTTATCCCTGTGAAAGACATAGCCTGAAGGTACTATGTAGTTTTTGCTTCTAATCTTTAAAATATCTAACAGCTTGCATAGGAATTCATCTGTGAAATGTCCAAGTCCATCTGGGCTACTGTAACAAAATATCAGACTGGCTGTCTCAAACAGCTGACACTTGATTGCTCACAGGTCTAGAGGCTGGGAAGTCTAAGACAAGGTGCCAAGATGTTTGGTGTCTGACTCTGTCTTCACGTGGTGGAAGGGCCTTTTCTATAATCTCATTTATGGGGGCTCTGTCCTTATGCCCTAATCACCCCCAAAGCACCACCCGCAAACCATCACATTGGAAATTTGCTTTCAACCTACAACTCAGTGCGGGAGAGAAAACAAACATTCAGCCTATAGCAGAAGGGGTCCTTCCTATTTAGACAGATCATACATCTAGCTACTCTGGGTAGCAGTAAAGACCCTCAAGGGGCCATTATAGGAATGTAAGCAAAAGGAGAACTATACCTAACATGCTCAGCCTGAGAATGTAAGAGGGGTTTAGAACTGTGTACATCTTTATATCAGTGAAGAGTAGGGGAGATCAGGAGCATATAAAGGGGTGAGGGGGGGAGGACTAGAGAGAGATGGTCTGGTGGATGGTGAAGCTGGAGCCCCCACATGCATGGCTGTGCCTTTGCTCAAGCAGGCTGGCTAACAGGGCGATTTTAAGGTGCAAAGAAACTAGGGTCTGCTCCCTGACTCACTCTGAGTCTGCCAATACCTGGAGAAAGCATCTTTATGGCCTTATAGTGATCTTTGGAAAGCATCCCTGAGGATAGGGTGGCTGCAATTGATTGAATGTTGGTGCCCCCCCCCCCCAAGTTCTATGCTGAATACCAAGACCCAGAGTGATGGTATTTGGTGGTGGGACTTTAGGGAAGTAATTAAGGTGGGATGAGTTCATGAGGATGGGGCCCTTGTGATGGGATTAGTGCCCTTAGAGAAAAAGGAGGAGACACAGGATCTCTCGTTAAGTTTCTAGCCTGCAGAAAAGTTAGAAAAGGAATGTTTGCTGTTTAAGACACCAGTCCATAGTAATTTGTTACAGCAGACTAAGACAGAGACCAAGTTTCACACGGAGATGCCTAATTTTCAATTTGAAATTGTGATATAATAATCTTTTCCCTATGTCCTACAGAAATCTTCAAGTGAGCACTTAGCTCTTTGTGTGAGATGTGTGAGCATGGAAATTGGGGAAAGGCTGGATTTCCTGCCTAGGGTAGAGCAGTGTGCAGGAAACAGCTTTTATAGAAACCACAGGCTTTGAGTCTGCAGGGAGACTTGGTTTTTACAGGTGTTGGTTTTCCCTGGAGCATGGAGTTATGGTTTGAGCAAACTTTATCTGCATTTGAAAGGGCAGGGAGGAAGCAAATGATATCAGGATCATATTTCATTGTTTTGATGCCTCCAAAAATATGTCATTGAAGTTTATTTTTATGACTGTCTCTTGCTTAAAGAAACTACTTTAGACAGGGCTGGTCTACACAAATTGTTGTTTTAAGAACAGTTTAAGTCACCACTTACCTGAGCAAAGTGAGATTCTTATCTTTGGGATCCACAGAGGCGTAGTTTATTCATACACCATGTCTTCTGGAATGTACCTGTAGAGGTTGCACAAGCCAGATACACTAACCCAGTGCAATGCATGGTATGCAAGAGTAAGCCTTCGACTGAAGACGGGGTGACCTTGCTGAGCTGCTTTCTGAATGTGGGTGCTTTCTAACCCTCCCTGACAATAACTATCCTGCCATGTAACAGTGCTAAGCAGGATCTGAGGGTTTAGCTCAGTGGTATAGCTTGTGTCTCGGTTCTGGGTTGGATCCTCCAGCATCATAAAAAAAAGGAAAGAAAGAAAGACAGAGTTTTAAAAAATGACCTCCAGAATTCGTATCAGTGAAGACTAAATTAGTTGTATAAAGCAGTGACTTGACTAGGGTAGAAGTGTCCTTCTGCCTCACGTGGGACCCTTAAGATAGACGACTGGGGCTTCTACTCTAAAAAAATCCTCTAGACCCCAGAATGCTTTTACGTTTCCCCAGAAAGCAGGAAAGCATAAAAAGTCAAGAGCCACAGCCCCTCCCTGGTGGTTAAAGCCTCACATAGCACCTCTTCCACCTGCCAGAACTGAGTCACCCAGCCTCACCTAAGCTGGTAGACTGGGAAATAGAGTAGCCTATTCTTTATTTTTAGTTGCTGGGTTGCCAGGTAAGAAAAATAGAGTTCCATCCCTGTGAGAGAAGAGAAGAATTGGAATTTGAGAACAACAAGAAGTCTGTGCTTGTTCCTTCCAGTCCTAACAGGTCTAGAATTTAAGGTGTGGTCAATAGTTGGGATGACTGGCTGTCAAATCTCCCTCCACTTGGAGGGCCCTGTCCATTGAGTAATGCCTGGGGTGCCCCGGTCGCAGAATTAGCAAGTAGTTTAGCTTAACACTGTCCAACAGGAATGTAAGGTGAGCCATAGGGAAATTTTAAAATTTCTGACCAGAGTAAAGAAACACAGGAAACAATTTGTAATGATTTCTTGAACTTATTCATGTAAACAGTGTACACAAATGACTAAAAAAATATTTTATGTTCCTTTCTTCAAACCGAATCCTTGAAATTTTTGTTTGTGGTTTATACTTCCAATATATCTCAATTTGAAGCAGCTGTATCCCAGCCCTCAGTGACCACATGTGGCTTGTGACTATGCTGTTGGACAGTGCAGTTAAAGAATGCATCCTCTAGAGCAATAGCACCACTGTATGCAGCATAAATTATTTAGTTATATAAAAACTCTGCTAATTAATTCATTCAGATTTAGCTTAGCATCACAATGTACATTAATATGAAAAAGAATGTTATTTTTCCCCTGAGGCTTTCCTATGAATAGGAGAGCATAAACTATTCATTTTCTGGCTCATCAGAGATCTGACAAATGCCTTTTCCAACTAGCCAAGTGAGATAGAGCTGGTTGGAATCCAGTTCTTCTACTTAACCAACTATGTCATCACAAATAAGCTGCTTAACTCTTCTGAGTCCAGTCTCCTTATCTGTAAAAATGTCACATGTTCAGGATTTTAAAAAAAATCTTTATTTTTTGGAAGCCAGACTCAGCTGAAATAGCACTGGATGAAGAATAAAGAATTTGGATTGTGGCTGCAACTTCCCCCTGAATCTTTCAAACTAACCGCCTCTTCCTCTCTTGGAGTCTTCCCGTTTTCACCAGTAGAGGCGGTATAGTGCATCCTTGCCAATTCCTCTTTCTTCAAGTGGAATCACTTGCCAAGAAAGTCCAATTAAAACGAATCATATTTATAGGATAACGCTAGGGACAGGACTGCCTTCTGGAAGGTCTGCATCCATAGGAGCACAGTGTTTCTAAGCAAATTCCATTTTTGGAAGAAAGGGTGGGGACGATTAAGTGGAAAAATCTCAGATCACTGACTGAAACTTTAACATAAAGTTTGAAAAGACAACAGTGAAAATCAAACCCACGAGCTCTCTATCACTACCTGTGTGAGTGTGTTTTGAGGGATATTTCTGGAAGCCAATCAGCAACGTGTTTCAAAAGACAAGATGTGTACTTCCTGTCATGTAATATTTTTATGTCTAAGACTTTTAAGGAAGCGATCTGTTATTCCAAAAGTTCTATCCATGTAAGTGTCTGTGGCTCTTCTGCTGACACCACCAGAAAATTAGAAATACTCTGATTATTAAAAAATAAGAAATTAGTGAAAAATAGTTATAGTACAGACAGGTAAGAGGATATTATGGAACCATTAAAAACCACAATTTCAAAGAACATTTAATGATGTGGGCAAATACTTTGTCATGTTGTTGAACCTTAAAAAAGACCATTAAAAATATGCATGATACGCCTATTATGGGTTGGTTCTAGCCCTCTTTTTAAGTTGGTTCTTTTCCGGAGGACATCCTCATCGTTTCTAACTTGGTCTCTTGTCCTCTGGTTCCTACTTCTTCTCTCCTTTCTCAACTGTCCTTAGAGTGAATCTTCATTTTCTCGTATGTCAGCATTTCTGAATGTGGTACTCTTGATATTGGGGGCTGGATAATCCTTTGTTGCAGGGGCTGTTCTGAGCTCTGTGAGATATTGAGCAACATCTGCAGCCTCTACCCACTAGGCACCAGTAATACCATCTCCCAGTTGAGATGACCACCAGTGTCTCTAGACACTATGTGTCCCCTTGGGGGCTTAATCATGTCCCTGGAAGCTGGATGTTTATCTAAATTCAGTGGTTGTTACTTGTGCCACTGAGATGTGGAAAATGAAAATTTCTGTGGACTCTCTCTCTCTCTCTCTCACACACACACACACTTCACACTGCATATTAGCATAAGCCTTAAGC
Organism: Sciurus vulgaris; assembly: GCF_902686455.1. NCBI lineage: Eukaryota > Metazoa > Chordata > Mammalia > Rodentia > Sciuridae > Sciurus > Sciurus vulgaris. The sequence goes on from NC_136476.1 coordinate 71,294,819, forward strand.
GTTAATTCTCTATGCTAGCTCAGTATACGTGTGCAGTGGGCACTTCTCTCCAAGAAACATTCTTTGCACAGACCTCTGTCCAAGACTCTTTGGTATCCAGAGCAGACCTTCTTCCTCTGACTCATGCTCGGGTTCCAGAATGAATGAAAGACAACCATCCTCTTGTTCAGTGATCAGAACTAAGAACCGAGGCCCAATAAGATTTTACCATTTGTTTCAGGAAATTCTTGCCCAGGAAGACAAAGCTATAAACCAGTAAATAACCTCACTGTGAACCTCAGCTACTTCATGAAAACCCATTTATTTTGCTCAGGAAAATTGGAGGCTCATCTGGGGAGGTATTATGCTTAAGACAATGGTCTGTCTGCTCAGCTGGGGTCTGTTCCTTATCAAACAACTGTTTTCTCACAAAGCCTCTCCAGGACTCTGCCCTCTCTGTGTCTACCCATCCTAAGCTATTGGATGATGAAGACCTCTCTGAGTTAGTTGAATCCAGAGTCCTATGCCCTATAAATGTCATCCTTGACGTTCCCTGTCTGAGACACATGAACACTTTCCCAAGGAGTGGGGAGAGACTCTTCTTTTTGGTCAGTACAAACTTTCCCTGATAAATGGAGTTCTCTGTGGGGTATCGGCACTTCACCCAGGGCCTGTCAACTTTTTTTAAAAGAAGGGAGATACTATCATAAAGTGACCCACTCATTGATGCTCACAAAACACCAGGAGGAAATTTCAAAGCTGCAGCTTTTCTGCATCTCAGGCCACATAAAATCATAGGCCTGAAATCCCTCCCCACCCTACACTCTTCAAAGGGAAAGGAGGCGTCACCAGGACTTAAAGATCTTCCTGCCCAAGGAGTGTGAGTGTGAAAAAGGACTAGGGCTGGGGCCAAGGTTGCATAAGCATGGAAAAAGAAAACAGACACCACACACACATGCACGCACACACACACACACACACACACAAGCACACACATAAGCACACGCATGCATATACCTAAATGCCTAAATGCATAAACCTATACCTGGAATATAGCAGAATTATAGGTGATTTCATGTTTCAACTTTCCATGTTTAAAATTTGTTACTTAATGAAAGTCATTGTTGTTATAATTTCAGGTGAAATAATGCTCTGATAGAATTCTACCCTAGAACATACCAGAAGATCCAGGATATTGTCTTTGAGGAAGTATCAAAGAACCAAAAGGCTTAGTCCTTGGGATCTTCCTTTTCCGCATAGTTCAGGAAAGCACTGGAAAAACTAGAGTTGAGTTTAGTTTATCACTTGTATCAAGTATTAATTTGAAGTGTGAATGAAAAGGATGTTAATTTCCTGTTCCATTGTTTTAAATTCCTATTTTCTTGAATGATCACATGATTACAAGTATATAACTCTGTAGTGAGATGGGATGGGCAGGCCATGGGGTATATGGGGAGAAGCAATGTCAGGCACTAAAATAAGTTGTACTGTTGGATACCCAGGGTGATGAATAAATGTCTAAGCTCAGTGTGCCCTCGATCCGAGAGATCACTGGTGACTAATTCTCTGGGTTTGGCTTTGACTCAGTCATGTACTAATTTTGTCCCCATTAACAAAATGCCTGTCCTCTTAGCTGCAGTTTTCTCACTTGCAAAAGTGAGATGCTTGCACTTGCCCAGGGAGCCTCATGAATTTGTCGCAAAGACCTGAAGAGGTAATAGATGCAGACATAGGAAATAGCTCAACTGCACTGTATTATGGGACTGCCTCTCCGTTTTCAAAATGCCTCTCTGTTTGGTATTAACGTCGATGAAGATAACCAGCCCACATCCAATTTCAATGCTGGGGCTGCTTAGATCTTTGAGATTGCTTAAGATGGAGGTGTAGGCCCTTGGGGATCTCCACCTTGTCTTGGAGTACCCTGGCCTGGCGTAGGGACCTGGCTGGAAGTCCTCACCTGGAGCCTGGTTCCCCCAGGACCAGTGGGTACTGGGTACAGCCCAGGAGGAGGAACGCTCAGGACTGCTTGCCACAGCTGCTTACCGTCCCTCATTAGCATCTCATGCCCATCATGTAAAACTCAAATTGCATTTTCCAGGGTAGAGTGGGGGAAATGAGAGGAACGAGGGAAACAGACAGGTGAGCACATCCCTTGCAGGGGCCACTGTTTACTTTGTGCACAGCATTTTCTAGGAAGTGTTCTCTCCCGTGGTCCTCAGAGCAGCACTAGTATAAAGTGGACATGATTGTCTCCATTTACAGGCTCTGCAAGGTTAAGCAATTTGACCCAGATCGCAGAGCTCAACGGCAAAGCAAAAATTCACCCTCAACTGCCTAAATTCCATTCTATCTGACTCCATCTGATGTTTTGGGGACGGGCAGATTAGTGGGGCAGCACAATCTGGGTACCAGATTTCTCACTACACTTCCTTCTTTATATCAACTTCATGCGGAAGAAGCCAGAAGACAAGGAAGGCCAGAAGGAATGGGAACTGGAATGAGGAGTGGTTTATTTGTTCCCCACCCACAGAGTCACGTTAGGCTTGATTATGCACAACGATTAACTATATGGAACTTCATGGAAGTGAGTTACATTAATGTCCAGCAGTTTCCAGGTATAAATACGTTCTGCTTGATTTCTCTGCCCCTAGATACATTTTGATTTCTCAGAATGTTATGATCTAATGTAAACTGGATGGCACACGGTTAAATTTCACCAGAAAAAGTGGGCATTCCTTGTACCGGGTATACAAATTGGCCTTTCTCTTGGTGAAGGTCACTGAAGTGATAGCTCAAAGACAGTGATGCGAGATGCGGATTCTGGCTTCCCTTGCCCCACTGTGAGCACCCGCTATGTTGATGTAACTAAGGAGGCCACCAAAATGTTTTATCCAGGTGACTTCCTTTCCCTACCAAGAGCTCTATACATGTTCAATTAGGGACATACAAAAGAGAGAGCAAAAGGGGTTGCCGGGTCCACATGGCTGATTCCAGCTGCGTGGTGCTCACCTGCCCAGCGAGTCCTTCGTCCATGTCTTCTGGGGCTTGGTGGAGTGGGAGCGTGCCTGGCCCTCCCACTAGACGGGCCTCCAGGGAGAGCAGAGGCCTCGGCTCCTTTCTTTCTGTGTTTTGGTGGAATGGGGGGCATTGAAGTGTGCCACTGTGCCATGGGCACGCTTGGTCCTCAGTACCTGTGATTGAGCTCTCCTCCTGCTGGGGGCCCTTGGATTCCAGAGAGCTCTCAGAAAAAGCGACGGCTTAGATTTGGTGGAAGGAGCGCATTGCAAAGCCGCAGGAGGCCTTGGTTTTCATTTCTGCCCTCTCAGCTTTGGGGATCACAGGCAAGTCACTTTCGCTCTCTGGGCCTCTGTCTCTGCCTCCCGGTTGGGGGCCTGCCACTCGCAGCTCTGAAGGCATAGGATCTGTTGCAATTTGTGTGTATGGTTTTCAAGTCAAACCTCCCCTGCCTTTATCTGTCTCCCTCTCTCTCCTCTGTCCTTCCTCTCAGGTACATAAGAAACCCGGAGTTTACCGTAAAGGCACAGGAAGAGCTGAATGATGTGTTCTCTTCAGGAAAGTACCTGGTCCCCTCAGGGAGACAGTGTCTGCCTCAGGAGCCCCTGGCTCCCAGGTTGTGGCTCCTGAGGACTTTCAGTGTAGGCCTGGCAACCCTGCCTGGGCCTTTGATGTGGCTTTGAAAGTGCCTGAAGCACAGGCAGCCCTGATTCAGACCTGTGAAAGGCGTGCTGCTTTCTGCCGAGACCCCACGACAGCACAGCGGTGACAGGGCACAGCCTGAGCATCCCTCCGGGAAATGGCACGAGCACATGGTCACAGTTCTCATGGTCCCCAGACTTCAGGTGGGACTGGCTGCTTCTTCCCCCAGAGCTCTTTGTTCCTCTGACGAGGAAATCGGGTACGCTTTTATAATCGTACGCACCCCGAGAAGCCGATCGAAGCCCACGATGTCTCCGAAGAGACAACACATTGAACATCCAGCCCTGAATTTTAGAGGTGTCTACACGCCTAGAAAGGAGGGGGTCACAATTCGTCTCTTCACGTCTTGTTGTTCTTGGTAGAAATAATGATGATGGATGATCCCAAGGATATAGTTTCCACTGTGGTTTTCATTCAGTCAATTCATTCATTCGTTCCCTAACTTAGCAAAGATTTGAGAACCTATGGTACTCATGCCACTGTGCTAGTCCTCCGGGGCACAAAGCTTCATATAGGTAAGAAGACAGGTAGGTAGGTACGGAGAAATAAATACGGATATGGATATGGATTGAGATATGGATGATGTGCAGATATGCACAGATAGAGGTCTAGGTGTAGGAGTATAGACTGGACCTTGCAAAGTTCGGGATCTGTTAGTAGTCTCTGGCAATGAAGCCAGAATTAAAGACAGGCAGTTAACATAGAAAGATGATTGGGTTAGATTGAGAAAATGGAGGCTGCTTTGAATCTGGGAAGTTGGAGACAAGTCCTTGGAGATTGGAATGTCAATGTCTCCAGAGCCCTTTTGTACGAAGATTACCTGCCAATATTATCCCTCCCAAGAGGTTGCAGACAGGGAGTTGTTAATGCTCCTGGGCTGCTTCCTGCCTGGATCACTCCATTTGGCCCTTCTCCCTGCCCATCTGCTTTCCACCTTTTGGCCATCCCACCAGCATCTCCTGGGCCTGGTCACCTACGTACGTATGCAGGAGGGAGAGAGAGAAGGGGAGAGAGAGAAAGTAAAATGTATAAAAGGGGCAGGGCACTCTCACTACTTGGGATACCAGAATACCAGCCATGGCTCCCTTCCTCCTCCCAGGAGAAGTCTGTGCTACTACTTTTAAATAAAACCTGCTTTATATGCTTACACCTGTGTGCTTCTCGAATGTTCAAACTTCAACATTTGAGGAAGCAGAACTCATCACCGATAACTGGTGGTATCAACATTATATAAATAGTGTCACAAATAATCATGGTAGCTGCCCAGGGGTAAGCCACAAACCTATAAAGTGAAGGAATTCTGTGCTGGTGATGTAGCCTATCTCGTAGAGTGCCTGCTTCCCATGCCAGAGGCCCGGGTTCGAGTCCCCAGCACTGTCAGATTATGGAAATAACAAAGTGAAGGAATTCTGATTCTGGGGGATCAGGCAGACTTCCTGCATACACAGGCATTTGAGTTGAGTCCCAGTGGAAAGAGATTTCCCCAGTCCCCTGAACCCCCTGGAACCAACACTCAGTAAATCAACTGCAGTGTATATTCTGGAGTCAGACTGCCTGAGATTACCTGTCTCTTCTCAAATAAATAGAATGTCTTCTGCAAAATCATTGAGAGCCCAGGCTCCTTCCTTATACAAATTCCAGTTGCTTCCAGTCCTAGAATATTGCTTTCAGCTTCACATCACAAAGTGGCTACTGTTCTTCAGGCATCACGATGATTTTCAATTCTAGGGATGGGAAAACCAATAGCTACAGGGGCATTTCCCTTGAAAGAAGTTATCCAGGAGCTCCACCCCTTCAATTCCTCTACATCTCCTTGACCAGAACTGGATCTTACGATTACTTCTAGTTGCAAGGATGTCAGTGGGGGGAGGAGGGGTGGAGTCTTAAGCTGGACCTTCTACCTCTTCGGACCAAACCAGAGGAGCCCGGATAGTAAGCTAGCTCTGGTCTGCCCAGGCCATAGCTGAGATTTATCTCTGTTTTTTAACCTACATCTTTCTATCACTTCTGGTGACACTGTCTGGATTTTCTTTTGGGAAGTGAATCTGCCCTCGGATGGAAGTCCCTGATGCCTGGCCCTCTGAAATCAAAGGATGGGCCACCAGACATTCGAAGTCTCAGCAAAAGACGCAAAGTAGGCAAACAGTTGGAGGTGTTCATCCAAGGCTCTTCAAGATTCTTGGTTATTTCCTGCCACCTGGAAGCCTGGAAGAGCGGGGCTTCTGCTCTCTGCAGACCTGGTTTTCTTCTTTCTCTGAGACCCATGGAGCAGAGTCTCCGTTTCCTCCCCTGGATGCCTTCGGCGTAAATGCCCTCTTCCCCCGAGCACCCAGATCTTCACGTGGAGGTGCAGGGGGTGGGCTTTTCTCTTTGAGGCATTTGACTGTAAGTCTGCTGCCTTCCCTGACCCCGGCCCCTGGACTGCAGGCTCCTTGAGGGCAGAGGCTGCGTCTAGCTCATTTTAAGGCTTCTAGACCCTGGTAGGATAATAGGCCTTTGGGATTTATCAGTTTGGGGGTTGTTGGTTTTTATAGCAGGAACTAGGCACTAGCAGGGGACGGGCCTAAGTCTTGGCCCTGGGAAGGTTCCTGACCATGTCTCCAGAACTTTCCTCCAGATCCTAGCAGCTGGGTGGATGTTGTGGCTCCTTATCTTTCCTGAGTCCACCCTCCCTCTGCGTCACCACCACGGCTTCTCCACCTCTTCTTTCCCCTCCACGTACTCCTCCTCCTCCTTCTCTTCCTCCACCACCTCTCTCAGCCTCCTTTGCATCTTTTTTCCCATCCTCCTCTTCTGCCTTTTCTTCCTGTCCCTCTTCCTCCTTCTTTGTGGCCCTCATGCCACCATCGTCATCACTGTCACCTCTGTCAACACACACTGAGCATTTGCCATGTGCCTGGCCAGTCTCGGCCTTACCTAAGAGGATCGGCCTCTTGCTCAAGATCACAGGAAGTCGGTGACAGCGCTGGGTCTCGAACTCATCTACTGAATCCGTGTGTCCCATCCTTCCCGCAGCCACAGAGCTGGACAGGGAATCTGGGGAGGCTGGAGAACCACTCTGGCTATGCCCCTCAGCAGCTGGAACTCCCTCCAGGAGCCGCAGTGCCCACCTGGTACAGGGCGCTTCCTGGGTGTGTGGCTTGAGCCTCCCTCTGTCTGCAGGAGCCCCTTTCCCGCTGGTCTCTCTGTCCCGCACCACGTGCCCGAGGTTCTAACCGGAGTCACCTGTGGGCCACACTGAGCTCTCTGCGCCTTCCTGCTGCATGCCTCTGCTAATGCTCTGTCCACTAGGATGCCCTCTTCAGCCAGCTGGAGAAAGGCAGCCTCCACGTCAGGACTGCGACTAAGGAGAGGGCAGCCAGGTGCTCCTGGAGCTCGGGCTGTGAACTCTGCGCTTCCTCCTGCGTTTTCTGTGCTCTCAGGAAGCCACGCCCAAGAGACACTCAATCTTTGGAGAGGACCTTCATTGCTGAAATAGCTCTTCAGTCCCTTCCTCGCTTTGTGAATTTGGTGAATGACCCAGCCTGTCCCTGCCCCCTACTAGCTGTGAAGAAGGAGAAATGCTTGGTGCTGGGCAGCCCACAGGCCTGACCTTCTGTCACCTACCTTCCAGGGAGCAGATAGTCTTTGGTGGCAAGAGCATTAGCGGGCAGCACTGGCTACCGCCTCTGCTTCTGTCTCTGCTAGGTTCCTCCCGGCCCTCCTAGCAACTCCCTGGCCTCCTGCGGTCTCAGTCCCCTGGTGCCTGGTGGGCAGCGTCCTAGACACGAATATCTGCCCCAATGAGCATGAAAATTCCACCTCGGTGCTACTTGGTTTTTATTAATAGGTCGGCCACGTGCAGCTGGGGAGGAGGGACGCACATGGGGAAGGAAAACAACCGGTTCCAAGAGGAGTCTGGCTGTCGGGTGCAGTTTCCCCTCTGAACAGAGGGTTGGTGTGACTCAGTCCCTGCACAGCTACCGCTGGATCAGCAGTAGCATCCGTTAGTCGGTTTTAGGTGAGGCGTCTTGGCCTCTGGTGCCCCATGGTGTTGTGCAAGGGGTCAGGCTTGGTGGTGAGTCATCCTGAACCACAGGAATCTGGGATGTGTGGGGTAGAGAGAAGTAAGACCCATCCAGGGTTCTGCTCAGGGGTACACAGCATTCGCCTGGGGACACTCACTGAGCATTCAGTACCATCTGGGAAGTCTTGAACACATTCAATGTAGCCTTTCCATATATCCTTAAGATAAGCAATCAGTATTCATTGGGTACCTACTGTCTACCTTTGTGATGCTATTAGGAGTTTGAAACTTGTATTTTTATTTTTTATATATGGATCGTTGTATTATTCACATATTTCACATCGGAGCACAGGACTATGGTTGGCCCAAAGAGTCTCCTTATTTTATTAATTTTATTTTTCTTCCTTAACCTTTGATCTCTTCTCCCACCCTCCTCCTATCTCACCATAGGAAAGTGTGTCCATTTTTAAAAGTGTGCATTGCATGGTGAATGGGTAAGCTTTTAAATCACCCATGTGACGGTGGGCTACGCGCCTCATTCAGTTTCTTACCCCTTCACCCCCTGTTCTATTTCAGGAATCTCCTCCGCACATCAGTGGATGAGCTTCTAGCTGGCACTTCTTCCCTCTGGCTGCCTTGTCTCCCTGCATGCAGCCACGGGACGGTCTGTAGACTGCCTCCAAATTCAGTGACCAGAAGCAGTGACACAGAACACCGTGCACGTCCTTCCTCAACTTCCCCCCTTAGTTTTTCAAAAACAGCCACTTGCTGCTAATGGAAGCTTTGGGCACTACGTGGTGTTGCTCTTAGTAAAGTGGAAGTACACAGCACTTAGGCCGGGAAGATCGACGTGTACGGTACTAGTAAGGCATGACGGCCTCTCTTTGCTTGCGAGTCCTCCCCCCTTTTTTTTTTGCTGTTTTTTTTTCTTTTTTTTTTTTATTGTAAACAAATGGGATACATGTTGTTTCTCTGTTTGTTAGTCTTCCCCTTTATAATAGATAAGAAGCAGGCTTCAGGCTAAAATATTCATAGGTAGCACACTCTCACTGAAATGAATTATGTTGGAAAATCTAATTAAAATACAATTTAACAAAATGTACTTATTTAAAGGGTTTCTTCTATTATTAATAAGTAAAGCCAGTTTTCTATTTAAAGAAGTGACAGCCCATATTTAATAGAATCTAAAATGCCACTGATTATAAAAACATCATTATTATGTATTCCATTGAAAAAGAAAAATAATTCTAATTAAACCATCATAAGCCATCAATAGTAAAAAAGCATGCTGCTTTCAAAGCTGTTACAGTTTGGAGACGTGCATATCTGTTTCTGTTTCCTTCAGCGAGTGAGGATGTTCCAGTGAAGAAGAGAATTGATTTAACAGAAAGTGAATAAAGGACCGTTTGGTTTTAAGTGAACTTGGCACAGACTCGCTTGGAGTTTGGGAAATGGGATTATCTCACATGGGTGGTCCTCACACCAGCCTTGGAGGGGCGCTCTTGTCCCTCGCATCTGCTTAGCAGCTGAGGACAGCTTGGAGCAGGGAACGGAGGCCGTCCTAAGGCCACAAGGTCAAGGTTAGGCTTAGCCGGGTTGGGGTGGGGTGGGGGCAGCACCCCACTTCAGATCCCAAAAGTCCACGGAACCCGGGACGGATTCCAGCGTGGCCTGCCTCCTGCCCTCCTCTCCACGAGGCCCTAACGGAGGCTCAGAGCGCTGCCCGTTTCCCTCCAATCCTGAGCCCCGGGAAGCACCACCATGCTCCGGCTAGCGTCCCTGGCACTCCCACCTGAGCGTGGCCGGTGTGTTCTGGTGCCTTTCCCGCGGGGGCTGCACGGCCCACGCAGAAGCCCGCGGTGGCAAATGGACCTTTCCAACACAGTGGCGTCCACTAAGGGACCCGGGACAGAGCAGTCCTATAACAGTCGTAGGAGTATCAGGTTCTTCTTGGTTGCTTGCAGCCACTGCCTTTTTTATTGATTGATGTTTTTGATCCTTGCCTCAATTACATGAGTATGTATTTTTCCCATTTTACAGATGGAAAAACTGACAATATTAATTCGCCTCCATGTCCACCACTAATAATCAGTAGAGCTGTAGATAAAGCCATGGAGTCATTACTCTCTCCTTTTTAAAGTTAAACTTTGTGTTGTGAGATCATTGTAGATTCACGTGCATTATGAGAAATAATAGAGCGAAGGAGGGAGCTGAGAGATCTAGCATATTTCTGGATTTACCCCTTTGCCCTGATCGTAACATTTTGCAAAGTTATAGCAGAAGAGGAGGACCAGGATGCTGGCGTTGATACAATGGAAACAGAGCCTTTTCTTACATCTCTCTCCAGAAGCCGCCCTTTTCCATCCACTCTTTCCTCACTGTCCTGCATCCCTCCATCCCGACTCCAGGCAACCTCTTATCTAGTCTTCATTTCTATAATTTTGTCATTTCATGTATTATGTGTGAATTCATGTATTATCTGACCTCTTGTGACATTCTGTCCTCACTCAGCATATTTCCTGGGATATTCATTCAACAATAGCTCCTTTTCATTACTGAGTAGTACTCCACAGTATGGAGGCACCACAATCTGTTAAGCCATTTATCTGTTAAAGGACATCTGAGTTGTTTCTTCATGAATAAAGTTTCTTCAAACAGTCTTATACAGGTTTTATTGTGGACATAAGTCTTAGTTTCTCTGGGATTAATCCTAACAGTGCAATTGCTGGGTTATATGGTAGTTGTGTGTTTAGTGATATATCTGTATGTATCTGCATATCCTCCTTGGTGAAATTTTTTTTTCTAAATTTCTTTTCATTTCCACCAACATCTTTTTGTTTGTCTGTTTTCCCCTAATCCTTTTTAAAAGAAAACTGAAAATTTTATTGATATAATTCTAGCTTCAAATGCAATTATAAGAAGTAATAGAGATCAAGATCAAAAAGATTAATAAACTAATTAAAAAGTGGGAGTTGAATAGATATTTTCTCCAAAAAAATACACAAATGGTCAATAAGAATATGAGAAGACACCCAAGCTCATTATCACCAGGGGAATGCAAATTAAAACCCTAATGAGGTACTCCTTTACACCCATTAGAATGGTTATAATAAAAAGGACAGGCGATAACACGCGTTGATGAAGAGATGGGTGAGTTGGACCCTCACAAGCTGCCAGCAGGATTGTACAATGGTGCAGATGTTTTAGAAAACAGACGTTGACAAAGGTCAAACACAGTGACTGCTGATCCAGCAATTCTGCTTGAAGTTATGTGCTCAAGAGGATTGGAAACATGACCACACAGAAATTCGCACATGAATATTACCCACAATAGCCCCAGCCAGACAAACCCAAATGTCCATCAAATGATAAGTGGATAAATAAAATGTGGTCTGTCCTTACGATGGACTATTATTTAGCAGTAGAAAGAAGAGAAGTGTTGATGTATTCTAGAATGAACGTTAAGTGAAAGAAGTTTATTATAAAGGGCCATTTAGTTTATGATTGCACTTCTATGAAATGTCCCAAATAGGCCAATCTGTAGACACAGAAAGTAGGTTACTAGTTTGTCTAGGGTCTGTGGGAAGGGGGTCTGGTAAGCAATGGCTAAGAGGTGTGGGGTTTCTTTTGGGGATAGTGAAAATGCTCTAAAATTGATGGTAGCGATGAATACCCAATTCTGTGGATCTGCTAAGATGGTTGGACTGTGCATTTTATGTGGGGGATTATACGGCCTGTGAATCATTTCTCAGTAAATCCCAACGATATTTTTTTTTTAAAGAGAACTAATACAGAGAGAACCTGTGCACCCTTGACCCAGTTCCCCAATGGTAACATTTCAGCACTCGCCAGTGCAATAGGGGGTGAGGCCCCGTTTTGAAGTTGACCCACTTATTGCTCTTATCTGGATGCCCTCTCTCGACCCACACTGGCTGCTCCGTCTCTCTGTTCCAATCCTCTGCGTTTTGTTCCGTGGGTAGGTCTGTGTTCCACTGCCACAGTTGAGACACTGAACGGAAGCCGGTTTGGAAGCTCTCTTCTCCCTGGATTCTGCTCGAAGGGGTGGGCTAGACTCGCCTCGTTTTCCTCCGTGTTCTTGATCAGACACAGGCAGCGCCCCTGGGCCTCCGGGCTTCCCGCCAGGCAGAGCCATCTCCCCATTGCTGTCAAAGGTCAGAGGCATGGCGGGGTGTGAATTCCCACCCACGCAGAAGGGAAGAAATGTTGGAATCTAGATTCTAGAACCACCCACACTGTTGAAGGGGTAGGAAATTATTTTACCAAAGGGAGAAACATGAATTCTGGGAGGGGGATACGCCCCCATGTCTCCTCACCCCGCTTTCTCCTCCCACCAATTTCGGAAAGAGTCAGCGCTTTTGGAGATCTGGTGTTTGTTGGGTTGCCACCAGCAATTGCTCTCAGGGAGAAGACCGGCAATGATTCATCTGTACTAATCCCTGTGTTTTCATCAGCCGTGCTTCTGTGCGAGGGGACAGTCCCGCGCGCACTTGCACATCACCACCGCTTCGGTTTCTCTCAAAATGCTTGCTCAGAAAAAGCCCAGAGTTTGGCCTCGGTTCGCTCTGGGCTTCCAGGGGAATTTCCCATCCCTCTTGGACTCCATGGGTGAAGTTGCTTGAATGCTGGTTTGCTCCTTACCCAGCAGACATTCAGGAAGGCTGGCCGCAGCTCGCACGGCTTTTTGGATCAAAGACAGAGTCGAATCACACACTTTGGGACAAGAGATGAGGGAAAAGGGTATTGGTCATTACTATCTGTCTTTTGCTTGTGATCCCCAAATCCCCAGTCACCTGTCCTGCTCGACCTAACTACATTCCAGTCCCAACTTCACTCCCTCCCTGGGTTCTCTAACTCCTGTCTCCTTCAAGTCTATCATCCCAGGGGACAGGTACTTGATGTCCTTAGCAAGAGCATGGTCTTATAAACTGGTTCTTCTAGAGAAGACAAGGTGTTGTTAAATTCCTTTTCCTCCCATTTATCATATCAAAAAAAATTGACAGATGCCTCTGTATGTCATTAAGGCATGAAGTTGGCTTCAGTTGTATTAGTGTCCATCAGAAAAACAAAACCAGTAGGTGCTATGTGTGTATATACACAGAGAGAACACACAAACAGGATGGGGAGAGAGAGAGAGAGAGAGAGAGAGAGAGAGAGAGAGAGAGAGAGAGAGAGAGAGAGAGAGAGAGAGAGAGAGAGAGAGAGGAAGAAGAAGGAGGAGAAGGAGGAGGAGGAGGAGGAGGAGGAGGAGGAGGAGGAGGAAGAAAGGAGAAGAAGAAAATAGAGAAGAGAGAAGAGGAGAGGAGAGGAGAGAAGAGAAGAGAAGAGAAGAGAAGAGAAGAGAAGAGAAGAGAAGAGAAGAGAAGAGAAGAGAAGAGAAGAGAAGAGAAGAGAACTGGTTCCCATGATTGCAGAGGCTGGCAAGTCCCAAGCCTGCGGGGTGGCTGGAGGCCCAGGGAGAAGTGGGTGGTGCACTCAGAGTCCACAGACTGTCTGCTGGCAGATTTCCCACTTCTTGGGGTAAGATCAGTCTCTTCCTTAATGCTGTCAACTGATTGGATGAGGCCCCCTCACACCATGGAGGGTAATCTGCTTTATTCAGTCTACTGACTTATATGTTAATCCTATGTTAAGAATTCCTTCACAGCAGTGTCTAGACTTGGCTACTGATCAAATATCTGAGCATCATGATCTAGCCAAGTTGACCCATCAGATGGACCATCACACCAGCCTAGGGAAAGGAGAAGGCAGGAAGGGAAGGAGAAGGATTTGAGCCGCTCTGTGTTCTAGTCTGTCACTGCCTGAGCATTGGATCCAGAAAAGGGAAGTGCATTAGATAAGAAGAAACACCCAGAACAAAAAGCGGCTCATTTCCACTCTGCTTGGGGAGCCATCAGGCAGAGACCCAGCCCAGCTGCTCTCCTAACATCGGCAGCACCTCAGGTCGACATGGCACTAGGGTGCCTGACTGGCCAAGGGAGGCTTGGTGGCTGAGCCCTCTCCAACTGCCCTGGCTCCTGTGTGCTGTGGACAGGACCTGGATGGTCTGGGGGCTCGCTAGAGGGTCCCACAAGAGCAGGCAGAAGCAGTAGGCTGCAGAGACAGTATCCAAGCTGGGTGAGGATGAAGGGATCCTCTTCCAGACTTCAGGAAGGTCTAGAACAGTGGGGCTGAGTTAGCCAGGGAGACCTGGACTGTGAGCAGGGGGAGAGAGCATGAGACAGCGGACCTCAAGTCTCCAGTGTTAACTTCAGCTGCAAACGCCAACAGAGATGCCTGCAACTGGGTAGGTCAGGGGTGCTATTTCTGACACCTCGGTCCACCAAGCTTTCTGTCTCAGGCCCCCGTGTTCCAGCCCACCAGTTACCATCCTGGAGAGGAACTGGGATACCAGGTAGAGCATCATCATTATAGTGTTTAGTTTTTTTTTTTTTTTTAAGAGAACGAGAAGTTCCTAAAGGGTCTGTCTAAAATTATTGGCTTAAACTCCATATATGTTATACAGAATTTCAAGTCCACATTTTATCTGCTAACTGGTATGGAGAAGTGGATTCACGAGACCAGGCAGGGCCAATCAGGGCTGAAGTGGGATTGCCTCTGGACCTGGTACTCCAGGAAGTAGTGCAACCGGCATTAGGAACACTAGATCTTCGTGACTTCAAACAGAACTCGGCTGATGAATCCCAGACACGGTCAGTGTGGTGGAACAACACACCCATGAGCTCCCCTGGGTGACTCCTACCAGGGGGTCCTGCCCTCCGGCTATGGCTTTCTGTAGTTTCCCTAAGGACACGTTAGGCTGACGGGTGAAGGACACCATCTTCTTTGTACAGTCCGTTACTACACTTTCATTACTTGTATTCTGGGAACTCTGAAGAATACAAGAAGGCATTGAGGATAACATCATTCATTCTACCCCGATCCAAATTTTAAAATATTAAGACTTTGTCACATTTGTCACTTGTCCCTTTAGTCTGTGGAGCATTGCAGATGACATTTCTGTTGCTTTTGGCCCATTACCCTGCACCCATTTTCCTTCTACCTCTCCCAGAAGCCACAAGTTCCAGTTCATTTAAAATATTTTTATATACACAAATGCATACATCCATGAAAAAGACAAAATTCTCATTTTAAAATTCAATCAAATGATTCCCAACTGCATATACCATTTGATCACACTGCATTTCCACTCAATTTTTGCCTTCAAGACTACATATTTATGATTCTGGGTATTCAACTATTACATTTTATTTATATCCTTTTGAGGGTCATTGAAATTTTTTCCAATTTTTAAATCTGTAGCCAGAGTTGCAGGGGACATCCCTGTCTGTGTTCTGTAGACACCTAAGCACATCTCTCCCTGCTGTGCTTCCAAGAGCAGAAGGGTTGGCTTCCTCGTGCTTGACCAAGGTAGTTATCACCCTAGGGGATGGATAGCTGGTATATATGCCTGTCTCCCCACCTGAATTGCTGGTTCCTGGAGATCAAAATTTCTGTTGTATTCATCTCTGTATTGCTAGGGTCTCACACATGATGTTGTGATAAATGAATAAAAACATGAATAAATGAGATGCCTCTGTCCCTCCATCTGCTTCTCCAGAGTTGCTTAGTCCCTCACTTAGCATGATGCAGTAAAGGGAATTCCCTGCCCCTGCTTACCAGCAGGCTGCTCATCTTAGCTCAATCACCTACTGAAACTTTAATCAAGATGCACCACTTTATAAGCAATAAACTGGAGGCTGAGAAAGGCAGAAGTAAAGGTGAGATTTGAACCTAGGTTTGCTCCAATCTAGAGTTTATGGCCTCTCTACTCTCTTCTGTCATGGTTCAAAAGGTGGAATTAATTCTATGGAAATGGTCTGATCTTTTTCCTACATAAACATGACATCAGCTTCATCAATTCTCTTTCCTTTCAATGGAATCTTTTTTTCCCTTCAGGGTCTGGGGAAATCACCTTCATCGATTATCACACAGCTTTGACTAATAGACCCACATCCTTCTCTCTTGTGTTTTGAGTCTACGTGTTAGAATCCTAAAGCGTTAGCAGGATGCTTTAGTGAAATCAGACCCTTAATTTTGGAGATGGAGCAAAGGAAATGTGCTCATGGATGACAAAGAGCAGGAGAGGCCAATTTCTGGTCAGTACCAGGTCTTTTGTGATCAGGTCTTTGATCAGTCTTTGAGTTTTCTGATAGGGCTGGCTCTCCTCCAGCAGGGAGTAGAACCAAATGGCATGTGACTTTGCTTTCCCCCTGGTTTTAGGGGCATTGAAGAAGGAGAAGGGTTCTAGCCAAGGATTGGGGGTTGGAAATGGACATCACAGAAATCAAGGAACATGACAATGAAGTCTAGCTTGGAAAGCGCCAGATGGAAGTTGTAAAGGATGCTGAGTTTGCTGGACCAAGGTCAGAGGAGGTAGCCGACTAGACTATGGGGGAACGCATTAGTCAGTGTTGGCTAGCTGCTGTAAGGAAGGACTCCCGAAGCTCGGTGGCAGACACTGTAAACGTTCATTGCTTGCTCACGTCAGGGTCTGGTGCTACTGGAGAGTTTGATCTCTGCCCTGTGCAGTTGTTCAGAGAATAAGGTTCTTTCCATCTTTGGACTCTTCCCTCCTGAACACAGCCTGCAAAGTCAGCATCAGAGGTAATTAGGAGGCTTGAGGTGAGTTGAGGTGAGTCGGAGGCAGACCTTGAACTAGAGTGGGAATTCTGGTTCCAGCTCCAGTGGTTGCTATTTCTCACACACAGTCCAGTCTCTCGACATCTCTTCCTCCCAGCTAACTCCTCTCTGAAATGGGCATCAGACGGACTGCCCTACCCTCTGCCCCCAGGATCATGAATTCAGATTCTGGAGTGATTTGTACATGGGTGTGTGTCTGCAGATATAAGGATGCCTGTGGTTTCTTTTCTATATGGCAAGAAGCCAAGCACCCTGCCCACCCTGACCTTTTCCTTCTGGCCCTGAAAGTAGATGACACAATTGAGAAGCGTTCCTCATGAATGGAGAGATAGTTGCGATTTGACCTGTCAGGACACAGACACTGTGAGGCCGTGACACAGAGAACATCTCCTGTCCCTCATCAGGAGGATGAATTCATGCTCATGTGCATTCTGACACTGACCAATCGGAGCTGTTTTACCTCCTCTGGCCCCTCCCACCTGCCATCTTCCAACTTACAAGTTCAGAGTCAATCCTTGACCATGAACCATGGAGGCAGCACCATCAGACCCCAGTAGGGAGGTTGGTTGACCAGAGGATGGAATTTGAATCCAGTGACCCTGGATTTGCATCTTGGTTCTAATGCTTAATGGTCTCTCCTTCTCCCTCTATTAAATGGAGAGAATAACTTGTAAGGTTGTTTTGAGGCCCAAGTGAGCTCATTATGAAAACTGCTTAGCAGACTGACTGTAAATAGGCAGCACGCAGGAAAGCTGCGGTTGTTTTTATGCCAAATCCAATGTGCTAGAGATGAGTTCTGGGTGCTTGCATAACAGTTGAGTCAGACCTTCATCCTGTGGCTTCCCTGCTGGCCCTATCTCTGTGAATAGTCTTTTGGCTCAGTGTCCCTTCTCTGCTGTTCCCAATTCTTGCCTTCAAACTTAGCTTATCTGGGGCCTGAAAGCTCTCTCTGACCCTGGTGTGGATAGATTCTGGGCCCCTTCTCCTCTCTCTTGCTACCATTGTGCCTGAAATCCTGTCTCATGCATTCCCATTGGGGGGCTCCACTATCATGCTCTCCTGGGCACTGGGAGACTAGGGGCTGAAATCCGGAGCTTTTTCATGGGCTGTTCACTGTTTGGCCCATTCTGGCTTCCATCTGACTACAGAGTGAGCTTCCTCCTCAGCTTGTCAGACCTGAAGCAGAACTGAGACAAGGGCTTGAGAGGTGATCTCAGGACACAGGAGTGAGAGAACAGGCAGGGTGAGAGAGGGGAAGGAACAGTCAGTATGTGCTGGGCAACCAGGGCTTGGTCCCACTGAGACAGGAATAGCAAACATGCCTCTGAATTATCCTGCTGCAGGAAAGGAGCCTGCCACGTCTGTTGTCTACCCACCTTCCTTTCCTGTTGAGGTTCTCCCATCCTGGTTCAGATGTGAGAGGGTTCCCAGGATTTTGAGAAAGCCCCACAGAGGAGAAGAGGAGAGACTGAGAGGCACACTGGGGTGGAGGGGGAGCCTGTCCACATGTAGTGTGATGTGGACACAGGAAGTATCTGCAGAGCTGTTTTACACAGCAAGCTCTTGCCCACTCTAGGCCTCTTGCACAAATTGTGGCCTGAATCACACCAAAGGTCTAGGCACACAAGGCCTCTTTGCAGAGAGGATCTTCCTGACATCCTGTCTGAAGGGCCATACCTGTGCTTGTTCCATCTCATGCTAATTTTCTTCCCATGACCCTTTTCTGACGGACAGGCCAGGGTGGCTTAAAATCTACCAACCTCCTTCATTATGGAAGGAGAGGGACCAGATGCCAACGCCAGGCTAGGAAGCAGCACAGAAGGAATGCTATGGCTTCAGTTGACTATCAGGTGTGGGATAGAAGAGTCAGGAAGTGAAGGGAAGGAATACTATAGTCAGGTCAGGTCCTGGAAACAGGAGCAACCAGCAGAGAGTTACTGGGCAGCAGGAATGGGACTTGGGCAGAGATCAGTCAGGCCAGTGTTATGTCTACAGGCAGTGAGGGGCTGGCAGGAGCATCTCCTGGGAGTGGACAGGACGCATCTTCTGGTCCTGGCCAATTTGATGGCACTTCTCTGTGTCTGGCTCTCTTCTCTCAATGTGGCCATGCAGATGACGCTATTGAAGGTCAGGAGAAGTGACCACTTCCTTCATGCCCCTGATGAAGATGCATGTCCATCCGGTTGCAGTTCATCTCAAAACTCCGAAGGTGATGTGAATCTAGAAGCTGGAAATAGGCTTTTGTTTTTGTTTTTGTTTTTTTTTTTTTTTTTTGGTCTCAGCTCAAAGTAAAATAGCTTTTGCAGATAGTTTTTTTCTGCAGCCTGCAGAGGCCCCTGGAAGTCTGGAGAGTCTGGGTTGCAGAACAGCAGGGAGGTGTCTTTCACTGACCCTGGTTTTCTGAGCTGCTGTGGGGAGCCACTGATCCATCAGACCTGCTCAGAAGGAGCAGCTCTTCTGAGAGAGTGTGAGTCACCCTCTGGGCTGGGCAGGAGCTGAGGCAGCTGGTTTCCCTTCCCAGTGACCTAACAATCCCGGTCTCAATTCTCCACGCTGCAGGAGGAGTCTACAGAAAGACACGCTGCCTCGTAGGCAGAGAGAACAGGAGGGTGCCTCTACTTTTACCTTACACATTTTTTTTTTTCTTTAAACAGAGTATAACAATAAATAACCCGTGGCTTTCAATGTTGCTGTGCTCAGGTTCTGCGGTTCCTCGTGGGGCACTTGAGTGGTGGAAGGAAAGTGGAATCTGCTCCGATCATATCCATCATGGTCTCAGCTGTGTGGGCTGATGACCTTGCCACCATTATGGTGTGTTAATTGTGTTCGTGGCCATCTTCCTAGTCCTGAAATGAATGAGGTTCTAAATTGAACTGTTCCATTTTAATCCTAACTGCTTCAAAGTGGAGCAGCTCCTGAATGCTGCAGTTTTGAAGTCAACAACCATTTTGATCCCTCTGTTTCCTCCTCTGTAGAGTGAAGACTGAAACTATTCACCTTGTAGAATTTCTGCAAGGATTAAGTGAATTTTTCTGTGGGAAGAATCTAGAACAGGGGCTGGCACACATCAGGCATTGTTATCAATACCTTCTGAGCATTGTCACTCATTTCAGGAGGGCGATTCTGAGGAAGAGGAGTCAGGTGTCTTTTGCAAAATGGGAATCTGTGTGCAATTTCATGTTTTTAAATATTATTCTGCTTTACAGAGGGATTTGCAATGGTTTAAACAGAAAGAAAAATTGGTCTGTTGGGGGAAAAAAATGGAAAGCAGTGGGAGGAACTAGAATAAATAGAGGATACCATGGAGCTGAGCCGTGATGTTTGGAATAAGTGGTCCTTATTTTCCTTACCGCTAAGGAAGCCGAGAAACACATTGGACGATGTATATTTCACTTTGTGATCACAGCATCAGATATACATTCATTTGTAGAAATAAACTCTTTGGGGCTGTGGTGGGGGCAGCAGACACAGCAGGAATCTCTTATGGGGTTCTCTGAAGTACAGATAACTCTAAGTTCAGTTTATTGTGTCTATATACTCAGCTTTTCTATAATAGGTCCTCAAAGGTGTGAGCCTTATGCAATTGTCTGAAAGATCCAGAACTTTGGACACAAATACCAAAGCAGAGATCATAATGGAAATGGAAAAAAAAAGAAAAACAAATGTATGCATCGGCTGCCTCTCATATTTTGCAGAGATGTGACATTTTATATTTGCTTTCCCCTCTCTGTCCCAAAGCAGCCATTTGACCAGAGGCACTTGACATGACCCATCTGTATTTCCTCCTAAATTAACTGAGAGAATTCATATTAGTTCTACCTATCGACCAGCCAGTCAAATGGGTATTGATCATTTACTTTGTGTGCAGCAGGGTTGTGAAAGGAGGGAGAGACCATTTTCTGAGCTCTGCTTATCAGGCAGACCCTATCTGGGACATTCTATACACTTCATTGCATCTGTTGCAATCATGTGAGGTTGTCATTATTATTTCTGGTTAGTAGATGAAAAAAATGTGGGCCTCAGAGCAGCAATGGAACTGACCAAGGTCGCATGCCTATTGCTGTTGCAGACAAGAAACACTTGACTGATGGACTCATTTGTTGATTTAGCATATTGCTATCCTTCTTGCTGTAGGCTGCCATCACAAAGAATGCTAAGACACAGGGAAGTGCCATCAAAGGGGCCAGGACCAAAAGATGCACCTTGGTCCACTTCCAAGAATGCTAAGAAATGATCCCTTCTTCAGCACACCTATCAGCAGCCTGGCAGGTGATTTCCTGACTATGTGTCCAGGGGTCCTGTGATGCCCAGTGTCAAGGCTGACTGTTCACAACACGTGTTCCATGATGCACAGCAAGCCATTTGGATCCTGTTCAAATGCCCTTGGGGAGTGATGGGGCAGTAAAAGGATTAAGTGGCAATTGAGAGAGGCAGCTGGATGATAACATCATATCTCTTTACATTAAAGATCTCCTTTAGGAAGAAGAGCTGGCCTTTGAGCAGGACTCATGTAACTTCCTAAGTGAAGTTTGGAGAGGTTTGTCTAAAAGTGATAGTTGCTCTGGAACCATCTTTTGCAGAAATTACCCTGACCCAGGAAGCAGTGACCTTTTCCAGTTATAGATTAGGGCTGGGATTGCAGATTTATTTTCCAGTAAGAAGAGTGCTTCAGAAAAATGAATGAAACTTTTAGTTTTTAGGGTTTTGTCAACTTGTAAGTGTGGATCCTCCTGGGCATGTTCCCTGGAGGAGGGACTCTGGCTGTGTAGAGGAACAGAAAACCCTTCATTTTTATTCCCCCCTCTTGTCTTTTGTAAAAATTTGTTCTGATTTGTTATACATGACAGCGGAATGCATTTCGATTCATTGTACATGAATGGAGCACAGCTATTCATTTCTCTGTTCATGATGTAGAGCCAAGAACCGCACCTGTGTTTCCTGGTGTCTTACCCAGGTAATGCCCTTGGATTTTTTGTTTTTGAAAGTAGGCTGGTGACTGAAAATCTGAAGCAGAAGTACTTTCAACACCTTGGATCCAAGGCTAACTAAACCAGAGGCACAGAAGGAGTGTGTCTTCACACTGGAGGGCCCTTCGCAAAGCTACCTTATCTAATATCTGAGCTACCTCCAAGACTGGGGAACTCCGGCACCAGGTGCTCATTACCTCTGCGATGGCTTATTCACTCTTGAAGTGGCTTTGGTCATTGAAATTCTCTCTCTCTCTCTCCCCTTTTTTTCTATTTCTTTCTTTCTCTTTTTAAAGTGCAGTTTGTTCCCTTGTAGATTTCACTACCAAGTCCTAGGTCTTCTGTCACTTAACAGTGATGGTCTGCTCTCTGCCCTTTATGAGGCATCTTCAGAAATTTTGAGACAGGGGTCATGTCCCTGCTCTGTTCCACTCTCCTCTTTTCAAGGATGTAAGTTTCTAGTCTTCTCACTAGCCTCGTGATCTAAACACACTTCATTCTAAGGGTTGCAAATAGTTTAACAAGGCACCTATTAACTGAATGACAATCTCCCACTGAGACTGGATGTGATCTCTGAATGCTTCTCAGTAACTTGCAGGAAGTTATTATAAGTTGATTTCTTTTTATATATATTATTAGTTGTAATGGACATATATCTTTATTTTCTTTATTTTTATGTGGTGCTGAGGATCGAACCCAGTACCTCACGCATGCCATGCTCTACCACTGAGCCCCAGCCCCAGCCCACAAGTTGATTCCTTAATAAAGACATCCTAACTGTGTGACTACTGTGTTCCAGCACTATGCATTTGGGATGCAGGATTGGAACATGGTATTGGGACCCAGCATTGGGGTGCAGTGCTGATCAGAACAGAGAAGTCCACATCCTCATGAATTTGCAGCCTGCTCTGGAGCTGCCCTTGTGTTGTTCTGAGTTGAAGTCTCATTTTAACTTTGAATTAAGCTTTTGGGTTGAGACACATTTTCAAACCGACTCTGATACTCACCTAAAGAGAGTCCTAGAGGAGCATGGTCTTTGACCTCTACGGAGTTGGGTCTTTCCAAGCTCCTGCCACACACCAGGAACCTGGTCCTCCTATCCTCCACTAGCTGCTTAGGAAGGCGTACTTGCATGAAAATATATCCATAGAAAGTCCAAAGTCTGGGAATGATTGAGACCTCAGTGACCCTGGAAGGTAGAGGCCCTTACTGAGATGATCTTGAGCACATAGTGAAGTGAATCTGGGCCAGTACTGCTCTTACCACACCAGGAAAGTTCCTTCTTGTGTCCCCCCATCTTCTTAGTAACCCTTTTAAGTTTATGAGTGTAAATAAAAGGATGTAGAGGTCAGTGAACTTTGCTACTTTCCCACTGATCCTTGAACAATGATGGTTCTCCGTGGGGCTGGGAGGTAGGACCTTGGCAAAATTGGGAGAATGCTCTCCAAGAGGCCTCATGCAGGGAAAGTCCTTGAAGTTACTAAGGTTGTATATTTAACATGCTGTCTTTGGAATGCTTGCTATTTATGGTATTTTTTTCCTCTACATATCCTGCTGGATCCCTCCATTGGAAGACAATCCATTTCTTGGTAGAAGAGGCTGTCTCCAGGAGTTCTTGATAGAGCAATTTTTTTGCTATTCCTTTAAATCACACCTTTCAGCTGCCTCCTATTGAGGTAATGGTGAGGCTGAGTGGGAACTGAATTCGAATCCACATCGATTACATGGTGGCTTTGGGAAATCACTTTCTGTCTGCCTGTTGGTTTCAGCAATAAAATGATGGCCTGGGAATACAGAATAGATTTGGCATTCAGAGAATTGAATAGACAATAAGCGAGGCTCCTTCTGGGTCTGGCCATGTATTCAGTCGACAGGTAACAATTGGGAAATGACAGAATAGGCTCTGTTCTGGGTGCTGGAGATACAGCAGGGGCAAATGCAAAGAAAGTTCCTGTTGTCACGGAGCTTGACTGTCAGAAAGTACACACTTAAATAAGTAAACCAGGTGGAAATACATGCTGTGGACAGGAGAGGACAGGGATGGAGGCGGTGTGTGTGTGTGTGTGTGTGTGTGTGTGTGTGTGTGTGTGTGTGTTACATGCTTGTGCATGCTGTGTGTTATGGAAGAGGGTAAGGGTGGTCTTGCTAAGATGATGATATTGGAAGATGCCTGAAGTAAGTGAGAAAGTGAGCATCCCAGACAAATGGCCGGTGTGGAGTGTGTCTGCTGGGTTTGAAGGGCAGCAGGGAGCCAGTGCACCCAGAGCACCCTGAGACAGGGGTTGAGGTGAGAGAAGTAAGCATGGCTTCAAAGTCACTGTGGTAGGTGAGTTTTCTGTTGAGCCCCAGGGCAAGCATTGGAGCGCTATGCCACAAATCCGTTTTTAGCACTTTGGGGTGCAGACTGGCTCTGGGAGGCAGGTGTGGAGGACCCAGGGCCCTCGACTTCATTTGCAGTGTTGCTCAGGAAGCTCAATATCATCTGCAGGGATCAGCATCCAAACTGGGCTTTATAGACAAGAGAAAGCCAACAGCAACAGAAATAGCCATGGCCCTAGGAACCAGTCTCATTTTTCACTGTCTCGCTCTGCTTGTCAGGTTAGTGTAGGAAAGGAGAGTAGATGTCTCCTTGCTAAGGAGACTTCAAAGGGACAAGTGCAGGGCAAAATATGTGAGGTTGGCCTTCAAAAGCATCCAGAAGGACTACCAAATAAAAATAAATGAGGGATGGGTCGTGGATACAATGGAGCCACCCAACATGTTGGGGCAGGGTGCAGATCCTTGGTGGTGGTCCTTGTGGAATTGGGATGGAGACTGGACTTTGGGCAAGAAACACTCTCTCCCTGTGCCTCGCACTCCTGTCCTGTAGTATACATCTGCAAGAGGCAACACGCAGGAGGGTTTTGGGTTGTTGACGGATTTTGTGCAGCAGATAGGAAATCAAGAACAGAAGTGGTGATCGGTAGAATTCCTGGGAGGGTTGATGTCGCTTTCCCAAAGGTGCCTGGGGGTCTGGGAGCTCAGCTGGCACCAGCCCCATCCATATCAACACATCTACAAGGACTTGCTGCTCCCGGTGCCCTCCTAATGCCGGGAGAAGGCTGCCATCTGCTGGTCTACCTAAGTAGTTCATCCAGATGCTCCCCATACTTTTGCATTTTAGGGAGAGAAACCTGTGTCCACCACATTTTCTCCAGGCCAAGCACTGTCCGCTTTCTCTCTTAAGTTATCAAAAATTCTCACTGGGTAGGTATTTTTCACTTTCCTTTTAAGGGATACTCAGAAATATCAAGTGACTAGTCCAAGTTGACTCAGTGATTGAAAAACCTGGGAGGCAAGCTTGATTCTCCCTGCAAGAAGATGGCTTTAAAGAAGTCATCACAATGGCTTGTGCATGCTTGCAGACTGTGGAGTGCGATAAGGAAATCAGTAAGTGGCAGGAGTTCTGGGTGTCCTGAACGCAAGAGTAGAGAGAAGAGTAAAACTGCAGATAGATGCTTCTCAATGCTCTGCAGCTTGAGGGGTCAGAAGACCAGGTTAGCATTCCAGCTCTGTCGCTCAGAGGCTGGGGAAGCTTGCGGGGGACTCATTTCACTCTTCTGTGACACACATTTTCAACCTATAGTTGCAAATGTGCTGGGCAAAGGTGGCACGATGATTTTTTGACTCTGTGTGTGTGTGTGTGTGTGTGTGTGTGTGTGTATGTTTTCTATAAAACACTGAACTCTATTTTCCAATCCAGGTGGGACTACCGTGATTCTCAAGAAAGCCATTCCTGTTTCTTTTCCAGAAAGCTAATTTCTTTGTGGGGCTCCTTGGGGAGGGAGGATGAGGAGGAGGGGACTGAGCCCTCTGCTGGCCGCCGATATACTGCACCAGCTGGCACCCTGGTGCTCATAGGGTGCCCTCTCTGTACCCCATTGAGGCAGGAGGATGCAGGTGGATGGGCAGTTGCTTTCCCAGTGAGGGAGTGAGCTTCTCAGAGAGCAGTGCTGACTAGGCCCCTCCCGGCCTCCATCCTTCAGGAAGTGTCGCTGTGCTCAGTGGACACCAAGCCCTCCAGGCAAGGGCCTATGACTGCCTCTACTTCCCACCGCCTTTGCCCTTCACATCCAGCATAGGCCTCACCTTGGCCTTGCACCAGGCCTCCCTGATTCCATACTGCACCCTAACCTAGTACCAAGCAGTGATGCCCAGTGCCCAGGACCCTGCTGTCTCCCAGCTCCGAGGGTTAATAGGACTCCACTGCCCACGTTTGGAATTAGGCTGGCCTAGTTGAAACTGGCATTCGTGCCCAGGGAAACTCCCCGGTAGGAACTGGGGCAGCTCAGGAATGGAGTGGGTACTGGAGGCCCTCAGGGGTCCCCAGGCCTCTGAGTGCTACCTTCTAAACATCTCTCAGAAGCACAGGCTTCCTCTTCAAGTCACCCCGTCACTTTGCAGCTGGGCTCCGGCAACCACCTCCCCCTGGTCCCCCCCGACTATACCTCTCAGCAGAAATCCAAGCTGCAGCCAAAAATGGTTATAAAACCCACTTGTAATAGCACCCCCTGCTGAAGCTCCCTAGTAGTTTCCTGTGGCATCAAAGAAAACAGATCAAAATCCTTATTCTGGACCAGACAGACCTGCACAGTGGGGGTCCTGACGCCCATTGCAGCTGCCTCCACCCAGCCTGGGTCCCTGGCTTTCTCTCCGTACAGCCGGGCAGCCGTGACCTCTAGAGGTGCTCTGCTGCCTGCCTTCTGCCCCTCTCTTCCTTCACCTGGTTAACTCTCCCTGTGTAGATCTTGAGTCTAATGGCCCAGTGCCCTTTCTGCAGGGAAGCCTTTCCCATGCATCCCCGTTAGTTTTGCATTTGCTTCTAAAACACTGTAACAGGATCAGACTGCCGGTCTGATCCTGTGGCAGTGGCCAGCCTCATCCTGCATGGATGCCCCACAAAGACAAGGACTGGTTGCTTTGCTCACTCAGTGCTGGGTTTATCCGGAAGCGGGTGTTGCCTGCTACTGATTTTTAAACGAAAAGAGAAATGAGAGTCTTGGGAGAAGAGGCCCAATTGGATTCTCTGGGGTTGGTGTGGTGGGAAGGGGAGCAGCCTGGGTGGGGCCAGCTGAGAAGGGGAGGGTGGGATGGTGGTCTCAAAGGGCCAGCGGTGGAGGGGAATGCTGGGCAGTACTCAGGCCCCAGGAGGCTCGGTGAGGAAAAACTTGCAGCCTCTGCTCCTCTGGAGGACAGACTCTCCTGCTGCACTGGACAGAGAGCAAGGCACCCAGGGTCTTACCAGAGTTCACTGCCAACTTGCCGTGGCCCCGGGGCAATTCCTATCCATTCTCTGGATGCTGCTTCCCTAACTTTAAAGTAAGGGAGATGCTGGTCAGTGCAGCAGTATCCCTTGATCTTATCTTCCATTGCCCCCTGTCTTTCCCTGACTACCCTGTTTTAACCTTACAACGTACCCCCAGCTCTGGCTCCCAGCCCCTTCGCCTCCACCTGTTCCTTTTGCTTCGGCACTTATTACCTTTTAACATGCCATTTACTTTGCTGGTGCATTATACTCCTTGTTTCTTGTTGGAACGAACGTAAGGTCCATGATGGCAGGGACCTTTCTTCACTGAAGACTCCTCCCCCTGTCCCCCTAAGAGGTGCTCAACAAACATTTGTTAAGTGATAAAAGTGCTCCGCTCAATTTTGGATGGCTTGTTGAAATAAGTAAGGACCCTTGTTTCAGAGGACTTAGATTTCGGATTCAGGCAACCTGGCTTTAAATCTTTGTCTGACACCCGCTGTGTGATTGTTCAGGGTACCCGCCGCCTTCGGGGCTTAGTTTCCTGTGGAAAATGGCGTCAGCTTATCTATTTAAAGCCTACTGTGATGATCAAATGACTTCAAATATTTTGAGTGCCCGGTGCAGTTCTTGCTCCACAGGAGAGTCAATCGAAGTGAAGGGCTCATGGTCTGGGGAAGGAGAATATCTGACTGCAAGCATCAAGAATCATCTGGGATTACTTAAGCAGAAAAGGAATTTTCTGGAAGGATCTCAGGAAGCTCATAAAATTGATGGGGATGTTTGGAGAAGGAGGCTCAGAAGGCCCTCAGGAACCAGAGGAGACCAGGTAGTAGGAATCATCAGCAAGTATACTGTTGTCACTGATGGGGATGGTTGTCACCACTAGAGGCAGACACTCTTATCCTGCCATAGACACTGGACACAGATCGCACTCATAGGTGGCCTCTTGGCATGGTGGGGAAGTCAGTTTCAGAGGCTCTTTGTTTTGTGTTCCTTGCTCAAAGTTCAAAGTCCCTCTGTGGATATTCGACTGGTAAAGCCCAAGTTACATGCCTGTGTCCTGCCTACCAACAGGAGGACAGAGCATCTCCCCTGTGGCCTTCATGGTGGGAGAGAGAGTCCTCTTCCACTGGGAGACTCTAAATCTAGAAAGGAATTTAGATGCTGTGAAGCCATTAAATGATAAATGACCTCTTTGAGAGACAGACCCAAGATAGGACTAGTAATGGATAAGCAAGCAGGCGATTATAATGGTGCTACCAAGTGCCCGGGTGGTCCTGATAGTGGGCCAGCCTTTGGGGGTCCCTGCTGAGAAGAGTTTGAGTAGAGGGACTATTTTCTTTTACCATATATATATGAGAGACAAATATATATATTAGAGACAAAGTTCCACCGAGTTGCTTAGGGCCTCACTAAGTTGCCGAAGCTGGCTTTGAACTCATGATCCTCCTGCCTCAGCCTCCCAAGCCGTTGGGATTACAGCTGTGTGTCACTGTGCTCTGTGAGGGATTGGGGGACTATTTTCAAAGGTGTGGACAGGGCAGAGGAAAACCTCAAGGGCCAGCACAGTCTGCCAGGTCCGGCAGCCCTGAGGTGCCATGGCCACTCCTAGGCCTGAAGAGGTCTGTGTTGAGAGCAGCCATCTGAAACCCAGAAGGAGAGAGAGGTGGGGGTCTGAGGACAGGTGACCGGCCGTCACTGAGCCCCTGAAGGGGTTAACCATCAGCCCACAGAGATGCTATAGAGACGGAGGTGGAAAACAAATACCTAGAGTCACCCCTAAACCCAGTCTCCCCTTCAAGGTCTTGCTGGCCCCTCCCACTTTTGAACCCAACTAGAAGCTGGAGGGCCATTGGCACAGTTTGTACCGGTGGCTTTGAAAGGAGAATGGAGGAAAGCAGCCGGGGGGAGGAGCAAAGAAAGACACCCTGGATGTGCTGGAAATTAACTCTAGCAGAGACTCCTGACTGCTTCCTGGGGCAGCGTCAGGCCTGCACCTTGAGGGCAGAGTAGAATTTTAAGAGATTTTTGAGTTGGAGGTGGTTTCCTGAGAAAGCAAGCTGGACACTAAAGGATGTGTTAAGAAATGGTGAGCTTTGAAGGCTGTGACCTCACACTTGTACCTGTCTGGTCTCCATCTGGGGCATCTACCACCTTCTGAGGCCATAGCTAAGGACTCCTACTTGATATGGCTTCCTTGCCAGTAGGAATTTGATTCTTGTGTGGCTCCTGGGGATGCCTTAGCAGCCTAGGTACATCCACAGTTCTGGATTCGGGGTAGGGTTCGGGCTTAGACACTCCCAAGTCAGCAGCCCCTGGAGAGCTAAGCCTCCCACTTGAGGCCTGGTTGTTAGAGGGAGTCCGTTTGTTTGGGTTTGTGCAGCCAGGAGAGCGTTGCTATGGCTGAATCGCAGGCAACAGGTCTTATGATCTGGAACAGCAAATTGTGTATATAACATGACAGCATTTATTAAAGCAAGATCAACTCAGCGGCGAAGGATCTGGCTGGAGCCATGAATTCCTCTGATCTCCACTTCTGAGACATCACATTCCATTTGAATGAGGCCTATCAGCCCGAATGCTTTCATGAAATAAGTCAATTTGTTGAAATTCTCTAAGAAAATGAACTGGCAACTTCATCCTCCTTTGTTTTAAGAGAGAAATGCTGTGTGGCCTGGCTCTAACTCACACGACACTGCTCAGCATGAACTGACCTGAGGGGCTGGGCCCTGAGTGCCCTTCACTAGAATTGTCCACGCCGCGATTGGAAACCCTGGCAGCTTAGGTGTGGAAGAGAAGGAGCTATTCCCCACTGACAGTCTTTCCAGATCTGAGAATTCAGAAATGTAGGAGCCAAGTGAAGGATCCAATCAAAATACCCCTGCACTTCAACTTGCACCTTGGGACATGATGGCCCCCGGCAGGAGGGATTTTCACCAGAGGCCTGGGGGAGAGCGGGGACATTGGAGCCAGAGGCCTGGGCCTACGTCCCAGCTCTGCTACGAACTGGGCAAATAACTACAGCTAAGTCATTGTATTTCTCTATCCCTAGCACATTCCATACAAAGTGACAATAAAGATTGGTAACACTTATTAGCACTTAGGGCACAGTGCTGAGCGCCTTCTACGGATGATACAATGTATCCCTCACAGAAATGCTATGAAATAAGAAGCAGGAGTATCTCACCTTTACCGAGGAGGACACTGAAGCTCAGAGAGGTTAGGGACCCCAGGAACCATGAAGCTGAGGCAGTCAGGGACTTTAACCCTGTGTGATGACATTTCTTACTGCATGGACCTCACAGAATTTCTGGGTTACACTAGGAAATGGGCAGAAGTGCATTTTTGAAATCATCAACTACTAGTCGTGGAAATGCCGAGCCAGACGCTGAATCTTCAGTTGATTTTTGCCCCCAACTTTGTTCAAGAAAGAGCTTTCCTCCCTCGCAATCTGCGTTGCCTTTCTTCTCCTTACCTCCCGCTTAAGCAGCACCACCTCTGAAACTTTACTTTCCAAAATCCCTCCCTTGGTTCGGTGGACTTTGTGGACTTTGGATTTAAGGAGGAAAAGCAAAGCCAAGACCCAACTCAAAAGTACTTGTGCTTTTATTAAAAAAAAAAAAAAATACAATCAGGTACTGTCCAGATGTGTTTGGAAAAGGAGGATCTCTTTAAAAATCCTTAGTTTTCATCCTCATCATTATTCTTATATTAATAATATTAATCATCTCCTTGAAATGGGAACAGTATTGCTTTTCTGGTTTCGGCTGTATGAAATGTAAAAAGAAAAAACGTTGGGGGCCGGAGGTGGGGCAGCTTCCATTGACACACATTTTCTCTTTGCTAACAAAAATAATGATAATTAATTATACAGCTTTGTGTAAAATATGGCTGGTTCTAGAACAAACTACCACTGTACAGCCTCCCCTGCTCCCTTTCCCAGAGCCGCCCCCCCCACCTCCAGGAGAAGTAAAACTATGGTGTCGCCATCACTGGAAGATTTTTGCTGAATTGAACCACCAAGCGGAAACCTGTTGTAGACTCTCGTCTTTGGTGCGAAGGAAGTCATCGCAGAGTGGGGGAGGCCAGTTTCTCCGTGATCCATGGTCAGCTTGACTCTTGCCAGATGCCCAGGCGTGCTTGATGGTCGGAGGGTTGTTTGGATGCTTTGGTAAAATCCTTTCCTTTCTCTGGGCCCTACTCCTCTCTCACCCAGTGGTCCCTGGAATTCATGCCCGTTTGCGCCTGCCTTCGAGGTTTCGGAAGTTGCTGGGTCTCAGCTTCATCTCAGCAAACTGGATTGAATGCTCGTGGCCCTTCCAGTGGAACCAGTTAACCCCCTGTGGGAAAGAGAAGGCCCCAGGTTGGTCTCCATTGACATGTTCAGTAAGGCTTGCTATTTACTTATTCAAATAAAAAGAGTCGCTTTGACTCAACTGTTTGGCACATCACAGATGTCTCTCGCCTATCTCTCTGTTGGTCTGTGTGGTGATGACTTTTAAAGGGACTGGAAATGTGACCCACTTTTTCACTCTTAAACTGAAGTAACCTGGGTTTGCATTGAGTCTGACATTTTGAAAAAAAAAAATTGAGAGGGAATGATACTTGGCCATTCTTAGGGACAGGTTCTTCAGGAATACAGGTAATGACTGGAGGTTACAGAAGTGAGTAGCTGGGTGCAGGGGATGTGTGTGTGTGTGTGTGTGTGTGTGTGTGTGTAACTGATAGGATTCCTGTGAAGAATTTTCATGGAGGTTTGGTGTGGAATAGCAGCAAGAAATATACTTGAAATTTTGGCCAAAACTTTTCTATAAGAAATGACTACAATTGTGTCTGGGCTTCCTGGTTCCATGTGTGAATTTTCAGTGGGGATTCTTGATGGTGGCATCTGCCCACCAAGTGCATGTAGCCCTTTGCCCCCATGTGTGGAAGGATCAGGGCTGAGTAACCTCAGCTTTAGGCAGGACTCCTGGAGCCCCGTCCCAGCTGACCCCTCTCCTCTGGACTGTAGGGAACATGTTCCTGGGCAAGTTAATGGCTACTGAAATGAGGGGAAGAAATAGACACATTATTGGATTCTAATTTTTTGGCCTTCACTAAGATGGGGTGAGCTCTGAGCCTGAGAGGGAGTGGAGTTAAGAACAGTTGGTTCATTTTGCAGGCAAATGTGCACATCATTGCTCAGTTATGACAGGGGATCGCAGCCTGACAGCCTGGGCCACATGCTGCCCTCCTCCACCCTCATTCAATCCTCTGTTAGAAGTTCAGGGCTGGAGGCCAGGTCCTCCTTGGGTTGTGGTGGAGACCGAAGCCAGAGAGGGGAAGAAAGCTCACAGGGCCCCACGGCAGCCAGAGCGGGGCTCAGCTCTCTGTGACTCCGTCATGTTCTCCTGTCACCTCTTTTAACCTTGGGATGACAGAAGAGGTTTCCTTTTTTTGACATGCAGCATTTTTTGTCTTTTGTTTTCAGGACTTTGTATCACCCTGGAAATTAGGGGCCGTGGTGATAAAGGTGAGAGAAGAATGCTTAGAGGAATGTGATAAGGTGGAAAGTGAGTGCTTTGGAAAGTGCCAGAAATTACATCATAGAAAGACCTACACATAAGGTCACGGGTATCAGTTGTGAGCAGTTGACCCAGGCACAGAGACGTGCACCAAAATCTCAATAATGGAGAAGAGTAGCTCTCGATACCTGCTGCATGTCAGGAACCAATCCCAGAGGCCACTTAAAACAAATCTCAAATCAACAACTAAAGTGCAAATAAGCAAAAAGCTAGGTGTCGCACCCCACCCCACTTGGGATCATAGGACTTGGATCCCCGGGGTCGCAGCGTGTAATTTGAACCACTGCCTTTTTACAAAGCCCCTGGGGCCCCAGTGGACCTGGTGGGAATTGTGGTGGTCCAGGGATCGGGGTGGTGTGTCCTGTGAGACGAGAGCGGCCATCCCTCCTCTCTGGGGCAGGGCCAGCCTCTGAGAAGGGGTCAGGGCAGGGCTGTCTTGATGAGGCCTGGGTGTCGCCTGGTGTTAGTCACTTTTCAGGTGCACTTTGGGGCAGGCAGGGACCCGAGTAAGGTAGATGCCTGAATTTGGTTGCTTGCCTGTTTCTACAGGGGACCTCGAAGCGCTGTTTCTGTGATTGCAGAAGTCGTGCTAGAGCTGCGTGTGGTGTTGGGGAAAAGCTCGGGGCTGGAAGTGGGAGACTGGGATCGCTCCGCGACCGTGGCAAAGACACCTTTCTTGGGGCCTCGGTTCCTTCATAAAGTGAAGGGACCTGAGGGCTGTGACTTCACCCCAAGGTGCCTCTGGGCTGGGTCCCACAGGACCTGCATCACCCTGCTTCACCTAAATGGTCTCCACTTTCATCTGCTTTACTTTTGGGGTTGACACAGAGGTTGTGCCAGAGGAGAGCTTTCTGAGTCTGAAACCTGTATGACCAGTGGTTCTGCTTGAGATCTTCAGGGGCTAACGTGCAGTTTCTATTTGAGCTAGCTGGCCATGTCATCGAGATCTCTCACTGTGTTGGGGACAGGCATAAAGCATGTCGTTGTGTCTCTGAGGCTGCAGCCTCCTGGTCCCAGCCAGGATGGAGGGCCTGACCCGTGCTTCCCTCCCCCACCTGTGCCCCTCCCAGGCCCTGCCAGCTCTGCAGTCCACTCACCTGACTGTGGTTATCATCCCCATATCTTCCCATCAGGTTGACACGGTGACAGTTCTTGTACCAGAAAGCCCCTTTATAGGACAGGGCACAGTTGGTGATGGCCGAGTCTGTGTCCTTGTCGAAGGTGGAGAAGGATCTGCCGTTGTGGTAAGCCATGGAGTCACCTGAATGGAAGAAAAAACAGACGCCTGAGAAATGCCAGCTGGAGTTCCCCTTCTGCTGTTAAGGGCAGACTGAGAGGTGGCAATCGAAAGGTCTGGGGTGGGTTGGCCTTGAACCTCGGCCCTTGTGAAGGTGCGAATGCCCCTGGGACTCACTTCTGACTGAAGAGGCACAATGTGGTAGAAAGAAGGCTGAGGTGGCTTTGGGGAGTCCAGTCTCAAGTCCCACCTTCCACTGCTAGCTGTGACCTTGCACAGATCAAGCCTTTTGCTGACCCTCAGCTTTCTCATGTATGAAATGGAACCAGTCCACTGGTTCTATGTACCTCACAGCACTATCGTGACAGTGGGTATGACTGAGCACCCCAGGCAGGTACAGTGGTGTGCCAATAGTTATTTAGGATGGTTGTTATTTTTATGATTTTTCTGTATGCTCTCTACATAAGATAGCTCAGAGAGTACGTTGAGTAATCCTAACATACTTAATAATGACGTGTTTCCCCCACATACAAGTATTTATGGCCATAATTATAATTCAGCCCTTTGGATATGAGATGTCATCACAAAGCCTGTGTGTTAATCATGTAGTTATTTAAAAAAATGTTTAATAGACCAGGAGCCCATTTTCATAGAATTTTAGTCAGAACTGAACTGGGAGTCACTATCATTCATGTTGAATTATGAAAGCGTTTCAATGCCATATGCTTTTTTGTCCCCTCACTCTCAACCCTGACCAATTTGTGCAAAAAAATAAAAAATTCTTTCTCAAGATGCCCAGGTGTTCTAGGCTGAAATTTTGGAGCAAGTTGTCAAATGGACTCAGGTGTCTTTTAAGCTGATGATACTCTCCCAGAGTGACAACGGCAGGGAGATACTGGCCAAACAGCTGCTCTCTGGGGGTGGCCTTGTGCCACCAGAGCACATGGGGGTACAATCTTACTGGGATCACTCAGGAGAGAAAAGGAAAATGCTGCATTCGCCCCCTGGAAATGCAGAGAGAAGACGGACAAAGGCCACTCCTGCTGTTTGGTGGATGCTCTTGTCCTATAACAATATCCTTCTTGCCTGAAGCCACCTCAACCAGAGAGCTAGTTATTGTCAGAGAATAAAAAGGCAGACAAGAACTAAAACAATTTTCACCCCTGGCCATCTCTCCTCATTGCCACCAAACTGCCATATCAAAAGAGCTTTGTGTCTCCTTAGACTGAAGCTTGGCTGTTGGCAACGCTTTGTCTGGAGATCTCTCCCTCTCCGGATGTTTTCTTTCGGGGCTCAGAAGGGTTGGAAATGTGCCATTGCATCTGTCTCTTCTGTTTTCATAAACAGAAAAGAAAGCCACCCAAAGTGGGCGCAGCTTGCACCGGCTGGTCCCTACTCTCACCCGGATCCTTTCTTGTCACCAAGAAAACCAAGTGCCATGGTTCCCTGCAGCTACTAATGTTCACCTTCCATAAAAAATCTCACCTGGGGCAAATCACTGGGCTCTTCTGAGCCCGTTTCCCCATCTTTATAGTATCTTCTGGAAAGGTTTCCATGAGGATTAAATGGGGGTAACACAGATTGAATGTCTACCCAAGAGGATGCTACCAGGGAATCTCAGTACATGATGTTTCCTTTTTTAGTTGTCCTCTAATGTGGAAGCAGAAAAATGCACAAAATCCAATTTAAGTCAAAAAAGTCTTCAAAACCAGAACTAGAGTTGTGAACAAGACAAGGAACTAAAGGGCCATTTGTGGGGGGCATGCAGGCTGAGGCTGGATGGCATGTGACCGGGGCGTCTTAGAAGAGATGTAAGCAGTTAGGTGATGGGGTGGATTGCTTGCTACTCAAAATGTAGCTCACAGACCAGCAGCACCAGCAACGTCGGCTTCCCCAGAGAACTTGTGAGAAATGCAGAATCCCAGCCCCGCCCAGACCTCCCGGTTCAGCATTGGACTGGCATGATCCCTGGGGACTCCGAGGCCCAGAGTAGGAAGGTGCTGGATCAGATGAAGAATAAGGCCTTTGAGGGACCATTTAAAAAAAACACACACACACAAAAAACAACCAATAACTAACATCTAAAGATAGATTAGAAACATTTTTGAATAGTTATAAACCAGTTCCGATTGCCCAAGGAACAACTTACTCTAATTTCATTGATCTAACCCTTTCCAGCCACAGTTCTGCACTGGCATCTAGTATTTGCTAATTCAATAAATGCACGCATTAATGAAGGAAGGGAGGAGGGAAGAGTGAGTGGAGGAGTTAGCCAGAAGCACCACAAAGGTTTCTGCAAGTTTGTAGGCTCTAAGCACGATGGCCTGTACCTGCTGTTCCGCTGTACCCCTCCACCTTCAGCCTGTAGCGAGTCTTGGCGTCTCCCACGCTGAACTTGTCATAGACAGCGAAGGCTGTCTCCCCATGGTCTTGCAGGTCCACACGCAGCTCGTACTGCCCTTGGGCTGTGATTTTGCTCAGGTTATCCAGCCCTGCGGATGACAGGCAAGGGTTATGAAGCAGCCCAAGTGACGGAGGCCCTCATTTCCGTTCTGTCCTGTGGGAGCAGCAGCAGGGTGCACTTGAAAGAGGAGCATGTCACACACACTTGGATCTGAAAATGGCTCTGCTCCTTACTGGTATGATGCCAGGTAAAACATGTTTGTAAGACTCAGGTAAAATCAGGTTGACATCTTTGCCCTTGCAAGCACCTAGCATATTGTGAAGATGAAAGGTAATAAGACAGCGACAGTGCTCTTAAAAGTCTAAAGCTCCTTGCAAATGTAAGGCAATGGGTTGGTCCAGGATGAACATCTGTAGGCCCAGGCAAGGGTGAAGAGCATGATGCTCTGTGCAGGCAGGTTGGTGGCCAGTGTGAGTGGCATGGCTGGCTGGCTGGATGGATGGAGGGATGGAGGGATGGAGGGATGGAGGGAGTTGTGGGGCTGGCCTGGGAGACTTCACATTGCAGGTTTGCTAGATTATTATGAGCAAGTCCTTCAAGCTCTCCAAGGATCTGTTTCCACATGCAAGATGGGATTTAGCACTTGGCATGGGTGTTCTGAGGGTGAGATTATGGTTATGAGGGGCCCATCTCAGTGACAGGAGTCCAGGAGGGAAGCAGTCAATGACAATGAGGACAATTCTGAATGGTTCGGTGACTGGTTTTGACCTAAGTTAATTCATAAGGCCTGGCTGTTGACTTTCCCTTCATCTGAGTTTTATTTTTAGAGACCCAGAGCATTTGAATAGTCTCGCCCACTGGGAATTTAATATTCTGAGTCCATTATCAGAGCTACTACTGTCAGAGCCCCTTTCCTCCTAGTCTATCCCCCACAGGTCACTGTGGGTTAGGACAAAAGACAAGGAGGGCAGAAACGGGCATTCTGAATGCAAGCATGCAGAACTTCATTACCAAGCCAGAATTCTTCTCTGCGGTCCCCGAATCCTGCAGCATAGGCCTTCCAGTTTCGATAGAAGTCCTCACGTCCATTTTTGCGTCTCAGGAACACCTGCAAACATAAGCAATGGATCTGCCTCCAGAAGAGAGGGCCTCTCTCTGGGAGGGAGGGACACCAGGCTGCAGAAAGGGCAGCACCCATTCCATGTTCTGGCTATCACTAATTTACCATGTGGCTTTGGGCAGGTAGGTCACGGCCCTTCTCTGAGCCTTATGTTCTCACCCGAGAAAGAGGGACTGGAAATACAGCCCTGCTTCGGTTGACGGTGATGTGTCAACGGAACTTCACCTGCTCCCACAGATACACCGCTCTGGTGTGGGATGTTGGGTGGGAGCAGGCGTTATAGGAAAACTCTCTGATGTATTTTGCTGGGAAACTAAAACTCCTCTAAAAATAAAGTTTATTAATTAAAAAAAAATACAACCCAGCTCAGATGGTAATGGGGCTGAAATAATTCCTGTCAGGCTCAGTCTAGTGCCTGGTAGATTGCAAGTGCTTGGCTGGCACTAAATAATGTAACTAATGTGTTTGATGATCACTGTCACTTACACATTACAGAGTTGTCTTAGAGGGATCAGATGAGATACATTATAAGAAAATCTTTTTCCCTATTATTTTTTTTTTTATGCTCAGCTTTGTTCCATCTGTTTAAAGAGATAATGCTGGAGTACCTCCATGTGACAGGCACCATCTTGCCAAACCTCATGTGCCTGGGTGTGAGAGTGCCCAGGGAGGAGGATGTGGCACCCTCTTCACCTGTTGTGCCCCCCACCGTGTTCCAGAGCCCTGGAACCACTGTGGTACTCACGATCCATCCGCCCCCATCAGAGGTCATGTCGCAGAAGACTTCCAGTGCCTGGGCCTTGTCGCCATTGAGGTAAATGGTGTAGAGGCCAGAGGTCGTGTCTCCATTCAGCATTGCTTGGGAGCAGTCCCTGGGGAATGGGTACAGGAGTCCAACTGCAGGATAAGGTAGAAAGAGAGACTCTCAGAGCAGGCTGAGGAGAAAGCAATAAAACCACTCTGAGTCTCCATTCCCTCCTACTCAGGATGGGGATAAAGTCCATCTTCCAGCAGTTGCTGGAAGGCTAGAGGTTACGGATGTGAAGGGCCACCTCAGTCCTTCACACTGATGGAAACGGTCAATGATACGGGAGTGGGGTGCAGAGCTGCTACGAGGGACACACGTGGTTAACTCAGCCTACCTGGGGCATCCAGGAGCTGGTGAACACCCAGGTGCTGTCCAGGAAGGCTGGCTTTCCAGCACCTGTGGCCCCCTGTCTATTAGGATGCAGGAAGCTTAGTAATCTGATCAAAGCTTTGGATCTTGGACCTCTCCTAATGCACAGTGTGGATGCATCTCTGCCTCTTCAGAGGATTCTGAGATGAGGGCCCTAGTCCTGAACCTGCCCCTCGCTTGCTATATGATGCTGGAAAAGCCATTTAATGATTCAGAGCCTGGGAATCTTAGGTGAAACAAGAATTCCTAGAAATTCTCAAGTGTAATGATATGACACACACACAAACTGGATAGGAATGGACACTCCTGGGACTGTACTTATGGTCACAGTGATTCATTTTTCTGACCAACTACCTCCTCACTGTGTTCTACATTCACCTGAGGTGCAGCATGTGGCATTTTGTCATTTACTCCACATCCTTGGTCTGATAGCAACCTCAAGGTACCCTCATATGTTCCTGGCACCTGGCCTAAGATCTGGCAAAGAGGCAGCATCTTTCTCAGCAGAGATTTGCAGAATGACTCGGGGGGAAAGTGAGGGGCAGGAGGCTGCTCCGGAGGTCAGCTCTTCCCTTCCTCATGAAGCCATGTCTTATTCACCAGCAGAACCAGCCATTCATCTGCCGTCTGCAGAAGATGCCCAGGCTAGCCTAGAACTGGGAGCCTGCACTTCCCCATCAGGAAGCTGGGCACGATAATCCTGGCCCACTGAGCTAGCTGGCCTGGAAGACCTTTCGTGATCTTGAATGCACCTCACAGAGGTCTTGTTCAAACTCAACAGAGTGCAGAGTTGTGATAAAGCTGTGAAAGAATCCAGGTGTGCTCACTGCTAGCCCTCCTGGCCTTTCACCAGGATGCCCATGACCTCTGGCATCCACATATTTCTAAGTAGAGGTAGGGGATTGACACTTTTCAGAACTTTGTTTGAAAAATGCGAAGGAAGTGGAGGGTTAATTTTACATCTCCTGGTTGCTCCCCGGTCCCCTTACTTGTGGTGAAGATGGTCTGGATGAGCTTGCTCCTCAGTGGCCCATTCAATGCCTGGATCCGGGCTGTATAGTGGGTGGACGGGCTCAGGTCTGCCAGGCTGTAGGAAGTGGTTTTGGGTCCCACAATGACTTCCTAAGGGCCGAAGAAAAATACACAGGGGTTTGATTACAGATATTTTCAGGGTGTAACTGATGAATTCATTCATTCTTATGTATCCATTTATTCATTCAACAAGAACCCACTGAGTGCCTCACTCTGTGCCAGGATCCATGTGCACAGCTAGAATCTCAGAGATAGGGAGAATGCCACATAAGAAAAGGCCCTGGGGCCAGGACTGGTAGAACAAGTTCCAATGACAGGAGGAGCAGCTGTAATTGGTTTCCTGGGGGAGCAATGGAAAAGGTGGGCAAAGATTAGACTACAAAGGACCCTAAATGTCAAGCTATAGAATTTGTAGTTTAAGGAATGCAGAGGTTGGAGAGTTTTTGAATGACTGAATTACAAGAATCCAAATTGTGTTTTAGGAAGTTTAAGATGGTTTGTGGCTGAATGAATTACACAAGGGACAGGAGTTCTTGAGACCATTTAGGTCAGTGGTCACTCATTGTGGCTCTTTATCACAGCCTTCTGAGAAGCTTTAAGACAACATGGTGCCTGGGTTCCATCCCAGGCTGACTGAATCATGAGAGGAGAGAGAGAGAGAGAGAGAGAGAGAGAGAGAGAGAGGGACCTGGCTAGGGACATAGTTAGGAAGCTCCCCAGGAGGTTCTGATGTGCTGTCAGGCTGGGGACCTCATGGGTCAGGAGATGATAATAATGGTGGGGCACGTGAAGATTGGAGCTGACCAGCATGTCTCTTCTAGAATATAGTTTCCAGGAGAGACAGGTAGGGTCCACTCTATTCTGTCTGGTGGAGGTGATGTC
The DNA here is from genome assembly GCF_902686455.1 of Sciurus vulgaris. Lineage (NCBI taxonomy): Eukaryota > Metazoa > Chordata > Mammalia > Rodentia > Sciuridae > Sciurus > Sciurus vulgaris. The sequence continues at coordinate 71,334,891 of NC_136476.1, forward strand.
TTTAGTTTGCAGAGAGCTATTGTATTTCCAAGTCCTCTCCCTAGCTTCCATTCCTTTTTAGCTGACGACTTTGGTGCCTGAGATTGAAATTCCTGGTAAACATCCTAGTAAACGGAGCATGACACTGCTCTCCACAACCTCTGTATGTCGTTGGCTGGGTTTAGGTAGTAATGGGTCCGTTTGGAAGCCCCTGGAAGGTTCTTTTGCATCCTGGGAACTGGAAAGACTTGCTACCCGGATTTCTTCCAAAGGGGAAATTGAGTTTCCAGGTGTAGGTGGCAGAGGATGATCTTGCATCCTGGTCTAGCAGCTCTCTACGCAGGACTCTGGGTTAATTTTCCTGAGTCAGACGTGTGAAGCTAGGGTTGGGCATGCAGGAAGGTAAACCAGAGTGACAGCTCACTTAATACCAGTGACCCAGGGACCTTTGTGTCACCCTCAGGTCTCGTCCCTGGGGAGGGATCAACTGTCAGGTGTAAAGCTGGGCTCACGGCAGTACTTGGGGATAAAATTACCTGCCAGCTCTCTAGGCTTCTGTGTGAATTTGTCTTACAGGCAGCTAGGGTGGTTTGAAATGAGACTCATGTTTCAGGCAAACAGTCCTAGAACGCCTGACAGGGAGGGGACCTTAGAGATCTGTGAGTGCACTGCACCCATTTTATAGATGTGAATAGTGATACCAGAGAAGATAAAGGGCCTGCTTCTGTTCATGCAATGAATTAGTTCCTTATATACCAACTCCAGGAAGGGCTAGGAATGAGGACTTCTTCTGTCTAAACATGACAGATTGGCTACACCTGCTTACCTCTACTACTTCTGATGCTCACTAGTTCTAGTGAGTAAAGAAATACAAGGTATAAAAAAAAAGGAAGAAAGAAATACAAGGTATAAATCCACTTAGACAAGGGAGAAGCGAAGGGAGAGCACAATTGACATGTCACATCCACAGAATCTTGGCAGATGAGAAGTAGGTGATGGAGGGATCCTGGTCAGGGCAGAATAGGGACAACTGGGAGCTAACGAGTCAGAGTGGGCAGAGCCACCAGCCATTGGCCACACATGCCATTCATGACGAATGTGTACAAAGCAAAGATGCACTTAAAGGCAATGATTTGTTTGTTTAAAAGCTTTAAGTAAAAAATGCTTAGATTCCCCAGATCTCCCCAACCAAGTTGGGGTTCACTCTGGGAGAGGCTGAGCCAGAGGGAGGCTCTGGATTCAAATCCACCAGGCTCAGCTGCTGAGAAGGTTGAAGTGCTTCACTGGAAATGCAAACTGAAGGGCAGTTTTGCACACTGTGAGAGCCCAGGCTTTCCAGGGTCCCCCAGGAAAATTGCTGGGTACTTGCCCAGTCTTGCTATATGAGCCCCACAGGTGGTAAAAAGCCCTGCTGGTGTAAATCCTATGCAGCCTTTTATTCTTGACTCCAGTATAAACGAACCAACAAGATGAACAGACAGTGGGCAGAAGTCTCCAATATGGAAGAGGGAGACCCAGAGGAAACGAAACAGAACCAAACAGCAAGAAAAACAGAGGAAAAAAGCTTGGAAGAAATGCCACGCCTGTTGTAAAACAAAATACCAATGACATATATTTTAGAGCTGAGGAAAAGATGATGCATGGAACCCAAACAAGAATGCTGGAACCCAGTGGATGTGCAGAGAATAAGGCAAGGTCTCAGAAATAGAAGTAAAGATCACCAAAAAGAAAAATTCCATGACAAGTTTGGAAGGTAAAGTTTGGAAAACCTCCTTCATTTGTCTAAAGGTCTAAAATTATTGCCAACTAAAAAGTGAAAGAAAAAGGTCACAGAGAGAGCATCTGAATAGTATCAGCAATGGGTGTGAATACAATAATGCCCAATGGGTGCATTAAGAGTTGGTACCATTAGGACTTAGAGAAACGGGCTGCAATATATCATGTAATGATGCTACCTGGGAGATGATATGCGTGGCAAAGATGCAGAAGAAGCTCTTGGTCTCAATAAAACATTAAAGAGCCAAAAGCTCAGCTCCTAAAATGCCCTCAAATCCTGTAAAAAGTGGCTCTTGATCGTGGCTGGCCATAAGAACTGTGGGCTGGGTCAGACGAGAGGACCTTAGAGTATGGTCAGAAGGACTGACACAGCAACCAGTCCCTACTCATTTTTTTCCTTTTCTGAGCTCTCCTGTTGCAGAGTCAGGCATTTTTTCCCCATGATACTAGAGGATCATGCACATGTTTCAACCAGCAGCAGGGAGTTGCCTCTATACTGGAAGATACCTTGACTGTGCCATCCACGGATTCATAGACCAGGAGGTAACCAGTGACCGATGCTCGGGGAGGTCTCCAGGTGAGGAGGGCAGTTTCTGACTGTACCTCAGTGGCAGTCAAGTCTCTTGGAGAATCAATGTCTGGAGAAAACAATGGATAAGTTAGCCAGTGTAGGACAGAGAGCATTAAAAGGACTGGGTTCAAGTCCCTCCCCTGCCACTGACTGGTGTCTATAGATGAGGAGGTTGACCCATGTGGTCTCCAAAGACAATTCTCTAACTGTTCATCTCATCTTAAGGGGAGGGTTTCCATGAGGCCAGCATGGTCCTTGTTGGAGCTGGTTGGACTTTGGGAGAGGTCACCACTGTGGAGACCATTACAGACCTCCTTGTTTGCAAGTAGGAGGAAAAATGAGTGCTGATATCAGTATCCACCCTGACAGAGGGAATGTTTCCTCTTTTTTCCCAACTGCTGAAGTTTGTAAAAGATTTCAATGCATAAAAACCCAATGCACATCTCAGAAAACTTGCCTGAAAAATCTTTCTCTTTCAAAATATTTCCCTGCCTGGAACATGGCTCATTAAAGGCTGGGTTTAGGGCCAGTGGGGACTGTTTTTCCATTTTGAAAGCCTTCCTCTAAAAATCTTTTCCTCATCTGCGGAGAGAACCAGGTCACTTCAGTTCAAAAGGAAATGGTGTGTTTCTTCGGGTCTTGACTGAGTGGGCACTGGTGGCTTTAACGGAGGCTGAGGTCATCACATTGCAAGAGCCTGACTTAAGAAGGAAGAGCTGGCCAGGGGCTGCCACTCAAGACTCGGGCTGGGCTATGGTGGGGCAGCTCAGAGAGGGGACTTTCCAACTCTCAGTGTGTTTATACCTGTGGTGAACTTGGCAGTGATGGGGGAGCTCTTCTGGGGCCCTTTCTCCGCAAAGATTCTCAGGGTGTACTCTGTGGCAGGCTCCAGGTCAGTCAGCGCGTATTCTACGGTGTTCCCGGACACCGTGCGTGTAATTTCTGGCACTGAACAGGAAATACAAAGACCGAGGCAGTTATCTTTTGCTGTCTGGGCCGTCCTTGAACTTGGCAAACAGCACCCCCACCTCCTTCTAACAGAGAAACTTGCCGTGACCCTGCAGAAAAGCAGGTTCCATTCCTGAAATGCCTCACTCCCTTTTCTCTCTCTTCTAGGAAGGAAGGAGAACTGGGGGACAGCTTTGTGGCCGAGACACAGGGATGAGCCACAGGACCCTTGACAGCAATGTCCCCAAGCTGGAGGACTATCCAAAGTTAGTATGTCTTCGCTTGTTCTCTTTTTCATTTATTCACATATCCTATTATAAGTTACCAAATATTTTTAAATCGAGGATCACAAAATCCTTAAGGTTGAGGGATCACACTTATCATAGACAGCCATGATCGGTTACTGCCTCTCAGGCCCATTGACTCGTTCATGCTCAATAGTGGGAAACAAACCATGTGTTCTGCCTAATCACAGGTGACCAGCCATCCTGGTTTCTCAAGGACTCAGGGGTCTCCCAGGTGTGAAAATTTCAGGCTAACACAGAGAAAGTCCCTGGCAAAGTGGGACAAGATGGTGGCCTTGTCTCAAGACTCATCATCCTAGTCTCTTTCCCCTCTGGCCAAGGACCTCTGTTACTCTCAGATCCACAGTTTCTGTGATTCCTGTGAACTGTCCTCTTATTTATTTTAGGTGAGGCATCACCATCTTCTTGATCTTGGGGGAGTTTGCTCACAAGGAACAAGAAGTAAAGAGTAAAAGGAATTGACCCTCATTTCCCCCTCTTGCCCCATCTATGCTCTGTCTTCACAAAGAAGTCTCTCAGGTGGTGCCAGGGCCCGGGGGAAAACTTTCAATAGCCCCAGGCACAGGTTACGGTGCCGCCTCATACCGTCACTGAAAGCAGAACAAGAATGAACCCCACAATAGGAAAGTCACAATGACTTGGAAATTGAAACAACAAAATTCTTTCTAGAATAGATCATTACAAGGTTGTGGATGGGTTCACTGGAACTCTCTTCCTCCTCTCTCTCAATTGTATTTGACTTTTTGGTGGCCACGGTTCACTGGTGCCTTAAGCAAGTGTTTAATCTGCCAACTGGGTAAATTAGCACAGGTGGTTGCAAAAACAAGGAAAAATAATTTCAGATTTTTAAATAAAATTTGGCACTTCCTGTGACCTCGGAGTATCACTTGATAGAGTCTGCTTAATGTTTTAAATTGTGGGCTCTTGCTTTGCAGCGGATGAGAGCAGCTTCGGACAGGGGGTGTCTCACACTGAGAGGCAGAGACTAACAGCAGAGGAGGAAGGGGCAGGTAAACAGGCAGGGCTAGGAATGGATCTGCCAGATTCTCTGAAGTTTGCAACCAAGAACCACAGGGACATTGCTTGGCCTTTCCAACCTACCATGCATTTTTGTCATTGTGCACCTGATGTGGCATGGAGAGTCAGGATGGGAAGTCTGCAGTGAGACAGAACTCTCAGAGTGAGGAGGGCCTTGGACAAGCACTTACCTCTCTCCCCCGTGTAGGAGATGACATAACTGTCCACAGCGGCAATGGCTGGCTGCCACATGGCCAAGGCTTCCGAGTCAGTGATGTTGGCTGTCACCAGGCCGGATGGACCATCCAGAGCTGCAAAGAAAGGTGGGGGACAGGTGCCGGTCACGCTGGGAAGGACACCAGACCCCAGCTTCTCTGCCGTGTACACTGCCTAAGGACTCCTGGCTTTAGTCACAGTGACAGATGCAGAGTCCTCAGCTAGCACCAGGCTGACCTGGCTGTGAGCGGAGACGCCTCCCCTGTTGGCTCTGTTACCCTGGGTCTCTGTTTCCTCACCTATAAAGCGGGGATAATAATTCTGGCTGGGGCTGGGGAGATAGCTCAGCTGGTAGAGTGCTTGCCTTGCAAGCACAAGGCCCTGGGTTCGATCCCCAGTACCACACACACAAAAAAAACAATAATAATAACAATAATAATTCTGGCTGGCTTTTCCTCAGTGTTACTTTGATTTTCACATATCAAAAGGTGGAAAGGTAAATGAAGAGAGTTGAATGGGTGACAAGGGTCAGAGTTCACACCCCTTTTCCCAGGGAGGGAACTTAGAGCAGGTTACATGGTGGAGACTGTCTGAGGCCTGCCGGGGCTTGGGGTGGCATCTCTGGTGAGAGGGCGTCTAGGTAACCCTGAACCAGACCTTGGTGGTTGCTGGTTCCAGGTTCTGTTGTGGCTTCTTGCCTGGTGCCTCTGTGCCCTGGGAAGGTCATTTGCCTTCTCCAGACCTCACTTTCTTTGGTCATCCAAGGGTGGCTGCTAGATGGTTAACTAGACAATGCCTGGAAAATGGGCTACAGGAAGCCTCAGCAACCGCGATTGTTATTAATCTGTCCATTAAACTTATTTGGAGTCTTAGGTATGATTTTCAAATGACTTGTCCAGAGAAAGTATGTTCAAGGGGCCCATTCTAACTGACCGCTCTCCCTACCAACGTCCCTTCCTGTTTCCCTCTCACTCTTGCACTTACTACTCCATTGCCCCCAGGACAGCCCAGGGGGTTCGGGGGCAGCAACCATCCACCCATGTCACAGAGGAGGCACCTGAGCCTCAAGGGATGAGATGACTGGATGTGGCAGAGTTATTTGGGAGCCTGCATTGTCCACTCCTGGTTCCTTCCTGTGTCACGGTGCATGTACACAGTCTCCTCTGACTGGTGATGACCACAGGGCCTCCGGAGGAACCACACCCAGCTTTTGTGGTCTATTAGGGTGGACGACCCATGAAAGCAGGATTTCTTTGGGAAATAAAGGCCTGTGTGGCAGGGTAGACAGGACTCTGGATTCAGATGGGATGATTTAATTGCATATCATCAACTCTTTTAGGCAATTAGGATATTTTTAAAATTTCCTATGAGGCTCATTCTTTGGACCCCTTAGTGGATTGGATGGGATAATTGCTCATATCTCAAAGGATAAATTGTTTAGGCACATGGCTGTCTGAAGAGATTTTCCACTTCATTCTCCTTCAATGCAATTCATTATTTCTCCCTTTTACAGCATGCTGCAAATCAGGTTTTCATAGGAAAATGAGCCTTTATTTTATAATACAGTCAGAAGGCAGTCAGAATGACCCAGGTTCAAATTTGGTTCCAACATTGACTCATTCTGTGGCTTGCTAACATCCCCACATCTCAGTTATCTCCTCTGTAAAGTGGGGATGGAAATAGCTGTGGGCCTTAAATATAAAGGGTTTAGCAACAGTTCCCAGAATGCTAGAGCTGTCAAACAGAGGGTAGCTACCTGCTGGCTGTCACCAGTTCATTTTTGCATGAGGCACCTGCTCAGAGGACTCTCACCATGGCAATAGGCAGGGTAAGAAGGGAGGTGACAAGTAACATTGCAATCACACCTACAGGTCCTTACATACCTAGGACAGACTTCACTGTGGTCTTTATTAAAGTCCATGTCTTGAACTAGAACTTTGCCAAGCTACAATGCTCCATCCTATATTGAGGAAGCAGCACTAGCGAGAAGACACCAGACCCTAGAGAAACTAACTCATGTAGCTAGCAAATGATAGAACTGGGACTTCAAGCCAGGTCACTATGACTCCCAAAGTTGGGTGCCTTCTTCTATAGTAGTTGAGGAAACGGGGTCTGAGAAGGTCAAGGATGCCACCAAGGTTACCCAGCTCATGTGAGGCCAGAGATGGGCCACAGATGAGATATTGACACTCTAAATCCAGTTCACTTTCCACTTGGGTTTCATAAATAGAACTTCCACAGCTGCTGTGTCCTGAGCCAAAGTGCTAAAGGTCAGAGAGAAAGTAGCAGAGACAAGTGAGCCCTGGAAGACAAACTCCAAGCCCAGCATACCTGTGGTGAGTGACCCAGAGACAGGTTCGCTTTCCTCAAAGCCCTTCATGGAGATGACGCTGACCAGGTACTCCACCCCAGGAATGAGCTTCACCAGCCTGGTCTCAGTCTGGGTTCCATCCACAGTTACCATGGAGGGTGCACCTGGCCACAGGGGAAGCAAGACCCGGGGGGCGAGTCTCAGTGACTGTATTCACTGTGCCCAAGAATGGGTGTGTCCCACCGGGAAGTGGAATCATGCCTTTGTTTGATACCATTTTCTTCACTTCTTCCTTTCCTCCCACCCTCTGGCACAAGGGAAAAGGCCTTACTTTTTGCATCCTGCTTTTTCCATTGGTGCAGATGCCAAAAACCAAGCCGGGAGAGAGAAAAACCATGAAGTCACAATGTACTAAAAATGGCAAATTTCCGCTTAGTGGAGGGCTGGCATGTTGCATAAATTTCATTTTCTTTATTATTTTTTTCCCACAAGGCACGTGGGAAGCTCACTCTGTAATGTACATTTGAATTACTTAACCCATTCTCTTGGGTTTAAGTAGCATTATGGAGACTTCCTTATTAGTAGACTGTGATGACGGTCACAGTCAAACCTGTGCTCTTGTATTTATTACCAAGTCCAAAATTTATCTATTTTAGAATTTCAGGGCTGGTCAAACTCCCCATGGAGATGCTGTGTGGGGCACTCCTGTTACTGACTATCCCCTCTGCACACCTCCAGTACCAGAGAGCTCACAACCTGCCAGGAAGTCCTTAGACAGACTTCACTGAAGTCTTTATTAAAGTGCATGTTCTGAGCTAGAACTGCAACTCAGCCAATCCACAACTCCCTGTCCTATACTGAGACAGACAGATTTTGATACCCCAGGACAAAATCTCACACATATCCAAGACCAGCTTTTCAGATGAATTGCTCACAGAGAAAAGGGCTAGTGTTCATAGAGTCTTTTGTCATTGTGTTCAAACAATACTGAGAATGAATTTCTTGGAGGACTTTAGAATTTCAAGGCTGGAAAGGATCTTCATAAAACGACTTCCCCCGCCAAGGGTTTTGTAGACCTTCACAAAAGATGGTCTCAAAAATAAAGTCGTTTTCTTTGGTGGTGATGTTTGCGGGGAGGGTAACTTTCAGGGTCTCTCGCTATTCCACCCCAGCCCCCAGGCTTCTCCTGCCCTTCCCCTCTCTGTGTCCCCTACCTCCTGTCATGGGTACGTAGGTAATCCGGAAGCTCTCCACCTGGGCAGTGGGTGCCGTCCAGCTGACAGTGGCTGAGTTTTCAGTGATGTCTGAGAATATCAGTTCCTTTGGAGAACCCATGGCTATCAAGGAGAAAACACAGGAGAAACCCAGAAACAGTTAATTAGCTTGCCCTTAGTGTTTTATTCTGGATTCTGGATCTAGGAAAACTTAGCGTCTAGAGCTTATGTTTACATCTGAGCCATGTCTTTAGAATGGAGGGCATGTGACCTGTGATCAAGCTGTGATTCCATAGGAACAGTTGTCTTTTCATTCCAGGTATGGGACCCAGGACTGTGGTGCAGTTTTCATTCATAGGGACACTTACCACCTCCTTGTCTTCCCAAAGAAGTGGGGAGAATGACTTAAAAGATTGTATGTTCCCCTTTTATTTTTAATTTTTAGCATTTTTTTTCCAAATCTTTGCTTTCTAGTTCCTTTTACTAAATAATGCCAAGACTGGACAAGTGTACAGTACTTTGCAATTGATGAGGCTGAACCCTCATCTAGAAACCCTGAGAGGATGGTGTGGTGGCTGCCGCTCTTACACAGAGGACCACAGTGAGTTCCATTTTTCTACCAACATTCTTGTGAGGGACTTTTCTGGATCCCAGAACTCTGTGGCCAAGCCAAGCACAACCCGGGATCTCGGAAACAATGGTCACATGGGAACTGACCTTGACAAACCCACTTGTAGAACTGGGAGGAGTCCAGAGCCTGGGGAACAACCTTGGGCCATCACCAAAGCAAACACCCAGTGGGCACTGGGTCTGCCTGTGAGGAATCCCAGGCCCAGGGGAGCTTCTGTTCCCGACTTGTCTCCCCCACACACCCAGCTTCCTTTCGCTGTTTTGTTCTTTGGCTTGGGGTTATGCCCATGTGAACTGCCCATGCTTAGCCAGAGAATCCAGGAAGCCATTTCCAGGCTCTGGGGAGCTCACTTCCTCATCTGTCCCTTCTTCAAGCCACGTCTGATCATTAAGTCCTGCAACCCCTAGATATCCAGGACAGTTTTTTTTCCTGCCCATTTCTGTCTTCTTCTGTCATCCAAGACATCTATCTCCTCCCACTGTTCTCTTCTGTGACCTGGGAACCAACTCTGTGGTTGCCGGGCTTTTGCTCTATCCGTGTAAAGTTCTGGAAACCACAAGGCCTCAGGAGCCTGCAAGATCTTGATAATCCAAATACCACTGGGAGGCTGGGCGACCTGGGGCAAGTCCTTTCACTTCTGGGAGCTTCAGTTGCCTCATGCGTCCAGTGGGGAAAGTGATACTCACCCACAGGAATGTTCTGAGGGTTAGCAGAGATAATGGATGTAAAACCCCTGCACGGCACCTGGCATGCAATAACAACTCAGTACCCTCTATGTTCCTTCTCATGTGACCCTTCCTGCCATGAGCCATCCTGGATTTTAAAGTATCCCCCAGAAAAGGTCTAGATGGGTCCAGCTGAGAGAAAACCCTGGTGAGGCATACTACATCAGATCCAGAGGACCTGCTTCTGCCAGCCAAGTTCACTCTGACCGCTCTGGATGAAAACATATTTTAGAACTTGGGTCTTGTAACCAAAGCTTTCTTTTCTAGACTCCGTTTTTTTCATCTGCAAGATGGCACTCCTATCTGCCTGTCTTATACACTGTAAGAATTAGTGGTCTCATCTATCACAAATTGCTGGGAGATGGGCTACATAGCTGTAGCAAGATACTATGTAGAACCTGAAAGGATGGCCCAATAATGGTGGGATTCCTAGGCCAATGGCATACTATTTTTGGACCACAGAACATCCTAGACCCTGAGGACTATTATTCTAGCATGTCTCCTTTTGTCATGAGTAGGGCCCCAAAGTCTATAGCCCCATTAGGGGGGCTGTACACAGGGAAGCTGAAGCACATCTATCAAGAAATCGGGGAGACTCAGCTGATACTTCTTGTCCTTCTTTCCAAGGGGATTCAACCATTTTTTTAACTTCCATTAGGGAAATATCTGGAATTGCTAAAAACTCCCCAGGAGGTTGAAAAGATTTCTATCTGTCAAATAAAAAATTGCCTCCCAAATCTATGGCAAGTGTCTTCTGTTATGGGGCAAATGACAATCACTTAAACGCTTATTCCCCTTTTAACATTTTTTGGGGTACTGCACATTGAATTTAGAGGTGATTTACCACTGAACTACATTCCCAGCCCTTTTTATTTTTTATTTTGATAAAGGGTCTTGCTAAATTGCTTAGAGTCTTGTTAAGTTGCTGAGGCTGGTCTTGAACTTGCAATCTTCCTGTCAGCCTCCTGAGTCACTGGGATTATGAACATGCATCACTGTGCCTGGCTCATAACATACTTTTGTTGAACACTTAATATATATTAGGCCCTGTGCTAAGTTAGGGGGCAACTGTGGAGAAGGTATGGTTTAAGAGCAAGGATTCTGGAGTTGGACTAACCTGGTGTTGAGTTCCACTCTGGCCTTACTGCCTATAAATGCCTTAGACCCTGGGTCTCAGGTTTCACATCTGTGATAAGGGGTGGAATGTGGCACTCCCTTGGTCTATGTGTGTCCTGCAGATTCAGTGATGTGTCTGGCTGCACCTGGCACAGAGTTAGCTCTCTGAAGTTAGAGGTGATCATCTTTAAGCTGCTGGGGGAGGGTGTGACTCAGAGGCAGAGGCGCTGGGCTAAGAGCCTGCGTCATATGGAAGGGCGAATTGCCAAGCAGGTGTTGCAGACCTGCTGACCCAGCCCCAGGCATGATGTCATGGTTCCTCTGTGGTGTGTGACTTCAAGTCCAGCTGAACTGCATCCAAGCTGAGGAGCTGAGAGGCTGCTGGCTGGGCAAGGCAGAGCAGCGTGGGTGTGGGGGCACATTCTGGGGTCCAGAGAAGGGATATTGATACCCCATTGGCCTAGGGGCCGGAGGAGGGTCACCTGACTGTGTGTCTGTGGACAGGGATGGGGACCAGTTAAATAAACATTTTTGGGACCTCCCTCGAGCACCCCTGGTAGACCACAGAGCTTCCAGAACAAGAGCCAAGTCCTCGTAGTCGGTTGCTGGGAGTTCTTCCCTGTTCTCTGCTGACACTGGGGGTACTCAAGATGGTGTATGTTGGCACTTAACTTTCTGGAGGAGAAAGAAGTTTCTCTCTAAGGGGGACCAAGACTCTTGTAAGGAAGTGGCTCCCACCACAGAGGGGAAGAGAAGCCTCTGTAAGTGCAGGGACTGACAGAAGGAGCCACAAAAGTAATAACGTAAGTGTCCATCAGTAGGAGGTGGCTAAATAAATAACATGGATGGGCTTATCTCTGAGATCTACTAATAGGTAAGAAACACTGGGGGCAAAGCGGGAAAACACTCATGTGTTAAACACTGTGCTCCTCAAAAAGGGTGAAAGATTGAATTTATGTCAACTATTTTTCCTATTTATGTATTTCTGAATGGACAAGAAAGTGGCAATAATGGTTGCTTTTGGATAGAGCCACTGGGTGCAGGAATACAGCTGAATGCCCTTTTTAACTTTCCAATCTTGAACCTGGTATTCAATTAAATATAAAATTTACATTAAGTCACCAAACATCATAAGAACAGTGTTGTTAGTGTGGGTAAGGAAAATCTGTTCAACACTCAACATCCATGATCTTATCTAAACCTCGTGGTAGACCTTTGAGAGAAAGCCTATTTTCCAGATGAGGGAACTGAGGCTGAGAGAGGAAAGGGGACTTGTCCAATGTCACACAGCTGGTAAGAAGGAGAAACATGATCAGAGTCCAAGCATCTGCTGGAGACTGGCAGCTAACCACTAGGCTACCCTGCCCCTCTGCTGCTCCTGGCACTTGGGGTGGGCAGCTTCTGCTCAGGGGACAGGTCCTGTATATAGGCCTCTGCAAGAAGGAGACACTACAGCTGCTTGAGAGGAGGAAGGACAGCACGGAGGAGGGATCACCATGGGGTGAGGTAGGTAAGAAGGGAGGAGAAAGAATGGACAAAGAAAAGGGAAAGTGTCTGGAGCTCGTGAGGGGCAGTGGAAACTAGGCGTCTGCTATACTGGAGTCCCCTCCTCTGCCTTCTCCCAGCCCCAGAGCATGGGAATGTGGGCACAAATGGCCACACGCGTGCTTTTTTTTTTTTTTTTTTTTTTTTTTTTTTCCCCTCCTCTCGTTCTCCTCTTTGGCTGTGAATGCAAAGGCCCCATAGAGGGGATCTAAAAGAGGGCCTTCCAGAACAGCAGGCTCTGTTTCTCCTTTCTTTTGTTCTATAAAAAAAAAAAAAAAAAGCAGCTCATGATTATTCATTCTCTCTCTCTCTCATTGCAGGTCTTCTAGAAAAAAAAAATCAGCAAAACAAAATCAGAGATCAGAAGTAAACTTTGAAGAGCAGTGTTTATAAACCGAGGTCAAAAATCAGGCTCTGCCTCTGATCTGGAGCCATTTTATGGCCAGTCACAGGGAGGGGGGACACTGACCTGCAGGAGGGGGGTATTGCATGTGGAAGGAGCAGGCTTTTCCTCTCCCTCGCTGGCTGTCTGGACCCCAGCATGTCTACAAGTACTGATTTTGATTTCCCTTGGTAGTTTCTTGAAGTTTATTAGTTCTTGAAACGTGACATAACAAAATACCCAGCCCTGCCCCAGGAGAAAACGGTCTGGGCTCATGCAGCCTCTACGCCTGTCAGAGAGGACAGTGTGTATACTCACTGGTTATCTGTCCTCCAGTATCCTTGTATCTAACAGTCCTGGGAGAAGCTGGTGGTTGGGGGTCTACTCCAAACCTAGCTGTGTGACCTTAGGTAGATGGCTTCACCTTTCCGAGCCTCATATTTTTCATGGCCACATAGAAGAGACTGAACTGAACCCTTTCTCAGTGCCCATTTACTTCCCTGTGATTCTTTCCTCTGTGAAGTAGCTGCCCCTGGGGGATGCTGGTTCTGCATCTCCCTGCTTCCTGAAAGAATTCAACTCACCTCTGGCAGGTCTTTCCTTTACTCTCTAAAGAGTCATTCAGTCTTAGTATTATTATTATCAAGAGTCAAGTTATTAAAGCTTTTCTTTTCTCCTTGACTAGGCTTACGAGGGAAAGGGCTTCAGTTCTCCCTCTCCATGGCTTTGAGCATTGCTAACAGAATTGAATAGACGATCCTGTTATCCTGGCCAGCTCCTTCCCTCTGCCTTGCTGAGATGATACTAACTACTCAACATGCAACATTTTATAGATATTAACCCTTACCGGAAGAGGTGCCATTTCTCCTTTGTGTCCCACCTAGTGTAAATCCCATGTTGGACCAAAGAACAAGGAATTGTATCTCTGGATACAGTACAATGAGATAACAGGCAGAAAGCAGAGTCTTTGGAAACTGAAAGATGTGATAATTGCAACAACCATGCTGCCCTGGGGACAATGTGACAGCTGTCACTCCCCATGTCCTTCTGTGTGCCAGGTCCCCTGCTATGGGCTTTACAGGGAATTATCTCACTGAGTCCTCACAACCCCATTAGGTAAATGGCGTGCTGCTTTGTAAAGACTCAGCTAAGGTAACAGTTCACACTTGACAGAGCTAGTGAGCTTGTCTGTGTCCAAAGCTCCTGTAATTACCCAGCCCTGGAGAAGAAGAGCCCCCCAGTGACTCTCCTCTGTTCTCGCCTGCGCCTGCGTGTTCACAGTACCTGTTGTTGCTATGGCACTGACTGGCTGGGACCGCCTTCCATTGCTTATTCCATAGAGTTCAATTTCATATTCAGTGGCCTCTCTGAGATTTGTTATGTCCCTGGTACGTTCAGAGGAAGGGAGGATTATTTCCTGTGGTTCAGACTGCCTTTTGGTATCTCTGATTCTGAGAACAAAACTGTCGAAAATCCCTTCATCAGCTGTCCAGGACAGACGGAAACCGTCTGGGGTGGCATCTGAAACCAGAAGGTTGTCAACTTCCGGTTCAGCTTCTGGAGGGGGAGAAAATGGTGGAAGAAGGAGGAAAGAGAACAACATTTAGCAGCAATCTTCTCTCCCGTAGGGGTATCAACAGGCAGCGTGCCCCGACTTTCAGACATAGAAGTGTCCTGAGATACAGAAAATAAAATCATCAGACGTTAATGAGTCTAGGAGGGCTGGAGAGGGGAAGGCTGGAGGGACCACGTTCAGTACAAGCCAGGCAGATGCTCGCATGTGTGGGTTCTGTCTGAAAGCACGTCTATAAACCCACATCTGGACTCCTCATCGGCCCTCCCGTGCATTACTAAATAAGTTCGGAGCCAGTACTTGTTTATGTTCGCTCTCGGTCTTCCAGTGGCTGAGTGCCCATCTGCTATGAGACCTTTCTCTTTTCTTTTTGAAAAGACAAATAAACCAGCATTAACAATCTGTGGAGCTGCCCTTGATGATTCTGACTATACTTCCCTTGAGCCCAAACAAAATGGCTTTTTAAACGCTTGGGTCTTTTTATGCTCTATTCTTGGAGCTGATTTACTAAAGCAGGCTCCTACTCTTGATTTTTTGTTTGACTTCTGTTCTTGCTATTGGAACCATTAGATAAGCATTCAGATTGTAGAACTGAGGCTTGGAACCTCTTGAGATATACTCTTTGGACCCAGGGGTTTATCTTGGATTGCCTTCACTAGACAAAACTCAGGATCAAGGTAAATTGGGAGGTGGGTTTCCCAAAGTGCGCTCAAAGTAATTATGCCTGTTTGATCCTCTTCCTTAAAAGATATTCATTGCAAAGAAGTTTGGGAAACACAGCCCTTTGGGAAATACACCATAGGGTATTCCACAAATCCTTGTGGACACAGATCGACTTGACTTGAACTTGGTGCTTCCAAACTTATTTGAACATGCAACTCTTTCACAAGCAGGGCCTTTACATGGTCTATGGAGCTACTAATCTCTGGAAAGACTTTGGGAAAACACAGGTTTTTGACTTAAAATTGTTAATGCTATATTTCTCTAGCAACTTTAAATTTTAAAGAAATTATGGATTTAGTCTGTGTTAAAAATCTTTTTGATATTAGCATTTACCAATGTGATAAGTTCCAATTTAGTTTTCCAATGACAAGCCCACTGGGTGAGTTTGTTAGATCACAGTTAAGACTTTGAGATGGTAAAGATTTTGCATATGTTTTTAAAATATACTCACTGGTATATTTTTCTTTGAGAAGGCGGAAATGTAGCTGGGGATCAGCCAGGATGAACATAGGGAAGTTGATGCAGAATAAGCACATAAGAATCAGAGACAGGACTGGGCTAAGGGGCTGGGGACCCCTAGTGGGAACATTTCGACCTTCTCGTTCTGGGATGGGAATGAGGAGTGCTCATTAGATACGGAAAACAAGGGGAAGTGTGGAAGGATGTGAAAGAACAGCCCCACCTGTGGATTAAGAAGGGGATATGGACAAGGACGTTAAGAACATGGTGATACTGGAGACAGATGACACAGGCCACGAAGAGGACAGAAGGGCTCACTTGAGTTGAAATACCTGTAGTGATCTCAGCCCTCAGGGGCTTGGTTTGGTGCCCTTGGGTGAAGCCAGAGACCATGACCTCATAGCCAATGCCTGTTATGAGGCCTCTAAGCTCCAGCTTCCTCTGGGCTCCTGAAAGTGTGAATTCCTGGGGGTCCAGCAGCTTCCCAGAATCCACCACCGTGACTAGAAAGCTGTCAAAGGCATTCTCCGATGCCATCCAGGAAACTGTGAACCCGTAGGGATTAATGTCGGAAATGGTTAGGTTTTCCAGAAGGGGCAAGGCCTCTGAAAGAAGGGAGGAGCGAAATAACTCAAGTTAGCAGCGGAGATTCTGCCGGGAGAGCACAGGTTTCCACGCACACGAGAGACACTCGCTCCGCCACTCACTGTTACACACTCGGAAAATGAAGGTCTGGGAAGAGCTTCCTGGGGGCCAGAGTGTTACCTAGGATGATTCTCTAAGCAAGTCTATTAGGAGGTTATTGTTCCGATTTCACAGGTGGGAAAACCAAGTTTCAAAACAGCTGAATGACTTGTTCAAAGTCATGAGTTGTTATGTGATTGAGCAGGGTTTTTAGCCGGGTCTGACTCCAAAGTCCACGTATTTCTGTCTATTCAAACAGGATGTCTTGTGTTGGGTTTGGACCCCTTTATCTCCTTCTGTTTCTGATTTTGAAGCAAATCAACTTTTTTTTTTTTTTTAAAGTATGCTCCTCTTTTGGAATACTTCATATGCTTCTATTCTACTTCTAATTCATATTTTGAATCAAATCAATTAGGCTAATTAGAGATACATCCTGATTAGTTTTTTTTTGAAATATGTTAAAATTAATAATTTGTGGTTATGGCCCAGGAAGAAACTCTAAGATCTGCTGATTCTTTTGCTGCTGATTTTCCTGGATAAAGCCAGAAAACAAGAACATATCTGGGTCATCAAGAAGCTTCACCGTCCTTTGTTCATTCAGTCACCAAACATCTGTGTCCCAGGTGCTCTGATTTCTCAGGTGCCAAGGGGCCTTTTCACACACTAGGGTGATACAAAGGGTGAGCTTGCATCAGCTAAATTTCTACTGATACTCAGAAGTATCAATAGACGCTGAGGAGGCTTCACATTCATCATCCTATTGGACAGTCCCAAGGGTACCGTAAGGTAGACATACTGCCACCTTACCCCTCAGTCTCCATGACATCTAAGGAAAGAGAAAGGCGATTATCACTTACTGGAGATCACACATCCACAAGGCGGTAAGCTGGGTTCCAGCAGGGTCTTCTGACTCCAGATTCTATATTGCTTGCCATATGCTCAAGATGCTGTCTAATTAGTGAACCCCACCAGTGCTGGCAAGTCCTGATGCACGGGAGGCCCAGCGGGACCTCCTCTGCAGTAAGCGATACTGTGTAATGCTGAGCACATTCATCGCTGAGCAGAAGGGGAAAGGGATGGGAATCCCAAGGCTGCTTCAGTGCATCTAGTTTAGATCTTTCTTTTCTACCGTGGCTAAATGGAAACTTTCAAGAGATAAATGACCTTGTGCTAATGCTGACAATCTAATCCATAGAATGTTAAAAAAAAAAAAAAAAAAAGGCTTAAAAAGAAGTATTTGGTGACTGAATGAAAAAGTGAAGGAATGCCCTCATTGCCTAAGCAGAGAGTTAGATTTTGCCGTGGCTTGGACTTCCTGTACTTATTTTGCAACACTTGCTGTTTATGGTGAGTGATTTTTTTTTCACGTATAGACTTCCCCAAAATCAACTCTATCAAAGACAAAGATGAAGCCACATATACTGTTCAGATGGCCTTCATGCTTTCTGCAAGGCAAGGGTCTCGAATTCTGCTCCTGGATTTTATTTAGATAAGTGGAGCTCTATTTGATAGCTGGCCTCTTTTCACCTCCAAGCCATCTAAGCAGTGAATTCCAAGGAAAATGAGGGCTTTCAGGATAATTAGTCAATCAAGGGCTTGTTTTTTCAAGTCTCTCCTGTTCATGGTTTGTTCTATTTAAATATCGTTCTTTTAAAATGCAGAGTCTTTTCACATCCGGATTAGCAGAGACAATGCTGTAACTGGATCTGTTATTGGGAACAGGTTTCAGCCTCTCTCTCCTCTCTGTTCCCTGGGAGGTCTTGCAAGGGGCTACAAGTAAGGGCCTGATTGCCTCTATAGCTTTGCCCTCCTCCAGGGCAGTGGGACCTCAAACCTCACACCTGCTCTTCCAGGCTCCTTCATGAATTACTAAGTTCCGCCTTTGTGGCCTGATCTAAATAATTCAATTCACATTCAATAACCGGACAGAAAAATCAACCACTTTTTAATCTTACATTCAAACATACCCAGGGTTCTCTTGCAAATGATAAGCAAGTTATGACTGCACGGCACTAGTGTTTAGTTGAGGCGTGTTGGCCATTTTTTAAAAAGTTTATTTACTTGCTTATTTGCAATGCTGGGGATGGAATCCAAGGCCTTGTGCATGCTAGGCAAGTGCTCCACCACTGGGCTACCCCCAGCCTTGTGGGTTATTTTTAAGAACATGACTTTCCTTATACTTTTGGGAGATAGCAGAAAAGGCCTGGCATCTGTATCATACCCACTGAATGCCAGGAGGTTACATTTCATAGCATCTGCTTCATCCCTGAGACAGGCTACCAGAGGCACCTGTGGGTGTCCTTTTGCCTTATGTTAGGGAACTGGGGTCCAAACAAGTTAGGAACTTGCCAAGGTTATGCAGCTAAGAAGATATGGGAGAGGTTAGAAACCAAACAGGCTCATTTCAAAATCCTCACTCTGCCAGGTTGCCCTAGTGCCTGCAGGAAATTATTCAATTGTACTGATTAACATATCTTAGAGCAATTTAGATCCCGGGAAAGACTAGTTTAGTGTGGAAATCAGACAGCAAAGTCTGTCTCCTGAAAGTTGTCATTAGTGGAAGACAAGAGACTTTTAAACATTTTTCAGGCTAGAGATTTGGTAACCTCACACCATTTTTAGCTTTTACCATGGATTTGGGAAAATATCAGTAGAGAAAATAGACAGCCATTCCCTTATGTAATTCAAAGTGAAGTCAGAAATCAAATTTGACAAATGGGTAAGATTTTAACTAACCTTATAATTTATCTACCATCTCAGGGTGAATCTTCATCAATCTGCTATATTTGTCAATT
Organism: Sciurus vulgaris; assembly: GCF_902686455.1. Lineage (NCBI taxonomy): Eukaryota > Metazoa > Chordata > Mammalia > Rodentia > Sciuridae > Sciurus > Sciurus vulgaris. The sequence goes on from NC_136476.1 coordinate 71,353,861, forward strand.
TTAAGACTAAGTTTTTTTTTTTTTTTTTTAAGATGGATTATTATATTTCTAGGACAGATAATTTATGAACTGCCTTAAGTGGTATGATTTATGGACAACATCCCTTTCCTAAGCCTCTACTAACTTAGAATTTATTCTCTAGCCAGTGTCTCCAAACTGTGAATGTTGCAGCCTATAAAACTACCTGAAAGCTTTATACAGCCATTGAGAAGATTGCTTCTGCTTCCTCAGAGTGCCTGTGAAGCATCTCTCCCTTCCAGAAGCCTCGGCAATGCCTTCTCTTGGAAGCCGACATGGGGTATCTTGGCTATTATGTATAGTGTCTCCTCGCAACCTATGTGTTCATCCATGAATGAGCGCATAAAGAAAATGTGCTAAATATATCTAATGAAATATCATACAGACTTAAAAAAGAAACTGTCATTTACAACTACATGGCTAAACTTGAAAGACATGATGTTAAGGGAAATAAGCCAGGCACAGAAAAAAAAAATACTGCATGATCTCACTTACATGTGGATTTTAAAGAAGTTTAACATGTAAGTAGAGTACGCTGGTAGTTACCAGAGGCTGGAGCAACCAGGAACTGAGAAAAGGGAGCTGCTGGCCAAACGGTACAAAGTTTAGTTAGACAGGAGGAAGAAGTCTTAGCAAGCTATTGCACAGCTTGGTGACCACACTTAGTAGTGATATACTGTATATTTCAAAATTGTTTATAAAAGTGGATTTTAAATGTTTTCACCATGAAAAGTAGGAGAGGTGATTGATATGTTAACTAATTCAACTTAATCAGGCCACAACATATACATATATCAAAACGTCACTTTGCACCTCATAAATTAAACAACTATTATTTTTGATTACAATTAAAAATAGAGAAGTTTACATTTGGAGTGCAGACTGCATTTGGATCGAATTTTCCTTTACAATATCTGTCTCCTTTCCCCTTTCCCTGTGTCAGAATTCCAAACAGACAAACGAGAATCTCTGAATACCTGTAATGACAAAGGCAGTGAGGGGTCTAGAGGGGTCACCAGCCCAGGTGGTCCCTGCCACACTAACGTCATAGCCAGTGTTCTCCACCAAGCCGGAGATGTGAGCTTGCTGTACATCTCCTGGGACTGTGAATTGCTGGGCCTCATGCAGTGACTGAGCATTGCTCACATTGATAACGATCTTTGCAAAAAGCCCAGCTTGAGTGGTCCATGACACGTTGAAGCTGTCAGGAGTAATATTGCTAAGAATTAGCGTGCCCAACTGTGGCTCTGGCTCTGAAGGGAAAGGAACAGGACAGAGACAAAGAGAGAAACGTTATTAGAAGAAGCAGTAGATTTTTCCAGAATGTCACCACAGAACACAAATATGCATCATTATTTCCAATTAGCTGCAGAAAAGATAGTATGTTGGACTGTATCTATGACTGCACTGATTATAACAGCAGGGAATATATTGCTTTTTTTGCAGGTAGGGATTCGTGTTCTTGTAAATTATAGTCATGGCCATTTCCTAGGAATCTATGAGGAAAAGTGGACAAGCCATTAGAGGTAGGTAAAATTAATGTAAAGGGTATTATGGCTCCATTTTCCAAAGTCGTAGTGGGGCACTAGCCCTAAGTTGTTCCAAGAAAAGACAGCTTCATGCTGATGAATGCAGCGTCAACACTGCATATTATATACGATTGTAGAGACTCACCGTGTATTAGCATCTGAAAAGCTCTAATGAGCTTGTTCTGTAAATAATGTATTTGATTTTGGTAGCCCAAGCATTTCATAAACTTATTGATCAATGATACCCCATCTCAGAAATATTCTTTGAACATCCCCTGGAGCTAGTGTTCCACTGAACATGCTTTAGAAAATGCTCCTTTGGAGTTTAGTCTTCTTTTGATCTTATTAGGATGGCACAAATTAAAGGCTAATATCCATGTCAGAGAAATTCTGTAGTGGCATAGAAATCCAAATGTATGTGTCATAGGAAAATCTGCATCTCAGCCAAAATACTGTAAAAGTGAAAATGGCTTCCATTCTTGGTGGATGCAAAAGCCAAGGGAAAACTTGAAGCTAAGCACTGCCTTTTCTGATTAGAGAGTTTGCTTATTGCATAATTTTGAAAGATGGCTGATTCTACTGAGGAGAAACTTCTCTTTGCCCTGTAAAATCTAGACAATCAGTGGTGAGAGCCACTCATTCAATATAAGGGGCTTTATGGCAGCTACTTTCAACAGAAATGTACGTAGGGTTGACCTCCCAAATGCTCATTTAACAACTAACACTAAGATGAGTTCAACCCAAACTGTATTTTAGAGAGAGGCAATATTTCTGGAGGATTGAAATATGTGGAACAGAATTTAGTGTTGGGAAAGGCAGACTATTTCTTCTGAGGTCTTGGGTGTTGTTTTGCTTTAGCTCAAATATTTGGAGGAAAGAAGGGGATCCCTTGGATAAACTTTAACTGCACAATTGTACAGCATGACTGGATGCTCTAAAGTCTCAAGGGGCAAATATAAGATCTGGCTCAGAAACAGAATATAGATGTAAGCAATGACAAGGAATTTCCTACATTATCAATCAGTTTGAGAGACTAATAATGCTGTAGTTTTGAGCTATGGCACTGGTACATTTTTTTAACCACACAAAAGATAAAATTCTCCAAGCTCTGCTTTTTGCCTATATTTTGCTACAAAAGCAATATCCCAAATTAAAGATGCATTTTGGAATTATTCTCATGCTCACAGACAAAAACTGGCAGTACCAACACATTCATCATGCAGAATAAGATCTGGGTTATTAAGATTAGTTTTACCTTCTGACCCCCAGAAAGTACAACCAAGCTCAAATGTGAGATGCAAGATAAACTCAGACAGAGAATACTAGTTTGGTTGTGGTCAGTATTCCATGCAAGCGAGGGACATTTTTCTCCCACCATTTCTGACCCTTTGGAATAATTCCTTAACATGCTGTCTACTTTCAGGAAGAGACATGTTCAAAAACTGAATGCACTGAATGCTGAATGTCCACCACATGCACCAAGATTTAGACGAGATGATGGAAAGATTCTGAACCTTCAGAACAGACATCAGTGGGTGAGGACACATGCTTGACAAAAAGAGCAGTCTGTTGGGAATCCAGGCAAATGAAAGTCTCCAGAACAAGAGGAGACCACCAGGTCCTCTCACGTGGTTCTTGGATCATGACCTAGTATCTCTTCTTAGCCTGCTAGTGGCACCATATTTAAAATTCTGCTAGACAGATACTGTAGATCATTCTGATCAAGGAACCAAAACTGACATGCACATTTCTCTGAATATGACACAGGCAAACTTTGATTAGAAAGACCACAGCACAGGCAGATGATAATGGATGGCAAAGGGAAGGATTATTTAAGATCAGATGAAAGGATGTTTTAAAAATTCAGACACAGCAAGTCACATTAACTCAGAGAGCAACTCTAAGTGGGAGTGAACATTTAGGGAAAAGAGGTCAGATGCTGAAGTTCCTTAATTTGGGGTGAGGGCTATTTTAAAGCTTTCAAACTCCAATTTGGTTGGCTCTGTCAAATTAAAAAAGATCTAGTGGAACTGGGAGGATGAGGACTGGGTTGACATCTGGGATGTGATTCAGAGGAAGTTCAATGGCAAGTGAAGAACCCACAATGGGAAATACCTGTGGCACTTGGATCATCAGGGTCTGAGCACACTGCCTGCCCATCAGTCCATGAAGGTGGGCTTGTAATTAGAAGCAGCTTTGAGGTGGTGATGACCGAGCTGCAGGATGCCCTGGGCACAGAGTACACCACCAGCTCCTGGGGTTGGTCAGCATTCCTAACTTCTACAAGAAAGCTACCAAAGTCTGGGCTTTCCATGAAATGGACGCACTGCCCTAGGTCACCTTGAGACAGTGAGATGACTAAGGAGAGGTTTGGCTACTAACGCAAGAAGAAAATAGATGAGAGCATGTCAGTTTAAAACACCACCGTAGTTCAAACTCAAAACACAAGAGACTAAACCCATATTGTTTAGACTGTACCTTCCAGTAAAGCAGCTTGTCTTGTTGAAAACCAATTTGAACCAAGTACATATGGTTGACTAATTTCCTCCCCTAGGATTTGTTAGACTTTCGTTTGGCTGTGCTAGAATCTAGACAGTGCTGGCTCCCTCCCTTTTCTAGGGACCACCCTGAAAACAATTTGTAGTCTCATGCAGATGAGGACAGACCCTCCCACAAACACGGGCAAACTAAGTGATAGATAATATTGGTGCTATAATGCCAGTCCTTTTCTTGGAATCCCCAGAAAATGGACCCTTACTTTATGAGTTATAAGGAAAAAAATTCCAGTGTTTGTTCTATAAATATCATTTTTGTTTTCAGCTTGTGATGTCTTGGCTGACCTGTTAAGGGAATGCATTATCTAACATATGCTAAGAATGCTATCTCGAATGGACAAAGCTCTTCTTTCTGAATTCCCACGGGGTTCTCTGCACAGCAGAGGAACATCTGGCATAGGATACATATGACATAGATACCACAAGTTCAAAGGGAGAGCATTCACTCCTTTCTAAACTAAGCTCCCTCTTTGAACGTGGTCACTCTCTTTTATTTTTGTAATGTACCATTCACTGTTTTGGGGGGCAAGAAAGCAGGGTCTGATTTCTCCCCCTTGGAGGTGGTGTTGAAATGGGGGTGATCTGATGGCATGGCTATCTCCTGCACTCATCTGATGAGTAATTTGCTCTTTCTCTTCATTTTCTCAATTTAAAACAAAACACTATCAACAGTTTCCTTAACTTATTGGGATATTTGGGTAAGAGAAGTTTCAAGACTCTAGGAAGACAAAGACACTAGAAAAAACACAAAAATCCAATTCTTAAGAACTCATTGATGGATGTAGACATCTTTCTAAGCCAAGGACAGCTCTCATCATAGCTTTTAAGTTGCCAAAGGAGAGCATTCTTTTCTCCAGATTCTATATGGCAATCTGGATCGAACTATATTGTGTGCTGCAAATAAATGTCCTGATCAAGGATAACCGGGCACACGCTTTACGGCAATCTACCACTCGGGCTGCGGTCGGAAGAGAGTTATGTGAGATAGCACTCCAGTCCAGCATCATGGAGGAGCTAGCACATTGGCATATGCTCCGATGGGTGAGCAGGAGGGGCTGCAGAGAAGCCTGAGGACCCGGGGCGTTAGAACTCGGGGAAACACATGTACCTGTGGAGGCTGTGGTGCTGATGGTTTTGGTCCGAATGCTGGGAGCAAGTCCAGAGAGGTAGACAATGAAATCAGTACTAGGGGGAAGCCCTGAGATGTGGGCAGTTCGTTCAGCACCAGAGACATTATGTTCCGCGGTTTGCAGCAACCTATTGGAATCAATAATTTCAATGGTAAAGGTCTCGAAGGCCCCGTCAGTTGCTGTCCAGGACAGGTTGAAGCTCTGAGGAGTTATGTCAGAAACATTTAAATTTCCCATTTCAGGTTCTTCGGCTGGGAAAAAAAAAAAAAAAAAAAAAACAGGGGCAGGAGAGAAGGAAAAAAATAAATAAATTTGAGTTAGTGATTCCTCTGTGTTTTCAGATTAAGGTTGTTAAACCATTGCTGGGGAGAAAGATTCCAGAGTTCAGGGTTATGGCGAAATGAAGCGCTGTGTTGGATAAGTGCCAATGAGAGAGAAGGGGACCTTATTAGAGGTTAAGAAAGGAAGGCATGGAGATTAGGCTTTTCCACTCTGCACTGCCATGCGTGATCAGGTCTGTGAGATCCTTCGAGAGAGATGAGCTGGATGATCTCAGCGGGGCAGCTGTGTGTTATCCGCACCTGTCTCCAGGAGCCCCGCCTCAGGGCTGGTGGCCATGGGTCAAAATACAGGAGTGCTGGGAGCTCCCTCTCTCTTGAATTGCTCTCAGGAGACCAAGGTGACTTGGATGCCTCCCCAGACATCCCTTGCTTTGCTTTGAGGGAGCTCCCATCTATTCAAATGAAGGTTAAATAACTCTGACACATTAGCCTCACACGGTGGCACCTGGAGGCTTCTGTTTTTGTGACTTGAAGGGATTGGCAAGTGTCTCAGTGTAATCCTTGATATATTTTTCATACTTCAGATAAGGGCCAGCCAGCTGTTCTCACATAGCTGGTCCCCTCTCTTAATTGCTTCTGTGTAGGCCACAGGGACTCGCACCGTATTGCCAGCCAAGAGCATTAAGCCAAGACAAGGCAGTTTCAGCAATGCTTTTTAGCCAAGAAATAACATTTTGTCTTGGAGATGGTCCTGCAATAGGAATAAACATGCAGAGGGCAGGCAGGAGCAGGGTTTGAAAAGTTGGTGCTGTTTAGTAAGGGAAAGAGACTCCTGGTCTCTGAGACCAACCCAATGATCTGTTGAAACACAGATCAGATGGAATTATGGCCCGTCCTCCCCATAGGCTGGATCATCAGAGGTAAGAATGTCACTGTCATTAAAAAGAAAGACACACATGATCTGCAGGAGAGATCAGAGTGGTGGGTGATTTCTCTGCCTTCTGGGAGCAGATGATTTGTGGATGTCAGGTTAAAGAGTCCCGGGTAAATTTAGGGCAGTGTCCACCACAATTTCTAGGCATTTTGGGGTCCTGCACATGCAGTTGCCTGTGTTCCTCAGTAAGAGTTACTGAAATGACTAAGGCTTAATTGCAGATCTATGCTTTCAAATGAATGAGGTCATGCAGGTTTGCTGTGAAAGTTCAGGTGCAATCATCATATGAAAAGGGAGGCAGACATTTGGGGAAGCAAAGCAGGGCAGCATCTGCTGAGCATCTAACCACCTGGGGCATGTCGTAAAGATGAGCAATGGGAAACGGTGGGGCTGGGGTGGGGGGAGGCCGCTCACTTTAGCAGGCTCCGGGGAAACACTGGAGGCTGGTGACTGGAACAGAGCGAAGGGAGGTGGGAGTCTGCCTTCCAAACGCCAGCACTCCAGTGAGCAACTCTCGATTCAAAGAGCAGAAAGGGTTTCATAGCCTGGGACATTCCTTACTTCAAATGCTGCTGACTGTACTTCTGCTGATGAATGGCTTTCTCTTTGGTATGGTCTCTAGTCATAATTGCATGATTTATTTTTTCATTTTGGTCTAACTGTTTGCTAATTTGATGTTCTAACAATGACTCAGTATCTGAGGGAATTGGGAGGGCAGTTCTCTTATTCTATTCAGTGCACTTGAAGGAAACATTTCTTAAGTGCCAGAAGCACAGGACCCAGACCCTTGAGGGAGATAGTAAAGCACCATTTTCAAGTGGCAAAAGATTTTCTAAAAGAAATAATATGTGTCTCCTCACAGTTGGAAAAGATGGGCTTCTAGTTATATGCCAGCACTGGAGAGGATAATTAAAACCATCAAGTTTAATTCATGAGACAAAAAGCCATCATGCAAAGAAGATGTAGTTGTAGGACTGGCCAGGTTAAGTATGGGAGGGAGGCTGGGGACTGGAGGCTAGAAAGGCAACACCGCCCTCTTCATCACAGCCATGGTGAGGGCTTCCAGACAGAGGTGCGGCCCACAGGGACGTCTCTGAGCATGCATGAGCAGCCATTAAGGGCACATGAAAGGGTTCGGTTATGGAGGAAAGCTGACTCCCTACTCCATCTCTTGGAGAGGAAGCAGGGAACCTGGGGAGAAAGCATGGACAGTGGAGGAAAAGGTACCTGTGAAGGCCTCAGCAGACAGCACTGGTGTTCTATGGCCCCGGATCACCCCATAGAGGGTGACTCTGTAAGGGGTGGCAGCTTTGAGGCCGGGGATGTCCACAGCCCGGAGGCTGCCAGGCACCGTGAGATTCTGAGCGGCCTCCACCTTGTTGGCCTCCTGCACCTGAATGACAAAGTGCTCATAGGCCTGGTCACCTGCTGTCCAGTTGAGTTTGAGGCCATCCCAGCTGACCTCAGTCACGACTAAGTCTCCCAGCTGGGGGAGCTCCTCTGGAGAAGGATAGAGAGGTATTTGTCAGTGCTGCAAACAGAAAATGAGGAACCACAAGTCCCACAGCCCAGCTCCTGGTAAGAGAGAAAGAGGAGAGGAGTGTTTTGTGTGGGTGATTCCTGGGCTGTGGGTGCTTATGCTTTCAACTTGGCACTCTGGCTGCATCTTTCTGCAGGAGTTGAAAATGGTCAGAAAGGGGAACATTTGCGTGGCTTAGCCTTGAGGGGGCAAAGGCGTCTGTACAGATGCACAACTTCCCAGGCAGCCCCTGAGCATGCACAGCCAGCTGCCAATGGGCATGGGGAAGAGGTGGGCTGTAGGTCTGGATGAGGGAAGTGGGGTTGAAAGTGCAGGTTTTGGAGATGGACAGATCTTGGATAGAATTCCAACACTGCTATTTGCCGGCTGTGTCATCTTGGGCATGTCACTTGACTTCTCTTTGAGCTCCTCTCTCTTTACCTTCCAACGATGCTGACAGTACTATTTCATTGGCTTGGTGATGATTGTATAATAGTATTTATCAATCCCTGCACATCATACCTGACAGAGTGAAAAGACTGACAAGTGGCAGCTTAAGGAAATAGGTCATTGTGTATGTAGGTGTTTCTTCTTGGAAATTCTCAGTCATTTGGGTGACTGACCTGCTTCATCTCATGACTGACTTGGAATTAGAGCTTGCCTCATTGCAGGCCACCTGCTGTCTGCCTGGCTTTATACAGCATGTACTGTCTCAAGTTTGGACAAGCATGAGGCTTTATCTCTGGACTTCCCTCGGCTTTCAGGGATCAGAGGTTACATGTCTGATTCTTGCTTGCTTCTCTCCTCCCACCCGATTCTGCCGCTGAGTGAAGAATGGATGTGTCACACCGCAGAGGTGCTCCCGTGAAATGTGTGTGCCTACTTTAAATTAAAAATGACTATTTTCCTCAGTAAATGGTGCAGAACAGGGCCTACTATTAATTTTATATGATGTAGGAAGGAAATTTAATGGAGTTATTATTGCTGATTTTAAAGGATTGCATTCTGATGTAGGAAAAAAAAAAATCCACTGCTTTATGAGATGATTCTCAGGATAAAATGCAACTTCTCAGCCTCTCTTCTTGAAGCCGAAGTGGCTGTGGATAAGAAGTTACGGAGGAAAATATCTGCAGGGGTCTCCACCTCACCCTCCAAAGGCAGGGGAGTTTTGTTCTCGGGTATCCCTGGATCCAGGGTGCCAGGAGTCTCTGAGCAGACTTTTCCTGTTAAAGGGTCTGTTTTCAAACTGTCCCACCTACAGATCTGGCACTTTCCTGGAAGGACTACATTGGGACACAGATGCAGGCATCTCCCTCTTCCTTCCCAGCTCCCTAGAACTGCTTTATGTCTGTCATATGGAGGACTTCCCTGGGAGGTTTCATTTGCTAAAGAAGTTTTATTGCTAGAAACAAAAGTTTGCCGACCATGAAGGTAGATCATCAGCATCCTGCACCTGATCCCACATTTCTCAAAGGCCCTTTTTGTTCTTGTTTTGTCTGAAGGTATTTGAGGAAACACAGAATAATTATTTGGCCAAATTGGGTAAATGATAACATCGCCTTTCTTAATTCTGAAATTCCATGTGGTTTCTATTAATGACCAAGTTTATTTGGCATATAAAAGCAAGAAAAACAACTTATTTGAATTAGATCATTTCTGTGGCATTAGCAAAATACAAGGGACATTATCTTAGAAAAAAACGTGATAACCACAAATTTGGCCCATTTAGTACCTTTGGAAGTTATTTTCTAGAAACCTCAAGAAGAGCACACAGTTTTTAAATGATAGAGGGAGCATCCAATTTTCAGGGGACAAATTGAGAGGAATTGTTTTCTCTCTCCAAGTTAAATAACGAACAACAAACTCAAAAGTGCTGCCCTTTCTTGGAAATATTCTTGTCCTGAATATCTGATAAGGAGACAGCAGTGGATACTTTCATCTGAAGATGACTAGATCATTTCCAAGGGTGATTCTGTAGCCATCTGGCTAGAAGTTAGATGTGAGTGACTCTAAGGCTAGAAGTGAGAAGGTTTTTCTAGAAAATTCTGCCTTTATCCTTAGTGCCATGAACTTGCTGTTCGTGCTATTTTTCCTTATGACTGTTGCTCTACGATTCATTCAGCTATTTGCTATTCAATGATGACCATGTGACGGGCACTTTCATTCACCAGCTCATTTATGTTCATGACTGGGTTCCAAAGTAGCAATATGGTCCCTGCTTTGAAGTTGAGAAAAGGCTCAGAGATGGAAAGTGATATTCCCAAGAATATTCAGCCAGTAAGGTAGAATTCCAGCCCAGGGCTTCCTGAGTTAGAGATTCAAGTGCCTGCCAACCACTTGTAGGGGGGGATACCCTGCCACATGGGGAATTTTCTATTCCAGTGACAGGCTGGCTTACATCCGGTCTGGAAGGGGGCATGTACCTGTGATGGCCTCCACAGCAAGAGGCTGAGTACTGTGGCCCCTGAGCTCGCCACGCAGGGTGACTGTGTAAGGGGTGCCAGCCCTGAGGCCTGGGATCTTCACCGAGCGCAGCCTGCCAGGAATCGTGAGATTATGAGCCTCTTCCACCTGGCCAGCCTCTTGGACCTGAATGATAAACTGGTCATAGGTGCCATCGGGTGTGGTCCAGTCCAGTCTGAGGGCATCCCAGCTAACCTCGGTCACTGTGAGGTTTCCCAGATCTGGAACCTTCTCTGCATAAGGACATAGAGTAGCCGGGTTACTAAAAAAGGCAATCGCATGCTGGGATCCAGGTGAGAGGGCATTTTGGCTGAGGTTGGGATGAGTTGTCTGGTTAGTGTCGGTTACAGATGCTTGATTTACTGGGGAGTTGAGTGTGCTCTCGTTGTTGGCACTAAAGCCAGGGTTTTTCTATGCAACCTTTGGGAATGAAAGGTGGTTTGAGCAATTGTTCAGGACTTCCCTTCTTGACATACAAACAGGGCTTTGGAGTGTCCTTGAGTGTGCTTGGCATGAGCTCAGAGCTATTTTCTTTTCTTTCTTCACTTACAAGTAGGGCTTTCCAACTTCTTAGATATTATGACTGCAACTTGCTTTGGAAAGAGCAACCTCTCACTTTCGTAAATGAAGAATAGGTGGAATTTTCCACAGGACTGGCTACCAGACCACAAGGAGAACGTGGCCAAATAAGGGATGTGACATTTGGGAAGTAGGGATGATTCACTGGTATGTCCCCCTACGAGACATGGGCTAAATCCAATTTTGAGCCTTGATGGCTCCGGAGCAGATAGAGGGCATGGAGAGAATGAGTGACATCGTCTAGAATACCTGTCAAGACTTCAACAGAGAGAGGGGCTGTGCTGAAGTCCCAAGCGACCCCGCGGATGGTGATGCTATAGCGTGTGACTGATCTGAGCCCAGACAGGTCCACGGACCTCAGTCCTCCAGGGACTGTGAGGTTCTGGGCCACCTCTCCGGTGTCAGCCTCCTGCACCTGAATGACAAAGTGCTCATAGGCCCCCTCTGGAGCTGTCCAGTTGAGCTTGAGGGTGTCCCAGGCCACCTCGGCCACCGTGACTTCTCCCAATTTGGGAGATTCTCCTGAAGAAGGACAAAGCACTGTTTTAAATCATACACCAAGATCCAGGAAGTCTTGAACACAAGAATAGACTTTTTAAAACTTAGATAAACATGCATCATGCAACTTCCTAAACTTTAAGAGAAGAACAGAGGGAGAGATATGGGAACATTTGTTGAACATCAGATGAGGGGATTAATTTATGACTTTTTTCCTTTTACATACAGCATTTTAGTTTCCTTGCCATCCCCCTCCTGAGGCCACAGGGTGAGTCCCACACAAGAGGCTCTGTACAGTTTCAAAAGGGGTTGGCCATGACATGATGGTTAAGGTGGCCTTGGAGTTGTGTGACCTGATGGACTGGCTGTCCATTATTGGACTCTATGGCACTAAAACCTATGGCAAAACGTGTCCATTCCAAAGCTAGATTATCTGTCTGATTATCCCTGGCAGTTTCCTGTTTGGGAAAAAAAAAAAAAAAAAAAAAAAAAGTTGTGGTTAAAAAGGTAGGAAGTACCTGTAAAGGCCTCGGCAGAGAGCACTGGTGTTCTGTGGCCCCGGATCACCCCGAACATGGAGACTCTGTAAGGGGTGGCAGCCTTGAGGCCAGGGATGTCCACAGCCCGGAGGCTGCCGGACACCGTGAGGTTCTGAGCAGTCTCCACCTTGTTGGCCTCCTGCACCTGAATGACAAAGTACTCATAGGCCTGGTCACCTGCTGTCCAGTTGAGTTTGAGGCCATCCCAGCCGGCCTCAGTCACCGTGAGATTTTCCAGTCCAGGGACTTGTTCTGAATAATGGACAGAGATGGGGTCAGTTAAACTATTCCTCAAAATGCTTTTCTAGTAAGGACCAGAAATGCCAGGCCCGCTGCCAAAGTTGCGAGGTCCTCGGAGTCCAGGTGCAGGGCTTTGCCCAGGGCATCACGTAGCTGTGCGGTCCCCAGTAAAGTCCCAAGAGAACAATCAATACAATGCTTGTTTTGCCTTCATGCATATTTGGGTTTGGGTTTGGGAACTGTATTTTCTTGTTGACCAGCATCCTGAAGACTCAGGAAACTGTTCGCCTGTCTCTGTTACTCTGGAACATATCTCATTACAGGGAGGTGGCCCTCAGCTGTCCTTGGGGGTTTGGTCTAGCCTTCTGTACCTTGAGACAATTGAGATAATTGACTGCTCTTAGATCCCCACGGGGTTGTTTTTGTTTGTTTTTGGGGGTTTATTTTTTTTTTTTATGCTGCCTCCATTTCCCCTAGAAAGTCTGTTGGAGTTCATATCTTGCCAGTTTCTAGGGTTCAAATAAGCTTCCTCAGTGAAGGCAAGAGATCAACGAACACAGTACTAGTGAGGCTGGACTGAGAACGGCTTGAAAAAATGGTCCCTTATTAGAAATGGTTTCTTTGAAAAATGGTCCCTTATTAGAAAGACAGACTGAAGTCCTGAGAGAAATGGAAATTCAGCAAAAGCCCACTTGTCTGAGTCTGCCTTAAAGGGGATCATATGCCTGAAGCTGAGCTGAGATAGAGTCCACGTGACCTAGGAACAACAGGTTTTTCTGGAAAAGGATCCTGTAAACAACAGATTAGGAGCTGGATTTACTCATTCAAAAGAACAAATAGCTCATGTACTTATGCCTCACATCACTAATTTCAAATGAGCCCTACATGTCCACAACAGTCGTCTTTTAACTTGAAAACATTAGCATATAATTTGAACAAGGACATCCTTTCAGAGGGGAAAATAGGCCTTTTCTAGAATCTGTTTAATTCAGACTTTTCCAAATTCTGGAGAACATTCTTAATTATTTCATACTGGCAAAGCTTATCATCCTTCAGCTTTCTTCTTCTTTAGAATTTACTTTGACCCAGCACATAGGTACACAAACCACGACCTGAGGGGCCACATCTGGCCTGCTGGCTCGTGTGGCAGTTGGCAAGTGACATCAGTTTTTACATTTTTGAATGGTTGACAAAAATTCCAAACAAGAATGATATTTCCTGATGCATGAAAATCAAGTGAAATTCAAATTTTGGTGTCGTAAACTAAGTTCCACTGGAACAAAGTCACACTTGTTCACTTAAACACGAACGATGGCTGCTTTTGGGCCACAATGGCACAGTGGAGCCATTGCGACAAATTTCCTGGCTTGAAAAATCCAAAATATTTACCATCTGACCCTGCACAGAAAACATGTGTGATACCTGATCTTGAACTACAGTTCATGGATACCTCCTTTAACTGATATTCATATCCTGGTGCTTATGCCCAAGGCTTTATAACAGTCCTTAACTACCCAGACACTGTCTCCGTGAGAAGCAAAGGACCCCAAACTCAAGGTGATGGGTGTAGATTTGGGAAAGAAAGGAGAATCAGCTATTCTTAAGCACACAGAACCTTGTGAGACCAGGAATGGCACCTACAGATAGGATTACATCCTTGACCTTGGGAATTAACCATGACTAGACTCCAGAGCATGCTGCCCTCAAATATGCCAGCAGTCCTCATGCATAAAGAGATTCAGGACAAAAACAAATCTAAGCAAAAATAAACTGGATCCCGTGGCTCTTAAAATCCCCTTCTTAGCTGGCTCTCCTGCATTTCAAAAGCATTCTCAGAAACTCATCAGACATAGATCATTTATATTTTCTTGTAAATGAAGACACTAGACTTTCCTCTCCAGGAATCTGTATTTTAAGCCTAATCTCTAATATGACATAAAACATTATTTTATTCCCATGATAAAAGTGTCAGATTCCAGATTAAGAAGGATGTGGGAGAGGTCCCTGACTAGGGAAGGGAGGAGGAGATTACTGACCACATGTTAAGCTGTTATAGCAGAGATGGATGGAAATGGAAGAGTCGGATAGTAGACAGTGTCTCCTCCTGAGGAGGATCACCTCATTTCTCTGCAATAGCATTTGGGTATGTCCCTGACGCTTTCATGCAATGACCCCCACATCTTCCTTCATCAGTGTATCTAGTCGAGACAGTAATGTTCACATAACTCCCTGTCAATCAGTAAATAGCAATAGTCATGGTGATGATGCTCTTCTGCCAGATTTTTTGGCTATTCCTCCATTTTGGGGGGCAGGGAAACTGAGAAGGAGCAGTGGTTTTTCACTTGAGAGGAGCGTGTGGCCGCTTTAGCAGCGGATGCTGCTGGCAGCTGCCCAGAACCCTCCACTGAGCAAATGCCAGTCAGATAAGTAACAGGGCCAGCTTTATGAATAAGATAAGTAGACAAATGGAGGAGACAGGAACAGGAGTTATGAAAGGAGGGAGCACCATGAAAGAAAGCAGAGCAGACGGAGCGGAGGTGGACACCAGGAGGCTCCAGGTCAGCGTTGAGTCCACATTTCCACAGCTCGCGACAGCCTTGTGGGCTTCCTGCCCCCAGAAGCCAAGTGTTTCCATTGTACAGTTCCACACTGACTTTCTTGGCATTTCTCGATGAAAAGGCTGTTGTCTTTTTCTTAACAGCTGTGCATTGGAATCTACCCTCTGAACAATGTCAGTGGGCCTGGGAAATCAGAATTTCGAAATCTCATGTCTGTGCTCGTGGTGGGCTGAGCAGCTGGCCCTGAGGAATTTCTGGCAGTGTCAATGTCACATCTTTAGATTCCCACCATCCTGGAGATGGTAATGACCAAGTTGCTGGCTTGATGAGACACCCGCTTTAGAAGTTCACTTAGGAGATAAAGAATGATTCTCCCATAGGTTGGTGGCATCTCAGCCAGAGGACCCCAAAGGTATATTAAATGACACCAATGCTTTTATACAATGACCATATCCTGTTTCATCTGCTCATCCAATTGAGTAATCTTCCTTGTAGAAATAATTGAAATAAAAGGCCTTGGTTGCCTTAAAACTTCTTGGTGAGTCTCCATATTTGTCAAGAACAAAGTCTAAGCACTTAGCATAATATGCACAGCCCTCTGCAGATGGCCCTTGATGACCACTCCACCCTGTACCCTGCTACTCTCCAGCTCCATCACGCAGCAGGACCACACAGCTTGTGGCTCACGGGGGCGCACTTTCTTGTGCTCTGAGTCTATCGGCTGCTGCTCTCTGTTGGAAATGCCATTGCTCCCCCTCCATGAGCCCAGCTCCCTTTCCATTTTGAGGATCCGTGGCATCTTCTAAAACCTCTCTGGGCTCTCCACTCCCTTTCCTTAGGTATGTGATGAGTTCCTGCTTCTGTCCTCCTGTGGCTTCCATGTGTCTCTCTATGACAGGTGAGTGACATTTTCATGTTTTGGTTTGACTCTTGGTCTTTTGCATGACAGCGTGCATCATGTCTTCAGGGGAGGGGTTGCGCAGCTGTGTTCTGTGCACAGCTGGACTCAGAGTATGGATGAAATAAACAGTGGTTGGCAAGGTAAATATTTGAATAAACTTCAGTTTGCTTCACGAGACAATAAAAATGGCAAATCAAGAATAGAATAGTCTCTAGCACCAGTAGCTGTGGTTAAAAGCAAAAGTCCACCTTCCTTATTTCAAAATCTATGGGAGTATCACTGTTGAGTCTTAAGTCGCCATGGAAACATGCTTCCTTGTCTTTGTGCTTCCACCTATTGTCTCTGCCTCATGCACTACTGCTCTCCTTGGCTCAGCACACCCATGGCCTTGGCCCTAAGCTAGGTTGAGTTGAGTGTATCAGAACACCACTGTAGAATGGCAGAGGAGAGGAGAGGACCAGAGAGGAGGAGAGGCGACCTGGAGAGAAGGCATGGCCCACTGATTTTCTTCAGTGCCAACAGGAAGACTATCTTTCTTCCTCCCTTTCTTCTTTCCTTTCTTCTTCTTTATAAATCAGATTAAGACAAATTAAAGGGGAATGACTTCATTTTCCTTCCCCTGGATTCTTAGGGGAGACACTGAAGTTGATGCCGAGGTAGAACAAAAAGACCAGAGGTTTCTTTGGAAATGCCAACTCTGGAGCAGCTGGGGTTCTCCACATGCTCAGGGAGCTCCTACCACATGCGTTGTTGTGTTGAAGGCCCTGGGAGCACAGCAGTGGTAAGGGGGCTGTCCTTCCATTCTGGCAAGTGGAGGTCGTCAGACACTAAACCGACCACTGCTGAGGCAGAGAAGTATCAGGGACTAAGGAGCAGCGTGAGGGGCAGATCAGGAGGGGGTGCCTTTCCATATTGCATAAAAGTATGGAAGTTCTCCTAGGGATGACATCTGAGCTGGCTGGGACAAGGGAAAACACTGCGCGTAGGTCTGGGAGAAGTGTGGCATCCAGGGAGCAAGGACAGCACGTACAGATGGAAGTGGGAGCTGAGTGTTCTCCTGGCGCCTGGCTGAGGTCTAGATGCTGAGCTCCTGAGTGCACAGGTCTGCCTGCTTTGGTCAAGTGGCCGGAGAACTTAGCACAGAGTGTGGCTATCGGATTTCACCGGCTTAGTGAAGGCAAGAGATTCTGAAAGAACTCAAGAGAGGAAAGCCACATCTGTTCTACTTGTAATAAAGTAAAATTGTTCAGTGGAGAAAGCCATGGGGAAAATGTTCTGTAGACAATGGGGAAGATCCAACAAAAAGAGACTTGGCACATTTTTTCCTGTGATGAAGAATGTCCTTGAATACACACTGTGGTTTCTTTGAAGTAGAACGAGGGAGGTGTGGTGTGGGAAGTGAAATGGCCGAGGCTTCGGGATGTCCACACCGGTGCTCCTTCAGAGAAGGGGATTCCCCACCTGGGGTTCATTGGAGAGGCTTTGTCTCCCCGAGCTGCTGAGGCTGGGGCTCCCCACTGCAGAGCAGAGGGAGCGTGGCTGTGACCAATGGTACGGGGGCTGAGTGGAGACAGGAACCGCTCTGTGATACCGCATTGGTCAAACTCAGGAGAAAGTTGAGAGGGAGAGGAGAGGCGGGGAGCAAGGAGAAATTTCTAATTTCTTATATTTTACATTCATTACTATCCCTTGATATCTTATAACAAGCTGAAATATTCAAAACTCTTCTATAGATTTATTTCTTTTTGATTTGCTCCTGTCCCTCCCCCATACTTGATAAAAACTACTCCTGCAGAGTACTACCCCTGCCACAGTCGCCTCCCCGCTGAGTGGAAGCAGCCCCTGCAGCCAAGGGAACTGGCCATCTGGGCTCACTTTACCCTCTCTGGCAGAGAGTGTCCTTTGTTTACAAACCCCTCTCCTTCCCATACAAACAACCATGATGTTAAGTGTACAGTATGTTCTGACATGAGGCTACCTTTCTGGCTGTCACTTAGAGGTAAGAATGGCCAATGGCTTTTGGGGCTTGGTGAGTTTTCCAGAAAGACTCATCTGGGAGGCAATCCTGTTTTGGAGTTTGGGTTCTCTTGGTCACGCTGCCCAGGACACACATGTGATGACTGTATCACAGCAGCTATATTGTGACATTGAGAATAGGAGCCAAGGACTAAGAATGATGGAACAGAGAGGCGGAAGAGGCCGGAGTCCCTGACAAGTGGAAACTACTACGCTGTCTCCAAACCACCCTGCTCCAGCTTTGTTTGATGAGAGAGGAAAACAACTTCTATTTTGCTTAAGTGACTGTTACTTGGGGAGTTCAGTTGAACATATTTATAAAAGACCAAGACGCTTCAAGGTGTTGCCCGATGCTGCCATCTCTCCTCTTCTGGTTATGGAGGAACTGGGGCAACCCCTCTGCCATGACACCTCTACTACCTGTTCCTGAGTCCTTCCCTGATGTAGCTCTGAATACCGGGTCTTCCCTGAGGACTGTGAATAGGAGACACAGGTCAACATAGCAGCGTTACGATGTGACCCCCCCGCTCCTCAGGCATCAGCACAGTCTGGTGCGTGCAGATGAACCTCAATACACATTTATCACGGAAACTGAAAGTTAGGACAGTGACTTGCCAGACCCTGAAGAAGTAACATTTTCCACCCACAGTTGAATACTTAGTGGCCAAAATTGCATGTGTTAGGTATCATACACAAAGGATGAGTTTTCTTTTCTTCTGATTCTCTTCACCTTAGCCACTGAGAAAATGTGGCCGCAGGTTTAGTGATTAGGACTGAAGGGGCTAAAAGGGGCATTGAAGGCCAGGACTCAGCTGTCATCATGGATAGAACAGGTTAGCCTCTAAATGACAAAGAGAAAAGAGAAAATGAGGAAGATGCTGAGGGAGGAGCAAAGGACCATTTGCAACTCTTCAGGGGCAACCTGAGAGGAAAGCAAAAGACCTGGAATAAATACAGGTTATGGAAAACAACCCCGAATAATTGCCAACATCTTGGTCATCTTTAGAAAAAAAAAGGCAAAGTAAATTAATTGCTGGGCTAAAGAAGGGAAATCAACAATTTAAGAGTTTCTGCAAAACACCTAATTTTAAGAAAGAAAACAAGTAAAAATAAGCCAAATACAACCCCTGTCACTTTGAGCCTCCTGGGAAGAAATGTTTAAAAATCACGCTTGTCTCTCCAGGGGACTTCACTGAAATAGTGGATGAGAGGAAAGTTAACACTTGGGGCAGACCAGCAGGCAGCTCTGTGGAGGCAGCATCTGGAGGCTTCTTGGGTGGAGGAAGTCTGCATTGCTCACGTAAGGACAACCTTACTGAAGGGGTTGGCAAAGCTCAGCTTTGGCAGAGGGCTTTGTGGGGCGCGGGTGACTTACCGGTGGATGCTTTGGCACGTGCTGGCTTGCTCCTATGTCTGCCCTTCTCGGCCGTTAGGAGGATGGTGTATTCCTGGCCTGGTTCCAGGCCTCTGAGGACATAGGAGGTGGTATCTCTTGGAAGTTGGGCCTCTGCTGACTGGCCGGTGGGAAGGCTGTAGTTGAGGCGGTAGCGGTCAAACTTGGCCAATGGTGTCCTCCAGACCAGGGTCAGGCTGTTGTCCGTTGTGTCAGAAACTTGAAGGTCCTTGGGTGCATCAATTTCTGGGAGAAAAGCAGAGAGACGGATACTCTAAAGGCTGGGAGGCACAGTTGCTTCTTGAGCTGGAATCTGGGGTTAGCCCCAGAGACTGTGTGCCTCTGAGTTTTGGTTTCTAGGTTTGCAAAATGGTTCTAGTTATGTGTTACTTTGTGGCTTATTTGGAAGATTAATAATGATGCCATGGTATACCTATTCCACAGTGTCACTCAGGTGGAAAGCACTTAAAAGGATGGACTATCGATACAGGAGACAATTTAGATGAATCTCAAAAGGATGGTGCTGAAGGAGAAAAGTCAGTGTCAAAGGAGACATACTATTTTGTTATGGACTGTGTATTTGTTGCCCAAATTCTTATGTTGAAACTTCATCTCAAGTGTGACGGTCTTTGGATGTGGGGCCTTTGGGAGGCCTCATGAATAGGATTAGTGGCCTTATAAAAAAGACTCCAGAGAGATTCCTTGTCTCTTCTCGAATGTGAGCACACAGGGAAAAGACAGACCTTTCTATGAGCCAGAGAGAGTCCTCACTAGACGCTGAACATGTCGGCGATTTGATCTTTCACCTTTTAACTTCCAGACTGAGAAGTGAGTCCCTCCTGCTTATAAGCCACCTTGTCCGGGCATTTTTGTCATAGAATCCTGAATGGACTAATACACATAGGATGCCATTTATGTGGAATTCTTGAAATGGCAAAATTTTAGAGATGAATATCAGTGAATGCCTAGGGCTAGGCAGAAGGGGAAGGGGCTGTGGCCATAAAGGGTAGCATGTGGGTTCCCTGGGTCGGGACTATTCCACTGGAGCCACAGGACAGTCCTGAACTTATGACCCTGCCAATTACATCCTGCTTGTTGGAGGTTACTTTCTAAGGTGTTAAGAGCAAACTCCCCAGATGTGTTTTAAGTAGGGAATGACATTACAAAGTAGAATTGATTCTCAACTTATAAATGTAGATTTCTTATAATGTTTGGTTCCAATTTTTCTTTAAAACCCCCCTCATCCCCTTATTGTACAAAGAGCAGTGTCCACATCATTGGTTGGGCAAACAAAGTGTTTGAACATAACGCCTGGGCTAGTGGTCGGGGGCCCTTTCTCCTTGGGGCTTCTACGTTTTGTTAAGTAGGCTTCTGCCTCATCGGCCCTGTCCTGTCTGCTCAGCGCCAGCTCAGTGGTGGTGGGAATCCCAGGTGCTCCTCACCTGTGGCTGCATTGATGGTTGCCGGATCGCTCTCTTTGTCCTGCTTCACAGCGGAAACTCCAATTCCATATTCAGTTCCCGGCCTCAGACCTAAGAGAGAATGTGAGCACTGAGATTCAGCCTAGAACTAGAAAAACTGTTCCAGGATAAAAAAAAAAAAAAAGAAAACAGAAAAAAGAAAAAGGAAACAGAAAAAAGATCCTGAACTGGTCCCTAGACATGGATTTCTCAGTGTGATGTGTACAAATGAACTTGTTGAAGTTCAAGGGAGAGGAATTTCTGAGACCCTCTGGAGGGATGCAAAATGGGGACAAGTGGGAGCAAGTGACTGTCCTTCCAGGGCCCTGGGGATGCAGAGCTCACCAGTGAGTGTGGTTTTCGTTGTGGCCTGTTGACTCTTTGGAACATCGACCTCGGCGTGGTCACCACCGGAGATGGGTGCATACTTAATTCTGTAGCTGTCGATGGCCGACTTGACATTCCTCCATTCCAAGGTGATGCTGCTGTCAGTCTGGGAGACACGCCGGAGATTCCTGGGAGCATCCAGACCTGTGTTGGAGAAGAAGGAACATTTGCACTGGGAACTCCAGGGACCAGGAGAGCAGGAGTCTGACAGTTCAAGCTGAGATACAAAAGGCCCCTGCCCCTGGGGGAGAGACGACAAAACTGCCCCCAGTCCCCGGGTCTTGATCAGCTGATACACAAATCTGAACAAATGCTACCGATTGGGCACCTTTTCCCATTACTGACCTTCATGATATTTTAATAATGTTCATTTTTCTCAGACTTTGTTCTTAAAGAACACTACAAAAACTTACAAGTAAGATCACGCGTTTAAGAACTGGTTTGTTGTACTTTGTCACTGTGTTTCTAACAGCTAATACAGTGCTGAGCTCTGACAAAACATTTATGAATAAACAACTGACGTTTTGGCACTTTTAAACTAATACCACAGGCTGAGACTTGAGGGGCTTCTTTGTTGTTTGTGTTTTCTATATAATGCATGTTATTTCTAAAATGCTTATTTAAATTTTATTTTAAAATTTGTCTGTGACTATTGAACCAACATCTTCTATGTATACAAAAAAAAAAAAAAAAACTTTGGAAGGTTATTTGGAATTTTTTTCTTTGAAAATTAATTGCTACCGTATCCTAAAATGAATGTAAAGAAATAAAATCCCCTCTGTACTTTTCTTAGTGGAAAATGAGTTGCAAGGACACCCCATCATGATTGGGACAGAAATCTTGCCATCTTTCCTTGCCCTACCGTTACAGAGGAAGGTCCGTTACCTGTGGTGAAGGTCTCTGTGGCCGGGTTGCTGGACATCTCACCCCTGCGGGAGATGAGGGACACCTCGTACTCGGTGTCGGGCTTCAGGTTCCCAATGGAGTACTGATTCTCGTCGTGCGTGAGGTCGATGGTGGTGCGGTCACCGGGCGCATCTTTGATGCCGTAGGAGAGCTCAATGCCATCGATCTCAGCCAGGGGCTTGAACCAGGTGACCAGAGCTGTGGTGTCGGTGACGTCTTTCACCTCCATCTGGCTGGGGGCATCCAGGCCTGTGAGAGGCAGAGGAGGAAGAGTTTCAGAGATGAAGGCCAGTCCCAGGGGCTGAGCAGGGAGGGTCACTGCAGCCCTCCAGACCCAGGGTGGACATTCAGGTACGTAGGGATCACTTGCTTTCCCTTTTCTTGTGGCGCCTCAGAGTCCTGTCTGATGAGCTATGAGTGGAGGTATGCTAGCTTCCTTAGGTTGTTTTTTTTTTTCTTCAGTTAGTGAAGGGCACAAAGCCTGGGAAGCTTTAGGCACAGGGCCTGGCAGGCGACAGTCACATGAGGAGTACCCTTGCCTTGGTTGGTACCATCATTATCATCATTTCTCGTCTCAGCAGCTGAGTAAATTTGCTTATGGGATGTGTCTTTTGAACAAAGTGATCTATTTCTTTGATTTTCTTAAAAAAAAACAAAATCAACCCCAAAACTGGGCAAATCTTTCCTGGATGGTAGATGGCTTTTTTAGTTAACATCATGGAGCAGAAGTGTGTGGCAGTGGACTGTCTTTACAGTGTATGGAAAGTTGTTTTTGATGAAAAGAATTCTGGCAAGAAAGCCCCTGCTGTCTCAGTCCTGGACTCTCTTTACATTCTCCTCCTGGCTTCCTGCTGCCCAACCCCTCCCGTGTCCTGTGTCCTGACAGCACAGCTGCTCAGCTTGGCTGCACCCCCTCCTGGCTGCACCCCCTCCTGGCCTCTGCACATACTGTTCCTCTGTGTCCTCTAAGGTGGCCCTTGCCTATCTAACATTCTCCGTTCATCCTTAGAAATCTCACCTACCTGTCACCTCCTAGCATGAATCCTCCCTGGTCCTGCCATAGCCAGGTAAATACAGCCCCCTCCCAGGGGCTGCTGTGGCCTTAAAGAGCTTTGCAATGTCACACTTTCCCCTTGTGTAGTAGCAGATTTCTCTGCACTTTGAATCAGTTTAGATGTGCTCATTTACTCATTTATTCATTCACCCAGGAATAAGTCTTTGGCCTTTCTGAGTCCCCAGTATTAGAGACAGGCACACACCACGCATTCAGTAAATGGTTTTTTTTCTTTCTTTTTTAAAACAGGTAAGTCTGTGTGTTCAGTATTGGTTGAATAAAAGGTATCGAGTAGAAGGCTTGAGGCTTCTGCAGAGAGGGAGTAAGAGGAATGATTCAGAGCTGCCTGGGAGGAGAGTTCGGTCTACTTTTAAAGACCAGGTGTTGAGATATCAGTCTCGGTCTGCTGATGGCAAGCCTGTGAGATGCACAATGACCATGAAATTGCAAATTGACAGTCATGTACACCCTAGCTTCCTTAGCACTCCTTTTATTAGAGCTTGGGATGTGGTCAGGGACACCGATATCCCCCTAGATTTGGAATCCTTCCTCAGTGAGAACTAACATTGCAACGTGCCAATCATGTTGCAAGCATGGGACTTTGTAATGCGTGTCAGAATTCTCAGGATGACCTCACAAGGAGGACACTGAGCACCCGTTTGCTAAATGTCAGATCTGAGGCTTAAGGAAATGGACTTTTCCAAAGCGATAGTGAATGTGTAGATGAGATTTAAACTCAGGGTGCACTGCATCCAAAGCCATGCCCTTTGCCCTTTCTGTGACACTACCTCTTAAAAATATCCACATCAAAAATAGCAATAATAAAACCTCCATTTAAATGACAGAAAGAAGGAGCCAAACACGTTTTGCACTGACAGTTTAAAGTTCTTTGAATCTGGAAAATCTTTAGCTATATCAACAAAATGAACAGGTAAAGATCTGTCCTTCCATGTTGATATTACAGCATTATGAAACTCCAGATGTTGGATGTCTCTTCTTCAATAAGAAGAAAATAAAGCAGCTGATTCTCAAATTTTAGATTAAAAAGAAAAGGCCAATGAAAGAAATGTCTTTTGTGTTTTCAGGGTGTTTTGTCTACAGGGAATAAGCCCATTTGTTTGATCTTTTTTGTGCTGTTCTGGTGACCTAATGATTTCTTCCTGTTGGTACCTGCCTCCTACCTACCGCAGAGAGATGTGTCAGGATGATGGAACACACTTGCTTATGAAGGAGACGATCCTAGGAATTGGCTCTGAGCTCAGCAAAATGTGCAAACATTTAAATGCAAGATGTTCTTTCTTGTCATTAGTCAACAGTTTAACTTTTCCAACAACCCCCTGCCAAGAAGAGTCAATTCCCGAGAGCTGGCACATATGCTATCTTGAAAATAGTTAAGAGCTTTTCCTAAATGGCAATGCAAAATTATTTTCTTCTTTTTTTAAAAAATTGCTCCCTAATAGAGCAACTCCAAATTTAGATTATTATTATTTTTTTCCCACCAAATGATCTAGGAGTGATCTAAATCTTATTCTACTCCAAGAAGTTCTGACAAACTAGGACTGAGATTTTACTTAGGTTTCAACATTCTGCACAAAACAGAGGCTATTTAATGTTAATGGCCATGGGTTTAAAGTTCTAAAATAAACCCTGGCTTCAAGTTAGTTGTGGCCATGATGGTATTAACTATGTAGTATTAGTTAGTGATTCAGCTTCTCCAAGCCTTAGTTCCTACTCTTGAAATAAATATCATGAATATTTGCCCTGGCTCTGTCATGGGACTTGGTGTTAGTAGTAAATTAGATAATGTGGCAGCGGGTTTGCCATGATCTCAACTATTTATTTTTCTGCTCCTTTGCAATGGGACAGTGAAGCTCCTCTCCTTAAGGAACAGGTCTGTTTTCCTACCCTTAAGCTCCATGGCCTTGAGGTTTGCTCTGACACAACTGATGTGGGATCAGCTCCAGGGGAGCAACCAAAGGATAAGCCCATGTGGAGCCGGAAGTCACCATCCTGGATGAGACCATCTTGGGCCAAACAGCCCCAGACTACAGGTGCATGAGTGAGCCCAGGTCAGGCCAGCTCAGCTGAGCCCGCCCCCTCAGTTGAGGGGTCACCAGCAGAATTATTCTCAGACTGCTACATGGGCCTTTTGTTAATCAGCAAAAGCTAAGCCATATAGGTGTGATGTTGGAAGGTGCTTTCTCAACCAGAAGGTTCTACGAGCCACAGTCGGCTGCTTGTGGGTCACAGGTGATACTCACGGGTGGTGGTCACTCTCTTCAGGCCGGGGCCCCGGGTATTGTTTTTCACGATGTGCAGCGAGATCTCGTATTCTTGCCCAGGAGCTAGACCAGTTTGCCGGTACGAGGTCTCCGGCCTTCTCAGACTTTTGGTGATTTCTTCCTCATCTTCTTTATTCTGAAAGATAGGAACCCCTTGATAAGACTTAAAAGAGGTGCCAGCGTCTCACTGTATTTATTATTCCTCTTTTACTCTTCCCTCTATTTGTTAGACACCTCCTGTACATCAGATCCATGTCAGGTGCTGAGGATACAGAGGGGATAAAGCCATGTCTCAAGTTCTTTTCTCCCACTTGTCAATCTCTCTACTCTTCTGTTGACTTGTAAATCAAATGACAGAATATGAGAGGCAAAGGGATTCTAAAGCCACAAACAACTCCTCCTCAGACAGACCGAGAGGCTGGCATCAGAGAAGTTGTGTGGTTACACAGCTAGTTGGTAGCAGAGTCTGGGTTGAAATTCAGAAACAGTTCCCTGCCACGCCTATACCGTTGGTGGGTAAGGGCTGCTCTAATCTGATATAAGCCTGGAGATGTTGTGCTGGAGAACCTGGTTCCTCTTTTCTTTGGCTCTGGGTTGATATTTTCAAGAAGGAACCTAGAGATGTCTTAACTTCTATTTGTCTAGGCTTTTAGCCTTAACTGCTGTACTTTCTGACTTATTAAAATCAGGGCAAAACCAACATCACTTAAAATATATATGCAAACACACAAAGTGCTAGTTAGATCCTTGTCTTCTAAGGAAATCAAGAGATGTAAAACTCTGCAGAATCCTTTGATCATATTCCAGATCCCTTAGGTCAGACAGACCTGCTTTCTGTGTCCCTTACCATATTCCGGAAGATGATCTCCCACGTTTCGAATGCAATGTCTAGAGGGTCCCATTCCACTTCCACAGATGTCTCTTTGATGGACTTGAATTTCAGGCCTTCAGGTGCAGGCAGGTCTGTAGGGAACAGCACAGGAAGGGACATAAGGATGGACAGGCGTGTGCTGGGAGCCGTGCAGCCCTGATTCCACCACACCCATGATGGCTGCCCATCACCCTGGGGCTGATGGCCACAGCTGGAGTCTATTTAAAGTTTCTTCTAGGATGTGGTCTACTGTGCAGCAGTATGAAAATTAACATTGCAGCTAATCATATGATGAAAGATTTGCAATTTCATATGGTTAAACCCTAATAAAGCACAGGCTTTGGAATGAGATAGATTGGGCCAGAATCTCAGCTAACACTGTAACCTTGGGCAAGATGCACAAAACCCCCTGTGACTCTCTTCTTCCCTGGGAGAAGGAGGCATATATGACTGTCCTTAGGAATCATTTGAGAACTGAGTGGGATATTGCAGGCAGTCTGCTGGGCCTGCTTCCTGGCATGAAGCCCAAGTTCATTAAGTGGCAGCCAATGCCATTATTACTAAGCGAGACAAGACCAACTTCTAGCCACAGCTTGTTTTCCAGGTACCAAGGTAATTATGCCGATGCCAGACTCTTAAAGGAACAACTTGAACCCTAACAGTTCCACTTAAAAAAAAAAAAAAAAAAAAAAGCAAATTAGTGAGTTCTATAGAAAGGTAGTAGATTACCTAAGAACATAAATTTGCCAGGAGGACTACCAGGGTTCAAAGGCCATCTCTACCACTGTCAGTTGTGGGATCTGGGATGAGATGCTTAACCACACTTAACCACTCAGTCTCAGTTTCCTCATCTGTACACGGGGTTAACAACAGCTCTTGTCTCCTAGGTTAGGTGAGTTAGTACAAAGTCTGGTGCCTGGTGAACACTTGATACGTAATACTTGCTACAGAGGAAGGACCTGGGGAGAGCCAGGAGGAAGACTGGAGGGAAATGAGGAGTTGATTACAGAAGATAATGGACTCAACTGGGTTCCAGGCTTACTTGGGGTCACTATAAAAGGATAATGGGGGCTAAGGATACAAAATGAAGGTAGTTCATGGGGAAGATCCTGCACTGTGTGGGTTGAGACCAGCGGGGACCACCCACAGGGGCTCCGCGCACTCACAGGTGGCCACCCTGGCGCTGACGGGAATGCTCCTTTTGTTCTCTAGGATGGCGAACACGCGGACAAAGTACTCCACACCAGGCTCCAGCTCCCGGATGGTGGTGGATGTCTGGTCCCCAGGCACGCGGAACTGCATCTCCAGGCCATCCGCGTGGGTGGGCGTGTACACGATGAGGTACTCCGTTACCCGCATCTCATTGTCCCAGGCCAGGTTGACGGTCTCTTCCGTCACTTCCGTCACAATGAGGTCTTTGGGAGGGGACACTGGCAGGAGTGAGAAAGGACATCTGGGGTGAGTAATGTACCTCTGAGATCCCTCTAGGTTTGCTTCGTGGGCCACCGGCCCTTTCACTGTCATCAAAAGAGGCCCGAGGCTCTCGCCTTGAGATCAAGCCTCCATCCTCTCTAAAGTGCAGGAGCATCAAGGATCCCCTGCTGGGATTCGTCTCTGAAATCCATCAGTCCACCGCTCTC
Organism: Sciurus vulgaris; assembly: GCF_902686455.1. Classification (NCBI taxonomy): domain Eukaryota; kingdom Metazoa; phylum Chordata; class Mammalia; order Rodentia; family Sciuridae; genus Sciurus; species Sciurus vulgaris. Next base: position 71,381,614 of record NC_136476.1, read on the forward strand.
AGGGTGAAGTTCCCTGTCAGCGTGGCCTTCAGTGCTCCTCGTGACCTGGCCCTTCCTACTTCTCCGATCCCTGGGTCCTAGCTCAAATGTAGGCTGTGGGTCCCGGGAAAGTGCCATCTGAACTTGCTCGAGAGTGCTAACCCTATCAAGTCCGCAGCTCACACATCTTCCCTGCTGACCTGCGTCCTTTTCAACCAGACTTCCATACTTTGGCCATGTTAACCACAGAGCTATTTAGTCCTAGCTGCCAACAGCAGAAATTCTACTATGACAATTACAATACAGGTAAGTGAGAGAGATACAAAGACCTCATAAAACATGAGCATTATCATTCTTTGCTCTATGGTTCAACCAGTGTTTCCTGAGCAGCTACTATGTACCATGTCCTGTGCTAACTGCTGGGAACAGGACTCTATTAAGGAATTCATAAGCCCTTGAGATAAAGCCAGTAAAAAATAAAAGACAATTTAAGAGCCATATCTACCTCATAGGTGATCAGCAGTGAATCCAGCTGACTGTACATTTAAAACCATTTGTTCTATGTAATCTTACTGTCTATTCAATGTTGCTGAATGATCACTTCATCCAAATGAGGGGATTTGGTTTGCTATTGGCATGAAGTTAGTGAAGAATAGGAAAGAAGGTCAATGCTTAGCCAAAGGAGGGTCATCTCTGTCTACCTCACCTTGGCAATGGAGGTTCAACTCCGTGTACATGAGTTAGGCGGACCCAAACACCAGCTCTCTGGGTGTGACACTGGGAAAATTACAAAACTTCTCTGAGCCTTTGAGCTCTCAGCCAGGCAAACCTGTACCAAGGGACCAACCTCAGAGTCAGTGCCCACACACGTGTGTTTAATATCAAGATACTTAATTTCATATAGAAATAGTATCTGGGCGCACACCAGGTACAGCCTGCGATGCATACCCGGTACATCACGACCATTATGGCTCTTGCTGTCACACTGGTACTCACCCTCTGAGCAGTCTTCCCCTGTGTAGCCCTCGATGCAGATGCAGTGACCGGTGACACACTGTCCCCTTTCGCTGCAGTCATTGGGGCAGGAGCGCTGCCCACAGTCCGGGCCTGTGAAGCCCTGGTGACAGATGCACTGGCCGTCCACGCAGCGGCCCTGGCCGTGGCAGTCACTTGGACACCTTTGCTCCTTGCAGTCTTTGCCTGCAAAGCCCTCGTAGCACACGCACTGCCCGTTCACGCAGCGGCCCTGGCCGTGGCAGTCACTGGGGCAGGCGAGCTCGGCACAGTCGGCGCCCGTGAAGCCGTCCTCGCATAGGCACTTCCCGTCCACACAGCGGCCGCGGTTGCTGCAGTCCCGGGGACAGCGGAGGTCCCGGCAGTCTTCCCCGGTGTAACCGTCGTCACAGACGCACATGCCGTTCACACAGCGGCCGTGCTGGTGGCAGTCATTGGGGCAGCTCATGTCACTGCAGTCGTAGCCCTTGAAGCCCTGCTCGCACACGCACTGGCCCTGGACGCAGCGGCCCCGGCCGTGGCAGTCACTGGGGCACCGCTGCTGGCTGCAGTCCTCTGCGGTGTAGCCCTCGTCACACACGCACTGGCCGTTGACGCAGCGGCCGTGGCCGCTACAGCCATTGGGGCATTGAAGCTCCCCGCAGTCTGCGCCCGTGAATCCGTCGTCGCACTCGCACTGGCCATTGAGGCAGCGGCCGCGGTGGTGACAGTCGGCGGGACAGCGCTTCTCGCTGCAGTCTGCGCCCGCGAAGCCTTCGTCGCACACGCACTGGCCCTCCTCGCACTGGCCGCGGCCGTGGCAGGCGTTGGGGCAGGTGAGTTGGCCGCAGTCCTCGCCCGTGAAGCCCTCCTCGCAGTAGCAGGTGCCGTTGAGGCAGCGGCCGCGGTCGAAGCAGTCGTTGGGGCAGACGAGCTCGCTGCAGTCGTCGCCCGTGAAGCCCTCGTCGCACACGCACTCGTTCTCCACGCAGCGCCCGCGGTTGAAGCAGTTGTTGAGACACAGGGGCTCGGTGCAGTCCTCGCCCGCGAAGCCGTCCCGGCACACGCACCGGCCGTCCACGCACGTGCCGTGCTCCGCGCTGCAGGGCACCGGGCAGACCTCCTGGCTGCAGTCGGCCCCTGCGTAGCCTTCGAAGCACACGCAGACCCCGTTCACGCACCTGCCCTGGTCATTGCAATCGCTGGGACAGGCCAGCTGGCTGCAGTCCTCACCGGTGAAGCCCTCGTCGCAGACACACTGTCCGTCGAGGCATTGGCCTCGAAGGTTACAGTTCCCCGGGCATTCAGGCTCAGAGCAGTTGGGGCCTTTCCAGCCAGGTTCACAGATGCAGCCGCACCCTTCTGTGCTGAAGTTGCCACGGCCGCTGCAGAAGGGTCGCGTGTCCAGGCGGCCTGCAATGGAGAGGTCAGAGGCTCTCAGGGGTGCTGCAAGCAGCGGAATCTGCTGGTACCCTCAAAACCCACATCCACATTCAGCCTGAGACTGGTTCAGGCTCCACCTGGTTTGAAAACCAGCTGCTTAGGGTGTGAAATCAGACCAGATTCATCTCCAGTTACACAGGAGGAATTCTCAACCTGTACAACCTAACATTGCGGACTCGTAGGCAAGGGTAGTGCCACATGTGTGTATGTCTGTGTGTTTCTACCCCTGGGGAAAGGATCAGTAGTTTTCATCACATTTGCAAGGCATCCCAAGACTCCAGAGTGTGAGTCACTGCCTCGTGCTGTTCATTACCCTGGGCTGTGTTGCTACTTCCCTGGTGCTGAGTCAAGGTCAGGTCTACAAGAGACCTGAGAAATTCTTGTTGGATTGAACTTCATTCTGACTTTTTGACTCAATAGCTGGGCCATGTTTGGGAAGGGATTCGGACTCTCTGGAGCTTGGTGTCCTTGTAGTCCCAGTGGGACTGAAGTCTTCCCAGGACACACAAGGGTCAGATGAGGACGTTAAGAGCTCACTCTTGTGCTCATTGTGATTTTTTTTTTCTGTTTTCTTTTCCAGAACTTTTTTGGGGTCAATTCAAGTTGGTATGTGGGCTTACGTGACAAAAACTGTCTAATTTTCCAAAACTGAAATGAAGCAGCTAAGGAGTGGCTTTCTGATTCTGTCAGGACACCTTTCAATTTGGCTCTGCCCACAGAAAACGCCTGTGCCTCTGTCTTTTCTCCTTCACTCTCCGGAAGGCTGCAGTGGTGGGCAGACCTGAGGATGCAGCTTCAGGGCTGACATATCTCCAGCCCTTTGCAACTAAATACTGCCTTGGTGCAACTTGGAGCAGTCACTGGATGGATCCCAAGTGAAGAAGCAGAGCTAACTTTCCTAGTGTTTGCATCTAGATACAGTTCTTATATGTTAACTCCTTCCTGAAAGCAGGATGACTTTTTTTAAAAAGTTGGTTTGAATAATGAGAATCTAATGTGTGTTTTCCAGAACAGTAGCCACTGTTCACATGTGGCTACCAAGCACCAAAAACTGTGGCTCTGCTGAATTGAGGTGTTTAAGCATAAAATACACACCAGATTTCAAAGATTTAATATAAAAGAATGAAATGTAAAATATTCATTGTCAATTTTTATCTTGTTCCTGGGATGAAAAGTGTATATTTTGATTATATTGAGTTAAATAAAATAGATGTTTGAAATTATTTTTTTACCTGTTTCTTTTTCTTTTGTTTTATTTGACTACTAGGAAATTTAAGATAACAAGTGCTGACAGGGTATATTTTTATTGGCCAGCACTCCTTTGTAACCATTTTATCCTACCCTTTCCATTAATCCTACTGTGTACTTCCTCACCTGTATTTTGCCTTAAAATTGACACATGTGGAAGATAAAGTAATTTATGCCCAATGAAAAGTTCTAAAAAGTTTTCCTCAAATACCCACAGCATGTCCTACGGCACTCCTCAGTTAGTGCTCCCAAGTGGTTACTCAGTGGTTAGGTTTACTCTTGAAATAACTATTGAAGAACTTTCTGGTAGTTTTTTTCTGAGTGGCAGAAATGGGATTTTTGCTTCTGATTAGAAGTTATCAAATCTTCTGTAGCCCTATTGACTTTAGGGAATTGAAATGAAGCCATAATTCCAAACCCACAAAATTCCTTAAAATGGGCTACACATGAAGACAGGGGCAATAGGAGAGCATGAGCTCTGGAGATCCTTACGTATTCAAAGTCCCTGTCCCTCGTCACTCTCTGTTGTCATCCTATGACATTTGGGGAATTTCTTTGAGCCTCAATTCCTAGGTCTGAAGAAGGAATGTTTAACCTTATCTTAAAGGGGGTATTGAAAGGCTCAAATGAGATAATAAAGATGGTGCCTGGTACCCCGAGGGGTCTTCTGTCATACTTGTGACCGTCATGACATGAATGTGCACTAAATTGGAGCCTTTATCCAGTTCCCGCACACTGGGTTCAGGACAGGCAGCACTGGACCTGGGAGGAGACTCAGGCCTACACAGCTACTCCCTGAGGAACCTCGAGTGTCCCATCCTCCTGCTGGGCCTTGGTTTACCTCTCTACTATGCTGTGAGGGGCTGGGGCAGTGCCTTCCCCAGCGTGTGCGCTTTGGGGTGGGAGTTTCAAGTTCATCGGTAAAGAATGGATAGATTTCACAGCGAAATAAGTCTTAGAAGCATGTAATTAGAGTGAAATAGGGTTTTAAACAGTAGATTTCTTAGCAGCCTGACAATTCCTGTGAGAAATATTTGCAACCATGCCTCTTCCAAGAGCAGGAGCGATGGTTACATTCTCCACATTTATTTGACTTTAACATGTTTTTAACGAACAGCTTGATAGACTAGTTTCCCAGGGAACCCACTTTGCAAACAAGTGGAGGGTCTTGCTATGCTCATCTTTTTCCCCGCCCTACAGGATGGGGACGCATACCTTCGGCAGGTTGGAGACAGCAGCCTGCTCCCATAGTGCATTGCTCCCGCAGGGAGGACACCAGGACCTCCAGCTCCTCCAGCCGGCTCAGGAGCTCCTTCACGTCAGGGGCCGCGGCGCAACCGCAGGCGCGGCGAGGGATGTTGATGCGGTGCGTGAAGACGATTTGGTTTTCCCCATCCACGGTGTGCTCCTGGAAGCTTCCACTGGGCTCTGACGGTGGGGCCAGGTCTTTCTCCCCACTGGCTGATTCCAGATCCACCGAACACTGTGACCCTACGGGCAGCTTGATGTTGTAGACATGGTTAAACACCACTGGCTGGTTCTCCTCCGGCAGGGAGACGTTCACCCCACTCTGTCGCTTGTGCCGGATGACTTTTTTAAGGACTCCACCTTCTGAAGGGAGGGCAAGCAATGCTAGGAAGATGCCGGACAGCACTCGGGTCATGACCCCCATGGTCGTGGTGGGCTCTGCTCGTTGCTGTGGCTCTAGGATGTCTTAGTCTCAGTAGAATCTGGGATTTAGTAATGCAGAGTAGAATCCAAAATGGTTGTCTCTGATCTTCTGGAAAGAGTGACCTTCTCTAGAAGTAAACAAAGGAAGCCATAGATGTGTTAGTATCTAGTACTAATTGAGTATCTACAATTTCGAGTGAATTTTGGTTTTATATCTCCATGCTTGAAGCTTCCTGATGTTTCTTCATTATACTGTATCGATGATATAAAAGATCTCTCAAAGAATCTCTGCAATTTTAAAGGCACAAGTTCATGCACTACTTGAGTTCTAGAAATTTAAGGAGAGAGCCAGTTATAGAGGAGAGGGCCAGACACTGGAATGAAGAGAACAAGAGTTTGTATCTCATCTAGCTCTGGGCCCTTGGGCAAGTTATGTAACTTTTGTCACCTTATCTCACTGTATGTACAGTGAATCATGGCTAATGCAGGATTAAAAATAATATGTGAGTATTAAGTAGAAATTGCTCGTGTAGTCATTAATTCCTTCAGTATTTACTGGCCAAACCCTTCTGAGTGAATTGTTATAGGGATGCAAAGGCCAGAGTCCTAGGAGGTGTTTTGTGACTCCTGCCTCCTTTACTGACCCTCCAAATAGAGTTTAAACACTATCCACTTATTCTCTTCTGCCATGGGAGGCAGAGGGCAAGGTGAAGGACACCAGTCGGTAAACTGAGTTTTTATCCAGCTAAGCGTCTGTCTAGTTGTGTGGCTGGTGGCATAGCAATCCACCTCTCTGATGCTCAGTTTTCCTTCTCCTTGGTTCATATCCAAAGCCTTCCAAAGTCTAGTTTTTGGAAGAGCCTGAGAGAGTATTCTCGAACCTGTTATTTAAACTGAGATTCACAGCACCAGATGGCTCAGAAAGGGTGTCCATGAGCCTCTGGTGTCTTCTCCAACCCACTGGTTCACACAGCAGCCCTGCTGAGTCTCCACAGCATCAGAGTTCTGCGGGTGGTAGAAATAAACGTAAAACCAAGTGTCTCCCCTTAGCAGACTTAATAATAGGACTATGAAGAAAATGGCATCACCACTATTTAGGGAACAAAGAAAGAAAGGATACAAAGGATTTCTTTTGTGGGTTCCCAATCTAACTACTGACAGTGTTTGAGAAATTAAGGATTTTTTTCAGAAGAATGGCGGAGTATGGATTTCTGGAAAGGATGGAGTTTAAGCTGAATCTTACATCACGAGAGGGATAACATGAAAACAGTATGGAGGAGACTATGCTACTGTGAAGAGTTCTGACTTTGCTAAGTATTCTTCTCCATCTGCCATGCAGGTATTCACCTGTAGGGGCAATCAGGTAGCACAGGAAAGAGAAGCTGTCAAGTGCAAGTGAGAAACTGAGTGAAAATAAGACAATGTGGCTGAACTTGGATAGTTTTAATACAGACCAAGGCCTTAGATGCACATGAGAGCAAATTATACACACCATGAATTCACTCTGGACCCTCTTTAATTAGAAAGCACACCTAAGTCAAGAAGATTATAGAAGAACTTTATTTTATTTTATTTTATTTTATTTTGCAATGCTGGACTTGGAGCCCAAAGCCTTGTGTGTGCTAGGCAAGTGCTCTACCACTGAGCTACAACTCCGGTCCAAGCTATTTGGTTTTTTAAGTCATTTAAAAAACTGACGTTTTCTTACATCCATACTATTCTTACACTTGCACATTCTAAGTTAGCTTTCGATGTCAATAAGCTATGCTATTTGGGTCACTAATCCTGTAAGAAATCATCTACTCTTTTGTTCCCAGAAAGATCTTACCACAATGATAGAATGTATCATCTAGAAACCAAATGATCACCTTCTTGATAGGATAGAAAGTCTTTGCAATGCCTGGAGAGGGATTGGCGCAAGGAACAGTAAACCGAGCAGCATTTCCCTAGGTTTGGGTAGGAATCTGAAGATCGCGAAAGCACCACTGTGCATTTAACCAAGAGCATCCTACCCACACCCCTCTACATCCTAACTAAATTCATGTTGATATTTTACCTACGATTCAACTCGTGTCTACTTAGGGCATATGTAGACTTCTTCTGAGCATGCTTTCTTATTTAAGCAGGTTCCCTGACTAATGAGCAGTGTGTTGGTGACGTAGGATCATCAGTGAAGATCACTGAATAGGAGAGCATGATGCTTTGCTCTTTCAAACTAATATGTCCCTCTTATTTGTTCTCTGGATGAGTATCGATTGACTGCATGATCTAGTTGAATGCCTGCTTTAGCTGTCTTTGCCTTTACCAATTCTTTTTCTGCCACCTTTTCTGAGGAATTCTTATCTCTTTCTCTTTTTTTTTTCCCTTCTCTTGTAGGATGGGCTGTGGGCCTCACCTGAAATATTTTTGATTTCACTCAACACCTTTGTCTGTGTTGTTAAATGACTTAGATTTCCATCTAAAACACCCTTAAGTTTGTTGGTTGAGACTCCAAGACAATGAGTTAGGGGAATTAGGACCAGAGAGTGGGTAGGCTAAAGATTTCTACTGTATATGTGTGATGAGCACTGAAGCTTTCTAGGGGAAGGACATGGTATTCTTTCTTTCCTTATTTGGGGCTGGGGATTGAACCCAGAGGCACTTTTCCACTGAGTCACATCCCCAGTCCTTTTAATTTTTTATTTTGAGAGAGGGTCTCACTAAATTGTTTAGGGTCTTGCTAAGTAGCTGAGGCTGGCCTCAAACTTGTGATCCTCGTGCCTCAGCCTCCTAAACTGCTGGCATTATAGGCGTATGCCACCATGCCTGGCACAGGACATGTTATTCTGAGTGTTGTGTGTTTCCCATTGGTTTGTGGTGTCCTGAGGCAGGTTTTTTTGACTTGGGAAGATCCATAACGTCATTGGAAAATCGTTGTGGAAAATGTTAAACTTTAGGATCAGATACACTGGGTTCAAACACCACTCACTGGCCCTGTGGTTTTGGCAAGCTACTTACCCTCTTTGAACCACCACCTTATTTATTAATGGGGGGTCAAAACCATTCTGGAGGGAATTAAGGATTAGGGATCTGAGCACTCAGCATGGTGTCAGGCTCAGAATAGGAGCTCGCTAAACAGTAGCTGCTATTTTGTTGCAGCAAAAGTCCACACCAATAACCCTTCTTTTGCTTAAGCTGGAGCTTGACCTCCTAGTTGAATCCAGTCCTACACCATCAGCAGCTTGGATCTAGATCAGAGGAGTTGCAGAATCACTGATGAGTGGGGCGGAAACCCTAGTGAAGATCAATTTACTAGAACTAAAAATATTTATTCCAGAGAGGGAAAATCTAGGTAGCAAATAATGACCTTTAAGAATGCAAAATATTCTCATGTAGACAACTGGCTGGTTTATGTCTCTTTTGAGGACAGACCTAGGGAAAATTACTTAAGACTGAAGCTTGGGAGATTTAAGTCAGGCATGAAGGATCAAGTTCTGATAGTAGGGCTTGTATAATTTCAGAACGAGCGAATGTTCTACAGAGTCTCCTTAAAAGGCACACTAGATTCTTATCTTTCTAGCAAATGATTGGTAATGAAAGGTCTGGAAAACATCTCCTAGGGGGAAAAACTACAGACCTGTGCTTATTTACCCTGTAGTTAGGAAAACCAGGACCAAGGGGGGCAGGGCCACCATGTACAAATCCTACAGTAGCTGGAACTGGCTTGTCCCCTTTACCCCAAAGGACAGAAAAAGTGTGAATGTGCGTCTCCATTGGGGGTTGATTACAAGAAGGAAAAATTTTAGTATTCCCGGAGAAAGATTCTTCTGGTTGAGTAGCTAACCTTTTGGAAGCAGCGTGGAATAAACTAACCGTTATTTTTAGGTACCTCACCACAGGACAAAGACCATTGCTAGAAGAAGGAATCAACAAGCTTTGGAATTTTCCTTGGTCACTGCTGGAGAATAAACAATAAACAATTTCAATCTTAGATAAAGATTAAACTTCCAACAGGCTAGAGTCATATTTCATAATCAGCTACTCATGACTTCATTTTTAGTAGCTTGTGGAATATATTTATCTTATTGAATTAGGTATGTATGTGAAATATCCGAGGTTTGGAGGGACGAGTGTGCAATTTTTTATTGTTTAAAAAAGGCAGATGGCTTTGTTTCCGCCTCAGTTTGGCAGCACACGAGGCAGCTTACACCAACCTTTTCTTCTGGCTTATAGGCCAGAGAATTTTATTGTGCCCAGTCATTCAAGCATAGAGTTGCTTACACAGGCGTTCTTATTTCTTAAATGTTCTAGAAATTCTTCACCCCTTCCCAACATCCATAAATTCCTTCTTTGAATGCGTCAGGGAGAGAAAGGAGCCAGGAAACAGCTTTAAGTTGGATTTTTTCCCCCCTGAGGACATCTGAGTCCACAGTTGAGTGAGTCCAGCACAACCTGAGTCATAAACTAATTGAGAAATCTCTAAATGACAAACCAAAGTCCTTCCAAGCCCCAGGTGTTTGAATTCCAGCTCTGAGAAACAGTTATCCATTTAAGTAGTGTGGTGCATGGTTACTAGGTCTGGATTCTAAGGAAGTTGGAGCTGGTTTGTCCCTGTGGCCCCAAAGGACACAAGATACAAGTGGAGCCAGTAGTCATCCAGAGTCTTGATGTTTTAATCAGTTATTTCACTACTGTGACTAAAGATCTGACCAGCACAATTATAGAGGAGGAAAGGTTTATTTGAGGGCTCACAGTTTCAGAGGTCCTAGTTCACAGAAGGCCGGCTCCATTCCTCAGGGTTCAAGGCGAGACAGAAAAGTGTGGCAGAGGGAAGCAGCTTGCATCATCAGGAAGCAGAGAGGGAAAGAGACAGACTCCACTCTCCAGATACAAAATATATGCCCCCAAAGCCACGCCCCAATCCCCACCTCCTCCATCCCATCTGCGATTAATCCACTGATGGGTTAAGACTCTTAAACCCATTCATTCCTCCTCTGAACCTTCCTGCACTGTCTCGCCTGTGAGCTTTTGGGGGATACCTCACATCTAAACCATAACACTTGAGAATTCATTCTAATAATGATTTATTCCTGTATTCAACAAGATGAGTTGAAGGAATGGAATAACCAGCTATGGAATAATCCAGGGCTGGTGGGGTGTTTAGAGATCAATGATGGGCAGATCTTTCTTTCAGTGAGTTCACAGTCCAGTGAAGGAGGCAGACATGTCAACAGATCCTTACTGGAAAGAGTGATAAGTGCCCAACCTGACAAACATCCAAGAAGAGTCCGTGTGATGCTTGAGAATATCTGCTCTAGAATCAGTCGAATACCGGTGGATCTTGTCTCTGACACTTGATATCAGTCTGCGCCAGACGGTGTTGCCATTGTTTTAGGTCAAAAGTGTCTTGGTAATGGCAACTCCATATGATTCCAGCTAGTAACTGTGACCTTGGATTTGTAATATTGCCTCCCTAAGCCTCAATTTTCCTGTCTGTAAAATGGCAACACTGATAGCAATTCCACAATAGAGTTCTTTCAAATGCAACGGAGGAGAAACTTGAATAAATGAGATACTCCGTGCACAATACTTAAGATAATACTTAAAAAGAAGGCAGCTTGGGGGTGGCCGGAGCTGTGGCTCAGTGGTACAAGAGCTTGTCTGGCAGGTTTGAGGCCCTGGGTTTGATTCTCAGCACTGTATATAAATAAATATATAAATAAAAATAAAAGTCCGTTGACAATTAAAAAAATATTAAAATAAAAAAAGGAAGGCAGTTTCGGTAACTAGTGTGCATGATTGCTGTGTCTTTTTCTTTGGAGAATGCAGTTAGCAGAAGCTAGTCTCTGACAGTTGAGAGATTCCTAAGAGAATCTGGGGAAGCTCCTCTTCTCTTTAAAAATGACTACCTACTCCATCCCCTGAAAATCCCAATGTTGCTTTTTCCCGTGGAAGGAATAATTCTGCTTCAGTTCCTGAAGCAGCAGGGCTCCTCTGAAGTCTTGGGAGGGTGAAAAGGTGAGGGGTACAGCCTGGTTTTCCTCCTAGGCTGTCAGGTCTTAGTCAGTAGCAGGGTAAGCAAGTGAATGAGCTGGGTGGGGCCCTTTTCTTTTCTGGGAGGTCAGTACTCTGGCCAAGGCCTCTCAGGGGCAATGCTACTACTGGGATGTCTCTCTATGTTGCCAAGTCCGGAATTTCTCCAGAACAGATTGCCTGTGGTTTAGTCTTTTAGGACTGTGTGCCTAACGGGAAACATTTGGACAGTTTCTCAGCACTTTCCATACCCAGACGGAAATCAGATGATAGAATCAAAATCACACTTCAGCAGGGCTTGGAAGCTACTGGAGATCACTGAATCCAGTGGTGGCAAATCAGTGGCACCTGCTGGTATCATTCTGGTCCACATGGCAGATCCTGCTAATCAATAGGGATGCACTTCTGGGGAGCACTGCTTTGGAATTATTCTGAACCTCTCTCTCCAGACAGCCACGTCTGATCAGGTAGAGGTAGTATTTGACATGACACTTGTTTGCCATTGCGTTCATTTATTTAGGAGCATAAGAACTGAAACACCCAAAGAGGGTCACCCAGAAAATTAGTGAGAAAGCAGATATTAAAATCCAGAGCTCCTGCCTCTGCCTCTTGGTCAAGGTATTTGATTGCTGTTTATCTTTTCCTCATACCGCTGGGAGGCCTCCAAACACAGGTGCATATCACAACATAGAGACTATAGCCAGGCAGAGAAAGGTACTAGGGAATGAATTGAAGCATGTATATTGTCATGTATATATCTGAATAAACTCCACTATTACATACAATGATAATGCATTAATAAAAACATCAAAAAATCTGCTAAGACAGATTTCCAGTGACCTCACCATACACACACACACACACACACACACACACACTCAAAGGTGAAGAGATGCATGTGTTAATCATTTGAATCTGGTAACCATTTCACAAAATGTTATAAATATCAAATCATTATGTTACTTGCCCTTTTTTGTCAAGTATCCCTCAGTAAGCCTGGGAAAAACATAAAAATGCATATAAAAAGTTTCCATTAATTCTTAACCTGAAGTCACAGCAATGGCCTCCAGAGAGAAATATCAGGGATGGGAACCGGGAAAGCATCAGTGTTAAGAGAGTTCTAGACTTCTTGGTCCAGTAGGGTCTTTCACTTAGACATTCCTCCATCCATCTGTCCACCCATCCATCCCATTTTCCAGTACATATGTTAAATACTTGCCACAAGCCAGGCCCTGAGTTAATGGCACACCAATGGGGAAGACAAACATATTCTCTATAATAACAAAGCTTACAATTTCCTCCTGCAGAGTCAACAAAATGCAGTTGCTGAAAATATTTCTTGGTTCAAACCTACACATACCAGGTTCTTGTATTTGTGGAATTAAAGAATGAACAAATTCTCTCACTTTCCTGATGACATGAGTGTAATTAGGTCTGTGATCTCTTTAAGGCTGGGTATCAAGGAATTCATCACAGCCTCCATTCTGTCATTGGCTCATTTTCTTCCTTCAAGTGTTTGTGAGTACACTCTATGTGCCACCCTAGGTGTAGGGGTGACAGGAGTTACCGAGACAGGCCTCCCTCCTTTCCATAAGATCTAGTCAATCCCCCAGGGACTCCTGAGAGCCCAGAGCTGTCACGTGGAGACAAAGTTTCTGTATGACCAAAGTAAGTTCCACTGGCAGGAGGGACAGGCCAGGACTGGGGCACAATCAGTTTCAGTGTGAAGGAAGCTTCTTGGCTTACTCATCAGTACCCTTTCCAAACTTATGGCAGTATCTGTTGTTCATTAAATTCAGGTTCCTCTCCTGAATTTTGGTCTTTATTATGTATCTTAAATTTTTTGGAGAATTGGGGCTCTCCTGGGACCAGGCAGTGGAAAGGGCAACCAGTGGAAGAGCAGGAAGAGGAACTCTGAGCCAGTTCTGCCAATCACTCATTGTGTGACTTGGGGCAAGAGACACCTGCTCTTCAAGCCTCAGGTGTTCCTGTAGAATAAGTAATTGTGTATGGCCGAATTCTAGGTCATCTTTGGTCCTGGTGACCTGTGGCTTATTGTTAACATGGCAATATTTCTATCAAATGAGTGTTTCTTTCCTAAGTTGTTTGGCTTAAGTCTTGGTGGCATGATGGGGCTCCCTCCTTCTTACCCCTTGAACAGAAGTTTCATTACTAACCAAATTAAATCCACAAATCTTAATACATAAAATATTTCCATCTAGACACAATAATGAGATTCATATTTGTGGTTTGGTATACCTAAGAAAAGCTCAGATGAAATATGACTAGATCCATTGATACATTCAGACCACAAACGGCCCTGGGAAGGTCTGGTTTTAATTTTTGAAGTAAAACTTCTGCAGAGCATTCACTTTCTCTTTTCTATTTCTTGCCTGGACAGAAAAGAAAATAAAAAGTGGGCCTGACTAAGTGGCAACTATATAGATTCCTGTAAAATTCTGGAAAATTGTTTCAAAAATAGATTTGAATTCATTGCCCAATGGAACAATGACCTCTTCCACTTTGTCCTTCATCCAGCATTTTAAGAAAACTAGTTGGCGTTTTCACACATCTTGGAAAGCAGGTTCTCAAGAGTTTGAGCCAAGGTTAAGAAATTAAATAGATTTATCTGGGAAGGACAGGTTAGAGACACAGCTGAACACAGGAGTAGGAGAGGGTGGCTATATGTGCCAAATATTTGGCATAGCAGGACTAGAAAGGTTTGGAAATCTTTTCCTCCTGGGTACACTGATACTCAAGTGAATGGAATTCTGCTTGACTGAGGTGTGCCTCAGAGGGAGCCAGATGAAACCTTGGACAATTACAAAAGCCTGCAGGAATCAAGTTCTGTAAAGTCCGATACACTGTGATAGAAGTAGAGCTTTCTTGATAAAAGTGATAACTCCTGAAATGAAAATAGGCCTCTAAGACTGTTAGCAGGAACATGGACTCTCAGGGAAAGCTAAGCCTTCTCCAGGAATTAATATGTGTGATTACAAATTTACTTTCATTGTCTACTTTCCCTTTCTCAAAATGGGATCCTTTCACTGCTACAATAACTAACATTGATTAAATACATCAGTGCTTTATGAGTCTTATGTGAATTATCTCATTGATTCCTCTCCAGGACCTCTGAGGCCTTTAGCTTACAGATGAGGAAACTGAGGCTCAGGGGGGCTCCAGGTCACACATCTAGAAAGGGGGAGCAGGGATTTAATTCATTGCCTGACTCACGGGCTAGAGACTGCATTCTAAACCATCAGCTTTACTACGGCATTTTAATAATGTCAAAGACTGGTTTGCATGACTGAGTTCAAAGGACTAACTTCAAAAGGACCAGTGTTGGGGTCCTGCATAACTACTGGCAGTGGAAATCTTTATGATTTACAGACGGTTCAGGAGAAGCTGCGCAGGGGCCTGAAAAAGAGAGATACGTCTAATCCTTGACTTGGGCTTAATTTAACTGAGTAACTCTAAAGCAGCATTTTTCTAAAGTTTAATGGACAACATGTTGAGAGGTATTAATGCAGGGGAAAAAAGGATTTCCTAATTAAACATGTTTGGAAAATGCTATTTTAAAACCAAATGTTATTTTAAGCCAAACAAATTATCCAGCTTTGTTTTTGTCAGGATTTTCCAGGGTCTTTTATGTATCCCTGTTCATGGAAATCTTTAAGGGGACAGTTTATAGAGTGTTTCTCAAGCTCCTTCAATTATTTTGTGTCTGAAGTACATCCCAGACTAGGTTTGGCGGCACATAATGGGAAGTGCTGGGATAGAAGAAATCCTAGACCCTTTCTCCTTTCATTTCCCAGTTGAAGAGACAGACATCAGGTTGATATACCTAAGTCGGAGCCATCTTTGATAAAGTGTGAAGCCCCAGACTGGATGATCTCATAAAGTTTAAACTTTATGAGTAAGGAAAATAAGCTAGCATTTATTCTGTGCCTGGCACTTCACAGATGCCGTTTTATCACGATGCCAACCTTGTGCCTCAGGGAATGTTGCTTGTAACTTTCCTGGTAAAAGAACTGCAAGCTGGAGAAGGTTAAATAAGTTGCCACTTATTTAAGTAGTCACTTGAAGAAGAATTAAGAACCCAGTTTCATGCTTCCAAATCCTAAGCTCTTTCTGCTACACCAAACTGTCTTTTGAAGTAAGAGTCATTATCTGATTTAAATAATTAATATTTATATGACTATCAGAGGGAAACTCAATATCATTAATGTAAATAGAGTCGATGGCTTCCTAACATGGGGCAGTGTGGGATGGTGGAGCTGGGAAGCCGGGGTGCATGTGACAATTTTATGTATAGTTTTAAACTGGAGAGGCGGGCACAAAATCAAGGGCACTAAAATATCTGTCTTGGGCAAACTTGAAAGCCCACAGAGAACAGCTGTTCTCCTCCAGTCTGGCCTAGTAAGGTTAATAATCCAGAGGAAGGGAAAGTGCGAAGTGGCAGATGGAGAGCTTAAAAATGTGTCACTTCTGGAAAAATCAAACCTTACGCTATATCTAAAAAGTATACAACCTTTATATAGGTTATGTCTGACAGTATTTCAGAAAGCCTGAAAATTACCAGTTTCATTTCTGAAAGCAAGGATTCATATGTCCAAACAGGAAGTAAGTAAAAGGGAGATGGTTCCTTCTAGATGGAATCCTTGCATTTAGCATATAGCAGGAAAGTCAAGAAATTTAGCCAGACAGAGAGAGAGAAAAAGCAAAGAAAGATGGACAAATTGAAAATGAATCAAACTTTTTTGTCGTTCTTCTAAGCTTCCTCCAGGCATAAGGACTTCTTAGATAATCCTTCACTTCTACTTCAATCTCTTTGTATAATAATATACACCTTTCTTGGTTATGGTGACTTGAAATTATGTACGAAAACTTACTATGCTGATCACAAGTGGTCTGTAAACATTTTCTTGAAGGACCAGGGATTAAATATGCTAAGCTTTGCAGTCAGATGATCTCTGTCACAACTATTCTACTCTATTACTATAAAGTAGCTAAGGATAATATGCAAATGAATGAACATGGCTACATTCCAATAAAACTTTATTTACAAAAATAGGCTATTTCTTCATAGTTTGCTGACACCCTGTAGTTACTAAAAAATGCTACTATTCTAAAACCAAATGCAGACTGAACTGGATAAGAAGGAAACAAACATGGTATTGAGTGCCTATTACACAACTACACCTGTTTTGTGCCAAACATTACACTAAGTGATGTTTATTCATGCTATCATTTATCTTGTCATTTATCATGACAACCTGGTGAGATAGCTATTGCTATGCCTGTTTGGAAATTAAAATGGGTCTCAGGGAAGTTTAGCAACTGTTTTAAGAAGCAGAACCAGCTTACGGACCCTAATATGGTGACTCTTGAATGTATGTTTTCAACTACACTGAGCTGACCCCTCAAGCAACTTCCTTCAGTTTGTGTAAGGTGAAAACTTTAAATTTGCACTATTTAATAAGCATAGAGATCAGAGTCCAAGAGGTTAAACTTCACCTTTCAATTCCTAGACCTCAGCAGCAATCTGGAAGCTGTTATTTGACCTCAGTCTTTCTCCCAGAACTTCTGGCTGGATCTTGTTTTATACACTTACTCTTTGCAGACCTTATAAGCCAAAGTGTACTGTTTGCAAGTGCTTATTAGCTTCTGGGCAGATATTGGCAAGTTTCCTTTGGCCCAGAAGGGGTTCTAGAATCTGGCCAGGTCTGGATGTGCTCACTGATCATCTTAGCCAAAAGGAGTTGCTAATTATCATGACACCCTGTGAGTCTCTACCTCTAGTGTTTGGTTTTCCTGTCTTGGGCATGCCTGTTTGGGCCCAAGTGGTTTGGCTGCTTATTGTAGATTTAGATGAGTGAGAACAGGTTTATAGACCCTTTAAAATCCATGACCCTGGACTTCAGGGTAGGATTACCCAGGCTATGTTTCAAGATTCTTGCAGGCAGGTGTACTGAGGGTATCTATGGTCAGGTAGGTGTCCTGTGGATATCTATGGTCAAATCAGTGTGGGATACTGAGTTCACCGAAGTTGAGCAGATTAATTACTACAGGATTTCTCTGGTTACACATTCTACTGTCCCATGATGTCCAATGTCTTCCAGTCACACACAAAATAAAATCTAAACTCCTAGTCACTGCCTGTAGAGTTCATTCCCCTTTTCATTCAGATGTCTGCTCTGAAGACACTTCCATGTCCCACTGTATCTGAAAGAGCACCCCTCTCTGACATCCCACCAAACATTGTCTATTCCCTTACCTTGTTTTACATTTCTTCTTAGAATATATCATCTCTTGAAATGGTACTGTAAGTTTGATTCCATTATCTTGTCTATCATCCCCCATGCGATGGTCTGAATATTTGTGTTCCTCCAAGAACTCATATGCTGAAACCTAATGACTAATGTAACAATATTAGCTGGCGGGAGCTTGGGGAAGTCATTGGATCATTGGGGTAAGGCCTTCCTGAAAGGGATTAATTAGTGCCCTTATAAAGGAGGCCCCAGAGATTTTCCTTGCCCTTTCTGCCATGTGAGGACAAGCTGGAAGGTGCCATCTGTAAATCAGAAAGCGGCCTCTCCCAGGCACTGTATCTGTAGACGTCACACCTTCAGAACTGTGATCAATGGATTGTGTGGTTTTTAAGTCATCCCAGTTTATGGTATTGGTTACAGAAGCTCATGTGGAAAGGTATCCCGATGTTCGGCCTCATCCTGTCTTGTTTTCTAGTGTAATTTCAGCCCTTGGGACAATATATTGATGGGACATATGAGCTGTGAGTTTCCAAGAGCAGGATAGCATCAGGTGTTCTCCCAAGTCATTTGGCCACAGAACGCCCTTTCAGTTGCACCTCATGAGAATGCTGTCTCATACGACGTGGTTCTGCTCCTCTAGTGGGGTCTTACCACCAAGAACAATTCCAAAGACAAGTAACCACAGCAATGACGGCAATCAATCTTCTATACTGAGTGCCGATTTCTCTGCTAAGCAATGTACTTGCACTGTCATTTAACCATCACAATGACCTTGTCAAATAGGTACTATTATTTAGCCTTTTATATGAATGAAGACAATGAAGCATACAGAAGTTAACTAACTTGGCCAAGATCACTTAGCAAGCAAATATCTTTGAAACCGGAGCTTTCTGGTGCCAAATTCATACTCTTAACCATTATTCATTCCTCCCCATTGGCTGTGAATTTCTCTGTGTCCAAAGATAGAGTGCCCTCTGTCCCCATCCATTCCCTGAGCCTATTCATTCTTCCCACTAGCTTTCAGCCACCTCTAGTGACTCGGCCTCAAATTCCCAGACAGCCCTCCTCTGTCCTTGGTACTGGTTTTTCCAAATTCAAGCAATACATGCTTTCATCCTAGGCGCCACCTCTGAAAGTAAGGGCATTCCTTGAAGTCTCTGTTCTGAGACATTTCCTGTCCCAGGGCTGGCCTTCTTCTGTCATGTTAGCCATCCCTCTGCATAGTTGCAAGCCCAGAGGGTGAAGCGTGAAAAAAAGTTCAAGCTCTGGGCTTTCTGAATGAACACTGGTGAGAAAGGGGGTGGCCATGTTTGGGGCACAGTGACACTTGCTACTGGTTGTTGAAGATTTGTTTTATTCCAGTTGTGCTGAGTTTCAAATAAACCAGATAAAGTTCTTTTGAAAACTTCATTGTCAGGAGGGATCAACCTAATGAGTGGACAGACAATTCCAAGATGACGATGAGGATGATATGGAAAATCAGGGAGCGGAATCGGGGGACAGGAGAGGGACAACTGACATACCTGGAGGAGGCGATATCTGAACTGAAGGTCGAAGGGAGAATATGAGCAGGTGAAAAATATAGAGAAGGGCATTCCTGGCAAGAGGAAATGGTAATTTCAAGGACATAAAAAGTGTAAAACAGCTGGTGTGGAAAGTTGAACAACAGGGGTTGTGTTATGGTTTAGATGGGGTGTCCCCCAAAAGCTCGTGTGAGACAATGCAAGAAGGTTTAGAGGAGAAATGATTAGGTTATGAGAGTCTTAACCCAACCAGTGATTTGATCCCTTGATAGGATTAACTAAGTGGAAACTGAAGGTGGGTAGGGTGTGGCTGGAGGTGGGTGCCTGGGGGTATTTCATTGGAGTATATATTTTGTATCCAGTGAATGGAGTCTCTCTCTCTCTCTCCCTCTCTCTCTCTCTCTCTCTCTCTCTCCCACTCCCTCTCCCTCTCCCTCTCCCTCTCCTTCTCTCCCTCTCCTGCCTGATCATCATGTAAGCTTCTTTTCTTCAAAACGCTCTTCTGCCTGATGCTTGGCCTCATCCTAATGTTCGGCCTCGTCCTGATGTTCAGCCTCATCTCAAGTCCCCAGGAGTAGAGCCAGCTGTCTACGGACTGAAACCTCTGAAACCATGAGCCCCTAAATAAACTCTTCCTCCTCTACAATTGTTCTAGTCAGGTCTTTCAGTCACAGCAGTGAAAAAGCTGACTAAAATAGTCTGTTTGGAGACCAGGGGTCAGATCATGGAAAACCTAGACTGCCATGCTAAGGGTTTGGATTTTTCTCATGAGCAGAAAAGAACCATTTGGAATTTTTGTTGTTGTTGTTGTTGTGGGTGCTTGGGATTGAACTCAGGGGCACTCAACCACCAAGCCACATCCCCAGCTCTATTATGTATTTTATTTAGAGTCAGGGTCTCACTGAGTTGCTTAGTGCCTTGCTTTTGCGGAGACTGGCTTTGAACTCCTATCCTCCTAACTCAGCTTCTTGAGCTGCTGGGATTACAGGCCCAGCCCACTTTAGGTTTAGAAATATTGACTTCATGATGCAAGGCCGAGAGAGAGATTGAAGGGGAGGTTGCTGTGATGGGGGCAAAGTGAAAGCTGGGCACTGGCCACTTATGCAATGCCAAGGGCTGAACGTGGGGTGAGGATGGATGGGCTGGGCAGGCTGTGAACCCATGCACCTGTCAAGGTAGCAAGGTCTATGAACTTTTGCATATGGAGAGTGGTGAAGGAAAAGGAATGAGGCCCAGGTTTTAGTGTTCATTACATCTGTTGGGAGGACTAGGTTGGGGAGGAGGACAACAGATTCATTTTAATTTTTGTTGCCTCGAATGTCTTGCCTTTAAATGAAATATATTTGGAGACATTGTGTTCGAAGATCCTGCTCTGGAGTAACATTCAAAAGAAATCAGGGCTATCTCATGAACTATGAGTTCAATGATAAACAGTTCTATATGGATATGGAGAAATTAGACACAGTCTGCCTCAGTGGCTGCCATAATTACTGATAGTACATTAGCAGAAGTACAGATAGATTGAGTGAAGCTGTCATTAATAAGAGGTTACCAGAAAATGGTGATGATGAGAGGCTGCGGCAGGCAGTCAAGGTTGGCCCTATAGATACTGCTTCCTGACATCCCCATAGCTCTATAGCTCTATAATTACCTTTTCTCCACTGTGGTACAGCCTAAAGACTTGCTTAGAGCCAACAGCACAGGACTAAGGAGATAGAATGTCACCTTCATGATTTGGTTGCAAAAGACTGTGATGTCCCTCTTGCTTACAGACTTTCTCTTGTTGGCTTTGATGAAATTAATGGCCTTGTTGAAGAGGCCCAGGTGGCAAGGAACTGAGGGTGGCCTCAGTCCTACAGGCAGCAAGGAACAGAGGCCCTCGGTCTAATAGCCCTTGAGGAACTGAGTCAAGCCAACAAACACATGTGTGAGTCTGGAAGCTCATCATTCTCCACTTGAGCCTTCAGATGAGACCTGAACCATGGCCAGCACTGTGATGGTAGCCAAAAGCAGAACATCCAGTTAAGCTGTGCTCAGATTCTTGACCGGTAGAAGCTGTCAGATAGTATATGTATTCTGTTCTAAGCCACTACATTTTGCAACAATTGATTATGCAATAATAAGTAACCAATGCAGAGTTATTAGTTATCCTTGGCCAGTCCATGTGAGTTAAGGCTGCTTAGAGAATAAGACTGTTCTTTTTTCTTTTCTCTGTGAATGTATTAATTCTGCAGCTTTTTATATGGTCCCTGGCTTCTAAGAGCAAGTCAGAAGACATAGGATTCCACCCTGACCCTGATGCCAACTGGCTGAGATCTTAGGAAGATCTTTCCCTTCTCCCTGTCTCAGTTTCACCATCTTTAAAAGAAGGATGTTAAACTGGGCCAGCAATTTGTAAAAACACTTTTTTTTTTTCTGTCACAGAATCCTTCCACCCAGTGAAATTTCATGAGGAAGCTCAATGTACAAAACAGATAAAAGTGGAGGAACTCCAGTTGAAATAGGGTTGAGTGGAGGCCCCTTGCTATGGCTCTCCATCACCATGGCTGCCCTCAATCACTTCTGGGTTGTTTTTTTTTTTTTTTTTTTTTTCAATTCTGCCTGCAGGTTCCTGGTTTAGAGGCTGCCCATAGCCCGTTTAGTTTCAACATTCTCTAAGTTCTAAAGATGTATACTTTTTTTTAAATTAAAAAAACCTACCTTTAAGTGAGAGAACTCTTTTATAACATCTTTACATCAAGCTACCTCTAAGTGACCATCCAAGGCCTACAGCATCTCAGAGAGTTGGCCACTTCCTCTGGAGACTGGGTTTCTCTAGGGTCTGGTGCATCTGAGCTTGCTGGACCTGTTTTTGCTTTTCCAAGCTCCCCAGAGGTAGACTACCTCTATTGAAACAAAGCTCCTTGGACATTTGCCTCCACCAGACCCTCTTTCCCAGGTGGAAAGTCATGGTTTCATTCTCTGGAAATGCTCATCTTTTAAAAAATACATTATTTGGTGTCTTGATGACTACACTGGACACCATGTTCCCAAGGGTCTCTTGCTGGCAGGAGATCCAGTGCAGTTTTGGGATCTCCCCTTCTGACTATGGTGTTTTGCTTCTGCAGGTGAGGTCACATGCATCGAAGTTCCCTTGCACACTGCTATTTGCCAGGGTTTCCCTGTGCTGCATCTATAGGCTTAGAGTCTTCAAGAAAATATTCAGTAAGTTTTGCTTAATGTTCATATCTCTGCAATTTTTTTTAACCTCCCAGGTATGACTTTACCCTTCAATACACTCTCTGGGTAATGAAATTTGAGCTCTTGTACTTCTCCAAAGTATCCCTTTGCCTGATATCCACCATTGGAAATTCAATCCTTTACACATTAGCCTCTCTATCTACCCTTTAAAAACACAAATATATTTCTAGAAGTAGTCTATTGTCCCAATCCTTTTTTTTAAGTGTGGATGTAGGAATAATTCCATAGCATCCACGAGGCACAGTGAGAGAAGCACCATTTGGGATCTTAGACCTGGGGAGGAACCCCAAAGCCACAATTTTCTACTTTATGCAAGTGACCACCTTTCTAGGCCTCAGATTACAGTATCTGTAAAATAACAGCAAAGTGCTGGGGACATCTGAGAGTGAAGCATAGAAAAGTTCTTTTATAAATTTGTAAATTTATGAGTATCTTTGTTAAAGACAGACCTTGCAGGTTGAAATGTAACTCCGTGGGGGAGGGCCTGCCTAGCAGACAGGAAGCCCTAGGTTCAATCCCCAGCGCCACATACACACACACAAAAAAATAAATAAACAAGGTGTTAAAAAGAGACTCCAGATGTAAAGATGCCTCATACACCATAAAAGAGTCACAAAAGTAGTGTAAACATCATTTGAGTAGTATTGAGGCAGTATTGTGATGTTGCTGCTCCATTTCCCTGGGGACAGCAAGGAGTTTCATCAATAGTGAGTTACAAGGGCCAGATACCTCCCAATAGGTTTTGGGGAGAACAGACTCCAACAGACACGAAAATTATGACCCTGAACATGACTTGCTCATTCTAACAGTTGCTACCACTCTCTGGGGCCTTGGAGCTGGTTTTGATTTGGAGATCTATCAATCACTTGTTGGGAAAACTGCTTAAACTTTTTCAGCTCCAGGCTCCCCATATCTGAATGGGGGCAGTGATATTAGAAACAATGGCAGATGATCAAATGACGTAATGCCTGTGGAGTACTCAGTGAATGTTAGCTTTACAGTGATCTCCTAGGCCGCTGGAAGAACGTGCTGGACACATGCAGACAGAAGTTAGCAGAAACCAGCTTATTTCCTCTCGGGCAAGAAATGATCAGTGGCTGATTCTGAAGCAAAGCCGCCTGCATTCAGAGCTTCTGAAACATCTCTGGCTCTTGATAGAAAGCATTTGAGGAGGGTTGAAAGTCCATCAAATTATGATGGCTACGTAATCAAGGACCTGTGAACTTCAGGAACGTTCAATTGGAGACAAATTGCCATGAAATAATTTTTTAAAACCTCCATTCACAAACAGACTAGAAATACACATGGAAGGAACTTCCCAGTCACAGTCTGCTTCAACAGGGGCACTTTGCTTTCACTCCATGAGGAAGGTAAGAGATCAATGACAGTATAGAATACTAGGTTGATGTTAAAGCTGAAGAAACACGAGATAAGGGGGAAGCGAACTGAACCAAGAAGTCTAGGCTGAGGGCATAACTGGGTTAGAATCATGGCAGCTTCTCACCTTATCTCCTCCACAGAGAATTCACAAGCCATGCATGGCCCCTAAGAGTAGGTCAGGCCACTGCTGTCTTTTGTGTGGGATGGAATTATTGCTGGGAGTTTGCAGAAGCCTGTGCTTAACACTTTGAGGGTTTGTGTTCCCCTGGAAGGGAGCCTTCATCTAATGTTTCCCACATGTTGAAGGTGTTCAAACTGGTCTGGGATTAGATTCAGGGGGATTCCCAGGCATCCTCTCAGAGTGAGCGGTGTGTGAATCTTGACCTTCCCCTCTGAGGCTTTTGGCTGAATTTGTGGCTTGGAGCTCGCAACCACTCCCCAGTTGTCCTGGGATTCACCGCCCTGAGCTGGGCACACGGATTTCCTTTATCTGTCTCCCAACCCACCCTTTTAAAACCAGGCACTCATCTCATCTGGATCTCAGCGAGGGGGCAGGAGTCAGAGCTCCCACCTGGTAGAGCATGGAGAAGTGTGTGCCTGCTTTTCTGGGATGAAATGAACAGTGATGCTCTGATCGCTACCTCTAGTTTAAGTCTTCTCTCTCGCAGGCTTGAAATTTGAACTCTTCCATTTCCAGGCAGAGAATTGCTCTACCATGACCTTTTCTGAACACAATGAAAAATGATATATGCAGGTTACTCTCTCTGTAAAATCAACAGGCAGTGCCAGTCAGGGGCTTCCCTTCCATCTTGGCCATTCACTGAAAGGCACCACGTAAGATTCTGCACTTGGTCAGCCCTTGCCTGCCTGACTCCAGGAAGCCACGTGGCACAGCAGAAAGAGCAGCAGACCTTCTGTTAGAAAGTTTGGCTTCAAGGCCAACTCTGCCTCTGACTTAGGGAAAGACCTCAGCTGAGACCTAACTTGCTGGAGCCTCGGTTTCTCTATCCATACATCAAATGGAGATAGTAATTCGTAACTTGTAGTGTCAGGGTGAGAATTCGATGAGACATCAGGGACAGATGCCCCTATTACATGTGTGACACATCATCAGCCCTCACAAGTAGCTATTTTGGTGGGTCTGTGTTTTATCATCAGAAAGGGTTTGCGTAGCTACAGCCAACTCAATGTTTGTAACACACTTTCTACTTTTCAAACTAAAGTGGCTTCAGTACGAAGGGGCTGGTGCTGTATGCCAGTTGGATGTTTTTCTTATAGGAAAGCATGGATGTATGTTCCTGGAGATCCAGGGGGAGGAGAGAAGAGGTGTTCTTACTTCATCATAAGCCTTAGAAAGGGAGGATGAAGGAGGTATGTTTTTCATTCTGTCAGCCTGAATTCCCTTTCCAAATTCCATTCTGGTTATACGATCAGGCTACCGCTGTATTTATGGGTGGCCACAGTCTGCTTGCAGGGGCATATTTAGTCAAAAAGGAAGTGTTTTCTCCCTGAAGGCAGAGCAAGAAGCAGAGGCACTCAGAATGTGCCCCTAGTCTGGTGAATGTGGAGTCTGGGATCTAAAATCCAGCTCCGTTACTCTGAGTTCTAAAACCCTAGAAGAGTCACTCAGTCTCCCTTCTCTCCAAGTCACCTTTTGTCCAATAGGCACAGAGACCTGTGGTGGATGTTTAGTGAGGTGTTGCCCAGAGAGAGCCCAAAGCTTCGTGAGAAGCCTTATCAGGCATCTGGCTGTGGCTATTGTTAGAATTAATTAAAATAGCCAGTTTTTGTTAAAGCTTTTAGACCTTCCACTTATTTCTCTCATCTGTCCTATTTGGGGAATCACTTTTACTCCATGACAGCTGGTGACTCAGAAGGCCACATTCCTTGCTGAAACAGAACTGCAACCTGAAAGCACACCACCTGGCTGTACTATTTGTGACTGTTTCCTGTTTGTCAGACCCAGTGACATCTCCTGGCTGAGAGCAATGGGGTGAGTTTGGGACCCTCTAACTCCATTTCAACCGAAAGAGCTTCACCCATACCTGCCAAATTCTAGGGTGTGTTTCCCCCAAACTCATTTAATGAACATTTCCATCGTTAAAAGTGAATTTGAAACTCATTGTTCAAAACAGTAATAGTGAACAATTCCTAAGCAGAAAAGTCAAGAAAAGCTTCGATTTATTGAACTCTTCCTACACACAATGACTGTGCCAAGAGTCTGCCATGTATTTTTTCCATCTGAATGTCACCAGAGCCCTATGAGATGGAGATTGTCGCCCTCTTTCTATGGATGACAAAGTGGAGGGCTGGAAGGTTGGTAACCACTTGAGAAGGGGAGGGAGGGGCTAGAAGGATGTGAGATTTGGAAGCAAAGGTTTTTAAAACAAAGCATAGAGAAAAAAAAATTAATGGATGTAGACAATGGCAATGTCCCTTTCAGACCTCATTCAGTTCACATGGAGCAACAAAGAATATTCATGCACCCCTTTTCCCCCCATATGTGGTCACTTTCCTGAAATGCAGAGGGCCAAGCCACATTAACTCTCCATTCCTGCAAAAGGCTCTGATACACACAATGCCAGCAAACTTTCCACTGGTTTATTTAGGACTAAATAAACCTTTCTTCAGCCCTGAACTTGGCTTGCCACATCTCAGGACAAGGTGGGAAACAGGCTGGGGTGGGCAGCCGTTTTCATTTCTAAAGCACATATGGGAAAGCTCTATAAAACACACACACACACAAAAAGTTCCCAAAAACATGAAAAAGAGGCATTCATTCTTCAAGTTGATTCCCTGTCCCTCTCTCCTTCTGGAAGAAAAACATTTTCAGAGAATCCCCAGCAGCATCTTACTTTATAGTCACCAGCTTCAGAATCTGCAAATGCCTAAACTCAAAGACTCATGACATTCTGGAATCAAAACTCAACATTTACATCCAGCCCCGGGCTGCTACCTTTTATTCCAACCTGTGCCAAAACAACCTCCTGCTTGTAAAATGCAGCCAAGCCTCTGACCTGCCAGCCTAGTGAGAGACACCCTGAGATGGGGCGAGATAAAAAGCAGGGGCTGGAAGGAGATGGGAGAACACAAGAAACAATCCAAGATTGGCTAAGTGCCCCTTTTCACGTCCGGGGTGATGGCAGCTTTTGGCAATGAGTGTGGTTATCCAAACTTGCAGTTACCAAGCACTCACTGCCAATCTCTTTATCCCTCCTTTTCTCCTCATTAAAACAAGGAAGTTATTGTTCCCATTTTAGAGAAGGGGAAGCTAAGGCCCAAAGAGGTCACATATTTTTCTCAGACATATGTGTGGTGCTGATGGAAATATCCAAGATTCCTCTGGCTTCAAAACGTGACTTCTCCACCCCCTTTCAGCAACGAGGGGCTCCAGGAAGCTCTGTGTTTGTCCCAAAGACCACCAGGGGAGGTGGGCTTTCTAGATCTGGGGGAAATAGTTCCGCAGGGCTTTCCGTGGTGAAGTGTGACGAGGGGAGGTGACTCTAGAGATTCTGTGGGATACTCCAGATATGCAGTAGTCCCACCTGAGAATCAGAAGGCAGCCACCAGAGCTGCCTGCCTTTAAGAACCCAAGGCAGTGCCCACCACTCTCACCTGCAGTCTCTCATCTGGCCCTAGGACCCACCTCTGTCTCCTCTACTCCAGCACCTCTTTCCACCTGGTGAGTACAAAACTCTAAACTCTAAGAGCCTATTAGATGTAAAATTCTGTTATTCTCTCGACAGTCCTCTATCAATCTCCCCCTGACCCATCTAGAAGTAAGGCCATGAGCCAACTCCTCTTCCAAACTCTACTTCCCTAGCACTCACAGGGAAGCCAGGCAGGGGCTTTCGAGAGAATTCCCACTTTTCCTCTGCAGAAAGGCAAGAGACAAAAACTTTCCCAAAAGTAAACAGAAATGCACGATCAGAGAAGGACGAGCAGAGAAGTCAAGGTGCATCCGATCTTAACCAGCAAACCCGGGTTTTTGCTAGCAGCCAACACAAAGCAAAAGTTTTATCATTAATAAAACAACAACTAAGGTACCAAGAGTGCCAACAGTACATAGCAACGATCTCTGGTGATGGGGGCGAAGCAGGCTTACCTTTCCCTGGTGGAAAAGACCTAGATCCGGAGGTGCACCGGTTCCATGAAGAAACACCTGGGCTTGAGCAGCAGCGGGGTTCCCACGTGCGCGGCCCCCAGCGTCCCCCAGCCGCTGTCTTTGTGCCGACCGGAGGCGGGGGCGTGTGTCTGCGCGGGAGAGGCGTGTGACAGTAGGCAGGCTGTGGCCAGAGCAGCCAGCTTTGGCTGGCTTATATAGCCAGCTCCTTCCCCTGTAATGGGACGCCTCGCCTCCAGACATCCTTTCCCACTTTTTCAGTTGGTGAATTAAAGGAACAGCCCTCCCAGCGGAACAGGGTTAGCTCATGAAAGACGCACTCACTGCAGGCTCGCGGCCAGGGAAGGAACTCATTTGCATACAATTTATGGCGAAAGTAGGAATTCCCGCTTCCTCCGCCCCCGACACAGAGTAGCTGTGAGTGAAGTGTGATTTTTGCTTTGCTCCCCAAACGGGTTTTCGAATTGGGAAACAGAAGCGCGGGGAGTAGTACCCTGGCTCCTGCGCCTCTATGCCCGCGAGCTGGAAACGCGACCTGCCCGGCTCCGGGCAGCAGCTGCTCAGTAGCACCTCGGAGAAAGCACAGGGACTGAGACGAATTCCTGGAAAGAGGAGATAAAATCCTTTAAAAGCCCGGGAGTTTCAGCTTTCCCTGGGCCAGCAGGGAGATAACCCAGGATTAGTCCGCAGCAGGTGGGGACCATGCTGGGAGCGCAGACCTGCCAGGCTTTTTCTAAGTGAGAACCAGCTATGCCCAGCTGCCTGGAGGAGTCATTGTCCCAGCACCACTGTCCTAAGGGAAGCGGCTTTTTGACATTGTTCTTGCCTGTGCCGGGTGCTGCCTCTCAGCTGGATCTCCTGCGGAGAGGTCCCCAGCTTTCCTCTCAGTACTGACCCCTGTTCACTGCAGCCTTAAAAAAAAAAAAAAAAAAAAAAAAAAAAAAAAAAAAGTACAAGAAAAGAAAAGCATAATTTTGAAAAGTAATAACTTAATCTTTGAGCCAGGAGCTGCTCCTTTGCTCCCCAGCCTGCTGTGGATTGTTTCCAGGCTCTGAGTCATCTCTTGGTTTGGTGGTTAGTATGCATTGAGTATCCCCAGGGCACACCGGGGCATTTACGGGAGGGGGAAGTAGCAGCCACCCACGCTGGGGGGACTTCTGGGCTTGTTGCAGCACAGATTGGTTTGGGATAGAAGCACCACGGAACCTCTAGCTACCACTGAATCCTCCTTTATTTAGTCTGCATTAGGTGCTGCGCAGGATACTCTATGAATACGATGCCATTGTGTCCTTGCAACCATTAAGTATGATAGGTTATAAGGTGTCCCCTTTTCACAGACAAAGCGGCCAAAGTTTAGAAAAGTAATGCAACTTCACCGAAGGAATACAAGTGGGAAGCATGCAGATTGCAACACCGGGCTCCATAGTTTTGCATGACACATTGCTCTCCAGGAATAGTACATGATGATATTTAAATGATGTTAATGTCCTATTAGATAGTTACTCCGTTTGTATAGAAATAACTGCCACATTGAATATAGAAAAGCTATTTTTTTGTAGAATTAATTAGAAGAGAAATCTTTGGTTTTTTGTTAACTATTAATAAGGGAGGTTTCAATTATCCACCTATTTTCAATACTAAATGATACCAGGCCCATACTATTTATTATTGCTGTGAGTCTGCTTCCCCACCTGAAGAAAGGAAGACCAGATTAGGTCATCCCTATGGTAAGTCTGGCTCTGGCATTTTAGGATTCTTTGCTTATGCGACCCACCCAGATAGCAAGAAGGTCCATAAATAGTCATGTCATAAAACAGCTCCCTTGAACTTTCAAACCATTTTGGCTGATTCAAATGTTGGTTGTTTTGGAAGTTTTTAATTCTGTGTTTCGGCCAAAGCATATTTCAGTAGCACAAGGCTGTGTCTTTCAACCAGTAGCGAATGCTTTCATGCTTCTTGGTTTTCCTAAGATACTGAGCTTAAATCCTGGGTTATCCAATAAAATACTAAAATAGTATATGTGTCACATGGCATATGGTCTATATTTACATATAATATATAATTAATACATATATATATTTATGCATACACATTTGTAATTATATGTATGTGTTTAAATAAGACAAGAAAGCGTGCCAGAAAACTGGAAGATACATGTGGCTTCTTCAAGGAATTCTAAGTTCTACAATCTACTTCTCCGCCGGCCCTCTTAGTATTCAGCAATCATTGATTGTGCTTACTACCAGTGGCTTAGCCAATCACAGAGGAAACAAGGTCAAATATGACCAGGATGTTCCTCAAGGTAAGGTGGCTAGTGGTGCTGTCATCCGCCACACATTAACCGTTATCATGGACGTCTATTATAACATGGAGAAGGAGTGATTAACTTTATTTATGTGTCGTTAGACGACGTCATTTTTAAAAGGAAGTTTCCCCACAAATCTATGCAGTATCTTAAGCCACGCCTTGGCACTGGAGTGAGAAGGACCCAGACAAGGACTTGTTTTATGTTCCTGGACCTTTCACAAGCTTGTCCCAGGCAGAGGGGTCTGCTTACGACATGTGCTCTCTTTCCAGCACCCCAGGCTGTGTTTACTCTGTGCTTTGCTTCGAATTGTCCCTCCATCTCTTCACATTCATTTATTATCCAATTCTGACCCCACTTTGCTATGGGGCTTCCTAGATTTCTTCCACAAGAAGTAAGTCCACAGATAATTTGAAACTCTGTTAGGACAATCATTGTTTCTATGTGGTATAATTATGTATGTGTGTGTCTACGTTTTCCTCCTAGGCTCCAGGTTTTCTGTGGTTGGTGATCATAGTTGGTTTTTCTTTACCTAGCATTGACTGAACCCTGGCGTGGTAGAAGCTCAGGGAATGTTTGTTGAGCAAATGAAGTAGTGGAGGAAAAATGAGTTTGACATACTGTGCTTGATAATTAAATTCTTCCTTTGTCACTCACAGAAGCTGAGGAGAAAATGGTACTATGGTGTCCAACAGATGAGGAAAGGGGCCCTGAGAGGAGAAATGACTTGTCAGAGGCCACTATGGCTGCTGCCCGTGCTCAGGATCCTCATGGCCAGAGCCGAGCAAGCAAACCCCACTAGACACCCAGCAGAAGATGCTTGTGGAAATGAACAGCCGTTCATCCTCCAGTTTGGCAGAGGATGCCGTACCTGTTGGCGTGGGAGCGCTCACGTGAGAGGGAAGCATGAATGCTTGTAAACAGCTTCTCCTGCAGAGTTCCCTGCCAAAGGTGGATTCTGTTTTTGCTTGTTTGCAATTCTCATTCACAAGTTGCTAGTGGAGGCTGTGGATTGGAGGCCAGAGAGATCACGGAAGTTTGCCTCAGGTGAGATTATTCTCATTTCCTTAAAGATCTACTAAATGCAATGCATATATTTCTTTTCCCAAACTGAGCAGACAATGAGAGGAACACTGGCCAGGATTAGCCCTACCTGAGGAAGTCAAATGGCCACTTGCCCGC
Source organism: Sciurus vulgaris (assembly GCF_902686455.1). Taxonomy (NCBI): domain Eukaryota; kingdom Metazoa; phylum Chordata; class Mammalia; order Rodentia; family Sciuridae; genus Sciurus; species Sciurus vulgaris. The sequence goes on from NC_136476.1 coordinate 71,412,985, forward strand.
TGAATCACCTGCTTCCCACACTGAGGATGTCCTCCTTCATTGCTCCCAGCCTCTTCCTCTTTTTTAGCATCAGTTGGTATGCTAACACCCATCCCAAAGTCCCACGTGACTCTATAATTGCCAGAAATCTCTCCCAAAGCGGCAAAGGAGCACTGACCCAACACTCTGTCTGTCCTTCTGTCAGACACATTTGTTTGGGGTCAAGATTTCCCAACTTGCCTGCAGATCCTTATCCAGTGCGCTTCTCTGTGTCTTTGCAGCTCTCCTTAGACAACAAAGGACAAGAAAAGCTCAAATGCTTCATTGAATGAAATGTGAGACAGACAGGAGCTTCCCTGCCTGGTGGGATAGGGCAATTCAGCTTAACCATCAACCAATGGGTGGATTGGTCAGCAGAGCAGAAGGAAGTTGGTAGTGGGTTCAGGTCCTGATGCTGGTCAACTTACTGTGTGACTTTGGCTTCCTGGCCTTCAGTGCCCTGACTACCAAATGGAAAATTCTTGAGCATCTTAGAACTCATTTTTTTTTCTTTTTTCTGTTTTGGCACCCAGGATTGAACCCAGGAGCACTTAACCACCGAGCCAAATCCTCAGTCCTTTATATATTTTATTTCGAGGCAGGGTCTCACTAAGTTGCTTAGGGCCTCGCTAAACTGCTGAGGCTGGCTCTGAACTTGTGATCCTCCTGCCTCAGCCTCCCCAGTTGCTGGGATTACAGGCGTGCACCACCATGCCTGGATGGTACTCAAAAATTTTGCATAGAAATTCAAAGAAATAATTCAGAAGCCTGTGAGCCTTTGCACATTTAATTCTCCAGAATGAGCTCTGTCCCTTATCCACATGAAAAATTATTAGCTTTTCAAGATTACTTCATGATACTTCCTCAAAGAAAGTTTTCATGACTTACACATCCACAGGGAAGGGCTCCTCCTCCACCCTCATCCACAATACCATTTTTCATTTTGGCACATTGCACCCCATATTCCGCTTGCCTGTTTGCCCGATTAGACCATGGACACCTGAAGGCAGGCACTGTGCCTTGTCATCTGCTTATTGGCAGATCTGTTTATGGCCAACATCGATTTATGACTGATGCCTATGCTATGTTGTTGGTTAATTATTTTGAATCTCATTCCTGCATATTACAGTTTTGAGAATAACCTATGACCTATAACAGATTTTGGAGGTAAACAATAAAAACATTCTTGAAATGAATTATTAGACTAATTGCTCTTAATTTTTATCATTGATTCCCTCATCTGCAAGAGCTCTCTGAGGGCAGAGTCTATTTTCCTCCTGCGCATGCCCGAAGCATGGGCAAGTCAATTCACCCCTCCCCCCCCCCATAAAATGCCTCAGGGGCCAACTGGTTGGCTGTCTGATGGGAAAATAGCAAAGGTTGGCACAGCAGTGTTGGGGGCCGGTTAGCTCAGCTACTTACCAGGTGGATTGTCCTGGGAAAAACACCTTCCCTCCTTAAAGCTCAGTTTTGTCTTTTGTGAGATGGGTAATGGTCAAAGTCTTGAATACCCCTCAGAATCTGTGTAAAAACCCCATAAAAGAGCAGAAGAGAAAGACTTCTGCAAAATGATGCCCTGTGTAGAGTTTCTTAGCGCTGAATGATGTTTTATTTCTCTCCAAAAAAATCTCAGTGGAAAGCTCACACTTTGCATAGCTGTATTGTGCTCATGAAAAACATCAATCCCAGGTTCTGTCTAAAACATTTCTGGATCCTGCAATATGTGTAATCAGAAAAATGAGAGATTACACTCTATTTATGTATGATCTATCAAAAGGTATGAATGCATTCTACTGTCATGTACAACTAATTAGAACAAATAAAATAAAAAATAAATAAAAAATACTGCGCGATAGCAGTTGCTGTTTATTAACATTATTATCACTATGTGCCCACAAGTGTGAACATAAAAGAGAACTTGGAACCTTGCTAGTTAATAGCAACATGGCCACTGCCCAGAAGAGGAATATAGAAATAACAAACTACACAGCCCAGAACATAATTAGCTCGTGGAATTCTATGTGATCATCAAATACCAATCAAAAGTAAATATGAACCAATTGATTGGCACAGAGCTGAGATGAAGAGAACAGGGGTGGGAATTACAAGGTCCAATGAAGTTGGGACAAAGCTGTCCCCCTATGTGGATGATCAGAGCACAACTGCTGTTGAAAAAATATGTGATTTTGTTCATAAGCATCTGGATGAAAACATTTGGTGAGTGGGAACACTGACCTGTGGATCTTTCTGGAAGCCTCGAGGATGAAAATAAGAAAAGAAAAGGAAATTTCCAGACTTGTGGTCTAAAATGGAGAATTACGTCTGGATAGAGGAAAATAAGATTGAAGTGGCATTTAGAAATGGCAGCAAAGGAGAAAGGAGGAATCCTGAGATGGAAGACGATTTCTAATTCTTACACAAATCATCGGGACCCCAAATGGACATAACTTTAAAACATTTCCCTTGTTAAAATAATGATGCTTAGTGATTAAAAATGAAAGCCCTGAAAAAATAAAGATAAAACATTTCTGGGCACTGCAGGGATTCATAGAGGGGGAAGGTGAAGCCACCTGGTGCTGTCTTGTAAGCACTTTAAGACTGCCTTTTAGCAGGTGCCTGGAGAGACAGGGAGAGAGGTTAAAAGAGCAGCATTGGCCAAAGCCAAGTTGGAAGGTCTGGAGTGTGTTCCCTACAGAGTTCTGGGGAGGCCGTTCTGGTCTTGTTTACTGATCTGTCCAGGCCAAGGTGATGAATACGTGTGAGTTGAACCACGCTGGTTTAAAACAGGTCACAGAGGGAACAGATAGCTTTGAAATCAATGCCGTTTGCATTTCTCTGCTTGATTTTCCACAGCTGGTTTGGATACTTACGAGGAAGTGTAATTTGTCATTTTTCCTTCTTTCACTCCTAGGTTTTTCTTCCATTTCTTTTGTGCACAACAAAAGGTGACGGCGACTAACATTTACAGAGTAGTTCCTGTGACCTGGGCACTAGTTAAACAGTTTGCATGTGTCGAATTCTGTAATCTTTACAATGAGCCTATAGAGTAGGTCCTATTATTATTTCCATTTTATAAATGAAAGTTGTGAAGTATAAAGAGGTTAAGTAAAAGACCAGGTCACAAGGGTAATAAATAGCTATGAGAGGATCCAAGGTCCCCAAGATGATTCCAGCCTCCAATTTTATGTTTTGGAGACTGTTTTATTATGTATTTACTTTAATAATTGCCCAAAGGCAAAGATGACATTCTTGAACTCAGACAGACTGTGCTGAGGGTGGTGGAGTCTGTGCCTAAAGATCTAACAAGGTAAGGAGGGTTTTGGCCATGTTGCTCTGTACAGGGGCAGCAGTGAAAAGTTCATGTCTGTCCCTGTGCTTAGCCATGAATCACAGGACATCTAGCAGGGACTTGGCTGCAATTCTAATTCAACCACTAACTAGCTATAAGAAGGGACCCTGAGCAATTACTTAACTCCTTTATCACAGACTCCTTTCCAAAAATGGGTACACTAATAACTGATGCTTGCCATTATTCCCAGGATTGAAGAAACAACACTTAGTCAAATATTTATGCTATTTCTTGCCACTTTCTAAATAATCTCAAAAGGGTGGCTGCTGGTTATTAGAGACAAGATACTTATTCTATTTTGAGCCCTAATCTGCTCATCTGTAAATGGTAGAAAAGATAATCTCAGAGCTATGTTCCTGAAAAGTACTCACTAAAATAAGAATAGTAAATAAAAAATGCACAAGCAAAAAAAAAAAAAATCTCTCTCTCTCTCTCTCTCTCTCTCTCATCTTTTGTGATGGGCCATGAGAAACCAAGACCTTAGTGGTCCCTCTATTCACTTAAATCTCTGTCGTGAATTTCCTCTCCTTCCTACTGCACACGTACAACACACACACACACACACACACACACAAGGCAGTAAGGCAGTAGCTCATTGAAATCAGTGTTTTTCTGAAGGGATGTTTACTGTTCTCTGAGACATTATGATCTGGAAGAAGAAACAGTATTAACTTCCTTTGAAAGGTGGGTACATCTACCCTTCCCCTCAATAGCACACTTTAAACAAGAGCCCCTTCTGTCCCTTCATTGTTTCCTGGGTTTTTGCACCCTGTGTCTCTCAGGTGGAAAGATTCCCCCCATTCAGAGTCACCTATGTGGTACCACTTGTCTCAGAGCTGGAAGCTCTTTGGCAGGCAGGGCCTGAAGGTTGATGGACTGATGTCACTTGGATATTTGAGTCCCTCTCCTCCGTGGGGAGTGCCCTGGGCTGGTTCACACCTTTGTCCTGACTAGACAGTCCTTACCTTTACTGCTATCCCAACTGCTGAGGTCTAAATATGGTTTGTCCCCTCCCAGCAAGACTCATGTTCCAATTTGGTGGCCATTGTGGTGGTGTTGGGAGGTGGGTCCTAGTGGGAGGTGGGGCTTAGTAGTAGGTGGGGCCCAGTGGGAGGGGGGGCTTAGTAGTAGGTGGGGCCTAGTGGGAGGTGGGGCTTAGTAGGAGATACGGCTTAGTAGGAGATAGAGCTTAGTGGGAGGTGGGGCCTAATGGGAAGTGGAGTTTAGTGGGAAGTGGGGCTTAGTGGAAGGTGAGGGGGGAGGGGGGTCTACAGGGAAGTGGGGTTTGGTGGGAGGCAGGGACTAGAGGGAGGTGGGGCTTACTTAGTGGGAGGTAGGGCTTACTTAGTGGAAGGTGGGGCCTAGAGGGAGGCGGGGCCTAGTGGTAAGTGTTTAAATCATGGGCGGAGCCCTCAGCAATGGATTAATGTCCTTCTCATGGGAATGAATTGGCTATTGTGGGAGGTTAACCACCTTTCATTCCTCTGCACACCTGCTGGCACTTTCTCTTTTCCACTATGCTGGAAACAGCATGAGGCCCCTACCAGAGGTTGAGAAATTGCTCTTGGACTTTGCAGCCTCCAGAACCCTGACAAAATAAGCTTCTTTGTTTTATAAAATACCAGCCTTGGATATTCTGTTACAGCAACAGAAAATGGTCTTAGACACGAGCTTTCGACAACCTTCCCATGGCAGGAATTGTGGCAAATACAGCCACTTACATTTGTATTGAATAGCATTTACATGATCTCAGTCCTCGTACCAGGATACCTCCATACTGTAAGTGAAGAAACAGAGGTGAGGAGCAGTCAAGAGACTAACATAAGGCTGTACAGCTAGGGTGTGGTTTGACAGAGGTCTCCACATGCAAATTGCTGTGCTCCCTGATCTCCCTTGCATAAACCATCTTAAAGAGGGTTATTTTTTCAGTTTTATGGGGTATAATGGTATAAATGAAATACCATTTGATGTGAAATGAGACAGACTTCCATCTTTAGTCTGTGGTTGGTTAGGGTGTGACCCTTTTCAAATTCTTTCACTTATGTGAGCCCCATCTTGTGTTTGCATCTGAAATTGAGACTTTTTAGAGTGTTATCAGGAGGGTCATGGGAGACCAAATAAGGATTCCCCCAAGATGTCTGTCCTAATCCAAGGGACCTGTGAACATTGCCTTGTATGGCAAAAGAGACTTTGTGGTTGAGACTAAGTTAAGGACCATAAGATGGGGACGTGATTCAGGAGGTAGTTATACGTATCTTTGTTAGAGGAAGGCAGAGAGAAATTTGACTACAGAGGAGGAAAAAGCTGGAAGATAAGGGAGCAGAGGTTGGAGTGATGTGGATACAAGCCAAGGAATGCCAGCCATCACCAGAAGCTGAAAGAGGCAAGGGAGGGGATCTTCCCTGCAGCCTCTGCAAAGAACAGCCCTCAACTCATTGATCTTAGCTTATTAAAACTCACTCCAGGCTTCTGGCCTCCCGAACTACATGAGAATAAATCTCTGTTGTTTTAAAACAATAACTTTGTGGCAGCTTGGTAGAGTAGCAATAGGAGGCTAATCCAAGGGGATAATTTATTTGACTTGTGAATAGCAGGACTTTAAAAATGATAGTGTTGGTGTTGCACTGAGATGCTATTTGGGAGAAATGGTATTGATTTCCTTTGAATATTGGAACTACATTTCCATGGACATGTGGTTCCACGATGTAGATGGATATCTCTAGATTTCCAATACCTGTTTGTTGCAGCTCCTGGGATGACTTTTTACATGTGGGCTAGAAGACGGCGAAGGTAAGAAAACTGGAGGGTGCTGTGACCTCCACCATGAGCCTGACAGTTTTGAAGTGACCTCTTGATGTGGCAGCTTTGTAGTGTTAAGTGATCTAGCTTAAGTTAAATCTGGACTTTCACATTTCATCCTTATCATTCCAGGGTCAGTCCGACCCAGCAAGACCCAGGCTTATCGGAATAGCTGCTCATCTAGAAATCCAAGGATGCACCCTCAGCACGCTTTGTCAAGTTGAAAGGAGCTAAGAGAGAATTATGCTCAAGCTCCATTAAGAAAAAGAGGCTCGGAGTGACCACCTGCCTTACTCAGTACTGTGGACTGTGGTGGAGCAGAGACCAGCGTGCAGGTCTACCTTTTCACGACATAACGTTCCCCAAAGGAGGAAGGAACTTGTCCCTATTACAGCAAGTCCGCACAAACCCGGCAAGTTTATTGCTTACTAAGCCTTCACATCAACTGGGCTGCTTCCACTCAGATAGAAAAAACATAAAAAGGGCTCTGAGAGGAGTAAGTGGACCCACGCCAGACTCCTCAATCCCTCGGAGCGTCTATGAATAGTCCACAAGTCTGGTCTCCTTCTTTAGCTTCCTTTTGGTCCCCCTGTGCTCAGTGATCTCATCAGATGTGGTTGGGTATCTGGGGACTGAAGAAGCCCCTTAGGGAGATATCAAGCAAGTTTTTCAGTCCCTGTCTTGGAGAACAGCCTCTGTAGGGGAAGTTCAAAGGCTTTCTAAATTCCTGGGAACACCTGTCCAGGCCAGAATTGGACTGGACTTGCAGACAAATGGTGTAGGGGGCGTGCTCGTGAGTGAGTAAAGATAGATGACTCATGGCATGAGGCAGATGATGGAAGATTGCCCCCTGGAAATACTTTATAAGGAAATTATAGTGAAGCTTGAAGATCCCCATGGGCAGGCAGGCGTGGGGGCTGGGATGAATCAGTGAGACAGCTGCGTGTTGGAAGACCAATGGAAGAGGTCGGCTTTGAACTGGATTCCGCCAGGGGCTCATCTAAGCTGGTAAAGCATTGCCAAAAAAAGATCCTCTGAGATCCTGGTTCAAAGAGCCGAAGTCAATAGTAAATGGTGGCTTTTGAAGGAACTGCAAGTACTTTGGCTCTTTAGCAAATTGCAGTCTTACCTAACTGTTCATCTCGTAAGTAACTCATAGGAAATTGTCCTTGTGCGACCATGTTGGACTTACAGAAATGATAATGTCATATCATTAAAATTAATGCACTCTAAGCTTTATCATCAAGGCAGTGACAAAGATAAGTCCAAGACTGAACCTTAGCTAAATTTAAGAAGGCTTTGCTCACCATCCTTCTTCCAAAGGAAAACCAGGTTGGTAGAGCGGAGGGTCCTTTTGAAGGGCAGTGAGATAGCCCAGTCGCCATAGCCTTGAGAGCCCTGATTGGCTGATGGATTCTCCCCGCGTCCCCATCTGTAGTACTCTACTGATACCAAAGCTATACATAGAACCTAGGTGGAGTAGGAAGAAAAACAAGGGTCCCTGGGGTGGTGATATGGGCGTGTACTCTGCACCTTTAAGAAGTGAAGCCTTCCGGAAGGTCCATAGGTTATTGGGGGTATACCTTTCAAAGGGATTGTGGGGCCCTGGACTCTTTATCTTTTTTCTATGCTTCCTGGCTCAAGATATGAACACTCACTCTGACATAGAAACTTGTGATATGCTGCTTTTTCCAGAGGACCAAACCAATGGGGTCATCCTATCTTGGGCCTGAACCTACAGGATTGTGAGCTAAAATAAACTTCTCTTTTTTGCATAAAGTGAACTGTGTCCAGTGTTTTGTTTTAGTGATGTAAAACTGACTAATACAACATCTAAATCAAGGAGGTATCACAAGCTAATATTGACTATTGGAGTCAGATTCAGGCCCTAAGAACACCAGGGAGATAAGCAAGTGCACAGGGTAAGAGGCATGGTGTCCTTGGGCCCCACCTGGGCAAATGTGTGAATGGATGCTTGCTATGTTAATCTTTAATAAACATTTACTATGTTCTGAATACCTTTCTTGGAACTTTGCTTATGTTAATCTCATTTAATCCTCATAACAATTGTATTAATAGGTAGTATTATCAGTTCCAAGTGGAGACATGGGAGAGAGAAGTTACCTGACCAAGAAACACAAACTGGTGTCAGATGTAGGATTAGGACTCAAAACTTTAAAAAATCTTATGCAAGATCCTCTTCACTATATTTACCTAAAGAAGATGTTTTACTGCTGTGCTCTGTACATTGAAAGGGAATTTAAAAAGGCCAGGGAGGAAGCAAGGAAAGGGCATGATAATACTTTCATGGACTAATTCTTTTCTCAACAAGAGAAGTGACATTTGGTTATGTCTGGAGATATTTTAGCTGTCACATTTTGAGGTTGCTACTGGCATCAAGTAGGCAGAGTTGAGGAATTCTGTTAAAAATCTATAATGCAGAAGATGTTCTCCAACAACAAAGATTATCTGACCCCAATGTCAGTAGTGCTGAATTTGAATGATGCTAATCTAGTGGGTATGTAAGAATGTGACAATCTTGACAAATGTCTAATGTATGAGGTTCAGATTAGAGAGACCTGCATTTGAACCCCCAAATCACATTCTAACATTCAAGGCCTTGGGCAGAACCAATTCAGTGCACCTGGAATGGGACAATGTATGTGAGGAATTTTATAGAAAGTGGGACAAACTTTGTCTTCCAATGTCATATCCCAGCAGGAGGTGAGGAGACTTCAGTTGGTTGTGACCGTGGACTACATCTAGAAACTGTTCCCGGAGTGGGCTCCCAGGCTTTGCCAAATCTTGGCATTATAGCTGGGTATGGAAGGAGCAGAGTTACTCCCTTCCAGGGATACAGACCTAGACAATGAGGATATCTGTTATGAACCAGGAGGAGGGAGGCCTACTTTATAAATGACCCAGGCCTCATGAGACCCAGGATTCTTGAATAAGCTGGTGGGCAAGGGGAACAACTCACAGTACAGTTGAAATTATATTTTGTACTGGAACTTGAAAGAAAATAGCATGGTTGAGAGAAATAAATGAAAGATATCCTATCCTAAACTCAAGTACTATAATGTACCCACAACAGGACTACATGTATAAAAGTTCCCAGCTTATGGCCAGCTGCAAATAATGCTATTTTCTTTCTTCCTTCCCATGGAGAACAATCACTGATGAAGTAATAGCTTTTCCTGTTTTGGGGGAAGTTATATCACTGGGGAGATGCAGCCTACAGGTATACCAAGTTTTCCAAAGCCTAAGCATTCTGTTTCAAATGCTAACCTCTAGCCAGGAAGAGTATGTGCTCAGTTTATTAACTGTTTCCTTTGTGCATTGACTGTCCCCTTCTCCAAAGGGGCTGAGACCAGAGGATGAAGAGTGTGTCTCTAACGCTCTTGGGATCTTTACTGCTGTCTGCCTTAAGTCATCCAATAGGAATGGCTGGGGTTTCTTTTTGGTAACTGAGAACCTACCCAATGCCCAAATTATTTCATTCTCTAAGTCTTTAAAGAGCTGACAGGACTTACCCAGCACCTTGAACCATGGCTCACTTCTAATAAACACTCTATAGATATTTGTTACATGTATGAATGGTTGAATGTATTTTTGAGGTGATATCTTGGATATGGAAAATCTGATTCACAATTTTCTTTGTAAAAGCAACCAATTTAATTCAGTGCAGAATAATTGATTGTCTGTTTTTCTGAAACAACACAAATAGCAAACCAATCTTTTGTTCCTAGTTGTTCTATGTTGTATGGACAGAGTTGGCACCAGAATCGTCCAAACTTAGAGTTGATAAGTTGTGAGAGATCAGAATGGTCATTTTGTCTGAGTTCTAATTCAGTGGACACATTCTCCCTAAGGCATCCATGTCTGTATTTTAAAAGCACTTATTGGATTCAGACATATATCACACCTTGGGTACTGGTAATGGGACCATGTCACAGGAATTGAAAGGTGATCCACTTAACTGTGAAGGAGTGTATAACCATAGAAACAGTAATTGCAAAACAATGTAATATGGGCTGTAGTGCAAATCACCATAAGAGCCTGTGATAGGAACTCCGAGGGATAGGGAATCATTTTTCCATTGCCTAAATATTTCCAATGTCTGGAAACTCATTATGTTAGGAGGAAATGTAGGGAGAGAGAGTATGTACTAACACTTCCTGTTCTCTGAGTTTTATTTTAAATGGGTACCTACTAAGTTCCAAGTACCATATAAGGTTCTGTAGTAAAAGATGTAGACCCTACTCTCTTAGAACTTTTAGACTTTTGGGTGAGACAACTATTAAACACATAAATACACAGATAAGCATATCATTACAAAGAGTTATGGGTGCAAAGGAAGATAAGATAGACCATTGGAAGATACTCTATTCCAACTACCTGAATTTACCTAATCCCATTTAAATCTCCTTTTTGCTGAGGCATTAGCTGAGGATCCCAGCTGTAATGTTCTTTTTGAAGTTTCACAGCTGGAAGGTAGGGGAGAGCTGGTATTAGAACCCAGAACCATCCAATGCCAAGTTCATGCTCTTAATTCTAAGTCCTCAGTGAAGATCCTCATTGTACATGGGCCACCCCATTTGGAAATACATTTATTAAAACATTTCTTTTTATTTCAGCCTATTATTTACTTTTCTCCCTTTAACTTGTACCACCCATGTAGGGGGTTAATTATGTACTATCTCCTGTTGATTTGTAAGTGTGGGTTAGCCTTGTTTAGGTAAGGGCATGCAAAGTCTGACTCTTCCACTCAAATCCGCCCACTTCAGTTTAGGCTGATGCTAGATGGGAAGTCCTTAGTAAATACTCATTCGTTTAAATCATCAGTCTTGAAAATTTTATGGTGTTGGATGCAGATTCCGAAGTAATGGACTGAGAGAACCAAATGACCCTGAATTCGTACACTAAATGGTGCAGATGCAAGTTCAGTTACTTATCAGCTCTGTTCCTAGGTAAGACTATTCATCTTCCTTTATGAAACGAATTGTCAGAGTCTTCATTCATGAAATGCAGATCAGAGCACCCACCTTCCGGCTGAGGTGAGGAACCAAAGAAGCACTTAGCACCATGCTTAGCAAAAAGTGCTAAGTGGTTGGTCGTTATCATTACTTCTAGGTTTTCCTCTTTATGCAATGCCTGCCATTTGAACCATTGAACAAAGTTACCCACTCAGTATTTAATTCATGTCTAAAACCAGAGTTGGAGACTTACTGTAGTTTATCTTCTCCTGGATTCTTTTACCTGACATCAAGAGGAAAGGAGCCTGATTTGTTCTACTTTTTGGTTTAGGTCAGTGCTTCTTAATGGGAGGCAGTTTTGCCCCTAGCAGGGGGCGTTTGGAAATGACTGGGATGTTTGGGTTGTCACAACTGGGGGTGAGTGGAGATGTTACTGGCACCTAGTGGGTAGAGACCAGGGATGTTGCCAAATGTCCTGTAATGCACAGGACAGCCCTCCCCAAGAAGGAAAACATCCACAGTGCTGAGATTGGGAAGTCCTGGCTTGTACCTGCATCAGTACGCACACACACCTGCACGCACATGAATGTAGATGCGGGTGTGCGCACACATGCGTATCCTTGTGCATGCACAGGCACTTCCCGAGTCCTTGCCCACAGGGAAGAAGCAGTGCATAGAGCCTGAGCCCAAGTGAGCTCCAGGATGAGGTCACGCTGGGGAGACCCACGCCAGCCTGTGGTGAGACACAGTGCGCGTGGGGGATCTCACCATTTCCGTGCAGACCCCTCACCTCACGGCTGCCGCCGCCTCATATCCTGCTCAGGTCCCTCCTGGGAACCCAGGGAAACCTCACAGCAGATGGGGTTTCACTTAGTCACATTCGCTGCAGCCAGATCGGATTACATCAGCAGCAGCTCTGGCTCTGAGAGACCTACAGTTGCCTTGTGCGCTCTGGGCTGGCCCTTCACCTTCCAGGACCCAAACTCACCCCAAGAGCATCAAGCAGCGGGACCTGTTTGTGGTTTTACCTATTCAAAGTGAGGAGGCTGAGAAATAGGAAAAGTCAGAAGGGTGTTGATCTCTTTTGTTAAGAGCAGGGACTGGGTAGTTCCACCTTGCATATTGCTGTGCTTACCATGACAGATGAAAAATATTCAGTAACTTTTTCAAGAAATACATACATGATAAAAATTTTGATGAAATAGATGTTTCACGTGTGTCTTAGTTCAGGTTGTTATAAAAGAATGCCATAGACTGGGTGACTTTTAAATAAAATCAATTTACTTCTCACATGTCTAGGAATTCTAAGACCAAAGTGCTGATAGATTTAGTGTTTGGCAAGGGCTTGCCTCCTGGTGCCTAGACCATCATCTCACACTCCTCACCCGGAGGAGGGGCAAGGAAGCTCTCTGGGGCTTCTTAAATAAGGGCACGAATCCCAATCATAAGGGATCCACCCTTGTGACCTATTCACCTCTATAATGTCTCACCTCCTAATAGCATCACACTGGGGATTAAGTTTCAATATATGAATTTGGAGGTGGGGTGGAGGGACAAAAAGTTTCAGTCTATGACAGTTTGCAATGAGTAAAAATAGCTTCTAATTATTGGGTAGTTATAATAGCCAATAGTTACTTGTTTCAAAAGTCTTCTCTCACACAGATTACCACGTCCACTTGAGTCAGCAAAGCTGGCTCAGCCATGGGCAACAGCTACCAAGTGGAGAAGCCAGGATTCCAACCCAAGTCTCATTTCCTTTGAGGCCTGTGTTATGGTTTGGATGTGAGGTAGCCCCAAAAGCTCATGTGTGAGACAGTGCAAGAAGGTTCAGAGGAGAAATGATTGGGTTCTGAGAGTCTTAACCCAATCAGTGAATTAATTCCCTGATAGGGATTAACTGAGTAGTAACTGAAGTGTTAGGGTGTGGCCGGAGGAGGTGGGAATTGGAGCATGACTTTGGCAAGAAGAAACCTCTCTCTCTGTTTTCTGATCACTACATGAGCTGTTTTCTACTGCCATACCCTTCCACCATGATGTCCTGCCTCATCTTGAGCCTTCTATGGACTAAGACCTCTGAAACTGTGAGCCCTCGAATAAACTTTTTCTTCTCTACAATTGTTCTGGTCCGATCTTTTAGTCACGGCAGTGAAATAGCTGACCAGGAAGCAAGGCTGATCCAAGACCTTCCAGCAGCTAAGGAGTGATGGGAATAGCACTGAGTCCTCTTGGCATTGATCTTCAGCTTTGAGTGCCTCCCACCTGTCACCTAGGCATGTGTTCCCTGCCTCCCCCAATACAGATCTGCTGCTGCTACTTCCTATCTCAAGTTCCAGGTATCCCTGCATACCAGATGCAATGTGAGGCACCAGAACTTGCACACGAGGAGCTCACCTGTAACAGGTGTGAAAAGGAGAGGAGGAAATGGACTATTGCAGTACAGCAGGACAAGCCCTGTGGCTGAGGAAGGTACCAGAGAGGGTCATCTAGTGTAGGCTATGGGGAAGATCTGCTGATTTAGATTGGGACCAAGTTTTGAAACATGTCCAAAGCAAAGCAGTTTGGAAAGGGTGTTCTGGTGAGTAATACAGAAGGTGCCAAGGCACAGAGGCATGGAAGAGAATTGAGGCGCAGTGAGTAGATTAGGAGAGATGGGTGCAGGATCCATAGGGAAAATGTATAGCTGGAATAGATGATAATGAATGCTGTGTACTAAGAAGCATACATTTATTCAGCTTTGTTGATCTCCCCCAAATGACAATGTCACTTGGGAACAGAGAACTTTACAGAACACAAATGAACTGCCCAGAGTTGGCTTTGATGTGAATTTGCTGCTCTTCCATAGTGACGTTGGCACCACCCACAGCCCCAGTGCTTGCCTCTGGGTGAAGGAATTCTTTCACTCATGGGTCCCTTGGGCTGTAATCCACTCTCAATCTCTGCTACCCATCCCAATCTCTTGTAGCTATAGTGTGTGCTGGAGTGTGTACTGGTTACCTATTTAGGGTTACTCTCTGTTTTGCCAAACACTCTCCAATAAAATGATGTCTGCAATGGTTAATCTGAATTATCAACTTGATTGGATTCAGAGATGCCTAAGATTAAGAGGCTTCCTAGAATCTTAGCGTGTTTCCAGGAATGACTGGCATGTGGGACAGTGAACTGAAGTGGAGACCCACCCCAAAGTGTGGGCAGCACTATCCAAATATTGGGGCTTGGATGGAACTAAAATTGGAAGGAAGCACCAGCTTGGGAAGACCCAAGCTTCTTGAACAGGTTTGTAATTGCTGCTGTGATCACCTCAGGATGCCAGACTTTAGCTCCTTCACTCTTCCAAAGAAGACTCTGCCCAGTGACTATTTAGGTAGTCTCCAGAAGCCTTGGTCCTGGCTTGGGGGAGGTAGCATTGTTGATCCCTCCTGTTCTGAGGCTGCAGTTTCTTGGACTATGCAGCTCCTGGTTCCTCCAGCTCTTCAGCCTGCAGATGAGGTGGCCATTATGGGAATATCCAGCTTCTGGTGGTGTAAGCCAATCTAATGAATCCCCTTTTTAAAATTATATATATGTGTGTGTGTGTGTGTGTGTGTGTGTGTGTATTCTGTTGGTTCTGTTCCCCCAAAGAACCCTGATTAATACAATGTCCTTCCTCCCTCCATCTGCAGGGGAACTGATGACTGTTTCCATTTTCCAGAGAAGAAGACTGAGTCATTGTATAGACATCACATGGAAGCTGGCTACCCTCTAGCCATCAATATTCATGGAAGAGACAAAGGATGAGGATGTGCTGGGAACTAGAATCAAAGTTGCTCCTTTGTAATCTATTTTTGGATGGGAAGCAAAACCACATGGAAAAGATTTGATAATGTTAACAAATGACACAAAACTCACTGGCTGAGCCAGGAAGTGTTTCTTTCGACACTCACATGATGCACTTTAGTTACCCACACTTCTGAGAAGTCAGCCTTCTCATCCTATCCAAAATGCCATTTCATCTTCCAGAGCTCAACACAAGGGCCACCAGCTTGGTAAATCATTCTTCCATATTCACCTCAGAACGCCTCTTTATATACGTGTACCTTTATTCCTTGATTACCCTGCTTTGCCTGGATCCTATATAATTGTCTCCATATGTGTCTCTCTCTTGAGATTATAAAACAAACAGTGATATTTATTATGAACTTTTACTGTTAGGTTCTGAGATAATTGTTCAATAAGTTGCATTTCGTGGAAACTTCACAAATTGAGTATGGGCAGATGTGACCAGCACCATATTGAAAATGAGTTAACAGCATCTCTAAGATTTTAAGTTCCTAGAGGGCTTAAAAATGTGTGCCTTTACCTACCTCTGCATGCTCCATGAGCATGACGTAACAGTTTTTTGGACATGGTAGGAACAGAATAAGTTTAATTGAAATCTTTGAGCTCCTCTTTTTTTCCTGGTTCCAGTAATACAGTTTCTATCCAAGGTTCATTTTATATTAAAATGTGCTAGGAAAATTTGGTAGTGGTATATCAAAGGAATTGGAGCATTAAATACCATGGCACTTACCACAGAGTAAAGGACACACATCGTTCTGTGCTTCACTGTAATAGAATGTTCCATGATGTCATGATAAATATCAAGATTAGATTTGCAAAACTTGTGCTCCCAAAAAACTGTGGGTCACATTGTGCACAGGACTGGAGCATCTGGACCACCCTGTGTTCTTCCCCTTCTCTTCTCTTGTGACCTTTGGCAAGCCCAATGTCTCTTTCCCTCCATGAAATAGCTTATGAAACACAGCCTTTCCTTAAGTCAATCCCTGATTTCTAAGTGTGTATACATGTCTCAGAGAAAAGGAAGAGTGAGATATGGTTTCCATTCAGTAATCTGGGGTCCACTTGATTGGAACATTTCTCCCCAAAAGGAAAAGTCACAAGAGTTCTTCTTTTGTAAAGTTTGGAATGAACTCTTTTCTCTTTTGGAAAAGCAGGTGTGAAAAATTCATCATGTTCTCATTCATGGTCTGAAAGGCCTTCTCAGACCTTTAAATCTGCAGAGGGAATATTTGTTAGCTTCAGTGAGCTAGAGGATTTGGTTTTCCTGCTGAAAGGAACATGATCCCAGGGAGATGAGGAAACCTTTTACCATTCTTTGGAGAGGGAGGCTGAGTGGCCCTCATGGGTTAATAACAATGCTAAGTTCATTCACTTTTGCAATCACCCTGTTTGCAAACACTCCTTTGTGAGCCTGGCCTCAGCAGGAACCTACCAATGCTCCATTCATCTCTACACTTGGCCTGTGAGTCTGGTACCTGGTACCTTTACTTGAGACAGAGACAAGTATGGGCAACGTCAATCCCTAGAGGCCCTCTACCTATGGTTTTTATTCTCACAAGCCATAGTGGTAAAATAGTCATCATAATACTTACAGAGAGATAGTCCTGTGGTTGAATGTGTGGGAACTGGGCAATCTGCATTTGTAAACTTAGATGACTTACTAGAGCCACTTGTGACCTAGCCTCTTCATCAGAGCAGTGGAGATCATAGTTACTACATGACAAATATGTTACAGAAAAAAAATGTGTGCAGCCCCACGCAAAGGAGTAGACATCTTATAAATACTGAAAAAACAAATGAATTGTTCTTTATTTTGGATTCATTTTCTCTTCTTGGGATAAAATATTTATTGGACCCATTTAACTTTATGGATTCAGAGTCATGTTTTCTTTGAGAGAGTAAAGGAGTTGAGAGGTTGACCAGGGTTTCTTCCCTCCTTTTCCTTTTTTGTTGATTTCACAAATATAATTGTTCCTGAGAGGACAGATAGAAATATATTTAAAAGAAGTCAATTAGAATTTTTTTTTATTTTTACAGACTGCATTTTGATTCATTGTACACAAGTGGAATACAATTTTTCATTTCTATGGTTCTCCTTTTCCTTTTCTTTTTTATTTTTAAACAAACTTTTGTATCCAGTACTGAGCTAGGTATTTTCTGTTTTTAAATATTTTGTTTCAGTTGTAGGTGGATACAATACTTTTATTTTTATTTTTATATGGTGCTGAGGATTGAATCCAGGGCCTCACACAAGCTAGGTGAGCATTCTACCACTGAGCCACAACCCTAGGCCTGAGCTAGGCATTTTCTCATGTCTTCACAGTTATCTAGAATTGTCATCTTAAAGTTCTTATCTACTTATGTTCCTTCCTGTTGCTCAAAAAATTAAGCTTAAACCCTAAATGTCGGAATATTTGTGTCCCCTACAAATCCATATGTTGAAACCTGATCACACACGGGATGGTATTGGGAGGTGGGGCTTTGGGGAGGTGATGAAATCATGAAGGCAGATTCGTGTTCTCATAAAATATGCCTTGTTCCTTCTACCATGTGAGGACAGCCAGGAGGCACCACCTCAGAACAAGGAAACAGGCCCTTGCCAGACATTGAATCTGCTGATGCCTTGCTCTTGGACTTCCTAGATCTTTGACTCTGAGAAATCAATTTCTGTGGTTTATAAGCCACCCAGGCTCTGTTCTTTTATTATAGCAGCTGAAACAGACTAAGACAACTTTCAAGGCCCTTTACAATCTATGCCCAGCTGGCTTCCTTAGCTTCATATCCTGCTTCCCCTACTAAATGCTGACTCTCTCATCTGCTTGAGCTATAATATACCTTTTATTTATTAAAATCTCATGATCATATTTTCCTTCACACCAGGATGTATGGAGGGAATTCCTTAAGCTTCTCACTTCCCAATCAAGACCCCACTTAACTATCACCATCTCTTGAAGAATCTATCACTCAATCTTCCTGGATCCCTAGCACCTTGTTGGTTCTTATAATAGAGTGCTTACTACAGAATATCGTAATTATTTGTTCATGAATTTGTCTTTCCCTTAATTAACTGTAGCAGAAAGAACTTCAAGGACAGAATCTGGGTGGGTCTTGGCCTTGTTCACCCCCAACCCTAACCTGGAACTTGGCACAGAGTCCATGATGAGGTAAGCTTACCGAATGAATCAATGGATATATAAATCCCACTTAAAACTGAAGTGACAGTGGATGGGTGGGTGACATGCTTCTGTCCCTCCAGCATCTCCTTGCCTTCGTCTGTCCTCAGCAATTGGCCCAGAATGGAGAGCATCTGGTCCAGTCAGAGAGGGAAAGGACTTCCTAGGAAATGATACACCATTTATTGCTTTGCTTGTGTTCCCAAGATAAGGTGTTGGTTCTTAGGCACCAGAATTACATGCTGCAATCAAAGACATTATTTTTTAACATTTAAGCAAAGGTTCAGGGCTAAAATTCTTCCAATTTCCTAATGCAGATTAGGTAACCAGATACACTGGGCAGTGTGGGTCCAGGCCTAAGGAGGCAGGACAGAGATTAACAGAAGAACAAGAAAGCCCAGACATAAACCAAACTTGGTCAGCCCAATTTGGCTTGTGACACTCAGAGCACATGTCATTCTTTCTTCTTTAGAAAGTTGAGTCCATCAGCAATCAGACCCCTTGAACATTCACCATTTGATCCCTCCTGCTGTAATTGTCGAAGATTCCCCTGTGGTGAAAGGTAGGGTTTTCAAGACCAGTGGCCTCTGATCTTGAAGAACTTTGTACTTTTTAAATATGACAGATATCTTTAAATTCTTGCAAATGATAGGATGTAAAGCATATTGAAAATACAGTCATTTAAAAATAAACTGTTTTATCACTTTTAAATAGATTTGGTGAAATCTAAATTTCATTCATTCATGAAGAAATATAACAAATACATCTTCCCTCACAATGGAAAACTTAATAGCTTCTTTTTTCCCCTTAAATGTATATTTCCATTCCATTTCTTTCACACATGCTTATCCTAATGCAGTACATTTTCACATTTGAATTTCTTTCACGTTATCATATGCCTCTGAAAGAAAACATGTATATAAATTGATATTCAATTTCTTCAGTGCTCTTTAAATATTATGTTCCAACAGGAAGCAATTTCTTCTGGATTAAATTATCATAACAATCATTAGTTGTATCCAATTGATCTGCCAACATTGACTAACATTTTGGTAAATATGACATGAAACATAAAGTTTTATTGAAAGTGCTTCTCTGAATGAGATGATTTTCAAAAACTTTAGATGTCTCTTATAAAGAATATTCATTATGGTTCATGCAAGATTGTGTTCCGTAAATTCTATTCCTTGTTTTCATTTTTTGGTTGTAAGCACAGAGAGACCTATTCAGAAATAAGTAGATGGAAAAGAAGGGCTTTTGTTCTAACAGTGTTATAACTTCCTTTCAGGTTACAAGTCAAAAAACAGAAGGAAACAATCAGCAAAAAAACATTTTCTTTTGATGCTCATATTTTCTGTATTTAAATAAGGCTTTATATTTTGTTGACTGTTTTCCAAGATCAAATTACTTTTTCCATATTAATTATAAAAAAATTCTTGAACATAGTTGTATATACTGATGGGAATGGTATAATAGTTCAATCCATGTATACAGTATGTGATAATTCAATCAGCATAATGAGCATTTCCATTTCTCTAATATTTATCATTTCTATGTGCTAGGAATGTCTGGTCTCTTAATTGGTGGGTGGAAGGAATCAACTCTAGAGCTTGATAGCACAATAGACTACCTATAGTCTACAACCATGTATTATGTATTTCAAAAGCATTTTAAATGATTTCTCACTGATTTTTTAATGAGGTTCCTCTTCATTTTTGTGATAAACAAAGCATTGGAAATCATTTGGCTTGCAAAATAATTTGCTCCTAGATCACCAGTCATTCCCTTTTTCTACTCATCTAACCAAATTTTGAATCGTATTTCTGTTTGAGTTTTTACCCCGCAGAGTAACCCAAGATGAAGGAGAGATAAGGCTTACTTTTGTAAAGGCAGGAAGGCCTTTATGGAAAGAGTTTCCTGAGGAGTCCAAATGGAAACTGAGGATCTGTAAGTTCTACTTACAGTTATCTTTGCCAACCAGATCCCTTGGAAAATTCTTGAGTATCTCTGATGGTACAGTGTACCGCATTTTGAGAATTGCTATGACAGCTGTCTTTTCCATGTTTAAATTAACCCTCCCCAGAGAGGCAGCAGGGATGTACAGATAACAATGAAGTAACAATGTAAAACCACCAGAAGTCAAGTTCACAGGGACTTACACGAATCTTTTAAACAGTAGTAGGAAAACCAAACATATTTTAGCTATGTATGCCGACTTCATGAACAGGCCAGGATTCCAATGACCCTGGAATTATAAATCAGAATACAAAATCAGGAGTGAGCTTCAGATCTCATCTCCTCTAGAGAAGACACTGAGGTTTGTGTTGGGAATGTGCCCCATGGGCTCATGTGTTGAAGGTTGGGTGCCCAGTGCAGCTGGGCTTGGAGGTGGGACTTCAGGGAAGTGACTAGAGCAAGATGGCTTTGATCTCATCCATGGGTTAAAGCTCATAGTCAGTGGCATTATTGGGAAGTAGTGTAAATGGAGGGTGATGGGGCCTAGTTGAAGGAAATAGGTGACAGGGGACATGTCCTGGAAGGGTATTTCTCATCTCTATTCCTTTCTCTTTCCCTCTCTGCTTCTTGGCCACTTTGAGTGTCCTCCTGCTGCCATGATCTTCCTCCTAACTTCAGGCCCAAAGCAACGGGGACAGCTGAACATGGGCTAAAACCTCTGAAACTGTGAGCCAAAATAAATGTTTCCTCTAAGTTGTTAATGTCAGGTATTTTGGTCACAGTGATCAAAACCTAACTATTGCAAGGTGGTAGAATGTTCCTTTTTATATTAATTTGGCTTGTTCATGACTGCTTAGAATTCCCCCTATAGAAGGATTCAGAGGAATTGTCTAAGACCTATAGGGAATTCTGCAATTGATTTGTTATTGGAAGGAGCAGGAAAGGAAGGGGTCCTATAGCTCTTCATTTATCATCCCTTTGACATTCCTGAGCTGGTCCAAGGAAGTAGAGTCAATAGGAACTG
Source organism: Sciurus vulgaris (assembly GCF_902686455.1). NCBI lineage: Eukaryota > Metazoa > Chordata > Mammalia > Rodentia > Sciuridae > Sciurus > Sciurus vulgaris. The sequence goes on from NC_136476.1 coordinate 71,434,096, forward strand.
GACTACAGGGAAAACAACCCAGAGAGAGCACCATGCTTGATCAAAATCCTACAGTTAATTAGTGGCAGGATGGGTAGAATTACTTGTTTTTTCTTCTTCAACATTTGGTACTCATTGTGAAATTGCTGGTAACATTTGCGAATGGAAAATTTTGTGATGCTTCAGAGCTGGAAGGAAGCAAATTCTTTTTGCGCAAACACGAACTGCTCTTTCTTTTAGGGGGCTCTTAGCTTCCTTCACATTTGTTCTCTCTGCTCTTTGATGAAAGGAGGAAATGGGTCATCCATTATAAAAAGACTGAAAAACGGATAATTCTGTGCGTCTGGTCCTAGTTGTTCATTCAAATGGTGCTTGGGAAAAATTATAAAATATATAAGCAACTCCTTTCCCATCTGGTGATGGTCTCTACCTCACCCTGGTGCAGGAACACAGATCTACAGAGGAGAGTTAATAGAAGCACGCAGGTTCCAACCTTTCACAACTATCTATGGTAGCCATCCGTGTCTAGCATCTCACACCTCCATAGATATGAGAGGGTCCTACTTGGTCCTCTTGCCAAATCTTGGGATTAAGGTAAGAACCCAGAGGTATAAGCAGAGGTACCACAGGACATATACATGATGCATTGGTTAACTTTATATACAATAAGTGGATTTTAACATGCAAACAAAATTAAATATTGTTTTTCCTCTCTTTTTATTATTTTTTAATTTGTTCTAATTAGTTATACATGACAGTAGAAAGCATTTATCCATTTTGACAAATAATTCATAAGTAGAGTATCATTTCTCACTTTTCTGATGGTACATGTTGTAGGATCACATCGGTCATGCAGTCATGCATGTACATGAGGTAATTTGGTCCTTCTACATACATCTACATGTATTTCATTCTTTTCCATTACCACATAGAGTTCGGCTGTGTAGACCTCCGCTGTGTAGCCCTCCGCCGTGATAAACCATACTGCGATAAACTCCTTCCTCGTGCATTCATCTTGGTGCACTTTGGAGAATTTATCAGAAGGATAGATTCCTAGAAGTCGACTGCCTGCAGCCAAGGATCTATGCACATTCAGTTTCCCTAGATACTGGCAAATGGGTCTCTGAAGAGCCCATACCAATTTACACTCCCAGCCACATGGGAGCTTTCCCACATCTGGCTACCATTAGGTATTTTCAAACATGAATAAGAGCAGGGCTTGAATAGCTACAGTTTTGAACTGGACTTGAAGCATCCCTCTCTGCTGTCCTAACCTGTATCTCTCCAGAGTGATACAGTTGGGGAATGGCTAATGCAGCAAACTCCACTCAGAGGCTGAATGCTCCTGTTTCAGTGGGAACTGCATCTCTGCAGTCTCTGCCCTACTTGGCACCTGTCCCTGACAGACCCAGCCAGTGTGGGGAGCCAGCCTCTCCGACCATAAGAAAGAGTGGATTGGAAACAAATTGATCTTTTCACAGCTGGCCATTCCCCTCTCTCCCCTCTGCTTGGACCTAGCTCAGAACAAGGTCGCCGATGTTCTGCTGCAACAAAGATGGCATTATTGAGGACTGCCTCCTTTGGGGGAAAGCCTTGTTCCCCAAGAATTGCCTCTGTGATGTCAGCTATGACAAGCCTGGAGACAGAGCATAGCTGTGCGTCTCCAAGGGTCTCCAAAGCGACACCCAACTCTGTCCATCCTGTTGGTGACCATATACTCTTCTATTGGTGTCCACACTTTGTTTAAAGGATGTCAGATGACTCAGTTCCACAGAACGTAACCCCTTATTCTTCCTTCCTGGAGGCCAGTGGTCAGAAGAAGGGCGGGAGAAGTAGGATTCAAAAGGGAACTGCATGATCACGGGAGAAAGAATCTGCTTCTTATTCCTCGTGTCACAGGAAGCCTATCAGTCTGAGTGCGTTTTCTCCATAGCATGTGTTTCACCCAGAACAATCTGTTTCTCTGTTGATCGTCCATCTTCTCTGCTAGAAGACAGACTCCTTGAGGGCATTTGTTTAGTTTGTGGTGCATCTGTAGTCCCCAGAATATCTCCTGCTTCATTGGAGGTGCTTGAAGCACGTCTGCTGAATAAATGAAAGAATTTAAGAGCATCTCCTGTATTGGTCAATTATATATATAAAAATACATAATTCATGTTATATATTATATAATTATATGTGTTTTATATATGTCTGTATATATGTGTGTATACATACATATATATGTGTATATATATATATATATATATATATATATACATATCTCCATTTAACATATAACCTCCTGGAGATTTAGATATCATTTTCATTAGTGACTAAGGAAATTGGATCTCTGAGATTAAGTAATGCTTCCAGAATCACACAGCTAGTAATTGGTAGAATTGAGATTTGAGTTTAAGGCTGATTGGTCTATCTTATAGACCATTAGGATTGTGAATTTTCAAAGTGCAAACTCAAGAATATCAAAGGCTTTTTGCAAGCAATGAGAGAAGTGGTTATCAAAGACACTTCCAGATGAGTATGGTACATAGAGCAGATATTCCTTCTGTCCCAAGCTGAGCAATTCCCCAAGCATTGAGTGTGTATGAAATCCTTATTTATTTGGGGGCAAACATTACAGCTAACCTATATGCACTTGCACAGATCTGGGGGTATCTGAACCGAGTAACAAATTAGTTCTTTCATATGGCTGGTGGAGTTGCAAGTTGGTGCAGCCACTCTGGAAAGCAGGGTGGGGATTCCTCAGAAAACTTAGAATGAACCCACCTTTTGATCCAGTTATTCCACTCCTCAGTTTATACACAAAGGACTTAAATTAGCATACTACAGTGATGCAGCCACATCAATGTTTATAGTAGCTCAATTCACAATAGCTAGAATGTGGAACCAACCTAGATGCCCTTCAACAGATGAATGGATAAAGAAACTGTGGTATATATATACAATGGAGAATATTATTCAGCCATAAATAATAATAATATTATGGCATTTTCAGATAAATGGATGGAATTGGAGAATATCATGCTAAGTGAAATAAGCCAAGCCCCAAAAAATCAAAGGCCAAATGTTTTCCCTGATAAGTGGATGATGATATATAATGGGGTGGGAAGTGAAAGTGATAGAAAAATGGAGAAACTTTAGATTATATAGAGGGAAATGAGAGGAAGGAGGGGGCAGGGGTATGAAAGATAGTGGAATGAGACAGACATCATTACTCTATGTTCATGTATGATTACACAAATGGTGTGAATCTACAGCATGCACAACTATAGAAATGAAAATTTATACCCCATTTGTGTACAGTGGATCAAAATGCAGTCTGTAAAAATAAAGAAAAAAAGAACCCTAATGTTGACATTGAGCAAGGAACAGTGCTAATACTTAATCAGGTTATGTTGCGTGTTGGGAACTATTTTAAATATACAATTTGACTTAGTTCTTATAATGACATTTTTCCTTGCTTCTCTTTTTAAATTTGAAAGCAAGAATATTGCAGTTTAGCTTGGTTCAGTGTATCATGGTAGGATCAGCACTTGAATCTATGTCTATGTGACTACAGAACCTCTTCTCTTTGCATCTACTCTGCCCCATGTGTTGGTTGGGACGTGATCTCCATGGACCACGTACCATCCAAGGCCCAGATGGTGCTGCACAGTGCCTGATTGTCAGCCCCTGACAACCTGGTCCTTACACTCTGAACCCCAGGGCTGCTCGGGGTCTGGAGCCCTGCCTGGTATGACTCTTTCCTTTAACAGTCTCTTTCTCTTGTGGGCCAAACCCCTGAGGGAGCCCTGTCTCCTCCATGCAGCTCTACTGGAATGAGTTGTCTTCACAAGAGTTCCGGAAGCCCACACTCTGTGCTGCGGTTTTGCCTGAGAACTGACTGCAAGGTGATGCTCTGAGATCAGTCCTTCCAGCTCCCAACCCACAGATCCTCAAATTCTGGGCTCCCCTGGGTTTTGAGCTGCTAGTTATGATGAAATATTAGCATAGAAGAATTTTTTTCCTTTCCCATTTGGTTCCTAATCAGGAAAGCATGATTTTAGGATCAGTGTACTTTGAGTATTTTCAAAAATTCTTTCAATGTTTTTCCTACTTTAGGCAATTTTCTTATCACTTGGGCTCAGCTTGGTGGTTCTCTGGACTCTGCCCTTTTTCTCCCATTTATAAAACCCCAAACACATGTCCTGACTCCAGATTCAGGAAACTGAAAATCTTGGGGGCAATTCTTGATGTAAAAACCCTGTAAGTTGTGTTTTATATTCATTCAGCCCAAAAGAAGTTGTACTGAGAGCATGTGGGGATGATATTATCCTTCTGAAACAGCAGACTCCTCCCACTCCTTCCCCTTAATAAAAAAAAAAAAGAAAGAAAGGGTATTTTTTCAGAGTATTTTGAATTTTATTCATTGATCATATAATCATTTGAAAAATGCTTCTCTGTGTTGAACATTTTGCTGGGTGTGAAGCACATAGTAGTGAGCAAGATAAAATCCCATCCTCCAGCAGCCCATAGTCTGTCAAACAGTGTGACCAGCCAAGCACTGGCCTACTGCCCTCTCCTCTCTTGGGCCCCATTTTTGTCTGTCCCTCTCCTGACACTACTGTTCTCCAACCAGGTCCCAACTTTTTCTACCAGTTTTCTTCTGTCTTTGTCTTTCTCTCCACTGAGAACACTGTTCCTGCTTCACCCATCTCACTCACTCTTCCAGTCCAAATGTGGATGTCCCCTCTCCTAGGCAGTCCACTCTGTCACTTGCTCTGATGCTGGGTTTGTGCCCCTTCCATGAACTTTCATGGCCCCTTCACTTCTTGAGGAAAGCCATCTCATTCCAAATTTGTGCCCCATCCCTAGCTTATCATGGGTGCTCAAAAGTTATTCTTGAAACAAACTAATGGTTTGGAAAACAAACAAGAAACATGAGTATTAAGAATTTCACAGGGGTTCTTACAAGGATTAAATGAATTGATATTTGTACCTAAAAAATGCCTTTACCAAAAAATACATCCTAGCATTGTGTAATAAATGCTAGGATAAAACTTGCTGTAAAGGATCAAGGGAGAAAGGAAGAGAGTTTCCCTAATACCTCCTGGGAGCCAGGAGCAAGGGGGTACTTAGGAAAGGAAATAATTTTAAAAAGAAGATGAGTATCAAAACCAAATGAGTAGACATTTTCAAGAAGGGCAGTGTCTATACACCAGAGGGGATACGCAAGCGCACAAAGGCAACAGAGACTGAGACACGTCAGGGAAGATACCACCTTCACAGGTACTTGATGGAGAGCAGATACGGACAGGTGTGTGAAGGTACGTGATGAAAGGATATTAGTAAATGGATGCAGATGCCCCTATGGGCCTGTTGAAAAGGCATGGAGGGAGAGGATGGGTGTTAGAATTTGAGGGCAAACTTAGATGTTAATTCTTCAGGTGGTCTTGTGTGGGCCACTTCACTTTTCTTGACCTTAATTTCCTCGCCTGCATAATGCGGCAGTGCACTAGGGATCTCTAAAGCCTCCCTCCACCTTAGACAGGGAATCTGGGGGAGGGGGACTAGGAGATCCTTGGCAGCGAGGGAGGGTCTTATAGCTGGCACCTGGCAAATATTACTGGCATCACCACCATACATCAATACAATGATTTCTTCTACTTAGACAGCTCAAACTCCATTTCATACATTATCATGAAAGTTCAGCCACCATTGCTTCTCTGTTACTATATAATTCCTATGACTATTACCACTATCCTGTGATACTATGGTTCCTAATGTACTATTACTGCTGCATGACTATGGTATTAGTACCCTCATACTGCTAGTAGTACTAGTTCTAGACTATTACACTATTAGTGTTGTTTCACTACTATTCAGTTTTTCTATACTACTACTACTACTGCCACCAGAAATAATAGCTAACATATACTGAGATTCTACTCAATGGCAGGCACTGATTTACATACATGGACTCTTAATCCTCCCAACAACCTCAGAAGGTGGCTTTTGTTCTGACTGCCCTTGGAAGACTTAGGAAACTGAACCTGAAGGAGGTGAAGTGACTTGCTGAAGAGGCTGGTTTGAAATTCCTGGAGTACAACTTTAAAACTGGCGCTGTCTTAGGGGTTCTTCACAGTCCTGTCGAATCACTGAATAGAAGATTGAATGATCGAATGAAATGAAGTTCATCTGTTGCTGGTTCCAAAACGTTATGTCAGTAAGAAATCATAGGGAAGTGATTATCTACTGGAGATGGGAGTAGGAGCAGTTTTCTACAGAAGGATTGGCCAAGTCTTTCATTCAAGCTATAAATCCCAACTTCAGCAACCACCCTGCATGGTGCATTTCACACATGAAATGAAAGAAAAAGAAGTTGAGCAAATTTATTCAGGATTCAGTAACAGGAGACTGTGAGGATGAGCACATGCCTGTGTGCCCACTCTGGGGTCACATGAGACATCAGCAACCCTCTTGAGAATACTGAGTGTGTTTACAGAAAGGACTCTGGATTATGCTCCCATGTGGTTGGAGAGAGGCAGCTGTCCCCCCACTCCAGTAGAAGTTATATGTATTTCATAGTGTGCTTAGCTCAATTCTTTAAAGGGTCTCAGGCATTTCAGAAGCATGGCGGGAAGAAACATCTTCCTGGCATTGATGAATGAAGGAATTTTATGAGAGAGCAAGCACCTTTGCCTATCATCCACTTCTAAATCTTTTAGTGACATGTATAAGAACTTCTGGTTAACTCCATTCCATAGTTATTGCACCTACTAACTTGGGATTTCCCCATTGGCCTTCAAATTGGATCTGGAGTCTGTGCTTCATCTTGTGGATCTGTTGGGCTCTGACTTAGACTGCTGGGATATTTTGCTTTTGCAGCTGCTGGAAGTGACCCGTTGATGCAACCCGAGGCAATTGCTCAGCATCTGAACAGCAAGACCAAAAGGGGTGAAAAAAATGGAAGTCATGGTTAGTGAGTGACTGACCTCATTCCGCAGGAATTCTCTCTGGAAAGGGAGCAACAGAAAGTTATGACAGGCAGTAAGTCATCTGTAGGAATGTTTACCATGGAATTCTAGCACAAGGAATGGCTCAAGAGACTTCCTGGGTAACACAGGCAGAGAACACTCCGAGACATCAAAGGGGAGCAGGGAGCACTTTGTCCTTGGGAGAGAGGCTGTCTTCTCCTGTGCTGGGTGAGCTGCAGCTGCAGTACTTGAGAGATCTCTACTTCCAGGAAGGTGTTTATAAAATAATCTTCTGGTACTCAAGTCAGCTTGACTTAAGAGACCAGCTGTGGGATGTATGGGGAAGAGGTACAGAGCAAGCTGTCAGGTAAGAAGCATGTAGTTAGAAATTCCTATTTCCATTTTATGGAAGCTTAGATAGATTAATAAATTTTGCTAAGTTTCTAAGTTCTGGAGTCTGTTCAAAGCCAGTACTGTCACTTCTAGAATGCAGGGCTATGCAATGTATAGATTTTTCTTCCTCCACTGCATCATCCTCTGCCTAGGTCTGTAGAATCCTGGGATGTTAGGGCCTTTAAGACCTCATGCTCTGGTCTTCTCACTGAACCAGTGGGAATGGACCAAGAGAAGGGAAGGGTCTTACTCAGACTCACACTAAGATCAGGTCCAGAATAAAAGTTGGTTGACCTCAGTTCAGAATGCTCCTCCTGACCAGCCCACCTCTGAATGGATGCTTCTTATATTTTTCCAGTCAATTAAAAATAATGGAATACATGGCAGACCATGTCTCCTTCCTCCAGGCAAGCACTCGATCAACCCTAGGAGTCCACCTTTTGCCCCACTGCTGCTTTCCTGACTGATGGCTATCAGCATCTGGTCTGTCAATTCTTTCCCTTTCAGTTCAGTGAGTGCCAATGGCTTGTGAGACATTGGAGATGCAGAGATGAATCAGCCATGGTTTATGAGCTTCAGGAACTTACCAACAAGCTGGAGAGTTAGTTACAAGGATGGCCTATTTTATTATGCTATGGAATCATATGCAACACATACCTGGAGGGCATAGAAGCCAGATGGGGACAGCTAGTCCAGCCAGGGAAATTAGAGAGGTCTTCCTGGAGGGTTGATTGATTCAATCAATCAACGATATCATCCATATGACAAATATTTAGTAGGCACTTCTTCTGTGCTGGGTGCTCTTTCAGGTAGTAAGGGGTATAGCATTAATGAAGTAAAAGCTTTCCTCAGTCCGTAGGGAGGGATGTAATGCCCATAATGAAACAAAGTCCTATTCAAAATCCTAGTACTGTTAGGAGAGTTTGACAAAGTGATAGGAGTTTGAGGATTTATTCAAAAAAATAGCAGCCAGGGAAGGTCTCTTTAAGGGAATGCCTTTTGTTCAGCAAACTAAAGAAGGTGACAAAGAAGAACTTTGCAGATATCTGTGATAAGTACTTTCCAGGAAGAGGAAAAACAGTGCAATGTCTTGAGTGAGGAGCTAGATGTGGTGCATTGGAATAAGAGGGACAGGCAGGGTGGGGAGAGTGGAGTTCGGAAGGAGGAGATGGAGGAGGAGACATAGACAGGGCCACAAGTGGGCAGATGGCCCTCAAGTGGAGCAGGGTTTTCCCATCCTGTCTGGTCACTGCATCTGTGGGTCCTCAGGACAGGGATGCACAGGAAAGTCCGAGCTCATGGCAGGCAAATCATTCTCCCTGCACACCTGGGAGTCCCACTGTCGATTCCTGCTCATGAGGCCGGATTCCACTCAACCACCTCTCTGGAAAATGCAGTGCTGAGCCCCTGGCCCACCCCACCCACATCGCGCATTCACCATCAACTCTCTGGTTTTTTGTCATGTTGCTAGCTTCCCTTCAAGGAGAGGGTGCCGCTCCTACGAAAGTTGTCTCCATAAATATTTAGACTGAATAGAAAATGTGCCAAAGATGAAAAGAACCTGTCCAAAGGGAGGGGACCTTTCTCTCGGTTGTTCCCTCAGGCCTGTAATTTAATTCATGGCTACATGTTGAATAATACATAACTATCAATTCACCTCAGAGAGTCTGTAGAAACCTTAGCCTCTCCATCCTCGGCATGGCGTTTTCTTCACTCCCTGGGGTATACATTCCTTCCATTTTAACCTGCTCTTTCTTCTTTATTCCCATGATTCCGATGACATACTCTGTGTCAGGCTGTGTTGCCCACAACCAGGCAGAGTTTCTATTCACTACCTCTCCTCATCTCCTAGACACTTATCCATTCATTTAACACAAGCTTCTCCCCTTCACCCCACTTCCCTGGGTCTGTTCCCATGGAGGTCAACATGGTCTCCATGTTACTAAACTTGGCGGCCATCTTTCTGATGCTGATTTTACCAGACTGGTCTTGGCTCAGTCAGCTCAAGTCTCCTTCACATCTGTTGGCTCCATTCTTCTTCAAGGACCACTCTATTCCTTCTGTCCTTACATTTTTAGCTTCCTGCGGGGGACATTTTTGACACTCCACCTCCTTTGCCACTATCCTCTTTTCCATGCCTGGACTCTGACTCTGCTGGCTTCCGGATCTCTGTGCCCTATGGGGCCTGGAGAGCTGGCTCCTGTTTGTGAGCAGGGAATGCTAAGTCTCAGCCAACTCCCACTCCGAACTGATGAATGGATTTTAAAGTGACCTTACGTGTACCTTATTTTCATTCCGGTTCTGTCTTCTGTTTCCTCTTTACCTGTTTCCAAATCCTCTTACTAGACATTTCCTTGAGGAGCAAAGAAACCAGGCTGTCCTAGTAGTACTGTGTGATAGAAATCATTCTTCTTGAATGTTTGATGAGGACACACTTTGACTTCATTTAAGTTTTTCAACCTTGAGAGAAATTCTAAAGCAGGAGGAAAGTTTAAACTCCTTCCAGCTGCCTGTTTAGCATAAAGAGCTCTTTTCCAGACCTGAGGGTAAGAGGAGCTCTTATCTTCTCTTTAATCAAATCAATTTAGGCTGGAAAGAAGATCAAATTGACAGCCAGCAGTTCACTAGCATCCCTAATTTTCCCCGTTTTATTTGGATGAGATGAGTTGCTTGATTTTAAGGGCTCTTCATCAAGAGGCACCAAATGAAATAAGAGCATACAAAAATAAGAAATGCTCGAGGCTGTTCAGAGAAAGATGAGGGGGCACAGACCTTTCAATCGTAAAGGTTCAGATCTGGAGTGTCCCTCAGAGGTTCCTGGGTTGAAGGTTTGGTTCCCAGTGCAGCAACGTTCAGAGGTGGGGCTTCAGGAAAGCGATTGGATCCCGAGGTCTCTGACCTTCCAAGGGATTAATCCATTGATGGATTCAGAATTTCATGGCGACTGGAAGGTGGGGCATAGGGCCTGGTTGGAGGAAGTGGGTCCTTGTGGGAGTGCCCTTGAAAGCTATGTCTCCTTGCTTCCCTCTTCTTCCCTCTCTCTTTGCTTCCTTGCCAACTCAAAGTGAAAAGTTTTGCTTCTTCGAACCCTCTCTGCTATGAATTCTGCCTTCCCACAGGCCCACAGTGATGGGGCCAAGCAGTCATGGACTGATCCCTCAGGCACTGTGAGCCAAATTAAATCTTTCCTACTTTTGCATTTTTTGGTTTGTTTGTTTTGTATGTTTGCAGTGTCTGAGAGGCAGGCGCTCTGCCAACTGAGCTATATCCCCGGACTTACTTTCGTATTTTTAAAATCTCCCCTCAAGCATTTTGTCTCTGTGATGGTAAGCTGGCGAACACAGCTGTATATGGGTATTTTCCTCTATGATTTTAATAGATGAAGGAAGCGATCAGAGAGGGGCTATGACATGCACAAAGCCACTCCACTAAAAAAAGTAGCAAGGATACTATAATCCTGCCCTGTGGTACCAAGTGCAATGACTTTCACAAAGTATACCAGAAGATAAGCTCCTCCGTGTTTCCTTAATGAAACTGCGGGTTAGCTGGTTGTATCACCTCTGTACCTGCCTGCAGAGGGACTGTGCTCTGGTCTTTTTTTTTTTTTCATGAGGTGAAATCAAAGGGTCTGCCTGGTGGAGGTGGGAAGGCATGAGGACTAGATGTTTCCAGTGTTAATTTCAGCTGCAGGGTTGGAAAGCCCACGACTTCACATACCTGCACCATGTTCTCCATCCACACTTTTATCTACTGAAGCTGACATTTTGATCCTTTCATTCAAAGATGACTCGAATTTCAACTTCTGAAGTTGGTTCTGAACTTGGAGATGGGAGGAGAAAGGGGTGTCATTTGTTGGAGTCCTCAAGACAAGAATAACAGTCTGTTACTTGTTGCTCTTCATGGCCTCTTATATGGTATATCTACATCTGGAAGGAACTTGAGTGACCCAGCTCATTCATTTGGAGTTGGTAGCAGTTGAAGCCCAGAGAGGGGAAGACATTTACTTAGTCATTCAGCGAGTTAACTGGAGGTAGCAGACTCCCAATCCTGGGTTCTGACCTACACATCCAGCCCACACAGCCATGATGTACCTTAACCAGTTCCAAGCTGAAACAGGAAATGCGTATATGGAGTAACATAACTCATCACATCAAGGATTTCCTAATTTACACTTCAGTCTGGAAGTCATGGATGCCTCTGTATCTACCTCATTTCCATGACTCCCTAGAGAATATGGCCTCTCTCACTGTCACATCTCTGCATTCCTGCACAGCTTTTCCCATCCAGCTTCCTTAACGGGAATTGAAAATGAATTGCAGCTGTTCAGTTTCTCAGTGGAGGGGACCAAGTCTTAATCCTGAACTGAGCTCATCCCAGGGAAAACCTGGGGTGCAATGAGAAGGGGCTCCTAACTACAATGCTGAACTAACCCTGGTTTCCTTTTAGTCATTTTTGTTTCCAGTCATTTTGTTTGCAGTCTAATTAGTTGTCCAAATTGAGTTACTTGATCACCTGCCAGAGAGTTTTCCCATGAGTGAACAAATCTGGCTTTCAGAATTGTATTGACTAATCTAAGTTTTCTTTGCCATTGTGCTTTGTGTTTCCTGATACCTCTTCTAGACTGTTAACTTGCATGCATTTTTCACTTTAAAAAGTTTTACAGAGGCTCCTGCTTTGATACTAAGGACCAACTAATTTACCTCTACCTTTACAGCCTCATAATGCCAGCTAATTTTTATTGAGCAAGTGCTATATGCCAGATAATATGCTAAGCATTCTGTATGTAGGGACTTATCAGGTTCTCTCTGCAACCTATGAAGAAAAGTACCCTTGCAGCCCCCCTTTTTCTGCAAAAGAAACCGAGATGTTGTGATGTTCTCTAACCTTTCTGAGATTACACAGTAGTAAGTGGTGGAGCCAACATTTGATTCTGATTTTCTGAGTTTATAGGTTGCTCTTTTACCCTAGGTACCAGCATGATCTCCGTGTACAATGTTCTGGAAGATGTCTTCATTCTCCCCTTCTGATGTGCTATTCTTTTCTTGTTCAGTTCCTACTCTGGGAGGGGTTTGAGCCCAGGTCCTGGGTCTCTAAGACCATTTTACACAGGGAGACATGTGATGGTTTTCTGGAATGGCCAGCTGGAGGGAGGAGAGGGCTTCCTGGGCGAGGGGCCAGCATAATTGACAGCCCTCACAGAAGCCAAATAAGATGCATACACTTAGTCCAACTTCAAAGCAAAAGTGAAGAACCAGTGATAAATAAGTCTTGGAGAAATATTTAGAAGTTTTCCAGTTATGTACAAATAAAACCCTTCCCCATAGATGACTTTTAGCTCTGAAGATATTCAGCAATATGGAATATGAAATTGACCCTGGAGATTCTGTGACTGATTGAGTCCCCCCATTGGTCTTGGGTTACTGTCAGGTCCCTGGTAATTAACAGAAGGAATTCTCAAGTTTAGGTACAGAAAAATCTTAAAATATATGCAGTCCATAGAGAAAGGATTATTTGGGAGATATTTATAGAAATAAAAATATCTGAAGAGAATTTATCCTTAGGATTTAAGTGTAGGCATACTATCCCTAGCCTTTTATAGAAAATTAATGGATCTAGGATTTGTGCTCTGGTATACAAAATGGCCTTTAGGAGGGATGTAGAGGCTAAACTGAGTCTGGATGGGTCAGTTGGAGTTACATAATATAGAAAGATGGCAAAGGTTGAAGTTCTGAAAATAAATCACTTATTTTCTGGTATCAGTTAGGAGTGTTTGGTCGCCAGTGACAGAAAGTACGATCGACAATGGAAGAAACAACTGTGAGGCTGTTGTTTTCATCTGTCAAAAAGTCTGGCCTTAAAAGTCAAGGTTGGTGGGGTTGGTGGGCTGGGGAGATAGCTCATTCGTTAGAGTGCTTGCCTTGTAAGCACAAGGCCCTGGGTTCAATCCCCAGCACCAAAAAAAAAAAAAAAAAAAAAGTCAAGGTTGGTGTCTGAAGTCCCCTTCTCTGGATATCTCATTCACATTCAAATCAGAAAGAAGTGGATGGGCAACATCACTGCCACTCAATTCTTTCATCCAAAGAGCAGAAGTTTCCTTAGAATACCCAGCGAGATCTAAATTTCTACTTGGACTTCATTGTCCAGAGCCAAATTATGTCACCACTCTCACTTTTGCCTTTTCAGCCTCAATAGAGGGGGCAGGTGAGGGAGAATGTCACTGGGGAGGGGGTAGTTTAGCCAACGGACGAGCATCTTCCCTAGCAACCCAGCTGTCCTGGGAGCTTAATGAAGGCCACGTTGGTATTTGAGTCATTTTCATTTTCCTTCCAAATATAGAATATAGTATCATGCCCAAAGAAGGAATAACACAAAACATTCATTGCAAGAATAAATAAATGCAGCTCATTTTAACATGCATTTATTTATTAAATGTGCCCATATGCTGGAACTCTATAGATACAGATCAAGGAACATAAGGTCAGAGGTCTGGTGGAAAGATATTCAATAAATGCATGTTTTGATATGCTGAGATATATATTATGATACATAAAAAGATAGGGGCTACTAGAGGGAACCCAGAGAAAGAACGCATGGCCCACCCTAGGAGAAAGAGGGCAAAAGGGACTCCATCAGGATCGTTGGGTTTATGCTTAGGTGACGAATGAGCCCTAAGCCTCACGGTGCATCCACAAGGTTCATTTCTCTGCCATGCCACATGACTTAGCTGTGGCTTTCTTCCACTTCCCCCTTGCCTCAGCTGGAGCCACGCTGATGGAGCAGCCTCTGTCTGGAACATTGGCAGAGGGAACAGAGAAGGCAGCAACCACAGGTTGACTGTTAGAAGCTGCGCCCTAGGAGGGACACACATCCCTTGTGCTCAGACTTCCGTGGCCAAAACAAGTTACAGGACTTACGCCAGGGTGGAGGGTGACGGTGCAGAATCCTCCAAGTGAGGGGCAAGGGGTGGGTGAGCAGTCACATCCACTACAAGGAGCCGGGGCAGGGTCTCTCTGTGCCGCCATTCCTGCAGGTCTCCTGCCTCTTCTCCTTGTCCTAGTGACCAGCCATTCACCTCACTTGGTGTGGGAGAGCTGTGGGCTGAGCTGAGTGGCCAGAGAGCTGGAGGAGCCAGAGGCTGACTTCATCTCCACCTGGTCCACGAAGGGAGACTGAGGGAAGGGCCTGGATCCAGAGCCAAGAGCATCCTGGCAGGATGTGGTTTTTCAGGAGCTAGAAAGATGGATTTCGCCATCTGTCTTTCCTAATGCCGTTCGTGGGGGAGCCATCCCAGAATACAGAGGCTGGCGTTTCAGACCCCTCAGAAATCTTCACTGTCAGCCAGAGCTGGCTCAGCACATGCCAGTCGTGAAGACTGGCTTCTGGCATATGGAGGGGCTGGTGGGAAAATGGACTGTGAACAGGGACAATGACCAGAACCCTTGTTCGTTGTCAGGAGGAATAAACATGCACAGATCCGACGTTAGCACATAAAGAGCCAGTGCGTCAGTGTGACCTGAATTTTTAGAGCTGAGGAAGAAAGACCATGTTAGATTTTTCTACCCGCTTAAGGCATTTCAAGTTTCACTGTCTTCTTCCTGTCCCCAAGTTGTGTTTGTGTACCCTTCATTTAAATCTCACTTTAAAGCATTATTTGGAAAACCCAAACTGTTCTTAAAGTACTTACAAACTGATTTCCATCAGTAGGCACCAAGCATCATGTCATCACCTCCCTGCACTGGGGTAGAGCACCCAGCTGTTGGGTTAAACACTAATCAGTGCATAAGAAGGCTTGCAGTGAGATAGGGAGGTCTCTAAAAGACTGTGGCAAGGAGGGAAACGAGGAGGGGGAGCTGGCCACTTCCCTTATCTCCATTATTAAGGAGAGGATTGGAACAGAATGACCTTGGTTGTAAAGTAAAGGATTTACTCATCAAACACCTGAAAAAAGCCATCTATGCAGGGGGCACACATGTAGGAGTATCCTACATGGACTCCCCAGCTCAGAGGCTTGGTGCACCCCTTCATTGTATCCTGCCATACAGGTTCAAAACCTCTCATTGAGTCCTCCACGTTCTTTCTTTAGGATTGAAAAACAGTATGCCTGGAGCATTTGCAGCCTTGGGGTTGATCACTGCCTAAAAGGACATGGAATTTAGTTTCATTTTTGGCTCTGGAATTTTCTTGGACCCTCAGGCACTCAACTCCTCTGAACCTCAGTTTCTCCACCTGGAGAATGGAGATATTGGTCACAGCTCTGCTGCTCACCTAAAGGACTCCTGGGGGAACCAGGTCAGGGCCCTCATTTATTGACTACCTACTGGAATTGCAGACATTGGGTTAAAGATAAGTGGGAACACTTTATTATTTAAAAGAGTCATGTAATTAGAAGGAATTATTATTGTTATAGTTAACTCTTGGAGAAAGTTAAAGTTGGGTCTATGAAGATAGACCATATGGAGGCGACACCATGAATTCTGCCATCAAAACTTGTGCTTCAGGCTACAGAATCTTAACAATCTCCAGTTAATGATTTTGGAGATGAATATTTTGAAACTGAACTTGTCTTTTCTTAGGTTGCCCATATTTCCCAAATGAATTACAGGAGCACTGTCTTACCTTGTTTCTCTGCCTCGTCTCAACTGCTCCAGTTGATTCTATATAAGACAGACACATCTAAAGGTATGTGGCTTCTGCTGAAAGTCCTCCCATGGCTTCCTGCTCTACTGAGCAGTCCCCATGTTTCGACTCTTTCGAGATTCTTCAAAGCCCAGCCTCTGCTAACATCTTCAGACTCATCTCTTTTCTGGCACCCCCACCCCCATATCAACCCCCGTCTATGCTGCAGTCTTGTTGAGGCACTTGAACTCCTAAGGGGATCCCTGAACCTTGACTGTTTACAGACCATGGTTCAGGACTTCTGTATTCCTGCAATTTCCCACTTAGGTTCAACTTGGAAGTCCCTCACTCCCTCTAGGAACCCTTGCATGACATTCCTCTATTTCCTTGAGCTTGTATCCATTCTGATACCTAATAATTGTAGCTACTATTATTCATTGCTTCATTTTCAGATTGATAGTAGACTTTGAACTCTTTGAAGACTGGGACTGTATCTCATTTATTTCTTCTATTCGTCCTTATTTTCACTGGGAATACCTGAGTTCCTACTTTGGACTAGGCACTTATTCCTAAGGTGCTTTTGTCTACAATATGTGCCTTGTACAAAGCAAGCAACGAATACAAACAATGAATAAATCGATCAGTGAATCAGGGGTTCAGTTCAAATAAGTCCAGCAGCCTTCTCTATCATCTAAATCCATTTGGGGGCTCAGGAAGGTCATTATCTTTCTTAACCCAGTGGACATATTAAATACACTTAACTTTTTTTTCCCCACCCTTGGACAGAGAGACATCTTAGTGGAAAAACACAAACACGTTTTTGAGGGCTGTATCATGCAATAGGTGAATCATCCATATTTAACTTATTATTTGGCTTTTATTTTCTTACTTTTTTGTTAGCATCTCTTCTAGATGGTAGAAAATTCATGGGCATAAGATACAAGACGAATCACTTATGCTCAGTGAGCCTCATTGCTCTTATCTGTAGAAAGGAAATGGCAGTATCTAGTTTTGTGAGGAAGAAGCCAAAATATGTGAAATAAATTCCTGACATAGTTCTTGATACAGATTGGATTCTCCAAAGCGTCTCTCTGTGTCTTATACCCCCTGCCAGGATAAGGCTACAAAGAGAGGAGGAGGATTGTGAATGAGGGCAAACAGATATTACCCACTGAGAAGGGAGGGAGTTAGAGCCTCTGCCTTAAGGAGCATTTCCACATTACCCTTATGATTCAATTAAGGCTCATTGCTTTTATATATAAAACTGTTATCTTTTATTTTCTGTGGAGGTGTTGTGATCACTAAATGCAAGACTATTGCATATGGGAGCTTTGGTACATTCCCATCAATTTTGTTCAGCTAGTCTTCACTCTAATTCTGAGCTTTAATTCTGACCCCTGGTCCAGACAGATCCTGAGAGGCAGCTGCAGTCTAGATGGGCTCATGGGTATGACCTGCAAACTATGGACTTTGACAGAATATGGTAAGGACAAGACCCAGACCACACAGCACCTTATTCTCATGCTAACTGTAGAGCACAAGAGTGTTTTCTGACACCTCTGAGCCTTCCTGGGGGGCATTCTGTGTCTGGTGGTGGGTCATGCTAGGATACTGTTTCTCTCCTTCCCCTGTGGGTTTGAATGGAAATGCTAAGTCACTGGTGACAGAAGTAATGGCATCAGCCATTATTGAAACTTTTTGCATATTCTCATTTCACATCATTTCCGGTTTACCAAAAGGAGTGAAGATGTTGGGGATCCTGTTGCCTAACTGGTGAGAAGTTCCTTTTACCAGAACGCCTGTTTCAATGTGGCACGGTGACCAGCAATCAGCAGTGACCTTGTGCAATTTGCATGACTTTCATGATCTTGACGTCTCTCACTTTAGGGAAAACTGGAGACCATCTGTGAGACAATAAGGTTGTGATTAAAACTTAGCTCTGGTGTGGGAGACAATTGCATAGAGTGCAACAGTACTGTGGACCAGCGTCTGGCATTGAGTTCATTACTTGAACTCTCTGAGACTCCATTTTCTCTATTAACTTGGAGTGACAGTTGATCCAAAGGTATAAAGACAACATGAGTATAAAAGAGATGAAGCATGTGAAGTTCTTTAGCCACTCACTTAACACACACTATAGGATCAATCCATTTTTGCTACCATTACTCTTTGAAACAAATACTTACTGAGACCCTACTGAGTTCAATATCCTCTGAGTACATTTTCATATTTAATCCTCACATAGTACAAGGAAAGAAATATTATTCCAAAGTTGAGGTTGAAAACCATCAGACTGAGAGATGCAAGTAACATCCCCAAAGTCATATGAGTGTGAGTGAAAGATTTGAAATTTAAAGCAAGCATTCTTTGATACCAAAGCCTACTGATGGTTTTGTTATTGAACAATACTGACCAGATGATACCTGGCTTCCTCTGTAAAAACTGAAGGTCATTAACTAATCAAATGGAACTAATTAATTCCAAATCAACAAAGAATATAGAGCACTTGATATGTGCCTTCCTCCATGAGAGATGAAGAATACGTTCCCCAGTCCTTGGTTGCAAGAGTTTATTGTCCATTTGATGATGTAAGACAAAAGAAGAGATGGGAGTGTTACTACTTCACGGTACCCAATGTTCTCAGGGTCAAAGGCTCATGTGTTTCAAATATCTTCCAAGGAGCGTCTGAAAGTTCACTGGAGACTCTGGGAGAGGAAGGGCTAAAGGCTGCTCTCCCAGTCTTTGGTGACCACTGTAGATATCCCAAGAACCAGCTCAGGGGGCCTTCTCTAGAGGCCCTGCCTCATGTCCAGGTTGGTGCTTCTCACTTCCTGCTTTGTCGTTGGCACTTCTTGCTTTTGCTAACTCCAAGTTCCTCGAGAGCAGGTGCTGGATCTTTCTTGGCTACTTTCTCCATAGCAAACTTTCTGGTATACAATGGAATGCCAGAATCTAAACAGCAGACGTGTAGGGTGGAGTGAACACCTGACTCGTTGGTCTTGATCCAGGCTGGTGATGGTTGTGGAGATGTCTCTCAGTTAGCCTTCTGCAGACATGTCACAAGGGCTGCATTCTGGATGAAAGATGCATTTCACAATCCTGAACTTTACTACAGGCCTGTGCAGTGAACTTCTCTCGCTCCTGTGGCCATGGTCTTGGGATGCAGTGTGAGCACTGGCCCTACCTTATCCTGCTCTCTATGTACTGAGTTTTCCTCTGCAACCAGATAGTTCCTTGACTCAGAGTTATGGACTAAATGATGTGTCCCCTGCAATTCAAATATTGAAGCTCTGTCCCATAATATGGAGGTACTGAGAAGTGAAGCTTTTGGGAGTTAATTAGAATTAGATGCTATCAGGAAGGTGGAGTCCCCACGAATGGAATAAATATCCTTGTAAGAGACACAAGAGAGCTTGTTGCAAGAGGACACAGAGAGAAGACGGGGACACCTGTGAATCAGGAGGGGACCCTCACTAGACAGTAAATCTTCAAGTCCTTAAACTCAGACTTCCTTGCCTCTAGACGGTGAGAAACAAACGTGTATTGTTTAAAACATCCAATCTATGGTATTTCTGTGGCTCAAATGGAGGAAGGTACTCAGAAGCTCCCTGTGACCTTCTGGCACACCAAGGTCATCCTGCAGTATCTTTGGAGCTACGTGAGACCTGGATTTGGTGTGGCTCCAGAACGAGTAGGTGGAAATTTAAGGCCAAGGTAACACCCACCCTTACTCCACCAGGATTTGCCATGTTTTCCTCGACTCACGAGCTGTTTTTCCTGTGCCCCATGTACTTCTGCAGCTCCTTCTGCCCTTTTGTACACTTAGACTTCTTGGACTTCCCGCATCATAGTCCTCATTATGCTATGATTGATTGTCTGATTATCTTTCTCTCTCCCTTGTCAGTCATCTTTAGCTTTAATTAGTCTGCCAGGTGAATTTAACAGTGAAAGAACTTTAGAAGACTTTGAAGTTTGGAGACTTTGGGGAAACTGTTGGCAGGACTGGCAGTTCTCACAGAGGATGCTAGGAAGCGGAAGGAGCGCATCTAGGTAGTCTCGCAGTGTGCTCCAGTGGAGGTCCCTGAGCTGACTGCGTTGAGCAGCTTTATGAGTAAGAGCTGGGAGGGAGGCTGAGGAGAAGGAGCCCAGCCATGGAAAACTTGACTCACTTGAATACTTGCCCATGAGCCAGTCCTGGACAGGAGAAATAAAATGTGATCTCATCAGAGCGTCCCCCATGCTCATGGCCCTAGATTCTATGTGTGCGTCCATATGTGTATGTGTGCAAGTGTGTTCACATGTGTGTGCTGCTTTCCAATGGCCCAGCAGCATCGTACTGTGTCTCCACCGCCTTGCGTTTTCAGCACAACACGGTTCCTCTCACTCAACAACTAGGAGCTCAGTCTCCAGGAGTTGCCTCGCCACGTCCCATGGCACCAGCACGAGGCCCATGTCTTCTGATGGCTTTGGTGGCTTCTTCATTGCTTTTCCTCAGCTGGACTAGGAAAGGTCCTTGGACATCACAGAGCTACATATGTGCTCTCACTAATTCAAGAACTCAACGTGTTCTCTGTCTTGAATTTTATGATGAAGGTTTGCAATAATCCTCTGTGTTGGTATCACGTGGTATTCTTTATCAAGAAGCAAGGCACTTTTTGACCCATCTATCCCACTCCTTGGTTTATACCCAGGGGACTTAAAATCAGCATAGTACAGTGATGCAGCCACATCAATATTCATAGCTGCTCAATTCACAATAGCTAGATTGTGGAATCAAACTAGGTGCCCTTCAGCAGATGAATGGATAAAGAAACTGTGGTATATATACACAATGGAATATTATTCAGCCATAAAGAATAATAATATTATGGTATTTTTACATAAATGGATGGAATTGGAGAATATCATGCTAAGTGAAATAAACCAAGCCCCAAAAAACCAAAGGCTGAATGTTTTCCCTGATTAGTGGATGATGATACATAATAGGGGTAAGAGAAGACTGGAGGAACTTTGGATTGTGTAGAGGGAAATGAGAGAGGGGAGGGGGCTGGGGTATGAAAGATGGTGGAATGAGACAGACATCATTACCCTATGTACATGTATGATTACACGAATGGTATGAATCTACATCGTGCACAACCATAGAAACAAAAAGTTGTACCCCATTTGTGTACAATGACTCAAAATACAATCTGTAAAAATAAAATAACAAATAAATAATAAAAAAAGAAGAAGTAAGGCAGCAAAACCCACCCTGGGAAAGTGCAACTAAAATGAGAAAATCAAGGCCAAGGACAGAGAAAATACAAGTATGCAAACCCATATATCTACATGATTGATATATTTGAGCCTTAAATATGGCTGAAATGCATCATTCAAAGGAACACAGGGAAATATATTTAGTCATTTGCTCTCAGGAGATAGCAGTTCCTGAGTCAAAGATATTTTTTGTGGGCATTCAGATCTCAGAGGAGTCTTTTCAAAGGACTTTGGCATTTGCTCAATGAATATTTATTTAGTAGTTACTATGTACCATGCACTATGCTAACATATGGATATAGAGGGTGACAAAGCACTGTTCTTATCTTCATGAAATTTGGTCTAGTGGGGGAGAAGCATGTTAAAATCATTCTTTCTTATATATCATGATAATGACAATAGCTAAAAAGCATAAGGTGATAGGAGAGGAGATGGAAGAATTTGACATATTTTGAAAGTGAAGGACAACCTCGTGAGAAAGTGACATTTCAGCTGAGAATGGAAGAGTAACTAAGTTTCAATACTGATAAACATTGTGTTCATCAAGAACAGCAGATGTGAAGGCCTGGAGGCAGATGTGAGCCTAGTACATTCCAGAAACTTCAAGAAGGACCGCCTGTTAGTGGGCACTTCTGAAGATAAGGGGAGAGTAGCTTGAGATAAGTCCTGTTTTCCTCTTCTTATCTTTTCTCTTTTCTTTCCTTTTTTTTTTTTTTCTTTTTTTTTTTTTTTTTTTTTTTCCTGTAAGGTACTGTATCCCCAGTCCTCCCCGTTTTTTTCTGTACAGGGTCTTGCTGAGTTGCTGAGGCTGGCCTTGAACTCATGGTCTCTTGCCTCAGTGTCTCAAGTTGCTGGGATGACAGGTTGCACCACCATGCCCAGCTAAGGTGTGGTCTTTATCCTGCAGGAGGAAGTCAGTAAATTGACGGAAGAATTTTGAGAGAGAAAGCAGCTGATCAGATTCACACTGAAGACCACTGCTTTGGCTATTAGAGGCAGTGGCAGGAGAAGGGGCCAGGGTCAGAGATGAATCATTCTGGAAACACACTGAAAGAAGGACACACTCAAAGGACGTTCTAGAGCAACCGCTTTGCATTGGGGAAGGCAATCCCTGCACAGAGGAAAACTGTGGAGGTCCCAGAAATCAGGACCTGTGTGACAGGGGCGAGGCCAAATGCAACCCTCATCAGAATGATTAATAATGTCCTTCCTGACTCAATTTGCCAGGCATTAGGAGACATTAGAGAAAATATCCACGCTCAGTAACCCGAACGTGTGGGTCACCATCGCTACGTCTCACATCTGGGAGTTTTCAGTAAGTCATTATATATATTTTTTTAAAAATCTATTTTCAGCTCTTTTTCTGTCATAAGTCGGGGTTTTGGTCCCACGATCGTGTGGTGGGAAGGCAGACTTGACAGCTCCTGGCAGAGCAAGGCACAAACATTTCCTGCAGACTTTTTTCTACGGAACTGGGTCTCCCTCCGCGGGAAGATGCTGGTACTCCTCAGTGACTCACTTCTAAGGGGCTGGGCCCAATCATGGGTTCTAAGAAAGGGAAGAACCTGGCGCCAGTCCCGGGGCTGGTGACAGAGTAGCTTCTCTCTTGCTTTTTTTGCAGTTCTCCCAGTGGGTACATGTGTGCCCAGGATTTGTCTGCTTGTGTCAAAAGACAATGGAGGTTTGTTCTCTGAATCCAAAACGATGACTTCATGGTTCCTTTAAGGCGGAATAAGCGTTGGCATGGGAGGTGGGGAATTAATGGAGTTGAAGGGCATGTTATAAAGACTGAGTTTCACATTGAGTAAAATCTGGAAGTTTTCCTATCTGGGAAACTCTGAAGTCCAAGACATTAACTACATTGGCAATAAGAGTCCAAGTTTCCTCCCATTTAGCTAATTGAAAAAGGAATTACCAGTATCCATGCTCCTTGAGTTATGTGCATAGACTTGTTTTCATTTCTTGTGCTGAAAGTGTGATGTAAAACACAGTGGCTTTTAACATTTTTTGGCAATGACCCATAGTCAGAAGTACATTTTATATGGTGACTTTGGACACACATATGCACCGAAAAAGGTTTCATGAAAAAGGGCATCATAATGTCTAATACACAATGATATTTTGTTACATCATCTAATTTGCAAAAATCCTGTGACCCACCATGTTGGCTTTGTGACCTCCTAACACGTTGGGACTTGCGTTTGGAAAACACGGACATTAAGGAAAGAGCACAGGTCTCGTATGTCCAGGCTCAACACCCAGCTGTCCAGCATGCATATTGTAGGAAGTTTCCTGAGCCTTAGCATATGAGTTAGCATGGGCCAGGTTATGCATCAGTAACAAACACCCCAACAGTGTTTTTACAACAGCAAAAGTCTATTTCATACTCCTGCCATGTTGGGGGTTCAAGTCCTTTTTGTGATGCAAAGATCCAGGCTGCAAGGGCCTCTGTGCCAGCCCTGTTTCCTCTTTGGTTGTAGGAAGAATTTGACTTCTGGCTCTGACTTTTTCTTGCTTTACAAATTGGAGAGAGTCATACAACCTGAGCTGGTTTTGTGGGAATATGACCTATGCAATAGTGTGGGGTCCTGAGCACAGGAGGACCTTGTGCTTGGCTTACTGCTCTGATCTTACTGCCTTAAAATTCTTAATAATCTTACTTTTTATTAATAATTTTTAGACAAGAAGACTCACATTTTCATTTTGTATTGAACCCACAAATTATTTAGTTGTCTGCAAGCACTCTCTTAGCTGTATGATGAGTTGATAGAGCCGAGCTCACGGGGTTCTCAGAGGAGTTAAGCTGGAGGGCAGAGTGGTCACACGTGCCAGCTAGAACTGCTGGTTTTGACTTCTGGCCTCATCTTCAGATGTGCCCCCACAGAAAACCCTACTTAGTCAAGTCAGTTTTCTCGCCTTGACAAAGAGTATTTCCTTGGGTTGCCCCGTCTGGTCCCTCTGTGTACCTGAATTCTGTTCATTATTCAAGATGTGACTCAGAGGCCTCCTCAGGTCCACCTCCCACGGTTGCCCAGGCCTCCCTCAGACCTCTGCCCAGTTCATTGTGAACCTTCCTGTGTGACCGCCCTACTTTTGTTCCCTCTTTTCCTTTGACTCCTCCTACCCTTGTCCAGGACCCTTGCCCAGGACTGTTAGGGGCCTCCTCTTTAGTGGCTTCATCTTCAGTTAACCTTTTTTATCCTACCCTCCAAGATGTCGGAGTCATCTTCCCACTGTCCTCAAGGTCCTTTTCTGTGGTGCCATTTCCATTTTTAGAAGGTTTCAGTGGCTCTTGTCACCTAAGGGGTACAGGTCTTTATCTTGCACTTAGGGTCTGCTTCTGAGGTCCCTGCCTTGCTTTATTTTCCTCTTCTGCCCTCACACACTTCTCCTGCCTCCTGGTCTACACATTGTCCCTGAAGTAGAAGGTTCTGCTGCCCTTGGTTCTGAGAACACTCTCTTTCTTCCACTGAAATGACCTGCCCCTACCCTTGCCCAGAGGACTCTCACCTACCTTCCACTTCTTGGTTAAGATCTGGCTTCTCCCCAAGTATCTCCCCACGGTGCAGGCTTGGGATGAAAAGACCCCCTCCTTCTGAATGCCCACAGTATTTCCTAGAATTTGATATGCATTACATATGTGCTGGATGATTCATCCCATGTCTTGGCTGCCTTTTCTGCTGGGTCTGTGTTCCAGAGAACAAGGACAATACAAGATACACTTGGGGTGACAGTGACACACTGTGGGAGCCCCCTGGAGTGAAGGACTCCTGCAGAGAACGCCTGTGGCTTTTACCGATCCCTTGAACTGGTCTGAATCATCCCTCTTGCTTTGAGGCCTCTTGGCACTTTGTACATTCTTCTAATGTGGCACTCACCACTTTCCGTGGGAATCCTTTCTTGACATGACTGGTACTTCCACTAGGTATGTCTTATTCACTATTGCAGCTTTCAAAGGACCTACTGTCAATCAATACTCAGTGGATGGTTGGTTGGATGAATGGATGAATAGATGGATGGATGGATGGATGAAGGAGAAGAACCCAGTAGAAAAGGGGAGTTGTTGGCTCTTGTGTATGTGTATGAGGAGAGGAGTCTCCTTGTAACGGTAGGACAGGCTAGGCAGTGATCACGATTTTGATTCCATAGTCTTACTGACCCCAAGCTATAAATCTGTACGTTTTAGTCAAATGAAAGCTTGATGTGGCTCAGCCATAGCTCTACTCTTCTTCTTCTTCACCCTGGACTCAAGGCTGTTAGAGAAGTGCCAAGCTGTGACATACCAGCCTGTGGCAGAAGCGGGTAGATGATGGAAGCCTGCAATCTCTTTGGAAGTATCTGTAGAGAGATGGTTCATGTTCTCTCAACTCACCTGTGGTTGACTAAAGCAAGTGTCATGGCCACCGGGAAGGTAATTCTCCCAAAGGTGCAGGCCCAGTAAAGGGGCGGTGGGCATTCTGATGAGAACACAGTGTTCTAGACTGGGGGCCATGCTTCCTTGGTGAGAACTCCACTAGCATAATATCTTGGTCCATGTGTGCCCACCCTCTTTCTGGTCAGGGGTGGAGGAAGGGTACACTCTCTTGGTGAATTTGGGTCCAGGACAGGGGTGTGCAGAGCTTGGCACTGGTCTCATCCTTTCTTATTGGGCATGAGCTGGCTTTAGGAGCATGCTTTCTACTTCTCCCTGTAGGGGTTAAGTGAAGACTCTGGCCAGGAATGGACTTGATCAGTACTCTGTCTAATTCTGGAGTTCCAGTTATTCATTGTTATGGTCTTTCTCTGATTTAAGATGTAAAGTAATGAAGGCAATGTTTTGACCCTCTCTTGTCTTTACTCCTCTTTCTTAATTGGTTTTGATCTTGGATGAGGAAGAGGGTATGATTTTGATGCCTTCTCATGTCTCAATTCCTGAGAGTTTGCAGAATATCAAATTCTGTTACTGATGTGTTCATTCGCACTGTCAGAAAGAAAGACTTTAGTGTTGCTGCTGACACTTTTGTTTTTCTTAAAGGATCTCTCTGGGTGTCAATGAAAGACCAATATTCTGAAACACAGTATCTAACAGGTTGCTTCCCATTCCAGAATCATCTTCTGTCAGAAAAGACTATATCTATTCTGGACAGATCTGGCTCCTTTGCCCTCAGATGTGAGAGAACAATAGCGAATGGACATGCTAGGTGGCTTCAGTGGACTCTGTTCAAAGTCCACACTCTAGAAAACTCTGAAGCATGACTCTTCCCATTCATCTTGGCTAGTCTAGGTGGCACAGAGAGAGTCCTTTGTGAGGGATATGTTCAAAAGCAGAACATGTCTATCCTTACGTCATGGGGAGTTTTGCTGTGGCCAGAGCTGGGATTTGTGGGGTTAGTCCTCTTTCTTTCTACCAAGACTCTAATTGCATAAGTTGTGTGCATGGATTACGCTTCAGTTTTTAACTTCAGGAAGAGGGAGACATTCTGGTATGTGGTAGAAAGGAGCAAAGGTCAGAGAGAAGATGCCATGAACAATTCTGACCCATTCTGGCCCTGTGAGAAAGTATGGGGTATCTCCTAAAGCCGAAGAGTTATGTTTTTGAAAAAACTATAAGATTCTCAGAACAAGCAGTGTACTTTGTAGACAGCAAATATGACAATTCACTCCAAACATTTCTCTTTCCACTAGTCCCAGAGCTCAGGGGCAGTATTTGGCAGAAAGTGTGGGCCAGGTTGATGCCAGGAGTAAAAGAGAGAAGGAAGCTCTTGCCAAGGGGACCCAATATCTGGGGCACTGGGAACATTCCCTCTCAAACTGGCTGCTCATGGAAGAATTCAAGAGAAACTGGGTGAATCGGTTCCTGAGAATATTTAAAATAGCAAGGGAAAAAAATGACAATGTTACTGGGAATTGATGAGAAGAACCGCCACCAACCTCTGCTGAACTGTGACCTCCTCTAGGTTCACACACTGCTGGATCCTGAAATGTGGGGTCACATGTGCCTGTCCTATTGTATAAGGAAGTCCTTGATTGGCGGGTAAAGTTTTGCTTGACATATATTCCTCTGTTTAAGTTTCTTATTGCTGATATAACCCATCTGAACAAATTTTAGGAGCTTATATAAACAAAAACGTCCTCTCTTATAGTTTTGGGGATCAGAAGTTCAAAATCAGCCTCACAGGGCTAATCAAGGCACCATCAGGCTCCATTCCTTCTGAAGACTCTTGAGAAAAGTCCATTTCTTGGAATGTTCTAGATTCTGGGGATTGCCTGATTTCCTTAGCTCAGGACTTTTTCTTCACCATCTAAGCCAACAATCTCTTTCCTGGCTCTAGCCCTCCTGCCTTCTTTTCATAAGAGGCCTTGAGATAATCTCTTCATCTCAAGATTTTTAATTATGTCTGCAAAGTCCTTTTGCCATATAAAGTAATATCTTTGGTGGGAGCATTATTCAGCTTCCCGTACCCTCTGAAAGGTTTTGCTGGCTTTGGTTCAACTTTATCCAGAGAAGACAAATGCAATCTTCATATAGCACCCATTTTCTCTGCTGAAAAAATTTCATCATTTATTCCAGTTGACCTCCATTGTGATTCTGCAAGGTAGGTGGTATTTATTATATCCATCCATTCTATAAGCGAGGAAACAGAGGGTTGCCCAAGTTAAATGTCTTGTGCAGCTCGTAAGAGGGAAATGGGATTTGAGTGCACACAGTCTGGCTTAAAAACTCACTCTTTTCCGACAACTTCAAGTATTCCATTTCCAGTGTGAATATTTCTTATGACTGAAATGATCGGATGAGGAATCCCCCCAAAGTTCACGTCTTTGCTTGGCTGGTGGCTACAGAGCAATGCCTGGGAGAGCTTTGGACACTGTTTGATAGCCACTTTCCTTGCCTTCAGACTAGGGGAGACCCCTGAATTCTCCTTTCTCCTGGACTCTGCCTGGAACACCCTGGCTTTGTGGAAAGGACACACCCAAATGCTCTGAGTGAGTCATAACTGCCCGGGAAAGAAGTCTTTTGCTGCTCCAGTCGGTGAAATGGTTTCCATTACAGTATTTCTGCCGAGACAGCAGTTCTGCCCTTTGATCCCCCTCGCCATGACTACAGAGCTTCGGGCATCTGACTGAGTTGGTGGAAGAGTGGGAGTAGGGGGAAGGGGGGATGGTGGGGTCCAGGGCACAGCGTGCACAAAGGCTGCTGTCCATGTTGCCTCGTTCGGGTCCTTTGACCTTGAGTTCCAGTGTCCGAGTTTCTGTCCTACATGGACTAAATGTCTGGGCTTTCTCTACTCTTAAAATTAAAGCCACAGCTTAGCCCAAGAGTTCCAGTTTCATGAGCAGGGACAGTATCAGAAAGACTTCAGATGACCTGCATTTGAAGGTAAATTTGAAGAATGTGGGAACTGCACAATTCCAGCTCTGCTTGTACTCTCTGGGTTATTTTGAGCAAGCTTTTTAGCCTCCGTGCCTCACTGTCTTCATCTGTATAATGGACATAAGGGTAAGAAGGATGCCCTAGTCCTAGAGTTGAGAGGACTTAAGCACTACTTGACTTTTATATTTGATTTTGCTACCATCATCTGTGTGACCTTAGGCAACTCAATTCAACTCTGATCCTTAGGACTTCTCATCTTTAAAATGGGAATGGAATGAAAACAACTTCATGGGGGCTAATGACAGTAAGGATTAACAACACAGTACATTTGGAGTTCCTAGCAGAGAGTCTGGCATATGGAAAAGGTTTGCTCCCTCTGGCTGTCATCTTCTTGTTGTGTGATAGACTTCAACATTTCTAGTCTGCTTTAAATTTAATTCCATTTTCTAAGGTGTCACGAAACATTATTTGATGTTTTGGACAATGTTAAGCTTCTCTATTGAGTTCACACACTTGTAAATGTGTGTGTGAAAGTATGTTCTGATGCAGAACAGGGGGCACAGATTTTTCCAGCACACTCTACCCGACCCCCACAACTCACAGGCTCAACATCTGCAAATAATTAATGCAGACAGGAGGTTTAAAATTGGCCACCCAAAAGCATCTTAAACATTAAATTTGGAAACCTAGAAGGATGAGCCCCACCACAGACTTCAAAAGATCAATTAAGAACTTATACATATAATGTTTAAAGATACATGCAAGATCTTTGATCTGGGCTACCAAAAAATTTGTAAAGGGACTACAGCTGTGTGGATTGTCCGGAAAGGACTGTAGAGGTAATTCATGTGTCCTGGCCTGGCCTGGTCTGACTCTGAGATAGACTCAGATGGCAGAGGACTTAATTCAACTCTTGGCTGCTCTGGATGCAAGTGAAAGTTCAGAAGGCTTGCAGAAGTGTGCATTTATTGAACAAATAGCTTCCCTGGACAGAAGAAAGATAAGATCTACTTTGGACTTCGTCCCTTTCTACCTGAAATACAGGCAATAGTAATTATGGGAAATGGCATTTATTGAACAATAGCAATGTCTTAGACAACTTTACATCAGGTTTAATTTATACCTCATAACAAATTGTAAAAGAGGCACTACTGTTATTCCCATTTTACAGATAATGAAACTAAGTCTCAGAGATGAAAAATCTTGTCCATAGCCATAAAGATCACAAATGCAAAATCAGAATTTGAGTACAGATTTATTTAATGCAGAACTACTTGAACCACTTTTATGAAATGGTTGAAGGGAACAGATGATATTTGAGGTGAGTGGTCCTACCAGAGATCTGTTTGAAGGCCACGCATTGGATCAAATGACCTTGTGGACATTTTGGGAGTCAGATTATGGGAGTCTAAGACTCTTGCACTTTCTAAATTAAGTACATCGTGTGCAGTTCTAAATGGTTCAGCACTTCTGGTCTATGCTTTCCTTGTAATTATTTGCCTTTTTGCTAAAGCACAGCATTGATTTTTTTTTTTTTTCCATTCAGAAATTACTAGCCTGCCTGCCATTTGCTCAAGAGTAAATTTCCTCTTTGACTATGAATTCTTAAGACCTCTCGGTGCAGTTTAGGCCCAGGATGCTTTAATATCAATAACAAATGTTCCTTGAGCCCTTACGTTCCTTGTTTTGATGGAGGGAGGAGCGGAAATGTTTCCACCTAATCTTACACATTGGACATTACTGTAGGTGTGATCTCAGATCTGTAGTTGGGGATGGGGGTCTTCTGTCCTTGGTCTTGGTTGGCTCTGGTTCCTAAGCAGTGGTACCCTCCATCACCCGGTATTCTTCCTTGGTGGCCCACATCACCAGGCCACTTCATCTAAGACATTGAATGACCTAAATTTTTTCTCTCCCTAGGACCTTATCTCTTCTAATGCATGTCATTGAAATAAAAGATTTTTGATCTAAAATAAAACAAACATATGGAAACGTACTGGGCAATTCAATGAATAACCATATTACTTAGTATTAGCACCTTTTAAAATTACACACATGCACACACATAAAAGTCATGTAGAATATTGCTTTACGTGCATTTGTGTAAATTGCATTATACTGCACATATCATTATGTTTCTTTTTATCAAACAGTATTGTTTTGACGCTTAGCTGTATTGAGAGGTATGAAGCGTATTCATTTTTAACTGTTCTGTGGATACCCTTGTGTGAATACTCCACAAATTAAATCAACTTATTTCCCATTGGTTTACCTTTGGGTTGGTTTCCATTCTTGGGTATTTCAAACACCACTGCAATAAGGTCCTTGTACATATCCCTTAGAGTGTGTTTGCATCAATAACTGTAAATACATAGACACGGAATATCCAGGTCACACAAACAATCACAGTTATATTTATTAAACAATATCAAAATTCTCTTGGAAGTTGTTAGACCAATTAACCTTTTCAACAGCAACTTCTGGAAGTTTTCATTTGCCTGCAACTTAATAATGGACATTATCATATATTTCATAATTTGACATAGTGCCTCATTTTCTAAATTTAGATTGGTTAAAATAATTTATTCACATCTATGAATTACATTTTAATATGTATTTATTAGGGACAATAATTATCTTTTTAGATGTTTATTGAATGCTGGTATTTTTCTCTCTCATGACTTGTCCGTTGGTGCCTTCACTATTTTTCCTGTTGGATTTTTAATATTGGTTTTATTGATCTGTAGAAATTTTTTACCCCTCTCTAGTCAACATTAATTTTTTTATTAGTCAAAAAATGCATAAAAAACTCTCAAATAACTTCTCCACATTGATAACTTATTGTTTATGTTTCTTATGGGGCATCATATACAAGATTTTGGGTTTTCCAAGTAGTCAAATTGCTGAAATTTTCCATTTTCTACAGTTTGAGCTTTTATGTCAGATTGCATAAATCCTTGATTGTGGGGTTATTTTCAAATCACTTTCTTAGAAAAATTTAAGAATTTTATTTCTTATGTTGTTATCTTCAGTCTATCTGGAACTTATTTTGCTCTAATGCAATGTTTTAACTGTTTTGTTTCCATATGGAAACTCCATTGCCTTGCACTCTTCATTGACTGGTCTAGTCTTTCTCTATTTATTTATAATAGCATCTCTATTAATGCCAAGTTTCTGTGGGTCTGTTTCAAGATGCTTGATTCTATTACACAATCCATTTGTCTCTTTTTATATCAATAACATTGTCTTACATGTACACTGTTAGACTAAGATTTGATATCTGGTCTTGGTATGCTTTATTATTTTTCACAAATCTTTCTTATTTCTTTATTCTTCATGTGAAAAGCATAAACACTGACTTGTCAAGTTCAGTGAAATCTTATTGGGATTTTAACTGAAATTTCTATGGATATATGGATTATTTAGGAAGAAGAGGAGGCACATCTTTAATAAGAGTATTCTCTTCTATCAATATTTATTCATGTTTTCTTTTATGTCTTTTAAAACATTCTTAAACTTTCCCCCTAAAATATATTTACATTTTTGGTAGAATTATTCTTAGGAGTCCCAGAGGATTTTTTTTCCCCTGCTATTGTGAAAGTATCTTTAATTTCCACTCTATTTCATGATTGGAATAGCTACTTTGGAAACACTAGTGAATTTATGTATTGATCAAATCAGTTGCTGAATTTCCTTACTTTTTCTAACATTTTATCTGTAAATTTTCTAATTCTACAGTTCTCAAGTGAAGGTCCTTTTATCTCTTTTTACTTATTCTTATCATCTCATGTTTGTTTTTCTTATTGCATCAGCCAGGACTCATGGGTAATGTTGGCTAGTTGGGGAAAATGCAGGTATCTTTGGTTTCTTCCAGATTCTAATGGAACTATTTCTAATGCTCCACCACTAGAGAGACTACATATTGTAGTGGTTAAAAAATAAAAGCTTTGTGGGCAGGTGGGTTTTAATCTAGGCTCTATCACTTAAGAGTTGAGAGATTTCAGCTGGATTACTTAGCTTGTTTGTATTTTTCCATGACAATGCTTATTTTTAGAAGAATGTTGTGATAATGCATGCCTTCTAATGCACACACACACACACATGCACACACATATGATGAAGATTCTTTATATGCTTGAAAAATTTCTTTATATTCTGACTTTTCCTAAAGTGGTAGACTTAGGGTAAATTCTTCAGTATCATCATTTTTCATCAATTCTAAGATGAACGGTTTTGTATTTTCGAAGCTCCTTAAATCGGTGTGCATCTTATAGCTAGTGAAGTCTGAAATAGTCTTGCCAGGTGTCTGCTCTCCAGAGCTGCATTTTATGTCACTTGCTTGAGATTCCTGCTGCATGGCCATGTGGGGCTGTTTTGATCCGGGTACTTATGGGGAGCGCATGGCTTGGTTCAGCTTGCCTCCTGGCTGCAAAGCTAAGTTTGCGTACACTGGCCTCTCTTGTCAGGTGGCTGCAGCCCCAGCTGGCGGAGCATTTGATTCTCAGTTTCTCCTGAACAGCAGGTCTCCATCGCCCTGGATTCTCAGCAGTGAGCCTGACTGCAGTCTTTGTCCTTGGGTGAGATTTATTCCCTGTTCTTCCCATAGAGGCAGAGATCCTGGATGCCTCTGCCTGCTTTGGGCTGGGAGTCCAGAAGACCTGTAGCTTCAGCTCATTCCTTACCATTTATTTGTTCTATTTTTCATCCTCTCATCCACGGAGATGTTTATCATGTGTTTGAGGCCAGCTATGTGTTTTGAATGTTCTCTGTGCAACTGTTTTCCATCATCATTGTGAGCTGGAGCAAGGTCAGCCCCTGGGTTTCTCCCTTGTGTCCTACCTGGCAGGTTTAATGGCATCCCCTAAACTCCAGCTCTTTGCATGTCATCCCCCCTTTTATAAGTTTTCTAGGAGCCCTGATGAACTTGGCATAAGTGAAAATACATTGCCCATAATCACTTGGTCCTGTCTCCTAAATATGAAGCTATCCATGAAGATACTGTGCTTCCTCCCACCACCCCCTCATATGAGCTCTTTCTCACCTCATTGTCTTGTTTATATTTAATCCTTTTGATTTTCCTCTTTGCCTCCTAATGCCACTTTCTCCCTATTCTGTAGCCATCAGCTTTCATTTCCACCTCCCACCCCATTCCCATATAACATTTGACCTGTTTCCTTATAATCTCTTTTAATCAAATTTTCCTCCTTGACCAAATCTTCTGGTGAGCACAGAGCAGGTCTTGCTCATGCAGTCTTTAATCACCATGCGCAGCACAGCGTGGACATGCAGTAAGTGAAAGGAGATCAGTGAGTGGAAGGTGGCACAGTCTGCTCATCTTATTTCTTCTTTGCTGGCACAGGGAACCCCAACTTGCAAGAGACATGGAAGAGGAAACTGTTCTAGTCACAGCAACAGCTAGCTGAGGAGTCACTAGGGTTTAGTCTTATCCATCAAGAAAATTCTGCACTTCTTGGAGTGATGGAGGGGGAGGTGATGGGATTCTGATGTGGAACCAATGTGGTCCAGAGGTGGTGAGTCAGAATATCCAGGGTTCTGAGTCAGAGACATCTTTTTGCTACCACTTTGAGTTGCTGGGAAGTTGCAGGCAGTCTCTCCAGGTCTGGGCTAGCTTGTGGCCCTGTGGTGGTTACTGGAGCGCATCACTACCTCTTGAACTTGCTGGTTCTTGCAGATGAGCAGCAGCAAAATCGATCTAAACACAGAGGTCCTAGGGAAGCAAAGCCAGAGAGAGGACAGTACACTTGGACGCGGGCCTGTGACCTAGGCTGCAGCCAGTTGGTGCTGGGGAACCAAAGTTCTACTTATTGATCACCAGCTGTTTAGCCTGGTTTCAAGATCGCTCCTCATGGGAAGCTTTTGCCATGCCAAGTTCTTTCTCAGTTCCTTTCTTCCACTATTTTTATATGCAATTCAATTAAAGCATTTGCCTTTCATGTGTAGGCCAAGATGTGACTTCATAGAAGGTCAGGAAATGGGTAAGAAACTTCTTGAAATGTTTAAAATAAATTATTTTTAGTAATAATAAATAATAAATTGAAAGCCAAGGATCTCTGGTAGAGGGAGGGGCTGAAACAGCCTGTGGTGTTTGGGGTCATCACCAGCCTCTTTCCAGGACTTGGCATTCTTTTCCAGTTTAGTTTTCTTTATATACTTTCCTTTATTTGCTATCCTTCCTTTAAAATGGAGATGTGCTTAAACTTTTTGATTTCCTTGTGGATTGAAATTGAGTTTGGTAGTTCATTTTCCTGATAGCCTATGTTTCCCAGGGTCACAGGAGACTGCTCTTCAGGCTTACAGGGCAGTAGATGGAAGAGACTCTTACTAGCTGATCTATTTGGGAAAGGAGAGGAGATCTGGGGAAGAGTGCCGGCTTAGATAGGAAACAACACCCACCATGGTTGTCCCCCTACCATATCAGCCATGTGGCCATGGGCAAATCATGTAGTAGATATAAGTCCATCAACTCTCCTGGCCTCAGTTTACCCTCCTGTAAACAAGAGGGTTGGATTAAGTTGAGGGTAGTCAATTCAATGTCTTGTGGAGAGGAAGAAGGAAATCTAGGGAAGCAGAGAGGTGACAGGGACCACAGTGAACAAGATATTGTATATAACCCACATAAACTGCATGCAGAAAAGTGAACCCCAGCAGCCATAGCACCTCCAGTTACTTCAGGAGAAGCCTGGATCTGTTTCTCTCTCTCTCTCTCTCTCTCTCTCTCTGTGTGTGTGTGTGTGTGTGTGTGTGTGTGTGTGTATGAAATATTTTCACCTAATTAACAACTCATGAAAAAAATTTTAAAAATAGCAATGCCAAATGACATGTCTATGGTCTGAACGCCGGCTGGGGACAGTTGGTTTGAATGGTGGGGATAGATGGCCTCTGATAAAACCAGGTTCACAGTCTGTCTTTTGAACTGACCAACTTGCCTGGACCCAGCCCAGGTGGGGAGTCTGTGCACCAGGTACCGGGCTGCAGCAGCAGCAGCTTCCTGATGGAAGGTAGGAAAATGAAGTCTTGCTCTGAGCGATGGCTGGGTTTCTCTTAAACTCTGGAAGTCCAGGGGTTGTGTTAGCACTGTTCCTGGGACCAGGCACTCTTCGTCCTAACCTTAGCTGTGCAGGAAAACAGAACAAAACAAGGTGCCAGGACTTGGTGCCAGCCTTTCCCTTCCTGATGCCCTTTTGGTAGAACTGTAGCTTTAGCTTAAACCAGTGTGTCTCAAGTCTCAGGAGCCACATATCTGCTGTGTGGCAGCCGATTTCAAGATGATCCTCCTTCTTCACATTCTCCTGCTGTGCAATCTCCTCCCACGCTGAGTAGGGTTGGCTTATGTGACTAGTCGGAGATGGCAGAGATGACAGTGGGTGGCTTCTGAGGATAAGTCATACAGACATTGCCAGGCTCCCCTTCATCTCCCAGATCGCTCGCTCTTGGGTGCACAGGCTGCCATGTCATGAGGACATGCTGCACTGTGGAGTGGGCTTGTGATCAGGAACAGCTGACACATGAATGAGCCCCAGGAATGAGCCACCTTGGAAGCAGACCCTCCAGCCCCAGGTTGCCTTCTGGCCACTGCAGTTCTGGCTGATGTCTTGCCTGTAGCCTCTTAAGATGCCCTGAGCTAAAACCACCCTACCTCCTGTTCAGGTACAGTGGGAGAGAAAAATATCATGGCATAAGCCGCCAACTTTCCCATTGTTTTATTAGGCAACAATAGATGCCTTATAAGAAGTCATGATGATTTCCTTATTTCCCTACTGTGAATTCTATTACACATTAATGTGCTCCTTTACATGGTCTACTCTTCTAACTGAAATGCATTTATTTCAAAAGGACAAGTTTTCATGTAGCAGATGGAAAATAAATATCACTAGCCAAAAACTGATGATACCTCAACATTTTTCTTATTTTAAATTTTTAAACTTTTATTTTTTACAGACTGCATTTTGATTCATTGAACAAAAATGGGGTACATCATTTCATTTCTACAGGTGTGTATAATGTACATTTATACCATTGGTGTAATCATACATGTACATAGGGTCATGATGTCTGTCTTATTCCATCATCTTTCATACCCCCCTCCCTCTCATTTCCCTCTACGTAATCTAAAATTCCTCCATTCTTCTCTCACCCCCACCTACCACCCCATTATATATCATCATCCTCTTATCAGGGAAAACATTTGGCCTTTGGTGTTTTGGGTTTGGCTTATTTCACTTAGCATGATATTCTCCAAATCCATCCATTTATCTGCAAATGCCATAATATTCTTCTTTATGGTTGAATAATATGCTAGTGTGTATATATACCACAGTTTTTTAAATCTCTTTATCTGTTGAAGGGCATTTTTCTTTGTTATTTAATAACTTTTAACATTATTTTTATTTCTAGAAATTAATTTTGTCTATATTTCAGACACACAATATGAAGCTATGAGATGCGTATATATAGAGAGAGAGATTGAAAAGGTTACCATAGTGAAGAAAGCATACACATACGCCATCTCATGTAATCATCCACTTTTGTGGCAAAAGAAGCTAAAATCTGCTCACTTAGTATGAATTCTGAGTACAGTATGATTTTATTATATCTAGTCCTCATGTTGTATATTAGATCTCCGGACTTGATCATCTTATATGTTTGCTACTCTGAGACCTCTGACTTATATCTTCTCATTTCTTCACTCACCTCCCCTGCTGATAACCACTGTTTTGTTCTCTTTCTGTATGTGAATATTTTTAGATCTCACAATAAATGCAACCATGAAATATTTGTCTTTTTATTTCTGGCTTACTTCACTTGGCAAAGCATCCTTCAAATGCATCCTTGCTGTGACATATATAGAGATATAGATATAGATATTATATAACCTACTTTCTTTCATACATTTTAAATCCTCTCTAGATTATTTATTGATACCCAATACAGGGTAAATGCTATATAATAGTTCTTATATTGCATTGTTTAGGAAAAATGGCAAGAAAAAAAGTATAGACATTTTCAGTAAAGAGGTAATCTTATTTTTCAAATAGCTTTAATCTGAGATTGGTTGAGTCTGGGGTTGAAGAACCAGCCAATACAGGGCTGACTGTAACTTCTGTACATACAGTAACACCACTTAGAATAAAAGGCTGTAAAACAGCCCACCCCAGTTTTTAAGTATCGCTACCAACATAATGCCTTGTGAGTATTAAAAGGTGTACAGTCTTAAGTCTTGGCCTATTTCTTGAGTTTTACTAGACATAAGGAGACTAGGCTGCCTGAGGATTATCATCCCTCAGGAAGTTCAAAGGGTGGA
Source organism: Sciurus vulgaris (assembly GCF_902686455.1). NCBI lineage: Eukaryota > Metazoa > Chordata > Mammalia > Rodentia > Sciuridae > Sciurus > Sciurus vulgaris. Next base: position 71,471,969 of record NC_136476.1, read on the forward strand.
AGCCCACAGATGGGAACACCCTACCCAAGCTCAGTCACAGAGGGCTGAACAGACCAAGGCCCACTCCCGGCCTCCTGACTCCACCCTCCGGGGCCTCCATCATCTTTTGTGCCTACGTGGATTTGGTTCCCTGGCTCCTTCCATTGTGGGGTTTGCCCTCTGTTGGGTTCTCGAGCGGGTGCCATACACCAAGACCCGAGGAAAGGTCTGGAGTGGTTTGAGCCTGGGTACAGTTATCGGAAGAGGCTCCATGAGGCATCTGAGAAGCTGAGAAGAGAGTGGCGTCAAGTTCCTCAAGCAGCTGCCTTGGCCAGTGGGACTAGGGAGGTGGTCTTGCTGAGACCTGGGGGATGTCTCAGCTGAGTCTAAAATTGTAGTTTCACAAGGAAAGATCACATACAAATGTACACACACACACGCACACACACAATAACACATGTGCAATGTGCCCCAAGCAATGCGCCAGCCCTGAGATGCCAAAATGTGTTGTTCAAGTGAACACACATACCCTAGTGTCCCCAACCCCTCAGCCAACTCCCCAACCCCTCCCTCCCTCCTTGGCTGTAGGACATGTAAATTTTCTATTAAAAATACTTCTGCGTTTCCTACATCTTGAACTTGTCCAGGACTAATGAGACAAAAGTGTATTTTGAAGTACTGGAATGCGTGGAGCTTGTGATTCTCTACCCAAGTCGAGTAGAATTTTTATGAGTATTGGATGACAAAACGTTCAGACCAGATGGAAACCAAACACGTCAAAGAATTTTGGAGAAATAGTTTGGTGACTATTTCTAGAGGCAAAAATACTCCTGCTTCTCAGTGGTGTTCCTTCTTCTCTTTACACATTGGCAATTAATGGAATGTTCTCAGGGCCTTTCACAGGTCCTGGGACACAAGACTGAGGCACTGGAAGGTTCAGATTTTCCTGTCCTATCAGAAGAGAGACTGAGGCACGGAGGGGACGGAGGCAGGGCTCAGGGACGTGAGTGAGTCACTAGCAGACAGGAGACTAGGCAACCTTATAAATGAAGTCATGTTTCGTCTGCAACCCAAGGAAGCACAAGTCACTGCTTTTGACTTCTTTCTTTACTTTTATTAGCTTTAAACTGGTAAATGGATCGCCCTCCTCCCACTTCCCACTGTACCTCCCTTTAAGTTTGGAGATCAGTTACATTCCTGGGATGTGGAGAGCTGGTGATAAAGGACCTGCTTCATGTTTCACATGCGAATCCATTTTTACAACGTGCTTGTAAAACTCTTACAGCAGGTCTAATGGTGGAAAGGCTGATGCCGTCAATGCTAAATGGCTCGGTGACAGGGTCGTTCCCACCTTCTCTCCGAACCCTTCCTCGTCCCCTGGCACCCAAAGGCACAGGTCTTTCCTGGCAGTGGCGCGGGCCGCTTATTATTTTGGGGGGTCAGCCCCTAGATCTGCTCTGCCAGATGCCAGAACCACTGGGTCAGCAGAGCAGAGCAGCTGGGTCCAGAGAGGGGACAGCCACCCTGCAGAGGACAGACCCAGGGAGAGTCCACACCAAAGACAGAGGCCTGGGGCGTCCGTTTGTCACTTCGTGGGCCTTCTGTTCCTGGTATTCTTTCTTTTGTGGTCTGATAGTCAGCTGAGAGCTTGGTGGGGGGATAAGGTGAGTGTAGGGCTACTTCCTGGAATGTTTTTCACCAATTTGGAAGAGAGGAATTAATTCAGACTATGGCATTTTGCCATATGGAAACTTATTTCAATATAGATCAGAGTAAACAGTGAAGTTATTTAATTCAGGTCCCATTCTAAACTATGAATGTTGCACAACAACTAATACAGATATATATAATCCACATCAAGAAAACTGGCTTTTGGCAATAGTCATCAAACTCTAAAGCTGTAAAATAGCAGCATTTAAAAGTTCTATTTGTCATGCAATATTTTATCTTTCAAATATGAATAATTATTTCAACTATGTAGCTAAATGCAACAAGAGACACTGATGGACAAATGACAGTAACAAGACAATGCATTTATAACAGGTAGCATTTATTAAGCACACACTATACACGTTCCAGTCACACTGCTGAGGCCTTCACTTCTCATGGTTGCTACTTCTTAAGCCCGTCAAACTCCAAAAGGACTTCAATTCATCCTTGCAGCAAAACATTCCACAGACGCCTATTTTCTATTAGGGTTTCTATCATGGTTCCAGGTAGATGAGATACAAAAAAACTGGGGAAGACGTACCTTCCTCCTGCCCTGGTGCTTACAACCTACCGTGGAGAAAACACTGATGATAAAATGATTCCGTTAGGAAAGAACACCAGGAAGAGGAAGAGACTAATGTGGGGAATGGAGATCTTGAGTCAGGGCATGAAGGGAAGCCTTTTGCTTCTTTAGGAAAAGAGAGGAGGGAAGACTGTCTACGGAGCAGCAGTGGGCAAGAGGTTGGCCTGCTCCAGATGCTCAGAAAGGTCCCACTTGACCAGTGATGGTGGGGAAGTGGGAAGGGTGAGGTCAATGAGGTCACTAAGGCCAGCGAGGGAACGGAGGAAGAGGCATATAGTCTTTCCCAAGGTCACACAGCTTATAGGAGCTGAAGCACAGCTGGACCCAATGAGAATTTATCTTTATCCACCTTTCTATCTATCTATCTATCTATCTATCTATCTATCTATCTATCTATCTATCTATCTATCTACCTGCCTACTTACCTACCTTTCTATCAATGTACCTTTCTATCTATCCCATGTACCAGGGATTCAAAGCTGCAGAGATGGATCCAGCTGTCACAGATCTCCAGTAAGTGCGACAAGGCAAATTAAAGCCAACTAGACCCGAGGGCAGGGGACTGCCTTAGTTAAGATGCTGTGGATGAAAGAACCCTTTCTGAGCAGAGGCAAGCATAAGTGAGGATGCAGCCCTCAGCTTTGTTGCTCTGCAGCAAAGAGAGCTCCGTGGTCAGTATTTTCTAAGCATCGGAAAATACGATAGTCCTCATGGGTTAGTTTGAAACATGCCATGACTCTGTGTGTGTGTGTGTGTGTGTGTGTGTGTGTGTGTGTGTGTGTGTGTGTGCATGCGCGCACGCACACGTGCATCTTGGTCTAACCCTTTTCTAGACAAGAGACAGCAAGAAAAGCACAGTTTGTGTAAATAAACAGAATCTGCAGGCTTCAGATTAGTAAAGTTTTGTGGGTTTGGAGAGTCACGGAGGTAGTGTTTATGCAAACAAAGAACCCAGCCAGAGGGAAGCCCATGTGTGCTTGAGACAGGAGTCTTTTGGTCTACCCACCAGAAGTCAGTTACTCCTGGAGACACCTTTAAGACATTTTCAGTAGACATTTCTTTTGACTTGGTTAAAAGCAGACATCTGCAAAAGAACAAGGGAGACTGGTGAGACCAATAGCCCATAAGAATGCATGAGGAAAATGGAAAGCTGACATTAGGTCAACACTGGGGGGGGGGGGGGGGGGAGCAATTGCATTATATCCTCAGGAAGGGCTGAGGATTGAGATGTACTCCTTCTTCTGTATTATATTCATTCTTCCTCCCTCTTCCCAAGGATTTCTGCTGCTTAAGAAGAATTAATATAAAACAGAATTCTGAACATGGATAGGGTTAGATGTTATCATATAAAGTAAATGGGAAAAGATCCCTAGTCATGTTCAGTCTTTGGAATATCTAGACATGAATCAAATTTAAAAGGCATAATTGATTTTTCAATAACTATCTGGTAGAGCAAACTATTCGGGATTATATTTGACAATTTGCAGACCAAGTCCAAAGATTTTGGGCTTCTTTCTGACAAGGGCTAAGGTATTTCAAGGAGTAAGGGATTTATTGAGTCTTAGGCAATTATGACTCAGAGAAGGAAGACGTGTCTTTGGCTGACGATTCTGGAGACTACTCATCTGTCTCTGTATGTATCCTTTCGTCCATCAATCCTGGAGGCACTTACAGAGCACTGCAAATGATGCAAAGCTGAGGAAGCATGGCCTCTGTCCCCCAAAGTCTCACAGCCCACTGACAATCAAGGGAATAGGAAATAAGAAAAAGTGGAATAACTGCAAGATGGTGGTAAGGATCAGGTGCTTTGGGACAAGAAAAAAGATCCCAATTTAGATTAGGGTCCTTGGGGATGATTTCTCATAAACACTGGTCACATGCGCACCCTGGGGAAGAAGGGGTTGTGGCAGTTTTGCAAGTAAAGAAGGTGGGAAGGAGCCTTTCAAGAACAGGAAATTATATGAGCCTGCAAGTTGGCACAGAGGGATGGAAGAGCAAGATTCACCCAGAGAATGACAGGAAGTAGGCACAACTGAGGTCCAGCTTGAATATTCAGTTAGGTAGTGGGGTGGGTATGGTAGGGGAAAGAATGGCCAGTAGTGATACTCAGAAGTATTCAGGGACAAGTTTATGAGAGACCTGGGGGCCTCTGTAACAAACTTGGATTTACCTCTGAGGAAATGTGAACATATTTAAAATTGAAAGTGTCTGGCTAAAATATTAGAAATTGTGTTGGGCTCATAGGGGATAACTGTTACTATCAACAAGATGTTTGCAATGGCTATAGCAGAAGATGAGGCCTAGAGTTAATGACCACAGGTTATGATGTGTGAGAAGTCACTTAATTCCAGGTATGTTGGTCCTGAAGTTAGGAGCAACTGTTTCGTGGACCTTTTTTGGAACAAGCAAATAATTTCAACATGCAAACTTGCAGATACTCTTAAAATGACAGGAAAAAATCCTCCAGAAATGAAAAGGTCTCCATTATACTTCCAAGCTCTGCGTGAAGTTCCACCATACATCAGTTACTCTGGAAATATGGCCACTGTCCGACATAGTTTCTCATTCATGATAAGAACACTGTTCAGTTTTGGGAATCTTCAGCAGTGCCTGATATGGTGTCTGGGACAGAGAAGATCCCCAGTAAATGTGTAAGGAGTTGATTTTGAACAATCCAATTAACTGTAGGGACCCATTTGAACATTAACTGTGTGTTGATAAGAATGAAAAACATGAGCAACAGTGATAACTAGGCTAACCTGTATACTGAGTGCTTGACCTAATCCTCACTGTCTTCTCACTGGGTCACTCACACCCCAGTTAACAGAGTTGACCCAGCCTGCTCAACAAGTTCATGCAGATAGAGACTAGAAGAGCAGAACATGAACCCAGGACTGCTTGGTATCCCGTCTATGCCTTTTCTCTCCCCTGCTGTTTCTAAATATTTGCAGGTGCTACTTGTGAAAGAGGTAGCTTATTTGTTCCTTTGTCTCTGGTAGAGAGAAAGTAGGCCAGGGGTTCTTTCACGATGTGAATGTGGAGGGCTTTGGCAAGACTTGATGACCACACAGCTCTCACAGAACAAAACTGCCTTTTCCAGGAGGCTCTGACTACCGATGCTGTCCCTGGAGAAGAGATGTTGATGTGGAACATGGACAATCATCTCTCAGGGGCTACGTAGAATATTTTCTACTCTGGATGGTAGAATTAAATATATTCCCTTCTGTCTTTATGATCTTGAGATATTCTCTGGATAGTAACAATAGTTATTGACATCTGGATAATATTTCACGGTAGACAAAACACTTGCATAGAGCATCTTATTTGATCCCAAGTGGCGTTCTTTTGGGGGATGAGGTAGCTGCTGTTCAGAGAAGCCACATCACTTGCCCTCAGATACACAGAGTGAATAAAAGACTTGGAATCAGGACTGGGTGATAAAAGTCCTGTCCTTCTTCCCAGAGGCATATTGTCTACTGAAATGGAGCAAATATCTTGGTCAGCAGATCAGCATTGTGCGGGGGTTGGAAGCTCCTTCCCATAATGTGCATGAGGCACATGCTGAGACTATTTCTGAGACTGTCACCCCTTCTTTGTGGGTCCATATTCTGAGGCTTGGACTTCCTTCTGGGAACAAACCGTCCTTCAGAATCTTCCTCAATCATCCTTAGTGGACTATGTCCCTTCCTGTCCAGCTCTGCCCTATTTCCACAGGCAGTTTATCTACATCCAAAGACGCCGGAATGCTGATTCTTACCTCAAGTGTTTCATGTCTAGATTATTTTTCATGACATGTGAATCCAGGACACAAATCTAAGTCGCTCACTTAGGCAGCCCAGAGCGGCCCAGGCCTGCCTGACCAGGAGCACACTGACTCCTGACTCTGGAAAGTTTGGCTGTGTGTTAAGTGTAAGCAGATGTCCCCAGCTGCCGGATTGTGGGGCCATATGAAACCAATCACTCACTCCACACAAACACGCATCCTCAGGCCACAGTCTGAAGGTGCAACCAACTCATCCTGCTTCCCATAAAGCAGCGGGTGAGCAGGGATATGGGGGTGCGGGGAGGCTGGTCAGAGGAGTCTGTGTCAGGGCAATTTTTTGTAGTTTGATCAGATAAGAATAGTGAAGTTGGGCCAAAGGAAGTGCTGCTCCAAATTATGAGAGACACTCGAACTTGTCCTCTGACATCATCAAAGTGCCTTCAAACCTGCACACATGGAACACTAAGGCCTGGGGGCAGAAGTGACTTCCTCATGATCTCACAGTAATCTAGTGGCTTGGTCAGGGTTTCATCAAAGATCTAAAGGCCCAGCCCAGTATTCATCCCATATGTAAGGCTGCCTGAACCACTGGTTTTCTGGTGGGCTTCTTAGGTTTCCTGTGTATTGAATCACAGGGGTTTGGGGGATGACTTTTTTGTCACATAAACTTTTCTAGAAAATAATGATGGTTGGTACCATTTATTGGAGGGTAATAGTAGACCAGTTCATGTATTGTATATACTTTATTATACCAAATAATCCTAAAATACCAGGAAGTAACTATTCTCGATTTTAAAATAGAGTAAAACTGATTCTCAAAAATTGTAGTTGTCCAAGGACATATTGTTTATGCAATTTAGTCTGAATTCACATTTAGATGGACTCCATGTGAATGCGCAGTGGGAGAAGGCTAGGCGATCAACACTTACTCACTTAAAATCATTTATTGAACATTTGTTGTATCTGTGGCGGTACACATGGTTTTAATGGTGAACCTGGCATTCCGTATTTTTAGGAAACCAGTCTAGAGTTAGAGGAAGAAGTGGAGAAAGAAGTTTAGTTTATGTTGGAGCAATTGATAAGTGGAGGTTTGCCAGGTACAGGTGGATAGAACACGAACATGTGAGTTTGTTAAAAGGGTAGGAGATGTTGTCAGAGCAGGTGACACTTTTCTGTCAAACAAGTGAGAATGGAATTCAAAGCAGAAGGTGACAGTGTGTGCAGAGAAATGGAAACAGAACAAGTTTTGGAATTGCGCAATACATGGGAAATACCGCTCATTAGATGCAAAGTTGTTAAAATATAAGCAGGGAAGCTTCAGAGATGATGCTAAATGTACAGGTTAGAAGGTACTTGAGTGTTTTGCTAATAGGACTGGGATTTTTCTGAGGGCAACTAGAAAAATTCTGGGCAACTTTTAAGCAAAAGTGCAGTACGATTGACACATGGTTTAGGATTAAGTTTGACTGCTAGTAATGGCAAACTCCAAGTTCATATTTGTTTAAAAGCAGTTGAAATTCATTTGCTTTTCACAAGAGTCTACAATTGCATCGTTCAGCACTGAAATGGTGGCTCTATTCAGGAATTCAAGGTCTTCACGATCACCACTCTATCTGGCCTTCGAAGTCATCTTCCAAACGCGCAGTCACAGCAGCAAGATGGAAGCAATAATAAACAAGAAGAGAGTTAAAGATAAGCTCCAGTGTTTTTTTCAAAGGAGGTTTCCAGAGATTTGCACAAGATACTTCTGTCTTTGCATTTTTATTTAGAACTTAGTTACATCCTAGCCAGAAGGAAGCTCAGAAAAGTAATCTTTTTTTTTTTGTACAGTCTTGAGCCTTCTCATTGCCAGATTTGGGTTTTTTTTTTTTTAATTAGAATTAGAGAATGGATTTTGAAGAATGTCAGCCATAGATGTAAACTTTTCAGAGATCACTCCAGGTTCAGAAAAAATGGTGGACTAGAGGAATAAAATACAGTTGCTGCTCTCTGAGGTGAAATCAAAATATCAGTTCTGTGGCAGCATGATGAGGTAGGGTGGCTGACGAAAGTGCTGGATGCCAACCCAGAGAGCTTGCGGCCAGGGGAAACCCAGAAATATCAGGTTTTAGAATAGAAAGAGAAAGTCTAAACCAGACTGTGCCTGTGTCAGGCACATGGCAGCTCCGTGGAGGAAGGGAAGTTTCTCCCCAAGGAGTTGAAAGAAAACCTCCCAATGAGTTTAAGAAAAGCAGACTTCACTGTCCAGCAGAATCACATTCTGAGCAGAATAGACACTCAGAGGCTGTGAGTGAGCGGGCACTGGAGCGTCCCAGCACTTCCAAGCAGATGTAGTGGAAGTGGGGGAAGTGAAACCAGCTTAAAAAGCCTCCTTGTTTAAACTTTCCCTGTGGAGATTAGAAACCCCTGCAGTTTTCCTCCCTCCCCTGCTTTCTGTTATTGGATTGCTTCCTTTCTGTGTACCCAAGACCCACTACTTATGCTTATCTTCTCACTGGATCCATGGGTACTGAAGCTACGAGTCAGTCTGAGCTCAGGAGTAGCTGTCGTGTGGACTTGGGGAAATTCTAGGTGGTCGTGGGAGCTGTGATGCTGGTCTGCAGGTCTGTGGGGCAGAGAAAAATGAAGGGCACTTGCTTTTGAAATTGGTGGCCTGAACTCTGCCAAGCAGTGAGGCCAACAGAGATTAGAATTGGGTCAGGTCATGGTTGGGTGGGAAACTGCTATCCACAGTATCCCACCAACTGCCCAGTCATGTCCCCCATATCTACAAGTATCTGGAGGACCCATTGACCAGTCCTGGGCACTTCCTGCAGACCTCCCCCCACAGCACACTGACTGAGGTTCCTGGAACAAGGGGAACTGTACCTTCCCGATTGGTTCACAGTCTCTCTGCCATGAGACAGTTGAACAGCAGTTCCTACCAGAGCTACACACTCATCCTGAGATACAGAAACACAGAAATATTGAGGGCAAATTCTGCTGCAAAACAGGCAAAGCTCCCCAACACTTTCTGGCAGGCAGGAGGAATGGAGCTCAGCCTAAGACTCCTCTAACAAGTTTGATAGGTTTGGATCAGGACTAAGAACTAACAAACAATATGTGTATAAACCAAGGAGTGGGATAGCTGGGTCAAATGATGGTTCCATTCCAAGATTTCTGAGGAATTGCCATACTGCTTTCCAGAGTGGCTGCACTAATTTGCATTTCCACCTACTGATATATGTTGTGCCATATGTTGATCTATGGTTTGTTCTTAAGTTACCACTGTTACTGGCAGTTACTTTCCCCTTGGTGCTGGAGATCTGATGTTTTCACACTAAAGTACATCCATAGTTCAGAGTATAAAGAGATAGCTATTTACTGAAAGGTCCTAACATAATAGAAGAGGAACCCATCCCAGCAGATGTGAAAACAACATGGAATCTCCAAAATCATGAGGCAACGAATCAACTTAGTGCCTCCAAAAGTTTGTAACCTTCCAATAGTTGAATCCACAGATATCTAAACAAATGAAATGCCAGATGAATTATATACAAAGTGGATTGTTAAAATAATCAGTGAATTAAAGGAAGGTCTAAGGAAGAAATTAAAGGAGAAAATACAAGATAAAAAAGTGCATTTCAATAATGAGGTACAGAATCTTGGAAATGAAAGGCTTACTAATACTCTGTTGAGAGTCTCTCCAACAAATTAGATGAAGTTGAAGACAGAATATCAGAGCTTGAAGACAAAGTGGACCAATTTGAACAGTCAGACAGTATTCAAAAGAAATAAGAAACTGTGACCAAAATACACAAGAACTCAGGGACAATATTAAGAGACCAAACTTAAGGATCATAGGCACTGGGGAAGGAACAGTAATACAGGCTAATGGCATTGATATATTATTCAGTGAAGTAATCACAGACAATTTTTCAATCCTTGGGAATGAGATGGAATGAGACAGAGGCATTTAAAACCTCAAATAGAAAAGACAATAAATGAATGACTCCATTGCACACTATAATTAAAATGCCCCAAATCAAGAACAAAGAAAAGAATTTTAAGGATGCAAGAGAGAAATTCCAGGTCACATTTGAAGGAAAACTGATAAAAATAACAACAGATTTCCTTTTTTTAAAATTTATTTTTATTGTAAACAAATGGGATACATGTTTCAGTTTGTACATGGAGTAACAGCATACCATTTGCATATTCATACATTTACATAGAGTAATGATGTTTGATTCATTCTGTTATTTTTTTCCTTCTCCCCCAGCCCTCCCACCTCTCTTTTCCCTCTATACAGTCCCTCCTTCCTCCATTCTTGCCCCCCTCCCATCCCCCCATTACATGTCATCATCCACTTATCAGTGAGATCATTCGCCTTTTGGATTTTTGAGATTGGCTTATCTCACTTAACATGATATTCTCCAATTTCATCCATTTGCCTGCAAATGCCATAATTTTATTATTCTTTATAGCTGAGTAATATTCCATTGTGTATATATATATATATATATATATATATATGTATATATATATATACCACAGTTTCTTTATCCATTTATCAATTGAAGGGCATCTAGGTTGGTTCCACAGTCTGGCTATTGTGAATTGAGCAGCTATGAACATTGATGTGGCTGTATCTCTGTAGTATGCTGATTTTAAGTCCTTTGGGTATAGGCCGAGGAATGGGATAGCTGGGTCAAATGGTAGGTCCATTCCAAGTTTTCTAAGGAATCTCCACACTGCTTTCCAGAGTGGCTGCACTAATTTGCAGCCCCACCAGCAATGTATGAGTGTACCTTTCTCCCCACATCCTCGCCAACACCTATTGTTGCTTGTATTCTTGATAATCACCATTCTAATTGGGGTGAGATGGAATCTTAGTGTAGTTTTGATTTGCATTTCTCTTATTACTAAAGATGGTGAACATTTTTTTCTTATGTTTGTTGATTGCTTGTAGATCTTCTTCTGTGAAGTGTCTATTCATATCCTTAGCCCATTTGTTGATTGGGTTATTTGTATTCTTGGTGTAGAGTTTTTTGAGTTCTTTATAGATTCTGGAAATTAGTGCTCTATCTGAAGTATGAGTGGCAAAGATATTCTCCCACTCTGTAGGCTCTCTCTTTGCATTGCTGATAGTTTCCTTTGCTGAGAGAAAGTTATTTAGTTTGAATCTATCCCAGTTATTGATTCTTGCTTTTATTTCTTGTGCTATGGGAGTCCTGTTAAGGAAGTCTGATCCTAAGCCAACAAGTTGAAGATTTGGACCTACTTTTTCTTCTGTAAGATGCAAGGTCTCTGTTCTGATTTTAAGGTCCTTGATCCATTGTGAGTTGAGTTTTGTGCAGGGTGAGAGATAGGGGTTTAGTTTCATTCTGCTGCATATGGATTTCCAGTTTTCCCAGCACCATTTGTTGAAGAGGCTATCTTTTCTCCATTGCATATTTTTGGCACCTTTGTCTAGTATGAGAAAATTGTATTTATTTGGGTTTGTGTCTGTGTCCTCTATTCTGTACCATTGATCTACCTGTCTATTTTGGTGCCAATACCATGCCGTTTTTGTTATTATTGCTTTGTAGTATAGTTGAAGTTCTGGTATTGTGATACCCCCTGTTTCATTCTTCCTACTAAGGATTGCTTTAGCTATTCTGGGTTTCTTATTCTTCCAGGTGAATTTCATGATTGCTTGCTCTATTTCTGTAAGGTATGTCATTGGGATTTTAATTGGAATTGCATTGAATCTGTATAGCACTTTTGGTAGTATGGCCATTTTGACAATATTAATTCTGCCTATCCAAGAACATGGGAGATCTTTCCATCTTCTAAGGTCTTCCTTAATTTCTTTTTTCAATGTTTTATAGTTTTCATTGTAGAGATCTTTTATCTCTTTGGTTAGATTAATTCCCAAGCATTTTTTTTTTTTTTTGAGGCTATTGCAAATGGAGTTGTTTTCCTCATTTCCCTTTCAGCTGTTTCATCGCTTGCATATAAAAATGCTTTAGATTTATGCGTGTCAATTTTATAGCCAACAACAGATTTCTTATAGAAATCTTAAAATCTAGATGGGCTTCAAAAAATGCTTATCAAGCCCTGAAAGGAAGCAAAAACCAACCAAAATTGCTACAACCAGCAAAGTCATCCTTTAAAATCAAAAAAGGAAAACAAAAACCAAAACAAAACAAAACCTTCCAAGAAGAGCACAAAGGAAAGGAAATTCATGTCTATCAAGCCAGAATTCCAGAAGATACTTAAACTGTTCACAAAGAAGAAGATAAAAACAAATAAGAAAGCTTGGGAAAGAATAAATTTCATTAGAAGAATAGCTAGGAAAATGAGAATCAGGATCTAAACAAACATTAAAAATAAATAAAAGTGACAAGAAGTAATACATACCTTTCTATAATAACAATGAATGTAAATGGTGTCAATTTTCCAATTAAAAAACAAATAAGACTCAATTATGTATTTCCTGCAAGAAGCATGCCTCATAGGTAAAGATATTCACAGGATGAAATGGAAAGGGTAGAAAATGATATTCCATGCATTGGAACCTGAAAATAAACAGTAGTGGTTATTCTCATATTTGACAAAGCAAATATCAAGCCAAACTAGCTAGAAGAGACAAAAAAGGTCACTATATATTGATAAAAGGAAGAGTATAACAAACAAGAAAATATAATGATAGTAAAGGTTTATGTCCCAAAGTTTGGCAACCTATTTACATAACAATTCTACTCAAAATTAAGTTTTAGATAGGCCCCAATACAATACTGAGTGATTTCAGTATAGCTTTCTCACTAACAGATAAGTCATTCATACATAAAAGTAACAAGGATACTAACAAAGAGTTAAAATATACTAAAAATCAAATGAATTTAACAGGCCCCTACAGAATATTTTATTCAATTATGGATGAATACATTTTCTTTTTGGATGCTCACATAACTTTCTCCAAAATATAATCATATTTTAATCCACAGGGCATGTCTCAACAGATATAAAATATGCTAAATATTCTTTGCATTTTATCAGATCATAATGGAATGAAATCATAAACCAACACTGAATAAAAACCAGAAAAAAACTCATAAAAACACATGAAGATGAAATAACATACTTTTGAATGATGAGTGGGTCATTGGAGAAATTAGAGGAGAAATTTAAATGTTCTTAGAATTAAATGAGAATAGGGATACACAGATCTATTGTGCACAGTGAAGACAATTTTAGGAGTAAAGTTTATAGCTGTGAGTACCTACATTAAAAAGAAAATTAGAAAGATTCCAAATAAATAATATAATGATGCATCTCAAGGTGTCAGAAAAACAATATAAAACCATTCCCAAAATCAGTAGAAGCAAAGTAAGAATAAATATCAGAGCTGAAACTAATGAAATAGAGAATAAAATAACATTAAAAAAATAATAAAAAATTGGTTCTTAGAAAAAATAAGGTTGATAAATCCTTAGCTGATGTAACCAAAATAAAAAAAAAAATTAATAACACTAGAGATTAAAACAACCATTGCCACAGACACCACTGAAATCCAGAAGGTCATTAGGAATTATTCTGAAAATCTATAATCCAATAAACTGGAAATCTAAAAGAAATGGATAAATTTCTAGAATCATGTGACCTGCCAAAATTGGTTCAAGAGGATGTAGGAAAGCTAAAGAGACCAAGCCTCCCAACAAAGAAAATCCAGGACTAGGAGGATTTACAGCTGAATACTACCAGACCTTTAAAGAAGAACTAATGTTGCTGAATGTGGTGATGCACATCTATAATCCCAGCAACTCAGAAGAATGAGGCACGAGGATTACAAGTTTGAGGCCTTTTTTTTTAGCAACTTAGCAAGGCCCTCAGCAACTTAGCAAGATCCTGCCTCAAAATTAAAAAAAAAAACAAAAAAAACAACAAGTTGAGGATGAGTAAAGCACCCCTAGGTTCTAACCCAGTACCAAGGAAAGAAAGGAAGGAAGGAAGGAAGGAAGGAAGGAAGGAAGGAAGGAAGGAAGAAAGAAAGAGAAAGAAGACGAAGAAAGTAGAACTAATGTTCATACTTCATCAAATTTAATAGCATAGGAGGGAACACTTCTAGACTCATTCTACAAAACCAATATTACTTTGATACTAAAATCAGATAAGAAATCTTCAAGGAAAGAAACCCACAGCATTATAAAAGACCTATATGACAAACCAAAGCCAACATCATACTGAATGAGGAAAACTGAACGTATTTCCTCTAATATCAGAAGTCTATTCTAACCATTCCTATTCAGTATAGTGTTTGAAACTGTAGCCAGAGCAATTACAGAAGCAATGGGGAAAAAAAAAAAAAAAAAAAAAAAAAAAAAAAAAGGATACAAATAGGAAAGGAAGTAGTTTGGGGTTCCTCAAAATACCCAAAATGGAATTGCCACATAATTCAGTATCTATCCAAAAAACAATGACAACATATTTACAGATAGCATGCATCCTCATGTTTTCAGCAGCACAGTTCACAATAGCCAAGTTATGGAACCAACTCAGGTGTCTCTAAACAAATGAATTAACAGAAAAAACACAATATATATGCACAATGAAGCTTTGTGCAGCTATAAAGATAACCAAAATTATGTAATTTGCAGGAAAATGGATGGTACTGGAGAGTATCATGTTAAGCAAAATAAGCCAGACTCAGAAAATCAAGTGCTATATGTTTTCTCTCATATGTGGATGCTAGAGAGGCAAGAGGAAAAAAGGGGATCTCATGAAAACAGAAGGGATAACATCAGGGGAGAAGAAGGGACTCTGGGAAGAGAAGAGGGTTGGGCAAAGGAGGTAGCCAACACTGAAATTGATCAAATTATGTCACATGCATCTAAGAATATGCTGCAGTAAAACTCACTATTCTGTGTAATTAATAAGAACACACACACACACATATATACATATACATATATGCGTGTGTGTATACATATAATATATACATATATGATAACTTCAATAGAATCTGTAGAAGATGGGCAAAGATGTAGGAACAAGACTGAAGATACAAGCCCAAGGCCAGTGATAACCAAAAACTGGGGAGGTGCCTTTCTCTTTACATTACCTAGGCTTTGTCCAATAAAGGAAATTGCTCCCAGCTTTATTTCCAAGCTACTGAGTCAGAGGAAGTTATGTGTCTCCTTTGGTAAATGAGTCACACCCAAGCTCTGGCAAACCTGTTCAGATATGTAGAATGAACCACAGCATGAACCCCATTTATACTGCATCCTTAGTTGACTTTAAATTATGCACATTGTACCTTTAACTACAAGTAGGTATATCGGATTTCTTATTTTGATCATCTATAGAGCCAGGATATTAAAGGGGAAGTTGCTATACATTCCACCTTCATAGTAGATTCAGCTTGTCTTGTCTGTTAGGTAATCACATAGTAAGGTTAATAGCATGAGCTTTAGAACCAGAAAAATCTGAATTGAAAACTCTCCTAAAAAACTAACCTTGGGTTGTTTGATTTCAGAGGTAGAAGTGGTTACATCAGTCCTGTTGAATGTCCCTAAGACACCGTGGTAGAAGAATAAATGCGAGGATAGGAGAGATTGGTGTGGGGCACTGACTGCACTTACCTGGCCATTTCTGCCTCTATACATTCCTCTTAAGCATCTTCTCCTGGCGTAGCCTGTACCCAGCATATGTTCATTGCTGGCTCCCCTGGTCCTCACCAGCCCCAAGCCATTGTGTCTAATTTTTTCACTAATGTTCTTATGTATCCTCTCTTCCGGAATCCTGGACACCCCATTATGCTCAGTTTCTGTAGGTTCAACATCACGGATCGATACTTTGCTACAGGGTTTCTGGAGATATAAAACAGTGAGATTTTGACTGAGAATCCCAAAGCTGAGATAGAGAAGAGTGCTCAATAGCAGAGATGCTGAAATCCACCTGGTCTGAATTTACATATCTCCTTCCCAACCTTGAAGTCTGGACCTTGTGTAAGTCATGTAACTTTTTCAAGTTTCCTTCTCTGAAAGATGGAGGATAACAAAAATACCCATCTTGTATGTAATTGTCAGGGCTAAATGTGTTAATATACACGTTTGGTAGAGTGTTTGGTGTATAGTAAATACAAACTAACGTTAACTATGGATATGGGGCCTGGGGGGTTCAAGAAATAAGGGTGGAAGGTTGGCGGAGTCATGTGGTGAAGGACTACTTTATGACAGTAGGCTGGGTTTCAGAGAAAGGAAAGAGGGATTTCAGATGGGAGAGTATTAGCTTCCTGTATAGTGGAATAAAAAATAACAATTTAAAACAACAAGGTCTTCTTCAGCTCTGATATTATTATTTCTCTCTTGCAAGGACCTTGGTGACTATATCAGGCCCACCCAGATAGTCCAGAACATCATACCCGTCTCAAGATCTTTCATGTGCAAAGTCCCTTTTGCTGTATAAGAAAATACACAAACAGATTCTGGGGATTATGATGGGGACATTTGGGAGGGACTGTGTTATTCAGCCCACCACAACCATATGCAACCATATGCAACCATATGCAACCATAGCGGGTTGCAGAGTTATTTGGGGATTTTACAGGACCGCTAGTGAGATTAGACTCAAAAACTAGCACTGATGCTGTTGGGAGACTGGGGGGTGGTTGTGTCTGAACATGAGCATCAGAGACGACAGGGCTGCAAAGGACGGGGGATGGGAGTGAGGAACTAAAATCACCAGGGCCTTGCTCACAGGAGCTGGTAAACATTGGCAAGATGACTGGCAGGTGACATAGTCTTTGTGAGAACTCCTGCTTCTTGTGCCCTGTAGCCTCTCTCTACAAAACAGGGCTGACTGGCCTAGAGCAGTGCTTCCCACACTGGGCTCATTCTTATCAACTTTTTCCACGTCTGTGTTTCAAATGCTGAATAATTTCCCCTAAATGGACTCTAGTACAATACTCTCATTCTAAGCAATTAGTTTCACAAAATCACAACTCTAATATGCCTGGATATTTTGGCACACATACCATTCAAACATATGTCAATGTTTATGGCAGCTAAACTACAGAACCAGCCTAAGTGTCCTTCAACAGATGAATGAATAAAGAAAATGTGGTATATTTACACAATGGAATATTATGCAGCCTTAAAGAAGAATAAAATGATAGCATTTGCTGGTAAATGGATGGAGTTGGAGAATATCATACTAAGTGAAATAAGCCAAACCCTCAAAACCGAAAACCAAGAACCAAACCAAATGGAGTTACTTTATATTAGGTAGAGGGGAGTGAAGAGAGGGGAAGGGGTATGGGGGTAAGAAGGATAGTAGAGTGAAACAGATATTATTACCTCATGTACATGTATGACTTCTACAATATGTATAATCAGAAAAATGAGCAATTATACTCTTTATGTATGATTCATCAAAATGCATGAATACATTCTACTGCAATGTATAACTAATTAGAAGAAAAAGGAAAAAAGACTAAAACATGGAAGTACATACATCCATGCACTACTTAAAATTATCTCCCACACCACTGGTACTGAGCCTGAGTCACATGGATGAATATTGGTGTCATGATGAGGACACAGATTAGGAAATGAAACTCAAATTTGAGTCAGCCATTAGGGCTCCTGGGACCGACCTTTCCTGGTATGTGAAATGGAGATAATGCCCAATTTGTTCTAATGATTTATTTGCACAGTATATGGAAAATGCCAGAAGTCACGTTTCACAGTAGGAACCCAAGGTATGTCATGCATATTCTTGACCCCCTGATGATGTTTCTTTCTACATGTCAAGTAATTGAAAGCCTTCTCATGAGCTCTGCCAGTCGATTCAGATACAACTCACTAGACAATTCCTTCTCTTGGCAGTCTAGGGGACAGAGTGGTGTAACTGAGTGTTATTTATGGTGTCATCAGTCTTACCTCCGGGATACTTCGGGTCCAGAGACTGAGGGGCTTAAGGAAGCAGCTCATCCCAGTTGATGTTTCTGGGAGATCTTGGGACTGGAGGCGCTGGTTGCCTCGGGGAGCAAACCAGACGTGAAGTGGGAGTTTGAGATGGGAACCTCTGCTGTTTCCTAGGCTCTGTTGGAATCTTTCCTCTGCTTGTCATTCTGGGCAATACTGCTTACAAATACTGGCCCCAGGACCATTTGAAAGCATCATTGAAAGTCTGCAAGACAGGGCCAAATTCGTTTTAAAAACACCACAGGATCTTCATCAACCGTGACCCTATTCAGTATAACAGAATTAGACTCAAATCAGGATTTGCTGAAGATAGCACTGTCTGTATGAACTTTCCATTGATTCATCTGGATTTCCTTTTGAAAAGGCCCCCAAACCTCATAAAACTGAAGTCTTTTGAATCAAACCACAAATTCCTTATAGCTAACCTCAGCAAAACTCCCTGCACACCCTCTGTACTTACCCCTCTAACTCTCGTTTTTCTTTTCTCTTCCATCTTCATTAAGTTAGCAGGAGCCAAGCTTGCAAGAATAAATCAAGTGTTTTTCTTTTTTTAATTCACTTCATACTAATAGAAATTACAGGTCATTTTTCTGTCTTAGACCTTTGATTTAGAATAACTACCATTGACTGAGCTCTACATGCCAAGTTCTCTTGTAGACTATCCCATTCAATCCTACGACAGTCTCACAAGGTAGGTGGTATTTTTCCAGGCTTTCCAGAGAGGAAAGAGAAAGAGAAGTCATCGTTTCATTGTCCTGCTGAATGGCAGACCTAGAAACTCAAATCCAGGCTTTATAATTCCAATGCCCTCACGTCTTGTGTCTGTCTCTCTCTTTACATGAGGGATTCCTGAGAGTAGATTTCCTAATATAATTTGATATTTAAACAATTCCTCATTTGCCCCGGGCAATCGTTATCCTGAATATTGATTTCATGGTGATGACAATTATTACCACTGGTAACGATAGCTACTATTCCTTGAGTATAAGCTGAGAACTTTATATACCTTGAATGATTCAATCAACCTTGAGGCAAGTATCATCTCCATTTTATAGACTCGTAAATTGAGATGCAAAACAGGTCCGTTAACACGGCAATTAATTGGAACTGTAGATACCAATAAAAAGCAAAACTTGTGCATATGCCTGAACTCGTGAAATGTTTTCCTAACTCATTGGATCTGCGCAACAATGCCGTAAGGTAGATAGCCTTATTATCTGCATGGTGCAGGTGAGGAAACTGAGGTACAGAGAAATGAAGTGATTACTCGAGGCCACAGGCTGGCCAGTGGGAGAACTAAGATGGAAATCAGGACGGCCCTGGGTTCTGACTCTGTGAGCATAGCCCTGTGCTGCCTAATTGACTCCAGAACCTTTTTGCTCTGGGAATGTGTCTATACAAGTGAATTCGAAAGTGCTTTACTCAGTCTGGTTCTTTTATTCTTTGGTGACCTCACTGGGTGGAAAGGAGAGGATTCGATACATGTTACGTCAGGGGTGCTTAGAGTTATTGAGATGGATCTGCATACATGTCTGGGAGTTTGGACTGAATGCTAATGACATGCCAAGGTGACCTGCTAGAAATACATAGCTCTGTCAGAAAGCTGGAACTCAGCTTAGCAGGAAGTGTCGTCGCAGGCGGTGGCGGGTTTTCCTTCTGTCAGGGCTTATCTGAGGAATGAACAAATCGCACTGGAATTTTCTGGGATGTCAGAAGAGAAAGAAAAAGTAGGAATCGGCATGAGGAGGAGGCTCAGCTGGAAGATGGAACATTAACTAGAACAAAGGTGAAATTGATGTCAGCCAGTTTTCTTTTCAGGAATGAAGAGCTAGGGGTGTAAGTAAAGAGAGAGACGGTATTTCTTTAATTGTAGGCATGAGAATAGAGAAATCAACATCTGGAGGAATCCCAAGAGGCAAGCTGGCCTCTACATATGCATTATCCCATGTTGGATTATCCATTTTTCCCCTCTGCAATAGGGGCAGAGATACAGTATAAAAAATAAAATATAAAAATATAAAAAATATAAAGGGGACCCCTTCACATTGGACATTTCTTTGAAGTCACATGTTTTCTTAATTGATAACTGCCAGATATGAATTCAGATTTAGATTTGTTCTAACACAAACCATTTGTTCAAATTGCTGTCCAGTTAAATTTCTCAACTTCTCCAAATGTTTAAGTAAAAATGAAGGGGCCAGGTTTTATCATTGACTCTGAGTATTCCCAAGAAGAACTTTCTAGATCAATATCTAAGGAGCCTCTTCCTAACCCAGATTGATGGAAAGGTGCCTTCCCGTATGCCAGAGGCTAAGGAAACAGAAGTGTAAAGGGGGTGGATATTTATTGTCACTTCCGTTTGTCAGGCACTGTGCGGTTATGTTGCAACGTCTCATTAAATACTTGCAACAGACACGCACAGTTATTATTATTTCCCATTGTTGTACATGAAGAAACAAATCCAGAACTGTGCATTACATGGACAAGGTCACATGGTTAGAACATGAGGAAACCTGAATCTGAAAACCAATGTTGGACTTTAAAACAGATTCTCTGTTACCAAACCATTCTGCCCTACCTCTCAGAGTGAAGTGGAGATAAATCCATCAAGACAATCAAGTCAAAGGTCAGGAGACTCTCACTCCTCCAAGAGAAAAACCAAACCCAACCAAACCCAAACCATGAAGTTTGACTACTCTTTAGAGTCCTTCACAATTCTGGCCTTTGCTTTTTTTTGGGGGGTGCTAGGGATCAAACCCACGGCCTTGTGCTTACAAGGCAAGCACTCTTCCAACTGAGCTATCTCCCCAGCCCCTGGCCTTTGCTTTATACTGAGGAATATGAGCCATCTTGTGCTCTGGGACGGTGAGGAACTTTTTATCTCCTTGATCCAGGTTAGAAGATAAGCTATTTATGGAAGGATTAGTAATTCTGGTGAGAAAATATGTCCTGTATCATAATTTAATATACCATACTTTTCTATGCATTTATTTATTCAACAATTTTTATATAAATTGACCAAAAAATAACAGATTCCCTGCTCATCCCACACCCATTACTAGCAACCGCGGTTCTTTCCTTCTTGAGGGTGGGCCTTTCACCATGGCTGTTTGTGTGTCTTGGTTTGTCCCACAGAATGTGGCAGAAGTGACAGTGAACCCGTTCTGATCCAGGCCTTTCGAGGCTTTTGCATGCTTTGGTTTCTCACCTGCTCTGGCACACCTGACACGTCGGGATACAGAGTCAGACCTGTGTACTGGAGGTGGAGGGAGGTGTGTGGTCAGCCACCCCCAGAAGCAGAGCTGCCTGGCTGGACACACTGAGTTCTCACCAGCAGATACCAGAAAAGCTGCCCAGCCAAGCCTGCCTAAAACTGCTTACCAGCAAAACTGGAAGCTAAATAAATGGGTGTGACTTTAAGCCACTAGGTTTTGTAGTGTTTCTTTCTTTCTTTTTTCCAGGGGATAACTGATGTCTCCTCAGTAAAATTTAACTGAGCATCAACATCATGCCATGTCCTGGGGCCATAGAGGCAAGGAAGTCACCATCCCTGTTCTGAGGCGGCCAATCCTCCACATGGGAAGTCAGCCATGTAAACAGTTAGTCACAACTTATGGGATTAATCAAAGTGACTTGTGAAATCCTTTTGGTAGGAATAGTTCTACTTCCTCTGTTAAGAAACCACTATTACAGGGAGCTCGGTACCAGTTGGTTCCAACAATTCTTGTGATAGTGTCATCCAAACCTCAGACTACATCAGTGGTCACTCAGCAAGGAGCCTTCAGGATTACCCAATGCTATTTTTATCTATTATGTGATTCCTGTTAAGTAACCCTAAATGGGAGCCAAGAACTGGAGGCCAGAACTCTTTGGGAGGACTCCTTTTTTTTTTTTTTTTAAATCTCTACTGGGAATGGAACCCAGGGCCACTCTACCACTGAGTTACATCCTTGATCTTTTTTAAAATTTTATTTTGAGACAGGGTCTTGTTAAATTACCCAGTCAGGTCTCCATCTTGCAACTGTCCTGCCTCAGCCTCCCAAGTAGCTGGAATTACAGGTAGGTGCCCCACCATGCCTGACTCTTTGGAAGAACGTCTTGAAAGGGATAGTGTTCTCTGTTTAAAGGGAATAGGTAGACATCTGGGGATAATGAGAACAAATTTCAGTGCCCTTGGATGTTTAATGACTGAAAAAAATTTAATACAGTTGAGGGTCCAAACTCAGGGATTATTGAGTATCTCTACTTTTCCAGAGAGAAAGCCAGAGGAACTGGCAGAGAGCTCAACATAGATACGTTATACCCGAGTTTGAATTCCAGTGCAAGTATCTACCAGTCGTTTGATTTTTAGCTGGCTACCGACCCTGCACATTGCTTGTGCTTACAGATATCTGCTTTATAAGGTATGCTGAGGACTAAATATGCCTTACACATGGTTAGTGTTAGTTGGTTTCCATTTCCTCTATTTTTCATTCTTCTTTTCTTTTTGTTACATTTCCTACTTTTCCAAAGATACAACTAGAGCCCTGATAGGTGAAACTTCATGAAACTGAGTCCTGGTTATCAGTGAAATGGATTAATTTGAAGATTTCCCTGATATTTGTTTGCAAATGCATCCTTTGAAAAGTGGTTTTGAATGACAGTTTAGTAATAAGATCTATTCATGATCCTGAAGAAAGAGACAAAGGGCGGAGAAGAGTCCACAGCCAGCAGTTTGCAGGCAGCTCTGCATTGAATGCAAATGTGTGAGTCAGCACGCATCCTGTCCCTTGGGCTACAGAAAGAATGGTGGCTTTATGTCATCACTATTGACTGACTCTCAACTGGCCTCAGCCCTAAGCATGATAGAGGACAGTCAGACAAACTGCCCTAGAATAATTTTTTTCCTCCAAATTTAGCACATTCAACGTTCTTATGCAAACCAGAGAGGAAGCGGGAGAATTCTTTCCTCTATCTTTTCTTCCTCAATATCCTCAGTCCACATAGTTACTGGTTTGATTTTCCTTCTGTAGAGAGACCGCTTAACTGAAAGCAC
Organism: Sciurus vulgaris; assembly: GCF_902686455.1. Classification (NCBI taxonomy): domain Eukaryota; kingdom Metazoa; phylum Chordata; class Mammalia; order Rodentia; family Sciuridae; genus Sciurus; species Sciurus vulgaris. Next base: position 71,494,990 of record NC_136476.1, read on the forward strand.
ATGTGAGAATCAGATCAGAGTGGAATGAAGGTCGAATCTGCAGAGCATCCCCCAGGACTCGTTTACAGAGAACGTGAGTCACCGGCCTCTCCGGTGGACAATTTTCTCACCTGGATGAAGGGAAGAGTTGCTTTGGGGATCAGCATGGGATTTTAGGGTTGCTAGAAGGCAATTGCGAAAAGCGAGAGCCTTTCTACTGAAGTATTTTCTAGACTCAGGATCTTTGTGTTTATTGACTCTTTGCCTGAGGATCCCCCTGCCCTTTCCCAGATGTCACTTGTTGCATTCCTCGATTCAGCGTGGCCTTTGTCCAAATGTTATCTCACTGGGGACCTTTCTTAGCTTATCCCAAACTGCCATCCTATCCCTCTCTGTCTCCTTATCCTGTTAAGTTTTAGGTCAGAGCATCTAGCTGACATCGCATCATATATTACATGTTGATGTGCTGATCGTTCATCTGCAATCGAGTGCCCGTTGCATGAAGGCTGGCGCTTTGTTGGGTCTGCCTCTGTATCCCCAGCATCTATGATCACACCTGCCACATAGGTAGCAATTGAAAATCAACACTGCTAAGTGAGTGACTGAGCAACTGAACAGGCAAGAGTATTTTGACATCAAAAATCACAGGCACGTAGCAAGAGTTCTGTAACTGTTGGCAGAATCGGTGACTGTGTGTCCTCATGTGTGAGCAGAACTGGGGAATCGGGACTCTCCAGCCAGCCAGTGTCCCCCTCCCTTGGCACCCCTGCAGATTGCATCAGGAAGGAATGTCCAGACACTTTCTCCTTCCAGCATGACGTAATGTGGAACGAGAAGACCTGCAGAACATGCTGCCTGCAGACCAGACAGATGATCTCATCCCCTTCCTGGGCATTCCCAGGCTTTGCTGTTAAAAAAAAAAAAAAATACAACCTCCAAACTTACGATGTTTGGTTCACAGGTGGTTGTTTTAGGCCTTAGACCTTTTGTTAATGAAGTGCTTCAAATCATCTCCTGGCTCCCTGGTGACTGAGGAAGGACAGTCATGGCGGATATTGTCTGGCCTATTTCTTCAGTCAAATGGAATGAATTTAGCCTGAGAAACTAGGACACAAAGGAGAGAAGCGCATTTTAGCATCAGCCCCAGGGGACAGGTTGTGAGCAGCTAACTGGGGGTGATGGGGGAGTTTGAAAATCAAAGTCAGCAAAGTGTTTCTTTGACACCAGAGGCTGAGGTTGTTCTTGGGATTGTTTCAAAGGTTTAAGGCCTGAAGCAAGAATGAGCTTGCTTCACATGGCTCATTTTCATTTAAAAACTCCTTTGATTTTGATGTCTGTGTATATACTAAAATGATTATAATTATGATTTATAGGGATTTATTACCCTGTGGTTTACAACAAATTTTAATATGCAGATCTTAACAAAAGCCCTGAAGGTGAAAAGTGTGGAATCATTCCCCTTTATAGCCGAGAAGGTTGAAGTTCAGAGAGGGAGTTGAGTTGATCAGGATCACACAGCGGGAGTTGGCAATTGAGCCCAGATATGGTTACCTTGGAGTTCAGATCTCCCTCTGACCAAATCTTCAGGTCAACACGTAACAGGAGGCCTCCATTTGTTAACCATAGGCTCTGTTAGTTAAATTTCTCACAGACATTTCTTCTCTGGTCAGTTACTAGATTACCTGCCCACATCTGGCCTGTGTAGAAACTGAAGGGGAGTCACCTGGAGGTCTTATGAGCAACTAGTTGCCCAAGTGGAACCACTGACATTGCCCTCCTCTTTTGACTCCCATTTCCCACACATCTCTCTTTTATTTTTCAGAAGCTGGTGTTAGCAGCTGGTCAAGTCTTAAGAACAAAAGCCACCCTTCCCAGAACCATATTTTCCATCAATCTGTGATACAAAAGCTTCCAGTTTTCACTTCTAGAACGGGCCCTGGCTCTGTCTATTTTTCTCTATGGTCACTAGTGCGACCCAGGTCCAGACCACCATTCTTCAGCCTTAGATTGCTAGATAGCAACCTCTCAGCTGCCGCCTTTCTCCCATGCTCTCTCATTTATTTTCTGCAATGAAAACAAGAGTGGACATCTCCGCCTACAATTTTCCCGTGCTTATCCCCGACCCCGGCCCCCACCAAGGGGCACCTGTAAAATCTCCAGTCAATGTGACCATCAGATGCTTCTTGTCTAGCCTGGGGCTTCCTTGTCAAACTTACCTGTGGCTGTTTCACACTTACTTATTCTATTCTAGGGGCTGCTGTGTGGAGAGAAAGGTTCTTGAGAATAGAAACCACTGAGAAGAAAGCAGAATTTGGAAGCTGTAGTGTTGAATTCTGATGATGTAGCTTGAGTCTCCGAGTGCATTTGTGTCTGAAGCATTGCACTGAGCTTTTGAGCCAAAGCATCTTTCTCCGGTTTTTTTTTTTTTTTTAAAGTAAAATCAAGTTAATTCGAGTTGATGATCACTTGCAACAGAACATTCCTGGATTTCCAGGAACTCATGGTCTGATGAGTTGACACGTGAACTAGAAAACACACTGACAACATGGTTGGCATGATGTGGTGGACACCAGGGACTTCCAGACAGCCTGGGGGGCAGAGCGCCTGCTTTTCCGCAGGAGGCGACATCTGGTCTGAATCTTGAAGCATGCAGGCAGCTGACAAGATGTATCTACCAACCAGGAAAGGCTGGAGTAGGGGGCGTCTGACAGACTTGCCCAATAAGATGAGTGTCATCCCAGAAGTTCTGAGGGGATCTTGAGAAATCAGTGTCCACACTTTTCAAAGGAGCATTTTCTTTTTCTTCTTGCTTTCATGATTGGAGATTGAATCCAGGGAGGCCTGACCACTGAGCTCCACTGCCCAGGCCTTTTAAAGATATTTTATTTCTTAATTTTGAGGCAGGGTCTCACTAAGTTGCTATCACTGACCTTGGAATTGTGATCCTCCTGCCTCAGCCTCCTGAATAGCTGGGATTACAGGCGTGTGCCACGTGGCCTGCTTCAAGTGGACATTTTCATCTCAAGTCAACTCTAAAAGAGTATGGCGAGGACCTCTAAATCAAATGACTGTGAAAGTGCAACATATGGATTAGTCGATTATTATAGAAAGGGGGACAAAGGAATCTGTGGAGTATCTCCCATCCACCAGGTTCGGACCAGGAGAGAAGCTCAGGACAGGTGGGAGGAATCGACAGGCTGCATGGATGGCTTTGGCAAGCTCTCTGTCTTGCAGTGAAGAGCTCGGCGGTGGGACATCTTTGGCAGCTGGGAGATACCTCTGAGAGTAGAGGAGAAACACTGCTTATGAACTTGGTCTATTTCACAACTGCCCAGAGCAGTGCCTGCCCTATTCTCTGTGTCCTGTCCCTTTGCATCTCAGCAATACAATCCCAGGAAGGTTTGTCTGATGCTTAGTTTCCAAAAACTTTAGCAACTGGAAGTTTTGTTCTCAGAAACATCCCCCACCTCCCTTCCGGTCTTACCTCCTGTGTGTGTTAACTCCCTCCCTGCCCAGCCCTGCATCATTGTACAATAGTGCAAAGCCAAGAAAATGCCCGGGTTGCAGGCTTTTACATAGGCCAGCTTCAGTGTGGGGTAGATGACTGAATTCTTGGGGGCTTTGTGGGCTGGAAAGCAGGATTATAATTGACAACGTGCCAGCACAAGGGTTTGTTCTCCTGGGGGGACCCATCTGTGAGACCAGGAGCTCTCAAGCCACATTCTTGGCATCAGCCTTCCTGGACCATTTACCGTGGCCACTAAGTACCAGGCTGGCTCTGGACTAATTGCTTCTGCCGCTTGGTGAGCACATAATGAGCCCAAGCCATATGGATCTGCCCAAAAATACTCTACACGACTGTCATCAGAAACAAAACTGTGTGCCTTCTCAGTTTAGAGAGCAGATTAGTTATGTTCAGAATTTAAAGCATCTCCTGTCCATTTCTCATTCAAGGGTGGAAAGCGTAAAAAAGTAATATGAAATGCTTTGATTAAATATTTAATCCATTCATTTACTTACTCAACAGTATGGAAAACCTGCTCTGTGTCAGGTATCATGCAAGGACTTAAACAAGATGAATGGCATGGCCTTACCCTCCCGAGATGCTCAGTCCATCAATGGTGTTGAGTACGGTGCTGACTCCTCACTAGAAGCCAAAGGATTCCGATCTCTTCCCTTTACTACTAAGTTCCTACAGTGCTTCCCACCTGCCTTTTCAGATGAGGGCTTTTTGTTCACAAAAATTCTCTCCTGGGGGCTGGGGAGATAGCTCACTTGGTAGAGTGCTTGCCTCGCAAGCATGAGGCCCTGGGTTCAATCCCCAGCACCGCAAAAAAAAAAAAAAAAAATTCTCTCCTGGCAAACGGTATCATCTTATAATCACCTTATAAGTTTTACTGATTTCATAACAATCATTCAAGTGATTAATTTTTGATAATGAAAATATTCTGAGAAAACACACCGACCCATGAAAATCCATGCAAGATTTGGATATGGAGAGAGGTCATTTGAACAACAATAAAACAGGAGGCGAAGACATTTATTACATTTTGCAATTAGTCTTGAGGAGCTGCATTGTGGAATTCGAGAATGTAGATTGACATGCCCTGCTGTTTAGCAAATCAGGACTTGTGGCTCATGAGTTAAGAAAAGATAGAGACTCCAAATGAATTGGATAAATGCAAAGATGTTAGGGCTCCAGGAAGATTTAGATGGTTTGTGAAGACTGGATTCTGGTGCCAGGAGTTTATGTAAAACAGGTTCCTGAAAATGCAATGATTAAACACATTGACAATTTATGACTTCAAAATAGTCATGGTAACTTAGTTGACAAATTGAAGGTCATAAATAGACATTTTATTATTTTATCAACATTTCTAATGTTTAATTATACCAGTTGGCCAAATAACTTGTTTTTTGAATTATCTTGGAAAGAGAAGGGATGAGCTGGTGTTAGATCTTCCCTGTGCTTGGGCACACATGGTAGGTGGGATAAAGCTGTTTGGCTTGCACAGAGGTCCATCTGTCTCTGAAGCAGGGTCTCTTGTCTGTGACACTAAAGAGATGGAGTTCCCTCACTTCCTTTCCTCATGTGGGGTCACAGTGATCTTCAGAGCAAAGACCCTGGAGACAATACCTCTACACATAAACTCTATTTTGTTTTTCTTTCCATTGATCCCCAACTAATTGGGTTGGAAGCTATAGGAAATAAATACACCTCCAAAACTTAGTGCCTATCACCCCAGACTCTAAGTGGGAACAGTGTAGAGTATTTCCTTCCCCTAACTGTTCGATACACTTAGGATTTACAGAACATCTCAGGAGAAAGGAAGGGATTGTGACTTTATGGCAATGTTACCTCTTTCCTTGGTGCTTCTTTCTCGCTTCCCTTTGGAGGAACTAGAAGGGTCTCTGTTGTGTAAGGAACATTATGACATTTAGGGAGAAAATATAAGAAGTTGTTGAAGTTTTGGAGCAAATAAAGGTTACTAACTCACTTTCTTCCGAGTTCAGCTGATCTGCCACACAAGTTGTCCTTATGGGATGGATCATTCCATAAACTCTTCTGAGATATTTCCTGTTAAATGCCCTCTACCACCTTGATATTTATTTATTTTTCCTAGGAGCCTAGAAACACAGTTCAGCTGTATAGGTGGGCTCCAGCTTACTATTGCAGTCTCCAGCGAACTTGATTGAACCCATCGGTAGAAAGGACCTTGGGATGGGGAAATGTTTTTATTTACTTTAATTAATGTAAAAGGACAGAAATTTGGGCATTCTGGATTTATGTTTGGCCCATAGATGTTGCTTCTCTTTGGGGAAGAAAAATCATGTTTAATAGCTTTGTTTAAAGTTTTTTTTTCTTTCTTTCTTTCTTTTTTTTTTTTTCTTTTCCAACCTTGTTGCTGGTGCTCAATCTGTGTGTGTTTAAGAAAGAAGGGGAAACAGGCTGGGAGCAGAATTGTATTCTGGTCTTTACCCCAAACACCCTTTCTCTTTTGCAAACCCTGAAAGACTTTTAAAAAGCTGCTTTGATTAGCTTCCACACCGCTCCCTGTCTTGCAGAATGAGATGCTAGTTTGTGGCTCAGGATGAGAGAAAGAGAGGAGCCCTGACTCTCACGGGACAGCTTGGCCACTCGAATCTTCCAAACCCAAGAGGCTTTACATAAATTGGAGATACCCTGGAAGGGAACCAGAAGCCTTTTGAGCTCTTTACCCATCACTAATTCTGGCTCCAGCTGGACTCGGCTCAGTGATGAAAGGGATTGAAAGCAGCGGGCCTCAGCGAGCAGTTTGGATGGGATCTATTTAGGCTGCATTTACTCACCCTGCATTACGGGGTTTCTATGGCAACAGGCGCATGTCTCAGCGTGTTACATGTAGAGGAGCTGTATCTTACAGTCTCCCCTTGTCAGGAAAATCTGATCATGTGCCACTTCCTTCCTGGACGTCTGAATGGGCTATACTATGAGTCAGTCTCCTCTCATTCCTTGTGATATGCACAGAGAGAAATGCTCGAGGCCAGCATCCAAGATCCTGAAACCACCACGGATCCCACTGGAGACATATGAGAAGAGAGTCCTCCCCAGAGACAGTTGGCATGGTTGTGGCAGATCAGAAATTGAAGCTGAGGCCCCTTTCCTGCTTTCATTTGGCTCCCAGCCTTGGCTGGGTTTTGAGGGCCATGAGATGAAAAGATACTCTGGACATTGGCCAGAGTATCTGTTCCAAGGAGTGTGATTTGTGAAGCAGCTGGTACCAAAGAGAACTCCACACATGCACCTGGAGTAATTGTCCTCTGGGATCTCTGTCTCTTGGCAATTTGACAAACTTGAGACTTAGGTGTTTGCAAACAGTTCAAGGGATCCTATTCAAAGGGAATCTAATTTAGCATTATTGTGTAAGAAAACATCCTTTCCTTCTCTCTTGTTCTCGTCCACCAGAATTCATGAAATAGAACCCTCCATTACCTGAGAAGTTTTAGGGACAAAGAATTGGTTCTTCTTTTAGCCTGCTCAGTCGCTCATCTCCACAGGAGGAGGTTTGTCACGTCTGAGGGTGACGAGGGACTGGTTTTCATTTTTCCATGTTTCTCTGGAGATGGGGAATAATAATGATATGCCAAAGTCTGTGTGACATGGGACCTCTCTTGAGTTCTTGTGTGTCTTGGTCCCTGTCTCCCATGCTAGACCCTGATTTTTATTTTTTTTTATTCTTCTAGATCAGAGGTTTCATTTATGGATAGTTGTAATAATTGAGGGTCTAAAAATCAGTAGTGCTTAAAACAGATCTGATTCATTGGTGCATTATTATTTGACTTGCACATTGATTATGGAGTTTTGACTTGGATATTAAACTCTTAGAGTTGAAAATTTTTGTAATAAAATTCTGAATTTCCAGTTTATTTTGGAAGATTTGGGAGCGTGGGGCTTACATGGCAATGATCAGCAAGAGATGGGCCCAGACTTTCTCTCCAGATGGGGCTGGGCTCTCCAGTTGGCCAGACAGCCCTCCCTGCCACTTCACATGTTTATAACCCCTTCCACATCAATCCATTTGAATGCATGACTCCTGCACATGCAGTAGTATGCTTAATACTAAGAGAGTCCTTAATTCTCTGTAGGCAAGGGCTCATATTTTAAGCTTGTGTGACATATGGTCCTTCCTTTGAATGTGTTTCAGTGGGGTCTTCAGGAAGCCAGGGTGTCCCCTGATTAGTGCTTGCCCTGCAAAGTCAGTTTTCCCATGTCAAAGTGCCAGGGCTTCATAATAGTAGCAGGCAATGTAGAGATGGCAGAGAGGAGAGAGAGAGAGAGAAGACAAATGATGGAAACTGTGTCTAGGATATGAATGGGATGTCACCAGGCAAATAAGAAGAAAAGGCAATTTCTGGGGGGAGGGGGCACTGTATATAAAAAGGGTAACTACCAAGTACAAAGACACCTCAATGACTATGAATGCTTTGGTGTGTCTAAGATGCAGGATGTGTGCTAAGGGATCTGGGAGAGATGAGGAGGGATCAAGTAACAACATTTCCACTGTTGCCAGTGGAAATCTACTGAAGGCTAATTTTCAATCATTGTGTAATTATGAAAGTAATATACAATTGCACTTTCTTAGAAAGGTCTAAAACGTTATATATAAACTTCTTTTTTTTAAAATTCATCTCCGAATGTCATCCTCTCTTTGCCTAAATGGAGTGTGGCTTCTTAACCTCAGTTTTATTGGCACTTTTGGCCAGATCATTTTTTTGCTGGGGATGGCTCCCCAGTGCATTGTAGGATACTTAGCAGCTTTTCTGGATTTCAAAACCTAAACTGATCAAGTAAGCTAAATGCCAGTACCACTATTCAGAGGCCCCTTTTGCCCAACCCATTGCTTCAATAACCAACAGGGTTTCCAGACATTGCCAGATCTCCTCTGGTGGTAAAATTGGCACAAATTGAGATGCAATGAAGTAGCAGGAAACGGTGTTATCCAGTTAGTGTGTTCGCTCAGGGACCTATTTCTAAATTTCCCTGTAGATACATTTTCAAATAAAGCAGGTTCCTTTTTCTATATCACATATGCACATTTATTTGTATATTTTTACTTGCCTATTTCAAAAGCCTATGTGTTTGGGGCATGCAGACATATGGGTACGCAGGAAGCGGGCAGGCTTTTGTTTTGAAAAGGCAGCATAATGCTCTGTAGAAGGCATACATCACAGTTTATCTTTTTTTTCTCCTTTCTCCCCACCCCCCACTCTCATATTTCAAACAATTTTACCGTGGATGTCTTCACACATCTCCTTATGTTATGCACAGATAAGTTTGCAGCAGGAATCTAAGGCAGCCTTGCTGTTATTCATCTCCAAGTTGACTAAACCATGAACTAGATTCTGGAGAAATGCTTCTTTCCTATTGAAAAAGCAAAACCCAAAAGGGAGAGAAGGGGGTGGGAGAAAGAGAAGGTGGAGGAGGGAGCCAGAACGGAGCAAGCAACAAGGGTGTTCCCAGCCACTCCAGCGACTGAGAGACGCGGTGCTGCTGAGCACCAGTTCTGAGAAAAGCTGAATAGCGCAACAGGGCATTTCAGATGTCAAAGGAGACATCCTGGCGCAGCAGGAGGGAGGCAGAGGGATGAAGCCTCTCGATTTCTTTCCCAAAGCTTCTCAAGACTTTGCCCTCCACCCTCCGATTTGACCCAAAGCCAAAACCAACTGCTTCCCATATCTCTTATTCCAAAGAAATGTGTTCTTTAATTCCTACTTAAACCAATTATCTGAGATATGTTCTATGTTCCGAAAGAGATTAGAAACTTTCAATAGACCCCTACCTTCATGGTGGTTAGGTCCTTTCAGTTCTAGACGCCTCCATGAGAACTTGATAAATAACCTTGCCCTTATTCACCTCACTGCGTCAGCCGGTGCAGAGCCTCGTTCAGACTTCCTTACAATATACTCACAGAGAGGAGGGACAGAGTTAGGATTGATGAGCTCTGTCCCCGAGAAAAGGGAACCTGAAGGTTCTTGCTGCTTATGGGCCCCTGATATGCCTGATCAGCACTCCTGACCAACCTTCGAGATTGGCTGCCCTGAGAAACATTTAACTCCTTGCTCTCTCTTCTCACTTCCTTGACCCCCTCCTCCCCTCAACCTCCTGTACATTTATTACTGCCTTAGGACCTTGGATACTGCATCTCCTGTGTACTTGACCTTTACTTGGGTCAAGATTGTAAAGACCTAAGGGCAAGATGGTGACTTCGGCATTTTTCTACCTCTGCCTAGGGTTGCAACCTATTGATCAAAGCAAGTCACAAAGTCAGCCCCCAACAGAGGTGGAGAAGTAGGTAGAGAAGCTACAAAGTCAAATTGCGAAAGATTCTAAATACTGGGAGGAATTTATTGCAGTTATTTTAATAAACAATCTACCTGAGGAAAATTTGTTAGGTTTAAAAATGCTGTAACCTGTGATCAACAATTCCACTCTTTTCTATTTGAAAGAAAATAATGATAGTTGAGTGAAACAGACATTATTGCTTCATGTACATGTATGAGTGCATGACTGATGTGATCCTACAATATATATAGTCAGAAAATGAGAGATTACACTCCATTTATGTATGATTTATCAAAATGAATAAATGTATTCTGCTGTCACGTACAACTAATTAGAACAAATAAAATGAAAAAAAATTAAAAAAATAAAACCATAATAAAAAAATTGCAAAAAAAAAAAAAAAAAAAGGAAAGGAAATATGTGTTAGGGCATTCATTGCAAACTTAATTGCAATTGCAAAACAATAACTCTGATGACAACAAAGCCTCAATAATTTAGATATAGATACACTGGTTACATCCAATCTACGGAATACTATGCCACATTAAAAGGAAATAAGTGATTCCTATGTACAAGTAGGTTTAGATATTCCACATGAAATAATCTATGCATAAATTGATACACGTGGAGTACATATGTGAAACAGAAAAAAGGAACACATGCAAATGTATCTACAGGTAAATGCATGGAAATAGGCCCAGGAGCTTTTGTAGCAAGTGGCCAACACTGGTTAAAACTATGGTAGGGATTCCCAACTGGGGGTGATTTTGCCACTAGGCAACATTTGGCAAAATCTGGAGGCATTTTTGGTTATCACAACCCAAAGGGGATAGTGTTAGAGGCATTTAGTGAATAGAGGCCAGGGATGTTGCTAATCACCCTACAATGCACACAATGTGTCTCCACAGCCTATGAGCCAGCAAAGGAGAAGACTACCTTTTATTCACATGATGTTCCGAGTTCTGGGATCTATAGTATCTATAGTACCTTTCTACTTGGATATCTAAAGCATAAACCAAACTGAACCTGATTAAAAATTACCTTGATATTTCGGTCCCTAAACTTGCCCCCTCCCTCACTTACCAGGCTTCTCCTACCTGGATTTGGCAAAACTCTGCTGGCTGATCAATTGCCTCCCCAGCATCCACTCCAACCATAGAATCTGTCTGTTCTGCCTTTGAACTATGACTCAAACTGATGATTTCTCACTACCTCGTGCCATTTGTCTAGCACCTAAGTCAGGGCACCTCCCCAGAACAGCCTCCCGCATAAGGCAAAGAACAGACAGATATCAGGAAAGTGCAGTTTCTAAGGGTGGGGCTGGTGAGGACCAGAATCTGCCTCTCTCTCTCTCTCTCTCTCTCCCTCTTTTCTTGCAGTAGAAGAAAATGCTTACTTGGAAGAATAAAAAGCTTTTCTCATGAAGACAGCCAACCGATCTTCAGGGAGCCTGTCCAAGCTGGGTTTGCATGTGGTAATCACACATTGTGAGCAGGATTTAGTCAGAGGGCACAGTAGCCCTTTGTCAGGGTGGCCACATGGCCCACCATTTGCCATGGCAACGGAGGGACTGCCTGGTGTTCTTAGGAGAGAGTAGAGTGAGAATGGAGCTGCTCAGTGAGCAGCTCAGGGACCCTGTCCAGTGCGGGTCTGGGGCTGCAATGTCAACCCCTTGTGGAATTGATTGAAGAAAGCTGATTAAAGCTGGGGAGTCCTAGAGTCTGAGACAGAGACTGTTTTTACCTGTCCTAACTATTTGAACTTATAAGCGTCTGGAGGTATCAATTTCTTTCTGTAGAATGGTTTAATAATCCAGGCTATGGGCTTCCTCCCAGTAACACATACTGGGTAGCCTGCTGGCGAGGCCCGCTGAGTTCATGTGCACGGGGTCGGCTAGGGTTTGGCACCACCACAGTGGCATTTACAGGACAGCAGAGTTTCGTGGTTTCATGGTCAAATCAAGGACTCAACTCACTGCCTTAGCACCACTCACCACCACCTTGGCAAATCCCCAAAGGGACTGCCTCAGTCAGCCTTTTTATCACTGTGGCTGAACAACCTGATAAGAACACTTACAGGAGGAAAAGTTTATTTGGAACTCAGTTTCAGAAGCTCAGCCCACCTTTGACTTCACAGCTCTGGGCCTGAGGTGAGGCAGAGCATCATGGCAGAGGGTGTGGCCGAGGAAGACACTGACTACGGCAGCATCCCCAGAGATTCACCTCCCCCAGCCCCACCCTTCCTGCTCACAGTTCCCACTCATTGATCCATTTCTGTGGATCAAACCATTGATTAGGCTACACCTTTGATAGCCTAATCATTTTGCCTCTGAATTCTCTTGCACAGTCTCACACATGAGCTTTTGGGGGATGCCTCATATCTAAACCATAACAAGGATCACCCCCGTGAGGGTGGTTACAATGATTATTACTCATCTTTACCTAAAAGACCATGAGATCAACCCCTCAAACCTCACATGCTCATTTTAGTCAGTTGCTACAATAAGTCCAGCACATCGGCCATGCATTATCATCCAGATGCCCCAGGTAGGTCTGTGGAGCTCTTGATTTGAACCACCCATTCTTCTCCCTCTCCCGAATTTCCTCATTCTGAACTCTCAAACTTACCATCTCTTATCTGTGTCCTCAAACTCTTCCCTTGAGTACTTCCTTTATTTTTCTTTTCCTAAGTGAAAACTGGTGACCACAGTACTAAGGATGGGGTATCCCCTTTACCACTTCCAGAAAATTCTCATCTTTCCTTTATTAATAAATATATGAAAAAGTGTTCAACATCTCTAGTAATTCGAGAAATGCAAATTAAAACAACTCCAAGATTTCATCTAACTCCAATTAGAATGGCTATTATCAAGAACACAAGCAATAATAGATGTTGGCGCAGATGTGGGGAAAAAGGCACACTTTTACATTGCTGGTGGAGTTGCAAATTGGTGCAGCCACTCTGGAAAGCAGTGTGGAGAATCCTCAGAAAACTTGAAATGGACCCACCTTTTTGACCCAGTTTTCCCACTCCTTGGTTTATACCCAAAGGACTTAAAATCAGCATACTACAGTAATGCAGCCACATCAATGTTTATAGCAGCTCAATTCACAATAGGCAGATTGTGGAACCAACCTAGATGCCCTTCAACAGATGAATGGATAAAGAAACTGTGGTATATATAACCATGTAATATTATTCAGCCATAAAGAACAATAATATTATGGCATTTTCAGATAAATGGATGGAATTGGAGAATATCATGCTAAGTGAAATAAGCCACTCCCAAAAATCAAAGGTTGCATGTTTTCCCTGATAAGTGGATAATGATATATAATGGGGGTGGGGGTGAGAGAAGAATGGAAGAACTTTAGATTATGTAGAAGGAAATGAGAGGGAGGGGGTATATGAAAAGTGGTGGAATGAGATGGACATCATTACCTTTTGTATATGTTTAATTACATGAATGGTATGAATCTACATCATGCACAACCATAGAAATGAAAAGATGTACCCCATTTGTGTACAATGAATCAAAATGCAGTAAATAAAAATAATTAAAATAATTTAAAAAGAAAAAGAAAAATAATTGCAGCTGCTTTGAAAAGTATGCAACCAGTACATCCATCTGGTGGCCCTCCCTTCCTTTGATCACCAGCCATCCCTCAGAAAGCTCTTCCAGGTTCATCAAAAAGCTCAGTTCTGCTTTCTTCTCAACGAGACTTCTGTCATCACAGTGACCTTTTGAACATTCACACAGGGGGTTAAGCTCTAAATTTTGTTACTACCCATCACTGTATACTTTCAAGATTTTTATTTCAAACATCTATACCTTTGACTATCTCCTATTTATATCCGTTGTAGGATGAAAAGGCAATCCTGCTGAAGATCTCCCTTTAAGTTTTTAAAGACTGAAACACACTGTCTTAGTCAGGGTTCTCTAGAGGAACAGAATCAACAGGAAGTATGATAATAAAAAGGGAATTTATGACATTGGCTTACACAACCAGAAGCTGGATAGTCCACAATGGCCGTCTGCAGCGGGAGAGCTGGAAGAACCAGCAGCTGCACAGTCCAAGAGGCAGAAGCCCCAGAACAAGAAGGATCAACAGTGCTGCCCTAATCAGACCAAGGATTCTGGAAACTACCTGGAGAATCACAGGCGAATCGCTTTGGAAGAGTGAAGAAGAGAGAGTTTGACATCCTCAGATGATGGAAAGAGTGATTAAGAACTGCGATCAAGAACCCATTTCAGAAGGGCTGAGCTTGCATCTGCATCTGCTTCCTTGTTCTTCCAGCTTTTATTCCATCCCATTGGGTGGTACCACCCACGCTTAGGGAGGGGCTCTGCTTCAGTTCCTATCCCACATGCCAATCATTCCTGGACACGCCCTCATGGACGCACTCAGAGGCCTCTTAATCATCCGCATCTCTTAATCCAATCAAGTTGACAATTCAAATTGACCATTACACACACCCTCAGCGTCACCAGCGAGCCCTTCCACACTTCCCCCAAGCAGTTCCCATGGCAGTTTTCTGGTTTGCCTGTGTCACACTTTTCTGAGCCTCAGCCTCAGCCTGCTGCTCAGTCTCACAAGAGGCCTCTGTGGTACTGAGTTCAATGGTTAATCTTTTTCTCCTCACTTATCCAACCTCTCAGGACCATTCCATCCAGTTAATCATGGATCTCTTCTTAAAACACTTTCCACACTTTGTTTCAGGGGATGCCACTTTCCCTTCTTGTAGCCCTGGTATTCTAGACTTTTCTTCTTAGTCTCTCTCCCTGACCTTCTGCTTGGCAACCAAGTCATAGAGTTTCTGAGGGTTGGGTCTTCCACCCTGCTCCATTTCCATTCCTCTCTTCTCTCTAGTTTCTTATGTATTTCCTTTCAGTTCCGTGGCTTTAAGTAGAATCTCTATGTCGTGCAGCCCCAAATTCATCCTCTAGGATGGGCCTCTTCTCTGAGCTCAATCCCTGTTCCTGTGTCTTCTCCTCGTTCCTACTTGATGTCTAATGTGTGTGGACCTGTACCAGATAGACCTGCCAGTTTCTACCACCTTGAAGCTTGCTCCCTTTCTGGTCTCTCCTTAGGTAACAGGTATTAGGTGAATGTTGGTCTCCCAGGTGGAACTTACCTTTTCTCTCTTAAAAAACAAAATTTTGCTCTATTTAGTTACACATGACAGTTACCTATCTTTGGTCTTCTCTCCACAGCGATGAGTAACCTTCTGAAAACAAATTGAATCAAAATTATTCTCTCTGAATCCTCACCAGCATGATAGAAGCCAAAGCCATGAGTACATATTTGGTAAATTTCCAGCCAGCACTGAGCACTATTCTTCCCTCTGAGCTTCCTTTCTGCTTCTCTCTTCTTGTCTCTGCCACAGCCCTGCAGAGTTTCTTGCTAGTCCCCCAAAATGTCAACTCATCCCTACTCTAGGCCTTTAACCTCTTTCGGTTGGATCAGCCATGTTCTAGATTTCACATGGCTCATTCTCTTCCTTTGTTGAGGTCTTTGCTCCCATATCAATCTTCAGGGATGATTTCCTTCACCATCTCATAGAAAAGAAGGCTCCTCAACCCCCCTTCCTCCTGACTTTGTGCTGCTTGGTTCCATCCCCTGCTTCCTTATCACATGTCCAGATTGTCACTCCTCTTGAGTAAAGTGGATGCTCCATTAGGGCAGGGACCTTGTTTGTTAAGAGCCATACACCCAATGCCAACCAGCGACTGATATATTTTAGGCATCCCCCCAATTGTCACTGAATGAATGAGTGCTTAAATGAAATAAAACAATCCTTTCATTTGATAGAATATGAAGGATATAATAGGCTCTCAATAAAATGGGAGTTATTTCCATAGCACTGATAATCCCCCATAGTGACCTATGACTTTTCCACCATAATTTCCACATGCAATCGTTTAGCTATCAGGTATCCCCAAAAAGCTCATGTGTGAGACAATGCAGGAAGGTTCAGAGTGTCCTCTCTGTCTCTGTCTCTATCTCTCTCTCCTCCTAGTGTCATGTTCCTAGTTGTTTTCCTTCACCACACTCTTCCACCAGGATGCCCTGCTTTGCCTTGGTCCCTGAGGAACGGAGCCAGCTATCGAAGGACAGAGAGCTCTGGACCTGTGAGACCCCATATGAACTTTTCCTCCTGAAAGTGTTCTTGTCAGGTCATTTGGTTGCAGCAGCAAAACATCTGACTAAAACAACACATCAAATTGATTAAATTTATTTTGTTTTATTGAATCACAGTTTACGTGTCACGCAATTCTTCATTTTGAAGCATATAATTAAGTGGGTTTTAGTAGAGTCACAAATTGTGCAACATCACTATTACACAGTTTTAAAACATTTATAGTATCCTAAAGGGAACTTCTGTACCCCTTAAGAGTCACTCCTATGGCCCCCCCACCTAGCCCTTCACAAAGAACACTTTGCTTTCTGTCCCCATGGATTTTGTCTATTCTGGATATTTTATATAAATGAAATTGTACAACATTTACTCTTTCTTGTCTGATTTCTTTAACTTACCATGATGATTTCAAGGTTCTCTCATATTACAGACTATATCAGTACTTCAACCTTTCTTTTTTTTTTTTTAAACCAGCATTAGGAAGATTTATTTGCTGTCCAGCAATTAAAAATGTTTTCCTTTTAAAAAAAATATTTTATTTGTTCTCATGAGTTGTACATGACAGTAGAATGCATTTATAAATTTTGATAGCTCATATATAAATGGAGTGTCATCTCTCATTTTTCTGATTACACATGTTGCAGGATCACATGGGTCTTGCAGTCATACTTCAGCTCATTTTACAAATTGAATGATATCTAGTGTCTGAAACCATGAGTACCCAAAACTGAGCACAAATATTCATAGCAGGACATTACTCATAATAGCTAATTCAATGCTTATTAATTAGTGAATAGTTCTTTATTCATGGAACTTGGAGCTCCTTGATGGTAGGAACTGTGTTTTATTCAAAGCTTTGTACATAGCAGGTATCAGGGTAATGTTTATTTAGAAAATTCATGAATGAATGGTTACCACTAATATAAGATGCCAGTACTGCCTATCAATGGTGGCAATGGTAATATTGAGGATGATGGAAATTATTGCTCAGTTACTAAGTTACTGAGCTTGGTTAAGTTTAGAATTTCTCTAGACTTTAGTTCCCTTATAAATAAAATGAGTCTGGTAATAATGGTTAGAATGAGATCAGAAGTGTGATCATTATTCCCAAGCATGAATGTAATTCTCTATGGCTCCCCTTTGCCAGAACTGTCATGTATATTATCACAATATGCAATCCCTAGGCACTTAAGGTATATGTTAGCAATCAGGAGTAAAAGATCTACTACCTGAAGAACTGTGTTTATCAAGTAAAATTCAGTTCTTTAGGAGGTTAAATTGTTCTCTTTGATAGTATAGACAGTTACAAAACATTATGAATCTCTGAGGAAAGTTTGAGATTAAGGCTCATGTATTTTCACATCTTAATTTTTTTCGTGTTTTCTTAATTTCAATAAAAAGCACTAAATTGCAAATTTCCTAAGACAGGCCTATATATTGTCATGACTTCAGTGATGAGTAGAGTGATAGGCACTTAGTAGGTGTCCAATTAATGTCTTATAGGTAACTAATTAAAGTGTTTTATATAAAAAGTGGATTGAAAGTGATCTCTGAGCCCTGCGTGAACATGTGAACCCAATGTTACGTAGAGTTCATTTTCCCCATTTCCCCCAAACACCAGCAACAGTGTATTGGGGCAAAGCCATCAAAGGAAGTTGTACTATGAGAACATGATCTGGCTCCAAGTCCAATTTACTGTAAAAAGTACAACTCTACATAAGTAGACCCTCTTTCCCTGCAGGGCCACTTAGAGACCTATCCTCTCAGGCTTTATCTGTCTTGCTTGCTGAAGGAGGAATTCCAATCATGGGAAATGAAATACACAACCCGTGGCATTTTAGACTGAGGAACAAAGGCAGGTTATTTGTGGTGGGGACAGAGACAGTCATTTTAGGCAATATCTCTGGTCTAAAAAAAATAACTAGACTGTCTTTGTGGTTGAGCCCTGGAGAAACTAACCTCAGAGCCATATGGCTGATGGGAATAAGGAGACTAATTTCATCTGTAAAATGATAGGCCTGGAGCAGATAATAATCACTCTTGTCTCTCCCAGCTCAGACTACTCTGTGGCTTCTTCCATCGGTCCCACTGAGGGGGATGTGAAATTTCAGAGCACTCAGGGCCCAGGAGAGCTGTGGCAGTCTGCACGCTGCCCCAGGGGTTCTGCTGGGGTTTCTGACTTCTGCAGCCACAGGGCCGGCTCCCTTTGCTTTGCAGTGCAGAGCCCTCCTCTGCTCACTCACGCTTACCTACATATACATACTTGCTACCTGCACAGCAGAGATATGGCCACTGAGGGAGGAAGGTTCTCAGCCAAACTCTAGTTTCTGGAGCCATCTCTGTCCCTGGCATTTTTAAAACAGAAATAGGACCTCCCTCTGAAAATTCTTCCATAGCAACTACGGGTTAGATCCCAAGTCCTCATTATGGCACCTACTTTTCTGGAAGGTAGAGTCCTAGCAACATATCCAGGATTGCCTTTGGATACAGATTCTTTCCAAATCTCTTCTTCAGGTAGACTAAATGGATTTCTTTCCCTCTACTTCCCTCTTCCCCCCTCTTCCCTTCCGTTCTCTTCCCTTCACCTTTCCTTCCTTCTCTTCTGCTCTCCCTCTTCATATACTGTGTTGTATCATGTGTTGTATATTTTTTTGCATGCATTGTGTCGTCTACTCTCACAGTAACGTGAGAGACCTGAAAGAAGTAATTTAGACCACAGCTCTGCCCTGTGAAGACCCTCAGTGTCTTCCCATTGCACTGAGAACACCCTTCAGATGCTTTGCTCTTCTCTAACTGGCCTTTCAGGAGCTGGGCCCACCCTCCTTCTTCCCACCATTTTGTGTCCTCCTTGATCTCCTTTCAACAGCCATGCGCACCTTCTTGTGCCCAGGACATGCCACGCTTACTTTGAATGTAAGAACTTGGCACTAGCACTTCTCTCTGCCTGTAAGTTACTGGTCTCCATCATCACCTGGCTGGCTTCATCTCCTCTCTCAATTGAAAGGCACTTCCTTGGAGAGGTCTTCTTTGACCAGTGAGCCTAAAGGAACTCCTCTCCTCCCAACACTGCTTTAAGTTCTTCATGATGTGGATCACTTCCTTATATTTTGTCCAACATGTATCATTGGTCAACCATGATCAAAGACCCAGCCTGTCTTGTTCAATACTCTCTCTCTGGTGTCAATAGTGCATAGAACATGTTGAGTACTTGTTCATTCAGTGAGTGAATGAATTCCCGGACATCTTCCATTTGTCTTTTCCTTCTTTTTATATGGATAACTGGTATGAATCCCTCGGCTCTTCATTTAGAGATCACTTCTTCTCAGAAACCTCCCCTGACTCCAGAAGTGAGCTAAGTGATCCTCATTCATATTCCATAGCATTTTCTACTTGCTGCATCTAAATATTTATGTTCCTGAAGTCTTATTGCCACTTTTCAGTCTCCCTTTGACTTTCTTCTGATGGACAGGAGCTTTAACCTGTACATTGCCACATTTTCAGGGCTTAGCTCAGTTGTGAACATTGACATAATTTAAAAAACTTTTTAGTCTTTCATTGAAAATATGATGTGTCTCCTAGGTAGTCACTGTGGTAGCCTCTGGGTTAATTCTTTAAAGGAAGAGAATGGAGGATTCTCGTCAGTGTCTCCCAAGTGTTGGTATTTTACATAGATTTTCTTCTCTCATTCTCACAAAAGTCCTAAATAAGAGTAAGTCCAGTCTCCATCTTATGGACGTAGGGAATGAAGCTTAGAGAGAGTAATTACTTAGCCTCGTTTGAAAATGGAAGTAGTTTTGCCCTAATTCTACTTTCCTTCTCTTTCCATTGTACCACGGCCATTCTCAATGTGCTACCTGCGGCAGAAGTCCCATGATAATTTCATCAGTCATCTTCACATGAGTGACTCCCCTTGCAGGTGTCAGGAAAAGACTCCACTTGAGTCTATTTTCTTAAATGGGGTGGTTGTGAGGACCTGATGCCCTGGTTGCAGGTACCAACAGGCCAGTGGCGGGGGGAGGGGGTGACTGACTGACGCCAGTGCCATTACCTGGTCAAGCCCCGACACTGATCTGCCCCCTCCCAAGAGGACCCCCACATCTGACCCTAGCCATGTTTCCTGATGACACTATTCTACAAGTAGACAGGAAAGGAAAGGAAGTGGAGGGTCATTCATATCTGCTTGGTGATGAATTTTTCTTCTCAAGGAACGCATATTAGAGGCATTCCTGAGAGTAGTGGTGCCAGATCTTTTCCTCCCTGGCAGTAGGGAGTTGCCAGGGCTCGTGTCTGATTTCCATTTGCAGTTACCTCCAGTCCTGGCAGCTCTTGGCTTAATTAGTTCCTTTTGCTGCTTAATACTCTGGCTGACTTCTGCTGGCTCCCCTACCACCTTTCCTTAGCATCCTCAGAACTCACTGCAGTAGAGTAGGAGGGGAAGAAAGAACACTTCAAACTCTCGGGCAGCTGAAAACCCCTTGATTTTTTTCAACAAGTCAAAACTGAACTGCTCTGGATGAACCAGCAATGCTTCCTCCCACCTGCCCTGGTCTCTTCTGGAAAGCTGTGGCAGAGTGGACACTCTTACACACAGCATTTGGAAGGGCCTGTTCTCCTTCCATGGAGTCTACTCCTTGGGTGGGTATTGGCAGTCACCTAACCTTTCCCAGTCTTGACGAGGTCAGATGTCAGAACTCTTGGGGTGGGGATGTCAGGACACCCACTGGAATACCCAACTTTACTAGCTACTCATTACTTGACCTTGGGAAAGTCTTTTTACCTCTTTGAGCATCAACCTGCTGAGCCATTAATTAAGTGGCTCAAATATATAGTGATATGTAGTATAATCTTATATCAAGACCCTGCTCTGCTTTTTAATCTTGTAACTTTAGTACCTTTGTCCTGAACTGACAAAGGAAGGTGCCTACAATAAGTAGAAGAAACACATGGCAGAAGGCCATCAAAGTGTCTTGCACTTGATCAAATGCAGATGACTTCACACCATGTGTAATTTTGGTGACACAATTATTATCTATACATTATAAACATTAGTCCATTGATCACTCAGTTAGGCAATCAATTCATTCTGAAGGCTGCTTTGAGTGTCTAATGGGTATGAGACATCTGAGGCACATCAATGGGAGAGAACAAAGATGTTGTCTCGGAGGAGTCTATAGTCCGGGAAGATTGTGAGGATTCATCATCTATTTTTAAAAGATATTTTTACAAAGTAATTGCTCTGTACCTCAGGCTGTTCTGCTTCCATGCCTGATAAATAAGAAGAGCGTGGACGGCTCCATTCCTTACGAGGGGGTACATTGTTCATACCTTCTTCAGTGCCACATCCTTTACTTACTCCCCTGAACTTGCCCTCCCTGATTTCCTCCCCACCCTGGAGCTTGTGTTTAACTTCGTAGTTGGTAATACAGCATCTCCTCTCCTATTCTTACCTCCTTTCTGCTTTTTCTCTCCTTAGCCTACTCCTATCAGGATCCTCAGATCCTGTGTCCCATTACATTTTTTCTTGTTAAGGCTACAATGTTGTAGATAACTTTCTGCACATAATAATAATAATAATGATAATAAGGCAATAATGCACACCTGCAAGAATTTCAAGAGGTATGAGAACCATGAGAATTCTGCCTGAGGTCTTGCAGGCCTCCAGAGGTTCTTCAGGGCCATGCCCAGGAGCGCTCCTCCTCCGGGCCCTGCTTACATCAGCAGTTTCACTTCCACTTTCTGACCTCATGATTTTAGGGTACTTGATCACATTTGTTCAAGAATAAATGAAGTTTCAGAACTTTTGTTTCATTGAGCCAGTATATTATCTCTTATTATTGAGGGACATGATTTGACACGATAGTTCCCTTTTTCTAGAAAGTAAAATTCTACTTCTAAATAATTTTCCTTGTTAAAGACTTGACAAAAATGTATTTAGGTTATGGATTTCCTCTGTATAGGTCAGGTTTCAGTCAGGAAAATGGAAAGAGCATCAGGAATTTCTTTGATAATAGAGTGAAACAGACATTACTATCTCATGTACATGCCTGACTGCATGACCAATGTGATCCTACAATATGTATAATCAAAAAAATGAGAGATTACCCTCCATTTATGTATGATCTATCAAAATGTATAAGTGCATTCTACTGTCATGTACAACTAATTAGAACAAATAAAATAAAAAATTAAAAATATTTATCTATTTTGTTTATTATACATAATAGTGGGATTTATTGTAACAGGAATTTCAAATAGAGGAGATTTAATATAGGATATTGACTACACATGTGTTACAACATCAATGTGGAAAATTACAAATGCTGAGGTAATTTCAACCTTAGTAACTTCAGGAGATAGCTAGCTATCAGGGAGGTAGTGTTAGGAGAATTTAGGAGCTCAGGGTAGGAATCAGGCATGGCTTATTCTCATATTTCTGAGAGGGAGTGTCTTGTAACTGGTGCCTCAATCTCCGGGTTGGGTGCCCTATGGTCAGGGCTCAGACATCTTGAAGAGCAAGTGTCCTAAGGCAGTTACTCAGACCTCAGTGGGTACCCATCTAGCTAGTGCTCAGAATTCTGAGAATGGGACCTAAACACTTGAGCTCAGTCCTTGTAGACCAGCTTGTACTGGTCTCAGCACCCATGATTGGTGCTGAGAGTGTTGGTAGAAGCTAGGTGAAAACTCAGCTATCATTTACTTCTGGATGGCATCTGACAGGATCTGGAACTAGGAAGAAAGTCTTCCTCCTCTGGCAGCCTCCCAGTCTCTGTCAATTTTTCCTGTTGAAGAACTCTATTGGGAAGTGAGCCAGGAAGGAGTCTGGGGAGTCTTTTTAGAATACCAGCACCAGCATTAAAGAGTATAAAGGTGGTGGGGACCCTTGAGGCTGACAGCCACTGGATAAATAACTGACATATACTCTTCTGGTTAAAAAAGATTAGGTAGACTTGGCTTCTAAGGTAATGTGGTGAAATGGTCTTATTTTGTAAACCTGTTTCCAACATGATTCCCAATAACTCTCAAGCAAGAAATTGCAGCTTGGGATAGGACTTCTGTGGAAAAATTCTGGTGCCAATGTAGAAAGTGGCTCCCAAGTCAAAGCATTCCTGTGAGCCCCAACACATGGAGCCCATGATTTATTTTAGTTTTTGCCTCCTTTTACAGTCCCTGGTTCCAAGAACTTCTTCTGGGCCAGATGCCCCCATGGCTCAGATGCTTGGAAACATTCATTTACTATAAAGCCTGCTGCTCCTCAGGCCTCCCTGCCAAGACCCTGGCTGTGTGCGGCCACACCCTGTTCCTCCAGATTGCATTGCTCCACGTGTCCCTGCTCCAAAACTCTCGTCCCTTCACCAGGCTCCATTTCTTCTTTTCATTGGCTGCCTTTGCTCATCCCTTAATGCTGGTGTTCCAAGAATGGATATCTCTGGAATTTTTTTTCCAACAATTATGCTTTCCTAGTCTCCGACAATATAAAGAGCACCTTGTAATAATAGTGGCAGTGAAATCTTGTGGTTGCCTGAATCTTTAGATTCTTCAGAGAGTTTTTCTCATCTACTGCCTCATTGACCTCATTAAATTTAATTTGACTTCAAAAAGCCTAGCTATGGAATTCCTCTGAGTCTTATCTTCCTCTACTTTAATAGTGGTCTAATGTCTTACCATGCCTTATGTGTGAAGTTTGATAGGAAGGTCAAATGGCACAAGCTAGGTTCTTAATTTGGCACACAGTAGGACAGAATAAATCTTAGGTCTCTTCAAGTGAAAGCGGGTGTTGTTGTCATTCAGATAGGATGAAAGGGGGCCAAAGTTTCAAGTAGATCTAGTCTGAACCATATGATGAATTTCCTGAGAAGAACGGATTGAAGAGATACATCTCTGCAAGGCTATTTGGAAGACCATTCTTTCTCTGTTCCTATAGGCAAAGGATCTTATCTGAGGATACGATCATCACTTCTGATTATGGACTGACTTCCCTCCTTCAGTTTTATCCTGTGCACATGTTACCTGTGCAGGTGTGAAAGGGGAAATGAGGAGAGGAAGGGGCACAGAAAGCATAGTGTCCGACCATGGGACGTTCTGAGGGAGAAAATGTAGATCTTAGGACTCAAAAGGTAACCTTGAGTCAGATGATGCAGCTCCTTGAATGCCTGGCTGAAGGGTTCACATTTTGCATTTTATTTCTTAGGCGATAGGAAGTCAAAACCAGAAAAGGGGAAAAACTTTTAAAATGGATTTGACATTTCCTATAAATGCTCTTCCTTAAGGAACACGAGATTCCCAAAAATGCAAGACTCAGGGAGATTATTTGTCTCTGGCAATCCTTTCTTCTCCTCTTTAAATGACTTTGAGTCATTTAGAGTAATGCTAGTAGCTGAGATGTTGCTATCAATTTATATCCCATTTTCTCATTCAAATAGAACACAGCTTGGCATTGTTCGCTTCAAACACCAGACAGATTTTCACCAATGGGCTATGCAAACAAGGAAACTAAGGGTCTTGTGGTGGGTATCTCCTGTTGAAGCCATGTGGTCTACAGAAGGATTAATATTTCTTTAAGGATTTAGTATTCTGGTCAAGGAGAGAGATGCGTTAAGAGATCAGGATCAACATGACAAATGTACACAAGAAGTACAGGTCATGCTAGACCGTCCAGCTAGGGCTTATAAGTATTCAGGGTAAGTTTTCATGAAAACACACAAGTAGAGCAAGGAATGGCCAAGCTGAGCATTAAAGGATGAGCAGTGGATCATGTGAAGAAAGAACAGGGGACATAGCAGCCTAGGTGAAGGAGACCCCTGAACAAACACAGGGGTGAAGATCATGCAGACAGGTGAGGCCATGAGCAATTTGTGATGGTGGAGGATATGAAGGCAGGGACAGAGGAGCTGAGGACAGGAGGCAGGACCAGAGGGAGAGGGTCTTGTGAACTCAGCCAAGAAGCTTATACTTTATCCTGAGGTGGAGATGTGTGGGGCATTCAGTGGGGAAGGGATACTGTAGAATTTATTCTATTCTGGTGCACCATGCGGGAGAGAAAAAGACAAGGGGACGGAGACCAGACTGGAGGCATTAACAATAATCTAGATAGGTATGGGAGGCCAGAACTTTGGGAGGTTTCGAGAGGAGCACGGAATTCGGGTCTGGGAATTGGTGATTGACTAAATCAGGAAGGTGCCAACCACCAAACCAGGGAATACAAAAGGAGGTGCCATTCTGGAGAAAGACAATATGGTAGGTTTTATATATGATGGACATGGCATCCTTGCAGTGTAGAAAACTCAACTTGCTAGATGTACTGATGATTTGCTATTTGAGCTTGGTTAAATGAGTTAGTCCTTTGAGTCTCAATAAACTTGACTAATTTTAGAGGGGAAAATAATATCTAGTTTTCAGTGAAAGATTAATTTCTCAAGGAACTCAAAGTGTTGCTTTTGCGCAACTGTTTTCATTAGCACCTTCTTTACATTAAGCGTGAGGAAACAAGTAAATAGATCTCTCTTTCTAAAATGGACAGTTTGCCCTGATTGAGCTAAGGTGGCTTCTGTTTGTCCTCTTACACTTCCACAATTCTCCCAGCCTGGAGGACTGGCCCTTGGGTGTCCCTATGTTGTGTTCTTTCCGTCCAGTCTTGGCATGAAGGTGGGTTGCATTGTGGTGGTCCCAGAGGTAGAGGTCCTTCCTGAGAATACACATGAACAAATTTAAAAATCTTGAAAAACAAACATGATCCAGAAAGAATTTTAAATTTATGAAAGCTTTTGAAATAATTTTTATTTTTAGGTTTCTTTCTTTGATATCATATTTCTGAAAATTGTAAAGTGAATTTCGCTCTTAAATATTATGTCATTCTCTGCCAAAATGATGATTAATAGTTTTCTCATCTCTGTAAAAATCCATCTTTTTGGACCCAGAGATTCCTTTTTAGTATTCTGTCTTTTTCAGTAGCAGGACATAAAAAGGGACAGAGAAAAACCCCTCGGCCCACACTTACTACTGGTAAGCTATGAAATAAACAAGTCCTCACCATTCTTACCACATGTGCTCTTGGAACAAAAGAGATTTGGGTCTGATAGATCCAACTTCTGCCATGAACTGTGAACTAGCATATTTTAAACTTGGCTTCTGAGGTTAGTGAGGGGAGGTTTCTTGTCTGTCCCTAATAAACTGCAGATGGCTTTTCTTCCCCAGTTCTTCAATCCCCAATGCTGTGTTTGAATATGAATCTCATCTTAAGGGTAAGAATACATCTGTACTTTCATGGGTCTTCTTGCGCATCATCCCTGTTCTTCATTCCAAATAGCTTTCTAAAGTGCTGTGACATTGAAGAAATGCTCATTACATACGCATTACCTGAGTATATCTGGAGACATGAGCACTGGGCTAAGAGCATAAACTGGTTCTGATTCTGGCACTGCAGCTCAACGTCGAGAGTGAGAGGGAATCTTGGGTTCCACTTTAGAATGAAGACCATTATGTCAGTTTGATAGGGATTAGGATTCTGGTTCCCCCACATCCTAGCCATGTAAGGGATACATTTGTGTCGCAGTACAGGAATTTCTGTTTCTCTGTGCTGTGGTAATTGAGCATCAGGGCTCTGAATTTTAATCCTAACTCTGCTCCTTGTTTTCTAGAGGATCTTGGGATATTTACCCAAGTGCCTTTATTTCCTCACTTGAGAAAATAATTTGACCTATTGTCATAAGTTTGTGTCATAAGTTGGGAGTATTTATTAGTGAGCATATAGGAAGCTCGTGAGCAGAGCTTGGCAGAGGGTGCACATTCTCTAGGTGTTATGATTCTTTTATTTTGCTATGCTGCCTCTTGTGGGACTACTTTGACTGTCAGAATGTGCATTACTTTTCTAGGGAGAAGCTCTGAAGTCATCAAGATTTGGGGCGGGGTGTTGGGATGGTCATTTAACCTCAGCCACTTTGCGTCTCTGTTTTCGCACATGCCCGTGAGACAATGCTCTCCTCTCCCTGCTAGATAGACAGAGGATGGGTTTTGTGTGTGAGGCACAAATAGTATCACGGATGTGAAAACACTTAGCTAACTCTCAAATGCTCTATAAATGTGAGTTTATTAGTTGAAACTCTTTCCTCTGCAAGTGACAAAAATCCAACTCAAATCAGCAAATGCCCAAAAGAGGATTCATCGTACTCTTGTGACTGGCTTCTAGGATATCTCACAGTCCTGCAGGATACACTTTAAGAACCAGGACTTTGGGAATCCACACTGATGGGTGTTATAACTGGAATGTACAGTTTACACCTGTCTGTCACCCCTAGTGGCTCCATTTGCCTCATGTATGCGAGTATTTTCCTGCAATGAGGAACAGGTACTAAGAACCTAGATTCATATTGTTTCCTTATGCCATGCCAATGAAAATGAAAAGGGAAAATGAAAATCTCCCAATTATCTCCTGTATTCAACTCCAGGGAAGAATTTGATTGACCCTGTCTGACTTTAGACCGATAATTGGGTTCCAGAGAATGGAGGACTAAGATTGTTATGCCTTAGTCACAATTCTTTATTCTTAATATGAGACAGATGAATATATTAACAGAAGGGAATAAAGATATACTCAGATAAAAACTACTATCCCATGTTAGTACTATTTGTACTAGTTTCTTTAACTTCTGTAGAGATGATTACAGTGAGCATCTTTGTGTATCTGGAAACCTATAGGTCAAACCTAGGATACCTCAGACTCTTGAGTCTTTCCTCAGTTTCTGGCAGAGATGGCTTATCAGGGTATTGATCATATTAGAAACTCTTGGTAGGAGAGAGATCCTACCAGTGCAGTGTTCTTAAGCTCTGAATTATTGACCTTTTGAGCTGGAAAATTCTTTGTAGTGGGGGACTGTCCTGTGCCTCGTGGGGTGTTTACAGCATTCCTGGCCTTTACCCACTTGATGCCAGTAGAACTTCCCACCTCCTTTGACAACCAAGAATGTCTCAAGACATTGCCAAGCATCCCCGTGGGGATACACTTCCCCTTTGCCTTTGAGAGTTATACTAGTGGACCCCGATGAGTAGCGATTTAACTGGTGCCTCTAATTTTCACCCTCTGTTCCAAAGAATGGAGGATGGAGGATGGAGGGAATACTGGCTGGTGACGGGCTTTCTTGTTCTGTGACCTCTTCCCCTTTCCACACACACTCTATGGCATCGAAGCACCCTACCCCTGGGCAGTGAAAGGTCACACTATTGAGCAAGACTGTGCGGTAAATGACTCAGGATATTTTGGAGTCTACTCTTTCCTCTAACACTGACCTATGGTGCGTGGTTGGGAAATTCTTCCCCCAATCCCTGCCCCAGGCCTCTTGAATTAGCAAAATGGGAAGATGTCCTACAATTTTTCATGTTATTTAGACATTTGATGATACACATTGATGAGATTTGAACTACAGAGTGGGAAATCGTTCTTCAAAATTCTCTTGTGGAATAAGCTGTGGCTAAGACCCTGACTTTCCCATAAGCATCTGTTTTGTGTCATGGAAGATAGACTTGCACTAGGTTGCCCAAGATGTATAGGGAGCAACAAGGCAATGGTAGACCTAGGTCAGGATCTCTGCTTCTGCCTGATACTTTGTTGTAGGATTTTTCCAAAGATCTCATCTATGGAGACAGAAATAGTGTAAGTGAAAACCCATTCGGTGAGTCTGATGTGTGATGCAGAGGGGCTGGATGAGTGAGAGAGGAACGGAGAGGTCGTGCAGGGCCTTGGATGCAGAGTGACGGACACAGCGCTGTTATCCGAGGGGTTGGGGTGGAAGAAGGCATAATAAAAAGTATGTGCAGGTAAGTGGGTGAATTATTTTTTTATTATCATGTTTGAAGTTTAGAAAAACAGTAGAGTGAAATTAATCAGATGCAGTTTGAAGTGATCAAGAGGCTGTTTTCTTTACTTTACCCATCAAAATGGTCTGGCATCTAGGATTCGCTTTACTGAGAAAACTGATTTTGGGCAAGGAGGAGTTATGAGCAGTGCTCCTCTGTGGATTAGTGGGCAGGGTGGAGATAGCAGCTAAGGCTAAGACCATCCCACCCAGTTATGCTTGCACCAGGGAAAAGGCCCTGTGGAGAGAAGACAGTGGAGAAATAACCCTCTCTCCTGGGATCAGACTTTGACAGAGGGACCCGCATTCACACTGGCTTCTGTCTTCCTCTTTGGGGCCTCTCTGTGCTGGGCAGGGTTTCTCACTAAGATTTCAGTATTATTCTTGCCATTTACTCACATCTAGAGGCATATCAGAGCTCATAATGGGTCCCAGAACAGAGCACGTGGAGCAAATGCCTCATGGTCCCCCTGCTTTCCTGCCCAGCTGAAGAAAAAGCAGGAGGAGAGGAATAAAGACATCCTTGTGCTTTTCCCATCAGCTTTTTGCAGATGGAGGCAGGGACTGGCACATCTGTTTGAACACTCACAGTAGTTTAGTTTCCAATGGTTATATTAGTGTCTTGTGGCTTAAAACAGCAGGATGTATCATCTCGTGGTTCTGGAGGCCAGAGTTACACAACAGAGGCGTTATCAGCAAGGCCACACTTGCTCCCAAAACTCTAGGGGGGAGTCTGTTCCTGGTTTCTTCCAGCTTCTGGGATCTCTAGGTGTCCCTTAGCTTGTGGTCACATATTCTAATCACTGCCTCTGTGGTCACCTTTCTTCTTCCTCTTCACTATGTATCTTTTGTAAGAACACTTGTACTGGATTTAGAACCATCAAGAAAATCCGGTGTTATCTCCTCAGAGGGCATCCTTAATTGGATTACATCTGCAGATCCCTTTCCAAACAAGGTCACAGACACAGGTTCTGAGCACTCAGACGTGGACAGACATGCTTTGAGGTACTGTTATTTCACTCACAACATCTGGGAAGTGTGCTAATTACTGTACATACAGTGTCTCCTCCACTTTTCAGAAGTGTGAGAGTTCCCGATGAGCACTGGCTCTTGTTAATCAGTTCATTTAGGATGGGGACATGTGGAATGCGAGGCACCATGAGAGAGGACACATGACAGATACACTAAGTGGAACAGGGGACTTCCCCTGTGGTATGTGGTTTAACCCAGATGTTACCCTCTAGATACTTTAAAGGAAACTTGATTCAGTTCTGACCCTGTGTCTGTGTAGCCCTGAATACATTTCAGTGAGTCTGTTTGTCTCTTGCTCCTTAAATTTGCTAGCTGTTTAAAGGACAAGTTGGACCACCAAGTCCCCATGTGTGATTCAAACCTTCTATCAAGATTGACCCTCAAGGGCTGGGGTTGTGACTTAGTGGTAGAACACCTGGCTAGCACATGAGAGGCACTGGGTTGGATCCTTAGCACCACATAAAAATAAAATAAAGGTATTGTGTCTACCTACACAAGTAGGTACCTAACTAAGTACCTAATTAAGTGTCTACCTAACTAAGAAAATATTTTTAAAAAGATTGACCCTGAAGCTGGATTCAGTGTGCACACTGGTAATCCCAGCAGCTTGGGGAGGAGGCAGGAGGATTGTGAGTTCAAAGCCAGACGCAGCAAAAGTGAGGCCCTAAGCAACTCAGTGAGACCCTGTCTCTAAATAAAATACAAAACAGGGCTGGGGATGTGGCTCAGTGGTTGAGTGTCCCTGCATTCAATACCTGGTACCCACCCCGTTAAAAAAAAAAAAAAAAAAAAAAGATTGACACTCAAGGACACTTTAGAAGGGAAAAGGCTATATTTACAAGATGTGACTTGCTTAAAATAGACCACCTCTTCCTGTCACCACTAAATGGAGACACAGACTCTGCTAGGAACCCTCAGGATTTGCTTGGCTGAGCTCCCTCTTCCCTGAAACACTTCCCTCCCAAGCCATGCCTCCCACTTGATCTTTAAAACCCATCGCAAACATTCCTCCTTGCCTGACCTTCCTGGGTGGAATAAACTAATCTCCACCCCTTTCTTCCCACAGTATCTTAGCTCCTGCACACTTGAGTAATGGCACTCACCTTTATGCATGATTATTCTGTTTTCTTATCTCACTCTTCTGAAGTGTGAGAAAATGAATGAAGGAATCTAGACCTTCTTAGAGAAGGTGTCAAGGTAGGGAAATCTGCATTCTCACCTTGTTTCCTTGATATTTGAAAAGAGCCAGAGCCCTTAGAGATAGGCAAAGTCATTGAGATACACAAGACATTTTTTTTTTTTTTTTTTTTAGGAGAAATCCAGGGGGTTGGTTTTTCTTTGCAAGAGAATTCTTCGATTTCCTTCCTCTTTTCACTACTTTCCCCTGCCCTTTTCTCTCCATTCCCTACCATTCCTTTCCATTCTTTATCAGATGCACATCTGAGCTCCTACTATCAGTCACTGATAGAGCTCAGGATACGAGATGAATATGCCAATGTCAAATAGCCATGGTCAAATAACTTGTAGTCTCATGGTTAAGAGAGTCAAGGAAACAAAGAGTCACTGTATGTTGCATTGTGTCACATCTATACTGCATAGTGTAGTACATACAATTTCACTCATATTTTGATATATAATTTTAAACTACTATATGCACCATATT
Organism: Sciurus vulgaris; assembly: GCF_902686455.1. Taxonomy (NCBI): domain Eukaryota; kingdom Metazoa; phylum Chordata; class Mammalia; order Rodentia; family Sciuridae; genus Sciurus; species Sciurus vulgaris. The sequence continues at coordinate 71,526,473 of NC_136476.1, forward strand.
ACATAGTGCCAAGGAGATTTACCAAATGCTTTAGTTGTCTTCTTCCTGCTCCTGGGGAATTCATACAGATGATATGTTAGAAAATGAATGCACGTTCATCAGACAGATGGGAGGAGATTTAGAATGGAGCATATTTAAATCCTCCAAGCCTCTGGGCTTGAAGGGCAAACTCAGACAGACAGATGATAATCCTAGGTAATTCTCTGGGACTACCTTCGGCAGGGAAGAATTGCTTTGGGGGCTTACCTGGATGTTCCAGTGCCCTCTGTAGAGTCTGTACCTCTACTAGCTTCATATGACAGCAGGCTGTGCCATCAGCTTCATCTGCCTACAGTTCAGATTTCCATGAAAACCAGGTGACAGGTCACCAGCGAGCAGGGACTAAGCACATTGCCCTTCCCACTATACACTCGGCCTGGTTCTCATTAGCCTCCTTTCCAGCTACTCGGGACTCCACAGAAACCATGTGTCTTTCCATGACAAACTTAGTAGGCAGAGCATTCAACAAACTTCTTATTTTCTTTTATTTTCCTGGGACCTCATGTTGAAACTAAAACTCAATCAGGGCAGTTAGTGAGTGAGGTAAGTTATTGATTACTGTATTCTTTTAAAACAACAAATAACTGTTCATTATCAGGTCATGAAGATACAAAGAATAAGTTGTTTTGTCTTGATATCCCTGTCTATTTAACCACAAAGAAGATGATCAGTAAATAAGAAATACATCCAGTAGAGAAAATTAGAAAGGCTGAATGAAGCAGGCATATTGGACTCTTTCCATACATTAGAAATGCATCCGATTTTAACCCTCAAGGATGCTTCCAAGTGCCCTGTTGTGTGCTGGTTAGTGCAGGTCGCCTATGGGGCTGACCTCTCATACCATCCCTGTGGGAACACATCTGTGGCTGGCCACATTGAGGTCTGCATGTCCAGCTCTTCCCTTTCTAGTCCTTCTCTCCTTCACCTCAGTTTTCTTTATGCTACTGCCTGTAAGATCTTTCTGACTACAGATTGGGTCATTTGTCTAAAATCTTATTTGTCTACCATTTTTAAAAACTTGTGATAAGAATACTTAACATGGATTTATTGTTGAAACAGGCCTTTAATTAGATACGTTGTTTTTAACTACAGGCACAATGTAGTGCAGCAGATCTCCATCTTACATAACTGAAACTTCTACCCATTGAACAACAATTCCTTATTGCTTCTTCCCCCCATCCCTGGAAGTTGCCATTCTACTTCCTGTTTCCCTAAGTTTGATTATTTTAGATACCTCATGTAAATGGGATCATGCAGTATTTGTCCTGTGACTAGCTTATTTCACTTAGCACAATGTCCTTGAGGATCAGTCATGCTGTTGCAAATGGCAGGATTTTTTTTCCGTTTCAAGGTTGAATGATATTCCAGTATGTGTATCTACCACATTTGCTTTATCCATTTATCTGTAAGTAAACAGTTAGGTTGTTTCTGTATTTTGGCTATTAAATAATGGCTTGAATAATATATATTGACTTGAATAAAGTTGCAATGAACATGAAGTGGGGCATATATCTCTTTGAGATCCTGATTCCAATTCTTTTGGACATATACCTAGAAATGGGAAGAGTGGATCATATGGTAATTCTATTTTTAATTTGGGGGGAACTTCCATATTGTTTTGCACATCAGCTGCCTCATTTTACATTCCCCAAAATGTACAAGTGTCCCAGTTTCTTCACATCTGTGCTGACATTTTTATTTTGCTTTTTGTTTTCTTGATAATATCCCTTCTAACAGGTGTGAGCTGATGTCTTATTGTGGTTTTGATTTGCATTTCCTGGATGATCAGTGATGTTGAGACTCTTTTCACAGACTTTTGGCCATTAGTATGTTTTCTTTGGAGAAACATCTCTTCAGGTCTTTTGACCACTTTCAACATCAGAATATGTGTTTTCTTGCTATTGAGTGATTTAAGTTCTTCATGTATACTGTATCATAGTCACTTAGCATGTATATAACATGCAAAATATTTACTCTGTGAACATCTTGTCAGTTCTGTAGGTTGCCTTTCACTCTGTGGCTCATTTCTTTAGCTTTGCAAAAGATTTTTGGTTCCATCTCACCTGTTTAATTTTGCAGCCTATTCCAAAGAAATCATTGCAAAACCCAGTGTCATGAAGCTTTTTTCCTACATTTTTGGCTAGCAGTTTTACGGGCCTGGGTCTTATATTCAGATTTTTAGTCCATTGGGAATAGATCTTATGGTCTCAGTCCTGCCAGGGTCTAGAGTCCCACCTCTCAGACTCAACCTGCTCTGCATTTGAGCTGCTGAACTGCTCTCCAGACATGTCTGTGCTCCCTTTGTCCCTCATATCTGCACATACTGTCACTTTTTCCAGAAAGTTGTCTATCCACCTCATCTCCATTTAGTTGGTGAGTTCTAAATCATAGGACTTAGTATCTATTAGTTGCTCAAGTGATAAAGGAAGGAAAGAACGATGGAAGAAAGGAAGGAAAGAAGGAAGGAAGGAAAAAGAGAGAAAGGAAGGAGGAAGGAAAGGGAGGAGAAATGAATGGATGAGAGAGGGCAGGGGGACTGTTACCACCAAGGGCAGCAGTAGACACCCATGGTCACGGGTCAAGCTCAGCTTGAATTATTTTATGTATAAGCTCTTCAGGAAGAATTTCCAACAGCTGCCCGCTGTCTGGTTTCGGGGGACCAGGGATATGCAGCCACTCAGCTCCTCCATAAACATGCTAGGGAGCAAAGGAGGACTTCATTGTTTACCCCGGGGAGGGAGGTGGTTGCTTTTGTTTGTTGTGTCTCTGCTGCCTTGGTTCCCAGATGACACCCCATCTGCATAAGCACCACAGCAAACAGAGATGGAGACGCCAGGCGGGTTTTCTCAAGCCCAAGAGCCTCCGCAAAGCAGCAGCTGACAAAGGCCAGGAGAGGCCCCAATGACAGGAGAAGGAATGTGGATTTGTCTCGATCTGCCTCATCTGAGGGGAAATGATAAAGAAGGAGTCATAAAAGACTGGCAGCAGCTCAACTATTTGGCACCAAAGGCCTCTTCCACAGAATCCCTTTCAAAGATGGGCTCACGCCCCTGTGAACATGCTCATGTTCATATGAATTCTCCATTCGCCCTTTGGTTCTTCTTCTCTGTCTTTCCTATTCTTTTCTTATTTTAAAGTTTTCCTGGTTTTTCATTGAAAAAAATTAGTATAAGAGCCAGATCTCAGAAATCAAGTAAAGACTGGAAAAAAAAAAAAAAAAAAAAAAAAAAAAGAAGAAGAAATGAAGAGGAAGAAGAGAAAAGGCAAAGGAAGCAGCCGTCTGGAAGAAGGGCCAGTCTGCTGAAGGAGGACTGGTCCTTCTGCTCACCGGGACCTTGCTAGTCGCCGAGGCGTGGATACCAGGCTTACTGAGTTCTTCCTGGTTACTATGAAACAATGATGTTGACCTGATGCAAGAATGTCCACCATTTTTCCAAGTCTCTTTCCTTTCCCAAGTATCTGCTTCACTGTGCCCCAGGGAAGAGGTGGCACCTCACTCTCTGCTCTTTGCCAGCTTTCCTTTCCACCTCACACAGTGACTCCCTACCGACAGCAGAACGTGACTGTGAACCCTCCCTTCCCCCAGTGTCACGTCTGCCTTCCTCCCATGCTCTTGACCTCTTGTCCATTCATTGGCCGGTTCCTTCAGTGCCAGGCCCACGTGTCCCCCAGGTCTGCAGCTTTCAGGGATCACCTTGTGGGTCACAACTAATGGACACAGATGATGGGATCCCGTGCGTTCTGTGGCCATCCCCAGGCAGGTGAGCTTCGGTCTCACTGCATCTCCCTGGTTCTGGACTCATGCATCTCATGGTCTCCATCTCTTCACTTCCCTGCCAGTCATTCCCACCCTCCTTTGTTCATTGGTGGTAAGAAAATAGCACCTTTTAATTTATTTCTTCCAAACGTACACGTGGGAATTGTGGACAGCAGACTTTTGGACAACTCGCCTTTAGACTGTGTGTAGGTGTGAGACTTGCAACTTTATATTGGAACACGGAAGTGGTTTCTTCATTCAGATCATTCTTCTTCCTCCTTCCTACTTTCTACTACTATAAACCATCCTGTTCATCATTCTCTTTTATTTACTGGGTAAAAAGCTTAATTGTTTTATCCTAGTCTTGTTCAGGGCTAATTTAAAAAATATTTTTATTTGTTCTGTATAGTTGTACATGACAGGAGGATGCATTTACACATTTTGGTAGATCATCCATAATGGAGTATAATCTCTCATTTTTCTGATTTTACATATTGCAGGATCACATGGGTCATGCAGCCATACATGTACGTGAGGTCATATGTTTATTTCACCCCATACCCCTTCCTCTCCCTTCAGTGCTAACTTTTAATAAGAAATAACTCATGAAATTTTGTTACTTAAAGGTGTTCTCTCTCCTAAGAACTATTTAATTAGTAGATGTTAATTGAAATTTTCCTTTACTATGCATCACTCAGGAGACAAATTGGCTGTCACACTGGCCTGGGCCCTATGGACAAGAGAGGTTGCTATGATTTGGATATGAAGTGTCCCTCCAAAATCTCCTGTGTTAATAATGCAAGAGATGATTAGGTAATGAGAGCTGTAACTAAGCAGTCCATCCTAGTTTCCATGGGCTATGTGGTAACTGCCGGCAGGAGGAGGTGGGTGGCTGGGGGCAAGCCCTGGAAGGGTTCATCTTCCCTGAGACCCTTTTCTTTCTCTCTCTTCTCTCTCTCTCTCCCTTCTCTCTGGACTCCATGAGGGGAGCAGCTTTCTACCTTTCTACCATGATGTTCTGCCTCCCTTCAGGCCCAGAGCTATACAGTCAGCCACACATGAACTGAACCTCTGAAACCATGAACCCCAAATAAACAACAAAATGCTGACAAAACAGAGGTGAGAAAGGAAAATTTTCACCTCTGACAACAACGTTTTATTTTTATTTTTTTGTACTAGTGATTAAACTAAGGAACACTTAACTACTGAACCACATCCCGACGCCTTTTTTTGTGTGTATTTTATTTAGAGACAGGGTCTCACTGAGTTGCTTGGGGCCTCACTAAGTTGCTGAGGCTGGCTGTGAACTCACAATCCTCCTGCCTCAGCCTCCGGAGCTGCTAGGATTAATGGAGTGTGCTGCTATTGCGCCCAGCATCATTTAATTTCTTAAGATAATGGTTTCTTCTAAATCTCGAGGACACGTGCTGTGTTTCATTTATTTCTACATTTCTGGTGCCTATTTTTATAACTGGCATAAACTAACAATGTATAATAAATATTTTGTGGCAAAATAGTTTTAGGTATTATCATTATTAGGCACATTTTATGGGTGGTAAGATGAGGCTCAGAAAACTTATGCAGAAAACTTAATCATGCAGTAAATGTTAGAGCCATGTCTTGAAATACCCAAATATTCAGACACTGAATATCACACTCCTCCTTCTCTACCACGTTGGTGGTTATGTTTTCTGAAAATAATATTTTTTTTCAGATTTTGTACACATGCGTAGTCACCCATATGCTCATGTCCCACTGCTGTCTGGCCTTTGTGTGGGATTGAGTGGCAGGTGGGGTGTGGAGAGGGGCACAGGTAGCTTTCACTCTTTGCTCAGGTTCTTCAGCAGCTTCTATAATAAACAACTGAAGAAAGTTTCTGTACGTCAATCTAGACGTGTTCTTGGACTCTTTCCCACACAAGTAGACTTTGAAGGAACAAATGAGTCACTGTAACAGAAAATGGTAATGCTATAGAAGAGACAAATGATCACAGGGATTGTAGGGGTTTCTGCCACGTCCAGCATGGGTGAAGGAAGGGGTTTCTGTCGGAGGAAAGTGCCGGCTGTAGATTAATCACTGAGAAACTTATTTAATAGAATAAACACAGGAGATAATTATCTTTTTAAATCAAAAGGGGTGTGACGGATTGAGCCATGCCAAGATCTGGCCTCTAACAACATGGAGAAGCCCACCTTTCCTTTATTTATAGTTGTACAGGTAAAGGGGGACCAGGCGGAGCCTCTTCAGTGAGGAGCAGGATGGGGTGGAGTTAGGGAAGCCACTTGCTTTAGTGGGTCATCCCAGCAGGATTAGCATTTCCTCAGGGGTGGGTCATTCTGCACAGTCACATGCCCCAGGCTGTCTGAAAGAGTCTCTCGCCACTGCCAGTTCCTGGGAGTCAGACTTCTGTGTGGACAGCTCAGCCAAGCCTGATTCTGCTCGTCTTGGATGACTTCCCACAAGGGACGGTTATGGTCTGAATGTTCGTCTTTCCCCCAAATTCATATGCAGAAACCTAATCCCAACTGTGAGGCTGTTAGGAAGGGGTGGTTTGGGAGGTGGTCAGGGTGTCAGAGTGGAGCCCTGAAGGATGGGGTTTTGTGCCTCTTCTGTAAGGGGCCCCTTGGGAGGGCACGTGGAGGAGGTGCCATTGCTGTGACCAGCAGTGGGTCCTCACCAGTCACTGAATCTGCTGGTATCTTGATCTCCGACTTCCCAGCCTTAAGAATGGTAAGATACATTTTTGTAGTTTATAAGCCACCCAGTTTATGGTATTTAGTTTTAGTAACCTGAAGATACTAAGGCAGAATGTTGTCCAGTGACAACGTTGTTGTCTTGTGACAAATTACTACAGACTTATCACCTATAAAATAACAAAACATCGTCTCATGGCTTCTGTGAATCAGAAGTCCAGACATGGCTTAATTTGGTCTTCTGCTTACGGTCTCAGAAGGCTGAAATCCGGGTGGTGACTGAGCTATGTTCTCATCTGGAGGCTTGACTGGGGAAGAATTCACTTCGAAGATTATTCAGGTTGTTGACAGAATTCATTTTTCTTGTGACTATACAGTTGAGGGCCTAAAATTTGGTGACTGTCAGCAGATTTAAGTTACCTTTCTCTGGACTAATTTCCTTTTCAGCTTTAATGAAAACAATGTAAATAATATTCCATGAGCAGAAGTATGGAAATTTACTCAAAAATTATACCATTGTCCCTTTTAAAGAAGATACTTTACGACTAAATTCAACCTGAATAAAAACATCAGACATGTTTCCTGTGGAACCAAGATCAAGACAGAATTGAAGAGACCTGGCATTATTTTTCTTCTTTAGCATGTGGGCCCAAGGAAAGATGCTTGAACTGACTTCGAATTTCCAGGTCTTTAGTTGGCACCGCTTTATGGCTTCATTTACATCCCCAGAGGCAGACATCCTCCTCTACTGCTACCCCCGTATCCCTTTTCCTACCACCATTTATGGGATATCTAGTGCTTTGGCGCCATTTAGTCAGTCCCTCATCTGACCTGATCAATTCTTCAAGAGTCCTGGAGACTTGCTCGGGAACCAGATCTCAAGCATCTCCACTCCCAAAGACTCAGTTCAGCTCAACACAGGTTTACTGACAGTTGAATGTATCAGTTCAAGTGACTTATGGCAATTTTGAGATGAAAACTTGCATTTAAATAGTTAACTTTTCTAGGGTAGTGATGTGAGTTGGTTTACGGAGCACTAGGCTGTGCAATTTATTATTGTTTGAGGTGAGACTACATTGTAGCCTCTTTCTCTCATCTAAGACAGGGGTTGACAATTTTTTTCTGCCAAAGGCTATATAGTAAATATGTTAGGCTTTGTGGTCCAGGTGGTCCCTGTCACACTAATCAATACTGCTGCTATAGCATGAAAGTAGCTCTAGACACTATGCAGATGAATGAGGATGGATTTATTTATTTCAACAAACTTCATTTATAGACAAAAATTTGAATTTTATATTATTTTTATGGGTCATGAAATATAGTCTTCTTTTGACTCTTTCAAAAACTACAAAAACTATTGTCTTGCAGCCCATAACAAATGGACTGTAATCCCAGCGACTCAAGAGAACAAAGAAGGAAGATTGCAAGTTCAAAGTCAGCCTCAGCAACTTAGTGAGGCACTTAGCACCTCAATAAGACCCTGTCTCTAAATTAAATACGAAAAAGGGCTGGGGATGTGGCTCAATGGTTAGGCATCTCTGGGTTCAATCTCCAGTATGGGGAAAAAAAGAAAAATAACGAAAAAAAAAAAAAAAAGAAAAAGAAAGAAAGAAAAGAAAAAGAACTTGGGCAGTGGACTGGATTTAGCTAGTGGGGCATATTTGGTTGATTTCCTGTTACAGATATAAAGCAAACATCTATCTATTATTCTGAAAGTCATTTGGGGCTGCACTCAAATCTTAGAACTCTCTGGAAATTCTTGGTGGAGAGAAACATCTGAGATTGAGCTTTCAAAACAAGTACTTGCTGCATTTGGAAATAGTAGCCAAAGGAAGAACCTCCCAGACAAATGGCTCGTTGGGTCCCTGTGGAGGACAACTGGACCTAGTCAAGCTATGATGTCAGTGACATCATGGGCAGGTGAGGAGGCCATACCAAGAAGACCAAGAAGGGTAACAGCTGCAGCAGGGGTGAAATCATTTCAGTAGAGCAAGGGGTGATCTGTAGAGGAGCAGATGATTGTCTCAAAATAAGTGTCTGGTTTATACTAAAGTGACAACTTAGGAAACATTTGTAGAACATTTTACAGTGTCCTGGGGATTCCAAGAGGTACTTGGAGTGTGGTGCAAAGTTGTTCAAATAAGGTCTTTTCTATATTTAAGTATCATTAGGGACAATGATAATTTGGGCATGTAAGGAAGTGTAGCATATTTGATAGGATTTGACTTGTGAGGTCTGAGATGTATGTTATCATAAACACTCTTGGTCTCCAAGCAACAGCCATATCCCCATTCTTCTTTCTTTTTTGAACTTTCCGTTTTGAAATAATTTTAAAAAATCTTCAGATAAATTGCAAAATAGTAAGAAGGGCTCCCATAGTCCCTTCACCTAGATTCCTCAATTGTCAACAGGTTTGTACTTTTGACTTAACATTCTGTCTGTCTCTTTCTCTCACACACTCCTACAGGCTATTGTTTCTGAACCATTTGTGAGTAAGTTGCATAGGTTTTATTTCTTAAATACAGGGATATTCTCTTATATAATGCAATATAACAATGAAAATTGGGAAATTACCATTGACCCAATATTATTGTCTAATGGGTTTTATTCAATAGATATTTCTGTTATTCCAGTAATGACTATTTTTGTTCCAGATCCAATCCAGGAACATGTATTCATTTAGTTCCATGTCTTTTTCTTCTCCTTCAGTCTAAAATAATTCCTCAAACGCTCCTTCTTTTTTTATAAGCATGATGTTTTTTCAATAGAGCAGACTGGATATTTTGTAGAAAATCCTTCAGTGTGAAGTTGTCTGAGATTTCTCAAGATTTGTGAGTGTTTAACAAATATTACTGTTAATGGAATGAGACAGATATCATTATCCTATGTACGTGTATGATTACACAATGTACATCATGCACAATCATAGAAACGAAAAGATGTACTCCATTTGTGTACAATGAATCAAAATGTAGTCTGTAAAATATAAAGATAACAAAAAATAAAAACAAAAAAATAATAATTTACCATTAGGCACCAATGCTAATTTGTTCCATTACTGTTGTTATTACATTTGACCACTAGATTGAAAGGTGTGTATAGGGTTTCTATATCATGGAGTTAGATAATAACTATTTTGTACTTATTAATTATTAATGAAAATCTAGTTTGGATGGGAGAAATTTTGTGTCTCCTGCTGTCCATTGGAGCTTTGTCTTCTCCTCCATGTATTTTTCTCAGTAGAAATGGGCATCTGTTTGACTTGCAATGTTACAACCTTATATGTCAGTATTCAAATTGCCTAAAACTTAGCCAGCGGAGCTAAGTTTTAGTTTTAAACTGGACCTGTTATCAGCAATTCTTTGGTTTATGATTCAATGAAATATTCCATAATTTCGAATTAAAAAATTTCCTTTCTGCATCAGTGAATGCTTTTAGTGACTCTAGCTTCTTCAGTGAAGAAGTACATAGAGAAACCAAGAACCAATCATGTATAGAAACCAAGAAACTGAGAACCTGAGAACCAACTCATGCTCATTGTGAGAGGGATGCCCATGTTTCCAGGTTCTCCTGATGGACAGATACCCAAAGACACACAGAGAGATTCAGAAGTGTGTGCACACAGACACACAAATACACAGGACACAGGGCACATGCACACAGATATCTTTATCTATTCATTTATGTAAATTCAAAACCATGAACTTACCTCATAGCCTTGGATTTCAGTCTACATGACATCATGGAATTTAGTCTAGTTTGGTACATGTCTTCTCCATGATGGGAAACCAAACTTACAGCATTTCAATAATGTATTTATTTATTTTTTCAATCCCTCTTGTGTATGACCCATTTTCTGGCTGTGCTGACATGTCTGCCTTCGATATGCAAACTCCCAATCCCAGGATTATCAAATTTCATTCTCTAGGAAGGGCAAAGGTGGAAGGAAGGGTAAAGGTGGAAGGAAGGAAAGGAGAAAATCTGAGCCCTGGGTACACTGTCCTTCCATGTGTGTTAGACAACACCTTGGTTCTGACGGAGTACAAAGGAGAAGAGGAAAAGAGAAAAAGAGGAAGGAGGAAGTGCAGCTACCCTTCTCCTGCCAGGCAAGCCAGCCAGAATACCTGATAGAGTGGAAAGGAGAGAGGAGCAGGTGGAGGAAGACAGGCACAGCATTTCTTCCTCTCACCAGTGACCAGAAATTCCCCCCATCACAACTTCATTATCTCTGGTTCTTATCCACAATCTTCAGCAGAATATTCAACCATGTGTCCTCTAGTTGTGTGCATCACAATAATACATTTCTGGGTGTTTTTGACTTTCTGAAACATGTGGCTCTGTTGGCTTTTGTCCCTTTCTTCCTGCTTAAACATGCAGAAGGTATCTTGAACCCAGGCTAAGCTGCATGAGGGAAAGACCGAGACCACCTCAGAGATGCCAGTCCTGAGACTGGCTTTAGGCACCTTCCTTTCATTATGTAAAGAAAGTAAACCCCTATTAATCTAACCACTGCAAGTGTCATAGCTGAATGTGTCAGCCCATGAATTCTCAACCGAACACCAACTTGGGCAATGCGCCTGTGGGCTGCAGGGTCACATGATCCCCCCTCTAGCTCCAGGGGGTAGAACTGATTGGTCCAAGAGTAGTTTTACTCCATGGTTCAGTAATTGACTTAGGGATATGCACATGGCCAGTTCTGGAAATATTATTGGAGAATCTGGCCCATCAGTCAGTCTCTGTCTTCCTCAGTGATTGGCTGCAATGGTCTGAGGCTCCTGACTGCTTGGCCACTTTAGCTACCTGTCAGGAAAGCATGGATATCTGAGAGGAACCTGAGTCAGAACTAGAGAATGAAATAAAAACTCAAGCCTGCTTCATCTTTCAACCTTCAGTGATTGGGACGGACACTTTTTCTTGTTAATTAAGCCAATTGGCTTTTCTGTTACTTGCTGATGAAAGAAACCTGCAGACATAGATAGTGATAATATGCATCAGCTTCAGTTACTAGCAATTGGAATTCGGTGAACAAATAAGAAATAACCTAATTTTCAATGAGATAAAATTAAATATTATTCTAAGTGCCACAATAAGGAAGACCCAGGACACAGTAAGAACTCAGAGGAAATCTGAATGAGGTGGTCTTATCTAACCAAGAATTCACTGTGCACGGAAGTCACAAAGGGAGGAGAGAGGTTCATTATGGAGAAAATAGTCAGTATAAAGGCACAAAATGCCAAAAGCTGAGAGAGTTTAGTGACGGGTTGTTAATGTTAGAAAAATAAAAGCCAATGCTTTAGTACAGAACACATCCTGGTTCTACATGGGTGCTATAAAGAGATCTCTGCTGACTAGAGAAGGATGAACATGTTCAGAGGTGACGGAGAACTGAAGATAAAAGGTCAGGAAAAACTCCTGCCTCATGAGTTCCTTTGAAATGCCTCTTCTTGGGATGAGGGTTGTGGTCATGGACCCTGTTTCTTCGAAGGGTATACTGAGTTTGATCCCTACACCTGGACTGTTTCCTTTGTTTTACTGACAACATTGTGCTCCTTGTACCTGACATCAGAGGCCAGGAAGCTGTTCACTTCAGGACCTGAGGCTGTTCACAGCTCTAATCTGTGATGGCAGATATGTCTCCATATGAGTTTTGTGAAACTAAATCCCCTGAGGCAAAGCCCAAATTTGCTCAAAAAAAAAAAGGGGTTGCAGAATGAGCCCCAACTTGTGGCACCGATCCAGGTGGTTTTGATTGAATACTTTTGATGATGTGGGAAATGGCGAAGGACTCTGTCCTCCTTAGCTATTGTAATGAAACTGAGAGCATATGGTGTCTCTGTGATTTGTCTAATTCCAAAGAAAACGTCACTTGGTACATTTGAATTCATTACAACCCAACATTATCCAGAAGGATAATGTCATAATTTTGAAAAGAGATAATTATTGGAATAAAGATATAGAATAATTATTATTTTTCCATTATGGGATTTTGCATCTGGAGAACAGAGAGAATTAACCAAAAATAATAGTGATTGAGATAAAGCAATTTAGAAAGCTGGTCAGATGCAAGATAAATAGACCAAGAGCCAATTATACATCAGTATTATGGAGATATAAAATTTAATGAGACACATTAAAGAAAAAAAGGAAGAACAAAAAAAATACCATTGGTGGAGAAGTCCAGTGTATCAACCTTATCTTCCATTGGAAACAAAATGTTGTCATTTAGTTGAATCCAGCAGGAAGATCACCATTTCTTTAGCACATAATTTGTCTTTTCTTGTTATCAATTACTCTTACAGTTGCATCCTGAACTGCAAGGTAATCCTTAAGGCACACATTCTGCATTCATTCTGTTTTACACATGAGAATACTGAGAAAAGGGACTCAAGGTTACTTGGCTGGGAAATGCCCCAGTGGAATTAAACCTCCTCTCTGACTCCAAAATTCATAGATTTTTTTTTCCTCTCTTCTCACCATAACATACCATAGGTTGTCCTCTGTTTAGAACTTTCCCCATAAGTTAAAAATATTTGCTGGGCACATGCCTATTATCCCAGCAGCCCAGAGGCTGAGGCAGGAGGATCTGAGGCAGGAGGACTGAGGACTGAGAGTTCAAAGCCAGCCTCTGCAACTTAGTGAGGCTTTAAGCAACTCAGAGAGACCCTGTGTCTAAATAAAATATAAACAAGGGCTGGGAAAGTGGTTCAGTGGTTAAGTGCCTCTGGGTTCAATCCTGGGTACTAAAAAAAAAAAAAAAAAAAAAAAATATATATATATATATATATATATATATTCCTTTTTAAAGGAATACCATGACTTCCCAACTACTTCTTTTCTCCCTGACGCTTCTACAAATTAAGGCCACACTTTCCACATAAATAACTGCTGTTTGGATAGGAAAAAGAAAACTTTAGCTATGTATTTTCAAATCAATCCTTTTGTTATAAAAGTTGAATGTAGAGAATCCATGGCAGTTTGACTTGGTTGGTCAAATTTAAACTTGAAAGAGTAGGAGGAACAGTGGGTGTCCCGTTTCTCCAACTGGATTGGATGGAGTAGCCTCACTAGGATGAGGTGCCCAGGGAGCACTCCCCCACTGTGAGTCCTGATGCCAGGGTCTTATTAATCAGAGCCATCACCCACCATCACAGGTGCACATGCATCCTTTCTGCTTTGTCTCTAATGAAATTTTCCCCAGGGATGGGATCTTGCCATTATCCTTGCTTGTGGGAAATCTTGCTATAAATGAACTGGCAGGAGGCCATGGGGAAAGAGGGTCTTTCTGAGACTGTGTAGCTTTTTCATAAAATAATGAATACCAAGTGCCTTGAGGAATGGCTCTAGAAAAAATTTTATTAAGGAGAAAGAAGTCATCTGAAAGTTCAGAAATTGCCTACTAGAATTGGAGACACTGAACTTTAAGAAGCAGCCCCCTTTTCCTTTTCATGTTGATTGGCATTCCATGCCTGGTGGAACAAATAGGAACAAATAAGCTGAAGATACCATTAATGGATAGGGTACACCTTGGTGAGGTTTCTAACATGAGTGGTAAAGGGGATAGGATACAGCAGAAAGAAATGGGCTTAGCATTGCATATGGCTTCATTCAACACCTAGGTCTCTCACCTCTCAAGTTTGCAAAAGAGTTACAGGCTGCTTTTGTTTGTATATAAAATACAGAGCAGAAAGGCATAATTTGCCTATTAGGTTTGCACCTCAGCACTTTTTTACATGCTGTTCCTTGTGCCTGGAATGTCTTTCCTTTCTTACACACCCAGATAGTGTTGACTCAGGCTTCAAGGCTCCATTGGAGGGAGGCTCACCTACCCTTGGAAGGCTTCCTTGGCTGTTCCTTTCTCCCTAACTGAGCTGATATTCTCTCTCTGGCTCACAGATTGCTTCATACTACTATAAATATTAATTTAAATTATTTATTTTCCCAGGTGTGTCTCTGATCAGACTGTGCCAAGGTCCTACTTTCTTCCTCTTCATATTCACGATGCCTTGTCTGGTGCCCAATGTCCTGTACTTGTTCAAAAACATTTTCACAGACTTGGCCTATGTTAATGGAGTCATTTTCAGTATAAATTTATTTTTGCCAGCATTGTCCACATACTTTCCCCTATTAACCATTGGCCATAGAATTGCAGGGTCCAGTGCAAACAGGCCAGATGCTACACACCCAATGCACCCAGCCAGCCACGAGCATTCCACCTTAAGATTACTATGTATGTTCCCCTACTCCTTCCACCAGAATTTATATTTTATTACATAGATTCTTTTAAAAGAATACATGTACGTACACACATTTCACACACTGCCAGGGGTAAAAAGACTCTTGGAAACACTCGGCTTTGGGTCTTTCTTATTTACACATGAGCATATTACATACTCAGAGAAATACATGTCTAACCTGAAGAGCCTGGATTAAAAACCCTGGCCTTCTGAGTGGACCTTCAATGGCAGCTCCATGGACTAAGCCAAATATGTACATTTCCTTGACGCTGTAGCACTTTGAGCAGGCTTTGTCATTGCTCCAGGCTTTTGTGGCTAGGGTGAGAGCAAGACAGTGCACAGCTCCCTGTGTGTGCCCTAGCAACCAAGCACAACACAGATGGCCAGCCTGGCCATCTGCCCACCAGACGCTGCTTGCATACCTGGTGGTGAGACACAATGGCAGCTTCCCCCACACAGGGATGGCGTGTGTTTGCAGAGTGTGGTTGGAGTTTATAGTGATATGCAATGGAGATTGCATCCTGTGACTTCAGGCCAAGTGGTTGGTTTTGAATCTAGAGGCAATAACTTTCTGCTGGTGTAATGACAACTTGTCTGGTGCAGCTGGATCATGTTAGGACAGTAGGAATTTTCTTTTTTGGTCCCTTTTCAATAGTGCCTTGTAATAATAGGGTAGTATTTGCCCAGATGTTTCTTGCCAGTTGCACACATGTATTGGCTCACGAAATCTTGAGCATTTCTTGGCATCAAAGCTTGGGAATTGTTGTTATTTACAGGATGGTCCTTATTTTACAGGTGGAGAGAGCAAGACACACTGGGAACCACAGAGCATTTATTATATCTCCAATATTATTTTTAAATTGAATGAACGAATATTGTATATGGGACATTCTACCAGATCCTGGATATGCAAAGACAAATGATGAAGAATGTGACTCAAGAGACAGACTAGTCGAGGAGACAGACATTTAAGCTAATAACTATAATACAACATGGTGAGTGGTCTAATAGAGGGGTGTGCTCAGTACTGTGGGAACAAAGAGAAGGGGCTGTTACTTCTAGGAGGTGGTTGAAAATGAAAGCTAAATTTGTGCAGGATGTTAAATTCAAGGAACTGCATTATGGTAAAGTGGTGAGAGCTCTTGCTTTGCTTCCTGATGAATCCACATTATAGATTTCCACTTTGCCACCTATGTATTTTGTGACCCTACAGGCACATCAGTAAGCTGTCCAGATCTGTTCCTTTATCTGTGTAACGGGGAGAGAAAGAGTTCATGTCATATGTATGCATGTAAAGTGAGAACAGAATAAAATAATCATTAGGAAGTGTTAGCATGTCTTCCGGCATCAGTAAATATTAGCTCTAGTTGTCTCCTTATCATTGTTGTTATTGTGTGATGGTGATGTGAGCTGCCTTGAAGGCAGACTTGTGATGTGGTATTATCATTGGCATCAGAAAGTGCTGGCTACAAATTCAGCTCTGAATTTTACTACCTGTGTGTCCTTGAGCAGAATCTAGACTCTTCTGAAGTAATTGACACTACTTGACCCAAATGAAGAAATATCACTTACTGTCATTCTCTTGGTTTCTCTCAGAAGCAAAACTTTTGAATGTGGTGGTGATTCCAGAAATGTGATCTTCTCAAAACATCTCATTCATCTTTCAAAGACATTGCTGATGAGGTTTTGGAGGTCACCTGTTTTCAGAGAAATACAGTATGATTGTGGCACATTGTGTTTTCTGGCATGTGAGTCAAATTTGGACTAGGTGTGTAATCACAAAATGCATGCCAGGCTCAGGACTTGACTTCTGACAAAGCAGGGAAAATGGACAGAATTTAGGATGATGTCCAGGAAATGAGGAAGAATAAGCTTGAACACAACGATTCTAGACAGGGGACTGCTCACAGTTAGTTGGGAAATGAGGTAGTGGGTGCTGCAGGGAGAGAGGGGTGGGTGGTAGCAGCATGCGGTGTGGGTGCTTGCTCCTTCCCAGGGAGTCGAGGAGTGAGGTCAGCAGAGCCATGGAAGCCAAATCAGAGCCCCAGGTGGAGCAAACAAGGGAAGGTAGACCAGGCAAAGAGAACAGATCTGTACACACCTGGAAGAAAGGACATTTGCTTGGAGAATGGGGAGATATGACTGGTCTGGTGTCCTGGGAAGAGTGTAAGACTAGACTGTGGTCAGAGTGAGGAAGGGAAGACAATGGAGAAGCGCCCTCAGCTGAGTCCTGTCCATGGCTTCACTTCTCCCCAGCACATTGCTGCTCTCAACAGCTCAGCTGAAGAGGCTAGCAGTGAATACCAACTCTGCACTCTGCTTTCTGACAAGTGGTTTATGTAGCAAATCTCTTCTAATCTTTACAAAATGGAAAGAATTGATGTTTCAGCTAGGATTACATTTGGCTGAGAGTAATATTGAAATCCCCTAACCCCTGGGTAACAGAGGCATAAACAAGATATAAATTGGTCTTTATCTCATGTACAAGTCTGGGTTCAAGGCTATTGTGGTGCCTCTGGTTCAGGAGTGTCTCAGATACTTGGATTGCTTCATTTTGTTGCTCCCCTCTCTTAACGTCCCAGGCATATCATAGCCCGACTGTGGCTACTATCACTGTAGTCATCTTGTCTGCATTCTTATCAGGAGCAAGATGAAAGGGATGGAAAAAAGGAGTCATGGAGTATATGGGATGGGTTTTAAGAAAGCTTTTTGGAAACAACCTCCCAATGTTTCTGTTTGCATCTTATCCAGAAGTTAGTTATGTGGCTGCCCCTCACTGCAGAGGATGCTAGTACCTGAAACATTCATTCTGGGGAGCTATGTGGTCAGCTTATAATATGAATTCTTTCATGGTGGACAAGAATGAATGGAGAGCTGTATCTGCTAAAATTAGATATTTTATCCCGATTTCTCAGAAAAGGAAATTGAGATTTAGAGAAGCACGATAACTTGCCTCCAGTGTCACAGCTAGTAAATGCCCAAGATTTCAATGGATTCCATTTCTGGTGGTCCTAACAACTGAACTTCACAGTTCATTATTCCTAAACACTAGCTGGTACTTGAACACTCACAATGGAGCCTAAGCAAAGGACTTGAATGAGACAATTCAAAGGAAATCACAGAGTGGATCAACATTCTGGTTTTCCAGAATGGGATTTCTAGGATGTAGGTTTGTAAGATTTTTTTGATTTCATATGAAGGATTGAACCCAGAGGGTGTGTAACCACTGAGCTACTTCCCCAGCTCTTTAAAATTTTTTATTTATAGTTGAGGTCTCACTAAATTGCTGAGAACCTTTCTAAGTTGCTGAGGTTAGCTTTAAACTTGTGATCCTCCTAACTTTGCTTCCTGAATATCTGGGATTACAGGTGTGCAGCACCTTGCCAGCTTCAGTTTTAAAATGAGGATGATCTTGGGAAAATTGTCCTGAGAACGAAGTGGTCAGGGTGCAAAGGGAGACAGGTGGGCCAACATTGCAGAGTAGCCGCCTTTTCATCAGGGCCTCTGCAGACCATGCAGAACACCCTTCAGAATCGTTCACTGATGGGCAGCTACCTGAAGCATGAGTCCAGTAGCTGCTTTCCCCGTCAGCTGAGGACTCGTCCCAGTCACTTTATCTTCTTGGTTTCATCTGCCTGCACCATGAGCCAACATATGGAGAATCAAAGAGAGCTCTAGGACAAAACTTAGAAGAACCTTTTATGGCACTTTACAAGGGGCTCTGGCAATATCAGAGGAGTGGGTCTAGTCTACCAGTGAGAACTCCAATTACAGATGAGTTGAGGGAAGAGAGTGGGTACCAAAGAAGTTGGCTACATCGTTGCCTATTACTTTATGTGAGAGCTTTGAAAGCACAGTACTATAAAAGAAAGTAATGATTTTTAAACTGGATTAATTCCATAAGAGATCTAGGAGTGCTTTCTGAACCAGATTTACTGCGTGTGTGCGTTTGTGTGTGTATGTGTGTGTGTCTATGTTTGTATGTGTGTTTCTATTGCATGGGTGATTAGTGCTTTGATTCTCTAACTTAAGTCACAGAAGATATAATTTGATCTCTTATATATTATACATTTTTTTAACTTACATTTGAAGAAAAGTTTCCATAGTTTACAAAGTTGGTAAAGCATCACATTGAGTAATGGAAAGTCATTGAAGTACTTATGCAGGGAGTGAATCATCACACAAAATTTGAGCAATCCCATTCTGACTGTATGCAGGAGAATGGGCGAGAAGAGAAAGTGAGCAGGCAAAGGAAACAACCTCAGCTGCTGCCATCCCTCAGTCAATGGATGGTATAGGACAAGCTGGGGAAAGAGAATGGAGGAAAGTACTCATGATGGAATTGCTATGTTAGTTAGCTTTTGCTTTGCTGTGACAAAATACCTGAGAAAATTAAGAGAAGAAAGATTTATTCTGGCTCAAGGTTTCAGTCCATGGCCACATGACTCCACTATTGTGGGCTCATGGTGTGGCAGAATATCATGACAGGGAGTACATGGTAGAACAGAACTGCTCGTCATATCATGGTGGCTAGAAGGAGAGACAGAAAGTGAGGGTCCAGAAACATGACTCACCTCTTCCAATTAGTCCTCACCTCCTAAGGTTTCCACCATTTCCTGATAGTGCCACCAGTTGGGGACCAAGCCTTCAGTGCATGAGTCTCTGGGGGACATTTAAGATCCAACCATAACACATGCTTGCTGACACTACTCATCTATTCTAGTTTGAGTTCCTCCCCAAAGGAGAGCCCAAGACAAGGACTTGGGTGAGGCTCTTTGGAAGAGAAGTGTCGTGTCTAAGCATTCCAGTTTTCCCTTGACTGAAGGGGAAATGTATGTTATGCATGGACAAGATAACTGGGTGGCTTTGAATGATAAAGGAGAAGAGATGGTGGAGGCTTTGCCCACTGCAGAATTTTTGTTTGATTAGCATAAGATCAGAATGGCATCATTTGTTAAGAAAGGACACACAATGGAAGAAGCTATCTTGAAAAGATAATGACTCATTTATTTGATGCACAAAGACCAGCACTTGTGATCCCTTTTCCAAGAATATGGTGAAGTCTTTATTTGGAGAGGACCATGTCAATTCAGGGAAGACCCCAGGGCAGACCTCCGCCTCCTCTTGAGACCCCCCCCCCCCACACTAAGAGAATTATGCAGGCAGTTTTCTTTATCCTAAAGGCCCATGTATAAAGGAAGTCAATCCTTCCTTCTCTGAACAAACTGATCAAGGTGTGTTTCAAGTAACTCCTTAGGCCCTTACCTCCCTATTCCTTCAAGAAGTACTGAGTTCTGAAATGGTGCTCTGGAGATAATGTCACATGGAGGGAAATTGGTCTTTATTAATTCAATCGTGCATGTGTCATCAATAGAATAACTTGTTGCTAAAATTAAAAGGTTGGCAAATTGAAAATGACACAGTTTTAGTCCTGAGGAGCTCTGTGGAATTTCCTAATCATTTGACTATTTGGAACTTTTCATTGCACTTTATTCATGACAATACATACTGATAAAATTTGTGAAAAACAAAATGGTAAACATAAAAAATATATTCTAGAATAGCAAACACAATACCATTCAAAATCTGTAAAGGTTATTTGGAAACTATTGAATGTAAGAGGAAGAAAGAGTAAATTTCTCAAAACCTGAAACTCAGCCAGATGTATATGGTGGTCATTTTAACTTTTTAAGACGTAAAATGAAACATCAAAACAACTTTTGAGATTATCACAGGCTGTTTGGGGATTATTCATCCATTCCTGTAACCACATCCCTGCCCCAGAATTCACCCTTATTATTATTTCATTAATGGATACTTGAGGAAAAAATTTTAAGAAGTACAGAAGTATATGGAAGCACTTTAATTTATATGTATGTTAACAAAGGAGTCCAAACATTCATAATCACAGTAATGATTCATTCTAACTCATATCAACTGCCCACACCATCAAGACCTGCCAACCAACCATCTTCATAGCCCAAACTATCTCCCCTTGATTGGGGGCCTTCTGGAACTTGGCTGCAGGGGTGCTGTTCACAAGGAGAGTGCTGAAACTCAGGCTGTTTAGCACTCAGAGCAGGGCATGGAATCTCTCCTACCTGAGTTATCCCAACCTCCTTCCTAACTGAGAAGAATTTTGCCTAGTACCAACATGAAGAGGGAGAAATCTGGTGCAAATAATTAGAAAACCAGCTTGGTGTGGAATGTGCTCTTCCCCTACCACTCTGGGGTCCTTGTTCTTCATATCAGAACTCAGGACTCCATCTTCCAACCACGAAGCACACTCTACCTAGACCAAGAGCTATCAGAGGCTTGTCAGCCACAAAATTCTTTCTTCAAAAGATATATTTGTTAAGATTCCATGTAGCATGAATACGAGCAATCTGAAATGAGGAAGAGGCTGATGGAGTCCATTCCACAAGACATTCTCCACCACATTTGTTGACTTCTAGGGCATCTACAGACCCTGATTTGCAGACAGTTCCCACTATTGAGTGCCCTTCAAAAACTTGTCTAAGTCAGACTTCCTGGGTTTGAATTTTGCCCAAACCCTCAGTATCCCTGTGATTTTGAAGACATTATTAAACTTCCCTATGACTCAGTGAATAACATGGTGTTCACCATCATGTAGAGTTCTGTAAAGATTACACAATTTGTGACATGTATAATAGAGTCATACCTGTCACGTAGTAAGCACCTGGTAGATATTATTATGCATTATTGCTTTGATGTTTTTTGTCTTTAAATTAAGCCATGATTATTACTTAGTCTCAGAACTCAATCCATGGCAGTGAGTATTAGCTCATTTTTCCTGGGAGAGAAGTAATGATAACAATAACAACAAGAATAATAATATCATAACTAATAACAACCATGAACCCACTAATAATCACAAAGATGGTTTTTTCATGATTACCCACTCTGTTTAGCCACCATATTCAAATGTTATCTAACATCAAAGCCCCACAAAGTAAATACTTCTTAGACCCATTTCAAAGAAAAAGAAATCAATGTTTTAAAAAGTTAAACCACTTGCCCATTTTGAGACAAATATATGGCAGAACCAGAGCACACAGTTAGAATGATCTAATTCAAAAACTCAAGATGTTTTCTATTCTGCAAATTGCCCTACGTCCACCCAAATCATTTTTCCCCTTAGAAATTTTCTAGGAGATGCTTCTAAAGAAGTTTTTAGGTTCTGGCACCTTCACATGTTTGTGATATTTAGGAATAAGTGTCTGTTGATATACTATAAATTCTTAAAGGAGAGGACAATGATACTTAGGTATCCAGGGTGTTCAGGTCCTTGTATTTCACTGTTAAAGGGGAGTTATCTTATGACTGCCACACGTGAAATCCTCACTCAAGATATGGCATTTGCTGGTAAATGGATGGAGCAGGAGAATATCATGCTAAACGAAATAAGTCCATCCCAAAGAACCAAAGGCTGAGTGTTTTCTCTGATATGCGGATGCTAATTCACAATAAGTGGGAGAGGGGCTCGGGGAGGATAGAGCTACTCTGGATTAGACAGAGGGGAGTGAAGGGAGGAGAGGGGGTATGGGGGTAGGAAGGGCACGTGCATATTCCATTACATGACCAGTGTAATCCTACATCATGTACAACCAGATAAAGGGGAAGTTATACTCCATTTACATATGACACATCAAAATGCATTCTACAGTCATGTTTAGTTAAATAGAACAAATACAAAAAAAGATAATCTTCCTCTACTTTCTCCATTCTGGGAACTTCTTTGCTTCAAATTAGCCTCACAGATCTGGAACTTTCTTTACTTGGATACCGAAAGGTAAGACCGTGTAACATGAATTTTGTTGTCAGAACAGTGTTCAAATAATGCCTTGGTCATGTCCTACCAGTGTGGCATTTGTAGGTCTTTTCTACTTTCTGAATTTAATCTTTTCCTTTACAAAAATAATTACATCTGCCCACAGGTGGCCATGAGGTGACATACACCTAGTCCAGTGCCCGAAGTCTTCAAGAGAGGTGGCCCATAATTGCAATTTCTAAGTGCATCATCCCATCGATGTCAGGAATCTGTTTGCAGTTATGTTCCACCCAAGGGTGAGCTCCTTTCCCAGGAGCCTGTGTGCTCTGCGTGGCTGAGAAGGCGCCAGGCTGTTCTCTGCTCCCTTGATAAAGGCACTTTCACCATCAAATGGCCCCAGTGAATTAACCCAACATTTTCTCTTCCCCAGCCCCCTCCTTGCTAACTACACTTTGGCACTTCTTCAAGGGGCTTTCTGTAATGAGCAGGTTCCCAGAGAAAGCATTTCCTGAAAGGCTTATAGCATTTAAAAGAAAACAAGTTTAGGGTCTCAGCATTCTTGCTTTTGAAGAAAGAAAGAAAGGAGCTTAATCTGCAGGCCTGGCAGCTGTAGCAGGAGCCTCAGGCTTTCCTGATCGCAGACCTAGAGAACCACCACCTCATCATGCATGCTATTTCCCAGCTCTTTTGCAACTTTGCTCTGGCTTGCCGATTTGCCTGGGAAGGGTTTGGTGGGAAACCCCAACCTCTCCCGTAATTCTTTGTTCCTCACATTAGGGCTGGGCACTGTTGCCATCCAATCAGCCTAAATAAGCCCTTTCCTTATGGTAGCATAAAGTTTAGTGGTATGGGTGTGGACATTGTTTCTGTGATGGGTTTAAAGGCTGGTGGAGAGCAGGGGAAAGAAAGCACATACGTAGGAGCCAGACAGCCTTGGGAGCCTCTTTGCTGCAGCACGACCAGGCTGTGGTGCCTTGAGAGAATTGTTTATTCTCCCTGAACTTCCATTGTCTTCCTTAGGTACCTGGGGATCTCTGTGTACTGGTTCGTGTTGTCAGAACTGCATATGAGAATCATGTTAAGTGTCTAACACAGAGTCTGTAACACTGTGCTTAATAAATGTTAATTCATTCATGAATTCTGTATTCATTCATTTGATAAAACATCTCCCAGTCTCCTTCTGTGAGTCACACAGTGTTAGGGATTGGGAAGAAAGAGAGTAAAACAAGCAGACATGGTGTCATTACTTTCGTAGTGATTACTGTCTGGTGAATCTTTGTTTTAAACATCAGGTAAGGATAGCTGGGATAAATGGCTGGTATGATACAGTTATTCATATGACTATTGAATATTAAAGTCGTATGGGACCTTGGAGACTAACTAATCTTTTCACAAATTAGGATAAGTTGTATAGCAGAAAGGAAGGATGATCTATTTTGCAATCACATGGAAAGGCATGGAGAAAATTGGAACTGAAGTACTTTCTCTTTTCCTCAGCTCTGAAAAAACGCATAGTTTCACCGATAGTGAAACTATGCATCATAGTACGTGAACTATGCATCAGTGTACGTTAACTATTTTGAGAAGAACAACCTGGAAGGAGCTCTGTTGCTGGGGAGTTCTTTAGGGGAGGCTTCTACAAAAGGGAGACCTGATCATGGGCTTTGATGAATGATGAACTGAGAGAGGGAGAAGATATTCTACCATTTTGAGACTCTCCCTGAGACATCAGAATCAATTTTTTAAACAGACATCTAGTCCCAGGGGTCTTTTCTCCTGAAAGCACCTCTGATTGATATAGATATTTGATTCAGTGGGTAATAAATGGCAAATAAATAGGCATCATATGTATGGATTTGTGTTTCCATGACTTTCTGGCTTATAAAAACATTACCCCTCAGGAAGATTATTCTGCATCTCTGTTGAGGGTTATGAAAGATTGCGTTTTCTCCAGCCCCAACATGAAGATCTTACTAAAGAGCTATTAAAAATCACCTTTCTTATCTCTCAAATCTGTGAATTTGAAGGTAACTGCATCTTTTTTCCATGGGACCTCACACAGACTTCATTAGAACTGTCTTTGTGCTTCCAGAAAGCGTCCATCTGCCAAAAAGGATATTAGTTATTCAGTCAAAATCTATTGGAAGGAGGTGAAAGTCAATATTCAATATGATTCATACATATTGGAGCCATTGGAGCATTCATAAACAATAGGAAGGTTAACTTAGATACAGAAACATGTAGATTCTTGAGTACAGTTTTCTGCTGACTTGAAGACTTTCTGAGGGTAGGGAATTCCTTCAAGTGCAATTATATCCCTCAGGATTCATAAGATGGCATTGTTCTTAAGAGCTGGAGTCCAGATTGTTTTGATTATGGTAAGAGCTCTTGGAGTTGTTTTCCTTCTGGTTCAACAAGGCAAATTCAATCTTGTTTAGAAAGCTCTGCATCTGATGGACTGGCAAGGGTTCTGGGCATCTCTAATGGCTCTTGGAGTTTGTTTGTCAGGATAACTCACCAGCCTCAGTTGATTCTGGCATCAGCTCTCCACTAAGTGGTGAAAATGGCGTTTGGAATTGACCTCAGTGGACTCTCACAATGTAATTTTTTTAGGATGCTGAACTGGGTGTGGTGGGATGGGAGCCGACTCTTTAGGATTGGATGGAAATAGATTTTCTATGGCTTGGAGATGTTTAAAGAGGGTTTTCATTGCTACCCAAAATTCCCTCTCCTTTCCTACTAAAGAGACAACCCAGGGAAGAAAGACACCTGAGTGCTGTGGACCTATAGTTTAGAATTGGCTCTATCTTTAATACCTCAGCTCTTGCAAATGTGACTTGACCTTTTCCAGTTTGGGTATTTCATCTTTAAAATAGGCACATATCTAATGTAGAGTATTCTTGTCATGCTCAAAGAAGAGATGAGGTAAAATGCCTGACAAGAAAGAAACCTTAAAAATGGCAATGGTTTTAAAAAAAAAAAAAAAAAAAAAAACTGAATTTGAAAAGAATTTCAGGGGAGTTTAAAAGGAGGGCTAAAAAGTAGACACACAGATTCAGAAAATCATCCAATAGAATAAAACATTAGAGTTCTGAATTCTAACCTAGGTTTTCCATGCCTGCTTCATATTGACAGGGTACCACCAAGAGATCAACTGAGTACACTCTCATCAAACGAGATTGCAAGTGACTCAGGACTAAAGCAGAACAGCACTTTACTCCTTAGTTCTCAAGGAAAGCCATGATTACCATGGGTTGGAGTGTTCCTAATAGCTGGTCAGCAGGTTATTTCTGTTAAACATAAAAATATTTACAAGGGGTGTTACCATTCTACTAGGAAGTGGGTGATTTGAAGAAAGACTGAAAAATGAGTTGAGTCAAGAGCTTACTGGTTAAGATGAAGGGCTTCCTGGTTGACCTCCTTCTCTAAGGAGGAACAAAACTTCTAAGAAAACCCAGTCTGTTCATGCAGTGGGACAATGTCCATCTTGAAACTTATTCTCACCCTTCGTATGTTCTGGGCTGGTCAGGCTGAATGATCAGAATAGATGGGATATATCAGCAAAAGGTTGCATTTCTTCTCATAGCTGATCCTATGAACCCATATGTACTCCTTCCTCTGCTCCATCAGATGAAAATCTCTGGCAGCTCAAAAACCGATCTACTCACCTTTAAAGAAAATGCACCTTCAAATTATAATACAGTTTTATTTCAGCAATCAAGATTCCAGTCTCCTTTATCTGTGAAAATGGTGAACTTGATTATTATTTAACATTTCCCCCTTCTTGACTCAGGTAAGAGGTGTGGATGTTCTCTGATGAGCTGCCTTTCTTTTCCCTCCCTCTGTCTCAGTCTTTTAATTCTTGGCTGTACAATAATCTATTTTAAATTTCTTTATTTTTGTACCAGAAATAGAACCCACTGAGTCACATCCCAAGTCAATCTTATTTTTCATTTTGAGACAGGGTCTTGCTAAATTGCTGACTTGGCTTTGCACTTGAGATCCTCCTGCCTCAGACTCCTGAGCCACTGGTATACAGGCGTGCCCCACCATGCCCACTCTGTTTTTGATTCTTTAAGGAGAAAAATCGTGTAAAAGATGCAGAGGTAAGATTGGCAGGGAGAACTTGTGAGCTAGCCGTCGTGCTCTCTGATGTGGGGAGTTGTCTAAAGCCGATTCTCTCACAGAGTGCTCTGCACATAGGTGGAGATCTTTCTGTCCCAAGTCCATTGCTGGATGAATGCTTCCTCTCTAGATGGTTGTGTGGAGAACCCCACCCCCTGAACAGTCTTTGCCAGGTTTTCATCAGCCTTCATGGCATCTCTTGTAAACTCTATACACAGGACTTCTGACTGACTTGTTCTCTCATCTGGACCTGTCATCAGAGGACACGCCACGACTTCCCTGTCTTTCTACTCAATGGCTATAGTCTACTTCACTCAAACTCCTCTTCCTTAGACTTCTTAGACATGACAAACTGGTCTATCACATGTCCTCTAGCTGGCTCCCACACTGCAGGGAGCCCTTATGAGCAATTTGTTCTTGACTTTTAAATTGAGGAGGAGAAAAGAAGTCCTTTCATGAGATAGGTGTGAAGATAATTCTCAGAGAATGCTTCAGTGACAGTTTATGTCTAATATCCAGCTTAAATCATTTATTCCTCTACGATAGATATTGGGCTAACACTTGCAAAATCAGTTGTAGGCAATCTCCTTTGCATAGATGGGCAGGCATTTTACTTTGAAATATCCAAGTCCTTGACAGCAGTGATTCAGACGCATAGCTGAAAATGAGGTGGTATCCCTCCAAAACATCACATTCCTCTTCCTTCCCTTCCTTTTTCCTACTTGTCACTTAAGTAACTGTTTCATGTTGTTTAGTTGTATAATAGGTACTCTAATCAATGCTATGAGTGTAGAATAAGATGCTAAACTTTGGACCAACAAATACATATACCATTATAAAAATATAGTAGATAAGTGCCATTGTGTAAGAAAGTGTGGTTACTTTGGGAAGATAGAGAAGGTGCATCTAATGTTGGTTTATAGGATTATATGAGGCTTCTGTTTTGGTAGATGTTGTCTAAGCTGAGATCTGAAAGACTAATAGAAGTTGGCAAGGCCAACAATTGGGTAAGGGGAAACATACGGTGGAATGGAGAGCGTGTACATGAACTAGAAAGAAGGAAGAGGGGGTGCATCCTAGACATCAAAAGAAACCCACCTATGCTAAAATAGTCAGTCAGGGTGTGGGGGCTGGAGTGTAACATGAGTCAAGAAGGGAAGTTTCAACTAAATCATAAAAGACTCAGAGGAGTAGAAATGTATTTTTTGAGTACTTTGGAGGTGGTGAATCTATTTACAAACTGTGTATTATTTGAAGTGGATTTGTTTATATTCCATTTCAGACTTCCCATCATATTCCCTTGTGATTAGAATTGGGAGCTTCTCAATTCTCATGAAAAATATTTATCACAAACCATCTCCTTCTCCCATTAGTTTGGCAGGCATACAATGAAATCAGTTCTGAGCCACATCTTATGCAAGACCCTATGAATTCACACATGAATGAGACATTTCTGTTCATGTAGTCTCATGAGTGAGACAGAAAAGGAAACCAATGGCAATGCCTTTAAATTTCATAGTAGAGGATCTGCTATTCTAAATTTGGTGGCAGATGTTTCCCAGGGAGGACAGACAAGGGAAGTGAAAGAACATGGAAGAATAAACATGAAACCAACTTGAAGGTACGTGGGTATGGGAGAAATACTTCCAAGAACAGATGAAATGTTGAGGCCAAGTGCTGAGGAAGGATGGATAATAACCAGGTGAGTGATAGTGTGAGAAAAGCACAATGGACAGAGGGCACATCTCTGGAGAGACAAGAAGCACGTGAAGGTATAATGTACAGTAATTGTGAAAGTATATGTTGTCCAATTATCAGAAGTTAGAGTGGGTCTATGTGGGAATTGCAGGAGATGTGGTTGGGAAGATAAGTGTGTGTGTGGGTACATCCGGAAAGTCCCACGTGCCTTATAAAGAGCACAGATGTTCTTAATTTAATTCTCAGAAGGTGACATAGACTCTTGAGTTGTAAAACAGAGGTATCTTTCCATATCTGTTCTGTATGGGCATGCTCAGAAATTGCTATGTGTATAAGGTATCAAGCTTGGGGAAGATGGATAGAGGTGCTAGGATTCACAGGAGATAGCAAACTTAACACTGGCAATAACTTGCTGAGGTTGTTCTGCAGAGGAAGTAGCATAGAAAGAGCTCACCCACCAGCTTCAGAAGTAGTTGATAGTACCTGGAATTTCAGGTGTCATGGGAAAGGGTGGGGCTCATGAAGACAAGGTAAAACCAGAAGTTATCTCAAATCATGCTCACGTTCTTCTATTCAAGGAGAATTTGGGAGCCTGAGTTACCTCATCAGAATCTGATATTCTGAGATGCAAATACAATGAGTTCATTGCCAAAAGTTTAGCATTTTTCAAACCTTCTGATTTGACTCATTCTGTTACCTAGAAGTTTTGCTATTGGGGGATTTTTTCCCCATACTTACTCCCTTTCTTGCCCTGTGCCCAACGACTCCTTGGATTCCAGAACATTGCTAGTGCCAGTAAGGGGAGGGGCTTGGTTGAACTGATTTTGATTATTAATATTCTGCATTTCTGTGTATATGTAAGGGTATGTATGTGAATATGCGTGCTTAAATATACATACAGGTAGTGGAAAGATAGGTAATAGGTAAATAGAGATATTTGCTTGATACTAACAAAGGGAAGAAAAAATGCATATCTCCTTTTAAAGCTGTGTAAGAAATGTAACCCAGCAGGAAATCACTTATCGATTTTGTTTATTTATTTCAATATTTTTTATCATTCAGTCTTAAAATTCATTGGTGCCTAAGAATACCTAATGTGGATTTAGTTTTGAACATCTGTACCTATAATTTTCAAAGCAAGATTTATCTTGGCATGAAATTAAGTGGAGATTTTTCTTCAGTGGAGAGGTGAGAAGCAGTTTTGTATAATCTTATAATCTTCCCATTATTGCTTCAATTTCCTAATCCAGAATAGTTTTCCTTAGATTACCTTTTGATGTCTTTCCTTTTAAGGTGATTGGAGTAAGCCTCCGCATTAGGAGGTACCAAGTGAAATTGGGTGGTGGCTTCCCTGGGTAAGGTGGATGAGCCTTTTCATGATACCTGTTCTTGAATGTTTTCTTCTCTTTCGTAGAAGGGGCCAGACTTTCTTGACCATGATATGCAACATGTGGTTGAAATATTTAATTAATGTGGAGGCTCAGTCCTCTCTTCAAAATGCATCAAGATCACCATGATCCGTGTTGGCCGAATCTGACGAGAACCTCTTTCCCACACTGGGTCATGAACTTTTTACCTCTATGCTATTGCATTTTTCCAACCTGGGTCTGAATGCACTGGGTTCTTCCCTCTTGTTCCAGAAGCCCCTAAACCTTGTTTAACTACCGTGTGTTGATCTTTGATTTCTTTCTTGAATGTAAGTCCACACAATTATAAGGAATAAATTTAAAAATGCAGGTAATTAAGCAATGCATGTAAATTCCCAAGTATCCAATACACAGAAGAATAAGATTATTAATAAATTACTTACTGATTAATAAGTGCCACTAAAATTATGAAGGGTTTTGATAAAATATGAGCCTATGTTAAACCACTTGTCTAAGACCAGTTATTGCTATAATTCTCATTGACTGAATATCCCATTGGCAATCTATTTTCTGACTCCTCTCTTGACCAGCTTACCCAGTCTTAGTGGTTTGCTGTGATGCAAAAGTCAGCTCCTCTCTTCCCATCTGGAGTTCAAATCCATATTCTGTTACTTACTATTGCATGACCCTGGTCAAACTACTTTTCCGTATCTTAGTTTACTTCTCTGTGGAGTGGAAATAATAATCATGCTTACCTCTTCAGGTTGCTTGAGGGATTCCTTGGGTACAATGTACAAAGCAATTTGCAGTCAGGCCCAAGCAATCATCTCCTGAAGGCATAATGCTACTACCATTGTTTTCCTTGCATTTCCTCCAGAACTCATCTGAAGCTCTCCCAGAAAGAAAGACACACACACACATAAACACACACACACACACACACACACACACACACACACACACAGTTTTCATAAAAGGAAAGATAATCTGCAGTTATATTTCCAGCCATAGTGATGGCCAACTTTATTCTACTATGCACAGAATAGCTTATTATTCTCGTTGTCTTTTAAAAAAATTGGAATCATGTTTTTCTATGAAAAACCAAGTTTCATTAAAATGTTAGACTTTCTACTCGCTAAACAAAGACATATTCAGCCCTCAAAGGTGAACTTGAATATCTACTTCTAGAGAAGCTGGGAAAGTAATTTATTTATCATTAAAATACAATATATCCTGCAGAAAATATTAGTAGGTAGTTTCAGTCAGGGTCTCTAATGACATACTGAATGTGAGACTTGATAAATTTTCAGTAAATCCAGCAGATTCTTGAGTAGGATCTCTAATACTAATAATAGATTATATTAATTTTATATTACTGTAAGATCAGAATAAAAGATCAGACTATATATTACTAAATGTTTGCATTATTCTAAAATTCATATGCTAAAACTAATCACCAAATGGGATCTTTGGGAGATAATTAGGATTAGATTATGTCATGAGCATGGGGCCTTCATGATATAATTAAAATACTTTAAAGATTCATCTCTCTCCCTGCCATGTGAGGGTACACCATGAAGAGGACCCTTAACAGACAAGGAGTCTGCTGGCACCTTGAGCTTGAACTTTCAGTTTCCAGAACTATGAGAAATAAATGTTTGTTTTTTAAGACACCCAGTCTTTCATGTTCTGGTACAGCAGCCCAAACTAAGATAATCACTTTAAATCTAATATAATACTTACATTCGATATATAATTTGGACATTTATAATTATACAATTGTTATCAAAACTGTCCATCATTTGATTATGAAAACAGCTCTTGTATCAAATTTTATTTGTGCACATTCCATGACACAAATAATAGGATAGACCTTTATAAATATCAGAATTAGTTTTATGAGAATTTGCATTTAAATGTCACAGGTAGCTTTCACAACTGGAGGGATAATGTACTTTATTCCTATCTGCCTTGTTCTCTCTCTCCTGTCTTTCTCCATCTTCCTTTTCAAATCTCCACTTGAATAGGATGTGACAGGATTTGAAAAAATATAAGGTTCATCCACACTAAATGGTCACATTGCAATTTTCATAAAATCATAAAATTCTAGTAAACTTTTATAATTAAATCATAAGTATCAAACAAATACTTTCTGCCTATTTTAAGGCACACCTTGTCAAGGATAGAAAAATTACTTTATGCTGACATAAAGGAATCTAATTGTAGGTTCCATGACAAAATTAGTGTGATAAGGCTTGCTGTACTCCAAGGCGAAAAGAATTGAAGACTTTTTCTACTGTGAAAATCAATTAAATTTGTTTCTAAAGATTAATTATGCAAATCTTCTGAATTATCTGCAGTTACAATTATTCATACTTGACAAGGTTGGTGGTGATAAGTCACGGGAACCTGAATGAATTCCACAATAGAAATGAGATGATTATAAGATGGTAAGATTGTTCCATTAAAAGATTAAAGAAGAAAATCCATAGATATCATCCATTAATCATTTCACAATGATAATAATACTGTCTTAGTCCATTTTCTATTGCTATAGCAGAATAACTTAGATTGGGCCATTCACAAAGGAAAGAAGTTTATTTAGCTCATTTTTCCGGAGACTGGAAGTCTAAGACTGAGTGACTGCCTCTGGGGAGAAGCTTGTGCTGCATCATAACATGGCAGAGAAGCGCAAGGGCGTCGGGAAGAGAAAAAGCCCAAAGCACAGCTCTGCTTTATAAAACCAAGGCCTGGAAGAATGAGCCACTCCAACAAGAACTAAAACAGCCCCCCTAGAAATGCCGAATGCTTCTTAACAACCTGATCACCTTCTTAAAAGTTCCCACATCTCAATACCACCACAATGGCAATCAAATTTCAAGATTAGTTTTGGAGGGGACAAACCATATTCACACCACGGCAGATACTATGGAGAAACTGACCAGATGCCTGGTGCTGGAACACAGAAATAAACTAGACATGGTCCCTCATGTTGGAAGGAACCTAAAGTTTACTTAATATTCAGTGATGGAACAGACTCAGGGAGTGGGCTGTTTTGCTTAAGGTCCCAGAGCTAGTTGATAGCAAAGCCAGGGTCAGATCAGTCTCCTAACCTAACTTTAGCATTATATTGAGGTTGGTGCTTTTTATAAAGGTAAATGGGAACTTCAGTTATGGCAGGGAATCATTAAGAATGTTTTCTTTTTGGAAAAAATCCAGATCCACTAGAGAAAAACTTGCTTGAATCAGAGACTGTTTCTTTCAATTTTCTATTTCTAATTCTTACTTTTGGACCTCCCATATTGTTGCAGAGATTGATAATATTTTGGGGACACTGAACCAAGCAAAGGGAACGGCTCCTTTCTACAACTCACTATGGCTAAGCAACAAACATTTCTCTCTACTGGGGATGGAATTACAACTCCTAGCTTCCTTTCAGCCTCAGCCCACACTGGATTTCCCTGAGTTTTTCTGGAGGCAAAAGGCTACTATGGGGAGAAAGTTACAGAATTTAAGTGTAAACCATTCAAATTTTCTCTTTCTTAGCTCCACTTCTAACAAGTCTCAGTTAGGGAGACCCAGACCACAAGTCAATGATGTAATTCTTGTTTTCATGCCAAAATACAGAGAAACTGATGATGAGGAAGAAGTTTTATTTGCAAAAAGGAAAATATGAAGAATCATTTTTAACATAGTGAAATGGATTCTGAGACTAAATTTTCTTGGATTATCACCTGTGTAGGAATGTCAAACCCAGTGTAGATAAGGAGTGAGTGATGAATGAGACAAAATTAATCCTTGATATTTTCTTGGAGTCATAGAAAAAAATTCTGTGCCCACACATCATCATTTACAATTGAAGTAAATGAATATAGTACAAGAGATTGGGTTCAGAGGGAAGCACAGTAGTTACGTGTTGAACCTGGCTAAAGATTAATATGGAACAATTGGAGATTTAAGAAGAGCTTGTAACTCCAGGAAGAAATTAAAGGTATACAAATAGGTGAAGAAGAACTCAAACTATCACCATTTGCCAATGGCATGATTCTGTTTAGAAGATCCAATCCAATAGTTCTAGAACTAATAAATAAATTCAGCTAAGTAGCAGGATATAAAATCAATAACCATAAATCAAACATCTTTCTATACATGGGTAATGAATCCACTGAAAGAGAAATTAAGAACACAATCCCATTCACAGTAGCTTAAAAAAAAATACTTGGGAATCAATCTAACAAAAGAGGTGAAAGACCTCTACAATAAAAACTATAGAACACTAAAGAAAGAACTTGGAGAACTTAGATGTAAAGTTCTCCCACACTCCTAGATAGGCATAATTAATATTGTCAAAATGGCCATACAAAAGCATTATTCAAATTTAATCCAATTCCTATTAAAATCCCAATGACATTCTTCATAGAAATAGAAAAAAGCAATCATGAAATTCAATTGGAAAAATAAGAGACCCAGAACAGCCAAAGCAATCCTTAGCAAGAAAAGTGAAGCAGGAGGCATCACAACATCAGACCTCAAACTATACTACAGAGGTGTAGTAATAAAAACAGCATGGTATTGGCACCAAAACAGACATGTAGACCAGTGGTACAGAATAGAACTCGCAGAATCAAACCCACATAAATACAATTATCTCATACTAGACAAAGGAGCTATAAACATACATTGGAGAAAAGATAGCCTCTTCAACAAATGGTGCTTGGAAAATTGGAACTCCATATGTAGTAGAATGAAATTGAACCCCTATTGATACTCAGTTAACAGTGGATTAAGGACTTATGCATTAGACCAGAGACCCTGTGACTACTAGAAGAAAAAGTAGGCCCAACTCTCCACCATGTCAGTCTAGGATCTGACTTCCTTAACAAGATCCCTAAAGCACAAGAAGTAAAATCAAGAATGAATGAATAGGATGGATTCAAACTAAAAAACTTCTTCTCAGCAAATGAAATAATCAATAATGTGAAGAGAGAGTCTACATATAGGGAGAAAATCTTTACCACATGTATATCAGATAAAGCATTGATCTCCAGGATAAGGAACTCAAAAAACTTAACACACACACACCCCAAAAAAAAAAAAAAAAAAAGAAAAAAGAAAACACCCAATCAATAAATGGGCTAAGGAACTAAAGACACTTTGCAGAAGAAGATGTACAATTGATCAAAAAATATATGAAAAATTTTCAACATCTCTAGCAATTAGAGAAATGCAAATAAAAACTACTCT
Source organism: Sciurus vulgaris (assembly GCF_902686455.1). Lineage (NCBI taxonomy): Eukaryota > Metazoa > Chordata > Mammalia > Rodentia > Sciuridae > Sciurus > Sciurus vulgaris. Next base: position 71,561,422 of record NC_136476.1, read on the forward strand.
AAGATTTCTTCTCACTCCAATCAGAATGGCAATTATCAAGAATATAAGCAATAATAAATGGTGAGGATGTGAGGAAAAAGGTATACTCTTACATTGCTGGTGGGAATGCAAATTGGTTTAATCACTCTGAAGAGCAGTATGGAGATTCCTCAGAAAACTTGGAATGGAACAACCATTTGACCCAGCTATTGCACTCCTTAGTTTATACCCAAAGGGCTTAAAATCAGTATACTACAGTGACACAGCCACATCAATGTCTATAGCAGCTCAACTCACAATGGCTAAACTAACCTTCAACAGATGAATAGATAAAGAAAATGTGGTATATATACAATGGAATATTACTCAGTTTTAAAGAAGAATGAAGTATGGCATTTGCCGGTAAATGAATGGAGTTGGAGAATATCATGCTAAGCAAAATAAGCCAACCCCTCCTCCCCCCCAAAAAAAAAAAAAAAAAAACCCAAAGGTCAAATGTATTCTCCTATATGTGGATGCTAATTCACAATAAGGGGGGGACTAGGGAAGAATAAAGTTACTTTATACTAGGTAGAGGGGAGTGAAGGGAAGGGAAGGTGTATGAGGATAAGAAGGATGGTAGAGTGAAACAGATATTATTACTTCATCTACATGTATGACTGCATGAACGATGTGATCCAGCAACATGTACAATCAGAAAAATGAGAAATTATACTCTATTTATGTATGATTTATCAAATTTCACAAATGCATTCTACTGCCATGTATAACTAATTAGAACAAATAAAAAATTTTTAAAAATTCAAGACTTTTACCTTAGCTTCATGATTGTAAACCTCATACACATCTACTTTAATTCTCCATAAGTATAAAAAATTAACTTTTTTAACAAATTAACTCTAAATTATACTCTTTGCCCATTTAAAAATTTTTTTCTTTATTTATTTTCTTACTGATTTATGAAATTCTTTGAATATTACAGATATCAAAGAAAACTTGTCAGTTAAATGAGTTGCCAATATCTTCTCTTTGTGACTTATGAATTGAAGTTTTAAACTTTAATCTTTTCTCATAGGCTAGGAGTGTTTTAACTGATTTTGCAAATTCTTCTGTAGTACCATCACAAAAATTTTACTTGTTATTCAAAAAGAGTTAAATATCTGTTTTAGATATCAGAGTCATTTTTTAATCTGGAGAAAAAAAAAGATGGTAACTCCATAACTTCTGATGGTTACTTTTATTGATAAGAGGGAGCTTTGGATCAGATGACTCTTTGTTGAAGGAAACACATTCTTAGCTCTGTGATTTGTCCACTGTACCAATATTTGGAAGTGGAGTCTCAGAAATAATTAGGATTAGATTATATCATGAACATAAAGCCTTCATGATATAATCTATGAACTTAAAAAACAGGACACATGATTCATCTCTCTCTCTACCATGAGAGGGTAAAATCAGAAGATGATCATCTGTAAACCAGGAAGAGGACCCTCAACAGTGGATCTACTGATATCGTGAGCTAGAAGCTGTCAATTTTAACTATCATACATGTGCTCCTTGATGTTTCCCAGGCTCCTTTGGACTTGGGTTAACCAATGTGACTACTTCTGACCAACGGGATGTGACTGGAGGCGATGGGTATTTCCAGGGGAGGTGGTTAAGAATTAAGTGCTCCAATGAAATATTACTGAGCCATAAAAAAAATGAAATTGTGGCATTTTCCAGTAAATGGATAGAACTGGAGACTACCATGCTAGGTGAAATAAGCAATCCCCAGAACACAAAGACTGAATGTTCTTTCTGACACATGGATGCTAAAACACAATAAGGGGTGGTGGAGTGAAGAATGGAAGTTCATCGGATTAACAAAGGGGAATGAAGGGAAGGAGGTTGGGAGGGCATGAGAAAGCCAGTGTAATGAATTTGACACGATGTTCCTGTGTTCATATGTGAAAACACCCCCGTGTAACTCCACATCATGTACAGCCACAAGAATGGGAAGTCATACTCCGTGTATGTAAGCTATGTCAAAGTACATTCTACTGCCATGTGTATCTAAAAGAACAAAATAAAAAAAAAAAGAAAAATAAATTAAAAATACTGTTTTTTATTAAAAAAAAAAATTGCTCCTTCCTTCAGCCCTTCAGCTCCTTCCCTGGCACCTGCAGCTGAGTGGGGAGGTTTGAGATGGTGGAAACAGAAGGAAGGAGCCTGGACCCTGAATCACTGCTTGGCGGGAGTCATCCGGGGGAGCTCCCTGGCCTACGTCAAAGTCTAGGAAAGGGAAAAATAAACTTTTTGCTTATACATGTAATATAGGTGCATAATTATATATATATGATATGTATATAATTGTATATAACATACATAATTATATGAAATATGAAATTATATAATATATCTTAATTTTATATATTATACATATATATAATTATTAAGGAAAATGGACTTACAACCCTGAAAATAACATATGTCTACTATATGTATTTTAAAAGCATACTGAGATTTATAATTTTTCTTTTTATATTAATCCCAAATTACCATCACATTCCTTTGTTTCACCTTTTCTGCTCATATTAACTATGGAAGTAAATGTAATATGTTAAGTAAAAACAAGTACAAAACTGAAGCCCCCATGCCGTGCAGGTTGTCACAGCAAGCAGCGGCGAAGGTAGGGACGCTGAGTGCATCCTCCCTTTCTTGCGCACACTGCTGCCATCTTTTTCAGACATTATCCTTTCCTCACTGGATAAAGATCAGAGATCCTATTGGTCGTTTTTTGTCCTTTTTCTTTACCAGTGTCTGGTTTAGGGGGTAGACATGGTCTCAAGAGTGAACCTTTCTGGGGGCTACTGGATTGTTCTTGGTTTTTGGAAGGAGTCGGAGTCACACCTTAAAGTCATTCCTGTCTGGTTAGAGATGGAGAGTTGGAGGAAGGGGTCATGTGACAAAGGACTCCAAAGTGGCTTGATGAATAAACTAAGGTAGTTTTCATTGTCTAGTCAAAATGCCCAAATGCCGAATATATTTTATTGGATCTCTGGAACGGAAGACAAGGTGAAAGAGGATAGAGGAGGTTCCTGGGCCGTGCAGTGGGCAGGGCTAGGTAGTGGAATATCCCCTAAAGAGGGTCACTGCCCATGACCTTTTGGAATAGTAAAGCCTGACCCCTAACCTTAAACTGCTTCATGTGTGCTTCTGTTGCTGCAGATCTCTGTGCAGTCCACTGGCTTGAGTGCTTGAGGTCCATAAATGAGGGACCAAAGTAAGCCAGAACAGCATGAGAGGTGGTGGAGAGCTGACCAGAGCCACTGAGGGGGAGCTGGGAGCGGGCTGGGAGGCAGGAGCTGATAATGAATACACCCAGAGCGGGGAGGCACTGTAATCCTGCAGCACTAAATGCCACATCTGAATGTAAACAACAACGAATTACTATGAAGGAGGAAGAGTCACATATTTTAGACCAGACAGAACTGGTGATAAATCCTGGTCTTGCTATTTGCAGGTTTTGTTTCATTAGGTAATGTATTTCACCTCTCTGAATTTCAGAATCTCAGCCATTATAGTTCCATTACTTAAAAAATGCTAATTTTTTTTCAGTTTACTATGTAACATATATAGTTATAAAGTCTTATAGGACTTGGAAGAACTCAATTTTCTATTACTCTGCAACAGCAGATGTTTGCATAAATTGTTTCATACATAAAATGAAGGAGACACTATTATCTTATCCTTGCAGGTTATTTGAAGACATGACAATCAGCTCGTGAACCCTGTTGAAGCGAGCCACTAAGCTGTTATTAGTGATTGTGTTGGAGTTATTGCACCCATTCAATGACTCCTGTCTTCCATGGTGGATGCACTATCCTGCCTTTTGCTTTGCTTTTGACAAACACTTCCATATTATTTATACAAAATGTGACAAAGTCGACCTTAGTTACCAGAAAACCCTGGGTCCTTTCCACTTGACCTTGTATTCGGACTGGCTTTGGGACTTCAGAGCTGAGAAACACCATTGTTGGAAACTCTGAGAATGCCCTGTCACCCACACAGCCTTGCCCTTTCTGGCTTGTCAGGCGTCCGCCCACCATCCCCATGTGGCCCAAGCTTTGGTCTGTGTGGGAGAAGAGAGTGGAATCCGTCTGGCTGAGTCATGACCCAGGCCTCCACACAGTACAAAACCAATTAAGGTCCCTTTATCTGTGGTCTGGCCTAGGTCATGGTGGCATAGAGGCAGGTGGGATTCCAGTGTCCTTTCTTGGCAGCCACTTGCCTTTGGAGGTCAAAGGGCTGGGTTCCCCATGGTCATGGAAGAAGAATAAAACACACAGACAAGGGGACTGATTGCTTCCACTTCCCCAGAAATGTTTTCCATCCTAACCAAATCCCTGCGCTCCCAGAAGGCTTGGCCTACCCAGAGCCAAAAGCAACTCCCACCTCCTGCCCCACTTACTGTCCCCAAAGGCCTATCTAGCAGATCTGGTCAGGAAGCTTAAAAATAGTTGAGTGTGTGGTGACAAGTCTTGTGGATTTCCTTTGTAAAAATATCCTGAGCAGGAAAATAAACCTTTCAGCAACTTATTTTTCCACTGCTCTGAGGAGAACTCCCACTTTCTGCTGCCATAAGCACTTTGGGTACCTTGTGGTTGGTGAGACTGGGGGTGCTGGGAGCAAGGACCCACTCCGGGCTTGGACAGGGCCCCCCAGTGAAGGATAGATGTCTTGGCTGGAGAACCAGGTGCAAGGGTGTCAGCAGCTCTTGGAATCCAGAGGGACATGATCCAGTCAAACATTTCTGCCCATTCCAAATTCAGAAGGAAATGTAATTCCAAGCTCCTGAATTTTCACATCTGAGCTGTTGTGGCTCTAACTCTATCACCCATTGTCCCCCTCGGGCACTGTGAAGTCCAAGGATTAGCAGTTGGCCCTTCATGTCTATATCTTCTCTTTGTTTCTTCCTTCTGCTGGAAGACCCTCACAACCCCACACCCTCATCCTCATGCCCAGCTCCCATCCAACCCCTTTAGTCATTACAATTCCACCCTGAAGCCTGCCTTCTCAGTGAGACCTTTGCTGATCTAATAGCTGGTGGCTCTATTTCCTAAGAAATAATTCTTCCATTGTTGATTCTGTCACATGGTGGAGAGTTCATTTGCAGGGTTGTGTTTTAGTTATCCTGATGTTTTTATAGCCCTACGCAGAACCTGGCAAGAGTAACTACTGCCAACCAGGCTAATTGAATGCATTAAAATCTGTAATATTTCTGCCAAAAAAGAAGAGAAAGAGACAGAGCTACCAGTTTTCAGGCAGTGTGGGTGAACTTGGGCCCCTGTGGAGTTGAGATTTTGTGAAATGGCCTTGTCTACTTCCACCCAACAGATGCTTGTCTCAGTAAATTTTTCCAAGTCACAAATAACATGGTAAAGAGTGTATAGAACTGAGAACAAAGAAAATGTATGCAAAATATTTTCTGAAAGCTTTTCATAATCATTATCATCATTATTATTACTAGAAAATGTAAAGTCTATATGAGATTGTGTTTGTGCAAATTCAAGAAAATCACCAAAGTCAAGGAGGAAAGCAGAAGCACCTACAGCAAAATCTCACCAAATCTGCAACTCAGGAGAGTTGGATCATCCTTATTGATACCATGGTGCAGCTGAAAGGCGCTGTCCATTAAGAACTACTACCAAGATGCAGAGAGCATGGTGGGTCAGTGATTGGGCTCTGGATTCAAACCCTAGCTCCCCACCTGTTTTAGTAAGCTTTGCATCACTGTGACCAATATACCTGATAAGAACAATGTAGAGGAGGAAAGAAAAGTTTATTTTGGCTTACCATTTTAGAGGTTCAGTCCATCGTCAGCCGACTCCCTAGTTCTGAGCCTGAGATAAAGCAGAGTATCATGGCAGAAGGGTATGATGGAAGTGCATGACAAAGGAAAGCAGCTCAGCACATGGCGATCAGGAAAAAGAGAGAATGCCGCACTCACCAGGGACAACATCTACACCCCAAACATCTATACCCCCAGTGACCTATCTCCTCTAGCCCTTCCCAACTGTCAATATTTACTGCCAAGTTAATTCACATCAGATTAATCCACTGATTAGGTCACATCTTTCATAATCTAATAATTTTACCTCTGAAAATTCTTGAATTGTCTAACACATTGAGCTTTTGAGAGAGAGCTCATATTTAAACCTTAATATCACCTAATCACCATATGATCTGACACATGCTTTTTAGCTTCAGTCTCCCTGTCTTTAACTAAATTAATTAATGGTTTAGTAATTTGACCTTAACTCATAGGGTTTAGCAAGTTAGTATCATTAAAACAATTAATGATCAGTAAGGATTACCCACTATGTGCCAAGAATTTACCCTGAAACCTTCAGATTCTTTACCTTCTAAGCTAATAACAATTCTTTTAGATATTATCATCTCCTTTTCACCTATGCAACACTGGAAGCTCTGAGGTTGAATATTATTCCTAGTGGAAGTTCTGGGTTTTGAATCACAGTATTTCTGAATATAAAATTCTGTGCACATTTCCCTTTATGATAACAAAATACTCAACTGAACATTTTTCTGTGGAAGCGATGCTCCCTTGAGACTCTGCTGTAGGGTCCTGTGGTTTAGATAATCTATGGGGTCCAGATGGCAGACTTGACAAACTGGGAGTCCCAGAGTGCTTGTCAGCCTTGCAAGTCGGAGCTGATGCAGAAAGTTCTGCGTGGGCCAGAGGTGCAGCTTACATAAATACCCAGAGGCTTGGGAGGTAGAGTGCAAATGTTTGGAGCCGGTGAGTCTGGTCAATTAATATGTGCTTAGGAGCCATTTTCAAAGCTGAAAGGTCTTCTATAAGTGCCAAGGGATGTCAATTATTAGTGTGAAAATGAATCCTGCCAGTCAGGTAAGAGGTACCCAAATTTACATACATGCACATGTATCACCCGGTAGTGATGGAGAGGGTGCCAACACTTCCAGCTGTTTGGGCCAAATTAGCAAATGTTGCTCTTGTGGAATGAGGCAAGGAGAGTCTGAGCCTCATCTTTGCATGGTGCAGAGATTTGATCTTACAGGAAAGACTTTCTCAGTTCCGCCCAGGTTCTGTGCAGAGGGTGAAGGTCTTGGCAGGCCACCCAAAGAGAATGAGTGACTGTGTTATAGCCTGAATTGAATGAGAAAAAGTGGGAGTATTATGGAGAGTGTTTTGCCAAAGTATAAGGCAGTGCCACAAATGGGAGAAAAATGAGCCGTGAGTTCAGAGATGGAAATAGTGTACAACCTGTCAGGGAGTCAAGTTCAGTGCAGGTCTGGAAAGTGGTTCAGGAAGCAGTGATGAGTGACGTGAGGGCTGGCAGCTCTGACAGCAGGATGCATGCTGCTTAGCATAGGTGGCCTGTTAGGGAGAGAGTAGAGTCTTCTCTTGGAGAAGGACAAGTTCAAGCCCAGCTCTGTGCACCAATGAATTCTCTGTGACTATAACAGAGCATTTATCTTCTTCTGTCACCCATCTCTGATGTACATAATGAAGAATGGACTCCAAATGTTCTCAAAGTTTTCTTGTAGCATTTGCTTCCCGCAATTTATAAAACTAGAAACTTCTCTCTTTTTGTTATTTCTGCAGAATCCGAGCATCTTTCTGGGAGTTCCTAAGAGCCAATTCAGTGAATTTGGGAATACCTGGTAGGTAGGACTGTATTGTTAAAAAATAGAATTTTGTTTTTGTCTGTTTCAGGGATTTGTTGAAGTATCATAAACTATCCTTTGGAGAAAACATGATGTATAGCTACACATTTATTTGTATGTATGAATTCTTTTATTTGCTTTGGGGTGAGGTTAGTTATTTAAATAAAATTTATGGCAAGTTATGAAGATTACTTTTGCAATATGGACAATAGTTCCCACTTGATTTGGAATACCAACTTTTATTAATAATAATTGCAATTCTATTTATGAATCATGTTAGAGTTTATAAAATCTATTTTTTTGCATATATCACAACTAGTCTCCCAAACCACCTGTGAGTTAGATTTTTTATTTTTTATTGCCATATTTAAAAACAGTTTTGTTTTTATTTTCAATTATAAAATGAATACATGAGCAGTAGTTATCATAATCATCCTAACTATTTATTATGAGTTTTTCTTCTAGGAAAGATGGAATCAGAAGGTACTATGATCATTCTTAGGATGTTGATTTGCTTTTGAGGCAATAATGTGTCTTCTTTTCTAAGAATGGAAGGAGAAACCTACCATCAGAGGCAATTGGAGCCACTGTTAGGGGAAATGAGTTTGGCAAGTCTTGCATGTCTTTGTTGAAGTGATCTGGATTCTCCCAAAGAGCTCAGGGAAGGAGTTCCAGGGTGGAGAAAAAGACAGCATTACTGGTCAGGAGATGGCTGGGGCACAGGGGATTTCTGACACCACATGATTAGGTAAGCTTGCCCTTGGACTCCCGGTTGAGTCAGCAAACTGAGCTAGTACATTTCTGGGCTTGGAAACACAGGACACTGTGGCCACAAGTCTGACATGGAGGCCATATAAACCCTGTTCTTAAAAGAGGCACATGAATGGCCCATGCAAGGGACTTGGGTTAGCAGTAGGTCAGGGACATTTTCCTGACTTTGTAACAAAGACTAGGAAACTTTCTGTAAAGGTCCAGGTGATAAATACTTTGAGCTTTCTGGACAACATGGTGTCTGTTGAACTCCTCAGCTCTATCATTGTAGTCTGTGTTCAGCCTTAGGTGATGTGTAACAGAATAGATGTGACTATGTTCCAAAACATTCAATTTTAAAAGTAGTTTGCAGGTTGGATTTGACCTGTGGTCCCTTATTTGCTGATACCCGGCTTAGGATAGTCACAGAAGTAGAATGGCTTGGTCAAAGTATACACACTTTTCTAGATTTTTCTACATTATCAAGTCATACTCCAGAAAGATTATATTGAATCTTTATCATCCTTACATGATAGTGCTTGTTTCTCTCCATGGTTCTTAATATTAAGTACTTTCAGTTTTAAAAGGAAAGGGAAAATATTTGAACTCTAATTATCCATATGGAAAATATTTTTAAAATGTTTTTGGAAAATATTTTTTAAAGTTAATATTTTTTTCTTAATGAAGTTCACAATGTGATAAATTGACAAATTTGTGATTAGTCTAGAACTGGTGAGTTCAAATCATATTAATATACTTGGTAGGGAGAATCTCTGCCACATGGAGATGGTCAAAGGACTGTTCCTGATAATATCCTTTGCCCTTTCTGATTGAATGGGTGAATAGCTGATCAAGGTATGCTAGCAGTCTAGCCACTTGGGACCCACACTATCAACTAAAGTGACTCTTCTAAGATATTAGTGGCCCTAGAAGGCTATAAGAACCTATAAGAAGGCTATAAGAGCCTATAAGAAGGCTATAAGAAATTGGTTTAATGCAATATAAGACCCTTATAAGAGATATGTGCTGGCTTGAATTTTGGTGTCCATTCCTTTTACTACATAGCTTCCCAAAAAAACTCAGGAAGTAAAAAAAAAAAAAAAAATCTCAGGAAGTATCAAAAAGGAAATTCATTTAAGGTCTTAGAGTGAGTGAACACTGCGGGGTCAGTGGGAGACATATTGTCTGACTTGGGAGTATTCTCTTCTATTTTCCTATTTTGCTTATACTAAGCCATACTGTAGCTAGAAAAATGTGATGTCAACCAATAGAGTGCAATCTTTGGAGGTACACAGATCTGATTTGAATTCTAGTTGGACACTATGGGGAATGTGTAGTCTGAGACAGGTTCTCTCTGAGAACCTTGCAATATAAAATAAACCCAATACCATAATGTACTTGCAGTTTGTAGTCAAAGGGGAGGTATTTGCCCAACCCCAGGATGTTGCTCATAAACCTGTGATGCAGCTTATGGAGCACTTAGCTAGAAGACCCGGGCTGCACTGACTACTTCAGATATTCAAGGATTGTTTGGGTTATTGGAATCTCTTAAATCATGTCATAGGAAACAAATTACATGGGGGAATAATTAGAAATTAGATTCATCAGTTTATTTCAGGAGAAATTGGTTTAATGCAATGAACATTTGTTTTTGGGGGAGAGGGCGGGTACTGGGATTGAACTCAGGGGCACTTGACCTCTGAGCCACATGAGCCTTCTTGGGTCACTAACATCCTAGAAGAGTCACTTTAGTAGATAGTGTGGGTCCCAAGTGGCTAGACTGCCACTAGTCCTATTTAGTATTTTATTTAAAGCCAGGGTCTCACTGAGTTGCTTAGCCAAGGTTGGCTTTGAACTCCCAATCCTCCTGCTTCTGCTTCCTGAGCCTCTGGGATTACAGGCATGCGCCACCGTGCCTGACTGCAATGAACATTTTTAAGTACTTACAATGCCATATCCTGAACACCATTCTTGGAATACAGACACAAACCAGAATTTAAAATCCTAGTGCCAAAGAGCCTTACCCAACAGAAAGAGTTATAGGCAACTAACTTGAAATGTTTCAACTACAATCAAATAAAGCATTTAATGGGGTAAATCATCAGATTCTACAGAAGCAAAGAAAAACGTCTTTAACTTTAGATGCCTGGGATTAGGGAAGGCTTCTCACAGCAGGCGTGGAGTTTCAGTCTTCTTAAATGAAGATGTGAGGTGTAGTTGAGTGTGAAGGCATAAAACCCAACAGTGCAGGAACGGGAACAGAGGAGGTTTTGTGTGGCAGGAGATGTAAAGTGGAAGTGGGTAAACAGCAACAGATGAGGTCAGCTAGGAAAGGAGGGTCTGGTCCTCATGCTTTGGAAGTCATTAGAAGTTTTCATGCAAGCGAGCCAACGATCAGACTTTACAAAGGCCTTCTCAGCTTCAGGGTGGAGACCCAATAGAGGGTTCAAACCAGAGCAGAGGTATCAGGAGACATTTCAGTAGATCTTGGGAGGGAAGGCTGAGGTTGAACAGTGCAGGAAAGAGAAACGGGCAGCACTGGCAATACTGGACATGGGTGGCATAGGGAGAGGGAAAGACTGAGTGTAATTCCCAAGAGTTTGATTTGAGCAGCCTTGAGTTGGTGGAGCCTTGATCCTGGACAGTAGAGGGTGGGGGATGGAGAGAATGAGTGTAGAGAAAGGGAGAGAGACTTCAAGCAGGGAGCCTGGGCTTGGAGTCTGACTCTCTGCTTTCTGACAAACTCTGCTGACGGTGAGCAAATGACTCTACCTCTTCAGTTCTTGCAGATTCAAAAGTATTAGACTCAAAAGAGGTTCCCAAACATGTATCTGTTGTCTCAAAATTGTGAACTCTGAATCAGTGGGTCTGGGTGCAGTCCAGGCATCCTTATTTCCGGAACTCTCCTGGGTGATGCAGCTGACCCACAGGTTAGGAGACCGGCGGCTAGAGAGATCCCTGAAGGTTGCTGAAAACGAAGCATTTCGGAAGGCTCTTTCCTCCAGCCCTCTCGCTCTTTCCTGCTGATTCTGCAGCTGGAAGCTGGCCTCCAATGTAGCCTCTGCATTCTCTACTGCTGCGCGCCAGTATCCACAGTGTGTCTCACTTCCTCCCGCACCACCCCTTGCCCTGCCGCCTCTCCCTCTCCCTCCACCTACCACACAGGTTGGGCAGGCAGAAGAGGCGGACACGACTGCCCTTTAAAGAATTGGCACTGAGGCAACGCTTTGCTGTATTTTTTATTTTTTTCCAAAGGACATGTGGTTAATTTCCCACCAGGGTATTCTATAATAAATCACTTCTATAGTTCATTGGGATGGAGGATTGGGTTTTTTTTTCCAAGTGTGGTGGTCAAAGCATTAAGAAAAAAAAAAAAAAAAAAGTCTTCCCTAAACTCAAAGTCTTAGTAGCCAGAGCACATCCAGGAATTGAGCTATTTTTTTTTTTTTTAACCTTTTTCCAGCTATACTGGGAGTACACATTACCCACCTTCTCTCTTGGTGTTTTCTCTGATCCCACTTCCTGCTGCAGATGAGCTCAGCAGACACTACATGTAGACACGGAGGAAAGTCATACAAGACATCTGAAAAATTCATCAGGTCTTGGCCGTCAACAGAGAGACTTTAGGTGTTACTTCTTGCGACTTGCGAGCAGCATTAATTGCACTGAGACCTCCGGCTGGACCAAGAAGGGGATCCCCTAACACCACACATGAGGACTCTGGCTGGAGGGAGGCAGCACAGGTCTTTCCCTCACTGTGGGGCTTGATCAATTCTTGGCATCCAAACCCAAAAGGGATGTGGAAATCTGGTGGGAGCTGCCAAGACCTGGAGTATAAGACTTACATGCAGAGATGAAAGGCAGCAGACTGTTCAGCCCCGAGGGTTGTGGGATGGCTTAATTACAGCCACCCAGTCTGTAGAGGGTTCTTATCCCTCTGATGAGGTAAGCCCACTGCCGGACCCCAGACTCTTCTACAGCAGGCTCATCTCATTTATTTTGTATTCTTTCCATCACGCCTGGGATGAAGCTCTGAACGAAGTGGTGGCTGAGGAAGCTGATTCAGCAACTGTATTTCCAGCTCTCTTTACGTAGAGAGAGCTTCACTTTGGGGTCATTCAACCCTGGCATTGAATTCCCATTGTACCAGTGAACAAACTGTATAACCTTGGACAAGACACTTCAACTGCTGTGTTATAGTTTTCTTATGAAAAAAATGATGTTAAAATATTGACCACACAGGGCCATTTAGGGAAATAAGAGAATTTTCTAACATACCTGGAAGAGATCCTTTAAACGTTTTGAGTGATGGATTAAATGAAGCTATGGAGAACAGTCAGACTGTGCAAGACAGGTCTGGAGGCTGACTTGAAGTCTCCATTTGCCTTGGAGTGCTGGTTCAAGCAGGTCAAGAAGATAAGCAAAAGAGATCCCAGATTGAAAGGACAGGGGGTTAAGTGATTTCCTTTAACCTTGGACGGATCTTAGATCCATAGCATGTGGCAATTTAGTGCTGTGGTTATGCACAGTGTGTGTGTGAAAATGCATGTGTGCAACTACGTGATGTTTAATGCCTACTTAACCAAATATATTTTGATTGTTTTGGTCAGTTTTTTTTTTTTTTTTTTTTCACTGTGATGACTAAAAGACCCACCAGAACAACTGTAGAGGAGGAAACGTTTATTTAAGGGCTAACTCACAATTTCAGAGGTCTCAGGTAGTAGACAGCCAGCTCTGTCCCTTGGGGCTGCAGGTGAAGCCACCATCACAGCAGAAGAGTGTGGCAGAGGCAAGCAGCTCACATGATGATCAGAGAGCAGAGAGACTCCACCCACCAGATACCAAAGATGTGCCCCAGAGCCATGTCCCCAGTGACCCAGTTTTCCAGTCACACCCTACCTGCCTTCAGTTACTGCTCAATTAATCCCACCAGGGATGAATTCACTGATTGAGTTAAGACTCTCATAACCCAATCATTTCTCCTCCGAAACTTCTTGCATTGTCTCCCACATGAGCTTTTTGGGGGTACCTTACCTCCAAACCATAACACTGAGTATCCTGGAAACCTGGGTAGTACTTGGTTTCTTTCAGCCTTCTCATTGTTTCTGAAACAGTACTTGGGCGAAAAGAACTAACAATGATTGGCATCTTTTATAAGCTGAGGAAAGAAAGAAAACAATCGTATTCCTTGCTCCTATTGCTGACAGTCTAGTGGTAGAGTCAGATTTTCCTCAGGAGACCTCCGCCTAACTGTAATTTTAAAATTTATGTTACCATACAATTTATTTTCAAAATATAGAACATGACAGACCATATTGAAATCCCTTTCTCCTATCCCTGATATTATCCCTGCTTCTTCAGAGGCAACCACCAACAGCAATTTTGGTATTTATCATTTCAGCCTCTACTTTCTCTGTTTATTATGGGATGTAGCCATAAATAATATGTGTAGTTACTATTTTTCAAATTTTGCATAATGATTTCATTCTGCATATTGTTCCACAACTTGCTTCCCCCTTGCTTTATGCTCAAGATTGCCTTTTTTAGATGTATGCATGTCTTCACCCATAGATTTAATTCACTCATTTTTATTTTTCTTCTTGTGGTAAATTACCACATTTTACTCACCCATCTCCTGTTAAAGGACATGAAAGTCGTTTCCAATTTCTCATCCATCACAAACAAAACTAGAATGAACATTCTGGGTCCCTTGTTTAATATGCATAGGTGTTTTTCAGAAGTGCAGTCCAAGTTCATTTGACCTACACAATTAGAATGTTATTATCTGCAGTCAAATTGTTCTCCACAGTGACTGAACTAACTTACACTCCCACCGGCAGGGTCTAAGAGTTCATTTTTCTCAAGTTTTATCAGTAGTTGGTATTGACAGACTCTTTAATGCCAGTCAAATTATTTGTTATGAAATGTTGTTTCACTGTTGTCTTAATTTGCATTTTCTTTCTTATTGGTGAGGAGAATAAACTTTTCACACACTCAGTGGCTCTTCTGAATTGCCTGTCCCCATCACTGGTGAACTTTGAAGTTATATGGTTGGTTTGTTTAGGCCAATTTGTTGTTTCTCTACCTATTCAGGATTCGAATTTGTGTTGGTTTTATACATCATAAACGTCTTCTCTAAGCTTGCCTTTTTTCTCTGAGTATGCTTCATGGTATATTTTGTAGTGAATTACATTTTAATTTTGGTGGTGTTTTATCAGTGCTTTCCTATAAACGACTGATTTTTCAAAGAGAAAACTAATGATATTCCCTGAAAATCTGATTCAGTTTTCCTAGATAAAATCATTATCTTGTGCTGGGGGCCTAGCTCAGTGGTCAGTAGCAGAGTATGTGCAAGGTCTTGGATTCAATTCCTAGCACTGAAAACAAAAATCTTGCTTTTTATAATCTCTCTAGTGTGAAAATACTATCGCATTTACTGTTTTATTATTATTGCATATGAAATGAATTCCAAGTGGAAAACCATGTGACTTATTGCACATTCTTTTCCTACCCACTGACTGAGGATGTCATCTCTCTCATATGCCAGCTTCTCACATTTATTTGAGCTTATCTGAGGCTCCAAAATGTGTTCCTCTGACCAGACTTTGTCTCTGCTCCACTATCACTCTGCTTTAATTTCTACAGTATTAAAATATGTCTTAATGGACATTTAGTCAAGTGCTAGCTACCTATTTTTTCTTCAGAAATATTTTGGCTAAACTTTGTTGTTTAGATAAACAGATGGATGTTGGGATAAATGTGCAGAATTGCAGACAGAAAATTTTGTAAGGATTTTATTTGAAATCTCCTTAATTAAATACACTTATGGTTTGGGTTGCTTTAATAATTTTATGATTTTAAGCATGTTCTTTAGTAACAATGGCATAACTCTCTTTATTTTGTTTTCTCTTCATGCTTTTGAAGAAAAATTGAAAAATTTCTCCCTATTTTTATAAATATTTTAAAGTATATTTATAAACAATTTGTTTTTCCCTTTTAATTATTTAACTGACACATAAAAACATAAAAATTATGCATAGTAATGAGGTAGAATGCAGTGTCCCATTATATGTGTATATTGTATAGTCGTGTTAAGCCTATTCATCTTCTCAATTATTACTTCCATATGTCAAAAACATACGTCATCTTGTCATCTTTTTTCCTAGCTTTTTGAGACATACCGTACACAATCACTATCTATAGTCATCCTACTAGGCGATAGCTCAATAGAACTTTTTACTCCTAACTGCAGCTTAGTTCCCAGTGATTGTCTTTTCTCTATCTCTTCCTCCCTCCTTCTCTTTCTAGCGACTGGTAATAACCATCTACTCTCAATGTCGGTGGAAACAACTTTTCTATGTTTTACTTATGAGTGAGATCATTCAATACTTGTCTCGTGTGCCTTGTTTATGTCCTTAACATAATGATTCCCATTTCATCCATGTTGTCTCAAATGATAGGATTTTATTCTATTTATGGCTGAATAGTATTTCTTTGTATAAATGCAGCATATTTTAGCATCTTTTCTTTATTCATTTATTAGTTGATGTACACTTAGTTTCCATATCTTGGCTATTAGGAAAAGTCATTTAGTAACCATGGGAGAATAAATGTCTCTTTAACATGCTGATTTCACTTTCTTTGAGGATATACCTAGGAGCAGGATTGCTGAATCATATGGTAATTCTATTTTTAATTTTTTGTGAAACCTCTATTCTAGGCTCCATAATGGCTATATTAATTTACATTCCCACTGATAGTGTGTGAGGGTTCTCTTTCCTTCACATCTTTACCAGCACAGGTTATGTTAGCTTTCTTTCCTTCCTTCCTTTCTTCCTTCCTTCCTTCCTTTCTTTTTAAATAGTCATTCTTATTAGGGTAAAGTGATAACTCATTGTGGTTTTGACTTACATTTCTCTGATGAATATCTTATTTTTCACTATTATGACTATACTTATGTAACATTATTATTGATATGAATACTTTTAAAAATATTTGTCAATGCTTTTGAGATCTCATTATTCCTCAACCAACTAGTTTATTTGTAGTTTTTCTTAGATTAGTTACGTTGATAATCTTATCATCTCTAATATGTAATAATAATTTTTAATCTTGTGGCTCATTCCTTTCTCTTGTCTCATTACCTATTTAGGACAAATGATTATGGAGAGTATGCTATTATCCTTCCTTGAATCTAATAGAAATATTATAAAACTTCATCATTAAGTATCAGCTTTGCAGTGTGGTTTTTTTTTCCTAGCTTCTTATCATGAAAGAAAGTTTTCTGTCATTGATAACTTCCTAAAAACATTATCGTGGACAAATCTAAATTTTCTCACCTAACTTTATGCTTCTATTGAGATATTATTTTCTCTTCTGATTTGCTCATATGTTGAATTACCATGCCTGGCAGATTCTTTCCTTAGTGAACCAGATTAATCTTTCTGTGATAAATCTGCAGAGTCATGATATTTGTTAGTTTCAGTGCAGGGTTAGGGGCTACTCACATTTTACTTCTTTTTTTTTTTTTTTTTTTTTTTTTTTTGCGGTACTGGGGAGCAAACCCAGGGCCTTGTGCTTGCGAGGCGAGCACTCTACCAACTGAGCTATATCCCCAGCCCCTTGTATTTTACTTCTATGTTTATAGTTAGGATTTAGTTGTCTATAACTTTATTCTTTTGTACTTTTTTGGAGGAGACATTGTGGTGTTATTCTCTTTTCTGACCATACTAATTTTAGTCTATAACTTCTTAGACTACAACTATAGTCTATTTATTCTACCTCTATTTTCCCCATACATCCTAGTGACTAAAAATCATATGCCATCTTGGGTGGAAGATGGACTAAAACTGACTATGTTACCTGTGTATACACTTTACCCATTGTAAGGTAATTAGAATCACTGGTATAACTGACACCAGCAAGTAGGTATCACACTTTTAAAAAGGAATGGAGGAACTTCAGATTACGAAGAGGGGAATGAGAGGGAGGAGGGGGTGGGGGTATGAAAGATGGTGGAATGACACAGATGTCATTACCCTATGTACCTGTATGAGAATCTACATTGTGCACAACCATGATGATGCACCCCATTTGTGTTCAATGAATCAAAATGCAGTCTGTAAAACTAAAATAATAATAATAAAAAATATTAATTTGCAAAAAAAAAAAGAAAATTAATGCTAGAGAACATAAATGATTTTCCAGTTACAGATGGAAACAGAGGTCCAGATTCCATCCTGGATAGGATTTCCTTTCTAATATTAAGTTTATACTTTGTCTTCACAACTGGTACTATAATCTCCCTTTTCCTATTTTAAACTACATCTAGAACTGTGCTTTTAGCAAAACATCTCCTCAATAAACATCTGAACTGCAATGAGAGGAACAGCTCACCTCAGTTTTGAAACTACTGATTTTTATTTTAAATTTGGACATATTACTCAGAAAGTTTTAGAAAATTATATACTTTTCTGGCATTTCCTTCTCCAATGTTACTAGGAAAAGATTTGATTAAAATGATCATGTAGGCTCTATTTGGCTTTAAAACTTTATCATCTGTTAATTTGATTAGATATCAGATGGATTCATAAATTGATAATAATGTTTAAGAGGCTCCTAATAAGCCTGCTTATGAAGGGTTAAAAAAAAGGATTTTTTTTTTTTTTTTTGATGCATGCTTTCTGGTGCCAATTGTGCTGTTCAAGAAGCAACTGGAGATCTTAAATTGAAAAAAAAAAAGTCTAGGTATTCTGCGTTTTGTTTACTCTTCTCAGCAATGGCTAATAGTGAGATACCCCATTAAATCAAGGAACTATCTTACCTTCCACAATAATAATTTGTTGATGACTATTAATTAAATTGGTAGCTTACTGTATGCTGGCGCTGTGCTAAGCCCTACATGATGTTATATAATATTTATAAAATCCACATGGGGTAGGTAGTGCTATTTTTAGTTTAGAAATTATAAAATAGTAAAAGTCGGAGTTAGGGGGTTTAAGAAATTTGTTAAGGTGTGCACAGGTGGTGAAGTGGTGATTTCCATCAGGTCTCTGACTCCAAACCACAAATTCTTAACCACTTTGCTACACAGTGTCTACACCCGTTTGGAGACCATAATGCCACTCATGATAACATCATGCCAATGCATAACGGAATTTGACCCGGTGTCATCTCCTGGTTAGCATACCCCTTACATCTTAGTTCACTCTGCTTAACATACGAATTCTGTTCCAAGACGTGACATTCTGTTGGCTTTACTTTATTTTATTTATGTCTTATTTTTCTTTGTACTGCATCAAAGAAGCATCTCCTCATGTTGGACATCTTATTTGTTTTATTTCCTCTTACCCATGCTGTTTTCTCATTTTCTAGTTATTCTTACCAATTCTGTCTTTAATTTTGCATTAGAAAAAAGAAGAAAGAACAAAAAATAAAAAGAGGAAGAAAAGAAATCGTCCTCACATTGAACTCTTGTGCCTTCATCGTAGGAAGCTGACACTTCATTCTCTGATGCATTTGGAGACTGGGTGTTGGCGTGTGCTGGGAGGAGTTCAGTAGTCTCATGGACTAGTCTGGATGCTTCCTTACCCTGGGTCTTAACTTTGTCAATGACTTGCCATTTCTTTGGCTGGCCATCCATCATGTGGAACACAAAGACCGAGCTGTTTGCCCAGTGGAGAATGTTTTCCTGATTCTGTAACCTATTTGCTGTCAACTCTTTCTCTTTCTTTGTGATGTTTAATTGAAATCACAGCTTAATGAGGTATAGACAGTCCTTTCCGTTGGTCCAGGATCTGATGTTACTGCCAACATGATTGAATAAGAGGACATCAATTTCTGCAGAGAAGGAAAACCTGGAAGTTTATTGGAGTCCACTGGAAGTGTTTTGCTTATGTATACATTGTCCTCTCGATTTTTGCAGGGGACGTACATACTTGGGACTGAACTCAGGGGTGCTTGGCCACTGAGCCACATTCCCAGCCCTATTTTGTATCTTATTGGAGACAGGGTCTCACTGAGTTGCTTAGCCCTTCATTATTGGCTTTGAATTCACCATCCTCCTGCCTCAACCTCCAGAGCCACTGGGATTATAGGTGTATGCCACCGCCCCCAGCTTTCCTCTCACTTTCTAAAAAGATTTTTTGTGACTAAACTGATTATTCCTTCAGCAATAATGATCTTTTTCTTGATAGTCTTGGATTATCCACGCAAACCCAAGTCCAACCAATGACTTTAGATTTTTGTTGAAGTTCAGATCTGTGATCTACCTGTTCCACTCTGTGGCACTGCCCTTCTGCCCCCTGGGACCCACACTCCTGCGCTCTGGGAGAAGAGGCCTGGATCACCTGTGCAGGTGGGCATGGCTGTGCTGGGTGTCCTTCTGACAGTCACAGAGGGCTGAGGTCAAAGCTGTTCTGACCTGGAGCCATGGGGATCTGCACACTTCCTCTGAAGCTGCCCACCCATTAACACGCTTATACGTGTTGATGCTTGGACAATTTTAAATTTTGCTCTTGTATTGTCTTCCTTTCATGTTTAGTTTCAATGTTGGGTCACTATGATTTTTTTTTCTCCTGATTTAAACAAAAATTCAATCATATTCCTTTAAATGCATGTGGAGAATACTTCTATTTGAGCTGTTTCATGGTGGTGCTTATGATGGACCCTGTAAAATGAGACCCCATGCAGTTAAAGAAGAAGATAAGAGTTTTGGAGCTGGACAGGAATGAGTCTGAATTCTGTGGCAGGTATGTACTGGGTGTTCCTTGCATATCAATATTTTTTTTCATAAAATGATAATATTCAGAATAGTAATGATGATAATATGACCTACATCATTTGGTTGTTGGGAGAATTCAGTGATGTCAATCATATATTAGATTTGGTGCACAGGAAAAATAATCAATGACAATAATTTTCCTGGTCTTTGAATTTATCTCCACTATTGCAAGTGCATGAAAAATGAGTCTATCTTTCCATAACTCTAACAACCAAACTAAGAGCTTTTTCCTTTTTACCAGGGTGATTTGTCTCCTCATCTGGCATGCATGTTTTTTTTTTTTTTTTTTTTGGAGACTTAGCCAAACTGGTAGGCTTTATTTAAGTTCATAAAGTATTATTTTGTTTCACACAGGGGATTATTACTCAAAGTTACTTAATGATTTTTTTTTAAAAATGAATCTTATTTTATAGGCACCTGGGGGACTCATTATTAACATGAGTCATGTGGTTAATCCTTTTGTGTGAAGTAAAGGATTGTTTTTGGAAGCTGAATAATCCCTTGCTAGTTAAGCTTGTACTTGGATTCCAATGAGCAGCAGAGAACACTAAAACCAGGAATGGTGTGTTATTTTGTAGAATTTGTCTCTGCATCTTTATGAACGGATGCAGCAATGGATTCGTAGGCCTTTGGATTCTCCATCACACAACTTTTAAGACTTTAATTTTTAATTTTTTGGATTACTCCAAGAGCCAAGGGAAAACTATACAGACAATGTCACTGACTGAGCATTTTATGCCAAGCACTGAAGTGCCACGTTGTATTTATTACTCTCCATAATGCTATGGAGAGTGTCGTTCCCCTTTTCTTGGTGAGAAAAAAAATGAGGCTCAGATGAGCAAAGTAAATGATACAAGGCAATTTAGCTAGAAAATATCAAAGTCAACACTTGAAGTCAGATTTTCTGGATGCTAAATTCTTAACTAATTTCAGTGAAGTGCTCTTTCTTGAGAACAATGTGCTAAACTTGGGCAGGCAGGAAAATTCAAGACTTGCACAGTATTTATTTTACTATGGGATTTGCCTTAGCCTATGTTTTCTTGAGGCTTCGTGTTTCCTTTGCACAGAGAACAGACATCTATGTCTTCTCTCTGAAGTTAACTTCAGTGAGGTTTGGAATGAGTTAATACTTTCCTTTCTTGATAGAAGATGAAACGTGGACTATAGTTAAAAGCCACAAAGCTGAGTATTTATTAAATACACTAATTTCTCTTTCATCTAGTTGGCCAAGGTTCCCAACCATAATCTAATTTCCTCTAACATTTTCCACGGAGCAGGACAGCGGTTCCAAATCCGAAAATGCTGAAGGAATCATTTAATGACCGGTGGTGAGTTCCTATGAACTCATCCCAGATTGGTAATGAGTATTTGGAGCAGTCTCACAGGCAGGCTTCAAGTCTCACCAAAATGACCCTGCTGGTTGCAGTCAGGGACTTTCTGGGGGAATTGGGAAGTTCTAGGTGACCTTTAAGGGAGTCTACTTAGTTTAGTCATAAAAATTAGTTGCTGTTAAGGTCAGTGATCTGTGTCCTCTGTCCTGTTCCAGTGCTCATGATCAATTCTCACCTGTACCTCCATGGAGCCAGTAGTGTAGGGTACAAGAAGGCAGAAGGAACGGTGGAGATGCCTCAGTGTGCACCGTTCACTCTGTACATCCATCCAACTTGAACTGGCTTAGAGCCCATTTGGTACTAAGCTCTGGTGTTACACTGACAATTTGAGCAAGAACTGACCTCTAATCATTCATAAGCTAAGGGTAAAATACAAACAGATCATTATGATATCTTATGGTGAGTACCATCATGCAGGTTGGTGTAGATAAAGTATTTAAGGGTAAAAGAGAAAGGGTTGATTGATGAGTGAATTTATTAGGTGACAATGAACATTATCGTAATGGTAATTGATATTACCACCATTCACTGATCTTTTAATGCTAATCACAGCACTATGATCTGCTGAAATATGGTATAACTTTGAGATATTGGTGATGGTGATTAGAGGTGATGATGATAAGGGAAATAATGGAGGAATATCATGTGAAGTTTTTAAACATTGTTTTCAAGACATTGTGTTGGGTCTTTGAAGGTATTATTTCATTATACCATGTCACCAACTCTTTGTGATCATTACTATTATCACTTTGCAGGTGAACGGTGTGGTACTGAGAGACTCTTCAAATTCCTCAAGAGTATGCAATGATTAGGTAGCTGATTTAAAACCAGGGCAGTATGACTCCAGAGTTCATACTCCTAAATATACTAATCCACACTGCCTCCTGGGAAGGGGAAACACTGAAGAGTATCAGGAAACTAGAGAAATCAAAGGAGTGCATTCCAGACAAAGGGAATTTTAAGAAAAGGGAAAACGTTTTAAAAATGTATGTTAGAGAGATCACTTGGTCAGAATCTATGGTGCACAAGGGGAAAAATAGTAACTACAGTCTGAAATATGGATTAGTGTCAAATTATAAAGGAGTTGGCATTTACATTTCATCTTATAGGCAAGTGATTCCAAGGCAGATTTCTTTTTCTCTTTTTATTAGTTCTTTATAGAGATGCATAATATTGGGTTGCATTTTGACATAAATATACAAGCATGGACTATAATCAGCTCTAATTCAGTCCTTAGTACTTCCTCTTCCCATCTCCTCCTGCCCCTGGTTCCCCTTGCTCTGTTCTACTGATCTGCCTTCTATTTATTCGTAGTTTTCCAAATTAGTAATTATGGATATACACAAAGGTGGAAACCACGGCGGTATATTAATGTATGTACACAGGAACGTTTGATTGGATTCTCCCACCATTCCTCCCTTTTCCCATCCCTCCCCACCAATCCCCTTTGTCTACTCTGCTGATCTCTCTTCTATTTCCATGGGATGCCCCTCCTTCTTTCTTTTTCTTTTTTTCTTTTCATTTTTCCCTTTTACTTTTCTTATTTTGGTCTAGCTTCAACACATGAAAGAAAAACGACTTTCTGCATCTGGTTTACTTCACTTAACATCACATTCTCCCGTTCCATCCATTTACCAGGAAGTGCCACAATTTCATCATCCTATATGACTGAGTAAAACTCCATTGTGTATATACACCACATTTTCCATTCATCTGTTGACAGGCACCTAGGCTGGTTCCATGGCTTGGTTATTGTGAATTGTGCTGTTATAAACATTGATATGCCTCGATCACTGTAATATGCTGATTTTAGTTTTTTTGGATATAGACAAGGTGTGGGACAACAGGGTCATATGATGGTTCCATTCCTAGTTTTAAGGAATCTCCATTATTTTACAGAGTGGCTATACTAAATTACACTCCCATCAACAGTGAATGTGTGTATCATTTCCTCCACATTCTCTTCAACATTTATTATTATTTGTTTCTTGATAATTGCCATTCTGACTGGAGCAAAATGAAATCTCTGTGTAATTTTGATTTGATTTGATTTGATCACTTTCTGATTGCTTGAGAAGTTCAACATTTTTATATATTGATTAGCTATTTGTATTTCTTTTTTTAAAATTATTTATTTTTTATTTTTTATTTTGCATTTTGATTCATTGTACACAAATGGGGTACATCATTTCATTTCTATGGTTGTGCATGATGTAGTTTCAAACCATTCGTGTAAACATACATGTACATAGGGTAATAATGTCTGTCTCATTTCACCATTTTTCATACCCCCTTCCTCTCATTTCCCTCTACATAATCTAAAGTTCCTCCATTCTTCTCTCACCTCCCCACCCCCATCCCCATTATATATTATCATCCACTTATCAGGGAAAATATTCGGCCTTTGGTTTTTTGGGATTGGTTTATTTCACTTAGCATGATATTCTCCAATTCCATCCATTTATCTGCAGATGCCAAAGTATTATTCTTCTTTATGACTTAATAATATTCCATTGTACATTTCTTCTTTTGAGAAGTCTCTTTCTAGTTCTTCTGCCCATTAATAATTGGGTTGTTATTGGTATTATTTTTGGTGTTATGTTTTTTAAGTTCATTATATATTCCAGATATTACTCTCTTATCTGAGGAGCAGATAGCAAAAAATCTCCAAATCTTTAAGCTCTCTCTTCACACTCTGAATTGCTTCCCTTGCTATGAAAAGTTTATTTTAATTTGAAGTAATCCCACTTGTTTATTCTTGGTTTTATCTCTTGCACTTTGGAAGTCTTGTTAAGGGGGTCAATGCCTGTGCTAATAACATATTGGAGTGTTAAGATTACGTTTTCTTCTAGGAGCTAACAGAGTTTCTGGTCTAATTCCCACATCTTTAATCCACATTGAGTTGACTTTTGTGCAGGGTGAGAGCTAGGGGATCAAGTTGTATTCTTCTACATGTGGATATCCAGTTTTCCCAGCACCATTTGTTTAAAAGGCTACCTTTTCTCCAATGAAGGTTTTTGGAAACTTTGTCTAGTATCAGATGACTGTGGGTTTATCTCGTGTCTTCTGTCCTATTCCAATGGTCTTCAGGTCTGTTTCGGTGCCAGTACCCAACTTTCTTTCTTACTGTATTTCTATTTCTATGGTATAGTTTGAGAACTGATATTGATCATTGCTCTTCTTGTTCAGGATTCCTTTGACTGTTGTGGGTCTCTTATTCTTCTAAATGCATTTTAGAACTGTTTTTTCTAGTTCTGTGAAGAATGTCATTGGTATTCTGATGGCAGCTGCATTGCATTTGTATAATGCTTTTGGTAGCATGGCTATTTTAATATTAATTTTTCCTACCCAAAAACATGGGAGGTCTTTTCATCTTCTAAGGTCTTCTTCAATTAGTTTCCTCATTGTTATATAGTTTTCTCTATAGAGAGCTTTCAACTCATTTATTAGATTTATTCCTAAGTATCTTTTCAAAGTTATGGTAAATGAGATAGTCTTCCTAATTTCTTTTACAAGAGATTAATTTTTGGATTACAGTAAAGCAATTGATTTATGTATGTTGATTTTGTTTACTGCTACTTTGCTAACTTTGTTTATTGGCTCTAAAAGTCTTCTGGTGGAGTTTTTGAGTCTTCTAAAGATAAGATCATGTCATCAGTAAACGGAAATAATTTCTCTTCTTTTCCTATTTGTATCACTTTAAATTTCTTCTCTTGCTTGATTGTTGTGGCTAGTTTCAAGGACTGTGTTGAACAGAAATGGTGAGAGTGGACATTGTTGTCTTGTTCCTGATTTTACAGAAAGTTCTTTTAGTTTTTCTCTGAGCAGTATGATGCTGGCCTTGGGTTTGTCAAATATCACCTTTGCACTGTTGATGTGAGTCCCTTCCAGTCTTAGTTCTAGCATTTTAAACATAAATGGGTGCTGGACTTTGGCAGATGCTTTTTCTGCATCTATTGAGATAATCATGTGATTCTTGTCCTTAACTCTATTTATGTGGTGAAATTCATTTATTGATTTGACTATGGTGAACCAGTTTTGCAACCCTGGGATGAACTCCACTTGATCATGCCATACAGTCTTCTTAGTGTGTTATCAATGCAGTTTGTCAATATTAGGAATTTTTGCTTCTATGTTCATCAGGAATCTTCATATGAAGTTTCCTTCCTAGATATGACTTTGTCTGGTTTTGGTGAAAGGGTGATAGTGGCTTCATAGAAGGAATTTGTCAGTGTTTGCTCATTTTCTATTTCATGGAACAATTTGAAGAGGATTAGCATTAGTTCTTTAAGATTTGGTAGAACATGACTGAGAATCCATCTGGTCTTGATCTTTTCTTTGTTGGAAAGCTTCTAATTGCTACTTTAATTTTATTATGTTATATTGGTCTGTTTGTTTTCTATATTCTTATGATTTATTTAGGGTTGGTCACTAAGAATCTATCAATATTTTTGAGATTTTCTAGCTCTTTGGAGTTTACATTTCAACTTAGTTTCAAATGATCCTGTGAATTTCAGTATGTCTGTGGTGATATCTCCTTTTACATATCTAATTTTGTTAATTTGGATCTTCTCTCTTTTTCCTTTGGTAAGTTTGACTAAGGGTTCATCAGAATTGTCGATCTTTTCACTGAACTAACTTTTTGTTTCATTGATTGTGTTTTTATTCAATATTTCATTAATTTTGGCTCTTATTTTAATTATTTCCTATCTTCTATTGATTTTGATACTACTTTATTCTTTTTCTAGGAACTTGAGGAGTAACATTAGATTATTTATTTGGTATTTTTCTTTTTTTTTTTTAATGTAGGAACTGAGGACTATAGACGCTCCTATTAGAACTGCCTTACTGTCTTAGATCTAACTGTCTTAGATGTTTTTATTTGGTGTATTTATAGTTTTATTTGTCTCTGTGAGTTTTGTTATTTTTCCATGATTTCTTCTGCAATCCATTCCTCATTTAAAAGTGTCTTAAGTGTCTTCCTTAATCCTCAGTTATTAGAATGGTTTCTGATGTTAATCTTGTCATTGATTTTTAATTTTATTCCATTATGATCTGATAGTATGTGAGGAATTACTCCTACTTTTTGTGTTTGCTAAGATTTGCTTTGTGCCTAACTATATGATCTATTTTAGAGAATGTTCCATGTGTCCTTGAGAAGAAAGTAATTTTCCGTTGCCAATGGATGAAATATTCTTTAGTTCTCTGTTAGGTCCATTAGATTAATAGTATTTTTTTATTAAAATCTTTTTTATTTTTACAGACTGCATTTTGATTCTTTGTACATAAATGGGGTACAACTTTTCATTTCTATGGTTGTACACAAAGTAGATTCACACCATTCATGCAATCATACATGTACATAGGGTAATGCTGTCTGTTTCATTTCATTCTATCTTTCTGTCCCCCACTCCCTTCCACCCCATTTTCCTCTACACCATCCTTCATTCTTCTCTTCCCCCTGCCACCTCCCCACCGATTTTCTCCCACTCTGTAGGCTCTCTTTTCACATTATTGATTGTTTCCTTTGCTGAGAAAAAAACTTTTTAGTTTGAATCTATCCCATTTATTGATTCTTGCTTTTATTTCTAGCACTATGAGAGTCTTGTTAAGGAAGTCTGGTCCTAAGCCAACATGATGGAGATTTGGGCCTACTTTTTCTTCTATTTGGTGAAGGCCTCAGGTCTAATTCCTAGATCCTTGATCCATTTTGAGTTGAGTTTTGTACAGGTGAGAGATAGGGGGTTAATTTCATTTTACTACCTATGGATTTCCAGTTTTGCCAGCATCATTTGTGGAAGAGGCTATCTTTTCTCCATTGTAAGTTTTTGGCACCTTTGTCTAGTACGAGATAACTGTACTTATGTGGGTATGTCTCCGTGTCTTCTATCCTGTACCATTGGTCTACCTGTCTTTTTTGGTGCCAATACCATGCTGTTTTTGTTACTATTGCTCTGTAGTAGAGTTTAAGGTCTAGTATTGTGATACCTCCTGCATCACTCTTCCTGCCCAGGATTGCTTTGGCTATTCTGGGTCTTTTTTGATTCCAGATGAATTTCATGTTTGCTTTTTCTGTTTCTATGAGAAATATCACAGGGATTTTAATTGGAGTTGTGTTAAATCTGTATAGCACCTTTGGAAGTATGGCCATTTTGATAATATTAATTCTGCCTATCCAACAACATGGGAGATCTTTCCATATTCTAAGGTCTTCTTCAACTTCTTTCTTTAATGTTCTGTAGTTTTCATTGTAGAGATCTTTCACCTCTTTGGTTAGATTGATTCCCAAGTATTTTATTTTATTTTTTTAAGGCTATTGTGAATGGAATTGTTTTCCTCATTTCCCTTTCAGATGTTTCATTGCTTATTGTATAAAAATGTTTTAGAATTATGCATGTTGATTTTATATCCTCCTATTTTGTTGAATTCATTTATGAGGTCTAAAAGTTTTCTGGTGGAGTTTTTTGGATCCTCTAAATATTTCTTTCTTTTTTAGTTCTGAATAGTCTCTACTTTGTTTATGTCAGATTAATCTATCTAATGTTAAGAGAGGTATGTTGAAATTAGCCAATACTATTGTATTGTGGTTTATTGATTCTTCATATTGAAAAGAATTTGCATTATGCACACAGATGCAAGATGGTTTGGGGTATAAATATTTGAACACTGTAACTTTTTTATTGCATGATTCAGTATGAAGACCTTCTTTGTCTTTTCTAATTAATTTTAACTTGAAGCCTACTTTGTCTGATATGAGAATAGCTACCTCTGCTTGCTTTTGCTTCCCATTTGCAAGGCACATCTTTCCCCATCTTTCACTTTCAGTCTGTGGATGTTTTTGACTATTAGGCAAGTCCCTTGTAAGCAACATATTTTTAATACAATCTGAAAATCTGCCTTCTTATCAAAGAGTTTGGACTATTTACATTCAAAATTATTATAAAGATGAATTCTATTTCCTATAATTTTGATTTATTCCTATAGATTTGACTCTCCTTTAATTGACTATTCTAGTACAATTCACCTTGGTTTCATTTTATTTTTATTTCCTTCTGCATGAACTATTTCATTAAGTATGTTTTATAGAACATGCATAGTGGTTATGAATTTTTTTAGTTTCTGCTTTTCATAAAAGGTTTTTACTTCATCTTCAATTATGAAGGATGGTTTTGCTGGATATAGTAATCTTAGTTGGTATCCATTTTCTTTCAGGGTTTTATATATATTATTCTAAGCCCTCCTGCATTGTAGGGTCTGGGTTGAGAAATCATATTCATTTCCATATTCATTTACTTCTACATGTGATTTGCCATTTTTCTCTTGTGGATTTTTAAATAAGATCCTTATTCTATATATCAGGCATTTTTATTACACTGTGTCTTGGAGAGAATCTTTTTATATCTTGCCTCTTGCATTTAAATTTTCATCTTGTTCTTAAGATTTGGCAAGTTTTCTAAATTATTTCATTGAAGAAATGTGCATTCCTTTAGTTTCTATGTTGGAGTCTCATACTCAAATGATACTTAAATTTGGTTTCTTAGTATTATTCCAGATTTCTTGAATATTCTGGTCATGGTATCTTAAAATCTTTTCTTTATATCAACTTACTTTCAAGATTATGTACTTTGTCTTTCAGGCCTAAAAATCCTCTTAAAAGTGGTCTAATTTATTGGTGATGTTTTCTATTCAATTCTTTTTATGATTCAAGAATTTATTAAGTCATAAATGCAAAACATAGTGCTGATTGCATTAGCAAATTATCAGTGAAAGATATTCCACAATTCTGCAACTCTCAATTTAAAAAATTTTTTCTGGTGGTTGAGAGGTTCAACATTGTATTCTTTCCAGTATGTTAACATTGTTAACACTAGAACAGTTTACAGACTCTCAGAGACCCAAAGGAACATCATTAGGCAAAGCCATGAAAGGAAGTGTGTGTCCATTTTTGTGAGGTAAAAGGGTCAGTATTAGGTCTGTGGCAGTGTTAGTAATCTGGCAAGACTGTGATGTTAAAGTTCATAGTTAAAGAATAACTAAAATGTTTTTAAAACTGTAAAACTACAATACATGATTTTTTTATGTCTAGTTATTAGAAAACTAAGGAAAGCACTTATTAGCTTTGAATAAAGTAACCATGAAAATAGGAACACACTTTTACTAAAGTACCATAAACTCTAATGCATGATTAAAAAGATTTATAGAATAAGCAGGAGGCATAATGCTCATTAAGAAATGGTTCTATAAGAAAGCAATTAGTATATTAGCAACTATGGGAATGGCCAGTTCAAAGGTGAATTAAATTCCCAGTTTTGTGGGGGCTGGCAAGTGTAGAAAAATGGAAAAGCTTAAGAAAAGACACTTAATACCAACCTTTCTTCATCTACTACGTTTGACAGAAATTAACCTTTAAAAATCTTTAACCACAATACTTTCATTCAGTTGAATTTTTCTTTTCTTTTTTTTAGTGTGATTTTGATGCCTTTAATGATTTTATTTATTTATTTATTTATTTATTTTTTATTGTAAACAAATGGGATACATGTTGTTTCTCTGTTTGTACATGGCATAAAGGCATACCATTTGTGTAATCATAAATTTACATGGAGTACTGTTGTTTGATTCATTCTGTTATTTTTTCCCTTCCCCCTACCCCTCCCACCCCTCTTTTCCCTCTATACAGTCCTTCCTTTCTCCATTCTTGCCCCCCTCCCTAATCCTAACTCTAATCCTAACACTAACCCGTCCCTCCCCCCATTATGTGTCATCATCCACTTATTAGCGATATCATTCGTCCTTTGGCTTTTTGAGATTGGCTTATCTCACTTAGCATGATATTCTCCAATTTCATCCATTTACCTGCAAATGCCATAATTTTATCATTCTTTATGGCTGAGTAATATTCCATTGTATATATACCACAGTTTCTTTATCCTTTCATCAATTGAAGGACATCTAGGTTGGTTCCACAGTCTGGCTATTGTTAATTGAGCAGCTATGAACATTGATGTGGCTGTATCTCTGTAGTATGCTGATTTTAAGTCCTTTGGGTATAGGCCAAGGAGTGGGATAGCTGGGTCAAATGGTGGTTCCATTCCAAGTTTTCTAAGGAATCTCCACACTGCTTTCCAGAGTGGCTGCACTAATTTGCAGCCCCACCAGCAATGTATGAGTGTACCTTTTTCCCCATATCCTCGCCAACCCCTGTTGTTGCTTGTATTCTTGATAATCGCCATTCTAATTGGGGTGAGATGGAATCTTAGGGTGGTTTTGATTTGCATTTCTCTTATTATTAGAGATGTTGAACATATTTCCATACGTTTGTTGATTGCTTGTAGATCTTCTTCTGTGAAGTGTCTATTCATTTCCTTAGCCCATTTGTCTATTGGATTATTTGTATTCTTGGTGTAGAGTTTTTTGAGTTCTTTATAGATTCTGGAGATTAGTGCTCTATCTGAAGTATGATTGGCAAAGATTTTCTCCCACTCTGTAGGCTCTTTCTTCACATTGCTGATAGTTTCCTTTTCTGAGAGAAAGCTTTTTAGTTTGAATCTATTCCAGTTATTGATTCTTGCTTTTATTTCTTGTGCTATGGGAATCCTGTTAAGGAAGTCTGGTCCTAAGCCGACATGTTGAAGATCTGGACCTACTTTTTCTTCTATAATCTGCAGGGTCTCTGGTCTGATTCCGAGGTCCTTAATCCATTTTGAGTTTAGTTTTGTGCATGGTGAGAGATATGGGTTTAGTTTCATTCTGTTGCTTATGGATTTCCAATTCTCCCAGCACCATTTGTTGAAGAGGCTATCTTTTCTCCATTGCATATTTTTGGCACCTTTGTCTAGTATGAGAAAGTTATATTTATTTGGGTTTGTGTCCGTGTCCTCTATTCTGTACCATTGATCTACCTTTCTATTTTGGTACCAATACCATGCCATTTTTGTTACTATTGCTTTGTAGTAGAGTTGAAGATCTGGTATTGCAATACCCCCTGTTTCACTCTTCCTGCTAAGGATTGCTTTAGCTATTCTGGGTTTCTTATTCTTCCAGATGAACTTCATAATTGCTTGCTCTATTTCTGTAAGGTACGACATTGGGATTTTAATTGGAATTGCATTGAATTTGTATAGCACTTTAGGTGGTATGGCCATTTTGACAATATTAATTCTTCCTATCCAAGAACATGGGAGATCTTTCCATCTTCTAAGGTTTTCTTTTATTTCTTTCTTTAGTGTTCTGTAGTTCTCATTGTAGAGGTCTTTCACCTCTTTTGTGAGATTGATTCCCAAGTATTTTATTTTTTTTTGATGCTATTGTGAATGGGGTAGTTTTCCTAATTTCTCTTTCTGAAGATTCATCACTTATGTATAAAAATGCGTTGGATTTATGAGCATTGATCTTGTAACCTGCTACTTTACTGAATTCACTTATGACTTCTAAGAGTTTTCTGGTGGAATTTCCAGGTTCCTCTAATGTCTTTGGTTTGTCTAATTGCTCTGGCTAGAGTCTCAAGAATGATGTTGAATAGAAGTGGTGAAAGAGGGCATCCCTGCCTTGTTCCAGTTTTTAGGGGGAAAGCTTTCAGTTTTTCACCATTTAGGATGATATCAGCCATGGGCTTAGCATAAATGGTCTTTACAATGTTAAAGAATATTCCCACTATCCCTATTTTTTCTAGTGTTTTGAGCATGAAGAGGTGCTGTATTTTATCAAATGCTTTTTCCGCATCTATTGAAATAATCATTGGTTCTTGACCTTAAGTCTATTGATATGGTGAATTACATTTATTGATTTCCTGATGTTGAACCAACCTTGCATCCCTGGGATGAAACCCACTTGATCATGGTGCACTATCTTTTTAATATGTTTTTGTATGCGATTTGCTAAAATTTTGTTGAGAATTTGTGCGTCGATGTTCAGTAAGGATATTGGTCTGAAATTTTCTTTCCTTGATGAGTCTCTGTCTGGCTTAGGTATCAGTGTGATATTGGCTTCATAGAATGAGTTTGGGAGGGTTCCCTCCTCTTCTATTTTATGGAATACTTTGAGAAGTATTGGAATGAGCTCTTCTTTAAAGGTTTTGTAGAACTCGGCTGAGAACCCATCTGGTCCCGGACTTTTCTTTGTTGATAGGGTTTTGATGACTTCTTCTATTTCAGTACTTGAAATTGGTCTATTTAAATTGTGTATGTCCTCCTCGTTCAGTTTAGGCAATTCATATGTCTCTAGAAACCTGTTGATGTCTTCGAAATTTTCTATTTTGTTGGAGTATAGATTTTCAAAATAGCCTCTAATTATGTTTTGTATTTCAATCCTGTCTGTTGTGATATTTCCTTGTTCATTCCGAATTTTAGTGATTTGGGTTTTCTCTCGTCTTCTCTTCGTTAGTGTGGCTAAAGGTTTATCAATTTTGTTTATTTTTTCGAAGAACCAACTATTTATTTTGTTAATTTTTTGTATTGTTTCTTTTGTTTCAATTTCATTGATTTCAGCTCTGAGTTTAACTATTTCCTGTCTTCTACTACTTTTGGTGCTGTTCTGTTCTTCTTTTTCTAGGGCTTTGAGTTGTAGTGTTAGGTCGTTTATTTGTTGAATTTTACTTCTCTTATTAAATGCGCTCCATGAAATAAATTTCCCTCTAAGTACTGCTTTCATAGTGTCCCGGAGATTTTGATATGATGTTTCTTTGTTTTCATTTACCTCTAAGAATTTTTTAATTTCCTTCCTAATATCTTCTGTTATCCATTCATCATATAATAGCATAGTTTAATCTCCAGATGTTGGAATAGTTTCTGTTTTTTACTCTTTCATTTATTTCTAACTTCAATCCATTATGATCTGATAGAATACAAGGTAGTGTCTCTATCTTCTTGTATTTGCTAACATTAGCTTTGTGACATAATATATGGTCTATTTTAGAGAAGGATCCATGTGCTGCTGAGAAGAAAGTGTATTTGCTCTTGGTTGGATGGTCTATTCTATAAATGTCCGTTAACTCTAAATTATTGATTGTGTTATTGAGATCTATGGTTTCTTTGTTCAATTTTTGTTTGGAAGATCTGTCCAGTGGTGAGAGAGGCGTGTTAAAATCACCTAGTATTATTGTGTTATGGTCTATTTGGTTTCTGAAATTGAGAAGGATTTGTTTGACATACATGGATGAGCCACCGTTTGGGGCATAGATGTTTATGATTATTATATCTTGCTGACTTATGCTTCCCTTAAGCAGTATGAAATGTCCTTCTTTATCCCTTCTGACCTACTTTGGCTTGAAGTCCACATTATCTGAAATGAGAATGGATACTCCAGCTTTTTTGCTGAGTCCATGTGCATGGTATGTTTTTCCCCATCCTTTCACTTTTACTCTATGGGTATCTTTTTCTATGAGGTGAGTTTCTTGTAGGCAACATATTGTTGGATCTTTCTTTTTAATCCAATCTGCCAGTCTATGTCTTTTGATTGATGAATTCAGGCCATTAACATTCAGGGTTATTATTGAGATATGATTTGGTTTCCTGGTCATTTGGTTCATTTTTTAAATTTTATTTATTTATTTATTTATTTATTTATTTATTTATTTGACACGACTTGGTTCCTCCTTTATTTGACAATTCCTTTAGGATAATTCCTCCCTTGCTGATTTGCTTCTTTGTTTTTCGTCTCTTCCTCATGAAATATTTTGCTGAGAATGTTCTGTAGTGCTGGCTTTCTTTTTGTAAATTCTTTTAGCTTTTGTTCATCATGGAAGGATTTTATTTCATCGTCAAATTTGGAGGTAGGTTTTGCTGGGTATAAGATTCTTGTTTGGCATCATTTTCTTTCAGGGCTTGAAAAATGTTGTTCCAGGCCTTTCTAGCTTTTAGGGTCTGGATTGAAAAATCTGCTGATATCCGTATTGGTTTCCCCCTGAATGTAATTTGGTTCTTTTCTCTCACAGCCTTTAAAATTCTGTCTTTATTTTGTATGTTAGGTATTTTCATTATAATGTGCCTTGGTGCGGGTCTGTTATAATTTTGTGTATTTGTAGTCCTATAAGCCTCTTGAACTTGATTTTCCATTTCATTGTTCAGATCTGGGAAATTTTTTGATATTATTTCATTGAATAGAAATAATATCATTGAATAGAAATAATGCTCATTCCTTTGGTTTCTCTAAGCCTTCCTCAATCCCAATAATTCTTAAACTTGGCCTTTTCATGATATCCCACAGTTCTTGAAGATTCTGTTCATGATTTCTTACCATCTTCTCTGTTTGTTCAACTTTGTTTTCAAGGTTAAATATTTTGTCTTCAATGTCTGAGGTTCTGTCTTGCAGGTGTTCTATCCTACTGGATATGCTTTCTATGGAGTTCTTAATTTGGTTTAATGTTTCCTTCATGTCAAGGATTTCTGTTTGGTTTTTTTCAATATCTCTAACTCTTTATTGAAATGATCTTTTGCTTCCTGTATTTACTCTTTTAACTGTCAATTGGTGCGATCATTCAATGCCTCCATTTGCTCTTTCATCTCATTGTTTGCTTCCCTGATCATTTTAATTATGTACATTCTGAACTCCTTTCTGTCATTTCTTCTGCCATGCTGTCATTGGGTTTTATTGATGTAACATCTAGATTTGTTTGGGGCATTTTCTTCCCTTTTCTCATATTGTTCAGGTATCAGTGGACCGCTGAGATATTGCAGATTTCCTCTATTGACTTATAATGTCCCTAAAGATTTCTAGTATATCCCCTCTTAGCCTTCAGGAGGCTGAAATCTTGGAGGAAGTTGATAGCGCGGTGCTCCACAAAGAAGCTGCCTCTCTAGGAGTGGTGGCCTTCATGTGGGGTATATTCCCTGCTAGTTGGCAGAGGTGCCTCCACTTGTTGACCAATGGTCATCCAAAGGGTAACTAGGCTGTGGGCTGAGGCAAGGCCTGTTTGGGCGTGTGTCTCTGGTTTTACTGTCCTTATGGGGAAACCTCACCCGGCAGGGAAGACTCACGCGGTGGGGAAATCTCGTTGGTCAGTTCCCCTCCTAGAGGTTCCCCTCAATCTACAGTTACTGCCTGGGCTGGGCTGCCTTCCTCTGCAAAGTTCCCAGGGTCCCGGCCCTACCTCCTGGGCCTGGGAGCCTCACCCTTCGCAGATGAGTCTCCTTAGGCTGCCCCTCCTCAGAGAATCTGCCCACAGTCCTGGAACCTTCGCTCCGCCCCTAAGCGTGTCTCTGTGGGGCTCTACCACCAAGAAGCCTCCTAGGTCCTGGGACCCTGCTCTGCACTTAATCGCCTGGCTATGCAGCCCCTCCTGTGAGCAGCCACCTGGAGCCCCGTACAATCGCTCTGAGTCCCAGAGACCCGCTGCACGCCTCTTCCTCCAGACAGCCGCCCGGTGTTCTGGTGCGGTCACTAGAAGTCCAAGAAACTCACTGCGTGCCTCCTCCTCCCACCAACCGCCCGTAGCCCTGGTCAGTCACTCCGAGTCCAAGTGACCCGCCCCATTCCTCCTCCTCCTCCAGGTAACCCCCCGGGTGTTCAGGAGCGGTCACTCTGAGTGGCTCTGAATCCACGGGTCCCGCTGCACGCGTCCTCCAGGCAGCCGCTGGAGCTCTGGTGCAGCCACTGGAGACCAAGTGAACCACCGCGCTTCTCCTCCAGTCAGCCCCCTGGTGTTCAGGAGCTGTTGCTTTGAGTCCAAACAACTCACCACTTGCCTCCTCCTCTGAGCAGCCGCCTGGAGCTCTAATGCCGTCACTGCGAGACCAAACGACCCACTGCGCTCCTCCTCCTCCTCCTCCTCTTCCTCCGGGCAGGCCCTGGTGTTCAGGAACGGTCGCTCTGAGTCCAAACAGCTCTCCTCGCCGCTCCTCCTCTGGGCAGCCACCGGAGCCCCCTCAGTTGAATTTTTCTACATACAATGTAGCATAAATTCATCTCCACTTCATATTTGTCAAAATACTGTCTTCATCCTTTGATCATGCCATGTTTCACACACTTCATCCAGCACATCCACAACCAGGAACAGAATATTTCCTTAGAGGAAACAGGTGAAAGAGATTCTTTTCAAATCTCTGCAAAAACTAGTCAATTGATTTTAAAATGTGCTATGAAATCAAAACCTTATTCACAGAGCTGAGTTATCTCATTCCATTATGGCAGACTGGACAGTCATGTGATGAACATGGGCAGGTAAGTTACTGATGTGTTAAATGACAACATTTCAGTAAGAAAGCTGAGCTGCTTCACACGATCTGAAACGACTTGGAAAACGTCTCCACCTCCTCAAAGATGCTCAGTCTTCTTAGACAAAGATCTCCCACTCCCAATGGTTTCAGTGTTCTCAGCTCAACAAGGCAACTTAGTTCAGAAGATATTTTGGCAACTCTTAATCTGAGTAAGAATAGAGGCTTTTGAAAAACAAGGCTTGTCATTTCAGGGCTAAATTTTAACAGAATAATAGTTTGAACTCATACTTTTAAAATCTTAAAATTACTGAGTGGTTCAAATTGGTTTTATGGAAAAATTAAGTTGTAACGAAAACTTGGCATTGGGTGCACAGGCTTCACTGTTTTTGAGCAAAGCATACTAAGGTTCCCAGGAGCAGGACAAAGAATGAGGGACTTGGGCATTTACATCAGCTGGCATTTTCTCTCCCTCTTCTTAACAGGAATTGGCCAGAGAAATTGGAGTCAGCTTCTTCTTCAGTTTCTAAATCATGTCTTTATCACCCCTAAGATCAAATTTTGTTCCCAATAGGTTGATAGGAGTGTTGGGACAATGGTGTCACAATTCCAGGTACCACATTGCATGGACATTTTCAAATGGTGCAGGATTCACAAGGGAAAAGCAAATTAAGAATATATCTGTTTGTGGATAAGCGAGGGAGTTCAATCTGTCGCAGTTTCTTTTCCAGTTATACCCATACACCAGATTCACTGGTTTCCTATCTATCATAAAATTGGCAGAATAGTTGTTAAAGACAGTGAGGATATACTCTCCAGGAAATGCATTGGTTGTACAGTTGATCAGTAGACAAGTTTTACCTACAGCTCCACCTCCAGGCATCACACTCTTGGTGGCTTACATCTGGGCTACTAGCAGGGCACTGGTGGTGTCTGGGTACTGAGCACGTGTCCTCTGCTGTCCTTATCAACATCGTTTTGGGAGAAGATGCTGAAACCTATTTATTGCAATCACTTCAGAGTAAGGCCACATACTAGTCAATCTTAGGAAAACCCCAAAACTTGTTGATACTGTTCTCCAGAGTTCCTCTGATCCAGGTATAAACATAGTAAAGTTCATTTCCTGGCTTCCAAGGTGTGAGGTGTTCTCCCTATGAATCTTCCAGCACTTGCATAGCAGAGGACCTCCTGAGCAAGGGAGAAGGAACCTAGAAATGGTCCAAAGGCAGGTTTCTAAGCAAGGGAGAAAAATTTCCAATCTGTGTTTTTAAAGAAAACAGTGGATTGAAAGTTATTTTATGTGTGGGAAACCCTAACTCTGCAGGGATTGCTAGGAATTTTCGAAAATTGGATTTAAGGAGAATTGTTCTATATCTCTGTGTATCCCACAAGATCAGAAGTATAAGCAGATAGCTTCTGTTGCACAACCTTCTTGGGATTCTGTATCTCTACTTTTTGGATTAGTTCTCTTGCTGGATAGTATTGACTGATAACATCCAGAAGCCAAACTGAGTGGTGTTGACAGGAAGCTGATGGAAACTGGTTGAGGAAATTAGTCTTCAGAAAATGTCTGAGCAAAAAACCTGTCCTTTAAATCCAAGAAAATCCACTTGCCCATACCCCAATCCTACAGAAGAGATGACTGAAACATTGTAGGTCTTCTACCTCTGGAGAAGGATCCTTAGAATATTTTTCAGTTATTATTTTATTCCCTTATTGCCATCCTCATTTTTTCACATTCCAACTTTCAAAATAGTTCTTCAATGCCAAGATACTCACCCAGTGATATTTTCAACTTGTAAAGTAGACTCTTAAAATTGACTTCTTATGCATAAAGATAAATTTCCAAACTTTCTTTGTTTCGTCTTTCTCTTTTTTTGTCTCTCTTTCTTCCTTCATCTTTTCTTACCTCCTTTCCCCTCTTTGTCCCTCCCTTCCTTCCTCTTCTTAAAGTTTTTGCATTTTCCCTTTCTTTATTTTTGTAGCTTCATCCCTTGAACTCCCTTAACACCTATTAGTTTTTTTTTTTTTATCTGTTATATGATTCTCCTTTTGCATCTTGATTTCTCTAACCCATATTTTGATCACCAAAAATATGTCACTTTTCTGGGATACAAGAAAACAGAAATGAACAAAATACAGTTCCTTTCCTCCTGGTGTTCATGATCCTGTGAGAAAATTATGTAAATATGTAATTATAATGTAATGCAGTTGGTGTCATGATAAAGATCTGCACTACAGAATTTCAAAGGTGGGGTACGTGGTCTTAGTTCAAGGTCACTGAAGATTTTCTGAAAGTGGTAACCTAAATTAGGTGGAGGTAGAATTTACATTGAGACTCACGAAA
The DNA here is from genome assembly GCF_902686455.1 of Sciurus vulgaris. Taxonomy (NCBI): domain Eukaryota; kingdom Metazoa; phylum Chordata; class Mammalia; order Rodentia; family Sciuridae; genus Sciurus; species Sciurus vulgaris. The sequence continues at coordinate 71,600,512 of NC_136476.1, forward strand.
GCAAAGGTTTGACAGGCTGAAACAGTGGGAAGCACTAGCTGTCTCTAGAAGCTTTGTAGCAGTAGGAAATAGAACCTGTGGCAAATATTGGAGGACTAGAGTTTTACTTCCTGTGTAGTTGGAGTCTCCTGTTTCCTCTTGAGAGAAAGTCACCATATCCCATGCAAGCTATGAACTATGGACTGAATGTCCGTGTCCCTCTTAAATTCCTATATTGAAACCCTAATCCCCAATGTGATGGCAGTTAGAAATGGACCTTTCATGATGGGATTAGTGGCCTTCTAAGAAAAGATTTGAGAAAGAGTGCCCCCTCCTTTGCTTTGTCTCTCGAGAATATGATGTAATGAAAGCTCTCTGCAAACCAGGGAAAGGAACCTCAGCAGATCCTAGATCTGCTAGCACCTTGATTTTGCACTTCCTAGCCTCTATAACTGTAAGAAATAAAGGATTGTTGTTTAACCCATTCAGTCCACAGTAGTTAGTTATAGCAGCCTGAACTGACAAAGACACCATACATGTACCTCTGAAAAGTTGATGACCCTGACCAGGAGAGCTAGATCCTCAGACCAGACTGATGTCCCATCAATGACTGCAGGAGCAAACGGAGTTGGCTGTCTACTCCATCTTAGTGGAAAGCAAAAGCAGAACATGATTTAAGCTTTGCCTGGTGGGGTGGCAAACGCCTAGAATCCCAACAACTCAGGAGACTGAAGCAAGAGGATCGCAAGTTCAAGGGCAGCCTTAGCAAATTAGTGAGGCTCTAAGCAACTTAGAGAGACCCTGTCTCAAAATAAAAACAAACAAACAAACAAAACTTAAAAGGGCTGAAGATGTGGCTCAGTGGTAAAGCACCCTAGGGTTTGATCCCTGGTGCCAAAAATAAACACACACATACACTTGAACAAAGAAATTGCCATATTCAGAGCATTTAATTTATGACAAAATTATATGTGTTACATATGTAGTCTAACTTAATCTTCATCTCAGACTTGCAGAAGGAAGGGATTCCAAAGGAAATTAACTGGGCCACCTGGAAATCTGATAGTTAGGCATAACAAAACAGTTTTCAATCTGTTCTGGTCTTCTTGTTTTGCAGGAACACTGCTTAGAAGTGGACAGTTGTAAAAACATTGGACTGTGTGATGTAGGAGTTGCTTAGTGTGTTTACAGGAAAATGTGAGATGGTGCAGATCTTGTGGCCTGGGTAGGAAATCTGAGAACTTCCGTCTTCATTACATTGTTTTGAAGGCTGGCAGACATTCTTCCCTTAGTACCTGCATATCTTGAAATTTTATAAATGCTATAAACTCAGGCAGAAATCTTTCAAATTGATCTTCCTTGCTGACTCAACTACTCTGAGATCTTATTTGTTTGAATACCTCTCTCAGCCTCTCAAGGAGAAGAGTCAATTTTCAACCATTGATGTATCAGCTGGATATACAAATGGAAAACATGGGTTAACTTATCTCATGATTTATACAAAAATGAAGTAGAAATCCTTCACAGACATAAATGCAATAACTTAAAGTATGAAAATTTTAGAAGAGTATTTAAGAATAAAATCTTAGCTACTTGAATAGAAAAACATTCTTAGGATAAAATAAATATGAACCACAGAAAAGGATAATTCATACTTTATCAAATTTTAATATTTCTGCTTTTCATGGTGATATTCTGAAAACAGAGAGGCAAAGTATAGACTGAGAAAATATTTGCAGGGCAAGTGATTGACGAAGGGCTTGTAGCTAGAATATATGAAGAAATTTTGCAGGTCAAAAATAAGAAGAAAAAAACAATTTACTAAAAATTGAGGAAAAATTTAACAGATAATTTACAAAAGAAGACACAAAAGCCCAGTAGGCTAATAGAAATTTGTTCAACATCATTAAATATCATAATACAAATTTAAACCACAGTGAGATACTACTGAACAACCATTATAATGACTCTAGTTGGAATTTTAGATTATGTAGAAGGAAATGAGAGGGAGGAGGGTATGAAAGATGGTGGAATGAGACAGACATCATTACCCTATGTACACGTATGATTACACAAATGGTATGACTCTACATCATGCACAACCATGGAAATGAAATGATGTACACCATTTGTGGTCAATGAATCAAAATGCAGTCTGCAAAACATAAAAAAAATAAATAAATAATCTTTTTTAAAAGTCGGCACCAAGTTCTGGCAAAAGGTGCAGCTGGAAACTCAAATGTTGTTGGTGGTAATATATAATATTTTGGAAAACAGCTTAGCAATTTCTTATGAAATCAAGCATTCATTTACCATATGCTCCAACAATTTCAATTCTGGGTGTTTACCCTAGAGAAATATAAACATATGTCCACACAAAGATTTGTACTTTAATGGCCATGGTATCTTCCTTCAAAACAGGACCCTACTGGCAACTGACCTAAATGTTCATTATTGATGAATAGATAAGCAAATTGTGGCTTATCCCTACAATAGAATACTATAGTGCAATAGAACTGAAGAGCCCAGATACACACAACATCATGAATGTTTCTTAAAAACATTAAGCAGAGTGAAAGAAGCTCAACTCAGAGGACTATATTCTATATGATTCACATTTTATGAAATAATAAAGCTGACCCAGTAAAGGGGACTTTTGGAAGTCATGCACTCATTAAGTGATATGCATTGTATATCTCTGCACAACTAATAGAAAACAGTTATGATTTAAAAATAGACTGTTCTTTCTACAGATATCGATGTATCACATTTTATGCGCCAAAGGTTGGGCTGGTTCTGAAGACAAGTAAATGTGAATTGGATGGTAGGTAAGATCAATGGATGAACAATTAAACAGACATCAGGGTAACTGATATGCAGTTGATAATCACAAGGTGATATGGGTGCACAAAGACGGGGAACCCAATCTAGTCCTGGGGTTAGGAAAGGTACATCAGAGTGTGAATCTGATGGAAGAATATAAGCAAGCATGGGGGTGTTTAATGATTGAGAAAAAGGGTGACATACGGCTGGAACTTCGAAGGAGAGAGCAGATGGTGGCCTGTGAGTGAAACTGAAACTAGATATAAACACATATTCAACATTTAACTAAGAAATAGAATCCAAAGAATTTAATAATAGTTACACGTGGTAGCTGAGGCAAGGACGTGGCTGTTTACTAACATGATTAATTGGGCAAATGATGGTGCTATTCACTGAAACTGAAATACAGGAACAACAAAAGGTGCAGTGAAAGGTTGTTGGAGGAAGGGAGGTGTTTTAAGTATTGAATATGAAGCACGTTTGAGACATCTCAGAGCAGTCTGTAGAAGACCATGGACCATAAAAGTCCTGAGCACAGAAAAGTGACCTGAGAGAGAGAGATGCTGGTTTAGGATGTAGGAAAACATTAGAGTCATAACAGAAAAGAATGAGATCAACTGGGCATTGAGGGAAACATGAGACAAGATGACCCAAGATAGGTCAGAATGAACAGCCCTAGCTAGAAAAGCTAGGAGAATATGATGTCCCGGAAACCAGGGCTAGAGAAAGTTTTAAATGAATAATAGTGTTACATGGCAGATAATTTAATTAAGACAAACTGGGGAAAGTCCAAGGACCATTTGGCAAAGAGGAGGTAATCGGTTGATTTTTCATAAGTAGACTCGGTGGTGAGGAGGTGAGGAATCCAGATACAAAGGCATGAGGGGTAAGTAGAAGCTGATAAAATACAGATGTTTAATATAGTACCAACAAGGAATGAGAAAGAGAGAGAGAGAGAGAGAGAGAGAGAGAGAGAGAGAGAGAGAGAGAGGGATTTGGATACTGTGCCTTGGCTAAATGCTCATGGTGTGTAGCCACTAGAGAGGGAGTGATGGACAGAGTACCAGTCTTGAGAGGACAAGAGGGTTGGGCTATAGCACATGTGATCCATGTTTTGGTAAAATAAAAGTTATTGCTTTCAGCCCATTGAGAGGGGAGGAGGATGAAAGGAGCAAACATTCAGATATGTGTGCAATTTTTATGGCAGGAAGTTGAGGGAGTTTCGACTGATGTCTTGTTTTTTCTGCTAGAGTCAAGGTCACATGAAGGCTAAGGGAGAAGTGAGGTCATGTGTTGGAGAGCAGATGACACGGCTTGTCGTACACAGCCTCAGAGAAGGGAAAGCACTGCCTATAAATATATAATGGGACTCCTGGGCATTATTAAGGGCCTACTTAAGAGTGAAGACCATAAATAAAGAGCCCACTCAATTCAGAATGATTTTTGTTGTTTTCCCTTCACAATTACCCCTCAGGCCAAATGCAAGGTGGACAAGATAACAAGTTAAGTTTATTCAGGTTCTGGGTTTTATGTAGAACTTATAATGTGATCATTATGACACAAAAAAGGGTTGAGCAACTTGAGAAAAGTGTTCAGTGGAATGGTCAATGAAATCTTAGCTGTATTATGAAGAACGCTGAAGCACAGTATGCTGAGAAGCGAAGAGGAAATAGCAGAGTCTGTGAACTGGAAGTTCCTGGAAGACTTATAAAAGGATGTATCAGGGGTGATTGAATTGAGGTCATGTGAGTAGAGAGATGGAGAAGATTATGAGATAAGAAGAGGACAAGGAATGGGAAAGGCCAGGATGGTGGAAGGATTACTCAAGGCTGAAGTCACCAAAGATGATAGCAACACATGGGATGGAGATAAAGATGGAAAGGCAGAGACCAAACTTCAAAGAATTAGGAGCCATGATCTGAACAGGTCTTTGGATGACAGTATTGAGAAGGAAAATGGCAGAACTACAAGTTAAACACTTTGAATAAGTGAGAACTATGCATAAGGACTGAGGAAAGTTAGTCCAGATATGGTTGTAAGAAGGAGATTGCAAATGTCCAGCCTTTAACGACAGTGGGTCATGGGATAAAGGGACGTGGGAGATCATTCACTTGTGTAGTGTGTTGTGTGGCTTGAATGTGTAGACCCCATGGAGGGTGTTTTGGCTCATAGTTGCTGACATGAATTGAATGGAGACTTAATGGCAATGGGGTCCCCTTTAAGATGGATGAATGGCAGGCAGTCTGGTTTTGGAGACTGCAGGCTCTAGCACATTCTTCACCAATGTTAGTGGTCATAGCTTCACTTGAGCAACTGGTGAAGTAATCAAATCTCCCAAGTTAGGCCCACCTGGGTTGACCAAGGTTCTGCTAGTCACTGCCCATGGTTTCTTCAACTATTAAGTGAGGGTCGTACTATTTACCTCAGTGTTGTTCTAAATTGGCAACAAAGTCTTTGATAAGGTTTATGCTCATGAAAAAGCATGGTGTAGCTGTAAAGCAAGTACTTATCAGTGAATATTGTTAGTATCATTACAATTGTAGCAATACAGTTGCTGGAGCCCAAACAGATGGGACGATGGTGCACGAGGGGATGACCTTTCAGTGAGTGTGGCAGGAGGGGAAGGGGAACGTGGTATACTTTGCCAAGTGGAAAAGGTGAAATCATTCAGTGAATGAGAGACCTTTATTTTTCAAGATGAATCTTTAAACAATGTAAAATGTCAAAGAAGCTAATCATCAGAGTGATTTTTTTACTCTTCTGCAATAATGGATCTGGAAATATAGAATGATTTAACTTTTCCTTTGTGGACAAGAGCAAAGTGTTTGGAAGGTGGAGCCGGGGGAGAGAGCTGTAGCTTCTCCAACTCCTTAGGATGCCCCAGGCCTGGTTGTGCAGTCTGTTCAATTTTGATGCGAGTGTTGTACCCTCATAACAGACATCTCCGTGCAGATGTAGATGTACTTCAGAGGTTTCCAAGTAGGAAACAAAGATTGCGTGTGAGTGGAAACTTCCCTGAACTCACCACTGTGATAAGGGACCCTGGCTTTGCAGCAATGTGTCCTCCTGTAACCAATAGCCTTCTTCTCTGCCTCTTTACACCCTCTCTCTCTCTTCAAGGACCTTTCACAAGGAAGTGCTCCATGGCCAGGGTGCTTTTCCTGGAGGCGTGGGAGATAGCAGACAGTTTGAAAGGCAGTTGTTTCCCTGAGCCCCACTTAACCCCTGCATATAACTTCCGGAGCCTGGTCCATGCTTCCCAGATAGACTGTCCAGGGGTTCATTCTATCCCTTTGAAACTGCTTGCTTAGATCTTGCTAATTTTTAAACCCTGATAGTTCCTGGGTTATTTTCTGTTGTTTACATTCTGTACAGTTTCCAAAACCCCAAAGTTTTGCTCTAAATTGTACTCATTCATTTGATTTGTAAATAAATACATCCATTTAATTTTGTAGTGAGTTTAGGGGGATAAATATCTGACTTTTCATTTTCTGTCTGTCTGATGATTACATAGAAATTAACAGCATAGACTGGAATGAGACTAACAGGTACCGAGTCACAGGTATGTGTAACCTCTGTGATCTAGGGCAAGTTAGTTAGCCTCTCTGTGGCTCAGGTCTCATCTGTGAAATGGGGTACAATAATTTATTGGGGTTATTATGAGGATTCAATAAGTTCATAAACACAAAGTGCCTTCAACAGTGTTTGGTGCAACTTGAGAGTTATAAACATCATGGTTATTATTTATCTAATGATCTTGGCTTCCACCATGAGAATGCCTCTCTAGACGAGGGTGGAGCTTAGTAAATCCTCCTGAGGCAAGGGAGATCTTCCTGACCTGGATTCTTGTGGATGCCAATCTGTCATGGAGACAGTATCAACTTTCCAGGGGATAAGAGCACGATTCATCATTTTGCTCTTCAAATTTAGTGAGGGAAAGATGAGTAGTAAGATGGGAGAAGGGAGGAAGGGAATGGGAAGTCCTGAAAATGGAGAGAAGCTGAAGCCGGATGCTATAAGATTTTTATGAAGTACCTTGTTCAGTGAGGTGACTGGAGAACTTTCTAGACTGGTGATGTCCTGCCCCTTTGACAGTTATTTTTATGGTGACAATAGAAATTTCTCCTCTGGGGTCTCCTAATCGATTATTGCATAAAGTTCACTCTTCTCACAAAAGTGAGTAGTGTTTTCAGAGACTTCCCCAGGTGTGTCTTTATGAACTAGAACATGGATACCCATCTAGAACCAAGATCCTAAGAGACAGGAAATCCTGGGGTTCCAGGGAATTGCAAAGTACTGGAAATGCATCTACAGACCACACAGTTGGGGAAACTGTCAAGAACATTTCACTGGGATCTCCAAGGGCAAGGAGACCCTGACTGACATCTTAACCCACTGTCATAGTGTAGATATTGTGTGTCTCCCAAAAGCTCATATGTGAGACAATACAAGAAAGTTTGGAAAACAAATGATTAGGTTATGAGAGCCTTAACCCAATCAGTGAATTAATCCCCTGGTGGGATTAACCGAATGGTAACTGAAGGCAGGTAGGGTATGGCTGGAGGAGGTGGGTCCCTGAGGGTGTGCCTTTGGGTATATATTTTATATCTGGAGAGTGGACTCTCTCTCTCTCCCTCCCTCCCTCCTTTCTGATGATCAAGTAAGCTGCTTCCCTCCACCACACTCTTCTGCCATGATATTCTTCCTCACCTTGAGCCAGAGGAATGGAGCAAGCTGTCTGTGGACTGAGACCTCTGAAGTCAGGAGCCCCCAAATAAACTCTTCCTCCACCACAATTGTTCTGGTCAGGTATTTTAGTCACAGGAGCAAAAAAGCTGAACAAAACACCCACACTTATAAACATTTACTACCAAGTGATTGTGTAGTAATCATTGACCCAGGCCCACCACTAATGACAATGTGAAATGTTAATACAGCAATAAGAAATTAAAGTACCCAGCTGAGCACAGGGGGAGACTGAGGGACAGGGAAGTCAGAAGGGATCTCATTTCCTCCTTCATCTATCCTGCCACACTCTGGTGCAATGCCAGAGGCTTCAGACTCATAGACAACCATGAACTAGACACAGAAAATAGATTATTTCATTTAAACTAGCAATCCCAAGAGGCAGATAAAACTGTCATTTTGCTGAGTAAGACAGTGGGATGAGGAGATTCATATTTATACATGTGAACGGGTGTCGAGGTCTGAGAAGTCAGAGCCCCCTTGCTTCTTGGCTCTTCGGGGCTCTACCTGAGGGACCCTGAGCAAAGCACCTGATTTACGGGATCTATAGCTTCTCCAAACAAAGAGACCTTAAAGAATCATGTGACAACTACATGCCAGTCTCTTGGCAGATGACAATGAACAGGTCGTGTCATTCTTTGGTTATTCCTTTGCAGACAATCTTTCATATTCGTGGACACTACATACCTAATAATTTAGAGAGAAAAATTGGGTAAACTTACCTCCTAAACCAGGTCCCTCCAGTCATGCTAACTCCTACATGTGGTTTACAATGGATCCTTATATTCCTTATGTGGAAAAATCTGCTTAATTTATCAGCTCTGCCAAGTTTTTACAAAAACCAAAAAAGAAAAAAAAAAAAGGTGAAGAGGCAGGAGGAAAAAAAAAATAAAAGAAAAATATCCTTTTTGCTGTTAACATTATAGAACTCCAGCTTTAACACTAGGATAGTTCACACTCAGGCGAAATCTGAGCTGGACTGGACTAGCTGGTTCTGGACTTAAGGGTTAGATCATCTCAGAACCTCTCATGGGCCAGTGCAAGCAGGATTCTTTGGTTCACTGTTTTCTTTTTAAAGAAGTCTCGAGTAATAAAGACACTTCTCCAGCATTTTCTGGCTTCGAGCCCTGCCCCGGTCATATCAGGAGGACAAGGGGATGAGTGTCCATCTCCCAGATGAGTAATTGGAGAACGGGCCGCTGCTTGGATCCTTGATTGAGAAACCTTCTGTGTGCCGCTATAGATGAAGGTCTATTTCCTTCCTCTTGAGTCTGAAATAGGGAAGCTCAGAGGGTTTCGCCCTGGTCTGACCTAGATAAAAAGGTCTTTGTGAAGAGAAGGCCATTTGTCAACTGCAGGGCCATTTTAGGGAGTGATTTTACTGTATTCCCTGTGCTGCTTACCTCTCAGCCTGCGGTTCCACCATTGCCAAGCAATTTGCAAACCTGTACCTGGTGCACATCTACGCTGTCCTGTTATTTTGGGGGGCTTTTTCTAGGTTTTCACATGTTTTCTTTTTTATTGCCTTTGAGGAACTAGGGAAGAAGGAAAGAAAAAAAAAAAAAAAAAAACAAAAAAAAAACTTAAAATGAGAAACTTTCTTTCAGGGAGTTTAGCCAATATTCCAAGGAGTCATGTTGATGAAACAGAGCAGTTCAAGGGAAAACAAATTGAGTTTGGAAAAGGAAATTTCCTCCACCCCGTGGCGGTTGGCGCTTCCCTTCTGAGTGACTTCTGACTTCCTGGAGCCACGTTTACTCTGCTGAGCAGACTAAATCATTTAATTTGTCAGCTTCTCGTGGCCCCTGCCAGACCTCACTTAGAGACCTCTTCCAGGGCCAGGGGAGCTCACCGAGGCCTCTACCTGCCCATGTCACTCCCGGGGGCCGGATCCACAGGGCGAGTCTCTCTGACTTAATTCAAGGCTGCTCAAAGCCAGGGGAGTGCATGACTGCTGACACCCACAAAGATCCAAAGGATTTGACAGTAGCCATAGCTGGCGTTTTATTGAAAGCTCTTTGTGTACATTCACATGGTGTGTGGAGAGCTTTATAGCCATTAATTTATGAAGTCGTCACAACCACGTGATACAGACAGCTGATGTTCTTCTGGCTTTACAATGAGGCACCTGAGATTCATTTTGACGAAGCAGTGTGGAGCTTCAGAACAACGTGCTCTGACTGTCAACTGGGCTTGGAGCACTCAGCTCTCTCTATCTGGGGCTGGTGAGTATGACTGTAGTTCCCACCGAGCAGTCACTCAACACTGTGTGCTTTCTGGTGGGGACATAGTGACGATTTGCTGCTCAAGGGTCTCGACTCAGAAGGACCTGGAATTCTCAAGGGGAAGCTCATGGATGAGCAGAACTGCTGGGACAGAGTGGCAGTGTGGGCAGAGTCTAGAAGCACTAAGCAAGGAGGAACAATTGGCTCTAACTCTGCAAATGGAAGGGACTTAGTAAAACAAGGCTTGTATAAGGACTCAAAGTTAAAAATGAGTTTATCTAGAGCATTATTTTTAAGACAACAGAGGCAAAATTACAGAGATTTGGACCTAAGTAGCGTGCAGGTAAGTAGAAGGTGTCTAGAATTGTTCTGGTGTCAGCCGAAAGGAAATAGGGCAGAGAATGCCAATCCATATCCACTTTTCCTGCCTCCGTTGTGGTTAGGAGAAGGAAGAGTCTAATGCATTTCTGGCCAATAGAATGGACAGGGAATTGTACGCATGTCTTTTGGGGTCTGGATGATGAACACATTGATGAGCCAACCTTTATCTCGTTCCTTCTATCAGGGCAGACAGACCAAACTCGGAGAACCCACATGAGGGTTCTCAGAAACAAGATCCTGGAACACTGCCCCAGACTGGCCACATCAAGATGGGGGTGTGAATGACGAAACACACATTTTTGGGTTATGCTGCGAAAATTTTGGGATTAGTTGTTCTGGTAATTAGTGTATCCTGACTAAACTGGGGGGCCGGGGAAGGAAGACAGCTGCTTAGTCACCAACAGCCTTATATGTAAGAGGGATTTAGGATTTATTTGTGAGAAGATCAGTAGCTATTAGGAGAGATTTAAAGAAGGGGTAGGCCAGATCTGTGGTTTAGGAAGATTGCGAGGGATGCTTTGTGAACATGGATTGGAGCTAGGGTCAAGGTTGTGGAAGTGCAGAGATGGGTACAGAGCCCTGCTGCCCTCTAGGGTGACTGACTTCTATTATCTTCCATTATCACACACAGTGGACACTGTAGCCAGCAAGGCCTTGTGGAAAAGTCAATAGGGTGGCATAAACGAAGGAAGGACCAATTATTTTATGTAGGTCATTTTGCTTGGTATTGACATGTCTCACCATCTCATTTAAAATGCACCGCAACCCATGAGCTAGACACTATGATTCCTAGGAAACTGATAAGGAAACGGAGGCTTAGGCTGGTCGGACCACTTCCTCTAAGATCTAAGGCATACATTCTAGAGCAGAAGCTTGAACTCAGCCCACCCCCCGACTCCAGAGATTTCATTCCTCTCATTACACTTTGGGTGCTGTGTCACCTTTAAGTAGGAAGGCCCTGTTGTGAGCTGAGCAATCCCCCGGGTACAGAAACCCTTTTGCAGCCTGCTGGGTCCTTAAGTTATGCCTGGTGTAAGAAGCCATAAGAAATGGCTTTTCTTGACGTGGGTTCAATGAGCCAGAGAACCCCTTGGGTGCTCAGGTATGGGGAGCGAGGTTTTGTTTCACAGGTGAAAGAATTGCAGCCCAGAGTAGTGCGCAGAAAAGGGTTAGCCAGACCTACAGCACATTCCTTCCCTTTCCTGGGCCTGGCAGATGGCCTCAGAAGAAATGTGACCAGGTCAGATCTCGTAAACATGCTGTGAGGGACTCCAGGACTAACCACTGCTGGCATTTATGAGTGGTTAAGTCTTTACCTTTAGGACAATTTTAGCAACGTGAATCTAATCACTCTAGAATTACCTCTTGCAAATAATCCTGGAATCTAAGGATTCATGGAGCACGGCTCTCTGAAAAATGTCACAAAAGCTGTGTAACTAACTATTGGAGTGTAAAATGGAGATGTTTTATGACCAAAACGGTTGCAAGTGACCTGCTTGCATACATAGTCTAGAGATCTGTATATTGACTCTGGATCAGAATAAGTCCTAATGTGTCAAGAAAGGGCTCTAAGAGTGGTACTGGGCCTCTCTCTGCCTTCCCTGTGGCCTTGTGATTACTGTAGTAGCTTTGAAATTATAAGCAAAGCTTGATAACTTGGGAAGATATTTGATTCTTATGAGTCTCATTAAAAAAAAAAATCCAACCCTTGTGTTATCTCCAAAAGATAGAGTCTTATCCAAGATCACAGTTCAGCAGAGTGGAAGAGCCAACCTCAGACCCATTGTCTCCTATGTCCCAAACCAGTGCCATGTTGACCTTTCCCCTTCCTTGCCTCTACATCTTCTTTCATGGCTACAGTGTTGATCATGACAATGATGATGTGACACCAAAACTGTGACTGAAAGCCCAACAACTTTCTACTTCCTACTGTGTGTCAGACCCAATGCTATGCGATATATAAAAAGGGTGGGAACAACACAGATGGATAAAAACTCAGAACTCACGCAAAACACATATTACGGAGCTTTTATCAGGTTAAACCCATGAAACTTGTATATTACACCTTACAAAACAGGAATCTCATATGACTCAACTTAATGTTATATGCCAGGTTATTTAAATTAGATGGCCAAGAGAGGTATCTCTGAAGATCTGAGATTTGAATGACAAAAGGAGCTAGTCACCTGAAAAGTCAGGAGGGATGATAACCCCTGAAAAAGGAACCATATGCTGCAAGAGTTCTGAGAAGGAAACTAAGTTAGCAACTGAGGACGGGCAGAGTACTGCTAGGGCTGGAGCAGAGTACATGGGACAAAGAAGAAGGGGGATCAGATTTGGATAGGTAAACTTACTCCTCCAGGAAGCAGAGGTAGAGTTTGGTTCTTGGCCTCATTGGATTTTGCCTGGGGCAAGGGAGGGGAAATGAGGTGAGACTTATATTTTTAATGAGTGTCTCTAGCTGCTAAGGAAAAATGGAGGAGAGTTGTCATGATTTGGATATGAGGCATTCTCCCAAAACTTCTGTGTTAATGCAGGAATGTTGACAAGTGAAATGATTAGATTATGAGAGCTGTAACCTCATCATGCATTCATGGATTAACAATTTGACTGGACTAACTGGGTAACTGGGTAGTAACAGTTGGCAGGTGGGGCATGACTGGAGAAAGTAGGTCGCGGGGTGAGGGGGTGCCCTAGGGGCTTATATCTTCTTCCCCTAGTTCCTGCCTTTCTGCTCCTGACTGTCATGAGGTAAGAAGTTCATCTCTGCCATATCCTTTTGCCATGATGCTCTGCCTCACTTCAAGCCCAGAACAATGGAGTTGGTTGACCATGGACTGAACAACTGTGAGTTCAAATAAACCATTCTTCTTCCAAGTTGTTACTGTCAGGTATTTTGGTCACAGGAATGAAAAGCTGACTAAAGCAATAGGCATGTAAAAGTAGTAATAAAGAGATCACATGGGTAGTTATTGTACTGGGTCAGGCAAGAGCTAATGGTGGCCTCAACTAGAAGGACAGCAATGTGGATGGAGATCATGGTGAGACTGTGGCCTTCTTCTGGTTACCTAAGATAGGCAGCACTAGGAATGCTCCCCACATGCCAACATTATTGAACTCTTATCGGTGTCTCAGAGAATGTTTGCTAACAACTTTTCAGCTTAGAGAAGGTGTGGAAACAAACAAGGGTTTCTACTCAGTCCTTTGATGTATGACTTGCACAACTCCCTTCAAAGTATTGTGAACTGTTTCTCTCCTCAGTCCCAGAGAAGGTTTTACTTTGGGTAGATGGAAGCATTTGGCAGATGCGCAGGTAGCAGCCTGATTGCCCAAGAAAGTTATCTTTGCTATAGAGGAAGCTGGAGACCAGATCTTGTATGCTCTTCTCAAGAAAATGAAACTCTTTCCAGGTCGAAAGATAATTAGACAAAAGTCTCATGGCTGCAGCGAGCAGAAAAGAAGGGCCATGATGGGCAGATTCTTGGCATAATTCTTCAGGATACACAAGGGTTTGCCCAGTGGCCAGGAGAACAGGGGTCACTGAGGAGCACTGGCTGGGAATTAATTAAATGATGGGAGGAGGAAAAGGAGGAGGAAAGGAAAGGGAGATTGGGATCTGGGACAGTGCCCGGGCTTTCTTTGTAGACAAGTTCCCTAACAACACTTGCTGGGGGAAGTCAGGGACTGACTGAGTTTAATTCAGATTCTCTGAATGTGCCTTAAGGAGACAGACTAAGGAATGATCTGATGAAATGCACGGGAAGCAAAACTTGGCAAAGGCACAGTGGCAAATGAGCTGAGAATATGGAGCGAGATCCTGCCAAGACCCCCTTCCCCAGGACCACCCTTGATGTATCCGGAGAAATCAATCAATTGGACGGGACTGGATGGCTCTCACAGAACAGCAATGGGGGACCCCCATGAGGTTGGGGGTCTTCCATTTACAGACAGGATTTGGGCTGCACCAGAGCATTAAGACGGGTCAGTGAAGGCATAGGGTTGGCGCTCAAAGTCTCTTAATATCCTGTGGGTGACTCAGCGGTGCCAAATGCTATGCCCGTTCCTGGACTGTGCCCAGGGAATCATAGCCCTGCCTCCCACTTGGTGTGAAGGCCTGGAGCAGTGAATGTGACATGATTTCAATGTCTCGCCACACTGAGGACAGTTGTAAGAACCTTGTAGAGCATTCACAAAATCACTGTGTGTGAAACAGTCTCTGTCCTTGCTCTTGAGCAGCCCACATTCCCGGTGATGCTTCTCCTTCCTCTCAGGGATTGGCATTGATCTTGTCTTGTGCACTTGGATGTATTCATGCCTACACGCAGGCAGTCGGAACTTCACCCTCTTCCTGTGGGTCATCTGCCAGGTTTGTTAAAATTAAATGTTGGAAAGAATATAATATATGAAACCTATTATTTCGTATGTCAACTTTCCCCCCCGTATCTCCATCAGTTTTACAACCAAATTTATAGAAAGATCTTTACAATAGTCCAAGTGCTTTACCCAGTCACTCCAAATTTATGAAGTAGCTGTCACCATCCCCCACTGAGTGGTGAAGAAAATGAGGCTCAGGGAGATGGGAGACCTGCCCAAAGTCATGCAGGAAGTCTCATATCTTCCCCTGCCCTCCAGCTGGTTCACCCTGTACATTGCTGCCGTTATTTTCTTCTTATTCTTTTCCGTCGATGGGTGAACCAGAACAAAATAATTGTTTCCCGTGTCCATGCAAATGTGGATAGTCTCTGGTCTGCTTTCCTTTAGCCCAGCTGAGACAATCTCTCATCTGGAAAAAATTCATTTCTTAGCATTTCCAGGCTCATTGACCGCCCTCTCCAACCTCGTGCTTTCTGATCCAACACCCCTGTTATCTCACACCACAGCCTGTTTCTTTGTTAAAGTTTTTTTTTTTTTAATTTTTTTCCCCTCTCTCTCTGTCTTCCAACTTCCCTCCTCCAACCTCAGAAATCTCTTTGGTTTTCAGGTGGGCCGAATGGGTGATCTCTAGTCCCCCAACTGTTCTCTGTATTAACCCCAACATGGTACTCACAGGACTGTCCTATTCATATTCCTGGTTTGCAGGCCTGGCCTAGAAGCCCCTTGAAGGCAGACACCCTCCCTCCCTAGCATCTGACAAAGAACTTGACCCACATTAGCAGGTGCTTGAGAAATAGTTATTACAATGGTCAGAAATCACAAACTACATCGAAATGATCATATTTCCAGACAATTCATTTCTAATTAAATTACTGTTTTCTTCCTTTCAGAAACAACTTCACCAGATTTTTAAAAATATTCTTACATACAATGTAACATACAGATCTCAAGTATTCTTAGCTGAGTTTTGAGATTTGTATACGCCTGGGTAACCACCGCCTCACACAGGTCATGGCCTGTTTCTCCCTGACTTGTAGCCCACAAATCAGTCTTCTGAATACCTTGGCCAAGGCTAAGGATGCCAGTTTTAAATCAACATCTGAATGTGAGCCATCTCCAGTGAGTACACAGCTTGGACCGAGGGCCCATGATGACCACGGCCAATTGGCAGGACCTTGGTCAATGACAAGGATGGCACTGCTCTTCTGAGGAGAAATGGCCCTGTTGGTGATCTGTCTTAGGTGAATGCCATGTTCTGTTCATCTTCTTCATGGTCACTGGTCAGCATAAAGCCCTTCCTTTTCCAGGTCTAAGCAGAGAAGTCCCAAGGAATCCAAATCAGCCAGGGTCAGAAAAATGAGCCCAGGGTCTTAAATCATCCTTAGATTTGTGGCCTGGTTTTCATTTGGTCTTGAAGGATGTCTTTTCCTTTCATGGCTCGTGAGCCAATGTTTCTTTTCCTGCTGATTTATGGCCTCGTATAAATCAACAGGGGCCTTTCAACTGGGAATGTCGCATCCAGAGGCATGAATCTTCCATATGGAACACCTCCCTGCGGGAGCCAGAGCTAGCGCTCAGTTACACACGGTGATGGAGAGACAGGGTGGCTGCAGTCATACAAATGCTACCCATATTCAAGTTGGACTTGTTGCACAAACTCGCAAGAAGAAAGCAGTCAACTTTTAGTCCCTCAAGCTTCAAAGCTTAGCCTGCTCAGGGCACAGAAAGGGACCATACCGTGTCTTTTGTTGCATAAAATATTTATTTAACTTCTCCCGTGAGAGGAGAAGATACGCAGACACAGAAAAAGGTTGTCTTCTCTCAGAATATTCTCAACTCATAGTGAAGACAGATACGTCCATAATCTCACCAAGATAATATTTTCCAAGTGTTTGGAAATTATCTTTATCCCAATTTAGTGACTCAGGCATCCAGAGTTGTAATAAAAACGGGAAAAGTCCTAAATCATAATTGTTACTGTCTGATATTAAATTTCTTTGATTCACTACTTTGATTTAACCAAATAGTCACCCGCCATTTCTGGGTGCCAGACACTGTGCCCCGGACTAGGAATAGTATAACAAAGAAGAGGGATTCTCTGCCCCCCAGGGGCTCACACCTGTGGTGGCTGAGGATCTGTGGGCCGTGCTCCTATCAATTGTGCATCAGCTGGACCTAAAAGGAGATTCGAAGTTCGAGGCAGAAAATTCACTTATGGGTTCTGTCACTCTTAAATGATTTTTTCCCTTAGGGATGGACGAAAATGTGAGTTCCTGCCACTTTTTGAAAAGTCTTAGTAGAAAAGGCTTAGGACAAGGAGTCAGAAGCCTGGTGTCTATTCTCAAGATTTACCCATTAGTCAATTTTATAAAAGTCATTTAAATTCTTAGTCCCAATTCTTTCTTATGTGCAATGGGACGATACTTACCTCAGAAACTGGCAATTGCATGTGTGTTTAGTAAGAATCATCTACTCTACAGTCCATTTAGTCTTCTATATGCTTACCATTTGCTAATTCATTCTTTTAAATATTCATTTATCCATGAATTAATTTTCTGTGGCTGTGGTAGTCAATTAATTTTGTGATTAAAAACATATGAAATTTATTCTCTCTCAGGTCTTTGAAGCCAGAAGTTCAAAATCATAATACTAAGCTTAAACCAAAGTGTCATGGCCCTGTTTCTTCTGGAGTTTCCAGGGACATCTCGCTTATTTCTATCCATTTCTGGTGGCCTCCATCATCTGTTGGCTTATGAGTGCATCAGTCCAATCTCTGCCTGTGGGGTCACATTGCCCTTTCTGTCTGTGAAATTTCTCTGTTTCCCTCTTGTAAGAATACATGTAATTGTATTAATCCAGAAAATCCAGGATAATTTCCCCATCCAAAGATCCTTAGATTGATCACATTGGCAAAATCTTATTTTTGCCTTATAAAGTAACATTTTAGCCAGGTGCGGTGGCACACGCCTGTAATCCCAGTGCCTCGGAAGCTGAAGCAGGAGGACAAATTCAAATTTGACCAGCCTCAGTCAAAGCGAGGTGCTAAGCAATTTTAGTGAGACCCTGTCTCTAAATAAAATACAAAATAGGGCCGGGGATGTGGCTCAGTGGTCGAGTGTCCCTGAGTTCAATTCCTGGTAACACCCCCGCCAAAAGTATCATTTTACAGGTTCCAAATAGTAAGGGGCTAATATTCATCATACCACATTCTGCATCCCTGTGTTTTCCTGGAAACTTGACAATGAGTAAAGAACATGGATCAAGGAAGTAGACTTTGGAATTAAAATGACTCAGTTCTGAATACTATCTCTTTCACTTCCTAGCTGTGATCCTGGGTAAGTTACTTCAGTTGTAATAATGTCTTAGTCTGTTTTCTGTTGCTATAATAAAATACCTTAAACTGGGTACTTATAAAGAAAAAAAAAAGGTTTATTTTACTCACCAGCTTAGAGACTGAAAGTCCAAGATTGTGTAGCCTTATTGTTCATGCTCTGGTTAGGGTCTAGTATTAGATGACATCTTGGAGGAAGAGCATGTGTGATAGAGAGATCACATGATGAGAGAAATCCAGACTGGGATTCTCTTTAAAAACAACTTACGCTCATGAGAACTAATCAGGCTCCCATGAGAACTATGTTGACCATGTCCAAGAGTGTGGACCTTGTTATTTTGCAGTAGACCTTACCCTCAAGGTTCTACCATCTTAACACTGCCACACGAGGGCCCCAGCCTTCAGCACACAAACCCTTGAGGGACAAGCCATTTTCAACTATGGAAATATGTGTCATGTGGGATTATATACATAAATTATTTAAGACAGTTATTTCATGGTATGAAGTACTCAATAGATATCAGAAAACATCAATTTTAGACCTAGTTATGGTCTCCAGTTGAAAGACCTCTGTTTCTGATACTGGAAAACTCAAAATCTGGTTAAGAAAATGTGAAATAAACAGCTTCAATAAAGCTAAGAAATTTCTATTAGTAGGGAAAGGTCAGGGTTATAGGAATCCAGAGTCAGGCTTTTGTCTTATAGGATAGGGAAAAGTGGTACGTTGGATGAATCTTGATGGATCAGGATTAGTTAACTCAGAAGGAAAGAGTCCAGGTGGGATGACATTTGCAGGGAAAGGTATGACAGCCTGCAGGGCTGCCTAAGAAGTCACGCAGAGTCAGGCAGCACCTGGTAGGTATCAGGGCCAGCCCATGGGTGGCACGCAGACCCCTGCTTCCCAGGCACCTGTCTAGGCCATTCACACGCTCCTCACTTACAAAGACCTGCCGCTTGGATGAACGTTCTTCTACCACCACCTTAAAATTCTTTTTATATATATTAATATATTATGCATATCAATAAATACATATTGCATATATATTCTTTAACAAGAAATTCTGCATTTTCATTTGACACTGAGCCTTACTAATTTTAAGGTCAGTTAAAAAGGTGCCAAAAAAGGAGTTTCACCTTTTTCTTAATAATGAGAGCTTCCTGTTAAAGGACATTAAGGAGAATGCAGCTAGACTTGGGTCAAAGAAACTTCAGACAGAGTTGTTTTGGGGGAGTCTGATGGGTGGAAGCCTCTGGAAAAGCTGCTGTGCCAGTGGCAGTTACAGGGTGCCAGGTCTTGGCTTAAGGCAAAGGCAGTGGTGGAAGGGAGCAGAACCTGGCTTTATAGTTCATGGGCAGAAGCAGAGGTCCTTGGAGGCTGAATGTGATGAGGAGAGAGGGCAAGATAATTCTCTCTTTAGCCTGAACGGTGGCATCCTAGGAGCTTCTGATGACCCAGCAAGCCCAGGAAGAGAGGGCCAACACATTTCATCAAAACCACACAGTTAGCTGGTAAGGAATGCAAAAGGTCTCCCCACCTCCTCCCCCTCCTCCCTTCCCCCACCTCCTTCCCCACCTCCTCTCCCCCTTCTCTTCCTTCCCCTCCCAGTCTCCTTCCCTCCCCCACCTCCTCCCGCTCCTTATTCTTGTCCTTCTACCACTTCTCTTTCTTTTTCCTCTTTTCTTCCTTGCAGCTGGGAGAATTGGTATACGCCAATAGGAAAAAGTGAAGCAGTTTCAGACTTTATGGAAAGTGTCTTTTCTCATCTGTCCCACAAACAGCTTTCAAGGTGCCAAGTTCCTTCCTACCTGGGAGTCATTTTCCTGTCAATCTGACCTGTCTCTTTGGAAGGCTTTCGTCTAACTGTGTCTCCTCACCTGACACCCACTCATGTCTCCCCACATACTGCACACGTGGGCGTCTGACGGGCTTTTGTCCTGGACATTCTGCTTTTAATGGACACATCCACAGGAAAGTCTCCACTCTTGTTAAGTGTTGATTCCCACCCCCTCACCCTGGACACACACGCACAAATTAATTCTCTTACATACTCCCCTGCTTTCATGGACTTTCCACTTTTAGCACTGCAATGACTACAATAAAATATTTGAATGCTTATTTGCATAATGCCCTTCTCTCCCACTCATCTGTAAGCACTGAGGGACAAACCATGCTGCTTTGTCCACTGTGGTCCCCCTTGAACTTATAAAGAAACCCAGAAAACAAGATATGAATATTTTCTGAATGAAATAACAGAAATGAATGAAAGAATGAATAATGAATGATGCAGGATATTGCAATAACATATGACATAAAGAACCACTTTCAAGCACTCAGGAAGCGTAAGGCAAATCTTGGGGAGGCATTTGCTCCCAAACCCTCTAAAATGGTTCTTCAGTCAGAATGGCAATTCCAACGGTGGACTATTAGACAGCTCTATCACAATGGGATAATACATAGCCATCTCTTTACAGTTTGCAAGCTTCTTTTACCCAGATTATCTCATGTGACTGATCCAGAATTATTGGATCAGAGGAATCATTGTTTCCCATTGCAAATGAGAAAACGAAGGCCTGGGGAGAGAGTGTAACTGCCCCAGCTGTCACAGAGATGACATTCTTAAATCTACCTGGAAGCCTGTGCTTTCTTCCCCATACCTACATGCTTCTCAAACAAAGAGACACTTAGCAAGCGCCAACTCTGTACCAGGCTCTGAGCTAAAGGCTGGAGCTCTGGAGAGAATTATTTGCAGTGAGGCATAGTGGCCAGTAGACAGAATGGGCTCATGCCCAGTGTGAAAGGAGATCCAAGAAGGGGAAACTGAGTCATTCCTAAGGCTGATTCAGTGTCTGGGACCAGATCCCTCAGAGCCAGGCAAGGGCAGTGCCTTCCTGAGAGACAGGCCTAACCCCAGCATGCCAGGGCGGCGAGTGCTTGCAGAATGATCTCAGAGGCAGGCAGGCAGGGCCCTGGCCCTGCTTGCTTAGCTGATGACAGCCCCAGCTCCTGGCACTGCCCACTAGCAGTGGGGGATGTCAGAGCTGCCCTGGATCCTCAATCCTTCCACGGCCTCCTGCCTCCCTTCCAATTCCCTCTACTTTCCTGGCAGCTTCTCTTCCTGGACACCTAACTCAGGCTTCATCCTTCATCCTCCTCAGTTTTAATTAAAGAGACAGTGAGTACTCAGAGAGATACTCCTGTAGAGGAGCGGAGGAGGGAAAGATGTGCCTTAAGAAGAGGTTTTGCTGTGTGGAAAAGTCACACTGACCCTGGAAAGTGAATGCTATTCAGCATCATTGTGCCTTTGTGGGCATGTTTGAAGATGAGCGATGATGAAGAGGAAGCTAAACTCTTCAGTGAGTAAGAAGGAGAAAGAGCACACCTTGCAGTGGAGTGTGACTGCGTGTGAGATAAGATCCTGGCAAATTGCTTCATCATTAGAGCTTGCTTCCTGCTCTGCAGAGTGAGGACTACCACAGGCCCCACCCCACAGGGAGTTGTGCTAATTTTATCAGAGATTGGTAGTTACTCTAGTGGTAGACACTGCTAATAACCTGTATGGCCGTTAGCAGCCTTGATGTAGGCTCTATTAAGATCATTTTACAGATGAGAATACAAAGGCTCAGAGGATACCCTTTGTGGCATGGAAACGTCACACTGACTCTAAGAAGTTAATCTCGTAGAGTTAAGGCATTTATCTTAGGTAATATGTCCAGAAAATGATAGAGCCAGGATTGGAGATTTGATCAGGGCTTGTAATGCCTGAGCTGGAAATATTGGTCATCTTTTAATACTGACATGAGATAGCATGCCATTCACACAGAGTAAACATGTTTGTGTCTTTCCATGATGTCAGAATTTATTGAATAACAATAAATTCACAGGCTACACCACTTCTTTTGGTAGCAGTTCACTGACTATCATGGGTCATCTGATAGTCATGAACTGGGTAGACACAAGTTCTTTCATTCCAATCTTAATTTCTCTAATATCTTTAATGCTCAAGTCACACATCACACTTCACACACACATGCACACATATTTATTTCAGAAAGGTTAAGAAAGTGTTAGGCTGCCACAGGGGTTCAGGAGGCTGAACTGAGAGCAGAGGCAGAGTCTAGCCTCATGTCCTCCATGGGCCAGGGAAAGGGTTCCTGTTGGAGGGATGGGCTGGCTATAAATTATTCACTAAGAAATTTATTTAATAGAAAAAACACAGAAGACAATTATCTTTTGAATAAGGGGGTGTGATGGATTGAGCCATGTTTAAGGTTCTGGCTCTCACAAAGATGGAAGAGCCCACCTTTCCTTTATAGCCATACAGGTAACAGGGGTGCTGGGAGAAGCTTCTTCCATGAGAAACAGTATGGGGCGGAGTTAAGTAAGCCATTTTGCTCTAGCAAGTTACTGGCACAACCAGGACATGTAAATTCCGGTGGCAAGTCACTGCACAGAAACCACATACTTCAGGCCATCTGAAACAATCTCTCAGGACTGTCAGTTCCCAAGAACTAGATTTCCATGTCTGATGGCTCTACCGAGCCTGGTTTTATTTGCTAGTAATGGATGGTATCACGCAGCAGAGAGCAGGTACAAAGGCAGAGTCACTATAGGTGGTTAGATGAGACGAAAAACCAGCCAAAGCACTTGCTCAGGGCTAGAGCTGTCAAAGGGCAGGAGCTTACTCCAGGCTGAGGTCCCGATGGATGGTGGCTTCAGAGTGTCAGCTTGGGAAGCCTGCTTAGAGTGGCTCTTGCTGGCTGTCACAGGCAGGAGCAATCACTTTTCTCTGCAGCCTGAGAAGAGAGTCTTGGGAGTGGGTTGCAGTAGAGATTTTCCTGCTCAAGGCTTATGAAGAGTGACCAGATGCCTCCTGGTCCAGTCTTGGGATATTCTCCCTTTAAAGACCTCAAATAAGGGGTTACTTCATTTGATGGTCTGGTGTGTTGGATGATCTCATGAACCTGGTTTTTCTAACTTGAGTATGAAAAACACGTGCATCCTTGCACCTCTGATCAATTGCATAAGTCCAAAGGTGGTCATCTGGTCATTTTTATCAGGGTGATTAATGTATTTATCAGTCTGTGCCTTATGGTTCTGTAAGGCAGCTGGTGATTGTTTACTTGTACAAACAAGGTGTGGACTAGTTTCACCTCAACACTAAAGTCAAAATGGAGTAGCTTATGGCAAATTACTGCTTTACACAGTGGCGTAACTCAGGTTTAGGCACAGCCAGAAAGCTGTTGTTCCATACCTCATGGTGTAGCTCAGAGCAGGGCGCAGCCTGCTCTCCACACCAGCCAAGTGCAGGCCGTCCTTCCTGGCTGACCTTGAGCCACTCCATGTGGCAACGTTTCCAGTTAACATGCAGCCTGGTTGGAATTAGACCCTAAACATGAAGTCTCCAAAATAGCAGACTGTGTCACTTGGGGTGTGGAAGAGGGGTGTGGAGGAGCCCCACCCAAAGCTTCTTTCAGAACCATGGAGGAAAAAAAAAAGAGAGAGAGAGAGATGACTTTCCCCCAAAAGGTGACACACAGTTTCCACAGGATGCCTTCAGAGATGGGATGGAGATTATGACCATAGTGACTTTAAAGTCGCACATAATTTTTCATTTTTGCTACAGGCCTGGGTGAGGCTGGACTCTTGAGTCTTGAACAAAAATGGAAAAAAAAATTAAAAAAGAAAACAAGGGAAGCTGTTAGCTTTCAGGTAAGGAAACTGTGTCACCTTGCCTGTGTTACCTGATACAGCGTGCATAAATATGGCAAGCCAGATTCTGATGCCTTGCGTCTCCCCGGGAAGAGGGAATCTGCAGAGAGAAGCTATTGGGTGTGAGACAGAGACTTTAGAGCAAGCCGAGTGTTGGCTTACAAAGCGGGGTTGCTTTGCACAGAGTTCCTGGCGTTTGTCACTTGGTCTCGTACCCTTGGAGCAGTACTGTGTGCTGTGCCTTGTGCTGCTGGGCTCCTGTGCTACTGGAAGCTTCATAGTGTCAATGTGATAAAATAGTGGGGTTTGTCCAAATAACAGAACCAGCATGGTGAACTAACTGTAGATCTTTTTTCTCCTCTTTCAAGTCTTCCTTTAAATACAGGGATAAAATGTCTTTCAAAATGATCCTCTTTCACTGAAGGAGGTGGAGTGACCACCTCGACTTCTAGTGAGGAGGGAGAGTAGGCTGGGACCCTTGTTCCTAAGGACCATGTTGGCAATTTCAAACTTTCATCTTCTCTTCTCTCATCACAGGCTCGACCTCCACCCCATCCACATGCTCCTTCTGACTTTTGTCCAGTTGGAAGCAAAACAATATAAATTACCTGGGAACTGTGTGTGATTCATAATATGAGGACTTATGAGCACCCAAAGAAGAAAATTTGGTTTAAAGATCCATTTAAAGACAAAGATTCTTTCTACCACGATTCCAAAAACAATAAAAAGTGAAAGAAAGAAAAATAAGAGAAATATTTTTTTTTCTCTATTTTCAGCCAAGGCAGATGTAGTTACACTCTCAAAGCACAAATTTTGATATATTTCTACCTAGTACTGGGCAGTTTGGTGGGTGGGGTGATGCCAAGCACATAATATGACTCTTTGCACCCGGAATTGGGTGCAGAATTTCCGAGAAGTTATCACAATTCTGAAAAGACCATTGATTAAAGTAAGACAATCTAAGAATATGAGCAGCCCCAGAATATTAGTAGAAACCAGTGGTCTAGAGGAGGATCAGTAGAAAGACATTTGTGCTTGGTTTTGAATGTTCTCACCAGGTCCATGTTCCCACACTGAGTCTGTTCACTCTGTCTCTGGTAAAGAGAAAGTTGAAAGATACGATGAAGATTTTGACCCCCTGTGTCCTAAATCAGAACGTCTGTGTCATGCACAATTTGTGTGAGAGTCAATTTGATCTTCCAAACACTAAAGCAGAAAGAAATGCACACACGACTGCAGAATAGAAGCCTTAAATTTGATGAAGTGTGTTCTGGAAGACAAACTTCAGATAAAGATGAATACCAACTTTAAAGGACTTCCATGTTTTATTTCTGCAAGTCTCACCAGGCATAAAGTGGCACAGCAAATACTTCACCACACTAAAAGCATTGGTAAGAAATAAGAAATGATGCTTAGACATGGAATAACCAAGGGAAGGAGACGCAAACTGAAGGAAGCGACGTCACTGGAGGAAGACTGCAAGCAAATAATTTTCTAGTTCCTAAAGGTCCCGAGAACTTTAGTCACCTTGATATTTCTCTTGCATAAAAGAAATAATGAGCTCTAATCTGGAAATCAAGAGTTCTGGTAAAAAATTAAATGGAAACAGAGGGTGAGTCAAAGAAAAATGTTAAAATAATGCACATGAAAAGTCCCCAAGGTTGAGTAACCTCAACTGAAACATAGTCACTGGCAAGTCTGTGCTTGATGGGAAAAAAAATAGAAAACGTTTTATGAAACCAAGATGACTTAGCAGAATCATGACCGCATCCTCTTCCAAGACACTTTTATTTAGAGGGTGAACACAGATTCTAGAAAACCTAGTATATTTGAAGTATCATGATGATAATGCAAATAATATCATCATAAAGTAATTCTATTATTTATTTGACACATAACAGTTATGCATATTTAGGGGTGCAGTGTGATAATTCAATATATGTGTACAATACGTAATGATCATACAAGGACGGTTTGCGCGCCCATCTCTAAACGTCTTGCAGGTCTTTGTGTCTGGAGCCCACCCCTCTATAAAATGCACAGTCAGTTGTTGTACACCACAGTCACCCTACTGTGCTGCAGGACACCTCAGCTCCTTCCTCCTATCTATTTTGGTGCCCATTACCAAACTCCCTCTCTTCCTGGCGCTTCTATCCTTTCCTAGCTTCTGGTGATCACTCTTGTGCTCTCTTACATGAGATCAGAATTTTTTGCTTCCACATGAGTGAGAACATGCATTATTTTTGCCTTTCTGTGAAATAACATTTGTTTCTCTCTACCTGGCCTATTTTACTTAACACAGTGTCTTCCAATTCCATCGTTCTGCTGCAGATGACAAAATTTCATTCTTTTTTTGACTGAGCAATATTCCACTATGTATGTGTGTGTATTTATGTGTGTATGTGTAAAATAATTACATATATGTATATATATCTTTTAATTCATTCACCTGCCAATGGACATGTTGGTTGATTTCATATCTTGCCTATTGTGAATAATGCTGCAATAAACCTGAGCATGCAGGTATCTCTATGATGTCCATTCCTTTGGATTTATACCCACATGTGGAATAGCTGGATCATGTGTTGATTATACTTTTAGGTTTTTAAGGAACCTACAACTAATTTTTCATAGTGCCTGTATTAAATTACATTCCTCCCAGCAGTGTATAAGTGTTCTCCTTTCTCTCATCCCTGCAGGCATTTGTTATTTTTTGTTCTTGTGATCATAACTGTTCTATGATGAAATGATATCTCATTCTGTTTTTCATTTACATTTCCGTGATGATGAGTGATGTTGAACGTTTTTTTTCCCGGTACTTGTTATCCATTTGTATCTTCTTTTGAGAAATGCTATTTGGATCATTTGCTTTGTGCTGTTGAGTTTCTTTCAGTTCATTGTATAATCTAGATATTAATCTCTTGTTGAATGAATAGTTTGCAAACATTTTCTCACATTATACAGTTTGTATCTTCACTCTGTCAATTGTTGTGCAGAAGCTTCTTGATTTGAGAAGCTTCATTTTTTCTAGCACTACATACCCAAGAGCCTATCCTTTCTCTAATATGTTTCTGGTAACTTTGCTGAAGATATTTAGCTATGTATATGTGGATTCAGTTCAGGGATTTCTGTTCTAGTGGTTTATGTGCACTTTTATACTAGTGTGTGCTTTTATGCTTAGTGTAGGTTCATGGTATGCTTGGTGGTCAGGTATTGTGATGGCTTCAGCTTTGTCGTTGTTGTTAATGTTTTCTTTTCTGTACTGGGATGGAACCCAGGGCTACTCTACTACTGAGCTACATACCCAACTTTTTAGTGTTTATTTTGAGGCAGGGTCTCACCAAGTTGCCAAGGCTGGCCTTGAACTTGTGATCCTCCTGCCTCAGACTCCTGAGTCATGGTGGATCCCACTCGTTTTCAGGGTTTTTCTTTCTGCTTAAGATTGCTTTGGCTATTGGAATCTTTTATCGCCCCATGTGGATTTTTGGATTTCCTTCCTATTTCTATAAAAATGTTATCGATCTTTTGATGTGTATTGCATCGAATCTGTAAATTGCTTTGGATAGTACTGATATTTTAGCAAGTTTAATGGTTATAATTCATGAATATGGGATGTCCTTTCATTTTTCTTTTTTTGATTGTGTCTTCTTTAAATTCTTCCATCAGTGTTTTATAATTTTCCATTATAGCAAGCTTTTACTTCCTTGGCTAAATTTATTCCTGGGTATTTAGTATTTTTAAAGCAGCCATTGTGAACAGGATTGCTTTCTCGATGTTTTTCTCAGTAAGTTCACTATGGGTATATGCAAGTGCTGCTGATTTTTGTGTGCTGATTTGTATCATGCAACGCTATTGAATTTTTTTTGTAATTCCTAACAGTTCTTTTAAATTAATTTTAATTGGGATATTATTAATATGCATAATAGTGGGATACATCATGCTGTGTTCATACAGGCACCTGATATAATTTGGTTGATTTCATTTCCTGGTACCTCCTCATTCCCTTGCTTCCTCCTTCCCCCAATCCACATCCTCAGCTCTACTGGTCTCCCTACTATTTTCACAAAATCCCTCTTTTGTGTACCTAATTTCTGCATATGAAAGAACACACCGAGCCCTTCATTTTCTGAGTCTGACTTACTCATGCAACATGATGTTCCATCCATTTTCCTGCACATAATATAATCTCATTCTTTATTTGTTCTGATTAGTTGTATATGACAATAGAATGCATTTATGCATTTTGATAGATCATACATAAATGGAGTATAATTTCTCATTTTTCTGATTATACATATTGTAGGATCATATTGGTGATGCAGTCATATATGTACATGAGGTAATAATGTCTGTTTCACTCAACTGTCCTTCCTACCCTCATTCTCCTTTCCCTCCCTTCCATCCCCTCTACCTAATATAAAGTAACTCTATTCTTCCCTGTACCACCTATTGTGAATTAGCATCTACATATCAGAGGAAACATTCAGCCTTTGCTTTTTTGGTTTTGGCTATTTTGCTTAGCATGATATTCTCTAACACCATTCATTTACCAGTGAATGCCATAATTTCATTCTTCTTTAAAGCTGACTAATATTCCACTGTATATGTATATGCACCACATTTTCTTTATCCATTCATCTGTTGAAGGTCACCTAGATTGGTTCTATAGTTTAACTACTGTGAGTTGAGTTGCTGTAGTGTGCTGATTTTACATCCTTTGGGTATAAACCGAGGAGTGGCATAACTGGGTCAAATGATGGTTCCATTCCAAGTTTTCTAAGGAATCTCCATACTGCTTTCCAGAGTGGTTGCACCAATATGCATTCCCACCAGCGATGTATGAGTGTACCTTTTCCCCCACATCCTCGCCAACACCTGTTGTTGCTTGTATTCTTGATAACTGCCATTCTGATTAGAGTGAGATGAAATCTTAGAGTAGTTTTGATTTGCATTTCTCTAATTGGTAGAGACGTTTCATATATTTGTTGATTGATTGTATGAAGCAGGAGGCATCACAATACCACATCTCAAACTATACTACAGAGCTATAGTAATTTCATTTTTTATGACCAAGTAAAATTCTGTCATGAAGACATACAATATTTTCTTTATCCATTCATTGGTAGATAGGCATCTAGGTTAATTCTATAAGTTGGCTCTTGTGAATTGTGCTGCTATAAACAAAATTATGTATGTATCACTATAATATACTGATTTTAGTTCTTTCAAATAAATATTGAGGGGCAGTATTACTGAGTCATATGGTGGTTTCATTCTTATCACAAAGATTCCAAGTAAATAACGTAAAGATGAATCTTGAGATCCTAGCAAAACAAGAATAAGTGAATTGTAAAACCAGTAAAATGAAGGAAATAATCAAAATTGTATTTGAAATTACTGGAATAGAGAATTAAAAAATTATAAATGGGCAATGAAATGACAAGAATGATAAATCCATAGCCAAAGTAACCAAAAGAAAGAGAAAAAAGACCAAAATAAAATTAGAGATGGAAAAGGAGATATTACCACAGACATTTCTGAAATCCAGAGTATCATTAGAAGCTACTTTGAAAATCTGTATTTCAATAAATTGAAAATCTAGAAGAAAGACACAAATTTCTAGACACATACAACCTACCAAAATTGAACCAAGAGCATATGGAAAACCTAAACAGTCAATAACAAGCAGTGAGATCAAAGCGGCAATAAAAAGAATCTTTTTGGCATAGAAAAGCCCAGAAACAAATGGATTCTCAGCTGAATACTACCATAACTTTCGAGAAGAACTAATGCCAACGCTCCTCAAATATTTTCTAAAATAGAGAGTACATTCCCAGATTCATTCTATGAAGCCAGTATCATTCTGATACCAAATCTGGATAACAATAATTTGAGAAAGGGAAATTACAGACCATAATCTCTGAGGACTGTGAATACAAAAGTCCTTAGTAAAATGTTAGCAATTTATACTAAAAAACACATAAAGAGTGTGCATCATGGTAATTAAGAGTTTGCATCACGGTAAAGTTGATTTCATTCTAGGGATGCAAGGACTATTTAACATAATCAAGTAAATAAACATAATTCATCTGTCTTTTAGTGGAGTCTTCATTTTCTGTGCATAAAATTAGGACATCTTCAAAAAAGGATAATTTGACTTTCTCCTTTCCTACTTACCCTACTTGGGCTTCTTGTATAAAACCTTTATTGTGTTTTATTTCCAATTATTTACTCATTTTTTTAATCCTGAGGGGATGCTGAATTTTATTGAACATATTTTCTCCATTATTTGAGAAGATCATAGGGTTTTTGTTTTGCCTTCATTCTACTGATGTATTACCTTCATTGATTTGCATCCCTTGGGAGAAATCCTGTTTGATCCTAGAGTATAATTTTTGGATATGCTGCTAGCTTGAGTTTGCTACCATTATGCTGACAATTTTTGCATTCATGTTCATCAGAGATATTGGTTTGTAGCTGTATGTTTGATTGTTGCATCATTGTCTGGTATTGGTATCAAAACAATTGTGGTATCATAAAATGAGTTTGGTTGGTTTCACTCCTTTTAAATACTTTTGGAACCATTTGAAAAATAAATGATTTTAGTTTCTATTTAAAAGTTTGGTCAAATTTAGCAGTGAAGTCATCTAGTCCTAGGATTTTAGTTTTTGGAAGACATTTTACTACTGATTCTATCTCTTTACACCTGTTGGTCTATTCAAGTTTTCTATACCATTAGGTTATACTTGAAATCTTTCTCTCTTTTTTGAGGTTGTTGTTTTGCTATAGCTTTTCCTCTCAATACTGCTTTTGCCATATCACCCACATTTTGGCATATGTATTTCCTTTTTTCAAGAGTTTTTTAAATTAATTTTGATACCTTCATTAACACTCTAGTCATTCGAGACCATGTTTAATTTTCATGAATTTGCACAATTGCTAAAGGATCACAAATACAATCTATTGTTAAAAGTCCAGGATAAAGACGACATTCTAAAAATAGCAAGAGAAAACTGTGGTCATATGTAAGGGAATCTTCACTAGCCCAACAGTACATTTCTCCACATTATAGTTCAAGAGAAAATGATACGATATATTCAAAGTCCTGGAAAAAAAAAAAAAAAAAAAGAAAAACCCTACCAAGACTATTTCCCCCAGCAAAGCTATCCTTTAGAAATGTGAAAGAAATAGGCTTTCAAAGACCAACAAAAACTGAGGGAATCATCACCACCAGACTGGTTGTTCAAGAAACACACAAGAAAGTCCAACACTTGAAGTGAAAAGGAGAGAACTACTATCACTAAGAAAAAAAAAAAATAAATAAAAATAAACCAGGGAAATATAAAACCCACTATTATGGCAGATACATCAAAAGAGAAGGTAAGAACACAACTGTAGGGCACTCTAAGATCAATGCAGTGGTCATCACAGAGTTTTGCAAGATCGCTTCCTGCAATGAGATGATAAAACGCGACCATCTGTGCTGATTGAATGAAGGTGTCACTTCCTCCTATATTCCAGAGTGAAATATGAGATGACTTGTGCAGAAATTGTAATGGATGAATTCAAATGTTTTATGACCATTAGGCAAATATTCATCTGGAGAATATAAACGTGAATGAAGAGAAAATAGAAAAAGTGAGAAACATTTCAATGGAAAATTAGGTGTTAGAAATGTGATCTCTGGCACATGGTGGGAGGGAGCAAAAGTTCAATCTACCACATTTCAGGCTGAGGGACCAAAGTTTTAAGGAGACAAGAAACAAAAGCCATGGAAGTTGACACTAGACTCCAGCCTGTTAAAACCTAATGGGGAAAAATTGTTCTTGGTTTCCATTCTGGTGCTAAGTGAAGAGGAAGAGTTGAGCTGGGAAGCACCTGCCTTCCCAGAGTTTATAGGAGCAAATGACACATTCTTCTAATGGTCCAGATAATGATGTCACACATACACACACACATAAAATGTTGGTTGGAAGGCATCCTGAAGAGGTTTTATTCTCCAAGAGGGACTTCTGGATGGGTGTTGAGATTCTAGTAGAGAGAACATCAATGAGATGGGCAGAGGTCAAAGGGGAAGGCAGCCCACCTGCAGAGAATTGGCAGTGAGGTATCCTGAGGCGAACATCCACTGCACCCAGTCTGAGATGACATCTCTTGTTATGCTCAAAGGAAAAAAACTTATCTGACTAGATCAGCATTGATAAAGGGAGAACTGGATTTTACCCCTCCTCAGTCTTCCACTTTAGTCCTGAGGAGCCAGCGGCAGCCTCAAGAGTTGGGTGTAAGGTAGAATCTCTCAATGGAGGAGGAAGAAAACCAACCATGTTCCTGTTTCCACTGAGCACAAGCCGAATGGATGAGCCCTAACCTTGGGAGGAAGAAACCAAATTAAGACTGAATGTAGAGGTTGTGATAATTCCACAGGATTGAACATATTCATCAGTGCACTGAAATTGTTCATAGGCTAATTATTGTTGAAAAGTGACCAGAGCAACTATAGGATGGTGTCCAATTGCAGGAGAATAACTTACATTTAGAACATGTCAGAATGGACAATGAGGGAACAGAACAGAGTGCTTTCTGCCTCCCCACCTTTTACTGTCCTGTTTTCAAAGTCTTAATTACACTTTAATTGTTTTTAGACTAGAGGGTGCATAACTAATTGAGATTTGTTTCCTTTTCTCTTTCTGATCCAGCCCTACCCTATGCAGGAGTATCCTCTAATATAATTAAAATCCCTTCTACCAAGTATAGAGTACTTTCTTCATTCCCTGTACCATGCTAAGTGCTCTGTGAGATTAAGCAATTTAGTCTGCCTTGTCCATGACACCCCAAGGAGGCTGATATTATAATCATTTAAATAGATTAGGAGGCCAGTATTAAGACAGGTAGAGTCTAAACCAACACCACACAACTACTGAGTGGCAGAGTCAGGGTTTGGTTGAAAATCAAATCCACTTGACATCTTATCTTCTAATGGGTTCCCCATTCTACGTCTCCTGAAGCCATGTTGAGGAGATGTTGGCAATCAGGGCTCTGGTATCCCTGCAGAACAGCAAGTCTTAAACGGCTCCTTTCAACTTAATTCATCCACTATTCTAAAAGCATCCTTTGTAAACAAGAGAAACAAGCTCTTTGAAATTCCTGCTCACTGCTATCAGTTCTGCCTTACAATACCACAACAAATACGGCTAGTTAGTGGAATATATGTGATCTTGTGCTGCAAAGCCCATCTCTCCTTTAAATTCCTTTTTTCCCAGTTGAATCATTTCAGTAATTTCTCACATCTGTCACCACTTACTCTGCCCTTAACAGTACCACTGGAATGCAGCTTCCCTGACTCTCTTTCCACTCTGAGATAGAGATCACTCCCTTCTCTAATTTGACACCTTCTCCCTCAAGTTATAGACAAATCACAGCTACGTGCAACTAGATTTTAAAGTAATGCTGGTTGGCTGGGTTGCTGAGTCCTTTTCAGATCCTTCTCCAATCTGGATTCCTTACTCCAGATAGTTGTTAGCAGATCTCTAAAACTGCTATGCTCACATTAAATTCCAACTGTGCCCCTCAAGGGATTTGATATCTGTCTTGTTTTTCTAAGAATCATGGCTCTATTGGAGGTATTTAAGCAATTCGTGTTTCTGCCTTTCTCTCTGTAATTTTTCTCTTAGTCATCCCTGATAAATTGGGTTTGTTTGCTTTTTGACATTCTAGTTTTGATATATCCCATGACATTCAACTACAGCAGTTTCCTAGACTTTTACAAACCGAGTCTCCAGGGGGAGTGTTAATGATAAAACAACTTCTCGCATATTTCCAATAAAGATATGAATATGCTTTAGGAGAATGTATGAAAAGAGTAGGAAAGAAGTCCAGGGAAAAGACTCAACTAGGAAATAGCAGGGCAGCTAAACAAATGATCAGTAATGATTCCAGTTAATGACAACTTCAAGTCACTAAACAACTACTACATTCCAGATCCTGCCAAGTATTTCCCTTATACCATTTTATGTAATTTGCAACAAAACATGAAGATATAATCATTTTTTTTTCTCTCATGTTACCAAAGGAGCTGAGGCTTGACCAGTTTTGCTACACGGCCTGCAGCAAAAAGTCATTTATACAGGTCGTGTAGCTTTTGAAATGAAGAGGTGAGAGTCCCACTTTGCTTCAAAGTCTAGCGTGTCTCTGACCACTGTGCTATATTTCCTTGCAAGGCAGAAGGAATGCAAAAGAGAATGCCAATCAAATAGACTGAAGAGAACGTGACATCTGCTGGATTTAGCTAGGAGGCTGAAACTGGAACAGTGTTAATATTGATCGGTGCCCCAGCAGGGTGGAGTGAAGCGTGACCTTTACCATAGAAAGTGCTAGAAGGTGATATTACCACTGTTGCCTTGGAACAGACAGTGGCCCACAATGTGGAGCGGTTTTGCCGCAGGGGAGGTTACTGGCGATGTCTGGAGACAGTTTTGGTTGCCATAGCCTTTGGGTAGGAGGAGGAGGAAGTGCTCTTGGCATCTGTTGGGAAGAGGCCAGGGGTTCTGCAAATGTCCCACAATAAACGGGATAGCCCCTGCAGCAGAGGTTTGCCTGGCTAAAATGGTCAATAAGATGGAGGTCGAGAAATCCTGGGATGGATTAATGTTACTAATCTTTATAAAAATTGAATTTTTTATGTCAATATCAAAAAACACTATTATGTCTGGACAGACTGAAGTTAGAGACCAAAAATACACCAGGAAATGGGCTTGTTGTGCCGGAAAAAGAGGAAAAGGAATTAACTCCGGGATGGGGATTGGAACCTAGGGAGGAAGGTGCTGACCACCAACGCGTCACTGTTAAGTTTAAGTTTTGCGTTAAGCCTGATGACATGCCAGCCTGCCTTTGCATGGGTGGTTGGGGGTGGTTTGGGCCTAGCTACAAAGAATTGGTCTTTGAATCAATACTCAATGATTGTAACAGATCTGCCTGTCTCCTGTGTTTTTGCTATTCTTTCTTTATGAAAAAAGTCAATGTCCGTTGTAAGTTTTAAAAGGAGGATCTGTTACCTGCTATATTTAGCATTGTGAGGAAGGAGAACTGAAATATTTGCTTTCCATAAATTTGCAAAAAAGAAAGATATTTTCCACCTACCCTTACCCACTCCACAGTTTCCCACTGACGGCTTCATATACGGTATCCTGTCATATATCTCTGGAGAGAAGGAGACCTGGAGGCGTGGGCAGGCTAATGAATGTGACCATTGACTCAGAAGTTCCTGGATGGGCAGGCTTGATTGCTTTCAGGGGACTAGTTCTCCCACAGTGACTGCACAGCTGGGGGCACAGCCAGAGGATGGCCTTCAACCAGTAATTCCTGGTTGATTCACATCTGGGTCAGGGATGCAGTGGCCAATGTCAGCAGCAGCCCCAGGCTCCAAGGGAAACATCCCGAGCTTGGAAACCTTACAATCAAGCCCTGTTAATGGAGGCTGGGGCGGGGGCAGGGGGATCCAGGGTGGGTCAGTCTAAGCTTGAGTGGGTGAGAAGAGGAAAAAGAAGGAAATGGTTTTCATGAATTATTGCTATGGTTTTTAGAGAAATAAAACCATGTCTTAGAGGAGGAGGTGGAGAAGCCACTCTTGTGGCTCCTAGGGTACAGTTCAAATTGTCTAATGTGTCCAATTAGGCCTGACACAAGCAAGTCCCCTGCTGTCTCCCTACTCTCCTCCCAGCCTTACCTGCCCTCCAATCAAGCTGACCATTTTTTAGCCTCTCTAAAAGAACATTTTCTTCTCTTGGAGTTCTTTGCAAATGCTATTCTTTATCTTGGAAAGGTTTTTCCCAATCTTTTCCCCCAGTTAACTCCTACTCACCCTTAGGATGAACGTGAAATCTAACTTCCCTGACTTCAGCCAAAGTCAGATCCCTGTTATGTGTTTCCACAGTAAACCTTTATTGTTGTAGTTATCCCAATTGTGATTCTATAGCTACACTTCCTGTCTATCTATCACCCCTGTGAGTCTGTGTGCTCCTGAAGGGATAGCAGGAGTAAGTTCATCATCCCTGAGTTCTCAGTACCCAGCCCAACACCTGGCCCTTAGGAGATACTGCTGATATAGTACTAACTAGGCAACACTGAAGAAAAAGGAGGGAAGGAAAGAAGGAAGGAAGGAAGGAAGGAAGGAAGGAAGGAAGGAAGGAAGGAAGGAAGGAAGGAAGGAAGGAAGGAAGGAAGGAAGGAAGGAAGGAAGGAAGGAAGGAAGGAAGGAACGAAGGAAGGAAGGAAGGAAAGAAGAGAGGGAGGGAAGAGGAAGGAAGGAGAATGTGCAATATGCAATTGACATCATTCATCATCAGGTTCGACTTCTAGACTTATCTGTAAGTCAATAGCAGAACTGAAGTCTAAATTTTAGTTCTCCTGAATCTTAATCCAATACATAAACAGACAAATAATTCCAATAGATTTAGAGAGAACTTTCAAAGAGGGGTCAACCATGCTCATAACTTGGAGGGAGTGTTTGAGTTTGTTTTGTCTCCATGCAAGCCAGTTGCTCATGGTAGCCCACAGAGCAGCCAGATGTTCTGTCTTCTGCTGTTATCAGGAGAACGGCTGGAGGCAGCAGAAGGATGATTAGGAGTTCTAGCACTTACCAGGCAAGGACTCTATGCCAAGGAATGTGCAGGGCACACCAAATACATATTCTCATTTCATTCTCACTGAAATTAAGTCGGGTGTGGTGGCATACTCTTGTAATCCCAGTCACTTGGGAGGCTGAGGCAGGAGGATTGCAAATTCAAAGCCAGCTTCAGCAAAACCGAGGCGCTAAGCAACTCAGTGATACCCTGTCTCTAAACAAAATTCAAAACAGGGCTGGGAATGTACTCAGTGGTAGAGCGCCCCAGGGTTCAATCCCCCAGCACCAAAAAAAAAAAAAAAACCCAAAACCATACATTAAGATAAAGACCATTCCCAGTGGTGCTGATAGGGAGAAGGAGACCCAGAGAATCTCAGAGCACATCAGGAAACAGTACACCATGCTGGGCCCTGGGGACTTGCTCATTTGTGCCCACTCCTGCACCACCCTGCCTGGTAGCTTTTACCCGCACTTCACATTTCACTTGATGTGTTGCTGTCTCAAGGAGACTTCCTGGGCTCCTTCACAGTGTCACACCCTCTCTTCATCCATCTCTTGGTACCTGTCAATCCTAACTAGGTGTTCCTGAGTGATTAATTGGCTAAAATCTAAATGCAAGCACCTACCTGGACTCGTTTTCCCTTGTCTCTCCAGCCTCTGCACAGACCCTGGCGTATGACAGGTTGCCAATTAGTACTTATAAACAGATGAACCAGATCCATTTGTTGAACACACATTGTGTTTGGGTCCCTATGCTGGTCTTTCTGTAGACAGAAGAAAGTCACATCTGGCTACTGCTTTCATGCTCATTGTCCCATGAGAAATTACTTAATATTAATTTTTTAAAAAGTAGGAGAATTAAAAGTCTTGGCAGGATTCCTTGTTGGATAGAGGGTGAGTGCTACTTTTATCTGGGAATGAGTTTCAGGAAATAATTATAAGAGAGGAGGAAGCTGAAAGGGGACTCTTAAAGGCGAGAAGATGTTTTTCAGGTGGGCCAGGGAGATAGTGGTTAGGGAGAAGGAAATGCACATGGAGGGAGACATATGAGCAGAAGGGAAAGAACAGGAGGTGGGGACTACCCTAGCAAATGGTTTGCTTTGCCTGGAGTACGGAACTGGTCTTAAGGCATGGCCAAGATGCGATTGAAGAGGCAAATGCAGATATAGCGTGAGGTGGTTTTCCTGCTTGCCTCTCGACATAACGACTCCTTATTGTAGAAGAGAATAAACCCATGCTAATGGCCAAGACAGTTTTACTTTGTTGTCTATTATTTGAA
This sequence comes from Sciurus vulgaris, assembly GCF_902686455.1. NCBI lineage: Eukaryota > Metazoa > Chordata > Mammalia > Rodentia > Sciuridae > Sciurus > Sciurus vulgaris. The sequence goes on from NC_136476.1 coordinate 71,637,979, forward strand.
TGTGAGGTTTAGCTATAAGGTGTCCCCCAAAGTCATTTGTTAGAGAATGTTAGAACTTTCAGAGGTGAAGTAAATGATCAAGTTCTGAGAGCCTTTATCTAATCAGTGGATTAATCCACTTGAATGAATTAAGTAGGTGCTAACTGTAGGCAGGTAGGGTATGGTTGGAAGAGATCAGTCCCTGGAGGTGTGACTCTAGGGTTTATATTTTGTCCCTGGTGAGCAGAGCTTTCTCTGCTTCCTGACTACGGTGTTGTGAGTGGCTCTCCTCCTCCACACCCTTCCACCATGATGGACTGCCTCACTTCCAGCCCAGAGCAACAGAGTCAGCTTTCTGTGAACTGAGTGAGACCTCTGAAACTGTGAGTGCCAAGTAAACTTCCCCTCCCCTAAAATTGTTCTTGTCAGATCTTTTAGACATGGTGGTGAAAAAGCTGACTAAAACATTGCACAGATGTTTGCTGGGTGCCCACTCCGTGCCAGGTCCTGTGCTAATGTACTTAAGAACATAGGTAGCAAAGAATAAGACAGATTCCTTCTTTCAACAAGCTTGCAGCCTTTCAAGTACTGAACAGAAGTTAGACTCTGATCTCCATCTGACCTTGTGAGATTCTATAGATTCTAAGGCCAGAGGCAGACTCTTGATTCTCACTGTATTTTGTCCTTGGAGTAAACAAGGCACCTTGGAAAGGGTTTGAGTTTGGAAGCCAGTTGGATCTGGGCCAAGCTCTACCACTGACTTACTGTGACAGGGAGCAAGTTCCTCCCTGAGCTTCAGTATCCTGTCAAATGAGGTGAAAAACATTTCTCTAGTGCATACGTAGTGAGTGCTAAATAAATTAGCACGTAGAGCGTCTAGCACAGGGTCCAACACATAACATAACTTAATACATTTTGGTTTTCCAACTTCCTGGCTGGGAGGTGGGAGGAAGTGCATCTGCCAGTATCTCCAGGATTCTCCAGGTTATAATACCCTCAAAAGATGTGTACTTCCTTTCTCTCGCTTATTCCCCTCATGATATACCTGTGACTGTGCCATCAGGGGACAATTGTCCTTGGGCTATAAAAATTCCTGGGATTCGAAGTGGCTCTCAAGGTCACTACAGGGTCTACAGGGCTTCAGACCCCCAGGCTGAGTGGACAAATCACTATTCTGAGAAGATAACTCTATCACTCACCTGGAGCATGAAGCCATTTCCTTCCTCATCAAGGTGGACGTGTTAGTTTTATGATATGGGGGAGGACTCCGGGTGGAGACTACTCTTTAGTTTCTTATTTCAAAAAGGAGCTTTTCTTAGAAATAGCAGGATTGGGCTGTGGTTTTTCACAGAAGGGCTCTTTACTAAAAGAGTGGGGCTTTGTATGTCCCCATAGGAAAGGAGTAACCGAATTTCCAGACTTGGATTTGGTTGAGGGAATTCCTGACACACACATTTCCTCAATGGTAACCTTGGCCTCATGGAAGTCTGTATTTTGAAGATAGGATTCATAATCTCTCTCTCTCTCTCATCCCCTTCCTCTCTCCCTCATTTATTTAAATGAAAAAATTACAATTGTTGTATTTGTAAAACAAAAGTAAACACAAAAGCAAAAACAAAACACAAAATCCCAAGAATCTGTATTTTTCACTTTTAGTGAAAAAGCAAAATTGCAATAGTCTGTTAGATATCTCCAAACCAGAACTTTCTAGAACCATGTAATATTATATGTGTGCGTGTGTGTAAAATGTCTATTATTCTTTTTATTTCCTTCTGAAAATTCACAAATATCCCCCATGAGGATTTTGTTGTCCTTTGCTTACTTTTAAATAAAACTTTTCCCATCCAGTCCCAGGCGAACCAGTGAGTGGTGACCAGTGGAATTGACTGGGATGGCAGCAGAGAGCATGGGCTAGTGAAGTACGTCCACTCGTGCAAGGAAGGTGCATGGCATGTTTGGTCCGTGGCAGCCTCTGTACTGGAAGCTGAGTTCTGATGTTGTAGTAGAGATGGGAAAAAAAAAAAAAAAAAGACAGTGCTTGCCTCTATGGAGCTACCTCTTTATAAGTTTTTGTCTGAATTTATAAATTGGAGTCATTTCTTCATTTATAAAAAGACAATCAAAGCACCCCTGTCTGCCAGCGTTCTTGTGAGAGTGAAAGGGTGCAGTAGGTATGTACATGTGGCTGGCTGGCTGGGAGGGCAGGCTCTGGAGTCAGAATGACTGAGTTTAAATCCAGATGTCAGCCACTGCGTCCCTTTATGCCTTGAGCCTCTATTCAGTCCAATGAGAAAAATGCTAATATGACCTTACACATTGTTGTAAGGAAAAAACAGAAAAAAAAATTATTAAATGCACTAAGTGTCTAGCTCAACCTAAGATTTCAGTGATGCAAATAATTGGGTACATAGTAGATACTCAATTAAATGGGGCCAACTTAATTCACTGAAACAAAAAGAAAATGAAATTTTGGTGACACAGTCAGGGTTGACTATGCCGTTAGATGTTAGACTGTCCCTAAAGATTTAGGTTTGGAAAGTATTTCCAGAAGAGATCTTTTTGAAAAGCATTATTTAGCCCATGAGAGTTTTAGGAAACCTCAGCTATTCTTCCAATTCATCTCCTTCAAGACTGATTATTTTCCCCTTCACATTTCCCTGTTCTTTGTTGATATGGGTTGGTCAGAGAGACAGGTTATTTTTCTCTACCCTAAGTCTGCTTCATGAATTTGCAACTGAACACATGCTTTCTTAAGAAGCCTAAGATTACAGAATTGTGGTGTTATCAAGTCTGGCGCTCAAGGATCAGGGATTTGGTTTAAATAAATAGATTTCTAGTATTGCTTGATACATTTTATTTTTGAAGCACCTCCAGGCTCTGTGATGAGAAGTGGGTGGAGACTCCCAGTAGCATGGTCACTTCCTCCTCTTTCCATCCTCACTGGTTCAAAGACCACATAACTGACTCATTCATTCATCAAGTATTGATTGAGCTCACGCAGCACACTAAACACTGCGTTAAATGCAAAGGATCCGGAGATGAATAAATTACCATTTCTGCTACTTTGACTATTTTCTTCCAATGAAGGATTAGATAAAGAGGCAGGAAATTTCAACAGATTGTAGCCAATTGGATAGTGGCATGGGGACAGGGCCAGGACCCACAAGCAAGGTCTCTACCTTCTCTCAGGGGCCAGAAAGTATCTCAGTGAAGACTGGCATGGAATGTGCTATCTAAATTGAGGAGTTGGCAGTAGATGAGAGCCAGGACAGTAGGCACAGTTTTCAGGTGCATTTCTGCCAGATGTGACAGCATTTATGAGCTTGGGGACAAACAAGAGAAGGGTGCATACAGGCAATGGCAGAGAATGCATGAAGTCTGGTGCACGAAATTGGCTGTAGCAAGAATTAAGGGTGGACTCCTTTTCAACATAGTCCTGGAAACCCTAGCCAGCACGATTAGACTAAAGAAAGACATTAATGGGATAACAATAGGAAAAGGAGAGCTCAAACTATCCTTCTTTACTGACGACATGATTCTATATTTATAAGACCCAAAAACTCCACCAGAAAGCTTATAGCACTCATAAATAAATTCATCAAAGAAGCAGGATATATAATTAGCACCCATAAATATTCCTTTACACCAGTGACAAACCAGCTGAAAGAGAAATCAGGAAAATCATCCCATTCACAGTAGTCTTAAAAAAATAAAACATTCGGCAATCAATTTAATAAAATAAGTGAAACACCTCTACATTAAAACCTATAAGGTTTTTAACCTAAAGGTCCCGTAAGCCTTCCTCCAGGCCAGGCGGTGGACCAGGACCCCAAAATGGCACCTTCAAGAGCATCCTGCCACCTTCTCTGTCTCCCTCCTTTTGAACTCAGTGGAACCTCATCAAGGAGGCCCTCCCGAACCTCACTGCAGTGATAGCCCCTTGTCACTCTTGATCACTGATAAAGCTTCATTTTAAAGATACTTTAAGATGACTCTCAGCTGGGAGTGTGGCTCATCGGTGGAGAGCTTGCTGAGCATGTGTAGGGCCCTGGGTTCAATCCTCAGCACAGCAAAGAAAAAAAGAGATAGTTCTCCTATGAATACAAAATGAAGAGGGAAGAGCTCTTTTCTTTCTTTTCTGTGTTAGTGAATGAACTCAGGGTCTTGTGCATGCCTGGCAACCGCCATACCACTGAGCTACATCCCCATACCAGATATATATATATATTTTAAGTCATGATTAATGGGGGAACCAGTGTACTACCACAATCAGTCTGGAGAGTGAAAAAAAAAAAAACAACCTACAGAACACCAAAGAAAGAAATTGAAGAAGACCTTAGAAGAGGGAAAGATCCCTCATGTTCTTGGATAGGCAGAGTTAAAATTGTTAAAATAGCCATACTATCAAAAGCGCTATACAAATTGAATGCAATTCCTATTAAAATTCCTATGACATTCTTCATGGAAATAGAAAAAGCAGTCATGAAATTCATTTGGAAAAATAAGAGACCCACAATAGCCAAAGTAAAACTTAGCGAGAAAAGTAACACAGGAGACATCACAATACCAGACCTTAAATTATACTACAGAGCTATGGTAATAAAAACAACATGGTATTGGCACCAAAACAGACAAGCACACACAATGGAACATATTAGAAGTCATAGAGTCAAACCCATATAAATGCAGTTATCTCATACTAGACAAAGGCACCATAAACATACAATGGAGAAAAGATAGCCTCTTCAACAAATGGTGCTGAGAAAACTGGAAATCCAACTGTAGTAGAATAAAATTGAACCCCTATTTCTCACTGTGCACAAAATTCAACTCAAAGTGCATTTAGGACTTTGGCATTAGACTAGAAGCCCTGTGCCTACTAGAAGGAAAAACAGGCCCAACTCTCCACCGTGTTGACTCAGGAACTGACTCCCTCAATAAGACTCCTAAAGCACAAGAAATAAAATCAAGAACCAGAAAATGGAATGGTATCAAATTAAAAGGCTTCTTCACAGCAAAGGAAACAATCAAGAACATAAAGAGGAAGCTTTCAGAATGGGAGAAAATCTTTACTATTAGCACAGATAGAGCATTAATCGCCAGGATATACAAAGAACTCAAAAACCTTAACACGAAAAAAACCAAACAAACAAAAAATCAAATAACCCAATCAATAAATGGGCTAAGGCACTTCACAGAAGAAATACGAAGGTTCAAAAAATATTCAACATCTCTAGCAATTAAAGAAATGCAAATAAAAACTACACTGAGATTCTATCTCATCCCAGACAGAATGGCAATTATTAAGAATACAAGGAACAATGAGTATTGGTGAGGATATGGGGAAAGAGGTTCACTTATACATTGCTGGTGGGACTGCAAATTGGTGCAATCACTCTTGAAAGCATCATGGAGATTCCTTAGAAAACTTGGAGTGAAGTCACCATTTAACCTTGTTTTCTTGCTCCTTGGTTTATATCCAAAGGACTTAAAATCACCATACTACAGTGATGGCTATTGGGAATTGAGCTGCTCAATTCCCAATAGCCAAGCTATGGAAACAACCTAGGTGTCCTGCCACACATGAATGGGCAAAGAAAATGTGGTTTATATAACCAGTGGAATGTTACTCAGCCATAAAGAAGAAATAAATTATGGCATTTGCCAATGAATGTATGGAACTGGAGCATATCATGCTAAGTGAAATAAGTCACTCCCCAGAAGTCAAAAGGTTGAATGTTCTCTATGATGTGCGGATGCTAACCCACAACAAGGGAGGGTGAGTAGAAATCCATTGGACTAGACAAAGGGGAATGAAGGGAAGGGAAAGGGGATGATAATAGGAAGGACAGTAGAATGAATCGGATGTAATTGTCCTGTCCTCATATATAAATATATGAGCAATGTAATTCCGGATCATGTACAAGCACAATGGGATCCTAATTGGAACAAGGCATACTTTTTGTATGTATGTATAATATTTCAAAATATATTCTATTGTCATGTAAAAATAATAGTAATAATAATAATAATAATAATAATAATGAATGGTAAAAAAAAAAAAAAAAAAAAAGAATTGAGGTTGGAGAAGTAAAGTGGGTAAATCTTGACAATCTTGTAGGTTGTCCAAGAAATTTGAATGAGCATGGTGTTTGGAATGTTGGAACATCTCTGCTGACAGCCTGAATGGAGCAAATGAACTATATTCTGAGGGCAGGGAGGAGTCATTAATTAATTTTAAATTAGGGTTTGACTTCTGTTAGGTGATTATATAATCTACACAAACAAATGATTCACGGGGTGCCTTGCGTGGGAGCCCCAGTGGAGAGAACAGTCGTCCTCTCTGTACTGTGATCACCATATTATCAAAATGGGAATATGTTGAGCTCTGGAACAGGAAACAGGTAGAAGAGGATTAATGCTGGGGAGCAGAAAAGAATAAGACAGGTCTTTGGCTAGTCTAAAGGAACACAGAGACAGAAAAGGTCTCCAATGTGGATAGGCAAATAAGTGGGACATGTGTAGCGTAAGCCCTGGGAGAAAAGAGTTCCCATCCGCCTTGGTCTCCACCACCTACGGAGGTTAACCTCCTAGAGACTCAGTATACTCCTGTGGAAGATGGGGTTCAGCACATCCCTGCTCAGGTTTGTTGTGGGTATATAATATCATTACACGCCATGCCTTTATCTATAAAATTCCTCTGACCATTTAAGATGTCACCATATAATTTGAATATTTTCTAAAATATCACTAAGAATAACTACACTTATTGAAAGTTCATATTGTGCTATGAAGCATTCTAAGGATTTAAAGTGATAATTTATTTAATCTTCCCTAAGACCCTGTGGGAAAGGGAATTCTGTTATTCTCATTTTACAAAAGGGAAAAAGAAAGAAGCACGGTGGGATTAAGTGTGAGTTCACAGGAGGATGCAGGGCCAGAAGTGGATGAGCCGGAATTTCAACCCAGGCTGTCAGCCTCAGAACATGGGATTGGAATGCTTTCTTATATTTTTTAAGACAGCCAGTCATGTAATAAATAAAATACCACAGTGTCACATGTGAAATCTCTGGATCTGGCTTCCCTGATGTAATGCTTCATGTGGCCATAAACTGGACTCTCAGGGAAGTTGTGTTTTGGAACAACTTTAAATCATCTGATTTAGCTCCTTATTACTCAGATCAGGAATAATTCTATTTTGTGTACATTGTTAGACAATTACCAATAACCACCCTTCAGTTTTGCCTAAGACTCTAATTTGAGTCACACAGATTGAGTTGTCTGGAAATAAGTTGTGATATTGCATAAACATTCTATCTAGTTAAGTTTGCCTTTTACACACAAAGAAAAATAGGGTTCTGTTTAACTTGAACAGACTTGCTGAAGTATCTGGAATCTGTCCACAAAACTGATTTCCTAACACAGAAGCTATGTGGGCCATGGGGCTCAAAAAGCAGGAAAGGATACTCAGGTATTATGTGGTCATTTTCAGACTCATTGGACAATCTGGATGTAAGTAACAGAAATAAATCAGACTGGTTAAGATAATTGAGGCGAATTTATTTATTGCTATATTAAAAAGTTCAAAGGCAGGCCAAGCTTTGTACAGCTCACTCTAGTAGCTCAATATTATTATTGAATTCCTGTTTTGTCTTTTTTCCTTTTTGTTACCATTTTAGAATATAAAATGGATATAATGACCAGATTCCTAGGTCTGAATGTTCTTTTCATAAACAGTGATAGAAAGAATCTCACGGCAACTATCTCCCTTTAAGGAGTGAGAAGATTTTGTCCCAGATGTCCTCAGTGAATGTCTGCTTTCCTCTCTTTGGGACACCCTTGGTCACATGTCCATTTCTAAACCAACCATGTGGCCAGGTAGCTGGTCACTGGTAAGCATAGACATCAAGATGTACTACCAAAGTTGGGGCTGAATCAATCTTACCTAAAACTCATAGATAAGAAATGTAGAGAGTCAGTTTCCCAGAGACAATTTCTTTGAACTATTTCCATTACTCAAGGAAAATGGATGGTAAAGAATAAACCAAGGTACACACTGAAATCTCTTTCTAGAAAGGGAGGTAAACCTGAGGGGTTATCTAAAACCATGTCATGCAGTTCCAGTCAACATTTACATTAAGAATAAACTTCTTATCTCTTGGATCAGACGCTCTGGGGTCATTTGGCATGACCGGATGATCTGCCCCATAAATCTCAGGAGGTCAGTATGAGATCTTAGAGGAATATTCAGATGTGAATGTTCTGTTTCCTAAGTAGGGAAGCTGATGGTCTGAAAATAGGGCCTCGGCTGTGTTCCCTCGTCTGGTAAACACAGAGCCAGCATGAAAACCCACTCTTGCTTGCTGCCTCTCTGAAGTACGCAGAGATAAACACAAGAGGTTTCAACGAGTCATGACAAGTACCAAACTATTCAAGAGATTACCCAAACAACTTAGCTAATTCTCCTGATTATTTTAAACAGTAACTCACAAATGAGGCAAGATGAGAGCATGTCAGAGGCACACACATGCACCAGGCCTGCGTGTGAGTGGTAGCATGTTAATGCTATTATTTGTTTACATGGCTTAGTATCCAAGGGACTTGCATTGTCATTTATCAGAGACTGCGGCTTGAGTTTGGCTTCCATTTTCCACAATGTGCTCACTGCGTTTCTCCCTTTAGGCAGCTCTTCCACGACGGTAAAAGCATCAGATGACAGCTTCCATCTGGCTGGTCCTGAGTTACTCTTCCTATAATTCATCATTTTATGAAGCTAGATCCCAACATATTGGGACCAGCTTGACAAGCCGCGACTCTTTGTGAGACATCATTTTAATTATCTTAGCATCTTAGAAGAAAGAACTCCATAATTATCTTTTATGGAAGATTTGGGGTACACATTTTGAAATTGCCCGTCCAGTACTTTATGTGCGGCATCAAGGTATCATATTATCCAATGTCCCTGGCAAGTCCTTAGGACTAAATTTCAGTCTACAAGATGTTTGTTGTTCATTGCAAAGGTCAGGTTTGACTGCATTTGTTAAATTACAAACTTGCTTGTCTTTTGTCATCAGAAGATGGTATGAATTAAGATTCTCCTGTTCTGGTCACAGTGCAGATTACAGCTGAAAAACATCTGAAGGAATTAAAATGACCAAGAACACCAAACAAAATATCATAACAAATAATCACTGCCCTTGGGAAGCCCCCGTGCTGTTTGATACAACACCAAAATCTACCATATGTTAAAATACAAGGCAGACTAAATATCAACCCCTTCCTCAAAATAAATCAAACTGTCAGTAGACAAGCCCTCCTGCCTCCTCCTCTAGTTCCAACACAAGGTTTTTGATTTACTCTGGCCACATTGCAATTAAGCAACTTTGATAGATTTTTTATTATTTCAACCATAAACTTCAGAAGCTTTAGAAGATGTGCCAAGCTTCTTCAAGCCCCATCACTTGATGTTCTTTATGCCCTCATTTTATCATCATAAAAAACTAATTTTCTGTCACATATAATACTTATTCAGATACCTATGCTTCTGAAAATACTTGTCTAAATAATGAGATCACTACTTCATGATCAAGCTTAAATATTAAAGTACATATTAATAAATGCATGTGTACATGAACACATGATGCTAAGTTAGGGACCCATGATTTCCCCTCTCCAAACACCCAATGTACCTTCCATATCTACTGTATTTATGGGTTTACTTATTTATTTTCCATATATACTTAGGATCTCCAATATGGTAGCCATTATCAACATGTGGCTTTTGAGCACCTGAAATAAGACTCATTCAAACTGAGATGTACTGAAAATAAAAAAAATCACACAACAGATTTCAAAGCCTTGGTGTAAAAAACAATGTAGAATCTCTCAAATAATTTTGCAATGATTGCATATTAAAATTAAATATATGTTGGATAAAAAAATGTTATTTAAATTTTTTTTCTTTTTAACTTTTAAAAATGGGTTTGCTTGACAATTTATGTTTTTTATTTGTTCTTTTTAGATAGACATGTACGTGGACACATGATGCTAAGTTAGGGACCCATGATTTTCCCTCTCTCCAAACATGTATTTTGACATATTATTCACACATGGAGTAAAACTTATTCTAATTTGGATTCCATTCTTGGAGTTGAACATGATGTAGAGTTACACTGGTCATGTATTCATATATGTACGTAGGAAAGTTATCTGATCCATTCTACTCTTTCTTATTCCCATCTCCCTTCCTTCCCTTCATTCTCCTTTGAACTTCTATTCTTCCCTCCCCGACCCCTTATTGTGTGTTAGCATCTGCATATCAGAAAGAACATTTGTCTATGAGGGGTTGACTTAGTTCACTTTTGCTCGAAAATTTATAATTACTCTTGTGATTCATAAACTTTATCATTTGGACGGTACCGATCTAGACTATGAAATCCTTGCAAACTGGCATGATGTCTTGTTCATTTCTGCATAGAGTGTCTGGTGTATGGAGGACTCAAGAATACTTCTCTGCATCAGGAAAGTAAGTACGCGAATACAGTTAAGTTCCAAAGATCAATGTGGATACTGAGAACAATGGGACAACAAGGGACAGGAAAAGGCCTCTATGTCATGCAAGCCCTGGACACTCAGTACCAGGAGGTAGAAGGCCTTGAAGCTGGGAAAGGGGTTTGGGTCGCTCAGGAAGAGGCTGTTGTGTGATTTCCCTAAGGCACTTTCTCTTCTCTGCATTCAAATTTCCCATATGAAAATAAAAGGGCAGGGCAAAAAGGCTTTGATGGAACTTTATCAACTGATCTATTGGTGACCAATTCAGTCGAGGCAGTTATTTTTTCCTTGGTTTTGGGCTGCTGATGAACTCCCTGGGTATGTAGAGGGTTCTGACATGCCTGGAGTTTCTAAGAGTTTTTATACATCTGTGGTTGGTTCAGCTGATCAGCTCAACAAATCAATCTAAGAGCTTCTCTGCTGTCATGTCCCCCATTTTGATTCAGGGAAGTCTCTTCAGGGTATTTTGCCTCTGAATGAGCTACATGTGTGGTCCCCTGATTCATGGCAGCCTCTGACTGTGGACCTAAATGTGATGTTTTCTTATTAAGTTAACCCATTCAGAAAGACTACCTCTAAGATTCCAATTTGAAGAGAGAAAAAATAGAAAGGGCAGCTATTTCCAAGGGCAGTCTCTTCCAATAATATATTTATATGACATGTGTTAGAAACACAATGCCAATAATATCAGTTTTCTGATAATTCACATGGTATTAGGCATTGTACATTTTTTACTTTACCCCAGTCAAACACCACAAAAATAATGAAAGGTTGGACTATTGTTTCTCATTTGCAGATGAAGGAAGTAGTTTGGATAGTAGAAGCAACTTGACCAACAAAGTAGAGGAGGAATTAGAGCCCAAGTCTGGTGTGCTTGGTTTTGCTACTGTGCAATGTCCTCTTTACCGTCTCATACGTGAATGTAGCTGTTGCCCTGCAGCTGCCTTGACAAATCAGTTCCTCATCACCCTGAGCGTCCCTCCAGAAACACTCTCAGCATAGAAGTGCAACTTTAAATATTGTGGTTCTAATTTTCTCCTCTGAGACTCTGTGAATCATCCGTGCCTCCTCTAGATCCCAGCCTGCCAAGGACCACCTCGGTTCTGGCCCTTATTTCAGAAGGAAAGGAGACTCTGCTTAGCCTCCCAGATGCTGAATCCACCACTTTTCTCTCTGGTCTCCTGGTACTTATTTCCTGCCCCTTATTTTTCATTTTGATGACCTGTACGGACTGACATTTATGAATTAACACAGATAAAAGAAAATGAAAACTGGTTCTGAACCACACATCCAAGCCTATAAACCAGATCCTTTCCTGGATGTGTGGAAATCATAATAGTCCTGTTTATATTTTCCTCCCTCTTGAACTTGAGTACAAGGGTCCTTCTTTTAGAATGGGCAGGGATAGCAACAAGGAGTTTTCTTTTTCCTTCAGACTCTACTCTTTTTTTCTAGAGTATGATTTATATCAGAAAACATTTCTGATGACTTAGAAATACTTTTAAAATATGAGGGTGGCCTTGGGCAAAACTTGATGTACTCTGAATTTTTTTAAATTTCATTTTACAACTTTTAAAACATTTATTCTTAGCTTCCAATCTGGACCTTGCTTTCACTCTTGCCCCTTTCAGTATCCAACAAGTCTTTGGTTTCTTGTTTAGTTTTGTTTGTAAACATCTGAAACAGGAGGTGGTAGCCCTGCTGTCACTCACTGATAAGCCACCTCCTTCCAGAGACCACAAATTCATTATGACTGAAGAGCAGTCATTTGCACTTTGAATCAGAAGAGTAGCCATTTCCAGGTTGGACATAACAATGCTCATGGATTCTAAACTTGGGAAGGGAATGAAGAGTGGTATTGCGATGTTGTTTTATATGGAGCATGTTACCTCATCTAGGGAAACAGAAAGGCAAGGAAAGAATCCAGAGCCTACCTCTCTAGGAAGGTAAATTTCATACTGCAGAGATCCTAGACCAATGCTTTAGATAATGTGTAATGCCCATGTTATGGTTTGCATGTGAGGTATGCCCCCAAAGCTCCTGGGTTAATGCAGGAATGTTCAGAGATGGTTAGAGCTGTAGCCTAATCAATCCATCTTAGTTTGAATGTACTATTTGGTAACTTTAGGTGGGTGGGATGAATCTGGAAGAGGTTGGTCCCTGAGGGTATGTCAGAAGGGTGCATTTGCCCTTTGGCCCCTCCTTTACCATCTCTTTGCTTCCTGACCCTGTCACGAGCTGAGCAGCTTTCCTCCAGTGGGTCCTTCTGACGTGGTATTCTGCCTTACCTAGGGCCCAGAACAATGGAAACAACCATCCAAAGACTGAACATCTGAAAACACAAGCCCCAAACAAACTCTCCCTCCTTTCAATTGTTCTTGTCAGGCTTTTGGTCATAGCGATACAAACCTAACTAAAGAACTAGTACCAGGAGAGGGGTTGTTGCTCTGAGTAACCTAGCCTTTTGATTCAGAAGCTCTAGGTGCTGGTTTGTGGGAGAAATTTAGAAAAGTTTGGAAATATTGGTTAGAAAAACCTTCGAATGTTATAAGAAGTGCTCACTAGGTAATTCTTGTGTGAGTTCAGAATACCAGAATGACAATAGGAATGCAGACTGTGCTCATGAACTTTCAGACAGGATTTGGACTAGCACTCGTGTTTTATTTTGGTAAAAACTTGTCTACATCTTGCCCATGTCTTAAGACTTTGCGTGAGACTGAATTTTAAAATCAAGGACTAATTAATCTGATGGAGGTAAGTTCAAGACAGTACTATATTCAATCAGTGGCATGGATATTGCTGGCAGATTTTAGCCAGGTTGACCTTGTGAATCAAGAACAGAAAACAGAGTTAAAGAGTTTTAAATACTTGCAGTTTGGTCAGAAAAGAGCTTATGAAGAGCATATGGCCAAGGAAGGAAAGCCACCATACGGTACTCCCGACAAAGGACCATAGGCCTCTGTTTGAAAACCTCCAGTACTGGAGAGTTCATTACTATAGGAAGCGTGCTCTCCTTCTGTTTTTCTTCTGGCCATTGAGCACTTTCTTAGAGTACATTGAGAGCTAGAAGGATTTCAATTCATTTGTAGAAAACACTGCACTTCATAATTCCCCTATAGACTAGTTACTTTTCATGCTAAGGTCATAATGCCTGGTGCAGAACCAAACAACTCAAGGGTGATATGGGCTTCCCAAGCATTTTTACACTCCTGGTAGGATAACAGATGGTTTTGGAGACATGGATTCAAAGATAGGTGAAATAGTAAAGAATAAGAATTGGCACCATGGCCTCAAGATTCAGAGTACCTAGTTGAAGGTAATCAACTGACTTACCCTTCATGTGCTTAGGTTTTCCCACCTGTAAAATGAGACTAATATTTGCTTCGGAGGGCTGTTAGAGGATTAAATCATCTAATACATGTAAAATATTGAAAATACTGTTTGACACATAGTAAAGACTTCACTAAACTTCAGCTATGATTATTATTGCCCTGGCTCAACCATTATGTTGAAGAATTCTAAGTCTTCAAGTTTAAAATGGTCTCATATAAGGATTGAGTACTTTGTATTAAGTCCTTCTAGTTACAAGATTCTGTATATCAAGGTCTTTATCTATGGAGGCCCTTTTTTTTTTTTTTTCCTTTCCAAAATCTGTTGTCTGGGCACATCTTAATACAGATAAGAAATCTGAAACTTGAAGACATCAGACATTTTTCCCCAAGGTCTCAGCTTAAATGTCACATCTCAAGAGACAGATGCATTCTCAAATCATTCAGTATAAATCAACCATCTCTCCCTCTTTGTGTTTTTGTCTCAGAGAGAATGTGAGCCCTTGAGAATGGGAACCTTTTATATCTCACATACAAAAAATTTTTAGCTCCTACTACATTCTAGGCATTTGATAAACAAGTTTTTAAGGAATAAGTGAAGGTCACAAGGAAGCAGAAGAGAACAAAACAATTATTCTTTGAGAGCAACGGAAGGAGCTATCTTTGCATTCCTGTGCTGACCCAGTCTCATGACCCTGTGCAACTAACTTCTGTCTGCAAAAGTTGGGATAGTGCGTGTCCCCCAAGGGTTCTGTAATTAAAGGCTTGGTCCTAAGTTGTGGTATTGGAAGGTGATAGAACCTTTAAGAGATGGAGATTAGTAGGAGGTCTATAGGTCATTAAGGCATACTCTTGAAGGGGATGGTGGCACCCCAGAAACTTCTTATTCTTCCTTGTTTACTGGCCATGAGGTGAGCGTGAGTAGTTTCACTTCATGACAAAAACATGCCACAAAGTACTGTCTCACCACAAGCCCGAAAGCAATGAGGCCAACACATCATTGTCTGGGAATCCAAAATTATGAGTCAAAATAAAGTTTTGTCTTTATAAACTGATTATCTCAGGTATTTTGTTTTAGTGATGGAAAGCTATCCAACACACTGTCTCTAATTAGTGAAATGGGAAGCATAATCTCTACTTCCTTAAAACTCTATTGTGGAAAAGTGAAATAGTTTATAAATGACTTAGCATCATGCCAGCATCTCATACAGACACAATAACTATTGACTGTCACTGATCACAGGAGGCAGGGCTGCTATGTTTGGGTTTCAAATTATTGCTGCTGTTTTGTGTTCCTATAGGAAATGATGAATAACAACTTTGATGAACACCAGGACATTCAATAAAGCCATCATCTATGTCCCGTTTGATTGTTTCAGTTTGACGTTATCATTCAATGGGGGACAGACCAAGTGTTCTCATTATTTTCCTTCCGGACTCTCTCAGTTCTATCTCATATGTAACTATTTTATTTTGTGCCCTGAGGTTAAGGAGAGTTTTGGAGGGACTCCTGAAATATTAAACTTCGTGGGGATGCAGAGAAGGCTCAGAGGCTGTCCAGTGTGATGCCTTGCTGTGTCAGGGATGGCGACCTACAGGGAGGAAGCAGGTTTCCTTATATGACACAGCAGACAAGCCACGATTCGAACTCAAGTCTCTTTAACACACTTCCTGCTACATTTTACAGAAACTCGGGAAAAAATAGACCCCAAACAGTCATGTCTTCACCTCATCAACCTTCCATTCTCTGCAGCCACTTCCAAATAAAGATTGACAGCTGTCACAGCAATATACCATTCCTTTCCATTTTCAATGGCCATTCTGGGGCTTCCATTTCTAACATACCTGTGTAAAGTATTAGGAGGTTGTTTGCTGAATTGGTCATTTTCCACTGAGAATGAGAGTGGCCTCCATGTTGCATGAGCTCAGCCCGACTCAGGCAGGCCCAGGGACACATATGCGTTTTCATCTGTCAAGACCAATGGAGAAAGAAAACTGACATCTACATTTTGTTCATGCCTCACCATTGGGCTATGGGTCTTTGAGAGAGGACTTCACTTACTCGACAAACTGCCCAGTAGCATCCATAACGAGTTTTAGCTTCTCTTTAAGAGGACTTCATGTGACACTCTATCCTTGGTTCCCCAATAAAACAACACAGCTGTTCCCTTGCAGCTCCTCTCTCGGCAGGAGCTGCAAAATCATATTTAATCAAGTCTGCTCTAAAAGCCATCCAATTTCCTTTAGGGCTCTGGTGCGCTTCCCTGGGCAGGATGGCCCCTGCTGACATGTCTGCAGCCACAGATTTTCCAGCCCAGGCGGCTGGACCTGCCACTTCTTGAGCACTTACTCTTGTGCCAGTCTCTCTCTTGGGCACTTTACGTTCACATTTTTATTTAAACCACATGGTGGGCCTGGGAGATAAAGATGAGGAACCTGAGGCTTAGAAGTGTAAAGGCATTTTTCCAAAGTCAAAGAAGAGCAAGTGAGAATATTGGGTTTTAGCCAATCTAATCCCCAAATCTGAGAGTTGTCTACTTTTTAGTGCCACTTTTTACATGAAATACCAAAGATGGTAGAAGGATGAGCATGATTCAATCTGAACAGCAAATCAAAGCTGGCAATAGTGTCCCTTCTTGCTGCCTACAAGTTCAAAATCCCCTCAGACTCATAGCTTCATCTTACTATGTTGGAGTTTTCTGTAAGAATGCCTTCAATGCCATCTTCTTTTCAGCTACTATTACCACTCATTCATTCTCCAAAGTGAGGTGGAGAGATTCAGAGATGAAATATGTGTAACTCATATTCTCGAGAAGCTGAAAGTCTAGGCAGAGAGTTACCATAGCAACATAAACAAGAGATAGAAAGTGATAAGTATTAAGAGTGGGTCAAAATATTATGAGAGCCTAAGAAAGAAAGTCTGTTCCACCTAGAGCATAAAATTATGCTTTGTGCAAGTGTATGATAGTCAATGACAAACATTAGCTGCTGTGACAGGTAGCCCCCGAATATCAGTGGCTTAACATAACAGGAACTTCTTCCTCACTTTCTGTTGAGTCGAGGCACCTCTTTCTCCTAAGCTGTGACTGTACACTGTGAGAGTCCTACGTTTCTAGCCATGAGAACACAGAAGAGAGAGGAGAATTAGGTGGAAGATGGAGAATCAGGCCTGGAAGTGACTTACCTCACAGTGGACAGTAACATGGTCCCAATATAACTGTAAAAGAGTCTGGCAAAGGTCTTTGTCCTGTATGCCTAGGAAGGGAAGAGTCTTCTGGAGCACAGGGCATTATTTCTACCACCAGGCATATGGACTTGGGTGTTACAGAATGGTTGCATTTTATTTTTTTAAATAAAATCTTTTTAGATATACCTGACAGTAGAATGTATCTTGACATATTATACATTGAATTCAACAAGTTGAAGGATAAGTAAAGTGAAGATAGTATGGGGGACTCTCAAGGGACACCTGAATTTAAAGGATACGGGTTTGGTTAGATAGTTGGTACCAAATATGAAAAAGTGTTGAATGACATGTATTTCCAAAAATGTATTCTCCTGAATGTTAATAGGTATAATGTAAAGAATGATTTGAATGGTAAAACAGGTTTTGGAAAAGGTGGGTTATCAAATTGCAATTGTTTTGGCAGGAGTTTTTAAGATTTGTGGAAGGAGGCATAAAATATCCATTATAATAAAACTTTTTATCATAGTATCTCTTTTTATATAATATCACATATGAATAGTGTTTTGTGAAACATGCTTTGCATAAGGGATCTTAGGCAATGAGGAGTCATTAACAGGAAAAGAAGTGTGTGTTTGTCAGTACTGGCTGCTATAACAAAGCATCATGATTCTGGAGCCTTAAACAATACTTATTGTTCAAGGTTCTGAAACCTGGGGAGTAAAAGATCAAGGTGAGAGGAGAGTTGTTGTCTGGTGAGAGCTCTCTTCTACCTTGGTCTTCAGAGGGTACAGAACAGAGAGAGAAAAAGCACTCTTTTAATTTTTTATTTGCATTAATCTCATCCATGAGGTCTTCACCTTCATGACCAATTATCAACCCAAACCCCCACCTCCTATCATCATCTTGTTGGGGGGTGGATTTTGAACACATGAATATTGAGGGAACACACACATTCAGTCCACAGCAGATTGCGGTGTTTAATTTTGCATGTCAATGTTGCTAGGCGAGGATACCCAGTTGTTCATCATTCTAGGGAGCCACAACCTTGGTGTTACTGTGTATTTTGTAGCTGTGATAAACATTTACAATCAATTCACTTTAAATGAAGATTACTCTTAATAGTTTGTCTCAACCAGTGGCAGTTCCAAGGAGCAAAACTGAAGTTTCCCAGAAAAAGAAAAAAAACAAATTCTGCTAAAAGAGAGTAGCAACAGAAATCCTGCTTGTGTTTCCAGTCTGATGATTGGCCTTAGAGATTTTGGACTTCAGGTTGTGACATCAGTTCTTATCTGAATTTCTACACTTCTGTTCTGCCCCTGTGAATTTTAGATTCACCAGGCTTCACAATGTAGTGACAAATTCCTTTTAAAAATGGTGTGTGTGTGTGTGTGTATAGGTTCAATGTCTCTGGAGATCCCAGACTGATAACAAGGGGTAGTAGCAGCATGATAGCATTTGATTTCTTTACTTTAAGATGAAGGTAGCAAATTGGGTCAAAAGAAAGCTTAGGTCTGTGAAGGTCGCACTGAACCCAGAATGGGAAGGAATTCAGGAAGAGAAAGTGATGAGTTTGCCTATGGAATTTTGTGCTTCTGATATCAGTGGGACACCCAAAGACACATTTATTAGAAGTGCATGTGCTCAGACCTAAATGGAAGTCATCATTGTTTCCAGGTGCAAAGGTATTCTGGGGAGAGGATATTTTAGAAAATAGTTTGACAGACACACCTGTCTGCCTGCAGTGGTTTCCTGAGGCTGTGTCTCCACCAATGTCTACATTGACAGGAGACAAAAAGAGCTGCTTTGTCCTAAAGGGAGGCAGGAATCATTTGGGGGTAAATGTCCAAGACATATCTGCGTGGGGCATACATTTGAAGAGAAACGAAGAGAAGAAACTTAGATTTATAAGAAAAAAAAAAAAAAAAACAGTCAGGAAACATCACGAGGGACAGGCTAAATGGAGCTGAGTCACTGGGCATGACGAAGCCATGACTAAGAGGTTAGGGTGATGGATGGAGGTCTCAGCACCAGGACATGGAGGAATTATTTATGCATGTGTCCTGTGTGAGCCACTTGGTTATGAAAACCGCAGTTGAAGCTCTCCATTGAAACAGCTCCACAATCATATACAACGCTGCAAATATTCCCTCAACACCAGGGTCACACGAGGGAAAGACACAAGCCTCGCTTGGTTAAAAACCAATCTTCTTGGTGTTCTGTTAGCACCCTGAATGTATTTAATGAATCTCTGCCCCATCACTCATAGGGGTAAAGAGAGGGATGGTTCTACATTCATTGACAAGGACTTAACTGTACCTGCAATGAACCAAGCACTGCTGTTCACATGGGAAATACATTCATTAAAAAAAAAAAAAATAGCAAACTCTCTTCCCTCAAGGAGTGAACATTTTAGTGGGGGTGACAGAAGTAAATTATATGTTAAGATGGGTGGTGACAGGTTAAAGGAAAAATAAATAAAGAAGCTGTATTGGTCAGGAAAAACTAAGTAACCAACATGTAATAAATAACAACTCCAAATCTTAGCCTCTTCCACAAGCCTGGTGTTCCCCTCAGGTCAGAAAGCTCTTAGTTTTAGTCAATTTTTGTGTTGCTGTGGCCAAAAGACCTGAGAAGAATACTTTCAGAGGATGAAAAGTTTATTTGGGACTCATGGTTTCAGATGTCCATAGATGGTCAGCTTCACTGCTCTGTGCTGAGGGGTGGCAGAACATGATGGCAGAAAAGCATGGTAGAGGAAAGTAGCAAGTAGCCCAGGACATGGCCACCAGGAAGCAGAGGGAGGGAGGGAGGGAGGGAGAGAGAGAGAGAGAGAGAGAGAGAGAGAGAGAGAGAGCTCCCCTCAACAAGGACAAAATATATACCCCAAAGGCACACCCACAATGACCCACTTCCTGCAGTGTCACACCCTGCCTGCCTTCAGTTACCACTCAGTTAATCCATCCAACTGGATTAATGTACTGAAAAGGTTAAAGCTCTGATGACCCAATCTTTTCACCTCTAAACTTTCTTGCATTGTCTAACCTCCTATCTAAACCATAGCAGGGGGCTCTGCTTCCACAATCTCACTATTTCTCTTACCAGGTCCCAGACAGTGGAGCAACCCATGTCTACCATCTTGCTGGTCATCTCAACATGAGGGAAGATCTCGCTGGGTCTCCCCTTGGCAATGCATGCTCAGCCTGAAAAGGACACACAGTTCTATGCATAGCTCATTGGTCTGCACTGATGACTTGAATTGATGTAAAATAAAGAATTAGGAATTGTAGTCTTATCATGTGTCCTGATTGGGGGAAATGTGAATTTGACAAACATCAATAGGCTATTTAGGTCAGTGGAAGGTGTGGAGAGAAGAATGAGTGAAAATTGAAACTGATGTTCATTGAGATGTTGGTTTCGTAACTTAGGTTCATCTTTGAAATGGAATAATAAACTATTAGATTGATAGGAAGATTAACTGAAATAGATTTATCATGTCCGGCATGGAGCCAATTTCTGTAACATGATAATGATCCATTAAATTTCCTATACATGGATTTATTTCTTCAACTAAGGATGAATTTCTTCAAAAGCAAGAACTGTGTTTCATTCATCAAGGGAATCCCAAGGCCTAACACTGGGCTTGATTTGCTTTATCATCTTCATACGTGTGTTTAATCCTCTGAAAGATGACTGAGATGAGGGGAGATGCCCAGGGCATCTATAAAGACTTTCTCCCAAGAATTCACATTTTCTTAACAACAACAACAACAAAAGGAGCTATCCCCTTGAATATGAAAGGCTGGGGTAGAGATTCATAAATCATGGTTAGTGGTCAAGCTCATGGCACATCAGTTGCCAAATTTGGTAGAGGCATATTTCCTATGGCCTTGTGACTTGGAGAACTGCTTGGAATACAGTCAGTTGTCACCTTCTATTTCTGAGCTACGATATAATCTGCCTATAGTGGATACATTTAATAACCTCACTGACTCTTTGTTTAAAGAGACAGGTAGCCAAAGAAACTTTTGCAAAGGCTAGGGATAGAATTACAATAAATTACAATAAATGAATAGATAAATAAATAAATAAATAAAGTAAAAAAAGAAAAATCCTTTTCTGATTATGTGTCACCATAATGAATAGAGCTTAGGGGCCCATAGTCAAAATTAATATACAATGGGGAATTTGCAAATTTATTTTCTTGTACTCTCCTGCCTGGATCTCCCTCAATGCATACCTCTCCCATCTTGACCTGGCAGTAATGGTGTCTTTGGCTCAACCAATAGTCTCTTTCCCCATTTTAATCCCTGTCTGTTCTCTAAAGACATTCATTTCTCATATTGTTGAATGTATTCAGTTAGTGGTTCTGAATTTAGAGAGAGAAGCGTGTAGTTGGTCTATTGTGCCAGGCTAGCTCAGATGCAGGTAAGGACGTGGAGTCAAGACCCAGACTCTGGGAGTTGGGTGGAAGCAGGCTTGTGGTAAGCAGCCTGCAAACTCATTTATTGCAGGAACAGCTATACATTTTATAGGTTTCTTGCCCAATCACCATGTGCCACGGGGGATCAGACCACCAGGCTCCTATATGGGTTCCCCTGGTAACACTGAGTCAACTTGGGGAAGTTGTTTACTTCCCCCACAATGCTTCTCCCCACAAGTTTACACACTTGAGACGTTCACTGCTGCCAGCCAAGAACTCGGATTTCTCCCAACAAAAGCATATTATGGCTACAATGATCCCACTTCTTAGGACAATCATAGCTTTTGTCTAATATTTAGATACAATCATTAATAGTTTTCAAATTTTCCTAAATTTGGAAAATATGTGGTCTTCTTAATCATAGTAGAAGTTGATTTTTAAAAAAAATTTTATTTGTTCTAGTTAGTTGTACATTGCAGTAAAGTGCGTTTATGCATTTTGATAGATCATACATACATGGGGTGTAGTTTCTCATTTTCTGATTATACATATTAAGATCACATCAGTCATGCAGTCATACATGTACATGAGGTACTATCCTTCCTACCCCCATTTTTAAAAAAGCAGAAACTACAAAGTCTTTGCAATAGAGTGTCCCTAGACTCCATTTAAAGTTTTGTGTGACACCAGATCTCTGAAGGGTTGGGTGTTAACCTGAATACACTTCTGGAGGCCAGGTAGGGTGACCAGATGGCCAAAGCACATCCATCTTTACACTTCTGATTCAGGATCTTATCCCAGACCTACTGAATCAGATTATTGTGAATGGGGTCTAAGGGTTTATAAGCTTATGGGGTTTTGATGTCTTCCTGGCTATTTTGAAATCATTAAGTTATTGGCTGTATGAACAGTGCATGCTATGAACGGAAACACACCCAGTGAATTCACAGTCCATTCTGTTGTCGGTTCAACCTGGAATTTGACTGGTCTGACATCACATTTTTCCCCTTTGGGTGGGTGGGAGGAATTGTTAATGATATACTCAACCTTGGTTTTGGATGGACTTTAATTTTATTAGTTAATCAAATTCTTAAAAATTCTTAAAAGGATTAATAATATATAACTCATCTACGACTGTTTTAAAATTTATTTCCATAATGTAAAATCTATATAACATACTTATTAATACTCAATAATTGACTCTATTAGTATTATTAATAAAATTAAAACAATTTTTATTATCACAGGATCTGAAATCTGGTACAGAGAACATATTGGTGAATTTAAATTGGTGAAATATTCATCAGCAAACTCTTTATCTTGGATCCTGATATAGATACAGCATAAATGGCCCTTCAATATGTTTTTTTTTTTTTTTTTTTTTAATTTTATTTGTGAAGGAGGGAGTTTAGATGTGAGAATGAAAGGGAGAATCTGAGAGCAACCCAGGCATTAGAATGAATGGTACAATAATCCCCTGGTCTAGTTCCACATTTCCACAGGAGACAAATAAATGTGTTCTGCATCCATTGCAAAACAAGCAGGATGTGATGATGTGACCATCTTGGAGAAGTGAGCACTATTGTCAGCCTTGAGCAGTCACAGGAGCAGAGAGGCTACTGCTGCACGTGGAAATGGATCAAGTTCATGATACAAATCTAGATGAAACAAACTGAGTAGAATCTGCTGCTATCTTCATAACAGGTGAGCTGAGTGAGGTCCCCAACAGAGGAACAGAGCACCAGGCTTCAAGGTGTCCCCCGCCATGTTGCAGCAGGTTGGTGGCTCTCATCCCC
This sequence comes from Sciurus vulgaris, assembly GCF_902686455.1. NCBI lineage: Eukaryota > Metazoa > Chordata > Mammalia > Rodentia > Sciuridae > Sciurus > Sciurus vulgaris. Next base: position 71,661,241 of record NC_136476.1, read on the forward strand.
TACTAGTTGAGTTAAGATCCAAGACTCAAACTGATACATTTAACTCATGACCACCCAAGCCCAAGGCAAAGCTTTTCAAGCCATGTGTCTGCCTCTTTGTGATTCATTTCTTCCTGTTAAAGCACTGTTTATCCTTGAGGTTCAGTCCTACAAAGCACACCATGGAATTTTACCCTCAGTGCTTAAGGCATTTTCTCACATTTGAACTTAACCTGGTTTGAGGACTCACGCTTGCTTAGAAGGATGGAATTTGTACTACTTAGAAGGGAGCAAACAACTATTAAAGAGACACGCAATTATGGTTTATAGACCATCGGGTTGAAAAGTATCTTTAAATGCTAATTTCTGGACCCTGTTCTTGACCTACTGGACTGCTTAGGAATGGAGTCTGGAGATTTATAAGTTCAACAGAGTTTTGCTATCTTTGTGATTGTTTGGAAGCCACCAGATGATTAACTTCATGAAGAGTTCAGTGTGAGGAAGGGAAAATAACCTTCATTAAAATTCAGTTAGTGGTTAGTTCCACTGTCTGCACCTGACCATCGAGAAACTGAGTGTCAGAGAAATTACAGACAGCAGAAGACCAGAAAAGGACCTGGTTCCAACAGAGAGGTTGAGTAGTCTTCGCCACATTGCAATTGAAGGGACAGTAAGATGCTTGTTTCGATTTCCATCTTCCCAAATTGATGGGTTTTCCATGGCCTAAGGAAGAGAAATGATTCAGACTAAAAAACTTACATTGTTTATTTGATGAAAATTTTGATTAAAAATCTGAAAACATGGTAACCAAGCTCAAAATATTCCTGCCATCTTGAATAGTTAGCCTCTGCCGTCTCTGAAGATATCTAGAAAGTTGGAGCCACTTTTCAGGGCAAAAGTGGTTGTTTCCTTAAGTCTGTATTTTTTTAATTCATGTCGATGGAATTAGAAAAGGCTTAGATTTTCGGGAAATGGTAACTCACAAGTTACTGAACAGATGGCAATTTCCTCTCTATCTCCTGCCCGAAAAACACACATTGGGTGCGTCACAAGCAAAGCCTAAGCCCACTTATAGCTCTATTACTCACTCCTGAAGCATTTGCTTCTGTATTGATCATGCAGCTGAGAGAAAAAAATAGATCTTAGACATTTTTAGTGAGGTGATTTTAGCATCTTCAGGGGCAGCAAAATCCGTACAGCATCTGGAGAAAGAGCATTTGTTTTTGGAACAGGTCTGATTTATAGGAATGGACACTTTGATCCTTTCCCTTAGAGCGCAATTTTTGTCTGAACAGTTTGTCTCTTGTACTGCCCAGAAAAAAAAGTCATTCATTTACTTCTTTTCTTATGCAATCAACAGACAAGAGAACATGTTGATTTAGAACAGAGCTTCTCAAATTTTAAAGTACACACAAATCACCTGAGGGCCTTGTACAATGCATGTCACGCATAGCAAGGCTGAAGGTCTGCATTTCTAGCAGGCTCTCAGCTGACAGCTTGGCTGCTGGCCTGAGTGACCAGGTCTTTGCGCATGGTCAACTGCCCAAGCTCACATCCAAGCTTCACTTGTCTCTGGCTATGAATAACAGGAGCATTACTGAATTTCAGAGTCTCTAATTCCTTTTAAACATTTGAATATAATACAGATCATGAGAGTGCCGAACACAAATGACTGTTTCAGTGACAGAGTATGCTCATTCATTCAAAGCCTGTAATAATTTCTTGTGACATCACATCGTCTTGGTAAATGTTTGCCATCCTAATAACCAGGCATTGTCATATGCCTGCTGTATGTGAGAGCTCTAAGAAAAGAAATAAATGATGTAGTTCTTGTTTTCTTTGATTTAAAAACTGAGAAGTGTTCCATAAAGGCAATGTAGGTTGCAGGTAGGTGCCCTTTAGCTACATAAATCTCCCATTAGTTAACCCACAGATGAATGTTGTTGCAATGGCAGACTACTGCTCATGGAGTCAGGAAGCTGGTTCCTCTGTCCCTTTGTTCTAAGGGATTTTGTGCAAGCCCTTTTTCTTTCCTGCATTGTTGTCTTGTCACTTAAAATAGAATACTTATGCCAGGCCATAGAGTTCCATATCCTTAATTGTGACTTAGTAGTTTATGACCTTGGTCAACTTTCTTAAACACCCAACCCTTATTTTCTTCATGCATAAAATTGAGGTAATAAGATGACGTTTGTGACAATTAAATACCTGTGCAGAAAACATTTTGGTCATTATGTGGCTTCCTTAAGCACTCAGTAGGTGCTCTCTTTATCATCATCACTTAGACGTTGTCACCATCATGGCTATCACCCTCTCTCTTCACCAGCTCTGTGTTTATGCTTTCTTACTAACTCTGAGACTCTAGCCAACTCATATGAGCCACTATTTGAGACTTTCTAAAAGAGTTCAACTATGCACTCTGTCCTCACATGTTGCAGAACTCTGGAGATATGTTCTGGACAAGCAGTGCTGGGAGATTTGGGCATGGTGTGAACATCACAGGGTGCACTTACACAAACTGAGACGGTGCTGCCTACTATGTGACACACCTGTATAGCACGCTGCTGCACTGAAGATTGTAGGCAATCCTAACAGTGGAATCTGACTACCTAAACATATCAAAACAAAGAAAAGGTACAGAGAAATGTGGTTCTAAAGATAAAAGATGGCAGGCCTGTATGGAGTACTGACCATGAATGGAGATGCAGGATGGGAAGTGGCTCTGGGTGACTCGGAGACTGAGTGGTGAGTGAATGTGAAGGCCTCGGACATCACCATGTGCTACTGTAGACTTTATGAATGCTTTGTACTACATTGGTAATTTTTTATCTTTCTTCGAAAATAGATTAGCTTGGGCTAGGGAGATAGCTCAGTTGGTAAAGTGCTTGCCTCGTAAGCACAAGACCCTGGGTTCAATCCCCAGCACCACAAAAAAAAAAAAAAAAAGAAAAAAAAAATAGATTAGCTTACTAACTTTTATTTTTAAGTTTCCAATTTTAAAAACTTTTAGAACATTTAGTTAAAATGCAAACACACTGCATAGCTGTACAAAAATATTCTTTCTTGTATTCTTGGTAAACTTTTTCTTATTTTTTCTGTTTACATTTTCAATTTTTGTCAAAAACTAAGACACAAACACACCCCTTAGCTTAGACCCTCACAGAGAATCGTCAGATTTGCTGTTTTCCACCTCCACGTCTTCAGGGCAGTAATATCTGTGAAGCTCTCTTCTTCTATGACAATACCTATATCCTTCTGGAACCTGCTGAAGGACCTGCTTGATGCTATTTTGGCATTATATATATTTTTTTATAAGTTGAAGGAATATACTCTAAAATAAGAACAAAAACTTTTATACAGAAAATGCATAAATCAATAACATACTTGCTTATTATCAATTACTCCGTACTGTACTTAATCATACAGGTTAGGCTTGTACGCAGCTGTAGCGCAGTAGGTTTATTTATTCCAGCACCACCACAAAGACTGTGCGGTGATGTTCTAAAAACAACAACATCAATAGGCAACAGGAATTTTTCAACGCCATTGTCATCTTATGAGACCATAGTCCTATATGGGAATCCATGTTGACCGAATTCTTGTTAAGTGGCCCACGACTGTGCCTATTAAAACAAAATAGAGTGGTTCCTGAAAACAATCAAAAATTTAAGCCAGAGGTCAACAAACTTATTTCTGCAAAGGGTCAGACAGCAAATATTTTAGGGCTTGTCATAGATAATATGCAAACAAATGGGTGTGACTGTTCTAATAAAACCTCATTTGCAAAAAGAAAACAAGAGATGAGCTGGGACTTGGCCCACACAACATAGTTTGCTCACTCCTATTTTTAAACTAAAGAATCTGTAAATGTCCTGTGATTTATTAGAAAGTTTCACCCAGCACAAACCTATGGTCTGTAAATACAATATGATACAAGAGGAGTGAGGTAGCTCTGAGTCCTTCCCTGTCGGTCATCCCTTCCAGTTAAGAACCCCTCAACCTCAGAATCAGAGCTGACCTTGGAAAAGGCCTCCAGAAGCCAAATATCTCCTTCCAACCACTAAGTGAAACCAAGGTCCACTGAGAAGAACTGACTTGTTCAAAGTCCACAACCCCGGGGACTGAGCCAGCACTGGAATCTCGGTCTTCAGAGTTCAAATCAGGGAGTAGGCATTTTCTCTCTTTTGCTTGAAAGATGGAAGAAATTATTTCCTTCAGAAAAAAAAAAAATCTTTATTTCTACTAAGGTTTTCGTGTAAAAATGTATTTTTTAAACCTTTCTTTTAATGGATATGCCATAGTCAGACATGAAAACACTGCCGTGTCTGCTTAATGGGAATACCAGTCCCCTGTCCTTGTCACTTGGATCTCATATGAAAAGTCTCCTTTCATTCCTCATAAAACAGAAAAACACCCTCTGCTTCCACTCACATCTACTCGGATTCCAAAGTCATTTCTTTGGCAGTAAATCTGTAGTGAAAGAGATGGCGGCTCACATCTGTCCACATCCTATCCCAAAGGAAAAACTGGGAACAGAAAGCCCTGGATAGGGCACAAGTGTCTTTCTGTTAGAATCTAAATGGAAATATTTCTCCTCTTCTAATGTGTCATTTGTGGAGATTTCCATGAAGTTCCTTTTCTGATATCCTTGCCTTGCTAAACTGTGCTGGGATAATAACAGGGACAGTTAGGAATTATTAACCATGCATGGATTATGCTCAATGCCTTAGTAATTGTGAATTCCATTGTGCAGATGAAAAAACTAAGGTATAAGGAGGATAACTAAACCAATCCAAGATTATGATTCCAAAGCAGATGATTTAACTATGCTCAAATTCTTACTTCAAAGATCAAAAATTTTGAGTGAAACGGACATTATTACCTCATGTACATATATGACTGCATGACTGATGCGATCCTGCAATATGTATAATCAGAAAAATGAGAGATTACACTCCATTTATGTATGATCTATCAAAATGTATAAATGCATCCTACTGTCATGTAAACTAATTAGAACACATAAAATAAAACTTTTTTTAAAAAAAAAACTATATGATTCCACTTAGATGGAATGTCCAGAGATGGTACACCTATGGAGAGAGAAAGCAGATCAGTTGTTGCCTCAGTCCAGGGATAGGAAGTAGCCATGAAGGGTGTTCTTGAGGTGGTAGGAATGGTCTAAAATTGGATTGTGATGATGGTTGCTCAACTACAAATTTACTAAACGCTATTGATCTTTTTGCACTTGTGAGGAATGAATTTTATGGTATGTAGATTAAATCTCAATACTGCTGCTCAAAATTCAGCATCTCGAGCAGCACTTGAAAAGCCCTTGCTCTGTCTTCATAGCTATGCCCCTCATGTGGGCATCTCATTTCTCTTTTCAGTCATGATCAGATTCAAGCATGCCAAGGTCCCTTCTCTCCCAGGGTGTTTAGCTCCCATTTCTTCTTTGGTGATAGAACAAGGACAAATGAGTGTTAACTTATTCTTCAATGCTAATTCATTGCCAAAGCAATAGTCCTGGAATTTGCGTGGGTGCAAGTAGAGGAAGAGGGTGCTTCATTGCTTTAATAGAAATGGAAAGAGACTTTTATTACAAGTGGTGTATCACAGGAAGAGGGAGCTGGTTTTCCCATTAAGGAAGAACAGACATATTTTAATATATCTGAGAAATATTTCTGTTTTGCAGTAAGTTCATCTATGTATTTGTTTATTTATTCAAGGTACATCCATCAAATCCTAGTTGTGTGCCAGGTACCTTTCTCAATTATGGAAATAAAACAATGAACAACATGGTCAGTAACTGTTTCCTCCTATAGCTTAGAGTCCAGCACTTAACTTACCTCTTCTTTCCATCTTTGTGAATTGCTACCTATTCCCCCAAGCTCTCTTTGAGGAGATTCACCCTTACTGCTCCACATCATTTTACTTACTGCTATGACTAAAAGATCAGGCTAGAACAACTGTAAAGGAAAGAAGTTTATTCAGGGGCTCACGGTTTCAGAGGACTAAGTCCATAGACAGCCAGCTCCATTACTCCAGGCTCAGAGTGAAGCAGACCATCATGGCAGAAAAGTGTGGTGGAGGGAAGCAGCTCACATGATGAACAGGAAGAAGAGAGAGAGAGAGATGGACCACTTACCAGAGACAAAGTATATACCCCAAAACCACATCCCCAATGCCTCACCTCCTGTATCCAGACCTTGCCTGCTTTCAGTTACCACTCAGTTAATCCCATCAGGGAATTAATTCACTGATTGGTTTAAAACTCTAATAACCCGATCACTTCTCCTGTAAACCTTCTTGCATTACCTCACAGACGACTTTAGGGGGACACCTCACATCCAAACCATAACAAAACCATAACACGTACCTCTCTCATGTGATGCTAGTCATGTCCAACTTGGACTGTAGTTATGGCAGAGAATCTTCTACTTGAGTTTATAAAATCCCTCCTGGTAGAGGCTTCATTTCTTTAACCCCCGAGGACCCATGACAGTGTTTCAAAATGGTGGCTACCTAATAAATTAACAAGTACATAAATTTGTTAATTTATTCATTAAGCAAATTTGTCACTTTTGGGTGACAAGTGCTGTTCTGAGCACAGGGATATTCAGTGGGGAAAAAGACAGGTAAGATTTCTGCCCTTTGGGATTTCATGCTGGATTAGAGGAGACAATCAATGAAAAGGAAACAAAAAATGAAACAATGGTTCTCAGTGGCTTCAGATCATGCAGAATGTTATGAAGGAACCACACAGAGGGTGACTTATAGGGCAGGACAGCAGGGAACTACTTCGGTAAGGCAGCCCCTTTGAGGACACAACATTTGATCTTAGGCATGATTGATGAAAAGCGTCTTATGAATAGTTAGGTACAAGAACATTCTAGGTAGCGGGAACAGCAAATACAAAGATCTAGAGTTAAGAAAGAATTTGGTATAGGGTTGGCATGGGGTGGAGGTGGGAGGACGCCAGATCCCTGTGACCGGAAACTAATGAAGAAAGAGGAGAGGAGAAGGATAGGGAGGTAGAGAGGGACAGGTCACTAAGGGTCTTGCAGGGCATGTATGGAGTACAAATTTCCTTCTAAGAGAAATGGATGAAGGATCTTAGAGAGCAAAGTGATGTCAATCTGATTTACAGTCTAATGAGGTCATTTTGAATTATCTGTTGCAAATGTATTGAAGAACCAAAGCATTGAGACTCTGAATTAATATTCTGATTGTAAAGTCCCTGGGGTAGGAGTCAGGTCTGGGTTACAAAGCCACTCAGTGTTGTCAGACATTGAATCAGTGACTCCTGTTTTGAAACCTAACTCTGAACTTTCTGACCTCAAAGGTACCTTATTAATTTAATTTCATGCATATTATTATGTACATCCAAAATTATCTACACTCTTCCCTTGGAGGGACTGTTTCCAAGACTTACTGTGGCAACCCAAATCCCGGGGTGCTCAGGTCCCCTCTATTGATGTTGCCATATTTGTATATAACCTACAGATATCCTCCTGTACACTTTAAATCATTACTGTATTACTTATAGTGGCTAATATAATGTAAAAGCCATAGAATGAGCTATACTATATTATAAACTCTGACAAGTAAAAAAGTTTACATGTTCAGTAGAGACACCTTTTTTTTTTCAAATAGTTTTACATCTGTGGTTGCAGAACTTGTGGATATGGAGGGCCGACTGCGCATGGGTTACAACCAAGAATTATTATGAAGGTCACCCCAAACATGAGAGAGGTCATTCATAGTTCTCGGCACCTCACGATGTTCTATCAGGATTCGGGGAACCTCTGCATCTTACTCCTTCCCCAGGGAACTGGACGCACTTCCTGTTACCCCAGTCTCACTCTGGCTGCATCTCTCATTGCTGCCTGTTATTGGCTAACCTCTAATGGCTTTGGCCCCCCTTACACTTCCTTTCATTAAGAGAAATCTCTTCCAACCACAGTCTCCTCATTAGAACCAGTATTTTATGTGGGCAGCATCCCATTTCATGCATCCCGAGATGAGAAAAAGATAGAGAAGAAGGCTCAGAGCCAGAAGTCCTGGTTCTGTTCTCTACTTGGCTCCAGCTCATTGTCTGATCCCTTCCCTTCTCGGTGCTCTCATTTCCCAATTTGTAATGTAAGGGGTTGAACCTGATGAGCTGTCGGGTCAATGTTTCTTTGCTGAGTCTCTAGGACATGCTTCTCTTGCTTCCTAACTCATCTTGCCAAGTATTGTGTTTTCTTCTCTGAAGTCTTTAGGGCTGTCTGGGATTGTGACTTAGTACACTGTTTCAGCTGTAGCACCTGCAATGATTCTCAAATTGTTGTTCCTCTACCCACGGTATCAAAGCATTCAGCCAGTGAGTCCTACATTCATTCACCCATTTCAAAAATATTCTTAGGAAGTCTGCTGTTTCTCAGAGGCTGTGTTGAGTGGGGTGCAGCAGAGAATATGCTACAGTTTCTGTTCTCAAGGGCTTCTCTGGGGAGGAGAAGGCAGACTTCCACCCACAGATGCAGGGTTGTGTAATGGGCACAATGGGTGGAGAGACACTCAGGGTGTGAAGGCACTACCCAAAAGAAGCAGCAAAGCCAAGGCAACCCAGGGACATACTCCTGAACGGGATGACTCCCAAACCCAACATGAAAGCACAGAAAGAATTAGCTGGTGAAATGGGCAACAACAGATGCTCTAGGAAGAAAACACATGTGACCATGAACTAGAGATGTGGTAATCTGTGAGGAGTCCAGCATGGCTAGATGATAGAATGGGAGCAATAAGTGGTAGGAGCCAAGGCTAAAGGGTCAGACTAGTTGAGGGAGGGAAAACATCCATTACATGTTGTGCTTAGTGAAGTACAGGGCACATTATCTGCATCATATAAAACATCAGCATTGTGGAGAAATGCCAGGTTTTGTAGGTAACTACCTCTGGGTCTGAATCCCATCTCTACCACTTACTAGTCTTGTGAACCAGAGAAGTTTCTTAACCTCATGGAGAGACTATCTTTCTCATTTGCATTAAGGCTATGGCAAAGATTAGACTGCATATGTAGAACTCTTAAAGCAATATTTGCACTTAAAAAGGTTAATTATTAATTACAATTACAAATAAATGCTTTCTTCCTCCCTCCCTGTTCCCTCCCTTTCTTCCATTAATAGACACCTAATTTAACAGATAAGAATGATATTGGAAAACCATGCAGCCCAAGGCCTTGCATGTTCTTGGTCTGTATAATAATGGCACATCATCTATTTGGTTCAAATAGTATCTGTATGTTGGTCCACTCAGCCAGGACTGTTCACAACAGGATAATACAGGTATGTGTTGCTGAAGGTGGAGGGTATGTCGTCAGACTCAGTAAAACTGAAGATTTACCTGACACATGGATGAGAAGAGGAACAAAACAGTAAAATGTGTGAGTTTCCTCTTCAGACTTGGACATCCAGCAGACCCTGACTTTTGTTAACCATGTGACATAGGCAATTTCCCAAACTAAGGTTTTGGAACCTTATATGCAAAATGAAGGTTAGGTAATCACACAGCTATCTAGAGAAGGTGCAATAAAAATGCATGGCAAGGTGTTTGATGCAGAGTAAATTTTCAATGTGGTAGATGTTATCGTTCTTACTAGTTTTAGTATTATTATGAGTAAGTATATCTCAGTTATTATTGATAGCACTGTGAATTTGTTGTTGTGTTAAGATTATTTTTGTTTTGAGTGTTTGTGTTGGCATTCTAATTGTTTGTGTTTACATTCTTGAGTAATAACAGAAGATAAAAATTCCAATAGCCAGTCTCTATGCTACGGTTCCTGAGTGAGTCTTTGGAAAAGAGGGACCAGGGTGGAGTTTCGTCTTCTCCGAAGGTCATTCTTCAGGAAACAAGACTTCAGTCTGCTGTTGACCCAGATGTCAGTGGCAGTGGTCTTCCTAGTTAGGGGCTGGGGCCTGGAAATGGGGCCAGCTAATGAGCTAGGGTGAGGGTAGATGCAGGTGGGTGATGCCAATCTCAGTCCACTCAGATTCATGGCAACTGCCCAACTCAGGAAGCCAGCATCTTTGTGTTTTTCACAAAGAACCCCCAGCTACAGATTACTATGAATTGTGAGCCCTTGGGCTCATAAAGAAGAAATGAAGAGCAGAGTTTGGCTCTCGGGGTCACCAAGAATTCGTAGGAGAACAAACATGGTAACTCGTGAGACATCAGAGGAAATTATCTCTAACAGAAAGACACCCTTGGTTTAACTTGTGTTTCCACATGGTTACATTTTATTGGTGCTTGCTGGGTGACAAATCATCTATTTTTAGTTTTTATGTAGCTTTATTTTTGATCTTATGAGTTAAGAATGACTAATACCAGAGAGGGTATGACCTTGGATCAAAGCATGCTGGGAAAACACATTTCTGGGTGCATGTTCCCTCTGTGCCTAGAGACATGGATTCAAATAAAAGTCAAGGCTACTGTCCCATCAGGGGCCATTGCTTTGGAAAGTAAAACAGGGCTTTTGAATAAGTCTTTGTTTTTCATTCTTATTCAAGGTTATCCAAAGACAAGACGAATCTGCTTCAAGAGAGAAGAAAGTAGTAAATTTAATTGGAGCTTTCAAACAATGTTCAGTCCAAAACAGGGATGCTCGAGAGCAAAATAAGTGTTTAAAATCACTGGTCAAAACCCAAAATTAGTGCCTTTAAAGGGCACTTCCTGGATTTTGTTGGATCAGAAGAGCAGAGCAAGAGACAAGAGATTCCGATCTTCCTTAACTCCATGAATGGTCAGACTGTTGGGGAAAAAGTTAATCACCTCCCAACCTTTTCAGACTATTTTTGTCATCTAGAGTTACATCTAGAAGAGGTCAGCTCTCTATGGTTGAAAAGAAAGGGGCATGTTGGATATCAAGTGATGAATTTTTGCACACACAGACTGTGATGGACTGGTCAGAGGTAAGCCACACCTATGGAACCAGGGTGCTCCTCTAAACAACCATGGGAGGGAAGTGTGGTTGTTAACCTCTTCCCTTTCCTGACAAGGAAGCAGATTCTCAAGGGTTTTGATTAACATCCCCAAGATCACACTTTAAGCCAGTAACGAGACAGAAGGTGAACTAAAAATTTCCTGAACTCCAGTCTTCACCAGAGTAGTGTGAGCAGCCAATGATGTTTTATTTTGTCAGAAATTAGAAAGCTGTCTAGTGTCCATATACTGCATCTTCCCTTATTCCTCTTGATCCCTGTTCTATTATATCCCCCAAAACTTCTCTTTCTGAACCATGTACCATGGCCAACTGATAATTTCTCAGTGGGCTGAGTGGCCCCAGGTTTACCAGTTAGGGTATTTCAACATCACTTGTCATCATTTACATCTTTGGCATCTAAGCACATTAGGGTAAGTGCACAGTTTAATCCCATTGTATTGTTTTACAGAAGGGACACTGAGTTTCAGGGAGGAAGAAGGAGTTGCTCAAAGTCATACATTTTTATGACATTGCAGGCCTGTTAATATGTTCTAAGAACTAATTAAAGAGCTGATATAGCAAGTTCCTGGAGAAGAGATAGGGGGGAAAAAAAGATTCATTAATGGCAGGCAATCTCTGTCACTTCCTCACTGCACAACCTCTGATAAGTCTGTTAAACTCTCTCAACTTCCTCCTGTGCACAATGGTAATAATAGAACCATTCCATATAGTATATGAGGATTAAATGATGCTGCATACACGAATCTCAAACAGGGGGCCTGATTCATGATAAGAACTCAATCCATGGAGCTGAAATAAGGTCTTATCAGGTCAGAAGCCCAGGCAGAGGAAGTGGAGTGGGTGAGGTAGGGACAATGTGGTGGTGGTGGGGGGGGGGGGGAGGTGCGAGAGTGATCCATGTCTATCAGTTCCCACACATCGGTTCAGTTTGGCAAACAGAGGGGTGAAGATAACAGGAAAAGGGGGCACGTTTTTCAGCAAATCACATCTTGTTTCCCAGATGTCACTGTGGTAACAAGGAAAGCCCCTGAATCAGTTTGTCCACAGCCCAAGAGATAATTCCCCAGGGCTCTCAGTGGCAAGCTCAGGGCTTGCAAGGAGGAGCCAGGAATGAAGCAGTCACAGATGGGAACACTTACTGCTTTGGGAGTCTTCCTTTTGGAATGTTCTCAGAGATCTTCAGGCTAGAACATGGTCATGGAGGGCAGTTTCCACCTTGCCCATGTTTATCTTACTTCCAGTACAGGGCATGATGCTAATTTTTCTATTCAATCAACTGTTTAGAAGCTAAGATTTGTAAATAGCTTCTGGAAATCCCTTTACAAGCTTCACTTAGGACTTCTGAGTCCTTCTTAATAAGTACAGATTGCAAGAGAGAGGATTCTTATTAAAGGGGTTGACTGGGGAAGGTGAACAAACTATGGATAATAATCATAATAAGAGTGGAAATTTGGAGATGGTTGTCTACTCAGGAAATTTTTCTAATTTCAAGTCCATAAAGAAAAGTGTAGAGGATCAGGATGTGGTTTAGATCAGCTCTTCATAAAGATAATTTCTTTTCCACATTAAAACATAAGCAGTACCAATAGAATATTTTAGAGAAAATAATCTTCTTTTAAAGACTGCATTTTCCAAGCATTTTTAGGCACTCATTCAGTTTTAAGTAGCTACAAAAATCTTTATCAGTTCAGTTACAAACCACCCTGATCCATTCCTGGCAAATAACTATATCCTTCTTACCAATATCCTTCCCTTTAATCCTCCAGTGAAGGGATTTCATCCAAATTCCAGGGTGGAGTTTGAGTAGGTTTGTTTTATTCTGGGGACAGAGATGCACAGAATATGGATTAAGCCCTAGCAAGTTTCAATCTCTAATGCCAACTCCTGGAGCCCACCTGAAACCCAACAGAGAAGAAAGCAGAGGATTCTTAACCAAAACAAGGCATTATCATTTCTTTTGAATATTCCAGACAGGGTTTGGACAGACAGTTCAAGGTGATTGCACAGAGATATCATGCAGCCTAAGAATTCTTTGTTTTCTGACTATAGGGGAGACAGCTCTTTCAACAGAAGGTCTCAGCAGATGCATTGACAGCAACTCTGGCCTACCACATCTCTGGATGCCTGGCCTGTTTCAGAAAAAATTCTGAATCCTCCTGATTGGACTTTCTCTATGGGACCAAGTGGGTGCAATCTGACTTTGTGAAGGGCCACCATGCAATGCAAACTGTTGGTGCACAGTAGGCCAGGAAGGGGATTCCCCCAGTTACTGCTACAAATCTCCAATCAGAAATGAAATCCAAGAACACATATTCTCAGAGCAAGAAAAAGAATAATCAAGCCATATTCTTTGGTAAAAAAAAAAAAAAAAAAAAAAAAAAAAAAAGTTGATTAAATTATTATATAAGATCTTTTTCAATATTTAAATGCTTATGGTGACTGTAATGGTTAGTTTGAATTGTCAATTTGATTGAATTAAGAGATGCTGGTGATTAAGAGACTTCTGGGTTTGTCCATGAGGGTGTATCTAGGAATGATTGGAACGTGGAATAGTGAACTGAAGTGGAGCCCCTCCCTAAGTGTGGGTAGCACCACCCAGTAGGATGGAATAAAAGCTGGAAGAACAAGGAAGCAGATGCGGATGGCAGCTCATCTCTTCTTGAACGGGATCTTGATTGTTGCTTCGGTCCTCTGAGGATATCGGACTCTCACTTCTTCACTCTTCCAAAGTGGACTCTGCCAGTGATTCTCCAGATAGGTTCCAGAAGCCTTGGTCTAGGACTAGGGTAGTACTATTGATCTTTCTTGTTCTGGGGCATCTTGGACTGCACAGCTGCTGGTTCTTCCAGCTCTCTAGCCTGCAGACAGCCATTGTGAACTATTTAGCTTCTAGTTGTGTAAGCCAATTAATATATTCCCTCTTTATAATCATAATTCCTGTTGATTCTGTTCCTCTAGAGAACCCTAATACAGTGACAGTGAGAGGTAGATATGATAGACGTGGAGAAAATCCTCATTTTGCAGAATAATTAATGGAGCATTGCAAAGGCAGTGAGTGCACCAAGCTCTACTACTGTTACGTGCAAACAGAACCTGACTTCAAGCATGGTCAAAGTCTCAGGACCTTTGGGCTGGGCTGGAGGCTTCATTCAGTCACATTATTTTCATTATAATTTGTTTTCTAAAAGTAGATCCAAATCTTCATCATGTTGGGTTGGGACCTGACTTTCTTAACAAGACCCCTAAAGCAGAAGAAATAAAATCAAGAATCAACAAATAGGATGGATTCAAACTAAAAAGCTTCTTCTCAGCAAAAGAAACAATAATGTGAAGAGAGAGCCTACAGAGTGGGAGAAAATCTTTATCACGTATACTTCAGATAGAGCACTAATCTCCAGGATATATAAAATCTCAGAAACTTAACACCAAAAAAATAAATAACCCCGTTGATAAATGGGCTAAGGAACTGAGCAGACACTTCACAGAAGAAGATATACAGTCAATCAACAAATATATGAAATAATATTCAACATTCCTAGTAATTAGAGAAGCACAAATCAAAACTACTCTAAGATATCATCTCACTCCAGTCAGAATGGCAATGATCAAGAATACAAGCAACAATAAATTTTGGTGAGGATTTGGGGAAAAGGTACACTTCTACATTGCTGGTGGGACTGCAAATTAGTACAACCACTGTTGAAAATAGTATGGAGATTCCTTAGAAAACTTGGAATGGAACCACCATTTGACCCAGCTATCGCACTCCTCCATCTATATCCAAAAGACTTTAAATCTGCAACTACAGTGATGCAGTCACATCATTGTTTATAGCAGCTCAATTCACTATAGCGAAGCTATGGAACCAACTTAGATGCCCTTCAATAGATGAATGGATCTAGAATGCATGCATATATACATACAATGGAATATTACTCAGCCTTAAAGGAGAATAAAATTATGGCATTTGCTGGTAAATGGATGGAGTTGGGGAATATCATACTAAGTGAAATAAACCAATCCCAAAAACCAAAGGCCAAATGTTTTCTCTGATGTGTGCATGCTGATTCATAGTGGGAGGGGAGGGGATGAATGGAGGAAATTTGGATTGGGCAGAGGAGAGTGAGGAGTGGGAAGAGGACAGTGGAGTGGGAAAGATGGTGGAATGAGATTGACATCATTTCCCTAGGTACTTGTATGATGGCACAACTGTATGACTCTACATCATGTACAACCAGAGAAATGAATAATTGTGCTCTATTCATGTACTATGAATCAAAATGCATTCTGCTGTCATGCATAACTAATTAGAACAAATAAAAAATTTGTTTTCTAATCATTCATTCCTGCAGTAAATATGAGTTGAGTGTCTGCCATGTTGCAAGCATTAATCTAGGCAGTTGACACAAAATAAAACAAACAAAAATCTCTGCTCCGGCAGTTGAGATAGAATAAATGCGCATCATGTCCTCCTCACAGTCTACCACCACCACCTTGTGCAGCATGACTTGCTCAGCAAGGTTACTATCTGGGATGTGGGCATGGACAATAGAAAATCATCATCATATCAATTTAAATACCAGGTAAAAGGTGCTAAGTGATCTGAAAGTAAGACAACAAGATAGCAGGGTTTGGAAGTGTTGGAAGAATATTAGGATTTTAAATACAGTGATGAACTTGGGTTTGAAGGAGGTGCAGAAGAGTCATTGACTAAGAACTTTCTAGGCAGAGGGCAACTCAAAGGAAGAGCTTCTAAGGAGCCTGTCACCGTGGAGCACGAATTAGGAAAAGTGATAGAAGTTGAGGTTGGCAAGGTAATGGGGCGAATGAGGACATTGAGATGACTTTAGCTTTTACTTCATAAAGTCATAGAGCCACTGCTGAGTCTTAAACACAAAAATGGCAGATTCTAATTTTTTTTTTTTTCAAACATTCCATTGCCCGAATTGAAGTTAGGGTGAAGGGCTCAAGGACAGAAGCAAAAATTCCGAAGAAGGTGTAGCAAAGACAATGAAATATGCTCATGAAACCCTGTGAGTTTGTCCTGGGTATTCAAGACCTTTCCCATTCTCTTTTTTTTATGTGAAAAGGTAAACATGATGTGGCTGAGCTTTCCCTACAAGTGACACTGCCACTTCCAGGCCTGGCCTTGAAACGAGGACTGTGACCTTCTCAACTCTGCCCCTTCCATGGAAATGTTGTGAGTTGGAAGAACCTACACTCTCAAGGGCAGCATGCAGCATGCTGTCCTTGCCGACCATGCCGACCATGGTAGACTGTGACTTGAAACGATTTGGAAGCATGGAAAAGAACAAACATCATTTTATAAAATTCCCTGCCCTGCTCTACCTTTCAGACTTCTTGGAAGGCATTGTTGTGATTCACTTCCTATTTTGATTTTCACCAAAACAAGTAGAACAGAGCACAAATCAACCACAACTCTCCTCCCCATAACCCCAGCAGTCACTCCAGATCACACCTGTGCACTCCTGTGCTTTTGAACAGGACGGCGTGATGGCCCAAGACAGTTATGGAGACTCGCTAAGTCATTCCTGTACTTGATGTGGAAAAGAAGAACACCCTAACAACAATAACTAAGATTAAAAAGAATTTTCTTCTTTATTTTTCTTTCTTCCTAAAATGATGTTGCACTTTTGGCAAGGCTTTCTTGGACATTTTGGCATTATTACTATTTGTTGGAATTCTTTTAAAGTAGTCTGCATTTGTTACACCAACCCCTGGAAATTACTTTAACTTCAAAGAAGGAAGATGTCCTTTTATCTTTCATCGATGTCGTGATGTTTTATCAAATATTTGTTATTAGAAAATTCCCAAGGGCAGAAATCTAATTGGCCTAATGATAGACAGGAGATAAACCAAGAAACTAATATAACTGTCCCCAGACAGTCTTTTGGACATAGAAAAGGGGAAAGGAAGAGGGATTCTTGTTTGTGATGTGACACTGGTAACATGGCATCAAATATATCGTTAATTCCTTCACCATCACTGTCAGCCAAATGGCGTTTAAGGTGAAGGAAGTCAGTGTTTTCTCCCTCTGAAAATTGGGTGAGGAGACTCAAAGAGGTGACAGGAGTGTCACTTTCCTGCACTATAGTAAGGGTGTCTCTGGATGTGTGGGGCAGAAAGCATCACCAAGAACACCCACCTTGATGCAGGTGCTACTACTTTCTTATCCCAGAGAGGCCAGGAGGGCGGATATGGAAAAACTGACCCAGGCCATTCGGGATAAACACAGTAGCAAAGTGGTTGAGGAAACCAGTACTGCTATAGATCTTGCACCTGTCACTTTACGGATGTGGTCCTTGACAATGTTACTTAATCTTTCTCAACTATCAGTCATAGCCATCACATATTTAGCACAAGACCCTGGCTTGGTGAGTACTCAACTTACCACCACTGGGATTATTCTAGTGCCACCAAAAAGTCTCCTGATCCAGAAAGCCATGTCCTCAGCATCCTCAGAACATTGTTTGGTCCACTGATGGATCTGCAGACTATCACACTTACCTACAACCCCAACATCTGCTAAATGCTCTCAATAAGTTGTATCCTTCTTCCTCAAGGTCAGCACTGAGCTAGTTCAAGAGGCTTCTTCACGGGCTTGGATGAGAAGATGGGGTGGATTTTTGAAGGTTAGGGGAGCCACCCTATTTGCTTCTCTCCTTTCTTATAAGTGGAAATCCTCTGAAGGGAAGAGATCCGCATTCTTGTCTATATTATACATCCTCTGACTCCTCTCACCATAAATAGGGAGGGGCAGAAGGTGAACCAGGAGCAAATACAGAAGTCAGAGGGCAGCAGAGGCTGTAAGTGACATTGATAAGTTACCTATTCTGGTTAGTCTGATGAGTTTGCCATCATAGGCAATAAAAAACAGCCACTGTAACAAAAAACACCTCTGTCTTTACCTCTTGATGTTTTTCATGGTGCAATTGTTAGAAAGCATTTGTCTCCAAAATTTCATTTAACACCAGTTCTTATAGGGAATGAAGTGGCTTCCACTGGATCTTCTGGTTAGGAAAAAGAAGAAGGACTAGTGAATTATAAGCAAGTATTTTGTGTCATGCATTAATGAATATCTAATACATTATTTCTTTAAATTTTTCAAAAGGTTATTGTCCCCTTTTCAGAGATAAGGGAACTACATTTAGAAAAATAACTGTCAGGCTTGGATATGAGGTGTCCCCCCAAAACTAATGTGAGATGACACAAGAATGTTCAGAAGTGAAATGATTTTTATTATGAGCGCTGGAGCCTAATCATGCTGGCCTGCTGGCTACCGTGAGGGAGGCAGGGCTTCTCCACCACGCCCTTCTGCCATGATGTTCTGCCTCACTTGGGTCCAGAGCAATAGAGTCAGCAGACCACGAACTGAACCTCTGCAACCATAAACTAAAATAATCATTTCCTCTTCTCAGTTGTTCTCTTCACGTATTTTGGTCACAGTGACAGAAAGCTGACTAACACATCTGCCCAGATTTGTCTTTGCTAGTCTCTTAACCACTTCTCTGTTACATCTTCAAATTTAAAGCCAAGACTAAAGCTTGTAATCCTCCCTGTTGGGAGTACTGTTGGAGGCATGGTATTTGAACCCCTGGGAGAGGCCTCCCATCCAGGGGAGTTGGAGTCTGGCCTCAGACTGTGCAGGAGAAAGCTGACATCTGTTAGTCTTCAGCACGCACCATTGAAATTCCTGTAGGGAGTCTGGACAGAGCTGGTGTTCTTCCCTGTGCATGACCTTAGGCCAGTCAGCCGCCAGCAAGACAGACAAACACAGAGTTTCCCAGGGAGGCTCTGAACGATTATAGTCTTTCCTGGAATTGTTCCTCCTGACCAGCCCATTGTTGTGGAAGGAATAAGGTGAACAGTGGGCCCTGGGAGGCAGCCTGCACAGGCAGTTTCTTTGTGTCTCTATTATCTTCTGGCTGTCACTGCTGTCTTCTACAGGGAAGTAGGTCTGTAAACCAGCAGGAAAGACTCCACTACAGTGGAGGGAAGGGTCTTCTATCTATTGCTGGGGTCATAGCTTCAAAGAGCTTGGGAATATACTTTGCTGACTAATAGTTTTAAAATTTTTGAAAGACATACTTTTTATAGAAAATTTAGTCTCACAGCAAAACTGAGAGAGTGATACAGATCTCCCGTGCACACTATGTCTACCCACCTCCCTCCTTTCTACAATCTCCACACCTGCAACTGTCGGCATCCTTCACCAGAGGGGTGCATTTGTCATAGCTGATGAACCTACACTGATAATTGACACATGATTATGACTCAAAGTTCATAGTATACTCCGTGGATTAGACATTGGGTTATGACATATATCCCAATATAGCATCATGTGGAATATGCTTTGCTTCTTCATCCTTTCCTCCCCACTAGCTATAGTCAACCACTGATCATTATCCTGTCCCCAATAACAGTGATTGAAGATGCATAACATTTTCATCTTAAGAATCATATGTGAATGAAAACTACAGAACACTAAAAAATAAATTGAAGAAGACCTTAGAGGATAGAAAGACCTCCTATGCTCCTGAATAGGCAGATTTAATATTGTCAAAATGGCCATACTACCAAAAGCATTATATAGATTTAATGCAATTCCTGTTAAAATCCCAATGACATTCTTCATAGAACTAGAAAAAGCAATCATGAAATTCATTTGGAAAAATAAGAGACCAGAGTAGCCAAAGCAATCCTTAGCAAGAAAAGTAAAGCAGGAGACATCAAGATAGCAAACCTCAAACTATACTACAGAGCTGTAGTAATAAAAACAACATGGTTCTGGCACTAAAAGACATGTAGACCAATGGAACAGAATAGAAGACACAAAGACAAATGCACATAAATACAGTTATCTTATATTAGTCAATGGTGCCAAAAACATTCACTGGAATAAAGATTGCTTATTCAACAAATGGTGCAATTAAAAATGAAAAGTCACATGTAACAAAATGAAATTAAACCCTATCTCTCATCTGCATGAAATTCAGCTCACTGTGGATCAAAGACAGGCACTAGAACAGACATCCTGTGATTGCTAGAAGAAAAAGTAGACCCAAATCTTCCCAATGTCAGCCTAGGACCTGACTTCCTTAACAAAACCCCTAAATCTCAAGAAATTAAACCAAGAATCAATAAATGAAATGGCAAAACTAAAAAACTTCATTTAAGCAAAAGAAATAATCAATAATGTGAAGAGAGAGCCTACAGAGTGGGAGAAAATCTGTAGCACATGCACCTCAGATAAAGCATTAATCTCTAGGATATATAAAGAACTCAAAAAACTTAACAGCCCAAAAATAAATAACCCTGTTGATAAATGGGCTAAGGAACTGAACAGATACTTCACAGAAGAAGATATATATTCCATCAACAAATTATATGAAAATATGTTCAATATCTCTAGCAATTAGAAAAACGCAAATCAAAACTACTCTAAGATTTCATGTCATTCCAATCAGAGTGGCAATTATTAAGAATACAAGCAAAAATAAATTTTGGTAAGGATGTGGGGAAAAAGGTATACTCATACATTGCTGGTGGGAATGCAAATTGGTGTAACCACTCTGGAAAGCAGTATGGAGATTCCTCAGAAAACCGGAAATGGAACCACCATTTGACCTAGTTTTTCCGCTCCTTAGTTGATACCTAAAGGACTTAAAATCAACATACTATAGTGACACAGCCACATCAATGTTTATAGCTAAACTATGGAACCAACCTGGATGCTCTTCAACAGACGAATGGATGAAGAAACTGTGAGATATATAAAAATGTATACACACACACACATGATGGAATATTACTCAGTTTTAAAGAACAATGAAATTATGGCATTTGCTGGTAGATGGATGGAGTTGGAGAATAT
The DNA here is from genome assembly GCF_902686455.1 of Sciurus vulgaris. Classification (NCBI taxonomy): domain Eukaryota; kingdom Metazoa; phylum Chordata; class Mammalia; order Rodentia; family Sciuridae; genus Sciurus; species Sciurus vulgaris. The sequence goes on from NC_136476.1 coordinate 71,682,096, forward strand.
CATGCTAAGTGAAATAAGCCAAACCCAAAAACCCAAAGACTGAATGTTTTCTCTGATATGTGAATGCTAATTCATAATAAGGGGGTGGGGGATAGGGAAGAAGAGAGTTACTTTATATTAGATAGAGGGGAGTGAAGGAAGGAGAAGGGGTATAGGAAAAGGAATGATAGTAGAGTGAAACAGACTTTATTACCTCGTGTATATGTATGACTGTATGACCGATGTGACCTTGCAATATGTGTAATCAGAAAAATGAGAGATTACACTCCATTTATGTATGATCTATCAAAATGTGTAAATGCATCCTACTGTCATGTACAACTAATTAGAACAAATAAAATTTAAAAATTTAATAAAAGGAATAAAATAAAAGAAAAAGAAAGAAGCATATGTGATTATCTTCTATAGAGGAAAGAAACAAAACTGGAATCCACAGATGCTTGCTTGAGAAGTTCCTTGCTGATTGCAGGTGAAAAACCAGGTCTCCCTGACTCAGTGTCCTTTCTAATATGGGATCTCAGGAATGCAATAAACGAAAGGAAACTTGTTCTTCCATGCATGAACAAAGGCTCTGTGGCACAGGCTTTTACCTAAGTGGAGAGATAATTCTAGAAGATAATTTTAAAGAATAAAATAACCAGTTTATCAGACTTTTTTCTGTATGTCCTAACATGTTAATAACTATTCCAATCTTGCTTACCACAAATGCAGAATTGAAACAAAAGATTATGTGTGTCCCTGATTTGGGAGACACAGAAATCCACACAAGTATAGGCAGTAATTAATTAAATCTCCAGAGGTCAGAAATTAAATACATTGGTCATTCACAATTTAGCCATAAATGCAGACATTTTAAAAGGCACCTGAAAATAGAAATAAACATTTCCAAGTTTCCAGCCCCCAAACAATGGAGCTTTACTGCCTAGGACAAGCCGTTGCCCAGGGATCATCAGAAGGCCTGGCACAAAGAAAGTCAGTGAGTATTTGCAGATAGAATTTAATGAATTGAAGGCACAAACTCTCCTGCTGGGTCTCATAAAATCTTATTAAACACACTTTATTTAGCAAGTTTGGTTACTTGCCGTTGTGTTTTTCATCCCCAGCAGACTAAATATAAATGACTTGGAAAAGGAAGAGCAGTTGTCAGGAGCAGAGCAAATGCCAGTGGAAGACTTGACAGCTTGAGAATAGAAGAGGAAAAGAAAGAAAGGCGAAGAAGACAAAGAAAGTTTACCTCCCCCACAATATAGCACTGAAACCTTCAACTAAATCAATGTAGGATCCTCTGTTTAACTCATCAGACTCAACTACTGCTCATTCTGCTCTAGTGGATTTTAACTGTAAGTTTATGTAGGATTGTGACATTTTATGAGGCGTACAGGGGAGAGGTTAGGGAAGTGTCTTTTATTAGAAAGACCTCTTTCTGTAAGAAGATATTGCTGAGTTTTCTTTCAGCATTTAACTGGGCTTTATGTACGCAGTTTAGAGCTCTGGAAGACCATGGCCTGTATGAACTGAGCCCCTTCCCCTGGTGAACCTGCCTATGGTGTCTCTCTGGCACACTTGCTATCTTTGTTCTTACTAGTCTGATGTATTTGTCATTAGAGGAAATGCAAAAACCATTTTTTCATCTTCATCTTTGTGGCGCCATAAGCAGGCAGCTGTCACAAAGCACTTGGCACTTGCCTGAGATCCTTTCTATAGTCAGGTCTTACAGCAAGTGGAGGGTCTGCTTCTGTCTCTTCTGGTATCAAGATCAAAGGCATCATTACCCTATGCGCATGTATGATTACATGAATGCTATGATATACCCCATTTGTGTACAATGAATCAAAATGCAGTCTGTAAAAATAAAAAAAAAAAAAATTTAAAAATCAAAGGCAAAAATCAATCCAGGAAAGAAAAAAAAAAGAAAGAAAAAGAAAACAAAGGTATGAAAATGGATATGTGTTATAACGATGACACGTATAGAGAGATAATAGCTAGAGACACAGATATATAGAGATTTATACCGTTAGCAATGAATGATGATCAAATTGTCTACAGTATGAGAAGATACAAAGAGGTCTTGTTTTCACTCTGAGTTTGTTCTGATTCCTAAGTGACTTAATTGATGAGGACAATTTGTATGCATTAATTGGTCACCTGCAAAGCCCTGGCTAAGGCGGAACTTGCGGCTCTAGGCTTCCCAGGGAATGAGTAGAAAACGACACTCAGGTGCATCCTGGGAGGCCATCACCGATTTCCTGTGCTCAGCCATGAGACTGAGGAAGCTCATCACGTAATTCATGTTCATGCTGCCAATGATAAACATAATGATAAAATAGCAAGTGTCAGCAGTGGAAATGGTGATGGCAATAGGGGTAAGAGCTACCTTTTCTTGGACAGCTGATGTTTGTCTGAAAGAACTTTAAATCCACTCTCATAAAAGTTCTTCATAAGAATAAATGGAGACAGAAGACTTTAGCTGCAAATTGTTAATCAAGAGATTGAAAATCAAGGGAGTTATCTCAGAATTACAATTCACACAGCTAGTAAAAGACAAAGGTGGGTTTCCCCTCTCCTCCTGTCCTTCACATCCCTCTCAACCCTGCTTCTCCTCCACGACGCCTCCTCTTCTCCCTTTCCTTTTTTCTCCTCCTTTCCCTCTTATTCCCCTTCCACTTCCTTTTCTTCTCCTTCTCTCCTGCCCTTTAAAGATAGTTAACCCCACAGATGTCTCTTTTGGTTCAATATTCCCAAAATAGTTTTCCAGAGAAAAAGGCATACAAATATTTAAAATAACATTTTGAGCCTCTGCTTTTTACAAGGCACATGGCATAAAAACTTGCTGTTTACAAGAGGATGAAGGAATAGAACACGCATTGACTAAGTGCCTCAGGATGAATCAGGTACAATATGCTTTGTAATATTACCTTTTAAATGTTTCTTTACCACCGTGTGTATTTTATTCCCATTTTATAAGTGAAGGAACTGAGGCCAAAAAATTTTAAGGATGAAACTTGTCTACAATCAGGTATCTGGTAAAAATTCTGACTTGGCTAAACATTTGCCAGTTCTGGCGAGGTCCCTAGCTGAGTCAAGACACATGGGAAGAAATGGACCTCTAAACCTGCAGGACTTCAGGGCTTGGAGGGCCCTGCGCTGGGACACACACCTGGCCTCAAGTAGGACATTCCTGAGACTTTCTTACACAGCATGGGGAAGCACCAATTCTGGGGGGTCATTGCTGATCAATCAGCAATGTCACTACAAATGACAGGACAGATGCTAAGGAATGCATGGATGCAGCAATTCTCTTTGTGTGTACTTTGAAAAATAATGCTAAAATAATAGTAGTAAAGAGTAAAAACAAAATTCATAAAGAATATATCTATATTTTTATATATATTTACAAATAGTCAAATACTGTCACTGCCTTGTAAAGGAATAAGATGCAGCCATTAACTTTATGACTTATGTTCATATTTTTGATACAAAAGATGTCTAATGTCTAGTACATTTTAGAAGCAGTTCAAAAACTGAACAAATTCATAGCTCTGGAATGGAGGCACATACATTTACCCTGAAAAAAATGTCTATGAACTTCTTGTGTATGTATCAGGAATTGAACCCAACGGTGCACAACCACTGACCAGCATTCCCAGACCTTTTTATTTTTTGGTTTTGAGAGAGTGTCTGCCCAAGTTATGTAGGACCTCCCTAAGTTGCTGAGGCTGGTTCTGAACTCATGATCCTCCTGCCTCAGCCTCCCAAGCTGCTGGAATTGCAGGCATGTGCCACTGTACCCAGCGTGTATAATTCTTTAGTTGTCCTTGGCTTTTGTATTGTCCTGCATGCTGAGGATGGAGCCCAGAGCCTCATGCAGGGGAGGCGAGTGCTCTACCCCCAGCCACATCCCCAGCTCTTACTTGGCTTTTGAAAATGGGTTGAAGAATAACATCTGTTTTCCCTCAAATTTTTCCCAATTCCATTTTGTAAAAGTGACAACTGACTTTTATGGAGAGCTTGCAATATGAAAAATAACTTATTTACATTTCTCCCATTATTGCAATGATCTCCATTTTAAAGTTATGTGATTTGAAACTTCGAGAGGCTGATGATTTGCCCAAGAAAGTGACAGACTGATGTTTAGGTAGATTTTCTGCTCTACAAGCCTATGCTCCTGCCTATATTCTATGCCACTTATGTAAAAATGTTGGCCCAAACCAGTAGTGCACAATTAAGCAACAACAATATGTTAAGGGGCGCAACTTAAGAACAGACCGATCACCACTAAGAAGTCCAAATTTGAGAGTCTTTATTAACTGGCCAGCTGACTGTCTCACACAATGCCCCCAAAAATGGCTATTGGGAGAACAGCCCAGACCATGGGGTTGTAGGTGTTCTTATACCAAAAATCACATTAATCATAAGTGTCTTTTGCTATGATTCGAAATTACGCATTAACATCATGAGATCATCCACAGAGGGGAAGTGGGTCAAAATGACCCTTACCTAGGTACAAACTAAGGAATGGTTGCTAACATTCACACAATCACTGTTCACATGGTACATTGTTTAGGAGCAATAGGAATCAAGAGAGCAATTCTTTACTACATAGGAGTTGCCATTGTATATTATTAAACATGTCACACCAAGTAACTGATGACGGGCACAGAGGCGGGGTGTTCCCATGGGAGAAGCTTATTTTCTACATAACATGGAGTCTCAGAGCAAAATGGAGTCTGTTTAGTCATTTCCCTTAGAGTCTGGCCTATAACATTCTCATGGAGTCAGATCTGTCAGCCCATCACAATTATTTATTTTCAGAGGAATTTCTGAATTCCTGAGTGTTAAAATGTTTAATTAAAATTCCATTTCCAAGACAATCTTTGAATATATTTGGCAATTTATAAGACCTAGCGCTGCTCCTCTGAGACCACTCAGTCCTGTGGGACATTCTGTTGTGGTACCTACCATGGCTACCAAGTTGTATCTTTCTGTCTGGGTGTCTCATTGGACTAAAATCTGGATCTATCATGTTGTTAACTTCCATATCCTTCGAATTAAACAGTTTACTTAAGTCTGCGTGTTCATAGGGTCAGAAAGTCCCTGGATGCTTATATTGGATGTGGGGTGCCTCCCAACCCCCATGGAACTAGTTTAGAAATGAAGGTGGGGGTAGGAGGTGTAACTAATAGGCAGAGCATGTGCTTAGCATGCGTGAGTTCCTGGGTTTGATCCCCAGGGCTGATACCACTGTTTACCGGTGATGAGTTCTGCTTCCTTAAATGTTGAAGATCGAACATTATAAAGGCATGCCAAGGCAAGCATATTAAGCAGGTTTTATTTAAAGATAATAGTACAGACTTCTCCCGGGAGGCAGGAGAGGGCCATGGCTGATGTTCTAGAATCCCAAGAAGTGAGCGCACCTTCTATCTTTTAGATTAAGGTGTCTTTTGTTCTCCTGTTCTTTCCCCCATTATGTTTCCCCTTCCTGCTTACATAATTAGGTCCAGGAGTTGCCAGTGACATAGCAAAAAGGTGAGCAGCAGATGGCAGGGGGAAGGGCCACAGGGAGGATCCAGGCAGGCATGGGCCCAGGGGGCATTATTAGCAATTCCGTGCGTGCAGCTTTTGGGGAGGGGTAGTTAGGCAGGTAACTTTGGTGATCAAAAGGGCTCTGACCCTGACATTCCAACCTCCCAGGGGTGGTCTCCAACTTCCACTTGCAGATGGCTTGCAAACGGATTCTCTATTTCTACACTAACTGCCTGTCCTCAGTTCTGGCTTCAGCACCACAAAAACAAGCAAAAGCAAAAGTAGGTGTTTTCTGCCTTCAATAGAGACAGATGAAATGAATCTCTTGGAGGAGGCTCTTGGGTACACTGTTGCTTTTCCCTTAGTGATATCCAAAAGTTCTCACTTCCTGTTCTAAGGAAAGTTTAGGGCCAAAGATGTAATATGTAGGGTGTGTCTTCAGCCTAGAATGTAAGATTCTCAAACCAAAGACGTTAATTGTAAACAAAAATCTTCCAGGGACTACGATAATGCTGATTGGTTTTTATTTTTTCATTCTTCAATTATGGTTAAGAGATGGAAAACTGAGACCTTAGATTCATAGAAAGGTGATTTGAGAAACAAAGAATAAACCAGTTATTGTGAAACAGACAAGTTCCTGACTCCGCCCCTTTACACTGAGAACGGCATTTCCACCCCACTTCCCAACTGTTTCTCTAAGCTATTCCTCAGGTCTCTAACATCCTTTCTTTTGGTATTCTAAGTTCTAAAGAAAGCCCTCTGTAATACCTTTCCTTCCACTCAGTAAAACAGATATGTTTATGTAAAAGGGTGATACAGATGCAGGAAATTCCAGCTCCTTTTGATATGATAAGGAGTCCGCAGGGAGTCAGAACCTGTGAAGCACCCCTGAATCTCCTGACTTCTGTCCTAATACCTCCTTCCCCTCTTAAAACCTTTCTTTCTTCCACCACTACTCTGGAGATGGAACTTCCAAAACAACAAAATTTCTTCCATCTTCCCTCAGAGCAAGCTTTGAATGAAACCTATTTTCCTACCAATTTGACTGAATAGCTCTGGAGAAGAGAGCATTATGGTCTAAGCTCTCTCCTTCCCAGAGGGATCTTGTGTCTCCAGTAACACTGGGAAGAAAGATGAGTAATGGATTGCCTAGGGAAACAAACCCTGGTTGCCCCTGGAGAGAGAGAGAGAGAGAGAGAGAGAGAGAGAGAGAGAGAGAGAGAGAGAGAGAGAGAGAGAGAGAGAACTGGTTTCTCAAACCTTAATAAAGTTAAATAAAGTTGAGTGTTTTTGACTCTACTGTGCTCAGGGGAACAAAGTGAAGGGGTCCTACCATCCTTGGAGAGAAAGGATGTAGCAGCAACAGAGTGGAAAGGTGGAAAATGGTTAGTGGTGATGGATTGAGAGGCAGGAAAAGTTACATTTGTAGGACATACTTCCACTTTCTAAGGATTCTCAGAAATGTACAGGAAAGAGCAGAACTTGGGAGTTGTATTATCTTATTCGAATATGAAAGGGAAAGCTTCCCTAAGAATGGAGAGCTTGGCTTACATTGGGCTTAAGATATTTAACTTCCCCATAACATAAGAAAACAAGGAAAATATTTATCTAACATCTAATAACCACAATTAACTAAACTATTTATTTTTCCCAAATTACTGTAGATTTACAAAGGGGATTTGATTTCATATTCCCTAATATGTAATATATGATAATGTTTCATGGAGCCAAAATTCCTTGGAGAAAATACAGGTTTTCAGAATCCTGACCTTATGGCAATATCATCAAAGCACAATGGAACTCCAGCTTGGAAAAATTAACATGATGATCAGAGAACTGTTTTTGTGGAGCAGGCCTGGTCCCTGCATCTCCAGCATAACTGAACAATTTTCATGCATTTCTAAGAACAAATTGCAAACAGACATCCCAAGGAGACATTTCAACACATCACCAACTTGGAGATAATGGCTGGAAAAGTCAACTAGGAGAAAGTTTTAGACACGAGTGAGAGGACCAGCCAGCCATAGGCACAAGTCTCATGGAATGATATGGGCATACCAACCCCTGGAAAATTGATAAGGAAACAGGTCGAGTCAGAACCCAATTCCCCCATGGCATGTGGTTATTTCAGTGTACTCTCCACCTCCTAAGAGGACTGTGATCTGTAGCAAAGCCAAAGGTCTGAATTGGAAAAAGAGGTGACTGATGGTCTAACTGATAGAATTTCCAGAGAGGAAGGGGAGTCTTCTGAGGGCTGGCTCTGCTTCTTTGACATCTTCCCTTGCAACCCCCTCCCTGATTGATGCAGCACTAGAAACCAGGAATGTCCCCACCAGTGAAAGCCATTTCCTCTGCCCAGAGAGTCTGGGGAGTACTGTCATCTCCAGGTGTCCAGCCCTCAGAGGTACTGCTCCTTCAGTGTGTGATCTGAGATGGTGTCTTCAATGTGATGGACAATGTAAGAAGATTACAGATCAAAGGAAGGACAGGGCCAAGGGGAGTCTGTTCCAGAAGGAAAATGAAATCACTTCTCAGGGCGGAATCTTTACCAAGCCAGTTAATATCATTTGCATCTTGCATGACTTCTGTTAATGAGGCGCAGACAACTTGGCATTTTCTTATCTTTTATTGGTTTAATTCTTCTAAATAAAACCATGACTACTCATATGACTCTTGTGTAGTCTAAATGAAATTGACTATTAATGTCTACAATCTTCAGTTTTTCAACCATGACTGAAAGTTATGTGTGAAAGTTAATTTTTTAATCAGAATTATTCAAACTTTTGGAGATTTACTTTATTTAGAAGAATCGAAATACTCTTTTTATTGTTACCACTCTCATTTGACACAGAACAAAATCAAGGACTAGATTAGTCCAGGGCTTGAAATGAGAAGAAAGCAGAGGTGTTCTAGATTGAATGGATATAGTGTTATGTAGTGAAAAATTATTCCTAATGAGTAGCAGATAGATTTGGTCACTCTCCTGAGCTTGGAGATATAATGGCTACAAAAATGTGTCCTATATTTCCAGGGACATTAGAGTCTCATTGTGGAGATCTCTTAGACTAAGGAAATTGTAGTAATTCACTATGACAAGTGCTACCTGTGTAAAGAAGTATTGAAGGAGTCCTACCAAGGTCACCCTTTCCATTTGCAGAAATGATATATGCCAAGGAAGACTTCTACATTAACTGTGAAGACAGAAAGAGTTTTGTGTCCACTCCAAGCAGTTACCTAGATTTGGCTGGGACATAGAATATGTATATAGCTGAGATGTGGTGAGGAGTTTGTTGAGAGAGAAAGGTCAACGGAGAGTGAAGGAGCAGATACTGGAGGACTTTGTGTTCTAAAGAATTTGAACTTCCTTTTAGGGCAATGGAGACCCATCAATGATTAGGTGAGATATTTTTATGCATATAATACATTCATTCATCAGCTATCAGTAACTTTAACAAATATTTATCAAGTACTTACAGGCAATAATGACAAAGCAGAAAAATAATAACCATAAAAACAGATAAAATACCTTTCCTTAAAGAAGAAGATGGGAATTTCAGACGTAGTAAGCTCACAGTTTTACAGAAGGTGACATTTTGGCAAAGAAATGAAGGAAGTGATGGGGTTAAGGGGCTTAGCCACTTTGGTATTCAGGAGAACATCTTTGGCAAATGGAAATGTCAGGGCAAATGTCTAGAGTTGAGAGAATCTCTGGTGTATTTGAGACACACCAAGGAAGCCCATGGGACTGGATAGGAGGTGAAGTCAGAGTTTGTGAAATTTGGGGTCTGTTGCTTGGATTCGGGATCCTCAAAGTTCTACCGCAAGTTAGAAGGCATGCCACTGGGTTATTCTTAGCAGAGCCTTGAAGTGGTTGGGCTTCCAGTTTGGAAGGATTCGAGGGAGCTGGGATGCAGCAAAGTCACAAGCAAGGAAACCAGATAAGAAGCAAATACAGGAACTCAGGAAGAAAAAATGGAGGTAAGCCGGATTGTAGTGGGAGCAGTGGGTATGGGCGGGAGTTGAGGCGAGGCCCAGCAAGATTGGATGCTTGATTGAAAGTGGTGCATAAGAACAGAGAGAAAGTTCAGAATGACTTTATGCCTTTGGCTTGAACACCTGGAAAGATGAGGTCCTGTTGGCTGGGTTCCATGGGAAAACCTTGTGGAGGAAGTTGGGAACAACATCAGGGAAGATGAGAGTTAAGATTTCAGTGCGTTGCCCAAAGTTCATGTAATGAAAACTTAATCCTCAATGTATATGTGATTAAGTCATGATGACTCTTCCTTTGGGAATGAATTAAGTTGCCTTTGTGGGTCTGAGTTTGTTATTGTGAGAGTGGGTTTTGTTTTATAAAAGAGAGTTTAGCCCTCTTGTTCTCTCATATGAGCCATCTTGCCCTTCAGCCTTGCTGCATAGGGTAAAGCAGCATGAAGACCCTCACCAGATATTAACATAGCACTCCCCAGCCTCCAAACTTGTGGGAAATAAATTCTATTCTTTGTATGTTATCCAGTGTCTGGTATTCTACGAAAGCACAGAAAAACAGACCAGGAAAATGAGGAATTCAGTTTTTGATGTGTTCAATTTTAGATATTGATTGTGTTTCCAAGCACAAAAACCAAACTGACAAATATTAAAGGGGAGAGGTGTCATCCGGACATAAATATTTGGGAGCATTTAGTCTACAGAGGATATTTAGAAATAGAAGATAAATGAAAACACTGTGAGAGCAAGCATCAGACATTGTTAGGCAACGAGCATTTCACAGTGAGAAAAATAAACCAAATCCTTGTCCTGGAAGACCTCATGGGAAAACAAAATAAACAAATCGAACAACCCTATAAAAATAATGAGTGAAACGGTAGTGACTGATTTCTGCATGCAGAGCAGAGAACAAAGTGGGAGGTGTTTACTGGTTCAGTGGAGACCTAATAAGTCACGGGAGACCTCTTGTCTTGAGTTTGGGGTGGTGGCAGTGGACATGGAGAAAAGATTGAGGAGACTCATGAAGTTTTAATCTGCAGGATTCGGTAATTGGTTAAACACACTAAATGCATCACTTAAAGGGCATGAAAAACCTTTGGGTCTTTGGAAAAAAAGACTGCTAAGTAAGGTTGCCTCTCCTAGCATGGACCTCAGGAATAATCCAGCTCTTTGTCTTAACCACTTTGTGCCACCTGGGTGACTTTTCAACTTTTCAGTCTTCAGTTATCTGTGAATGACATAAAGAATACTTCAAAGAGTTTCTAATGAGAGTAAAGGGAAAATCACATAGGAACTTCTAGCAGGCTTCCTGCAGAGCACTTAGCATTTGTAGGAGATGAAAAAAAGTCTCCCTCCAACCTTAAATTCAGTGGCTGGGCTTCTACAAATTAGACCAAAAAAAGACAGACTAACAAGAGAAAAACAAACAAATTTCTGAGCACATGCACTTCATGTATACACAGGAATACTCAGAAAAGTGAAACTCAGTAGGTGGTTGGTGGTTAGCTCTTGGGCTTAGTTATTTTAGCAAAGAACAATGAATTTCTATAGATGTGATAACACAAAGGACAAAAACTTTGCCATCCTGGAGGTAGCAAATTTTGAGAATGCAAATGTATGGAGAAACTAATGGAAGATAAAGGCTGACTAGTAAGGTTTGTCATGTAGATTCTTCCTCGGGCTCTCTCCAGGCCCTAGGCTCCTAGGTTGACACCAGGTGATCAATTTCTGCTCCTCCTGGTAGAGGGGAAGAGGTCACCTTTGTGAATTCCCATCCTGCTGTTAGGCTAATAAGGAGGAGGACAGAGGGCTTTTCTTTTTTCTGCTGTTTCTCATTTTTCTTTAGCTCAAAATAATCCATATGCCAAAGTGGCATTTTCTTCTCCCAGATGTTTGGAAGGTGTTGATTCTCTTTCCAGTTAATTAGGACTCTTAGAAAAATCCAGGAATAAAATAGAAACAGAACTCATTAGTTCATAAAACTAAACAAATACACTGAAGGAATACATGTGACTTGAGGCCTGGTTGGAAGGAACCAAGCTAGCCAGAGCTCAGTTCTCCTGTTTCACTGTATTTTCAGATCTTTTGGTTTTGTTATCAGACAGATGTTAGTTAATAAGGTAATGGAAGAGATTGAGTCGCAAAGCTACGCTCAGTCTACAGCCTGCTAGCTGTTTTGTCATCCTGGTTCTTTCTATCCCACGTTGGCCGAAGTATTCACTGACAATCCCACCAGCCGTATCCTTCTGATATTGAATTGGTGTTTTGAGAACCAGCGATCTCCGTGGAAAGAACATCTTTACGGCAAAATTTCCATGCATGACTCTCCTGGCCCCGTTAGGACATACTGTATCCTTATCTTTGGACAGAAGGATGCAATTCTCTCATTTACATCACCCGAACTCCATAGATTAAATTTGGGAGAGGAACAAGGAGGTGAAATGTTAGATCTGGTTCTCTGACTTGTGCTATTTGACTTTACTTACAAATGTGTCAGTGTTATGGGTCATTGGATCTCTCATTTCTCTGAGTCTGTCATGACTCAGACAATGACAACCTGCATACTTCTTGGAAGCAGTATCCTGGTGCTTGAGGAAAGCAAGGTACATGTCCTCACCCCACCTACAAGTCTCTGCCTAGTGTATACACAAGAACCTTCTTGGTGTGCATCCATAGATATCTATCAAAACCACATTGGGTTGAGAGACAAGGCATGTGTTTCAATTTCACCCAGGCTTTTAACAAATGAGGATGGAATCGTAGTTAACTATGGGATAAATAAAGGGATTTTTAAGGCCATAAGCGCAGCATGACAAATTAGCAGGAACATGGCCCTAGGACAGAAGGGCCTTCCCACCCAGGCTGAATCATCAGCTCACTGGTGAAAACAATTTATTTGATGCAAATGAAAAACCAAACATTTATAAATCAGTTAAACAAGAGGCTCAGGGGTAGAGCTTCTGAGACTTGGAAAAACAATATTTTATTCTCCAAGGGAATTATAGGATTGGAAATCTATCAGGACTCGGGGCATGCACACATCTGGTGAGTATGGCTGGACACTTAGTCATGGGGTAGAGCCTTGACCAGTGTGTGGCTTTTGTTTATGGACCTTGATCTACTGCTGCTGGAAATTCTTTCCTCCATTGTCAGAAGGACATACTGAAGCTGTCAATCAAACCTCCAAAATAAAGCTTTGATTCACTCTTTTGTCTTAATGCCTTCACTATAAACTGCTTTCTTGCCTAGACAATTGACTATAATAGTCAGTTAACAGATTTTCCTGCCTTCTCTATTTGTTAAAATAAATTTTTCATTTTAGAATAATTTTAGATTATTATTTAGACAACTTCAAAAACATCAGACAGTTCCTGTAGATCCCTCACCCATTTCCTGTTAATGCTAACATTTTACATTATTATGACATACTTGTCACTACTAAGAAACCAATATTGGTTCATTGTTATGAACTAAACTGCAGACCTTGTTCAGTGTGACTCGTTTTCACAATGAAGTCCTTTTTATTGCTGAGTCCAATAATGATGTCCTACTGCATTTGGTCATCGTATCTCCTTACTCTCTTCTGGACTGTGTCAATGTCTGTCTTTCTTTCCTTCTCCCGTCTGGATAGTTGTATAGAGTACCTGAGGCCAGGCATTGTGTAGACTGTCTCTCAGTCTGGGGTTGTCTGATGTTTGTCTCATGAGTAGACTTAAGTTATGGAATTGGGGGAAGAATTTTACAGAGGTGAAGTGCTTCTTACTACACCATATCAGGAGGTGATTGTCAGCATGGCATATTGCTGGTGACATTGACCTTGATCATTCGGTGCCGTATCCAATGTAGCCAAACTTGCCGTTCCAGCAAGGGGTGATGAGGGATTAGAAAATAAAGACTCACACAGGTAGATCATGAAGATAAAGCAGGGATCAGGTGGAGTGCTGCTCTCTGATGGAGGAGCAGATCTAGAGTCATGCCAGCAATCTTTATTCATAGGTGGCTCAGGTTAAAGACTAGGCAAGCATTAGTCTTTGTACTCAGGAAAGTTACAGAACTAGAAACATCTCTGCAGCTTTTCCACAGTCACAGTGTGCAATGGTAGGAGCTTTGTGTAGCCTGCAAGGAGGCCCATTGTCTAAAGCTACTGTTAAGTGAGCAGGCTCAGGAGCAGCAGACTGGTGAAACACTGTGGCTGTCTAGCATAAGAGTTCCTCTGTCCCTGGGAGCTTGGTGCCTGAGATTGAGGTGGGAGCTGATAAGGCTCCTGCAGAGCCTCCTCAGGCAGGGCTTCACCATAGCTAGGCATCCTATGCCCAGGCCAAGAGCACCACAGCCATGAGGTCAGCAGAGAGCCCCAGTCTCAGTCATTGCTCTCCCATCCTCTGACACCACGCTCCAGTTTGGTTTCCTCTTTACCCATGTCAAGTTATTATTTTTCACTTTCCCATACTCTCTTCATTGAATGTGATTTACCATGTATAAACCATTCTTAACGTGGTGGTATGGTGGTGTGGGTTAGGCAACTAGTCAGCCCAGAAAGGATAACAAAGGACTCCTGAAAACCACGTACCTTATCAGATAGGTGATCACCTGAAAAGGAGGGCCGGGCATGTCAAAACCTCTCCAGGCCATAACTATATCCCATTGAGAAAAACTGTGGTTCCAAGATCATGTCACACCCTACCAGGTGGCCTGGGCCCTCTCTTATAACCCCGGCGATGAAACATCAAGATCCTCACAAAGAAAGCTTGTTCGGGGCTATTCAAAGGAAAAACCAATTGAGAGGATGGGAAATTGAAACACAAACAGGGGGACTCGATTTCCTTTAAAATTCCAACTCAGTGAGCGCCTTGCTCTTCTATCTTCACGGTGGTTCATGGGGTTCCTATGCAGTCAATCAAAAGTCAAAAGGTGGACTTGGGCAGGACACTCTGGAAACTTGCCTGGAAACAGCCCCCTCCCCCCCCCAATAAAAGTGGAGGATAGGACAGTGCATGGTCCTGCTCTCTGAGAAGACCCACTTTTCTCTTGAGAGTGTCCTCCTTTCCTCTTTCCTATCACCTCTAATAACTCATGCCAGTTACTTTGAGTGACATATCTGAAATCTTTCTGACAAAACTGTAAGAGAAAGAATATTGATAAGGGGGCCAGTACCCACTCAGCTCTGTGGTAGTGACTCTGTCCTGTTACAGTGTGCACACCTCTACTTTTGATCTAATGAAAATCCACTATACACATTGAGTGAACTTTAAAACACACGTGTGCACACACACATACAATTAGATCAGGTACCTTTCTTACTAACAGCTTTTAAAGGTTTCCAATGCCCTTGAGAGAAATCTGAAATCTTATTGATACCGTGTCATTCTTCAGGTCTCTAGCCGAGTATCACTTCCTCACAAAGACCAATGTGAATTCTCTTAGAATTGAGGTTATTTCTTTATATTGTCACTTCTTATAGCTATAGAGATCATTACAAATTATCTCAATGTATAAATTTGTAATTCTGTATTTATTTCATTAATACCCACCTCCCACATCTCTCTGTTAGGATGATGTGGTTAGAGCCTGTGTGTGTGTGTGTGTGTGTGTGTGTGTGTGTGTCTGTGTGTGTGTGTGCACATGTGTGTATGTGTTTGTTACTTATACAGCTCTTAGAATAAGCAGGGTTTTATATGTAGACAACAGAAAATAGCTCTGGATGGTTAAATTGAAAAAAATATTTTTGATAAAATAATAGGAGGTCACCATTCCATTCTCGGTGTTGTTGGGAGGAAGGAATGCTAGGGAATCATGTACAGATCTGAACTTTCAGAAGAATGTTCTCCAAACCAAGCTGCAGAGCCCGGATGATGAGGACAACCTTGTCCCTGCTGCTATACTAGTGAGCATTACCCAGAGAAAACCACTAGAACTTGACCTTGAAAATACTACCACCACCAAACCCTGACTACCTCAGAGCATACCTTTGCTAACAAAAGGGATTTTGAGTGGGATACTTTCTTCCATGGTTGCTGAGTTTCCCATCAAATTCAGGTTGGGTGAATCTCATGGGTAGACATGCTTCAGGCCACTAGCAGAGGGGCCTGAGGAAATATCCATTGTACCTTTCTCAGACAGGATTCAGAATGCTAGGAATCTTTGAAAACATAATATGAGGATTCAAAAGTTACTTAGGGGCCAGAAAATATCTTAAAAGTTCCATTTATTAGTACATGGAGATTCTCAATAAATATTTGTCAATGAAGGGAAGGATATAGGGTTTCCAGGCTTAGCAAGTAAAAGTACATAATGCCCAGTTCAATTTGAATTTTAGACAAGTAGTGAGTAAGTTTTGTACTTTAAGTACACTTTGTGCAATATTAGGGATACACTTATGCAAAAATGTTGTTTTTGTTTATCTGAAATCATTCAATGGGTGTTTTACATTCTATCCTCTGGGAAGGAAGGGAGGCAAAGAAGGAAGGAAGGAATAAGATTAAGTTTGTGCTATTAGATTTTTGATTCATTTGATTCTAAATTTCCCAAGAAAACATCTGCCTATAATTTGACATTTCATGAGGAGCTAGCCACTGGGCAGGAATAATTTAGTCAGACTGCCTGGAATTTCTCACCGTTAACTGACAGATTGGCTTTGACTAAGATGTGGTATGCCCTGTAGCTTGGTACAGGGAAGGAATGTACTATTCTTAGGGACAGTCATATTCCAGTCCATGTGACAGTTACACTTTGCAATAGAAGTTAACAAAGGAAATTCCCAATTTTGTGCCCCATCCCCGAGAGTTTTAAGGACTGAGTGTGTGCTTAGGTGCCAGGATCTTTGATTCTGTTGCCTGTGCTTTATTTCTTCTTTGGATAGTAAGTGTGTGAGAATTTGTTGTTCTATTCTTTCATATCTAACTATTTGTAATGTATTTTCAAATACTATGCAATAGAAAAGAACAGTGCTTTCATGGGTAGAGGATGGGTTTGTCTTTAGAAGCGATTTTCTTGAATCCAGATTAGCCGCTATTTTCTTTCCTTCTATTTTACACACTAACCGTTTTGAATTCTTTGGATGAATTTCCAGTTCTATGTCTGCTGTGCTGTTTTCCTTTCCTTTATGATTCCATGTCTTGTGCTTTGCCTTCTGCCTTGGGAAGCCTTTGTTCAGAACTACAGCCTTTGCTTTTTAAAAGACAACCCACCTTCTTCAAAGAAGACGGTCCTGGAACTTGCTTCCTGCAGGCCAGCCTTCCCTGCCTCTCCCCCTGCCTCCATTCGCTGCAGGAGGCTCTCCCTGGTCACGCCTTACCTCTCTCCCATCCAGCTTTATCTGGCTCTCTGTTGCTCCCACATTGCTCTTTAATTATCTTTTTACAGGTTTGTCTTGCCACCAATTGGAAACTCCTCAAGAGAAGGAAATAAGCCTGTATCCCAGGTCTTGCAATGGGCTTGCATCATGTTCACTGAACTGAACTGATTCTAGAAAACCCCAGCCTCTGACTCTTGGTCTCCTCCACTATGACGTCACCACACGAATGTGTGTGCACATGTGGTGTGTGCACACCTGCATGAAACACACTCAGCTTAGAGGAGATTTTCAGCCACTTAAAGCAAAGTTTATTGCTGTATATTCTCAAAGCATTGGGGCTAACTGAACTTTCTTTTCTTAACAGTGGACACACTAAAACCCAGAGAGGGAGAGTAACCTGCCCAAGGCTGCCCTGCAGTGGAGGGTCATTTCAGAGGCAGAACACAATGGCACCTGTCGATGTGATGGTAAGCAGGTTTTCAGCCTTCTCCATTGCCCTAACTCTTCAGGGAGGCCAGGTGGAAGTGGCTGTCCCAGGCACAGCCCCTCAGCCAAACCAGTTCAGACATCCAGAGAGCAGCTTGTAGAAGTGTCCACAGTCAGGGCCATTAACACAGCACTTTCTCACTTGCCAGTGCCCAGTCTGCCTTGGCAGCCCTGCTTCCCTTTAGTCAAAAGTCTCACTGGCAGATACAATAAGTAATATCTGTGGACTCTTTGAGGGCCTTTTCCCCAGAGCATCGTTAGCCTTTGCTATTGGAGGCCTTGGCTGAGATTGTCTTTTCCATATTCTGCTGACCTGAGGTCATTTGGTGTGAATGGAAACAGAGGAGCTGGCTCCCTGGAAATGCTTCTTGCAAAAACAAGTTGCCTTCTCTTTAAGCTGCAAATTCCATTAAGTAATTGGAATGGCCTTTATGTATTTGGCATCAGATATGGCCTTGCCCTCCCCCTGCCCCTTTCAAAGTTTGGAGGTAAGAATGTTCTACCCTTAGGCATTTCCAGAGCCAACCTGGAGAAGTTATTTCAGCATGGATTTCCCAGACTGGTTGTCTTCTTTTGGGGAACGTATCTTTGTAGTTTTTGCTGGTCCTCAGCAAGATGTTTGAGGATACACACCTGACATGTCACTCCTTTGCTTCCTCTCTCCTACCTCTGGAGTGGGGATGTCTGTAGTGTCCTAAGCTTGTGCCAGATGGATGATAACATACACATCTCCATCAGGAAGGGCCCTCTGCTTTCAGCTGGGTGCATCCTTCATCTTAACAGGTAGAGAAGAAAGGTGGTGTGGGAAAAAGTTTGTTTACATATTATAACTCAGACTAAATTCAGGTTTTCTGGCTTCCTATCCAGGTCTTAATATTCCAAAGACTTTGCAAGCAATAAACCAAAGGGACGAAGAAAAAGTCTTCCTACCAGTTAAATATTTTGGACTCCCTCTTCTTTTCCTCCCTTGCTTCTTGTGTTGACTCATTTATTCTTGATTCTTCATCTGTGTTGGCTTTGCCTGAAACTCTTCATCACTCCCTTCAATGTGTCCTTCAAAACCCAGCTCTGTGAACTGCCATGATGTTCTCCTCCTCAGGTCCTCCAATGAGCACCTCTAAACCTAGCTGTGTCAGAGTTCCTGGGCAACTTCTTTAGAAAAGAAAGCCCTGCACTTAATGTCTGGGAATTCTCAAACAAAAGACCTGGAGTAGATACCTGAACTTCATTCTGAAGAGGCACCTCAGATGATTTGGGTGCATCAAGTAAAAGAAGCCAAGTGTAAGGGCCACCAGCCTATATGTACTCATTGGGGTCACAGTGGTGAGCTTACATACCACTTAAGAATGGGTTCCTTCTAGGAAATGAGGAGTGATTCATGCCCTCAATTACCCATCTTGTCCCTAGCAAAATTTCTGCTTTTGTTTGTGTTTTAAAATTTCAAATCCCATAAGCATTTTGGGACGAGACAAAATAAGGAGGAGGAGGAAGAGTAAGAGGAGGAAGTCTAAAAAAGAAATAGCTACTGACTACTCATATTGTCCTAAAATTACACTTCATATCATCTTAAAATGTTTCCCTCAAACCACAGTTCAAGGTTCAGGAAGACAGTCCATGTGGTTAATCTATATAAACAGCACTCAGAACTATGGTTAGTAGATGATTCAGGACTTACCTGTTGAATGAGTGAGCGTGTGAACAGGCGGGTCAATGCTGTTGCCACTGACCTGAGCAATTTGAGTGCAGAGATGGGTCCTAAACCCCAGCAGCCATCAAGGTGCCTCACACAAGCCAGGTGCTCACAGGTTGTACAATGAAATTGATCCCTTCCTCTCACTCATGAAACAAGCAGGATTTAATTGGAAACCTTGCAGGGGTGGGGGGCTACATTCAAATTCCCAGTTTTCATTGGCTGGTTTCTTTCTGTCAGAGGTAACTGGCTTTCCAAATTGTGGGTATAGTATAATTGTAATCTCCTTAGCTCAGATTATAATATATAATTATCAGCATACAGAATGCTAATTCTGTGGCTTAGCAGAAGTTGCATTGAAAATAAAATTTAAAAAATGGAGAGAGAATTAAATACATAAATACAGAGCAAAAAATATTAGAAGGGGAAGAAGAGAGACAACATGCCTGTGTTGAAGTCCAACCTTGTTAAGGGTAGCAAGTGTCCTTCCCCCTGCCTCCCCCAAGCCCAGTTCTGAGAAACAAAAATGAAGTTTGAAAGATTCACATCATAAAGACAGAAAAGTAAGAAAAGAAGTCACGTATTGGATTTATTCTGAGTAAGGAGAGTCCAGAGTCATGTTCCTCGGAGTGATAAAAAACCAAATATCAAAAAATGACCTGAGCCAAATCTGCATTTTAGCAGTCATCCCCAGTGATCTTTAAAGGTTGTTTGGCCTGAAGTAGGAGAATCAGTGAAGAAGAAATGTCTCTCTGAGACATGAGGACACTTCAGAGGCACGAGTAGCTCCTAGCTCTGGAGGGCAGGAGTCTGGCACATTGAATCATCAGTCCCAATTCTTCCTGGCACCGTGGCCATATTAGCCATCACACTTTTGCTGTGGCCTCTGGTAGGAGAGTGTATCACCACCCTGTGCCCCTGAGGGCGGAGGCCGACATGTAATCCCAGGGGCTATTAGTGGGCATGATGCAAGCTGAGCTAAGAAACATGCTTGTAGTCTCAGGATTACTATCTCCAGCTTCTACTGTCACATGAGTATATATCCTAGATGTCCACTGCCTTGTTAGCCTGGGCTGCAGATCGAGACATGGAGAATGGACTTGCACCAGACCTACATCTTGAATGCAAGCTTCAGAGAGTCTGCCGAGTCCAACTGGTGTCTCAGGGTGTATCTAGAAACTTCTGGGAAGAGTCCCTGTCTCAGAAGGGACAGCTAGTTGCTAACTACAGATACACATGTATAAGAAATATCTTTAACCTAGGATGAAATGGGCTGTAGTATTTTATTCAATAATCTATCTCATCATTCAACAAATAACAACAATGACACTATCTGAGCATTGCTGAAACTATATGTCAATATTTATTTTTTTACCTATGGAAAATGTTGATGACTGCTTTACTGAGCTACTCAAATGGGGCCCGTTTGTTTTATTTTTAAATGGCAAGTAATGGTTGTATGTATTTAGAGTATATAGTGATGGTTTCTACATATGTTTACATTAAATATTCAAAATCCTGAAAGAAAAATAAAACTGCCAATCAAGAATACTATACCTAGTAATCTTCTCTTCCAAAATTGAAGGGGTGATAAAGGTTTGCCCAGACAAAGAAAAGCCATGAGAATTTATCAGCAGTAGCTCTGCCTTACAAATAATGCTTCCTTCAAGTCAAAGGAAGAGAGCGCTAATTAAAACATGAACACACAGGAAAAGTATAAAACTCACTGGTGAAAGTAGGTACATTGTCAAACACTAATGCTGTAGTCGTGGTGTTTAAATCAATCACATCTCTAGAATAAAGGTTAAAAGGCAGTAAGTACTATTCAAAACAATTAAAACTATAATAATTTGCAAATGAGTCTTTAAGTCCTAATCAAACAACTAAGGGCCTTTGGTATAAGAGTTTACTTGGGGCTTGATTTACTTACTACAAAAGGCCAATTTAGAAGAGTTGTGTTATATGGCTGCTCTCCTATGTGTGCAGACTACAAAAAAGCCCTTCTCAAATCATTCAATGGTTTCTAGAAGAGTTGACCAGTTGGGTTGAATTTTAATGTGCTAATTACTGAACGAGTGCATTAGTCATTTACAATGATTACCCATGCATGCTATGTGCAATTGACACTCTAACAATATATTGCACCTTAAAATTAAAGTAAAAATACTAAATAGTTGTACTTGCTGTGTTAGATTTTTACCATTCTGATGTCTGTGTGTTTCCTAATCTGTCATCCATTCTCTTAAATATATCCACTGACAACTGTAATACTCCAGAAGCACTCAAATGCTTATCTCCTAGTATTGACTGAATTGTGTCCTCCACAAAATTCATGAACCCTAGCTCCCACTGGGATGTTGTCATGGGAAAAGAGGTGTCCTTGAAGAAGGGACAGATGAGTTCCTGGAAAGAAAGGGAAGCTCTGCTCAGGACCAGTGGGGTTCTTGACTTAAGTGACAGAAAAGAGTTTAAGCACAGATCAGTCAGAGGCATAGACAGAAGTTTATTTAGGAAAGCAAATTCATATTCAAAGGAGCAGGGAAGGGGGCAATGCCAAGAGAGAGATGCCTTTAGGGGTAAATAAAGGAATATGCATTCAAGGAAGAATGTGGGCCATCTGGAGAAAAAGACTTGGTTCTGGGATTCCTGGTACTTTTCAAAAGAATCTTGGTGAGGGTTGGATGTGGGAAGGTATGCAGGAATCCTACCGGTCAGTCTCTCCGGATTCTTAGGCTGAGGAGGTCTTCGCTACTTGATGATAGATCATTCTGGAAAGTCGCCTAAATTATAAGTTTCTCAAGATATCACTTCTCTCTTCACTCAGGGAGATTTACAGATTACCCAGGAATTTGAGGAGTAACAGGCCTATGAGAGAAATTGGCTTAGGGCGTGACAGATCTGGAAAGAATGAGGAACTTCTAAATCAAAACCTTTTTTCCTTGTCCTCCCTTTATGTCTCTTTTTAACCTGTTTCTTATTTTTTCTATCTTACCTGAAGGGCGTTTGGAGATGAAGCCTTTGGTAGAGAATTAGGTTTAGACCCTCCTGATGAAATTAACTCCCTTACAAGAAAAGATGCTGGAGAACGTGGTTTCTCTCAGCCTCATGCGCAAGCAAGCACAGCCAGACAGTGGCCATCTGTAAGTCCCAGAGAGTTCTCACCAGAACGCAGCCACGCTGGCTTCTCGGATGTTAAACCTCTAGAACTGCAAGAATATGAATGTCTGTTGTTTTAGCCACCTAGGATTTTATTACAACAGCCTGAACAGACTGGTACCCCTCCTTCTTTTTTCCTGTACAGTGTCTAGGCTGGTGCTGGCCTCGTACAGAGTGACTGATAGACTCGTCCCTAGGATGCCAACTTTAGGAGACAATTCTTAGTTTGTCCAGATTCAACACACACTGATGAGCCCAGCAGGTCCCCTGACTGCAAGCCAGATTCTTCCCACTGCTGGTCTGGATTTCTGGGTTTCCAGCACCTGCCTAACCATGCCAGCCTTGGGGAGCCAACAGCTTTTGGGGGAAGACACCATATGCATGAATAATATGACAAGCATCTGATTTGGTGGCAAGGGGAGGCAGAACTTTCCTAGAAGTGAGGCCAAGACTGGCAGGTTTTGCTACTTCCATTCAGCTTCTGGAGACCCAGAAAATTCACGTGGCTGTGTCTGGTGCTGCAGGATTCACTGGTAGGAAGACTTAGAGACAGCTGGGATAATATTCTTCCTGCAGTTGCTGGGAATTCTACACCTTTCAGTCACCCCAAGACTTCCTCTTGAAGGACTGACAGATAAAGATCTGCCCTCACCCCGCAGTGCTGTCCACAAGAACAGGTGACCAGTAGGAGTGAGTCTTTCCATTTTGCTTATGGGGTGTTGATAAAAATACTACTCGAGATTGTTGTGCAGATCAAATAAGGTAAGTAAATCACACACAGACTGTAGAGGCTAGAGTTGCTGTTTTAAGAACTGTCGATGTACTGCTTCCTATAGATTTTGTATACACTATGTGCTAGACTGTATTATGCCCATTTTATAAATGAGATTGAGACTTGAGGGATTTACTAACTTGCAAAGCTAATGAATGTGAAGTTTCTTCCATGTTGTGGTTTGGATCTTAAATGTCCTACAATGATCAGGTGCTAAAGGATTGGTTGCCAGTCTGTGGTGCTATGGGGAACTGGGGCCTAGTGGAAGGAAGATAGGCTTTTGGGGGCTGCCCTTGAAGGGGATACTGGAACCCTGTCTCTGCCCCAGCCTGATCCCCATTCTCTTTGCCATGAGCTGAGCTGCTTTGCTCAATACGTGTTCTCTGTCATGTTGCTCTGCCTCGTCATAGGCTCAATGTGGTGAGGGAGAACATCAATGCAGCCTAGCAACCACGAAGCCAAAATGGACCATTTCTCCTTTTAAGTTGTTTATCTCAAATGTTTTGTCACAGGGAAAGAAATATGACTACACTTAATTTGTACTTGCTGAATCAATAAAAAGGAGAGATTTGAGATTTTAATTCAGGTTAACTCTAAAGTCCCACCACCGAACTGTATTGCTTAACTCTAAACTGAAGAATACTGTTCACATGTAATGAACTATTGCCATTTAGCCGTTGGTTCCTATTTACCAAGTGCTTATCCTATGAATTGGATCCCATCAGACCTTTTGGATTTTATATCCTGTCCATTCATATCTTTTGTGGGTTATAGACAGGTAGAGTTCTCCCCCACCCCCAGGCCCAAAACAAAACAAAACAAAACAAAAGGTTCATATTGACACTACATTTGAGTATAATATGCTCCACAGGAGGGAGGGGAATTGGAAAAAAATAACGTTCTAAGAGAAAATGTAATAACCACCCTTCACCATTGAATGTTTATGCACAGCAGTTTCATTGTTAAGTAACCTCATGTACCTTCGTGAAGAAGAAAAGCTTACCGGCCCTCTTTGCAGGAGTCTGAAAATACTGAACAACTACTCTGTCAAAGTATCTTGTTCCCTCGAAAACACAATCTTGATAAGCTATGTTCTCTGACTTGCAGAACAAAGTTTATCAAAGTCTCCAAACATAAAGCAGAGGGGTCTCAGGTCTCCGGAACCTCTGAGTTCTAATCCTTCCTTGCCAGGGCGTCCTGATAACCCAGACAGAGTGTGTCCATCTCTAAGTTTCAATTTACTCACAAGTCAAAATGTAGATACTTATTTGTACTATCATAAAAAGTGAGGGAGCTATAAATCATAAATAGATAAGGTGTATGAAGAGTGATTTGCCTAGTCCAGATTAAATGCTTAATAAATGATCACTGCTAACATTACATTCGCATATAATAATAAAACCAAAACAGAACAAGTTAAGCCAGTAGATTCTAGGTTCATGTGTGGGTTAGAGACAATGAGGATTTTCAGAGCAACCTGAGGCCACTGCCTTCTGGGTTCAGGGCTGGGAGCTGTGATCATCAGTATGCAGGTCATCAAGATGGAAAATACGGAGTTGTCATTCTGCTCCTGACCCTGGGACTACACAGGGACCAAACAAATAAATGAGCATCTTTCTTCCTAAAATTCTCATATTATGGATGGGCACATATGCATGTGAACTCATGAATCGTGGTGCTTCAAAATTTTCTTGACTAATGATTTGGAGGGGACAATGATGCCACCTCATGTTTTCAGCACGTTTACCATTTTCAGGGTTCTCCCTCATGCATGAGTTTATTCTATGGCTCCTTTAACCTTGTGAAATGAAGTGTCAGCTGTCATCTGGCTCATTCAAGTGGTGAGTGCAGAGTTAGGACCCAACAGACTGTCTGTATAACCCCAGGTGCAGGGATCCTTCGGCTCTTGATGCGGCAGTGGAAGGAACTGTCTGGGTGGAGACGCAGTGAGTCATGATGGCTCCCACCTGCTACAAGTGTGTGCTGATTGGTGGAATTTCTGGGCAGAAATCCATTTCAATGAGCAGGGACAATCATTGATCAAGAGAGAGAGTCTTTTTAACTCCATTTCATTGAAGATGAAAAGCAAGCATTTCCAAATGAACCATTTTTCTTTATTGATCTGCAAATAATGGATACCTTGTTCTGAAACATGGAAACATATCTTCATGGAATGGAAGGAAGATGGGTTTCAGAATCAAAAAGATGTGATTTCTGAAACTAGCTCTAACACCAAATGTGTGACTTTGGAAAATTCCTTAAGCCACTCTCTGTTCATCTGTGAAATAGGGACAATACCTATCTGTAGAATTATGAGAGGATTAACTATTATCATGTAGTCAAAGCTCCTATTCAAAGCTTGAAAAATGCCAAAAGTTTTGTAATTAATTTTACATTAGAGAATGAATAAGTTACAAGGAGTTACTTTCTAGATTTTCACACAGGTTGCCTTATGTTTTTATTCTTTTAACCTTTATTTTTTAAAATCTTTATCACTATTATTGCTATTTTTCATGCTGCTGGGTATGGAATTCATTATATTAAGCAAACGCTTTGTCACTGAGCTACATCCTTAACCAGCCTTATGTTTTAATGCCAGAGATTTCCAGGTACTTAGCTCTATTTGCAGCTTCCAAAGAAAAGTTGTATTTGGTGGTAGAAGAGAGATGCTCCCCAGTTCATGCAAAGGGGTCATGAATCAATATGTGCATGAGAGGGAATCTGGAGCAGTTGGAAGGAATGTTCAAATCTCCAGACTAGACAAGAACACTCTGGAGTAACTGTAGACCATTCCTCGGGTAACTGGAGATCATTTCTGAAGCATGACATTTGTCACAGCTGTTTGGGTTTTGTGCATCCAATAAATTATGGGACATTTGTTTTGCTAACACATTGGATTGATGAGAATAAAACGATCATGTCAGCCATGATGACTCCAAACACGCTGAATCTGTCATCTTCTCATAGCTGTCTTTGGATAGTAGGCTTAGGACGTGGCCACACTGCTGAGCAAAGCTCTGGAGCTTTACAAGACCACCCTACCAGCCTCAATTACCAACCTCAGAAGTTAAAGTTTGGTGGGAGATACACAAGGAAAAAGACCCTATTAAGAGAACACTGATACTCTATTAGAGAAAGTGTGAGATGCTATGGGAGCTAATAGGAGGGCCACCTAGTACAATCCTGGTGACTAAGGCATCGTACATTTCCCAGAGGAAGTGCCATTATAGATAACAAAGAGAAAAACAAACAAATGGAGCAGGGAAGGAGGAGGTGCACACAACCAAGCAGAGGTTGATCGAGGATGGAATGTTAGGGCTGGGTAGGAAATGCCAAGATGCGGTTGAGAGGGAAGCAGTCTCCTGACACTTGATGGGTCTGCCTTGACTCCATCCATGTGGTGATGAGAAATAGCTGAAGCATTAAGCAGAGGCATGTGGGGTAAAATCTTATTGGGTCTACAGGAGCTATGTTGGAGTTGAGATGTGATGATGACGATGATGATGAAGAAGGACACAGAATTAGCATGAGGAACATCGCCTTCAACAACATCAACATCAAAGTAGAATATGGGCTCAGGAATTCAAGAGTCCCTCTTGTGCCCTCACATGGTCCCCAAAGAATGAGATCAACTCATGAAAGGAACTTGATAAATGAATACACAAAGTATATTTGATTCTATAAGTCTGACGGTTATGGTGTGTAGCCTTGGAATGGAAACTGATATAAAGCAATACAACTCAGAGGTAGGCATGGTCATGTATGCCTGTAATTCCAGTGACTCAGAAGAATGAGGCAGGAGGATTGTGTGTTTAAGGCCAGCCTTAGCAACATAGCAAGGTCTCTGGCAACTTAGCAAGACCGTGTCTGAAAATAGAAAAAATAAAAAGGGCTGGAAATGTAGCTCAGTGGTAAAGCATCGCTGAGTTCAATCCCCAGTATGCCAAAATAAGAAGGGTACATACTACACAAATGATGTATTATTACTGAAAGCCACAGATAAGCCGTGCTTTTGAGAGGTTTACAAATGGAAACAATGTTGTTTTAAATAAGAGTTGATATTCTATCCCCCATCTGATAGACCTCATCACAGGCATTGGAGAGGACAGTAAGTAGAATTGTAGATTATTTCCTACAACATAATTATCGAACAGATGGGGAAATTAGCTCAGAGTAGAAGAAGATATATGTGTGGGGTCATAGAGCAAATTAAGGAAATGTTAATAGAATCTTCTGGATTAATTTTTTGTTCTTTTTACCTTATCTCTAACTTTATTGGTCACAAAAGCAAGGATCTGGTATTCCCTAGAAGAACATACAGGACACATCGCTGACAAATGGCAGTGGCTGGGTTTTGTGTGTGAGTGGGGAGTGGGATAAGAGGTTTGGTGTGAGGAAGGGGAATTCTAATTTTCTATGTTTGGAAATGATGATAAAACACAAAGCTAGGTACCTTTATTTATTATAGGATGTTTAAGGATTTTTAATAAGCCAATTCACCTTTGGAAATCCTAAGAGGAGGATTTTCATCATTCTAAAGTGCTGAATATGACATGAGATTGACATTATTGCCTTTCATGAAGGAGCTGATCACATTGACTTCGTGCTCTTCAGGATTGACGTTATAATTATATGTTACATGCAAGTCTCTTAGGGTTTTATCTGCACTTCCTATTATATACTTCATTTAAGTATATATCACTCGAAGTTAATCAGCTTCTCTTGAAATTCATCTGGAAGGCTTTGACAGAATAGTTCAAAGCCTAAATAAATCACATCAGCTTTTTCCAGCTTTGAACATTTTATGATCTACTTCAAGAGACTTGGCAGTGTCTGCCACCTTCAATTGAATTACTTGTCTTCTGTCAATCTTCTACCTGCACAAAAATATTTCTTCTTAATGCAACATCAGAGTGTAATTTTTTACAAGCAATAATTGAAGATCCAAGTTAAATTCAGTGACTTGAGGAGAAACAAATGCTAATAACTTAACTGACGTGATCCCTAGATGAAAGTCATTATACATGAACAGCTAAATTTGTCCAACCAAGGCCCAGGGAGTAACAAATATCATTTGACCTTGTGTAACATAAAACCTAATTTCAGAGGCATGGAAATGGGGGTGGATATGCATGAGAAATTAGCAACTGGATGTTATGCAGCTGACTGGTGTTCTATAGATCACACCTTGGGAAATGCTATTTCCCAGGAGAGGAGACGAAGTACCTTAGAATCTTTCCAAGACCTTCCCATTGAGTAGTGGTCAAACTTAACAGTCACAGATACTCAAATAAATCTTCAGGACGTTTTTCAGAGGCATTATTAAATTTGTCCAACCATAATCTCATCTTCCCTGTAAGGACTGGAACTGTTTCAAATTTTAAATATGTAAAAATTTCTTGAGATCTTAAGAGTTTGGACGCTCAAAATGTATTTTCTAAAAATGCAGAAGTGCGAATACTGTCCTAATATTAAAAGCAATATGAAGATCAATCTTGATACTTAAAATTTATTTCACTTTTTATTTTAAAAATTATTTTCCTATAATTTTATTCTCCTCCTTTTGCCAAGTTAACACATCTGAATGACATTTTAAATACTGTCAAAAGAGGAAAAACTAAAGCGTATGATCTTAATTATGTTCGAATGAGTGTTTTTCCAATTCTAAATTATAGTTAAGTCAGTATTTTATTTTGGAGATGGAAAGTGGAAGTTTACAAGTCTATTCTTGCCTATTTAAGTCAAAACAAGCCTCTCCCTATTTCAGAATCATATTTCCCTAAGTTATAGTCCTTTGTCTCATAATGGTCCCAGGCATGCCATGTGAGGTCCATGGGAATTGCCTCCAGTAGAAGGAAAATATTTGGGATTGCATCTTAAACACCATTACATTTCTTATAAAAAAAATTGGAGTGAGTGCCCTGATTATATGTGGTGTGAACGGTGGCCTTCAAAATGGCATGTCCATATTCTAAGTCAACTCCCAAGCCCGTGAAGGTGACCTGCCTGTGGAAAACATCTTTGCAGATATAATTAAGAATATTAAGATGAGATAGCTTTAAATTACCCTTGTTGTTCCTATCTCCTATTATGGGTGTGGGTACCGGAAGAGGGAGGCATGTGGCCACTAGCCCCGGGATGCCTGGAGATCCAGGAGCTGGGAGAGGCAGGGAAGAGTTGTCCCCTGAAGCCCTCAGAGGGACCGTGGAACTACTGAAACCTTAATTTTGACTTCTATTTTTCAGAACTGTAAGGGAATAAATTTTACTGTTTTAAGCCACCAGATTTGCACTATTATGTTCCAACAGCTGTAGGAAACTAAAATACTACACATAAATTCAATGCCTTCCCTGTTTTGATGCTATTAGAGACCAATAGCATAGAGCTAAGGACTGACTCCATGAATGTAGGGACTGAGTTCGGGTTATCAGCAAGCATGAGAATTTCTTTCTGCTCCTCCTAAGATTGTTGGGGGTACTGAGGATTTTTATTTTCTTGTAATGAACCACTTTAGGAACCATAAGCCCACTAGGATGTGGTTTCTGGAGCGTTTTCTGTGATGTAAGACGTAGTACAGGTTGACCATCCGTATCCAAAAGTCTGAAATGCAAAATGCTTCAACATCTGAAACCAAAGGTATGGTTTTTAGATTAGGGATGTTCAATCAGTAAAGTTTATGCAAATGATCCAAAATCCAAAAGAAATTCTGCAATCTAAGACGTGTTCCCTGAGCATTGCAGATAAAGGATAGTCAACCTGTATTTCCATTTTTCTCCATTTTTCTTTGTCTTGCTAGCAATTCATTTATCAAGCATTAATTTGTATTTCTAAGACTCAATGAAACGAAAGTGCCAGGTGCTTCTTGTAGGAGCAGTTATGGTTCCTCGCTAGCTCCCAGAAAACGCTCCACAGATACAGGTCTCACACAAGGAACTTTTATTGTATGCAGACGACTCACATCTGCTGGGGGCGGGGAAGGGAAGAAAGAAAAAGAGAACATGGCGCAAGGTTTCTCTCAGACATAGGAATTTCGCGGGCTGAGAGGAACCAATCGCGGAGGAGAATTCTTACAGACTGACTGATGGACCAATGACATATTAGAACGAAATGTGGGAGGCAGGAAGATTACAGCAGGGTAAGCCGGAAATTCCTGTAACGTGAGAGGAGGGCGAACCCAGATTGACAGGTGGTGGGGGAAGCCAGATTCCTTACACTTCTACTCCTCTTACTGTATCTGTGGTCTCACATATAAAATAAAGATCACATGAAAAAAAATACTGACATCATAGTGTTCTTGAGAGGGTTAATAAGTTAATACTTGTAAAGAATTCTGGGAAATTTCTGACACACATTAATGATTTTATAAATGCAAATTGCTATTGTTATTCATAGGATCATTATTATATGTGCTATGATCTTGCTAACCAGCATGCCTACCACAGAGTACAAACTCAGCTCATGGGATCTGAGTAAATGTCTAGTCTAAGTTTGCTTTAGCTTGAGACTCCCCCCTGGAAAAAGTCTAGATATCCACTACATAGATATATAGATATATATATATATATATATTTTTTTTTTTTTTTTTTTTTTTCAGAGTGCTAAGCATGACAGAGTTATGGTATGGCAAAGGCCTATTCAGAGTCAGACGGACTTGAGCTCAATTCCTTGCTCAACATGAATTTTCTTTCCGTGGATGCACTGTGGGCTGTCTTCTCAACCTTCCACCTCCTCTCCATCCACATGGTAAGAGTTCCAGCATCTGTGATCTGATCAGAGGTCACTGGTGATTGAACCAAGACTGAGGATCTGATGCAAGCTCAGCCATGGGGGGAGGACTTGCATGGGGCTTGGCAACGTGGGCTGACAGAGGAATGGACTCTACCAGACCTTGAAAATCCAAAGTTAGTCTGGAGAAGGAGAGGAAAGAGGGAAAATGAGGTAAGAAACCTGAGATGAGACAGGACATCCTGAAGATCCATAAGACTGGGCCCTCTGGCCTTAGAGCCCAGGAGTCTCATCCCTATGTTCCTAGTACTGTTTCACCTGGGTTTTTGTTTGTTTGTAACTAGTGGTGTTTTGTTTTTGTTATAGTTGCTACTCATAGCTGAAAGTCCTGAATAGTATATAACTTGTTCTGAGTTTTATTTCTCATTTTAAAAATGAGTATGAATACCTCAAGTCATTGTCCTGAGTATTGGAGGTAATCTCTACAGAAGGAGACGCGCCCCAGGTACAGGTGCAGAGGGATACACTGTCGCGTTACTGAGCACACCCGTCTGCTCCTCTTTTTGCTTCTTTATCATCCTCTGGATTGTTATCATGGTCCCTTTGCTCTCATAGAAAAGGAAGAAAAACCACTATGACTGAGTTTGTTTCTGGATCACGGAAAGGACAAAATAATTTTTGAATAAACATGGACAGGCCCAATTTTGTCAACTCTCCAAGGCTTAATAAATCCATGGATTTTATTAGACTGCTTTTTCCCTAAGAACTTCAACTAGGATTATAGGATATCAAAGCATTTAGTCAGCCATATTTTGTCTACACCAGTCCAAATGAGCAGATGTTCCCACATATTTTTCTGAAATTGTTGGTGTGTGTGCACACACCCTTGGCTACTACATGGGTGGTTCTGATTAGCTGGTCAATTGAATCGCATAGTCTTTCAGTCAAGCAATCAATTGAGCTATTTCTACTCTTCTCCCTGCACCAAATTAGTTTATTCGATTATATTGTTGACTGGTTCTACCTTTCATCTTCATTGGTTCCCCCTAAGTGGAAGAGTCAGCCATTACAAGGCATAATGGATTATGTTTTTTTCAAAGTAAAAGAAAACGTCAATGGTAGACCTGAGATCTTCTGATTTTCAGAACATATACACACACACAGGGAAAGAAGCAACTACCTTTGACCTCATTATGTTATTGTCACTTTATAGGTGATAAAACTGAAGTTCAGAGAGAGATGTCATCACTATTATTATGGGGCATTAAGGCACAGGATGTGTCCAAGAGAACAAACCATAAATCACAAAATCCGAATCTGCTGCTCACTGTGTGAAACACAGGAACCTCATCTGGGTCTCCGAGGTGCAGAGATTTGCACCAAGCCATCAAAACTTACAGCACATGAGTTTTCCGAAAAGGTTTATGGAACTTGGTGGAGGGAACATGAGGGAGTCACTGCTAAGTTTCAATCATATGAAAAGAGTATAGAGAGGGGAACAGATCTCAGCAGGAAGGGCAGTTCCTAGAGACCAGACTGCCTCATTCACCCTAGCACCACCTACAGAGAGTGAACCCAAAATGTCACTTGCCCAGTTCTGAGTAAACTTACTGCTTTCGTTCATGACCTGTCACTTTATATTAAACTAGTATTTCTCTAGTGGTTTGTATAAGGCAGTGAGCTCCTCAAAGTAAGAACTGTGTCTTACTTGCTGTGTTTGGGGGTTCCACCAAGGAACAACAGCAGTATTTGTAAGATGTTGAATTTTAGATGTGTTTACAATTTCTTTTTCCTTTTCTACAAGGTTCCACGTAAAGATCACCTTCCTTGGGAACGAGTCCCATTTACACCTCTCCCCCATTAAAATCAGCGCTTCCATTTTCTGAGATCTTGCTTGGATGTCCGTCCTTGCAAACATGCTATTTTTCTTTATTATATGTTAAATGAAATGGGGTACTTTCCTTTCCCAGCTGTGAGATCTCAGAAATTTGCAGAAGTTTCCTACTAAACTGTTTTACCCAGTATGATAGTGATTTTCACTTAGTAGGGGGAAAAGCTTGATAAATAAAAACATATGAACGTGACTGTTGCTTGTATTGGGTCAGCCCCAGGCAAAAACTAGTGTAGTCTGCTCTTGGTACCTCTCAAAATTTGGTATTTGTGGCTTTTTCTTCTCTCCCAGATAAGTGCTCTTCTCTTTCCCATACAGGAAATTCTTACGAGATTATCATGTGCTACGCCAGACTGAGATATAGAAAACCAAAAAGTACCAAAGGAGTATCATTTTAGCTTGGAAATGGTATTAGTTTGAAGAGTTTCTGAGGTCAGTGAGCTGACAGAGATGGCTTTGTTTGGAGAGGTGGATCAAGAAAACGGCACTTCTTTTTTTCTCCCTCTTTTTTATTGTAAACAAATGGGATACATGTTGTTTCTCTGTTTGTACATGGAGTAAAGGCATACCATTTGTGTAATCATGAATTTATGTAGGGTAATGTTGTTAAGAAAACAGCACTTATACTCCTCGACATGCACAGTTTTTAAAATATGTTTTGGCCATAGTAGATGTAGGTGTGACAAATTGTAATTGGAAATGGGGTCACTAGAATCCTGAGATTTGGATTAGTTTTACCTCTGGTATTCCAGGACCCTGGATCACATAAAATTCCTCCATCTATAGGAGAACACTGAAGTCTTCTAAAATTTCCCATTATTTCTAAGCTATCTGTCAAAGACAAAATTCAAAAATTTACTTTGAAATTCAGAAGTAGACTTGGATATGACCAGAGATAGTAAAATCAAATAGCTCAGCAGTTGAATAATAGCTAGTTGGTGTTACCAAAAGTGGACAAGGTAGACAGAATAAAGGGGAACAGGTCATTATAAAGGAAGAAGGAAGGAGGGAAGAGAAGAAGACAGAAGAGAAGAAAGCAAAGAGAAGAAAGAGAGAGAAAAAATCCATCGCTAACCTGAGCATGTTAAACACCATGTCATTAACTGTTGGAAAAATAGTCATATCCCACAAAACCCAAGTGCATAGTAACCGACATAAATATTTCCTACAAAGATCCACTCCATCCCGGGTTTATGTCTGTTTATGATTGATGACAACTAATCTTGGCCCAAGGGGTTGATCTTTATTCACATCACTCAGCTGGGATGGTTTTAATTGCCCAAATATAATTCAACTTTAAAAGTTCTTGGTCCTTAACTAGGTAATGTCAACATTGCACTTGGCCAATAGAACGTCAATGGGATGAAAGCTACCTCCTCCTCAAACTTTCTCTTAAGGTGGATCAGAATCTAAATTTCTGTTGACTGTTTTTCACATTTTTCTCCTTTTTTCTCTCCACGGGATGAGATTAACAAAGATCAAATATGTCTGTCAATACTTTATTTGCATTCTCTATTCTGAATTATAGTCATCAGAAAGAATTTGATGATGCTAGACTATTTCCCCTGTGGAATTTTGGTTTCTGTTTAGGGCACTAAAAATTATTGGGCACACTTATTTAAGTTTTCATTCTCGCAGTGCGCCAATCGATGTGTTTCTCTCTCCTTCCCACACCATGTACCGCCACATTTTACAGATGAAAAACAGGAAGCTTAGAAAACTTGATTAGTTTACCCAAAGTCACAAGCCAGTAAATGACAAAGCTGAGATGTACGTGCAAGTTTGCTGGATTCCCAAATGCATGTTCTTCCTTATCATAGCATCACGGATGTTTTGTTCCTAAATGTGGCATACTTCCTTGATAAAAAATTGACAGTGAGTATTGTCTGAAACACTCTCTTTAGCACTAAACATGTACAGATATTTTGTAATACAAACTTTGCCACCAGAAAACCTTTCATCAAAAATCATGAATAACTACCATGTAGCATGCTTTACAGTTTCCAAAATACTTGACAAATAGTTCCTTGTTTATTCCTTCCAACAACTAGTCAAGGGAATCAGTTGGGCTGAGGCAAGGCTATGACAAAGTGACAATGTACTCTTGGACCTCAGTGTCTTTACAGGACATAAGCTTTTTCTCCCTCTCTTCCCCAGTCTGATGGGTTTAGGGAACTCCTTAATGGAGCTCTTCTTGTGGTAATGCAGGAGCCCAGAGTGCTTCCAATCTGAGGTTCTGCCATTTCCACAAATGCTTTCTTGATTGCTATAGTAGGGGCAAAAATATGGAGAATGAACTCTTCCTTCTCAGATTTTCCCAATGTAAGGGGCCCTTGTCACAAGTCATGGCTCTGAGTTAATCACTGGCCTTGATCCACCAGCCAGCAGAAGACATGTAGGCACAGCAAACGTTGGCAAATGCTGCCTCAGTAAGCCTGTGGTTCTCTCTATTTTGCATGAAACTCTACCCTTATGCTTTCCTGAAACGTGTGGATTGCTCAAAACCAGGAAGAATCCTGGCTTGATGGTGACCAATCCCAAGTAAGGGTGTGCACCCTGGTTATTTACTCTCTTCTTCACAGATTGCCTACATATCCTTGAAGAACTGGCCTGTGTTCATTCAGAACTATCTCTTCTTGTCTCCCCCCTGTTTTTCCCCTTTTCCATCTCTCTCCTTCCCTCAGAGTCCAAAAACTGCTACTCTTTGCCATCTGTTTTCAAGTCTCCTAGTTGGGGCAGCTTGTATCCTCGCCTCTTTAGAACTGGCTCACCAAGATAAATGAAACTCTCCAATGTGGTACTCATAGCTTGACATGGCACAAAATGTATGTGTCATTTTATAAATCAGATCCCATTACTGGAAAAAGGATGGGGAGGAACACATAATGTAAAGAGAAAAAATTCTATCTTCCCACATATAGAAGGGAACTGAGATCCACTGACTTTCAGAAATTTGACTGAGATCATAGTCACATCTGTGTGGCAGTGGTGGTGTTTACGAGGGCAGAGAGGGTCAGGTAGGGAGGGCAACACCATCTGGACCAAGTTGTCTTTAACACTTCTAAGACTGTTTCACATTAAGGTAGGAGAAAGAGAGTTCATTTCTGTATGCCTTGAAATTATTGTTCATAGAAAAATTAAAGGTCAGCTTTCATACTAGGCACAGATTTTCTTTTCCTGAAATTTCTGTCATTCACATATATTCACCTCTGTCTAGGAGTCAGTACTGCCTTCCCAGCATGTATTTGTTGAGTACTTACTGTATGCAGAATTTTTGGTAACAAGGAGACAGTGTCCACTAGAAAAAACTCTTCTTTCATTTTCCATCAAAATGCTTCCATAATATCTCCAGTTCAGCTCTTTCTACCCAACCATGTTTTAATTCACTCAAGAAACACTGCTGCTAGCTGACATGTGTCACTCAGTGCCCCCCTCCCCTTATCATTACAGTAGGACACTGCTGTTTCCCCCTCTCCAAAAGACGTCAGGAATTTCCTGAATTAACACAAGTGTAAACACAATTAGACTTACTTAAACTGAGGAGAGACATAGTTTTCTCATGAAGTCGTGGAAAACTTGACATCATATTTAAACCTAATTCAATCGCAGTCAGATTTCTCAAGTTGAGAACCGAAATGTCAGACAGGAAAAAGTGTTATCCCTTGCTACTGTGCTCTGAGCTGAGGTGACTCATGAGGTGTGTGTGTGTGTGTGTGTGTGTGTGTGTGTGTGTGTGTCCCTCAACACTGACAAATTGCTAGCACGAGGAACAAGGGAATTACAGTTTGATTGGAAAACCAAGGAAGGTGGACTCATCTGAGATTTGGGATCTCTTTGGGTGGTTTTAAAATTTTATTGAAACATGTAGAGAAGTACGTTCTCTGTCTTTTGCAAAGAATGTTTTTATTTTTTTACCAGCTTTTTGGTTTCTACTTTACCATGATTTAAATACTCACAAGTAGGCTCAAAGTTTTCCTTTTTAGAAGCATTAGACTTAATTTAATCCTTAAGAATTTGCTTCTGATGCACAGAGTTTATTTACTGGTAACCATATATAGGTATGTGTATGTATAATATATATTCTATATATAATTCTATGTGATATTTTCCACAATAAGGAAACAATGTATATAATTTGATTAAGACATTTGAGGAACTGATTTGTTTTAAAATATAAACTTTTCTTACATGTTCTTTTTCTTCTTGAGCCAATTCATCCTTTCTCCCCTTCCTGGACATCCACTTCTTTATCGAATTTGGGAAATCCTTTCTATGCTCCTTCTATAAGCCAGCCATTGTTAAGCCACAGGACAAAGCTCTCAGGACCTTACTAAAGAGTGGACTGTGTGTCTGCGGGCCAAGCACTGAGGAGCAGCATACTGGAGTCATGATGGTGCAGACAGGAGCTGGCTAGGCTTTTCTAGGAGTTTGAGGAGCTATTCCACAGGGCAGGTACAATCCACGTGGTGTTTTGCAGGAGGAGGACTCTGGCAGACAAAGCAGGGAGCGAGGGCCCTGCAGGCCGCAGAGAGTTCAGAGATGCAGGAGAGAGCAAGATGACTGGAAAGTAGACAGGTCGTGTGGACTCAGGTAGGAAATGAGGCCATTGGAAGAACAGGAATGCAGAGCCCAGAGGCCACCTGGAGAGACCTTTACTCAGGACTCTGACTGAATGTGTCTTCTGGCCTGTCAAGTTAAAGCAGCACAAACTGGGCACATGTGAGGACCGGAGAAATGAATCTGGTATGTCCATTGACTTTTAAGCGGGCGCATAACTTGGGGATGAATGGTTTGTGGCTGCCCAGGAAGTTTCTGTAAGTTCATTTAAAAAAAAAAAAAAAAGATTTATTGGGGCCAGTGTGGTGACGCATGCCTGTAATCCCAGTGGCTCAGGAGGCTGAGACAGGAGGATTTCCGGTTCAAAGCCAGTCTCTGCAACTTAGCAAGGGTCTCAGCAACTTAGTGAGACCCTTTCTTAAAATAAAATATAGAAAGGACTAGTTTGTGACTCAGTGGTTCAGCACCTCTGGGTTCAATCTCTAGTATAAAAATAAAGATTTACTGGGTCTATCAAGTACTTTCTATAGAATCTGAGGTTGGGGAAAAGAACTAAGAAATACCTGGTATGTTTTATTCCAGACGACATATTTATTTGATCACCAAACATATGCAGACTGGTTTACTAGGCCAAGAGGGTACAAAGACACACTGCCCAGAACCCAAGACACAAAATAAAAGGGGAAGAATGACTTCAATAGCTTCAATTGCTTACTACCATTTATTGAGATTCTACCATATAAATACAAGTCATTGGGTTTGAAGCAGGGCAAAGTAACATTTGTATCTACCATGTTTACAGAGAAATCATGTTTCCAAGAAGCTCATGGTGTACTGCCTAAATAATATATTCAAATCAGTAGTAATACAGGAAAATTATAGGAAAAAAGGGGCTATTAGAGAGTTTTCTTCAGAGTAATTTTGATAGAGCTAAGGTACAGGATAGTTTTTAAGTATCCTTTATAATCCTCCATAAAAGCGGTTTTATAAGTACAATCCTGACATCTTCACAGTGATTTACCAACATAGGCATGTTTATCTTTCTTTTACAATCAAGGATAGTCCAAAGTGGTTAAAATAACCTGCCTGAATATAACCATTGCTAAACAATAAATGGAAACTTCTAGATTTAGCATGTTTAAATGATCGCCTGGGCAGACACAGGCATCCCATGGCATGTAATGTGTATGTATTCTTTCTGGCTTCTTCAAAATCATCTGGCGCCAGTTATATGGCTGGGACCAGTTTGCAATCACTCCTGTTTGTTTTTTGAACATTTATAATAACATTGAATAAATAATATTAGCCCATGCACATTGTTCCTTGCCAGAGAATACATTAACAGAATACATCTCCAGTTCTCTAAGCACAATTTCAGTAGAGAAGATTTACCATAGTCTCTGGAATTAAAGATGTTAAGACGTGAGAGTCTACATGTGATGGGAGTGTGTAAATGACTTCAGTTTGAAGGTCTGTCACTTGAAATGTGGACAAAGCCATGAGTGGCCTTAATGAAAAAATAAACTTGTGATTGTAAATAATGCTTGACCTGACATTTCCCTTGTGGGGACTTCAGTAATGAGGCCCAGCTGCCAAGCGTGATGCTCCATTGAGTTGTAAGGGAAAACAACATTTTTTATAAACTGATACTGTGAGTTAAGATCCACGGCTGAATGCCATTTGTTTTTGTACTTTACAACAATTCGAACCAGATTATTTTATACTGAAGCCACAGAAAAACAATCCCACTGCCAGTCCCCATCCTTTCTCCCTCCTGAACAGATTGGCTCTTTGGTTCTCAAAATGCAGGTTGGAAATGGGAACTGTTTTTTGAATTTTTCTAACTGAGGTTGCATGATGAAACGCTTTCAGAACTGATCCTGATGTGAGAGGGTGCTTCCCGTCAGTGTGCTGGATCTTAAGTAATCACAGGGCTCCTTTCCCAACAGCTCAGGTGCAAGGCTAGATCCTTTGAGGTTGTTTGAGTGTGAACTCCTACTGATGACAGGCCAGAGGAGGCAAGGAGACCCATGCTGGGAGAAGAAAACCTGGACTCTATCGTATATATCTTATTCCGGCCTCATTGCTTCATCTACAAAATAATGACATGTGAAGAATGACTTTGGGAACAAAGGTTCAGGACTCGGGATATTGTGAATTCAAGCAGAAATGTTTGGCATGTATCTATGTGTTCTCTGTAACCACCAACATCAAAGGCTAATGCCACATCTGTAAGTGTTACATTTTTAGCAGATCTGAAGTCAAATATAGACAGCTGTAGTCACATGGGTCATCTGGTCAATTATCTCTCAGTGTCTTCCTTTGCAGAATAAAAGGATGGGGATGGGTAGACCCTCCATGGCTTCTGGGACACCAATCAATTCCTGGTTTGTCACTGCAGTCTCCTCATGATCTGACCACTGACCCTACTCTGCCATACCTTCTCAAGCCCTCAACCTCTTCCCATGGCCCAGTCTTCACTCCGGAGACCTCTTATTTCATGCTGTTTTGCTTTCTTATAAACTTGTGCTTCTGCTTAAAGTTTCCTCACCTGTATTATTTAGCCTGAGTGTCAAGCAGCAGATGATGCAGACCTCAGTGCTTTCTTTAGTGAATTCCATGAAAT
The DNA here is from genome assembly GCF_902686455.1 of Sciurus vulgaris. Taxonomy (NCBI): domain Eukaryota; kingdom Metazoa; phylum Chordata; class Mammalia; order Rodentia; family Sciuridae; genus Sciurus; species Sciurus vulgaris. The sequence continues at coordinate 71,721,800 of NC_136476.1, forward strand.
GCTGGTCTCATAAATGTTTTTTCTTATGTGCTGATAATCTGATTTTGAGAGAAAAGAAGAAGGAGCTAATTTTCCATGATCAAGAAATTAGGAAGAATGATGATTACTCTACCAATCAACTTGAAGAACAATACACCAACAGGTTTAATACAACTCTCAGAATTCCTAATAAAAGAGAAATTGTTTAGGCCAGTATTTCCTGAGAGCACATGATGACAAGTTCCTTCTCTTACATAAGAGTTACAAACACCCGCCAAATCACAGTGGGAATCAACGGCTCAAGTTACATAAAATATGTCGTGTACAGATTACAAGTTCTCATGGAATTGTGATATGCTTTATTATGATTGATGTAACTTAGTGAAACTTTTTCAATTTGAGATAATGGTGTGGCCACACATAATGTCAGATATAATAGACAAGGGAGTACCTTTACCCAGTTTCCTCCAATGGTAACATCTTATGATAGGACAATATCACAACCAAGATATTGACATTGATTCAGTAAAGCTACAGAACATTTCCATCACCACTCAGATCCCTCAGGTTGCTCTCTGTAGTGTACCCATTGCTATCCTCTCCTACAACCTCCTTAACCCTGGGCATCTCTTTTCAGTTTCTGTAATTTTGTCACTGCAACAAAGTTATATAAATGAAATTACATAGGCTGGAATGTCTGTAGGTGGTTTTTTCAACTTGACACAACTTAGAAGCATCCAGATTGTTGTATGCATCAATAGCTTGTTCATTTTCATGGTTGAGTAGTATTCCCTGGCATGGATGTACCACAGTGTAACCATTCACTTATTGAAGACATCTCAGTTGTTTCTAGTTTCAGTTTAGTATTAATAAAACTGCTATAAACATTGGTGTACTGGTTTCTGTGTGAATACATTTTTCATTTCTGTGGATTAAATGCCCAGCAGCATAATGGCTGGCTCACAGGGTAGTTAAGTGTTTAGATTCAAGAAACCATCAAACTGTTTCCAGAGTAGCAGTACCACTTTACATTTCAGCAACAATATATGAGTGATTTCCTTTCTCTGAGTTCTAATCAGCATTTGATGTTGTCATTGTTTTTCATTTTAGTTCTGTGATTGATATGCAGGGATTCTGCTTTGCAGTTTTAATTTGCATTTCCTTCACTGCTACTAATCTGTTAGGCCCTTCCAATGAACTTTTCATTCTAGTAGTTCTACTTCCAGTTGTAAGATTTCTATTTGATTCTTGGTATTGTTTCTTTACTAAGAATTTCTATTTTCTTCGAGACTTTTCTGTTCCTTCGTTGAGGTTTTCTTTTACCTTTTGCTTTAAGAATGCTAGGAATTATCTGTTGAAATGTTCTTATCCTGGTAGCTTTAAAATCTTTGTCAGCTAATGCTAACATCTCTGTTACCTCAGCTTTTGCATGCATCGGTTGTCTTTGTTTCTTCAGTTTGAGAGCATCCTGATTTACAGTATGAATCGTAGTACGAGAGATGGTTTTTCCTTGAAACCAAGAGATCTTATGGTAAAATTCCTCAATGGTTCTCCTCTGGTGCCCAAGGATGGGGGCTCATCATTACTGCGAGGCTGGGGAAGGAGTCTGGCTTCTCTGTGACCGCCACTGAAACAGCCCTGAAGGTGGCTTTGTTATTGGTGAGTGATTATCAAAGTCCTGAAATCTCCACCAAACCTGCTGTGACATCAGCCCCATGGTGAGGGGAACCGATGTGATAGGGCAGGACTCCACATGGGCCCTAATGATGTCAGCAGGGTGACTCACCAATGGCTAGTGAAGGAGGAACCTTGGTCACAGCTTGACTCCAACCTGGTCGTGCATGCTGGGGCATCTCCATACAGATGTGGGGGAGTCTAGACTTCCCCTCTCTTGGCATTTCCTGGGGCGACGGGATGGGTCACACATTTTTCTATAGTGTTTGGCTATAGTTGGTTGGTTAATTGACTAAAATCTTAATGATTTTGGAGGCTGTCCCTTTGTCTCTTCACTGGTCCTTTGTTAAGAGAGAAGAAAATATTTGGGAGGCATTTTTTTCTTTTTGGTCTGTGTCCACTGGTGTTTCCAGGTTGCTGCTTCTTTACCTCCTAGTCTTAGATATATGAGGCCAAAAGAAAACTCTGGAACATATCAACCTTTTGTTCCTCAGGTCCCAAGGGTTCTGGCTGGTCTGTTTCCTCTCTTCAATTTTCTGAATCTTTTGGCATATGTTTTATTTACAACGTCCAGGGGTTTTAGTAAGGCTTATTAGGAGATATTTTGATCTACTGAAACTTTCTGGAGTTGGGGTCTTTTTTCAGTCATTTAAAATCATCATTTTGAATGTTTATTACTGCTAGATACACTATAATATTCTTCTGAATAAATTATTTTATTTTTCTCCCAATAAACAACAAGTTAGATATCATTGTCTCCATTTACAGGTGGGCATTGATGTTGAGAGGGGGTGAGAGACCTAGCTAAGCACAGGGAAAGATCAGGGTTTAGCCTAGCTCTTTTGTTCGCATTCTTTTCTTTAGCAAGCTGACTCGCTTTTAAAATCAGGCCACTGTTGACTTTAATCTGCTCTGTCCAGGACTGTTCCTCCACCTCAGGAAGATTTTTTTTTTTTTTATCTGAGAGGAGAGGGATTCTTGATGACTGAACGCACTTCTCAGACAGCATAATAAAATTGGCAGGGGATTCAGAAGTTAGAACATATGAAGAATAATGAAGGAAACTAAAGACTGGAGAGAGAAGGCTGTGTCTTCACATGTTTGAATAATGCTCAGATGGTGGCACATTGAGACTCCTGTGAGGGTCTCAAGAGAACATGATTAAATATTACAAGGTTACTAAGCTCTGCCTCATTATAAAGAAGAACAGTTACAGATGTGTGAAATGAAAATAGCTGAGATGGTAATAAGCCCCAGTTCCTGAGTGTATTCAATCAGAATTTGGATGAATGTTCTATTGCTGAGAAGTATGCAGAGGTTAGGCATATATGACCACAAAGCCCCCTCTGACTTTCACAGTTGTTAGTGCACTCTCCCATATACCGCTGTGTGATATTAAACAAATTACTTCTTTCTGAGCTTCTCTGTTCTATAGAAGAAGGATGATAATGGGACTAGCTTTAAAAGATGACCCTAAGAACTAGGTGAGATACTGGGTATCCAATTTTAGAATCCTGCTTGCCTTAGAGAGATCATTGGATAAACATCAGCAGTGTTGATGATATTGACAAGACTGTGGCTCCAGAAGGTAGTGTAGAATCCTTGAGGGGTTCGGGCTGTTGTGGGAGGAAAGATAGGTCAAGAAATAATTCATAGTCTTACATAAGGGTAGAGCTAAGTAATAAAAATTTACTTCTTCCAACCAATTTGTCTATGCAAATTGTATTATTCTATAACTGATCTGAACTTACCATTGATACTTGAGACGTCTTACACTTGGAATATATCCCTGCATAGAACAAGTATACAGCAAATGCTACTTACTTATAAGCACTCGGTTATGTGCTAATTCAAGTCCTTCAAAATTTGTCTATCATGTAAGTCAAGCAGTTCCACTTTCAAATTAGTTTTGGCCTTTGGCAAGTCTCCTAGTGTCTCCTGCACTTCAACATGCTCTTTTCCAAAAGGACAGTAGAGAAGCTCATCTTTAAGCTGTGACCCAGTTTTAGGATTTGAATATTTTCCAGTTTGAAATGAATTCATGGGCCTATGGGGAACATGAAAGTTATACTATTTCAATTGACCAGTCTCTTTCCCTCCTTTTGGCTGTCTCAGAGTCATCAATAAGGGGACTCTGTATTATCAGGACGGTAGAAGATGGTGATTCAACCAGGCCTCATTCCAATTTTATTCCAGTTTTAGAAACAGTGATTCCATGGACCACTGCCATCCCTGCTGAGTCTCACTTTCTTAGATGAATTAGCTATTCCCAGAATTGCTTCTTACAAAATTCCTGACCCTGTGGGGGAGAAGTTAGTATTGCTTATTTCACTTTTCTCTTGAGAGGAAAGCCTTCAAGAAGTTTGGGAATTGGGGCTGGCTCCAAATAGACACTTTCACAGTTAGATCACTTATAATGATGAAATATTTTCCAGACATTCTGAGCATTTTCATCCATTTAAGCTCTGCAGGCATCAAGGAGGTGTCTGAATCCTACATAGGTTCTTTATGGAACCCCAGCCTTCCAATGTCTATGGGATACATCCAGTCACAAAATGATTTCCAGCCAACTTTGTAGTCAGTGGTGGAAGATGTCCTTGGAGAAATCTTTCCTTCGTTGTGGCTCATGTTGTTGATGGCATTGGTGTTTCACACTTCTTCAAACCAAATACCTCCACCTTACCTAAATCTCCCCACGCTCTCATCCTCCTACAACCAAGTGGGCTCCATGTCCAGTCCATTCAACCTTCTGAATTTTTCTTGTGCTCAGCTCTTCTCCACCAGTGACACATCCAGTAGCCTGGACTATTATATGGGCTTGGCATCATTCTCTCTTTCTCCATTCTGTCTCGCTATGTTCTTCCAAATCCTCCACATTGCTTGACCAAGCCATCATTTCCAGTTACAAATGTGGCTCCAGGCATTACTTGGGCCAAGAGTTTCAGTGACTTTCCGTCATCTACAGAATGAAACTTAAATCTCATATGCAGCATGCAGGGTTTCTCTTGATCTAGTCCATTCTCTTTTTTTATATTATTGCTCATGAGAAACCCTTTCCATCTGAAGTCCAAAGCACTGACCTACCGTGCTTTCATCAATATGTCGCACTCTTTTACTCCCACAGGGCTTTTAGAATTCTTTTATTTTTGCCTATCTTTTCCTTCCTTTTAAGATAATTTATTTATTTATTTTTTTTGTGTGGTACTGGGGATCGAACTCAGGGCCTGGTGCTTGCCTCGCTGAGTTATCTCCCCAGCCCTAAAATAATTTACTCTAGAAAACTGATACCATTTCACCTTAAAGGATCAGTGTAACTACAATCTCTTCTAGAATACCTTTCACGGTCACCTATTTCTATGTATTTCTATGTGCTCACTGTGTTTTTCTGAAAGTTATAATTATTTATTTATTTTTTATTTATGGATTATGGACCTTAGAAGAAAAGAGACCATCTTTTTTCCTTTTATAAACATAGATCTGGTGTTTTATTAGCGTATTAAGCAAATGAATAAATATCCCTTTGTATGATCTTTTAGGAGAAGTAATGTTGACCCTTGAGGAACAATCCATGACTAGTGTCCATGTTGGTGGCCAGTCCATAAAATTGCAAAGGATCCCGAAGGACTCAGTTGACAGTTGTTTCCATGCTACCTGTGGGCTACGGTTGTTAGTAAGCCTTGTCCTGTGGAAGGATTTTTTAAGAAAAGAACTCAAAATAAACATGTGTCTAGATCAGAAGTCCCCACAGATTACAATAGATCACAGGGAAGGGAGTCATGCTTGTATTCATAGCATTTATCTTTCCACTCTATCCTAGCCATGGCAGGAACACTTGTGACAAAAGTATATGTGACAACAGAATAGATCATGTGCTTGCTATCACTACTATCTCCAGAATCTGAGGCCTAGCAAATCCTGCTAGCAGTAGAGACAAAGCTGCTTTGGGCCCTTGGCTCCAGGTAACTGAAGTGTGAGCAAGACAGTGCAGGTGACTCTTCCTCACAGGCATCTGGTCAGCACTACCCACCACTGCCTGTTGGTGGAGGGTATGCTCAACCTTGCTCGTTCTGACCTTGCAAACATGGGTTATAAAGGGAAAATAGGCAATAGAATAAGGAAGGGCAGGTTCTAAAAGTAACTGGCCAGCAATGGACAGGCTCTTGAAGAAAGCAGGAATTTTTTATTTGTCCTCAGAGAGGGAATTTGTTTCCCATGCGCTTCCTGGTTCTCTTGAGTTTAAGGACCCGAGTAGAGCCATGTGCATAGTCAAGACTCTCCTGACCTTCAACCCCTCTGCCTTTTCTTTGTTTTCCACTCCGCCTCCCCTGAAGGGTTTGGTGACTCTCAGAGTCTCAGTTTGAACCCCATCTCTTTCATGATGCTTTTCTGATTGTCTCACAGATCCTCATCCATTTCATCACCTGCCTGACAAAGAGATTATGTGCTATGGTTCCAGCAGCATCTCCCACACGGCACTGCTTCCTTGCTGATCATGTGAAGCTGACAGATGTGCTTGCCCTCTCTGTATTCCTCTGTGTGGGCAAAGCTCACACACCTTTCTGGAGAAAATATGGGGACTTCAAATCACACGATGGTGCAAAAACTTATATCAGATCCTTTACTGACATTTTCTGGGATATAGAGATACAGAAATAGAGTTGGACACTTGTTAAAGGTGGCCAGATAGTTTATTCTTAGACCAAAGAAGAGGTCACAAAGGTGACTGAGGTTTTTATGCAGAAAATATATGGGAGATAAGCAGACACTATGGAGAAGTGCCAAGGGAGGACACAGAAAGGGATGAGGAGACAATTGCAGAATGCAGGGCAGGTAGAGAGTCACTGAAAAGCATTTGGCAAGATGAGTTGGGACAGTGTACATTTTCGTGATTTGGCAACTTGAGATTTCTTGTGCAAATCTCAGCCCAGGCCTTCAGCCATCTTCATGGACTAAGCCTAGTGAATATGGGAGCCAGACCAAAGTTTGGTTAAGTCCCCTAGCACAGCGCTTGGGCAAGTCCTCCGTATCACTGCAAGTTCACGATTCACTGAAAAAGGAGTAGATGAATTGAGAGAGGTACAGTGGTGTGGAGTGTGGTAGAGGAAGTAATGGCCTCAGAGATGTCCACGATCTAATCCTGGAACTTATAAATCTGACACCTTACTGGGCACAAAGGACTTTGATGTTGTAATTAAGGTTAAAGATCTTGAGTTGAGAAGACACTTCTAGAGTATATAGTGGGACTCAATGTAACCACAAGAGTCCTTGTCACTGTGAGTGCTGGAGAAGTAGATGGGATGGCAGAGGCAAAGGTCTGAGAGAGGTTTGAAGATGCTGTGCTACTGATCTTGAAGACAGGGAAGGGACCAGGTCAAGAAATAAGTGCTTCCTCCAGAGGTCTGACTTGGAGAGGAAACAGATTCTCTAGACCCCTCACAAAGAACAGAGTCTTGCAGATAGCATGAATTCTAGCCCTATAATCCAATTTTAGACTTTTGACACCCATAACACCCATAACAGTAAGTTCATTAATTTTTATTGTCTTAAGTCACTAAAACTAGCTTCTGGGGAGAAAGGTACACTCATACATTGCTGGTGGGGCTGCAAATTAGTGCAGCCACTCTGGAAAGCAGTGTGGAGATTCCTTAGAAAACTTGGAATGGAACAACCATTTGACCCAGCTATCCTACTCCTAGGCCTATACCCAAAGGACTTAAAATCAGTACTACAGAGATATAGCCACATCAATGTTCATAGCTGCTTAATTCACAATAGTCAGATTGTGGAACCAACCTAGATGCCCTTCAGTTGATAAATGGATAAAGAAACTGTGGTATATATATATATACAATGGAATATTATTCAGCCATAAAGGATGATAAAATTATGGCATTTGCAGGCAAATGGATGAAATTGGAGAATATCATGCTAAGTGAGATAAGCCAATCTCAAAAAACCAAAGGACGAATGATATCGCTAATAAGTGGATGATGATACATAATGGGGGGAGGGAGGGGTTAGTGTTAGGGTTAGAGTTAGGGTTAGGGAGGGCAGCAAGAATGAAGGAAGGAAGGACTGTATAGAGGGAAAAGAGGGGTGGGAGGGGTGGGGGAAGGGGAAAAATAACAGAATGAATCAAACAACATTACCCTATGTAAATTTATGATTACACAAATGGTATGCCTTTACGCCATGTACAAACAGAGAAACAACAGGTATCCCATTTGTTTACAATAAAAAATAAATAAAATAAAACTAGCTTCTGTTGACATCGCTTGTTTACAGCAGTGGTTGGACCGAACAGGACAATGAACACGACCCTCCAGTTGCTCTTTAAGCCATTTTTCCAAGGAACTGAGCTGGCACTACTTCCCAAGACTGCAACACCCAGGGACTGAAGGACCGTGTGTGAGCTGGAACTTGTTCCCAGAAGCAGTTTCTTGGTAGACCCAGGACGTGGTTGGTATTCGTTTCTGAGGAAAGCCATGGCATTTGCTGTGTTGCTTGTGGTTTTGATATTAATATTAACTACCTTAATGTAATCATCCTTTTATCATTTGATTGCATTTCCTGGGTGAATCAAAGGACTCCCAGGCTAATTGACATTTAAAGACAGTGCACGCTCCCTTCATTGGCTCACTTAAACAGGAAAAGGTTGGAGTGATTAGTACAGGAGAAGGCTCATTTCTAAGCTATTTCAGTCGTCTTTTCACATCTGCCAATAATCTCTATTCCAAAAGCAATATTGGCTGGGGCACTGGAAGAATGTGCTAGTATTTTCAGACAGACTGCAAACTACCAGTAAAATTTACCGAGCAGCCCTGTTACTAAAGCCATGGAAATGATAATTCTTTTTCTCCCGAGGAATCATATGTTCCCCTTCATTGTTCCTTCTTGCCTCTGCCGTGCAGGTTACAGTGGTCAGCACTCAGGACTGAAAGTCCTAGAAATGTGGCCATGCAAATTTTATCACCCCTCTGAGTCCCAGTTCTGTTTCCAACAGATCTCATTCTTTTACATTGATGTAACCAAGTTACAGATCAAAATTTTAAGTAAAATGGTAGGGAGCAATTAACCACCATGATAATTATAGCTACCGGGAATAGAAGATGTTTAATGTGCCCAGAAATGTGCTAAGGATTTTGCACTTAATTTACCTATTCTGAGTTTTTACATATTCAGTCTGACATTGTTAGCATTATTGAACTACTGGGTGGAGTCATATTGAACTTGGAAAGTAAGATGCTATAATTCGTAATAGCTAGAAGGTTTTCAGGGGAATAATGCATATTATTTTCTTTGCCTTAAAAAATAGGGTCATTTCCTTATTTGGATGCAGAGCGGGTTACATTGGAAGCATATAGAGGGATGTCAAATGTTTACTAAAAAGCAGATTTACTTTTGTACACAGTAATAATTTGAAACATCTTTTTCTCAGATTAGTCTTTTCAAAAATGTGGTGTACACACTTGGAAATTACTCTGTTTATTTTTGTTGACTCTTTGCCCATTCATTTATTCATGAATTCATTTATCTCAGCAAATGTTTATCAGTGTCTTTGGACCGTCCTCTCATCATTGGGAAATATAGCATGGAAAAAGCAAAGTTGTTTCTTTGACCAATTTATATTCTACTGAAAGAAATAACAATAAAACCTACCTATTAAATAGACATTGATTAGTCCTGATATGAAATATGAAATGCTCCAAAATCCAAAACATTTGAGTGCTAACATGACAAATAGAAGGTTCCACACCTGATCTGATGTGACAGGTCAGAGTTAAAATGCAGGTAAACCAAAAATATTGTATAAAATTGAGTTCAGCCTACTTGTATAAGGCATGTGTGGAACATAAATGGATTTTGCATTTCAACTTAGGTCTCATCGCTAGGATATCTTTTTAACTATAGGCAAATATTCCAGAATCTGAAAATCCAAAATCTAAAACTTTAAGGTGTTTCCCTTAAAGGATACCAAAACTATAGAATGTCAGATGGTGATAATAATTAGTATGTGGGAAAATTATGCTGGAAAAGGGATAGGAAGACACAGATAAGGCTTCAGAGAAGGCTTTTCTTGAGGCAGTGGTGCCTGGGCAGAGACCCAAATGAAGGTAGAAGAGCTGGCTCTGATTCTTTCAGGCAAAGGGGAGCACCAGTCAGAGGAACAACTTCAGCAGAGTCAGACTGATGTAGGAGAGTGCCCAAGGCCTCTTAGGTTGCTGGTTGAGTTGTCCGTATTTCCTTCTAAGAAACTCATTAAAGACGTGCTCACAGGAGGAACCTGGGGAGACAGGACAGGTAAAGGTGAGAATTCAGGCAAGCTGCTGCCCATACCTCTGTCTTTCCTGCCACTCATACTCCAACTCGGGAGCCAGCAAGGAAGTCAGCTTCCCTGGGTTCTGGCCCTCTATCAAGACCAGCAAGGAGAGCTGCTCCAGGAATCTGTGGACAGTCCTTTAAGGAAGTTTCTGGGGCCAGTCAACAGAGGGTGTGGCTGGAGGGGGAGCACCAGAAGTTCGAGGGGATCCAAAGGGATCTGGAAGGAGCAACAAGTGTCCCACCAGAGCCAGCACCCTGGATTACCATGGGCGGGAGCAGAGGGCTGGAATGCTGTCAAGAAGGTGCCCAGGGACAGATCATGGAAGGACTTTGAATTTTAATTTCTAGGTACCAGTTTGGAGGTATTTTGGTGCTAAAGAGTGGATGATCTGATTGACATTTTAAAAATATCTTTCAAACTCTTGTGTGAATCAGACTCGGTGAAATAACAGCAGAAGCATTGAGACTAGTTAGGAGGATATTATAGAATTCTAGGGAGATTAGGATCTTGGGTCTGCACAGTTCAACATACAGGCTACCAGCCAAATACTGCCACTGAGCCCCAGAAATGTGGCTTATTTAAATTGAGATGTTCTGCAAATTAAAAAGCACATCAGAGTTTGAAGGCTTAATGTGAAATATATGACTAATATTTATTTTATATTAATCCTAAGTTGAAATAATGTAATGTTTTCTCAATTGCTCAAACTGTTCCAATAAATGTAATTAAATATGTTAATATAAGGATATTAAATAAGTTTCTCAATAGTTTCTTCTTTTCAAAATGTGGCTACTGGAAAACTTAAAATCGCATTTCTGGCTCACATCGCATTTCTGTTGGATACTCCAGTTAAGAGCCAGTGAAATGTACTCAGGTCTGTACGTATTGCAATAATAGAGAGAAGAGGGTTTGCTTGTTGTTAGAAGTGAGGTATGGAATTATGATAGTATGTCACCACTGAATGATGGTAACATGTTCTGAGGTGCAAAGTATTGAGGGAAAGGGGAACATACTGAGAAGGGTGGAGACTGGAATTAAGTTTTGGACCTAAGTTGAAGATGTTTAATGCACCTTGAAATGTAGGTGATGAATGGGTGGTTGGGGATATAAGTTTGGTGTTCTTTGGAAGGGTCCAGGCTAGAGATTTAAGTTTAAGGATATTTAATATTCAAATAGATCTTCAAACTATTTGACAGACTGCCATCACCTAAGGAGAGGCATAAGAAGAAATACATGGCTTAGAAGCAGGAGTAGTCAATCTTGTGGAAGATTAGGAAAGAGTGAAGAATCTTCCAAATGAGATTTACTAGCCATCTGAACTTGGTCAGGTCTCTTTACTTTGATGAGCATTTGTTTCATTATATATGAAAAGGGATTGATAATAGGACAATCACATAAGATGGATATGAGACATAACTGGGATAATATGTATCCACACTTGGCAAAGTTTTGCAAAACTCAGTGTTAGCTGTTGTGTCAACCTGTTCTTTGTTGCTATCTTGCTGAATCAGTCACCAGAAGTAAGGAAGTGCTGCATTCTGGGGAGTTTACACAGCTTTTCTCTGATGGGAATAATTAAAACTATTCATCTGTCTATTTTGGTCAAAGAAAAGAGCATTGCTTTTGCCTCTCTGCCTTTTTAAAATTGTCATGTATCCCGAGGCAGATGCCATACCTACACAAATCCAGAATGGGTCTTAAAGGAAAAACCGGCTTGCTTTCTAACAAGAACTGGAAAGAAGAGATTCAGTTTAAAGACTTGAGCCAGGAGAAGTCCAGTCCTCACATTGCAGTGCTTGGAGAGGCAGCAAAAGTATCTCTTTGGTTGCCCCAGTATAAATTCCTGTCTAATTAAACAAGAACCCCGATGGCCAGTCTGTGAGCTGCCAAGGCAGCTGGATAAGCAAGAGATGGCTCTTTGCAATGGACTCTGTCAATCCTGTGGGAAACTGTGACAATTAAGAGAATTAGGATAATTAAGTCTTCCTGAAGCTATTCATATTCTTGTCCATGAAACCTGAGAAGAATGTGTCTTACATGATGAAAAGAACTTTGCAGATGGGGTTAAATTAAGAAACTTGAGGTCAAAGATTATCCTGGTAGCTAGAATGTGATCACAGTGGTCCTTATAAAAGGGAGATAGGAAGGCAGGAGTGTTAGAACCAGAAAAGGAGACGTGATGGAGGAATCTGAAGTGAGAGGGAGAAAAGCAAGAGGAAGAAGAGGAAGAGGAGGAGGAGCAGGGCAATAAGGATGACTTGGAGGGAAGAAGAGAGGGAGGGAGTTACCTGGGAAGACATCTGAATATGATGCTGCTGGCTTTGAAAGTTGAGGAAAATGTCATGAGCCAAGGAACTCAGGTGGCTTTTAGAAGCTGGAAAAAGCACGGAAAGAGTCTTGCTGTAACCTCCCAAATGAATGAGCCATGCCAACAATTCATTTTAGTCCAATGAGACCACTTTTGAATGTCTGAACTCCAGAACTAGAAGATGATAGATTCACATTTTTATGCAATTAAGTTTATCATCATTTGTTACAGCAGCAATAGGAAACTTATACACTAATCCTGAAAAGTCAAAGGCTTTGAGTAATAACTATGGTGAAAATGTATCCATCCAGGAATCAACTCATAAATTTGAAACACGGCCTAGGGAGAAGGAGCCAAAAGTTTTCATAGCTACCCAAACAGACACATTTTAGTTATAAACAAAAATCTCAAACTTTTTTCACAGGACTGGAGCCTAGGTGCTTCTGCTTTAGCAAAAATTCAACCGGCTCGAACTGCTACAACCTAGAATCATCAGCTTAAGAAGAAGGAGGGAGAATTGTTCAAGGAAAGAACTTTAACAGTAGTGAAGGCATAGTGGGGTCATAGCATGGTAGCGTCTGAGGAATGGTAAATAGCATATAATAAAGCTCATTCATTTGGGGATATTCAGCATGGGAACAAACAGAGCTCTGTACTGTAGGGAGCATCACTATACTATGTCTTTTAAGATGCCCTGGGTTAGCAGGTGCTTGGGAAACCTCTCCTGGATAATCTCATGCACAGAATTAAGTGAGACTTCAAAGGAGCCATGGGCATCTACCCTACTCGTTGGATACATGAAAGAGCTAAAACCCAGGTGTGATTTTTAACCTAAGGTCACATGGTTAATTGCATGAGGATTCCTACTACCCAATCCTAAACAACATCAGCTCTGGTCATCTCTTAGAAGTCTTAGACTTAGGACCTCTTGAAGTGGGAGAATTGTCTCTTCTACATTTCCATGTGAACAAAGGGCAGGATTTGGGGGACTTCAATGGCTTTTTGAGTTGAGCCTTCTCCTTCCTGGGCTGGGGAGATGACTTTGGTATCCTAGCATTCATGACTCCCATTCCCTGGGGGACAGAAATCCATAGGCAGGCTGCCCTTATGAGAAGCACTTGTTTGCCTAGAGGGGTCTTTTCCTTTTGAACTTCTTTGGGGATTCTGCCCACATGTCGGGGAGAGCTGATCAAAACAGTAAACGAGGACCCTGACAAGGATTTTCAAAATTGACTGCAGATGTCTCCATTTCTGCAGAATTGGAAACAAATCTTTTTCAAATTGCTGTAGCAACAGGGGAGAGACAAAACAACACATTGCAAGAAGCTGTCCTGTGGGGACTGATAGCAATTTGGGGGAGTAGGGCTGGGGGATAGGAGAGTCTGGGCCAACATGTGCTGAGTCTGGGAATCCCACCGTGGAGCGCAGAGCTTGGGTTCTGATGGAAACCACCAGTCTCTAAGGGCACATTCCCTTCAGTCTGAGCCCCAATGTGAGAATGTGAAAATGGGATAGGCAAGGGGCCAGAAGTAAGGTCGGGCTGGAAATGCTGCCTCCTTGGCTCAGATTCCTTTTGCCCAAACCAGTCCTTCCTACCCCAACCATTCGAATGCAACGATCGCATGTCATGGAGCTTTACCATTGGCAAAATGTTTTCCCACATATATATCCTCATCTCCAGTTGGAGACTAGATAACCAGGGTTTGGGGGCAGAGCCGTGGAGTTGAGGTTTTAACTTACAGTCTTTTGACTCATTAAAGATCCTGACACAAAGCCCCATGGAGCAGAGAGCCTTTCAGACACTTCATTGTTCTCAAGAAATTTTATTTTTTTTTTTATATGTTGCCTGTTAGGATTTAACCTTTCTCTCAGTAGCAGACCAGTGCTGGTGGAAGACAGTGGCCTTTTCCCCCCTCTGTTTGGCTTTTATTTCTGAGTTATTGACAAATTTCAGAAACAACCAGTTAGATCTATGTTGGAGCCAGTTTATAAAGTCTAATTATCTCAAAATCTAAAGGATCTTTTTAAGTCTCATAATCTAATTTTCTAACAATGCATGATTTGTAACTTATATCCCCCATCTCCTAGTCACAACTTGAATCTTGGTGAATTTTTTGAATAAAGCAGAAGACCTGTTCGGATCTGGTCATTCATCATGAATGTAGTTTTAATATCATGACTGTCATGGTTTGGATGTGAAGAGTTCCCCAAAAGCTCACATGTGAGACAGTGCAGGAAGGTTCAGAGGTGAAATGATTGGGTTGTAAGAGTCTTAACCCAATTTGTGGATTAATTTCTGATGGGATTAATTAAAGTAGTAGGTTGTGGCTGGAGGAGACTGGAATTAGGGTGTGACTTTGGGGTGTATATTTTGTATCTGGAGAGTGGAGACACTCTGTGCTTCCTGAGCATGCCAGCTGCTTCCCTCTGCCATGCTTTTCTGCCATGATGTTCAGCCTCATCTGGAGTCCTGACAAAGGGAGTCGGCCTTCTGTGGACTAAGACCTCTGAAAACATGAGCCCTCAAATAAACCTCTCCTCCACAATAATTGTGCTGGTCAGATCATTTAGTCACAGCAGTGAAATAGCTGACTAAAACAATGACATGTGTTTTCATAATCTGGAGCCCGACTTTATGATAATGTATGTATAGGATATGGAAGTTAGTTCAGGAGACTACTTTTAAGAAGTGACTAGTAGGAGGTCTCTGGCTACTGACAGGTGTCAAAGTCCCTTCAGGCCTTGGGATTACCTCCCCTCCGATGGGGAGGCCAGCATTCAGTAAACTATGACAATTGGAATCACTTTTCTGAACACAGCAATAGAGTATAAATGCTTTTGACTGTGCCTCATGACTTAAAATAGCATTGATAAACTTAAATATGTTTATGTGATGTGCTATTTAAAAACCACTTTAGTTCTCTTTGTAAACAGCAATAGCAATGCTATAAATAAGGACTCACACATATGTATAATGAGGATCTGTGTATGGTAGTTAACACTCAGAATAGTTCATATATATAGATATATATATTTGTTTTTTCTTTGTTCATCCTCGCACCTGAGTATTTTCTTACTGAAGAATATTTTGAAATCACGAACAGTGGAGATTTCCCCAGGTCACAGAATGCTTCTCCTGGCAAAGACTTGAATTCATCCTCGTTAGAATTCATGGAACTCGATCTCTTTACCTCCAAACAACACCTGGAAACAATACTGAAAATGGATTCTTTTGAAAAGAAAGAAATTGGCAGGTAGTGTCTTAGAAATAAACAATAAAGAAATAAACTAAATGAAAACCAAAAAGAGAAGAGAATTCTTGGTAGACCAATGACCACGTGACTTGCTGTGAGAAGAAAGCCTTCACAGGGCTGTGTCAGAGTTTTGTGTTTGTTTTTTTATTCATTTGTTTTACTGTATTTTTGTTGTTCTTCGCATGCTGAATGCATTCCAGTTGCCATTAGTTCTACCACAGCCTTAGTGGAAAAACAACTTAGTGGGCAAACAAGCCACAGGCCCTGTCCTCCTCAGGGCAGTTACAAATGCGTTACCGTAATAAAGGCCTCTTCAGTTAAAAAGTGCTAGCAGCGCGCAATATATTTGGTTTAACCTGGCATTTCTAAAGTTTATTTAGCATTATTATTATTTTTTTTTTTTCAAAATGCCTACAAACATTGTATGAAGTATTCTTTTCAGGATGTCATTCTGGGGAGCCACATAGGAGACAGGGGAAAGGCTTCCTGTAGGTTTTCCAAGAGACCCTGATATCGACAGAAGAGTCTAAGGGCCCACATAGATCTTTTCAAACCTCTCTTCACCCAGGCACGGAGCCCGGAGGGAAGCTCAAACACTGTGGCTATGACCGAGGGAGATTGTCGATCATTTTTCTTAGGGAAGTCAAATCATCTTCTTAAAAGAAACTACAGAAATTTCAGTTCCAAATTGCGGGTGCAGAGAGAAGAGAGTGAGGAATGAGGAAACAAGCCAGAACTTTTGGTGTGAAAGCCTTTGAGTCCGGGAGAGGGGACGTGGGTGCAGGGCCTTGTGTCTCCCTTCCTTGCCTCCATCTCTGCAAGCTCCTTGCAGCTGGGCATGATTAGATCACAGATGTTGACAGCAGTGGGGGAAACCGTTATTGCTCCATGGCTCCTCTGAGAACCAGATGGGTGGGATTAGAGGGGCAACCTGGTGTGGAAACCGTGCTGAACCTGGCAGAACTTGGGACCGATGAAGACACTTATATGCATTTCAAAATGCCAGATAGATTCCGGATGGAGAGCTTGGCGTATGTGGTTGGGACTGAGGTTGCAGGACCTCCCAAAGTTACAGGATGAGCAAGGAGTGATTCTTCCTTTACCCAATGTCAAAGTGTGTCCTACTGGCTTGGAGCAGCCAGCGTGAAGCCAGAAACAAGCAAAGTGGAAGCCAATGTCAGCATTCAAGCCGGAAAGGAAAGAGATCCAGAACTTTGAACATCTGAACTTCAGATCTCCTTATGAACTAACTTGATTATGACTTTGACCAATGGAAGATTCAAATTCAGCATGCATTTATAGAATGCTTATTGCTGGTGACAGTCAAAGCTACCAAGATGAACAAAACATTCTTCCTGTATCCTTAATGATCGTGGTATAGGAAGAGGGAGTGGAAAATATATGATTAGTGCCTGAAGTAAAATGTCAACCAATCATTGAGGATAATAACTCATTCAACTAAGTAAGCTATGGACAACTAGATACATGGTATAAACTGAACTTTAAAGGATTTTGTCAAATAGTGTTATCTAGGTCTAGAGAAGAACAAAGTCAAAGGTCAGAGGCTGGTTCCTAGTTAGGAATTCATGTGTGACTGGAAAAAGGAGTGTTGGAGATGTAACAAGTTAGGGAAGCTTATTATGACTGAGGAGGGGGCAGGGATGATGAGGAATGGGTACCTCTGAAGATGCTTCAATAATTAAAATTCTTACTACATTTTGGGAAAATCAATAATAAACTTCATATCTCCATCCTGAGATGTATATCATAAAATGTAAATTTTTAGTCCTGACTTCATCACTTTAATGAATAGTGGGGACTTACTTGGGTCACTTCCCTTCTCCAAACTTCAGTCTGGAATGAGAGGGCTAAGACTCTTTCCAGGCAAAAATTCACCCAGGTCCTCTCTGGTGGTCCAGGGAATGCAGAAATGAGTAACTTCCTTCTTCTCCACTGGAATCTTGCCACCAGATATCAGGATAAAAGGGAGTCTAAGATCAACCTTGCTTGTAGATTGATCAGACCCAGTAACTCAGCTCTACACTTGCCCTATTGTGGGCAGGGTGATGTTCCTGATCTCACACCAAGTCTAGTTGAGTTTTGGGCAGAAACAGTCCCTGGTGAGCAAACTTTTATGGGACTGGTATAAAATATTGCCCATGTATTGTTTGTTCTTTGGAAACATGTTCTCATCTAGGGGATGCATGCTGATTTATGAGCTTTGGAGTAAACATTATTCTTAAACTTCAATTGAGAATTACACTAGTGGTTGTCCATAGAGATATCTTTTTCAAATGAAAGATAGAAATTTTTTGCAACAATTTCCTAAAATGCCATCCCATTCAAATTTAGTGTTTTGAGGATTGTTGGCATTTAATTGATTCTTTCAAGATAAGGACCTTGGTGCAATTTTATAGAGTAAGTTCCATCCCAGAAGGTCAATATCAAGCAAAATCCCACAAATATCTAAAACTTTTATTAAGGTTAGATTTTTTTTTTAATTTTAAAATTTCACATGGGGTCAATGCATTCAGAAAACGCTGACAATGATAATTGTGTGGAACATGTGACTTGATCGTTTTGCAGATTTGGACAGATCTCTTCCTTTCTCCACTTTGGATTTGAATCCCAGGTTATCATGGAAATTTGGGATTTAAACTGAAATCCAAAGAATGACTGGTTTTGTATAGAGAAAAAGACCTAGAGATAGAGTTTTAATCAGTTTTTTTTTTTTTTTTTTTTTTTTTTTTTTTTGCGCTACCATGACCAAAAGACCTGACAAAAACAATTAGAGGAGGAAAAGTTGATTTGGGGGTTCATGGTTTTATAGTATCAGATCATAGTTGACTGACACCATTGTTCTGGGCTCAAGATGAGGCAGAATATGGTGGTGGAAGAATGTGGTGGATCAAAGTGGCTCAGGAAGCAGAGAAAGCCCTCTACTCAACAAGGACAAAATATCTACCCCAAAGACACGCTCCCAGCTCCCAGGGACCCACCTCCTCCAGTCACACCCTACCAGCCTACGGTTACCACCCAATTAATCCCTATCAGGGGATTAATTCAGTGATTCAGACTCTCATCTCATAACCCAACCATTTCACCTTGAAGCTTTCTTTCATTGTTGCCCACATGAGCTTCTAGGGGACATCTCACATCTAAACCATAAGAGAGAGTATATTTAATAGAAGGAATAGCATTTTTAAAGGTTTGGATGAGTCTTATTATGTATAGAATATGGAAGAGAGAAAATAACATGTAGACCAATTTTACTAAAGTCATAAAAACACAAGGTAAAGATGAGAATGAACCCCAAATTCTTATATACCTGAATGAGTAACTTTGATTTTTTTGTCAGTTTTATTAAAACTCTTCCATGGTCATTTTTGAATTAATTTTTACCTAACTGGGAGGTGGGTAGTTTTGTATCTCTGGTTAAGAGAGACACAGTAGCTCAGAGAAATGAGGGATTGTGTGAGGATATAAAATTGGGGAGTAGTGGAACCAGGCCAAGAACATTGTTTTTGTAGTGGCAGTTGAAGTAGAAATAAAATAAGTATGACATCCAACAAGTCTTTTTTTAAAGGCCACCGGAATTTCTGGGATAGTTTTGCTTTATCAACATGCCATTTAAGAAAAGTGTGAAGTTTCCGAAAAGAAATGTTCCTACTTTTGCTCAAAGATCGCCTACCTCTTAATATCCTTTGGTCATAAACAATTTTTCAAGAAGGCATCAGACTTTAAATATATGGTGATTTTATATGTTGATAATTTTACTTATTTGTATTATTGTATTTTATGCTGACTTTTAAAATTGCATGAATTTACTGTGCTCAACATGTTGTTTTGCAGTCGTATGTAGACATTGTGGAATGAGTAAACCCAGATAATTAATATATGCATTACTGTTATGGTTGGATGTGAGGTGTCTCCCAAAAGCTCACATGTGAGACAATGCAAGAAGGTTCATAAGTGATTTCAGTAAAGTAGCAGGTTACAAGATCAATGCCCATAAATCCAACGCATTTTTATACATAAGTGATGAATCTTCAGAAAGAGAAATTAGGAAAACTACCCCATTCACAATAGCCTCGAAAAAAATAAAATACTTGGGAATCAATCTCACAAAAGAGGTGAAAGACCTCTACAATGAGAACTATACAACACTAAAGAAAGAAATTAAAGAACACCTTAGAAGATGGAAGGATCTTCCATGTTCTTGGATAGGAAGAATTAATATTGTCAAAATGGCCATACTACCTAAAGTGCTATACAAATTCAATGCAATTCCAATTAAAATCCCAATGACGTACCTTACAGAAATAGAGCAAGCAATTATGAAATTCATCTGGAAGAATAAGAAACCCAGAATAGCTAAAGCAATCCTTAGCAGGAAGAGTGAAACAGGGGGTATTGCAATACCAGATCTTCAACTCTACTACAAAGCAATAGTAACAAAAACGGCAGGGTATTGGTACCAAAATAGAAAGGTAGATCAATGGTACAGAATAGAGGACACGGACACAAACCCAAATAAATACAATTTTCTCATACTAGACAAAGGGGCCAAAAATATGCAATGGAGAAAAGATAGCCTCTTCAACAAATGGTGCTGGGAGAATTGGAAATCCATATGCAACAGAATGAAACTAAACCCATATCTCTCACCATGCACGAAACTAAACTCAAAATGGATTAAGGACCTCGGAATCAGACCAGAGACCCTGCAGATTATAGAAGAAAAAGTAGGTCCAAATCTTCACCTTGTTGGTCTAGGACCAGACTTCCTAAACAGGACTCCCATAGCACAAGAAATAAAAGCTAGAATCAACCACTGGGATAGATTCAAACTAAAAAGCTTTCTCTCAGCAAAGGAAACTATCAGCAATGCGAAGAAAGAGCCTACAGAGTGGGAGAATATCTTTGCCAATCATACTTCAGATAGAGCACTAATCTCCAGAATCTATAAAGAACTCAAAAAACTCTACTCCAAGAATTCAAATAGTCCAGTCAACAAATGGGCTAAGGAAATGAATAGACACTTCACAGAAGAAGATCTACAAGCAATCAACAAACATATGGAAAAATGTTCAACATCTCTAGTAATAAGAGAAATGCAAATCAAAACCACCCTAAGATTCCATCTCACCCCAATTAGAATGGCGATTATCAAGAATACGAGCAACAACAGGTGTTGGCGAGGATGTGGGGAGAAAGGTACACTCATACACTGCTGGTGGGGCTGCAAATTAGTGCAGCCACTATGGAAAGCAGTGTGGAGATTCCTTAGAAAACTTGGAATGGAACCACCATTTGAGCCAGCTATCCCACTCCTTGGCCTATATCCAAAGGACTTAAAATCTGCATACTACAGAAATACAGCCACATCAATGTTCATAGCTGCTCAATTCACAATAGCCAGACTGTGGAATCAACCTAGATGCCCTTCAATTGATGAGTGGATAAAGAAACTGTGGTATATATATACTATGGAATATTACTCAGCCATAAAGAATGATAAAATTATGACATTTGCAGGCAAATGGATGAAATTGGAGAATATCATGCTAAGTGAGATAAGCCAATCTCAAAAAGCCAAAGGATGAATGATATCGCTAATAAGTGGAGGATGACACATAATGGGGGGGAGGGAAGGGTTAGAGTTAGGGTTAGGGAGGGGGGCAAGTATGGAGGAAGGAACTACTGTATAGAGGGTAAAGAGGGGTGGGAGGGGTGGGGGGAAGGGAAAAAATAACAGAATGAATCAAACAACATTGCTCTATGTAAATTTATGATTACACAAATGGTATGCCTTTACGCCATGTACAAACAGAGAAACAACATGTATCCCATTTGTTTACAATAAAAAAAAAAAAAAAAGAATAAAACATGAATGCCCTTGCTAGAATGGCAAACTGAAGTAGCCATTTTTAATTATAGTTTGCTTTTTCTTGAAATAACAACTGGCATGCCAAATATGTTATTCCACTGTGGGTATTTGGCAGATATTTTCCCCAAAATGAACCAAATGAGTTGTCACAGCCACTCCGTTTTATAGTTTCTAAATTTGTAAAGACCTTTTAATGATTGGCATTGACATATATATTGTTTTTATATATGTATTATACACTGAAATGTGTCAAACTTTGAAAAATAAGCATACCTTACATAACCAGTATATTACAAATATTCAATATAGTATGTTACAAATAGCCAATGTAAGATGTCAGGAATATGCACATGGGTAAAAGAGCCATTCAAAGTGCTAGATGGAGGAATGAGTTTTAAAGTGAGAGTATATGAAAACTTCATTAATATGGTCTCAGAGTCTACCTTGCCTTTTCTTTTAGAAATTGCCACTTACTGACATTTGGTATATTGTCAATAAGAATATCCACAGTTATCTGACAATGCTATCAGAGTACAATAGCCTTTTCCCATTATATATGTGTGAGGCAGAATTTTCTGTGTTTCAACAAAACAGCATACTTTAATAGATTGAGTACAAAAGCAAATATGAGAGCTAGCTCTTTTCTATTAAACCCATCATTAAAATGACTTGCAAAACTGTAAAACAATAAAAAAAAAAAAAAAAAAAAAAAAAAGAAGGTTCAGAGGAGAAATGACTGGGTTATAAGAGTCTTAACTCAATTGGAGAATTAATCCTTTGATGGGATTATTGAATGGTAACTGAAGTGACTGGGTGTGGCTGGAGGAGGTGGGAATTGGGGTGTGGCTTTAGGGCATATATTGGTATCTGGCCAGTGGAGTCTCTCTGTCTGCTTCCTGAGGATAGATGTGAGCTGCTTCCCTTGGTCACACTCTCCCACCATGAAGTTCAGCCTTACCTCCAGCTGGACTAAGACCTCTGAAACTGTGAGCCCTCAAATAAACTTTTCCTCCTCTACTGTATTGCTGGTCAGGTCATTTAGTCACAACAGCAAAAAAAGGTGACTAAAACAATTACCTAACATAGTTACTATTTTTATATCCACCTGCAGCATTTTTTAAGGACAACATGTTGTTAACTAAAGTCACCACGTTGCACAGTCTCTTGAACTTATTCCTCCCAGCTAACATTTGTATCCTATGCCCTACATAGGATACTTGTCAGTCCCCCACAATCTCCTCCCTAGGGTCTAGGGTGCCATTCTATTCTCCATTTCTATGAGATCAGCATTTTTAGATTCCACATGTGATATGGAATGTGGTATGTGAGAAAATATGGTATTTGTCTTTCTCTGCCTGACATTTTTCACTTAACATAATTTCTTCCAGGTTTATCCATGTCAACATTGATAAGATTTCATTCTTTTCTGTGGCTAAATGGATTCCATTGTGTTTATGTACCACATTGTCTGTATCTATCCATCTTCTGATGGATACTTAGGTTCATTCTATATCTTGACTACTGAAAATAATGCTGCAATTAACAGGGGAGTGAAAATCTATCTGATGCACTGATTTTATTTCACTTAGATATAGACCCAATAGCAGGTTTGCTGAATCATATGGTAATTCTATTTGTAATATTCCAGGAACATCTTACTGTGTTCCATGATAGTTGTATTAGGTGACATTCATGCTAACAATGTGTAAGGTTTTCCTTTTCCTCACATTCTCAACAAATCTTGCTATCTTTTGTCATTTTGATAATAGCCCTTCTAAGGTGTGAGGTGATATTTCTGAATACATCACAGAATAGACTAACTCAGAGAGAGACCAGAGTTCTGAAAACATGGATTCTGCCCAATCTTTCCTGCATGTGGTTGCTTTAAGCTCCAATTTTTGGAGCTCTCTGTTCTGCCACTTCCCCACAATGTCCACAAATATGGACCTCTTGATTGACAGACTTCTATTCTATGAATCTAAACCACTGGCCTCGAATTCCATGAATCTAACCCATGTACTTCTGAACATGGCAAAATGATGTTTGTCCATGGTTATTAATATTGCCTTTGTTTGTAATAGCAAAGAACTAAAAGCAACTTCAAATCTACTAGTTATAGAGATTATGGCATATCTATGCAATCGAATGCTCTGTACCTATACAAACAATCAAGAACATCTCTTTATACTCATTCAGAAAGTTCTCCAAGTTAAGTTAATTGATAAAAGTAAGCGACAGAACAGTGTGTATAGTATTTTATTTTGTGTGCAAATTAGGAGTACCCATAAGTATATGTCTGTGTGTCTGTGGGTGTGCGTGCATATGTGTGCATTTGTATGTTCTTGTGTGCAAATAAAGCAAGTCTAGAGGTCTACCCAAGAAATAAATAACAGCAGAGGGGGAGGGAGAGCAGAAGTGGGAATGTGCATATGGGACAGAGATGACAGGAAGAATTCCCTTTCCACTCTGCTCTTGGCACACAGAACTCATTGCCTCTGGAACCTCATCGGTCTCTTTCACCTAAAGTAGGGGCTCTACCAATGGCAACTGAATGTGACTTTTTCTCTGCTTTCCCTCTCATACATAAGGTTCAGACAATAATGGGTTCTGAGGCCCACATTAAAAATCTGGGCAACACGTAAGCCCTTTGGAGTTACTTAGTTTTGGATAGGGGTACAAGCACTGCTCAATAAACTGCTTAACCTGATGAATCATAGGACATAAAAATTAAAACACGCACACCCACTTCTCCACACACCAGCTTGAAGTTAATGTTATTGTTCCCAAGATTAGGAGCCCATGTGGTTGTGATGGGAGAATCCACTGAATTGCCTAGCAACCAAGGATAAAGGAAAGAAAGCTGCCAAGCTCCTCCCGTGGCCCCTCCGAAGGCTGACTTTCAGGGACCCCTCACAGAGGGTGGTTGCATTCATGAGCATGGCAGCTGACAGGGACGGGGGGAGAGATGATGAGACAGTGTGGGGCATGTTGGCCTCCTTCCCCAGGAGGACCCACCCACTGCCCACCCCCTCTGTAGCTCCTCTTGAGCAGCCACAGAGGCTGCTAACTTCAGGCTTCACAGTCAACCACGTCCAGCGCTTGTGGTCGCCAGATGTCCTACTGACAAGGTGGGACATAGCCAGGCCTCAAGGAGTGGGAATTCACAGGGTAGATCAGCTCAAACCTCTGGACTTTGCCCAAGGGGTGCAGGGCCTTCTTGAGACAATCAGATATCTGTTTTCAAACTGGCTGGCAGTGCTTCTCCCCCAGAGCAGAAGTTGAAAAACGGCCAACTTTCTGCCTCCCTGTTGTTCTCTAAAAGGAGCTACAGGTTCAAGGGCCTTGGAAGAGGAGAGGGCCCTGAGAAGAGCCATAGTGAATAGTGAATTTTTTGAAGAGAGGAGCATAGGTTTTCAGACCCGATAGATACAGATTCTAGAGCACTGTTATTTTAAACAATTTAATTTCTTCAGGGTCCACTTCAGTAGAAAAGGCAATAATATCTTTCTCATATATTATCATGAAGATTAAATTAAATTATAAATACCTAACCCGATGCTTTACACAGTCGTTGACTATTTTATCATTTCTATAATTAACATATTTTCATTATCTTCTGTATTTATTTACAGTGACTATTATGAAGTACTGCTACTATAGATGAATAGACATAAATTTTCTCAAAAAAAAAAAGAAAAAGAAAAAAGAAAAGAAAAAGCGGGATGAGAACACAGAGTCTCCTGAGGATTCTAAAACAGAAACTGCTTTCCTAAGCTCAAATTTCTGTTTCCAAAGTTTGACACTTCTTTCACATTTTCCACTTCAAGATATGATTTTAAAAGTACTTGGGCCAACTCACATCGATCACAGTCCTGCCGTTATGAATTGTAGCATTTTCAACCTTGTGGCAGGTAGTATCATCATATGACAAATTGTCAAATGATATCAAAATTTTCAATGTACAGTAGTATAAAGAAGTCCCCTTCAGTATATGTTAGAAACTAACCTAGCCATGACTGCAATGTAATTATATTTTACCACAAATACCACAAATGCACAAAATGGATAGATAATAAAATCAGTGTCTAAAAAACCAAAACCCACATGTTAGTAGAGGAAGCTGCACACACAAAGGCCTGTCAGGCAGAAACCGTTGACCCTAGGAAACCTGGTTCTGATGGGTTCAGCATCTAGTCCTGTCAGACCCTGAGAATTGCTAAAGCTTCCAGATCTCTTCTCCTCTCCAAGTGAGATTTTGAGCCTGGATACAAAGAACGATGCTGCAGTGGTTTAAGATGCGCTTCTTAGGAGGGAGAGGCAGGAGTACCGAGAGCCGGTGAGTCGCACTCTTGGAAAGGCAGACTGTAAGTTTTCCTGGGGAGTCACGGGTGGTCAAAGTGCATGATGGATGACAGTTGCCAAGATTTAGCAGCAGGATTATGGCAGATGTGAAGTGCCATCATGCTCTTCCTGGCCAGAGGGACTATCCCCAGATAGCTCACCTCCCATGGCAAGTTTCCATTGGTTGCCTCGATGTGGGTGAAGACTGGTTCTCCCTGGTTTTCTATTTTATGGTGGAACTGAGGACAGACTGATACTGTTGCTTGCCCAAACCTTTGCTGATTTGTGGATCAAACCTGGAGGATAGAAAGAAGATATAAAATAGCAGCACCAGAGATACACATGCAAACGTCAGTGAGTGTTCCAGGTACCAGCTGGCCCCTTCTGCAGCTTCGTGCTACTAAACCTGCTCGTCTTCTCCACAACAGGAGGGGGTTCACCCACCTACACTCTTCATGGGTCTTGGTGTCGTATCAGTCATAGCTGTTGACAAGGCTAATCCACTGGCATTGACAATGCCTAATTGTATCCATTGGAAAGTCTAAGACAGCTTATTTCACTTAGCATTATGTTCTCCGACTCCATCCATTTACCTGCAAATGCCATAATTTTATTCTTCTTTATACCTGAGTAATATTCCATTGTGTAAATATACCACAGTTTATCCATTCATCTGTTGAAGGGCATCTAGGTTGGTTCCACAATCTAGCTATTGTGAATTGAGCTGCTATAAATATTGATGTGTCTGCATAAGACAGCCATTTATTTTGGAGTAAATTATAAAGCAATTAAGTTTAGTACTTGGTGCCAAATACATGACATGACTTGAATTAGATGAATCACTAATAGAAGGAGCACAGAATCCTAGTGTTGGGACTGGAGTGTGTTCAGATGACAAACCAAGGTGTCTTCATTTGTAAGTGGGCCAAATGATGTTTTCACTGATGAAGAAAGTTAAAGCAGAGAAAGGAAGTTGGAAGGAAAATACCTAAATAACAAAAGTAAAGACCAAATAGTAAAATACAGAATGAAACTGATAGGCTGGAATAGAGAGTTAGATGTACCCATGCTTGACTGTGGACTCTGAATTCTTACCTCTTTTCCAAGGGGTAGAATCCTTCAATTGTGGGGTTCATCAGTTAAACAATTTCCTTGAAGACTAGGAAATGATACTTAGGACTGAATCTTGCACACAACAAATGATGTGATTAATACTCCCAGTCGTCCTATGTTGGTAAGCAAACTAAGGTCGGAGGAGATAAATCACTTGAAAAATTCTGAATTGGGATTTGAGTGTGTTCTCTAACTTGAAAGTTCTAGTTTCCTAATTATTAGCAGTTCATTTGGGGGTTCAGTTACCTGAATTGGAGAGCAATTGATCTTTTTTGAAATTTAACTTGATTTGCATCTTACATAAAATTACTCTGCTCTGTGCAGGGAAGGTGGAGTTGGAGTTGATTTTTCCATTTCTGGAACTGGAAAGAGGCAGGCACAGCAACCTGGATAGGAGAACGCAGGGGACAAACAGACCCATGACCTGGAGATCCTCAGAAAGACCCCCTTGAAGAGGCTGCTTGGCCAATAGCCCTCTGATTGGCCTCTCAGGCCTCCTAACCACAGTTACAGGAGACCAGAGCCCTACCAGATCCCATTCCAAGGTCTGAACTCTGCAGGCTGGATGAGATCACTCTTTCTGGCCTGGCCTGCCTTAACACTCTGGAAGACACCCTGAATGAATGAATATATGAATGAACATGTGAATGACTCCACTGGAGCTATGCACAGAGTCAACACCAAGAAGCCATTTAGCTTCTGGAGGATGTATCAGTCTGCCTCAGAGGAGCCAAGTCACCTGCCCGCCTGACTGGGTGCCAGGGTGGTGGAGCAATGCTCGCATGGATCATGGATTATCCCTTGACCTGTGAGTTCCTGTGCTCATTTCCACTTTTATACATCCTTGGGGACACTATTGCAGGGCTCAGATTTCTCTATAAACTGACTTTGAGGGACGCATACTATTAACTGCTACAAAGAGACTAATAAAAAGAGAAAATAATGGATTCGAGATTAGATCCAAAATATTTACTATATTGGGCTCTCTGGGAATCGTGTGAGGCAGGGTACACAAACATGTTTCTTTGCAAACAGAATAAAAATTAAATCGCAGTAAAATTTTGGTGCACGTAACACTTTGACTCAGTCATGTGCTCCATCATTTAGTCCACACATATTAATTGAGGAACTGCTATGTGCCTTAGCATAAGCCTAAGAAAAACATCAAAATCTTTCTTGAAATTATGACAGTTACATTGCAACCTTGGCCTGGGACACCAACGGGTACAGGAGAAATCTGATTTATTTATGTGTCCTTACTGCTCATCCTCATTCCCACCCTAGCTCTTGGCAGCATGACTGCCTTTTTTTGGCATTCAGGATGTATTAAATCAATCAGCGTATTGAAGACCAGACATCAAAGTCCCACAGTCTGGTCCCCTTCTAATCCATATCCACGTAATTGCTTCTTGATGCAAATCAGACCCATGTATTCTGTAATTAAAATCCTCTGAAGCCCTTTAGGTTCTTGATGATGTAGTCCAGATGTCTTTGCCTGGCATCTAGTCCCTAGCTTTTCCGTCCAAGTAGATATTCCCCTTCCCAATGTGGACGTTCTGTACAGTCACACTGTTCCTGAATGCAAGGTGCGGGCCCTCCCCTGTCTGGTTCCTACACTGCATGTACTCGCTTTCTGATGACATAAATGCATCACGTCATGATGATCCAGACTGTGACTTCCATCTGAGGGACTCCGACTTTTGTAACCCCAAATTTCTAGATTTGATAGTTTAGCTCTCAAATATATATAACTGCTCCTCCCCCACACACATTATATTAAGTATATAACTTTTCCACACTTTCTTCTTTTGGATGTTTTGTTCTTCATTTCCTTTCTGATAGTGAAAGGCAGGTAGAATTTGAGTCGAACGCAGTATTAATGGGTAGAAATAGGATTTGAGCTCAAGGTTGCTGGCCCTCGGCTGAAAGTTGTGTTTTTCCTACCCAGTGTAGGGCATCTTGAGATAGGAGGAAGTTAAGCTTTTGTCTTTGTCCTGAAACCCATTTTTAATTAGAGAGAGGCACTTGTCTCTGAAACAAACCCTGACACTACTGGATGGAAATAACTCTAGATTTTCTTAAATTATTCAACAAAAATATCATGCCCTCTCAAAACAATGCACCTTTCTTGGTGTAAGGGCACATGCCTGTAATCCCAGTTACTTGGGGTGTTGAAGCATCAGGATTCCCAGTTCAAGACACATCAACTTAGTAAGGCCCTTAGCTGCTTGGTGAGTTTCTGTCTCAAAATAAACCAAAGGATGAATGTTTTCTCTGATGTGCGGAAGCTAATTCACAGTAAGAGCTGGGGACAGGAAAGGATAGAGTTACTTTATATTAGGTAGAGGGGAGTGAAAGGAGAGGAAGGGGTATAGGGGAAGGAATGATAGTAGAGTGAAACAGACTTTATTACCTCATATACCATATGACTGCATGACCAATGTGATCCTGCAATATGTATAATCAGAAAAATGAGAGATTACACTCCATTTATGTATGATCTATCAAAATGAATAAATACATTCTACTGTCATGTACAACTATTTGGAACACATAAAATTTTAAAAAATGTTTAAAAAAGAAGGAAGAGCCTCAAATGGAGCACATTAAATTCTATGCATGCATGATTTTATCAAAACGAACCCAACTATTATGTAAAAATATAAGGCTTTAAGAAACGAAAAAAAAAAAAAAAAAAGGGTCTAGGGATTTAGTTCAGTGGTAGAGCACCCCTGAATTCAATCCTCAGTATCACAAAACACACACACACACTCACGTCTTGTTTACCATAAAATTTCCTCTATTAGCCATTGCAATCTATACATTGAAGGTCTACTATGTGTTTGTGTCTGTGTTGGAGACCATATTTGCTAGGGTTTACCTGGCTAGCTCCCAGTTAAGGGCTGCCTAGTGCTTTTCAGGGCCAAGGTGAGCACATGCTAAGTTTTGCCTGTTTTGCTTTGCTGAGATGAATCAATCGGAGATCTGCCATCTAGGCACGGGAGATGCTTCAAAGTAATAGGAATACAATGTGTGAACTGTTGGGACAGGGGTGGAAGCTGGGAGCTAGGGTGACAATTCAATTCACAGATGAGTGATCTGAGGTGACTCTTCTAGGATGTGCCGGGGTAAGTGACTGGTGAAGGGATGTTTCTGGCAAAAGGAGCAAGTTGGACAAAGACGATCATATCATGGGAAGTATGGGAACTCCCAAAAGAAGGTTCTTTCAGGGCCATAAGGAAAAGCCAAGAAGTCAGAGACCAGGAGATGGAGGAAATTCGTCATGACCATACTATAGGATGCTTGTATGACAGACGTCTGTGACCATTTTCCAGGGCCTCCCGGCCTTAGGAAAAACATTTTCTTTCTATCTCAGGGAGCTAATTAAAGTGTGCTGTTTTCCAAAGGCAGTTGGTGATGCTACAGTTGAAGAATGAAGAGATGTTAACATTACTACCACCTAGTTTCAATAAAACAGCAAAGTTCTTGCCACATTTGAAGAAGAGAAGAAAATAAATTTTCATTTTATAACAATTCCCAAAGAGAAATGAGTTCCACCCTTTTATCTTTAACCCTGGATACTTTCCCTCAGATGATAGAAAAGTGGGGGTGGACATGACGGACTCTTCTTGGGGAACTAGGGAATTGTTTTAGAATACTAAAATATTAATCATTGTGTTCAAATGATCACCTCAAACTTGTAAAGACGCTGTTTTGAAATTTTGTTTTGTTTCTGTATTGCTACAGGAGCCAATACAAACACGCACAAACCATCCAAGGTAATGAACAGGAATCCTCTCTAGAGAAAGGAAGAGAGCTTCAAGAGGTGGGGAAAGACGGCTATGCTCTTTCTACTGGGGGGCGCCAGGGGGAAATTTACGCAAGTCATCGACAAGCTCATGCTTGAGAAATTAGCTATTCCTTAGATCAAACTCCTGGAAAAAACTTAAGTTGTGAAAACAAGTTGCAAGAAATTCAGTCTTTCTGCCAGTAACTTATAAAAACAAAATATTAAACTGTAGGGCTGGGAGGAATCTGAAAAGCTAGCCAGATAAGAAAACTGAAACCAAAGCAACTGTTTGCTCAAGGTCAAAATACTCACCTCCAGGGTTCCCTAACTTGGACTCACAGAGGATTAGCACTGAAATGGAATTCTCAGTGCTCATTCGATGCAGTAATTACCTATCCCTGCAAAACAAAAATCTGGTCTTTCAGTGACCAAACCAACAAAGTTTTGAGGATAAAGTAGCAGAGGAGAAAACAGAGAAGGAGACAGAAAAGGATTCTGTGTACATAAATATTTCTTACTTGGGTCAATTAAAATTGCTTCAAAGAATTTTTTAAAATAACAGTTACTAGGAACCCTCCATATGAGAAGGCTAGAAGCATTCCACGGTTTGTTCATCCCATCACAAACTCCAAGGAATCCCTCATTTATCAAAGAGGGTGGTCTTGGATATCTATGCCACCTGTGGTGAGGAATTGTACTTGGGATAAGTGGGATGTTTACAGAACTTTGACCAACAATGAGGTCTTGCAATGTAGTCTGAACACGGAGAACAAAGACTTCACACTGGGGTAAAAAACTAGTGATCTGAAGTCAGGAAACTGAGGTTCAAGTGAAGGTTCCCACACCCATACTACCTTCCCTAGGGGGCAGTGATTCCATTTCTGAAACCATGAACTTGAACTTGGAAAACCTTAACAGCTGGTTGGTATCCGACTCCATCATGACTTTGTCCAGGGAATTCTCTGCCTGCATGTCACTCTTCCTTGCTCCTCCCTTAAAATCACTTTTCATGATTCTGCAGGGAGTCCCTTCTTCAGGAAGAGCTGACCGTCTCTCATCCCTCCCCTTTACCTGACCCAGTGGCATCAGGAGCTAGCTCTTCTTCCACGCCCCAGGCCACCTAATGCTTGCCACCTTTATCTCAACTCTATGAAATATTCCAGGGACTCAAAATGTCATCAAGATGGTAAAATAAATAAGCCAATCTCCAAAAAAAACCAAAGGCTGAATTTTTTCCCTGATAAGTGGATGATGATATATAATGGGGGTGGGGGCGTGGGGGGTGAGAGAATGGAGGGACTTTAGATTATGTAGAAGGAAATGAGTGGCGGGTATGAAAGATGGTGGAATGAGACAGACATCATGACCCTATGTACATGTATGATTTCACGAATGGTGTGAATCCACATCATGCACAACCATAGAAATGAAATGATATACCCCATTTGTGTACAATGAATCAAAATGCAGTCTGTAAAAAATAAAATAAATAAATAAATACATAAAAAGATGGTGATAATCTCTTTCAATTAAAAATTTTCAAAGTGGTTTTTGGATTAAAACATATTGGTTTTATGATTAAAACATATTTTCTTGAGATTATCTCTCCACTCAAACTCCTCACTATCTTTCAGGAAGTATAAAACCCATATGGAACTTTCTTAGCATTCACAAGACACAGTGATTAAGGGATGTCTTGTCTGAACTATAAATTATCTTTTAATGACTAAAGCAACAAAAAATTGAGGAAAAAATAATAGAGCAGAAAACAGAGAGGAGAGAGAAGAGGAATATCAGGGATAATATTTTATTCCTTCCCAAATTATTAATATCAAACCCCATTCCTGGTTCACAGTAGACATTAAATGTTTTTTTTTGAAAGTGACTTGACCTGACTGTGGGCATGGTCAAGCTTTCTACGAAAATGGGGTGATAATCAAAGTTAAAAGCCCAGGACCAAAGACAATTCTTTAAGTATTCCTTCTCAATAGCTTAGACTCCTTCACAACAGCTCCGTGGCAAAGCCATGACATCACTGGTAGGGGTTATGTCATTTATCTGAGCCATATTTCAGTTGTGTTGTCCCTAAACTGTAGCCAAAATAAGCTGTCTTAGTCCCTGAGGCAACGGCCAAGGCTTGGAAACCTTGAGTACACACTCATAAATCTCAAGGGCAAGAAACGTTTTTAAACCTTTAAAGAACTTATACGTATTTAGATCTTTGAAATTGTTGTTTGGTTTTATGGTCAACAGGATAAAACGGTCCGGAGAGATGTGCGTGTGTATGCTTCCACAAAGGGTGGCAGTGTCCTTTGAAGTGCGTGGAGAGTTATGAAAAAGGACACAGACATTCACAGGCCGCTTCCCCAGACACGAGTTATCTGTTACAAAAACACTGCGTATAGTTCCAGGATTCTGCTGAGAGAGACTGTAATCCACTCTGCCTATAAACCCCACTGCAGAGGACAGAGTCTGGGACCAGGGGCTGACTTGTCAAATGTTCCATTAATCTGTGGGATCGTGAGCATGTTCAATGACTTTGGACCTCCATTTCCAAATCCATGATTTTTCTGTAACTCAAGGATTTCAGAAAATCATTGCATTTTGCCTGTAAGAAGACTGCTGGCTCAGAGGTACAGAATAGGATCTGCTTTTGTCGGTCCTTATATTTGGCTATTGTGTGTGTTCCTGTTCCTATGCGACATCTGCAGGCTGAAAAGTTCACCTACCTGGTAGACATCAGGCAGAACTGTTTACTTAATGTTAACCTGGAACCTAACAAACAAATGAACACACACACACACACACACACACACACACACACACACACACACATGGTCTTTGGATATCTCGGTAGCCTTATCGTTTGCAGAAAGTTCATAGTTTGCTCATTACAAGTCATCTACAGGTCTCGAAGTAGACTATCCATAGTCAAGGCTTTGCCTGTTTTTGCTATACCTGCTACAAGGGGACATTTTTCCTACCTTTTTTGCTTAAAATATTGCTAGATAAAATATAGGATTCCCTATAGAACTTGATACTGAGATAAATGACTTGGTATTTTAGTGTATGTATGCTCCAAATATTGCATGAGACACAATCCACTTTTATTTGCTGATTCTGGAAACTGTGTTGGCCTTAACTGTGTTAAGGCCACTCATCCATGAAACAGGTCAAATGATTCATCATCCAGGTGCTTCTTGAACACTGTGTTGCCTCCTCTTTCCCTGGGAGTTTAGTAGCACATTATCCTACGTGCTCAGGGGTGTGGTGTCCAAATTTCTGCTGCAGTACTTATGTGTTGCCTTACAACATGACAGTCTCTGTAAGAACCCTGCATCCTTAGCCTTCCTTTCTCTTTCCCAGCCTATCACAAGAGACAACATATCTCCATACCTACCAAAGACCCACCCGTGGTCTGAATCCCATCCCTTCTTCCTATTTCAAAGATGCCGGGCTTTGCCCTGGACTTCCTGGCTCCTCTAGCTCTTCCTCTCTTAGGACACCTTTGCTTTCTTAGGTAATGCTGTATTTTTCAAGGCTGTTTTGTTGCTCTCCTACCTTATTTCCCTCCCCTCCCCCTTTCTCTTTCTCTCTCTCTCCTACTTTGTCCTCTTTCCCCTTATTTTGCATCCTTTCTTGTGAAGATATCACTCCTCTGTCAGTTAGTCCCACATTTGGACTTCCAGGCTAGACTTCATTTGCATTCTAGACAAGGGGATGCCTTTGTAACATTTCTGCTTGACTGGGGAACCAGCATTATAGTCTCAGTGTTTCAGAAAGAGATTTCTTGGTCTCCTTCTTCATCCCCACAGCGATAACTGTCCTGCTGCCGTTTTTGCATGGTCTCCACCTCAGGAGCTCATGCCTGGAGACAGCACCCTGAGGGCCATTGCTCCCCATTTCTGCTACCCCTGCCCCTCCTGCAGGCCTTAGCCCTCTGCACCACAAGATTCAGGCTCATCCTCTTGGCATTCACTCGCTAGGCACACTTCTCTTCATACCACTTAGCACCATTCAAACAAAACTTCAACTTTTGGGAGTTCAAGTGCTGGATTATCAACGCTCTTGAGGTGAAGCTTATTTCTACCCTATCCATTGTGTTCTCACTGCCTGAAATCATGTTGGGCACATGCCACCATGCTCAAAAACTAGAACCTGGACGTCTGAATGAATGGAGTGACTATTTTCTAACAGACATGGATTCAAGTCTAAGGCCATGATTAATGTGGCAATGGTCAAATTCCTTTGTCTCTTTAAACTTCATTTTCTGCATTTGTGCTGGAGGATAATAATACCTATTTCATAAGACTGTTATGAAGACCAAATAAGAGACATGTTAAGTTCTGGTGAATCTTGGTGCATAGCTCATTAAATGGTTTTATGATTTATGATTTTATTATTTATTTCATCAGAATTCACTCAACTCCCCCGACTCCACCCAATTCTAGGTAAGAATAACATCAAATTACTTTATAATGAAGAAAATATGTAAATGGGAACTGAAATCAAACAACAAAGCATATTCATCAAAATCTCTTCAGCCAGAGGTGAAGAGAGGAGACCTCTTTTGAAATTGAAGATTTTGAATTCTTCAAAAACTAATAATGTGCTAGGAATGGAGAATTCAAGCAAAATAAATGCTGTGACTTTTCCATATTTTCTCCCAAACTGAAGAAGATTTATTGAACAAAGTCATTAGCCATCTAAGGTCCTTTTTGTCTCGAACAGACATGCAAGAGGGTCAAGTTCGATATTAATTATGGATGAGGGATGATGCAGTAGCTGAAATGCAGTCTCCTGCTGGAATTCTCAAAAATCGCATCAGAGTGTCAGTCCGTTTGATGACCCAGCACCAACTATAAACACATGAGAAATTTTATTATATTTCCTATTTCTGAACTGGCCCCAAACAGCTTTTATTCAAGATGGTTTTATGCTTCCACATTTGGACTACACCAGGCTCTGGGATAAAAAAAAAAAAGAGAAAATAAAACTCTGAATCTATGACTCCTTTTAAAGAAGAATAGTTAGATTTGGGTCTATAAATGGATCAAAGTTGAAAAGAGTCTTAATATTTATTTAGAAAACACATCATGCATTGAGTTCATGAGGACTTTTCCATAAGTGTCTCTCTTCATCCCCGCTACAGTCCTGAATGCTAAAAATCAACTTTTTCCTCATTTTGGAAGTAGAAAAACAATTTCAGAGAGTTTAAACTTGGGACTTGCTGCATAAATCCCAGGACTCAGTGAAAATATGTTCAAAAACCACTGAGGATTTCAAGATGGCAGGGACAGAATATTAAATCACACTCAGAAGCTGGGTGTGATACTTAATACCAGTAACTCAGGAGGCTGAGAAAGGAGGATTGCAAGTTTGAGGCCAGCCTCAGCAAATTTAGCAGGGCCCTGTCCAAAATAAAAAGTAAAAATGGCTGGGGATATAGTTCAGAGATTAAGTGCATTTAGGTTCAAATCTCAGTATCAAAACAAACAAAAAAGAAGTAAACAAATAAATCAAGATGCAGGTCTTCTAAGTGTCAGACCTTATGTGACTGCACAGGTCACATGCTCAGGAGAGTGGCCCTGGTCAGTGAACCCATGCTCTGTCACAGACTTAATAAATGGTAGAGTCTGGGGTTAGTATTCAGCGGCCTAGAATTTAAACCATGATTTCTGGTCCTCTGAAATTCCCCAGCCAATCTATTTTTTTCCCATTCCTGTTTATTCCCTGTTCATCTGATTACATTTCCCTTGCTCCACTTGATGAAAGATCTTCTAATGTTTTCAACTTTAATTTTTCCCTTTTCTTTTGTCTTTTTGTTTTTCTTTTCTATTTTTCCGTGCTTAGGAGTGAAGGCTGAATACTGATGTCAGTCGGGCAATATCTCAAAATTCCATGTCCACCTGCTCTCTGATATTTTTCTGAAGGCAGGTTTTCATATCACCCAGCTCCTTCTGTGGACTTGGACATGAATCAGAGATTGTCTTTGCAAATTAATAGCTACAGAAGACTTGCTCCTGAAAGTGACCCCTAAATGGTCACAGCCAATAAATTTCTTGCTGGATGTCAATCATATGTAGAACTACACACTGGAGAAACAAAACCATCCCAGTGGTCCCTGAATCCCTCAATCCCATTTTTCTTTTGTGACTGTTAATTTTTATCATTTGACTTCATTTTTATGATAGGTATAGGGGGCCCAGAGAAATCAGCAAACAACTGAGATTACAGAGTTTAGGAAAGGCAAGTCTGAGAGTAGAGTGCACTACTTTAGACTGGAAACATGAGAATGTTCATAAAACTTGAGCAGATGACATGAGACCATCTTTTCTCTGACTCAAAATATACTCTTCAAGAGTGTGATGTGTTCTTGCCTTAATAGATTGTCACTTAGAGAAGAAAGAATTCCAATGTGCCTAGTAGCCAATACTGTGAGAAGATGGATCTCCTCTATGCTTCTTACCCTGCAACATGGAAAAATACCACCTGGGTCTGTTGAATGGGGTGAGTATGCATGCTCTCCTTGCATGCTTGCAATCTGAGCTCAGATGAGCTATGGGATTGTTCATCTTTTTCATGACAGTCCTGTATCTCTGAAATTCTCATTAACTGCTATTTGGAAAGGCTTCAATTGCTACAAAATAAACAGGAACGGAAAGAAGCAAGCTGTCCCCTGTTCTTGGGAAATGCTAATCATACAAAGAGCTCCCCACCCACAAGAAATTGTATGGTGCCAGGTAAAGAACGGCTCCTTGAATTTCTAAATCTTTTGTCTCCTGGGTAAGCAACCACTAAAGCTGTTTCAGGCATATTTTAGTGACTTTTTGTTTGGTTTGGTTTTGTTTGTAGGCACTATGTTATGTGGAGAAAGGCCCTTAACCTTAATGATTTTACCATAAAACCCTGATTACATTCTCATAAGCATAAGCAACCTTGGTACTAATGAAGAGTAACAGCAGCCATACAGTTAAGTTCATGTTTAATTTCTTATCAGATGCCAGTCAGCACTATGAATATAGAAACTGATCACTTGGTGATATCCACTCTATAAATAATGGAGATGCACTCTACAAATAATGGGCTGCTTATAGAGTGCATCTCAGAGACATTTAACTCAGGCCAAGCCTCTTGGAAAGCTTAATTTCATGAACTCTTGCTGAGTTAATTCCATGCCAACCTCTGTGCCAGAATCCAGATGACAATTGGAGATAGTCTAGAACCACCCAGGACTTTAGTACTCTGAATACACGACGTTGCTAAAAAGTCCCATCATTTCCTCTCTCAACTCAAGATTCATTTGTACCATTCCCTGGACCATTAAATTCAAGACTGGGTTGGAAGATCATCCAGGCTAGTGTTTCACAAAATGAGGAGTGTGCACACTAGCCGGGTGCACACAGCTCATACTAATAACTTTTAAAAATTTGTAAGTAAATGCCTGACCATACAGTGTGAAAATAATTATGATGGATATGTGCCCAAGATCTAAGCCTATTTTGTTTACTGAATAATGCTAAAGATGCTAGTGATAAATCTTCTATTTGAGTTTATAACATGATTCTCCTGTCTAGAAGCTGTAGAAGGGTGGTCATAGGAACCAGCTGATTTCCAGGATTTCCTTCATCTCTTCATGTCCTACTGTCCCTTCTTTCCTTTATGTGCCTCAGATTTCAGGGGTCAGGAAAGCATTCATGGTATTGATAATGTTAAAACAAGAAAGTATCTATAATTTTATAATTCCCAAGATATATCTCTACCTAAACTATCTCAAACCTCACAGGCTGATGTCGAATTGTGTACTCACTGTCTGTACTCGTATGTGTAACACACAATTGTGCAGCCTGTTCCTTGTACATGAGTACCATCTGATGATGAGCGTAGAGCTAAATTCCAGAGCTATTTACTTGAATGAAAGAAGGATTTTTAATTTGCAGAAAGGTAACTTTCTTGAGTCGAGTCATGGGTTCTTGGGACTTCATATTCTCAGAAGGGCTTCCTCTTTTCTCATTCAGCACAGAGAAAGATTCTTTCTCTAACTAGCACAGAAATATTCTATAAATGATTAACAGTCTTGCACTTAAGTAAGGTCCATCATGGCATATTTGGGGGAACCCAACGAAACCAGAATGGCTAGAAATGAAGGAAATGGTTAGCACCACCATTTCCGGCAGAACATCTGTGTCTTTTCCTCACCTTTTTAATGCATAAGCTTACACTAAGGTATTTTGAAGGGAGAAATCTTAATTCACTGTTCACATATAAAAAACTACTGAGGAAATTCTACTTAATGAATAGGTATGATCCTGAAATAATTTAAAAAAAAAATAAAACATTGAAAGTAGAAGATAGAAAGACAGTGTTTTAGTCAACTTTTTTGTTGCTGTGACTAAAAGATCTGACCAGCACAATTGAAGAGGAGAAAAAGTTTATTTAAGGGGCTCTCGGTTTCAGAGGCCTTAATCCATAGAAGGCCAATCCCATTCCTTGGGGCTCAACGTGAGGCAGAATATCATGGTGGAAGAGTGTGGTGGAGGGAAGCAGCTCATATAATGATCAGGAAGCTGAGAGGAAGAGACTCCACTGACCAGATACAAATATGTACCCCAAAGACACACCCCAATTCCCACTTCCTCCAGCCGCACCCTACCACTTCAGTTAATCCCAATCAGGGGATTAATCTGCTGATTAGGTTAAGACCATAACCCAGTAATTTCTCCTCCAAACCTTCTTGCATTGTCTCACACATGAGCTTTCATCCAAACCATAACAGCATAGCATAATAAGTTGCAGTGTGGTGTGCACGTGTGTGTGTGTGTGTGTGTGTGTGTGTGTGTATTCACACATTGGTTCTACAAAGAAATGCAGCATCAGTGAAACAAAGTTGACTGAACTATGAGGGGCCTTATTTTTCAAATATTTGAAAACTCTTATTAGGCCATAGAATTACTTTGAGTAGCCTACTTTTAAGAAAATGTTATATAGATAGAAGTGGGAAACATTTATATTCATAGATAATTTACAGTGAATTCTTACTTGCTGTAGAATAACCAAGGGACCGGAGGCTGGCTGGGGAATAAGAAGAGCCTTCCTCAACACTTGGACTAACTCGAAGGATGAACAGAAGTGGCTTTCTTTACCAGCAGTATGGAAATTAAATGTCTGATATATTTGAAGGAGAGAAATGGCTACAATGTTAGAGGTGAGGGTGCATCCTTTTTCTACAGACATCTGTGTAGCAAATGGCTTCAAGCTTGGGATATAAAAAGACATGAACGTTGTCACAGAAGAGAAGGCCTGGAGCCCAGGTAAGCTAGAAGATTAGATTGGAGACTCTCCATAAATCCAGTCCTCCCCCAGTGCAGCACATCAGTGGGGAACTAGAGAGAAACCTACCATTTTGAGACCCGAGATAAAGTTATTTGCATCAATTGGCCTTGACTCTGAGAGAAAGAAAAAAGAAAATTTTCTTAAGACTTCTCAACCCATTCTCAAATCCACTGTCATCCAAGGTTGAAGCCAGTTTAGTCGATGTGGTGCAAAAACTTCCAGCTGGAACCTTAAAGTTCTTTTGGGTTGGTAATGCCTCTACACACATGCCCAGAGACATACACCCTCAACACAGCTCTTGAATATCTCCTGCAAACACAGAGCAATGAGTATCAGTTCACAATTTAAAAAATTACAGAGCACACAAAGAAAATGGTATCATGAAGAACACTCAGGAGAAACATCAAGCAATGCAATCAGATTCCAAAGATGACTTATACCAGACAAAGAATATAAAAAAAAATTTATTTTTTTACTTCTTTACTAAACAAAAGAAACATCATCAAGAAGCAATAACCTGCAAAAAAGAGGTCAGGTAAGTTAAGGAACAGAAACTATAGAAATGAAAATATAATTTTGAAATTAAAACAACATTGGATAATTAATTAGATGGAGCTAAAGGTAGAAGAATAGAATCAAAAGGACAATGTGAGGAAATTAAACAGAACATAATGCTGAAAGACAAGAAGAGCACAGAAAATATAGGGAAGGGATGAAAAGGCATGCCATGGACTTGTTTGCCTCTACCGTCAATAACAGGTATAATATGTCTTAATTAAAGTCATATAAATAGACAAGACATGATCAAGAGGTGTTATTCAAAGTGACAGTGGAGAGTCAATGAATCCTAGGTTTGAAAACAAAGAAATAAATAAACTTAACAAACAATATTGGAACTACAGTAGTATAGGAGAACATTAAGGGCAAAGGAATATTCTTTAATTATGAGAGGAGGACAAGACAGTTACATTCACAGGCATGACAGTTATCCTGGCCAATAACTTTAATTGACAGGAAGAGAAAAAGCAGACTACTTCAAATTGCCGAAATATTAAAACCTAGGAACACATAGCAATAAAACCAGTGAGCAAACTAATAGTAAAATAAAGATCTCTTCAGAGAACTGAATTCACTTTTACACTACAGTGATTTTAAAAAAGTAGAAGTAAAAAAGTAATTCATGAAAGTTTGAAATGCAACAGCAAATGTTTAGAAAAAAAGTTAAGCACACGCAGAAGTCTAAACAAATCTTGACTACCTAATTTGTTTTTTAAGTCCATAATTAAATACCGCAAAGAAAAGTATTTATGTCTTGAAAGGAATGGAAAGAATTACCACATGCTAAGATTCTTGTGTTCAGAAGAAGAAATAAGTGATTAACTTAGGATAAATCCAAAAGATAAGGTATTTAATTCAGAACAAATGCTGTAATAAAAGAATCTTGTGAAACTCTCACAGTAATAGAGAAGGAGAAACATATTGAGGGGGAAATGTCCCCAATCAATCAAAAATATTAAAAAGGAAATAAATGAGAAAAGTATGAAAAATAGAATGCACAAAATAAGATAAAAGAAGCAAATCCAAGTTCATTAATACTATACTTTTCAGGCTTCAAAAAGTTGTCAGATTGGATTTTTTTTTTCAAATGAGCTCTCTGATTTAAAAATACTTATATTTAAAACATAAAGTCACAAAATGTTTGGGATAGAAAAAGTTATACTAGACAAACACTAACAAAAATAGATGACTGTTTTAGTCAACTTAAAAAAGTAAAAACTGCTACAAACAAAAGACCTGATAAGAACAATTAGAGGAAGAAAAGTTTATTTTGGGCTCATGGTTTCAGAGGTCTCCATCCATAGATGGCCGACTCCATTCCTTGGGGCTCTAGGTGAGGCAGAACATCATGGCAGAAGGGCGTGGCAGGGGGAAGCACTGAGAACGTGGCACCAGGAAGTGGAGAGAGAGAGAGACTCCACCTGCCAGGAACAAACTACATAGCCCAAAGTACGCCACCAGTGACCCACCTTCTCCAGCCATACCCTGCCCGCCTTCAGTTACCACTTTGTTAAGCCCTATCAGGAAATTAGCTCACTGATTGGATTAAGACTGTCATAACCCAGTCATTGCCCCTCTAAACCTTGAATTGTCTCACTTGTGAGCTTTTGGAGTTCACTTTGTATCTAAACCATAACAATGGACTTAGCTGTCTTAAATTCAGGCAAAATAGACTAAGGGTAAAACTCTTTAGCTCACATAACTAGGATCCCTACATGTCCATTAAATGTTTATTTTACCAGTAAGACACAACACAACACGTGTACACACTTGATAATATAGATTTAAAATATTTAAAGTACAAATGGAGAAATTTTCAAGGAACAATAGATAAACCTACCATAATATTGAAAGACATTATCATTAATCCTGATGGCAAGGTGATTGATTTAATACGACAAAATACATATTTTGCCTTAAGGATCATTAGGTTACCTAGCAAGGACAGTAGAAATTTAAATGTCACAATTAAGCTAATAGAGCTAATAGATCAGAAGTATTGCCCCTGTGTGTGTATCCCTGTGTGTATACTGGTATTTAAGTATGTGTGTGTGTGTTAATGTGTATACATAAAATGATTTGTATAACATCTGAAAATGCTATTTTTAAAGTATGCATGGAGCATTAATGACAATCAACCATACACTAGTTCATAAACGGATTCTGAAGAATTATTTGACATAAACCATATGCTCTGATCAAAACATAATTGTTATAAATCAAAAACAAAAATAAGTAAAAATAATCTAAAGTTAACTGCATACTGCTGTAAATTTGAAAACATATTTCTAAATTTCTAAGTATCTTAGAATGCAAATAAAATATTGTGGAAATTTTAGTTGTTTTTATAACTGAATGATTAGAATGTAACATATCAAAATAGTGGAATCTAATTAAAAGCAAGATGAGACTATTTTCTATACCTTAATTGCAAAATAAAAAAAGGCTTAAATTTAAGGAGAGAAGCATTCATTTTAAAGAGTAAATGAAATGGCATTAGAATTAGACCAAAGGAATAAAAATGCAAGAGAAAAATGTATTAGAAAATATTAACAAAATTATTCTAAGAAGCCAGAGTTTGTTCTTTGAAATAAATAATAAAATCAAATTGTTAGTAAGAATGATCAAGAGTGAGTGAAAGTAGAGAGAGAAAGGAGGAATAATACATGATAATGAAGAAGAAAAAGAGAACTTAATAACATACAATGTAGACTTTTTAAATGAGGGAGTTGTATGAATTTTCAGTCAATACATTCATACACTTAGAAAAAGGTAAATACCTATAAGATGTAAATTGCTAAAATGAACCCAGAAGGAAAAGGAAGTCTGATGTGTTTTAAAAATAAGAAATTGAATCACTTTCCCTTCCAATCAAAAAAGAGAAAAGAGAAGTGCTCAATTTGAGTTTGTCCATAGCCATACAATTTTGATTTTATATCAAAATATGTAAAAAATCCTCAGTTTTATCTAGTCTCAAAGAATACATATAAGGAGATGGCCTCCTCATGTGTATTTCAGGAATAATGGTAACTTTGATATAAAACCAGAGAGGGTACTTGAAGGGCATCATATTCAGGCACAGACATAAAATATTAAACAAAGCATTCATAACCTAAACTTGGCACTCATCCATTATCATTAATCCAGATGGCAAGGTGATTCAGTGTCATAAGAACTGCTAAGATACCCTAATCCTATTGACCTATTACAGAGAAAAGAGAAGCTCAGTAGATGCAGAACAAACATTCAGCAGAAGTCAACCTCTGTTCATGTATGACATCATTCCTTAGGGGGCAGTGCTTTCCTGAGAACCAGTCGATTTCCAAGTCAGGTTACACATGCCATGGAGGTTAGCATGGCCTGGATCTCCTGGGTTCACACAGCAGGATGGCTTCTCGCTCACACACAAGAGCCCTTGGAGTTTAGCAGAGGCCTCTGCTCACTGTACACCCTTGGGGAACCAGGCTGAAGAACCGGCAGCTTTTAGAGATTGCTATCACCATGCTCAAGAGAAAGAGCTCTGTGGAGCTTTGATCAGTGGAGTAAATGCAGTGCCGTAGAGAGACACCATTCTTCCGTTCACTGCTCATCGGCT
This sequence comes from Sciurus vulgaris, assembly GCF_902686455.1. Classification (NCBI taxonomy): domain Eukaryota; kingdom Metazoa; phylum Chordata; class Mammalia; order Rodentia; family Sciuridae; genus Sciurus; species Sciurus vulgaris. Next base: position 71,765,958 of record NC_136476.1, read on the forward strand.
AGAACTAGTCATCTAGCAATGAGAGAAGTCCAGGAAGTTTATCCCACCAACTACCAGGAAGATGAAGAATTATTTATATTTGGAAATAGTGCTAAGGACTTATGCAGGCATCTACCAAAATTGTACAGCTAATTTTATGCTTAACAACAAAACATTGAAAAATTTCCCCACAAAACCAAGGGACAGAGAAGATTCAATAATATACTAGAGATCCTATTCAGCAGAGAAATGCAAAATTAGTTAATTAAGATAATAAATAAGAAATTGAGTACTCATAATTTTCATGTATGAAATGTAAAACAAATATGCATAAAAATGATTAAAATTAATAAGAAAGCATGACAAGCTTGCTTAATATCAGATTAATATACTATTCTCAATTGATTTCTTATACCAACAATAATTAAACAATCCAGTTAAAAATATTATTTTCTAATAACAAATAGGTGTATTACCTAGGAATGATATTTTGTACAGAATAAATTTTAAAATTTTTCATTGCAAGATATTTTTAGAGATTTCTAATTAAAATTAGAGTCATGACATATTCATAGATAGAAAAAAATCAACCTGTTTAATTTTCCCAGTTTGGTAGACTTAATGTAATACCAATCAACATCTCTGCAGGATTTTCTTTATTTGTGTGTGCAATTGGCAAGCTAATTCCAAAATTTATATTAAAGGGGCAAGAGAAGCTAGATTTATTAGCTTGTGTTAGCCTGGAAAACAACTCAAGGGAACTTCCCCAGGCATGTGGTAATTACTTGTTTAAAGACATAATAATTAAGTCACTTTGGATTGAGGCAGGTCCAGACAGAAAAAAATAATGGAATCAAATAGAAAGCTAACCAATGGGACAGGCGTTTATGTAAACAAATAGTATATGCCAAAAATGACACTGAAGAACAATGAAGAAAGAATGAAAAATTCAATAAATGGGGCTGGGCAATTCCTTGGCAATCCATGTGGAAAAATAAAAGAACACATTTTCTTAAATGATATGAAAACATAAATTAAGAACCAAAATTTTAGAAAACAAGATTATCTATCTATCTATCTATCTATCTATCTATCTATCTATCTATCTATCTATCTACCTACCTACCTACCTACCTATCTACCTACCTACCTATCTAGATATATGTGTGATTTCGGGGGATGAAAATAAGAAAAAATGACACATAAGTATACATAATAAAGGAAGAAGGATAAATCTCATTACCTTATAATAATGAATTGCCTTTGTTCTTCAGAAGATATTGCACAGTGAAAATACAGGCCACATATTTGGAAATGACATTTGTAACAGCTGACAGCAACAAAAAGTTAGTACCAGGACTGTGTACCAGGAAATGTTTAACAAGGATGTTACCAACAGCACTGATTTTACAGCAAAACCCTGGAGGTGCCTCATGGGTGGCAAGCAGACATTGCAGTAGTCATTGCATTGGGATAAGACACAGCAGGAGCAAACTAATAGAACTACAGAGGGGAAAGCCTGCATAAATTAATTGAAAGGATGATCCATGAGGAAACACATGTAGCATGATCCCATTCTGGTTACACAAGATCAAGAGAGGGACCTACATACAGAAAAAAAAATCTATCCAGGATACAAGGGATAATTAACACAAAATTCACAACAGTGGTCACCTCTGGAGGTTGGAAGAGAGATGGCAAAGTGCATGTGGGGAAGGAAGCATGGTTTCAAAGATTCTGGATAGTTCTGTTTCTTAAGTTGAGTGGACTATACATGGTCTACTTGGTTCTTTGTTTTCTTAATATTCATTTACTTCTTTCTTTCTATCTATCTATCTATCTATCTATCTATCTATCTATCTATCTATCTATCTATCTATGTAACCTATCTCTCCAGCTCTCTATACCCACATATCCATTTATCCACCCACCCGTTTTAGTTAATTCCAGCTGCTATAACAGAACACCAAAGCTGGGATGTTTTATAAACAACAGATACTTAGTTCTTATATTTCTACAGGCTGGCCTGTAGTTCAAGCCTGTCTCCTGGTTTATACACAGCTCTCTTCTCCCTGTGTCTTCAATAGTAGAAGAGAGCTCACTGGAGTCCTTTGTATAAAGGCACCAAGACCCATTCATGAGGACTACTAATCACTCCCAAAGACATTGCCTCCAAGACCATCGCACTGGCACTGAGATTTCAACCTATAAATTTGGAGGCAGGGCACAGATGTTCAGTTTATAGTGTTATCTATTGATCTATCCACATTAGATATACTATTGTATATATAATATAGAGTATTTTTAAGAAAAAAATATTTGACAAGGAGTTCACCAGCAAATAGAGAAAAGATAAAAGGAAAATCTTAAAAGGACAGTTGGGACAAAGTTACTAACATGGGGAAAGCATTTCTGTATATACTTTTGGAAAATGGCATCTAATTCAGGTATGCATTCTGACATTGGAGAAAGTTTTGGAGTCAACTGAAAATCAGGTGGAAGCACTGTCATTTAGTATGTGTCCCTTTGGGATAGCAAATTGGGTGAGTCCCCTTGTCTTCCTCTTTTAGAGTTAATCATCCTATTCTCAGGAGAAAGGGGCCATCTTAAGAGAGGTGGAAGTGAGCTGGGGCCCCAAGAGCCACTTGTTTGGGGCACAAGTAAGGAGCAGGATAGAGAATGCCTGGCCCAGGGTGGCATCACTCAGGTGTTATCCCTGCGTGCCGCAATGCCCGGCACACAGTTACACTCAACAAATATTTGCGAAATGAATGAATGAATGGAGTCTTTGACAATCAGGAGTGGTGGGGACATGTCTCCTTTGTCAATGCTGTCTTGTTCTCTCTTCTTGTTTTGGCTATTCCCACCATGGCTACAGAAACTCTGTAACTTTTATGCCTTTCCCTCTTCAGTAGCTTGTAAGGGTGGAAGATGTCAGGAGGTCCAAGACAAACTGCGAGTGGGCTTGATTTCCACTGGTCCTCTCGGAGTGCTGACAGATGTCTGACAGGGGATGGGAGGAGCTGCCAGCAGGGGCCGGGAGCCAACCTCCCTTTGAGGAAATCAGAAGAAATCTCCATAGATGGTGGTGGATCAGACACCGTGGCACGCAGACTACACTTTTCCTCTGACTTTCTACCCCTCATTTCTCCAGCTTACCGCTCCTTCTGTCCCCAAGCTGATCATTCTCCTGTGCTTCTCCATAAATGAACCATTTGTGTACCTTCGGTTGGCTTAATTTCTTCTTGTACCATTATTTCTCTTTCCGACAGGAGCATATAGGAGAGATCGGCCGCACGGCTCAGGAGACATGACTTGATTATAAATCTCGTGCTTGTGAGACTTCTTTTTTCCTCCCTTGATGTGATTTCTTTCTAGATTTAGTTTTCTCACATTTTTGGAATTTTAATATAATTTTTCTGTAAAAGAAATGTAATACCATTTTATCATAAATGAAATTCAGAAGAGCATAAAAGAGAAAGCTATAAAAATCATCCACACAGCAGTGATTTAATGCATTTTGGAAGAAATGATTCTACTCTTTGTTTTGTTGTTGTTGTTTACTGCTGTTTGACCTGGTGTAAATTAAGGGTACTGACAATCACTTAATCATTTTTCTTTTTGTGTTCTTCCTCTCATAGGAAAGAAGCAAGCATCAAATGTGGAGCCAATTGTAAAAATAGATGCTGATGGGAAAATGTGACTGGCTGCTGAAGTCAGAGGGGTCCCTCTGTAACTTGCCCACCAAATCTACACCCCAGATGTACAGCGGGCGTCTTCACTCTGTCCATACTCACCTAGCTGACTGCAGGGAGGGTGGAGCCTGCCCCACCCGCACAGACAGGAAGCAGAGGGCAGAGTCACCTCCAGGGGACTGACCCTAACCATCACCAGGTGTTCTCATCACTTGCAAAGGGGGAAAACCAAAGAGGAACCCCAGTCCTTCTTTCAAAGCTATGAATGAGGTCAAGAGAAGGGAGTGCCTGATTCCCAGTTTGGGTTCAAAGCAGCCTCATTCACCAGGACAAGTTGCAGTCTGTATTAGGAAGGGTCTAATCAGGAACAGAGAAAGCGTACTTATCACTTCATCATTTAAGGAAAAGTAATAGAATTTAATCAGAGAACTGAATGTGGGAGATTTAAGGTTGGAGAATGCCATGATTTAGATAGGAGGTGTTCCTGCAAAGCTCTTGTTAATGTAGGAATGTTCAGATGTTAAATTATTAGGTTATGTGAGATGTGACCTGGGTGGTACTAGGTGGAAACTCTAGGCAGGTGGGGTCTGGTTGGAGGAGGTGGGTCACTGGGATGTGCCCTGGAAGGGCTCATCTTCCCTGTTGTACCCTCTTTGCTTTCTCTGCCTCCTAGTTGCTGTGAACTGAGCAGCTCTCCTGCACAGTGCCCGTCCCCTATGATGTTCACCTCATTTGGGCCCTGAGCAATGGAGTTGGCCGACCATGGACTGAGACCTCTCAAACTCTGAGCCCAAAATAGATTTCCCTACTTTAAGTTGTTCTTGTCAGGTATTTTGGTCACAGACATGAAAATCTGGACAACAGAGAAGTAAAAATGAAAAAACAAAAAACAAAAAACAAAACAAAGGGATGAATGAAATAACAAAAAAGTCACTGTAGAGAAGGGCGAGCCTGTGGGTAGTGGTCTGAGGGTGTTGGGACATCAAGCGCTTGGGCAAGGGGCACCAAGGACTTAGGACTTAGAGTTGTCTCCAGGAATTTTCTAAGCCCCTAAAGGTGCCCAAATAAGATAAAAACACAACACAACACAGGTGTCTGCTGCTCTCCAGGCAAAGACAGCCCCACACAATCCTGACTGTACTGCTGTACACAGAGGCCGGGCAAGACCACCAGGGGAGGAATGGGCTGTGCTTTCCTTCACTTTCAAATTAAACTGTAAATCATGAATACATGATCTTTCAAAAAGTCATCTACGAAGACAGAGTAGATTTGTCTACCAAAATTCGTAGATGAAAAACTAGAAATGTTCCTTCTTTTCATTTATTTATTTGGTTAGTCAGTTATTTTTATCCTGAGACAAGATCTTTCTAAGTTGTAGAATTTGGGATCCCCCTGCCTCAGTCTCCCGAGGCACTGGGATTACAGACATACACCCCCATGCCCGGAAGTTTCCCTCTACTTTACTACTCTGAATACCTTTCCTTGCTGGTCTCTTTTTGTGAAAATACACATGTGCACATACAGATACACACTAACACACACACAATACAGTATGTAAATATTTAGTCTAACAATTTGTAAATCTTTCAGATATTAGGCGAACCCCAAGGTGTTTAGATAGGAAAATAGATGTATAAATTACAAATATTCTGGCACTTTAAAATGTTTCCATTTAATATTATTGCTTAGCAATTTTCTACTTTTCATAGAGGTTGCCCTGTTCTCATAAGAACCCTTGCAGATTAATCTTTTTTTCCACCATTGACTGTTCAGTTTTCCTTTTTTTGTAATTATGAAATGCTGCAATTAATACTATGTACATACATTTGTATACAAATGTACAAGTAAGTTTGAGGGATAGTATCTTAAAAATAAAATTGGTTGGTAAGAGATAGATACAGGGCAAATTTTATAAATTCTTCCAAAACAGATTTGACCTCTCAGCAAGTATTCTTCTTTTAAAATTATCTTGCTACGATTGGTTGTTTCTTATATTTTTAAATATTGCCATTCCAATGGAGAAACTATATTCTACTACTTCATTTTTAGTTCTTTAAATACACAGATTTATTACGTTTATTCTTTATTTGCTAATTAGTTACACATGACAGTAGAATGTATTTTGATACATCATATATAGATGGAACATAATTTCTCATTCTTCTGGTTGTACACGATGTGGAATCAAAATGGGCATATAGTTATATATGAACATAGGGTAATGTCGGATTCATTCTAATATTCATCTACCCTTACCCCCTCCTCTCCCTTCACTCCCCTCTACCTAATCTCAAGTAACTCTAATATAAATGATCTCATTCCTGTTATAGATTTATAAGAAAATTTGGTGCTTTAACAAAGCTGTAGAATAACAATTTTTTCTTTGACCTTCTTATTAATTCAGTCCACAGTGATTTTTCACTTACTTTTAATAACATTCTACTTTTAGAAAGAAAGTTAATAGTTTGAATGACTTTTCAGAGGATCATTTGTAAAACTTCAGAGCAAGTGTTTCCAAACAACCAATTAAATACAATGTACAAGTTGATTAAAAGTCATTTTCATATTTTCCAAGATAGGTTTGCAGGGAAATCTGATAGATTGACAGTTATTTCATAGCCACTAAAGATGGATTGGAAGGATGCTATTTTTTTTTTTCTTCTCCTGTGGGTTTGAACTTCTTCTACCATTCTTCTCTGGTTTTCAAGTCAATGTGATGTACATCCTTAGTGCTTGATATCCTTTCTGAGATATTGTGATTACTATTTTTCCTATTATGGACGCCTATAGGATCTTAACTTCCTTCATCGGTCGTAACACCTGTGGTAATAATGGGTTTTTTTACTCCTGTCTCTGCTAAAACATGCACCTAAACAAAATCAGAGCCACTGTCTGACTCGTTCTGCACTGCATTGCCAGCACCAAGGTGTGTGGAATAGGGTAGATTCTCAAATACGCAATGAGCGATTTGCTTTTGTGAAATGAACCAAGCTCTCCCTGCTAGACAAAGGCTGAGGGCCAGGGAGCTGAATGTATCGGAGTATATTTAAGAGTTCAAATCTGCTAAATGGGTTGATCTTATGTCAGGTGTTTTTAGTACAAAATAGAAACAAAACATGTAAAACCAAGGTTGGGCAGGAGAAAATTTTTGGCGTTAATGGTTAAATTTATGTCATTAATTCTGACAATGGTGTCATGGGTGTGTATTCGTTTTCCAAACACATCAGTTTGTATACATTAAATATCTAGTGCTTTTTGTCTGTCAATCACACCTCAGTGAAGTGATAAAAAGCAAAAGTTTCAGTAAAGCTCTTACATTGTAGTAAAATGCATGTTACTTCACTTTATTTTTTTTAAGACAAGAACTTTTTGACTATGTTGTCTAGATCAGCCTTGACTCCCTGGGCACAAGAGATCCTCCTGTCTCAGCTGGGACTACAGGTGTTAGTTCACAGTACTGTTGCTCAGTTTAACGTAATCGCTTGTATTTATGTAACTCAGGTGTCATTTGGATCTCTTGACTAAACCTCCTTCTCCCTTCCCACTCATATCATGATTCTTGCTTTTCCATGGCTGAAGTCAAAAGTCTAATCAAATATTCAACAGCAGCTCATTTCTCAGGACCTCTTCTACCTCCTGAACTTCTTGCTCTGAACCATTTCTCTAGTAACACATGTGATGTTAATCTTAAGGAACTTCACGTTCCACAGAACCCCATCCACAGAGGGCATTCTTTGACGAGGTTCAGATTGAAGTTAAGAGCTCCTGTCATTTTAATTTGGGCAACTTGAAGTGAAAAACAGCAGCATCTCCATTTTTAAAATATCCCTTCATACCACTGTGAACTTTCACTAATATTTCCCACATCTCCTTCGCTCTGGAATCTTCCCTTTCTCCAAAGAACCACAGATCTTTCCTTCATTCTTAATCAAAGCTACTTTGCCTTTTTTTCTCTGAAGCAAGGGAATCAGCCAACATCTAGGCTCCTGGGATCTCAATTTCTATCACTGCCATGAATGAAGGATGTTTTGCCAGTTAAGAGATAATTTACTCCTAAAGCTGAATCTGGTGTTGGTTGTTGACATAATATCAGGCTGGACTAGTTACACTTACACATATTACATCTAAAATCTGGGAGTGTTTTATGTATGTGCAGTTCAGTTTGATTTTGTAAACAAAAGAGCAGTACAGTAATTACTACACTCTCCTTCCATAAACCACTGGGTTTGCCTGTTATCCAGAGAAAGCAGAACTGGCTTCTCTTTACTGTATCAGAATGTGGATCGTGGATGGGGCCCAGAAAAACATGCTTCTAACACCACAGTAATTTGTGAAAAGGGTGGATTCAGAAGCATTTTGCTGAGAATTGCAAAGAAAAAAATCTATATATACATATAGCACAGGAGAATGAAAGGGCAAATGTCAATTTTCAAAATGGTGTGGACCAGTTACAATTAAAACCATATATATATGAATTACATCACATCAAATTTCTCTGCTACTCCCCTTGAGCATATCAGAGCAACTTAGTGATCTTGCCTGAACAATTGATGCAGGTGATTTAGGACAAAGTTTATCTACTTATCTGATAAACAGATAGATAATAATAGATTAAAATAAATCCAAGGATTTTTTAAAAAATTTAAATTTTATTTGTTCTAATTAGTTGTACATGACAGTAGAATGCATTTATACATTTTGATAGATCATACATAAATGGAGTGCCATCTCTCATTTGTCTGATTATATATATTGCAGGATCACATTGGTCATGCAGTCATCTATGTATATGAGGTAATAATGTCTGCTTCACTCTACTATCATTTCTTCCCCCATACCCCTTCCTCTCCCTTCACTCCCCTCTACCTAATATAAAGTAACTCCATTTTTCCCAAGGATTTTTTTAACATCTCATTGAATTATAACATACATCTAGAAAAGATCAATAATATATATAGCCTGTAAGATTTTCACAAAATTCAGCACACCTTCATAACTGGCAACCAGAGGAAGCCTGAGCATCATTAGCTCCTCAGAAGTCCTCCTCTTCTCCCTTCCAGGACTCTCCTCTAAGGACAGCCATGTTCCTGACCTCCAATTCCCTAGCTTCTGGTAGGCCGTTGGGCTGCCATGGAACTTTATATTGCTGGATCATGTAGCATGCACCCTCTGGATCTCTCTTCCTTAGATCCATATTGTCTTCTTGAGATGCCTCTTTGTTACTTTTATTTATCACTGTCAACATTATTACTTAGTAATAATAATTTGATACTATAAATTGTATTTGTTGAATTAAAATATTCAATTACTTCTGTTGGAATCTATTTTTATTATTTATATTTTCTCTTTTTATTTAGAAAAAATAATCCAAAACAAAATCATAAAGTATAAATTATCTTACTACCAGCACACACACACACACACACACACACACACACACACACACAAGCAATCTGTTTTGTTCAGGAAATGTAGACAGTCTTCAGCTAAGGTAGATTTTTACAATTTCTGACTCTACTCCTCCCCTCCCCTCTTCTCTTCTCTTCTCTTCTCTTCTCTTCTCTTCTCTTCTCTTCTCTTCTCTTCTCTTCTCTTCTCTTCTCTTCTCTTCGGTCATTCTTTCTGTTTGGTGAGATCCAGTATAATGAATGAATCAATCTATATTTTCCAGTGACTAAGTGGCAGCTACAAGGATAAGTTTTCTTCTTCTACCTGAAGCAATTTATTTGGGGGAAGATTTTAACATAGGAAATCCAATGCCATTACCCAACAAAGGGAGTGGAGTAATGAGAGCAGGCAGGATAAAAACGTGAACACCGCAGTGCAGCATGCTCAGGGCCCTTGTATCTAGCTTATGCATGAAGTGTTAATTTGTATCAGTACAGCAAACACCCAAAGAGCATTTTAGTCAGTTCACACCTAAAGTCTGGATCTGGGGGATAGCTCTTGTTTGAAATAAATACATTTTTAGAAAGATTTACGGAAAGCTGGGCAAGGCTCCTATTTTGGTTGGCTAAGAAACCAAGCATGGCCCATTATTATCTACAGAGAAGAGTGATGAGCTCTGTGGTGCTGGACAGACGCCCTAGCGGGTGAGCCCATCGAGGGCCGTGCCCACAGCCTTGGCCCTGCAGGAGGCTTGGTGCATGAGCAGCTCCACTGGCACACCTCTGGAGGATGCTGTTTCCAACAGGAGTGGGAGGCCTGGGCCTGCCCACTGGAGACAAGGATCCCAGACTTTCCAGCTGGCGGCAGTGCTAACTGCACACATATCTTTCTCCCTATCTCATTATATCCTGCTGTTCCTGGAAAATGACAGCCTTGATGGGATGGATAAAGGTAGGGCGAGAGTGATTAATAAGCAGAGTTTCTCTGCTATCACAATTTCTGGCAGCTGATTGGCATTAATTTGTGTAGTTATTGTATGACCTGCTACTGGTCCACATTCGCAAAGAATCAGGTTAGACTTTTCTTTTTCTTTCTTTCTTTCTTCCTCCCTTCCTTCCTTCCTTCCTCCCTCCCTCCTTCCTCCCTCCCTCCCTCCCTCCCTTCCTTCCTTCCTTCCTTCCTTCCTTCCTTCCTTCCCTCCCTCCCTCCCTCCTACCTCTTTTTCCTTCCCTCCCTCCCTTCCCCCTTCCTTCCTTCCTCCCTCCCTTCCTCCCTCCCTCCCTCCCTTCCTTCCTTCCTCCCTCCCTCCCTCCCTCCCTTCCTCCCTTCCTTCCTTCCTTCCTTCCTTCCTTCCTTCCTTCCTTCCCCTCCCTCCCTCCCTCCCTTCCTTCCTTCCTCCCTCCCTCCCTCCCTCCCTTCCTTCCTTCCTTCCTTCCTTCCTTCCTCCCTCCCTCCCTCCCTCCCTCCCTCCCTTCCTTCCTTCCTTCCTCCCTCCCTCCCTCCCTCCCTTCCTTCCTCCCTCCCTCCCTCCCTTCCTTCCTTCCTTCCTTCCTTCCTTCCCCTCCCTCCCTCCCTTCTTTCTTTCCTTTCCTTCCTTCCTCCCTCCCTCCCTCCCTCCCTCTCTTCCTTCCTTCCTTCCTTCCTTCCTTCCTTCCTCCCTTCCTTCCTTCCTTCCTTCCCCTCCCTCCCTCCCTTCTTTCTTTCCTTTCCTTCCTTCTTTGTTTTTCCATTTTATTTTTTTTTTCCTTAATGGGTCTTGTTGTGCATCTTATGGATGCAGAGAACTGGTAATATACAGCCCCCCCAACACTATGGGTTCTTGGTACTGACTTAGAAAATTAAGTCACAGGAACACAAACTGAAAGATTAAAGTGGAATAAAATTTCTTAGTGCTGTGTTAATTTTAAGAATGATAGAATCATACTATATTTAAAGATTGAGGAGTATTCCATTTATTCACACATCTCACTAGATGCAGAATAGATAAATAGGTAGATAGACACATAATAGATCAACAGAAAAAGACTACTAAATATCCAGAACACATGGGAATCACTTCATTTCAGTCTAATGCAAAAATTAGGTACTAACATTACTCCAATTTGAGGAACCTGGGCTTAGAAAGACAAGTTCCTTATCTAAGGTCATAAGGATAGAGGACTACAATCTCATATTTGTCACTTGTTCACAGTATCCACAGCCTTTGGGGAATAACCAAAGTCTGACTCTCACTCATTTCCTACCCTGTTCACCAAGAGAAAATGCCACCTACTCTCTGTGCATGCATTTGGAAGCTCGTTCACACCAGGGGCGTTCTTCCCAGCTGAAGCTCTGGCCCAGAATCTGTTCGCACAGTCTGGGTCTAATAGAGATCCCAGAAGCTCCTGGCTTCACTGACAACATCAGAGGCAAAGGAATGCAAAATAGGAGCAGTGAATACTTTTCCAGAGGAAAGTGGGCTCCTAGCTTGAGCAGACCTTGCCTGACCTCTTGAGCAAGGGCTGAACATGGAATTATGACTAGGAGACAGAGCCCAGGAGTCTCAAGCTACCATGGGAATCAATGGCTATGTGTGCATGGGAACATATTTCTTCACTCCTCCTTTAAATTCTCACATGATGCCTGCACTAATTTGTTTAGTCATTTATTTATTCATCCAATAATTTTTCTGAGCATGCATCATTTGTCAAATGCCGTCTGGTCTTGGAAGGATGTTGGATGATACTGTAATCCTGCTAACTTCTTGCTTGAGTCTATTTCTTCAGTGGGAAAGACAGGCACACAGCAAGCCATTTCAATTTACTCTGATAGGTGCTATGGAAGAAAGGAAGATCCTACGAAAGCACAGAGAAGACACAGAAATCATTTGATATGTATCAGGATGAGTTTTCTAGAGGAGGTGACATCTAAAACAAGACTTGTGAGAAGACTGGGAATTCACCAGTAATGAATCGGAGGTGGAAGGAACCATTTTCTATTGAACAGAAAATGTGCAAAGGCTGAAAGGCTGACTTTGGAAACAAATGTGATGGTCAAGAAGAATTCAGTCCTTTGGTGTGACCTGGGTGAGGTACACGGATCAGGGGATGTGGATTAAGGATCAGGAAATGAAGTTGCAGGGAGGTGCAGGGCCAGATTGTGAATGGCCCTCTAGTGTCTAAAGGAGGTTGTGTTTCATGCCACTAAAAACACTTAGAACAGTTTATAATATTCATCATATCCAACTGCTAAAATTGAGGTCCAGATGAGAAGAACTTACCTGGACCTCAGGAGGTCCAGGAATAACTTGAAGCTAGATTTTATAGCCAAACTGGGCTGAAGAAGTCATCAGGTGGAAGAGGAGGAATGATGGAACAGAGAACGGACTTTGCTCACCTGTAGGTGCTGGTGTGAGACAGATGTTACATGTAGATGATGCAATGAGAACAGCCCGACCCTGTCTATTTGAAGCCCATATCAACACGGACTGGAGTTAGCTCTGTATTTCTTTTTCTTTCTTTCTTTTTTTTTTTTTTTTTTTTTAATTTGTTTTTAGATGTTGCTGAACCTTTATTTTGTTCATTTATTTATATGCAGTGCTGAGATTTGAACCCAGTGCCTCACACATGCTCGGTAAACACTCTACCACTGAGCCACGACCCAGGTCTCCGTCTGGGGACAGAGAGAGGACTCAGTGGCCACACACTCAGAGGTCTATTCTTCAGAAGCTGAGAGAACCTTTTTCTGATGGCATGCCCCATGAGAAGATGGTATCTGGCTCCTGAACCCAGTAGGCCAGCCTCTTCTCTGTTCATTCTTCTCAGGAACCCAAAGCTCTGACTACAGAGTTCCAAACCTGATGGACTAGAAACCCAAAGGAGTTGACTCTTCCAACGGTTTAATTACCCACCTCTGCATCCCACGCCCCAACACGAGGTTCAGATGAAAAGGGTGTCCGTGATTCCGGGATTGACCCTTCTCACATGCTGGTCCCTTTTGCCCAGGTGTCCTGTTTTGACGGTTTCTGAGTCATCTGTGCTCTTTCTTAGGCCTGCCTCCTCTGGAAAGCCTTTTCGGACATCTTGTGGAGTCCTATCTGGGTCCCTTCTTCTTTGTACCCACAGCAAACCTCATCCCCAGTATTGTTTTAATTTCTGCAAAGCATTTCTTGAACTCACACATGATTGAGAGTCTCTTAATTAATTTCTCAGATTCACATATACTTATTCTATAGGGGGATTGATCGAGTCATTAGAAGTCTTCCATATTGATTGACGTTTGTGGAATACCCTTTCCCCAAGAAATTGTTTAAAAAGAAAAAGCAAAACAATCCGGATTACATAAAAATTAAAAAAAAAAAAAAAAACAACAACAAAAAAAAACATGAAACAAGAGGTTTGGTGTAGGGTGACATCAATGCTTTCTGCTTTCTGCCATTGGTTTTGCTTCCAAATCTATCTTCTGGAAACTTCTCATCTTGGCTCTGACAGTCCAGGCTGGCTCAACATGCCACAGGGCCTCATATGCCTCGTTGCTGTGCCACTTGCTAAGAGAGAAAATGCATACAAACTCTTAGCCAAATTAGATCAAAAAGCCTCTACTGTTGGACTCTCCATTTGAAAATGTGCTTTGTGCTCAGCTGTCTCAATCCTTTCTCAAGTTACCATCTAAATCCAATTATTCTGGTAATTTGGTTACAAAATGTGAGATATCAGCAGTCTAAAATTCCCTTGTCCTCTTCATTGGAAATTGATGTAGGAATACGCAGATTTTTCATGCACATGGGATCAGTCGGCCCTTCCCTGATATAATGGTGTTAGAAGCTCATCCTTCCAAGAGATGTAGCCTTACATCTTAACTCCTTTTTGAGGACTCTCATCTCTAAGACACAAGAGAGAATTATTTTTCCAGTAAAAGCTAATCCAGGGATTCCAAAATATCCACTGGTGCATTAATATTTCTAAGATATTCTATTCTGCAGGACCCCCCTTCTAAGACAGACTGCACTGGGTGAGTCAAAAGTGGCTTTCTGGCATGTGCTTTCCTGAAGAAGAGGAGGAAAAATATACTTTAGTCACTAGCATATATCCAACCACAATCGATTTTCTGATTCTGCATTGCAATTACCCTGTTTCTTGCCAAGACGTGCCATTAGATTGTGGATTTGCTGAGAATAGGAATTATATCTTACTTCTATCCATAAAGCATTGCATCTTATTTCAACCCATGCCCACAGTATCTAAGATATTGCATGATGTGAGCTTGAACTCTTTATCCAACTTCTTATTTCATGAATGAAAGAAGAATGAATAAATACCTTGACTTTCTCCTAGAGAACTTTCTGGATATCATATTCAAAATAAAAAAGACCCATTATCTGTGGTCATCAGAATTATATTCCTGAATAATACATTTAAATTTTCCTTTGGTATGTTTACTTATATGTTACCTATCTGGTTATCCTCCATCAAGAAGCAATAAACCTGGAATTGTCTAAAAACAGTATAAATGAAAGCGCTGTGTTCATCAAACCTCAGAATGGAAAGACTCACTGAAGAAAGTCAGTTTGCACTTCAACTATGTGCTAACAATATTTTACCTGTATGCTCCTACATGATAACACATGAGTCAATATGAGCAGTTTCTACTTAGTTCTGGATCCAGCTCTGCTCCCATCTTACTGGGTGATCTCGAATAAATCTCTGATCAGCTTTGTGTCTCAGTCTCCCTTTCTATCAAGAGCAGGAACAGACATATTATCTCTGTGATCACTTGGAAAACACATTCTTCTTTATTCATAAACTTCAGGAAGCTCCTCTGAATTACATGCCCAAAATCAGAAGTGACTTTTTAGAGCTCACACGTCCCTCTCTTCCTCACTTTTATTGACAGGTTGGCCATTTGAGATTTACTCACTATTTACCAGGCTATTTTATACAGAAAGAATTGCAGTTATCTGGTAGTGAGGACTTGGATTTTTCAAAATCCTGTTTAGTAGCTCTTTACTGCTCTCTGGTGGCATGAGGAGGTTTCTGCAGATGTCCAAAGAAAATGTTTTCTCAAGAGGTACACTCAGCTCTTATCTTATTGGATGTCTGAACGAGCTAAATATGTAACACATGGCACAAGCCTGCCACCAAGTAGCTGTTAAATAAATGCATATTCATCTGTCCTTCCAAAGGAAATTGCTTGAGATTGTTGTGTCTGAAAGATCTTTAAAAGTATTATAGTTTGTAGAGTAGCAATTAAGATCATATAATCAAGATAATAAAAATAATGACAGTATATAATGGGTATTCATTAGATAATACCAAGAAAACAAAAGCGATAATCCAAGCAGAAAAGAAGTAAAGAAACTCTGAAAAAAATTATGTGTTCATTAATTCTTTCATACATTGTTCATGGTGATGTTTGAACTAAGGAGAGTCTAACATTTATTAGTTTCTATATTACCCCATGTTTGACATGTCACATTTAATGCTCAGAAAAATCCACTCATGTAGAAGTCAGCCTTGCTCTACACGGGAGGGAGGGAAGGCTGAGGGAGGCAAGCACCTTGCTGAAGGACTTCGGGCCGTAGGTGGCCAGCGTCTCGAATTTAATCGAAGTTTGCCATGCTATGAATTGGGCCTGATCCTAATGTATCATCTAGGCTTCCAGGTGGCTTTAAAATAATTTCATTCTTCCAACGCTTTTGCAGATGGAAAAACTCTGACCAAGAGATCATCGATCCTATGTCTTGTAGTAACAGCCTTCAGATGTTCACTGAGCAGCAACATGGTCTGGACTGATGTCAGTGGGAACTGAAGTGCATGGTCCAGTTCCAGTTCTCTCCTGCTCCCTGGCAGTGGACGATATAGTCTGAGGTGTCATGTGGCTTATCGTATCAGACTCTGTACCCTCCCTTCCCATTGACTCTAGCTTCATAATACGAGGACATTAAGTACAAAGACCAGGTGACCAGACCTTCATGGATATGGAATTGTTTGTTACCTATCTACAGTAATATCCCATGCAAGGAAGAGATGCCCTTCCCCACGAAGTGGTACCGGTGACCATCAGCCAGACTTCTGCTCTATGCTTTATCCCAGTTGGCGGGATGCCATGTAAATGGAATACCTGCTTTTTTAATACGTAGTTGCATCTCCAGAATATCAAGCAATGGATTGATCTACTGTAGATTCATAATAAATAATTATTGATAGTCATTGTATTTAAGTTGTGTCATTAAAATAAATTCCTTGCTATTCTATGATTTTGGATAGTCATTCAAGTTCTGTGAAACATAACTTCTGTATCTTTAAAATAAGAAAAATAAGAAAAATAATAGTTTTATGAGCATTTTTGTAGGATTACAATAATGAATATCCAGTTCTAAATGTCTAATAGAAAACAAAAAGAGAAATTCTTTTTCCTTTTCTTTCTTCCTTCCTTTTTCTCCTCCTCCTCCTTCTTACATTGTTGTTATTGTTATTTAAAGAGTTTTTCATGTTCACTATTTCCATGACATGAAGCAGGATCCCTAAGAGGTATAAACAACCATTATAATACTTCATGTATATGGCAAATAATTCCTGAATATCAGTTGATATTCATAATCTATCTCTGTTGTGATAGGTATCAAGCAGTTCATTGTGCAGATGGATAATAAGGCTTGAATGTTTGTAGCTCCTGGTATTTTTCACAAAATCCCTGTTTGCATAAGTCTTCTGTGATATATTTTATAGCCAGATTTGATTATACTATTATCTTCAAAGTCTTCCCTATGTCCTCCTCCCAAGACAGAGTTTTCTGTTTGCCTGTCTGTGCTCTCATTGCACGGGGTAGCATCTTTCATTTGTCCTTCACTCATCTGTTGATAAAATCCTGCTTGTTGACAAATGCATTAGTCAGCTTTCCATTGCTATGACAAAACACCCAAGATAAAGAGGAAAGGTTTATTTTAGCTCATAGTTTCAGAGGTTTAGGTCCATGGTTGCTTGGCCCCACTGATTTGAACCTGACGTGCCACAGTACAACATGGTGGTAGCATGTGGTAGAAGAGGTCAGTTCACCTCGTAGCAGCTGGGAAGCAAAGAGAGAGGGAGGTGAGCAGAGTCCCAATGTCCCCTCAAGGGCACAGCACCAAAGACCTAACTTCCTTCCAGTAGGCCCCACCTCCTGAAGATTCCAGCAGCTCTCAGTAGATCCACAGGCTGATGACCAAGTCTTAGTGTATGGCCTTCGGGAGATGTTTAAGATGTAAACCATAACAACAGATTCCTAGCTGTCAGAAGTTTTGATTCATTTCAGGGGTATGGTAGGTGTGCAAAACAGATGAGACCTTTGGTCCACAGGGACCTTAGATCTAGTGAAAGTCAGACATTAATCAATCTGAAGTATACTACGTATTAAAAAACAGGTAGCTAGAATTGAGAAAGTAAAGGATAATTGAGATCAGACTGATATTTTTGAAGCAGGGCAACATCATCTCTGTCTTACATATTATATTAAAAATTTCAAGGCTTTATCCTAAGAATAAGAGAAAAATCTCAAAAGGATTGAAGTAGAAGAGTGACTTTATTTTTAATTTAAAAATTATAGAGAATGTGGCTATTTTTTACAGTTCTTGAAGGCAGAAACCACGTTTAGTATTCTGTAGCGCCTAGAAAGGTAGCGACATACAGTGTGTACCTGAGGCTCATATGCTGGAAAAAAGTCTGAAAAATAGCAACAACTAAGATTTAATATATATATATATATACATATATAGAGAGACCTTCTATAAGCCTGCCGTGTTGCATCATCATCAGTAGCCATTATTATGCAGTTGAGAGAGAAGAAAAAGGCTATTATAACACCAGTTGTTACAACTAGTAGGTGGTGAACCAAGACTCAAAGCTTGTCTTCAAGATTCACCAGGATCTGCGTTCTTCCCTCAGCAACGCCCGCTGACTCATGTCATGCCGCATGGCCTTTCATGAAAGTCACGCAACACTGTAGATTCTGAGGATATGAACTCTTCCACTTAGTATCCGGTTTCGCCCATTTCTCTGTCTGGAGATCATTCTCATCTGATACCTTTGTGACACTATATCCATCCTGCCTGCTCAGTTAGCCGTCCCTCTCACCATTACATCTGCCTCAAGCTCCAGGTGACAGCTTTCTCCACAGCATCAATTTCAAGGCCATCCCCCAGAGCCAGTCATTGCTCAGTACACCTGTCTACACAGCCTTAAGTCACTCTGGGTCACACAGCACTGTCCTTTACATATCCTTCAGAAATTCGTACTGCAGGATCCTGCAAGGCAGCTGCCCCCAGCTTATGAAGTGAAATCTATTCTACAAAGTTTCAAAATTCAGTCTCCTAACCTGTCTCAGGAAGTACTTTGCCTTTTGGTAACAGAAGCCCCAAACAAGTGTTGTAATAAATAAGGGTTTGCAGGATATCTGTGATTCTCTTGAAGACCTTTGCCTCATGGACAACTCTGATTATGTCTGACTGGCTATAACCTGGTCACCTGGTCACTCTCACCTCATGCTTTAGTCAGGTTGTGACTGTTGCAATTAACATGACCTAAGCAGTCATTAATGAATCACAAGATGCCCTGTTATTTCTCTTATATCCCTCCATCTAGGGCCCTGAAGAACACATTGTGAACTGGAGGTGAAGGTCAGTTTTCTACTTTCTAGACCTACCAGTGATGGATTGAGTCTTCAGCTGACCCAATCATTCCAATGATCCTTCAACAATGACTTTCTTTTCCTTTCCTCTGAGATGGACCTTATAAAACACCACATCTGCATTTGGAATAGCTTTTTAATTAAACTCTAATTAGCTTTCTTTTTCTGCAAAATTGCATGAGTTCCACAGAGTGAGAACCAAGGGAAGCAGAACCAGAATCGAGAGGGCATGAGGAAGCTCTGGGGGCGCTCATCTTACTCTAGGCACGTAGCGAATACTTTTCCTGCCTAAGTTTCTATCGCAGTGGTTCTTAAGTGTAACCTATTATCAGAATCACCCCAGAAGCTTTTGAAAAATATTCATTTCTGAACCTCTTCTACAGTCCCATCTGAATCCTGTTTAGGAGAGAGTGTTTCTATTTCAGGATACAAACTAGAAACTTCTTTTCTCTTTTCCAATGGCTTTGGAGGTCTCTGGCCTCCTCTGCATGGAAAGTAGATTGTGTTTCCTCAACACATTACTGTTCTCAGGCACATTCTGTATGCTTTCTGAATAGACAGGCATAATAAAGACTAATATTTGTGTGAGATGGAGAATACTTTTTATTCCTACTTCCCAGATAATGCAACTGAGGCTGATGAGGTAATGTCACTTGAATAAGTACTCATGGCTAATAAAAGGTGTCTCCGTGATTACAATCCAGGTCAGCCTGACTCCAAAGGCCATGGATTTTTCCATTCTGACACATCGCCATGTCTGAGTCTGTCTAGCTAAGGAGGGGGAACATTCTTGAAGAACACCAGAATCATTTCTCACTAGCAACCTCACAGACCTCATGCTGACTAATAAATGCCTACACAAATCTTATAACATTGATTCCCAGAAGTCCCTGCCTCCATGGTTTCTCCAGACCTGTTCTGGAAGCTCCAGAGGACTGAAAAATGTCATCTTTCCAGATAAATTGCAAGCAGGTTGAATGAGAGCTGTAGAATAGACAGGAATACTGAGCCAGGCTGGAAAATTGACATTCCAAACAATTTTCAGCTGGCACAAAGTGATTGTTCTTTGGGCATTTTTCCTCTTCCAATTTTGTAATTCATGTTTATTTCAAGTGAAATTCCGTCCATCTGTATCTGATTCACTCACACTTAATTCATCAGCAGACTGCTCAGTCAGAGAAATAGACTGGAGTGCGCCTCTCAGGTTTTATTTTGGAATCAGGGTCTGTCTGGAGTGCCAGGGAAGGGGACTTATGAGAAACATGGAAAAGCAGGTGAGGTTGGTTCCACACCTTCTACCCCAATCCATGCATCCTTCTATTTTTTTTTTTTTTTTTTTTTCTATTTGTCTTGGGCTGCTCTCCGGGTCATTAAAAATTGCATTGTAATTAGATTTTATACAGTGGTTTTCTTCCCCCCGTCTGCTTGCTCCTTTCCATTTGTCCATAAACACGCTCCCATTTCTCATCCTAAAACACAAGTCCCCAAACAAAAAAGACAGCAAACCAAAATTCCCTCCCATCCCCACTCACCCTCAAATCCGCTTCCACCCAAGGTCCTTAGCAGTTTGCCCTCTGCACTGTGCCACCTCTGCTTCATTTCTCATTCTTCTGTTATGTCCACTTTCTGCCATCATGCTGCAGAGACCTTTTGGTGAAAGATGCTATTTAATTGCCAGATCCAATAACTATGTTTCTCTTACCGTTTGATTGTCTGCATCTTTGATGCTCTGACCGTTCCCACCGTCTCATGCACCCTGATGCATTGTGTTCTTCCTGCCCGCCCCCGGCTTCCTTTCTCACCTTATTTTTGGTCTCTTACTTCCCTCTTTCCTCGTTCAAGAACAATTGCTCTGTAAAGCTCCCAACTTTTGATTGAATCTTATGGAGCCAGAATATCCGAGCTCAAAGCTCGCTCTGCCTCTATAAACAGAGTGACCTTAGAAATGTTTCTCAATCCCCTTGATGCCTCAGTTTCCTAATGTGAAATGAGTGAAATGAAGGAGAAGCATAATTCTCATCTCAGCATTGAATTAGGGATTAAGTAAATTAGTGACATAATATATTTTCAGGGCTGGGGTCATAACGCAGGGGTAGAGCACATGCTTCGCTTGTGTGAGGCCCTGAGTTCAATCCTCAGTACTGCAGAAACAAACAAACAAACATGTAATATGTTTCAAATAGTAGCCAGTGTCATAGCTGCTCAGTGGATTTTAATTGACAGTACCAATACTGACTGTACCCTGATGATCCGGAAATGCTTACATAGTAGGATTGATGACAAATGGCAACACATCCTAATAAAATCATCATAATTCTTTCAAAATAACTTTAGATACATATTTTACTCTACAGGAGACAACCTCCAACCTAGAGATATAAAAATTTCATGTGATTTTTTAATCAAGCGCATAAGCCTAAACTTAGAAATTAAGGCCAAAAGGTTGCCTAATAATTCTTCAAGCTAAAGCACAACAAACAAACAAAACCTACTATGATAATGGTTTATGGCATAATTAGTACTTTGATTTTCAATGTAGTTATTTACTTATGCCTTGATGAAAAACATTAAAATATTAGTAAATATGGTATACTCTTTCTATTATAAAAGGCCAAAATAATATTGAACTGACCTTGCAATTATCTATGTACCAAATGAAAATTTTTCTGAAGATTATTATTGATGTTCTCTTAATGTATTTGCATGTGAACCAACATCAGGAGCCCATTGAAGCTGATCAGGGTATAAGAGTTATGATTTTTGATCACTCACCTTAAAATTCTGAAGTATAATAGAATCTTTATTAATATCAAAATAATATTCATAATAAATGGACAATACAGTGCACATATTATGAACTGAGAGAGAGAGAGAGAGAAAGCAGGAGTGAGAAGGAAAGAATAAGAGAGTTAGATGTTGTAGGACGCTTGATAGATAACATCAGTGGTCATTCCTACATCCTCAAGGACTAGGAATGTGTCCAAGACAGAGGAGGCACTCTAGGAATCTTTGTTAAACAGAATCCATGCTTGAGCATGGTGTTAGTATAATAGGGTGCGTGTGATTTTTTTAAAAGCAATATTTAATGATAAAAATACCATGATGGTTGATTTTGTTTATCAGCTTGGCAGGATGGAGGAATGCTAAAGTTTAGAGAACTGCTAAAGCAAACTCCTGGGTAGTTTAGTGAGGGTGTTTCTAGAGAAGATTGGAGTGTGGGTCAGCAACTGGGTGGAGGGGACACATCTGAACATGGGCAGCACTGTCCTAGGGGCTGGGGGTCTGCCTGAAATGGAAAAATTAAGGAAGAGAAACGTTTGCTCTCTCCCTTGTGGATTTCCTTCCCAAGTGAAGGCATGTTTCATTTTCTGCTGTTGTCCCCCATGGACACCACACTCCAGGTTCTTTGGCTTTGGAAAATGGGCTTCACAATAGTAGCTATGGGGAGGGGGAGTAGTGGTTTTAGGTTTCCAGCTTGCATTGGGGCTGCACATCTCCCCCCACCCTCTCTCTTCTTGGACTAAACCATATATATATGTATATACTGAAAAGTTCCACAGTGGCTCCTGGAAAGCCAGGAAAAGTGGTAGTGGCTTAGTATATACAATTTCAGTGTTTATAGATATATATACTAAGCCACTGTATATATAGTATATACTACATATATGTGAATATATATATATATATATATACACACACACACACTTAAGTACTGAAAAGTTTTATATATATATATATATATATATATATATATATATATATATATATACTGGTTATATATATACTGGTTTGTCAAAATGCTACTAACTAATAATTCCATATGCAAGGAAAATATCCTTCCCAGGTGAAGGTGAGGAACTTCTGTGGTCTAGGGTATGGGAAGCCAAAGAGTATGATTTTCATATTGACAATGAGAAACCACCAGTTAAACTACCAAGTTACAAGTTTCTTTAGAACCCTGAGAGAGAGCTGAGTTCACAGTCCACCCTGTAGCTGAGAGGGTCCCTGAATGGACAAGGCCTCCAGGAGCAGAGGAGAGTCAAGCACCTTCCTGGTTCTTGACCACTCACAGAACTGAACTTAAGGAGGTGTCCGGTGCGAGAAGTACAGCAAGTGATTTATTATAAAGGGGTGTTGCTGAAGTCAAAGACAGAGATGCCTTGTCTTGGTCTGGAATATCGACATTTAGAGAGGGATAAGAACTAGGGGGCTGAGCAAGAGGTGGACTCAGTGTGGGGCTACCCAGTTTCTTACTAGTTTTGCTTGAACTTGCACATGGCCTCTCCTGTTCTGAACACGTAACTTCCTGCAACCTGTGTCTCATTCACATCTTACATCTGCACCCAGAGGTGTGACTTGTCTCACTAACATTATGAGGCTCAAGCTGTTTCTCAGTCACCAAAGTTTCTAATGCACGTGCTTTCTAAAGGACCGGTCCCCGGATGCCTTTGTTGCTTTCTCACAACTCAATCAGCAAGCTGAGGGCAAGGACAAGGCTGCAAAGACAGTTTGGATCCTCTGAGAGACATGAAGCAGCAGGGCCCCTCTCTCAACTGTGTCCCAGAACAGGGGAAAGAAAAGAAAAAAAGAAAAAAGGCTTCATCATACCAGCAAATGAGATGGAATCAGAAAATGTGTTAACAAATGGGGGGTTTTGTTTTCATTATTTATTTTATTTTAACTGACAGTAATTGTATGTATTTATGGGGTATGCTCTGGTGTTTTGATGTATGTGTATATTGCAGAATGATTAAATGAAGTTAAGGCACATATTACCTCACCTACTTGTCTTTCTTTTCTCTGTTCTTTTTTTTTCTTCTGTTTTTTTGTAGTGAGAACATTTAAAAATCTTCTCTTTTATCAATTTTGAAATATGCAAAATGAGATGCAGGAGAGTGTGACAGTACAGAAGGAAGAGAATTCACATCTATTTGTGGAGGAGCATTATTTCCATGAACTTCCATGTGATGCTCAGGAGGCAGAGTTGGGGCAGAATCTCCCCTGGCACTGCAAGCAGGAAACAGGAAGGGTATAAACTCACCCGACCTCCTGTTGACTTCCTGCTCAGAACCTTCTCTCAAAAGCACCAAGTTTCCAGAGGGAACAAAAGGGAATCTTGTCTCTCTTAGGGCACTGACAACGACTCATTGTTGTTGGGAGAGGAAGGATAGGGCTGAGCAAAAACATTTTCTAACTCTAGGAAAGAAGTAAGACATAGTTTCAAGTCCAGGATTCTAATCTCATGTTATTAAAGGCCCCCCAAAATTTAGAGCTATGTACTCAAAAATAAATCTTGACCCATAATTTATCTCATATACAAACTGATTTAAATTTGACCACAGACCTAAATGCAAAACCTAAACCTAAAAATTATCAAGACAAAATGTAGGATAAAATTTTTGCAATGTTAAATTGGAAAAGAACATTTTAGATAAGACCGAAAGAGTCTAACTTAAAAGAACTTAACTGACAAATTGGATTTGATCACTATTAAAAATTTCCCTTCAAACAACATTGTTAAGAAAACAAGACCTGGGTCTAAGGCTAGGCCCAGCCAGGATAGGGCGCGTCCTGCAGTCCTTGTGCCCGGCCTGATGATGTCTGTGTGCTGCATAGTCACCAGTTGTCCGTAGGGCTGGGCAGTGAGCCTATGTACCTCATTATCCCCCAGAGTCACCCGGACAGGGCTGGAGCTGCTGCCACCACGAAGATCTGGACATCAGAGCAAACTTTGGACCACCCGTGGGAAACTGTCACAACAGCTGCAGTGCAGAAATACTCAAACCCTACGAACCCAAGTGTGATTGGAGCTGATGGGCTGGACAGGCGTATGGATCCCTCTGGAAGGCGCACAGCCTCAGACTTCTCTGCACGGGAACTGTCTTCCATCGTGAAGTCTCCTATGGGTTCCGCAAGAGCCAAAACATATGTGCAAGAACATTCTGTAGATCCTGTAGAGGAAACAATGGAACTTAAATCTAATAATATTTCTTTTACAAAAATGGTTTCAGTGAATGAGAGACTTATATAAGAAAACCACATCCTCAAGACGCAGAAAAGATTGTTTTGACTCAGGAAGCCACCATCTCTGTGCAGGGAGTCAGCCTTAGCACTTACCCGGAAGGGCAGATGGCAAGCACCGTGTCTTCTAATGCCAGTGAAGGTCAAGAAGCAACGGAATGGATGATACATAAATGAAATGGCGAGATAGAAGAGTTGACGGCTTGGGCAAGAGGAAGCATGAGGACACCAGGGTGGCGACAGCATTTTTAGAGAAATGATAAAGTTGATACAGAATATCAGGGCCCCACTCTCTCTAAGCAGACAGTGTATTTATGTGTTATTTAAAAACTACCACTATATTTTAGGTCGAATTTTTTAAAACAATCTGGAGTAAGGCTATGTGACTTTCTATCAAAAGAAAATGAGACAGGGATTCTGAAATCCAAGGGGTCATCTGAGGCCAGTATGGCTTGAAATGATTCATTTCTAGGGATCTGGTATTTATGTGAAAATTTAACAATTTTTTAAAGTACTTGGGTGAAATTAGTATTGACATTGAGTTTCCTTAAAATAGAATTTTAACACTTTCCACACATTGGAACTGTCCCTGACTTTGGATCAACCCCAGAACCAAGCAAGCAGAGCCTCCCTTATATATACACACTCACCTTGATTACAGTCTAGAACAGCCTGCCTGGGGGAACTGACTCTAAAAGGAGAAATTGTATAGTTTTAAAGGACATTAAATTGTATAAAAAAAAAAAAAAGAAAAGAAAACAAGACCTTCTGCAAATTGGAGCAAATATGTGCAATGTGCATATACAAGGAAAGAAAGTGTACAGAATATATGCAGAATTCCCATAGCTCAATAATAATAAGAAAAACCTACTTTAAAAATACATGAATAATATGTGCAGCTATCTTGGTACAGAAGGTATCAGATGTGAAATATACATAAACAAAAATGTTAATACTATTAGTAATTAGGGAGAAGCAAGTTGTGGTACACTAATATAAATATTTGACTAGAATTTTTAAAAATAGACAATATCCTGTTGCAAAGTGGCTTGCATTCTCATATATTGCTGGTGGAAGGACAAAATGGCACGGCCACTTTGGGAAAACAGTTTGACAGCTTCTAAGAAAATTAAAAGGGTATCCAGCAATTCCACTTTCATATATTTACCCCAAAGAAATAGAAACATATGGTCACAGAAGAGCCTCTAGGTGAGTATATTCAACATCTGCATTCATAGTCACCACAAGCTGGCAACAACCTAGTGTCCTGCGATTGGTGAAGAGCTGAATCATATCTGTGCAGTCAAATGCTACCTAGTAACTGAAACAATCTACAGCTGCCCGCAATGACATAGGTGAACCTCAAATGCATTACAAGAAATGAAAGCACTCAGATTTAAAATGCTACAAGCTATGTGATTTTATTACTATGAAATCCTGGAAAAAGGAAAACCTTAGTAATAAAAAAGCAGCAGGTCAGTGGTGTTCATGGACTGGAGGCGGCAGTGAGGAGGATTCTGTCCTCTTTCTGCAGGGAAACACGATTTAAATGTAAGTTCATAGATAAGCATTGATATGAGGGCTGATATGATGATTGATATGATGACCCATGGAAAACCTTATAGGGTCCAGAAATTAAGCACAGGTAGATGCTCAATTTATTTTCAAGGAATGTGCTAAAATATTTCAGTTAAAAAAGATATTCTTTTTAATATGTGATACTTAAAAAGCAGTATGTCTATGTTAATAAAAGCTCAACCCCCATCTCAAACCTCACACACAAAATAAAGCAAAGGTCCAAATGTGAAAGCTAAAGTTAATTATTTTCTAGAAGGAAGTTTGAAGAAAGCAAAGATTTCTCAGGCAAGATCAATCCAATTAAAAATTTCTTCCCATCAAAAGACATGAATTGCAAAAAGACAAAACAACAGTCACACTGTAAAAGAAAATATTTGTAATGCATACTTTTTAGTAAAGGATTTTTATCCTTCACATATACCTTTTCTATGTATTTTGGGGGGGGGGGTATAGGGGATTGAACTCAGGGGCACTCAACCACTGAGACACATCCCCAGCCCCATTTATATGTCTTATTAAGAGAGCATCTCACTGAGTGGCTTAGTGCCTTGTCATTACTGAGACTGGCTTTGAACCTGCGATTATCCTGCCTCAGGCTCTTAAGCTGCTGGGATTATCTACATCTAAACAGTAAAATAAATAGTTGAATAAAAAATTGTCCCAATTTTAGCAAAGAATGACATATGAATAGCCAGTAAACACCTTAAAACTCCTCAGCACAATTAATCATTTGGAAATGAACAACCAAACTCAACGAGGCTCCACAAGAGTGCTAACAGCAAATGTAGGCGGGTTGGGAGGGCGCCAGATCCTAAAGCATCTCTGGGGGGAGTACAGAATGGCACAGCTCCTTTGGGGAAATGTTTTGGCATTTTTGTACTATGGTAAGGATGCCTATTCTCCATGACCTGGCAATTCTACTTCTGGGTGTTTAGCTTGGAGAAACGACAATGTTTGCTTACAAAATGATTTGTAAAATATGTCCACAGAAACCTTTTTCATTATAGCCTACAACTAAAATGGTTAAATAAATTGCAGTGTATTCATGTAATATAATGCTATTAAACAAGAAAAAGAAAATCTGACACACTAAGCAACATGATTGGGTTGCAGTGACAGGTGCTCAGCTCTGGAGGCCAGACACCAGGGAATGCACCCTGAGTGATTTTATTTATAGGAATTCTCAGTACAGGCAAAACTAATTTTTGTTGAAAAAATAAAATCTTCAGAGTAGTGATGCCTCATGGGGACAGTTTAACTGAGAAGGGGCTGGAGGGAAAATTCTGGGTTGACAGTTACATTCTGTAGATAGGGATGTGAATTACATGGGTGAATGCATTTGTCGAGCCTCATGGAATTATAACAAGATTATAATGCACACATCTCCTGGAATTTAATTTTGTCTTAAAAAAGAAATGTATACACACACACACACACACACACACACACACACACGCACATACACACAGAGGTGTAATATATACATATATTTCTTTGAATTGGCAGATTGTGCATTTGGTTGACCTTGAACAGCAACAATGTTGATTAAACGCTCTCCTAAATGGAAGGGTACTGAGTACAATATTGGAAGCCTCCTGAAAGTTTTCCATATGTC
Source organism: Sciurus vulgaris (assembly GCF_902686455.1). NCBI lineage: Eukaryota > Metazoa > Chordata > Mammalia > Rodentia > Sciuridae > Sciurus > Sciurus vulgaris. The sequence continues at coordinate 71,793,876 of NC_136476.1, forward strand.
TATTGTACTTGAGATGGTGGGTGTTTGCTGTCTTAAAGCCAACGTCAATATTTATCTGCAATTTGAGAAGGATTTGTTGTCAAAAATGTGTAAGTTCTGTTTTCTTCTTGCTGTAAATGGGGTAAGTCCCTACCAAACATTTTTTGAACCTGAATGGGTGGAACATTCATTTCCCCATGGCTCGGCTCTCCAGCTTCCCAGTAGCAGGAAGCATTTGCATGTGCTCAGTTTGCCTTGGCGGTTCCGAGAGTCAGCTTTTCATCTCTGTGACCCAAATACTGAATGAGAACAGATTAGAGGGAGGGACCTCATCTATAGGGCTTGGTGAGCAAAGGTACTCAGCTCATGGCAGGGTTAGGAAAGCAAGAGAGAGAGAGGGAGAGAGAGAGAGAGAGAGAGAGAGAGAGAGAGAGAGAGAGAGAGAGAGGGAGGAAGGGAGAGAAAGAGAGGGGAAGGGGCCACAAGAAGAACAATAACAATACTTCCAGGGCATCCCCCACCCCAGCCTTGATCCAGCTCCTCCAGTCACCTGCTGCTTGCCATAGTTACCACCTAGTCAGTTCATTTAAACTAGCTTACAGTCTTCATAATCCAACTACTTTGCCTCTGAATACTCCCGCATTAACCCAGGAACTTTTTGGAGGACATCTAAATCCAAATTTCCTTGGTGGAGCTACAGATTTCAGCATACAAATCATCTTTATAATTAAGGAAAGTTTTAATTTAGTTCCCATTTTTCTTTAATCAACTTTCAATTTTTAATAATCTTACGTTTACCTTAATACGGCTTTCCGTGAGAAGCACCTGGAATCATCTGTTGGCCCCGTCCGCATGAGCAAGAAAAGAGATACATAAAGTGAATATATTATTTTTCCTATACAAAATATGGAACATATTGGATAATGAAAATATTTGATAAATAAATCAAATTCTGGTGGAAATTTTGTTGATGTATATTAAAATATTATTGTGTTTTATGCATTTTATAGATGGAAACCTCATTGGGCATCTGATTGCAGAACAGACCCATATTAGTTCAACAAGACTTTTGAAATCATAACTGTATTTCCAGCGGTTAAAGCATTATTTGGTGCATGTTGAAGAAGCAAAGATTTTATTGAACAACAACAAATGACATTTTGAGTTAAGTCTTGAGGGACCAAAGATTTTCAATGCAGAGCATTCCACAAGTTTTGTTTGTTTTTTCGGTCTATTTTCCTGTCACATAAACTACCAAGTCACTGGAGTGATTATGCTGTCAGCCTAGGTCCTGAATGGGGGAAGTTACAATGAGCACAGAGGCAGTGCAAGGAAAAGTTAAACCTTTGTAACTGCTAGGATTTCAGGGCTGTTTGTTATAGCAACACAACTTAACCTGTCCTCATGTATATGCTGGTCACATCCCAATTCACTTCAGCACAGCTCTGAATTTTGACATTATTCAACGTAGGTGTAAGCAGCTTTCGTCACCACTCTGAATCTCAGCCATTTCTCACTGCTTTTGTTGTTAAGATGAGAATACTATCAGTCACATAAGAATTAACTCATAAAGTGTCTATGTCATACAAGGCAGCAAATGGCAGTTATTTATAATAAAATAAGTAGACAGAGAATGCAATGTTATTATTGTAAGGTTCTTCTGTTAAGGTTTTTAAATAATATATCTTAATTCATCATCAAAGAAGGTTTTGCGTCTTACACATCTTGATATTTCTACTCAGAGTTGGACACACAACATATGAGATTTAAATGAATGGTGTCTGAGAAAGTAGGGCATTCCTGGCCTAAAGAATGAGGGGAAATCAAAAAGTGGCAAGGAGATTGAACACTTGAGTTTAAATTTTGAAGGCTAGGCAAACATTTTTTTTTTTTTTTTTTTTAACCCGTGCTATGTGCTGTTTAATTGAAAAACAACTTTTGGAGTTGATTTGGAATTACACAAAGATCTTAAAAAAGAGATAAGTAAGGCATCAAATGACTATGCAGTTTGCCTAATTTGTACAGATATTGAGCAGTAGGATCAGCATTCTAATTCTGGCAAAACAACTGTACATTATTCAGTTGTCTAACATAATTTCCTCTTCCCACAGGTTTATTTATTTATTTTACTTTTTTTAAAAAATGTGTTCTTTTGTAGTTGCACATGACAGCAGGATGCATTTTGGCAAATTATACATACATAGAGTATAACATTCTATTTAGGATCCCACTCTTGTGGTTGTACATGATTCCAAGTTACCCTACTTGTATACTCAAATACAAGGCTAGGAAAGTTATGACAAATTAATCCTACTGTCTTTCTTTTTCCCCTCCCCTACCCCTTCCCTTCATTTCCTTTTGTCTAATGCAATGGATTTCTATTATTTTCCTTCCCAACTTCCCTTGTTTGGGGTTAGCCTACACAAATCAGAGGGAATATTCAGCCTTTGGTTTTTGGGGATTGGTCTATTTCACTTAATGTATTCTCCAGTTCCATCAATTTACCAGCAAATGCCATAATTTCATTCTTCTTTATGGCTGATTAATATTCCTTTGTGTATATGTACCACATTTTCTTTATACATCATCCATTGAACGGCACCTAGGTTGTATTCCTGGCTTAGCTATTCTGAGTTCAGCTGCTATAAACATGACATAGCTGCATCACTGTAGTATGCTGTTTTTAAGTCCTTTGGATATATACCATCAATTAGGGGTTCTATTCCAAATTTTCTGAAGAATCTTCATACAGCTTTCCATAGTTGTTGCACCAATTTGCAGTCCCACCAGCAATGTATGAGGATATTTTTCTCCCCACATCTTCATTAACATTTACTGTTACTTTTATTCTTTATAATTTAGGCAAACTTTTGATATGCTGGAGGTAAGCCATGATTGTCAGATAAAGAAACACAAGTAAAGACAAGAGTCATGGTTTTCTGGGAGGTGAGAGACACAGTGAGTTGTTCATTTGGAGTGTGTGTAGGGCAAATGAAAAAAGAACTTTGCAAAAAACTAGGTCAAGACCACAGCACAGGACATCCTGAAGGACAAGCAAAGAGTTGAACTTCAGTCTACAGGAATAAAGAGCTACTGAGAACTGCTAAGGAACTATGAAACGTGGGATGGATGGTGCTTTGGGAATCGTGTCTTAGAATTAGTCTTCTGTTGGGTACTTAAAAGTCCTATGAGACAATACCATTTTTATCTCACGTACAAGAAAGGCTAAGAAAGTTACAACTGGTCCAACCACAACTACCCATAAGTTGAAATATATCATTTAAACTGAGCATTCTGCTTAATGTCAATCAGTTTTTCTAAGTAAGACCAACATAATAAATTTAACTTCAAGATTTTTCAAACTTACAGGAAAAGTAACTCTTGGAGCTCAATGATGTCTTAAGCAAATCCAAATTATTTTCCTTAATCCATTTGCTTTTCTTCAGAGGTATTTTGAATGTGATTTGTGAGGTGCAAACTTTCAGAAGAATACAAGCCACTCACAGTAATGCCAATTAGACAAAGTTCTTTTAGAATCACATTCTTTAGATCTTCCAGATCTTTTATCATTCTAGTGGGAGAAATAAAGAGATCATGAAATTAATTATTTGCTAACTTCTAATCTAACTTATTTAAGAAAAGTACTTATAAATCAAGAAGACCAAAGAAATGTATCCTAGCAACTCTTTCATGTTTTACATTCTGTGCGAGATTCATTAAGTGTCCAGGCTAGGGAGGTTTTAAAAAAAAAAAAAAAGACAAACAAACAAACAAACAACAACAAAAAAAAAAAACAGGTGTATTTCTCAGAATGGAGACCAGCAGACCAACACTGAGTAACGATTTGGTGGTATGAGATATGACTTTCTTAATCCAAATGACACAGGACATGCCCAAGGACTCCAGATGCTTTGAAAATTGAGAAAATGGATTAAAAAGTATCCCTGAGTACTGAGCATACATTTTCAGGGTTCAGTAATTCAACACTCACATTCAGAAAATGAATCCTGGGACCCAGTACATAGAGAAGGTTGATATAATAATATTGTGATTTACTAGTGTGATCTGTGCTCTGAATCCCTCATTAACTTTCTTTTTTAAAAAATGTATTTATTTTTATTTTTACAGACTACATTTTAATTCATTGTACACAAATGGGGCACAACTTTTCGTTTCTATGGTTGTACAGGATGTAGATTCACACCATTCATGTAATCATATGTGTACATAGGGTTATGATGTCTGTCTCAGTCCACTAACTTCCTAACCCTCATTAACTTTCATGGTATATATGTCTATCCCCATCTTCTAAATGAAACAAGGATCTGAACACTTACAAAGGTTTTCTAAACTCTCCTAGTTAGTTTATGCTCAATTGGAGATGTTTTAATATATATTTAGGAAATAACAAGCCTACATGATTTCTATTCAAGCACTTTGCATAAGGTTCCTTCAGCCCTGACGCCTCAGACCTTCTGTGATTCTGTCCATCACACCTAGTTCTTTATTTTAAAATGGAAAGAGGATGATTGCAGTTGAATACAGTTGGAGGAGTAAGCTTGTTCCAGCCCAGAGTGAACCGCCTGGCACATGGTTGTCTTGCCCCTTGCTTCCCTGAGGTCTGTGGTTCATGGCTAACATTTCCACTACGCTCTTCAAAAACTCTGCTGACCTATGCTCTGCAAGGCAGATGGGCCCTCCTGTAGACCCGAGCGAGGCCCATCTCTCCTCATTCTATCTTGTCCTTCCTAGCAGAAGAGATTGGTATCCTAGAAATGATGGGAATTGAGCCACTCATGAGGGTAAGGATGTATACGGCAGAAGTTTCTGAGAAGACAGATGAACTTAGCAGCAAAGACTGGGTGACCATTAAATCTGGACTAGAAATCCATCCTGGATCTCAGCTGTCTCTGTCTTACTTGGTTTCATGGGAAATTTATGAAAAAAAATTTAATCAGAAATTTGCTCCTTGTGTCTTAAAGAGTACAGTGAGAAAAAAAAAAAAAACAAAAGATTTTTGTTGTTGTAGGCCCTACTTGGCCACAAGAAAAAAGAATAATGCAAAAATCCATCCCCGCCTCCCACCGACTCCCCTCCCTTTCGTCCATTCAAAGTATTAATTTCTAGGGTCAAGTCACAGACTACACTACCTCTGTCTGCCCATTTGTGTACCTATCAACAGGCTCTTTGCTTGTCTATCACTTGTTTTGTCTCTCTGTGAATTTTTGGTTTGTTGACCTATCTGTCCATCTTTCATCAATTATTCTATCTTTCATTAATATGTGCTTGTGGGGGTTTCTGCTGGGAGACCTTGGTCACCTCTTTGTCTTGTCTTTTTCATCCTGGCCAGCTCTTGTTCATCTTTAACTTCTTTTTGTTGAAATTCTTTAATTTTATGTGTTCTAATTAGTTGTGCACAACAGTAGAATGCTTTATCCACTTTGATAGACCATACACAAATACAGTGTACGTCCTCATTTTTCTAATTGTACATATTGCAGGATCACGTTGGTCGTGCAGTCAGACATGTACGAGAGCTTGAGAAACGCTTGCATGCTCTGAAGCTCTTGGCCTTTGCAGTCACCCCACATAGAGGACACTTCTCCCTCATCAGCTTGACGTTGGCAGGTGCACCTCTCCGTGCACACCACCCTGACTGCTTGATCCGCCCGTGACTGTGCTGTTATTCATCTCTCACTCACAGTACCTCAGAACCACGTGTGATCCGCTTTGATGACTCTTGTTCTGTTTCTGGTATTGGGGATTCCACCCAGGAAGTTCTACCTCTGAGTTACATCCCTGGACTTGTGAAATTTTTTTTTTTTTTCCTTTGGAAAGGGAGTCTTACTAAGTTGCTGAGGCTGGCCTCTGACTCTGGATCCTCCGGCCTCCGTCTGTGAAGTAGCTGGGAGTTCAGGATTGCACCCCACACCCACGTGCATTCAGTTTTTAATCAGTTGTGCGCAGCTTTGGTATCAGCCGATTCACGAAGCTCCTGCATTCAGACCAGAGCGTCTGCTTCAGGTCCATACCAAGCGTACAGTGGACAGTTCCTCAAAGATTTCTCTGGCTAAAAAGATTTAGTGAGAAATCTAGATTTTACTGAAGATCTCGACATGGGGTAGAAAGAAATATTGCAAACAACGCAAAATTCTTCTTTGACAGTTTAGTTCTCCCTGACTTGGATATTTGTCTTTTTTTTTTTTTTGACATTTTATTTTATTTTATTTTATTTTTTTAATTTTAAGTTATTTTTATTGTAAACAAATGGGATACATATTGTTTCTGTGTGTACATGGATTAACAGCATACCATTTGCATAATCATACATTTACATAGGGTAATGATGTCTAATTCATTCTGTTATTTTTTTCTACTCCCCACCCCTCCCATCCCTCTTTTCCCTCTATACAGTTCCTCCTTCCTCCATTCTTGCCCCCCTCCCACCCACCCCCCATTATGGGTCATCATCCGTTTATCAGCGAGATCATTCGTCCTTTTGTTTTTTGAGATTGGCTTATCTCACTTAGCATGATATGCTCCAATTTCATCCATTTGCCTGCAAATGCCATAATTTTATCATTCTTCATGGCGGAGTAATATTCCATTGTATATATGCCACAGTTTCTTTATCCATTCATCAACTGAAGGGCATCTAGGTTGCTTCCACAATCTGGCTATAGTGAATTGAGCACCTATGAACATTGATGTGGCTGTATCTCTGTAGTATGCTGATTTTAAGTCCTTTGGGTATAGGCCAAGGAGTGGGATAGCTGGGTCAAATGGTGTTTCCATTCCAAGCTTTCTGAGGAATCTCCATACGGCTTTCCAGAGTGGCTGCACTAATTTGCAACCCCACCAGCAATGTATGAGTGTACCTTTTTTCCCACATCCTCGCCAACACCTATTGTTGCTTGTGTTCTTGATAACCGCCATTCTAATTAGGGTGAGATGAAATCTTAGGGTAGTTTTGATTTGCATTTCTCTTATTACTAGAGATGTTGAACATTTCTTCATATATCTGTTGATTGCTTGTACATCTTCTTCTGTGAAGTGTCTGTTCATTTCCTTAGCCCATTTGTTGATTGGATTATTTGTATTCTTGGTGTAGAGTTTTTTGAGTTCTTTATAGATTCGGGATATTAGCGCTCTATCTGAAGTATGAGTGGCAAAGATATTCTCCCACTCTGTAGGGCTCTCTCTTCACATTGTTGATAGTTTCCTTTGCTGAGAGAAAGCTTTTTAGTTTGAATCTATCCCAGTTATTGATTCTTGCTTTTATTTCTTGTGCTATGGGAGTCCTATTAAGGAAATCTGATCCAAAGCCAACAAATTGAAGATTTGGACCTACTTTTTCTTCTATAATCTGCAGGGTCTCTGGTCTGATTTCAAAGTCCTTGATCCATTGTGAGTTGATTTTTGTGCAGGGTGAGAGATAGGGGTTTAGTTTCATTCTGTTGCATATGGATTTCCAGTTTTCCCAGCACCATTTGTTGAAGAGGCTATCTTTTCTCCATTGCATATTTTTGGCACCTTTGTCTAGTATGAGAAAATTGTATTTATTTGGGTTTGTGTCCGTGTCCTCTATTCTGTACCATTGATCTTCCTGTCTATTTTGGGGCCAATACCGTGCCGTTTTTGTTGTTATTGCTTTGTAATAGAGTTGAAGATCTGGTATTGTGATACTCCCTGTTTCATTCTTCCTGCTAAGGATTGCTTTAGTTATTCTGGATTTCTTATTCTTTCAGATGAATTTCATGATTACTTGCTCTATTTCTGTAAGGTACATCATTGGGATTTTAATTGGAATTGCATTGAATCCATATACCACTTTAGGTAGTATGGCCATTTTGACAATATTAATTCTGCCTATCCAAGAACATGGGAGATCTTTGCATCTTCTAAGGTCTTCCTCCAATATCTTTCTTCAATGTTTTGAAGTTTTCATTGTAGAGATCTTTTACTTGTTTGGTTAGATTGATTCCCAAGTATTTTAATTTTTTTTGAGGCTATTGCAAATGAAGTTATTTTCCTTATTTGCCTTTCAGCTGTTTTGTCTCTTGTGTATAAAAATGCTTTAGATTTATGCATGTTGATTTTATAGCCTGCTATTTTGCTGAATTCATTGATGAGGTCTAGAAGTTTTCTGGAGGAGTTTTTTGGATCCTCTAAATATAGAATCATGTCATCAGCAAATAGTGATAGTTTAATTTCCTCTTTTCCTATTCGTATCCCTTTAATTTCTTTAGTCTGCCTAATTGCTCTGGCTAGAGTTTTGAGGACAATGTTGAATAGAAGTGGTGAAAGAGGCCATCCCTGTCTTGTTCCCATTTTTAAAGGGAATGGTTTCAGTTTTTCTCCATTAAGAATGATGTTGGCCATGGGCTTAGCATAAATAGCCTTTACAATGTTCAGATGTGTTCCTACTATCCCTATATTTTCTAGTGTTTTGAGCATGAAGGGGTGTTGTATTTTGTGGAACGCTTTTTCTGCATCAATTGAAATAATCATATGATTCTTATCCTTAAGTCTATTGACATGATGAGTTACGTTTATTGATTTATGGATATTAAACCATCCTTGCATTCCAGGGATGAACCCCACTTGATCGTGGTGCACGATTTTCTTAATATGTTTTTGGATACGGTTTGCCAATATTTTGTTAAGGATCTTTGCATCTATATTCATCAAGGATATTGGTCTAAAATTTTCTTTCCTTAATGTGTCTTTTCCTGTTTCGGGTATGAGGGTGATATTAGCTTCATAGAATGAGTTTGGTAGGGTACCCTCCTTTTCTATTTCCTGGAATACTTTGAGAAGTATTGGAATGAGTTCTTCTTTGAAGGTCTTGTAGAACTCGGCTAAAAATTCGTCTGGTCCTGGGCTTTTCTTGGATGGTAGATTTGTAATGGCTTCTTCTATTTTATTGCTTGATATTGATCTGTTTAAATTGTGTATGTCCTCCTGGTTCAGTTTGGGAGGAGCATATGTCTCTAGAAATTTGTCAATGTCTTCGGTAGTTTCTATTTTGTTGGAAAACAGATTTTCAAAGTAACTTCTCATTGTGTTATGTATCTCAGTGGTGTCTGTCATGATATTTCCTTTTTCATCACAAATTTTAGTAATTTGAGTTTTCTCTCCCCTTCTCTTTGTTAGTGTGGCTAAGGGTTTGTCTATTTTGTCTACTTTCTCAAAGAACCAACTTTTTATTTTGTCAATTTTTTGAATAGTTTCTTTTGTTTCCATTTCATTGATTTTAGCTCTGATTTTAATTATTTCCTGTCTTCTACTACTTTTGCTGTTATTCTGTTCTTCTTTTCCTAGGGCTTTGAGCTGTAATGGTAGGTCATTTAGTTGTTGACTTTTCATTCTTTTCTGGAATGTGCTCCATGCAATGAATTTCCCTCTTAGTACCTCTTTCATAGTGTCCCAGAGATTTTGATATGTTTTGTCGTCATTCTCATTGACCTCTAAGAATTTTTTTCATCTCCTTCTTGATGTTTTCTGTTATCCATGTTTCAGTCAATAGCATATTATTTAGTCTCCAGGTGTTGGAGTAATTTCTGTTTTTTATTTTGTCATTGATTTCTACTCTCAGTCCATTAAGATCTGATAGAACACAAGGCAGTATCTCAATTTTTTTGCATTTCCTAAGGGCTGCTTTGTGGCATAACATGTGGTCTATTTTCGAGACGGTTCCATGTGCTGCTGAGAAGAAAGTGAATCCGCTCCTTGATGGATGGAATGTTCTATATATGTCTATTAAGTCTAGGTTATTAATTGTGTTATTGAGTTCTATGGTTTCTTTGGTTGGTTTTTGTTTGGAAGATCTATCTAGTGGTGACAGTGGTGTGTTAAAGTCACCCAGAATTATTGTGTTGTGATCTATGTGATTCCTGAAATTGAGAAGGATTTGTTTGATATACAGGGATGCACCATTGTTTGGGGCATAAATATTTACTATCATTATGTCTTCGTGATTTATGTTTCCCTTAAGCAGTATGAAATGTCCTTCTTTATCCCTTTTGACTAACTTTGGCTTGAAGTCCACTTTATCTGATATAAGGTTGGAAACCCCTGCTTTTTAACTGAGTCCATGTGCGTGGTAGGTTTTTTCCCATCCTTTCACCTTTAGTCTGTGGATTTCTTTTTCTATGAGATGAGTCTCTTGCAGGCAGCATATTGTTGGGCCTTTCTTTTTAATCCATTCTGCTAGTCTATGTCTTTTGATTGATGAGTTTAGGCCATTAACGTTCAGGGTTATTATTGAGATATGATTTGTATTCCCAGTCATTTGGCTTATTTTTGGTTTCTAAGTTGACTTGGTTTCTCCTTTGAGTGGTTTTTCTCTAAGGTAGTTCCTCCCTTTGCTGACCTACATTGTTGTTTTTCATTTCCTCCTCATGGAATATTTTGTTGAGAACATTCTGTAGTGCAGGCTTTCTATTTGTAAATTCTTTTAACTTTTGTTTATCATGGAAGGATTTTATTTCATCTTCAAATCTGAAGGTTAGTTTTGCTAGTTTTGCTGGGTATAGGATTCTTGGTTGGCAACCATGTTCTTTCAGAACTTGAAATAAATTGTTCCAGGCCCTTCTAGCTTTTAGAGTCTGGGTTGAGAAGTTGGATGCTATTCGTATTGGTCTCCCCCTATATGTAATCTGATGCTTTTCTCTCACGGCCTTCAAAATCCTATCTTTATTTTTAATGTTAGGCATTTTAATTATAATGTGCCTTGGTGTGGACCTGTTGTGATTCTGTGCATTTGGTGTTCTGTAAGCCTCTTGTATTTGAGTTTCCATTTCATTCTTCAGGTTTGGGAAACTTTCTGATATTATTTTATTGAATAGGTTGTTCATTCCCTTGGTTTGTATCTCTGTGCCTTCCTCAATCCCAATAATTCTTAAATTTGGTCTTTTCATAATGTCCCATAGTTCTTGGAGATTCTGTTTGTGATTTCTTACCATCTTCTCTGTTTGGGTAACTTTATTTTCAGGATTCAATATTTTGTCTTCATTGTCTGAGATTCTGTCTTCCAAGTGGTCTAGTCTTTTGGTGATGCTTTCCATTGAGTTTTTTATTTGGTTTATCGTCTCCTTCATTTCAAGGATTTCCATTTGTTTTTTTTTTTTTGAGAATCTCTATCTCTTTGTTGAAATGATCTTTTGCTTTCTGCAGGCGCTCTTTCAGCTTATTGGTATTATCATTCATTGCCTGCATTTGCTCTCTTAACTCATCCTTTGCTTCGTGAATCATTTTAATCATGTATAATCTGAAGTCATTTTCTGACATTTCTTCTACTGTACTGTCATTGGATTCTATTAATATAGAATCTAGATTTGTTTGGACCATTTTCTTCCCTTGTTTTTTCATGTTGTTCATGTATCTTCCCCTCTAGCAGTGCAGATCTGGGGTATTTCAGATTTCCCCCTATGGGCTTATAGTGGCCCTATAGGTTTCCAAAACCTTTTCTTTAAGGGGAGATCAATATTAGCAGTGCCCAATTCAGACACTATGCAATCCTAGACCAAATAGCCCCTATGAGGACAATAACAAAATTGTTATAATAAACAGAATGAGTTCAAATATTATCTTCAGTCAAACAAACAGATTTGCAATAAGGTCTGCATTTTCTAATGGAGGACAAAGAGGATGCAGAGGGATGTAGAATGTGGCTGTTAATGGGATATGGAAAGAATATACAGAAGTTCTAGATAATAGAAAGGGTGAGAGTGTAATCAAAAGAAATTGGATGTTAGCATGCAAAAAAGGGAGAAAGAGACTCTGAGGGAACAGTTAAACAAAAGGAAAAGAGAGCAAGAAAAGTAAAGAAATAAAAACTTAAATTTTTTCAATAAGGAGAAAAAAAGAAAATCTACAGTATAACAGTCATATAGTAATGAAACCTCCCAGAGTTCAGTAGCCTGATGCATGAGAGGTACCTGACAATGAGCTTCAAGTCTTCAGCAGGCCTCTCAGGATGGGATTTGTCCCACCTAAAGATTGGAGCTACGGCTTCAAGGATTATCCAAGATGGCCACCGTGGCTTCGTTCGAAAGTGTTGGCAAATGGGGAGTTGCAGCTCAGGGTGTGGCCGTGGTCAGCAGGAGGTCCTGGATGTGGGGAGTGGTCAGTCAGGCAGGGGTCCTGGAGGTCGGGTGTGTTTGGTGTGGTTGTGGGATCCTGGAGGCGGGGTGCAATCAGTGGGTCTGGGGTCCCGGTGATAGGGCGCAGTCAGTTGGTCTGGGGGTCCTGGCGGCAGGGAGTAGTCAGTCGATGTGAGGGCCCCAGAGGTAGAGAGTGATAGGTTGGGCTGAGGGATCCTATAGACGGGGCTCAGTCAGTCCTGCCAGGGATCCTATGGGGCCTGGCTGTTGTCTCAAAATGGCGGCAGCCACATGTAATCAAACCTGCAGGTACTGTCACAGTGAACTTCTAGGCAACAGCAGGCAGCTGGCGCTCCACTGGCGGTCAGTGATCAGTTTGCTGACTGTTGTCGGAGGATTGGGAGGTGAACCTCCTGCGTTGGGTGGTGGATAGGTGTAAGGCAGGCGATGGACAGGTGAGAGGCAGGCAAATGGTGGATGATAGGCACCTGACAGTGAGCAATCTGCACTCAAAAAAGGTGTGGATATGCTGGCAGACTGGAGGTGGTCACAGCAGACAAATGGGGTAAACAGCAGGGGATCGATAAGCAGCCAAAACTGCCTCCAAGAAACAGATATACTCTGCTTCAAACCGGAGTTACTGAGCAACAGGGAATGCAGCCTCCCTCTAGTCCACCATCTTGGATCTCTCCTGGATATTTTTCTTTACATCTTATTTCTCGAGCAGCTAATAATCTTTTTAGACTCTCTCCTTAGGTGATTTTACTCAGTCACACTCACCAATTGAACTTTAATTTACTCATCTTCATATTATTTAAAACAGATTCAAATCTTCCTCTTCTTTTTCCCATCGTTCCAAATCATAAAGTCATCGGGTGGGTCACCACACGGAGGTGGAAGACTCCATGTCCTTCAAAGGCACATTAGCATCGGCTCACTCAGGATGCTTTATCATCTTTCCCATAGAAATACAATACTTTTTCCAAGAAAAGTTTTGATGAATGTGGTTGTCTTCATTGGAATAATATAAATCTTGAATTATTGGGCTGTCTCCCTGGGCTGGTTTGCAGTTTGTAAGCCATCTAAAATTTTTGGAAATATGCAGAGTTTAAATAAAGAAATAAGAACAATTAGAACACAAGAGTGCCATTTGACTTGTCACTCTTGGGACTTTCCCATATCCAGAATCATGAGGGACATGGAGACAAGGTTTAAAACATGAAAGGAAATTTTCCTGCAGTTATTTTCATTTTCTGATTTACTGTGTTGGGCACTTCCCAAACCTGCACTCTCCTTCCTCATCACCACTCTGGAGACAGACGTTCCCCTCATTTTACAGACAAGGAAATGGTGCAGAGTCGTGCTGGCCCGGCCTGCATTTGTCAGAAGGTCTTCGGTTCTTCCACTGTGAGCTCTGACACAGAGTCTTACAAATTTCAGATTAGGTACAATGTGGAACTAGCTTCTGAGGGGATTTTTTTTTTTTTTTTTTTTGAAGATTAAATTTTATTTGAAATACTTTATAAAGAATATCATACTGTTCTATACACCTGAATTTTCATGCATTAGCTTTGTTTAAAGTGAAGGTTTTCGGCAGTGCTTGGATTGTATTATTGGGGTTTGTCTCAGGAGGGGTTACAACAGTTGGACAAAAATGTCCAGTGCCCTACTACTTACCAGCCATGGGGACATAGTCCTGTTGAGAGAGTGACTGAGGCATTGGAACGGAGCTTTTCTGTGCGGCAGAGTCTTATTCATTATGTGCCATCACACAGGGTCCCTGAAGCCAGAGGACATCCACATGTAGCATTTGGTAATAGAAGTTGGAGATGTTTCACTATAACTGCCTGCTCTGGAGTGACGGCAGCATGCTGCAGCTGGCCTGCTGAGGTCACTCTGAAGGGACTTAGATGTACTGTGTGAGGCTCTCCTAGGAGCAGTTACATCCTCGCATCTTTTCTGGGAAGATCGATGGTGGTAAAAATCAAAGTGAAGATTGTTAAGACATTGCTGAAGCTTGTTCTGCTCAGTGTGGGAATGTAATGAAAGCCACCGGGCTGTGAACCTCTAGGACACAGGCTCCGGAGCTTTTCCATCTGGGTACCGCCTGCCCCAGCATCTTGTCTGTGGTTTGCGTTTAATCCAGTCCACCCTGCCGACAGACATCTGCGGCTCAGTCTGGGAAGACAGGGGCGAGCAGAACATGTTTGCTTTATGGAGCAGAAAATGCAAATCTTTGAGGAAGGATAGGAGCTAATCAGCAAAAGGAAGAGGCTAGTTGTCTCTAGAAAAGACAACCTTCAAATGCACTGATGGAGAGTGTAAAGTGTCGCAGGTTTGTCCCTGTACCTGATGTGGGTGGGGAAGGACCAGAGACGTTGCTTGAGGAGCTTGCCAGGAGCTGCGCCATGGAAAGGCCCTTTACAGTAAAGGGACTTGGGCTCTATCCTGAAGGTAAGGGGTAACTTCTGAAGGGTTGTAAGATGAAGATCAGATTTATGTTTTGGAAATTTGACTGTAAACAAAACAAAACAAAAATATTCCCAAACTGACTTGCAATTAAGACTATATAAGTCAAAAAGAAAGGCAAGTGAAGTAAATTGACAATAAAGATACTCAACATCGGGCTGGGGATATAACTCAGTTGTTAGAGTGCTCGCCTCAAAAGCACATGGCCCTGGGTTCAATCCCCAGCATGACACCCCCCCCCCAAGAAAAGATACTCGACATCCGTAATAGGAAAAGGAAATTCATACTAGTGATCCCATGATATGCTTAAGAAGTCATACTCATTTTCACTAGTTATGTAGCAAATGCAAAATAAAATGGTAGATAATAATTTGTGCCAATGTGATCAACACATCTGAAGACATTAAAAACATCTGCTGCTAATGAAGGTGTATATACAATTTTGTGAAATTGCTAGTCTTTTGGGTAAGTTATTTGGTAGCATCTGCAAACATTTAAAACTTCCCAAACCCTTTGAGCTGATGGTCCCCCAACTAGCAATCTGTCCTACAGAATTAGAGGCCCAGTTTGCAAAGATTCACAGATGATATTCATTATAACTTTGATTGTAAAAAATCAAGCAGAACAGAAAGTGGGGGAGAGAAACCTGTGCCAGCTAGTTTCCTGTGAGCTTTCTAGATCTATTCTCAGCCCCTACTGACTATAGTGCATGGGCTCCTGGCTCTCTGCTTTCCAATCTGAATTTGAAGATGCAGGGAGAGAGGCTGGGATACCCATCCCTCATCCTGCCCTCTTTTCCCTGTAGGCACTGGTCTTGATAGTGGATGTGTTTTCCTGATGTGACCACAGCTTTGTGATAATGGTCATCTCTCTTCCATAACCAAAGCAGTTGCCAAGTTCAAGCAGTTGCCAAATATACTCTGGTCCCCTTCCCTTTCAGAGCTTGGGGGTGAAATGATTTTCCTTTCTGTGTACTTGTTTCAACCTTCTTTTTTTATTTTTTTACATTTTATTTTTTAAAATGTTCATTAGTGATAAACAACATTGGAATACATTTTGACATAATCACAAAAAAGCATGGAAAATAATTTACTCTAATTCGGTCCCTAGCACTTCCCCTCTCCTCCTCCTTCTTCTCCTATCTCCCTCCATGGATTCTACAGATATTTCTGTCAGTTATTTGGAGTATTTTTTTAAGTTAGTGTATCTTTAATTCACCTTTTAGTGTGCATTCTTCCCTATCAGAAGCCAAATGAAGAATAGAAGAATTGAAGGATTTAAAATAAGAGGCAGGCAGATAACTAGATGGGTTGTTATGGGATTCCCCAGTTGCAGGAGGGAGAGAAAACAAATTTAAGTGACATTTCCCGTGTCAGTCTCTTTCTGAGGCACTCTAGAGAAATCTCTATTGAACTGTTGTTTTGGACACAGGTCCAAAAATAAGGGTCAAAAGAAAAGGATTTTGCCCTACTTGTAGAAAACCATCAGAGATCTAAGTTTCACCAAACTTGCTGTGTGTCTTGCTCTGGAAATGTTTGCTAATTCTGCACAAGATTTAGGATCTCAGAGAGTCAGTGGAGAGAAGTTGGGGCATAAACCTGCAGGCTCCAGCAGCCAGGTGCCTGAGAACACATCTCTGCTTTTACTTGTCTGATCTCAGCAAACTACCTAATCTCTTTAGGTCTCGGTTGCCCCATTTTGAAGCAAAAATGCTTCTTGTACCATCTGTGCTAAGACAGTGAGCTGGGTTGCCGAGAGGCCACAGAAGACACTGGGAGGTGGGATGTAAGATGTAGGTGTGTTGAGCGATGCATATGGGAAATGACAAAGGGCTGAGCAGGTGCATCTCTACCTCTGTTTCACATTGTTCCTCTGGCGCTTCATCAGAAAATGGCACCTCCAACGAAAGGATGTATCCCATTTGTGTACAATGAATCAAAATGCGGTCAGTAAAAAATAAAAAAAATGGAAAAAATTTAGAAAAAAGAAAATGGCACCTCCATTTCTGCATGATGCTTTGTCCAGGGGTAGCCAGATGGAAGAGTACTTCCCTCTTGGGTGCTCCAATCCACACCAGTTACTGCGGGGAGAGGGGGTTTATAAGTCAGGCTAGACAGTGACAACCCTAACTTAGCTTGCTTCCTCCTATTGTGCGACCAGCACCCTGAGGAATTTAGCCTGCGGGCAAGAAAGCAGTTTTCTTCAGATAATATTAACTTGCCCTAATTCCCAGCATAGGTGGTAGGAGGTCGGTGTCCTTCATGATAATATGAATTATCCAGCCCAGACATTCCGGCCAACACTCACGTTCAGCAGTCCCTTAACTTACCTAGGTTTTTTGAAATGGGGAGGGCACTTTAGGGACATGACATTTTATTTATCTTTCCTTCAAAGTTGATACACTAGGGATACCTGTTTAGTAGTTTTGAGGAATAAATTAATTTCTATATCTAAGCATCTTATAACCATTCCTAGAATGCAGTAGGGGCTTACTAAATGTGGGCAATCACTGTTGTGGTGGCACATGCCTGTGATCCTGGCTACTCTGGAGGCTAAAGTGGGAGGATTGCAAGTTCAAGGTCATACCAGAAAACTTAGTGAGACCCTGTTTAAAAAAAAAAAATTAAAAAGGGACGAGAATGTAGCTCCATGGTAGAGCACCCCTGAGTTCAATTCCCAGAATTGCCAAATGAATGAATGAACGAATGAATGAATATGGGCAGTCACTGTTATCTGTTCACCTTAGGTCTCTGTAATTAGAATGGACGCAAAGTCCCACTATAAGTATGAAAACAAGCAAATGGAAGTGGCAGTAGCCTCGTTCTGCCTCTTTGCCTCTGCCTGTGGTTTGGAACCTACAACCATATAAAGCGAGAACATGTGGAAGCCATTATGCAGACAATTTCATTTCCTTTTGTTATAGGGTTACTGACTGATAGGCTGGGGACTGCTTGGGAATCTGAGAGTCTTGATTTTAGAAGCACATTTGAAAGAATTCCCTTCTGACAGAGTTCAAGTTCCCTCCATCCCAGGAACCACCCAGAGCACCTGCAATGGAGTAACCCTCTCCCCGTCTTACCTATCAGGAGGCTGCTGGTTCCTGTAGCAGGGTCATTTATGTGTGTTCATGATGGTCCCTTAGACTGTTGGTTGCTAGAGGTCAGTGTCCAGTGTTATGTAGTGGACAGTCAGCAGAGGTTTATACCCGCAACCTGAGCTTAGCACTCAGTTCTCCTTGTCAAAAACTGATCCTGCTTCTCACAAGTGGTATGTTCTTAAAACAAGTTACTGAATCTCTCTGAGTTTTGATTCCTTCATCTATGAACTTGAACTAGCAATGCCTCTGTTACTACACTGGCTAAGATTTATTGATCACTCACTGTGCTTCCGATGGAGCATCATCACTTCTTGATTAAGGCACTGTCATTACCATTGTACAGAGAGGAGTGAATTGAGATACAGAGAAGTATACCGCAAAGCTTGCCCCAGTTTACTCAGTTAGTGATGCAGTCAGAATCTGACTTCAGGCAGTTGGAAGTCCAAGTCCATATTTTTAACCATTGCATTGCACAACTTCCCAGATAGGCTATGCTTGACTTCTCATAGGTGCTCAGAGAAGTTCTTCAAACAAAAGCATAATAAGCCTGGTGCTAGGCCCCTGATATAGAGATGAGACCCAAAAGTGACAGACATTACCTTCTAATGTAGAACAGAGACTGCACTCAAGTGCAATGAAATAATAAACAGGGAGATGAAATAGAGACCAGGATAGTGGCGAGGACTTAGTGCAATACTTTGACCCCAGCGAGGACACAAAATATCTATTGACTTTACGTATGCATAGAAAGGACCAGTGTGGTAGGTGATTAAAAGCTAGGCAGATTTACATTCCTTTCCAAAGAATGTTCTTCAGTATTCCCCTGTTGATTTGGAAAGTGCCCACTCTGGCTGGGTTCCAAGTCTCTTTAAAAAATGATATCTGATTTAGGAGACTGGACTTTTGAAACAGGAGATGATTCAATCAGATAGAGTAGAACTGAGAGAAAAACATCCACATTCCTTTGCAAAATATTATGGAAGTTATTCATTTTAAACACACACAAACAGGGAATTTTATGTTGAGAAGCCCTAGTTCATATTTCAACAATTGCTGCAGAACAAACAGAATCATCCAAACTAGCCAAGTCTCTCTCTTCTGGAGTCTCTACATTCGTTCCAAGGTAAGTAATATGCTCCAAGTGCTTTCCACAAATGATTTCTCATGCATACACCAAATAATTTATGAGGAGGAAAGTAGACCATATCCTAGGTCACATCACAGTCATCTTAAACAGGTCCCCCCAACTGCAGGGGGTGTTTCTGCCAGCTTTCACTTTCCTAACACCTTCATTTGGCCCCAGTTCCTCAGACTCTGAACTCCTGGGAGACAATGTTTATCTTGATAAGAAATGCCTCAGAAACCTGACACCGGTTAACACCCTAACACAGGCATCCAACACCGATTCCCATTAAAGTTAGTGCTGGGTTCTAAGTGTGGGCCATATGAACGAATTAAAGAAAATTATTTTTATTGGCAGATACACTCTTTGCATATTAAAAAAAATGCCAGTACTTGTTCCAGAATTGAATATTTGAAATGAGACAGACTGGAGACTACCAGAAGAGGCTACAGAGGGGTTTGGCCATGCAACAAAGAGTGTGGGCAGAGAGGAGCGCTGGGGGAATCGGCGGCCTCTTTGCTGTAGCTGGCTCTGTCCTGATGCTGTGTTGTTCTGAATGAGTTCTTAACACATTCTCATCCTCTTGCACGTGTTAGGTTTCAATGTCTCCTCTCTTTGCAAAATGTGGAGCCAATTTGTTCATTATTCTTGTGATTAAGGTTGGCGTAAAGATGTTTTAGACTTGGCGGGTGGCATTGACCACAAGCTGGCCACTGCTCTTTACTGGCTAGGACCGTATTGTTCTAAGAATATATTGGTACAACATAAGATTGCAGACTTTCACTTTACCATGCATATGTGTTTTGTTTAGAAAAATTTGGTTGAAATACTTATTTATTTTGTTGATATATGCATTGAAAATTCTTATTAAGAATATTTATTTTTAAATTTAAATTATATTTATTTTTAATTGCTATGAAAACATAAGGGTTTTATATATTCGTGGGGTACCATGTGATGTTATGATACATGTGGACATTGTATAATTCTTAAATCAAGTCAAACATATCTATCTTCACAAACATTTATCATTTCTACGTGGCAAAGCATTTGAAATCCTTTCTTTTAGCTTTTCTGAAATGTACCAAATATTATTACACAGAGTCATCAGAACTTCTAACACCTAACTATAACTTAATATCCAATTGTCAACCTTCTGTAGCCAAGCCCCAACCCTGCTTCTGGTAACTACCATTATACTCTCAACTTCCATGGGTTCTGCATTTTTACATTCAACATGTGAGGGAATCATTTGTACTGGTCTTTCGGTGCTTGGCTTATTTTGCTTAACATTAAGACTCCCAGTTCCATCCATGTTGTTGCAAATGACAAGATTTCATTACTTTTGTGACTGAATAATATTTCACTGTGCATATGCACCACATTTTTAAAAACCCATTCATTAATTGATGGACACTTTGGAGGTTGCTTCCATTACAGGGGTGTTATGAATAGTGCTACAATAAACAAAGAAATGCAGATGTCTTTTTGGCAGACTGACTCGGTATTTTATATATGCATCTTCTGTGAAAGGACAGTGACTCATTTCTTTTGAAAAATCAGGACATATCCTATGGTTGTGTCTGAACTTTTATGAACACCAGCTGGGGATAATTTATATACTTACAGAGGGCCTTTGCAATTATCATTACTCACTGGTATGGTTTGGATGTGAAGTGTTCCCCCAGAAGTTCATGTGTGAGACAATGCAAAAGGTTTCAGAGGAGAAATTATTGGGTTTTAAGAATCTTGATCCAATCTGCGAATTAATCCCTGTTAGGGATTAACTGAGTGCTAACTGAAGTGGTAGGTTGTGGCTGGAAGAGGTGGGTACTGGGCTGTGGCTTTGGGGTATATACTTGTATATGGAAAGTGGACTTTCTTTCTCTCTCTCTCTCTCTCTCTCTCTGCTTCTTGATCACAATGTGAGCCGTTTCCCTTTGCCACACTCTTCCACCATAATGTCCTGCCTCACCTTGAGCCTTGAGGGATGAAACCAGCCTTCTATGGACTAAGACCTCTGAAACTTGTGCCCTCAAATAAACTTTTCCTCCTTTAAAATTGTTCTGGTCAGGTCCTTTGGTCACGGCAGTGAAAAACTAACTAAAACTCAATTCATATCATTAGCTACCTGCTTAGCCTTCTGCCCAGTATTTGAGTTTGAAAACATCTATATAGGACAGTCATATAATTCATCATCCAAACTGGTATGCTTTTGATAGTAAAGAGGTGCATAATTAATTATGACCTCAAAGAGTAACTGGTACAATCTCAACAAGAATGCTCATGAAGACTAACATACTATGGGACAGCAGAGAAAATGGATTCGGGTTGGAAATAACCAACACACAGTGTCTGGAAGCTTTCATCCCACTGGAAATCTTCTGGGAGGTCATATTGAAGGCACCTTAGAATTGTTCCAGTAAGGATCTAGAAAGCTGGGATATTACTTAGCAAATCCTATCCATGAATAGTTGAGGCTCTTTCTTAGGGTGCTAACTACTTGAAATGACTGGGATTCCACACATTCAGGCAGACCATATTACTCAGGCAGACATGTGCAAAAAATCATCTTCACATAAGACACCTGTCTGCAGATGACTTCTAAGGTGAGCTGAAGACAAGTGAATGGGGTTCACATTGTATTGCTCAGCTCCACCCATGCCCCACATTGTATACCTCTTTTCTATATTCTGTATATAAAAAGCTTAAAATGGAAAGATTAATAAATAGCATACAGTCCCCAGTTTGGCATTAGCCCCAAGTCTCTAGGTATTATCAATAATGTCCCATCCATTCCAGATTGCCCTGAACTTTCAATAGCATATATATTGAATTAGAACACTTGCTTAAGGGGTAACACAGACACTGCCATTTTGTAATTGATACAATTATGTATTTGCTCATATTGATAGCTAGGAAAGCATTAAGAGTCACCAAAAAGAATTCATGGTAACCATCTCTTAATTATATAGCAAAAGCACCAATTCCTCCTTGATAGTAAGGATTGGTAATTCCTACCTGGATGATTATTTTGTTCTTTTTCTGACAGTGTATAAGTGTGAGCTTCAGTTTCAATGAAACCTTTATTTTGTCCTCTAGTGTAAGGTGTCCAGGATCTATAATTTTAAAGATCCTAATTCTGTAGGGATAGGGAAAATGTTACTTACCTGGAACAAGTCAAATACTAAGAATGATAGATTTAAACCCAATGACATCAATAATAACCTTCAATAAAAGTAGTCTAAACAGTCGAATAAAAAGTCTGTGCTAGCCAAGATCAAGAAAAAGATGTTCCCTCTCATCAGTCTTTCTCAAGTTGTGATGACAGCTAACTTATAAAAGAAGAAAAGAAATAAAAGTTGTATTAATTGGAAAACAATAAATAGAAACTGTTTTTAAGATAATACGATTATCCACATAAAAAATTTCAGACAGCTGAGCAAAACAAACAAAATCCAAAGCAGAACAATAACTCTTGGAGCAGATAAGAAATGATCATAAGATTACTGAACACAAGTTAATATACGAAAGTCAATCTCTTTCCCATATACCATCAATGAACAAGTAAAATTTTAAATTAAAAATCCAATAATATCCCAAATAAAACACATAGGTATAAATATAACAAAACATTCACAATATCTAGATAGGGAAAATAAAATCTAATGAAAGAAACCAAAGAAGAACAATATAAATGGAGAGATATTTTATGTTTATGGATTGAGGTCAAAGTGTTAACTCCAACTTGATCAATAGATTCACTGCAATCCCAATAAAATTCCAGAAAGTAATTTTGTGGACATTAACAAATGGATCCTAAAGTTTATGTGGAGAGATGGAAGACTCAAAGTAGTCAACCCAAGTTTGAAAGAAAGAAAATACTTGGAAAACAAAGCACTTTAAGTTTTTCTGTAAAGATATAGAACAATCATATGTGAGTGGATGCAGACTAGAAATAGAAGGGAAATTTCTTAATCTAATAAAGGATATATACCAAAAATTCACAATCAGCATCATACTCAATGACAAAAGTCTGAATGTTTTTCTCAGATCAGAAATAAGGAAACCCTCTTGACACTCAATCCTTTTTTTCAGCATTTTTCTTACTAGTGGTATTTGTAGTCATGGCAAGGAGGAAAAAAAGTAAATAGAAGGTACCCAGATTTGAAATCGAAAAAGAAAATTTTCTCTAATTATAAACAACATAATTGTCTATATGTACAATTAAATGGGGTCTACAAAAATATGGAATGGCTGTAAAGATACACAAATATGTAAATGGAACAGAACAGGGAATTTATAAAGGAACCACCATATGCCAAAATTAACTCAAAATGTATCATAGATCTAAATGTGAAACCTAAAAGTATAAATTTCATAGTAGAAAACATAAAAGAAAATCTGTATGGCCTTGGGCTATGCAAAGATTTATGAGATTCAAAAAAAAAAATGAAAGAAAAAAATATGAAAACTCTAAAGCTCATCAAATTTAGTAAGTTCTGCTTTTTGAAAAGCATTGTTAAGAGAATGAAAAGACAAGTCAGAAACTGCAGAAAATAATTGAAATCACGTATATGAGAAATAATTTTTATCTACAACACATAATAATGTTTAAAAACTCAATAATAAGGAAACAAACTACCCTGTTTAAAAAGCACAGCACTATTGATAGACACTTCATCAAGTTTTTAACCTTTTGGTAAAAAAGTCACATGAAAAGATGCTCATCATAATTCCTTAAAGAAACTAAAATTAAATTACATTCATATGCCTCTACACCTATTATAACAGTTCAAATTCAAACAACTGGCCATACCAAGTGCTGACAATGGTGTGGAATTACTTCCATACTCTCCTGGAGAATATGTGAAGTGGTGCAGTCAT
Source organism: Sciurus vulgaris (assembly GCF_902686455.1). NCBI lineage: Eukaryota > Metazoa > Chordata > Mammalia > Rodentia > Sciuridae > Sciurus > Sciurus vulgaris. The sequence goes on from NC_136476.1 coordinate 71,817,538, forward strand.
TTTGGAAAACAGACTGACAATTTCCTTTAAACATTTAAACATTACCTACTGTATAATGGCTAACCATTTCTGCTTTAAAGAGAAATCAAAGAGAAACAAACACATATGCCTATTGTTTTAGTAAGCTTTTTCACTGCAGCAATCAAAGGTCCTGACAAGAACAGGATAGAAGAAAAAATATATTTGGGCCTCATGGTTTCAGAGGTCTAATCCATAGATAGATGGCTAACTCCATTGCCCTGGGCCCAAAGTGTGGCAGAATATCATGGTGAAAGAGTGTGGTAGAGGAAAGCAGCTGGGAACATGGTACCCAGAAGAAGAGAGAGAGAGAGGGTTGGGCTCAACAAGGATAAAATACAGAACCCAGCGATCCAAGATGGTGGACTAGAGAGTGACTGCATCTCCAGTCGCTCCAGAACCCAGGATTCAAGAAGGGGAGGCATTGAGAGATTCAGACTAAAACACAGCCATGGGGTGAGTCTCCCTTACCTGGTGAAGCGCTGCCCGGGTGCCAGGACCGGATTCCGGTGGCTTATTAGAGTAGGGCAGGGCAGCTAGAGTCTTCCCCAGGCAGCTCTGCGCACTCTGGCGGTGGGCTCCTCCCACAGGGCCAGATTCTCCAGCATCTCGAAACAGGACCCCCAGGGAGAGCCTTTCTGCCCAGAACCAAGCTTCAAGTCCCTGAACCAGGGCGGTGAGTTCCTGCCCACAGGTTGCTTCAGGGACCAGGACAGGGCAGCCAGGGACTTCCCCAAGCAGCCCACAGCCCAGACCCCTCCGGCGGGAAGCGCCAGTCCAGGCTAGCTTCTTGAAGCAGGCCCCCCAGTGAGAGCCTTCCCACACAGAGCCAGCTCCAATTCCTGGAATCAGTAGCGGGCTAGGGGCAGCTTTCCTTGGAAGCACTACATTATCAAGTTACTCCAAGACTTCAGGCTACTGAAGGCAGGAAGGTGATACACTGGAAATCTACAGGGACAATATAAGCCAATAGAAGAATTCTGCAATATCACAAAGTCCCACTGACATCTGACCAATATGAGAAAACAAGGGAAGAAAATGTCCCAAACAAACCTAGAAACTATATCAATAAAACCCAATGACAGCACAGCAGAAGAAATGTCAGAAAGGGAGTTCAGAATGTACATAATTAAAACAATCAGAAAAGCAAACGAGGAGATGAAAGAGCAAATGCAGGCATTAAATGATCGCACCAATCAACAGTTAAAGGTGCAAATACGGGAAGCAAGAGATCATTTCAATAAAGAGTTAGAGATATTGAAGAAAAACCAATCAGAAATCCTTGAAATGAAGGAAAAAATAAACCAAGTTAAAAGCTCCATAGAAAGCATAACCAATAGGCTAGAACACCTGGAAGACAGAACCTCAGATATTGAAGACAAAATATTTAATCATGAAAACAAAGTCGACCAAACAGAAAAGATGGTAAGAAATCATGAACAGAATCTACAAGAATTATGGGATATCACGAAAAGGCCAAATTTAAGAATTATTGGGATTGAGGAAGGCTTAGAGAAACAAACCAAAGGAATGAACATTCTATTCAATGAAATAATATCAGAAAATTTCCCAAATCTGAAGAATGAAATGGAAAACCAAGTACAAGAAGCTTATAGGACTCCAAATATACAAAATTACAACAGACCCACACCAAGGCACATTATAATGAAAATACCTAACATACAAAATAAAGACAGAATTTTAAAGGCTGTGAGAGAAAAGAACCAAATTACATTCAGGGGGAAAACAATACGGATATCAGCAGATTTTTCAATCCAGACCCTAAAAGCTAGAAAGGCCTGGAACAACATTTTTCAAGCCCTGAAAGAAAATGGATGCCAACCAAGAATCTTATACCCAGCAAAACTTACTTTCAGATTTGATGAGGAAATAAGATCCTTCCATGATAAACAAAAGCTAAAGGAATTTACAAAAAGAAAGCCAGCATTGCAGAACATTCTCAGCAAAATATTCCACGAGGAAGAGATGAAAAACAACAATGCAAATCAGCAACGGGAGGAACTAGCCTAAAGGAATAGCCAAATAAAGGGGAAACCAAATAATGTCAAAAGACAAAAATGAGTCAAATGACTGGGAATACAAATCATATCACATTAATAACCCTGAATGTTAATGGCCTGAACTCATCAATCAAAAAACATAGACTGGCAGAATGGATTAAAAAGAAAAATCCAGCAATTTGCTGACTACAAGAGACTCATCTCATAGAAAGAGATACCCATAGACTAAAGGTGAAAGGATGGGAAAAACATACCATGCACACAGACACAGCAAAAAAGCTGGAGTATCCATCCTCATTTCAGATAATGTGGACTTCAAGCCAAAACTAGTCAGAAGGGATAAAGAAGGACATTACATACTGCTTAAGGGAAGCATAAATCAGAAAGATATAACAATTATAAATTTCTATGCCCCAAACATTGGCTCATCCATGTATGTCAAACAAATCCTTCTCAATTCCAGAAATCAAATAGACCCCAACACAATAATACTAGGCGATTTGAACACACCTCTCTCACTGCTGGATAGATGGTCCAAACAAAAATTGAATAAAGAAACCATAGATCTCAATAACACAATCAACAATTTAGACTTAACCGACTTATATAGAATATACCATCCAACAAAGAACGAATACACTTTCTTCTCAGCAGCACATGGATCCTTCTCTAAAATAGACCATGTCTTAAGCCACAAAGCTACTGTTAGCAAATACAAGAAGATAGAGATACTACCTTGTACTCTATCAGATCATAATGGATTGAAATTAGAAATAAATGACAGGATAAAAAACAGAAACTTCTCCAATACCTGGAGATTAAATAATACACTATTATATAATGAATGGATAACAGAAGACATCAGGAGGGAAATTAAAAAATTCTTAGAAGTAAACGAGAACAAAGACACATCATATCAAAATCTCTGGGAGACTATGAAAGCAGTACTTAGAGGAAGATTTATTTCATGGGGCGCATTCAACAAAAAAAGTAGAAATCAACAAATAAACGACTTAACACTACAGCTCAAAGCCCTAGAAAAAGAAGAGTAGACCAACACCAAAAGTAGTAGAAGACAGGAAATAGTTAAAATCAGAGCTGAAATCAAGAAATTGAAACAAAGGAAACAATTGGAAAAATTAACAAAATAAATAGTTGGTTCTTTGAAAAAATAATCAAAATTGATAAACCCTTAGCCACACTAACAAAGAGAAAGAGGGAGAAAACTCAAGTTACTAAAATTCAGAATGAACAAGGAAATATCACAACAGACACGAGTGAAATACAAAATATAATTAGAAGCTATTTTGAAAATCTACACTCCAAAAAAACAGAAAACCTCGAAGACATCAAGTTTCTAGAGACATATGAATTACCTAAACTGAAAGAGGAGGACATACACAACTTAAATAACTCAATTTCAAGCAATGAAATAGAAGAGGTCATCAAAAGCCTACAAACAAAGAAAAGTCCGGGACCAGATGGGTTCTCAGCCGAGTTCTACAAAACCTTTAAAGAAGAGCTCATTCCAATACTTCTCAAAGTATTCCATAAAGTAGAAGAGGAGGGGGAGGGAACCCTCCCAAACTCATTCTATGAAGCCAATATCACCCTGATACCTAAACCAGACAGAGACACATCAAGGAAAGAAAATTTCAGACCAATATCCTTAATGAACATTGATGCAAAAATTCTCAACAAAATTTTAGCAAATAGCATACAAAAATATATTTAAAAAATAGTGCACCACGATCAAGTGGGTTTCATCCCAGGGATGCAAGGTTGGTTCAACATCCAGAAATCAATAAATGTCATTCACCATATCAACAGACTAAAAGTTAAGAATCACATGATTATTTCAATAGATGTAGAAAAAGCATTCGATAAAATACAGCATCTCTTCATGCTCAAAACACTAGAGAAAATTGGGGTAGTGGGAACAATCCTTAACATTGTAAAGGCTGTCTATGCTAAGCCCATGGCCAATATCATTCTAAATGGTGAAAAACTGAAAGCATTCCCCCTAAAAACTGGAACAAGGCAGGGATGCCCTCTTTCACCACTTCTATTCAATATTGTTCTTGAGACTCTGGCCAGAGCAATTAGACAAAACAAAGAAATTAAAGGGATATGAATTGGAAAAGAGGAACTCAAACTATCCCTGTTTGCTGATGACATGATTATATATTTAGAGGAATCTGGAAATTCCACCAGAAAACTCTTAGAACTCATAAGTGAATTCAGTAAAGTAGAGGTTACAAGATCAATGCTCATAAATCCAATGCATTCTTATACATAAGTGATGAATCTTCAGAAAGAGAAATTAGGAAAACTACCCCATTCACAATAGCATCGAAAAAAATAAAATACTTGGGAATCAATCTCACAAAAGAGGTGAAAGACCTCTACAATGAGAACTACAGAACACTAAAGAAAGAAATAAAAGAAAACCTTAGAAGATGGAAAGATCTCCCATGTTCTTGGATAGGAAGAATTAATATTGTCAAAATGGCCATACTACCAAAAGTGCTATACAGATTCAATGCAATTCCAATTAAAATCCCAATGATGTACCTTACAGAAATAGAGCAAGCAATTATGAAATTCATCTGGAAGAATAAGAAACCCAGAATAGCTAAAGCAATCCTCAATAGAAAGAGTGAAGCAGGGGGTATCGCAATACCAGATCTTCAACTCTATTACAAAGCAATAGTAACAAAAATGGCATGGTATTGGTACCAAATAGACAGGTAGATCAATGGTACAGAATAGAGGATACGGACACAAACCCAAATAAATACAATTTTCTCATTCTAGACAAAGGTGTCAAAAATATGCAATGGAGAAAGATAGCCTCTTCAACAAATGGTGCTGGGAAAACTGGAAATCCATATGCAACAGAATGAAACTAAACCCCTATCTCTCACCCTGCACAAAAATCAACTCAAAATGGATCAAGGATCTCAGAATCAGACCAGAGACCCTGCATCTTATAAAAGAAAAAGTAGGTCCAAACCTTCAACATGTTGGCTTTGGATCAGACTTCCTTAATAGGACTCCCATAGCACAAGAAATAAAAGCTAGAATCAACCACTGGGATAGATTCAAACTAAAAAGCTTTCTCTCAGCAAAGGAAACTATCAGTAATGTGAAGAGAGAGCCTACAGAGTGGGAGAAAATCTTTGCCACTCATACTTCAGATAGAGCGCTAATATCCCGAATCTATAAAGAACTCAAAAAACTCTACTAAGAATACAAATAATCCAATCAACAAATGGGCTAAGGAAATGAACAGACACTTCACAGAAGAAGATGTACAAGCAATCAACAGATATATGAAAAAATGCTCAACATCTTTAGGAATAAGAGAAATGCAAATCAAAACTACCCTAAGATTTCATCTCACCCTAATTAGAATGGCGATTATCAAGAACATAAGCAACAATAGGTGTTGGCGAGGATGTGGGAAAAAAGATACACTCATACATTGCTGGTGGGGTTGCAAATTAGTGCAGCCACTCTGGAAAGCCGTATGGAGATTCCTCAGAAAGCTTGGAATGGAAACACCATTTGACCCAGCTATCCCACTCCTTGGCCTATACCCAAAGGACTTAAAATCAGCATACTACAGAGATACAGCCACATCAATGTTCATAGCTGCTCAATTAACAATAGCCAGACTGTGGAACCAACCTAGATGTCCTTCAATTGATGAATGGATAAAGAAACTGTGGTATATATACAATGGAATATTACTCAGCCATAAAGAATGATAAAATTATGGCATTTGCAGGTAAATGGATGAAATTGGAGAATATCATGCTAAGTGAGATAAGCCAATCTCAAAAAGCCAAAGGACGAATGATATCGCTAATAAGTGGATGATGACACATAATGGGGGGAGGGACGGGTTAGTGTTAGGATTAGAGTTAGGATTAGGGAGGGGGGCAAGAATGGAGAAAGGAAGGACTGTATAGAGGGAAAAGAGGGGTGGGAGGGGTGGGGGAGAAGGGAAAATGTAACAGAATGAATCAAACAATATTGCCCTATGTAAATTTATGATTTTCAATTAAAATAAATTAAAAAAAGAAAAAGACAAAAAAAAAAAAAAATACAGAACCCAAAGACACGTCCCCAGGAACCTACCTCCTCCAACCACACCCTACCTGCCCGTGGTTACCATTAAGTTAGTTAAGCCTTTCATAACCCAATCATTTCACCTTTAAACTTTCTTGCATTTTCTTACATATGAGCTTTTGGCATCCTAACCTCTAAATCATAAAGCACCCACAAAAAGTCTTGTGCACAAGTGTTCTCAGTAGCTATATTTGAAATCACCAAAAACTCAAAAGTATCCAAATATACGTAGAAAGGTATATGAATAAAAATAATTTCAGTGTATCCAAGCAACAGAAAATTATTTAGCAATCTGAAAGAATGTCCTATTAGCATACAGTGAAATAAAAATAAATTTCTATATAATTATTTTGAGAAAAATAAGCAAGACAAAATCCAACAAATACATATGATTTAATTTATACAAATCTTTAGACAATGCAACCCAATACATAGTGACAGAAAATAGATCAGTGATCTTGGTGTTGGAGATAGGAAGAGGGTGGGCAGGAGGGAGGGATTACAATAGGACTCTGGAAAACTTTGGGTGATGTTATATATATTGATTATCTTGCCTGTGGTGATGGTTTCACAGTTGTATAATGTGTCAAAATGATAAAATAGTACATTTTAAATATATGAAATATATTAAAGTTTAATTACACTTCAATAAAATTGTTTAAATATGTCAATATATATGACTAAATAGCAGCTTCAAAAAACAAGAAACAAATAACATATATCTAAGACTCCAAAGGTATAAATAACAAAAAACATCTGAAAGAAATTAAATTGAAACCAAATAAATGAAAAGGCATACTATGTTCATAAATTGGAAGGCTTATTAGTGTCCAGATGTGAATTTATCTTAAGTTGATTCATAGATTCAATGAAATTATATGATATGTGTGTGTGTGTGTGTGTGTGTACACACACCCAAAAGTTGACAGGCAAATTTTTGAATTCTTATGGAAATGAGAAGAACTAGAACCACCCAGAAAAAAATTAAAGTTGATGTATTTGATTTTATGATATGCTGTAAAGATACAGTAATTATAATAAGGTGGCATTGATATGAAATAAACAAATGAGCAGTCTGAACAAAGAAGTCCAGATGCAGCTTCTTCATTGGGTCATTTGATTAATGAGTAATATCTCATTGCTCTTCATTGGGGGGAAGGATTTCTCTTCAATAACTGGGACTAACTGAATTTTTATATCCATATCTACATATCTTGACATCTACCACAAGATGCAGTGTTATATATTCAAATGTAAAATATGGATTTATAGGAATTTTCTTGTAAAACATAGGGAGACACTTTTGTGAACTTTTTTAATCAAGACATAACCCTAAACATTAAAGAAGGATTAATGATTCTTTTTTTTTTTTTTTGTGGTGCTGGGGATTGAACCCAGGGTCTTGTGCTTGCGACGAGGCAAGCACTCTACCAACTGAGCTATATCCTCAGCCCGGATTAATGATTCTTAAAGTTATGATTTTTACTAAAAACAGGATTAGAAAGAGTGATGCATTCAACTATATACTAGAATAGGGCATTTTCATGTCCCCAACCACAGATTTATGAACACACATTATAAGGAATAAATATCTACGCACCAGTAAAGAACAAGCAGAGAATGTAATAGAGCAATGGGCAAAAAAAGCTGAATAAACCCTTCATAAAAGAAGAAAAAACATACATGTGAAAAGGCATAAAATTTCAACAATCATCAGAAAAATGTGCATAAAAACCACAAGATATTGCTCACACAACTAAGACAAGAAGAAAAGAATAAGTCCTACCAAAGGGGGGGGGGTGGGGCAGGATTTCTCAGCTTTAGCATTCTTGACATTTTGGGTCAAAAATTATTTATTGGAGACAGGGTGCTCCCAAAAACTCATGTGAAAATAATGTTCAGAGGTTCAGAGGTTGAATGATTAGGTTATGAGATCCTTAACCTACTCAGTGCATTAATCTCCTGGTAGGGATTAACTGAGTGGTAACTGGAGGCAGGTAGGGTTTGACTGGAGTAGGTGGGTCCAAGGAGGCAAGTTCTTGGCATTTGTCAGTGGTGGGGAGAGTCTCTCACTCTTTCTGTGCTTCCTGGTTCCGTGTTCCTAGCTGCTGTCCTCTGCCATACTCTTCTGCCACGAAGTTCTGCCTCACCTCAAGCCCACACGAATGGAGTAGGCTGTCTATGGACTGAGATCTCTGAAACCAGAAGTCCCAAAAATAAACTTTTCCTCCTCTAAAATTGTTCTTGTCAGGTCTTTTGGTCACAGGGGCAAAAAAATTGATTAAAACAGAAATTGGTACCAAGAAGTGGGGTTGTTTTGTAATGAATCTGACCCTGTGGTTCAGAAGATTTTTGAAATTTGTGGGAAGAATTTCTGAAAATTTAAAGATGAAATCAGGCAGAGCTTTAGAATGCTGTAAACAGAGTCTAAGAGACAATTGTGGTGGAAACTCAGAAGAGCAGAAAGCTGATAGGACTGCAGAAAGTTAAGACTGGGCTTACGAGGTTTCAGAGAAGGAGAACTCTATTGGAAATGGGACTAGAGGCCATGCGTGTTACCTTCTGTCTAAGAAGTTGTCCACATTTTTCTTGTGTCCTTAGACATCCTGTGAGACTGAATTTAAAGGCAATGGACTGATTAATCTGATGGAGGAAATTTCAAGAGAGCACAGAGCACAGTGGCATTAGATATTGCTGTCAGTTTTTAGCCAAGTTCATTGTGATAATCAGGAGCAGAAAGCTTTGGAAAACTTCCAGTTCATCCAGAAAACTGCAAGTAAAAATGGGGCTCAGGAAGGTGTGGTTGTTATAAACATTGGAGTCACTGAAGAAGTACGAAAGACTTTAAGCAGAGGCAATAGCAAAGATAGCTTGATGGCATCTCAGGAATTGGCAAGACCACACCCATCAGGCTCAAGGGTGCAAAAGTAAAAATTCTTTTGAGAAGAGATCAGTGGGCCCCTGTGCAAGCCCACTTGTTTTTACTTGCTCAGTCTCTGGGGTACTCAGGGGCTGCTGTAGCAGTGATCCCTGGAGACTTGGCTATTGCAGGAGATGGTGGCAGACACTGGTAGCAACCATGTGGTGTGGTTTCTGCAGAAATGCAGGAGGTTGGAGTTAGGGATTTTGCAGGCTTCCACCAAGATTTCGAAGGAAAGCCTGGGAGGCCCCGCAGAGTGCAGTAAGGTTACGGTCTCTGTTTCCACTAAGCGTGTGCTGTGCAAAGATGCGAGAAGGAAGCTGAAGCTACAGTGGTTTAGACCCCCAAGATTAAGAAATGCCAGTTATGTGGGATGTCCACTGAGGAAAGCTGCAGGAATTGAACAGAGAAAAGCCAACAGAGAGGCCACGTGGACTGCAGCCAGCAAAGCCACAGGGGCAGAACTACACAAGCCCTTTGGAGAGAACATCACAATGCCATGCGCTCCTGATGCCGAAAGGGAACTACAGGATGGTCTGCCAGCTGGATTTTGCTCTCGCTTTGGTCCCATCCCTGTTCTATGCCCCCACTTCTCCCTTGTGGAATGGACGCGTTTATTACTCGCCTTTGCATACTGGATATAGGTCACTTGCTTTTGATTTTTACAGGGGTTCATGCTGAGAGTTTGCCTTGAGTCTCAGAGAAGACTCAGAAATATTCTTCTTTCAAAAATAGACAAAACTAATTTCTAGTATTAGAAGGTAGAGGGATTGCAATTCTTGGCAGGAAGGGGATAATAATAAAAAGGGATCACAGGAAATGTGCTTGTTTCCTTGACCTGGTTTGTGATTTCAAACGTTGGTTCACTTTGTAACAATTCATTGAGCCTCAAAAAAGAATGTACTTCTCTGTATTTTCCTTATAATTACGTTAAAATGCTTACCCAAATGGGGGAAAGACTCGAGAATTAAAATTCCTGGCTTGTACAGTTCCATTTTCTTTTCTAGTCCAGGTTCAAATAGAGGTTTATTTAAGCCTTACTGAGATGTAATTAATACTTTAAATTTGCAAGCTTTTAATCTGGACATTTTGATGAGTTCGTTCGTATGCATATATTCATATCATCCCCATGGTCAATTTACTCAATGTGTCCATCACCAAACATTTTCTTTTTTCCTGTGTGCATGCTAAGAACACTTAACATGATCTATTCACATCATATATTTTCATATGTTAACTGTAGCAATATAGTGTTTTGATGTTGCACAACTGATCTCCAAAATTTATTTTCCTTGAAAAATTGAAAGTGTATACCCATTTTGTCATATTCATCATTTCCTGTTCTTTTCACTCCCTGGAAAACACCACTCTATTTTCTAGTACTAAGCTTAACTATTTTAAACAGCTCATACAAGTAGAATCTTGTGGATTTGTCCTGTGACTGGCTCATTTCACTTACCATACTGTCCTTGAGGTTTTCTTGTGTTGTCCCAAATGTCAGGGCTTTCTTCTTTAGAACTGAAGAACATTTCATTGTATATACCTGCCACATTTTCTTTATCAAGCGAAATTTTACCACTCTGTCCAGTAACATCAAAACATTTTTCCCAAGGCCTTTAAGTGTGTCTGCACTTGGGTGACACTATTCTATTGCTTACCAATATCTTTTCTACCTGAATGTTCAAAGGCGTAGACCCTGCGACCAGTCAGTGAGTGGAAAGAAGTTGAAGTTGCCGCATATTTACTGAACTTCATTCATATCTCTCTTCCCCTTTCCCCTATTGATAAGAACCCACTATTTCTGAGGTATTTCTGTGGCACAACCATGGTTTGGTGGAAAGTTATAGGTCATATCAAGCAAGAGATAGAGAACATTCTTTAAATTTTTTTTTTTCTGTCAGTATTCATTTCCCTTTCCCCTGGGTCAATATCCTAAATGAGCCCAGCCTTTCCTCTTTTATCTCTCCATGTGGCACACATGTGTGAGTGTCATCACCAGGCCTAGCCAGAAACGGGGTGGGAATGAAACAATTGGGAGATCATTGTGTTTCCTCCAAGCTAGGTTGGGATTTGGTTAGCTAGATGACAGAAGGAGTGATTTAGAGGATGCAATTAAAACTGTCTTGGGGAAGGGAGTGCCATATGCATAAAAGAATGCTTGTTTTAAAAGATACTTACGTGTGTCTGGAAGAAAATACATGGCAAAATATGGAGAGGCTCTATTTGAATGGAAACACAGGCAACTTTCCTCTCTTTCTCTCTCTTTCCCTTCCTCCTTCTCGGTATATACATATATACACATATGTGTAGACATATGCATATGCATATATATACATATATGTATATGTACATACATTATATATGCATATGTATATACACACTATATGTACACATATATACATATGTACACATGCATATATATGGGTGTGTGTACATATATATGTATATATGTGTGTGTGTATGTATATATATATATACACATACATATATACATATATATATATATACACACACATATATACACATATAGATGCATACATGTGTTTGGATAAAATCACATATATCTGGTCCAGATAAAAATTATTTAAAAATAAATTAAAGCAAAATAGCAAAATAGTGATGTTATAACTTATTTATCCTTATTCTCATTTCAGCAGTGAGATTTAGTACCTATTAAATTACTTGCATTTTTGGTGAACGATACAAAAACAGTCATCCGGAGCACATTGGCGAGATTACAACAGAAAACAAACCAATTTGTAAAAAGCCATTGACATTTAAGTTTAGGTCACAGGCGGATGATTATTTTATCCTCCTAGATTAGTTTAAGTTTTAAGAACCAAATACTGAAGGTTAGGAAAATCTGCTCAGAGTAATGATTGGATGTAATGGCATAAGCCAACAACGTTGTCATTTGTTTGGCCTTTTCAAAGCTAATCTTTAAGGGCTTTGCTTGAGGAGACGAGTTATTCAGATCTGACTCGTCCTACTTAAAAATGGCATAGAGCAATGGATGGCTAATTCAAAATTACCCCAGCAGGTTCATGATATGATCAAGGCTTATGAATCCTCAGTCGATAAAGTGGAAGCAGTTTTTCCACCAGTACTTTCCCTTAAGATAGGATAGTAAATCACTTCTCTCCTTGCTCTACTCTTGATACTATTCTAAGTACTTTAAAAATACAAACTCATTACATTTTCGTATCAACCCATGACTTCAGTTATTATAGATCTACTTTATTGATGAGAAAGATAGAGTACGAAGAACTTACTGCATTTTTCCCAAAGAAAATAACTAACAGGTGGCAAAATGGAAATTCAAACCCAGACATTATGGCTCCAGAGTCAGCTCTCTATTGTGCAACCTACTGCCCTTCCAAAATGACCTCATTTTAAAATAGCACTCCTTAATATATATTCTGAAACATGACGACCAAATAGTCAAGAACTGTCTCCTTTTTATATAACTTATTCCTTTGATTCCTTTGATAGCAGAATCTGATAGTCCTTCTGAGTCCACGTTTTGAATTTCAGTTGTGCCTTGAGATCAGAGTCTGTCCAAATTATTCATTGTCTTGTCAACTGCACACATTTGTTCAGTTCATTTCTGCCAATGAATCCTCCCATCAAGGGGGTAAATGCGTGCCAACATCTAGCCTGCTCCACATTGATCAAGACAAGCAGCCTCTAGATGCATCCTTTTAAAGACAGCTCTTATTTTCCCCCTTTTCCTAAAAGTTCCATGTGCTCTCTTGATTTTCTTTTCTTGTTAATAACAACCATCAACAGTCGGATGCCTGTGAACTCATGCATTCTTGTAGTCATCCTGAAAGAGCTTCCCACGCTGGAAACTAAAGAAACATAGATGCTCTGCCCGAAGCTCCATATTTTTAAATGGAAGAGGATGCATTCAATCCAGATCAGTGTTGCTGAAAAGAAAAAAAAAGTCCAACCAGTAAAAACAAAGTAAGTATATTGCTTCCCATTGCCTTCAGCAGTTCTGTTAAACAGAGTCTTAAACCCATTCACATCATTCTCTGGCTCACCCTACACATAAAAGGCAGCACTATTAAATATCATCCAATGAAAACAATACTGCATAAAATCTTTAAATTCATTACACTTTTGATTTTTCAGGGGATGAGTGAGAAAGCTATCTGCTCTCCAAATGCCACCACATGATGAATAGCTCTTTCAGCCACACTGCAGCCCCAGTAGAGATTTTCTTTAAGGCGTTAGGAATGGATTTCTTAACAGATGACCAGGAGTGAGCTACAAGGGATAAGGGGACCCTGTTAATTGTAGGTATACTACTTAGTTTCTTTTTAAGAAATATTTTTTGTTTATCTTAAAATCATTTTATATTTAGAGGAGTGTTGCACAAATAGTACAGAGAGAGTCCTTGTACACTCTGTACCCAGGTTCCTCTCATATTAGCATCTTATATTATTATAGGATGCCATCAAATCTACAAAATTAACCATGATAGAATGCTACTCAGTAAAGTGGAGAGATTATTGGGTTTCACTCATTTTTCAACTAATGTTCTCTTTTTGTGTTCTAGGGTCCCACCTTGCATGTAGCTCTCCTGTCTCTATAGTCTTCTCCAGTCTTTGACAGGTTCTCAATCTTTGCTTGTCTTTCAAAACTTTGATATATTGGCTGGGCACTTTGGTGGAACATCTCAGTGTGGGTTTTTCTGATGTAGTTTCCGTATTAAATTGAAGTTATGCACTAATGGAAATGAAACATGCAGGTGATTTCCTTTTTTCAGTGTTCATATCTTTCACCTTGCTGCCTAGATTTATTCGTAGGTATTTCATGGTTTTGAATATTATTGCAAGTGGAATTTCAAGGAAAATTCCTGGCTATTTCCAGGAAAAGAGCAAGGGCAGAAACTTTTATTTTTTTTAAAGTAACTTTTCCAAGCCTTGACTAAGATATTCCTCTGACTATGGGGTCAAGATCTGAAAAGCTCCATTTCAGGAGATCTTCTTCAGCCCTGCCAATAGCACAATTGCTTACCATGCAGACTCTGCAAGACTCTCAGTGCATCAAAGCAGGGGATAAAAAGCCAATTGTCATCTTCCACTATTTGGCTAAGGTGGTGACTGACGGAGTTCCCCACTATATACCTTTTTCATGATGTAGTCATTTTATCTTTGGGTATATTTTGAACACTGTGCAAATAGGCAATTCTGTTTACCCCTCTTTGATCCAGTTTAATATTCTTTGATGGATCTTGCCTGTAGCAATGATTTCTGTGATGTTACTAACAGTGATTTTCTATTTTTAGCTTTCTTTCTACATTTGTAACTAGAATTATTACTGTCAAGAATTGTGTATCTGTGTGTGTGTGTGTGTGTGTGTGTGTGTGTGTGTGTGATCTGAAAATCTGAAATCTGGCGTAATTTTTTTCTATTTCTTTTTTTTTTTTAAGATAGACACAGTACATTTATTTTATTTATTTATTTTTATGTAGTGCTGAGGATGGAACCCAGTGTCTCACATGTACTAAGCAAGTGCTCCACCACTGAGCTTCAACCCCAGCCCAATTTTTTTCTTTAAGGGACTTTTAAAAACAAAAATTACCATAAAAAGTTTATAAACTACTATTCAGTAAAGAGAACTAATTCCAGGAAAATCTTACACCATTTCTAGGAAAGAGAAGGGTTAGACACACTTGTGTTCTAAATAAATCTTCTAGACCTGGAGTGAGATTTACCTCTGACATTACAGGTGGGGCTTAGTAAGTGTTTCTTCTGTGAGACTTCCTGGGATACTTCTGTAGAGCAGAAGGAGAACCTGCATCAACTTGAGGAGAGCTTCCTCTGCTGCCCTCCTCCTCTTCTTGGGGACCAAATCTTTGCAGTTACACTAAGGTACTCGACAATCATTGTCTTAAATTGGAGATATTTCCTTCAAAGCCCTAAATCCTAGAATTTTTCTTGACCATTTTTTTTTTCTTCCAAAACTACTGTAATGACCAAAAGATGACCTTTAGGATTTGGGGAAAGTACAGTATAAATTTTAAAATGAACTGCATTTCTATACAAAAATAATAAACAAACCCAAAAGGAAAGTGTCAAGACAATTTCATTCATAACAGCATTTGAAAGAATAAAATATACACAAAATTTTTATAAAGTGAAACAGTGGAAACACCCTGTGTTCGTGGATTAAAATGATCAAGATGTCAATTTACCCCAAAGCAATCTACATAATCAATGAAATCCCTATTGGAATAACCAAAATGCTTTACTAAATGGAGAAGCTGATCCTCAAATTCATATGCAATCATGAAGAGCACAGGAGAGTCAAAACATGTTGGAAAAGAAGAACAAAGCTGAGGGAATAACTTGCACTTTCCATTCTTAAAACTAGTTACCAAGCGACAGTGATCAAAACGGCTTGGTGCTGCCATAGAGAGAAACATAAACGCAGGGAGCAGAACTCAGAGTCCAGGATAAACTAAAAAAATGAACAGTTAATTTTTGACAGGAAGGCCAAGTTCATCCAGTGGAGACAGAATGATCCCTTCAACCAGTTGCTTTGAAATATTTGGAAAGTCATATTGAAAGAATGGATTTGTACTTCACATGGTATAAAAATGGATCAATTATCTAAATGTGAGAAGCAACATTTTAAAACCTTTAAAAATATAGGAGTAAAATTTCGACTTTGGATTTGACAATGAATTCTTGAGATGATCCCAGCAATAATACTTTTAAAAATAGAAAGTGGTATTCCATCAAATTTTAAAGCTTTCATGCATAAAAATGCATTATTAAGAGAGTTAAAAACAGCTTACAGAAAGAGAGGAAATATGTTGATGTTCTTAATCTGCTAAGGGTCTAATCTCTAGAATACAAAGAACTCTTAAAGCTCAAAAAACACAATGACAACTCAATTAAATAGTGGGCAAAAGATTTGAATAAACATAACTCCAAAGAAAATATACAAATGGCCAAGAAGCACATGAAAATATGTTCAACATATGGAAATGCAAATAGAAACCACAATGAGATACTGCTTTTTACCCATTATGATGGCAATGTAATAATAATAATAAGGTAATACAATAACAATAGTAAGTAATAATAATAAAATAAGACATGTTAGTGAGGAGATGGAGAATTAGAAATTCTTAAGTATTGCTGGTGAGAACACAATATGGTGGAAAAAAAGTCTAGCAGTTCCTAAAAAACAATAAAAGAAAGCTAAACATAGAATTATCGTATGACCTCGCAATTCCACTCCTAGTTATTCAGGTGCAAGAAATGCAAACTGTTCACTGAGCCACTAACTTGCACATGAATATTCAAAACAGCACTCTTCACAACAGTCAGAAGGTGAAAGCAACCCGATGTCCATCAACTACTGAATGGATTTTTCAAAGGAGGTACAACATACAAGGGAATGCTATTCAGCCCAGAAATGAATGAAGTGCAGATCTATGCAATGACTATGGAGAACCTTGAAAGTATCGTGCTAAGTGGAAGAAGCACTACACAAAAAGGCAAATATATTACTCCATGTGTATGTGCTATCCGGTACAGGTAGATCCATAAAGAGACAGAAAGCAGACAGTTGGTTGCCAAAGGCTAGAAAATGAGGAAGGATGGTTGCATCTGCTTCAAGGATACAGAATTTTCTTTGGGGTGATGGGATGTTCTGGAAATTGATATAGGGGATGATTGAACAATGTTGCGAATGTACTAAATGTCACAATAGTGTACACATTAAAGTGTAAATTTCACCTTAACTGAAAAAAAAAAATAAAGATTTTTGGGGTGAGTGAGTCATGAAATGAAGCTGTTCATATTAAGACCAAATAAAAAATCATTTTTCACTGGTATAAACTCTTTAAGCATACAAGTCGTCATGGTTTGGGTATGAGGTGTCCCCACGAAGCTCCTGTGTTAGTGCAAAAATATTGAGGTAAAAATATTGCATTCTGAGAGCTGTGACCTGTCAGTCCATCCTAATTCGAATGGCCTGGCTGGGTGAGCCGGTAGGGTGTGGCAAGGAGTTGGGTCCCTGGGGGCTGCCCTGGGAGGGTTCTTCTTCCCTGCAGTCCCTCCCGCCATACTGCTTCCTGGCTGACACGAATGGAGCAGCACCCCTCCACCAGGACTTTCCATCATGATGTTCTGCCTAGCCTTGGGCCTGGAGCAATGGAGTAGGTTCACTATGGACTGAAACTCCAGTGCCATGAGCCAACTTAACTTGTCCTCCTCTAAATTGCTTGTCTTTATGACCTTTAATGACATAGTTTAATGATGGCTCTCTTTTGAAGTTTGTAATACAAATGGAAGCAACTAGAATGTAGATGTTTAGTTTTCTTCACCACACTTAATGTTTGGCATTCCTTCTTATTTGCTGTGTAGTATTCCATTATATGCACATATATGCTGTATTTATCTATTCTACTATTAATAAATATTTTCTTTTCCAGTTTTAACTATTACAAATACCCCTGCCACAAGGAAGCATGAAATCTTCATTTTTGGGTTACAAATATATTTATAGAGAATTCTTATAGAGAATTTCTGAGTCATGGCATTCACATTTAGATTTAACAGACAATTCCAAATTGTTTTCCAAAGTTGTACCAACTAACCTTCTCAACAACAATGTGTAAGAGTTCTACTTGCTCACTCTTACAAATATATTTATAGAGAATTCTTAAAGAGAATTTCTGAGTCATGGTATTCACATTTAGACTTAGCAGACAATTCCAAATTGGTTTCTAAAGTTGTACCAACTGACCTTCTCAACAACAATATGTAAGAGTTCTACTTGCTCACTCTATTTTCTCACTCACACTTGGTATTTCCCTGAGGTCTCAGCCAAGGTCATTGCTGTAATTCCACTCTGGTTCTTTTTCTCTCTCCTCAATCATTCTTTTCTCACTTTCTTGAAGGAGTTGTTGTTAAGAATCTTCCCCCAGCAACATCCCTTCCTCCTGAAGTCAAGTCTCTGCCTCAGAAAATAATAGTTCACCTACTTTTTTCTATCTATCTGTCTATCTATCTATCTATCTATCTATCTATCTATCTATCTATCTATCTATCTATCATCTATCATGTATACATGTGTATTTACACAGTTGTCCCGCATTATAACTGGGGGATGGGATCCAGGACCCCCCATGGATACCAAATTCTGTAGATGATCAAGTCCCTTAAACAAAATGGTATTGCACTTATATATAATGTACACATACCCCCTGTATATTTTAAATCATCTGCAGATCATTTATAACATCTAATAAAATATACACATTTTATAAATCATTATTATACAGTGTTATTTAGAAATAATGACAATAAAATGTCTCTGTACATGTTTAGTTCAAAAGCAAATTTTTTGAATATTTTCTGTCTATGGTGAGTTGAATCCATGGATGCAGAACTCAACTGATATGGAAGGCCAGCTGTACCTACTTAAGGCTGCAGCCCATTTTTCTGTTTGGTTGTCTGCCTTTAACATATTATTCAAATATAGAATTTTTTAACATTCAGTCTTGTATCTCTCAATATATTCTCTCAGTATTTCTAAACTTTT
This sequence comes from Sciurus vulgaris, assembly GCF_902686455.1. NCBI lineage: Eukaryota > Metazoa > Chordata > Mammalia > Rodentia > Sciuridae > Sciurus > Sciurus vulgaris. Next base: position 71,836,204 of record NC_136476.1, read on the forward strand.
GCTAATTCCCTCTATGGACAGGAAATCTTCATGTCGTATGGTGTGTCTCAGCTTTGTCATCTTAGGATTAACACTCTTTGTGCACTTTGAAAGAGATGTTTGCAATGTCAAAGTTGTGAAAATACCCTCATATGCTTCCATCCATAGGCTTGTTGGTTTATTTTCCTATTTAAGTAGGTAATACATCTGGAGTTGATTTTTTGCATAAAGTGTGAGGTAGAGTTCAAAATTATTTTTTCCATATGGACATACAGTGAACCAGGATCTTTTATTAAAAATATCATATTTCCCCATTTCACTGTGAGAGCAAATTTATCATAAACTAAGTGATTTTATATGTGTGTCCCATTATCTATTATCTGGGTTTTTTTTTCCCAGTATCTGAATATCTTTATTACTAGAGTGTGACTTTGAATAAAAATGGTGATGGCAGAGATCCTTGTCCAACTTCAATCCCAGCAAAAACTGTCTTTGAATTTCACCACTACCATGACGTGTGCTACAATTTTTGGTAGATACTCTTTGTCAGATTAAGGACACACCTATTTATTCCTTCTTCATTTAGAGTGTCCGTCACAAATTAGCTTTGCCTTTTATCAAATATTCCTCCTGCATTATTGAGATCATTATATATTTTTCTGTCAATGAATTGTCAGAGTTTTTTCTTAATTCTGTGAATTACATGAATTCACTTTGAAATGTTTAAATTCATTCTTAAATTCCTAGAAATACTATACATAGTCACAGTATATTACATTTGTAGAATATTTCTTAATTTAAATTGCTGACATCTTGTTTAAGATTTCTAAATTTATGACCATGTAAAATATTGATTTTTAAGTTTCTTTTTGAAATAGAGATAAATTTAACTTAAAAAGTCTAGTATTTTGTTTGATAATTCTATTCTATAATGTCCATTTATTTAAAGCCTTGGTTGGTGGCACACACCTGTAATCTCAATGATTCCGGAGGATGAGGCAGGAGAACGGCAAGTTTGAGGCCAACTTCAGAAACTTAGAGATAAATAAACATATAAAAATTAAAATTAAAAGCCGTAAAAGAGGGGATGGAAATATACATGATGGTGAGATTCTCTGTGGTATATTCATGTATGTGCATAGGAAAGTTAGGGCATATTCACAGCAGAAAAATCATAAAAGTAGAGGGAAAGGAACAGAGGGAGGAAGGGAAGAGAAGAGGAAGTGCCTGGGACTGAATTAGAATAAATTATATTCCATGCTTATATAACCCTGTCAAAAATGAATCTTAATGTTAAGTATAAGTAAAAAGAACCAATATTTTTTTTAAGGGTTGGGAATGTACCTCAGTGGTAAAGTGCCCTGGCTTCATATATGCGCTTGTGTGTGTGTGTGTGTGTGTGTGTGTGTGTGTGTGTGTGTAGTACTGGGAAGATATAAATATATATTTTATATATTCATTTGTTTTAAAATGAAAGTATTTTAAGATTATATTTTAGATAAATGGTTACACACTTATACTGGGATTTACATGCTAGTTAACCTTTTGTCTAACTTTAAAGAACTCTAGTTTGAGAGTATCGGCTAATGGAGTGCATGATGGCTATCTGATGCTTCTGAGTCTCAGGCCAAGCAGGGATGATTGCCACTGAGCTGGGAAAGGAAGGTCATGCTGGAAACCTTGTTATGACGAGTCGATCAGAACAGAAGTGCATCCTCAGTTATGGTGAGTGAGGAAGCCTGTTTGGAGAGGCGGTTTGCAGGAGTGGAAGTGCTGACTTGGCCCCTTCTTCTGGCAATTGGGTGGCCCCATACAGACAGCACTGGAACTGCTCATAAAAAGCAATGAACAGGAAGCACCATTTCTTTCCATGCGCTCTCAACCAGCCTGATGCAATGAGTTGGAGGACATATGAACATCTACAGTAATGCACGTAAGAGACAATGAGATACATGTACACTATCATGAGGCAAGTTTGAAAGCTCAGTGAAGGGTTTCATCATCAGAAGGCATGTTGAACTGGATACCTGCCAATTTCCCAGTGGTAATGAAGAAAGGGCCTGAAAAAAAATTAAAATTGAACATTGGATTGCATCTTTGCTCTAAGTGCTTTTAATGTTTGCTGAAGAAGATAAAAATGAAAAAAGAAAGAAAAAAGTAAAGAAAAGTGAGGTAAGATAGTATGGCAGGAGAACTGATGGTACTTTGTGCAGGATACCAAAGCAAGTGTCTCTGGGAACAAGTACTCGTGGCAGCACAGGATCTGAGGACTCATAAAGGGATCCTCTGGGCAGTGGGGCAATTACACTTAGGACTCCAATTAAATCAGAATCCTGGAAGGAGGAGAATAAGGTTCAAAGTCAGAGACATCCTCTGTCTCCCTGCAAGCACAGAAGTATATCCTCCCTGGTCCTCCATTTAGGTCCTCAAGATTTCTACGCATAGTATTCAACCAAATGTGAGCTCATGGCTAAAGTCATTCAGCAGTCTTGGAAAGCACACGCTGTGAGTGATGACCAGAAGAAGCAATGATAAAACTCAAATATTAAAATTATCAGGTATAGAGTATAAAATGGAATGCATTTGAAAATAAAGGTAGGGATTAGAATCTTAAAACTATCAAAAATCATCAACTGCCTCCTTTTCCCTTGCCCAAAACACAAAGAAAAAAAAATGACCAGCTACATTTAAAAAACGGTCTAAAATCACAGTTCTAAGAAGTGATAAAATCATCGAAACTCAAATCTTAGTTGATGGATTAAACAACAGATTAGGTCCAATTCAAGAGACAGCTATTTTAAGATGGTTCTGTAAATATTGCTAAATTACGACACAGAGAAACTGGGAGGTACAACCCTTTAGAAATAGATTAAGGACATAGACAATGGAGGAATGGTCTAATAATACACCTTCTGCAATCGAAGAACATCATAACTACAGTGTAAACAGCATCTTAAAATCAAGCATAAAGAAAAGCCATGTATACGCAAAGGAAGAGCAAATGAGCTAAAAGTTGATTTCTCGACAATGAAAATCAAAGAACCTTAATAAAATAACTTCGAAGAAGTGGTATAAAGCAAATTTTATCTATAATTTTATCTCTACCAAGTTATATTTCAAGAATGAAATAAGAACTAGTCAAATGAATCATTAAGGCCAGCAGGTGTCACTAGAGTGATGTGTAAAGGATTAGCTCCAGGACAAAGAAAAATGATTTCCAAAGTCTGAGATACAAGAAGAAAACAAGGGGTTATGGATGTGGCTCAGTGGTAGAGAGCTTGCTGAGAATGCAAGAGGCCCTGGGTTCAATCTCCAGTAATGCAAAAGTTTAAAAAAGAAAAGAAAACAAAAGAAGCAAGTACTATCTATATAAAACAATAATTGTAATACTGACTAATTTATATGTTACACTAAAATCTCAATTCAGGGCTCAAGGGACACCTTTGTGGTGATTCTAGATGCCAATAAAGATACTAACTGACTTTGGACTTTGTTAAGTATGTGTAGTAGATTGTTCAGGGTAACCATTAAGCCTGGGAAAAAGTGTGTAACTCTAAGACTGCAAATGTGCACATATGTGCTTGTGCGCGCACATACACACACACACACACACACACACACACACACACAAATAATATATCAATTAATCCAGGAAATAAAAGGATAGAGAAATAGAAGCTTTTAGAAAAACCAAAAAAGTAGCATAGCATAAAATGGAGGAAGTATATATAAATATATCAATAATCACCAAATATAAGTAAATGGGAGAGATTATGAAAATGGGTTTTAATAAAGCTAGAGAGTCTGTACAAATGGCATATTTTCATTGTAAGGACACAGTAATGTTGAAAGTGAAAAAAAGATACACTATAAAAACTACTAACCCAATGAAAGCTGAAAATAGTTTCATAAACATTTGAGAAAAGTGACCTTAAAATAATAATCACCTTTAAAGAGGAAAAATGGTTCCCCCTTGATGATGCAGTGTTTACCTTACCATGCAGATAGTTCAGTCTAAACTTGATGCAACTAATAAAATAACAACTGGATTATTAAGCAAAATAATATTGGTCAGAAACACAGGGAAAACTTGACAAAAGTGAAGAATATGACTATCATCTTCAAGGATTTTAATACTATTTTTAACATGTGTATTACTCAGATTAAAAAAAGGAAATATGTAGAGGATTTTCTCGGGAAAATCAATAAGATTGATTCAATGAACGAAATAATGGAAGCTATTTCAAAGTGACAGGTACTGTTCTAGTTGCTTCATGCATCTTACCTCATTCGTTTAATCCCTTTGAAAATAAGAGACAGATACTATTATAAGTCCCATTGTACAGATTTTTAAACTGACACATGAAAAATTTAATTGATTTGCCCAGGGTTCTTAATTTTAAGAGTCAGAAATAGGCAGAATTCAGATTTGAAACTGGGATTCTAGAGTCTTCATTTTAAAATGATGTGCCATTTTGCACACATTATTAAATACACAAATACACATTTTCTTCAAATACATAGGACACCATAAACATACATTTTTATAAATTAATAGTTATATTGGAAAGAATAGGCCTCATATAGCATGTTCTTTGACTACAATAAACAATTGAGTTAATAATAAAAAGTCATTAACTTAAATATCATGTGAATTCAGGAATTCAAACTTCTTAAATAAATCATAGGAGAACAAAGAAATAACAAGGAGGTATAGTGAAATACTATGATGATATAAACACTAACCTATCAAAATTTGGAACATGGTGACAATAGTACTTCAAGAGCTATTTAGTTGCATATAATCATACTGGAAAATAAAATTGGTTTTATGTCAATCATGTAAACATCCAACTTAACTAGTTAGAAAATAAGGAAAATAGAACTAATGAGTTTAAAATAATTTTTAGGACTGAGATATAATGAAATTTAAACAAAGATTAAGAGCAAAATCAATAAGATCAAAAGGTAGTGTTGAATCTCTAACAATTAGGGAAATGCAAATCAAAATTACCTTGAGATTTCATCTCATTCCAGTCAGAATGGCAATTATCAAAAATACAAGCAATAATAAATGTTGGTGAGGATGTGGGGATAAAGGTACACTAGAAATTGCTGGTGGGACTGCAAATTGGTGCAGCCAATTTGGAGAATGGAGAATTCCGAAGCAGAATGGAGATTGCTAAGAAAACTTGGCATGGAACCACTATTTGACCCAGCTATCCCACTACTCCCTTTATACCCAAAGGATGTAACATCAGCATACTACAGTGACACAGTCACATAAATGTTTATAGCAGCTCAATTCACGATAGCTAAACTATGGTATCAACCGAGGTGCCCTTCAACAGATAAATGGAAAAAGAAATTGTGGTATATATACACAATGGAATATTACTCAGGAATATTACTTATAGAAGAATGAAATTATGGTTTTTACTGGTAAATGGATGGAGCTGGAGACTATCATGCTAAGTGAAATAAGCCAATCCCACAGAATCAAAGGCAGAATGTTTTCTCTGATATGTGGATGCTAATTCACAACAAGGTGGGAGGTAGGGAAGAATAGAGGTACTTTGGTTTAGACAGAGGAGAATGAAGGGAGGGGAGGGGAATGATAGTGGAATTAATTGGACATTATTACCCCATGTGCATATGTGATTACACCACCCGTGTAACCCTATAGCACGTACAACCAGAAGAATGGGACGTTATCCTCCACTTATGTATAATGTATCAAAATGTATTCTACTGTCATGAATAACTGATTAGAACAAATTTTAGAAAGTAAAATACTGTCATAATAAAAGGTAGTGCTGAAATGTTAATGAGATCTGTAAACCTCTAGTAATAGTTTTCAAGTTAAAAAAAAAAAAAAGAGATGGTTCAAATAAACAACACGAGGAATGAAAAGGGAGAAATGACTTCCATGGTAACAATGCCCTGAGAATATCACAACCATTCTTAGACTAAAACTGATAACACAATGAATGTATTTCTAAATACATATGGTCCATTAAACGTGACTTCATAAGAAATAGAAAGTTTGAGTTGCTTTATACAATTAAGAAAAAAAAAATTAAATAAACAATTAAAAGTCCTCCAAAAGTCACCTTGGGGACATTGAAGGGTGCGGAACTTAAACAGAATGCCCAAATGCTGACATAAAGATTGAAAATCACACGGATAAATTGGACTATGAAAAGACCTTAAAAAGCCTCGCTTAAAGTTTGATGTTATCCTTTGTCCCTTATCTGCTCCCTGTTGGTGCTCTAGGCTCTAGGCTAGGGGTCGAATCTTTTTAGTACAGGAGGTGATAGTGGATATTCTAGGTCTCTGTGAAGTCACTAAACTCTGTCACTGTGATGCAAAAGCAGCAATAGGCAGTACATAAACGAGTGGTTTTGGCTGTGTTCCAACAGATACTTATTTATAAACACAGTCGGCGGGCTGGATTTTTTCCTTGGGCTACGATTTGCTGAATCCTGATCTAGTGTGATCATTCTTAATCTACTGGGCACTGATTTCTATTCTCAGACCCTCTGAATTAATTGATATGTCATGAATGCTGGGCGTCAGAGTTTTTCTGTTTTTGTTTTTGTTTATTTTTTAAGTTACTAAGGTTTTTGTAACGTGCAGCAAAATCTTATGTGCTAGAGCATGTGCAGAAGAAGCCAGGGAAGTTTAATGACTGCTGGGAGCAGAGTCCCTGTGGCCAAATTGCACTGAACTGTGTTATCAGCAAGAAATAAAGTTTTAGTCTGAAAAACCTTCGGGACTTTGATTGGGTTGATACAGAAATTAAATTACCTTGACTAATACAGTAATTGGTAACAGAAATACTGCATTGCCACGGAAAACAAAGATGTGTTTCTGACTTCGTGGTTGGTCAGCCTGGAAACTGATATCAGAGGGCCAGCAGATATCGGTTGTAAAGCAGACTATTTGCTTGGGGAAGTGTAGTTTTAGGGGACTTGGTTGGAAAGAAACAGACATTGAGGGTATTTTGACTTCTTTTGGCCGACATTGACAAGGTCTAACAAGAAAGGAATGAGCTCAAACTTTCAAGTTTGGAAACTCTGAAAAAGGGAATTACAAGGATCCCAGAAGTTTGTGGCACTAAAGGTTTAGATAAACTCATTACTCTCTGATCTCAAACAGTGAAAGATCCAAAGGAAAACAGTTTTAAATAGTCAAAGAATCCAGTAAATATTACAATTAACAGAAGCAAAAGTGATTCAGACGCCCAGTAAGAAGCATTTGGAAAGAGCTTCCCTTCTCTCTCCAGCTTATTGTCCCAGATAACTTCAGGTTGTCACCAACACATAAAGAAGGAATATGAAACAGCCTGGGGGAGGAAGCAAAGCAAAGAACTTAAAAACCATGTCTGGGACATAATGTTGGGTGTAGTCACTGGTACACGCAACTGATGGGAATCAAATAAGTCACAAGCTATGATGTTCTGGATGAAACAACATTGCGAAGAAACCACAAACCCGATCCCAAACCCCGAAAGTTCTTGGCAAACCTTAAAACAACCTTTGGCCTGGAAACACTACAAAGTATGAGTGGCTCCCAAGGAGGGCATTCCCCTGCACCCACTTCAAATGTGGCTAAGAGTGCAACGGACAGAATAGAAGTACCGAGTCTGGAGTCCAAAGCCAGAGAACAATGCTTGAGAAAGTCTTGCTCAGAGAACAGAATTAGTCTATCAATGAACTTTCTTCATCCTTCACCCCAGATCTCCACAATGTCTTCTCACAGGGATTTCAGATGAGCTCTCTCCAATATCAGCTGTGTCTCCCATTCACTCTCTTTCTGAATAGGTACGACACGCTCACCCACATTCAGAGCTGATGGAGGAGACATGCATCCGCCAAGGCTCTTGGACTTTGAAATGGATGAACCAGCTTGGTGAACCCTGGACTTATTTCTCTTATGAAGAGGCTAAGAATAGTCTAGGTGTAGGAAGGAGTCATGAAATGAATATTCATTAACTGTAGGTGAGGTCTGAACCTTGAACAATGTAATGTGTCTTCTAAAACTTACTTCCTTTTCCTGTTGGAGACACACACACACACACACACACAAATCTATGACTAAACTTTCATTCTAGTTAACAGCACAAAGGAATATGTGTAGCAGTTATGAATGGGACTTCCAAGCCCAGCCTGTAAAACTTGCTGTGTGAGCCTTCACACAACCCTTCTCCTGTCCCCTGCAGCTAGATGCAGTGAATCCAGAGGATGATTAAAAGATGCAGGGGGTGTTGGAGCCATTACATAGAAGGTTCAAGTCTCCTTGAACAATAGCTTGATGCAGAGTCCTTCCCGATTGCCCACCTGTATGGATGGTAATGTGAATGAGAAATGAACACATGCTGAGCCAAGAGAGTAAGATGGAAAGGTTGGTGGTTATGGCAGTCAGACTTATATTATCTAACAGTGTGCTGTCTTCTGGCCCTGAGCTGGCAGTAAGAGGAACTTGTGCAAGGAGCTCTATTGAGAGCTTGGAATAAATTTCTTGCAAATCAGAGATCTAGAAGACCACATTGCAGCTGAGCCTGAGAAATCAAAAGCTGACTACAGAATAAGGACTGGCCTTATAAAACATGGAAGGGACAAGAAGGGCTGACAAACTGTTTGGGGTTGGAGCCTGGAGAGATGGTGGCTTTGCAGAGTTTGGCAGCGCAAGGGATCAGTGATTATTTCCCAGGGATCGTATATGGGCCAAGTAAGAAACAGACCTGAGTGGACTCTTGGTGGGTCCTGTGTGATAGATACCTGGAGGGGCAAGGAGTCAGTACAAAGAGACTCGGAGTGCATTGATGAAGGTCAAAGGAATGAGGACAGATCTTCAGAAACCTTCCAGAATGGAGCTGGAGAAGCCTGAGATCAAGGGAACTGTGGGGCAGAGGATCAGGGAGCGGTCCAACATGAGACCACAGAGGAGTACAGAAAGTGCTTCAAGTAAATTCTACTGCACTAGCAAACAACACAAGGAGACCAAATAACTTAGAAGAAATTTAGTGCTTGCCCACCAGGAGCTGACGTGGGTCTCTGTCCATTGTGATTCAAACAGACAAGGCTTCTGCCTTGATATACGATTCAAAAGACAGTGTCCTGGTATGAGCACGGCAGTGGGTTCCTGTATGGTGACTGTTCTGTGGGCCTCATTTCTCTCCACCTTTAAAATGTAAATGAACGTTCTGGGGCAGGAAAACACATACCAGTAACAGCATTTCTCAAATTGTATTCCCACAAATGTGTCTGAGCTTCCACCCTAAGTGTCTTCTTGCCTGAAGGTAAAATGACCACTAGAGGGAAGCAGTGACCAGACAGAGTGGCTCCTTTACACTGTGGGTAATTTAATCTCCCTGGGTCATTAGGATTTGACCTGAATAGGTAGTTCTAGAGGGATTTGGGGTCTAGGAACCTGGCTAGCATTAAGCTTCTTCACCAGCTTTGAGTCAACCACCGCTGGGCCCTCCGTGTCCCTGGGTCTCTGCATGCACAGTATGTCCTTTGTGTTTCTTAGCCTTTCCTGGAGGCTCCCCCTTTGTAAACCTATCTGTGGAGCAGGAGTCTCCCTGTGGGTTCAGACAGACGGTCTCTCCATCCAGCCCACTTGTTCTCTAGCCCTCATGAGACACATGGCTCTTTACCAAGCCGAAGGGAACCAATTTTGCATACTAAATCTAAACCTCCATTACCCATAAACAGGGAAATAGATCCGGATTGCATGAGCCAAAGGCCTTGATAAATACAGATATCTTTATTTGAACATATAACTACAGAGAGGTAAATATGAACAATAACATACTTCACAAACAGAGATGGAGGGAATGGATGAGTCAGCAGAGGGCAGATGAAAGCAAGAGTCTGTCATCAGACAGTCGGAATCCGTCTCCTAGTTCTTCCATCTCAGGAATTGCCAAGTTTGGGTAGGTTACTTCACCTCTCAAAGCTTCGGCTTCTTTTCTGCACGTGGACAGTGAAGACACTACACACCAAGGCTTGAGAAAATAAAATATACAAAGCTAGGGGCATGATAGCACCTACATATTCATCTGGAGAAAATCATGGTGTGGGAAGAAAAGGGGCAAACTTTACAGGCCCGCAGCCTGGCACAGCGGAGTGAGAGAGAGCTTTGGACTATATCAGCCCCCTTCAAACTCCACTTCTGCCACTTACAGATCATGTGACCTTGGACTTGTCGTTGACCCAGGTTGAACCTCAGGCTTTCCGTTGGAAAACTAAAATGCCGAAGCTCCTTGTGTTGGGACCTCCGGGAGAGACTCGAAGATGAGAAGTAGATGGTATCAAGCTGGCAGAGACCCAAGGTGGTCACTCCCCGTGTCTGTCAGTTCTCTAAATGCAGTCTCCATCACCAACCCGTTAAAGCGGACATTGCTATTGCCATTTTGCAGGACAAGAAACTGAGTTATGGCGTTTAAGCAACTTACCTAGGAGCACAGAGTTCAAAAGCTGAGCAGGTCTGGTTTCTGATGGAATTGTCCTTGACCTCGTGTCTCTGCATGCCTTTAGCGTGGACTGCGTGGACCCATGCTGACTAGTGGAGCTCCTTTCTGGGGTTCCCTTCAATGGGTGCCACTGCCTCTGCAGCCCCCCTCTGCCTGGCTCACCTTCTTCTCCACAGTGTGCGCACTGCCTGCAAATAACCTGTAGATGGTGCTGACATCCTGCCTTTGGTTTGCTCTGGCGTCTACGGTGGGAATTAAAAATTCACCTTCTACATCAACAAACTTAAATGTCTACATAAATCCCAGCTTGTGAGAATTACATAGGTGTAAAGATTTTTAAAATATATATATATTCAGGGCGAACTCTGGAGGCCTAGTTATCACGCATTAAAATGCAGACCGATTCTATAAATTCGCCGTCTGAGGCCCCTCTATGGCTATAAGCAACACGGCTCTGTGTGTGTCTCTGCTCCAGGGTGAGCTGGGAATTATTAGCAGGTTTTTTTTTTTTTTTTCTTTCTGAGTGTGTAGATCAATGGACTTGCAAGAGCCCCCAGCTTTCCACGGCTCCTCCTTACTGCTCTGCGAAAAACACAAAATGCAGACCGGGCTCCCAGCTGATGTGAGGCTAAAGCAGGATGCTCCCAGGGAGGGGATGGCACCTGATCCCCAATCCTTCCACTCCTACCTGTCTCAAATACCTACAATGCCATCATTTGGTGCAGGCAAATGAAACACCACCAACCACCAACTTCCAAATGACCTTTTCGATTATTGTATTTCATCCACCTGAGTTAACAGGATCACGGATATTTACTCCATTTTACAGGGAAATTGAGTCCCAAGAGAGTAAGCAAATCCCTGAGTCTATAAGCTCTTCAGTGAAAATGGCAGAACTTAGGGCTGGGTGTGGTGATGCACACCTTCAATCCCAGCTACTCGGGAGACTGAGGCAGGAGGATGGCAAATTCAAGACCCACCTGGACACCTTAGGCAGACCCTGTCTAAAAAAAAAAAAAAAAACTAAAACTTAAAATAAATAAATAAATAAGGCAGAACTTGAACGTGAACCCAAGCCTTGTGATTACAAACTAATGCAAATACAGAACACTTGTGCTCCATCCTGAGCAATATATTTGCGATGAAAAATCCTCTCCAGCTACTTCTTTTCCCTTCTGATTGTCTCTGAATGTCATCTTTCTCCAAAATCCAGAGTCTCTGGAGGAAGAAAAAACAACCCTGCCTCCCTCCCTCCCTCCTTCCTCCCTCCCTCCTTCCCTCGCTCCATCCTAGGGCCCAGCCCAGCAGTGAATGCTGTGGCAGGCAACAGAGAAGACACTGTCTGTGTTCTATGGCTACAGAACACCAGAGCTGGAAGGCATCCTTGTGATTATCTCATCTAACCACCTCTTTTTTTACATCTAAGAAAACCACCCCAGAAAGGAGTGGAAACATTCCTATAGACGCTGCCACGGGACTGTCGCAATAACCTACTTTTCACTAAAGCCGTCTACACCTGGGTTAGTTTGGAATCCATGTTCATGCCAACTGCACTTCCTTTAAAATAGTATCTAAGTTTTTGACTAATGTAGTTACCCTTAGCCTGCACCACACATATGATGTCCTCGGGATATTTCAACTTCCTGAAATGTCATCATAGTTGAAATTTTCATGCTTCAACTTTCTTACTTTAGAGTGAGAAAGGTAAAGTGGTTTCACCAGAAACCTGAGCTGTTATTGGTCTTTTTATTCTAATTTGTCTTCCACACCTTATTTATCCTGTTGAGTTGTGTACAATATATTACCATTGTCTTTCCCCTTGCCTGATTCCCCCAAGAAGCAGAATATCCTTCAGCAAAAGAACAAAATCTTGGATGCCTCTGTAATTCCAGAGTGTACTACAGTTTTTGGCAAAGACTAGGTGATCAATAATTAATTGCCAGATTGAATTACAGTGCATTGAATTGGACCTACCCATCAAGAACCACCTCCCTGGCTGTGTATCATCAGGATTTTAAAATCCAGATGGACATAGAAAAGGCAGCTATTCAGAGATATTTAAGATCTACTCCAATTTGGGGGTTTCATAAGTAGTTTTCCAGCTCTGCCCTCAAAGTCCTTATGGTCTTGCAGGTCAGATGAGGGCAAAGGAATTATGGTTCCATTACGTAGAGATGCTAATTTGGTAAATATTTATTGAGCTTTTTCCATGTGGAAAAATAAGCAATCAGGAGTTCTAAACACTACAAAAGTCCTATGGGCAGCCAGAGCTCAGAGCACCCAACCTGGAGGAGGAAGGGCAGAACCAGGACTTGAGAGAGGTGGTGTGAAAGGCACTGGGGTCCTTCCACCAGGACGGAGAGCTACATCACTCCCAAGCGCGGCCATAAGGAAGCTGCCCTGCCTCGGGCTTGGTGGGTGGAGCACTTACCATTTTCAGAAGTAGAAGGCACTTGGAGATCTCCTGCTTTAAGCTCCCATTTTACAGTTGAAGAGACTGAGGTCTAGAGAGGGGAGGCGGCCCCGAGAGTGAGTGACAGAGAAGGGGGCAGGACTCAGGCCTTCCAACCTACAGCCTGGTGCTCTTCCCACTACATTTCTCGAATAATCCACTGTGCACCTGGTGATTCTTTTCTTTCGAAATCCAGCCACGACTCGGTTTTCTCTGCGTGGCAGGCAGCCAAGAACCTTGAACTTCTCCATGTTACATTTTGCCCTCTGCAGAATGGGATATTAAAGTATTCATTTGGGGGATGGGTCACGGGGTTCCGTCAATAAATGTTTGTGAATTGCTCTGAGCTATTTGAGCCAGAGGGACTGGAGAAATGGGAGACCCCAGTGGCCGTGGTGGTGGTATCTGAGCCTTTTTTGAGGGCTTGCCTTTACTCTGCAGAATTAAAGAGATGGTTTAAGTGATAAACTATTCCTTATGAGCTGTATTTGTGTTGAAAGCACAGCATGAGTTCCCTGCACGCTTCCTCTCGCGCAGCCACAGCTATGCGCCAATCCTCCTGGGTTCAGAGATGGAACTCTGGTTAAATGCATGGAATTTATTCTTAGTCCTTTTCTTAATTACGACTTTATTTTTATTTCTCTGGCATTCTCTAGGGGAGGGGCTCGGGAGGAGTGGAAAAGGAAAGAAGGAGGCTGGGAAATAGAGTTTCAAGGCTTTTGTCTTGTTTTGTTTTCTTTCTGAGCTGCTTGCTATCAGCGAAGAAGAAAGGTCTAAGGGATCTTGCAGATATAAACATCATTCCAGTGAAACCAGAGCTCAGATGACATATAATACATGCAATGAAAACATGACTTGAGGTGGGGGCAATTATTATTTGACTAATAAGCCCCCCAGCAGGCTGATAGAAAAAGACTGAACCTGTAATCCAGCCTTTCGCTTACTAAACAAAGAGGTGGGACTTTCACGTATGAAGGCTGTGTGGTCATACCCAAGAAGTTTTGGCAAATTGCTGTGTAGTAACCAACACCACTCCTACTCCAGGGTAGTCCTGTGGACTTCCCTCCTGTGTCCAAGCTTGGATCTCGAAACACTGAAAGCCCCATTGACTCCTATGGGTCTTCTTTTGAAAACCTAGGTCAGAAAATATCCACAAATGCTTTTTCAGGGTCCTGTCTTTGTGAGCTTCCCTCAATACGGGGGCTCCTTGAAGGTGTATAAGTAACTTGCATGTATGTTCTACCTGCTCTCTCTCCTATGCCTCCTCCCCCTTCTTTCCTCTGTTCTTTTTATTGTCCTTTTCCACTGTGACCATTATGCTACGTACCCTAGGGCACTTTGCAGGCTAGAGAAGAAGGGAATAAATGGAAGATAGATTTGGGGGGGTACATATTTTACTTGTAAATGCTGGCCTTGGTAGAGACTGGCTCTGGGAAATCCTGCAACTACACAAGATCTAGATTCTTTAATCCACACAATGGAGAAAATAGTCCCTTGGCGGCCAGCTTCTGGAGAGTAAATGAAAACAGCACAGTGCAATCTTGGATAAAAGAATCACCTCTCAGGTGCGTATCTGCATTTCCTGGGACTTCAGACTCAGGTGGTAGCAGCTGAGAGTTCTGTCCCCTGCATGCATGTGCTGGAGCCTCTGTGGCCCTCAGGGAATCCGTTCTAATGACCCTTTCCCTAGGTGCTCCCACCAATGGCTCCTTTTTTGACCCTCTTCCCCAATGGAGCTGTTAAGCCATCTGACAGAGGTCATAGCATAGGGATTAAGTGGAAAGACTAAGGCATGAGAGGACTGGGTTGGAGCCCAGATGACCCACTGACAAGTCCCGTGATGTCAGATGAGTGATAAAAATTCTACTGAACTGTAGTCTCCACCTCCACAAAAATGCGGTCGTACCTACCCCATATGCCTTTGTAGTGAGGAGCTAGAAGGTATGAAGCATCTCAAATGGTACCTGGGACACAGTCAATGTGGGTGCGATTAGTTTTTCAAGAATGGCTCTGAGAGGGTAGTAGCTTGGGGCATGGGACTGCAGTGAGAGGAGGGCAGGTGAGCTGCCAAGAACTTGATCCTCCTAATGCGCTGTGCACTCCACTCTCCCTCACTTAAAACGGAAGAGTGTGGCCCACACCCGTCCCACCTAGCTCAAGTGGCACCTGTCACCTGCCCCATGAAGACTTCCCAATTTCACCTCCTCCCTCTCATCCTCCTCCGGGAGTGGCCACCCTCTTCACCGAGCTGCTGGAGCCCTATGTCCCTCTGCTGTGTCAGGGAGTGATCTCCATCTGTCACTACAGAAATGGACTCCTAGGCACTTCATGCCAAGACCTGGGCCTCCAGAAAGTTGTAGCTTTCACCTCTCAATCTGCGTCTCAGCACTGGTTTATTTATTCCATGTTTATGAAATAATCAGGTTGGCAAATGACTGGTTGACCAGTTGCAAGTGAAGTGTCTTAGTGTAGTGATTTTTCTGGACGGCAAGGAATTCTGTGTGCAAGCAAATGTCATAAGCAATGAGACGTGATGAATCTTGGAAAGTGATTTGGCCTCTTTGGGGCCCCCAATACGATATTTTAGACAGTGGTTTTGAACTCACTCAGCTCTGCCATTCTGAATAAAATACAGTCATCGCTTTGCATCAGCCTCTGTTGAATTCTTAAATGGCAAAGGGATATATTAAGGAAACCAAAGGGGAGGTGTTTCCGTATCCTGAATTAGTTATAAAACTGTTCCACGTAACTCATGTTGATTGCTGTCAAAGAACAGACAGAGAGAAAAGATAACTGTATCTTAGATGCTCAGCAATTGAAAGTGTGGAGAAGCTTCTCTGTGCTTCTCGTGGATGGCTTTCATGAAGTTAGAGTGCTAACTTGAACCCTACTTGAACTAGCTGGATGCTGGGGTGTTCACTGCTCAGAGAAGAATTTCTTCAAGGCTCTGGGTTGCTCCCACTTCTTGTCATGGAATGAGCCAAGTTTTATGTCTGTTTATTACTTTGTAGCCCAGCTGGACCCCAGAAGGATGGGGCTGTTGCGACCATGGAAAATAACACAAATGCACACAGACACCAAAATGAAGCCAGATTTTCTGGAGGCTTAGATAAACATTTAGTTCCATAAATAAATACATTATCAGACCACACAAAGTAATTCCTACCCCATCTCCTCCTGAAAAGTCACACTCCAAAGAGCCTCTTTAATTTGTGTAGATTCATACGATCAAAACATGTTGACTGACTTTTTTATTGAGTGATCAACCTCTAGTTATGCATTCCAAGAGACACAGTGACAGAGTCCCTTGTTCCTTCCAGAGTGGGAATTCCAGATAGACAAAATGCATAGACTGAAATCAATGAATAACAAAGCAAACCAGGCTGAATACCAACGTGTGATATATGGGGCATCATATAGGCAAGAGGTCTGTGCTCCATCACTGCTGGATGAGCATTTATTCATCCTTTCCTTTCATAAACAAACACATAAACAAATAAACACAGTGGGCCAGGCACTCTGCTAAGCTCTGAGGATATTGAATATGTTATTTCAGGTGTGAATTAATTCCTTCACTTATTGAACAAATGCTTAATGTGTATAATAATTGAAACGCTGGGCTAGATGCTGGGGAAGGGAAAGGTGTAGACCCTTCCCTCTGGGGACTCAGCTCCTCACCACTCCAGTAGTGTATCCTGGGGGAGGAGAATGGTAGTCATCAGTCTTTAATGTCCTTTTTGGCAAGAATAAACTAAGCAGTGGATTGTAGGATTTTGTGGTTCTTTCGCTAAGTGTCAAGTCAAGAAGATTGAATGGTAATTTGTAAAAATGGAATAAACCACTGGACTTTTGGATTGCAGGCTTTTGGAAGGGAATCCTCCGAGAGTCTCAAAACATAGCACTTGCATGCCTATGCATGCCTCTGAGAATACAAGTCAGTTCTGTTCATCTCCTTGTGCATATACATCTCTTTAGAGTTTACAAGGCACTTCCATGTAGACAGTTTTATTTGTTCCACATAGCAACCTTATGAAGTCAGGGGCTTAACATTCTCTTTTTAGATAAAGAAACTGAGGCCACTAGTGGCTGAATTTACTTGTTAGTGTCTGTTAGGCACAGAGCTGGGACCAGAGCCCAGGTCTCTGACTTCCTGCTGGTGCTTCTGAATGACAACAGTATTCATTCATTTGGTTTGTGTGTTTTGAGGGACAGTCATGGCCCAAGCATTTTTTGAGGTCCTGGGGAAGTCACGAAGAACTAGGCAGAAATCTCAATGATTTACATTTTCTTCTCTCATTCCCACTCAACATTAAGAGGAGTTTACACTAATTTGTAGTTTATAGAGTAGTTTTGTGCGGAATTTAAGTTAAGAGATACTGGATCAGAGGTTCCTTGAGATCAGGCACCAGGTAGGGTAAACAAGACGTGGGGAAACACTAGATGAAACACCTTTGTAGCCTCATGTCAATTCAATCACCCATACTAGCAGCCATGCACTCTGTGTAACACATTCCTATTCACTGAAAAAACTCCGAAATTCACAAAAATCACATATATGGCTAACAGAAGAGCTAAAACTCAATTCCAAGACATTCAAGTTCCATTGTCAACCAGTACTTGGTTATAGCCAATCCCTAATACCCTATACACTGTACTATAAATTGCACCCAAGAGGGTGTTTTTCCTAGGACAGCAACACAGTCATTGTAGAGTGAATTGGATGTGGATTAACTTTGTCTTTGAATGTGCTACACAGACAGCTCCTAACATCTGTCAGTTGGTCTAGCAGGTAGATATCCTTTTAGACAGAAAAGCCCAATGAGAGTTCCAGTAATGGGTAAGATTGAGAAGAACGGGAAGAAAGAAGACCAAGGGCTTTGGGGTCAAATAGGTCTAGGTTTGATCTCATCTTAGAATGAGTGTTTTAACTCTCAGAACTAATGGGGTGACTGAAAGAATGAAGGGCGATAATATATAGAAAGCATTTAGCACAATGCCTGATATGTGCTTTTTAAAATTTTAAATAGATATTTTATTTTTTGGTTACAATTTAATTGTACAAATTTATGGGATACTGCATAATAATTTGACACATGTGTACAGTGTGTAATGCTACTTCATTTTTTTGCTATTCTAAACCGAGAGAACTGAAGCAACAAATACAGAGTTGTAAGATATTCCATCACCTATTTGGGGAGTGGGAATTTTAAGTTCAACAAGAAGATAACATATGAAACAAGCACAGGAACAAAGAAAAGTGAAATTGAAAGGGCAACATGGGGAGAGATTTTAAAAAGGTGACCAATGCCAATCTTAGGGATTTGTGTCTACTCTGTGGTTTCTAACCAGTTGGGTATTTGATAAACATCACCATGGAGATGGACAGGAGCAGGAAGAGATTACATGTGGAGATGTGGAGAAGCAGACCAAACTGGAATAGGGTCCACAAAGCTATCCCCACCCTGCCCTCATGATGGCCGATATCAAAACTGTCTGCTGTGTAACTGTAAAAACCTGAACTGCTGCAAGTTAGTCCAAGACACAAATCTTTATCCACTGTATGGCTGGGTAGAACATATACATATATTCCATGATGGATTAGCCTTTTTGGACTGTGGCCACCCCATAGAGGGTTTTCTAATCTATTTTGAGTTCTAATTGATTACAGCATTTGGAAAAATGTACAGCAAATTGCTCCGTTAATCAAGGTAAATCAAGCTGATGTCATAGAGGCTAAATATATGTCTTTGCAGTAATACTATTTGCATGGCTGGAGCTAAGGGCGATGTCAGTGTTTCCACTTGACAGCAACTACCTTCTCAGACGGAGGTTGTGGCTTATCTCAAAAAGCTCTTGGTGGTTCATCTCCCAGGCTTGGTTCCTGGGTCCTTCTGCCCACATCTAAAGAAGGGGTCTTAGGAAATGGTAAGACTACTTTTTCTTGCACAGATTCGAAGGCAATGGGAAGGAAGCCATGCCACAAAGGCTAGGAAAACAGGGAAAGAGATATCAAAGGAGAAGATTTTGTGAAGCCAGAAGAGATCCTGGCAAGTCATGTCCCTTGACTGGTGAGGGATTAAGGGATAAGAGGAAAACTTTGCTGTGATCTAGATCACAGCATGGAAGAAGACTCAAAGAATATCTAGTCTTTCAAATGAGACCTCTAAAGCATCAAGATGGAAAGGAATTTATCAGAGATCACACAGCTAATTAGTTTCAGAGCTAAGATTAAAAATCTTGATGTAGAGCTTTTTACACAATAAAACATGTTGTCTTGTTCTTTTTTTTTTTTAATGTTTTCCTTCTTTCTCTCCATCTTCCCTAATATTTATCAGTATCTCCATTGTTCACTTGGTGTCAAGTTGTGTAATAAGCACTCAATATTATTATAGCCATGCAAGGTTAATATTAGTTTTCTTCTCATTTTTAAAATGAGGAAATGGAGGCTTTAAGAGTTGAAGTAACTTGACCAAACTAACTCTGAACATGAGTAGCTGTAACAAGGACTTGAAGCTGGGAATATTAAACTAATAGACTGATAATCATTGCGGACATCATCACTGATTTTCCAGCATATTCACTTGCCTTTTCGAACAACCCTTGGTATGCGAAGTTATGCACAATATTTTAGAACTTCACAGTGATGCTAAGAGACACCACGGTTCATTCTCTTGCTAGCTGCAGGGAAGTCATTCATCAAAGTCTACAGAGCTAACTTTCAGAACCACCATAGGAAGCATGGATCCTTCCAGAGTCTCTATCAGGGGGGATGTAACGAAGATCAGAGAGAGAACTGAGCTTAGCTTTGTCCCTGAATGACTGTCCCTGATCCTTTCTGGGTCCCAGTTACATGTTTGTGTCAGAGAGAGAATTGAGACTCCCATCACGTGCTGTTATTCTTAGAGAAAGATCAAAAGCAACAGCAACAAAAATAATGATAACAAGAAAGCAGAGGGAGAAAATCTAGGAGGACACATGGAAAACTTCTCAGACCACTAAAGAAGATAAAGACAAAAGGTTGGGAATGAAAGATGGGGATCAGAAGGCTCATACTCAGGTCAGTTTTGGAGGATTCTGCCTGGCCTGGCGGGGTCCCATTAGTCCTAGATCAAAAGCAGACGGGTGATGCAATAGCTGTTTGTATACAGATGTAGCCTCCAAATCCCCACATGGGAACATCTGTGGGGGACATCCACTCGACAAATAAGCAGGCAATTAGGTAGCAGATCCATCTGTGCCAAGAACAGGGACCACCAGCGATGGGAGCCGGCAGGAGTGGGAGACAGCCATGCTGGAAAGATGTTCTTCCCTCCATGTGAGTCAGACTCTCCACGGCAGGAGAGAGGAAGAGGATCAGGGACAGAGCTCAGCGGAGAAGAACTTCTGCAGCTTGTATTGGGACTGGCTTTGTGGTTCTTGGTCTTGCCTAAGCACAATCTGTACCCCCAAAACAATTCTATCAGAGTATCCCAGGGTTGGGGGTCAGCATTAGTATTCTTTTAAAGTTTCCCAGATGATCATAAGATGTGCAGCTGAGGTTAAAAACATTCATTTTGAAATCTCTAAACTTAACTACAGGGTGGGTGACACAAGGATATGGCCATTATAAAGCTGTCACTGTTATCCCACTATACATCTTTTTAGAGTAACTTCAATATGCATTTTGAGTTTTTAAAATCCTCAATTCAATGGCATAGGACTCAAGCAAAGTGTATCAATTCTCTGAGACAAATGATAACCATTCCCATCTCTGCTACTAGCTGACTTTCAACAGGTTGAAGATCTCTTCAGAATTCCATTCTCATCCATTGTCTGGCAGAATTGTTTGCTGGGAAGTAAATTGTGATTCTTCATAGTCCAGTGTTCTCAACATGACTGGACCACAATACATGATTAATAATTAATGTTGGTTCAACTTCAATCTGATTCTTAAAAAGAAGAAAGAAAGAGAAGGAAGGAGGGAGGGAGGGAGGGAGGGAGGGAGGGAGGGAGGAAGGAAGGAAGGAAGGAAGGAAGGAAGGAAGGAAGGAAGGAAGGAAGGAAGGAAGGAAGGAAGGAAGGAAGGGAGAACAAAAAGAAAAAGGGAAAATCTAGAGTGGGTCAGCATAGGCACTGTTCTTGATGTCAGACTCCCCATTAGTTACCACAGCTAATCTACCACCAATCCTGCAACTATTGCATTCAAAGTATCTCTTAGCCTTTTTTTTCCAGTCTCCATGCTAGAGTTCAGACTCTCACCATCTCTTACTTCAATGATTCCCATAGCTGGAAATGGACCTCTGCACCTGCAGCCTTGGAGCTTTGGTTTGTTCTGTACACTTGAGACAGTACTTCACAACAGACAAGTCTCACCTGTCTCTCCACAGCTCAGCACTTTATGATGGGCTTTGTGTTGTCCAGAGGACACACAAGACTGCCGATGCCCTTGTCATGCTGACCTCCCCAGACTTGCCTCTGCAGAGGTCCTTCTCTCTACCACTCTCCACATACCCAGCGCAAGCCTCAAGCTGTGCACAAGCTCGGTTTTCCCTCTGCATATTCCTGGCTGTTTTATACATCGACACCTTTTCTATACGTTGGTTCAGTTCTCAACACTCTTTCTGACCTTCATCCTTCACCTGGTTGACCTCCATTTATTCCTTAAAACTCAACTCATGCCCTTCCTTACTCAGGAAGCCTTTCTGGAATCCCTTTGCCTTCGTTTACTTTAGGTATTGTACCTTGTTTTCTATGATGAAGTTTCACGTGGTCCTGGAGCTGTCTAAATGCAGTTCTGAACCTCAGCCAGTAGATCAGGAGTGCTTGTAGGACGGGGGCCTTCTCTGATCCTCCATATGTACATGCATATATGAAGATGTGGAGGATTCCTATGGATTCTTTGATCTGTGCTGAATCATTCGTGAATTTTCTTCCACAGAGCCTGAAACATGATTGTTAATTTTATCCTCAAGAAAGAGGTTGTTTGCTTTTGTGTGTCTTCTCTTGCACTTGCCCGTGTGAGAAAGCCCCCACGAGTAGACCTGTGCTCAAATTCTACTGATCAGGCAGCTCCTTGGCTAAGGCCAAGGTCCTGAAGGTGACCCCCTGGGAAGCTTTTGCACACAGGAATGGAGCCTTGCAAGGACAGATCGCGGCCTGCTTTTTTGCCTCTGAACAAAACTGACCCTGAGTAGTGCTCTGTGACCCTGACCACATCCTCCTCTTCCATTGCCAAAATCACGAGGCCAGAGATAAACCATAGCTCAAGCTCGCAGACTTGAGGGAAGGCGTCTCACTTGCCAAGCCAGGGCCATATTTAAGGACGGTTCCTCTGACTCCCTGAAGTCCTGGACTAGACTCTGTCCTTCCAGCCCTGTAAAAATGGGGCTGTCAACAGCAAATCAGAAAATATTAATTAAGTGGGCAACAGATGCTCCCCCCAAAGAGGGAGAATTGCAAAAATTGCTGAGAAAACACTCAGGAGGGTGATATTTCTGAAGAATTTGTTCTCTATTTTGAGTGACTTTTCTGCAGTTACTGCTGATTTCCCCGACTGCACTGGAAATACTTAGTTTCTATATTTGATTTCACAAAATTAAGCATGATTTGAATTGGAAGGGATGTTAGAGATAATCTGGGCCAATTCAAGCCCTTTTGTTTTTCTGAGGGAAGTTGGGGATTTTGATGTTATGGCTGTTCAACATTCAATGTTCTCCTGTTAACCAGGCTCCTGTTTTCATTTTGAGTCTATGGTGACAGAATTCTAGAATGGCTCTTAAGATCCCTGCTTCCCAGTACACATTCCTTGTATAATCCTCTCCCTTTGAGCTTAAATAGAACCAGTAGAATCTAACAGAACATAATACTAATCAGTCAAGTTTGAGTTAATCTAAAGGGACATTATCCTAGGTGGGCCTGGCCTAATCCGATGAACCCTTTAAAAAAATGAACTATCAGAGACACACTTTCCTTCTGGCCTTGGGAATAAAAGAAGCTGCCACATTTTGAGAGAAGCAATCATGTGACCAGGACCTGTGAATTTCCTGCTGAACTTACAAGGAACTTAATTCTGCCAACAAGTTTACAATGCTAAAAGAGGACTCTGAGATTTGGGTGACATCACAACCTCACTGACCCCTAGATTTCAGCTTTGTGCTGCCCTGGAGCAAGGATCACAACCATGCCATGCCTGGACTTCTTACCTACAGTGATGGAAACCATAGAACTAGGTTGTTTCGAGCACCTAAGCATGTTATAATTTGTCGAATAGTAATGGATGCAGTATCGGAAATGGATGCAGGCCTATTGCTTTACTGCTAATTATTTAAACAGAACTGTCTCACCAAGACTTCTGCAATGGCATGTATCTAGATACTCAGGGTAAACCCTGTGCTCTATCCTCCTGTCCTCAGGGATTAAGTCGGGGAAGTGCATGTGACCCGATGTCCACCAGTGGACAGTCCAGCCTAAGGCTCTTGTTGAATCTGCTTAAGGAAGAAAAATGTTCTCTTTCACTGAAATTCAAGCTGAAGGCATCTAGCTGCAGAGCTGGTGTCTCTACTATAGAGCTACAATGTGGATCTTGGGGGTGAAGCCACTGTGGAAGAGAACAGATGTGAACAATGGACATAAACATTTGTTTTCACATGTGTTCAGTCCTGGATCAACCTGAACCGAGAGGAGGGATCACATGGAGAGGTTTCAGTGACCTAAACCTGCATCTGCTATATTTTGGTTAAGATAATCTGAGACCAGGTTTTTGTCCCATCAACAGAAAATGCTCTATCTGGTACATGGGTCAGAGAAGGAGCATGCTGACCCAATCCCATGATTAATGTGTTGCAAGTCTGACATAAATAGAACCAGGTCTCCTGACACCTGTCAGAAGGACTCGACATTCTCTCATTGCTATAATGCTCCAGGATCCATGGAATATTAGTTTCTCAGGAAGAGAACACAAGGATAACAACAGCAATAACAATGACAACAACTTTAGTTCAGTGAGTGTTTATTATGTGCCAATCTTTTCATTATGGAATTCATCTATAGTATTTAATTTCATATTTACACAAACATTGTGAATTTTATATCATAATCATCTCTCTTTCAAAGATGAAAACAGGGAGGCTCAGACATGCTTTCTCTAACTCAAACAAGATCACATAGCTGGTAAACTGAAGGATCCGGGACTGAATCCTTATCTGTCTGGCTCCAAACCCTTTTGTCTCAACTATCATGTTAATAGTTGCTAGGATAAAATAGACACAAAACAAACCTACAGCCTGTTTCTTTATGACTTCAAATTTATTACAAGTATATGTCACAAAGGAAACTTTTTGATTAATTTGGATCCATGAAAACTAATGTAGCCTTCTCAGCCAATCAACAAGGAGATGCTTGAATAAATCTTTAATCCTTAACATTGGAATATTAAATTGCACATTTCTCAAATCTCCGTTATTTTTTAAAGTGTACAGGAAGTACATTTGGAAGACAAAATGTTACTTGATATGTGGGAGGAAAAGGCTACAGAGCAGTTGAGATGTTTACAGTCAAGGCCAATTTCTGCCTCCGGTGCTGTGTGTGATCATGGGCAAATGATATCCTTTTGATCTAAGTCTTCTGATCTAGAAAATGGAGAAACTTACATTAAAATTGATGAACAATTTTTCTGTTTGCTCATTTTTGAGATGGGGGTCTCATTAAATTGCTCAGGCTGGCCTTATACTCGAGATCCTCCTGCCTCAGCTTCCAAGGGTAGCTGGGATGATGGACATGAACCACCACCCCCCACCTGACTGAATGAAGAATGCTTTATTCATACAAATATTTGTTCCTCTAGGAGGACATTTTAACAGGATTCCAAATATTCTAGATACTTTGACCAAACCAATCTCTTCTTCAGTTTGGATCCCGTGGTGGAGTCCTGAAATAGACCTGAGATTTCAGGCCACTGAAAGTCCACTGGAAGTGGTTAAGCACTGTGTTAAGATGCACATGATACTGCATATGGCAACTTGAAAGATCATCCCATATGCATAATATCTGAGGAAACAGGGCAAGAGAAAGTTTAAATACCCTCACAAGGAACAGAACACCAACACAGGTCCACCTGAATCCAGAACTTGCCTATCCCACCTAGGCCGGACGGCTCCCCTCCCAACTTCCCCCCATAACACTTTCTCAAGTTTTGATTTTGGTTTCTTTTGGTAAGGAATCTGATGCACTGATGCACTGGATCAAGACCAGGCACAAATTAAAATTAAGTAAATTACATCAATTTTCAGAGGGGACAAAGCATAATAGTGCTTAGAGATAGAGTTGCTTATTCATACATCATTTTCATTTTTTGTCTTCCATTTTTGTTTTGAATGACAACAGTACCTTTTTTTTTTTTAAAGTGAGTTTATGGTTTACAACCTTTTAGTGTTTATAGGGGAATTTGAAACTCAGTACGGAGTGTTCCACTATACCTAGCCGCCAGTCTTCACTATTATTAACATTTTACATTTATTACGGAAATTAAGTTTAGAGCACACTTGCTGCAATTGATGACCAATACTGATGATATTATTATTAGCCAAAGTCCATTTCTTATTCAGATTGCCTAATGTCTTTTTTCTTTTCTAGGATCCCCTCCAGGATGCCACATCACATCTAATTATCACATTTCTTTATGCTCATTTGACTGTGACAGTTTCTCAAACTCTTCTAGTTTTTGAAACCCTTTATAATTTTGATGAATTCTAGTTGGACACTTTGTAGAATGTCCTTACATTTGATTTTTCTCATGCTATTTTCATTATTAGACTGAAGAGTGTTTGGGGGAGGTAATAGGTTATTCTCTTGGCATGATATTTTGAGTCCATGTCAACTTGATTTATCACTGTTGATACTGACCTTCTTTACCTGTCTCAGGTACAGTGATACCTTTTATGACCTAGAGTTTCTACTTTCTCTGTGGTCCCCAGTTCTCTAGTGAGCACTCTCTATTTGAATGCTGCTTTTCCTTTTCTGGGAGATACGAGCTTAGCTGGCTCCCTTACTTTCATGCAGGACTTTAGTTTTCAAAATAATTTCACATTTAAGATATCACATAAATGAATAAAACAATATCTTGTTTATAAATACTCTTTTGAGTGATTGAAGGGATGAATAAATGAATCTTCCTAGCCTGGGTAGCAGTCAGGTGGGAAGGATAAAGAGGTCTGATTTAGATGGGCCTGGCTGAGATTTAGATTTCTTCCTCCAAGCCTTGCCGCCTCTGAGATCTTAATCTTGTGAGCTAATTTTCATGGCACTTGCTTCTGATCGGCTGGACAAACCCAGGGTAAGGGAGAGGGTTCAATGCAAACTTGCCTGCAGAAAATCCAGCACACGGAGACATCCTCTCCTTTTGTTGGCATGCAGAATTGGCACAAACATCGAATATTGTATGTCAACATGGATGCTGTAGGTTAATGATTATAATCCCCAAAAATAATGTTACACAAACAGTTCCACCAGGGAGCGGTTACTTGTTGCTATAATCATCGCCACCACTTCACAAATGGGGAAGGGAAACTCAGAGAGGATAAGGCCACCCCATGAGAGAGGCCTAGATGCTGAACTCAGTTCTTCTGACTCTTGAACTATGCACAAAAGCCCTAGTTCACAACCCCGCACCCTTTCCTCCTCTGGGGAAAAGTTCCTTGTCGGATATAACTGGTGCTCTGTTTGGAGACAGTTTTGAGCTAGATCCAGAACTATCATTTTAACAACTCAATCTGCTCTAGTCTGACCTGTCTCAGGTCTTTTCTAGAAGAGCAACGGAAACCAGAATTCCCTAAAACATGGAGATCACATTTTTCCTCTAAAGAAAAACTCACTTTATAGCCACATTGTAGAAGTCACTTCGGGCTTTGTTTTACCTTTTTAAATTAATTCCCTTCCTTTCTTTCTTTGAAGGAAAGACAGTCATAATTGCTAAGATTTGTGCAGGAAACTCTTCCCTAGAGAGTCCCAACAGTTTTGCAGACTCTCTTGACCTTCTCAGCCTACCCCTTGGGTCCCTCCAAATTGCTGTCTCATGAAAGAAGCTGTGCCCTGCACAGCCTTCTGGGGAGAACACATGTAGCCATTTCTCAGATGAATCATATACGTAAGAGGTGGGTGTCAGGGGGGCTTTATGTATTAGATCATCAGCTTTATTCCAATATGGGGAGATTGGTCCCCATTGGATCACTTGAGAATTGAGAACAGCCACTAGATTGAACAACTTCACATCTGTTTATCGAGGCCAGTCCTGACATAGGAAGAGTTACAAGTGAAATAAGTATTGGTTATTGGTTTCTTTTTTTTTCCTTCAGATTATCCATGGCAAACTTGCTGGCTGATGGTTAAAAAGCATGCAAGAGAGTCTTGCTATATGCACATTGCTCAGACTGAATTTTGCAGGTTCAATGATCTGGTGTTGGAGTGCACATGCACACTTTGTACCGACCCTCAGTCCTTACCTGGTGCGGGAGAGGAGAGTTGAGGAAGGAAGAGAAAGCGGGAATAATCGGGAAGGACGGAAGGGTTCTCCTTCCTTCCTTTCTGGTTTTGGAGCAGTGTTGGTTGGTCCATCTCCTGGGGCAGCCCTCATTTCTTCCCCTGCCCCTCCAGTGTGACTGAGGAGTTAATCTGCTCAGACAGCGGTAGAATCGGTTGCATTTTCTCTTTTATTGCGTTTGCAGTGGGTCTACAACCTGTCTTCATTAACTCCCCGTGACATTCCGAATAGCTCCAGACAAAAAAAGGCACTCAATCAAAAAGGAAAAACAGTCCCCCACCCTCCCATCTCCAACCCCAAGCATCCCCAAGGGCATGTATTAATTACTGAAGATGAATGCGGGACCTTCATTCTCAGCGGGAGCCTTGAAATTGTATTGCTCTGTTGGGTCAGGAGATAGTGCTCCGTCTTGCAAAATGCCAAAGGAGACTCAACTTCTTGGGGACGTGTCGCTAATAATGATCTCTGTACCTAGTGTCTACAATGTGTCTAGCATTATTAGATTCTTCTCCTGAAATAGCCCATATAATCCCCATACCCACCCTGCAGGACAACTACCATCCCCATTTTCTGGATAGGGAAATATCCAAACTCCATAATATTTGAGGTCCTGGTCCCGTAGGTGGCTCCCTGTGGTTCAAGGGGGGTGTTGTCTATAGTTCCTTAAAATGATCTTATGTCTAAGAAAACAGTGCTGCGATATCTCCGTTGTTGAAACTGGATGTGAATTGAGGAGATGGTTCTCAAATCCAGGGCATGCCTCAGAGCAAGGCTTCCTGGTTACAAAATGAAATGGAGGGGTTTCCTTTTGTGGAGCAGCTGGGGTCTGCTGCCGGCTGTCTGGACAGGAGGCAGGTGGAGATGATCCACTGTGGCCTGTCATGCTGCAAAAGATCCCTCCTTAAATGCCCCTTTTTTCCCATTGTGTCCCATCTCATCTGAGTAATTGCCAGTGTTCCACAGATTAACAAGGAGAGAGGTTTAGAGTCCAGATTGGCTAAATTCCTCAGTGTATGTCTCAGCAACACTAATTTCAATTCCTGGTTGCATAATATATTTGAGATAACCTACATATTCTTTCCCTCCCCTCTCTCACGATCTCAGAAGCTTTTTGAAGATTCTGAAATGTTCTGTAGGCAAACAAAACATCACAGACAGAAAACAAAACAGCCCTGTTTATTTTCATCTGACTGCTCTGCTTTCCACCCCTTCTCTTGTCTGCCCTGTCCTGGAAATGCCTGCTTGTGCCCTTTGGAACTACGGTTTTGCAGAGATGTCTGAGGAACTTCTTTTCAAAGTTACCAGCAAAAACTCCAAATAAGATGTGGACTGCAGTGATTCTCCGGATAGATGTATATTCTCCCTCTTCTAAAGCCCTGTGTCTCTTCATTGCTCTTATGCCGTTGAGACTAAAGATGATAAACCTATGGGGAGGGACATGTATCAACAGACAAAATTGAACAATGTTTCCTCGATTACCATTTTTCCCTTTTTACCTATTTTACCTGACACAAAAAAGAAGTACATGCTCATTATACAAACTTCAAATATTATACAAACACAGAATTCTTATGACCCAACCCGGGTTGTACCAGGACTGAAAGATTCATAAAGGGCATGTAGCCGGAGGCCCAGAACACTGTAGGTTCTCAGAAAAGGGCAATTTAATATGGGAATGAATTTTAATTTTAACAATTTTGTTCACTCACCTGTGAGTTTCTTACGGACAGAGACATAGTCTGGCTCCTTTTTGTCCCCCTGCACCCAGCACAGTGCCTGGTGCACAGTAGATGCACACAGCGTTTGCTGCAATCAGTTGCCACTTAGGATGAGGAGCCCTCGAGGGAGGGTCTGCACTTAGTGTCAAATACACCTACATTTGTGCTCCTGTCTTTCATGTACCCAGGCTATTACTTGAATTAAGAAGCTTAACATCTGCATTTATTAAATGGTGATGGTGATCTCACACGAGGAAATAGACTTGGATGGGCTTTGTAAGTGCCAGAGGGTGACTCAAGATGGCTAATTTTATGTATACAAAAAGTGTTCTGTTTTTTTAGATAAACCACGTGCATTCAAATAAAAAAGCATCTGTTGAACATTTCCTTTATGCCAAGGAGAGGAGAGAGGGAGACTGTGGTGGTGAGTAACGAGCGTTGGGATTGGGTAAGCCGAAGATGCCTTTGGAGCCCAGAGGAGGGTAGCCTCCCAGGGGCATCGATGCTGCAGGTGAGAGAGGTCAAGGTGCCAGCTTGGAAAGAGGACCATTCCAGGCAGAGGCAGCAGCTGGAGCAAAACAACATGGAGGTGAGTAATACAACACAGATAGGGAACCAACCACTTCCGGGATGGATGCAGCCCTGTGATAAACGAACCACCGCCCGCATCACATCTTGCTGTGTGCAGCTTTGGAGAGGAGGAAGGCAAGGATACTTTGTTGATCACACTGCCTTCTCCCTGTCCTGTGAAAGAGCACGAATCTCTTCTGATAACCCTGTGAGGGTTGGTTGATAGGCTCAAAGAGGAGAAGTCACCTGACCAGGATCACACAGATAGTAGAGGTCAGAGCCAGGATTACAGCTATGACCTAGACCCAATGGCCCTGTCCATCACACTTTTAGCCTAACACGTCTGTCCTCATCCACTCTGAATTGATGAGAGGAAGGGATGAGAATGCTTTTTCCTGCTATAAATCCCCCTTTTGTGGTGGGCGAGTGAAGGGCACTAGGGGTCTGAGATGAATCTTTTGTTCCAAACAGCCAAGTTAAGTCCATTGTAGCAGAGGAAGTGGGGTCCCATGAAGCCTGACTGGCTGATTGTAATTAATCACTGCAAGGCAGCAGGGAAGGGGCCCAGGAGGAGGGGACACCCAGGAGGCAAAGGTTCAGGGGTTCCAGCCGCTCACATTGCAGCTCGGTCTCTCTGAAGGAGACAGCAGCTTCGGAAACTCTGGATCTCAGCAAAGATTCTGAGGCTTGGGAGCTTTGTCCTTTTGGACACCTAAACCCCGGGAGCTGTCCAAGCCCCTGACATTTGGGGAATTGTCAGAGTTTGGGGCCGCCAGAGAAAGGCCCTGTCTCAGAAGCCAAAGTCATCAACAGAAAGGGAATTGAATGAGCAGGTTTTGCAGAGGCTGGAAGAAAAACGGTTTCAAAAATCTGTTTTGACTTTAGCCTACTCTGCCTTTCCCTCTGGCCCCGTAATTGAGTGGGGCTGGCGATACTTATTCACCTCTTAGTCTATGGCTGAGTCACCCCCTCCTTCTCATCAGAATGTTATGAGTATGCAGAGGAAAGGTGTTTATTGAGCAGTCTCACTCCATTTGAGGGTAGTAGTGGTGTTGGAATTATGGTTATTCTCCCTAAGCGAATTCCAGGAGAGTCCTGCACCTAGCAACTGCAAACACGAGTCCGTGTGTAGCCGACCTGGATGGCTGAGGCTTGCTTTTGGTGGCAAAGAGTGAAAGGAGTCTATTTGGACTGCAAATAAGGCAACAGTGGCCCTTCAATTCATTAGGATCAGTTTGACAAAGCAAATGAAATACCTAGGGAGGAACAGCAAATTACTTGGCAGATACCCATTGCTCCGCATCTTCCTATGTGTGCCTTTTGGTATTTGTCTTCATTTTTTTTTTTTCCCTTCCCTCCCCTTTACCAAGTTCCTTTTGTGTGATTCTGTTTGCTAACCCCAACTGAGTTCCAAAGAGATTCTTTAGCCAAGGTCATATATGAGAATAGTTCCTCAGCCCAAATGATGCAATGAATCTGATCAAATCATGATTTCCCCTGGTCTCTTCTAGTTAATAAGAAACACTTTGCGGTTCTATAGCAACATACACATTATCAAGCATCTTTAAGTTCACCATCTCCTGGGGTTCACGTTTCTGTTTTGTGAAGTAGATAGATAAACGTGATTATCTTCGTTTTACAAAAGCTGAGATCTAAGAATAGCTCTGAGTTAGTGATTCCTAAATTTTTTCCTCTGGCTATTTTTTTAAAATAAATTTGAATTGTTTTGAATTATAATTTGAGACACATCTACCTACTTAACTGACATCACTTCTGTGCTATCCCACTGACCTTCCAAACTCAGCGTAGCCACAACAGGCTTTGTTTCTTCTTGCCTCTCTCTTTTCCCCCCCTCTAGTTTGTCCTGGGTAATCTGTCAGTATGAAGCCCATTATTCGTACAGTTATCCAAGGCACAGGCTCATTTCCATTGGAAACCCCACATCCACTCAGGGACTAGTTCTTAGAGATTCTCCCTATTTATAATCCATCAATCCATTTCCACCGCACCCATCCCAGACACCGTCATCTCTAACCCACATTACTACCAACCTTCTAAACACCCCATCTGTTGAGATTGGTCCCATCCAGTCTATACTTTACCAATGTGTGTTCTTTGTAACATAAAATTCTGATCATATCACTTCCCTTATCCCCCACATGGAAGCCATTTCAATGGTCTCATTGGCCTGGGGAAAATCCATACATTGGTTATTTGTGCTCTGATCATTATGTCTAGACTCACCATTCACTGGTTTCACAAACTAGCTCATTTGCACCCCATTTTAAGCAGTGAGGCTCTATTTCAGCCAGATTGAAGTTTCTCCTTATTTCTACCTACCCATCACTTGTCTGTGCTTCCCACTTTTTCTCTGACTAATATTTTAATGCTCTAGGGATCCACAGTAGCTTCACTAGGAAGTTTTCCATCAGGACTTTCCCAAGTTCCCTTTCCCAGGTTCCCATACATTTTATGCTTCTCTGTACTATGTGCTCATTGGATTACAATTTGCCTTTTGCCTTTTTTACTTTTTATTTTCTCTATTCCTTCCATGAGTGTAGAGTCATGTCTTCCTCAACCTGAGCTCAAAGAATCTAGCTTCAGTTTTATACAAGGCAGACCCAGGAAGAATATTCAATTGGTGTAGTAACCTGTCTGAAGCTTTACCCTGAGAATAAAAGAGCTGCTATTAAAGTCAAATCTTATTTCTTCAAGTCAGGTGCTACATAGAGAGAAATATCCAAGAGACTGCACTGTAGGAATGGTTAGGGTTTTTCTGCTCTCACATGATGGATATGATGTAGCACTTCATTCAGAGTAGAATGAAGTGAAGCTGGACTGCCTAAATGGCTGCTATGGAGGATGCTTTGCGAGCTCTCACCTTCTCCACATCATCTTCCTGCTGTCTTTAGTTGATCCTCCGAGGATTCACTCTATCTGAACCCTACAGTGCCTTTGAGTCTTGCAAGAGAGAAGTTCCCAAGCAACTCAGTAGCACTTGCGTTTTATGGTTTTCTAGTTTCTGCTGGAAAAGTGGAAGAACTGTGCATCCAACTTACCTGGCTCATTTTCACCTGTCTCACCTGAAATTCCTTTAACTGCCCCAGGGGAAGGAGAACAACTCAGTGGTTACAGTTCCTTCAGAACCAAAGCCTGGGAGCAGTACTCTTCTCCTCCATCACATGATCCCACCTGGATTAAGTAGGAATCTTGGCACAGGTAAGTCAGCTTTCCTCACCTTGTGGAGGCCTGCAGTCTATAAGGAGCATCACTGTCAACAAAGTTGGTATTGACCTTGAAGATTGTTTTAAGAGATTTCCTGTTTTCTGTTTTCTTGGGAGAGAAACTGAGGCCAGAAGGTCAAAGATCATGCCTAAAGCCACTCAGTAAGAAAGTCATAGAACCGGAATCATGTCCATAGATTCGACAGTCTTTTTCCTGTCAGCTGTCGTGTCTGTAGATACTCAAAGGGGAGGAGCCAGAAAAATGAATTCCATTTACTCTGTACCCAGAGGTGTTCGACTTTCAATAAATGTTTGAGGGTCCTGGGAATTTGATTACATTTTCAGGGAGGGGATGTTCCATTAATCATGGAAATCAATAATAGGATTTTGTATGAATTTTATCCAAGCCAATATTGAATGTCCCCCTTTTCCATTAAGTTTGTAATCTTCCCTTTAAGAGAGAAAGACAGGAGAGAAAAAGAAGGAAGGAAGAGAGAGAGAAGAGGAGGAGGAGGAAGAAGAGGAGGAAGAAGAAGAAGGAGGAGGAAGAAGGAGGAGGAGGAAGAAGGAGGAGGAGAGGAAGAAGAAGAGGAGGAGGAGGAGGAGGATGACAGGGAGAGGATGATGAGGGGAAGGAAGAGGGAAAGGCAGCAGGATGACTCCATGCATGTGTTTGGTTTGGTTGTGGTGGAATGGATGTGCTGGTTTGAATTTGTCAGTTGTTGGCTGGGATTCCCAGTGCCCTGCCTCTGAAGCGTGTTGCTGTTACATTTTAAATGGGAGTAAAATTAGGTCTCTACATAGGACCTTTCATACTTTTATTTCCTTGGGTGTTCCTGAATGGCACAGGGCGACGGAAAGCAGTGCTGTGCATTTGACCCTACTGAGAGGCCATTATACTCTGAAGGAGAAATTACTCACTGCCTCCTTGTTATGAGTTGAAACACATCTAAAGTCTGGCTGTGCAGATGTAAATTTTGGACATTTTTGGAGACCATAAAACATATCAGGAAAGAACATTGAGGCTAGAAGGCATCTTCCTGTCCACTGAGCCCAATCGTGCCTTTTTCTAAAGGAGAAGATGAAAGGGCAGGACAGGGAGGTGACATGAGCAAGCTCATACACTGAGTTTTCCACCAAACAAGGGTGAACGTCCCCATTTCTCAGTGATGATTTACTGATGGCATTGATCTTCAGGAGCACTGAACATTTCTGTGGTTGATCACAAAGCCTCTATAGACCAACAGGGTTTGGTTCCTTCTCTTTCCTTGTTTACCAGGCCAAAGGATAATCTCCAAGGCCTATTGTGGGTGACTCCTTCTTAGTGGAAAGCGTCCCTTCTCAGAGCCCACTCAGCCTGTCTTCCAGGGTCTTCTCTTTCATTCTGTCCTTCCTTAACAATGATTGCAAATTCCTCCCTTTTCATTGGATTTTCTTCGTGGACCTGCCCTGCTTGGGTTGTTTAAAAGCCAGATTCCTTCAAAAATAAAGATCAAATGCTAATGCTCTCTTGGGATTTCCATCCCAAGGATTGAGGAAGGGCAGTAAGGTGAAGGGGAAGCAGTCACAAGGAGGTGAGCCACTGACCTAACCACCATGTCATAAGATTGTCCAGCCCATGGCCAGCTCAGTCCTTGTGTCGGATCAGGTATTCAGGGTCAGGAGAGGAGGACGGGCAAGCAAGTTACCTGTCAGTCTTTCCCTTCCACTGCCTCTCATTGGTTATGATGTTCTCCAAAGGAAATTCACTCTCTGACCTTTCCAGTTTTCATCTCCAGACCACTACAGAAGATCATAGTGGACTGTTCGTGTTCAGAAAGGACCGGAGCTACTCGTGGCTTCACCACAGGAGGGGGGACAGAGGCCGTGTAGCATTTAGCCCTTGCCTCTGGAGAAGGACCAGACAGTCAGATATCAGGAGACCAGGTGACAGAAAAATGTAGGAAATACCAGCTCAGATCATTGCCTAAGAAGATCTAGATGCACTCTCTGCATAACTCAAAAGGAAAAGACCAGCGTCCCCAGCTTAAAGAGAACCTTGAGAAACCACTATTATATTTGAATTTTTTGTGTTGCAAAACGTATCCGCTCTGGGAAAACTCTTCTGTTCTGCTGACCCTCTGTCCCTGCCTCGTTTTCCACTGCTCCTTTCTCTTTCCGCTCTATTCCTATCTCTTTAGATAAAAACTCTTGCTTTAGTTATGGAAGAGGACCATAATTAAGAAAAAACTTGAAAGGGAAGTCCGAGTACATGCTAGAGGGTCATGAAAATTAAGTTGATTGATGGGGATAGTGCCAGTCTCTAGTGAAGTGTGATATTAAAATTTGTCTGAAACAACTCTCCCCTGCCCCATACTACAATTTCTCTTCCCCACTGTAGTCTGGGTCCTACCAAGCAAGTTCCAGGGATTAGAATGCTATTCTAATGCTATTAAATGTAAGGGGAAGAACTGTCAAAAAAGGAAAATTGCAATCTATTGTTTAAAGTGCTGGAATAGGGAGGATATCAAGTGCTTATAGAAGAGGGGGCCTCTGAATTACCTGGGAAGGAATCCAGGAAAGACTTCAGGAAGAACTGCATCTAAGGTCAGGAATGAAGGACAAGAAGAGAATAACCTAGAAGAGCTGGGAGTGCTGACGACTGCAGAGGAACACTCAAAGCACAGAGAGGTGTGGCAGCACCATCCAGGATGATCAGCAATAGGTCCTGCCTCCTAGTACTTACTTACCCTGGTAGAGTTTTCTCCTTCATTCAATAGGACGAAACTGTGTAATCACCAAGAAACGAGAGCACGTGACTTGCAGGGTTACTAAGGCATTAAGGCTTTCACCAGACTCTGCTGGGACCACTCGTGCTGGAGGCCACTCAAGCAGCCTTGTGGGGACAGCCACAGAGAGAACGGAGGTCTCCGGCCTACAGTGAGCATTCACTGTCAAGCTGCCCAAGCCAGCTTCACAGGTGGCAGGTCCTCTGGCCCCCTCAAGCCTTTAGGCACCTACAGCTCCTGATGACATTCTGAGTGCAACTTCATGGGGAACCAGAACCCAGCTCCCCAGGTGAGCTGCTCCTGAATTCCTAACACTCAGAAACGGGTAATGGACACCTGTTGTTGATGTTGTGGTTGTTTTTTCCATCAATGTGTTTCTTTATATTTTTTAAAATTATTTTTTATTTTTACAGACTGCATTTTGATTGATTGTACACAAATGGGGTATATCTTTTTATTTCTATGGTTGAGCACGATGTAGATTCATACAATTCGTGTAATCATACGTGTACATGGGTTCATGATGTCTGTCTCATTCCACCATTTTTATATCCCCCTCCTCCCTCTCATTTCCCTGTACATAATCTAAAGTTTCTCCAATCTTTTCTCACCCCCACCCTCCGCCCCCATTATGTATCATCATCCACTTATCAGGGAAAACATTCCACTTTTGGTTTTTTGGGATTGGCTTATTTCACTTAGCATGATATTCTCTAATTCCGACCATTTGTCTACAAATGCCATAATATTATTCTTCTTTATGGCTGAATAATATTCCATTGTGTTTATCTACCAGTTTCTTTATCCTTTCATCTGTTGAAGGATATCTAGTTTGGTTCCCCAATATAGCTACTGTGAATTGAGCTGCTGTAAACATTGATGTGGCTGCATTACTGCAGAATGCTAATTTTAAGTCCTTTAGATAGCACTTCTCTCCAATATTCATAAAGAACTTACAAAACTTTACACCAAAAATACAAAGAACCCAATCAATAAGTGGGCCAAGGAACTGGACAGACACTTTACAGAAGAAGATATACAAATGATTAAAAAATATATTAAAAAGTGTCCAACATCTCTAGTAATTAGAGAAATGCAAATCAAAACAACTCTAAGATTTCACCTTACTCCAATTAGAATAGCTATTATCAAGAACACAAACAATAATAGATGCTGGTGTGGATGTGGGGAAAAAGGCACACTTGTACATTGCTGGTGGAGTTGCAAATTGGTGCAGCCACTCTGGAAAGCAGTGTGGAGATTCCTCGGAAAACTTGGAATGGACCCACCTTTTGACCCAGTTTTCCCACTCCTTGGTTTATACTCAAAGGACTTAACGTTAGCATACTACAGTAACACAGACACCTGTTGTTTTAAGGAACCAAATTTTGGGGTGATTCATTATACGATAATGTAAAATAAAAGGGGAAATTACAAAGGCTAAAACAGGCAAAAGACAGATCACATAGGGATGGGTAGGTCCCCTTAAGGTGCAGGAACCTTCTCCCAGGAACAGCAGTGAGTCGTGACAGGGCTTGAAGCAGGGGAACATCAGGTCTATGTTCCACAGGACTCCTTGAGAACAACTGCGTTCTTAAATTTCTCCCTCTTACAGGGCGCTGAATGCAATGCTTAGCATCAGGCATGACAAATGCACATTTCAGCTGGAGAATGATGGATTGTAGACAGCAGAGGATCTCCCAGTAGCAGCAAGAAAGGAGGATCTCTGGTTCCCAGACTAGGTAAAACTGATGGACTGGGGCTCCAACATGCTCCCTCTCCCCACCAAACCATATTTATGGATGAGTGAAGTGAAATGCCTGCTGTCAAGCCTGTTCCATGCAGTCTCTTTACAACATGGGTGTGGAAGGGAGAGGAAGAACATCTGCCTAACAGATCCTTAACAACGTGAGTTTATGTTCCTGGTGTGGGAGTTGAAGTAATGATTTGACCCCAAAACGTCAAAATATGTGAAATAGAAAACTATAGAATCACATGGACTTAAAGAGCCTGTAGAAGTAATTTAATACCATTTCCAACTCAATGCTAGATCACTCTACTGAGAAGTTAATAATAGTACCTACG
The DNA here is from genome assembly GCF_902686455.1 of Sciurus vulgaris. Taxonomy (NCBI): domain Eukaryota; kingdom Metazoa; phylum Chordata; class Mammalia; order Rodentia; family Sciuridae; genus Sciurus; species Sciurus vulgaris. Next base: position 71,873,995 of record NC_136476.1, read on the forward strand.
GTTTAATATGAATAAAAAGACACTATGTTTAAATTTTTCCTAAATTGATCTGTCTTCGAAGCACGTCCATCAGGTGGTATTATCAACATTTTAAAAAATAAATAAAGGGTCAAACCAAGAAAGAAAGAGCCTCGATCAGTGCCTCTTCAACTCTTCCAGGCATAAGAATAGCCTCCTCAGCCTTTGTTAAAATCTAAATTTTGACTCTCTGTGTCTGGTTTGGGGCAGACGGAGACAGTCAAAACTCTCCCTGTTCTCTGCTGAGGCAAGGGCAGCCTTGAAAAACAATCCAAAGTCTCAGTGGGAATGGGGCAGGAATGGGGCAGATTTATAGCCTCTTCTCTCTCACTGCAGAGTCAGCACCCGACACACTGACAACCCCACTCCACACCCGGGGTGCTGATCAGCCAATCTCTCCTTTGTGCTTGCACTACTTGAGTTTTCTACGTCACAAGGTAACCCTCTTTCTCATTTGCAGTAGAAGCAGAGTGAAGGATTGTTTCTCAGGAACCAAATTCCGTTCCCATGGAACTTCAGTGGGTCACCTATTGATCCATTCTTAGTCACTCACACGTTTTATCTTCTGACTATGGTTCCTTTCAGGGCTGCGTTTGTCAAAGAGTCTAAGGGAAGAGCAGTGGAGGATCTGGACCCATAACATGAATAATGATGGGAAAATGATGTGGGACAGAGGTTCAGTGTTCTAGAATGAGTCTGCCCATTGACTAACCTGCTCCAGAACTAAAGTAATGGTCATGTAGGAAAATAAGCTTTTTCCCTCAAACACTATTTCTAGTCACCCATAGTGATATGATTTGAGCATGTTGGTAAATAAAACATATCATGGATTTTGTCAACCAGATCCCTCGATAAAAGTCCCATTGATTAACAGAGTCTATTTTTGCTTCCTTTCATGTCAACTAAGGCATAGCAAGTTGCTCATGAGAGAATGAGTCAGGACTCCTGTGGACCGAGTTCGTGACCTGTAGGTGGTGAGAGCAACTGTACCATAGGCTTGTGATAACGCTCTCCAATGCTAAGCTAAATTACCTCGTTTTGCAAGGAGCAGAATAGTGTGTAGAAAAGACCTCAGGCTTGAAATCAGAAACCTGGCTTCTGATAGTACTTCTGGATTCACCCCTTTTTGTTTTCTTCCCCATGTGCAGAGCTGGGGAGGTGGAGCACATCAGTTTCCTCGTTTTCTTCCAGATCAGAAGTTCGAGGCACTAATTTTACAGGGTGCAAGCAAGACCTTGGGTTCCAAAGGAGACAGGCACCAAGCATTTCACAACCCAAAGCCAAACTGCCAAAGCACAGAAAAGAAAGAAAAACAAACCCAGAGGTGTTAGCAAAAGGAATAATGACGTTAACAAAAGATTCTCGTCTGTTACAGACTCTTCCAGGGCAGAATGTGTTCCCTCAAAAGCCAGTGGAGATAAAAGATTCACAGCTGATTGGTGGCAACTCACGCGGCTTTGCCACTCAGTTCGGAACGTTCTGAATTAATAGACACTTGGAAGCCTCTCTGGGTTCCATATTCCCAACTTACAAATAGGAATTATGAGGCCTTCGACATCCTGCTGACATTACATTGTTTCTTGATGTTCTTCGGGTGAATTTCTTTAAGTGTCTCTATCCTCGGCTGAGATGGTCTCTCATCATTTTTTCCATCAATAATCCTTAGTGACTTGTTGAAGATGGGCCTGAAAAGGCTGCCATCTACCATGGGGAGACCAAGTTTCCATCTGGATGATAAACCACAAGAATTTTGGAAGCTGTGGGCCAACTTTTATGGAGGTTTCTTGTTAATATTACTCATGATATATTTTCCTCTTATTACTCCAAAGCCATATCCCTTTCGATGACTGGAAAGAGTGTGCATTGTCTGAGTTTAGAGTCCACAGGCAGAGGCTTGGGGGAATGAGGCTTTTGGGTGTGGATTCCACACCAGGAAAGCACTTTGATTTTAGAATTATGGGGTCAAAAATATAGAGCCAATCAATTTAATATTAGACTTCAGGGACTAAAGGTCAAACCGGAAGGAGGAGTTCATGTTTATCCAACACCAGCTCTGGGCCAGGCAGAAGCCACTTCTTTTACCTGTCAATTCCCATCTAGTCCTCTGAGAAGCCGTCCTTGACTCTGTCTTCCAAGTGGAGAACTTAAATAAGACTGCAAGAGTTTAAAAAACGTACCCGCACACAGATAAACAAGTAGCAGAGAACCAGCACCTCCAACAGGTCTTCTGAGATCTACAATCTAAACCCTTTCAACGTTGCTGGCTCTGTCACTTATTCACTAAGTAAAGGAGAATGTTCCTTCACCACTTCTTCCCCTTTAAAAAAAAAAAAAAAAAGAGCAAAGAAAGGATTCTTTTTGTGTCTTTACCTGGTGTGAACGAAGTCTTTAGCAACAAATAAATACATTAAAACTGTGACTATGAAACATATCAACATTATCATTATTACTGCATACTGCTTTCTTTAAGTAAAATTAAGTGCTAGAGTAGTGCTAAGACACTGGGGGCGGGGAAGATGGGAGAAGAATTCCATGGCTGCCTGAGTTGTATGCTGACCTATGCTTTGAATCTTTGGTCCTTAACGTGGTACCATAGGCCTCCTTCACGTGCTTCTTGCACTGGGGTCAGAGTGCGCACAGGCAATATTCATGCATAGCTTTCCTTTTCTGTTCCTTCTGTCTTTCCTCCAGATGCACTCTCTCCTGGCTTCTTACGTTGGCCCCTTAGGTGATTTAAAGCTTCTTTGCCTTCCCTTGCCTCTGAATCCGTGACTCTCATGACAGAAGTAAGCTATGGAAGCACAAGAAAGAAAAGCAAGAATCAACAAGTGGGATGGATTCAAACTAAAAAGCTTTCTTTCAGCAAAGGAAACTATCAGCAATGTGAAGAGAGAGCCTACAGAGTGGGAGAAAATCTTTACCACTCATACTTCAGATAGAGCACTAATTTCCAGAATCTATAAAGAACTCTAAAAACTCTACACCAAGAATACAAATAACCCAATCAACAAATGGGCTAAGGAAATGAACAGACACTTCACAGAAGATGTACTCGCCATCAACAGATATATGAAAAAATGTTCACCATCTTTAGTAATAAGAGAAATGCAAATCAAAACTACACTAAGATTCCATCTCACCCCAATAGAATGGCAATTATCAAGAATACAAGCAACAATAGGTGTTGGAGAGGATGTGGGGGAAAAGGTACACTCATACATTGCTGGTGGGACTGCAAATTAGTGCGGCCACTCTGGAAAGCAGTGTGGAGATTCCTTAGAAAACTTGGAATGGACCTACCATTTGACCCAGCTATTCCACTCCTTGGCCTTGACCCAAAGGACTTAAAATCAGCATACTACAGAGATACAGCCACATCAAGGTTAATAGCTGCTCAATTCACAATAGCCAGACTGTGGAACCAACCTAGATGTCCTTCAATTGATGAATGGATAAAAGAACTGTGGTACATATATACAATGGAATATTACTCAGCTATAAAGAATAATAAAATTATGGCATTTGCAGGCAAATGGATGAAATTGGAGAATATCATGCTAAGTGAGATAAGCCAATCTCAAAAAACCAAAGGACGAATGATGTCGCTGATAAGTGGATGATGGACACATAATGGGGGATGGGAGGGGGGCAAGAATGGAGGAAGGAGGGACTGTATAGAGGGAAAAGAGGGGTGGGAGGGGTGGGGGGGGAAGGAAAAAATAACAGAATGAATCAAACATCATTACCCTATGTAAATGTATGATTACGCAAATGGTATGCTGTTACTCCATGTACACACAGAAACAACATGTATCCCATTTGTTTACAATAAAAATAAATTAAAATGAAATTTAAAAAAAGTAAGCTATGGAGGCAGGAAGGAGTGGTCAGGTGGTTGGAGATAATTGCTCAGATTCACATGGATAAGGACAGACCCCACTGCAGGGAATGTGAGGGAAAATGTGGACAACATAAAGTTATCCAGAGTTACCTAAACCTACATTCCTGAACTGCCAATATTGAGGAGAACTACAATTCCTCCAAGTTAAATGAGATAGGTTAGGGAGAACCTAAGATGTCGTCTGATAACCTTGGTCCATTTTACAGATAAGGAAAGAGAGACCTGGAGAAAGGAACTTTTGCTAACCAGAGACTGGAGGCAAAAGTTCACCCACTGTAGATCTCTTTTGGATGCACTCTGACACCTCAGTCCTTATCTCATCTTCTGCTTGGAGATACATCGTAGTGACCTCAGGAATTCCAAATTATCACATCTTTTTATTCCCAGGTTCCTGACTTGGTAACCCCACGAAGCTATTCATTTTCCTAGTCTCTTTATCTGCTTCAGAACCTTGCAACATTATCCCAAAACAGGTTACTCTGATTTTCCAAGCCTGGATGTTGACTCAGTAACATTCTCCAAGAAGAACTCCACTGAACTTAGTCAACCAAAAATAAATATACTCCAGACTTATAAAACCAGTGCCTGTGTGTGTGCATGTGAGAATGTGTGTGTATGATCCACAAAAACATATTGCCTGTCAGCAACCAGCTTTCCTTTTAACATAGGTGAAATATATGCTCATTTCTGACCTCAGATTTTAAGTTTTTTTTTAATTCTTTTTTGATATTCTTATTTAGTTGTTGATGTACCTTTATTTTCATGCATTTATTTATATATGGTTCTGAGAATCAAACCCAGTGCCTCACCCATGCTGGGCAAGCGCTCCACCACTGAGCCACACAACTCCAGCCCCAAGACTTTAAGTTCTGAAGCATGAGAAAATTTGGTTAGATTAGCCCTAAATATTCCTCTCGCCCTAGAAATCCAGGGTGCTTCTGAATTGATTGCTGTATTTTGATCACCCTTCTCTAATCTCCCACTTGGGAGCAAACCAAGTTGGCTACCAAAAGGAAGTATAACAAAGCAGTAGTAGATCTGCATTTCCAGAAGCCCAAACTTTTTGCAGAATTGTGATTTTTTTAAAACAGTTTTGAAATCCAGATCAACTGCCTTGGGGAAATAAAAAGTAAATGCTTAAAAACTAAGGGTAACAAATTCATGCTGTGTTCTATTTGAAAATCTTCGTATTTTCATTGGTAGGGTTCCTCATCTCACTACATTTCTGGAGATCAAAAGCTCCTCTTTTGTACCAAGGGAAAACTCGGGTTTTAGAAAACACCCACCCCGCCAGAACAGGCAGCAGCTTCGGCGTCTTGGATCTTGGCCATCGCATTTCCCCTTTGTCCCTAAGGTGGTCCATGGGAGGACCCAGGCCATTGTCTGTGGCTCCAACCTTTGTTGGGTTCCTGAGAAAGGGCTGCTAAGGCAGGCGTGAGGCCAGCTTTTAAGTTTTCCCGCCTCGAAAACTCTATTGAGGCATTTTGTGTGGTTACTTGTGGGGGTCAGTCTTCCGATCTGACCCCTCTGTCCCAGGGTAATTAGGGCATGCAGAAAGGCACCTCCTCCCAGGCTAATTGGCTCCCTCATGAACCTTTCAGAGAGGAAGTTTGTCTGCAACTCCCTTGCCCTCTGCAGCGAACTTCAGGCCCCAACACATTCATTTCTGTCTATGGGATGGGCTGGAGACTTAGGAAGTGATTAGAACTGGGATCAAACAACTCCCTGATTGTCCCATTAGGAGGAGAGCCCATTAACTCTTTGAGAGCTGTTTGCCACCTTGGTGGGAAATTGATTGCAACCAAAGAAGACAATGCCTCAGGCTTATGGATGCTACGGATTTATAACTCATTTCCCCAAATTATGGTAGCTCCTCGCCTCTACCTGCAAGTATGCATAAAAATGCCTACATGTAGCCTCACATTAACACCTTAAGAAAGGACAGATGGAGACAAACTTCTCCCCAGACAGTCTCCCTTGGGTCCTACCACTTAGAGTTGTGATTCTCATACACAGTAAATACCACTTTAATAATGCTAAAATAAATAAATAAATAATAAAGAATGGAAGGAAGGAAGATGCCGGGGAAATATTTGAAGAAGAAAATAGTTTTTTGAGTAAATCATGCTACAATGCTGGCACGACTTCAAATACAGAGAAGAGGCAGGAATTCTCTTCCACACTGCCATTATGGTCCCCTAATGCCCAATGGAACTGTGTGTATTTTAATTCAAGGAAGCAAGTGTGAACACTTCTGGAAAAAAACCTGACATAAGACCTCCCTCGACACAGTGCTCTTAGCCTGTCCTCGAGGGAGGCCATTCCGTGAGGAAACAGACATCTTACACTTCCGGCTGGAAAGAGGAAGAGGGAAACTTAACCAGTGAAGACAAATTAGGTTTAGTTTTGTTGGACATTTCTTCTTTTTCTTTAATGATTTACTCCTTACTTTCCTGGCTGATGCCCAGGCCATCCACAGACTGGAACTACCTTTACTGACAGGTTGTGACTTTTGGGAGTTCTGAAGCGGTGGCTTGTATCAGCAAGGGGTATTATATGTTAAAAATACAAACACCAGACTGTTCATTCTGGAAGGAAGGAGGACTGAAGGGTGGAAGAATAGTTACTGTATACAACTTTGACTATATCCTCTTATGATAAAGATACATAATAAAAAAATACATTTTTAAATTTAAAAGATGTGGAAAAAACAAGAAAAACCTTTATATATTTTTATAATGACAATAAACATGTTGACTTTTATTTATCTTAGTTTTAGCATTCAAAAACAAATTTTGTGTCACACAAATTAATGAGCATGAGATTTTATTTATGTTAAAGACTCATACTTGAGAGTTCATACAGGTCAATTTGCATATTTTCATATTGAATCTCTGCTCCACCATGTTCTGTCTAAATAATTGGGGGTAAATTTTGTATTCAATTTTATCCCAGACCCCAGATCTTCATCCACTAAGTGGAGGTAGTGTTAGTTAATCAGTTAGGACCAAGGCAATGCATGTGCCTCGCCCAGCACAGCCCTGGGCGCTAGATGATGGCTCTGGAGGTGGAACTATGGTGATGCTGTCATTAAAGCTGGAAAAGCCACCGTCCAGGGACGTTAAGTCAACGTCCCCCAAGAAAAAATCTGCCCTCCAGGCCTCTGGCCACCAGCTTCCTGCCACCTCAAGACCCCAGTAGTTCCATTGTTGATCCCCACAGCCCTCTCAGGGGTTAAACACAGCATAGTTGCTTTGTTATCTTCAATGTATACCAGAAGAAGAAAAATATATTCCAATTCTGAGTTAAAGAGTCCAGATCTTTCCACAGTCTAACTAGTGTCATTGGGGAAGAAATGATGTTTTTAGGTTTCTCCAGAGGATTTCCTATCCAGGGAAGGACTGTTCTTGTGATTTTTCTCACCAGGGGACTTTAGGGATATGAACCTGCCTTGATCTCTTTCTTCTAAATCCTCCTTGAGGGCACATGTATGACTTACCTATTTATTGTGCCTTTGAATGGACAATAATAAGAGCATAAATTTAGAAAAAAATTAAAAATAATAAAGCAATGAATATAGTGCAGAAAATGTTCCACTATTAATTTTAAAGGTTCACAGTGAGACAAACCTATTCATTTTCAAGTGCACGGCAATACTAGAGACTCAATGAATTCTTGTTGAGTGAATTCTAGCTATTATTTTGCAATCAAAATAATAATAATAAGCACATGAAAGCTTCAGGGAACCACCTCTTTATTTGCTAACTGAAATGCATGGCCTACATCCTCAGATAACTGCCCCAAGGGAAAGACTGTCAATCCTTTAGATGAAAAGTAAAGGAAGGAGATGGGGAAGGGACAGGAAAAGAGGAGAGAAGAAGCAAGAGGAGGGAAGAGAAGACAAGCAAGAAGGCTTGTGCCCCTAGACCCTGTCTCAGGGGTCTGAAAAGTGCCTGCATGGAGCTGTAATGCACCTGAGCCCTGAGCTGGAGAGATGCAAGACAAAGGGTCAGAACTCTTCACGTTGACAATAGAGGGGTTTGTAGAAAACCCAGTGGAGTATGTGACAGAGACTTCTGCTGTCAGGCTTCACTGGGAATTCGTGCAGATGCTACAGAGACGACGACCCAGATTCCAGGTTTGGTGACTTCTCTCTCTCCCTCGCCCGCCTGCCTCTTAATAACACACTCTCTTTCTCTCTCTTCCTATCTGCACGCATGTGTACTTCAGAGGTGGTGTCTGCTGGAAACTTAAGTTCAGAGGAGTGATTAGCAGCAGACCCTCAGGGCTCCCCTTCTCACCCACCTGTGGGTCTTCAAGACTCAGGTCTGCCAGTCTGTGGGTCTTGGGAAGCAGCCGGCTGTGCTCGAAAGGGTTCTGGTCCCATCCAGTGACGAGTTTCCCAGTCCGTTTGATTCTGTCACCCATTACTTGTCAACGTGGACCTTTTCTGTCTTCCGCTCTCAGAGCTTCAATTTTACCCATGTGAAAGAAAGAGTACAGACTTTATTTTAAATGTATGTAGGGAGGTACATAAATAATAACAATGTAAATAAAAACAATGTTCGGTGAGTTCCAGAAACTGTCAAATGGGACCCCGTGAGTCCTTGAAAAACATTTTTTTTTTTTTGTCTTGGATTCAGTTATCCCAACTGTAAATAAAGGGAGAAGGGGTGGAGTATGGCATGGATCCCAGCCATTATGGTACATTGGACAGAGTTTTCAAAGTGTTCGGTGCTGAGTTAAAATCCTAGGCTTCTTCCATCTGGATACAAGCCTTCTGGATTTGTTGTTGTTGGTGGTTGTTTGTTCGTTTTTTTAGGTCACTTGACCTAGCCCCTCAGATACCCTAGCTCTGACCTGGGAATAATATGACTTTATTCCATCCAGGATTCTTATGAGTATTGACTGAGTTAATACTTGGGAGAGATTAGCATGACGACCAGGGCTGGTAAAGTACTAATCAGCTATTATTAGTGTCCCCTTGATGAAGTTACTTGGGAATAGCACGTGTAGACCATTGATTCCGGAGAACTCTCCCTGAAATAATCTACAAATGCATTCTGTGTAGATAGATTGTGAACCCAAAGCTATGAGTCTAGTCATAAATTGGGGAAGAACATTCCAGGGGGAGGACTCAGTACATTCAAAAGTGAAAATAAGATAGTAAGTTACACTTGGGAAGCAAAAAGCGTTCTCGATAGTTGGAGACCTGGGGATGGGTGTATGGAGTGGCATCAGGGTTCAGCAGGAAAAGAGACAGGGAAAACTGCAGAGAAGACTCGTGGAGAGTCATAAATGCAAATCATTATGTTAGGACAGAGTCTTGTGGGCAGGGTGGACCAGAGGAGAGTCGTGATCTTACGTGTGTTGTACAGTGAGAAACAGTGATGACATACATAGTTTTGCTGAGCAGAAACTCAGCCGATGAGCTGATTTTACTTAAATTTGTAGGTTGAGCCTTGCATCACTTAGATTGTATATTGATTTGGGGATGATTTTGAAGGTGAGACCTAAAGCCATGAAGTGTCTTTGGGGCTTTCCTGAAACCATGTTTTGGCATAAATGGAATTCTGAGGGAAGGAAGAGAAATGGGACCCTGGGAGGCCCACAGCAGGCCTCCGTGTTCATCTCTGGAGAGATGCTGAGGGTACTTCGGGGCAGTGGCCATGGCATGCAGGGGGCCAAGTCCTGCCCCAGGGTGAGGCAGCCAGGGAAGGTTTTCTCCAGCCTTCCCATCAACCTGAGCCCCATCACTGGGTGCAGAAACTTGACAATTCAAAATGTGCCCACTCAGGGGGGCCCTGTGGACCCTAGGGCTAGCACAACATAGAGAACACGGAACTCCGTTCCTGCTGTCCCTGGGGGCCACTCTTTGCAGAAGGAGAACGGACAAGCCAGGTGGGAGTTTCTCAAACACTCTTCCTTCTCCACCCCTTGATTTCAGGAATGCATAGAGAACCCACTGTGGTTTGGACCTGAGACGTGGAGCTCAGAAGCCAAATGAAGTCAGGCTGTCCGTCTGTTCTAAATTTAACTCCTTAACCACGTTTGGACACAGTACCTTGTCTGAGGTTGTTTTCAACCCGAAATGTATAATGTCAGGGCGTGCCAGGGAGGGATGCGGGCGATGACGGCAAAGGGCCCAGGAGAAGAAAATATGAGCAGCCCCTACAGCCAATCTGATTAGCACATAACTCCACCCTGCAACCTCACTTGGTCAGCTACGACTGACTACAGGCAATCAGCCGTCTTTAAACAGAGCTTAACAAAATCACCATTTCAGAATCTCTGTGCCTAAGCATGACTCAATACTGCTTTTCTTAACTTGCTGTAGGAGCATAAAATTTGGAAAATATTAATAATTGCTATTTCAGGCATTCCCCATATACAAGGTACTGGACCAACTATTCTCTATTTGTTATCTCATTGGATCTTCATGAAAAACCTATGAATTAAGCACTATTCTGAGCTTCCTTCTAAAGTTGGGAGGAAATTAGAACATTTTGCTAAGTTTTCCAAGGTCACAGCTTGCAGGTAAAAGAGTATAGGCTCAAATTCAATATTATCTCCAACAGGAAGGTATTATATAGACTCCTAAGTGCTGGGATTTACCTCCATCAACTGCCTGAGACAGCCTCCTACCTTTGCAGAAGTAAAATATTACCATACTTCTAAAGAGTCTGGGAGAAGGTCCAGAAAGGGCAAGTGATATGCTTTCAGACACATAGGAAGACTGCAGAAAAGTACAAATTGGAATCAAAACACTTGTCTCCAAAATGAATAAGAATAAACAGCCATATTTCTGTCTGTTACGCTTAGAATCTTTTTATTTTGAACTACTTTTAGTACTCTTAGTAAGAAGTTGCAAAGATCAGTTAGAGTTGCCATATGTCATTCTCTCAGACTTCTCCGGTATGAACATCTCACATAGTCATAATGCCGTGATCAGAACCACAGAGTTAACATTGCTACAGCTCCATGAACTGAACTCGAGACCGTCCCTAAATATCACCTGTTTCTCCATTCATCTTTCTTTTCTCCAGAATCCTATTCAAGATCCCATATTATGTTCAGGTGTCTTTTTTTGGTGTTTTACAAACATAGATTTATTCACAGATTATTCTTTTATTTCGATGAATAATATTTTATTTTTAAAATTTCTTTTATTATTTGTTTTTAAATTTTTACAGACTGCATTTTGACTCACTGCACACAAATGGGGTACACATTTTCATTTCTATGGTTGTGTACAATGTAGATTCATACCATTCGTGTAATCATACATGTACGTAGGGTAATGATGTCTGTCTGTCTCATTCCACCACCTTTCATAGCCCCCTCCTCCCTCTCATTTCGCTCTACATAATCTAAAGTTCCTCCATTCTTTTCTCACTCCCCACCTCCCACCCCCATTTTGTATCCTCATCCACTTACAGGGCAAACATTCCACCTTTGGATTTTTGGGATTGGCTTATTTCACTTAGCATGATATTCTCCAATTCCATCCATTTACCTTCAAATGTCATAATATTATTTCTTTATGGCTGAATAATATTCCATTGTGTTTATCTACCACAGTTTCTTTATCCATTCATCTGTTGAAAGGTATCTAGGTTGGTTCCACAATCTATCTATTGTGAATTGAGCTGCTATAAGCATTGATGTGACTGCATTACTTTAGTTTGCTAATTTTAAGTCCTTTGGGTATAAATTTGGAAGTGGCCAAGGAACTGGACAGACACTTTACAGAAGAAGATATACAAATGATTAATAAATATATGAAAAAGTGTTCAACATCTCTAGTAATTAGAGAAATGCAAATTAAAACAACTCTAAGATTTCATCTAGCTCCAATTAGAATGGCTATTATCAAGAACACAAACAATAATAGATGCTGGCATGGATGCGGAGAGGAAGGCACACTTGTAGGTTGCTGATGGAGTTGCAAATTGGTACAACCACTCTGGAAAGCACTATGGAGATTCCTTAGAAAACTTGGAATGGACACACCTTTTGACCTAGTTATCCCACTCTTAGTTTCATGGGGTTAGACTAAGGCTGTGCAGTTTTGGTAAGACTATTACAGAAAAGAAATGGTATTATATTCTTACTAGTGCATAATGTGTTAATGGTGTTTATAAGTTTTATTACTGATGATGTTCCCTTTGATCACTTGGAGGTGGTTCCTGCTGACTTTTTCTATCTCTTCCCCACCTTTACTCTAGTTAGCAGATATCCTGGGGAAATAACTTGAAACTATACATGACCTGTTTCTCCTCAGACTTTTTGTACCAATTTTAATATCCATTGCAAATTTCACTTGCAATTATCATTTCTGTACTGTTTCTCACAGCTGATTTTTCATTTTGTTCTTTTTTCTACTTGTATTAATGTGAATTATATTGTAAGAAAGGAATGCCTATATATGACTATTTCTATCTAATAAATTATCCTTGGGCCCCGTGGACTTGTGAGTATTTTATTTTATGGATAATAACCCAGTGTTACCATATTTACTCTGTGCTCAAGGCGATCCACTTTGGCCATCAGGAGCTCTTCCAGTTTTACTGCCATATACCCTGCATTACAATACTCCTCAAAACTCTTTTCATTAATTCGAGCAGATACTTAAAGCAGAAATGCAGATACTTCGTTACCCTTTTCCACTTTATCTTTTTTCCACCCTCCAATTTCATCCCTTATTTCCAAAATCTGGTAGTGGCATCCCCAAAATCTCTCTCTAGTCATGATCTCTTCCCAGTTGGGGACGTATCATTTCTCATCTGAACCAGACGACTTGTTGCTGGTGTTCTTTCCAGTTTCGCCGTTTTCCACACTGCAGACGAAGTGGCGTTCTGACAGTGAGGAGACCGAAATGACTCCCACCTTCGGAGGCTCCTCCTGCTCACCCTCAGGAGCAGTTGCTCCTTAGCCTGACTCGTAAGACCACCCACGGTTGACCTCAACCGGTCCTTCAATCTCCTCCGTTGCTCTTCCATGTGATTTGTGTTGAATTTTTCACCTTTTCCACAGTGTGGTGTACTGTTTCATCTTTTTATGCCTTTATTCTTGCTACTAATTTTTCTGAGACTGCCCTTAATCTCTAGCAGTCAATATTAAATAATTTTGCTTACTGATTTAGTTTACCATTTCTATTACTTTTTGAGATGAATAAAGGGATTGAAAGCTAGTTGCAGTTTATATAACCAATGAGGGAGTTCCTCATCCCCTTGATGTCCATTTACTCAAAGGACTCTCCATTACTTTTGCAACTTCTAAGCACCTAGTTGATGTTTTCTGAAGAAGAGAGAAGGAGGTTTTGTGAATTATCCTGACATTTTCTATTGGAGCCCCAATCTTATGGCAGGACTAGCAGAATTGTGGACACTGGGTAAATAAGTCCATCTTCTATGAGATTATTGTCCCTTCTGGGCCACATCACCACCATTGTGCCAGCACTACTCCCAATAGAAACCCAAACCTCACACCAACAAGATTACCTCTGCCAACATCGTCTGCACCATCCCTATTACCAATGCCACCAAGTCAAACTTCACTATGTCGCCTCACAGTGACATCACCATCAGCACCAGTACCCACCACCCCATGACCTCACATAGTTTAAATCATTTTTTCTTTCTGAATATACCTATTTTATATATGAAGAAACTGAGACATAGAGAAATGAAGCAATTGGCCCAAGCTCAGCCAGTTGGTAAGGCTGGGACAAATGGAACATTGTGTAGAAGTGCTGAATGAATTTAGGTGTTTGCTGGTGCAACTCTCCTTGCACGAATGGAATGATAGAGAATTCAAGAGACGTAGGGCGTGGCCAAGCTTCGCCTGGGCTCTCAACCTAGGATCGTGTCACCTCTGCCATTTTCCCCTCCACGTCTTTGTATTCACGTTAGACTCCTCTTGTTGTACAGTATTTTTTCAGGGTCTCACATAGGCACGCGTCTGACAAAACATCGTATCAGAAGAAAATGAACCCCGCGTCCTAGAAAAATACTTAAAATATACTGAGTGATTTGCCTTCTTCCCCAAACCCCCAAAGTACACTTGACAAGACATGAATTTATTTTTATTCACTTGAATTCACCCCATTAACAATGCACAAATTTAATATGATGTCTTGGAACGAACGTGGAGGTTTCTGGAGTTTTCGCTTGGTTCTCCAGAAACCGCAGCTCAGTAGCCAAAAAGGAAGAGTCCTGAGTCCATTACCAAGAAGAAAGGCTCAAACCTTCTGGGAGATCCACGCAGACGGAGAAGCGATGGAGCAGACAGCAGCAGGACTGCGGCGCCAGAGGGCAGGGCTGGATGAGAGTCCTCTTTAATCTCTGTGGTAGGACGAGGTTTGGGCTTGAGTGACATGGATTAGTTTCATATTTGAGGGATGAAATGGTTTATGGCTTCTGAATAGCTTTCTTCCTCAGGTGAGGCACAGCCAGGACGATGGGAGGAAACAAAGCTGCCAAACTTTGAAAGGACTTGAGGGCTGGGTCTTCCGGAATTGGACAGGGAGGGTGTGTTGGCCGCCCAGCCTCTGGCTTGGTCCCCGAAGCATTCTGCTGGGCAGGTTAGGACATTCCGACAGCAGCCTACCTTTCCTCTGCTGTAAATTCTGGGCTGTCTTGCCCTGCATTCAGCCTTTCTCGCACGAGCATTCCTCTGGACTCTGAAGTCCCAGTTGTGGCCAAGGTTCAGACTTCACCGCCTACTCTGCTTTTGCTGTAGGCACCTGGTCTGATGTGTAGTGAGAGCACATTTTCTAGATCACTGTTAAAACAGGCCTGAATGGAGGAGGCAGAAAGGAAAACAGAGGCAGAAGCCAGGATTTGGTTTCAAAACTTACCAAGATCTGGTAGACACACGAATCTACACACAAGGCCTCATACTGACTGTAAGTTTTATTGAGAGTTGTACTTATTAAGAGCCTCATTGTCTGTGCTTATGACCCTCCAACTTGTGTTTCTCCATCAGACTATATTACCTTTTCCTGGAAATTTGACTGATTCCCTGTCTTGCCATCAACTATAAAATCTTCCTCAGTCCCTTGGTCTTAATTAAATGTTGTACAACATATTGAATTTCTTCTTCAGATAGTCAGAAAGTACCCTGTGAAACTCCTATGCTACTAACGTGGGAAGGAAGGAAAGTAAGAAGGGAGGGAGGGAGGCAAGAAGAAAGGAGGCTTATGTCTTGCTGTCCATTCTGAGGTTATAGTAAAAGGGGAAGTAATATAGGAATAAACAATTTTTAAAAATCAGTGTCCCAAGCACTGTGAAAAGAAAACAGAAAAGTTTGGTTGAGGAAGTTAAGATGATTTTTATTTTGGTATATGTGTGAAGTTACATTTAAGCTTGGAGATGAATAATAAAGAGGTTTTATTCACACAAAAAGAAGAAACAACAAAAGTCTTATTTTAGGTAGAGAGAAAAATAATCCATAAGGTCCAACATTGTCAATGGAAGAGAACATGGGAGGAATGGGGGACAGAGAGAGGTGAGACAGGACCAGGAGGGAAGGAACAGACTGCATACAGCCTTATGGACTCGATAAAGGAGGCCAGCCTCTACTCTAGTGATACCCTTGTGCTTATGGATCAAGGGCTTGTTAGAAGCTTGCACCAAGAAGCTCCGTATAAATGCAGATGAAAGTGCAGCACCCAGCAGCACCAATCCAAAGCATCTACAGTTCACCGTGCAGTTCGCGCTAGAGGCTTTACAGGGGAAGAGGGTCTTCACATTCCCAATCCTCGGCTTCTTTACCTGTTAAATGGAGCCTTAGGTCATGACATGATGCAGTACCTGAAAGCATCTAGGCACTTTCTAAGAGGTACTGAGTAAAGATTTAGTCTATGCCTTTCTTTACTGTTTAAAGATCATTGATTCTGTCATAAACTAAAATCATACCAGAGAGTTCTCTAGTAGAACAGCAAAAGCGGGGAGTAACATTACTACGCAGGTCGTGCTTTCTGAAGCTTCTGACTCGCAAAACACACAATGTGGAGAAGCGGAGGCTCAGGAGGTGGGAGCGATTCAATTACTCAGCTCTTTCGTGGTGATCATGGGATCCAGAGCTGAGTCTGCTTTCTGGATGTTGTGCTCACCTTCCTCACCATCTCCACCTTTGTAAGTCCAGAACCCCTTCAACCCTGCCTCCCACACCAAAGCTTAACACCCATCTTGTCTCTAAACATGTGACCTAAGTGGGTCACCTGGGTGCTTTTTGCATACCTCTTTTTTGCCTTCAGAAAAACAACAGCAGGAAGTCCTTATGCACGCATTCTCTTCTTGGATGGGCTAAGGTGGTCATGGGAAAACCAGAAAGTGATAATGAAGTAGACTCTCCGTCTGCTGTGGACCCCTGTGCGTGGTCCCGGGGGGAATGGAGGCAAATGGAAGGAAGGGAAAGGGGCCTTCGTTAATACCTCACAGGAAGATAGAGTTCTTGTCTTTATATGTAGACAAAAAATCACCTGGAACCCCAATAGTGATGCATATTGCATTCAAACACTATCTCTTTCAACCCTAAAGATCTCTGCCTGTCAAAGTCTTTCGTCTTGATTTGGTCCATAATCTCTGGCTTTCCCTATATCCAATCTGTCATCAAATGGTCACCACCACATTTTTCCCCTCTCCATCCATTTATTATTGTCACCTGCCAAGTCTGACCATCTTTCCCTGGGTCTCTCCATATCCTGTTTTTTCTTATCCCAATCTATTGCTATACTTTGCTAGATTAATCTTTTTATGTCTCACTGCTGGTCAAGTCTTAATTCAAGGGCTATGCTTCCCTGTCCATTAATAGAAGAGATATTAAGTGCTCAAGTCTTGTAAGTGTATCAAATCTCAGATGCTAGTGATTTGATCTGCCAATCTTACACACGTGGGTCTTGCCCACTGACCTACTCTTGTTTTCTGGTGCTACTCTTTCAACACAACAGTTCCCTCTGCCTGGAATCCTCCCAATGTCTGTTGTTTGCAATGTCCGCTTAAATGCTGTTCTTCACAAAGACCCCCAAATCATTTCCAACCTCACTTCCAAACATCCCTCGTCAACTTTCCAGCTAGACATGGCCTCCCAAGTCTTTGGACGCCATTTCTCTTTTCATTCTTGGTTAAAGCATTGGGTATTCATTGGTTTAAAAAATAATTTGTAAGATTGTGTGCCTAGTATGCTTTTCTCCTCCGACGTTAGTCTACGATCACCTTGTGGGGAGGTTCTCCTTCCAACGCTTCTCTTTAACATCCTTGGGCCTAGCATGGCGCTAGACACGTAAGAGCCTGACAAACCTCCTGCGATGAGTCAGCTATTCTGAGCACTTTCTGCAGATTGATGCCAAGGGAAAGTCTATCAGGGAAGCTGAAGGTAGCTCTGACAGAAACAAGCATCATCCCTGAATCATGGTAACTCATAACGTAATTTAGCCAGAGAACAAACAAACCCAGAAAGGGTTTTCTCCCTTCGTGTTTATCTTTGGAGGCCACATGTGCGTTACAGTTCTGAGTCTTGGTCTTGCTCAAAATTGTTTTGTTTTTCTTCTTTTTCCTGGCCTGCCCCCACCTCGCTTTCTTTTTACAATGTTCTTAAAAAGTTGAGAATGGTTTATCTTAGCATTTGTAAGTTTATTTGTGGATACAATTATGAAGCTCATCATGTCAGTTTTATGAGAAGGCTGAGTCCATTGTCCTTAGAAAACGAAAATGATTAACAGTGATTTGTTTTGTTACCCAATTGTTTAAATTATAATAACTCCCCATCAGGGTTTTTTAAGTACAGCTGTGTTTATGGATTAAGATCTACTGACTCAAATATTTACAGTGTTCCAAAAATTACGAGAACATACAGTGTCAGGAATTTTCCATAGGCTGCTCCTTTGGGTTAGAGTGGGTTTCTGTTCCACTTGAAGAGAGAGAGCTATGGGACCATTGTTAAGGGCATCAGCAGGTCTCTGTGATTGTGTCCCCTGATAGACACCAAACAGAAAAGCTCTGAAGAGGACATTAGCTAAAACAGTCACATACACATGCAACCAGTGGCTGTTTTATAGCTGAGCTAGAGGACTAGAAGCCTAAGACTGGGCAGGACAGACCCTCCTAGCTTATGACCTCTGGGCTGTGCCTATCACTGATGCTCTCTGTATTGATTTAAACATGCCTCTGCCGTGACGTCTTTGAAGTTAACTGGTTTAGCATAGCATAATAACAGTTCCACCATTTTCTAGTTCTATGACCTGAAGAAAATAGTTTGCCCTTTTGAAACTTCTGTCCTTATCTATACAATGAGGGGAACATAAGGACATCAAGACAGCATAATATTCTGCGTGCACAGATGTTCAGTGCAAATGAAGCACAAGCTTCCACCTGTTTGCTCAGTAAATGCTGGTAGCTCTCTTTCTCCTTGAAGCCTGAGTCTGCCTTTGGAAACACTGGATTGTTCTTATAAGTGGCTTTTTTTTCCCCCAGAGGAAGCTTATAAAGTTGTAGGAAGAGTACCGCCTTGGGAATATGAAAATCTGGGTTCCAGCTTGTGCCTGCCGAAGCCTCGTCAGGGCTTTAGCTAATCCACTTCTCTCTTCATCTTGTCATGTATCTGTCTACCTGGGCTTGGCCAATGGCTTCCTCATGGCAGGGACTGGGCTTTATTTGACTTCATATCCTGTGGCACAGCGCCAAGTTCATGTCAAAACCTAAAATGCTTGTTTTTTTTTTCTTTAAAGAGGTAGAAACAAGGAGGAAAGCACGTAGGAGAGGAGGAAAATGGAAGGGACACAAGAGGAGGAAGAAAAAGACAAGGAAGAAATATGCAAATCTGGAAGAAGCCCACTTGCCCTGCCTAGTTCAGAGGATAGGTGGGGGATGGAGAGAACACCCCTCCATGAGCACACACCTGCACACACAGCACGCTGAACGGCAAAATCACAAAAATAGCCCATCACGTGAGGCATCTTCACCATAGTTCAAAGTTTACAAACTACTCTCGATTTACTTTCTAAGTCGACTCTCTAAACTTCCTTAACTTGGCTGAACAAGGATAATTTTATGACCTTTTCAATGGATCATCAGACTGATTATTAGATCACTGAAGTTACTTACCCAAGGTCACACAGGTGAAGTGTGTACTGGGATTATGATCTGCATTTTTTTAAACTGGCAATGCACAGCTCTCGTTAATAGACCCTGTGGGTTTAGATAAGTACTATCAGAATTCAGAATAAAAGTGTGGATTTGAACTAAAATGATGATAAAGAATACAGTGACTTAATTGGATGAACCAGCCATCAAAATATAAATCATCCATAAGCGAAAATAAGCTCAAATAAAAATGGTAGAATATCAGACTTGATCTAAATAACTCTTATGACTTGTGGCAATTTTGACAGAGGATAGGGAGCAAGGCACCCTGCTTTCTAACCCAGAGTAGCCGTTTGTCCTTGCTGGGACCCTGGATTACATGAACTGTTCAAGTCTCAGTATTTCAATCTGCAAATGGGATGAATACTACCTGCTCATAAAGCAGTTAAGAATCCTTGGAAAGCTTACTACACATTACTAATACAGTCCAGTCCTTAGTAGGAAAGAGATGGAAATATTATCTTTGGCATGAAATCATATAGCAACAGATGCTGAAACCTGGGTTGATCCCCCACATGAGAATTTCCTGCACCTGGTGGTGGCAAAGGGGCTGGATGGTGGTGGGGGATGCTTTTCACCAAGACCCACGTCTTCCTGGAGATGATTGACCAGTAGTTTCAACAAATATCTTAAGGCTTTGGCTATCTTTTATTTCAACCTGACCTCCTCTGACTTCTTTATGAAAATGTAGACAGCTGCAGACATTCATTTGTTCCTTCATCCATTATTTCTGTGGTCATTCGCTTAACCAAAACATCCTGGGGACTGCCATGGACATGACCCCAGGCTGATGCTACACTTCAATGATGGACATAAGGCCAGGGTCACTAAATCCTCATCCCAACAGCAAGAGTCTTGACGACAACTGGCTTTAAGAAAGTTGCAAACAGGAATGAAAGGGAACCGGATGTGAATTCTCAGTAGCATCACAAACTTGAAAAAATAACTTATTTTTCCTCTATTAGCTTCAATGTCCTCATCTATAAAGGAGACAATATATTCTTTTTTTTAAATTTTTTTTAACCTTTACAGATTTCATTTTGATTCATTGTACACTAATGGGGTACATCGTTTCGTTCCTATGGTTGTGCACAATGTAGATTCACACCATTCATGTGATCATACATGTACATAGGGTCATGATGTCTGGCTCAGTCCACCATGTTTCACTCCCCCCCCCCCCATTTCCCTCTACATAGTCTAAAGTTCCTCCACTCTAAAGAGTTCCTGGAAGAATTATTGAAGAGATGTGCATAATATACCCAGAAGCTGGTAAATGTTTTTCAGTTATCTCTTCTTCCATGACATATTATTTCACACACGAAACACATAATTTTGGTACATTAAAGCAGATGACAAGAGGACAAAAAATCCCGGCTAAGGTCTTTCTCCATATCGACAGGCACATGATTAATTATTTTTGAATGGATGGATTAAAAGAATGAGGTCTTTGAAAATCCTAATTGTATCTTCACTTGTTTGTGTTCTTCAACACTCAATAAACTTTGAATCATGGGTAAATTCTGAGAACCAACAACAGCTCCAAGAAGTAATGTGAAGGCAAAACCAGACCTGGTTGTGAAATGGAATTATAAAATGTCACAGTAAGAGATGATGTTGGGGTTTACTGTGGTATGTTTGTGTATGGATGTAAGAAAGTTGGGTTAGATTCA
Organism: Sciurus vulgaris; assembly: GCF_902686455.1. Taxonomy (NCBI): domain Eukaryota; kingdom Metazoa; phylum Chordata; class Mammalia; order Rodentia; family Sciuridae; genus Sciurus; species Sciurus vulgaris. The sequence goes on from NC_136476.1 coordinate 71,894,733, forward strand.
TTTCCCTATTTGGCCCCTTCTCTCTCCCCCTCAACCCCCTCAGCTACTCTTCTGACCTTCTCTCTGTTTTTATGGAATCACCTCTCTCTTCTTTATGCTTTCTCTGTCTTTTTCCCCACACCATCTAATTTGGATTAGCCTCTATTATGGCGGAGATGTGAGGTATTCCCCAAAAGCTCACATGTGAGACGATGCAAGCAGGTTTAGAGGTGAAATGGTTGGGTTATGGGAGTCTTATCTAGTTGGTGTGTTAATCCCCTGATAGAGGTTAACTGGCTGGTGACCGTAAGCCGTTAAGCTGTGGCTGGAGGAGATGGGTCATTAGGGGTGTGCCTTTGGGGAATTTATTTTGTCCTTGATGAGCAGGACATGCTCTCTGCTTCTTGGTGCAATGCTCTGAGTCACTTTCCTTCACCACAGTCTTCTGCCATGATGTTCTGCCTTGCCTCAGGCTGCGAGGAATGGAGTTGGCCATCTATGGACCAAGTACTCTGAAACCATGAGCCCCCAAATGAACTTTTCCTCCTTAAAATTGTTCCTGTCAGGTTTGGTTGTAGAAATAACAACAACAGCAAAAGCTGACTAAAAGCAACTACCACATATGAAACAAAAAATTCCATCCTTGACTTTTTGGGTCTGGCTTATTTCATCATCTCCAGTTTCTTCCATTTACCATCAAATGCCATAACTGTCTTTATGGCTAAGTAATACTCCATTGTGTATAGTTACCATATTTTATTTACCCGTTTATCTGTTGAAGGGCACCTAGGTTGGTTCCATAGCTTAGCTACTGTGAATTGAGCTGCTGTAAATATTTATAGGACTGTATCACTGTAGTATGCTGATTTTAAATCTTTTGGGTATATACCAAGTAGTGGGATCACAGTCATATGGTGGTTCCACCCTTAGTTTTTTGAGAAATCTCCACACTGCTTTCCAGAGTGCTGGTACTAATTTGAAGTACCACCAACAATGTAGGAGTGTACTTTACTCCATATCCTTGCCAACACTTACTATTATTTGTATTCTTGATAATTGCCATTCTAACTAGAGTGAGATGAAACCTCAATGTAGCTTTGATTTGCTTTCTCCTAATTGCTGGAAATGTTGAACATTTTTAAATATATTTGTTGAGCATTTACAGTTCTTTTGAGAAGGGTCTATTTAGTTCTTTTGCCCATTAATATATTGAGTTATTTGAAATTTTTAATGTTATGGTTTGAATGTGAAGTATCCCCCAAAAACTCACATGTGAGAGAGTGCAAGAAGGTTCAGAGGGAAAATGTATAGGTTGGGAGAGTCTCAACCCAGTCAGTGATTCAGTCCCTGGATAGGGATTAACTGAGTGGTGACTGAAGTGGCTGGGTGTGGCTGGAGGAGGTGGGAATTGGGGCGAGGCTTTGGGTACATATTTGTATCTGGCAAGTGGAGTCTCTCTCTGCTTCCTGATCAACAAGGGAGCTACTTCCCTCTGCCATGCTGTTCTGTCTCACCTTGAGCCCTGAGGAATGGAGCCAGCTCTCTGTGTACTAAGACTTCTGAGACTGTGAGCCCTTAATTAAACGTTTCCTCTTCTACAATTGTTTGGGCTGCAACTTTAAGTCACAGCAGCAAAAAAAGCTTAACTAAAACATTTGGTGCTAAATTTTTTGAGTTCTTTGTTTGTTCTGGATATTAACCCCCATCTCCCATTCTGTAGACTCTTTCTTCATGCTCTTAATTGTTTCCTTTGCTGGGCAGAAGCATTTTAGTTTTATGCCATCTCACTTACCAAATTTTATTTTATTTCTTGTGCTTTTGGAGTCTTGTTAAGGAAGTCAGTTCCTGTGCCAACATGCTGAAAATTTGAGCATACATTTTCTTCTAGCAGTTATAGAGGTTCTGTTCTAATTCCTAGGTCTTTGATTCACTTTTGGTTGACTTTTGTGCAAGATGAGATACAGTGGTCAAATTTCATTCATCTACATATGGAGTTCCAGTTTTTCCAGCACCATCTGTTAAAAAGGTCATCTTTTATGAATGGATAAAGAAAATGCAGTACATATACACAATGGAATATTACTTAGCCATAAAGAAGAATGAAATTATGTCATTTGCTAGTAAATGGATGGAACTGGAGGCTATAATTCTAAGTGAATTCCAAAAACCCAAAGGTCCAGTGTTCTCCCTCATATGTGGATACTGACTCATAATGGGGGGAGGGGCAGAGGAGTAGAGGTTCACCAGATTGGACGCGGATTGTGGGGAAGGGAAGAGAGGGGAATAGGTATTGAAAAAACAGTGGAATGAATCAGACATCACTTTCCTATGTTCATGTATGAATATATAGCCAGTGTAACTCCACATGATGTATAACCACAAGAATGGGAAGTTATACTCTAAGTATGTATGAAATGTCAAAATAAATCCTATTATCAAGTCTAGTTAAAAAGAACAAATAAAATAAAGTGTAAAAAAAGGTCTTTTTTTTCCCAGTGTGTTTTTGGCACCTTTGTTTAGTATCAGATATTTGTATTTATGTGGATGAGTCTCTGTGTCTTGTCTCCTATTCCGTTGGCATTCATGTCTATTTTTGTGCCAGTACCAAGTTGTTTTTGTTACTTTATTTTTATAGTAGAATTTGAGGTCTGGTATTGTCTTGCCTCCAGCATCAATCTTCTTGCTAAGAAATGCTTCATCACTTATTTTTCCAAATGAATCTTAGCACGACTTTTCCTAGTCCTGTGAAGAGTGCCATTGGTATTTTGATGGGGATTGCATTGCATCTGTGTAGTGCTTTTGGTGGTATGGACATCTTGATAACATTCATTCTGCCTCTCCTAGAACATGGGGGGTCTTTCCATCTAAGGTCTTCTTCAATTTCTTTAGTGTTCTATAGTTCTCATTGTAGAGGTCCTTCACCTCTTTCGTTAGACTGATTCCCAAGGTAAGGTTTGTTGTTTGTTTTGCTTTGTTTTTGAGGTTATTGTGAATAAGATAGTCTTCCTAATTTATTTTGCAGAGCATTCATTATTCATTCATTTGCCAGGGAATATGATTGAATTATGTATGTTGATCTTACATTCTGTTACTTTACTGAATTCATTTATCAGCTCTAGAATTCTTCTGGAGGAGTTTTATTGGATTTCTAAATACAGAATCTTTGTCTGAGAAGTGAATTTCCTGCACACAGCATATTGTTGGGTCTTTTCTTTCTTTTTTTTTTTAATTTAATCGGCCAACCTACTTTTCTTTTTATTGAAGAGTTTAGACCATGCACTTTCAATGTTATTATAGAAAAATGCCCTTTATTTTATGCAATTTTGGTGTATTTTAATGTCTAAATTATAGTTGATTCTGCTTTAATTGACTGTTCTTCTATTGTAATTAATTCCTATGCTGGTTATTATTTTTATTTTCCATTTCCTCTTCAATGAGATATTTCATTGAGTATGTTTTGTAGTGCAGACTTTCTGGTTATGAGCCAGTTTAGCTTTTGTATATCATGGAAAGTTTTTGTTTCATCTTCAATTCTGAAGCTTGATTTCAATGGCTATGGTAACTAGCTTGACATCCATTTTCATTCAGACCTTGCTATATATTGTTCCAAGACATCCTAACTGCTAAGGTCTAGGTCAAGAAATCAGCTGAAATCTAACTGGTTTACTCCTTTATGTGATCAGCTGTTTTTCTCCTGTGGTTTTAAAATTTATATCTTTATTCTGTATGGTAGGCATTTTCATTATAATGTGTCTTGGAATTTATCTGCATCGATTCTATATAGAGTTCTGTATGCCTCTTATATTTGAATTTTCATCTCATTCCTCGGATTTGAAAATTTTTTATTATTTCATTGAAAAATTCATGCATCACTTTAGTTTGTATTTTGGATCCTGCATCTACCCCAGGAATTCTTAAATTTGGTCTCTTGATGTTATACATAATTTCTTGAATATTCTGGTTGTGGTGGTTTAAAATATTTTCTTTATGGTCAATTTATTTTCAAGATTTTATTCTTTGGATATAAACCAAGGAGTGGGATAACTGGGTCAAAAGGTAGGTCCACTCCAAGTTTTCTGAGAAATCTCTACACTGTTTTCCAGAGTGGCTGCACCAATTTGCAGTTCCACCAGCAACGTGCAAGCATGCCCTTTTCCCACATCCAAGCCAACATCTACTATTGCTTGTGTTCTTGATAAAAGCCATTCTAATTGGAGTTAGATGATATCTTAGAGTTGTTTTAATTTGCATTTCTTTAATTACTAGAGATGTTGAACACTTTTTCATATATTTATTAATCTCTTGTATATCGTCTTCTGTAAAGTGTCTGTCCAGTTCCTTGGCCACTCCTCAGTTTATACCCAAAGAACTTAAAATTAGCATACTATGGGAACACAGCCACATCAATGTTTATAACAGCTTGGTTCACAATAGCTAGATTGTGGAACCAACCTAGATGCCCTTCAACAGATGAATGAATAAAGTAACTGTGGTAGATAAGTACAATGGAATATTATTCAACCATAAAGAAGAATAATACTATGGCATTTGCAGGTGAATGGATGGAATTGGAGAATATCATGCTAAGTGAAATAAACCAATCCCAAAAAAACCAAAGGTCAAATGTTTTCCCTGATAAATGGATGATGATACATAATGGGGGTGGGAGTGAGGGTTAAGAGAAGAATGGAGGAACTCTGGATTATGCAGAAGTATGAAAAATGGTGGAATGAGACAGACATCATTACCCTATGTACATGTATGATTACACGAATGGTATGAATCTACATCGTGCGCAACCATAGAAATGAAAATTTGTACCCCATTTGTGTACAATGAATCAAAATGCAGTCTGCACAAATAAAAAACAAATACAGAAATTTTTTAGAAAAGATTTTATCCTTTGTCTTCAAGGCCTGAAAAATCTATCTTCAAAATGGTCTCATCTATTGGTGATACTTTCCATTGAGTTTTGAATTTGGTTTATTGATTCTTTCCAACATTTCTGTTCGGTTCTTTTAGTTGGCTGAATATTTTAACTATGAACTTTCTAAGTTCTTTCTCTGACATTTCCTCCACTGTCGTATCGATGGAGTCAGCTGTCGAAGGATTAGAGCTGTTTGGTTACGTATTCCCTTGCTTTTTCATATGTTGGTATGTCCAGCCATCTGTTGGCATAGTTATTTGTTCTTTTATGCGCAGGGCTGGTTTGTGAGCTCATTTTATTAAGAAGCTGGGCATGGGTGAAAATCCAGATACTGACACCTTGTCTCAGTCCGTGACCTCTACTGATCCCAATAGCGCCACTTTGAGAGAAGCCACCGGGCTCCATTTGCTACGAATCACTTCAAATCCAAGCCTGTACTATTCAACCTTACGAAAAACAATAAACTTGTTGATGTTTCTCTCCCTGTTTCCTCAAATCCAGATGCAAACTTGTAGTGAAGTTCTCTTTGTTCCACTTCTCCTTTTCCATGCTGTGAGGTCAGAAATCACTGCCTAATACCTTCTGCCATCCTCTCCGGGAGACCATTACATTAGCTCCTGGTGGGTGCACAAAAGTGTGCAACCACTTTGGAGAAATGTGTGCAATTTCTTATAAATCTAAACATATGACTCAATGATGAAGCAGCAATCTTAGGTATTGACTCAAAAAAAAAAAAAAAGCAGAAAAAGAAAGAAAAGAAAACATCTCCATGAAATACCTTTTAAATGAATATTCATAATGGCTTTCTTCAAAATAGTTCAAAACTAGAAACAGCCAGCTTCACATCAACAGGAGAATAGAAAAATAAACTGTGATAAGTTCATACTGTAACATACCATATGAAATGTTCAACATAGGCAAATCCATAGAGACATAAAGCCGATTAGTGGTTTCCAGATTCTGGGGGAGGGGAAGAATGGGAAGTTACTACAAATAGATACAGTATTTCTTTTGGGAATGATGGAAATGTTCTGGAATTAGGTAATGGTAATGGTTGCACAACCATATAATTAGAATAATAACCACTGGATTGCACATTTTACAAGGGTAAGTTGACAGCATATTAATTATATCCCAATCTTTTAAAAACAGCAAAAATGGGAAAGGGACAGGTTATGAATACATATAACTATATAGGTAAATCTCAAAAATGCAGCATAAAGAAATTTTACTCAAGAGAGTGGAGACTTTAATTCCATTGATATACTCATCCAGAAGAGGAAAAATTCTTTTATGATATTAACAATCCAGAGCAGTTATGGCTTCTAGGAGGATAAGGATGGAAATTGACTGTGGAATGGCTTGAATGAATTTGTATGTTTTATATCTTGATAGGGGTTGGGGTGACTTATCAAGTCTTATCAAATGGTACACATAGGATTTGTGAACCTATTGCATGTCAATTTAAGCCCGTTGAAAAATAAACAAATGAACTCAACTCAGCAATGTGCTGGTTAAAGTATTTAGACGGAAGTATATGGATGTTTGCAACTTACTCCGAAATGGATCAAAAGAACTCTGTATTGAATTCTTCATGCATAAATGGTTATAGGATCTATCAAATACAATATGATGTAAATGTAGTATCTAGAAAGTAGGCATATGTATTTACAGATTTTACACCTTCTCTTTGTGGTTGAAATGTTGATAGTAAAATGTTAGAAAGTATAACTGCTCCATTCCCGCTTGAGTGTTTACCCTGTCAAGTGGTCATGATCCCACCAGATCTTGTCTCATTGACCATAAGTTCTTTATGTCAGATTTGTCTTTTGGACACTAAGAATTTATATCGCTGCCACCAGTGGTCTTTAGTTGGGCCACGTGTGTGTCATACCGAAGGTTTATTCTTCAGTACTTCAAAAGTTTTACCAAAGTGGTGTAAGGAACATGGGCTGTAGGGCCTCTAAGACCTGTCCCCTAGTGTCTCGCTGTTCTAAATGTTGTCCTCTGCCCAGAAACAAAATAGAAGACCATTAGAAATGCAGAATTCTAGAATTCAGACCCACTGAACCAGAATCTGCAATTTAATGAAATTCCTAGATATTACACATGCAACTCATCGTCTGAGGAATGAACCAGTTTATTACAGCACAAAACAAGATGGAGAGAGAAAGAGCAAGACAACAGAGGAAGAATTCAACATAATGCAGACATAATTAGGAAGGCCATCTAGAACACTAGGGTAAGAACAAGGAGGGAGATGGAGAGCCAAAGACATTTCAGAAGTTTATGTGTGGATCAACAGGTGGTCACCTGAGGACCAAGACCTCAGTAAGCCCTAGTGTCCACAGCTTTGGTGAACATGGACACAATGCCAGACATCCAGCGTCACAATGGTTCTTAGCTCCAGCTTTACCCAGCTTCTTGAGCTGACCTTGGTCTTGCTCCATGTGCAAACCCTAAGTGCTCCATGGGTGCTTACATGAGCAACACTCTCAGCCACTCTCTGTCAAGGGTTTGCCCTTGTTTTGCTTATTCAGAAACACTTTCTGGAAGAATAATGTGGCTTCCCTTTCATTTCTTGCCTCCTCCTTCCAGTTACATAAGCATGACCAACAGTCTTTTAAGTATTAAAAAAAAAATGCATAGATCAGTTTGACAATATTTCTAAATGAGGCTTTTCCATGACAGAATGTCTGCCCAGGGACCAGGGCTTTGCTTTCTTAATACCGATGGCCTTAGTTACTGGGATTTCCTAGAGGGACTTTGTTTTGTTTTTGTTTTAATGAACATGCAGCTCCATTTTCAACCAGAAGCAAATGTCCAGAACGCCTCCCAGCCTTTCCCTTCATAAGCCCTTCACTTTTGCAACTTCTATTAACTCTAATGTTCTTTGTTGGTGGCCAGTGTTTCCTCTGAGCATGCTGGGAGCTCACCTAATTGGGTCTGCCTCATCGTGACCTGAAATAGCACTGGGAAGAGGGCAACCTTGTGCTGAGTACCTGATTATCTCATCCTTCAAGGTTCAGATCAAATAATATCTACTTAGTGAGGCCTCTCTAACTTCCTCCATGCCTCTAATTGTGGCGTAGTTAGTTGCCTCCTGGCTTATACACACTTTTCTGACTTAATTGTAGAGAGAAGAACTATATGCCCTAACCTAACAGCTAGCACAAAAAGTCTTTCCAGGGTGGGCAATGCTTTGACTATCCAAAGTACTTTGATTAACTCCTTTCAGTGGAAGGCGAGGGAGACACTTAGGGCATGGTTAGAATCAGAGATTTTTTTTAAAAGACTTAAATTGCTCAGCCTTGGAAAAAATCAGTGAAGTAGAGGCACAGAAGAACAGAGAGCAGTGAGGGAAAGTAGGATACATGGCAAGGGACATAGTCTGAATCCCAGGCATACTTGAAGTTCGAAAGTTGAATGCAGGTCATGAATGCCCAGGAATTGATAGACAATGAAAGACTTCTGAGTAGTTGACATAAGAATAGAAAGAGCAACTCTCAGCAATCATGCACAGTTATCATTCATAGAGCTTACATTAGGAACCACCCATCTTGCTATGTTTTCCTCATATGTTAGACCTTACAATAGTTGCAAAAATTTCTCATGCGTTGTATACATTTCCAATTTGCTAGTAAGAACACTGAGGCTTGGAAAGGCTGAATGGATGCCAAAATTCCCTGAGTTAGAGTATAATCCAGTAGCATTAGAACTCTGATAACAACAACAACAACAAAGACCTGCTGTTTGCTGAATGGTCTTAACTGCGAGCGTCTCCCTATGGGTATGTAAGAGTGACCAATAAACCAAGTTTCTTTATTTTAGCTATAACACATAGTTCCTTGGGTTCCAAGAGTAGAGCTCATTTACTCTTTCTTTATGCAGTAACTGGATGATGCATGGTTATCTGGTTGGTTTATTAAGACATTCAAAACTAAAAGTCACATGAGTACTAGGGATGGAAGACACAAGAGGTCAGTCCATCCACAACGTGAGTACTGGAAACAGAGTACTGATGACTGAGGTTGTACAAGAACCAAAAACCAAAGCACAACATGCAGCCCAACAACAACCCATGTGAGAAAACTGAATGCTAGGTCACTGAGGTAGAGTGTCACTGTCTTCCGGTCAAGCTTGTTGCTGTGAAGAATGACATTTCTGTTTATGGAAATTAGGTTATTATTATATTTCCCATTTTGAAGTAATATAAAAGGATAAGACATATTTCAGGGCAAACTCTTCCCATGCACATGGCTAAAATTAGCAGAGGCGTGATGAATGGCAGAAGTGACTTTAGTAGCCACTTTGACTTTGCATGTATTATTTCTGTGTCCAGGGCCATCACAACTTTGAGTCATAGTTCACTATTCTTTAAGGTGGAAAAAATAACCATACTTGTTTGAGAACAAACAAGAAGATGAAGATATGTGTATGTGTGTGTGTGTGTGTGTGTGTGTGTGTGCATACATGTATTATACACACACACACATAAACATACAGGCACATATGTCATTGGCACAAAGATCATGTTCAGTAAAGTTGTGCCAAATCACATTTAAGGGTGACTTTGGCAACCAGATGGAAAAGATTTGGCAATTAGAAGGAATTTCCAACATGGAGCCAGTCTTGTCTGGAAATAACACGAGTGTGGAGGATTCACTCACCATTCGGAAGAGAGAACAGGAAGGGGACTTTCTCACTTCTGTGTTATCTATCTCCACTTTGAGAGCCATAACGTGTCAGATACACTAGCTCTTGTTCTTCATATTCCAGCCAGCATCGCCTAGGAGACAGAAATAGCATTCATCGAAAGCCACAATGACCTCATTTCACTGGCTCGCTTGTGCGAGATGTGCCTTGCCTCACAGTGACTGCACAGGGCCAAAAGTCCAACAAACAGAGCTGCTGCTTGTCCAAGAAATAGCCCTGCAAACAGGAGAGGACAGCATGTTCCCTGAGCAGATCGGGACCCTTGGCTGTTTTGCGGGTGTTTTGTTTTTCAGGCCAGAAACAGTGTCTGAAAACTCCTGGGGATTTCCCAAGTCCCATTCGCCAGGCGGCCAGGCTTCCTCTGACATCACCCCTGAGTGATGGGGTGCAGAGAGAGGGTCACGCACAGGGCAGTCTAAGGGCAGCATTAGCACGATTGCGGGAAATGGAAGAACTCTTGTCAAAACGGTCAGAAAAACAAGAAGAGTTTTCTGAAAGAATGCCTGGCTCATGGTGCACGATCAAGAAGGAGTTTTTGAATGAAGCATTGAGCCTCAGATGACTGAGCTCCACCTCACGCACTCAGTCAAGAGCTCAGATGAGATTTCAGCGGGGGTGACCAACTGCCCTGCTTTGCCCAGGACCTAGAGGTTTCTGTGAACATGGACTCTGGGCGCTGACATCAAGAGAGCCCTAGGAAAGCTAGGATAAGTGTGTTGCTTTGATTTCAACCAAGATGTGTCTGACTTTGAAGTTCATGTCTTCCATCATAAAATAAAAACTTATCTCCAAGGGGACTTGATTTTGAAAAAGGACAGACAGTTATCATATGAACTGAACGGCCATATTTGCCTGAGAAAAGGGGTCAACAACTGTGCCAGCCACTCTTCACTAGTCATGGCCACTGCTCCTTGCTATGTCCTCTCCAATTTTAGATAGGAACTCCTTCCATTGAGCAGGAATCCAGTGAGCCAGTCACAGGAGTCATGTTCCCCTTGCCAATGAATGCTGCAGCAATCAGCAGGTGACAAGAGTCGGCCCACCTAAGGAGTCTGATGGGCAGAGTCTTACAAAGGTTTCCTGTTCTTAAAAGGAAGCAGTATCAACAAAAGCCCTCATCACCCACTGGACACGTTCACGTCAGCCTGTGACCCTTGGAAGTGTGGTAGCTGTTTTGGATTTACCAAGGGATCTGAAGCTAGGATGGAAGATAGAGAAGGTAGAAAGGATCTGAGTCTTCAGTGACATGTGCAGCTATCAAGTCATCTCACCCCATAGCCCTTTTCCTTCAGACTTTGTAAGATAATACCACTGTCAGCAGGATTGAAGCTATTCAAGACCAGACATTCTGTTCACACAGTCAGTAAGATCCTAGTAGATACAATACCCAGAGTGCAATATGACATCAGAGGAAGAAGAGATGCTTACCAGGTGACGACCTCAAGGAAGGTTTCCTGAAGGGTCTAACACTGGCATCATGCTATGGAGGAAGACCATGCCTCCAATAGTCAAAATTCGGCATAGGGAACAACACATGAAAAACTACAAAGAATATAGAGCTATTAGTAGCGTGGCTGGAGAAAAGCAGGAAGTCTAATTTGGCTAACACCAGGATTTACGGGAGTGATTAATGGAACAGGAAGCAAGAAATGTTCTCAGGAAGTGAAACGTAAAAATGCCTTTGAATTCCAAGCTAAGTAAACTAGGTTTTCCCCATAGATGACAGAGAGCCACTGCAAATGGAAGGCTAGAAAATTACCGTTGGCCACTGTGATCTCTCTTCATTCAAACTCATTTAATATGTAGAGCCTCCATTCTCAATTTTAGAACTACAGTAGAATAAATAACCCGTGTGTCCTATAAGTAAGTGGAATGTGAGCAGAGTGTATTTTTCTGGAGTGAGACCTCTCTGTTAAGCTCTCAAGTGATTTAAAAGTATGTTTGAGAAACAGGAAAATGACCATCTCTAATTTTTAATATTTTCAGTTTATTTACATGTATAACTTCCTTAAGTGTTGATCTGGAACATGTATCAGAAATTTTCCAAGCAAACACCTCCTGTTTTTTTTTTTTTCTTTGTCAGACATATTTGTTTTCTTCTTTTTTATTATTATTATTTTTCTATTTTTACAGACTCCCTTTTTGGATGATTACAATTCTATCTATGTCTGGTATATTGTAGACATTGTTAACTCTGCAAGGTCCATGCAAATGTACCAGCTATTACCACCCACCACCATTATCATTACAATTGATGATTAAAAGGAAACATACAGAAGTTAAATGATTTGCCCAAAGCCAACCTGAACATTAGGTTCAGATCCGAGTCTGGAAACAAGTTTCAACATCAGTTATGTAGCATTCTTTCCATTAAACCAAATTACTCATATTTGGTAACATGTATCCCCACTCCCAATGTTCTGCAATTAATTTTTGTAGAAACTGAGTTAAATTTCTTTCCATCCGCTATACTCTCAGCTGTAGGTTTCCTGGGTATTCAGATTCATATCTGATTGATTAAACCTCACTTATCCAGCAATTCTAAAACAGGGACATGCATCGGAATCACTTGGATTTGTATTTAAAAATAGATCCCTAGGCCACCCTGGGAATCTCGGATTCAGTAAGTCTGTAGTGATGATTCTGATGATCCATTATCATGGAACGTATTTACATAAGGTCCAGGCCACTGGATGGGGACCACACGTTGAGCATTACCACATTAGTTCAATCAAATCCAGAGGCAGAATTTTTACCCGAGAAGAGTCATTTTGTTTTAATAAGGTAAAACTGATTTGTATCCTGCCTCTGATGCTTTCTGACTGTGTAACTTGAGAAGGTTATCCCCTCTACTTGAATCTCAGTTTTCAGATCTACAAAATGGGACCACTAGTAAATATCTAAGATATGTACTAATATATACCACATGATGTGCCAGTACAGTGCTGGGCAGGGCCACCTTCCCACCTTTCGCTGTCCATTTTCCAGCTCCTTTTCCCTTGGTTGACTTTCTCTTGAGAATCCACATTTCCCGTGAAGAGAAATGTTTCCTGTCTCCAGTTGGAGATGCATGGCTCTTTGAGTAGCTGGCTCTCCTTCAAGGAGTTTGAGTTTACACCTCTTCCACTGAAACACATATGGAGCTATTTCTAGGAAACGTTATGCAAATCATTTCAACGGGGAAAATATGATAGGCAAATTATGTCAATATTATCCTCAAAGCAGGATTTTGGAGATAAAACCTCTCCCATATGTTCTGCTTCGCTTGCTTTGGCATCTTTAGCAGTTTAACCATAGCAGCTGCTCCCGCTCACTAATTGCCTGCAACATTAAACAATGGAGGAGCACCAGATCCCAGACTTCTCCTTCTGTGTCAGCCTCAGAGCCCCAAGACATTTGCGAATTTCCCCAGGTCACTTCATTCCACTTGAGCTAAACTCTGTCAGCAGATGACGGAGCAAAAGGTGGTATGTGAAAGATCAAGGTGACCTCTGGCCTGCGCTTTGGCGAAGGTGGAGCAGTAACAGATGGGGTTTCAGACTCAAGACACATTGGCCCCAGGCACAATCTTCCTCTGACTCAAAGGCTCTAGACTAAATTTCCATCACCACTCCTGGTTGGCTCGTGATTTTCCATGTGAATTTGCTGGGCCCTTCTTCATCAGAAACTATACATACAGACATGCGTCTAGTTGTCCAACGCAGAAACTAGAAATCTATGGTTGATTCTTTTATTTCCTGATCCTGAATGTGAAGTCAGTCTCCAGGTCCTATCTCAGTTTTCTTTTTTTTTTCCTTTAATTATTTTTTTTCATTTTTATAGATTGCATTTTGATTCATTGTACACAAATGGAGTACATCTTTTCAGTTCTATGGTTGTGCGTGATGTAGATTCATACCATTCGTGTAATCATACATGTCCGTAGGGTAGTGATGTCTGTCTCTATCATCTATCATACCCCCACTGCCCTCTCATTTCCCTCTGTGTAATCTAAAGTTCCTCCATTCTTCTCTCATTCCCTACCCCCCAACCCCATTATATATCATCATTTACTTACCAGGGAAAACATTTGGCCTCTGGTCTTTTGGGGATGGCTTATTTCATTTAGCATGATATTCTCCAATTTCATCCATTTATCTACAATTGCCATAATATTATTCTTCTTTATGGTTGAATAATATTCCATTGTGTATATATTCCACAGTTTCTTTATCCATTCATCTGTTGAAGGGCGTCTAGGTTGGTTCTACAATCTAGCTATTGTGAATTGAGCTGCTATAAACATTGATGTGGCTGTGTTACTGTAGTTTGCTGATTTTAAGTCCTTTGGGTATAAACCAAGGAGTGGGATAGCTGGGTCAAAAGGTGGGTCCATTCCAAGTTTTCTGAGAAATCTCCACACTCCTTTCCAGAGTGGCTGCACCAATTTGTAACTCCACCAGCAATGTACAAGTGTGCCTTTTTCCCTCTCCACACCAACATTTCAAACTCCACTGCTCTGACCAAAGCTCCCATCTTCTTGAACTGTGATCATCGAGACAGCATCTCAAGTAAAATTTTCCAAAATCTGTTTAACCCGACTCCCATCCCTGCTTTATTCTAGCCGGAATCATCTAAGACACAAATTTTATTATGTCATTTTCTCGAACCTCTTTTCAGTGACACCCTTCTGCCTCAGAAACAAATTCTAATCTCATCGTCCTGGTTGAGTCTGAATGGACACAGCCAACATGGTATCACATGTGACTATAAAAATTGAATTGAATCCAAATGCAATTAAATACATTTAACATCCAACTCCTCCAGCATGGTAGCTGCATTTCAAGTGTTCAATAATCATGTGCAGGCAGTAACTAATCTTTTAGGAAAGTAAGATACAGAATACTTGTTTCATCACTAAAACTTCTATTGGAGATCCTTGCTTTCAATCTTAAAAACTGTTTGATATCATTTCACTTATTGTAATGCAATGCTACACATTGCTGTAATAGGGGGACAAGGTGCCTCCAAGTTCACTGAAGAGAAAATGCAAGGCTAGATGAACATTCTAGAAAGGAATGGTTCTAATGAAAACAAAAATGTTCATAAGCTCCAGAGAACCATCACACAGACCTCAAAGGGGGTGCACTCAGTGATGTTTATTGCAGCCTTCTTCGGTGCTAGAAGGGAATATGTGACAACCAAATGTTTGTGACCAGGTGATCAGATGAGCAAAATAAAGAAGATGTGTATTGCAGGGTGTGCAGCTTAGTGGTTGAACACCTGCCTGATGTGAGAGGCTTTGGATTCAATCCCCAGCACAGGGAGGAGGAAAAGGAGAAGGAGAAGAAAAGAAGAGGAAGCAGCATATCCCAGAACACTATGAATCAGTCAGAGGCAGTGGACTAGACACACATAACCTACTTATAACTTTATTTTTACTCTGGAGTATTACTCAACAGTGCAATAATGATTTCAAAGTACTGATACATGCAAAAAACTTGGAAGAATCTCACAGATATTCAGTTGAGTAAAAGAAGCCAGATACAAAAGACCATGTACTGTATGATTCCTTGTTGATGAAGTTCATTGAACATGCAAACTAGTCTGTGGTAATAGAAATCAGAACAGTGGTTGAATCTAACTGGAGGGTTTTCCGTAAAGGACAGAAGGAAACTTTCCCGGGTGTTGGAAACGTTCTGTGTTTGGATTAGGGTGTCCATTACATGGGAATATACATTTGTCAAACTCATTTAACTCTATGCTACAGACCAGTGTATTTTGCTGTATATAAAAACACTCCAATAGAATTATATTTAAAGACAAAATGATTAATCTCAGATGAAATATAGACAGTGTATGTGAGTGTGTGTGTGCTTGTGCGCGTGTGTGTGTGTGTGTAGAATCACAGTGCACAGTTTACAGACATATTAATGTAGAAAAGAACATATAACAAATATGTTGAAATAATATTTGGGGCAAAAGAAACAAAATGAAAATAAAATGAATTAGAAAGAAATTTTAAATTTGTTGGAGGTGATTGAGGGATGAGTGAGAAGAGCAAACAACTTAATTCAACTCTGTGTTTGAAAGCAGTAGGACTTTCACTGGGAGACAACCTTTTTTGCGGGGGTGACTAAACTGGGATTGAGTATCACTGGCTTTATCTTCCTCTACCCAGGCAGCCATCTTGGCTGTAGAGAGGAGAAATGGGATGGAAGCGCAGAAGAAAGTAGCCCTTGGAGGAGAGAGGGGAGAAAGGAAACAGGGAAGCTGGAAATGCTGAGGGAGAAGGAGGAAAAGCAGGGCCAAGCAGAACAGGGTGACATTTGAATCTTCAGAGATACTAAGCCAGCTCCATCTGTGGAATTTCCAGTGATATAAACAAGTACATTTTATTTTATTTTTTCCCTTCTTTATTTTTTTTCCTCTTAAATTAGTTTGAGTTGGATTTCTCTTATTTGGTCTCAAAAATGTACTAATACCCTAGTGTAGTTTGTCCCAGATTAGCATTTTTAAAACCTCCTATCATAGTAATATTCAACCATATGCAATTCTAGAGAGATTAGTATAGTGAAAATTCAATTTCAGATAGTTTTTAGTATCTTGCTAGTCTTATCTCAATCACCCCATTTGCGAAACCTACATTCCACCCCCCAAGATAAACACACAGTATTGGAATAGTTTGAAGCTGACCCCAGATATTTTGTCACTTAAAACCTATATATTCCTTTCTTTATTAGATCTTTATAGTTATACATAGTATAACTAGAATAGTAGCATACTAGTATATAGTATACTACTATAGTATAGTATTATACTAGTATAGTAGTTGGGTTCATCCCAACAAACTCATACGCAATTCTATATATTTTGATATAAACCTTTAAATTAAAAGACATTTAAAAAATAAACCACAATACCAAGATCACATGCCCCCAAATAATAATTCCCTTATATTACCAAATATATAGGGAGCATTTAAATTTCCTTGGTTGTCTAACAAACAAAATTTCATCATATTTTTTAAAAAATTAGGGTCCAAACAATCGAAAACAACCCATCTGAATGACATGCTTACTTTGTTTGAATATACAGGTTCTCATCCCTCTGTCTGTGTGTGCTCATGTATGCATGCATCTAAACTTGTATGTAATTTATTTGTTGAAGGAACTTGGCAATTTATCACCAGAATCTTCCTTATCTTGAGTTTATAGATTGCATCTTTGCTTAATATTTTTCTCTTAATATTTTTTATATTTTCCATAAACTGGTAAAATCTAGCTTAATTGTTTGGCAAGAATATTTTGTAGGTTTTCTGAGGTTTCTCTGGCATCGCATTAGAAAGGAATTAATGTCTGATTATGTGTCTTTATGATGGTAAGATTAATCAATACATTCTAGTGTTTTCAGTCTGAGTCAACTATTTTTAATTTCCTTATAAACAACTAAGAGTTGAGAAGCCATAAATTCTTATTCATTAGAATTGCCCAATTGTGTTGACAATGTACTAATTCTTTTTTTATTTTTACAGACTGCATTTTTGATTCATTGTACAGAAATGGGGTGCATCTTTCTGTTTCTATGGTTGTGCACGATGTAGATTCGTACCATTCATGTAATCGTTTCATTAAATAGGTATCACAGTTCTGTAAACAGGGATTTTTCCTTCTGGAGGTATTTGAGACCTGAGGTCCAGTTTTAGAGGACAGATGATGCTACGCTTGAATCTGTCCCTGGCTTCCCAGTTTGCAGAGGAAGCTGGTGCACATAAAGGGACAAAATGGGAGTTAGAATTTTTGTTTAGAGTGTCATTATGAGCTCATGGGTTATAAAATATGGGGTGTGTTTTAATCATTTTAATGCTTGATCTTTTTGTGGCCCAAGTGTCTCATTTTTGTCCAGGGAGAGACACCAATTCCTTTGGTATCGGCTCGCTCATGATTTCATGTGCGATAAGTCACCCTGGGCTTCTGGTCCCAGATCTGGAAAAAAATGAATTATTCCCCTAAGTTGCCCCTCACTTTCTTTCTTACTAGAATTAACATTTTAAGACCAGTACCATCTGGGAACAGAGGTACTCACTGATATGGATTAGTACTAGTCAGATATTGTTTCTCACGTCTTTTGTGGACAGAACTATGAAATATGTATCTGATTAAGAGAAAATATTTCAACAGTGCATACTACTCCTGGTACAAATTTAGGCAACTTATAGTTTTAACATTTTTATTTTGAATTGTTTCACCTGTTGAAAACATTTGACTCCTTTCTGTGTATCTGATTTATCTAGCTATAATAGCTTATTTTACTAGAAAAACAGAACCAAAATTTAACAAATATTATTACTATAATTAGGATTGTTGTAAGCAATTTATTTAATTTTTGTTTTTTGTTTTGTTTTTGCAGTTCATTTTGTAATTGGTTTATATACCCATTTTATTGTGCTTCATGATCAATTAAAAAGGAGTCTTCAATGTGTGACTAAGTCACTCACTTCATACACAATTATGTCTGTTATGTTTTGCTTTTGATTTTTGTGTACTGCCATTTGTATTTTTTTACTTACTTTTCAGAATAATTACATGCCTCTAACGTCAACATTTACAAAATGGGGCACATACAGAGATGTCTAGATTTTTATTTGTAACTGTTACCTGTTCCCTTACTTCTTCATATAGACAACTGCTTTAATTTGCTCATTTTTGTTTAGTCTTCCACTTTTACATATGTGCAGTGTGGATCTTAGTTAAGAGGTATTGTATGCCATCCACGGATCTTGTTAAAATAGATTTAAAAAATAAAGAATCCTTTCTTTGAAACATTCTACTTTCTTGCATGTACTCCAATTATTTAAGTAAAGGTACAGGTTATTCAGAGCAAGTTTGCCTAACAAAAGGTTCACTTATACTCTGTAACCAAAGGGAAAGGTATTCACAAAGTTAAGAATGTTCCTTTGAAGGCTGAAGCCTATAACTATTAAGATTCACAGCAGAGTCTCTTTCCTCTTTGGAACCGAACAGATTTTTCGATGAGGATAGTGCGGGTTTTACTAATGAAAATAGCCTTGTGTCTATACAGAACTGGGTTTGTGGACATTAAAAGCTATTTAACATGCACCGATCTTTTACTGGTAAGAATTTGGGAATAGCAATTTCTTTCCTGCCTCTTTGATCTCTTCCCAAATCCCATGGAGGTATATTATGGCTGCAAGGAACTGTAAATGTTAGCGAGCCGCAATTTGAAAGCCCTAAAAAATGTAGTTGCGAAGGCAATTCAAACATCAGGCATCCCTCTCATCATCTGGACTCTGGCTTTAGAGCCATTGAGGGAATTCTGTCAAATCTCAGACCACATAGTATTGCTGACCTGGTGTGAATGCTCCAGTTACTTTGACCATCTGCATTTTCAGTGCAAGAGAGCAGGACTCCTTTCTTCTCCCCTTTCTTTAAAAAGCAAACATACATGTGCATATACACACATGAACATAAATATATGTGTTAACATATACATGATTTCATTAGAAAATATTTCTTTCTGTGGATACCACAACATTTTTTAATAAGATGGTTTCTACCAAATTGAGCTATATATCTGACCCCGGTGTTCTTTCACCAAGATTCATTTTCATTCCTATCCACAGTTTGGGGATTGTGTCCAGTAAGCCTGTTTTGGGAGGTTGATGAGCAGAGAAAGGAGGTATGGTATACCTCCTGCAACAGTAATTGTGAGGAGCCTGAAAGAAAATAAAAAGGACAATGAAACAGATTTAAATCCTGTGATTATTCCCTCTTTCCCATAAACAGCAGTGTAGAAAATGAAGGCACCATTTATTTTTAGCTTTCTAACATAATTTTAATTTACTAATAGTATTCATGCAACACACACATTGTACAATTAGGATTTCTAACTCTGTCAGTGATTGTCATTGGAATTTCCCATCATCCACCATCTTGAATTATCAAAAACTGGTCTATGCCTTATGGTACTTGCCTTAAGGAGACTGAGAAATGGGGATAAAGGTGTTGGGGAGAATGTACATTTCCTTAGGGGTTTCTGTCACTAACATCTAAGGATTTTTTTAACCTTGAAAGCTTTCAGCATCAGCCTCCATATTTCTGAAGTACATTAAATAGAAATGGATGTCAAATATAATGACTGTCTCCATGCAACCTAACCAATTCAGTAACCAAAGAGAATGTGCTGCTCTTTACTGCGTTCTTTAGACTTTTAACCTTCCTGGATAAGTATTTAGTGAAAAGTATCATTTATAATCAGACCTATCCACAGTTTAGTCCTTTTTATATCCCTGCCTTCCCTTTCAAAATCATCCTTAGCTTTCCAGAAATAGAATCTTGCTTAGGAAAACCACCATACTGAAAGAATAGGAGCCACGTGAATTTCTTGCTCAACTAACGACCTACTGTGTGACCTCAGGCCAGCAATTTCCTTCTCTAAGTTTCCTTTCCTTTTGTCAATAAAAAACAACAAACAAGCAAACAAACAAAGACTTAGAATAATGATCTTTGGGGTTTCTTTTAACTCTGACATTTGGGGAATCTATAAAAGTGCTATAAGATATTAGAAGAGTTCCATTTATACACCTGGCCACTTTAGAAAGGCTTTGCATATATATTGTATTTCACTTGCTAAATTGCCAAATAAACCTGACATGGGTGAACCCCAGGAGGACATGAGACCAAATTGTGAATGTCTGTTTGTGATGATGGAGGCCTTCTAATCTGAGCATTGATTCCAGAAAGCTGTTAGGTGCTTCTCAGAGGAATGTAAGATTATAAAGTGATGTATTACCCAGGAGAAGCCCTTTCCCATTTACATTTCATTTTCCTCTGTGGTATTTAACTTATTTTTTTTATTATGTGCAGACATCATAAATATTTATACTGCAATGTATGATTGGTCAATAAAGAAAAATCAATACTGGGTTATTGCTCCCCAGGAAAAAGATTGTACTTTACCTGATTCTAATCAAGAATCCCAAGTAAATAAATAAATAAATAGATAAATAAAGCACAGATAGGCTAGAGACACAAATGGAGAAAAAAATGTAAGAAAGGTACATATTATTTATTTTACATTTTTATGTCATGCATATTTTCTATGCACACAAACTTGTACCAGTACACAAAGGCCTTTGGTTTAAAATAGAATTCAATATTTTAGTAGCCCTCAATTTGGCCTATCTTCCCACAAAAACTGTGAGATACAGAAAATAATAAATAAGTTACCCTGTCATGTTTATAGTAACTTCTGTTACAAACTATTAGGAAAAGGAACCTGTAAATAAGACCAAAGAAAGAAAAGAAAAGAAGAAAGAGAAATAATTTTCTTACTTTGTGTCAAGTAATATTTTGATGTTTGGAGTTATGATTTGGAGTTGAGCTGTCCCCTAAAACTCCTGTGTTTCTGCAGAAATATTCACAGGTATGCTTAAATTGTGTGACCTGGAACCTAATTACTCCATCCCACTTTGAATGGCAGATGGGAGGTGGCTGTAGGAGGCGGGTCACTGGTCACGCCCTGGAAGAGTTATTCTTCCTGTGGTCCCTTCCTTTCCTCTTTCTGTTTGCTTCCTGACCTCAGTATGAACTGAGCAACTTTCTTCCACTGGGCCTTCTCCGATGATGTGCTGCCTGACTTGGGCCCAAAACTTGAGTGTCTCTGAACTGACATCTCTGAAACCACGTGTCCGAATGACCCTTTCCCCATCTAAGTTGTTCTTATTGGGTACTTTGATCACAGTGATGAAAAAATAAATGGCTAAAACATGGGTCCCAGGTGGAAGGCTTCTTTTCTTATTTAAAATGTGAATAGGGAGACAGAGAATAGATCCTGTACAAATACTTAAAACAAAGGTATATGAGATAGTCACTGAGTGCCTGTTTAGATTGGTCAGAAAAATTTCTTAAGAATCCAAATTTTAAGCTGCAATCAGATTATTGAGAAAATGACTATTATTCCATTGCTGAAGTAAGACACACAAACAATTAATTTTAGCACAATATAAGACATGTGAGCATTACTCCTAAGGTCTTGCCAGACTCAGTAAGTGGCAGATGGACCCGTGGCATCAGCATTGTGCAGGAGCTTCACAGAATGCAATACCCAGGTCCCACCCCAGACCTACTGCATTTTGGCATATTTTCCAAGTGATTTGTATGCAAGTGAATTTTGGAGAAGCACGGCTCAGAAAAAAAGGGAATTCAGGGGAAAGAGAAATCATATCCAGCATGTGGTGGGAAGGGTGCACAGATGGACAAGCTTCAAGGCAGCCTAGGGAGAGGAAAGGGAGGCATCCTTTTCTTAATACCATTTCTTTTCAGCATTCTTCAGTGAGATTCACAGCTAGTCCACATAATGAGGATCACCAAACTCGAACGGGTTGTGTCTCACAATCACTTACACACTTGGAAAAGATCACAAATTAAGGTTGAATTCTTTTTGTGTGTTGATTTCTGAACGTGTGATCCTGGAAGAATGCAGTCTAAATGGATATATTTTTAATGGTTTGTTCTATTTAGTTATGCATGACAGCAGGATGCATTTTGATTCATTGTACATAAATGGAGTACAACTTTTGATACGATATAGAGTCACACCATTCATGTAATCATGCATGTATATAGGGTAATGATGTTTGTCTTATTCCATCATCTTTCCGTCCCCCTGCCCCCTACCCTCCCTTCATTTTCCTATACACAATGCAAAGTTCCTCCATTCTCTCCTTACACCCTTCCCACTGTTATATATCAGCATGCACTTATCAGAGAAAGCATTCGGCCTTTGGTTTTATTGGGATTGGCTTATTTCATTTAGCATGATATTCTCCAACTCCATTCATTTACCTGCAAAAGAAAAAAAAAATTATCCTTCTTTATGGTTGAGTATATATACCACAGTTTCTTTACCCATTCATCTATTGAAGGACATCTAGGTTGGTTCCATAATCTAGCTATTGTGAATTGAGCTGCTATAAACATTGATGTGGCTATGTCACTGTAGTATGCTGATTTTAAGTCCTTTGGGTATAAACTGAGGGTGGGATAGATGGATCAAATGGTGGGTCCATCCCAAATTTTCTGAGTAATTTCCATACTGTTTTCCTGAGTGGCTGTACCAATTTGCAGTCCCACCAGCAATGTATGAGTGTAACTTTTTCCCCACATCCTCACCAACACCTATTGTTGCTTGTATTTTTTATTTAATTTTTTATTTGTTCAATTATTTGTACATGACAATAGAATATATTCATATATTTTGATAGATCATACATAAATGGTGTGTAATGTCTCATTTTCTGATTGTACATATTGTAGGATCACATTGGTCATGCACATATGTACATGAGGCAATAATGTCTGTTTCACTCCACTATCCTTTGTACTCCCCCCTCCCTTCACTCTCCTCTACCTAATATAAAGTAACTATGCTTCCCCAGCTACTCCCCCCTTATGGTGAATTAGCATCTGCATATCAGAGAAAACATTTGGCTTTTAGTTTCTTGGGTTTGGCTTAGTTCACTTAGCATGATATTCTCCAACTCTGTTCATTTACTTGCAAATGCCATAATTTCATTCTTCTTTAAAGCTGAGTAGTATTCCATCATATATACATATACATATTTCCATCACATATGTATATATATGGTTATATATCACAATTTCTTTAACCCTTTATCTATTGAAGGACACCTAGGTTGGTTTCATGGTTTAGCTATTGTGAATTGAGCTGCTATAAACATTGATGGGGCTGCATCACTGTAGTATACTGATTTTATGTCCTTTGGACATAAACCAAGCAGTGAGATAACTGGGTCAAATGGTGGTTCCATTCCAAATTTTCTGAGGAATCTCTATACTGCTTTGCATAATGGTTGCACCAATTTGCATTCCCACAAGCAACGTATGAGTTTACCTTTTTCTCCACATCCTTGCCAACATTTATTGTTGCTTGTATTCTTTATAATTGACATTCTGATTGAAGTGAGATGAAATCTTAAAGTAGTTTTGATTTGCATTTCTCTAATTATTAGAGATGTTGAATATTTTTTCACATATTTGTTGATCAATTGCATTTCTTCTTTTCTGAAATATCTGTTCAGTTCCTAAGCCCATTTATTGATTGGGTTATTTTTTGGGGGGCGTTAAGTTTTTTGAGTTCATTATATATCCTAGAGATTAATGCTTTATCTGAGGTGCATGTGGTAAAGATTTTATTCCAATCTGTAGGACCTCTCTTCACATTATTTATTGTTCCTTTGCTAAAAAGAAGCTTTTCAGTTTGAGTTCATCCAATTTATTGATTCTTGATTTAACTTCTTGTACTTTCAGGTTCCTATAAAGGAAGTCAGATCCTAGGTCAACGTGGTCAAGATTTGGGACTACTTTTTCTTCTTGTAGTCACAGGGTCTCTGTTCTAGTGCCTCAGTCTTTGATTCACTTTGAGTTTCATGCAGGGTGAGAGATAAAGGATTAATTTCATTTCATTACATGTGGCTATCCATTTTTTCCAGCACCATTTGTTGAATAGACTATCTTTTTTTCCAGTAAAATTTTTTGGCACCTTTGTCTAGTATGAAATAACTGTATTTATATGGTCCTGTCTCTGTGTCCTCTATTCTCTACCATTGGTGTCTGGTTTGGGGCCAATACCATGCTGTTTTTATTACTATGGCTCTGTAGTATAGTTTGAGGTCTGGTATTGTGATGCTTCCTGCTTCACTTTTCTTGCTAAGGATTGCTTTGGCTATTCTGGGTCTCTTATTTTTCCAAATGAATTTTGTGATTCCTTTTTCTAGTTTTATGAAGAATGCCAGTGGGGTTTACATAGAAATAGATTAAATTCATATAATGCTTTTGGTAGTATGGCCATTTTGACAATATTAATTTTTATTGTCCAAGAGCATGGGAGTTCTTTCCATCTTCTAAGGTCTTCAATTTCTTTCTTTAGTGTTCTGTAGTTTTTGTTGTAGAGGTCTTTCACCTCTTTTTTTAGACTGATTCCTTGCTTGTATTCTTGATAACAGATATTCTAATTAGAGTGAGATGAACTCTTAGGGTAGTTTTGATTTGCATTTCTCTTATTACTAGAGATGTCAAACATTTTTTTCAAATAGCTGTTGGTTGCTTGTAGATCTTCTTCTGTGAAGTTTCTGCTCAGTTCCTTAGACCACTTCTTGATTGGGTTCTTTGTAATTTTGGTGTTAAGTTTTTTGTGTTCCTTGTAGATTCTGGAGATTAGCGCTCTATCTGAAGTGCATGTGGTAAAGATTTTCTCCCACTCTGTAGGCTCTCTCTTCACTTTGTTGATTATTTCCTTTGCTGATAAAAAGTTTTTTAGTTTGAATCTATCCCAATTATTGATTCCTGCTTTTATTATGTGTGCTTTGGGAGTCATGTGAAGGAAGTCTGGTCCTAAGCCAACATGATGAAGATTTGGGCCTACTTTTTCTTCTATTTGGTGCAGGGTCTCAGGACTAATTTTTAGATCCTTGATCCATTTTGAGTTGAGTTTTGTGCAGGGTGAGGGATGAAGCTTTAGTTTCATTTTGCTGCATATAGATTTCCAGTTTTCCCAGCACCATTTGTTGAAGAGGCTATCTTTTCTCCATTATAAGTTTTAGGCACCTTTGTCTAGTATGAGATAAGTGTATTTATGTGGGTTTGTCTCTGTGTTTTCTAATCTGTTCCCCCATTGATCTTCTTGTCTGTTTTGGTTCAAATACCATGTCGTTTTTGTTACTATATATCTGTAGTAGAAACAAGTTGTTCAATATTCCTTCCAGATTAGGTTTTTTTTTTTTTCTTTTCCCCATTTTTTTTTTCTTTTTTCATTTCCTGCTCTCACAAGGATTATTTTTTTATGCTTTGAAATTTCATGCTCTGAAGTTTTCACATCAGAAAATTTTGGTGCAAAATATAAATAGGCAAATACACACACACACACACATATGCATATGTGTATGTATGTGTGTGTTCGTAAGGGTGTGTGAATACACTATAATGTAGAATAAATTGTGTAGGATTGAAAGACAAACAAATCTCATTCCAATAGTCTTAGTTCTCTCTAGGTCTCAGAGTTCTCATCTCTAACATAGTAGTGATAAAACCTATTTTATAATGTTGAAAGAATGAAAGGAGATGAAGTAGTCACCTACACCCATACCTGAAACAGTGGATATGTTCAACAAACATTATTTTACCTTTTATTTAATAAAAATAATCTATTATCTGGACTTCCTATTCTATGAAAAAATATAGAAATATTATCTCTATACCTAGGAGATATTTAAAATTATCTCACGATGTATTATGAGAAATAAGATTTCAAGATATTACTAAGTGACTGGATTATAGTTGTTCTTACTATAGGGACAAAAATGGATAATTATGTGATGTGATGAATATGTTAATTTCCTCCTCTACAGTAACCACTTTATTATATAAGTATCTTATCACCTCGTTAGATACTATAGCTATACATAATAAAATGCACTTTTAAGTAGAGATATTGGCATTATTATGATTGGAGTGCCAGATAGATTTTGTTTGCATAAACATATGGCATAAATAATAAATACCTAAAATTAATATGCACTGAGAAAATCAGCAGATCTCTTGGGCTTTTCTTGTGGCTGTGGCACAGTTATGCTTGGGAAGAGAACAGAAGGAATAATGCTCTGTCAGTTCCTAAGTTAATTACTAGTCATCATGTTGGCTGTTTTATGAGAAAAACATGTATTGTAATTGTCACATGTTCAAATGTAACTTTGCTAATGACCCATTAAGAAGATCTTTGTTAATTATCTAATTTGTCTAACAAATTAGACTGATTTAAGACCCCAATATGCCTGTTATCTTCTCCCTGTAGTTTAAATTTTTCAGAATGTATGTAAAAATATGGATTTTAGTTTTCTTTTATGGAGGTGTGTTACAATTTAGATATGAAGTGTGCTCCGAAAGCTCAAGTGTGAGACAATGCAAGAAGGTTTAGAGGCGAAATTGTTGGGTTATGAAAGCCTTAACCCAATCCATGAATTAATCCCCTGATCTGGATTAACTGTAGGCAGGTAGGGTGTAGATGTAGGAGGTGGATAATTGGGGGTGTGCCTTTGAGGTCTATGTTTTGTTGTGATGAGGAGAGCTCTCTCTCTTTCTCTTTCTGGTCCCTGATCATGTTCTGAGCTGTTTCCCTCCACCACACTCTTCCGCCATGATGTCCTGCCTCACCTTGAGCCCTAAGGAATGGAGCTGGCCATCTATGGACTAAGACCTCTGAAACTGTGAGCTCCAAATAAACTTTGTCTCTTCTAATTGTGCTTCTCAGGTCTTTTGGTCACAGCAGCAAAAAAAGCTGACTAACAGGAGGTGCACTTCTTTATTAAGAGTCCAGCTAATGCCTTACCCCAAGTCATGGAGTACACGGGAAGAGGCGCCAAGAGTGACATGACCTTGGAGAGGGCCACCAGGGGCTAAGCTAAGTGAACAAAAGGATCACAAGTCTTGCAGGCATGAAGCTGTGATGCAGAGAGAGGGGCAATGGCCGGGCGGGAGTGAGGGACATGGGAGAAGACTGAAGGAATGTTAGAGAACTGATTCTCGCAGCCAGGGCCAGCTAAGCACACTGTTCTGCCTCATTTGCTCTCATCTATCCAGCACTGTCTTAGACCCCAGGAGTCTAAGAAAAATGACAAGCAGTCTGTCTTCTGATGTCAATAGTGGTTAAAGGGAGCGTGTGGTGTTTTCCTGGTAGCTCAGATGTTCTCGGTTTTCTTTCATTATTTTTTTCTTTTTCCTTTTCTCCCACCCAACCCATCAATCCCACATAGCGAGAGAGCAGCCTCTTGAGGTGGTTTCATTCACGCTGTTCTCTTACGGGAAAGTGAGGGGACTCCTTGCTCCTTGTGTTTGGCTGGAGCCAGGGCAGCAATGCCCATCCCTCTCCACTCCCGTCAACCCAACTTCACACTGAAGTCTTTGAAGCCTGTGCTCATCTTAGACCCGTCCTCTCCTTAACTGAAATGAAATAAGATTGAGGAGGTGAAAGGAGAAAGGTTTCAGCAGAGCAAGAGTTGTGAGTCTGAGGCCTGGCTCTGCACTCAGTGGTGGTGTGACCTTGAGGACCCTCTTTCCTCCTTGCTGCAGTGTCCTTGTCTGATGAGTGGAAAGGGAAACAGAGTTCCAACAGGCAGTGGGTTATGGCTTTTGGCAAAGCAAGTTGTATCGCACCTTAAAGTTCTACCTTTCCAAATATTTTAGACTTGAATTTTAATTCTGAGCTCATATCTTGCTGGAATTAAATACACCTTTGACTGTCTTACCTGTAATGTGGACAGGGTGTCTATTATTCAGGTTTTCATCACTGTGGCCAAAATACCTGATGAGAACAAATTAGAGGAGGAAAAGTTTATTTAGGGCTCATGGTTTTAGAGTCTCTGTCCATGGTTGGCCAACTCCATTGCTCTGGGCCCAAGGTGAGGTAGAACATCATGGCTGAAGGGTGTGGTGGAGGAAAGCTGTTCAGCTCATGGTGACTGTGAAGCAAATAGAGCACAAGAAGCCAGGAGAAGATCTGTATCTTGTCCCCAGTGACCCACTCTCGTCCAGACACACTTCACCTGCTTCAGGTTTTCACCTACCACTATGGTCCTTTCAAGTCAATCATCCGTCAAATAGATTAATTTATGGCTTGGGTTACAGCTCTCGTAAACTAATTATTTCAGCTCTGAACATTCCTGCATTAACACACACGTTATTTGGGGGGTCACCTTGTATCCAAACTGTACCACAATATTATATTCTCAAAGTTGATTCGTTTCCATGAAGATTAAATGAAGATTCCATGAAGATTAAGATATCCTCAATGCTCAGCATAGAGTAAGTCTCTAATAGGAAGAAGCTTCTACAGACACATTTCCCCTGCCTTAAAATGCTGTGTGTGTGTGTGTGTGTGTGTGTGTGTGTGTGTGTGTAACTGGTACTGGGATAGAGCCCAGGGCCTCACATGCTAACTAAGCACTCTGTGACCAATCCATGCCCCCAGTCCTAGGGCATTAGTTTGAATATTTGAGGTCTGGAGCTATGGCGATGAGTATTTCATAGCCACGAGATAGCCAGCACATAACTAAAAATCCAGGTTCCTGTGGCACATTAAACCACAGACTCAGCTATAGAATTATAGAATTGTCAATGACCAGCTTTCTTAATAGAACAGTTAAAAAGTGTCTGAGTTGGCTTAACAACCATGAGTCAGGATTTTGTTGTTTCTAAATGGCATCCTACAGAGTTCAGAATAAGTGCTGACTTATATAGAGCTTAGAGTAAGAACTCTGAAATGAACTTTTTAAAAAAATACATTTTTATTAGTAGATGGACATAATGCCTTTATCTATTTTTATGTGGGGCTGAGGATCAAACCCAGTGCCTCAATGAGCTAGGCATGTGCTCTACATTGAACTACAGCTGCAGTCCAAACTTTTTAAATTGTAAGTATTCAGAGGAGAAGTTCTAATGCAGGTGCTGTGCTGGGGCTTTTTCTACCTTTCTCCACCTTGTCTGTGAGTTCCTTTGGACCATGGATGATCTCTGTTCACCCCAGCATGAACTAGAATGCTTCTAGTTCATGAACAAAAGTGAATTTGACCTCTACAGTGTGACTTCATTATGAATTCAGATGTAACTGAGGTATGCACATTGTGGATCAGACTACCAGTCAGTAAGCCTTTCTTGATGTGCTATTTTGGGTAAATCAGTAGACTTGCCTGTGACAATATATATCTTCTGCATTTCAAAGACATAAAAGAAGAAAACTGTGTTCCAAATTTATAAACTTGTAAAGCATACCCTCACACACACACTCGTTTTATTTATCACCATGAATATGGACGCTGGCAGAAACTGGGCAAAGGAGGGTCCTTCTGCAAATCTGTGTCTGAAATGTGGCTGAGTTTTAAGCAACATGGTAAATTCCCTAGCATATTTGGAGGATTTTCTCCAACACATGTGTTTGTTTTATGAATTTATTCTCCATTTTGAATTTCAAAAGGCCTTACAGAATAATTTGCCTTTACCCAGAAAATTCTTTGAACCAGACCAGATAAGAAAAGCTAGAGGCTGGAGTATCATCCTTCTAGTTATCTTATTGATCTCTCTTCTGCTTTTATTGAGTTCAACATAAGAGTTGTTTTTCCATCATTAAAATGAGAGGTCACAAAGAGGCAGTGAGTTCTTTATTTCATATTGAGAAAGGCAGTTTAGCAAGTAAGCTGAGTTTTAGAACCTAGTCTGACACATGCTTATTACGGTTCCCTGAGCAGGTAACTCAGTGACACACTCTGTCTTTTTATGAATAACATAACATGAAAAATAGGCACAACATGCGAACAAAATGAGATGGTGTATGTGAAATAAAGATTCTGGTAAACAAAGAAGTTCTGTACAGTACCATCACTACTAAAATCACTTGACTTATGAATCATTTCAGTTACTTATGCCTCCCTTTTTTTTTTTTTTTTTTCACACACAAAAAGCAACTGGAGCAATAGTTTGCAATTCACTGTGGGTACTTCCCCTTATTTTTCCAAGGAAATTCATTGTAAGAATTCCTTTTGAGCAACAGATCAACTGACTCAGAAATGGATCTCAAAATAGCAATCAGATATAAGCTTTCTTTTACTCGTTTTTTTCTTTTACTCATCATCTACAGAATCTCCCTGTTAAGGCAAGTCTTGAGATTAAGATATAAACTAAAGAAAAAGGAGTAGATAGAAGCAGTTTTAAAATGTGAAAAAAAAAATTAAAAAACGAAGTACAGGTACTAGTTTCTAGACCATCAACAATTACCACAAACTTGGTGGCTTAAGTTGACAGATATTTATTGCTTCCTAGGTCTGGTGGCCAAAAGTCTGAAATCAAGGTGTCAGCAGCACTGAATCCTCTGGAGAGTCTAAGGGAATCTTCTCTAGGGGATCCTACTGGCTGTCAGCCATCTGTGACATTTCTTGGCTTATTGACACTTTGTTTCAATCTCTGTCTTATCTCCACATCACCTCCTCCTCCTTGTGTCTGTGGTTTCTTTTGTCTCCTATAAGGACACTTATCCTTGGATTTAAGACCCACCTATAAATACAGGAGGACTTCATATCTCGATTCTTAATTGCATCTCCAAAAACCCTTTTCCAAGTAAGGCCACATTTACAGATTTCAGGAGCATTTAACTTTTGGGTTCTACTCAATGCACGACAGCATCGTGACGTCTTTGCAAAGTCGTGGTGTGTTGAAAAGCACCTGCCAAGGAGCAGACGCTCCATACATGGTAACAACTTTTAAAAGTAAATGCTGGCCTTGGCACATGTAATATTTGTTTAAATGAAGGCCAACAGGAAGGAAAAAAAAATCAGATTTAGTGGAAACCACCCTAGACTGGGCTTCAGAAGTTCTTTTCCAAGTTCCGCCACTAATGTGTTTGTTCCAACACCTTTGAGAAGTTCTCCTATCCCCCTTCCTGGGAGTGCAGACCTCATAGTCCCCATCTATATATTGTTTTGTGGACTACAGAACCTTTGAAGTGCTTTCCCTCTCAGGGTACAGGAATTTTCTGAGTATAAAATATAAGGTTGTCTGGGGAGTCACTGAGTGAAGAACACCTAAAAAGTCTAAAAGTTGTGTAAGAAGCACTTTCTAAAGATTTGGGGTAGATTTTGCTTATAGCTCCTTCCACCTGTTTGGAGAAAGTACAATGCACTGGCTAAAGTGAAACTCTGGGAACAGTTCTTTTCAGGCCTTCAACGGAGGCCCATTCCTACCCCTAACCCCACCACTCAATTCTTAGCCGTGACTTTTCTGAGAACTGGCGCTGTCTTTCAGTAATGGCGCAGCTGGCTTTCTTGGGTAGATGAAGGCTAGAGGCAGGAAGGCAGGGATTATCTGGAGAGCCACAAAACTGTGATACAACTGCTATGTAATTGTGGACCTCCTTGTTCTGCAGCATAAGAAAAGCTCCAATCAACGTACCAAAATACAATATTTTCCTGTCTCTGCTAATGTCCTTCTCAAGTTTACAAAGTGTTTTGTATTCACAATTTAATGTTAACCTCTCTCTGCAGGAAGAGAGATGCGTGCGTGCAGACCAACCCAGGTGCCAAGGCCCTGTCCCTCTCTTTACTGTGTGTCCGTGACCACCTGGTTCCCCTTCCCTTCCCATGAGACTGATCTGAAAGGTAGAGAATTCAGCTCCCTGCCACCATGGCTCTCTGCTCCCACCCACTAGGACAAGTCACCACTTAAGAGTTCCAGCTTTCACAGTGGGGCACACCTGTTCCTGGGGGACAGGCTCTTCCCCATTGAGGGCTTACCTGAGGGTGCACTGAGGCATCCTCTGGGCAGGGCTATTGTTACCAGGTCCTTCTCTGAAATACCACAGGGCAGATGCCCAACCCTATGATGCATGAAGGTGGAGGAACAATGAAATATAGGCCTCTCACCCTTGCCAATACTACTGGGGTATTCGCAATCCTGGTTGGGAGGCAAGAAAAGTCACAGGGCGGTGACTTGGAGGGAGAGATTGACTAGAGAAGGGAGCATCAGGTGGTGGGGAGAGGGTGTCTCAATCTATCCCTGGGAGGCAGCTGGTGGTAGGATCCAGAAAGCCCAGACTCCAAACCTTGGCATGTGCTCCATTGTCCAGTGGAACTTCACTTCCAAATGCAAACGGAAGACTTAAAGATGACATAAGAGAGATCAGGGGGAGGTAATCTTAAAACATGGGACTCCTTGGTGATGGGTACACAGATGCCACGTCCATGCAACAAAAGTGTAAAAATAGGTCCCCAAACTTATCTCTGTGGTGGACTTGATTTCCTTTCCAGACTGAAAACATGTTTTTCTGATAGGAGAAGTTTGCAGAGGCCCCTTCCACCTTCCCACATGGAGACTGCAAAATGGGAATTAAAAAAAAAAAAAGAAAGAAATACTGTGTTTAGCTGGTGGAGGGGATAAGGAGGATGGGGCTGGCCCTCCAGCCACTGACCCTGCCCTCCCTGAGGGCAGTTCTGCGTCTCTCTCATCTCCCGAGGAGTCCTTTGCCTCTGCACCAGCAGCTCTGGACTCTAAAATAAGCTGCATTTACTTTTATAGCAAAATTATTGTAGCATCACTTCAACTATCCTAAATGCCAAAAAAATGGTGTTCCACCCCACCTACTGTCTCTTGGCCATTTCGGAAACTTTTCCAGGTTTTACTCCAACACATGTAGGCAGAGCCATTTCCTTATTTCCTCCACGCCATCTGCCTCTTGGTTGTGACATCATCTAATTCTGTAGGCTGCCAATGGTCCTCGCCAGACTGCCATTCCACTGGGCACAGTGTCCACAGTGAGCCAGGTTCGTTCCTGCCTTCTGCCTCGACCAGGGGTAGGGGAGTACTCCTAATAGGTACGGCAACATAGAACAGACTTGCAACACAGAGAGTAAATTAAGATTGCCCATGGAGGTGGCTTCCTTCAGAATCCGCAGGGGAAAAACGACTCTGTGGCTCCTTCCCTACTCATGATTCTCTAGCTCTCAGTCTGCTTCCAAAAGCAGGAACCAGCTCCCCGCACATCTCTGTCCCCAGTTTTCAAGCACCTCCCTGTCACTTGACACTTGATACAAGCCAAGGTAATGAAACCTGTCACCATAGAAAAGAGGGAACTGGTCTTTCCTTCTTTCTAATGCCTCTTCTCCCAGGTTTTACCTTTGGGAACAGGTTGGAAGTTTCCCCCAGATGTTTGATGATGGAGAATAAACAAAGAAGACCTCACACTCACCCATATACAATGGGTAGATGCCCGTTATGCAGAGTACAAAATCTTCATTGTTTGGTACATTACTTCTTCTCTTTTTTGAAGTAGGAGTTGAACCCAAGGAGATTGAACCACTGAGCCACATTCCAGCCCTTTTTATATTTTCATTTTGAGACAGTCTCAGTAAGGTGCTAAGGCTGACTTTGCACTTGAGATCCTCCTGCCTCAGCCTCCCAGGCACCAGGACGACATGTGTGTGCCACTGTGCCTGGCTGTCTGATACATTGCTGTGCTTTGGTAATTAATACCAATTGGTGGAATTTGGTCTGTGCTCTACTACTGAGTTCTTTTTAAAAGTAAACTTCCTACCAGATCAAGATGATGATCTTATCAGATTTACACAAACCTACTTATTTCATCTCTTCTCTTTCCCCATATGAAGATCATCCTCATTCCATAAGAACATGCCACAATCCTTAGCCCTGGATCAGTAAAAATCCAGAGTTAGTGGGAAAAAAATCTTTTTTTCCCTAGCGAAGCAATTTTCTGAAGCATGATATATTTTTTAAAAGTACTCATTATTTAGACAGACATGATTATTCTATGCACATGTATGACTACATGAATGGTGTGAATCTACATCATGCACAACCATAGAAATGAAATGATGTACCCCATTTGTGTACAAAGAATCAAAATGCAGTCTGTAAAAAATCAAAAGATAAATTAAAAGTTTTTTTTAAAAAGTACTCATGATTTATATAACTGAACAGAGCACCTTTATCATTTAAATCTGAAGAATTTACATTAGGTTCTTTCATTCAACTCTGATCTTCTTGCATAAATAGGGGTAAGTTTTTCTGACTTTATTTAGCATTAATACCCAAAAGGCAATACAAAGTGATTTTCTTAGAACAAAAGAGTTTATTTCACCCACTCCAGGGGTTCTGACTGTGGAATAAGTGCTGTTCCTTGTGTGTGTCCCATAAGATCAGCAGGCAGGTGCAATACTCAATTGGACAGATAAAGGAAGACTCAGTTCTCACAGAATTTCCAAAATAGGTGAAAATAGACAACAAAGATGTAAACAATGATGAAGATAGTTGCAGATAAGGCTAAATGCTATGAAAATAAAAGACAGCATGTAAGAAAGTGACTGGGCTGGTGGTTGGTTGTGACATCGGGAGGTGAAGATCTTTCACTGGGACCTAACTGAGCAGGAGGCAGCCATGCGTGATCTGGGATCAGAGATTTTCAGGCAAAGGAAGTAACCACTGGAACACCTCCACATAGTAGGGTTCCTTTCTTGAATTCCAGTGTGAGGAGAGCAGAGTGAACTGTTAGAGGTATCAGCTGTGCAGGGAGCCAGGTCACATCGTGCAGGCCACGGGCGACTCTGCGGAAGTGTGTGAATTCTAGTCAATTAGATGCTTTAGCAGGCAAAGGGGGTGGTGTGTTTTAAAGATCCCCCTGACTGCTTTGGAGAAAAGGTAGAGAAGATGGTAATAGTGGAGGTAGAGAAAATTGTCGGTTGAACTCTTGATGGGCAGGGTAGGAGAAGGCTTGCATCTGCGTGACAGCAATAGGGCTGGCAGGGAAGGAGAGAGACCAAGACATCTGCTTCAGAGGAAGTAGGACTCACTCATGGGTTGGGTGGGGAAGGGGTGAGGAAAGAGGAATCAAAGATGACCCCTGTGCTTTTGTTTAGGGCAATTGTGTGGGTGTTGTAATGATAGAGTCTTATGAAATGAACAGACAAGAGGAGAAAGGAATTTTGGATAATAATTATCTCCTGAGGTAAGTTTAACTTTAGGAAACTGCTTATACCTTTAAAAACACTAATGTTTCCCCTTGAAAAAGGAACATAATTTTAAGTTTATCTTCACTTGGTACTCCACTGTAGTTCAATCCTCAGAACTACAACAGGGACAGATAGAGAGTGAGCCATATATATATATGGATATATATTCAACTAATATTTATGAACATACACACACATATATGTATCATACATATATTCACACATATACATATATGTACAAATGTTTGTATATATACACACTCATTATATATGTGTGTATATATATGTATGTTCTTGTATTTCCAACTAATATAAGAGAGAAACAAACTTATGCTGATGATAACTATGGAGTTTACAAGGCACTGTCCTATCCATTATATCCCCTGATTCTCATATGAAAATTATAACAGAAATATATCATTATCCCACCTTTACAGAAGGGGAAACTGACACAAAGGCAAAACATTAATCAGTTCAGGCTTGCATGACTTCTATGGATGGGCAGATCCTAAAAGCCAGGTAGCCAGACTCTCTGGTCCTAGCCTTTGTTGATGGGTCACAATTCTGGAAACTTTGCCTTTGTATAAGCCTCCAGGGGATTTTTCCTCCATAGTTTTATATCATCCAGACTCTGATTCACAGCAGAAGAATCGGCCTCCTTATTATGTAGTGAATTCTTCAAACACACACCTAGTGTTGTTTTCTATAACAGGCTAAAGTAGCTTCCTCTCCCAGTCTCCTTCTTCCATCAAGGGTAGAGTGTTTTTCCTTGGAAACCCGTACCCAGGTTTAGGGGACTTCACTTGGTTTTGTGTACACTCTTTGATATGCTCCAAGTTCAATGATTTTTGTTCAATCCCTGAGACTTTAGGAACAGCCAACCCACATGTGGTGGGAAGTGAGGCGAGAGGGAAGGAGGAATGTGAGGGAGACACAAACACAGCACAATGTTTTCTTTCTGAGAAACTTCATCAAGGCTCCGATTCCAGTGACCTCACCTTCAAGCAATGCCAGCTCCTTTGCTTTAAATCAAAGTTGACTTGTGGTGGTGGTTCACATATTTTGAGTCTAATGAGCCTACAGCTTGTGATGCTGCAAAGGAAATCCTGAGGGGAGTAACTGCCCTCTGAGATCAGGGTGGTCAGTGACCTTGATGAATGCCAGCTTCCACATTTCACTCCAGAACCCAGATCCAGAAAGGAAGGTGTGCACTGAGAGGTGAAGCTCGCCCTGTGGCAGGCGGCACTCAAACCAGGACACGCAGCAGCTCTCCAGTGACTGTACATTCTGTACTCCTGTTTCAAGGAAATGATTCAGGCTCTCAATTGATCTTCATTTTTATTCTGTCTTGCACGCTAACGTATTTTCTCAAAGCACCTCATGTAAATTCCCTCCTCAAATTCTTCCTGTGCTTACGGGCCACAAATAGAATATGAACCATATGCCTGCCTTTCGAGGTGAAGCTCTTGTGATCTGACCTCTGGCTACATCTTCGACCTCTTTTATCTCTCCTCCAACCCTCATTCCTGTGTGAGTCTCCTAAGGGCATTGCTATTCTTAGAGCATGCCAGGCACTCGCAGACGCATGTCCTAGGCACTCTGTCTTCTTATGTGACGGGATGAAAGGCGCTTCCCACACTCTTTAAGGTTCCTTTTCTCATAGCATTCAAATTTCTTCTCAAACATTACGTCTCAGCAGAGTCACGGTTTTGTCACTGTGGGAAGTCTTTTCTCCCAGATAGGTCAATTTCATGTGTCAACTTGACTGAGCCATGGGGTGCCCAGTTAGGCTTCCTAACTAGAATATTGGATCTTCCTGGGTCTCAAATCTGTCTGACTTCATACTAAACCATTTGCTTTCCTGGTTCTCCAAACTTTGGACTCAGACTGGAAATAAACCATTGGCTCTCATTAATTTCCACCCAATTTGCCATGCATGTCTTGGGACTTGCCATCCCCCAAAATCATTTAAGCAAAATCTTTATTCATTCTCTCTGTCTCTCAAAATACACATTCTGTTTCTATGAAGAACCCTGACAAAAACAGATTTTGATTCTACAGGAACAAAATTTAAAGGATAAGTTTTTGAATTGGGTCTGTAGTGTCTGAAATGGCTGTCTAATCTAATGAGACTTAAAAATGCTAGTAAATTTATTTTCAGTAGCACAGAGAGAACTGGAAGTCCATGATATGATCTGACAATAGAAATGCTCAAAATATCATCATTGGATACTATTAATCAACCATGGGTAAGAATTTTACAAGTATCTTCAGGACTTGATATCTTAGTTTCAAAATGTTGTCAAAATAATGAATACCATAAAATTGGCTAGTTATTTCTAATGTGGCTTGATAAAATGGAAAAATAAAAAGTTGAACTCAATGGTTCCAACTCCCAGCTCAATTGCCACATAAATTTACTGGACGCTCTGAGGTGTACCAATCTAGAATCTTAGACTTCATTTGTCCTAATAGAACACAAACATTGCTCATAAGACTGCAAATTGGTGCAACCACTCTGGAAAACAGTATGGAGGTTCCTCAGAAAACTTGGAATAGAACCACCATTTGACCCAGTTATCCCACTCCTTGTTTTATACTCAAAGGACTTAACATTCAGCCTACTAGAGTGATGCAGCCACATCAATGTTTATAGCAGCTCAATTCACAATAACTTAACTATGGAACTAACCTAGGTGCCCTTCAACAGATAAAATGATAAAGAAATGGTGATATATTATCATATAATACATATATGATGGAAATATATATATATATATATATGATGGAATATATATACATATGATGAAATATTACTCAGCCTTAAAGAAGAATGAAATTATGGCATTTGCTGGTAAATGAATGGAGCTGGAGAATATCATGCCAAGTGAAATAAGCCCATCCCAAAGAACCAAAGACTGAATGTGTTCTCTGATATGCGAATGCTAATTCACAGTAAGGGGTGGGGGCACAGTTAGGGAAGAATAGAATTACTTTGGACTAGACAGAGGGTAGTGAAGGGAGGCAGAGGGAATATGGAGGTAGGAAGGAAGGATAGTAGAATGAATTGGACATGTTACCCCATGTGCTTATGTGATTAATCCTATATCATGTACAATGAGAAGAATGAGAAATTATACTTCATTTATGATGTGTCAAAATGCATTCTACTGTCATGTGTAGAACAAATAAAAAATCATTACAAAAATACAAGTGGAACCCCCAGCTTCATGGGGGTGTCTCTCTGTACAAGTGAGGACATTAATTGTGAAAGAATGGGATCCTGAAAGATGGAAGGAGGATGTTTGGGAAGACACTGATGAATCTGCTAGAGGCAAGTCCCTTAATTTTGTTTTCTTTTCCAAGTAGAATGATTCCCTCCATCCACAGTGGAAGCAAGCTCTCTACTTCTGTGTGAGGTAATTAACTACAGATTGCCTGAGAAAATTGCAACACTCTCCTTGAGTCAATCACCTTGCAAGACCATAATGATTCTCCTCAGTATCCACCCACAGTACTCCTCTTTGCTTTTGGACTTATAGCTAGTCCCAAGTTCCAGCAGGCACCTACAGGTGTGACCCATGAAAATGTGTACTATACTTCAAAAGAACTACATGCAACAGTGAATCCCACTATTATGTATAATTTTAATGCACCAATAAAAATCTAAAAGAACTACTTTAATTTTCTAGTTTATGATTAAGGATATACAGTCAAGGTGGAAGAAACAGTGGCCCGCTAAACAGAGATTCTGCTCCAATATTGTGGTTGAGGGAAACAGAAAGGGCTCTAATGGTTAGTTAAGGAAAGCATGGAGCAACATGAGCAAATTAGAGATGCCAGGCCTGCTTTGGATTAATGTAGAGCAAGGGACTTGAAGGCTAAGGGAGAACAGAACATTGGAGTGGATTTGTTGTTTAATGCCAGCTCACCCTCTGTGGGAAGGTTCTAAAGACACACCTTTCACCACAACTGTTAGAAACAAATTGTGAAGGGAGGCGTCACATTCTTGAAGAGCTGTGTTATGGCTCCTCTCTATAAGCCAGACCTCATTGGGGGAATACTGTCCCTGAACTGGGAAAACTCAGTGTAATAGAGAATTGGATCCTGGGTTGGCAGGGACAAGAAGCACTCATTAACCCAGGCAAGTAGATGTGATTACTGTAATGGATAGCAGAGCCAAGGTGGCAATCAGAATGGTCTGACTCTCGTAGACCATTGTGTTAGCGAGTTGATCAAGGTGTTTCTAGATAGTGAGTTCACTACCTGGTTACTTGAAGCAGAAAACTTCTAGGCCAAGTGAACAAATGTCTAAGCTAGTTCGAAGATAGAAATAGTCATGGCTCCTCAATACATTTCAAGACTCGATCTAATTTGCAGAAATGGGTCCTTGAATAAAAGGTTAGTTCCCGTGGTGAAGGACCTAAGGACATTGCCAAAATGTATGATCTCGATCTTTCTTCTAATCTTCCTCAGAGGGATCTCTATGGCCCCCTGAGAATCAGTAGGGTGAAGATGCTTAAAGAAAGCCACAAATAGGGAAATAATCGAACCTTTCAGAGACCACCAGACCCTGGCTCTGAACTGACGCAAATTCCTGGAGACCCCAAACCTATCTAAGACCCACCACTCAGAGTAGGGATTTAGGGAGATCAGTAGGTCCTTAGAGTTAGCTCAGGACTATCTCACAATGAGTCCAGTATGTCCCTTGATTCATTCTGTGGTTCTGCGATTTCAGCTCCAGAATATGTAATTGGAGTAGATGGACCCACAAACTGGCATCCCACATTGGTCCTCTGATTGTGGAATAAGGGGTAGGTTGGTAGAAAAGGTCCAGTGGAAGCAACTAGAACTATCTACCCCAGGAAACAGTAAACTGAAAACTATGTAGCATTCCTGGAGAAATTTCAGAGATTAGTCATACCACTGATGTAAAGATGCAGTGTTAGTGATTTCTACCACATCCCCGTTCAACCTGCTTTTTTGACATGTGGGTAAGATGGATGGATATTGGTGGATGACAAGGGACTAATGTAAACTTCAGATGTTGACTCCAGTTGCAGGCACTATACCACATCTGCTTTTAGTACTTCAGCAAATTAACACATCCCAGGCACCTGGTATGCAGCTATGGGTCTTACAAATTTTTATTTTGATTTTATATCATAACTATTATTAAAGACCACAAAAAGCAATTTTGTTTTCAGGTAGCAAACCCAGCAATACATCTTATCTGTCTTACCCCAAAGGTTTATCAACTGTCTAGCTATATGTCATAATTTAGCTTGCAAGTATCTTTAGCACTTTCCCCTTCCACAAGATGTCACACCAATCCATTATATTGACAATGTGTTGCTAAGTGGACATAGTAATCAAGAACTATAGACTATTCTAGACTTGTTGGTAAGACATTTGAATGATAGGGGGTGAGAAATAAAAGTAAAAAATCAGGGATATTTTACCTCAGTGAAATTTCTAGGGGTTTAGGAGGTAAGGCATGTCAAGACAGCCTTTCTAAAGTGAAGAATGAATTGTTGCATTTGGCCATTCCTACAGCCAAAAAATAAAACAAACAAAACAAAACGAAACAAAAAGAGGCACGCTTTCTAATGGACCATTCCTCCTTTAGGTGTGTTATTTCTATTAATATACCAGTTCAGGACTCTTAGGGATGCTGGTTTATACGGAGCCCAGAATAAGTAAGTGCTTTGCAACAGGCCAAGGCTGCTGTGCAAGAAGCTGTGCTATGCTGGCATATGATTCAGCAGATCCAGTTGTACTTGACCTGTTGGTAGCAGATAGGGATACTATTTGGAATCTTTGTCAGGCTTCTATAAGTGAACCATAACCCATATTCTCAGGATTTTGGGGCAAAGCCTAACTACTCTACTTTAGTAAAACAGCTCTGGAATTGCTACTGGGCCTTGGGAGAGACTGAATTCTTACCCGGGGACTCCCAAGTCACCACGTAACCTAGTTGCCCATCATGAACTGGATGTTATTTGACTGACCAAGTCATAAAGTTGGGCATATAAAGCAGTACTCCATCATTAAATGTGTTATATATGTGACTGAGCCCAAGCAGACTCTGAAGCCACAAGTATATTACATGGAATAGTGACCCAAATTCCTATAGTCCCCACTTCTGCTTCTCTCGACTTTTGCACATAAGATCTTATGGGTAGTTCCCTAAGTCAAGCCGACAGAAAAAGAGATGACGTGAGCCTGGTTTACAGATTGTTCTGCTTGATAGGCTGGCCCAATCCTAACACAAAGAGATTCAGAACCTACAACTCCTTTCTGTGACATCCTGAAGAGTAAGGGTGAATCAAAATTCTCCCAGTAAGAAATGTGCCTAGTTATTCATATTGCTAAGAAGGATAAATGTCCAAATGTGTACATAATTATATAGTAATCAATGGGCTGTGGCCAGTGGTTTGGGCAGATGGTCATGGATATGAAAGGAACATGAATGGAAAATTTGTGACAAGGAAATTTGAGGAAGAAGTATGTAGGTAGATCTCTCTGAATGGGAAACATGGTACCAAAGGATGACCTCACTGAAGAATTTTAGTAATCATGTGAATAGCATGACGCACTGTGTGGACACTGGTCAGCTTCTTTCCCCGTTCTTGTCATCACCAATGGGATCATGAACAAAGTGGCCATGGTGGCAAGGATAGAGGTTATCATGGACTTCCATTCTTCAAGGCTGACCTGGCTGTGGATTCTGCCAAATGCTCAATCTGCCAGGATCAGAGAATAACACTGAGCCTCAATATGGCATTACTCCCTAGGGTGATCAGCCAGGTGCCTGGTGGCAGGTGGATCACGCTCGACTGCTTCCATCATGAAAAGGGCAGTATTTTGTCATACTGGAGTAGAAACTTACTCTGGATACTGATCTGTCTTCCTTGCACGTTTAGCTTCGGCCAAAACTACTCTCTGTGGGACTTTCAGAATGCCTTATCCGTGACCACTGTATTTCACACGATACTGTTTCTGAGCAAGGAACTCACTTCACTGCAAAAGACGTGTGGCAACGGACTGGTCCTGTGGAATGCCTTGCTCTCGTCATGTACAGTGATCATCTAAAAACCACTGGTTTGATAGAATGATGGAAAGGTCTTTTGAAAACAATTATGATGCTAGCTATGTTACAATAGC
Organism: Sciurus vulgaris; assembly: GCF_902686455.1. Taxonomy (NCBI): domain Eukaryota; kingdom Metazoa; phylum Chordata; class Mammalia; order Rodentia; family Sciuridae; genus Sciurus; species Sciurus vulgaris. The sequence goes on from NC_136476.1 coordinate 71,937,101, forward strand.
TTGCAGGTCTGGGACAAGGTTCACTGGGAAGATGTGTATGTTCTAAATCAGTATTGACTATATGGTGCTGTCTCTCCAAGAGCTAGAATTGACAGGTCTAGGAATCGAAGTGTGGGAATGGTAACAGCTCCATTCACTATTACTCTTAATGACCTAGTGTTTTCATGTCTTTCTGTTCTGCTTGCCTTGAAGTCCTAGTTCCAGAGGGAGGAATTATCTTTCACCAGGAGACATAATGATTCCACTAAGCTGGCAGTTAAGGCACTGTTCAGCCACTATCTTGCTTTGAGTCAACAAGAGAGTTACTGCATTGGCTGAAGTGATTGATGCTGATCACCAAGCATAAATTGACCACTATATCTCAGTGGAAATAAGGAAGAGGATGACTGGAATACCGGAGATTCCTTGGCGTGTCTGCTGTAGCCTGTGATTAATGTCAATGGAAAATGACAACGATCCTGATTCCAGGTTGACTAATGGGCAAAATCCTTAGGAATAAAAGTTTGATCATTGTACCAGGTAGAGCTGTAGCCATCTGGGGTGCTTACTGAAGGTAAAATCATATAGAATGAGTAGTGGACAAATATAGTAATAAATACCGGTGACAAATAACAACTAAGACCTTGTGACCATTTATAGGAATGAGGGCTGTAATTATCATAAGTACTTCCTCTTCATTTTGTTGTTAGTATATTTATGTGTGTATAACACATATCAAGAAAATATCTTTGTTTTCTTCCCTCTCCTATTCCCTTATGATATAATGTAAGATTTATTGACTTTATATCATCTTATTCAAACCTTCTTCATTTTTCATTATATTATTTATGTTACAGCATGTTGATAAAGAAGGTAAACATCTTTTATGTACTTTACTCTCACTTTTAGGGAAGGACAGTCTGTTTTCAGTAGTACACAGGATAGTTCTAGCCGATTAGGTGGCATTATGACTTTGCTAATATCTTTACTTGAAGATGAAATTTCATTTAAGGAGACAAATATATGTGCTAAATGGACAAGGGATGAAATTCAGGGGTTAATTTTACCATCTTCTTGATGAAGTTAACGTGTAACTCAGGAGGCTGAGTAAAGCAGGTTGCTGTCCTAATGATGTGGGCTTCATCCAACTATATGAAGGCTTGGATGGAGCAAAAAGGTGGTCTCCTCAAGTAAGGGAGAACTCTTTCTGTCAGATGTCCTTTGAACAAGATACCTGCTTTTCCTTCTCTTCACCCTTGATCTGAATCATCAGCTCTTCCTGGGACTTGAGCCTGTTCACATTGAACTGGAACCGCACCATTGGGTCTCCTCTCAGGCATTTGGGGTTTGGACTGAAGCTAAACCATCAGTTCTCCTGGGTCTCGATCTTGGACCCACTCTGCAGATCTGAGAACTCGCCAGCTTCTGTAACTGCATGAGCCAATTCCTTAAGACAAACAAGTAGCTTTTTGGTTCTATTTCCCTAGAGAACCCTGAATTGAACATGTACCAAATTAAGAATTAATTGAATTAAAACATGGAAACTTTCAGCAAAGCTCCTGGCAGAGTCAATATTTTGTTTTTGTCTTGTTTTCAAAATGGGAGTGGGAAGATAGTGCAGGAAATTGAACAGCGGTCACTGCTCCAAACTGGGATGTGGAAGTGAGCTATATATGATTTTAAAAAATAAAGTGAAAAAAAAAATCCCCGTGTTCTTCACATGAGAGAGCTGTGATTCCATCATTCTTGAACAACCGGTCTTCCTCAAAATGGATCTCTTGGGGATAGGAAATGGTCTTGGATTTTCCCATGAATTTACAAGTACCTAAAAAATTCCAGATTTTTTTCAGGCAGTCGTACTATGAACAATTTCAAACATACATAAAAGTTTGAATTTTAACTCAACATTCATACACACACTACCTATGTTCTGTTATTAACATCTTACAATACTTGTTTCTTCTGCGATGAATTTGAATGCTCCAGAGAAGTCCAAGCTGACTTCAATAACTGTGACAATCTAAAGAGTTATACCTTCTAATAAAAACTTCTACAGTGGCAAACTTCTACGGCTCTTAATTTTGGTCACTTAAATATTAGACCATTAAGAAAACATCTCTTACATGACATATCCTAAACTTAATTTTAGTGACAAAGCAAAGTGATTTAATTTCTTTTTGCCAATTTCTATAAGTTAAAATATTTTTTCTATAAATCATCCTTTTATTGAAATGCCAACCAATAGATTCGACTCCAAACTTTACATTAATGTGATCTATATAATTTTGATCTGGTGTCTTTTCAGTGCAGTCTATTTCTCCATTTATTTAGGTCTTCGTTTCTCTCATCCATGTTGTGAAATTAAAAACATACCTTTTATTAGATTAATCCCTATTTTGTATGTTGATGTTATAGTAAAATGGTATTCTTTAATTTAAATTTTTGATATTTTGTTAATGTATAAATATAAAATCTAATTTTTACATAATTTTTGTATCTTGCAACCTTGGTAAACTTTTTATTATCTAACTTTTGCTTTACTTTGGGGAGGAAAAGATTTTCTACTTAGATAATCATATCATCCACTGCTTAAAGGATTTCTTTCTTTCTACTCTGGGTGTCTTTATCATGTTTCTTTTTGTTACATTATGTTGGCTATGAATTTCAGTATAATATAAAAAAATGAGTGGTAAGACCATACTTAACTTAATCCAGATATCTTAGGGGAAATTGTTTAGGCTTTAACCACGAGTAGAATGTTATATTTGGTTGCTGTTGTTTTTAAATAGATGCTCTTCATCACATGTATGATGTTCCATACTATTCCTAGTTTTCTTAAAGTTTTGATTAAGAATGAATGTTGGAATTTATCAGTGTTCTTTCTGCATCTATTGAGATGATAATGGCTTCAATTTTTAGCCTATTAATAAATTAATGTAATATGGAGAATTGTATTCATTTATTTGCAAATATTAGACAAATCTTGCATTCTTGGGAAGAAATAAATTAGATCCTTATAAATTATCTTTGCTATATATTCAAGAACATACTATGAACTATTTGTATCCATTTTAATTTATTGAGACTTGTTTTATGATTCAGAATATATCTATCCACACAAATATTTGGTGTAAATTTGAAAAGAATAGTTATCATGGCACTCTTATTTGACTTATAAAAGTTAAGTCAAGTTGGTTGATATTTTTGTTCATCACTTTTACATTCTTTCTCATTTTATTTCTACTACTTCATTAATTAAGAATTCATGTGTAGAGGTGGGTATTAATCTCTTATTATAATGGTGAATTTGTCAACATTTGCTGCAATATAATTGACTTTTACTTCATATTTATTAAAGGTTTGCTCTTAGGTTTAGGATAATATCCTCTTAATGAATTTCCCCTTTTATTGGAATGAACTAATTTGAGATTTGGTGGTATACTTTGCTCTGAAAACTATTTATTCTAATATTGATAACGCTCCCTTAACTTTCTTTTGACTCATGTTAGCAAGGTATATGTTTTTAAGTCTTTTAAATTTTTTACCTATTTATTTCTTTAGATTTAAAATATTAGCAAAACTCACCATGTCATTGGGTCTTAATTTTTTTGCAGTACAGCAATCTCTGCCTTTTAGTTTGTGTAGTTAGAGCATTTATATGTATAGTGATAACTGACATAGTTAGAATTAAATTCATCACAAAATAAATTACTATTTATTTTATTCTTGTTACATGTTTTTGTTCTCATTTGTATCTTTATTTGTATTCCTTGAGTATTTTTATGACCCCATTTTATTTCCTTTTTTAGTTTATTAATTATAACTTATTTATTATTTTAGTGGTTAATTTTTGCATAAATTATCAGTGATATTGTACTGCTTCAGTTTTTCCTTTTCTTAATTGTAAGTGTACATTTTACTTTTACCTATGTCGTAAGTAGCACATTGCATTAGTCTTTTCGTTTAAACAATAATCTATTGAGGATTAAGAAAATTTAATATATTTACCCACATATTGACCATTTTCAGTGCTTCTCATTTCTTTAAGGTGATCCATATTTCACTCTGGTATTGCTCTCCTTGTGGTTCAATAAATTCCTTTGGCTTTTCTTTTAATAAAAATTCAGTGATAATAAGCTTTTTGGTTCTCATATGTCTGAAAATGTACTTTTTTCCTTTGCTTCACAAAGATAGTTTTACTGATCATGAAACTCTAGATTAGCAGGTTTTTTTTAAAACAATACTTCCACTGCTTTAAATGTGTTGCATCATAATCTTCTTGCATATAATTTTTTACTGTATTAATGTCTGTGCTATTACTTCTAACATCTGTGTCAAGTGATCACTTTTTCTTTTCTTCATGGGTCATATTTTCCTTTTTTATTATATTCCTAGTAATTTTTCATTGATGCTAAATATTGTAAATGTTTGTTTTTTGTTGTCATTGGTGAGGCCCAGATATATTTGAAAATCTATAAATGTTATTGAACTTTGCTCGAAAATGCAGTTAAGCTAGTTAGAAATACATTGATTCTTTTGTGTCTTGCTTTGAACAATTACTAGGTGAAGCCAGAATAATGTTCAGAAGAGGCTAATTTTCACCCTCTATTGTAACATGTGGCTTCTGTGTTTCCTACCCAGTTCCTGATCAATAACCAGGTTTTCTGATCTACCTTATGAAACAATGCAGTATTCTTGATTCTGAAAGAGTATTGAGCACTGTTATTCCTAATAATTTTGGTTGTTTTTTTCTGGTTTCCAATAGTTTTCTTTCAAGAAAGCACTATTCAGTCATTCACAAATATTGGAGGGGCACCCTCTGCATATCTGTGGGTTTCTATGTGTGACTCTCTACTTTCTGGCAATTGTCCCATGAATTTTGTGTGCTTTGTCCTCACTAGACTCATCTCTCTGTGTTCTAAATACGGAGAATCCACTGGGTTCACTTTCATCTCCTTGATCATGGCCTAGAAAACTCAAAATAATAAAATGAGGCAATTATAGGACTCATATCATATCTGTGCCATCTTCTAGGGATTCTTATCCTTTTAGGCTTGATAACCTGTGTCTCGAAAACTGTTGATTCATGTATGTATTTTATAGACTCTGTGTGTGTGTGTGTGTGTGTGTGTGTGTGTGTGATGTTGTCCTGGTTTTAGGTGGAAAGGTAAGTTACTCCACTTTGTTTGGAAGCACATCTCTTGTAGACTTCCGGGCAAGGAAATCAAACAGAACAAACAGGTTAGAGATCATACCTGGATTTTATTTCTGGTTTTTCCTCTTGCTTCATGAACGTCTAAGTTTGTTTTCTTTTCAAGACGTCTGTGGTCAACTGAAGATAGAGAAAATGAAGACCTCGTGCAAATGATTTTGTGTAGATTAAATAAAGCGGAGGCCATGGCCTGGCGCAGCGCATGGTAAAGATGTGCTCCCTCTCCCCCATGCCACTTGGCAACTCTTCTGTGGAATGTGTCACAGATCATAGTCCTGCCATCAGTTCTCCTGCTAGTGACAACTGCTCAAGCAATTCCTGTGACATCTACTATTTGAACTTCAAGGCAGAACTTTGTGCCGTTGTTTCTGTTTGTTTGTTTTTATTTTTAGTTTGTTTGTTTGAGTAGTGGGGTTGAATTCAGGGATACTTTGCCATCAAGATGCATTTTTTATTTATTTTTGATTCATTTACCTTTTTATTAGAGCTGCACAGTTACACAGAGTGGTTGGGTTCATCCTGACAAAATTATCCACAAATGGAATTCAATTTCCCCTCATGATCTCCCCTATTCCCACCCTTTTTACCATCCATCCCCCTCCTGTCCCCTTCTTCTACTTTTCTAGACTTCCCTTTGTTCATCTATTTGTTTATATTTGATTGATTCTTTTTACTTACACATAAAGATGAAAATCCCTGTTGTATATTTATACATTCATATAACAGGATTTTAAAAAATTCACCCTGCACTGCCTCCCCTTTCCCATCCCTCCACCCTGCCTCTCAATCTCCTTCTTCTACACTACTCATCTTCCCTTTATGTTTTCCTATTCTCCCCTTGCCCTTTCCTTTGCTTTACCCTAGCTTCCATGTACGAGAAAAACATTCAACCTTTGGGTTTGAGTTTGGTTTATTTCACTTAGCTTGGTAGTCTCCATTTCCATTCATTTGCCACCAAATGCTATGATTTCATTCTTCTTTAGGGCTGAGTAGAACTCCTTTGTGTAAATGTACCACAATTTTAAATTCACTCATCTAGTGATAGGCATCTGGGTTGATTCCATAAGTTAGCTATTGTGAATTGTGCTGCTATAGACAGTGAAGTGGCTATATCTCTGTAGCATTTTGATTTCTGATCTTTTGGGAAATACCAAGGAGTGGGACAGCTGGGTCACATGGTTGTTCCATCCCTAGATTTTTAAAGAATCTCCATATTGCTTTCCAGAGTGGTTGTACTAGTCTGCACTTGCAACCCTGTACAAGTGTGGCTTTTCCCCCACACCCATGACAGCATTTATTGTTTGTATCCATGACCATGGCAAGGTAGACCTTTGGATTTCTTTTCACTGAATGTTATTCTGTTAGAAACAATTTCTCTTTGGTACTCTTCCATTATTATTTCTCTGGCTACTGACTCTGACAGCTAACCATTTTCTCTACACCTTCCACACAACTCTCACAAATTGACTAAGTACACCTGCCATCTAATATATATAACTCCCCATCTTTAAGTATGAGATTATAGGAAACAACTAAAGGGATGAATGCCTGTTTGAATTATTAATCTGTTTTCCTCACCTATCATGATAAATGAAGATAAATATTGAATCTCTATGGTTTCTAAAATCTAAATTCAGAAAAATAGAACGGCTCATAATTTTGCAATAGATGATATCAGACACAGCATAGACACTTCTTTTGACACTGAACAATCTGGAGAGGGGCTTACATTTTATAAGCCCACATGATTTCTACGCAGGATGAATATTACAATGAAACTGTGATAGTCTCTAATTTTCAGCCTGAGTAATCAGATAGAATGAAAGAATCAGCTTCAGGAAGTGTCCACGATACAGGGTCCAGCTCTGATCATAAGAATCACTGCCTGAAGCTTCCAATACCAAGTTGGGACACTGAATGCTGGAGAAATATTTACCTTCATAGAGGAAACACCCCATTAAATAAGTAACTATTATTTTATAGGTACGTAAGATGAAATGACAGAGGTGACGAAAAAAGTGGGGGTAGATCGTGCCAATAGGAATATAATAATGAAAAGGAATTTAGTTTTGATTAAAATAACATCTAAGATTTACATGATCTTTTCAACTCTTTATGGAAATGTAATCTGTGTGCAGGAAATAGAATATAAATGTTTTCCAGCAGTATCTGAGTTCTCGCTATGAACTTTAGGTTTGATAGTATCATCCCTAATTTGAGCTTACAAATACTGAGTCTGTAAGAGTTTAATCAACTTGTTTAATAGTGATATGCTAGTGAGCGTATTACTTAACACTTGATGGTGAGTGTTGGATGACTCCAAGCCAGTACTCTTCTTAAAAAGTTTATTCTAATTAGTTATACATGACAATAGATTGCATTTGACACATCATACATAAATGGAGTATAACTTCTCATTCTTCTGTTTGCACATGATGTAGGATTACACTGGTCTTAAAATCATACATGCACATAGGGTCATAATATCTGAATTATTCTTTGATCCTTCCTACCCTCATACCTCATACCCCCTCCCAACCCTTCACTCCCCATTGTCTCATCCAAAGTATTCTATTCTTCTCTGGCCTTCCACCTTATTGTGAATTAGCATCCACATATCAGAGAAAATATTTGGCCTCTCGTTCTTTGGTATTGGCTTATTTTGCTTAGCATAATATTCTCTTAACTCCATCCATTTACAAACAAATGCCATAATTTCGTTCTTCTTTAAGGTTGAGTAATATTCCATTCTCTCTATATACTACAATTTCTTTATCCATTTGTCAAAGGGCACCTCAGTTGGCTCCTTGGCTCCATAGTGTAGCTATTGTGAATTGAGTAACTTGTTAACACTGATGTGGCTGCATCATTGTAGGATGTGGATTATAGGTTCCTTTAGTATAAACCAAGGAGTGGGATAACTGGGTCAAATGGTGATTCCATTCTCAGTTTTCTGAGAATCTCTATACTGCTTCCTATAGTGGTTGCACCATTTTGCATTCCCACCAGCAAAATATGAGGGTACCTTTTTCCCCACATCCTAACCAACATTTATTTTTGCTATATTCTTGATAATGGCCATTCTGACTGTTGTGAGATGAAATCTTAGAGTAGTTTCAATTTGCATTTTTCTAATTGCTAGTAGTGTTGAATATTTTCTCATGTATTTGCTGATTGACTGTATTTCTTCTTCTGTGAATGAATGCCTATTTAGTTCCTTAGCCCATTTATTGACTGGGTTGTTTCTGTGGTGTTGAATTCTTTGAGCTCTTTATATATTCTGGAGATTAATTCTCTATCTGAGGTGCATGTGGTAAAGATTTTCTCCAGTTCTGTAGGCTCTCTCTTTACCTTATTGTTTTCTTTGTTGAAAATCCAGTACTCTTTACTAAAATTGTCTTCTGATTCTGCTTTGTTAAATGTACATGTGATATCAATTCCATTATCACAAAACTCTGTGCAGTAGATAGTATTCTCTATGTTTCACAAATAAAATCCTGCTGTTCATTGTACTTAATGATCCTAACACCCATTCTACTGTCTGTCAGAATGAAGGTTCAAATCCAGGTCCTTCAACTCTTTTTCAGCATATATCCCTATTCCTCCTCAAACATCCTGACATGGCCACCTACCTGCCTGTCTGCATTTATTCAATATTTATTGAATATTTCCATCTGAGTTCCCACAGGAGTATAGTTGACAACAGGAGGGTTGGTGGATAGAAGTCACAGAAAGGAAGCACATGGGACATGGGCACTGAAGCCACTCAGAGAAGGCAACATGTCCGAAAGTGGTTTACAATTCTAGTTGTGCAGTAGAATCATCTGGAAGATTTGTTATAACTAATCTGAGATGTTGTGACTGATTTGTTATAACTAATCATCTGAGATGATTAGTTGAATCACCTTTTGTGTGAATGAGGGGGAAATGTATTTAGTTTTTGTTTTCCAAAAGTCTCTAGGTGATTATCAGGTGCACCAGGATTGCAACAATGAAGAAGGGAGAGCCAGTGAACAGGTATTAATGAGAGGAGAAGTGTCATCAGGTCCCTAATGTCATGGAGACTTGCATACCTACTAACGAGTTAGACTTTACCTGGAAGGCATTTGGAACCATTGAGAAACTATCAGCAGAGGAGCATTGGAATCTCATTTGCATTTAAAGCGCCTGGATGGAGAAGCAGGGTGGAGAATCTACTAATCAGCAAGCAGCAACATGAGTAAGAAACCAGCTGCAAGGACAATGGTGCATGTGTGCACACGTATACACAGTGATGGTGCTGGAGAAGGAAGTAGAAAGATAAGGCGTGGGGTTCCTCTCTGCCACATGCCACATGGAGGAGAAAAGGGTTAACTGATGGAGGAGGATGTTGGCGGTTTTTCTATCCATTATTCAAAAAACTTATCTACTCAATAAACACACAAGAGCCAATACTCTTTTCATATGAGAGGGGCCGTAACAGGTCTGGCCCCATACCAGCTCTGGCCTGTTATAACAAGGAGTAGCCCAACTCTCCTTTATTTATAACATACAGGTAAAGGGAGCAAGGACCGGGAGGAGCTGCTTCTGTGATGGACAGGACAGGGTGCAGTTAGGGAAGCCATTCTCTTAGGGGGAAATTCCAAAAGGAGATAGGGAACAACTCCCACGCAGTGTCACGTGCTTCCCAGCAGTTCCTAGAAGCCTGGCCTCTGCATCCCGTGGCTCAACCTAGTCTGATTCTGTTAAATAAGGATGGCTTCCCACAATAAGGGAAATCTTAGATTTTAGGAATTCAAGGACTTGAGAAGTGATTCATGAAATTTGCAGTGGAGAGTCAAGAAGAATGCCCCATATTTTTTACTTTGTCTCCTATTCAGTGAAATAAAGTAACAAGAATAGTGAAACAGTGTTAGGGTAGAAATTCAGTTTTGAGCATTTTCAATTAGGCATGCTTATGGGATGTTCAGTTGGGATGTGTCTCGGGCAAAAATAAATGCATACATCTGAAGTCCAGAAGGTGAGCAATCTGACTTGGGTCTAATGGAATCAAGAGTCCTCTGTGCGTAGGTAGTAAATGAAGCTATGTGTTTTCTTTAATTGCTATTGTGATGGTGATGGTGGTGGTTGGTCAATTCATTTTCCATTTTGATGTTGGGTTTTTAAAAATTTTTTTTTATTACTTGTTTTCTTGATGATTGTTGAATGACCTTTCTATGAAAAGATAAAATTAGCTTGGTAAAATATATCTGCCTGTAACTACTTTTTTGTTGTTGTTATTATTTTCTTTGGAGAGGGAAAAATAAACAATACATGTATTTTTTTTTATTATGTTTTGAAATCCTCTTGCACATGATCCAGATGGAGTGACAAGAAGTGAGAAATGAATGTTTTGGAAGTGGCAGGAAAAGGCCTAGGTCATCAACATATACTTTCAGCCTGGTCATGGTGGAAGGTGCAGATAAATTTCAAAAATATGCATTTATTCTGGCAAATGTTTCCTAGAACAAGGGTTTGTTTCATACTTTCTGTCACAAAAACAATGTTTGCTTTTCTACATTATGGATATTTTGCAAGAAAGTGCCATAAACTGGGTTCTATACCTAAGGCTTGGGGGTGAGCAGAAAATCATTACCTCTGGGACTTTCTAAAGTGCTCTGGGAAATGCATGAACAACATCGGGGTCACTGTGATGATGTGAGCAATTAAAGAATAGTACTTAGACAAAGTTTTGCAAAGTGGAAGTAAAACATTTTGATATTTTGAAGAGATCTTAATCACATTGGTACTCTCATTTTACATATGGAGAGACGGAGCCTTAATGAAGGGAAGTGACTTGCCTGAGGGTACAGATTTGAGATTAGAGCAGGGTTTGTCCGTTTCCAGCGTTCTCCATTATAAAATTCATGAATTGGGAAGAGTGCATCGAATCTCCTGGCATGAAGGGGAGTTAAGAATCATATACAAATAGAGCTCAATTGTCCTCACCTGGGTCTTCTGGTGGACGACAGAGCACAGTTCATTGCTGTTCTAGTTAAACTGTGCGTGACGTCACTGTCACGGCCAACAGCTTCTACTCTAAGCATAGAATTGTAGGGAAAAGACAAGATCCTACACAATTACATAAGTGCTTAAAGTGGTTGAATGGGAGTCTGAAAATGGAAAAATTAAAATCTTAAATTAGAGCAGTAAGTAAGGCTGAGTCACCTCTCGGGTGGAACAAAGCAAGGCCAGAGGTAGGCCTGCTGTCCGGAGGATATTGAAACATGGGACTATTTAAACCAGTGGACCTCCTGAATTTCCTGAGGGAGGAAATTCTGCTAAAAGGGGGAACGTGGCCCTTCAGATAGTAAGGCTTATGATTCCAGCACATTTGTTTAGTCTTTCTGCAACTCAGATAAAGCAAAAGGCTTATTAATTTAGAATTGGTGATAATTTGTACAAGGTCTCTTCTGAAGTTTACCTTTGCTTTATCTGGCTAAAAGGATTTGGAAAGCAAATTAACAGTGTAAACAGGATGGCAGGCAGCAATATTTAACCTCTTTAGCAGAGCAAACCTTCTCCTAGTATCTTTAAAATACGATTTATACATACAAAGATGGCATGCTAGCTACAGATTATTCTTTTCTATTTATTTGGCAGGCCCCTCATAATTTCTACCTATGAGATTTAGCTTAGTTTGATCCAATGTATATGTTCCTAAGAGAGGTTGATTTACATTTATTTTATAACCATCAAATTTTCAATGTTAAGACTTACTTAGAGCTTGACCGATGTGATCCTGCAATATGTAAAATCAGAAAAATGAGAGATTACACTCTATTTATGTACCATCCTTTAAAATGTATATATGCATTCAAATGTCATCTACAATTAATTAGAACAAATAAAATTGAAAAATTGAAAAAAAGTCTAACATAGATAGGCTCCAAGAGCCATAACTAGTTCCACTTGATAACCCATGACTTTCCTTTTGTCAAGCAAGAAACACAGAACTTTTGGCATCTTATGGGGTAGGATAAAGAGTGAATATGAAAACAGAGGCCTTGGGTTCAAGTCCATACTCTTCCGTGGATTAGTTCTGTTACTTCAGACATGGGCTAGTTCAATAGGGATCAATCTTCTCTATCTTAGGGTTTCCTAGAGAAATGCCCTTGGAGAGTATGTATATAGATCTGTGAGAGAGAATCTCTTAGGGAATGGTTCATGCAATCACGAGGACTCCATCACAGGCTGGAGACCCTGGGATGCTGGAGGGGTGGCTCAACTCGAGTCTGAAGACCTACCAGCCAGGAAAGTCAGTGACGTGATTCTCAGTCTGGGGTTGAAAGCCTGAGGGTCTGGGTGTAGAAGGATGCTGGTATAAATCCTGAAGTTCAAAGAGACAGGGATCCTGGAATTCTGGCTTTCAAGGCACTGGGGGAAAAAGTCTATCCAGCTCTCACAGCAGAGACCAATTTGCCTTCTGCATTTGCCTTCTCTGGCCCCTAGACTGGATGGTGTCCACATCTCTGAGAGCAGATCATCCCTTCTAGCACTCAAACTCACACACTAATCTTCTCTGGAAACACTCTCAAGGATCTAGCCCTAACAGTGCTTTTTCAGGTTCCTAGATATTCTTCCAACCAGTGAAAATGTATCTAAAATTAACAATCACATTCTCCGTAGCACTGTTTCAGATGGGCATGGAAATATCTCTGCTGTGAGACCCACAGGGCTGAGGTAAAGATGAACTTTGCTCACTGATATGGAAGTGCGCTAGGAGGTACTATCAGCATTTGAAGTAATCCTGTAATTACTTTTAGTATAGCTAGAGCTTGAATATTTGAGCCAATATCACCATCTTTTATAAACCAATTAATTATTTTTTATCCTGAAATGCCACTGTTTAGCACTTTTTTAGTAACATATTATCCCAGCTGGAATTGTTAGATTTTAATTCTCAGACCTCGATGAAGCTTCTAGTTTGTAGATTAGCCACTGTGGTTTGTTCTGTTTCTGCATCATGTCCTGTTCATTTCTGTATCCTAAGACATGACACACAGCAGGCACTCAATACAAATTGGATAGACAAATAATTGGACAAATTAAAAAGATGAGGGCCATACAAGATGAATTGGAAGAACACACTTTATATTGAACCTCTGATGATGGTAGTAGTAGCTCCTTAGCCCGTCTGAAGGAAACTGTCACCCTCAGTCCTGCCAGTAGGAAGCTGAAATCTCCACCAGTTGAATCATTTACCACACTTTATTGAAGTAAGAGTGAACAACAGACCCAAAAGCGGACAGATCCACAGGTCAGCCAGTCAATAAGGTTGTGCCAAAGGATCTCATCTTCCCTGAGCACGGAAGGAAGGACAAAAGTAGCCCCTCAACCTGAAGCCAGATGAATCAAACATCATCGCCGCCAACATCCAGTTCCACCATTTCCTTGAGTAAACAATCTGCCATTTGTGCAGCCAGCAATTACTTAGGAAATTTGACTCCATTTTCAGTTCAGAAGTAAAACCTGGTTAGTCAAGAAAATCAGAAATCTCATTCCTCTCTGCAGTATTTGATTTGCATATAGCAGTTTCAGGATTCTGTTAGAAAAATGTGAGGTTAATGTGGGGGATGGGTCTCCTGGTGAACCTTTGGAAAAGGTTTCTTCATTCTTAAATAATTTAGTAAGACCAAGGTCTTCTTATGCAGGACGTTGTCATGGTTGGATGAGACACTTAGATCAGTGATAACAGTGACAATGAAGGGGATCAGGGCTCAGAACAAAACCAATGTACTAAAGATAGTGAGGAAGACAATTAGAGGATCTGCGTCATTGTATCATCAATGAAATATGAACTCAAATGACTCAGGGAAGGCCCTGCTTTAGGATCTCACGTCAATGGACAATACATTTTCTGTATTGTTTAAACCGACATGGTTTTTATAATCAAAGACACAGTAACAAATACAATAGTTAAGCCATACACAGACCAATTACCTATGTTGCAGCCCCATGAAAAATAATGAGCTAACTTTTTCTTTTCAGAAATTAGAACTTGAAACTATAGAAAGAAGGAAGTTTTAGGTTAGTAGCTAAATCCCTAAGGCTACTAATTAAAGAAAGATGTTGGAGTTTTCTTGATAAGTCACTGCCAAACTCAAGTCACAAGGAAGCAATAACTGAATAAGCAAAGGTGGTCAGCTGGTAGAGGATAATACAGCAAAAGGTCAGAGAGACTTTGCAGGAATGACTACGGGCTCCCTGTGGGTTCCTGTAAGTGGAGGGAGTATTGGATCCTGTATTTTTTAATGTCTTGTCCTTTCCATTTCCTGTTCGCATGTACTTCATTTTGTGATTTTAACACAGTTTCAGTTTGGCCCTTCATAGTCAAAATAACTGAGAAGAAATAACATATCTATTGGATAAATAGCAATAGAATGATCTAAGAAGTGAACCTGTTTATTTCTAAGAATTAAACAAAACAAAACCAACCAAAAAAGCAAAGGAAGAAAGCAAACAAATAAACAATAAAACCCCACACCTATCTAATCTGCTTTTTCCTACTGCATCTCTAATGAGTAATTTACCTATCCCTCTGCTCAATATTCCTAAAAAATCTCCAATTCAGTGCAAATTCTCTTGGAGCTGAGTGCCATTGACTGATAAAATATTCCCAATGAGTTTAAAAAGCAATGGGTTTCTGGAGTTCCTGGATTCATCTCAAAACATATAGACCAGTAGCCATCAGCCAGAAACAAATCTGCCCTCCACCCCCCTCCCAAAATTTGCAAAGTCTAGAGACATTTTTATTTGTCCCAACTGAAGGGCTGCCACTGGCATCTGGGAAGTAAAAACCAGGGTTGCATCCAAATCTATAATGAACAGGGCAACCTTCAACAAAGAGCCTCCAACCCAAAATATCCAGTGCCAAGGGAGAGGAACTCTGACCTAAAGGGGACCTAATACATAATAGACAGACATGCTTTGGAAGAGGAGACCAACAGATTACACCTTGTGGTTTTTGAGGTCTTCTGTGGATCATTTCATATTTTCTATGAGAAGCAAGGCTCATATTTTATTTGCATGGTGGTGTTATATGGCATAGTTCACAAGTTCTGAGATAATTAAAAGTGGAACAACCCTCATTTGGATAATAAAAAGCAGTGGAATAACACTGCTGAAGGAGAGGTGCATTAGATTGTCAGAGGTGGTTCATCCACAGCTTTCCATGCTCAGGCATCCACAATACCTAAGAAGCTCTCTAAGAGAGAATTCATGCCCTGGCCTAAGAGTAGATGCCTCATGACCCTAATTTGGAAATGCCTGAGTAATATCCTTGGCTTCCTTCCTGCAGTGGACATCTGTTGTTTTTGTCTCCCTAGCATCCCTACCCTTTTCTTTTGGGAATACCATTCAAATTTCCTTTGGGAAGATACCTCTCTCTATAGGGGTTTTTCCTATAAAGTCTTGATGGAACTATCCATAGGAGATCTTTTAGTTTCCCACTATGTTTTGACTAGGTTCTCAAGCTAAGCCAATCTGTTTTCATCTCTTTAGGATTTTAATCTCAAGTGAAGTAATACAAGCATGGGAAATATTTGAAGCTGATTCATACTGAGGTGGATTAGTGCTGTTAAGAGAAAGCCTACAACTCCTTCAAACTAGATTGCTAATTGTCTCTGTTCTGTTACTCAGTTCTTTCAATTGACCCCTCATTTCTGTAAGTAATCCTCAACTTTTTCAACTACAGAATTGGTCACTAGACAGGGAAGGAACAGGGAAAGTTCTCATGCTATCTCTGCTCTTTATTGGTTTCTATGGTGGCAGGAAGACATTTCTCCTCTTGTAATCTGTCTCCTCACCCATAAAATAGAGGTAATTGATTAGGTTCTTTCTAAAGGTCCTTCCAACTCTTAGGTCCTAAACTTGTGATTAAGGTCAGACTTTGTCCAACTAGAAAAGGTAAACCAAACTTCCAGCCTAACCAGGAGGTGGTGCTCCAGTACCAGGCTGATGTACCACTAACAGTCCAAACAGTGCTGCCCCTGTTGGGGCTGAGGGATTCCAAGAATCCTACAGGGTCATTTCCACACCGTCTGGTTGATTGAGTAAATTTTCCTCCTCTATTGCTCAATGCATCTTTGTGTGTGGCTAACGTGGGAAGTCATTGCTAGGGATAGATAAGTCTCCTTCCTCAAATATTTCCCTGTTGGCAAGTGTGGGAATACTATTTCTTGACATTTGGTAAGTCACAGTGATGTTGGATAGAGATGGCTGGTAGCATTATGCACATGGACAGATACATCTGAGTGAGACAAACAGCTATAGACCCACAAGCCTTGCATTTCAGTGCCAGCTCTGCCAGGCTTTGGCTGTGTAACTTTGGGAACTGATCCTGTATTTTGCTTCAGTTACCTCCTCTGTAAATGATTACATTGGATGAGATCAGAGGTTCCCAAATTTATATTCTGGCAGAGCCAAAACAGTGAGAGAGAATCTTTCCTTAAATAAAGTCATACATGAAATTCTCATACATAAATACTTCTTGAAACTCTGCATTATTAGTGACAGACATGAATTCAAACAAGCTTCAAAGTAAAACAGGAAATATATTGTCTCGAATACCTAGAAAATCTAAGGGGAACAACAATGTCAGACATGACTGGTTGAGGAATCAAAAGCTGACATCAGAGATCCACGCTTCCATTTCTTATGTCCCTATAGCAACTTGGCCTCGTACTCAAAGGGAATCCCAACACATGGCAGCAAGATGACTCTTGAATAAAGAGGAAGGGAAAAAATAGTTGCATTTCCCATCGCAACTCCCTATCTCTGCATCAAACTCTGGGAGATTTTAAGGTAATGGCTTACCCCTGTTATTGGGATGAAGTGAAGAGGTACTTCTCAGTTCCACATGGAAGAGAAAGAAAGGAAAGGGAAAGGGAAGAAGGAAGGATGGAAGGGAGAACAGAGAAGCAGTACTAAGAAAGCAAATGAAGCTGGAATCATGATCAAAGGAGAATGGCCCAATCTTTTTAGCCAGATGGTCCCTCTGGTATCTTCATTGAACACCCAACGTATGATGTAGAATCTAAAATGTATGGAAAGATCCATGAAGTTTCTTGAATTTTTGTGGGTCTAGACCTAAATGGAGGAAAAAGTGAACTAGTTCTGTCTCTGCCCTGTCATATCAGTCCTGCGCATCCCCCATGTCTGTGGGTGAGCTATTTATTCACACGACAATTAGGGCCTTTTGTGATGCCAGCTTTAGGCTATTTGCCCAGCTTCATCCTCTCCTCACTTTTTCATTTATCCGTCAGCACAGATGATTTCTCTGGCGTTCATTTCCTCATACATTTTGCTAGTCCTGCTTGCTAGTCTTTGCTCAAACCATGCCTGTGTGCAGAACCTCCCCCTTTCCCTCTCTTCTGTCTCATCAACTCCTCCTGCCCTAAGATTCCTGTGGTACTTCCCTTGAAGCATCCTGTGATTCATCTTCCTCCCCAAAGTGGTAATGGTACTGCTTTTGCTTCTGCAGTGACATCTCATCCTTGTTTGTATGGTTACTCTTGCTAAGCTGAGTTGAATCATCACTTTGGGGACATAGCACTATACATGCCATGTTGAATGAATAAATTGTACTGATGTTAGGCTTGAGAATTTTAAGATCAAAAAATATTTTTCAGAGACCTCTGAAATACACCACAGTAGGAGTAATGAATGTTTCTCTTTCTTGAAAAGCCTGAACTAAGTTCTAGAATCATTCTCTACAGTATGATTCAGTCACTATGGCTGGATGCAAGTTAGTCAACAAGTAGAAACAGTATTCACCATTCCCATCTATATTTAATTCAGAGGGTGCCATATCTTTATTCTAGGGTATCCTACACACTGTGTCCTGAAGATGCTGAAGCAGATCTTGAAGCTGTATTTCAGCTCAAGAGCGAAGAACACTATTATCTGATGACGACATCTGTCACGGCACAGGAGGGAAGAACTGTGGTAAGTAATATGTCAGTTGGCTCACTCCACTTCAGAGCAAGCATTCTCAAGTTTTTAACTTGAGTTCCCCATTCAAAGGATAATGTTCACGTGCCTCAGAGATTGCGAGGAGAGTGATGGCTCACTATGGGCTACCTTTCCACAGGTGAAGAGGGGGGAGGTCATGGGCGAACTCAGCTCTCCTAGCATACATTTCTCCCAGAAGAAAGTGAACGCAGCCCTACATCTTGGCTACAACCCCCATATTCCATCTAGCTTGGCTTCTCTACTGAGTATCATAGTGATCTGAGTTCTCCTCAAGCCCCAGTGTGTGGTGCTTGAGGATAAAGAAGTACTACATTCATCTTCACTTTCCATGTAAGATGAGCTCAGACGACTTCATGTGCCTTTGTCCTTGAATTGGGCCCTGAAAGCATCATCTCATTTTGTCTTTATCACAGTCCAGCATGGCATGTCAAACTAGTCTAACTTCTGAAAAAATGAAGGGATAAGAGAAAATAAGTATTTTAACCAAAATAAAATAATCTATAAGTCCTAGAGTCGGGAACTCAAGTGGCTCTAAATACAAAATGCATTTATTTTAATTATATTTAATAAATATATCTCAGATGACCAAGTAGATGAATGAATTGATGTTCAGTTTATAAAGTCTGGATACTTCCAACTCAATTTATGTGTTTTTGTGCCCAGAAGTTGCATATTGTTCGACATTTGAATTCCTTATAGATAGATATCATAGTATAATCAACGCTGCTTGGAAGGTTACCTTTATCTCTCCTAAACTTTCCCTTTGTTTGAAAATGATCATGTCAAATACACATAGCATACCAGGAAAAAATAGATTAAAATAAACTTATCGAGGTCACCCTTCAAAGACTTTCTAAAAATACTTTGCAAAATATGTGTTTTTGTGTATGTATGTATATTCCTGAAAGAAATAATTGTAATGTTCTCATTCTTTCAAATTCTGATATATGCAAAATATCTCCTGGATTAGTAATACAAGGGGAGGTGGCATTTCTTTCTGGAAAATGGAACAACTTAATAAAATTTGAGTCATATTTTTAGCTTGATCCATTAAACCTCTTAGCGATGCTCTTGATATGGACGCACCAGGCTCTTAAGAAGCCCTTACGATTGTTTATTCCTTGTCATCAGGTTTACAAGATCTAGTCTTCATCACCTACTGCACACAGTATCTCATTTTCTTCTGAAAACCCACTCTCAGCCATTGTCTCTACTACTACAGCCTCCTGAGGTAGGCAGACTCCCAGTGCTCAGTTTTAAAGGAAATAAACTGCTGTGGCCAGGTGGATATCCCAGTAAAGAGATCTTGATGGCTAACTTCCTCAGGTCTGCCTTCGGCCAGGTCCACGCAGCATCTCCAGAAACCACCTGTTCATTGTTCCTGTTGGTTGATCCTCTTTGTTCTTTGATACTTTTCTCCTTGGCCCACCAGTGCAGTTCAGCTCACTCTTTGCATTTTACTGAACCCCGGGGAAATTCCCTCTCAAGTATTGTCTTCACACCTCTTTGTCCAAATCTTCCATGAAACCTAAGAGCCACCTGAAGAGAAAAATTTGACTATGCTTATTTTATTCTTGAATCTATGATAAAAACTTTTGAAATTGATAAGCAATAAATAATCTATTTTGGTAAAATAAAATTTTAGTTATTAAATATACAAATGAAAATTTTAGCAGTCAATGTAAATGGCTAAAAGAAAGAAATAGGTGAACATGTAAATGAACAAATCAATGATTAGGGAGATGTATAGATGGATGAATGGCCTTTTTCTAAGTGATGTGGAGGGAGTAATAACTGATCAGTGAAATCTGTGCAGAGTGGTCAGCAATTATTTCTTGTTGATAAATGTGTCAAGTATATTGACTTGAAAATTGATTTTTTAAATTTTCTATTAACTTTGTGATATATATTTAATATTTTATTTATTTATTTTTATAGTAAACAAATGGGATACATGTTGTTTCCCTGTTTGTACATGGAGTAAAGGCATACCATTTGTGTAATCATACATTTCCATAGGGTAATGGCGTTTGATTCATTCTGTTATTTTTTCCCTTCCCCCCACCCCTCCCACCCTTCTTTTCCCTCTATATAGTCCTTCCTTCCTCCATTATTGTCCCCCTCCCTAACCCTAACCCTAACACTAACCACTCCCACCACCCCCATTATGTGTCATCATCCACTTATCAGCGAGATCATTCGTCCTTTGGTTTTTTGAGATTGTCTTATCTCACTTAGCATGATATTCTCCAATTTCATCCATTTGCCTGCAAATGCCATAATTTTATCATTCTTTATGGCTGAGTAATATACCATTGTATATATATACCACAGTTTCTTTATCCATTCATCAATTGAAGGACATCTAGGTTGGTTCCACAGTCTGGCTATTGTGAATTGAGCAGCTATGAACATTGATGTGGCTGTGTCTCTGTAGTATGCTTATTTTAAGTCCTTTGGGTATAGGCCAAGGAGTGGGATAGCTGGGTCAAATGGTGGTTCCATTCCAAGCTTTCTGAGGAATCTCCATACTGCTTTCCAGAGTGGCTGCACTAATTTGCAATCCCACCAGCAATGTATGAGAGTACCTTTTTCCCCACATCCTCCAACACTTATTGTTGCTTGTGTTCTTGATAATTGCCATTCTAATTGGGGTGAGATGGAATCTTAGTGTAGTTTTGATTTGCATTTCTCTTATTACTAAAGATGTTGAACATTTTTTCATATATCTGTTGATTGCTTGTAGATCTTCTTCTATGAAGTCTCTGTTCATTTCCTTAGCCCATTTGTTGATTGGATTATTTGTATTCTTGGTGTAGAGTTTTTTGAGTTCTTTATATATTCTAGAAAGTAGTGCTCTATCTGAAGTATGAGTGACAAAGACTTTCTCCCACTCTGTAGGAACTCTCTTCACATTACTGATAGTTTCCTTTGCTGAGAGAAAGCTTTTTAGTTTGAATCTATTCCAGTTGTTGATTCTTGCTTTTATTTCTTGTGCTATGGGAATCCTGTTAAGGAAGTCTGATCCTAGGCCAACATGTTGAAGATCTAGACCTACTTTTTCTTCTATAAGATGCAGGGTCTCTGGTCTGATTCCGAGGTCCTTGATCCATTTTGAGTTGGGTTTTGTGCAGGGTGAGAGATAGGGGTTTAATTTCATTCTGTTGCCTATGGATTTCCAATTTTCCCAACACCATTTGTTGAAGAGGCAACCTTTTCTCCATTGCATATTTTTGGCACCTTTGTCTAGTATGAAAAAATTGTATTTATATGGGTTTGTGTCTGTGTCCTCTATTCTGCACCATTGATCTACCTGTCTATTTTGGTACCAATACCATGCCGTTTTTGTTACTATTGCTTTGTAGTAGAGTTGAAGATCTGATATTGCGATACCCCTGCTTCGCTCTTTCTGCTAAGGATTGCTTTAGCTATTCTAGGTTTCTTATTCTTCCAGATGAATTTCATAATTGCTTGCTCTATTTCTGTAAGGTACATCATTGGAATTTTAAGTGGAATTGCATTGAATCTGTATAGCACTTTTGGTAGTATGGCCATTTTGACAATATTAATTCTGCCTATCCAAGAACATGGGAGATCTTTCCATCTTCTAAGGTTTTCTTTTATTTCTTTCTTTAGTGTTCTGTAGTTCTCATTGTAGAGGTCTTTCACCTCTTTTGTGAGATTGATTCCCAAGTATTATATTTTTTTCAAGGTTATTCTGAATGGGGTAGTTTTCCTAACTTCTCTTTCTGAAGATTCATTACTTATGTATTAAAATGCATTGGATTTATGAGCATTGATCTTGTAACCTGCTACTTTACTGAATTCACTTATGAGTTCTAAGAGTTTTCTGGTGGAATTTCCAGGTTCCTCTAAATATATAATCATGACACAGTGAACAGTGATAGTTTGAGTTCTTCTTTTCCTATTCATATCCCTTTAATTTCTTTGGTTTGTCTAATTGCTCTGGCTAGAGTTTCAAGGATGATGTTGAATAGAAGTGGTGAAAGAGGGCATCCCTGTAAAGAAGGACATTACATATTGCTTAAGGGAAGCATAAATCAGCAAGACATAACAATCATAAATATCTATTCCCCAAACATTGGCTCATCCATGTATGTCAAACAAATCCTTCTCAATTCCAGAAATCAAATAGACCACAAAACAATAATACTAGGGGATTTTAACACACCTCTCTCACCACTGGATAGATCGTCCAAACAAAAATTGAATAAAGAAACCATAGATCTCAATAACACAATCAACAATTTAGACTTCAAGGACATATATAGAATATACCATCCAACAAAGAATGAATACACTTTCTTCTCAGCAGCACATGAATTCTTCTCTAAAATAGACCATGTTTTATGCCACAAAGCTACTGTTAGCAAATACAAGAAGATAGAGATACTACCTTGTATTCTATCAGATCATAATGGATTGAAATTAGAAATAAATGACAGAATAAAAAACAGAAACTTCTCCAATACCTGGATATTAAATAATGCACTATTATATGATGAATAGATAAAAGAAGACGTCAAGAGTGAAATAAAAATTTCTTAGACGTAAACGAGAACAAAGACACATCATATCAAAATCTCTGGGACACTATGAAAGCAGTACTTAGAGGAAGATTTATTTCATGGAGCGCATTCAACAAAAGAAGAAAAAATCAACAAATAAACGACTAAACACTACAGCTCAAAGCCCTAGAAAAAGAAGAGCAGACCAACACCAAAAGCAGTAGAAGACAGGAAATAGTTAAAATCAGAGCTGAAATCAACGAAATTGAAACAAAAGAAACAATTCAAAAAATTAGCAAAATAAAGAGTTGGTTCTTTGAAAAAATAAACAAAATTAATAAACCCTTAGCCACACTAACAAAGAGAAAGAGAGAGAAAACTCAAATTACTAAAATTCAGAATGAACAAGGAAATATCACAACAGACACGAGTGAAATACAAAACATAATTAGAAGCTATTTTGAAAATCTATACTCCAACAAAACAGAAAACCTGGAAGACATCAAGAAGTTTCTAGGGGCATATGAATTACCTAAACTGAACCAGGAGGACATACACAACTTAAATAAATCAATTTCAAGCAATGAAATAGAAGAAGCCATCAAAAGCCTACCAACAAAGAAAAGTCTGGGACCAGATGGGTTCTCAGCCAAGTTCTACAAAAACTTTAAAGAAGAGCTCATTCCAATACTCCTCAAAGTATTCCATGAAATAGAAGAGGAGGGAACCCTCCCTAACTCATTCTATGAAGCCAATACCACTCTGATACCTAAATCAGACAGAGACACATTGAGGAAAGAAAATTTCAAACCAATATCCTTAATGAACATCAATGCAAAAATTCTCAACAAAATTTTAGCAAATCGCATACAAAAATATATTAAAAAGATAGTGCACCACGATCAAGTGGGTTTTATCCCAGGGATGCAAGGTTGGTTCAACATCCGGAAATCAATAAATGTCATTCATCATATCAACAGACTTAAAGTTAAGAATCACATGATTATTTTGATAGATGCAGAAAAAGCATTCAATAAAATATAGCATCACTTCTTGCTCAAAATACTAGGAAAAATAGGGATAGTGGGAACATTCCTTAACATTGTAAAGGCCATCTACACTAAGCCCATGGCCAATATCATTCTAAATGGTGAAAAACTGAAAGCATTCCCCTATATTTAATATTTTAAATCAAACCCTCCAATATTTTGTAAACACATGACAGTTGGTTGAAATATCTCATTATTTGACATTTATTTCTTCACATATATAGATATACACACACACATATGTGTGTGTGTATATATATATATATATATATAAAATATTTCATGATTTTTCCATGGTATTTGCATTCATTATGTAACTCTAGCACCAATTATAAGAATTGACTAGAATTAATTCTGAGGCTGACAGATGATTAACAATATGTATATAATCATGCAGCCAGCATGGCCCAGAACAGATATTACTTCATTACTACTGCCACTCCTATTTCTACTACTGAAGGCTAGTATTCATTTATTACTTACTATGTGCCAGACCCTTTGAAAGACTTTCCCACTCAACCCAAGTGCAGCCTTATTATGTCGTTGACATTATGGTTGAAATTTTAGTTAAGGAATCTGTGGTTCAAATTTTTACTAACTGTCCCCAGTCATATAGCTAGTAAGTGGTAAAGGCAGAAATTGAACACAGGTCTTTAAAGATCTGAAAGACCTTTACAGATAAACGAAAGACAGCTTTTTTTTTTTCTCCCTAAAAATATAGGCAGTGTCAAATAAGATCATGATCCTGAAAACACTGGACTTTCCGTCTGGAAAGGGTTCTTCAGGGCCAGTGGTAGCCTCTGTGCTGTCCTAACCCAAGAAGTGACAGTACTTGGATCAAGGTGGGGCTGTGGGTTGAAATTAGCCCCATGCAATTAGCAGATACACAACAAGGAGAATACACAGAACTTAGTGTTCAATTGCAAGTAGGTCTGCAGGAGGGGAGGGTTGTTCTAAGATTTACCATGGTTTGAGTTGCTTTTTTTTTTTTTTTTCTGGAAAGTAAAGTTTATGTAACGTATTAGTATGATAATACTTTGTCAGAAAAAGGAAACAAATTCTTGCCTCTGTGTAACCTTTTGCAAGCCACCTCATCTTACAGTATGTGAATTCCTTGACTAGAAGCCCAGAGTCTTCTCTTCATGTGTTTTCTTCACTACCAAGAATCTGATGCATGGTTACCAAGTGCATCTTAGGAAGGAAAAGATATAAGAAGGCAAAGAATTTGATGTCTGACCGTAAACTTGCAAAAGATGGAGAAACCTGTTAACTGAAGTCAGCCATGATTAGTGACACCTTTTGTTTATTTGACCTCTCATGGAGATAAAACATTTGGGGGAAGCAAAGGCATTTTGAACATCCTTGCTTCTGTGTGTCTTTTAAGTTATAGTCTTCACTTCCCTTGACTATTAAATCAGTGTCTTCCTTTTTTAGGAAGGCTTTTATGATTTCAGAATACAGTTATTTCTCTCTCCTTTGACCCCTCTTGGGACCCAATAATTTTTATTATATACATACATCTCTTAACCTGACCTTAATCTTTATTCCCTATATCACTTTGTAAGATTCATGGGAAAATCAAGTTCAGCTATCACATTAATATTTTGTATATACTCTAAGTTTTTCTCCAATGGAAATCCAACTCAATTCTATGCACACAGGTTAATAATCTTGCACACTTTTCTATTTCCCTTAGTGCCTAGCATAGAACATCATGGGCAATTCTATGTATTTTGATTAATCTGACCTTAATTGTGTAGCTGTTTTGTCAAATTCTGTGAAGGACAATTTATGATAATCTTATGAAAAATATTCTTCACTGATTTAGAGATTAGATAAGCTTAATAATCAGAAGATGTCAAGATGATCATAACCTTAGTAATGATGATGATAAGTCTTCATCCACTAAATGCCTCCAACAAAGCAATATTCTAATATTCATAAGATAAATGAAAATAAAAATATGACAATGATAATTCAAAGATGGAAGAAGAAAATAGTCAGCTGATTCCATTGTTTTGAGCATGAGTCAAGGCAGAATATTATGGTGGAAGGTTTGGCAAAGGAAAGCTGCTCCACTAATGGTAGATAGGAAGCAGAGAGGGGAAAGTAGGAAAGGTCAGGGGGGACAAAATACTCCACCAGGGCACATCCCACCAGTGACCTACTTCCTCCATATAGGTCCCATCAACCTACATTTTACACTACCTTCAGATAATGCCACCAAATATGAGTTTCTCATTGAATTAATCTATTGATGATGTAAGATGCCTCATGATCCAATCACTTCTCCACATCCCCAGCTCTGAACACTGTTCTACTGGGAAGCAAAACTTCAGCACTAGTATTTGGAGGGACATTTAATATCCAAACCATAAAACATGTTCAGAGTAGTTAAGTCCATAGGGTCAGAAAGCAAACTACTGACTTTTGGGGTTGTGAGAAGGAAGAAAACAAACTACTGACTTCAGGAGGTGTGAGAAGGAGGAAAGGAGAAAAAAACTGATTAATGGGTAAGGGACTTTACTTTGAATGATGGAAATGTTTTCAAAGGTGAAAGAAGTAATGGTTGTGAGACACTGTGAGTGTACTAAATACTTCTGAATTTTAAAACTTAAAATTGTTAGTTTCAGTGCTGGGAATGTAGCTCAGTGGTACAGCATTTGTCTAACAGAGGAAAAGTCCTGAGTTCAATCTCCAGCACTATGGAAAAAAATAATCTGTTAACTTTATGTTTTGTGACTTTCACATCAATAAATTATTTTCAAAAAATAATTAATAGAAAACAACTGTATAAAATTTTAAAGTACCATTAATGATTACTTAAAACTATTAGATATTTAAAGGACATATTTAAAATACATACAAAGAGTGCACTGAAAGCTAAAACATTATTCCTGAGAGATACTAAAGACTTAAATGATGGGAGAGATATACCATGTTCATGGATGAAATATGAACATTTATTATTTCTTCTTCGTGTCAACACTCAATGTACTTTCTTCTAATTTTTCAAAAAATACATACATTAATGTCATCCATAGTCATTCTATTAAGCAATATCACGCCAAGATTGGTGAATTTTGTTTTATGTAAATTTTATATCAATAAAATTATTTTAAGAAAGATATTATGATAGATTAAATCTATCATTAGTGACAAATTTTTGTCAGCTCTCTGTATATGACATTATAATTTGCTCCATGAGATAGTGCCATACTAAATGTTTCTTCATATCAAAGCTCTCTCCACTTTGGATTCTGAATCAAGATATTGTTGGTGAATAACCTTAAGATTCTCAGGTCTGTGTACCATCTGAGGAAGATTCAACAGCCACAACTTAAAAATACCTGATGTCCTAACAACGGGTCTCATGACCACATCTTATATTTGATCTTGATGACATCCCCACATGTCACTGCCAGTACTCAGATTTGATATTTGCCTGGGGACCATATGTTACTTTTCTCATTATATGTCAGCTGAAGTAGTTGAAGATCAGAAAGAGTTTTAGTTTCCAACTCTGCATATCCAGGATTGGAAATATTTTCTCTAAATTCTTTTTGGAAATGGAACAGGTCTTTCTTAATTTATTTCTCCATTCACTTAATAGGTAGATAAAAGAACCAATTTATAGAGTCAATATCTATCATAAAAACTTCCTCATCAAGATTCGCAAGTTCACTAGTTCCATTTTTTTTCTTAAACTTTCCACTTACTACTGTAATAATGTTTCCATTCATAAAACTTGTCACCCTTTCTGTAGTCTCCAAGAACAATTTCCATATTTCTCTGCCATTCTCCATTAAGAGTATCCTTGCCTCACTTCTGGCCTGTGCCTGCAGTCTGGTTTGAAGCTGAAACCAAGAATTTTATATTTTATTTATGGTAGCACTACCTATTTTTTTATTTTTCAGTTATCTAGTGCTATCTAACATTTCTCCATCACTCAGTGGCTTGAGGACAACAAAGTTTTTTTTTTTTTTTCTAATGTATGATTTTTGAATCTGCTCTTGGTTGCTTGCTCTATATGATATTAACTAGGGTCAGTAAATAAGGGAACTTTGTTCAGTTGGAAGTTTGACTGAGGTTAGAACATCTCAGGTGACTCACTCAAACATCTGGGGCCCACAGGGCAGAATGTATGTGAAAGAGTCTAAGTTATCATGCATAATTCCTCTTTCTCTCGCTCTCTCCTCTCATCATCCAGTAGTCTAGCTCAAGTTTGGTTTACACAGTGGCTGTGCTCTGAAAGAGTGAAAAAGGAAGCAATCGATCAAATATCTTAAGAGGTAGGCCCAGGCTAATGCAGCATCATTTCTGTCACACTTTTAGTGCAAGTAACTAGTTTAAACCAGATTCAAGGATAAGGGAAATAGAATCTACTTACTATAAAGAGGGTCTTGAGGATTCAGAAAATAGAAGCATTTCTGGTGCCCATCTTTGCAGATTTCGCTATACTGTCCTTCAACTTTTTAGATATTTCAGGCAAATATACACATTCTCAACTCATTCTCACCAGTCGTAGAGCATAGTGCACTCTACACAGGACCACGGATTAAATTCTAAAGACATGTTTGAAAGTACTTGTTACAGTTTAGGTATTAGGTTGCATAGAAGCTCATGTGTGAGAAAATGCAAGAAAGTATAAAGGTGAAATGCTTCGGTTTTGATCATCTTAATCTAATTAGTGCATTAACCCCATAAAAGGGATTAATTGAGAAATAACTATAGGCAGACAGGGTGTCACTGGAGGAGGTGGGTCATGGGAGTGTCCTTTTGGGGTATAGATTTTGTCCTTGGGGGAGTTGAGACTCTGTGTTGCTGGTTCCATGTCCTGAGTTGCTTTCCTACTCCACACATTACTACCATGATGTTCTGCCTCACCTAGAACCCACAGTAATGAGTCAGTCATTTATGGACTGAGACCTCTGAAAGCATGAGCACCAAAATAATGTCCTCCTCCTCTAATTGTTTCTTGTGAGGTCTTGTTGGTTGCAGCAGTGAAAAAGCTGACTAAGACAATACTTTATCTAATCTTCCCCAATCATTCCGTAGGACCTTGTTACCATAAACGCATTTCCATGGGAAAATGATTTCATTGCTGAAGCACTCATCAGAGCTTTTGATGGCTAATAGGCATCATGAATCATGAAGTGTGATGTGTGTTATAGTATCTCTTAAATACATTTTCACACAGGTTCCTTAGGTCACCATTTTTAGAGATGAGGTTTCTGGAATGTGCTCTGGGGAGTTCTGTTACAATGCAAAGAAATGGAAATCAGAGGCTCAGAGTTTGAGTCACTTGTTTATGGTAAGTAGGAGCAGATTTGGGACCTGTCTCTGAATTTCTAGTTCCAAGTTCCATGATTATCCTTGTGTTGAGGTGTGAACACATACTACAAGAACATGGTTTATCCTGCTAAAGTTCCTTGTCATCCTTTTTTTATTCGTCCTTTTCATGCCTAATCCATTCTGCAGGACCCAACAACTCTGGAATGACACAAAAGAAGGTTGATTTCAAGTCAACATACATCAGGGATTGGCAGGTGTCCTGGAGACTCTCAGTAACAAGTTTCCCCATGTTCGACAATCTTATCATGTGATCATTAAGAAATACATGACATTACTGCTTTCTTTCTTTTAAAGTTGCCAAGTGCTTTTTAATCTAATGATACAAGTATTTTTCTGAGTTAATTCTGATATTTCACAAGTCACTACTATACTTTTTCGGAAAAACTTCCATTGCACACCAAAACCAACCTCCAAAAATCCCTCCTTCCCCATGAAAACACACATTTGAGCACCTACGTGTGTTTTTCCAGACAACCTAAGTGCTTTGGACACATTCTTCTTGACCAACTTGTAGTTCTGGTCATGTGTAAAACCTTTCCACTCTTTCATGTTTTCCAGACAGTGTCTAGTTGGAATGGAAACTAGTACAGGACTGGGTGTTTGGTGAAGGAAATGACATGTGGATCTCCTAGAACTCAGGGGTGATGTCACACACTAAGATGAAGGCTCTGTCACTTTGTGTCTTTATGGCCAGGAATAAGTGTGGTGGCATGGGAAGAGCACTGGACTCAGAGTCAGGAGGCCTGGATTCCAGGCCTCATGCTGCTGCTACAGTTCTGCTTGATCCAGAGTGCACCAGTTTACCCAGCTTTACTGGATTCCTGATCTGTATCAGAAGCCCTACCCACATGACTCCTGTTCTGATAAGCTAAGTCCTATCAACTAAAAAGTCACAAGGCAGAAAAATAGAGAAACAGGATGTGGAAATCTGTCATTTGGACAAAAGATTAAGCCCTCTGTCAGGTCTCCAAAATAGCACTCAGCTACCACGCATGGAAATTGCTAAGAGGGAGGGTTTGATGCTAAAGCTAGAGGATAGTAAATGTCAGTTCTGTAGAAGAAAAGGAGGAAATCACTTAATTTTCCTTGGTGGAGGATCATTCATTCATGAGTTTTACAGAAGAGTAATAAGACATGATTATTTATATATATCATATATATTACAGTTTTTTATTTTATCTTTCTTATTTATTTATTTATTTATTTTGGTACTGGGGGATTGAACTCAGGAGTACTTAAACACTGAGCCATATCCCTAGCAGTTTTTATTTTTTATTTTGGGACAGAGATTGATTACATTGCTTAGGGCCTAATCTGAGGCTGACTTCAAATCTATGATCCTCCTGCCTCAACCTCCCAAGTCACTGAAATTACAGACAGGTGCCACCATGCCCAGTTAATGATTTTAGAAAGATCTCTGGCCTTTATGTAGAAAGTAGATGATAGGATTTTTTAGCAGTGAACAGTCAGAAATATCGAGGTGAGAATGATAGGGCTATGGTGATGGCATTTGAACTTCTGGTGATTTAGGGTAGATGTTGAGTGGGAGAATGATTATAATGGTTAATCCAAAAATTATTATAATTTATTATTATGAACAGAACAATTGCAGCCAGTAATGACAATGACAGAATGAGGAATGACTTGAGGGCATGGGTATTGGCAATTGAATTTCTTTTCCCCTAACTTACTGAGAAGCAGAAACGGGGAGTAGAATTCTTTGCAGGTGTGATAGGAGTCGATACTTCCATTTTAGACATGTGCACTTTGCAAATTCCAAGCATAGATATCAAATGGAATGGTGAGTTTATGCCTTTGGCGTTCAGAGAATTTGGGCCAAAAGGTAAAATGGGAGGATGAAATATAGTTAGTTGATATGTGATCAGCTTCAGGGGGTTGTCTTTGATCTGACTCATGAGGGCTATGAACTGTTCACAGATGGAGATGGGGAAGAAGTGAGTAAAGGCAAGGTGGGTCACGGGGGAAATGCAGAGTGTTGACCGGTAAGGCTGGGGTCCAGTGGGCTCTCAGTGTCTGCGCTTGGCCACTGCTCACCACATCTGGAACAACAGCACTGTCCTTTCTGGAGACACCACTGGCCATCTTAGACCCATGGATGTTTGGATTCAAAGTCAATAAACCCTGACAGCAAAGCGTAATTTACTTTAGGATAAGAGAAGAGCCTATAGGTTCCTTCTTCTCCCCTAAAACTAGAGAAAATTTCTTTTCTTTTTCCCCCTGAACAGCATTGACTTAATCAGTGTTTGTCTTTTCCAAGTCTGGCAACATCATCCAGAGTAATTCCGCTCCGACTTCAGTGTCACAACCCAAGAGACGAGGAGAGATTATAAGCAATTTAGAGATTCCCTGTCACATTTAATTTGTCCTTGGTTAGGGATTTCGAGTTTATTTCTAAACTTTCATTTTAAATCAGTTCCAAAAATGAGGCGGGATGTCCTTTTAGACTCTGCCCAACAGCAAGTGTTCTGATAGCACAGCACAGGCTTCCAGGGACTCTCAGGATCCATGTTGCCTGAGCTTTGGGAATCTCAGGATGTTCTTGAAATTCCCTTCTGTAAGCATCATTTTTGTTCTTTATGGTTCCTCCGCCTCTGAATCCTTCCTGACACTGACTAGTTGGATGGTTTTACTTTAGAAGTGACACATTACTTTTCTATGTCTGTTGTAGTAAGTCACTATAAACTTAGCAAATTAACGACAACTCAAATTTATTATTTTACAGCCTACAGATGAGAAGTTGTATGTGAGATGCAAGGTGCTTAAGTTTCCATTTTGGAGACTCTAGGGAAGCGTCCAGTTCAGTTCCATGTGCACTGTGCAGATGTGATTTGTCCTCCAGGGTTTCAGGTGTTAGAGGTTGGGTCCTCTGTGTGGAGGTGGGAGGTGGATAACCTTCAAGAGGTGGAGCCCAGTGGGAGGTCCTTATGTCCCTGGGGACAAGCCCTCAGAAGGCATTGCAGGGTCCCAGACTCTGGCTTCCTGAATCAACATGTGATCTCTTGTGGCCATAAGCAATCCCACCAGTGTGACACCATCTACCATGAACTGCTCCCCAGGGCCACACTGACACACATTGTGCCTTCGAAACTCTAGGACTATGAACTGAACAAACCCTTTTCTTTAGAAAGTTAGTCTTTCCCAAGTATGTCAGCATAGCAATAAAAAATGGACTAGCACACAGGTGCTTGAAGCACCTGGGTCTCCCTTTATTTGCTATGAGCTGGGCCGGTTCTTGCCTCCTAGAGGTCTCTACATCTCAGAATTGACACTATGGTGTCAGATCCTCACCCGCCACCTCTCCTGCTGCTTCTCTGTTCTCGTGGCTATCTGGACCACAGTCCCTCTCACTTTTATTTCTGAGGACTCATGTAATTACATTGGGTTCATCCTGAT
This sequence comes from Sciurus vulgaris, assembly GCF_902686455.1. Lineage (NCBI taxonomy): Eukaryota > Metazoa > Chordata > Mammalia > Rodentia > Sciuridae > Sciurus > Sciurus vulgaris. The sequence continues at coordinate 71,969,632 of NC_136476.1, forward strand.
AATCCAGGACAATCTCTTCATCTCAAAGACTTTAACCTTAATTACATTGGTAAAGTGTCTTTTGCCATATGAGATAACCTATTCACAGGTTCCAGGTATTAGGACTTGTATCCATAGGGGACATTACACTGCCTATCACACTTAAGAGAGATGAAGCCAAGATATAATAGTGTTCTTTGGTCATGATAAGAGAAAAAGTAGATAGTGCTGTTGGTTTGGATCCAGAAGCAAGGTTCCTGACTGCATCCTCTTTCCACTATTAAAGTAACAACAATAATGACAACAGTAAAGATGCATGCTGCTCAGGTATGAATGCAGCCACCTCACAGAGTAGGTCCTTACGTTGGGAAGTCTAAAATATGACAAGGTACACAAAGAAGATGGAGAAGCTCGCTGTTTCAAATACTAGGCCTGTGACATTGAGAAAATCACCTGGTCTCCTTGGGCCATAGTTTTCTCATTTGTTAACTGAAGAGAATAGGCCCCATTTTTGGTGAATAGTCAATAAGATATTTCTTGAGGACACAGCACAGTATTTATACATAAAAAACATACAGGTGGGGCATGGTGGCACATGCCTGTAATCACAGCAGCTCTGGAGGCTGAGACTAAGGATCACAAGTTCAAAGCCAGCCTCAGCAACTTAGCAAGACCCTGAGAAATTTAGTGAAAAGCTGTTTCAAAATAAAAACTAAAATGGGCTGGGGATGTAGCTCAGTGGTTAATCAATCCTGGGTTCATTCCCTGGTTCCTCCCCCCACACTTAAAAAAATATACACAAAGAAGCCAGTTTGAGTACTTATATTGCACAGAGAGAGAAAACAGGCATCACGAGAAAAAACAGTTGGCATGAGGTTTTTCAGTGGGTTAGCAGCAAACCCCAGGGCAGATTACACAATGGTATGAGAATCTGGAGGGAGAGTAATTACTAGAACAAAATTCCACACCTGCTTTCCACCACATTCCACAAACATCTTGGGGACTGAGTTTCTTGCTCCCCTTCCACCCAGGCATCCCGTGGGAATTAGAGGCTAAAAGACAAGCATGCTGGTTTCATCTGATGTGACAACTTTGGTCTTCCTCTGGCATTTAAAGTTCCCACATTCCTCTTGAACCTCTGACCTTTTAGCCAAAGGGATGTCAGCTCACTGAGCACTAAATGTTTCCTGTGCACCAAACCATTTTGTATCTGCTTAGGGAAAAAATGGAGGCATCCAGCCTCAATTGACATGAAACAATTTTCCACTTGATGTCAACCCCAAATCACCCATTTCCTGCTACAAGCGACACTCAGTATGGGGAGGAAACTGGAGTCAGTATGAGTTATCATGGCCTAGTCTGCTGCCCTTCTAAGAACCACATCCTCCTCCTAGAGAGGAAACAGATTAAAGATCTGACTTCCCATGTTTACATATAAGAATTTAAATTCCTATCAAGGTGACAGCTTACTACTACCTAAAGACAGAAAATAAATTGTCATTAAGTTTGTAATTGCAATGGGTCAATAAGAATAGAATCATGCATTCCTTTGGTAAGGACTCATGTAATTACATTGGGTTCATCCAGATAATCCAGGACAATCTCTTCATCTCAAAGACTTTAACCTTAATTACATTGGTAAAGTGTCTTTTGCCAGATGACATAACCTATTAACAGGTTCCAGGTATTAGGACTTATATCCATAGAGGACATTACACTGCCTATGGTAAGAAGAATAGAGCACTTCTGTGTGACAGAAATTCAGATGCAAAGATGAATAGAATCTCTGCTCTCCAAAGAATCGCACAGTCCCATGGGGACAGTTGAATGTGTACACAGTCAGCAACAATAAGAGGCATATTCGATCATAGTCAGCTCTTATAAATTATGTCTTATGCTAGTGGCATCCAAACATTTTTACTGTGAAAACCTTCATTTTCATGAAGTTTCCCAAAGAAATCTGGTAATTGAAAGTGATGCTAGGGGCCCTGTCCTGGCTGTAGAGGAACTGCAGGCCTGAGGCCCAGCGGTGAAGCACCTCTCCTCCCTTCCCCAGCACATGGCAGCTTCTGACAAGCTCTTCCTAAGGTGTTCACAGAGTGTGCTTACAGTGCCTGCTGCTGCCCTACTGACTGCACCGATGGTTAAGCTCATGCAGGGAGTAACTCCTTTCCCATTTTTACCCCCTTCACTTACCCTATAGACTGAACTTTTCCATACACCTGACCTAGGTGTCAGGGGATGCTCAAAGTTTTTGGATACTTCTCAGGTCTCAATGCATAATCTTGTTTTCCAGGTACTAAAATGTTCAGTTCAATGTAAAACTGAAGCCAATTTCAGCCAATTAAAACTTTTCCGATATTGAGGAAAATGACAAGATTACTTCCATTTTAAGACTAAATAATATTCACACCACACACACACAGCACACACCACACACACACATATCACAATTCCTTCATCCACTCATCTGTTGATGGACACTCCATTTCCACATCTTGTCTATTGTGAATACTGCTGCAGTCCATATAGCAGTACAAATGCCTCTAAGAGGTGGTGACTTCATTTCCACAGTTATACATCTGGAAGAGGGACCACTGGGTCCCCAGGAAGTCCCCCCATTTGCAACAACGTGGATGGACCTAGAGGGCGCTATGTGAGGCGAAATCAGCCAGACGTAGTAAGAAAACAGGTGTGATCTCATTTTATGAAGAATCTAACAAACAAATAAAATCAAATGAGAAGAAACAGAATGAAATGGTGCTTATTGGCACAGGGTTGGGAGCATGGGGTGGGTTGTTGTGACTGATTTGTTATAACTAATCATCTGAGATGATTAGTTGAATCACCTTTTGTGTGAATGAGGGGGAAATGTATTTAGTTTTGTTTTCCAAAAGTCTCTAGGTGATTATCAGGTGCACCAGGATTGCAACAATGAAGAAGGGAGAGCCAGTGAACAGGTATTAATGAGAGGAGAAGTGTCATCAGGTCCCTAATGTCATGGAGACTTGCATACCTACTAACGAGTTAGACTTTACCTGGAAGGCATTTGGAACCATTGAGAAACTATCAGCAGAGGAGCATTGGAATCTCATTTGCATTTAAAGCGCCTGGATGGAGAAGCAGGGTGGAGAATCTACTAATCAGCAAGCAGCAACATGAGTAAGAAACCAGCTGCAAGGACAATGGTGCATGTGTGCACACGTATACACAGTGATGGTGCTGGAGAAGGAAGTAGAAAGATAAGGCGTGGGGTTCCTCTCTGCCACATGCCACATGGAGGAGAAAAGGGTTAACTGATGGAGGAGGATGTTGGCGGTTTTTCTATCCATTATTCAAAAAACTTATCTACTCAATAAACACACAAGAGCCAATACTCTTTTCATATGAGAGGGGCCGTAACAGGTCTGGCCCCATACCAGCTCTGGCCTGTTATAACAAGGAGTAGCCCAACTCTCCTTTATTTATAACATACAGGTAAAGGGAGCAAGGACCGGGAGGAGCTGCTTCTGTGATGGACAGGACAGGGTGCAGTTAGGGAAGCCATTCTCTTAGGGGGAAATTCCAAAAGGAGATAGGGAACAACTCCCACGCAGTGTCACGTGCTTCCCAGCAGTTCCTAGAAGCCTGGCCTCTGCATCCCGTGGCTCAACCTAGTCTGATTCTGTTAAATAAGGATGGCTTCCCACAATAAGGGAAATCTTAGATTTTAGGAATTCAAGGACTTGAGAAGTGATTCATGAAATTTGCAGTGGAGAGTCAAGAAGAATGCCCCATATTTTTTACTTTGTCTCCTATTCAGTGAAATAAAGTAACAAGAATAGTGAAACAGTGTTAGGGTAGAAATTCAGTTTTGAGCATTTTCAATTAGGCATGCTTATGGGATGTTCAGTTGGGATGTGTCTCGGGCAAAAATAAATGCATACATCTGAAGTCCAGAAGGTGAGCAATCTGACTTGGGTCTAATGGAATCAAGAGTCCTCTGTGCGTAGGTAGTAAATGAAGCTATGTGTTTTCTTTAATTGCTATTGTGATGGTGATGGTGGTGGTTGGTCAATTCATTTTCCATTTTGATGTTGGGTTTTTAAAAATTTTTTTTTATTACTTGTTTTCTTGATGATTGTTGAATGACCTTTCTATGAAAAGATAAAATTAGCTTGGTAAAATATATCTGCCTGTAACTACTTTTTTGTTGTTGTTATTATTTTCTTTGGAGAGGGAAAATAAACAATACATGTATTTTTTTTTATTATGTTTTGAAATCCTCTTGCACATGATCCAGATGGAGTGACAAGAAGTGAGAAATGAATGTTTTGGAAGTGGCAGGAAAAGGCCTAGGTCATCAACATATACTTTCAGCCTGGTCATGGTGGAAGGTGCAGATAAATTTCAAAAATATGCATTTATTCTGGCAAATGTTTCCTAGAACAAGGGTTTGTTTCATACTTTCTGTCACAAAAACAATGTTTGCTTTTCTACATTATGGATTTTTGCAAGAAAGTGCCATAAACTGGGTTCTATACCTAAGGCTTGGGGGTGAGCAGAAAATCATTACCTCTGGGACTTTCTAAAGTGCTCTGGGAAATGCATGAACAACATCGGGGTCACTGTGATGATGTGAGCAATTAAAGAATAGTACTTAGACAAAGTTTTGCAAAGTGGAAGTAAAACATTTTGATATTTTGAAGAGATCTTAATCACATTGGTACTCTCATTTTACATATGGAGAGACGGAGCCTTAATGAAGGGAAGTGACTTGCCTGAGGGTACAGATTTGAGATTAGAGCAGGGTTTGTCCGTTTCCAGCGTTCTCCATTATAAAATTCATGAATTGGGAAGAGTGCATCGAATCTCCTGGCATGAAGGGGAGTTAAGAATCATATACAAATAGAGCTCAATTGTCCTCACCTGGGTCTTCTGGTGGACGACAGAGCACAGTTCATTGCTGTTCTAGTTAAACTGTGCGTGACGTCACTGTCACGGCCAACAGCTTCTACTCTAAGCATAGAATTGTAGGGAAAAGACAAGATCCTACACAATTACATAAGTGCTTAAAGTGGTTGAATGGGAGTCTGAAAATGGAAAAATTAAAATCTTAAATTAGAGCAGTAAGTAAGGCTGAGTCACCTCTCGGGTGGAACAAAGCAAGGCCAGAGGTAGGCCTGCTGTCCGGAGGATATTGAAACATGGGACTATTTAAACCAGTGGACCTCCTGAATTTCCTGAGGGAGGAAATTCTGCTAAAAGGGGGAACGTGGCCCTTCAGATAGTAAGGCTTATGATTCCAGCACATTTGTTTAGTCTTTCTGCAACTCAGATAAAGCAAAAGGCTTATTAATTTAGAATTGGTGATAATTTGTACAAGGTCTCTTCTGAAGTTTACCTTTGCTTTATCTGGCTAAAAGGATTTGGAAAGCAAATTAACAGTGTAAACAGGATGGCAGGCAGCAATATTTAACCTCTTTAGCAGAGCAAACCTTCTCCTAGTATCTTTAAAATACGATTTATACATACAAAGATGGCATGCTAGCTACAGATTATTCTTTTCTATTTATTTGGCAGGCCCCTCATAATTTCTACCTATGAGATTTAGCTTAGTTTGATCCAATGTATATGTTCCTAAGAGAGGTTGATTTACATTTATTTTATAACCATCAAATTTTCAATGTTAAGACTTACTTAGAGCTTGACCGATGTGATCCTGCAATATGTAAAATCAGAAAAATGAGAGATTACACTCTATTTATGTACCATCCTTTAAAATGTATATATGCATTCAAATGTCATCTACAATTAATTAGAACAAATAAAATTGAAAAATTGAAAAAAAGTCTAACATAGATAGGCTCCAAGAGCCATAACTAGTTCCACTTGATAACCCATGACTTTCCTTTTGTCAAGCAAGAAACACAGAACTTTTGGCATCTTATGGGGTAGGATAAAGAGTGAATATGAAAACAGGCCTTGGGTTCAAGTCCATACTCTTCCGTGGATTAGTTCTGTTACTTCAGACATGGGCTAGTTCAATAGGGATCAATCTTCTCTATCTTAGGGTTTCCTAGAGAAATGCCCTTGGAGAGTATGTATATAGATCTGTGAGAGAGAATCTCTTAGGGAATGGTTCATGCAATCACGAGGGACTCCATCACAGGCTGGAGACCCATGGGATGCTGGAGGGGTGGCTCAACTCGAGTCTGGAAGACCTACCAGCCAGGAAAGTCAGTGACGTGATTCTCAGTCTGGGTTGAAAGCCTGAGGGTCTGGGTGTAGAAGGATGCTGGTATAAATCCTGAAGTTCAAAGAGACAGGATCCTGGAATTCTGGCTTTCAAGGCACTGGGGGGAAAAAGTCTATCCAGCTCTCACAGCAGAGACCAATTTGCCTTCTGCATTTGCCTTCTCTGGCCCCTAGACTGGATGGTGTCCACATCTCTGAGAGCAGATCATCCCTTCTAGCACTCAAACTCACACACTAATTCTTCTCTGGAAACACTCTCAAGGATCTAGCCCTAACAGTGCTTTTTCAGGTTCCTAGATATTCTTCCAACCAGTGAAAATGTATCTAAAATTAACAATCACATTCTCCGTAGCACTGTTTCAGATGGGCATGGGAAATATCTCTGCTGTGAGACCCACAGGGCTGAGGGTAAAGATGAACTTTGCTCACTGATATGGAAGTGCGCTAGGAGGTACTATCAGCATTTGAAGTAATCCTGTAATTACTTTTAGTATAGCTAGAGCTTGAATATTTGAGCCAATATCACCATCTTTTATAAACCAATTAATTATTTTTTATCCTGAAATGCCACTGTTTAGCACTTTTTTAGTAACATATTATCCAGCTGGAATTGTTAGATTTTAATTCTCAGACCTCGATGAAGCTTCTAGTTTGTAGATTAGCCACTGTGGGTTTTGTTCTGTTTCTGCATCATGTCCTGTTCATTTCTGTATCCTAAGACATGACACACAGCAGGCACTCAATACAAATTGGATAGACAAATAATTGGACAAAATTAAAAAGATGAGGGCCATACAAGATGAATTGGAAGAACACACTTTTATATTGACCTCTGATGATGGTAGTAGTAGCTCCTTAGCCCGTCTGAAGGAAACTGTCACCCTCAGTCCTGCCAGTAGGAAGCTGAAATCTCCACCAGTTGAATCATTTACCACACTTTATTGAAGTAAGAGTGAACAACAGACCCAAAAGCGGACAGATCCACAGGTCAGCCAGTCAATAAGGTTGTGCCAAAGGATCTCATCTTCCCTGAGCACGGAAGGAAGGACAAAAGTAGCCCCTCAACCTGAAGCCAGATGAATCAAACATCATCGCCGCCAACATCCAGTTCCACCCATTTCCTTGAGTAAACAATCTGCCATTTTGTGCAGCCAGCAATTACTAGGAAATTTGACTCCATTTTCAGTTCAGAAGTAAAACCTGGTTAGTCCAAGAAAATCAGAAATTCTCATTCCTCTCTGCAGTATTTGATTTGCATATAGCAGTTCAGGATTCTGTTAGAAAAATGTGAGGGTAATGTTGGGGATGGGTCTCCTGGTGAACCTTTGGAAAAGGTTTCTTCATTCTTAAATAATTTAGTAAGACCAAGGTCTTCTTATGCAGACGTTGTTCATGGTTGGAGAGACACTTAGATCAGGTGATAACAGTGACAATGAAGGGGATCAGGGCTCAGAACAAAACCAATGTACTAAAGATAGTGAGGAAGACAATTAGAGGATCTGCGTCATTGTATCATCAATGAAATATGAACTCAAATGACTCAGGGAAGGCCCTGCTTTAGGATCTCACGTCAATGGACAATACATTTTTCTGTATTGTTTAAACCGACATGGTTTTTTATAATCAAAGGACACAGTAACAAATACAATAGTTAAGCCATACACAGACCAATTACCTATGTTGCAGCCCCATGAAAAATAATGAGCTAACTTTTTCTTTTCAAGAAATTAGAACTTGAAACTATAGAAAGAAGGAAGTTTTAGGTTAGTAGCTAAATCCCTAAGGCTACATCATTAAAGAAAGATGTTGGAGTTTTCTTGATAAGTCACTGCCAAACTCAAGTCACAAGGAAGCAATAACTGAATAAGCAAAGGTGGTCAGCTGGTAGAGGATAATACAGCAAAAGGTCAGAGAGACTTTGCAGGAATGACTACGGGCTCCTGTGGGTTCCTGTAAGTGGAGGGAGTATTGGATCCTGTATTTTTAATGTCTTGTCCTTTCCATTTCCTGTTCGCACTGTACTTCATTTTGTGATTTTAACACAGTTTCAGTTGGCCCTTCATAGTCAAAATAACTGAGAAGAAATAACATATCTATTGGATAAATAGCAATAGAATGATCTAAGAAGTGAACCTGTTTATTCTAAGAATTAAACAAAACAAAACCAACCAAAAAAGCAAAGGAAGAAAGCAAACAAATAAACAATAAAACCCCACACCTATCTAATCTGCTTTTTCCTACTGCATCTCTAATGAGTAATTTACCTATCCCTCTGCTCAATATTCCTAAAAAATCTCCAATTCAGTGCAAATTCTCTTGGAGCTGAGTGCCATTGACTGATAAAATATTCCCAATGAGTTTAAAAAGCAATGGGTTTCTGGAGTTCCTGGATTCATCTCAAAACATATAGACCAGTAGCCATCAGCCAGAAACAAATCTGCCCTCCACCCCCCTCCCAAAATTTGCAAAGTCTAGAGACATTTTTATTTGTCCCAACTGAAGGGCTGCCACTGGCATCTGGGAAGTAAAACCAGGGTTGCATCCAAATCTATAATGAACAGGGCAACCTTCAACAAAGAGCCTCCAACCCAAAATATCCAGTGCCAAGGGAGAGGAACTCTGACCTAAAGGGGACCTAATACATAATAGACAGACATGCTTTGGAAGAGGAGACCAACAGATTACACCTTGTGGTTTTTGAGGTCTTCTGTGGATCATTTCATATTTTCTATGAGAAGCAAGGCTCATATTTTATTTGCATGGTGGTGTTATATGGCATAGTTCACAAGTTCTGAGATAATTAAAAGTGGAACAACCCTCATTTGGATAATAAAAAGCAGTGGAATAACACTGCTGAAGGAGAGGTGCATTAGATTGTCAGAGGTGGTTCATCCACAGCTTTCCATGCTCAGGCATCCACAATACCTAAGAAGCTCTCTAAGAGAGAATTCATGCCCCTGGCCTAAGAGTAGATGCCTCATGACCCTAATTTGGAAATGCCTGAGTAATATCCTTGGCTTCCTTCCTGCAGTGGACATCTGTTGTTTTTGTCTCCCTAGCATCCCTACCCTTTTCTTTTGGGAATACCATTCAATTTCCTTTGGGAAGATACCTCTCTCTATAGGGGTTTTTTCCTATAAAGTCTTGATGGAACTATCCATAGGAGATCTTTTAGTTTCCCACTATGTTTTGACTAGGTTCTCAAGCTAAGCCAATCTGTTTTCATCTCTTTAGGATTTTAATCTCAAGTGAAGTAATACAAGCATGGGAAATATTTGAAGCTGATTCATACTGAGGTGGATTAGTGCTGTTAAGAGAAAGCCTACAACTCCTTCAAACTAGATTGCTAATTGTCTCTGTTCTGTTACTCAGTTCTTTCAATTGACCCCTCATTTCTGTAAGTAATCCTCAACTTTTTCAACTACAGAATTGGTCACTAGACAGGGAAGGAACAGGGAAAGTTCTCATGCTATCTCTGCTCTTTATTGGTTTCTATGGTGGCAGGAAGACATTTCTCCTCTTGTAATCTGTCTCCTCACCCATAAAATAGAGGTAATTGATTAGGTTCTTTCTAAAGGTCCTTCCAACTCTTAGGTCCTAAACTTGTGATTAAGGTCAGACTTTGTCCAACTAGAAAGGTAAACCAAACTTCCAGCCTAACCAGGAGGTGGTGCTCCAGTACCAGGCTGATGTACCACTAACAGTCCCAAACAGTGCTGCCCCTGTTGGGGCTGAGGGATTCCAAGAATCCTACAGGGTCATTTCCACACCGTCTGGTTGATTGAGTAAATTTTCCTCCTCTATTGCTCAATGCATCTTTGTGTGTGGCTAACGTGGGAAGTCATTGCTAGGGATAGATAAGTCTCCTTCCTCAATATTTCCCTGTTGGCAAGTGTGGGAATACTATTTCTTGACATTTGGTAAGTCACAGTGATGTTGGATAGAGATGGCTGGTAGCATTATGCACATGGACAGATACATCTGAGTGAGACAAACAGCTATAGACCCACAAGCCTTGCATTTCAGTGCCAGCTCTGCCAGGCTTTGGCTGTGTAACTTTGGGAACTGATCCTGTATTTTGCTTCAGTTACCTCCTCTGTAAATGATTACATTGGATGAGATCAGAGGTTCCCAAATTTATATTCTGGCAGAGCCAAAACAGTGAGAGAGAATCTTTCCTTAAATAAAGTCATACATGAAATTCTCATACATAAATACTTCTTGAAACTCTGCATTATTAGTGACAGACATGAATTCAAACAAGCTTCAAAGTAAAACAGGAAATATATTGTCTCGAATACCTAGAAAATCTAAGGGGAACAACAATGTCAGACATGACTGGTTGAGGAATCAAAAGCTGACATCAGAGATCCACGCTTCCATTTCTTATGTCCCTATAGCAACTTGGCCTCGTACTCAAAGGGAATCCCAACACATGGCAGCAAGATGACTCTTGAATAAAGAGGAAGGGAAAAAATAGTTGCATTTCCCATCGCAACTCCCTATCTCTGCATCAAACTCTGGGAGATTTTAAGGTAATGGCTTACCCCTGTTATTGGGATGAAGTGAAGAGGTACTTCTCAGTTCCACATGGAAGAGAAAGAAAGGAAAGGGAAAGGGAAGAAGGAAGGATGGAAGGGAGAACAGAGAAGCAGTACTAAGAAAGCAAATGAAGCTGGAATCATGATCAAAGGAGAATGGCCCAATCTTTTTAGCCAGATGGTCCCTCTGGTATCTTCATTGAACACCCAACGTATGATGTAGAATCTAAAATGTATGGAAAGATCCATGAAGTTTCTTGAATTTTTGTGGGTCTAGACCTAAATGGAGGAAAAAGTGAACTAGTTCTGTCTCTGCCCTGTCATATCAGTCCTGCGCATCCCCCATGTCTGTGGGTGAGCTATTTATTCACACGACAATTAGGGCCTTTTGTGATGCCAGCTTTAGGCTATTTGCCCAGCTTCATCCTCTCCTCACTTTTTCATTTATCCGTCAGCACAGATGATTTCTCTGGCGTTCATTTCCTCATACATTTTGCTAGTCCTGCTTGCTAGTCTTTGCTCAAACCATGCCTGTGTGCAGAACCTCCCCCTTTCCCTCTCTTCTGTCTCATCAACTCCTCCTGCCCTAAGATTCCTGTGGTACTTCCCTTGAAGCATCCTGTGATTCATCTTCCTCCCCAAAGTGGTAATGGTACTGCTTTTGCTTCTGCAGTGACATCTCATCCTTGTTTGTATGGTTACTCTTGCTAAGCTGAGTTGAATCATCACTTTGGGGACATAGCACTATACATGCCATGTTGAATGAATAAATTGTACTGATGTTAGGCTTGAGAATTTTAAGATCAAAAAATATTTTTCAGAGACCTCTGAAATACACCACAGTAGGAGTAATGAATGTTTCTCTTTCTTGAAAAGCCTGAACTAAGTTCTAGAATCATTCTCTACAGTATGATTCAGTCACTATGGCTGGATGCAAGTTAGTCAACAAGTAGAAACAGTATTCACCATTCCCATCTATATTTAATTCAGAGGGTGCCATATCTTTATTCTAGGGTATCCTACACACTGTGTCCTGAAGATGCTGAAGCAGATCTTGAAGCTGTATTTCAGCTCAAGAGCGAAGAAACACTATTATCTGATGACGACATCTGTCACGGCACAGGAGGGAAGAACTGTGGTAAGTAATATGTCAGTTGGCTCACTCCACTTCAGAGCAAGCATTCTCAAGTTTTTAACTTGAGTTCCCCATTCAAAGGATAATGTTCACGTGCCTCAGAGATTGCGAGGAGAGTGATGGCTCACTATGGGCTACCTTTCCACAGGTGAAGAGGGGGGAGGTCATGGGCGAACTCAGCTCTCCTAGCATACATTTCTCCCAGAAGAAAGTGAACGCAGCCCTACATCTTGGCTACAACCCCCATATTCCATCTAGCTTGGCTTCTCTACTGAGTATCATAGTGATCTGAGTTCTCCTCAAGCCCCAGTGTGTGGTGCTTGAGGATAAAGAAGTACTACATTCATCTTCACTTTCCATGTAAGATGAGCTCAGACGACTTCATGTGCCTTTGTCCTTGAATTGGGCCCTGAAAGCATCATCTCATTTTGTCTTTATCACAGTCCAGCATGGCATGTCAAACTAGTCTAACTTCTGAAAAAATGAAGGGATAAGAGAAAATAAGTATTTTAACCAAAATAAAATAATCTATAAGTCCTAGAGTCGGGAACTCAAGTGGCTCTAAATACAAAATGCATTTATTTTAATTATATTTAATAAATATATCTCAGATGACCAAGTAGATGAATGAATTGATGTTCAGTTTATAAAGTCTGGATACTTCCAACTCAATTTATGTGTTTTTGTGCCCAGAAGTTGCATATTGTTCGACATTTGAATTCCTTATAGATAGATATCATAGTATAATCAACGCTGCTTGGAAGGTTACCTTTATCTCTCCTAAACTTTCCCTTTGTTTGAAAATGATCATGTCAAATACACATAGCATACCAGGAAAAAATAGATTAAAATAAACTTATCGAGGTCACCCTTCAAAGACTTTCTAAAAATACTTTGCAAAATATGTGTTTTTGTGTATGTATGTATATTCCTGAAAGAAATAATTGTAATGTTCTCATTCTTTCAAATTCTGATATATGCAAAATATCTCCTGGATTAGTAATACAAGGGGAGGTGGCATTTCTTTCTGGAAAATGGAACAACTTAATAAAATTTGAGTCATATTTTTAGCTTGATCCATTAAACCTCTTAGCGATGCTCTTGATATGGACGCACCAGGCTCTTAAGAAGCCCTTACGATTGTTTATTCCTTGTCATCAGGTTTACAAGATCTAGTCTTCATCACCTACTGCACACAGTATCTCATTTTCTTCTGAAAACCCACTCTCAGCCATTGTCTCTACTACTACAGCCTCCTGAGGTAGGCAGACTCCCAGTGCTCAGTTTTAAAGGAAATAAACTGCTGTGGCCAGGTGGATATCCCAGTAAAGAGATCTTGATGGCTAACTTCCTCAGGTCTGCCTTCGGCCAGGTCCACGCAGCATCTCCAGAAACCACCTGTTCATTGTTCCTGTTGGTTGATCCTCTTTGTTCTTTGATACTTTTCTCCTTGGCCCACCAGTGCAGTTCAGCTCACTCTTTGCATTTTACTGAACCCCGGGGAAATTCCCTCTCAAGTATTGTCTTCACACCTCTTTGTCCAAATCTTCCATGAAACCTAAGAGCCACCTGAAGAGAAAAATTTGACTATGCTTATTTTATTCTTGAATCTATGATAAAAACTTTTGAAATTGATAAGCAATAAATAATCTATTTTGGTAAAATAAAATTTTAGTTATTAAATATACAAATGAAAATTTTAGCAGTCAATGTAAATGGCTAAAAGAAAGAAATAGGTGAACATGTAAATGAACAAATCAATGATTAGGGAGATGTATAGATGGATGAATGGCCTTTTTCTAAGTGATGTGGAGGGAGTAATAACTGATCAGTGAAATCTGTGCAGAGTGGTCAGCAATTATTTCTTGTTGATAAATGTGTCAAGTATATTGACTTGAAAATTGATTTTTTAAATTTTCTATTAACTTTGTGATATATATTTAATATTTTATTTATTTATTTTTATAGTAAACAAATGGGATACATGTTGTTTCCCTGTTTGTACATGGAGTAAAGGCATACCATTTGTGTAATCATACATTTCCATAGGGTAATGGCGTTTGATTCATTCTGTTATTTTTTCCCTTCCCCCCACCCCTCCCACCCTTCTTTTCCCTCTATATAGTCCTTCCTTCCTCCATTATTGTCCCCCTCCCTAACCCTAACCCTAACACTAACCACTCCCACCACCCCCATTATGTGTCATCATCCACTTATCAGCGAGATCATTCGTCCTTTGGTTTTTTGAGATTGTCTTATCTCACTTAGCATGATATTCTCCAATTTCATCCATTTGCCTGCAAATGCCATAATTTTATCATTCTTTATGGCTGAGTAATATACCATTGTATATATATACCACAGTTTCTTTATCCATTCATCAATTGAAGGACATCTAGGTTGGTTCCACAGTCTGGCTATTGTGAATTGAGCAGCTATGAACATTGATGTGGCTGTGTCTCTGTAGTATGCTTATTTTAAGTCCTTTGGGTATAGGCCAAGGAGTGGGATAGCTGGGTCAAATGGTGGTTCCATTCCAAGCTTTCTGAGGAATCTCCATACTGCTTTCCAGAGTGGCTGCACTAATTTGCAATCCCACCAGCAATGTATGAGAGTACCTTTTTCCCCACATCCTCCAACACTTATTGTTGCTTGTGTTCTTGATAATTGCCATTCTAATTGGGGTGAGATGGAATCTTAGTGTAGTTTTGATTTGCATTTCTCTTATTACTAAAGATGTTGAACATTTTTTCATATATCTGTTGATTGCTTGTAGATCTTCTTCTATGAAGTCTCTGTTCATTTCCTTAGCCCATTTGTTGATTGGATTATTTGTATTCTTGGTGTAGAGTTTTTTGAGTTCTTTATATATTCTAGAAAGTAGTGCTCTATCTGAAGTATGAGTGACAAAGACTTTCTCCCACTCTGTAGGAACTCTCTTCACATTACTGATAGTTTCCTTTGCTGAGAGAAAGCTTTTTAGTTTGAATCTATTCCAGTTGTTGATTCTTGCTTTTATTTCTTGTGCTATGGGAATCCTGTTAAGGAAGTCTGATCCTAGGCCAACATGTTGAAGATCTAGACCTACTTTTTCTTCTATAAGATGCAGGGTCTCTGGTCTGATTCCGAGGTCCTTGATCCATTTTGAGTTGGGTTTTGTGCAGGGTGAGAGATAGGGGTTTAATTTCATTCTGTTGCCTATGGATTTCCAATTTTCCCAACACCATTTGTTGAAGAGGCAACCTTTTCTCCATTGCATATTTTTGGCACCTTTGTCTAGTATGAAAAAATTGTATTTATATGGGTTTGTGTCTGTGTCCTCTATTCTGCACCATTGATCTACCTGTCTATTTTGGTACCAATACCATGCCGTTTTTGTTACTATTGCTTTGTAGTAGAGTTGAAGATCTGATATTGCGATACCCCTGCTTCGCTCTTTCTGCTAAGGATTGCTTTAGCTATTCTAGGTTTCTTATTCTTCCAGATGAATTTCATAATTGCTTGCTCTATTTCTGTAAGGTACATCATTGGAATTTTAAGTGGAATTGCATTGAATCTGTATAGCACTTTTGGTAGTATGGCCATTTTGACAATATTAATTCTGCCTATCCAAGAACATGGGAGATCTTTCCATCTTCTAAGGTTTTCTTTTATTTCTTTCTTTAGTGTTCTGTAGTTCTCATTGTAGAGGTCTTTCACCTCTTTTGTGAGATTGATTCCCAAGTATTATATTTTTTTCAAGGTTATTCTGAATGGGGTAGTTTTCCTAACTTCTCTTTCTGAAGATTCATTACTTATGTATTAAAATGCATTGGATTTATGAGCATTGATCTTGTAACCTGCTACTTTACTGAATTCACTTATGAGTTCTAAGAGTTTTCTGGTGGAATTTCCAGGTTCCTCTAAATATATAATCATGACACAGTGAACAGTGATAGTTTGAGTTCTTCTTTTCCTATTCATATCCCTTTAATTTCTTTGGTTTGTCTAATTGCTCTGGCTAGAGTTTCAAGGATGATGTTGAATAGAAGTGGTGAAAGAGGGCATCCCTGTAAAGAAGGACATTACATATTGCTTAAGGGAAGCATAAATCAGCAAGACATAACAATCATAAATATCTATTCC
Organism: Sciurus vulgaris; assembly: GCF_902686455.1. Taxonomy (NCBI): domain Eukaryota; kingdom Metazoa; phylum Chordata; class Mammalia; order Rodentia; family Sciuridae; genus Sciurus; species Sciurus vulgaris. Next base: position 71,985,649 of record NC_136476.1, read on the forward strand.
CCAAACATTGGCTCATCCATGTATGTCAAACAAATCCTTCTCAATTCCAGAAATCAAATAGACCACAAAACAATAATACTAGGGGATTTTAACACACCTCTCTCACCACTGGATAGATCGTCCAAACAAAAATTGAATAAAGAAACCATAGATCTCAATAACACAATCAACAATTTAGACTTCAAGGACATATATAGAATATACCATCCAACAAAGAATGAATACACTTTCTTCTCAGCAGCACATGAATTCTTCTCTAAAATAGACCATGTTTTATGCCACAAAGCTACTGTTAGCAAATACAAGAAGATAGAGATACTACCTTGTATTCTATCAGATCATAATGGATTGAAATTAGAAATAAATGACAGAATAAAAAACAGAAACTTCTCCAATACCTGGATATTAAATAATGCACTATTATATGATGAATAGATAAAAGAAGACGTCAAGAGTGAAATAAAAATTTCTTAGACGTAAACGAGAACAAAGACACATCATATCAAAATCTCTGGGACACTATGAAAGCAGTACTTAGAGGAAGATTTATTTCATGGAGCGCATTCAACAAAAGAAGAAAAAATCAACAAATAAACGACTAAACACTACAGCTCAAAGCCCTAGAAAAAGAAGAGCAGACCAACACCAAAAGCAGTAGAAGACAGGAAATAGTTAAAATCAGAGCTGAAATCAACGAAATTGAAACAAAAGAAACAATTCAAAAAATTAGCAAAATAAAGAGTTGGTTCTTTGAAAAAATAAACAAAATTAATAAACCCTTAGCCACACTAACAAAGAGAAAGAGAGAGAAAACTCAAATTACTAAAATTCAGAATGAACAAGGAAATATCACAACAGACACGAGTGAAATACAAAACATAATTAGAAGCTATTTTGAAAATCTATACTCCAACAAAACAGAAAACCTGGAAGACATCAAGAAGTTTCTAGGGGCATATGAATTACCTAAACTGAACCAGGAGGACATACACAACTTAAATAAATCAATTTCAAGCAATGAAATAGAAGAAGCCATCAAAAGCCTACCAACAAAGAAAAGTCTGGGACCAGATGGGTTCTCAGCCAAGTTCTACAAAAACTTTAAAGAAGAGCTCATTCCAATACTCCTCAAAGTATTCCATGAAATAGAAGAGGAGGGAACCCTCCCTAACTCATTCTATGAAGCCAATACCACTCTGATACCTAAATCAGACAGAGACACATTGAGGAAAGAAAATTTCAAACCAATATCCTTAATGAACTTCGACGCAAAAATTCTCAACAAACTTTTACCAAATCGCATACAGAAATATATTAAAAAGATAGTGCACCACGATCAAGTGGGTTTTATCCCAGGGATGCAAGGTTGGTTCAACATCCAGAAATCAATAAATTTCATTCATCATATCAACAGACTTAATGTTAAAAATCACATGATTATTTTGATAGATGCAGAAAAAGCATTCAATAAAATATAGCATCACTTCTTGCTCAAAATACTAGGAAAAATAGGGATAGTGGGAACATTCCTTAACATTGTAAAGGCCATCTACACTAAGCCCATGGCCAATATCATTCTAAATGGTGAAAAACTGAAAGCATTCCCCTATATTTAATATTTTAAATCAAACCCTCCAATATTTTGTAAACACATGACAGTTGGTTGAAATATCTCATTATTTGACATTTATTTCTTCACATATATAGATATACACACACACATATGTGTGTGTGTATATATATATATATATATAAAATATTTCATGATTTTTCCATGGTATTTGCATTCATTATGTAACTCTAGCACCAATTATAAGAATTGACTAGAATTAATTCTGAGGCTGACAGATGATTAACAATATGTATATAATCATGCAGCCAGCATGGCCCAGAACAGATATTACTTCATTACTACTGCCACTCCTATTTCTACTACTGAAGGCTAGTATTCATTTATTACTTACTATGTGCCAGACCCTTTGAAAGACTTTCCCACTCAACCCAAGTGCAGCCTTATTATGTCGTTGACATTATGGTTGAAATTTTAGTTAAGGAATCTGTGGTTCAAATTTTTACTAACTGTCCCCAGTCATATAGCTAGTAAGTGGTAAAGGCAGAAATTGAACACAGGTCTTTAAAGATCTGAAAGACCTTTACAGATAAACGAAAGACAGCTTTTTTTTTTTCTCCCTAAAAATATAGGCAGTGTCAAATAAGATCATGATCCTGAAAACACTGGACTTTCCGTCTGGAAAGGGTTCTTCAGGGCCAGTGGTAGCCTCTGTGCTGTCCTAACCCAAGAAGTGACAGTACTTTGGATCAAGGTGGGGCTGTGGGTTGAAATTAGCCCCATGCAATTAGCAGATACACAACAAGGAGAATACACAGAACTTAGTGTTCAATTGCAAGTAGGTCTGCAGGAGGGGAGGGTTGTTCTAAGATTTACCATGGTTTGAGTTGCTTTTTTTTTTTTTTTCTGGAAAGTAAAGTTTATGTAAACGTATTAGTATGATAATACTTTGTCAGAAAAAGGAAACAAATTCTTGCCTCTGTGTAAACCTTTTGCAAGCCACCTCATCTTACAGTATGTGAATTCCTTGACTAGAAGCCCAGAGTCTTCTCTTCATGTGTTTTCTTCACTACCAAGAATCTGATGCATGGTTACCAAGTGCATCTTAGGAAGGAAAAGATATAAGAAGGCAAAGAATTTGATGTCTGACCGTAAACTTGCAAAAGATGGAGAAACCTGTTAACTGAAGTCAGCCATGATTTAGTGACACCTTTTGTTTATTTGACCTCTCATGGAGATAAAACATTTGGGGGAAGCAAAGGCATTTTGAACATCCTTGCTTCTGTGTGTCTTTTAAGTTATAGTCTTCACTTCCCTTGACTATTAAATCAGTGTCTTCCTTTTTTAGGAAGGCTTTTATGATTTCAGAATACAGTTATTTCTCTCTCCTTTGACCCCTCTTGGGACCCAATAATTTTTATTATATACATACATCTCTTAACCTGACCTTAATCTTTATTCCCTATATCACTTTGTAAGATTCATGGGAAAATCAAGTTCAGCTATCACATTAATATTTTGTATATACTCTAAGTTTTTCTCCAATGGAAATCCAACTCAATTCTATGCACACAGGTTAATAATCTTGCACACTTTTCTATTTCCCTTAGTGCCTAGCATAGAACATCATGGGCAATTCTATGTATTTTGATTAATCTGACCTTAATTGTGTAGCTGTTTTGTCAAATTCTGTGAAGGACAATTTATGATAATCTTATGAAAAATATTCTTCACTGATTTAGAGATTAGATAAGCTTAATAATCAGAAGATGTCAAGATGATCATAACCTTAGTAATGATGATGATAAGTCTTCATCCACTAAATGCCTCCAACAAAGCAATATTCTAATATTCATAAGATAAATGAAAATAAAAATATGACAATGATAATTCAAAGATGGAAGAAGAAAATAGTCAGCTGATTCCATTGTTTTGAGCATGAGTCAAGGCAGAATATTATGGTGGAAGGGTTTGGCAAAGGAAAGCTGCTCCACTAATGGTAGATAGGAAGCAGAGAGGGGAAAGTAGGAAAGGTCAGGGGGGACAAAATACTCCACCAGGGCACATCCCACCAGTGACCTACTTCCTCCATATAGGTCCCATCAACCTACATTTTACACTACCTTCAGATAATGCCACCAAATATGAGTTTCTCATTGAATTAATCTATTGATGATGTAAGATGCCTCATGATCCAATCACTTCTCCACATCCCCAGCTCTGAACACTGTTCTACTGGGAAGCAAAACTTCAGCACTAGTATTTTGGAGGGACATTTAATATCCAAACCATAAAACATGTTCAGAGTAGTTAAGTCCATAGGGTCAGAAAGCAAACTACTGACTTTTGGGGGTTGTGAGAAGGAAGAAAACAAACTACTGACTTCAGGAGGTGTGAGAAGGAGGAAAGGAGAAAAAAACTGATTAATGGGTAAGGGACTTTACTTTTGAATGATGGAAATGTTTTCAAAGGTGAAAGAAGTAATGGTTGTGAGACACTGTGAGTGTACTAAATACTTCTGAATTTTAAAACTTAAAATTGTTAGTTTCAGTGCTGGGAATGTAGCTCAGTGGTACAGCATTTGTCTAACAGAGGAAAAGTCCTGAGTTCAATCTCCAGCACTATGGAAAAAAATAATCTGTTAACTTTATGTTTTGTGACTTTCACATCAATAAATTATTTTCAAAAAATAATTAATAGAAAACAACTGTATAAAATTTTAAAGTACCATTAATGATTACTTAAAACTATTAGATATTTAAAGGACATATTTAAAATACATACAAAGAGTGCACTGAAAGCTAAAACATTATTCCTGAGAGATACTAAAGACTTAAATGATGGGAGAGATATACCATGTTCATGGATGAAATATGAACATTTATTATTTCTTCTTCGTGTCAACACTCAATGTACTTTCTTCTAATTTTTCAAAAAATACATACATTAATGTCATCCATAGTCATTCTATTAAGCAATATCACGCCAAGATTGGTGAATTTTGTTTTATGTAAATTTTATATCAATAAAATTATTTTAAGAAAGATATTATGATAGATTAAATCTATCATTAGTGACAAATTTTTGTCAGCTCTCTGTATATGACATTATAATTTGCTCCATGAGATAGTGCCATACTAAATGTTTCTTCATATCAAAGCTCTCTCCACTTTGGATTCTGAATCAAGATATTGTTGGTGAATAACCTTAAGATTCTCAGGTCTGTGTACCATCTGAGGAAGATTCAACAGCCACAACTTAAAAATACCTGATGTCCTAACAACGGGTCTCATGACCACATCTTATATTTGATCTTGATGACATCCCCACATGTCACTGCCAGTACTCAGGATTTGATATTTGCCTGGGGACCATATGTTACTTTTCTCATTATATGTCAGCTGAAGTAGTTGAAGATCAGAAAGAGTTTTAGTTTCCAACTCTGCATATCCAGGATTGGAAATATTTTCTCTAAATTCTTTTTGGAAATGGAACAGGTCTTTCTTAATTTATTTCTCCATTCACTTAATAGGTAGATAAAAGAACCAATTTATAGAGTCAATATCTATCATAAAAACTTCCTCATCAAGATTCGCAAGTTCACTAGTTCCATTTTTTTTCTTAAACTTTCCACTTTACTACTGTAATAATGTTTCCATTCATAAAACTTGTCACCCTTTCTGTAGTCTCCAAGAACAATTTCCATATTTCTCTGCCATTCTCCATTAAGAGTATCCTTGCCTCACTTCTGGCCTGTGCCTGCAGTCTGGTTTTGAAGCTGAAACCAAGAATTTTATATTTTATTTATGGTAGCACTACCTATTTTTTTATTTTTCAGTTATCTAGTGCTATCTAACATTTCTCCATCACTCAGTGGCTTGAGGACAACAAAGTTTTTTTTTTTTTTTTCTAATGTATGATTTTTGAATCTGCTCTTGGTTGCTTGCTCTATATGATATTAACTAGGGTCAGTAAATAAGGGAACTTTGTTCAGTTGGAAGTTTGACTGAGGTTAGAACATCTCAGGTGACTCACTCAAACATCTGGGGCCCACAGGGCAGAATGTATGTGAAAGAGTCTAAGTTATCATGCATAATTCCTCTTTCTCTCGCTCTCTCCTCTCATCATCCAGTAGTCTAGCTCAAGTTTGTTTACACAGTGGCTGTGCTCTGAAAGAGTGAAAAAGGAAGCAATCGATCAAATATCTTAAGAGGTAGGCCCAGGCTAATGCAGCATCATTTCTGTCACACTTTTTAGTGCAAGTAACTAGTTTAAACCAGATTCAAGGATAAGGGAAATAGAATCTACTTACTATAAAGAGGGTCTTGAGGATTCAGAAAATAGAAGCATTTCTGGTGCCCATCTTTGCAGATTTCGCTATACTGTCCTTCAACTTTTTAGATATTTCAGGCAAATATACACATTCTCAACTCATTCTCACCAGTCGTAGAGCATAGTGCACTCTACACAGGACCACGGATTAAATTCTAAAGACATGTTTGAAAGTACTTGTTACAGTTTAGGTATTAGGTTGCATAGAAGCTCATGTGTGAGAAAATGCAAGAAAGTATAAAGGTGAAATGCTTCGGTTTTGATCATCTTAATCTAATTAGTGCATTAACCCCATAAAAGGGATTAATTGAGAAATAACTATAGGCAGACAGGGTGTCACTGGAGGAGGTGGGTCATGGGAGTGTCCTTTTGGGGTATAGATTTTGTCCTTGGGGGAGTTGAGACTCTGTTTGCTGGTTCCATGTCCTGAGTTGCTTTCCTACTCCACACATTACTACCATGATGTTCTGCCTCACCTAGAACCCACAGTAATGAGTCAGTCATTTATGGACTGAGACCTCTGAAAGCATGAGCACCAAAATAAATGTCTCCTCCTCTAATTGTTCTTGTGAGGTCTTTTGGTTGCAGCAGTGAAAAAGCTGACTAAGACAATACTTTATCTAATCTTCCCCAATCATTCCGTAGGACCTTGTTACCATAAACGCATTTCCATGGGAAAATGATTTCATTGCTGAAGCACTCATCAGAGCTTTTGATGGCTAATAGGCATCATGAATCATGAAGTGTGATGTGTGTTATAGTATCTCTTAAATACATTTTCACACAGGTTCCTTAGGTCACCATTTTTAGAGATGATGTTTCTGGAATGTGCTCTGGGGAGTTCTGTTACAATGCAAAGAAATGGAAATCAGAGGCTCAGAGTTTGAGTCACTTGTTTATGGTAAGTAGGAGCAGATTTGGGACCTGTCTCTGAATTTCTAGTTCCAAGTTCCATGATTATCCTTGTGTTGAGGTGTGAACACATACTACAAGAACATGGTTTATCCTGCTAAAGTTCCTTGTCATCCTTTTTTATTCGTCCTTTTCATGCCTAATCCATTCTGCAGGACCCAACAACTCTGGAATGACACAAAAGAAGGTTGATTTCAAGTCAACATACATCAGGGATTGGCAGGTGTCCTGGAGACTCTCAGTAACAAGTTTCCCCATGTTCGACAATCTTATCATGTGATCATTAAGAAATACATGACATTACTGCTTTCTTTCTTTTAAAGTTGCCAAGTGCTTTTTAATCTAATGATACAAGTATTTTTCTGAAGTTAATTCTGATATTTCACAAGTCACTACTATACTTTTCGGAAAAACTTCCATTGCACCAAAACCAACCTCCAAAAATCCCTCCTTCCCCATGAAAACACACATTTGAGCACCTACGTGTGTTTTCCAGACAACCTAAGTGCTTTGGACACATTCTTCTTGACCAACTTGTAGTTCTGGTCATGTGTAAAACCTTTCCACTCTTTCATGTTTTCCAGACAGTGTCTAGTTGGAATGGAAACTAGTACAGGACTGGGTGTTTGGTGAAGGAAATGACATGTGGATCTCCTAGAACTCAGGGGTGATGTCACACACTAAGATGAAGGCTCTGTCACTTTGTGTCTTTATGGCCAGGAATAAGTGTGGTGGCATGGGAAGAGCACTGGACTCAGAGTCAGGAGGCCTGGATTCCAGGCCTCATGCTGCTGCTACAGTTCTGCTTGATCCAGAGTGCACCAGTTTACCCAGCTTTACTGGATTCCTGATCTGTATCAGAAGCCCTACCCACATGACTCCTGTTCTGATAAGCTAAGTCTATCAACTTAAAAAGTCACAAGGCAGAAAAATAGAGAAACAGGATGTGGAAATCTGTCATTTGGACAAAAGATTAAGCCCTCTGTCAGTCTCCAAAATAGCACTCAGCACCACGCATGGAAATTGCTAAGAGGGAGGGTTTGATGCTAAAGCTAGAGGGATAGTAAATGTCAGTTCTGTAGAAGAAAAGGAGGAATCACTTAATTTTCCTTGGTGGAGGATCATTCATTCATGAGTTTTATACAGAAGAGTAATAAGACATGATTATTTATATATATCATATATATTACAGTTTTTTATTTTATCTTTCTTATTTATTTATTTATTTATTTTGGTACTGGGGGATTGAACTCAGGAGTACTTAAACACTGAGCCATATCCCTAGCAGTTTTTATTTTTTATTTTGGGACAGAGATTGATTACATTGCTTAGGGCCTAATCTGAGGCTGACTTCAAATCTATGATCCTCCTGCCTCAACCTCCCAAGTCACTGAAATTACAGACAGGTGCCACCATGCCCAGTTAATGATTTTAGAAAGATCTCTGGCCTTTATGTAGAAAGTAGATGATAGGATTTTTTAGCAGTGAACAGTCAGAAATATCGAGGTGAGAATGATAGGGCTATGGTGATGGCATTTGAACTTCTGGTGATTTAGGGTAGATGTTGAGTGGGAGAATGATTATAATGGTTAATCCAAAAATTATTATAATTTATTATTATGAACAGAACAATTGCAGCCAGTAATGACAATGACAGAATGAGGAATGACTTGAGGGCATGGGTATTGGCAATTGAATTTCTTTTCCCCTAACTTACTGAGAAGCAGAAACGGGGAGTAGAATTCTTTGCAGGTGTGATAGGAGTCGATACTTCCATTTTAGACATGTGCACTTTGCAAATTCCAAGCATAGATATCAAATGGAATGGTGAGTTTATGCCTTTGGCGTTCAGAGAATTTGGGCCAAAAGGTAAAATGGGAGGATGAAATATAGTTAGTTGATATGTGATCAGCTTCAGGGGGTTGTCTTTGATCTGACTCATGAGGGCTATGAACTGTTCACAGATGGAGATGGGGAAGAAGTGAGTAAAGGCAAGGTGGGTCACGGGGGAAATGCAGAGTGTTGACCGGTAAGGCTGGGGTCCAGTGGGCTCTCAGTGTCTGCGCTTGGCCACTGCTCACCACATCTGGAACAACAGCACTGTCCTTTCTGGAGACACCACTGGCCATCTTAGACCCATGGATGTTTGGATTCAAAGTCAATAAACCCTGACAGCAAAGCGTAATTTACTTTAGGATAAGAGAAGAGCCTATAGGTTCCTTCTTCTCCCCTAAAACTAGAGAAAATTTCTTTTCTTTTTCCCCCTGAACAGCATTGACTTAATCAGTGTTTGTCTTTTCCAAGTCTGGCAACATCATCCAGAGTAATTCCGCTCCGACTTCAGTGTCACAACCCAAGAGACGAGGAGAGATTATAAGCAATTTAGAGATTCCCTGTCACATTTAATTTGTCCTTGGTTAGGGATTTCGAGTTTATTTCTAAACTTTCATTTTAAATCAGTTCCAAAAATGAGGCGGGATGTCCTTTTAGACTCTGCCCAACAGCAAGTGTTCTGATAGCACAGCACAGGCTTCCAGGGACTCTCAGGATCCATGTTGCCTGAGCTTTGGGAATCTCAGGATGTTCTTGAAATTCCCTTCTGTAAGCATCATTTTTGTTCTTTATGGTTCCTCCGCCTCTGAATCCTTCCTGACACTGACTAGTTGGATGGTTTTACTTTAGAAGTGACACATTACTTTTCTATGTCTGTTGTAGTAAGTCACTATAAACTTAGCAAATTAACGACAACTCAAATTTATTATTTTACAGCCTACAGATGAGAAGTTGTATGTGAGATGCAAGGTGCTTAAGTTTCCATTTTGGAGACTCTAGGGAAGCGTCCAGTTCAGTTCCATGTGCACTGTGCAGATGTGATTTGTCCTCCAGGGTTTCAGGTGTTAGAGGTTGGGTCCTCTGTGTGGAGGTGGGAGGTGGATAACCTTCAAGAGGTGGAGCCCAGTGGGAGGTCCTTATGTCCCTGGGGACAAGCCCTCAGAAGGCATTGCAGGGTCCCAGACTCTGGCTTCCTGAATCAACATGTGATCTCTTGTGGCCATAAGCAATCCCACCAGTGTGACACCATCTACCATGAACTGCTCCCCAGGGCCACACTGACACACATTGTGCCTTCGAAACTCTAGGACTATGAACTGAACAAACCCTTTTCTTTAGAAAGTTAGTCTTTCCCAAGTATGTCAGCATAGCAATAAAAAATGGACTAGCACACAGGTGCTTGAAGCACCTGGGTCTCCCTTTATTTGCTATGAGCTGGGCCGGTTCTTGCCTCCTAGAGGTCTCTACATCTCAGAATTGACACTATGGTGTCAGATCCTCACCCGCCACCTCTCCTGCTGCTTCTCTGTTCTCGTGGCTATCTGGACCACAGTCCCTCTCACTTTTATTTCTGAGGACTCATGTAATTACATTGGGTTCATCCTGATAATCCAGGACAATCTCTTCATCTCAAAGACTTTAACCTTAATTACATTGGTAAAGTGTCTTTTGCCATATGAGATAACCTATTCACAGGTTCCAGGTATTAGGACTTGTATCCATAGGGGACATTACACTGCCTATCACACTTAAGAGAGATGAAGCCAAGATATAATAGTGTTCTTTGGTCATGATAAGAGAAAAAGTAGATAGTGCTGTTGGTTTGGATCCAGAAGCAAGGTTCCTGACTGCATCCTCTTTCCACTATTAAAGTAACAACAATAATGACAACAGTAAAGATGCATGCTGCTCAGGTATGAATGCAGCCACCTCACAGAGTAGGTCCTTACGTTGGGAAGTCTAAAATATGACAAGGTACACAAAGAAGATGGAGAAGCTCGCTGTTTCAAATACTAGGCCTGTGACATTGAGAAAATCACCTGGTCTCCTTGGGCCATAGTTTTCTCATTTGTTAACTGAAGAGAATAGGCCCCATTTTTGGTGAATAGTCAATAAGATATTTCTTGAGGACACAGCACAGTATTTATACATAAAAAACATACAGGTGGGGCATGGTGGCACATGCCTGTAATCACAGCAGCTCTGGAGGCTGAGACTAAGGATCACAAGTTCAAAGCCAGCCTCAGCAACTTAGCAAGACCCTGAGAAATTTAGTGAAAAGCTGTTTCAAAATAAAAACTAAAATGGGCTGGGGATGTAGCTCAGTGGTTAATCAATCCTGGGTTCATTCCCTGGTTCCTCCCCACACTTAAAAAAATATACACAAAGAAGCCAGTTTGAGTACTTATATTGCACAGAGGAGAAAACAGGCATCACGAGAAAAAACAGTTGGCATGAGGTTTTTCAGTGGGTTAGCAGCAAACCCCAGGGCAGATTACACAATGGTATGAGAATCTGGAGGGAGAGTAATTACTAGAACAAAATTCCACACCTGCTTTCCACCACATTCCACAAACATCTTGGGGACTGAGTTTCTTGCTCCCCTTCCACCCAGGCATCCCGTGGGAATTAGAGGCTAAAAGACAAGCATGCTGGTTTCATCTGATGTGACAACTTTGGTCTTCCTCTGGCATTTAAAGTTCCCACATTCCTCTTGAACCTCTGACCTTTTAGCCAAAGGGATGTCAGCTCACTGAGCACTAAATGTTTCCTGTGCACCAAACCATTTTGTATCTGCTTAGGGAAAAAATGGAGGCATCCAGCCTCAATTGACATGAAACAATTTTCCACTTGATGTCAACCCCAAATCACCCATTTCCTGCTACAAGCGACACTCAGTATGGGGAGGAAACTGGAGTCAGTATGAGTTATCATGGCCTAGTCTGCTGCCCTTCTAAGAACCACATCCTCCTCCTAGAGAGGAAACAGATTAAAGATCTGACTTCCCATGTTTACATATAAGAATTTAAATTCCTATCAAGGTGACAGCTTACTACCTAAAGACAGAAAATAAATTGTCATTAAGTTTGTAATTGCAATGGGTCAATAAGAATAGAATCATGCATTCCTTTGGTAAGGACTCATGTAATTACATTGGGTTCATCCAGATAATCCAGGACAATCTCTTCATCTCAAAGACTTTAACCTTAATTACATTGGTAAAGTGTCTTTTGCCAGATGACATAACCTATTAACAGGTTCCAGGTATTAGGACTTATATCCATAGAGGACATTACACTGCCTATGGTAAGAAGAATAGAGCACTTCTGTGTGACAGAAATTCAGATGCAAAGATGAATAGAATCTCTGCTCTCCAAAGAATCGCACAGTCCCATGGGGACAGTTGAATGTGTACACAGTCAGCAACAATAAGAGGCATATTCGATCATAGTCAGCTCTTATAAATTATGTCTTATGCTAGTGGCATCCAAACATTTTTACTGTGAAAACCTTCATTTTCATGAAGTTTCCCAAAGAAATCTGGTAATTGAAAGTGATGCTAGGGGCCCTGTCCTGGCTGTAGAGGGAACTGCAGGCCTGAGGCCCAGCGGTGAAGCACCTCTCCTCCCAGATTCCCCAGCACATGGCAGCTTCTGACAGAGCTCTTCCTAAGGTGTTCACAGAGTGTGCTTACAGTGCCTGCTGCTGCCCTACTGACTGCACCGATGGTTAAGCTCATGCAGGGAGTAACTCCTTTCCCATTTTTACCCCCTTCACTTACCCTATAGACTGAACTTTTCCATACACCTGACCTAGGTGTCAGGGGATGCTCAAAGTTTTTTGGATACTTCTCAGGTCTCAATGCATAATCTTGTTTTCCAGGTACTAAAATGTTCAGTTCAATGTAAAACTGAAGCCAATTTCAGCCAATTAAAACTTTTCCGATATTGAGGAAAATGACAAGATTACTTCCATTTTAAGACTAAATAATATTCACACACACACACACACACACACACACACACACACATATCACAATTCCTTCATCCACTCATCTGTTGATGGACACTCCATTTCCACATCTTGTCTATTGTGAATACTGCTGCAGTCCATATAGCAGTACAAATGCCTCTAAGAGGTGGTGACTTCATTTCCACAGTTATACATCTGGAAGAGGGACCACTGGGTCCCCAGGAAGTCCCCCCATTTGCAACAACGTGGATGGACCTAGAGGGCGCTATGTGAGGCGAAATCAGCCAGACGTAGTAAGAAAAACAGGGTGTGATCTCATTTTTATGAAGAATCTAAAACAAAAAATAAAATCAAATGTGAAGAAACACAGAATGAAATGGTGCTTATTGGCACAGGGTTGGGAGCATGGGGTGGGAATAGATGTAAATGAAAAGGTACAACATGGTAAAGGTGCAGAAAGATGAGTTAGTCCAGAGATCTAAGGTACAAACAGGAGGGTATAGTTACTTCCCAAGATTTCAGGGGGCGAGAGAGAGAGAGAGAGAGAGAGAGAGAGAGAGAGAGAGAGAGAGAGAGAGAGAGAGAGAGAGAGAGAGAGAGAGAAGGAAACAAAGAAAGAGAAAGAAATGAGGGAGGGAGGGCGGGAAGAAATTTGGAAGAACAGGCAGGGTAAAGAGGAGACGGGCCACCTCCTTCCTGACTGCTTTCCCGCTGTGCCCCTCGCTCCTCTTTCCATCATCACGACTCCTCTGATTTGTCCCTGAATGGTCAGGCGAAGGTGAGAAAGGAAAGGAGCGAAAGCTGTGTCCCTGGCCTCCAAGGCTGCTGCACTGGGGTTGGGCGCCACTGGAGCCAGAAGTCCAGCTTCCACAGGGATGCTGTCTACTCTGGTGAAGGACTACATCCCCGGAAAATGGTTTGGTAAATGAATGCAGAAGTGTTGCTTTATCGCTTAGTTCTTAGTTCGCAGCTGCTCCCTCCAGGAGGTGACAGAGGGAGAGGCAGTCCAGCCGGACACTGGCCTTGAACCCAGTGTGGGAGACATGTAAAATTCAGCCCCCTCCTTTGTGAGGTGCCTCATAGGCTTCTGGGAGTTCTCCTGCTTCATCCCCACCATCAGAGCACCCTCTGGTTGAGAGTTGCTGACACCACACTCCTTGGGTCGCGTGCTTGAGAGCACTAGACCACTCCAGCCTACTCTGTTGTTAGGATTCCTCACTCTGAAAGAGGCTTTGATCAGAGTCCCCTTCAAGATGCCTGAAGTCTTGCTGTCTTGTCTCACCTAGAGGACTCACATGCTTTCACCAATAATGACAGAAGTGAGAGTCCCCAGACAACCCCACCTTCTCCTTCTGAAGGATCCAGCAACAAATCTTTCCTCATTAGATCTGTTCAGATGGAAGTACAGCCCAGGTCCCCCTGCTCACTAAATCCCAGGCTGTGCATATTAGTGTCTGAAGCCTCCTCTCACTGGATCAACTCCTCTGTTCATACAACATGGGGGATGAGTCAAGGGGTAAAACCAGTTTCACGCTTCTTCCTTGCCCTGCATCGGCAGGTGGTGCTGTGTATTCTGTGCTTTTGGAGTTTTCTGAAACTCAAAGTCATCTGCAAAGGTCTTGGTACCTAATGCCTAACCACAAGGGTAAATCTTCTATATAGGGTTTGGTACTATAGTTTGAGATCCTCTTGTATAAAATATGATGTATGTAACACCAGAAGGGTCCTACTTGACAACTCAAAGACATACGATGTACATTCTAGATGCCACCCGTATTGGTTTCTTACTGATGCTGTAACAAATGAAAACTTCAAGACTTAAGGCAACATAGATTTAACATTTTAATATTCTGAAGGTCATCTGAAAGGGTTAAAACTCAAGGTACCAATGGCCACGTCATTCATTCTGGAGACTCTCAGGAATAATCTGATTCCTTATCTTTCAAATTTTCTGGAGTCTGCCTGTATTTTTGACTCATGACCCCAAATCAGTCTCACCTCTACTCCTTTCATTATATCTCCTCCTTTCTGAGCTGGATTTTCTAATGTCCCTTTTATAAGGACTCTTGTGACTACATTGAAGCTACTTGGATGATCCAAGTTCATCTTCCCCTCTCAAGTTCCTTAAACTAATCACATTTGAGAAGTCCTTTTGGCTATGTAAAGTAAGGTATCCACAGGGGTAGGGGGCCAGGACAAGGATGTCTTTGGTGGGGGCTATTTTCTTCTTGTTACACCATCTTTAATAGGAGATCATATGTGGAGAAAATGAAAAACAGTTACAAATACAGGCCCTTTAAGGAGAGGACTTATCACTTCCCACCGCCCGCGGAGGAAATGATAACACGTACACCTTTTTTGGTGCAGTGAAGTTTCTTCTCTTTAAAGTGGACAAAAGGCCCCTCAATGCGGAACTACTCCAAGTTATAAAGAATACAGGGACCAATCAGAAAGTTGTCCCTGTGGCGAATGCATGGACATATCAAGTAAACGCCTAAAACATGTACTGTACACAAGCCAAGCACAAGGTACATCAGCCAATCAGGAGTACTTCCTGAAACTTGTTAACAGCTTCAAACTTTTTCTGGCACCACACCAGGCACCATCTTGAAGATCAGGCCAGGGCGTGCCTGCCTCCGTGGGCCCTCAGAGGCGAGCGTCCCTGACAAGGACTTGAGCAAATTACTTAGACCAACGCAACCCTCAGTTTCCCCATCTATAAAAAGATAATGTTAGTATCTACCTAATGCAGTTATGAGTATTAAATGAGCTAATATTTTCAAACACACTGAGAACAGTGCATGCTATAGTGAGTGCTGCATAAATGTTTTGTTTTTAAATCACAAGGGTGTGCTTCCTACATTGCAAAGCTGATGTGGGATCCAGCTGCTTCATTTTTGGCCAACACTGTTACAAACTCTAGGATTAATAGCATCAGGGGCTTATTAATTTAATGTGTGTTAATAGATCTCTGGAGTGAATCTGATACAATATTCTACGTATTTACTATCTTTTGGAAAACATTCTAACATATTAATGACTCTCATGTGGGATTATGAGTGATTTTCATATTGTCTCTACTTGATTTATATTCTGTTTTCTTCAATTAACCCATGTACCAGTTATATTCAGAGAAAAAAAAAGCAACGTATGAAGCTCTGTGTGTATGTGTGCTTGCATGTCATGTGTGTACAAGGAGAGAGAGAGAGAGAGAGAGAGAGAGAGAGAGATCAGAGTCATTATCACTGGGAAAGAACAGAAAAAAACATTACTCTGCTCAACTCACAAATTAAGTGAACACAAAAAAGCAATCCCTAATTGTTGCATACATTCTATACACACAAAACTAGCATTCAAAACCTTCCTTAAACTGATCAAGTCACCCTTCGCACCTATACACACCTGTAGATCTTCCTGTTGGCATGTTTCTGTGAATCAATGCAGCGAAGACTAGCAGTGGAATGGAGAAATTCTGCAGGACATGCTGGCTCTAAAACTAGGGGCAACAAACCACCTCCACCCTCAGGTAGTTACCATCTAAAAGAATAGGCAGAGGTTTTCCATAACTAAAGACAAAGTAAGGTCTAAATTGTTATTACAATCAAATGGTATGGGAAAACAAAAATGGGGTCAGGGCTGGATTCCTGTAACTGGGACCTGTGCATTTAGCTTTCACACTGCCCAGGTCCTGGGGGTGGGGGTTAGTTCATTGCTCTGATGCTGCTATTTTTCAGTTCTTCATCATTTTGGAATGAGAGACCTAGATTGTCATTGTGTCTCCAGAAATTATGTAACGGGTCTTGAAATAAGAGTTTGGAGGTGGGGGACAATTATGAGTAGAAGCTTCAAGTAAGTCATTGTTGATAAACACTGAATGGCACCCAGAGCCACATGACTGCCTCTTCCCCTTTCCATACCCTGCCAGGAACTACAGGAAAATAGATAGATAGATAGATAGATAGATAGATAGATAGATAGATAGATAGATAGATAGATAGATAGATAGATATTCTACAGATAGAAGGCAGATAATATATTGATGTAGTAGATTTATACACATAACAGCATTGTATAAGCACACACTTAAAATCTTACCAATCTTTCCACGACCACCTTTGCTTGTGCTTAGCGTAAGATGGTACACATCCATTCATCTTATCACTTATTTCCAATTGTAGCTATAGGAAAATTATAAGGGTTTCTGGGAGTTTTATTTCCCTTTCCTTCCCTCCTCTTCCTCCCTCCCTGTCTTCTTTCCTTCCCTTTACTCCCTGTCATCCGGTCATTCCTTTTTTTTTATCTTCCTTTTTGTTACACTTAATGAGGATGAGCAAATTTTTGTTGCTGATGATTTTTTTTAGATGTACATGACGATGCAGTGTATTTTCACATATTATGCATACATGGAGCATAACTTATTCTAATTAGAATCCTATTCTTGTGGTTGAACATGATGTGGAGTTACACTGGTGTTGTATTCTTAGGTGAACACAGGAAAGTTGTGATTGATTCCTTCTACTGTCTTTCTTATTCCCATCCCCCATTCCCCTCATTCCCCTTTGTCGAATCCAATGAACTTCTCTTCTTCCCTCCCACCCCCTTATTGCATGTTAGTATTCACATATCAGAATATTCAGCCTTTGGGTTTTGGGGTACTGACTTATTTCACTTGGCATGACAGTCTGCAGTTCCATCCATTTACCAGCAAATGCCCTAATTTCATTCTTCATTATAAAGAATGGCTAAGTAATATTCTATTGTGTATCTAGACCACATTTTCTTTATCCATTCACCTAGGTTGGTTCTATAGTTTAGCTATTGTGAAGTGAGCTGCTATAAACATTGATGTGGCCGTGACACTGTAGTATGCTGATTATAAGTCCTTTGGGTATAAACCGAGGATTGGGATAACTGGGTCCATTTCTGAGCATTCCTACTTCAGAATATTTAAAAACATATCTTCTAGAAATTACTGAAATGTGTGAGTCTCCAGTAAAGCTCTGACAGGGCTGGCCCGCTACCCTAGGGTAGTACAGTGTTTCATAAAAATTACACTGTTTCCACCTTCTCTTGGCAATGGAAATCAGGTTCAAATGAACATGTAGGTGCATCCTAGAGGGAGAGAGAAGAGAAACTGACAGCCTTGTGTGGTGAGGACATGAAAAAGACTGGTCTCCTAGTGTCCACCCTGCTCCCACCAGACAGTGCTCTACCTGCCAGACGGAATCCCTCTTTTGGAATGCAAATCTCTCCAGGTCACCTTCGACCATGGCACAGCCACCTCCACGTGGAGCTTCGTGGTGGAAACAGCATGAACGTTGAACTCAGAAGAGCTGACATACTTGTCTCTGCCTGTGTGGGCTGTGAAATCCCTCCAGACCTCTGTGCCTTGGCGTCCAGATTTAGGAAAAGGACCGAGTGGTAAGGGATGAACAACTGAGTTCACACATCAGCCCCTCTTCTTAACAGTGGTGGCTTTGAGCAGGTTACTTACCCTCTCTGAGATAAGTAAGGATTATGATCACACCTCCCTTTGGGACATTGCAGAGACTAAGATAATGCAGCACATGCCTTGGAGTAAGCACAGGGTTCCTAGCAAGAGTGCCCTGAATAGTGGTTCTCCAAAGCCAAGCACTAGGTAGATGCTTATGAAACAGTGGGAATTAAAGTGAGTGGAGAAAAGGAAGCCTGGGCAAAGCGCAGCCAGTCCTACAATGCACGTGACTGAACCGTCGTCACGTGCGTCTTCTCCCCAAGTATGAGCTCTGTGCCCAGTGATTTTCCACTGCGGGGAGAAGCAGGATGGCAGACCAGATTAAGATAATTGTTTTCCTTGGAAGCTGAAGAATCGAAGTTTGCCTCTGGCACCTCGTGACTACAACCTCAATTCAATCCCCAAATCCCACTGAAATAGTGAATGAAACTTAAAAGCTGCAGGAGAAGAGGAGGAAGAATTGAGGAAAGGAGCCAAAAGGCTTCAGGCTCCAGTTGATCCCCTGCCGCCATCTCCCGCCCTGACTTTTCCCCAAGCCTCTGCAAGTGTCCTCGCTTTCTGCACCTTTCGGGGAAAATAGTCTTTCTGTCTGCGGTTTGCTGCAGTAAGCTTTTCTTTTCTTCCCTTGATGGGAAAATGCGAGGTAAAGGTAAGCATGCCTGGGCACCAAGAGGAAGAGTCTGGAGGAGTAAGTCCTGGACTGCAAAATGCAAAGGACCCAGCTGGAGGTCAAGGCCCTGGTCACATATCTCAACTGCCTTCCTTACTTGGATGTGCTTCCACCAGTCAGGGAGGAATTACGGCCCCAGTATCAATTCCACCAGTTGTCAGATTTGGGATAAAACCAATCATCCCCAGAGCTCCACCCCATCCATGCTCACGAAGACACGTTCCACTTTAAATGATGGCAACCTTCTTCAAAGAGACATCAGAATACCACAAGACAGGAACAGACGAGGTGGACACTATTGTGGACACCACTGTGTTATCAAGGAAAGTATTTTTAAGCAAAAGACTTGGAAAAGGAACCTTAAGGTTCGAGGTGTCCTTAGTGTCATTGCTTATGAAGTGAGCACACCTGGAATCCCCCTCTTGCCTGCTTCCTTCGGCCAAGGCCCAGTTATGCTCAAGTCCATGTGGTACAGTTGTCAGAAGCCCCACCCAAGCAGCCTTCCCTGCCCCTTCGAAACAGGTCCAGGTTTCTGTATAATAATAGACTTCAATCATTTCAATTCATATTCAGGAAACATGTCGCCCATGATAATCAACTCCATTCACAATGGCAGTTCCATTGTGCTCTTTCCATCCGGGTGAGGTAGGTCCACGTGCTCCTGGACATTTACTGAGACTTATTTGCTTGATAAGAACTTGTGTCTAATCAGAGAAGTTCTACAAGCAACCTGGTTACTTAGATGAATATGCTGCCAGCTATTAGCTATTGAAACAACCTTTTTGAATGTCATGTGAAATTCCAAGAGATTATACATACCAGAGTGGAAAGGAAAGAGGAATGGAGTTGAAGATGGAGGACATGAGTTTGTTTCTGTTTATTAATGAACAGTAGTATTAATAATAATAACAACGACAAAACCAACACTGTTCCCAGGTTTTATGGAACTCTTAACATGTCCCAGTTGTTGGGCTAAGAACTTCACATAGGTTGCCATGTTTATTCCTTGCAGGAGATATATTAGAAAAACATTATGAGGAGTATCATCCCATTTTACAGATGAGAAAACCAACCCAGGTTTGTGGTCAAGTCACCTTCCAGGTAGCACAGTTAGGAATGAATGCGAGGTTCACCCACACTGCACACTCACCTCAAATGGGGACCACCGTACATCATTGCCACAGCTCACTGCCATTCGTTCTATTCTAAGACGAGGAGGTGGGGGGAGTCAATGATTTCTAGAGTGTCTTTATTTTAAAGGGGGATGATGGAGATGCTTCCGGAAGAGGTGTGTGGAGACCTAGTCTTTGGAGAATTTGTCTCCTGGATTCCTTTTACTTCATCTCTGTCCTGCAATTCCTTGATTATTTATAGAAGAGATTCACAAAGGGGGCAGCTCCATACTCTGCCTTGCAGATTGCAAGGAGAGATAAATAACACATTCCTCATTCTCTTACTCGCTGGGGAAATTGGGGGCTGTGTTTACATCGCTTCCTTGGTATTTATCCTCCTGCTGGTTCTTCCATCCCTCTATTTCATGTTGTTATTTTACTTCCATTAGGGGAGCAGAAAAAACATGAGAAGCCATTCTGATCCACCCCAATCCTCAGAGGGCATTGCTCGGTCAAAGCCAGCCTCCTCTCCCTTGTAATTTTCCCTACAAACATCTCATTCAAGAGGCATTTTCTTCTCTCTGAATACTAATGTCCCAATGATGATGAAAATAAACAAATCTGCTCCCCCCTCGCACACACAAACGCGCACACACACATACACACACACACACACACACACACATATCCACACACCAAAACAAAACAGAAAGAAAATGAGAGAACAGAAAATCAATTGCATGCTTGATTCATTTCATGTTTATATCCTTCTGGATTTCCTTCCTGAGCTCCTGGGAATTGCCTAGTTAGTAGTTAGGAAGGGCTGACTGGGTCACTACAGATTTAATGTGGCAGTCCTGTCTTCTGTGGCTTTTCGTCCTTGGGAAGGAGCTGGACTTTATTAAGAAAACTTCTGAACACATGAACCTCCATTCTTTATGCACCAGGTCCGTGGAGACACTGATACAGTCCATTTTATATGGGGGACTGATGAGATTATTTGTTATTTTTCAGTATTTTTCCAGAAATGGAGGTTTTACTTCAAGAAAACCCTGGGGTTGGTGAAAACAATGTTGATCATTTGAGTCCTTATTTGGTTATATTTTCTTTACCCTGACTCTTCAACAAGCATGAACCGAGCATTGAGCTGCATGCCGAAGCTTGTTGCTTGTTATCGAATATATTTAATGGAAAAAAGTGAAGAAAATAACAGTTGCTTAGTTTTATAAATGGAGAAACTAATACTCAAAATGTGAATATAGCCTGGTGTGGTTGTGCATTCCTGAAATCCCAGCTACTGAGGAGGTTGAGACAGGGAGATCACAAGTTCAAGGTCTTCCCAGGCAACTTAGCAAGATTCTTTCTTTCTTTCCTTCTTTCTTTCTTTCTTTCTTTCTTTCTTTCCTTCTTTCTTTCTTTCTTTCTTTCTTTCTTTCTTTCTTTCTTTCTTTCTTTCTCTCTCTCTCTCTCTCTCACACACACACACACACACACACACACACACACACACACACACAGAATATAATTCTAATTGGGAGAGTCCAAGAAATCTTTGCAGCTTATAGTTCATTGTTCCGTATTTATTTCCCTATGGTAAAATTTAAAGGATAATGTGGTTCAGCTCACATTTCTAGATTTTAGGATATTAGGTTGAGGCTCTTCCAAGCTGTATCTTGAGGGGGGTAGGGAAAGAATTTTTCTCTTAATCTTACTTTCCTTCCTTCACTCCCTGGTATAAAGGAGAATGTGTGAAATCTGGATACAGATGTAAGATACAGACATTCTGCATTCACCATTTATTAATACTGGGTCGTGGATTCTCCAAAAGCAGGGTCTGAGATGAGGAATTCTGCACATGGTGTCTACTAAGGACATGCTTCCAAGAACAACTGATGAGGGAAAAGCTTTCTCACTATGACATCCCACTTATCACTGGTAAGAGCTGCCCAGGGTAGAAGTGAACCCCAGGGACCTCTGATTCTCTGCTTGTGCTGGGCAGAACCTGGAGGTAAGGTGGACCAGCAAAGATCTGGGCAGATTACTCTGTGACACTGGGTATGGGCTATTACTTTTCTTTCTTATTTCTGTATTTCTAAAATGAGTCATCTGGATTCAACAGTTTCAATTTCTATAATTTTCCACCTGTATTGCATTAAATAAGAAGTTTATTCTTCCCAGTAGAACTTATGATTTTGGAGGCAGGAATCTTGACTTTACTCAATAACATATTTCATACTCCTACAAGAAAATGGTTTTAGAGGAGCTTAATATATCTGACACAAGAATGGATGATGAACAATTGCACATTCACCAAAATTTTGGAGAAGTCATGTTCAAGACTATCAGGCTAATCTGCTAACAATATCATAAAAGTCTTCTCTGTTCATACAATGCACATTTCACACTTACTATGGGGCTATCATCATTAGAAAGATACCAATAGACACAGAAAATGTAAAAATGCTTGAATGAAAAATGATATAAAAACATACAGAGATATTTACTGAAGAAGAGAGTGACCATACTATACCCTAGACCAGCGTGAAACTTCACAATTCCCAGCCTCCCTGTAGGAATGCATTTCTAAGAAGGCTACCACTGTTTAGAACGAGGAGCTCCACAGGTACAAGATGTCCCATATTCTATTCTTTTGTCCTCCAAGTGCTTTCCAAAATATTGGAGACTTGACAAAGCAATAGCCTGCCCAACAGTTTAAAGGGACTGGAACTGAAGTCTGAGTATTGTGCAAGTTTGAGAATTTGATTTATAAAACTAGCATCTTCCGTGCTGAGAAAGGAACACAAAAGTATATTTCTAAGTGAAAGAAGTCACAAAAAATACACATTGGATGATACCATTTGTATGAAATGTTCCAAGTAGGCAAATATACAGATATATAAAGTAGATTAGTGGGCTGAGAAAGAATGGGGAATGACTTCAATGGATACAAAGTTTTCTTTGGGCAGGATAAACATATTATAAAATTAGGTTATGGTGTTTGTTGTGCAACTCTGTAAATATACTAAAAATTTTGAATTGTACACTTTAAGCAAGTAAACTTTATGGCATATAAATTACATCTCAATAATGCTTTTAAACATTGCCAATGGAATCTCCAAAATGTCTAATATAGGCAAATGAAAATATTCTCTGGAGGGACAAACGTTCATCTCAGGGACTGCTGGATTCTCACAGATAAAACTTCTCTGAATATGAGCTCACAGTCTTTAATTACAAAGCACGTGACAAAATAATCCAACAGGAGTGAGTCAGTAGACATAACAAACTGAAGGATCAAGCTTCCAAGACCTTTATTCTGGCTCTGTCAGTTATTCAGTCTTTTCTAACCTGTTTTATCCTTTGTGTCAATGGGAACAGTAATACATACCCTAGGATTTGTCATGAAGATTCAATAAATAATAGTAAGTCAAGAATGGAAAATGGTGCACACATTATGCATGTTATATGAATCTTTGTATAAATCTTAAGTGTAACTAACTGCCAACAAGAAAAAGAACAAAATAGGAAGAGAGCTGGATTGAAAATTATATTGATGTGCAAACATAGTAATAATAATTCACAGGTGAAACCACCAGAGTTGATACACATATGGAAGGGTATTTGGTTGAATGGGGAAACACAACTTACATTTTAAAAAGATATGCTATTTTTACCCTATTAGATTTTCAAAGATTATAGTATTTTAATTTTTTTGTACAGAGAGATTGGTGAAAGAGTGAAGAAATGGGCTTCGTCACACACAGTTGCAGAAAATGTACATTAGAACAAATCTTTCTAATGAGCATTTGGGCAAGTATATCAGAAGGCCTTTCAGATCTTTATGAAATCTCATTACATTTTTGAAGAGGCAAGAACTTCCTTGAATGGAAAATTCCACAGGGCATAAAGAGATATTGACATGAAAAGAAGCGGGTACACTGCCGCTTAGAGGGAGGTGTGATTTCCACAGCTGTAAGCTTTCTGCAGGGAAAGGTCACTGTGATTAATATCATTGTTTGGGAGGGTATTGGGGGCTGTGCCATGTTGGCGGTGCCAGGATGGCGCCTGATCACATCGGCAGCGAGGAGGTTAATAGACATAAGCACACTCAGGTGATTTTCTCGTCCACGCACACAATGTACGCGCATGTGTTCTCCAGCACTAATTGCCTGCTCCGAGTCTCACCCAATCTTTGCGTAAGAGGCGTGGCCCTGCTCTCCGCCTCCTGGAGGTGATATAAGCGTAGGCGGAGCGAGACAGAGAGATATAGCAGCCATTAGAAGCAGCCAGAGGGAAAAACAGCAGCGAGTAGGGGCAGCTGCGGATGGCAGATTGGGGAACGGAGAACTGAGACGCATCACTAGGGGACCTTAGGTAGACACACCCTTAGTTCACAGGATGCAGGACTTTAAGGCGTGGCAGGCCTCTCTCCTTCTAAGCTCTAAGAAAAGCCTGTCTTTCTTTCAAAGTTTCTCTCTTAAGCAAAGTTTCTTTCTCTCTGATAAGCGGGATCTCTCTCTCTCTCCTCTCAAAGCAAGTAAACCTCATTTCCTCTATCCTCTATAAACAAGCAAGAAAGCAGTGCACCAAAGAGAAAGATAGAAGTGCCTCAGTTTCCACTCCACCACCCATAAGACCTGTGCAAGTTGTTGCTGCAGGCGGTGACAAATATCCATGGAGTTTGGAGCCGCAAAGAGCCAGCTACAGGAGGGCAGATTCAAGTTCAGTCCACCTTCAGCAAAGGTGTAGACTCTTGGGAGTCCTGGATTACAGCAGAAATCTAAATTTCAACTCTCACACACAAGTAGGCCCAGTGTTTCCTCTCCTGACTCCACTGCAGAATGAACCCCAGTCTTTCCATTACCAAGACCCCGGCAACCCCTCACCTTGCCTTTCTGAGCAGCTATAGCATCCACTCATTTACTCATCTGGATCTCAATTCCTTCTTTGAACTTTTGGTACTTAAAAGTTTTGGTACTGTTTTTCTTGTGAATTCAGCTGTGCATTTAAAAGGTCCTATCTAGGGGTGCTAAGTGTTATACAGCAGTGTATCATATTCTATAACAAAATAAAATAGAAATCTGATTTTATTTTATTTTTAATTTTAGTGATATATTTTATGTAACCTCAATATATCAGAATAATTAAGTATCTTAACATCTATAAAAATTGAGCAATTAAAATAATATTATATTTTCTTCAAGAATCTGGTCTGCATTTTACCACTGTGCAGGACTAGACATTTGCAAGGGCTCTGTTCCTACATGTGTCCTGGGGCTGCCCTGTTGGAGAGCACAGGGTGTGTCCAGTAATGGGGTTGCCATCCAGGGACCCAGTGACTTCTTTGCAACATTTCTCTGGGGTCTGGGCCTTTCCCAGTTCTGGTCCCGAGTCTTCCCCATAAACAGTGCCCTCAGAGGTGATAAGTTTCATGGAGGACAGCTTAGGTTAACTAAATTCTGATAACACTTGTAGATAGTCCAAAGGTGAGGGGGGAGTCTTAATTTAGAAATCTAATTGTCAGTTTAAAGTCTTTTCCCTGAATGGATTGGGTTGGATTGGGGCCTCCCAAGTAGTTAAAATTCCCTCTTATAATTCCACGTTCCATTTCCTAAAACTGTATCTGTGGCCAGAGTATGTGCCCTCTGCATGCTTATTCAAAGAACTATGACTTTCTTTAAAAATCTTTATCTGATTGATGGAGTGGGAGGAGAGGTCTTAGATACAACACTTTGCATCATTTGGAATAAAAGATGCACTCTTCATTTCACACATATCAATCAAACACCTAACAAAACTGTAGCCATGGTCTAGGTTCTAAAAGATGAATATACTTGTTTTCAATGCAATAACCTTTTTTGTAATAAGTTTCCTTTAAATTTTATTTCAGTAGGAAGAATCTTGTGTCTGAGATATTTCTCTCAAATATATATTATAATATATGATATAATCTCATATATTAATGACTTATGTGGTCATATATGACAATATAGATTAGTCATATATACATTGTAAGGAGAGAGAACTTCTTTCTTGCAAATAGTGCATTTTATATATATGATCTGAAGATA
Organism: Sciurus vulgaris; assembly: GCF_902686455.1. Classification (NCBI taxonomy): domain Eukaryota; kingdom Metazoa; phylum Chordata; class Mammalia; order Rodentia; family Sciuridae; genus Sciurus; species Sciurus vulgaris. The sequence continues at coordinate 72,011,615 of NC_136476.1, forward strand.
AACAATTAACTGCAGTAGCAGGAGAAACACCTTCCTAGACCAGCTATTTTCTAAAGATGTGACATTCAGCAAGTTACTTTCCTGCACTAAGGACAATTTTCTTTAACCAACTTTGGAGAGTTGTTATGAGAATGATACACCACATTTAAAACACCTGGCTTATAGAAGGTGCTCAATAAACCACACCCTCTGCTGTTACATCAAAACATGCTTCTTTTCAACTATGAGCATAACTGCTTGTTGCTTTGTTGAATTCATTTTTCAAGTTCAGGACTTAGACAATTGTGTTTTCTTTCTTTTTTTCTCTCTTTTTTAATAGGGCACAGTGTGACTTCTTGTTACTGATACTAATCCCGTAAAACACATACCATGATGGGTAGTTATCCCATCATGTTAGGACAAGACAAGGTTTGAGTTTGCACATTCTCTTTAGGGATCGAGTAAACACAAAGCAAATCTATTTTGTTGACATTGCCAAATCAGAGCCAGCAGCAGAAATATAGAAAGCACCATAATGCCGATGGCTTGAGATTCCCTAAAAAGCAACCCTACTTGGTATGGCAAAAGTCCACCATGTTGACTGCTGTGAAAACCTCAGGATGTCCAGATGGGCCCGTAGGGCCTAGGGGTTGGGGTGTCTCAGTCCCAGTCTAGATGGTTAGCATCTCCCTGAGACATTTCACCGCATTACCACACCATCTCATCTGCTGCCAAGAATGTGTTGGAAAAGCCAACAGGAAATGAAAACTAGCCAGTTTGAAATTTTTTCTCATGTCTTTTATTTCCCAATGTATGCTTCCATTGATCCTGTAGTGTTCTTGAGGCTGGGATGGACAACAATAGCCTCAGGCATCTTATGGACTGAGTGTGGCCGAGGTCTTTTTCCTTTGCCACTGAACCTGGTCACGATGTTTCAGATTCCCATGAGTGATTAGCCACAGAAGAATCTCCTCCATAGTTCTTTTGTCTACTGACTGAGAGAAAGCTATGGAAAGAGAATACCCGTTTTAGAGTTTAAGCACATATAAGTTGAGAGGTCTTGGGAAAATCATTTTATATCTCCAGACCATCTTTCCTATCTATAAAATGGAGTTTATGGGATTGAAGTGAGAATCCCATGAGACACATTTGTGAAAGTAGTTTATAAATGTTAAGTTCCTGTACACAAGCTTTGGAAACAAGGAAGACATAGACAGCACATGATCACTGGCCTCTAATACCCAAAGGGAAATTGCTATGTGAGAATTACCTGGAGAGGTCATGGAGAGCCCAAGGAAGACCAAGGAGGGCAGCTCCAGAGAGGTCAAGTTCAGAATGAGAAGAGCATTCTAACAGTGACACCTGTGGAGTGCAAGCTCTTTTGTTTATAAGAAGGCCTCAATGTATGGCCCAGCTGTTGTATCCAGCGAATACTGCCCAGGGATGGACATCAGGTCAGGATGACTCCAGGGAGCTCCCAGGTGTGCCCAAGGTACAAGATTCTACAGTGCCAAACAGATATTCTCCATCACTTAAAGAGACTTAAAAATCCCAGTTCATTTATTAGTGATGCACCCTCCTCTTGGGAGACCATGAAGGGACTCCTTCTAGAAGTTAATATAAGCATTTTTTTTAAAATGTTTTCCTTTGGGGTCATTTGTTTTTCAAGGTGCTGAGTCTTAACTAAGGCTTATTTTAGGCTGATTGTTTTCTTATTATCACACCAGAGCAGGACAACAGAAAGTAAAAGATGGTATGACATTCTTGAATTAGCGTTCTTTTTCTTTCACGTGCTGTTTATTAAATAAGTTTGCAAATTGGAATTGTCTTCATAACCTTTCAACTTAATGCATTCAACTGTATAAGAAAGAAAGAAACACAATCATCTGCCCCCAAAATTCAAGTTTCTCATGGTTGTATTCTGTCCTTGACTCATTCTTCAATCTTAGGAAAGTTGGCATTGCCATATCTCAGTCCCCTATCTGGAAAATGAATACGTTGAGTTTACTTAATAAGTCCATTCTCAGGTTCTTTCTAGCTCTTACCTTTGGTAACATTTATTCCAAGGTCCTATAGAACTGCAGTAAAGCATAACTAACAGATCTATTGATAACTCCTTACAGTCCATAACTGTAAATCAAACCTGTTAGAACATCAGATCTTTGCAGACGATTATTAACCAGTACTCAATCCCAGTGTTAAAAGAGATCCTGCTATTTTTCAATAATTTAAAGAAAGCACATTCAGCAGAGTATTTCACACACCCTCCCCCCATCTCAATTAGAAGGCATTTAGAGGTAAACTTGTTTTCCATGTGTACTGATCTGATAGGAAAATAATTCCTAAACATTCCCCTTGGGTGCTTCAAAATGCATTCACTCTCCTGTCCCCCGGTTTGTCCTCTTCTGCTGTGTATGCCCCTGTGTGGGTTCATGCATTCCTATTATTTTCCAGGTTTGAAATTCTTATTTGCAGGGTAGAATTACAAAAGGAGGGAGCAATTGAGAACATCTGCTCTGCTTTCAGATACTGGCAGGCGCCTGCATCACGTTCCTTTCTGAGTCTAGACAATCAGGTCCAACTAGAGGAAGAATTTCTTTTACCTTTGACTGGGACTCTCTTCCTGGTGGTATATGAATGAAATGTGCTGAACACAGAGGATCGCTCTTCTTGCCCACTGAACCGATGTGTCCACCACTCATTTTGATCAGGGACACCTATGTCTTGCAAGATGGGGTGGTAGAAATCTCGAATGCCCTCATGTCTTTGTTTTCCTAAAGCTGGGACTGTGTTTGAGGCCGTGTAGATAATGGCTTAGTTTGTGTTGCCATTGGGTGGACAGAGTGGGCAGCAGAAAAGAGATTCTCTTACCAGGAGTTTCCAAAATGAATGGAGGCGGCAGGAGCTGGAGACACCATGTCAGTCACTGCGGTAGATTCAGGCTACATAGCACCACCAATGTTCAGGCACGAGCAGAGCAATGCAGACAGCTGTAGAGGGTCAGAGCTGGAAGGCTGGGAGACTTCCAACCCAGATGTGCTAAAGCAATCCATGGCCCAGACACCAGGTTGGCACAATATTAGTGATGTTCACCAAGAGTTCCCCCTATGTAAAGCAGCATGAGAAACAATTCACAAAGATAGACTCCATCTTCAGTCTGATACTTTCTTTTTCATTTTTATTTATTTTTAAATAAATAAATCAACTCTGAGATCAGAGCTACACAGTTAAAAAGCTTAGGATCTGAACTGAGTTTGATGGAGACCAATGTCTATATTTCTAACTGCTCCACTGTGACAGGGTTTGGAGACCAACCAAACTCTGTGCAGGAAAAGTAGCTCTGCAATTAACCTGTCCCCTATATAGGGGGCAAAGTTCATCCCTTCTGAGGATCAATTTTCCCAACCATAAATTACAGATCAAAATAACTGTTTCCCAGAGGATCTATTGTAATTCATGAGTAACAAATCGAAATGCTGATTTAAGTATTTGATATAAAAGTGCCTCAAAAAAATAGATGTCATTTCCCCTTTCTGGAGATACTCAAATGAAAAGGTTACTTTAGAGGACATCATCACCACCCTGGTAGAGAGGTGGATAAGGTGGCCTTTCTAATGCCTTCTAGCCCAGGGCTTCCGTGATGCTGTGAGTCGTTCACCCAGGATTACAGGGTCATGCTCTGCCTGCCTCCTAGCTCAGGGGTCTTGTTTCACCTTCAGCCTTATCAGAAATAGAGAAGTCATAGATTCTGGTCCAGATTTTCCCAAAAGGAATAAGAATCTCAAATCTAAAAGTTTTACACCGTGAATCAAAGTTTCAATCCCTTCAACATCTGCTTATAAAAACAAAACAAAATAACTAACCCTGCACTGAAGAATGAATGTGGATTGATTTCTTTCTTGGGGAAGGAGAGACATAGATGTGGCAGAGCGGCAGTTGGATTGTAGGTGTTAGGACCCTGCGGGATCTTATCTGTGACCTATAACTTCTTCTTGAATGGTTCTATCCTAGATCCCTACCTGGACTTGGTGTTTTCAAATTTTAATGACCAAATCAATCTAGAACTGGAAGATTGCTAGAACATTTCTAACCCAGTGGGTTTTCTTCTCTGAGTTAACTCTCTTTCTGACCCTTCCTTTGATTTCCTGAACTCCTGTGATATGTAATGGTTAATTTTTATTATTTGACTGAGTCATAAAGTGCCAGATATTTGATTCAACATTATTCTGGGTTTTTCTGTGAAGGTACTTTTGGATAGAGTAAGTAAAGCAGATTGTCCTCCCTAATATGAGTGGGCCTCAGCCAATCAGTGGAAGACTTGAATAGAACAGAAAGGCTGATCCTCCCCATGTGAGAGAGAATTCTTCCTACTTGACGGCCTTCAAACTGGGACATGAGTCTCTTCCCTACCTTCAGACTTGAATGGTTTCTTAAACCTACTGGCCTTCAGACTAGAAGTAAACTCTCACTTCCCTGGGTCTTCGGTTTGCTGACTCAGTGGCAGACTCACAGATCTTGGCACTTGCCAGCCTTCTAAATCACAGATCTTGATTCCTTATGATAAATCTCTTTTTAACAGCACATGTGCACACATACAAAAGCCTTCCCTGTCCTTAAGAATCTGCGCTCTATTACCTAATAAACAAATCCAATTTAAGATGAGATTAATAGATGAAAGTGAAGTTACAATAAATAACATTAGCAATGTATCATTGAGAATCTATCTCCAAAGTAATTTTTATACTCAACTGTTCTTGGATATCCTTGATGGTCCTAAGAGTAGATTGTATTAATACAACTTTTCAGATGTTAAAAAAAAAAAAGGTTGTTGGTCATTTAGCAGGGACAGATTTCCTACTTTTATTGTTCTCAATAAACAGAGACATGCATTTCCATTGCACCACAACAGATTCCCAACTGATACCTGTGTTTAACAAGGTATTTGAAAACTCACTTCCAAGGAAGGCATCACCTAAGTGAGTGGGGTCAAGTAGCCTAACTGGGGAGAAATTGGGCTGTGGTCTGTGGTTTCTTTTCAGTTAAGGTCTACTTGGCACAGGAGCTAGTCACAGGTGCAATCATTGCAACGCTGACCATTCTGTTCAATGGAGATCAGAGTGGAAGGGAAGCAGTTGAAAATGCAGCAGAATGGAATGTTTGCTTCATTTTAGGCTCTGGTATCAGAATTCCTCTTCTCCATACAATAGTTTATACTCTTTTATGAAAAAGACCTTGATAAGTGCCTTGGAATGATCCAGTGGAGGGAGATATTCAGGAGAGAAATGTAGATGCAACAGTGAATGGCTTTTCATTAGACTCTATTAAATTGGTATAATTTGTATTTCACTTGTGAAAATAAGATCAGGGCTGGGCCTGTGGGACTGGAATTAGGGACAGAGGCAATAAGAGCAAAGCAGTTTGAGACGATGAGAAATGAGGACAATGAAAATATTTAGGTGTTGGCTTGGCTTGCATTAGTTTCAGCCACCTGCAAATTTGTCTACTATTTGAAGTTATTTACTTCTCAGTGTTTTAAATACATATTGGTGTTTCTTCAGATAGTTAAGTAGCAAACTTGAGAGAAGCTGGGGCTTTAGTTTTGTAGGGGGAGGTAAATCAAAAGAAGTGAGTTCAGAAGGTGTAGGAAAAGAAGCACACAGAGATGCTGAAGCTGAGAGACAAAGATGATTTTGGAGAACAAAACCTAGTCAAGAACTCATAGGAATCTTTCAATCAGTTTTGGATTTGAGTGTCAATTTGGGGGTCTGAATAAATAAGATCAAAATCTCAAGATTCAAAGAAGCCCTGCCTATTATCTAGGTTAGTTAGTGACTAGAATGTTCCCGAGTTCATCTGTTCTAATCTCACACTGTAAGATTTAGGTGAAAACTAGAAAATGAGTCTGTTCAAAGATGGTGTCTGTAGAAGGAATTGGACATGACTCTTCTATGTTCGTAGATGAACGCAGGCCCAGTGTGGCTCTACACCATGTACAACCACAAGAATGGGAAGTTGTGCTCCATGTATGTATGATATGTCAAAACACATTCTGCTGTAATGTGTGACTAAGAGGAACGAATACTATTTTATAAAAAGATGGTGTCTGCTATGTCACAATATCTACATGTCTTGGATTGAAATCGGATTGAACCTTTCCCAGTGTGCCTAGCACGGTGTGATTGACTACTTGAGAGCATCTAGCAATGGAAGTGATTTGTGATGACAACTGCACTTATTATCCTATTCCCCAGATCTTTCCCACGTCCACCCTGACCACTATAAAAGTATGTTTGGTATATTGCATTCCACTGTGGTTGAAAGATACATCTGGGGTCTGTAGCATATTCCCCCTTCCTCATGTTTCCATTACTCAGGGAACATTTTCAAAAGATGAGATCTGCTCAATTTTGGAATAGTTTCCAGAGGGATGTGGCAAAGAGCTGCTTCATTTGATTTACTTAAAATTAGACCAGAGCGAGGAATCCCAGTGTCCCACTGGGAGCGATTCTGTGCCGGTGGGAGCATAGGAAGAGAGTCATGCCCATTTGCTGCTGGGATACCGGAAGAACTCTGCACCATTGCCTCGTATGACTCCCCATTTCTGACCATGGCCATTTCAAACACTGATCCTGTCAAGGAGAGCAATACAATACCTTTTCTGAGTTCCCCCTCTCCTCTCCTACCCCTCACCAAGCATTACCATTGCATCTTCATTTTTATTAATTCTAGTAAAATCGGTGAGCACTTAATGGAAGAAAAAATATCACTGTGAACTCATGTCTGTATTCCAGGTTCTAAGAAGTCAATTTCAGACCATATTGGTTAAAGACTTGAAATGCCCCATTTGGTTTATCCCCATAAATGCCCCATATGTTTATCTGTCAGCTTGGAAATTGGAATGTCAGTATGATCAGGTTCTCTGGGGGCTCTCCCCCTGACTTCCACTTCCTCACTCTGTCCTCACATGGTGGAAAGAGGAAGAGATTATCCTCTCCCTTCCTCTTCTTATAAGACCAACTTCTTATGGAATTATACTCACTTCTTGTGACCTCCCTTAACCTTACTTACAACCTAGAGACCTCGTGTCCAGGTGGCACGCTGGAAGTTAGGGCTTCAATATCTGAATGGAGGAGGGGAGATTCAGTACCTAGCAATGGGATTTCCAAATGTTTCTGTATTTAGTTTCTTTTATTTTGAGATGTTGAATATTTATTTCTCCTCAGTAAAAACAATTCAAGTGAACAAAAACAATCTACAGAAAAATTACTTGGGCATTTTTAACAATTATAAATATATACTTTAATGTGTGTAATTATATACAAATTATTTTAGCTTATGTAAACCTCAGAAGCAGATTAAAAGAAAACTGGTTGAGAATTCCCAAGGACTTCCATATCTATATTCTGTAAAAAATAATTTGGACTCATTCATTTAAAGCAGGTAAGGTCAGTGATCTGATTTGTTCCTGTGACCATTTATGAATTGGAAAGTATTCAGCCTCTGCGGAGAGCCGATTGAGTTCTAAACCTGATTATAATACTGATTTGATCTATGACTTCACCTTTGTTCAACTATAAAATGAGAATTTCTCCTTAGCCTTCCTACTTCTCTGCTATTTCAGGGATCTGAGATGTGTGGACTGGCATCCGTATTTCTTCTGTCACAGACACTCATTGTTAAAGGCAAAGAATGCTCCAGTCCTTTGGGGGTGTACATATTCAGCGGTCTCACAGCCAGGATATTGGAATGGAGGTGACCTAGTCAGGACCTTAGAATCAGACTTTCTGGGAAGAGGTAGAAGGCAGACACCAAGCCATGGTCTACAGGTGAAATCATGGGTCCTTGGGTGGAAAGTTTCATGGCCCAAAAGGGCAGTTTTTGGAGTGCTCTTTCAGCCAGCTGGTTCACATCTCGCGGGGACATGGATGAAGGAGACATAGCGGTGAGTCAGAGAGTCTAGGTGCATAGGACAGGAGAGAATCACGACAGTCAGCCCTTAATGAACAAGTGCTTTCTTAGTGCTAGACATTTATAAACACGTTACATTTATTATAGTCAATTTAATTCAAGGCATAGACCTTGAAATAAGTACCATTTTAGATTTTAAATTCCAGAAGAAGAAAATGACAGAGAGTTTAAGTGAGTTGTTAAAAATCACATGGCTTGGAAGGGGCAGAGGTCAGATTCCAAACAAATCAGTTGGCCTAATGGTCACTCCTTTCTGTCAGGGGAAGAAAACTGAGTTTCATAATGTGGCCCATGTCTCCCACACCAGGTGGTGTTCCAAGAAGGCAGTGATTAAAGCAACGATTTACCCCGAGCATTTGTACGAGGTAAAAAGTATTTGAAGATACAGGGTGGTAGAACACTGCAAATGAGGAGCCTCAAACCCAAGCATAATCAGGAGCATCTTCAAAGAGGAAACAAAGTCTAACCTGAGGAAGCATGAATTATATGTGTGTGGATAGCAGCAATCCACAAAGGGGAAAGGGGTGAGGGAAGTATTCCAGGTGCCAAGAGGAATGACCATGGAAAAAGTTACTGCTCACTCTTGGTTACTCCAGGATCCACAGTGCTCTGCATACTGAAGAGCAGGTCTGAATACACCTGTCTTCACCACAGCATGCGTGTCACATTGCCATTCATCACTCTGCACGTGTATTCACCCTTCTGCCCCGAATCCCCTGAGGACCCAGCACCCCGTTACCAAGCATATAATAAGTGCCAAAACTAGCTGAATGAGTAAGTGCATGCAGAATTCCTGAATCCACCCCGACTGGCTACGTTTACTGACTATTGTATTTAGTCATGTCCTGTTTCCTGGTCACTCTGTAAGCACCATGTAGCTCTGCGAGGCATTAGAGGTGTGAATTCATGAAAGGCACTGCACCCAGGAGCGTCTCCATCTGTGGGGATGATGGAAAAATATGCAGGCCACTGAACCCCCTTGTCTCTGTGTGATATGGCGATTAGCAAACTTCTTCCAGCTACTTACAGGATGACGGAAGCGTCTACCAAAATAATGCATGCGAAAGATGCTTTTAAATTACAGAATATAATTCACATGGATGGTCATAGCTGTGATTGTGGTTTTTATTCTGGTTATAAAGCTAGTTATTATTCCAGCTTTTCTGAAATGTAGATCATTGAAAAAGATATAGAGGTCCAAGAGGGTGTGGGCTGACATCTAAGTAACTGTATTTTAATGCCATTGCCTTTGATCCATAAGACCCTCCATTTCTGTGTTTTCAATACAGCCTTTTAATCCTAAGCTTGTACAACTTCAGGTGATCCAGTCCTGGGAAACATGAAAGGCAGGGACTTTGTCCTCCTGTAATTTCTACACTATGTACACTTCATATAACAGAAGGGGGCACAAATTGTACAAGAGTATATTTTTTCAAAAATAAATTCAGGGACATGTTAGACACTGAGAAGAGCACAGGACTATTATTATCATCATCTTGCCAGCATGCATTACCTGGATTTAAGGATGAAGGCAGATGGCAAATTTTCTACCACCAATTCGCCTATATTCGTCCAAGGGAGTACTCAATCAAACCACCAGCAGGGGATGGGTAGGAAAGGATGGGGGGATGGGAATGGGCATTCCCTGGAACATACATCTTTGTGAATTCAATTTTAGAACTCTTATAGATATTAAGTAAACAACTAAATGACAGATAAAATCAAAAATAAGAAAGAAAATAAAGAAATGAACACATTTTCACATGAGCTGATTTTGGATCTAGAACAAGGAAAACACAAGGTGAGCCTGGGCAACTCATGGTGTCCAGGCAAAAAGGAAGGCCTGACCAGTGATCGCCATGAAGACATGGCAGAGGAAGGAACCAGAAGAAACTTCCGGTGGCCAAGGTGGTGATAAAATGAGCCACAAAATAAGTACCGGTAACGAGCAAAGTGTTGTGACCGTAGAATGAAGATAATATCCATTGTCATATGCTGATATAAATAATGTAGTAAACAACTAAAGGGGAGAGAGGGATTCTTTCCTTAGTAGGATAGGATCCCAATTAATAAATGGAAGTAGGTGGACTCTGTAATTTGGCAAACACCACAGCAATATACGGGCAAGGTTTATGAACAGAAACTAAAGTCAGCAGGAAAGGTAGGAAAAGAAACAAGATATTAGCCTACATGCTTCTAAAGTGTTGTGATCATAAATGTAAAATAATAATAGACTAAATAAAAGCCTGAGGACCTGCCCCAGACCAAAGAACACTGAGGAGATAGGGCACTGAAAGGAAACCCGCAGTCCAGGATTGGATCCTGGGCCTGAAAAAGAACATGAAGGGGACCATTGTCAAATTTCCAAAAAGGTTTGTAGGTTAGTTAATAGAGTCATATGTCAATTTCATAATGTCAATTTTTGTACTAAGGTTATATAAGAGGTTCACATCTGAAAAAATCTGGGGAAGCAGAAACAATTTGTATTTTTTTTTTAAACTTCTCAGTAAACTAAATATTTTTTCCTCAAATTAAAAAAATAAAAGCAAAACAAAAATAAGAAAAAAGAAAAAGAATAAAACGGCTTCATTCTGGTTACCAGGTCCCTGAGGTTAGAAACAAGTGGTTATGAGATCTGTTGCCAGAATCCTGAGGGAGTACTTTGTTGTGTCCTACAATTCAGTGGGATTTTATGTCTGACTCCCTCAGAATCCCATATCAACAAATTTATGTTCAGTATTTTGGGGCAGTCAAAAAGGCAGAACACCAACCTGCAATGTGCCAGGCACGATGTTGGGCACTGTATTGACATTTCTGTGTTACTCTTTATTTTGCCTCATGTCATTTTCCTGTCCTCTACTGTGTACCATAATTTTAATTCTGTTTTACAGAAAGTGTTCCAAAGCAGTCTATTCCTCTTTCTAAACACAGAGACCAAGCAGCTTAATTGGAAATTGCTGTTTTTCTTCTCCCTAAGATGGTAAAAATTATTTTCCATTTCTTCAGGCAGTCAAGAGTCATTGCCCTCCAGGGAATGAAGAACATTTCCCTTGACTTTATTTTTCTATGTGCCATGAAATTAATTACAGTTTTGTTTCATTTCAGGGTTGAGGAAGGAATGACAGAGGAGAAATACATTAGGGCAAAGGAGTAACTAATATACTAACCTATTTGGTGCTTTTAAAGTTTGCCAGAAACCAGGTGAATAATTGACGATGATCTGATGCAGCCAGATCTTTCCCATGAAATGGACCTTATGCCAAAATGAATCACAAGCTGTCCTTTTCTCTTTTCCCCCTGTGTGCGTGTGTGTGTGTGTGTGTGTGTATGCACACTCACACAGGAGAGTCTGTATTTTGAGCCAACTTCACAAATAAGAAACTGATCGTATTACTGTTCATCATTCAGAGTGTCCTGAAGTCAGACTCATTGACCTCTTCTCTCATTTTCAAGCCCAACGCCTTTGCCTTGATCTTGACCCACATATTTTTTGCATGTAACACTATGCACCTGGTCTCCCTACCCCAGATCTGGATGAACTACTGCTTCCTGTAGAGCTTTTCCTGCTCTGATTTTACCATATTCTTCTCAGCAAAACAAGTCCACTCTGTCCACGGCACTCACCTGCAAACCATGACCCACCTGTTTTACCCTCGCTTATGAAAGGGTAGAAGAGGCATTCTGATACCTAGCATCTCACCTCCTTTAGAATGAACACTACAGACACTGAGTCTTTTGTCTCCAATACTTATTCCCTGCATATGCCATAACATTTTTCTTTGCCCTACCTTTGCCCACATAGCCCCTCCACTCTCAGTGAATATCCTTTGCCCTCAGCCTGCCAAAATAATCTCTCTCTCTCTCCATGTTCATTTAAGTGTGACCTCTCTCTTAAAACCCTCCTAAATTTTCTAGGTAAAGGTTAATTATTTCCTTTTCTCTACATATTGCATTTCTTTTTTCAGTTATTCTCTTAGAAACCTGCCTCCCATTGCTTTAGTTGGCCACTGTTTCTACTCTTAGTCTGGAATCACCTTAAAGTTAGATAGGAAATGTGTATTTTTTTTCTTTTTTCTTTTCTTTTTGTAGTATGTATTCTGCTTTTTGTTTTAGTATGTATTCTGTTTTATTAGTATGTAGTCTGTCTTTACACAAATGGTGTAGGAAATGTTGGGATACATAGTTTAGCATGGATAATTTAGAAATATAGAGAACCTGATCCCGTAGGACATAGTACCCGCCATGATTCTGGAGGAAGGAAGTGCCAGTCTGTGTGCATTCTTATAGACACTGTACAGTATATTTCTGCATCACAATCCCTAAATCTGCTTAGAAGAGTTGGTTTGCCTCTGTCCATTTTTCTTATGAGAAAACTGAGTCAGTTTCCTGGCTTGCTCAGGTCTGCCCAGGGGCAGAAGGAAGACTTTAAAATACACTGAGGGCGTGAAAGTGACAAGAAGAAGCCACAGGAAAGGAAGAGTGGGGAAGGTGTCAACTCAGGGACCCACAGACTGTCTCCCGCCTAGGTGTCCCATGTAAGAGCTCAGTGGTCTTGGGTAAGTTTTCGAGTTTTCCAGCTTTTTCTCTCCTGTTCACAGAGCAACAGACTGAATTCTGAGGGACCTTTATACTTAAGACACGATTCTTGGAGAAGGCCCATCCTTCTCCAAGAAGGATGCTTTGTTCACAGTGGAGGCCCCTTTCGTCTAGCTGAGCACCTGCTCCAGGTCCCTGAAGGGTTAGATTCCATCCTCTCTGTGGATCTTCTGGTGCTGACCTTTGACCTTCAGGGGCTGCTCCCTGGCTGGAGTGATGGATACATCACCACCATGAGCCACTGTTTCTTCCTGCAGGCTGTGAAGAACAAGCATTGCTGTGGTCATAGGAGACAGTTTAGTGTGCAGGTCAAAAACCCAACTATGCGGGGGTGGGGCGGGGATAGACTGCCTGGGATTGCTCATCAGCTCTGCCACTACCTAGTGGTGCCCTTGGATCTCTATGTGCCCCATAGTAACAACAATTGCACTTATCTCAGAAGGCTCCTGGAGCACTCCCGAGGTCCTCTTTGGAACGCCCTGAGAACAGAGCCTCTTGTAAATGGTAGCTATTTTTATTCCTGTGCCAACCATTCAAGCCTACTGGGAGAATTGAATGAGAACAGTTTGTAAACTCTAACGTATTAATGGAAAATAAACACTTAGTAGAACTAATATGCTTTTTTATTTAAAACTGGAAAAAAAATGTGCCCTCTTGTTCCAAATCCTTCTGGGGTCATAAGAGAAGAATCCCAAAGAACGATTCATACCATTTATAGGACATGATTTTCACCTCTCTAAAACATTTTCAAATTGAATTTTCTAGTAAACTTTCTCCAAAATGCTTTGTTAGAATCAATTGGCAGGCTTGGACTTCGGAATACTTTATTTTAAATATTCTCCCTCCCCAAAGTAGAAAAACAATCAGGGGTAAACAAACGTGAAGTGACAAGTTACAAAAATAATTTTAATCTTTCAAGATTTCAAACTAGTAACAGATATATCATATTTGATACAGTAGCTTTTCCCTACAAGTTTATGTTCAAATAATAACTTAAGTAAATAAACTCAGGGGTCAGTAGGAGGAAATGCTCTTTTATTTTCGAAAGCATACGCAAGCCAAAATGAATGGTGACCCACGGTGTTCTTCCCATTTAGAAAGTATTAAATAAGAGCAGAATAAAAGTCTACTTTAAAAACATCACATTGATATATACACTTGCTGGATGACAGAAAACAACTTGGGAAATGGCATAAGGCACTTTTTGAATTGGTGTATTGTTGTACAGCTATCTTATCTTTAGTAATAGTATTAGGATGGAATTGACACAAGAACTATGAGGAAGCTGGTACATCTAGTAAATAGAAAACATTGATTTAAATCTGATACCCATCCTTATGCACAAGCTTCCTCTTGAGTACTGTAGAACTCGTGAAACTGAGGTGTGCCATTGAAATGTTAAAAACGTGCAGAGGAATCAATAGCTGATGAATAGCCTTCGGGAGGTGAAATAATTTCCCTTCAACAGCACTGAGCAGGAGTGGGTGGGATTCTGCAGGAAAATGACTGTGGAATTCTATAAGTAGTGGCAGCACCTGATCCAGACCTCAGAAACAGGACTTTTCATTTTGAAGACTGTTGGAAAGAGATGGCAGGAAGAAACTGGAAGCAAGGAGAGGAGGGAGGAGGTGTGTTTCAGGTGCAAACAGCAGAGACAAAGGAATGGAGACAGGGATTGTGGCCCAGGTCCTTGGAAAGTGGCTGGCACCTGGTGTGCTTGAAGGCCAAAGAAGGGTGAGGAGCTGGAGTGGCCAGCGAGCCTCCTTGAATGGCTTCGATCCACGCAGCTCCATCTATGCTCAGATCCATTCTCAGCAGCTCCCCCTCCTCTGCTTCGCTTCTGAGAATGAAGGGCCTCTACATTTTTCACAGATGACTAGTTTCATGTGATGCTGTATTTAAAAAATAAACTTGTGTAGTTAAATAAACTAGGAAAAATTGGCATAACTTAAACATATTTCATACTTGTGGGACTTCCCAGAGCCTTTAATAGAGTAATACAATCTGTGACAGTAGCGGGAAGCAGAAGAGGCTGCCATTGTCCCCATACATTGGACTCACAGACTTCCTAAGAGTATATTCCCAGACTAAGGTTCTGAAGAGTAATTGGAAAATCACTGGATTAAGACATTAGCTCAGATTTATTTGTTCAACAGCAGGAATTGAGTGCCTTTGACGTATCAGTCATTTGTGCTGGGTCGTCAACGTAGGGTGGTAGCATAGCCGCTGTCTATTTTCATGAAGCTCACATCTGGAAGAGTCTGCAGACAGGAACATGTTAGCAACAGGTGTGCAGGTCTGCAGATCAGTATCCAGAGTGTACCTTGGAGGTGGGGAGGCTATTTACTGGCTTTTCTGTCCCCAGAGCCTGACATGGCATCTGAATGGAGCCTGTCAAGTGACTGATGTTCGATAAGTATTGGTAAAATATTGGAGGGAGCGGGAGAGAGATGAACCAAGGGAAGTAAGAAAGAAGAGATTGGGGGTGGGGGATAAAACAGCGTGGGAGCATAGCTAAAATGCAGGTTTACTGGCACTGAAAAATCCTGAGAGTTTCTATAGGAACTGAGGCAATTCTGTCTGGAAAAAATGAGGCTGGCAATTAAAGTTCCTGTTGGCCCCATTATACACATAGACAGATTCTAAATAATAGAGCAATATGGCTTAGAAAATTACCACAAGAAAATATCTAAAGGTGTTTAGTGCAAATTTCCTTCCATGGTCTCCTGTATTACCTTGTAGACCTCACTTTTTATGTTGCTGGATTTTGTTTGTTTTAGTTGTTATTTTAGCAGACAGTGAGCACGTCTTAATCTGTGATGCAGCCTCTGTAGTTTGACCTCTTGAAAGCTCAGAGATTAATTTAGTACTCAGTTGTAGGAACAGTAACCTCTTAGGTTCCATCTGTATCTGTATTTCCCCTCTTGTCATTATATCCAGAATGGCTACAAGGGCTCAAGAGCTATCATGGACTCTTTGAGGTCTGGAAAAGATGCCTCATAGAGTTCTGACCAGTATTGAGAGATGCCCCTTAACCTCATCAGTTCATTCATTTACTGATGAAGTTTTGAATATCCACACTGTGTCAGAATTTTAACTAAGAACATCAAGGAAAACAAAAAAGAAAGTCTCTCTATTCACTATTTTAATAATGTGCTTAATGTGTATCTCCTTATAATACATAACGTGAATATGACAATTATTTCAAAAATTGAATATGATGAGTACTCAAGCAGATATGTTATTTTTACTGCTGATTCCCTGAAATGTGTGTGGTAAATATAGATTTATGAAATTCCAGTCATGAAAAAACACAGATCTAAGTGTATAAAATCTGTGAGTGTAAATTGTAACTAAATAGTTCTGAAATCCTAAAAAATTATGAATTTTCCCCTTTGTCATGTATCTGGCTAGTCATTCCACAAGATCTCTTATTGAATCATTTTGGATTTGGAGCAATCACCCATTGATATTCCCGCCATTCCAAAGGTTGACTCCAGCTTCATTCATTCATTCAGCATATGTGGAGAGACCCTACTAAACCTTAGGTCCTGGGCTAAGCAAAAGGACATGGAGGTTGTTTCTGAGTTTCCTCACTGAGGAACTCTGGTTGAAAGCCCTCTGCCAATCACTATTGTAAATATATCATCTAAGTAATCAGCATAGGAGATTCATGTTCCAATTTTCTAATTGAGTAACCACCGTGACCAATCTTTGGGCAGAGCCATCAGGAAATAAGTGCTATTTAGTTTTGAATTTCTTTGTTGAGCTCCACATCCACACAATAGGAGGATTATACAAGGAAGTGAGAGATAAACTGACAACACTTAACATAAATACATTCTTTTCAGAATGGAGCAAATTACCTAAGGTGGGAGACATGGCAAGTGTTTCATAGAAACCAGTAAAGAAGATTTAGGGTGTGGATTTGACATTCTCTGACACTTTTTTGTCCTCATCATTGGCCAAAATCTTCAGTCAACAGCTTTTACTGGACGCCCACAATGTAGAGGGATTTGCATTTGGCACAGAATATGGAAAAAGTAGGAGAGAGTCAGAGGTCTCTACAGATACAACTGGAAGGGCACCATTCACAGAGACTGCTGTATCAATGGCGCCCTCTGAAGTTATGCAGAGCACAGTCTCTATAATGGTGCCAAATGGGACTGAGAAACATTTCCCACCTTCATGTATGTAAATTCACAGGGGGGATTTAATGATGCTAAAGCACATGGCCATGTACAAAAAATGTTAATGATGGTAGTGAACTATGGAGCCGAGGCTTAAGAGGGCAAGGTGAAGAGTTTGTATTTGTCAGGCTCGAATTCAAATCCAGTCTGCAGGGCAATATTAGGAATCTGTGATGCAGGCTGATGGAAGACAGAGCTGATCCGAAGAGAGGTTGGGATAAGAAACTTGGATTTGAGATTTGTTAATAGAAAGTTGATAACTATGAAGGTGAGATGGGATGACTTTTCTCATGGGAATAGAGTTAGACCAGAAGGAACAGGGGATGGGGACAGACTCTGGCAACATCCAGTTAAGGAAAAGATTGGGAAAGAAAACCTATGAAAGGTGCTGGATACATATGCATCATCTCCAACAAATCCTGTTCAGCATCCCTGGGCACTGCAGTGGCATGTCACAGACCACAGGGACTCTGTGGATTTGAGAGTCTTGTCTAACAAATCTGGTTTGCCATATAAGGGCACAAATTGTCATTTTTCACAGATTCCAAACTTCTGTTTCTCAAGATTGGCCTCAAGTACATTCAGTCCCATCAATGGTGCATCCTGGTGGTGAAGGAAACCCAAATCCTACAAAGTCTCAAGAGTCACTTTTTAAAGGCATTAGTTATTTAGATAAAAAGAAGTTTATCTACCATTTCATATTCAAGACTCAATAAACATCCTATGAAATTCAATAAATGGAGAGAAATTAGCAGAAATTCCTTCCGTTGAGTAGGTATTTAATCAAGCCCCAGCACTCTGAGAGTGCGAGGGACTAATACAAAATGATAGAGAAAGCTGACTCAAACTTTCCTCTGTAAACTTAACAATGTAACAGAAAAAGAAACAACCACATACATAAAAATAAAGGCATCAAAGAAACACAAATATAAAATGTGATAAATGCTATGAACAATAGTACCATATAGAATGACAGGGGAATCACAGTTTAGATAGGTAGTGATAGAAATCCACCTTGGATACTATACATTAGCTGAGATCTGAGAAATAAAACAGTGCAACATTATAAAGAAGGCCACACTATTTTCTTGTAGAAATCTAGGACTGGAAACCAGTTTGGGGCTGTCAGGGCCATTTAGAAACTGATGAACTAAATTAGTAGCAGTCAGAAAGAGACATGAATGAACTTGATGACAAGTTTGCAGACAGAATCCCTAGGACTTGTTTGTGGATTGGTGAGTAGAGTCAGTGACATAGGAATGAGGGATGACTCCCAGAATTTATGTTTCAGAAACAGGGTAAGTGATGGAGACATTTACAGATTGGATGAAAATGAGCAAGTGCCAAATTTCAGGAACAAATTCCAGTTTATATTTTAAATGTACTAAATGAAATATTGATGAATTTTGTAGTCAAAGAAAAGAATGGCAAAATTAGAAAGTCAAATATAAAGCTTTTTCCTGTATTCAGAAGACCTACAGGACTTTCAACAAGGTGAACAGAAATGTGATGTGGTCATACCTGGTCTGTCAATGGCTCCACCTTCCCTTCTGGATAATGACCTTGGTCCTGAGGTTGGTGTCCAAGGCCTCTGTGGTGAGTGCCCTATGACTACCTCTACTGACTTTACTCTCCAACACTACACAGTCTCCTAATTTATATAGTATTCATTTCTGAAAATTTCTCCCTCTCGGGTAAATGTCATCTGAATAGAGTGATATTATGAGAAAGAAGCAAGTAGGAAAACAAGGAAATTATGATTAATTCTGATCCATGCATTATTGACTTGTGGCCCAAAGCTGTTGTATTAGATGATTCTGAAATGCAAAAATATGTACTTGCTAAAGCTCCTCTGTTTATTTTTTTATTCTTCTTTCAGTTGACAAACTCACTCCACTAACTAGCTATGAAAGGTGAGGAATTGGCTACCAGATAAATAAGTTGCTGGATGGGAATGGATTCACCTCCCAGAATGCTAAATAAATACTTGGAACTTCTCAGGGAGACAGGAATGGGGTTATTGATAGTAACCAGGAAAATGCAGACTGTGTCACTAAGACAATGACTTCCTAAAACCATTGGCTGAGTTCCCTATAGTCAGCAGGGCAGGCAGTAGATATTGAAGGGGAACTGGGGAGTAGAAGGAGCAAGAAGAAAGTGGCACTATCTTCTTGCTCAGAGAACTTCTAGTACCAGGAAGAGACATACGCCATACAAAAAAACACAAGGTGGGAAATTGTGAGTGCCAGAAACAAAGAAACGTTTAACTCCTTTCAGAATCAAAATGGCGGAAATACAACCTGTAGCTGCAAATAATACGAAAGAATTTCAGGGATAAGAGCCTACTTGAAATGTCCCTAAAATTTGTGTTATGGTTTGGATATGAGATGTCTCCTCCAAAGCTCCCGTGTTAATGCAGAAATGTTTGGAAGTAAAATGATTAGATCATGAGAGTTGTGACCCAATCAGTTCATCCTTGTTTGAATGAAGTGACTGGGGTGGTAACTGCAGGTGGAGCGTGCCTGGAGGAGGTGGGTCACTGGGGGTGTGCCCCGGGAAGGGTTCTTCCCGCACATCTTCCTGCCTCTGGCTCTCTGCTTCCTGATTCTGCCATGAGCTGAACAGATTTCCTCTGTTAGGTCCTTTCTCCTTAATATATGACCTCCCTTTGGACCCAATGGAGTTGACTGCTGATGGACTGAGACCTCTGAAACTAACGCCAGATAAATTTCTCCTTCTCTAAGTTGTACTTGAGGTGTATTTTGGACACAGTGATGGAAGAGCTGACTGAAATAGCATGAATGTATGATTTAGACAACATGGAAACAGAAGGATATTTCAGGAGGAAAGTAGATTGAATCAGAGGCTGGAGGATCAAGGTGTGTTTGCCAAAGTAGAGTACTTCAGTATACAAAGAAAATAAAAGTAGGAGGTAAGGACAGAAAAAATGCACTAAGAACAGAAGTAGGAAAATTTAAAGATTTCTTCTTCAGTGTTGTGTCTGCCACCTCCACATTTCTGAGTCTTTGACGAGATTGTACCCACAACCAGTACTACAGAGGCCAGACCAGATGAGATGGAACCTTTCCTTGCATCCTATCATCATGTTGGAAATGATTGACTCACAGAGGTCTGCAGGTGGGAGTAAAGGAGATACTCTTCTATTTTCTTTGAACAAGAAAACTTCTTCATCTTCAATGTGTCCTGAAGGTAATACTATTCCTCCTACTACATGCAAATAAGGAAACCTGAAGCTCTGGGGTGGACCAAAAGGAAAGAAAATGAAAAAAATAAATAAATAAATAAAGCTGACACTGAATAGGCAAGGCCAAAAACTGAGTCTTAATGGCATTTTCTTTTCAGCCAATGGATTAAGCCTCACATTACAACAGTACCATTTCTGGACTTCGAAGTGACATGAGCCAACAAATCCCCAGTATGGCTTCAGCCAGCTTGACTTAGATATTCTATTGCTTGCCATTTGAAGCAACTTGACACAGAAGACTTTAAAGGCACTTTAATATTTGTTTGGCAATGAAGGATCTAGTGATCTTTGCAGCCCCCAACATGCCATAATCTGGAAAGTCAGCCAGATTATGGCAGCAGGCCATGTTGAGCAACCTTGGCAGGGTTATCCAACAGAGGCCATGCAGGGAGGCCAGGCTTTTCAATTGAGATCTGTTATTTCACTCTCATTTTCTGTCTCTGTGTCCCACAAGAGAAAAGAAGCAATTCTTTTTAAGTCTTTGAGAAGAGTTTCGTCCCCTGGGTTGGGAGGTTGATACCATTTTTTTCTCTCCCACCAATATCATGAATGTATTCATTTCTCTTTCACTATTTAATATAAACCAGATAAGCCACAAACTTATAATAACTTTAGTCAATTTTAATTCTAAGGCAAGTTGAATTGGGGTGAGGGCATGTTTCAAGTACAAGATACTGTGCTTTCCACCAGGGTGACACTTGGAGAATTGCTTTCTCAAACTCCCCTTCCCATGTTTAGATTACAGCACATGGTCCAGGAGCGTATTATGAGTGATTCTCTTGAACCTTGTCAGAAAGTCCTCATAAATCATATTCAAGAACATGTATTTAACTTCCACATACGTATATATGAAACTCAAGACCTTAGACAAGTGGAATGAATTCCAAACTGTCAGTTCATAGCAGTAACTTTCTTTTTCAATTTGGGGATGGAAATTTGGGGAGAGAAGACTTTAACAGAAATAGCATGTCTCATTCCTGGGATATTTCATAAAGAATGATCCTATATTTTGGAAAAGTCTGGGTTATGGATTTAGGTGTGTGGGGGATTCATTATGCCCCAATTACTAACCCTTAATCTTTTTTTTTTATCTATGGATGGTTTTAATCATTCCATTTTATGGTAGAGTATAAGAGAGAAAATATTTTTGAATAATATGGTAATATTCATAATTTATTAAGCTCTAACTATCTGTCATTTGGGTGTTACAGACTAGAAGTCATCATTTATGGTGTTCTTCATGTGTACCAGAAAGTAGGTAGTGATGTGTAGTGATATTGAACACACTTAATTCCTATACCATTCAAGTAATGTAGATGCTAACACTATTATGAATTTTTGATAAAAAAAATTTAAGCATGGAGATGTGAGAATTTTTCACAAGGTCACAAATGAAAGATGACCAAGGAGAGAGTCAAGGGAAGGCAGCCTGCTCCTTGCTTGTCCCATGACTTTTGATTTTCCTAATGACACTGAGAGCTGGTATCTGTGACTACCAATTTTTAGATGAGAAAGCTGTCTTACTATCTCATACAACTTTGTGTTGCTGTAACAGAAGGTCTGAGACTGGATAATGTTTTAAAAAGAACAGAGATTTATCTACTCACAGTTTGGAGCCTGGGGAGTCTGAGTTCAAAATGCTAGCATGTGGTGAGGGACTTCATGTGGTTTAAGGTGGGAGGGAATTAGAGGAATGAGCCCTGTGTGCTCATGACAGAAGAGCAGAGTTCAGCCATGTTTAGCTGACCTGAACATCTCCTTTTGGTCCCATTCAGGGATCGGTTTCAGTGTGAGTGTTGGAGGAGACAAAACATTCAAACCATGTTATTTACAGAGAATATGTGAATTTCTCAAGATCACTCGGCCAATCAGTAAAAGCGCCTATACCTAAAACTTAACTCCAAAATTCTCCTTTTATTTATTTATTTATTTATTTTCCCACATTTTTTGTCAATTCATTCTAGTGGTACCGATTCATTGGATTTGTTCTCACACATTCGTACATGCACATGATGTAACAATACAGTTTGCCCAATATCACTCCCCAGCCCTTCCCCCTCCCTCCCTCCCTTCCACCCTCTGGTCCCTTTCCTCCATTGATCTCCCTTTGATTTTTAATGAGATCCACTCCCATCTTTGTTTTCCTTTTCCTGCTCTAGCTTCCATATCTGAGAGAAATCATAGGACTCTTCTGAGTTTGACTTATTTCACTTAACATGATGGTTTCTACGTCTATCATTTTTTTCCTACAAATGACATAATTTCATTTTTCTATGGCTGAATCAATCACTGTTGTGTATACATACTACATTTTCTTTATCCATTCATCCATTGATGGACATCTAGGCTGGTTTCATAGTTTGAATATTGTAAATTGTGCTGCTATAAACATAGGTGTGCATTATCAAAGTAGTAAGATGAATTTAGTTCTTGAGGGTAAATACCAAGGAGCAGTATAACTGGCTCATATGCTTGTTCCATGCCTCTTCCTTTGAGGAGCCTCCAAGTATTTTCTTAGCAGTTGTTCTAATTTACTGTCCCACCAACAGTGTAAAAGTGTTCCGTTTTCTCCACATCCTCTCCAGCATTTATTATTTGTTTTCTTTATGGCTGCCATTTTGACTGGTGAAAGAGGAAATCTTTCATTTTGATTTGCATTTCACAAATCACTAATGATGTTGAACATTTTTTCATGTATTTGTTGTCCATTTGTATTTCTTCTTTTGAGAAATGTGTGTTTAGTTCATTTTCCCATTTATTATTTGGATTATTTGATTTTTTGATGTAAAGTTTCTTGAACTCTTTATATATGCTAGATATTAATCCTCTGTCAAAAGAGTATCTAGCAAAGATTTTCTCCCACTCTGTGGGTTCTCTCTTCACATTCCTAATTGTTTCCTTTGCTGTGCAGAAGCTTTTTAATTGGATGCTGTAACATTTATTAACTTTCGATATTATTTCCTGAACCTTAGATGTTCTATTGAGAAAATTATTGCTTGTATCTAAAAGTTGAAATATTGACTCCATGTATTCTTCCATGAGTTGCATATTCCAGGAGTTGTACACACACACACACACACACACACACACACACAAATGCACACACATACATGACAATGAAGTGTGTTTTCACACATTAAACATACATGGAATATGACTTATTTTAATTAGGATCCCATTCTTGTAGTTGTACATGATATGGAGTTTCACTGGTCATGTATATGAATATGGGAAAGTTATGTCTGATTCTACTATTACTATCTTTTCTCTTTTAATCACCCCTCCCTTACCTTCATTTCCCTTTGTCTAATCCACTGAACTTTGATTCCCCTCCCAGCCACATTTATTGTGTGTTAGCATCTGCATATCAGAAGGAACATTTGGCCTTTATTAGGATTGACTTACTTTATTTAGCACAATAGTCTCCAGCTCCATCCTTTTACCTGTAAATGCCATAATTTCATTCTTCTTTATGTCTGAGTAATATTCCATTGTGTATATATACCACATTCTCTTTATCCATTCATCTGTTGAAGGGAACCTAGGTTGTTTCCATACCTTAACTATTGTGTATTGAGCTGCTATGAACATTGATGTGGCTGCATCACTGTAGTATGCTGATGTTAAGCCCTTTGGGTATATACCATGGAGTGGGATAACTGGGTCAAATGCAGATTCAAAGTTTTCTAAGGAATCTCCATACTACTTTTCATAGTAGTTGCATCAATTTGCAGTCCCACTAGCAATGTATAAGTGAACCTTGTTCCCCACATTCTCACCAACATTTATTATTACTTATATTCTTGGTAATTGCATTCTGACTAGAATGAGATAGAATCTCAGTATAGTTTTAATTCACATTCCTCTAATAGATAGAGATGTTGAACATTTTTCATATATTTTTAACCATTTATATTTCTTCTATAAAGTGTCCGTTTAGTTCCTTAGTCCATTTATTGATTGGATTATTTGGGTTTTTTTTATTTTTGTTTTAAGTTTTTCAAGTTCTTTGTATGTCCTAAAGATTAATGCTGTATCTGAGGTGCAAGGGACAAAGATTTTTCTCCCATTTTTGTAGGCTCTTCACGTTCTTGACTGTTTCCTTTACTTTGAAGTTTTTAATTTTGGTAGCATCCTATTCATTTATTCCTGATTTTACTTCTTGTACTTTAGGAATCTTTTTGAAGAATTTGTTTACTAAGCTGACATGATGAAGAGTTAAGTTTACATTTTCTTCTAGTAGATGCAAAGTCTCTGATCTAATGTCTATGTCCTGATCCACTTTTGAGTTGAGTTGTGTGCAGGGTAATATAGGGATTCAATTTTATTCTACTACATGTGGATTTCCAGTTTTCCAAGCATCATTTGTTGAAGAGGCTATCTTTTCTTCAATATATGTTTATGGCACCTTTGTCTAGTGTGAGATAACTGCATTTATGTGGGTCTGTCTCTGTGTCTTCTATTCTGTTCATGTCTGGTTTTATGTCAATACCATGCCATTTTTGATACTATAACCCTGTGTTAATATTTTCCTTATTCACCTACTCTTTCCACTTCAATTTTATTTTCATTTCATACTTCTTCAAATGACTTTTTCATTCTTTTTCCATGAGGTAATTTTGAGTGACATAACACAAAGACCAAAGAGACAAATCATGGATCATTAGGAATATTGTAAACTGATAAGTTACCTTTAAGGAAATAATTGGGAGAACTTCATGCAAACACATGTTATGCTAATCCAATTCTATAACAACTTAAACATACATTCTAGATATGGAACTTTTCTGAAACTCCCCCCAAATTCACTCATGTCTTAGCTTCTCCCATACATTGGTCCATTTGATGTCCCTATGGATTTGTCTTTGCAAAAATGTCACATAAATGGAATTGTATAGTAAATATTATTAACACATTATCATGTTCCCCCCATTCACAGCATCCTTATGGATTCCAACCAAATTTTATTCAAAAGTGGAGGTTCTAAGTTCTCACGGGTTTTATTGGTAAGTTTCACAGTCATATGTACAACCACCATATTGTATTTTCAGTCAAATTTGATAGATTCTCCTAAAATAATTATTCTGTAAGTCAGAATAAATAGAATACTAGAATTTATAGATTGTTCACAATCCCTGTCATCTTGAGAAACTTTCACAGCCCCATTCACATATGGATTATTTAACAGAGTAGGTGTTAGGCAATAAGGTATCATGATTTGACTACACTCGCTCAATAAAAATTTGTTACTGTCATGAAATCAATGGGAAAACAATGGCTAGGTTAGAATGAGAACAAGCTATAGACAGCGATTGGATATGGAATCATCCTTAACAGAAATGCTGTTGGGAAATTGTTCTACATTGCATGTTCACATTGGCTCATATAGATATTATGCTTTGCAGATTGCAGATAATTTTTTCAAGCATCTCATTTCATTTAATTCACATAAGCACCTTGCAAGGCAGCCGTTCTTAAACATTCCAAAAGGATCAGAGACATACCAGGATTTATCAAGGGTCTACGGTTAGCAAGTAAGAGGTATATCACTTCAGTTCTGACTCCAGAATCCAAACACAATTCATCACATCAACTAACATGCATATAACAGTAAAGGATGGGTTAAAATCCCATGGATTTTCATTCTGTCTACTCTGATCCTTTTACCTACTAGGTGTCCACTGAATGGTTTGATTTTGTCTTCATTTATGTCTCTTTTTACAGTTTCCTTGGCCACATTCATGAGAAATGAATCCAGTTGAGACTTGGTGAGGCCAAGACTGGTTGATGTATCAGTGACCACAGATTCTCCAGGATGTGGTCAAACTTGGGTTCCTCAATTGTTTGCCACTACCCCCATCCTGTCCAGCATCCCTCCGGACCTTCTACTGCCAGGGAAAAGTCTCTTTGTTCTTGGTTTTGGCCATCATACTAGAGATTGGGCAGACAGTTCATGTCTCCAGCTGGGCCATCTTCTCTGTGCTATTTTTATATGAAGACATTAAACATACAAAGTCCTTTCACTTTCTTCACAGTCTCCACTTTTAAAATCTCACTTTCCTTCCTGGGTTTGGGGTTTATCTGCAGGGTTATTTTCCTCTGCCTCAACTTAACATCTTGGATCTAGAGGAGATCCAACAATGATGTGTCTTTTGCTATTGCTCTTGTACTTTCTTTGGTGCCTCGTGCCTGAACTTTGGTTACCTGAGACTCTGCATTCTAACTGTGGGACATACAGTACTAGTTAGACTCGTTGACTCAGTCAGATTATATTGGGGTAAATTATTGCTCACTTGCGTTCCATTCTATATGTGATATGATTTTACAATTTGTGTAAGGTAGAGAGAGGAAATCTGCCTGTACTTTTCAAGTATATATGTACTTGAGTATATGTATATCTATCTCCTTGCCTGAACCATAAGTACCTATTGAACCCAGATCTCTTTGGGGCCAAAGTCGTACTCCTTTATTCCGCCTCAGATTAACACTGAAGCTGAGATTGGGAATATAATAAGCCAAGACCGCCAGTTGGATTCCAATATTATTTTGCTAAAATTCTCTTTGGCCAAGACAGATTCTCAAGCAATAGTTAGGATTTCTAATTTTAATCCCAGTGACTGTCAGTCAGACTAATTTTCGCAGCCCCTGTCCCAGGAACACTGAGTTATACTTTTCAGGAGAACATATTACCACTTACCTGAAGATTACATTGACCAAAATTTTCTTGTGCAACTAGGTGTCACCATGCCACAACATTCTGACAAACAAGATGCGAACTGAAGTGGAATGTAAGAGGTACCCCTCCTTAAAAGGAAAACTGTGAGCCCTTTCTTTTCCCTTTCTCTTCTCTGATGCTTGGATCAAGGTTTTAATGGATGCCACCGTGGCTACCATTTCCATCCATGAAGATAAGGTACACACCCCAGAGTTGGTGGAGGAAAGAGGTGGGAAGATTCTGTGCCACTGATATAAATAGAATCACCAGGCCAAATTCATACTCCCCCCTCAACCTGCTCTAAACTGAGAACTGATCTTCTTTCTTTTTTTAAGGTGTTGTTGTTTATTTCTTTTATATACAACAGAAACTAATTCAAAGTAACCAAAATGGTTATATCTTCAAAAAGATGAGCGAGGAGAGTGAGATGTTGACTAAGTAAAGGAAATTGGCATACATGGAAGCAATCTAATGCAGTTATTGAGAGTTATGTGTAGTTAAGACAAAAATATTCCAGAAATGTACATTCTTTCAGCATCGCCTGATGTCTTTGGTTCTAAACAACTTACAGGCAATACGCTCCTAGTTCTTCTGATCCTATGTGAAAGGGTGAGGTCTGTAATCATATCTCTGGGATCATTATTTGCTAGATGTTTGACATTGGAGGAGTCCACTTATCTCTCAAAGACTTATTTTTACATTGACAAAATAAATTTGAGGTATCAATAGAGCATGGTGTGCAAAGAGCTTTTAATTTGCCTGAACTGGGAAGGCACCCATGTGGTGAGACTTCCCATAGATTCAGGGGGTTCCCTACAGTTCCAGGATCTTCATTTCTAGTTAGGTTTAAAGGAGTTGACTATATCCTTCTGATAAAACTCTGTCCTCCATGTTCCCCCTCTTCCCTGTTCCCTCTTTGGACACATAGAGAATAAGTCTCAATGATTTCACAAAGATTCCATTAGCATTATATGGAGTGCCCATGACCCAGGGAAATTGAGAATGTATCCGTGGAAATCTCTAAGGGGAGAGGTTCCTGTCGAGGGAGCTGTTGCTTTAGAGTCCTTGTCAGTAAGAGCTTTTGTCTTAGAGGTTTGTAAATATTTATATTTCCAACCTACTATGAGAGGAACAACAGCCATTCCACATGAATGGATTACGTTAAATGTACCCAAAGTCTGTAATTCAAGCTGTCAAACGTGAGGAAATACCAGACTTAAGGCTGCCATTCCAACCCGCTCAGAATAAATAAGGACTTTGGGCACAGCTCTTTAACAGAATGGCTCACAGACATATGGAAGACGTTATTTGAGAGGATGACTGAAGAGAAGAAAAACACATTAAATGAATTCAAGAAATACCTAGTCTTTCCTCCAGAGAGGGGCTTGAGGGAGAAGATTGTTGGCTTAGAAACAGGGAAATGGATTAACATTAAACTAAGACTGAGGGGTGGCACGTGGAGGCTTTTCCTGTTCCTGAGACATTTTTCTGTTTTTCATTTATTGCTTTGGGGGTCTGGAGATATAACATGAATACAGGAGCCAAAACGTGTGTCTGAACAGGCCGGGTGAAGGATAGGGGACTTGTTTATTGCAGAGGTTCTGCATGGAGAGTGTGGCAATTCCTTAACCCATAGAACACAGGGGGGATGTGTGCTCGTTGAACTGAAAAAAAGAGAAAGACATTCCAGGGAGAGATTGACCAGTGGGTCACGTGAATGCAATTCAATTCCGCAGCATGTACTGGACACCTAGGTTATGCAGGACGTAGGTGATGAAGCTCTGAAGCAACTGATTTAGTGGAAAGTGTGTTAGCCTCTAGTCCTTGCTCCTAAGCTCACGAGCTTTACAGAGAGGAGCAAATCACTTCCTCTTTCTAAACATCAGCTCAAAATGTTACTTTTTAAAGTGAATATCTAAGTTGGATGATTTTGTAAAGATACAGGACTAAATGGACTTGCTAATGCTCCTTGTTACACCTTCCAGTCTGGACTGACATGAGCTCCAGGTGTGATGTTACATTCAGTTACATCTCCTGCCTTTCGCTAAGGTACCGCTACCTGTGGTAGATGCACCACTTCACTCTTT
Source organism: Sciurus vulgaris (assembly GCF_902686455.1). Classification (NCBI taxonomy): domain Eukaryota; kingdom Metazoa; phylum Chordata; class Mammalia; order Rodentia; family Sciuridae; genus Sciurus; species Sciurus vulgaris. The sequence goes on from NC_136476.1 coordinate 72,040,415, forward strand.
CTAACTCAGGTGTGGACCAGTGGCATGCTTTTCCAGTGACCTGTAAGCAAAATGACATGTGTCAAAGCAGAAGTTTTTTGAGCCAATGAGAGATTCACCATATCTGATTTTTCTTCACCTCTGTCCTAATGACAAGCTGTGATCCAGATAGATGGTGACCAATCAGTCTGCATCCTGCAGTGAAAATGAAGCTGTTGCCTCTGACCTCTCATGGACACATAGCATAAAAGAGAAATTTAGCCTTGGTTTTGGAAGTCACTGAGATGTTAGTGGAAAGAGATGAATCTCTTTTTTTTTTTTTTTTTTTTACTGCAGCAAAACTTCACCCATACTGACTAGTACTAACAGGGCAGGAAAAATCTCTAATTTCCAAAGTACATATTCTTGCCTTAGAATGGACTAAGTCACACAGTGTGTTATACCACAATGATCCCTGAGTGAAAGGGTTAAAAAAGTGACCCTTTCCTAGTGTTCATTATCTTCATCCAGTCAAGAACTATAAGCCAAACTCCATCACATAGCAATTGGTTTGCTTCCTCCTCCATGGGAAGGAGGAAACAAAAGGAGACTCAGAGGCAAGGCCTAGAAGAATCTCCTGCATAAGGAAATATGACAGCACTGAAGACATATGGATCAGGCATTTGGCCTGCTCAGATATCCTTCCAAAATATCTTCTGATGCACTTTAGAAGATGGTCTGGAGTAAATATGACTGAAGTCAATCAGATTGACTATGTAAGAGAAAGCAAAACAATGAGAACAAATGAGCAAGACAATTGCACCAGATAAAGAGAAGAATGAAAATAGGAGAAACCCTTTGTAGACAGAATTGCCTAAGAGTCTGGATACACGAAGGAAGCAAGGTCAAAGGAGAACAAGAGAAGATGATGATTACATCATTCATACAGAGGAGCACTTCTCAGAGGCAATCTGTTTAAAATGTTGGGCACCACCTTCAGTTTGGGGTTTTAGCTTATGATCCTGCACAAAATATCAGTGATCACATGGTACTATGTCTTTGGGGATCATATTTAGACACAGACCACTGGGCAAGACTCATCATTCATCTGGCCACTTGTGACCCTTCTAGTAAATTTCTGGATGATTTACTGGAAGACCACATTGCTTATGGTTCATGGGAGGTATTCACAGGCAAGTCAGAAAAGCAAGGATTTGACCACAGTTGTGCATTCTGAGATAGAGACTGCTGGACAAAGTGCCAGGAGAGTGGTCAGAGGAATTCAACAGACCTGGGTTCAAAATCCAGCTCCACCACTTTCTTGCTGTTTGGTTTGGGACGAGTTACTTAAAACCATGGAGTTTCAGTTTTCTCACCTACAAAATTGGGTATAATAATATGTACTTAAAAGGATTGTTGTGACGATCCCAGGACTTAATCAATGTAATGTGACCAAAACAGAGTAGATATTGCATAAATACTATTTCCCTTTCCTTTTCCTTTCCCACAACCACTTAAATGATGTGGAATGAGACTGTTTCTGAAAGACACCGTGAATGATATGTTTGTTACTGGACAGCTCACCCCTTCATTTGGGGAGCCCAAAAACAATCTTTCGTGGTAAATCAAAGAGATCTTACCATCAAAGAAAAGAAAGGGACCAAGCATTTCTGTTTTACTACCCATTTAAAATAGCTTGAGCCATAATGACATTTTGCTTAAAGGAGAGATGAAATGGTCACTCTTTCCAAAAATCATATTGTCTGCTGGGGGTGGGATAGAATGAGGAATGATATGCTTTGTGGTTCAGACAAGAGAACTCTGACAATAGATCAAAGTTAGCTTCAGGCATTTCTCAATCCAATTCGCTGTTAAGTGATAGCCCTACTTCTCAGGGTAGTGATTGCTCTGTTTTTGAACATATGCAAACTGGCATTGGGAGAACACTGGTTAATTTAGCAAGGAATGGGAATGCCCACACTTGGTAGGTGCCTAGACTAGATGCAACTCTATTCAGCAAACCTGTGAGGAGAGTCTAAGACAATAAGGTCCCAGCTCTCATCGGTAGAGGAACAAATTCAAAGCAGAGAGTGTCTCTTCTATTAAGCAGAGTCAACAAATAATTTCATCCCAGGATGGACTTTGTGACAGTCCTACCCAGGCATTAGTCATTTCAGTCACTGGCTAGATATCATAAATTGCTAACCTTGCATACTATATTCTCTGATCCCCTTAACAGATAATTATCCAGCTGAATTTGCTTTCAAAAGAAAGTGTTCATTTAAACCCGACTTTGGCAAAAGTGCATCTTCAATGTTAACCATGAAATAAAGAAAAGGAAAGCAAGTTGATAAATTAAGTTAAGATAAACCAACTTAAAAGTGAAAATGTTATGTGAGAAAGAAATCAAATTTAGTGAAATTTATACAATAAACTTGATTTCTGTGATTCTTTCCCTTCCATGATCCTCAATATCACCATCTGTATTTGAGGATAGAACTTGTAAATTCCAAGTTCTCCACCTGCACCTAAATGCTATGATTATGTTAATCATGTAGCAAGTATCTGTTAAATATATACCACTTGCCAGATACCATCTGGGTAAGTGGAAGTAGAGAAAATAGAAGACAAAGACCCTGCCATTGAAGAATCTTCTTGTGAATAGAAGAATGAGTATATGATTGTGTGAGAAGCCATAAAGACTTGTATTTTCTAGGTACTATGGGAATGAGATAAGTGAACACATGGTTTTTCACTGAAGGTTGGAGGAACACTTTTTGATGAGATAATATTAAATTTTCACATATCAGAATAATGTGGAAAGTCAAGGTGATTCTCTTGGTAAGATAAATTCTTACATTCCCTTTGACTAGAACATTTCACAAACATGTGTCCCAAGCCAGATAAATGAAAGCTAGAAGATAAGTGTTAGAAATAAATACTATGTACCTCCTATAGACCTCAAAGTGTATAAAGCACATGTATCGATTGACTCCCCTGTTTTACAATCTTATGGAGGATGTTATCACTTCCATTAAACTTCACAGATTAGGAAACAGTGCTTAAATTCTAATTCAAATTACGGCTCAGATCCAATGGTAATGGAAAACCATAGGATGAGGTTGAGAAAGATTCTGAAGCCACATTTAGTAACAGCAGATAGAATGATATGCTTAATTAGCAATTCTTATAGCAAATATTATTCATTTTTTTTATATATTCCGGATACTAGTTCCAAGAACTGGAATTCACTAGGGAAAAAAAGCAGGTGTGGGTTCCTTCCATTATGTTGCTGACTTTCTATAGGAAAATATGAGGAATAAGAAACCTAATGAAGAAGCAAATTGTATAGCTTGTTAGACATTGAAAAGAGCTGTGAGAAAAAAAATCCCAAAAAATGTAGACCAGAGTAACTGCGTTTTGCAAGAAGGCAGCAGTATTGCAAATTTCAATATGGTAGACACTGTGGGCTCTGAGGAGAAAGTGGAGCTTAGGAAAACATTTGAAAAAGGTTCAAGGGTGGCATCTTGCACTGACATGGGAAGTGGAAATGACATGTGAGAAAACTCATGGCAAAGTGGACCACAAAATAATCTTTAAATTATAGACCTTTGTGGTGCCGAAGTTTAATTAATAGCATGTTTTGCCAAGCAGACCAAAATTTGTGAGTTCAACTCTTACTGGACCCATTTCAAACTTGAGAGAGATTCTATTTTCAGGCTAAGACTCTTTGAAAATGAAAATATATATGTATATATATTTTCCTTCTCTGGGCTCGAATTCTCTCATCTATAAAATAGGCACCAAGCACAACACTATTTGTTGTGTTGGGATGATGACTCGTTAGAGAAAAGGCATGTAGCCTGACATGGACTCTGAGTCTGTTACTGGTTGTTTTCACACTTTTGAAACTTTTCTGGCATTAAAGGTAAAAGCAATAGTGAATGTTTTGCTTTGAAATCACCCATTTCATTGTGCAAATCATTCTAAAAACTACAAGTCAATGGTTAGTTGCTTGTCTCAGGCACATGTTCTAAGCCCTTGCTCAAGTGTTAGCAGAGCTTTGAATCACTTATTCTTCAGATTTTCAGGGATTTTTTTTTCTTTCCTCTTCTCTGTGTGCCCAAAGACTAGAGTGATTTGAACTAGATCTCACAATCTCTTCTTGCGAATGTCTGCTTTGTGGGTTTAAGGAATATATGTACTCTCATTGAAATGTAAAGATTTTTTTACAGTGTTTTTTGTAAAAAAAAGGAAAGATACAAATTGATGTGCAACTGAATTACATTGTATGAGAGAACTTGAAAGTAGGAAGAGTAGATGAACTTGATTTGGAGGCTGGTGGTATTTCCCAGGCTCAAATATATATCCAAGTCAAGCACTCTACCAGTGAACGAAATCCTCAGCTCCATATCCCATATTTTAATCAAATAGACTCTGGAAGGAAAAATCAAAATATAGATGGTAGTTTACATCAGACCATTCAGAAAAGTTTGTTTTCAGAGAGAATTTTTATAATGTTGCAGGAGAATGTTTTAAGAAACAAGAAAAAGCTTTCAAATATAATACTAACCTAATACAAGAACTAAATTCCCAGGCATTGTTCCTCATCCCCACCTCATACCTAAACATGACACATTACGAATGCCATTCTGCCACCCTCTGCCACTCTCTACATCTATATTTACTATCAACTCAGAATTGTAGGCAGCTGAGACCAAAAAAAAAAAAAAATATATATATATATATATATAAAATAGCTTCCAGGTGCTTTTCTGCTCAGTCCCATGTTTTTGAACATACATTTTGCTAGACCGTCAAAGAAGAACTCATTCCACTACTCCTCAAAGTAGTCCATAAAACACAAGAGGAGGGAACCCTTCCAAATTCATTCTATGAGATTAATACCACCCTGATACCAAAACCAGACAAAGACACATCAAGGAAAGAAAACTTCAGATCAATATCCCTGATGAACATAGATGTAAACCTTCTTAACAAAACTCTAGCAAACCAAATACAAAAACATATTAAAAAGATGGTGCACATGATCAAGTGGGATTCATCCCAGGGATGCAAGGTTGGTTCAACATCTTGTGATCAATAAATGTAATTCACCGCATCAACAGGCTTAAAGTTAAGAATCATGTGATTATTTCAATAGATGCAGAAAAGGCATTTGATAAAGGCATTTGATTTGATAGCATCCCTTCATGCTCGAAACACTAGAAAAAATACAGATAGTAGGAACATACCTCAATATTGTAAAGGCTATCTCTGCTAAGCCCACAGTCAACATCATTCTAAATGGAGAAAAACTGGAATCATTCCCCCTAAAAACTGAAACAAGGTAGGGATGCCCTCTTTTACCACTTCTATTCAACATCATCTTTTGAAACTCTAGCCAGAGCAATCAGACAGACCAAAGAAATTAAAAGGATATGAATAGGAAAAGAAGAACTCAAACTATCCCTATTTGCTGATGACTTGATTCTATATTTAGAGAATCCAAAAAAATTCCACCAGAAAACTTCTTGAACTCATAAATGAATTCAGTAAAGTAGCAGGATATAAAATCAACACTCATAAATCTAATGAGTTTTGTAGATTTCTTGCTTTCAAAGATCTTGGGCAAGTTGTTTTTCCTTTCTTCAGTCTAAAGAGAGAAAATGTTCACTTCCCCAGTGACCACCTCTGACCCTTATCTTTCATGCTTTCTCTAAGGTCCAATGGGTATTTTCTGCTCTGCCCTCCTTTTAAAATTTGTTCCTTTTATTTATACATGACAGTAGAATGCATTTTGGCAAATTATACATACATAGAGGATAACTTATTCTAATTAGGATCCTATTCTTGTGGTTATACATGATGCAGAGTGACCCTCGTGATGTATGCAAACACAGGGCTAGGAAAGTTATATCTGACAAATTCTACTGTCCTTCCTAATTCCCTCCTGGCTCCCTTCCCTTTGTTCCCCTTTGTTTAATCCAATGGATTTCTATTCTTCCCCTCCACAACCTCCCTTTTTGTGGGTTCGCATCCACATATCAGAGAGAACATTCAGCCTTTGTTTTTTGGGTAATGGCTTATTTCACTTAGCATAATATTCTGCAGTTCCATTCATTTACTGGCCAATGCCATAATTTCACTCTTCTTTTTGGCTGTGTAATATTCCATTGTGTATATATACCACAATTTCTTTTTCCATTCATCTGTTCAAGGGCACCTAGGCTATTTTCATAGCTTGGCTATTTTGAGTTGTCTGCTCCCCTTTGGGGAAAAGTTCTTTAGCCTGGCCATTTCGAAGTAGCACCCTTGATTAGTCTCTTCCCAATTTCAAACACTAGAAATAAAGAACTAAGAGCCCTTGGACTTCAGCTTGCTCTATTCTTAATAATCAGAAGAGATACTGAGGACCACAGAAGGACAAGCATTGGCTTCCCCAAATCATAATTTAATCCAATGCAAAGCAAAGGCCAGACCTAGGCCCCCATTTCAATCTAGTGACCTGCATTTTCTTCAATGAGATTAAATCTGACATCAGACCTCACAGAGAGATGCTGTTTTGTTGTTTTTTCTATGTTAGTCCAGAGCATGCAACTTTTTACTCTGTAATGAAAAATGATTATTCTTCTTAAAGAATAATTGAAATGAAAAAGGCAATCACACTGCATCCACAGATACTGGCATTTCAGAACACTGAGTGCATAATAAAATAATCCTCAAGGAAATTAGCTATTGTCCAAGTACAGTGGTTGTTTGGACTTCCTCAAATGATTTCTCACTGATATTAATACTATATTGAAAAATATTCAAGTTCTTTCTTCAGTCCGAATTCTGATATCTAAAGAAAAACACATTATTTTAATTTTGTAGGATAGTTACGTTAATATAATGGTCCAAAATAGGGAACTGAGAAACTTTCTTAGAATTACGATTATTTGGAATCATGTTTACCTCCAGACCCTGAGTTGGGGCAATGCACAGTTAAGAATGTAAAACGTTATCTCATGTCTTATTGGATTTGCTTGAGGACAGAAGGAAAGCCAATGGGGAATGAGGAGATGGAGCAAAGGATACTTACCATGAAGAAGCCTTCAGAAATTTGTCTGACTCATCACTTCCTCCCCCAATTACATGATAAGGTCATTGTGAATTCTAATTTAAAAATGAGGGAGCTGAGGCCAGCAACCCTCATGATAGAGTTCCAGGTCATGAGCAAGCAGGTAGGAGAGTAGGACTTAGACTCCAGGACTTTCTGAATTCAAATACTGGGCTTTTCTTTCGTTTGGCTATACTGACTCTAGCAAAGAAATGGAGAATATTTATTTTGAAAGATTGATACTATTAAGATCTGTTGAAGGTAGATACTTTTTTTGTCTTTAAAACTCAAGACAAAACCAATTAAAATTAAAATAGAAAACTCAAGACAATTTCAGAGAAAAAAGAACAGATCCCTCAAGCCCCCAGATTCCTGGAATGTTAAACAAGAAATACAGATGGGCTTAATGAATTCAGAGACACCGCCTAGCGGTAAGAGATGGATGATATCAGATTGATCTACCTCAGAAATAGCATGCTTTTCATGTGTAGTCAAAGAGTTAAGCAAGACTTCACAAGGACATAGGGAAGACCGAAGTCTTAAAGATTTAGGGCTGGGAAATCTCTAGAAAGGCATCAAATTCTACATTTCTGTGATTTATCATTTGATCTCTAGCACTTAGGTTAGCATAGAAGGTACATTCAATTCCTGTAATTTTAGGCTCCCTAGTTTTGTCCAAATGCATATTTTTGCAAAAAAAAAAAAAAAAAAAAAATGTCCTCAGCCGTGCTACATTATGGCTGTTGGCTGAAATTGCATGCCTACAATGTGCAACTGAAATATGGCTTAATGGAGGAGCTCCAAGTTTTTCAGAATTATGTACTGTTTGAGAGGGGTCAACTGCAGAACTGCACTTCTCTGCAGTGTCTTCAAACATTCTGAATTGATGAGGTCTGCGAAATCAATTTGGAAACCTCCAGGATGGGAGGTCCTTTGGCTTTCTGTCCTCAAACTGCTATCCAGCAGAATAGGATCCAGAAACAATGTACACCCCCTCAAAGCCACCAGATTGGAAACTTGCTCGCATTAGAAGAAGGCACACCCAGGATAACTATCAAGTAGGTGAGACTTGTCTTTGATGCCCTGGAGCCTCCATAAAACCACAAAATATTGGAGGTGAAAAGTCTCAACAATATTTTTTTTTTTTCAGCCAGGGACTCTAAACTGAAGCTCAGAAAGGGAAAGGATATTGCTAGAAAAACACGGTGATTCATTCCAAAATTAGTGTTAAATGCTAAGTCCCTTGTCTCATTTGGTGCTTGAGGAATTACAGAATTTCAGAGCAAGACAGAAGTTCAGAGATTATTACCTCACTGGAATTTCCCTAATTGGTTAGGAATAAATTTGCCTGCAAAGGGGTTTCATGGTCAACTGAGTTTGTGAATCAGTGACTACTGTATTAGTTCCTCAGAGATCCGCAATGCCCATATTCCAAGCTGTGAGAATTGTCAAGACAAAGAAACTTATTTGATTTTATTTGCCTCCTAATTCACTTAAGGGCAGAATCATTTCTTTTCTAGCCACCTATAGAATACAGTTTAGAAGAACTGACTGGGTCTCACCATCCCATCTGGGTACTTCATTTCTCCTCCAATGGAGTCCCCATCTAAGGGTCCAGCTTGAGGATTTACAATATTGGGATACTCACTTGTCTCTAGCTCTCCTTGTCAAACTGTAATTTCTTTGAGCATACGATTGTGGCACGTTCACTGTTGTCTTTCAGGTAAGAAAACAGAGCTTTGGCAATTATGTGATTATTGCTCCAACAGGCATCCTTCAGCCCCAGTTGCTTGCCACAGTTCTGGTCCTACTTGGTGCTCATCTCTCTGTCAGAGGATGTCTCTGCAAAGCATTCAAAATGCTGATTATTGCTCTCCTTGCCTCATAAGCCTGACTTTCACTTTGACAGACATTTCCCAGTTATTTTGCTACTGCTTCACTAACCTGGGTTTCTTCAGCATTCTGGTAACTGATTCCAGTTAAAATCATGGACTACCATATAATTCAACAGATCTATGTCCCATTTTCTCATACTCCACTTGGAAGATGCATTAAATTTTTGAAATATACATGGTCTTTGAAAGTATTTGTCCCTTATTTTTTTAAAACTCATTCTTACCCATAAAACTGATGTGAGAAAAAAATTAGACTATACATATGACCTGGATTTTACTGTTCAATATAATTCCATAGGACCCATTTAGACATTTCTGTCTTTCTCCCAATCTTTCTATCGTAGAGAAATCTATTCCAAAACATGGAATATCACGTGGGGCTAAATAGAATGCAAATGGGACAGCAATTATGTCCCTCTTTCTGACCACCTCCAGGGACTTGAGCTCCAGTTCTTCTTCACATGTCATGAAGTTGCATTTTGACTTCTTTCTGTTCATCTTGCTTCCTTCACTTCCTCACAGGTGTACCTGAGAGCACTTCTCACTAAACTACCTGTATGCATACCTCCATCTGCTTTGATGGACACAGCACCTAGGATACCTAGACTTAGTCTTGGATACTCACAGGGAGAAAGGTAGGATTAGGTCCTGCAATTATGAAGGAAGGAATGATGAGATAGTCCATTTGAGGCAGAGAGTGCAATGTATCCTCATTTCATACTCTTTAGATGGACATGTATGGAAAATATGTGATAACTGTATTTAATTCACCTGCTATACAGACCTCCAATTCTAGTCTTCTCTTTGAGGATGTTGCAATATTATAAACTTGGAACCAGTGGAGAGAGTTAAGAAGGGAGTAAGTACTAGTTGAGATTTATTTTTACATGTACAGTTTTTCTCTCAGAGTCTCAGCACCCCACCCCGCCAATACAATGTGTCAGTTGAAGCTGATGATTTCTGGAGGGTTATTTGACCCTGCCCTTGTACTCTTCTGTTTCTTGGAGTCTGAGGTCTTTCTTCATGCAATTAATAACTGATTATAATGCAACTACCTTGTTGAAGATTTAAGCAAATTTGCTAGAGAAGGTTTAGAACTTCATGAAAATCTCAGTCTGAACAGTAAGACATACAAATTATAAGTGATATGAAAAGGTAGTGAGTAATAGCTATAGTCCAGATGTTCATTACAGAAGAAGAAACTCAGCAAACCAAAAGCAAGGACAGTCTTCAACTGGAAATGTCCTTTGAACTGCAGCAGGAAAAATTAGCCACAGCAGAAGCTAATGAAAGAGGATTCAGACAGAGCCAACAAAAGAGGCAAATCAGATATTTCAATATGCCTAACTAGTTTGAGCAAATGAAAGAAGATGATCTTTGGAAATTGTTCCAGTTCTGGAGGAAATTATGAAAATATTCAACGTGTATAACAAAGAAGGATAAGCTTACATTTTGTCTCCTAACTTAAATAATGTGTGTCATCATTCGGAGGTAGGGACCAGCACATCTGCATGGTGTGGAAGCCTTCTAGAGGTGCAGATTCTTGAGCCCCATCCCAAGGTCACTGAAGCAGAATCCTGGTGGCTGGGATTCAGGGATATGGGTCTCAACATATTTGTGAGCGATTCTTATGTGTGCTAGAGATGGAGAAGTACTTATGTATGTTGCTTCAGGTACTGAAATTACCTTTCTGATATATCTGATTCAAACCTTGGCATTTGAGGCTGCATTCACAAAAACTCAGCAAATGAAATGTCACAAATATTTGGTGCTCAGAAGTTACATATTCGGAACTCAAAATCTTCCTGCAAAGTCCCCCAAATTTGTGAACAAAACATGACCTCACTGGACTCGAAAATATAGCTCTCTAGGGAGCGTGATGTTTATGGGATTTGGGAATATCAATTATATGACCAAGACACTTTGCTCTCTGCAAACAGCCAACAATAGCTCTGTTTCTCCATAAATGTCACTAGTGGGGTGGGTCAGATATGATTTGGTTGGTGCTGCCATGTGAAATACCTCTTATGTGTCATTTTTTAAAGAAATGGGATAATTTAGCATCCCCCTAATCTTTTACATTAGCATGCCACAACCTAGGTCCAGATAAGAAAAACTGCCCTTCATTGCTAAGAGTCCTGTTAGCACCTCTTCAGGGCAGTAAAGGAAAGATAAATGATAATGGAGGAAGAAAAAAACAATTTCCATAGTGCTTTCAGCCGTGACTAAAACCCAGTGTATGAGGCAAAGGCTTTTATTGAGAGACCATAACAGACAATGCATCATAAACATCAGGCAGGACAAATAGCATGCAGGGGGACAGCCCTTCACTCACAGGTACCTTGTAGAATGCTTGGGAATTCCTGGAGGTGAGAAGCAATTCAAGCAAAGCCTCCCATATTACTGTTTTATTTAAGGTCAGCAAATTCTTAAAAACGACAGGTTCTGCACATTCTTTTTTATTTATCTATTTGTTTAATTTTTGGTGCTGTGGACTAAAGCTACAGAAGCTTCTCTACTGAGCCACATCCACAGTCCTTTTTTTTTTTTTTTAATTTTAACACAGGGTCTCACTAAGTTACTTAGGTCCTCAGTAAGTGGCTGAGGCTGAACTTGAACTTGTGATCCTCCTGACTCAGCCTCCCGAGTTGCTGAGATTATAATCACTGCCCGGCCAGGTTCTGTGAATTCTAATAAGACTCCTAAAAGAAGCAAAGTGTGAGATAAAGAACACTAGATGAGAACTTGCTGCTTTCTAGAAGATTTGGGAGAACCGCCTCTTTAGGATGCCTAAATCTGATCTCAGTTCCAGACATTTTTTCTGTATAGCTAAACCCAGTAAGACTCTCTGAAAGCCAACATGTCACAAGTTTCTCGTCTCTTAAGAAGGCAGTTTTGGGTCTCCATAGCAAAAGTTCTTCTTCACTCCATGCCCATAAATAATTTATTCTTACACTGGCCAGTTACCTTATTTTAATCAGAGTTTGTGTTGACCCCCCCCCCCCAAACTAGAATGGAAGTTTTAAGAAGATGCTAAATAACTTACAGGCATCTCAGTTTTCCTCGAAGTATTTATCATCATGTTTACAACCTAGGGTCAAATCAGTCTTATTTTCCCTGTGTTGAATCATGCCTTTGGATCACAACAAATGAAACCCTGTTTGGATTCCCAGAGAAAATTTCAAGTCATCCAGTTCAGGTGAACTTTTAGTGCCTGCCTACCTTATATTTTCCAATGTATTTATGATGAGCTAAGTTACAACCATGCTGGGATTTCATAAAAAAAAAAAAAAAAAATGCATAGCTTGGTTGGGTTGCAACAGGGCCTAAAGATGCACAGCTGGCCCCAGGTCAAAATCTGCCTATCCCAGCTGTCCAGGGTGGGGTATCATGCCATCTAATTGCTTTAAGAGTAAACTATATTGGGCTCTGGGGTGACTGTATGGACAATTCAGTGAGAATTATTTGAAGGAGGGCATCTGGAGCTTCATGACGGCTGTCAGCTATGTGGCTGTCTAAGGTTAGTGAGTTCTTTTCCTGTATTGGGTCTTTGTCATATTGATCTGCATATTAAGAGGATAGAAGGAAGTGATTTCTAAAGTCTAAAGATCCCTGCCAATTTTAAAATCACCTATTGGTGATCTTACCATTTTTGCATCTGATTTTGCTGTCTTTTATAAGTCATAGAAAGCTACGTGTCATAAATGTAATGGGATGGATGTTTGAATTTTCCATTAATAAGACTATTCATCACATATAGGTTATTAGTACCACCACTAAAATAGAGAAAATGCTAATTTTAATGTCTTGTAATAAAGAATGCTGATGGGCTAATGGAGAGGAATATACACTAATGTAAAATTCTTACTGGGAAGTAGAATAGGCTTGTTAAGATGAATGAGACAAAATGAAATTAGTTCAGAAGAGGAGAGACTGCATGCACATAGCAGAGATCAGAGATGCCTGTATGCCATAGAGCATTTTAATTAAGTATTGCAGGATGGGGTAGGGATTTGTCTTTCAGAGAAGAGAGCCCTTAAAATTATGATCAATGGAGAGAACGTTTTTGAAGACACTTTATTGTGGAAGTCTGTGTTTCTAGCCAAGTATCAAGAAGAAGAAAGAGTTTACTTCCCATAATTAAGGTGAGATGAAGACCAGTGCAAAAATTCAAACTTCTTGTAAAAGCAGTCAGCATTAAGGGTTGGGAGTCACACTGATGGGGCTGCAGGTGAGAAGGAGAACTTCTGGAGCAAAGTGGCATCTAACAGTTTCATTATCAAGTGAAATATCATGGCTATAGTGCATTACTTTTCTTTAGGACCTTAGAACTCCTCCCCAAAACATTTAAGGCATGGAAAATGCTGGGTATGATAGGATTTCTTTGGAAAGTCCTTGAAAAGTTAGATATTTGTGTCGAGCTTTCATAGTGTTGAAGAAGAATCATAAAACTAGCCCAGCATACTCTGGATTCAGTAATATAGAAATCTAACTGGTAATATTTTACTGAAAGTTCCCAAACATTTGGGGGCCACAGAATAAGTGTAGCAATTAATTATAAAGACTGATGCCTAGTCTTAATGTTAAACTCTGTTGAGCTTGGATTTTGAATGGTTTGGCCCAGGAATCAGTACTTTTAACCAATTTTGCAGGTGATGTAATGCAACTACTACAACCTGTGTCTGAGGACCTGCCTTTGGGAGAGACTTATATTGAGGATGTAAAGAAAATGATGAGCTCAGGAGGCAAAAATGTAGAGTGACACTAGAATGGAGAGGTTTTCATGTTAGTTTAAGGAAGAGAGAAAAAATGGAGATTTTGCATTCACACCACAGTACCACATTTGTATGTAGAAGCTAGTGAAAGAACCCCAAGTCCTGTGAAGCAAACACAGCTCCATTCACTTGGGCTTGGCTGAAAACAACAAACCATCTTCTTGTTCTTCTATTTTCTATTTCTGCTTTCCCCTGGGACAGACAGCTCTGGGTCTTGTGGCGTTGTGAATCAGAGTGTCCTGACATATGCAGCTCACAGAACATGCATTAGCTTTAAAATTAGGAGCTTTGTGCAGAGTGTCCATGATTTCATTCTTTATTCTAAGAATATCATCCTCTCTTAATATGAAAGAGATGTGAAATATTTGTACGTTTCACCTACTCCGTTACAATGGATCTGCTCCCCATTTAGTCTTACTGCCCCCAATTCTACTGTCTTTGCTCAGAATCCAGATCACAGAATAAATCCCTACCAGCCTGATTGCTGAAATACTGAGTCTACTAAACCATATTGTCTTTAGATGAGAACTTTTCAAATTGTCTATACCTCCTACAAATAAAGAAAAATGTCTATGCACCTATATTTGAAGTCTTTCTCCTTCCAGGGAGAGACTCTACTAGATTTTCCAAAAAGTTCACAATCCATACATCATGAAGTGTCATTTTTTTCTTTTTTTTAAAGAAAGATCTCAATTAGAGGACTGACTCTGACCCATGAAAATGTGTGTGAGTTTCGGATGAACCTATCACTCCCACACTTATTTGGCTTCCACACAATATGGAGATGTGAATGCAAATGATTCAATGTATTTAATCATGCCAGTAGAGAGCCAGAGAATACAGAGATCCTTGTATTCCATAAATAATCAGATGCACACAGAGGCTGGCTTCCCTTCTGAATTCACTGTACTTCCATGTGGAAGAAGAAAGACATAACCAAAATTAATTTATACATTTTAATGATTTTTGTAATTGAATTATTGCATCTATTTGAGGAAACGTGTAGTGCTTTTCAAGTCACTGATCATCAGAATTACCATGCATATAAATTCAACACAGCTGACACTGATCATAATGACTACTGCTCATTGATCACCTCCTATATAAATGCAGTAGTTTGTTTAATTTTCATAATCCAATTAAACACATATTATTCTCTCTATCATATGAACAAGGAAGAAAAACTTAGAAAGTTGAGTGAATGAACCAAGGTTAGAGTTAGTGCCAGAGCCAAGGATTGGCAATCTGGGCAAAAGGGGAAATTCTGCATGAAAGGTATTCTGGCTCACATAAAAAGACAACCCAAGGAAAAAGAAGTTGCTTTTATTCTGTGTGGCTTCAGGGAGCAGTAGAAATACAATCAGGAGGACTGTATTTTAAGGTGGTGAGTGTCCAGTAATTAGAAATGTTCAATTCCTCACTTATTCAAATATTCACTTGCCTACAATATTATAGACAAGATTCTTGATTTGGATGGAGGGACTATGGTGGCCAACTTGGGGGATTTCTCCCCAAACATGAAGTCTATATTTGCATAATAAAAATGATCTGTTTGCTTAGTAATCACTAAAGACTACTCAAGTGGAGAAGTGGAATGGACCCAGACATTAGTCTTTTGACTCAGACTGGATAGTTCCTCTTGCACAAAAACCATAGCCTGAGTCTGACTCAGAGCCCTCCCAAGACAATGAGGGGGTTGTTGAAGAGACTGTTGCTGAGCTCAAATGGAGGTTTCACTGCAAATGTTGTCAGGCTGCTCAGCATCCCCACATGAAAGGTGGTTTTACTCTTGATATTGCATGGCTATTAGGTAGCAGAATGATAAATTTTCCAAAAGGTATTGGGAAGATCAAATAAAATAGTGCATACAAAATGTCCTGGCACAGGGTCTGGCACATAGTAAGCCTTCAATAAATATCAGTTGAGTTCAGTTTTGCTCTCATAGGTACAGAGACAAATCCTCATTCTGGAAGGGTATACCACCCAGGTACAGGGGTGAAGTAAGCAGCCTCCTGGTGCCAGCAACTTCAGGGTCTATCTACCTCTGTCTGCAAGAATCGCCCCATTGAGTGCACACTGTCCCCACAACCATTTACATACACAGATGCAGAGGAGAGAGGGTAGAAAGTTAGCATCATTTTGACATAAGGTGGAGCCCTCTGTCCAGCTTCCCTCTAGACTGGTTAAGCCTTGGTCAGGCCTGTTTGGCTTTCCAACTTCTCCCCCTACCAATTCTGTGTCATCTCTTTTCCTTCCACGATATCGATCCCTAATAAACATCTTATGCTCTAAGCTCTATTTCACTTTCGACTCTCAGAAGATATAACGTGCTGCCTCTGCCCATGTCTCATGAACCCACATGCAAATTGAAAAGGATATTAGAGTGGGGACAAAGCAACACGGATTCATGTTCCAACTTCCTACAGTGTGCTGCATGTTGGATACCTCTGGACCCTTTAGTTAACTGGCTTGTAGTGGGAGGGTTTGGGCCAGAAAACCCCCAGGGTTCATCCAGTGTTGACGTGGCAAGTTACTGTCATTTCCTTCATTTATATTCTCATCACTTCTAGAGGAAGCCTCCTCTGTCTTGTCTTTTCTTCCCTCTGTTCCTAAGGCACCCTACCTTCACAGCGGAAACCCATTATCCCACCCGTCTCTCATGTAGATTTAGCGGGTCTGTTTTCTCCACTTTTGCTTTTGGATCAAAGACATTGTCTTTCATCTTAAAGTCATCTGCAGCACCTACTGCCTGGCCTAGAGTCTTGAAGGTATCCAGTAAATAGGTGTTCAATAAATACACCCATATGGTCACTAGGGTTACTGTGACCGAGGACTATATAATGAATGGTGACCCTCTTCTTTGGGTAAACACTATCCCATTTAGTGAAGATCAATTTGTTTTCAAATGAATTGCTGCAGGACATAAGCAAAACTATGTAACTGGCCTAGTAAATGAAGACGTAGCCCTGTATTTTAATCAACTGTCATGGGCAGGTGATGCAATGTGAAAAAAACATCATTCTTTTCCAACCAAGCATGTCTTTTTAAAAACAAAATTATAATTTCTCTGTATTAATTTATTTTGGTTCCTTTGTACTAAAGCAAAGATGAGGGATACCAAAAGACAAAGGGGGATGAGATAGCTGGCAGGACACAGGCCAAAGAGCTAAGAAAATTCATGAAGGCAAAGAAAATTAAAATTACTAAATGCCTAATACATACATGCCAAGCACTATTCTGAACAGTTTCATGCATTCATTTTAATAATTATATTTTGCAGATAAGGAATCTAAAGCTCAGGTTAGCATTGTGTGTGTGTGTGTGTGTGAGAGAGAGTGTGAGTGTGTGTGTGTGTGTGTGTGTGTGTGATGCTGCAAATTGAACCCAGGTCTTTGTGAATGTAAAGCAAGCTGTTTATCAACCGAGCTATATCCCCAGCTCAGGTTAGCTGATCTTTTATCCTGAATTCTAGAAGAATGGTCACAGAGTTGAAAATAATCACTTGCACATCTTTCCTCCAATGAATGGATCTCTCTCCATGCATAAATGGAGATTAAAAAACTTGGTAGTATCCAGCACATCAACTCATTAATGAGGACCAGCAGCTGACATAGGTTGCTCAAAGGGCAAGAAAGAGGGAGAACACAGAGAAAGGGAGGGAGAGACAGAGATGTGGAAACAGAGAGGGAGATAGAAAGGGAAATATCAGAGGCAGAGGAGGGGTACATTACTTGTAATAATGTAATCATATAATGCTTATTGAGTAGAAGGTACTAGGTTAAACAGGAGGGCATGTGTAATCACAAAGCATATTTCCTGCCTGCAAAGAGCCTCAAGTGCAAAGCAGGGAAGACAAGCCACACATGTGCACAGAAGGAGAACTAGATACCCAAAGGAACAAGAAGTAACACCACATTCTGTCCATGAGAAGTTCAAAGTCAAGAGCCCGTCTTAAGTAGGATGCTCGAAAAGGACTGCAAGAAACATCTCTCACCCACTCCTAATTAACTTGGTGGTAGATGTGAATGATTTTCTGTTTTCTCTTTCTTCCTCTCATCTCTCCATTTCAGGTCCCCCCTCTAACCGATTCTCCACGGCGTTCAGAGTGGGCATCCTGAAAATACAGGTCAGGCTGTGACACACGCCCTAGGTCACCAAGCAGTTCAAAGGCTCCTTAGCTCATCCAAGAATGTCCCTTGCTCTACACAGTTACGAGGATTTTACTTGTCTATATACTAATCAAATTATTACTGATGTATCATAAGAGAAAAAGAAAGAATATCCGGTATGTTCCGTTTCAAAAGTTGTATGCTTTTTGTCCTGGAAACTGTTCACAGTGTACTTTCAAATAGGAATTTCTGGGAGGATGTGAATTTGCCTATAACTGTATCCAGCTGTATTCCCTGAGTATTTTAAAAAGTGGAATACATAACATGATATGAAAGAATGGTAGAAATAATGTTCCTTAAAAATGCTATTCATTTCAAACAAAGGCTCTCAGCAGGAGAAAGCCTTTCATTAGAAAGCCAGGAGTCAAAAATGCCAGGTTGTTTTAAAGTTGAAAGTTGTTCATGTGAAAAACCAATCCTATCTGTGAAGATTTTGCACGTGGGTGTGTAATATAGACATAGAGATTCGATTTCTTCTGTGGAGAAGGAATGCAATGTTGTGACGTTTCTGAAATTCTAAACCTGAGCAGGGGTCGGGGCGGGGGATCGTTAGAGTCTGAGCGCAGATGCCAAGGTATGCTTTATGAATGCTAAGGCTCAAAGGTTTGCTTTTAAGGACGCACGCAGGTTTCCCTCCTGGCCACCCTGCATCCGGCCTTTCTTAAAAGGGTCTCCCTTGGAAAATAAAGTCAGTGATTTTTTTTCCAATGGACCCACAAAGCAGGAACAGATGTGACATGAGTAACCTCTACTTTGTGCATACCTCAGAGAAAAATGACACGGACTAATGCAGGGATCTGGCTCCAGGCCAGAGAGAAGGACAATTGGAGTTTAGGCCTCTAATGACATGGTTCACTTTGACTCCACTGGAGTCAAAGAGTAAGAAGTGCATTTGAGTAAGAAGTGCAGGTGGGAAAGAGGGGACTCTTTACTTATTGCAAACACAAATTCAGTGTGTTAAAGGCTGCTGTTTTCCTCAGCTCTGTTATCACTCATGCCCACATCAGAATATGCAGACTACTTTATTTGATCATCTTTTAATGCATGGAAAAGGGGATCAGGCCAATGTTTGTGGCCTGAGTTATAATAATTTGAGCTAGAATGTTGGCTCTGCCACCTAACAACATAATTACAAATGTATTTAACCTCCCTATACCTTAGCTTCCTTCTCTGTTATGTACACCAGGATAATATTATGCATATTACTGTTAGATAGTACACAAGGAGCTCTTGGAACAAAGTCCAACACATAACGAGTATCTGATAGATGTTATTTGTTACAATGGTTAAGAATAACTTTCTATCATCTTTTACATGTATTTGGGTCCCTTTCTTATTTCCCTTAACCAAAAGTAAGCCCTCTGAGTATTGAAGCATGTCAGATCTGCCTTAATATAATATTACAATTCAATTTTAGTGGTGTGCTGGTAAATGTTCAACAAGTGGTTCTCCAAAAGAGGAAGCTCAGATTTGTAGAGTTTGCCAATTTCTGTAGTGTAAATACTCCCTCTATGGCCATTTTCAAGCTATCAATGTGATGTCAGCTGGCTCACAGAATTCCTAAAATCATAACAGTGATCTCTTGTGAGGCAAAATGAGACAGCCAGATTCAGCACATGTATGAAGGAAAGATGTGAAGAAGAAGAAAAGACGAAACATGTGAATAAACAAATGAAGAAATTAAGCATTTACCTCAGGGAGTCTCAATGTTAAGAGAGTCATAGCAGGATACTGTTTATCAGGGATGGCAATACTCTTGTCTATTGCTGCTCAGGAGGAATATTTACTGAAGACTTCTGCATGGTGATCCCCTGTGCTTTCCCAAGAAAAAGAGAATCTAGATCCAAAAACCTTAGTGCGTGTCACACATTATATATTTCTTATGAAAATTCATAATGCACATGGGCATATTAAAGACACTGATAAGTCTAATAATAAAGTAACTCATTGACTATATGCATTTCCACATTCCTCAAAATGTTTGATTACTAAACTGTTTTGGCTTGGTAACTAGTCACATCATGAGGAATTAAAATCTCAGCAGAACACATATTGGAAAACATTGACAGAGCTACTTTGTTAATTATATGGAAAAAGTCAACGTCTTTAGTAATTTTGAGAAACTATACTTTTCAAATTTTGGAACAACATATACCTTGGATAGTCACCAAATTTAAAAAGAAATGTATAAAAATTACAGGGACTATCTGCCAAGAGCTATCCTTGCTCGATTCTGCAAGATATATAAAATAGTCCCCATTGTACAGATGACAAAACAGAGGCTGAGGACAATTAATTTACTTAATATCACACTGTTGATCCAAATTAAATTTAGATCTTTCAGAATTAAAAGCTAGATCTTTCTCGTTTCAAACTAGCATTTTTCTTTGACATTTTATGTGAGCTGTCATTATAAAATTATGGTCATCAGTTGGCTCAACCCTTAACTCTGCAAAGCAATTTCACTGTTTTCTTAATCTCCTTTCCTCTCCTCCACAATAACTACTTCAATATTTTTACCTTCTCTCTGCTACCTTGCTTATAGAACATCATTTCACTTCCTTTTACCCAAGAATATAAAAACATTAGAAGCAATTCCTTAACTGTCCACAACGTGACCTGCAAATTTAGTCCTGTGTATACCTGTTTTCCAACCTCCCATTACTCTAAAAAAAAAAAAAAAAAAAAAAAAGAAAAAAAAAAGAAAAAAAAAAAAAAAAAACAAAAAAGTAAAAGGCAACAGCAAAGTAGTTTCTCTTCCTGTGTGCATACTCCAATCCTGTCTTGATTTTTCAAATCCTGCCCTTCATGTGTGGCCCTGTTTAGTTCTCCTTCCACCTCCTCTTTCTACAAGCTTTTCACAACAATTCTTGGCATAGTTAACTCTGTACCTATAAGTAAACTAGAACGATCCTTTTCTCCATCCTCTTTCATTTTTCTTTTCCCTCCCTCAACCAAGCTCCTCTCCACCAGCCGTCTGCATGTTCTCAGTTCTCAGTCACTCTGAATCTGTCCAGTTAGGCTCTCCCAACACACCGCTGAAATTCTCGAGGTCATCAATGACCCAGTTGTGAAAGCTTGGACAACTTTCAAGTCTGTATTTAACTGGCCATTCATTTCTTCCTAAATGATACCTGCTAATCCTTTTGCTTCCTTGGGAACTCACTCTGCTTGTTTTCCTTCTACTTTTTCAGTGACTTTGTCTCAACCTCCAATGGAGCCTCCTCTTCCTTTGCCTGTTCTTAAATGCTCACTCTCCTTGATTGTGGGCCAGTATCAGTAGCCATGCTTCTGGAGAGATATCACCCACTGTCATAGATTCAGTCATAGTCTTTATGATGATTACCCCAGATTGATACTCCACCCAGAGGAACTCATGATTTCAAAATCACATCTAATTCCTTGCATGCGATTGCAGCTGGAAGGACCTGCAAGTATGTCAAATTCTAAATTATTAATAATCCTCTGCTCTCAATATGCTCCACCACATGTGTTCCTTTTTGAAAATAAATTTCACTCCAGCTTCTAAGTCAAATGAATGAATTAATTAACAGCAATCCTCAACTTTCTGTCTTGTCTTAAAACCAATCCATCAACAAGTCTCTTTGATTCACCTACCTAATATTTCTAAAATTCATCTGTTCTTCTGCAACACACCATGGGCATACTATGGTCCAGTCTTTTCCTATTCATCTATCAATAACAGCCTCAAACCTGAGCTTCCAGCCTCTGTCCATGTACAGTTCATTCTGTATTTTAGCACTAGAGATATATTTCTAAAATAAAATCTGATCCTTTCAGTCATTTAATAAAGATCTTCCCATGATTTTTCTTTGCTCTCCATACACACTTCACATTTCAAAGTTATTTAAAATACGTTCAGGTGGTTGAATTCTTGTATTCCTTACTACACCTCACCTCCAGTAAACACACACTTACACACACACACACACACACACACACAAGCACGCACACACAACTTGTTTATCCTGAGCAATTCTTGTCCATCCCCCATGTCTCAACCAAGTCATTTCTTCAGGAAAGCCTTCCTTCCTCCAGTGTCTGAGGTCTCCCATCCAAGTATTCTCCCATGTCCCTGAACGTCCACTGGCATAACACTCACTATGCATTTTTATAAAATCATGAACTCCTTCCTCAACACACTTGAATTATATGTTTTTGAAAAAGTGCATGAAACCTAAAAATGTCTGCACACAGCATTTCTTAAAATTAAAGAATAGTAAAGGAACGAGCTCCAAGATTTCCATTGCATTCTGGAGATAATGTGTTTATATTATTCTAGTGTAGAGTCATATTATTTTAATAACCCGTATTCATATAATTTACATTACACAAATTCATATTATGTCAATATAGGACAGAAGAATTCCAGTTCAAATGGCAATCTAGCACATGTGTTTTTCTAGGTTTCCTTCTGAATCACCATGAAAATGATAATAATGAAATTAAGATGTATAAATTCATGAGGATGAAGAAAACCAGAAACAAGATGAACTGGAAAAGAGGCATCAACAAATTTTTGGAAGATGGAAAGCAGATGAGTAAGTAGTAACTGATCTAACAGACTGGAAAATCATGAAACCCAAGTGCCTTTCTATTCAAATAGAAAAAAAAAATTTAAAAAAAAGGAAAAACTTGATTTGTATCATAGAATTCTGGAAAAGGAAAAAAACAAAAAAAAAACAAAAAAAAAAAAGAAAAGGAAAAGAAAGAAATTGGAGGGTAGCTTATAGAGTATAGAGCTAAAATACAGAAAGCTAATGAATCTATAGAGAAGTCAGAGCCAACACAGTCATCCATTAGATGCTCATGATTCTATTTTATAACCCTGAAGGAGGCAAGAATTGTTTTATGTGGGGACACAGAATGAGAAATGCTTTAAAATGTGGTGACCGGTCAAGCAGAGGTGACAGTGAAATGCCATGCTCAAAATAAGGGGGATTAGGAGTATAGTGAACAGGGACAAGCCTCTCCCATCCTGCTTTTCCCAGTCAAGAGATGGGTGGCTGGGGTGGGTTCCTCGCCAGAGACCCTGATTGGGCCAAAGGAATAGACACAAGGTAATGACTTTTAAGGACCCCAAACTACTAGGCTGCTATTGTGAGATCACCACACAGAGAGGGCAAGCCAAGAGTCAGCGAATCCCACACAGGCACTAGATTTTTGTCTGTATTCTTGCTAATTTTTTTTAAGTGCTGGGGATCAAACACAGGGCTTCTAAATCATATACAAAACCTCTACCACTGAGCTGCATTCCCAGCTCCCTTGGTCCTTAAATATAAATGGATAGTCAAGTGATCCATGGTGTTATTGTTAGATTATTAGGTGTCCCCCAGTGCAAGAAAGTTTGGAGGTCTTCCTCTCATTGTGTCAGGCCTTTGGGTCACAGCAGCAAAACAGCCAATTAAAACACACGGCATTTGAGGACAATTCTATGGCAAAAGGCAAAAGCCAAAGTGTGAAACTATGACCCAATGTTTATAGTAATTGTAAAGGGGGATCTTACATCTAAAAATCAAGAATATGATGCTACAAGGAGGAATAACCCGAGAGCAAAACATAAAATAAGTTATTGGAAATTAAATTCATGATTGCCCCTCAGAGGTATTTTTAAAGTGAACTTAAAAAAAATGATGTTGAGAAAATATCTCAGAAAGTAAACAGAAAAATAGGCAGAAAATATGAGCAAAAGATGTCACAACAGCAGAGAACGAATGAGCAAGTTCAGAAATAAGGAGTAAGACTTCCATAAAGAAGGAAAAGAAACAAAGAGGAGAGGATCTATGTGTGGGAGGTAGGTAACTGTGGATACGCTTTATATACCTTTCTTTACCTGTGAGTTTTTAGTGAAATTTCCAAACACTGGGATGTTGGTGAGACCCTAAGAATTTTCGGAGAGAGAGAGGAAGATTTCATTTACAAAGCTCTGAGGATCAAAATGTCAACCCTCTTCTCAATACCATATGCCAGAAATGGAGCAATATACCCAACAGGGCAAAGGAAATGCCTGAGCTCTTATTCAAATGTAAGAGGAAGGAAGAGCAGGTTGATACATGCAGAGACTGAAAAACCTGTCTTTACCCAGGAAGCTCATGTGTCCCAATAAAATGAGCATCCAAAATGTAGACAAGTACAGGGTGAGATTCAGGAAATGGTGACTTCACTGCAGAGAGAAGAAGAAAAGGAATTCCTAAGACCATGGTGAAGGGGCATTGCAAGGCAAGAACTGTTTGAGAAACTTGGGAAGCAGTTGGCCTACAGTAGAACAAGGTCGGACAACGGTGGTCTCCACGAGGGAGGTCTCCAGCCATGATAGATTGGTAGTTAATGATGGACAGGTAGAGATCTTTTTGTTTTTTAAACAAAATAATAAAAATTATGTTTTTCTGGTGAATATTTAGAGGAATAAGAAAAAAAAAATCCCTGAACAAATGGATTTAAAAGGCCATTTTAAACCCAAGGGAAGGAAAATTAATACAAAGAAAGGAAATAATTATGTCATATTTCATGGCTCAGCTCTGAAAATATTTTCATAGGCTAATAACAGACACTAAATGTTGATTTAATTTTTAAAATATAATAAAATTCTCCTGGAAAGCTAAGAGAAGAAGCCATGTGCTTTCATGTTGGCACAGGGGAGGTGCCATAGGGCACAGCACAGGACAGCAGCCAAATCTTCATCAGACATAGTTAAAAGTCAAGGAATAATGTCTGAAACTAAGACTAAAAATGTATATGACATAATTTAGAAACATGGAGAAAGAAATTCTTTCAACATGTTGCAATTCTGTGTTTTATAGAAACAGGAATCAGTGGTAAAGGAACAAAATCGGTCTATGTTTCATTAAAGGTCTTATAGTATGATTTGACTTTTTAAATGAAGTCTTATATACTACTTTCATAAACAAAGCAGTGGGATGGGAAGGGGCCGAACACACAGACAGACAAAAACCAGGGTTACATTGTTCTTGAATTGGGTGTTGGATTTGAAAGTGCTTATTATATTACCTATGCTCTTTCTAGCATATATATAAAGCTTGCATGTTACGTTATATGCATCAAATCCCTACAAAGATATTTTAATACCAAAGTGTATATTAAAGAAAATAATACTGAAAGAAACATTTGAAAAATAGGAAACTTCATCTGTTTTATTATATGTTTAAAATTTTGGAAATGGAGCCAGGGATGGTGACCTATACCTGTTGTCTCCAACCGCTGACCT
This sequence comes from Sciurus vulgaris, assembly GCF_902686455.1. NCBI lineage: Eukaryota > Metazoa > Chordata > Mammalia > Rodentia > Sciuridae > Sciurus > Sciurus vulgaris. The sequence goes on from NC_136476.1 coordinate 72,065,560, forward strand.
ATACCTGTTGTCTCCAACCGCTGGGAGGCTGGGTGGGCAGATCACTTGAGCCCGAGAGTTCAAGACAAGCCTGGACAACATAGTAAGACATCATCTAAAACAAGACAAAAAAATTTAAAAAAATAAATAAAATAAAACATTTTGGAAATGGGAAATAGATTTTCCTAAGCACCTGGAGACTGTTGGATCTAGTCTCCAACGACTTTCATTTTCTTTGCTTAAAAACCAAATAAGTAAATTAATAAAATAAATAATTAATTAATAAATAAGTAAATTAATAAAAGTCTCTGATAAACTTTCATGGGTGGAAATATTTGGTCTGTAGGAAGAAAAGGTGCTGTTGGGAGACACAAGACCAGAACAACAGTGGGTAGAAGAGAAGCTCTCCACTGTGATATCATTTCAAGATATCCATCCTTATGGATTCTTGTGAAGGGTACTTTGAGGTTGAATGTGCTGCTCATCCTGAAATTTGCTGATGAAAACAGTAGAAAATAGATGTCAACCTGGATTTAAATATCAATTATTTAATCTTTCTTATGGCTCTAAAATGGGCAGGGCCTGTACCTTCCTAATTGCTATCTTCCCTGCTAATCTGCAAGCTCTATGTAGCTTGGAATCTTGTGTCTATTCACTCCTGCAACTGATACATTTAAGCACTTGCCATTTTCTTAGCACAATGTAGGCACTAAATAAATAGAAATTGAACAAGTAATTTAAGTACAATTCCTAATGACTTTTTTGCTATTGATTAAGCTAGATTAGACCTACTTAAAATTCTATAACTTATATCCAAACTTTAAAATTGCTTATTTATCTGCCTTCTTCTAAAATTATATAGTAGCAAAAGCCTGAAATTTAGAGACAGAAATTCTGATTTAATTTCTGGTCCTGTCCTTTACTGACTGTATCATTTTGAGCAACTCTCTACAGCTCTCCGGGTCTAAATTCTCTCATCCATTAAATGATAATGAGATTTTCCTCATAAGATTGTTATGAGGAAGGAATGAGCCAATAAACGTGTGTTTTATGGACTGTAAAGTTTTATATAAATGTCAGTTGCATCTGTGACTGAAGTCGTTCCTGATATATATTTTCCATGTATCATACCAATTTTAGTCCTCTCTCCACTTTTTCCAAATTGGATTTACAATTTAAGCACAATGCTAGTATTCATGGGTTTATATTAAAAGTTATTATGATAGAAATTGTCACAAATATTTATATCTTTCTTCTTGTGTCACAAATGCCCAAATAGGTGAATCATCCATATTTGCCCAAGGTACTATTTGTCCTGCCATTTTTTTCCTGATGAATTTGTAAAATTAATCAGCTGTAGTGCACAGTCATTAAAATATAAGGGAACATTGAGTCATTTTTTTAAATCACTTATGATTTGAACAAGGGTATGTGAAAAGAAGATATAAAGTTCAAATAAGTTTAACCATCAAAGAAACTATTTTTTTTTTATTTTACAGATTTCATTTTGATTCATTGTACACAAATGGGGTACATCTTTTCATTTCTGTGGTTGTGCATGATGTAGATTCACACTTAGTGTAATCATACATGTACATAGGGTAATGATGCCTGTCTCATTCCACCATCTTTCATACCCCCCTCTCATTTCTCTCTATATAATCTAAAGAGCCTCCATTCTTCTCTCAGCCCCCACCTCCTACCCCCCATTATGTATCATCATTCACTTATCAGGCAAAACATTTGGCCTTTGGTGTTTTGGGATTGTCTTATTTCACTTAGCATGATATTCTCCAATTCCATCCATTTATCTGCAAATGCCATAATATTCTCTTTCTTCGTGGTTGAATAATATTCCATTGTGTATATATACCACAGTTTGTTCATCCATTTGTCTGTTGAAGGGCAGAAGAAGACATACAGGTGATTAATCAATATATGAAAAAGTGTTCAACGTCTCTAGTAACTAGAGAAATGCAAATTAAAACAACTCTAAGATTTCATCTTACTCCAGTTAGAATGGCTATTACCAAGAACAAACAATAATAGATGTTGGCATGGATGTGGAGAAAAAGGCACACTTGTGCATTTCTGGTGGAGTTGCAAATTGGTGCAACCACTCTGCAAAGCAGTGTGGAGAATCCTCAGAAAACTTGAAATGGACCCACCTTTTGGCCCAGTTATCCCACTCCTCAGTTTGTACATAAAGGACTTAAAATTAGCATACTACAGTAACACAACCACATCAATGTTTACAGCAGCTGAATTCACTATACCTAGATGGTGGAACCAACCTAGATGCCCTTCAACAGAGGAATGGATAAAGAAACTAATTATTGAGTTGCAATCACTCCATTATCAGATCCATATGTGTACTTAAGACACCTCTTTTAGACCAGTTATAGTCTTTGCAAGTGTAGTGTAGTTTAGACTTTCAGTTAATTATTTATAAGAACATGTGATACAGGAGAATGAGCCATGGTTTTATAGTGGTATGCCTGGAATTCAAATCCTGACTCAGCCACTTCAATCTCCCAGAGCCATAGTTGCCTTCTCTGAACAAAAAAGTAAAAAGATGCTTATAAGGATTAAGGATATGGAAGCGAAAGATGCCTGGTTGGCTTCAGCTAATGTTAGTAATCCTGGTTTTAGAGTCAGATTTTAGACATCTGAACCCCTGGCCCTCAGATGTCATTCTTGGGCTATGCTTATATTTGCATACTTAATTGGATGCAAGGAAAGTGACAACAGCTGGTTCGCCATAGAAGACACTGGTTGTCTTTGAGGGTGCAGCAGGAAGGACAGTTCCAGGAGGAGAGAGTGGCTGGGAGGCATCTGTGGAGCTGTGTCACACAGGATCTGAGAGCCGCAGATGTTGGGACAGTGCTCAGTGCTTTACATGTGTAGTAGGGACAAAAACAAATCAGACAACGGACCCAGATTGTCTGTGTGCTGTCTGTGCGTCACAACTGTATTCCAGGGATGGTGAAGTGGGTCAGAGAGGACATCTTTATTGTTCTGAAAATTTCAATGCCTGTGGATATGCATGGTTCATAGGAAAACTTGAGGAAAGCTCCCATTTGAGTCAGCTTTGGTGTGTTGTGACTAAAACACCTGACAAGAACAATTTTAGAGGATGACAAGTTTATCTGGGGGCTCACATTTTCAGAGATCTCAGTCCACAGATGGCTGACTCCATTCCTTGGGGCTCAAGGTGAGGCAGAACATCATGGCAGAAGAATGTGGCAGAGGAAAGCAGTTCAAAACATTACACCAGGAAGCAGAGAGAGGCTCCACTCACCAGATACAAAATATATATGCCAAAGACTTGCTCCAATGCCCACCTCCTCCAGGCAAATCCCATCTGCCTCCAGTTACCACTCACACCCATCAGGGGATTAACTCACTGATTGGGTTAAAACTCTTATAACCCAATACTTTCACCTCTGAATGCGCTTTCATTATCTCACACACAAGCTTTTGTGGGAGACCTAATATCTTAGCCACAACAGCTCTAATTCCCTACTTCTGGCATGCCTTAGACTTTGCAGGATGGAAAAGGTGAAGAGAGAAAAGGAAAAGAGGCAGAAATGAGACATAGGGAGGCTGTAATGACTGAAGTTTATGCACAGCCTCCAAGAAAGGCTCCCAAGTTCTCAACCATGTCTACCAAGCTTATTCAGAGTGGTGTGAGTGATTTTGCTGTTGCTGCCTTAGAAATGGAAGGAGAAATCATGCCCAAACCAAAGCAGTGAGGGGAAGAGGTGTTCTGTAAAACAGCAGATCCTGTGGGATGCTATCTCCATGACACAAACCAACCTTGGGCAGTGTGTTTGAAGCCATTGGGTTCTTTTCATGTGTGGGTTTATGGGTGACTCCCAGATAACCTAGAAATTACGTATTCTTTTAGTCAGCCCTTTCACTGCTGTGACTAAAAGACCTGACAAGAACAATTATAGAGGAGGAAAAGTTCATTTGGGAACTCACAGTTTCAGAGGTCTCAGTCCACAGACAGTCAGCTCTATTCCTTGGGGCTGGAGGGGAGGCTGAACTTCATGATGGAAGAGTGTGGTAGAGGGAAGCAGCTCACATGATGATAAGGAAGCAGAGAGACTCCACTCTCCAGATAAAAACTATACACCCAAAGCACACCCCCAATGACCCACCTCCTCCAGCCACACCCTACCCACCTTTGGTTACCACTCAATTAATCTTCCCTGGGGGATTAATTCTCTGGGGGATTGATTCTGTTAAGGCAGTCATAATCCAATCATTTGTCCTCTAAACCTTCTTAGCCTTGTCTCACACGTGAGCTTTTCGGAGATACCACATATCTGAACCATAACATATATGAATAATAGTGTTAACTTTATTTTATGAAGGTTAGAAGATGTTTAATGACTTACCCAAGATTACTCAGTTAAGCATGTAGAGTGGGTAATATTAAATATTTTGTTCACCTCTCTCCCCAAATTGAACCTTTTGTTACCATCAACTAGGGGTTACCTGGGCTGGCTACATCATAAATCACATTCAAACTTTTGGTCACAATAGATAAGCAGGATCCAAATGAATATATTCTGATTTGTTGAGTTTATATGACATCAGGGGAATCCGTAGTTTTTGAAACTTTCACCAAACTGAAGTGCATACTTGAAAATTTGAGATAGTCCAATGTCTTGCATAAACATATAGAAAACTGAGGGATTACTCAAAGTTGGGAAGGGACTGTTAATGGCAGGCACTGACATCTTGTCTTTAATGGAGACAGACCTAAATCAGACCTAAATCTCTAGATTTAAGATCCAACAGGAAATACACATGAACACAAACTAAGGGTCCACACTACTCACAGGGACCCACTTACAAAATTCATTTGCAAAGCTCTTTCCTTTGCAAAGAGCTCAGCAGAAGGTTTAAGAACACTGGTGCCATTTTCTGTAGGTGCCAAATCTATAAAGAAATAGTATCCTCATTTTGTTAAACAGGAATCTGAGTCAGAGAAGGAAAGGATTGGACCAATAGCAGGGCAACTCCTAAATAGAAACCAGGATTGAAATTCAGTTCTACTGCACTAAAAAGAAAGACTACACATTTGATAAACAACACTTTCCTTTTCAAAGTGCGTATGTATTACACGAGCTGCTCTTAGGGTTGTAAAAACAGGATCATTTTGTGCGTAATGAAAAGAATTCCTCTGGCTCTGACTCCGAGCCACTGTTGTGCAATCTTGAGTCCCTCAGAGTCTCTTCCAGGTACTTCTGACAGTTGTCCAGGACTGGGGCACTATGCTCACCTACTAGCCTTCTCTGCCAAGTTCAAAACCTCCTGAGCCAACTGGAGCCCCCCAGAGACAATGAAGGGGAACTCCAACCGGACATGATGCACCTAAGATGGAAAGTCAGCCTTCAGGTGGACTCGAGCTGAGGCCTAAGGGTGGAGGGCCAGCTTGGAACCTGCACAGTGAACCCCACTTGTGATAAGTTTTACAGTCAAATGCCTTTTTTTTTTTTTTTTTAACAGATCAGAAAAGACACTCTAACAATGTCTATAGAACTGTGATTTATTTGCCAACTCTTTTTCAAGTCTGGACCTTGAGATTTCCTACAGTTATAGCAAAATAAAAATAACAGCAGTTTTCTTTCCTTCTTCCCTCTTGAGTTACTTCCTCTCTTCCCCCATGCTGCACACACACATCTTACAGAGGATGCAGTTTATCTGGCTGGAAGAGGGGTGCTGACCTGCATGGGCAGTGGATGAAGCACCAAAGGCAGAGGGGTGCTCAGCAGATAAGAAGGTGGGAGGAGGTTAGAACATGAAGCCAGAATGCTTGGGAGGTTACTTACATTAAACAAATAAGTCAGATGATTGAGCAAAGGAGTAAATATTTTGAAAATAATGAGTCGGTTTTTATCGCTGCTTGACAAATGATTTACAAACATAAAAAGGAAGAAATCTAAAAAGAACACTGAGATATTGGGTTAGAATTGGAGGTTGTTCTAGTTTTTTATTGCTATGTAATAAATCACTTCAAAATCTAGTTGCACAGAATAATCATGTGTTCAACTGGAATATCCTGTGTATCAGCAATCCAGGTGAGCATATCAGCTACAGACTGACCCTGTGCCACGATGTCTAAGTCTCCACTAGGAAGAGTGGGTGATTGGGTGAATCCAACAGCAGGTGGCTGGAACCATCTGGAATTTTCAGGGCAGTCGATGTTCTTGGACTGCCAGCCCGGGAAACCTGTGCATTTTAGGAAACAAGTTGGAAACTGCCTAGATTTTTCTAACTTGGACTCTACGATCAAGTAGCACCATTTCTACCATTGCTACAGGCTACAGGTTGCATGTAAATTATAAATTTACCCAGATTCAAGAGAAGGGGGCCTAAATTCTCCTGTCAATATTAGGAGTGACAGCAAATTCACATGCATTTAGAAACAACCAGAGGAATTACCATGAACTGATATACCAATATATACATACTTATGTAAGTATGCATGTGTATGTATGTCTGCATATTTTTATTTAACCTTTGTCCTCCGGGAGGTTCTGTGCCAATGACAAAGCAGTAGCAATGAGCACAGTGAACACACACTTTATTTACATGTATTTTACATATATCATCCTCAATGAAACAAATGACAAGCCCTTAAAGTAATAGCTGACTCCAGGCTTGAGAAAGGAAAAGCATGAAATTATACACAGAATATCTTACCTTCCTAGAAGGTAAATAAATACTCAAGGAATAACAAAATATGTAAAAATGACAGGGGAATCAGCTCGAAGATGTTTCCAATGACCAAAGATGGGACAATTTGAGCATTCAAATAGTGATAATAGCATATAACAATTCATTAGATAAATTAGAATTCACTGAACTAACAGTAATTCAAATAAACAAATAACCACATAAATAAGTGAGTGAATGGGAATTTCTTCCTCATGCTAATACCCAGAGAAGGGATGATAGAAACAGATAAAGCATCAGTTTGTAGACATCACAGTTGTGGCTGATTTAAGGAGAAGTCATATAAGGATGGTAAGACAGGGGGTGAAGTTCTGACAGAAACAGGATCTGAAGTTAAGCCCTGCGTATCTACTCCCCTTCACCAACACTCACTCATCACAAATGAGAAGTTTTTACTGCACTGTGGAGAAATCAGACCATTAACAATAGGACCAGGTGATCAAGATCGAAATGACCACTGTGGGTACCAGTCAACATCACGAGTTCCCTCAATGGATTCACCGGGTGTCATCGCACACTGTCGATCTCTGTGATATTCCTATCAAGAAGGCCTGGCCTGGAAACATGAGACAGGGACAGATTCTGGTTGAAAGTTTTTCTACAAAAATAAATGGGTCATACATCCAGAACATGGAGGCCTGAGAAAGGCTAAGATATTATTCCAGACTGAAGGAGAATAATGAGACCCCAAACCTGATAGCAAGATGCATTTCTGAATGATTGTTTTTTCCAGAGGAGCAAGAACACAGTGTTAGGATGGCTGGCAAAATTTGTATGAGGCATGTATTTGTATGAGGTTGGATGTTAGTGCTACAGCAAGGTTGGCTTTCTGTTTGGGAGGCCTGCATGGTGGTGATGTAAGAGATTGCCCTTGCTTTGGGAAATATATACTGCAGAATTAAGAAGTCATGAAGATTTCATAACGTATGCTGTTCTCAAGTGATTCAGAAAAAGGTGCATGTCACTAGGTGAGGAGGAGGAAGAGAAGGGAAAAAAGAGGGGAGAGTAAATGTGGGGAATCTGTAGGTTCCAGGTGGAACAACCCAGCCCCACATTCATTAAATTAAAGTTCTCACCTCCAATGTCTCAGAGTGTGATCTTATTTGTATATGAGGTCTCTACATAGGCAATCCAGTTAAAGTGAGGTCATTAAGGTGGGCTCGAATCCATTATGATCAGTGTCCTCAGCAGAAGAGGAAACACGGACAGAGATATGAATTAAAGGGAAGAGATGTAAAGAGGACAGGATAAAACAGCCATTTATGAGCCAAGGTCAGAGGCCTGGAACTGATCCCTCTCTCCCTGCCTACACTTTGTCTTAAAAGTTCAGGTTCCCCAGAACCATGGAAGAACAGAATTCAGTTGTTGAAGTCATTCAGTCCATGGTACTTTTTTATAGCAGCTTTAACAAACATGTTCAGTATATGAAAGGGGAGAAGTTCTTCATATTGCCCTAGAAATTACTGCAAAATACAACCTAATTGATAATATGCTGTATACCTGGAAATCTCTAAAAGAGTAGAATTTCAGTGTTCTCACCACAAAATAAGGCAAGTATGTGAGGGAATGCATATGTGCAATAACTTGATTTAGCTCTTACACAAATGCATGAGTCCACATGTATCCAAACATTATGTTATACACCATAAATGTATACCATTTTACTTGTCTATTAAGCAAACAAAAAGAGATAAACAAATTTTATGAGCAATAATCTAGCAGCATGCTATCTCCTTTGATTTTCCCTGCACCCCAGTGAGATCGATGAGGAGGGCATTATTAATTGATTCATTTCACAGCCTAGTAGTCTTTGTCTAAGTGGGTTGCAAATGGGTCACCACAGTTAATAACGAATGGAGAAAAATAGAGTTTAGAGAGGAAGTGAGGAAGTGCTCCCCCAGCTGCCGGGGAGGAGTAACTGCATTCATACCTGTGACATTTTAATACAATGATCAGAGGGAGAGAAGCCAGAGAGACTATTGCCTTACAGTTCTCTCTCCAGAATGTCTTTAAAACCTGCTTCCTCAAAGAAAACACCTACAGAACGTAGAGAAGAAAAGAAGTGGAGAAAAGTAGGATGGAGGAAGCTGATGGAGGCAGAGAACAGAGAAGTCATGATCTCTGGCTGTTTTGATTCTTTTCTAAAAGCTGATGTGCAGGTCGATGGGAAGCAAAAGGAAGCATTTATCCTTCCAGGAAGAGACAGCTGCTCACTCCACTGGCCTTCAGCTTGTTCATAAAATCTTCGCAATGTTACTTACAGTGTGGTATTGTTATTTCATACACTTAGCCTGAGTCCCTCATTGTCTCCTCCAAGTACTTCTGATTGTTGTCCAGAAAGGATACACTATGTTTACCCACTGACCTTCTTTACCCTTAGTTTGAAACCTGCTGAGCAAACCCAAAACTCCAAGACTCAAGACTATCATGTGTCTCTAGTGGGAGAGAATGCAGGTAAAATGGTTAAAGTGTAGTAATATACTGACTCCAAAAAGTTGGCTTCTGTTTTCATTCAGGTCCACATGACTGCTTTAAAACATAGTCAGTTGCAGCTTCTTTGTACTTTTATATTCTTTGAAGTACATGGTGGGCAAAATACCTGTAGATGATAACAAACAAGGTTTGAAACCCTTTAGGGGATAAGCATTTGTAGAAGTTTAATCTTTAATTATAGTATTAATCACTACCATTGCATTATTGTCCAAAGCCAAGGGGTGTAACACTTGCTAAACTTAAAAACAGTAGAGGTATGTTGTGATTTATGAAGCACTAAAAAAGGCTTCAGAAAAATAGCAGCTTGCGTATTTTAGCTAATATTTATAACACAACCTAATGTATTTATGTTGTATTTTTGAGAGGACTCCTGGGTAATTTTCCATGTCAAAGATTAGCCAATAGTTGACAGATGTCCTTACTCAGAAAAAGGTAGGCTGCATTACTCTGCAAATTACATGGACTCATTCTTGCCTGGCCTCTTGAATCTATAAACTCCAGCAACTTGAAAGCCTAAATTTCTTTTTCTTTTTAACTATCTATGGATTCCTGGAATACTAAATCTTTGAGAGTTTGCTGAACACCTTGTATGAACTCAACTTTGTATAGACACTATAAAATAATGCAATATGCAGTATTCTGTATTAATAGCAAATACAATTTGTTGAGGAATCACTAAGAGCCCCCATTTTACCTATTCTAGTTAACCAAATTTAACTTACACAATCCTTTAGAGAAGATGCTAACAACTCCAGTTTATAGATAAAGCAAAGAGGATTGTAAATATTGTATAACCTAGTCAAAGTCAACCAACGAATAAAAGAAGACTAGAGACCAAAATCTAGTTTTCTCGTTTTCCAAACCCTATGCTTTTTCCTATAGTGTCAATGTCCTCAATCAAATGCTTCTAAAAATATAAAAACACTTTTAAAAATATCAAATAAAACAGGAAATATATGGACAATGGCTCATAAACTACAATCATAGAGTACATGAAAACAAGCAGAGTCAGAGTCATTGAAGAAGATGGGAAAACTATTTTCAAAGTGTTAAAAAAAATGGTAGGTCTATATTACCCACAAAACTATCTTTAAAGAATAAGGCTAAAGTAAAGACTTTATTACATACATACATAAAAATTAAATGAATTTTGAATAGATCTTCAAAAAAGATATTTCTAAAGGATTTAATTACAAAAAAAAAAAGAAAAAAAGAAAGAAAGAAAATCCCAGTAGTAACATCCATGATGCAAAGAAATGGTAAACATTTGGATATATGCAAACAAACGCTGTCTGAAAAATAATTAATTGTGTCTAATTTGAGATTAAAAACAAAAACATTCCAAGATGTAACTTAAATCCCAGACAATAATAGCACATGTGTTGGAGAGGAGAAAGAAGTAAAACCATTTTCAAGTCCATGTGTTGTTCAGCCTGGGAATAAAGATTTTGATTAGCAGAAGACTTTGTTAATTGTGTGTGTCATTTTTGCATAACCACTGGAACATTAGAAAGAGGAGATTAAATGACAACACATGTATTCAAAGCCCCTAAAACAAAACAAACAAGCCAACAACAAAAACCATTGAAACAGAGGAGTAAGATTCCCAGGCCAGAGTAAGAATGAATAAGGCAAGGGAAGCAAGAATTTCAATGGAAGCCTAGAAAGAGGAGCTTACACTTTCAAGAACTGTTCCAGGAAGATAGACTAGAGACCAACATGCCTTCCGATTGAAGATTTGGTGCAGTGGAGTCTCCAGGCTATTTGTTGTTCAATGTAAGCTTGTATAGATGTTCCATATCTGGGACAATGAGACACAATGATATCATTTAATAATCACTCAAAAGTTCACAAGAGTGTTGCTGTTTACCAGTCATCTTTAATTCTAAGAATTAAGTTCTAAGATGGTAGCAAATTATTTGGTACTGCTTATCAATATGTCTGAGCCCCTTGCCTACCGTTAGGCTTAATGAGTGTCTGTTCACAGAAAATGCATGAGGGTAGAGGATACATAAGGAGTTCTGGATCTGAAGATCGGGCATGATGGAGAGGATACAGAGGACACAATATTTCAACTGTGCCTTGGGCACAGGTGGAAGTTTGCCAGGCAGTAAGGTGTATCTTTCCCAGCCAAACAGCATTTGCAAAGACACTGAGGTTATGTAAAATGAAATTTCACTATGGTGAAACAGAATGTATGGAAAAGTTAATGGAAATGGGTAACTGGGTAAATGAATCTGTGAAGACAGACGGAAATCACCACACAGTGTACTGTATGTTAAGGAGCCTGGGCCTGATTCTGAGAGCAATGGGTGGCAAAGCAGTGAGTCACCCATGGAAGTGACCTGGACAGAGGAGTTTTCTCTTTTGACCTGGAGGGGTGGATCACTTAAAGCAGGACACTTAGGGGTGAGGGCCAAGATGTAGGCTTATAGCTCAATACATAGATTTCCCTGCTTTTTGGGAAATACTATTACAGTATGAAAGAGTTTGATATGACATTTAGGGCCATTTTATTATCTGAGAACCACATTTCAATCAGAAAAACAGGATCTTTACTCTATTTTTCTTAAATCATACACACACACACACACGTATATACATATTATATCCCATTCATAATATAATGTATATATTATATATAATGTAATATACGTGAATGGAATATAATGCATTATATCCCATAGGTATTACATATAATATATGTTATATTATGGGTGGGATATAATATGTAACTCAGATATATATATATGATATAATTGATAAAATATGTTGGCATATATATTCTATCAATCATGCCCATAAGCTTTTAAACCTCATGGCTTCCTCTTTATTCCCACTGACATTTGCCTGGTCAGACATCCATCTTCCCTGATCTGAACTGTTGAAACCGCTCCCCACTTTGCTACTTTTATTGCCTCCTATATCTTTACCATGACTTTGTGTCAAAGTGAATGTTATGGTTTGGATATAGTTTAAACAAGTCCCCAGTGATTTATATGTTGAAATTAATCCCATTGTGAGGTGCTAAAAGAGTGGTATTTTAAATTGACTCAATGCAGTTTATATGTGGGGCTTTTGGAGAGGTAATTGGGTTAGATAAGGTCATTAGGGAGGAGTCCTCCTGACTGAATACTGATTCCCTTATAAGAAGAGAGAGAAAGACCAGGAGGGATGGAGGCATATGCTCACTTTCTGTCTCTTGTTTGTGATGCCCTGGGCCACCTTGAACTCTGCCAGCAGGAGGAGCTTCATCAGAGTCAGCCCTATGCTACTTGGACTTTCAGCTACAAAACTTTGAGGTAAATAAACCTCTTTTCTTTATAAAGCTAGTCTACTTCAGGAATTTCATAATAATAATAAAAAGAACTGATATTCTGAAGAACATGGGTAATTTACTATTTAATGTTTTCCAATGCTACCTAACACCCTCAAAATCAAATGCGACCTATAATGTATTCATCTCAGATGACACTTCCAGCACCATATTTTCCATTATTTTACTGCTGAATTTCTAATAAGAGGTCAAATTACCCAAACCAGAACTTCTCTCTTACAGTCTATTGTAAAAACAATGGCTATTCCCTTCTTAATACCGTTTGTAATATGGTATAAACACCTCTCTCTCTCTCTTCATCCCTCTCTCCCTCCCTCATTCCCTCATTTATTTTCCATTGATATGCATGGATACAATGCTGTAATGCATTGCATGTTTACAATGTGTTGTGACCAAATTAGCCTAACACCACTCTTATACTTAGTTTATTAATTTATTTGCATGTCTGTTTTATATAGTAACTCTCTCCACCTTGGAGACAGAACCTGTATTTTATTTTTTAAATGTTGTGACCTGGTAAAGTGTCTGTTTAAATAGAAATATCTTCCTTTTCTCCTCCCATTTTTTAAATGAGCAAAGGATTGAACAATAGAAAAATATTGAAATGAATCAATCAAAATGTAGAAAGTGTTCAGTTTCAACTAAGATGTAAAAAACTTCTTGTGTCCTGGTGATTTGGAACATCCTGGTAATACTTTTCACCTCCTTGTAAAAGAACAAATGATCTTTTGCTCACTCTTATTCATCCATTATGAGTTTCACTGTTATAAATATGGCATGGCAGATTTAATATTGGTGAACTCTGAGCATATGGCAATTGATACCTAGGGAGAAATTGACCCAAAGTGTTTCCAATTACGTAGTAGAAAATGACTTGTCTGAATAATCACTAGGGTCAGTCCTGGAAGAACCATGAAATCCAAGTGTTTTCCCTCCATTCACCATTCTGTGGCTGAGACTCCTGGGAACTACTTGGGCCCATCCCAGGTCAGGTAACTGAGAATTCTCAAAAACAAGATTAGGTGGGAAACCCTTCACAGACCAGAGATAATGACCTGCAAAATTCTACAACCAGTGAATTGGAGACTCCTTCAAGTCCAATAGAGAACATGGAAGCCAAGTAGGAAATGAGGACAAACGCCTGGAAGCACAAACAAAACCTGAGAGAGGCAGTTGTCATGGCTGTGGGGATAAGCACTTCTTAGGAGATGAGCACAGCTGAAAGAATCAGGAGTAAAAATCAATTGGGAGATGAAACTATTAAACGCATGAGTACACATTCTCTCGTTTGATACCTTATGGCATTTTTGGAGATGATATTGGCTCTTAAAAGTAATTGATTTGTGATAATGAGGGAAGGAAGTAGTCAGAAAAGAGCACTGACTTATTTGTTATGATGTGACACATGGTGTTGAAGATAAATCTGTAGAAAAATTTGTACATTGCCCTAAGTGAATGTTTCAACACCATATGATGTACCTACTATTATCCCCTATTTATAAAATAAAAAAGCACAAACACACACACACACACACACACTGAATTTCTGAAAGGCTAAATGTCTACAGAGACTCTTGACTATAAGAAAGGACTGAGGGTGGGTTGTTTTCATTAAGTATTTATTTCTCCTGCCAACAGCACAGTGAAACCTTCTTAAAGGCTTCTTTCTGAGAAACATTAGCTATGACGGGAAAGATACAGAGGATGCCACTGATCTGTTGGACTTAGCGGTGCTTTAAGGACAGACATTGACCACTTCAGTGTTAATATTCTCTGCAGCTCTGAGTCTCTCTCTACACCCCGAATTCCCTCATTCTAGAAAGAAGTGACAATGTATGATTGTTATCGCTTAGATAAGCATTCCCTAAATGTCCATGTGGTAAAGGCTCGGTCTCCAATGTGTGGTGCTATTGGAGGTGACGTTACCTTTAAGGGGTGGGGCATAGTGAAAGTCAAGTCACTGAAGACTGCCCCTGGAGGGGACATTGGGAACCAAGCCCCTTCTCTCTTTCTTTGCCTTTTAGCTGCCTGAAGTGTACATCATATTCTATCTTTCAGTCTCCATCACGACATGCTGACTTATAGGCCCAAAGACAATGGAGCCAATTGACCATGCTTTGAAGCCACTAAAACCTAAAGCAAAATAAACCTTTCCTTCTTAAAAGTTGATTTATTTCAGGCATATGTTATAGTAACAGAAAGCTAACACCATGGTCCCCCTTTCTTTACAACTGTTTTAAGAAAAGGGAACGTCTCAAGTTTTATGTGAGATTATTATAAAAAGGACGTTTTCTTTTATTTATTCTTCATTGAATTATGGATGTGGCATGGCTGCATGTGTAGCAAATCTAAAATCCTACATTTTTCAACCAGATAGACCAATATAACCATCTAAGAGAGTAAAATTTGCCATCTAAGAAATCTTGTAATTTATCTATTAACTTTTTCAGTTATCGGCCAGCGTCTCTGTGGAGATCTTATTTTATTTCACTTTACTTATAGACCTTCTTTGGAGATGAGATTTAAATGAAACAAACACATCCATTAATATTTACAAAATTATGTAAAAATTCATGAAATTGGATATCTTGAATGTTAGCTACTAATTTAAATAATGTAAATTAAGTTATCCCATCCAGTTTATAGACGGAATACTGAAAAGTCCACAGAGGTACATAGATTTTCCACAAAACACTTACCAAATAATCACAGGACCCAGAATCCAAATAGAGTTTGTGTTCTGTGATTTTTTTTTTACTTGAACTTTGCCCATTTTCTTTTTTAGTATGTTCCCTGGTTGTTTTTAGAATCTCATAAATTTATAGAAAATAGTACCACATGTACACAATTCAGACAAAAATAATTGATAATTAAAAATATAACTTTTTAAATAGGTAACTCAAGTCATATGTGGAAAATTCATGCATTAGCCAGAGCACCTTGCTTAAGGGTTCTCACTTTTGCATCCTTTGGGAGAACTGAGCTCATTGTAGAAATAGCTAGCACTTGAAGGAGATCAGAATTTTGAAAAATAGCCCCCACAAGCTTCTTTCTAACATAAACAAAAATAAATAAACAACTAATATTTCATCCATTCATCTACTCTAGATATTTTTGGATTTTGTGTAAAGGTGCCCATGAGAAATACCCAAGATACACTCTGCTTTAATGGTATTCTGGCTGACCGCTGGCACGACATGGATATGTTTCTTCAAACATAAATATCTATAATTCCATTCATAAATAGTCTATTTTCCACATCTCACTGTGTCTGAGGATATGTTCTTTGGTACTCCCTACAAGTAATTTTGTTGAACGTATCTGACTGCAAAACAATTTGGGAACATGTCCCATTTTCCAAAGTCTGCAGAATGACTTAGTCTATTGCTCAGGAAACTCCAGAATGTGATCCATAATCATCACATGACCCATAATGTCTTGTTTGCTCAGAACCATGTGGGATACAGGAAAATGTAGGATTCCATATTTTTGCAAAATGTGTACATGGATGTGTAGTATAGGTCTACATATGTTTATAGAATGCTTACTTTGTCTCCAGGACCCCACTAGCTTCTCTGGTTTTCTATCCCTGGCAAGCTAAGGGTAGTACTGAAGCTCTGTGGGTCAGGATATCTTGACATTGGCACTAATTGGCAAGTCAGGCTAGATAACTCTTTGGTGGCTTCACTAAGCATTGCAAGATGTTTAACAGCATTTCCGGTCTCTCCCACTAGATAGTACCCATTACTGAGTTGTGACAATTAAAAATATCTCCAGATTTTCATATGTTCATTGCTGGGATCAGGAAGTAATTTCTGAATCCCTCCAACCAATATATTTTATTGGAATAGGGGCCTTATCTAGAATATTCACCACCATGTCTCCAGTCCCTAGTGAGAAGACTGGTGCATGATAGACTCAATAAAACTTTTGGTAAATGAATGAACAAGAGCGAAACAAAAACTTACAATTTTCCGGAAAATGAAATCAGATTTACAGCCTCCGAAACCAACAACTATTTGCTGAGTACTGATTTTGCATCAGGCAAGATGCTGAGCCATGGAACTCAGCAAAAAATAATATACAGCCTTTGCCTTAGGAGCCATAGCTTGGGAATGAAATTGACTCGTAAGTAGAAAGGAATGCTGGAGTGCCCTCCGTGGTCAGTGGGGGTCTCAACAACCCGTAGTGGAGCGATTTCAAGGTTCTTCTACTGAATGAGAATGAGTTTCATAAAGAAGATAATTACCGAGCTCGGGCTCAAGTTTACCTCTAATCCAGGGTAGAGTGGGGAAGAGGTGTCAGAGTTGGAGTGATGCATGGAAGCTCTTCTACACAGAAGTACTGGAGTCATACAATGATCCAGCTGGCTGAGAATCACCACCCAGCACCAAGCCCTGGGCGGCAGTGGGAAATGAGGTTGGAGACATAAGCAAGGAGAGAGCCTGAGTACTCGCATGCCAGGCTCAGAAATTAGGAGTTGATCCTGAAGATGGTGGGAGGACATAGAAAGGGGCAGCATGGCTTCAAGTCCTTCATACAGAGTCTCTGAATGTTTGGCTACTAGATAGAGGAGAGCGCAACTTCATAACTTAGGGTTGTTGCACTCAGCTTTTTCACTGCTACAGCTGAAAGACCCAACAGGAACAATTGTAGAGTAGGAAAAGGGTATTTGGAGGCATATGGTTTAGGAGGTCCTAGTCTACAGAAGGCGGGCTCCATTCCTTGGGACCGGAGGTGAGGCAGAACATCATGGCAGAAGGAAGCAGCTCACACAGCGGTGGGGAAGCAGAGAGAGAGGTCTCCACTCTCGAGATACAAATATATACCCACAGCCACGCCCCCAATGCACCACTTCTCATCTGCCTCCAGTCATTACTCAGTTAATCCCATCAGGGATTCATTCACTATTCCACTAAGGCTAGAACCCAATCCTTTCTCCTCCAGCCTTCTTGCATTGTCTCACGTGTGAGCTTTTGGGGGGCACCACATCTAAACCATAACAAGGGTCCTGTCTGTTAATCATCATCATCATCATTATTTAAATAAAAACCTGTGCATACAGCACTCAGTAACTTCTCAGAAAAGAAAATCAGAAGACTCACAAGTATGATGTCCAAAAATGCAGACAGCTCCTTCTGACCAACAGGAAGGCAAAAAGCTTACCCAGGAAGTCCTTCTGGCCTCGCTCCCATGAACCCATCTTATGGTTAGTGGAAAGATACATCTTGGGAGGCGTAAAAATTAGGAGGCCAGTTCCAGGCTCCAGGAAAAAAGAGGCCAACCTAGGCATTTTCTGGCTACTGTGGCACTCTGAAACCTGCCGACTGTTTTCTCATTGTCTGCATTTCTGCCTGGTCCTCCAACATGAATAATTGTCAAGGTTTTGCTAGGCCGAAGTATATTCCAGGGAAATTGGATCTGCAGTTTTGCAGAATTTCACAATGCCTTTTGTAGTTCTGTGTCAAATTGTTTGTTTAAATCTAGTTTATTTTACCTTCTTGGTCCTGGATGTATCATCAGCTGAAATATTTATATCATTGCCTCTTAGAACTTGTGCATTTCCCTTGTTCTGTGGAAAAATGTGCTGACCTGTTCTATGCATATGAGTAATTGTTTTTATTTTAATGATCTGAGTGCCTGAGGAAGGAGGTTGGGTGGCCTGGATGGGTTCTGGCCTGGTTTCACGCCTTTCTTTTACCAACACACTTCCTATTCTGGTCACCAGCAATGTTGTAGGAGACCCCTTGAAGTTGGAGTTCTCTGTGCAATACCCACTTGTAGGAAAGGAGATATGGGGCTGGGATATGGAAACACACATGGCTTGCTGCCCCATACAGAGATTCCCTCTCCTCAGCCCGGCCCCAGGATGATGGGATAAAACTGAGTGTATTCTTGCGGTTTTCCAAATCTTATTTCTGAAAACAAGACTGCGTCACACCCATTCCTTGTTACGTATGGCATTCTTTCTCAACCCTCTCCCCTTCTGATCTCGTGCACTCATTCAATATAACTACTGAACATTCATTGCATGAGGAGGCAGTGAGTGGAGCAGGTGAGATGTGACCTCACAGAGTCCGTGCTGTGTCGTAGAAAGTGAATTGCTTAGCAACTAACGCTACCACTGGAGGAGGGCAACCCCATAGGACAGGATGCTGCTTTAGGTTCAGGAAGTCATAGACGCCACGCCAGGAAAAATGCTATTCAGGCTGAATGAAAAGAATGTGTGACGCAGGCCAGCACAGAGAGGGAGACTGCTGCAGACTGGAGGATCAGCTGGTGAGAGAGTCCACTGGGGAGGTAGAGGCCTGGAGGATACTTGTATTTTTCTCCATCATGTTTCTACAGCAGTGGGGTCAGGCATACCTGTGTTCAACACTAGCTTCAACTTCTTGCTCTTTGACCAGGTTACTTTTATAAGAGTTCAATGAAGTATTATATGTAAATTGTGCACACACCGCCTGGGCAGGCAATAACTGCTCAATTAGCATTAGTGAATATCATAAGCTTTATTAGTTTTATCATTACCTTCATGATTATTGTTATGCATTTTCTCCCTTCTCCCTTAGTCAGTTTATTTTGGAGCAACATCTTTCTGGAAGCCACCCAATCCTTGATCCCATTTCCACCCATGTTCCCCCTCATCTTTCTTTTTCTTTTCCCTGTCCTCTAACTTCAACAATCAATATCCCACTGGGATTGGGACCAGGAACCAGGCAACAGATAATCCAAAATAATGGAGCCATAGGTGTTTTTATTTACTTTCTAGGACCATGCCAGAAAGTAGTTCCCATTACTTGGATGATAGTGAACTGGCATTATATGAGTCAAGTAACATTTCTCATCAAGCTATTAACATTGAAGATAATCTTTGGTGTATGCCTATTGAGGTTTCTCTATTTTTCTGCATTTCTATGTCCATATGCCATATCTAAAATGAGGCTTGATCTCCCATTCAATCAAGTGTAATACTATCTTCTATATTCTTTCTCTGTGCCCCCTAACTTGCCTGGTTCAATACAACTTCCACTGAAATATCAAAAAGATCTTCCTATACTACCACACTGATCATGTCCATGTGTAAAAACTTCCAAAGATGCTCTGTTTTATGAATAATAAAGGACATTTTTGATAGCAAGGAACAGTAACAAGCTCACATCAACTTAAAAGGTAGCGTGAATATAGTGTTTCAAGTACCTGAACAATCCAGTGGTGATGTAGGCTTTCAGCACAACTTGATGAATCAATTGTTAGATCTAGCTCTTTGCTACTGTATTGATTCCCCTGAAAATGTTATTCTTATTCCTCTAGCCAACTTCCTTCATGAGGGTAAAATCTTCAACACAGTCATGAGTATCCTGTCTGCATGCCACATCATACAGATGCAGAGAGATAAGCACATATCAAGGTTTGAGGGTATTTTCCCCCAATGGCTCTGTTTTAAGCTATAGATCTGGTTCAGAACCAATCACCGAATCTATAGAGATATCAGGAGCTGATTGCCTCAGGTTCAAGTTTAATCCTCATCTCTGAGTTTAAAATTGTATAGGGAGATGTATGGAATTAATGTAATCTGTTGGTTTGAGGAATGAGGAGCACCTGCTGGCATATGAGGTAAAGGAGTGTCTGGCCAAGCAAAATGAACCACTGTGGAGCAACGCGTGAAAGCTAGGCAAAAGAAAACCATGTCCCCCACTTGCAAGATGTCCTCCAAGTCTCATCCCAACCCAGCTCCAACTGCAGTTTCATGTTCCCACACTCCTTTTCTTACATTACCCTGGTCAGACTGAATCAGCTACCCAAAGTTTCCATTTCTATGTTTTTGCTCCAGATTGACTTTTTTGACAAAGGCTGAGCTCCGGCCTCTGCTCTCGTTGACTATGCCCTTCTCACACATAGGAAGACATATCTGGTCCTTAAGACTTATCTCAATTGCCACTTTCTTGTAGAAACCACATTTTCTGCCACTATCTTCAGCTGTGGTGGAGTGAGAAGCACTGAAGTTGCAGTCATGGTTCTGGATTTGCCTTCTGGAACTATTCCTTAGGTAGAGTGGCTGAATGAGGCTGTTTTGCTTGTTTGACTTCTTTCTGTTCTTTCTGAAGAGCTCATTTTCTCTGTCTTTTTTCTTTTAACCAAAGAGGTATTAATACTTTGTTATAGGTCAATGATGCATTCTCTTATTTAATGATGTCTTATCTTATTTAAATACGCAAAACACGGCAGAGTTAGATGTTTGAGATGGGATTTAGGAAAGCCTGAAAGACTCTTACATTGTTAGAGGCAAATTCACAGAATAACAACCCAAAGATGTAGAAATTATTACTCAGTGAAGGAAAGCCACGAAAGCTACAGGTGCACTATAGTCATGCCCTGAAAGCTTAGTATATATTTCTTCTCATTTGTAATGAAGTCTTCGTATGCTTAGCACCTGCATTTTTGGAAAGTCATCTATAAATCAAAGTTCATGTTCTCATTTACACATATGGTAATTATAGAGATGTACAGATTTTTTTTTTTTTTTTTTACAGTTTTGAGTGGCCTCAAATACTTCAGCTCTGTGGCTAGTCATTAATAAACTGTAAATACATGCTTACTTTCATTTTCAGAAGTAACTGTTATAGCATCTTCCTCAGTAGTCTAGAGAACTTAATGCTTATATAGGTTCCTCTAAGGGACCTTGGAGATAGCACTTTCCAATGGATTCAAGTCTGACTTCATGCTTTTCCCAATTTAGACTCCATTCAGGTATGTAAAGTGATTTTGGAAAGCCCCAGGGCACAATGGCCCTAGTTCACCTTGGCCAACTCATCATGGCCATTCACACTGTTATGATTTATTTATGAAGGTCCCCCAGAAGCTCAGGTGTGAGGCAAAGCAAGAAAGTATAGAGATGAAATGATTGGGTTAGGAAAGCCTTAACCAGATCAGTGCATTAATTCCCTGATAAGGATTCACTGGGCGGTAACTGGCAGTTAGGGTGTGGATGGAGGAGGTGGGTCATTGGGGCATGCCTTCGAGGTTCTTATTTTGTTCACTGTGAGGGGGCCTCTCAGGATCTCTTTGCTTCCTGGTGTCCATGCCCTAAGCGGCTTTCCTCCACCACACCCTTCTACCATGATGATCTGCCTCACCTTGGGCCCAGAGCAATAGTGTTGGCCATCTATGAACTGAGACCTCTGAAATTGTGAGCCCCCAAATAAATTTTACTCCTCTACTTGTTCTTGTTATGTCTTTTGGTCACAAGAAAGAAAAAGCTGACTAAAACATTGCAGAATAAGAGCATGTAATTAGAGAAATGCCAATTAAAACCACCCTAAGATTTTACCTCACTCCAATTAGAAGGGCTATTATCAAGAATACAAGCAATAATAGATGTTGGCATGGATGTGGAAAAAGGCACACTTGCACATTGCTGATGGAGTTGCAAGTTTGTGCAGTATGGAGAGAGCAGTATGGAGATTTCTCAGAAAACTTGGAATGGACCCACCTTTTGCCCCAGCTATCCCACTCCTCGGTTTATACACAAAGGACTTAAAATCAGCAACTACAGGGTCGCAGCCATATCGATGTTCATAGCAGCTCAATTCACAATAGCTAGATTGTGAAACCAACCTAGATAGATGGATGGATAAAGAAACTGTGGTACATATACACAATGGAATATTATTCAGCCATAAAGATGAATAAAATTATGGCATGTGCAGGTAAATGGATGGAATTGGAGAATATCGTGCTAAATGAAATAAGCCAATTCCAAAAACCAAAGGTCAAATATGTTTCTCTGATAAGTGGATGATGATACATAATGGGGGTGGAGAAGTGGGGGGTAAGAGAAGAATGGAGAAACTTTGGATTGTGTAGAGGGAAATGAGAAGGGAGGAGTGGCTGGAGTATGAAAGATGACATCATTACCCTGTGTACATGTATGATTACACAAATGGTGTGAATCTACATCATGTACAACCATAAAAACGAAAAGTTGCACTCCATTTTGTGTACAGTGAACCAAAATGCAATCTGTAAAAAATAAAAAATAAAAAAACATATGTTTGGGGACCTATGAAGGCACAAGGTGAAGTTACCACCAGAAGATACCCATTTTAATGCATTTTTATTAAGTTTAATGTGGATGAATTTAAGATATGGGGCCTGAGAAGTGACTCATTCTTAATGACTAATGTAGGGTCACATATTTCCCCGATCACAGTATCCTGTCAAATGATGGGCCCCCCGTGAATGGGCACTTCCACCCTGAAATCTCCTTAATCATGCCACCAAGAATCCTACTTTCTGTCAAGAAAACAAAGTAAGAACTAATGGAACAAAAATATTTTGAGTTGTATGGGTAGCCATCACTAACTTATTAGTTTTACAAGTTCAGTCTTTGGCTACCATGAGATTTTATCAGTGTTAAAATTTGTTTTCTGATTTCCTTTCAGGATAAATAAGGGCCTAAGTAAGTGCTGACATGAAGGCATTTTGAAAATACACCATAGCACAAGAAGTCAATTCCAATTGTGGACGAAGTTCATTGTAAGAACTGATTGATTGTCTTTAATATTGATTCCAAACATTGGTGATGGATGATGAACATCTTTAATCAGGCTTATAAAGTTGTAAAAATTGATATGGATTTAAATCACAAATCCAGTGGATTAAAGTCTATCAGTTTAGCCTGGTGTGGAGGTCCATGCATGTAACTCCAGTGACTCAGGAGGCTGAGGGAGGAGAATTGCAAGTTCCAGATGAGCTTCAGCAACTCAGCAAGAACCTGTCTCAAAATTTAATAAAAAAAAAAAAAAGAAGAAGAAGAAGAAGAAGAAGAAGTTAAAAAAGGACTGGGGATGTAGCTAAGTGGTAACGGGCCCCTGGCTTCAATCCCCAGCAAAAACAAATGAATAAAATAAATAAATAAATAAATAGAGTACATCGATTTATTCTGATATTTACCAAATGGTTTTTTGAAGATCAGAAGTCTGAAATGGTTTCACAAATTGAAATGGGCCAGAGTGTGTCCCTTTGAAAAGGCTCCAAGAGAAATTCTGTTCTCTTGCCTTTTCCAGCCTCTGCAGTCTTCCTGGGCATGTGGCCCCCTTTATCATCCATGTCTGGGATGACTGTCAATCCTTCCCACATCAACTCTTCTGCCTCCCTCTTCCTCACCTAATGGGACCTTGTGATTACACTGGACCATCTAGATAATTCAGAATAACATCTTCTTAGGTCAAAACCAGATCAGCTACTATAATTCCACCTGTGACCCTATCCCCCCACTTCCAGGAAGTACAATATATAGTACAATGTATATACATGCAGGTTCTGAGGCTTGGGATGAAGCCTTTTGGAGGAAAACACTACTGTATCACACAGAATCATATTTGGTAAACATAAAAGGAATAATGTAAATAAAAAATTATCATTTGGTCAACACCATTGTAGTGACTGAATGTACAGCACATCCCAGAAGAAGCAGCAGAAGAAGGCTATAACCGGGTACAGGATAACCAAGTTTATTGAATTAGTGCTAGAAATCTTTTTTGTCTTATTTCTTTGTTTATTTGTTTATTTTGGTGCCAGGGATTGAACCCAGGGGCACTTAACCACTGAGCAGTACTCCCAGACCTTTTTCATATTTTTTTCTTTTTTTTGAGACAGGGTCTCACTAAGTTGCTTAGGGCCTCTCTAAGTTGCTGAGGCTGACTTTGAACTTTAGATCTTCCTGCCTGAGCCTCCCAAATTGCTGGGATCAAAAGCCTGCACCATGGCACCTGACTAAGAAACCTTAATATTAAAAAAAGAAAACATTTTATGCACACAAGATCAAAAAGGACGCTGACCACCGCCCAGGCAAAACAGAACTTGAAGGACAACAAAGCAACATTATTAAAGCACTGAAGGAAAAAGAAAAGAATCCCTGTGGAATTTTATAAGCTCCAAAATATATATATTTAAAATCTTCAGGCAAAACGAAGAATTTTAAACCTAAGGTGGAAGCTGAAAGAAATCGTCTCTAGTCATCTACCTCTGGAAGAAATGCTTTTTAAAAAATCCTTCAAAGAGCTGGGCAAGGTGGTGCATGCCTGTTATCCCAGTGGCTTGGGAGGCTGAGGCAGGAGGATCCCATGTCCAAAGCCAGCCTCAGCACCTTAGCGAGGTCCTGAGTAACTTAGTGAGATCCTGTCTCAAAGTATAAAAAGGGGCTGGGGATGTGGCTCAGTGGTTAAGCACCACTGGGTTAAACCCCTAGTACCAAAAAAAAAAAAAAAAAAAAAATCAATCAATCAATCAATACATAATCTTTCTCACAGACATAACACAATGCCGGAAGGAACTTTTCATCTATACAAAGAACTACACAGCATTGGAATTGGTAGATAGGTATAGAATCCTTTATCCTACTATATTAAACCCCTTTAAGAAATAATCAGCTAATTTTGATTTCCCACCAAGGAGCGGCAGGGATCATATTTATCTTATCCTATTGAACCGAACAACCAACAATCAAAACTTATGAACCAATGGTTTTAAAGACAGTAGGCAATGAAAAGCAGTGACCCCTGAGAAAGAGAGAACAAGGTGCTTCCTTTAATTGCCTGAGCTCACCACCTTGAGAGTTTTCAGGCCTAGCAGCAGGAAATGGAAACAGAGTCTGAGGTCAAAATGATTCCCTAAGGTGGGAGATGTACTGAGAGTCTCAGGAGAAAAGATGGCTAGTTTTCTGTACAGAGAAATTGAGAGGAGTTGCACAGAGAACTTTGAACATATGCGGAGGGCTGCTCTTAATTGTTTTACCCAATATTTGTAGAGCATTAATTCTTCCAAAATTGATCTATAGATTCAGTGCAATTTTGACCAAAGCCCTAATGGGGATTTTTGTAGAAATTTGCACATTGAATTTAAAATTCATATGGAAATGCATGGAACCCAGAGTAGTCAGCATAATGTTGAAGAAAATATAAACGACGGCTTATAATAAAACTGATATTTTAAAGGGATTTTTCAAGTATGCTAAGGTTGCTGATGCTTGCCTCAGAGTTTACTTGTTTTGAGCTCATGTGACCCAAGCACATAAAGTCACCTGTTTCCCCTCAGGACTCTCTCCAGTATCAGTTTCCTGCCACACAGTTTCATCCATGTTCCAGATACATGTAATATTGTTCTACTGCTGCCTGTCCTTAAATGTCCCCTCTTCCTCCTTCCTTTCCTTCCTTCCTTTTTTTTTTTTTTTTTTTTTTTTTTTTCATTCAAGGGAATGCTAGAGAACATTATAAATACCTTCAATAGAGATAGATCTGCTTAGGGAAAATTGGAGATAGTGGTTTGTAAAAATTGTGATTTCTCAGAAATGTGTAAAGATTTGGGTTACTGAGAAGAAAAGTTTCCAAAATTTATCAAGGCTGCCATTGAATTTGAAACCGACATGGTATATCACGATGTCATCCCCTATTTCCCATAAATAACTGGAAATGTGAGCTTTCTTGATTTTTTAATTTATGGTACAATGATGATATAATAAATTCATGTTTATTTTATCATTTATTTTCTCTTGAACTATCATTTTCATCATATCCTTGCTTCTGTACATTACCATAATTCTGATTTGCCCCAATACCAAAAACAAATTCTAAAATAATTTTCTTGTTGAAAGCAAAACTAGTTTCACAAAATTTTTGAAACCGTAGTTTTTTTTACATTAAGTTACATAAATTCATATGCTCTCCTTCCACAAAATAGACAGAAGGAAAGAAATGTGAATATGTTCTTCTCATTGCAAGTTCTCCAGCTTTCTGATGTAACTTGGTGTTGCCTTCCAATTTCAGAAGGTTATTTTGAGAACCAAGATGGTCCAAAATAAAATAATTTATGACTGGACAATCTTTTCCAGAATGAATCTGTATAATATAGAACATGACTTTGGAAAGGACAGTTCTGGGTTTGAATCTTAGCTCCACTTTTCCTAACGAAGGAACTTTGCCAATCCTTTTACACGTTCTTGGCCTCTGTTCTTACATCCGTAAGATGAGGGTTATCATCCCTATGTCACAGGATTGTTATGAGATTAAAATGAAATTATCAAGATTAAGCTCCTAATTCAGGGTAAGACACCTGGTCATTGTTCAATCAAACAAACTCCCTCCCTGTAGAACGGAACAAGGGACCAAGAGGCTGCTGATCATCAAGAGAAGGGAGAAGGCTGTCAGCAGTAGAACATAACAATTTATAAATTTCTTATTTCACAACAAGCTCTGGGACATCCATCGTCCATGGAAGTAAACAAGCTCTGAGTCTGGAGCCTGTTCCCAGCCACAGAGTCCAATGCAAATGCACCTGAATGACTAATGCACGCTACAGATGACTCACCAACCCCTGACTGCAATCTGGGTCCATCTGTTGAACAGAGCCAGCCACCCCACCCAAAAGGGCCCATAAGGACTTCTACGTCTCTCAGAGAGAGGGAATTCTGCTTACTTTCAAGGTGTAATAGGTAAAGCCTTCATTTCAATTACTTAGCAGCTGTCTGAAGGAAGCAGGCAAGATTTTCCAGGCATGGTTAGAGCTTTTCAAGATTCTCTCCCTTAAAGGGGAAGATGGCAAGGAGGGAAGAAGCAGCTTTCCCAAGGCATCACAGAGACATCCAGATCTCTTTAATCCAACTCATTCCTACTTGGCAATGTGCTACTCAGCAGGGCATTTGCTAACACCTCTTCTTTTCCTTGGGAGTTAGAGGATAGAAATGATTATGGGATTATGTCCCAGAGTCTTCCAAATACCACCCAGGTATCTCACATGCTGAGAATTTCCTTGTATTTTTGAACACGTGGAGTCTGATTCTTGGTTGTTAAACTGCCCACTGTTGTCTTTTCTCTCTCCATCTGCTATGATTATTTGATTCCTTCTTTACAAGATTCCTCTAGACTGTGAATGATGCAAATACAGGACTTTCATTCACTTCCTATCTTGAGCAGATGATGCAGACCCATTGTGACCCTTGTGAGCACTGACATTAGAAGTTATCTCAAAATGTTGTCTTAATTTAGTCTTCAAGCAGCTGATGTTGGTGGGAAACATTTGCAGAGTCACTCAACATGCAACCACAGAGGGAGATGGGCCTTAGATGATGTCCTTCAGAGCAAACTCAAAAAATGTAACTACAGCCCATGGGGCCAACCCAGAGTGCAGGGTTATGCCACCTGGTAGATACTCAACAATTGTTTGTGGAATGAATGAATGACACAACTGACAATATGTGATAGGTATTTGAATAAATTTTCCCAACTGTTAATTACTCTTCTAGACTATTCCAGATATAAAATAAAATAGAAATGACAGATAGAATATAAGAGATCCAGAGAAAGAGAGCAAACAACTGGACAAGATTCTTATTTAGGATTACAGTAAAAGTACCATAATGCATGAACTTTTTCTATAGAAGAAAAATTAAAACATCAGACAGGGGAGAGGATCCTTCAAAACTTCTGTCTGCCTGTGAAATCATTGCTTTATAGAGATTTCCTTAATGCTGAATAACTCCAAGGACAGTTTCTAAAAATGAAAGTATTCTCTCTCTCTTGTATCTCATGAGGTATACGTTGAATCTCATGTATCTGTTTTCTCCATAATTAATAAAATACTGTGAAATTAAATTGTTCAGTGGGTTGTTCTATTTGTAAAGCTTCGGAATGTGCACATTTATTCTATCTTGATGTGCTCAAATAAATGTTTCACTTGTTATGTCAGTTGGTGGAATTAGCTGCTTCTCTCACATTGAGGCGGTTTTATAAATTAAAGTATCCAGAAAATAAGAGAGTAGAGTATAGACAGGATTTTTGGAAAATGTTGCTTCTCCTTAAAAACAGGAGCACTCGTTCTCAAACGTGGTCAATGGCCAAGATCAGTCCTGTGGCAGAATGCACCGAGGGAGCCCAGCCAACTGGAAGGAACAGGGACAACTCACCTGGTTGTGCTCTGGTTTTTCCCATCACCCAGCCTTTCCACGAATGGTTGCTCTGCTTTTTTATTTTTTAATTAATTGTACGTAGAGAATTTCATCCTGGATTTCCTGTGAGGAACAAGGAGTTTTAGGAGTTTTAGGTTCCATACCATGATGGAAAGGAAGGAGCGAAGGCTGAGTGGTTGGATTAGGGCAGGGTAGGACCAAGGCCCTGGGACTGCAGAGAGCACAGGCTTTGGAAAGTTGGCAACATGGCTGCCAGTCCCAGTGGGGCAAGTTCTTACTCCCCATTTTTTCCATCTCTGAAAATGAAAGGACTTGGTACAACCACTTTGAAACGTTCTTTGGCAGAATCTCCTACAACTAAATCTATGTATATCCTGGGATCCAGCATTTTATGGCTAAGTCTGTCCCAACAGAAATAAGACAACATGTGTCCAGAAAGACACAAGCAGGAGAATTTTTGGCAGCATTACCTATAGTCAAAATATTGTTAAAAAAGAACATGATTATCCCAAATGCTCAACAATTCTACACTGTGCTACTGTCATGTAAAAGAAAACAGAAATGAAAAGGAACAGGAGGAAAATGAATGAACGTGATAATGTGAAGGAAATGCCCCAGGCACCAAAATTCCATACTATATGATGTCACAAATGTCAATTCAAACCAATAGACAAAACCGATTCACAGTGAGAGAAATGGTTTGTGATTAGACGGATCTGGAGTGGAATCTGGAACTTGTAAACAAATGACTGTGGGGCTCTGGATGAGCCAAAATACTTCTGAAATCTTAGTTTCTCTTGGGCTCTCAAATGCTTTATTTATTTATTTATTCATTTACTTACTTACACTGGAGACTGAACCCAGAGGTGCTTCACCACTGAGTCACATCTTCAACTTTTTTAATCTTTATTCATTTATTTTTTAAATTTTGAGACAGAGTTTCACTTGGCGAGGGCCTTGCTAACTTGCTGAGGCTTGCCTCGAATTTATGATCCTTCTGTCTCAGCCTCCCAAGTTGCTGGGATGACAGGCATGCACCACCTCTCCCAGTTCACATAAAGCATTTAGCATGGTGTCTTTCAATTAAAGGTGCAAGGAAAATGGTGATTCTTGTTACTAGAGACCCACACTCTGACATCCAGGGCTCCTACACCTTATTCTACTGTGGGAAAGAATTCCTAGGTTTCACACCTCAGGTCTCTATCATGCCCTTTATCACATGCGCTTTGGTTTGTCCTTCTTTCTTCAGTGCTTCTTCCCACCCTCCGTTTTCTCCTTTCTTTACATCTTTCTCCATGTTTCCATCTTGTTTTGTTTTTAATCTTTCTGTGGTTCTCTAAGCACCTCCACAGGGACATAATTCACCCCAAAACTCTTCCAAAAGTAAAAGTGGGTGACATTTCATTCTGCGTCTCCCACTTTGTCTTATTCTCTGGCTCTCCATATTCGTGGTCATGGACCCTGCACATGATGTTAGTGGGTATTCCGTGTGGGTTCAATCCTGGGTTCCAGGTACAACGCTGTCATGGCACAAATGTTTCACAGAAGGTAAAGAAATGTCATTGTGTCAAATTATTCTAAGGCTCATTTGACGTGCTCTCCTTGGACTGGGGTACCATAAATCCCTCACTCCTCAGCATCTCACTCCTGTTCACCCCCACCTTTAGACTTCCAGTCTCCTAACAAGTGCTTTCTTGTTTTCTTCCTTATTGGTCACGTACACTGTTTTCCCCCTTGCTGTGCTGTACATTTTCTCTTAAGCAATCTTCTTTGAAACATATGAATTTGTCCTCTACCTCCTTCATTTAAATTCCTCCAACGATAGCCCAATGCCCTTGGAATGGACCAAAGCCATCGCCCTGACTCAGTAGGTGTTTCATGATTGTCACATGCTGTCACTCTCACCCATCATTGCAGTGGTCTTCCTTCTGTTTCTTATATATGCCACAGTTACACACAACCATCTTCACAAAACAAGACCCTATCAGAACTTGCTTCTCCCAGATTTCACAGGGGCTCCCACCCACCATTCAAGTCCAATTATCACATGTTGAGAGAGGCTTTCCCCAGGACCAGCCTAGTTAAGGTAAACTGTACCCCACTAGGATACCACATCACCCATGGTAATAGTTCTTGTTAAGCCACTTAATCGTCCCCACATTTTCTTTTTTATCATTTACATGTTTATTGGTGGGGTATATTGGGGTGTGGAGTTCATATGGCTTATGGGTAATATTGTTGCTAAAAGTGGCATGGGGCATGGTGAGTAGCAATTCATTTGTGTTCTTTCCTACGATTTGGGTTTTCATCAGTCCTACTCATGGTTAAAATCGGTAACTCCATGATCCAACCATAAGAATTTGTGTGTTTAAAAAAAAGAAATGTGGCCTCAGATGTTTTCTCTTTGTTCCTGATTTCAACCTAACCATACACACTGGCTTCCACTCACAGGGTCAAAACATTTCCCAGGCTTGAATTTGAGAGTAGAAACTTTACTCCACATTTCTCCCTTCTTTATTGGTTTCCTATGATCTGAGCAATGAGATCTCTGAAAAGGAAGAATATTCTTGGCAGGTTTCTGGAATATTAACAGGAACATCAGCAGCTGAGTTCCAGCTGATGAACTTCTCACTGGCATGGTGTGTCTGGGATAGACAAAAAGTACTTTTTGTATTTTTGTTTCATTTTGTTTGTTTATGTATATTCTACTTACAAAGAATTCAAGTACTTCCAATGACAGCATTGAACTATGACACTTTACTGCTGCACATTGTTTGAACCTCAAACACTTTGCATGCTTAATGACTGTACTCACCCAAATATGAACTTCCCTTAGGAATCCTCAGTGTTGCACTTATTGAATATTTATTCTGCAGACATACTCTTAAGCAAAGACTACACGACAATCCCTTAAGACTCTTTTTCCTTCCTTAAAATTGGGTACGAACTTAGAAGAAGTAGAAACAACAAAAGAGATTGACACTGAAATAGAGCATAAGTATTTTGGAATTTAATCTGAGCTCAAATCTGTTCAATACATAGTAACTGTCCGACATCAACAAAAGATTTAACCTCTTTGAATGCCTGCTTGTGTTATGGTTTGGATGTGAGGTTGTCCCCCAAAAGTTCACATGTAAGACAATGCAGGAAGGTTCAGAGGAGGAATGATTGGATTGTAATACTCTTAACCCAATCAGTGAATTAATCCCTATTGGGATTCATTGAAGTGGTAGGGAATTAGGGTATGACTGTGGTATATATATTTTGTATCTGGAGAGTGGAGACTCTCTCTCTGCTTCCTGATCACCGTGATGTAAGCTGCTTCCCTCTGCCACCCTCTTCCACCATGACGTTCTGCCTCACCTCAAGCCCTGAGGAATGGACCCGGCTTTCTGTGGACTAGGACCTCTGAAACCATGAGCCCTCAAATAAACCTTTCCTCCTTTACATTGTGCTGGTCAGGTCATTTAGTCAGAGCAGCAAAAAGGCTGACTAAAACAGCTTGGTTGTTGTTCTAGAAGGTAAATGAGTTTAAGTCCTTGGGCATTTGATATAAGTCAGTTCTCTTCATCCACCCTACATTCCTCAAATCAGTCTTTGCTTGGGAATGCAGTCAAGGGAAGGAGACAGGTCTTTCTGATGCGCCTCCAAGAAACCACTGGCACTACTAGAATGCTTACAGATCTTCTGTTGTTACTCTGGACTGTATTAACCTCAGATGGATGCAGCTTGTGGTGTAAATGTGTAGCCTCTGCAAAGCAGGATGAATTTGCAAACTATTAAGTAAATATGGTCACATGCCTTTCTCCAGACCTAACCACAACATGAGTGCAGATCAATCAATGTGAGTGCTGTTGGAAAATGAAGCATTTCATTTTGTTCTTTGTGCAAAATAAGAATTAGCCTTTCATACTGAGTCACATTTCACCTGGACAAGAGGGGTGGAGGTGAGACTTGGCTGAATTATCAGTCCCTTTCAAACAATTTGCAATAAGAATCTGAAGAGTTTAGCATGGATGAAGAATGTGCATTGTTGGAGGTCAGAGTGGTGCTGTGATTTTGTAAATATTATTTTTTATGATAAATATTAATAGAAAGACCCACCTTACACTATCTGTCAGAATAACCAACCGTCCCCACTACTGTAACTTATATCTGCTACATATCTGTGAAAGCATGAATTTTGCCTGAGGGTAAAAGAGATGCCTACATCCATGAATATTTTCTTCATTGATCCAGTAGGGTTAAGTTAGGGGACCACTTATATTTATATTCAAATGTAAAATTAACTGGTAACTATTAAGGAACCATGATGAAGTTATTTAATTTTGTCTTCTAAAGATTTCTCATTTGTACAATAAGAATAAATTATATGAAAGTTGTAATTGAAGGGCAAAATACTCTAATATTTAACAGACTATTTTCACAACTAACATTCTTATTAAAGACATACCTATTTGCATAATAATTGAATTTATTAATTCACTTTTCACAAATTTTTATTGGAGTACCTATTACAGATCCAGTTCTCTTTTGATACCTGGGATAAATTCTTAAATGAATGAAAGTTACAAAAATCAGTATCTTTATGGAGTTTGCATTCTAGCATAGGTTATAAATACCAAATGCATTAAATATACATATATATAAAACATTTATTTGTACATACTTACATAATTTGTTTATACACACACACATGCAAACTTATAGTGTCTAGTACTACAAGTTTGATGGAAAACATATTTGAACAAGGTAAAACTTCCTGAGAAAGCAGTGCGTAAACCAGGATTTAAATGACTTGAGTCCCCTGAAAATATAAAGATATGCACTAAAGACCAAGTGGATACAATGAATTCATTGTACCATTGTTTCTTCATCTGCTTAATAACAACATTCCTCAAACCCCTTAAGACAAATAAGTAGAATGCTTAAATTATTCTAGAGGAAATACTTAATGAATAATATTGTCTCATTATGACTTCATAGTAAGGCTGTTTAAGGGAAAACATGCAAAACTAAGGACTTTGAGACAGCCATCGGTGTTCTGGTCCCTCTGGTTATAATTAGTTCATAAACCTCAGATGAAATCTAACCTGAACTTCTCTGTTTCTCAGTGGCCTATTTATTTTTGTTGGTGGAAATATTGAGATATATCTGCTCTTCCTATCTCCAAGATATCTATGAGTTTCATTTGCACTCCAAAATATGTAAAAGTCCTACATGGAAGCAAGATGCTTTAAAACAAATGATGCATTTCTCTATAGATTGTGATCATAAACAATATTTTATTCATCTAAAAAGATCTTGCACAGTATATAGGCAATCTGCATCTCTTCAAAAGTATCTTGTGAGTTTAGAGTCATTGATACAGAAGCTCTGCTTAAGAACTTCCAAATCGTAAGTGCTCACAGATCTTAACAGAGCTGTCCCTGAAAATCGAAGCCCATTGCCTGGACCCACCACAGGCAGATGAAGCTGCCACATGAGAGCATTTTAGTCTCATCCACCCTTTTTTTTTGTTTTGTTTTGTTTTTAATGAGTTAATGTCACATGCACTGTTTGAAGTAGCACACTTTCACAAATACTTCATGATAAAATCAGCATGCACACATCTTTGGCTATATTTTTAAGAGAAATGACAAAGAACAATAAGATTTAGCATGAATGCTGTCAACGTCTGTATTCTGTGAAATTTAGATTTACAGAGCACTGAGCAAGAGTTCATGCACATTAGTAAATGGATTTATGTACTGCTATTTAGATCCATCTGTGCTCACTTGTATTGACACTTGAGGAAATTATGAAAATATGCAAATAGGTACTGTTTTTTAAGTAAATATGGTAGACTCAGCAATAGCTTCCAAAGAAGTCCATGGCATAAACCCCCAGAGCCAATGTATGTAGCGTTACAAAGCAACAGATTTTGTGCAAATGTGTTTTGTTTAGTTGTGGGGCATGGGGGATTAAGCCCAGGGGCACTCTACCACTTTGCTATACCCCAGATCTTTTGATTTTTTTCCTTTGAGATAGACAGGAGCTCACTAAATTGCCAAGGTCAGCCTTGAACTTGTGATTCTCCTGCCTCAGCCTCTGCAGTAGCTAGGATTACAAGCATGTGCCATCACACCTGGCTACAAATGTGATTTAGTTTAAAAAGTGGTAGAGCATCCTGTGTTATCCAAGTGGGCCTTAAATGTAATCACAGGTGTATCTATAGGAGAAAGGCAGGGGACATTCAACCACGGAGACAAAGGGTATGTGATGACAAAGTGGGTCAATTTGAGGGTGCAGAGCTGCTGGTTTTAAAGTGAGAGCAAAGGTTCAAGAGCCAAAGAAGGCAAGGAATACAGCCCTAGAGGCGGGGAGGAAAGTGGATTCTCCTTGGACCTCCCAGCTCTGCCCAATACTATCAAGTTGATACTTTGGCTTGGGCTCAGTGAAACTCATTTTACTTCTAATCACCAGAATTGTAAAAGAATACATGTTGTTTTAAATCATTAATTTTGTGGTAACTTGTTACAGCATCAACAGATATGAGTAGAGTATGAATCTTAAATCATTGGTGACATCCTTCTAGGAGACACAATTCATGAAGCCAATATTGGCTCGACAGTGTTAAACAAGGTTCAGATTCACTAGTCCCCAAATCTTGAGAATTCTGCCTCATCTTCCACATATCAGAGGGCAGAAAGTTTCTATTCTGGAAGCCAATGAAACCAGATTCACATTCTGGGTCTATTCAGAATGATACCATCTTTGATAAGTTACTTAATTTCTGTGTATCTCAAAGTTCTCACTTATAGAAGGGAACAAATAGCAATATCTTGACTCACAATGCTTTGGTTGTGAGGAGACAAAATAATACCTTGTTCAGCAATTGACACATTGTTATTTCCCTTGATGATAACAAACCCTAAGCCAGGAGGCAGAAATCTAACAGAAATCCCAGTACGTACAACAGAGAAAAGCTAGGTTGCCACAAACACTAAATGTAAAATCCAGGTGAGATAGGAATTTGGTCATACAGAATAAGGGAGAGAGAGTCTCAAAAGAAGCACCTCTGAACCTTTAAAATGTAGAAAGTGCTCATGAACCAATGCAACTTCTGAGCAACCCAGCCCAAACCCTTGGCCCATACCCTTGACCCATGTCCTTCCTTGCAAAAGTAACGTGAGTGGTAAAAGGTAAGTTAAGGGAAAACTGGCTGGATATTTGCACCTAGCAAATGACCCCTGATAAATATAAATGCCTGATGTCAATGAGTCCCTGCTTCTCACTCTTGAGATAGTCCACGTTCCCCCCTGAATGTGCCTGTGCTTTCCAAAATAAACCTCTCTGTATGCCTTGTACACATGACTCCAGAAATTTTCTGTTACATATGCATCAAACCCCCCTGGTCCTGAGTCAGGTTTCCCCCTTCTCTCTGGAAACTCCTCAGACCCTTCTTCTGAGATAACTCCTCTGGTGGACAAAAGTGAAAAGAAAAGTATCAACTCTCAGGATGGTTATTGTTTATTTGTTAGAAAACGTGTCCAGATGGACTGGTGCCCTGTGCTCCCGTTTCTGCTCTCATATGTCATATGAACTCCAGTCCCAGACACACCAGTGAAGAGCCCAGGTGACACACCTGTTGACCTCAGCTTGGTAAGAATTATCATTCTGTGTTAGAAACCTGGGCTCTGTCCTAGAGTAGAAAATGGTCATTTTATAGTTATTTTTCCATTATGTGGCTCTATTTTCTTTCATGTAAATTGGATACATATTTAAATTATTTCTGTCAGTGGGCTAATTTAAAGGTTCAGTTCTACTTGAATACATAAAATTTAGGAATTTGTGAAAGTACAATGGTTAGAACATAGGAAGTGCTCAAAACATAATAGTTATGAATAATATTAATTGTTAGACACTGGGGATATAAAAAATAAGATTTATAGGATGTCTTCAAGGACACTTTAAGCCCATGTATTAACCTTTGAAGGTTCACAGTAAATAGATGGATGAATGGAGGAATAGATAAAACCAATGTGGTCTAAGTTATAGACCACTTCTGCCCAATCAAAATATAATACGAGCTACTTATTTCATTCAAATGTTCTAGTAACTACATTAAAAGAAAGCACACAGAAATGGTTAAAATGGAAGGGAAATAGATAAACCCCTGGATTATATTTTAGTAGCCCAATATATCTAAAAATGTTATTTCAATGTGTTATTAGCATAAAATGTGCATGCAACACTTTACATTCTTTTTCTCCTTACTTTCTTTTGAAATCCAGTATGTTTCTCTCCGTAATTAGGGTGACCAAGTGCTCCAGTTTCTCTGGGACTACACACATTTAGTCCTGCTCTCATGCAGGGAGACCCTGCAGTCCTAAGCAATCAGGTACAGTGGTTTATCCCACCCTTATTTCTCAATTTGAATACTGAATTTTCATACGAAATCACAGGTCAATTTTTGGATTCCATCAAGTTCACAGAGGAAAAAGACGATTAAAATATTAAAGTTCTCCCAAAAGTACTTGAAAGATTGTTAATTGTTGTACCATGGGGGCTCGTGCAAAGGAGGGTTGAAGGGCGCAGTGTCAATAAGCACACAGACACCGGGAGTCAGGTAAGAGTAGGCTAAGGCAAGAAGCTGCCGACTCATTTATTGTGGGAGCAGCACACTCTTTTATTTGGTTCCTATCCAATCAGATGACTGCACCATCTTTAAGCCACCAATCACACAGGGGTTTTGTAATTTGCCCCAATGAGACCTTTAGTATATTTTTGCCTTATATTCCGTTTCTCAAGAAGGAGGTTCTATAAGTTTAATTCATTACTCAATACTGCCCAACAGTTAATAATTAAATTGAACAGTTGGCTTCAACTTTAAATTAATTGAGACTAAGAATAGTTGTGTTACAGGGCTGGGGTCTTCTGGGGAACTAGGCAGTTCGAAGACTGCCCCCTTCAAGCCACTATTCTATGATCAAGTCAGAAATGTTTCCAACAGGTCACTCAGAGTAATAGCATGGGTTTATTAGAAGGGATAAGAAAGGGGGAAAGGGGACACGCTCGAGAGACAGAGTGGATTCTCTCAGAGAGGAGAGAGGGACAGCAGCCTCTTCTGTCTTCCAGTTTTATTGGGGTCCCAGGGAAGTTTCCAGATAGTTCCACCCAGGTCTGCCTCTTGACTTTCGCCTCACAGCAGGATGACATCAGACCCCCAAGTTCCTACTTCCATGCCAACTCCAGGTCACTCTGGCCCATGCTGACCAGTTCTAATTAGAACCTGTTCATACAAATTTTATGGGTTGGAGGAATTATCCTGATCTCCCTGAGGTGTGGGATCTGGTTTATGAAAAGGATCACCGAAGTCCCTCCTTTCAGGGTAACTCACGTTCTTATTGGCATTATTTTGGGGCCTGCGTTTCTCCCACACATAACAGGTAGTTTGCTGAGGGATGGGACATAGTTTCCCCACTTAAGCCAGGCAGGGTTGCAGGTAAACTGCTTCTTGGAAAACAAAATATGTGGGAGTCAGCACTATGGGACCATTTTATAGAATTATTCTCTTAGCCCCATTTTTCCACCATGCACCCCTGTCCCCTATCGGTTCCTCAGAGGCACTAGCTGCATTTCAAGCAGCCACATATGTCTAGTGGCTACTCTGTCAATGAAGTTCTCTTGTTAAAGAATTACATGCCAAATAGTGCATCCTTTTTGGAGATTTGTTCTCCATTTCCAGACTGGACGAGGGAACTTACCGTACTGTCTGTATTACAAAGTAGTACATCATTGTACAACACCCTGCGGGGACAGCACTGCCTTAAAGACACAATACTATACACAGTAACTTTACAAAAGTAGGTTTAAGAAATACTTATTTGAAAAAGTCTTTGGAAAAAATAGAGTGACCCAGGCACAAGAGCTAGAAAATGCAAACTAAGCAAAGACATGGAGGATGAAAATATAAAGTAAATGAAATGAAGCATGTGTATTTTTGTCTACTCAGCTGTGAAATTGCAAGGTCTTTGCTGACAGCCAGGAGACCTGGCTTGGTGATGGGCATGCTAACCATGGTGAGTAAATCTTTGTGCATTCTGGACCTGACTACTTTATACCTCTTGTGATGTCAGGGACTGAACATTCAGAGACTCACTATTACTCCCAACCCACAGAAATGCTGCAACAACAATAATACAATAGCACATATGTAAGACTGAAAGAAACAAATCCTGAGGGATGATAATTATGACATAGAACTAAGTTAAATGCATATGCTTTCTAGTTAATGCTGCAGTGGCATCAGAAGTACTAGAAAAAGATGGAAATTAAATGCTCAGTAGGGACAGGAAGTGTGGAATCTAGACCCTAGGAGACTGGGAGCTTAGCTAGGTGCTACATATGAAGCTAGGGCCATGAAAAATTGAATTGCAGGATCTATGTAATAAGTAAAAATAATAATTCTGCAAATACGGAAAAGTATTAAGAAAGCTTGTTTTCTGCTAATGATTCATGAAGGAAAATATACATTGATGGTGAGAAATTGAAAAAATTAGCATGTGCACATATCAAGTGAGAATTGGATGGTTACTTGGTTACAAGTGAAGAAAATACTGTAAAAAATACCCTAAGAACAGGGTAAGCTCC
Source organism: Sciurus vulgaris (assembly GCF_902686455.1). NCBI lineage: Eukaryota > Metazoa > Chordata > Mammalia > Rodentia > Sciuridae > Sciurus > Sciurus vulgaris. The sequence continues at coordinate 72,104,718 of NC_136476.1, forward strand.
ATGATTTGTGCACAAACTAATGACAGAAACCACACACTAAAGAGATAATTCCAAAATCCAGAGGATATGTGTGTCTCGTTGACAGCAGGGGATGGTGTGTGGGGAAAAGACCACCACAGAAAATAAACACATAGTCCAAAATTACAAATTACTTAAGGAAATGGTCCCCCACGTGGGAGATCAACAGAAACAACAAAGCATAAAATTAATACCCTAGCAAATTGAAATTAGAGAATATAACAAAAAGGCTATCAAATAAATACTTTTCAGATGATTAAAGAGAACAGAGAAAGAAAACAAAATTTAAAAAAATAAGAAATTTGCAACAAATGAATAATTAAAATTTGAACAAAACAGAAACTGTAAAGGAAAAAAGTTACCTAACCTTGCATTTCAAAAAAGTCAATGACTGGGCTATATAGTCAATTAGTCAGAGCTAAAGGAAGAACTAAAGAATTGAAAGATTAAAAGAGGTAATACTAGCCAGGTGTAGGGGCAGACACTTGTAATCCCAGGAACATGGAAGGCTGAGGCAGGAGGACAGCAAGTTTGAGGCCAGACTGGGCACTTAGCAAGATCCTGTTTCAAAATAAAAAATAAAAAAATCTGGGGCTTGGGGATGTGGCTCAGTGAATTCAATCCTAAGCACCTTAAAAATTAATTAATTAATTAATTTTAAAAAGTACAAAGGTAAAATTGCCTAAATCATAGCACAGAGCATAAATAAACATGAAGAAAAAAGAGGTGAAGATTTGTGGAGCAAAATATTGGAAACATCAATATTTTATACTGGGAATATATCATTAATCATGTAAACTAATGTATAGCACATAACAGGTACTCTAAACATATTTGCTGAAAGGATGAATGAATGAATGAATCCCCAGAAAGATTGTGCAGATGTTGTCTAGTAAAGATAAAATTAAATACGTAATGACTTGAACTATTTAGAATTGAAGAAAAACATGAGACTTCAGTTTAAAAATATAAAGCAAGTTCTGAAGAAGAAAACCAAAATAAACATTCACTTAAAGATGACACAGTATAACCATGAAGAGAACCTCCAAGAATTATGGGGTATCATGAAAAGACCAAATTTAAGAATTATTGAGATTGAGGAAGACACAGATACAAACCAAAGGAATGAACAACCTGTTCAACAATTGTTATCTCATATATTCTGGATACTTTATAATCAAATATCTTCAAAAGGCAAGAATTTTATTAGAAAAATCTATTACTATCGACTTCTTATCACTAATAGAATAAAAGAATAAAACGTGATCTTCTCAATAGATGTTAAAGGATGTTTGAGATAATGTTTAACACCCATTTGTGATATAAAATATATTGGTAATACAAGGGAATAAAAATATCCCTTTTATAGTTAAATTTTCCCAGCAAGAAAACCTACAGCAAAATGTCCTCAAAGGTGGCAGTTACAAGCGTTCCCTGTTGGAGTAGGACCAAGGCAAAGACACCTGCCGCTGCTTCTCTTAAATGTGTATAGGGATCCACGCCCTCACAGCAAGAGTAAAGAGAGAGAGAAAAAGAAAGATACAAAACCTGGACATAAAAAATGATGACTTTCACTGACTTACGACAATGATTACTATGTAAGATTGCCTCAAGGGTATAAGGTACATTAAAAAAAAAAACTTTTTAAATCTGTTGTGTACAAAATAAAAAGAAGCAATAGTGTAACCAAGGAATGGTAGCAATTTATTTCAAAACACTAACTGTAGGGCTGCAGATGTAGCTCAGTGGTAGATCATTTGCCTGGTAGTCAGGAGGCCCTAGGTTCCATACCCAACAAGCCTCCCTATATGTAAAAAGAAAGAAAACTGCTTTAGCAATGTTTTTTTAAATAATGCAAAGTTAACTATACAATATGGAGAAATTGAGCAGATATATATATGAATTCTATGTACAAGATACATATATATGAATTTGTGTGTGTGTGTAGTGCTGGGATTGAACCCAGGGCCTGTGCATGCAAGACAAGCACTCTACCAACTGAGCTACATCCCCGGCCCAATATATGACTTTTATGTACAAGAAAATTATGAAATTTGTTCAAGAACACAATAGAACACTTAAATATGAAGAGATGGCTCATTGGTAGAGATGAAAATCCAGTGTTATTTTTTTTCCCGAATTATTTATAAAATCCCCAATTAATCTTTAAAAATAAGTACAATTTTAGTTGAAATTCAAAAAATACATGTGAATTTGTGTATGTGTTTGTATTTGTATACATGTGTGAGTCTGTGCTCTTGCATGTGTTTACATGATTGTGCATATGTGTGTATGTGTGTGTGTGTAACTTGCCAGGTTTTTTATAATGATAATATGAAAGACTTTAAGACTGACAATGGCCAAGGAAACCTTTAAAGAATAACACAAGGGACAGAATGGATTGACTAGAAATTAATAGTTTATATAAAAGTATGGTAATTAAAACAATGTTTAATTAACCCAGGATACATAATTTTAACTCTGGAAGAAGATACTTGAGCTCAGAAACAGACACATTCATATATGAGAAGCCATTGTGTGATAAATGTATTTCAATTCCATGCACAGGGAAAGGGCTATTTATTAATTAAACAGTGCTGAGCCAACTGACTATTCTTATAGAACAAATAAAATAAAATTCCTCAGTTTATTTCAGTTGAATTATCTAAATACACACAGCAGAAATAATAAAATTCATCAGTTTATTCCAGTTGAATTATCTAAATACACACAGCAGAAATAAAGAATAACAATATGAAAAATTATTTCTGTGACTCCAGGCTAAGGAAGTACCTACCACAGTACTAAACTTGTATAGTAAACACCATAAGAGTTGCTGTGATAAATCAAAAGACTAAATAAATGGTGAAATATTTCATATTCTCAGATGATTCAGTATTGCTTAGGCAATTCTCTTCATGTCTTCCTATATATTTGCAAAACAATCTCTCTCAAAATCCCTACAAACATTTCACTTACTGATTTATATTTGAAATTGACAAACTAATCCTAAAATTTAAGTCAAAATACTAAAGAATAAGAAAGATCAAAATAAATTAGTAAGAAAACATGATGGAGAATTATTATTATTGATTTTAACTTATATAAAATATAGTACACTAGACAATGTGGTAGTAGTTCAAGGATTATCAATGGAAAAATCTTGAGGGTCTAAAAATAAAGACTTTATGGTCAATTTAATTTTGACAAAGACATCAAGGCAATGCAAGGGAAAGAATAATTTTTTCAATACTGATTCTTGGAAAATGGTATGTACACATGAAATGAACATTGACGATTATCTCACACCACACACAAAAGTTAATCCTAAATTGATAATAGTCCTTAACATAAAAACAAAGTATAAAACTTAAAACAGCAAAGCTAGGGGAAAATGATCTTAGTGTGGTTAGAATGTTCTTATATATATTATGAAGTGCACAATAGGTAAGAGGGAAAACATTAAATTGAAACTTGTTGGAATTAAAATATCTTTTACTGAAATAAAGATTAAGAAAATGAAAATAAAAGTCACAGAGTTGGAGAAAAGGTTTGCAAAACTTGTATTCAATTAAGAATTTTATCTAGAATATGTAAAGAACTAATGTAACTCAGTAATAAGGCAAATAATCCAATTAAAATGTGCAGAAGGGTTGAATAGATATCAAATAAGATAAATAAATGGACCATAAATACATGGAAAGATTCTCAGCATCAACCACTAGGAAAATAGGTTTCAAAATCACAGTGATATAGCACTGCACATTCATTACAATGTCTATCATAAATGATACAGATGATAATAAACGTTAGTGAGGAGGTGGAAAATCTGCCTGTATTGATGGGAAGGTAAGACACACATGCAGCCACTTTGAAAAGCAATTTAGCCTTTTCTTAAAAGGTTAAAAATGTGTTTACTGTATGACCCAGAAATTCCTTCCTAAAGTATATATCCAAAAGAAATCAAAACATTTATCACACAGATTTGCATATTAAATTCCAAAGAGCAAATATCAACAACAGCTTCAAAATGGAAAAAAAATATCTGTCAACGTCTACAAATTGGCGAATGGATAAAGTGTGCTATATCCACATGACAGAACAGTATTCATTCATGAAAAGGAACAAACCATTGATATGAGCTACAAAGTCAATAACCTCAAAAACACTGTGCTAAGTGAGGGAAGCCAGACACAATAGACCACCTGATGTATGTCAAGGAAACGTCACCTATGAAATGTCAAGGAAAGGTAATCTCACAGAGATGGGAAGTGGATAAGTAGTTGCCTGAATCACAGGAGAGGAGTGTAGACTAAATGAAACCATACAGGAGCTGGGTGCTAGGGCATATCCTGTAATCCTAGTGACTAGGGAGGCTGAGACAGGAGGATCATGAGTTCAAAGCCAGCCTCAGCAATGGTGAGAAACTAAGCAACTCAGCAAGATCCTGTCTGTAAATAAAATACAAAATAGGGCTGGGGATGTGACTAAGTGGTTGAGTACCCCTCAGTTCAGTCCCCACCAACCCCTCAAAAAAAAAAAAAAAAAAAAACAGACAGGATATAGTTGTAACTTTTTAAGGTGATAGACTATAGAAATTTTTACAGAATTTCATAAAACTATAATAATCACTGAATTCTATATGGAAAAGTTGACAAATTTTATGGTTTATCAATTGTACCTCAATAAAGCTGTTAAATATAGTCAAACAAGAACCAACAGTAGGATAAAGTGTATTAAATTTGGACTTGCATTATTTGTAAGTTATGCAAGTTATTTGCTATGCATCAAACTCTACACGTTAAAATGTAAACCACTGTATAGCAAAGAACATATGATAACTTGGTGGCCTGTGATCTGGGAGAGGTAGAATGGTGTGGTAGGAAAAAGGCTTGGATTTTTTTTTATTTTGTTTGTTTAAGAGCTATGCAAGTTATCTATTCAAGTCTCATATGCCCCTCCTGTAAAATGGCCTAATGCCTTAAAACTAAGTGTTGCACTAGCCGATGTAAATATTTTGAGAACTGTGGTGTCTCGTATAAAGTGCCGTAATGAAATCGTTACTTTAGTTAGGCACATTTATGTGTCATTTTAGGTATTTTATATAATGTTATTTCAGTTAGTGTTAAATAAAAATCAGTGAATACAATGTGTAAGTAATAGCCTCATTTTGCAGTACTGGTGAAAAGTAATTTGTTCATCAGATAGTGACTAGCAGGAATTGAGTTTGGCTTGTAAAATCAGAACCCTAAACTATCTTTTACATCAGAAATAAGAAAAGCTGGCACATTCTTTATGCCTGAGGACTTGTTCTGAGGCAGAAACCCATCAGGGATGCATGGGTCAGCTTAAGAATCAATATTTAGGCTCAGGAAGTTCAATATCAAGGTGTGTTCCAAGAATCCATCTACCTGAGGACATTTCCACATGATTTTTCCGCCAGCATGAAGGACTCAAGTAAAGGCCAACTTTGTCTCCCCAAACCCACTCTTTATAAACCTTTTACTCTCTGTTTCCCCTGCATTTCAGGATTCTAATTCCTGGGATTTGGACTCATGATCATCCTAACTAATCCTGAAGGCCTGTTCAATCTTCATCGTAGACATTTCTAACTCTGCTCTCTCTCCTGTGTTGTCAGACCAATGGAGACCTTTGTTCCTTCATGCCCACAGCGTCACAGCACCTTTCACCTCCTCCAGCACTCCCTCGCCTCCAACCTACAGTTACCTGCTGAACAAAAGTCCTGAAGCGGCATGGCCCACTGCATATTAGACTATTCAGATGGAAAGGTCATGCCTTTCCTGAAATTTGAATTTCCTAATTTTTATAATTCTATGGTTTTATGGCTGAAGCCTCCTTTTATTGAAGTGGAATTGACTGATCACCAGACAGCTGGTCAGAAAAGGAGAGGATTATGTATAGCAAAGGAGGCAAAGATCCTGGGAGGTAGGGGAGAATAATACCATGCCTTTGTCCAAGAGTTCTGTGGACACGGAAACCCTGCCCTCCATGCTCCTTCTTCACAGGATATGTCCCTCTTCTCTTTCACACTTCATTGTAGTCTTCCCTTCCTTCCTCTGAGAAGAGGCCTGACACGAGTTGAAGCAGGATCCTCTGACACCCAGAGTCAGAGTTCTCACTAATTTTCCTCCACAGCCCTTGGAAATGATTAGCCAACCGATGGCTATGTCCAGTCTAAGGTGTGATCTCCAACAAGGATACTGTTTATACCATTTGCCACTTTGTCACCAACATGTGCCTTTGTCCCAGAAAAAGTATGTTCAATAAATACTCTTTGACCAAAGGGTGAAATAATTAGCTGGTTCATTAATAGATGCCTGAATAAAGAGGAAAAACCACAGACCGATTTGGGTGGCATCTTGATCAAATAACTTGTAGTTCCAAATCACAGCACGCTAAAAGCTTTGTGAACACTGCTTCTGCAGAGCTGCCCATAGAGATAGTGGTTTATATTTCCATGTTATAGAAGAGAAAACTGAGACTCAACAAGGCCAAGTGGTTGCCCTAGATCACTGTGAGATGCTGCATCATCTATGGAGACGCAAACACTGTGGCATAAACCACAGAGTTTGCATCAAGAGCAAAACTAAGAGGTTGAAACATCCAATCATAGGACCAAAGTTTCCTGATGACCACTAGGACATTGCTGTGTTGGACTGGGAAAGTGGTATTTTAACCATTAATGGCAAACTTAATGACATATCTCTATTTTCAATTTCCAGGAATATTAGAATATCTGCCTTGATTGACTCCAGAGGTCTTGTTGTACATCTTTGTCCTCCTGTAATTGTTAGTGGTGCTCTCTTTTACTCTTGAATTATCTAATCTTAAAATAATTGGTCACCCAACTTAACACACCTCTTAACCAAACCATGGAGACACATCCAGTATTCATAATGTACCTGATATTCAGGTACGTTTACAAATCAGCCATTAGACAATTTATTCTGTCTTTCATCTCTTATTTCCTCCAATTCCCTCCCCTTGTTTGCCTTCTGTCTGTCCACCCCATTCTTTCTTGTCTTTGGATTCATAGAAACCTTCCTCCTCAGTCAGACCTGCAGGTAATCTATGTGCTTCTTGGTCCTTCTCATGCCCAGAGATAGTAAGGAAACTCAGGAAGATTTCAGAGCTGTTTCTACATCTTGAAGAAATGGGGGGTTTACTTTGTTTCAGATTTAAAAAAAAAATCCCAATATATTTAGCTTTCTCCCCTGAGAATTTTTAATTTCCAGGTGCAATAGAAGGAAAATTTAATGCCAGGATTTGATTCCCAAAATGTAATTTTCTCTCTAATATTTGATATTTTCTTTTAAATTTTTATCTTTCCTTTCAAACACCAGAATGGTAGAGTTTATGAATTTTGGTTTTAAAAAGTACAAACCCAAATTTGAGAATTCTTGACATGGATAAATATATTTGGTCTTTGTAGGTTGACACGTACATATATCTGTTATCTGAGTTTTACATGGTTCCTATTTCTTTGTCATTCTCCCCCAATTCTCTATCCTCAGGAATTTTTAAATAAAATAATACAAGCACCAAACAGTGAAATTTGATTAAATGTGACATTATTTTAGATCTGCTGTTTATTAAGTTCTGTGCTTTAGAAAGTCTTGTCCTTTTGTGTTTCATGAGAGTTTCTAAAATATAATTTTTTCAGAAGTTGTGGCCTAAAACATTTTCTGTTTAAACCTTGAAACTGGCTTTGATTTCCTTCCATATAGTCTTATTGAAAGTGGTGGGGGCAGCCTCAAGCACTTCAAAACTATTTCAGAGGACAGTGGTAGCTTGGGTTTTTAAAACAATACTTTATTCAAATCTCAGAATCGTTTTACATTGATATAAACATGTCAAAGACAGTGTAGAGAGTGCCTGTCTATTCATTCCTTAGTTTCCTCTACCATAAACAACTTTCGTTATTATGTATGATACATTTATTTTATTTAAGGTGCCAACTTGAGTACATTACACATAATTAAACATCGCTGTTTTTTCAAATTTTACCAGTTTTCATTAATATCCTTTTCCTATTCCAGAATTCCATCCAGGACACCACATTACATTTAGTTGGCAATTCTCTTTGCATAATTCTGTCCTGTGAGAATTTTTCAGTCTTTCCTTGCTTATGAAGACCTTGAATGCTTTAAGGAAAACAAGTCATGCCTTTTGTAGAATGTCCCTCAGTCTGGGTCTTCCTGATGGTTTTCTTATATTGAAACTGGAATCGTTGGATTTGGAGAGAAAAATAAAATCTCAGATGAAGTGTCATCCTCCTTATGTGACACAAAGGACACCCTACTGTCCATCAACGTGATTTCTCCTGAGGAGGCTGTCCTTGATGACCAGGGACAGTGATTATCAGGTTGGGAATGGATTTGCATTTCCACTGACCCTTCTTTAGTAGTCAAAGAAGGAGCAGGACAAACGTTCGAGATGTCTTATCTTATGTCAGGAAATTCATGCTGGCCCTGCTGCCAACTTCATGTTTGACTTTACCTCTCCACATCTTACCTATAATGTAGGCGCCTAGGGAAACATTGAAAGGAAAAAGGACAACTTCTGAGGTCTTTATTGTTTATATTTGATGTTCTTGTCTTTTATTCCTATCTACTCTTTTCAGTCAGAATCCCAGCAGAAAGAAGGATGGGAAAATGGAGAATTCAATAAGGGAAGCACTGACAAAGGGGAGGGTGGGGTGTAAGCAGGGGGCCTGCATCTCATCGAGAGCTGAAGAGTGAGAGGAACTTGCCAGCAAGGACTCTGAGACACAGAGACTGGAGAAGAAGGGCTTCCTGAAAGAGCCTGTGACCATCAACCAAAAACCACAACCAGTCCACGGTGAACTTGCAGACAGGCAGCTGACACAGTAAATCTCCTAACTGCATGCTCCTGTCTTTAATCATCTTCATGAATCTACCAGATAGCAGAAGGGGCAAGGAAGCTCATGGACCCCAGACACCTGGGAAAAAGGATGGAGAGGGACAGAAAGTAAATCTAGAGGGTCAAACCAAAAACTTCCAGCACACCTGTACTTTGAAGGCTCTGAGTAACAACTGAGTCAATTCAGTCCCAGATGTAGCATGTTGACCTTATCTAATGCAACCATTACTTGATTGTAGTTGGAAAACTCCTTGAATTCCCTAAGAGCCCCTGCTGATGTGACATAGGTTTAAATTTTGAAATAACCAATTGTGTCTTTTATTCTTCTATCTCAGACCACAGGTCTGATTTCTCTTACACATCAGAACTTGAAATACATGAGTTAGTTACAAGGTACTCTCTGGATTCAATAATTCAAGTTCCTTGAAGATTAGGTAGTGACCGCAACTCATCATTCTAATCATTTATTCAAATCTAAGATCTGTAATTCAATGGAAATACAAGCCATATCCTCAGAAAGATTAATAACCATAAGGTTCATTGATGTTGCCTTAGGAATTAGAATAAAGAGATTAACAGAGAGGAGATTGAGATCCTGAGGGAATAGGCCATAAAAGAGAAGTTCAAACTCCTCTTTCAGAATCATATACAACAAAATGTCAATCAAATGGCATCTTGATAATTTGAGGCACTGTGGGAGCCAGTTAGGAACATCAAGTTGCATCTGAAATGCGATTGTCCATGGCATAAAAATGATTCATCTTAAATGTAATTCTAGAAAGGGAAGTTAATAAGAGAAACTTTGCAAATGTTTGACAAAACTTTAATATGCCTTATGTCACTTACAGCATTGTGAAACAAATATAATCATGCCCATCTCAGAGATGAAGGAAAGGAGGCTCAGGCTGATCAAGCACCTAGCCAAAGTCACACTGTCCAGCACAGTGCCAGGCACGTATTTGACACTCGGTAAACAAACCTAAACGAAATGAAGCTTAATTAGCTTAAGTGCTGAGCTAATCTTGTAGAAAGGACTGTCTGCCCATCCTGTTTCCTGGCACAGGAGTTGGGCACAGAAAGAAGTCAGCCAGGGTTCCTTTTTCATATTCCAACCAAAGGGACTCATTTGGACACCTGAATGAAAGCAATTTTTATATTCTGTAATGACGATAACTCACTTTCTATTACTTAATAAATGTGAAGCCAGATACCATTTGTAACTGGGCTGGTATGACTTGACAGATGGATTTGGACCGTGAGTGGGGACCAACGTTGCAGAAAGCTGCAGGTGTCAGCAGAAACAGACTTCTGAGCCATTCCTCTTTCCCTGGATAGTGATGATCTGAGCTTTATAACTGATTAGAAAAATTTAAAAAGTGCTGCTTGCTTTTGTTTGTTTGTTTGTTTAGTTTACGTATCAGAATCAGCTAACTGGTAGAAATCAGAAAGCTTATTCTTTACCCTTCTCAACTAGTTCTATCCTCCTTCCTCTTGTTGGAGACTATTTAGCACATTGAAAATAAGGTCCTCAGGCCTAGTGGATCAGTAAGACTCACCTGGTGATCTATCCTTTATGCCTTTGCAGAAAACTGAAGAATTCAGGAGAACAAAGAGCGTTACTATTTTTGCAGAGCTTAATTTGTTGCATTTACAAAGTATTTTAGTATTCTAAAAAAAGAGAGACTGAGTTTGTTAAATACTTTGCCATGGGCTGTATAACAGAGAAAAATCTGGGTTTGGTTTGGATTTAAAGTATCCTAGGATAGATATTGCATAGATCAGGGGTTTTATTTTGTTGGCTTTTTACTTTGGACTCTTTCATTCTGTAGTTTTGTCCCCTTTCTCTGTCCTTTATGAGAAAGGTTACTTGTTTTAAAATTCACCCTTTAGTACAGTGGTTCTTAATTTTTGCTGCACATTAGAATCTTCTGTGGAGCTTTAAAAATATAGATGCCCAAGTCAATTAAACACCTATAGTGAGACTGAGATATTTAAAAATGCAACACTAGTATGCAGCTAGTGTAGAACACTGCTGCTTAGCTAATCGCAATGGAGAGCTCCCTTTTTCAGGGACACAGAAGTCTCCAAGGTTAAGTCTAAACCTTCTGTGAATGGGGAGCTGAAACTTGGAGGTCCACAGATTGCTCAGAATCACACAGTTAAGACTAAGTTTCAGGGCCCCTCATATCGGGGTCAGAATATTTCTCAATAGTATCAAAACTGTAGCTTTAGTTGCTCCTTAGCCCCCAAAGAAGACAACAAAGTTTGGGTTGCCAATACCTTAATAAAATAAAGCAGAGGCAGGCTGGCCGTCAAGTTAGCCCCCTCAACTGGCTTTCATTACCAACAAACCACACCTTGGTTTTGACTTAAATCAAGAGCCACGGACTCATGTACACTGAGGTCAGGCGGGCCGCTGACTTACACAGACAGTGTGATTCTCCATGAAGGATTGTATCCACCCCATAACTCTCAACTTCAAATTGTCAATAGATCTCAAAGTAAATGTAACAACTTATAAGCTGAATTCTTTCGCGGGCTGCTGGTTTGGAACCTCACCTTCAATCTCAACCCATCCATGTACTATCTAGTCCTGGATTCAGGAGGATTCCCAGCGTGATCTGACAGGACACTTTGCCCTAAGTCTGCTACTGAAGCCAGAGGCCAGAGATGGCGAGTTCAGGGGCAAGTTTTCATGGTAACAGAGCAAGAACCAGAATAGAAATCTTAGTTCCCAGGCTCATGCTCTTGTGAGTGTTGTTGGAATGTGAATCCTGGATCAGAGGGACAGATTTAAATACCGGTGACACCGGGTGGAAGACTGGCAGCAAGTTACATTCTCCTTAGTAAGTCTTGGCTTTTCCCGCTATGAAAATTAGGATAATGAACTAGTTACTTCATAACATTGTTAAGGGAAATTAAATAAAATAATGCATGTTGAATGTTGAGCTCATTGCCAAGTGCAAACTGAGGATCCCTCTGCTGGTACTTTTGTTCTTTTTCTTTTGTCTTACCATGTTGCTGCCATTCCAAAGGAAAGGAAAGGCATTTTCAGAGTTCCTGATTTTTCAAGGACTAGATCATTTCAAATTGACTCTCCCTAGCCCAGCAAGCTTACTCTCTTTGCCACAACACAAATCCACTTGAGTTCACCATATTGAGAGCTCCCCAGTTCTAAGTAGCAGTACGGTGTTTGGCACGCAGGCCTCACAGGTTTAGGACTGTCCAGTATGAGCCTGAACTTAGAGACCTGCTACAGGGTCCCTCTAAGATACGACAAATAATGAGAAAAAAAAAATATGCATTCATCAGAGAAAAAGGTAATTAAAAGATGAAAGTACAGGTAATCAGAAGATTAAAATATCTGCAGACTTGTGCACCCTGGAAACAGCTTAGTTTTTCCTTAGCCTGAGTAAAAGCAGCCTGGCTCGGAAAACTGGCCTGTGTCTTCTCTGTGTCTGTCTGAACTCTCAACCATTGTCTAGAAGACTAAAGGAAGGTCAAGTATGCGTGGGACAATGGCAGTGGCCATGCTTCCCAAGACTCCAGAAGCCCCACACTGTGTTATGAGGGTTTGTTCTAGGCATTTTTAACAGGACAAGGTTTCCAAGGGACACAGGATGCACTCTGGAGAGAAAACTCCTGCATCCCCTTCGCTGGATCCGATCACAGTGGGAGTGGGGCACACACTGGTAACCCCTGTCCTCTTCTGGCAGGGCTTCTGAGTTTCCGAGCCTCTTCCCTGCCCTTGGTGCTGTCCTGGTTGATAACCACAAGGTGGCATCGCAGATTAAAGTGAAATACCGCAAACCTGCTTCCCGGCTCCCAGGTGAGGCTGGTATTCATTCTGCACCTGGAGTGAAGAGGACATCTGTCCCAATCTGTTCATTTTACAGATGGTGACACTGAGGCCCAAGGTAAGGCATGAGGTCTGAGGACGTTGTGATGTGTGTGTAAGTCTTCCGGCCAAATCAGGAAGGGGAGTGCCTTCCCCATTATCAAGTACCCAGTCGATGGGAATTGTTCCTCAGTTTAACAGTGAGAAACATACCAGTGTGATTTTTAAAAAATAATTCTCTCCAGGAAGTGGGTACAATAAATTAGGATGTCAATGCCATGAAGGCAGGGACTGCACCTGTTTTACTTGCTGAGTAGGATCCTGGAGTCGTTTCACAGAGTATTGGTTTATGGTTTCCACCATATTTAGATTCCCTCCCCTTAAGTGTCTTCAGCTCCGCACTAAAATTCTGGAAATTAATTGGAGCAAAAAATTACTTTCCCCTTACCTCTCATTTACTCAACTAATGAAGAGTTCAGGGGTGCAGGAGCTACTCAGTGAACCTCCTCTAGGCCTGGCCCTTCTTTGTCACTGGGGGGATGATAAGGGGCTCCTATAGACCTATCCTGATCTCATAGGTGTGCCTTCCTCTCACATGGAGAATGTGGAGGTGCAGCCTGTATGTTGAAGAGTCTTTCTTCTCTCCCTCCTCTCCCTGTTTCCTCCATAGAAATCTGACTCTTGGGAAGTCAAGTGGTCTCTGAAATCCAGTGGTAGAGTCCAGTCCCCCAGATGAGTCCCTTGGTATCACTCTGCTGGTCTGTTGCACGGGGTCATCTCTCATTCCAGATTCATCTTCTCTAAGGCACTTAGGAGAGTCACTTGTCTTTGGTCCTCAGATTCTCCATGTCCAAAATCCTCTCAAAGCCTAGCATCCTGTAGGTCTAGATCAGTTAATACTCTCCTCTCCTCTCATGGAGCACATTAGCAATTGACTTTTCTCTCCTGCTATCTGAATTCCCCAGTAAACCATTGGCTGTCCAATGTTTGAAACATTGGTGTGGAGTCACTTCTGGCTGAATCTGGAATGTGTGTTCTTTGGAAACCTCTGAGGTCACAACTTCAGAGAAAAATAAATATCATCATGTGTTCTAGAAAAATCCTTTTCTATCAGATAAAATATCACTGATTCTCAGTAGGAATAATGAAGAGAAAAAAATAACTTGCTCAGATAAAGTTTTGCTCATATTTTATTGCCCAGATGAGCCAAATAACCTCACTCAGAACTCTGACTATCTTGGAGTGATGGTCAAGACCAGACAGACACTTTAATCCAAAATTTGAAAATCCCCTGAGGTAAACATCTCCACAAGGAGAAAACCCACCAACGCAGTGAAAGAATACTAAACTAATCATCCATTTACAGGTATGAGTAGTTTGTGGTGCAGGTTCAGTCTTAGCAGGATCCTTCATTGCTGTAACTATTCTCTAGGTTTTGACTTCTAAGTCACAAGGAGGTTTTGTTGATTGTCCTCTAAGCCGTGGTTCCCCCAGATCTATAATCCCCCCAACACATCTCTGAGTCTCTCTCTTCTCCTCCCTTAGATCCCTTTCTCCTCCTTCTTGAGTTTCTCACATGATCTGGTGTTCCATCTCTTCTCCAGTTTTCCAGTGTCCCTTCTTGAAGAGTGGTAGCCCAAACTGCACCATCCTCTCTAAGTCCATGCTACAATTTTCTCAGGTTTCATTTCTGCGCTAAGCACAGCAATTGCTAGAGCAGAAGGCATGGCCTGCGTCTTTGAAGAGCTCATTCTACAAAACAAAGTTAGCAAGTGGCAGGAAAAGAAACAAAAGACAAGAGTTTTAAGGTAGTTTACCATGAATGGAGCAGAAATCAGCACACATAACAGATCTGGTGTTCTTAGCATATCGTCTGCGTTGCCAGGTTTCTGGATGATCCTGTTGTACTCCAAATATGACACTAAATTGGACGTCTGCATTCATTGCCAAAGTGCGTTTCCCACATGATTATTATAGGAAACACAGGACCAGTGGACAGATAGGCTAGTTTTATCCTGCCTTTTGTTCCCTTCCTTTCATCTTTTAAACCAGGTATTGCCAAGTACTCAGAATAGACATTTTGTTTAATTGAGACTCAATTAACAATTAGTTGAAACTCAGAGAAAGAATGGTGTTTGCACCCAGCCCAGGATGACCTGAAGTGCTGGATTCCTTTGCTAAGGACTCACCTGTGCAGCGAATGTTCCTTTCTTCTTCGTTGCCGACTGTGCATGAGAGAGCATCAGGCTCTGGAATGCAGGGCTCAGGAGACGGGGTGCGTGCAGCGTGTCTTGGGTGACTGAGATCTGCTGTTGGCTCTTAAAGCATCAGTGGAGGAACATCTCCCCAGCTGCTTTGGGAGCCTCTTGTAATTAGAATAGAACCCAGGTTTTGCCATATATTTGTAGCATGTTCTGCTGCTTACAAAGCAAAATCATACCCATCATTCCACTCCCCCCTGAACACAGCCCTGTTGTGAATATCAGAGTTTATACCCAAGGAAATGGAGTCTTTGGGATTGAAAGAGGTACTTCATGCAGTCTAGACCAAGCAGAGAGACAGAGGCTGAATTTGAACTCAGAGCTTTTGATCTTGAAGTCCTGATTAATCTTCACGTGTCCTGGCTGCCTCCAGGACATCCATCACTGTGTGTAATGTGATCACTTGTGAAACTCTGGTCCTATAATTCAATCTCTTTTATGTCTTAAAACAACCCTGTGGGACTGGTGAAAGTGTCCCCTACATTATGACCAAGCTAGATAGCTTATTTTTGGTTTTCTACCTTTTGTGTTTTGGAGAAAAAGAACAATGATGTAAAGTTAACTATGGAATTGAATGTATGAGTGTGCGTAGATGTCTGAGTGAGTGTGTGCCTGTGTGTGACTAAGTGCATGTGTGAGTGTGTGTGTTTAATCAACACAACTCACCTCCCTAAGTCAAGTTCTAGGAAACACTGTGGGGCAAAATTAGAATCAACCCAATTCCTTCTCCTTCTTTTCATTCCAGAACAGTGAAAATTTCCATTCACAAAAATGTACCCAAACTCTGTAATATCTAAAAATGTTTAAACAAACTTCACATTGTTATCAATATAATCTCTATCACATGAGTATAAACTGGAATTATGTGGCATCGAAAGATGCTAAATATGTAAATCAAAGTTTGACTCTCTCAGTTAACAATGATTTATGTTTACTGGTGATTTTAAATTGACCAAGGGATTTTTGACTATAATTTTATATTTAATTCTCCCAGTAATCATGCAAGGTAGATATTATCATCTCCACTTTACAGATAGAGAAACCGAGGCGTGGAGATGCTCATGAATTTCCCAACCACTGAGTGACAGAGCTCAGTCATGCATAACTCAGGTCTACATAGCGCAAAATGTTATACACAAGTTCTTAGAATTTTCCATAAGAGACAACAGCTTCTTTTACTCTTCAACCACTGGAAAATACTCCTTTCACCCACAATTGTCAAGGTCTCAACAGCCTCAGTTCAGGGAAATTATCAATTTAAATCTTGTTTTAAAAAATCAGGTTGCTAGAGAGATGGGACATGACATAAATGGGAGAAAGGAAGCCCATTCATTCGGTCAACTCATCCTATGGTCATTTTGCCATGTGAAAATGATAGATGGCAGCTTCTCTGTCTGTGACTTTGCCTGACTGGAGCATGCCTCTCTGGGCTTTGCTAAGATAGCAGGAACAATGCTTCCCAACTGCAGCTCTGGTCAGAGTCAGGAGATTGTTGGAGGTATCAGCTTGTGTAATATTGAATCTCATCCATACTTGGGGTTCCCAGATTTGCCAGACACCCCGTACTTAGGGAGCACCTGACCCTGGAGTTGGAAGGGATTCCTTAAAGAACAACATGAACATTGCTGAAGCATCATGTCATCCAGTTAGATAGGTTGAATGGCATTGTGTAGTTAGAAGGGCCCTTAGCCATCTTATAACTCAATTGTTTGATATTGCAGATAAAATGCAGAAACCCAGAGAGGGAAATGAGCTGCTGCTGATGCCAGGGCAAGACAATTACAGAGCCAGACTTTTGACTCTTTTTATTATTATTATTTTGTTTTTACAAACTACATTTTGATTAATTGTACACAAATGGGGTACATCATTTTGTTTCTATGGTTGTGCCCCCCTCTCATTTCCTTCTACATAATCTAAAGTTCCTCCATTCTTTTCTCACCCCCACCCCCACCCCCATTGTATTTCATCATCCACTTGTCAGGGAAAACATTTGGCCTTTGGTTTTTTGGGATTGACTTATTTCACTTAGCATGATATTCTTTAATTTCATCCATTTATCTGCAAATGCCATAATATTCCTTCTTCTTCATGACTGAATAATATTCCATTGTGTATAGATACCACAGTTTCTTTATCCAATCATCTGTTGAAGGGCATCTAGGTGCCACCTTTTAACCTAGTTATCCCACTCCTTGGTTTATACCCAAAGCCACATCAATGTTTATAGCAATTCAATTCACAATAGCTAGATTGTGGAACCAACCTTAGACTTTCAACTTCTAATGCAGACCTTTTCTCTTGCATTGCTTAGTAAAGATTCACTAAGTTCCCATACTTCATCTAGACCAAGAGTAATGACACCAAGGGAAAAACGTAAACCACAGACCGGCCCTCCAGGTCGAGTAGAAAATCAGATCAGCTAACAGAATTACAGTTCATGCAACAAAGCCTATACTAACCTAAGGTAATGACAATAGGCAATGTATTAGGTAAAACACACAATGCTCATAATGACCCCAAAAAGGAGGAGGGTAGCCTTATTTTAAGGGTGTAAAATAAAATACGATTTTAGAGTTGAGTATTAGGCCAAGCTTATACTCAGCAAGTAAAGAAACTAGAATTATCAGTACAAGGGAGGCTTTGGGTAATCAAAAGAGGAGAAATGCCTGCCTGCACTATCCTAAAGGAAAGGAAAAAGTGAAACCTGAACTGAGTTTTCAAGAGATGAAAAAGTGAAGGAGGGAGATAATGAAGCCTGAGGAAAAAGCTGTATGAAACTGGAAAGTTTATGCCTCTGAACAACTGGAGGAAGTATAGCTTTACGGGAATAATAGATCTGTGTGGAGAATAATGAGATCTGAACCTTGGTTGGCAAATTTGTGGGTCTTCGATTATCAAGGGTCTTGGCAAACACTCAAAGAGTTTCCATTTCATGCTGAGGGCAGCTGGGCAACTCTGGAGACTTTAAAGCAAGTGGGACAACAGGATGTATTGTTTGGTTTAGATTGGTGTTTTTGATTCACAGGTAAGAAGGCTGGAAGAGCTGAGAAGAGTCAAGCCACCCACTGGGGAAGAATTTCCATGAGCCCAGGAAGCACCAGTGAGTACACTCCATGAATCATCACTGAGAATCACATTGTAACCAAAGTGCCACTGGTGTAATGCATGTGCACACATTCACATTCATTTACATATGCACATAACATATGTTGTGACACAAGCTATGTATACATCTATATAAATATACCTGCACAAACATACAATATTCATTAAATTACAATTCTAATTTTAATGCATTGTTACCTGTCTTAAAACACAAATGGGAAATGGTGATTTCCAAACTCCTTAGGGCAACTCTCTGAACTCAGCCTCAATCCAGTTCTTGTGTGTCTATTCTCCTCTTCACCCATCCAGCTCCTCTTCACCACCACCCCCAAGTCTACACCCCACTACACTCTGGACACACTGTGTTTCTTTTCTTCCCCTAAGAAGTTGGGTTCTCCTTTATTTCTCCCTCTCTTGTAATTTCCCACTCAGCCTTCATGTCCCAATGTTAGACAGACATCACTTTCTCTGAAAAGCAAGTCTCCCCCAAGTAACAATATAGACTTAGAGGTCACTCCTATCAGATCCCAATGCCCAGGGTGTGCTTCTCCATCATAGGACTTATGATCCTCTACAATAATTTCCTTCTTCATCCTTTTCCATTCCTGATCCTCTGCTTTAGTGTCACATCTACCTGCTTCTTCTTCACCTCTGAATTCTTATTGTCAGTGCTTAAACAGAGGTTGAAAAATGGAGACTACCTAGAAGATTGTAGGAAAGGAGTTAATGATTCTTGAAAATATAAATAAGCAAATAAATGAATAAGTGAATACATAAATGAATGGAGTATAGAAACAACCAACCAATGAAACTGAAGTATTGATTACATCTCACCATTGGGTGGTATTTAAAGCAATTAAGAGACTTCTGCCTTTCCTTCTTGGGATGATCTGTCATAGATTTCATAAGATCCACTCAGCAGTAAGAAAATTCTCACTCCAGAATTTGTATGAAGTTATTCACAGAGATCCACCTGCTTATGGTTGTAAGGGATCCCACAGAAACCACCCTGGACACAGGAAATCACATAAGGGAGTTTATTAAGCAAACAGTGTCTCCCTGCAGGGTAAGACAGAAAATGAGAGGAAAATAGAAAGGAAGAGAAAGGGCACGCGCAAGAAAGAGTGTGAAAGCGAGGAGGATAGAGAAAGTGAGTAGGAGAGAGAAGGATGAGAAAAGATGGCAGGGTAGCTACAGTGAAGCAGTTGAATCCTGCCGGGCTAACAGGGGACCAATATCGGAGAAGGATACTTGCTGACTGATGAACCAATAGCTAACTAGGATGTTCACAGATTGACAAGTGGTTGGGAGGTGGGGAAAATGCTGCACCAGAAAGGTGGGGGGGGGGGCAGTTTTGTACATTACAATGGTCACAGGCACAGAATAAAGGAGACCTTAGAAGGCTTGCTTTTCTGTGCTTGCTTAGTAGTATCTGCTTTTGTTTCAGTAAATTTCAATGACATCCAGGGTAACACGATCATTGCTGCACTGAGTACACATTGGGGACCTTCCTGGGTGATGTTCAAATAGCAATTATAATTTTTTATAGATAAGATAACTACAGATAATTGAAATAAATATTATCAATGATTCTATTCTCTTCTTATTCTATTCTATTCCATTCTGTTCCTTCACTAGATTCATGACTGATCAGAACAGCACAGTTAAGCAGACTGAGTATCTAATTACCAATGAGAAAAGAGGAAAGAGGACACTATATGGACTAGCTCTTCTGTTAGAAACAACTGAAAAAATCTACATAAAAAACTGTTTTAAGATATTGAAGGAGCATAACTATGAGCATTAAACAAACACTAAGCAAATACACTGAATCCTGAAATCACCGACTTTTCAGCCTGGGAAAACTTTAGGGTCCTCAGGGCAGGAAAAGTGAGGTATAGTAGCCGAAAATGGAAATGAAGAATAAGAAATAGTTCCAAACTACTGAGACAGAACACCAGAAAGGAGAGAAATCTGCAGAGTGGGCCTCCAGTAATTTAGAACTCCATTGATCATTTGTTTGATTACTAAGTTGAAACACTACAGTTTGAAAGTGTTTGCAAAATGTAAAATAAAATAAGTCAACAATAAAAAAACTACCAGGAAAGTGTGAGTTAAACATAGCTGTGAGCTATGAAATTCTGAAGTTTGCCCAAGGCAAGCCAGAATGAAGACACATCATTGAATAACTCAGTTGAAATCTTAAGAATTCTCAACTTAGGTAGAAGGTGAATCTAGCCAGAGTAAAGGTTAATCTTCATGTGACCAAGATTTACAAACAAATTTTAAGAGAGAAGGTGAACTGACACAACAAAAATCAACACTCTAAGATGACAAAAATCCAATTACTCAATATTGAAATATCTACATATTCAGTGTATAAATGAAAATTGATAAATTAAAGAAGAAGAAAAAATTGCAACTGATGACCAGTAGAAAGACTACTTAATGAACAATATCCAAAAATAATAGTTAATTGATTCTAAAATATATTCAAGGATTTAAAGAAAAATATGAACATAATTAGAAAATAGATAGGGACCTTGATGTAGAAGCATAAACTATTAAAAACAACTCCAAAAAATCTAAACTGATAAACCCAATATATAAAGCAAAAGCATTAATGAAATGCATTTTAAAAACAGACTATATGAAGAAAACATGATAAATGACCCTGAAGACACAACAAAATAAATACTCTAAATGATCCTTCTACCTAAAAAACAGGGATGTGAGAACAACGTGAAGCCAATTGGACAATATCAAGCATTCTAACATATGCTCAAATGGAGTGAAGACACATAGGGAAGAAAACATATCTGAAAAAAACAATGGCCCAAATTGTCCAAATTTGATGAACAAAAATAGATCCAAGTATTCAAGAAACTCAACGAAGCTAAGAAAAAAATGACACAAAGAAAACTGCACTTTGGAACATCATGATCAAATTGACATAAACTAGGTCAAACAAAAGAACCTTAACAACAATCCAGAGGATAATGGCAAAACGACCATTAACTTCTTATTTGAAAAAGTGCAAATAGTATTCAGAAAATAATAGAACAACATCCCAACCTAGAATTCTATATCCTGAAAAAAATTCTTTAACACAAAACAGTGCCCCATATGGATGAAACAGATTATTTTAAGCTATTAATCACTGAAATAATTTGTCACCAGCAGATATATTAAGGGGAAAAAGTACAAGAAATATTAACAGAAGTTAGGCTAAATGATGATAATGTTCCGTGGAAAACAAAATCTATGAGAAACAATGAAGAACAGCAGACATGAAATTATAAAATACATTTTAGTTGTTTCACAGTTTCTTTGAAAGCATCTAACTATTGAAGGCAAAAAGTAATAATATTGTTGGACTGAAAAGTAGAAGTTGTCTAAGTCAATTACTTTCAGCAATGTACTTTAGGTTGAATGACATATATAGGTCAAATGTAAAAGAACAAAAACATACAGTGCAAATGTTAACTGTAAGAAAACTGGAGTGACAAGGTTAGAATTAGTCAAAACATAACATGAGCATTTCCAGGGCTGGGGATGTGGCTCTATGGCAGAGTGGTTGTCTAGCCTGCAGGAAGCCCTGGGCTGAAACCCCAGCTTGGCAAAACAAAACAAAACAAAACAAAAAAGTCCTGAAGAAAAATAAACATTTTCAGTGAAAAAAATAAAAACATTTCATAATAATAAATGTGGTCAAGTAAATTGACTTAGAAGAATTAACAATCTTCTAGAATTGTTATTGTATGTACCAAATTACAGGGCTTCAATATGCTCAAGCAACAACTGATAGAAATAAGTAGGACACATTCACCTTGGAGATTTAATATTCTACTTTCAGTTATGGACAAACATGTAGCTAGAACATCCCTGTAAAAGACTCAAACAACACTATTGAGAAATTTGTTCTCATTGACATTTACAGAATGCCCCACCCAACAACAATTAAAAGCACATTTTTTTTTCATGTATACATGGACTATTAACCAAGATAAACCATTTACTAGACAATAAAAGAGGATCAATAAATGTAAAAATATTGGAGGAGGAGAAAACAAGGACCATGGTGTTCTGATCTCATCATCAATGTTTGCATCATGTTAGCAGAATCTCAAAATGACTATTAGTACATTCAAGTCTGCTCTAACTCACTGTGTGACACTTATCTAGATTCTTTGTAACCCTGAATCTCAGTTTTACCAAACACAATGTATGGTTTTAGGTAGACATTGTATTCTCCAATTTTTTCCCCACTATTATTACTGAAGCCAACACCTAGCAAATGTTTGAGTTATATAGAGACATAATAACAAATATTTATCCGAAAAAGTTCACTTAATTAAAAATAATTTCTTTGATTTAAGAGATACCCTGATAGTACTCTGTGACCTTTTATCTCTTGCATTTCTTGTTTTAGAATTTGTCTTCTTTCCAAAATGTAGGGATGCTGAGGATTCAAATTTCTTATTCTTCCTTAAATACTTGCCATAACTTAATTTATTATAACCTAAAATAGATAGGTAGCAAGTACAGTTTTCAGTGACCTGCTTGTTAGAATAATAATCTGATGACATTAGGGAAGTAGGAATAACACACTTGCTTGTTTTGGAACCAGGGTATCAGAAAAATGAAGATCCACCTGTTAGGCAAGACATTATGAATGCTTGTGAAACATGAGTTAGCAATGATTGAATTAATGTGAAATTTTTCATATTATTACCTTTCTTACCCAATCTGTGCACAATATCTTATGAAGTCCATTTTGCAGTTAAAACAAATTGCATGAATTCAAAAGATAATTTTTAAAATATCAATAGCAATTAACAAATTGTTTGAAGAATGACACAATATATGTCATGATTTTATAATTTCTGACCTAATTTTAGAATTGAAAATATCTAATTTGTTACTTTTCAAAGTGCATTCCACAAAATTATCGTCATACAGATTGTAAGTGCTATGAGAATAGGAAGAAAGGAAAGAATTCCAGTTTTGAGAAAGTATTGGAAACAATTCACATAAAAAGATGTATCAGACTTCATAGATAGTCTAATGTATTTACTGCTTAAAGCTCAGAAATTCTTAGACTGTATTTTTATGTGACAGTTCGCTAATTTATTTTCAGAAAAATATTAAAAACAAAGAGATTTGGCATACAAAAGGAATAGATACATATTTGAAGAAGATGTGTACAACAGAAGACTGAGGTAGTTATTTTTTATTTTTGAAAATAGATTTATTGAGATCTAATTCACATGTCATATGATTCATTCATTTAAAGTATACAATGATTTTTAGCATAATGAGGTAGAAATTTTGTAATATAAAAATATAATCTGAAGTAAAGATAAGAACAAGAGTGCAATAACATCATAGTTGAGAGAACAATAGATCAAGAGTTTATAATGTTCACAATGTATGCACACAAGAAAACACTCAAAATTAATAAAGGAGCACTAGAAGAATTTTAGTGAGAGATTAATATGGCAACAATTTATAGATTTGTAAGAGATTAATATGGCAACAATTTGAGATTTTAACATGTTCCTCTAATAGGATAAATATATTTTTTAAACAAGCAAAAGTAGTTTAAAAATTGCAGAAATATGGTTAGTGGGTACAACACCTATAAAACCAATACCCAACAGAAAATATGCATGCTTTCAAGAACATAAGAAACAGTCATAAAAATTAGCACCTAGGAACCCAAAAAGTGCTAGTAAATTTTAAAAGCTACAATAGGAGGACAGAGAGTGTACCAGTTTCAATTTTAAAAAAAGAAAAGAGAAAAAGGGTATTATAATTTTTAAAGGGTCTCAGTGAAGACTTACACCTCTAAATTGACATTTGAATGAAGACTCAAAGAAGAGAGAATCAGTTGTGTGGTTATCTGGTGAAAGAATACTGCTGGCAGAAAGGATAAACTATTTGATACTTACCTCATGGGCAAAATTTTACATCAGAAGTTCAGAAGGTATTGCATACTGTATATGGGCATCAGGGAGTCAAGTGAGACCTCCCCCTGTACTATGGGAACCTGAGCTAGGAGAGCCAGTCTGCAGGGAAACCTGGTAGTACTAAGTGTAGTTGCACATGCACGGGACCAGGGACCCAGGAACCATGCTGCTGCCTTCAGAGAGATTCACGCACAGGTTCAGCAAGGCACATGCATGACAAATCTATTCAAAAAAATGTGTGCAGCATTGGAGAAGTAGACCTAATCCAAATGTCTGTTACCAGAAAATTGGGTAAACTATAAAGAAGAAGATGCTCACTCTGGAGTACAGTTGTAGTCAGAAGAAATAAAATTAAATTGTGAAAGCATAGTATTTGTTGAATAAAGTAAAATCAATATAAGTAAACTAAACAAGAAAATTATAATTTTACTTATGCAAATTAAAATATATATACATGAAACAGTAAAATAATTTTCTCACGTTGACCATCTAAAGATCCATCAAACACATTAGCCCGGGTGCTTTAAGGAGGGAGGGGAATAAGGGGCAGATTTAGAGAATAAATTGAAAATGAAATGAGAAGTGGTATAAAACAAGAGTGGGGTCTTGAAAGAGTCAGTGATAATTACTGTGAAATAAAGAGTACGATTCTCTCAATTACATGCCTCATCTGAGGTTCAGAAAGAAACAATATGAGCAAACAAAATTCTCAACATGAAATTATACAAGTATTAAGTAAAGAGAAAAATAAGAAACACACACTAAAAACTAAAAGGAAAGAAACCAGAATATTTATAATGTGTGTGTGTGTGTGTGTGTGTGTGTGTGTGTGTGTGTGTTGGCATGCACATGGGTTTCTGGATGGTAATATATGGATGTTTCATACTGTTTTTAATATTTTCTTTATTTTTTATATTTCTGCCTTGAGACTTTATTTTCATAATCAGCAAAAAAGAGAAAAAAATACTGAAAAAGAAAAATTTGCCTAAGGCATCTAGAGTCCATTTTGACATTTTGGTTTTTAATGTCATAATGTTTGAAAGAAACACAAACTGAATTAAAGGAGATCAAACAAACAAAGAGAAGGGCTGATGAAATTATTAAACCCAATGGCCAAGGAAACAGGCACCCCTCCCCGCCCCATCCAAAGGCCTGGGCAGGCCCCACTGACTCTCAGGGCTGCTGGCTGCTGTCCTGTTGGTTTCTGTAGCGTACGTCAAGTTTAGCTTCTTCCTTGTGCTCTCTAGTTGAAAAGCTAAATAAGGAGCCGTTGGTTCTCTCCTAAAAGCGCCTCATCACTGAGCCTCAAGTTTAAAAGGAGTACCATTACTAAGCCTACAAAAATGGTATGCCAATGAGGAGATGGAAAAACCCAGATATGCAGAGCTTTCTAAAGAAATAACAATTTTTTATTAAAAGGGTAATTCCCTGAAGTCAAGACTTGGCCATTTTTAACTTCCATGAGCTATTTAAAAGATCAGACATTTGAACTTAAACCAGGAAATCCAGTTCAGACCCTTGTGATCACGATGCCTTGGGTCACAGAAACATAGGCCATGGCTGTCCTATCATAACAAGAAGGACACAAGTAGAGATCAGTTCATCCTAGGAGATGTTGACAAACCCTTTTAAAATGAGGGTGAGAGCAACTTCATTTCATTTCCTCTTATGGTATCTTTTGACTGAGACAAAGACAACTAGGCCTCTTGTGGACTGAAAACCCTAAGAAGTATTTCCTAGTGAGACTGTCTTTTTTTTTGTTTGTTTGTTTGTTATTCAATAATATCAGTATCACATTTTATGCCTCTTTAAAAAATGTTTACATTTTTTGTCTTTCTATACCATTTTTTTTATATATCCTTACTTTTTTTTAAACTTCTTCATAAAAACTAGGTGCTAGCTAGACCAAACATATTTCAGGAAGCAGTGCTGGCTCTCAGTGGAGGGTAGTTCTGATGTCACCATTTTCATGTTTAACTGGCATATATAACCAGTCACTAGGTATACCATTTTCATAGACATAGTAAAGGTCTCAAGTGTCTTCTTCTCTAGGACTCTCTATAAATGGGGAATTGATATACACATTGACTTTATAATAGGGCAAATGCTGTGCTGAATTGTCTACTTTTGTTATTCCATATATTATTAAGAATACCTCTTGGGTTATATCTAAATAGATCATGATTCAGATGAGATAACTGAGCCTTAGAGAATATAAATACACTCCACATGCTCACAAAGTTAGAAAAAAAGATGGACATAGTTACTGAGTCCGGGTCTGTTTCACGCTCAAATCAGTATTCTACTATATCATACTGCCTCCAAGAGAGGGAAGGGAGTTAAATTAAGTGATAAAATCTAGGTTTATGATTCATTTATACAGAGTGTAATCATCTTTCTACTTTAATGACTTTATTTACAAAATCTTAGATTTTGATAGATTATTTAAAACATCCAGACTTTGACATCTTCCAGTACACTTGAAGAATGCTATATTAAATGAGAATCTTCTAAGGATTTAAACATTGTGAAAAAGATGAAAATAATGTCTGGCAATTTCTTTCAGGTGGCATACAAAGGAGGACAGTTCAGTTCACCACTACAAACATGTATTGAGGATCTTTTTATGGAAGAGACACTTGGTAGTCTTTGAGGACACAAGAGAAAATAAAACTGTTTATGATCTCAAAAAGAAAAAAGTACAGGAAAACAAGGAACTGCAATTAAGCGTGACCCATGCCAAGTTAGGAGCAAGCCCCAAGGTACTTTGCAGGCATAGCAGAGGGGTCCTAAAGAGTGTTAGGTGGGTGCGAAGAGCTGGTGGGAGGAAATCTCTGAGGATAATGATGCTGAGACAGACAGAATGAGAAAAATTCAGCTGGATGTAGAAAAGAATAGAAAGCCCCCTAAAAAAGTCCTGTGAGCAAAGACCAAGGTGCCAGAAACTCACAGGCAAGATAGAGAGTGGTGGTCAGCAGTCTTGAGCACAGAGGTCTTGCAGAAGCCCAGTGAGAAACTAGGTTTTCCCGGCAAGCGATTCTTAGGAATCAGGACTGAATTCTCTTAACTGGGGGCTTTGTGATAAGATGGTGATTGGGAGCCTTGGATCAGCAGCGTTCTTTTTCTTCTGTACAAAGGAGGAATCTGAGCTCCAGAAAGAGAAGTTACTTTCTCCAATCCCACATCTACCTAGTTGGCAGAGGATTTATTCCGTCCTTCAATAAATAAGTGCTGGCAATGGTAAGAACAACAGTGGTAGATAGTGCTCTGCCCACATAGATTTTCCTACCACTGGGAATTTTAAGTAGCTACCATGTATTGAGATATTACTATGAGTCCTTTACGGAAGCCGTCTCTCCAACAGTCATATTCCCTACTTGCCACTAGAATCTAAATTTGTAAGAATGAGTAGTTTGTTTATCTTGTTTCATTGATGTTTTCAGAGACTCTTTTCCTTTGTACATAGTAACTCAATAAATATTTATAAATAAAATAAATCATTTTATTCCTTGGAAACTTTTGTTGTCCCAATTTTTTCCATTAAGATTAAATAACTCTTCTGACTCCCATTCTGATGTTCTTCACTCTGAACATATCTTCCCTTGCCTTAGTGCCCCTGTCCCACCTCACTCTCTGGAAATTAAAGAAGCAGCTGCAAATAAAATCCCATTTCAAAGAGCTGGCTCCTTCCTCTCAGGCTCTGACACAATCCCCAGATGCACACAGAGCTAAATGTGTGCCCCAGAAACCTCTTCAGAACAAGAAAGAATGGCTCCATGGGATGGCTGTGCAGGTGGTGCTCATTCTAACATCGGGAGACAAGACTTGGCGGCAGGGTTCCATCTTGGGACAGGATGGCAGAGGCCTGTGGGGCAGGTGCCCATGGGACTCTCAAAGAAAGGCTGCATGTGTGTCTCAGGGTGGTTACCAGGCCCCCCTCGAGAGGCTGCAGACCTGATGTGGAGCCTGGGACACTGGCTTTAGAAAAGGACCTGCTGTGTGACCATTCCTTGATGCACGTGCTCTACAGGGTTCATGGGGGACCCAAAGCAGCTTTACAAGATCCCAACACAAAATTGGGACCACTTGACCTCCCCATCCCACCCACCACTGCTTCTCACACTTCTCTTCCCCTGACAACTGTCCTGATCAGCCCTCTGAATTCACATTAAATACTATGTTTAAAATAATAGAAGTGCATTTGGAACGCTATGTCATCAAAGGATCATAAAGATGGAAATAATCTAAAAGGTCAATGAGCACCATGTCCCACTTTAGTTCAGAGAAAATGCTCCTTTTAAAGCATCATAAAACTTGGATGGTTGAAGTGATGTGAACAAAATCAGTGTTTACAAATGAAATGTTTAGTTTTTGTTCTATGATGCATGAAATAGCACACCTCTGAGCAGAGCAGCTGGTAACACCATCAGTAGGTTGCTTTAATCTACAAATATCCAGAGTCATGCACAGGGCTGGGGATGGGGAAAGGAGAGGGGACTTTGGTAAACAAGGATTGATTGAAACAGCGAAGTCTTTAATTTGACTCTGCATTGAGCTGTTAAGTGAATAATTTACAAAGTAATGAGTAAGACTTCACAAATAAATGGAAAACTTTGTATAAACAAAATCATAGTGTCCCCAATGCCTTTCAACACCAGAGATGCAGAGGTTTGTTAAAGTGACTAAAATATGCAGGATTGGGGATTATTAAGATCTATTAAATTATCAAAAGAATATGTCAGACTCTCTAATTTTTGTCAAGTCAAGGGGTATAAAGTAGCCTGTCACTCTTTTGATGTTGTTATAGTCATCTATTTGTGCTGTTATGTACTTGTTTATTTTTGTTTTTAATTTTCCCTAATTACTGGTGAAGTGTAACATATTTTCATAAGTTTATAGCCCATTACGTTTTTCCCTTCTGTGAATTGACTGTTTATAGCCCTTGCCCAAATTCATCAACTTGCTATTGATTTTTAAAGTTCTTTATATATTGTGAATTGTTATGGTTTAGATCTGGGAAGTCCCCAAAAGGTTCATGTGCTTAAAGCATTGTCCCCAGTGCAGCAATATTCAGAGGTAAGACCTTTGGGGCAGGTATTAGGTCATGAGAGCTTTGACCCATCTGTAGATTAATCCATTGATAGCCAAAAGGACTACTGTGAGGGGGGACAGAGTTGGAGAAAGTATGTCACAGGGTGCACACCCTAGAAAGGTATGCCTTCTCTCTGGCCCCTTCCTCTCTCTCTCTCTCTCTCTCTCTCTCTCTCTCTCTCTCTCTCTCTCTCTCTCTCTCTCTCTCTCTCTCTCTCTTTCTGCTTCTCACCTGTCATGAGCTGAGTAGCTTTCCTTCACCATGCCCTTCCACCGTGATGTCCTGCTTCACCTCAAACCCAGAACAGTCGAGTAGGCCAGTCTGAACCTCTGAAACTTTGAGTCAAGATAAATCTTTTCTCCTCTAAGTTTTTCTTGTCAGGTCTTTGGGTCACAGCAATGCAGAGCTGACCCATGGATAGTTGTTCATTGATCTATCTAATAATAAAACATTTTGTAATCAAAGATTTCGTAAGATTTACCATAGTAAGCAAAACCATTGAAGTATTTATTTTTCCCCAGATGCAAATAATGTTGTTACCAATTTTTGTCCTTGAAGAAGCTGCTGATGAATAATAAAGAGCATGCTCCTTGCACAGGTGCTATCCTAGCAATGTGGATTCATGTCTAGCCTGCATACCCCTTTGTTTCCACTCGAGGAGGAGCCAAGTCATGGGTTCCAGGCACCGCCTTCATCTTGTCCTACTCTTTCTTGCAGCACTGAGTTTTCTCCTACACATTTCAACAGGGAAAAGAGAAAAGTACTCACTTTAGATGTGCACCAGTCTATGCCTCCTTGTGGGGAAGAGGAGAAGAAAATCAAAGCAGAGTCTATATTAAATTCAGCATGTTTTCATTGTATTTTTGTAAAGATGATTTTATTATTGTCTTATTGATCACTATTATCTTTTTGATGTATTATCTTACTGACAAAATTACATATATTTAATGTGTACAACATGATAGTTTGATATATGCATACCTTGTGAAATGGTTCCTGCCGTGTCTGATTAATGCAGGTATCACACCATGTAGTTACTTTTCATAATGTCTGGGTAAGGGCACTAAAAATCCACTGCCTTCGCCAAGTTGAAGGAGTAAATACAGCATCACTAACGATCGTCACCAGCATTATTAACTGCAGTTACCATGCTTCACTTTAGATCCCCAGAACTTACTCATCGTACAACTCAACGTTTACGTCCTGGGGCCACCATCTTCCCGCTTCCTCCACTCCCTACGTCCTGGCCACCATTGTTCTGTTCTGCTTCTGTGCGTTTTCAGTTTTCAGGTTCCACGTGGAAATGAGATCATGCAGTATCTGTCTTTCCATATCTAGTTTATTTCACTTGGCATCATGTTCTCCATGTTCATCCCAGGCCTCGTAAGGCAGGATTTCTTTCTTTTTATGACCAAATATTAGCTCCTTGTTTATATGGACTGCTTGTTTTATCCATGGGTCCATAGACAGAGGCTAGGTTTCTTTCAATATTCTGGATATTGTGGATAAGACATCAATGAACATGGCAGTGCAGATCTCTCTTACACAGTGATTTCATTTCCTTAGGAAATATACCAGAAGTAGGATTACTGGATCATATGGAAATATTATTTTTAATTTTTTGAGGAAACTCCAAACCATTTGTCATAAAGGCTATACCAATTAAATTCCTACTAATAGTGCACAAGGGTTACCTTTTTTCAAACTCTAAGCAACACTTGTTTTCTCTTGTCTTTTTATTAATTGCCATCCTAATGGTAAGAGGTGATACCTTACTGTGTTTTTGATTACATTTCTGTGACAAGTAGTGACGTTGAGCATATTTTTATATACCTGTGGTTCATTCATTGGTCTGCTTTTGAGACATATATACCCAGGTCTTTGTCCATTTTTTAAATCCAGTTATTCATCATTGTGCTAGTTTGGTTTTGTTTGTGATATTGAGTTGTACGAGTTATTTTGAATCTGAACCCCTCAAATAGTTGTATGATTTGCAAATATTTTCTGTAATTCTATTTGTATTTTGCTGATCATTTCCTTCCTGTGCAAAAACTTTTTAGTTTGATGTAGTTTCACTTGTTTTTTTTTTTTTTTTTTTTTTTTTTCCTTTATTGGTCTCTGACTTAGGAGTCATTTCTAAAACATAAAAATTAAAATTAAAAAAAGTTGTCAAGACCAAGGTAAAGGAATTCTTCCTTATTTTTTTATTGTAAGTGTTCTAGATGTTTTTGATCTTATGTTTAAATTTTTCATCCATTTGGGGGTTCGTTTTTGTGTGTGGTATGGAAACAAGAATCTAATTTCATGTTTTTACAAATGGATATTCAGCTGTCTCTTTGCCAATTGTGTCTTGGTGATGCCCTTGTCAAAGAAACAACCCCAAGGCCGTATGTTTATTTCTGGACTGCGATTTCTGCATTGGTCCATGTGTCTGTTTTTATGCTATTAATGTACTTTCCCAACTGCTATAACTTTGCAATGCTTCTTGATATCAGGAACTGTTATGCCTCCATCTTTTTTGCTTCTTGTTCAAAATTGCTTTGGATATTTGGAATCGTTTATTGTACCTTATGAATTTTAG
Source organism: Sciurus vulgaris (assembly GCF_902686455.1). Classification (NCBI taxonomy): domain Eukaryota; kingdom Metazoa; phylum Chordata; class Mammalia; order Rodentia; family Sciuridae; genus Sciurus; species Sciurus vulgaris. The sequence goes on from NC_136476.1 coordinate 72,136,492, forward strand.
AACTTTTTATTAATTATTTAAATTTTTGTTTTAGGAGTTTCAATTGCTGTACAAAATTGTTCTGAATCTGTAGGTCATTTGGGATACTACAGACATTTTAACAACATTGCTTCTTCTAATCCGTCAACAGGAAATTTCATTTCCTTTTGAAATTTTCAATTTTCTTATCAATGTCCTGGTTTTCAGTATACAGGACTTCCATATCTGCTCTAACTTATTCCCAAGGAGTTTATTTTTCTTGATGTCTTTATAAATGGAATTTTTTAAAATTTCTTTTTCAAATTGTTTGGTTTTAGTGTATAGAAATGCAACTGACTTTTGTCAGCATCTCTTAATAGGGCCACCAGGGGAGAAACAGAAAAACTGAAACAAGAAATAATTATTATAATAAGAACTCCAATCTCTCAGATACGAACTAAGATTTATCATTCACAAAGCAAAAAGATTTACCATTTATCATTGGATCTTATCTTACTGGATCTTCCTAGCAATTGCCTGGGTGTTTATGTCCATTTTGCAGAGAAGGAAATTGAGGTTAGGAGCTGCGCCTAAGTTCTCACATTTAAAAATTGGAAAAATTGTCATCTAGATGTTATTTGAAGGCAGAGGCTATATTTTGAAGAACTGAGGCATACTCGGCTTCTGCTAGGGCAACAAATCACTAACAGAACTGCAAAATATATTGTTTAGTATCAATTGTCCTTTAGTAATGGCATTAACTTTCCCAACATTTAAGGGGATGGAAGTCATTGTCGATAAATTAAAAGTAGTATTCTCTGTTAACCGGTCTGACACAGGAGAGCCCAGATGTGTTTAAACTATTACTGAAGTCCATTTACACAAGAATCCCTTCCTGAACATAGACAGCCACAAGAAATGTCATGGTGATAATAATAATAGTTTTTCTCTCTCCTTCTCTAACCAGCACTTGTGTACAAGTCATAGAAACTGTTTGCTTTCCTCATTGCACACTTTAACATCTGAACCTTTTTCTTAGAGATTGCATGAGTCCCTTAAGTTGTCTGGAAAAGATTTCTGAGATACTAAGTATCCAATAGGGGCTGAATCTTGCATTATGTTTCTCCAGACTATCACCTAGTACCTGGTTCTGTGTGGCCTTTGTGCATTTGGGGTCACTCCATAAGGCTGCACCTAAAAACCTCAATAAAGCCTGATGCTTCATCATGGTTTCCACACTCCTTTTTGGTCAGTCCCATCTTCCCATGGTAAAAATCCTTTTTATATTTTTCCCAGCACATGGATGTCCTCTTTCCATCTCTTAAGACTTTACTTGAGTAAACAAGTAAAATCTTCTTCCAACTACTATTTTGAAATGGCCTTTTGCATACCTAACTATCACTCTATAAATCACTGTGGTCTGCTCACTGTAGTCCCTGGTGGGGAGATCTTTCCTCCCCTGGGAGTCTGTGAGCTCCTTGAGGATACGGACCCCTAGGTCTTGAGAGCCTGGGCTTGCTAGAGGCATGCTCTTGCTTCACTGTTGGTCATGAGGAGGCATACCAGCTTGGTACAAAGAATGTGCTGTGGTTTCCTGGTTTCCTCACCTGGGGGATGAAAGATGATTTCATCTTCTGCTCAGGTTTGAAGGAGGAAGCGATGACCATAAGGCATTTTACCTCACCCTTCTCATCTCCTCAGCAGTAGAAACACTCATCCAGAGGCACGACAATCATAGAGCACTCAGGGGAAATAGACTGCTTGTGGTCCAGCAAATGCGTCCACCATCTTCCATGTACCAGACTGCTTTATGAGGACTTGATTGGGTATGTGATCAGAGGAGCAACCAAACTTCCTGGTGCTTACAATTAGAGAGTAGGTACAGATAATAGACCAGACATATAAAGAATGTATATTACATGTTAAAAGAGATCAGGGAAAGGAGAAAATTATTCAGTGAAACTGTTAAATAGAGGGGACAAGGTGTGCCCTGTTGAGAAGGTGTGTTTAGCAGTGACCTGAGAAGGTGATGGTGTGAACTGGACTGGGTACATTTCTAGAATGTTCTCTCCAGGTAGCAAAGAAGCAGGTGCAGGGCCCCAGGGTGAGGGCTAACCTAGGATGTTAGCTGATGGGTGTGTGGTCCTAGAGAGCTGGCACAGAGAAGGAAAAGTCATGGAAGCCACTGGTAGGGAAACAGATCAGAGAGGGCTCTGCAGGTCATTTTCAAGAATGACATCTACTCTAAGACATAAAATGTAACAAGTTTTTTAAAATAAGGGGAAATGCCATCTGATTTATGTCTTGAAAAAAGACACTTACTGAGTTGGAAAGAGTGGAGACAGGGTGGCAGATAAAACACTACCCAGGAAGATATTGCAGCATTCCAGCAATAGAGAGGCATACCTTGAATGGAAGGTGGGGAGGGAGGAGGAAAGGATTGATTCCACATTTGTTAATGAGTTAGAAATAGTGGGGGAAAGGTGACAAGAAGAGGTCAGAGGTGCCTCTAAGCAACATGCACATTGAACCTGTCATCTTGAGATGGGGAAAACTGCTAGAAAGCAGTAGGTTTACTTTTTTCCTGTTGTTTGGTTTCGTTTTTTCCTTGTCTGTTTGGTGTATGTGGGAAAGACAGATTTTGGGTTCAGTCATGTTAATTTTGGGATGCTGATTGGACACTCTTGAAGAGATACTGATTAGCAGTTGGTTTAATGAGCAAGTCTGAAGTCTAGAAAACAGGCCTGGGTTGAGAAGTATGGTTTGATAGTCACCAGAAGGAGGAATACCTGCCCTGCCCCCTTGAAACTATCAAGCCTAGCTGACAAAGTATGCAAATACTGAGATCTAGTCATTGCAATATTAAGAGGATCTCAGAGAGACTGAGAATTATGAACACAGAGGATAATAAAAGCAAGAAGACTTTGAGGCTCTAGAAAAAAGTGAAAAAAATTTTAAAGGAGAAGCCATTACAAAGTATGGCATTGACAAGTTAGCCACAGCTTTTCCCTAAGACTTATCTGATTGCTTGGTCATTTGGACTTCTTCAGAGGAGTCACATAGAACTGCTGCATCTCAGGATAGCCTGTCAAATGTAGGATAGAAAAACAGAAAATGGAATTCATCTGTTAACAACTTTATAATCTCCTCTTGCTTTCCACTGACAAAATTTTTCCTGGTGAACATTAATTCTGGTATTATACCACTAGCACATCTATGAATCAAGAGGCTCTGTGGAACCTACCATGGCTGAAGCTTCCATGACTCTGTGTTAGACTGGAGTATCATCTCTTTTCCAGAGCTTTCTGAAACCATTTCAAGCTTTCTTTCTATTTTCTCTTTCAATGCCTGCACGAATCAACCAAGGACTTCAGCTTGGACTTCACAGTTCTGATACTCCAGTTCTGATTCTACCAGTTATCAGTCAAGTGGATCTGAGTAGCCCATCTTTCCCATCTTAGAGTTTAATCATGCATCACCTGCAGAACAGATTTGCTGACTGCGTTAGTCAACTTTTTGTCACTGGGACCAAAACACCAGACAAGAACAACTTAGAAGAGGAAAGGTTTATTTGGGATTACATTTTCAGAGTTTCAGTCCATGGTCAGTTGACTTCATTGCTCTGGTCTGAGATGAAGCAGAGCATCACGGTGGAAAGGCAAAGCAGAGGAAAGTTGCCCATCTCATGGCAGCTGGGAAGCACAGAGAGGGAATAAGGAGCAAGGACTAAAATATAATCCCAAAAGCACACCCCTCGCAAGAACTGCTTCCTCCAACCATGCCCCACCAGCCTACAGTTACCACCATTAGTCCATTCAAATTATTAAGGTTCATTGAATAGATGAATCCACAGTTATCATAATCTAATCATCTTGCATCTGGACATTGCTACACTGGATAACCTATGAACATTTGGGGGACACCTCATATCCAAACCATAATATTTGAAGTGTCACCTGAAAAGATTTAACTGGATGATAGTGTGATAATACTTGATAAATAGTAACGTTTGGCACTTCTGAATCATTATTATTATCATTATTCCATCTCTGTATTCTGCAGTTGAGACCCTGAAGCCAAGGATGACGCTTCTTTCATCTGCCCTCCATATTTCTAGCATAGTGATAAGCCACTCGATGAAATCTTTTGGCCCCACTGAACTTGGAAAAGAAAAAAAAAATATTACAAATCCTTTGCTCAAATCCTTTTTGGAATTCAACTATCTATAAATAAATAAATAAGCACATGAAAATAAATTACAAATCCAACTCCATGCCATGCCCTGAACTGTGTGTTTAACGTTAAAAACCAAGCCTCCCCCTTCTGCAATTGAAATATGAAACATTGTGTGTGATTATTTTTCCCCTTTTAAAGACAGAGCCGTGGTTACAGAAATAATTTAATAGACTGCGCGGCGTTTCCCCTGCACGTGTGCCAACTCCAACTGCACGTTTCCAGATGCTGCTGTTTGCTGTGGTTTTTCGCTATACCTGGCCAGGGAGCTGGATGGCTTTTGTCTCTCAGCAGCTCTGGTCAGCAATATTCAGCTGATTTGTGTGCCAGGTAAAAGGAGCAGCTGGGAGATTGCTTACCTCGGGGTCAGCATTCTGGAGACCTCTGGGATCCCAAGCTCAGCACCTGTACTTTATGTTTAAGAGCCAAGAAATTGAGGAAAAAGTTGAACTCGCCAAGATAGGACAGCAGGCAATAAGCCTAGAGCAGATTTAATAAAAGATATCATTCCTTTCTACTAGATTTTTCTCAGTCATTTCATGGGAATTGCCACTTGGAGCACGTGGATCCAAACTGGGGCAAGGCCAAGCACAGGCTCAGGGAGCGTGAGGCTTTCAAAGGCTGACTCCTGGGCTGCAGGCAGAAGACCTCAGGAGTGGACACCTCTCTCCGGGTTCTGCAGCCCTTGGGCTTTCTGCAGTCATCCGGGTCAGCAAGCTGCAAAGTGTGATGTCTTAGTACAGAGACTTCAATTCTAATTGTAGGGGACCATCTGTTTGCTGCTACCATGGACAACCAGATTTTCTCCGTGGACTTCAGTATTTCCACCTATGCACCAAGGGGCCTCCTGCAGCTAAGACTTCTTTCGGTTTTATTCATTTATGATACCTACTGTGGAGGGGAACAACAGAATAACATGCGAAAGACAGCACCCAAGACACTCCAGTTGGGAGCCCTGCATCCTGGGCTCCCATCCACCGTAGCCTTTACCATCTTCCGATTGTGTAATTTTACCCAAGTTTTCTCTCTTGAGCCTCAGTTTCCCCAAACATAAAGAAGGAACTGAGCACACTTGCCAAGCTCCACTTACTGTGCTGGTGTTCCACTTCACTCGAGCCCCTTGTTTTATAGGGGACATTCAGGCTCTGCCCTGTACCCCCTCAGACCCCAAATCTGGAAAGAAAGAAGCCTGTGAAAATTTCCAGGGGGCATTCGGAAATCCTCTTTAAAAACTCTCACCTCTGAAATGCTCCAAGACTCAACTCCCTCACTTATTTCTGGTTACGTGTCCTCTGCTTGAAAGAGACCACGAAGGCACAAGCAGCCTTCAGGTGAATCAAAATCTGCACCTTCCTCTGTTTTGGGTTCTGCCCTCATCTGTGTGTAGAGGGAGGGGACGTGGAGGTCAGGTCAAAGCTGAACGTTACTTCCGGATTGTTCCATTGATCAAGGGCCGTCCACTGACGTGTATTTAGTGCTCCAAGTACATCTCGGCTCTAGCAGATCCATTTGCTCAAGTTGCTCCTATGGTCTAGGAAATCTGTGCATCTTCTCCCACCCAGTGCCCTTCAATGACTGATAATCACAAACATCCTGCGATGGCTGAGATAAACAATGATCACAACAGAAAGCTGTCACAAATTGCGCCATCATTTTGGACTGAACTGTACAGTGAGATCTACATCCACGGCTCATCTGCTCCTCACACCTTCCTGTGCACAGACATGTACACCCAGGCAGAGGAAGTCAGAGTGATGATAAAGAACCTGCTTGGCTGAGGTTTTTGCTGTGTTTCCATCTTGTTTTGTTTTATGTCGTTATGGGTGTTGTTCGATTCATTGGCTTTGATCTTTTAGTGCTGGGATTTGAATTCAGGGGCTCTCACACACTAAGCACCCAATCTTCCACTGAGCTACACCTCCAGCCCAAGACTTACATCTTGATGGGTCTGGATGGTCTATCCTGCATCAGATTCTTACAGTATGAACCTAAGCACCTCATGCTTGCCTCTCTTGTGCTGCTGTTTCCTTCTAGAGGGGAGGGTGTACTCCCATCCCCCAAGACAGAGAGGGATCCCCCAAGACAGAGAGGGATCTCCTAAGGTTAGACTCCATGCCTACATTTGTTTTAAAATCTTTTGCCTTGCCTGGGACATAGCATATACTCAAGACACAGTACCAGTTCTCTCATTTCACGTTGGAATGAGGACAAGACACAAAGAGATGTTAGGAATCTCCTCAAGGTCACACAGTCAATGCACATGTCAGTGCTGAGATCCAAACAGAGGTCTGTAAGATTGTGCATTTCACAAAGTGCTGCATTGCCACAAAGCCTCTGCATAAACCTCAAGTTTAAAAACAAACAAACAACAATAACAATAAAGCACTTAAGGGGAAAAAAAGTCCTCAGGTTATAATTTGAGCATGATGAACTGGGAGCAACTGGGAAAACAACCTGGACCTGGCAGTCTCTGGGGGTTTCTATGTGTGTGCTTTGTTGGTGGAATCAGAGGAATCACTGTATGGGGACAGAAAAGCTGCTGGCAGAGTCCTTTGCTCTTCTACTTAAAAGGCCTATGACTTTTAAGCACATATTGATTAGAGTCCAAATACCTCAATTCTATTCTTGGGCCAGCACCTTATTTACAAAGGATTCTCAGTTCAGCCTCATGGCTCAGTCCCTCCTCATCCTCCCCCACAACCCTGTTTTTAACACTCAGATCAGAATAATGCATTGGGATAGTTTTCTTTAAATATAGTGATCTGTAAGCAAATATATTAACAATATCATCATCATGTTCATCAACCTTAAGAATCCAGAGAGCCATTTTTCTTGTCAGACTTAACTTTCCATGCCTAACTTTAAAAATATAGTTATGTAGCATTTATGCTGGCTATGTAATAATACTAATAATAACACCAGTAATGATGATGAAAATAACAACAATAATAATAATAGTCACCTTTAAGTATTTGGGAGATTTTAGTCACTACACTAAAACAATCATAGATAAGGAATTTGCCCAATATCACATAGTTAATGAATAAAGGAGTCTGAGTTCTTAATTATTCTCATAAATGGATTCTCCTAAGAAGGACAGGAAGGTGATTTGACAACTCTAAGATGTATATTTGGACCTCAGAGGGGTTAACCCCACAAAAGGCACACTTATTATTTTAGTAGAATAATGAAAATCTGCTGTGAGTACCTTGCATTTTTTTAATGGATTAGGGAAATTCAAGTGATCACTGTAGGTTTTGTAGACCTTTTACAGCAGGCAACAGACCTCAGTAAGCACCACCAACTACTAATGCCTCTTTCATATGAATATTACTTCACAAGTCTCCAGCAAAGCTTGTTTGCAGAAATGTGTTCCCACAGCTTAGTCAGATAAGAACACTGGAGCACAGAATGTTTAAATGTCAGGCATCAGGTCACACAGTTAAAAAAAACAAAGAACCAGGTATCAAATATTTTGTCTTCATGAGCTACATACAAAACTTTGTATTACAGAAGAGGAAAAATTGAGGGATTTTTAGCCCAAATCACCATCCTTTGATAGGAGAGTGCAAAGTATTGCTAGGGATGGAGGGGAATCTGACAGAGATCAAGATCTTGTTTGGGTAAATGCCTCAGAAACATCATAACCCCGTGCAGGACTTTCAGAAGAAGCTACTACTATTAAAATCATCCAATCTTGAATGATTTTAGAAAAGATCTAGGTTATGAAATTCCAGCTCTCAAGGACTGATCATGTTCACCCTGGGTTCATCCATCTACCAAAACTAATGGAATCCTGATCGCAGGGGAAGAAGTCTGAGGGGCAGCATTGTTATTTACACCACCAATCATAATTCCTTCCTTCCATTTCATAAATTGCACTTGAAACATTCAAGTTGTGGAAACATCAGAGATCAGTTTCTCTTGGTGACTTCCATTAACATGCTGAGGCAAGATGGGGACCCAGCCCTGAGCTCTCCCAGGGAAGCCTATTTAGATGTCAGTTCCAGGCTTGTGATTGAAACTTAGGATTTGGGGATGTCAGTACCAAGCTTGTTTGTGACTTAGATTTTGTCCATGTGTATGTTTTTTATTCTATCCTGGTGATTTTTTCCAGACTGAATCCACTGTTGTGGTTTCTATAGAAAGAGGAGAGCTGGAATAAAAGGCTCTGGTATGTGTCACTGGCTGTTTTTTGTGGGGAGCTGGAAAGTGAGGAGGGATATGAAAAAACCAGGCTATCCCCTCAGAGTACAGGGGTGCAGAGGGCCTGGGGGGCAGGCCCTTGGCTGTGTTCCAGTGGGAAGCTGGTGCAGTCAAGGGCCACACCTTGATGACTTTTTTCTTGTCTCTCAGTCAGACTCTTTGCAGCTCCCTGAATGGCAGGTCCTCTGCCTTGGAACCTTTGTCCCAGCTGTTATCTCTACCTGCGATGTTTCTCTTCAAAGTGAACTCACAACTTCTTCAACACTCAGGAAAATGTCATGTTTGCCATGAAACTGACCCTGATCATTCTATTTCAAAGTCCAACCAGCATCCTCTCTTGGATTTTTACTGCTTTCCCCTTACTCATCACTTTCTGACTTACTTATTTCCATTGCTTTGTAAGGGATTTCCATCTTCTTTGTTCACCTATCAATCAGAACCACACAGGATATTGGCACTTAAATATTAATTAGCGATAGAAATGATTATTTCATATTGCTTCCTTCAATTTTTATTATATTTGTGAAAGTTGTTAAACATGTGGCCTTTAAATATTACTTTTGAAGGCAATTATTTTTTTTAAACATACTCAGGGGACAGTCTAGCTGTCTTCAAGTCATTTTAGTTTTACAGGTATTATACACTTTAATTTTACAGGTCTTGGTTGGTTTAGCCAAACATTTGGTTACTGAATGAATGCATGTTAAACTAATGCTAAATGACTTCTAAGGGGGAAGAGGCAGAAGTGCCGTGTGTGTGTGTGTGTGTGTGTGTATATACATGATATGTATGATATATATATATATATATATATATATATATATATATATCAATCATCTCCTGAGAGCTGGATATTGGCAAATATTATTTTATAAGTGAAAACACAAGATTATAAAAAATTACATAACTTATATAGGTTGTAAATCTAGTCAAAAGGAAAAACATTATACCAATTCATTTTTACTGACCCCAAATTCTACCATCTTCAGATTATCCATTTTGCAGAACTGATTGCAGGACATTATTTCTACATTGGATGTTGTGGTATGTCATTGCAACTTTAGAACCAACAGCTTATTTTCCCAGATCTTGGTATTGCTCCTCACTGTCAGTTTTAAGCTACCAACTGTCCTCCAGTGAAGGGAGCCTCCTATCCAAGCCCTCGTAAGAGTCAGACCTTATCCAATGACTCTTCAGCGTATGGTTCAAAGGTCTGGCCTCCTTGCCTCATGTGGGACAACTCTGCAGGACCGTCCCCACTCCAGTGTGTATGCATCAGAACCCAACTCCTTCCCGTGCCCAGTTCTGAAGTCTTCATCCCCCTCCCGCCACACTGGTGTGTCTCCCCAGAGCACTTCCTAAGACACTTCTGAAGTACAAATCTCTGCTCCAGGATCTGTTTCCAGGGAGCCTGATAAAAGTCAAAGTTCTATTCAGTCTTGAGTTCAGAAACTTTTGATACTGAAATGTGTAGCATACCTTTAAGAAGGATCTCAAAAGTGGACACTGTCAAGAACTTGCAGTTTCATGAAAGTTGTGACACCCTCTCACACAAACTATGGTATACAATCTCATCTGCAGGACCATGTTTCCTCAATGATCTTGTTTAAAATATTATCAGATGGACAGTTATTACATCTGGTAAGAAGCTGCCCCTGAAATCGCTGTTCAATAAAAATGTAGCCACCTATGAACTGGACAGTATGATGCATTACATAAACCTGGTTCCTCCTTAAGTAGTTCTTGGTTTAGAAGGCACTTCTCTAGCTTTGCACATGAGAAACAGGAGCTTGTTCAAATTTCCATGTTTGGTCTTGGGATAGAACCCAGGAATTATTCCTGCTTGATTCTCATGTTTTGATACAAGTGATTCATCAACTACTTTAGAGAAACACGAAACTTGAAGATGATATAAAGCAGGCGTTGCCTGGTACAGTCTTACAAAGCACTAGACACTGTGCCAGGCTTTGTGGAAAATCAACACACAAACACACACACATGCACACACGCACACGCGGAACATAGCCCACAGCTATGAATGCTACGAACTATAATCCCTAATATACAGTGTCTATCATACATTGTAACAGTGGGAATGGTATTCCAATTAATCTGCATGCATTTACTAAAAGATAATTATATGTCAGATACTATGCTAGTCTCTGGCAGCACAAAGATGAAAACACACAATTTCTCTCCTTAAAAAGCTTAATTAGAGCTGGATAAAAAGCATTAATTTCTGCCCTCACTTATGTGTCTATTTATTGCAGCTATTCTTTTCTTCATGCATTCAAGAAATACAATAAATAAATGAAAATCTGAATGAAAAGTACTATCATAATGGCAAAGAAATATGTGTAAAGTCCCTACCTGGAATTATCAATATCCCTCTATGAGATGATAGAACACTTTTGCTTCCATACATTTTTCAATATCTATTCTTCCCGAGTCCCCCTCCCTTATTGTGAATTAGCATCTGTATATTAGAGGAAACATTATATATTTTCTTTATCCATTCATCTGTTGAAGGGCACCTAGGTTGGTTCCAGAAATTAGCTATTGTGAGTTGGGCTGCTATAAACATTGATGAAGTCTTAGTTAATTAAAATGCTTCCTCTGGCCACATTAAGTAGTCAACTCGAGGTGATAATGCTAATCATTGTCAAATCATCTGCAATTGAGCCACTTTAACTCACGTTAGTTTATGAATCTGGGGGTGAGGGCTGGTGATAAGAGTTCCCTCTGATTATACTTAATGGAAAGAACCACTTTTGAATTTGGAGAATTTCGTAGTCACTAGCCCGACTGGCTTGCACTACCAGTCTTCTGAATTTCTAGGAAAATCTCTGGTGTGTGTCATGATGAAGAAATGTTCCCACAAGGAAAAGGAGTAATGAAACATCATTATCATTCAGAGTGAATTCACAAGAGAGAGAGGTCTGTGTGGTGTGACTGAGACTTTCACAGTAGGTTTGCAGGAAATACCAGATACTTGACAGGTGGGGCTGCCGACCCTTTCTCCTCACCCTCCAGGGGAAGACAGCATGAGTCAGCCTGAGCTCTCTCTTCGACACAGCACAGTTGGAAGCAGGGAATTCTGCTACAACTATGGGACTTAACTACAGTTGATATAAGACATGTTATCTAGCTTCCTTTCCTAGTGCCATGATTTGCACTGAAAGGGTGGAGTTTGGAATTTAGCTCCAGTTCTTCTGCCAGACAGGGATGCTCCCCTGACCTTGTTTCTCTGTCCGTCAGCTTACTAGTCCTTCTAGTGGATTACTGTCTTATTGTTGCCTCTATATGTTTTTAAAGACCACAGGGGAGAAAATACAGGTGTCAGAATTGAGAAAAGAAAAGCAGGCTAGGTCTGGAGTGCTCCTGAACTGCAGGGCTTTGCTTGACAGCCCTGCCTTCCTCATCTCTGTGTTCTCTCTGCTGCTACCAACCTGCCTGCAGTCCACTTTTGAACCTCCATCATTGTCCTCTATGTCCTTTGACTTAATCACTTACATGCTGTAACAAATGCTTATCCCTCTGCCTGTGTAAACTACTTCTTACCCTCCCAGTTTTTCTCTTCATCCTTTGCCAAATCCCAGGCCATTTTATCCCAGAACCACATGATTTTATCCAAATCATATTTTAGCTTTAGTGTTTGCTCCTCTTAGAGTCATTCTTTGGTGACAAAAGTCTGAATTCTCCTAGTGTTTCCAAAGCCGCTTTTTGTGCTCCTAGAGCTAGCTTCTGACTGTACCTTTTCTTCTCCATGTATCTATAGTGTCAACATATAGTAGGTGCTCAATAAGTACTTTTGAATGGGTGAATACAGCAGCCAGCCTGTTTGCTGCTAATGAAAGCCAGCTGGTTACAGATCTATTATTTTTGTGTGCCTCATTTTTCAAGTGCTTCCTGCACTTGAAAAACACTTTCTACAATAAAGTCATATGTTTTACAGAATGAAGTAGAATATAATTTCAAAGAGACTCATAGGAAGTAAGTTTGGTTGTCTGGTTCACTCCATTAACATTAACTGAGTGATTTTTATATGCCAGAAAATGGAGACACTGAGAAAGAAATGACATTATTATTTCCATCAAAATATTCGCAGTTTATCTGTAGAACCAGACATAAAATAATTGACAAAATTCACCATGAAATGGGTGTGGGTTATTTGTTCACATTAATTGAATGCAAGCTTTCTTAATCTACTCTGTTGGCTGTAACAGAATTCCTTAGACTGGGCAATTAATACCCAGCAGAATGTTTGGCTCACAGTTCTGGAGGCTGGGAAGTCCATGATTAAGGTGACAGTAAATTCAGTGTCTGGTGAGGGTGGCTCCTGAGAGACAGTGGCTTCTGTGTCCTCACATGTGGAAGAAGCAGGACAATTTTTCAATAAGAGGACATTGTCCTCATGACTTGTGCATTGTCCAAAAGGCCCAACCTCTTAATGCTGTCACCTTGAGTATTAGATTCCCACACATGAAATCAGTGAAGGGAACACCAACATTCAGGCCTTACCAACTTCAGTATTGCAGGCAGAAGGTGTGCAGGCAAGCAAAGCAGGTTCCATGCTCAATAAATTCCTGTTACGGAGTTTTAAATGTGCAAAATCTGAGAAGCCCTGAAGCCTAGAGGAGAAGGAGTCTTGTTCTGTCTAGTGTAAGGGTCTGGAGACAGCATCTGAGAGGAGGTGACATTTTTGCTGAGTCAAATAGAGCCAATGCAGCAGAAACTTTTCAAGAGCAACAAATGCTTATTTTGGAATATGTGAAGCTTGCTGGACGGGGCTGTATGTACAAAGTCCCTGGTGCAAACTGGGTGCTGGAAAATTGTCTCATTTTGGACAAATAATCCAAATCCAAAAATGAAAGCGCATATGAATGTCCCTTCTGCCAAGAATCATGCATTTTAATGGAGAAGAGAGATGGACACGATATAGTGCAAGACAGGAGAAGCCAGGATGAACAGAGTTGAAAGATCTTCCACCAGCACCCTCCCTACCATCCACTAGGCCCTTTATTTCCTCTTCTGAGAACCTGTATTCTTCTTGGAAGTTCTAAGTTCTCTGGTTTATCTGTTATCTTTGCCGGGTGCTCCACCTTGGCCTCTTCCCAAGTGCCTCCTGCAAACGTTTATTTTTATAAATGTTGCATATACAAGGCAGGAGATAGGGAGAGGGGAGAGCCAGAGTCATTTACGAAAGCACTTTGGCACTCCGCTCTGGAGATCATTTCCGCAGGAGGCTGCCCCGGACAGAGTGCACTTACTCTCAGACCTCCCATCCCCACTTCCAAGCAGAAGTCTTTGCAAATTTTATTTACAGTCAGAAGCTCCCAGAGGTTCTGAGCCAAAAGAATTCTTTCCTGAAAAGCTGCTGGTGGCCTCCAACATTCAGCTCTCACCTTTAACGGGAGCACTTTCCTGTTTGCTCCAAACAAATAACTAGGCATCTGGACCCGAGGAACTGTTGACCGGATTAATCCCCTTTAGTAGACGTGGAACAGGAATCCACCTTTGAATCCTACCCCAGCTGCAGAGGCCACAAGACAGGATCCTGAAAGGGCAGAAAGAGACTCTCTTATCAAGGTCTTGTCATATATTGCCATATTTATATATACGACATTATAAAATCCTGATGAAATGAACGTGGCTCTCTACTTCACAGATTGACAAAGAAAGAAAAGAAGGACTCCTCTTTTCTTTCTCTGAATTCAGATCTCTTTCCCTCTCCAAGCTTCAAACGCCACCTGCACACCAATGGTTCTGTCCCCCGACCCCTTTCTAGACCACTTCTCTAAACTTCAGCTTAGTGTATATAATTGCATACTTGATATCTCTTGTTGCAAAGCTCAAATTTGTTATTTTCAGACTCATACTCCCCATTTTTCTCCACCAAATCTACTCTTTTGATGGACTTTCCAAACTAGTTCAGCACCTTCATCTTTCCTGTTGCTTAGAACAAGGAGCCTCTTTTGCCTATGCTCCACAGCTAATCTCATGGCAAACTGGTTTTCCTCACCTCCAGAGTGCATCCTGCATCCGGCTCTTTTCTCCCCACCACCCACGTGGCGATCCGACTGGCGTAAGCCTCCATCTTCTCTCACTCAGGTTCACTCTTGGTCTCCCTACCTTGGAGCTTGCCCAACACAGCTCGGTCTCAATGAATTGACCACTGTGATCCTGATAAAGAAATCAGATCATGTCACTCCGGGTCTCTCCAAAAGTTTCTCGCCTCCCTCAGAGTGAACTTCATAGTCCTTTACTACACGGACAGGTCCCTGCTCCATCTGACCTCTGTCCCCTCCTGTGCTCATCACTGACCCCCATCTCCACCACTCTGCTCTGGCCACATGGACTTCCTTGCTGTTTCCATCTGGAATTCCATCCCCAGACATCTGGATGGCTCACTTCCCCTCCCTCTTCAGGTCTTCACCAAACAGGGACTTTCAAAGTGAGGACATACCTGGCCACTCCACCTAAATTTCAACTCTGTCCCCATATTCATTTTCTGTTCCTCCCTCTTTATTTTTTCTCTCTCTCTTTTTTTTTTTTTTTTTTTTTTTTTTTTTTTTTGATACTGGGATTGAACTCAGGGGCACTCAACCACTGAGCCACATCCCCAGCCCTATTTTGTATGTTATTTAGAGATAGGGTCTCACTGAGTTGCTTAGCACCTTGCTCTTGCTGAGGCTGGCTTTGAATTCTTGATCTCCCTGCCTCATCCTCCAGAGCTGCTGGGATTACAGGCATGTGCCACCCAGTGCTGTTCCTCCCTCTGGCTTTATTTTTATCTGTAGCACTTACCTCCAAAGATATATTTTATATATCAGATTATTTCGTTTATTCCCCCTCTCCCTCCCAAGTAAAAGGTAAGCTCCTTGAGGGCAGGGCTTTCTGCTGTTCTCCCACTGATATCTCTCTATCTAATCTATCATGCAAATGATATAAATCAATAAACAAATAATATATAGGCATTGAAGATTAGTAATTGTGAGACATATTACATACAGCACTTTAAAGACTTGGATATCATATAGTGAACTGTCAATTAATAATTATTAATTAAATAAACATTTATAAGTACACAAATTTAAACAGGAAGTGGAAAGAAAGCCATTGCTGAGATTTGGTCTCATGGGTTTAATGGAGAAGGAAAATATTTATTAAGTACTTGCCAGGGGCTAAGATTGTGCTGAGCGTCTTACAGTCATTATCTCTAAGCCCTTTTCATAACTCTGTGAAGGAATTTCATAAAATTATTGGGTCTATTTTATGGATTGGAAAAGTGAGCTCTCAGAAGATTAACTCATTTTCTCAAATTCAATGCAACAATTTGTACAAGGTCTCAGAAGCCAGCTAGTTTCTCTCTGGGACATAATGTTATGAATCTCTCCTAGGGATGAAACTATCCTATTTCCACTGAATGGAGAAAAGGGAGGGCTGGGATATAGTAGAATGCTTGCTTTGCATGCCCAAGGCCCTGGGTTCAATCTCCAGCACCACGAAAAAAAGAATGGAGAAAAATGTCAAAGTGCATCACATCAGAAAAGAACAAAGAGTATTCATAATATACTTATTTTTTCAATAGCTTATTATTAGTTCCTTACAACAATTTTATTATAATATATGCCATAGCCATAGAGAGAGAGATGCATGAAGTTTTCTCTACTCTCAGTGAGCTCCAAAGCCAACAAAGCTGATTGGACTGTGAAATTCTACGTCTTTTGATAGCTTTGTTCTTCAAGAGCACAGAGAAGGGAGCACTGAGTTCATCAGGGATGGAGCCAGACAAGAAGATCTCAGAAGCGGGTGATGTCTGAAACACAGCCTGCCGGATGGTTGCTAAAGTTTTAGACTTGGCTACATGAAGGAGGTGCAGTCCAGGCAGAGGCTGCAGCTTGAGGAAAGGAGGGAGCTCTGGCACTGTGGGGTGTAGCAGGAGAAGGAGCTGAGGAGGGAATGAATGCAGATACAGGACTTTGCCTTAAATGTGGTAGGAACCATGGGTAGGTTTAATCCAGGCTGTGGTCAAATCTGTACTTCATTGATATCATTCTGATAGTCACCAGGGAGGACAGATGACCAGGGACAGAAAAGGGGACAGGATGTTGGGTTAGGGGCCTTGCAACATCTGGGAGAAGATGACAGAAACAGCCTTAGGGCAGGGGAAGTGGGGTTGATGACTCAGAAACATACTTAGAAAATTTGTCAGTCTTTCTCAGATTTGGTTGTCCATTAAACCACCTAGGGGGGTTTAAGCTACTCTGATACCCAGAACATGTATCAGAACAATTATGTTAGAATTTCTGAGGACAGTGCAGGACATCAATAGTCGATCAAACTCCACAGGTGATTCCATTGTTTACCTGGATTTCAGAATCACTTGTTTTTGAAATCTCACATCTGAATGACAAATTTTTTACAACTAAAGAGAAGAAAAGAAGATGTGAAGATGAATTTTTCAATACACATGGCTTGGAGACTTGCTACCAGTTCAATGTTTTATCTCTAAAATCAGAGTTGCTCTGTCTGGTGCTTAAGTAGCCTGGAGCAAATTGTAAATATCTCAGCTAGATAGAAAGGTAAATTATTGTGGTGGTCAAATGAGAGAGTGCATACAAACACAGAGAAGTACAAGGAACATAATGAATGATCCAGGTTTTAGTTTGTTAACTAATTATGTTAGGCAAGAACAAGCCTACAGAAAGAAGCATGTTTTCCAGCTGAAGGATATCAAGTTTGATTTTCAAAATGTTTAATTTACAGTACCTCTAAAAATCTAGTGGTCACCTAAGACAATATTTAGATGTTCAATGAGAAGTTCATAGCTGTCAGTACAAATTGCATACTGTTCAGCAGAAATGTAGTTGATCAAGTCACATAAACAAACGAGATTATAGCAAGACAAGTCAGAGGAAGACTAGTGTATCAGTTAAATGCAAATCATTTGAAGGCTCTGTTTTCTTCCCTGTGAAGTGAAGATAAGTTATTTTTAGATCACTTGTGGCAAAATTAAAGAATATAATCATGCAGGTAAATACAAATTTTACAATGTGGACTACAAGAAGCATCCAGGGTGTAAGAAACAATTTCCATAGAAGTAGTTTGTCAAGGAAACAGAGTTCAGATGTGAGGAAATGATTGTGTCAAATACCCAGAACACATCATTCAGAACCTCAGTGACTCCATTGCTGTAATGAGACCCTGATTTAAAGGGTATTTTAATAAATGATAATTTATTGGACCACTTTAAATATGTGCTTCCTAGTATTGAAAACAAAGAGAGGAAAGTAGTCAGTTACAGGATTCAGAAACAGTACTTCTCTGGAGAGAACAATGGTTTTCTAGTTTTAAGGCTAGAAATCAATTTATTTCCAGGTTTCTAATTGAAGGAATATAAGGATATAATGGGAGGTACCCTCTTCAATATCTCTAAAATGCTTTTTAAAATGACATTTATGAGGCTGCTTCCCATAAAAATCTCTCTGTTTACACTATTCCATAAATGCATATTTACTAGGGCTCAGATGATAATAACAGTGTCTAATATGACCATAACAATGAAGTCAGCCACAACTTAGAGAACATTTATTATGTACCAAACATTGTACAAAATTATTTATGTAGTTCATAGGCATCCTCAGAAGGAGTAAAAGGGCAAATATTATCAGCCATGTTTTCCATATGGACAATCTGAACTTCCAAAAAGTCAAGAGACAGCTCAGGTTCAAACCAACAATACAGCTGGGTGTGGTGGCACATGCCTGTAATTCCAGTGATTCAGGAGGCTGAGGAAGAGAATCACAAGTTCAAAGCCAGCTTCAGCAATTCAAGGAGGGCTTAAGCAACTTAGCAAGACCCTTTTTCAAAATATAAAGTAAAAAGAGCTGGGGATGTCACTCAATGGTTAAATGCCCCTGGGTTCAATCTCTGGGGAAACACACACACACACACACACACAAAACAAAATTGCCAATACATGGTATGGACAGGATTTAAAAGCAACACTACTCATCTCTAGATTCTATACATAGGCTTCCAATGTGTGTGGTTAAGATGGAAATCAACTTATTTTATCAGTGAGGAAGAAAAGACTCTGAAAGGTGAGATGGATTCCCGTGGATTCCAGGATTTGACACCAGGTGCCCTGTGCTGAGTCCTTCTGGCTTTAACTTGATTGTGTGGACCCTACATGAGCACACAACAGTGTTCTTATGTACTTGTTCTCTTATGGACACAGGATATTTTTTGGAAGTGTAGAAAATATTAGGCAGATCATTTTGGCTGTAATTCCTGACCCCTGAACTGTCAAAAAACATACCCTTACTTACTTTCTCAAAGCGTGAGCTGCACTTCCCAGGTGAGTCAGTGGCCAGTGGGGAGAGGACTTTGAGTGCAGGAGTTCTCACCCAACTTTCGTTCGGGACACTCTCTCCAGGGGAACATCGTCAACCCTTGCAGTCCTGAATCATTTCTCTTCACTCTCACATTCTCTATCCCTCTTCAGTTGTAATAAAAATCCTATCTGCACTTCAAAGAGCAGAACACTGCCAAATCCTCTGCCCTCATCAATCTCCATTCAAATGCCAGCAAAATGACCCTATAAATAAAAGTAGTGAGTTAATAAATCAGCATCCTTTGAAAGCACTTTCCTTTAACAGGAACTGGGAATGATCATCTGAGAGGAAGGGATATGTATAGCACATTGTTCAGAACTGCAGGACCTATCCCCACAGCCCCGTTTATAAATCTGATACCAGTCGTGCAACCTAAAGCAAGACCCTTAACTTACTGAGCCTCGGTTTCTCCTTCATAAAACAGAAAATTAATTGTACTATTTCCTATAGTAATGGAGAGAATTGTGGAGGTTATTCTGTGCTTCACTGGAGAAAAGCCCATACACAAATACTTCTAGGTTTTCTCCGTTCCTCGGTTACCTCACTGGGATAAGGAACCGGATATTTTCTCTTTGAGATCTATCTTGGAGAACCTGTTCTCTGCCATAACTTCTGCCGTGCAATAAACCAGACAGTAAAGGCTCTGACCAGGCCAGAGAGACTGGGGGATGTCCAGAGCTGCTTTGACCAGACGGACACGGCTGTATAATTCTGGAAGAAGTCCACTGCATATTTTCATATAGCTCTTTCAGTAGTAAGGTCAACATCTGGCTTTCTTTTATCCAACTCCTTTGAGTAATTGGGTTACACAACTTCAAAATTTGGAAGGTTCCCTAAAGTTCCAAAAAAATAACACAGTGTACATCAGGTAATTAGTGTGGTGCTCCTGGTTCTGTGTAGGGGTGAAGCTTCCAGGTGTTCTTCCTTCTGATGTAGACTTGATGTAGCATTCCAATCAGCCTTTGCATTCCTCATTATTAACAGTCAATAACTAACTACTGACATAATGCCAGGCACAACATTCTGTGTTTGGAACTGTGTGTAACACCACAGTGAAAAAGACTCAACTCACTCCCAGTGATTTACCAGGCTAATGATGAGTAAAAGAAAAATGTGCGCATATTTATACTGTCAAATAGGAAAGATACATCACAAGAGACTCAAATAAATGGCCATAGCAAGTTGGTACAGAGCAGATGCAATTAATCATGTTTATGCAATATGGAAGCAACTTATTTTGTTTTTGTTTTTTTTAATCATGAAGTTGATGGAGATTTGAGTATGTTCCCCCCTTCTTTGAGTCTGTGCTTCTGCATCTGAGATAGAGGAGGATCATTGAGTGGCATGATCAGTTAAGGTCTTCACAGGACTGATCAGTCTTTTCTATATCTCAAGGTGTTATAAGGCAGAAATACAGGAAGATCCTCAAACCCTAAACATCCTTGTGCAAGAGAGGCTAGGTGAGAAAGAGTCCTCTCTCCCAATGCCTTTCCTACCTCTGCATAGTTTCATTTTGGGCAGGACATCACAGCAGGGGTGAATCCGTACACCTTTCTGGTGACCAAAAAAAAAAAAAAAAAAAAAAAATTCTCACTCTCTTTCTGACTCTGTCCTCAGCCAAAACTAAAACCAGTTTTAAAGAGAGCAAGATGTGTTCTTGGTCTTAACCAGGTAAACCACAATGCAGCAACACCAAATTTTGGATCCATCTGTGTGAGTTTCCCAAAAGACTCAGGAAGATTCACCTGGTCACTTCCACATCTCTCACTGTGAGAAGGAACAAGAGATGGAAGGGACTCACAGTGGATTCAAAATAACACAACAATTCAGCTCGGCATCACAAGAGCACAGCTCTAACATGCTAGGGAATCGAGTCAATCTCTCCCTACAGTTTCCTTAACGACAAATGGAAATAAATTGATCATCACCCTCACTCCCGACCTTCATACTAGAATCCAAGGACGGAAAAGAGAAGGGGAAAGATGAGCTTGGATTAGTTGATAGATATTGTGCCTATATGCCAGGTCCTAGGGTAAGTTCTTTATCTATCATTCCATTTCAATGGTCCTCGTTGAAAGAACATTATGATTTAATTTCTTCATACTTATGTTACACATGAGGAGACTTGGATCACACATCTGTTAAGTGTGTAATCTGGGAAAGAATCCTTGTCTTTGTCCTTGTATCACAGTTCTGTATGGCATTCCACACATAAGCTCCATGTGGGACAAGACCATTTTTCTCCAGATTTTCCTTGTTGACAACTGACTGACTACTTGAAATGAAGTCTCTTGTTCCTGCCTTCTTACCTTCTCTCTGGTGACACCGCCTTTGTCCACAGCATCGCCACTTTCGCTCCTCTCACATCTGCCCCGTTTTATCCACTCCCCGGCATGACTGCCTCCCATCTTAACTGAACAGTGAAGCTTCCTGTTCCACCATGTAGCACGTGGGATCTTTCCCCAAACCAACCCTGGCTGCTGCTTAAACTCTTCAGTCGCTCTCTTGTGTTCCAGTCTTGTGTATCCTTGTGGCCTCACTCATTGACACACTCTCTCTCTTTCTCTCTCTCTCTCTCTCCCTCTCTCTCTCTTTCCATTTAGTTCTTGACTTGTGCTAAGTTTCTGCTGCCTCCATTAAGTAGCGTGCTTTTTCTTGACTTCGTAACTTAATACACGTTGGTCCCTTGACCTCATCACACCTCTTCCCTAATGCACCACACCCCGGTGCATAAGCCTTCCTGGGTGTCAGTCAACTCCATGGGATGTCTCTCCTGAATGCTCCTTCTCCAGGTCAGTTTCCCACCTGATGTGCTTCCTCTTCCTCTGCACAGACCCTCATACTCTGTTCCTGTGTCCATATTTTATTTCATGTGCCTCACCAGATTGTCTGTCCCATTAGAGCAAGGACTGTGCCTTATTAATCATTGTGTCCCATGTCCCTAGACCTATTATATTTGTTAAATAAATGAAATAATAAATAAAGGAACAGATGAGAGAAATTTGGGATGGAAATCAAGGAAATGAGACTCTCATGCTATTGTTTCCCTCACGGACTAAAGGTTCTTGGAAATTTAGAATATAAAAATGGCTAACAAAGAGGGAATTATGACTAGTATTAAAGTCACTAATAGGATTAGCAGCTCTCCTTATTAGACTGTTGCTTCCTGAAAATAGAATGGCTGTACTCTCTACAGATGTACTGTAAACATTCTGCACATCTGTCTGGAAGTATTATAATTCAGTGGATTATACTTTATCAGTAGCCTCGCTGTAAAATATCATACTTTAGATAACTGAAAAGAAGCCTGTTTGCCCTTGAATGCACTTTGATGTTGACAGAGGCAATGAAATTCTCTCAAAAGCGATGGGGAAATATCTTCAAAGTTTCTTACACCAGAAAAATTGAAATGTTCAAACTTTACTTCATTGAAAATACTATACAGGTTCAAGTCCTCTGAAGACCCTCAATAAATATTAATTGAATTGAACGTGAATTGAATTAAGTAGAAAGCCAATGAATGGCTCTTGTTTTTTCCTCAGAGGAATTTACAGAGCTCTAAGAACTGCCTATTACTTTGGGATAATGGAAATGTCTAGATGTCCTCTAAGAAGGTAGAGAGAGGGTGAGAGTAGAGAAGAGATTAGAATCAAACAGATCTCAGTTCAAATCCCAGTTGTGCCATTAAGTGATTGCGCATCTTCAGGAAACTTATTCAAACAAGTCTTGATTTGCTTGTCTCTAAACTGAAGACATTGATACTTATTTTTTGGATTTTATAGGTTCATTATGAGGACAAAGTGCATGTGTATTTTTTTTTGCACGTATACTTTTAACTCTAAATTAAAATATGACTTAATGAAATTTCTCATCTTTTATCAACATATCACCATGTCAATATGTTAAACTTAACCATTTCCTGAATCATCTTATGATTGTTCTGGAAAGTTCACTAATCTCTGTCACTATTTGTCCATCTGTCTCTCTCATGTGTTATCAAAAATTAATTATTGCCTTTTCTTTCATTTATCCTTCAGAGCTAATAGCAGGAAATTATTCTAATTTTTTTCAAGAACTCTGTTTTCACCCAAATACTTCCCATGTTTTTGAGGACACCTGTCAGTCAAAAAGGGGATATAAATTCACCTTTGGACTGAGAGATTCCTGACATGTTTAGAGATAAAATTAATAAAGTCCCCAGCAAACAGAGGTGAATGGATCACCCTACCTTCTAGTTTGACTCAACTGAGAAACAGACTCCAGGATCACACAGGTAACAAAACCACCTAGCAGAGCTGATAATACATCAACTGCAGATGAGAAGAGCAAGCACCTTGTAAACGTGATAGGTTAGTCCTAAAAAGGGAGCCTGCCAGATGGAAAGAAAACAGTGATCTTTAACACCCACCGACCAGGGAGTAACATGGATCCTTGCAAGTAGGATCCTTGCATTTTGTTAACCAAGGGAGACTGAGTAAGAGATGAACTAAGAGAGAAGGGACAACAGGCATACTTTTTTCTTTCAGTGGTCTCTGTGAATCTGCAAAAAACCATAAAGTGGATCTCTTGGTCAGGACACCAC
The DNA here is from genome assembly GCF_902686455.1 of Sciurus vulgaris. Taxonomy (NCBI): domain Eukaryota; kingdom Metazoa; phylum Chordata; class Mammalia; order Rodentia; family Sciuridae; genus Sciurus; species Sciurus vulgaris. Next base: position 72,159,871 of record NC_136476.1, read on the forward strand.
AGTTTTTCCAAGCCCTGCCCAAGATTATATAATACATGGAGGCAAAATGAACAGGGGAATTAGCATGAATTGGGGATATTTGAAGACCAAGCTTGAATCTTGGTTTTCTGATTGCCAGCTTTGTGATCTCCACAAATCATTTAATTTCTCAAAACCTTATTAGTTGTGGGAAATTAATATATAATCCGTTTAGAAGAGTTTTGCAAAATAGTTCATGAGTGTTCCAATCCCTATTGTTTAGAGCAGTAGTTCCCATCTGCCAGGAATTTTGTGTGCACACACCCTTCAGGGACATTGGCCATACTGAGAGGCGTTTAGCGCTGTCACGAAGGAGAGGTACTTCTGTCAATCCCGTCAGGGGCCAGTCGCGCTCTTCAGTACCTATGATGCACGAGGTGTTTTCTTTTTACCATCCAACAAAGATTAATCTAGTCCCAATTTCATCAGTGTGGAAGTGAAGACACCCTGATTTAAAGGTCAGTATGATCAAACCTTAAAGGTAGCGTGCTAGTAACAATGTGCAAAGAAATTTGTTTTCTTAAATGACCAATCAGTGATAGCCTGCAGTGATCGGTTTTATTTCCTGTTTTTAATTTGTTTTCACAGTTTTATGGAGGCACAATTGACGAAATGTTATAGATTGAAGGCATTCAGCATGATGGTTTGAGACACCTATCTTTTATGAAATGGTTACTACTAACAAGTTAAATAAAATACCCATCACCTCACATAATTACTTATGTATGTGTGTTTGTAGAGTGTGAGCATTTAAGACCTACTGTCACAGCGAATCTCAAGATACATTAGCTATATTCTAACACTATGCTAGATTTCCAGAATTTATTCATCTTGAAACTTAACACTCTTTGGTCAACATCTCTATTTTCTCCAGCCTTTAGTCCCTGGTAACCATGATAGAACTCTCCATTTGCATGAGTTTGCCTGCTTTAGCTCCAAAGCATACAACAGAGAAAGGATAGTCTTTCTAATAAACGGTGTTGGTGAAACTGGGATATCCACATGGTGCAGGAAATTAGGCCCTTATCTCACACCAAAAAACAAATTCAACTCAAAATAGATTAAGATTTAAAACTAAGATGACCAGAAGAAAACATAGGGAAAAATCTTCTTAACATTGGTCTAGGCAATGATTTTTTCAAATAACATCCCCAAAGCAAAAATAAAAAATTGAGATTACATCAAATTAAAAAGCTGTCCAGCAAAGAACATAATCAACAGAGTAACCTATGGAAGGGGAGAAAATGCTTGCAAAACATATAGCTAGCTAAGGGTTAATGTGCAAAATACATAAGGAACTCAAAACAAGAAAGAAAACCTGATGTTTAAATGGGCAGAGGAACTAAACAGATACTTCTCAAAAGAAGACAGATAGGTAATCATCAGGTCTATAAATGCTCAACATCACTAATCATCAGGGAAATTAAAATCAAAATACAATGAGAAATCACATTATACCTATCAGAATGACTTACCAAAAAGATTAAAGAAAAGTCAATGTTGGAGATGATGTACAGGAAAAGGAGCCCTTATCCATGGTTGAAGGGGGTGGAAATTGGTACAGCAATTATAGAAAACAGTATGGAGCTTCCTCAAAAATTATAACAGAATCTCTCTATGACTCACCAATCTCACTTATGGATATATGTCCAAAGGCAATGAGATCAGTGTGCCAAGGGTTTATCCACAGTCCTATGTTCAACTGAAGCTTCTTTTACAATGGTCAAGATATGGAATCAACCTGAGCGCCCCTCAGTGGATGAACAGATAAAGAAAATGTGGTGCGTATGCACAGTGGAATGTTACTCGTACTTAGAATAAAGCTCTGTCATGTGGGACATCACGGATGATCCTGATTTCTTTAGATATCACAGGTAATGATACTGTCGGTTATTTGATCTCACGGCTTTTCAAAAGAATGTTTGTGTGTGCTCAAAATCTGTGAATGTTTCTTATTTTACCTATGAAATAACAGTTTTCAATAGGTCATAGCAAGCCTATGAGTCATGGAATAATATTTTATACTGTGTAAGTGACACCATTTATGACCTCTTAGAACTATTGGATTTTAGCAGGATTCACAGAATTTTCACAGGTCTTAGTTGATCCTTAGAACACTTCTATAAGGTAAGGAGAGTATTATCCACATTGAACAGGTGAGGAGACTGATACCAGGCATTCCACCACTTGAATAAAGTCACAAAAACGTTAAATACCTAAGAATTTTTTATGTGGCTGGGCGCAGTGTCACATACCTATAATCCCAGTTACTTGGGAAGCTGAGGTAGGAGGATATCAAGTTCAAAGGTATCCTCAGCAAAAGTGAGGTACCAAGCAACTCAGTGAGACTCTGTCTCTAAATCAAATAAAAAGTAGGGTTGGGGATATGGCTCAGTGTTCAAATGCCCTGAGTTCAATCCCCAGTACCAAAAAATTAAATAAGTCAAGTAGTTTTCCTGTATGGACCCTCAAACTTAATAGATGTATAAAAGCTGATAAAAAATGCATTTGAATTAGGATTTAGTATTCATTTTGGTTCAATATTTCAGTTCATATCAGTAAGAATGTGTAAGGCATGGACAATAAGTTTAGGGATATCCATATGGCAAGTGCTGTCATGAAATTTTCAGAGATTAAAAATTTTTTACCTAAGTATTGGGTGTATATAATGTTTAAAAAAGAGTTTGTTTATTTCTAAATTACAAGGAACAGATGTTCAGAGGAATAGTGAAGAAAAAAAAAATTGCCATCCCATGAAACTTAATTAAAGAGTTAATATACATAATTAATTCTTTCCAATATAACATATGTTACATGCTCAAATATGCATGCATACAAATATGTGTTATATTCCCAGTAGGATTTTCAAGTCCCTTGAAAGTAGCAACTTTTTCTAATATAATGCTTAGGATGATGCCTAGCTCATATTTTGTTCTTAACTTTTAAAAAATGCTTAGGAAGAAGTGGAAGGTATTGAGGAAATATGTTGAAAAGATGGTCTAGAAAACCAAGGAAGGATGAAACGGATAGAATCAAAATTATCTTTAAACTTTATGGTAGATTATGATTTTAAATTGATCTTTAATTAATCACATCCTTTTAAATAAACAGAACTCCATCACCAAATCAAGTGTGTGTTCCCCTACGCAAATTAAATTATTTGTCAGCATGAAATTGAGAAGAGTGGAGCAAATCAACTTCTGTACTTCACAGTGGAGGGTCATCCTCAAGCATCTTATAACCTCATCCACTATCCCCTGGGCACGCTAGAGTGGACTCTGTGTCATGGCTTCGCTCGTAGGACAGGTTTGTCATGAAGACCAAATAAGAACTCCTCTGGGAAAATGGAACCACAGATCAGTCCGTAGCATCCCCATCTAAACTTACCATCACTCAAATGTGGACTGCTAGTAGTTCTCCAATAACGTGTGAATTCACCATCAAGAACAAAACCAATTTTAAATAAGCATCTCCTAATGAAGGCCAAGAAATGGAAAGATGGTGATGAGGGGTAGGGATAGAAAAGAGACACAGAAAGGGAAAACAACACCCCCAACTATTTGACTCCTCTGATTTCTTCCTAACTATCATGGCCAGACTTGACTTCCCACCCACAGCTTGGGTACTGGACGCCCATATAAGGAACTCCTTTCTATGAGGCACACAGCTTTGGTCCCGACATTTTGGAAACTTGGGCCCAGGAGTTTGAGAACAGCTGTCACAGCACAGTGAGAACCCATCTCGAAAAATTAATTGATGAACTAATTAAAATAAAGGACTCCTTTATTAATTCAGTAATATCTTCTAAAATTATAAAAGATTAAATTTATTAAATAAAGACAAGTCTAGAAATAAATTGTAAGTTTTAAAAGTTTTAAATTTCTTACCTTTCTGAGTCAAGTGATGAAATCTTGCAGTATCTCACTTCAGTCTGCCTGGGATGTGAATTATCCTTTAGTCCAGTAAATCCACTGGACCCAGCATACCCATGGTTTACCCAACCCCCCTGTTAGCCTCCAAGCAGCCACCTTGGTCGTCACATTGGCTGTTGTAATGTCCCAGTGCTTGTGTTGGGGTAAACCTGTTGCACTTAATACTGCATCCAAAGGGCAAGGGAGTGATGCTGGCAATCTGGATACACCAAAAAGAAGCACTAAAATGTTTCTCTTCAGTGAAAAGATAGACATTCTTCTTATTGGACAAGGCCATGAGTTTGGTCTCTGATGGTTCAGGCAAAAAGCAAAAAGAGTACATGTTCTTGAATTGAGAAGGAAAGCTATCTATGCCAAGGTCACTAAGATCTATGGGGGAAATGGATCTTCCATCCATGAAATTGTAAAGAAGGAAAAAGAAACTCATGTAATTTTGTTGTCATACTTCAAAATGCAAAGGTTATGGCCACTGTGCATAGTAAGTGCTTGGTTCAGGTGGAAAATGTATTCAATGTGTGAATGGAAAACAGGAACCAAGACTGTGTTCCAGTTGGTGGTGACTCGTTGAACCAGACATCACGGCCTGTACAAATCTTTAATAAGAGATCTCTTGAAGTGAATGGCACCAAACTGTTTATTGGAAATAAGGGATGGTGACACAGAATCAGGCACTAGTTTAATCTAGAATATTAAGAGGCTGTCTCCCAATGGAGAAGCCACTGCTACATTTATAGAAGAGGTGAACCACTGTGTTTAATTCATAAATTAAACTTTGTCATAGACATGTACATATAAGAAAAATCAATAGTATTCCCAGGGTGCAAGCTTCTCTGTGATTTCAGTTATCTTGGTGGTCTTACAAAGTATCTTCAACACAAAAGGAGACTACTATAGAATATTTTCATTATCAAATATTCACAGATTCCCCGATTTGCCTTATTTATGTTGTGATGTCAAACATTGTTGTGGGAAACTGGGAAAATAAAATATTTGTCCAAACCAGTAGATTGGAGCCACAAAAATCTGATAGTCTCAAACCTTATTTGAGCTCTCAAGAAGCAGAGCAATCTTTCACGTTTCTTCTACATGCTAATGTCAACCTTCCTCCCTGACATCTATTTCACTGACTCCTCTTAGGTCAGAAGGCTTCACTAATTTTTGCCTACCCACAGATAAAACCTCTCTTTTAATAAAATCAGCACAGGGGAATTTCTTCAGTGTTCGCACACAAGTCTTCAAGATAAGTTGCATTTCTAGCCTTCTTCTTTTCCTCCAATTGCAATAAACTGGTACGTCCCTTTCTATCTAAAGACAATTCCTCCATCTGTGTTCCTGTGAACTTCTCCAGAACTTTGCCTTGTCAATCACCCCCTCCTTATTGCATATCACCAACCTTACCCATCTTTATCCCGTGTGTCCTTCCCATTGACACTACACAGAGACTAGTTGAGTCATGTTATAACACTGAAGTTTCTCCTAGATTAACTGTAAACACGACTGAAAAGTGTCCTCTTTGTTACTGAATATTTGCGTTTTTGCCCTTCAGTCAAATTTCTATAAGAATTGCCTATACTCCTTCTTCTCCATTTCTCATCTCCTGTATTCAAATCGACCCTTTGCCATCTGGCCTTCTTCCCTTCTTTCATTCTTCTTCACAATGGCACATGCCACTATGTAATTTGAAACTCATAAATATTTGTTGAATGAATAAACCTTGATTTGTCCCACATCTTCACTGTCTTTAGCTAAATTTATCAAATACCTCTCTGTAACTAAATTCAATAAATATTTCATTCCTCATCTCAGTTGACTTTTTCATAGCATATGACACTGCTGTCACCATGTCCCCTGGTTTCCTCTTTTTCTCTGCAACAGCTCCATTGAGATATAATTCACAGGCCATAAAATTTACCTTTTTGAATTGCACAATTCAGTGGTTTGGAGTCCAGTCACAGAGTTTTGCAATGCTAACCAATCTCTAATTCCAGGACATTTACATCACATCAAAGGAAATCCATATCCTATAGCAGTCACCCCCAGCTATCCCCTTCTGCCTAGTCCCCAGCAACCACTAATCTATTTTCTGTCTCTATGGATTTGGCTATTCCGGACATTTTATGTAAGTGCAGTCATCCAAAATGTGGTCTTTCATGACTGTTTTCTTTCTCTTAAAAAAAATGTTTCCAAGATGTAGTCATAGTGTACCATATATCAGTATGTCCTTCCATTTACAGCTGAATACTATTCCATGGCATTGATGTATCACATTTTGATTACCCATTTATCTCTTGATTAACCACTAGATTATTTTCAGTTTCAGTCTAACACAAGTAACAGTGTTATGAAGATTTCTGCACCACTCTGTACATGGAGCTACATTTTCATTGTTCTTGGGTAGGTACCTACGAACAGTGTTATTGGAATAACATGGTAATTCTATGCTCAACATTTTGAAGAACTGCAAAACGGATTTCCAAAGCAGGTATGCCATTTAACATTTCCCCCAGCAATATATAAGCCTGTCATTTTCTCCACCATTTGCATCCTTGACAATTTTGTTCTCTGTTTTTTTAGAAGTTAGCTGTCTTGGTGGATAGAAGTAGAGTCATATTGGGATTTTCATTCATCATGTTTGACAATATTAAGCTTTCATGGGCTTATTGGTCATTTCATTTCTTTTTTGGGAGAGAAATGACCATTGAGATTTTCCCACTTTTAATTGTTATTTGTCTTTACAATTGAGTTCTTATGGTTTTTTTTTTTTAAATTCTGAATACAAGTCCCTTGTCAGCGATGAGACTTGTAAATATTGTCTCCTGATCTACAGCTTTGTTTTGTTTTCTTATGTCGTCATACAAAGCAAAAACTTTGTAAACTTGATCAAATCCAGTTTACTTACTCTGTTTTCACATAAACTTTTGATTTCATATCTAGGAAATTTTTGATAGTTTTCAGAATTTCCTCCTCTTAAACAATCTTTATATCTATTTGTTCTCTTTTTCTTGTTGGACTCCTGGGGCCTATGTTGGTATGCTTTGTGGTGTCCCACAGGACTTTGATTCTCTCTGTTAGTTGTTCTTCCTTGCTGTAGCATTCTGATTCTCATGCTGGATGAACTCAACTGACCTATATTCAAATTTGGAGACTCTTTTCTCCTTAAATCTACTAGTGAGCCTATCTAATGCATTTTTCACCTTACTTAGCGTATTTTCAACTCCAAAATTTCTCTTGGATTCTTTTTAAAAGTAATTTGCATGCCTTTGTTGATATTCTGTTTGTGAAACATTATTTCTTTCCTTGCTTACATGTGGTTTGCTTTTGCTCCTTGAGTATATTTAAAGTATGACTTAAAATCACTATCTAGTTAGTTCAACATCTGGACTTCCTCAGAGCTGGTTTCTACTGACTTTTCAAAAATGTATTTGGGTCACAACTTCCTCTTTCTTAGGGTGTCATGAAGTTTTTTTTGCTGAAAACTGGACATTTTTAATAATGTGCTGTGGCAAGTTGAGAGAGCGTGCCTCCCACCCCAGGGCTTTAAGGTGCTGTTTACTAAGGTGACTGTCACAGAAGCTCATCTGTTCGATGACTTTCTGTACCCATTCTCAAATCTGTGCTCTGTTGTTTGTGGCCGCTGAGGTCCTGCTCAGTTTGCCTCACACTCAGCCATTGATTTGATAAAGATTTCCATCAGTCACTTGAACCAATCAGTGTCTCACACTTTGCCAAGGAGTTCTGTTTGGAGAGAAAGGCAAAGCTTCAACATTTGGGTTGTTCGAAACACTGCCTGAGCATTCAGTTCCTGCTTGTGCAGATCTGAGCATCAGCCACAGTAAGACAGTAGGAACTTCTCAAATTTTCCCTGTACATGCTCCCATCCCTGGGCATGCCCAGGGCCTTCTTGATGCCCACAAACATGTTGCAATTCTTAAGAGCCCCTGTGAAGGTCTCATTCTCCAGCTTTTATTCGTTTATTTTTTAAAAGATTTTTGGTCGGCCTCTTTTTTACTCCAGTTGGTACAACTGATATCACTATCTCTGGCAGCATCTATTTAAACAGTGCTCACTGATATTTTTTGGCAAACACCCTGGCTATATAGTTTTTTCCACTAATTGAACTGAGTCAGGTCAAAAAAATCATAAGCCCTGTGAATGGAGCTTTCCTTGAAGTTGTGAGGTAGACCAGGTAGTGAGAATTCCCTTTGAAGAAACCTCCAAATACTTTCTGCCCCTCTGGTGGCTGCAAGGCTGCTGGTTTCCACAGTTACTATGGTTGTCAGGCTTTTTTATGGCTATTGATTGAGAAGAAGAAAGAAGGAACACTTGAGAAGAAGAGAGAAGGAACACTGTACGTTGAAATTGCACATAGATCTTTGTTGTTCTCAGATTCATCTATTTCTCTTCAGTAAACACTCTTCAGATGGTATCAAGTTTTACTTTACAGGTTGAAGTTCTGGAATAAAGTTCATTTTGACAAATTGTCCAGGGTCCTCTTTGTTTTTGTGAAGGAGCAGATTTTGACAAGTCCCTGAGTTACCATTCCACAAGGACTCCTCTTCATTGTCCCTCTGGTTATTCTTATGCAATTTGAAGACCTGTCTTCTGAATGTCTGACTCATAGGTGGTGCTGGTTTTCTTGCGTGTGTTGGGGGTTCTATGCTGGTCTCCCTTCCCCATTCCCTCTCATTTCATCATCTCCTCTATGTCCTGATTCACTACTACGGCTTTCATTAGTATCTCTGTGCAGGCGATTTCTGATCTGCAACTCTAACCCAGATGTTCCTTCTAAATTCCACACTTATTCATCTAAGTGTCTGTGGGTATCTCCTGACTGCCCCAGAGACATCTCAAATGCAGTCTGCTCAAAACTAAATGCATCCTGAGCCTTTTCCTCCCCTTCACACCTGCCAGGTCTGGGTCCTCAATCACAGTTAATGGCACTACTATAAACACATACAAGAAAGCCCACAGTCACCCTTGACACCCTCCTGACTCCAACTACTGCAGCAGCTGAAGCAATCCTTTCATCTGATAATCCCACCTTCCTGCTTCTTGACAATGCCACGTCCCCTTTGGGGTACCTGTTACATTTAGAATGCAACTAAAGTGCTCTGATGGGGTCTACAGAGAACTTCAGGATGGGGATTCTGCTGTCCTGAGTCACATCCTCCCTCCTTACTCTCACTCCGACACACCTTGATTTTCCTTCCCATATTTATAATATCTTGTATGTAGGAGATATTCTCCAGAAGACATCCAAATGTATTTGTTTCTTTTTTTCTTTCTTTCTTTTCTTTTCTTTCTTTATTTTTCCTGGAACCAGGGATTGAACCCAGGAATGCTTTACCACTGAATCACATTCCCAGCCATTTTTAGATTTTATTTTGTGACAGGGTCTCCCTAAGTTGTTCAGGGCCTCACAGAGTTGCTGAGGTTGGGCTCAAACTTGCAATCCTCCTGCCTCAGCCTACAGAGCTACTGGGATCACAGGTGCACACTACCACACCCAGGCTTGTATTCCTCACACACTTTGGCTTATACTGCCTTGAATCTGCTTCTCCTACTTGCATCCAAAGGCTTCTAAACATCGTGGTGAGCTTTATAGCATAGCTGGTGCATCGGTTACTCGGCAGCACCTGTTATTCTCTTTGTTACTCACTAGAACCAACCTACTGCTAGCTGCACTGGCCAGACTGCTGGACACCCTGTCTTGTCCATACTGTCCCAGTTCTTCTCCTTGATATGGCTTTGCCAACTGTTATCAGAAAACTCTTCTCTCAGCTCATTCTAGGCCAAGAGGTTGTTCCTATCCATTACTTTAGCCCTGAAAGAAAGGGAATTTCTCCCTCTTTTTCTTGTCTCATATAAAATGACCTCTCTGATCACTTCCGTTAGGAGGGGAACACATGGATGGGTTCACTAGCTTAAATTTACCAACAGTGCGTGAATGGTTATTGTTTTAACAGCAAAACTTGTTTCGGTCTTTTTATCTCTTCATAGTACATAAAGATTGTATAATGCCTTTGAAAATTACAAAACAGTATACAGTGGTTATCATTCATGTTAAAAATGGGGGATTTATTCTTTGTTTCAATCCATGTTCATTGATCATGTGGGCAGTTCAAGGTACAATTTGGCCTTTGAATCTGACGGGTTTGTGTTATAAACCATTTTGTTTCTTACCAATTTCTGATTTGAGAGAGTTGTTTCACCACTCAATTTCAGATTTTTTAAAAAATGTATAACATCAATCAGCATCCCAAGTTTCAGGATTGTTGGGAGAGTCAATGTGAATGGAGACAAAAAGCCCAGACCAGGACCCAGTGGGTGGGAGCTTGTCCATAGATGGCAGCTTAGTCTGTTGTTACCAGTGTGGAGGTCAGTCGCTGTGCCACCCCTGCTCCCTTCACAGATTTTAGCCTGTGTCTTTTGTTTCTCCTTGGTAATCCTCCACTTCCTCTGACTGTTCCGTTTCAGTTCTGAGGAAGCAGGCCGCTTGTGCCGGAGCTGGCAGATCCTGCAGTCTCCCTTCGGCTTTGTCAGGCAAGCTCAGGCATGCACGGACATGTCCACGAGTTCCTCGGAAGGTTGACAGTGCCAAGGCCAGCACACCACTCCCCCTCCTTCCCACCAGGTCCTGTGCTCCAAGCTGTTGGACTTAAGTTCATGCTTTCGAAACTTCAGTATTTACACAGAGTCTGTGCCTCTGATTTACCCAGTGTCCAGCTGCTGATACTTATCTTGAAATTTCTAAGTGCAAGACTGCAATCAAAGCGTCAGGGCACAGAAATGAACAAATAAAGATGTTTGGGGATTGCCTACTTTTCTCATGCGATTTGCACATTTTTCTTGGCTTGCATAATCTGAGGTGGCTGAGACCATGGGCCCCTTCATTCCTTGGCCTAGTGATACAGCACATGGCAATGTTACAAATACAGGAGCTGGACATCCAGGAGGGGCCTCACCCCTTCTAGGAAAGCGTCCACCTCTGTGCCTCCCAGACAGCGTTGACGCATTCAGACAAGCTGGACAAAGAACGTACAGTCTACATTCCCTGGCCTTTGAAGGAAAGATGTTGCAATGTACAGGCAATTGGAGCGTTTAACTAATTCATCAAAACATTCACATTTGCTAGTAATACAATGCATCTATGATGAGAAGGACTCAGGGGGAGCTCTGCGGATTAAGGGTAAAACGGCTCATGTCTGCTAATTTCTACCATTCGGCTCAGCTTTGAAGCAGACTTTCCTGCATTCAAGGATGTGTTGAAGGGTTGTTAAAAATGCATGGGCTCTGGAACCAGATGGATCTGTGGCTCAACCTTGCGAGCTGTGGGATCTGGGGCAATATACCCTTTCTAAAGCCTGCTCTCATCTGGAATGGAAGAGCAGTAAAACTAAACTCTTAGAGCTTTTATGAGGATTCTTTGAGATAATGTGTGGCGCTTAGCAGGTATTAGACTCAGTAAGTGCTTTAAATGAACTTCTATTATTCAACTACTTTTTAAGTGACTACCATGTGCCAGGTACTTCATTAAGCACTTAGCATTGTCTTCCACCTTGGGGTGGCTGAACATTGCAATGGAATTGGGAGACAGGGAGAAGCATATTGTGAAAGAGAAAAGAGTCCAGTTTAGATCCAGTTTTACCTCTGACTAATCCACATCATCTTGGGCAAAAACCATCTCCTTGGACCTCACTTTCTCCAGCAATAAGGCAGAGTGATGATTTCTATTCCAGAGAGCAAATTGGAAGATTTAGTTATGATATTTTTGTTATTATTACTATAGGTGGCATTAACATAGATTTTATTAGTTCCTAGCACTATTTAAGCATTTTACACTTATCCTTGGATTTAATCTTCATAACCCTAGAAAATTATTATGCATTCCATGAAGGAATGCAGGAAAGAAGTCACTAAGGGACTTCTCCATAGCTCAGAAGCAGAAACCAGTTCGTCTGCCTCCAGAGTCTCCACTCTCAATCATCACACTTTGTACTTAGTGGACTATAAAAACCCTGTATAAATTGGAGTTGTATTACCACCCTGGAAAATTCTACCTAATGAACTAGCATTCTGCTCATCATTGTAGGATCCAACATGATTCTAATTAAGGGAATGAAAGTGATTATTCCATAGTACATTTTTTTCCTAATATTTTGTTACAAAAAAAAAAAAACAGAAAAATTTATCTATTTTTACAGTGAATGTACAAACCACACTTAGATTCTACAGTTAACACTTCATGATACATATCACATACCTAGACATCTGCCTCCCTCTCTTCATCTATCAATCCATCTCATTTGTGATACAATTCAAGTAAGCACAGACATCACTATGTGTTACTCAACTACTCCGGGGTGGCTATCATTAATTAGAATTTAATATTTTACCTTTTTTTGTTTTCTAAAATGTATTTTAGATTTCACATCTGCAATGAAAATTTGGGAAGTCAAAAAATAATTAACATGGAGCCATAGGCTAATCTGATTATAATATTGTTATCTTAGTGTTGTTGTTACCACTGCTGTTGTTGATTTGCACACCTTTTTTGCATCCTAACAGGCCAGTCTGATCTTCATCTGCTTTCCTCCTCAGCTCAGACCTTCCATTTCATCCCAGACTTAATGACTCCTGCTCAATTTTTCCCACTCCCACCCTCACCCTCTTGTGCCCAAATCCAACCACAGTTTGCACTCTGCCAGACCTCCATGTATCCAGTGGCATTCCAATGCTGCCACAGAATTCTTCATGGTATCCATATCTGTCTGACCTAGCCAATTATTACAATAGCACCTTATATTTAGTTGGTGCTGGTTCATTATTTCATTCAGTAAGTATTTCTCAAGAGCTTATTTAACCAGGTGACCAGGAGAGGGGGAGGGCAAAGAGTGGGATAGGGGGGACTGAGTAACAAAGGCATGAAATCAACCAACATGCATTTATTGCATAACTTCTGTGTACACAGCATTGTGATCAAGGAGTTCAGAGGCAAGTTAGGGGAAGTAAACAAATGCCCAAGAAAGAATCAGAGACCAGCTCCATAGAGAGAAGCAAACAAATGTTCTCTGTGATCCTGTTGTGTGGATGTCTGTCCTAGCTATGTCCAATAAGCTGCCTGTAGGATTCAACTGGGACTTCTAGAAAGAAATTAGATTGTAAGTGAATATTAAATAGAACCAAGGCCATGGTCCAATGGAGGGAATAAAATAAGGCTGTTTCTAAAGAAAGACAGAAAGGCAACTCAGCAAGTGTCCTAGAATGTTTGGAGGGATTGAATGGAGCTAGTAGCTCTAGAATTGGAAAGCGCTGCCCCAAGAATAGATGTGTGATAGAATTAGAAAGATGGTTATATTTCAGAGATGGGATCTCTAAAATAGTTACAGTTGAAATTGTCTGTCAACATGCTGTATGTCCTCCTCGGGAAGAGATGAATGGTAAGAGTCTATTTAATTAATGAAGAAACAGTAAGCAGGAAGCTCGAGGGAAGGGATCCGGGAGACATGACAAAAAGAAGAACTACTAGAAGAACCCAGTCTCGGAATGCCTGAGAGAACTATGGGTAGCTAATTAAAAGCAGTACGGAATGAATGTAAGTTGGTGTCCTAATTCTTCTTGGTGAAAGAAATCCAGTTTTATGAGCTTCAGGTTTCAGAATAATAAAACTAGAATGAAATTTACTCTCAGGGAACAGAGTATGGTTAAAAAAGAAGTTAAATGAAACAAGTCTAGCGCAATCTCTGATTCAGAGAACATGCTCACAATTTTAATTTATTCTGTACACTTGGGTCCTTATCGCCTATAGATTGTAGAATTGTGAGAATTTCCACTGATACTCATAAGCCTTTTAAGTGGCCAGAACTCTAGATCTATCCATGTCCATCATGGCCCTTGAGTACACACGAGAACTTTGTGTGGATGATTTAAAAAGAACAAAAAAGGCATCTTTGGGAGAAAAACATTTTTAAAATGTCTCTCTCTGAGCAAATTAAATAATGTCATAAAGGTACCATTTTCACCAAACCCAGGCACATAGCTTGGTGATCACAGGATAAATTTGAACTCCAATTCTTCCTCTCTGTCATGACAGTGCTGTTCATGTTTCCAAACAAAATCATTGGGAGAGGAGGAAATTAGACTACCTCGATACACCAGAAAGGGAGACAGTAGGTCCCATCGAAGAAGCCATTTAAAGATTGAGAAACCATCTCTTTGGGTGGCTGTGGAATTGAACAGAGGCATTAGATAGCTTCCCTTATCCATTCCACTTTGAGTGTGTGGGGGCTAAGACACTTTATTCTATAAGCAATCTGGATTTCCCGACATTAAATTGTCCTTTGCACGTAAATAGGGACATCTTAAAGTTTATAACCCCTATTTTCCTTTGCATAGCAAATGATTCCAACTCCCAACCTCAACCTGTTAACGCCTTGAAGCCTGCTGGTATGATACATATGTTCCCAGGAACCCCACTCACCCAGGTGTTTCTAGTGCCCACCCTCTTCTTCCCTCTCTCCCCATTCCCTCCTCTTTCGCATGAGATCATGAGGAATCCACTTGGAGAGGGACCGTCAGCACTTCCAAGAATATTACTTGCTCAGGATGTCCTCAGAATTGGTACTTCCAGATACTTTACATTCTGAGTCATCTTCAAAATGCCAAAATGTACCTGTGTTCTCCACCAGAGTGAATAAGGGCTTATTTGCATCCATTCTGTACCATGTTTCATCCCCTGGATGCTAAGCATGCCTTCTTTGTATGTTTGGGCCCCACAGACACCCTTGTGTAAACACTGCTGCCACCTCAGTCTCTGGAGAGAGCCAGACATAGGCACCCAGTTGTTCTCACCAACCCCCTTCCCACCTTCTCTCCAGCCTTCCCCACCCCAGGCCCTTCAGCCAGTGCAAAACTGCACATTAAATAAACATGCACCCGGCCAGTTCTCCAAACATGTATGAATCCCTGTACTAGCCGCAGTTCGGGCTCATATTGCTGTGCACTGAATCTATCAGCCGTATTTCAGAAGGCCTCACAGGATGCCCAGCTGAGCTGGGTTCTCGAGATCCATTTTAAATGGAAAGTCGGTGAACCCTGCTGTGCAGAAGCACCGTCAAATAAGGACACGTCTATTCTCAAGCTGAACTTGGACTTTTTTTTTTTTTTTATTTTACAAAATAGAAGTCATACTTTAAACAGACTTAAAACTTCAGATAAACAAAAAAAAAAGAAGATGAAGAAGGACAGGAGGAGGAAGATGAAAAGGAGGAAGAAAAGGGAGAGATGGAAAATAAGAAACAGAGGAAGAGGAGAAGGAAGAAGAAGGACAACATGACTATCCTGATAAGATACCTGACGATTTGGGGGTTGTATCATCCCAGGATTTCTTCATGCTGTGCTTATCTACTTCCTAATTTTTTAGCAGCGCTAGTTATGACTCACATTTTGCTATTTTAAACTATTAACTTTCTTATAAACATACTTTTGAGAAGATCCATGATCATCACTTTTGAAAAACATCCCAGAAGTTAAATCAGTACCCCACATCATCACAGCCAACGATTTGGCAATCCAGCCTACCTTTATTTAAGAACATGTTTTCCAGATCTCCATGCAGGTCCCCATGTCCACCTCCTCCACTCTACTCTTGCTCTGCACATTCCTTCACCCTGAGGAACCCGTTCCCACTCCAAGACCCTCGTCTATCACCTTTCCCTCTCTCCCAAGTTCCTCTCCCTTTAGTCCATCACCCAAGACTCCATTCCCCAGGACATCACCCACTTTTCCCCACAACCCATACGACTTCACAGTTGGGTTCCTTGCTTCTACATTTGCTCCGTCAGGTTGTTTTTCACTTAACAGAATGAGAAAATATTGTTAAAAGGAAAGTCAGATCATGCCAATCTCCTACTGCTAGAATGTTTGGAATCAAGGCCCCATCATGGCCTTGTGAGCCTTCCAAGTCTTAGGAGATCTCATCACCCCAATTAGAATGACGATTATCAAGAATACGAACAACAACAGGCATTGGCGAGGATGTGGGGAGAAAGGTACACTCATACATTGCTGGTGGGGCTGCAAATTAGTGCAGCCACTCTGGAAAGCAGTGTGGAGATTCCTTAGAAAACTTGGAATGGACCCGCCATTTGACCCAGCTATCCCACTCCTTGGCCTATACCCAAAGGACTTAAAATCAGCATACTACAGAGATACAGCCACATCGATGTTCATAGCTGCTCAATTCACAATAGCCAGACTGTGGAACCAACCTAGATGCCCTTCAATTGATGAGTGGATAAAGAAACTGTGGTATATATATACAATGGAATATTACTCAGCCATAAAGAATGACAAAATTATGGCATTTGCAGGCAAATGGATGAAATTGGAGAATATCATGCTAAGTGAGATAAGCCAATCTCAAAAAGCCAAAGGACGAACGATATCGCTAATAAGTGGATGATGACACATAATGGGGAGAGGGAAGGGTTAGTGTTAGGGTTAGAGTTAGGGTTAGGGAGGGGGGCAAGTATGGAGGAAGGAAGCACTGTATAGAGGGAAAAGAGGGGTGGGAGGGGTGGGGGGAAGGGAAAAAATAACAGAATGAATCAAACAACATTACTCTATGTAAATTTAGGATTACACAAATGGTATGCCTTTACGCCATGTACAAACAGAGAAACAACATGTATCCCATTTGTTTACAATAAAAATTTTAAAAAAATAAATAAAATAAAATAAACTCAAGCTGGTACAACTGAAGAGACACTTTGGCATATCCATAAAAACCGTGATCTCTATAATCATGCTCTGAATTCAAATTCTGGAACATCATTTACTCACAGGACAATCAGATATATTTTAATACCTCTTCAATATTCAGTACCCTCAAAAAATATTCAGTACCCTCAACTATAATATGAACACAACCATTACTTCTCTAGGTTGCAGTTAGGGTTAAATAAAACACCAGCCATAAGATGCATCTAGAACAGGGTCTGGTATACTCAAGAAATAAAAGCTACTTCCATCTGTATTCTTCTCCTATGGGTGCATCCAGAGCTGTATTCTGAAGCCTTGAGAGAAAGGTACAGAACCATTCTTCAGTATGTGAGGGATTATTTTCAAGGAGGAAGGGGATGCACTCAGGAAAAAACTAAATTTGCTGTTTAACAAACCCTGGCCAGTGAAGGAATTTGGCTTCACCATCCTGAAGACTCCAGCAAATTATGATAGTCCTCATGAAGGAATGCGCATCTGACAACTGCAAGAAGGGGTAGGAAGGACAATCACGGGTAAATTTTAACTCTGGATTCTATCATCCCTGAACTGTTATTCATGCAACCTCTGTGTTGCTTGACGATGATGTAGATATTTAAAGGAAGAATTTTCCTGTAGTCTCTCAGATTATACTTCTCAAAAGTGTCTGCCATTGATATAGAAACGTGGCCTTGGGTGTGCACCTGCGGTATTGAGAGTTTATAGGCCTCAATGAGCCTCCTCAGTATCTCAGTAGTTGTCCAGGAGTGTGAAAAGTACCTGTATTTTGTAAAATGTAATTTTCAACCCGTAAATCTGAATGACAGCAAGTTACAGTAAGAATAAAATCACTTTTGTCATCTGGTACTCATGAAGAAAACCCAACCCATCCCCCACTTCTTCTTCAACACTCTCCCATCTTTTGTAGTGAAGTCACTACGTGAGGCAAACAATTGACTGAAGAGTTAATGGAAGTTAAAAAATAAAAATTAAAAAAAAAAAACCAACTTCCTGGTACCTGTCCAGTAAATTGTAAAGATTTGCATTTTCTCATTTTCTCCAAAATGACTTGTATACATATATAGTCTGAACCCTATACTTTGACATCACCAGGATTTATCAAGCCTTCTCAAAGTATGCCAAATAAAGGAAAAAATGGCTCCAAGCCACATGAAACCCTGGCTTCCTGTGTGACCTTGAGAAAGTCATTCACTCTCAACCTCCGAGCATCATTGTTAAGAGTGTGGGCTTTGAATCACACTGAGTGGGTCCAAACCCTGGCTCTTCCTCCCAGCAACTTAGAGTAATTGGTTAATTTCCTTAACCTTTTAGAGTCTTAGTGTCTTCAGTCCTAAAGTGACTTGGCACAGCAAGTGTTCACTTTCCAAAGGGAAATTTTTCTATGCCTATTATGGTCCTATCTCCTGACCATTAATTGCAATAGCATATGCATTTGCTTAACCAAGTACCTAGCACCTTGTTAGTCCTCAGTAAATGTTCAATTATTATAATTATTAGACAAATATGCCCTAATTTAAGAAAAACGAATGTAAACTAGTGCCCTTGATTTGGCATCATTAGCCAAATGGCTGTAACATTGCTATCCTCCAGTCACCCAAGCCAGATAGGTTTATTGACTTAACAGTGGGTCATCTGGGCTCCTATTATGAGCCCTCCACAGGGCCATTGTCCTGATGCTCTGACCCCAGAGCAGATGTTCATATCCCGCCAGTGGTTCTTAGCACTTGTGAATCTTCTGACACCTCTACCCAGCCTCCCCTGAGTCCCGCCTCAGGGTCCTCCAGCTGCTATTCACCATCAGTCACACATAGAGTTTTGCTGAAACATAAGCCTGGTGCTGGACAGAAGACACGAGCTCCTTGGCATTTCTAATAAGGTGTTTTATATTCCAACTGTGTTGACCTCCACCCTGAATGTTTACCCCTTTTCTTATATGAACCAGCTCTGGTCCCACGAAGGAACTTTAAATAACCTCACATGCATTTGCTATTTTGTATTTCATGTTTGCAGACCACTGTATAGGCAGTGTTCTCAGAAGACCCTTCCCTCTGGGCTTTATTTCAAATGTCACCTCCACTGTGAGTCCTTCTTAGAGAGTTGGTCACTTCATTTTTTTGTGTGCTTTCTGTACCTTGGACCTACCTCTAGAGCAGAACTTATTCATCGATTGAGTCAGTTTTTGTGTCATTGTGACCAAAATACCTGGGAACAACAACTTCGAGGAGGAAAATGTCGTTTTAGCTCATGGATTCAGAGGTCTCGGTCCTGAGACCACCAGCTCCATTGCTCTGAGTCTGAAGTGAAGCAGAACATACTGGAGGAAGGACCCAGCAGAGGGAAGCTGCTCCCCTCTTGGCAGCAAGGAGGCAGGGGTGTGGGTGGGGGTGCGGGGAAGATGCGCCCTTCCAGTTCCAGGCATACCCCTGGAGACCCACCTCCTCCAGCCACACCTCACATGCCCTGTTACCAGTGCCAGCGTTTCAGCTCATGACATTCTTGCGTTAACACAGGAGTTTCGGGGGAGGGGGGGGGGATATCTCATATCCAAACCATGACACCACTCTTAGTTTCTTTCAATGATTTATAGTTATTAACTCAAATGTTTACCTGTTTCTGAGAAGACTTTGTTGACTGTGAAATTCTCAACCTCATATCAGTTCTTTAATATTTCCTGCTATTTACAAATAAAGCTCACTGAATCTTATCAAATAATCTTTTGCAAAATAACCATATACCTATGTAAGTATATAACAAATCATGAATTTTATGATTTAAATTTTTGCGGAAAAAAATTTAAAATTTTCCTTATACAAAAGCTATGTCAAATAAATAAAGCTTCCCTGACCCCACTCTCAATTATCCCGGCTCAAAATGCAGAAATTAATGTCCCGTTGATGAGGTTATAAAGATTTCATGTAGAAGAATGTATATAACATGCCTACCACATTGCTTAGAATTTAACAAGGGGTATTTTTCAAATCTGAAAATTCTCCACCTTTTATCTCTGTATTAAGCCAGATGAGGATAGAATCCCATCCTGGGACTATATTCTTTAGGATCTCCAAAGAGTTGTCTTTGTGGAATAATGATTTAACACTACTCCTTCAGTGTTTATTCCAGGCTGGCTGCTACTATAAAAAACAGATGTTTGTAGAACATCTTTTGGACTCTGGATCAAAGTGCTACTGAGAACATTTTCCAATGTATTCCTCAGGGTTGGCTGTGACAAGTTTGTCTCACAAGTAGGATCCCAGACAACATTTGTACCTACCTACACTTTCTTCTACTAGATGCCAACACATAGATAACTTATCAGGGTCCTCAGTTTGTCCAGATTCCAGGAAGCTCAATGCTAACTTTGGCACTCAATCCCTATAAATTAACCCAACTAAGATTTTTAAAATAGGCTTTATTCTGTCTTTCCCTTACTCAACTCTCTGCTTCTTTTACTGTTCTTAATGTGTGGCTTTTTCCACATGCTGATTAATGAATTTGTGACATTGAGAAGGTGCAGTGTGGAAGTAGAAGAAGCATGCATTTGGAAGTCAACCAGTATTGTTTCAAAATCAGTAACTTGTCAGTTACTGGATGCATAAGCTTCCCTGCCCCCACTCTCAATTATCTCAGCTCAAAATGCAGAAATTAATGTCCTGTTGATGAGGTTATAAAGATATTATGTTAAAAAAATGTATACAACATGCCTACCACATTGCTTAGAATTTAACAAGGGGTCTTTTTCCATTGCTTCTACTCCTCCTCGATCATGTTGGAAAGTGAGATACAAAGGCATGAACCAACAAATGGTAATAGGGTGAAATATTGACACGGGTAACAAGACTCTCCATGATCAAATGTGCAACAGATGACAAGAATTCAACTTTGGATGGCTTGGAATGCTTTCATAGAGAAGAATGCACAGGATTCAGATTTGTGAAAAAATGGAGTATATTTGGATGGCAACTTTATCAGGAAAGAGTATAAACAGGAACATTCAAAGTAGGCAAAGTTTATTGCAAGTTCATCAACAAAACTTCCCCCATTTGCATTAAACTATTCAAGTAAAAATTCTGAAAACTCCTGTCTATTCAATTGAGGGTCACCAAGCACAATTTTTCTAAAAAGTTAATTTCCTGGAAATAGTAAAGAACAAAAGAAGGATGCTATTTGGAACATTCTTTTGTCTCACTAAATTTCAAACAATTGAAGAAACAGAAATGTAAACAGGAGTTTTTCTAGGGAGTCCCAGGATTATCCATTCACCCTTTTGAAAATGAGAGGTAGATTTATAAATTCACAGAACAATGGAGGAGCTGGTCTGGGAACTCAGCACCTACCATTGTGGCACATCCATAGGACAGAAAAGAATGTGCTGAAGTCTCATACCAAGATGGTGATAGAAAGTGGATTGAATCCAACCCTGCTACCTGACTTAGTCTGGGGCTCCTTCCTTGACTGAGCACCAGGTCTCTTCCATGTCCATGTCACTGCTCTTAACCCTACCTTACCAGAGTGTGTAAAAGAGAACTTATTCTTTAAAAAAATAAATAAATAAAATTATATATATATATTTCTATGTGCCTATATATATATATATATATATATATATATATATATATATATATATTTCTATGTGCCATCTCCTGAACCTTGATTTCCCTTCCTGCCAAAATCCATGGTGATTAATGAGTCTGGAGCAGTCTGTCTCATGTTTGAGGCACGTTCCTTGCTCATCTGGATGGCCGGATCTGACAAAACAGAAGAAAGGGTGTTTGAGAGCCTAGTACGAAGTTGCCAACTAAATGTTTGGATTCAGACGGATCACACGCAACACTTCAAATTGTTTTCAGTTCAGTATTCAAACATTTGAGATTTTATCTATGCTAATTCCAAATTTTATAAAGTTGCTGAAAGTTTATTGTGGATAAATTCATACATACTGGAAAAGGACTCAACTGAAATATGTCTTCACTTCAGTGGGGCTGGGACATAACTTATAGAGGAACATTTGCAGGTTGAATGGTGATAAATATTTATTCCCTGGAAACAGAATTTTAAGATATCTAGGAAGGATGTAAATAATGATCTGGTCTGCAGGTGAACCACACGATTTAGTAGACAGCTATTTTCTAGTGGAACATGTTAAGAAGAAAGATAAAGCCACAATGTTACACACTTGCATAGTCTGAAGGAGAATCACACTTGATTGGTGATGTCTGTCATGAGCACGGAAGGTGTCAGTAGAACACAGACAAGACACAGGTCATCTCTGGTCTGGTCTAATACAATCCTGCTCCAGTCACAGAAAAATAGTGACAAGACAGATTCTGCATCCACGTGCAAAGGCCAATTTTCCGAACATAACTTTCATGACTTTTATTATCCTAGCACAACTTCAAACCTACCATCTTCCAGTTTGATGGAGAGGAGATTCACTGCCTGCCCTCAAACTTCTCCAAGAGTTTTGTTCTTTGATCAAAAACAAAATGATCATTGGGATACGATTTCCTACCATTCCAGAAGAAATGGCTCAGCAGATCAGGCTCCTAGACTTCGAGGTGGCCTCCTCATGGCATCTCAACTCTTAGTCACACTCCAAGAGAAGAACTTGTGGATTCCTCAAAGATGTTCTCAAGTTAGAAGGCAAAGCCCAACCCTTCCTGCCTTTCTATAATTGGTGCTCGTTTGCAAAAAGAGTAAACAAGGCCCAGATTTTTATTCATCTGTGAGGATGTGGGTAGCTAATTTTTCCTTGAGCCTGCCAGGTTCCATGTTATATAAAGAATAATTTCAGAAAGAGGGGCCCTGCCTTAATTCAGGAGGAACTAGCCAGGCCAAACATGCTTGTAACATATGGGAAGAGGCTGCAGTAACTGGGAGTGGTTCTGGACAGAGGAGAAGTGGAGAGAGGGTGGAGGAACAGGATATCCCCTCCATATCCTTATCCTTCTGGCTGAGCACACCAAAACAAATCCTTCTTAGCACTTCGGAACCACAACTGAAGAGAAAGCTACCCATTCCTCCTACCTCTCCCTGTCTCACTCTTTTTTTCCCACTTAGTAGGCTCTCAGCCAAATGGCTCTGAGCTTTCCCTGCACTAATTCAGAGCATATTTTAAGCTTCTAAGGAAACCCACCTCCTTACACACATGCGTGCACAAAAATAAACATCTAATGTAAAATATAGAGCAGAGATTGAACTCCAATCTCTAAGATCCAGTGCGCTTTCCAAGGGGGGAATGATGGTATAACCTGAGGCTGTGGGAACAAGTTCTGAAAGCTCAGACTTTAAAATAAAAATGGTGGAGCACGAGCAAATCAGAGACATGCCACCGAGACTGGAGTTAACCCGGAAGAGCCGGACATTAGGCCCGAGTCTGATGCACTCAAACAGTTACAGGCTCTTGGGTAAGTTGTTACTTTCTGGACCTGAGTTTCTGCTCTGTAAGTCCTCCTTCCCTTCAGCCTCCTCGCTCCCAAATAGTAAAAGGAAGGGAAGGGAGGAAGGGACAGACAGGAGGGAAGAAAACACCAAGGAAGGGAGGAAAGAAGAGAGAAACTGAGGAAGACAATATGGAGGGAAGAGGGAACAGTAGTGACAGTGGTTGTCATGGACTTCTCGTTATCCTATCGGACTGCAAAACGCAGCGTGAGGCATGCGCACATCTATGTTCTCAATGCCTGTAGTGACATTAGCATATTATATCTGCTTCATTAGTATTTGCTGACTAGATATGAATTTTCAAAATGAGGACAATATTACCTGCTGTATTTTAGTCTACAGAGCTTCTAACAAGGATCTGATGAAGTGCTGAGAGTGAACGTACTTTGTAAATAGAATGAAGGTCCTGATGACCGAGTCAAGGTCTCTGCAGGATGTTAGGCCCCAATGCTGGGCTCAACTACCTATTTGTGTCATCATCTAATAACCAGGAGGTTGAAGAAAATACTTGGAAAAATAGCACCCGTGTTTTAGTTTTAGGTTTGTTTTTTTGTTTGTTTTTTGTTTGTTTGTTTGTTTGTTTTTCCACTGCTGTGACCAAAATTCCTGAAAGTACATTTTTACAGAAGAAAAAGTTTATGTTACGGCTCTTGGTTTCAGATGTCTCAATTTGTAGATGGCCAGTTCCATTGCTCAGGGCTCAAAGTGAAGGAGAACATCATGATGGAAGCTTAAGACATCACATCAGGAAGCAGAGACAGAGAGAGAGAGAGAGAAAAAAGAGAAAGAGAGAGAGGAGAAAGAGAGTGAGAGAAAGGAATTGCAAGCTCCAATCCAGGGAAGGTAGCAATGACCCACCTCCTCCAACCACTCTCTAATTACCTGTAGTTACCACCCAGTTAATCCATTTGAAGAGATTAACACACTGATTCAGTTAAGGCTCTGGAAACCCAATCACTTCACCTCTGAACTTTCTTGTACTGCCTCACACAAGAGCTTTTGGGGAACATCTCGTAACTCAACCATAACAACCCACAACATAGATAGAGTCATATGCAGAAAAATTTCATAGAATTCAGTGTGGAAGAGAAGAACAGAATAGAGCTGAACACTGGCATATAAGGACCGAGTAGATGATGGGTCTGGATCTTGTAATGATAAGAGGACCTGGGGAGGAAAAGGGCAGATGGAGTAAAGAGAGTTGTCTAACGAAGCTCTGCATCACTTAGGAACCCAAGAAAGCAGCCCTACTGTGGGGCTTCCCCTAATGAGGGGAGGCATCTCCTCCCCTCTTTGCAGGAAAGTGATGAGTTGTCACGTAGGACTGAGTCATGAATGCTGGGATAAATAAGAGATCTGTGCCTGGTCCAAAAAAGATACTCATGAGGAAGACTTTTGGCCAATCCCATGGTGTGAAGGATCGCCATGACACTTATCAAATCTCTCAGTGATGGGCACCAGGGGTTCACTAGTAGGCAAGTAGCAAAGCCCTGGAGAAAACCAAAGTTACCAGAATAGGAAAGAAGTGCACAGTAAAGGTGTAGTAAAGACTGCACTTTTTTTCTAGGTATGCTTTGTTGAACTGGAAATCATTTTTAATATAACTCTACCTTCTTTTTCTACCTGGAGACTTCTGAAAAATGGGGGCCTTTTAGCTGTGGAAAGTAGTGTAATTCATGAGCAGGACTGCTGCCCTGGTGGTGCTAAATTTCACCTAAGCAGAATGTGTGCACTTATCTGGGTACAGGAGCCATAATATTTTATGTCTCAACCAGGCCAGGTATTTTTCCAAGGAGTGAGTAAAAAAATGTGGATCTTAAAATGAATACAAATTATACTGGGGGCTGAAAGAAGATTCCTTTCCTAGAAGGGTAATATATTCTTTACTAAACATTGATCCCATAGTATTTTTTAAATTCATAGGTGGCATTTGCCTGGATCAAGAAATATATGGACCATGAATTTAGCTGTCTTGGTTCGCCCACCCATGGGTTTGCAGAGTGCACATATTCTCAACAGGAAAGTAAGAACAAGTTTCCTTTTCCCCATCTATCCTGCCAAAATAAGAATGACCCTAGGAACTCGATCTCATAAGAATGTTCTTCTAGATGTAGCTGATGCTCTGTGAAACCCAGCAGAATAGGATAAAGTAGGCAAGAGGTATCTCTTACTGATCAAGAGCACAAACGCTGGAGATTATTCTTGGGTTTCCTGAGTTCCAGAAGGGTGACCTCAAGCAAGCTATGATTGCTTTAAGCAGCAGACATTAATCTCAACCATGAAGTTAACCATGACTACCACAAGAAGATACCTATAAGGACTTGTGAAGTAAAATATTAAACAATTAGGCCAAAAATTAGCAAAAACATGTTCTTAATGAATTGTTAATAACAATACTATTGTGGTGATTGCTCCTGCCAGAACTCTGAACTAGCGTAAGAAGCTGAACAGCAAGCAATTCTTGGCCAGGTGACAATCCTACCTTGTTGAAGGATTCCTCCATTCAATTCACCATTTTTTTAATCTTCTTTATATTTATGAGGCATTAAAAGGGTTGTAAACATTATTGAGGTTTTTTTTTTTTTGTTTGTTTGTTTTATAATCACAGGAGTTCAAAACTCTTGAGATGAAAAGACAACAAAAATATCCAAGACAGAGCACAGTAATTACAACGTTTAATGTTAGCAACTGTTTTGACCAAAGGAGGAAGTCATTGCACTTGATGGTTCAGGACAGACTTCACAGAACAGGGAGCTTTCAATAGCTCTTAAAGAAAACATAGAGTTTGGGTAGACAATAACCCAGATATAAAAGAAAAATGAAGGGTGCTTTAGTTGTAGGAAGAAGAAAGTGCAAAGAAACAAAGATTGGTTTATATGTGGCCAAAGGATTGAGAAATGAGACTGAAGTTGAGGGCTAGGAGCACAGGTCAGAAAGTTCTAGGGTCATTTTAATTCCATAAGCAATGGAGAAGCATTGCATATCATTCCTGAGCAGGCTATAAATTCTCTGAAGACAGAATATTTAAATATCTCAAGATCATAATATCTCAAAATATTCAAATATATTGATTATACTATCTCAAGATATTAGGTAAAATGACTAGGAAATCATTCAAAAGCCTTCAATAGCTGTTTGAGAAATGATAAGAACTAGACAGATGGATGGATGGATGGACAAAAGAGTAACAGTTTCACCTCCTACTTATCTACTTGCTCATTCATTGACAGTACACAGTAAATATTAAAGAAACTGATGGTTCAGAAACTGTGCTTTACACGACCTGTGCCTTGGATTTTCAGAGACTTCTCCTTGCTCTGCCATAGAAAGCTTAGAAATGGCTCTCTCGTGCACCTGTGGAGATACTGATTTTCTAAGTACTCTACTCATTCGAAGTCAGAAGTTTTATTCCTTAGTCACTTTTTCTGCTGAGTCATTGACTTATTTTGATAAGAAAGAGGACAGTTCTTTAAAACCTGGACCCCTAAAGCCAGTTTTTATGTCTCCCCAAGTGCTACAATTGAAGCTATTCTGCCTGGCTATTAATACCCTAATGGAACAGTGTGCCCTCTTACCGAGGGGAAGTCAGACATTGTGCTGAGCTGATTAGAAGTGATGGCATGGAGCTTCTTCCTGAGGACGGAAGTCTTGTAACCTCAAATACCAAGGACTATAAATCTCAGCAATATATAATGGTAATTGGTTTGAAAGGCCTAATCGACACAGAGAACGGAAGCCAAGTGCAGGATGCTCAGGACTGGAAGCCCCAGGCCTCCGCCTCCTTCCAGAAGGAGATGTGTCATTTTCTTCCTCAGTGCTGGGAACAGCAATAAAGGATTTCAGAAGTTGAGTCTCACTAAGTAAGTGTGCAAGCAGAAAGCTCTCAATGATGGCCACTGGGTTCTAAAATTGAAAGCCGCCTCCAGCACATTAATTGGGGAGCTGGTAAACACTTAGACACCTAGTTATCTTCTTATATACTTGGAAACAGAATCTCTGAAATTGTGCCAAATTACTAGTCAAATTACCATTAGCTAGCTACCAGCTGATTTTTTTTCCACAGTGACTTTGGAGGCCCACAGCTGCCAACGTGCACCCTCTGCTATATCATGTGTTCTTCTGCAGTCCCCCTGCCTTGTGTTATAATGAACACGCCTCTGGCCTTGGATTTAGCCAGTTCATGTTCAAACTGTAGGTTGACCTCTTACTTAAAGAGTGGGTTATAGGAAAGCTCTGCTTCCCCCCCCCCCCCCCCCCGTGAATTTCTTTCTCTTCATTTGTAAAATGAAGAAAACATCTTCTACCACTCTAGACTCTCACAAGGATCAGGGAGTAAATGAAAATGCCAAGGTTGAGTAGAGATCCAATAATAGATTCAAGTCCAAAACTTGCAACATGTTTAACTCCAGGAAGTGTGAGGTTGGGGTTTAGTTATACACCCCTCAATTTGAAACTAGCAAAGTAAAACCTTCTAGAATACAGAAGTGTTTTGATGGAGATGCAGAGAATTGGACAGACTGGGTCTTAATTACTAGTTTCATTTCTTATTCGGCAAGACACTTAGTATCCCCGAAACTCAAATCTGTCATCTGAAAAAATGAATGCAAACCACCTGTTTCTCATAGTCACTGTCAGGGCTAAAGATAATTTAATGTCCTTGGCACATGTGGATCATAGTACATGGAACCAATTCTGTTGCACAAGCTGGAACCACTCACGTATCCCACCTGGATGCCAACAGGTATGGAAAACAGGATTTGAGGAGGCAACCACTTTCCAACAATAGTTTCTCATCATGGAAGGAAGGCACAAGTCTCTGTCTCAGCTACCGTGACTACCTTATGTAGTGGCTGTGATGGTTCAGTTAGCAACATCTGACATCAGGTCCTCAGCTCAGATTCTGGGACATAGTATGTAATTGGTAACTATAAACTGAAGTTGTAATTCTTAGAACTACAAGGTAAACTTCAATTTTGGTAAACACTCATGGAGTCCTATGAATGCTTATGAAGTATTTAGACACATTGACAATCTTGATGATAATCTACTTTGATATTAGTCTGATTTTCATTACCTCAACACATTTATTGAGTGAGCCAGATCCTCTCTATGCCTGGGGAATTACACAGAATTTTGGAAGAGAAGCATATACATGTGAACAATTATGGAAGTGACTAGTTAGAATATAATCGTGATAAGCTAAATGAAAGAGAAGTGCATAGTACCAAGAAATGTATATCTAGAGGTTTGACCAGGCTGTGAATTCAAGAAAGTCCTCTCTGAAACTCAAAGAGTGGAAATTGGCCAAATCATGAGTTGGGAAAAAATTCCAGGCAGAAGGAATGGATACGAGCTTCCTCTACTCACTGACTCAGTGCTAGGGCTCATTCAGCTTGGACAGCTGACCTGATGGAATGTTCCAAAGAACCATCAGCTTGAAATATAAATAAATAAAAGCATTCTGGTAAATATGTGTACAAGGAACATTTGCAACTTACAAGGACCACATACCATCTAAACACTTCAGAAGCCCCAAGGAACTTACAAATGTTATTATTATTTTTTAATCCAATTCCAATTTTTTTTCTCTTCTTTGGAATTTTTAACCATTATTTCTGTATATAACATTTCTCTGCCTGATTCAGGCCACTGAATGTGTTTGAAATAGAAACATTTCTGATTTATGCTGCCCTTGGATGAATATCCAGTCCTCGCCTTACCCACAGCCCTCCAAACGCAGAGTACATGCTTGCAGATTCCTAAGCACAGGCAATGCGTACACACAGAGTCAGGAAGAGCAGAGAGAAGTAGGCAGAAGGAATTCAGATCCTGGCTCTGCCATTTGCTTATTGTGTGGTCCAAACTCCTGAGCATGACATTCAAGACCCTTCATAATCTGGAGCCTTCCAGAACCTGACAGCCGAGTTCCTTTCACCATTTCTCCATGAGTATCCCGGTTAAGTCCAACACGAGCCCCTGTGTGTCTGTGGCATTCCCCCATGCATCCTATGTGTGTGTGAGAAATGTGCTCCATAAGCACAGTCCTCTGCTGCCACACACACTCTCTACACAACTCTTTCGCAGTCTTACAAAAGATCCTGGACTCTTTCAAGGGCATTTTCTGACTGTGTTTGCCTCCTACATGCTGCACACACTGCCTTAGGCACCTGTTCCCCATGCTTACCCTACGCATCCCAGTTGTTCTATTTTATTATAATACATGTGCCTTCCGCCATCCATAACTTCTATAAATAGCACAGCATGGGCATGTGATATATCCCAGCACCTACTGCAGGGTCCATGCATCAAGACCATGTAATACAAAATGACTTTTCTAGCCATATGTGCAATCTGAGCCCCAATTTTTCTACCAGTTGAAATAAAAATACTATTTTCCCTGCTAACTCTACCCTTCCTCCTATTAAATGAGAAAAATGCATGAAGAGCACTTAGCAGAGAGTCTCTTACACAGTACATACGAGTGAGAGTCGACAAACATTTGAGTGCCTACCATGTCCTGGATAATGAGCATAAAATTACTTTGCCAGTGATAAACACTCTATGAGTAGAAGCATTCACTTAATAACTATGTGATTGCTACATTATTAAGACATGCATGTATTTCTATTTAATTATAAAAATGATAACAATATGAATGATCCTGTTCATGTTCTTGAAGAATAATAGGAAATGTAACTAATGTAGAGTTTGCAAACATAGGAGTTCTGAGCAAGGCGATAGTACTCTATGCATAACTAGTTATGAATTCCAGGGTCAGTGAATTTAATACATTTTATATCATTGCAAATGTTTGCTCTACTCCCAAGGAAGATTAAAAATAAAAA
This sequence comes from Sciurus vulgaris, assembly GCF_902686455.1. Lineage (NCBI taxonomy): Eukaryota > Metazoa > Chordata > Mammalia > Rodentia > Sciuridae > Sciurus > Sciurus vulgaris. Next base: position 72,189,884 of record NC_136476.1, read on the forward strand.
ATTCCTGTGTTTGGCTCAGGAGCTTCCTTCTCTTCTGGCAGTATGCATCAGACTAAATGTCACAAGAATATTTCAGCATATGTGGGTAAATATTTACACTCATTTTAATCAGATATTCCAAATTCCTTGTTGTTTTTCTGTGGAGGCCTAAACCTGGTGGTAAAAGTCATGAACAGAACTTTTTCAGTCTCACTAAGCAAAAAGGAGATTTTCAAGGATTCTTGCCTCTAGGGTGCTCTATTTTTCTCCTTCCATTCTCTTTGGGTTGAAACGTTTGGAAAGAAGAACTGGCCTTCTGCCATGGAACTCTCTACCAAGCCACTTCGAGTTATTGCTCCAGGGTCCCTGAGAGCCAGTAGAAGATTCAGCTGTGAGCTCAGGGAAAAAAGTATAAAAGAAAGAAATGTAGAAGCTATAATATAAATAATATCTCCTGGAAAAAATGCGGAATGCAGAATGTTATGGGTCTGGGTTGCAAAGAGTGGACAAGGACTTAGACGAGGTTTCTCATCTTAAGAAGAGTGAGAAATCATGGGTAAAACAAATTGCAGATTGTGCTTGTTTTGGGGAGATGAGGAGAGCAAAAGAGCAAGCCATGGGAGAATTCAGCTAGGGTGAGGAGTTTTGATAAGTATCCAAAGCCTGAGTAACAGTCAGTTTTGTTTGTGACATAATACATAGAAATGCTTTGTGTATTGTATGTATGTCTTTGTGTATTTGTGTGTGTGTGTGTGTGTGTGTGTGTGTGTGAGTGTGCCTACTTCTGGTAACTGACCTTGCCTTCTAAAATCCCCCAATATTAAAGGCTCTCCTTTATGGAAAAGGTGTAAAGACCTCTGCTAAAAGAACAAGGAGAGAAATTAGCAAAGCTTCTGCCTCATCCAGTAGGACAGGTGAAGTATCATCAGTGCCACAGAGTTGGCCTCCTCTTGAGGCCAAACAGCCCAGGTCCATGCCTCTATATGACTCAGTTCTTAGCTGTCGAGTTTCCCAAGAGTTTTGAAAATGAAGACTGCCTGCCAGCCATCTGAGTGGGGATTCTCTGGTTGTGAGTGCTGTAAGATTTAGCCAGTCCAGACTCACAACTGTGAAGGATAGAAGGGAATCTGCATGGGCACCAGTAGCAACTACTGCATTGGGGTTGAAATCTAGAGAGGGAAGAGTTAGAACTACAGAGTGCTGTAGGTGCAGACAGAGAGGGGGCCTGACTCTATCATTCTGAGCTTACTGAGCATTCACTTTGCCAATAAGACTGCTAGGCTCTGGATTTAAAAAACTAGAGGGAGCCCTTCTGTATTCTGCATTCTAGTGCTACCAGGGCAAGACATTGGCCTAAGGATCCAATCAAGGAGAAAAGAAGAGGATACAATATACATGTGCTTACAAAAAAGCACCTCTTCCAGCCTTACCTTATCCAGCTTCAGTTACCACTCAGTCCCATCAGAGGATTAATTCACTGGTTGGGTCAAAGCTTTCACAACCCAATGCACTTCTTGCATTGTCTCACCCAAACCATGTGCTTACAAAAAAGCACATGTACACCTGCTAAGTGAACAGCCCTATGCTGAGTATCATGGAGACAAAAAGGATGTGGAAGATTGGTTTCTACCTCTGAGAAAATAATAAATAAAAATAACTAAATATAATACAAAAGCATGATGAGTTCAGCATATTATGAGAAGTAAGAATGTTAAGTACTTGGGGAGTGCAGAGGAAAGAGAGCTCATCAGTTGAAGGACTCATGGAAATGGGAGAAATGGCACAGCAGCTGACCCTGAAAGCATGGGGCGTGTGAGCAAGTATCAGTAGACAAAAGGGGATTCCAGAGGAAGGGTTTAAGTAAAAGTAGGGAGAAAAAATATTTCTCGTGAATTTTGCTATGTTACTGCCAAACAGTTAAAATTTGCAGTAGTCGCAGATATAAACAGGGAAGGTGTATCAGATGAGCCCTGATAAATATATTTGACAGTATGCGGAGAATCTCTAACTTAGGTAAAGGCAGCATGGGCAGTCACGAGTGGCCTCAAGGGCAAAAACTCATAATCAGAGCCTCCAGTGGGAGAGTAAAGTGGCAATGTATGCCTCATGTGTAGACACAGGAGAAAGTCTAGAGACGAAGGAAAGGAATTCCTAATCCTGGATGACATGCAAGCAACCTCTCATGGCACAGTTAAAGCACATACTTAATAGGAAGAGCAAACCCTCAGGTAAACTGTGGGCTTAAGTTAGTAATAATGTGTTTGCTCATCAATTGCAACAAATGTATTACATAATTACACAATGTTACTAATAGGGGAGAAGGAGGCATATGGGAACTTTATGTGTTTTCTGCTTCAGTTTCCTATAAACCTAAAACTCACAGAAGACTGTGATGGAGGAAAGCAGCTTACATGGTGATCAGGAAGCAGAGAGAGACTCCACTCACCAAATACAAAACATACTCCAAAGGCACCTCTGCCAGCCTTACCCTATCCAGCTTCAGTTACCACTCAATCCCATCAGAGGATTAATGCACTGATGGGGTTACAGTTTTCACAACCCAATGCACTTCTTGCATTGTCTCACCCACACTATAGCACTAACCCACTGCTTTACCTGCCTTACTCCCTGTTCTTGAGAATCTCAGTTGGTGCAGAGAGCACATTTGTCCTCCCCTCCAATGTTCTGGACCCCTTCCGTATGGTTTCACCCACACTGAATTTATCCTTGATTCCATTATCATACTTATGTTTGATTACTGCTTTCATTATACTATCATGTAAATTAAAAATGTTCTTTTACTAAGCCACTGAGGTTACCATATTTCTTGCAGCAACTCATAGTGCTTACCCTAACTAATACACATGTGCAAAATGTAAGCATCTCTTGAATCAAAGTAGTGCTTGTCAAACTCACCCATAATTTTTATTACTTAAAAGTACCCAACTCCTTGGAGATATGAGATCAAATATTGACTTATTTACATAATATCATTACAAGTTATGTTTAAGGGACACGGGAGCATGCTTAAGAATGCTGGCTTGAAAATACAATGGTCCTTGGTGCTAACTTGAGATGTGGGCTGGGGCAGTTATTAAGTCCTTGGTATTAACTCTTCCTTTCACTTTGTCTTTGTGATATTGGCCTAGTTTTTTTTTTTTTTTTTTTTTTAATATCTTTAAGTTCTTTCTTCTGCTCTATAAATTGGAAATATAAATGATCCCTGTGCCATAGGGTTATAATAAGAAGTAAACATGACATTGTATGTTCTTCGCTTAGGTTCCCTAGAAACAGAGTTTGATGCGAGGACTAAGTGCTAATGCTTAATATAGCAGGTGAAGTTTCACAGCACCAAAAACGTGGGAAACGGAAGTGAGACATTGAAGGGCAGAAGGGCGGGCAAAAATAGAAAGTAATGCCTTGCTCTGCTGTCCACTGCTTCATGGTGAACCATAAAGAGACAGCTAGGCTCAGGGTACAAAGACTACACACCTCAGATCAGTCCATGTGATCAAGGAAGGAAAGGGAATATATTTCTCTGCCTTTTGTTTCCCACATTCAATGCCCCCTTTTTTTTTTTTTTTTGGATTAGTATATCTGTTCCTTTCTAGGATTTCCCAGAAAACCCACATCTCCTTCCCCTGCCACCCCTCATGTTATGCATTTTCCCATATCTGGAAATGACAAGGAAAAAAAAAAAAAAAAAAGAAACCTGAAATTTGGAGCATGTAGTTAGTCATTCTGTCGTGTGTGTGTGTGTGTTTATTTTTTATTTGCTCTAATTTGTTGTACATGGCAGTAGATTATGTCATGTGTAGTATTTATTATGGGAATTGACTTGTGTGACTGTGGAGGCCTAGAATCCCCACCCCAGCCATCTGCAAACTGGAGAATCAGGGAAGTCAGCAGTGCCACTCAGTCTGAGGGCAAATGCCTGAGAACCAGGGGACCCAATGGTGCAACTCCGAGTCAAAGTCTGGAAGTTCGAGAACCAGTGGGGTGGGTCGGGCACTGCTAGTGAAGTCCAAAAGAAAAAGAAACAGGAGCTCAGAGAAAATGGATGTTCCAACTGAGGAAGGAAGAATGTCGCCTTTCTCCCACACTTTTCTTCTTTAGGATCTTCAGTGGAACAATGATGCCCAACCACATTGGTGAGGGTGGTCTTTACTTAGTCTACCTATGCAAATCCACCACCCTTGCAAATGCACCTGAAGCAATGTTTTGCCAGCTATCTGTGCATCACTCATCCAATCAAGCTGACACGAAAGACAGTCATCACAGTCAGAGAGGTAGGCTCACAAGCCACCTTCTGAGGAGGGGCTGTGATGGTTGAGGTGGCACCTGCAGATGAGGTACTGGAGAGAGTGGCACTGAAAGCAGCCTACATGATGTGACTGATGTGTCCAACAGAGCATGCCAAGAACTGAGCACGGTGTCTATCACAGAAAGGGCCTCTTAAATATGAGTTACATTTCCTTCCATTATGAAGTGAAGAACTTAGTTTAAAATATTCTTTCTATGCTAGAGAAGATAAGGCAGAGTGAAGAAAGGAGAACAGTACCCTCAGCAAACCATAAAAGAGAAGATAAATTGTTTTTGTTATAAATAACTAGTGCATATATACATGCATACATACATGCATGCATACGTACACTGCAGGCATGGTATACAAAAAGAACAGAAGAGATGGCTTATTTGAAAAAAAAGACCATTTTTATTGGGAATGTTTGTTGCATGAATGGACAAATGAAAGAGGAAAGTTCATCTCCAGTGAGTCTAAGATTTTAGAATATTAGAGTTGGAAGAAATCTTCAAGATTGGCTATTCTGAATTTCTCTGGGTAGAGGAAATATTGAGGCTTAGGGAGATAACATAACTTTTCTGAGGTCCAACACTTAGTGGAAGGCCAGGCATTCAAGGATTATTCATTTCTTAATGCTTTACTCCAAGTCCCTATTGATAATACTCTGATAAAAAGGAAATCTGATCATTAGAACAAGAAGAGTTACTATTTCTCTAGTACTCCAAAAGCATCAACTACTTTACACCAGCACGAAATTCCCATTTCATACATCGAGGAACCTTGGTTTCAAATGAGCAAGTGCCTTGCCTGTTATTAAAAGGTAGAGTTAGAGACCAGGCACAAATCTTGCTGTATCTGATGTTCTTAACTTTTATCACTGTGCTACACAACCTGTGTTGCTCCATGATAAATATCCCCTTGTGTCAAACTTGCAAGATTCATGTGAGGGCAGGAGGTGGAAGCCCCAGAACATACAATGGGAAACAGGGGCACACAGGGAAAGTAAGAGGACCGAGCCCCAGACCAGCAGAAAATTTAAAACCAAGGTTCCCCTCTCCCTCCATCTGCTGAATTTGCCATTTTTTACAAGAAAAAGTCCCTCCTGGGAAAGGTTCACTCAACTCCAGATACTTTTCCAAGACATTCTTGGAGCTGAGACCAGCATATCCAGTTTGGCAGTGTGAAGTGTGATTTTAATTAGGCCATTTCCCTCTGGGGGCTGGGGGCTCTGCTGGCTGAACTTCATAAAGGAGTCTGTGGGTGGGCAGTGCACAAGGAGCCCAGAGGTGAGGAGCATTCAGGACAAGCCTCCCAGAGGGGCCTGGCTGTCGTTTTGCAAAATTTCCCCTATTCCTTCCGACTCTTAAAGTAATTGGAAATTGTTGCAATTGTTGCAAGAGAGATGTGACCTCCCTTGGAGGAAAGGGCTTTGGAGCTTTTGGATCAGAGCCAGCTAATATCCAGGGCATTTGTTTTCCAGCCATAAGACCCTTGTGCGGATCAGTCATTCAATTCAGACAGGTGTCCACCTTCCTTGCTCCATGGAATCCCTTTTAAGCCAAGAGAGATTGCTTTTGCCACTACCCAAGTGAAAAGTTCATGTTCTTCCTGTCCAAGAAATCATGTGGTCCCAACCTTCTCTCCCCCAGCATGGCTTGTGATTTAAGGCTTTGACTTCTACACTGGAGAACTGGGCAGAGATATATTATTGGCTGCTGACAATGTCCCTTCCAGGCTGGGGAAATCCAAGGTTGTGCAGCTGGGTTTGTGGGTGGGCCAGGTCACTCAAGAGAGGCTGATCAAAAGCTTCCCACAGGATAGAAACCATGTAGCTTTCAGAGAACCTGAGATTTGAAAGAGAACCCAGGAGGCATCTCCTGCAAGTCTTTCCTGGTTCACCATCCACCCTTACAAACTGCACATTTGCCTTTTTTCTTGAGAGAAGGTGGGGAAATTTTCAAAACATAAATCCAATCATATCATGTTTCTGCTTTAAAACACTCCAGTGGGTCCCAGGTATGCCCAGATTAAAGACCATTTGCACCCAGCTGTCTGCTTGCTACAAATGCTACACACTTCTTCAGCTTTGTTCCTCCATCCTCACCTCCCTGGTTTCCAAACTCTGTCATGCTCTCCACATTTTCCTGCATGCTATTGCTTCAAACTACAATACTCTTTGAGGCTTCATATTCATCCATCCATCTCTCTCTCTCTCTCTCTCTCTCTCTCTCTCTCTCTCTCTCTCTCTCTCCACCCCCAACCCATGTGGTATATTTGCTAGGCTGAATTATGCTCATTGCCTGTATTTCAGATGAGATGCTACTATCTTGGGGAAAAGCCTTCCCTAAGTATTCCTCCTTTGCTTGTTGACAAACCTGGGAGACCCAATCATGTTCTCTCACAGTGACCTGTTTGGACATCTATTTTGTGCTATATTGTAAGTATCTACTAAGTTTGCTCCCTTCCATAAAACTGTAAACTTCACAAGCTAAAGGCCAGGTTTGAGTTTTGTTTATCATTATATTCCTGGTTTGGTGTCAGGCATATTGTAGGCATGCAATAAATATTTGTTGAATTAACAAATGAGACCCCGGAGGGCATCCTGTTAAAATTTTAATGATCTTTGCCATTTCCTGGGGATTAAATACTTCTCTTGAAAACATGCAGAATCTGGAGAACTGGTGCAGCTTTTCACTAATAATTTTCAAGTAGACTGTGAGGACTGTTCAACTAAACACTGAGTTTTTGGTACATTTTTGGTAAACATTGAGCTTTGGTAATATTTTTAAATATTGACAAAGTATGGAAAGAGCAAGTGTGGGTATGTTTTTTTAGGTCTGTAGTTCTATTTATGTAGCTGCTCAAAGAATACAAATAACACATTAACTTGATTGGATTCATTTGTGTTCATGATATACAACTCAGGGCTTAGGACATAAGAATATTGGTAGAAATGAACTCAGACTTGTCCAGAATGTCATGATTTAGCAAAGTGAAAAGTAGCTGTCCTTCTGTGTTTATCCATGAGGGAAGGTACTGAGCTGAGCTTAGATGATTATTCATCAAGGGAAAAGAGGCAGAAAACAGTCAAAGAAAGAGTCTGGCTAGATGAGAACTTATTTGAAGTTGAAACAAGGAGATAAGAATAACTTTGAGGCAGAGATTAGTCAGAAATGCATTTCGCAAATGGCTCCTTTCTGCTCTGTAAGGTGTTTGATGCTTTGTGGAACACAAACAGACTCCAACAGGTTCTAGCTCAAAGTCGGCTCATGGCCAGGTCTGCACACATGATAGATACATAGGTAGGTAGGAAGTAGGTAGACAGATGATAAGAGATAAGGAAGAATTTATTAGGGAAATTGACTCACTCCATCTTGAAGAATGAGAACTTCCATGATTGGCCATCAGCAAGCTAGATAGTCAGGGAATTTGGTAACATGCTCAGTTCAAGTCGGAAGGCTTTAGAACCAAGGAAGCTGATGGTGTAGCTCTCAGTCCATCATTCAAGGGTCAAGGGCAGAGGGGGCCACTAGCGAGAAGTCTAAACCTAAAAGGTAGACAACTTGAAAAAGAAGGGTTGGAGAAGAAGGGTATACGGTCTCAGACAAAGTCAGCAAGAAGTCACCTTCTTCTAGCATTTGGCTCCCTCTGGACCCCCAGTGAATGGTGCCAGGTCAGATCTTCTACTCTCCGTTCACTGACTCAGATGACACTCTCTTTCAGAAACGCACAATCATTCTAATCAAATGCCAAACTCGTGGGTTTCCCTTTCATCAGAAAAGGGGTGAGCTAAGTCCCTACTGAAGCATAAAGAAGAAGTAATGCTTCTTCAGCCATCTGGGTGTCCTGTTGATCCTCAAAATCAGTGATCACAACTACCAAGCTCAAATGATCACCATGACCCAGGTTATCACTCACGTGCTTCTTTGCTGAAACTTAAGATTTTCATCAGAGAGAGGAATACGATTGGCAGAAATTTCCCTATTTTTTCTTTTCTTAGGCACCATTCATGGTCCTTAACTTGTCAGAAATTAACCATAGCTTCTAATAAAATTTTAAGGCATTATAGTACAGTTGTCCCTCAGTATCCATGGGAGATTAGGTCCAGGAAATTCCATGGATACCAAAATCCATGGATTCTCATGTTCCTTATATAAAATAGCAGAGTGTTTACATGTTACCCAGGTACCCCTTCTCATAAACTTAAAATCATCTCTAAATTATTTTTAGTTCCTGGTACAATGCACATGCTATATAACTAATTGTGTTACTGTATTTTAAGGAAATAATGGCAAGGAGAAAGTCTACATGCTCTATAGAGATAAAAATTTTTGGTGAATATTTTTGATCTGCAGTTGAATCCATAGACATGGAACTCACAGATACAGAAGGCCAATTATAATTAAATGAATGACTTCAAGTTCTCTGAAAATAAATATATTTCTTCATGAGACAGAAAGTTTCCTCACTACAGACAACTTTCATGTATGTTTCAATAGTGAGGATAATTCCTGGTGCATACAGCATCATGATATGCAAAGGCCCTGTGTCAAGAGGGAGGCCAGTAGAAAGGAAAGAAGTCCAAAGAGGAAAAGGCCATAGGAAGGCACACAAGGGAATACTATGAAGCAATGTGTCAGGACAGAAAGTCTTCATACTCTTCTATCAAGAATGGCAAGCATTTTGACATTTTAAACAAGCAATCTTTTGAGCACTTATAAAATAAAATTTGTGTTTACATTTCATAAATGCATAAAAAATGGTTCATAATAAATATCATTTCATCTGGCAAGATTTTGATGGATATCTTGAATTGATTTCCTTCTGCAAAATTTTTTTCATCTTGTTTTCTTGCAGGTATCAGTCTAAATTCTATGTTGAGCCCTCTTATATTACAATCCTTTGTGAGTCATATTGATACTTACTATATCAGTTTTTGTGGAAAATTAGTGGTAGTGGGAGAGAAGTGTTGCTAGAAGGAGAATTCACTGACTCACAACATTACTAACCTCTTCTAATAGAAATAGCGTGTAGGGGTGTGTGTTTGTGTACACGCATGCATGTGTCGGGCACCCACATATTCAGAGAGTAAAAACAGCATATAGAAGCATAAGTTTATATTACTCCTTCTTGTTTTCCTTGAATTTGGTTGATATTGAAAAAAATAAATAGAACCCGAGATACATTTGCTTTTCCCTTTTAAAAGTCACATGAGCAACTACAGGTTTTCTAAAGATCATCATCTACAAACACTGAACAGGTTGAAGGGAGGTAAAAGACGAAGTGAGGAAGCTATAAGAGTCCATTACATAAATGTGTATAAAAGATGCTATTTTCAAAGGCTAGATCTATGTTTATCTACCCATAAATTCCCAAGCACTTAGACGAGTCACCAAGCACATAATAAATTTTTATTAAAACCAGATAAGAATGCATATTCTAATTCAAATTAATTAAAATATTGTCCAGAATTAAATGTTTTCCAATTTTTTAGAAGTGGCTCAGGTCACAGCAGTTGGGGGGAGATTTTTGTCAGACCTTTTTATTAGAGATTGCTGTAAGATATTTTGTAGCTATTTTTTTCAAAACCCTTTAACGATTTGGAAGTAAGCAATGTGGATAAGTTACTTCAACTCCAAACATCTGTTTCCACATTTTTAAAGTGGGGAAAATAATAATAATACTTACTTGATGAGATTTTCTTGGGCATGGTGAGTAAATGTTTAATGTGCCTCCCACAAGCCCGATTTGGTGTAGATGCTTCTAGATGGAGCCATGATTGACTTTTTCTCCCTCTTTTCCACACACAGTCTCCTTTCGCTTTGACTCTCATCTTTTTTTTAACATCATAACTTTGGCTTCCTTATCATAGTCCTTCTCACAGTTACACAATTACCTGTTCATGTGTTTGTATTTACATTAGAAGGTGGGTCGTGCCATCTTATCTTCATTTCTACCAATACCTGGACATAATAGATTTTCAATAAATTTTAATGGCTAAAATAATTGATTCCCAATTGTGGATGGTATTCACTGCAGCTTGGGATGCAAATAGTTCTCCTTATCCACTTTCTTAGGAATCCAAAGTTAAAACAAAACCATGCACAGCTTTGATCCTTGGGTGGATGAGAGGTTTATCCATGATAGCAACGGCCCAATTACACCCAGATTGAGAAGAATATGTCTCTAGGACTTATGGGCTTCTATGAGCAAGAGTCACAAGCTATCACGTTTTGATGAGTCATACATGTCTTCAGCATTCAGCCAGTTTCAGAAGAAAAGAAGAAAACGGCTTTCATTTATTAAAGAATGCATTCTATCTGAGAAAAGACCTTTTAGGAAAATATATTCTATACATGTATAAAATAAAGCAACACCGCAGGATCATCCAACAGTCAGATTTTATTTTTTCTTCTTCCATAGTGTAATTTCTCACTCTGTAAGCCCTTTTTTTCTATTTGGGAAATTGAATGGTTGTAACTAACCCAACAGAATTGTGCTTTGTAAATGTTGGTCTCCTACAAATCAATTTCACTTCCTCTTCTCTAGCGGTGCCATAGCTCATTCTACCAAGACAGTCCCTTGGCAGTTGTTTTTGAACTTCTGCAAGGTTCTCAGCAACACCTTAAATGATGAATGGCTAGAAAGTTGATGTCTGAGGGTGGAGAGATGGAGGTCTACTGCTGCTGTAATCACAGTGTCATTGAAGCTAGCAGGGGCACCATGGCCATCCCTGAAATCTGGAAGTTCTTTTATGAAAGCAGGATTTTTGTAAACTAAATTATTTTTTCCAAACTAACCCTTATTAGCTAAACTCAACTTCCAACTTGGAATTTTACCCATTATTTATTGAAATGAACACATTAGCAGTGTTGTTTTGGGATGGCTTACTGTGCAGTGGGCACTTGGCGTTTTGCAACATTTAATTCTTAACTTAAAAAGAAAAGGTTTTGGGGAGGGAACAAATTCATCTTAGTCTAAGAAAAATTAGAATTATCTCATTTGATTAACATACTTATTCTATTGTTCTTTAATAATTTTAAACTTATCAAGGCACTAAGTTTTATATTTTAAAGATATGGAAATGACTTAAAAAGAAGCAATAATCCCCTATTTACCCTGGATTATTATTCTTGGAATAGTAGAATTTGCAACTCTATTTTTTAAAAATAATCATCTTATGGTTGTAAGATCTTTTGACCTTTTGACTTTTTACTTACATAAAATGAATATTTATATTTTTCACATACACATATACACACTTTTAATCACGACATTTCAAGTATAATTGTGTCTAAATTCTGGCCTAAATATTTAAAATACTCTAATGGGGCCCTAGTATTATCAGATCACTGCACAAACTTTCTTGATTAAACATCACAACTTCTTTTTCAGAACTCTTTTCAATAAATCTTTCAAGGTGATCAAAACTAGTAGTTTTTCAATCAGATCTACATTTTTTTTTGAAAGAATGTATCACTTCTAGCATTTTCTGTGTTCTAGATCCTACATGAATTAGTTTTTCCCTAAACCTGATAATTATTGGTTATCTTGGGATTTTCATCTCCATTATCCTCACAATTCACTTTTCTTCATTTTTCTCTTATTGGGACTCATGTTTTCTTGAGTTTTTGTTTTCTTCTGTTTTGATTTACTTCCTAATTTTTAGACTATCCGCCAATATATTTCAGTCAAAAAATGACAAAAGGTACAATTTTTAATACCATATATTTCTTAACATGCCCTCATACCAAGTAACATGGATGGTTTTTTTATATAAAAATTCAGGTGTTGAGTCATTTTCCATCAAAATTTTTAAAGCATTGCACAACTATGTTCTAATTCCCAGTGTTGTTACAAAGAAAGGTTCTAATGACATTTTGCTTCCATATACTTTTTTAAAGTTCTTTTAATGCTGTTCAATTTTCTTCTTTTTCTGTAACTTTTAAAGAGTTTATTTTTGTTTCTGGTGCTCTGAAAGTTCATAGTGATTTTACTTAATATGGGTCTCTTTCTATCTGTTGTGGAAGTAAGCAAAACTCTTCTGTGAGAGTAATTACGGCACACTTTGTAGACCATAAATCCTCTACCTCCTTTACTCCACTCTATGACCATAGTGTTAAAGCAGCCACAGACAATAATAAATGAGCATGGTTGTGTTTCAGTAAAACTTTATTTGGACAAACAAGTTGCAGACTGGTTTGATCTATGAAGCATAGCTTCCACCCAAGTCTAGTGTATTGCAGACCTATTGGGCCCTCTGAACAGAGAGATATTTGTCATCTTTCTTTGATACTTGCCTTTCTTTCTTTTTGATCTGTCCTCTATTTCTGAAACAACATTTAAAGAGATTATGGTAAACTATGATTGGATGCATTTGCTTGTTTTTAATGTTTTTATCTTTTTTGTTTGTCTCTCCAAATATATTGCATTCATCAGAGTTCTCCAGAGAAACAGAACCCAATAGGATATTTGTATATGTTTATATAACTCCCTATGCATCTATCTACCTGTCTATCATGTATCTAACTATCTTCCAAGTATGCAGAATGTACCTACAAACTTGAGACTTAGGAGAGAACATGGTACAGTTTCAGTTCAAATGCAGATGGAAAGAGATCCAGGAAGAGTTAATGTTGCAAATTAAATACAAAGACAATCTGCTGGCAAATTTTCTTTTACTGAAATGAGGTTTAGTGTTTTTGTTCTATTCAAGTCATCAATGGGTTGGATAAGGACCACCCAGATTATAGTGGGCAATCTGCTTTACTTTAGTGATTAAAATTATAATCTCATCCAAATTCACCCTCACAGAAATACCCACAATAATATTTGACCAAATATCTGAGTACTCTGTGGTCTAGTTAAGTTGAAGCATAAAATCAACCAACATATGTTTCTTCTGTCCAACCTATTTAAAATTTGACTTCATTACATTATATTTCATTTTCATGAGCTCGTTTTTATTCTCTGAGTATTCTTCTTTTATAAGATCCAATCTTTTTCTTAGTTTTTTAAAATTAGAATTTTGTTAATACAAAGTTATATTATCTTATTTCTATGAAGATATTATTCTTGTTTATTGTTCTTATTTTACTTTTTTAGGTTCCTTCTGGTCTCTACATAATATATGTTTTCTCTGAGCTCACATTTTCAGTTGTATCAGTTTCTGTCTTTCATGATAAAAGATATATTTAAATGCCTAACTTTTCATGCACGATAACCAAACATCTTTGTTTATATTGTAAGATGTTAAGGTAATAAAATACTAACTAGAATTTTGGGTTGTGTGATTGCGACTTTCTGGTAGACTTTACTAAATGACCCTAACATGAAGACCAGATCATACTGTCTGTTCCAGATTCCCTCAAGTGCAGCTATATCTGTGCATTTTTAGTCTGACCAAATCTCTTATAAAGAAATCTTACATTCTCCTGATATGGTGCATAAAAACCCAGTTTCCATCTCGAGGAAAACCAAGTTGTAGAAAAAGGTGTTGAAAATCTCAACATTTGGATTGCAGATTTTGATTAGTTCCCTTTTTTCAGTATATATCTCATTCCTACCTCAGATTTTTCCTAGGTACCACATCCAGAGCTTCTTTGGCTCAATCTGTCCAGAGTGTAATCTTCTGTCCAGAGTTCCATCTGGTTTGGAGAAAGAAGTACCTGGTTTGGCATTTTGACACAGGTAAGATATATGAAATTATATAGGATTTTTTTTAGAGAGACTTGCAACAAATCCCCCTTTCTTCAAACTTCTCAATTCCTCCCTTTTGACATAGCAGGTGACTTCCTTGAGACTTTCCAAAGTTTTGTGGAATGAGTCAGCCTACTTTCTTCTCTTGTCATGCTCCTTCAGGCATTTAGATTTGAGATTCCTCCCAGCTGATAATGTGGTTTTCATGATCTGTCTGCCTCTTAGATTTCAAAATTTCGTTGACATATCTCATCTGCTTACTTGCACCTTCTTCTTTTCTCTCTGGGTGCTCCTGGGTTTATATGATGTTTATTACTGTACTGAATTTCAGGAGATCCCACGTAATACGCATGCACTTAATTTACAGTGTTTGAGTGGAAAACAATATCAAACTTTTATTTTTTTCCTATTACATTCCATATACTGTTTTATGTACTATAGAGTAAGAAACAAGTATATGGGGTCTGCCTTCTCAAAACTTCGTAATAGTGAAAAGATATAACCAACAGGTAAAGGAAAAGTACATAAGGTAGTTTTAGATAGTCAAAATGCTATTGAAATAGATAAAGCAAGGTAACAGGTAACAAGATACCTGGTGGGAAGAACACAGTTAGGGAATGCTGTACAGCAGAGATTAACAAGTACCGAAGGAAATGAAGTCGGTTGGAATTTGAAGAAACAGACTTCAATTAGAGGAGTCAATACACACAAGGTTCTTCGGGCAAGAATGAATCTGATGTTCAAGACGGCATGTGTTTGTCAACTTTTCATCATTTTGACAAAAATACCTTAGTAGAACAACTTAAAAGAAGGAAAGATTTATTTTGGTTCATGGTTTCAGAGGTTTCAGTCCGTGGTCAGCTGACTTCATCACTCTGGGTTTGAGGTATGAGAGAATATCATGGCAGAAGGGCATAGTGGATGAAAATGTCTCAGCTAATTGCAGCCAGGAAACAGAGAAATAAATATAGAGAGAGGCCAGGACAAGATACAATCACCTAGGGCATACCTCAAGTGGCATACTCCCTTTAACTAGGTCCTGTCTCCCGGTTTCTATCATGTCCTAATAATGCCATCAAAATACGAATCTATCACTGGAGTAATCTACCCATAAGGACGTAGCCCTTGTGATCCAATCACCTTCCCAAAGGCCCCACATCTGAACCCTGCTCTATCAGAAAAGATCTTCAGCACATATTCCAGACCCAAACCCTATCACAGCAAGAACATCGGTGTAAATAAAATGGAATGAGAAAACACACACACACACACATAATAGTCCATCAGGCTAAAAAGGTGGGGGGAGGCCAGATTAATTAGGACCTTCTAATCTAGGAATGGCAACACTTTGGGAAGATGCTTGGAATTCATTCAGAATGAGATGGAAAGCCATTGGACAGTACTGAGCAGGGAAATGTCAAGACATAATTTTCATTCTTTTGGTATCAGATGAAGACTTGACCCTAGGGAGAGAAACGTGAATTTAGAGGGAAAGCAGAAAGACCTGTTGAATACCATGGAAATCATCCAGATGAAACTTCATGCTTTAAACTCATTTAATAATGGAGGAAGAAAGTGGAGAGGTCAAGAAAGCATGTTGTAAATGGTGATAACATTTACTGTTATTAAAAAGACCAGAAAAGAAACAGGAGGGAACATATAGATAAAATATCAGAGGTTTCTTTTAAGTATACATATTATTTTGAAAGGTGATGTCAAGTAGCAATTTAAATAAATGAATCTGAAATTGAGAATTTTGACATGACATTTAGAGCTATATGTATCCAGGTTATATAACCTAGAATAGGGGTCTACAAACTATGAACCTGAATCAAATCCAGCTACTTTTTGATTTTGTAAATAAAGTTTTATTGGAACACAGTTATGCTCATTTATTTATGTAATGTCTGAAGCGATATTGGCAGTATTAAGGACAGAGTTAAATAATTGCAAAAGAGACCATATGGCTTCAAAGTAGAAAATATTTACTATTTGGGTCTTTACAACAAAAGTGTCCTGCCTCCTACCTAAGAAGTAGATAAAGAAAGAGAAGAAAAAAGAGGACAAAGACTGAGCTCTGTGTTTCTCAACACTTAAAGACTGAGAAGATGAGCTTGATCTGGCAAAGGACACTGAGAAGCAGCAGCCAGTGAGGAGAGGAAAGCCAGAGAAAGGCTATGATCTAGCTGCCAAGCAGATCCTTAAGAAAAAAGAACTTCCAAGTATGACAGACATTACTAAGAGGCAATTTAAGGTGAGGATAATGGGATTTGCCAAGATGAATTTGTGGCAACCTTGAAAAAACACTGTCTATGGAGTGGTGGCAACAAACTGTAATCAGAGTGGATTTAAAAGAGAAAAGAAGGTGAGTAAGCAAAAATTGTTGAATATAAACATTCTCTTGAGTTTCGCTGAAAAGACAAGTGGGAAAATCAGATGATTTAGTGACAGAAAAGTGGTCAGGAAAGGTGGCACAGTTTAGTTTGCCAGAAAGCAGACTTTGTGATGGACAACAGCATTAGAGAATTGATGAAAGGTTTAATAATCAGCTTCTGTGTGAGGGAAGGCAAGCTGGAACAGAGGAATAGTCAAAAAGCAAAAGAAGAAATTACAGGGAGATTTAAATACATCAAGAAAAATGACCATAGAAACACAACATACTAAAACCTATGGAATGTAGCAAAAATAGTTCAAAGAGGGAAGTTTTTAGCCAGAAGTGCATATATTAACAAAAGGTAGATATCAAGTGAAATATGTTACTATTAAGCAGTATATATCTTAAGGAACTAGAAAAAAGATCTAGCCATATCCAGAGTTAGTAGATGGAAGGACATAATAATGTTTAGGAAAAAAGTAAAATAGAAAAGCTAAAGGAAAAAAATCAATTAAAAATCCAATGTTTTTGGAAACATAAAATAAGCACAACCTTAGCTAGACTAACAAAGCATAAAAGAGATAAGACTCAAATAAAATCAACAGTGAAAGTGGAGACATTACAACAGATGCCTCAGAAATAAAAAGGTTCACAAGGGACTATTATGCACAATTTTATGCCAAAAAAAATTGAATCACCTTGAGGAAATGGATAAATTCCTAGAAAAATACAACCTACCAAAATTAAATCAGGAAGAAGTAGGAAGCCTGAATTGAATGATAACAAATAGATTGAAGAAGTAATCAAAAACCTCCCAGCAAAGAAAAACCCAGAAACAGATGGCTTTCCAGAAAAACTCTACCAAACTCTAAAGGAAGAATTAATTCCAGTACTCTCCAAACTCTTCCAAAACATAAAACTAACAGGAATATTTCCAAATTCATTGTATAAAGCCTTGATGCCTAAGCCAGACCAATACATCCCAAGAAAAGAAAACTACAGTCCAGTTTCCCTGATGATCATTGATGCAGAAATCCTCTATAAAATATTAGCAAATTGAATTTGACCACACCACAAATAGATTATTCATCATGTTCAACTGTGATTTATCCTTAGTACACAAGTCTGGCCTAATATATGCAAATCAATCACTTTAACATAATGAAAGTTAAAAACTGTGATATAATCTCAGTTGATGCAGAGAAAAAGAATTTGACAAAGTTCAACATCCTCTCCTGATCAAAACTCTAGATTGTTTAGAAAGAGATGGAAAGTTCCTCAATATAATGAAGGTCATTTATGAAAATCCCACAGCTGACATTAGAACCAGTATATCCACTATGTGTATCTAGTACCAATACAAAGCAAGAACCCTTGCCCTCATCCTTTTTATTCAGCATAGTTCTGGAAGTGGTAGCAAGAGTGATCAGACAAGAAAAAGAAAGAAAAGACATCCAAATTGGAACAGAAGAAATTCAACTCTACCTATCTTCAAACAACATAATACTGTACATCTAAAAGCCCACTGATTGCACAGCAAAAACCATTAGAATTAATAAGGAAACTCAGTGAAATTGTAATGTACAAAATCAGCATGCAATTCAGTAACAGTTATTTTTGCAATGCTAGGAATCAATTTCAGGACCTCATACCCAATAAATACACACTAGACTCATGTCAGTAGAATTTTTTTATACACAAATAGTGACCAAGTTGAGAAAGGAATCAGCAAAACATGCCATTTATGATAGCATCAATAATTATGCCAAAATACTTGGAAATAAACAAACACTTCTTGATTTAAAATAACATTAGAAACCTATAGTAATCAAAATGGCATGGAACTGTCATAAAAATAGGATAGCATAGAGACCCTGGAGATAAATTCAAACAATTATATGGTCAGTTAATGTTCCAGAAGGGCACCAAGAGGACACAATTGGGAAAGGACAACTTCTTCAATAAGTTATGCAGGGAAAACTGGACTTCCATAGCAAAAAATAAAATTGCACCCTTATCTATACCATGTACAAAAAACAAAATTAATAAATGACCCCTATGTAAGTCCTAAAACCATAAAATTCCTTGAAGAAACAGAAGGAAATGTTTATGACATTGACCTTCACAATGATTTTTTGAAAGCATGTCAGATTCTCAGGCTGCAAATGAAAAATAAATGAATGGGATTATATTCAACAGTAACACTTCTGCATAGCAGCAGAAACTATCGACAAAATGAAATAACACTCTACCAGATTGTGGAAAATATTTGCAAACCATATACCTGATAAAGGATTAACATCCAAAATTTATAAATAACTCATACAAAACAATCCAATTAAAAAGTGGGCAAAGGACCAAAATAAATATTTTTTCCAGAGAACACATAAAATTGGCCAACAGGTATATGAAAAGGTGCGCACCATTATTAACCATTAGAGAAATGAAAATTGAAGTCACTATGAGATATCACCTCATACCCACTAGGGAGGTTATTATCTAAAAGCCAAGAGATAACAAATGTGGGCAAGAGTGTGGAAAAGAGAAATATTCTACACTATTGGTGGGAATGTAGATTGGAGCAACCATTTGGAAACAGTATGCAGGTTCCCAAAGAAATTAAAAATAGAAGTACCATATGACCCAGCAGTCCCTCTTCTGGGCACATACCCAAAGGAAATGAAATCACCATCTTGTAAAGATATCTGAACTCCCGTGTTCATTGCAGCGGTATTCAAAATAGCCAAGACATGAAAACAGCCTAAATGTCTGTCAATAGATGAACAGATATGGAAAATACTGCATGCAGATGCAATGGAATATTATTCCACCTCAAAAGAGAAAAAGATAATGACATTTGCCACAACATAGATGAAACTGGAGGACTTTGGACATTATGCTAAGTGAAGCCAGACACAGAAAGAATACTGCATGATCTCACTTACATGTGGACTCTGAGAAAGAAAGAGGAGGAAAGAAGGAAGGAAGAAAGGAAGGGAGGGAAAAGGAGAGAGGGTGGGAGGGAGGGCAAAATATACAAGAGAAAAATAGTGGATGCCAGGATCTGGGATGGAGGAAGAATGAGCAGATGCAGATTAGAGATTACAAAGTAGCAACACGAAGGACGAACAAATCTAGCCATCTAACCTACAGCATGAGCACTCTGGTTAATAAAATCATACTATACCGAGGGAAAAGTAAAAAATAAAGTAGTTTTAGTGGATTAATGTAGACCATGTCAAAAGGTCAAAGTGAGTCATTTGAAACCTTCGAGCCAGAAGCTGAGGAGAATGGGAGGAGGGAGGAATCTGGAGAAGCTCATCAATGGTGCTATGTTAGGTAGGAATAAGGAGTTCTGGTGTGCTATTGTGCAATCAGGTGACTATAGATAATAATAAAGTAGAGTATATATCAAAAACCTAAAAAACAAGTGATTTAAATCTTTTCACCATAAAGAAATGAGAAATGCTTGAGATAGATATGTTAATCCTGATTTAAACATTATGCAACATATATATGTATCAAAACATCACATAGCACTCCATAAATATCTACAGTCTTTATGTTTTTACACATCCTCAAGAAACAAAATTAAATTTAAAAATTGATTTAAAATCAATAAAAAGGTTGTGACTACTAGATATATTTCTAAATAAGAAATATGTGCAATTCATCTCAAAATAGCTAAATTATGGAATCAACTCAGACACCCATCAATAGATGAATGGATTAAGAAATTGTGGTACATATATACAACAGAGTTGTAGCCAATCATTAAAAAGAATGATATCATGACATTTGCCAGTAAATGGATGGAAATGCAGAATATCATGGTAAGTGAAATTAACCAAACTCAGAGACTCAGAAGTTGAATGTTTTGTCTCATATGCAGAAGCTAGAGTAAAATAAAGGAAAGGGTGAGGGAAAGATATGATTACACAAAGAATCAATCAAATAAAAATTAATACCAAAAGAAAGACTAATAGAATAGAGGAAGGAGAAGGGGCAGAGGGGATGATATCTAGAAAATATTTTTCATATTGTAAAAAGATATGATTTCTCATTGGTATCTACATTCTTTAAAATTACAGAGACAGAAATACTTGAAGGTGATCAATGCATCTATTAAATTAATTGCAGTGATGGTTTCCTCAGTAGAAGCATATATCCAAACTCACCAAATTATGTACACTAAATAGGTATTGTTTATTGTACAGACATTAGACCTCAATAAAGCTGTTCGAAAATAATAATAAAATAAAACATCAGAGAAGAAAACCTTTGTTTAATGTCTTCACATAAATATGTCTAATGATATTTAGCTATAAAGACTGGATGAAAGGAGAAGTTGACGGACACAGAATCCAACAATAGCTTCAGCCACCTCGATGCACAGACAGCTGTGAAGCTGAGACTGCTTCAGAGATGTCCCTGGAGGAAGGGAGGGTGCCAGGGATTTTTGTGCCCTCATTGATCGGTCACTGAATAAAAGGGTTCTCTAGATGAATGGACCCGTTCCACCAATTCCTAAAGTGGCAAGACCAAGTCTTACATTCCCAAAGATCAATCTAGGTGACATACCCTAGAAACCACTTTGGAGCAATTTTAAAGATGGGACCCCTGATCTCCTTTTCATTCTCCTCAATGCAGCCCCCAGATTGTCCTTCACAGCTCTGCACACCATGAATTTCCTTGAGACTGAGTATGAATTGTCTTGGGTCTTGTGCCTCCTTCAAAAGGACAGGAAGTCACATCTATTTTACTACCCTGGCTTGGCTCCTCTTCTATTAAAGGACATTAACATGACCATTAGCTTTACTTAAAGAAGTAAGAGATCATTGTTTTGATCCAGAGTTGCTCCAAATACAAATCTAACATATAAAGTATTAAGTATAATAGGAAGTCAATGGCTGGTAGTTTGGGTCTTTGGAAATGGAGCAAAGTTTAATACTACATGAGTGGCAGGAGTTTTCATACCACTTAATGTCTCCTATTGAATAGGTTCTATTATGTTCTTCTCACCTAAAAAAATGTCTCTTATCTATGGCTTCTTTAACATTAATTTGAAATCACAGGTGGAAAGTAATTATTTAGGCCTCTAATCCAACCATCTCCCCAGCACAAAGACACCATCCATAAGTGATTTGGCTAGTGAAAGCTAGCTCTCCTGGCATGCATAAAGAAGCGAGGGTCCCTGCAAGTGTCTTCTGGTATTGAGTTAAAACAATTCTCCCTATAATCTTTCAAGGTCTATATCTACAGGGTAGGTACACTTCCCTTCTGCAGAAGAGTGTTTCAGACATTGGCAGGCAACTTTCAGCCTTCTTTTTCTACCCACCTACCTGAACACTCCTCTTCGGCTGGCCGAATGTGTCTTCCACATTCATTCACTTTAGTCAGCTAAGGCCACATTGAGTCATCTGCCCTAGGCCAAGCCCAGGGTTGAATTCTTGGACTATATATAAACACACTCAAAACACCAGGAAATGGTTTCTAGTATTCTCATCATCCCAGTGGCTCTGTTGTGTCATTTCTAACTAAAATGGGTGATTCCTCTTGGTTAAAGGTTATCCCATGCCCCTTTCCTTCTCATGTTAAATTCTCTCCATAGTACATGCTAGCCAACAGACACTGTTTACTGACTACTAACCCTTAACATTTTTCAGTCATTCTCTCATTTTCTATTTACAGGAAACCTGCAAACCCTTTTACCATTCTTTCTTTTTAAAAAGGTGAGTTCATGTATATTCCCCAAGACCTTAGGCAATAGGAGGATATGGAACCAATCTCATGTCTGTTTGACTCCAAAACCTCAGCTCTTAGTCACAAAGCTATCCCTCTCTATTGCCTTGTCTTCAAATAGTGTCCAAATGCCACACACCCCCAAATGTGTATCATCACTATTATGGGCTGAATTACATCCCCCACCAAAATGTATGTTGAAGTCCTTACCCTCTGGTACTTCTGAATGTCCATTTATTTGGATTGCTGAAGAGGTAATCAGTTTAAAGTCACACTGGAGTAGACCAGGCCTTTCACCCAGCAGGACTGATATCCTCAAAAAAACGAGGAGATCTGGACACAGACAAAGGGAACCCACCTTGTGAAGACAGGTAGATATGGGACCTCTGCTGCCACCTAGTCAGGAATGCTCGAATCCGTAATTGGCCAGGTGGGGCCATCTTCTTCCCAGAGCTTTCAGAGGGATCACAGCTCTCCAAACACCCTGATTTTCGAAGTGTGATAGAATAAATGTCTGTTGTTGTAAGAAACCCAGTCAGTGACACTTTATTAAGGCAGCTCCTGGACCTGAGCACAGACCCCTGGGCTCAGTGGGAGCTACAGCTTCACTTACCAACGGCTCCTTAACAACTCTCTTTGATGACATCTGCTTAAAATGCCCAACTTGCCGGTCCTCCCCATCCTGCTGCTCAATCCATAGCACCCACATTCACAGTTAAAACAAGAAAGATTACATTTACTCTTCATTCATTTTCAGATAGCTAATAGGTGACTACAAGATGCCAGACACTGGGACAGGTACTAGGGACAAAGAAGACCATAATTAAAGTAGGTAACACTACATCGTGCTTACCACAAGCATAGTAATAGTCCTCTAAGGGCTTTATGTATCCAGCCTGATGTCTTCTTCATCACAGCCCCATGAGATAAGGCTAGTCATATGCCCATTTGACAGGTGAGGAAACTGAGGCACAGAGAAGTTGAATGACTTTCATAAGATCCCACACTAGCTAATAGAACCAAGTGTTGAAACAGGGCAGTCTGCTGCAGAGTCCGTGTACTCAGTGACCGAGACTTCCTATCTCTTAGGAGGAAGCAGCTCCTGCCTTCAGGGCTATGCGGCCTTGTTAGGAGGTAAAATTTTAAAGTATTTTGTAAGGGAAGTGATATAATGCCATAAACTGTGATAAGTGATACGAGGAATTAAACAGCATCAGCAGGGAGGCTAGAGGATCAGCTTTCCCTGGAGAAGAGGCACTTAGGCTAGGACCTGATGAGGGAGTAACATTTCTCCAGGTAAGGAGAGGAGACAAGAGGATGTTTAGGCAAAGGGAACAGCACTTTTTGTGATGGACTCAAACCAGACCTCTCACTTCCTCCACACCTCAATCACTGAAGAATGAAGTTGAGCTCATTTCCTGTCATGCCGTGGTTTCTACCTGTCAACTGTCCTTTCTATACAACAGCAATGCATCCCAACTCCCCTCTGTTTCCACTGCTAACTCCCTGATCATAATGACACCCAGCAGTCACAGATATCATTTACCCGCAGGTTGGATAAGGAATTTCTGCTGTTGCAAACTCTTGAGGAGATACCCTTGGGTTCAATGTGGCTCTCCACCCGTAGGACATTGGAGATGTCTGCCTATCATCTCCTCTTCAGCTCTGATAATAGAAATCTACCCTCTCCATCTTTGCCTTTGGAGAAAAGTTCTATCAAGTACTTCAGGAGATCACCGTAGTTTCACCAATTGCAGGCCTTTGGTCTGCAGGCCAAGAGAGGCAAACTTCTGAATGGTAGCTGTCGATTCATTAAAGCCCATCTCCTTAGACACATGACCAACACAGTAGTCTTCAAACTAAAGGGTGCATCATAGTCACCTGGGGAACTTGTTAAACATGGATTTCTAGGCCTCTCATCAGAGATTCAGTGGGCCTAAAGTGAGGCCTAAGAATTTGCATCCATAATAAGTTCAAGAGTTTTGTTGATCTGCTGATGTTGCTGCTGAATATCAGAGAAGATGGAAAAGGCCATTCCTTCCTTTGAAATCTACAACTTGTTTGGAGCCAGCTATAGTCCAAATCTCTCAACCCCCAATACCTGGAAAGAATTCATGTAAAGGATCAGATGATGGATGAAATCACAAGGAAAATGGAAATGAAAGTTAAAAGTCCAAGCAGCATGATTTGTGCCCCTAGATCTGATTATCTCCGAGGCTAGTGTTATTTTTCTTTTTCTTTTTTAAAATGAGTTAATACATCCCTTGGTATCCATCCCTTTCTCTTCACCCCTATCCCTTGCACACTTTTTTTCTCAAATGGGAGTTAGGGTATTTTTTCAGTTACTTACAACAGATTGGCCCTGGTTGTAAGTGCAGGGTCTTCAACACCCTGTCTGATTTCTTCTGGGCCTATTCCACTCTGCTTCATTTGAAATTGGCAGCCTCTCCTGACACCTTCACCCGCCTTAGGCATTTGCCCATCATGGTTTGATCCCAGAAGCCTCCAACCAACATGCCTCACATCCCTGCCTACCTAACTCCTGCTCAGCTCACCTTCTGGTCCTTAGGAATTAGTCTTTCACCAAATAGGCAAGGTAAGCTCAGCCTGTAGACACAAAGCACTAGCTTTAACTTCCACACAAGTAGATAAGGATTTCAGCAATTCATCATTTGTATCACTTCTACCATAATATAAATTCCATGCAAACACAGACCTTTCTTATTTAACTCAGTTCAAAAAATAGACAATTAGATTTCATCAGATTAAAAATTTTGATGCATGAAAGGAAGCACATGCACTGGACTTAGCATCCAGTATATATAAAGAACTCCTATAACTTCATATCAACAAAAATAAAAAGATAAAAGTGTGCAAACAACTTGAATACACATCTCTTCAAAGATAGTATACAAATGGTCGATACACATATACAATTATCTTATAATTCAGCAACAATGCTTCTGAAATCAAAGATTGGAATTGATGTGAATATGTCCACATTGATAGCAGTTCTTCACAACAGTCCAAATGAGGAAAAAAAATATCCATCAGTACATTAATGGATAAACAAAATATGGCTTATAAATGTAGTGGAATTCCCTCCTTAAAAAGAAAAAAAAAATACTGACTCTAACTACAATATGAATAAACCTTGAAGATATTATGCTGAGTGAAATAGCTCAGATTCAGAAGGAGAAATACTTCAGGATCTCACTTGTGGAGAGTAGAATAATCAAATATATGAAGATTGACAATAGAATGGTGGTTGCCAAGGACTGAAGAGAGGGAAAATGAATAGTTATTCTTTAATGGATACAGAGTTTCAGTTGTTTCTATGGATGGTAGCAGATGGCTACAGACACTGTAAATGCACTCAGTGTTACTGTCCCGTACACTTAAAATTGTTACAATAATACATTTTATATCATGTATATTTTACTAGCAAAACACCTGCACTCAATAGCAGCTCTACTTGAATGATTGGCACATAGTGGGTGCTCAATAAATACTACTGAAAATGAATAAGTAGTAAGTCAAAAGTGAAATTAAACCTAGTTTCAAAGGAGAAAAGGCAAAAGTTTAAGTATCAACCGAGAAGAAAACGCACAATCTATTTTGAAGCCAAAAATAGATTACAGGACATTATATATACAAGTATAAGCCCATTTTCCTAAGTGGGAAAAAAATGCAAAGACACCCACAAGGAACTCTGTCCATTAATTGTGGTTACTTCTGAGGTAGAATTATGGGTGATAGACTTTTAGTTTCTATTTTATATACTTTGGTACTACTTGAATGTCTTTTAAATGAGCATAAATTACTTAATCTATTAAGAAGCAATCAATAAATATATTTTCATTTTGAAAAATAAAAGCAGAGACTGAAATGAAGTACAAAACTTTAGATGTGGTTTTGATCAGAGCAGGTTGGAGATGACTGTCTTGCCAAGTTTGGGATACCAAAATTCTAATTTAAGAGGACTATGTCATATGCCAGGCCCCCAACAAGGTGTTTTCTGGCTTTGTGTTATTCTAAAAAGGTAATTACTCCCACAACCTGACAACCCACTCTGAGGATTTTTCTGGACAGAGCCTGTTTTTCAATACAAAAGAAAGAATGAGGAGGTTGGAAGTTCAGGAGACTAAGCTTAGCAGTAACCTTTTGTGGTTTGGCTATTTTAACCCTCCCGCATCCATCCCACACATTGCTCACAAGTTTGTCTAACCAGGAAACCCGACCCAGGAAAATCAAGCCTCAGGTGGAAAGTGAGAGGTGGCATTTGGCTGGAGGAAGGATGTTATTGTAGGTGAATCACTTCCGGTGGAAGCCTAAGGGGCAGCAGGGGCACCTCCCTGGTCTTGATTTTGTCACCGATAGGATGTGAAGTTCACACTGAAGTCAAGGTTGAGAATCCAAGGACTGTTATGGGGACCAGGTGCTGGGGGAGGGAGGAGGAATGCAAAGAAAAAAGCAGATTCTTCAGATGTGTGGTGCATTTAGTGAATGGGAAGAGCAGGAACATGGAGAATAGGCTTTGGTGCAGTTTTGTTTAGGAGAGAAGATGGCAGGTGCGGGGGACATCATCACCCATAAGTCAGACACACCCTGTACTAGTCCAAGTCTGCACTAGGTAGCTCTGGATTTGTGGTCAAATCATTTAATCTCCTTGAACTTCTGTTTCCCTTGTACAGTGCTTGGGTTGAGCCTAGTGGTTTCCAAGCTGTATCTTCATGTGAGGCAACAGCATAATTGAGGTCATTATCACTGACTGCATGCATGTCCTAGAGTTGATCCTTCTGAAGAGCATGATACACCAAGTATGGAGCCTGGCTTGCCGCAGGGGTAGGTAGTTGTAGTAGTATTCTTTACGCTACCATGAGTGCTACTGTGTCCTACCCACCAGTTTGCTTTCATAGTGTCAATAATGATTTTATGCCTGTGTTTGTGGACCACCCAAATTGTGACCAGACATATTGGTGATTTGTGGACCTGGCTAATTGTGCATATCCTGTAAGGATCATTTTTACTCATCAGCTACTGAGGCACAGACAGAATCATGAACTTGGCCAAAGTCACACAGCTAGTGAGCACAGGAGCTAGGGATTTGACCCCAAGATATTCCAAGATCCCTTGCTCCCAGCTACCATGCTACTCTGCCCCTCCTGAGGGAAACACCTAAGGAGCACCTCACCTTTTCTTCTTGTGCATTATAAATCACAGGTCATTTAACATGGGCAAACGCCTTTTAACTTCCTTGGTGTTTGTGTTTCTCCCAGGCTGTCTTCTGACTTCCTTCCACTGCTGAATGGTTCTGGAGTGGAGTTTGCATTTAAGAAGCACCTGTTTGAACCATGGCACACATTTGATGTGCATTTCTGAAAATGTGGGAGTTTTCAAAATATTGTAAATCACTGCTCTCAGCAAAGAAGACAGAGGAACTGAACACGTCATGCTGGTTCATATTTGAATATACATCATTATTAGGGAAACCTGCAGAGAATGTAGGCAGGGAGAATTCCACAGCCCCACACAGTGTGTTTCTAAGTCATGGGGATTTGCCTTCCTCCAGATTTCCTGTGTACCCTTCTCTCACTTTCCCTGCTGCTTTAGTCAAAGACCTGGAGCAGCCCCATCACAGCAGCCCCATGCCTGTTTCCTCCTCTCCCTTACTCAACCAAAATCAGTTGCTATCGATTCCTTAGTTTTACCCCTTATTTTTCCAGGTGCATCCAGCGTTCCTCTTCCCCTTCTGCTACTTGATCTGACTTGATCTGACTCAGCCCGGTCCCGGGTCAATCCACCTGACGCCCACCTACTTTTCCCCTTTCTCACTCTCTGTCCCAGCAAAATGTGCCCATATCGTACCCATTGCATCACTGCCTTTGATGCTTTTCAGCATACTATCCCTTTCCCCTGGGATGTCCCTCTGAGAGGGTCGACTCTGCACCGTCACCAGGTCTGTCCTTCAACTCTCTGAACCCCAGTCTGCTTGGCTGCTTCCTCCTTTATGGCTGGCAGTATGGAAAGTGTGGGCCTGTGGGTGCCTCAGCCTTCCATCTCCCTGCCTAAGAGAGAAGCAGACCACGCTGAAGATCAGGGTGAACAGAATATAGGACCACAGGATTTTGATTTTCTGGTTCCTGCAGCAGGAATATCTACTCAACATTTCCCAAGCACCAAGAGCCGTGATGGGACTTGGGACTGTCACTCGGAGTGAAAGGCCAAGGCCTTACCACAGCCTACAAAGGACTGTGCCATCTAAGACCCTACCCTGCTCAGGCCCATCAACCATGCTGGTCTCCTTACTGTTCCTGAGCACGGGTGGCCTGCTCCACCTCAGCTTTGCACATGCCTTTCCTGCCTGGTCTCTCTCCAGCACCAGACTGCCTCCTCCTTTGCCCACTCCAAGTGTTTGGGTTAATCTCCTGCACTGTGAGGCCACCGGGGAGAAGACTAGGTTCAGTCCCAAGAATCAGCCCTCCTGACCATTCCTGTGTCTGACTGGCTTTCCTCCATTATTTCTGTTGTCCTCTAATTTACTCTGCTTTTTTCTATGTATCTATTGTCTGATTCTTTTTTCCAATAGAGCATTAGCTATTCTGTTCATTGCCAAACCCTTTGTGCCTAGAAATCTACCTGCCAAATAATAGGAGTTCTATCTTATCAATATCTTATCAGTGGATACATAATATCAATATTGTCCACCAATGAATGAGCAAGAAGTTACTATCTACCCTCTTGTTTCTCCTGGACCTCTAAGAAGGTGTGGTTGGCTCAACACCCAGTGTCAAGTGTCCTAACGGGGAAAGAGAGGCAACCAGAGAAAATATGACCGTTATTGTTCATGCTCTGAAAGAGTCACAGTTTCATAGAGGAGCCAACGGATAAATCAGCAAATAATAGCAAATGATTTGAAAATGACCTGGCGGAAGGGCAAAATAAACTCACTCTCCTTTTGTACACATCTTACCCTTCCCACTTTGTAAAAGCTCTTTCACTTCCTGGTTCCCAGCAAATTATCATTTTGTCCCCACATCCACCCTCCGCATCCATCCCAGCCACAACGTCCAGAGGGAAGGATCATGGGAGAGGATGCTTGATGCGTGAATGAGTGGATCCCGAAGCTGCCAGCGAGCTCAGGGTCCTTCTTCCTCTTAAGTGTATAACGGCCGTGATGACTTGGCTGGGATATGATCGTATTTTCCTGCTTATCCATCTGGCTGGTGCAGTTAGGAGGGATTTCACAGTCATTCACTCGCTGATACACAGCGTGATAAAAGCAGGCGTCTGCCTGTGAAGAGCAGATCTCCATAAAGCTATTCTGAGAAAAACAGGTCCAGTAAGCTGAGCTCACACCCCTTCCTGGAGATGCTTCCAGATTTATTACCGGAAGTGGTCTTAGGGAGAGAGTTGGCACAGCCTTATCCTGGTCAACATTATCAATGGTGAGTTGGAAGTCATGACATCATCTGAGCCGTGGGATCTTAGTCACCCTCCTGACCTCCTGGAAGGCCGGACCAGGGCTGCCTCTTAAGTGATGCCATCTTCTTTAACATGGCAATCTTCTAGAGGAATGGGTAAGAAAACTGGGGCCCAGAGCAGGAAGGTGACTTGCCCAAAGTCACACAGCTTTCTCAAGGTGGATCCTGGACTAAAACCCACATCTGCCTTCTCAGACTTCACCTGCCTCTACTGGCAAGGTTTTCATTATAGTTTTGTGCCCACAGCAAAGAAATCTCAAGAGACACCCTTGGTGATATTTTATGTGAGGTTTCATTTAGCATAAAATATGGCTTCTTTTTAAAAAGTTTCCAGTTTCCTGATGTTTGGGGCACATCACTCCCTAAAGATAGATCTTGAAGATCTTGGGTGCCACAGAGGTCACTACAGTGTCAATTCACACACAGGCACAAACACGCAGTGTTTAATGACATTGTCTTAAATCATACTTGAGGCAAAAGTCAGGCCGCTTCAAAGAGGGCTCGGAATCGCAGAATCTGACCTTCGCAAATGACAAAGGTCAAGTCCATTTAGTCCAACTCACCACCCGATGCACGTTCTCCCTGGCTTCATACCTGCACAACCTGCAACTTCCACTTCTTACACTCATGTGACCAATAGCATTGTTTCTTCATATTTGATTAAAAGTAGTCTCCAGTCAGAGACCCAAACAAAAGTCCAGGAAAGGAGGAAAAAACTCAAGAGAAGATTTAAGGGTAAGGAGAAATATTTACCAACCTGCCTTCTCAACGGTTCCATACAGGTCACGTATCTGCCAGTGTGTCTCAGACGCTGAGGATGCAGAGTTCAGAAAGACCCATCCGCTACACCTATTCTGCAAGGCAGTATGGAAATGTGGTTCTGAGGTTACCAGTCGCCAAAGTAAACAAGGAAATTTGACTCATATACTCACAATGTCTGCAAAGACTAGAGAATTATGAGGAGGGTGGGACCATGATTCAGGGCAAGGGAGATGTCGAAAGGTCATGGCTGGGTTGTCAGTCTGGACACGTCATTTTAAACTCCCCAAAAGTGTGCTCAAGATTGTTTGGTTAGCCAAAGTCAGAAACCAGAATGAGTTCCCCTAAATCAAGGATTAGGCCTGATTCATTCCTGTCTTTCCAATAACTTGCTAGACTTGACACTTAAATGATGCATAGCACATGTCTCCTGAATTGTTGAATGTGACAATTGAAGAATTACACAAAGCAGCAGAAAATGAAGAGCCAAAAATATGTGGTTTGGATTCCAAGTGTCAATAAAATGCAGACTCTAGAAATCAGTGAGAGACGGAATACCAAGAGAAGCTTCTTCAGAGGGAAGGGTTTGTGCTAGATTTTGATTAATGATAATCCTTCTCATCTGCTTGGTGATTTATACAGCATTTCGATATCCATAATGTCAGTCCAGTTCAAAACAAGCTGTGAGGTTGGCAGGGATTATTTATTACCACTGTACCGGGGGCAACGGACACAGACGTGCTTTACCATAGTATTAGGATAGTATTATTTGTGCTTTAATAGTTTGCTTTTGCTAGATTCTTAAGGTGTTTTAAATGTGAGCAAAAAAAAATAAGAAACAATTAGACAACGTGTTAGATCTCTTGCAAAGAGAGTCACAATAGTGCCGCCATTATTGTATGCTTCCCTTCTCTGTGTATCTCTGCCATGTTTCCCATTAACAAATGGAGATTTCCTTCTCCATTCCTTCATTTTGGAGTTTCCAAAATACTTCATTGCTTTGGCCAATGACACATTAGCCACGTGTGATATTAGCAGAGGCTTGGAAAGTTTTCATATGTCACAGCTTCTGCTCTTTTTTTCAGTTGCAATTCTGACCCGAAGATGTGTAGGGGTTCAAGCTGGCCTGGTGGAGAGGCATCCCAGTCAGCACACAGCTCCTGCCAAAACTGAGTCTGAGACCTTGTGAGACTGTGTGGTGCCAGTCAACCAACTAGTCACCTGCAGCCATATAAGCGATCCCATAAGAGACCAGCCTAAGAAAGCATTCACAAATAGGGCTGACCCATAGGATGGTAACCAAGTGAAGGAGGGTACTAGGCTTTAGGATTTGGATAGTTATAGATAACCAATTCTGAGGATATTAGTAAAACATTAAATAACCAAGAAATAAAACCACTGGGTTCCTTAGACCATGGATGGGAATGAAAGCAGAATACAACTTACCCACATTTTGTACAGGGCCACTTCAACTGGGACCCTCATCCTGAGATCCTGTTTGATCACAAGTCTTTAAATACTAGTAACTATTGAAATGGGGTGGGAGACAGCATCTGGAATCTAACTGGAGAAACTATCTTGCATTGCGTCCACATTTGCTATAGCAGAGTGACCAAGTGGCTGTACAGTATAACCTAACCCTAGACAAAGAGCTAAAATACAAACAGGGCTTCAAAGAAAACGGCTGTAATTCATTCTGTTCACAGAGACCTGCAGGAACTCAAAAACACAACAATTATGTAATGTTGAAAATACTTTTTTAATGCATGAAAAAGAGCTTTAATTACACTGATGGACCTATAAAAATCATTCTATACATAATACGTTTTCCAAATTAAATTATTTTAAATAGCTTAATTACATAAATACTTTCAAAAATGACATTGTACATTGCTTATGTGGACAATGGAAAAGCGATTTCTTATCAGTAAATTTGCATTTGGCTATTCTAATGGCTTTCTCAGACTTATTTGGTATCACTGGGTTTTATTTTATTTTATTTTTTTGAAGAATGTTTTTGTTCTTAGAATGATGGTTTTAGATTTGATATTTTTACTACATTGCTTGCAATCTTTCTCAAATATCTTTATTAAGGTCAAGAAGTTTAAAATTATTAGTTCCATCAACTGACTCTTCTTAATATACCCTACAATTATGTGGGGGGGCAATCTCCTGTAGATGCCACAGTACCTGGAAAGCTCAGATCAATGCATGCTAAATACAAGAAACTATTGAAACTATCAACTTTATTTTTTCACATTAAAATATGTAAATATTTGAGCCCAAATATTTTTTCCAAGTGCTCTTTTCCTTCAATTTAACCAGATGGCTTTTTCAACAAATATTTTTACAAGACAAAAACTCATCAAATCAGTGTCTCTATTTATGATGCCAAATTTAGATGCTACAAAATTGTACTTCTTGTCAATTTCATTCCATTCCAGCACAGAATATCAATTTATCTGGTGTACAAAAGGAACTCTTTCAAAAGATTGTTGCTTCATGTCTGGGTTCTCCAAAATGACAGTTAGCCACACCTTCAGCTACCCCTCATGTTTAATGATTGTTCCCTCAAAATTACCTTGACATGCCCTTGGAAGTGAATTCAGAAAAGCAGTCTCTGGTTTTAGTTTTCTTACAGAAACGCTTTCATTTTTTTATGTTATTGATATGGGAAGACTTACGTCAAACTCAACATAATTGCCAATTAATATAATACATGGTTATAGATCTGCATCAATGAAAACAAAAACCCAGAGACCTCAGGCATTCCAGGCCCTCTCCGGAAGGACTGCTGTCTCTTACTTCCCACGGATAGTGCTCCAGTAATCACTGACCTCCCCGGGATTGTCCCCATGTCCTCAGCTGTGGCAGTGGCCCTGACACTGCTGTATGATATGCCATGTGCCAATGTGGGTGACTCTGTTGGATCATTTTTTCGGTACCCCCAGAGTGGAAGGCTGAGGTTGTTGGGTTTTTTTTTTTTTTTTTCTTTTTTGATGTTGTTGTTGTTGTTCTTTCTTTGTTTTGTTTTTGTTTTTTCCTAGCCAGTCTTATGTGCTGATTGAAGGTCTAGGGAGACTTCAGAGAAGAACTTCAATCCATCAACAAACGTATGAAAAAATGTTCATCATCTCTTGCAATGAGAGAAATGCAAATCAAAACTGCTCTAAAATTTCATCTCACTCCAGTCAGAATGGCAAATAGCAAAAATAAGTGTTGGTGAGTACGTGGGGGAAAAGGTACACTCATACATTGTTGGTGGGACTGCAGATTGGTACAACCTCTTTGGAAATCAGTATGGAGATTCCTCAGAAAACTTGAAATGGAACCACCTTTTGACCCAATTATCCCACTTCTCGGTTTATACCTAAAGGATTTAAGATTAGTAACAGTGATGCAGCCACATCAATAATTACAGTAGCTCAATGCATGATAGCAAAGCTATGAAGCCAACCTAGACACCCTTCAAAAGATGAAAGGATAAAAAAATGTGGTATATAAACACAGTGGAATATTACTCAGTCATGAAGAAGAATGAAATTATGGCATTTGCAGGTAAATGGGTGGAACTGGAGAATCTCATGCTAAGTAAAATAAGCCAATCCCCCAAAACCAAAGGCTGAATGGTTTCTCTGATAAGTGGGTAAGGAAGAATGAAGGAACTTTGGATTGTGCAGAGGGGACTGAGGGGAGGAGAGGGGCCAGTGAGGATGGGAAGGATGGTAGATTAAGACAGACATTATTACCCTATATACATGTATGAAAGAAAAATTTTTAAAAAATTTATCACTGTCAAAAATAAGATAATAAAATATATAAATAAATAAAGGTATATTAAAGGTCTGGAGAGAAAATGAGCTATAAATGATTATCATTCAGATTTACCTCTAAGGTGAAGGAAGAATTCAGTATACAGTGTGTCTTGCCATCTACTGGGTAAGACCATGTTAAAATGCAATGTGGAATATTTCCACCCCATTCTAGTTGATTTATATATCCTTCAACAAATGGTTAAGTGGATGGGACCACAGGACAATTTTCCACAAGCGAATTAAGTGACAGAGTCACCCACTTTTAAGGTGTTTCCTTCCTTAGCAGTTACTGTCAGATACATAAGGAGTATTTGACTTCAAAATCCCACTTGAAAATGTTTTTATTTGATCAGACTTGAATAGATAAAGGAAAATTTAAATTAGTACAAATATCAGGAGCTAAAAGATGCATGCATTTAAAACCAACATCAGATCATCTTTTATGTACATATACATATGTGAAAAAAGTGTTTGGAAGAGAGGAGCAACTTCTCCCTTCTTATTACACAAGTGCACTGCGAAGACAGACTAAGATACAGATCACGTGGCTCCTTCCAGAATCCTTCAATGTTTTATTGGGTTTTGTTGTTATTGTCGTTCAAACCCTTCAGTGGGTGCTCCGTAGTGTTAAGGCCAAAGCTCAGAATCTTCAGCCTATTTCTCAAGGTCCCCATGACATTCGCTGTCTGTTACTCTTCAATTATCTTCCTAGGGCCTCTCCTTTAGAATTTTTCTTCCAGTCAAATATGATTAAAGAACACTTGAAATGTGTAGCCTTGTCATGTGTTCCTTGCCTATATGACTTTGTATATGCAAATTTCTCTGCTTAAAACGTCCTTTAGCCCACACGAGTTACTCATTTAGCACGCATTTGTTGAGTGTCTATGATACTTCTGAATCTGTGCAAGGCTCCCTATTCACCTGTGTATCTCCAGTGTCAAAGCACAGTGCCTAAAGCACAGTGGGTTTGTGTTTTTTGAATGACTATACATGAATAAATGAGGCACTTTTATCAATTCGAAGAATGATCAGGAACTACAGTGGGAAAAGCTTATCATTCTGGGTAAAAGGGATCAAATAAGCAAAAAGCATGGGGGAAACTCAGGGATTTTAGCCTCCTTCCTTTAGAGCTGGCTCTACATGTTTTGGTGCATCACAGGGAAAAAGGACAAAGACAAGAAGGTGAAAGAGGGCCTGACCTCATGCCTCCTAATTATTCCTACATTCCCGTTCACTGCCACAGTAGGACAGTAAGATATCACAACAGAAATCAAAAAGCAGACCTGACATGGTTGCAAATGGCAGGGTCACTGGTGGAGATCCGATCCATCTTCAAAAACATGTTGCAATCCCACCTCCTCCAGGAAGCGTCCCTTCACATGGAAACACACGCCCTAGGCTGGGATTTCCCCTGCATTTGTCCTCTATAGTGCTTCGTTTCTATCTGGCCTTCACTGTCACTCGTGGCTTCTGCACGTGTCCGTACATCCCGTAGCACACCACGGTCTACGGGAGCACAAGCAGCAGGTCTCGTTCATTTCTGCCCCAGCTGGCAGCAAGTCCTTAGCATTTGGTTATGTCATCGGAAAATTTAATCTGTTATTTGAGTATATTTTGGCTTAACAATCATCACCCAATAGAGATCTTATTTCTTATATGCGGGTAGTGCTCCCAATCCTTTCCTCAGAGACCCTCTATTTGGTTCCTTAGATACACTGACACTTTTTTACTTAATACTCTTCATAGGAATTGCCTGAAATCCCATTCTTTTCTCCTGGTATGGCTGGCTTTCTCAGCTTCATTTAATGTCCAAACCTCTCAGAGATGCCTTCCTAGACCACTCTGTACAGACACGCTGTTGCCCAGTGTACCCCTGTTCCATACTGTGATAACCAACTCTCTTCTGCTTGTCCGTATTTCAATTAGCATCTATATCTTATTTGTTTGCCTACTTGGATTTTTCCTGTCCCCAACTACCAGTTCCACGAGGGCATGCAGGTCTATGTTAATCACCACTGTGTACCCAGTGAGTGGTGTAGTATCTGATATATAGTTTGTGTTCAGTATATATTTGCAGAGTATATGAGCTTCTAAGTCCTTTCATAAAAGTTGCTACCTCTTCCCAGGCTTTCTTACCTTCCTGGAAATTTGGAAGGATAGAACTATTCTTGTGGGGAAAGATGCTGAGCCATCAGGGAACTATTAACTCCCTGCGATGGATTTGTAAAGAAGCTGTTCAAATCTCCAGACTTACAGCCTGTTAGCTACAGCCCCATCTCAGACCCCTGCTCTCTCTCCAGTTTGGAAACACAGTTAACACGCGCCTTTAGCATGACTTTGACCAAGGACTTCTCAGGAGACAGTGTGAGGGATCTCAAATGCCCACTTGGGCAAGCAGCCTTCCATCAGAAGCAGGCATGTGCTGTGGGCTCTGAAAGGGGAAACCTTCTCTGGGTCACAGCTGAAAGCACCACTCAGGATATTTAAAGCAAGCCCTCTCTTAAAAAATTAATGGCCTGAAAGGGGAGAGAAGAAGCTGCCTGTGTAATGTGGAAAGAGGAGCTGGGTGACCACAGCACCCGTCCCTCGCCGGGTGATGTCACCGCCAGTCAAGATAATGCAGTTGCAGCCATGTGGCTGAAGGGGACGGGACCCAATTTCAACAACAGTCAAAGGAGTTGGTGGCAGCGGAGGGAGGAGGTTTTCACAAACCTGGCTGGCACATGGTCTCTCTTCCCTGGGGAATCTGATTACCCAGAGAGCAGAGCAGAAATCACAGGCAGCTCTGGGCACAGGGAGCTTCCATGTTCCCAGCCCATCAGAACAGGGAGCGAGAGGCAAGGGGGCCCTTCTCTGGGTCTGCCTCACCTGCCCTTCTACTTGGGGAGAGGAGAGACCGGAGAATGCTCGGTGGGTTTTCTCTAGAGGCCAGCCACCCACTCCGCAGGCATCACTACCTCGGGGTCCTCAGGGACTCTCCTGATTAAACTACAGGATAGGTTAAACAGGCCAAGGAGTGTGCAGGGTTGAAAGAGCAAGGGGCAATGCAATTAATCGTTAACTAATACTTAAGTGGCTCCTCTCTCACCACCACTCCAGAATCACCTAGCGCTTTCCCAACCCAGAGATAGACGGGCCGGCAGTGGGTGTAAGCAGGTACCATTCAGTCACCTTAGCTGAGTCCTGCCACAGGTGCGTGTCCGGCAAGGTCTGCTGCCTTCTGTTTCTGTTTTGTCCAAGCCGCTGCCTGCTCTCCTGGCCTGCAGCAGCCCTGGGGTGGTGTCCCCCTCCATGCGTTTGCCTCAGCCAGCTCTGTGCCTGAAATGCTGCCTTTTCATTACTTCCTTAACTGGAAGGGAATGGTTGCCTGCCACTCCTGGGATGAAGCCATTGGTGGCCATACAGACTTGTGGATATCGATGTCCACCCCCTTCTCCCGCCTTTCCTCGTGTGGCTCTCCTCCGCCACTTTGGCTTTGGGTTTTCCTGCATGCGCCCTGCCCTCTCCATCTGAGCTTCCCCGGTTCTGTTCCCTCCACTGGGCACAGCCAGCTCCCCACCGGGCACGGATGATCCTCATCCATGTTGTAGGTCTCTGATTAAAGTAACCACCTCAGTCAAGTTCCTTTAACTGGTCCCTCAGCCCAAATCAGCCAACATCCACTTACACGCGCAACCTCCTTCCTCCTAGGAACTGGCAGCCCCTCCCACGTGGCTGACCATTTCCCATTTATGACCATGTTGGTTTGCTTAGCTGTGCACCTGAGAGCAGGAAGGGATCCTGTTCATTGATGTACGTGGCTTATTCCTGGAGACTAAGGGGAAAAAATAAAAACATGCTCAGTAAACATGAATAAAAGAAAGTGAACCTTGGGAATTGAATTCAAAGCCTCAGAACAATAGGCTCACAACCCACAGGGTGATGAGGGGGACAGAGAGGACAATCCCCTGCCAGGAATCAGCCCTACTAGGAATTAGGCACTAAGTTCCTGTTCTCTCCCAAAAGTGCTGAGAAAAATGAGACTCAGAGAGGTTAAGAACCTTGTTCAAGGTCATGTAGCTAAAAATACCAGAAACTGGATTGAAAACCAGGTCTGCCCAATGCTGTTTTTGTTTGTTTGTTCTACAGTTCACTGCAGGGCTCTTCTGACTCCTTAGCATCCCCTGCCACCTGGGAATCAATCAACAACGCAAGGACAATACTCCCCAGGTCTACCACTCCCCAGGTACAGGCCACGACTGCACCTCATGGACAAAGGAGGGTGAGCCCTGGAGGACCCACTGAGCTTCCATCCTCCTGCAGGGGCAAGAGCAGGGTGTTAGTAGGTGGAACTAATGGACCATGGGGTAGAAGTTGCACAGAAGAGGTACGCATCTGTGTCTGAAGATTCTCTTGCAACGATGGGGGGCGAAGTTTAAGTGAAATAGAACTTCTTCTAGAACTTTCCCCATGTTGGCCACCCTACCCCTCTCAACCCACCCTGCCCCCTGGGCTTCTTCCTGTAGAAACGTGGTAAGAACACTTACAGGGCTTTAAACATCAAACAGTATCTGTCCTTCTTAAGGTTTTCCTTCTCAAGTATCATAAACAGCCCTTCACGAGGGTGTTTCCTTAATGTTTTCAGTCTCAGCGCAATGCACGTAAAGTGTCCAAGGATGACATGTGAGTGAATGAAGTTTACCACTGCACTCCTCTGAGCAGGAGGGTTTGCTCAGCAAAGAAATGACTTTGATATCACGGGAAAGAATGTTTAAACACCATAAAAGAACAAGCCATTCTCAAGCACTTGACATACCAACTGCTGATAAACTTGTTACAAATCACTCCTCTTTATTTACTAAGATGTTTCCCTGGAGACCTACTTGGCCACTGTAGTTTGAATTAATCCACGTTCTTTAAAAGATAATCTACACTTAGTCTTAAACTCCGCCTAATGCAAAGCTTTATGGATTTACACCAATAGACCTGTGTTAGTCAGAATTAGGGCGGCTTCGGAGTGTTCACACAATGCCTTCCATTTGTAAGCCCAACAAGGGAAGTGGACTCAGAAGTCTCTTCTCTTCCTTTCTTGTGCATGGCCGCTTCTTGGAACTGAAGGCTCAGATCCACGGGATAATGTTCAGAGTAGAACAGAACAACAGCAAAAATCCAGGTTGTACTCTGAGTCTTAGAGTTCAACACTGAGGATCTGAAAAATTGAACTTTTGTAAAAATATATTGGGACATTGCGTTAAGTGGAGAGATAACGGAACCCTGCCTATTATCCCTGTGTAGACAGTGCAGAAATTAAAAAAATGAATATAAAGCCTGTCTCTTGATTTTTAAAAGCTTACCATTGTTCGAGAAGCAGGTACTAATATGTCTGATATGAATATGATAGAGATCAATGGGGGCTTTGATCCTGGCGACATCTGGCAATGCTGGAGACGTGATTCGGTTGCCACACCTTGGAGAGGGTTCCTGCTGGGATCCAGCAGGTGGAGGCCGGAGATGTTGTTCAACATCCTATTGTGGCTGAAAATCTACCCAGAGCTGTGCCAGTTCATTCAGTCACTCTGAATCATTGTTCCATTATTGATAAAGCACTAATTCAGACAAAAGACTAAGAGGTACAGTGATAATATTTGGTATCCTCCCATTTCAGTAAATTATGCAACTCACTAATTGCAGTGCCAGTATTGTGGGGCTACGTTGTTGACCTTTTATTTTTCATTTTTATTTATTTGCTTATTTATTTTGGTACTGGGAACTGAACGCAGGGTCATTCCACCCCTGAGCCACATTCTCATTCTTATTCAGAGACAGGGAATCACTGAGTTGCTTAGTTCCTCACTTTTACTGAGGCTGGCTTTGAACTTGAATTTGCCTTGGGGATTTTTTTTGTGGTTGTTGTTTTGTTTTGTTTGTATTTTAGGTTGGTTGGTTGGTTTATTTGATTGACTGGTTTAGTTTTTTTTTTTTATTGTAAACAAATGGGATACACGTTGTTTCTCTGTTTGTACGTGGCGTAAAGGCATACCATTTGTGTAATCATAAATTTACATAGAGTAATGCTGTTTGATTCATTCTGTTATTTTTTCCCTTCCCCCCACCCCTCCCACCCCTCTTTACCCTCTATACAGTGCTTCCTTCCTCCATTCTTGCCCCCCTCCCTAACCCTAACCCTAACCCTAACACTAACCCTTCCCTCTCCCCCATTATGTGTCATCCTCCACTTATGACTGGTTTAGTTTTTAGGGCTTTTGTTGTTGTTTGTTTTGCTTTTGTTTTTCCCCTCTTTTTAGTTTATTTACATATATAAAAATTATATGTATTTGTGGGACAGCATGTGATGTTTCAATACATGCAAGCACAGTATAATGTTCAAATCAGGGTAAACATATCCATCTCCTCCAACGCTGATCATTGATGGTGAAAACATTCCAAATCCTTTTTTCTAGGCTTTGCATCTCTACAGTCTATCATCATTATCTATAGTCACCTCACTGTACAATAATAGCACACGAGAGCTTCTCACTCCTCATTGGTCAACCTTTCCTATTCCCCCACCCTCTGGTAACCACCTGTCAACTTCCATGAGATGAACTATTTTATGTTCCACGTGTGAGTGAATCATATGGTGCTTGCCTTTGTGGTCTTGGCTTCTTTCATTTGAAATAATGATCTCCAGTTCCATCCATGTTGTCACAAATGACAGAACTCCATCCTTCTTCAAAGATGAATAGTATTCCATTGCATATATGTGCCACATTGTCTACTTAGCAGTCGGTAGACACTCGGGTTTTTTTCCATTTCTTGGGCTATTGTGATAAACAAGGGAACACAGATGTCTCTTCAACATACTGATTTCATTTCTTTTGGTTGTTTCTCCATTGCTGGGATTACTGGATCATATCAAAGCTCTATTTATAATTTTTCAAGGAATCTCCATAGTGTTTTCCATAATGGCCCTACTCATTTAGATTCTCTCCAACAAGATGCAAGAGTCCCTTTGCCCACATCCTTACTAGCATTTTTATGAAGTATATTATTTTCTAAGTGTTTTTTGTAAGACTTGTTTGTCAAAAATCTTGGGAATGCAAGCATACCAAACAGTTGTTACATTTAATTCCCTTTAAAAATAAAAAAACTTTTCTAATAGATGATTCTATATACATCCAATCCTGTACTGATTGGGAAAGTTTCATAAAACTCTGACTTTCTCAAGCAAATGTTCTTATTTAAAATATAATAATTGGGAAACCAACATTGGATGTCAAATGAAAGGCCACTTTTCTAATTTCGAGTGGAAAACCCTTAACTGGTGCTGGGAAACATGGTGAATTTTACCCTGGAATCCTACGCCAACCTTCCGTTGGCTGGTTATTCACAGCGTAACCTGATGTTGCTCAGGTGCAAGTCTGTGTCAGGCCAGGGCCCTGTGGGAAGGGCTCCAGTACAACCCCTCCCTTGGTCTCCCAGCTGCAGCAACCACACCGGGTGCTTTTATATTGGTTTTCATGAATGGAGACCCACAGGAGAGGCACTGGAGGGGAGTGGTGTAGACAGCTCAAGTAAAAGAGAGAAAAATGTATTCAAACTAAAAAAGCTTTTACTCAGCAAAGGAAACTATCAGCAATGTGAAGAGAGAGCCTACAGAGTGGGAGAAAGTCTTTGCCACTCATACTTCAGATACAGCACTAATTTCCAGAATCTATAAAGAACTCAAAAAACTAGAATACAAATAACCCAATCAACAAATGGGCTAAGGAAATGAACAGACACTTCATAGAAGATCTACAAGCAATCAACAGATATATGAAAAATGTTTCACATCTCTAGTAAGAAAAGAAATTCAAATCAAAACTACCCTAAGATTCCATCTCACCCCAATTAGAATGGCGATTATTAAGAATACAAGCAACAACAGGGGTTGGTGAGGATGTGGGGGAAAAGGCACACTCATACATTGCTGGTGGGGTTGCAAATTAGTGCAGCCACTCTGGAAAGCAGTGTGGAGATTCCTTAGAACCCTTGGAATGGAACCACCATTTGACCCAGCTATCCCACTCCTTGGTCTATACCCAAAGGACTTAAAATCAGCATACTACAGTGATGCAGCCACATCAATGTTCACAGCTGCTCAATTCACAATAGCTAGATTGTGGAACCAACCTAGATGCCCTTCAGTTGATGAATGGGTAAAGAAACT
Organism: Sciurus vulgaris; assembly: GCF_902686455.1. Lineage (NCBI taxonomy): Eukaryota > Metazoa > Chordata > Mammalia > Rodentia > Sciuridae > Sciurus > Sciurus vulgaris. Next base: position 72,232,230 of record NC_136476.1, read on the forward strand.
GTGGTATATATACGTAATGGAATATTACTCAGCCATAAAGAAGAATAAAATTATGGCATTTGCAGGCAAATGGATGAAATTGGAGAATATCATGCTAAGTGAGATAAGCCAATCCCAAGAAACCAAATGATGAATGATCTCTCTGATAAGCAGATGATGATACATAATGGGGGGTGGGAGACAGGCAGGAATGGAGGAAGGATGGATCGTATTGAGGAAAGAGGGGTAGGAGGGGTGGAGGAAGGAAAAGTAACAGATTGAGACAAACATCATTATCCTATGTACATGTATGATTGCACAAATGGTATGACTCTACTTCATGTACAACCAGAGAAATAAGTTTTACCCCATTTGTTTATAATGAATCAAACTAAATAAATTATTTTAAAAAAAAGAAATATATGACACAAATATAAAGATATGTAAGCTAATAATTACCTTAAAAGTCATTTTAATGGTTACTTTTGGAAGCAGGAAATGAACTATGATTACAAAGATCACATAGAAGTTTTTAGTAGTTAATAAAGTTGTATTCATATTCTAGGAATGGTTCTAGCACATTTACCTTATAATAATTATATAAAAAATTCACTAAAAAAGTAAAAACACCATGACATTTTCTCTCCCAAGCTCAACTTCCTTCACAACAATGCCTAATACACATGCTAAAATGAATCACGTTCTGATTATTTTTTAAATTAGACTTGATTCATTTAACAATCCTTACATGTGAAGAAGGGCATCTGAAAGGCTCAGAATAAAATCTGTATACTGAAAACCACCAAACCCCCAAATCAACGCTAGGCAAACATATTAAAGGTTCTCTAAAATAAGTAAAAAGTTTAATGCAAATCCAAAAAACTGAAAGGCTATCTTCATGAAGAGCCTGGAATAATCTTTTTCCAGTGATAAACCTGTTCAGTGCAACCTCCTTAAATATAATTTGAGTTCTTAGTTTCCTCATCAATAAAATTCCTGCATCACAGAACTACTGCGAGGGTTAAAGAATAGCAAGCATGTGAAGCTCAGTTTATTGAACCTGGATCACACAAGCAGTCACTCAACACTGGCTCCTGTGCCTTTGTTCTTTTCTGTTAACCTCAGTATTCAAACCAAAATGGAAACAGCTGTAAGAGATGAGACTGAAGACACTGTAATGGGACATAATAGGGAAAAAAAATTCAAACATGCATAAACATTGTGACCTGCAAAGTTTCTGTGACTGCTAGGGTTTTTTGGTTGTTGGTGGTGTTTTTTCTTTTGTTTTGTTTTGTTTTTGTTTTTTGGCACCAGGAATTAAACCCAGGGGCACTTAACCACTGAGCCACATCCCCAGATCTTTTTATATTTTATTTAGAGTCAATGTCTTCCTAAGTTGTTTAGGGCCTCGCTAATTTGCTGAGGTTGGCTCTTAACTTGTGATCCTCCTGCCTCAGCCTCCTGAGTCACTGGGATTACAGGTGTGCAGTACTGCACCCAGAGGCTAATTATCTTTTTAAAGAGAATTTTAAAGGCTACTTGATTCAAAAGTCACTCTTGAGGGGTTCAGAGATTGAAGGTGACTTTCCTATGATCTTCGGCTGTTAGGTGGTAAAACGCAGGAGAGCGTCTTTCAAAAAGGGCATTGGCATCATAACATTCTAGATAACTCACTTCAGAAAGTTTAAAGAATTAAAGTCATCATAGTACAGAAATACATGCATACCCGTGTTTATAGCAGCACAATTTAAAACAGTCAAATGCTGGAACCAGCCTCGGTGTCTATCAATGGATGAATGGATAAAGAAAATGTGGTCTATATACACAATATGGAGTTTTACCCAGCCATAAAGAAAAATGAAATTATTTGCAGGAAAATAGATGGAACTGGAGACCCTTATGTAAAACAGAATAAGACAAACTCAGAATGTCAAGGGTCATACATTTTTCTCTCATATGTGGAAACTGGAGAGGAAGAAGGAAAAAGAAAAGTGGGGTCAGAGCTGACGGAAATCAAAGGGAGTTCAGTAGAGGTAAGGGACCAAAGGATGGGAGACAGGGAGGAAGTGGGGAAGAGCTGGGAGTGATACTGGCCCAATTATATTTTTATATTGTGTATTGTGTGCATGTTCACAAATGTAATAACAAATCCGATCACTATGTTCCACTATAATGCACCAGTTTAAAAAATGTGGGGGGGGGGGGGAGAAAGTCTAAAGTGATCCAAAACCTGATTATAAATTAGGATCTGCAATTCAGATATACGACTTGGCCACGTGAAAAACTCCACTTCACCCTTTGGATGTGGGTTCCCAGTTCCATGCTGCTTCAACCTGGCCGTAGTCAACCGGCAGAAGGCAGCCCAGCTTCCTCTCCGAATTCCACGACAGATTGGCAAGATGCTGAGCTTTGATGAATGCAGACCTGCTTGAGGCAGTGTTAATAAAAATCAGGCAGGACCACTGACCTGCTGGCTGAGCCTTCAGAAGGACTCGGCTGGTCCTTCACACAACAGAACACATGTTGCCATTCTCAGGACACAAAGTTGCTGGAAGGGGTCTGAAAAATTACATTTCCAACAGTCACCATGCAAGTGGAAAACCAGGTTCAGAGAACAGTTCTAACTGACCCTAGGCAGCACAGTGAATCACGACAGGGCAAGAACTAGAACTCATGTACCGGGGGGGCCTCTGGAACCCACAGAGACAGAAGGACGTGCATGCATGTATACACACACAGCCGTTCCTGAGAAAGAACTTGGAGAGCCCTCTAACTTCACCTCGAAATCCTCCTTGCACAAAGTCTGTGGTGAAGCTATGACCTGAACAGGGAAGAAAGTGACATCACTTCTAGAACATCTGCCCCCAGTAGGTAGCCTCTGAGACCCGAGCCAAGGACACCTCCGATCTCCTGGGACATGCTTATTCAGCTACTTTCTTGGCTGTCATAAGCCTGACTCACAGCTTCAGAAATGGCGAGATCCGCACAGTACGGAGGGAAGCGAACACATGCCCAAGGCTGGGTTGGGTGCCAGAACCACCCCTGAACCCCTTTAGCTAATTGGAAATGGTTGGAGGGAACCTCCATCCTGTAGCTGAGCAACAAAAATGCTTCCAATAGAGACTTAACCTCCCAGAGGTGAGCTGAGATCATTTCTGGCAATGTAATACTCCCTGCTTATTTTTAGATCAATAAATTAGATCTCACCCATGGACTGCGGGGTATACACAAAATCAGGTGGAAGCTCCAGCTCTGAAAAGATATCTTCCAAAGAAGTGTTTGGTATTTTGTTCTGTTTGTGTTATTAAGAAAAGCGATTGGTAAAGAGGTCTACAAACTTTGCTTTATATTTTTATCCAATAAGTAATTCTGAATCTATTTTGATATGCGGGGAACTGTGTTAGATGCTAGAAAATGTAAGATAAGAACGTTATATGCAGACCCTTCTAAGCATCTGTGGGCATGGATCCTTGAAAATACAGCTAACCATGTTCTGTGGGTCTATATGGAGGGGAATCCATGGGAGCACACAGTAGGGCCACCTCACCATTCAGGAGGTGGTAGAGAAGTTTTTCTCAAGGAAGTGGCATCTAGGATGACAGTTAGGTGAAGGGTGAGGTGAGGGAGGTTCCAATCCGACAGAAGGATGAAAAGAAGACCCTCAAGTGAGAGACCCAGCAACGTTGCAGAACCCAAAGTTCTTAAGCCTGAAGTAGTGAGAGGAGACTAAGAGAAGACACAGCCCAAATCACAAGACGGAGGCTCAGTGAGAAGCCACTTAATCCCAAGGACAGTTAAAGGCAAATGGAGTGTGACCTGTGTTCATATAGAAAGGTCACCTGGAGGACAGCAGAAGAGTGGACTGAAATCAGAAAGACTATGGAGTCCAGGCAGCCACTGTCCCGGTCTTCTAGGAAAGAAGGACGATGAACAGGATGCCAGGTGATCAGCATGCGCAGAGGCAGCGATGCTTCCTGATTTCCTTCAGAACCACCCAGGCAGGGAGAAGAGAGGACGTCAACGGAGAGGAAAAGGACCAAAACTGACTGCGAAGATACCTGGAGGAGAGACAGGTCGGGATGTCACAAAGAAAGGGAACCCAGGGAATGGGCAGGGCATTCCAAGTGGAGGAAATGGGAAAGCAATCCCATAATACACCTAGGGAGCAATGGGTATTGATGTTTCGAGAATGCTCTACAATACCAAGTCTAGGCACTGGAATGGCTTATTTATGCGATAAGGTCATTTTTAAATTTTATTTATTTTTTATTTGTTCTATTTAGTTATACATGACAGCAGAATACATTTCAACTCATTGTACACAAATGGAGCACACGTTTTTATATCTCTGGTTGTACACAATGCAGAGTCACACCATTTGTGCAATCATACATGTACATAGGGTAACAATGTGCATTTCATTCTACCATCTTTCCTACCCCCATACCCTCTCCCCTCCCTTCACTGTCCTTTTCCCAATCCAAAGTTCCTCCATTCTTCCCTCCCACCCCATTATGACTCTGTATACACATATCAGAGAAATCATTTAACCTTTAGTTTTTGGTGATCAGCTTATTTTGCTGAGCATGATATTCTCTAACTCCATCCATTTACCTACAGATGCCATAATTTTATTCTTCTTTAAGGCTGAATAATATTCTATTGTGCATATATACCACAGTTTCATTATCCATTCACCTGTTGAAGGGCATCTAGGTTGGTTCCATAGTTTAGCTATTGTGAATTGAGCTGCTATAAACATTGATGAGGTTGTGTCACTATAGTATGATGATTTTAAGTCCTTCAGGTATAAACAGAGGAGTTGGATAACTGGGTCAAATGGTGGTTCTATTCCAACTTTTCTAAGGAATCTGCATACTGCTTTCCAGAGTGGTTGCACCAATTTGCATTTCCACCAGCAATGTATAAGTGTACCTTTTCCCCCACATCCTTGCCGACACTTATTGTTGCTTATATTCTTGATTTGATAATAAATAAGAAATATGTTGTATGTCTTGTTTCTTGTTCATTTTATTTGCTTTTGAAGTTGTACACAAATCTTTTGCCCAAAATTATTTTGGGCCTTGTTGAGTCCATTTGATTAAGGTATAACTCCTAAAAATGGTATATTAATGGACATCCCTCTTTTCAAAATTTAATTAGTTAATACTTAGACTTTTAAACAGAATTTAAGGATTGATATTAATACCACCCTTTATTTCTGTATTTCTCTTAATTGTTTATATCCTCTCATGCTTATTTGTTTTCTTGTTTAAAATTTTAAAAAAACATAGAGCAGGAATATATGGAGCATTAGTCAGCTTTTTGTCATTGTGGAGAAAAAATAGGTGAACAGAGCAACGTAAAAGAAGAAGGACATATTTTCTCACTGTTTTGGAGGGTTCCGCCCATGGTAGACTGGCTCCAAGGCAGAAACATCATGGCGGAAGGGCACAGCAGAGGAAATCTACTCCCTTTGTGGCAACCAGGAAGCAGACCGAGAGGGGCAAAGTGAAACAACATATTATCCCCCAGAAAATGTTCCCTGTGACCTACTCCCTTCAATCAAGCCCCCCCCCCACCCACAGTTTCCATGGGTCTCAGTCATCCATCGAGCTATCAATGGATTCATCCAATGATGAGGTCAGAGTCCTTAAGACCCAATCACTTCCCAGAGATCCACCTCTGTATGTGACTGCACTGGTGACCAAGCCTTCAACACATGCACTTTTAAAGGACATTCTAGATATAAACCATAACATGTGAATATTAATCTCATTAAGGTTACCTAACTTTCATTAACCACTAACACTGCATTTGTCACTGTCCCATTAATAAAATCATTTCTCTTAAAATTTAAAAGAACATACAGATGGCCATTGTCATCACTCACATCAACAGGGCTCCAGCCATTGCCACAAGGACAAACAACCCACAACATATAACTCTTACTCTAGAGGACAGAAAAGTATTTTTCACAGATTGCATGATTGCTAACTTAGAAAACACAAAAGATCCAAACATCTTAAGCTTCTACAAGTTATTAGTGAATTGTCCCTATTATATAAAACTCAATTTGATTAACAATTAGAAAACATAGAATTATTTATCTCTGCATTAGTTCATAAAATGAAACCAATTCCAACTAAATTTAATATTTGGATTATAAAAATGAAAGAAGAAAAGAGAAATGAAGGAAGGAAAAGAGAAGGAGAGAGGGACAGAGGAAAAATACAGGCAAGAAAGAATTAGAACAAACTGAACAAAAGAAGATAGAGATTAATATTTTATTTTTTAAACTTTATTTTATTTTTCTTAATTATTTTATTTTTTCTAATTAGTTGTACATGTCAGTAGAATGCATTTTCACATTTTGACAAATCATACATAAATGGAGTGCCATCTCTCATTTTTCTGATTATACATATTGCAGGATCACATCGGTCATGCAGTCATACATGTACAAGAGGTAATAATGTCTGTTTCACTCTACTATCATTCCTTCCCCCATACGCCTGCCCCTCCCTTCACACCCTTCTACCTAATATAAAGTAACTCTATTCTTCCCTAGTGTCCCCCCGCTTATGATGAATTAACATCCCCATATCAGAGAAAATATTCAGTCTTTGGTTTTTTGGGCTTGGCTTATTTTGCTTAGCATGATATTCTCCAGTTCTATTCATTTACCTGCAAATGCCATAAGTTCATTCTTCTTTAAAGTTGAGTAGTATTCCATCAAGCTTAATATTTTCTACAATGTTGACATTCCATGACATTTTTATTTATCGAACCAGAGGTAGAAACCATAAAGGAAAACAGTGATAGAAATGACAACATTAATTTTAACTTTTTTGCTATGAAGAAAACAATCATCAACATATTAAAAGATGAATAACTCTTACCAACTAAAATTTTAAAATAAAACTAAGCAATGATAGAATCACATTCTTAAAAAGAAAAATGTGTATATTTCAAAAATTTCAGAATGATTTTCAGGAAACCATGAAAAACTATCTATGCACCATAATACAGGAAATAATTTAAAAGAAATTCAAGGGTTTTTTGTTGTTTTGTTCTGTATTTTTGTTTTGTATTGTTTTGTGTTGTTTTGTTTTAGTGCATTTGGGCTGCTATAGCGAAATATCAGACTAGGCCATTCAATAAACTGGTGGCTCATAGTTTTAGAAGCTGGTAAGTCCAAGATCAAGGAACCAGCAGATCTGAAGTCTGGTGAGGGCCTGTCCCTTCTCTGTGTCCTTACATGGCAGAAGAGACATGCAGGTTCTCTCCCGCCTCATTCATAAGGGCACCAGTCTCATTTATGAGGGCTCTTCTATCATAACCTGATCTCCTGAAGGTGTCACCTTGGAATATAACCATAATATAATATTATGTTTCAATCAATTAATTTGGGAGGGGGGACACAAACCTTCACATGACAGCATTTCCTTACCTGCCTTTTCTGTTTTTTTCGAAACATTCGTCCTGTGAACATGTGTGTGAGTAAATCTGTGCTTCCTTCTGCATGTTGAGATGATGTACAGAATATCCATAGCCCCAAAGAAGATCCTCAGTGACTGTTAAAGCTCTTGCCTTCATTGACACAATCATTCAGGGATATTTTAATAAATGACCACTATGTGCATTTCGTTATATGAAGTTGTCATGAGGTGTCAGCTGAAATAAAAGAAGCCATAGCAAAACTTCTACTATTAATCCAGCAAGATTTATTGAATGCCTTCTATGTGGCAGACTCATATTAAATGTTCTGAATCTAATGACAAATAAGACTCTGCAGAATGGAGAAGGACATAATCTGGCGAGAGAGGTCGTTGTGCAAAGGTTAAAAAGAAAATTGAAAAGTATAAAAAAAATATGGAAAGTGATGGAAGAGAATCTTCCCAGGGCCAAGTGACAGACAAAAGAACAACTAATTCAGCTCAGGGAAATCACAGAGGGCTTCCTGGAGCAGATAACACCTGCATGCAGTTCCCGTAGCCAGGAGTAACCTGGGATAACAAAGGTGCTTTCAGGCATAAGAAACAGGCCCACCCTTCTTTCTCCCAAGGAGTGAAGTTCCTGGGGAAAGGAAGTCTGAGAAAGCCCCTGACAATGGCGTCCCTGCCCACAGCCAAAAAGAGCCCCTGTGTCTCTGGAACTTCTCATCTGTGCCTCTCACTTCTGTCCAGAACTGACTGCCATGTGGATTTGGAAGGTGCTTTTCCTCTGAGTCACCATAACAACAAAGCAGAACCTCGGCAGAGGTAGAGTGGGGTTTCCCAAGCCCCAGACTCAGGAAAGACTGGTTCAAAACCAAGCATTGGAGGAGAAAAATGAAGATTGTGTGTCTGATGCTGGTCTGGGATCAACCTCACCCTTTTCAGTTCAGGAATGCTGGTAGTATACAGATCCCCCCAAACTTGGAGGAGTAACACAGCCATTGGGGTATCCAGGATCAAGATGCCAGAATTAAGGAAGCTGGGATTGAACCCTGATCTGAGATTTTGAAACTCTTAGTTCAAGTATCAGGGCTGTGTTTTCTGTGTCGGGAAAGCCCTTCTTTGGTCTTCATTTTACTCGATTAAAAATGATGATTGATTTCTATACCATTGTGGGATCTTTAGATCTAGGAGTCTAAGACTATGCTGAGGTAAATCATAGTCTAACACCTCCCTAAAGATTTGGACAATTCACTGGGGGCCAGGGACTTCCCCAAGCAGCCCAGCCCCCCTCCGGCGGGAAGCACCTCTCTAGTCTAGCTTCTCGGGGCAAATCGCCCAGTGAGAGCCTGTCTGCGCAGAGCTAGCCACAAGTCCCCAAGCCAGTGGAGACCTCCGACCTACAACCAGCCTCTGGAACCAGGGCTGTGCAACAAGAGACCTCTCCAGGTCTCTCTCCCTGGAACCAGTAGCGGGCTAGGGGCAGCGTCCTTCGGAAGCACTGCATTATCAAATTAATCCAAGACTTCTGGCTACTGAAGGCTGGTAGGTGATACACTGGAAATCTACAGGGTCACTATAAGCCAATAGAGGAAGTCTACAATATCACAGAGTCCCATTGACATCTGACCAATATGAGAAAACAAGGGAAGAAAATGTCCGAAACAAACCTAGATACTATATCAATAAAACCCAATGACAGCACAGCAGAAGAAATGTCCGAAAGGGAGTTCAGAATGTACATAATTAAAACAATCAGGGAAGCAAACGTGGAGATGAAAGAACAGATGCAGGCATTAAATGAACGCACTAATCAACAGTTAAAAGAGCAAATAATGGAAGCAAAAGAGCATTTCAATAAAGAGTTAGAGATACTGAAAAAAAACCAAACAGAAATCCTTGAAATGAAGGAAACAATAAACCAAGTTAAAAATGCCATAGAAAGCATAAACAATAGGATAGATCACCTGGAAGACAGAACCTCAGATATTGAAGACAAAATATTTAATCTTGAAAACAAGGTTGACCAGACAGAGAAGATGGTAAGAAATCATGAACAGAATCTACAAGAATTATGGGATATCATGAAGAGGCCAAATTTAAGAATAATTGGGATTGAGGAAGGCTTAGCGAAACAAACCAAAGGAATGAACAATCTATTCAATGAAATAATATCAGAAAATTTCGGAAATCTCAAGAATGAAATGGAAAACCAAGCACAAGAGGCTTATAGGACTCCAAATATGCAAAATTACAACATACCCACATGAAGGCACATTATTATGAAAATACCTAACATTCAAAATAAAGACAGAATTTTAAAGGCCACGAGAGAAAAGAATCAGATTACATTTAGGGGGAAACCAATAAGAATATCAGCAGATTTTTCAGTCCAGACCCTAAAAGCTAGAAGGGCCTGGAACAACATTTACCAAGCCCTGAAAGAAAATGAATGCCAACCAAGAATTTTATACCCAGCAAAACTTACTTTCAGATTTGACGATGAGATAAAATCCTTCCAAGTTAAACAAAAGCTAAAGGAATTTACTAAAAGAAAGCCAACAATACAGAACATCCTCAGCAAAATATTCCATGAGGAAGAGATGAAAAACAATGATGTAAATCAGCAAAGGGAGGAACTAGCCTAAAGGAATAGCCAAATAAACGAGAAACCAAATCATGTCAAAAAACAAAAATGAGTCCAATGACTAGGAATACAAATCATATCACAATAATAACTGTGAATGTTAATGGCCTGAACTCATCAATCAAAAGACATAGACTGGCAGATTGGATTAAAAAGAAAAATCCAACAATATGCTGCCTGCAAGAGACCCATCTCATAGAAAGAGATACCCATAGACTAAAGGTGAAAGGATGGGAAAAAACAAACCATGCACACAGACACAGCAAAAAAGCTGGAGTATTCATCCTCATTTCAGATAATGTGGACTTTAAGCCAAAACCAGTCAGAAGGGATAAAGAAGGACATTACATACTGCTTAAGGGAAGCATAAATCAGCAAGACATAACAATCATAAATATCTATGCCCCCAACTTTGGCTCATGCATGTACGTCAAACAAATCCTTCTCAATTCCAGAAATTAAATAGACCACAACACAATAATACTAGGTGATTTTAACACACCTCTCTCACCGCTGGATAGATCATCCAAACAAAAATTGAATAAAGAAACCATAGATCTCAACAACACAATCAAAAATTTAGACTTAACCGACTTATACAGAATATACCATCCAACAAAGAATGAATACACTTTCTTCTCAGCAGCACATGGATCCTTCTCTAAAATAGACCATGTTTTATGCCACAAAGCTACTGTTAGCAAACACAAGAAGATAGAGATACTACCTTGTACTCTATCAGATCATAATGGACTGAAATTAGAAATAAATGACAGAATAAAAAACAGAAACTTCTCCAATACCTGGAGATTAAATAATACACTATTATACAATGAATGGATAACAGAAGACATCAGGAGGGAAATTTAAAAATTCTTAGAAGTAAATGAGAACAAAGACACATCATATCAAAATCTCTGGGACACTATGAAAGCAGTACTGAGAGGAAGATTTATTTCATGGGGCGCATTCAACAAAAGAAGTAGAAATCAACAAATAAACGAGTTAACACTACAGCTCAAAGCCCTAGAAAAAGAAGAGCAGACCAACACCAAAAGTAGTAGAATACAGGAAATAGTTAAAATCAGAGCCAAAATCAACGAAATTGAAACAAAAGAAACAATCGGAAAAATTAACAAAATAAATAGTTGGTTCTTTGAAAAAATAAACAAAATTGATAAACCCTTAGCCACGCTAACAAAGAGAAAAAGGGAGAAAAGTCAAATTACTAAAATTTGAAATGAACAAGGAAATATCACAACAGACACGAGTGAAATACAAAACATAATTAGAAGCTATTTTGAAAATCTATACTCCAACAAAACAGAAAACCTCGAAGACATCAACAAGTTTCTAGGGGCATATGAATTACCTAAACTGAACGAGGAAGACATACACAACTTAAATAAATCAATTTCAAGCAATGAAATAGAAGAGGTCATCAAAAGCCTACCAACAAAGAAAAGTCCGGGGCCAGATGGGTTCTCAGCCGAGTTCTACAAAACCTTTAAAGAAGAGCTCATTCCAATACTTCTCAAAGTATTCCGTAAAATAGAAGAGGAGGGAACCCTCCCAAACTCATTCTATGAAGCCAATATCACCCTGATACCTAAACCAGACAGAGATACATCGAGGAAAGAAAATTTCAGACCAATATCCTTAATGAACATTGATGCAAAAATTCTCAACAAAATTTTAGCAAATCGCATACAAAAATATATTAAAAAGATAGTGCACCACGATCAAGTGGGTTTTATCCCAGGGATGCAAGGTTGGTTCAACATCCGAAAATCAATAAATGTCATTCACCATATCAACAGACTAAAAGTTAAGAATCACATGATTATTTCAATAGATGCAGAAAAAGCATTCGATAAAATACAGCATCCCTTCATGCTCAAAACACTAGAAAAAATTGGGGTAGTGGGGTCATTCCTTAACAGTGTGAAGGCCATCTATGCTAAGCCCATGGCTAATATCATTCTAAATGGTGAAAAACTGAAAGCATTCCCCCTAAAAACTGGAACAAGACAGGGATGCCCTCTTTCACCACTTCTATTCAACATTGTTCTTGAGACTCTAGCCAGAGCAATTAGACAAACCAAAGAAATTAAAGGGATACGAATTGGAAAGGAGGAACTCAAACTATCCCTGTTCGCTGATGACATGATTATATATTTAGAGGAACCTGGAAATTCCACCAGAAAACTCTTAGAACTCATAAGTGAATTCAGTAAAGTAGCAGGTTACAAGATCAATGCTCATAAATCCAATGCATTCTTATACATAAGTTATGAATCTTCAGAAAGAGAAATTAGGAAAACTACCCCATTCACAATAGCATCAAAAAAAAATAAAATACTTGGGAATCAATCTCACAAAAGAGGTGAAAGACCTCTACAATGAGAACTACAGAACACTAAACAAAGAAATTAAAGAAAACCTTTGAAGATGGAAAGATCTCCCATGTTCATGGATAGGAAGAATTAATATTGTCAAAATGGCCATACTACCAAAAGTTCTATATAGATTCAATGCGATTCCAATTAAAATCCCAATGATGTACCTTACAGAAATAGAGCAAGCAATTATGAAATTCATCTGGAAGAATAAGAAACCCAGAATAGCTAAAGCAATCCTCAGTAGAAAGAGCAAAGCAGGGGGTATCGCAATACGAGATCTTCAACTCTATTACAAAGCAATAGTAACAAAAACGGCATGGTTTCGGTACCAAAATAGACAGGTAGATCAATGGTACAGAATAGAGGACATGGACACAAACCCAAATAAATACAATTTTCTCATACTAGACACAGGGTCAAAAATATGCAATGGAGAAAAGATAGCCTCTTCAACAAATGGTGCTGGGAAAACTGGAAAACCATATGCAACAGAATGAAATTAAACCCCTATCTCTCACCCTGCACGAATCTCAACTCAAAATGGAACAAGGACCTCAGAATCAGACCAGAGACCCTGCATCTTATAGAAGAAAAAGTAGGTGCAAACCTTCAACTTGTTGGCTTAGGAGCAGACTTCCTTAACAGGACTCCCATAGCCCAAGAAATAAAAGCAAGAATCAACAACTGGGATAGATTCAAACTAAAACGCTTTCTCTCAGCAAAGGAAACTATCAGTAATGTGAAGAGAGAGCCTACAGAGTGGGAGAAAATCTTTGCCAATCATACTTCAGATAGAGCGCTAATATCCCGAATCTATAAAGAACTCAAAAAACTCTACACTAAGAATACAAATAATCCAATCAACAAATGGGCTAAGGAAATGAACAGACACTTCACAGAAGAAGATGTGCAAGCAATCAACAGATATATGAAAAAATGTTCAACATCTCTAGTAATAAGAGAAATGCAAATCAAAACTACCCTAAGATTTCATCTCACCCTAATTAGAATGGCGATTATCAAGAACATAAGCAACAATAGGTGTTGGCGAGGATGTGGGGAAAAAGGTACACTCATACATTGCTGGTGGGGTTGCAAATTAGTGCAGCCACTCTGGAAAGCAGTATGGAGATTCCTCAGAAAGCTTGCAATGGAACCACCATTTGACCCAGCTATCCCACTCCTTGGCCTATACCCAAAGGACTTAAAAACAGCATACTACAGAAATACAGCCACATCAATGTTCATAGCTGCTCAATTCACTATAGCCAGATTGTGGAACCAACCCAGATGCCCTTCAGTTGATGAATGGATAAAGAAACTGTGGCATATATATACAGCGGAATATTACTCCGCCATGAGGAATGACAAAATTATGGCATTCGCAGGCAAATGGATGAAATTGGAGGATATCATGCTAAGTGAGATAAGCCAATCTCAAAAAACTAAAGGACGAATGATCTCGCTGATAAGTGGATGAGGACATGGGGAGGGGGTGGTAGGAGGGGTTAGTGTTAGGGGTAGGGTTAGGTTTAGGGTTAGGGATAAGGAGGGTGGTAAGAATGAGGAAGAAAGGAATATATAGAGGGGAAAGAGGGGTGGGAGGGGAGGGGGGAAGGGAAAAAAATAACAAAATGATTCAAACAACATTGCCCTATGTAAATTTATGATTTTTAATTAAAATTTTAAAAAAAGCTCACATGTGAGACAAGGTAAGAAGGTTCAGAGGAGAAACAATTGGGTTTTGAGAGCCTCAATCAGTGAATTAATCCCTGATGGGATTAACTGAGTGGTAACTGGAGGCAGGTAGGGTGTGGCTGGAGGAGGTGGGGATTGGGACATGGCTTTGGGGTATATATATTTGTATCTGGTGAGTGAGTCTCTCTTGGCTTCTTGATCACCGTGATACGTGCCTCTTCTCCACCATCCTCTCCTGCCAGCATGTTCTGTCTCACCTTAAGCTCTGAGGAATGGAGCTGGCCATCTAAGAACTAAGACCTCTGAAACTATGAACCCTCAAATAAACCTTTCCTTCTTCCAGTTGTGCTGGCCTGGTCATTTAGTCACCGCAGGGGGGAAAAAAAAAAAAAAAAAAAAAACAGACTAAAATACCCATGGGTCACGATGGAACACATATGGGCAGAAGACAGACTCATAACTTTACTACCATTGTTCAGTGATTGGTGTACCTCACATTCTTTACCTACAAATCTCCCTTCCCTTCCTAATCTTGCCAATCATTGCCTGGGGCAGAGCATTCTTTCTCATTCCAATGACTTGGATCAAATCTTGTCACTTACTTGGGTCAATGAGATGTGGACAGAAGTAGTAGTGTGTTAGCTTCAACCCAAGACCTTAAGATACATGGCAGATTTATGTTAGCCTTTTAGAGCATCTTCCTTCTGCCCTTGGGAGAGCCCTGGTTCTTTATTCTGTGTCCTGGAATGAAGACCTTGGAGTTGACCTGAACCATCCTGAAGCCTAAAGGCCAGCACAGTCTAGCAAACCCAGCTGAGTCAGCCTTGTGATGATATACAGATTAATGAATATACTACAACCGAAATGCAGCAACCTATGAGCCTGAAGTACATTTTCTTTGCAAGCTACAATGATTGAGGATTGTCTGGAAGCAACATTTTCATTTTTAGATCATGTAACGAGCTTCCTTGGATCAGACACATTGATTGCCCTAGGCTGCTGTATATTAAGCATTATATTCGTTTTCTGTTGCTGCTATCACAAATTACTAAACTCTTAAGGCTTACACACACAAAGTTGTTGTCTTATATTTCTGGAGGTCAGAAGTTTGAAAGTGATTATCTTGGACAAAAGTCAAAGTGTTGGTAGGACTGTGGATCTTCAGGGATCTTCCAGGAGAATACAGTTCCTCCTGCATCTTTCACCTTCCAAAGGTTGCCTGCGTTCCTCGGGTCTTGGCTCCCTTACTCAATATTCAAGCCCAGCAACACCCTTTTCGTGCTATCTTCCTTCTGATTCCCTCTTCTGTCTCTATCTTCTGTAAGAGGACACTTATGATTATATCAGACATGCCCAGATAATCCAGAATCACCTTCCCATCTGGTCAGCAACTTTGATCACATCTGCTTCATGAATTCCTCTTTGCCACATGACATAGTCACAGATTTCAGGAATCAGGAAGTGGCCATGTTTGGGGATGCTATTGTTCTGTCCATGACAGGAATCATGACTACTCCTGTACTCGCGGGAAGAACAGAGTGGAAGAAGAATTTGTCTTGGGATTTCTACTGATCACTCCAGACCGCAGCCTAGAGACCAGACCAAATGAAGACTAGGTTTGGCAATAGTTTTTAGTGCCCCACATTGTGCACCCTTGGCCTGTCTCTTACCTTAGTGCACCTGTGACGAGCAGTTAAAATATTCCCTTAAACTGTACCTTCAGGAGTGCAGCAGGTTCCTGCCCCATTTTCTTCCTGGCATCCTCCTCTGGAACTGCAGAAGATGTTCTGCTCCTATTCAGGCAGAGTGCTCTCGATCAAATGGGTAGAAGCTGATGAATAAATGCCCCAGTCTCTGGAGACCAGGAGTGGAGGATGAGCTGACATGGTTCCCCAAGTGGGTCCTCAGCACCACCATGATCCTCAGTCCAGTAGCTCAGGATTGACTGGCTTTTGCTCATTTCCTGTCTCCTCCTCCCGTTTTTCACTTCTGCTCCCTAGATCACTTCCCAACTAAACTGCCTGATTCCTAGTCCTTGTCTTGGATGCTTTATCTTTGCAGAAAACTAAGCTAAGATTCAGAACAGTCGCCATTGAATGAACAGACATGTCTGAAGGCTGAAGACACTTGAAGGACATGTGGTCCAGCCTGTGTGTGACACCTGGTCCAGCGTAGGTGATTCAGGAGGGCTCTCTGCTCTGTGATAACTCTTTCCAGTAATGGTCCTGTCTCAGTTTAGGTGGATGCAGGGAAGAGAAAGCTATTGTTGCCTGAGACAAACCATTCTACTATAGGAAAGGTTTCAATGAAAATGGGCATCATTAAGAGACTTCTCAATGCTCCTAGTTTAATCTTTTAAATGCATCCATAATGTCATATATTCTTCCTGATGAAAATGCTCTGAGATTTAGAGATCAGAAGGCGCAATCTAAACCTTTCATTCTTTATGTTAATGGCACGTGGCCTTTGACCATACCACATATTCTCAAATGTCCTTAATATTGATGAAATCCTCTTTGCCAATACACTTTAAAGTCTATGACTAAACTAAACATAATGTTTCATGAGTAATAATATGAATGAGTGAAAAAAAAAACTAAGTTCAAAATTTGGCTATGTCACTTGTTAGCTCTGTGTCCTTGAGAACATCCATTTTAACCACCAGGTCTCAATTTCATCATCTATAAAATTAGGATAAAGATAGTTAGATCAGAAGGTTGTCCTGAGGATGAAATTTCTTTACTCATGAACTACTGGGAAAAAAAAAAAAAATCCCTGAAGAATATTCCTTGCTAGAATGAATGATTCAGCTTCAGTTCAAACCTACAACTAAGGAGTGGAATATTCTCACTGTGAGCACAGGAGTAGAGCCATATTAACAATAAATTGTGTCTTCACTTGAAATGACTAAAGCATGCTACATTAAAGTGACAAGCACTTATGTCTCCTGTGCCTTTAGTATAATCTGCTTATTGATACTCTGGATTGATTCTATTGAGTGGGGTAAACACGTTGTTCCATGTGCTGGTATCTTTGCAGTGTTCAAATCCTGGTCCTCTCCATGATTTTCCATGTAACACTTCCTTTATTAAAAAAAAAGGGGGGTGGGAATCATCTCACAGAAAGGGGCAACTGAGAGTCAGAGAGGTCAAAGTACTTATTGTTTTCGTGAACTAGTGACAAACACTCTTGGGGACCTATATTGTGGGATAGCCAGTGCAAAGGCCCTAAGATTAATGGTCCTGTTCAGAGTAGTTAAAACACTGCTGTGTCTCCAGGGAAGTGAGTAGGAGGGACAGTGGTAATCAATGAGGTCAGAGAGGTAAGCAGGACTTAGACTCATGGGACTTCAAGATATGGGGGGAAGTCCATCATTCATTCTCCATTAGACATCTTAGAAGGTGTTGGAAGAGGAGAGTAGCATGGTCTGACTTATGTTGGCTTGTGTGTTTGCTTGTTTGGTTGTCTGGTTTTTAATCATACAGCTTTGTTCCATTGACTGTGGAGACTGAGTGTGTCCCAGGGAGAATGTCAGAGAACAATCATAGTTGTCTATGCAAAAGATGACAATGCCTTGGGATGAAACATCAGTGATTTAAAAAAAAAAAAAAACAGATTTAGGACATATTTTGAAAGAAATGTAGTTAAGTCATGAAGTCGACTTGGATGCAGAATTTAGGGAATGAGAAGAATCAAGGATGACTCCTTATGTTTGGCCTAAATCACAGGAAAATGGTACTATTCACCAAACAGTACTTTTCATAGAAAACTATTTTGCAATCAAGAGCTGTTGGTAGAAGGTACTGAGGGAAGGAAGAAACCCAAAGTTTGGAGCTGTTACCTGTAGGATGTCTATTAGATATTTGTATATGTGCAATGTTTACGAATTGACATGAGGCCGTCATTTATGTCATTGAAAATGTGAATCAAGATAATCAGTGGCACTGCAGCCAGAGGAGGAAAATGCTGATGTCATCAGCAAATGTCCAGTAGTTAAGGCTGGAAACCAGGGTGACCGCACAGGAGCCCATGCTCCCAGCACAGGGGACGGATTGAGACTGAGGCTAAGCCTCCCCAGGTGTGGAAGAGGAAGACAAAGCTAGAGAGGGAGGCCAATGGAGTGGGAGGGACCCAAGAGAGGCGACATCTTGGGTGCTAATTGGAGGAAGGATTTAAAGGAGGAGGGTCAAATCCTGCTGAGAGAGCCACCAAGAGCAGTGGGAGGCAGCACGACCCACATCCAGCCTATCAGGAAAAAAAAATGAGGACAACAGAAAAGCCTCTTTCACTTTGTTGAGTCCATTTCCCGAACTTATTTTACTTAACAGCTTTTCTTTTATTAATGTCAGTGACCATGCCCCAGAATCGATTTAAAGACCAGAGAAGGAGGGATCACCCTTTAGCTCTCATTTCTACCCCTCTCTTCCCTTCCTCTTAAGAGACACCCGTGAACACTGTAAAGAAAGCCAAGAAGGCATGCACGCTTGCCAGTGTGTGTGGCCTTGCTGTCTGATTTCGATTAGGCAAGGCCTGGTTTCTTGGGGATGAGAAGAAGAAATCACATATGAAAATTAAGCACCAGCCAAATCCAAAACCACAGTATTCAGAGGTTTTCTCGTCACAAGCCAGGTCTAAACTTTGGCAGTGGTCCCTGAGGGAACCTCCCCATGGGTAGGCAAGACCTGGGCTCAGCACTACCCGCCCTTCCCAGAGTCCCATGTTCACTATTACTTGAAGAGAAGTGTCAGGAAAGATATTTTGTTTCCAGATCATGGGCAAATGTTTGCTCAGATCTATTTTGGGGGCATGAGCTCAGCACTGGCTGTCTTTTCTTCCCAAAGAATTAGAAGAGAGTTTCAAAAACACATTTATTGCATTCCTCTCTCTGTATCCCTCTGTTGCCCTCTGTCTTCTTTCCTGGTTTCTCTTTGCCTTTCTTCCTTGACCTGTTTGGATCCAACAGTGACTATATCTGTTCTGGCATAGAAAAGGCCCGTTGGGTCAGAGCGGAGAGAAGCAGCTCTGCCATCACACTGCCCCGGGGCTCTCTTAGCATCCTTTCCATTGCAAACAGCTATGCCGCTGCATGCGGACTGTGCCCAGAGAGCCACACGGCTGCCACTGATGCAGACGCTCCCCTGGACTGACTCAGAGGCAGGGCTTTCACGCAATGCAAACTTGCCCTTCCTGATCACAGGCGGTATGTGAGACAGGGTGCTTTTTTGAAGAGCAAAAGGAAGAAGGAGGGACAGTACTGAAGACAGGAGCTGCATGTCGCCATGCCAGTTGTTGTCAGCACGTTCTTGTTGAAGCTCCATAACCACCTTGGAAGGTGTCACTCGAGCGTGTGATCCCCAGGCCAGGACTCTGAGGCAGATGAGGGGAAGGGACTTGCCCAAGAGCAGTCAGAACAGAGCCGTCTGCCCTGGCCACCTTTTTGCTCTAGATGGAAGCCTCCACTTGTACAGACTCCAAGAGGAGTGGAGAGAGAAACATGGAAACAACTGCTGTCTTCCAAGATGGACTCTAGTTTAGAACGAGAATATTTTCAACAGAATGAACTAATACACCATTTGGACCTAAATAGTTCTCAAGCCCCTCACCATGTGGTTTTTCATCTGTTTTGTTTCCTACATGCTTCCTATTTACCGCACACTCCACTGGACATTTTGTATGATCTCTGAGACTCCATGTAACCTTACCATGCCATCCTTTGGGGAAAATAGAAAATGTATACCTTCTTTATTTTATGAAAATTTCCCTCAAATGTTCTCAGTCACAAACTATTTTGATGGTCATGGTGGCCAGAGACACACAAACCCAGGAGAAATGATCAGTATTTATTCCCAAGTTCCTTTTTCCAGAGTGAAAAAGTTTTTCACTTTTCCAGTTTTACACCTTAAAATATCACATGTGAGTGATTTTTTTTTAAACTATATCCTTGAGAATGGCATAAAAAGAACTTTTCTCATCTTAAAACATCCTCCCAACTATTTGTTCTTCTTCCTGGGTCAGAAGGTCTCCCTAATTTGGCATCACAAAAATGAAGAAAACCATTTATTTCTCCCAGCAAAATATGATTTACTCCTGTTTTGAATCACCTTCAAAAAAACTAGACATTTGGTCCCACAAAGTCATGTTTCAGCTGCAAAATATGAGACATTGACATCTTGGTGAACTGCAGTAAATATTCAATTCTTTTGGCTGACTTACCTCTCAGCTCCTAACAGCAGCCTCAGTACTGGGCCAGGCCATATTTTAATCTAAGGCAGCTAGGCACTATGTCCTCTAGGGTCCCCATTCAGCTTGCCCAGACAAGGGTGGGGATGGCCTGTTTCTACCCATCCCATCTCATAAAAGAGAATGCATTTTGTGAGTGTTTGATACTTGGGTCTTCTATTTATTCCCTCTTGGCTTCAGAAATAAATCAAAGGGAATGAGTATAAAGTGGCAAGAAGGAAAAGAAGAAAGGAAGAAAAAGAAGGAAGGAGTAAAGAAAAGAAAGGAAGCAAGGAAGGAAGGAAGGATGGAGGGAGGGAAGTAGGGAGGGAGAAAGCTAGAGAAGAATGAATGTCATGGGCTTGCCCCTTCAGGAGACCGACTAATTCTTCTTTAATGACTGGTGCAAGGATTTGTTCCATTCCCACCAGGTCTGAGTGCTGAAGTACGCTCATGTGTTCCACTGAATTATAGCAGATATATCAAATTAATTCTATTAACCAGCTTATCCTCTAAATCTTTAACCAGGCCCTAATGCATATGTATTTGCTGATGTAAATGACTTCAAGCAATTTCAGAGATTGCTTGCTGGGGCTGTAGTTTCACTAAAAGGTGAGCCAGTCTCTGACCTACCACATTCCACAATGCTAAATAATCTGCTACACGATTGCAGCCCTTTTGGGAAAAGGGGTGCTACATTCTCCTTTCACCCCACCTCCCACTCCCTTGCTGGCTTGGAATTTGCCTTCAAACCAGTTGCAGGACCCATGACTGCAATGGATAAAAAGCAAATGGTGGAAGAGGTAAGATCTCCACTGAAGGCTGAACATGAAATCCACCCAAGTCTGCTGTTCCTAAAGGCTGCCATTTGCCTTGCCGGCCCCCGCTCTCCCCACTCACCTACACATCCGCTTTCACCCTGTCTTCTAGAAAGCCTTTCTTGCCCATCCATCTCAGCTCTGGTCAGGTACCCTTTTTGTTTCTTACAGCACCATGTGCTAACCGCAGCAATAGGAATAGCTGGCATCAGGCCTTCACCCTGTGCCAGATATTTTTCTAAGTGCTTTACAAATGTAACCCTATGAAACAGGTCTTGCTATTTTCCCAGTCTACCTGTGGGTAAACTGAGACACAGGAAGTCAGAGTCAGTAGTGGTGGAGCTAGGAGGAGACACAGGAGGTTGGTCACATCCAATCACAACGATGACTGCTATTGCGTGCTACTTATGTGCACCTTCTAGGCTGCTTATGGATTTCATTCTCCTAGAAGTCCTGTGCAATAGGAATTACACAGTAGACCCAGATTTTACATTTGCAAAAATTTTCTTGCATCCATATACTGAGAGATCCTGGAACCAGGATTTAAATACAGGCTCCCCGAAAGTCCACGCTGTTCATCATTATAAACAGTCTCCTAGTTACTTATTTCCATTTCCCTGGGCTTCCCTGTGTGCAGTTGCAAGATGATTCATCTTTCTCTGCTGATTCCCCTACACAGTACCTGGGCCACTTTTACTCAGTGCTTGCGTACTCACCTCGACTGAGTGTATTTTGAGACTTAGCTCTGTACATTTGCCTCATCGAGGGAAAGACAGTCTCAAAGTCAGAGAGCACTCATCTTACCTTGACCTGTGTTTTGAACTGTTTCACCTTTCTGAAAATGAATGAATGTACAGAAAACTTTATCTCCTCCTTTTCCATGATGGTGTGCAAGTTGTGTGTCGTAAAGCCCACCATGTGATCCAGGACTACGCTGCTGTCAGGTGACACAGAAAGCTACCAGCCTCTATAGGTAATTCACTGTGTGTCAAGGCCAAACTGCAGGCGAGCAGCCTCAGAAGCCTTACAGATAACTGTAACAAGCTTTAAAACAAAGGATGTTGTTGGAATTAGAAGGTTGCATTTTGAATCTGTTTTTTGGATGTCTTACTATAGGAAAATAACTTCACAGGGTTTTGCTTGCCTTGCAAGGAAAATGAGAATAGTACTTCCCTTATAAGATTCCATGGTGATTAAATGAGATTATATTCATTACATGCCATGCACTTAAAAATCTCTCAGTAAAAGATAGAGGTTTTCATGATTATTCAGTCTCATCTCCTACTCACCTCTCAAACATTTTCTTTGTTGCTAAATACCGAGGTTTACATAATGCATTGCTATAAATGCAGAATATTTTATTAGTGAGAAGCAAGGAAGTATTTTAGGGCTGGGGATATCGCTCAATGCTCTAGTACTTGCCTAGCATGCATGAGGCCCTGGGTTTAATCTTCAGTATCCTCCACCTTCACACACAGTTTCAATTGCCTTACGTTACTGAATCTTTGCTATGTGTCAGACACTTTGCTGAGTGCTTCAGATAAATTAGCATATTTAATCCTAATAGATACGCATGACTTCTGCAATTCCCCATTTTATAGATCAGGAAGCTAAGGATGAGAGAGGCAAAGCAGTTTGCCCAAGATCATGTAGACACTTCATAGCAAGAATGGGATTCCAACCGGGATGGTTCAACTCCACAGCCTGATCCCTTAACCAACCTGGCATGCTAATCTTTCTTCCATGTAATCTTGAGTTGGGTCTCTCCTGTTTTTAAAAAATGGGTGAACAGAGAAGAACAAACACTTGGAAGGTCAAATTTGCCCAGCTGTAAGCAACATTTGGGACTTGGCTTGCCAACGGGGAAATGTGTTTCTTTGCAAGCTTTTATGAGTTAGGTTGTTGAGTTCCTTCATTGGCTGTCTTCTGTGTGCTCTTTACAGATGATCGTCAGTGAGTTTTGGGGTTCTGGGAAGCAGCTGGATGGCTCACGTAACTGTCTTCGCACTGTTCTGGCACAGATGTCCAATGTTCTTAAACTTGACACAGATAAAATCTAGTGGCTATCGATCAGACTCCACACAGTGCTCTCAGGTTCTCCTCCACCACACTTGACATCATCTCACAAGTGATGTTGGTGACCTTCTAAGCTTTCTTTAAAATCTTATTGATCATGTAATTAAAAGGCCCGTGACGTATGTCAGAAGTCTGGTTTGGATGAAGCTCCTGCTGCCTCATATGTACAGTTTCAATTCCCAACTCCAGGCAGATGCTCTTCTCAGTGTGTATGGTCATTGTGTTTAAAATGGGGCAGGGTTTGAAAAGCCACCTTCAACACGGCCATAGCCTGCGTTACAGGAAAACTGCCAGCATACATCTTCCCATATGTTTCTCCCATTTCCAGGAAAGCAGTATTCTGACTTTTAAATAGTTCCACATTGGGAAGACAATCCAACTGGAACAAGGACACAAATTCCAAAGAGGGCTTGTAACTACTAAGAGGCATTTGTACTCACTTTAGTTGGCAATATGGCTCACTGAGGGACCAGAAGGGCTTCCCGAGGAAGTCCTTTGAAATTTGAAAGGTGGCAACGTATACTGTTCTCTGATGGATTTGTGAATGTGTTAAATGTTGCTACGATATGGGCCACACTTGGGTAACAGTGTGGTTAGTTAATCCTTAATGACCCACCATCTAGAGGGATGTCAAAGGCTTTCATAAATGAGATACAGCAAAATAGGGTGAAACCCACCATAGCCTGAGATTCAGAAGACATGAATTAAGTCTGGCATAATTTGAGGGCATAGTCCCATTGTCTTAGCTCATACTGCTATAACAAAAATATAATAGATTAGGGAGCTTAAACAACAGACATCTATTCCTTGATGTTCTGGAACATGGAAGTCCAAGATCAAGTTGCCGACAATCTAATGAGAGCCCACTTCCTGGCTTTCAGATAGTTACATTCCTGCCAGAGATAAAAAGACCTACGATCTCTTCCTCCTATAAGGACTCTAAGTCAATCATGGAAGTCCCACCCCATGAC
The DNA here is from genome assembly GCF_902686455.1 of Sciurus vulgaris. Classification (NCBI taxonomy): domain Eukaryota; kingdom Metazoa; phylum Chordata; class Mammalia; order Rodentia; family Sciuridae; genus Sciurus; species Sciurus vulgaris. Next base: position 72,256,479 of record NC_136476.1, read on the forward strand.
CTCATCCAAGCCTGATGGCCTCCCACAGGCCCCATCTTCAGATACCCTCACCTTGCGAGGAAGCTTCAACACACCAACTTTAGAGAGGCGCAATTCAACTCAAACACTTAAACTCTGCCCGCTTCCTGGGGGTCAATGTAACCTTCTGTAATTGACAGCTTGGTGTAAACAAGTTTCTCCACGTCAATCCTGCGTGAGACTGCGTACTCCTGCTCTCAGGGCTGTTCTCAGCAGCATACAGAGTCTGAAATCACTAAGAATGAGGAACTAAAGAATGACTTTCAGCTCTGTTTTCAAGGAGAATAACCTCATCACTCATTGGCTCAAGAGGGCAGCCTGTGTTTCCAGAAGTCTGGTGTTAACTGATCTCAAGTCTGAACCCTTGTGTATTATAAGGCCAATTTTCCAATCAATTCCGGCTGAAATTCAGCATGCTTTGTTGAGATTTAGGAGCTGGTGGATGGTCTGAGTTGCATAATTGCCAGAGCTCATTCCTATTGCCATGTTCTGGACCCAGAGCAAGTTCTAGTTATAAAATAATAAAACAAAGTGCTGGCAGAATTGCAGAATAACAGTAAGAGTAATCCAATCTGGATGAAAGGAATGCATTCAAATCCATTTCCAAAGCAGCAACAGGCAGGCAGGGTTCAATGCTTGATGTCTTTTTAACTTATAAAAAGTTGTTGCATTTGGTACTTGGGTATTTCTTTGGGGCAGGTACACAGCAGCAGGGGATACACAGAGACAATGTCAAATTTCTTTCCACTACGGAAATAAGTTACAGAGAGCTTTCTGACATTGGTCCCCCCAACTTGTAGTTGGTTTTGCATTTTATTGCTGCCATTTAAGGTTACTCTTTGGAATCAGGGCTCCACAGACTCATGCCAGTGTTGGGTGATTCAGTACTTCTAAGAGATAGTTATGAATGCCATCGTCTTCTTAGTGGCTACCAATGGTCAAACACCTGCTGTTGATCTGGAGCAGGGATTGCCTCTGTTTAATAGAGCTCTAACTTCTTGAGACACAATAAGGAGCTCTTATAATTCTGTTTCTGATAAGAAGCCGATACTCAGAGTAGTTAAGGAATTTGTCTAAGAACCCATAGCTGACATCTGAAGGATTCAAACTCAATTCTGATTCTGGAATTCTTACTGGTAGTGGAAACTGCTGAAGGGTGTGCTGTCACTTGTTTTCTGCAGCAATAAATTCGACACATTACCCCAGTTGCAGCTTTTCCCATGAAGCAAGCTCACCCCTTTGTTTCACTTAAACACCCTGAAGTGAAAGTATAAATAATAGTTTTCTAGCTATCAAAGCAAAATTTCAACATTTTGACATTGTTAAAATTTGGGGGAATCCAGAAAGTCACAGAGAGAAGAAAGTACCACTCATTTTACAACTGTGAAAACCCGTGGCTAACATTTCCTGAATTACATAATGGTTAGGTGCTCAAATTCTACAGTCAGATGGGCTTAAGTTCACATCCCTACTCAGGCAATTCATAGCTGAATGGGTTTGCAATAGAAAGGGATTCATCTTTTGTTTAACCTTTCTTTTCTAAAAGTTAGCTTATGAAATATCAGAATCATTTAAATGTTATTTCTTCACTTTAGAAAGCAAAAATAATAGCCAACACTTCCATAACATTTACTCTATGCTGGATAATCTTCTGACGCTTCACACATACACACTCATTAAATCGTCACAAAAAAATCCATGGTTACAGGTGTTTTCCTCCCTTTGCCAGTCAAGGAACTAAGTAGAGGTAAAGAAATTTCTAGAATCACACAGCAAGAAAGTTGTAGAGTTTGCAGATGGAACCCGGAAGTTCGGACTTCACAGCCCATGTTTTCAACCATTAATGATACTACTTCTGGTATTATTTAATATTATTGTTTCCTTCAAATTTTTATTTTACAAAATTGGAAACATATTGAACACATTGTTTTGTTATCTGCTTTCTTCATTGAACAATATGACTTTAACATGTTTCCAAGTCATTAAATACTTCTAGGGAACACAATTTTTTGATGTCTGCGTGGTACTCAATTGAATGTCTGAAATGTAATTAACTTAGCCAAATCTCTATTGTCAAGCACTTCAGATGTTTCTAATATTTCACTGTAATAAACAATGCTGAGATGAACATCATTGTACATGCATTCTCTGGTTATTTCCTTTGGATAAATTCCTAGAAATAGAATTGCTCAGTCAAAAGGGTATGACGCCTTTCATGTGGATATTGGTGTTTTGGGTTTCATTTTTGAGAAATTGTGGATCTTTCTGTAACCTTACCACATCAGGCACACTACTGGGACAAAGAACTATTAAAAGTCACAAAACTGGACATTACACATAACCCAATATTTATTATATAGAAAACCAATGGTTCATCAGACCAGATTTCTTGCTAATTCATGGTTGGAAAATGTAGTAACTATTTAACCCTACCCACTGGAACAATCCTAATATAGAGTCTGGAGACAATCTGGTTCTGAAGGGAATCAGGCTTTATTGAGCAATTGCTACATGTCAGGCATTGGATTAGGTCCTGTCATAGCCCTGCATTGGATATTGGAAAATGTACTTCACCAGCAGGAAGCTCAGAGGTCACATGACTTGCCCAGTGTTGTACAGGCCATCAGTGAGACCCCAGCCTGCCTGCCTCCCAGTGTGCTCTGTCTCTATGCCCCCACGCTCCTCAAAGTTCTCCCTTCCTGGAGGAAGTGACACACCATGATCCTGTCTCCCAACTCCTGCATCTGCACTTTGGTCTGGGCCTACAATGCATTTCTGAGCTCCTGTCTGTTAACTTGTGCAGAAGACCTGATTCAGCCTAAAATGTTGACTGCACCAATCTCTCCAAATTGTCACTACCATTCTCAAGAAATTGAATATATGTGAGGTAACCCACATGTCCCCATTTGTCCAGAACCTTCTCAGTTTTAGAACTGTTAAGTCCCTCTATCTGGAACCCCCTGTCCTAGGCAAACCAGGACAACTGCTCACCCTAGACTTGTAACTGAACAGAAAACTTTGGTCAGTCCTTCACAGTAGCTTTCCTCATGAATCAATTCATTTATTCATTCACATCCATTCATTCACTCCTTCATTCCAGCCTGGTCCACGAAAAAGCCATTTCATACTCAAATGTTGTACTCCAGCTGAGATTCAGATAGAAGTAAAACTATACTTCCTTTTCCCTTGGGTTAACAATTTCCAAAAAGCAAAAAGTGGGGAGGCATAATCCCATGATGGTATCAAAACCACAGTGCAGATATGGAAGGGGCAATAAAGGGGTGCTGGGAGGTTCCCATCAGAAGATCGGAAGTGGTTTCCAAGAGAAGAGGATAGGCGTGTCGTGTGCTGCAGGTTCTATGGGAACTTTGCAGTGAAAGGGTGGAGTGACCGTCAAGAGGAAAAGTGGTTCAAGTAGAGGAAGCTTCCAGAGGAAAGGGAGAGAGAGAAGGTGCAGCACATTTGGGAGACTCTAGGGAACTGAGCATTGCTGAGGCAAGACGAGTTCACCCCTGGAATGCAAGGACCCTCGCAGAAGCAGAAGGGAAGTGGAGGGAAATGTTTGGTGAGCAAATTGCTGACCCTTAAATTAGGAAAGGCTAAAATTAGAACAGAGATTCAAGTCTCTGTTAGGACACCACGCAGAAGCCAGAAAGGACCAGGACTTGTGCTTTGGAGTGTTATTCATGAGGTAACAGTCAACCATTTGTGAATTGATTCTCTCACATGTTCATTAAATGGACATTTGTGGAACATCTGCCACGTGCAACGCAGCAGCGAATAAGAAAGAGAAAGAGGCAGAGTTTTTGCTCTCAAAGAACCAACTTCCTAATGGGGTGACTTCCTAAGGACAGACAGATGTAGAGGAGTTCAGATAGGAAAAATAAAAAGGGGGCATGACAGTCAGTGGCCTGGCAGCAAATAAGGGCTACGCTGGGTCATCAGAATATCCACCATCTGAGGAAATGTCATTTGAACAGGAACCAGAAAAATGAGAAAAACTCGCTGTGCTTTAAGAGAGGAAGATTGTTGTGGGTCCAGAGAACAGCAGAAGAAGACAAGAGCCAGCTGGGCATGTCGGAAGAACAGAAATGAAACCAGGGGCACCGGAAGATGGGAAATGGAGAGGAGATGGAGGGGATGAAGCCGGAGAGAACACCAGAAGCCACAGAATGCAGAGTCGACTAAAGGAGTGATGCGCAGCTGGTCCCCTCTGCTCGCCGCACCCCTATCCAAGGACAACCGCTCAATTCCCCATTACATCATCTCCAACTTGATGACCATGGGCAAATCATGTAGCAAACCCATTGTGTGCCAGGCATACTGGGGACGTAGTGGTGAAGATAACAGAAACAATTCCTAACTCTATGGAGATTTGTCTGACCCAAGATGTTATGATTGATAGACAGGAATCACACAGTTCAATGCTTGGTACTTAGAAAATGTCCAATAAATGCTAAACACTGTCCCCTTTCATGACAAAACCATCATTCATGAGACTAGTTCAGAGCATTTTCAATTTCTAGCTAGTGTGACCTTAAAACTCAGCTCAAGTTAATTTTTCAGTAATGGCTCCCTTGTTTGGTGAAATGATACATCCATATCTTGGCACTGCCAATATTCCCTGCATTCTAATGGCTAAAGATTCATTCCAGACCCAAGTCACCATCATCCTAATTATTTGGTTATTAGAGAATTAATTATAAAATTAAATGCACAGTGAGGATGACCAAGGGCCAGCATGCCCACACATGCCCTGGGTATTGATGGCCAAGAGAGAGAAACACATGTTACGTTTGGGACAGAAGCTGAGGCTGAGGCAGATGGCGGATGAAGACTCTCTGGTTCTTAATTTCTGCATCTGTAGCATCTACTCGTTTCACTCTCTGGGACCAGCATCTTGCAGGGTCATGCACTACATACTAGCTCTCTGAAAAGTTCCCATCTTACTATGTGAATGGGAGGTATCCCTTGCTGGAGGCAGCCATCTCTGAAGTTAGAGCTTGCCCTTAGGTCCCTGTGTTCAGGAATTCTTGGCAGAGTGAATGATTGATGATAGAGTTCAGATTTTTTTTTCAACATGGGTAAACTTCAAATGCATCTGGAAGTTCCTCTAGCCATGTAGGTTTTCAGATTGGGAATCTAGGGTCATCAGGCCACCACTTCTTAAATCCTCCTGTGCTCCAGATGCTACAGGAAAGGAAGTGATTCACAAAGATGATGTGGGCTCGAGCTCTGCCCTCAGGCTGTCTATATTCCAGTACACATGGCCTTCCACTGCCTGCTAGCTAAAGACTGACCCTAAGGGAGGCCCAGGAAGTCTTGGCAGGCTGCCTGTGCCCCACCTTCACGCTTTGCTCCCTTTGGGCAAATAAAAAGTTCTTCTTGGACATTTCTTTCCCTTACTGAAATCCAGTCACTCTGTGTATTTCCCCAAATGATTTCCCAGAAACAGTCTGTGGCAGTGAGAACAACACGTATAACAAATCAGGCCGTGTAACTCACTTTCTGTGTGTAGGTCAGCAGCTCCATTCCCCGCTCTGAGCCTTAGTTTTACTAGCTGTTAAGTATGTGGGATCAAATCATCTCTTCTTTGCCTTCTATAGTTTACATTCCAGGGTTCTAGATCTGAGTGTGGAATGAACAAGACATGTCAAGAAATATTCAAGGATTTCTTGTCAGACAAAGAGAGAAGAAATACCTTTTTCTGCTCACTCAGTCTTATTTACCCACAACGATGAAGGTCAGCAGAGTAGCCCAGGACTCTGTGCATGCTACTTTTCTGCTTCTATTTCCTAGACGACCTCTAATAACACTGATGGGAGACCTGCTCAGTGTTAGCCTTCAGTTCCCATATCCTTACATCGGTGCTGAGACATGCAGATTATTATTTCCATATTACATGTGGGCAAATGGAGGCTGAGGCAGGAGGCTTGATGGACGGAGGTTGCATGATAACATCCTAGAGTCGAAATGCACACCAGAGCTTAGATTCCTTCCAGGACAGCAAAGTTTCCCCTATTCAGCCAGCTTCCTGTCTCTCATGCCCCTGTGCCTGGGCTACTGTGCAGATGTGACCCCCTAAGGAGTGGGCAGAAGTCTTTAGGACTGACTGCCAGATCAGCACAGGTTTGTCCTCCGGCTTCCCTTTTCCCTCTCCACAGGGGACAAGCCAGCTCCGTATGCGATATAGAGAAACCACAACAAGGCATTGCTTGGAACTATAAAATCAAATTAAGTCATGGGTTCTGGCTGGGGGTTTAAACATCTTAGCTCTGTGATGTCTCTGGAGAGGCCGGCGACCAAGCCAACATAGCAGGCGCTCTCTTCCCAGTCAGAGCATGTTTTTGCCCCGGGTTTTCGATCTGGTTTAAGTTGGCCATTTGGAAAGAAGAGACTTTCCCTGGGCTCGAAGAAAAGAGCTTTCAGAGCTTGAGGAGGACTTTCATCTGCCTGTCTGCTCTGAAGACCATGCCAGAAAAGTGGAATACTGGCAGGCTTTCAGGGCTTCAGGAGGGTGGGTGACTCTGGTTTGTTGAGCCTGGGACACACCCGCTCTGGGAACTCTGCACCTGCTCATTTCCATAGCAATGCTGTCACACCATTACCAGACATTGTCTCCAACCCGCTTTAAAGACAAGGGACTGAGGTGCAGAGAAATAAAGTAACTAGCTAAGTCACGTTGGAGTTATTGTTCCAGTTATGGTGGCATGATGTGAATGCCTGTCCTTTAAAGACACACTGCTCTGTCACCTCCACTTTCCATTCCAGGGTACTTTCTGGATCCCTAAGGAGAAATAGAAGTCTAAAATGACCAAAAGGACTCATGACTTTTATGGTCACTTGGAGCAGGGGCTGGAGGTATGCTCATGTGTACTTCTGATAAGTTTTCAGAATGACATTGACATTCACAAATTAAATCTTTCATGGCAAATCATTTATCAGAACAAAGTGTAGGATGATAGCAGGCGGAAGTGGGGAGGGAGAGGCACAAGGATGGCCTGTATTTGGTAATTGGTAAGAGGTGCTGTAGCAAAGTCATGAAGCACGGAGATTCCATCCTGGTCTGTCCAGACTGTGATTTCAGCCTCATCCCGACTCCGATAACCTTGGGCATGTCTAATCTCTAACCCTTTCTCTCTGCTTTTAAAAAAGAGAAAATTAAAATATTGTTGTGTAATAGGGTACAGTGCCTGACACATAATGATATAAATTGTGCATTTGTATTTTGGACAGTCTTATTGACATAAAATTCATATACCATGTGATTCACCCATTTAAAGTGTAAAAAATTCATGGTTTCTAGCATATCCACAGAGTTGTTCAACAATCACTCTTAGAGCATTATTGTTACCCTACAAAAGAATCTCTGTGCCCATTAGCAGTTATTGCCTATTTTTTCCCAACCCCCTTCTTTGAACGACCACTGATTTACAGTCCGTCTCTACAGATTGGCAAATTCTGAATGTTCCACACTAACAGAGGAGGAGTGTTGTTCCACACTACAGCAGGAGGTCTGTTGTGACTGGCATCTTGCATTTAACATAATGTTTTCAAGGTTCATCTGTAATTTAGCATCTCTGCATTTCTCTTTATATGAATAATGTTCTAAAATGAAGATAAGCCATATTTTATTTATCTTTTCATTGGTTTGTGGGCATTTGGATTGTCTGTACTTCTTTGGTTATATAAATAACACTATGAATATTTGAGTACAAGTTTTGTGCCATCAAATGTTTTCATTTTTCTGGCATATATATACCCCAAAATGGAACTGCTGAATCATTCAGTAACTGGTTTAAGAGTGTGAGATGCTGCTAGACTGTTTTCTACACAGGTGAACCATTTTGTATTTCTACCAAAATATATGCAGGCTCCGATCTGTTCACATTCTTGCCAACACATTATTGTCTGTCTATTTTGCTTTAGCTATCTCAGTTGAGTTGTGTTTGGAGAAGGGGAGTGATAACTAATTATGATTTTGGTATACATTTTTCTAATGTCTAATGATAGAGAGGAAATTTTCATGTGTTTAATGGTTATTTAAATATCTTCTTTTAGTGAAATGTCTAGTCAGATCTTTGCCTATATTTTAATAAGTCTATTTTGTTATTATTGAGTTATAAAAGCTCTTTACATATGATAGACATAAGTCCTTTAGATCTATAACTTGTAAATATTTTATCTCATTCTTTGGGAAACATTTTTACTTTCTTAGGATATCCTTTGAAATGCTATGTTTTTTATACTTTTATGAATCCAATTTATCTACTTTTTTTCTTTTGTCATAGTTAAGAAGATTTTGCCAAACCCAGGATTATGAACATGTGTGCCTATATTTTCTCCTAAGGTTCTTGTAGTTTTAGTTCTGCATTTAGACCTATAGTCCGTTTTTAGCTAATTTTCTGTGTGGTATAAAGAAAGGGATCCAACATCATTTTCCCACATAGGTATCCCAGAACCATGCACTGAAAGCACCATTCTTTCCCCATTGAATTGCTGTGGCCTGCAGGTCAAAATTCACGTGACCATAAATATGGGAGATTTCCTGGATTATAAACTCTACTCCACTGAATTATATGTCCGTCCTTATGCCAGTAGTAGGCTCTGTTGATTCCTGCAACTTTGAAATAGTTTTGAATTGAGAATATGAGTTGTCCTACATCATTTTTCTTCTTAAAAATTGTTTTGCCTACCCTGAGTTCCCTTTCATTTCTACACGAATTTTAGAATCCACTTGTCAGTTTCTGAAAAGAACAGGCTCCTCAGTTTCTGATAAGAATTTTATGTTGCCTCTGCAGATCAGTTTGGGCACATCACCATCTTAACATTATTAAGTCTTCTGATCTGTCAGCATTTATGCTATCCTTGATTTCTTCAGTAATATTTGCAGTTTGCAGTGTAACAATTTTCTATTTCTTTGGTTAAATATATTCTTAAGTATATTGTTATTTTGATGGTATTATAAATGGAATTTTTAAATTTCATTTTTATTATAATAAATTCATTATTATTCTCCTTTAATTATTTTTAAGGTGCTGCTAATAAAAGCAAACACGTACACCAAGAAAAATCCATTACACATACATAATATTGGGACAGATCACAGGAAATTGCTAATGTCATCTTGACCTTTGTCATTATTCTATTGTTTTTGACCTCCCAAAACAGAAATTTTATATGATTGACTAATAAAGTCTACATAGGATATTTATTTAATGATAGAAACTGGTTGACATTAGATTGCTTTGATCACATTTAGGTTACAAAATAAACCTTCAAGATGTATAATATAATCTCACTTTAGAATTCCTTATCTCTGAAGTTCCACAAGGCTACATAACATGCATAAACACCCCCCCAACATACACATACACACACTTGGTAAATTCAGAGTTGGAACTCATTATAGGTATGCCCACCTTGCAGTTCATATACATAGGGATTTGTCTGTGTGGAAGGATATTCGCATTAGCTAAGATCATGGATTGCTGAAAGGAAAGATTTCTTTGGATCATGAGCTTTGGATTTAATTATGAGTTTGGATGCCTAATATCACCACTTGTTACTTGTTTGGTTTGGGATAGATTATTTAACTTTCCCTTTGTAAAGCCTTGGGTTATGAAGATTAAAAAAGCTGGTTATAGGCATTGCAAATGTCACTTGTTTCAAGAAGTTAAGAAGTCAGCCAAGAGATAACAGTTGATGATAAGTGCAGGACTTGAATTCCTTTTCTCTGACTCGAAGTTTAACACTGTACTCAAAGGACTTGGTGGAATTCACAATATGAATGGCCAAAGAATGGAAATCTCTGGGAATCTAAACACTGGTCCAGATAGGCAGGCTGCAAACAAATAAAATGATACTTATCAACCAATCAATCAAACAAACAAATCACTTCTGGCCACAATATCTCCCACCCCAAATGGCATCCTGCAATGTCATCTTGTAATTTTCTCATCAATAACAAGTGTTTTCTCCCTTTATTCAAACCTGAGCTCTCTTTGGCTTGATTTGACAAATAGAATGGGGGAGCACTAATATTGTATAACTTCCAAGTAAAAATTTCGAGATCTGCAGCCTCCATATTTACATATTAAAATGCTTCTTCTAAAAAATTAGCCTTGAAGTTGTAAAAAAGTCCTGGTGGCCACATATAATAACATACATGGGGGAGAGCCATGACCCTTGACTGATAGCCACAAATGAACTTATTATACCCAGAAGCCAGCACTAATTGCAAGCCAAGTGACTAAGGATGTTTTGAACCAACACCAGCCAATACCAAGCGAAGCAGAAGAATCAGACAAGCTGCACCCAAAATCTTGACCTACCAGCAATGTTAGATTATTATTTATTAATAATTGTATATAGCTAAATAAATACATTCAATTTTTACTTTGCTCAAGTATAAATGGGATCTTGGTTTTCTGCATTTCCAGGAATGCTGAACAAAAATCAATCATATTCATTCAACTATGTCTCCAGTGGATTTAATGAGTATCTACCAAGTTCTAATCACTGTGTTAGATATTATGGATACCAAAACAAATAATGAAACACATTACTCTGCTATTACTGTATCGCTATATGCCTAAGGAGAATTAATGACTGCAAGTTGAAAAACTGCAGGGGACCAGGTAGCAGGAATATTAATAACAGAGAATACTAGGTTTTCTTACAGGCCAGAACTGACTCTTCTATCAGAAGCCACAGGTTGGGGAAATTGAGGAGGTGGTGAGCTGTGTTTCCATTACTATTACTACTAGTAACAAAACTGGGGAATTAACTAACAAATGTTCGTACTCATAAATTCTGTAGATGGGTCACAGGGAAAATGGCTTATGTCTACTCTCTATCTGAGGCATTAGCTGAACACATTTATAAGTCAGCGATGAGTTAATAATGGGGAGCTGGAGAAATCTGAAGATATCTTCCCTTATGTGTCTTTCATTTTGTTGGCTGTTAGCTAAAACATTGAATGAGCTACCAGCCAGGGCCCCTGCATGTGACCTCTCCATGTGGACTCTCCATGTGGGCTAGATTGAGCTTCCTCACAGCGTGGCTGCTGAATGTCAAGAGTGAATGTCAAGAGTAAATATCAAGAATAAATGTATCTCGGGATGAACCCAACTATTAGGTATAATTATAAAACTCTAATCAAAAATTCAAATTAAAACAAAAAGAGAGAGAGCAAATATATCCAAAGAGAACTGGGTAGACGCAAGAGAACTTGCATTTGAGGCCTAGCCTCAGAAGTTACCTGTATCGCTTCTATTGTGATGTCCATCCAAAGGTAAGGCGAGGCAACACAGAGTAGCCACTCAGTAAGAGGGGCATCAGGTGCCCTGTGAGCCTGTGAGAAGAAGTGTGGAATGGAAGAGATGACTTTGACAAGGTACCTTTGACAAGGACCATCTGCCTAATCGGATGTCCAAACTGTGGCATTTTGATGAAAAAATGGGAAAACATATTTACAGTTCTGAATTCTGAAATTTAAAAGCCACTCACATGCTGAAGGCACTTGAAATCTTGAGAGAAAAGCAGAGTAACTTGAATAGTAAAGAAATCTGACAAATGTACCACAGCCATCTGGTCAAACTTTGCATGAGAAGCAGTGTCATGCTGAGAGTGTGTGCCCTTGTTGTTATTAACAGTGTGTCCACATTGGCTTATTTTATTCTAAGAAGTATGCCACACCAATGTGCTCTGTTCATAATAGGAGAAACTGGAGGGCGATTCCACAGTATCCTTACTATGTTTCTATAAAATATCCTAAAATGAATAGTTTCATTTAGAAATATTCCAAGGAAACACATGCATTCTAAAAACGCTGAGTTTCCCAATTGAAAACAGAACCCACACAGACCATCAACACGGCGAAGCAGCAAGGGAAGAACTCTTCGGCGTGATAAAGCACTGGCAGACTTTGCGTCCTTCTCCTCATCTCCTTCACTGAATGGATTTCAGCAGGGGAGTTTCGGAGGGGGCATGAAATTGTCTGAAAACTTTCGCCTTAAGGTCTGGTGCAAAAGACTGAAGCTGGAGCAGGAGCGGTTTCAATCTATGTAAATATCAGGAAATTAAATTCCATATGTTGCCTGCCAGATGCTTGCAGCTGCCACAGCTGTGCACAAACGGTGAGCAGACCGTTCGGATTTGTCAAGCAGGAGAAGCGCCACTCTCCGCAAAAAAATGAAGGCTGTGACTGCCAGTTGGAGGTCAAAGGGTAACGAGAACAAGTGACTTCATTCCAGCAATCTGACAAGTTCAGTCACTGGACATGGGAATTCCATGTGTGGCTGGGAGTTGGAAGACATTTTTAAGGGTGTCATGGTCCTTGATTGTCCTTGAAGCATGTTGTTCATTTTAGAAATTACATTAAAATGTACATGTATGATGAGGGCATTGTGAGGAGATGCAAATGGTCATTGCAGGAACATGAGAACATCATTGAAATGTAAAGAAGAAAGACGATAAAGCCCAGTTATTATGAAAGAATCAATTTATCACATAAATGGATTCACTTCGTGGTGAACTTGAAGCTTCCATCATGTACCATGACTCTCCCTAATGCCTGCCCATTTGGTTTAAATGCCTCTCAACTCTGAAGATAGTACACAACCTGGACATGCTAAATGAAATGAGTGAGGAGCATAAGTATTTGGGTTCTAGACAAAAGACATCATGTGTATGAGTTAGCGTTCTTACCAACTGTGCGGGTATGGGAAGCTGGGCAGTATAAGAAGGCCTGAGATTCAGGAGGAACTTTCAGGATCAAGAGTCACAAATTACACTGTGAGTTCTTCCACTAAATCTCTGAACACATTCCCTGGAGCACAAAATAGAACTAAGATGTGCGGCATTTCAATATCTGAGTTTGAATTCAGGTTTTCATGTTGGTAACTCTACAACTTAACAAGTTGCTTGAGGTAACTTCATTTCCCAGGACCTCAGTTTCTTCATCTATAAAATGGGCATGACATTTCTCTCATGCATAGTATAGGAAATTCAATTAGCAAATGCATTTAAAGTGCCTACCCCAGCGTTTGACACTTATTCAATAAACAGCCCCTGTCATTTTTATGTAGGGTCAAACGGACATTCAAAGCAACTTTACAGAATAGACTGCTGACACGAAACCAACAAAGGACTTTTAAAGGGGTACTGGGAGACACTGAATTTAATCTCAAATGAATCAATGGTACAAGGTTGGAATGGCCTTGGGAATTTGGGTATGAATTTGTGCAATGAGACACTTAAGTCAAAGTCACATTTCCAAAGTCAGTGCCACCTGGTTATCTTAGTAGGCAGGGTGTCTCATCATTTATGTAGTCAGAGCACATTCAGAGCACTGACTTCAATTCTTAACATTTCATTTTGAGGGGGATATTGATAACCTAGAGTCCCCCAAAGAAACTAAGAACGTAAGAATTTCTGAAAATCATGTCACATGGGACAGTTGACTGGAAAAGTTTCAATCAGGGAGAATAAATGACACATGAGGCACATAGTGTCTCCGTAAATTACTATGAGAGACCCTGAGGGCACTTTGAGTGACAGGTTTGGAATTATACCCGGCCCCCTCAAAAAATTCATTTTATCCATGTCTGATTTGTCTCCTGTTTTCTGAAATTCCTAAAAACTCTTCTGGCATCGTTACACTTACCTGGTGGTTGTCTTGCTATTTCACTGAAAGAAAAAAATGGGAACCAATCAGTAGATAATTTCCAAAGCCTTCCACCTTCACATCCATCCATCTTGCAGCGTGTATACCAAGAATAGGTATAGAATGGGTTGGATTCTAACCTTTGATGGAGTAGTTGAGTTCACGGTCCCTAGGCAAGACCATAATTTCCACCTAACTTGTAGACCTGTCTCTTCTGTCATCTTGTCCAGGGCATCTCTCTGACAATTTCCCCTTCCCTCTCTACATGCAAATCTTTCCTTGGAGCATGCAAAATTATTATTATTTCTCCCCTTACAAAAACATTTGACCCTACTTTTTCTTCTATCAATTGCTTCTCTCTTTCCTTTAATGAAAAACTTGAGTCACCAATTTCTCTCCTCCCCTTCTCTCTTGAACCTACTTAAGTCAAACTTTTACCTATACTACTTCATTAAAACCACTCTTATCAAAGTGACCGATGATTACCATGTTGCTAACTATAAGAACAAAATATCACCTCTCCTCCAGCTTGGCTTAAGGGTGGCTTGACATAGTGCTGATCTCTCTTTCTCTTTGCCACACTTTCTTCTTTGTTTATGGGGACGTCTCCTCTCTCTGCTTTTCTTCCTTCCTCCCTAGCAGTCTTTAATCTCCTTTGAAGGTTCTTCCTAACCTCTTCCATTTACAAATGTAGAAAATGCATAGTATTTGGGTCTGGGATTGTTTCTCCTTATCTATACTCAGTGGTTGAGCTCATCTCAAGATTTTAAAATACCATGTCGATGATGATTCACAGATTTTACCCAAACATTGCACCCAAATATCAGACTTTAAAATCAAGCCAAACCAAAAATCTCCACACAGATGCCTCCTGGTGCATTTAAAATTAACTTTCCAGAATTATACTTATAATATTTTTCTAGCACCCTTGGACTAAATCTGTCCAATCCAAATTTTTTTGCATTGTCTCTATAAAACCCCCTTCCTTTTCTTTCTTAAGGTCAAAGCTTTGTGGCTCTGTGAACATCCTCTCTTTCCCTCTCTCTTTTCTGCTTTCACTCTCAAATGCATCAATTCTCTAGGCTCTATCTTTAAAATATCTAAAATGACATTGTTCGTCAATACTTCTCTCCTTGGTGAAGGCTGCCACATCCTCTCACCTTAATGATTTGTCATCTGTTTAACCTGCCTCCACCTTTGTGCCTTTCAATATATTCCTGACATGGCAGCTAAAGTAGTCGCTTTTTTAAATTTTTGATTAACAAATATAAATTTCATATACTTACATACAGCATGATGTTTGGAAATTTGTATATAATGTAGGATGACCAGATTGAGTTAATTAGCATATTCATGAGCTCATGTGCCCATTACTTTTATGAAGAGAACATTTAAAATCTACTCTTTGTCCTTTTCAATACTACAATACATTCCTATTAACTATAGTCACTGTGTCATACAATAGAACTCCTGGAATTCTCTCTCCTATCTAAGAGGAAATTTGAATCCTTTGACCAACATTTCCCACCCATCCAGTTCCCTGGAAATTGCCATTCCACTCAACCTGTGTGAGTTCGACCTTCTTAGATTGTACATGCAGGTGAGATCATGCAGTGTTTATCTTTCTGTATCTGCTTAATTTCACTTACTGTAATGTTCTCCTGGTCCATCCGTGTTGTGGCAAATAACAGATTTTCCTTCCTTTTGAATGCTGAAGAGAATTCCATTACATATTTGTATCGCATTTTCTTTACTTGTTCATCCGCTGAAGGACACTTGAAATGATTGATTCCATATTTTTGCCATTTGTAACAATGCTGCAATGAATGTGGCAGGGTAAAGTCGTCTTTGTAAACATAAATCAATCACCGCACTCCTTGCTCAGAACTCTGTAAAAGTGGCCTCTCTCATTCAGAGTGTAAAATCAGGTTTCCAAGTGGTGGCCTGCAGGGCCCCACATGGCCTTCTCTCTGCATTGCCTCTTACCTTCTCTCCTGATACTGTCTTTCTTTTCTCTCTCTTTTTCAATCAAGTTAACTTTTTGCCTGTGAGCATTTGTATTCCTTGTTCTGTCTCTTTCGATTATTTCTCCTCCAAATAGTTTCATGGATTGATTTCAGGTATAAACACAATACTGTCATCTCAATTTCACTCTCTCTGGCCTTTTACCTCCTGCAACTTTCAGTGATTTCTGTCCTCCTTTCCTGCTTTATTTTTTCTCCTTAACTTTTTTTTTGACATCTCACATTCTATGTGTTTTATGTGCTTATTTATTTATTATCTGGCTTTCTTTTAGAAAGTAATAGCCAAGTGGGGAAGAACACTTGTTTCTTTCATACTAGTAAATCCTCAGCACCTAGAATAGTCCCTAATATATGGTACATATTCAATAAGTTGTTCATGAATGAAGAACTAGAAGGATGCATAAATAAACAAGACTTTTTTAAGGAGGTGGTGCTCTATCATCTGCAGACACTCTTCAGTGGTCTGAAAGATAAGGTCATTGCAAAAGATAGTTTCTTTTCAATTCTCTGATTATAAAATTATATGATCATTGGGAATTTGCATATAACTGATTGATAGGGACAACTATAGAAGAAAAAGAAACATGACATCAGAAAGAATGAAAAATAGCAGGTCCCCAGTCCTTATCCTCTCCCCGCACACATTTGCACATTAATATTTATGTGTCAGCTATTCACGGACAGAAGTGTCTACATGAGCTTCAGGATTCAGGCGGGAGATTATAATATCGTGCTAGAGTCCAGACTGAGAAATGTCACTTTAAGAAGACAGGCTGTACTCCATAAATAAGCTTACCAACTGTAGACTTGACTATACCCAGAGAAAACCCATGACCTTGCCCCTATCCCACACTATCATGGTCCTGGCAGTCTTATCTATGTAAGGAACCAGGAAACCAGGAGGATGCATGCCACTGTGAATACCTGGTATTGAGCCTCACATCTGCAGACTTGACTGCAGACCCAGAAGCAGGCAGGGGCTTCCTCCCTTCTCCACCACAGTTCTAGAGGCAGTCTTGTCCATCTAAGGGCCCAGCAGGAAAAGACCTTCAGCTGCTGAAAGCAGCCCATGAAACCTAGCAGATGTAACCATGCCTCCTTCTTTAAATGCACACACACCACTTCAAGACCACACAGATACAAAAGAACCAGGCAAATGTGGTACCACCAGAGGAAATTAGTAAGGCTCAATAAACATCCCTAGGGAAATGAGGAACCGTGAACCACTTGGCAAGGACTTCAATTTAATTGTCCTAAAAGAGCTTATTGAGCTACACAAAAACACAGATAGCTAAATAAAATCAGGAAAAATAGTTCATGCACAAAACGAGAAGGAATAAAAATCATAAAAGTGAACCAAGAGAAATGTTGGAGCTAAGGAAAACATTGACTGAACTGAAAAATTCAATGCATGCCAGATGTCGTGGTGCACTCTTATAATCCCTGCTACTCAGGGGGCTGAGGCAGGAGCATTGCAAGCTCCAGGACAGCCTGGGTAACATAGCAAGGTGCTGTCTCAAAATAAAGTGAAAAAGGGTAGCAGTGTGGCCCAGAGTAGAACACTGTGTGGCATGCATGAGCTCTGGATTTGATCTCCAACACAGAAAAATAAGTGTAATTCATTTCAGACCTTTGACAGCTGATTCACTCAGAAAGAAGAAGGAATCAAAAGACTTGAAGAAGTTCATTTGAAATTATTCAACAAGAAAAATAAAAAGGAAAAAAAGATGAAAAATAGTGAAGAAAACCCATGAGGTCATCCATAATATACACATCATCCTGCGTATCATCTAGTGAATGAATAGATACATCATGGAGGAAGAGACTAAAACTGCCTCTGTTTGCAGATGACACATCTTACTTATGGAAAACCTTAGGAATCCACAGAAAACCTGTTAGAATTAATAAGTGTATTCAATAATGTCCCAGGACATAAAATCAACAAAAATCAGTTGTTTTTCTATACACTAAAAATGGCCTATCTGGAAAGGAAATTATGAAAATGGTTTCCTGTTATGAAAACAGTTTCAACATAGCATTATAAAGAACAAAATACCAAAAAAGAAAAAATTACTTAGTAATAAATTTAACCAAGGAGAAAAAGAACTTACACACCCCAAACTGAAACATTAACAAAAGGAAAACTTAAAAGACAAAAATAAATATAAGGACAACCTGTTTCCATGTATAGGAAGAATTAATATTGTTAAAATATCCATACTTCCCAAAGATACCTATGAATCCAATGCTATACCTATCAAAATATCACTAGAATTTTAAATAGAATAGAAAAAATCTAAAATTTACTTTAAATCACAAAACACCCTAGATAGCAAAGGTATTTTGAGAAAGAATTAAAAAAAACTGGAGTATCACACTTCCTGATTTCAAAACACATTACATAGGCATAGTAATAAAACCCTTATACTACTGGTATAAAAATGTTTATGTAGATCAATAGAATAAAGATTCTTAAATAGACCTGCAAATATAGACCCAATTAGACTTCAATGAAATGCTAGAGAGTACAAAATGGGAAAAGATATCGCCTCTATAAATGGTGCTGAAAAAATTGGTTATCCACATGCAAAAGAATGAAATTGATTCCTTAGCTCACATCATAAGCAAAAACCATAAAACAGGAGGATTGCAAGTTCAGAGCCAGCCTCAGCAAAAGCAAGGTGCTAAGCAACTCAGTGAAACCCTGTCTCTAAATAAAATATTAAAGGGCTGGGAATGTGGCTCAGTGATCAAGTGCCCCTGAGTTTCATCTCCAGTAACCCCCCCAAAAATCGAAAAAGGAATGGAATAAATGTTTTGTAACGGAAGACATACAGATAGTAACAGGTATATGAAAAGGTGCCCAATATCTCTAGTCATAGAGGAAGTGAAAATCAAATCCTCACACCCATTGGGATGGCCATAATCAGAAGATCAAGGGAAATCCCGTGTTGGCAAGGAGCTAAGGAAACAGAGCCCTTGATGGGACCATAAATTGAGTCAGCCCTATTGAGTTTCCTCAAAAATGTAAGAACAGAATTGCCATTTGATTCAGCAACCCCACCTTCCTTCAGAGTGATGGATTTGTTATGGCTTTGGTAGTGATGGGGATTTCAGAAGTGTATACTTATCTACAAATACATCACATTGTGTATATTAAATGTCTGTAGTTTTTTTATACTGATCATACTTCAATAGAGCGGTTAAAGGTAACATGAAGTAATATTTTTATCTTAAAATAATCAAAATATCATAACTCCATCTCATGAATGAACCATGTGTGTTCTGAAGTCGCAAGGAGTCTGTCTGTTCCATGTCACATGGCTGGTCAGGAACTGTGAAGGGATCTAATTGAACCAGTTCTTTCCATTCAAACAAACTCAACCCTGGTTTGAAGTTAGAACTTGTGTAAAATCTTGTGGGAAGTAATTTCTTTACCTCTTCTCCCATACTCAAAATATTTTTTTAGGTTTTTAATTCATCCGGAATTTATGTGTGGAAATGGAGCATAATAAGGATTCAAATTTACACACATACGTATTTTTTCCTGACATATTGAAGTTTGTTTTTTCCATTGATTTATAAGGGCCCCTCTGTCTGATTCTGAGCTACTGCAATTCTTTTTATAATTGATTTTTTAATCGTATATAACAGTAGGATACATTTTGACAGGATCACAAAAGCAGGGGATATAATTTGATCTAATTCAGTCCCCAGCAAATCACCTCCCCTCCTCCCCACCCCCTGATCCCCTCCCTTTCCTCTCCTGATCTCTCTAAATTTTATTTACAGGATTTTTTTAAATTGACATCTTGTGGATATACTTGATATTGAGATTCACTGTGGCGTACTTGAACTTTATGTAAAAGAAAACTCACTTTATATTGTTACTGAGGGTGTGTTTCCTGGGCAGTTACTTGTGTCTTTTAAACCTATGCAAAGTTGTTAAATATTGTTTTGCCACAATGTTTCCTAAAAGAGGGAACGCCTGGAACTAGGAGTGCCATGCTTTATTTATTTGTGTACCTGGGTAGACAGAGCATTTGGAAAATATTCAGCCTTATTGCCATTAGCTGAAGGTAGAATCTAGGTCCTCCACCGGTTCTTTTTACCGTGGGTTGTAGGTTTCAATGCAGGAAGGTGAATTAATAGGATTCAAGGGGACAGTGATTCAAGAATTGAAGCACAATTGGTCTCTAAATGGAGACCAAAGTGCTCATTTTCTTCTGTGATGACAAGAAGTGACCTGATGTTTGATCCCCCCGTTCCTTGCAGATGAATAAGGAGCACCCACACATGCTCACGCCTTGAGTAGCTGAATTCTGACAGGGGCAGGAAAAACATCTTAGTTCTCTTATGGTGGTTCCTCGTCTTTGGTGCAAAGTATATTTCACTGATGCTTTGAGGAACCCCATCTTCATCTTCCAGGGGAAATCCAACATGTTCGACATCAGAGATGGTCTCACCCAGGATTCAGCAAGGCACCGGCCTCCACTCTAGCCTCACCAACACCGCAGTGCTAATTTAAGAAACACTTCTCAACCTACACTATGAAGAAACCCAAGGACCACACTGGATCTCCTCTCTTTCCTTTTACTTTTTATTTCAACCTGAGTGGAAAATTGACTCTGAAAGGGAGAGTCTCATGGGCTTCTGACATCACCCTGGCCCCTGCATGCATCAGAGTGATGTGGGTCATGTTGTTTTTGCTTACAGAACGTTGAAAGGAATGAGGGGTGTGTATCGGAATTACTCAACACAAGGTGGAAATATTGGTGGAAAAATCCAGCCACCTGATGACTCTAAAATGTATTTAAATATAGTATCCATGACACATGTTTCCAGGGAATTTAAAACAGTGGTTTCCGTTGACCACACAATCCAAATTCCAAAGAATCACATACTTCAGTGTTCTTTTATGGACTTGACAGCAGAAGAGGAAGAGGGAACGGGATCAGAATAGTTCAGAATAATATGTAAATGGCTTAGGAATGTAGGGTGTGTGTGTGTGTGTGTGTGTGTGTGTGTGTGTGTGTGTCCACGCACACTCAAAAACATTTTGGCCTCAAGGGTAATACTTAGGGCCTACCAAGATATATGGTTTCTTTTACATTACTCTCTTATATTGGGAAATCTCTCTGCTTCCCCTAGCATTCAAGATGCAAAGTTTTGTTTTCCAACAAAAACTACCATTTGCATATCACCCCCGTAAGCACCAATCACCGCCACTTATGGAAGTAGCTCCCCTCCAACACTGCTTGCCAAATGTCAGGTGTCTTTGTAATAGACTTGGTTTTAGAAGCCAACATTTTCTAAGTGGGGCTTTCTGTTGATGCTGGAGAGCGACATGATAGCAAATAATAGCAACCAGTTTTCCTAAATAATTCTGAATTTTCAACCCATGATTGCATAAAACCTTCAGATTCTTTAGCAGATTTGAGTGACCTCGAAGTTGTTTGAAAATTCCTCTTAGGCTCCTCTAATTTTATCTTTATGTAGTCTGCTTTGATACATGATCCCCATTTCCTCCACTCTTCCTTCTTTGATGGATGTCCTATTAGTCCTTGCCCTTGGTATTTACCTCTGGTGTTCCATATGGGATTTATGAGAGTTTTTGATTTCCAGTTTCAGCTTTTTAGACTTGATTTTTTTTCAATCATATTTCATACTGTGTTTTATTTTGGATTTTAAGGGTGAGAATTATAGTCTTTCTCTGAAAAAGTAGAGGCAGACTATCTAGATCAATAACTTTCCATCCTCCATCTTTTCTCTGTTCTGGTCAAATTTTTCTAGAAAATTGATCCTTGATACCTACCTTTCTTTTTATTATCATTTATATTAATATATTGTTTTTAAAATATTTTTAGTTGCAGATGGACACAGTACCTTTATTTGGTTTATTAAGATTTATGTGGTGCTAGGTATGGAAGCCAGTGCCTCACACATGCTAGGCAAATGCTCTACCACTGAGCCACAACTCCAGCTCCTAATATGTAAAGTTTTATTGATTGGTTGATTGATAGAGCCTGATTTTGAGATTTTTTTCCTCTTTCATCTGATCCTTTTGCCTTCAACAAAATAATTTTATCTCTCAAATTTACTGTATCTAATAAATAAAGATTATTTTTCCTAGAAACAAGCTACATCAGTATGATATATCAATACAATTCTAGTCTAGAGTACCCAAATATGACATTTTAGTCAGTCTTGGTGATCTATGGATGAATGAGTCCCTTATCTGATAAGGCTTTTTAAAACAATAAATGTAGCTGGTAACTCCAATATAACAAATGGAAGTTGATGTCCCAAAGTGTCCAGAGACAACATCTTGCAGTGTTTGAGTATTCCAGTATATGACAAGAAAGTTTTGATTTTCTCAAACCAAATTGTGTTCAGTGAGGCTTTGTCTCATTTTTCAAGTCTAAATCCTTCACTTTCTTATTTTTCATGAGTTCCATAATCAGATATTTCACTCTTCATCACACAGCTCTAACTGGAATTCCCCCCCCCCCAGAATCTCTAATTTGGTACGTATGAAACCAAGCTCATCAGACTTTTTATTCTATTCCCTATCCCAATAGATGGTATGAACATCCATGAGTCACTAAATCAGAAACCAGAGAGTTGCTCCTGAAACACCCATGCCCCATCTCCTGTATGCCCCATCATCCTGAGAACCCTAATCAGGCTACCTCTTCAACCTTCCTCATAACCGAAACCTCCATTCCACCCTACCTAGTTTTCAATTCTGTGACTCTTTGAATGAAGTCAACACAAACACATTTAAATATGTTGAAAATCATAACCTTGATCCTTCACATATTTTCATATATATGTGTATATATATATATATATATATGTTTTCAAATGCTCTGATCATTCATTCGATTTTATTTTTCTCAAAAGAATAAAATTCTAAAAACAAAATTTCTAAAAACAACTAATAGTGGTATATTTGTTGTTCAATTTGAATTTTTTGTAGATATTCTATCTGAAGGACAACGAGACATAATGACAAAACACTTATTTGACTCTGCCATTTTGTAGATTAAAATTCTTCACTAAGAAGTTCCTCATTATCCTCAAGTGATTCTTTTTCATTGATAAAGGCCCATCTAATCCTTTGATTTCAACACCTCCCATGAGCACCCATTGCCAGAAACATTTACACCTCTTAATTCTTCATCCCAGAAACGCTCTCTCATGGGTATCCACACCTTAACATACACTGCTTCTTTTGCCCTGAGATATTTTCCAGGTGCACCCCCTTAATACCTGCTTTCTCGAGCAGTTTTTAAGCAATTACTGAGTCCTTCCTCCATCCTAAGCACTGCTCAAGGCATTTGGAATAAAAGTTCAGACACCATTCTTTCAAGGTTATAGTGTAGACGAGGGATAAGAGAGAAACATAAATAGCTGTAATGGATGGTAGACTGAACCAAATAGAATGACATGGGTGGAAAATGTTTAGTGTATAAAGAAATTTAGCACTCTAAATAAACAAAGTCAAGAGATACACAGTCAGAAACTGGGAATCAAATTTCACAAATGTTAATAAAATTTTATACACTGAAGATAAAAATTACAATTGGGAACATTGGTCCATGATCATAGCATAAGTAGTCATAACAAGGGCTATCATTAAGGCTTTTCTTTCTTTCTTCTTCTGTGTGTGTGTGTGTGTGTGTGTGTGTGTGTGTGTGTGCATGTGTATGTGTACTTACAATAACAAAAATAGAGAATAGAGAATTCTGGTGTGTTGGTTTTGTGTTACTACAATAAAATACTTGACACAAACTACTTACGAAGAACGGAGGTTTATTTCATTCACATTTCTGGAAGTTTAAAGTCCAAGATTAGACAACCTCATTTTACAGTGTCTGGTGATTTCCTAATTGATGGCATCATGGTAGGAGAACCTGTGGAGTTAGCCAGTACATCTTAAGACAGGAGTGAGTGACTCATAGATCTCCCATTCCTGGTAGAACTCACTCCCAGAGACCAGTATTCCCTATGTAGGGCAGTGCCCAGAGATCTAAGGACCTCATATCAGGTTCTACTTCATAGAGTCCACAGCACACTCTAATACATACATTCCCAGTACCTGAACTTTTTGGTGAGGTGGGGAATCCAAGTCACAGCATTTTGGATTAGACCAGGAGTTGAAATTAGTCTACCATGTTCCTCAAAAATGCTTTAAGCTGGGTGTGGCGGCACATGCCTATGATTCCAGCAGCTCAGGGGGTTGAAGCAGGAGGATCACAAGTTCAAAGTCAGCCTCGGCAACTTATTTCATTTAAAAATAAAAAATAAAAAGGGATCAGGATGTGGCTCAGTGGTTAAGTGCCCCTGTGTTCAATTCCTGGTACAAAAAAAAGGAGAAGGAGGAGGAGGAGGAGGAGGAGGAGGAGAAGAAGTTTTGTTTTAATTAAAAGAATTTCCAACATTGGTATTATCTCTGCTTTCAGACCTTTTATGATGAAGGACGCAGGTATGAGACTTTGAGGACACAAAGAGTGCTGGGTTGAGAACCCAGTGATGTGTGTTCAAATCCTGCTTTAGCCACATTGATTATCAGAATGTGACCGTTTCGATTTATCTTTGTTTTGTTCCTCATCTACCTGTTGGGAATGAGCCCTGTTTCAGGGCCACTATTGGAAAGATACACATTATCTGTATGAAAATTCTCAGCACGAAGATGGACACACAGTAGGTACAAAATAAACAGTAGTCCCTTGAATTCTATCATGTTCTGTCTTTTGCAAAATACCTGTTAAGACTTTGCCCTAGCATTGCATTTCTGCTTTTATACATGACTTACAGCTATAAAGTCTGCCATCTTGCTTATTAAAGCTAACTAACACCCCCCTAGAGATGCATAATCGAGTGATCTTGATATGTGAAATAAAATACAGCAAATGTTACTGCCACAATTATTCAGCCGCCAGGATATTTTACAGTATTACTCAGATGATGGGTTGTATAGGAAGCTCTGGGGTAAATAAAACCAGTTTTTGCAATCTTATAAATTGTTCATTTAACCTTATTCTTCAGGGGATGAGATGAAAACCTTCACCTTTATTCCTCTTGAAAGAATGAATATTAAAATACTCTGCCAAATTTTACATTCGACAACTCGGGGTGGGGGCGTGTTTTGTTCTGTTTTGTTTTTACATTTTACTTCATAATAATATATATTTCTCTTTAGTCTATAAACACACTCAGAGATAAGATAAAATAAAAATATTGAAGTATGATTCTCATCTTATATAAGTCCATAATGCTACTAGAATGTTATGTCTGTAAAGACAGGAACTCTGTGTGCATTCTCTGATATCACCAGCAATCTGATCAATTCTTGGCCTAGAGTAGTTACTTGAGAATTATATAATACAGTTATTTGATTGTTTATTACAATAATTCTGAGAAAGAAGCTAACACTCTTACACCAAGGAAGTGCTTTAAAAAGCATCATTTATCCTCAGAATGTTTTCTATATGGGGTGGGGATTGAGATAGGTAGAAAGGCAAGTGTTAAACTGTATAAGTAGGAGACAGACATCACAGCCTATTAAAATAAATTTAAAAACCAAAATTATTTAAAATGATACTGCATGTTTAAATCAAAATTTTGATAAATGATGATATAGAAAGACTCACCAACATGCTAAAATGAAATCATGTTAAATATACATTGTGGTTAAGGAAAGATACATAGAGAGTCATCTCTCTCTTTTTTGCCTTGAGATAATGAGGTTTGGATGTTTTATTTCCTTTCCTTTGATTATTTTATGTTTATGAAGATTTTTTAAAAATGTTTTCATATGATATTGAGTAGAGAAGATTTTCTCAGCAGAAGAGTGTCTTGTCTTTTCCTTTCATCATAAATACTCTGATTGGTACTACCCCACACTAGCACACCCCCAGAAAACATCCCATCGACATCTACCATGGTAGAGTACTTCACTTGGCCAAGGATTGTCTTCATAATTTCTGAATGAGCAACTATTAATAATCAGTTTTTAATGGGTATGTGCAATACAGTTCTCTTTGGAAAACTCAACACATGTCAGGCAATGACCCTGGATTGCCCTGCTTAAATAATAAAATTACAATTCTTTCTTTCTTCCAAACTGCCACCATTCTTTAGGGAAGTGTTGACATAAATTCCACATTACTTCTAAGGAAAATGAGGGTGGAGGTATTAACCAGTCTTTGGCAGAAAAAAAAAATGTATTATAAAAAGTATTTTTAACCTGGTTTTTGATCATCTGAATACATACACAAAAATAAATTTAAGCAAAAATAAAAATACCTTTTTTACTGACAATTTTAATAAAAAATCAATTTAGTAATCATAGAATGCTTAGGTTGGTGGGGCATAAAGGGATAAAAAATTTGCCAGCCTTGTGTTTGACATAATTTTAGTTCTAGAAATCTGCTGTGCAACATTCTACCTATTTAGCAATATACTATAGTCCACTTCAGATTTGCTGAGAGTAAATTCATGTTGAGTGTTCTTATCATCAGAAAAAGATAAAACAAAACAAAGAGACACAAGAAAACTTTGAGAGATGTCTATAATCTTGATTGTTTTGATGTTATCACTGGTGTTTGATGTCCAAGCACATTAGGATGTACTTACTACATATATGCAGTTATTTGTATATCAAGTAATATTTATATACTTGATAAAAAAAAAAAAAAGAACTACCTTGAGAGAGTCCAGCATGGGATACAGAGGACCAAGGGGTATAGTGCGAAGGGAATTGAAGGCATAGGTTCAGACAGGACTGTGGAGGTTCTATGTTTTGCAGAAATGTGGGCTTAATTTTGCAGATAATAATGCACTTCTCAAGAGTTACATGCCAGAGATACTGGAAGAATCAGAGACGTGAAGCACAGATAGGGTGCAATTACCACAGTGTACACAAAAGAGGGAAAAATCTGGGCTGCTACATGTGCAGCCTCAGTAGATAAAAAAGTTAAGTGATGGAAATTGCAGAGACATTTCAGGGAGAATTCAGCAAGACTCAGTAATACCACTGCCTTGTGTTATGGGTTGAATGGCATCCTTCCAGAAAGATACATTGAGGTTCTAAGCCCCAGTACCTCAGGATGTGACCTTCTAATACCGATTGTTGCAGCTATAATCAGGTTAATATTAGAAGGGCCCTAAATCCAGTGACCAGTTAACCTTCTAAAAGACAGAAAAGGAGAAGATGCAGAGACACACCGAGGGAGAGGACACATAAAGACCAAAGTAAAGATGAGGGATGTATCTCAAAGGCAAGGAAGGCCAAGAATTGTCAGCACACACCAGAAGCTAAAGAGGAACATGGAACACACTCTACCATGGAGGATCCAAAAGGGACCAACTCTGCTTGACAGGAAATTTCTGGATTCCAGTAGTGTGAAAACAACTTTGTGTTGTCTAAGCTACTCAGCTGACAGCACAGCAGCCCTACCAAACTAATACACCAAGTTACAGACTTTATCTTTTTGATCCATCCTCAGTGTTCTTTAATATCCTGCTCAGGAGCAGAACCTCCTTACTCCCCTCTATCCCAAAAGGAGGTAAGGAGACAGAATACTTCTATATGTTCATAGGTTATCTAGTACCTTTTAGTGCTGTCAATCAGAGCCCCAGCTGACTCCTCACACAACACGTGTCTGACTAAAGTCCCAGGATGCTGTCTTCTTACTGCTCAGGGATCCTGGGACGCAGGCAAGGTGAGCGTGATCATAGCTTGCAGTGTGACACTTTGCTCAGTGCCCAGATCTAATTTCAGAACTAAATAACTTAATCCCCTGCTGATAAAAATGATGCTGCCTGACAGCTTAAACTGTCATCTCTCTGTAGGAATTGCCCTTCGCGCGATGCCGGAAACACCTTTTCCTGGGGCAACCTGTCCCTGGTGACTGGTTTATGTAAGATTTAAAAAGCCCGGATCCCAGGTGCAGCTCATGTCAACTGTGAAGGCCTTTCCAGCTCCAGAGCTCCCCTAGGGGTTAGCGGAGGCTTCATGTTGACAGCACCATTGCCCAACTTCCCCCTGCCCAGTCCTGCTTCCCTCCCTTCCCCTACTGGAATTGATCCCAAGAGACTGCCTAAAACCCTTCCATCATACTAGTTTTTCATCTCGGAATCTGTTTTCTGGGAAGCCCATCTGCAACAGAACTTCGTCAGACATAAAGTTCAAAGGATGGGTGCACAATTGGGAAATGTGTTCTGAAAGCATGATCATTCTCGGGTAAGTACTTTGCATCGGTCACAGGGATTGGAGGGTTCTCTCAGATTCATCTTCATAGCTATGCTTTCAGTCAATGCTCGTTAACTGGGTACCTTTCTATGACTGATCACTGTGCAGGCCCTGAGACATGTCTCCATGGAGTTCTTGACTCACTCTTTCCCTCAGATTTGCCCCACTGGCTCACAACAGTAGTATGTCCACGGAGGGACCCTGGACCTGGCCAGTGGTGTTTGCTTCACTGACAGACCCTGCAACTATGTTGAGCTAATCATATTTTCTCTTACAGGTAGTTGGAATTTTGGATTAAATTGGACAGAGGTTGGAAGGTTTGAGTCATACTCTAAACATAATACTATTTTGCCAGGATTATTTTGTTTATCAAGAATCATAAAATATATTTATAATTTTCAAGCTTTCATTTTGATTTCCTTTATACCCTTGGATATATCAAATGTTATCTCTGTAACAATTTATAAAGATGCAGAGACTATATTCAGAATATTCATGAAATAATCAAAATAGTGAAATAGCAAATAAGACTTTAGAAATTATCTAGTTCAGGAAGTTTCCTGTTTTACTTTCCTTTAGCAGTGAATTTTCTCTTCTCCACATCTGTTTTGGATTCCCCCACCCTACCAAACACACACACACACGAGCACCCACACACACAGTGTGATATACAATCCCCATCTATATAATCGAAACAAGTTGTTCCTAATGAATAAGAGGTTGGGTCCAGGTCCTTCAGAAGCTTCTCCTTCCCTGGTGTGCACCTCTGTAACACTCCAAGAGTTCTCTGGAACATAGTCTGAAAAACACTAATGTCATGACATTTTTTTTCATTTTCCCAAACAAGGATAAAGCTTCCAAGGAAGTCATGGCACGATGCGTTAGTGCTGAAGCAGAGACTAGGACTTGGTTTCCTTACCCATCATTTAAGGTGCTTTCCTTTCTTTTGTCCCCTATTAGGCAATGACCAGGCACAATTGACCAAAGCCTACATGTCTCTCACACAGCTCAGAGCCAAGTCTTAGATATATGCAATGCACTCCTAAAATTAAAAAGGTCAATTTAGCTTTCAGTGAAAGTTGTCGATATAGCTGTGTCTCTTACTTTTGCAGACCCTTGACTGAATCTGCCCATGTAAAACTAAACCACCAGAAGAGGAAACGCAAATGTATTTTTAAACAAAATAAATGGAAAATTGCCAAAAGTCTCCTTTAAAATTTTTTAAATAAAATGATCCTGAACCCTAGAGCAGCCCCAGGTATATGGAAGTAATGCAAGTATTGCATTAGGAAAGAGTCTGGGGAGAGAAGAGACGACCACCCACCGTTAACAAAAGTGCAGGTGATAACAAGGATGCCGACC
Organism: Sciurus vulgaris; assembly: GCF_902686455.1. NCBI lineage: Eukaryota > Metazoa > Chordata > Mammalia > Rodentia > Sciuridae > Sciurus > Sciurus vulgaris. The sequence continues at coordinate 72,285,814 of NC_136476.1, forward strand.
ATTACAGTGGTGGCTTTTGAAAGGGTGGCCGGGGTGCCATTTGTCCTTTTAATTTATCAGCTTACATTTCAGCCATCAGCATCTGGTCTCAGGCACATGTAAGATTTCCTGTGCAATCTAGAAGATTTTAAAAAGTTAATTAAGCTCCATTCCCTTCCATCTGTACCCTAAATATATAAAGGCAACTGTTATTTTCTGAAACAAGTTGAAATGAATTGGTTATGTCAAAGAACTGGAATCTTATACATGAGGTGGAAGTGATCTTTTTCCAGCATAAAATTATGTCAAATTTATTATTTGGTAATATGCATAATTTTTACCCCCCAAAACCCCATCTTTTGTCAATGAAAGGCTATGAGATATGTAAAGTAGGGGCTTTGATGTGAGATTTACAGAATGGGCCCGCGTTTGCACTCATTACCTGCTTAATAGCAAGTGACCTTGGTCTTTCCTTTTCCTTGTCCTCTCTCCCTCTCTCCTTCCTCCTCTCTGTTCCCCCAGACCCCCATCCTCCTCCTTCCTCCCTCCACTCCCCCACCTATTTCTTAATTTGAAGATGGAATAATACCTACCACACAAGATGGTTTTGAAGTTTGAACTAATTGTGTCACTGTTAGTTTGTCCAAACAAAGACCAGGAGGTCTTATAGAGAGGCGAAGCTGGGATACAGTTCCAGTTTCTCGGTTATACTGATTTCATTATTAATAGTTCCTCTTTCACTATCAAAAGTGTCCTAGTTTGAATGATGTCTTATTGTCACCCTATTTATAGGGGACATTGAAGAAGGAATTTATAGATAATGAGGCAGGTAATGTTATTAAGCCAGATTTTCAGATGTAGTGGGGAAAGAAAGTGGAACAAGAACGATCTTTGCAAGAAAAGCATTTAGAGGAAAAAAAGAGATCGTGTTTCCTGGGACCTTTACAGCAGGAAACAGCATGGGTCTGAGCACTGGACAGAGAGGAAGGAAGACAGAGAGAGGACGGCTGGGGGTCGCGCAGCATGATGGAGGGAAGAAGGACGAGACCTCGTGGGGGATGCTAACTGCTCTGTGATATGTGGACAACAGGCTGGGAAGTCTTGTTGCTTGTTCTGTGAAATGATCTCTCCTTCACAGGTCCATCAACCCAGTTAAGAAGAATGACCAGGCTTTTTCTCTAAGGCTTTTGAATACAGATTGAATTTTACTTCAAACACAAGAAGATCCTCAGACTTTCCCCTAAGGTTATATTCTGTTATATTCAGCTGACTTATGCATCAGAAAGAGGAAAGAACCAGAGGACAAGGACAAATGGAAGGCTGGAGGGGAATCGTTTTTTCAATATAGTTAGCTCCTCCAGCTCTTAGAGCCATGGACAGTTGTCTGGGTGGCCTCTGCAGGCAGACACTGAGTGCAGGACAGTCACCATTGGGAATGCTGGCTTGGGCGGTTTCATGGAGAGAAAAAAGGGAACTCTTCAACCTCCAATGTCTCACCCCCTCCAAAATCCTGGCAAGCTACCCATGTGATTCCTGTGGAATCTGCAGTGAAGTAAGAGAAAGCAAACCAGCATAGAATGCACAAAAGAAGCAACCTTCCAGTCACACTCAGTATCGAACTTGTTGCACAGAATGGCACTTTTGTGACTTGCACAGAATGGTTTATTCTGTTTCTGCCATCTTCTGACCCAAGGTTTTCTAACTTTATATTCTTGTAGGGATGGGCTCTCAATCATCACCCTATGTGTTTAGTTAAACCTTGTTGGAGATGAAACTTCCAAATGTCCATGGATTCCTTTAGCAACACAATTTAGAATCACATATCCTTTTAAGGTTTTTATACATAATTATTCATGCATACTAATTGTATAAAATAACAGGTTTAATTGTGACAATTTCATTCATGCATATAACATACCGTGGTCATCACCTATCTAATTACCCTCTCCCCTGCACTACCCAGTCCTCCTGGTTTCCTTCCCTTTCTCTGATAGACCTCTTCCTCTTTTCAGGTGATCTTTCTTTTCTTTTCTTCTTTTTCCTAGCTAGAGAATCACATTTTAGTTATAGTCACACTCCTCCTTAGTGTGTGGCTGGATTTCACTAAACCCTGCAAACTCACCTTTGTCCTGTGGCTGGGTGCCTACTGTGTGCTAAAACTGGAAGTTTCAATACAAGTGTAGGGTGGGTCCTCCTTTAAGGGGTTCACAGCTTTCTGAGGAGGAAGGGCAAGTTGACAAGCCCTCATATCACTTATGATAAGGGCTGTGAGAAAAGGAAATACAGGGTCTATAAAATGTTGCCATACTGCACTACTAAAAACATATTTCTATTGCTACAGTCAGGAAAAGTGCTGTAAAGACCTATGTGCTGTGAAAGTAATCCAGACCTATGTCCCAAGGACTGCATTGCAAAGAGGTAGCCTGTGACCCAAACCTGGCAATCAGTATAAGATCAAACAGATAACAGCTCCAGTCCTACCTCTGCCCCTTATTAGTAGGTGACTAGATCTAGTGTTGGCTTGAGAGAACTTGCTGTTCTTTCAATGAAACTGGTGTCTTTCTGCCCAACACCTCAAAACAGATGCATCTGTACCAAATAACTTCATGGAAGCTTTCCAAATTTTTTTTCTCCCTTACTTAAGAGTGGTGATGTGGAATTCACACTACATTGAGATAAAAATTAAAACAACAATAATAAAATATCCCTCCTGGATTCGAGCCCGGCTGTGTCCTTGGTGGGTCATTGATGCTAGGTGTGGCTATGAAATTCTATGTGCCCCTCTGTTGACACACCTAGGAAGTGGGAATAATGATTGGTCCCACACTCCTCAGGACTGTCAATAGGATTTAATAAGAGGCTGTCTGCAAAACTACTCTGTAAGCTGTGAAATAGTAACACAGCAGCGAGACAACAGGACTAGTACAGAACTGAACTGTTGGCTTTGTTTGAAGACCAACAGTCTGCTTGGCTGGAGAGTGCTGTTCATTGCTGCTAGTGAGGTTCACATCCATGATGATTTCTCAGTCACATCATGCACCAACCTCAAGAACCTCAAGTCCTGCCTATCATATCAGGGCTTCATGTTCAATGTCCCACTTCCCACTCTCGATGCTGCTTGTTCACTGCCTGGTTGTGTGTGTTTTCCTGTTACCATGGGACTATTACCATGGGACTACTGCCCAAGTGCAAACCCAGTCCATCATATTCAATGTTCTGTCCTCAGTAAAAGACTTGTGGATGGCCTCAAGGTCAGCATCTGGGGTGTCACTAGGGCATGAATAAATAGATGCATGCATTAAACAGACTTGACTTGTTAGGACATCAAGAAAGCCCAAAGGAAGTGCTTCTTCATTCTGTTTTCTAGATAAGACTCAGAGAGCTCAATTCTCTTACCCGAGTAGTAAGGAAGTGAATCTCCAAATTTCTTGTCCTCCTTTTCAGCACATTACGAAAGGGTCTCCTCTTGGATGCTGTACTAGTGTTCCAGGGCTGCCATGAAACCATTCTGGGTGGCTTAAACAACAACATGTGTTTTCACATGATTTTCAAGGCTAGAGATCTGGGATCAGGGTGTCCATAGAAGGTCAATTTCTTTATGTCTCTACATATTGTCTTCCCTCTGTTACTGTCTGTGTCCAAATTTCCTCTTCTTGTAAGGAATTCAGTCATACTGGATTTAGAATCACCCTAATGATTTCATTTAGCTTAATTACCTTCTTAAAGACCCTACCTCCAAACACATTCACATTCCAAACCGCAGCAGTGTTAGGCTTCAATATGTGAATTTTGGAGGTGAGGTGGTGGCATGGGCCACCTGAATCTAGTCTGGTCTGACACTGATCCACATACTAATAGTTTTTAAAGGCTTTCTGAAAGCATCGACACTCATGGAAAACAAAGAGCACCCTATCCATTATTCAAAATCCCTGACAGAGTCCCCACTTAATGCAGGTTTCTATCCTGGTGAAGGGGTCAGGACAATGAATAAGAAAGCAGAGCCCCTATTCTTAAGGAGTAACCAGACTAGATAAGGGAATAGACAGCAGACAGAGAAGGAGGATGCAGGTTGTTTGATACTTAACAGAAATAAATTTGGAGGGTTTCTACCCCTAGAAAGGATATATCAAAAAGCCCAAAATAAGTTAAAAAAAAAAAAAAAACAACTTTTTACTAAGAAACTAAATCTGAGACCTCTTGCATTTCTTTGTCTTCCCATTGATCTCTTCCACTTCTGCCAAGGTCTCAATTATTTTCGTGACCAGATTGCAGCAAGATCTAGGCTACAAGTTTGCATGCAAACAAACCCCACAGGAACCAGATTTTCATTTTACAAAGACTCCTGAGAGCCATCTCAGCTCCTTGCACATCCATAGTCCTCCACTGAATTCCTAGGACAAGGAAAGGGATAAGGTCTATCATTAGGCTTGGAAGGGTTGGAAGTCTTGGATGCAAGATGGACAGGGGAGAGAGAATCACAAGAAAAAGACACAAACATAGCTCTCAGGGGAAACAGAGAAGGAGAAGCAGAAATTCAAGAAGGCTTCTCAACAGAGGCACTGTCTGAACATGGAAACCATGAGGACAAAGATACAGAAGGTCCAGGCGGCATGGCAACCTCCAGCAAATTCAAGCAGGTCCTAGGACAAGAAGACACTGTCCTGGCTGAGGAGTAGTGACACAGAGAAAGGAGATGGATTTCTCCTGCCTTGCACCTGAGGCACACTCACAACTTCCACCGCCTGATCTAGGACTTGGGTTTCTGTTAGACTTTCTTTAACTATGTTGCCCCTGTTAGTCTCGGCCCATCCTCCTCTTGTTGTTCCTGCAAGATTCTCTCCACGAATGCAGACTGTCACATTCCATTCCCAGTCCTGTCCCCTGACACTGTTTTTACTGCCAGGGACAGAAATCCAATTTTAATCAGCTTATGCAAAGAGAGGAAGGTGTTTTGCTTTCGTCTGATGTAACTGAGAAGGGTAAGAGTCAAACTGGGAAAACTGGAAGAATGTTTTCTCTGTGTAGCTACTAGTGACTTTTAGGATCAAATCTCAGTTATAGAACCAAGAAAAGAAGGAGTGTTTTCGTCAGCCTTTTGCCACTGTGACCAAATGGCCTGACAAGAACAATTTTAGAAGATGGAACGTTTATTTGGTGTTCATTGTTTCCGAGGTCTCAGTTTATAGATGGTCAACTCCATTGCTCTGGGCCCAAAGTGGGACAGAATGTGGTAGAGGAAAGCAGCTCAGGGCATGGCTACCAGAAAGCAGACAGAGAAGGCTCCCCTCACCACAGACAAAGTATAAGCACGTCCCCAGTGATCAGTTTTTTCCAGCCATACCCTACCCGCCTGTAGTTATCACCCAGTTAATCCCTATCGGTGGATTAATGCACTAATTAGGTTAAGACTCTCATAACCCAATCACTTCACCTCTAAATTTTCTTGCATTGTCTTACAATGAGCTTTGGAAAGACACCTCATATCTGAAGCATAACAGGGAAGATTTTTATCCCTCCTTATGTGAGACAAAAAACACAATCATAATCAAGAGTCCTGATTGGCTGAGCTTACATCAGGGTTCGCTCTCTGAAGCAATCACTGGTTGGTAGGATTCTGGTTCCAAACTGTCTTGGGTACCTATTTTTTGGAGAAGCCACTGTGTTCAATGACTCACCATTGAGGGGAGGGAGGGTGGAAGCTGGGCAGAGGAGGCTGAGTGAGTGCTCAAAGAAGGGAGGAGAACAACACAGATAGAGGCCCTGACACCATTGTCATGAGCTGGGAAACCATCCCTATTTCTTACTCGTATTGTACTTTTCCACTCCCACCTAGAGTGATCTTTTCTTTTCTCAGAATGTACCCTGTGCCTCAGAGACTGTAAACCCTAAGTACAATCATGAATATCTACTTTGAGGTCAAGTATAGGCATAGCAACTAATCTGGAAATCTGGGAGAACAAAGACTTTGGGATACAAAACAAATGGGTGTCAGAAGTCTATGTACATTTTAATACCCGGGGTTCTCATGGACAGCCTATTGCCGAGGTTGGAAACCTTACTGAAACATAATCTGAATGAACATGGGTAGCTGATGCCATGACCCACCACGAATGAAAAGAAGACTCCAGAACTATGGGTAGGAAGGAGGAAGGGGCATCATTCAGAGGCAGGAATGAGCATTCACTAAGGAATGGGTACTACAAAAGCAGAGCCACCTGATCCCCTTAAAGTATAACTCCTGACCTTCAAGAAAAGGGAGGGAGACTCCTACTCTCCTTAAAAGGTTGAACACTCAGGGAGACTGAGTTCTTGGTTCCAGAAGGAGCACCTGCAAAGTCTCTTTTGCTCTAGTATAGTACCAGTGGTCACTCTGCAAATACCCTGCCAATATGGTGAGTAATGCAAGTCAGGGATGCCTTCTCTGTAGAGCAACACAAGGTCACACCAGCCCACACTTAAGTTCAGACCAGGTTTTTTGGTGCCAGGTAGGTGTTTGGAGATATTTTTAAGCTGTGAGACTCAGTGTCACCAAAAGGACCAAACAGCTGAGCCTTTCTCCCCATTTTCAGAAGACACGTCAGCATACAGGTTTGAATGAGGAGTATGTTCCCTTGGCCACCAGCCTGGGTCCCTCCATGGTCCCTCCAGAGGTGGGGATGTGTGGGAGGACACAGCTCACTGTGGCAAACCTCAGCTCCCCAGGATGTCTGGCTCTGGCAACCACCAAAGGTTAAAATAATTTTAATAAAGTCTTAATGAACAGCTCAAAGCCTCAGAGTTATTCCTGGGTCAATGGCATTTAAGGCAAAATTCTGGCTGCATTACATTTTGCTGCATTTTTGCTAGAACTATCTGCCATCATGGTTCATACCAACTACTCAACTATGAAGCATTTGCAGAGCATTAAAGTGAATGCTTACAATCAGTATGAACGCGCTCAGTACGCGCCAGGAACTTTGCTATGCCTTCACTGACGTTATCTCAGACAGTTCTCAACAATGCCCTGAGACAGCTCTTTGTATCGCCTCTAGTTCACAGATGAGCAAACAGAGGCATAGACATGTTAACTGAGTTTCCCATGGTTACCTGGAGAAAAAACGGTAGTGAGCAGACTCACATCCAAATCTATACAACCCCAAGTCTGTGTGTTTTCATTGCTATGTAATATGGAGTTCCTACACGTGGGTCGAGTCCCAGATTATTTCTGAGGGGACAGAGAGAAATAAAATCATGTTTCAGTCCTCAAACTTCTCACAGCCTGATGGGATAACTAAATGCATGAATAATTACAATTTGAATAGTGTCATAGTAAAGACACTATAAATAGTGTCATACGCAAACTTTGAGAGGCTGAGTGAAACTTGATGAAAGGATCAGAGAAGGTTTCCTGACTGGGGCTGATTCCGAGTGGGGTTTTGAAGAATAAGTAGGACTTCATCATTTGGACAAAATTAGAACAGAGAGATCAAAGCACAGAGAATGAAGAATTTGGTGTATTCAGGGACTTCTGAGTAGTGAAGAAGTAAAGCCGGACTTTACAAAGGAAATAGGAAAACAGTGAAGGAGTCTGTGTGGGGATTGATGAGAGCATATTCAGAAGCTCACTCCGGACTCACTTTGAGTCCCGGGTTGGCAGTGGTGAGAGGAGTCCCAGAACTTGGGCAGGACTGGGCATGTGCACTCTCTCTCTCAGCCTCTGCAGGCACATTGCCTGAGAGGCCCTGCACGTGGCCAAGGCGCAACTCAACAATACACTTGTTTTCCATTTGCTCATTTGCACCTTGGAGGTCGAACCAGTCTCCAGTAGGTTCCTGCAGAGCTATTCAGACATGGAAACCGAAAAAAAAAAAAAATTCTAAAGCTTGTTTTTTTGTGGTCACAGCTGATTAAAACCACATTTGACAAAGTGTAAGGAGGAAAATACCCCAGTACTTGAAGGCGGCATGTCAGAAGGGACTTGAAGGATGAGGTGCCTTCCTCTGCTTTAGGATATCCTGTGCTGACCCAGAAAGTGGCCTGCTGGAATTTTCCCTGATGCGGGATTAGAAGGAAAGATCCTCATGAGTCTTGGAAGCCTGCGCCCCCACCCAGCAGCTCCTCATATCCTCCCGGGACCCCAAGCCTTTCTTCTCCCACAGCTCCTGTGAATGGGGCAAAGTTTCACATCCTGCTTTGCATCCAATAGAGGAAGAAATACAGTAAATCACTCTGGAGAGCCAAGGGGGCTGGCATGATTGATTTATGGGGAAAGAAAGGTTAAAAGAACTGTGTAGTACATAGTCGGACAAAGACTTAAAGAAAACAACATGAAAGTTTGCAGGTTTGGAAAACAACCCTTGGGAGATGTCAAGGAAGGTAATACAGATGGTCAGATACAGAATTCAAAGAAAGAAGGAGATGAACGAAAAGGTACTGCCCATCTGCAGATGAGGGGTTGGGTAAGCATTGATTTTCTTATTCCTTACTGTGATATTGTAAGGTAAGTATTCTTAACCCCTTTTATGCACTCAGAGGGTTTGAATTATTAGTCCAAAAATGGCAGCTATTAAATGTGCAGGTGAGTTTTGATTTCAGGTCTTTTAGATTCCTGACTTCTCATTCTTGAACTTACCACATAAGCAGATGAACTATATTTTTGCAGTTGACTACATGTAGACTCAATAACTCTGATTTCAATATTCTCACATTGTTCTAATTGTGGAACCAGGATTTACTCTATAGCTCAACCAAATGAAGTAGAAGTATCATTGGAAAATGAAGTCAAGAGGTAAGTCATCTCTCCCAAAGACTCTTCACCTACAGACAATGAAAATCAGTCTAGGAATGAGCAGTCTCATCTTTTGCAAGAGAAAGTGTGATACAAAAGATTACCTTGAGTTTAAATTGTATCTCTTCAAGCTGATTAATCTTGATCATACTGTATTTTTTTTCTTTCTCAGTTCAGTTATTTCATTTATCAAATGGAGATAATATGTCCAACCTTGAAAGTCTGTCATTAGGATTAAGTGGGAGAATTTTGTAAAACAGAAATTCCTAGTTCAGGGCCTAGAAGGTAGCAGGCACTCAGTGAATGCCTAGTGACTTTAATTGTTGTCGACAAGATTAAATGATGATGATACCATTGCTGTTACTATTATCACTATTTCCACTGCTACTATTATTGTTGCTGCTTCTGAACTCTTTTGCCTCTGATATAGAAATTCTCTTGATTACTTCTAATGAAAATTGAATGTCTCTTTCTTTGATCCGCCCCTCCCCCATACGCTCTTGGCATTTTTCCATTGAAACAGAAGGAAACTGTCAAAGAAGAAACACACACACACACACACACACACACACACACACTAATGCTTGACAGACATAATGGTGGATTGCATCTGCCAAAAATCTACAACTCGACTCCAGGGGCAAACACGTGACTTTATTTTCCCCCACCAGGATAGACTTGTGCTGTCACAGCAAAAATTGATCTTCTGTTTGTGGGAAATTATACACAGTTCTCTCTTAACTGTGCTGGGGAAAATCCAAGTCTAAATCTTTGCTTGCAAATTCTGGTGAGTGCTTTCATCTTTATGTTTGTAGATTCCCCCCCACACACACAAATATGTATTGATCACCTATTAGGTGCCAGGCATGGCTCTAGTCATGATCATGTGATGCTGAGCAAAAGCATGCCTGACCCTAGTCTTCATGAAGCTTCCAGTCCAGAGTGGAGGCAAGGGAGCACAATATGGATCACATAGTCATTGAAAATGTGATTGGAGCGGGCGTGAGGAGGAAACGTAGTGAAGAATGAGGGGGAAGTGTCTCATTTGCAATAAAATCATCTGTTCTGTCCCCTGATAATTAGAAATCCTATATATCTATATCTATAGATAGATAGATAGATAGACAGACAGACAGACAGACAGACAGACAGACAGATAGATAGAAAGATAGATAGATGATCGATCAGACCCCATAACAGACTGAGGAACTGAAGAGGAATGATAGCAGTTTGAAAGGTCACAGGGCTTTGGTGTCAGACCTGGGATCCGATCCCAATTCTGCCACTCAGGGTTCAACTCAGTCCCTCTGAACTTGGGCTTTCAGAGCTTTTAAATGGTAATAGCCCTCTCAAGATCCTAAATGAATATCTGCACATCTGTCCACATACCTGCTGCCTTGTTAACACCTATAGACCTGGATTTCCTCAGGAATAGTTTCTTTGCCCTTCCCAGGTTAGTCTGGAGCCTCCTGTTATATACCCTTATAACACCATGAACTTTTATTTTCTGGCACTCAGCGCACTTAGAAAAAAGTATTTTTTTCATGTATACAATTGCTTAATACACAGTTCACTCTTGACTGTGTTGAGAAAAATTCAACTCCAACTCCTTGCTTGCAAATTCTGGCAAATGCTTCCATCTTTTTTTTTTTTTTTATTTTTTTAATCTCTAGAATTCTCCCCCACAAATATTTATTGTACAATTATAAAGTACCAGTCCCATGGGACATGTCTTCCCCACTCAACCTTATGAGGGCAGAAATATGCCTTGACCATGATTATGGCCCTGGCTTCGGGCCATAATAGTAGACTCTCAATAAATGTTTAGAATCAACATTGAACAAAGCCCCGAACGCATGCCTGGCACCCACCGTGTACACTTTCAGCAAATGGAACATCTTCTCTTTGCACTGTTTGGCCTCAGTGGTTCAGGATAGTTTTGCAAAATGCTGTGAATCATAAAGGTTAGTCATGACTTTGGTTCCTGATGATGACTCTCTTTTCTCTTGAAGTTTCCCATTTTTCTGCTTTCTTCACCTTCCCGGAGATAAACCCAACCTGAACCTCAACCATTCTTTCTCTGCTGACTGCTTTGCCTTCCTCCCTTCTGAGTAGATCCTGAGTTCCCTGAAAGCAGAAACTATCCTATTTATTCCCAGACTCCAAGAGATTGTCCCAGGAAACTTGTGAGAGGGCGTCTGAGCTACCCAAACTCACCGTCCATTAAAACGGCTGCATTTCTGCACGTGCCCCTCACTTCATAGCTTCAAATGCTCCTGCATATTGATGAAGTACCCAAAATCCATTGGAGAACATGGAGTGCCTGCCCACGTCCCACTGCAAGTGATTTAAATCAGGGATCTCAAACCTAAATGCCCTTGAGGAGCAGCATGTAACTTAATTGAACACAGCGGCGAGTAGACTGGAGACTCATTTGAAGACAAGTGGTTCCCATCAATCCCTGGCAGGCGACGTTGCCAGATACTCAATTTTTTAAGAAAAACAATGAGAAATCTGGATTTTTATATGAATGTCACCACTTTCCAATGTTGGCATCTGATTTAAATTCTTTTAAAGCACATTGCAATCCAAACAAAACACAGCCACGGGTCAAATTCAGCCCATGGACCACCAATTTACGGGCCACGATTCAAATTTTCAAATCTTCAAAATAGTTTGTATTGCCCTTCCAAGAGGATCGAGTCTCAGTGCCACGTGGCTCTTGGGCCCTGTAGGTGGCTTAGATATGGTCCACTGACTAATAAAATGGCATAGTGGACAGTTTAATGTTCTGACTTGGTAAAAGGAGAAGTATGTTACATTCTATTTTGATTTTCTTAAATTTTTACTAGTCCATGAATTCCCCAAAAGTCCGGAAACTAATAATTTTGTACAAACCCCTCATTTTATAGAAGAAAAAACAAAGATCTGAAGATGTGAGCTGGATGAGCCCAAACATCAAGTTCAAGGGCGCTCACCTGCTGCTGAGTGAGGTGTCCCACCTGGCACAGTCCTTGCCCTGTTCAGGATTGTTCACCGCTTGTCTGTCTTCTCCGTCAGGTTGCAGTCCAGCTCTCCCTTGCCATGTGTCATCACAGAAGGAGGGGAGGCAGGTACTCTTTCAGGGCTAGCAGCCTAGGTGCCTTCTCTGCCTCCTCCATGACACTCTGCTTGAATGTTCAAAGCTTCACCGAAAACCCACACCGTCTGCACGGCCTTCACAAGTGGTCTCAGTTGTAATTATGTTTTTCCCTCCCTCTGCTCCGACACAGATTTTTAACCTCCCTACCACAACCCTGGCCTTTTGATAGACTTACCTTTGATATATGTGTTTCCACAGCAAGTACAGGAGGAGACGGGGCAGAGCCCAGTACCTTTACAATTCTGAGTCCTTCCCAACGACATGATCAAGGCATTTTAAAAATATCCACTCAACTGCCTTCTTTTAAATGGTCTGACACAGCACTGGCACATAGTGGGTGCTTCGTAAATGTCTTTTGATAGCAATTCCTGATCAGGGGAGGAATGCAATAGAATTTTTTTTTTTTTTTTTTTTTTTTTAACGAATGAATGGAAAAAGGACCTGGCAGGCTGAACACAGATTCCTTTTCCTGAGAAACACTGGGGAATTTCCAGAGACTTGTAACCCCAGTCCCAATACCCCTATTGTGAGGTTTGAGCAGGAGTCTTGTGGCAGGCAGTCTGGTCTCCTTATGGCTGCCTGAGGTGGGGCTGGGACCAGGGAGAGGCACTTAAGAAGGCTTCATTCCCAAGGCCTTGCTGCATGGCCACTGCCCCGCAGTCAGAAGAGCGAGTAACCTGCTCACCTCACCTCTCCCAGTCCCAGCCCCAGTCCCAGACATGCCATGGGCCTCTGTCTTAGTCCACAGGGGCTGCCACAGCAAAGTACCACAGACGGGGTGGCCCCATCAACAGAAATTCATTTCCTCACAATCTCCCAAGTCCAGGATCTCAGTGTGGTGTGGGCAGGCTCTGTGTCTCCTGAGGACTCTTTCCTTTGCCTCCTCCTGCGTGTCCACAGGGTCGTCCCTCAGTCTGCAAGCTGCTGTGCCCCAACCTCTTCTTCTGAGAACCTCAGTCTTATAAGATTGGGCCCCATCCAGTGCACCTCATTTTACTTTATTTTCTTCTTTACATACTACCTCTCCAAGTACAGCCACATTCTAACAGACTGGGGCAGGGGAGAGGGGAAAACTTCAGCATATGAATTTAGGGGAGGGGGACCAATTTTAGCCTATAATAACCCCACAAGCACCACAGCTAACAACTTGCTTTGATCTCTTTAAATGATTTCTACCTTCATTGGCCATTATAATAAAAACCATTGGCAGTGTCCATAAAAAGTCAATTAACATGAACTTAGTACTTGTTCCCACAAGAGATAACAAAAATCCCATTTCCTGCCATACATCCCTGTACCATGCCAGCACCCTCTCACACATCCATCCTCTACAGACAGCATCCGGCCGAGAAAATTTAGTACGTACTGGACATCTCTGGCTATGAAATATGGTTATTTGTGATGTGAGCAGACAGGGAAAGAAGGAGAAAGGCCCAGAATCATTTATGTCGCCCATAAAGCAGAGTTACAGACGGTACCTGGGTTTAAGTGCCCATAAATTCCTGTGAAAATGATTTAAGTTATAACCACTCCAGAAATAACTAACTGAGAGATGACCAAACATTTAAATTCACTGGTGGAGGTTGTCTGTGGATTCTGGCAGGTAGAAAAAGAACTATTGACTTAGATCATCTTCAGCTTGGATAACTGCTAACTATGCTTTAAAAGAAATCTTTTTTTTTTTTTTTTTTTTTTTTTAAGTATAAGAACAGAACCAGGAACATTTTAAAGTAGATTTATAGCTCTATGTAGTTCAGAATATTCCAGAAACGTGCTGGCGTGCTTTCTCAGAACATGAGGTATTCGAGTGTTTCTTGGAATCTCCCCTGTCTTCCGCAGCATTGAGATCACTGCCTGGGCTCCAGAGCGGGCTGCCACTTTCTGGCAGTAAGAATACAGTGGGTTAGGAGGACGAAAGGCAGTTTGAGGTGAAACAATAGCAAAGAGCAGACGGCAGGAACTGGGTAGAGAATGTTGCATTGTATTGAATCTCTCAAGGGCTCCCAAATAGTCCGTCTTCAGAGATAGGCCTTTTAACAAGAGCAGTGTCCCGTTGCGTCCTTGGAAGAATCCAGATGTATATGCAACCTCCTTATCCCGCTATGTTTTCTCATTTCCTAAATCTTCAAGCCAACTCTGCTCCAATTCTTAGAAATTTTCTGAAATCACTTTCTGTTTTAGCAATTCTTTCTTCAATTGCATCTAAACTGCTGTGTAAAACTGTCAGCTGACTATAAATCTCACATGATAAATTTAATTTTCAGATTGAGTCTTCCTTGGAAAACTTCGGCTTTTATCATGTAAATTTGTACATCAGTTTCCACCTCTTTGAACATACGTGTATTCATATACACATATGTATATACATATGTGTATATGTATGTAAGTAGGTGGAAATTTTATAACAAATTACATATTACATATTACATAATACGGTGTATGTTATATCTTTATATTATTACATATATGTACATATATGCATATATAAATTGTAAAGTTCATTCTGTTTTATCACATTATGTACTTGGGGTTGCTACCTTTTCTGCTCACAGGTCTTCACAGATGACTTCTACTATTCTGATTGACCTCATCTTTTATGGGAGTTTTGTCCTTGTGTCTAGCCTGGGGAAGACTGGTAGGGCTCAGGACATAAGGGCCCAGGCTCAACCTGGTCAAAATTTCCAGTAATGTTTTAGAAGATCATTTATCACGTTTATCCAGTTCTGAAATGGAGATTGAAAATGAATCACAGTTAGTATACTGGACTAGAGTACCAGTCCCAGAAGACCCGGTGGGCCCAGTTCCATGAGATACAGGATGGAAGGATAACGTGCTCCAGTGGTGAAAGGCCACCTGGAGCCCACGGAATGGCTTCCCCACCCCCGTGAGTGTTTGACACCTACTTACCTCCCTTGCCAGTCCCTCACTTTAACTTGGTCAACTGCTGTTAGTGCCCCAGATCTAAGTTTCAACACTGGAAGGGATGTCTTTCTTCTATGTCCCCATGGAACCCTGTAATTTCCTTCATCATGGTGTCCATTACATTCACTGATGCTTTCTCTCTCCCACCATTTAGTAAAATTCTTAAGGACTAAGGTTACATTTTTGTGTAAATAATGATTTAACATTGAGTACACAATATTGAGTACTTATTACATGCTGGAAAGCTATAATAAGCTTTCTACATATATTTTATCTTTTATGCCTCACAAGAAATTTATGACATTACACCTTTTTTTTTTTAATTGCTGCATTGAAGATTATAAAAAGGAAGACTCAGGTTAAGAGACTTTCTCAAGATGATTCTGTTGAAGAGTGACAGAACTGGAATCCAATTCAAGATGTGTCTCTAAAACTTGTGTTCTTAATAATGTACTAAGTATTTTTTCATATCTAGATCCTCAGTGCCTCTAGCATAGATCTAAAATGGCTATTTAGAGGAGGAGTCCATGTGAACTCCTGGGTGCTGAAATAATAAAACTTCCCACATGGAAAGAACAGGGGAAGTACACTGTTCTGGTAATACATTGTCCCCCAGGAAACTACCCCAGGCCTTAACAAACAACTCTTCTATTATATCTCAGGATTTTGTGGGTCAGAACTTCAAGAAGCGTTCAGCTGAGCAATGGTTCACCTCCACATGGTGCCACCTGGGGTCACATGATGGTGCTCAGCTGAGGGCTGGCCCCGCCCAGGGGGCAGGTCAGTGGGGAAGTCCAGAAGGCTTAGTTCAACTGAGTAAGTCCCTGTTTCTCTTTCCATGAGGTCAAAAGGTTTCTCTCAATGGTCTCTCCAGCAGCAGAGTCAGACTTCCTCCTTGGCAGTTCGGGACCCAAGAGACTGAGGTGGACTCTGTCATCTTGAAGGCCAGTCATAGAACCAGCACAGCATCCCTTAATTGTGAATGAGGGAAATGGGATACATCTCACACCAAGGAGTGCTGTGGTAGTTTACTTGTGAATTAGCCGACAAGTTTAAAAATTCCTTTAAATCACAAGAGCAACAGGCTTATCTCTGGCTCTATCAGGACCTCCATTCTGTAAGTACTCTGATCTTCTCTTCTGACATCATCACAACAGGGTGTGATGATATGTCTCATTTGAGATGGCCTGATTAAAGTTTTTTCTGCTCCAAGAGGGCAAAGAGCATTCCTCTTCTCTTTGCCACCATACACTCAGCATTCAGCACAGAAACTTATGTTTATGACATATTTGTTAGATGCATAGATGGGAAGAAGGATGCATGAGTGGATTTTTTATCCATTGGACGAGGTAACTGTGCTTCAGCTCACCCTGAGCCAAAAAGATCTTTCTGGTTCCTTCCAGCCCTGATATCCTGTAATTTAGCAGTTTGGGGACATAAGGTGCCTGTAAAGAATGAGCCAGTGATGGGATTAGGTGACCAAGAAAGCTAATGGGAATGCAGTGTCTCATGAATGAGCAGCTGAACCCAGGAACCCTGGACTGTCTGCTGCACCGTGTTCTGACCTCTTAACTGGAAACTACCTCTGCTTCTGGGCACAGCACTTCTAGAAAGATAGTGACACATTATAAGCTGTCCAAAAGCCATTGTACTGTCTTGTGAAGGACCTAGATGTCACAGAGTAGTTGAATATACTGGTCATGTTTTGCCAGAAAAGAACGTTTTAAGGCTTATTGTAAATGTATTTTAATGTCCAATTTGTAGGGTCAAGGCAGAAGAAGTACACTGTATGAACCCAGACAGCAGAATTAAGACCCATGGATGAAAGTTATGTAGAAGGAAATTTCTGTCCGACAGGAAGAGATTTCTAACCAGGGACCTGCTTGATTATGCACTAAAGTTTGCAGAGGGTGTGAGCACTTACTTGCACTCCAGAAGTCTTCAAGAAAACAGCAACAGTGCTGAAATATGGAAGCTGAAAACGCAGCTAATGTTGTTGGGCCAGATGACCTGTGCTGCCCAAGTGTGACGCTGGGTGGAATTGGTGGATTTGAAGTCAGACAACCTCGCTTCCAATTGTATCTCCACCTCTTTGACACAATGTCAGAAACATGACTTTACTTCTCCAGGAAGAGGTTGGTGAGATTTTAAAAGAAAAATGAATATAAGTACCTAGCATATCAAGTGGGGCAGAGTAGATCTCTAATGAATTATATCTGAATTGTACTTTTATTACTTATGTTAGTATTATCATATAAAAGTAGGAAAATGATTAACATTTATTGAATACCTGCCTCAAGCCAACCTCCCCCCTACTCTCTCTCTTTCTCTCTGTATGTAAATGCATACAACACATCATATGTGTGTGTGTGTGTGTGTGTGTGTCTCATATGTATATCCTTTCCTTTTTTTATGGCCCTGTGATATAATTAGTTGTTAAAATACTTTTTTTACAAATGAAAACTGGAACTCAGCTAGTGGAAATAACCCACGTCACATACCTATTCAGTGCTAGTGGAAAGATTCAAACCCAGACACTCTTATCCTAGAGCCCAATCTTCTGAAAATGACCTCGTATTGCCTTCTACAAGGATTCTGTTACCTTAAGGATGACGTCTTTGATAAGTGTTCACACAAGTGTTTGTCTTATTCCCTCCACTAGGCCAAGACCTCCAAGGGACAGGGTCTAGATCCATGTTTTTCTTATACCCTGTAGCTCTAACTCAGTGCATTCAAGAGCTCGATATTTCTCACACATTATGATTTTGTTGTGAATTTATTTCTAGAGAGATTTCTTACAGTATTTATTCAGTGCTGTTGGATTCTAGACATTGAAAGCATACTGTTCACACCTGTAAATGTTTTATTCTTTCTTTTGGGTGATTCTCACACCACCTACTCAATCTGAGCATGCAAATGAGCCTCCCTCTGAATTCATGCTTCCAATTCAAAGCATGGGCAATTAGCAGTCCTTTAAAGGACAGGGGCTTGTCTATTGCTAGTTATGTTACTTTGAGCAAGACACTTAACAGTCCTAAGTCTCAACTATCCAATTTGTAAAGTGCGTCTAACAAGACCTGTCTCACAACAATTTTGCAAAGATTAAGTGAAATAATGCAACAGAGGAAAATTGTGTTCAGCACAATGTTTTACTTTATTGTGGGGTCCATACATCATCTAAATTTCCCAGTTCCATATATCCCATTGAGGGTTTGTTTATGTAAATCTAGCAGAAAGCATAAATGGGCATAGATGGGTGATATAGGCCATTTCTACCCTGAAGCTCAGAATCTTCTATGCACTAATTCTCCTCTAGTTGCCAGAAGTGTAGAAAGTTCCATGGAGGACTCAGGTCCTAGAAGAGGGCTGAGATGACAAATGCCACTCAGAAGAAAACTTGCTCCAGTCACACTGGATTGTAATATGAACATCACATAAATCCTGATATCCACCTTTAGCAACTATCACTTGCCCTAACTCATACATATAATAAATGCACATAGCATGATATCTGGCATATAGTAAGCACTTCATAATTGTGTGTCTCTTCATTTTCCTTTCCACTTATTTAATACCACAAATTGCCAAAATAAGGACATTTTCTTTTCTATTTTTAAATTCATAATTGGGGTTTAATAATTATACAGAATACTCAGAATATTGGGCTTCCTTGTGGCATATCTACACATGCACATAATTTGATCCATTTTATTTTCAAAAATCAATATCATAATTTATAAATATTCTCATCAAATGCAAAATATATTATATATTATCATATAATTTTATATATATACATATATACATATGTATATATGTATATATGTATATATATAATCTTGTATATGTATATGCACATATGTATATATGTATATATATATAATCTTCAACTCCCTAGAACTGGCACAGAATTACTGCCTTGGTTTGCAGTTAAAGAGACTCAAAAAGGGAAGGTACCAGAGAGTGAGATTGATCAAATTACATTCTGTGCATGTATGTATATGGCATAATGAATCTGACTATTACATATAATTATAATTCACCAATGTTTTTTAAAGAGACTCAGAAAAATTAGGAGGAGAGGAAATCTCCTTTTATATGAGCATTACTTGTGAGCCTCATTGCTGAGCAAGTTCTTCCCTCAATGTGTCTCCTGGTGATATGAGGACACTTGATACTCAGAGCAGAACTGAAGTTTGCATACCTGGTAAATGATAGAGACAGAAATTTATTTTGAATCGATATGTCTCCAAAGTGATGCTCTTTTGAACACAGGCACCTAGTTCACACCTCCAAGTTCACACAAAGCCTGCCACTGAGCTCAGAGAAGACTACAAAAGTATGGCTTTCTAACTCAGTTCCCCTTTCACCAACCCACAGTGCCACCTCTAAAGAGAGCGGAAACGTCCTGTTGAAAGTGGTTTCCCAGCAATCCAAAAGTTAAGACTCTTTCCCATCTGATGTCTTCCCAATCACAACGGAGTCACAGTTTTTCAGTCAATCAGATTTCAAATATTTCAAATGAACTGTGCTTGCCCCTTTATGAAATCAAATCAACTAAAAGGAATATGTTTCTGACTCTGTCCCTACCAAGGCACCAACACATGTCCACAAGGGAAGATATGGGTGCCATTTGCCACTGAGTAGCAGCAGCAGATGGAACTCGGTGTGAAGCACAGAAATCCATGGGTGTTTTCTGATGGGAATGCTGTTTGCCAGAAGAGAGCTGAATCGTGAGGCAGTTTTATAGCAATAAAAATAAACAACTTTCTTCAAACATAATTAATTTTCCTAAAAATATACTTCCTTCCTTGGTGTTTTTGTTCTCACCAGCGTTTGAGGAATCTCTCCCTAGATCTGAGTCACCAAACACCTATTTTGATTTTTTGATGTTTTCTGTTTGGATACAGACGTGTCATTACCCACTGAGAGCTTAGTCATCCTTTCCCAGGGTCACATCGGTGCCTCCACCCATCCCCAAGTCTAGCAGCCTCAGTTATGGCTACATCCTTGCTTCCACCTTCAACTGCAGCTCATGTCCCTGCCAGTGGACCCTTGGGAATGACCTGTGCATCACATCTTTGCATCTGTGTTGCTCACCCTTCCTCTGTTTCTCTGGCTTTCACAGCCCCCTAAGAAAATTCTGACACTGTCCCTTTCTGGGGAAAAAAAAAAAGTATATATTTGTTTAATAACCTTTTACCTGAAATGTTGCTGTAGATGCTAACTTGCCTGTACTATTCTAATTCCAATTGTTTTTTACATGAAGGGGGGAAAAAGGAGCATTTCTAAGATTTTCTGGAAGTCAGAAGGTCAGAAATCAATATCTTGGGAGCACTTGTTTAAGCTCAGTGCTGCACCACATTCTTCACAGATCTTTGCTTATTGCATGCTCGTGATGACCCTGTGAAATAGACTCACATGTTTTCTTTCTATTTAATAATTAGATAACATGAGACTCAAAGAGTTTAAGGAATTTCCCAAAACTTACCCAGCCATGAAACAAATGATTGAGTCTAGGATTTGGAACACAATCTCTTTGATTTTTTAAATCCCTTACCACTTCCAGGACATTGTTATGTTCAATTCCTTTCACTGAATGAACCAAAAGCAGAAAGACTGATAGGATTGTAAAACAAAACAAACACATATATTTAATTTGGGATTGTGTATGAACCTCATTATCTGTCCTTGACTTCCTGAAAACTTGGAATCTGTAAGTGCATGAGTAGCATTTCAGAGCCTGCTTGACAAGTCTACCAATCTGTCAATTTTCTGTCTCCCTTGAATGGAATCATAAAACTGAAGAGCTTGGTTAATTCAATGTCCCATAGGAGACCCTAAACGTCTTTTTCATCCATCTGTTATTTGAGAGTCCATACAAGTTAAACCCTAAGAAAATTTTCAAGACCCAACACACAAGATGAAAGAGAAAGAGGAGCAAGAAGTGGAGGAGGAGGAGGAATAGGAGAAAAGGAAGGAGGATGAGGAGGAAGGAAAAAAAGAAAAATGAGATGAAAAATTGTACATTATTACTGATTAGTCTAAAATATATTTTTTCCTTACCTTAACCGCTCCCCCATCAACAGTAGATGTGCTTCTTCAGGAAGTAGGACTGAAAAGAAAAAAGCATTTAATATACTTATTCAGTTTCCAGGAAATACACATGTGATTTTTCAATTGATTGCTTTGTCCCAAAATATTTGTATATCGAGTAAGAGTGGAGCACTGAATTCATTGGTCAGTGTCATAGTATGAGGAGATTGAAAACCAATTCATCGCTTTGAAAATCAGTAAATAGAATCAAGCATTTATCTCACCCTTCTTACAACAACTTTACTCATGGGTGACCAAGTAGTTGGTAATTGTAAGTGACCCTTCATGACAGTGTTCCAATTGATAAGTGCAAAAGAAATACTGGAATTAGAGCATCCCTGTCCTCTCCTTCTCCGTGCATTGATGAATCTAGGCATTTAACTTCAAGACTGTGGTCATCACAAGGATGACCAGCAGTCATGATGGATTTGCCAACAGAAAAACCCATCACCACTTCCAGTACTACCAAAGGGATTGAATTAAGTGTGATCAAGTGTCAATCCAACTCCTACTTTGCAGGAAATGGAGAGGACAGACATGTTCTTTGCCATGAAGACACCTAAACAAGTTCCAGACCATAGATAGGTCTGCAAATGCCCTAGATTTGCCTGCAGATAAGGAGCAAGGAAGAGCGAGAGCAGATGTTGCCACTTCATTAAAAGGCTCATACTTTTAAACAATGGCAAGTATGACTACATTGTAGTCTCTATGGATGCATACTTCTGTGATGGACGGAACTAGGAAGAAACAGAAAGAAGTGGGTAGGAGGAAGTCAACTTTGTAGGTGAGAGGAGGAGAAGGGATCAACTTATAACAGAACACAAGATAAGACCTCCAGAGTGGTGAGATAGACTGTATGTCTTGACCTGGAAGGTATCACAAAGGTGTTTGGTTTAAAACAATTGATACGTCCATATACTTGTTCTGAACCATTTTCTCTATCTGAATGACATTATGTAATTAAAAGAATGAACTACCCAGCAAAGCAGTTTCCTATGACTGATTAGGGATAAAATTGAAAATTCATCTTAACCATACCTTGAACTCAATAATGAGATTTTTTAAACCTAGGAAATATTAATGGAAAAAAGTAAGGAAAGAAAACATTTTCCTTATGAAACTTGAAATAATATATGCCTGAATTCAAAGCAAGTATTGGATAAGTGTTTTTAACTAGTTCCCTACACCCTGAGCCTCAGTTGTCTCATACTAAGAATGGGTATAACAGTATCTTCTTCAACTTTTGTGAGGATGCAGTAAGATAACGTGTAAACATTAAATTTACTTAAATTAAAAATAGCTGCATTACTATCCCCATAAGGAAATCCTAAAATGGCAGCTCTGCTTATTAGAGACAAGTCTTAAACTTGTCTTAAACTTTTGACTCTGAAACAGTTTCAAAAAAATAAGTTAGATATTAGAGTTCAATAGCAAAATTTAATACTTGAGCCCAAGGAGCAGGTGATGTTGCAGTGCCCAAGCACAGATTTGAAGGATAATCAACAAGATCCTAAAATGGTTATCGCCAAATGGAGAACAGGCACAAATGGAAAAAGGATCACCCAGTTGAAAAAAGAAACATATCCTATATAATAAATCTAAGTTTTCTCATCTGCATTTCTATCTGGAAAATGTCAAAGTGTTACCAAATACTACCCAGAAAAAAAATTGAATTTCTTTTTCTAAGAATTCATGAAATAATCAGTCAACTTCTTATCAAGGCTATAGATTAGGTAACTCTTGCACTGGCAGAAAATTAGCTCTGATGATCTAAGATTCTTTCAAACTCTGATAGACGTGTATGATAGGGAGATGCCAACTATTATTCAATATTTACTCTATGCCAGATATTGTGCTATATGTTAAACATGCATTATCTACTTTAACACACCCACATAAAAATGCAATATTCAGATGCCATGGTCCCCAGTTCACATATGAAAAACTGAGGCTCAAAACTTTCAATACTTGTCCAGTATCATAGAACTAGTGAACAATTGCACAAGGGTTTGAAACACAGTGTTTGAGGTGAGTCTCAGGCTTTACTGATTAACACCTTTACACCAGACACAGACAGTAAAACACAAACGTGTGTGTGTGTGTGTGTGTGTGTGTGTGTGTGTGTGCGAATATATGTTTTAGTCAGCTTTTTTGTTGCTGTGACCAAAAGAATAACAAGAACCAAAGACCAAAAGACTAACAAATTTATTTTGGAGCTCATGGTTTCAGAGATCTCAGTCCATAGATGGCTGACTCCATTTCATGGGACCTGAAATGAGGGAGAGCATTATGGCAGAAGAGTGGTGGAGGGAAGCAGCTCAAGACATCACACCAGGAATCAGAGAAAGAGAGAGTCCTACTCACCTAGTACAAAATATATACCCCAATGTCATGTCCCCAATGATCCTACCTGCCTGCAGTTACCATCCAGTTAATTCCTATCAGGGGACTAATTCACTGATTGGGTAAATGTTCTTATAATCCAATCGTTTCACCTCTAAACTTTCTTGCATTGCTTCACACATGACCTTTTGGGGGACCCCTCATATCCAAACCACAATAATACATATTGACTCAAGACCACCCAGGAACTATATAATTAGACCATGGATAAAAGTTTTGATCTGGGCAATCTGATCCAGATATGTAAGCTATATAGAGACTACCACGGTGCATCTAAATAGAACATTATCTGCACCTCATTTTCCTTGAGAAATTAGAGAAGCATAACTCCAAATGGAGTTCACATTATGTGGGGAGAGAGATAATGAGTAAAAGCAACAAGAAATAACACAAGTAAAGTAAAAAAAAGATGACATTACATCTCAAAGCCCTAGAAAAAGAAGAAGAAATCAACACCAAAAACAGTAGAAGATAGGAAATAATTAAAATCAGAGTTGAAATCAATGAAATTCAAACAAAAGAAACAATCAAAAAATTGACAAAATGAAAAGTTGGTTCATTGAAAGAATCAATAAAATTGATAAACCCCTAGCCACACTAACAAAGAGAAAACAAAAGAAAACCCAAATTACTAAAATACATGATTAAAAAGGAAATATCACAATGGACACAACTGAAATATAGAAGATACTTAGAAACGATTTTGAAAATTTATACTCCAACAAAATAGAAAATATTGAAGATATTGACAAATTTATAAAGACATACATCCTACCTAAACTGAATCAGGAGGTCATACACTTATTTAAACAGAACAATTTTAAGTAATGAAATAGAAGATGCCATCAAAAGTCTACCAATTAAGAAAAGCCCAGGACTGGATGAATTCTCAGCCAATTTCTACAAGACCTTCAAAGAAGAATTAGTACCAATACTCCTCAAATTATTCCATGAAATAGAAAAGAAGGGAACCATTCCAAACTAATTCTATGAGGCTAGCATCACCCTGATACCAAAACCAGACAAAGACACATCAAGGAAAGAAGACGACAGACCAATATCCCTGATGAACATAAATGCAAAAATTCTCAATAAAATTCTGGCAAATCACATACAAAAACATATTAAGAAGATAGTGCATCACAATCAAGTGGAGTCCATCCCAGGGATGCAGGGTTGGTTCAACATATAGAAATCAATAAACGTAATTCATCACATCAATACACTTAAAAACAAGAATCACACGATCATCTCAAAAGATACAGAAAAGGCAGTGGACAAAATACAGCACCTCTTCATGTTCAAAACACTGGAAAAACTAGGGTTAGAAGGAACATACCTCAACATCATAAAAGTCACATGCTAAATCCAAAGCCAACATAATTCCAAACAGAGAAAATTTGACTGCATTCCCTCTAAAAACTGGAACAACACAAGGATGCTGTCTTTCATCACTTTTATTAAACATTGTTCTTGAAGTTCTAGCCAGAACAATTAGACAGAAGAAAGAAATTAAATGTATACAAATAGGTAAAGAAGAGCTTGAACTATCACTATTTGCTGATGACATGATTCTATATTGAGAAGATCAAAAAAATTCCACCAAAAAACTTCTAGAACTAATAAATGAATTCAGCAAAGTAACAGGATATAAAATCAATACCCATAAATCAAATGTGTTCCTTTACATCAGTAATGAATCCACAGAAAGAGAAATAAAGAAAACTACCCCATTCACAGTTGCCTCAAAAAAAAAAAAAAAAAAAAAAAAACACTTGGGAATCAATATAAAAAAAAAAAAAAAAAGTGAAAGACCTTACAATGAAAAGTACAGAACACC
The DNA here is from genome assembly GCF_902686455.1 of Sciurus vulgaris. Classification (NCBI taxonomy): domain Eukaryota; kingdom Metazoa; phylum Chordata; class Mammalia; order Rodentia; family Sciuridae; genus Sciurus; species Sciurus vulgaris. The sequence continues at coordinate 72,310,963 of NC_136476.1, forward strand.
AAAGAAAGAAATTAAAGAGGACCTCAGAAGACGGAAAAATTGCTCATGCTCCCGGATAGGCAGAATTAATAATGTGGCCTTAATACCAAAAGTGTTATACAAATTTAATGCAATTCCTATTAAAATCCCAATGACATTCTTCATAGAACTAGAAAAGGCAATCATGAAATTTATTTGGAAAAATAAGAGACCCAAAATAGCCAAAGCAATCCTTAGCAAGAAAAGTGAAGCAGGAGGCAACACAATACCAGACCTCAAACTGTACTACAGAGTTATCATAATAAAAACAGCATGGTATTGGCACAAAAACAGACACATAGACCAATGGTACAAAATAGAAGACAAAGCGACAAACCCACGGAAATACAGGTATCTCATAGTAGACAAACATTCACTGGAGAAAAGAGAGCCTATTCAACAAATTGTACTGGGAAAAATGGAAAGCCACATGTAATGAAATGAAATTAAACTTTTGTCTCTCACCCTGCACAAAAATCAATGCAAAGTGGATCAAAGATTAGACACTAGAGTGGAGAACTTGTGCCTACTAGAAGAAAAAGTAGGCCCAAATCTTTGTCATGTTGGCCTAGGATCTGACTTCCTCAACAGGACACCTAAAGCACAAGAAGTTAAATCCAGAATCAATAAATGGGATGGATTCAAACTAAAAAGCTTCTTCTTAGCAAAGGCAATGATCAATAATGTGAAGAGAGAGCCTACAGATTGGGAGAAAATCTTTGCCACATGTATTTTGGATAAAGCATTACTCTCTAGGATGTATAAAGAACTCAAAAAACTTAACACCAAAAAAATCTGAATAAACCAATCAATAAACAGGCTAAGAAACTGAACAGACACTTCACAGAAGATATACAATTGATCAACAGATACATGAAAATATGTTCAACATCTCTAGCAATTAGAGAAATGCATATCAAAACTAAGATTTCATCTCACTACAATCAGAATGGCAATTACCAAGAATACGAGCAACAATAAATGTTGGTGTAGATGTGGGGGAAAAGGTACACTCATACATCTCTGGTGCGAATACAAAATGGTGCAAGCAGTATGTAGATTCCTCAGAAAACTTGGAGTGGAAACACCATTTGACCCAGCTATCCCTCTCCTCCCTTTATACCCAAAGTACTTAAAATTGGCATTCTACAGTGACAGCCACATCAATGTTTATAGTAGCTCAACTCACAATAGCTAAACTATGTAACCAACCTAGGTGCCCTTCAACAGATGATGGATAAAGAAAATATATATGTGTGTGAGTGTGTATATATATATGTGTGTGAGTGTGTATATATATATATATATATATATATATATATATATACTATGGAATATCAGATTTTAAAAAGAATGAAATTATGACATTTGCCAGTAAACGGATGGAGCTGGAGAATATCATGCTAAGTGAAATGAGTCAATCAATCCCAAAGAACCAAAGGCCAAATGTTTTCTCTGATATGTGGATGCTAATTCTCAACAAGGTGAGTGGGGGTGTGCTAGGAAAGAATAGATTAAGTAGAGGGGAGTGAAGAGAGGAGAAGGGGGATGGGGGAAGGAATGATAGTAGAGTGAAACAGACATTATTACCCCATGTACATGTATGACTGCATGACCCATGTGATCCTGCAATATGTATAATCAGAGAAATGAGAGATTACAATCCATTTATGTATGATTTATCAAAATGTATAAATGCATTCTCCTGTCATGTACAACTAATTAGAACAAATAAAAATCAATTTAAAAAAAGAAAAGATGAAAGCTAGAGGTAAAATAAAGCAGGATGAAGAAGTGGAAAGTGGTGGTAGATAAACTTTTGTATAGAAGGGTCGGTAGGCTCTGGGAGGAAACGACATTGGCAAGAACACTTAAATCACATGAGATGCAGGATTCCTTCCACCAACACACACACACACACACACACACACACACACACACACACACACACACACGCCCGTCCTTTCTTGCCCTGCGGCCCCAGCCATCTGCCTTCCTTGAACAAGTCCCTTCTCAGCCCTGTGCTGATCCTCTCACAAAGTGAGCATAAAACATAAGTACCATCGGAAGTTTGTGACGACGTTCAGAAGCATTTTCCAAAAAGCCCATATGATGCATACCTCTGAGACATCACCCTGGGTACCCCAAATCTGTAAGTTTGTGGCGGGGACCAGGAATCAAGCCCCAGATGATGTTGACACAGAATCAGTGACCCAGTGTCTCACCACTGGGAACTGTACTACCTCTGATACCTCAAAGAAAACATCCCCTTCCAGACTTGTGGGACTGACAGGTGATTAACTTTGGAACCAGTAAGGCTTGGACTTCACACCCTCACATTAAGGAAGGACAGTAGAGTGCAGCAGACATTATTACCTCATATATATGTATGACTGCGTGACTGATGTGATCCTGCAATATGTGCAATCAGAAAAATGAGAGATTAAACTCCATTTATGTATGGTCTATCAAAATGTATAAATGCATTCTCCTGTCATGTACAACTAATTAGAACACATAAAATAAAATTTATAAAAAATTATTCCCTAAGCCTTTCTTATCTAATCAGCAAAATGGGGTAAACGATACCTCTTTCTTTGGTTTACTAAACTGAGATAATCTATGTCAAGTGTGAGATGATAAGCTTTGGGAGTCCTCAGTGAGTGCTATTTTCATTCCTCCCTATCTCCCTCTTCACATTACTAACTGGTTCTATCCTTACCCCTTCAGTGACCCCAGGAAAGTTCTGGTATGCAAGCAGAATCTCAGTAAGCTTGTTGAGTGAATGAATAATGAATGGGCTTCCCAAAAAGCAGAATTATTTTAGTTTGGAAAAATTGTCTGGAGCTGGCCATAACAGAAGGCTCACTTCCTTCCAGATCAATAGCAGGGAGATGAAGATGAAGGGACTCCACAGGACGCAGCCCAGTGAAAGAAAGTCTCTGCCACCTGGGAATCTTTAACAAGTTTATTCTTCTCTGTGAAAATGAGTTCCCATGAATATGCATGCACGACACAAAGCAGAGACTTAGAAGATTTTTATTCCTTGAGGACAGAGTATAATGAAGGACATAGGTTCGAGCACAGCTCTGAAGTCAGATTGCTCAGTTTTTATTCTGGCTCCACCTTTGCTTTACTGTGAAGCCATTGACAAGTTACTAAAACTCTCTGTACCTTTGCTCTTTTATTTGTTTGTTTGTTTGTTTGTTTTGGTACTGGAGATTGAACCCAAGGGCACTTAACACTAAGCCACATTCCAGCCCTTTTTATATTTTGTTTAGAGACAGGGTCTCACTAAATTGCTTAGAGTTTTCCTAAATTGCTGAGGCTGACTTTGAACTTGCTATCTTCTTGTCTTGGCCTCCCAAGCCACTGGGATTATATGCATATGCCACTGCACCTGGTGCCCTTGCTCTTTTATTTATGAAACTGGACAAAAATGATACCTACCTTATAGGGTCACTGGGAGGTGAAAATGATAAATTCACAGGAGATATGTAGTACTGTGCCTAGCCCAGAGTCAATACCCTTCAAGGATCATCTTTAATAGGATGCTACTTTAATCCTTTCTTCTCTTTTGGTTTTGGACTTAGGTGAGTTCTCAGATTCATCATTATCTGTGGAAAGGGATTGCAAGGAATGTGTCTCTCTTGAAAACAATGAAGCAATAACCATGGAATGACTGCAAGCCGCCAGCAGGAATGTGCTCAAGAGAACATCCAGGTAGATCTGCAGGCTTCCCAGTCATGCAGTCTTCCCTGGAGAAGATGCATGAAGTCTGTGTGTTAGGTACACACACCACTAATAAATAGTCAGGGTGACCTGGCTGTGCTTTCTGACTACATGGAAACTTCCAAACAGAATCCTGGATTTAAAAAGAAAAATACATCCCGAGTTGGTCCACAAGGAGGGGAGCCACAAAGATGAGTCACAGGGTGCATGGAGTTTTATTCCAGTGACATGGTGACCTTAAAAGTGTTTTTCTTTCCCCAGCCATAACCCTATGTTGATCACAAATAATAGACACATTTTAAAAGTGCCTCTGGATATCTGCCAAGTCCTTGGGTTCTTCTTGGTCACCTTTAGTGAGCAGCAGCTGCTGGTTAACCTTTCAGGATAGTCCTTATTTTCATAAAAAAAAAAAAAAAGCTGTATTAACATCATCACATTTTCCTACTTCTACACTTAACTTCCCTGCATGAGGTCACATTTTCTGAACCCCTCTGTGTCAGTCAGCATGGGTTATGTTGCAGTAACAAAGAGCCCCGGGAGTTCAGTTGTTTACAATGACAAACATTTATTTCTTCCTCATGTGTCCTTATGGGATACGGGCTCATGGAGTAGTCGTCAACTTTAACGTTGCTCATCTCTGTTAGAGGAGGAAGAGTTCTGGAGGGTCTCACAGTGACAATTAAGGGTTTAACACTCAAGTGATACTTACACCTTATTGGCCAGAACTCATTACTTGGCTCAACCACCAATAGGGGACAAGAAAGTGCATTCTGTCATGTGATCAAGACACAGAATGATCAATATTCAATGCACAGAATTAATGACTCTCCGTTGTCCTAAGAGTACTCACTCATTCCAACCACATCTCTCTGCTGAGCCCCTATTGGTGTAAGCACTGTGCCTGCCTCACGGGATTCCTACTGGGAAAGGCAGACTAGTAACCACATACATGTCTGACCAGGGAGGCAGACTGTGTATGGGAATGGAGAATGCAATGGGAATGAGGCCAGGGAAGGTTTCCTGGACTAGTAACTCCTTAGGCAAACCTCCAAGGATGAATCGAAGTGACCTAGATGAAGGGCTAGGATATAGTGCCCTTCACTGTAGAGGACCAGCACCAGTGAAGCATGGCAGGTGAGCAAGCACAGGCTCTCTGCACCATCCAGTCAGGTGAAGTGAAGGAGTTGAAGGACAGGTCAGTGGGGGAGGAACTGTTGGTAGGAGATGAGACTAATGAGGGAAGAGGAAGCACTTTACAAAGTGTCTCTCTGTTAAGCCAAGCCAAGAGGGAGCTGGCTTCAAAATTCAAGGGAGTGCCATTCAAAGGAGAACTTGTTATCACTTCAGAAGATCTCTTTGACCAGGTGCAGAGGTGCACATCTGTAATCCCAGTGGCTTGGGACGCTGGGACAGGAGGATCCAGAGTTCAAAGCCAGTCTTGGCAAAAGTGAGGTGCTAAGCAATTCAGTGAGACCCTGTCTGTAAATAAAATACAAAATAGGACTGGGAATGTGGCTCAGTGGTTGAGTGCCCCTGAGTTCAATCCCTCGTACTTCCCCCCCAAAAAAACCAAAAGATCTCTTTGAGTAAAGGGTACTGACTGAATGGGTTAGTATAAAGACCAAGGGCGTTAATGGAAAGTCAGAAAGATGGAGGTCATTGGTGGATGATGACAGGAGATAAGGACGTGATGATTGAGGAGAAAGAGAAAGGTGCATATGGAGCTAGAGGGTATTGAGAAACTAGAATCACAATCAAGTCTTGAGCACAGTTTTTGTTGTCCAAGAAGTTGAATATAACCTTCATAGAACTGTAATTTCTATCCAGAAAATTAATTCAAATTTTACCAACAGTACTTAAGTAGTGTCACTAATAGTTACTTATTCAAGAGGAAAAGCAAGAAAACTCAATGTTTTTAGCAACTTTACATGTTTGGTGAAGCTTTAAAGTATGCTTTATTTAATATTCTCAACAACATAGTGTGTAATATTCTTAGGTCGATTTTGTAAAAACTCAGAAAGATGCCAAATGCATAAGATATGAAGGGGAAGTGGAAATTCCTGATCTTCCTGACTCTGAAACCTATGTGACTGTCCCTGAGAGTTATATTGTGAAGGAAGGAACACATCTTCAAGGGTCTTGGTGAGTCCCAGATGCCAGTCATTGAGAAAAAATTAGCATCTACTATGGATCAATATTTGTGTTTGGTGTGGACATACATAGCAATGAATTAGATGAATTTCATTACTTCAGAGAGCTTTTAAGTTGGTAAAAATAGAAAATGGAAGGGGGGGTCAATGTCTTAGGAGAAGTATAGTAAATAAATAAGTAAAGTAGACTGAGGTATAGGGTGATTATGAATTTAGAATCTGCCATGTTGAATTTGAAATGACAACATTCTATGTAGGCATGTGTAAATGATGGGAGTTATATTAGAAATAATTTGCATATAGGTGGTGTCTGAAATCTAAAGAATTGGTAGGTTTGTTAGAATCTAAGATAGTTTATTCTAATTTACTCCAGATTATTGGGCTTTCTAAGATGAGAATCTGGTAGCCATAGTTTCTCAGAGTTTATTGATGTTAGAAATCTTTTAACAGACAACTCTATTGCCTGGTTATCCAGAGAATACATTTTGAGAAATTCTGATCTTAACCAGCAAAAAGAAGAAGGCTCCTTAGTCAGAACAAATGAGGTGTTGCCTCAGTAACAACCAACCTGCAACACTCAGTGGTTTAAAATAACAAAAATTTATTTATTGTTTTCATTGTTAGTTGGCCACTAATTGCTGTCACTCAGAGAGCCAGGCATGGAAAATACACATAATGCTTACCTTTTCAGTTCATCAGCCAAGACTAGACTCATTGCCCACTTGACCAAAAAAGACGTAGGAAGTATGAACCTACTGTATGCGCAGAAGGATTATCCTATGGTGTGGTCAGAATTGTTTGTGAATGATAGTAATCTCGATCCCAAGAAGAAAAACTTCAGGAATGTCTTTACTCACAGAGCAGGAGAAAGAATCTTGAACAAAGGTCAGTGGTAAATGTAGAAAAAGACATCAGGGCATGTGTTCAAGACACAGACTTTACTGGGCTTTGATCTTTGAAAACTTTCCAGACTTCTCTTGCAAACACCTTTCCTGGAAGCAAGGGGGTAGAGGGATTATTAGAAATTCTGTGCTGGCCTAACATTTGCTATAATTTTCTGATTTGGGCCATTTTTCTCCTTTCCTACTTAAAATCACATCTGTTTTGGATGGGGACATGAACGTCCCCAGTCCTCACCTGAGTCACACTTACTTCCTGAAATTCTCTCTTGCGTTTCCATCTGCTTCGACTGGTGATTAACTTTCTCTTGCTCTCATTATTTGCAGAGGCTAGACAAGAATCATCCTACTTGACCTTTATAGGTTTCCCTCCCGGTGTGTTCTCTTGCTCAGACTGTGGTCCGTGCCTTCATGGAGCTCCACCCCCGGAGGGCTTGGTTTGTTTCCTGTTTGGGGTTATTCATTTGTTTGCTTGCTTGCACATAATTTTGTTTGTTAATACAGAACAGTGGGGATTCATTGTTCCATGCACATATATGCATGTAACATAATTTGGCCAATTTCATTCCCCAGGATCCTTCCTTCTCCTTCGCTCCTCCTTCCCCATAGTCCCTTTCCTCTACTCCACTGATCTCCCTTCTATTTTCATGGGATTCTCCCCTACTTCTCTTTTTTCTCTAGCTTCTACATATCAGAGAAAACATAAAACCCTTGGTTTTCTGAGCCTGTCTTATTTCTCTAAACATAATGATCTCAAGTTGCATCTATGTTCAGTCAAATAACATACTTTTGTTCTTCTTTATGACCAAATAAAACTCCATTGTTTATCTCTACCTGGATGATGTGTTCTCCTCTCTCCGCCGCTCTCAACTCTTGTCTCAAAGGCAACCACCCTGATCAACCTTTAAACCTTTTTTTTTTTTAACCTTACTTCAGACAAAATGTAGATTACATAGGATTTGGGGTCAGACAGATGTGTAAAACTTGGTCCACTGCTTCTTATCCTATGACTATATATGAATTACTCCTCACCTCACCAAATCTTTATTTTCTCATGTGCAAAATGGAGTCAATGATGTAAACCCTCACTGAACATTCGTGAGGATCATAGAAGATGGTACATAGAACTGAAAATCAATCAGTTATTGTGTTAGTTGTCTGTGGTTGCATACCAAGTCACCCAAATGCTCAGTGACTTCAAATAAAGACAACTTATCACTGCCCGCATGTCTTCAGGTCTGAGGGGAAGCTGTGGTCTGTCTAAGCTTGGGTGATCTCAGCTGGGCTCACACATGTGTTTGGAGTCTGCTGGTGGTTCAGCTAGGGTTGGCTAGTCTAGGATAGTCTCACTCATTTTTTGGCAATTGGTCAGTTGGGACAATAGGGTGGGCTGGTTGTCTTTCATCATCCAGCTAGTCTGGGCTTGTCCTCATGGTGACTGGCAAGGATCTAAAAGAGAAAGAAAACACATGCAAGGCCTTTGGATCTAGATTCAAAACTGGCACATTATGTTGCCAAAGCCAAGTTTCAAGACTAGCCCAGATTCAAGAGTTGGAGAAATAGATTTCACCCCCAGATGGGGAAGCTGTCAAGGATCACTGTGAAGGGTGTGAATACAGTAATGAGTAGGACATTGGAGACATTTCTGCAAGTCATCCACCACAGTTTCATTTTCTTCCCTTTCTCCCAATTCTTTCCTGTTTAGTTCTATGCCTATTCTGACTGACTGTGAACTTCTTGAAGTCAGAGACTGTATCTTATTCATTCTTATACTTCACATTTCCTGAATATCAAATGAATATTACCATTATCATCACTACCATTCATTAAATGCTAAACATATGGGAAGTTCTAGCCTAATCACTTTTCAAACTTTTAACCACTCTGTCCTATGACTCTTTACTTAACGATTGCCACTCCTGACCATCTCCATTCCCAGGCACTTAGTCGTTGCCTAATAAAAATCCATGAAATCAGTCTTTTCTTTTTTCTCCTGCCCCAAGCTATTCTTCAGGATGAGCACCTGTTTTGTGGTTCCAGGTGATGGAGTCAGAAGTGAAATGATGAGTCAGTATTCCCATCTTTGACTTCTCCCAAAACCCACTTCTATGCATCACCTGTCTCACCTCTAGTTCACCCTGCAGACTTGTCATCCTGGGCTGAATTCAGCCTCCCACAAACTCTTGTAATAATTCTCATGGCCCCAGTGCCCTAGTAACTCCACCTCCCCTCCATCCATTTCTTTACCCCAGTCCTCCCAGAACTTTGCTTAGGTAAGTTTATCACAGTTATTTTCCAGTCAGCGATACCCTAAACCCTTATCTTAGTCATAAAATGCAATGTTAAGAATGATAAGAGCGATGTCTTTCTATGGTCAAGTACTCATTCTGACATCTCATGTGATTTTCAGAACCATCCAAATAGACAGAAAAGGCAAGAGCAACTGTCACCATTTATAGGCATCAAAATGAAGACATGCAGAAATTTAGTGACCTGCCCAAAGTCACACAAAACATTGATGTCCAACATGGGAAGAAAACTCATGATTTGTGACTTATAGGTCACCCATAGTTCTACCCTCTTATCGTTCAGTATGATCTGTTCTGAAGTTTTCTCCTCTCCTCCAACTGTTTGAATAGTTGTGTGGCAATGCTAACTCAACATAACCAAGTGAGCATGGGCTGTATATGGAAGTCATGTAAAGTCTGTCCATCTAAGAAGAAACCCTGTTGTGTGTTATACAAAATGTCTTGCATTTGGGTAACTCTGGTTTCTAATTAAGTCTCTACCTTTGCTCATTTTTGAGACCTTGGCAATTGCATAATACATTTAATCCTTAGTTTCTTCATTTCTTAGAAGTGGGTGTTAACCTTCATACCACAGGTTTATTAGGAAGATTAAATGAGATGATGCACACAAAGCTCTGACACATTGGAGCCGCTCTGCAGGCCACTATTATTATTATTGTTAATAAATACGAATGAGGTAAGAATGAGTCGTCTTATTCAATTGCTCAACCCTCCCCATCCAATCTTCATCATCTTTAGGCCCCTGTTATACATTTCAGGTTTGTCTGCCAAAAGTATAAACTGTTTTTGTCCCAAAATTTCTAGATAACCCTTTAGACCCACAGTGGTATTTTGAAACCTAAGAGATGTATTTATTCTACTAAGTGTCTTTTTCCCTCCTATACAAAGGTTTACATTAACTAGAGGGAAGGGTAGCTTGGGAAATCATTGATATCTGAAAAAATCTTTGGAGACAATATTGAGCACTTGGTACCTGGACATTTATGGGACAATGTTTCTGAGTAGTAATCACAGAAATGTGAATCAAGAAGCTAACAATAATCGTTGGCTTCAACCCTTGCAATCTGACATTCTTTGGAGCCAATTTGCATGTGTGGTAGCTTTTAAAAAACTTTTTAGAGGTATCAGAATTCACCAAAGTTGAAGACAAATTCAGGCTTTCACTGTGGTGTATCAATGTTGAAGTAGTGATTTGTACATAACATATAATTTTAATATATGATTATATATACATGACACACATAAAATTCATTTCGTGTTTGTTTATAAGAAGGTTTATGTATGTTTCTTTCTATGTAGTACTTTCAACACCCATGTATATTAGTTAATATGATATTATAGTTCATTCAAAAAATTGGAGGAGGAAAGCCTTGGTCTCAGAGAGGTGAAGTGGTAGGTCCAAATTTGGAGATTTGGTGATGGTAGAGTTTGAATCTGAATGCATTGTCCCTGACAGCAGTGTTTCCCACCCAAACCCAGTCACTTCTCTACCCCAGTGGCTGTGGCAGAATAAAGTAAAAGGGAACCCAAACTGTTCTGATCAAGGAAGTTTCTCCCAGACTCAGCTATTCAGAAAAGCTTAAAACCATAGGCTTTCTTCCTGAAGATGGGGGAGTTGGAAAAATCTGAATAGAACCATAGAAAACAACCATAGAAGGAGCACGGAAGGAACTGAATAATTCAGTGAATGTTAACGAGCTTTTCAGAACATGTCAGCAATATGTTCCCTTTCCCAAACTAGATGGCCACCAAGTCAGCACTCCTCCTGTCTGATCCATTTGGGCAGCTTGTGGACGAACGAGTTCTTCCTAGAAGGTAGAGGATTCTCTCATCAGAAGAAAGGTTGCCTTCTGAGAAGATGAATGCAGATGTTGTGAGCTGATTCACATGGCTACGGGTGGAGCTAGGTGAGGCAGTAAGAATCTCAAGGACTTCTCTCCTTTGGGACCATTGTTTACACCAGGAAGTAGAGATACACTAGATGGTGTTTCCGGGTCTCTCCTCAACTAGCTCACATCTGCAGGGTCATAATGTTAATTTCTAATCTGATGTCAGCTCCCTACTTGTAAAATAAAGGGGACAGAATTCTGTCTTTGAGTATCCTTGATTTCATGGTTCTTAGTCACTTAACAAAGTAAACAGCTCTTGTTGGACATTGAGATGAGACAGCTTAGTGGTTTCACTCACCTTGGGCAGATAGACCAAACTGAACCACAGTTTCTTTGTCAACTGAGCATAAAAAGATGACCCTGATCTCAGAAATTGTGGAAAGGGTTGAATCAGCACCCTCTTGCAAAATTCTCTGTTGAAGTACTTAGTTTATGGCCCTCAAAATGTAGCTGTTATTTGTATCATTAAGAGTATTGTTTTTATTCTGATTTTTATTCCTTTTCTGCTGCCCACGAGCCTTCTGGAGTCAAAACCAAATGCAGAGTGAAATAACACTTTCTAGGCCTTTGAGGAAAAAAATAGACGCTTCACATCCTCAGGGCCATCAACTAGCAATATTTTTAAAGAAACCAACCATTCAGAAGAAAAAGAAGGATTTAATTTTAAGCATTGGAAAAAAGAAGGAAGCAAGATCAGTCACCGCACCACATGATCAAACACCATCAGCATCATTGTCTCAGCAGCCAGGTATCCAGTGCTTGCATTGCTATTTAGCATAATGGATGGTTGCTGGAAGCCTCTCAGCAGAGCTCTCACTTGCAGGTGTACGACCAGTGTCGGCCAGGACTTTATTTGAACAGCATGCACCTCTCATGACTAAATTGAAGCTTTTACTTTCAGGGTACAACAGCTGCTTAATATAGAAATGCTGGTTTGGGGCTGCCCTATGTCTCTGCTAAGAGACCACCCAAAACATTCAAGCTCCCCTCCCTAAAACACTGGGGTGCAAAGTTCTTCCCACCAGAGCAGAGTCATGTGCTCTTGCAGTTGGCCTTCCATGTTGTATCATTTTATCCCAAACAGGCTCAGTTCCTCATTTGTCACAGGCCTTCTGTGCAAAGTGGAAGTGGTGAGCTTCAACTGCATCTTTCCTTTATCATTTTGATTTACAAACAGAAAACTTATATCCTTCTAGAAAATTTGAGCAATGGAGAAATAAGTCCATGAAAACCTTAAAATCCCTTAGCTAAATATTTACCCCCATTGTCCATATGTTCACACCTCAAAGATTATGACTATTAATATTGTGATGTGTATCTCTACATGCTTTTGTCTATAAACTTATAATTGCAATTAGATTGGGAAAGTGGTGAAATTTATTGCTTGAAAGACATTGATTCGAGGATAGTTATGAAAATGAGCTCCTACACTAAGAAATATAAGCCCTTGGTATGGCTAGAAGACTTTGGCAGGAAACAAATGCAGGAGTTAATTAGCTTGTTACTCTGGAGATGGAGAGGAGAGGAGAAGGCTGAAGGAAGGGGAAAACAGTGCTACTGAAGACACCAGCCTAACAGAAGGCCATGCTTGTTTCAAGGCCACCCCATGGGCACAACTCCAGTTCCACATCTTCAACAATGTTAACAAAAAAGAAAGAAAAGATTTGGTGCTACCTGGTGCTTAGAGATATAAGTAAGAGAATTGAATGCTGGATCCCAAGTTCACATGAAATCTATAAAAGTACATGAAGAAACATGGAAGTGCAAAAACCGCAAAGGGAAAGTCCTGCAAGAGAGTAGAAATCATGGAGAAGGCTTTTACATATCAAGGCCAACAACTGAACTTTGGGACACAGTGTAACAGGTCCCCAGCTGCTCATATGTGTATGTGTGGCTGTACACATACGTTAGATATACTGGATATTTGTGTATACATATTTACACCTGCCCTCACATGTATATGTGCACATAACATGTATACATACACACAAATATGTATGTTATTGTTTTGACAATTGCTTTTTTTCACTCAGCAATATATCACGGAATTGGTTCATACTATTGAAAAATAGTTATCATCTAACACGAGCCAGGTACTAAGTAAACTAAAGACACTGGGACACAGTCATGAATAATATTTTCATGTCAACACCAACATATCTAGATCATTCTTTTTAATGATCATATTAAATTCCACAGTGGAAAGTTTTGTTCTGTTCTGTTCTGTTCTTTTCTGTTGTTTTCATAAAAAGTCCCTAGTGATAGACATTTAGATTTTTTCATTCTTTTTATATTATACATCAGCTCTAGTATACTTACATATTTGTGCCTATATGCAAATATTTTTGAAGGTAGATATCTTAAAGAGAATTGAAGGAGTCAGCATCTGTGCATATTTTAATATTGAATTAATAATGCACATTCATCCCCCAGAAGTTAATGTTATTCAATTAAACCTCAAATAACTCTAAAGACTATTGTAGAAACAAAGTCCCTCATCAGAATGATGATGATTATATTGATAATTAACATTTATCACATGCTTACAATGTACTTAGCATTATGCTGTGTAACCTTTAGACTTACAGGTGTTGTGCATGAAATAAAGGAAGCAGAGAGAAATAAAAGCAAATTGTCAAAATATTCATGGTTAGTAGATGGCAGAACCATGCTTTCTGATACTAAATGCCACTCTACCACTGTAATAGTACATAAAGACGTGACAATCTACTACCATGAGATGTTCTGCTAGGAAAAACAGCATTGTAAATGGAAGGGTTTGAGGCTAAACAACTTTTGGAATCTACTTGTATAGTTTTTAAGATTTTAGAGATTGGCAATATTCCTTAACTAAATAAGTACTATAGAAAAGTGTTTAACCAAGTCAAATACACATTTCTCAAACTTACTTGACTATGTAACTCTTACATTAAAACATACACATTCTGAGGAATACACTTTGAGAAATGCTTTCCAAACTGTACAGTCAGGACTGTACCATACAGTATGCATGATTCTATAGATTCTCATCACTGAAAGACTGACATCAGTTGCAGCCCCTCCTCTAGTCTTTGCTATAACATTTGTGGAAGGGGGATCTTATGAGCTCATGGACTATCCAATTCCATCTTAGAATTTCCTAGTTGTTAGAAAACTGCTTCTCTTAGTGTTGTACCCATACATCCCTGTGAAATTTAGTCATTGTCTCTGATTCTACCCATACTCAAAATGAATTAAGGACCTCGGAATCAGACCAGAGATCCTGCAAATTATAGAAGAAAAAGTAGGTCCAGATCTTCAACATGTCGGCTTAGGACCAGACTTCCTCAACAGGACTCCCATAGCACAAGAAATAAAAGCAAGAATCAATAACTGGGATAGATTCAAACTAAAAAGCTTTCTCTCAGCAAAGGAAACTATCAGCAATGCGAAGAAAGAGCCTACAGAGTGGGAGAAAATCTTTGCCAATCATACTTCAGATAGAGCACTAATCTCCAGAATCTATAAAGAACTCAAAAAACTCTACACCAAGAATGCAAATAATCCAATCCACAAATGGGCTAAGGAAATGAATAGACACTTCACAGAAGAAGATGTACACGCAATCAACAAACATATGGAAAAATGTTCAACATCTCTAGTAATAAGAGAAATGCAAATTAAAACCACCCTAAGATTCCATCTCACCCCAATTAGAATGGCGATTATCAAGAATACAAGCAACAACAGGTGTTGGCGAGGATGTGAGAAGAAAGGTACACTCATACATTGCTGGTGGGGCTGCAAATTAGTGCAGCCACTCTGGAAAGCAGTGTGAAGACTCCTTAGAAAACTTGGAATGGAACCATCGTTTGACCCAGCTATCCCACTCCTTGGCCTATACCCAAAGGACTTAAAATCAGCATACTACAGAGATATAGCCACATCAATGTTCATAGCTGCTCAATTCACAATAGCCAGATTGTGGAACCAACCTAGATGTCCTTCAATTGATGAATGGATAAAGAAACTGTGGTATATATACACAATGGAATATTACTCAGCCATAAAGAATGATAAAATTATGGCATTTGCAGGCAAATGGATGAAATTGGAGAATATCATGCTAAGTGAGATAAGCCAATCTCAAAAAACCAAAGGTCGAATGATATCGCTAATAAGTGGATGAGGACACATAATGGGGGGAGGGAGGGGTTAGTGTTAGGGTTAGAGTTAGGGTTAAGGAGGGGGGCAAGAATGGAGGAAGGAAGGTCCATTTTCAATTTCATAGGACACATTGAATCTCACTTTCTCTTTCAGAATTTTGAAGTCAGTGGTCACATCTTAGTCCATTCCTCATCATCTTATACCTACATTTTATGGCCAACATTTTTTACCTGCTTCAACCTGGCTTGCTTTTCTAATTATCTCATGGTCAAAACGATTTTTCCACATGCTATTCTTGATAAGCATTGCTATCAAAATGTGATGCCCAGAACTGGCCATTCCATTCCCGTTGTGGATTGATCAACACAGATCAGCACAAAATCAAACTTTGCCTTGATCTAAATGTTCTGTATCTATCAACTTCCTACTTTGGAGTCAGGCATAGTTGCATATGCTTTAATCCCAGCTACTCCAGAGACTGGGATAGGAGCATTACAATTTCAAGGTCAGCTTGGGAAACTCAGTGAGAACTATCTCAAAAATAAAATAAAACATGCTGAGGATATAGCTCAGTGGTTGAGCAATTGCCTAACCTATAGGAGACTCTGGTTCAATCTACAATACCACCAAAAACATCCTGGTTTGGAACCATTTGGTTTTGCAACCACAGCCCACTGGAAACTCCAACTTAATAATCAGTTCAATAATCCTTATGAAATTTTGTGCAGTACAGCTCTGACCTTAAAGTGATATTCAACCTTGTAGTCTCCTGGCTTAAAGAATTCTTTCTAGAGCCAGAGAAGTTGGCAAGTTAATACAGGGGAAAAGAGAGGGAACAATAAAGGATGAATTTTATTAATTCCTTAAAACATCCACAAGAAAGTAATTAAAAAGAAACATGGATAAATGACAGAAAGATCCATAGAGGGAAGGGAAGTTAGTGGAGGGGAGAGGAAAAGAGAAGGAGAGGTACTTGGGACTGAATTAGAACAAGATATATTCCGTGCCTTTATAATTACGTCAAAATACATTCTACTTTCACGTGTAACTAAAAAGAACCAGTAAAAAATAAATTTAAGGAGAAAGGTACACTAATATATGCTGGTGGGAATGCAGAATGGTGCAACCACTCTGGAAAGCAGTGTGGAGATTTCTCAGAAAACTTGGTGTGGAAGCTTCATTTGACCCAGCTATCCCGCTCCTCGGTTTATACCCAAAGGACTTAAAATCAGCACACTACAGTGACACAACCTCATCAATGTTTATAGCAGCTCAGATTACAATAGCTAAACTATGAACCCAACCTAGGTGCCCTTCAACAGATGAATGGATAAAGAAAATGGATACACACACACACACACACACACACACACACACACACAATGAAATATTGCTCAGCTTTAAAGAAGAAGGAAATTATGGCATTTGCAGGTAAATGTATGGAGCTGGAGAATATCATGCTAAGTGAAATAACCCAAACCCAAAAAAACCAAAGACCAAATGTTTTCTCTGATATGGAAATGTTAGTTCACCATAGGTTAGGGGGCACTAGGGAAGAATAGAGTTACTTTATATTAGGTAGAGGGGAGTGAAGAGAGTTGAAGGGGTATGTGGGTAGGAAGGATAGTAGAGTGAAACAGACATTATTACCTCATATACATGCATGACTGCATGACTGATGTGATCCTACAACTTGTATAATCACAAAAATGAGAAATTACACTCCATTTATGTATGATTTATCAAAATGTATAAATGCATTCTAGTGTCATGTATGACTAATTAGAACAAATTAAAAAATCTGAAAAATATAAATCTTGAAAATATAAACCACAGGAGAAGAATTTAAATTGATAATGAAGAGTATAACTATTATGACTAAATCTTCTGCATGTCTTCTCTTTTTAACACTTGTGACACAGAAAAGGCAGAAACTAAGAATTAGAAAGATTCAATGTCTAGCCGGTTGGTAGGTTATGGAATCAAGTTTTCTGCCTGTTTATACTTGATTCTGAAGTTCTAGAATTCTGTTAATCAAGGAAAAGGAAATCTCCTTTAAAACCCTTAGAGGATTCCCAGTGGTGCTAGCATGGCCTAGCAAAGCCCTGTGAGCTCTGCTTCCAAGACGTGTCAAGGGGATGAAGTGAGCAAGAAGCAACTTCCAGAGACTTGAAATGGCCATAGGTAATTGCCCAGTAAACAACCTCCTTTAAGGTCTGCTAGAGAAAGAACTCCCTCCTAGCAACCCCTAAATGAATTAATTCTGAAAACCAGAAACCTTATAGACAATATGTTGGAGTCCTCTGACTAGGCAACATTGAACTCCAGTACTTTGATCCATTATCTGATCTCCCTTTGAAATTATTTTATTGTTGCTACAATCACAGGGATTCCCATACACTGGTGGATAAGGAGTTGAACAGGGCTGGATGACATCAGTTCCTCTGTGCAAGTTGGGAGTTGCCAAATTATGTACCTATACATTTCATAATATTAACCCGATTAATAAACACTATTACTGAACATTTATTATGTGAATGCATTGTTAAATATTTTATACAAAAATCTCATCCACTTTCCATAATCATATTTGAAAGTATAACCATTCCTATTTTATTTTTTAAACCACAAATTCAAGGTGCTCAGAGTCCTACAGTGAATAAGAAGTGGCACCATAATTTGATGAAACCAAACCTAGTTAACCCAACGCATAACCTGAAGCTTCTCAGACTTTAGAAGCTTTATAATCTCCCAGGCCTTAAACACACACTCTCCATCCAGATTCTGGCTTAATGAGTCTGTGGTGAACCAAGCTACATTTTGAGTCTACGTTTTTGACTTCATATGTGCAAAGGAAACTCTGAAATACTAAGAAGAGCCCTTTCTTAGTTTGAATCCTCTCCTTTTCCCAAAATGTACATATGTGTGTCCTTATAATCAGATAAGAGCTGAAAAACTTCAAATATGAAGAAAGAAATGCATCCATGTCTGGAGAGAGGAAAAGTGATTGAGGTCAGGATGATGAAGGAGGAGGATGAGCCATCCTGAAATTCTAAAAACTTCACTTACACAGCAGGTTCTAATCATCATGATCTTTCTTACTTTATCCTACAGGATTCCTGAATTTCTGGTTGGAGAATTCCCTGGACCAGAAACAATACAGCACTAAAAATGGTTGGAAAACAATGACTGGTCAGGAACATGGTTTACCCTCTTCCCTGCTATTCTTCCGACTTCTGCCCCCAGAGGAGTGGACAAAAGAACTGTATACCCAAGTGGCCAGAGGATGGGCAGTTTCCTGTGGGATGTGAAATGTATGACTTACGCTTTGCCTGGAAATGCTATAAGAAATTAATATTTGTTACAGAAACAGTGGGTTTGCATTAATATTTTAATGGCAAATGAATATTTAATCCAAAACTCGGGATGGAAAGCGGACAACACAACCATGGAAGGAACAGTTACCACTCGGTTAGCGATGTTAATGATTCATTGGTTTTGTCAGTAGTAACAATGCTGCATAGTGGATTCCTTCTACAATTCCTCTGAAAGATTGGCAAGTCCTTCCTCAGAATCAAAAGCAGGGCAAATATTGTTTATTCTTGAAGAGGCAGCATGAAGCACTGGGCGGAGCATATCCTTGGGATCAGAAGAGCCTGGCATGGGGCACTGAGTCTTTAATTTACTGCCTGTGGAACCTTAAATAAGTCCAATTGCTCTTTGATCCTTTCTACAAGATGGGAAAAGCACCTTTTTTCATAGGTATATGGGCAACATACTCTTTTCTCTCTTCTTATATTTGCAACATAGTAAAGCAAAAAAAAAAAAAAAAATGAAACTTCTTATTTCAGCCCCAAGTTTACTTTTCAGAGACAGGCAATGAAATTTTTATTTTCCCATTTTTGCTCTACACTTGAATGTCTCTGTCTTAAGTCCTTTTCAATGGAAATTTGTACAAATAGTTTGTAGAAAAATATCTCATTGATTAGACATCCAATTCTAACAATAATCTTTTAAATTTAAATGCTTTGATGGTACATGATATGTTTTAAATGCACTGTTATCTCCTTATGATCTCACTATTAGTGACTGTGTTTATATAATTGCAGTAAATCAATCAACTAGGCTGGGCACGTAATTTTCCCTCCTCCAAGACCAGAATGCAGCCTTGTGGTACATGGTACTTCTCATCTCTCCTCTGTGGTCCTGTTACACTTTGTTAGTTACGTTATTCTGCCCGTTGGGACTTACTCTACTTTCATGGTTAGTGCACAGGATTAGTTAAGGTCAAACAGCCCTTTGATTCAATTCTCCACTTGTCCTTTTGATGTTATCTTGATCAGAGCAATGTTAATCCTGTAGGTCAAGGGTTCTTCATTCGTAAAATTGGGACGATGACACCTACCTCGTTGCATTAGGAAGATCTATGAAATATACATATGTTGTGGTTTGGATGTGAGGTGTCCCCCAAAGACTCACATGTGAGACAATGCAGGAAGGTTCAGAAGAAAAATGATTGGATTGAAAGTCTTAACCCAATCCGTGATTTAATCCCCTCATAGGGATTTACTGAATGGTAACTGAAGGGGTAGGATGTTGCTGCAGAATGTGTGAATTGGGGTGTGGCTTTGGATATATATTTTGTATCTGGAGACTCTCTCTAATTCCTGATCATGATGTGAGCTGCTTCCCTCTGCCACACTTTTCCACCATGATGTTCACCCTTGCCTCGAGCCCCAAGGAATGGAGCTGGCCTTCTATGGAATAAGACCTCCGAAATCATAAGCCCCCAAATAAACTTTTCCTCCTCTACAATTGTTCTGGTTGGGTTCTTTAGCCAGAGCAGCAAAAAAGTTGACTAAAACAACAAAATGAAATATTTGGGACTGTTTCCATTTTCTAGATAATTTGAGACTCATATCAGGTTACCTATTCAAGATTACCCAGTAAAGACTAAAACAAGTCTTCTTGAACCCACACCCTGTGCACTAAATTTTCATAATGAAACAGAAATATTTTTAAATATAAGATTGCAAGCAAGAATTAACAACAATATGATGCCATATCATGTGCTCCCTCTGAGAACAAGAAGACTTGATGACTTTAGATCATGGCATTTAACTAAGTCTGGTAGCTGCTTCTCTCATGTGACCTAACCTGGAAATAAATGCATTGAGTGATAAAATCATTCACAAGAGCCAGAAGGATTCTTTTTGTTGCATTCACTTATTTACTTACTTACTTCCAATCAGATTTCATAGAACTTATTATTCCTTTTCTCTCTCAGTCTGATTAAAATGTATCCTGGTAACGCAGTGTTTCTCCCACTTCCAGGTAACAGGAGTGTTTTTTTGTTTGTTTGTTTGTTTCTGTTGTTGTTCTGTTCTGTTTTGTAAACCACATGAACCTCAATCTCATTTTTCCATTCCTCAAAGGGGATATGTATGGTGATGACATTAGGCCCTGTTTAATCCTTATGTTCCCAAGAAGTTTACTGACTGAGGACATTAAGAAAAGAACAAAGGAATTTTCTATGTAGAAAATTGCAATGACATTACAAGAGCTGTAGGTGAGTTTAGCAAATTTGCCGGATACAAAGTCAATAGAAAAGAGCATCAAAGATAATTCTATATTTTAACCATGAATTATTCAACAAAATGTTACTTAAGAAGTTTCCCCAAAAGATAAGGTTTTAGGGTCATTATTAGGTATAAAATAAGTATAAATCTAACAAAACATATATGAGATATCTATAGCAACTGATAAAACTACAAAATACTTTTGAAATACATTTAAAAATACTTCAGTGGAAAAGTATATAATGTTCATGGATTGAAAACTCATTAAAGTAAAGATGTACATTATCTCCAAATTGGTTTAATACAATTTCTATCAAATTCCAACAGGAATTTTGTATAGACAATCTGCTTCAAAAACGAGCAAACAAACAAACCCTGGAAAGCCAAGGAATTAAAATAGATAAAATATTTTGGGAAAGAATAATATAGTTTGAGAAATTATATGTCCTTATCTTAAAATTTACAGTATAGTTATAATAATCTACACAATACTAAAGAGATTAATATGTAGATCAATGAAACTGCATAAAGAACTCAAAAACAGGTCTAAGCAAATGTATCCAATATTTTTTGAAGAAAAAATGCATGATTCAATAGAAAAGAGATAGACATTTAAATGAATTATCTGAAACAACTGGAAATCCACAGACCAAAACTATGGTTGGAACTATGGTTGAATGAACAATTCTTAGATTTGACACGAAAAGCACAATCTATAAAAGAAAAAAAAATAAATTTGATGTTTTAAAATTAAATGTGCTTTTATTTTGTTAAAGATACTCTTAAAAGAGTGAAAAGATATACCACAAACTTGGAGAAATATTTGCAAATTATTCACCTGACAAAGGATTTGTACCCAGAATATATAAAGAATGTTCTAAACCTGACAGTAAGAAAACAATCAGTCCTGTTAGAAAATGCCAAAAGATGGGTATAATCACTTCACCATTCAGGACATACAGTGGGCAAGTAAGTATATTAAAAATGTTCCACATCACCCACCATTATAGAAGTGCAAATTCAAGACACAATAAGATGCCAGTGCACACTTAATATAATGACTAAAATTAAAATTTTGGCAATTCCTTGTGCTGATGCAAAGCAAGTGAATATTAAATACATTGCTGAATGGCATGTAAAATGTTAGAATCACTCTGAAAAATATTTTCTTACGAGCTAAACATACACTTACCATCGGACTCAAGAATTATTTATACAACCAATAACATATGAATACATTAGGCTGAGTTTATTATTTAATCCTGAAAATTACATAATTTATGGTTCTGTTTACATAACATTCTCAGAATGGCAAGATCATAACAAGTCAGTGGTTTACAGAATCAAGGTTGGGGTTAGTGTGGCTCAGGAACTGTGGAAGGGAGTGTTTTAAGGAGATGGGACAGTTCTGTGTCCTGACTGTGATTGTGGTTACAGGAATCTCTAGACTAGTTGAAATTTCATAGAACTATATAAGCAGCAATGGTTTAAAAAAAAAAAAAAAAACACCTGGCAAAATATGAATAAGTTCAATGGAAGACTGTTGAATTGAGGTCAGTTTCCTTATTTTTAAAAATGTGCTATGATTATATAAGGTATTACTGATGGAAATCAGGTGAATGGTATATTGAAACTCTACTATTTTTATAAATCCTAAAACACAAGAGGAGAAAAAATTTTAAAATACTACACAAACGAATATCGTCCTTATCATTTAATCAATCGTTTTTGTCTTATTTTTCTGCCCCACGCATCCATAAGTTACTATGGGTTCATCATGTCAGCAGTTCCCCTTTCCCTTTACTGTTACAGAGAAGTATTTAATGCAACAAAGTGCTACTTTGAATCAAAATCCCATAGTTGCTAAGCTAAGTGAGAATATTGCCTGTTGTGGATCCTTTCTTGGATAAACTTTCATTGAATATCTTTTGTGTGCGTAATGTTGCAGTATGTGTAAAATGAGTGTGGAGGTTGAGGCAGTTGCTCAGGTGGAGAATCAGATTAGTGAGATAAAACACAAATAACTGACAACATCCTCCATGCCATACTTTCCCTTGCTGGGACTTCACTCACCCATGGTCAACAACCATTCAAAAATACTAAATGAAAAAAAAAATCAATAAATAAATAGTTTTAAATTACATGCCATTTTGAGTAGCATGATGGAATATCACATCATCCTGCTCTGTTCAATCTAGGATAAGAATCATTTCTTGTCCAGAGTATCCATATTGTATATGCTACCTGCTCATTAGTTACTTAGATATCTCAGTTATCAGAACAACTGTTGTAGTATCATAGTGCTGTGTTCAAGTAACTCTTACCCTTTTTGAGAGAGAGACAGACAGACAGAAAGAGGGAGTTTAGGAGTGATGGAAGAGAAAGAAGGACCATTTTCATACAAATTATAACAGTATATTGTTATATTTCATTATTGGATATCATTAATCTCTTGTTTTCTTAAGGTATAAATTGGATTTTATCAAAACTATGCAATACAACAAAACAGCATATATAGGGTTCCATGATATCCACAGCTTAAGGCATCTTGAGTCTGAGAATATATCTACCTTGGATAAGGATGACAAGTGCATTCCAAACAGAAAGTCACTATTGGAAAAAAAAAAAAAAAGAAGAAGAAGAAGAAGAATATATTGCAAAGCAGAAATAAAGTAGACTTTATTTTGAATTCATATTCTGAGGTTCTATCTGGAATCTCACTGGGAAAAAAGACAAACAAAAATTAATATGAAATTGAAAAAAAAGGCCCAAATTCACTATGATAAATGATGTCAATGAACTATAACCAAACTTTAACTATCCTCTATCCTCCATCTTCCTCTGGATAGAATTAAGTTACAGAGCAAGCTTCTAGAAACACTCACCTTTTTTGTTTTTCCTGGAAGAATGCATGAAGTATACATGGGGGAGAGGGCATGATGGATGGATACAAGAAAGAGAAAAAGCCAGTAGCCTGCATTGCCAAGTAAGAGTCTGCAGTCCTGTTAGAGTTTCTGCTTTGTCAAAGAGGGAAAGGAACCATATGATTCTCTGCCAGATGTTATGCAAAATGCTTTACATATCTAATTTCATTTAATTCCCTAAAGAATACTAGACAATGGGAATTGTATCTGCAATACCAGAATTCAGCTTGGCCTGCCTGTCTTAAATAAAAGACTACTGCTGGGCAATGGACACAAAGGTTTTCACCTACTCTGAATACAGAGAACACCCTTGCCCTCATTCCTTCATGTCTAAACTTCCCACTTAACCTATAAAGTCCAAAGCAGAAGCATTCAATCAGCCATATCCAGGTTTCCTCTCAGACCAGGACACACAAAGGGGTGCATATTTCCATATTGGCTTCCCTACTTCCCTCCGAGACACAATGAATAAATCTCCCAAATTGGCAACGAGTCCATACCCATAGCATACCAAAATGACAATTACTCTCTGCAGGTACTATCATTCCAGTTTTACAGATGCATGCTTCAGGGTTCAGAGAGATAAAATTGTCCAAAGATTGCTAGGCTAGTTTTATTATTTATTCCAGATCTTAGACTCTGAAACTGGGTTTAAACACAAAATCTAAGGTTTTTTTCCACTTGTGATTTCCATACCAAAGTTCTCACATATCTCTGATGTAGTTCTTCTCAAACTTTCCTCCTTTATACAGTGGAGATAGACTTGCCCCCCACATGCTATGAGCACAGTATGGTTATTTTGAGGCTCTACCTTCAATTCTTCTGGGTAATATTTACCTAGAATGGAATAACTAGATCCTGTGGTTACCCTATTTGCATTGTTTGGGGAAAATGCTGTAGGTTTCTGCATAAAGGCTGCTCTGTGTATACCTTTGCTCCTCCCATTTCCATGCACACTAGTCTGATTTCCAACTACAGTTTTCTGTTTGTGGACTTTCTCTTGGCCATCAAAGCCCACTCAACTTGCATCTGAGGCAGACCAGAAATTCAATGGGAAAATTAAACTTTCAGGAGCATCCCTCAACCAGTGACTGACAGATTTCACAGAAAAAAAAAAAAAAAAAAAAAAAAAAATCAGCTTTCTTTTTCCTCCTGCAGGTTACTTTTGAATTGTAGTAAAATATATATAATACAAAATTTGCCATTTAGCCATTTTTAAATGTACATTTCATTAGTTTTTAGTAGATTTTGTATTGTGTAATGACTCACCAAACCTTTTTCACAATCTTACAGAACCAAAGCTCTGTGCCCAT
The DNA here is from genome assembly GCF_902686455.1 of Sciurus vulgaris. Taxonomy (NCBI): domain Eukaryota; kingdom Metazoa; phylum Chordata; class Mammalia; order Rodentia; family Sciuridae; genus Sciurus; species Sciurus vulgaris. The sequence continues at coordinate 72,335,922 of NC_136476.1, forward strand.
TAAGCACTAATTGCCCATTTCCTTACCCCAGCCCTGTCAACCACCATTTCACTTTCTGTGTCCATCAACTTGACCACTCTGGCCATGTCATAGAAGTAGAATCACAGCCTTCTAACCTGCTGATTTCACTTAACATAATATCCTCACAGTTCAGCCATATATGTATCCTTGATCCACTACCATCATCAACTACTGGGTACCTTTTTGCAATTGTAAATAATGTCATTATGAACACAGTATCACAATGGTCTGTGGGAGTCCCTTCTTTCAATTCTTTTGGTGTACATACCTAGATGAGAATAACTAGATCCTATGGTAACCCTATTTACATTGCTTGGGGGATTACTGTGTGTTTCTTTAGCATGGCTGGACTGCTTTTTACATTGCCACCAACAATGCACAAGGGTTCCAACTTCTCTACCTCTTTGCCAACACATTATTTTATGGGTTTGATTTTGTTTTAATAATCATCTTCCTTACGGTTGTGAGGTGGGGCCTATAAGATGATTTTAGATTCTTGTTCCACACTGGTTCCTAGAGTTCCTCAGTAAAATAAGATTTCCATAGTTTAGTTTGCTGGATAAATTACCTTATTGATTTCCCCCTCAGACTCCTCCATGCCTTTTGCTGCTTTCTTTTGTTACCACTAAAGCAAACTACTTACACTGAAACTTGTATCTTGAGTTCTGCTTCTAGGAAGTTAAACTAAGACATATATTTGTGATGCTTCATTATCCTTTATAATATTTATTGGCAAAACCGACATTGATCAGTTATTTGAAATTAAGTTGCTTTTCAGCCTCAGTTTCACAAATGGTACAAGCAGAATAAGATAATTTCACAATGAGAACAACAGGCTAATAAAGAAATACAAGATTCAGTCAGCCTGTCCCATAAATGAGAAATCTCCCAACATTTAGTATACTCAAGAGTCTTAAAACTGTACAACTTGAGAGGCAAGTGATTGCTTACAGATCTCTGCAGCAGTTGCCTTCAAATGATTTTCCATGACCTCCAAAGTTTCAGAGACTCTGCACATATTTAATTTGTGCAATATGAAAAATAACAGGTTATAGACCACGTATTAAAACATTTCACGTGGGCCTGGGTTGGATTACCAAATTTGTTGCTTTTGGTACAGAACTCTGGTCAAAAGTTCTCTGATCATCTATGTTAATTCAAAATTGTCCAGAATCTCTAAAGCAAGCATTTTTAAAATGTTGTCCTATAGAGTCTCAGCAATGTCAAGAAGGACTTTATCAATACTGTATCATCATATCATGATCCCATATTTTTGGTTTTTTAAAATGATAAAAATCATAATTTCCCCCAAATTATATTTTACTGACTTCTTTCTTGTATGCACACTGGGGGGGGGGGGGGGTTCCAGTACCTTTTGATTAAAAGTAAAGAAATAAAAAAATTTAGCCATAAAAGTTTGTAAACCATAGGTTTAGGGCTAGCCCTCGACCAATTTATAATATACCTAAATAGTATCCTGACGTGTACATTTAATACCCAGTTAAAGAAAGTGGGAAAGTGTATTGTGTTTTAGGATATTTCTATTGCCTATGAGTGCCTCTGATTTTCCCTCCTGTGAAATCTGAAATCTGCCTCCCTGAAACTTCCACTCTTCAATCCATGAGAGATTTTTACCTTTCTACTCTTTTGAGCCAGTCTTGATGTCATTTGGGATTTGGGGGTTCTCAGACAACCAGACTAGAACCATGGCCAGTATTTAACTCCAGAGTCTTTGGTACCCAACAAGGAGAGGGCTGCCCTTTCCTCCTTGTGCCAGCAGCAAGCCTTCCTCTCCAGTCCATCTGTAACATATAGGCAAGTGACAGCAAAGATATGGATTTCACTAAACTTAATCAGAGCCTAAGTAAATCACCCGGATGGGGGCAGGAGGGGAGGTAAGGGTGCAGGGGCGGCGTAGGCATATTTCCAACCTCAGAACATATGGTAATAGTTTCATTGAAAGTTCAAGACAGTATTTATTTCATGTAACAACTTTGCCCCAAGAAACACAGGGACCAAATCTCTAATACATGAGCCCTAAATCCAATTTTTCAAATCTCTTCCTCTGATTTTCCCTCTCCATCCCCACCTTCCTTAATGCTAGTTCCTCCTTCTGAATCTTTTAAAGACTTGCTGTTCCCCTTGAAAGCTAGGGCAGTATGAATGGAATGTTTTGATTTACTACAACCCCCAAATCGATTAATTTCCACACATTCTGACAACTGAGAGTGGGTAAGAGCTGATGGGGAGCAATGTTTGGGTGGCGAGAGGTTAGGGTATCTGGGGGGTTGAGGAGAGTGGGGTTTGGAGCTCCCTTGTGGAGTTTAGCCATGGGAAGATAAATTACTCCTGTGCTTGGTGTTGAGAGAAAAGAACTGGAGGAGATGGTGGTATCTGAGATGAACATACGTGAGCTTTGGGGGAGGAGGGACTGGCTGTCAATAAGAGGGTTAAAAAAATAAAAGAAAAAGGCAGCCTCATTGCAAGAGTAGGGGACCTGGGAATTTACAAGACCTCCCCTCCCAGCTGCCTCCACCATGCCTCAGGTTGCCTGGGGCCATAATTATATTGTGCTGCCTCTCCATTAACTCTCACAGAAGTGTCCCCATATGAGATGGGCGGCAGCAATTTTCAAGAACAAACGTTCAAGAATTCGTGTGGAAAGACCTACAAGAAAAGTCTTTTCTTTTCCATCTGCCTCCCTCCTTCGTTTCCTTTTAAAATTCTCTTTCTTGATTACCTGGTCATTTGTTTCTCCCAAATCAAACTAAACAACTATTTGTTATGATACTCTATGTCACCTGTGATAAGGAAAAAAAAAAAAAAAAGACTTCTAAGATATGACACGATTCATTCCAAAGGACATTGACTTATACTGAAGATACTGGTTCTACAATTATAAGCACAGTACTGATCATACTCTAAAGAAATTCATTCTTATGTAGGGGGAGACAGACATACCATTATTCATTTGCTTATTCATTAAATTTCTAGGCAAGGTGCAGGAACTATGGACTATTTATTTAATCTGTAAGTTGAGGACCTTGTCTGGCCTCTGATTGACATGCAACAAATATTTGACAATGAAAACAACTATATTTAGAAGAACACCTGAATGCATAAGGCATTTTGTGTACTGTATGGTTAATCCTTCCCTGTACCTTGTAAAATAAAGATGTGGTTAACCCCATTTTGCAGATGGGGAATAGAGACACAAAAGGATTGAGCAACTCGCTAATGTTAAACACCTCTGAGAGGAAAATGAAGATGCTCACGCAGGTTGGCCTGATACCAGCACAGGATATTTTCCAACTATTCCATGCTGCTTTTTGCAAAAATGTGTGGATGAAAAACACTAAATATTAGTCATTCCAAGATGATGATGCCAACCCTTTCTAATTCAAGAAACAATCATCCTAAGTGGTAGGAAGTCTGGGTCATAACACGTTTTGTAAAGAATCAATTTTTATAAATAAATATACTGGTGTAATTGGCAAGTACCTCTGTTACATCAGCTTGCAGTTCTCATAGCAGAAAAATCCAAATTTTGTAATTCCAAAGGCTCCTACCTGCATGATTATAGGACCTTGGCATCATTCAGCTAAAATCTATTTTCAATTATTTTTGGTGTCCACATCTACTCAGTAGTAACTTAACTCTTGTCTTTGAATTCTGATCCTTTTGTTGGTGTCCCCAGCACAAAGTCACCAGGAAGGATTTGTCCCCATCAACATGGCATTCAGGACCCCGAAAGAGAGTGCCATGTTTCTAATGAGGATGCTGCATCCCAGGGGTGACACCAGCTACACTTCCATCAGTTTATTTATCACTCCTACTACCAGCCCAAGGTGGATAATCCAGGAGGCTTTGCTCATGGAGTGATTCACTCCTATGCCCCTCCGCCACTCATGAGCAGAGACCTCCTGAATTGCCCAACACTACCAGTTTATTTTATTTTTAATAGTATACATTGCATCACAGCCAAGCTAGAAATGGAGAGAATGCTCCACTCATCCACTCTGTATGACCCTTTATGAGCTGGCCTAAAGAAAATCTGCTCACAAGTAACACATAGATTGCAAAATTTTTTACTCCTCCCCAAATCCATGTCCACCAATAGTAAAAATACTGGCTGGGGGTTAGACAAATGACTTTGTCTAACAGGTTAAGAGCAGTCTAAGCAGAGGCTTGAAAAAAATACTTGCAAACACATGTCTGAACCAGACTGTAGAGGATGAGATGTGAAGCGCAGGAAGTAGTCCCAGCCAAGAGAGATTACCAACACTCACCTGATCGCCTAAGTCCTGGGGAGACCAGAAGAACTGCCCAACCAAGACCAGCCCAATTCCACAGAATTGCTCAATCAAGCCATAGACCTGTGAAAAATAGCATATGGTTGTTTTAAACCACTACGTTTGGGTGGGGGTGGAAGTTGGGCATACAACTGTAGCTAACTGATGCGCTGTGGATTGTCTTGCAAGTTATCTCATAAAAGCAGATTGTTTAGCTTTTGCTGCCAACATTTCACTCCAAAAGGGTCAAAACCCACGTGAGAAAGAAATATCATCCTTCCCTTCTCTTTCTCCTGTTTTACCCCATTTCTCTCCACCTGCTCCCCAGGGATCTACTCACAAAATGAATCTGTGCTATCAAGAAGCAGACGATCGAGACCTGTTACCCATTCAATGCTTCTACTCTTAACTCCCCTCCCTTCTCTCTCTCTGCATTCACTGAGGTCCCAAACTGTTCTTTCCTTTTTTGATAAAAATAGTAAACACAATTGTCTCATGTAAATAGTTCCCTATGTCTACCAAATCTATTGCTTCATTAGGCACACAGAGACAAAGCTAAATTCCCTTTAGACAAGGCAAGAATCCCGCTAAGAAAAAAAGAAATGCATGCAAATGTGATCAATACACACACACACCCCACTTGTGACTTGTAGGATTATATAGACACCATAAGACTAAAATCAATACCAATAAGTAAAGGAGACCATGAAGAGTGAGGGCAGAGAAGACTGCGTTATGTGATGATACGCGGTTACCAGTAGGCCTGACGTTATTATTTATTTTGATCTCTATCATACGTTACCATCACAGGTCCCCTTTCTAAATTACAACAGGGTGTGAATGGACAATGGTTTTCAGCCTTCATCCTGCCTTATGATTTTTCCAAGCACACATTTTGAAACTTTGACCTTCTGGGAACCCATTGCTTTTACCTGGGAGGAGACCAGCCCCACCTTGCCAGGCCATCCTGGTGGCATCTGAGTAAATCAGTGCTGCCTTTGCCAGCACGTTTCTAAGAAGCCCTTGCCCCTCAGTCTCGCCTCTCCGACACCTGTACACAGGTCCTCTTTCCCTTTGAACCATGCTGTTACAACCTTGACCTCAAGAATGTTGTACCTTCCTCTTCTACAAGCCAAAAACAGACTGTTTTGTGAGTGATACTTCCCTTGGAAATACTCGACAAGCACCAACTCTGAGCATGGAGTCCAGCCCAAGGAGCACTGTGCGGGGCTCGAGAGGCACAGATTCTAACCACAGCTCTGTCTCCAACTTACTTTGGAAATTGAACAAGTTACTCCAAGTTGCATTATTATCCTTTTGTCATTGCAGAATGTTCTTTAGGGCTCTACTGAGCTTCAAAAACTATATTAGTTGACCTTAAATGGTGCTACAAAGCATGAAGCTTATGGCTTAGGAATTTAGGTCTTGGACTCATATTATGCTCTTACTTAGGACGCCACGATTTTTGCCTGGACCACTACATAAACTTTTATTTTCTTTGCTATATCCATTCTCATGTAACTGCAATAAATTCCCCATGTAGATTCCAGAGTGATGTCCATGACCACTGAGCAGGCCATCTCTTCCTTGCATCAACACTAAGGATTTCCTATGGAACTTACAATCAAATTCAGAAACTTACAAGGTTCACAGGGGTTCTTACCTGTATCAACAACTTCTTTTCTCACCATTCTCCTCGGCCGACAGCCAGCAAGGACACAGAAATACCAGTCTCACCCTCGTGGAACGGTTTTCCCAGCAACCTCGACCAGCCCAGAAGTAGAATCTTAATTCAGAGGCTCAGAAGGAATGGAGCGCTGGTGAGACCTGGATTTCAGCACGGTGAGGCCTTAAGCAGAGACCGCGGTACTTTTCTTCTTAACTCCAGACAAGACCATAGTTTATGAACTGATGATCTACAGAACAGATAATAAATTTGTGTTTTTAAAGTCACTAATTAATATTGGGAGTGATATTTGTTTATCTGGGAAAGACACTATGAAAAAACCGGTCCCCAGTTTCCTTCCACCTCTTATAACTGTTGCTCGTCCCCCAAAAATGTTTATCCTATTTTTTTTATTTTTACAGACTGCATTTTGATTCATTGTACATAAATGGGTTATATCTTTTCATTTCTATGGTTGTATACGTGTAGATTCACACCATTCGTGTAATCATACATGTACCTAGGGTAATGATGTCTATCTCATTCCACCATCTTTCCTACCCCTCTCCCGTCCCCCCTTTCATTTCCCTCTATACAATCCAAGTTTCCTCCATTCTTCTCTTTCCTCTCCACCTTCCCACCCCCCACCTCATTATGTATTATCATCCATGCTATCAGAGAAAACATTCGGCCTTTCTTTTTTGGGGATTGGCCTATTTCACTTAGCATGATATTCTGTGATCCCATCCATTTACCTGCAAATGCCTTAATTTTATTCTTCTTTATGGCTGAATAATATTCCATTGTGTATATATGCCACAGTTTCTTTATCCGTTCATCTGTTGAAGGGCATCTAGGTCGGTTCCACAATCTAGCTATTGTGAATTGAGCTGCTATAAACATTGATGTGGCTGTGTTACTGTAGTATGCTGATTTTAAGTTCTTTGGGTATGAACAGAGGAGGGGAAACACAAATCCTAAGATTCAAATCACTTCCAACTTCTACATGAAATCTAAGCTGATATTACTGACATGTCATTGTACATAGATGAAATCACTGTGTCCAACAGACATCTGCACTCCCATGTTTATTACAGCATTATTTACAATAACCAATACACAGAATCAACCTACTTATCCATTAATGGATTAATTAATAAAGTGTGGTGTGTGCATTCCCAATATAATATATGCTACAAAACTGAGGAAATGTATCACTTGCAATGACATAGATGAACCTGGAGAATAGATGCTATGTTAAATGAAACAGACCAGGCATAGGATGACAATTACTACATGATCTCATTTACATGTACAATCTAAAAACCATTGAACTTATAAAAGTAGAGAATAGAATGATAAAATTCAAAATTTATCATATTGGGAGTGGTGCTGGGAAGATATTGAGCAAATGACATAAAATCACAATAAAGAGGAATAATTTCCAGAGACCTATTATATTATGGTGACTATCGTAAATACCAATGTATTATACCCTTGAGCAGATTTTTAAGTGTTCTTACAACAACAAAAAAAATGGTAAGTGAGGTAATGCATTTTAAATCACTTCAAATTATACATTCCATGATGTATACATATTTCAAAAAACCATATGCCATGCATGATAAATATATGGAATTGTATCAAAACATGTATTAAAAATAAAATAAGAAAACAAAAAAATAAAAATAAGAAAATGAATAAAATAAAATAAGAAAAGGAAAAATATTCTGCTGTATGGAATCATGAGAGGCCCAGAGGAAAGACTATCTAAAGAGAACGTGTAGTTTTCGGGGAATCCTAACACCTTCTTAGCCTGGCTTCTCTCTAGTTCAGACTCGGGCTTCACTGAAACAGCTCGTGGGAATCCCAGTCCATGTGGCCCTGGTGGCGAAAATCCTTCACTCGTACCTGGGACTATGTTTTCTTGGCATGTATATTGTAAAGGAATTTGTACAGCAAAATGAGAGTCCAGTCATGGCTCCAAATCCTGTTTTATCTACTGAGAAATACTGGAATATTGTCACTCATTCACCCAGATAAAAAGACGTGGTTCTCTCCCCTGCTACATTTGAGGATTACAGAATGAAGGAGGTAAGATCCCCACCCTCCGTAGCTCCAGGGAAGTGACTCCAGAAGAGTTGGCTGTGCCATGCTGAGTCTTCCAGGTCTCTAAGGACAGGGCGAGGGCAGAAGAGTGCAGGGCCTGAGGCACTAAGGACAAGGCATGCGCAGTCTTCAGTCTGGTTGTGTCACAGGGCGCTGGGGATGGATGGACAGCTGACAGGTAAGGCGGAGGAGATTGGCTGGGGCTGTGGGTGCCCTATGCAGGAACTTCTGTGTTATGCTGAGACCAACGTAAATTAAAGGACATACTTAGTGGAAGAAAAGGACCTGGTGATATTTTATATTTAGGGGAGGCATTTTGATACAATGGGAAGATCAATTTCCTATAGTTCCCTCAGCAGCATTCACTTTTTTGTGTTTTAAAAAAAACTATTCTCATTACAATGTGTCCTGTGAGCTCCTCATTATGGTAAATATTAGCTGCTAATCCTTGCTAATCATTGCTTTTATATATATATATATATATATATATATATATATATATATATAATATGATTGAAAGATGTTTCTATTATCGATACACCCAAATTCATAGCAATATTTTTCACAATAGCAAAGTGAAAGCAAGCCACATGGTCAAGAGTGGATAATTTAATAAACAAAATTATATATAGAGAATATATATATATTATTAAGCCTCAAAAACGGAATTCTGACACTTTACAACACAGATGAATCTTGAGGATATTATGCCAAGTGAAAAAAGTGAGCCCCAAAACAGACAAATACTGTGTGATCCCCCTAGCACAAGGTAGTTACAGTAGTAAAACCCTTAGAGACAGAAAATAGGATGGTGGTTATCAAAGGTTGGGTTGGGGGAATGGGCAGTTAGTGTTTAAGGGGCACAGAGTTTCAGTAATGCTGAATCCGAGCAACTCAGGAGGCTGAGGCAGGAGAATCACACATTTGAGGCCAGCCTCAGCAACTTAGCAAGACCCTGTATTTAAAAAAAAAAAAAAAAAAAAAAAAGGACTGGCAATGTAGCTCAGTGGCAAAGCATCTCTGGGTTCAATTCCCAGTACCAAATAAAGAAAAAATGCCAAAACTAAGTTTCGGTCTTGTAAAATGGAGGTTCTGGAGCTGGGTAGGGGTGATGCTTTGCATAGCAATGCAAATACCTAATGCTATAGAACTATTCACTTAAAAATTGTCAGAATTAGGGTTAGGGAGGGGGGCAAGAATGGAGGAAGGAAGGACTGTATAGAGGGAAAAGAGGGGTGGGGGGGTGGGGGGAAGGGAAAAATAACAGAATGAATCAAACAACATTACCCTATGTAAATTTATGATTACACAAATGGTACGCCTTCACGCCATGTACAAACAGAGAAACAACATGTATCCCATTTGTGTACAATTAAAAAAATACATTTAAAAAATTGTCAGAGTTATACAGTCTAGACTGTGTATAAATTTTACCACCAGATAGATTAGAAGAAAGAACAACAGAACAAAAGGAAGGAAGAAGTTAGCAAAGAAGGAAGGAAGGAAATGAGGCAAATTTACCGACACTGCCACAGTCCAGAAGCACACTCTGTAGCATATCAGTGGTCATCCAACCACTTACCTTCAGTCCTTTTCCTCTGGATTCCTTCCAACTGTGTTTCTCTCCTTAGCATGTGCTGGACTTGTCCCTCTGACCCATACAAAACACAGTCCAGTTGCACCTCCTCAAAGTCAAAACGACCAGGGAGTGCGTGAGTTCATTTCACACATCCCACACCTTTATTCACACCAAAGACAGACCATCCCAACTCTTGTCGGTTTCCTTCTGTTGAGTCAGGTGAATTCCATCTCTCCTGCAGTATGGGGTCAGAGCGATAGAGCCTTGGGTAGAAGCATGATCTTCTCTATGTTTTCCTGCCTCTTGCTTCCTTCCTCATCTTTGGCATGTGATCAGGAACCCAGATATTTTCAAGGAGAGGGAGAGAAAACACCTGAAAACCAAGTCAGCCCAGAGACCTGAGTTCACCCCTCTTAGTTAGAAACCAGAGAGGATGCTTGCCATAGAACAGGACCCCAGGAACCCAGGGCCTGCTCAGATGACACAAGAAGGCACACTGCCTAAAAAATAGGAGGTGCTTTCAGGAAGAGATGTAGGGAGCATTGGAGAAAGAGAGCAACCCAGGTGCAAGAGAAAGAATGCGGAGCTAGAGTTCCGGTGACTTGAGTTCAAGTCCTGATCCACCATTCTGGGACACTCTCCCTCTCCAAGTCATTGGAGCCTCATGTTTTATGATGCAGAGTCAATGGGATGACCAAAGACCAAGCTATGATATGCTACAGTTGCCCACAGATATTAATTCCACAAATATTAATCTTTGGGCATGATATCACCAGACAGTCCTGTTCTGCAATGCCTTTCTGATCTTTCTTCAATATGCATCTCTGCATCTACCACACCCTTTACCCCTGAGTATACCAACACTGTATTAAATACCCACTATGTGCCAGAAGTCATGCTGATTGTATATCTTGCATCTCATCTCATTCTAGCTTGCAATCATTGTTTAAGAAAATATTTTATTTTAGTTGTAGGTGGACACAACGCCTTTATTTTGTTTTTATGTGGTGCTGAGGATCGAAGCCAGGGCCTCACACATGCTAGGCGAGTGCTCTACCACTGAGCCACAACCCCAGCCTTTCTAGTCTTCAATTCTGAGGCAGGAATTATTTGAGGGCACTTTCGTGTGGCTTATTCTTTCAAATCCATCTCCTCTTGCATGTTTCAGAGCCTACCGGGGGGCCAGGTTGTTGTTGGAAACCTGGCAAGGTCTAGATGATGTTTAATGACACTGTCAATTGTCCTAGAGGTCCTTATTCCCCCAAGCTTGTACCCAAATGTACTTGCATTTCAGTACTGCTACCCACTACTTTTAATGATCTGGTGAGGGGTCACGTTGAGTGAGGCAAGAGTCAGGGACTCAGCAGTCAGACAAAAAATCATTTAATTTTTCCACGTGACTCCAGCTCCATCAAGAAGATTTTTAAAAGTTGTTTCCTTAAAAAATAGCTTCTTAAATGTATATTTTAAAAGTGTTTATTCTGTGGGGAGGGGGAAGAAAGCATCCGTAGGTGATATTTTTTCCTCATTATGTCACATAACCAGGGATTGGATTTTAAATGTGGACAGGACCTCTGAGGGCATTGGATCCAGAGGTGGTGACATTGAGTGTCCCCCAAGGCCAAGGAGGGAAGGTGAATGAGTGAGGCCAGTCAGGGGAGTGCAATGCAGAGGCCAGGCTGCATCCAAAGGCAAAGCTGCTGCCGAGGTCCAGGATTCATGCCCCCTATGATTATAAAGATGCTCTAATGCATCCACATTTTGAAGTGCTGGCAATTAATTTTAAAAAAATATATTAATGTTGTCACTAGATGCAAGTGTTTTAGATATTATGTAGGGCCCAACATTTCAGCATGGCCCATGGACTGCCAGTTTGTGATTTCTGACTTTGCCCAAACCTCTAACTTTACAGGCAGTAGAAATGCATCACCCAAAGTCACACCAAACAGCAGTGGCAGAACAGGCCACCGACATGGAGTCTATCTATTGAGCTCCAGTTGCATAGACATGATGTTTCCTTCTTCCTGTTGGGAAAGAAGAGGAAAGAGAGATTGAAATGCGCTTAGAACAAGGGAGAAAACACAGGGAACCCACGTGCTAGAAAGCATGGTGTGATTCTCAAATTTTCATCTGCTCGACACATTTTTGCTGAACAAATGCAAACTGATGAACCTAAAGACTCCGTGGGAGGAAAGACCCAGGCTCTGGGAGTGGAGGGGCACCTCTCTCTAAAGAGAGAAAGGCAAGAGTTGAAGCAGGTTTGAAACAGCTTGGTAAGTGCTAGGCTTAGAAATGAAAGGCTTTGTGAGAGTTTCGAGGTGGGGAAATAGGCTGAAGTCCCAAAATGTCTTCCAAGACCAAGAAAGAGAACTACAAAGAAGAGTGGTGGTCTTACAGATGACGAAAAGCTCAAAGTGGGCCACCTCAGCCACACAATCCCAAAGGGAAGAGAAAAGTTGTCTTCCAATCATCCCAATGGGTGGCATTCAAATAAAGACACGCTGAGCTCAGCTTACGTTTGGATTCTTACAGTTTCAGAAGAGTCAGCACGTGATACTATAGAAAAAAAAAATTGCAATAGACATCGATTTTCTCTGAGCAAACTTAGATTGCTAATGGACACCTGACAGGCACATCTGCCACAGTCAATGCAGGGACCTGGGACTTATGTCTGTTGGTTCACAGTTATCAATGCTGAATTCTTGCTCTGGTCTTAGGAAGAGGCATCACCCCTCAGCTGATTTCCAGCCATCCTGTGATCAAACACACTGATGGAACTTCAAGCCCATTTGGGGAATAGTTTGAAAGAAACTCAATCTCCAAATGGCATTCAAAATGTTATCATGATTGATAGCTGTTTTTAGGGCACCAACTCTGGAGACAAACATCTGGTGTGTGATTCCTGGCTCTACCACTTAGTAACTGTGTGTTCATGAGAAACTTATTTACCTTCACTGTACTTCAGTTTTCTCCTTATAAAATGAGAATTGCAATAGTACCTCATTATAGAATCACTGTAAGGACTAAGCTTTAAAATCACAAAAATTGTTTGGAACAGTTCCTGGTAACTTGTATTTAATATACTCACTACCACAATTATTAGGGAGGTTGGATTCAGTGATCTTTAAAGTCTCTTCCAATGCTGAGATTATTTATGGCTCCACAGGGGGATCATTTAATCACGAGGGCTTCTTGTACACATACTTACAGTGAGGATGGGTGATAGGAAAATAAAATTAAAAGTCAAAAACAAATCTAGTGAATAGGCCCCACTTAGTAAATAGATGAGAAATGGAAGGCACTGCATCCCTGGGCTCAATGAGCTTCCAATCTTTTTGAGAAGTTAGGAATTATCTGCATTAACAGAGAAAAGACATATGACAACTTCCAATTTGCAATGTCAGAACCAAGTGGGTCACTTATTTAATAACCATTTCCTGAGCCTCTCCTGTGTGCCTGGTGATGTCATGGATGCTGTGACACATGAAGAATTAGGACACAATGAAAACACTAGCAGAAAAGGAAATGGGGAGGGGAGAGATGGTACAGAGATCCGTCAATTCACCTACCCAGAATGTGTCCCAGTGACTGTCATCTTTCTCTTGCAATCGTTCAGCAGTCTCCACGTTGATCTCTCTGCCTCCCTTCTTGCCCCTCCTCGCCCATTCTCCTGATTGTCAGCAGAGACCTGTGGTCAATGTGAACTGGAGGTCATTCCAGTGGCTTGGCATTAAAATGGTGCACAGACCTCCCAGTTCCTCTCCAGGAGAGCCCTTCCTCCTGCAAACCTTCCTGCCTCGCCTCCAGTTCTCTTTCCATCCTGTACGTTAGTTCTGGAGTTAGTTCTCGCTTTATAAAGCTTGAATTCACTTTGAAGCTGTGACTACACATGGTCACACAGACCCTGGCATCTCAGCTTCTGATTACCAAGATCCTTGGTGACCTGACAGCTACAACATCTGGGAAACTGACTCATCTTGGTTTTCTTTTCATCTACAGGACTTGGCACTGCAGAGGCACTACCAGAAGGTTGGGCACCAAGTCTCTGGTGCCGTGACAACTTCCCCTTGGCCTCTTGAAATTCTCAAAGGCTCATATCCATGTTTTAATCATGGAACAGCTGGTTGTGGTAAGGGATCTATTTGTTGGACCCACTACTAATTAGTAACATTTTACAAAGCAGAACAAGAAAAGGAAAGTTTGTGACTGGGAATGAGAATTGGAAGCCATATGTAGAAGTCAGAAGTAATGACTGTTGAAACAGCAGGTCATGACTGAAAAGGTTTCCAGTGAATGGAATGATGAGGGCTCCTTTTTAATGACTTGAGAGGCTGAAACCATAACTAGAGGTTTGAGGAAAGAGTATGTGTTAGTTTTTCATTGCTGTAATGAAAATACCTGATAAGAACTATTTAGAGGAGGAAAAGTTCATTTGGGGCTCACGGTTTCACAGGTTCAGTCCATGTTGGGTTGACTTCATTGCTCTGGGTCCAGGATGAATTAACACAACATGACCAAAGGCAGGGCCGAGGAAAACTGTGGATGTCAGGGAGGGTGAGGAGCAGCAGGGACTCCAACCCAGCAACCCACCCTTCAGCACACCCACCTGCCTACAGTTACCACCCAGTGGGACCATTCAATCCATCAAAAGGTTCAATTCATTGATGAGGTCATGGCATCCACAATCCAATCACTTGATTTCAAACATTCCTAACATTTTGGGAAACACCTCATATCCAGATTGTAAAAAGTGATTCAGACTTTATCCTTCCTAGCAAGAGAGAGAGAGAGAGAGAGAGAGAGAGAGAGAAATCAGAAGAAATTCTCTTCTTGTTATTGCTTTTCAAATATTTATCAAATATCTATGCATTCTGTGGCACTGCAACAATCACACAATGTTTAAAGGCACTCGTTAGCACACATGCACTCAGTGGGAGCAAAGAAGCATGTGCCAATTCTGTTGCTAACACATCTCTGTGAGATGATCCTAAGCAAATTTCTTAGCTTACCCAATGAGATGGTCATGAACTTATTTAAAGTAGGCAATTATATTTTGTAAACTAAAAGATGACTTATCAATGTTCGTATCCATCATTCATTTTTTCTCAAATTCGTACAGGATTCTCTGGCAAGTTAATGAACTTCTGGTTTTGGAACTACCAAGGAGGCTAGTTGGATTCCTGGACCAGGAGTGTTTGAAGGGAAATAACTTTGCTGGGGGTAGGTTTATAAATGAGAACCTCTTATTTATACTACTTTATTTTTTAAGTACTATCTGCCATAACTTTTTATTAGTTCATTTTAGTTATACATAACATTAGCATTCTTTTGGCCATAATTACAGAAGCATGGAATATAATTTGCTCTAATTCAGTCCCCAGTACTTCCTCTTGCCCTCCCCTCTCCTTCCCCCCATTTCCTTCCCTCTACTGATCTTTCTGCTATTGACTTTTAGTTGTTGTTTTTCTTAATCAGTGCCTTGTAGCCACATAAATGTGAGACTCACTGTGGTATATTCATATATGTACATAGGAAGTTAGCTCAGATTCACTCTAGTCTTCTTCCAATACCATGTCCTCTTCCCTCACCCTCAATCCCCTTCCTCCATCCCACTGATCTTTCTTCTATTTTGATGGAGTTGCCCCATTTCTTTTCTTTTTGTTTTCTTTTTTTCCCCTTTTTCTCTGCATATCAGAGAAAACATTCAAACTTTGTTTTGGGGAGGTATGTGCCCATTTAGCATGATAGTCTCCAGTTCCATCCATTTACTGACAAATGCCATAATTTCTTCCTTCCTTATGGCTGAGGAATACCCATTGTGCATATACACCACATTTTCTTCATTCATTTATCCACCGATGGGCACAAAAGCTGACTCTGTATCTTGGCTATTGTGAATTAGGCTGCTATAAACATGGATATGCAGCATCACTGTAGTGTGCTGATTTTAGATCTTTGGGATGTATACCAAGGTGTGGGATAGCTGGTTAATATGGTGGTTCCATTCCTAGTTCTTTGAGGAATCTTCATCTGCTTTCCAGTGTGCTGGCACTAATTTGCTGTTCCACCAAAAGCGTATGAGTGTACTTTTTGACCCACAGATTCGTCAACACTTCTTATTTATATTCTGGATAATTGCCATTCTGACTGGGGTGAGATGGAAGCTCAGTGTAGTTTTGATTTGCATTTCCCTGATTGCTAGAGATGATGAAGACTGTTTCATACTTATGGAGCTTTACTGTTTCTCCTTTTGAGAAGTGTTTGTTGAATTCTTTTGCCCATTTATTAATTAGGTTATTTATTTGAAATAAGATTAGCGAATTTGACTTTTGTTCTAGAACACAGAGAGTGTGTCAAGTTAGGAAGCTTGCAGCCCTGGACCACAAAGAAGGTCCACCCCACCTACAGAGTTGAGATGGTCACTGTCCTGGTCTTGGTTTCCTGCACATGAAAACCTCAGCCTAGAACACTGCAAACATGAGGGAATCCTGCTCTTCATTCACCCATGACCCTTGATCTAGCTCCAGAATTTCATTTTCCAACATTTTCCCACCCTTCCTTGTGTCTCACCCCTCTGCCAAGTGCTGATTCCACTTCCTGAACATACTTCTGCACATCCCCAGACATTGTCTTTGAACAGGTCTCACCACCCACACACCATCTCAAATCTCTCCTCAATGTCAGCCATTCATTCTCTATTCTTGTGCCTGCTTCAAACCATAGCCACAGTGAGCCTTTAAAAACAAAACTTTCATAATATCCATCCCTTATATAAAACCCTTCATTATGGCCCCTGGACTCAGAATTAAGTCCAAACTTTTTGATCAATGTATAAGCATGCTCTAACCAGCCAGAGAAACTGCATTTCTCAAATTGTCTGTTCAAATTCTTCCTTGGGGCCTTTGCACATGCTATTCTTCTACCTGAAAATTTCACCACTCCCTTTTTGACTGAATTTGTGCTTTTTTCCTCTTTGAAATCCTTTCTGATCTTGGCCTTTCTCCTTCCCATATAAATCTGAGTTAACTTCTACCTCTGGAGACTTCAGAAGACTGTGTGTGCTCCTGTATCTGAATAGTGTCTGTACTGTATTGCACTCATTCCTCTACAAGATTTTCTTCCTCTCTCAACCATAAATTCTTTGAGGGCAAAGACTGCATCCCAGTTGTCTGACACATCATCTTTGTTAAATTAAGAAACTGAAACTGCCCAAATACCACTTGGTGTTTAAAAAAAATCAGCAAATTTACACATTCATTCTTAAACTTTTTTGCACTCTGAGTTTCAAGTACTAAGCATTAGATCAAATATAAAATCAAGCATATCTCAAGATTTACCCCACTTTCTTCAGGTAGCTCACAATCTCCAGACCCAGGAGCCTGCTAATTAGACTATATAATTAGTGTCATGATGGAGATCTGAAGAAAAATCAAAGGAGGTGAGATTTTTTCATTTCCTGGTGCCATCTGGGGACATAGAAAGCATCACTATCAGATACTGCATAATGAAAGAAACATCCAAGCAAGGGAGAGCCCCTGCACCTTTCTGTGGGACAAGGCACAGCCCCAGGCTGAGCCGCTGATGCTTAGCAAAATCTCAAACCCCCTCATTCAGGTTCAGGTGTGGGACCAGGCGAAGCCAGCACTTCCCTTCTCCTCTGTGGAAGCTGCCAGCCAGTGGTGCTCTGTCCCTCCAGGGACCCTGTTGCCATGAAGGAGGAGGATTCCAGGAGCATGTGTAGCAATTGATGGGGCGCCATCTGGAGCTGTCATATATCTTCCCCTAGACAACAAAGGTGTTGTTTGGTGCTTATTAATGCAGAAAAACAACAACAACAGAAGTATATAATTGCCTCGGGAGCTTACCTGGATTGGGTGGGAGTTGTAACATACAAGTACAACTTTCCTGGAAATGTGGCAATTCACTGGGAACATGTGAAGGGCACAACAGAGCTCTTTAAGGACAAAGAATGCGGATGAAAAGGGGACTTTCGAAAAGGCACATCGACCTTTGGGACAGTCTCTCTTCCGCATTGGAGAGATGCATAGTCCCTTGGAGTGGAGCCCAGAATGATGGAACATCGTTCGCAGGAGTTATGACATCATTTCCCTAAGTCCATCATGCTTAGCCTTCACAGAAATTGGGCTCATTCAATTGATCTAACGGAATTTCTAGATCTTAAAATTGTTTCATTAGCACACCCCACCAAAAAAGATTCAGTTGAACTAGTGTTATCCAGTTATTGTTAGATTTAATGTTCAATAAAGTATTGATAATATTCCTAAGAATAATGTCAAGTAGGCTGCAGAAAACCCTCATTACACACCTACTATGACAGTAAAGTATCAAATGGACTACGTTAATTCTCCTCAAAAGGTTCAGCTGCCATTGGGACCTGCATCAGTACTTAGATTGTTAGTACTGATAATTAGTAATAATAACTAACGAGTTTTATGTTACATTTAGAAGATTTAAAAATCTATACATGCTGTTTCTCAACAGGTAAAGAGAGGAAGCTACTCAGGGTTGAGTCCTCATCTGACAGATACTGGTTACCTAACTTGAAGGTATAACGATTGTGAAGTTTACAGAATGATAACTGGCATAAAGCAGATGCTCAGTAAATGTGGGATTAATTTTTGTCATTTATATGAGGATAAATTGTTACTTCTATGTCCCAGGAGTCCCATTTACTAGGTCTGTTTGGAAGCCCAGTTCTCCTTATTCCTGAGACTGTGATTTGCGTCTATATTGGTATGTTACATAAGAAGAAGGGAAGGAAGGAAGGAAGGAAGGAAGGAAGGAAGGAAGGAAGGAAGGAAGGAAGGAAGGAAGGAAGGAAGGAAGGAAGGAAGGGAGGGAGGGAGGGAGGGAGGAATAAAGAAGGAAGGACAGATGTTTGAGTCTAAGAGCTCTTGAGTGACTCATCCCTTCTCTATGGTCCCAAGTAAGCAGTGTTTCCTTCCTCAGAGCTGAATGTCAGCACCTATTGCAAAGGTGTCATTACCATTATCAAGATATTAAGCCTCCCAGGTACCAGGAGAAAAGGTCAAACCTGTACTTATAGTGCCTGAGCATGGCTTTTGTCAGCCTTGTCAGTGGACAAATTAAGTGCACAAATCCCATTTACTGGGGGGATGTCTCAACTTCATTGCCACCTGCCTGGTATGACAGACACACATGATGTTGCATGGAGAAAATGACAGCTCAAAATAAAAAACTGACATAGTTATCCACATGTTGCTTTCCTTAGGCTGCCTTCCCTGGTCCCCAAGGAGTCTGAAATTTAAATTTAAAGAAGGAAGGAGGAGGAAAGGAAAGGAGAAAGGAGAAAAGAGAGGTCCAATTAAAATAGGCAATGTGGATCTCTTTTTCCCTCAGGAAATACAGACAGGATGAATGAGACCATCTGGACAGCACTGAATCCCTTGGAACAGAATCTGTGGTTGGGACTGCTCCTGTGAGATTGTGTGACTCTGTCTCTTACTCGTGAGTTCTGCGCCTTGGCAGTGGACTGGGTGTGGCATGAGACACAGACACCTCCTGCAGACAGCCACATCTCTAAGCATGTACTCTGGGGTGGACAGGGTGCCAGCGGCTTTACTGCACTATCTCATTTGTGCCTTACAAGAACACTGCAGAGTAGGTCATTTTAAGCCTATTTACAGATGAGGAAATGGAGACCAAGAGACAGCTGAGGTAATTTGCCCAGAGGCATGTATCTTGTAAGTGACAGAGCCAGGATATAAAACCCTCACTTGTTGTGCCCCTAAGCCAGTTTCTAAGACACAAAACTCCTTCCCCAGGTCCTCACATCCTATTTGGCCTAAGGAGACATTTACGTAAGACTGAGAAGCTAGCCGGCTGCTCCCGAGCTCCTTTGTGTAGGCACTTGGGCTCTCTAGGACCGTACCATTTTTGTGGCCACACTCCAAGGGAAAGAGGGATTGTTATTTCCATTTCCCAGAGGGTGAAACTGAGGTGCAGGTATTAGGCATTTGGTAGGAGGAAAATGGAAGGGCAACTGCTTAGTGGTTCAAAAAGTTCTCCTTAGCAGTCAGCCTTGAGGTTGGGGTGAGATGAATTTGTTTTCTACTTTCTGATGACTGGAAAGGTGTTCATGAAGAGGAGTTTAAAGCAAATTCTGTGGATCAAGTGACTTGAGCTGGAATCCTCACACAGCCTGCCGAGTCAGTTGGCTTTTGCTGGTCTGCCTCAGGCTCCCCATCCAGAAAGCATGTCTAAGAATCATGCAATTCCAAATGAGCTCTGAAAAGAATTGGTGTCTGGAAGCTTAGTGGATTCACTGTTTCAGCAAGCACCAGAGACTCAGCTACTTCATCACCCTCGCTGTCACTATCACCAGGTGAACCTGCATTTGCCAATCAGGATGGAGAAGACTCACGGATCAAGGTGCTCACGAAAGACTCAGACTACCTCTTGCCTGTTTTGCTCTTGGTCGGTCTCTAGACCCCTCAGCTCCAAGATTTTCCTCTCTAAAGTGGAGCCAGTAAAGGTTTCCACTGTTCACCCACTTAAGGGAGGTCCTGATTTTTGAATGAGATAAGGGAAGAAAACCTTGGGCCAGTAAAGTATACTGTATTAAGAAAGAATCCGTGTTGCTATCCAACCCTGAATATTTTTCTCTTTTGTAAATAAAGTTCAGGAATTAATATCCAATTAGCACTCTCTATCAGTGGGTACTGCCTCATAAACAGATCCAACCCACCCAGATCCTGTATCATGCAGTTAGGCCATACCATGTTAACGCTGAATACATACAGACATCTTTCTATCACTATTCCTTAACAGCATAACAACTCTTTATGGTGTATTTATGTTATATTAGGTATAACATAGAGATGATTCGAATATACAAGAGGAAGTGCATAGGTTATATGCAAATACCATGTCACCTTATATGAGACACGAGCATCCATAGATTTTGGTATCTGGGGTTCTGGGGCATCCTGGAACCAAACCCACATGAACTCCAAAGGAGAACTATATGCTGTTGTGAGAATGAAAGATGAACTACATAGACAAAGTAAAACTTCCCTTATTCATTCCTCTTTGCTTGCCCCAGGTTCTCTCAATCTCTCTTCCCTGAATTCTCCCAATCCTAACCACCCAAGTTCTAATACTTGGTTTGAGGATGGTGTTTGTTGTTATTTTACGTTTTGCTTTTCCATGATATATATGATAAGTGTGGTGAAGGGCTGGGTTAAGGACCCAAATTGCCTTTATTTGAATTGTGACTCTGTCATGTTTTCACAATGCGGCTATGTTAGGTTTCCTCTCTGGGTCAATTTCTTCCTCCGCAAAGCAAGGACACAAACCCAAGTTTACTGTGAGGTACTGTTAATACAGAACCAGCAGCACCCAGCACTTACAGATTCTTACCAAGTGTTCATAGATATTATTATTAGACAGCTGAGCTCATGAAGACATGAGTCATACCTGAATCCTTGGCTCTTAACCTAATGCCTGGTACCCAGTGTGTGATTGATAAATAGTTCTTAAATTAATAAAAAAAAACACTACATTGATTTCTCTTCAAGGAAGCTGCTAAGAATGAAAACAAATTAATAAAAAAAAACTATTAAAATAAAAATATTTCTCAGTAATTGAACATTTACTGAACATTCAGGTAAGCCCCATATACTTAGTACAATTTAATCCTTATGGAAACCCTAAAAAATAGACTTGGTATTGCAGCCCTCATTTTACCAGTGACTGAACTAAGCCAGTTAAGTCTCCTGCACTTGGTCATGTAGCCAGGATTCACGTGTGACCAGTGTGGGCCTACCAGAGGCACTCCTTATTTCTTTCCATCAGTGTTTTAACCACAGAGGTTCATTAACTAGCTACACCTGAAGATGCTGACTTGGCTGGTCAGTCACTCAGGGGCTTCTGCACTTTTCTTTCTGGGATGACAGGGCTTATTCTCTCCTCTCTGAGTGGTGAAAATCAGGATGCAAGACATGGAAATAAATTAGCGTTGTCTGAGAACATATATATGGGAATGGCCCAGACAATTTTAGAAGTGTTGAGAACATTTGGTGTTTGAAGCCTGTCTGGCTGGGTTATGGTACTGTCCAGAGAATCACTTCTAACCTTAGAGTCCTTTTGATTTCAAGAGCTAGCCTACCTTCTGAACTGTGTTAAAGAGTAGGAGGAAATGACTCTACAGTGCTGTTGAGGATCAGAAAGAACTGAGCAGGAAGACTTCTTAGGGGCACATCATCCAAAGGTCTTAATGGAATTCCCCCTGGAATCAGGATGGTAATTATCAACTGTGTAAAATAAAATGTGAAATAAAATCAGAATCATTTAACACTGGTTAACACCAATCAATTAGAAAGGACATTGACCTTCAGAACAGAATGGCCAATTGTGCTGGAGAACCATTTCATCAGGGAATATCTGATTGTTATCAACAGGGGCTAGTTTTCTACCTCTGAAGTTTTGACAGATCATCAAAGAAGAAGGCAACCCAGGAATTAAGTGGCAGAAGTAAGAACAGAACCCAGACTCTTGAGTCCTACAAGAATTCATCAATTAGTCTAGCACTTATTAAATACTACCAGAGCAGATCTAAGTATGAACTGGTCATTCCTCAACATGACACTTCACAGTAGGTTTAAATGTCCCTTTCTTTTGAGAAGCACAAAGCATTATTCCCCAATATAGGGTCATTGTCTAAGGTTGGTTGTTGTTAGTATCATTATTATTTATCAACTGCTTAAAATCAGTGCTTCTAGGGGGCGGGTGATGCGGTTTAGTGGTAAAGCATATAGCTAACTTGAACAAGGCCATGTGTACTTCAATCCCCAGCACCACCAAAACAAAAAGAAGAAAGAAAGAGGAAAATGGTGTTTGGCACTTTTCCAGGTAGCTCAATGGTAGAGCACTGCTTTGCAGGTGTGAGGGCCTGGGTTCCATCCCCAGCATTGACACTTTGGTGTTGGGGTTCAGTGGTAAAGTGCCTGTCTAGCAAACATGAGGCCCTGGGTGTTCCATCCCCAGCACCAACAAAATAAATAAATGAATTAATAAATAAACAAAAATTAGTGCTTTTTAATGTGGTTTGAATAAGTCTGAAGTCTGTATCCTCCCAGAATTAAGTGGTCTTCTTTCTCAATATTCACATCAATACCATTGCCTATTGATCTCCTTGTGGAGGGATGGCCATTTCCGGTTCTGTGTGTCAGCAAATTTAAGGACTGGTTAGGGGGCACGGCATGATAAATCTCAAGTCATCTAAAAAAACTTTCACTGCTATGTTTTATCCTGAAGTTCAAGAATATAGGTTTTAGAGCCAGTCACACCTGTTCTTTGGTTGTTACAAATTCATGTAGTGCTCTGAAGTTATTTTTCTCCTCTGTAAAATAGAGATAGTCATATTACCTGCCTCTTAGGTTATTATAAAGGTTAAGCAATATAATCTATAAGTAGAATCAACAATAATGGTTAACTGTTAGCAATGACAATGATAATGATGATAATAACAATAATAATAACCTAAGAGTGAAAACTCATGCTAGATAGCTAGCCAGACTTTAGCAAAGTGTTAGGCACATAATGGAAAATTGATAAATCATCTTTGAGTGAAACAATAAATTATCATCATTGGCATTAAGAGAAGCAGCATTTTGGTAGAAAGTGTATCAGTTTGATTACTACAAAATTGGGGAATTCTTGCATCAGAAGGGTTTGGATGTGTAACTTTGGGAAAGTCCTTTCCTTCCTGTGGGTCTTTATTTATAGAGTGACAGTGTCAGATTTAAGAGGTTGTAAAGCACTTTCTATTTTTTTTAAATGACAATAGGCTGGGTTAGCACGTACTAACATCTTCCCCAACACCACCCAGCTTAGACTACGTTCACATGAAGAGGGGTCAAGTGAGGCTGAGTGTGACTGGGGTGGCCGAGTGACTTGGGGAAGAGTATGAAGAGGTTCCATAGAGGGGGAGGGAGGGTAGCTTCAACTGCCCAGGGCCTGAGGGAGGCTTCCTGACAGAACCATGGCTTTCTTCAGTTAGATTTTAAGGATTCAAAGGACCCAACCTAAGGTGATCTGGGAGAAGCAGAGTTGTTTCTGGAAGTCACACCTGGTTAGGGTTTATGGAAGACTCCATACAGAACCAAGGGAACTTATCAAATTTGTCCTGAGCTCCTATGTGGCATAAAACACAGAAAATGCATTCCATGGGGGATTACGAAAGGCACAGGACACAGGTCTCATCTCCAAAAACTTAAAGCCTAGCACAGAAAGAAAGACAGGCAGGTGAATCCAGCAGTGACAAGACAGAAGCTAAATAGCCCTCCAGAAGTGATTTGTTTAAAAGTTTAATCAAAACCAATGTCATGGAGAAGTGACATTTGCACTAGATTGGAGTAAAGGTACATCGTTTAGAGCTGTGATGTGGATATGTATCTCACAGTTAGGTGGTTTATGGTAAACTGTTCCCTTTCCTAAGAAACCGAGCAAAACCAACCTAACTGAGTCGATAGGAGATACGGGATCAGTCCATGCAAGACACTCAGAAGGTGCTGAGGAGTCAGGCCTACTGTGGTTAATTGGTATAGACGCTGTTCCTTAGAAAGCACTGCTGAATGAACTTCTCTGGGAGAGGTCTTCACCAAACATGCAATTAATTGCATGTTTTCAATCTCAGTTGATATAAAAAGTGGCCAGTTGGACAGTGATTCTGCAATTTTTGGAAGGAAAAAAAAAAAAAGATTTGAAAGCATTGTCCATTATGTGACTCAAGGCCTCCTATCAAGTAAGCCACAAGATACATTTGTCCTGGAATTAAGCGGAAGGAGTTATCAAAGGTTTTGCTTTCTGGTCAACAAAGCAAGGCAAAACACACCAGATGAAGAGAACGCCCACCATTGCTCATTTCTGATTTCTCACAAATCTTCCTCTTCCACAAGACTTTGGAGATACGTTCCCATTTTCAATTTAAAACAATAGAAAGATTAAAGGTGGATTAGAGGCAGGCCAGCCAAGGAGTCAAGAATGTGGCCTTTGGAGTAAGATGGTCTTGGGTTACATTGTGTCATAGAATCCAGCCGACATTTTTTAAATCTCTTTATCTTAAGCTTCATTTATGCTGCAGACGCAAAATAAAATAAGAAAAACTACAGATTATAGTTCTGAGGATTAAATGAAATAATTTATATAATCAGGATAGCAAGTGTTCTAATAAGTTACAGTTAATTATCATTATTACTAAGAGAATAAAAATAATAGAATCCAAGAATTATGCGTTTTCTATAAATTAAAGAGAAAAACATGCCATGTCAATTGGTAGTTTTTATCTTCAGCTGAAATTCTAAGCTTAAGAAGTTCTAGGAAAAAATAAAGAATGAAAAAGAAATGTTCGGGGTACCTGAGATAAACAAAAGTGGGGTCTATATGAATCAAAGGACAAGGGTTAGAATCTAGAAGATTCTGTTTCTGTTTCGTAGTCAGAAAGACTAAGAGGACTCCAGTTGGTTAAACAAAAGGTTCACAAATCCCAGAGCCTGGCAGCTCTACTTTCAAAGCAACCCTTACTTCCACTTCTCTGCCTTCACCTGTAGCAAAACATGTGCTTGCCAGCTTTCTTTATCTATGTTCCTGGACTCGGAATAGCAATCATTAGATCATGAATTTATTTTTCAGAGGATTCTTGGAGATGCTCAAAAGTACTCTGGGCTGTGAATAAACTTACTTTTAAAAACTGATTTAACAAAATGGAATATAGAAAACTGCTGAGCAATTCAGATAAACTGAGTTCAAATCTACCCACTAGTCTTGTGAAAAGCTAAAAACTTAGTACCGTCTCTAACACACAGTAGGTGCTTGAAAAGTGGCATTAATGTACTACTGGCTTGATTATCACCATCGTTGATTCTAGTATACATGTTACCTTTGTACAGTTAAACACTGCTGTTGAGCAGCAAGCAGAGGCTGGTGTTTAGCCAACACTCACTGGCATGTGTGCTAGCCACGGAGCAACATGATATCCATCATCTTATTTAATCTCCCAGATAACCCTATGAGATCTGTAAAAATGAAAAATGAGATTCAAAAGCTTCAGTGAGTTCATCTAGCTCCTGGATCCAACATGCAGAGCTAACTCTGGATTGGCTGGATTCTCAACTATTTATTTAATCTAATTCAGTTTTTTCTTTTCCTCCTGTAAAATGGGATGATCATGAGCTCTCTGTGGGCTTTTTATAAGGATTTAATGGGATCATTCTAATAAAAAGCACTTACATTTGTCTTGCAACTTACAGCATATTCAACAAATGTAGGCTGTTATTAGAATTGGTATTTAGCACAAATAGAATTTGAACCCAAATTGTTCTACTCCAAAATCTACATTCTTTCTAGTGACCTTCACTTGAACAGCAGATGAATTTCACTATGCCTGTCAGATGTCCACAGATGCTTCATCTAGTTAAATGAGATTAAATTAAGAATTTATTGAGAACCTAATATGTCTAAAACACCATGATTGGCACTACATAAAGCTAAAGAAGCCGTGAGTAGATATGTAATTCACTGTGAGGATTTGTCTTGGGGATGTACTGACAGAAATTCACAGGCAATTCTATGAAAGCCCAGAGGAGGGAGCCCATCAGGCTGGTGCGGGACCTTGCTGTTTGTGGAAGGTTCTCTAAGCAGGTGACTGAACTGGCCTTTGGAGCATTCTGATCTTGGAAGAAAGACATAAACAGGACACCAAGAACAATGCAAGATCCTATCTCATTTAGTTCCAGATTCTGCATGACAGACAATGCTTGCACCAAGAATTCTGAGATGGGAATAATTTATCTGGCCTGGAGAAAAGTAAATAGGGCTCTGACTCTGGAGGAAGACTGACAAAAAAAAAAAAGCCCAGAGGGCCATAAAATGTAGATATGTGGAAAGGAAGAGGGGGTGCTCATTTACTGAGCACCTACTTCGTCATGTAGCCTACTAATTTAATCTCAATGACAACTCCATGGTAAGGTCACCGAGACTCAGAACAATTAAGCATATTGCAGAGGGTCATAAGAACCCAGGTCATGGTGACTCTGAAATGTGTACTTTGAACCACCCTCACCCATTCCAGTCCTTCCCAATCTTTAGGGATCTGCTTTTATGTTACTCTTCTAACTTCCAGTAGAAACTTATACCCTCTCTGGCCACATACATTGCTTTTAATTCTTACCAAACAAAATGAATATTGAAGGACTATACCCTAAGAGTGAAGGAACAGAGTAAAAAAGATTTTAGGACCAGAAAAAAATCCCCAGAAACTTAAGGAAGTCCCTAAGAAGTGGGAGTGGATAGGTGGGACGCAAATATGGGACAACTAGGTGGGAACTGTTGCCCTACTCCAAGGAGACTCCGTTTTAGTTCAGATTTGGAAGTGATCTTAGGAATCTTCAACTCCTGCCCTTTCACTTTAGATAAAAGTAAAGTGAAATCCAAAGATCTCACACAGGTCAGAATTAGACCTAGAGTCTCCTCTCTCTCTCTCTCTCTCTTTTTTTTTTTTTTTTTTTTTTTTTTTTTTTTTTTTTTTTTTTGGTACCAAGGATTGAACCCAGTGGTGTTTAACTACAGAGTCACATTGCCAGCCCATTTTATTTTATTTTATTTTATTTTATTTTTTACCTTGAGACAGGGTATCACTAAGTTGCTTAAGGACTCCTTAAGTTGCTGAAGCTGACGTTGAACTTGTGATTCTCCTACCTCAGCCTCCTGAGCCACTGGGATTACAGGTATATGCCACCATGCTCTGCAATCACCTGACTCTCAAACGATTGCTCCTCAACTACAAATGATGAAAAGGGAGGGAACAGATCCATGAAAGATCAAGTGACACAATAAAACAAAGGACAGCAGCCCATGATAAATTATGATATTATGTATTAATACATAGAAAGGTCATGCATAAGTTGTTGATTAGAATGGTTTACCAGCCATTGTCTATGCACTTAATCAAAAACAAGTAAATATATACATATATGCATAAAGAATAAAAGTGGCTTCCAAGAGAGGAGGGACCAAACAGTAATTGCAGGGTCAATGAATAGATGTGCAAAAGGCTTTGCCAAATGCTGCCAATACATTTAGGGACTGAGGTCAAGGAGCTCAAAGACCATAAAACATGGAGGCTTTGTCCCTTCCTTTTTCTGCCCGCCATACTTCGACCTCCTCAATTTCTGTTTGTCTTTAAGAACCTAAGGGGAACTTTGTTCTTGACAAGAGTGGAATAAATGATACTTAAATGCCAATTCTATACTTTAGAGTATCACATCCCAGAGCATATTTTGCCCTCAAAATAAATTTGGGAAGTAGCTATTCCTACTTGAAAGGTAAAGAAATGGAAGGGTAGGGAACTGAAAGGACTCCTTCAAGGGGAGGATGCTGGAATGTGCTGGAGAAAGAGTGCAATAGAACTGAGAGGGCCTGTTTTCACTCCTGGCTGGAGAGTTGACGAAATCCCCCAAATCTAGGAATATTCGAAACTATTGAACACAATGACTTAAAAGCCCCCTGGAAGATACACAGTTTCCAAATGCCTGATGGCCACAACTGAAGTCATGATCCAACTTCTATTGGAGAGGAAGGGGAATTTTGAATGACATAATATATGCAGTTTGACATAGCTCTTTTCTTATTGAATGACAATCTTGTGACTCCTACAGATGACCTGGAGTAGCAGAAAGTCACAAGATTTGCTAAGACATATTCCTTATCCATAGCATTGTGCACCTAGGATCCTTTTTCTTCCTCTGAAAACACACTTAAGATATAGTGTTGATTTTTCATTTTATAACTGGAGAACCGGAGTTCAAACATTCTTGGCCTAAGACTATATAGCAAGTTCTTCCAAACCAGGAAGATCTAAATCTGGGATCTCCGGTTTTCAGAATGGTTCCATAATTCCCACAGAGCACATTCCAGCTTTTATAGAGGGGATGTCTGAGTCGTTTGCTCCTCTTACAAATCTTTATACTTTTACCAGCACACATTCTCTACTGGTTTTCTCTCTCCCTGAAGCATGTAGCAATGATCCCAACCCTCAGGAAGGATCTGGAGCAGCCCTGGGGAGAGGAACACCAGGGGGAAGAAAGTCACAAATTAGTGGCATTAATTTCAGGTCATGCTTCCAGTATGTTATCCACATGCAAACCTCACACAGCATATTTTTATCACTACATTATTTGGACAGACTGGTAACTAATAATTTGTAATCCACCACTGCTAACTCATTTCGACTTATTAAACACTTGGAGGGGGAAAAAAAAAAGAAGAAGAAGGAAAACTGTTTTGCCATAAGGGGGAGCTTTTGAGTTCCATAAAGAGGGGGAAAAAGAGAAAAAAAAATATATATTACATATATGTCCCAGTTCAAAAACAATTTTACAAAGCAGCAAATGGTCAGATCTTTTTTCTGTGACTTGGGCAATGTCACAGATCCTGAACTGCTTAGGTTGAAATTAGGGAAACTAATATTTTGCACCCATTTGTATAAAATTAAAATAATTTCTAACAACCAACAGAATATTTTTTAAGAGTATTCCGGGGAATTCAGAGACCCAGTTTTGCTGGGTCTACAGCTTCTGAAAGGCAGATGTCCTGGAAAATGCCTTCCCTCTGCTGTCTTCTGATGAGTCTATGAGGATTTTAGTAACAACTAGGGTCAGCTGGAGAGGGCAGCTCTGGGGGCTCAGCGAAGAGGGGGCCTTTCAGCACCGCCACTGTGGAACTTTAAGGAAATTCTGAGAAAGAGAAGGAAAAAAGGGAGGAAGAACTGGGAAGGTAAGAGAGAAAAGGAAAAGGAAGAGAGAGGAATGGAGCAGAGGGAGAGAGAGAGAGAGAGAGAGAGAGAGAGAGAGGGATGAGAGAAAGAGAGAGAATATTTTAAAAATCTGAGAATCAAGTTTCAAGACTCTTTATGTACTATGGAAAAGGATGAGGTTTACCAGCAAAGTGCAAAGGGGATCCTGAGAGAAGAGATAGGTTTTTCTCCCGCCAGGAGGAAAAAAATCAGGGGGGCCGTGGTGGGGGGTGATGAAGAAGGGGAGGAAAAAGCAAGCAAAACAAAACAACAAGAGGAATGAGTGTTTTGAACAGGAATGAGGAGAGCTGGGAGGACCGTAAGGGGGTGTGTACAGAATTTCATTAAATTGTTACTTTAAGATTGTCTTCTTTAAAAATAAGGGGGGGGGGGACGGGAGCGAAGGGAAGGAGGCAAATGGCAAAGTGGAGGAAGGCTGGGTAGCTCGGCCTCTCCAAACCGATTGATTAGTCATGATCCCCGCAGTTTTAACAGGGACTCATTCAATTGAGAAGGTGGAGCGCTCGGGAGCAGATTAGCTTACGCTTGTTTACTCATCTTCTGAGGGATTTTTTCCCCCTCTTTCCTTTCATTTTGTGAAGAAGGAGGGAGGGGAGGGGGGACTGGGGGGGGAGAAGGGGGCTGTGGCTTGTGTTATAAAGGACGCAAAAAATAAATAAATTAGAGCATCTTTTGGGGGGGAGGGAATTCAGCGGATCAGTGTCTTAGAGGAGCTTTTTTTTTTTTTTTTTTTTTTGAGAGCGAGAAATCATATAAAATAAAATGAAATAAAACAAGGAGGAAGGTAACCAGCTGTTAGAGGGGGAAATAAGGCAGATAAAGGAGCGGGGAGAGAAATTAATTGCCAACCAGGAGGAGTTGGACTGTATTTTTCAAAGGTGGGGGGAGTGGAGCACACACCTTGAGGAGGAAAGCGAGAAAGAAAAGAAAAAAGCAAGTGGAAGGGGGGGCTCGCCCAAGAAGGGTGAACAAGAAGAAAGTCGAGGCGCCGAGGCTCCCAAAGCTGGCAGCTCCGGGCGGCGGTGCAGGGGCCAAGGGGGGGCGGGGGGGACCGTCGGACATGCGGCTCTGGAGTTGGGTGCTGCGCCTGGGGCTGCTGAGCGCCGCGCTGGGCTGCGGGCTGGCCGAGCGCCCCCGCCGGGCCCGGAGAGACCCGCGGGCCGGCCGCCCCCCGCGCCCCGCCGCCGGCCCGGCCACCTGCGCCACCCGGGCGGCCCGCGGCCGCCGCGCCTCGCCGCCGCCGCCGCCGCCGCCGCCGCCGGGCGGTGCCTGGGAAGCCGTGCGCGTCCCCCGGCGGCGGCAGCAGCGGGAGGCGAGGGGCGCCGCCGAGGAGCCGAGCCCGCCGAGCCGGGCGCTCTATTTCAGCGGGCGCGGCGAGCAGCTGCGCCTCCGGGCCGACCTCGAACTGCCCCGGGACGCGTTCACGCTGCAAGTGTGGCTGCGAGCGGAGGGGGGCCAGAGGTCCCCGGCGGTGATCACAGGTAGGCGAGGGCGCCCGGACGGGTGCTGCACCGTCCCCGCGGTCCTGGGAGCGCGCGGGTGCCTGGGCGCGGGCGGCGGGCGGCGGGCGGGTCGGGGGCTTGCGGGTGTGTTTGTGGGGCAGCCGCCCCTGGAGCCTCACTTTGCCCCATCTGAGGAATGGGCACACTCGGAAGGCGTCGCTGCCTGCCCCCCAGCCACTGCGAGCAGCGCAGGGAGCGCTCCAGGAGGCTGGCGACCCTGAGTCGGGGAGGGCGAGTCCCCGGGGAGCCTAGGGCACGTAAGCAGTCCTCTGCATTGTCAGACGGACTCTGTCTGGGGTGGAGAGGGAGGGCAGGATGACCCAATTGGGTTGCATGCGAAAGGAAGCTCGGGGACCGTTGATTTCTCTGACTTTTTGATGGAGGTAGCCCCCTTGATTGGCCCCGTTACCCTGGAAGCCGTCAGGGACGATGTTGTTGTGCTCGCTAGACTTAGAAGTCCTCGAAGTGCCCCAAAGTCGCTCTGTTTGAAACCTGCCTCTGGGATCCACCTCCCTCGTCCCCCACGTCCCCCCACACACACACCCCGAAGCCACGAGCACTGCCATTCCATATCCTTCCTTTTAAAGCCCGTTGCCTGTCACTTGGAATTGGGGAGAGACCTTCCTAACACGCACCCCGCCAGCCTTCCCCAGACCCCGCTGCGAAATGGGGCGCTTTTCTCATTTGGGACTTTTATGAGCCCGTAATGAATTTTGAGTTCTCCCTCCTTACCCTCCCTCTCTCTCCCCTACGCCGTTCCCCAGCAAAGCCCGTAGTGAAACCGGACACTTTGCGAGGGTTGCAAACCTTAGAAATGCTCCAACATTCATTTTAACCCCCCTCTAAATGAATCTGTGGAAATGCCTTTAATAAAACTGGGGGGCGGAGGGGGCGGCGCTGCAGGAGAGAATGAAAGTTTCGCCTCTTCGGTCTGGGAGATTCCCTTCCTGCACACTTTGCCTTGTCCTGGGACGTCTTAAAGGGAGAGTAGGGGTTCCCCCTTCGCTGCAAGCCAGCAAACGTGCGGAGGCGTTTTCGCGATCCCACCCCCTTACACACACTTTCTTAGAAGGGACAGCCCGAGAGCTCTTCGGGCAGTCTGCTTCTTTCTTGCCTTGGCTGGGACTTTTTATGACATTGTGCTGCTGACGGTCCTATTTCCATGAAGTCCACTTCAGGGAACCCAAACTCTGCTTCTGTACCAAAAAAGATGCCCCCTCAAAGCCCGTACTTTCCAGTTACCAGAGGAGAGCAAGAACGACTCCCCCAACACACACAACTGACGTCATCGCTTGCTATTTTTCCTTTTTTCCCCGGGAAAGGAGAGGGAAACCGGGCTCATTCACTTTTAGCTCCCTTCGTCAGCCAGAGGAGGGTATAATATGCAGCAGAAGAGACGGTATTCAAAATAATAATGACGACAGTGATCATTCAGGAACGTGGTGTGTACTTCTCCTTTTCCATGCAAATGAAAAGCAGTCTGCTGCTTGGAGGTGATTTAAAAAAAAAAAAAATCTGTTTTTTCCTAGTCTTTACCTGTCCTATGGGTGATTTGGAACATTTTCCCTCTGAAGAGGAGAACCCAGAGTTATTTCCGTATCATAAGTGAAAGGGTGTGTGTGTATGGCGTATGTATGTATACACACACGCACACACACCTGGGATTCCACGGGAGACTGCTTTATGTGTCTATAACTCAGACAAGGGTCTCTTCACACGCGGACTCTTGATACTCATTCACTCTTTTCACACAAAGATCGTTGCAGTAAAATACTTTAATTGGATGGGGGACGTTAAGCTATTATTGCTTGTATAAAATGCCTGGTCCATTTTATGTGTGGAAATAACATTCCTCTCAAAACGAAGGGGTGGGGGGGGGGGGAGGCACTGCTGTCGTGTAGCACCAGAAAGCCAGGAGCTTTTCTCCCGAGGATTCTGGTGGATTTTTTTTCCCTCCCCTACTTGAGTCTGAGCCAGATTTGGCGGTGTGTAAACACCTGGCCCGGAGCCAGAAAAGACTCATTCTGCAGTATCCTCTACACGGTGCAGATTGTTGGACTAAAAAGAACCTGCTTCTCCTTGAATTAAAAAGCAAACAGAGGTTCTTTGCAGAAGTGCTTTTCCAGCTCTTTTCCCGGTGGATGCTAGGGCTGGGAGAGGCAGGACGCTCAGGTGGGTGCAGGAAGCCCATCCCTTGCAGGGGCCTCAGGTGCCCAGTTGGCTGCCTGACCTCTGTTGGCTTTCTCTGCCTGGGCGTCACCACTTTCGCAGGAATCCCTGGTCACCTATCTTGAGAGCAGTCATCGCTCAGCAGGGACTACACTGCTATTTCGGGCAGAGGGCTGCTTGCTGCCTAGCTGTCAGGCCAGACTGCCTTACATCACTCTGCTGCAGGATTCAATTGGGTTTCATAAAGGTCTAATTTTACGGTGCTGTTAACCAGGTCTGTCGTCTGCCAGGGGCAGGTCTTGCCACTCCTGGTAGGCTGGGGGTACTCCCCAATCTCTTGACCTTGGGTGCTATTTCTGCTTGGGTTCAAACTTCAGGGACACCAGTTCGGCCCTTCTCTGAGAGACTGGGGAAACAGTGATGGAGCAGTTTGCTTCTGAGGCTTGGAAAACGTGCCTTTCATTTTTCTAAAAGGGAAGGAATATATATGTGTATATATATATGAAGGTTTATGCAGGCAAAAACAAAGACAAAGTTAGAAAGTGCATGTCTGCAGCATGCTCTGGGGACTCACTAATGATGAATGGTCTTTAGGAGTGAAGAATTCTTTAAGGCTTCTGTGAGAAGGGTCCTCAGAGGTTGCCCAAGCTCGTCACCCTTTATGCCAAATGGGGAGAAACACAGAGAGGGATGAGGTTGGTGCTGGCTGACACAGCTAGCGCCTCAGTGGTGCACCCTCAGTGACTTCCTGGCCTCGCCCCCTGCACCATGAGAGTGCATAGTTCATAAACACCATCCCCTCTCACCCCACACAGACCCACCACCCAGGCACAGCCTTCAGCCTTCCTGCTGGCACCGTGGGCTCCCTTTCAAGTCAGCCTGGGCTTGGGGGCTTGTTTCTGACACATCCCTTTGCTTTTGTAGCACACCAGGCAGGAGCCAGACCCCTGCCCCTCATCCCCATATGCGCCCCCCACACATACACCTCTCCAGTCTGAAAGAAAGAAAGAAAACAATAGACTCAATTTGCTCCGTGGAGCAGAGGCCCTGAGCAGCAGTTAATCTTGTTAAAGTTTCTCCTGACCTGTTAGATAAGTGAAATGTGGACCCCACAAGTGTTGCCCTCCTCCCAGCTCCAGTCCCACTCCCCTTCCCTGGAATTCCTACTCAGAAGGAGAAAGGGATTTACCTGCCTCCCACCCAGCACCTCTGCTAGCCAGCCTCTTTTCTTTTGTTCTACTGTTGGAATGGATTAAGTTTGCTGGGTACTCTCCTGAGTCTTCTTCCCTCCCTTCTGCAGCCCCTACTTCCCTGCCTCTCACTCAACCTCTCAAAAAGAGTTGGACTAGGTTTTAAGGAGTTCATCTATGAACATGCCTCTCCCTTAACATCTATGATCCCACCTGGCATCTAGAATATTGCAGTGGTTAGATCTCAGTTTTAGCAGGCAGGTCACCTAAAGGTGAATCTGTCCTTGCCCTGGACTGGCTGTGTGGCCGTGGGCAAGCCAGCTGATGGGGCTTCAGTCTCCTCATTCACAAATTAAAGGTGAGGTGAGCACCTATCACCTAGGGCAGTGTGAACTTGAATCCAGCTTGCATGTGACAAGTGCTTAGAATCGGACTTGGCATGTAGTAAGTGCTCGACAGACTTCATTTTTATTATTAGATGTGATTTTTCAAAGATCTCAGCCCTCGTTTTTCTAAGGGAAAAAGGAAACCTTTCCCTGGGTGCCTGCAGGATGGCAGACACGGTGCTGGGGGCATGGCTTTCTACCTGAGCCTTTCGCCCTCACGACCAACCTGGTAGGTGGGCATCTTTGCCCCTTCTTTATAAAAGAGGAGTCTGCATCTCAGTGTGTTGGAGGGACTTGGGTGGAAGTCTCAGAGGCACTCCATTGGACAGGGCAACTCAAGTTCCGAGTGCTTGCTTCCTGTGTCAGCAGAGAGAAGTGATTTGGGTACCCTTCCTTAACCCCGCTGCAGCACATTTCCATTCCATCGCACATCTCTGTGCCAACTGCATATCTGCAGGTTAAAGAGAGTGGGAAATGGGAAAAAGTCCCACCTGAAAATTTTGAGTTAATGCAGTATATCTGTTTTTCTTTTCCCATCAAATAATCTGACAGAACAGGCTTGGAATTTCTCTTTCCATTCTTTCTGTGTGATTCCAGTAGTCATTTCATCTCTCTACCACTTGGTTCCCTCCTCTGTAACATGGGCATAATGATTTCAGCATATTTCAATGACATAAACATGCAGAAAGCACCTCACACTGTTCCCGCTTGTATTGGGACTCATTCAGTGCTGACTGGATCTTATTTATTATAACCGTATCCCTCTCTCCCAGTTTGTCAGTCTGATCTCGTGGAAGAGGGACTTATTTGTGTATTTTTAGGGCTTCCCTTCTTGAGTTACGGAGGAGTCTTTCTAGAATGGACCCTGGAACTTGGGGAGCAATTAGACTCCTTCAAATCTTTTCTTTTCACTTTGATCCCTTCCTTTTCCTGCTGGGGATAACTTCTTGCTAGTAAGAGCCAAAGGAGGCCCAGAACCACTGAATCCTCTATCTAGGAAAACCAGCATCATTGAAGGGGAGCATGTAGTCCCAGGAACAGAAGTCACAGATCCATAATCACATGCCTCTTGTTCCTTCCCCAGGTGTTGTTCAAATGCTCATTTTCTCCTATGTTGTCATTCAGTGGACAAATAGGAGTGGTATAGACTGTAGAACCTAGGGAAGTACCTGCCGTTCCCCTCTGCACGGAGGAAGGCAACCTTGAGGTCCAGAAGTGTGGAACTTGGGAGTGTGGGGGGTACAGCCAGCCCAGGCCTAGACCCAGCAGTCACCTGGATCAAGCAGGTTACTGCAATGGGGAAGCTGAGGACCAGGACACGCAGCATTAAACTGTATTCACAGACTACCCCTCTTAAAGGGGCCTAGGAGAACTTTTGATTCAGTAGATACCATTCCTGGCTGCATTTAAAATCACGCACTCTTAAAGCATTTCTCAGCCCAGGCTACCCTCCAGGGATCCTGATGTCATGGCCTAGAGTGGACCAGGACCTGGGTGCTGGTGTTTCTCAAAGCTTTCTCTGATGCTGTGGGAGGACTATCGCTGAGGAGACTCAGATCCAGTCTGATGTACCCTGGTGCAGGTGGAAAAAGTGAGATCCATAAGGCAGGGGACATCACCTGTTCCCTGAGCTGGTTATTGACTGAGCCTTCAGAGAAATCCAACCATCCCAGCTCTGAGTCCTCAAACAAGGACTCCTCTTCCATCCTGAGTCCCCTGCTCACTCCAAACTGGGTGCCATGGGCCCTGAGAGTCCATACCCTCTCCTTCCAGTGCCTTCTTCAGAACACGAATTCTCCTGCAAAGGGGTCACACATTAAGTGTCGTGCACATGATTTCAGGTGAATCAGTGTTGAGAAGCAGCCTCTCTGAGCAGGAATCAGGGTATAAAGAGGGAAGCTCTGAGGCATTCACCACTTTGCCCCAGGCTGGTCCTATGAGAAGGCATGTGTCCTATTACTTAAAAACCCTTCACCTGGAGATCACTCTGAAGCCAATTCTGGCTTCAGGAGTCTCAGATGAGGGAGAAGATCCTCAGGACCCAGGTAGGACTGCCTCTATGGGCTGTTTATACCTGGGGCCACTGGCTCATGGAGGCAGCATGCATCTAGTGTGGCCCCGGTCAGCTGCAGCTTCTCCAGAATGTCGTTCCTTTCCCTCCCTGCCTTCCTCTTACTGCTTTGAGGATTCAGCTTCATGCTTTGATGAAGGTTCTGGGATTGCTCAGCTGAGATTCTGACATCAGCAACTCAGAACTGATTTGAAAGGTTTGACCTCTTGGATGACTTGAAGACCTGAAAGTGAGGATCAGAAGGTCAGAGTTCAGGCCCAGGCTTGATGCCCTCTGAGCTGTGTATCCTGAGGCCTTGGGGAGAGGGTTTCAGGTTTGCTCACTTACACAGGTGTAACCATGGCAGAGAAAGATCTCGGCTGAGATCAGAATCCAGTGCATGCGTCAGCGGAGTGAGGAGGAGCCAGAAGGTGAGATGTGAGGGTGTTGTGCCATCAAGTCATTCCTAGAAAGGTGCCTTTATTATCATGGTTCACACTGGGGATGATAAGTAGTCAGCAAACCTTTTCTTACCTGTGACCTCACTGGAGTCTTTTGATGTGGGGAATTCACAAGTCCGCCGAACCCTGCCACTTACTGCTGTGTGACCTTGACAATGTACTGCTCCTGTCTGGGCCCCAGGGTTCTCAGGATGCAAAAGGAAAGGTAGGAAATGGATAGGAATTTTTATACTGTACCCTATAACCTCAGGAAGCCCCACTTTCCCTTCACTTCACTTCTGCTTAAATTGTCATTCTTTAAAATTACCTTTGAAAGAAACATTCCTCCATTAAAAGGAGTTTGAAGGAGCAGGGACTGACCGTGGGGAATTGTTAATTTTGTTAGGTGTGGTTCTA
Source organism: Sciurus vulgaris (assembly GCF_902686455.1). Lineage (NCBI taxonomy): Eukaryota > Metazoa > Chordata > Mammalia > Rodentia > Sciuridae > Sciurus > Sciurus vulgaris. The sequence goes on from NC_136476.1 coordinate 72,373,598, forward strand.
TTATTCTTATCATGTTGTTTTCAAAGATTCTAACTTGTTATAAATGCTTACCAAAGTATTTCTGGGTTAAATATGTCTACTTTTTTCAAAAAAAAAAAACTCCAGGAAAAAAAAAAAAATAGGTGTTTAAGGGTAAGAGTGAGGAAGATGAAAGACGATTGGCAAACAGATAATATTTGTTGAAGCCAGGTTACGTGAACTTGGAACTTTCATACATTTTTATCTGGGCTTTTTTTGTGTGAAAGCTATCCATAATACAAAATTGAAAAAGTTAAAAGTAGCTGAAAGCCACAAGAGGAGGTGACATCTCAGATCACTGCATGTTTTGCGAACTGATGTGTTTGCAGATTCAGAGATTGAAGCTTGGTGAGGGTCAGGGGCTTCCGCAGGGTCACACAAAGATTAACTGAAAGTTATGGTACAGTCCAGGCTCCCCACACGGGCAGCTCCTCTATCCTGTACAACTGCAGAGCGGTTCACATGTCCATCTGCAGAGTGCTGGAGGGAAGGGACGTGAAGAGGGGAGCTTTAGGGTCATTCGAAGGGGGCCAGTGGAGATTTGCTGGGTAAGAAGCTTTTGAGTGACAGAAACCTTTGGCAATGCCCTATATATTGGGAAACATTTAGCATCCTCAGCTAGAGCCTTCTAGAGCTGGCTAAAGCCCTGGGGGAAGCTTGTGTTTACTGGGGAACTATTTTGTAGTGTTTGATCACAGGATTCAGGAGTCAGACTGCCTGGGTTTGATTTCCTGACTTTTGCACCTGCTGGTGGCATGACTTTGGGCAAGTTATTTAATATCTCCAGGCTCTACTTTTCCCATCTGTAAAGTGCAGATGATACTGGTTCCTATTTCACGAGGTTGTTTTGAAGATTAACTGGGCCTCCATGTGGAAAACGCTTAGTAATGGAATCTAGACCACGGAGTAACTCAGCAAATGTGAACCCACATTGGTACTATGTGTGTCTGACCCTTACCACACACGGTTTCTAAATCTCCATAACTCTAGGAATTAGACATGCTTATCTCCTTCAGCAAAGATAGGAATTACCTTTCCCTCCTTTGCTATTCAGGAAAGATTTATTAGTATCTTAACATTAAAAAACTTAAATTAAAATGAGAGGCAAACACAACATACAGATTATTATTTCATTTTCCAAAAGCAGTGGTGTGTGCTAATGATAGAAAATCTAAGAAATGCAGATAAAAATAAGGGACAAAGTAAATTTGTCTGTTCCCTGCACAAGTATTCAACAGGTACATATTTTTTTATTTCCTGTTTGTGCTGGATATAGTTGTAGACTTTAAAAACTCTTTTCCTAAGGAGGTTTATATTCTGGGCAAGGGGTTGGTGTGGGAGTTGGAGACTCTCTAAATAAGTACACCTGTATATCACGTAATGCCAGGTGAATGTTTATGCAGAAAAATAAAATCCGATCTAGGGACTGTTTGGTACAAGGACTCAGGAGGAGTAAGGTTTGAATAGGGTATTCAGGGAAGTTGTCCTGAGAGGAGGCCTTGGGGAACAGACAGAAGAAGAAACCTAAAGCTATCTAAAGACAGAGCAGCACTCTGCAAGCTAGGAGATGTTCATTCTAGACCAGGTCCTTCATTAACTTAGTGCAATTTGGGGCAAGTCACTTTCCCTCTCTGGGTCAGTTTTCCTCATTTGAACCATGGGAATATTTTCAGTTTATCTGCCTTGGCCCTAGATATTCTTCTAGTAGATACCTTTTAGGGTTGTGATCCTAATTAGCTTGGTCTAAAGACAAAATTGTGAAATCAGCAATCCTCCCATTCTTCTTCCTTTTGGGCACATTTTCCTCCACTAGGTGGTGTCTGTGCCTGTCACCCTCAGGGGCAAAGTGCCCACAGAGGAATGTTGGCCCCCATGCCAACACTCATCCCAGAAACACCTGGCTCTCTCAGGTGTCATACTTTGAATGTTACTTAGTCTTATGAAGAAAAATTCCTGTAAGACCCAAGAAAGTGTGTGAGAGTCAGATGCACTCGTTTAAGCCATTTGTTTCACAGATGTGTCACTGTGACTTGCACAGTGACAATCAATGTCCATCACTGAGTGACCAAGTTGGGTAAAGCTCTTTGTCTTCCATGCCCTAAGCCAGAACAGGTCATGCTGCTCTCCTATTTCTGAGTCCTTTCCATCAATTAGTTGCCATGTGTCTGCTGAGGAGTATCATTTATCTCCAAACGTAACTAGACTGGAGATTCATGGATCCAGCGGTCCACTGGGAATATCCATGCGCACTCCAAATTCAACATGTCCAAAATGGAATCATCTTTCTTGCAGAACTCCTTTGTATCCTTATCTTGGCTGGTGTTACCAATTCTAGAATATCGTCCTCTGTATTCACTCAGTCATCACACACTGTCCATCCTTTCTGAACATTTTGTTAGCTGACCCGTCGTTTCCTTCCTTTCTACGACTACTCCCCTGGCATGGCAATGTCCACAGCTCTGAGCCTCAGAGTCTTGTACCCACTTCAGTTGATCCTTCAACACTGGACAGGCAGATCTTTCTAAAATGCAAATCTGATTCTTACTACTCTTAGCGAAAGACTCTTCAAAGACATGTGAATTACTTGAAACTCTCCCAAATACATAAGGTCTTTTTAGCCTCACTTACTAGGCTCATCTTTCTCCTGTATTTCTGTGGACTGATTTGAAGAATGCCCAGGCCTGTGCAGGATTTTGCTCAGGTTTTCTCTCTTCTGGGAAGCCCTCTTTGTTGCCCCGCAAAGTGTAACTGATTTCCGGCCTCTCTTATCCATCTGTCTCATTATACCTTCTGCACTCTTACATTAAAACACCTGGAATTCTTTAATTATGTGCATATTGGGGAAGTTCTTCATCTCAACTGCTCCAGTGCTTAGCACAGTGCCCGGCATATAAAAGAGCTGTACATGTTTTTGTTTAACGCATGGATGAATGGATAAGAGAACCAGCTGAATATCTAATGATTCTGGGAGAAAGAGTCCAGGAACCCCGGGCATGTTGCATTACGTAACCAAAGCACATGACCTATTGCGTGTGCCACAGTCAGAAACATTACACAGTGGTTAATTCCATTTCCCCTTGAGCGAAGAAGTCAGAAGGGAATAGAAATCTGGCCTTACAAAACAGAGGGAGGAGGGGAGCAATGCATTTAAGGGCCTCCTCAGTTCACACTGTGGCCTTTCCTATCCAAGCCACATTTTGGCCTTGGTCTTCCCCTCTCAGACCCTGGCCTCTTTTGCAAAGCATTGATTTTGTGCCTGCACTGCAGCACATAATCCTAAATTTTACTCTCTGCTCAGATTTCCCGTCTCCCCTTTATCAGTACCTTGCTGGGCCTCAAATGTCCTGGCAGTTATATCTGTGGCCTTCCCTCCTTCCCAGTAGGGGGCCTTTCTGTCTGTTTCCCTTGATCTTGTGAGACCTTGTGGTGACCTCAGGATCTGGAATCCTCTGTCCACTGTTTATATACCCTTGGGGGAGAATAGGAATTCTCAGCAGTAACGACAGTAATAAAAGCACTAACTCATAATGAACACTTACTATGTGCTGGTACTGTACTGAAGGCTGCGCTTTGTACCCTCTGAAGTTAAGTTAGAAAGTTGCATGACTCACTGAAGGACCCATCGTGAATGGGTAGTGGAATTGGAATTCAAATCCGGACCAGTTTAGCTTTATCTCTGTCTGTTCCCAGGGTTTGCCATGTTGCTTGGAGCACCATGGTAATCCAGTAAATGTCCCAGGACAGGTTGAAATACAGGAAAGAAAATGTGAATCAATGAAGGAATATGAGCAATAGTGCCCCTAGTGGCTAAGGCATGCATTTAAAGAGTGTGTATAGAATGAAAAACAGGAAGGTGGTTAGAAAGGGGGAGAAGGATGGAGGGGAAGTGGAGAAAAAATTCAAACGCGTATTATAAGATTGTAAAATGATTGACTGAGAAATCTCTTTTTTATGCACCGTGTATTTTATTTGCAGGTGACTTTTGAACAGAAAGAACATTTACATCCACCAGAGCATTCCCCACCTTTAAGTAGTCTACTGGGGGAAATAAGCTTCTTTCAAAGATGCTGTGCTTGCCAAAAAGTTTTGGGTTCCTCTTTAGAGAATCAGAGCCTGGGGCACGTTACCCCAGATGTGCTCAGTGGAGGCATATTGTTTTCCTCTGACATTATGAGGCAAATCCAGGACGCAGGGGGCCAGGCTGCATGAACTATGGAATTCTGAATGGAAGACCGACTTTGGAATGACAGGGCTGCTTTATGATGTGGCTGTCACGGGAACCAATTGCACCCTGGTAGAGCCTGTGTTGAGCTCCCAGGATAACTCCTTTACTGAGCAGCCCCACTTGACTGGTTAGATCTGATTTGCTAAAAACAAACTCACATATAGTATCTTGCTCTTCCCTTTGCCAAGTTCTAGTTGTGAAGTGACAGAATCAGCTTCATCAAATCTGCCCCATTTACCAATGGAGAAACTGAAGTCCAAGCAAGTTAAGTTAGCTTACTAAGTAAGCTGAGTTTAGTTGAGTCAGGTTAAGCAACAAATTGGTAGTAAAATTGAAACTGAATTCAAGTCTCTTGACTCCTAAATCAGTGTTCTTTTCTTTAAATCACTCTTTTCCTTTGTGGTATGGGATGGTAGCAGGTTCACATTAGTGAGCTTATTAGAATAAGTGGTGTGACTGTTCAATAACTTCTCTTAAACATTCCTTAGATGCCAAACCTCTGTCCTAGACATTCTGTGAGGTTCAATAGGAGATGGAAGGTTATTAGGAGAGGAAAATCCTCCTCCCTTCCTCTCTTCCTCCCTTCCTCTCTTCCTCCCTTCCTCTCTTCCTTCCTTTATTCTCCATCCAATTATTCATTTATTTAGGAGTTTTTGAGCCATCTTTTTATATTGAACATTGAGCTAAGAAATGAGGAGTAAAAGCAGAAGAACAGGGGACCGTTCCCTCCCTTGAGGAGCACCAGTCCTGGTAGCGGAAGCAGACTGGTAAACAGATATATGACATCATGGTAACAGCTATAACTAAGCAATTAATAGAGTCCTGGGGAAGCGAGGGAGAAGCACTGCATTATGGAAAACCTGTCCTTTTCACAGGGACTGGAAAGTGCTCTGACAATTTAGGCACAAGAAGTCTCGTCCGCTTATAAGGCTCATGGGATTTGTTCATGAAGTAGGTGTGATGTATATGTTTGCAGGCATACGCCCCTGCCTTGTATGTCTGTTTAAACATACAGCCATAATCAAATGAGAACAGTCAACACTTATTTATCCATGCCCTTACTGTGGACATGGACCCACAGTAGCTTTTAGAAGTGTTGTGTTAGGAAGTATTTGAACAATTCAATCCATCACCATCAGAATCAAGTCCAGACTGCCCCTCCCATAGAGCATTTACTGCACTCTTTCGTGGTTGCCTTCAGACCTGTCGTTTCTCCCACTTGTCTCTGAGTTCTTTAGAGCAGAGATCATAGCTGGATGAGAGGAACACACCTGTAATTCCATCAGCTTGGGAGGCTGAGGCAGGAGGGTCACACATTTGAGGCCAGACCAGGCAACTCCGTGAGACCCGGTCTCAAAAAATAAAAAGGGCTGGGGGCTTGGGGTGTAGTTCAGCAGTAGAGCAGCCCTGGGCTCAATCTCTAGTACCATTAAAGAGAGAGAGAGAGAAGAAGAGGAAAGATCATTTCTGTCTTCTCTGCATAATTTAATTTAGCACAGTCCTAGCCTCATCAATAGATGCTGAGTAAGCTTTGTTATGTGAACAAAAGGACTGGAGATGCCTCCAAATAAGGGGAAAGATGGGGTGACTGGAAGAGGGTGCTGCGAAGGAAAATTGCTCTGAGAACTGATGGCAGGAACCTTAGGTAAAACCACACGGTGAGGGAGGACACATCGTGAATGGCATTGGCTGTGAGCAGTGGCCCTGGCCTCTCTGAGCTGATTACCTGCTAGATTTCTCTTTCTACCTTCTTTTCCTATCCCTCTGTCTCTCCTTCTTTCCAATGGGCACCATCTCTGCTAGCTGTAAATCTCTTAGCCTCCATTCTCCCTCAGATTTTCCCACCCCATCCCTGGAGAGGGTTGCTGAGGGCCCAGATGTAGCTGCATGGGATGATGGGATGTGCCCCTGCTCCTCCAGTGAACCCCACCTGTGCCCCAGCTACCTTTCCCCATCTAAGAGGATGACAGCGGTAAAATGTCTAACACGCTCAGTGGCACCTCCCCAGAACTTGACACGTTGCAGTGTCCCACGAATGTTTTGGGGTAGACACCTAGTGGATAAGGAGTGAACCCTTGCAACTTGTCCCATCCAGACTGCTCAGCCCACAGAAGGACAATCTGAGGGCAAAGAAATCACCCCAAGTTTCACCCCTTATTAGGCTTGGGGGTGACGGACTGGGGTTTAGTTTCCCTGACCATTTCTTCTCTTCTACCATCATGTTCTGGGATTTGGACCCTGCTTCCTTCTACTTAATCCCAAAGACTTCAGATTCCTGAATCCTATAATTAGATAGGACCCATCCTGTCCTTTATACTTAGGAAGACTGAAGTCCAAGGAGAGGAAGAGATTTGTTCAGGGTCCCGCAGTGAGTTAGTGACAACTCCAAGGTTTCCAAAACAAACAAACCTCTGCATGTCTCCATAGATTAACAAGTACTTTGTAGGTTCCCAACGCTATTAGATGTGGTAGGAAATAAGACCTTGTGGACTCTGTGTTTTCATGAAGGGGCAGGAAGATAACCCAGTGAACAATGATGAGGCATTATATGGTGATTGTGTGAAGTTCTAAACAAATAAAATAGGATGCTATAGAAAATAACTGGGGCAGATCACCACTGGGCTAAGGCTTCACCGACAGAAGAGGTAAGTGACAGGTGTTAGGGAGAAAGAGTGAGACGTGCTAGTGACCAGACCAGAGCACGGCCAGTTCAGCACGTGGAAATAGCAGGTAGGCGAGCGTGCGTGTGTGTCTGGACCTCACAGCAGCCCAAACCATGAGATCTGAATTTTCATCCAAGTGTGTGAGGAAGTTCTCAGAGGGCTTCCACCAATGGAATTATAATATCTGGTGTATCGTTTGCAAAGCATTAACATGGTGTGAGTTGATGGCCGATGTTATTATGTTTGTCATGATTTTAATTTTGATTAGCATCCTTAGCGTTTATTTTCTAATACCCAGGGCCAACTAAAACACCTAAATAACATATTTTAGATCAACAGAAGAGAAGGGGATTCTCGCCCCTGGCGAGAAGAGGTTGGCGAACCTCAGGACATGTTTTGTAAAAATTCGAGGTCATACACATTTTTCTGGAGTCCACAGTTTTCACAAGTTTTTTTTTTTTGTTTTTAAAGAGACCTATGGTTTCCAAAGAGTGACTTAAATGCTGAAGAAACAGGGGGCATACCAGGTCATTTCCTGAAGCTTGTTCCCAGCTCTCAAATCTGAGCGCTGTCGGGGATCCGCGAAAATGAGGATGTTGATGTTGAGCTGTCGTATTGGACTGAGGAATTGCACTTTCCTTCATCTGTACCCTGGGTGGGGTAAATAGAATTCAGAGCTTTTTTCTCTCAGAGGAGGAATTAGTTTATCCCTTAGAAATATAATCTACAACTTTGTTTATTCAAACTCTGTTCTCTGTGTTTCTCTCAGATTTTAAATAGGCAAGTTCACTTCCAATGTGGTCTGAAATGGTCCAGCCTGTAATTGTTCCCTGTGGACTTTACCCGTTAATCCATGAATCCAACCATCCATCACCCTCCCTCCCTCCTTCCTTTCTTTCTTCTTTCCTCTCCTCCCTCCTTCCCTCTCTCTCTCTCCTTCCTTCCTCTTTTCCTTCCATACATGTAACCGTCTGTTTACCAGGTTTTGTGCTAGGGTTGAGACAAGAGTTAGGAGACTCCAATTCTAGATTTTATGATACTGTGAGACCTTTAAAAGAAATGTTCCTGAAACATTCCACTGAACCCTACACTTCTATAGAGTATAGTTTGAAAACCACTCACTTCAGAAGTTCAAAACTACTTTGAAAAAAATAAAGTGCAGTTATATAATTATAAGCATTCCTTGTAGTGTTCTGAGTCTGAATCTAGACTTCCAGAGGGTCCTTTAGCAAAGCTAATATTTTAGATCAGTAACCACTTCTACCCTAGGTCAGCAGGTGGTGGAAAGCCAGTGGAGGTGGTGACATGGAGCCCTACTCTTAGGGAAAGGGCGGGCTTCACAGGTGGGAACACAGAGGGAGCTGTCAGTCACTTGGCTCCAGGGCGCTCTCTGTCCACAGCCTCCCAAAGCCCTTGTCCAGTGATGCTGGGCCTTCAGACCCGTGCGTGCCTCTGGATGTAGGATGTGGCAGGAAGCCCTCGTGGCATGGGGTCGTTTCAGTTTCTGAAGCATTTTCAACATGTACCTATCATATTCCCACTCGCCTTGTAAAACAAGCGTTTTCATTCAGTACAGTGAGGCCTTTGTATCTCAACAACAAACACATGGTCTAAGGCTCTCGGACATAACCTGCCTTTTTCTCTAGCCCCCACCCCACCCCCCACTCCATCCGCCTTTACAAAGCCCAGTGTCAGCAGAAATATCTGTTTACAAACAAGGGCTCCAAGAGAACAGTATCAGTAGCTCAAACAAGCCTCTAAAACATGCCCCTGGTTTTGTCCTTGGAATCCTTGTGAATGGCATGTATCACTGGCTGCAGCTTCACAGAAGGCTTCTGTCTTTCCATCTGTCTTCCTATCTGGCTTGCTCTGCCTCCTTCCACTTACTCGTTAAAAGCAGGAGGAGCCTGACTAGAGAGGCAGTCAAACACGGGTCTGTACCTTGTGGGTATCTGAGAGACGAGCCCAGACAGGGAGTTGCTTGCAAATAGCAAAACAAACCCAAACATATCAAGCCTGCAGTGCCTTCTGAAGCAGATGCTGGTGGAAGAAGCTGATGGCTCTCACAGCCACACAGTGACATGCTGCTCTAGGTCATTTTTCTAGGATCACCAGTGACCGAAGGGGCTCCGCAGTCACTCTGCTGAAACTGAGTCTTGCTGTAGCTCCCTATTACCTACCCATAGTAATGGTAAAAACTGACATACTCTCCCAATTGAATAGACAGGAGAACCAAGAGACAGAAGGGAGATGAAATTGAATCCAGGTCCACTAGAGACTAGGATCAAGCCTGAGGAATTATCTTCTGCCCAGCCAAACATAGTTTAAAACCAAAGTCCCAACAAGCATCAAATTGCCATTTATCCGTCACCGTAAGAGCTCTTTCAAGTTGAGTTATAATTCACAATTTCCAAGGAGATGTCATAACAACAGAAAATTAATAGCTAGTTTGAAAAAGTCTATCAGGCCTCTCCACAATTTTGCTTTTATTTCACCCTCTTGCTAGTAGGTCTGAATGAGTCCAGATTGCCAAATGAGGACTTGATGGGAGGTCCTGAGACATTACTCCTGACTCTTAGCTCTGTCATTCTCTGAAGGGGTCACCATATTATCCTTAGCTAATGATCTCCATCTCCCATCAACGCTGTTCTTCAAAAACCACCAAACATGTATTTCAAGTTGCCCATGAAATACACCCCGGGTCTCAGGGTGCCATTCACAGTCCCGTGCAATCTAGCCTCAGGTCGCCCTTGCTGTTCCATTGCCCTCTGCCCTGCTCTGCATCCTCTACTCCATCAAATACAAACATCTTCCTCATTCAATGGGACCTGGAGGTAATTTCACAGCTTTTCCCTCCTCCTTCTGCCCAGCTTCTCCTGATCAACCCAAATCCTGTCCCTCACCAAGTCACTCAGGAAAACTTGAGCCCTTTCATCAGATTCAAGTGCTCCTTCCCTTGAGCCATTTGCTTGTGCCTGTACTATAGAACTTGATCTTTCATACTTTTTTTTTTATTATTGGAAAGGGCCTTTCCTCCTCTTGCAGCCAGTTTTTCTGTCTGAGCACCATACTATAGAAGCTGAAAACATAAACTCTGGATTCTGATTGTCCAGAGTTGAACCCCCACCTCTGTCATTTGTGTGGACTCTCTGAGTCTTGGTTCTTTCATCTGCAAACTGAAGACAATAATAATATCCCCCACTTGGATTCTTGTCAGGGTGTTCCATGTTAACTCTTGCAAAGAGCTTAGCACCCTGCCTGGCACACAGTAAATGTCAGATAGCATTGCCCTCCCTGTCTCAGAGAGTAACTGGATGGTACCAGCCCTAGGAAGAGGAGATCTGCCTGTCTGGCCTTGTCCCTTCCTTATCTCCCTTTGCCATCTCCCTTTGTGTAAGTTTCACCCCTTTTTCTGTGGGCCAAGAGGAGGTGATGGCAGGCTCTCCCAAGAGAGGCGCTTTTGTCTCTAGAGCTCAGCCCACACTGTCTGGGGTGCATTTTTACATAACATGCTATGGACCTGCATCAGGCATGGAATTTACATCATTTGGCTTGTCCATGTGGGAATCTTCCCCATTCCTCTCTGCTCCTCGGGTTGACCACAGGGGCCCTCTCCTAATGCCATTTAGTAGGTAAGGATCCTTGGTCCAAAAATGGAACAAGGCTCATTCTTTAGGCAGAGATGGCACAATGCCCGAGGTCTAAAGTACTTTTAGGCTTAATTTCTTTTAACATCAGAATTTAAAATAATATAATAAAAATACACATATAATAATGACTGTGGCCTCATGATTATATTTGTCTCTATGCCAGTGCAATCATAAGGTATAAGTCTATATCTGTATGTATACTGCACACACAAACCCACCCTCTGAGGACCAAAAAACAAAAAAACAGAAAAAAATTCTGCAGCCCGTGAAAGTTATGTTGCAATGAGGGATTTGTCCAGGATCGATAGTATGCTAAAGACAAATCAGGGCACAAGTGTTTGTATTAGCTCCAATTCAGAAATATTTGAATATTTGAATGTTTAATATTTAAAATTTGCATTTTTGGGAAAAGCCCTAGAAATTATTTTGCCATAGTTTCTCCTTTGGGAGGCAAGAAAATGAACCCCAGGGAGAAGGCGCATCTTGCCCTGGGTCATAAGGCTTCCTAAAGCCAGCACACAGCTAAGTTGTGGATTGCTATTTCTCCTTTTACTGTTTTTCTCATTCAAATCTAATGGCCACTGGAGCCAACCTCCCAGCTTGTAGATGAGAAAAGTGAGGACAGGCTAGAAGGGGCTTCCCTGCTGTTGCCAGGACATCAACCGATTTCTGTTCCAGTGCTGGAAAGATTGATTGAAACCTCAAAATTAACTCAAATCAGGTTTCCTCAGACTTTGGGGATGTCTATCTTTCATTTAGAAATGCTTGTTGAATACTTACATTCAAGGCACCATTACAGAAGGTTCTAGATGCAGAGTGGTAGCAGATGTGTCCTCATTATCCTCATGGACTTGTAGTCTGATTGAGTAGACAGCCCTTGGAGGGTGACCTCCAAAGTGGGTCATACTGTTAGCAATGGTAATTGCCATGAAGGGGAAACAGACCAATCACCAAACACCCACAAACAATGTTGGGACCTGAGAAAGACTCAGGAGACAAAAAAGCCCCTGCCCTCAAAACTACTTACGTGAGTTATGAAGAAACAGCCAGGTGTCATACGCCTGGTACATAAAGATGCATGGGCCCAAGACGGACTCCTCTGCGTCCAGATGCAGGTGGCTGGTACTCGGCAGTGTTTATGAGCTGAAGGTGCAGACTCGTGTCCACTAAAGCCATAACACTGGCATTGGTCTTCAAGATTGGAAAAGAGACAGGACAGAGGTAACAGGGAGACATTTCTACCTGGAGGAAACAGTATGACCAAAATAGAGGGGCCCAAACATGTTCTGTGTGCACCCTTAGAAATAAGTCAAGATTAATGTCTGAAATGCAAAGTTAAGGGTGATCTTGACCCTGAGGTGATCAAAGAAAGGTTAGTTTGTCTCTTCGCAGGAAGAGCAAAAACTAGGATTTGGGGAAGATGAATCTGGTGATGCTTTACAGGTTGTATGGGGGAGGGATGACATGACTGGAACATGGGCCAGTCAGGGGAGTTCCAATAATGGTGGTGATGCATTGAGGACCAACCGTATGCTTTCCCTACATGATATCCCTAACCCTTTATGGTAGGTAATAGCATGCCCATTTTACCAAATAAGAAAAGAAAATCTCAGACAAGATTTAGGACTTGCCTAAATCTCATATTATATGGTGGCAGGGCTAAAATTTGAAGTCACAACTCACTCCCCATCTTGGAAAAAATAAATGTCCCTAGTTCCCGTGGGCTTATGAACCTGTAGATAGAATGCTTATCCACAGAACTATATGTAGATCATTGAGTCAACATGTGTGTTGAGTACCTACTAAGTTTCCATTATTCTAGGCAGTATAGGATATATCCAACTTTTCAAACCTCACACACACACACACACACACACACACACACACACATACATACACTATTACACACAGGTATAAAATTGGAGTAGTCAAGAAGATCCAAGTGTTGATTAATGCAAAACTGAGAGAAAGTTGGCATGTCAGGAAAGTCTCCTTTCCTTCTCCAGTGATGCAAATGACCATCACTGTCTCAATGTCTGAAATATCAATTGTTGGTGGCATTAAATTGAACTATCTGTGGCTTATCTATCTTTGCAGATCCGTGGAGAATATGCTTCTGGGCTAATGGGTTGTATTTCTCTCTTCTGTTTTCTCCAATTCTCTCCTAGTTGTGGTTCTTTCTGGGTGACTTTGGTCATTCTTGCTCTTATACATACAGACCCATTTCTTGAATGTCTATTTTATGCCAGGTACTTGGCTAAAACATTGTATGAACTGTATCTTATTATAGCCTCCCAACCAGAGCGCGGTGACGTCATGTCGAGCCAGGACTTAACAGAGCTGTGTTTGCTCCCGAAAACTGTGCTTTTAATCACCAGACTGTCCGTCATGCTTGCACTGAGGCAAACACCCTCACATGCACTCCTTTATCTCTTCCTTCACACATGCATCAACATTAATCAGTGCTTTCTATGTGCTTCCCCTAAGGATATCAAACTGCCCCTTGCTGTCTGGAACCTCCCTTGCCCTGTGTTCATTCAGAGCAATGATCTTTTCTTCTTTTTTGCAGTGCTGGGAATTAAACCTGGGGTCTTGCATGTGATAGACAAGTGCTTCACCACTGAGCCACATTCCCAGCCTCATTCACAGCAATGATACTACCTACTTGGATCAGTGTAGCAACCTCCAATATAGACAATCACTTTTCTTTCTAAAGTGACTTCTTGTGTGGACAGATTGATGGGGCTGATTCTGTTTAGACTGGATTATGCATAGGCTGCTCTACAACTTATTTTCCTTTAGATTAATGTAGAATGATGATATGGATCTGTTTAAAGCATATGTGGAGATGGTGGGATTATCACTCAGGGTTGTGCCATGAGGCAGGAGGAGGAGATGCAGAAGGCATCAGCATTTGCTGGGTTTGGAGCTAGGGCTCAGCCTCTCACAAGCCATGTGACACTGGTAATTTCACTGCCTCCCTGGAAGGCTCACTTTCCCCATTTGTATGAAAAAAAAAATCATTATTTCTATCTTGTCTCCTTTAGAGAGTGTTGATTGAAGCAAATGAAATAAAGTTGCTTTGTATATTTCGTAATTTCAAGGAAACTTAGATGCTTCCATATTATTATAACTAATAATGCATAATCAACATTGGGTAGACTTGAAAATTAACTATATGAAAAAATGAACATTTAATTCATTAAAAAAGAATTCTTGCTTATATTTCCCATAGAAAACAGTGCATTGGTTAAGTCCTAGCCTTAGGATCAGAGAGCTGGGTTTAATCCCATTCCCGTTTTTACAGGTCAAGTGACCCTTGCCAAATCACTGCTGCTACCTGAGTCTCAGTTTCCTCTTTTGTCAAGTGGGACCAAGAGAACTTATTTCATTAAATAGTTGCAATAATTTTAATGAAAGGGTACATGTAAAGTTCTTGACCTTATACATACACATCATGAATGATAGTTGTGTTTATTTCTCAATAGGTACATGTAGTGATGTCTGGCATTGGAGCAAATCAGAGTAGCAATTCTGAGGATATTGTAAGGAGGTGGTATGGTAATAACAGGGCTTCCTAATTGCAAAATACCAGCTCCTCTTCTATCTGGATTACATCAACAGAAGAACCAACTCTAGCTAGCACTCAGTGAGCTGTGCAACCTTTCAAGTAGAAACAACTTGAAATGCTGCCTCTTCTTCCCGCTCTTTCTTTGTCTTCTTTCTTCCTCTCCTTCTCTACTTCCTTTTTTAAGTTGATATGCACCAATTTCACTGACAGTGTGTGAAAAAAAAGAGAGCCGTGAGCCTGTATCTTCGATTTCAGAGAACGGTGACAGAAAGGATAATGTATAGTAGCACAGACAAAGGGGAAAAAAAAATAGCCCCAATTCTAAGGAAGAGGAACAGACATTTATTATGAATATTAATAAAAAGCGCAGCTACCTTTATCATGGGATATGCAAATGTGTGTTTGCAGTCTCTCACTAAATCCTCAAAATGGCACTGGGTGTTAAGTACTTGTTATGTCAGTTTACATATGAGGGAACTATCAAGGAGGTGCAGAGATTTTGCCCCAGGCTACACAGCTAACAAGGAGCAGAACTGGGATTCAAAAAGATCAGTCTGACTCCACAGTACATGTGTTTTAGCGCTTGTTATGTTGCCAGTGGCCATGTGCCAAGTTCTGTCATGTTCATTATCTCATTAGCTCCCTCTGCAACCATCTGAGGAGGATGTATTATCCCCATTTTACAGGTGAGAGGGCTAATACTAGAAGGGGTGCCCTGACTTCCCAACTCACATGGCTAGTAAATGACAGAGCCCGCATTTGACCTCAGGTCTGTCCATTTGTAAGACCCTGACCTTCCTATGCCTATACAAACTGCTTACTCATGAGTGAAGGAGGCAGGCTAGAGAGTCAAGGGCCAGCGGGAAACATGTACACCTACAGTCCCCAGGAGCACTTTGCCATTCCAAATGCACAACCTGAGTCAGTATGTTAATGAAACATATGGGTTTTAGGAACCACGAAACATGCTCTTCTCAAACTCACCTCATATCTGAATAGCTTTAAGTTATTTGTAAGGAAATATGTATCTATTTATCTCCTTTCTCCCTCAAAAGAGATCTGTGAGGTATCAAGGTAAGTAGAGTACATGCAGGAGAACTGGGGCTTGGAGAGGTAAATGAACTCATCCAAGGTCACATAGCTAGTCAAACAGGTGAGCAGAACCATGTAGTCAGGGGACTCTCAGATCTTTTTCCTCAACAAGGATAAGAATCCAGGTAGGAGAGCAGATAGAGAGAGCATTGTGGATGCTCATTTGCAGCCCTTTGCAGATGGGAAAGGGAAACCTGCTCCTTCCCATACTCTTCCATGACAACTGTGTAGAAAACACCTGAGCCAATCTTGACCTTGGGATCTGCTCTCTGTATGGTTACTTCTGATGCTCTTGCTCCTCTGATTCCAGAAGTCTAGCTGGTATGACACACTTTAAGCCCCCTCCTTCCACTAAGCCTAGGGGGATCCTTTGAGCCAGGGTGACCCTGGAGGGTTGCACATGCTGAGAAAGGTCCTCAGGTATGCTCTTCAGGGACATCCCAGCCTTCTCCTAAATGTCTGGTGGTACCAAGTCCTTCGGGTCATTTTGGTGATTCTCCCCCCGACTAAACCTTGTGCAAGGACATGGGTATACTTAACCCAAATCTGTCTGTTTTAATCACTCTCCTCTGGACAGATGAAAGCTTTCCATAGGATTGCTCTCTCAAGCATTCCTCTGTGGCTTTGATACCAGCGAGTAAATCATGGAAGGGAAAACAAAACAAAACAAAAAAAAAGGACCAGCTTCAACCTTTAGCTTTTAATTTTTTTAGCCTCTTGAAAGAAACCAGATTGTTGACCTAAATTCCCCCCTTTCATCCCCACATCCTCTCACCTCTGCTTGTATTCTCCTGGCAGATGTCCCACAGCTAGTGGGCATCCTGAAATTGGAGGGCCTGAAGCTGTACCCCGCACCAGGACCTTACAGCTCTCTCAGTGGGAGCCCAGGGTGGCTATCTGGAGGAGCCAGATCTTTAGAGTCTATAGAGTCTGACTTGGAAGGGACCCCCTCTGACCAACTGCGGTGACCTTCCCATCTGAAAGGCAGGGGAAGGGAGGAAACTCAGAGATGGAACTTCTTATCCAGGGACCCACAGCACTATAGCAGCAGAGCTGGGAACAAGACCCTTAACTGGAGGTGGCGAGAGAGATTCTCATGCAGGAACGCATCCTGGGGTCCAGCCTTGCCTATAGAGTCAGAGGGCAGGCAGAATCACAAGTCAGTTCCCCCCAGTCCCGAGATGGGATCCTTGGGAAGAAAATCATTAGCCTCTCCTCCCCTCAGTTTCCTTATCTGCCAAATGAATATAATAAAGCCCACCTCCCAGGATTGTTATGAGCTCCAGATGGGGTATCTGCCCCTTGAGGAACTTTTACATGAAGGTTTTCAAAAATTGTTATCATTTATTTGAAAATAATACTTTCAACAGGGAAAAGTGCCCTGGGTAGTTTTCTCTCCTCCTATATTTATTCTCCCAGGGAGGAAACAAACTACAAACTGGATATAAATTGTCATTGTTTGCTCATTCTCCTCCTTCGACAGTGATGGAAGCAAATCAAACCTTATCAGTTCTATTGAATTTAACCATCTCAGGAAAATCTCATAGGAAAAGCCACAGGATGGAGACCTGATTGGGATCTCCCTGAGGTGTGGGGAAGCTTACCTACAAGTCAGGATACCCCAATTCCAGCCCTTCCTACTGAGAGGTGCTGTGTGGCATTGGGCAGTGAAACTCTCTTCTCTGAGTCTCAAGTTTTCTCACCTTGAAATGGCAGCTAGGGCACAAGGTCACTCTGAGGATTACAGGAAGCATCTTGGCCTGGAAAGCAGCAGCTTCAAGCTCAGCACCCAGCAGGTGCTTCAAACACAAATCACACAGACACAGAGCACCCTTTCCTGGAATGTCCTGTGCATGGTAACCACACCACCAATTTAGGAATCTTCCTAATAGATAGTTGGCCCCTCTCAAAATAGGAATCAAGTACATGGACACACTCCATCATAATGCAAGAAGGATTCTGAACTGGGCACAACTAGATGATGGGATAGATTTTAGGGAAACCCCACAGGGAGCGTTTAGAAAGCTTGTTGAATGATGGAGTCATAGTTTGGTGGGGCTGCTCTAGTGAAGGACCACGGCTGACATGGCTTAAACATGTCATGGTGAGATCTGGATGTTGGCAGAGTTGTTGTCTCCTGAGGTCTCCTTGACTTGAAGGTGGACGTCTTCTCTCGAGGTCTTTGCCTGGTCTCCCTGTACTCTTAGGTGCCCTAATTATTCCCTTCTTCCAAGGACACTGGTCTTACTGGATTAAGACCTACCTTATGACTTTACTGTAATGTAGTTACCTCTTTAAAGACCCTGTCTCTAAATACAGTCATATTCTGAGCTATAGGAGCTTACCAATTTCAACCTAAGCATTTTAGGGGGACACTACTGTTAACAGAAGAAAAGGAAGATGGACCAGCAGTCAGAGTGTGACAGCAATCTCAGGAGGAAAAAAAAAATGTGTTATAAAAATGGAACAAACTGGGGTCAGAAATCTTTAAGCAAAAAAGGTCAGTGCTAGATAGTCAAGCTCAAGAAAACATTGCACACTGCAGATAAAGAAAGGGGCTGGTTGTAGCTTAGTGTAGCTCATCCATGTGAGACACTGGGTTCGATCCTCAGCACCACATAAAAATAAATAAATAATAAATAATAAATAATAAATAAAAGTATTGTGTCCATCTACAACTAAAAAAATAAAAAATAAAGCTGTAAAAAGAGGAAATAAAGAGGTTCAAGCAAGTCCTGAATCCCAATGAAGTGAGCGAGCCCAACAGAACAGCCTAATCACTGGGACTAAAGAACCACGGATTCTGGGTCCATTTTTAGGTCCAGGCAAAGAATGGCAGATAAAGCAGCCTCCTGGCTTGTAGTTCAGTCAAGCTCGCTTGTGTTGGCGCTGTTGGACTTGCAGAAATAATCCTGGAGGGGGCTGTGCCTTCAAACGGCCTACAATAAAATGCTTGGCACTTGGCACTCCGCACAGTGATGTGATTACAAGCCTTGGTCGGGGATGCTGTAGGCCAGAATTCTGCCCCGTGATGCCTTGGACAGCCACTTGTTCTTTCTGAGCCTCAGTTTACTCTAAAGAGTCAATGCTCACAGCTTTGTAAAGGAGATTAATGCTGAGCACGTTGTAGGTGGTCATTTCTAAAGAGAAAGTAGCATACTTTTACAGAGAAGGCAGAAATACAGCCACACGCTCCATGGAGCACCTACAACATACCAGGCTCTGGTCAGACGTTGAACATTTGCCAAGGAACCAAACAGACACCTGTGTGGGGGCGCTATGAGTGAATGATGGGTTTTAGGACAGGCAGGAGTGGGATAGGGACCAGGGAAGGAGAAGTGTGTGCCTGGGGTGGCTTGGGGTGCTCATGTCACACTGCCCTGGGGCATATCTTTCAAGTGATTTTTAAAGGGTACCCCTCATTCCCAGAGTGTTCTTCCAGGACAGTTCTGGTCAATATTTTGGGAGAATCCCCTACTCTGCCTGGGTTTTCCTCTTTTATGCATGTTTCTTGCTCTTTGGGGCAGGGATAAATGGAGAGATAAGAAGAAAGAGAGGCAATGACAATAAACAAACATCAAGCTCAAGGTGTTTGAAACCATTTACACATCAAGCCTAGCTGCAGAAAGGTAGGGGTCCATTAGAAGACCAGCTGACCAGAGTTTCGGTGACCAGTGTCCTAACAGGTGCTCCTCTCCTGGTATGGCCCTCCGCCCCTCTCTCTCTGTGCAGTGTGACCAGGCACCTCCTTGGAATATAAAAGTATCCTTGACACTTTGATTGGTCCTGCATGCCTACAGCATTGTGGCAGGTGTATGCTAATTATATGTAGGTGGTATGCAGAATTGCATGTGGACTTCCACCCTGTCACAGGGACACGTCCCTTGAGATCATCCCTTAGTCGCATACAGATGGTGCTGACTTCAGACTGACTAGCACCGCTTTGAAAACTATGATTTCAGCTTGCTGGACAACTGGGGAAGGGCACTGTGGATGTGTGCCGGTACTTTGATGTCCTGCAGAGAATACAGTTCTGCGTCCCATGTGGAGACATTCAGAGGAGAGGAAACCAAGCATGGAAGAATTGGGAATGACATAAGGCATCCAATTCAAGTCAACACATATTTTTGAGCACCGTCTACATACAAGGAACCATTCTAACAGGGAACAAAAGGGCTCTTAAATTCTGGTGGGGGATCATTTCATCTGGACCCCTCCTTTTACATAAAAGGGAAACGAAGCCCAGCAGCCTAACGGGGAGGGTGTGCCTTGTCCCAGGCAAGGTCACCTGGCATGCCAAGCACAGACCTCTGGTGCCAAATCCCTGGTCCTGGGCTGGTGGTACACAGATACTTCCATTCTGGCCCCCTGAAATGTGACTACTGTTGATTAATTTATTTTCATAGAGAAATAAAGCTCCATCTCCATCATACTTCCCATCCCTGTTTGAGCCCAGTTATTTCCTTCCGCCACTTACACGCCACGTAAATATTTCCCTCTGAACTTCTGAAGCCACTGCTTCAAGGTTCTCATTTCCCTTAATGTGTTTCCTCTTGGTTCCACTGAAAACCCTCTCTCTGCCCTTCCTCTCTGCCTCCAGGGGCTAAGCTACCCCTTACTCCTTGGCTCTGGGCTGTGGCATCTGGCCTCTCTCAATCCTTCCCTCTTTTCTCTGAACTGCAAACAGAGGTGGCCCAAGCCTCTGAGGCTGCTGAACTGAGGGCACCCCACGGATGTGTAAACATTTTACCTTGCTAACCAGGCCAGCCGGTTCCAAGGGCAACAGGAAAACCAGGGACTAGGAGCCCCTGGCGAAATAAAAACCTGCAAGGAGAGAGGTGGGGGGTGATTCTGTTTCAGATTTTAATTCTCTCATTAGAAGACCCTTCATTTTCTTTTTGTGGGAGGGTGGAGTAGACAGGAGAGGGAAAGAAGTGGAGCTAAGATATGAATGTGGTCACTTCAGCAACCTCTGCTCCTGTTGATTCCTGATGTGCAGAAAGATCTGGGGCAACAGGATCCAAATTTGGAGTCCAGTCTTTGTCTTTGGAGGGAGTTGGCAGGGAGTTAGCTTTTCACATATAGTCTCTTAATATCATCTAAGCTGATGGGGATTTATGATTTCCAAGTAGGGCTTGTCAATGGGATTGAGGGGACTTTTGCCTTCATTCCAGCTCTTACTAAATTAGGCAGGATGCCTTCAGGGCACCTCCTCTCTTTGGTCTTTCTGTATTTTATTTCTGGTTGTTTCCTACTTTTTCATCCTTGATGTCACTCCTGGACCCTCCAGCATCTTAAGAAGGAACCCTCCTGTGGACAGCCATTGTAGGCCAGGGATGCTATACCCACTGTGTCTTTTAAGTATGATGATATATGAGAGAATTAAGGTCCACAGAGGTGAAACAGTTTTGTCCCCAACATACTGATGTTAATTGCAGTCATCAGAATTCAAGCAGATTATGCCAATTCCAAAGATCCTGCCCTTTCTCCCCTACCAAGAACATGTTCTGTCCTCTGAGTCTCTCTGGCCTTTGGCCATGGAGATATAAAGTAGTGTCTTTGATTCTCTTTGTCCTTTAAAGTCTTTGCCTGGTCTCTTTTCCCATGCTGTTCAGAATCATGTGTTCCATGCTTATTCGTGAGATGCTTACGGAGGGCCTGCTGCAGCAGGTGCTGGGCAGGTTATGGAGCTGGCCCAGGTGTGGTCATCAATCTCAACAAGACCCAGACTTGCAGAGAGGAGGCAATGGGAAGTCACAGAGGCAACTCCGGAACCAGAGAGTCACTGTCAAGTTCGTTAAAAGTAGAACAGGTTCAACAGAGAGAATGATCTCTACTCACAGGGCTGTCAGGAGAGCCACTGAGAGACCTGGAAGAAGGAAATCAGACTGGGCCTGAGGACATAATGGGGAACCTCATTCAGTCCCCTCCTTTACCACACAGAGAACCAAGACCCAGAAGAGGATACTGGTGTTCTGCCAAGGTCACCCAAACCACAGAAGCAGGATGACTGTGTATGGAGACTGCCCTGAGATACGGTCCATCAGGGAGTGGGAAGAGAGGTGTAGGTGGGCTTAGATCCTCAGCCAAAATGCTGGCTGTGTCAGCAGCTAACAGGGATTTACATAAATTCTCAGGTCCCAGAGCCACAAAGGAATGAAGACTGTGTGGGCCTCCTCTATTGATTTTGCTGGACACTCTCCATGCTCTTTTGATGAGCACGAATGGCAGATGCACACTCAGAGTTATGGTGACCGCAGTGATTCTCCATCTGAGAGTAGGGACTGTCTTTCTAAATGAGCATCATCTATTCATTTTCATCTCCCTCTCTTTCTCCTCCCACCTGGCCTCATGCATCATCTGACACTTAAAATACACTCTTAATTAGAAAGTCCTCTTCCCCATCCAACAGCTTTGTCTGTGCCAAGGACACTGGGTATATTCCAGAAAGGCTGGGAACAGGGGGTTGGTGAGTATAAAGATAATTAGATCCAGAGAGTCTCCACTAAGCTACTTCCTGGCATTCTCAGAATAAGTCTAGGGATGCCTGACCTGGAACTTCCCCAAACATTTTGCTAAAGCGTGTGATACCCCCCAGGTAGATGGAGTGGTCCAAATCCTTGAGGCATTAGTAAAGGGGTAGGAGAGGCTATGGAATGAGCACACATAACAGTAAATTCAAGAGCCTTACAGAACTGGAATCCACTTACCAACCAGTTGACCTTGAATCTGTCTCTTCACTTTCTTTAACTTCTATATCCATTTTGATTCAAATGAGACACTTAATATCACTGCAGTGGAGGTCTTACCTGTATTAGCTGAACTAATACATGTACAGACCTTAACACAATGCCTGGTCTACAAAGAGGCTGGGTGGACTGTGCTCTAATATACTAACAATGATCTAGGCAATCCTGGCCTCCTTTTATATTAAGAGGGTACCTACATGTACGTGTATGTGTTTGTGTTGTTGTGTGTGTGTGTTTATGGATTATATATGGATTAGTGTTAGAGGAAAGGAAGCTAACTTGAGTCTTAGGAGATTTGCCAGTGATTCCATGGAATGCAACAAGGGCCTTCCATTCTCTGGGTCTCAACTCCCTCACCCACCAAGAGAAGGTGTTGGAGGTGATGATCTTCAAAAACTTTTCCAGTTCAGCTATTCATTATCTGCCTTTCTTTGGGGATGTGTGTTAAGGCTTAGCCAAGACTCTTGCTAGAAATAACCCTTCTCAGTCCTTGGCCCTCACGTTTCTAGGCCCATTTTCCACACAGTTGGTACCACAGGTCATTGAGTGAGTGCTATGGTGACTACCCTTGGGACCAGCCTTTTCAATGAGCATCTTCCATTTATCATCGTCTCCCACTATTCCTCCTCTCACATCAAATATTGTCCTACAATTAAAGTGCCCTCTCAACTAGACTTCTTTCCCATCTAACTCTTTGCAAAACCAGTGGTTTGCTTGTTTTTATTATCCCCGTTGCTCTTTTTGAGTTGTCTTTGCGGGGAGTACCCATTTTTCCAACGTTGTCTCTCACGTGCCGTACTCAGCTGTGGAACTGCCTGGGTTCATGCTGTGGCTGGACTGCTCCACATCTCACTCACTTGCCCTCTCAGTTCCTCCAGCCCTCACCTTCCCGTGTGGGGGGAGTCCCAGAGGCAGGGTCCCACCAGAGCAGTTTGAAAACTACTGGCGCAGAATATCCTGATATGCCTTTTATCAGAGAAAAATAACTTGCTCCCTTCTCCTCCCATCCTTTATTCACTGATCTTTTTCCTTTGGGGCCACACAGGGCTGTATGACAAATGCTCTTACACCTCCCGAGACCGAGGATGGGTCGTGGGCATTCACACTGTCAGTGATCAAGGCAACAGAGACCCACGCTACTTTTTCTCCTTGAAGACAGACCGGGCCCGGCAAGTGACCACCATCAATGCCCACCGCAGCTACCTCCCAGGCCAGTGGGTATACCTAGCTGCCACCTATGACGGCCGGCTGATGAAGCTCTATGTGAACGGTGCCCAGGTGGCCACCTCTGGGCAGCAAGTGGGTGGCATATTCAGCCCACTGACCCAGAAGTGTAAAGTGCTCATGTTAGGAGGCAGTGCTCTGAATCACAACTTCCGGGGCTACATCGAGCACTTCAGTCTGTGGAAGGTGGCCAGGACTCAGCAGGAGATACTGTTGGACATGGAAACCCATGGTCTCCACACCCCTCTACCTCAGCTCCTCCTCCAGGAGAACTGGGACAATGTGAAGCGCACTTGGTCCCCCATGAAGGACGGCCACAGCCCCCGAGTGGAATTCAGCAATGCCCATGGCTTCCTGCTGGACACGAGTTTGGAACCCCCTCTGTGTGGGCAGACACTGTGTGACAACACAGAGGTCATTGCCAGCTACAACCAGCTCCCGAGTTTCCGCAGGCCCAAGGTGGTGCGCTACCGCGTGGTCAACCTTTACGACGACGACCACGAGAACCCCACGGTGAGCCGCCAGCAGGTGGACTTCCAGCACCAGCAGCTGGCCGAGGCCTTCAAGCACTACAACATCTCCTGGGAGCTGGAGGTGCTGGCGGTGAACAACTCCTCCCTGCGCCAGCGCCTCATCCTGGCCAACTGTGACATCAGCAAGATCGGGGATGAGAACTGTGACCCCGAGTGCAACCACACGCTGACCGGCCACGACGGTGGGGACTGCCGCCACCTGCGCCACCCTGCCTTCATGAAGAAGCAGCAGAATGGCGTGTGTGACATGGACTGCAACTACGAACGGTTCAACTTCGATGGCGGGGAGTGCTGTGACCCCGAAATCACGGATGTCACCAAGACATGCTTTGATCCAGACTCTCCACACAGGTAAGACCCTCCTGGGCAGAAGATGCCCAGTGAAGAGCTAAAAACGATGTCCCCATTTTATAGATGAGCTCCCCTGAGACCTGTAGGATGAGGACAGTCTGCCAGATCACGCAGCCTTTTAATGACCAAGTAGAATCTGTTGCTCAGGTAATCAAGGGGACCTCGTGTGAGCATAGTTCATTATAAACATACATATTGGGAGTTTCTCATGGATCACGAAGGACTCAGAGCCCAGTGTTCTCAAGAACTCAGTCTATGTTGGTTGGCACACGATGAATACAACTATGTACTGTGTATAAAGGAGTGGTTTAGAGCTGTGCCACTCAGTACAGTAGCCCCTCACCACATGTCACAATTCAAATTTAAATCAGTTAAAAGTCATAACATTTAAAATCCAATTCCTAAGTTGCATTAGCCGTATTTCTGGTATGAGGTCAACACGTGGCTAGTGGCCACCATACTAGAAGGAGCAATATGGACTGTTTCCACCATCATGGACAATGCTGGTGGAACTGGAGTCAGCTGGGGTCAGGCAACTGGGTCTGACCTCAACTCTACCATTTTCTTACTTTGTGGTCTCTTTGAAGCTGTTTCTTCATCTGTAAAATGGGAAAGAACATGGTACCTACTTGGTTCAAGTGCAGTGGGGACTGAGAGAGGGTGTGTAAAATGCAGTCTCTCTCCATCAGTGGCTAGCACCTAATTAGCTCCTGATAAGTGCATTTGTCATTCCTTGTCTAATCAATGTGAGAGTGTGTAGTGTTTAGGGGGTTCCAGAGGAGATCAAAGAAAAAAAGTTGACTTGCACCTTGAATATGTGGCTTCATTGGAAGAGGTGATATTTCAGCAATGTCTTCAAGAATAGGTGTCATTTGAGACATAATAGAGCAAGGTTAGGGATTTAATGCACATGAAGACTGTAATAAAATTGTACTGTATTTGGGATTCATGCTAAATGAGTGGAATTTAACTGCTCTTGACCAACGCAGGTACACACAACAAACACAAAGGTAACTGTGAAATGATGGATATTTTATTTCACTATGGTAAGATTTTTGTTATCTCTGTATCCCAAAACATCATACTATAGACCTTAAATATAAACAACAAAATTCATTTTTCAAAGATAAGTATGATTTAGATAGCAAATACTAGGGGAGAAAGGAGGACACTGAGGCAGAAGGAGCAGCCTTTAGAAGGCTAAGAGGGAAGAGGAGGCCTCTGTCTGATGCCTGGCCTAGTCTCTATCATGGCTGTCAACTATGACCAGTAACCCCAACCTGGACCCCAAAGGTGGACTCCACAGTGACCTGTATTTGATGTGAGACCTGGAGAAACTGGTTTCGAGCCAGAGAAACAGTCAACACCTATTTTCCTGTTTTTCCCAGATTCAAGCTGAACTTTTCCATTCTGTCCAACACACAGACCCTGGACTTGCTGATGGCCCGAGCACATTTGCCGACCTCTGCAGGTTTTCTGCTGACACTTCCCTTTATGTCTCTCTCAAAAGAGCAAGGGCCTCCCATGCACAGGCAGAGTACCTATGTGCAGAGGAATGACAGTGCTGGCAGGGGAATGTCGTGCCTGGCAGCCAGTCAGAAAGCACGTCAGCTCAGCCTCCTGGCACCAGGAGGGCCCCTGGACTCTCACCTTGGCGCCGAGACATGTGAGAAGCAGCCTTGCTGTGTGGCTAGTCTCTTCCAGGTCCTGATGCACTGTCAGCTCTGCTGTCATTTAGGCCTTGCCAGAACTTTACAAGGGAGACAAGATAGGAGTTATCATTTGCATTTGACTGATGGGAAACAGAGGAAACTTGTTAGAGAGTGAAATGACTTAGCCAGGTTCACAGATCAGTAGAGTCTGTAGGTGAATTACAAATGTAGGTCTTCTGGAATCAGTGTTGATTTGTGGTCTATTAAGCCAGAATCCCAGGAGGTACCAGGGCAGAGTGGGCATCACTGAAAGCCAGTCACCCATTTGTACATCCGTTCTCTTGCTCATTCACTTATTCATACAACAGATGTTTATTCAATGTCTGCCAAGTGCCAGGTAGATAGGTACCCTTGACTTTATTTTGCTGAAGAAAATCCTGGATTAAGAAAGATGAAAGGATATAACTAAGGCAACCCCACTAATATATGGATAGCTTAGATTCAAACCCAGGCCTACTGACTAGAATGCTCCCACTGAAGTGGGATATTTTTAAATTCGAGGAACAATTAGAGGCAGAAATAAAGGACAGGGGTGACCGGCAGGTGGCCTTGGGAGAAAACTGATGAGTGAGCCATCGCTGGGTCAGGATCCAGGGAAGCTGGCATTTGCAGAGCACCATGCTGGTGTGGAGGGGCCATGGGGCCCCATGTTCCAGATAACTCACAATCAGCAGACACACTGGCAGGTTCCAAAGGCCTCCTCT
The DNA here is from genome assembly GCF_902686455.1 of Sciurus vulgaris. Lineage (NCBI taxonomy): Eukaryota > Metazoa > Chordata > Mammalia > Rodentia > Sciuridae > Sciurus > Sciurus vulgaris. The sequence continues at coordinate 72,400,090 of NC_136476.1, forward strand.
TCCCTCAGTCACGGGACTGCATGCCCAGAGCGTCTGTGAATGACCGTGTGTCTGTGCTGTGACCGCTCACGCCATGGCCTGTTTGTGTGCTGGCTGGCAAAGCTATGCTCCCCACCAGGCCCTGTGTCCTCTTCTGATGAGGCTGGGGGTTACTGGATTCTGGATGAATCAGCTCTCCCAGGTGCAGGGAGATACCTGTGGAAGAAATATTCTCTTTGTGTCCTTAAACGAAAGAGAAGGAGGGGTGGGAGGGAGGAAGGAAGGAAGACAGGAAGGGAAGAGTGAAGGGGAAAAGGCAGGCAGATCCAATAGAAACAGTGAAACTAGGTAGTTTTAAATAAAGAGCTGAAAGCAAAGCTCATCCAGAATTCATTCTGTCTCTACCTCTGACTCTCTCTCTATCCCCATCCCTATCTTTCTATGTCTATCTTTACCTCCTTTTATGTCTCTCTCTTAATGGGTAAAGAGAATATTTAAAGTTACTTCTTAATCTATGGTACAGGATGGGGATTTTTTCCCTAGAAGTCTCAAACTGGTATCTTTTTAATAGACAACAAAAATGAACTGATACAGAAATGGAAGTCCTTCAGAGTCATGCAACAATGTCAGATTCTCGAAGGGTTTCCAAAAGCTGACTCTCCACTTCTGTATTCACTGTGCCATGGGCAGTTCTTGGACTGTCCACTTTGAGTAGTACTGATTAAAATCCCTCATTCTCTCCAATTCTGTGGTACTTCTTTGGAGAAAAAATAAGATCTACCAGTAATGCAGCTGAGCAAATTGTCAGACTTCAACAAGAAATACTAGTGTTTTTGAACCCATTGAAACTCTCCCTTTTTCTCTACTAACCCTTGATCCCATTGGTCCAGGTCTCAGGAATGCAAGTCTTAGAGGAAAGCACCCAGTTCCTGGGTAGGGGCTTCAGAAGGCATCATGTTAATCATCTGACTTATACGTCGGCAACATTCTTAGAGATTATTGAGCCCAACTCCCTTATGTTCTTTAAAGGGAAACTGAAGTCAAAGCTCACACAGTTCATTAGTGGTAAACCCTGGGCAGAGGGACTCCAGATTCCCAACCCTGGTCACCTGCTATGGCCCAGTTTCCCAGAATTGCTATGATGTTCTTCTCAGACACAGACCCCTGCAACCTTCTATTCTGTCCTCACCATCTTCTTCCAGTTCTCCCAAGAGCTTGGGGTTATAAAGTGCTGAGTGAGTGAGTTAGCAAGAAGATTTGATCATGTCCTTGAGTTTTCGAGAGCCATTTCAGAACTACTATAGCTACATTGGCAGTGGGTTTCCTTAGTGAGAGGCAATGATAAGGAGAGCCAACTGAGGATGTTGAAGAAGGCCAGTAGGACAGTGAGGAACTGGGAGCCACACCATATAACCATGCTTGGCCTGGAGGAGAACATTCTCACAGGGCCGTGACCACAGAGTCATGGCACATAGACTTCAAGTCTCTCAAGGCCTGTTCTGTGGACGAGGGAACAGAATTATTCTATATGGTTTCCAAACCATGACTAGAACCAGTGTTGCAGCTGCAGGAAGAAGCTTTGAGCTGAGTGACAGATGATGTCATCTCTGGTCCACGTGGTTCTTCCACGGGAGTGCTTCCCTGCAGGTACATGGGCTCCTCATTACCACTGGCCTGCAAGTAGGCACTGATAACCACACACAGGGAGATGATAAGTGTGATCACAGTGCTGGTGGAGAAAGTGACCTTGCTGGTCTTGGGTTGTGCACAGCACAGCACAACCTTTTGTGGATATCTTATTCCAAGTCATGTTCGGAAACCACATGATAACAGTTTCTCTTCTGTGTAACAGGCATTTGGGGGGCATGTCTGCCACTGCCAGCCTCTGTGTTATTCATAAGGGTGTTGTGATGGGCTGAACATGTCTCTCACCAGAGAGGAGCCTCCAGTTTAATGGGAAGGTCATATATGTCATCGATTGTGGATAGGAGATCTGCAATAACACGGGTTTATTCTGATTAGGGAAAACAAGGCAGGTGGAGGGATGATTTGAGTATATATCCAGGAATAGGCAGCCTGTTGAGAAATGGAGACACACACTGCTTCAGTCAGGGTCTGGGCAGGAAACAGATGGCACATTCAAACAGAATAATTAAGGAGAGTTAAAGCAGGGGCTACTTAGAAGGAGCAGCTATTCAAAACATTGTAGGAAGGGTTTAGGCCAACCAAAAAAACCTAGGGCTTAATCCAGAGCCAGCAAACCTGGGGAGCCATTTCCACCCTTGATCCACAGTGGTAAGAGAAGGGAGTGAGTATGGAACCCAAAGAGAGTGGCTGTATGGAAAGGGTTTCCTGGCAGCTGCTGTGACTCTCAGCAGAGGGAGGCAGCCACCTGACCAGAAGGGACTTAGGAGAGGAAATTCCACACTGTCATTCTCTCCTGCCAGTATTTTCCACTGGGTGAAGTGGACTGGAAGTCACAAGGCACAGGGACTTGTTGATGCAACCCATAGAGGCCACCCTCCCCAGGGCAGAGAGTAGGGGGTAGGGAAGTGGCTCAGGATGGAAAAACAGAGACTCTCCAGAGCACAGAGGAAGCCAGCCATGCAGAGGGTAGGGAATCTGCAAGGGCAGTGAGGAGGGAGAGTGGCAGGGTGGGGAAGGGCTTGGGGAGCAGGGCTGGCAGGGTGGCTGGGATCCAGAGCATAAGCAGCCACAGGTTTAATTCATCTCACAGAAAATTTAAAGTCAGGCTTCATCCCTTCTCACTCTCCCTCCCTCCTTCCTTCCCACCTGTCTCCCTTCCCCCTGCCTTCCTTCTGTTCTTCTCTTCTTCCCTCAGTAAATGCTTGTTGAATACTTCCGTTCTACATGTGCAGTTACCTTTGCAGCTCACCCCTGGTGGGTAAGACAGACAAGTAAACACCCCATCAAAATCATGGGTGAGGCCAGGACCCATAGTACCAGTCAAGAGGAGCCTGGCCGTGTGGCCGGCCGATTTGAAGAAGACATTTCAGGTGAACCTTGGCCATCCTTTTCAGTGGTGGAGACAGATCAGTTGGGCATAACTCCTTCTTCAGCCACTGGAGATGTCTGCAGACAAGTAGAATGCACTTCACGTGCCTTTTTGAAAATGGAGTGCAAAAGCTTGATATGAATGGAAAGTCCCAGTGTCAAGAAATCCAGGGTCAGTGGACACTCTGGGGTGTAACTACCTCACTGAGAGAGGCTCTTGCAGCAAACTCATTCATTAATTCCTGTGTGGACTCCTCCAGACCACAGGCTCTGGCACTGACAGGTGAACTTCATCTTTGCTCATGAATAGGTAGCACATAGAATAAGATGGGTGTGGAAAAAAAGAAAATTCTCCTGTTTTCTTGTAGTAAAATGTGTCCTTTGTCATCATCTGTATTATTATTATTATTTAACAGGAGCATTCCTAAGAGAATAGGTCTACATTATTTATTTTATTTTATTTTTTTACCAAGTTAACCTTATAGGAAATCTCACAAAAGAGAGTCTGATAAGTCCTGAAGTCACCTCCTTGACCCCTCTGCAGGCAGCTGTAGCCCACCTCTGTCTCTTCCCCTATCCTTTATCAGGATCCATTAAATGATTTGTCTTTTTTTGGTGGGGTACACCTCTTCTTTTCTGGGATGATCTTATGGAACATACACTTTCTACTCCCCAGTTCCTTCTAAATCTGAAAAAGTTGCATGGGATCAGGGATTCTCAAAGCTAAAAGAAGCAGGAAAGGGCCCCTCTTGCGGCAGATAAGGAGACCAAATTCTCATGCAGGAGCAACACTGATCCAGACCTCCTAGTAAAGAGGGGCAGATCTGAGTCTGAAGCCAGGGACTCACTTCCTACTCTCATGTCATTTCTACCCTCATCCAAAATGCCTTGATATTTTAGAAAGAAGTTTGGAACTTGAACATGTTCTCTTTAGTATGGTCATGTTTTCAGCCATCATCCACATTTTGCTAAGACTCCTTTAAAATCCAGAGCATGATGATAAATGCTATAGGGTTCTAAGAATCTCTTGTCTTAAAGGAGCTTGGATGCTGTGGTTTAATGACATTTTGTTACAGTCATTCAAAAAATGGCAAGAAGGCAGATGACTAATTTCCAATGAAACCACAGGACTCTGAGGTTCCCACAAGCTCTGAGCAAGGAAGGATCACAGTTGCTGGAGTAGCTAGAAAAGTTTCAATGATGGAGAAGGAACACAAATAGGTCTCTAGCCTGAGCAGAGCTCATGATGGGAGAGAGGTGCATGAGCTGGTTACTCGTCATGCAGTTGGGTTGGAGGGGTTGAAGTTGGAGGGTCCTCGGTTGCAAGAAAAAGGTGAGGCTAGTAGGAACTTCATGCATGTAGATGCCACAATTTTTTTCTTTAGGTTGTAGTTCACAAAGAATCAGGCTGGCTTAGAATGATATAAGAGTTCAGAGGAAATAGATTTTATCTTTAGCTAGGCTGTTTCTTACCTATGCAATCTTAGTGAAATCTCTTAATCTCTCTGAACCTCCACTTCCACATCTATCGAAAGGAATAATAGTATCTGACAGCATGGATCCCATATTATTTTATGTGGCCATGAGGGTCACATAAAATCATATCCCAGAAAGAGTTCTGGGAAGAGTTAACCAGCATGCAGATGAAAGGGGACATTATTATTATTTTTTCTTCAGTAACTTCGTTCATTCTTTTCCAGTAATCATGTAAGAGAAATTGCTTGGAATTTTATAATCAGAATATCAGGGTTTATTTAACGTGACTAATATTCATTACAGCAATAACAGGAGTCAGGGTTGGTGTAGTGGAAAAATTATGCATGTTGGAGACTGACCAGTGTTTGAATCTTGGCTCCACTCTGCCTGGCTGTCTGACCTTGGCACATTGCTCAGTAGGAGTCACAGGTTTCTCATCTGTTCAAATTGGGTGATAACAGCTATCCTGTGGCATGTCATGAAATGTAAATGGAGTCACCTGTGTGAAACATCTGACTTGGTGTCTGGCACATAGTAGGTGTTGGAGAAGTTCCCTCCTTTCTTGCATGCACACGTGGACAGCATCTCCTCCCTGTCAGCACTGTTTTACAGAGACTGCCTTCCTGCAGGCTCATAAAAAGACCTGGATGAAACTCCACTATACAAATTGAAAGCATTTATCCAGATTACTTCCATTCTTAAAATACTACCTTTTTTTTTTTCCTTTAGAAGTGGCCTCAGAATTTTTAAATAGAGACCACATCACTTGTATTAAACTCATTGAGTTTGCATGCCAGCTTATTTTGAAAATGACGCAAATGTCTAACTGTATTAGGGGACATGTTTGCTCACAGAATCCTCCCATGCAGTGTTAGGATTGTCCTAATGAGACATGTGCATTTTGGTTGACGTTACTAAATGTTCCAACCAACCCCTGCTCTCACTTGAGAGTCGATACACAAATACACATGTCCTGGCTCACTGTGCACCTTTTCTCTGAGTCATTCTGGTTTTCCTTCATGCTCTCCTTGTGAACCAAGTCCGCCTTTAATCAGGAGTTCCCACCTGGGTACCCTGTGCTTGTGTCACTATGGTCTTCGAGCGTGGAATGCAGGGAGAGGGAAATGGATTCAAAGAGAAGAGCTGTTCATGGCCCCTAAAGATGAATTCCACAAGGAGCTCAAAAACAGTTACCTGTAAGGAACAGGATCGGTGTAGTCTAATGAATAAATACAAACACAAGTTGGGGAGACAGGACACATTTGGATCAAGCCATTTGACAATTCCGTAACTTCGCACAAGACTCAGTTGCCTCTCTGGAAAATTAAGGATGAAAGGACCTACCTTAGGTAGTTTAGAAGCCTCAATGCAATAGGACAGTTTCCACCCTTTGGAAGAACACCTGGAACACAGTGAGGACTGAGAATAATAGTGTTTTGTTTTGTTTTGGTGTTTATATGACATGGTTTGGGGATGTCCCTTCTCTGGGAATTCTTCTGACCTCTTACATGCATATCTCCAATTCCCAGATTGCTTTCCCTAGCCTTCTCACTGGATTCTCGGGCTGGTAGAGGAGTCTGAGATGACCTCACTCTACTACCAAGAACCCTTTGGTTTTAGTGCTCACAGGTTCCATCTTTTTAAAGATTTGTTTTAATTCCAAAAGCCCTGCACATACTAAATGCTAATGTGTTCCTTTTACTAAGAGATAAGCAGCATGCCACACTAAGTTCATGCATTGCCATCAAAAAGCAAAGGCATGTCTAGGATCCCCAGTTTGGGGCTCACTGAATAATGAGTAGGGAAGGAATCAGAGGCCAAGCGGGGTGCCTGTAATATATTCAGGACCACTCCAAGCAGCTGCCTCCTGGCCTGGCACTCTTACCCTGACACACCCCAGTCCTCAAAGTTTGCAGGTAAAAGTTAGGATCCTTTTAGTGGAGCTTGCCTGGAAAGTTTCCCCCAACATGCCAGGATCTGAGGGTCTCCCTGGTTCACCCCTTTCCTAGATATGTATTCCCAACTCCAGGTCCCTGGACACATGGGAGCACTGGATGCCCTTTGAGGCCTCTGCCAGAGGTTGTTGGTTTCCTCCACCCTGAGTTGAGCACACTAAGAACTCTCATTTCCCTTTCTCCAGCCACTGGAGACGTTGAGAACTCATGACAGCCTCAATACTTGGTCAGTGCCCTTCCAGATTAGGAAACAAAGCCAGTGGGGGTGGGAGGTAGGGTCCGACTGACCAAGACACTTCCCTAAATTGATCATGGCTCAGCATGTTCCTTCAAACTCACCACTCGGTTGTTTCCACCTCCTGGGGGGTGGGGACCTCCACACCGCCACTCTCGCTTTCATGAAAGAGCTCAGCTAGCTGGGAACAGTTGGCTCACAGGTGTGCTTTCGTGCGTGGGGCAGGCTGGCATTTCCTGGTTTGGGGAGGGGGATCTTTCTCTTTCCTCCTCTGTCTATTCTACGTTCTAGGTCGTTTCAGTGGTCTGGTGGTGAAGGGGCAGGGTTACCATCTTCATTCCGTGCCTCTGATGTTTGAGATTTCAGCCCTTTGTGAGTTCAGACTGCCTAAGGTTTGACTTCCACAGAGGACAGCGCGGACCATGACTCAAAAGCACCAAGTGTCTGAGAGTCTTATGGCTGGTGCAGGGAAGATTCCAGGCAGGCCTCTTTTCCAGGAGAATCCATGGTAGAAAAACACACTGGGCTGTGGTTTAGCCAAACCTGAAGGAAGGAGGTGACGAATTAATTTAGTTCCCTTCCCTTACTTCAAATTCTTCATTTGTAAAATGGGACCATTGAAGGTCTCCCCCTGCTAAGACCTTCTCAAATCAGAATGGTAGTCCTAGTTCCTGGCATGTGGGGAAGAGGCCCACACATGCATAGGGTAGAAACGAAGGGCTTGATATGTTTAAAAGGTACAAATAAAGCCATGTGTTAACACCCAAGATCCCTGTGGAAGTCAGAGACAGATCTGCCTTCAAAGGATTTGCCAGCCCTTGTCTAATAGGGCGCAGTGTTTCAGTGTAGCAACGAAGGAGCAATTATGCTTCCTGGCAAGTTGAAAAAATCCTACTCACATCCCTGACGTCCCAATAGAGGCCTAGCGAGGGTCCCCACACTTTGGCAGTCTGCACGTCTGCTATTTTATTTTCCCTCAGGCGCTGATTGTGGCATCCTCTTTCCAAAATCAATTTGAATCTAATTCTGCTTCCAACAGCCTGACACACAGTGTCATCCTTTCCAGAATCCTTTCTCCATATTTGGATTCTTTCATCGTCCCATGGTCCTCTGAACTATCTCTGACTTAGCCCCAGAAAAGATAAAATTTGGAGAAGTTATTAGGCATGTTAAAGGTCATCCAGAGAGACCTATACCCAATGTCATGACTGTATTGTTTTAGTTTTAAATAAATTTGTTGCTTGCCCAAGATTAGGGAATGTGAATGGGGCCATGATCCAGATTAAATTCCAGATGTTGCCAAACTGACACAGTGGTGATGACCTAATTCTTGATTTATCCTTCCAAACTTAATATTGTTTAGGTAGCCTTTATATCAGTCACATAGCCAACATGGCTAAAACCTCGAGCCAAAGTATACAGTCTTCTGAAATAGCTCCTCTATCTAAAACATTATGACGGCGACAACTTGTGAAATACGTGTGATTTGCCTTTGGTTAACTGTGTTTCAAGCATAAGGCAAACCACAGGGATGTCAGTAAGCTGTGCACATTCTGCTCAGTGTGGTCACTTGTACTGTTTATCGATAAATAAATAGTGGTTTTGATGTTCCAAGAAAGAATTCAGGCAACGGGAAGAGAAAACTGTGGGTCCTTGAATCCCATGGTTCTGTTGTGAAAGCAATAGTTTGATATAGGATGGTCACATTACTGTTTTGGTACTTTCAAACACAACATTGCTCTTACCTCACAAGAGATCCCTCATGCCTTAATGGCTGCCCCACCAGTTAGTACACTCTGCATCCCTGAGACTATCAAAGCAGACATCATAGAACCCTAAATAAAGATCAGAGAGAAGGGACTGTTGAATAGTGTGTCCACTATGGACACACTATTTCAGAAGACTGTGTTCAACGGTGTGTTGAACAGTCTGGTCTGCTGTGGACCAGACTCACTACTGCTTTTTGGGGATACAACATTGAACAGTGCTCAAGACAAGTGTGATTTTTCCGTCTTGGAATTTCCTGCACATAAGTAGTTAGTTGAATAAGTGCTGTTATGCAGTGGTCCAAGGTACTAAGGGAGCAGAGAAGATGGGTACCTGACTCAGATGTGAAGGGGAGCAGGCCTCTAGGTTGAGTCCTGAGGAATGACATTAACCAAGTGAACATAGCTGAGCTTGCCAGGAACCAGGTGTTCTAACGCTTTTCTTCCACTCCAGAAGTCTCTAAAAGTTATTTTCAAAAAGGCAAATAAGGAAAACAGCAGCTGTGTGGTTCTGGATAAAATAAACTCATTTAAAAGTAAAGTCCTTTATTTTAAGATTCTTTTATTCTTTCTTTGCAGTGCTACTGAAGAGAGTATTCCTTTTGGATGTACTTGTAAGAGACATTATTGATAGTGGGACTTTATTCCCTCTTAAATCCTTTCTCTTTTCTTCAAGATTAAAAATCTCTATTCACTTCCACCATAATTTTTGTTTAGTGATCCAAAGGTCTGAGCACTTTTCACTGCCCCACCTGCTTCTCTGAATCAGCACCTCCCTCCTGTAATGCCCATTCTCAGGATTCTCCCTCCCACCCATTGCTTGGCCTCATCACAGTCTTATCCCCAGAGAGATGCAGGCCAGTGACTTTTCTAAGGGTCAACCTTCTAGGCAACTCAGCAGAGGGCACGGCCTCGGGAGATTCCATCCGTTGCTGGGCCAAGGGTTAGAACACCAGTAAGGGGTCTTTGATTTGTAGTGTGGAAATGCTGTAGACCCATCATTTCAGCTTCTCTCACTCCCACCCGACTCAGCATCAGAGCCTTTCCATGATTGATACTGTAATTGTGGATGTTCTCATGTCCACTCTCTGTTCTGCATGACCTTGTCAATGCCTCCTTTTCTACTTGTATCCCTCCTCCAGACCATCATCCAAATTCCTCCAAAACACTCTTGGGAAAATGTAAACCAGATCATGTCATTTCCTCCTGTAAGTCTCCCAGAGTCTGCTTAGAACTTTCAGGACACTTTCCATTCTACATAACCTGGAGCACATGATCCTTTCTGATGTCACCACTGCTACCTCCTCCAGTTCCTCACCTATTCCCAACTTTGCAGCACGTACAAGTGAGGGCTTATAGCTTATCACTCTTCTAGTGATCCTCCAGGCCTCTGAGTTTCTGGGGGTCTTCCATTTTCTCTGTTTCCCACAGTTGTGCCAGTATCCAACCAAAGTTTATTCTTTATGTGAAAACCTGTGGTATCTCACCCACCTTCAGCTGGGCATGTGCATTGTGCTATGCTCCCCCCACCCCCAGCATTTCCTTTATCAAAACACATATTTGCAAAGCACCAAAAATTTGGAAAATGATCATGTTTTTGGAAAAAAACATGCATAGGGTTAACACAACTAAATCAAATATTTGTTAAATTCCCATTACTAGCAATTTGCATTATATAGTTAAGCAATTTTTATTTTAAAGATAGCAAAGACAACAAGAATAATGGGAAAAAATATCTCATTCTTACCTTTAGTTAGTATACTACTGACAGATCAGTTGTGGTAACTGATACTTCTTCTGTTTACATCAATTATTCTTATAAGTGATTACTAGTACTCTAGATTTGTTTTATTATTCCTATTCTAATGTATATATGTTTATCATAAACATATGCACATATTCATATGTAACAATGCATGTGAAAATTATATGTTGCATGCCTTGTTTTATATATTTCTCTAAATGGTTTGTTATTGATGTATTTTTGGCATTTGGTTATTTCAGTCAAAGAATTTGCTATACTTTCACACTGATATTTGTTTTTCCTGTGTCTCACTTCACATATGAATTCTGTTATATAAATAAACTACAGTTAATTTACCCATAAAAAAAACATATTTTAAAAGGAAATGAGAGACTAACTCACTTAAGAATATGGTCTTTTAATATTCAACTGACCAGAGGTCATATCCCACTTCTGACACCTATGAGTAGAGGAAATCTTGGACAAGTGGAGTTACCTCACCTAGCTCTAGTGTTTTCACCCATAAACTGAGGTTACTCATCCTTAACCGTAGCGCTTTTATAAACTTTCAAAGAGATAATATTTTTAAAAGAACTTCAACTGTGTTAGCATATAGTTGACGCCTCTATATGGTAGGAGTTATTAGTATAACAATATGTTACGATCATCCAATTACATATCTTTATTTGTCAAACTTCTAATTCTTTGATAATGAAACATTTCTAGCTTCAAGCATGGTATGTGATTCATAAATATAGATCAGTGAGAGTGGGATGAATAATGTCATGAGAAGAAAGAAGTTGGTAAGAAGGAAGGAAGGGGAAAGAAAGAAAGGAAAGTAGTAGGTAACTTTCTTGCTTGTGTGTCAAACTTCCACATAAAAAGCTATTATTCTGGAATCAAACATTCAGGGTTCCCAGAAATTAATAAATTCCCCAAGCATTTTTCCCTGTGTCTTTTTTTATAGAGAAGAGAAGCAGATTTAGGCATCTCTGATGATGAAACTAAGCAAGAGAATAAAATCCAGATCATTTGGGATAAAGTACAAACTTCAGGTTTTAGAACTGGTCACAGCTTGGAGAAACCTTGTTATTTGGAACAAGGATATGGATGCAATAAACATTCTGAGGTTTATCTTGCTTTAATGACTTGCCCTGAGTGGCTTTGATCTTTATATTTGATAATCATTTTCAAATGGTCTAGTGTGTTCTGGAAATGGAGTAGTGGTTCATGGACTTGTGAGGTTCCTTGGAAATGACAAGCTGCAATCAGAATTTGGAAATGGGCAGTGTTACAGCACTTGCTCTGTGAGCTGGAGAAAAACACATCGGTCGAGTGGTGGGAGTCAGGGTTTAGTGATGGAAAGGAAACCTAACAGGCATTGGGGCCAAGAGCAATATTAACCCATTATGTCCCATCATCCTATGTAGAATTGCAAACGTGGGATTTAGTAGTTTAATAGAGAATTAAGGGGGCTAGGATTGTGGCTTAGTGGTAGAGCACTTGCCTAGCATGTGTGAGGCACTGGGTTTGATTCTCAGCCCCACATGCAAATAAATAAATAAAGGTTCATCAACAACTAATAAAAACATTTTTTTAGAAAGAGAATCATGTGTCTTGGGGCCCTTTATTTGTTGGTTACTCTTCTAGGCACTTTCTTATTATCATATTGAATTTTATATACTCTTTTCTACGTTGAGTTTTACAATTCCATTTTACAGATGAGGAAAGTGACCTCTAAAGAGACTGAGTCACATGTTTGAGGTCACAAAGCAACTTGGTGGAAGAGGGAGGATTTGAATCGCGGTTTGTCTCTTCCTTTTTCCTTTAACTTGAAAGAACTGTTTTTAGCTTAGAAGTGGTTCACTCTCAGCCAGTGTTTAGCTCAAATAAAACCTCCAGGGAGCAGGACCTTGGCATGATATTCTCACCTGTGTATCAGGCAAGTCAGCTGAAAGGTGACCTGCTTTAAATGGGAATACAAATTGAGACTTAGGAGGCTTGACCTAGGCCCACTGTGAGCCACACCTCCGACCACCCTTCTGTGCAATGGAAGTGCCAATGTGCTATGTCTCTAGAGTTGGAAAAGCTCAGCCTTCCCGCACTTTTTCCCATGATTTCATTTAAGGGATTTGTTGGTTGTTTTGCATTTTGAATGTGGTTCCCTTTTGCTGCTCTTTCAATAAAACAGGCCCTGACAGCCCTCCCATTCAGATTATTACAGAGTTGTACCATCTCAGGCCAGTGCATTTAGGAAATATGTTGTTGGCACTCATCAGCAAGTAAGATGCATAAAGAAAATATTCTAATGACAGTTGAGTTCAGAGAGCTTTGATCTCCCTCCAGAACTGCACTCATGGCTTTGAAATGCAGTTCTGGCAAAGGGGTAAAGTCTGGGCGCCTTGGCAGTCAGGGCTAGCCCCCTTAAACAGACATTCCAGGGGACCCACAACCTCCACTGTGGAATCCAGGTGCACAAGTTGTGCAGGAAGAGAACAGACATGGAGACACCACTCTTGAGAGGCGGCTTTGGGAAGAGGATCTAAATTAGGAGGGACATTCCAAGCTATCTCAACATTTCCCAAGCTGTTGTTTGTGCTGTTTTTTGTTTTTTGGCAAAGGTAGAGGGTGGGGAGAGGGAAGAATTATGGTCAAATATATCTGGGAACACTTCAAGCACTTTCTGCCTTTCTCTCAATTTGCATATTTACGGTTCTAAAAACTCTTGCAATCAGAAACTATATGTATTTAACCTTGTTGGCAGAGCATGTCCTAAATCCATTGACTCTGAAACTCTTTTCTGCTAAGCACTTATCTGCCTCTTATAGGTTTAGCCTTCTGTAGACCTTGAGCTGGACAACATTCATCTCACATACAAGCTCATTGAGCAAATGCAGACCCAGAAGTGCAGAGTAGGGCCCAGAGTATGGTGCGAAGAGGCCAGATATCCATGCAGACTCCCAAGTCAAGGGATAGTGGAGTCCCATCCTTCCATGATGGCTCTCTAAGCTACACACTCTTTTAGGGGAATGTTTCTACCTGAAGGAAGAGGGAATTTACTTACCAGAATGAAAGTAGTCAATAGAGGTTCATTGCTGCCCTTTAATGCCCCTTGTTTGCTATGTGACCTTGGCAAGCCTCTTCCCTTCCCCAAGCCCTATGTTGCTCATCCTACTTTGAAATTATGAATTTTGAGAGAAATGTGCTTAGTAGGTCCCCACCTTGAATTAAGTGTTTCAGGGACACAGTTGATAATGATTTGGTTCCTACTATGTGAAGCCCATAGTTCATACAGAATAAAACATAAAAGCAGGATGATAAGTACAGAATGAAAAGTATGACTGCAGAAGAGGTGGAATTCATGTTTAGCTCATGGTAATGATGACCGGTATTGTCAGTCATTGTCACTGTACTAAGAGTAATGCAATAAAAGTAAACTGCACTGATCAGTGAGAGCCTTCTGTTTACCAGCTGTGATGTGGCATGTTATTTTCACTGCTTCTGGTCTTACCGACACCCTGAAAGGTTGTTGCCCTCATCCCCATTTTACAGACAAAGGTGATCATGAGACGGTATGTGGAGTGTGTCACCTCTAAACTAAACTTTGCAAGGAGGAAAATTTTTTAAAGACTAAGGTTCAAGCAGATAGATTGTGGTACTGAAGAGTGAAACTAATAGGCATGGGTAGGGAATGGGCATAAGTGGGGATCATGTAGGGTTCTGAGGTTAAGAAAACTGTGAGAACCTGGGTGAATGAAGTTGTAGGAGATGAAGAAAGTTGGATGATTGGGAAGAGACACTGAAAGCTGAGACTGGGAGAACCAGTCTTCCCCAGTAGGAGCAAACAGGAGAGCAGGAGTTGGAGAGGAGTTCACATTTTCTGGATGTGGGCTGGCACTGGGCTTGGCTGTCACATTTAATCTTGTTGGCATCCCCGAGAGCAAACAGACTCAGGAACTTAAAGCAACTTGCCCATGGAAATGAGTCTTGTCTGTCCACCTCTGAGGAATACTGGTACATAAATTAATAAACACATAGTGTTTTGGATTTGGGTTGATATTTCTCAGGGGTAAGTAATGATTCGTTTAAATAACTGTGATCAATTACACACACACACACACACACACACACACACACACACACAGGGCCAGAAAGGAAAGTGAAGGGATTCTAAGCAAGTCATTTCCTTTTCTCATCTATATTCCTAGACTCTAATGTTCCTTCTAAATTTGACTCCTGTGCTTTCTCCTCCATTGGTAAAGAGGGAAAACACCATCTTTAAGGGATAGGGGGAGGACATAAATGCTCAGATGACTCCTGGTTCCAAGATTTCTCCCTGATGCATTTGGGAGACACCAGACGTGGTCTGTACTGTTGGGAAACCCTCAGCCAGCAGAAGAGAATTTTTTTTTTTTTTTGCTACAGAGCTATTTCTTTTTTCCCTTTGGGTGGGTCCCCTCAAGAGAGATGGGGAGAAGAAAGGCCAGTGGGGCCAAGAGCCTGGCCAGCCGCCATCAATTCTTTCCCCTTTGGGAAATGAAGACTTCCCAAAGTATGAGAAAACCCCACATATGAGCCAGGGAGAGGTTCCAGCATCCCACATTTCTGCTTTGGGCCAGTATGAATACCAACTCTTGAAAAGATTGCCTCTGCAATTACCACTGGAAAAACAACCAATTAAACATCTCCCCCACCCCTACCCCACCCTGAGCCCTCTCTCATCCCAGAACAGTAGGGTAGTGGTGGTTTTTTCTGGTAACATTGGTGTGCTCTGCAGGAGGGAACACTTGATGGAAATGGACAAATCAATGAGAAAAAAATTAGGTGGAATGGGCTGATCTAAGAAAATCTTGCCTCCTCTGGGTTTTCATTCTCCTTCCAACTATTATTTCCCTTTTATCCATGGGTCTGGCAGACCTTAGGAGTGAGGGAGAGGGGTGGGAAGTGTTGGGCACATCTAAATTTGCACTTGGCCTTGTCACTAGTTATATGATCTCTAAAGCCCTGTTCCTCAGTCTTTAAGATGGGGGTAATTCTAGGAATAGCTAAACCTGTATCAAAGATTTTCTACTGGTCAGCCCTTATCTAAACCCTTATACTTCTAGATTAACTTCCTTAATCCTCTGAACAACTCTATGAGTTAGGTACTGTTATCACCTTCATTCCATATGTAAAGAAACAGGAAGTTAAGTAAATTGCCCAAGATGGCCCAAACAGGAAGAGGAAGAGCTGGATTCCACCCTGAGGTTCTAGCTTGAGAATGAGCTGCACTACCCATTCTGCAGGTTGTTTCAGATACCAAACAGTGATGAGACACGGTGCTACTTAGCACAGGGGCTGACATGAAGCAAGTGCTTAATAAATGCTAGCTTTCTCCATCCCCTTTCCCCTCTCTGGTGACAGAACTGACTGATTAGAACTCCTCAGGAAGGCTCTAAAGTCAGAAGTCGCACATGGGCTCATGGGGGAGAGGTCTCAACAGGAAGATTTGGGATCAACCGCTGTACTTGTATAACTATTCTTAGAATTATCCAGTTCACACCTTACCTGTATCTACAACCCATGTAAACTTTTATTTTTTCTAACAAGTCATAAAAATTATGGTCATATGAACATTTGGTCTCATGAGCATGGGGTTTTCTATGACGTGGGGGGTCTCAGAAGAACACTCTAAGTATTGGACCTATCTAACTTGTTGACATGGGCATAGAAGTGTGTAGGCTTGAGACCCTCAAAAGCACTCTGTTGGAGTGTCTGTGTTAGTAATCCCAATATACTGAGAAGGAAACTGAGGCCTCATGGTCAGTGGTTGCTATAATTGAGTCTAGGGCTTAAATATGTTAGCTTTTATTTTTCCCAACTTAAATTCTAATCCATTGGCTCATCAGGTGTCAAGCCCTGAACTGAGAACTGGGTAAACAGAGATGAGAAGGCAGCTTCTTTGCCTGCAGATGGCCAAAATAGAGGGGTATATACAGACAGGTGAATGGGTTAATGGGAATCATATGTCAGAGTGTACTCCACCAAAAGGCGATGGGTGAGTATAGGGGTGAAAAATGGGATGGTGGTGAGGGGGGAATCAGTACAGCCTTCCTGGAGGAGTGACACTAGAATGGACCTCAGATTTGTTCATCAGGGGGCAAAATTATCGGCAGTCTCAAAGAGGAAATAGCACGAGTAAAGGGCCCAACGGTTATGCATCATGGTGGGTGCAAAGGCACGGTTTGCACACAGTAGAGAGTTCGAGAGAGGTGGCAGAAAGACATGAAGCCAAGGGTAGGCAGAGACATGCAGACCATGATGGAGGCTTGGACTTTACTCTCAATGTGCGCAGAGGCCCTTCCCTTACTGCCAGAAGGGAAGAAAAAGGATCCATCATTAATGTGTGCTACTGGCCAAGTTCTGCAAGAACCCCATGGAAAAGCAGAACACTATCAACTAGCTGCATGACCTTATTAAGGTATAAAGGTCCTCTGAGCCTCTGCTTCCCCCACATCTGGAAAATGGGACTGATAATACTACCTACCTCCTTGTTATCAAAAATAATAAATGTATAGTTAGACCCCTAGATGGACCCAACAAATACTAGTTGACTTTATCTCATCTCCTCGCTCAAGATGACTGCTTTTGTATTAATTTAGGTTTGTATTCACTGATTCCTGGATTCATTTCTAACCGTACTCAGGAATGATTGTCAACTGCTCATAAGAATTCTGAGATACTGGAAGGCAGACAAATATGGTAGCATGGGAGGGGGCATGATGCACTTCTCTAGTCATAAAACCAATAGGAATAATATGCCTGTGACTGATCTAAAGCAGAAGGCATGCTCTCACATGTGGTGTTTCTGTTCTGATGAGAGTCATACTCCCCAAGGGAAGAGTATTTTTTTAATTTGTTCTTTTTAGTTACACATGACAGTAGAGTGTATTTTGACATATCATACATAGTGCAATATAACTTCCCTGTCTTGTGGTTGTACATGATGTGGAGTTATGCTGGTTATGTATTCATATATGAACGTAGGAAAGTTCTGTCCAATTCATTCTACTGTCTTCCCCATTCACATCTCCCCTCCCTTCCCCCCATTTCCCCTGTCCAATCTGGTGAGCCTCTGCTCCTTCTCCCACCTACTGTGAATCAGCACCTGCAAATCAGAGCAAACATTCAGACTTCGGTTTTCTGGGATTTGTTTTTTTCACTTAGCATAACATTCTCCAGTTCCATCCATTTACCAGCAAGTGCCATAATTTCATTCTTGTATATTACTGAGTAATATTTCATTGTGTATATATACCACATTTTCTTTATCCATTCATCTGTCGATGGGTACCTAGGTTGGTTCCATAGCTTCGCTATTGTGAATTGAGTTGCTATAAGCATTGATGTGGCTGCATCACTATAGTATGCTGATTTTAAGTCCTTTGGGTTTATACTGAGGAGTGGGATAACTGGGTCAAATGGTGGTTCCATTTCTAAGTTTTCTGAAGAATCTCCATACTGCTTTCTAGAGTGGTTGCACCAATTTGCAGTTCCAAGAAAGGAGTTCTTCTTTCTTGAACACCTAGGCTATGCCAGTGGCCACTTCCCTTGTTCTCTTACTCTCTTTTTCCCTCATTCTCTAGCACATTTGTCCCATCTATTAAAGAACTGATTATTGTAGTTTGAAGAGCTAATTCATTTTTAAGACATATCAGTCTACAATGACAGCAACCCACATACAATATGCCTTTCTAGTCTAATCAAATGTGGAAGTAGAGTTTCATAGAATGTGGAATTATCTATGGATGATGTCATGATGCCTCAATAAAATGAGGTTTCCTGGCTCACCTTCCATTGTTAACCTTGAACCCCATTTCTGTGATTTTGGGTAACCTACTAAAAACACTGGGACACAGGTAGCTCATCTTCAAAACAGAGTAATAATGCCTCCTTGCAAGGTTAATGTAGAGATACAAAGCACATCTCCTCGTGCAGCCCCATGTTTTCCAAATAGATGGTCCAAGACCCAAATGAATGAGCAAAAAACAGAAGAAGCCAAGACTAGAAGACATGTTCTCTCGTCCATTCCTGTCATTTCGCTTGGTCCTTAGTCAATTTAACAGAGTCCTTACGGATACAAACATTGACTATAGACAAATCTAGATTCAAAACATAATCCTGCTATTTATAAACCAAGTAATATTTGCAAGACTTAATTTTTTGTTATCTTTAAAAATGGAATCATCTAATCTTTTAGTGTTATCAGGAAAATTCAACAAAGTGATGTTTGCAAAGAGTTTAGGAAAGTGCCTGGCACATAATACCTCTTAATTATTTAGGGAGTGCTTGTTGTTTGAATAGTACCTTTTTTGAATGATGATAACAGCCAAAGTTCTTTTTCTCTTTCAGAGCCTACTTGGATGTTAATGAGCTGAAGAACATTCTCAGATTGGATGGATCAACACACCTCAATATTTTCTTTGCAAATTCTTCAGAGGAGGAGCTGGCAGGGGTAGCGACATGGCCATGGGATAAGGAGGCCCTCATGCACTTAGGTGAGTCTTAGAAACTTCTCCAGGAAGAACCTGGAGGAGGACAGTAACACATTTAGTATAGTGAGTGTGATCATCTTCATGTTCACAAAGGTGGGTACATCTGGTGGTGGTGATGGTGAGCAACCATTTATTCAATTCACAAAGCCCTTTAGCATTCCTTGTATCACTTTAGCCACCAAGGAATGCTCTGAAGAAAATAGCACAATAATAGTAGCCATATTTTACCTGTGGGAAAATTCAGACCTATAGGGGCATGGAGCTGATCCAACATCACACTCAAGTCAGCGGCAGATGCACAGCTAGAATTCTTGTCTGGTTCTATCCACTGATTGCTTTCTCCTTAACCTCCTGTCTCCTGGTTCATGTAAACATCTTCTTAACCTGGTAATCACACTGCCCCAGCATGATCAGTCATGGGCTGGCCTGAGAGACACCGAAGAGGCAAGAGAAAGTGCATTTGTAAGAACTTTTTGTTCCTCTATGTTCCACCTACATATGTGCCAGGGACTCTCTTACACTTAAATTATGCATATCCATAAACTGAACATAAGTTTATACAAACCAATCAGAAATGACAATGGTTTCTGAACCAGGACCTACAAGGAAACACTATAATTCTTTTTTAAAAAATTTTTAATTCATTGTATACAAATGGAGTATAACTGTCATTTCTCTGATTGTATGCAATAAAAGTAGTCATTACATTTGCATCTTTGTACACATACATAGGATAATGATGTTTGTTTCATTCTATTATCTTTCCTTCCCCCACCCCCTCCCCACCCCTTATTTCCATCTACATAACATCCTTCTTCCATTCTTCCCTTACCTCCTCCTGCCCCCATTATGTGTCATCAACCACTTATTAGAGAAATCATTCAGTTTTTGGTCTTTTGGGATTGGCTTATTTCACTTAGCATAATATTCTCCAACTCCATTCATTTACCTGCACATGTCATAACCACAAAGAAATATTATTCAGCCATAAAGAAGAACACTATAGTTATTTAACTGGGTTTTTTTTCTCCAAGTTCTCATCCAGGACACATCTATAGGTAGATGTGCTTTCTTTCTTTCTTTTTTTTATTTAACTTATTTGAATTCAGAATAGAATTTGAATTCATAATAGAATTCAGAATAGCATATTTGAATTCAGAATAGAAGCGGTTCTTTTTTTCACTTAATATTATGCTATCTACATTTTTTTCATGTTGTACAAGTCTTACAATTACTTTCCAACCAAGTTTTCTCACTTAAAATCTCAAGAATAAAGCATCCCTCTGGGTTATTTACACCTCCTTAAAGATGAAATTTTTAATAGTTTCATAATATTTCTTTGAATAAGGGCACTACAATTGATTTAACCATTCTCCCCCTGGTAGAATGTTCCCATTATTTACAACAATGAATTCTGATGACTCAGTGAACATCTTCATCCGAGAATGTTAGGGCTCAGCAGAATGGCATTGCTGGTTATATCTTCAGACCTGCCTGGTCTTGCTGGGCTACACTCAGAGTTCAGTAACTGCTCCAAATCTAGGATATCTTGGAGATAAGTGATTCCGCAACTTCAAATGATGGAAATTGTGCTCAGTGAAACCACAGGTTTAGTTCCCTTCAGACTGCTTTAATTTCTCAACTATATTTAAGAGATGAAGCAAATTTTTTTTGTGTGTATGTGCGTATGTGTGTCTGCGTGTGTGTGTGTGTGTGTGTGTGTGTGTGTGTGTGTGTGTGTGCATGAAAAGAGATAGATGTAAAGATAAATATCTAGTTCTTCTCAACTGGGGGGATTCTGTCCCATAACAGACTTTTGTCAATGTGTAGAGACATTTTTAGTTTTTACAAATGGGGGCATCCAGTGGGTAGAAGCCAGCAATGTTGCTAAATGCCCTGCAGTGTCCACAATGAAGAATTCAGTAGTCTGAATTATCAATGGTGCTGAGATTGGGAAGCCCTGACATGGATGATGGATGGGTAGACAGACAAGACACAGAGAGACAGGGGTTGGACAGAAGAGAATGTACAACTTAAGCAAACTTGAAGAAGATCATTTCATATCAAATGCCTACTATGAAGTTTGGGAATCATACTAAACCAGAGTCAAAGTGCATGCTCGTTCTCACCTGTGACTTCACTTAGCACTGTGGCTTTAGACAAGTCTCTCTCCTTCCCAGCTATCAGTTCCCTTAGATTTTAGTTAGGCAGGTTAGACTGGATGGCCCTCCAAAGACCCTTCTCAGCTCTGAAATTCTGCCTGCTGGAAAAGCAACCAAAAGGCTGATGATCAGAGTCTGAGAAAGGTTGAACAGCAGCTTCTACAGTTAGAGAAAAACAGTGCTGATAATTCCATGAATGTCAGGGCCTGGCTTGGGGCCAGGAATTTGGAAGGCTATAAATCCATAACATGTTATAGTATTTCAGGATGATGTCAGGCTCAAGCTATTTCACCTTTTAAGAGGAGCAATGAAACAGGACTTGGGCCCAGTGTTGTCCTTCTGTGGAAAGGGTGAATTAAGGTAGAACACACAGGCAGCCTGGACAAAAGTTGTCTGTGCTTTCACCATCCTTAGAATGGTCCTGTCCCCTACTCCCTGGGTATACAAGCTTCATGGAGCAACCAAGAATCATTAGCACTATTGTAGCCAGTTATTTTAGAGCTCTCCAGAAATGCAGTCAGTTTCTCCAGTTCACAAGGCCACTGTGAAGCAGAAAGTGGATTGTGACCTATGTCCAGGAAGCTCCAGCTGTCCTGCAAGCTGCCACCTCCCCATTCTGGGACATGTTGATCATAAGCAATTCATGCAGTAGCCCCAATCAAACTCAATCTATTAGAACCACATTTTTAGAATTTTTTTGCCCTCTTTTCCTGCTGTTATACCATGATGCCTGGAAAAAGCCTTAGGTGGGAAGGGGATTATGTTTCATATTATGACTGACAGAAAATAATGGAGAAAGATTTCCTGTCTCAATTTCTCTTCCTACCTGCCTCTGTCTTCCCCTTCTCATACCCACACACACACATGTACACACATACCCACAACCCTCTCCTACATCTTTATCTTTGTGTTAGAAGTCCTGAGCAATTCAGAACTAATAGCCTCTGTGATCCCCAGGACTGAGCAAGCTCACCACCCCACAGTTCAGTCCTCTCTGGCCTGCTCTTGGTTTGCCAGTCCAAATCACCCCTGCCTCCTCACCTTTCTTTCATAAGATGCTGCTCTGAGGTTAAAATCTACACTTGCAAGGTTCTCAGACATGAAGTTTAACCTTCTCTAAACATGTTTGGATTTTGAAGTTTAAACATTTCTCTGACAATCTGTATGCATCTTTCTAATGCCTAAAATAAATGTGTAATAGATTTCATCCATCAATTCTGGAGATCTGCTCTACCTACCTCTGCTAACGATGCAATGCTCCATATTCTGGGGTTTGTGATGTAGAACATTACTTTCCAAACTAGATCATACAGATGAGTGATCTGGGGTTCTTGTTAAAATAAGGATCATGAGGGTGTGGGTCTAAGCTACAGCCTGAGATTCTGCATTTCTATTAAGCTCCAGAGTGATGTTTATGCTGCTCATTCTCGTGGGTGGACTGCTGTTTACTTTTGTGGCACAATTGATATAGTTCAGGTACTAGTCTAGCTGCTTACAAGGGATTAGTTAGACCTCACAACCCTCTTTAGATGAATCAATATGCGGCACATATTCAACATACATTTAATGAAACACTATGGTCTAGGCCTTGTGGTAGGCATTAGTAGTAGAAGACAGATTAAGAACCCTAGCTTTGGAACCCAAGGGTCTTGAGTTCAAATCTCAGCTCCATACTTAACTCTTGATCGTGAATGGGCTACGTTACCTTTCTGTGAATTTACACCCATCTCATTGAGTTGTGAGATGAGTAAGTGTGAAATACTCATGAAACACTCAGCCCAGCACCTGAAGGTACTTAGTCAACGCTCACATAACCTTAGCTGGCATGAGCACTATTATAATGGTGAGCACAGATGCTGGGTTTCATGAGTGTTCTTGCTTTTAGAGTCATTGGGGATGAAGAACTGGGCTTCAGGGTGGTAATTAAGCTGTGCAATATCACAGAGTTAGTGAAGGCAAAATGAGAACTCGAACCAAGATGTCTGAGCCTATGTGTGGGATTCATTTAGATGAGAACGTGTAGACTGTAAACCAGGACGTGTTTGACTTTCTAAGAAAAAGGGACAGCAGAAAGGACTATCAGCTCAGAAATCAGAGTCCCTGCATTCGACTCAGCCCTCTCCTTCTAGATGGTTTGAAATCTCTGCATATAAGTTGCTTCACCTCTCCAGGCATGTGTTGTCATCTAAGAATGAAGGAATTTTCCAAAATGACGTGTGAGACTCCTTCCTGCTGTTAGCCCGTGATTCATGTCTCAGGTCGTAACAGCACTCAGGGTTATAGAGTCACAGGGTGGAGAAGCCTGTTGTTATTTGGGCAGCTTCCCTTTATCCTTGATTGACACGGGGTTCTTCAGCAGGAAGCAGAATACCCACCTTGCCTAACACTCTGGTTTTCCCCTTGCAGGTGGCATTGTCTTGAACCCCTCTTTCTACGGCATTCCTGGGCACACCCACACCATGATCCATGAGATCGGGCACAGCCTGGGCCTCTATCACATCTTCCGAGGCATCTCAGAGATCCAGTCCTGCAGTGACCCCTGCATGGAGACAGAGCCCTCCTTTGAGACTGGAGACCTCTGCAACGACACCAACCCAGCCCCCAAACACAAGTTTTGTGGCGACCCAGGACCAGGAAATGATACCTGTGGCTTTCATAGCTTCTTCAACACTCCTTTCAACAACTTCATGAGCTATGCAGGTAGGGCCCTATGCTTCCTTGGGCATAGTTTAGTCCTACTCAGGCCCAGGTATCACACCTGGGCTCTAGTCCTGGCTCAGGGTAACCTCGAACAAGCTGTTTACCTTTCTTAAGACTGAGAGTTCTCATCCCACACAATCAGAAAAATATTTCCTCCCTAAGCACCTCAGGGCTACAAGGAAGACAATACATAGCAAAGCTTTTCAGAAAGACATGCTTCAGGAGGGTGGCAGGGACCAGTATGCAGGAAATCCAGGTAGAAGTCCTCTGAAGACCTAACACTGGAGAGTATTCCCTCTTTGGCCCTCACTTCCCTCAGGAAAGTAAAATCTTTGCACCTGATCTCCAAAGTCCCTTCGTTTAGAGTTTTGCAACTCTATTTTTCTAAGGTAGTGGGTTGTTGAACCTTTTTTATTTAATATAGATCTATCTCCCTTAGATAAACATAAGGTTCTTGCACACTCCTTCGCTGGGTTTTTGCAAAAAGACAAAAAAAAGCCTTTTGGTTTTGCAAATACCAAATTATTACATGAGATTGGGCATGTTTTTCTCACAACTGCTTAAACCATTTCTATACCATTAGTAACAAGGATGCTTTAGGTTCTGGGATGTCCTGAGTTTCCCTTCTACCGCTGATTATCAAGTCCACCACAAGCCCTTTTAGTACCTTTGGCAAGTTAGGACGAGACACACCTTCCTCGGGTTATCACAGCCCTCACCACTGACCCCTTCGGTGAAGAGTCCACGTGATAGGGACTATCCACAAACTTGCACACAGTAGGCCAGCATGGATTCCATTATAATACTCAGTGCAGGCACCTCTTTCTCCAATAGGACAAGCACATTCTCTGAAAGGAGAAACGGCATCTCATATATCACTTATTTCTAGGACTCAGCCAGGGTGTGGTGCCTAATAACAGTGTGTTCAGAAGGAAGGAAGAAAGGAAAGGTAGTGGGAGGGGAGGAGAGAGGAGACACATGAATAAATTCTCTTACAGAAGGTATATAAAATTGATAACAGCATTTCCACTCATAAAGCAATTTGTTGCCCATAAAATATTTTAATATGCTCCATCTCATTCAATTTTCACAACTCATCTGTGAAGTAGGAGCCACCCCCCATTTTGCAGGTGACACAGTACTGAGGTTTACTGCAGTCATTTGCTCCAAGTCACACATGTGGAAGAATTGAGCACCCACCCTGAGTAGTTTCCGCATTTGTCCCGCAGAGGCGCCTGGGATGGCTGCCCCACATGGTAGTGGGAGGGGGGTTCTAGGCCCCCATTCCTGCTTGAACCAGGGAAGCCCCCCAACTGATTGACATTTCTGTACACGTTTTGATAAGGATAACATTCAAAGAGAGAATTTTACTACTGAAACCCAAAAGATTTGATGAGCCCAGTGGTTCCTCCTGTTTTCCCCTTCGGGCTGATGTCCTCTGGGGGCCTTTTCATTATAAGTTTAAAACAGTCTAACATTGATGTCTCTTGAAAAGTCAGTAAGCCACCTCTGGTACCATAAAGAGTCTTTAGGTTTGGGTCTCTAAAAATACACCAGGGTGTTGGGCATTTCCTCAAAAGCGCATTCCCACTGGGCTCTCGTTCCCAGCCACACTGACACTCCACATCCGGTGCCCTGTCCCTTCACACAACCCTTCTTACGTTCCGTTTCTGTAGCACCTTTCCTTGGCCAGCTCAACGTACATGGAAAATAAACAATAACATGCGTTTGGAAGTTTGCCGGCTTCTTAGGGACCTAGGAGCAGCCACTAGCTACCAGACCCCCATAAACTAAACTTTTTTTGTTCCCCTTTGTACAGATCTAAAGAGTGATTGATTTACTGTTGTTTTTTTAAAGGAACCCCTCAGCTCGGTGACCCATTAACAGCAGAACTAATTCACTGAACTACGATAACAAACTTACACCCGCAAAAGCATATGCAAGGCGACTACGAGCTTTGAAATGTTTGTTTTCCTTAGGATCTCTGATAGATGAGGTGACAAAGGCAGCTGGATGAAATTCAAAATGCAGAACAGGATTGGGTTCTCAGGGCTGGAGAAGTCAGGTCCAGGACTCCCTTCTTCAAGAAGAGAAGGGTAGAAGCATTATCCAGTCCACTTCTTCCAGTTGCCTTTCCTTTCTGGATACTTCTTCCTCAAGGCAGGTCCCTGGTTGGGTAAAAGTTCTAGTCAGTGCAGCACTGCTCAGCAGAACTTTCTGCAAATATGACCATGGTTTGTGTCTGAGCTTTTCAATATGGCAGCCACTAGCTGCATGGGACTCTTGAGCACTGGAAATACAACCCTTGTGACAGGGACCTGAATTATTATTCTCAAATCATTTTAACTAATTTACATTGAAAAAGTCACATGTGCTTGTGGCTAACATATTGGCCTTCACGGGCTTAGGATAATTCTTTTTTTATTGGTATATATTAATTATGCAGCATAGTGGGTTTCATTGTGGTACATTCATATATTCATATCACATAATTTGACCAATCTCATTCCCTGAAACCTCCCCTTCAATAATTCTTAAGTACCTTTGATATGTCAGGCATTATATGCTCTGAATCCTCAAAATAATTTCAAGAAGATAAGAGCTATTCTTATCATACCCAATTTACAGATGCACAAAGTGTAGTTTAGATAGCTTAAGTAACTTGTCCAGGGTCACACAGATAAAATAAGGCAAAGGTGTGACTTACACCCAAGTCTATTACTATTACCATAGAGCTTTCCTATCCTGAGGAAGGGTCCCAAATGCTCAGATCAAGCAGAAAGCAAGCAGGTGATGGAGGCAAGTGGAAAGCATCAAGGGGGTATCTATCTTGAACTGTTAGATAAGCCTTTAACAGATAGATGAGCAGTAACCCTGACTACACCTGAAGATAATAGGTCATACATAGGGGGTACTCAAAGAGGACCTTGTAGTTGGAGTCTCCTTAAGAGTATATAAAAGCAGGCTTTCTCTACCCTATAGGTCATATTCCCGTCTTTCTGTGTGTCTGGGTCATTTATTATGCACAAATGCTTTGATCTGCCATCCTATCCCTGTGGAACATATCTAAAGCAAATAAATCAATAGATGTGTTTCAAGATTTAGCTGTAAGAATGTTCTTAGCAAAGTACATAATGATGATAATTACAGAATTCGCTGTAGATATGCACATCCACATACATATATATGTATACATGTATACATATGTATTAGACATTAATTACATTATTTCTAAGTGGTGGATTTGGAGTGGTGTTTATTTCTTTGCAACCCAAATTTGGCATATTTTAAATATTCTACGGTTAATATGTTTAATTTCTATAATGATTTACTATTAGGACTATTATTATCTTTATCGTTATTTTAAAAACAAAAAGAGACTTTTACTAAAGTGGACTCAGGCATCCATGCAGCAGATATGGTTAGCTTGTTAAAGCGGTCTCATCAGCTTTATAAGGCAGGTGTGCTATTCCCTCAGTTCACAGTGAGTGAAAACGGGGCTGACAGGGTTAGCATTTCTGCCCGAGGCCCTACAGTGCAAACCTCCAGCTACATGTAGAAATTGGTTCTTGAGATCAACACCTAGTTGGCAAGCCCAGGACACTGTGTCAACAGCATGGTGACCTGGGCAGGCATCCTGGAGCTAAATTCCCCAAGGACCTTTCCGCTTAGGGGTAGCATGGGCACAGAAGGACCTGATGAGCTGGCTGTTCTTGGTGGCCACAGATAACGGAAGAGTGATGTTTGGAGGCAGGAAGCCAAGTAGGGCTGACTGGAGACATTAGCTAATTGGGACAGAGCCTTTGTGATAAAGGGAGAGCCTGTGGGACCTCACCCAAGGTTCTGATAGCAGCTGAGTCTCTATGTGATGGATCCTGGGACAGACATTTTCTGACTTCAGCTTTAATCTTCAAGTACATTCTTACTCCCCTCTCAATTCTTTTACCTATCTATTTTCAGAAGATTTTACTGACAAACATGAAAATGGTTGGTTCTTAAGTTATGAAGGAAAATGTACTCCTTTAGGAGAAAAAGCAAATAAATCAGAAATTGACAGAGAGAAAGATTCTTACTGTTGTTCCTTCTCACTCATCTTGATGGATTCTCTGTGCCCACCTCTTCAAAGTCTCACAACTACCCTGTGGGTTGAAGTTGCTTTGAATCTCTCTCATTTGTACATGAAGACACTGAGTCTTAGTTACTTCATTTTTTGGCAGTGACTATTTCATTCTATGCCCTACTGTAGATAGTCAGCTCCCTGTTAATGGACAGATGTGTCAACTCTGATTTTTTTTTTTTAAATTTCCTGTGGTACTGGGGATCAAACCCAGGGCCTCACACATGCTAGGCAAGTACCCTACCACTGAGTCACATCCCCAGCCTAGATCTAATGTTTTTACTATGGTAAGTGATGCTTCAAGGAATATCCCAACACTTGTATTTTCCCCGTATTAGTCCACGAACATCTATTGAATTCATGACTGTGAATTGCTGGATGAAAAATAACATGTATTTTGCATCCTACTTTTCTTCCTGCTCTCTGCATTCCACAGTCTTCCACAATCATATGCACATAATATTCCCCAACGAGAGGCAGTGAGCCTTCACGAAGCACCAGTAACCATTGCTCTTCAACCTCATACTCTTTCACCTTCACCATGAGCTGAAATGCGCACTCTTGTTATTATCATCATCTTCATTTATAGGTGGGGAAACTGAGGACACAAAATCTCTTGTCCATTGGACTCCAGATCCGTGTTCAGTGATCTGACTAAAGATCCATACTTCTTTCCTTAGCCATCATGGCATTTTCCAGCATCTAACCTATTCAGGAGCTCCTCTAATGTTTTCAGGATGAAGAAAAAATTATCAGATGATCTGGCCATCCTTTAACAAAGGTCTTTGGGCACTGGGGAGTCATAGAACATTCAGTATACATGGAGTTACAAGTACATCTGACTTTGAGATGATTGACTCAGTCACTCTTATACAATGCTTGTTGAGCAACATCAGATTCTTCTGCTTCCTCCAAGAATATTAAGCCTTCCCCAGGAAGCAGGAAAGGAAACTATTAAAAATCCCTAGGGAATTCAAGGCAGCTTCTGGGTATAAACTCCCTCATATTCCTGTCCCTTCCCTTCAAGGTCATGTCCAACTGCCCAGCACCTGACCAACTTATTTTCTGTTTGTTTGATAAAAAGAAGTGAGTTTATGCTGCAGGATTCCCAGTAGCAGGTTTATTTTAAGATCCCACAAGCAATGTGCTCCTCTGTCTGGGGCCCAGCTGCAGAAATCCTGACCAAGCAGACACTTCTGAGAGGTGATTTTTTTGGAAACCAAGTCAAACCAGTGCCTTGCTCTCTGGGGCCAGGTCTTGGGTCACATCTTCAATCCATACCCTGCCCCCCCCCAAAAAAAGTAGGATTAAGGATCATTAGACCTAAAGGCTCCTGAGAGATTGCATTCCAGTCCCCCTCAGATTCAGACGCAGGCTCAACTCCTATCTATCCGCCACCTGCAGGAGACTTTCTGCATAAAAGTTCTCATTTACCCTCAGAAAGAGGTACTCACGTTCATTAGAAGCACAGATAGGAGCTATGACTGCTGGGGTTCAAATCCCAGATCTGCACTTAGCTCTGTGATCTTGGAAAAGTTGTTTGCCTTCTCCTCGCCCCAGTTTCCTCTTCTGTAAGATGGAGAAAATAATAGTAGGCAGTCCAAAAAAAGTAGCATGTATTAGGGGAGAGAGGTTTAAATGTGTCCGCAAGACTGTGCACCATGTGTGGTTCACACTGGGCTCTTACTAAGCACGTGTCCCAGTGACAGCACTATGAAGGAGGTGAGATGCATTTTCCCATCCACAGGACACAGAGGTCCTGTGGCTTGAGCTCCCTCTCTGGCAACCCCCCAACTTTCTTTCCTAGTCCCAGCCACATAATCCCATTGACCTCAAACCTCTCCCTTTTCAGAAGCCTTTCTGGCCCCCGCTCCTTGCCCCACCTGCTGTCTCCCTCCATCTATTGGTGGTCGACATCCCAGACTTCAGTGACCTCAGCACAACCTTGACTCATACAGTGAGCTGGCCTTGACACCATAACTAGATCAAGAGCTCTTCCAGGGTAGGAACTTCTTCGGTTTCCTCTTTCCATGCCCCTTGGCACAGAGCAGAGAATGTGCATCAGACACCCAGGCTAGATGAAGGGCCCTGGAAAACAGAATCCATGTAAAACAGAATTCACAAATGAGTGGATGCATGAGGGCGAGGGAAGGCGTGAGGAAACTAGTGAGCACAGGAATGAGTGAGTGAGTGGACGAGGGGCAAGGGAGTGGGGAGCCAGGGAATCCTTGGGGACCCGAGGACTTGGAGACCCTTGAGCAGCTCGCCCTTCTCTTGTCCTCAGCCACGACCTCCTGGCGGCTCTCTCCCCGGTCTCAGGCATACTTTTCCAGTTCCATCCACCCTCCCTTCCTCCTGTTTCCTCTCACCTGTCTGTAAGAGTGATGACTACACTAATTTGTTCACAGACCATTAACTCTTGAGCACTGGAAGAGGCCACCCTGAGCTGGCAAGGAAGGACCAGGGTGCTGGCTCTCTGGCCGCCAAGAGACGTCATCGTTCTGTTGCCTGCCCGTGCAGCTCGGTGCTTATCTCTCCCTCTGCCTGCTTGCAGATGACGACTGTACAGACTCCTTCACGCCCAATCAAGTCGCCAGAATGCACTGTTACCTGGACTTGGTGTACCAGAGCTGGCAGCCCTCCAGAAAGCCGGCGCCTGTGGCTCTTGCGCCCCAGGTTGTGGGCCACACCACGGACTCAGTGACGCTGGAATGGTTCCCACCCATCGATGGCCACTTCTTTGAAAGGTGAGTGTGCCCTGTGAAGTGTTGATCCTGCTCTCTCTCTTGCCAAGAAGAGGGAGACTTGGGAGGGAGGCAGCCTTGGAGAGGGATTTGCTGTGTTTCTTATTCTTGTGCTTATTAAAGTCACACCCCTGCCACTTAGCACAGTGATTGGTACCTGGAAGCATGTGTAAATTTTGGATCAGGGAGTAAACAAATGCTTGCTAATTGGATACATAATAATGCATAATTTTAAGCGAATACATGTTTAGATTTACTTTATTATTAAGAGTTTAAAAACTTGTATTGTAGAAACCTCCTTTGAGAGAGAAGCTTGGGTTTACATGATATTGGTAGCTGAGATTGCCTCTGGTTAATGGGCTAAATCCTTCACATTCTAGTACATGTAATTCACATTATGTATTAAGGCATATGTGTATGCTTGTATATATTTGTGTGTGTATTCATATGTATGAATATATATATATAAAACATATAATAATATTTATGCCTACTATTTATTTGTAGAACTGAGGGTGAAATTTTGAGAAATCCAGAGAAAAATATACTTTAATTCCACTCCCTTGTCAATCACCAATTGGCTGTATGACCTCACTCTTCCTCTCTTGAGTTTTATTCTCTTCCGCCTAGAAAGTGGGTCTGATAATACCCAATGGTCAGAAAGCAAAGACCTGAACTAAATGGTTCCTAGTGGTTCCTTTCAGCCTGGAGAATCCCTGAGGAGCTCAAACCCAGGTTTAAAAGGTTCATGAAAACATACCATGATGTTAGCATCTATTTTGGAACTTTTCTGTAATTCAGGGAAGATGAGTATATGACCCCATCCTGTCCCCTCTTAGAGATCTTTCCTCCAGCAATATTGCTATAACATCGATGACGGTGAAAATGATAGCCATGCTAATAATTAATCATTATTTCTCTATTGGGATGGCTGCTGTTTTTCAAGTGCTTACTGTGTGACTGATTCTGTACTAAATGCTTTGCATATAGAGTTGTATTTAGTATTTCCAATAAACCTGTAAGAAAGAGATCATCTTCCTAATGTGCCAGGTAAGGAGAGAATTGGAGTTGAAAGAAGCTGAGAGATTTGACCAAAAGCCCTAGAAAGTAGCAGGGGGGCTGGACTCCAAATCACATTTTGCAATGTTTTGTCCATGATTTCCATGTGCTTTCATTAAGCTGTTTCAAAACTAGAGTTATGAAGGAGTTACTGAACCTTCCTGCAAATGAGCCACAAAAAGGTGACAAAGAGCTCCCATCTACAAGAGTGTGGTGTGCTCACGTGTGAACAAAAATATATTAAGCAAAGCACCTCAGTAGACACTTCTCCAGAGAAGACCTAGAGATAGCCAAGAGGGAAAGGAAAACATGTTCAAGGTCACTAATGATCAGGAAAATGCATAAGAAAACTACAACGAAATATCACCTTATCACCTCCCACCGTTTGAATGGCTATTAGCAAAAAGACAAAAGGGTTGGAGAAGATGAGGAAAGGAAACCCTTCTGAGGCTATTAGTGGGAATGCAAATAAATACCGCCATTATGGAAAACAGTATGGGGGTTCCTCAGAAAACTGAAAATAGAGCCACCTTATGCTCCTGCAGTCTCTCTTCTGGGTATTTATCCGAAGAGATGGAGATCAGTGTGCAGAAGAATGATCTGTATTCCCATGTTCATTGTGGCATTGTTCATGATAGCCAAGCTACGGAGACCCGTTAGGTAACTTTCATCAGATGAATGGATAAAGAATTTGTGGATGTGGTGTGTACATACAAGAGAATAGTATTCAGTCTTCAGAGGGGGAAATCCTGTCATTTGTGACAACGTGGATGAATCTGGAGCACATTATGCTAATGGAAATAAGCCAGATATACAGAAAGACCAGTGCCACCCGATCTCAATTAGATGTGGAATTTTTAAAAGTTAAACTCACAGAAGTAGAGAGCAGAAATGATGCCTACCAGAGGCCGAGGAGGAGGGTTCCCGAGGAAGGGAAAATGTTGATCAAAGGGTACCAAATAGCAGTCGGACAGGAGAAATAAGCTTTCCCAATCTTATTGCACGGAATGGTGACCCTGCTACCCCAAAGTACATCATATATGCTAAAAGGGTAGATTTCAAATTTTTCAGCACCAAATGCATTGTGTGAAAGGTAATGGAGTTGTTGATGAGCCTGGTTTAATCACTCATATACCTAACATGTATCAGAACATCACACTGTACCTCACAATGCTCAGATGTCAGTTCTAAATAGAATTTAACATGTAAAACTCAGGTTCCAATTTTCCACATTTCCATCCGTCCTTGGATCTCAGCCTTCTTTGGCAGCCGGGTGAGCGTGATCCAGGCGGAAGGGGATGTACTCCCTGGGTTTTCTGTAGAAACTCCCTTTCTTCTGCCCCAGCTGCCCTCACTGGGAGCTCTGAGCTGGGTTTGGGAAACCTCATGTGACACTTCAGAGCAAGCTTTCCAGCAGCCCATAGATTTATTTATTTTTTCTGTGGTGATGAGAAGTTTCAGGCTTTTGGTCAGTCCTTGGCCTTGATTCTACTTAAAAATGGAAGTTTTGTAAATGCAGCTTCCTGTGTATGTATTCAATTTGTATTTCATAAAGCAGTTATTGTCCATTAAATAAATACCATCTGATTGTTGGAAGCCTATTGGAGGGTTAATTGTTGTGTAATGAGATATGTCTCTATTACATAGTGCCCTCAGCTTCAATCAATATGTTTTTAATAACCTATAGTCAGTTGGTAATGGAGGCTCATACAATAGCTATTCTGTTCAGTCTAAGATTTCCTAGCGGAGTTATCATGTTAAATTAAAACTGACACTTTCAAAATGTGGCTAATTAGGGTTAACAGCTACATGGACCGTCACCCATAGCTAACGGAAGTCGGTCCTCAAGTTCAATACATTGCTGAAATAGAACTACATTTTAGGTATATCACTCTCCCATACACGTGGGAGTTTACAATCCTGCAAGTTGGCTTAGTACAAAGTGTTTAAGCTTTGATGTTAAGTCATCCATTTTCCCTTCTCAGCTTTGTTACTCCCAGCTGACCAGGCCTTGGGTAAGCCATCTCACTTCTCCGATCCTCTGAGTCTTCTTCCCAAAAAAAGCTGCTCACTGCGCCCACATCACCTGGCTTTGGTGGGGAATTCAACAAGATGACATCTGCGATATGCCAAGCACATGCACCCTACACTCAGGAAATATTAGCTTCCATCTTGTGCAACATTTTCCAAAGCTGTTTGGCCTCTTGAAAATTCCCTTTCCCTGCAAAACCTCTGGTGTTTTCCACGCCATCCATCAATGCCAGCATCTCACCCCCGGCCATGCTCATGTCCTCCTGCTGCTCTCACATCTGTGGTCTCAGAGAATACCAGGGCTTCCCTTAAAAAAACATATTCAGATCCTCCCACAGCCTCTGTCCTCACACATGGGCAACTGAATAAATAATTCAAGGCCACCCCTGGTTTTCCTAACTCCTTTATTTTTATCTGTCTTGCAAACATGTGTTGACTGGATGGTTTCAGTTATTTGAACAATTGGCTTTGGTGTGTTGGAGAGAGTACTGGTCTCAGAACCAAGAGACCTGGGTCTGAGTGTAGACCCATCTGGTTCCTTCTGCTCTCCAGCCTCAGTGCTTTTTCTGATCTGTAAGACAAAGGGTTCTAGCCTTCCCAACCATGTTTTCTCTTCATATCTCAAAACATGGATGATAATTTGAATGACTAATTTCTCACTTTTCTCAAAGATGGGACATAACCAGTACAATTCTAGTTGTAAGGGAGAGAAGTTAATTCATTTTATATAAAGAATGGCTTAGAGAAGCACTGTCTATTAGGGCTTTATGAGGTCAGAGAAATCTTCTCTATCCACACTGAAGTTGGTAGCCACTATCCAACCGTGGCTGTGGAGCACTTGAACTATGACTAGTATGACTGAGAAACAAAATTTTTACGTGTAGTATTAATTGGTCTAAGTTTAAATAGTAGCAAGTGGCTGGTAGCTGCCATATTGAACAGCACAGATTTAAAGCTTTAAGCTTTGACTCCCACAGACGCTGGGTAAGAAGGATGATCTCTCCCAGCATTAGCATCCTGCGGGTATATGATTTCACTCTGTGTGTGTGTGTGTGTGTGTGTGTGTGTGTGTGTGTGTGTGTAGACACAGGTGCCCAAGAAAATCAAATAAATGTCAAACGTAGGAAGCATATGCACTCCCCAAATGTATAGGATGTCACCCCTGTGCTCTTGGTCTGATAATGGTTTGTTCACTCATCCGGGCATTTCTTAGGAACCTGGGATGTATTGAGTGCTCTTGAAGTTCAGGTGACTTTATGTGTATCATACTCCCCCAAAAAAACATCTAAAGGAAATAGAAAACCCCTGTGGCCATTAAGGTCAATGGTTCCTGAACCCATTCCAAGACCTTCGTGGTCTGCTTGTCACTGTAAAGCTAGGCATGTGACTCAGTGTCACTGTATATGGATTACAGTCACTGTAAGGAAATTTCCCTCCTTAACAAAGCTAAGGAAGTTTTTCTCTCCACCCCTAATTCATTCCCAACAAGTACATTTATATAATTACTATCATTGCTCATATAAGAGTAGCTTACATAGATTTAAAATGTATAGAAAATTTGAAAAAACAGGATTAATAAGCACAGGGGAGAAAATCAATCACTCTAAGTTCCACCATTCAGAAATTACTGCCAATAATATTTTGTCACATAGGTTATTTGAACAGTGTTGAGACGCTCACAAATTCAGCTTTAAATATGGTATTTTTTCAATTTAATATTACATTTACACATTTTGCATGAAATTGCATAATTTTTATAAATGCTTTTAGAATAACTTTTTGACATTCCATTAAACAGATTAGCCATAGGCTATTTCATTGTTCTCCCATCATTGAATGTTATTGTGTTTGCAAAATTTCTACCTCTATGGTTTGGCACTTGCAATGATGGCCTGGGAATGCAGAACATGCAGTTTGAAGGTCTGAACTAGGTTAGTCATAAGTATCAGCAGTGTATCTGGGTGACTGATATTTCTCTATCCATGAACTACATATGATAACCAACACTAGGAAATAAGTTATATCCTAGACCCTGGGAGAAAAAAGAGAACCATAAAATATGGACTGTGTTCTCAAGAACCTCATAGTCTATTGAGACAAATTTATTTGTGTACAAAAAAGTCTTCATAGAAGAAATGATATCCAAGGAGAGCCTTGAAGGATGAGGTGAAAAAGCAAGGGTGGGGGGAGAGGACCCCATGACTCAACATGGCGGCTCACCAGAGTCTATTAGCAGAGGAAAACAGGGCCAGAGTGATGGGGAGAGCAGTTCTTCAGGGCATTGGGTGCCATGGCATGGGGGATCAGGGGCTGGATTTACCAGATGAAGTAAACAGGGGATGATCTGGCCACTGTGTGGGGGCACCAGCAGACTGATGCTCACACACATGTGAACCTGGTGGTACATAGCGTTTCCCTGAGAGGGGAGAGCCCTTGGCTTGCAATCTGGCTCTTCATTGCATCCTTTCAGGTAACCAAAGCATGGAGATTCCTTCTAGGATGAGAGACAGCAGAACGTTGCATTTTAAGAAATGAGGAGTTGGGCTGGGCTATTGCTGGACCTCTCTAGATTCAGTTTCTCATCCCTCTGCAGAGTTCACTCAGCTGTGTAGAGTGTGGGGTCCACAATCATACAGGAGGAAAGGATTCATCCTTTTGCCTTTCCCACAACTGCCTCCTAAACAGATGCCAGATTTAGAGAACAAGTAGGATCTCAGAGGCTGTTATGGCCAAAGGGAGATTGAATCCAGACACACAAGACTGTAGGGGAAGCCACCATAATATTCCAGTTCTGGGGCTGGTCCCATTGAGGGATTGGCTCTTCCCCGGAACGCTGCTAAAATGAATTAGATGGCATAGTTCAGAAACTGTTTTTGACTGTCAAATTAAGGAGTGACTCATCCATCCCCAGAACGTCAGGGCTGGAAGGTTCCTTGGGCATCCTTTCATCCAGACCACTCAGCTTCAGATGAGGAATCCATGCCTTATTTATATTTAATGCCTATGACACAGGATTGCACCTGGCACATAGTAGGGACCTGCTAAAATATTGTTAAAAGAATCACTTTTGAGGACAAAAACAAGGCAATAGATTCTCTCACAACCGCATGGCAAATTCTCAGCCAGATGAAATTAAAATTACTGCAGTCTCTGACTTGTTGATTCTGGGCTGCTTCAAATGAGAGAAGTGTACACACAATCAGGACAGAAGGCACTTCAGCCCATATGGGTTTCTAGGCAATAGGAGAAATTTCACTTACAGTCATTTTTCTGAATCTTAGTATATGTAGAGAGAAAAGGGAGGTAATATAAAACTTGTGTCTTCTGCCCTGTTTGCGGTGGTCTGGTCCCATCAGTTGCTCGTTCAACTTTTCCTAAGTCTGTGCATTTCCCCTCTTTCCTTGGCCTCCTAGAGAATTGGGATCAGCATGTGACCTTTGCCTGGAAGGGAGAATCCTGGTGCAGTATGCCTTCAACGCCTCCTCTCCAATGCCCTGTGGCCCCTCGGGACACTGGAGTCCTCGGGAAGCAGAAGGTAAGCCGGTATTCTGGATACTTACTGACCACGAGGTATTGCGAAGGACAAGTCTTTCATATATGGCATTCTGGGATTTGTTACGGTCTTTCCCCTATGCCATCTCATACCTTGCAAGGCCAGTATTCATGAAGTCATTCATTCAACAAATATTTTTGAGCACTTACAGTGTCCTAAGTCGGTTTTTCCATGATACCTATGAGGAAAGGAAGACACCAAGAGGCTACGCACCTGATAAAGGTGTTTTTGGAGCCTATAGACTCCAACTGCCTGCAGGTATAAACAAGGTCACCTTAGTCAATGCACCTATTTGAGGACTTTGGAGGTGTCAATAATCTTGGATTTTTCTTCAGTTATTTCTGAGACTCCAGGGCTTGCTTACATATGTCACATCTATTCCTTTTAGTGTTTTCCTTGTACCTCTTCTTGGGGATCCATTTACCTTGAGACACTTGAGGAAAGCACCCCACCCCCTGTGGCCACTGGCCTGGGCTGCACTCATCAGGGAACTCTTCCCTGCTTGGGGGTGTCTCTCAGGCCTCCCAAAGGACCAACAACTGTGCTTTCTTACAGAATCATTTTTTAATACAGAAACGGAGAGAACACCTCTTGCCAAATGCCTTCTGTCACTTGACCCTGAGGCCAGGCTAGCAGAGACTCCGCGCTTTCCTCCCCATCTTCATCTCTCCCTCCGGGTCCCTCAGAGACTCCCACATGGAGCCTGACCCCACCCGGGCCCTCTTGCTGTTGTGCAGGTCAGCTCATGCCAACAGTCACTGGGTGGGGACACTATTACACCAGCTCATCAGAAGAAGCAGAATCCGTCTCCTCATTGAGCACGAGTGAGAACTTCTCTGCTCTCCTCTGTATTTTTAGAAAGAAGGTTGAAAAGAGAAAGCCAGAGATAGACTAAAGCAAGAAGAGGGATCAGAGAGTAAAGGCAAGTTGAAAAACGATGGCACTGTGCTTTATTTTCTAAAGTAGCTTAAAATAAAAATGAGAGTTGAACTCAGGAACTCTAAACAAATCCATCTGGAATGTAAAGCAAGAGGGATGTCTGGGAGAAACCCCCAGCTAGCCTCGCAGAATCTCACGCTGTCAGACTTGGAAGGGGCGCCTGGGGTCATCCGGCTCCGGTCCCCACCCAATGCAGGAATCCCCTCTATGTACTTCCTCACCGCGACTTGCTGGTACCCTGTTATAGCTCCGTTATTTAGAAAGTTCTTCCTTAAATCTGTGATTGTGATGTTTTCGCCCATACTGAACGCACTCTGAGATGCCACCAAAGAAGATGTGTGTGCCTGATACCTGGCAATGCCTTGCACACTTCTTAGAATGGACCTGTTCTCAACTGAGACTGCCTCAGGACTGTGTGCTGGGCATTGTCCTGGGTACCCGGGCAAGGCTGCACTGACCATCTGCTAGAACAGTCAGATGAGCAAATGGACAATGACCACTCAGTGTGAAGAGACCTGGGTCATTAGTTGTCAAGTGCTGGGGACTCGTAGGTAGGAGACACAGGCTTCCCACGAAATGTCACAAAGTGCATTGAGAGTGTGGAAAACTTTGGAATGTTTAGAGTATCAGTTCTCTAAGTATGATCCAGTGGCTTTGGGTCTTCTGGAAGGGTTTTTATGGTATCCTCAAAGTCAGAATTGTTTTCAATTTGACATCATTTGCCTTTTTCAATTTCATTCTCTGGAAAACTGGGGAGCAGTTTTCCAGTTGATGCATAGTGTCTGATGTTCTTACTGTTCCCGTGGCTAACTAAGAGAAGGCACATTTGTACTCTTGAGTTTTAAAATTCCTTGATTTTTATTTACAATATGGTAGCTATCAATAGATGCAGACTATATAGAGGCTCCTGAATAATTCTGTACCAGTTTAAATGGGTGTACAGCATGAAGAGCGTGGTGGGGCCAGGAGAGGTCCCACAGGTGAGAGGGAAAATGACCAGGTGAGGGTGGGTTTGAATTTACCTTGAGGGCAGTGAGCAGACACCACGTGCTCTGGTCTGGGTAGTGTTTCTGGTGAGGTATACATGTTATAAAGATTTCTTGAGCCGCTCCGTAGAGAAAGATGAAGAGTGGAAAGTCCACATCACACCTCCATCCAAACCAACTGTCAGTTGGTGAAGTCCATTCCTGGTGTGCTCCCGACCCTCTTAAAGTGTGGCATGCAATACAGCATTCCATTGCAAGCGCAGAGCCCCCTGGTTTCCTGAGCTGACTCAGGCCTCGAAGGAAACCCAGCCGCTCTGGGTTTTCCTCCTATGTAAATTTAGTACATGTCAGCCGGGGAAAGACACTGTTCTTTTTTTAGAGCATCCTATTGCAGGCTCTGTGATCCGTTTGGCTCAGACTCTTTTAATATCCTTGAAGAAATAAACTTTTCCATGAGCCAAACTCTGCAATTTATTTCTCAACTCATTTTCATCCTATTTATCTTTGTGTGTTTAAGTTTTTGGACTTCCCAAACTAACAAAAAACTCCCAAATTCATAAGTGACACAAGACATATCTATGGGGTTGGGAAAAATGTATAGCGAAGGGCAGGGAAGGAGGAGGACCAGACCTTGGTCCCAGCCCCTCCATCAACATCATCCATGCCCTGAGTGAGTCCCTTAATGACCTCTTCTCCACAGAATGGACGGTCGAATTATAATGTCTTTTCCAGCTCCAAGAATAGAGCTGTAACCTCCTTTTTAACTTCTTATTAAGAAGGTACAAGGTTCTTCACTGAACAGCTATTTGTTGGATGGCCACTGCATTCCATCAACTTCATTTCCAAGAAGGTAGACCAAGTCATAGGCTTCTTCCTTTTGTTTACAGGAAATGGATGTACTCCTATTTTTTGGGCAAACCCTACCTCACAGAGGAATATTTCCTAAGGTATTTACCATGTTACACACATAGTTTGGAATTAAGTAGCTGAATCTGACAGGCACAGATCCCATTTAAGATCACCTGTGCATGCTCCCAAGTGTTGAGTTTACCATAAGAGATTGACACCCACTCAGCACCAGTTGTTTCCATGTTTTCTTATTTAGGTGGGTGCTTTCTTCATCGTTCTGCCCAGAATATTTCAGGTGTGCCAATCTATGTGTCTAGAAAAAACCCAGGCACTGAGTTTTATAACCATATTCATGTCACCAGCTGCAGTGTATTTACAGATAGACACATAGTAGGTGTCTATACAGGGCTTTATCATATAAATCTGGATCTGCATAATATGTATAAATATATTTCTACACACACCTATGGCCTTATTTCTAGTGGCCAGCTTATATAAACATGGAGCTTTGCATTTAGTTACTGCATTGCATTTGTTATCACATATATTATTAATAACAGGGCCTTTGCACTCTCTTTCTTCCCCATTTTTCCTTCCTTTATTCTCTCTCCTTTTCCCCTTTCTTTCTTCCTTCCCTCCTTTCATTTTTTTATTTGATCTTTGTGGTCACACATGACAGTAGAATGTATTTTGACATATCATATATACATGCAATATAACTTCTCATTCCTGTGTTTGCACATGATGTGGAGTTACAGTGGTCATGTATTCATATATAAAGACAGGAAAGTTAGGTCCTATTCATTCTACTGTCTTTCCCCTTCCCCTCTGTCCAACTTGGTGAACCTCCACTCCTCCCTCCCCCTGCCTATTGAGAATCAGCATCAGCACATCAGAGAGAACATTCAGCCTTCGGTTTTTTGGGATTGACTTATTTCACTTAGCCTGATAGCCTCCAGTTCCATCTACTTACCAGCAAATTCCATACTTTTATTCCTTTTTATGGCTGAATAATATTCTTGCGTATATATATACCACATTTTCTTTATCCATGCACCTGTTGAAGGGTACCTAGGTTGGTTCCACAGCTTAGTTATTTGAATTGAGCTGCTGTGAATATTGATATGGCCATGTCACTGTAGTGTGCTGATTTTAATTCCTCTGGGTGGGATAGAAGTGGGATACCGGGGTCAAATGCTGGTTCCATTCCAAGTTTCTGAGGAATTTCCATACTGCTTTCCGGAGTATTTCTTCCTTTCTTCCTTCTACTGTTGGTCACCTTTTCTTGACCCCCCTCCCTGAAAATCACATCCAATCAGCTTCCCAGCTGTGTTCGTTTTCTTCCTCAGCAACTCTTACTTGTGGTCTCTGATGCTCCCTTTGCCCCAGCCGTAGTCCTATCTTGTCTTTGTTGGTGCAAGCGTCTCCTAACTGACCTTGCTAGACTGGAAGCTCCGTGAAGAGAGAGAGCAGGTCTGAAATCCCGTTCCCCCAGGGACTAGCCTAACTCTGGACACAGACCTGGCACTCAATAATTGTTCTTTGAATGCTAAGATGGATGGATGGATGGATGGATGGATAATACCTGTCTGTTTTAGTCAGCTTTTTTGCTGCTATGACCAAAAGATGTGACAAGAACAGTTAAAGGGGGAAAAGTTTATTTGGGGGCCCATGGTTTCAGAGGTCTCGGTCCATAGACAGTGGGCTCCATTCCTTGGGGCCTGAGGGTGACACATGACATCATGGTGGAAGTGTGTGGAAGAGGAAAGCAGGTCAGAACATCACACCAGGATGGAGATAGATGGAGACAGAGAAAGAGAGTTCTCACCTCAACAAAATATAAACCCCAAAGACATGCCCCCAGGGACCCTACCTGCCTACAGTTACCACCGAGTTAATCCCTCATCAGAGGATTAATGCACTGATTAGGTTAAACCTCTCATAACCCAACCATTTCATCTCTAAACTTTCTTTCAGGTCTCACACATGAGCTTTTTGGAGACACCTTACATTTAACCATAACAGTCTCTAAGTCATGAATTTTCTAAAAGCAAACCTTACATTCCTCTGCTTAAAATTTCTCAGTACCTCCTGGTCAGTTTGGCATTCAGTTTCCCTCATGTGACGTACAAGACACTTCCTAGCTTGGGCTGTACCTCTCTCCAGCCTCAGCATTTGCTGTTCTCCTGTCACTCTGAAAACCGTGGTCACCTTGGCTCCCCTTCTCTCTCAACTGTCCTCTTTGCTTGGAATGTCTCTCCCCACCAAGATTTTCCTTCTTAGTTCCTCCTTCCTTTTCAGGACCAAGCTTCATATATTTGTGAGCATTTATTAGCAATCTCATTTCATTTGCATTTTACAGCAACCCTGTGAGGTAGGTAACGTTACAGTAGGTAACAACGAGAAGCTGTATAGTTGACATTTTAACCCAACTTTCATTGCTTCAAAGCCTGGCATGCTGCCTGGACCAAGAGTATCACATAATATTCTACTCCCCACCAGGGATTACTTAACCATCTGAGTCTCAGTTTCCTCTTCTGTAAAAAGAGTTTCATAAGACCTGCGTCACAGACTTATTGCCAGGATGAAAAGAGCTGAGGCATGTAATGCATTTGGCCCAGTGCCCACATGCAGAGGATGCTCAATTCCTGGAGCCTGGTCTTATTGCAGGGATCGCCGCTTTGGTGATGGGTTGGACTTCATGACCCTTGCGGCTCTTCTTTACAACTAAGAGTCTGTCTCTCATAACCAGACACACATAAGCTTCACTAAGTTTGCTACTCCTGTTTACCTACTTGAACATAATGACCAGACTCACCTTCTTGTCCTTTGGAAAGCATTTGGTCCCTGTTGATTAACAAGAAACCAGGGAGGAAGGACGAGCCAAACAGATTTGTCATCTTTGCTCTCCTGTGGTTTCCCACCACTGATAGTCATTTTCTCCGAGGAAGGGAGAAAGATCATTTTATCCTTTGCCAATTCGGGGAGAAAGCCCACGGAGGGGGTGGGATGCTCACCTGGGACCCCCCTTCAGGCAGCAGGCTCCCATCCATGCTGTAACTACTTTTTTAAACTCTATATTCACAAGGTGGAAGGTTTCACATTAACAAGTATTGATGGAGCATCTGCTGTGTTGAATGTATTAAGCAAAAACTCAATGGTATTACGTGAAATAGACCTGTAAAACAGACAAAAATGTAACCTATCCTGCAGGATTTTGATGACAGTCAGGTGAGTCCACTAATGGTTAGGGAGTGTGCTTCATATACTGTAAAGTCTTGCCCTTAATAATGTTGACTGAATGAAGAAATCATACGTGTGGACCCAGAAAAGCAAAGAGAGTCAGGAAGCCAGTGGGTTGGGGAGGAGACGGGGGAAGTCTTCAGCTGGGCAGGGAGTCTTATGCATGCTTTTCGTTTAAACCAAGGATTGCTTCTAGCCAGTGGTTGCTCTGAGTAATGAATGAACCCAGTCCAGGAGGCTTGGAGGGAATCTTGTATTTATAGCCATCTCTTGTTGTTTTGATGACTTCTATCTTTAAAAGTCTGCATTTGCCTTTCTCCCTTTCTTCTCTTCTTCATCTCCACTTGGTGTTTTCTCTCTTCCTCCTTGTCTTGGCAGAGGCAAGGAGGCTGGAGGCCTTTACAGCTTTCACTGGAGTGGCTTTCCCACCCCACATGGCTTTCTCGTGCTCATACAGTGCTGATTCCTAGCCTGGCTACCTGTACTTTGTGACGTTGCCAAAAGGTCTTTTCAAACAAAGATCACTTTTTTTTCCTTTTTGCTTTAGAATGTCCAGTATCCTCACCTCCACCACCACCAGGTACCACTGATACTGAAGATGCAAAGAAGTATGGCTGACAGTACAGCCTGAGTGTCCCCCATTCCACCCTCACCAGATGATCTGTATCTCTCACTCGACTCCTATAAGCAAATTAGAGCCAATGGCTGTGTTGAGTCTGGTTACTTTTCTCGGTAATGCAGAGAAAGGCTCTCTGAGGGTCTAGATGTGATTTCAGCACAGAAAAATTCAGAAGTCATGGCAGGCTGAGGTCAGTTGGGATGAGACATCATCTCCCTAGGGAAAGAGGAGAAGAATCCCTCTCTTTCCCCTCCTGGCCCAGCCCTCCCCTTCCTGAGTCAGACTGGACAGAGCTCAGAGAAACTCAGTGGTACGGGATGACCTCACGAAGGGAAAGGGAGGAAGAGAGATAAGGTGGCTCCAGAGCTTTCCAGCTCTGCTCTGTCCTTCATGAATGTTTCCTCCCAAATCCTCAGTCCAAGGGGTGGCTGCTATCCTTTCTCACCTCCTCTTTGCTCAGTGTTTTCTGGAGTTTCTCTCAGTCCAGTGTGTACCAAAGGCTATAATAGCACATGCACATGGATTCTAATGTATTTTAGTGACTCCTACTTTTGCTATGGAGAAGAAGAAACTGTATGGATTTCTGAGTGAGGCCAAGCTGATCTTGATACTTCCAGTTTATGACCTTGGTCAGTTCACTCCATATTTCGGAGCCTTATTTACTCACTTCAGAAATGAACCCTTGCAAAACTTAAACATGCTCATGGGACATATA
Organism: Sciurus vulgaris; assembly: GCF_902686455.1. Taxonomy (NCBI): domain Eukaryota; kingdom Metazoa; phylum Chordata; class Mammalia; order Rodentia; family Sciuridae; genus Sciurus; species Sciurus vulgaris. The sequence continues at coordinate 72,444,511 of NC_136476.1, forward strand.
TGATTTTTTAGCAAATATGTGTCCCTTCCTTCTTTCCATGCTAAGGAGCAAAGTCTCCAAGTGAAAGATCAGGAAGGAAAGTTTGGGCATTGACTCAATAGTAAGACACTTACTTGAATGCAGTTTGACCCAATGTCTGGTAATTAATCTGAGGTGTGTTTTGCAGAGGTGGGGAGGGTTTGGGTGCTATGTATACAAAAGATTTCCCACAGCACTAGAATTCACTCTCCTTTTTCTATGTTCTCATCAGACCAGTCTCTTCTGCTGGAAACTTTGAGAACCAGAGTGAAGGTCTTGACTGAGGAACTCATTCCCTCCCATCTTCTCCATAGGTCATCCAGATGTGGAACAGCCCTGTAAGTCCAGTGTCCGCACCTGGAGCCCAAATTCAGCTGTCAACCCTCACACAGTCCCTCCAGCCTGCCCTGAGCCACAAGGCTGCTACCTCGAGCTGGAATTCCGGTACCCCTTAGTCCCCGAGTCTCTGGCTATCTGGGTGACCTTTGTCTCCTCCGACTGGGACTCTAGTGGAGCTGTCAATGACATCAAACTGTTGACTGTCAGTGGAGCGAACATCTCCCTGGGCCCTCAGAATGTTTTCTGTGACATCCCACTGACCATCAGACTCCAGGATGTGGGCGAGGAGGTGTATGGCATCCAGATCTACACATTGGATGAACATCTGGAGATCGATGCTGCCATGCTGACCTCCATTGCAGACAGCCCACTCTGCCTGGAGTGTAAGCCTCTGCAGTATAAGGTGGTCCGGGACCCTCCTCTCCAAGAGGACGTGGCATCTCTCCTGCACTTCAATAGAAGATTCAAAGACATGTAAGTACACCTTCTTGATAGGAGGCTGCTCAAGTCAGCAGGTTGTGGAAGGATGTTCAGAGGGTCAGAAGACCTGGAGTGGAAAGGAAAAGTTCCTCGTGGCTCTAATCACTTCTTGGGATTGTAGAATTGTCTCAACAAAGCAGAGTTGATGTGGTAGGAAGGGTGATGGGAGAGGAACTAGGAGGCTTGAATATGGTGATGTTTCTGATGTTTGACCCTAAGTCTCACTTACCTATGAAACTTAGCCTCCCCATCAGTAAATGAATGAGGGTGGATGTGAATAGCCATAAGAAACTCATTTATTACTAATGAAGGTGGGAGAACCTAAGTTTGCTAATGATTTCCTTTTTATATGAGGTTGCAGCAGATACAAACATTCCGATTGCTTTTTTGGTGAATGGAAAGGGGTTGAGATTACAGCTGACTGGTGTGGGAATTGGGCATACTCCTGAGTATTTGCATAAAAGGTTTGTGGGACCATGCATGTTGTTGCATCACAGTCCTTGTTTTTGTCTCATTCGCTGAGATGGAAAAGAGGTCCAAACCTCTTTGATCCTTAAGGGTCTTTGCAGCTCTAGGGGTCCATGGGGGGTGCTCAATGCTTTTATGTAACATAGTGCTTGTCTTTAATAGTCACTTTTAAAACCAGCTCTCCATCACTTCCTCCCAAGCATATCCAGGATTTACGCTTTATGTGGAAGGCCATCCTTTGAGGAAGTTATTAGTGATTTTTCTGTGTCGCAGACAATGGGCTAAGGTCTCTTCATCTTTTACTCATTTCATTCTCTCCACAATGACATTTTTCAAAGGAGGAAACTGGAGCTTAGAGATGTTAAGTCATTTGTCTGAGAACATGGGGTTAGGAAGCAGTGAGATCAGGGCCGCCTTTCCTCCCAACACCTAAGCCAGTGTACTCAGCCTGAGTTGAAACAGAGTTGTGATTCCAACTTCCCCTTTAGTCTGAAAATGATAGAGCCTTAGCAACCTAGAATGATCTAAGCTGTCAATCACCAAACATGTATCAAATACCCACTATGAACGGGGGGACCACTTTGAATACTGGAAAGAACCATAATTCAGGATTCAGACCCTTTGTGGCGTCTAGTCCCAGCTGGTCCTCTTACTAATGTCAGATAAATCACTCAATCTGTTTGAGCCTTAATTTCTCCTGTGTATGATGAAAATCTCCAAGTCCATGGTTTCTGTAAGCCTTTTGTGGCTCTTTATTTGGTTCTAAGATGATATAAAACACAATCTCTGCTCTGTCTACTTGAAAATATTTACTCAGCCAATCATTAATGGAAACCAAGTTCTGGAAGGAAACTTTTAATCTTTTTAAGAGACAGAACCACTTTCAAACACTTTACCAGCACTTCCTTTTACATGCCTGCAATTAATGTGCACATCTCAAGCAAACCCTTACCCATGCATTGAATCCGAGATGAAGAACATCTGGTTAAGAACTCAGAGGGAGCACTTGGTTTGTGTTTGAGAATGTACTTAAAATTTAAAGGATCGTCTTGCCTTGAAAATATTCCATAACCCTGTCTCTTCCATCTCCTCACTTGTCTGGAGTGGTAAGGTTCTATAAATATGCATCCACTTAAAATTTCTTTATAAAACAATGGAGGAAAGAAATAATAGATGTCTTAAAACCTCAGTTTAAACACAGCTTTCATTTTTTGCCTTGATTTATGAGCCTGTGAGAGCTGACATGAGTTGATAAGTGTGGAATGGTAGAAATTAAACAGAAGTAAAAGTACCCTGAGTTCTATTCTTAGCTAAGTCACCGACTTGCTCTACTATCTTAGGTGAATCACTTACTCTTTCTGGTCTTTAAATGCCTTAACTCTACAAGGAGGAAGATGTACCAGGGAAGTGATTCTCAAACTTGGCTGCCTACCCCAAAAAGTTGGATTATTTTTAAATTTCCTGAGTCTCACCCTCTATCCCTCTTGCCCTCCTCCCAGGTATTGATTTTATCAGGAAGAATGAGGCCAGACCATTAGGAATTTTAAAATCTCACCAGGCAATTACAACATGCAACCAAGCTGCAGATCCACTGCCCTCAAATGAGTTCTCAAAGTATGAACTCAGTCCAGTCAGATCTATAGCACTTGGGAACTTCCAAAGGACAGGTTCTCAGGCCCCAGTCCAGCCTGTGAATCAGAATTTCTGTGTGCAGGGTGTCTCCAGGTGATTCCAGTTAAAGTTTAATAGCTACTGCTCTGAGTGAACTCTGAGGTCCAGGAATCTTCAAGTTCTTTCCTGCTCTCAAAACTACTCATTTAATTTACAAGCATGCATTGAGAACCTCCTTTGTGCCAGAGTCCATACTGGGAGCTGGGAGTCAGAAGGAAGACTCAGTTTGGGCCCTTTCCTGAAGACACTCAACTTGAGTGCTGAGGACCTTGTCCCCTTGGTGGAAAGCCAGTGCCTGTGTCCATTTGCTTTCAGAACTACTGTCCAACTCCACAAGCTTCTCCACCATTTGTGCACCAAATGTTTCTTTATAGCCCCTCCAGTGTGACAGGCACAAGGGCTGGACTGAGACACCAATGTACCTTCTTTTTCTTTCTTGAGTCCCAAAGAGTTCATTAGAGACCTGGGCTGGGCTTCCTGACCTTAATACTTCAAATCTCAGAAAATAAAGGAAAACACATCATTTCTTTCCAAGTCAACCTACCATTTCAACTCCTTTATCTCTGGGTAATTTTAGTTCTGAACCCCACCACAAATACCTCTTTGTGTGTGTGCGTATATGTGTATGAGTATTTTGCTGCTTTAACATTTTTTCCATATCAAGTAAATTGGCTTCTATACAAGTTCTATATAAAGACTGTTTTGGAGAAAAAGAGGAGAGAGGGGGAAAAAAATGCCTTCTTTTTCTTCCCTGACTCAACCCATTACGTGATTCCCTTTGACCTTTGTCTTCATTTTTTTCTCTCAACAAAAATATTTATTCTTTCTGTTATCTACACTAGAGATAGTTTCCCAAGGTATGACATTGATGAAGGGAGAGCCTTCTGTGCTTACCCCATGGAAGTTTCTGGTAGACTGATTACTTTTGGCTAGGACAAGGAAGAAATGTGGAATGCCTCCATTTCCCTTAAGCCAAAACCTCTCCAGTGAATAAGAACTGACACTATCAAAAGGAAAGGGACCAGTGCCAACTCTGCCCTAACTCACCACACAACATCAAGACCCAGTGCTTCACCTTTTGGGGCCTCAGTTTCCATAGTTCTAACATGAGGGGACAACATATTGAGCTCCTTTCTATGGCAGACACCAGAGAAGGTGTCTCAGAAGACAGGAAACTCATATACTTTTTTGTAATCAAAGGGATTTAATAGGGATTATACATCAAAATCAGTGTCCAAGGGACCCTTGTTGGCTCTGGATGACCTCCTGAAATGTGTAGTCTGTACACAAGAGCAATAATAATGACAACAATTTACAATTTATTCTTCTGTATGTACCTCATAAATTCTTAGGAGGCAGGAGAGAAATTTGAAGCTCAAAGTGACTTGTCCAAACTCAAGCATCCAGTAATGACACAGCTAGGTTAAAAACCAGAACTCTGTTCTTTCCTAGTGCCCCACTCCATTTGAGAATTAGCATCTGCATATCAGAGAAAACATTTGGCTTTTGGTTTGGGAGCGTTGGCTTATTTTGCTTATATTCTCCATCTCCATCCATTTACTGGCAAATGCCATAATTTCATTCTTCTTTAAGACTGAGTAATAGTTCATCATATATATATATATATATATATATATATATATATATATCTCACATTTTTTAATCCATTCATCTGTTGATGGGCACCTAGGTTGGTCTCATAGTTTAGCTATTGTGAATTAAGAACTATAAACACTGATGTGGCTGCATTACTTTATTATGGTGATTTTAAGTCCTTTGGATATAAATCAAGAAGTGGAAGAGCTGGGTCAAATGGTGGTTCCATTCCATGTTTTCTGAGGAATCTTATTTTATGTTAGGTAGAGGTGAGTGAAGGGAGGGGAGGGGCATGAGAGTAGGAAGGTAGTAGAACGAATCAGACATTATTACCCTATGTACATATGTAACTATTTGACCATTGGGATGCTACATCATGTATAATCATATGAATGAGAAATTATACTCCATTTTATATGATGTATCAAAGTGCTTTCTACTGTCAGGTATTACTAATTAAATTTTTTTTAAACCAGGACTAATTTCAAATTTTACTCTCCTAATTACTGTGCAATGCCACCTCCCCCCGAAATAATGTGAAGGCAGAGTTTTAGAATTGAGGAATGCTTTTAATATGGCCAAAGTTCCAGAGTTATCAGGTAGAAGGCAGGATTACAAGTGAAAGACCCCTGGCCCAGAGTCAGCGCCCATGACCTTCCCTTGGGGTCTGAAAACCCAAGTTACACAGCCAGGTCTTTATGTTCCTGGCTGGGAGGAAAGAGTAGAGAACCTTTTGTTTTTTAACTTTTCTATCTAAGTATATTAAGCACTGTGCTCCATGGTCTGTATGGAATCTGCAACTTTCTTCAAAAAAGTGAGACTCTGAACAAAACTAAGCCAGAGATAGATAAATAGATGATAGAGAGTAGATAGAAGATAGATAGATAGATGATCAAAGAAAATGAAGTATGAATCAAACCAGGAACAGTTAATAGCACCTTACTCTTATTATTCATCTGTCCCATTCATTCATCAATTCATTCAATCAGTCTTCACTGTGACGTTCTGTGTGAGGAAATGGTGTCCCAGTGGTGGCCACGTCTCCAGGTGCTCATACTCTGTGGGAGAAGGTGTTCACTGGAAGCAGTATCGTTACAGTGGATTACACTCTGATGGAAGAAACAGAGACAGTCAGAGGCTGGTTTGGATTTGGGAGGATGGAGGTCTAGGCTTAGAACTAGAATCTAAACTCCTCGAGGATTGGACCTTGTTGCCTGTCTGTCTATGATGCTTTCCAAGCACCTAGAACACTTTTAGGCACAAATTAGGTACTCAGTAAATATCTTTTAGTGGACCTGGATTGCAAACTCAGAAAAGGGACATGAATGGAAGAGTCTACACAACTATCAAGTGGCAAAACTAGGTTCTGTATGAAGAGCTATCAATTGCAAAGTTAGTGCTCTCAATTGTTCATTCTCTGGTTAAACAAATATGTTTGCATTACATATTTTGTTAGTGCCTCTCTATTCTTAGTATCCTCAATTTAGAGCTAGAAATATTTTTAAGAAGTCACTTCTCCCAACTAGTTTGTGTATCCAGGTGTATTAATCTATTAATTTTTCTCTCACATTCAGCCCTATTAAACTGCCAGCCCATTCTCTACCTATTTTACCCCACCTCCTTGGCTTTCAATGTAATTTCTAGAGGAAATGAATAAACAAAAGGAAAGGATACAGCATAGGATCTGGATGGACATTCTTGTCACTGTTAAATCCAAATTTCACAAAGCAGATCCAGAATTCTTCCTGCGGATTCCAAATGCTCAGAACCATCATCAATAAAAAAAAATACCTGAGTTCATTCTCAATTAATTTGCTCAAAAATATTTGTTGCTTCCTACCTGAACTCAGCGACATCCTAGCCACTACAGATACAGTGATGAGTGAAGTCAGAAAAGTCCTTGCTTTTATTGATTCTTATAATTTAGTTGGGGTAGACAAAAAAGAAACATGTGATTGCATAATATCCTATTTGGACAGATTCGATATGTGATTCCATATTAAGTATTTGGAAAATTTATCCTAACTCAGGGTCAGTGGAAGACACGGGTGGCTCATGCATGCGGTTTCCATGGCTCTCAGGCTGAGTCAATTCATTACTTTACTAAACCCCATTTCTTTTTCTAGATCCTTCTGTTCACCATCCAGTCTTCCATTCTTTGTTCTTGTGTATGTTCATTTGCTCATTCATCCACCAAAGAGTGAGACTCTAATGTAACCATGTTCAGTAATACTTGTTCCATGTAACCAGTGTAACTAGTGTGTGTTCTGTGCCAGGCACTATGCTAGAACTAGATGTGCAGCTCTAATTGATGAGATATCACCCCTGACTTTAGAACCATGCCTTAAAAGTGGGGATATAGACAAAGCATCAGGTGATGATACTGAAGCATGAAAACTGTTATTGTGTAAGGGGAACAAGGGGGAAAACACAGAGAGGGCGTGTAACCCAGACTGAGTGGGTAAGGTTGGCTTCCTGGAGGGAGTGACGTCTATACCAACCTGAAGGACATGTAACAGTTGATCACTGAAGAGATTCACCAGAATGCAGATGACTGGAACTGAGTGGATGCTCAGTAAACATTGATAAGTGAATGGATGGATGAATGGATGGATGAGTGAATAAACTATAGTCCCCAGCAGAAGTGCATGCTCAATCTCAGATCAAATGTGGGGCTTTGAGGTGGAAATGGAGTAGTTTAGCTCACCTATCCACTTCAGTTCCTACATGTACTTCTTACTTCTTTTTTAGCTACCTAATGGTAATCCAGAAAACAAATACACTCCAGGCTGTTTAGCCAAACTCCTAATGATGGGCACTGAGGTTATTTCACAGGTTTTTTCTATTATGAATAGACATGAATAATATTTCTATTACTTTTCTCTTTCCAGCAGAAATGTTGTAGTAAGTGTTCTTGTACAAACCTCCCCCTGAGCACAAGAATTTCTCTAGTATTGGTACTGAGACTGAATTGCTGGACCGTAAGCTGTGGGTCTTTTTCAACTTAGTGGACACAACTGTGACATTCTGAGAGGGTGAAGTAGCTTACACAAAACCAGCTGTCTGCAGCAAGATCTGCTGGTCTATGCTGTCCCTGCTTACTGTTTGGTACATGAGGAGTACTTTATCTTTGACCATTTATTTGTTGGGTGAGATATGGCTTCTCATTGCCATTCTTGTTATGTGCTGCTTGCTTCCCCCTCCTCATCCTGCTTTTGGTACAAGGATTGAATCCAGGGGCAGTTAACCACTGAACCACATCCCCAGCCCTTTTTATTTTGAGACAAGTTCTTGCTAAGTTGCTTAGGGCCTCACTAAGTTCCTGAAGCTGGCTTTGAACTTGTCATCCTCCTGCCTCAGCCTCCTGAGCCACTGGGATTACTGGGGTATGCCACCATGCCCAGCCTATGTGCTCTTCAGTGAGAAACTTTTCAAGTATTTCCAGAGTTTCTACATTTCCCCTTCTGTGATTTGTCTGTTAATATCCTTAAGATAGTTGTAGTCTTCAGTCTCTTCACATCTCCAGTTTTATATCTCTTACATAGGGATTTTAATGTTGGCTGTCCTGCGTGTCCATCAATGTAATTAGGATCTGGAGTGGAACAGGCAATCAAGAGGGAACTAGTATTTATGAAGAGGTTACTCTAAGTCATAATTTATGAATTGATATATTTGTTAAATGCTACTTTACTGCATTCCCTGTTCTGGGACATAGATCACGTTCTGAAGATAAAATAGGTAACAAAAGCCACCTCAGAGTCTGCCTAAATGTAGTCACTTTGTTAACCACACTCACAGGTAGTGCTAATATCATGACTACTAATAACTACCATATATTTTATTTAAGCCAACCAGTGAGGTGTAGGCATTAGCATGTTTAAGTGTTCAATAAGGAAACTGAGACTCAAGGAGGTAAAGTGTTCATTTAAAATCCCCAAGTTAGTAGATACTAGAGCCAAGTTTTACATCTTCTTTGTCTGACTTCCCCTGCCAAGAGGTGCACCTGGCAAACTAACCTGAGTATTATGGTGATGAACAGCCTAGGTCAAGGTGCTATCTTGATGGATGGAAAAAGTGAATGTTAAAACTAGTTTTTCTTGTTTCCAAAAGCAATTGAATAAACACACAAAAAAAGAGGAGTGAGCAAATTTTTTCATTTGTTTTTTGAGCATTTAAGCAGATGAGGAGGAGGCTTGAGGAAGTGTGGACGTTGTCAGACCAACGTGGTTTCTAGTAACCACTGCAGAACTGTGTCATCTGGGTTGGACCCCTTCCTGAGCAAGACCTTCACCCACGCCTGCCCAGCATGGTTCTACCTGCTTCTGAGGACCTGGTGGGAAGTGTCAGTAGTGAGAGCTGTTCCTCCAAGCCCAGAATGAATACCACTGTTCTCGGCTCAAACCAGATAGTGGGCAAAGTCTCAGTCTATTTCTGGAAGCCAGGCATCATCCACCCATGACTCCCTCACATGCGTCTTAGGCCAAGTACCTTTCAGAATGAAATACAGGTTCTGGGAATAGTAGGATAAGCAAAGGGGTTTGGCAAAATCAGTGAATCTCCAGGGTCAGAAGCAGCCATGCAAGTGCTGACTATCTCCATGTACTTTGAAGATTTCAAAAGACCCCCATTGGATTCTAACGCCACCAAAATCACTCTAAATTTCTATGGATCCATCTGATACCACCAGACTTGAAAGTGTCTGAGTCATTGCAGTTTCTTTTCTACAGTTAGGAGAAACTGAGACTCATAGAAGTTAAGAGTTAGTCACAAGGCTCTGTCGATAAATGCATTCATTTGCTTCATCATTCATTCTTGCTCCTTTAATAAGAGGTGACTACTGCATGTCAGTCTCAGTGCTGACCCTGTGATTCTGAATCCTAAAATCTTGCAGGAGAGAGAAGATGAATAGAAGCATACCTAATCATTATAATAGTAAACTGAGAAATAATATCATGAGAGGCTAGATAGAATACAATCCCCCCTTAAGTTAAAGTAGGATATATGGAAGATGAGAGAGAGGGATAAGCAAGGGCTATAAATGAAGGGGTTGATGGTGTGTGGTAAGGAGTTTAGATTCATTCATCTCAAAATAGAGGCTCTAAACCAATCAGATCTCTTCTTTTATAGTATTGCTGTGGATGCTTGGTAAAGAAAGGATTGAGAAAGGGTGAGAGAGTTCCAGTCAAAATTAGTGCTAAAACCCAAAGCAGAAAATGTAGTTACTTGCTTACAGAAGTAAATTGGAGGTCCATTTTAAAAATAGAACTAATAGGATTTGGTGGTGTGTTGAATGCGAAGGGTTTAAGAAAATAAGGGTTGTTCAATGAATCAAGTTTCTGGTTTGAGTATCTGGAATGAGAGACTGTTATTTCCAAAAGCAGGAGAAATAGATTTTGATATAGCATTTTGTTAGGGGCTGGGGTAGGTTAAGAGCTCAGTCTTAGACATATTTTATTTGAGATACCCAAGAGGCTTCTAAAAGTAGATGCTAAAGGGGATGTAGAATACACAGGACTGGGTCTGCTCAGGACCTGTGCAGATACCACAGAGCCCAGCTCTACTCAGAGGATGCTAAGCTACCTCCTCGAAGTACTCGAATCCTTCCCACAACCATAAAGTTGCCATTCCACCCAGTAGTGTCTGTCTCACATCTCCCTGCAGCAGACTGTTAAAGACAGAAGAATCCCCGTGCTTCTGATGCCCTCCACATCCTTCTGAGACTGGGATGGATTTTTATGAAATTAAATAAGGAAATAAATCATCAAACAAAGAAATGGGTAAATAAATAAATAATAAAAGAAATACTTTGTATGGAAATTATGGGTGGTTATTGGGACTTTTCCTGGTTTAGAATGATTTTTAAAGGCCTTAAGAAGGATTTCCAAATGTATATTTGAATGAATTCCCCAAGTGCATCAAACCATTCTAAGTGTGATGATCCCTTAGTGACCCCAAGAAAGAGATGTTTTCCCCATTTCTTAGAATATGCTCAGAAAAGCTGCACAGCTAGTGCCAACACACTTTGCTTATTAAATGAGGGTTTGATGACTCTCAACTAGAATTTCTTTGTGTTATTATATGCATATAACATAACACATTGTAATCATATCCATAATGTATTGGCTATGTATTAGATGCTGTGTTGAACACTTTTAAATATTCTATCTCATTTAATCATTTCAAACTATCTTTTTGAGGCTTTATTATTAGCTTCACTTTCCAACTGGATAAATCAGTCTTTAAAAATTTTAAGAAAACTCTTCCAAGGAGTTAGAAGTGGGATTCTTAATGAAGATCTCCCACCTTTTGCCTGTCAGTAAACATTGACAAATAAACTGGAGTAAAAAGAAACTTACTGTCAAGCAGATCTAGTGGTCAGAATTGAGATTGGTCCTGCTCAGAGAGGATCAGGAACTAGACAAATAAGTCAAGTTTTAAAAAACAAGGAACATTACAGATTGGAGAGAAAATGGATATTATTACTAAGGGGAAGGGTATGATGAGTCCCTCCAAACAGGTTACACCACGTTACCACAGCAAAGATGCCTATACTAGTGATCAGAAAAACACAACTATTATGGTATGTTCAGATATTTCTGTAGATGTCTATAGATCAGTTGTTGCATGGGATATGAGCTCAAGTGAAGAGAAAGAAATGTCCTGGAGATTGTCAGAATGCTTTATATGCAATTGACATTTGAAAAAGCAAGAGTTTTCTTGTCACACCTCACAGGGCTGCCCTTCCAGAGGACGCTCCTTTGGAAAGCTCACGTAGTGAAATCAGGTTGCCATTGTGTCCTGGTGCTCACGGCTCCTTTGTTGTTTTCTATTCACCCTGGGAGTAGGCAGAGTAGACTGGACTTCAATTCCTGATTTTTAAGAAAACAAATAAATGAAGAAGAAAGAGAAAGAAAATAACAGCTGCCAGAGCCATTACAGATATGAGAAGAGTGGAGGAATTCAGCTCACACTGGGTATTGGCAAGAGAAGTGGACAAGATCCATTCAGTCTGTGCTTGGAGACATTGAGAATCAAGAGGGCAGGTCTCGCTGGGTTTATGTTGTGTCTCTTGAAATGAGAACCTCCGACATCACTTTAGAGATGCTGAGCTTCGAGTCAAGAGATCTGACTCACAGATCAGCATGCAACTGCCTTTCGGTGTGACCCTGTCCAGTTGTTTCAACCGTTGCTCCTTCCCCTGGACGGAGTAGGTATGATTCGTGACCAGATAGTCTCAGAAAGGGTGGCAGGAAAAAGTACTGAGATAATAGATTTGTAAGAACACAATGCAGCCTGGGAACTGTAAGAATTTCAATGTTCACAATTCTTCCTCTTGGTGGTATTCAGTAGGCTTGCTCTTGGCCAGCATCATACCAGAGAGTATGTGTGAGAGGAAGACCCTGGCATGCACATGAAGCAGTTTCCCACAAACTACCCAGAGTCACTGCAGTTCAGTGTTCAATGCTGGATTAGAAGAGCGAAAAGAAATGATTAATCTGTATATCTGAATTCGAGAAAATGAGGGGTGGGGAAGAACACCCTGTACTAGCCCTAGATCAGGAGACTTGGATTCCAAACTGGTGTCCTGAAATGTTGCTGTACCCCTGGGCAGTGGTCTCCTCATCTGTGGACCTGTGCCACCCTCTAGAAGTGAAGGGGCAGGAAGACAAAGGTCATTTCTAGTCTGATATCTTGTTTAGACCACCCTCAAGCTCATACCTGCACTGAGTCCATCTACTGCATTAAGGATGAAGGCAGCAGGTCACTTTCAGTAAGTCTGGGCTCTGAGCTTAGGGATTGGTGCAGTGGGACTCTCAGTCTGCCTCCTGTCTTGGCACTTTAAAAACTCTCCCTTTGAAATGACTTCATAATGTTTTGGTGCTTGTTCCCTAAGTGGCATTTGACCTGACAGTGAGATATTAGAGCTGGGAGATAGACAGCATTTACCTCATTGCCCTGTATCCTCAAGTTTCTCCAGGAAGGACAGACATGGAGTAGATGGTCATTATGTGTAATAAGTGCATGCATGCACAAGGAGTGAGTGAGTAAGCTCATGGCATGTCCTGAAGAGGTAAGAGACCCACAAGGCAGGTGCATTTGCTGCATCAAAGGTCTTTCTCTGAAGTTCTAAGGTGGATGAGTTACTAGTGGATCAAAGAACAAATGAGAATCTTATTGCATGGTCCCTTCTCCTCTTAGCAAGTTTGTTCTCTTATCCTTAAAGTGAACACATGGACCGCAAAGTGTAGTTGAGTCTGTCATTCATTCAGGGGGCATTTATTTAGCTCCACCTTTGTAACAGGCCCTGTATGCAGCAATGGAGATGAACAAGGCAATGAGGACAGTAACGGCCTTGTAGGAGCTGAATCCAGTCAGTGTGTAAAGTGACCAATAAAACAGAATGAGTGGTGTTATGTCAAGGGAAGTTCATGGACTAGGAGCTCCTTGCTCTGCTTAAGGGATCAGTGAGGGCCACCTGGAAGAGACGGCATCTAAATGAAGGTCAGAAAGGGAAGGGAGCTGCCTGCTCATGGTGCCTAGGAGTGACATTTGAAGGAGTTTGAGCAGATGGCCAGAGAGGTCGAGAGAGGACAAGTAACAACACTCCCAGAGTGCCATGCTAGAGGGTGTGAACTTCATCCTGAGAGGAGCGGGGACCATTGAGTGTTTTCAGGTGAGGTCCTGATGAGATTTTTGTTTCAGGATGTCTCTTTGTCTATGGATAATCTGGGTAGAGGTAGGGATGGAAGCAGAGAGCCTAAATGATAAGGGAGGAAGACAAGGTTGCAAAACTGAAGTGGGAAATGGTGGCACTGGTCCAGGTAGTCAAAGTGGAATAGAAAGACGTGAATGGAGGAGAGCGATGTTAATGGGATGGAAGACTGATGACCAATCAGAAGGAGGCTGTTAATGGGATAGAAGCCTGATGACCAATCAGAAGGAGGCTGTTAATGGGATAGAAGCCTGATGACCAATCAGATGGAGGCTGTTAATGGGATAGAAGCCTGATGACCAATCAGATGGAGGCTGTTAATGGCATGGAAGCCTGATGACCAATCAGAAGGAGGCAGGGGGGTAGGTTATGGAAGATGCCTCACTCGCACCACAGAAACAGAATGAAAGCAGAGATAGAGGCACATTTGGTTGGATTGAGAGGAGGACTAGCAGTTCAGAAGGGGCTTCCAGTTCCTGGCCTGTGAATTAGATGCAGACATGCACTCCGAACCCGAAACATTTTTGTGTAGAAATGCAGGAGCAATTGAGGTATGCATGTGCATCATTGGGAACATATATGTGTGTGCATGTGACATGCATGAGTGCTGTGTGTGCTTGTGTGCATGTGTGTACGTGTGTGTGTGTGTGTGCATGCGCACTGGGGGTAGGCAGGCAGGACCTGTGAGACCATCAGTTTTCATCATCTACTGATTCGCAAAGTGTAGTTCAATATTCTGGAAAGGTCCCTCAGGGGGTCGCGGGGTTAATCTTCCATAGCACTAATACCTATAACGTTACAAAGCTTGGGCTTTGTTTTCTACCCAGGATTAATCATTCACTCATGGGTTTTAACACAAGCCAGACACCACCTCACTGTGCCTTGTGCACAGCAATGCCAGTTGTCCTTCCGATGTCTGTTCTCAGTGTCGTCAGAGTGGGTAGGTTTTATTGTTGTTTTACCTCCTCCCAGCACCTTCAGTCTTCCATGAACTGAAAAGTTTGGTAAGTTCTACCCACAGATGTTTGTCAAAAATGCTAGGACGCTCTACTGTCCTGTTAACTTACACTATGACTTGGGGCTATTTACTCCTCTCCTCTGGGCTTTCATATCCTTCCCATAGTAGGTCAATTGGAGTAAGTGATATCCAAACTCATCCTTCTCTGGTTTCTGCATTATTGTTCTTGATCCTTCCTGAGCTGAGCTGCTTGTTTACAAATTCAGCCTCCAGAAATTTGGAGCCAAGAGAATTCTAAGATGCTGCAGCCTGCTTCTGTCCAGGAATTAGACTCGAGACTCTCAGACCTAGAAGGAAGCTGGCCAGACCTTTGGACTCACTCTTGAGCCTGGCTCTCTCTGATTGTAGGGATGTCTCCCTCCGTGGCTGGGAGTGAAATCATGGAGAGCTGACACAGGAACAACATGGCAGCTGGCGCGGTTGAGGGGGTGGTCTAGGAAATGAGAGAATACATTTGGCCAAGTTTGGAGTCCACGTGACCCTCCCAGAACCCTCATCTCAAAACAAACTCAACCCTTTAGGTTCAAGTTCTCCCTCTCATCAGAAATGTGACTTCCTGCTTCTAAGAAGGGCTTACAAAAGGGCTCAGAAGACTTCGTGGACATCAAATGGCTCTTACAAAATAATGTTTTGATGAGTTAAGTGTAAATGAATCAGAAACATAAGGATTACATTTTCCCCCAGTGCACATGGGTTTCAAAATTGAGGGGAAACGTAGTTTGCTAAGTGCGCGCCGCTTTCACCGAACCCAGAGCATTCATGGGGAGGGTGGGGGCAGAGAAGAAAGAGAAACCCAGCCCCCAAATGGTTTTAGATGTGGTGCCAAATTTGAAAATGCTGTTGGGCTTGCCCTCTGCCAGTAATAAAATTGCTGGCCACCCAGAGAGGCCACAGGGAGGAGAAAGGAGATTGCTTTCCCCACTGGCCCCTGGTCCTCAACAACTGTGTTCAGTTAGTGCCGCTCAATCACAGCTGTCACTGGGTCCCTGTGCTCGGCTCGCTGGCCCCAACTTGGCCTCGATTTTCACACTACGCAGCATGCCTGTTTACCTCCAACTGTATCTGGTATTTTGGCTTCCAGAGTCCTTGGCGACTGGTCAGCTTGTCACAAGCCCCTACTCTGTAATCAGGTGACCTGCCCATCACCAGCAGAATGTTTGGGGAAGCTGTCATACATCTCCTTTGGTTGCATTCAGGAAAAACAAGAGTTCCTTGTAGATGTTTTCCTCTCTCCCTTGGTTAATGCTATCCAGGTGTGGAGTTTTCCCCAAACTGGTAAATGTCTTCCCTTCAAATCTCAGCCTGACACAAATAACCAGTAAAATCTCAGGACAGCTGTTACCTTATCCCAGGATTTGAAACTCTGGGTCTTTTATAATTTCCACATTGTCCCTCCATTCTTTCCCTTGTGTTTTATTTCATTGCACCAAGAAAGTAGAAAATCATTTCAATTGGTGGTAAAAGATGATTTAAACAAAATAACAAAGGCCTTGGCTGCAAACGGTTAGTTTTATTAAATTTGCTACTGTGTTTTAAATTGGTACCAGGGTAAATCTTTGGACAATTATATCAAAGGCTGCTGGAATTAATCAGTTGCATGTATACATTTGCTTCTTTCTGAGCCTTCTACAAAGTGAGGCAGCATTGTTAAGGAAAACAAAAACATATTTTTTTTCCATTACCTGTGTGAGAAGGATGCACCCTATTTATCCCATTGGGGAAGAATTCAGAAGCCCAGTGGATTCTCAGATCCTTGTCCTCTAATTCATCATTTGTTGATTCCAGACCACGGGCTGGAGCTCACAAAAGTTACCAGGTGGAATAAGATGATGGATATTTTAGGACTAAAGGCCATTTTCCCAAACAAAGATTCTTTCTTGGCAGTGGGACCTCAGTGTGGCAGCTTTGCATTAGTGCGGGGGCGGGGGGCATCTACCGTGGAAAAGCTTTAGTCTAGCGAGTGCCTGGGCGTAGGAGGGAAGGTGGCCGTGGGCTACTCAAGACTAAATGTTGGTGCAGTATCTTCATTACTGTTAGCACATCTAAGCTCTGACTTCATTTATAGCTGCAATGGAGAGGGGGCTCAGAAATCCCTCCATTCAGTCCCCTGCTTTGGTTACAGTGGCTCTCTGTCTCTGGATGACTCCAGCCCCAGCATCTTGCCTCAGGGTCTCCCACCATCTCCTGCATACTCTCACCTGACTATTGTAGCAAAACTGTACCACTTCCTTTGGCTTATCCTGAAGTTGGATCTAAATGAACTGTCTTTTAGCTGAAAGGTTTGCCTGTGTCCCGTTCTGTGCGATTCCTACTGCTCAGAACATCATATTCATCACTGATGTCTTTTGACATGTCTCCCTGTGTGCACTTTCACAAATGATGAAATCATTCAATAACTATTGCTGAAAGCTTGCTGTGTACCAGGCACTATGGGAGAGACAGAGATTTTGCAGTGTGGGACCAAACTATTCTCTGTCTTTAACATACGCTGTTGTAGACAGGTATTCAACCTCTGCTGGTCAAAAATGTTCTTAGTTTTAAAATTAAGTATGGGATTCTAAGAACACTACCAGAATACTGACCTAATTCGAGTGTCAAAAAAAAAGTCTCTGAAAACTTTCTCATCCTTCCAAACACTATTTCTTCCTCTGTGTTAGTGATTTTCAAACTCTACCTTGTATTTAAAACTTATTGATCCTGGCTTATCCTACCTTTAACCCTTGAACTATTTCAGATCAATGGTATCTTCCTTCTTTGGGATCTTCACTTTGCCTAAACTCCATACTCTTTTTAATTGAACAGGAAAGGTGAGATCCAGAGAGGAAAACTGATCCAAAGTCACACACACACACACACACACACACACACACACACAGGAAAGCCAAAGCCATTTTTCCCTGACCTGTGGTCCAGAATCATTATGTCAGACTGCCTTTCAAGATAGTGCTTCCCAGGCTGGGATGTAGCTCAGTTGGTAGAGTGCTTGCCTCGCAAGTACAAGGTCCTGGGTTCGATCCCCAGCACCAAAAAAAAAAAAAAAAAAAAAAAAGATATTGCTTCCCAAGACAGGTGATGCTCTTTGTCCCAAATTCTTACCTACTACCCACCCCACCACCACCAGTACAAAGAAAGACCGTGGTGCCTGCCAGCCTGAACAGGAATGAGTTTCCTTTAAGAATTCTGGGTGATACTCATAGGAAATCAGAATCCAAGAATACAAGATTATCACACATAGGAAAAACACTGAGCATACATACATTTAATTATATGACTATTAAGATACAAATTCTTGCACCAAGACAAATCACAGCTCTAATGTCATTTAGAGAGGAAGGACATGCTATTTTAAGTTTTAGTTTCATTTAAATAAAATATGAAAACTTCTTGTA
Source organism: Sciurus vulgaris (assembly GCF_902686455.1). Taxonomy (NCBI): domain Eukaryota; kingdom Metazoa; phylum Chordata; class Mammalia; order Rodentia; family Sciuridae; genus Sciurus; species Sciurus vulgaris. Next base: position 72,462,203 of record NC_136476.1, read on the forward strand.
GAATGACAAAATTTGTTAGGTAAATTTATTTCTGCATTTCCCATCCCATGCGGGTGTTCCTCTCATCTCTCTACCTCCAGTATGGTCTTTCCACCTTTCCCCCTAAACCAGCTATCTATGCTGCTACCAAAGTGGTCTTCCAAATCAAATACTATATGTCAGTTCCCCAGAAAACAGCTCTCTCCTCCTTCTCTTGATGGGACTTCTTACCTTTCTCTACTCAAGATAGTATACTTTCTTGGGAAATCTAAAACCCTTCCTATCACTAGGGTGATACACCTCTGTACCCCTACAGTTCCCTACACTTTGGGGGCTTTGTCAAAGCCATCAATTTTAATATCTTTTCTTCTCTACAAGCCTCTGAACATCCTGAAGACAGGACCATATTTTATTCATCTTTGCATCCCAGAAACCTAAAATAACCTGAGATGACTTAGTGAATGCTATTGGGGTGGACAAGTAGATGAAATATGAAAGGATATAAATATATTCATTCAGAACTTGAAAAAATGATCAAAGCCATAAATATAATTTGATAGCATAAGACTAAGTAGCTGGATTGACTTCTTTTTTTCATGATCATTAAAGATGAAGTGATATAACAAATTTATAATCATATATTCATACAAAATTGTGTATGTGTGTCTGTGTGCTAAAATAATTTTTCTCTACTTTTATATACAAAAGTGAACTATACTTTAGTCTGGATTGCAGCTATTTTAAACACTAGAACCATGAAAGGGAGCTTAACCTATCTTCAAATAGTTTTAGAGTTCTGTATTCGATTGGATATTAATGAATGGCTTACTAATGTGTACTCACCCAAGAAGTCAGCTCAATGTCATGGGAAAGCCAAAGGGTCTAGAATCACTTAAATCCTGTTGCGAAATTATTTTCCTGGCATTGGGCAGATCACTGACCTGCCTTGAGCCTCAACTGAAAAATGGAAATAATTTTTACCTTTCAGGTTAATGTTAGAAATAATTTGTGAACATTTAGTGAACTATCTAATCCACAAAATATGTCAACTACAAGCATTCATCTGCATATTACAGAAAAAAGATAACAGATAAAACTAGAGTCCTTTAAAATGTATAACTGTGATCAGAAAAACAGAAAGAGATGATGCCAAGGGCAAGATACGCAAGAAAGCAGGTGGAGTGAAGAGCTGAACAGGTAAGCCTTGGATCTCAAGTCTTGTTGGTATAGTTTGAATAGGGAAAGCCATTACTTTTGGCCATTGAGTACCCTGGATATTCTTGCTTTTTCCAGAAAGAGAGATTTGACTCTGCAACTCTGCAAAGTACTGAGTTGAAACTAAGAAGTTCAAAACAAGATTAAAACCCCTGAAAATCTGTGTGCTTAGTGAAAGGGTGCACTAGGGGAGAATATATGTATGTGTATCTTAACAGCATGATAGTTCAAACTTCCTCGGACTATGATCTGAGTACAGGTATATAATCACTGTCGTATACCTCACAGTATCTGAAGATTGAATTTATACTACTCAATACGGTCTGGAAATGCTTGAGCCAAGGAATTAGCTGGAAAAATAATAGTTCTAGTTTAGTGATGTTCCAAGGATACCTAGAAATAAACACATAGTTAATCTGAGGCACATGATTCCCACAGATTAAAACCCACTAAACATGAGTTCATGCGTCAAAATTAAAAACACAAAAAAGTAACATAGGAGCTTTCTTTTTTAAAATCAAATTTGACTGATAACAAGAATCTGTATTATTTTTAGAAAAAAGAAAGAAAACTATAAAGTACAAGCTAATGATTAGATTTTTTAAAAAGAAGGGAAAATAGTGGAAATCAATCCAATAAATCTGAATAAAAGCAGAAAAGGAGGAAAAGAAGAAGTAAGCAAAGAGAATGAGAAATGGAAAGCACAAACAAAACTGGAGAAACAAATCTAACATAGCAATCATCATGCTACTCAGAGAAAAGTCAAGTGTGTGAAGATGGAGACTCCCAAATCAGATTTAATTGAAGTTTTGCCGAAAAGTTAAAGGTAAAGGCATGGAAAGTAATTGCCAGGTACTTTTTAACCAAACAAAATATTTTCAGACAAGGGAAATGTTGAGGCAGAAAACACGAGTAATGTAAAGAAGTAGGGCTGGGGTGCAGATCAGTGGTAGAGGGACTGCCCCACCACCGTAAGTCCTTGGGTTGATCCCCAGCAGTGGGGAGAAAATGAAAGCGAAGAGGTCACCACAAAAAATGATAAAAGAGAGATGACTTTGGACTTAACTATGTGAAATAACATGACCTAAACATACATGAGTCAGACAATGACTCATATGTTAACAAAATTGATAAATGCATAATCATAATATTCAACACATTTTTTTCATAATTGATGGGTTGAGAAAACTAAAATACAGAGAGGATTTAGATGATTGTTAACTACACAGAAATATTTATTCTAGGATAAATATGTGGATTTTTTTTTTTTTTTAATTTTTAGCCCTCTGAGGCCACAAAACAAATCTCAACAAATATCAAAGAATCAGTATCAGGTAGAACATGATTTCTGTCTGTAAGGATAGACAAGATTAAAACACACACACACACACACACACACACACACAAAAAAAAAAAAACACAAAAAAACTCAAATAAATGAAAAACAAAACTTTTCAGTCAATGAAACTTATGACCAAAAATAAATACTCTGATATATTACCAATTCAGCAATATATGAAAACACACACACAGACACACACACACACACACACACACACACACACACACATACACACACATTGATCTGAAGCTACATTACCCCAGGATGACTGAGGATTTTATTATTAGGTAGTTAATAACATGACTTGCAATTTTAGTATATTAAATGATTTTTTAAAACAGGAATTTTTTTCTGAAAGCAGAGTTTTAAAAAAAACTACTTGATAAAATTAAATCCCTTCGTGATGCAAAAAAAAAAGATACTAAGTATTGAAAATGAAGAAACTATCTTTATTCCTTATCTGAGGAGACTACATAGAGAAATTAATAAGAATCAATGAATTATCAGAAGTAACAAGGTCTTCTAAAATATCAGTTTGCATAGACAAATTATTTTTACTATCCCAAACAATACAGGCATACACAGTATGTTTGTGGATGATAGATGGATAGATTGAAGCCACCATTTATTATAGCATTGACATCTATAAAGAGTTTTGAGTTAGGAATATATTCCTTATTAAAAAATCATCACAATTTTTATGAAGAAAGCTTTAAACCTTTATTGAAATCATAAAAGAATGCCGAAAACAAATTAGAAGATAAACTATGTGCATAAATGGAAGAACAAAATATCATAAAAATATCCTTTCTACTCAAATACATCTATATAATCATTGAAATTGGAATAAACTGGGCTTGGTGGTGCACCCCTGTTATCCCAGTGATTTGTGAGGCTGAAGCAAGATTGTAAGTTCAAGATCAGCCTCAGCAACTTAGTGAGACCCTATCTCAAAACAAAAAATAAAAATTTCTGGAGGCATAGTGGTAGAGTGCTCCTTGGTTCAATTGCCAGTATCCCTGGGGAGCAAGCAGATTGAATCAAAATTCCAACAGGCATCTTTTACAATGAAATTAAAAATCACATGAAAAAACAAAGGACTCTTTCGCAGAGAAAGAAAGGGGAAAAACAGACCAATAAAACAAAATAACCAAAAAGCAAATATATGACAAAGATGTTATTGCAATTCAGTAATAAGGTGATTATTATCCTAGAAGGATTAACTAATTCTGGATAGACAGTAGTTCATCCATGTTTGGGCACAGGGGACAATCCTTACTTCACATCACTTTTAAAATTACATTGCAATTAATTAAACCATACATGTAAAAAAATCTGAAATTTCTCTACTATAGAACAGATTTATATTTTTTTATTCCACAACACAAGACATGGACAAATCAAGAAGGAAACAATTAAAAATTTCTGTTTAACAAAGCATCATTAACAGTGAAAAATAGGAGTAACAGATTCAGAAATGGTATTTACAGAGCCATTAATTATAAATAATTAGGATCCAGTATATGTAAATAACTGTATATTAATACAAGAAAACCAAAATAGCCCAATTTAAAATAGGCAAAATAATGAACAGGCAATTCACATGGTTACAAATGTTAAGTAGTCAACAAATAAGTGAAAAGATCATTAGGTTTGCTAGCAATGAAGGAAAGGATAATAATACAATTATTAAATAATACAATAATTAAATACCATTTAATAATTATCAGATTGGCCCCCAAAAATTAAATCATTGGCAGAATTCTGTGCTGGCAAGGACCGGAGGCAATGGGAAGTCTGCTGGTAGACATGCTAATTGGCACAACCATTTGGGAGAACAATTTGGCAATATGTAGTAAAGTTGAAAATGCAATTACTGTCAGCCTAACAATACCATTTTTGCTCTGTTTCCTTCAGAAAATCTCTTGCTCTTCGTGCCAAAGAACAGGAACACAAATGTTTAAAGCAACCTTGTTGGAAATAACAAAAAAAGATTAAACAAACAATAATAGTAATCATAAAAGAACCAACCAAGGTGCCTATCAATAAAATAATGCCCAATTATAGTGCGATATGTTCATCTGGTAAAACACTTATGTCAGTGAAAAGAAATGAGCCAGGTCTCCTTGTATCAATATGTGTAATTTCAAAACAATGCTGGGGGGGAAAGCAGGCTGCATAATAATATAGTATTAAAATGTCTATGAAATTTAAAATGGGCCAATCAATTCGTATGTACACAAAGTTTTAAAATATGCCTACGAGGAAAATGGGACACAAGGACACAGACCGGTTCAATTTTTATCAATATTTTCTTTCCCACCAAAAATTAAAGGTATGAAGAAAATACAGCCCAGTGTTATAATTCAACAGAACTGAGAAATAAGTCTATGAACCTTTCTGAAGTGTTCGCTATACCTTTCTATCCTATTGAAATGTTTTCTAATTAAAACATTTACAGTAGTTCACATGAAGTCTCTGGCACATCAGCTCAGACTCTGAAAGTGATTGTTTCCTCCCTTTCCCCCTCTTGGCTACAAGCTGACATGCCAAGTGCCCAGGCATCACCCTCTGAGTCTTAGCCCAAGGGTGGACTGGAATACTCGGGCTCTTCCTGAGCCAGAGGCATCCTAGGTGGTCTCTCCACTACATCTTCTAGCTCAGACAATCTGGGTGGTAGGTTCTGACCTACGCCCATTCTTAGTGCAGAATTTTAACAGCTAGGCAGCTTCTGGCCTGCAGAAAAGTTCATGACAGAAAGATACAAGACTACATTCCTCATTCCATTAAAACTATGAATTGCAAAGCCAAGCATCCCACCCTTCCCAAACTCCCATTCTATAAATGAAGCAATGGACATTGGAGAAGGGGAATGGCTTGTGTATGGTCCTTGGGTCAGTGGTCATAGTGAACAGAAAACTTGTGTCTCCTTACTTCAAGATCTTTCCAAGTGATTTTTGAATGTCAACTCTTCTGAGTTCAAAACTAGAGCTTTTGATTTCTAGTCTTCTATATTTTCCAGTTCATTACAGCTGGGGTGTCCGCATCAGAAAAGCATTGTCTTGGGAAGGAGTTGGACTTGGTTCAAGTCCCTGCCCACCATGAAGGCAAGGTGCATAGCTTACAAGGACACAGAGCTTTATCTCCCTATGTTGGTTTCCTCACCTGACAAGGTAGAAACAAAAATAATTCTTATTATTCCAGAAAGTAGAGTATTAAAGAGGTATAACACAGGTTAGATATAGATACTGCTTTGAGAAATGGCCCATGAAAAATGAATGCTGCGTGCGATATGGAGACAATAGGGGAACAGTGAGGAGTAATCGAGGAACTCACAGAGGTTCCTAAGAGAAGGAAAATACATACTTCACAATGCGAGAGGCTCTCCCTTACTTCTATTGTACTTCTGTGTTTTTCATTTTATCTTCATAGCAACATGGGACAAGAATCATATCTTAATTAAAAGATATAAAAAGAGACCCAAAGAATTTAGGTGTCTTGCTGTACTTTAAAAAAATTTTTTTTTAATTGCAGATGGACACAATATCCTTTTTTTTTTTTTGATCCTTTACAAATTTTACTATCTTTAAAAACTCTTACAACTTCACATACCTTTTATAATTTGCCCAGACTTTTACTTAGTTTTGTATGATATCCCTTGTTTAATTTGAGAACACAGTACTTCTTATAACAAATTATCTTTTGAATATAACTTCAAAGAGCTTAAAGTTCAGTCTTCTTTGGAGCCATCCTAACATGAAGTATGGTGAGAGGCAAGCGTTTTTCAGGTGAGGTAAGGCTCTTGGCTAATCTTAGGTAAAGTGTTTTATTTCTGAAGTTGATCTTTGCTTTTTTCTTTAATATCATTTTACAGAGTTCTCATATATTGTTTCCTGAGTCTGTATGAATATCACTTAACATTCTTAAACATTACATCTGAAACTTGAATCAAAATGGAAGCTAAGAGAAGGCCTAACTTTCTTTGGAATGTTTGGAAAAAACATTGTCAAAATTCTTCCATGTTCCACATGGTCAACCTTTAAACAAATTAGTCTCTCCTTATTATCTTCCAAGAATATATTTAAATTTCTATCCCAGTGTAAAAACAAAAAATTCTATGTATCCAGTTACAAAACATTAAATGACATCAATAAATCCCCACTTAAATTTGTTATTTTTATATAGGTCTAAAAGAGATAGCCACTCCAGGACAACTTTAAAGAACATCACCTTGGTAGAGTGTCCTTCTAAGCTCTCAGGGTGTCAACTATATTGTAATAACCTAAAATAACATTTATTTATTTAACCAGTTATAAAGCTATCATTTAAAGGCAAAAATTCGCCAGGCATGATGGTACCTGTAATCCCAGTGGCTTGGGAGGCTAAGGCAGGAGGATTGCAAGCTCAAAATCAGCCTCAACAATAGTGAGGCCTAAGCAACTTAAGGAGACCCTGTATAAAGTATAAAAAGGGCTGGAGATGTGGGTCAGTGGTTAAAAGCACCCTAGGGTTAATCCCTGACAAAAAAAAAAAAAAAAAAAAAAAGCCATAACCTTAATTCTTTTAAGACTTAGTTTCTCTATGTAACAAAACCTAACAAATTATTTTGATAGATAAGAACAGATCAGTGTTTTAGACTTTGTTTCATGTCAATGCATTAAACTTTGACCTTAAAAAATCCTTTAAATAATTTTTCCTGACTGTATTAATTATAACCAACTTAATCATGCACACAAACTTTTTGAGAATTACCTTCTACATCCTGCAACTTACTTAGACAGTCAACAACTTGTTTGCATCCTTAGTTTGTCCTCTCTTTCATCTTGGACTTTAGCACAGAAATATTACTTTATCACACAAAATACCTTCTTATCCGGAAACATACATTTTCATAACTATAACTTTTTATATCTCCCTTCCAGGTGTTGACTCTTTCTTAAAGAAATACCCTTTTTATTTATTATTATCTATTTATGTGGTGCTGAGGATCAAACCCAGCGCCCCACACATGTGAGGCAAGCGTTCTGCCACCGAACCACAATCCCAGTCCCTCACATAGGTTTTAATTAGCATATCATAATATTAGGTATATGCCAAAAAGTATAAACTATGCCTTTAAAATGAATATTTACATATTTAAGCTTAAGTCACAGATGCATAGCTACTTTATATATTTATATATTTTTAATATTCTTAAAATAATGATTTCATAATCTGCAACTAATTTTTAGCATAGAATTATGCACCAAATTTGATATGCACTTGCCATGGATATGACATTTCCGAGGAGGAGTATTGAGAAAATTATATCAATGAGAAATGCCAGCATTTTTTTTTTCTAATGATCAAAAATGCAAACCTAAGGCAGATATTTCATTTGAGATATTTTTGAAAGAATGATGATGACTAAATGCTGGAAAAAGTTTTTTTTTTTTTTTTTTCTTGTAAAAGGAAACAACCCTTCAACACCAGCCAAGCAACCCATCACATTTAAATTTATTAGTTAGAAACTGAAATTAATGAGAGAAGCATTTTGAAAATTGGTGATTAAGCATTAATGATCGTTAAAGATTTAAAAAGAGAAACTTAAAAGTTGCATTCCAAGTGTTGTGACAGATATCAGAAGTATCCAAAATAATCACATCTTTGAAGTTTGGGTTGGAAAGAAAGGGTATATGGGAGGTTTCCACTTAGCAGCAAGTTCCCATCTCTGCACTGAAGGAAGAGGTTTTGAGCTGGAGAGCGACTGTGGATCTAAGAATATCCTGACAGTGTTGGCAAGACTGGAGAAGGGAGTCAGGAGAAGCAGGAAGCAGGCCGGAGGCTGCTACAGCCTTCAAAGTTGAGCTGCTTATGGCAGCAGGGTTATAGAAAGGCTGATGAGAACCTTTGTGGGGAGAAGGCAGGTCCACCTGGAGACGGAAGATGCAGGCAGCGAAGGAGTTCAATGGCAGTGCAAGGCTTTCCAGATGGTTTCAGAAGCTGCTGAAAGGAACAACTTGATGTAAAATGTCCTACTTTTAGACCAACCATAAAATAGGTTCTCACCTCCGGCAAAGTCCTCAGAGGCTACTAGTTTGTCCTTCTGAAAAAATTCTATTCTATCTGGGTTCTTGACAAAAGAGCCCATGTTTAGCATTAGATTTGACTTTACCTGGGAGAAAAATGTACTTTCAACACAGGAATTTTTTTCAGTAGCAAAACATAATTATTTTAATAGGAGTTTTACCTGTTCTCTTTCCTCTACTTTTTACTGAGTGACTTGGGTTTCTGTTTTTCTATCTGAAAACTTAGGGTATCAGTCCCTGCCTCCCTAGCAGCTGCTGTCAGGCTTCAGTGAGGTAATGCATGAGTCTTGCAAACCCAGCTGAAGGAAGGAGGGCCATTAAAGTTCCTCTACCAATCTGATGTGTCCTGTGTGCTGCTGGTAAGGATGAAGTTGACCCCAGGGTAAAGACAATGCTGAGATCCAGAATCTTAAAAAGTTGGAATGGGTCACCCAGAAAGAGAGTAAGTTGTCTGGCATTGAGGGTTTACTAGTCAAATGATTTGGTAGAAAAGAGACTTTTCATCAAGCTGTGGCACATATGTTAGCTGGTGGCCCTGTATTCTTGAGTTTACCTAAGCACAGATATAAGCAGTTATCTGTCACTCCATCTCTTCTATTAAAGAGATTATAGCATAACTCCAATGAATGAGTATGTTGATAATTAAACATTGAGAACAATAGGTTAACATTTATTAACTGTTTATCATAGGCTGGGAACGTATGTGCTTTATATCTATTCTCACCTTCAATCTGTAGGAAAATCCTGTGAGATCAGTTTTATGATTGATTTGAAGAGGTAAAACACCTGCCAGTGACTTCCTGGCTCAAAAGATGAAGCCAGGACACAAACATGTGTTTGCTTATCTCTGAGTTGGTGTTTATTGAGAAGGAGGAGGAAGTTGGTATTTATTGAGAAAGGAGGACAAGTATAGGGAGGAGAAGGAAAACATTCACAAAGATTAGCCCACTACCTTAAATATTATTAGCCACAAATCATTTGTGACACACATCACCAATGAAAAACGACATGGGGAAATACTTTTCACACTGGCAAGCTTTTCAATAGAAGTGCCCCATCTGCTCAGACAGTGACCAAGTGCCCTCAATGGCCTGAGATGTAGCCTGAAGCAATTTTTTTATTTTATTCCATAATATAGCCACGTTCTTTTAACATAAAACATAACCCCCATATTTTGGAGCAAAATGAGTGTGTCATAGAATGCATGGCCTATTCATCTTGTGTCTTCGTGGACCCCCTGGGTTTACCACTTTCTCCCCCATCCTACTCAGGTTTTAGAAGAATAACCAGAAAAGGTGTGTATTCATTAGTTTAGGGGTGAATAAAATAGATTCTAATCTAAGAGAATGCAAAATCTATAATCCTATCAACACATTGTCAATCCAAGTGTTTGCAATGCAATCATCATGTATATATATGTATCTCAAGATTTTTATGCCATTGCCCACTCAACTATAATTGACAAAGTACTGACAGAATCTCTAGGATCTTCTGGTCTACCATCAAAGTTAGTAGCTGCTCAAGTGCTGCTAATATAAACTCCTTTGCGGAGTAATTCATCTGTTGTTCTCAGCAAGGTCATGTTCCTTACCAGAATCCTTCGTTGCTCCTAACCTCCAAATCACTGTTGCAGTGAGAGTCAGAAGACCTCTGTCTGTGGCCCCTGCACCTGTTATCTTGTTGGCCTTATCCAAACAGCCCCAGGCCTAACAGCAGCTGAAATAACAGATGAGTAGGAGAACTTGAGGGGGATTTTGACATTGTCCTTTTGTTTATGAAATCCACCTCCTCAAGTGTGGAATCTGATAGGAATTCTCTTCATTATCACTTAGTGTTTATTCCCATGGTACTTTTTTTATTATTATTAAAGATGAATAATGGGTACAGAGAGAGTTGAGAAACTAGAATAACATCCCCCTTTGAAAATGATCAAAAGGAAAACAGGAGTGGAGATTTAGTCGTGTGTGGAATTGACAGAAACATGTATTTGTCTTGGATAATAATTGGTGATAGCTGGGTTTGTTTGGTGTTTCCTTTGTGAAGAAGACAGGCATCATAAGGTCTTGAGGTCAGAGGAGATGTGTAGTCTTGGTCTGTTGGAAATCTTGCAGAAACCAGCCCCTGGAATTTCAAAACCAGGACAAGACAATGCTTTGCAAGGGATGAGATTACTAAGAACTAAACGGCAGAGTATAGGACTTAACAGCATTGTGGTTGTAAGTTGCTTACCCTTTCTGTCTCAGATTCGTCATCTGTGAAGTCAATGTGAAAATGCTAATACTCATGTAGGGCTGTTTTGATTCTCAAATGAGAAAATAAATAGAAAACGCTTAGCCCAGGGCCAAATTCAATTAATGGATGCTACCGTTATTATTTCAGTCAAGAATGAGGGACCTAGGGAAGGCTCAGGTGGTGGGGAGGATGGAGTCACTGTGGTGCAGCATGAAGAAGGGGTTTGTACAGGCATAATGGGATTTCTGTGTGGGTCTTAAAATGAGAGGAAATGATCAGATAGTGCCCAGAGATTCTGATGTGACACTTTATCACATCTATAATTTTGCTTATCATATTTATTTTTCCCTAACAGCTTTCTCTCAAACGCTTTTGTGATGGGCCACATGTTATCTGATATTTTTCTTCCAGGGTGGTTGTAAAACTTAAAGAGAAAAAGCACCTTTACTATACGTGGCCATCGGTCAATTGATGCTAGTTTTTATTGGTATAAATTTTTGGTGCAGTTCATCATGCTTAGCAGAGGAGCTTCATCCCAGGAGATAACAAAAATTATTGAAAACAAAATGTGCATTTGGTATTTGAAATGAACAAGACTGATAAAATATACACAAGAATTCATTTTTTATTCTCTGCCTGTCTTCTCCCCAGCTTTGTATTTGTATAGCTAATCGTCTTCTTTGCATTTTCCAGGGATCTAAAACTTGGCAGTACTTACCAATACCAGGTTGTCACCATTTCTGGAAATGAAGAAAGTGAGCCATCACCTACTGCCATATACATCCATGGGAGTGGATACTGTGGTGATGGCATTATCCAGAAGTAAGTAACTCTAAGGACAGAGGAGGTCGGGGGATGCTAATTAGGCCAAGGGATAGTCAGGGTGCTGAATAGAGGAACTAATAAGATACTCTTCAATGCCCTGAGTTGCAAGTGATCCCCAGCAGTCTATCAGTTGGTCTTCAAGAGATTTGCTGGCCTTGGAAGAAAATCAATGACTCTTTTTTTTGTTTGTTTGTTTAACACATGCATTTCTCAAGTATGTAGTAGAATGCATGATTTAGACAGAACTACCAGGATGCATTTACTGCCATTTTGCTCTTACTCTCCGTTGTTTTATATGTGATATAAGGATTGCATTCATAGTTTTTGTCATTGCCCACATACAGTTAACAGGATGCAGTTATTCTACATTGAAATATGTTTACATTCTGTGTTGCCTGCCATTTGCATTTGTTAAAATTGCACATCAACAATTTAGAAAATGTTCCAAAGGCTTAGAAAAATAGCAAAGTATAATGTTGAAACATAAATAGCAAACGGCATTCTAAAGTGAATATTAAATTTGAGTATGAGTACACCAAAGCAAATGAATCAATAAGAATAAAGATTCCAACCCAAACAGAAATTATGATTAAAAAATATACAGGCATGCATCTAAGATGTGAATTGCTTAGGATTATCAGTTCATAATCCTGTTGTCCTCAGGGCAAGATGTGACACAGTTGCCAAACAGAGACAAGATGCCATCAAGAATTTCTCATTGTTTAAAAAAAATCAATAAATAAACTTTTGGGCTTTTTTCCTTCCAGAATAAGCACAAAAATCTTTTCTGGAACAAAATTGAGAGTTTTATCCCTAGAGGTGGAGAAGAGACCAACAATAATTCAAAATTAAGTTTCTTATTGCTAAAATTATGATTCTTATTTCTAACCTATTTATTTGCAAGTCACACTATTACTAAGAGACTTTTAAAACTATTGACAGATTTAATGATAAACATTATGTGCAGAGATGGCAAAACGAGCTATTGGCAAAATTCCTTCATTAAATGTCACCGTTGGGTGTCACATCATATCTGTGCAACATGGAATTGCAATTGCTATTGCTCTAGTGGGAGGGGCAGTGAAAGAGCATTTGCTTCACAGTTGGATGAAACTACTGATGTGCAGAACATGAATCAGCTCACAGGTACCATACACATGTGAAAGAGATGTGCTGGATGACTCTGTTCATCACTAACACCGATGCTACAGGGAGAGGGGCCATTGAATGTGTCAATGATGATCGTGTGGTATGTGATGTGGACTGGAAACTGCACTGGTATGCAAGGACCAGCTAGGAGTACAGCAAGAACACCACAGTTCTGTATGAGTTCTGTATTGGCACACAAATGGCAGTCCACATAGACATGGTCGTTGGCCAGCAGTATGCTTTCTGATCATGACTGAGCAATGAAGGACATAGTGCCTGTTGCAAACAGATGAGTTACATCTTTAAATTTACTGTGCGTAAAGGTGGGAGTGCCTACTCCAGTCTGCCTCCCCCCATTGAAGCATATTTCTGTTTTATGTATTAAAGCAAATGAACTTCACATGTTGTCTGAATAGAACATTTCAAAGCCCACTTGCTGGCCCAAACACAAATTATAAACATCCAAAATGTATTTTCATTCCTCTGATAAAATAATCTATGGAAAAGTTGTGCTTTCCTCAATTTTTAAGACTCAGGGCAATTATTTAGTAAACACATATCCATAGCAAAATTATGTCTTCTCAGAGGGGAATTACCTAAATTTTTCTCTGCTATCTCTGAAGATTTTATTTGTCATTTTTTATTAAAAGTCAATGTTTTTTCTCATTTAAAAAAAATGACACTAATAAGGCCAGTAACAATTATTTGCATGATTTCAAGTGGCTTGTTGAAGCAGTATCTTTGGGGGAGATATATATATATATGTATATATATGTATGTATGTCTTGGATGTCCTACACCTGTAATTCCAAAACAGAATTGTGAAAATGCTACTAGTGAGGAGATAATATAAGCACTTTTAAGTATTAAGTTATGAGTCAAATCAGCTAACTGCCAAGAGTTTGAGCATAGATTATAAAGTTTATAACCCCATGATGAAATTCCAGGATGGGTTGTGGGTATTTCAGATACACATCCAAGAATTGGGGATGTAACTCAGTGGTAAAGCCCTTGCCTAGCATGTGCAAAATCCTGGGTTCAATGCCTGCAATTGTAATTTAGGGTTTGATTACTTAGATAAAATAATTTTTTTAAAAAGGAATTCTCCAGAGTTGGAATCCTAATCTATAACTATATCTATCCATTTTGGAGACAGATAAAGATACATTGATAAAACACTGCAAACGATATAATTCTTCTTGCTCATCTAAAAATCATTGTTTTGCTAATCACTAATTTTACACAATATTCATAATTTAAAAGAAATTTTAAGTATTTTTACTTAGAATTGGTATCTTGCAGAGACATCAAATACTTAACTTACCTGCAGATAACAAACACTTCTTGACATACTGTAGAAAACTGGATGCAGCTTAGAGATGTTCACTTAAGGAAAAGAAGGAAGGAGGGAAGAAGGGAGGAAAAAACATTGGGGAACAGGAGGGGGTATCATCACAGCTATCTACAGAGGAATCTACAGAGAAACTTGGGTAGACTCAGCACTCAAAGAGGTCTCCAATGGACAAACACTTTAATATCCACAGTAACAGATTCTTCCAGTTTCCCATGTAGCAAAAGATGGAAGCGCTGGACAGATATTATAATCACAATATTTATAGAATTTATTGGGCCTCTAGTATGCACAAGGCACTGTGCTACATTATCATCTACTCGTGTCCTCCCAACAACCAGGTGAGGTAGCTCCTATTAGCATATTTTGTAGAAAAGACAACTAATGCACAAAGAGTAAATTAAGGCAGTTTTCTCAAGCTTACCCACCCTGTAAGGGATTGAACCAGTTTATGACTTGAGGACACAGGTTCTTGTCTGAATTTCTCATCCCATTACTGTGTAACATGACAACCATACGAAACTAGATAGTAAAGGAGTGGCAGTGTATTGTCTGCTAAATCCCAGGCACTGCAGCAGGTACCGAGGTGCTAGGATGACAGACACTCTGTCACTCCTCTTGGCATCTCACAGTCTATTATTGGGGCCTCAATTAATAGGCAGAGGCATGGATTTGACAATTGCTGTGATAGATGGAACAAGATGTCTGTGAACACAGAGAATGGCAGCCACCCACTCCAGCCTAAGAGGCCAAGGAGGTCTCTCAAAACTTCTCTATCTAATGATAGATCGAGCATGCCTAGAAGATATTTGTGGTGACCCTAATGTTTTGTTTAAACCAATAGAACATACCAATGGGGTGATAATGGAAGGCAGGTTGGAAATATTCTTTGTAGCATAACCCTGGTTTAAAAAAAAAAAAAAATAGTGCATCTCCCCAGATAACCTGAGAAATAGCTGAGAAGCAGAGGGTCACCAGCAATTTCCAGGCTGCAGGATTCCCACAGAGATTGCTGGGACTGGCTAGGAATATGAACTTCTTTGCTCGTGAGTTTGCAGACAGGGGAGAACCTGGGTGGCTCCTTGGAGATCAATGCAATGTCCTAGGCCATCTTAAGGATTGATTGCAAGGCACCGTCTTGCTACCCTGACACCTCCTAAAAACAACAAACATAGCCTGGTGTTAATTGCCTGGGTAAAAGGAAAAGTCTGAGGCCTCTTCCATCCTATGACAAGTCCCAGCTGGTCTCTGGGGAGGGAAAGCCAGTTGCCCACACTCTGCAGAGACCTCCCAAGGCAAAGTGGCAAGGGGCACTGTGATTCCCTGAGCATCTACTGCATGCCACACATTGTGCCAGCACTTACCTTCCCTTTTGGAACCCAGCTCTACAGAGTATGCAGATCGTCTCATGTAACACAGGAGAAAACTGAGATGCAGCATCTACCAAGCACTGTTCAATGGATTTTTCTGCCATGATGGAAGTGTTCGGTGCTGTCCAACACTGTAGCCACCAGCCACGTGCTGCTACTGCGTACTTGCTCTGTGTCTACCATGATTGAGGAATAGGATTTTAATTATATTTACTTTTAATGGATTTAAATTTAAGTCATCACAAATAGAAAGATCAGATAGAGAGACCAAACTGTTTACACAAAACCGGACAGTTAGTGTGAAGCATGGGGGGGTCTAACCCAAGTTTTCTGTTTCTAAAAGGACAGGAACTTTCCAGAAAGCAAAAATCCATCCATCCAGTCTCTCTGTTTTGGCTCTCTTTCTCTTCACCTAAGCCTAATTCAGAAAATGAATGCCGCTCATTTTCTGCCTGTCCCAACCTCTGCAGAATCAATCTCAGGTGATGAAATTAAAAAAAAAAAAAAAAAAAAAAAAAAACAGGAAGGGACAATTTTTTATTTCCTAACAGCATAGTCCCAAGGGCCTCTGAGTTCTTGACACCATGAAATGACACGCCCAGTAGAGAAAATAAAACTTTTCAATGAAAGGATGACTAACCTGTGTATGTGAATGAAAAACACCTTACCTTTAAGTGCATTGAGGGAGTAGGAAGTGTGTCCACACCGGATGTAGTAAAGAAGCAGCGTGTACATTACAGGACTTCCATTTCTTTCAGATTCACCCTTTAGAAATCAGGAACACAAGAACAGCAGTAATATTTTCTGGACGTGGTGGGAGCTAGATCTGTGCACATATTTGTACACTTCTTCATCCATGTCTTACTCCCAGCTGACTTGTTAATTTAACTGACAAGATTTCAAAGAATGACTTTGAAGCAGGAATTCTGCTTCATCATCTCACACACAAAATTAGGCAAATGTAATAGTATTTTTTCTAAATCTACACCTTTTATGAATGTCATTTTGAAGATGAAGAAACAGACTCAGGAAGGAAAAGAGACTTGGGAGAGGTCCTGAGGAAGATTCATGGGCCATGTGGGAACTTTTCCAATCCAGCCTTGATTCTGAAACTGATCTGGAAAATTTCTCCTGTATGTCCACTGTGCAGAGGCCAAGGTGAAGAATGTGACGACATGAATAAAATCAATGGTGATGGTTGCTCCCTTTTCTGCCAGCAAGAAGTCTCCTTCAATTGCATTGGTAAGTCTGCCATGTCTCTGGGCCTGGCTGATTGGTCATTTACGATGCTAACAATGACTTTGACTAAATGATGATTTGCCCCTTGGTTTTACACATTTATTGAGTGACTCTTATGTGTCAGGCACCAGGAAATACAGAAGTGGAAAAACAAGCAAAATAAAGAGCAAATAATCCTACTGTCAAGAACTTAGGCTCTCGTAGATAATGACAGATAACTGATTTTGATTAAGCTGTAATTTACAAATGCTGTTGCTTTTCTTCACATCCACTGTCCAGAATAGCTATTACTATAAATAGTTAGGACTTTTAGTCTTTTAAGATGACAAGCATCAAAAGTTAGGGAGATGATAAAATTTGACCAGGTCAGAAGTGGTTGAAGGCAGAACGTGGGCATGAACCTGATTCTGTCGGATTCTCAAGTTTGTGCTCAGCTCATTTAGCTGCACAACCTCTAGCCATTATCCAGGAGCTGCCATGGTCCTCGCTGCAAGCTCAGAACCCCGGGCAGTCTCTCTCATCAGAAGGAGGAGATAGAGCAGAGCAGCCTGTGTTTAGAAAGCAAACGTCCTTTTCCCACCTTTACCGAGTCAGATGGGAAACGTGTTTTCCTCTGCCTTCTCGCAGAGTCTGGCCGATCTTGTTGTTTCAGCCCCACTTGGGAGGCCCTGGCCAGCCCGGGGCTGCTAAACAGACAGGAGTTGGGGGCAGGGATGGAATTTTGAGCTGGCCCAGATGAGATCATACTTCCTTTAAGATGCAAATCGATACCTGAAGATCAAAGGTCCCCCAGCTAATCCCCTGGGCTGGAGGTGAAAACTAATCACAATTCATTTGCAAGTACAAAAGACAGAGGTGCTCTATCTGAAAAGGGAAGGGGCAGCTACAGAGGGGATGAAAACCTCGGTGGGAAGATTTCTCACTGAAAGGCAATTTTCGAGGAGGACTAAAGGGAAGGAGATGTCATCGCATCCTTGCATCTGCAGCGCATTACAGGGGTGTTTAGACATTCTTTCTCCCAGCAGATTGCCTGCCCTGAGGGTAAAAAACATGCACCACTTACCTTTTGTTCTATTCCCAACACATTTATTGAGCACCTACTATCTGCTTAGCACCAAGAAGGGACTGAGCAATACAATAAAGGTGTTCTGCAAACATTTGTGGTTGAAAAAAAGAAAGAGAAGAAGGACAGAGGAGTTTCTAGGCAGGGTCTTGGGTTGTGAAATTGCAGAAGATTGGTTTTTTCTTCTCTGTTGACTGGACAAAGGTCCATAGTAAAAGTCTGATAACCCATCTAGTAGTGTGGCAGAAAGAACTTTGGATTAAAATTTAAAATATATCAGGCTATCATCTTCTCCGGGTAAGAACTTGCATAAAGCTAGCCTAGTGGCTTCCCTAGGTGGGATCTCAATTTACCTCTTGTTCATTGAGATGATTGGGTTAGGAGGTCTCTGAGAATCTGAACTTACTTCTGTGGTGTGGTTTCCAATGTGTGTGGCTAAATTCCTCATACTCATGAGCTGTACTAGAACCCAGACCTCACCTTTACCAACATCCTCATGGCGACCAACATTACTCCAGCCCATGCTGGAAAATACTCACCCTTGTCACTCACTCTAATGTGGCATGTAACCCAGGTGGTTCTGGGAAGAAGGTAGGACACGGTAAAGGTCAGATATCGTGCTATAAAAGAGATGCTTGAGTCCTGATCTCTGTACTGTGTCACTTTAGAACTACCCCACCCAACCATACACAAATGCAAGAAAGATTTTCACAAACTATGATCCATAGGCAAGAACCAACCCACTCCCTGTATTTGTAAATATAATTTTATTGGAACAAAGCTACACTTATTGACTTCCATGTGATCTATGACTGCTTTCATGCTACAACAGAGGTGAGTGGCTTCAACTGATGACTCAAAGAGCCCAAAATATTCACTACTGGCCCTTTACCATATGTCAACCCCTGGTACCTGGATGTGGTTGGTCCTTGAAACCCAATGATGTAGAGAGTAGTTGAAAATTCTGACGTCACTCACCATTTCGTAGAAAGGTCACTGGATTTTACGTGCAGTGTTGGGGACTGGGAGAAGCTGGTGGGAAGAGCACTGGATCTTGGGTCTCACTGCAGGTTGCTCTGCCTCCTTGCACCTCGTCTGCCCTTCTATGCTTTGGTCAAAAGGACTATTTTGGACTAGATTAGTGTTTTTCAAACAGTGTTAATTGAAGAGGTTTTTTTATTATTATTTTTATAGACTTCATTCATTGTACACAAATGAGGTACAACTTTTAATTTCTCTGGTTGTACATGATACAGATTCACACCATTCATGAAATCATACAGGTACATAGGGTAATGATGTCTGACAAGGGAGTTACCAAGAGGATGAGACCTGGACCCTCTTAGGTCCCTTTTATAGCTTTTTACTCTTTAATAGGTTCTGGTGTTCTGCTGCTACTGATGGTATTTGCTGAACATCTGCTACATCCCAAGAACATTTATAAACGCTATGACAACCCTTTTATGCACTGCTTTTTCAAAATAGTAAGTGGGATATGGTGTGGTAATCTGAGGCTCTAGTTAAATGGTAGAGGTAGACTGAAACCCTGAGTGTCTGGCCTCACATTGTGTAAGCTTCTTGCAAGAAATGATAGCCCCTGATCTTGCAGAGCTTCAAGCATGAGGAGCACATCGTTATGAGCAATTCGTGTAACAAATTAGTGGAAGGTAATAACAAAATGGGTGGTAGTATGAATGTTGCCCAGGGAAGTTTCTTACTCCTGTATATTGAGTGGCATTTGAATCAGAGGAAGGACCTCAGCTGTACCTTTCAGTGGCCATTGGAATCTCATTATGGACATTCCCATAAACAGGCATTCCAGGCAGAGTGAAGTTCATCCAGAGATTCCAGCTCTCAGGGACTAGACTCTAAGGACAAACTTCATAGCTTGAGTCTAGAAAACTGTTCTTCTAAAAGGAACAGCTGAAGAGGAGACAGGCCCTGGCTCCCAGAAGATCTAGCTTAGTGAGTCAGAGCAGTAGGACTGGAGAGGGAAGCTTTGCCAGCGTGGACACTGTGCTCATCCTTAGCGTATTAATGACAGTAGTCAGACAGGATTGCGTGAGACACCATGGCTTGGATGTGACCTTGGCAAGCCTCCTTGTTCTCCTCCAGAAAAAAATGAAAGTTCTAGGATCCATCTGGGGAAGATATTTACCAATATTTTTTTGGATGCTTACTATCTAAATTTCCTTCCTAGATTTAGGGAATTATCCTCCTAATCTTTGTATTACACGAATTGCTCATAATCATACCCCAACCCTAACTAGAGAAGCTGAGATTCAGACTCCTCCTCCTGGTCACCCCGTTGCTTGAGTGTAGACACACAGCCTAGACTTTCCCTCTGTTCCACTTCAGACACACTTGCAATTGGAAGCTAGGGTGATAAGACATAGGGACCCTGCAGAAACCATTTGGATGACCATGGAGGGAGTGGTCACACCCACGACAGTTTCTGAAGTACCAGGGACAGCTTCTATCAGTGTCCAAGTTGAGGTGAAATAGCAGCAGCTTTGGATCCCTTCACCAGACCAGTTGTAGGACTAAATCTTAAGCTTCGAATTGACTTCAGAGCTACAAGCCTGGCTCTCTAGCCCTTCCAAAGAGTCCTCTAGTATTATTTTGAGTAGATGTTGTTTGCTCGCTTTGCTTAAATTATGCAAAGTTGGTTTCTGTTAGTTGTGACTTAGAATCCTGGATGAAAATTGTCCTCATTAGATACTGTGCTGTTTTGCTCCATTCTAGGCAGGCTAGATATGCACAGTGTGACTGGGCAGGGTGAGGTGGGGGGATTGTTGACAGGGAAGGGGTCGTCAGCAATGAGCACAGTTTGTGGGTAGGTGGATGGTAGCCCTGCATCATGCATGTTTGTTTAATGTGAACCTTGTTTCCAGATGTGGGATCTGAGACCCTCTGTGACAGCTCAAGGTCACAGGACTCACAGAAGCGTGATCCATCAACAGACTGAATTCAGAGAGTCCTGAATTTTCTACTCTGTCACATAAATGATCTGCTTCCTCCCTTCATCCCTCTCCACCTTCCTTCCTTCCTCTGCCTGCTTTTCTTTTCTCCTTCTTTCCCCCTCCTTCCTCATCTCCTCCTCCTCTTCTTTGCCATCAGTCGTCATTGCTGGCCATTTAGAAGGGCCGTTTTCCCTGGGTCAGTAACACCAGCATGAGGGCGGGTGACAGATTTATGGGGACGTTCCCATTCACTTTTCAGAAGCCCACACATCCGGAAGTATTCCCAAGGTGCCAGCGTGCTATTATGCAACACCCTGGGGACTTCCCTCTCCCACTTTCCCACCCCCGCCCTCATCCCCCAGCACATAATAAGTTGCTTATTAAAACAAACACCACCCACAAGACCTCTTGGGCAATTTAGGCTGCATCCCCTCACAATGTGGAAATTATCTTGTCCTTTTCCCCCTTTTAGAAATATAACATACACCAGACCCGAGGTTTCAGTTAAAAGCGTTGGTATCAGTACAGTGATAACTGCCCAGCGGGCACCAGCTGGAGGCCTGTTCAGCAGAACTGGGAATTCTGTTCTCAGGCACTGAGTCATAAACCACAGACAGGCTGCTGATAAAGGCTGAAGGAGGGACGGTAATGGTCAAATTAGTCAGACAAAATGTGAGGGGTCCCCAAAAGGGGTTGTGCTTGGTAATATATCCTAAGCAGGAGCTGGAAGCCGGCTCCCCTCAGAGAGGACCTGTCAGCCATTACAAGGGTTTGTTTTTGGAGACTCCCCTGTTGTGTTTTGATTGACCACCCAGCACTCTGCAGGGGAGTTGGGCCCAGGCCTCAATTCAGACTTAGAAGCCTTGTGTGCTGCTCCGTATCTCTGAGCCTCAGTTTCTCACTTTGTGAAATAAAGTGAGCACTCTAAATCTTCTTTCCCTGACTGATGCTGAGGAATCCCCAGTTCCTCATGTGAGGTTTTCAAATCTTGCTTAATGCTGATAAATAGTTAGCAAAGTGAGAGGGACCTGCGTGTCATCTCCCCTAACCTGCAGGCACTCCCCTCCTCTGCTCCCCTGTCCCCCTCCCTTGCAGCTCCCTGCCCCTCTCCCTGCCCTGAGCATCGCTTTGTCTCTGATGCCTGACACCACAACCCCAGCCCTGTCTCAGAGCCAGCCAGCGCTGAGACATTCAATTAGCACTCCCTGCAGCCCGCTGCCCTCCCCTTCACTGTGTGCGGCAGATAAGGGGGAGGACCAGGGATGGGGATCAGTCCACCTCCCCACCAGTTGCTGGGAGGGGCAGGGGGTCACAGAGCCTGTGGCCCCTCTGTCAGGCTGCCCTGGCCCACACTGAGCCAAGGCGAGAAAGAAAAACAAGAAGATGAATCGCCACGTCTTCTCGGTGGATATTCCGATGAGACTGTAGAACAACACTGACTAAGGAAACCAGCCCAGGCGGGGGAGGGGGGGGGAGTGGGGGGAGAAGAAAGGGCTCTGCCGGGAGCTGCTTTTATTATTATTTTTCTTTCTAACAATGTGAAATCATAATAGATGATCCACCTCTCACCTTACCCAAAATTTAAAAATGAAAAAAACAAAATGAATCTTCTCCTGGCTGCATGTGTTCATTCAGACCTCCGTCTGTAGAAAACTTAATAACTTTCCCCAAAAAAACTTTCTGGAAATTAAGCTTTCCTCGGCTTGAAGATAGGCCTGTAAAAGAAAAGAGAGAGAAACATGAGCAGTAGGGGGTGGCCATTGAGGTGACAATCTCTCAGCCTGGGTGGGTGGCCAGCTCCCCACTGGCAGGCGTGTGAGTTGGGACACAGTGGTCAAGAACGTGTATTCCGGGTGAAGATCGTGGTGCACATACTCTTAATCTATGCCTCAGCTGTCTCAAAGTAGAGGGTTTGTTTTTTGTGTGTGTGCAGATCACAAGAGTTTATCCATCGGCTGGGTGTGCAGCTCAGTGGTGGAGCACTTGTCTAGCATGTTCAAGACCAGTGTTCCCTGGCCAGCACTGCAAACAAGGAAAAGAGTTCCTTAACCTACAGCATTTGAAACAGTGACCCGGGTACGGACGCTACTGCTCTGTTATCCTTGATATTAGTATTATTCCTGCAGAAGTTGGATCCATCCTCTCAGCAAGCCCACGAGATAAATTATGTTGTTATCCCAGTTTGGCAGAGGAACAAACTGTGGTTCAGAGAGACTGAGTAACTTTCCCAAGGCCACATAGCTAGAAATAGCAGTGGTGGGATTTGGGGTCCCTAGGCAGAGTCTAGACTCACTTCACCATGAAGTGATTCTATCTACTAGGCACCCAACTGTGCTGCCTTTGTGCCAAGAAAACTTTTTTTTTAAATGCCTGTAATCATCCTCCCAGTCACCCTGTAGAGTCAGAATTATACCCATTTGGGGGATGGGAAAACTGAGGCCCTGAAAGCTAAGTGACTTGCCTAAAGTCTTATCTCCAGGTGGTCAGAGAAGAAAACTTCCAACCCAATCCATTTGCCTTAAGCATGATGTCCAAGACCCAGGCAAGCTCTTGAAGAAGCAGCACAGTGTACCTTTTCCCACTGTTTCCATTTGGTGCCACGGAGTCACAGCAGGAAACAACGTGAGCACACATCCCTCTCGTGTCTTTTTCCTGAGTTGTGTTATCCTCCTACAGAGGTCTCGCTGCACAGAGCCCTGCCCTCAGCGGAGGACCAGGGCAGGCTCATTCAGGGTCCTGGGCTACAATTTTAACTCATGGCCCTCCAAGGACAGTATCTGCATCATTTCTTAGCATTGGTCGAGTTTGGCACTTCCTCCCATTGTTGTGCCATGTATAAGAGACATAGGAGCCTGAGTTCCAAAGTCTTAGTTCGCAGTTACTCCCTGGGTCACCTTGGGCGTCTTCCATGCTTTCTCTGGGTCTGAGTTGTCTCCTTTGGAAAACAAACTTCATTAGAACGCTGATAATTCTGTTTATTCTTTCTCTAAAGCATTTAGCACAGTGCACAGTGTGGGCTGCTTCTTCCCTCCTTGCTCTCCATCTCAATTGTGAGCGACGCAAAGCAGTTCATCCATCTGTGGCGAAAATTGTCTTGGACTGGATGCTGCCGATAAATTCCTGCGGCACCTTTTGCACAGTGACTGAGCGTCCTCATTCTCCGTTTCCCCGACTACAAAGTGATGATGAGCTCCCAGGGCCCTTTTGGACTTTAACTTCTAGAATTTAGATCCCAGATTGCTATTGTTTTAAAACTGTGCATTTTTAAAGAAATGAGGGTTTGGGGAGGAGAAAGGAATTCCTTTCACCCAGAGGGTCAAAGGGGGTCACTGAAGGGACAAAAGAGCAGGAAAAGGAGGCGATGGGGCGGAAGAGTGACGTGCGGCAAGACCAAAGATCTCAGGTCCTCGACAGGGAGGTCTGAGGGATGCATTCAAACATCCTTGAGTCAGCACCACTTAGTATCAAGCTTGCCATCCTGCCTCAGCCCACGGCTTACCACCTCCTTTGCAAACCCAGGAGGCCTACCCCACAGAGAGCCAGGGTTGGAATGAAAAGAAACCGGAGGGCCTCTGACGCCAGCAGGGAGGAATTCTAACCCTCAGCCCAGGTCAGCTTCCTGACTCTCAGGAAGGGCTCAGACTCAGGGAACCCACTTGGAGCTTGTTTGAATGTGAGACCAAACTTTGATGTGTGTCTTTGACAGGCAGCCGGAGTCTAAATCAGGTGAATCTGGGTAGCCTAAAAACAAGGACTTCTTTAGGACATTTAAAGTGACCAGAAATCTGTCTGCACATGCATGTACCAGGATGTGCATATGAGTGGTGGTGACTAGGTAGGCTGGGAGAGAGAAGGCTGCAGGGCTGGGTGTCTGGGCCTTTTCCCAACTCCTGGCTCTCTGCTCTTTCTTGGAGTCCACGTTGGGTTGGAAAAGACATTTAATATTCATGAGCTGTGATCTCCACTTGAAGGGAGTTCCCTGGGGGAGATTGAAATATTAAGCAAGTGAGGGATATAGACCTAATTGTATCCTCTTTTTTTTTTTTTTTTTTTTTTTGGACAGAGAAGTAATGTGCTTAAAATAAAATGATGGATGGGCAGTCAGGATTGTGTGAAAACCTCACTGCGTGAACCTGCAAAGAAAGTCAGCCGCTTGCTCTAAACAAGTGCAGGCAGACCCAGGCCCAAGATGGTGCACACTTGACATTCATTCAGTCTATTCATGTACATTGTGCCTGCTGTGTGCCTGCTGTGTGCCAAGCTCTGTGCTAGTGTCAAGGGAAGCAGCAGCGAGCAAGGAAGGCCAGGAGCTCGGGAAAATGATAAAGACAATGATTTAAATGTCCTTGTTGAAAATGCCCCGCAGTGGGGATACCTGGAAGCGTGTACGCTAAGGGCCTCCTTTACCTCCAGTGTCCAGAAGGCCTCCCTGAAGACTTCTCGGCTGAGACCCAATAGGAAGTGGACACATTCTAGAGATGGGGAGCTGGTGACAGAGCAGGGATTACAAACTCAGACTACTCACCCCTCAAGGCAGGGAAGAGCTTTTGAAGCGGGAAGAGAGGGTCAGCCGTGAAGGTGGGAGAGCTGAGGATGTGGCCGGGCAGGCTCCCATCCTGCAGCTCTTGAGGACTGTGGTGGGGCTGCTCCTTCCTGCAGGGGGAGGAGAGGGTGGCTTGTACCTGTGCTTCTACACCCTGTACCCTGCTCTGTATACAGCAGGCTTATAAATACTTGCCCAGACCAGGGCTCAGCAAAGTCCATCCTCCGCTGCCTGTTTTGGCAGATAAAATTTTATTAAAACACAACTGTGCTCTTTTGTTAACATTTTGCCACTACAGTGGAGGGGCTGTGTACTGCCAACAGAGACTTTGTATGGCCCACAAAACCAAAATAACCACTCTCTGGCCCTGTACAGAAAAGGTGCTACCTGCTGGCATAGAAGGGTGAGAACAGCCCAGTAGCCTGATTAAGGTGGACGAAAGGGAGGGGAAGAAGGGGATGAGTGGGACACGAGGCTGTCACTTGGACCCTCTCCCTCCTGGGTTGATACCAGCAAGGCTATGATTTCATTGACTCTCCACATTCCCATTTTCACATGTGTCCTTTGCCCCTGAAGAAAAAAATATCACCCATCCATGTCCTTAGCACCCAGCTCAAACCAACCATCATCTGATACACAGAAGCACATGATACTGAGGCTGGACGCGGTGGCCAGAAGAGCCCAGCAGCTTACCTTCCAAAAAGCCCAGGCAGCCGCGGGGACCCTGCCTGGGGAAGGAGGTATATGGAGAAAGTCTTGAGGCCAGGCATTATGATGCGCACTGTCCAGAGCCATAATGGAGCCCCCAGATGTGTAGGTGACTTTGGAGGAGTGGCCTCCATTAAAAAATATTGTTTGAGCTGGGAACCATCCCCTGTGCCAGGCTGGCTGCCATACATGCCACTTAACTCTCTCTCCTGATCCTCACAAGGACATGGGAAGATGAGGGCCTTACTCCCATTTTATACAAGGAGAAACAGACTCGGGGAGATGAAGGGGCTTGTTTGGAGCCAGTGATTAATAAATGGTAGAGCTGAAATCTGAACCCAGATCTGCCCAGAGCCTAGCTAGAGTAGCCAGATGCTCTCCTTCAAAATACCAGACCTTCAGAACCAGTGGTGGGTGATTGTGCATAGTCCCAACCCTTTTCCACCTCATCATCCCAGATGATAGTAACTACAAATAGCTGGTTGGTTATTAATTAGATTGCCTTAAATTAATTAATTCAGTGATTTTTCTTTATTAACTCTGATTGAGCACATGGATCCTACGAAATAGTTTTAACATAACCCAGGCTTTCTTGATGAGGAAATCAAGGCACAGAGAGGTGAATTTACCTAAGGTTCCCATGTCCCAGTAAGGGATCTCGCCCTGGAAGTCTGGCTCCTAAGCCCTCAGGCTTAACTAATTTATGCTAGTCGCCATCATTAGGGTCATCTAATAAAAGTGTACTCTCGAGAGCTGAAGGACCTAACTGCAAACAGATAAGGAGAAAGGATAACAATGCAGGAAGCCAAAGAAATCTTCACAGAACAAAAGGATCCCTAGGCCCAAAAAAAAAAAAAAAAAGATCCCTAGGTTTCTTTAAGAAACAAGAAACGCTATGGGGAGTGTTTGTTTACAGATCATTAAATGCTTAACAGAGGGAGAAACCCAACACCTTGGCTGATCCGGATTTAGGACCAAAAAATATTCACATAAAACAAATCTGAAATTATAATAATTATTAAGGGACAGTGCTTTCCATTTTAATTTGCTGGACAGAAAGATAAAATCCCACAGGCTGATGTCTTGCTGCTCTGCTCTGAAGCCCCACACGTGGCTGCCCTCTCTGCCTTGCAGGCAGCAACTGCATTGGTCCTGTAAAGAGCTGGAAGTGTATGTGACACAAATATTTGTCAGTATTAAGCACCTGCTGCATACAAAGCTCTGCACCGTACAGGAAAGAGCAGAAGACCTTCACTAGAAGGTTTCAGAAGAGGGTGGTCGTTGAAGATATGGAGGAATTGGTGTGGGAGGCCCCAAGGAGCTGTGGCTAGTCCCTGCTGGGGGTGAGGGGTGATTGGCGAGCCTGTGGAAGACTCCTAGACAGCTGGACCCAGATAGGACTAGGAACTGCACTGTGCCTCAGGAAGGTCCACCTGGGTCAGGGTTCTTGGAAGGGGACAGCAAGTGGACTAGTCCTTAAAGAAGGCTACTGCAGGGAAATCACAAGAGGCCTGGGTGGGGCGCTGGTCCTGCAGCAGGCCGTGGTTTCTGGGCAAAAGCATGACATGCTATGAGCAGTGTTTTTAAATGATCAACCTCCTTGAGTGGGACGCTCTTCAAGGGCCAACAAAGTACTCTTGGCAAACAGACCTGAAGAGAAATCAGAGTGATTTTAGCTTTCAACACCAGTCAGAAACGCTGCCCGAATTATCCATAAGTTTAAATTAAACTATCAACCACCGTTGGCAGGGCTGTGAAGGCCCTGGCTGGAGCTGAGTCCAAACCACGCACATAACTTAGGTTCAGCCTCATTACCAAAGAAAGGGCTGCAGGAGCGTCTTAAATCCCTCAGCTTTTCCATTTGTCTTTCTGCCTTTTGCCAAGAGAATTCCTAAATGGATAGGGTGGAAGGAAAAGCCAATGGACCTGACCCGGAAGCACGGGGCCTCTACGCTGAGCTTTTGCCCCTAAATATCTTTCCATCTGGAAAACAAGAGCACTATTCCTTCTCTCATGGAGTTTCTTTTCTTTCATTCACTTAGGAACCTATCCATCACATGTATTCATACCTTATTGATGGAGGGCCCCTTTATGTGCCAGGTCTATACTACACACTGAGCATACTGTGTTTGCAGTGCTTGGAAGAGTTCTTGTCCTTGGGCAAGTGATGGATAAATATTAATTTTTATGGTTTTTGAAAATCATAATCCAGTTCTTACAAGTAAAGAGTACCCTGCCCTTGAAGAAATTAAGCAGAAATTTGAGAATCATCATTCAAGGGAATTCTAATAAAGAGCATGATTAAGCAAACATATGAAAGTACATTTGACCTAGGCTTATTTGGTCCTTTCTGGAAATTCAGAAACCCGGGCATCTCTGAAGTTAAGTCATCCTCTTCCGGTTTTCCGATCACCCCGACACAGACCTTCTTCTTTTGCCCAAGCTTTATCAGCACGCTTCAGAGTCCAGTAACGGGTGACTCCTTATGCTGTGTTCTCTCCCAGCGCCCGCCACTCAAAACTGGAGATTCCGATTCATCTCTGTCCTCTGCCTGAGCCTTTCTCTTGTCCTGAGGACTTGTATTCGTTGCTCTACCTGGATGCCCATTGTCACTCACATTCAACCCACCTGGAAACTTGCCATCTTGCTTCTTGGACCTGCTGCAGCTTTTTTCTCCCTCTCCACTGGTGGTGCCACAGCCAACCATACATTTAAACCAGAGGTGCAGGAAGCAACCTCAGCTCTTCCCTCTCGGTCATTACCTTGCTTCCAATCGCACTTTGAAAACTTACCATTTTCCCCCAAGTTGATCTTGTTCTTCTGTCTCTACTGTTATTGATCTCCCCGAGACCCGCTTCAGTGCTTGCCTAGACCCCTGCCAAGGGTCTAACAGGTTCAGGGTTCCCCCATCTGTCCTTGCTCCAATCTGTCCTCCGACAGAGTGAGAACCAATTACTGAGAGGAAAACACCATTTGTCACTCTCCATTTGAAAGCCTTGATTTAAATCCGAATTTCTTACTATGGACTTCTGGGTCTGCATGCACTGATCCAGTCATTCGCCATTTTTGCTCTGACATCTTGCAGTTTATACCTCCTACCTTATTTCTGGCCTCCTTTCAGAGTCCCCCTGCCTGAAATGTGCCCTATCACCCACTGCTCCTCTGAGAGACAGAGGCCAGGGGCTACCCCCTAAGGGAAACCTCAAGGCAGGGAAAGATTAGGCTGGGACAAGGTGTGAGGTTCCCTCCTCTGTTCCCCCACAGCATCTGGTACCTCAGAGCACAACACTGTGCATGTGTAACTTACATACCCGCCTCTCGCTAGAAGCTGAGTTCTGGGGTGCTGAGACCAGCCTTACTTTACTGGATTCCCCAGGACAGTTCAGGACAAGGCACATAATTTGTAGTTCAGTAAATATATTTCTACAAGACAGTTTTATTTTCCAGGCAGTGGAGTATAGTGAGTTTGTCTTTCGACTCAGACAGACTTGGTTGGAATTGAGACTTGCCATCTGGTTGTCCTCTGGGGCAAGACACTGGTTCAGGTGACTCTCTCAGGGTGGTGGTGTTGCTGGAGCTGGGTTGCTTGTGTCCAGATCCTAACTCTGCCACACAGATGCTGGAGCTACTTTAGAGTTTCCTCATTCACACAGTGGCAGCGTCACTACGTGGATGTGTCTCAGAGCTGAAAGGTACTATATCTATATGTGCCACAAATGCCCTTTTGACCTTATTTTACCTTCACGTAAAGAACATTCTGGCTCAGGAGGTATCTGTCCTTCTCTCTCTCTACACTGACAGTGGTCCAAAACAACTGAGGACTGTAGAAGAAGGAGCGGGTAGAATCAGTGATCTTGGGGCGGTTATTTAGGTTAACCCCACAGAACTCTGATAACCCTAAATTGAGCTGCTTTGTGAATACTGAAGCACTTTGGAGGCCGGCTTCCTTTTTGGGGAGGAAACCTAATTAACTAGTAGCAAGGAGGAACTGCAGGCGTGCCCCCCCAGGCAGAGAATTCAAAAGGAAGTGGATAACTGTGTAAATAACACTGCTTTAAGGGGCATTTAAGCCAATGCTCTTTGTTAAGGAAATTGATGGCTTTGTAAGTACTGTGTCTGAAGGGAGTACTTGAGCTGAAGGTCCCCATCTCGCCTCGTAAATTCCCTAATGGACTGTGGGCCGCAGGCTGGGCCCAGCATGTTCAATCACTTGCCAACAAAAACTCGGATTCCACTTTAAAAAAATTAAAAACGTTTAACCAAAACATAAGTTATTGAGCCCAAGCAGTTTAACTGTGGCACAAGGTGGCAGAGATGGATTATTTCCTTTAGGGAAAGGGAGGTCCCTGATCTCTTAGCTATTATTTTTTTTAAATGCTAGATGCGGGGCTAGGTGCTTTCTATCTACACAGCTTCTCATGTGGTGCCCTAACACCTGGGACGACAGACATGATGTCACCATTTTGCTGAAAAGGGAATTGGGACACAGTGCAGAAGCGTGCAGGCCATCCAGCTAACTAGTGGGGAACCCGGATGTGACCACAGTTCCATGAGACCTGAGGCTCAGAAGAGGGCAAAATGCAAGGAGTCGCAAAGAGAATCCAGTCAGCCCCTCTTAGATCTTCCTCAGTGTCTCTACCCATACAAAAGAGAGGATCTGGCCAACCTGAATGACAGAGAAGTGGAGACATTGGAATCAAGCTCACCTGGACTTGATTCTTGATTCTGCCACTGGTGAACCATTAGGCAACCATGTATCCTCTTTGAACCTCAGTTCCCTTGTGAGTAAAACGGGAATGATGATAGCATCCATCATGCGTTGTTTTTCTAGGGTGATGGGACCTATGTATTTGAAACATGTAATACAGTGTCTACTTTGTAGCAAGTCATCCAGTTATTCATTTAGAAAATAGACGAAATGCAATTTTAACTGGAGATATGGATGATGTTATAGGAAAACATAGGAAGGGCAACTGGTTTTTCTGGGAGTGGAACGCCTGAGATTTAGGAGTGTCTGGTTAATCTAGGAATACAAAGAATGGGGACAACTGGGAATTTGAAGGAAAGATGCAAAGATGGGGAGATGAGAGGGCACATGGTAAACTCAGGAAGCAGCTACATTTCTGGCAGCCTGGATCTTAGCCTGGATGCCTCAGAAAAGAAGAGAGAGGCCACAAAAGCAGTAAAGGCAAGACTACACATTGTCAATGGGCATTAAGCCTGTGTTAGAAAATGTTAAGTGAGTGACCAGGTATCATCTCAAACCACCAATTATATTTTCAGACCAACCGAGTTTGAAAGAAGAGCTTCAACTGTGTCCTCGCTGAGCCTTCTCTTTTCCAGGTTGGGCATCTCCATAACTTTACAAGCATTTCTTAGTGGATGGTACCTGTCCAGGGCCCACAATGGGACGCTCATCTAGGACAAGACAGGACTTCCCTGACTCTTGTTCTAGAATTTACAGCCTATAAGGCAGTCTGCAATGTCAGGTTTTGTTTGGACAAACCCCTCCTCCAGTTGGTGGAAACTGACCTCGGAGTAACCACTGTTTCTTGGAACATTTTTTGAATGTGAAGTCATGATGACCCTTATCATCTCTGATCAAAAAGGGCAATCGTTTGATTTATCTCTTCAAAAGTTCCATGTTAACTCTTTAAATTTAAGACCAATTTTCTAGTCCCTTCCTTCTCCTTCCTCCTTCCCCTCTGCTTTCATTATCGGAAGGGAGAATGACGGGCTGCATGTTTTACTGGATTGAAGAATAGACACTCACACATGTGTATGCTGACTTTCATTTGCATGCATTATTTTTCTTTATGTTCACATACATACATTTCTCACAGAGCACATTCTGTTTGACCGTGAATATGCAGCCAGTCAGAACCCTCAGCCTCCAACAATTAATTGGGATGCATAGAGTGAGTTATTTAACCTTTTCACATCTCAGTTGCCACATTTGCAAAAGGAAGCACGTGGACTAGATGATTTCTAGAAACTTGCAGTGCTAAACCTTCATTCATTCAGCAAGTATTCGCCAGTTGTCTTCCATGTTCTGGAATCTCAATTTAACAGTGAACAAAACAATCTGTGGTCTGCTCGTGTGGAGGTGACATTCTGTATTAGATAAAACTGAATGATCAAGTAAGCATTCAAAGAAGCAAGATAATACTTTGAAGGGAATACAATAGAATGGTGGTG
Organism: Sciurus vulgaris; assembly: GCF_902686455.1. Lineage (NCBI taxonomy): Eukaryota > Metazoa > Chordata > Mammalia > Rodentia > Sciuridae > Sciurus > Sciurus vulgaris. The sequence continues at coordinate 72,494,448 of NC_136476.1, forward strand.
TAGAAAAAGACTGGAGTGGAGGTGTTGTGTTTAGAAAAACCCTCATTGAACAGGTAATGTTTGCAGTGAAGCTTAAACAATGGTTTAGAAAAGTTCGTAATGATTTGGGAGATGAGTTTTCAGTTATGTCTGCAAAAATGAAATGTGAAACAATCCTGTGCATAGTTTTTGACATGGTTCAATATTTTCCACAGTGCTACTTTTCCAGATCGAGGCAATCACTTTCCAAAATGGCTAAGCAAAGTAATATTATTTTCTTAATAGGCAAAAAGTGAGTTAGTGACTTACCGGAGAGGGAGTTAGTGACAGTTAAGGTTCACATTTTGATTTATGGTCCCTGATTCTGCCTGGTTTTCATGATGGTTCCCGTCCGTATCGTCCAGAATGGGCTTGCCACCCACAGGCTTCTCAGTCTTCACTTTGCTAATCATGTTTCCCCATTTTCAGACTAAAAAGCTGGCTTAATGATGAAAGGGGGGAAATTAAGAGCCAAAGACATTTTAGACTGATAGGATTGGAGAGCATCACAGAGCTGCTGCGTTTGACTCTTCTAGAGAAGGGGCAACCCAGAGAGGGCAGTGACCTGCCCAGGGCCACAAGGTGGAGGAGCGGGCAGCTGTCCAGGCTCCAGCTCTCCTGACTACTCCTCACCAGCCTGGAATACCGAGATGCTGTCCACCTTCCCTCTCTCTCTCTCTTCCTTCCTCCCTCCTCTGCTCCTGCCCACCTTCTCTTTTGTATGAAGATGAGATCACATTCAGCCACTGACACTCCATTTATAATATACTCTCTTATCACTCTGTCTTGGGCCATTTTTGCATACTTCTTGAACATCAATATTTGGGATTATTTTCCCCATTTATTAGCTTATATTCTCCAAGACAGACTTCACATTGTCATTTCCTGTTCATACTTTTAAAGGTCTTTGGGTCCTAGGTATCACTTCCTCTGATTTGTTCTTAGCCTGCCTGCATGCTCCATGGCACTGTGTGATTTATATGGCTGTGAATTCTACCCCCTCTTCCACTTCATATGATATCCTTGAAACCCAAAAGACAACCAGTTGGAAATCATTTAGGGTTTTGAGTATTCTGACCTGATTGATATATTACAGTTTATTAGAGTTGCTATCTTTGCTTACAGTCTTTTCAGACAATTCAACTAAATATACTAAGTTCAAGGTGATTTAACTGCATCTTTGAGTTCTAATTCAGCAACTGTCAGATCTCTTCATTAAATTTCAGTCTACTATATACCCCCTTCTCTGTCTAGTTAGTCCATTGCAAATTCATTTAAAATAGAAAGCAAAACAATATTAGGGCAAATGGTAAGTCACAATGTCACACCAAAAAAAAAAATATTATGGGGTAGTTGATATGGAATTAAATTTTTATCCTTCATACGTACTGGGATTTGTGTTATGACCTCATTCAAATTAATATATTCATAAAAGTCTTTATATAGTACAGTCTGCTAAAACAGGTTCAAATCAGATTTAAGACATCTTTAATACAATCTATAGTGGAGACCCTAAAACTCCAAAAGAAACTTTTCTCATTTAGTAAATATCTTATATAAGATTGACACCATACTAAGTATTAGGGATATAAACATATACAACACTGGAGTCAGTCTCCAAAATACATGAGTATAAATAATCATTTATTCTTAGGTATAAATCACATATTATGGTCAGGGAGTTTTCTTGATCCTACAGAAAAAGTATGCAATTTGAAATGTTTTTCTATGAAGTCTTATAAGGGGGCAGGGAACAATAATAAATATATAACACTTTTTTTTTTTTTTGCATTTAGCATAAAGTTTGAGAAGTACTAGACAAAATGAATCTATATAGAAGGTGCCAGAAGGGACTAGGATGTATGGTGTTGTGGAATCTGAGAGACAGAGCAAGTGCATTTCAAGTATTTTACAAGCTCCAAGTCAGTCCAAGGATGTTATGATTAGTTCTAGCAACACTGAGGTCAGCAGTGACCTTAGTAAGGATGATTTTGGTGTAGTGGTGTGTATAGAAGCCAGAATGGAGAGAAATGAAAAATAAATTTTAGAAGAGAAACTGTGTAATGTAAGTTTTGGTGACTCTTAATAAAATTTTACTATAAATCCAAAAGAAATGGGAGATAGGAGGAATAGTATTAAGGAGACATGGAATGAAAGGAGGTTTTGCTTTTTTAATTGAAAAACCTTGAACTGTTCAAATATTGCTTTTTGTTTTTTTATTTTTTTTTTATTGTAAACAAATGTTTCTCTGGTTGTACATGAAGTAGAGGCATACCATTTGTGTAATCATACATTTACATAGGGTAAAGGTGTTTGATTCATTCTGTTATTTTTTCCTTCCCCCCACCCCTCCCACCCCTCTTTTCCCTCTATACAGTCCCTCCTTCCTCCATTCTTGCCTCCCTCCCACCCCCTGTTATGTATCATCATCGGCTTATCACCAAGATCATTCGTCTTTTGGTTTTTTGAGATTGGCTTATCTCACTTAGCATGATATTCTCCAATTTCATCCACTTGCCTGCAAATGCAATAATTTTATTATTCTTTATGGCTGAGTAATATTCCATTGTGTGTGTGTGTGTGTGTGTGTGTGTGTGTGTGTGTGTGTATCACAGTTTCTTTATTTTATCCATTCATCAATTGAAGGACATCTAGTTTGGTTCCACAATCTGGCTATTGTGAATTAAGCAGCTATGAATATCGATGTGGCTGCATCTCTGTAGTATGCTGATTTTAAGTCCTTTGGGTATAGGCCAAGGAGTGGGATAGCTGGGTCAAATGGTGGCTCCATTCCAAGTTTTCTAAGGAATCTCCATACTGCTTTCCAGAGTGGCTGCTCTAATTTGCAACCCCACCAGCAATGTATGAGTGTACATTTTTCCTCACATCCTCGCCAACACATATTGTTGCTTGTATTCTTGACAATTGCAATTCTAATTGGGGTGAGATGGAATTTTAAATTTTTTAGATAATTTGTAACCAGTTTTGATGGCTCGGAGGGAGAGAATAATGAAGCAGTTGGTTTGTGCTGGTCACAGAGAGATGCAATAGAATGGCAGGTGAGGCATCATTGAGAGAAGATGCTAGAATGAAAGTTAATGATGGGAGGCTAGAAGATGGAGACCAGCCTTTCAGGAGAAGGACACAAGGGCAGATGCTCTGAGGTATGAGCTCTGTGAAAGAACTATATTCATTTGAGGGTGGATGTGAGGTTGGAACCAAGCATAGACAGGACAGTTGGAGCTAGATTTTGTGAAAGGACTTGAAAACTAGGTGTTACATTTTGTAACAGGATGCAGTGGTCCACAGCTATAATCCTAGCTACCTGGGAACCTGAGGCAGGAGGATCCCAAGTTCAAAGCCAGTCTGGGTCTTGTTAAGACCCTGTACTGACAAACTGAAAAGGGCTGGGGGTATAGCTCAGTGGTACAGTGCTTGCTTAGCACATTCCAGGCCCTGGGCTTAATACCCAGTACTACACACATGTAGGAGTCAAGTATTTCAAACTTAAAGCTTACATTTTTTATTAATCACTCATAGACTGTGATTCTAGAAGGGTGTGAAGTCTGGAAGACCTAAAGTCAGCTATCAGAGCATCCTGAGGGATGACTCGGTGGAGGAAGGTCATGCTGCGGGGTGGGTGCTGTCCGTGACAGGTCTAGATGCTGAGGCAGAGTGGTCCTCTGAGACTACGCACAGGGACTCTTGTTTTCCAGTGCTTTTAGTCTGTTAGATGATACCTGGCTGCCGCAGTGAAACACAGGCAGGAATTTCTTCCCCATGTTGGTGTGTGGCCAGCCCGTGAAGGAACCAGAAACCAACTTAAGCTCCTCGGATTCGGTAGACCTAATCGACATGTGAAGCTTGTTAGCAAATTCATGGTTCTTTAGGAGCCCTTTGCCACCCTGCCTCTTGTTCTGTGAGTAAGCTGATCTGGTTTAAGAGGTGAAGAACAAACCCTGCTTTGAATAGAATTGAATGTGGGCAGAGTCATGGGTTGGACATGAAGCCTTTGACAGAAGGGCAATATGAAGTTGAGATATTTCTTTTCCAACAGAAGCATCTGCCAAGATAGCCCTCCCCAGCCTCCACCTAGTCTTCCACTTTGTAAACCATTTGGGGGTTAAGGTATTATGATTCTCCTTGTTCCAAGAAGCTATTATTTGGATACAGAGATTGTGCATTTCTTTTTTTTTTTTTTTTTTTTTTTTTTGGGTCTTTCTGTTGTTGTTTGGATGAATTATTATATGGCGTGTAGCTTGTTGTAGTTGGATCCATCCCTAAACAAACAGCTGAACTTAAAATTACTATTTTTCTGGTCTTTAAAAAAAAGAATAAAATAGTAATCATTGGACTGAAAGAGAATATCATAATGCCAATCACTGATCCCTCTGCTGAAAATAGAAACAGATGCTAATTTCTCAAAAGCTGATCCATCTTTATGAACAAGAAGTTTAGAAACTCAGATGAATCTGCCCATCCTTGGGAAGATAGCCTATTTCACAGAGTGCCTTCAAATTATTTGCTTCCTCCTTCAGCCCTAAGTCAAGTTCATCTCTATGACTGAAAATTCTCACCTCCCTGTTTGCAGGTAGTTTGTTTTCCTCAAGGGATTTGAAGCTTGGGAACTCCAATAATTTCTCAGACTCTTTAGTTCCTACCAGTACACACACTATGAAAAGTGAAATTGGAGATTCCCAAAAGTAATATTGAAACTTGCTTAAGGGTACAAACTATTTCTTTCCCAGAATTAAATACTAAAATATGGGAATGGTGTAGTAGAAAGGGCATCGTATTACAAGTTTCATAGCTGGCCTTCTAGTTTTGTGTCTAATGAAAACTTTCTCTAAAAGATCCAGCTAATTACTTCAACCTTATGAACCTCAGCCTTCCTATCAGTAAAATGAGATCATTTCTTTCTTGGCTCTTTCAGTTCCAAGATCATCATCATAGATCAGACATTGGCCATCAGTCATGTACCAAGTACCCATATGCACTTACTACCATAAGTTCATGGAGGAAGAGTCCTGCATGTCTTGTTTACTACTCTGTGCCCATAGTTTGTCATAGTACTTGCACACAGAAACAACTATGTAGATATTTTTTTGATTGCTATATAACCACTTTATTCAGCAATATGGGCATTAATCAGCATTCGATCCTTCAAACATTATTCAGATAAGGAAACACAGGTTTAAAAATTCTCAACAGTTTGCTTCAACTCAATAAATAGCAAATGGCAGAGCTGCTAAATGAATTTAAGTCTTGTACTTTAGTGCCTCTTAGAGTACAAAAAAAACATGGTTACAACATGGCTCTCCAGCTTTGGAGGGGAGAAAGAAACAAACCTTTAAGTCTTTCCAATGCTAAGGGATAAAAGTCAAATTCCTTAACATAGTATTAAAATCCTTCTTTAATCTGGCCTCAGATCAGCTTTTCAATTCATTAGTCTCAGAATCCACTGTACTCCCTGAATCAAATATTGGTCCAGGCTTATACTTGCTCTATATGCTCAAATAATTTCCATCCTCTAGAAGTTTCCCCTAAACCATTTTCTCAAGAAAACATCCCCCATTTTCCCAAGCCATATTAATTCTCTTTGGAGAGGAGAGGCCCGACATGATTCATCCATGTATTCCCCACACCAGCACAGACAGCAAGAAGTGGTTGGTAAATATTGATTAAATGAATTGATAGCCTCTTCAGTTTTCCTTTAAGGGATAGAAGCTATTTTAGCTGGGGATGATAACAGTTTTCACTCCTAAAATCTCCATGAAGCTTTGGACCTCTTATCTATGGCTCATTCATTGCTGAAATGATGGCAAATGAATTACTTGACTCTTAATCTCAGAAGGGCATCATGGAAATCTTTAAGTGGCAATACCTTGGGGATTTGTTTCAGAACAACTGCAATCCCAAGCTTTAGAGAAATTTTGTGATGAAACTAGTAAACCTTTTAGGCAAATTATTTCCTTCCACTTAAGAAGCTGCCTCAATTTGGAAAAATTCTGGTTTCCAGTATGATCTTGTATGGCCAGTAATTGCACTAGCAAGTACTTACTATATTAGACTATGCATAATCTGATAATAAACAAAATTAAGTATAAAACATTTGTTGGCTTTCACTTGTCATTCATCCACTCATACATTCCTTAACCATTGCATTGGTATGAAAGACTCAACAATTTTCTTCCCAGAAATCATCCTTGCCTTTTAGGGCAGACTGCTCCACAGACAGTGAGAGGCCCTGATGAAGAAATACGGGAAAATGTGGAAACACAGAGGAAGGACACTTAACCTTGCTGGGGTGGGAGTCAGGGAAAGGGGATGAAGGACAGAAAGACATGCCAAAGAGACATGAGCTGAAGCTTAAAGAACCACTGGGAGTTAGCAGAGGGAAGAAACCGGAAATACATTTCAGACAGAGGAAGACAACCCTTGTGCGGTCGTGCAGAATGAAGTGGAATGGCTCATTTAGAAAACTGGAGAACGAGGAATGGTTTGTGGAGAATCTCAGGCCAAGCTAAGGAAAAATTATCTTCTCCAGTAAGTGGTAAGGATCTCTCCGAGGATTATATGTAAAGAAGGAGCATGGTAGCTTTTTTATTTTAGGCAGAAGACTTAGAGCCAAAATACCCAAAACTCTACCACTGTCCTAAACAGTGCTCATTATGTTAGACTTTTGACAAACACATTGGCTCACATTAATTTTTCAGTGACCAATAACTTGTGATTATGTCTTGTCAAGGCCTAAAACTGGTGAGAGCCATTGTGAAGGCAAATCCCCCTGGGAAATCCATACCTAAGATCTTGTCCTGAGAAGGCCTGAGGAATCTAAGTTTCTCCTTTCTCTTCCAGGTATGAGCTCTTTAGCTCTTCCATGCATCCTGAGGGATTTTGAGGATGCCATATGCTAACAAAGTTTCTCATCTAAGTTCATTAGTCTCCCAATCATGTTGAAATAGTTTCAGTAAATATGTTATTTTCTTTAGGTTGCTATTGTTTCTCTTCTTTGCTTGCTTACTTGTGTCTTCGCCATTTGTATGGAAAATAGTCCATGCACCCTCTTTGATCATTTTGATCCTAAGATTCCTTAGGATCTAGGGCTGGGTAAATGAAAGGGGAATCTCTGATTAAGAAAACCTCCTTCATCTCCTACCTCATCCCAGTATCGTTGTTAAGACTAGAACTTGTGCCTTGAAGACCATTTTCATTTTCATATCTCTTGGTCTATTATACTAGTTGATAATACCCAGCATCTTAATGAAGAAGTCTAAAAGGTAATTTTATTTCCATTTCATAGATGGGGAAACTGAGATATGGGAATGTGAAATGTCATGTCTGAGATTAACCAATAAGTCAGGATAGGTCAGTAGTTTGAATCCAAGTTTTCTGACTTCAGGGATAAGAACACTATAACTCTAACCTTAGTCTCTGCTTATTCTTTAAGATTAACTTGTCTCATTTCCCTTAAATGTGGCTCTCCAAACTTTCCAAAAAATTTAACAATCTCTGTCTATCTCAGATTGTGGCCTTTGGATATGCCTTAGGAATGCAGGCATATCATTTCATTCATATCATTTCATCTTGATGCTCCAGACAGATGAAAACTGAAAATTAAGTCAATGAGGGGTTACATCATCTGTGTCTGTCCACTTTAGAGAAAGTCCAACTGCCTTGGGCTCTTTAGCTGAGCTCATTTCTTCCAAAAACAGGAAAAGAAAGTCTCGGGCATATGAACACCCAACTGGGGAAGACAGAGGCTAATGCCACCCCCCGCCCCCAATCAAGTGTCCTAGCTTGGTAGAGCAGATTTTTAAATGTGTCTCCTCCTGTATGGGGAAGGATCTGAAGTGAAGAATTTAAGTCCTCATGCTAAAGGAAGATGGGGCAAGATGGAAAGATCAGACTGCTCAGTGTAATCCAGCCCCTATGGGGAGCTCCTTCTCCTGCACTCTTAAGACAAAGTCTAAAAAACATTTCCAAAAGGTACAGTCTAAACTATACTTGCACAGGAGGTGTGCATCAGAGATGCTAAAGTGTAGCTATTCATTCATTCAGCAAATATTTGTTGAAAGTCTCTTACCAGACGTTTGTGTGTGTACATGTGTGCAGTCTTCACAATACCTCTCCCAGTGGAATATATTATTATGAATGCCGCCTAGCTACTGCATGGAAGGCAGGGTGACTAGTTGACCTTGGTACTGACTTCCAGCTCTTCACAGCAACCTGCTCAGCGCTAAGCATAAAGTATTCAGGGAGCACCAAGTAAACTGATGTGATGAAAACAAGAAGGCTAGTTTTGTTTTACTGTGTGGTTGTTGCTGTCTTTGTTTTTCCGGGCCATGCATTTGTATTCCATTCCTTACCCTGTTCTCTTCAGTGCTTGGGGCAGAGGGAGTAGAAAGGGAGAGAGCATTCCCCAGAGGAGGACTGGCAGATGGAGCTGAAGGGCCCTCGGGACACTAGTAGCAAGAGAAACTGAACTGCAGAGTCCGAGGATGTTATTTTTTTTTTAAAGGGATGCAGAACAGCTTTGTCAGCAGAAACCTGAAGAAACCAGCCATTCCCCCACCCTGTCAGTCTCTCGCTCCTCTCTGTCCCTTCTGTTTTTATGCTATCTCTTCTTTCTCTTTTGATTCCGATTCTGTCTACCTCTCCATCCATCATCCATCTGCCCATCTACCTACCTACGTACCTGCTTACCTACCAACGTCTCTGTCCACCTCCCTTCATTCTGAGCTTCTGCCAATTCCAAGCAGACAGATGTATTGTGGTCTTCAAAATAATCAGGAAGAAATCCACTTTCATGATAATTCACCTCCAGTCCCATTTTTGGCCGCTGAGAGTGATCTTCTAAGGAACTGACTGAAGTTATCGAAAAGAATAGATTTCATATAATCTTATATCTTCCCACCCTATTTGTCTTCTATTAGAGGGAGGAGAAAAGTGGTACCAAAAGTCAGGTGCCCCCAGGATCTTGTCCCTAGTAGGTTGTGTTCCAACACTGTAGATACTGTGTGCAGGGAGGGTCTCTCTTTTGAGGAGTGAAACACCAGGCTCCTGCTTCTAGCTCCGGTAGCCGTTTTCTCTAGTCTAGGAGCAGGGCCCTAGTTCCTGTAGCTCTCAGTTTTCTGTCAGATAAAATGGGTAAGAGAGCTGATGTGGTGCGTGTTGACTTACATAATTACTGCAATCACATGAGTAAATGGTATCATGTCCTTATTATTATCATCACTAATGAGGAAAGGGAAATTCAGAGAGATCCAGTTATTTTAAGTCCTACACAGCTCATGTGTGGCAGAGGTCACATTTGAATTTAGCTTTGCCCAATGTCAAAAATCCTTGCTCTTTGCAATCCCCTTTTTTGGGTTTTAGAGAGAAAAATCTGGATTTATGGCTGACCATTCTTGGATTGGCCCTAAATTTGGTTGTATCTGAGTTGGCCTCAGTCGCCAAGAGGTCGGAGCTCCTGAGAAGTGCTGTGCCTGTGTTCTTTACAGGCTTGCTCTGCCAGGCATGCTACTGGACACTGCAGTTCTCGTCTGGCTCTGACCCATGTTTAAATAATTGTATTATAATGAATTGATTTATTCTGGCTCTTTTGATGGTATTTCACTATGTAAACTGTTTGCAGAAATAAACAAGGGATTTTGGAGCTTGGAAGAGGCTCAACATTCTGCTGCCTCTGAATTCAATGACTCCTTTTTCAAATAGTCAGCATCGTAGAAATTCAAGTCTTATTTCTCCTTGACCCAGCCTCTTTCTAGTTGGGAGAATGTTATTTGACTATGTTTCAAGGGAGTACTGATTTCACAAGTTGATTTAATTCGCTCACTTAGGAAAAACTCAACCCCTTAGAAGAAGGGTATTTTTTTTTTCTGTATAATTATTTAGAAGGTACAAAACACATGTATGTTCATTTCCTGTGCAAGTTCTATGGTTACCCTGGCAGGGACTGTCATATCCACATTATACATGGGGAACCTGAGGTCCAGAAGCAAAGCTGGTCAGGCAGAGTTGCATAGCAAATGAAAGGGACAGAAATCAACCCAGGTTTCTGGCCTTTAATTCAGTGCCCTCTCCAGAGCCCCACTCTGTTATTTTGGAGTAAATGGGGGAAGGAGGACCCAGATCAAGCAATATCCTTTGGGTGACCTTACGTTTTGATTTCCCTGGGATATGCAGATTTTCCAGGATATGGCCTGTCACTTGGATGTGGGTCTTCAATAGCACTGCTATCACTGTCAATGCATGGCAACCCTATGATACTGGGTAGGGACTACCATTTAGAATCTTTCAGAGGAGCTGCAGCATGTAAGCCCAATGGCAGCAAGCACATTGGGGTCAAGGTCTTTACAAAATAACCCCCACCCAGGAGGGTATTTTTTATTTATTTTTTCTGACATCAGAATTATTAAAAGGTACCTGAGTGATTGCTTTCAGATGCTCACAGCCACATTTCTCATTGTAATAGTCTTATATTGAAATACCAGGAAGCATGCATAGTTCATACCTGCTCAGAAGGCATCCTGCTGCTAGCTCTGTGCTTCTGTGATTCTTGTCCTTGCAGCTAAGTGAGAAGTATTGTAGCCAGAGGCAGCTTTAAACTATACCAAGAAGACACCTTTGCTGTGGTTAGAATTGCACAGGAGCTTGAGAATTCTCTTGGTCTTTCACAGAAGCTCCAAAGGTATCTGACAAGTCCTTAGAGGCTTTAGACAGAAAGGGCTCTTGGTTTCCCAGTATTCTAACCTGCTTCTCTTTTGATGACTGAGACCAGAACAGGAAAGAGACTCATCTAACATAACAGAGCAATTTAGTATCAGTGCTGGGATGGAAGCCAGTTCATTCTTTATGCAAAACTGAAATCCTCTTTGGAGTTAAATAAGTGCCAATTTGCAACTATGAAGTTCTGTGGTGTCAGATGATGCATCCAGAGCTTGGAAAGTGAATGCCTGAGTCCTAGGTCTGGCATTATCATACTCCATGACCCTTGGGCAAATTATTAAAGCCATGCAGGAGCTCAGTTTCCTCATTGGAAAGATTGAAAGAGTCTTAAAATATATACCTTTCTCAGGAGGTGTTTGTGGGGTTTACTGGGTGGTAATGAGGGTGGAATCTGCGGACTTTTTGTGTGTACGACGAAACACGGGATCTGCTTTCTTAACATAGTTTAATGTAATGGTGTTCATGGTCAATGTGGTGCTAGCGCTTTTTCATCTTGCACCACTGAAGCCCCTATCCATGAACAGCTCCTCCCAACTCCACCTTCTCCAGACCATGGCCTTATCGTTCTTCTTTCTGCTTCTGTGAGTTTCACTACTTAACGTCCCATGAAAAGTGGAAGCATGTAGTACGTGTGCTGCTGTGACTGACATGGTTCATCCATGTTGTTGCACAAGGCGGAATTTCCTTTTTTTCTCCCTGAAGGCTGAGGAATATTCCATTGTGACTAAGGATGATGGGCTTGGCAGGACATGGTTTTGGTGGTTGAATCCCACAGCTGCTGCTGATAACTGAGGCAGAAGAACCAATTTTGATCTATTCTTTCCCCTTCTCTGTCCATGTCCTGCAGATGAACCCAGCCGGTGCTATTTCCATGATGGGGATGGGGTATGTGAAGAGTTTGAACAAAAAACTAGCATTAAAGACTGTGGCGTCTACACACCTCAGGGGTTCCTGGATCAGTGGGCATCCAATGCTTCAGTGTCTCATCAAGACCAACAGTGCCCGGGCTGGGTTGTCATTGGACAGCCAGCAGCATCCCAGGTAAGATTCCAGCCATGTCTGGCAGTTCCTGCAAATGCTCTGATCTCTACTCTGAATGACACTCACAGTGGCTCATCTCAAATGCAGTGTCCTTGGACATAACCACTTGGGCATATCTTTAGCTAAATGTAATGCCATTACCATTTGTAAAGGACTAGAAATGCAATGGTCAAGGGAGGAAATACCAATCCAATAGGGATAATGACTGACCTTCCATGTTCCTACTATAATTCATATTTGGGAAAGAATTCCATTTTGGATACTCCACAGGAATTCAGTGAGGTAAGGAAAAATTCATTTTGAGGAGTTCGTGAAGAATGCCAAATTGTATGCTTCCTGAATCAGTGATTAATCTACTATGAGTTGGCTGTGTGACCTTGGGCTAGTCTCCCCATCTCTCTGGGCCCCATTTTTCCCCATCTTTGAAATAGAGAGCTTTATGATCATCAAGGACCTTCCTGATTGTAAGAAGCTCAGACTCTTTCTTCAATTCTAAAATGCACCCTTTATGTACCATGGTTCTCCCCCAGGGGACTGGGAGCTTAGTTGAGGGAGCAAGAGTTTTGGAGCCACCAAAGCTAGTGTGATTCTAGGGATGGCTGTGCTATCCCCAGAGCACCCTTTCCAATTATCCTGCTGAGCAAGCACCTGCCTTCTTCTGAGACTCCCATTTCCCAGAGACACAACTCAGTGCTTCTGACCACTCAGCCCAGTGGCTATTTCTGAGCCAGCCTGCCTCCGGCTCTTGCAGATGAGCCATGACTCCCAGACAGTCCTCTCTGATTTTGCTTCCTTGACTCCAGTTCAGTGGGGGAAGGCCTGGCTTCTAGAAGAATGAGAAATACAACCTGCTGGGCCCCACAGAAGAATCACTAGTACAAGATAAGACCACCTCATTTATTTGATTTTCACCTTTATTTGAGCAGTTCCTTGTCTTTCTGCTTAAGTCAACTTTATTAGATCCTTCTATTTCTTCATTTGCTTTTATTTCTGGATGCCCTTTGGAGAGTGGACAGGAATGGGAACCTGGTGTTCCCTGATGCCGCTCATGTGCATTGCCAGCCTGGTGAATGACAAAGGACCAGAGTTCCCCTCTCCACTTGATGAGCTCACCTACATGCTCACACCCATTCTGCTTGCCCACCTGGCTGTTCCATTAGGCTCTCGGTTCTTTAAGAGTAGGTTCGAGCTTCATTCATCTTTCTGCTTTGACTTTCCAGCACAGAGTCTAGATATGGCTAGGTGATGGGGAAATGTCTATTTCCTTGACTGTAGACACACACACATGCATTACTACACGCAAATGGACAACTCTGAGAGAAGATGCTTGGTATCACCTCTCTATCACATAGAATGCATGGGAATTCCAATTTCAGCACCAGCATCCAGTTCCCAGAGATGTTTAAAAACCATCACTCAAACAAGAGAATCATCAATGCGCTCAGAACCTCCTCTGAACGGGGTTAAGGTAGCAGCTGTGTTTAAACCACCCAAGGTTATTGCCACTAATGTGAGCAAAGGAGAGAATTTTCCAGTCTTAGCATTTGAAAAGAGGCTTCATGGGGCAATTATTCCAATCTTGTAAGGAGAGGGCTGTCAGGAATTATGGGTGATTATCTCTTCCTAAACAAAAATCCAATTTTAAAAAATCATTATAAATACTAGCTCTTCGATCTACAAAGAGGAGATGAGGAAACAAAATCATCCTATTGAATTATTCATTGTAACCAATTTTATTTTAATGAAATCGACTAGGTTCCATTACTCTGGGCTTGGACATAATCTTTGTTACAAGGAGACTTCAGCTGTAACTAAATTTGCCATAATGAGATCAGTTCACTGGAGAATACAGGGTCAGGGAGGGGATCTGTGCACAGGCTGGGTGCAGGGCCAAGCAGAGGCTGGCCCGGAGGGTGCAGAACAAAAGTCCCCTGCATTCCTACTGTGAAGGCAAGTGCTTAGAATCATTCCCACCCCAACCCACCAACACACACACATGTACGTGCACTAACATGCGTGCACACGTGTTCACACATAGACACCAGAGCCTGCTTAATTCAGGGTGAAGGCTATTCCTGATGTGGAGACAGCTCCCTCTGACAGCAGAGAGGCAGGAGGAAGTAGACTGTGCCCTTCATCATCTTGTGCAGTGATTAGTGGGGACTGGTACCTAATTTTCACCCTGTCAGGGTCTCCAGCGAAGATGCCGATGGCGTGAGGGGAGGAGCCGGGAAGCTCTTGGAAGTTGGGCTTAAGAATAAGATGGAAAAGTATACCGTGTGCCTCTGCCTGCTCCCATACTCTCCTCTTTTCTCTCTAACACACACACACACACACACACACACGCCCCACAAATTCATATATGAATAGACTCCATCGGAGCTTGGGTACAGAGGAGGCCAGGGAAAAGGAGCTCGCAGTTACTGAGGCCACCAACCACTGTGCGGGACGCTCACACAGACCTGACAGCCGACCCCCTTGCCGTTCTCCAAGGTGAGAATTCTTGTCTACCCTGGAGAACCTGAGCAGCACAGTGGTTTCCCCGGGGAGTCCCACAGGCCTGACGTCGAGAGTCTAGAGTTGGAAGCAGCTCATGGAAGATGACAGCAGGAGCTCAGGAGCGTGAGGTCACATCTGAAAGCTGAAAACAACCGGATTCCTAGGGAACCAACAGTGTCAGGTGAATACAGCTCAGTGCTGGTGTCACTGTGAGGCCCCTCCGGAGGGGCTGGAATCAGACAATGCCAGCACCTTCCAATCCAGGCTGCTCCTGCTCCCAGCCCAGTGACCTGTGCTATGAAGGCCTGGTATTCACTGGACACTCCTTTCACTTGAGGAAGGATGAAATGACCACAGTTCTTCCCTTCTTCTTTACACTCCAGTGTGTCCTGCTGTCTGTCTTTCTCTGATGCTGTAAAAATGATAAACACAGGTGTTTATCAGGTGTGAGGCTACCTCTTGCTAGGACCTGTGAAGGGAACCAAAGAGTGTAAGACCCAGACTCTGACTCACCCTGCAAGACACAGGGGTGAGAACTCTGTCCAGAGTACAGCCTTATCAGAGTAAGTCTGCCGGCTCTTGTGACCCTTATAAACAGGCAACACCCCTTGTGTTACATGGTTCTACACACTAATGAAGACGTCAGTTTTGATTTTGTGTAAACTTGTCACTTCTAATGATTTCCCGTTGTTCTTGTCCAATCTCCTCACACAAGATTCCCAAATTTGGTTAGAGTAAATCTGAGTCTGAACATCGAGTCTCATGTCCAAACATTATCAGAAGTATCAAAACTTTCTGGTTGTGCAAATTGGGCTGAACATCCTATAATAAGAGGCATTCTTTGAATATTTTGGCCATGTACCTTCTGAGCCCAGCTGGAATCAAGAAGTTCCTGAGACAGAACAAAAATGGAAATGAACTGAAAGAATAACGTTCTCTCTCTTCTGGGAAGCTTATGAAGGGTTTGGTTTAAGCGCTTGCAGAGATCTTGTCCTGTTCTTCGTTTGTCTCCACCCGTCACGTTTCTCTGATGCTTTGCACCAAAGGCTGCCAAAGTGCAATGTAGATACTGCTTCCTTCTGCTCTCGCCCCTGACCTTTATACCAAAGCCTACTTCCTTCTCTCCAAACAGGCACCTTCCTCCTTTAAAGACCCGAAGAGAACATGGAAATTCTAAGACTGTCTGGGATTTACTCTCCTAGGGAATATAAGACTCAGTCAACCAACCAGTTTATTTGGTTAATCCTTTGATGGAAAGACTTAGACTAACCATTTCCAAGACAGTGGTTTTAGGGTTAAAATAAAGAAAATCTATCTACAGTGTTACTATGAGATATTCAGGTTGATCGTACAGGTGAGACCCAGTCACCTTTTCTTTCTTTGTAATTGATTTTCTGACTTTATATCCCATTCACCCAATCATGGGCACATTAGACCTTTGCCACTTTACTTTGAGTTGCTCTTATAAATTCTTTGTTGTGTCCATAATAATTTTTGCCTCCACAAAATCATGTAATGTTGTCACATTACAGATTAGGATGCTAAGGCTCAGAGAGCAGCGTTTCTTGCTTTGGGGTTTACCCCTGGAAGAGACAGAACCAGGAAGCAGGATGTAGGTCCCTGTGTCCCTGAAGGGAGCCCAGGTATAGGACAAGGCAGCTCCTGCCCACTTCTGTGACTGATGCATGAGACTCGTTGGAAGAGCTGATGTCTTCTGGTTTTCACGTGTGGTATGCTGCTCAGGATCACCCAGGAAGTGGGAGCTCCCCATCTCTAAAGCCCCCAACACTGCCCCACGGTTTCTGCTCTGCCACCAAGATCTCCAACCTCAGGCCCACATTCTTTCAGGCTGAGCATCGTTCTCTCCAGAGAATCTTCTAAAATATGTACAATGTATGGAAATATAGAAGAGACAGAAGTATTTAGAGTTCTAATCTCTGCGTGTGAAACAAATCTCTTAGATTTTGGAATGGATGCCGAATTATTGTTGGAATATGGGAGAAAAAAAAACCAAATAGGATAATTGTAGATTGTAGGACAAGAAATGTTGCTCAATTTATGGTTTTGTCACAAACCACGCGTTATACCCAGGAAACCCTGAAATGCCAGTGAGAGTCACAAGATGTGTGCATCCCTTGACGGCCACTGCCTCTGAGCCAGGAGAATGGGGCCCATTCATCTGTGTCTTCCTCATCTTTGTCTCCGGAGCAAGGGGCGAGATACCCACTGTGTCCTCTGGACACAAGGGTGAGAGATCTTTTCACGCACACTTTTGATGCAGTGCAGGCAGTGCTGAATCAGGGGAGCGCTCAGCAGGGTTGGGAGGTGTTTCCGTGGAAGTGATAGCAAAGCTGGGGACAGAACAGGGAGTAGATCGGAAGAGCATATTAAAGGAGAAGAAAGGGACAGAGATAGAGAATCAAAGGACATTAAAAAAAAAAAAAAAAGAAGACCAATAAGTAATAAAGTAAAAGACAAGAGGAATGAGCCACGAGGGGTGTCAGGGCTGCTTGGAATTGAAGCTTCATCCTAAGGCCTGTGGAGAGCATTTATGAAGTTCTAAGCAGGAGACTGAATAGCAAGATGTTTGTGGAAAGAAGAGGAGTGACACCCAGGGGAACCTGCCTTATGCCTGACCTTGTGCACATGGTTTAAGCACAGAATTTCATATTTATTTCATAGCAGCTACTGAGAAGTCTTACTCCTCGCTCAGAATGAATCTCGGAGGAAGGGATTGTTTCACCTATGACACGCTCTTCTAAGAACTTCCTTTTCTCACACCTGGCTACTGGGAGAACATTAAAACTACCTGGAAAGTTTGCCCTGGCAAGCTATTCCCCAAAGCTGCTTAGACAGAGTGTTTGCACAGAGAAGGGACAACCCTTGAACTCAACCTCTAAGACTATCTGCCCTTCCCTGGCCACCTGCCTCCACCGAAGCATTCAACTCTTCTCACAGGTGAAAAGGGGCAGCCTCTCCCAAGAGCAGTGGAAGGCGAAAAGACAAAGGGGACAAGCTGAAATGCAGGAGCAGATTCCAAGCAGTGTTCCCAAATCCCCAAGGGCTCTGCTTTCTCCTAGCGGTTTCTGAGTAATTCGGGGGAAGCACATGTGTGAGTCATGTAAGGAAACAGAACGGCAAGTACCATGGTCTGTTACAGCCTGTCCCATTGATGTGGGGCACCCCAAAGTCCCTCCAGAGACAGAACCCCCCGAGCTGGCTGCTGTAACCACCCTGAGACTTATGGAAACTTTGGGCTTGGAGGGACTTCAAATCTCCTGAACCTTAGAGGGTTCCAGGCAAGGGATCTGCCAGCCTCTCCTCCTGTCTCTCTCTTCTCTTCACCCCTCACTCATTCCCTCTTTCAATAGTCAGCCAAGCCCACAGAAACCCAGACACTGTGATTGGCTGTGGGATTCAATCCGAAAATATTTTAGGTAATGGGAGTTTCAAAGAAACATAAATGAGCCCTGAAATAAGATCAACCTGCTTCCAATCCTAGTATCCTCCATTTACTCGTGTGATTTTGGACCAGTCATGTCCCTTTGTCCCCACCCAATCTCCGATCTGTTAGTAGGAACAGGACATCGATATAACAGGTATTTGTCAAGATCCAGAAATGTGGTTTTCCTTCTGGTAGCAATGGACAGAATTTTATAGAAACCCTTCAGTCTTCCTGTGAAGTCTTAGTAACTGAGAGAAAAATCCAATTAGAAATAACCATGTGGATTTTTTTTTTTTTTAAGAGTGGCCTTTTGGGGTACAGAAATGTAAACAGAGAGAGATTTAGAGAGCCTTTTGGTCTTACTTCTCTTGGTTGAAGTTTTGACAATTTCCCTGACTTTTCCTGTTATGAAATGGTTGTGGTATCCAACTCCAAATCAATAGAACCATATTGTGAATGCAGTCTGGCCAAAGCATTGTCTTCAGCCCTGGGTTTACACTGAGCTGAATAATGTAACCTCTGTCCTCCAATAGGTCTCACTCTTCCCTGCAACAGAGGGGATACTGAAATGGGTTCTTCCGCTAAGACAAGATGGCTGTTGGCAAATGCTGTGATGCATGGAGATGACCTTAGAGGGATGCATTTTGAGGGGGAAGGCTGAGCCTGCTGAGGGGGAGGTCGTCCATGAAATTGTTTTTAGTTTCAGCTGGGCATTGGAGAAACATAAAAAGACAGTAGTGTGGCTGCATTGTTGGATAATGTGTAAGCTTTGGAGTCAGAATGACTCATTTTGAATATGGCTCCTTATCAGCTATGCGGCAACTGGCAAATGGCTTCACTTTTTTGAGACTTGGTTTTCCTCATCTGTACAATGGGCCTGCATGAGGACCCAATGGGTTAACGTCTATCAAAGGTGCAGTGCCAGCCTGCCTCTTGCTGGGCACCCAGTTCATGTCACTGAAGTGTGTTATCCCTATTGAGTCTGGGGGAGGAGCAGGGATTTGAAAGAGAGGAAGGCGACCGTGAGGTGGGCCCAGCCTTTGCAGGCGTTCACTCCACATCTTCTGACTGAAGAGGGAATGTGCCCACGGAGCAGCGAGGGCCGGGTTCACAGAGTGAGTCTCCACTTCCCCCTTGCCAGTGGACTCTTGACTTGACGCCCAAGAAGAGCAAGCAGGGCTTTGCAGCCTGGGGCTGTGTCCATTGGCTGTGTCCCTGGCTCTCTGGGGAGTAGAGGTACCCTGCCAACCCCTCCATTGCCAATCTAGGGCGATTCCTCAGCATTTAATTTTCATCTTCTCCAGAGCCTGACCCCCCTTATCTCAATGTCTGTCTTCTGCACATCCCTCTTCTCCATCTTGACTCCAGGACCAGACACCCTCCTTCTTCCCTCCAGACCCTTCTCCATGCTAGTCTTTAATTTGCCTCTTTCTCTTCCTTCCTTCCTTTCTTTCTTTCCCTGCTTTTTCCTTTTTGTTTTTTATTATTGTTCTGTTTTGAGCCGGGTCACCGGCGTGGAGCCAGTATGGCCTTTGCTGTGTAATTTAGTTTCATGTTCTGTACCCAAGAAACATGTGAAAAATGTAAACAGCGTTCACTCTCCGGGGCCGTAATGCACTTAGGAAGCAAGAGCCAGTGGAGCTTGCTGCGCCTGCTGCTTCGACGGTATTGAACTTGGTTCCCTAAACCACATGTTCATCTCTCTGTCCAGTCCCAGAGGTGGGGGCTTCAAGGGGAGCAGGGCTTTGGCTGTGCACAGGACTTTGCTTTTGATTGCGTGTGTGCCCATTTCTTGTGTGCGTTTTCCAACACCCCACCCCCTCTCTACCTTCCCGATTCTTACTTTTAAAAATCTGGGTGTGCGAGCTGTAGAACTTGATCATAATGGCTTCTACCACCTCTTCCACCCAACCATTACTTTCTTGAAACTTGCTTAATTCTTCAGCCAGACCCAAACGCCAGGAGGTCCTGGATCCATTTGTGCATGTTCGTTTTCCAGGGAGAAAATGGACTGTGAGAGGAACTCCTGCTGAGAGGCACACATCTGTGTTGCAGTGGTCCAACAAAGACTTCCCTGGGGCCCCTGCCTGCTCTGGGACCTTTCCCCAAACTGGATCCATGTGCATAGTTGGTGGGAGCGGACACTTGGCTAACATCTGCAATTCTCTCCTGCCTGGGAGAAAGGCCTCTGTGAAGGCATAGGTGTGGAAGAGATCTGATTTGCTGGCAGGTACTGTTTTCAGAAAATGGTGCCACCGGAGTGGTATCCATGCCTGCAGGGCAGGCTTCTGATGGAAAGGGCGCAGGATAAGAAGAGCAACCCCCTGCAGCCCAGGGAGATTAACTGACGTGTGTCAGGGTGTACGGTCTGGAGTGGCATTTCAGAGAAGGGAGAATTGTGTCATGGTCAGGAGTCCAGGCTTGGCTGGGTGTGGTGGCTCACATCTGTCATCCCAAACTCAGGGACTGAGGCTGGAGGAGCCCAAGTTGGAGACCAGCCTCAGCAACTGAGTAAAGCTCTCAGCCTTGAGATGCAGTCTCAAAATAAAAGATATAAAGGGCCAGGGATGTAGCTAAGTAGTAGAGCACCTCTGGGTTTGATTCCTGTTACTGGGGAAAGGAAAAAAAAAAAAAAAAAACCCAGACTCAGACCAGCTGTCCAATAGAACCTTCTAGGATGAAAGAGGTGTTCTGCCCCTGCACTGTCCTGTGCAGTCATCTCTAGCCACCTATGATATGGGACCTTAGAATGCGGCTCATAAAACTGAGGCGCTGAATTGTAAACTGATTCATTTCAACTTAAATGAGCACACGGAGACCATGGCCACCTGACTGGAGAGAACAGGTCTAGAGAAGATCATAGCCCAGTACCATCACACACAGTGAGATCCAGGGCAGGCTCTTCAGCCTCTCTGAGCCTCAGTATTCACATCTGCAAAGCAGGATAATTAAGTGAGATTGTGAGGATTCCTTCACTGAGCACACGGAAGGCACATGGGACTGTGGTGGACATATACCAGAAGTTCCCTGAATTCATTCATCATATTGAAATATGACCCATATGGTGGGAAGTCTATGCCCATTTCACAGAGAGGGAGGCAGAGGTTCTCAAGGGGACAGAACAGGAGTACCTCCAGTTTCTTTTAGTTCCTGAGCTCATTTTATTTTTACTACACGGTAGCGCCTCTGCCAAGATGTTTTTAAATGACAGTTCTCTCTCTCCAAGAGTAAGGTGTGACGCTAATATTTTTGTGATTCAGTGTCTTGTCTCATTTAAGCCTGTGTAAATTCTCATTGGAGGATTTTTGCCCGTAGAGGACATTCTTCACCATTCACAAGAAATATTGGCGTCAGTGATCTCTTGCCTGTGAAGGTCTCTATAGCGTTCTTCATGGCCAGTGAATTCCAAATTCATGCAGTCGGTACCAGCTTTTTAGACATTTTGACACAAAAGGACATGTTCCGCATAGAATAGGTGACTTGGCAATCCCTGAACTTGCCTTGGGGTTTTCTTTCCTCCTGCCCCGAAACACCATTGTTCCCTCCCCCTCCTCTTGAAGGCTTAACTGTCCTTCAGGATCCAAGTCAAGGGCTACTCTTCCAGGCTGCCTCCTCTGACAGCCTCAGTACCTAGGCAGACCTCACTCTTCCGGTGCCTCCGGACACTTCTGAAACCATATGACCAGCCTGAACACAGCCAGATTTATTTATTTATTTGTTTGTTTGTTTGTTTATTTGTTTGTTCATTTATTTATTTATTTGACTTGAGTTGCATTTTATCGATTTAAAAAAATTTTTTTTAATTTTATTTGTTCTAATTAGTTTTACATGACAGTAGAATGCACTTATATATTTTGATAGGTCTTACATAGAGTGTAATCTTTCATTTTTCTGATTACACATATTGCAGGATCACATTGGTCATGCAGTTGTACACGTACATAGGTAATAATGTCAGTTTCACTCTACTATCATTCCTTCCCCCAGACCCCTTCCCCACCCTTCACGCCCCTCTACCTATTATAAAGTAACTCTATTCTTCCCTAGCCCCCACCATTTATTATGAATTAGCTTCCTATCAGAAAAAACATTTGGCCTTTGGTTTTTTGGGACTGGCTTATTTCATTTAGCATGATATTCTCCAGTTCCATCCATTTACCTGCAAATGCCATAATTTCATTCTTCTTTAAGACTGAGTAATGTTCCATTGTATATTTTTACCACATTTTCTTTATCCATTCATCTGTTGAAGGGCATCTAAGTTGGTACCATAGTTTAGCTATTGTGAATTGAGCTGCTGTAAACATTGATGTGACTGTGTCATTGTGGTATATTGATTTTCAATCCTTTGGTATAAACTGAGGAGTGAGATAGCTGGATCAAATGGTGGTTCCATTCCAAGTATTCTTAGGAATCTCTATACTGACAAACTGAATTTTAGCTGGCATTGCCCATGTCTTCAGCTTTTGATACCTTGTGAAAGATGAGCAGCTAAGGATTTGAGCTCCCCCTTCTAGATACTTCCAGTTCCTACCACAGGTCCTGCCTATCATGTGGCAAAGACTGAGGGTTTATGGATGACCCTGTTGGAAAGAGCATCTGCTGAGCAACATCTCCTTTATGATCGGATTAAATACACAAAGTGTGTCTATAAGTGATGTCATGTTGCCAGGTGATAGTCCCCTGTGAATACCATGGGCAACCGAGCAGACAGGGCCTTCTGAAATCCCTGTGCTCACACCGCATGTCAAGTGCAGCAGGTGCCACTACATGAATTAGAGGAAGAAGAAAGAGGTTCTCAGAAGCCATCCTGAACCCCAGCCTCATGACCCTGTAGCTCCCCTGTCCTGCAGAATCTGCCCTCCTCTCAAAGATATAGCTACCTGACAACAAGGGTTGTCCTGAGTATTGTTTGTGCTTCTGTCCCAGCATCTGGCGCATAGTAGGCTCATGACAGATATTTAGGAATAAATTTTTCCCTTGGCAACACCTTTGCCCACAAAGTAGGAAAGTACTTTTGGAGGCTGGGCCCAGGATACAGGCTCTGTCTGCTATTGTAGGAAAAACTGAGTTGTAGTGTCCCTGAGATTCACTCCTACAGAGATGGATGGAATGTCAGGGCTGCCTTTCTGGCTTGAGAGTGTGCTTCACCCTCATTGTTTCTCCTGATGAGAGAGATGGTGTGAAGGAGGAAGAGAAAGAAAGGAGGAAGAAGAGGTAAAGGGAAAGGGGAGAAAAGGATATAGAATTAGAAGGGGGAGGAAGAAGAATGACCACCAGTAATAATAAGTGAAGTAATAACAACGGCATGATAACAGTAACGCTGATCGATAGCGCTATTGGGAGCAATATCCATCACTATTGGGAGCAATCCGCTGCTCTCAGGGCATGGCTCAGTCAGGCACTCTGTGCTGTTTGCCACATTTAAACTTGCCAATCACCCTATGAGGAAGCTCCTGTGATTTTCACTGGCTTATGGAGGAGTGAATTGAGAACCACGAAGGTGAAGTCTGCAATTGGCCCAGGGCTGGGGCAAGGTAGTTCAGTATTTGAACCCAGAACTCTGTAGAGCAAGAAAGCATGGAGGAATTAGATGAAGGAGGAGCCTGTTTTGTGTTTCTAGTGCGTAGGATGTGTCTAAACAGTTGTGTTGAGCCAGGGCTCTTTTCGTTCTTAAAGCAGTACTCCAGAGGGGGTACCATGGCCTCATTCCATGCAGACTTAGTGACAGGCTCAGGGTCATGCAGTCAGTGAATGGCAGAAGCTGGGATTCCAGCTCACGTCCCTTTGACATTAAAATGCGTGTGAGCTCCAGTGCTCCGTGGAAGGGTCCGGAAATTCCCAGGTGGAGGAGTCTTTGCGGAGTTCACCCTGTGGACCGGAGATCACGTTGCAGGGGTTTCCAGGGACTGCATCTCACAGCAGCGGCTGTAGCACTGTGCTTTGCACAGATGTGCACTGCCCTGGCAGAGGCTGCCGCAGGGGGCGAGCATCACTCTGAAAGGCCCCCTTTGCTCAGAGGATTCTTCTGATGGGCCGGTGAACACTTAAATCAGCAGTGCCCACTGGACACCTGGTGGATAAAGCCTCCTGGCTTGCATATCACAGTCACCATCCCTACCTCTGAAATCTGGAGTCCTGGGTCAGAAAGAAATGCTCCCCTGCCCTAAAGAATTGGAGTCTTCATTAAAGTTGGAAGGTCAGCAGGACTGTTAAAAGCTTAAGCAGCCCCTGTCCTGTTGTTCCTGCGTATGGCACTGCCCTCTTCCTGGGAGAAATCATTCAAAGTAGCCTAGGAAAGGTCACAGCCTCCTTTCCAAAAGCAAAGAGAAGAAAGCCCTTCTTGCAGCCATTTGCAGCCCGAGCTCAGCAAGGCTGGAGGAGGGCATCCGAGAACCCTGAGGTCTGCAGGACCCAGGGTGCAGGCACTCATCATCATCCTCTCGCAGGGTTCCCTGCAAAGAATGTGGCTTTTCCATTTCTGATCCAGTCTGCAACACTCAGGTCTTAATTTGAAGAGCTAGAGACAAAGAAGAGGGGAAAACAAAAACAACCTGGACACTCCTTGGTTTATGAACTTGAGAAAGACTTGATCTTTCACGACACAGATGTTTTTAAGTAAAAAAATCACTCTTCTGACCTTTCTGGCATGGGCCAGTGTGGTCAAGACTGCCATTAACAACTACTCCACTCTTTCTCACTCAGGGTTTTGGTGACCAGGAATTGAGCTTCGACTGTTCACTGCTGTCATGATAAACCTATGACAGTACCCAGGGAAAAGCCAAGAAGAGAGCCAGAGGCTTCTTAAGACATCCCCCTTCAGTCTCAATGCCTTTGAACCAAGTGGTGGAGATTTCTTTGCTATAGAGTTGACTATGTTTCCTGATTTCACTCTAAAAAAGTCAGTAGAGAGAGGATTTTTTTTTTGAAAAAAATTAAAGCTAACTTGGTTTCTATTTTTGGTCTTTGGTTCTGTAGATCTCAAACAGTCCCTTTTGGGGCGTTAAGATAAACGGCAGAACGTGTCATCTAATTCTGTTGTAGAATTGTGGATCCTTGGTGTGCTGGTCTAGAACTGGAAGTGTCTTGGGTGTTCGACATCTTGTTCTAGAACAGGCAATGCCTTCAGGCTCTGAAATAGAACTCAGCATGTTTGCAATTCTTCTCTGGAGCTTTGCCTTCAAAATTTCATCTGCTGGCCGTAGTTCTGTGTTCTTATCTAGATGGAGCTAACAGTACACTGTTGATCGGATCCAGATTCCACTGCTTTTATATCCTGATCTAGAATTCCTGAAATTTCAATCTCTGCTCTCAGCATGAATGTAAGAGACAAATGTTTGAAAATACAGACAGTTAGCATTGCATTGTTTTTAAATCACGTGTTAACGACTGCATTTGCAGCAGGATTCAACATCTCAAACTTTAACCTCTGTGAGTGACATCATCTGGGAAACTGGCTTTGTCGGAGCTCAGCTATGGCCCAGGTTTTCCCCTTCTCTGGCCTTCTTATTTTCAGTTCCTGATCTCCAGAGCCCACTTGTCATGAAGATTTTGCATTTCAGACCTGAACTTCAGGCCTAGATTGCTTTAGCTCCTCGCTCATCCATGCTCCTCCCTCAACCCGCACAAAGCTCGAATCCAGAACCTGACACATTTTTTCTGAGTGTGTATTGGCTTCCTGTTTGCTTTCCTGCTCCGTGGACTCAGGAGCTATTTAGGACAAGGAATTTCTATCTTTACTTCTTTTTTCTTTCTTGAGAATCCATTTTTCTCATTTAGACCAGAGGTAGCAGATAGTCAGTGTTCAGTAAGGTTTTGTTTTGAGTGAATGAGGGAGAAATAGCAGAGGAAGGTTTCATCTTCAGCCGAAAAAACCACCACTGCCACTACCAGATTCTTCCGGAGCAAAACTTGAGTCTCCAGAAGCCCCTGACCCCCTGCCTCTTTCCCTTAAGAGCATAAGGAAGGTCCCATGTCCCACTCTCCAGCTGGTTAGCCTGGTATTCTTGAAGTCCTCACATGAGCCATGAAGTCACCCACTGACCATCTGGCCAGGGAGCCCGTGTTCCTCCTCTGTTGCAGATTACGTAAGCGGCACGTCAGCCTCCAGATGTTAGCAGTTTCTGGTCATTTTTTCCCTCCCTTTTCAACAACAATAATAATAATTAAAACAAACGCAGTCCTCATTCCCCACCGGCACCCCTGAAATGACAAACAGGTGGGCCCAAGTGCCCTACCCTTTCCTGTGCCAGGGACTCTTCCTGTCCAGCCCAGCCACCGACCCTTGGCCAGGCCTGTCCTGCGCCCCACCACACAGCCGCACCAGCTGCCCTGTGGCTTGGGCCACAGACTGAAGGGAGGGAAGATGTCCCTGCCGTGAGAGCCGGGCTTTCCCTCTCCCCGCCTCCCACCCCAAAGCCTTGGCCTCCAACTTAAATGGATGTATTTTGGAGGACTAGGTGGCTTAAGAGATTAGTAATGAGATCCCAAGTCTTTCACTGCTGGGTCAGGAGTTCAGAGGCGGGCCCGGGTGACTGGTGAATGGCATAATTAGGGAGCGGGGAGCAGGCCTGCAGAGGGCCTCTGTGAAATGAGCCTGGACAGGCCTTTCATGGCAGCGGTTGTCAGCAGCACAAAAGGCCACCGCCACATCCGACACTAATCACTCTCCCTTGTTAGAGGATTTACTAGCTGGAGGAGCCAAGCCCCTGCCCAGCGCCTCCCGAACACCCATGTCCGGGAACAAGCTCAGCCCAATGCCTGGGTCTCCTGTCTGTAACACGGGGATCTAATGCCAACCCTAGCGGGTAGAGACATCTCACGTCATATCAATTGGGGACCAGCATTACGTTCATTATCACGGCCACAGGTCTTGTGATGTTTCCTTTCTCCATCTAAAAATAGAACGTGAACCTTGCACCCACAGGATGGAGTTCAGGCAGGTGCAGGCCGCTGGAGGTGTTTCCTCATTGTCATTGTCTTCATCCTCAGTATGATCGTCATTTATGCTGTGTGGGCCTCAGTCTCCTCATCTGTAGAACAGACTGAATATAGGAAATAGTATTGCAGTAATGCGGACCCAGACTTCACCACCCACTCCTGACAAGGGCTGGCCTTGGCAAGCTATTCTTCCCTTTGGAGCCCTAGCTTCTGCATGGGCAGGTTGAGTGAGGAACTGGCAATACTGGTTTCCTGGACTGTGGGGAATCTATACTTGGGACAGAGTTGCTGGTCAATAATCGAGAGCACAGAAAACACTTTGGTTTTGCCACCCTCGTGGATACTTTCTTGGGTTCCAACATAAGCTTTGCCCTTAGAAGAAAGTCGAGACACCCAGTTTCTGTCCATCAGAAATCCCAAACCTCTGTCCACAAAATATAGCCATTGAATGAGCAGTTCCTGGGAATTGGCTGTATGGGGACTGTTTCTCCTCTAAGAAATACAGTTTCCACCTGTAGAAGTGTTAGTGAGCGTGCTGTAGAAGAGTGATGACTTTAATGAGTTCTATACTCTCCTCCCGTTGAAGGCCATTTGATCAGACCAGTGGTTTACACCCCGAATCATAGGATTTCAGATTTGCCGGGAGGTGCAGACCTGGAGGATATTAGACCTCTAGGAAGTGTGAAGTGTGTACTGTAGGATGGAAAGATCCCTGGGGGCCATGAGTGCTAATCAGCCCAAAACTGAGACCCAGGGCTGGAGGCTATCCAATGCCAAGGTCTTGTGTCTGCAAGTGTCTCCTAGGTGGAGACCGAGATCTGCTGCTATTTCCAAAACTCCAGGAGAGAGGAAGATGGTATCTCTCTGCTCTGCACACCCACCCTGCACACAGGAAATGCTTCTTTGCTTGATTGTCTGTGCATGCCAAATAATAAATCCTCAAATTGAAAGAAAGGCAATCCACCCCTCCCCCGCCCCTCTATCTCTTTAAGACAAGCATCAAAGGGGAAAGCTGCTCTGGAGGCCTGCGGAAAGTGATAATTGTTTCTAATGGTCGGTAAAAGAAAGCCTGGCTCCCCCTCCCTCCTCTTTTTCCCCCATTGTTATTAAGTGTGTAAAAAAGAGGTTGGAGGAGGGGATTGGAGGGATGTGTGTGTGTGTGTGTGTGTGTGTGTGTTGTCTATCTATTAACCCTTGATTGCCTTTAAAGTGTATGTGTTTACTAAGTCAATTTGGAATGAAGAACAGAGGAGACAAGTTGGAATGGACATAGAAATGAAGAGGACCCGGATAGGAAAGGTCTACCATACTCTGAAGGCAGTGTTAGGAGGCCTGAACCTGGAATTGGAACATTTGGGTTACGTTGGTTCATCCTATGCATCCATTGAGATAAAATATGTACACTACCATTGTTGTTAGTTTGTTCTTTTCTCCAACCTTTACCTGCTCTGTGACTACTTTGAGCCTTCCTGTGAATTAATATTGAAGATATAATAAGCAAGACCTCAGTCTTGCCCTTGATGAGCTACTGGCCAGGTTCAATTGCAAATAGCATTCATCTCCTAGGCCAGTTATGACCCGTTGTGAGTGGGTCCCCTTGGCGTGTTTTGAGATGGAATCAGAAGCCAGCATTAAGGGGGACGGAGGCAGGTGTAATTGCTGATGACTGTCCTGGGCAGGGGGCAGGAGAGTGGTAGTGTGGATGCCACGCTTTGCCTCAGGCTGCAGGTCATTGCACTTCCTGTCAGCCATCACCCTCAGTGTCCTGTCTGGGAAACAGGGGTAATACTAACTCCTTTCTCGCAGGACAGTGTTAGGATTAAAAGAAGTAACGGCTGTAAACATGCTCGGCAGAACATTCGACTCGGTAGAGGAATCTTTATGAGTCCCAACTGTTACCATCAGCATCATAGGTATGGCACCTCACGTCCACCTGGGCCTAGGGCAGTAGACGACTGTCGGGCTGCAAGGCCTTCGAGTGCTCAAGAACGGCTCCTGGGCCTCCTGGGCCTTCCCTGAACCAAGTGCTTGTTGCCATCATCTCCACACCCTGGCCCGGGCCCGTGGGGCCTGGTGCCTAGATCCACTGTATCACCCATAGACCGTGCGCACTGCCTTGGAGAAGCCACGTGAGTCCAGCGCTGGCAGCACTCCGTGAGCCCCGCCTGGTGACCTGCACTGGACCCTGATGAAAAGGGGAGATCAATCAGGCCTGGCCACTGTTCTTGAAGCTCACACAGGAATAGCCAGAGCCAGACAAGAAGCCATAGTGTGGTGTGGACACAAAGGTTTAGACCAAGACTGAGTCGGAGGGCAAGTCATAGGGACAGAAGAGAGTGGACTTTGGGCCACATGAAATTGGGTTTGACTCTGAGGTTTTGGTGAACTGATTGCAAATGGAGATAAGAATACTTACTCTCATAAGAGTGTCAGGAGGGGGAAAAGATGTCACACCAGCCAGCATCCCATGCTGGTAAACCAACTTGCTGCTCCCACAGGGGACACAGAGGAGGGAGCTAAGCCAGGTTTAAGGAGGCTTTATTTCACCTAGATCACTGTGTCCCTGTATCCCAAGCCCTTTATAGCCATGGCCCAGTAGGCTGCCTCCTGGTCGGTTTCCCTTCCTGCAGACTTTAGGGCCCCCAGATCTTGGTGGTTTATATCAAGGAGCCTCTCTTGCAACCTAGCAATTCTTGAGGAAATAACTTGGCATTGGAACTGCAAGCCTGAGGTTACAATGTGGTCTAAAGAGAAATATTGGGAAACATTGCCTAGCCCTGTGTGTCTGTGTGTGTGTGTATTTTCTGTGTGTGTGTCTTCTGTGTGTGTGTAGTTTCTGTGTGTAGTTTCTGTGTGTGTGTGTTTTCTCTGTGTGTGTGTGTGCACACACTGGTGCGGTCACATGCAGCCCTGCCGTCATCCTGCCTCCCCACACGCCTTCCTCTCTCCTCCTTCCCCTGGCTTTTTCTATGAGGTCCATTGCAGGTCCCTCTGGGTGGAAAGAGGAAACTGGAGAGGATGGGCTGGAGGCTTGGGGAGCACCTCCTTCCTCCCCTGATTGACAAAAAGGCATGGAAATCTGTAAAATCAAAATTCAATAGAAACCTCATGGCGCGTCCCTGTGTGGGAAAATACCAGAACCCCCTCTCCCCCATCTCCCTCTGTCTCCCTGCCTTTGTGTACATCGTGTGTGGGTGGAAGATAAACTGGATTTAAAAAACCCTTTGAAAACAAGACATCGTTAACTCCTCTAATTGAAAGCAGTCTTCTGCCGAGGAGGGGGATTTAGAGGCAGGGGTGGTAGTGCATGGACTGGACGCCACAGAGCCCTCTGCTTCTACAGACTGGTGCCCCCACTTACACCAGCCATCTTAGCCCACTTCAGAGGCCACAGAGATGACTGCATGTTTTCAGGCCAGTCTTTCACCTCCTCCATCCATTGCATGTGACTCTGTTTCCCCATCTATTGAGTGCAATGTTTGGAATCAGGAGTTTTGAGGACATTTCCAGCTCAGACCTCCAGTGACCTCAAAGCTCTGGGTGAAGAACTTCCACCCAGAATTTGCAGCATGAAATTGCAAGCACAAAAAGATGAAGGAAAGAAAACAAAACAGAAAACACATTGCTGGAATAACTGCAGTAAAATTCTATGTTACTCTTCTGATTGTCTTTGCCAGAGAAGGAGGCTGGAAAATCAGCCTTCTGTTTCCGAGTGTCAGAGACATAAGACCCACGAGTCTCAGAGGTCGACAGGATACTCGCCGGGTAGAGTGGTTTTGGTTGTGTGTTTGTGTTAGTCTTCGCTTGAATCAATGTTCACTTCTGTGGCATTCACTTGGAAGAGGCTGGAAATCAAAACCTGGCAGAACATCAGCGCTAAAGAGCCCTTTGGAGATGTATTTGTCTTCCTCTGTCTTTCTAAGAGTGAGAAGGGTGAGTGGGTCAGAGAAGTGAGCAACTGAGTCAGTTTCAGGAGGCAGGCCCCCTGCCTGGCAGGCTAGGGATCTTCCCACCATCTTGCTCCACCCTACGGCAGCCCTGTGAAGACCAGCTTTGGTCTGTTGAAGCAGCTTCTGTTTGAGGAGCCCCAGGAGAAGGCAACAAGGAGAAATTCTGAGTGCATCCCCTACGCAGCTGGGATTTAAGATCCACCTGGCACAAATATATCCATTCACTTGTTGGATCCTCATCACAGCCCTTGGGGAAGGTTCTTTACACATTTCTTTTGAGCAAGGCACAGTGGCACACACCTATAATCCCAGCTGTTCAGGAGTCAGAGACAGGAGGATCACAAAAGTTTAAGCCCAGCTTGAACAACTTAGTAAGATCCTATCTCATAATAAAAAATACAAAGGGCTGGGGTTGTAGCTCAGTGGTAGAGTGCTCCTGGGTTCAAGTCTTAGTATCTAAAAGAAAAAAAAAAAAAATTAACATACAAGGTTAAGGGTGGGCAGAGTTTGTGCTTGGATTTGAATCCTGGTTCTACCACCAACTAATTGTATGTCAAATGGCAGGGCCTCGATTTCTTTATTTATAAAGTGGTTATAGTAACCACACCTACCTCACAGGGTTCTGATGAGGATTGCATGATTTAACACATGCAGATTCTTTAAAATAGTGCCCAGCATAAAGCAGGCACTCAATATATGTTGCCACTGCTGCTGTGGCAATATCCACTGGCTGCCTCTTACTTCCTGTGTGCTGGGAAGGCTGCTTGGATTTATTTGAGGATAAATAAAACGTGGTCCTCACCTTGGAAATCTTGAGACTTTAAAGGGAGAGACTGGACTCTAAACAGCCATAATCTAACTTGACAAGTACCGTGACTGAGGCATATATACAGAACTCTATGGCCACGTAGGGAGAGCAATTAATTCTGTCCAGGGGTGATCGGGGGGGAGGGCAGGGTGATATTTGAGACTGCCTTTGAAGTGTGTGTAGTATTTCATGGAATGGACAGTGCAGGGCATTAGCGTATGTCTGGGCACAGCTTCCTGGTAGGGGGGTCCGGGGTGTGGGAAAGAGTGCTGTCCAGGGAGAAGGAAGCACCCGAGGCTCATGTGATGTCTGCCTGGTGGGTGGGAAGGAAAGTGACTGGTAATGAAGTTGGTGTAAGTGGCTGAACCAAGTTCTCAAAGGCTTTTGTCCGCCGTGTCTAGGGAACTTTCCATCCTGTGGGCAAGGCGGCCGTGGGGATTGATGAGTAGCAGGGCTTGGAACCGGCAGTGAATGTGGGTGACTGGGGACAAGGAAAGTGGGAAGTGGTCCCCTCTTGTCCACCAGAGGAAGCCGAGACTTCAGCAAAACCCGAACAGTGGCCGTGTGACAGACACAGAAAGAGGGGCCCAAGGGAGCAGAGTCTACTTCCTGGCTCCAGTGTGCAAGTGGACCTGTGATCCTCAAAGAGTCATTCAAAGTCATTCTGTGCCTCCTTCTCCTCCTCACAAATGGGGGGCAACCTTATAGAGTGAGGATTAAATATTTGTAACTAGGAAACCCAGGGTAATTATTATGACTGTGCACCGTTAAGCTTCTGGGGCCCTTAGAGGTCATTCAGCACAACCACTGAATTTCACAGATGAGGAAACTGGGTCAGAGAAAGATCCATCTCATAAGTGACACAGCTGGTTCTAATCCAGGTCTCCTATTTCTCCCTGGGCTTATTCGAGGTAAATTCAGACATTCTGCTAAAGAGGAGGAAAACAGTGATGTTCCCCTTGGTTCCTACAGGGGCAAAGGCAAGGGTGAGGGTAAGTGACCAACCCAGGGCTGAACTTCCTACAGAAGAGAGTGGTATGAGCCCTAGCACTGCTGTCTGCTATTGCTGCCATGACATCTTGGGGGAAGAAGGACCAGTCTCACTGGTCCTGCACAACAAAGGCAGGATCAAGCAGTGCAGGACAGCCGGGCACGGTGGTGCACACCTGTAATCCCAGCAGCTCAGGAGGCTGAGGCAGGAGGATTGTAAGTTCATGGCCAGCCTCAGCAACTGAGTGAGTCCCTAAGTGACTTTGTAAGACCCTGCCTCAAAATAAAAAATAAAAAGGACTGGAGAGGTGGTTCAGTGGTTAAGGACCCCTGGGTTCAATCCCTGGCACAAAAAAAATGAGGGGGGAGAAAATTTTGCAGTTTTGTAACAACTTCGTTCTTACTGGTGTGTGACCTTGTGGATGATACCTCTCCTCTTTTGACCTCTGAAAAGGAAATGGTTTCAGTCAATAACCTATCCAAGTCCCCTCTAACTCTTGGTACTTAGAGGGCAGAGTACAAGAAAGTGTAGGCAGGCATCTCTCCTCTGACAATTGCAAAGGGCTGTGCAGAGGTAAACTGAGCTGTCTGTGCATGGCAGTGAGTTCTCTGTTCATGGAGTCACCAAGAAGATACTAGGTGACCTCTCTGCCAAGCCTGAGGGGAGGTGAGGTGCTTGCCTACCCAACTGCAGTTGCTCTTTGCCTCGCTCCATTACACTTTCGCCTTCACTTGATTGTTTCTTTATCAATGTATTTATTCATTCATTCATTCCTTCACAAAATAACAATATTTTAGTCATTTAAAATAATACTTGCCATTTTTCAACATTGTGTTTCTTTGTGGTGAGAGCACAACAGGAGATCCACCCTCTTAACAAATGTCTGGGTGAACAATGCCTTATTGGTAACTCTAGGTACAAGATCGAAGAGTAGATCTCTAGAACTTACTTGCCTTACTTAACTAAATTTTATGTCCCTTGATGAGTATCTCCCCATTGATCTCTCACCTCAGTCCCTGGAAACCATTATTCCATCTTTGATTCTTTGGATTAGACTGTTTCCGGCATCTCATTTAAGTGGAATCATGCAATATTTGTCCTTCTGTGACGATACTATCCCTAAAGTTCTTTCTTGTTGCTGGCAGCAGAACCTCCTTCTCTTTTAAGGATGATTTACTTCTTCCCTGCTTTGGAACCAGGGATTGAACTCCAGGGCACTTTACCACTGAGCCACCTTTCTAGTCCTTTTTTTTTTTATTTTGAGACAGGGCCTCACTAAGTTGCTGAGGCTGACCTTGAACCTGTGATCCTCTTGCCTCAGCCTCCAGAGTCGCTGAGAATACAGGCGTGCACCCCTGCACCCTGTGAGGATCATTAACATTTTGTTGCGAGCATACACCATTTCTTCATCCATGCATCTGCTGATGGACATGTGGGCTATTATCAGGTCTTAGTTATTAGGAATAATGCAACAGTAAAGATTGGAGTGGAAAATATAGAACATTTCAGCTCTGAAGAATCCCTTCTGCAAAAAATCCTGGAGGTTGCCAGTGTTTCCAGAGAGCCCTTGAGGTGTCACACAAGACAGCAAGTGATGTTCAGGACAGGCGCAGGTCTGGTTCATTACCAGTGTGACAGAGGACCACAGAGATTACCACATTCGATGCCCCAGTGTCACTGGGGCTGCATGGCTGGGGAGAACCTCAGCATCTTTAGGATTTGTGGTACAAGAGTGGCAAACAGGAAGGAAAACAGAATGGCTCTGTAGGAGATTCGATTGATGTGAAGATTGGGATGTGCAGGAGGTTGGTAGACATGAGACCCCTAGAGTTAACAACACTGGAGAAACCGGGAGAGGGGAGAGGAGTAGAGAGTAGGAACCCCGACTGATGTTAGGGAGGGCATAAAGTCTACCATGCTGTGTGACGTGACTCTCCTGTGTGTTCCCCCACAGAATATTCAATAAAATCTTCCTTGCTCAGCAATGCTTGGTGGAGTTGGATTTGCTTTTGTGGAAGGTGTAAAAAAGTGGGTCAATAAAAACAGAGCCTCCCTATAGTCTCCGTCCTCTTGGGGTCACACCTTCCTCAGTAGCCAACCTTGTGGCTTCAACGAGGCCCTGTCTTTCCTGAGCACTCCAGAGCCAGGCATGCTATAGGCTGTCAATAAATGACTGGTGATGAGCACATTCATGCAATGTCTATAAAAGCAGGAGGCTTGTGGGTGCTTGCTTCTCCCTTTGCCCCCAGCCTCCCTCTACCTCCCCAGGAACAGAGATGATTTTAAAATCAACCAGGGCTTTGGGGGAAGGTTTAGCTGGATTTGTTAGTTCCTCTCTGATCTGCTTTGACTGTCCCTAGCCAGCCTGAAACAAACACACAACTAAATAGAAAAACAGAAGAAAAAAATAACAGAGACATATTCCTCTAAAATCCTGTCTAGTGCTGATAGAACTGACAAGATAAGAGGAAATCGTATTTAAGCAATAAGAAGGCTTTGTTCATGTTGGCAAATTCTCTGACCATGAATGCTTTAGATGCAGAGATAAAGCCCCCAGCCCGGCGCTCAGAGATGTGCTTTGCCACACTCTGCTGGGAGACAGGCAGCTAAGAACACAAGGGAAAAAGCATTCCAAAATGATACATGTCGAATTGCTGGCCTGGATTTCAAATGCCATAGATAGTTTATGCAAAGTCTCACACTGTTGTAAAGTGTAACACAATCCACTGGCAGTTCTGCCTAAGCCCAGTCTTGGTCGTTTTTGAGAAAAACAAATAAACTTGAACATGTCTTCCAGTTCATTAAAGTGGCTATGTTTTGTCCTTAGCCTCCTTGGAATTAGGCTTCTAGATATTGGAACAA
The DNA here is from genome assembly GCF_902686455.1 of Sciurus vulgaris. Classification (NCBI taxonomy): domain Eukaryota; kingdom Metazoa; phylum Chordata; class Mammalia; order Rodentia; family Sciuridae; genus Sciurus; species Sciurus vulgaris. Next base: position 72,529,733 of record NC_136476.1, read on the forward strand.
CTGAAACCACACCTGATTCTCAGACAATGGGATAGTTGATTTTTGGCACCTTTCGGGCTCCATAAAAAGTTGCCAGTGTTATTCAGGAAACTACCATTTGTCTTTCCAGGACCCCACTGAATCCTACAGCCAGGCTGAGGGAAACTTCAACAGTTTTTGAGTTTAAGTACTTTCTGATAATTTAAAGCAGTGAAGCTCTTTTCTTAAATGAAGTATTATGAGTCAGCTCGATATATCAAGCAGAGGAGAGGAGATGGTCTGGTTGGAGCAGTAGAGTGCAAACCAAGCCGACCTCTCCAGATCCTGAGTCCAGACTGCCATCTTCATGAGCCATAGGGATCCATGGAAGGCACTTTGCCAATCTATGCCTAATGCAGTATCCAACTGGGCAAGCTTAACTGGGTCCAAAGATGCAAGGTAACTTTACATAATTATACCTCATGTTTTGAGCAAGCATGAACCAGAGGTCCTCTGAATTTAAAGCCAGCTCTCGTCACTACAGAACTTGCACTACAGAACTTTCACTACAGAACATGTGTGATTCTCCAAGGCTGGTTGAGCCACCTGTCTTAACCTCATTCTGTAGTTTCGAGAATGAATGGAGGAAGATGTTGTCATGAAGAGAAGCTGGGTGAAGAGTATATGGAGCTCATGTATTTTCTTTGCAACTTTACTCTAAATACCAGCTTACTCCAAAATGTTTTTTGAAAAAGAAAAGCATTGGTGTTTGCAGTGGTAGGTCACAATGCAGCCCTATGTGTTAGAAGGGCATCCAGTAGTGTCTCACTGTTGTTAAAAGAACTGTGACTTAATGTTTTCTGAGAGCTTCTAGAAGCCAGCATTACCTGAACAAGTGATGGAGAGAGAAGCCACTTGAGTTTTAGCAGATTTATAGATGGAATAGTCAGCATGTCAAAAGGAGCCTTTGGTGATGCCAAGAACAAGACCGTTCATATGGCCACCATACGAGATTCAGATCTAGTCTAGTCCGTTGACGTCCTTTGTGTACAAACACATTGGTAGGGGAGTTGATGCTCATGATTTTTCATCTGTTTTTAATGGCTTTATAAACGAATATTTTGGAGTCCTTTTAATTCATAAAATTACATGGAACAATGTAAATCAAAACACCTATACTTACCAGATATAGGCATTATATATAACAACCATACAAATATTGTCATATTTCCTCCTAGCCTTTCTCTGCAAGAGAGATATCAATGCAGGTGAGGTTAAATCCCATTTGTTTCCAACATCCAGAACCTTTTTGCTCTCTTGATATCCAGAGGCAACCACCACCTTAAATTTGATGTGTACTTTTCTATGCCACATTAAATTCATGTGAACCCCTGGACAATATATAGTTTTGCTTTATGTGATTTTTATAAAGGCATTATAATAAACTTTTCCATTTAAAAACATTTGAATGAGTGAATAAATGATATTAATTCTTGGCACCTTTATGCTGCATAAGAAATTGCCAGTGATATTCAGGGAACTAATTGTCTTTCCAGGACGGACTGAATCCTAGACCCAGGGTGAGGGGAACTTTGACAGTTAGCAAGTTTTGATATTTTTGATATTTTTAAAGCATTGAAGCTTTTTTCTTAAATGAAATATTGTGACATGCAGAAAACTCCTAGGTTTTAAAAATTCTGTTTGTCTATAAATGCTCCCACTTTAACATCCTTCAGTGTTATCTATCATTAAGAATGCGTGTGTGTGTGTGTGTGTGTGTGTGTGTGTGTGTGTGTGTGTGTGTGTAAGTGCTGGGATTGATTTTCTCTGGTGAATCCTGTGCTCATACTCTGATAGTCTTTGCTTGTCATTATAGCTCTGTGCACATTTCACAGATTTGTTCTAAGATAACCTTCTTGACATTCACGACTCTGAGATCAAATCTCTCATGACAGGGTCTGTGCCACATTCCCCAAGCTGTAGTAATACCAGGCACCCTATCACACCCTGGGTGTTCTGGGGTTCTGCTCTCCTCTGAGCCTTTCCTTCTATTCCTTCTGTCTGCAACACCTTCCCGACTCAACTTGAAGTCAACTCCTCCAAGACTTGTCCCTGTGAGGATGTCTATATCACTTCCACCACAGCTTCACAACACCGAGGATGGCCTTGCTATTAGAAGTGAGCTCCTGGGGCAGATGCTTGTCTGTATATTCCTGCTCTCTCTTGGAATATCAAGACAAAATTGATGGACAGTAAGGGGTAATTAAATGGAATCCAAATGAATATTCAGGACCCTCAAAACATGACTTTTCTTATTTTTCTTTTTCTAGGTGTGTCGAACCAAGGTGATAGATCTCAGTGAGGGAATTTCCCAGCATGCCTGGTACCCTTGTACCATCAGCTATCCATACTCCCAGCTGGCTCAGACCAATTTCTGGTTGCAGGTAAGCCTGAGCCTTGAGAGCCCTGGCATCTCCAGCCCTGACACCGAGGAAGCACTGAACCTCATGATGAGTCTTTCTGGACACAGTTTGTCCACCCATGAGGGACAGGAAACAAAACACTTGTTAGTGGGGTGCTTCTTGAAGTGGAATCCCTTAATGCTCAGAGAACAGCCCAACTCAAGTCTTACACTGGCAAAGCATTTGGATACCTTTTATGTGCCTGAACCTTTTATTTGTTATTCAAGACCTTTTAAATTAAACTGTTCTGCTATGAAGTCTTTACTGATCTCCACAGAAATCAGTGACTGTTTTCTTCCTTTTGCACAAGTTTGGTCATTTGTTGGGTGACATCTACCACATGGTCGCTCCATAGCCATTTTCCTGACAGAAGACTATGAATTGCATTGATTTTGATTTATGTGTCATTGACCTAATTTGAACATCATGATTCCCAGAGGTTCAAGGGCCATGTCTTATTCAACTTGATCTCCTTGGGGCCTAGTGCAGAGGTTGACATGAATGAGTGATGGATTATATTAAGCACCTTGTAGTTCTGTGTGCTTTGGATGTGTACTAGGTCCTGTGCTAGACACTTTATTCCTATGGTCTCAGTGACTCTATGATATAGCTGTACTTTTTAATCTCCTAACTAGGAATGAGGGAATTTGGGCCTGGAGTGGCCCAATTATCCACTGATGTCAAGCAGCTTGGGAGGTGCAGAGCCAAAATGAAAGCTGGCCTCAGAGCCATTGCCCCCCACTGATAGGTTGCTTGCCTTCTGCTTCCCATCTGAGACTCCTATGAAGAGCCTAGTTCCAGACATGGAGGAAGATTCTCCGCAAACTCACCTCAGTGTGGCTGCTTCTCTCCCACATGACCAAGCACATGAGTGACCTTCTCATGTCTTCTCCATTTCAGGCATATTTCTCTCAGCCAATGGTTGCTGCAGCTGTCATTGTCCACCTGGTGACCGATGGGACATATTATGGGGACCAAAAACAAGAGACCATCAGTGTGCAGCTGCTTGATACCAAAGATCAGAGCCACGATCTAGGCAAGCATGTTCCTCAGGGCTTGGTTGTTCCTGGTTCCTACCTCCTACCTGCCTCAGGGTGGTGGTGAGGACCAGCTTGGAGTGACTGCTTCCTTCCCCTTTTCTCTTTCTTGCTTCTTCACCATTTAGTGTGCTGATTGCCCCTATCAAACTGTAGTTGTATGTCCAGAGAAACCTGGATGTGGCCGATGAAGGAACAAAGGGTCAATGGCAAAACCCTCCCTTCAGCAGCTTCCCTTTGATGGAAATCTTTAGACATCCCATGTGATCCTCAGAAGACTCTGGGAAGGAGACTGAGCAAGGGCCATTTCCCCATCACCCATGTCAGCACCTGAGGTCCATAGAGAGGCACCAAGGGATTGCAGGTCACATATCAAGTCAGGGCTGAGTAACCAGGTTTCAGAACCCCAGCCCATTGCTGCTCATCCTCTAGCCAGTGCCTGTGGAACCCCCTTTGTGGTGACATATGCTCAACCTCCCGAGAAGACCTCCATGGGAGCAGGAATAAGAAAGTTTCCTATCAGATTCAGGAGGCAAGAGGCAGTTGAGGAAGGGAGTCCTACCTGCTGAGAAGCTGCTCTGGGTTAATACTCAAGTGAGTGGTCACCTGTCTCTCCCCTCTGCTTGCCTGTGTGGGCTGTGGTGTGGGGAAATGGCCTGACTCCAGAGCTGGCAGCAAGGTCTGAACCCTGTTCATTACTCACTCACCATGAGAGAGGAAGCAGTCTTCTCAGCCTTTTAGCGCTTCACCCAGAATCCCGACTTTCTTTAAATATACAAAAAGGACAAAGATACCTTGTGGACAGAGCAAGATATTGCATGGCACTGTGGTGAGTCGGCCACTCACCAGAGCTGGTGCTAAGAACTTCCTGTTAGTACTAAGCAATCCCTCATGTCCAGTCTGCCCTGGAGAGCTCTGGGTAGCCATCTGGGCATCAGGAGTCCTGAGCCAGCAGTGGATCCTGGACTTCAAAGCTGTGCCCACACCATTCCGCAGAGAGCTCATTTCAAAAACCTGCAAGAAGTCAGTGCACTAGGGGTCATTTCAGGGTCAGATAGAAGCCAAGGCAGTCGGGAAGATTTTTTGTTGTTGTTTTATTTTTGTTTATTTATTTAGTTTTAAAGGCAAGGGGGAACATATTAATAAGGAAGAGAAAGAAAACCCCTCTGGAGTATCTGGATTCCTGGGTAATTTCCCTAAGTGAGAAGCAAATATTTTTATAGTCGTCCTGGCATTGCAGAGAGCTCTGAGGAGAGGTTTCTCGGCAGAGTGGGAAGAAGTTTGGTTCCACAGAAGCTTCTTGAATCCTCTTACTGGTGCCTGAGCCGTCTGTCTTCCCTGTCCCTTCCCATGTATTCTTCTGTCCTCAGTATCCCAGCATCCCCAGCAGAGGTTTCACAGTTCTGGGAAAGTAGCACAGAGTAGGGGCATCTGTTGGACCACCACAGGGCTGCCAGGATATGATCAGGATTATACCCCTTTTCAGGTGTGGAAATGGATTTTAAGGAGCTTGCTGGAGTCCCAAGATCAGGGAGTGCTTAGACCAGCACTTGAATCCAACTGCACCAGACAGCAACTCCATCCCATTCCATCTCTCCTTACCCCCACCCCTTGATACACCTTTTCCCCTGCCTCTCTTCCTCATTCCTTCCTGAAACCTGGGCACCTGCTGTCTCCTCAACCTGTACTAACAGACTTGAGGACTTCTGAGCAGGGCAAACTTGGATTCTACCTGCGCTTTGGGTCACAGCTGTGCTGTGTCTAGAAAGCCCGTTCTGTCTGAGCATGTCAGTCCTCTTTGCAGCTTGGGTGTAGGGCTACTCCCAGGTTTGCAGATTACTGATGGCCTGTTACTATGAATTATTTCCATCACCTTTCAAAACAACCAGCAACTGAAAACTAGCAGCTCAGGCCTCCAGCCCTAGGGCATTGTGGGAGGGAGCCAAGGATGCTTGGCTGAGGGGTGGCCATTTGCAGGAGGAAGAGGGGCTGTGGGCATTAGGTGAAGGGAAGGCTTAGGGGGCAGGGAGGCAGGGGGATTGGAAAGATTTGGAACCAAGAAAAAAGGGCGGACAAAGAAACTTTCAATCAAACTTAAAATCCCCTCTGGCCGCCCAATGGTGCTTTTGTGCAGTGACATGAAAGGGTCTGGGGGCTTCGGGAAGGGCCCGTTGGGGAGGGCGTGACTGGCCTTGAGTAATGAGCCTGGCCCCTCGGCCCCTCTGTCTCCCTGACAGGCATCCATGTCCTGAGCTGCAGGAACAATCCCCTGATTATCCCTGTGGTCCATGACCTCAGCCAGCCCTTCTACCACAGCCAGGCCGTCCGTGTGAGCTTCAGTTCGCCCCTGGTCGCCATCTCGGGGGTGGCCCTCCGCTCCTTCGACAACTTTGACCCCGTCACCCTGAGCAGCTGCCAGAGAGGGGAGACCTACAGCCCTGCGGAGCAGAGGTAAGGGATCCTGGGCCTACTCGCACTGGGCCATTTGTAGCCAAGTGGAGACACCGCGATTCTGAAGCCGAGCAGCCATTTGTGTTGCTGTAAAAAGTCTCTGTGTTTCTCCCTCTCTGTCCTCTGACCTCTGGTCAGCTCTGTCTTTAGGCTCCAGAGACCCACAGGGCTCTGAATCCCTGGGGTGAACATGGGAAGTGGGGATGAAAGAGACCCTCCCTCACCTGGCTTGCAGCTGCCGAGTTGACAGTAGGAAAGAGGTGATCTGGAATCAGCCATTTCCTTCTCTGGGTCTCAATATCCCGGTGTGAACAAAGGGAGGGTAGGTGGCTTAGCTCACTCAGCTCTAAAATACTAGGATATTTTGCTTCCTTGTGACACAGACAAGAGGTATGACCTTCTTGAGTTGAGGGAGATAGAAGGACTGGTATCTGCTTGATCCCAGTTCGCTGCACAGGTATGTGGTGGGTGAGAGCTCCACAGCTCCTGCTCACCTGCCCCTGAGATGCCTCCAGTAGCCTGGGAACCTTTTACACGCAGGGCATTCCTCCATCCATGCAAGTGATCTGACATCTATTAATTTACCACATTTGGAGGTCGGTGGCGGGGGTGGGGGGAGGGAGTTGATGACATTTCCTGGACTGAATAAAAGCTTTGGGAATACTCAATCTCCACGTTACCACTTGTCCTTGGACGAGTCACTTCCCTTTTCTGAGTCTCAGTTTTCTGAAATTTTGTAGCATGCAGATAATAATGCATACTTCACAGGCTGGTCGTGAGGCTTAATTGTTGCACCGTGGACAAAAATGCTCTCTCAAACTGTTAGACAGTGTGCAAAAATAACAGATTAATAAAGATTATTGACAAGTCTTTTCTAACCATGATTGCTGGTGATTCTCTGCACAGAATGCTGAGTTAAGTTCTTAAAGTCAAAGCTGGAGGTAGCCTCAGAGATGACCTAAGACATCCAATGGGTTCAAACTTTGGTATTACCATCCAGGATTCCAGGGCCAGGTTTGCTCAGCATCTCAAGCTTGTTTATATGGGATCCAAAAAGAGAAAGGGTTGTTATGTTCATGGGCTCCACAGAACGAGGCCCTCTGAGAGGCGATCCTGCCTGCCCTACACACCTGGGGGCAAGGAGAAGGAAAAGGCGGTGAGAGGGGACACCAGCCTTTCCCACGCCCCTGCTCCCACAGAGGACACAAAGGGTGGTTGCAAAATCCACATTGTTTTGCACCCACTGTCTCCAGCTTCTGTTGGGCCAAGTCTGTTGCAATCCTTCAGAGGCAAGGGCTCCGTAAATATGGCTCATTGTCATATTGCACTGTAAGAGGGCCTTTTCATCCCAGACTCTCCAGACTCTATAAAAATAAGTTAATTCTCAGAACCCAGAGAAACAATGTCAATGGAAAATGCAAGGATGTTTTCCACAGTGCCTTCCCACCCTTAGCCAGCCGTCCCACCATCCACAAGTTGACTGACGCTAGCGCTGACTTCTCTGAATGCTTAATTGACAGTTCCTGTGCCCTCCTCAACAGGAAGGAGTTTTAACCTCTGAAACAAATCACTCAGTAGGTGTTTGTTGAATTCTTTGGTTGTGAGGGAGGAACACGGCACTGAGGCCAAGTCCTGTCTCACACTCAGGTGCTGTACGACTGTAGACAAGCTGTTCTCCCTCTTTGGGCCTCCGTTTCTCTCTCTGAGGAAGAATGACGCTGGACTGCATGTTCTCTGGGTGCAGTTCTGCCTGTGATTCCCCACAGAGGAGGGGTCAGAGGAGCGGAAGGCACAGACATTTGTTGAGCCTCTGATAAGCACATTGTATTATTTCATTTTCACTCCTGTCCTGGGAGGTGTGACTCAGAGAAGCAGAATAGGTGAGTCAAAGTCAACCAGGCAGTAGGAGGCAACACCTTGCCCGGTCTGTCCCTGAAAGCCACGCCCTGCCCACCCCATCAAGGTAGGAGAGAAGAGGAATTTTCAGGACTGGTCATGTGTGAGCTTCTGCTTCGTGGGACTGTGTAAAGGGGTGGAGATGAAGCCCTGAGGGCTTTGGCTTGCTTCTGGGCTGAGCCCAGACCAGACTGAAAGTGCAGGGTTGAGGCTCAAGGCTGCAGGACCTCCTCCCGGAAAGCTCTAGTGGGAAAGGACAGCAGCTGTTCCCGAGGAGCTGGGAAGACATTTACCAAAACAAGCAGGACTCTGCAAATGTGCAAATGCATTAAAACAAATGGGGAGGAAAGAATAGGAAAGTAAGCAACAACTGTATAAAGCTCTGGGTGTTTTTCTTCATTCTCAAAATCACCAAGGTAAATAGCATCACTGGGTTTTTTGTTTTTGTTTTTTTTTTTTAATTTGTTAGCTTCACTTTTTAAAGCACAGATTTCAACTGATTGTAGTTGGAACAGCCCACTTTACTCTTCCTGGTCCCAGGTAGTGAAAGGTGCTGTTTCTTCCTCGCCTCCCCCACAACACCCTTTCTTCTCCTCCCGCTCTATTCTCTTCTGGCGGTGGGTCTCTCCTCCTCCCCTCTCCCCCTCACTCCCCTCAATCTCCTCCCCTCCCTCCCCCTCCTCTCCCACCCTCTGTCCGCCTCATTTTCCTTCCCTTCTGAGAGTGGTGTGATATCCAGTGGGCTGCCTTGGGAGAAGCTTCACTATAGCAAAATCAATGCAGGCGACATGTTCTGACCTACATTCAAGGGTCTCCAGCCCCTGTGCTGTACACTTGGTATAAATTCGGAGGCCCAAGAAAACAGGATCAGGTTTCAAATGAGAGGTCCAGTTGTGGAATTCTAGCCAAATCCCAACTCTATCCTGAACTGAGGAAGGAGAAAAAGTTGGGGGGAGGCAGCAGCCACAGGGGTGGGAGTGGGGAGGTAAGATGCTCCTTTTGTGACAAAAGCTTCATCATGATATTGAGTCCCAATGTGTCTGTCACACACACACACACACACACACACACACACACACACACACACACACATGCACAGAGCATTCATACATCTAAATTTCCTTGTTTTGAACGGAAATTGAACAGTTTATTATAAAAGTCAATGGGCTACGTATTTAAACAATTAAAGTCCCCCTTCCTCTGCATCTTCCTTTCTTCCTTCCTTCTACCTCCTTTAATTTTTTGTATTCTATTTCTTTCTTCACCTAAAAGTCTTCCCTCTTCTACTTGCTAGCCCATCCAGAGAAAGGTAGTGTGGTAGGCAGTTAACTTTCAGAATGCCGTCTTGGGTGGGGAACAAGCCCTTTGTGTGCCTGGTACGAAATCTTTCCATCCATGGTGTCTTGGGCTGTGGTGTGTGAGCTAGCGTGCTCACAGCTCGTACCCCAGGTGTGGAACACCCTATTAGATGTCTGATGAGAGTTCACCTCGAGGAGTGGACCTGCTCCCAGCAAAGGCCCCAGGCTTCCTGTTGCTGCCCACCCCCGCATCCAACTTCCCTGACTCACAAAGGAATCGGGGCATGTCACACATGGCTTGGCAGTGACTGGTCTTGGGGATGTCCCTGCAACGGTGTGCCTGAGCATTAGCGTGCCTTGACAAACAGTACTGGCGACTGCCCGACTCTTCTCTGAAATACCCATCAGCTCCTGCCCCATTGCTTTGTAGGCTAGCAACACCTATCTTTGCCCATTCCAAAGGGCTTTGAATTTATAGACCTCCATTGTTGGTCTTCATAGAACCATGGCACCCAAAAGTCGAGCTTCTCAAAGATCCCCAAGGTCTGCATCCTCACTCAATGGGAAACTCAGGGTCCAGACCAGGGACGTGAGCCTTGTAAAGCCACCCAGCAAGTTAGGAGCAGAGCCAGCCTTTGAATCTGGTTTTTGGGAATCTGCTTTTCTTTTCTCTTCACTAGAGGTTTCAAGACTGATGTCCCCTCGGCCAGATTAGGCCACAAACAATTTTTCCTTAGCCTTCATTAGTTACTATCTTTAATTAGTTGCCAAAACTTAAATATCAGAAGAGTTCATATTAAAAACCAGATTTCTTCCTAGAATTCTTAAAAGAAATCATGAGATCTGAAAACAGCAAGCCCTTGTCCCACCATGTGGCCTTGGACTGGAGTGGGGACTGGTCTGCAGCAGCTGGACACATCCCCACCCTGCTCAGCCTGTCTTGCCTGTCAGGTCCTCTGCCTGGACCTCCCAGGCCACTGAGTTTGCTTTCCCCACTCTGCAGCATCTTAACCTCCATACTGAGTCCCAGTGCTGCTCCTGGAAATCCAGGGCAGAAGAGCCCTTTAGAATTTCTTCTCCCTGGAACCTCATTTCTGGGCACTACCATCAGATCCATCATGCTAACTTCTTCTCAACTTCAGTTCCCGAGCTGATCCCACAGAGTCCATGTGAACCAGCATGATGCCTAACAACCACCTGCTGTCACCTCCACTCCCCATGGCACCATTGCGTCTGAGCAGCAGGCTAGGGACAGAACCCCAGGAGAAGCCTTCACCAGTCTTTACCCTCTGACTTCCTCCTGCTTCCAGTTCCGCCCAGGTCCTGGCTATTAGGCACAGTTAGTGTCTATTTCATTTAGCAGTGGGGACAGCCTTTAGAGGATCACATAACATTCCACCTCCATCTGGATCCTGAGTCTGTAACTATATGCATGAAAATATACATCTAAGAAGAAATGGAGACTGATCAGCTCTTCATCATGGGGCACAGGTTATTGCTTGGCCCGGGTGTGAGACTCTGTTTGATTCAATTACCTGCAGCCCTTCCTCCACCCACCCAGTCCGCCACCTTACTCCTTTCAGAGAAGTATCTTCAGTTTTTTCCTTCTCCTGCTGTTTTTATTGACTGTTCCTCACTAGTATTAAATCCATCGTCTTGTTTCCTTAATTTGGTTTTGGTTTTTGTAATTTGGAAATGAGTTCTGTGGGAGGGTCTGTGGGGGTGATGTTGACCATTTTTGAGCCGTGCAGTCACACACCTTTTCCAACCAATGGGGACTGAGGGAGCGCACTGGCAGATCTCTATCAGAGTTCTGTCCACTCTGAGCATCCCTGGGCAAGCGGCTCAAAAATCTTGGTCCCAGTGGGAATAATATGAACATCCCAAGGAGATCCTGTGTGGTTGCAAATACGATGATGTGGGTGGAACCCAGTGTCTAATACCTGGTGCACATCACCTCCTTTCCCCCTTTCCTTCCTGTTCACAAGTCTGCAAGCCAGGTGCAGACAGATGTGCCTAAAAACCAAGGAGGACTCACTCTTCAATGTATGTTCTGGAAGACATCGGTCCTAAGAAATGTCTCCCAAAATAAAGTTTATAAGTGTTTTACAAAGTTATTGGACACCTTGCCTCTTTCTGGACACAGTCTCTATGCATCTGAGTAGTCAAGGTTCTGAGAAGTCCTGCAACAAAGAAAGCCGATTGGTCTCATCAATCCACTGCTTCCCATTCTTAACTGCACATGAAACTTTCCAGGTAATTTGTGAGACCAGGGGAAAAAAAAATTTTTTTTTTCAATAGCAGAAAGAGGCAGTGGAAAGAGAACACCTCATGGAGCTTCATTGTTTACAAAGCATTTCTCAGACATTCACTTTCCTTTTCTACAAACACACCACACCCTGTCCTGTCCTGGATCTTCATACCTGCTCTTCAGTCTACCTGAGATACCCTCTACTCTTTGTATGTTTGATCCCTTCATCCAGGTTTTAGTTCAAATATCCCTTCTTCTTGGATCCTTCCATAAAATATACCAGTTCCCAGGAACAATCAACCTCTATAATTTCACTTTATTTTAATGTCCTTATGGTGCACATCACTATCCAAAATTATCTCATTGATGACCATTCCTTGGCACTGAACTCCCTTCTTAAATACACAGGACACCTTTTCCATCCAACAGGATAGCAAAGGTTGAAATGTTCATTCCCTCCAAGGACACCTGACTCGGTGAGGCCCCCAGTCAAGGTCACTTGAATGGAGGAACAAATGGGTGACCGACAGTTCTGAGAGACCAGTCAGGTTATTGTTTTCACTCTAAAGATGAGGAAACTGAGGCTCAGGGTGTTAAAAATTTCCAAGGTCGAAAAACTGACAAATGAGAGAGCTTGGAGGTTCCCTCAGATTTGCCCGATCAAGATGCCTTATGCTTTCCCTCCATCCAAGGAGGAATGTTCCACTGTCCCACGAGGAAAACCTTCCATGTGACAGAACAAGCAGGGTGCTGGTTGGCCCTCAATGGCCCAGAGCCAGAGAAGAAAGTGCTTTCTTCCCTCTGGGTCTTCAGGGCAGGCACCCCGGTGCCTTCTGGGAGCCGAGTGAGCTGTCCACACTGCCAGGCGCAGGTCAGAAGAACAGCTCGGTAGCCGGTAGCTGGTGGAGTAAATCTGTTTAAATTGGAACCATGTGGCTCTTCCCCTAGTGCTTACAGGACGTGAACAGATGCATTGTTTGGTCAAAGCCCTGTGTCCACGCTGCAGTCGCAGCCTCTTGGAGGTCTCCACGTGCCCCACACCCGGCCGCCAGGAGTGCAGAGAAGGGTGGAGAAGAAAGTAGCTCTGCCAGCGCCATCTAACCACAGTGGCCCTGCCTTTCAGAAGAGAGGTGTGTGGCCGATACAAAGCCACACCAGGGAGGGCCGGAGACCCAAATTCAATGCTTGCCCTTCTCTGAGTATTCAAAAAGGGAATTTGTTTATGATTTGTCGTGGAGGCTTTTAGCTCAGTTTCCTTCACTTTATTTCTTGCTATATATATATATATATATATTTTTTTTTTTTTTTTTTTTTTTGTTTTGTTTTGTTTTGTTTTGTACCAGGGATGGAACCCAGTAGTGTTTAACCACTAAGTCACATCCTCAGCCCATTTTTATTTTTAATTTTGAGACAGGGTCTCACTAAGTTGCTGAGGTTCTCACTAAGTTGCTGAAGCCATCTTTGAACTTGGGATCCTTCTGCCTCAGTCTCCCAAGCTGCTGGGCTTAGAGGTGTGTGTTACCACGCCTGCCTGTCACCATACTTTGCATCAATAGGTAGAGTACAGGGGAAACCCTCATTGGGATATCCTGAAACAGCACCAAAAAGAAATGTTGGGAGGTTCTTCTGAATCTGGTTTGGCAAAAATTTCTTCCTGTATCCCAGATGAAAACAGGAAAATGAAAGTCTTGATGTTCTGAATTTAAATCTAGCCATCTGTGCACAGGGTAGGCCAGGTGCTGGGGTAGAAGTAGCAGCAGTCAGACAGAACAGCCAGTAAGAAGTCTCCTGTGTTTGGAAGCAAAGTCTCAGCCTCTTGGGAGCCACTGCAAGGCTCACCCAGTTTGTTTCTTTCAATTTAGGCAACATCAGTTGCCAGGCAGTTTTTGTCACAACGTGAAGTACCCTGAGATGAAACAGGCCTTTCCTCTGTCCTCAGGACACTCTAGTCCAGGACCATGGGGCCAGGTTTACCGCAAGAACTCTGGGGTCGCACCTGTGGGTGGGAACTTAAATAGGTAACCAGATCCTGCTGGCCCTCACTTTTTCCAACTCCAAAGTGCGTAGATCACCACAGGGTGATCGTGAGCATGGAATGAGCTCATGTGCATAAGCCGAGTTATGTTCCTGCCTTTGCACAGCTGTAATGGAAGCAGGGGAAGATCATCCCGGCACAGGGGTATGCGTTGTTTCTGTTTGTATCTTTAAAAGCTAGCATGTATTCCAGTACCTGTGGGTGCCCAGGACCTGTGTTTTCAATGCATCCAGCAAGAAGCACCTGTGTCAGAGAAAGGACAGCGGAATGGCTGGGAGGGAGTCACTTGGGGAATAAAGGGAAAGTTTCCTATAGAAATTACATGGAACTCAGACTCGAAGAATCGGTAGGATTCAGATTGGCAGAAAAGTAGGGACAGCTGTTAAAGCATGGTGCAGGGTATGGTCTCTGAACAACTTTTCTTAAGTTGCTTTGCAGTTGTGAAAGACTTACTTCCGTCACTTCAGTTGAGTCTCATGGCTCCATGATATCGGTTGAATCCGAAGGTACACAGAAGCCCAGAGAGGCATTTTACTTGCCTGAAGTCACACAGTCTCTGGGTAATACAGCACAAATGTATTTATAAAATTAGCAACCAGTTATTGAGTGTCAGGGGCTCTGCTATGTGTATTTTCTGAATTAACTGGTTTAATCTTCCCCATGACCTTCAAAGGTGGATGCTCTTATAAAATGTGAAGATACTTTCTTTCAACCCGGTGACTGGCAGATAGGAAACTCAATAAATAGTTGCTATAATCCTAATGATCCCCATTTCCTAGATGGAAAAACTGAGGGTGTACAAGATCTGAAACCTGATAACCAGACTTTCAAATAGGACTATTTGAATCCTAGATTGTCTGTCTCCATAATTTCTGCTCTTCGTGATAAACCTTACCCTTGGCCTTCAGAGTCAGTTTTCTCGGCCTCAGCCAGCACCCCTTCCTCTCCTTCGCCCCAGCCTCCTTGAGTTCTGGGGAGAGAAGATCAGTCTTCATCTTCAAGCTGGATTGCGGTTGTCCTGGGAGGAAATCCCTTCTGACCCTCTTGTTTCTTCCCTTCCTAGCTGTGTGCACTTCGCCTGTGAGGCCTCTGACTGCCCAGAGCTGGCCGTGGAGAATGCTCTTCTCAATTGCTCCAGCAGTGACCGCTACCATGGGGCCCAGTGCACTGTGAGCTGCCAGACAGGCTACGTGCTCAAGATACAGCGGGACGATGAGCTGATCAAGAGCCAGGTGTGTGCAGGTGCTGAGCGCAAAGGTGGTGGGTGTGGAACATACTCCTGCAGAATCCCTAGCACTTAAAATCAGGCTGCCACACGATATATAGAATAGATGCTCTGTTTCTCTTTCTCACTAACAAATGAACGGATCAAGCAACTAACAAAGCCGTCTGGACTCTCTGAAAGAAGGCTGCTTGTACAGAGCAGTGTTCCACACCAACACACATCGATGTCTACTGTAGGTTGCGAATCTGCAAGACCTTGGGCTGACCATTCTGGAGGGAATGAGCCTCTTGCAGTCAGAACCTTATCATTAGAATGGGGTAGCTGTAGGAAGAGGTCAGCTCTTTGTGGAAGAGGAGTACTTTTATTCATTCATTCATTGCAAGTCTGTGTTCACTATAAACCAGATGCACCACTAGATCCTAGTGAAAGGAAAGACCTAGGCCCTGTTCTCAAGGAGCTTAGTGACTAGTGGGGAGAGGAGACAAACAATTTGTGAGTAGTGGCCTCACAGTGTGACAGATACTGTGAAGGAAAGAGGGGTTGTTGTGGAAACACAGGGGAATTCAAGGAAAGTGCCCTAAAATGAGTGACATGATACTGGGTCCATCGAACTCAGAAGTAGACAGCTAAGGCAAGAGGTGCATGTTGGGAGAAAGGGCCGAATACATGCTCTGGCCCAGCAGGAGTGGTGTGTGGAAGCCTGTTGGTGAAAATGAGCACATCACAGACAGAAATATTTTCCTTTTTCTAAACTCACCAAGTCATGAGGCTGGAGGGTCCAGCTGGGTCTGCTGGTGTGGAGCCCTCCCAGTTTAGTTAGGAAGCATGGGGTTCATCTTTAGAACAACAGGGAACTGTTGAAGGACACGTCATGGTCAACTCGTGCTTGACAAAGGCTGTTCTGGTCACCCATATGGGTGGCTTGGAGTCCAGCAGTAAGACAGAGAAGTTTCAGGAAATTATCAGTGGCACTCATGGAAGATGGTTGTGCCTGCATGAATTCAGTGGTTGTGAGTGGATCTGAGCGCTGTGGCAGAATACAGCTTCGGCCAGGCGTTGCCTTGGTGTCTCAGGTAGGGTATGGAGAAGTGGAACACGTTTGCTTTTGAAAGTCTTTCTGGCCCTGGAATTTGAGGATTCCAGGGCTCTGTTGCTAGATACACCCTTTTCCAGAGCCCTGCCAGTCGCCTCTGCCTTCACCCTGCAAACACACAGGGCACATTCATTATTGCTGGGAACGCCTATTTGCTCAGAGCTTCTGGGCTTGCTCATCTTAGACACCTACTTCCGTGTGTCAGACATGGCAGGTCTGAACGCCTATGGAAACAATTAGGCTGTTTTGGCAGTGAGAGACCTCTGCTCCTTTGATGTGTGCTTAAGAGAGGAAAATGTCCTTTGCTTTTTAAAATCTCAGATCAACACTTGGCATCCCCGATCCCCTGGGATTTGGCGGCTTCCTCCTTGAATGGAGGCCCCGGGCTGCCAATGACCGTCTGTCCTTCCCTTGGCTCTGCCGCATGGCCTCACCCTTCCACCTACACAGACCTACCATCTTCTGATTTGGTTCTGATCTCTGTCAAACCTTTCGTTTTTCCTACACTTGTTTGTTCTTCACGTCTTTCTCTCTTAACTATTGAGCCATCAAATCTCAAATTAGGGAGTGGCTCTTAAAGCAATCCTAGGGTTCCATCCACTGGTGTTGCCAAGGCAAGAATTCAGATGAGGAAAGGAGCTTGCTCATGGTCTCGAACTCAAAGGGCAAACTTCCCGGCCTCCTATATCCCAGGACAGGGCCTACTATGCACTGAGCACTAGAGTAGATGCCTGCTAGCCTCCTCCAAGAAAAAAAATACCAAGTTCAACCATCAGTCACGTTTCCAAGTCTGTTTTATTAAAGAAATCACCATGTCTGTCTCACAAGGTCTCTGAATCTTAAATCTCTCATCCATAAGGTGAAAATAATGATCTGGGAGATCTAGAGAGAGCTTTTAGAGCATCATCTTTGGATTTGAGTTCCACTTATCTTTTTTCCAGGTGGATAACCTGGGACTGATCATATAATGTCCCTGAGCTTCAGTTTCTGCATCTTTAAATGATGGGGGAGCTGAAATATCGAATTCACTCAGTTGTGGAGATATTAACGAGAGCCAGCATTAAAGCACTAACCTTGGTCTCCTGGTGCCTGGACAAGACTCCGTTGTCGCCTGGGAAAGTAGGGTATTTTCGCACATTGAGGGTCCCGTCTGCTGTCCCTCACTGCTCCTGTCTCTGCCTTCCAGATGGGACCCAGCGTCACAGTGACCTGCACAGAGGGCAAGTGGAGTAAGCAGGTGGCATGTGAGCCAGTAGACTGCGGCGCCCCAGACCACCATCACGTCTACGCGGCTTCCTTCTCCTGTCTCGAGGGCACCACCTTTGGCAGCAGATGCTCCTTTCAGTGCCGTCACCCTGCTCAGCTGAAAGGTATCCTGGGCGCGTCGCCTCAGCTTGCCACCCCACTTTTCCTGTGGGAATCCCAGAGGCTGCTTCCTGTCCCTTCTTCTGGGTCCCAAACACCACGGGCTGGACCAGTTGTATCTGTGCTCAGAACCAACTGAATTTATATTAAGTGCCCCTGCTGCATAACTAAGAAAAAAATATGGCAGTCAAGTCCCCTTCAAGACTGCAGATATTATTTAAAAAAATAAAAGAAAGAAGGTAGGGTTAGGGAGGGAGTGAGGAGGGAGGAAAAGAACGAATTATATTTGGAACTGATGCAGCTAAGTCACTCTGTACGACCAGGGCTCAGTAAGCAGTGTTATTAGTATCACCCTTTCACAGATGTGAAAACGGAGTCACTAAGCTTAAAGAAGTTGCCCACGGCTGCTCTGTTAGTGGTGGGGACTCTGTTGTCACCCAGGTCTGTCTTAAATGCCAACTGCTCTTCTATAACAAGGGGTTGGGCTTGGGAAAGAGGAACAGGAATGGAAAGAAAACACCTGAGATCACCTTGGACTGGGCACTGGTGGCATGCTGGAGAAGAAACCACATTTTGGAAACTAGCAAGAGAGACTGGGCTGCAGGTCCTAGAATGTCAGAGGAGATCCAAGAGCTCATCAGAATAACTGGAAATATTGAAAACTCAAAGCCCCACGAGAGAAGGGAAGGAATTTGCACAAACTCAAAGAGCCACTTTGCAGCCATTTCAGGATGAACACTTCTAGCTTCTCATCAAGTACATGTTGTATTTTAACATTAGACCTGATTTTGGAGGGTGTCAGAACCTCCCCTTCACTTGGTTTATCAGAGGAAACATCACCCCTTTATCAGATACCTAAAATAATATCTCACTTGAGTGTGGGGTCCTGATTTGGGGTCCACCATGCTACCGAGTGAGACTGAATGGGCTTCTGTGGCCTGTGGGTGACCTGGAGGGAAGTCCATGAGTTACTTAATGTGCTGTTGTGTGTGCCTGGATTTCAGGCATTTTGATGAGAGGAGAGCACCAATAGTTTCACCTGGTTTTGAAGGAGACTCATGACTCCAAGGTCAGGAAGCACTTATGAACTTGAGACTGGCGGTCATGTCTAACTCTTGCCATGTTGCTGTAAGCAAGCCCAGACCTGGGTATGGTAAGACTTGACTGGCTGGCTGGATGAACTGAAGAAAGAAAAAGACACCAGGAGACATGTTTGTTTTCAGAAGCAAATGAAAGGCCCAGCAATCTTACTAAAAACTGCCCCCAAAGGAAGACAGGAAATCTATCTAGGGCACATCCTTCAACTCCTCTCGGTTTCAACCCAAGAAGTTTTGAATAAAAAGGTATAGACATTTCATTTGAGCTACTATGAGCATTTAGGTCAGAGTGAGGTGAAGAGACTGATGGCAATTGGAAACACTCCAACTTGCGGGCCATCCGAGTCCATCGCTTGGCCCCATTTGCCAGTGGGATGCAGGATATATTAATAACTGCAGACTAGGAAATCACACTTCTCTCAATCAGAGGCCCCTGGGGAAAGGAGGTGTATAAATTAGCATTGATTATTACAGCTTTCATTGTGGCTAATAATAATCCTTAATCAAGGTGATGCAAACCCATCTGCCATGGCTTGCCTGCTGAGTATAGTCAGGGGAGGGGACCCTGTTGGAGACATAAGGCCTCAGGGGGACCATCACTCTGAGGATGTTGATCCCAACCTTGCTGTTCCCTTGAGGATATCGGGAAGTATTTCTTTACTTCCCACACGGACCCACTAGGACCCAGCTTGGTTATCTGCATTGTGTGGTCCACACATTCCCATCTGGAGGCCTCTGCTTGGCTCTGCAGCAGCAGGGACTTGGGGAAGTCCTGCTGCAAGTCCTGCTGCCTTCCTCTTGAGCCTGTTAATGCCACCTCACTTGCTCTTTTCTCAAGCCAGGGAGCAAAGAGAATAGCAAAACAACTTTTTCCTGTTATTTTGTTTACTTCTTTCTTATTCTTTCCACCCCTGCCCCACTTTCTTTGCAGCATGGTTTCATCAACAAAAAGCAGTAGCCTTAGAATCACAAGTCCAAGGTTCTGTTGTTTACTCTGCCCTTAACCAGCTGTGTGGTTTTAGGTGAGCAACTGTTCACGTCTATGAGCCTTTGTCTGCTTATTTATATAATAGGCTTCCCAGGGCCCAGGTTGAGGGGTCAGATTGAAGATTAAAAGAGATGGTATGTATATGATGCCAAAGCTGGAGAAAGTGCTGAGAAAGTACTCATTTTCTCTGAAAAGCATCCACGTAAAGACCGGAGCAGTGGTTGCTCTCCCAGCTCCTGACCATTTTGTTCTGTGGAGTCCTTATGCTGGGACACAGGGGAACATGTTCCATCCTTCACATTCCTCTCACCATCCACATGACTGGTCCCTACAGACAAGCAGCCACCACCCAAGACAGTCTGCTAAGTATGGACCCAAGGAACTTAGTATCACCCAAGCAGCACAGATCCACTTGTCCTTACATTCCAGGTGAATTTTCTCAAATGTCCTAAAATAGCACTTGAATTCCAGCCTCTTCAAGATTTGTGCAAAGTAACCTCTGAGTTTGCAATCTTCAACTCACTTCTTCCTGGGTTCTTTATCAAATGAGCACCAGCAAAACCTACAAACATGCATGAGAGTAAAAGTCTTCTTAAACTCAGAAAGGACAACCTCGAGATCAAAATCATAAATGTTTAATTAAATGGCTAAAAATACAACAATACTCCCATCACCTAGTTAACCTCAACTCAACTCAACCGTGCTGGGTGCATTTAATATTTACTAGGGAGTGTGGCTTCTGAGGAAGCATGCCCTCTTCCTACCACGATCTTTGTAAAAGGTCTATTTCCTGATCCTAGCTCTGGTTGCCTTTTCTATCTCTGTTTTGCCTATTAATCCTCAGATGTGAAACAGCTTGTTCACTAGTTTCCATAAAATTCCCAATCCCACTGAGCATTTTCTAATTTCTTAGGCTTTCCTGAAGATGGCAAAGGCTGGGTGTGCACGAAGGATAGCCACGTCCTACAGTGCCTGGCATTGAACCCTCTTGTTTGCCCTGGTGAAAGAGTTTTTCATTTGCCCTTCTCTGTCCCTGATTACACAGGAGTGCCTGGCACTCCAGATTCCCTCCTTACTCTTAGGAAAGGTTCTTCATCAATTATCCTTAAAAATGACTTCTTAGAGTTTTTCTTTCCTTTGTAACTAACATGTGGAAAATAAATGGGCCACCTTGGTAAGGATATTTGGAAATGAGGGACGCCATATTGGATAGACCAGGGAGAGGGTGGGGCTGGTGGAATCCTATTGTATGGCTAGTCCTTGATTCCAGGATATACACTGGTGGAAATTCCTGGTTCCATGAGATTTTTCTCTGAACAACAGTTCTTCTTTGGCCATGCTGCTGGGTAGAAGCTCCAGAGTGGGCTAAAGCCATCATGTAGGCTTCAGACGGACCTAGATGGTCCCCAGTTTTAGTGTGCACAATGGTTAGGGTGACCCTCTCAGGATCTTAGTTTTCTCACTTTCAACATGGTGTTAATGAGCAATTGGGTTAATCGGAGGATCAAGGAGATAGCACCAGTAATGCTTCTTGTGTCTACCCAGTGTGCTCATTTATAGGTAGCCCTTGGCAGAATTCCTTTGAGACATTTGGGGAAAAGAAAAAGATGGGCAATTAATCAATCAAAATATAATTCAAGGGCTGGGGATATAGCTCAGTTGGTAGAGTGCCTGCCTCGCAAGCACAAGGCCCTGGATTCAATCCCAGCACCGCAAAAAAAAAAAAAAAAAAAAAAAAAATATATATATATATATATATATATATATAAATAATTCGATTCACCCATATTGGAGCTGAGAGCACAACTTTCCTGAGCAAGTGATATGCTTTCTGGGAATGCCAGACCCTACTCAAAGTAATCTTTAACTCGCTGGGATTCCCAGAGACTAGAAAAGTACTCTCAGAACTAGCATCAGCAGAGGATCATATGCTTCTTTTGGTGCCTGGGCTTCTTCTGTTTCAAGTACTTTCTACCTTTCTCCAGTGCCAATGCTGGGTGAAGGTCCCAGAGCTACTTTTGGGAAAACCATCAGCCTAAAATCCTTTGTTCCCCAGTTCCTGCTCTACCTGGCCCTGTCTTCGATCTGTGCCTCCTGTCCTTCTCAATTTATCTTCTTCTGTAATTTCTGTTGTTGTCTGTTTCTTACCAAGAGGAATGACATTGGATCTCCTTGCATCCCACTGGTACCAGTCCCCTCTTCCTGTTCAGCTCACTGCATGACTGATTTCTCCCATGGAGTGGCCAGGATCCTTTCACATCCAGAAATATTAGTGCTGAACAGGAACTCAGATACAGCTTTTGTTTAGGGCCAGACAGATTAAATGAGGTATTCAAATCACAGGTAGATTCATGAAACATTATGCTTCAATGAATGGGAACTGAGGACCTACTGTGTGCTTGGCAGTAGGCCAGGTTCTGGGAATAAAGAATAAGCAGGATGCAGCCCTTGCCTGGTGATCCAGGCAGTGCCAGCAGGGTAGGGCAAATGCTAAGAAAATCAGACCAAAGCTCTGATAGTTCCCTCCCTGGAAAATGCTCTATGTTAATTTCAATTCTTCATTGTTTTTGATTCACACATTATAATCAAACATATTTTCAGGAGTCAATGAATTGTTTTGATACATGTATCCATTGTGTAATGAAATCACTTTAAACATTTATCATTCTCTTTTGAAGAGAGCATTCAAAATCTTTTCTTCTAGCTTTTTTGAAACATACAATATGGTGTTGTTGACATCTGTCACCCTGTGGTTCCATAGAACACCAGACCTTATTTTCCTTAAAAGCACACCCAAAGAGACCTGGTTTTCTGAGTAATCTTTTCAATGATATACAAAAAAAAAAAAAAAAAAAAAAAAAAAAAAAAAAAAAAAAAAAAAAAAAAAATCACCTCTCTTTTGACATTGCTACAAGTTTACAATTTTTTTAAATGCTCACTAGAGATTGAAATGTCCTTTACCACATTTGTAAAGCAAGATTTATTTTCCTGACTTTAAAAGATGAGCAGATGAAGAGACAGGGACCCCAAACTCATGGGAACCTAATCTCTAATATCAACAGTCTTAGCCTAGGCTAAGAAGTCCAGGCTCAGACACACCTTCACTCTGTGACCTGAGTCATGTTTCCAGGAAATGGGGTCAGGTTAAGGATATGAGGCATGAAATTCACAGGTCAATAAGGGTCTCTGCCAAAGCTAATTGCCACTGTGGGCAACTAGATCTTAGTCTGTCTGGGGAGCACTGAGGGACAGTGTAGAATGTACCCAGCAATCAAAACTCTGCCAGCTGGCATGTTAACCCACCAGCTCCATCACCAGTTGAATGCAGCTTCTGGAGGCAGTAACTATTTGGCACTTTGAGTTTGCCCTGTAAGTAAGCAGAGCACACAGGCAAGACAGAACAAAAAAACCTCAAGCAAAGAGTTGCCAGAGCAGTGAGCATCCTCCATATAGAAGTCAATGTCGGGCATGAGGGAAGGGTACAGACTGCCTGCATCATGTCCTCCTTTTTTCAGATTCATTTGGTGGGTCTATGTTGTGGCAACAGCTGTTACTTGGAAATACAGATTCTGTACAGTCCATTGTCTGCAGCTCATGAGTTCCTTATGGGGGTGGGGGACATATCCATGGTCCTGAATCATCAGCTCCTATTAGTGTGACTCTTCTTTTGACACTGCTAACACCTATTTATGCTTTCCCAGAATGTATATTGTAGTTTACATTTTCTCTCTTGATTAGCACTTTATATTTTATCTTGCCATGGTAGAAGAATGGCTCTCACTTCACAATTTAAAGCTTGCATAGTTGATCCAGTGTACTTATTAAGAGTCCCAGTGTTTTGTCCACACATAGTTTATCCCTTTGGACCAATTCAGAATGTGGTTACTTCCTATATCTTGGATAGTTCCCTTCTCACTGGGTTATGCTAGGCCTGGGTGCTCCGAAGCACTGACCAACCCAATTCCAAAAGCAGAACAAAAAGAAGTTTGTAGTTCCTGGTGTTCTGGAAGCTTCTCTGCTTCTGTGACAACAAAATGAACCACTCTGCTGTGTCCTTTACTTTCTTTAGGTGACACGAAGGTATCTGTAGAGGGCAGGATCACAGTTTATCAGTGTAGTGGGTTTTTGTGGGTTTTACTTGAATTGTCTTCTCCTGATGAGATGAATCACACAGGAAAGGGAGAAAACAGAAGAAAATGAATGTTGCTGGGAAAAGCAGAGGAGCCAAATTGCAAATCACTCGCCCCTTTTTCTTCCTTTTTCTGCTGTTTTGCTCCATAGTCCTTGCCACCTGCTAGTGCACTAAGTAATCTATTTGGTAGTATGATTAACTTTATTGCTTCCTGTCCCACTAGATTGTAAGCTCCAAGAAGACAGGGTTATTTTTATTTGTTTTATTTTGTTGAAGTCACTGCTTTGTCCCCAGCTTACAAAAGCATCTAGCAGATAGCCAACACCAAAAAGATGCTTGTTGAACGAAGGAAGGATTTTGTGCAACTCACATGGTCTTTCAAACCTGCTAAGGAAGGTGAAAGCTCAAGGAGAAGGGCAAGAGGGAGGAAGTGAAGGAAGAAGGACATGGGCAGTACTCCTTATGACTGCCACTGCATTTGATCTCCTCCACTTCAGACAGACGGGAGCAACTGTTTCCTCGCCATGGATAGGAAAGGTGAAGTTGCCTTTCCCAGAATGGGAGATAAGGGCTCTGCTGAGCCTATATAGCCAACTTCCCATTAAAAACAACCGTCCCTCTGGTCAGACAAAATTAGTTTTGAACCTGAGTTTTGTCTTTTTCTGTAGATGTTGTAAGATGAGCTGTAAGTCAAGTCACCTTGTTCTCTGAGTTTCCATTTCCAAATGAGAATTGTCATACTAAGCACACTGTTGATTATGAGAGTAAATAAGAATGCATCTGAGAATCATTCAATACATAGTAACTGCTCAATAAATGTCAGTTTCCTCCCTATCACTCCACCCCTCCATCCTTCAAATCCCAGAGCCTCCCCCAGGCTTCCAGCCCTGCTTGTCAACACCATGCGGCAATAGCCAGGAAGGGGTGGGTTCCGTGGGGCGCCGTGTTTCGGGTCCTCCTCTGATTGTCCAGGGAGTCTCGGGCAGGCCGTGCTTTGATAATACATGAGCTGGCAGTGAGGAGCCTCGCTGCTGTGTGTATTACTTCTCTTTGCAAAGTCCCCCGTCAGGCCGGCATCCTGGTGGCAATCAGCACTCTGTCCAAGCTGGCACAGGCCGAGAGGAACTGCTGCTTGCTCAGCTGCTTTGGCAGAGCTTCACTGAGCACTGGGGCCTGACGGAAAGTCAAACCTCCTGATAACACAATGCTGTCACTTCCAGGCACCAGCGGGCCAGGACTGATGGGGGGGCCCAGGCCCCAGGGGACTGGTACTTAGGGCTGCACAGCACACTGATAGCAGATCTTGGAGTAGCTTCTGATAGGAGTGCACGCTGCCAGCTGTTAGAAAGCAAGTCCTTCATCTCTGGGCAAGGATGCCCAAGGAAGACAGGTGAAGGATTGTGAAATCCCTCTTTCTAGTGCAGCGAGAGAGGTGCAGAATCAGGACTCGGAAGCCTTGGAGTTTAGTTCACCACATGCACAGGGTCGTTATCTCCCCAGCTCGAGCCTCCTCTTCTTCATGGTGGCTCTCTCGAGCTCCTTTAGGTCCTCCAGTACAAGTGGAAGGGACTAGAATTCCACATCAGGGCTCCTCTGGGTCGCCAAGCTGGCTTAAGTCCAGGCAGTCGGAGCATTCGCTCAGCTGTCGGGGATTCCTCTCCGTTACCTCTGCCTCTCTGTGCTCCAGGCAACAACAGCTTCCTGACCTGTATGGAGGATGGGCTGTGGTCCTTCCCAGAGGCCCTGTGCGAGCTCATGTGCCTGGCTCCGCCCCCGGTGCCCAATGCAGACCTCCAGACGGCTCGGTGCCGGGAGAACAAGCACAAAGTGGGCTCCTTCTGCAAGTATAAGTGTAAACCTGGGTACCACGTGCCTGGCTCCTCTCGGAAGTCAAAGAAGTAAGTGGGCCTGGGAAATTCCCCATGGGATTCAGGGAGAGGCAGAGGCAGACCTGGCTGCCCGATTGGAGGGACACACTCATTGCTCTGCGGGAGGCAGGACCCACCCACCAGTCATGCCCCTGTGTGCTGAGGGAAGCACACAGACTATTAGGTTTGGGTAGAACAGAAGTAAGTTATTCCGGCCTGGCTGCAGCATGGCTAAGTGGTCTCAGACAAGTGCCTTCCCTTCTCCGGCCTTCCATTTCTCAGCAGCAAGATGAAGATGGTTGTACTAGTTACCATGTAGGGAGGTTGTGAGGAATCAAGGAGGATGTGTGCCAAGTGCTTACAGAGTGCCTTGCACATAGTAGCTGGTCAATAAGTAGTGGGTGTGGGTATCATTGCCAGCACCCACAAAAACACTTGGGGAGGAAAGGGCTTGTGGGACTAGAGTTTATCTCAACCCAGCTGAGAAAGCCTGACCTTCCTGCCTCCTCTGGTGAAGGACTTCTGTGAATGGTCTTTCCTTAATCCTTGTACATGCCCCACCACCCAACGGGACAGGCAGGGAATCAAGAATAGGAAGAGGAGGGGAGGCCCCCGCTGGAGTTGGGGAGGGTGTGAACTAGCCACCTGGTCCTCACGATGTCTCGTCTTTCATCTCTTTCTTGAAGACGGGCCTTCAAGACTCAGTGTACCCAGGATGGCAGCTGGCAGGAGGGAGCTTGCGTGCCTGTGACCTGCGACCCACCTCCGCCCAAGTTCCACGGGCTCTACCAGTGTACCAAGGGCTTCCAGTTCAACAGCGAGTGCAGGATCAAGTGCGAAGACAGCGACACTTCGCAGGTGAGCCGCCGGGACTGGGGTCCGCACCGCCGTCTCTCCTCTCCAAAGGTCAGCCTGGACCTCAGCCGCACCTTCTCTGGCCCCCTGCACAGGCCCATCCTGAGAACACAGAGCCACCATCGTAGGCGTCCACAGACTGGGCTCCGGCTTCCTTGGTCATCTCCCCGAGCTTCATTTCTCACCCTCCGACACTGTTTTTTTTTTTTTTTGCTCGAAGATTCTTAGCATGAAAAGTTGTTTAGAGTCAGAGGAGCCTGGTATGGAATCCCAGAGTCTGAAACCGAGGAGTGAAGTCTCTCTAACAGGAGAGACCAGGGCCATCCTTGTGATGACCAGTTGCCTAGCGCCATGACTTCCTACATCTGTCCCTAGGGAATTTATAGTCACCAGAGCACCACTGTCTGTGGACATCTGTTGTCTCCTGAAGCACAGAGGGAAGGGACAAATGGTGGCCGGCAGTGCTGATTGTGAATACTGGGGGCAGGGCGGGGCAGAGGGCAGTTTCCTTGTGGCCAGGTTCCTCTGCTCTCTTCTGGTCCTTAGTACTTAGTCTGAGCCTCCACATCCCAGGAGCTGCCTGACCACCATCTTTGACTCCTTCTCCCTCTCCATCATCCAGGCGATTTCCAAACCTTGTCCATTGTCCCTCCAGAGCATCTCTCAAAGCTCTTCGGTCCTGAACACCACCACCCTAACCTGGTCCACCATCGCCTCTTTCTGGGGCCGCCATAAGCTTCTTGTTCATTTTCCTTCTGATGATGACATCACCCTGCTTACAGCCCTTCAGGAGCCAAGCCCTCTGTCCTTGAGGACAAAGTCCCAACTCCTTGGGCAGCGCTGCAGACCCTTCCCATCCCCGGTAGGACAATCTCCCCTCCCTCCTCTGCGGCCTCTGCCTTAACCAGATCTCTGGCCCCTTCCAACTATGCCTCCCCCTATCTCCATGCTTCATCCCAGGCCCCCTTCTTCCCTGAACACTTTCTCAGCATCAACTTCTGTGGGGGGGCTCAAGGCCCTTCCTCAAGGGTTCCCCTTCACAGCACTGGCCACAGGACATTGTCACCATCTGCTTTCATTTCTCTTTCCCACACCAGTCTGTGAAATCTCCCCCCTGCCCCTTTAACTTCCCAGTGCCTTCAGCACTTAGGACAGCGCCAGGCACCTAGTAGGTACCCAGGAAATGACAGTTGAAATAAGGTCACTAGACAGGGATGAAGTAAACATGAAAGCCATCTCCTTATATGTGAGTAAACCAGAACTCAGAGAGGGTGACTCAACACCCAGGATAGCACACTAAGGCAAAACCCAGTTGCCCCCAGTGAGCCGGGGTTCAGCAGGCAGCACCCGAAGAACCTTGGCAGCACATGCTCCTGGGCTTGGGTGCTGGCTTGTGCGAGCTGGTGCACACGACGGGGAGCCTCCCGTCCTTGCCGACCAGAGCAGCAGGAACCAGAGCCGGAGCAAGCGGAGGCCAGAGGCTACCAGGGCCTCTCGCAGGCCGGGCAGCTTCCCTCCAGCACCCTCCATAAATCCGTTGCTAACAGTTACCCAAACTGCTGAGTCAAATCATAGTCTGGCCGTGGTCATGTTATCAAACTGAAACTCAGTCTGCCTGGGGCCTGCCAAGTAACTTTCATGGCCAGTTTGTATTTAAAGGAGAGGAAAATGTAAATTTATCAGGCGGCCGTGTTTGGCAGTGGGTGGGGAGGCAGGAGGCGGAGCAGGGGGTTGCTTGTCGGCTCGGAGGGTGAGGGCAGCCCTGCCAAACGGGCTCCTGACATGATGGACGTTTCTCGTTTGTACTGAAGATGAATTTCCTCTACCCTCAGACCAGAGGCCCGAGAGCCAAAGCCAGTGTTCACCTCAGATCCCCTCTCGCTGGCTGTAAAGCAGCAGAAACGTATGGCCCAGAGCATCCCAAATCCAACAGCTTGTAAAGCGCAGAAACTCCGAGCTTTCCAAACAAGTTCCAGATCCTGGCAGGAAAGGCCGGGGGCTACTCTAGGGGAAGATCCTCACACTCCCTCAGACGGCCACTAAAAGCAAATTGATAAATAAAACCTCCATTTATTCTGTGGGAGCCAGGAGGATGCTGAATCTGGAACCTGAGTTCGAATCCCAGCCTCGCCACTAACTGGCTGAGGGCCAGTGACTTAACTCTGTAGGCTTCGGTTTCCTTGAGCGCATGACTGCCTACTTCACAGCATCCTTGGGAGGATTAAATGAGGAAGCGGAGGTAGGATATGGCTAGGGGGATCCTTGGATTTGTGCTATGCACAACCTGCAACACCGTCTGTGTCAGTCCCTGGGAAGACACAGATGAGCTCACCTGCCTTTGAGGTCATTCTGGAGCAGATAATCCCTGATGTGAGAAACAAAAGCAAGATTGACACCTAGCCCCCTGCTGGCTGACTCCCGAAAGTCAGAGACAGGGGCACTTATCCTAGGAGAGGCCAAATGTGCTGTGGGAGACCTGTCTGAGCATGGCAAAACCTGGTCTCTTGCCCGAATAAACCTGTAGAATAAATGGTCCACTACTCCCTCTAGACCAGCCCTGCCCAGTAGAACTTTCTGCTGTGGTCCAGCTGCGGCATATCACTTGTCCCCAGGTGGCTTCTGAGCAGTGGACACATGCTTACTGTGACTGAGCAACTTAATATTAAATTACATGTAATTTTAAGCTGTTCAGATTTAAATGTAAAAAGCTACACCTATACTGAGGATATCGTACTGTTCAGCTCCAGCCTTTGTATGTTCTTGTCCCTTTAAATCAAGACAGAGAACCTTAGCAATAACTATTTTTTTAGTGTTCTATGGGTGCCAAGCCACAGTTGCAGAGTCTCTTTTTTTTTAAGTGAATGGCATTATATAGATATACATTTATATATATATATATATTTTATATTTATATAATGTTCTGATTATCATTCAGTTTTGTTATTTTTTTTTAATTTTTACAGACTGCATTTTGATTCATTGTGCACATAGGGGGTACATCATTTTGTTTATATGGTTGTGCACAATGTAGATTAATACCATTCGTGTAATCATACATGTCCATAGGGTAATGATGTCAGTCTCATTCCACCATTTTTCATACCCTCTCCCTCTTATTTACCTCTCCGTAATCTAAAGTTCCTCCATTCTTCTCTCACCCCTCCCCCTCCCACTCCCTCATCATCTACTTATCAGGGAGAACATTTGGCCTTTGGTTTTTGGGGATTGGCTTATTTCACTTGGCATGATATTCTCCAATTCCATCCATTGATCTGCAAATGCCATAATATTCTTCTTCTTTATGGCTGAATAATATTCCATTGTGTATATATACCACAGTTTCTTTATCCATTTATCTGTTGAAGGGCATCTAGGTTGGTTCCACAATCTAGCTATTGTCAATGGAACTGCTATGAACATTGATGTGGCTACGTTACTGTAGTTTGCTGATTTTAAGTCCTTTGGGTATAAACTGAGGAGTGGGATAACTGAGTGGTTATTTTGATATTTCCTGATGAACTTGAAAAAGAAACAGTACCTTCATTTTACAGATGTGGAGAGAGAGTCTGAGGAGGCTTACTTCTTCCCCACAGTTCTAAGATAATATGTGGTGTTCCACTCCAGAGTCCTAATCCCTTTGTTCCCAAGCACTTAGGGCAGCTGGTGGCAGAGGGCAGGGATTCCCTCCCCAGGCAGTATGGACAAAGGCTGATTGTCTCAGGGTTTAATCCAGCTCCCAGGCTCCTGGGTCTGAGGTGATAACTCAGACCAAACTCTGAGTAAGAAGCTCTGAGGGGTTTTGCAGGTGACTAGGGGAGCGTCCAGCCCTGAGATGGGACAGGGCCTCTGGGAGAGGCATGCAGTGGGAGAGGACACAGGCCAACAGAGCCTTGTGGACCAAGCAGGACACTTGGTGATGGGTTTTAGCAACTCAGCACTGGCAGAAAAGGAAGGTGGAAGCAGGATCCACAGCACACCCAGTTCCTTGCAAGGACCAGAGAGTGGCCACACAGAGCTGGCCCCTGCCTTAATGGACTCTCCCCTGGGCACAGGGTGGTTCTCATGGGTACAGTGTCCTGGCAAGTACATCTTATTTCAGGGTTGTTAAATGTGTGCCCACATACCAAGTGCTGCCTAGAGGAAGTTGGAAAAAATCAGAGCCATGTGTCCTCAGAGTTCAGCTGGCCCCATGGCCACCCCAGAAGGGGAGACTGAAGCCCAGAGAGGAGCGGGGTCTTAGCCCGAGTCACACAAGTTACTGGCAGAGTCGGGCCTTAAGCTAGATCTCCGTGCCAAACACTCTCTCTGCCCATCTTGACTCCTGGGGCTACCCGTCGCTCCTGGACTTACGGGGGGACTCAAGGTGGGTGTGAGGTGACGGGGAGTAGAGGGAAATGACTGAAGAACAGTCATTTGGTGAGCTGGCACTTAGTGAGCACACACCCTGGGCCAGTCGCTGGCTTCAGTAAGGCCCCGTGCACGGCATCCGCGCTGCGTGCTGCTCTCTGGCTCCCATGTCACTGCGGTTATTTTACTGATTTTTATTTAATTCAGCAGAAGCAGCCTCATTCGCCTTCTGCTCTCCTTCGCCCTCCATGGTAGTAGAGACTCAGAGGCTGACACCATGCATGCGCCACCCCTGGACCCAATTGCCTCCTCTTTCTGGTGCCTGCGGTTTCTAAACCACTGTGCTGCTTGACCTGGTTCTGCAGTTCCCTTCAAGAGAGCCTTGGCTGACACTGAGCCCAGGGCGCACAGTGGGCTTCAAGCGCATCACAGACTGACCCCTCAGTCCTCACGACGACTCCATGTCCTTTGAACAGTCCAGGAAATTGAGGGACAGAGAAGTTAAGGAGCTTGCCGGAGTTGACACAGCTAGGAAGTTGCAGAGCTGGTTTTGAACCGAGGCAGTGACGGCCATGTTCTTAACCACTCCACGCGCATGATTCAAAAGCTCACCTTCTTCACTTTGTGTCTGAGCCTCAGTTTTCAAATCTGTAGAAAGGAAATGGTTTCTCTCCTACTAGATGGTTGGAATGATTTTGCGAGCATTAGGCATGTAAGAGGTACTCAATAATAGAATCCTTAAAGGCCTTTCACTCTCTGGATCTGAGTGGCTAAAGATGGGGGCACCAAGAACATCCAGCATGGCTTTTACAGACAGGTGCATGGACACAGAGGCAAACTGTCTTCATGAAGAGTGCTCAGGGCTCTCGTGAGATTCTACTTTAGCATGCAGAACTGTGTGTTTGGTTCAGTCCCCTGACAGCACCCCAACAGTGGTTTCTGCTCTTCCCAGATCAGATCCTCAACATCACCAAATCCTCTGTGGCCAAATTCAACTCAGTCAGTGATCAGCAAAAATCTGCTGTATAGCAGGTGGTGGGCAAGTGCTTAGCACCCCTAGATGTAGTCCTGAGGAAGGGTCTGAACACCGAGAGGCTCCAGGGCATCTGTGTGTAGAACACACAGCATAGGCAGAGGTGGGGAGGGGGGAAGCAAGAGAGGTGGGAGGAGAGACACAGCCTGACTGTCGGGAGGACATGAGCTTAGCAGGAGGCAGGGCTACAGTGTCCTCCAGGTTCCTCTGTGGAAGTCCCGAGTGCCGAGCACCCTATTCTAAAGGCTAAGGTGTTAGCAGAGGGCCACTGTGTTTTTCTAAGGCAGCTTTAACAGCAAAAAGTACCAGATGAGGCAGATACACAGAGAGAGAGAGATCGGAGGCAATAAGACCAGTGCTTTCTGCCCGCACCGTCTATGGCGAGGGCTCCCATTTGCATCTCCCTGAGCAGATTCCAGCTAGTTCCAATATAGTCTCTGCTTCAAGTTCTGCTCTCCGGCCAGCTCTGGCCCATGTAGTGCTGAGGTCTGCAGCCCTACAGGGGCTGGAGGCCAAATGCATCATAGGCCCAGGCCAAGGCTCCAGGAAATTGGGGTCAGTTTCCTACTCCCTTGAGAGCCCAGCAGAGTCATGGGGCCTGGAGCCTGGGGCTCTGAGAGGGAGAGTTGGGTTCTCTGTGAAGCTGCATAAATTTGCCACAAGCCCACACAGAACCACTCAGAGTAACTCCACAGTTTCCCCACAGCTACGTGCTTGGGATAGGCCATCTGCTCCTATGACCAGAGGGGCTTCCACTACAATTGCACCCTCCTCCTGCTGGCCAGTATAGACCTAGAGAGGAGGCCCCCTTTCTCTTCTGAATCCTGTCTCCTTGCAGCTGCTTTCTCAGACAGGGAAACTGCAGCCCACATCAGCCCTTTCAAAGAGTTTATTCATTTTCTCATGTGCTCACTCTGCATTTATTTCCTCGCTTATTCATTTACTCACTCATGCATTTATTTAATCAATTATGTATTCACTTATTTTCTTGTTTATTAGAAAAATAATACATTCCATCACTCGCCACCAGTTCACCCCATCTTTGGTTGAACAGCCAGTTCTGGAATGAACAGAATATCTGTTGAGTGATACATGAATGGACTGAGTGGCCAGGCATTGTAGAAGCCCTGAGGACACAGGGCCAAATGGGGTACCATCCCTGACTTTGAGGGGCTCCTTAGCTAATTGGGGGAACTATACTAAACAAAGAGATGAGACTGGGTCGGAGACATTGAGATAGTGCACACTGCAGAATTGGGGTGGAGTTAGGACAGAAAGGGTCACCTCAGATAAGGTATTTGCCAGGTGGACAGGGAGTTGGGGGCACAGAGGAGCTAAAAGCACACACACACACACACACACACACACACACACACACACACACACAATAATGGAAAGCACAATCCATGGGCCTTCTGGACTGCAGGTAACTGAAACCAACCTCTGACCTCCCGGGCTGGAGGTGCTGAGGAGGGCAGCAGGCAGAAGTGAAGGGGTAGGGCCCAGGAGGGCAGAGCAGGAGTCTGAATGAAAATTTGAGGTTACCATGTTGAGTTTCTCGCCTTTTTATAGGAGAGGGAGAACTTGTGCAGCTTGTTCTGAGACCTTTTATGAGAAAGACCCCATCCATTCCCCTCCATTTCCTTGGGGAGAGTCAGAACTGCTGACTCCAGAGCCCACACCTCATCTGCTTTCTTTGCTCCCCTGAATCACAGACCCCCAACGACACCAGCCTCTGCTGTGCCCACTCTACTTCCTAGCATTCCCACACGCCCATCTTCCAGAATGTCCTTCGGTTCCTTTTCTGCCTGGATTCTTCCCATTCTTCTCCATCTACCACCTCCTCTAAGAGGCCTTCCCTGGTTGTACACTCATCACCAGTTACCCTTCCCCAAGTGCTCACGGCCCTGGGGGCCCTCTTTGTCACTGAGCACAGTCACACTGACGCAGCTGCCTGTTCCCATGCCTGCCTCTCCCACCAGCTTCCTGGGCAGGTACTGGTTCTCTATTTTTTTACCCCATGGAACTGGACAGAGAGTGGACACTGAGAAATAGTCCTTGAATTTGGTGGCAGTTCTCAGACACCTGCAAAGAAAGAACTGCCTGTTGGAATCTTGGAGGTTGGAAGGGGCTTGAAGGAGGGCCTGGGCCTTCAAGCTGCATTTGCCTAATATTTTGTAGGAGACTGAGAAACAAACATAGCCTATTTTTAAAAATTGGGAGGGGGTCACAACTCGGAGTAGCCCCACACCATTCTTTTGGTGCCCTTACTGTTGGAAGTGAAGGAGAGGAGAAAATACGGGCAGGGCGGGAAGGAGGAAGGCCGTGGAAGAGAAAGCTTCTCAGCTGGCCGGGTGACACTGAGCACAAGACAGAGCCCTGACATAGGATGCTTTCTCAAAGACTGAGAGAAAGTGAGCTTTGGTGTAAATCAGCCAAGACACACTCTCTTACTGGCTCAATAAGTAGGGAAACTAATGGGCTCCTACCATCTCAATTTTTTTTTAGAAAAAAAGATAACGATAATAAATAGCACAAATCCAGGCATAATTCTTTGATTGAAATTTCCAAAAGACCACTATGCTTCAATTTTAGGAAACCTGGAGTTACATTGTCTAGAAAGCTTGGTGCAAGTTTCCTCCTGTTTAGAGTCCTCAGTTTCCTCATCTTTTCAATGGAGATACTCACAGTCTCTGTCTTTCACAATGACTGAGCATAAGCCATTGTTAAGAAATCATTTTGGAACACTTTTCAGACCTGTGGGAAATGAGATTTTGCTTCTTTGTATTCTGAGAGGCTTGTCGTGTTGGTGGTTGGGGTCCCTGACTTTGTATCTGTGCTGTTCAGGGACGTGGGAGTAACATCATCCACTGCCGGAAAGATGGCACCTGGAGCGGCTCCTTCCACCTCTGCCAGGAGATGCAAGGCCAGTGCTCAGCCCCGAACCAGCTCAACAGCAACCTCAAACTACAATGCCCTGACGGCTATGCCATAGGTATGACGGGCCCACGCGGGGAGCAGCAGCAAGGCTGGGTCCTCCCCGGAGCCAGGGACAGGTGCCTGGGTGGGCCACTGAGCAGCTCTCCATGTGAGACCCTCCTGGACAGCAGGGAATGAGACTAGACCCTGACCTTCCAAAAGGGGGTCAGAGAAGGAAAGGTGGGCAGATGCGCAGAGTCAACAGCAGAGAAATGCTGCTGAAGGCCAAGGGGATTTCCAGAGGTAGGGATGCCTACCTGACCCAGGGATTCGTCAGGTAACAAATAGCGTTCCAGCGAGAAGAAACTATGTGACCAAGGAACAGGAGACAGGAGAGTGTGCATGATGTCTAGGGAAGTCAGAGGAAGCCCATGAGCCTGCTTGTATTGTCACTCTTAAAATTTGTATCATACTAAATGTCCCTGAGCACCTGCCATGAGTCAGGCCCTGGGGCAAGCACTGAAAGGGCATCATTTCCGTCCCTCTCAATAACTTAACAGATGAGACAGTTGAATCTGGAGAGGCAATGAAACGTGTCCTCAAATCCTGCATCCTGGCCTACTCAAAGCTTGGCTCCTTTCCATGACATCTGCGATGGTTCCAAGGGAGGAGCCCAGCATTTTCAAATCGCTGTTTTGCAGTGACAGGTCAGCTTGAAAATGCACAGTGAGTGAGGAATAAACCTGGGAACCGATACCAGGAGTTGCCTGGTTGAAGCCAGGAGTTCAGACAGATGCATCAATCACCAGCTCCACGACTTTCCCCAGAACTCGGAGCCCATGGAGTCTGCCCTCATCCCAGGGCAGTGGCGCTGACCCCTTGATGTGATTCCCTAATTGACCATGATGAAGAGCCCAGGGAATTGAACGTCTTTTCTCAGGGCCAGGGTGATTTAAGGGGAAGTTGCCAGAGCTCTCTGGTGCAGGTTATCTGAGTGAGGACAGAGCCAACATCTTCCTTAACTGGCATGCTGAGAGTTGTCGCTGCATGCCAGGAATCAAGGCCGATGGTTGGAGAGTGGAGAGTCTTAGGGACTGTCCACCTCCTCAGGTGGCAGAAGCTCTTCATCTAAACTTAGGGTAGGAACCAGCATTCCTGTGATGCTTGTTCTACAAGCATCAGAGAACACCAAAGCACATGGCGGCCACTCTTTCTGATGGTTCAGAAGGAACTTTCAGATCTTGCAGAGCCTGTTAATCCACATGACCCTGACCAAGAGGGTTGTGGAGAGATGGGATCTTGCAGGGCCAGCCAAGATAGACATTGTAGTCTGGGGCAACAGGTGCTCCCATGGTGAGCAACACTGGCTGCTGCATTCACATGGGTCTGTGAGACACTGGACTTGCATGTCCATGATGGGGTCCCTGCTCCCAGTGCAAGGGAAGGCTCATGCTTGTGACTGACGTTAAGCAACCCTGTGAGAAAAGTTCCAATGAATAATGTTTATTTTTAAAAAAAACTAGAGAAGTAGATTTGCTGTGTGTCTGTACTCATGGACACAGTCAGATACATTCACACACACACACACACACACACACACACACACCCGCAGAAGACTTTGTAACCAAATGAAGCATCAAACCCACATCAAATGGTAAGTTCATGCCTCATACCTACACATCATCCAAATACCACACAATTGTTTCAACCGCCCACACACACAACTGGTGTATGAACCTGCATATAGCACACACACCTGCAATACACAAGTACACATGCTTCAGGGTCATAAACACATTGTAGGCCCCCAAATATATCAAACACACAAAGCTGCACAGAAGTCAAGCAGAGCTCACACACACATTTACACAAATAGATCACACAGCCACATGTGCACATACCATATGCACATGTCATGACCACAGGCAATTGAACTCCAAGGCCTGGCTCTCAGCTCTCCCTCAGAACAGTCTAGAGAGAGAGGAAGGGGTGTGTGTCATGGCAGTATTCCTTTACCCCCTGAGCTTTTTCAAGGTCAGAGCAGAAAGAAAGGAATCTGTATGACATTGGAAACTGAATGGCCTTCCCCAGAACCCAAGGAACCCTAGATACCCATCCTGTGAATCTGGTCTCCAGGATGGGTGACAGGTGGGCAGAGACCCAAGGGCAGAGAGAGATAAGAGAACTCAGGGAACAGTGAGAAAGGAGGAAAGCATGTTTCTCTCTGCCTTTTCTGGACTCCCCACAAAGCCCCTGTCCAGCCCCCAGGCTGAGCCCTGCCTGGGGAGAGCCCAGCTCCCTAGGAACATTGTTTTAATCGGAGGCCTCATAAGCCAGTGAAGTCCACGCGGGGTGAGGGCTGGGCTGGAGGGCCCGGTTTGGAGTCACCCAGCCCAACCTGGCTCCCTCTGGTCCCTTCCGAGCAGCCTGGGAGGCTTGTGTGGCCGATAAAGAGCCTGCAGAAGGTTGCTGCCACCTCCGCTGCTGCCACCCGCCTGCCACCTCCCTGCGCCGCCTCCCGGGAAGGGGAGGGGGGCTTGGTGAGATCACCACTCTGTAACGATGCCAATTACGGCTCATATATCACAACACGGCAGCCTGGTCCTGCAGCCCAGGAGCCACGGCTTGGGGGAGGGGAGCAGAGAGAAAGGAAGGCAGGAAGGCCAACCGCCACAGAGGCCAGCCGGGGGCCCCTGTTTGGACCCCGTCTCCCCCTCTTCCTCCCTCTTGGGATAAGACAGCCTTTGAGGATTGAGAGCTGCATCTCAGAGGAAGCATTCCCCACAAAAATCTTATCACCGCAGCCTTGTCTCAACTTCGCTTCCCAAAAATCTCCTTTCAAACTGGCCTGGTGACGAACGCACACCTCTGAGTCTCCCCGGCTCTCCCTTTTCCCTCTGCTTCTGCCCGCCCCATTTTTCCCTCTCCTCTGCCCTTCCCCACTCTGCACTCTTCCACTGAGCCTCCCTCACTCTTCTCTCTGCGTGGCCACTCCTTGTCCATCCAGAGCCTCAGGCTCTGTAACCTGCCCAAGGGGTATGATGACACCTGTGACCCAGGGCTGGAGCTGCTGGGGCCTGAAGTGACTTAGGAAAACCACCTGGCAAGGCCAGGTGTCTAAATGTATGTGTTCTAAACACTGTTCTGGACATCTCACCCCAACTGTGTCCCTTCTTTAGCCCTTGTAAGCTTCTTAGCCTGAAGACGGTGGTAAGACGGTGAAAGGCAGGGCCGTGGAGGGACTATGTACATATATGCATATGAGCGTGTGGGCATTACCTGTGCGTGGTTGTGCCCACATGCACACATTATGTATATGTGGGAGGAGGTGTTTAGAATGGCTAATAAAATAGGACATTTAAAGAAAACAGTTGGCCTACTGCTAGTGACTGTTCAGTGTTCCGAGGGTGGTTTTGGCACCAGGCACTCCTCAGTCTCTGGTCAGATTCTAACAGGGCAGTTCTTGCCCACATGGATACCTACCTTTTTGGAGTCCTGGGGATATTCAGTGGGATAGACTTTATTTTCAGGAGACCACAGAATGTGTGAGGTCCGGGTGGAGAAAGAATGAGCCAAGTCATGGTCAACCTGCCAACCCACAACCTGAAGGTCAACCGCCTTCTCCCAGAAGTCCCTGGACCAGGCTCTTCTGTGTACTAAACCTGTCCCTGTTAATCATCTTCCTACCATTGACTCATTACCTGATTCATTTTCTGTTTCTTTATCTGTTTAGTCCATCATTTACCCACTCACACATCCATGTATGCCCTCACTTCCTCCTTCATAAGTTACCTAAATACCTGCCCATCGCCCCTCCATCCATTCTTTCATGCATTTCCTCCTCCACTCGTGACTCACTCACTCATTCAGTCTTTCACTCATTTCAGGCTCTGAGCAGAGAATGGGGAACACAGACAGTGCTGACCCCATGGAGTCACAATCAGGAAAGAAAACTATTGATACAATTGTTGAACCAACAAGAAGTGTCAATGTGATAAATGCTATGATGGATGCCTCTAAGGGTTGTCCTGTCAAGAAGCCGTGGGGTCCTCTCTGGGCAAGTGGTACTCGTGTGCTGACGTCTAGAGGAGGATCATGAGTAACGTGCAAGTTGAGGAGGAATGGGAGGGGTCCAGAAGACCCAGGAAAGGGCAGGGACGAAACTCAGTGGAAATGGAAATGTGGGGGCTGTGGAGCTGGGTCGCATTATGTCCTCATCTCCCACTTGGCAGATGCCCAGGGTTTCAGGTACTAGGCAAGACTCTGAGATAAATCAACCTCACCCCTGCCCTCCTAGGCAACACTCCACCTGAGCAGATGGGGCAGAGGGGGAAGGTGAGGCTCATCAGTGCCCCACAGAGTGATCAAATGCAGTAGTCATTGAGAAGATGCAGAAATCGGGGTAGACATCTCGGGGCGGTTGAACTAGGCCTTAAAGACCTGATAGGGTTTGGTCACAGGAACGCAGTCTTGGGGGATATTTGAAGAGATGGGATGAATAGGAATGGAAACAGAGGTAGGGAATATGGGGCTCAGATGGGAGCCCAAGTGTAGTTCAGTGCCATTGGACCAACTGAGTCAAGAAGGAGGTTAAGGGAAAAAAGGTGAACCAGATCAGGAGAGGCACTGACGGGCAGGCAGAGTGGACTGGACTTCATCCTGGATGTGGGCAACACTGGACAGGTTTCCGAGCAGAGGAGGATCATGACCCAGCTAGGCTCAGGGCCAAGGAAATAGCAGCTTCCAGCTGGACCAGGGACAAGTGGATGGAGTCCGGGAGACCAGAGATGGCCCTGCCAAGGGAGTCCACTGCTTTCCACTGCCCTGAGGTTCAGACAGCCATGTCCACTGGCGACCGGGGAACAGCAATGCCCACTCTGTGGAACTCTAGCTCGTGGCCACTGGGAGACAGGGGCTAAGATGCCACCTTGTGCTGTGCTTCCCTTCAGGGTCAGAGTGTGCCACCTCGTGCCTGGACCACAACAGCGAGTCCATCATCCTGCCCACGAACGTGACCGTGCGTGACATCCCCCACTGGCTGAACCCCACACGAGTGGAGGTGAGTGACCAGAGCCATCCACCTGCAGCTGAATAAGAGGGAGATGCCATTGTAGAGCCTTGCCATGTCCCCGCCCAGAATTCATCCTTTGCCCTTATGGAGACTAGCTCTCCATCCTTTCTCTAGGCTGTAACTGTTTAATACTTCCCATCAGGCTCTGTGCTGAGGGACTTTTATTTAATTGTCCTTCTGAGTTCTGATGAAAGAGTAGGAATAAGAGGCCTAATGTATCTAGTGTACAGGTGAGGAAACTGCGGCACCAAGCACACGTAGGTGGGGACACAGAGCCAGGTCGCAGTGTAATGTCAGGCGCTGTTTGGCTTCTCAGGCGCCCTCCACGTAGCTATGCCTTCTATGTAGCCTTGGTTTGGGGGAATCTTTCTTCACACTTTACCAGTTTAGTGGAAAGCCATTACTATGTGGCATTAACCACAGGGAATAGTCTCCTGTTGTTTGTGGAGCACTTACCATGTTCATGTGCCTGGGGCGCTGCACACAAGATGGTACCAGGGAGGGAGAGGGGTGGTGGTTGTCTGAACTCTCAGACACTGAGACCTCAGAAGTGTTGTAAAGACCCCAAAGCAAGGGCTTGAACCCAAACCCAAGTCCAAACGCTCTGTGCTTCCCACAGCACCAGGCTCGCCTGCTCCTGGCCGGATAACTGTGGTGGTCCCCACCTGTGACAGTGTCAGTTTGACTCTGAGGTTGGTTACTTTCACTTTCCCTGTGTCACCTGATCAGTTGGGGATCCCCAGCTGATGTAGGACCCACTCTTGTCCTCCAGGACGTGGTTCCCAGGCCTCATGGGTTGATCTGGACATTATTAGCTCCTTACCTGGGAGAAGTGAGAGGAGGTGGGGGGCAGGTGAGGTTCAGCTAGCTGTATCTCCTCCACCAGCCTATTTGCTTGGGGTGCTGGGAAATGCTGCCTGCCCGCCTGCTGCAGATGGAGCCCCGGATAGCTGGGCAGAACCCGATATGGGGTGTAGTGTTTCTCAAATGAGCTGAGGACATGGTTTCCAGGGCTTACTCAGCGCTCTGGGCAAGTGGACTTGGCCAGAACCCTGGCCTCCATCTCCCCTCTGCTCCCCTTCCTCTTTCTCTTCTTCTACTCCACTCTTTTCTGTTTCCTCCTCTTTTCTCCAATTCCATTTCCTTTTACCCCGCCCCTACTTTTCCGCTCTTTTTCTCTCTCCTCCTCCTAGCTTGTTCACCTGGTCTCTCTTTCTGACCACTCTTCCCCCACCCATCACCATCCTCTCTTGTCTCATTTTTTCTGCATAGTCATTGAAAGTCCTGAGTCCCTTACCTTAGGCTCCTTCATCCGTTTCTTCCACCTCAGGGTGCCTTTCCCAGTTCCCATGCTCGAATCCCCACACGGATTCTCCCAGAGTGCCTCAGTGCACATGGATGTGCTAAACACCTGAGTCACATTCTCCAGGCAGCTGGAGATTCCCAAATCCCAGGTCCTCATTGTTCAGAGAGAAACTGAGGGAGGGAGGGGCTGGAGTCACATGGGCAATACAGCTGGACCCCCAGCCAGGACTTGTGATTGGCAGCTCCGCCAAGCCCCAGAGCAGGTGAGTGTTGCTCATCCACAGAGCTGAACAAGAGACCTCCCTGTCACCCCAGTATCAAGAGTCTTCTTGGCCTGGTGAGGCTCTCGCTTGAGGTCTTTTCCACCCCTTGAGTGAATTCCCACCCTTCTCTCTGTGAGCTGGGGGCACTAAAGAGTTCAGTTGTAATTCACTGTGAAATAAATCCAGGGATTTGAAAGCCTGCAGCCGCCCACCCCCCTAGTCGCCCACCCGCTGCCTGCCCGCCCCAGCCCCCCCACCCAGTTCCCCAGTCTGCCTCCCTTTATTGATGCCGGCCTACCGAGAGAGCCATAACGAGGTTCAGACCTCCACTGGTCTCTGGAGGCCTCATTATCCAGGAGGAAAAAAACGTAGGAAAAGGGAGGAGGGCGAAGGGCATAGATTGATGACTTCCAGGAATAAGGCAGGAACGCTGGCCTCCGCTGCACCCTTGCCCTTCATGCGCTGAGAGCGGCAGAAGTAAAGCTGCTGGTGCGGCATTTCCAGGCCCGAGGAGGCCCCAGATAGCTCCTCTGCTCGCTGAGGGTTGCCCTCCATGCAGTACTTCTAGGAAGATGGTTGCAGTGAGCTTCTGCTCCAGTGCCTCCTGCTTTTGCCCCAGGGTAATATGAGAGGGGCCAGAACTGCCATCAAAGGATGCCTTCTGTGACCAGGCCCTGGGCCAGGCACTCCCTGTCTGCACACACACACACCCCTGCGTAGTAGGTGGGTATCAGGCTACTTGTGTTTCTAGTAGAGGAAATGGAATCTCAAAGATGGGGGCCTCTTGCCTAAGAAGTTGGAAAGGGACCTGACCCAGATCAGCCCAATGCTACCATTTGCTTCAGAACCCCTACAGCCCCTGGGGAATATAAAATAATAATAACAAAGGCAAGGCACACTTACTGATTGCTTACCAGGGATGTGCAGGTAAAAAAAAAAAAAAAAAGAGGTAGTTTATAGCATTTGCCGATTTCTGTGGTGTAAACACTTCCACCAGAGCAGGTGTCAAGGTCTCTAACTATCCATTACTGAAAACAAAGTTGGGAAGACACAGATGCTGTTGGCCTTCTTGAGCCTGTGCAAGCTGCAGCCCACCATTGGCATTTACCCACAACAGACTCTGCATGTACTGACATGTCTGATGACTATGTAGATGAGCGGAATATCAACCTGGAGTTCATGCGTCATGATTACAACACCAGAACAATGAGCTTGTGCAGGCAGGATTGTGGTCATCTTATTTACCATAGCATGTCCCTCAGTGCCTGGTACACAGTAGATGCTCAGTAAATATTTATGGTCGTTGAGTCAGGTGACAGAGGCTATAGTCCAAGTCTTGGCACTTTCATGCTGTACATCCAGGGGAAAATTCTATCACTGCTCTAGGTTACAGTTTCTTCCTTTGTGAAATGAAAGCTAGGCCTAGATCAGGTGCCACAAAGTCAAACACTACAGAGCCTGGCAGGTAGGGGAAGTAGGGGAAGCAGGTTGGCATAGTCTGTATATTAAACATCTAGGCATGTTATTGACTTTAGTGATCATAGTGTTTGCTATAAATACTGCATAAAGACAGAGAGACTGACAGAAAAATAACTTACATGCTGATGGTAAGCATGAGGCTTGGGTCTAGTCAAGAGCAGCAGTGTGGAAATGCAGGCCTTGGGTGGCCACATATTTTTTTTCTTCAGTGCAATCAATCCAGAGTTTTTTGAAATCTGAAATCTCTTTTAATTTCCTTGTAATATTGACAAACTAATTCTGACCTTTGTAGTCACTTGAGTGCCAAAGCAAACATTTCTGCAGGTTGTGTAGCCTAGAAGATGCCAGATTGAAAGCTTAGGATGAGATGGACTCTTCCAGCCTTGATATCTGAATTCTGCAGAGGGAGACTTTCCCCATCAACTCCTAAGGAGCATTTCCGATCTGCTCCTGCAATGCCCTTTGCTGAGGGATGCTGGGAGTTGTTCATAAGAGGCACCCCCCAGGAATCCTCCAGGTAGGAGAGCCTTTGGCTCTAACGATGGCTTCCAAAAAAGAATGGAAGGAGGAAAGAAAGGAAGGGAATGAAATAGAGAAAGAAGAGGGAAGAGACCATGTTTGCTGGATGCTTCCATAGATGCCACCTCATTGTGTCTCTGTCGCATGTGCCTGACTTTACAGTTGAAGATGAGGCTCAGAGAGGTTGCAGCTGCCTGGTTTACATAACTAATGTAGTTGAATTAGCTCATTATGCTTCATTCCATCCTTTAAGTCAACCATCCTCCACATTTTGAAAAATAGACACATGTAATACAGAGGATGCAGAATTCCTTCCCTGAAAAGAAGAGGGCATGACGAACAGCCATGCCAAGCGTCTAAAGGTCAGAAGTAGAAAGCTTCTGAGTGACTAGTAAGTCCTGTCCTTCTGCCATGTAGATAAAGAGACCAAGTTCCCAGGAGGGGAAGTTCACAGATGAAGAGATGCAGCAAGAGTCTACTGAGTAATCTCTCATTCACTCATGAACACACTCATACATTCACTCCTTTGCTCATTGGTTTGTTTGTTCCTTCATACTTAAAACGGATTATGTCCCTCCCAATGGCAGGTTCCTGTAAACACCAGGGACTTCCAAGAGAGCCCATGGAAGAAAGCCCGAAACTCAATGACAGATAACAGACTGATAATACTAACCGACATGATTCACTAGGAGAAGGACCTGTAAGTCAGGGAAAAAGGAGAGCTCATGTGAGAAGACATCTAAGAGGTGGTCAGAGCTAGGCCTCAGAACAAGGAAGTCCTCTTAAGACTCTCTCACACGTGTTTGACTTTGGTTGGGACCAGCCTCCACTGGGCTCCATTTTTGTTTTAGAGACTCTGCCTCTCCTACATTTATCTCAAAGTCTCTCCACCTTCTGAACCTTGGTCTTCCCATTGTTTGTGTGAGTGACCTGTTTTAATACTGATAAATTCAGTAGCTCTGAGACTGAAATAGAGTATGGTGTTCAAAGTGTGGACCTTAAAGTCAGAAAGATTCAGGCTTAGTTGTTGTCACCGTGTATGTGTGTGATTTGGGGCAGGTTGTTTACCTTCTCAGTGCCTCAGTTTCCTCGTATAGAATCCAGAGTGAAAAATAACACCTATGACACGAGAAAGCTCTGAGCACAAAGCTTGGAGCATAATATTCATTTAACAGAGCGTCTTGTGCTGATGATGATGCCAATGGTGATGGTGTTGGCGGGGGTGATGGTGGCGGGTACTGCTGGTGGTGGTACTGATGATGCTGATGGTGACGATGGCGGTGGCGCTGGTGGTGTTGGTGTTGTGATGATGTTCATGGAAGCCAGAAGGAGAAGACAGTCTACTCTCCCTGTCCACCAGTGCAGGAAATGGACCCTTCTTAAAACTCTGGTCTGAGAAGGTGCTGCCTGTCCTAGATGCCTTCATTGGCATTTGTAGGAACAAGGCTGACATTGGAGGGGCCCCGTCCGGGATCTCCCACTCTTGGTATAAACAGCTTAGCCTTTCTTCAGCTCCCACTGCCTATCCCCTCGCCCAGTCCCCCCAGCACACAGAGGGGCCCTGTAGTCAGACAGCTGGGGCAAGCAGCCCTGAATAATAGTGGAAAATCCAAAAGCCTTGGAAAGATAAATAGGCTCATGCAGATAGTATAAAAGTCCTTTTTCTGAACTCACGTCAGGTAAACCTCCGTTGACAGAAACTCATGACATTCCTACAGATGGATTAAAT
Source organism: Sciurus vulgaris (assembly GCF_902686455.1). NCBI lineage: Eukaryota > Metazoa > Chordata > Mammalia > Rodentia > Sciuridae > Sciurus > Sciurus vulgaris. The sequence goes on from NC_136476.1 coordinate 72,574,409, forward strand.
TAGCTCTTGGATAAACAGGGGGAGGGATGGGGGTCAAGTCCCTGGTGGATCCCCATCTTGCTGTTTTTTACCTCTTGCATCTCTACAATATGCCTTCCAGCATCTCTGGCTTTTGGCTGTGGACAGATTCTCAGAGTCAGGGAAAATCCTCACTAAAGTTTATCAGAGGATGAAAGCAGGTGATCTTGTCACTCTGCCACCATGACTGGGAAGCAGACGGGAGGGAGGAATATGGAGGCTACTCACACTCCTCCATGTATTTGTTCACTGTGCTCCAGGCCTGATCCTAGAGGGAGGCAGAGGTGTTGGAAGCCCAGGACTTGCCCTCATGAAACTTCCAGAATTGGTCTAAGATACTATTTCTCTGTCTAGTTCATAGTTGCTCAATTCACAATAATCAGATTGTGGAACCAACCTAGATGTCCTTCAATTGATGAATGGATACAGAAACTGTGGTGTATATATATATATATATATATATATATATATATATATGTATATAATGTATATATATACACATATATATAATGTATATATACATATATATGTATATAATGTATATATATATAATGGAATATTACTCAGCCATAAAGAATGATAAAATTATGGCATTTGCAGGCAAATGGATGAAATTGGAGACTATCATGCTAAGTGAGATAAGCCAATCTCAAAAAACCAAAGGACGAATGATCTCACTGATAAGTGGATGATGACACATAATGGGGTGTGGGAGGGGTTAGTGTTAGGGTTAGTGTTAGGGTTAGGATTAGGGAGGGGGCAAGAATGGAAGAAGAAAGGACTGTATAGAGGGAAAAGAGGGGTAGGAGGGGTGGGGGGAAGGGAAAAATAACAGAATGAATCAAACAACATTACCCTATGTAAATTTATGATTACACAAATGGTATGCCTTGACTCCTTGTACAAACAGAGAAACAACATGTATCCCATTTGTTTACAATAAAAAAAACTTATATTGAGAAAAATAAAAAATAAAAAATAAAAGATAGTATTTCTCTAACCATTTATCTCAATGCATCATCCTGACAAGGCTATGACATTTCCAGTATCCATTCATATATGGAAGAACCAAGACTCATATTGGAGATTTACAAAGGAATATCAAGTCATACCTGCTCTTTTTTAGATCTTGTGGTCTTCTCATAGACTACCCTGTGTGTATACTGGCAAATGGTAGACGGGATCAATAGGGGGATAGATAGGCAGAAACAGATGGGCAGGTCATCATGTCAAGCTCCTTATTCAAGATCCCTAATTTAATTTGGTCCACACAAAGTTGACCCTCTAAACTAGCACCTTTCCGGGCATTGAAGACATTTTGAGACTCTGTAAGAGAAGACGACAAATGAAGAAGTTCTTGTTCATTGGTAACATCATCTCTACTTTGAGATGGATCTATCCCTTCATAACAGAAGTATTTATTGAGCTTCCTGTGTGTGCCAGGCCCTGTTTCAGGCATGGGAGACCTCACACATGAGCCAGTGATGCTGTGGAGCAGAACAGAAAGGCACCAACCCACTCCTAGGCTGGAGTCATGTGATTCCTTTTGTCACAAGCTTGCCAAGAAACCTAATTACACTTTGGCTTTTAGATACGTCTGCCTTCGGGGAGAGAATGGGCTGGTCACATGGATTTCTCACATTCCTGCCCATATGACTGTTCATTTCTTAATTAAAATTAATCAACTGGCACTTAGCCAGGAGAGTGATCCCTGACCATATAGACTTCAGTTGCTGGTCCCTGGCACAGTTACCTCTCACTGTACAATTTCATTTTTTTTAAGGAAACAATTGTAATCTAGCATGAAAACAGAGGCCTCTGTCGAGAACAGGAACGGGAATTTGTCAGACTTTTATGGTAGTTCCTTTATGGATAGCATTTGCTCTTTCTAGTTTTGCTTTCTTCTTTCACCTATTTTAAAAATATATCATCACGTTGGATTTTATGCTATATGTTGCTTTAAATAATTTCTGGAACAATTGCTTGTTTCAAACCCTGGTTTCTCCACTTAAAAGCCATGGAGCTTGAGGAATTTATTCCCCTGTGACATGAGATTAATGCCCACTTCACAGCATGGTAGCAAGAAATAAATAAGATAATGCATAAAGTAATTAGCACCATGAATACACTGTGTATATTTTAGTTGTCCTTATCATCATCACCATCATCATCATTTTTAAGGGAGACTATAAATAAGTACGTATGTGCATATCTATGAGCGCTGCCTGAACAGGTTGGGAAATGCACCACAGAGGAAGTAAGTCTTGAGAGATATTTAAAAGATAATTGAGGATTCTTAAAGTGCCCGGATGGAGAAGGGCATTACAGTGAAGAGGAACAGCAAGAACAAATCCTCTGATGTGAAGTCGAGGCAGATTCTGGGAATTGTGAGCAGATCCAAATGATGATGGCAGCAGAGGACAACAGTTGGGGTCCCTGCCTTTCTGGGGTTCCAGATTAGAGGTTGGCTTGTTCATCCTCCAGAGCATTTGCTCTCAAACCACAGTGTGCCTCGGGATCATTGAAGAGGCTAGATTTGAAAATGAAGAGTCCAGGACCGGCCCTAGAGATTCAGATTCATTAGGTGCAAAACAGGGCCAGGGAATCTGAATTTTTAATTCTGATGAAAATGGTCCTCAGGTGCTGCTTGGAGAGACCCTGCTCCACACCTCGCTGCCATCTCCCCGCTGCAGCCCCAGACACACACACAGGCACACTCACACACACGCACAGACACACGCCAACTCCTCCTGCCTTATCCCCAACTACACCAAAAGGTCCAAGATCAGTCCAGAATTTTCTGAAGGGCCTTTCTCATCGTGTTTTCATCTCCCGATTCTGCTTCTCCACAATCATTGCTCCTGCCCGGGAAGTGCACGATCGTGACACATACCGTGAACAAAATATTGTTTTAATCTTATGGCTCCTGTTATCACAAGTCCCTGGGCAAGTTCTCCATGTCAATACAGGGTGAGGTCAGGATTGGAAAGCCTAAGAGGCGGAGTGGTTGAACGTGGTGCCAATGAAGAGGTTCCTGCCTCCAATCCCAAACCCATCTGACCTCTCTCCCCATCTCTCTGCAGAGAGTTGTCTGCACTGCTGGTCTCAAGTGGTATCCTCATCCTGCTCTGATTCACTGTGTCAAAGGCTGTGAGGTGAGTCACAAGGAAAGACTCCTCAGCTCCTGAGGAATAACTGTAATGTTGTTATTGCTATGTTTATGATGGCTACCATTTACCGTTCCTCCTAAGGGTTGTGAATATCCGTTTTGCAGACTTCTTACAGGGATTAGCAATCCCATTTTACAGATGCTGCAGTTGAGGCACAGAAATATGAAGAAACATATTCAATTTTGCAGTTCATAGATAACAAAGCTGGCGTTCCAAGCCAGGCCTTTCTGTCTCCAAAGCCTGTGACCTGCATAATATTGGTTCTGTAAGAAAGGAAAGGAGGGAGGCAATATTGATTTAGTATTTCTATTATGCCAGGAATTTTATCATCATTACCATACCTAGCCTTTATAGAGCCACATGAGGCAGTTTTTCTCATTTTCATTTTATTCTTGACAGTTACTTGCAGGTCAGTTCCTTCTGCCCCACGTCTTAGTGTTCACCCATTCATCAGCTTCAGAAGTAATATGGATGTCTTAGACCCACTGAGCTGAAATGGAAGAACCTTTCAGACCCTTGAATTCACAGTCAAACCTTTCCCTAAGGCTTGGAAGCAGGAGACCTGGACCTGTGTGCCGGTCACAAGCTTAGAGGTGGCAGGTTCTTGGGACATGGATACGTTCTCAAGAGAGGGCTATCCCTGAAACCCAAAGATCGTTCTATGCGTCACTCTGCCCCTCAAGATTCTTCTCAGATGGAACTGAAAAGGAGGCTCAAAATCTCTTCCACAAGGATGTCCGTATCTCCGTGAGTCTCCCTAGAGCCCACCTAGGAAAATGCAGGCGAAAGGGACGAAATCACGCCGTAGAAAAATTTGCACTTGATGGAACTCTTAGAAAGTCGGAACCAGAAAGCCTCTTACAGATCAAACCTAAAATTTGATTTTAAAAGATGGGGAAATGGTGGCCTAGGCAAAGGCCAGGTCCAAAATTGGATGGATCCCCAAACTGGAAAGGATCTTAGCGTGATCTAGCTCTACTTGCTTTTTGTATGGACTAGAAATTGAAGGTCAGAGAGGGGACGGACTGGTCTGTTTTTAAACAGCGTGACAACTGCAGAGCCAAAGCATGAACCTGGGGCTCCGACTTCCACGCTGCTGCTTTTCTCTTCCACTAGGCTCCCTCCTGCCATGAGCCATTCCCTGGTCTGTAAGTGTCATGAGACAGTCTCTGACCACACGCTTCCTTCTGTGTGAGTGGCAGTTCCTCAGGGCACTGGACATTGCAGTCTTGAAGAACTGCCGCTCTTCCAAGCTTTAGCCGGGAATGGCAAAAGCAAGACCTTGTGGCTGTTGCTTTTCTCCATCTCTCTGGATAAGCCCAGCATTTTTGGAAAAGGCAGCTTGAGTTACCTGGGCACCCCTTCTGCTGAGTCGGCAGCCTGAGCAACCAGTGTGACAGCAGAATTCGATCCCTCCTTTGACTCAGCAGTGAGGCCCAAGAGACCTTCACCTGTCAGGCTCTGAGCCTGACAGCGATGCTTATCACCTTCGCCCTTGCAGGTGCCCCTGGCCTTCTCCTTTCCCCCTTGGCTAAGAGGTAACCGTTTGCGTCTTCTTAGGGCTGAAAACAGGCTCAGAAGAGGAATCAATTCTGGGAGCAGGAAGGAATCATCTAGCCTTCAGTGTCCCTGAGCCCCTTCTCCTCTGCTCCTTGTTGTGCTCAGAGGAGTTGATCCTCACTTGTCCATCAAAGCTTCACTGAATGCCTATTTTATGCTAGTCACTCATCTAAGTTCTGGAAATACAATGGTTTTATTCAAGTAAAAATAGTAACTACACTCCTGCTGAGTCACCTGTGAGATCTTCCTGTCCTTCACCCATCCATTCATCCATCATTTTATTAAATAAACATTTACTAAACATTTATTTAGTAAAAGTTTTGCTCAAATCACTATTTTGCTAGGAAATCTAGGGAACATAAATGAATGGCTCTTATGCCTTGTAAATAAACAATTAAAGAGAGATTCACAGTAAATAAAGTAGACAAAGAGAGAATTCTAAAATGATATACCAAGACTATAACCAAAGCAAGGACAAGAAGCTGCAGAAGCACCTGGGGGTGATTTAGGAAAGGCATTTTGGAGGAGCCATATTTGAACTAGATCTTGACAGGTTGTTTTCCTGAATGCCTCACATAAAAGTAGAAAAAAAAAAAAGTAGCAACAGGAGAAATAGCAGTGATAGGAGAAATCTCTAAGCAGCAGATTTTCTCATGCTGTTCCTTGTCTCTAGAAAGTCTCCCTCCTCCACCCCCACCTAATTAACTCCTACTCATCTTTATCATCTCAGCTGAAATGTCATTTCCTCAGGGACACCTTTACTGATCTCCCTGCCTAGATCAAATGCTTTACTTTAATAGCATCATGTACTTCTCCTTCATAGCTCTTATCAGAGTTGAAACTGGCCAATTACATGTGTGATTATTTGATTAAGACTTTCTCTTCACTAGAATGTAAGGTCTAGAGGTGAAGGGGATAGATATGTTCACTATTATGTCACTTTCTTTAGCACCATGTGTATATAGTAGGCATGTAATAAATAGTGTTAAATAGAGGATGGACATGTGGATGGATGGACAGCTATGGCTACAGGAGAGGACACAGAGGGAAAGCACCGAGAATGAGAATGGAGATTTTTTTCAGAAGCTATATAAAACACAACCACTTTTACTTATAGTTTTTTCTTCTTCCTCCTCTTCTTCAGATCATTCACTACCAAGCCAGTTCCTTTCTTTCTAAAGAAGAGACCATTGGTCTCCTTCATTAGCCTGTACATACACTGTATGAGGAAGAATATAAGAAACAACCCACATGCAGACCTCCGGAGGCACAGGGAAAAGGAGAGGGTGTAGCCCTTATTGTTTGTTTCCCTCTGTTCTAAGATGAATGCAATCCCGTGCTCATGATTGGAGTCATACAGCAGAGTCACCGCTGGGCTCTCAGCCATGGGCATGCTCACTACACACCTGGGCTCAGCGCTTACTTATTCTTAACTCCGTCTTGCCAAGATATTGTTTAGACTCTAATAGAGAAGTAATGAGAGGGAATCTAGCATCTTGAGTTGGGGGCCACACTTTTTGGATGAGAATTTGGAGCAGAGATGCAGAATCCAGGGGTGGCACATGGGATGGACTCCTTCTGAGCCTGGTGCTCCCCTGAGCAGTCAAGATGGAAAGGAGAAGCCATTAGATCATAGTGATAAGCTGCAAGGGGATGAGCCTAGCTAAATGATGACATCGTCTTTCCCATCAGTGAGTCACAGAGCATCAGAGAACCATCTAGCACTCAAACCACAAAGGTTTCCAGGTGAATGGAGCAGAAAGTTGAACTGGATATGGCTCATGTTCTTAGGCGCTCACAGACTTGCATCTGCTATGAAAGCATAAACAGCCAGAGAATATGGTGTGCTAAGTGTTGGGATGGACAACATACAGGTGGTAGGGGAGTCAAAGAGACACTTGGAACTTCCTCTAAGATGGCTCTGGCTTCAGATCAGTAATGATTTGACCCTGTCATCTTTTCTTCTTCTTTGGAGCATCACAGGATTGGAAGAACACAGAGAAAAAGAAGAAAATAAGCAAATCAGTACTGCCTAGAATATTCTAGAGTGGTGAAGGCTGAAAGGAAGAAGATAAGGAACCAAATTAGATTAAATCACTGCTCTTTTTTCTGTCAGTGTAATTTTGACCAAGTCTCTTTCTTAGTCTGAGTCTCAGGGTCTCCATCTGTAAAGTGGGAATGGTAATGTCTCCCTCACATGCGGTTTGAAGAAAAAGGAAAAAAAAAAGAAGCACTTAAAGCATGTGACATCATGGCTCATCATGGTAGTCACACAGCAGAGTCCATCTGTGTTTCTCGGTTAGGGAATCCAACCGTTAGGCACACTTCAATGTGGCTAACTCCCATTGTAATGTAAATTACAATGTAAATGTAAACGTAAATGTAAACATAAAATTAACATTTTACGTTTAAGATTGCTGAGCTGTTTATATGTAGGTTTTTAATTTATTTGCATATATTTTATTATGAATTAAGTATTTAATTACTCACTACCAGGAAAAGTGAGGGAAGTAAGCTCAGATTTCTTTATTTCTTCAAGTCCAAGGAGCCCTCTGTGTCAGAGGAGAAGTGATCTGTCCTGTGACTTGGTATACCCCAACTCACAAGAGTATGTCGCTCCACAAGACATTAGTCCTTTGGGGAAAAGCATGGCAGATAAGAATGTTTATAAATAGTAAAAATGATAACTAGTCAAGAGGGTGTTGGGATTTGAAGACAGATAGGCATGCTGGACGTTCGTAAGATTAGAGACTATGAAATGACAGAGAGGCCTCCGTGGCCTCTGCTCGCTCCAGGCTGGTCATGAAGCCTCGTTTCCTTCCTGTTTGTCTCCTTTCTAGCCCTTCATGGGAGACAATTACTGTGATGCCATCAACAACCGAGCCTTCTGCAACTATGATGGTGGAGATTGCTGCACTTCCACAGTGAAGACCAAAAAGGTAGGCCAGTGTGGGTGCTGGGCATCCGCCTCCTGCACACCTCTGCAGCTTGCTGGCCAGGGTCACTCCTGCGTGCCAGGGGACCCATTATTCGGGTTGTGTTAGTGCTCTGTCTTCAAGCTCTGTCTCGCTTTATGTTTTATTCCTCTAGTCAGTAGCTGGCTAATAGCATGTACTGGACGATCTTGGCGGGTGTGGTCCTGAGAGCTTAGAGTCAGCTATAGTAGCCAATAAATAAGCATCTTGACAAGGTGATCCCATGTGCTATGAGGGGCCAGATGAGGCCTTACAGAGGCCCTGCAGAGCAAGCTGTATCTATACATAAACTTGAGGGTTGAGGGGCAGGGGCAGGAAGGTGGCCAAAAAGAGTGTCTGGAGATAAACAATTGGATGCAAAGTCCTAGAGAGAATTTATGTATTAGGGAATAGTGGTCGAAGTCTGGGGGGAGAGAGAAAATGCAGCATCCCCATCAAGAACACAGGACCTTAGAGCATTTTATCACCCATTTTGTTTTCCCACCTGTAGAATTGAGAGTGGAGGAGAGGTGGGTATCCTGGTCATGATTTTTTTCCTTTGCCATTGGGATGCACACAGGAGTATTTCAGTAAAACTGGAGCATTTGAGTGAGATGCTTATCAACCACTAATGGAAAAGTGGCCACCTCTGTTTGCCTCCTGACTACAGCTGGCACCAGAGTTTGGGGATCCAACCAAAAGCTGAGGGGTGCTGAACTCATCTAGCCCAAGTTGAGAAGCATCCTCTGGTGAATGAGTTAATGGGAAACTCTATGTTTACACTCATCTTTAAAATGAGCTGAAAAGTCCTTCCATCTCAACCATCATTTGCTCTGGATCTTATTGTAAAAGTCAGGGAATTAAGTTCCTAAAACAGGAAGGGCAAAGAATCATAGCCAGTCTTGAATGAAGAATTCTGTGTGATTATCTGACACAAACTTCTTATTTTATTAATGGGACAGTGAGGTCCATAAAGGAGGAATGATTTGTGCAAGGTGGCAGAGTTGAGCAATAAACCCAGAGCCAGTCTCCTGGCGCCCAGTTCATGGCCCTCGATATGCAACATCCTTCAGAGTTGGTTCCTTCAGGAAAGATGCTCTGACCGTGAAATGCAGGGATGAATAAGGACACACTCAAATGGGGGGACTGTTGCTGGTCCACAGATAAGGATGCTGGGGTTCTCTGGGATCTGTCAGTCCTGTATAGCAACCTATTTTAGCATGCTTACCCTTTTCTTCAAGGTTTTGATTTTGGTTTTTATTGTTTGATAGAATACTGAAGGCATACATTTTCTGTGCAGGAAAATAAAATTTGCTTTCTATTAAAAATGTTATTATTTTTCCTAATTACGAAACAGTATGTATTCTATCCTTTGGCAAGTCCAGAAAGAAGAGAACGAAAAAGTTCATTTATTGTCCTAAAATCCAAAGATAACCTCTGCTTTCTTTTTGGCATATTTTGCATTTCTTTTGGGTGTATTTTCTGTGTATTGTGTTAAGTTGAAGACGTGTGTGTGTGTGTGTGTGTGTGTGTGTGTGTGTGTGTGTGTGTATGTGTATTGCTGCATTTCCAGATTGGGATCTTGTTTTATTTGGTTTTGTTGACTTAGCACAGCAAATCTTACACTTAAGAATTATGTAATATTGGTGTAAACTTTCTGACTGCACTTTTTCTGTATTATTGCTTATTATATATGGTTGTGATTACAGTAATTTATTTGCTTCCAGTTTTATTTTTAATTTTTTGGTTATTTCAGTTTCTTACAATTATAAATAATGGTGCTCACAAACATCTTTGCACATAAATACTTGTTTCTTTACAATTGATCCCTAGAATTGAAATGACTCAGATAAAAATTATAAGCATTTTTACAGCTCTTGAAACCTATTTCCAAATGAATATGTACCATAGTTATCCCTATTTCATTTTATTGGAGTAGGCCATTTTTGAAAATGAATGGAAAATGAAGTTTGTTTTATGTAGAAGTTTCTGTGGAATTAGTACCATCTTAAACTATTAGTATGAAACAATACCTCTAAGTAAGATAATTTCCCTACCTACTGCCACTTATGTACTAAAATATGAAAATAAAATAAAAACTGGAGTTTATTTTGGGTGGGACATCCTGAAATATATTACTCTTTTTACAGTGTGTGTAGTAGGAAGACAAAGTCATGAGATTGAAGTGTAGACTCCAAACTATTATGGTAACTTTGTTTCCAAAGTGTGGGTGTGTGTGTATGTATGTATATTTGAGACTCCAGGGTTCTGAGATCAGCACTACCTCTTTACAAAGCAACCCCTTATTATAAATATAGTTTGAAATTTTTGTCTTAAAAGTTTCTCATCTTCCACTTTAATCTATTCTTTCCATTGGCCAAGGCCGCAGAAGGCTAATGGCCAGCCTTCCTTGCTCCAGCGAGATGAATGTACACTGAGCATCTCTATGGGCCCAGTTCTGAATCAGCTGTGTACACCTGGTGGGTTCCAGACAGACACAGCTGCTGCTTTTGTGAGACTTACTGTCTACAAGGGGGCCTGATATCAAGTAACAAGCTATATGACTATGCATTCATTCACCTTTGTGGAAAAGACAATGAAGGAGAAGTCTGGGACTTTAAGGAGAATAGTGTGAAAGGCAGAGAAAGCTTCCCTAGGAAGTGACATGTACATTGGGACCTGAAAGAGTAGGAGATTTTCTAGTGAAGGTGAACATGTCTCGGGGCAGCAGGGGAGAGCCTTTTAGCATTGCACATGAAGCATGTCTTAGATTTAAGGCTCTCTTGGGGCAGTTTCAACCTTGTTCTAGTTATTTCAGTTGCCCACAGGTGTAGAGGGCTTCTCAGATTTGAGATTCCTGGACATCTGAGTCCTGAAGAAGAAAGGAACCTCAAAATAAAATCACATTTCCAATAATTTAAATTTCCCAGTGTGACTTCTAAATAAACTTCAACGTCTTGAAACTTTTCTCCTTCTTCTTGGACTCAGCTACTCCCTGCAGTAGACTGGTTTATAGGTGATAATAGGCAGAGAAAATCAATAATAACCAATACTATGTGGACTGCCATCTGTGTCAGACACTCTGCTGGACACTTGGACTCCATTATCTTATTTAGTTTTCCATCAACTCTTATAGATCAACAATATTATCTTCATGGCAGACAAATTTGGGCTCAGAATACTTCTGGAACTTTCCCAAGTTCACTTGGCTAAGTGACTGGTGAAGCTCAAATTTGAATGCAGTTTTGACCGACTCACAAGTCCCGCTCTTTCTGCTACACAGGACTGAGTCTCAGAAGTGGAAAGTACATGTGAATAGGACTTTGTCTCTGGTGCACCTGGACATGGCCTCTCCAGTTCTGACTGGAGATGATCCACCCAGACTGCCAGGGAATTTGGATGTGGGTTCCCTCCCCATGGCAAAGAGAAAAGCAGCTTTTCCCAGCAGCAAAGAAAGGGTGGAGGTAGATGAGGCTCCTTCCTTGCCAGTCACCCCTGTTATCCAGACAGCCTGCACAGGAGCTTCCCCTGGGTGTCCACAGGGCAGGAGAAAGTACTGGTGTCTGGCTCCAGCTTCCATGCTAGGAAGGGTGATGGGGGAAGAGAGCACTTTCTTCTCATCCTTCTGCCCTTACCTGTGGGTCCTATTTAACTTCTCCTTGTCCCCTTGGCCCCAGCCCTATATCACAGGAAACTGCCTTCCTCTGAGCATCCAGGCTGGCACTCAGAAACTCACCCATAGGGCAGATAGACTTCACACACCCTCCTAAATGACAAGCATTCCATTAGGGGAGCACCGTGTGCTGATTTGCTAGATCTCTGTGCACATTGTCTCATTGAGACTCCAAAACAGTCTGGCATGTCAGAAAAAAATGAGACTCAGAGAGGTGAAATCATTTGTACAAAGTGACAGAGCTATGTGTGGGATTTAGGATTTCCTAACACCAAACAAATCATAATAGCTAGTATTTATTGAAAGCTTACTCCTTGCCAGGCAGTGTTAAATGCTTTTTCATTTCATTTCATCAGCACAGTAGCCCTGGTGTAGATGTTGTCCTTTTATCCTTCTCTTATAGATGATGAAACTCTCTTCAAAGAGCTAAGGCCACCCAGCCAGTAAAAGTGGAGCTAAGATGCAAATCCTGAGTGTTTAAACCACACAGCACCAGCCCCTAAGCTCTCTGAACATCTCATTACAATGGGCTTAAATCTCATTTGAGCATCTTGCTTCTCCCCTGGTAGGTGAGCTTCTTGAATTGCAGACCGCCTGGAACAAAGTGTTGGTATGAACTCCAGGCCAGGGTTAAACTCTCAGCACCTTCTCCTAGACTTCCTTCTTGCCAGCTTTCTGCCTAAGTCTCTTCCTGGTCCCTAGGGCTGGAGCCTCCCAGTTACTTGGCCTAGCGTGATGTCTGTCTGCTCCCCCCATTCTTCCTGCCCTGTTTGTGCAGACACCAGCTGTTCTCCACATCCGACTGTGGAGTGATTTGGGCCCTGCTGGCAGACAAGAGCAAGACAGTGCAGGAAACCCCGTCTGGCAGGGGTGTCCAATTTCCCACCCAGACACCTGCCTGCAGTGCAAGGCAGACAGGAAGGGGCAGGGCTTAGATTCTTAGAATGTCGGTTTATTATTTTCTTACTGGAGTCTCAAACACAGAGCAGATTTTCTTAACAGTTCTTCCAATGACGTTTCTTCGTAACAACAACAAAACTCAGTTCATTGTTGGAATCATGCTAATTAATCAAGTATTGGTGGTGTGAGGGAGGAAGGGGAAATGTTCTTAACATAGTCAACATACCAAGGCTTTCTAAGGTATGGGGGCCTGGAATACTTGTTGCAGGTGACTGCTAAGGGACTGATTCTGGACTATGTCTAGGGTGTTGGGGTGCTTTAGTCAGCTTTTTCGCTGCTATGGCTGCAAGATCTCACAGAACAATTTTAAAGGAGGAAAAGTATATTTGAGGGCTCACAATTTCAGAGGTCTTAGTCCACAGAAGGCCGGCTCCATTCCTAGGGGCTCGAGGTGAGGCTCAACATGGTGGCAGAAGAGGGTGGCAGAGGGAAGCAGCTCACATCGTGGTGATCAAGAAACGGAGAGGGTTCATCATCAGATACAAATACATATCCGAAGCTACACCCCAATTCCCACCTCCTCCAGCCATACCCTACCACTTCAGTGCCCACTCAATTAACCCCTATTGGGATTAAATCACTGATTGGGTTAAGACTCTCACAGCCCAATCATTTCTCCTCTGAATCTCCTTGCATTGTCTCACATGTGAGCTTTTGGGGGACATCTCACATCCAAACCATAACATGGGGTATGGACCTAGTCCTGTGACTTTTTCACTCTGTGACTGTAGAAAGACCCAACTCGCCTTGAGTTCTTATCTCATAACATTTGGATTAAATTCATGGCTAAGGATTCTTCATGTGACTTCTTGGGTGAGGTGATCAATGAGGGGGAAATTGAAGGCTACTTAGAACTGAGACTATAGAGAAGAAAAGATAATCGCACCAGCACACCTCAGTACAGAATGGCACATCCAGTTCATAACACAAAGTGTAGGACTCCCATGCTAACTTGCCAAATCTGGACACCCTACCAAAGTGAGAACATGATTTATTACGAAAGGACATTGTACTCAACGTCCACCCTATTGGCCTAAGGAGCCTAGTGATTCCGCTAGATGTGGGAAGATAATCCAAATCATTAGATGGAGAGCAGCCTTCTTAGCTGAGTAGACCATGGCCCACATTGACAAAGGGCTGGGGATGGAGATATGCAATCATATGATTTGATCCACCAGCCAGAATAGTCCTTCTGAATCAAGTCAGATCATATCACACCTCTGTGGAGTCATGCAGAGCCTCCCCACTTTACTCAGAAACACACCAGTGATCCCAGTGGCCTACAAAGCCCAGTGTGCTCTGCCCACCATGGCTCAACTCCAGTCCTCTGGGTGCTTGCTGCCCCTTGCACAGCCAGGCACCCTTTACCCTGCAGTCTTTGTCATTGGCTGGTCCCTTGTCTGTGGAGACTCTTCTCCACTCATGACTCACTCACCCACCTCCTCTAAGTCTTTCCTTGTGTGTTATGTTCTCAATGAGCCCCACCCTAACCACGGACCCCATGTCACCCCTAACACCCCCACAGCTATTTGTAAGGCTTCCACTTTTTTCTTCCTTCCCCAACACCATGTTGATGATGTGGCGATAATGATGGTGGTGATGATGTTGATAATGTTGACGTTGATAATAACTTTTTAAGACAAAAAGGTTAGAATCCTTCATAGGATCAAGGTAAAATGTATTTATTATCTGTGATCAGACAACTCATATCCCTATTAATGCTGGAATGAAATTTTCATGAGGACAAGATGAGGACAAGAAAGTACATCTCTTTTGCTCACTGATGTATTCCAAGTTTGATTGTGTGTCACTATTTCCTGTCCCATAGGTAGGTGCTCAGTGCCCATAAATAAACCCTTGTTGAGTCGGGTGAAGTGAGGTAGCCCCTGATCTGTGCTCAATGCTGTGTAGGTCATGGTCTGGTCCCAGCTATGCTGAGTTTATGTTGTGGATGAGCAGCTGGACGTTTGGAGTGTATGAATGGAGACACAGCAAATGAGGAGGGTCAACAGAGCAACACCAAACTAAGTTACAACCTCTCCAGAAGGTCTTGTCCAGGTGAGGGGAGTAGGGAAGGAGCAGAGATGGGGCACAAGAAAGGAGAGTGTTTCTGGTAAAGGGAATAGTCTGCGCCAGGGCCCAGGTATCAGCCCCAAGAATATTAGTCCCAAGAATGGCTACAGCATTGGACACAGGGAAGGGGTGAGAGGTGAACCTTGAAGGATAATCAAGGATTTTTGTACTTTAACTAGGGAGTCTGGACTTTCTCAAAAAAAAAAAAAAACAATAGGGACATTTACAGACTATTTTAAGCACAGAATCAGTCTAGAGGATCCCAGAAGGCTTCCTGGGAGAGGAAGTAGATTCGTTCAACTTGGAGGATTAGTGAACGGTACAGGCAGATAGTTCAGCAGACTAGACTAACTCCTCCATGCACAACAATCACTGACCTCAGAAATGCTATAGCTCCCTCCCTCTTAGGGTGTAGCTCTGTTTTTTATATGTATGAAGAAGACATCCATCTTTAGCATTATCCTATGAGAGAATCCACCCTTTTATCTTGATAAAGTTATCATCACCATAACCATTATCAACATAACCACCACCACCACAGTTAACCCCATTGTCAATACCACCATCACCATCAATGCCACCACCATCACCACCTCCGTAACCATCAACAACACACCACCACCATCAACACCAACATCACCACCCTCACTATCACCATCACAATCAGCATCACCATGACCTTTATGACCACCACCACTACCACCACATCATTGTATTTATTGGATATATATTTTCTGGCATACACTGTCCTGAGTGCTCTAGGTGAATTTTGTACTTTATGCAAAACAATGCTACATGATAGGACTCTTATTACCTCCATTTTGCAGACAGAGAAACTAGAATCTGGAAAGGGAAGTAACTTGGGTGGTAGCATTGGTAGCATATGTTAAGTTAATAACAAGGCAAGGAGTCAAACCTGTCTCCTTCTCATCTGGGCCACTTTTCTCCTCTTCACCCATGTGTTGCTCCACTTTATCCTCATTCCTCCACACGAACACTTTACCCATAGGCAGACAAGCCACTGTGCTTACTAATTGCACCATGCCCTAAGCCAGACACCATATCCACCCTATCCAAGAAACTCATAGACAGTCTTTGTACTTCACGTCTTCATCTACGTGACCTCCATAAGTTTCTGTGTGCTGTGGAGACCCTGAGATGCAGGCAGTGAAGTGATTTACCCAAGTACCACAGCCAGCAAGTGGCAGAACGAAAGCTTTCTGACCATCAGCACAGGATGCCTCCTGTTTCCCAGAACACACACACCCTTCTGTGCTTGGTACCTCCCTGTTGAGTCTGAGTCAGAATCCAGCCCCTACCTGTCTCCAAGTCCCAGACAAGACTTGCAGTCAGCCTTGTGGTGCATTTGTCTAAGCTGCATTCCTGAACCACTCACACATGGAGGGAGGTGTTAACCTGGACAGCTCACCCCAAGGGAGAAACCCATGTGCCTGTACACCATCTCTAGCCCAGAGGAAAACAGGACAGAATTCTGACCTTGAGTAACTGACCTGGGCTTGTTAACAGAGCCCAGAGTGAGTGGCCAAGCCATTTATGGGACAGCCTGGCCACACAGTGCTGGGAATCTCCAAATGTAAACTAGTCACAGTGGAGTTCAGACTCTCTGTGGTAAGTGTTCATGGGAGGCCATCTGGAGGACTAGGTGGGAAGCCCTTTGGGTAGTCAGGGAATCAGGCTCCAAACTCTAACTTCAGCAGGATGTGATCTTCTCTGTATGCCTTGTTTCTTCCTCTGTGGAGAGAAGATCCTGACTCTTGCTTTCCTGCTTCTGGGGGATGGTACAGAGGAGTGATCACACACATGGATGCAGATTCCGGGCCCGTCAGTCGGCTCACCTCTTTGCATCTTGGTTCCTCTAAGATGTAAAACACAGATGGTAAGAATACCTGCCTTATTGGGATTGCTGGGAAGAGTAAATGAGATAATGCACATTTTGCTTAGCGCAGTGCCAGGCACATCATAAGGGACAAAGGTTGTTGGCTATTAAGACAGGTTGTGAGGAAAAGGCCTTCTTTTCATTCTCACTTGCTGAAAAGTTTTGTGATTGAAATGGGATTTAGAATCCTGCACCATCAACTTACTGACTGGTGCTGAGGCTCAAGGCAAGTTGTAAAAATATCCTGAAGCCCAGATTTCCAGGCCTTCAAAATGTCTTGCTAATCCTGATAGCCTCCCCATGCTTGTGCGGTCAGTGAGCTGGTATATGGAAGTCACCTGGCCTTCGGAAGGCCCCAAGAATTGCTAGTTTGTGTTCATGGTTCGACCTGCACAAACAGGCTTCCCAAAGTCTCTTCTCCACCAACCTAGGGAATCTCCACCCTTCTCCTTGCAACTTTAGACCCTCCATCAGGGATAAACCTTGTGACAAGAGACAGCCCAAGCCAGGCTGTGAATGAACAAGGGGAAAGAATGAGGCACCATGTGTTTCCTCCACATGGGACACTCTGAGAGCTAGAGGTGACATGATATCACTGTCTTCTTAACAGAACATGTTGAGACCTCGATGAGGACCTCAGTCTTATAGATGGGGAGACTGAGGTCTTCAGGTTGCCATATGACTAGCTGAAAGTCATATGGTCCCTATGTAGAGACTACTAATGAATTCCAAACTACTAGCCGGTGCTCACTAAATACAGCTCCACTTAAAGCATATAGAATAAACAAGGAGACTCTGGATCTACCTCCTCAGGCCAAAGCTTTTAGACTTTATCATAGTCTAATTGGGTTTCCCTCTGAGAAACTAAATGGCAGCAGGGCCTTGCCAGCCAATGATTTTGAAGAACTGGGGAAGGCAGAAACAGGAATAGACAATAGGGTTTGCAGGTAAAGCCCACATTTCTAATTCCTTTGTGTCCAGGACTTGGCCTTCTACCTTTCTACTGAGAAGGATTTTCAGCCAGTTGGAAACTTAGAGACACCGAAGTAAATTCTCATTACACAAGTAGGAAAACTGAAGCCCAGAGAAGTAAGTTGTATGGAGTTACACAGTAAGTGAGTACAAGAGCAGGGGCTTCCTGACTAGTATTTTGTTGGAATGTTCATGCATTCATTTGATCTTACCTCAGTGGGTCCACTGGATGATCTTATGTGGTAGACTGACTTCCACAATAGCCCCAGCCCCTGTCAAGTCTGAGCTGGCATACAAGTGAAGAAGCCACTCAGTACAAGAAGAGTGTAAAGATAGGGTGCTGTGATTTAGTGTGAAGGCCATGGTGCCATCTTTGGTCAGACCAGTGAGATGCTCACGATAAGACAAGGAGAATGAAAAGGAGCTGGCTGAGGAAGCACAGGCATGGCAGAAGAGTGCAGATGGCTGAAGACTTCAAAGTAAGAAAACATTTGGAGTACTCGAGGAACCTATGAATAAATAGCAAAACCCAGAGAATGAGGGGAAAAAGGAACCAGGTGAGGTATGAGAATTGGGTAGAGATCAGATGATGCAAGGCCTTAAACTTGTGGTGAAGACTTTGGGTTTTATTATAAGAGGCAGAATTTTTTGAACATTTGCTGGTGTGAGATGCAGATATGATACTGTTTTTAATGGATCCTCTTCAATAGGGAAGAGTTACAGTGAAGACATTAGAGGTAACTGGATCATTCTAGTGATAGAATGTGAGCAAGGGCAGGAGAAGGGGATGCAAAAAGGGATGGGTGAGCTGAGGATAGAGAGAGGGACATGTCACGGAGGTGGGAGAGGGACAAGGGGACAGTGGGGAGGGAAGATGCTGAGATACGAGTCCTGAGAAATTCAACTCAGCACATATGGATCTGGCATTGAGCATCTCCCATGTGTTGGGCCATGTGCTGGGGCTTCTGCATGTTTCTTCTTGTTTTATTCTCACAACTATATGAAATATGGTGCTTTTAAAAAATTGCCCTTTTATAAATGTAGAAACTCACAGTCATGGCAGTGAAGGAATTCTCCCCAAATCGCTCAGCAAGTGTGAGGCAAGTGGACTTCAGTTCAGGCCTCTGGGTCACCAGGGTGGTACTCTTCATATGCTAGCTCGGTCAATGGAATTTGACACGGCTCTGCCCTCAGTTTCCCCACATGGACCTAAAGAGTTTTCTCTCACTCTCTTTTCCAGCTCAAAGATACTGTGCTGTTTTTGAAAGTTCAAAGGTTGTGGGAAAATAATTCTAGAACTTGTGGAAGAACATTGTAGATTCTAGATGGAATACTCCAGAATAATTCCCCAAAGTCATGGAAGTTGGAAGATAAATGTCCTGAATTGGGAATTGTGAGCAGTAAAAGAGAATCAGGCACCTACTAATTTAAATTGAAAAGAGAAACAAAGAGTAACATAGACATCCAGTACAAAGAGAGAGTCAGGGGGAGAGGGAGAAAGGAATGGAAATCCATTCACTCTGTGGCTTAGGCTTTGAGAAAACAAGAATGAATAAGACACGGTTCCTGCCTCAGTAGCCACAAAATCTGTGGGAGGATAGATCTGAGAGAAAGAGGGGGGGAGGGGAGGTTCTATGTAAATATATATTTGTAAATGTCACACACATGTATATGTGAACACTTGGTCTATGTTAAGCACTGTACTAGGTGTTTTTGTGTGTTATTTTGCATACCCCTGTCGTGGTGTTAGAAGGTATGTGTGCATACCTTCATTGTTCCTGTTTAATGAATGCATTTTCTGAGGCTCAGAGAATTATCACATGCCCAAGGTCACAACTTCAGTAGATAAAAGAGCTGGGCTTTAGATCTAAATCTTACTGATGTTCAGTCCTGCATTTCAAATCATTGCAAAATTTTAGGACGGGGAGAGGTGAGGAGCCAAAAGGGTGTAGAGAAAGAAGGAAGAAAAAAGGAGATTGAGAGCAAGAGCAAGAACAAGAGCGAGAGAAAATCAGGGAGGGCAAAGAGAAAGAAGAAAAAGGAGCTACATATAGAGAATGAGTCCATAAGTGCATGAGAACGAGAAGGAGAAACAAAGATGCTCTCAGAGACTGTGAGCACTTGAGACCCTGCCCAGGCAGGAGGCGAATGAGGTCATTAAATCCATCTGCGCAGATGGGGACCCTCTGGGGAAAGTTATAAGCAAATGTCATGATGCAATGAGGTGAAATCGACTTGCGTTGGTTCAGGCTGCGACTCCAGCAGGGGCTGCGCTGCTCTCTTTGGAAAGATAGATCATGTGCTGGGTGGGGAAGACGCTCTCTGTTGGGCTCTTCCTTTCAGTTTCTAGGAAGGCAACCTGGCCCAAGGTCACAGAGCACATAAGGGAGAGACTAGGAACCAGAACACAGGCCTCTTGCTTTTTCTCACGCTAAACCTGCTTCAGAGGTCCTTGAAATAAATTTTGCTCAAACGTATTTGAATGTGAATTATGTTCTGTTCAGGATTTCAGCCTAGGCCCAGCTACCCATGTAGGCATCAGGCATTAGTTAGGCTTTCTTCTTCATCATCATTTGTTTTTAAACCAGAGATTGAACTCAGGGCACTTTACCAGCCCAGTTTTTTTTTTTATTTTTGATTGTGAGATAGCATCCCACTAAATTGCTTAGGGCCTCACCCATTTGCTGAGGCTGGCTTTAGAATTTGCAGTCCTCCTGCCTCAGCCTCCCAGGTGTGCGTCACCGCACCTGACTAGTTGTTTTCTTAAAAGACAGTTCCACATCCTTTATTTCCCTTGATCAAGATAATCCTACACATTAGATATTCCCTGGTGCAATTATATTAACCACTGTTGGGCTGGTACATTAGTGCATTGCAATTTTCTGAACATGATTTCACTCAGCCCTTTCAGTTGACAGTTGGAGCTTACTATACTAGCTCTGCACATAGGAACCTGACTCTCAGAAGTGGCTTGTTTTTCTTTAAGTACCAGACAGATCTCTTATTACGTTGGGTGAATGTCTGTCCCTTTCTCAGCCTCAGTTCTTCATCAATGAAAGGGTGACTGTTGTTTGATCCTTTCTTAGAGAGTCGTAAAAAAGAGTTAGTATTTTCTTGTCTGCAAAGTGTTCAACACCTTGCCTGTTATAACAGGCGCTTCTGCAAAGGGAACCTGCTATGATAATGACCTTGGTGCTACTGATAAAAGTGATTGCAGTGCTAGTAAGAAGCAGAACCATGACACATCTTGGATCTCCTGCTCCTCAAATTCAGTGGTGGTCCTCCTGCCCTGCACTGCCTCTCGGATAATTACTGCCTTAGACCTCACCACCTAATTCACTCCTTCTCTCTTTCCCTCTGCAGGTCACCCCTTTCCCTATGTCCTGTGACCTACAAGGTGACTGTGCTTGTCGGGACCCTGAAGCCCAAGAACACAGCCGGAAAGACCTCCGGGGATACAGCCATGGCTAAGGAAGGACGAGGAGTTTTCAAAGAATTCCCAACGCCAGGACCTACATCCCTTTGGTATTGTTTTCACAGTCCGCTGCTCAATGGAATGGCCTCTCCACGCCAGGGATCCTTAGCACCCAACCGGTCTGCCTTTAATTTCACCCAGGAAGGACTCAGAGTGTGGCGAATGAAACAAATCTCGCCATGTTGAATGATGGAATGGAATCCCATCCCAAAATCTGAGCTGGATTGCATATGCAGTGTGCAGTCCCAGAGCCTCCTAAAATTCTAACCATTTGTCACATGGCCACAGCAAAAACATGTTCTGTATCTAGGAGTATGCACATCTGTGGTTAGTACACATGCATGCATACACACCCATACAAACATCTGTGTGAGGGCAGTTCTGGAGACTGAGCAGAAAGAGACTGGAACAAACTCAGTCTTTCCTTTCCCAAGCTCCTAGCCAACACTATTCTTGGGAAAAAGAGAGTTACAGAAACTGCTAAGACCAAGTACTGAGATGCCAAGACAGCTCACACCCCGGGGCTCGGAATGTGTACCACATGCACAATTGTGCAGTCCTTTGGGATTGGAAGTGAAATGTTCTGTGATCACTGACCTTCTAGGGAACTAGGGCCTAGGAAGAGGTAAAGATTCCAAGGTATGCAAAGCCCCCCCCCAATTCTTCTGCTGCCATGGGGATTTTACCCCAACTCAAGGGTTCGAGGCCAAGCTGGAAATGGCTTAGGGCTGCAAAGTCAAGGTATTATACCAGCCCCCCGCTTGAGGCTTGAGGTCATATAAGATCCCTCCACATCCCACCTGTTACCCAGATCTTGCCTTGGGACCACATTTGCTGCTACTTTTCCTGCTGCTCTATCTTATACATTAAGTACCCCAAGATGGTAGAACTAGGTTAGGAAAAACCCCACACAACCAAACAGTCTGCCTTAAAAATGACCCTTATTTTCCCACAGTTCCTCACTTAGCCCTTCTACAAAAGAACAAAACCCTCATGGGCTCACATGGTGAGAAGTTAGGGACCCCATGGCTGGACTTCTCATCCTGGAAGGGAGCCGAGGGACCTCAGATGCTGGAGCCCTCTTTGAAAATCCAGAATGTCTAAGCCAGTGTTAGATTTTGTGATCAAGTGGAACAGTGTTAAACTTCTGGGATGTGGGAGTCATCCAGGGACTAGGAATTGTCAGTACTGTTCGGTTCTTAGGTCTCTCCTTGTCTTCCTAGCCCTTCAGGCTAGAGTCAGCATCGGTCCTGAGACCCTACTGTTGTTCTGAGTAGACAGAATTCTGGAACAGAGAATCACCTTGGATGTGATCAGTGGACTGTGTTCTACAGGGCAATCAGAGCGAAGCTCAAAAGATCACAGCCTCAGCACCCAGTGTGATCATCAGGTTTTCTATATAATTTTCCAGCCATCAGGACTCCTTCCCAAACCTGTGAGTGGACAACCCTTCCCTCTGTTCCATGTTCAGCTTCCAAAAGTTAAGAGGAAGTCAGCCAATTGAACATGGAAGTCCCCACCTCTCTTAGGGCCTCTTTGCCTCTTTCCAGTCAGTTACCTGTCCATGCCCTTTGAATTAGTTTGGGAAGATACTCCTACAGGATGGAGAAATGGAGACAGTGGTTAAATCTAAAATATTTTCTGAGACCTGGAACTGGGAAGTAAGGAGATGGGGGCGTTTAAACTGATTATATCACATAGAGATTACGTGAATCAAGTGACCTCAAGTCTAGTGAAGACAACCAACAAAAGCAAGGTCTAGGACAACACCGGGCATATGTGCGGCCCCTCCTAATTCCTGCTTCCGAGGCAGGTATTATTAATCCATTTTGTCCCCTTTTCCTATTGGGACCAAAAATAACTTCGGAAACTCTTATTTTATCACTCCCAACAGCAATTACCTGCTGATTAAGAACACTTGAAAAGGCATCTAGTGGCCATCTGTAGTCTGTTATATTAAGAAACATATCTAGGTGCTTTTTGCACAGGTGCCCACAGATGCAGTGTGGAGTTTTTTACGAACTCTGAGAATGAATTCCAGAATGGAGAGGCTGCCACCACTGTGCAAGCCAAGCTCGAATCCTTTATATGTCCTCCTTTTAAAACCATATCGTCACATTTATATTGAGGAATTTTTTAATTACCAGGGCCAATCCTTAGCAAAAAAAAACAAAAGCCAAAAAAAAAAAAACAAAAAACCCAAAATAGTAATAATAAGAAGAAGAATACTAGAAGAGTTGGCCTTACTCTGTACCTGCTCCTTATCTTAGAACTCTTGTCAACTCCTAGGGCCCCTCTCTTGCCCCAGCTGAGTTAGCAAACTGAGGTGTTCGTTTAGAAGGTCTGAGCTAAGAAAGGTAATAGGGCCAGCCCTTCCAGAGGCTAAATTCCACCCATAAGTAATAGAAAAAACTCTGAAAACCCAAAATGGCATTACTAATGATGGGACTACGGGAACCGTGGAGCAACCTCACCAGCTTCCCTGTGCCAGTCCTCGTCTGATTTCTACCTTCACTCTCACTGTCGTCCAACTGAGCAAAGATTCCCAGAAGCTGGCTTCTGTCCTCAAATCCTCACATTCACTTGAGTCCTCTGGGTAAAGACCCACCCAGACTCCTCCTTACCATCATTCAAACTCGTTCTTTGCAGAGTACATTAGGCAAAAGAGGCTGCTCGATTGGTGACCAGCCACATGCACACATGGAATGTGTAATTAGACTCTTCTCCAACCTTCCTGGAGGCATTGGCTCTTTTGGTGCAACACAGTGCACTGATTCCCAGTTCCATTTTCTCCCTGGGAATCAACTCCTTGTCACGTCCCTTTAGTCATCTGCTTGGGACAATGGAGTACTCGTGAGGAGGTAACTCTGAGGCACTGTTACATATCCACAGTCCAGGGGCCCTAAAACACTTAGGAGTTCTGCATCCAAAGAAGTATTAGCCTGTTAGCAGCAAGAAAGAGAAGGTGAGGGGGACAGTTCTCTAAGCCTGTCCTGGGAAATCTTTCCAAGCCACACCTTAACTGCTTACCCAGAGGACTTGTGTTATCCCCAAATTCTGTGCCAACAATCTCATAGGGAATCCAGTCCTCGGAAGTCAGTTTGGGTTGGTGAGTGGGGTGGAAAGGAAGGGAGAGATTAACGTCAATAGCAGACCTTTGGAGACGGAGGGTATCAGCTGCTACTTTTGGCTTCAGCACATTGGGTCACTGCTTAAATAGTACTCTTGGTCTTATTCCCACCTTGGCCAATGCTTAAATGTTATTTGTTGAAAATAATTCTTTGAGACAGATTTCAGCTACCTCCCTTCCAGGTTTGATTTAACTTGGTTGTAACTGTCAATTTGTTATAGGTCTTACCTGTGTTTAAAAAGAAATAAAGAAAAAAAAGAAAGAAAGTAAGTAAGTAAGAGGAAGGAAGGAAGGAAGGAAGGACGGAAAGAAGGAATGGGGGGAGGGAGGGAGGGAGAAAGGGAAGGAAAGAAACTATAAAGTCAGGTTAACAGTTTTGAGGTTTTGTGTTTTTTGTTTTTTCTGGAACTACTTCAAGTGAGAAAATATATAGAAATAATTGATGGCGACAGAGCTGTACAGTTAGAAATTAATAGAAAACAATTACATTAAAAGGAAATAAAATGCATGATTAACAACTAAGAATAAAACCCGATTTTTATGTTTCTTAAAGGAATTTGTTTATTCTACAGACTGAGTAGTTAGATGCAGCATAAAGATTTCCCTAGAAGACAGAGAGTGGGATTTTATAACACTGTTACTTTCTGTACATTGTGGTAGGTCCAGAAAATATGGCATTTCCCCCTTGGTGTGCTGTGGTTGTTGGCGGAAGTTCTTCCTGTTGTTGGGTGCTGTCGGGGTAGCAGAGTATGGGGAGGGCTTTGACTGGTTTTACCCAATGTCAAGGAGACGTACCGTGTCGTTCTGCTTTTCGTGGTATGAGGTGTTGATGTTCACCAGTACAGCACTGGGCTTTCTGAAGACTACACTCAGGAGCACACTGCACAGGCCCGTTTCCTAAACAGCTGCTACGTGACCAGACAGGTAATTCCAATGTGTTTTGAGAAACAAAATAAACCAAGTAAACAACAAACGTAAAAGCTAAATAGCAGATGAATAAAAAGCCTCTGTGTAATTTATTCAAATTTTGCCAAATTGCTACCAATTGTTTGCTACCAATTGAAGAGCAATATATTCATAGCCAAGAGAGGAGTGAGGTCCCTACCCTAGGGAACCTAGACTTCTTGACTCCAGGTAGCAGTTTTTTCAGTGATCTTGAACAAGTTATTGAATCGCCTCTACATTTTCCTCAGTTTCTCTAGCTGCAAAATGGGGATAATACTACTTACCTACCTCACAGTGGGAGGTCAGAGGATTGTGAGGCCCTGAGGTTTTAAATGGGCTGTGGCAATCTGTGAGGACCAAGTTTGACACAAAGTCCATGGGTTAATTTTCAATGCAAGGGGTTCATTGGCCTTTTCAGAAAGATAGGGAGTGCTTTCGATATTTTAAGGCATAAAGCTGAACCTCCTGGATTATTGTCCCCCTTAAGAGAGAGACTTGTATTGGGGAATACTTTACTTTTTAGATAAATTCATTTCCCCCCTTATTTTGACCTTTACCAGTTCAATGATTTGATTACAAGCCAGTTCCTTCCTACAGAGTAAAAGTCAGTTTACTATTTAAGACTTCTGGGCCATTTCCCTCTTAGAGAGGAAGGGAGTCTCTGCAGCCTCTTCCTCGGCAGACTCCTCACTTCTCACACTTAAGTTTCCACATTGAGTGTTCCATTAAAAAAAGATACGGCATTCTGAGTGCAAACAACTCGGGCTTCTTAAACTACACACCAGCAGTCAGTGAGAGGAGCTTCGAACAATTACTGAGTTGCTTTCTTGGGTCTCTATAATCAATAACTGTCTGCAGATATCTATCTATATAAAGATATTATATATAAATATAAATTTACATATATATGCACATGTATATATAGTTGTACATATATGTGTGTGTATATATATACTTAAATGTAATATTTACAAAATAAAACTGTGATCTCGTCTAGAGAAAATGTATTCATATTACAAACTGCTCTTCCATATTTATGTATCATATTATACCTTTTTATTATTGTTATAATTATTATGGGTATTTCTAATTATTATGATGTTGAAATCTGGCACCTTCCGGAAGCTACCAAAAACTGACTCCATTGAAGTGCTTAAAATCTGTTCTCATGAGAATTCTACTGGCCTACTGTAAAAGAAAAGAAAGAAAGAAAAAAAAAAAAAAAAGAAATAATCTAAACACCAAAAACTAAACACAATTCCAATCCTTTTTCTGTACCTCACGCGCATAAATTTGCTGCTCCTATTTTGGGTTTTATTTTTTTCCTGTTTATGTGTTTTTATGGATCTAAGTTAAGTCTTTCAGCAATATAAAAATGTAAATAGTAAACTTTATTTATTAAGAATGTCATCTTTTTTAATTTATATTTACACAATTGTTCATCTAATTTATTTTTTTCTATACGGTTTTAAATACTCAGACATATTTTGCTGTTCATGATATTTTTTATCCTGTTCTCATGAATTTGTTTTTCCATACTGTTTTCTCTGGTCTCAATTACAGGTTGGATCTCACAAAAAATAATAATAATAATAATGTCAAAGACAGAAATATTTTGCCACTGTTGATTACTATACTTTAAAGTTCTATATTATGAAAATATATAATAGCTTGTATGCTTCAATGTGTGGTTGTGTGGTTTTTGTTGTGGAATTTTAAAGGACCGTCATACACACTCACACGTGTGTATACACACACACACACACACACACACACACACTAATGTAGGAGGGGAGGGGGAACCCAGGGCCTGGAATTAGAAAATCAATGATAGTTTGAAACTGAATCTAATTTACACCCCAATCCTCCACATAATTCCTGAAAAGGAATTTTACATTTTACATGTACAAAAAATTAGAAAACAGTTTTACATAGTATAAGAAAGTTCCACTTCTCGGGGATTCACTTCTAGTTATATCTTGTATTTTATTCAACAGTATATTCCAGTGTATTCTTTATTTTTTATTTTTTAGATGTTGATAGAACTTTATTTATTTATTTATTTATATGTGGTGCTAAGAATTGAACCTAGTGCCTCGCACATGCTAGGCAAGTGCTCTAACACTGAGCCACAACCCCTGTCCTATTCTTTATTTATTTTTTTTTAAATTGAAATCTACTCATCCAGTTCAGCAAATGAGCCTGCAGTCCAAACTGAACCCGTTGCTGCTTTCTATCTATCTATCTGTCTATCTTGTTGCTCATTTTGTCATCACTCAAGTCACTATGTGATCTTTGGAAAGTCATCAAATTGCTTAAGATTTTGTTTTTATCTGTGAAATGAAAATAATAAAAGTACCCATCTCGTAAGGCTTTTACTGAAATTAAAATAAGATCAATATGCAAGTGATTAGAATGATACTGGGACAGATTGTGTTAGCTCTTACTGTGACTATCATGAGAGCAAGCTGCCTCCAACAAGTATTAACAAAAGGGGAATTTTATTTTAAAATAATAAAAACAGGATGTACTAAAGCATCTACATCCTGGTACAGGTGTTTCTATGGCATGAATTTATAGGTAGTGTGCATGGAGCTGTTGGCTGGCAGTATACCCTAAGCCAGGTCAAAATATCTATTTGCTGATTCTTGAATTTTTTGCATTTCGCAGAAAGGCGTTTGGGGAGCATCAGTGAGAATCACATACAAGAGCGAGGTAAAAGTTAACTATCCACAATGCATTTTATCACATCTTTTAAAACAATTCTCTGAAAGACATAATAATTGACACCAGAAATCAATCAATCAATCAATAAAAATCAATTGCTAAATTTTCAAGGTAACTAATTATTTTCAGAGTAAGACAAGTGACTAAAAAATCAATTCACTGTGAGGATTAAGACAAATTTTATAGAACAGGTTCATGAAAAGAGAAACATTTTCCAAATAGAAATATTAAGAGAGAGAGTATTAATTGGCTTTTTATCCTCCTTGGTTTAATCCGCGGAGACAGAACAGCACAAGGGCAGAGAGCTTTCTCTTAGAAGATGTAAGCTCTAAGGTAGTGTCTTCTGGTCAATCTCTCCACATCTTCATTTCAGTGTGGCGACCAGAACCTCAGAAAAAAGCGGACCCTCACTCAGCCTTCAACCCAGGAGCCTTGCTCTTTTGACTACATGTTTTAAATTCTAAAGGAATGAGGTTTGGGATTAAAAAAAAAAAAAAAAAAAAAAATCCTACCTATAAGGATAAGCAATCAGAATAAGTTCATGGACCCCTCCGCCCTGTGACCTTGAGCAAGTCACTCACCATTGCCAAGGCAAAAGGACTTGGCAGTGAGAAAAAGCAGGTGCTATTTCTGAGCAATGGGGTGCATCATCTTTGGAAAGAAAAAAAAGGACACTCTCAAGGAACTGAGGGAAAAAAGGGGAGGGCTGATGTGCTCAGACAGTTGAGAGGGTGATATGGTCCAAGAGAACCGAGAGGTTATCATGAGCCACACTAAGGGCCCTAGGGATTTCAGACTTTATCTTGACAACAAGATGGAACCATTGAAGGGTGTGTAGAAACTTACAGAATCAGATTCGTGGTTGAGAAAGACCCCCTTCCATGGGTACAAAGGAGAACATGGAGGAGTTCAGAGCAGATGCATATGAAGAGTTAAGAGGACATTGTGTAATCCAGGAAAGAAATGATGGTTGTTTAGATGAAAGTGGTAGAAGTGGGTGAGCAGAAGACTCTTTTTTCCTAATATGCAAGGAGACTCTTTAGAGTCTCTAACATTCTACAATTCTGGAAACTTCTTGAATGCCACTGCCATACACTGATTTTCATTCCTTTTTTTAATTAACAGATTTTATTTTTAAGAAAAATTTTAGGTTTGCAGGGAAAAAAATAGAGTACCTATTAGGTTTCTTTTTAAATAATAAAATCTGAGATCAAGAAAACAGCTATTTTCTTGGACCAGCTCAGAAACTGAGATCAAGTGATCAGGCTTGTAGATTTGTAAATTCAAGTAATGATGATCCCTCAGTGGTTTCATCATGAGGTCTCAGTAGGAGAGAGGAGGACTCTGGGGAAGAGGTCACGATGGTGTCAGGTGGGATCTGGGATAGTAGCTATGGACATGCTGTGTTATCCTGAGCAGTATCCTAACTCTGAGTTTCAGTATGGCTGTCTTTGGAATGGGGTTCAATGCTATCATCTGAAATGGACTGTCCAAGGCCAAGTATGTCATAAGTCAAGAGCTGTCAGGTTGCTTTTATACAGTAGGCACTCATTAGATACTGGTCCTTACTCTTACAAACTTTAAATCAGCACAATTCCATAATTTCTGACTTGTGCTTCAAAAGGGCAATAACAAAGACTAGAGTCAGGAAGGTGTATCTTAAGATGCATCTTAAAAGTTTCTCTTTTAATTCTCACAAAACACTGTGATATAGGAATCATGGGTCTGATCTTGGCAGGTGAGAAACACTAAGGCTCAGAGCTGTAGTGACTTTTCATAGAAAAAGGCCCCAGCATTGAGCTTGAACTTTTTTGAGACTTAGACAGTACTTTGATTCCTTCTTTTCATGACTGTTTTGAGTCTGTTTAAACCAAAAGTACCATTATTTAAATACTCTAAGGATGGAAATTGCTTCAACTTAATATCAGCACAGATTGACTGAAAATAGTTATAATGCTGAGTTGAGAAGAATTTTAAGGATGCATCCAGGCTCTGGAGGAAAAGGTAATATGACCTCAGGCAATCCTCTGAATTTCAGTTTCCTTATCCATAGCCCCTTGCAATAAAATGAAAAATATGTGTTTGGTCTTTAGCTGCAGTTTCTGATGTAGAGCTCCTAAATCCCTTGGAAATTCCCAGGCAATAGGAGCATCTTTTGTTCTAATGGTGTGACTCATGGTGTTCTCCTGGATATGAGCTCATCACCAGAAAGACTAAGCTGTGATTAGAAGCTTGAAACTTTCATCCCCACATCCCATCTTTAGAGTGGGGGCAGAGGAACTGGAGATGGAGTTAATAATTGGCATGTCTGTGTGATAAAGCTTCCATAAAAATTCCTACAAGATTGTAGGCTTGGTGAACACCTCCAGGTGCCAAGAGAGCAGTGAATTTCAACTCCACAGAGACTGAAGTGTCTGCTCTTGGGACCCTTCTGAACCTTATCCTGTGTGTTTCTTCTTCTGGTTGTTTATTTATGTTGTTTAAAATAGTCTTTATAATAAGTTGGCAATAGCAACTAAACTGTTTCCTGGATTCTGTTCACTACTCTAGAAAATCATACAACTTCAGAAGGCAACCATGGGAACCCTCAGTTTGTAGCCAAATTAGACGGAAGTTTGAGTAATCTGGGGACTTGTGATTGGTGTCTGAATTAGGGGATAGTCTTGTGGGCCTGAATCCATAACCTGTGGAGTCTGCACTAGCTTTAGGCAATGTTGGAATTGAAGCAATTCGTAGGACACCAAGCTGGCGTCGGAGCATTGGACAGGGTTGGGGAAATCTCCATGTATCTGGTTATAGAAGTGTTGAGTGTGAGCAAAGAAGGAAAAAAAAAATAGTTTCTTTTTCCCCATATACCACCTGTCATGGACATGGAAAAGACAGTGGTAGTATCAATGTTATACTTGCTTTTTTTGTATTTAGTATAGCCTCTTTATTTGTCAAATGAGGAGTTGAGGTTTGGATTGGGGAGGGGATTCCCCAGAGTTATAGAAGAGCCCCAATTCTCCCTCCCTGGCCAGCATTCTCTCTCCTTGACTCTTCCTCGATGTCAGACATCATCTTCTCGGCACTATCCTGTTCTCCTTGGACCATTTACCAGTTTATATTATCATTGGTACTAAGTGGAGTATTTTTGCCAGAACTCGACTTCCTTGACTTGTAGAATCTTGGTTCTTCAGATGGAACTGGTCTCATCCGAAACCTAGGAGAAAAATAGGCTATGTGTTCGTCTTTAGCTATCCTACCCTCTGCTGACCAGCTAGGATGTGGAAGTCAACCCTTCAAACAGTTGTTAAAAAGAAGTTGCAGTTCCTGAACAGTCACCCTCTATGCCTTGTCCAATACTCAACGCTAGTGGTATAAACATGTATCTTAAATCTGTTCTATGAATGAGGACATTGAGGTCCAGAGAGAGGAAGTACCTTACACAAATTATATATCAAATAAATATCAGAGATGGGATTTTCATTCAGGAATGTTAGATTTTCAAACCAATGTTTCCCACCCACCCCCCATGCTTTCTTTTCTCCTTGTCATAATAAAAATGGGGGGAAATGATTTGTTCTAGTGCTCCATTTGCTACAGAAAATCTCTCTTCTCTGGTCCTCAATCTTTCCTATCACTTCACAAAATGATAGTAGAACTTTTGGTTTCTAAAGATCTTTTCATCGCTCATGGTAGGGATTCGGTGACAGACACTCTGGAAAGTTGTAGACATTAGCGTTTACTAAAGGTAAAGGGGGGTGTTAAAGCATTCCAGCTCATTTGCAGAGCTTCTACTTTTGAGAGCATCATTTACACTGTCTTTGAAAGAGTGCTCGGGGCTGGTTTGTAGAAAGAAGAAACATAGCACACAGTGAGGGGAAACTTTAGGTTGAAATTAAAATACTTATTTGGGAAATAAATTTATTTCTAGCTCTTTCAATTTTCATATGTCTATTTCCCCCTTTCCTTAGTTCCCATGTGCAAAAAAGGAAGATAGAATAATTATTCCCAAAGAGAAACATTAAAATTTTCTCTCTTTTCTTAGTTAGAAAAATGCTATGACAGTATCTAATGCTAAGTATACCTAAGATTAAGCAAGTCCACTTATACCAGTGCATGCTACTAAAATACATGCATATGTTCACCAAAAGACATGTCCTAGAATGTTCATCATGATATTCACAATATCATGGAAACTACTCAAATGCCCACCAACAGTATGATGGGGTAAATGGCTTTATATATCAATACATTAATATATTAAAACAAGGGCTGGGATGTAACTCAGTGGTATAGCACTTGACTAGTATGTGTGAGGCCCTGGGATCAATTCCCAGCACTGCGAAAAATAGAGGAATAAAAGTTATCCAGTAATAAGAATAAATGAACTACATTCTCATATAACAACATGAATAAATCCCACAAAAATGATGCTGACTAAAAAACACACAAAAAGGATATACCATATAATTTCCACTTTCACTAAGTACAAAAATAAGCAAAGCAAAATTAACAGTGCTAGGTCAATTGAATATCCACACATAAACAAATGATGTTTACCCCATCTCTTCACATATACATAAATTAACTCAAAATAGATCACAAACTAAATGCAAAAAAAAATAAAACCACAAAACTCGGAGAAGAAAACATAAGGGTAAATTTCCATGATCTCATATTTGGCGATGAATCTTTAGATATGACACAAAAAAGAACAAGCAACTGAGGAAAAAATTTAACTTGAACTTCAACAAAATTAATAGAACAGTACCAAGAAAATGGAGAAAATATTTGCAAATCATGTCTATGCTACCGTTCCAAAATGCAGAATAAAGAACTATCAAAAGAAGACAAACAACCCTATTAAAAATGAACAAGGAACCTAGACAGATCTATTTCCAAAGATTAAAGTTAAAGGGTGGCTATTATTTTATTTTTACAAAATGGAAAATAACAAGTGTTGCTGGAGATGTGGAGAAATTGGAACCCTCATGCATTGCTGGTGGGCATATAAAATGTTATAGCTGCTGTGGAATGGTTCAATTGTTCATCAAAAATTTAAATAGAGAATTACCACACAACTCCACAATTCTCAAAGATATATGCACCAAAAACAGAGTGATAAAAGTGCACATACATACATATGTATTCATAGCAAATTATTCAGAATAGCTGAAATATAAAATAAATCCCAATGTTCATTAGCAAACTGTTACATTTTAAATCATTTTGCTGACTTGGAAAATCAGGTGGGTTCCAATTTTTGTGGTTGAACATAAATGGAATCTTAGTCCTCTTCTACAAACTGCTTGAAAAAAAAAAAATGTCTTGTTAATATGGGAAAATTTTGCCAGTGACCCTTTGACAAAACTTTCATTGACATGTGACACACACATAAAAGAATGTGAATTTGTAAGTGCTTGATGAATTGTCCCAAGATGAATAGAATTAAGTAACTTACACCTACATCGAGAGAGAAATAGGACATTACCAGTACCCCAGGAGTCTTCTTTTCCCTTCCAGAGATTACCATTATCATCCCTCTGAAGACTAACCACTATCCCGATTTCTAATAGCCCAAATGTTTTGCTTATTATTATTGTGCTGTCTGCTATAGTTTGAATATGGTTTGTCTGCTCCGAAAGTCACAGTGAAGTTTGGTGGTCATTGTGGTAGTGTTGCAGAGCAGAAGCGATGCACGCTGGTACCATGAAACTATAAGCAGATAGGAGTCCTGGGTTCCTCTGCTCTGCCTTATACTGCTGTCATCGTGAACAAGCCAGTTCACCTTTGAGCCTCATGATTCCTCGTCTGGGCAATGGGGATAACGATGACCAGGAAGAAGATGGAAAAGCTGGTCTGGGTCTATTGCAGTCAAGCTGATGACCATGATGAATTCCCAAGAGATGCCGTGGAAAAGTGGTACAGAAACAATGAAGGGAAAGAGGCTTAAACCTCAGGGAACCTCATCCTACCCCAGACTGAGCCAGAACGGTTCTTAATCATCTTTACTCAAGAATTGTCCAGGGCAATCATCATGCACCCCTGACTGTATATCCCAGGATGTGTCTACCTTTACTTCTCCAGTTTTCATATCACTGTGAGGCTAGCTCAGATATAATCAAATCAATCAAAGATTTTCAAACCATGTCATCTATTCTTTGAGTGCCATATTTGTATGGAATGTCAACAGATCAAAAGAGATTTTCTAATCAAAGTAAGGAAGGAGACTCTCCTAGATAGTCCACCTTTATTTTCTCTAACTAGCCCAGGGTAACCCCAGCAACAATCCCCTAGAGATTTAGAGTTCCAAAGGGCATGATGGATAATTAACAGATCTGATCTACTCTATTTTACAGTCAGGCAAATTGACAGAGGTTCATTAGAATTTGAGCTTGTCTCTTGCCCAGAGCCCACAAGTACAGAACAGAAACGTTGCTGACCTTCCTGCTTTGCTGCTTCCTGGTCCCTGGGCTCTCTCCACAGAGGTCTTGAGGGGATGCAGAATTCTATAAGGTCTTGGAAGCCTGGGTTCCAAGATAAAATGGCAGGGGTCATTAAATACAGCCAAGGACCACAGTTTCGGGGGTGCTCTATTATCTCTCTCATTGACGCTAGCCCAGCTTGGGTCCACCCTGGGTTTTCTCTGTTTCTTAGAGAGTGTGCCCTGCATAAGCATAGCTTTCATTTCTCTCTTTAATCCATGACAATTCCAAAGACAGTTCCTCCCAGAGTCTGCAGGGAAGGTGACGGACTCCCTTAGACAACATCTTCATATTATAAGCAGTTCTTTCCACATACATGCCGCTAGGTACTTCAGAATACAGGTATCATCTTTAAAGGTGTTCATTTATTCAACTGTGGGTCGAACAGTTATTTCCTGAGTGTTACTGTGTATAATGCGTTGGACTAAAAGGACTGATATGGGTGGTATCCGCGACAGACATTCACAGCCACTGCTCTCACTGAGTTTATCAACCACATTTACAGGACGCTTGTAGCTCCTTGGTGTGCAGCATGTGAAGTGTCATAAATAGGGGAAGCCATCATCCCAGGGTAAAACAATAAATGCTGCAGGCAGATATAACATGCACAAAACCTGGAAAGGTGACATAGGAGACAACTATGCGGGAAATAGCTAATGTTCAGGACAGTGGGATCCAGACTAGGAAAAAGGGAATTGAGGCGCCTCACTGGGGAACAGAGATGTCAGGGAATGTCAGAGAATTATACAGAGACAAAATCACCAAGAACTTTGCAAATGCTTAATCTGGGTATTTTCAGAAGATGACCCTGAGGCAAGATTCAAATGCAAGCAGTTTATCAGGATGATGATCCCAGTACCTGCCAGCAGCAGAGATGGCATGTGAAACCAGGATGTGAATATAGTCAAAAAGAGGGTTCATTATCAAACATGTTACCACAGTGAGCAGCTGCAAATGAATCTCGCCAGGGAGGAAGCAAGTCAGTGGATACACACTTCTGAGATGCTAGGCAGCTAGAGTACTTAAACCAATCTCTCCCATCAGTCACTGCTCAAGGGATTCCCCTTGGGGATTAATCTTTCAACAATCCCTCTTTCATGCTGGTGGGCACACAGGGCTCTGGCCACCAGGAAAAGCTCTTAGGCAAAGTGTCGCAGATACTGACTGGGAAGTCAGACAGCATACCTTATGGTGGCAAGAGATATGCACAGAGAATCAGTGGGATATGCTCAGGCAGGCATGTGGGCAGACACTATTCTGAGTGTGTGATGGACAAACATGGCAGTTTCTAGGAAATAGAATATCATGAGCAAATTTCAATTTTGAGAAGCCCACTGTGTAGAACAAAGATTGTCATGGAGAACTAGGATTCTCGGGGACCAAGTAGGGACCTGAAGTGGAAAGAAGCTGGGAGTGATCCAGGTGAGAAATGACCAATCATCCAGGGGAGGCAGCAGAAAAATGAAGTTGAAATTAAGAGAGTTACTGGAAGTGGTAGAGTATTGTCAGTGATGGATTAGATATTGAGGATGGAAAGAAAAAGAGGTGGGATAATTTAGTTAAAATGTACATATGTGCAGTGGATATTTCAGTGTTTAGGGACCACAAAGTAGCCAGAAAATCTAGAAAGACTGTGAGAGGTCAAATTCATACCAATTCATCTTTCATAGGAAAGGAGAATAGTGTGCAGAGATAGATATCACCGTAGACCTGGATGATATCTGAGTCTTTTCAACAGTTTACCTCCACAGAGAACTGTGTACAGAATCCTGTTTCACCTCCTACTAAAGAACTTTTTATCCACAGCTCATGATGCCCTTGAGTTCTATTAAAACTGGATTCCACAGAAACTCTTAGGAGACTAGGTGTTCTCAGCACAGTACACCAATCCCTTCTTCTAGAGTAGGGGTTCTCAAACATTAGCATGCATCGAAAATCCCCTGGAAGATTTGTTAAAACACAGCTTACCAAGCCCCACTCCAGAGTTTCTGATTCATTGGTTCTTGTGTAGGGCCCAAGAATGTGCATTTCTAAAAGCTTCCCATGTGATAATGTTGCTGCAGATTGCTAAGTGGGGGAGGACACACTTTGAAAACCACAAAGGCAAATGCAAATTCCTTTAAGAATTGGTGTATGCACATATCTAATATGCTAGGTGATAAAGATTCCCCAGTGAATAAGATAAGCACCACATGGCCCCTGCCCTCAGGGAATTTCCTGTCTGTGGAGATAGGAGAGTGAGCACATATTTAAATTCCAACGTCAAAGACCCAAGCCTGGGAAAGACTTTAGAGTAAGAATGTGGTGCTCCAGTGGAGTTTTGAACGTGAGTGGGAGTCAGGAAGATCAAGAAGAGAGAAGGGCATGTTCCAGGCAGAAGGCATAGCTTGGACCAAGACCTGCAGATGGATAATGCACAGAAATACATTAACAGAACAGTAAGCTGTTAGGTGTGAGCAGAAGATCGCTGGTATGTGGGTAATCACTGGAGATGGGGCTGGAGAATAGCTTGGAAGCCTTCTTGGAGGAGGCGACATGTAAGCTAAACCTTGATGAGTAAGCATCTCCTAGTTTTCTCTTCCTTCTCCAAGCATCTGAAGAAGCGTAGACAAAGAAGGGTTTATCTAGGAGGTGAGGTGCTTCCCCAGGGCTCTAGGACCAAGTGGGAGGCTAGATTGGTGAGAAGTTGGGGCTGGGTACTCAGGTGAGAAATGACCGGTGGTTCTGGGGAAGTATGAAGAAAGGAAGTAGCAGATGGATTATGCATCTAATCCATCCCTGACGGTACTCCACTCTAGCCCTGTCTGGGCTTTGCACGAAAAGGAGCAGTTTGTTCTCCTTGATACCCTTGCACCATACGGAACACATTCCTTTTCTTGACTAAAAATATGTCAAGGTAATACAGACCATGTGTAGGAAGGGAAGTCACCAGATGTCCCACTTCCTACAATCCCTGAAGCACAGACATCAAGTGCATCCATTCATCCACTAATCTGTACACACACGTGCACATGCACGTGCACACACACACACACAGACACACACACCATTCTACCAGCCCAGAGCAGGGAGGCAGAGTTTCCACGATCATCTTTAAAACCTCTTATCCGTGGAGCCAGAAAGAGAACTTCGTTTCCAAATATTTAGTTCACCATCTAAAACCTAAGTACAAACCTTGATATTTCTCCTCCACTAGCAAAACAGCTTTCCTGAAAGTTGTTACAAATACTTCTCTGTGTTGATATTTTAAAAATAGTTTCCACAAAGCTCTCTGCCAAATGCTTTCATCTCAAACATCTGCAGCTCTCCTGGAACTCAAGTTAACACATACAAAGCGCCAGTTGTTGGGACTCCATTCACCTGTAAATTTAGGTTGTCTTCAGAGCCTAAAATTTGTAGGTAAGTTCACTTCTTCAAGAATATCGCTGTCCAGAGTCATAGCTGCCTACTCTACCTATCTTGCTAGGCTTGTCTTTTGCTACCACCCCCATCTATCATCTTCTTTTCTCTCACCTTATGATCCTGCCACAAGGAAATTCTTCAGTTACCCTAGTATGCCATGCTTTCTTGGCTCTGAGTTTTGAATTCAGGCTGCTCCCTCTACCTAGAACAACCTTCCTGTCTATGTAGAGCTCACTCAGTTCCATTCTTCATTTCTCAGCTTAGAGAAGCTCACTTAACTTAACATGCAAAATAATCCACTGAGACAGGTGCAATGATTAGTACTGTCATTTTACAAATGAGGAAATTGAGGCAAGAGATTTTAAATACCCTCCCCATTATCACATGACAAGTAGGAACATTGAACATGAATGTGAACTCAAGCAATTTGCTTCTGAACTCTCAGACATAAATATGTCCAATGATATTCCTTGTGACCTTCTCCAGGTGAGATCAAGTCACCAGCCTGCTGGATCCCCACCAGTCCCCACTTCCCCCACATTTGCTTTAGCCGTACTATGTAATTGTCCATTCACCTCTATTCCTTAGAAACACACAGACACTGCCTCTTATTCTATTTGGATCCCCTGGCACACAGTAGGTCTTCTATGATTATTTGAGAAAGATGTGAGTACTTAAGTTTGGACTGAGTTAGTTACCAGCCCTAGGTACACATGCAGATCTAATGAATGATACAAACCCTAGGTTGTAACTAAAGCAATTAAGAGAACAAAGTATATCAGTACTTTGGAAATGCTGCCAACACAAAAAATATATATTGATTACCAATTGTTATGGTTTATATGTGGTGTCCCCCAGAAGCTCACGTGTAAGACAATGCAAGAAGGTTCAGAGGAGAAACGTTTGGGTTGGAAGAGTCTTAACCCAGTCAGTGAAAATCCCCTGATAGGGATTAACTGAGTGGCAACTGAAGTGATAGGTGTGACTGGAGGAGGTGGGAATTGGGGTGTGGCTTGGGGTTTTATATTTATATCTGCCCAGCGGAGTCTCTCTCTCTCTCTCTCTCTCTGCTTTCTGATCATCACATGAGCAGCTTCCCTCTGCCACTCTCTTCCTCTATGTTGTTCAGCCTCACCTCAAGTCCCAACGAATGGAGCCTGCTGTCTGTGGATTGAGACCTCTGAAACCGTGAGCCTTCTAATAAACTTCTCCTATACAATTGTTCTATTCAGGTCCTTTAGTCACAGCAGAGAAATGGATGACTAAAACACCAATCTTTCTCACTTTTCATCGAAGAAGACATCGCCCCCAAAGACCTTTGATTGTGAAGATTTCCTGAGATG
Source organism: Sciurus vulgaris (assembly GCF_902686455.1). Taxonomy (NCBI): domain Eukaryota; kingdom Metazoa; phylum Chordata; class Mammalia; order Rodentia; family Sciuridae; genus Sciurus; species Sciurus vulgaris. Next base: position 72,613,178 of record NC_136476.1, read on the forward strand.
AGCATTTGTTTGGAGACAGAAAATCTGTTTTTAAAAACCAAACAATACTTCTAATACTTAATACATCCCAATGGCCTATGTCTAGAAAACAGAGTTGACTATGGAGGAAAGTTTGGTTGATCAAGCAGAAGCTGGTGTATAAATTTTGGTGCCAGGTAGGGAGTTGGAACTGACAGAAGGATGCTTAAACGTCCAAGAAGGCAACCAAGACTAGGACCCTTACCCAGGATGTCTGGTGAGTTTCCTTAGAAAACGATTCTCAGTCTTCCCAGGTGAGGGGTTGCCAAGCTGCTCCTCCTCAGGCTAGGATGTGGTCTGCCACCTGAATCTCCAGCTGGCAGCAGGGAGGTGAGGTGGTTTCCCAGATTGACCTGCCTTTCTTTTGACACCTTTGGGTTCTGAGTAAGAGGGTTTCTGGTTTCCAGAAGGTTGCTGAGCTGATAAGTAGCCAGGCTTCTAAGCTCAGGTTTCATTGTGAGACTGCGATCAAACACACAACTGACCTCCTGATCATCACCTCTCTGGGCCAGTGAGAATACCGCTGAAATTGAAAATACTAGCCTTTCTATTTCTGGAACACTTTTTCAATTCATCTCTTCTCATCTGTCCTTTAGGGTTGAGTTCAGATATTACTTGCTTGGAGTAGGATGGTGTGTGCAGCCTTGAGAGTTTGGTCTAGTGGCCCTTCTCTGTGACCTCATGACCCCTGTTTCCCCTCCATCCCAGCACTTGTCAGGCTGCTACAATTGATGGCTCTAGACCCTCGGAACTGTAAGCAACACAAGAGAAGTTATATTGCTACTGTACATGGTACATAATAGGTGTTGAATAAATGCTTAAGGAATGAAGGAAGGAAACCTAATTTAATCCTTGTACATCAATGGACCTAACACCCTACAACAAACATCATCAAACTGTAGCCCACAGGCCAAATTCAGTCCTTTGCCTATTTTTGTAAATAAAGTTTTATTGGCACACAGACATAGTCACTCACATACCATCTGTGGCTACTTTTGTGAAGAAGAGGTGAGTAACTGTGACAGAAACCGATGGTCCCACAAGCCGAAAAGATTTACTATGTGACCTGGTAAGCCAAAAAGTTTGCTCAACCCTGCCCGGTAAGATAAAGCCTAATTTTTAGGACATGTCCCTGCTTACCTGTCCAGACATCTGGCAGGCACAGCACTATCATACCTACTTCAGGTGTGCTGAAATACTGGCAGTGCCAGGAAAGTGGGGACACTCTGATGCTCATCCAGCTCATCTCGGACTCCACTGTGGTTTTCCAAACTCTCTGTAACCTATGTTGTTATTGTTACATAATGTGTGATCAAAGTAAATATATATCCACATATAAATTTTTTTCCTCTACACCTTGAATTACTGAAGAGCATGGATAACTAATATATTCAACGTATATTTATTAAGTGCCCAAATCATGTCAGGCATGGTTTCAGGATCTAGAGATAGAATGATCACCATGCTCATGGCACATGTGACTGAGTGAAATTAGGTCGTAAGACCGTTCTCCTTCCACTCTGAGTCTCCACTGACTAACCCAGTGCCCACCATATTAGAGTCACCCAGCACACGTTTGAATGAATGAATGAATGGTCTCATAACAGACTCATACTTTTTTCTTTGTATAATACTCTAAACAGTGAAGTGAAATTAGGAGGCAACTTGCTTCTATTTCCACCCTTGATGGGCATTGTAGGTAGACAGGAAATAAAGGTTAAGAACATAGATTTGGGGACAGAGGGTGTAGCTCAGTGGTAGAATGTGTCCTTAGCATGTGCAAGGCTCTGGACTCTATCTCTAGCACCAAGTGGAATGAAAAAAACAAACAAACAGAAAAACAAGGAAAGAACATAGGTTTGGAAAGAAAGAAACTGCCTGGGTTTAAAGTATGCCAGTATCTCTGATTGTAATCTCAAGCAAATTGCTTCCTTGTGTGACACATTATACTTATCCGTAAGGTGAGGATAAGTTTCCATCGCAAAGAAATATCATATAGATTAAATGAGCTAATATCGTAAAAGTGCTTAGACCAGTCTGGCCTGTAGCGAGGTTGTAGTAGAGTCGACTGTCAGTCTTTTCGTTGCCATGGTTACCACTACTTAACCAAAATCACGTGACAGTTTTGGGAGCCCCCTTGGTAAAATGGGCACCATATAGGCAATGCTGAGGGAATCTGAGTAAAGACATCAGTGAGAGGAGCTCATAAACCGTAAATTGCTCTCCAGATGTGGGCTGTGGTCATGATGCCCTCCAGATGTGTGGGACAAGCCATTGGTGACCCTCTGAAGGAGCCAACATCTGGAGGCCTGACATGCCATCCTCTCAGCCTCTGCTGCCCTGTCTCCCACAACCCCTTCTCCCACCCAGAGGCAGCTCGCCAGTTCCGAGGCTGTAGTGAGAAGAATAACATTCTTCTGTTCTCCATCCAGTGTGGAAATTCCATCTCTTTGCTGTTTCCATCATGTCAGAATTGCACTAAGGGTCCATTAAGGCTTCTTGTGGGAAGGGAGGAGGGTGTGGAGTGAGAGAAGGAATGGGAATCCCTTTTACTGGGCTTTTTACTAGTACTCTTAGATGAAATCTTTCCATCCAGTCACCAAAGTGCTTATTGGGTCATGGCTACTGCTAGAAGGTGATTTTTTAAAAATAGACCAACAGTGAAAGAATGCCTCATTGAAGCAGAGCACACATCCGTGGCTTTTTTATTTTTTCAGTCCTTTTTTTTTTTTTTTTTTCCTATTTGCTTTCCCAAACACAACAGTGTCTGGGTTAGTTCTCAAAGCACTTTTGGATTTAAGGTAGAAACTGCTTTGTAGGGAGTCCCCAGAAGTAAGTCAGTTCAGCACAACACACATTTATTTAGCATCGACTTGGTGCCAGGCACCATGCTGGCATGAGAGGCCCGGAGCTAAATGCAGCATTGCACTGTCTTTGGAGATTTCACAGACTTCGGAGGAGACGAGTCACAAAACCCAGAGCTTTCTAACATACTGTGTTAAGACTAACATGGGAGTGATCCCTGATGGTTGGCAGTATCAGAGGAGGGGCAGATATGCAGACGTTGTGTGGCCTGGGCCCAGCACAGAACCTGGCACATAGTAGGTCCTCTGTAAAAATACCATGAATGAGTAATAAGGCTTGTCTCTTAGGGAACAAAAGAGATTTCCCAAAGAAAACAGTATTGGATCATGGTAGAATATACGTGCAAGGGGAGACCACACAATGGGGCCCAAAGGAAATTTACTGTAAGCGTTTAGGGAAGTTGGTTCATAGGTTTCAACCTGAAGGGGGAAGATGAAGAACGAGACTTGAATGAATTAGGAAATGTGGGGGGCTTAGCAGCAAGAAGAGCTGAAAATCTCATTCAGGTTCTACAACTCAACAAACTCCAGTTTTTCCTTGCCTGCATTGGTCTGCTCAAGGTGCAGAGAGCTGGAAGTGAGGCTCCAATTGACCAGACACCGGTCCGGTGGCTGGGTAGCAAGAGACTCACCTGAAGTGGGAGAACACAACACCAAGACCATACCCAAGTGGCCAGGGAAGAGGTGGTTCTGCACTCCCTCCCTCCAGAGCCATCAGGGTGTCTGGGGGAAGGAGTCATTCTTGCTGAATAACTAGAAGAGAAATTAATACCGTCCACCACAGCAAGAGTGAGACGTAGGCTAAAAGATGCTGAGCATGCATGATTTGAGAAGCAGGATGAATCAAGGTGTGAAAGTCTGAAAAACTAAAGGGTGGACAGGGAATTCAAAGCAGATTTGGAGCTTGGTATAGGACACAAGACAAAAGGCCTCAGCAGCAGGGGATGGGGAGAGTACAGGTTTCCTACACTCAAGTCTCCCTGGGGATGGGATGGGATCATGAAGCAAGCAAGTGCCATTCTTGCCTGTGTCGCTGCTGCCTGGGAACACTGGACTGTTTTTGCTCAGCATAAAGGACTGCTGTGTGCTTTGTGATAGCTACATCCCACTCACGTTGGGATACGCAGACTAAACAGGTTCAAATACCATTAACCCAATTATAGTTGTTCTGAGTGAGCGCTAAGTTTGACCCATCCCCACCTGGAAGTTTCACTTGAAGACTTAAAAGGAAAAAGGGCAAAAAATTTTCAACAGTGACCCATGCTGCAAATTCCCAGCCAATCAAGGAAACCCTACCACCCTTGAATCATCCTTTGTTCTGTTTCCATTTTATGATATCATTTTTAGTGCAGCCCAATGTCTTATGTAATAGAACATGAGGTGGGGTGAGAATCCTTTTCTCCCCGAAGTCAGGTTTTGTGGGAACCAATATTGATGCCAAGGGAATGCACAAGAAAATAACTAAAGAAAGAAATGTCAAGCCAGCCTTTACTGAGCACTTACTGTGTACCAGGCTGTATGCCAGAGTCTTTCTTATTTATTTATAATGTCCTCCTAGCATACTAGTGAGGTAGATGAACCTGTTTTTCAGGTGAATAAATTGAATTTCAAATCTATGAAGACTCCATGTTTTAGGAAGCTGGGATTTGGACTCAAATTTCACTTGAGTAAAACTATGTATTCCTCAGAATTACTCTAACCCTTAATGTAGGTATTTTCCCCTTGTTACATGAATTCCATCTCAACTTGAACATCTCTCTCAATTTGTAGCTCTCTAGTGACGGAAAGTTCGCCACAGACTCCCCCACCTCAGCTATCCCACTCCCAACAAGCAGTCCTTGAAATGAGTCACCCTGAGTGACCCTCATCTTGGCTCAACTTTGCTCTCTTAAACCCCAACAAAGGAGTCCATTCCTTCAGCTTCATGCCTATGATTTCAGTACCTGAAGATGGAACTGGACCTGGATGTATTCCCAGTGGAAACGCATAGACTGAGTGGGAATTCTTCTGTAAACCATCTAGACCTGTGGTTCTCAATCATGGCACCCATCAAACCATCCTAGGAAACACACAAACTCTCCCAAGACTTACTCAATTGGAATCTCAGTGGGGGCCCAGGAATCTGTTTCCCCCCAAACTTCTGGGTCATTTTGAGGTTTCAACCTGATTCTCTAAATTGTGGAAGATCAAGATTCTAAGAGGGAATGAAATTTGCCCAAGACTTCACAGTCGATCAGTCAGGTTTTTGTTTTGTTTTGCTTTTCTGGTAAGGCAGACTTGCCTTGTTAATTGCTACAGATGGCTCCCCTAAGTACTAGCTTCTTGTTCTGCCCCAGAAAGGTCGTTGACTGTGAAGTTGAATAGCTTGCAAGTGAAGAAACTACGTCATTTCTCATCATAAAACCTAATGAACCACAAGCAGGCTGGTATTTGTGCTGCAAAACCACCAGGAGAGGCTGGCCTGACTTGGCACTTGCCTTGATTCCTGTGAAGTAGTCAGGCTTTCTCCCTTCCCTTCCCTACCTGCCCAGAGTTCAGGAAAAGGGATGGGCCCGGGGTTACCATGGGGTCAGGAATGCACTGGAGATAAAATCGGGGAATATTCCAACCTCTGTTTTGCCACCGAAATTGTTGGTGGCTACCAAGTGGGGTGAGCACAGAGACAAGAGGCAACACTGCGACTGACACGCCTGGCACAGACTCTGGCTGTGGAAGGTGCTCAGCAAGTGGCATTTACTGCTCTTGTCATTGATTATTCTATTCTGAATCTCTGAGACCAGCCTCTCTGAGCAAGGGCAGAGTATTTTATATTTGAATATATTTCCAGTTCTGGGAAGCAGTCTCCAGTCCCTCAGGGTCCCTCAGTGATCCAACAAGTGGGCCTCTTGGACTACCGACAAAGGTAAGTGGTCAGGCATACAGAAGAGAGAAGGCCCCAGGACTGCTCAGACTTGGAGATACTGCGTGAACACAGATTCTTAGCCTGGCCTCCTTTTTTATCAACATGGGGTGGGGGGGGGTCCTGAGGCCTACTCTAGAAGAGGCAGGTAAGAATGATTTTGAAACTACATCAGCACATGTATCTGAGTGTCTCCCATACACTTCAATCTGTCCTCACCCCTGGAGACACAAGACATGGTCAGATTCAGGAGCTCACATCTTAGGGGGAAATAGGCACTAAAGAGGCCATTTGGATCCAATGAGCTCGGTAGAAACATCATGAGAATCTGGAGACTGGGGAAACTAAAAAGAGGAACCCTCAACCTGAATTCAGTGGTAAGGTCAGAGCCACTTTCCTGGAATAAGTAACTCTTCTCCTCCAGGAGTTTGCTTTGTAAACATCAATGTCCTCTTCCAATGTATCGGAGTATTTACCTACTCCTTGTCCAATCCAGGCCATGGAACCTTGAAAATCCTAGAATACTAAAGTTGAAGGATTCCACAAAGAAGTTCAAGTCCAATCAGATTGTTTATGAAGAGACAGGGCACAGGTGGGAAAACACTAGCTCTGGGGAACACCCAGGGCTGGCTAGCGTCAGAGTTCTGTCCAGAATCTGAATTCTTAACTACCCATTTGGGGTGCTTGCTGTTAGCTGAGCTTCCCAGCCTCCTTGTCACTTGTAAGTGTGTGCGTGTACACACACACACACACACACACACACACAGAGGCACACATGCCTGCTTGTCCAGCAGGGCACACCTGTGGGTCCCTCACCCTCCCCTGCTGCCAACTCTTATAAAACAGGAAAACAGAACAGCTTGGCCTTGGTTATAACGTGTACAAACACATGGAGCAAAGTTTCCAAAGACAGACAGACAGTGAACACCTTTCAGGGTCTGGCAGTTTTATGGGCAGAGGCCAATTAAAAGCACACCCCACACAAAGCCTGTGGGTTTTGTTTGGCTGTGGACTTCTCTCCAGGCCCCTCACTGATGGCGCAAATTGGAAGGACCACCATTCTCAAGGGATTCAAGCATTTGTGACCCTCAGTTGAGGTACCAAGCTCAATTTTGCTGGGTGCTGACTATAAGCAAAGTCCAGTGTAAGGGTCCAGCATACAGAGAGAATCCTTTGCAGCTGACCCTGTGTGATGCTTATAGTCCCATGGCATTGAGTTCCACAACAAAGGCAAGGAGTTTACACTATGAGAGTCCAGAGGCAAAAATCACCTGCTCCTCTGGGAGAGGCAGAAGGCATCAGGAGCCACTGAATGACATTCAAACTGGATCTGCCCAGCTGCAAAGCCATTCCTGGCAGAGGGCAGCACATGCAGAGGCCAAGAGAAGCTGTGTGAGAGGGCACTTCCAAGACTTCTGTATGCTGGAGACTAGGTCATTAAGTGTAAGAATGACAACAGGCCACATTTATGTAATGCTTGTTGCATGTTGGGTACTGTGCTAAGTATCTGATATATACTGACCCATTTAATCCTCTCAGAAACCTTCTGTGGGGGATTGCTATTTCTCCCAAAAGTCAGAGGAGAAAAAGGCATGGCAAAGTTGCCATTTGCTCAGGGCTATGGACATTAGCAACCAGTGGATGGTTGACCATGACAGTGACTGGGATTGTCTCTAGGGCAGTGGAGACGGAGTATTACGGAAACAGTAGAGAATCAGGGAGCCCCAGTTCTCCAAGGCCTTCCACTGAGATCTCCATCTTCTTTAGACTGGCCAGATGCACATAATCATTGTGCTGCTATCAACCTCAAAGAGAGATAGCGAACAGAAAAGTGGAAGAAAAAAGTAATCTTTGTACACAAGTCATCATCTGACACTAATCCTCATGCCCATGGCACATATATTTTCCCCAGTGTGGGAGGGGCCTATGGGGAACTCGGAACCCAGAGAGAGTTAATGGCCTGCTCCAAGTCATATAGCCACTGTCCATCAGAGGCAAGATTAGAACCCAGAGCTCTCCCCCTCAAGAGGAAACATAGCAGTAACGATGTCGGGGTCAGATGAGATCTGCAGTGGAATACTAACTGCCTGAGACTAGGAAGTTGTTTAAATTCAATGAGGCTCCCTTATTTCATCTATAAAAGGGGAATGATAATTTATACATCCCAGAGTTGGAACAAGTATATGAAATAATACTTAGGTAAAAAAATCAGACAACCACTAAGAAATCGATTAAGTGATGATGTTGACAAAGGCAAGGAGAGTGATGGTGGAGATGACGATGAGAAGAACGAAGGGATGCTGGTGGTGAAGGAGAGGAGAAGGACTCCTTGAGAAGTCCAGTGGCTCACTCTTCCACATAACTGCATGGTTACACACAAATCCATACACACTTTCCACGTAAAGCTAAGTGATTTTCTTGGCTCTCTAATTTTCCAGTACTGGACCTGCAAATCATTCCTCATCCATGCACTGCCCATTAAGCCCATGTGATTCATCGTCCACTTCATGCCCCAGCTAGTTCTGCCCAGTCTAACACTCAAACGCAATGGAAAAGAGAAAACCCAGGTCACCAGGCCAGTTAGTTAGCAAGTCTTATTGACTCAACCTCTCAGATGCAGCCCTACCTTGCAATGGCCCCAGCCCAACACTCCCCAACACTCCTTCTAATTATTTAGAAGGGTCTAAATAATTCCTATAACCTCCAATCCAGGCTCCAGTGTCTCTCTTCTATTCACTACTATGCAGCAGAAAGTTCTTTTCAAAATGCTTATCGGGCTATGTCGCACCTCTGCTTGCAATGACAATATAGTGTCACTCTGACAACCTCTTCATCTCACTGCACACGCACTTGCTCATTGTCCCTCAGATGGGACACATGCTTACAGATGAGCTGGTCTGTCTGTCCACAAGGCCCTTTCTTTACTGTTGTACTTACTGATTTCTCACATCCCTCCACTGTGAAGGTTTTCCTGAGGACCACTTGCCTTCCAATGACAGAATACATTGCATGGCCCCTCATTTCCCGTGTAAATAAGTCATCATAGCTAGCATAGATATTTGTTGAGAACTTTTGTTGTTAAGCGCCAAATGGCTTTATATGTATTATCTAACTTAATCTTCCCAACAATCTTTTGAAGATGTGTATTTATCCCCTCCACAGATAAGGAAAGAGAGGTTTAAAGTACTTAAATTGGTATCCGCTAACTTGAACCTCCTAGCAAGACCCAGTTTCTCTCAGGGTCTAGCCCTTCCTCACTATAAATTACACAGCCAATATTTAAACTCAGATTGGCTTGACTCCAAAGTGTCTGATTTAATCACACTGAGTTTAGTTAACCAAGTTCTGGAAGTTCCTTAAGGGCAGGAGCTGAGTCTTCTCAAAATCCCAAACCAGAAATCAATACTCAGGTATTTGTTGAAAGTTAAACTTAGCTTTTGACTAAAGATGGAGAAAGGAAGCATTGTATCCATTTGCCTGGGAGAGAGTAAGTACAGGGCTCATGGTTTGGAATTCTTTGTCTGCCCAAGTTTAGATCTCAGTAACTCAAAAATCTTCATTGATGGGATATAGGATTTGGGGCAGGTGATTCAATTGGCCTAAATCTCAATTTTTCAAGTTGTGATCAAAACAGAACATGACTGTTTTGCACAAGGTTAAATAAGATAAGCATGTAAAGTCATTGATGGAATGAGGATTCCCTAAAGGGTAGTTACTGGCATTTGTTGGCATTTGTCTTTGCAATGCACTCTACAATGAAGCTTGCTTGGAGATATTTCTTGACCATAAAGAGAAGGGGTTGATTTGGGGAAGAAACATGGTGGTGGAGCACTTGGCTACCATGTGTGAGGTCCTGGGTTCAATCCCAGCACTACACACACACACACACACACACACACACACACACAAAGTTGAAGAAGGGGGTCATGTAAGGATGACTTCTGGTGTACCTAGGGGTGCACAGACACCTCTGTGTGTTCACAACTTCTTTATTTTGATGGTAGAGATCACATGAGAAGTCCCATCCTTACCAGCACCATGGGACATGAGCTGCCTTGGTGTTTTCTTTTTTTTTTTTTTATTTTATTGTAAACAAATGGGATACATGTTGCTTCTCTGTTTGTACATGGCGTAAAGGCATACCATTTGTGTAATCATAAATTTACATAGAGTAATGTTGTTTGATTCATTCTGTTATTTTTTCCCTTCCCCCCACCCCTCCCACCCCTCTTTTCCCTCTATACAGTGCTTCCTTCCTCCATACTTGCCCCCCTCCCTAACCCTAACTCTAACCCTAACACTAACCCTTCCCTCCCCCCCATTATGTGTCATCATCCACTTATCAGTGAGATCATTCGTCCTTTGGCTTTTTGAGATTGGCTTCTCTCACTTGCCCTGGTGTTTTCTGTGGCAGCAAATGAATCAATTATTAGTCTCATCTCGTCCAGGCCCAGGCCCAGGCCCCAGATCTAGAAGCCTCATTTGCACTTTGAGATTTTTCTCTTTCTTTTTTCCAACAAAATGGTTTTTTTACAAATATCGATCTCACTCCATTTCCTATCATGGCAGAGTGCAAGCAAGAGTGGATACACACACACACACACACACATACACACACACACACACACTCACCTGTCTGATCAGACTTCTGGTTTCCTATTTTTCAGAGCCCTATGATGGCTGGAAAGGACAGGACTACAGTGCCAGGAAAAGGAAACTGAAACCAGAAGGGGTGTGGACAGGAGAACCAGTATGAGCATCAGGATGGCAGTATGCTCAGGACCACCACTGTCTCTGACAGCTTCAGGGAAAACCATATACTTCTTCTTGAATATCTCGCTGTTGCATTCATTTTCATATTATGACCATTTTTCTTTGAGTTAAATTTTTATATTATTTACGATTCACATCACACAAAGCCGTTAGTCATTAATTCTTTCTCTTACTCAGAATTCTCTAGACTTTCCCAGATATATTTTCTTAGTTATCTCCTTAAGATTCATAACATTGTGGGTATTTTCTGTATAAGAAGAAAACAATCATGTACTGCATAGTCTGATATAGTGTGTTGGACACATCCTGACCAATTTCTCAAGATGCTCAAAAATCCAGCAAGAGGATGGACTGTCTTCGACTCCATTTTGTTGGTGAGGAAACTGTTTAAGATTTTTACTTACCTAAAATCAATAGCTGGTTAACAGTGGTGGAGTCAGATTCAAAATTAATCAGGCTCAGATCACTGTCCCAGCCTATTGGACAGTTTAATTTTCTGAAACTGTTGGGCTAAAATTTTCCTTAGGTTGAGCCAAGAAAATGGAAAGCTGTAGCACTGGATTGTCTCAGCAAAGGCGTGGGACCAGGGTTCAGGGAAGGATATACATGAGAGGCATTCAGAACAGGGTTTGTCTCGTGGCAAGTACTCAATGAATGGTAAATATTACTTTGTATTTTTATTTTCTGGTAAAATGAGTCCTCTCAGAACGTAATATCCCTGGGAAGAGAAGAAACATCAACAATATAGAAGGCATTTGCTCATCTAAACTCCACCTGCATGCTTTTGGAAACATAAACTCAATGATGATAAAACCTTTTCAAAGAGGTTTTATCTCTTCATAGCTTAGATTGTTGTAGATGAGGCAGATCTGCAGGCACCTAAGTTGTTTAGAAGAATCTCTACTTTCTTTTCCTTCATAGTCCTCTTGTGGATCAGATTCCTATAGAAATGAACCTCAGCCTGTAGGTTTTCAGGAAAGACATGGGCGATGTCATCTACTTACGAACACTCAGCAGTAGGCCCCTTCTTAACTGCTTGTATTTGACTGATAGTCCTTTCCTCCTCTACATCCCCACAGTCCCTACTCTCCCAACAAGTGTCATTCTGACCTTATGATATATCTGATCCACATCTCCTTTCCTCTAGCTTGCTGGCTTACCTGTGCTAACACCATGTCATTGAGAATTTATAATGCCTCTTTGTACCTATTACCTTCCCAGGGAACACACTAGCAAGAGCACAATTGCCATTTAAAAGGAAATTTCAATTATGCCTCAATAAAGCTGACTAAAAATAAATAAATAAAAGGAAAACCCAATTGGAATGTCTCCCCCTAAGACCACAGGATCCATTCTGTCATCACTTCTTTCCTGGAAAACGACCGTGGTCACCCTCTCTTTGGGGCCCTCTCCAATCCATCTTCCACCCTGTAGCTGAAGCAATTTTTCTTAATGAGCAAGTTGACCATTTCACTCTTGTTAAAGTCCTTCAGTGGCTCCTGGTTACTTCAAAATAATATCAAACTTCTTGTTCAAGACTAGATGCTCTGCTGAGCTCCCAGCCTCTCCTCTTGCCACTTCCTACTTCAACACGTCCTAAATGAAAGTGCTCCAACTCTTGAATGTGTCATACTTTCTATTTTTTCTCAGCCTGGAGCAAATCCCATCCTTCCCACCTTTGTCTGGCTTATTCCTCCCCTTCTCCTCATTCTTTGGGCTTAGGTTTCACTTTTTAAGGAAGCATTTCCGCATTCTACCACCCATTGAGGAGATCAGAGAACCTCTGTTCTTCCCTTGGCACAGTTGGAAATCACCAGATTGCTTCTGTATGATAACTACTAGACCATAAGTTCCCTGAGTGCAAAGAACTCCTGCCTTCAGTTGCTAATCCTGTGCCTGGCATATAATATCTACTAAATAAATATTTGTTTAGTGCATAGACAGAAGTCCTCCAAACACACTTCATTAGTAAGAAATATCACCCAAGCAGAAAGAGAGACAATAGGAATTTTTAATGCACAGAAAGTCCTGCAGGGACTCTGGGCAGACAGGAAGAAGCAGAGGTCCTGCAAACTCAGTAATGTCCAGAAAAAAAAGAGAGAGAGAGAAGTCTTAAAGACCCAAGCTTCCTCACTGCAACAATCCTTAGAGCTTCCTTCCTGATGCCAAAGAGGTCAAACTGTCTCTCCACAGGTCTCTTCCAGGGGTCCGTGGTAGGAAGGAAGCTGAGTAGGGCAGGAAGAAAAGGAAAGGCCGCTTGGTCTCCACCTGAAGGCTCCTGCCACCCGACTGACTTCCATCCATAAGAAAAGTTTTAAAAAGGAGAGACATTTGATAGAGTCAAATAATATCTTAGAAAAAATAAAAGAGAAAATGAATAATTCCATTGGTTACAAAGTTCTCTGTCCACTATCCACAGGAGGAGCACTTTGCTTTGGCCTTGCTGGCAAGCTTCATCTGCCAGGCCCATCCTCAGCTGTCCCCCAGCCCACCCAGGCCCAGGATCCACAAGAGTACTGCTCCCCCTAGGAGAGTCTCTGTGCTCATGGAGGGCAGTACCCTCCCTCACCGGCCCTTAGACTCCCCATACGTGTTTCGGGCCATGGACACCATCTTCTCCTCGCATGTGATTTTGGTGTCCTTGAGGACGCTGTACCACACCATGCCTGCAGGTCGGACCTCCTCACTTCGGCAGAAGAGGTAGGGCACCGTGTCCACGCGGCTCTGGATGTAGGCGCTTCGCAGGAGACTGGAGCAGTGGCTGCTCACCCTTTCCAGCCGCCGCAGGATCAGGTGGGCCTTCCTGAAAATTTGAGGAGACAGCAACGGTTAAGGAAGAAGCCCAGATCAGGGATTGTTGAGTCTTTCAAGTGGCAAAAAGAGGTCAACAGTCATGCAAAGACATCTTGCCCAGTGACTTCTTAAGGGTGATATTTTAAACACCTATTCCAGTCACCTTAGAACATACCCTCCTCAGTTTACAAGCATAAAAAAAATGAAAGTGGTATAACCTTTGAACTAGTACTTTCACCTCAAAGATATGGGATCCACAGCAATTAGAAGGACTTTAGCCAAAGAGAAAGTTTACACTAATGACAAAACCCCATGACAATAACTAAAACTGACATTTATCCTGTGCTGGACAGTGGGGGTGTACTTTACATGCATTTTAAAACTTTTATTTAATCTTCACATCAGTCCTGAACATCTTGTTCTTTTCACTCCTATTTAACAGGTGAGGAGAAATGACATTACTTGACCAGGCCAAATACAAGGGGACCTGGAGTTGGGCAGAGGAAGCTGGGCCTGAATCCATGACTTCTTCCTCCAACTATTTGCTTTATTGCCTCTCTCACTCTCCCATCACTTTCTCACAGTCACAAAAAATGGGAATCTTGTCCTCTGTGCTTCTCTCTCATCAACGGCTAAATAAATAGAAATGTACCCAAATCACAGCTTATCTGTGTCTCCTTTCTCCCATCTCTAAAATATTGATGACCATCTTACTCTTACAAATTGGTTGGTTGAGGTTATGTGTGAGAAGTACCCTGTGCTTACCACTCAGCTTCCATGCGGGCTACCGTTAAAAGATGGTTGGATTGATGCCCCAGGATCAAAGCCAGACTGAACACTAATCTTGGCCAGAACCGTTCTGTACTCTGGTGTCATTATTAGGAACTTATCTGGAACCTTTTATCTCACAGTAGAAAGAGGATCCATAAGAGGCCTCATGGCTGGAGGTCACAGCTAGGAAGGATCTTTGAGATCAACTTGCCCAGGGTTTCTCACACTGGCACTGGAAGGCCTTTGTTGTAGGAGCAATTATGCAGGATGTTTAGTAGCACAGTGGGGCCTCACCCACCAGCAGCCCCATGCCAGTCAGGAAAATAAAATCGGTTCCAGACATTGCCAAATGTCTTTTGCGGGGGAGGGGGGCCGGGGGGGGCAAAATCACCCCAGTTGAGAATCATTGACCTCCTCTCATTAATATATGGGAACTGAGGTTTAGAGAGGGAATGAAATGGCCTTTTCCAGGTCACAATACAAGTCAGCTCCACTGTCAAGGTGTCTGCCTTGCCTTCTCTGCATTCCAGGGACCCTGTGAGGCTAAAGGAGAAGCCCTCTCTCCTATTGCCCTCTGCGTGCCCTGCTGGGACCCCAAGAGGGAAGGAGTTTTATGACAACGGACCCCACAAATGGGAGACTGTGTTAGGCACCTGTGTGGTGGCTGCAAAAGGACTGGGCTTATGTGTTATGTTTTGTGGGCATGATTTATGAGGTGCCTTTCAAAAAGTCCTCTTTGTATAGTTCACCACTTGGGCGGAATATTTCCTGAGGTGCCAAGAATTCATCACTTCATAATCACACTCTATCCACAGCCCTCCCTCCTTTTGGGCGGGCGCACCCCTGCTTCCCCAGAAGGCGTTGAGCAGTTTATTTCTCATCTCTCTTTGTTTGAGTTCTTGCTCTCTTCTTTAATAGCTCTATGTCCTTGGAAATTTTACTGAACATCTCTAAACTTGCCTCTTTGACAAATGGAGCTCCTGTGAAGTTAAAGGAGATAGTATATTACATACTCATTAACTCAGCACTTACTATGTGGCAGAGCTTCCATTCAGCAGGATTAGGTGGAAAAGACAGAGGAGTGGAGACTACAATAGAGGAAGAGAGCAATGACTGGGGGGAAACGTCACAGGAGGCTTCTGAAGACAGAGGAAGGTGCCTAAGTAGAACAGGGGATGTCCAAGAAAACTTCCTAGTCGAAGGGGAAATTGTGCTGAATCTCATGAACGAACAGGAGTTAGACAGAGAAAGGGTCAAAGACGTGGCGGGGAGCATTGGCAAAGGCACGGAGATAAGACACTGCACAGGTCTGAGGCTCTATGTCTGGAATTCACTCAATAATGATGGTGAATAATGATGGTGAGCCATCATTATTCCCATTCCTTTAAAATCAAAATTCACTTAGTTCTCTCTGTGCTCCTAGAAAGCTACTTATTCTGTTTCCACCTCTGTGAAAAGGGAATACCATAGTACTCACCTCACAGAGTTATGGAGTTAGATAAGTTCATACCAGTAAAACTCTTAAAAAATTATTACACAATATGCTTAGAAAAGCTTACTTGGTAAGCACTAAAAACTATCATCCCCAGAATCACCACCATGACCCTTGTGTTGCCAGGTGCTCTTGTATACCAGGCACTGAGAAAGAAATAAACTGGTTTAAGCCTTATGTGTCTGAATAAGTCAGTGGAAGGAGCCTGGGTTGGAAAATAGGAGCAGCACCACAGGAGAATACAAGATGGGCACCTAGCCATCGATTCAGGGTCTCAGAAAAATCTTCCCAAATAGTGTAAAAGCTGAGCTAGGTCTTCGACAATGAACCAAATGTTTTAGATAGATTAGGAAGGTAGAAGAAATAGATCATTCCAATTTAAACCATCAGTTTGAAATGGCTGGGACAGTGATGAGATGGAAGGCCAGTGAGCTCTGCAGAGATTAAACCATTCAGACTTTTCAATCCACGCTGAAGGACTTGGATTTTATTCTCTGGACAATAGAGAGCGCCATGGGCTGGTCCTGGAATTCACAAGAATAATCAACAAGTACAAAATGAGATTGGAAAGGGTGAGTCTTCCAATATGCCCAAATGCTTTGCCTCCAAAGGCCTAGCCATTTCCTCAGAGAGACTTGGAACACAGCTAGACAAAGCCTCCTTTCAGAAGGATGGGGAAACTGAGGCCTGGAAGGAGAAAACTGCTTGCCTCAAAAGAATGCCTTAAATTAATAACAGACAAATCTAGAAACAGGATTTCTGATTGCATAGAGTCAAGATGATGTATTTAGCTCTGGGGTCCTTAATTCAAGTTCTCGCTCTATAACTCAACAGCTAAGTGGATCATGAGCAAGTTCTTCAATGTCACTAACCAAGCTCCCACATCAGTAAAATGTGTTATTAGCAAAATAATGTCTCAGAAAATACTTAGCTCTGAGTACATGTGAACCATGATTTGAAGAAGCATCGATAGATAGGGACTTTGCAGCCCAGGAAAGCAAGTCACTTAACTGCTTTGAGCCTCAGTTTCCTTATTTGTAAAACAAAAATATAGATATTTATTTTATAGGACTGTTAGGCTGAAATGAAACAACTGTCATAGGCATTCACAAGACTGAGTACTGTAAACCAATGTTTGCATTTAGACAAGGAAGACAGGAGAATTCGAAAGTGAAGGTATGAAGAGAAGGCCTGGAGGTACTGTAGGGTGGGAGAGGAGGAAGGGAGGGAGAGACCAAAGGCAGGAGTGCTGGGTAATAAATCGTAGGGAGTGGAGACCCATAAATCAAAGGCCAGGCATGCTTCGAGCTTTCCCTAGAGGGGAAATCATAGGTCAGAGTGACCACTGCTCTCAAATACCGGAAATGAAATCTTCCTCATTGGAATCAGGACTCAGGCCCACTGGGATGGGAGGCAAGGGGTGAAGAAGGGACACCATATATGAATTTATCATGTATCAGCAGGCAAGAATGAGACAGTGCTGGCTTGTGGAGGAGTGAGGGGTTGGGCCCGAGGCCACTTCTCCGGGAATTGTAGAACCTTTGACCCACCATTCTGTTCCCAGCATCATTACCCAATCAGCTGGTGACCTGGCTATTGGACAGAGACCTAACTTCTAAGGGTGCCCTGAGATGGATAAAAAGAAGAAGAGTGGCAGCAAAGAAATGTTTCCATTGGCTGCTTTTCCTCCTCCCTGCCTTCTTGAGTTGAGCTGAAATGTCTCTGTGTGAGCTGACCCCAAGCTTAATGAGAGTCAAGGGCATGACATGGTTATGAAAAATTGAAACACAACTTCTCAATGTGGAGGGGTAGTCTAAAGGAAGTAATGACTTCATTCATGCTGTTCTGGTCAGGCCACAGCTGGAGAACCCCCATCACTTCTGGTAAGAAGGACGTATACAAACTGTAATGGGACCATGATGGTAAAGGTAACTCAGAAGCAAGCCTGCTGAGCTGAAAGCAGGGATGGAACAGAAGAGGGGATGTTGGCAAATGGTAACTGAAGACATGTGGGGAAAATCCAGGGATCGGGGATGATAAGAACTATGACTTGAGCACCCACTATGTGCCAGAAATAGTACCCATGCAGTATCATCTAAATCTAACCCTCACCACGATTCTAGTGTATATGCTTTTCCCAGTCTTGAGCTGGTAAAAGTGAGCTTGTGGCTAGCCATATGACTTAACCAGACTGACAGAGAGAAAGACTAGGTCTCAAGTCCTTGCTGCAAGACATTCCAGTGTTAGTGACAAATTCATCCTAAAATGAACAGAAGTCAATTTTGGTTCAATATAATAATTTACCAAAAATACCTCTTAAAACCAGAGTCATCTAAATATAGAATGGATCCTTCAATATGGTGGTGAATTCCCTGTCACTGGAGGTGATCAAGTCAAGTATGTTTTAGAAAGGAGTGTTCTGGTGGTGGGAGTTGGAGTGTGAGTTTCTTGCACTTGTGTGTGTGTGTGTGTGTGTGTGTGTGTGTGTGTGTGTGTGTGTGTATGCCTGATTAGAAGTTCAGAACAGAAATTGGTGTGACGCAACTGCCAAAGCGTGGAGCTGCTGAGACCAGAGGAGCACAGTTACTGGGATTCTATCTGTACTTCAAAGTCATGCTGAAATTTCATCTTCAGGAAATCTTCCAGATCTTCCCAGCCAACATAACTCATGTTTCCTTCTTTGTTGCCGAAGCATTTTATTTCCGTTGAGAATCGTAATGTATTCTCTAGTTGCGTAGACATCTTGGGGTGCAATTTGTTATATTGAACAGGGCTGGTTTGACATCAGAAGACAATATTTTGGATGTGGGCTTCCACTCTGAGTAGCTGTGTAATCTAGAGCAATTTATATAACCCATTGAATTTTCCATTGCTTAATCTTCAAAATCTATTGTTCAGGAGATGAAATGATTTTTAAATGACCAGTCCACAATAGCTGTTTCTTGGACTGTGTATGGTTCCTCTGGTGGCCTTTTAAGAATTTCTTGACTGGCGGCTGGAATTACTGACTCAAAACTATTTCATTTGGAGCTGATAGGGACTTAAAGATGATAACCAACATTGTTATATTATCAGTAAGGAAATGGGTCCATTTGACACTATTTTTCAAAGTAATAGTGTGTTTTGCTAGTATTTCTTTATCCCAAGATATCTAAGATGTAAGAGATGTGATTGTTTTAACAAATCCACCATATGATCCAACTATCCCACTCCATGGTATTCAAAACAATTAAAATAGCATATTATAGTGATATATGCATACTGATGTTTATAGCCATACAATTCACAATAGTCAAGTTATAGAACCAGCCTAGGTGTGGCACAATAGATGAGATGAATGGATAAAGAAATGTGGTATATATAACTACGGAATTTTACTCAACCATAAACAAGAATGAAATTATGTCATTTGCTGGTAAATGGATGGAACTGGAGAACATCATGTTAAGTAAAATAAGCCAGACTCCAAAAGTCAAGGGTCAAATATTTTCTCTCATATGTGGAACTTAGAGAGAAGGAGGAATTTGGTTTTCTTTATACAGTACTTTTTTAAAAATTTTTAAATGTTTAGATTTTTATTTCAAAAAAATGTATTTTCTGGTTTTGACCAGAAAATAAGACATTATCTATCATTTGTAGCTTAGTATGAGATATTGACAGTCTTATTTAAATTTTAAATTTTTGGTGAAGTTCATCTGACATAAAATATAACACTCTAACCATTACAAGTAGATAATTCAGTGACATTAAACACATTCATGTTGGTATACAACCATACATCTCCAGAATTCTTTCCAGACAGAAACGCCACACCATTAAACAATGATTCCGCCCTCTGCCTTTTCCCCAGCCCCTGGAAACCACTAATCTACTTTCTTTCTCTATGTACTTAAGCATTCCAGGTACCTCACATAACAGGAATCATACACTATTTCTTTAAAAAGGGAACTTCATGAAAATAGAAAGGAGAACAGTTGAGTAGAGAAAAGGGATTGAGGGGAAGGAATGAGGAATAGTAAAGGGGAGAAACTATAGAATGAAATTGACCAAATCATGCAATGTGGAAGTATAAATATATTATAGTGTATTCCACTTTTATGTATAACGATAATGCACCAATTAAAATAAATTAATGGGAGAACAACAAAGTAGAGGAAGGGGGTTGGGGGAGGAAAGAGGGAATGGAAGGAGGTAGTGCTGAGGATTGAAACAGAGTTAATTATGTTATACCCATGTATGAATATGTCAAAATGAACCTCACAGGAATGTAAAATTATAATATACTAATAAAAATGTACATAAAAATAATAGCCTATCAAGAAAGAATATGATGAATGTGAATGTTTGTTATACACAAGTCTTCCTGATTTCAGAAATGTTAAAATATGCAGAAAAAAATAAAATCATCTGAGATTCTGGCAACATGGTCCAAGAAGCCTAAGTCTGTTCTTGTCCCAATATCTTAAAAATTGGAAGAGAACATTTGGCCTTTGGTTTTTTAGGATTGGCTTATTTCACTTACCATGATATCTCTGATATATGATGCTAATATACCAGAAGAGGGGGAGAAGAGAAGTTCCTTGGCTTAGACAAAGGGGAATGAAGGGAAGGGAGGGGGAAGGGGAATGGAAAGAAGTAGAATGTCATTGGACATAACTTTCCTATGTTCACATATGAATACATGACCAGACTAACTCCACATCATGTACAACCACAAGAATGGGATCCTAATTAGAATAAGTTATACTTCATGTATGTATAATATGTCCAAATACACTCTACTGTCATGTATATCTAAAAAGAACAAGACAAAAATCCAAAAACAAAAAAATTTGTTTAAATTGGAAGAGAGTTAATCAATAAAGCTAAGAAAAAAATAAATGCAATTTTAGAAATCTGTACAGGGACACCCCAGGTTGCTTATTTTCACCAAGTTTAGAGCAATAAATGTGCCAACTCTTTTCAGGTGGGAAAAGTGCCTTTTCTTACCATGTGGAGAGGGATTTCAGGCTGCACCATGCCTGTGATAATTTCTGGGATCTGTTAGCAATGTCTGCCATGGGAGCATACCATTCCTAGTTGAGATAGATCAGTTTCACTGAAACCAAATCTCTTCAAGTACTTTCTCTTTTCTTTCTACCCTATCATTTGAATCAAACATAACTGAAAGTATAAAGAAGGCTAAGAGTGGTCAAGGATGCTCTGACCGGAGCAAATTCTGGTCCCTGGCCACCTATGAGCTCAGTTTTTCAAGTCTCCTAATAGGAACCTTATGGCTGGGACAGCTGGGTGTCAGCGGGCCTTCTTTGAGCAGCTGTTTGCAGTGACCTATAGTTGTCATGAGAATTAGGCTCTGGGGAACACTTCCCTGATAGATTTATTAGGCAGAGGTAAGAAATGCCCTTTTGTCACTAAATTTTATGGGGCTGTGTAACCCCAGATCCAAGGAGGAGTTCAAAACATTTTGGGGTTTGGTGGTTACATAGTCCAAGAGAATCCTAATAGAGTTCATCCCATATCAGCCCTCAGTGTGCTCCTGGGAAAAGCTCCCCTCTCCCTAGCCAACTTGGGTCCCTGAGAAACAGGACGTACTGGGCTGGAGGTGAAAAGACACTCCACACATATTGTATCTGTTTTCTGGTCTCTATGACCTTCAGGACTTTCTGGTTCCTTGGCTTCCCAGCTGGAAGGGACTTTGTAGGTAAGCCCTTTTATGTTACAAATGAGGTCCAAAGTAGGGATGGAATTTGTCCAAGGTCACACAGCAAGTAGGTGACAAAGCTCGGACATGAACCCTAGGATCCTGGCTCCAGGGAAATGTCTTACTCTCTCTCCTTTAAACTTTGATGTTCTGTACACTTGGGAACACTTGGGAGGCAGAGAAAATTTATTTAAATCTCTCCATTTTTGAAAACCTTTACTCAGCTTCTGGGAGAAGAAACAAACTCCTGAATAGAATTCACAAAAGCCATTATGATTTGACCCTTGCTAAACTTGCAGCCTTGTTTTTCATTTTTCCTTTTCCCTCTCACCTTGAACTCTCTGCTCTAGAGATATTTATAGTTCCTGACTAAACTATTTTCTCTTACCTTACCCTCTCTCATCTTTGCACTATTTGTTCCTTCCAATGAAAATACCCTCCCCCTTCCACCTGCAAGACTCCTGTTCTTTCTTTGATTCTATGCATCAACCTCTCTTTCTTCTCCAGGCATTATTCCTTGGGCTCCAGGTCTGGATGAGATCATCTCACTACCTGCATCTAAATCCTTGTCACCCAAGTGTGTTTTCAGGACCAGTAACTTTGGCATCACGTGGCAACTTGTTGGAGATATAGCATCTCAGGCCCATCCTGGACCACTGAGTTCACAGGAATTTTTACAAGGTGCTCAGGTTTATGTCATGCACATGAACATTTGAGAAGCATTGCTCTGAAACATCATCCCATCCTCCTTTTTATAGCATGTATCTTATGACATCTTCCCTTCCAACTAGATGCTGAACTGTATACAAAGCATCATTTGTCTCCTTTACTCTTCTTCTAGCCTGCAGCACAGGACCTGGCACATAGCACATTAAATGAATCAATAAATCAGTTAAAGAAGTGAGGTCTCTTCAAATATTGTAAGGACACTGCTTTATTAGAATGTCAGAAAATCTTAAAGTTCACAGGATTCAGTTGTTTCCAACTATGATCTATCAAAGATCCCTGAGAGCTGGAAGAGAGGCAGGGATCCTTGGTGTGGGAGTGTGGCACACAGGAGAGACCCAGCAGGTGGATTCCAGGCCACCCTCTCTAGCTTCTCCCAGAACCATTCTGTAATCATCTGCCCACACATTGACAGACACCTTTCATTATCAAATTATTTAGTAAGGACTTACTTAGCACCAACTTTCAAAAGTGAGTAGCACATCAAGGATCACTATATGTAACTTAGAATGCACTGGGAAGAGAGGTAATACGTAAATAAACACATAAGCAATATAAGATATGAAAACTAGTGATTCCACTACAGAGAATTAAAACATGAAAGTGTAATAAAGGAAATGGGCCAAATTTTAAGGAATTCTCTGAGGGCCTGGCATTCTAAAATCTGTGGTTCTAAGTAAGATTAATCTAGGAAAAATAATTGCATGAATAATAATTTAAAAAAAAGAATTTCACTGCATTAGTTCACCTAGATCATCTCACAGACAGAAGATTGAAGGCCAGAAAGGTCCAGAGCCCAGGGTTGCCCAGTGAATTTAACAGCTAGGCAGGATAGATTAGGATGCATTTCTCTTGATTCTTGCTGACATGCCAGTGTGGGATGTTGGTGCAATCTCAGATCCCTCTGGGAGACTAGGAAGACCAAAGAAGGAGGAAGCTGGGCGATGTACATGGGACTTGGTAGACAGTGACTGAAGACTGGTTGACTGGAGGTGAGCAGCTTATCACAGTCCATCGCTGAGTGGGTTATCCTCACTCTGTGGGCGGCCAGGAGGCCTTTCTGGAAGATTTATGTTCTGGAGGATCATAAAGAATCCTAGCAGGTTGTAAAGACAAAATTAGGAGTGAAGCTCTGGTTTAGCTTCCACCCAAGTCCCTGAGCCCTGTGGGGAAGCCCAATAAAGTGAAGTGCCTTTCCTAGTCTGTGGCAAGATGGCAGCCAAGATGACTCATGCAGTGGCTTTCATCTGGTGCTCTGGGCTTGTGCCTGCCAATCCACCTTCTTTTAGCTTTTATCTAAAGAACGTTCCTTTCATGTAAGGAGGAAAAAGTTAAAGTTTAGGACCCAACAGAATCTGATAAGGCTGACCAAGGAAGAGATCCCTTTTATCCTTTGACCATGCTCTCATCTCATCCCTTGAAGCTCTCAAATTCTTGGAAGGTCGTTGCCAGTGTTACAAGGGCTCAGGGTGGGAGTTCAAGGCAGGAGCAGCCTCCATGCCAAACGCTGTATAACTCTGGGTAACTTGTTTAACCCCATAGAACTTACGCTTCATTATCCAAAAAATAGGAGGAATTTCCCTACAGGGTCATTTTGAATTTTTAGAGCCTGAAGTGCCACCCACGAAGTATTTCAGGAAGACATGCAATTCTCTCCAATGCTACCAGTGCTACCCTGGCTGAGAATACTGCCCTATTTCCCTGGGCCTGCCAACACAACAGCATTCAGGGCCTCTCTCTTGCCTTAACTCCTCTATTCCTTGCTTTCCAACTGCAGTCAGAAGGATCTTTCTTCCTTGAAGATCTGATAATATCACTTCCCTGTGAAAAACACTTGAAAAGCTTGCCATTACCCTAGGGAGATAATCCAAACTCCTTAACCCTATTTAAAGGGCATTCAGGATCTTGCCCCTACTGACCTCTGCCTTCTTATCTCTTACCATTCCTGCTGGCAGGCACTTTGCCGCAACTATTCGGAAATTCTTCAGTTCCTCCAAACAATACTTACCAAAGGGCAGAAGGAGAAGGAGTTCTTCTGGGTTGGGGAAAGGATCACAGGTGATACTCAAAATGATCACTGACAACATTACGTATCAATAAATGACATTTGAAAAAGTAGCTAGATTACCTCCTTCAGTCTCTGTCTCTAAGATTGCTTTAAAAAGAATAAGTTAGGAGCTGTGTCTGACATTTCTCTTACTAATCTCCCTTTTATAGTGAAAATCTCATGCTCTGATGGGACTGAACAACATTTTTACTTTGTTCAGTTTTTGTTGTTTAACTCTATTGACTTTTTATCAGTCATTGATTTTCTACTAAGTGCTATTTTCCCTTGATAAGACTATTTGAATCTATACCAATACATTTTCAGTAAGAAGTGAATCCTGCTGCCCATTTTCCATCTGTAGCCCTGACATGCCTATACTGATCACCACCCTTATGTATTTGATAAAGTTCATCGTAAGCCTATGAGAAAGGGTCCAGCAAAACCGAAGAGGAGCAGGAAGAGTCTGCCCCTCTACTCACACTCCTAAACCCATACCTGGGCCCCAGCTCATCCTCACTCCTCCAGACAAAGTCACCAAACTTTTCATAGTGAGAGTTGTAGTGGTGCTGGACTCGGAACAGCATGGAGGCCGAGACCTCCATCAGTGTGTTGTAGGCCGTCTGCTGCTCCTTTCCGCTTGTGTACCCGTTGTACAGATTGTAGATCTTGTCAGCTATCTCTGAGAGGGAAGAAGTACAGAAACAGATCACTGCACGGTGAGGGCAGAGCATGGCTCCCAACAAGGAAGTCACAGTTCTGCAGGACTTCACTTGTGCCTCTGTGGACACACTAATCTTAAAACTTCCTGAGGATGTCAATAACTAGTGGCATTTGATGGTCCTACCTAGTAACCGGAGATAATAATGTCTACTCTGGAGGGGCATTGGAAGAACTAAATTCAACACTGAATGTGGGGCTCTGCTGCAGTTCCCTAGTACAGGGCCTGCCTAGTATGTACAAGGCCCTGGAGAAGCAAGACAGAACAAAACAAAATGAATATAGAACACTCAATACTCAAATACAAACTCAATTATTGATGTATGTATTGTACTCATGATTTAACAGAAAATTCCCAAAAAAATGCAGCGGTTGCAATAAATTGACTTGATTCATCTCAGCATCCTCATCCTACCTCTCCTCTGCAATATCTCCAACACATTTCTGTAATCAGGTCTCATTACAGAAAACTGTTCAAAAACCTTTTAAAGAGAATTCAGACTCTTCTACTTGCCAAGCAGGGATGTTCCCACTCCCCCAGTCTCTTCTACTAGTCTGTGCGATTTTGAATTCATCACAAGTGGAAGGCACATTCCTTCAGCTTCGAAGGTTCTGATCAAAATCTGTGTCCCCAAAACATTACTAACAACAGTTACCTGTAGAAGAATCTAGAGGACCTTAGAACCAGGAAAAAAAATTTACTTTGTACTATTTTTTTCACTCTAATTTTTGTCCTTGTTTTTTAACCATGTGCACATGTTATTTTAAAGTAATAATAAAGATGTTATTTTAAAATAATGACAATTAAAATAAGAAAATATCCCAAATCTACTTGCTTTTGAGGTCAGTCTCTCTTGTCTGGTGTCATATAAAACACGTATTATCAAGTTTCTTATTAAGTTCTGTCTGTCTCTCTATCCAGAATGTAAACTCCAAAAAGGTAGAGATCATGTCTTCACAGTATTAGTTGTGCCAGGGTTTTTGGGGAAATGCATGCTCAACTTAAAGTGAGTCACCAGGACCCATGAGCTACCATCACATTTCGCCAGTCTAGATGTAGAAACTGCATCAAAACATTGCCTAAGTATATGGTGGATTTGATTGATGGGTTTTATTATTTTTTTAGGTGATTTTGTCAAAAGACCAGGAACAGCAAAAAAGTTTGATATTGCATGCTACCTTGGACTGACAGTCACTGAGTAGCTCTATGATGAGGATTTAGAGGCACCACTGAGCCAGAGGCCACAGTGTGCTGTGATCAGTTAATGATGTCTGCCAAGGCACAAAATGGGTGAAATGGTGTTCTAAATGTCACCTATTTGTCCAGCTCTAGTATAGACTTAAGTAGAAGAAAGTGACTGGTTCCTAAGAGGGCTACACTAATGGGCTCTGTCCCTCTAACCACTCTTTACTTGTTAATCAGAACATGAACAAATTCTGTAAAAGAAGCAACACAGACGTTACTAGTCGATCTCAATATTTTCCTTCATGCCTGTGATTAATTTAGTTCCATGTTCTTCCTGCTCCCTTAGTTCCTTTACTTTCTTCTCTCTGTACAAGTGTGTGTGTGTGCACACACGTACACATGTGGTGCTAGTTAGTGACTGTTGGGTATAGAACTCAGGAGAGGGGAAAGGTAGAACCTACTTGGAAAGTGAGAGGCAGGTCACCTACCTTCTGCCTTGTTGTCATCCACCAAAGGACAGGCTGTCCTCAGGGTCACTGTACTCAGCTCAGAGTGCCTCCCCCGTGTATCCACTGCATAGAGAGTGAACCTGTAGCACAGCAAGAAAACAGAGTACTAGGCTCAGAAGGAAGGAACACACAAAATCATGGCACAGGACCAGTGGTCCAAAGAACTTAGGGATGCTTAAAATGCAGGAAAACAGAATTTTTTTAAAGAAGGATGATTATAAAACATGTATTGAGCATTGAATGCCCGCTGGGCACCAAATCTCCTAATTTACAATTAAGCAAGTCTAAAGGAAGAGAATTATTATCACCCAAACTTCATCAAAGAGGATACTGCGTATCTGTGTTCTCATAGTCACTTAGGGACAGAATAGGAGTTTGAACTCAAGCAGTCTGAGTCCAGAATCTGGGAAGTTAGTCCCAGTGCTGCCCTGCTGGCTCTACAGACACATTCCTTCGTTCATTCTTTCTTTCACTAAGAATGGATTATTTTAGGTGCTAAGGTTAGAAAGGTGAACAAGAAAGTTAAGATTCCTACTTGCTTAAGGCAAGTCAAAACATAAACAAAAAATCAGATAATAAATATGATGGAGAACAATACAGAATAATGTGAAAAAGTGAAATGCATGTACATTAGACACAGTAGTCCATGAAGGCCTTCTAGAGGCGGGAAAGTTAGAGCTGAAAACTGAATATTGAGAAAAAACAGCTTATGGGAGGAAGACCTGGCAGAGGAATAAACAGCTCCTGTAGACAGAGCAAAGTGAGATCAGGTGGAAGGTCAGTGGAAACCTTGTAGGTCATGAGAGGGAGCTGGGAGCAATTCTAGGTACAAGGCGTGTCCCTGCCCTCCTGTGATGTCATCTGAAGCTCCACACTGTGTTGGTGGTAGTGGACAGAGCCTGTGCAGCCTTGGAAGGGAGGACTGGTAAATGCAGACCTGGCGGATTCAGGTCTAATCCAGAGCACAAAAGTTTTTTAAAGCAATCTCTTTGACTTTTCATATCTCCAGTCTCTGAGTTCTGTGGTTTATACAAAGTCTAAGAAGGGACCAGAGAAACTTTCCAGAGGAGGCAAGACATGGAGGAAAGGAAGTCTGAAAAGAAGTATCTTCCATCTAACTGGACTGTTCTTGTCATGTGATCCTTTGTTGCCAGATTTCAAGGGTAGAAACAGTCATGTGGAGTGGATAGAGGATTCCCTATATTAAGCAGAAGACCCTGGACTCCTAATGGTCCCATATCTTTGCCTCATTCTTTAGTACCCCAACTAGCTCATGCTATAAAATGGGTATAACACAATCGCCAAGTTTCAGAATAGGAGAGCACTGATTAGGTACTTAATAACAATGAGTTGGTTGTATGAAGAATTTACCTGTACTAAGATTTTAATATGCATTAAGCATTATTAACTAGTCTTACCTACTTGTCCACAAACAATTCCCCCAAGAAGTCCAAAGAAAGAAGCTTGCCCAGAGTCACATAGTAATTACAGGGACTGGCAATGTAAGCCTAGGCTTGTCTGATGCTGAGGCTCATGCATCACATCACTGCCAGATATTTTCTTCTAGCCACAGGTCTGTAGCCCTCAATTTTGTGCAGATATAGTTTCTTCAGCCATGCTTGCTGAATCCCAACTGCATGGAGCAGTGCCCCCTCATGTGATTTCCTGATCTTATGAGAGCCTGCTAAAATAATCACCCTCATTATTCCCATCTTTCAGAAGAAGAGACTGAAAATAAAAACCAAGCAATTTTTCAAAAGGCACAGATTTAGAAAGTGAGCATGTCAAGCCTATGCTCTCTATTGCTCTAAAGCCTGCACTTCTCGCTCTCAACTGCTGTTTTCCTGCTCTGGGTTTACCTCTCAATGGCTTGGAGAGTCTGAGCCTGCCTACCTTCAATACCCTCTAACCTCATGCCTTGAAGATTGTTTTTATAAAAGATGCCATGAATCAAAACTTCCAAAGGAAGACAGGTGTGACAGAGGAAGGAGCCTTGTCTTGGAGATAGCCACAGTTGGGTTCATATTCCAGCTCTACTCCCTTCCTCTGTGTCCTTGGGAAGTTGCTTCACCTCCCTAAGCTCATTTCATCTCTCTGTGATAGGCAGACTGTGACCCACCTCACAAGTTCAGGGTGGATGGATATGAAAGGTGAGTGTTCTCTGAAGTGAGTTATCATTGGTAAATCATGCAGAAGTGTTGGCAACAGGGTCACAAAGAAACTCGGGGCTATGAGAACAGACAAGTGGCAAAGTGAGGAGGTAAGAAGAGCATTGGGTAACATTATGGAAGCACTTAGCATCCACACAATAACTCATCTAGAAAGCTACAGAGGCAGGATCCAGATCCTAGCCCGCAAGCCCAGTGGGATATACACTTCAGACTGGGTACGGCTGCATCACTCATGTAACTAGGCATGTGGTAGATACTCCATATAGATTTGTGTAAATGAATGAACTTGAGTGTACTGCATATCATTTCTCAACTTGTTTCTCCACCAGAATGGGAATGTTCCACAGACAGTGTGTGCTGTCTCAAGGACTGCACAAGTGATACCGGAGGACACGGTCTGTAATGGCCAATTTTTATGAACCTCACTTTTATGGATAATTGTAATGCACCAATTAAAAAAGTAAACAAATAGGAGGAAGGGCAGTAGAATAGAGGAAGAGAATCAGGGGGAGTGAGAGGGGAGCAAACCAGGAAGTACTGAGGATTGAATTGGATCAAATGATGCTATTTGCATTTATGAATATGTCACAGTGAACCCTACTGTCATGTATAATGGCAATGCATTAACAAAAATATACAAAATAAAGACCACATAGACAGGACTTATTGGTGCAAGAATACATGTTTTAAAAACTGTTTTCTTAGAATCTGAAGAGAAAGAGATGCATTTCAAGGAACATATGGAAAATATGTGAGTAAAATATACAAATGGAGGCTCGAGGTAGAAGGACATTGGAGTAATGTTTAACTGGGTTTTCCCTTTGGTCACTTCAGTTTTGGGGGTGCTTCTATAGTACATTTCCTCCATCAGAGGAACGGGGTCAGCTCTCTGCCTCATAAGCAGCATGAATAGCAGCCTGCTGGTGCTAGAAGTGGTCTTATGTTTTGAAGTTATAAAACCTGGGTATAATTCCTGTTTTCTCCAATTGCAGACTGAGCATTCTTTGGGAAGTCACTTTGCTTTCTCTGAGTTTGAGTCTCCTTACCTATAAAATAAGTTTAAAGTACTCATATCTTGCACGTTGAAGATAAGATTCAATGACAGAATCATCATACTAATAGACCTGGTTCAATCTTGGCTCCTTAAGAAGTAGCTTCTATTTTTGTCACTGAAATAACCAAACATGTAGGGGAAGCTTCGAGATGGAGGAGGCCACAGGCTTCCCTGCTTGGGGTTGGGGGCGAGGAGAAAAGGAAGATGTCAACCTCACAGGCTTGGGTCAAAAGTCACAAGGCCATAAGCTTTCTGCCTGTCTCAGCTGTAATTGTAGAACTGCTCCAGAGACACATCTGAAAGCTGTTAGAGGACCAGACTGGGCCTGGAGGGGCTCTCTGTGAGGGGGAGAAAGTGGCAGTCCTTGATAATGAAGAAGGGGTTGGAGAGACAGAGAGGGAGAGAGGGCGAAAGAGAGAGAGAGAGTCAGAGAGTCAGAGTCAGGTCTTTGTGTTTCCCAGGCGATCAGGAAGGGTGTTGGCTACCTCTGTGAAGCATCCTCTCTCTGAAGCAGTGATAATGTGAATTAAAGCTCCTGAGTCGTCACCCAACTTTGCATCCTCATTTCACGCAGAGAAAGCAAGGCCCAGAAGAGAAAGTGACCTGCACAAAGAGCCACTGCCAGTAAATTCGGAGTGAAGACACCAGGCTTCCTGGTCCCTTCTCCAGTGTTTCTGAACACACTATGGTGCTTCTTGTGCAGCTGGTGACCTAGGTCCACATCTACTTATGGGAAGCTTTTATCATAAAAGCAGTGGCTCAGAGGGTCAAGTTGAATGGATGTTTTAGGAACCTGAATCAAGGCCCAACCCATCGCTATTCTTTCCCTGACCTTGTTTCAGAGAAAGGAACCCTGGTCACAGAGACTGAAAGCCTGAGTTTGGGCCCACACACTGTGATGTGAGACCTTAAGTACCTAAAGTAATATGGCCTTAGAACATTGAAAAACATAAATGAACAAACAAGCAAAACACCACATGGATGTCTTCTTCAATGCATTTTCAGGGATTCTTCATCATCATTAGGACTTTGACATCCCCCTCAGCCTCACCATCCCCAGGACAAAGTCTATCATTCTCTCGATAAACTCCTTCACTTGGAGCCCCCATTACAGTTCCTGGATGTCCATTCATTCAACAGACTCTTGAGCCCCAGCTACCTGTCCAGGCTTGCTTCTCTACTGTGTCCTTGTAGAAGTGCATCCAACAGCCAAGAGCTCCAGAACACAGATCCCACCTCTTGGCCTCGGCACAGGCTGCACCTGCTGTCTGGGTCACTCTTTCCCTTCCTCATTTGACCCCTCTACTTTGTCTCTGAAGCATCTTCAAACTTCATCTCCTTTGGGAATCCTGTTCTGGCCCCATCTGAAGGCCTCCTTAGCCTTTCTCTTTCACATACTTCATGTGCTGTATGGCTAGGTAAGTGCCCATTCATTTCTCTCTTGCTCCTATGAGTTTGTGAGTGTTTTCAGGACCAGAAGATGGCTCTACCCGACTCAAAACACCTATACCTGGTGTACAAATGCTAAGCAAATACTGGGCAGAGTGAGTGACAGACTGAACGAATAATGCAATTGTTTTGTCAGGTTCATTTCCCTCTTCTGGAAATCAGATTTCTCATCTGTAAAGTGAGCCAAGGGTAATTACATTGAAGGATTATCAGAGGGAATGGGAATAGCAGAAGGGTTAAAGGCCTGACTCTGGAACCACAGAATTTGGTTTTAAATTTTGCCTCCCCAGTTTTTGGCTGCTTGAAACTGTCTCAATTTATGCACCTGTAAACTGGGGAGAATATTACAAACCATGATGCAGGGGAATTGTTGGAATCAAGGGAGATGTGGCATGCGAGGGCTCGGCATGATGCCTGGCGTGTGCTAAGCCATCAGTGAGCCACAGTGGTGGGCACAGTGATCATGCACTGCCCTAGGCTCCGACTTCTGCCCCACCTGGAGCAAGTGGCCCTACCAGAGATCAGGGAGGGTGGGTGGAAAGGGAGAGTCCTTGCTGGTCCCACTCAAGACCCCCAGACCTCCTCGCAGCAGGGGTGAGAGAATGAAACCGAGAAGTTAATTGGCGGTGAGAGCTTCTCAAAGATCTGACAGGGGGTAAGAACAAGGACAGAACCCCAGAGGCCCACGTCAGGCCCAGGTCCCCGAGAGTACAGGAGAATGCGTTTGAAGTCTCCGGGCCAACGCCTGCTCTTCCCCAGCCGCCACATGATTTAGGCATTCTGGGGAGGCAAAAGTCTCCTCGCTGATTTGAAGGGAAACAGATGTTTCCAGGCCAGAGGCCCTGGTCTTGTAAAATGCTCCTTCCCCCACACAGCTTTGGCAAACAACTTCCCATTAGCTCACCCCTCCACCTCCACCACCACCAGCCCCATCCCTGCCTTCCCAGCACAATGCAGCAGTCAGGGTCAGTGGGAGAAACCAGAAGTCCCAGTGCCAGCTCTGGGTCTAAGCAGCTGGATGTCCAGGGCCATCTAACCAACCATCCTTCTCTGAATCTCTCCCATCTCTGCATAGGGAACTAAGATCACCAAGAACACCTCTGAGGGATGGGTGAGATCTCACAGTTTAGGGGTATTCTTCATTGGAGACTGTGGCAAAGGGCATGGGCTTGCAAACCAGACTGCTCTGGGTTTCAGTCTGGACGGTACCAGCTACTAGGCAAAGAGCAACTTAGCCACTGAGTCTCCATTTCTATAGCTATAATATGGAGAGAAAAGTTTCATCCCTTGGGAATTCAGTTTCCCCACTTGTATTTAAGGTTCTTGTAAATAGAACTAAGTAGCACGCCTTTTCCCTGGTACTACCCACAGTGAATCCAGAGTTAAGTGAACAGAAATGTCTGTAATTGGCTGTTGGTAGGAAAACGGCTAGACACCCTGGACTCCACAGGCTCAGGTCCCCCCTGCAGTTCCACTCAAGGGGTGGAAAGGGCACTCAGATCTTCATGACATAAGAGCGGGGTACATAGCGCGCCACCCGCCCCAGAACCTGACTATTGGAATTCAAATGTTGGTTCCATAGCCTACTGTCTTTAAAACTCTAGGCAAGTAAATTAGCCTAGAATTCTTGTCCTCAAGGTGTGCATGATAGTATTACCTATCTCAAAGGGATGCTGGAGGCATAACACACTGACACAGTGCTGGCACACAGTAGGTGCTAAGTGTTAACTACGATTCAATGTGTGTATATTTAAGTTATTAATATCTCCTATAATGGATTTAACTCTCCCTAAGTTTTTGATATTTCACCTTGAATGGGGAGTGGGCTCATGAGTGCATTTTTTGGGAGATGAGGGTTTCTGGGAAATTAATTCAGGGGCATGCAGCCACTGAGCCACATCCCCAGCCCCATTTTGTATTTCACATAGAGACAGGGTCTCACTGAGTTGCTTAGTGCCTCGTTTTTGCTAAGGCTGGCTTTGAACTTGTGATTCTCCTGCCTCAGCCTCCAGAGCCCCTGGGATTACAGGCCTGCACCACCATGCCCAGCTTCATGAGTACTTTAAATAGCAGAACTCAGTGAAAGAGATACTGTGTGACTTCCAAGTCTGGGTCATACAGAGCAAGGCAGCTAGCTTCCACCTTGCTTGCTGAAAATTTCTGGCTTTGAATCCTGTGCCTCCATTAAGAAACTGGGAGCTCTGGGGTTGCTGTAGTATAAGGAAGCGAAGCCACACTGAGAGGTCATGTGTGGGAGCTCCAGCAGTTCTGGTGCTGAAGCTCCTGACAGATTAGTACAGGAGACTTCAGATGGTTCCAGCCCAAGGAGTTGAGTCACCCCCGGTTTGAGTCCTTGCAGCTGAGGCTGCACACTTCAAGAAGCAAATATAGCCCAACCTGCAGGGTCCAGTTTGAAATTTTTAAACACAGAATCCATAAGCAGAACAAAATTTGTTTGCAGCTGCTAAGTTTTGGGGTCATTTGCTATGTCATCAATAGTAACTGTAACAACTTCCAAGCATTGAGAGCAGGGTCAGCAAACTGCAGCCCCTGGGCCAAACCTGGCCTGCTGCCTGCTTTTGTAAATAAAGTTTTAATGGAAAACAGCCACACTCCCTTTTTGTTTGTTTTGAGTGTATTTTCTGTGGCCGCTTTCACACTGGAGTGACTGTGACAGAGACCATAGGACCCACAAAGCCTAGCATGCTTACTGTCTGGCCCTCTAGAGGAAAGCGTGCAGACCTTGATCTAGAGTTTTACGGTATTTGGGGCGATAGCTTTTTCTCACGACATTTCATTGGATCTCAGGGGTAGAAATCATTTCCACTGTATAGATCAGCTTAGAGTTCAGGTAAGCGGTCCCAGGTCACAGCTCTTCTGTCACCTGGTCTGATGTCATAACTGCCTGCTGAAAATCTAGACTCCAGTCTGGGTGCTGACACTGAATGACCAGTGTGTCCTTGGGCGGGTCCGACTGTACTCTTTTCTCCCTTTCCTGGTCTGGGACATGAGGACACTGGTCAAGGTGATCTGCAGTGGCCACCAGAATTCAGATGTCCAAAGTTTCCTCCATTGGGTGCTGACTACCAGGCAAAATATCAGTTTCCTTTAGTTCAGGAATATCCAAGAGAGCCTTGGGAATGAGTGAGCAAGGTCTACAGGTAGCCCACTCACCCCCTGGCACCCCAAATCGACCTTCCTACCTCCCAACTTAGGCTGATTCCCATGCTTTCTGCCAACATAAATATTTAATTCTAGTGCCTGGTACAGAGATACTGTCACTGAGTACTCTAGCTAGGTTTCTATTTTCCAAACAGCTCATCTGAGGCATGATCGGGAGGCCCTGGCTGAGACAGAGTTGAGGCACTCTGTGGTTGTCCTCTGAGCACCAGCTTTCCACATGTGTACTTCCTCCAACCCCTCCAATGGCATGAGCTGGCAGGGAAGTGGGGAGCTGGCTGGGAGAGTTCTAGGGCAAGGCCAACTTTGGAGACCAGTGTTGGTGCTGAGCTCAGGTAGAGGTGAAAGCAATCTAGAATCAGTTCAATGATCACTACTCCACTGGCCATGGTCCCCAAATTCACTTCCATATGCCAACTCCCTAAAATTCACAGTGCCATAAACACTAGAATTCAGAAATAAATCATTATAGGATTGCCACATAAAATTAAATAAATGTAAATTAATTCATAACTAATTATGTTGAGGGTGTTTCCAGTACCTGATTGAAGAGGGAAAGAGTGGTTAGTCAACCCAGCACCTCCGCCGTGTGTGCCTCAGCCCCAGTGAAAAGTCTCCTAGGGACCAGACACTCCACTAAGCAATGGAGTATAAAAATAAAAAAGAAGAGTCCTTGCTTTCACGGAGCTCACAGAACAGCAGAGAGATGGACAGCTGGACAAGAAGTGGGACACAGGGTCACAAGGTGTTGGATAAAAATGCCCTTGTGGCTTTGTGTTTGCGTCAGGTGTTTCCCTTCTTCCTTCTTTCAAAGCAGTGGACTAAACCTTGAAATAGAGTCTACCTGGATGGTCCCTCCCTTGGTTGTCAGTTCTCAACCTGACAGTGGATTTGGACAGACAAAAGCTATGCATGTGAGTTCATTCATTCACTCTTCAAAATAGCCTCACCCTTTTGAAAGAAAAGTTCAGTCTAGAACTTGGTTTAGCTTTTGCAGCAGTTAATATCCTTGACCTGGCTTTTCTTCCCCTTCTAGATTCTCTCCTTTTACTCTAGGGGGTGGACCCAGTAATAACATATAGTCAGACCAATCATTGTCCTTAGTTGGAAGATGTTCATTCAGAGCAAAGCATACAAACTAAATTTATGGTCTCCAGATAAAGAATAAACCATGCATAGTATGTCTAATTATCCCCCTCTAACTTGTATTCCTTAGATCTTTGAAGCACATTGTGGACTTACCTATTATCTTTATGGCATACTGGACACACCACTAAAAGCCAGATACAATTTTTAAACAACTTCAGTTACAGACCTGATTTCGTGCCAGGTGTGGTAGCACAACACTTGTAATCCCAGGTATTCGGAAGGCTGAGGCAGAAGGATCCCAAGTGTGAGGCCATTGTGGGCGACTTAGCGGGACCCTGCCTCGAAATAAAATTTAAAAGCCTGGGTACGTAGCTCAGTGGTAGAGTGCTTGCCTAGCATGTGCTAAGCTCTGGTTCAGTCCCCAGGATTGCAAACAAAGAAAAATTACAGAAAAGCGTAAGTTGAAAGTATGTTCAAATGTGGATATAGAACATGACTTGCCAAGAATGTGAGGAGAGAGCCTGCAGAATGAGAGAAAAACTTAGATAGAGCATTCATCTCCAGGATATATAAACTCAAAAAACTTAACACCAAAACAAACAACTAACCCACTTCATAAATGGCCAAAGCACTGAACAGATACTTCACAGAAGAGGAAACAGAATTGGTCAGTGTTCAATATCTCTATCAATTAGAGCAATGCAAACTAAAACTACACTGAGATATCATCTCACTCCAGTCCGAATGGCAATTATCAAGAATACAAGCAACAATAAATGTTGGCGAGGATGTGGGGAGAAAGGTACACTCAGACATTGCTGGTAGGACTGCCAATTGGTGCAACCACTCTGGAAAGCAGAATGGAGATTCCTCAGAAAACTTGGAATGGAACCACTATTTGACCCAGTTATCCCACCCCCCAGCATATACACAAAGGACTTAAAATCAACATACTATAGTGACACAGCCAAATCAATGTTTATAGCAGTTCAATTCACAATAGCTAAGCTGTGAAACCAACCTAGGTGCCCTTCAACATATGAACAGGTAAAGAAAATGTGGTAATATACACAATGGAATACTACTAAGCCTTAAAGAAGAATTAAATTATGACATTTGCTGGTTAATGGATGGAACTGGAAATTTATCATTCTATGTGAAATAAGCCAGTCCCCTGAAACCAAAGGATGAATGTTCTCTCTGACATGCAGATGCTAACACATAATAATAGAGGGGAGGGAAGAATAGGAATTCACTGGTTTAGGCAAAGGGGAATGATGGGAAGGGAGTGGGGATAAGAATAGGAAAGACAGTAGAATGAATCAGTCACAACTTTCCTATGTTCATATATGAATGCACCACCAGGGTAAGTCCACATCATGTACAACCACAAGAATGGGAACTCTTATTTCATGTACGTATGATATGTCAAAATATATTTTATTGTCACGTACAACTAGAAAGACCAAATGAAAAAAATTTTAAAAATAACAGGGAACATGATTTGTAGGTTTTGCTTTGGCATTAACTAGCCATGTGGCTTTGGTCAGATTATTTGACCTCTCTGTACCTCGGTCATTGTTAATAACCCCACGGGGATGCTCTGAGAACCGAATAGTCACTGTGGATGTAAGTGGGTTAGGTTCCACACACATTTTATGGGCACCTACTTTATACATTGACAGTGCTGGCAACTTTTACACTGTTGTCTTCTGTTGTCTTTACAATTACCTAAGAGATGTGTATGGATAAATCCATTTTATAAGGAGGCAAGTGAACCATGGAAGTTTGAATTTACTTTTTCAAGACTTCAAAGATAGTAGTAGTAGTTCAGCAGGACCCAGCATGGGTTTCCTCACTCCAAGTCCAGTGTTCCTTCCCCATCAGCAGAATCATTAGTAATTATTGTGTATTGAGAACATCAAGTTTTATTTACAAGTACAGAACCCTATTAAGTTCCAGTAGGAGTCCTTCTAACAGATACCGTGCAAACAGTTAGAGAATGGTGCATTAAAGAAATCAATCAACAGAATTATTATGCATTCATTGGTCCCAATTAGGTCTTGTGTCACAGTTCAGAGGAGGTTACAGTTTATTAGGAGGATGAACTTCATGTTCCCAACTTTAGGTAAAGAAGAGACCTCGCCATAGAATCAATACTACTTTCTTCCCAACACGGATGTGGCACCTCTTGCAAGTCTGAGCCTAAAGACCTTTTTCTTCCAGGGAGGTTTTGTGCACCACATTTTGTCAAAGCCAAGCCCAGAGAACGAGAGGCCATGGATTTGTCCTTGGGCATTAAGCTGGGGAACGCTGTAGACAGGGTAGTACTTAAATTTTTAAAAAAAATTTTTTTTAGTTATTGATGGACCTTTTTTTATTTATTCATTTATATATAGTGCTGAGACTCAAACCCAGTGGCTCTCACATGCTAGGCAAGTGGTTTACCACTGAGCTACAACCCCAGCCCGGTTCTTATGAATTTTAAGCTGCACTTAGTCCCCACTCATAGGTGAGCTATGCTTTCCCACCGGTACAGAGGTAGGAGTATTCCTGTACTTAGAGTCTGAAGGTCTAAGTCTGTAAGCTTTGTCTATGCCCTGTTTCAGTCATCTCTGACATCCTTAGTTTCCTTATCTATAAGATGAGAGTCATCAATATTTATTTAATAAGGCTACAGTAGGAATGAAACAGTGAGAAACACCTAGAACAGAGCTGGGAACAGTAAATGTTATCTTGATGATCATGCTTATTTATGATGCCCAAGTGGGATAAGTGGAAACAGTGCTTCTTGAAGGTCAAATCAAGCCAAATCATTTAAAGGCAATGGTCCTGGAGGGTGTTGTAAGCAATAAAAGCATTATGTTTTATGAGATTTGTTTAGAGCTCCAGCTGAGCCACTGGATGTATAGGCAAGTCACGCCATGTCTGGAAGCCTGAGCTTCCTCTTCAATTGCAAACCAACAACTGTACATACTTTTAAATTGTAGTTAAGAAAATGGAGACAATACAGTGAGACACTGGCTCTGCTAGGATCTTGACCCTGAGTTGCCTGACTGTAAAGCCCTAGTTTGGACCCTGATCAACACTGTGACTTTGGGCAAAATCCCTCCCTCATGCATCTTGCTTTCTTTTCCTAATTAACAACAGGTCACTGTTGGTGAATTCTATCAAATCCTCCACAAACTCTTCCAAAAAATAATAGGGAGGGAACTAATTCAAAAAGGCAGAATTACCTTGATACTAAAGCCAGACAAAGACATCACAAGAAAGCTACTGTCTGGTTTCCCTTATAAATATAGATGAAAAAAAAAAAAATGCCAACTAAATTTAACACCGATAGAAAGGACTATGCCCCATGATCAAGTAGGACTCATTCCATGAAAGCAAGATTGGAACTTCATATGAAAATCAATCAATGTACTCCAAAATACTTATTAAATGGAAGACAAAAATTACGTGGTCACTTCAATAAATACTCAAAAAGCCTTCAAAAAACCAACACCCTTTCATGATAAAAACACTCAACCATGAATAGATAGCAACCAATAAAATAGGCATCATGAAAAACTCATAACTAACATCAAACTTAACAGTAAAAGACTGAAATTTTCCCCTTAAGATAAGTATAAGACAAGGATGTTAACTTTCACCATTTGCATTTAATATGGTACTGAAAGTTCTAGACAGGACAATTAAGCAAGAAAAAGAAATAAAAGGCATCTAAATATGAAAAAATAATGTAAAACAATCTCTACTTGCAAACACATGACTTGTGTGTAAAAAATAAAAAGGGAACCCCCAAAAATATAGATATAAAAATCAAATTTAGTAAGGTTGCAGGTTATAATATATAAAAATCAATTATAGTTCTATAAAGTGCAATGAGCAATAAGAAAAAGAAATTAGGAAATCATTCCATTTATAGTAGCAGTGAATTAAATAAAAATAAACACGTAGAATATAGTTAACAAAAGTAAAGCAAGACATGTACACTGAGAACTATAGAACATCTTTGAAATAAATTAAAGAAATGTATTTAATGGAGACATCCTGTGATTATGGACTAGATGACATACTATTGCTAAAATGGAAATACTACCAAACTTATCTATAGATTTAACACAATCCCTGTCAAAATCTCCAGTGTGTGTGTGTGTGTGTGTGTGTGTGTGTGTGTGTGTGTGTAATTATTGGAATGCAAGGTATATGGAATAGCCAAATAATTTGAAAAAAGGAGTCCTCACACATCACAGTTGCAAAACTCACTGCAGTAATCTACAGTAATAAAGATTTTCTGATATTAGTATAAGGTTTGATATGGGCCAATGGAATAAAATTAGGAGTACAAAAATAATCCCATATATTTATATTCAATTGCTTTTTGACCAGGGTGCCAAGACAATTAAATGGGAGAAAGAATTCTAACAAGTGGAATCACTGGGCAGCCACATGCAAAAAGGTGGATCCCTATTTCATACCATACACAAAAATTAATTCAAAATGAAACAATGATCTAACTGTAAAAGTTAAAACTACAAAATACTTAGAAGAAGACAGAGAAAATTTTCATAACCCTGGATCAGGCAATGGTTTTGTTACATACAACATCAAAAGCACAAGCAACCAGAAACATAGGAAAATTTAGTTCATCAAAATTAAAAACTTTTGTGTTTCAAAGAACACAGTAAAGAATGTTAAAAGTCAATTCACAGAAGAAATTATTTGCAAATATTAAATCTGATAAGGGTCTAATATCCATAATATATAAATATTGTAGTTCAATATTATAAAATGGATAGAATAACTTAAAAATGGGCAAAAGATTTCCATAGACATTTCCTTGTAGAAGACACTCAAGTGTCCAGAAAAACCTACATGAAAATGTGTTTGATATGGTTAGTCATTAGGGAAAATGCAAATCAAAACCACAACTAGATATGAATCCATTCACACTAAGATGACGATAACCAAAAAGACACAAAATAACAAGTATTAGCAAGGATGTGGAGAAATTGAAATTCTGTGTATCCATGGTAGGTATCCAAAATGGTGCCACACTGGGAAGCAGTTTGGCAGTTCTTGTCAAATTTAAACATGGAATTATCATATTACCCAATAATTCTTTAGATACATACCAAACAGAATTGGAAACAAATACCCATGGAAAACTTTGCATGCAGATTTCCTTATCATCATTATTCATAACAGTCAAAAAAGTGGAAAATGACCCAAATATCCATCAACTGATGAACAGATAAACAAAGGTGGTATATCCATGTAATTGAACATTATAAAAAAAAAATGAAAAGAAATGAAGTTTTTATTCAAGATACAATTTTACTGAACCTTGAAAACATTATGGTAATTAAAAGAAAACAGACACAAAAAGGCTTTCATATTGTATGATTCTATTTATGCAAAATGTCCACTATCGGCAAATTCCTATAGATAAAAATTAGATTAGTGTTGTCAGGGGCTAGGAGGAAGGGGTAAATAGGAATGACTTTTAATGTTCTACAGATTTGCTTTTTCGGGTGATGAAAATGTTCTGGAATAGGTTGTGATGGTTTTGCAACTTTATGAATATCTGAAAAACAAAATCCACTGACTTACACACTTTGCAAAGGTGAATTGCATAGTATGTGAATTCATTCTCCAAAAAAAAAAAAAAAAAAAACTGTATAAAAATAAACAAATACCAATTGAAAAGTTGAGGGTATTGCTCAGAGGTAGAACATGTGCTTAGCAAGGGCAAAGCTCTGGGTTCAGTCCCCAGCCTCCACACACACACAAACACACACAGAGTGGAGGCAGTCAGAAGGAGCCTGCCTGGATAATGGTGGCTTTGGCAGGGGCTTGGAAGCTGGTTCTATGTTTAGCTTTCTGATTTCTGAGTTTCAGCAAGCACCTCCGTCCCAGCCCATGCCATATTTCTTCCTGTAAGTAGAAAGCATTACTTAAAGAGAAAACAGGAAACCTTCAGTAAAACCTTAAGCGGATAGTTGCAGCTTTGGTTTATTTGTAAAGGTAGGAGTCTGAGAACAGCAATGGAACTGTTGCAATCCCTTAGTATAGTGCAGTTTAGGGGTATGGACTTAAAAAGAGAGGAAAGTTCTGTGTTTAAGTAACATTTCTATTGCTTACAGGCTACGTGACACTGGGTAAGTACTTCACCTCCACCAGCCTTAGTTTCCTTGCCAGAGAGATCAGCACAGTCCCACCTGTTTCACAGAGTTGTTTGGAAGGGATCTTCCAGCTAAGTAAGACACACTTATTCCAATTCTTGACAAATGGTTGCAGCTCACTATGTAGCTAGAATTAGAATCAGTATAATAGAATTAATACCCTCAATGATCTCATCTCCATTTTCTATCTCGACTACACAGATAAACAACTATTGGCTTCACTTTGAACCTTAGGCATGCTCCTAACAACATGCACTCTCTTCTCTGTCTGGAAGCTCTCCCTCCCCAGTTCTTTCCCTTATCTCCTTCAAATCTTTGAGGTAATGCCTCCTTTTGAGGCATGAGGCTCCCTTTAAAAATTTCAATCCTATTCCATGTTACACTTCTAATACCATTTACATAACTCTGTTTTCAAAATATATATGATTTCCTGATTTATTTAGTTATTTGTTAAATCTATTCGTTTTATATCCCAACTTGAACTTGCAAATTTTTCTATGGATGTATGTGTGTGTATACACAAATCTTATCGTTTTCAGGACAGTATTCAATAATTACATGAGGTAGGGTAATCTAAGTTACGCTGTTTGGTAGCTTAGATACATTAAGTGCATTTTTGGCTTATGACACTGATATTTTAACTTTTGACGGTTTTTCAGGATACATGCCATTACAAATAGACAAGTTTATCTATCAATCAATCTATCAATCTATCATCTACCCATTCATCTTATCTGTGCACTTAGATTGTGACCTTTCCTACATAAAAACTATCCATGGAGTCTCAGCTCCTAGGATATGATTTCTTCCCTCTTTAGTTAGGCCATGTGATTCTTCCTGTCCAGTGAAGTGTCTTCTCCATCTCTCTCTTCCTTGACGACCCTATAGGACAATGCATTATAGCAGATATGCTAATAAGATGAAGGAACTTTCATCTGTGTGGGTCCTTGAGTGACTAGTAGAATAGTTTCCTCTCTGTACTGAATATGCTGAATGAGTGAGAATTAAGCCTTCACTATATTATGCACCAATATTTTGCTATTGTTAACTGAGCATTCTTTGGCCTATCCTGACTTATACATGATTCATTCATTCATGGACGGTAACAGGGAAAAATAAATCCAAGGCCTGTAGCTCATGCAGTCATGAATTTTGCACATATTTTAGTTCAGGCATCTTGTTAGGAACTTTACATGAACTGCCTCTGATCCTCCCTTTGTCCTACTAAATAATGGTTATTATCACCATTTTATAATTGAAGAACCTAATCTGTGGTTTGGCATGATTTGCCCAAGCTCACCTATCCACTAATTAGCAACCTAGGGTTTGAGCTCCAGTTGGTCTGATTCTAAGGACCACTTTCTTTCTGCTACAATACGATGCCCTCATGGGACATTTTCAAGTACTACACCTCAGATGCATCGCCTTTGGACTACTCAAGTGCATATAAGGTCCTTAAAAGGTCTACCTAACTTCAACACTGTCCCATAAGGTAGGTTTTATTATTGGCCTCTTTTTACAGATGAAGAAATGGAAGGACAGAGGTTAAGTAACTTGCCTGTGTGTTCTGTCTAGAAAATGGCAGAGCTAGATTCAATCTTAGGCAACCTGGCTTCAAAGCCAGCATTCTTAATCCTTGGCTGTTCCACATTTCAGTTCTTCAGAAATTCCTGTCTTAACCCATGCTGTCTAATAATAATTCCATATCCTTTCTGAAAAGATGGAACAGAGAGAGGACAATTCCTTGCCATGGGCGGGGCGGGTGTTGGAAAATATACTTTGGTATAAACGACGGCTAGAATGAAAGTTCAATGTTTTGCTCTAAATTCACTACTGACTCCCAGACTATTTGAACCACTTAATTCCCTTTTAGGAGAGATATTGGTTTGACTATAGTACAGGGACAATAGGATAATATTCTCCTCTTTGAGTTAAAGGATAATTCTACCTTTTTATATCTTAATGACTATACATCTGTAGGTCTGGTGATAATATGTATCAGGATGGGAGAGTGTGGTAGGCATGTATGCAAGGTGATGGCAGAATACATGGCTATGCATCCAGTTTTATATAGATTTTTATGAGGCTCACATATTTCCTATTAACTAATTGTGAGATGGGGACATAATGACACCATCTCTCTTAGACTGACTTCCCTCAGTTGCAATGTAAGGATATTGATGTTATTTGCCTCCTGCCATCATTGTGAAAGTAGCAATAAAAACTTAGCACAGCTACTAGCATATAGACTCAAAATGTTAATTATGATTGTCTTCCTTGGGAAGTTTTGTGTCCATTCATATACAGATAAGCATATCTCTGAGTGTGCATCTGTGTAAAATGCTGTGTTTTGGAGTGGTGCAGGGTGGGCTGATGTGAGAAGTCACATATTCATCATTCAGGGCAAGATTGGATCCTTTTTCTAAGATTC
Source organism: Sciurus vulgaris (assembly GCF_902686455.1). Classification (NCBI taxonomy): domain Eukaryota; kingdom Metazoa; phylum Chordata; class Mammalia; order Rodentia; family Sciuridae; genus Sciurus; species Sciurus vulgaris. The sequence continues at coordinate 72,657,236 of NC_136476.1, forward strand.
AGCATTGGAAGGCTGGGGAAAGGAGGAGGTTGGAAAAGAAGACTAGAAGAGGAAGATGAGGAATTATAATCTTCTAACTTAATGACTTAGGAAGTCTGCTCCTTCTGTGCCTGCTGAAGTGGCCATTTGTTCACCCCATAGTGTTTCTAGAACTCTACCTACACCCAAGTGTCATTGCTAACAGTTGCTATAAAAGCAGAAGTTGTCTAGCAACTCTATGCACTGGTGGATGATGAGGGAGAAGGAATTTAAAGAAAATTTAAAAACCAGTGCCTGCCCATCAAGGGGCTCCCAATTTCTGTCTATCTCTATCATTTATCTATATATACATCTAAATAAATGTCAAGTAAATTGGAAGATACACACGTCTCTTTCTCTTTCTCTCCCTGTATGAGAGGTGGGGGTGGAGGGGAAAGGAAAGAAATGATAAATCATCCTTTCCAATCATTGGCTATAGGTTATCTAATTTACTTCTTACAACAATCATAAGTAGTAGGCCATTTTATCTGTACTGATCTATATTTATAGATAAAGAAAGAGAGATGAAATGAGCCCCTGAATCATATGAATGCTTGGTTTCAGAGCAGGGGCCAATACCAGACCCTATCTGAAACCAAATTTGTCGTCTTTGGGTTCTGTAGTACCTATGCTAAACCCAAAAGGTAGTCACAGCCCTACCAGAACAGTAAGCTACATTCACATGAACAGTGAATGAGACAGGATAGCAAGCTAGACACGGTTAAGAATACTCCGAAAAAAGCACAAGGGGTTGGCAAAGCCTTTCCCTAGGTCAAAACAACAAAGCGTGAAGTTGGGCAATGCAAACAGTTGACATCAAGATCCCCTATTTGGTCCAGGCTGCCAATAAAAAATTAAGGATGATGAAGCACAATGGGTTTCTAAAACCTTGGTGGGACTTTCAGAGGAGGTGGGGAACGCAAGGGGATGGGAGCAGCTCAGGGAAGCCTTCTCTGTCAGCCCCGGGTTCTGTCAACCCTGGATTCTGAAAAAAAATTCAAAGCACTCTCATGGTGAGAAATTGTTAGCACCAGGATACAGTCTGTCAAGCTGCTCATTCAACCCTTTCATTTTACTGAGGCTCAGAGAGGCAATCAGTTTGTCTGGGGTCACACAGTGAGCTCAAAGTAAATCCCAGACGGGGTGCTGTGTGGTAAGGACCCACAGCAATGCAAACAGAGGGGTCTCCTTTCCAAACATCTCACCTGCCTCCAATTCACTTAGCATGAGTTGTCAGTGTGGATTCCAGGTATAACCTTTTATTCCAGAAAGTTTTATTCTGTTTTGGCTTTTCTCTTTTTACTTGCCTTCTCTTATTCCTTTGATGTCTAATCTCTGGGTCACACTGCTCTGGCTCTCGCTTCCCATTCCTTCCCATGCACCATGTCTGGGTGCCACAGACACAGACACAGTGCTGCAGACCCAGTGGGAGCTACATGCCCCATCCTTCATCTGCAAGATGCTTGCCAAGGAGGTGCCTCTCCTGCTCCCATGTGCAGACTATGGGAACAGGTTCAGCCCAGTGCACAGTCCCTGTGGGAGGACACCTGCCTGAGCAGCAGCAGAATGTAGGATTCACCTCCAGGTCTGCTTCATCCACCACCAGGGCCCCGAGCTGCTCACCATGCTACCACCTCTTTGTTTTAGCCAGCAGGTTTGATTGCTGCTTTGAACTCAGGCAACCCCACACTGCCTTCATCTAATATCTCAGAGCCCCAGCCACCATCCGGCTTCCTTCGCCCTGTGAAGATAAGCCTCTCTGGTCGACTGGACACATCAGACTCAGAAACCTTGAGTTGCCAGAATGGAGGCAAAGGCTGGCCGGGCACGGTTGGGGCATCCGGCCCTGATAAGACCTTGCCACTGCTGGACAAGCTCTCAGAGACGTAAGGCTTTGCGTAAGCAGGAGATTAGAAGAATACATTATTAAAATATTTATTTTCTTATAGGTATTGATATAAAAAGGGGGTAAGGTTCCCAGGAGAGAGATAAGACCCTGTTGGTCTTTCTGTGCCTTGGTTTTGAATACATGGCTGTTACAGGAATTAAATAGGTACTAATAGTAAATAATAACAACATAAACTGAGAGTGTCAGGTAGAGAAGCAACTGCAGTTTCAACTGGCTACCGGGTGCAACTGGGGGTGATGGTGGAAATTAAAGAAGAGGCCATCAAACCAACCCACTTTGTTCTGTGGATTGGACTAATACACATTCAGGACACTGGTTGTGTTTTTAGAGGAAAGGGAGGAGCAGGATTAGAAGGATGAGGGGGACAAAGTGGCCTGCAAAGGTACCTTTAACTTTGATCTCTTTCAGGGGGAAAGAAAGAGTTTTGAAGTAAATATGGCCGAGTATTGTCATGCATCAATCCTGCATGGTGGCATGTGGTGGATTATCATACTTCCCCCATATGTTCTGCTTTTCATTTTCGTTTTCTTGATTAAAACAAACAAACACATCCCTGACACCTATCAATTTACACTTTGCAGAGCTTATTGCACAAATAACCTTGAAAGCAAGACAAAGCAGGGTTTATTGCCCACATTGTGCATTCAGAGAATTTGATGCTTGAGGGGAGGGTGGCAAGGGGGCTTTCGAATCAAGGACGCATAGTGGGAGAGTGATAGAGCTAGCACTTAATCAGCCACCAGTCCAGGGCTCCTTGTGCTGCATTCACCTTGACTTTGAAGACAAAACTTCCCCTCTGGCAGAAATATCTCTGTGAGAGTTGCATTGGTCCAAGGACTAAGATGGCACCAAAGTACTTCTGATCTCCCGCTTCTTGGCCACCCACCTTCGCATTCATTGCCCGACAATGATCCTTGACGTCATTGGCTCAGCAAATGTTTCCTGAAGTCTGGATGTGAGGTTGGGACTTGGAGGCTGCTGGTTTTGCTGTTCATGCCAGCCCATTCTCTCCGTGGCCCCCCTCACCTATTTCCTTTTCGTAAGTCTGGTTGCTGAACCTCATAGGGCTTTCTACCTGCCTCAGGCAGAACCTGGAGGAGGAGGTGAGGAGTGCAGTGCAGTCGTTAGGGACTCAGGGCACTGGCATTAGAAAGACCCAGATGTGACTCTGCTCTGTCCTTCAGCCCCATGAGCATCTATTTCCTCGTCTGTGTAATGTTGTAAGAAGACTTTCAGGACAGCAGCGTTTGTTTTCAGTTTTGTTTGTCTCCTTTTTCCAGCTTGACTGACCCTTTCTTCTAGAACCATGGTGCCTGTCTCTACTGGAGAATCTCTTTTCCAATTCTCAATATGGCTTGGGTGGGACTGCTCATCCCATGTCCCTGCCTCCCACCCTAGGAGTGGTGACATCACCCCAGCAAGGCAACTGGAGTTCTTCCCAACTCGCTTCCTACAGTTCTGTCCCACCTCTTGTGTATTCCCAGTATAGTAGCTAGAATGAGCCACCTCAAGAGTAAATCTGGTCACGTCTACTGAGCAGCTGGCTCAAAACCCTTAACAGCTCTCTTTACCCTCAAGTTAACACTCCGTAACTAGCTTGGCTGAAAGTCTCTTCAAGGTTTGAGCTTTACCACCTTCTTTAGTCTCATCATCCAGGTTGGTTCCATTGCACCATGGTGACCTGAGCGTGGTCTGCCAGGTTGCCTTGCTCTTCAATTACCTAGCACATATGACTTCCTTTCCCTGGAAGCCCATCTTCCCCCTCTCCCTATCCTTGTCTTAATGATCCTAATCATCCCTTCAAGTTCAATTAAAATGTCATGTCATTCTTTGGGGCCAGCTCTCACTCCCTCGCCATTCACTGAGAGCTGCTCTGAGCTCACAGATCTCTGACCACATTTTATTGTGAGTTCTGTGGAAACAGGAACAATGTCTTGCTCATCTCTGGTTCCAAGAAGATAATGCAGAACCTCCTAGAGAAGAGGTTAGTCATTCAGAAACTAATGAAATAAACAAACATCAATACTAATAGGGAGGACGTCACTTGTAAACATACCCTAGGAGAATAAGTGTGTACTAGATAAATGGGGAAAGGCAGGAGGAGGTCATTCCTAGCTATAAGGAAACTTCTTCGTGCCTCCAACCTTTTTATCCATTTACATTACAGATCCACATGATATTATAAAACCAGTTCACAAATTTAAATTGGCCTATGGAATAGAGGTATTGGCTTCTCCCTGAGGAATTGAAAACTTTTGGGGCAAATACTGTCTCATCCCTCTGTGTGTCCCTTATAGGATTTAGCAAGAGGTAATATAGGGCAGAGGGTCAGAGCATGGGCTCTGAGGTCAGGAAAGATCTGCTTTCAAATATTAGTTTTGTCACTTACTTCCTTAGTGACTTTGGTAGATTTATTGAACCATTGTGAACCTTTATTTCCTTACCTCTAAACCAAGGGGGGAAATATGCCTACTTCATACTTCTAGTTATGATTAGATATAATATTACATACATTCATTTATATATTATTTATTATGAAATACATATTACATGAGTGTCTTCTGTATGTGTGTAGGTAAGTAGACATAGATAAACAAAATAGACTCCATCTTTACCCCATAAATTGTCAAGTCTAACAGGGGACATACATTAACACATGAGTAAATATGTATTGCAAATTTGCCATTACAGCAAAGGAAAGAGATGAGGTACATAATTCAGATTGAGTTCTGGGAATTCCATTCTGAGAAATCAACATTTTGACTGAGAGCTGAACAACAAGTCAATGTTAACCAAGGGAAAAGATGTGCCAAAGTCCTGTGGTGACTCAGAGCGCAGGAGGTTCATCAGTTGGTAACATGGCCTCTGGATCAGTCAATGATTAGGGTAGTGGGCTCAGGAGCTAGCCTGAGTTCAAATCCTGGCTCTGTGACTGATCTGTATCATGACCCTTGCCTAATTTCTCTACTTTTCTGGGTTTTGATTTTCTTGCCTATAAAATGGGGATTTGGAATACTGTCCTCAATGAGAAGACTGGATAATTTATGGGCAGCAGTTAGGATAGTGTCTAACAGGTTGAAAGCACTTGTTAAGTAGTAGCTATTCATATCACTGATTTTTTAATTTGAACTCCAGTGTTTACATGGACACTGATATCCAGGAGAAAGGAAAGGTCTCTCTTGAAGAAGACATTTCAGGTTAAGAATTGGAAAAGAATACCCGGGAAGTTAGGGAAAGGGGTTCAATGAAGAGGCAGGGACTCTGTTTGTCCCTCCTCTCCGTAAATGCTGTAATCCTTGCCTAAACAAACAGCATATTTCATCATGCCAGTGGTGTTCCGGAGTTACCTCTAGGGCTGTCCTCTTGGCCTCCCATTGGCTATGGATTTGGACAAGGGTATCATGATTCCTGGAGGAAAGTCATGCCTCCAAGACAACATATTATTCAAAATTTCACAAAATTAAAGCAAAAACAAAGAAAAAAAATCTCCGGGGGTTACTCCTGCTTTTTTAGAAAAGGATGTTTTTGTGGATTTAATATCCATCAAGAAGCCAGCAGAAGTGCTGTTTATTTATCCTGCAGTTTTCGAGTGTCCTCCCTGCTTCTGAGCTCTCCCTCTTCTCCCTGCTAGAGGACATAGATGTGATTCAGAAAGGTCTATTTCTTAGTGTTCAGTTACTACACGCTTTGGAGGAGCGATTTCTGGGGACAGGCCTGTGATAAGGGTAAGAGGAGTTGGACACAGCCGTGGGAGTCTGCTACGCAGCTCACCCACCCACAGCCTCTCCACAAGCAAGGCAGCTCCCTTGCTTGTTTTAATCTGTGAATGTTTCCCAGAAAGAATAGTAACTTCTCCTTTTTCTGGCAAGGGTGCCTGATGAAACTCCCTGCAAGCTGGGCCTCTCCCTCCCCTTCAGGCTGGCCTCACACATGCTAATGCAAATCAGTCCTGACCCAGCCAGGGGTCTGCGGGAAGGCTGCCAGAAGCTTTAGAACAAACATGCAAAGAATGTTATTTCATTTCTGGCATCCTGGGGAAAGAGGGACAGAGAGAGGGAAGCCAGGCAGGGAAGCGGGTGGAGAGAGGCAGAGAAATAATATGAATGTGTACTGCAACCAATGAAGAAAACAGAAAGGACAGGAGGAAGTTCATGTGAATAAAGAGCCTACTAGGTGCCCGAAATTAACATGGGGAATATTCAAATTTGACATGGACATTTGGAAGTAGAATTGATTATTCTCGCTTTTGGATGCAGGATAAGGATTGGCCTCCAAGGTTGATAATTTTTCAAAGGTCACTCACCTATGGATTGGTAGAGTCAGAATTTGAATCCAGACTTTTTAATTTCAATTCCTGAGCTGTGTCTTCTCCCTGAGGCTACCCTATTAGTTGTCCTTTGATAGATTCCCAAAGAAAACTTGGAGCTCAAGGACCCCACATCCTATGACACCCATTATTTGTCTCTTCTTCTCCATCCTCTGCCAACTGTCCTAATTCCAGATTCATGATCCCTTATGGAACCACTTTAACAGGGCCTAACTCATCTCCCTACCTCAGTCTCTTAAGTCACAGGCCACCAAGATCTCTCTAAAATGCAAATGTGGTCTTACTGCTGCTCAGAACCCATCAAGGGTTCCTTAGCTTGCATTAAAAGTCTGTCCAGCTTCTCCAACCTCATATACTGTATTTTTCAACTATTCTCAACCTTCTGCTGTTCCTCATGTTTTCTTCCAGTTTATCACCTCCTTGTCTTCATTTCAACTACTCCTTCTGCCTGTGATAAAAACAACTTCCCTAATTTTCAACATTCAATGTGACCATTCTTTCAGTCAGCTCAGCTCAGTAGCCCAAGGGGTACTGGCTACTAGAGATCACAACCTCCTCAGAACTCTCTCAGGGCACTCATTATGGGGCAAATTACCGTCTATCCCAAGAATAATTAACTGTTTGCAAGTTTGTCCCCAATATTGGGCAAAGCTCTCTCAATCTGAGCCACAAAACATCAAATTCCAACTTGGTCAGCACCTAAGAGAGAAATGCATAAGAATATACAGGTGTGGGCTCTAGAGCCAGACAATTTGTGATAGAATCATGGTTGTGCCATTCACTATTACGTGACCTTGGCAAGTCACATTTAAACTTTCTGTCTTAATTTCCTTATCTATAAAATAGGATATTATCCATTATTGTCAATATACTGGTAAGGGTGCTAGATTGTTAAGGTTCAAACAGTTAGTAGGCTTAATGATCTTAGCACAATGCTGGCATGTAATAGGATTCTATAAATGGTCCATATGACAGTGATTGGCAGGCAGAGAGAACGTCATTGCTATGTTCTTGGCTAATAGATACAGTTGTTTACATGAAAGACTGACTCTATCCATTCACCCTGTAATGTCGATTACTAATCTTTGGTATTCGCTGAATAAAACACCTACTAAGTGCCAGGGTATATGCTAGAAATTCAAAGGTACCTAATTCATGGTTTTTTGAAACTCATCTTACATTTGGATCACTGGCAATCTTAGTTCGCTATGAGCACAAGAGCTATATTAAGGATGGGTTCAAAGAACAGTAGAAGATAAAAAGGAAAGAAGGCATCATTTGTTATGTTGGATGTTTTGAAAAATGATCATTTCCCACATTTGTTACATCTAATGTCCAGAGGACTCCTGGGAGATGTTCAAAGAGAACAGAGAAATGTGAGCAACTACACAGAGGGCAGGACATTAGCCAAGCAAAGTCCCATGGTCACTCCAGATGAAGACCTATCAAAGAAAAACCTTATATATGTACTTGTTGTTATACTAGAGACCCAATTCCTTGGAACTTTGTGTGTGTGTTAACCAACCTACAATTGTTTCCCAATGAAGCTCTAAAATAAGAGTAGTAGTATCCCTACTTTACAGATGCAGAAATTATGACCCGGGGTAATAATTATATTGTACAGTAAGGAAGTCTGAGATTTAAATGACCGAAGGATAGTGTGATTCAAAAACCCCATGTTCTTAGCATCTCAATACTCAAGAGGAAAAGGGGTACATGTACACTTGGATCTAGCACAAGACAGCAGCAGGTACCTTATAGTGAAGTTAAGAGCCCTGGTGCAGCCCAACTCTGACCCTGGCTGTCTGAGAGACCTGTGTGGGAGTACTGGTCCCCACCCTTGGCTTCAATTTCTCCAAAAAGACAGGTAAAGGTCAATGATGTCTGTGGTCTTAATTGCTACTCTTCTGTGGTGATTCAAATATGAAAGCAGAATGGAGTTCTGCTAGAAAATTCTGGAAGTCTGGATTCTGTCTTGCCTCTGACTTTCTACACATCATTAATGGAGATGCCCTGTCGTCTGCTAACACCTTTCCATGATGACCTCGAGACAGCTCGTAGCTACAGCCTCTTTCACAGATGGAGTGGGGAGTGAGAGGTGGAAAGGCAGCCCTCGGTGTGCAGGGATGAGCCTGCAGCCTAGGTGATGGGAACAGGGAAAGGTTAGGGCCTGGCCTCTAGTTTGGGCTCATTCCTAGCATCCCAGATGGTAAGAGCAGGAAGGGACTTTTCCACTGATCCCAATGTAACCAACTGAGGTTCGAAAGGACAAAGTCTTTGCCAAACCCTAGGTGGATGATCAACAAAGCTGGGCACAGAGCCTAGGAGGGGCTTATGACCCCACCACAGAAACCTCTCCATGTGCCTTGCTCCTAACAAGGTGATGCTAAGATAGAAGACAGACTGCTGGTAAAAGCCATAGATTGGGAGTTGCGGTCCCCAAGTTCTAATCTGGGCTCTGCCTTGACTATGAAGCCTATGGGTTTTTTAGGCTTCTCTATCCATATACTAAGAGAACTGACCTAGAGTTCCCAAAATAATGAACTTCAGATTAATTACTACCTTCCAATTTGGTTGATTTGGCCAATTGTAAATTGGTTGCCAACACGTACTAATTAGGAGGTCTCACTAAAACATCTGCCTTAGAAGAGGCGGCAGCACGGGGCCAGCATTCTCGCCCAGTGAGGAGCAGCTGGAGCTAAGTTCTCCATGTTCGTAGCTCACCACAGGCCCCACTGGCCCCCGCTGTCAAGCATTTGGCCACACTGGCCCGATGGCATCACTACCAACGCCTCCTTTCAAAGCCTGGCTGATCACTTGCCTTATGCTCATCGGCTCTCTTTTCCCCCAGCATGGCGTTCCCACAGTCCACTGAGATGGCCAGCCCACTAAGGGTCAGTGATAGACTGTTTCCTGACAGTAAGCTGAATCCATCTCCCTTGCAGCCTTGCAGTACAGTGCACTGTGCTCTCTGGGGTCAGAGTGAATGCATCTGTGCCCTTTTACCCTGCACAGCTCTACAGAAGGTTGACGACATGGGCTCAGCCTCCTGTGTCTTTTCTGCTTTACGTGAACAAATAATGCAGGGCACTCAAATGTTCTTTAGAGGCATTATTTCTAGGGCCTTTGGTGACCTGCTTCCTTTCCTCTGGGCATTGTTCAACTGCTTGGTCTTTCTTTTACAAGTTCCTTGTTCTCTGTGGCCATGAAGCACATTCATACCATTATGTCCCCTGAAGCTTTTCCACGCTCCTCATGGAGCCACTGTATGGCTGACCAGGTCCTTCCACTTGGCCTTCACATGCCAGTCACACTCTCTGCTGTATCACGCCCTCTCTTGTTTCTCAGCCATCCCGTGATCTGTCCTCTCCCGGAAACCCTCTTCACCTCTATATTAGCTTCTGATGCTGACATAACTAGAAGTTTGGAGCTTGAAACAGCAAATATATTCCCTCATAGTTCTGAAGGCTAGATATCTGAGATCAAGGGGCCAGCAGACACACTCTGAAGGCTCAGGGAGAATCTTTCCTTACCTCCTCCAGCTTCCGATGGACCCAGGAATTCCTTTCTTGGAAGAGAATATCTACAATCTCCACCTCCATCCTCACATGCATTCTCCTCTCTGGACGCCTTACCCTTCCTCTTCTTAGATTGACACCAGTCATTGGGTTTGGCAGCTAACTTAATCTAGTATGATCTCATCCTGATCCTTGAATAATTGTATCTGCAAACATTGTTTCCAGGTAAGGTCACATTCTGAGTTTTCTCCCTACATGAATTTTGAGGGGACACAATTCAACCCACTACCATCCCTCCTCACTTCTTCAAGCAGACTTTGTAGCAGAGAATCCCGAATCGGGTGTGTGACTCTTCCTTTGTATCCCCACAGCCCCTGGGCAGTCCCGTCAGAGCATGAAGTAGAGTAGCAGCCTGGTCTTTTCTGTTTCACTGTCATGACTGTGAACTCTGTGGTTACAGAGACTTTGTTTAGCTTGGCTATTTCTGTATCCCAAGTGCCTATGTTAGAGCGGGGCACCTTGTAGATGGTCAGTGCTATGAGTTATGAAGAAAAGGAAAGCTATTTTCAGATGTTTGCAGAACTGAGCTAAGACCACGCTACTCTACTTTGCCCCAGCACAATCCTCACTTAGGAATAGACTCATGGAGTCCCAAATTATGAGGGCCCCACCCATCTCTTTTTACCTGCACCCAGTGGCCTCCCTGATGCTCCACTCAACCCAGTCTGTCCTCTACACCATAGTCAGAATTGTCACCATAAAGCACAGTTCCCTCCTCACATCTTTTCTAGCTCCTCATTGACTGCAGGAGAAAGTTCAGGTCCTCTGCTTGGCATTCAAGGTCTAGCTCTGCAGCATAGCCTGAGCTCACCATCCCCCTACAAGTTTACATGAGCAGTCTGTGCCCTGTCCCCCTGAAACCCTGGCTGGTGTCCCATTCCTGGATGAGATCCTGATGCAGTCTGAGGAAAGAAACAGCCTGCCTGAGAGTCCCCAGCAGGTTTTAGGAGCCTCTCTGTCTGTCGGCTGAAAAACAGCGTTATTTTTCCTCTGCAAGTCTCTCTTGGCTTGGGATACATGGCTGTATTTGCTTCTGGCTTGAGCACAGCTCTTCCCCTCTCGGGGGCCCCAACTGTGCACTTTGGAGAGGTCAGTGTGACCTGATGTTAAATGGAGTTGAGTCGCTAGGCTGCCCCCTTTACTCTCATTCCCTGACCAATAGGACTGGGCACCATAGCCAGGGAAGTTCACATTCCACCCGAGTTTGGGGACATTAGAGGTCCCTGACCCCTGGTGACCTCTTGGACCCTTGGCCACATTCAGCTGGCTGTTCAGCTCAGAGCCTGAAATAGACACAGACCCTTGTCCTTAGCTGGTGTGGGGTGAGGAATGTAGGGACAAAGGATGGAAAATGAACAGGAGGATGGAGGAAGAGAGACCCCAGAACTGCACGAGATAGACACAGAGAAATGATACGAGAATAAGAGGTACCGTCACAGAGAGAGCGTTACATACGAAAGCACCAATCAGAAACAGATCAACACAGAATAGGAGGTAACGTCCATGACTGAGAGAGAGAAGGAAGGCAAAAGAAAACAGAGAGGAAAAATGAGAAAAAAATCAGACAGAGGCAATAAAAAATGGGCAAAACGAGAAAGGAGAGATGTTGAAAACATGGAAAGGAGTTTAGGAAAGAAGGACAAAGGGAGGAGGGAAGAAAAAAGAGAAAGAGTAAAGGAAAGGGGGAAGGATGGAAGAGGGATGGAGTGAGGGATGGAAGGGGGAAGGGAGGAGTGGAAATTTTAAAATGATTATGGTAAGATTTCACAGTGGGGAAGAAGTCACAAAAGAGCAAGACAGGAATTCTGTCAGGCCTCTCCTGGCTTCTTTCCCTGGTATGTCCTGGATCCACCTTGGGTGGTGGCCTCAGCTTACCCTGGTTCAGAGTCTGCAGCCTAGGCACTAGTCAGCATGGAAAGCCTCCTCACTGCTTATCTCCTGTATCACAGGAGCTGGAAGTCCCCTCAGAGTTTGGCTGGTTCACATCTGGAATCTGAGTCCGGAAGTTCACTGAACAGATTGGGTCACTGAGCTAAGAGAGCGTATCTAGCTATAAGCTGAATGAAATTCTTTCACCTGGCTTCAGACTTTTGTCTCCCCAGCTGCCAGGGCCTTGGTCTTTCTCTTTGCCTCCATCACTTTTTGAGATACACAGCCTCTGCATTCTGAAAAGGTTCATTGATCTTCCCCTTTCAGTTCCTCTCTTACAAATGGAGAAACTGAGACCTTCCAAGTAGAAATCACTTGCTCAAGGCCCAACAGTTATTCAGGATAAGTGGCAGACGACCCTGGGTCTTTCATCTCCCATCATGGGGCAATCACTTTTGAAAGACAGCTTGGAGGGTTCCCAATGAATTTCATGTTATTTCCAGTAAATTTTGTGCTGATTCTTGGCAAAAAGAGAGGAAATGAAGAGGGTAGGGTAGGAACGTAAATAAAGAGAAGAATTGGGATGTCATCTAATACATAATTATAGTATCTGTGGTGGTAGTCCTGACTGCTTCTGCAGTGTGCTGCCCAGGCTGCACCTGGCAAGGGATGGAGTCACCAACCCTTGGGCTTTAGGAATGAAATCTTTGGGCCAGTGGTCTGAATTTCTTTTCAGAGGTGGGAATCTAGGGGCTGGGAAACAATAGCAGATAAAATTTGGAAATCAACAGCTACTCAAAAATAGCATTGGGAGTCTACCCCTATGGAGAAGTGGGTATACTCAAGAAGACTCATAATTCAACTCTTTGTATAAGAGAAAGTTTTAATTCAGGGGTAGTCACTCAGCTTTTGGTGGGAGAACTGTTTTGCATGTTTTTTCCAACCCATCTGGGCATGGATCTTTGTATAAAAGAACCTTTCCCACAGCTTCCACCCTATGACCCCTGTCATTTCAACATGCCCAATTCTTATCATAATATAGTGTGGTAATTTCCTGTTCAGGCACTGGCCGTAAATTGGCTGGGTGCAAATCTTGGCTTCTCCACCTGTTAGCTTTGTGACTCTGGTCAAGTTATCTAACCTCTCTGTTGCTTGGTAGACTTAACTGTTGAAAGTAATAGCAACTACCTGAGATTATTATTTTGAGAATTAAATTACATAAAATTTATGAGAAAGAAAAAAAGAGAGAAGAAGGAGGAAGAGAAACAAGAAGAGAAAGATGTTATGGTCTAGATATGAGGTGTTCCTTAAAGCTCATGTGTGAGACAAAGCAAAACTTTTAGAGGTGAAATGATTAGATTATGAGAGGTATGACCTCATCAATTGATTAGTCTACTGATATGGATTAACTGGAAAGTAACTGTAGTCAGGTAGGGTGTGGCTGGAAGAAGTAGGATATGTCCTTACAGTTTATATTTTATCCCTCGTTAATGAAGATCTCTCTATGGTTCCTTTTTGCCATGTCCTGAAATGCTTTTCTCTGCCACACCCTTCCACCATGATGTTCTGCCTCACCTTGGGCCCAGAGCTTTGGGTCCAAGCTAACTGTAGACTGAATCTCTGAAGTTGGGAGTCAAAATAAACTTTTCCTTCTCAACAGTTTTTGCTCTCAGGTCTTTTGGTCACAGCAATGAAAAAAATTGAATAAAACAGAAATTGGTATTGAGAAGCGGGTCGTTACTGTGACTAACCTGACTATGTCATTCTGAAGTTTTTAGAGCTGGTTTGCAGGGGAAGGGGTGAATATTGAAAAATTTGGAGATATAAGTTGGAAAAGTTTTAGTATGTTGTAAGTGGAGCTTGATGGGTGATTCTGGTGGGAGCTGAGAAGGCCAGAATGCCTGTAGGGCTATGGATGATAAAGACTGGGCTCATGAGGTTTCACAGGAGGAGGACTATTGGAAATTGGATTAGTATGTTATGTTCTGGCAAGAAGGTTGTCTACACTTTCCCATGTCCTCGTACCTTCTATGAGACTGAATTTGAAGAAGACGTACTAGCTCATCTGGTGGAAGAAATTTTAAGGCATCACAGTATTCAGATAATGGCATGGATATTGTAGCAGCTTTTAGCCAAGTTTACTGTGAAAACAAGGGGCAGAGAGGACACTGTAAAAATTTGAAAATCTTGCAAAATTTTGCCAGAATAGTGCAAGTAAAACTGGGGACAAGAAGATGTGGTTGTCGAAGAGATTGCAGCCACTAAAGAAATGCTAAGTGTTTTACAAAGAGACAATAGGAAAGATGATTTGAGTGCATTTCTGGAATTGGCAAGACCATACCCATTTCAGGCTCAAGTGTATAAAAGTAACAATTCCTTTGAGAAGACACCATTGTAGTGCCCTACTGCACAGGGGAACCTAGGAAATTGTTTCAAAGTGTTCAGTTGCCCAGACATTCAGATACTGCAACATCCATGGTCCCAGGAGGCTTAGATATTGCTTGAGATGGTAGGAGACCTTGGCATCAACCACATGGGGCTGGCTCTGCAGGACTGAAGGATGCTGGAGTTAGGGGTGATGGATACTTCCACCAATATTTCAAGGGCAGTCCTGGGAGACCAGGAAAAGTGTAGCAGTGTTAAAGCCCCTGCTGGCTGCACCAAAGAGTGTGATACATGAATTTATGAGAAGGAAAATGTAGCTACATGGAGACCCCTGAGATCAAAAGATGCCAGTAATGTGGGATGTCTACTGAGGAAAGTTGAATAGGGCAGAAACAAGCAAAGGAGAGGTCCTGTGAGTTTCAAGGAGCAAAGCCATAGGGACAGTTATATAGCCCTTTGGACAAAACGTCAAATCATTGAACAAATATTTACTGGATTTATTGGGTTCTTAACTGGTGTCTCTGCACTGTATTAGGCATCAGGGATAGAGGAAGAACAAGAAAGATATAATCCCTGCTCTTATGCCCTTCCAGTGAGAAAAACAAACATTAAACAAGTTTTAGTTTATTGTATGTTCACAACCCATGAAATAGGAACTCTTATACTGCCACCTTACATATGAAAAAATAAAAACACAGAGAGGTGACAGAACTTGCCCAAGGCTACACAGAGGGAAAGAACTGGAGCTAAGGTGAAAAAAAAAAACCCACCTGTGTCCAATTTCAAAGGCCTAACTTAAAAGTGTGTAAGTGTGGGCACGTGTGTGTAGAGGTGGTGGTAGCATTGAAGGTATTGATTCACAGGACTTATTCCCCTTCTTATTGCTATTCTTTAACAAACATGGAGGGATACTGATGATCCTCTACATGTGCTCGAATCTTGATAAAAACATCCAAGCATTTTCTCATCTATGATCTAGTTTAATCTTTGCAACAACCTTGAGAGGTACAATTAATTGTCTCCATTTTATGAATAAGATTAGTTTTCTCTATTTTACAAATATGAAAGAAAGATGAGGCAAGTTATTTCTCCCAGGACCTGTAAGCTGTAACCTGGGTCTGCCAGTCCCCAAGTCTGGTACTCTTCCATGGTGAACAGTGTTGCTTGCAGTTAAAAAGCTCTCTTCAACTCCCGTCCTCACCAGGTCTTTGTCACGACTCCATACATGTGCGCAGGCAGACATGAACAGCATATGCGGGGAGGGGAGGCTGGGCGCTGGAGTCAGCGTGGGCACAGTTCTCAGTAGTATCTCTTCTTGTTATGTGACTTTGGGCAAACCTATTACTCCCTTAGACCTGAGTTTCCCCATCTGTGAGAAGGGGAATGGTAAGAATACTACTACCATTATCACAGGGTTTTGGTGAGGATTAAATGAGACAGCACATGTTCCTTTCATGATTTCTGGCATAAAGTAAATTCTGGATAAAATATTATAATACTATTTTCCAGATAAATAAGATGGGACTTTGAATCAGAATCTTGGTTTGGACTCTCCGTCTTGACCTTAGAGAGCAAGTCTTAGCACTGACTGACTTCCACCTTTCCTCACACAGATGTGAGCGTGAAGGCCAGAGAAGGGTAGGCACTGGCCCATGGTATGACTGAGAGTAGTGAGAACTGCTGTCTGACCCCTGACCTCAGCCTCATTCTTTTTCAATGCCCTTCCCACTACTCCCCTAACCCCACCAACCCCTGCTAAGGAGTTTCCCTCTAAGACTCTGTCCCCACCATGGATGTTGGCACTTGGCTGCAGTACCCAGGCTCCCTTGGCACTCCTTTCATAGGCTGAAGCCAGGGTGGGCCGGGTGTGAGCCTCTGGATATGTGAGAATGAGTCCCCCACCCCAGGAATCAGGCCCGGCTGCTGCTGGTATGTTCACTGAGGACCCTTTGGCAGACATCCATGATTAGAGACAGGCAAGCCAGCCAAGACAAGACAGAGGCTAATTACCTTGGGTAATAGGAAATTGGAGAGCAGCTACAAGAAAGGTGTCTAAGCCTCTAGCCAGGCAAGGACAGGACCACAGATGCCCAGCCTGGCCTCAGTCACTGGCACTGCGTAGAGAGACTCCTGCTCAGGGTCACCCCTGGACTCCAACACCCCAGGGGAAATAGGAGCTGGCCCCACTCTGAGGCCTTCTGGGTACCCTCTCTCTGCCGTTCTTGTTTGTTTTCATTCAAAGCAAAACAAATGAAACAAACAAGGAAATTCAATTTAAATAGGGCACGGGTGCTGATGTTTCTGTTTTGTTACACCAGGGTGAGCTTAGGACAGAAAATCAGACTTGACTTTCACTCTTCCAATTGGTCTCACCCTGAGGCACTGTGTAAAATTACATGGATGAAGGGGCTGCAAAAGCAATTTGCCTTCCTAGGTGGGTGGAGAGAGGGAATGGGGATGGATGGGAGGGCAGATTGGGAGAGAGAGAGAACGTAAGTCAAGTATGAAATAAAACAGAGACTGAGATGCACATACAGAAGCAGAAACTAAGAGGATAACAAATAGGAGTAAGGGCTGGGGTTGTAGCCTAGTGGTGCAGCAACTCACTTAGCACATGTGAGGCACTGGGCTTGATCTTCAGCACCACATAAAAATAAATAAAATAAAGGTGTGTACATCTACAATTAAAAAATTATTTTAAAAAATGAAAAGGAGTAATAGGGAGAATGACAGACAAAGATAGGAATTCATAAAGAAATACTTTCCTGAAAGGTTTTGAAAGACACAAAGACACAGAGAAACAGGCATAAGTAGGGGCAAAACAAAAGTTAGAGAGGTAGAAAAATCAAAAAAGCAGCAGCCCAGGAGGAGGGTAAGGAGAGGGAGGAGAAGAGTAAATCCCATGGTAAAAGCATGAGTACCCAGAACTCTCAAGCAGGGAGGATCTAGTGCATCTTCATTTTAAACATTCTGAAACCTCACAGCAGGGAGGTGATATGACTGTTTAGCCCAAGGTCCCAGAGGCAGAAATGGTGGCATCAGGATGTGAACCCAGGCTCCCTGGTGGAGAGACTGGCCCTCCACTCTCCTAACACCTGAACCCCTTTGGAAGCCTAAATGGAGGGACTGGAGTCTGGCTGTGTTTAACAAAGCCCTCTCATCAGAATTCACCCTCTCTTCTCTTCTTTCTTTCCAGAGAATTCTGGATGGTCATTCCTTTGTGGGCCAGTAAGACTCCGACTTGCTTCATAGCGACAAGTTCCTCTAGGGTTGTTCTTGGAAGAAAGAGACACTGATAACCAAGCACCAAGTCAAAAACAATAAAATAAGAAGAAAATTGTTAACATTCCTCAGGCTTCCTCCGTGCCAGGCATTCGGGTAAACCCTATACTTACAGTTTCTCAACTCAATCCTCTTCTCCATAATTCAGTGAGCTAGAAGTGATTACCAACCTTCCTCTTTCCAGAGGAAGAGACTATTGTGTGGAGCAGTGAAAAATGACTTGCCTGGGGTCAAGTTAAGCGCGTGTACAGGGCAGAATCAGGACTCACACCCAACCCAGTCTGTCCCCCAAGTCTGTGCTCTTTCCACTGTCTCACGTGGCTTTTCTAGCTCAAACAGAAGAAAACAAATTCTGGTAAGAAACGAGCAAGCAGAAAATGAGAAACCCTAAGAAATGGCCCTGGAACTATTTTAAAACACGAGACTCAGTTGGTCAGACATCATGGGGGGAGAGTCGCCAGTGGGATGAGAGACCATTCCAAACAACCCTCTGGCTCCTTGTCAGAGTGGACCAGATCCCAGGGCCATTAACGAAATCAATTTCAAAAATAAATAAATAAATAAATAGATAAATAAATAAAATAAAGAAGTGTTCAGAGATAGATAGAGACAAGAAGCCCATGACAAGCACAATTCCAGGACAGGGGAAGAATGTTCCCTACTTCAACAGGTGGGAAGGAAAAGCGGCAGGCAGTGAGGAAAAGAAAGGGCACAGGAATGTGTTCATCACATTTGGAGGATGGCAACTGATACGTCATCTCTCATGTTAACTGCTTTTCTGTGGATCCATAAAATATTTCATAGTATATTTCTTACCTAAGGGAGCTCTAGGCATTATCCAGCCAACACCAACTCCCCTACAATGCCACCCAGAGACATGGTTACTCCTTCTGATGGGGTTCTGACCTTCCCTGCTAAATACTAACTCTCCCATCATGTGAAGAATGAATAGGGAGGAAGTTGAAATTAATAATTACCAAGCACAACAACAGCTGGCACTTCCTACACTCCTACCAGGAACCCATCTCCAAGCAGAAAGCCTTTGCACATGATCTCATCAAGTCCTCTGGAGTTCCAATGAGCCAGACACCATCTCATCTACACTTCCCACACCAGGAAGTGGAGACTCGAAGGGTTGAGCAGCTCATTCAGTAACTGGATGTTACATATCTGATGAAGAGGAGAACATGGATTCAAACTCAGGTCTGTCTGTCTCCGGTCTACACCCTTAATGAGGGACAGAGGAGCCAGATGACAGCCACCAAGAAATTCTGAAAATGGCACTTTCTTCATGGAGTCATAACTTTTAGAGTTGGAGAGGACCTCGTGCCTCTTAATCTAGTCATATGCTTCTATGGTGTAGATGCAGTGACCCTAGAGCCCAAGTTGTTAGTGCTAGTGCTTACTGATCACGATGGAGAGTCATGCTCTCAAAGTCTGGATCCAGTTCCACCACTCACTATCAGGACCACATTCAGCTTTGAGGTCTAAGGTCCATCCTACCACCACTGTGAGATCTGTCTTGATGCCCCTCAAGAGAGTTCTGACAGCACAGTACGGACGGGGATTCCTTCCATAGACTATTTACTGTTCCCAAGTGATCTAAGAGAAATCTTGAACCCCAGTGCCTCTGAGACACTCAGGGTCAGAAGGTCCAATTCCCAGCTTCCAGTGATATTCTTGAGTTTGATGCACTAATGTATTGGACATTACCAAAAAGCCAGAATGTATCAAGTATTCAAAGGGGCACTATGGTTTTTGGAAAAGTCACAGTGTTTTCAGAAAGCAAGCAGAAGTAAGAGAGTAATTTGCTTTAGAGGTGACAGGGATTCAGAGATTGTGGAGAGGCTAACATTTATTGAGCATGTAATTAGGATACTGTGCTCACCCCAATGTTTAATTAATTAATGCTTGTCATATAACTCTGTAAGTTGTTTTATTATTTCTATTTTACAAAGGCAGAGGTAAGGTAAGTTATTTAAAATCATACAATTAAAAATACTAAAGTCAGACTTTAATACAAAGTCTGTGGTTTTTCATACTATCGCTAGGTTATAAGTTATCTAAGGAAAGGACTGGCTAAGTTAACATTCATACCTGAAGTCCTAGGACACAAGAAACCCTCAGAAAATGTCTGCCAAATAAGTAAATGAGATATCAACAAGTGACTAAGAATGAAAACAAAACAATTGCTAAATGAAAGAGTGAATGAAATGAAGAAATATAAGAGTGGATAAATGGATAGATGAGATGGATGAGGAGGGAAGGAGGGAGGAAAGAAGTGAGGCAGAGATAAACAGAGGATGGTGGGATGTTGGGAAAATGGATAGGTGAATGGGTGAGTGAACAAATCACTGAGTGATGAAATAAAATAATAAAGGAATAAGTTGATAACTGATTTAAAAGGCTCATTTCTTAACAAATGCAGCTTTCTAGGCTACAAAGGGAGGTGGCCTGTGGGTTCATAATTAGGGTATACAAAAATAGTCAGATTCTAGAGTGCCATGTTAGCATTGGAATAGCTACTTCCAGATGTAGCAATTCTCATCAAGGTGGGAAATGATTGAAAAATAAGTCCCTTTTATTTTCTGAAATTAACAAATGTGACTTCCTCTTGCATCTCCAGAAGTTTGAATGCAGTGACTTATGTATTCTGCAAAGGAGATGTATCAGTATATATACTTCTCAGTGTGTGTGTGTATGCGTGTGTGTGTGTGTGTGTGTGTGTGTGTGTGTGTGTGCGTGCACATATATCCCAGATATATAATGTTTCTAAAGGGAAACAGCATGGAAGACAGAAAAGAGCAGTAGGCAGGGATTTATTTCCATCCCAGCCCTCCTTGATAAGTTGTTCTGTGATCTTGATGCCTCCCGGGCTGCAGATTCTTTGTCAGTAGAATGAATAGTTTTGAATTTCTGCTTTCTTTCCTTGGGCTCTTTAGTACTGATTTTGTGACTCATAGTGACCACATGCCCCAAATGGACACTTCTAAACCTCAGAATCTCAAGATACACATACATGTTGTCTAATAGAACATTTGGCTAACCTGAAGAGAATGAGTGCTGTCTTCCCTCCCAGGCTTAAAATCATCCTGTCATATTCCCCACATACCCATCACATCTTACTTGTAGAGACCATCGGGTTCCAGGCACTTGAAGATGACCGAGTAGATACTGACTTCAGGGACTTCTCCATGGCTTCGACCAGCTGCTACACAAGATGTGCCCAGGCCAGAGAGTAAGTCATCAGCAAAACTCAGGAATTCTCCTGGAGGGAGACAAAAACAGATGAGCTCCCCAGCTCAGGCCTTGATGAGCCCTGCTTGATTCATGCCCTGCTGTCCAAACTCATTGAAAGTCTGGATACCATTATCAGGAGGATTAGTAGGCAGAAAACACACAAGATCTGAAAATGATGCTAATTAGTATCTAGCCCTGATGACTTTTCACTCAAATTTATACCTGAATTTTTTCACCTGGAAAGTGGGAATGCTAATACCTACCTTTATAAGATTGTATCAAGTTTAACATGAAGTTAATTGCTGTGTAATAAAAATACACAAAAAGCTAGGCATGGTGGTGCACACCTGTAATCCCAGCGGCTTAGAAGGTTGAAGCAGGAGGATTGTGAGTTCAAAGACAGCTTCAGCAAAAACAAGGCACTAAGCAACTCAGTGAGACCCTGTCACTAAGTAAAATAACAAAATAGGGCTGGGGATGTGGCTCAGGGGCCAGTGCCCCTGAGTTCAATTCCTGGTGTCCCAAAACAAACAAACAATAAAAGACAACAAGGGGATTATGCTTCCTTTTTGCCAGAGTAACTATTTTGGCCTTGTCACTGCTATTAACATCTTCTTAACTCCTTAAACAAGTTCTTTCTTTCTTGGGATTGCATTTTTCTCATTTGCATAATAAAGGGATTGAGCTAATGATAAAAGAGATTTCATGTCACATGGCTCTTATGCACTGGTACTGCATTCATGGAGTGTCATGCTGTGATGGTCAAAGATATAGACTAGTCAACGGCGAAGAGTCCTATGAGTGATTAGCAATGAAGGTCATTAATACAGGAAATGATAGTGGAAGAAGTATTGCATATATGTGATCCTCGAACTCCATGATTTCAAAATGTCAATTTAGCCATTGGATTTTAGGGAGCCGTTGAAATTTACTAGAAAGAGAACTCCACAAAGAGGAATAGAAAGCAAAGAAGACTAGGAAGAATTATTGAACTTCTAGAATCTTAGCATCTAGTCTGAGCTCTGACAAGAATTTTCTCTCCCTCTCTCTCTCCATTTATCTATATATATAAATTTGCTGTATATGTTTGGGCAACTAAATTCTCATTTTTGTGATTTAGTTTTCTCCTTTGTAAGATTAAGGTGCTAGAATCATTTTTATGAGTCTTGAAAAAAATAAAATGAAATAACATAGCTAAGTTATAAGGGCAAAATTAAGATAGAAGGACAAACATTATAGTACTATTTATACATAGCAAGAATTTAGAAATAACTAAATGTTTAACAATATAGAAATGACTGTATCAGTTAAGTTATAGTTCAATAATGCAATGGGGTATTTTATAGGCATTAAAATAATTTGTGAAAGAACATGAAGTTATATAAAAGGATATTCACAGTATATTGTTCAGTTAAAAAACAGGTTACATTAGTACAGAATAATCCATTTTGTGGAAATTTTACATACATATGAATTTTAAAACAGAAGAAAGAAAATATTGCAAATGCTTAATAGTTGCTCTGTCTGGTGAGTGAGATAAAGGGCACTTTTTAAATCTTATTTTTGCTTTATCTCTACTTTTTAAATTAACTTCAATAAACATATATTGCTTTTCTAACAAGAAAAAAAAATCAATAAAAATTACTTAAAAATAGATAAAGCAAATGAGCCAGACTAAATGGCTTCTAAGTTTCCTTCCAATGCTAAAATTGGATGATTTAGGAGCGAAGTAGGTATGTGTGGTATTTTATAGTGTACAGTATGAAATGAAATGAGGCTTTCCAGCTCTGGTTTCTTTGCTCCTCTTCATGCCTTCTGTGGAGTTCCTCAGACTCTACGTTCATACATTTCCAGTAATAATGCCAGTTCAATTATGTTCTCCCTATCTGGTATTACAAGTATGCCAATGAAATGAAACCATCACGGAACCACCATGTTGGTCAAGTACATAAAATGAGTAGAACTCAAGGGACATGGGCCTTCTTCATCAAGGAACTGGTTGGGCGGAATATACCCATTAACTTCCCATTGCTCTTTCAATGAAAAGTTCATTCTTAAAGAAGTAGAGTTAAATATAAAACAAAAACATTTTATTCTTCATGTAAAAAGAGAGTCTTTTAACACTCGTTTGACTGAATTGTTTGGCTAGCCCTGGGATTCAGTCAAACCAACTCTTCTATAACATGTTTGTCCCTGTAGTCTAATAAAGCAGATCTGGTGGGTAGTGGTATATATTCAGCTTTTTTCTAATATATATAGAGTTCACTGACTTGCCACAAAGGTACTGTATTAGATGTCTTAATTAGAATAGCGTCTGCACACTTTCAGCAGCTATTCTAAGACAGACCTGGGCTGAAAAAATCTATTGCCACTATTTGTTGTGAGCCCTTCAGCCTCTCAAAGTCTCAGTTTTCCCTTCTATGAGAAGGGACTAATATCTCTTTTGTATGTTTCAAGTTTGGAAAGTAAAGCCAAGAATCTAGAAAGAAATAAAGATTTCTAGAACCAGAGGTTTTGCTTTAAAATTAAGAGGTAACTAAAACATCATGACTTTTGGCACCCCTCATTTCATTATGTCAATGTCTTCCATGGTTACAATCATAAACCAACAATCTCTCCACTCCAGTACATATCAAGCAGAGCAAGGTCGGGGATGAAAAAAAATTTTGAAAAGAGGGAAAAACATGGCATTGTTCACTGGATGGAGTGAGGGTCTTGTTTCATTTGGTTTCCCAGGATTCCAAGTCTGGCTGCTTATATTTGTTTTCTTTGAGCTTGGTTCCACGTCTGTCTGCTTTTCAATTTATTTCCAAATAGCCATTGAAAGAATTGGCTCTTCATGAGGGAATTCAGTATACTTGTGTCCAGGATTAATTAACTGCCTTAAAGCCGAAAGATGGCTGACATTCATTTTCAAATGGCCATAACTTTCTAGATATTTCCATGAATTGCAAAATAATTTGGACCATGGATGAAACTCCCATAAACATGTCAGATCAGTGAGAAAGTTTTAAAGAGTTTTAATGTTCATAGGTTTAATTCATGTAGAGAAGCTGGACAACCCAGAGTGTAAGTATTCATACCAAGGGTATTATAGGTGCAGATAAGTGCCAGTTCTAGTTGGGACTAGATCTGTATAAAGATCTCAAGGAAAGTTCAAAGGAAAAGAACCTGCATTTACTACGAACTTTTCTTTTTTCCATGTAATCCAGCAACAACCAAACAAGTTAGATGTTCTTATCCCCACAGTAAAGTTGAGGTCAATACTATAAAATGAGGAAGGGATAGAGCTGAAATTTGAACACCTATTCTAACTCCAGAGCCTTCCCTTTTCTTTTATACCATGCTGCCTCCTAGAGAAAGTTTCAAGATGATAGTGTTAAAAAGTGAGCTTTCTCAAAGCTATTCAATTTGCAATTGAATTCATGCCACTCTTAGTTCCCAGGGCTTGAGGAATGAGACCATAAAAGAAATGGTCCCTGACCTTCTACAGCTTGTAATCCAACAACAGGAAGAGTTGTTAAATACAAGAACAGACTCATAAAGTAAATTGTAAGATTGCTTTTCTTGGCACTCTATTTCAGAATATTTAAATGCACTGTAGAGCAAGGTAGAGACAGGTGAATGAAGTGACCTTCCTTACCTAGTGGAAGGGGTACTAAGAAAGGTCTGGGAGCATCTCTATGCACAAATGCAAATCAGTGAGTTTTAAGCCACATTTATTGTGGTTCCACAATGTACCATACTTTACATATGGCCACAGTACAATCTTACAAGTAGTAATACAGGGCAGTGGCTAAGAACTTGGGCTCAGAATTCACACTGCCTAGGACTAAATCCAGTACAATCCCACTTAGTGCTTGATTTGGACAAGTTCTTTACCACTGTACATCTATTTTCTTATCTACTTAAATTAACGGCATCTAATATAATTTTGTATCATATAAAACATTGTATATACATCAATTGGCAAAATGTCTAACACAGTAAGGGCTCAAAAAAAATACTGTCAATATTGTTTTTGTTGTTCTTATTCTTGTCATGGTAACAAAGTTAAAGACGTAGACATTCTTTAGCCATTCTTCTCCATTTATAGATGATAAAACTGAAGGTTAGAGAAGGAAAGTGGCATGGCCATGGCCATACCCAGAGTGGGAGGTAGATATGGAACAAAAACTTGGTGTCTTGACTCATGTGGTCTAGGAGGTCATTTATATCAGCCAGCCTGTGAGACATCTGGAGAATTAAAGGGCTTTCAGAGCTGCTAGAGTAGCCCCTCCTCCTCAATTTCTGACCATTTCTTTCAATGTGAATGACATAAGTTTACTGGCATTTACTATGCTCCCGACTCCATGTTAGGGTTCCATTCTGCCATCTTCTTAAATCTGGAATTTCTGAGAAAGATACAAAGCTGAGAAGAAACAAAAGGGACTCAGTAGGTTTCCAATATATAATATATTCTAACAGTGGTTTACCAATGAGAATCTATAAAACCCCCAAAGTAAGGAAGAACACTAATGATGGAGGGGACTACAGTGTATCTTCCCTATTCATCTCCAACCAGATCAACTCCAGTGTGATCTATTTCATTTGTTAATGGTCTGTTGGATTTAGTTTTTAAAAACTTGTTTATAAAAACCTGGATTAAAAGTTTTATGGCTAAATAGAGAAGAATGAAATTATGTTATCTGCAGGAAAATGGGTGGATCTTGAGAGCACCCTGTTAAGTGAAATAAGCCAAATCCAGGAAGTCAGGGGTCATATGTTTTCTCTCATATGTGAAAGCAAGAGAGAAAAAATGGAGGAAAAGGTATAAGGGAATTCATGAAAATAGAAATAATGTAAAATAGAGCAGAGGAAAGGGAGCAAGGGGAGAGAGGAAGGGAGGGAAAGCAGAGACACTAAAGAATGATATCAATCAAATCATATTGTTATATTGTGTGCATGCACGAATATGTAACAATGAACTCCACTACTTTGTATAATTTTTTTTTATTTTAATTAAAAATCATAAATTTACATAGGGCAATGTTGTTTGATTCATTCTGTTATTTTTTTTTCCCTTCCCCCCTCCCCTCCCACCCCTTTTCCCTCTATACATTCCTTTAATTATAATGCACCAAAAAAGTATAAAAAAAGTTGTTAAGGCTAAGCTAAAACTGTTTGAATTCTAAACTGTACCACATTCCATTATTGAAACACGGGGCTCAGGAATACTGCACCCTAATTCAAGGATTTACGCTACTCAGGGATCAGAGTCCAGAACCAAACCCAGTTCTCTTGCATGGGAGCCTCATGTGCCTTCCCCTAGGCTACTCTGCCTGGGATTGCCTCCTGGGACTCTGCCGTGGCCCCATGGCAGAACCCTCCATGAACCCCGGCTGCTGCCCCTGCCTCACCCTAGCCTGACCAGGTCTCTAACATTCTTTTTTTCCTGTTTTCTTTTCCTTGAAAACAGGGAGTTGGAAGTCGCTGTTCAGGAATGTGCCTGTTCCCCATTACAGCTCTTCTGGGGCTGTAACCCGAGTGGGCTGGGGTCAGACCCCCACACATTTCTTATCCCCTCAGACTCCAGCACTGCTCTCATTATGTTCCACAGAGGAGGTTAATCGTGATTCTGCTGCAGCTTCAGAAAGAAGCAACAAAGCACAGAGCAATTTTCCTAAAGGCCTCACCCCCTCCTCAATTCTCTCTCCTTCTCCTTTCAGCACTTCCACAACCCTCTTTCTCCCCTCACCCTCTTCCTTCTGATTGGGTTGAGGTCACAGTCAAAGCCGGCCACAAGAGCAAATTGAAAACAGGTTGGGAGAAAAGCAGCAAAGAAATTCCAAAATAGAAGCGGGTAGGCAGTGAGTTCTTTAGCTCAGGTGGGGAGAAAGGTCCCAGCTCAGGACTCCATACTCTTCGGGAAACACCAAGGGAACTTAGTGGCTGCTCTGGGGCTGGCCTCTCTGTAACTGGTACATACTCCAAATGGGCATTTCCTGTGCACCAGTAACTGCATAATGGTAAATGAATAACCAATAACAGGGCATGGGACACAAGGAGAAGTCGGACTCTCTGTGAACTTCTCCACCTTTCCCTTCAGCTGGGCAAATGTAGACATTCATTCTAAGATTAAGGGCCTTACACCTATCATTTGCAACTGGTTCTTTTCTTCCAAAATCATAATGTTATCTTAGATCCAAAGAGCCAGTGTGTAATGATGCTTACCTTTATCATATAGGTGTATGAGTTAGTGGAAAGATAGTTGGTTTGTGGGGAAAACAAGGCTTGGTACTGAAGCCAGGCTCACCACTCATCAATTATGTATATTATCTAGGGATGGATGATGAAACACTCAGAGAGTACTTCTTCAGCTGAAAAGGAGATGGTCACATCTATTTCAGAGAATCAGGTAAGGAATAAATGAGATGACATAGATAGTGTACCCTATACATGGATGGTTCACAAATGTCAGTGCTTCTCTGATCCCTCTACTTCACCTCCATCAGATTTCATCAATCTGTCTAGTGGCAGAGTTTTTAATCGTCAAACTCACTAGCTTTTAGGTACATTATGTAATATCTAACTCCTTAGAACCTTCCTGATTTTGCAAAGGGAAGCAGTTTTGGAAGAAAGGAAAAAAGGAGAGGATGCAAATGTTTACTTGCCTATTAATGATATGGTATCAACAGTGCTAGACATTTTACCTATATTGTCTGGTTAAACATTCAAAACAATCTATCTGGATTAAAGTTAAATACAATCTAATGAATCAGATTAATTGTGCTGTTAAAGGAGAGGAAATAAGGGCAAAAGAAGGGTTTGAATAACTTGCTAGAAATGAAAAAGGATAGAACTGGGACTTTGGGATCCAAACTCTGTTTTCTTCCTACTATACATTTGCCTTTAGATCGTGAAGCTTAAGGTGGGAATTGTGTTCTGATCACACCTATGTTATCAGAACCTAGCACAAGGCTGGCCATACAGCTGTTTTTCCGAGTACTGTAAAACTAAACTGAAGTGCTTGAATCCTGGATCTATCCCCAACCCCTCAACACCAGTCTCTGTTGGGAGAGCCAAGCTGCTTCCCGCATGAAATTTTAGCATTAAATGGGAGTCACATGGCACTAGGAAGAAGAGATTGGCACAAAAACAAGAATTAAAAAAAAAAAAAAAAAAGCAAAAAAGGCAAAAGGGGAATATCTATTAAAAGTTCTCACGTGCCAGGTACTGTACTAAGGAACTGGATCATTCTCCTGCCCACGCTCCAGTCGATACCATTGGTTTGACTTGCTGAAATGCCCTGATTCTTTCTGTTAACAGCATGCCATTTTCCAGTGGGTCATTAGTTCTCCCTCAGTCTCAGTTCACATCATTTAGGTGGAGCTAATACCTCTTATATCCTTCTGAAATTGGCAGGTGATGGCCAGAGATCCCATTCCAGAGGCCAAAAGGAAAGGAAAAAAAAAAAAAAAGTGATCCTGTCTTAATCAATTAGGCTAACTATTGAGACAGAGACTGAGTCATGATGACATCATTTTAATTCCTGGAGCCAGTCATGTCTGAAGCTTGATCTACCCTTGAATATTTTAGATACACAGGTCAGTATTTTTCCTTTTTCTGCAAAGGCAGTTTCCATTTGATTTCTGTTACTTGCAACCAGGAGTTCTACCACATGCAAATCCTATGAGGTAGGTTTTACAACTGGCATTTTATAAATAAAAAACAAGTGTTCACAGATCTAAAGTCATTTGCCCAAGGTCTTACTTCATCTAAATAACAAGGCTAAAATTCAAATTTAGATCTCTCAGACTCTAAAATCTGAGCCTTCACATGATAAAACATAGGATCTTTGTACCGGTTTCAATGCCTGGAGGGCTTATTCCTTCTCCTTACTGGATTTTTGCTTCTAGGCCTCTTCTTCAGAAAGGACTTATCCTATTCACCCTATAAAGGAACATCCATTGTCACCCTCTGTCCCCTTTCCCTACTTTACTTCTTTTCACAAAACTTAAGGCTATCTCTCATCTATTGATGAATCGGTGTATTGTCTGCATCCTCTACCATAAGCCTCAAGAGAAAGGGATTTTGTTCACTTATAATAGGGCCTATATACATTGGCTTCTCCATAAATATCTGGGTAGTGAGTTACTGTCTACTGCATGTCGTAAACTGAGTTAATGACTGGGAGCACAAGATAAAGAAGAACATTTTAGTTTAAGCTCTCTCAAAGGCAGAGCCAATGACTTGGGTGCAAATAATTTATTTGAAAGGTTAACCCAGGAAGCAGGCATGGGAGAAAGTGAAGAATGAGACACGAGACAGGAAAAGTCAATATAAAGGTGCACCACTGTTGTCAGCAATGAGAGCTCCATTTTGCAGGGATATTTGGGTGGGGGGGTACTGGGGATTGAACTTGGGGGCACTCGACCACTGAGCCACATCCCCCAGCCCTATTTTTGTATTTTATTTAGAGACAGAGTCTCACTGAGTTGCTTAGCACCTCACGTTTGCTGAGACTGCCTTTGAACTTGAGATCCTCCTGCCTCAGCCTCCGGAGCCACTGGGATTATAGGCGTGCGCCACCAAGCCTGGCTGCAGGGATATTTTAAGAAATGAGCAGGATGTGTCCCAGAATTGTTTTGCTGGAACTCAAGGAGATAAAGTGCTTACCCCCCAGATTCAGATTCCCATTAGTTGAACCCTTACCCAGAGTACTCATTTCCCTACACATAGCACAATAGCTGTGCTTGCATAGAGATCTTCCTGTGGGGCAAAAAATGCAAGTAAACATTTGTGATCACTGGAGCAGAGGTGAGGCTTGGTGTACACAGAACTGCAGTTGAAATAGCCATGGACCAAGAGGATGTGGCATAACTCCACAGGCATCTGCTACTATGACCAGTTGTCTACCTTTGAGGAATTTGCAGAAAGAACAACTAGTATGTCTTCCTCACTGAGGTCTAGGACAAACTCATTAGCCCCACTCTTAAAACAGTTCACAAGAAGTTACTGGACACCCAGTAGGTGCCAGGGAAAGGATTACAACAGTGGACACAGCTCTGAACCACATGAACAAAGCCCTTTCCCTGTGGTGTTCCAGCTTAACAAGGGAGAATTGCAAGGGTTGCTTTTACGTGAGACCCACCAAGAAGTCCTGCAACTTATTATTAATACAGAATTTAATAACATTAACTCCAGCATTAATATGCACTTGGCTAATAGAGCTTTCCTTTTCTACAGTTGGATTAATTAGGGCCATAAAAGCCCTCGTCATCCCCACAGGCTCGAGGACAAATGATGCTAATGCAGTTGGCTGGAGTGGGTATTGCTAACATGTGTGAGGAGACTTGGTTTGGGGACTGGACTGGGGAGGAGGAGGATGGTGGAAGTAAAGTCAGGCCCCCTGGCCTTCTATCACTCTTCATGGACCACAGCACATGTTCACTGCCTTCGAAGCACTTGTCCAGAGAGGGTTTCCTTTCTTTTCTTTTCTTTTTATATCACATTCCCAAATGGTATACTATTGTGAAGTGGAAAGAACCAATAGTACAAAATGTGCTTCTCATCAGATTCTCAGTGCCTCTAACACTTCCAGTTTTCTCTGGGCTGAACACGTCATTCAATATCTCCTTCTCTGTGCAAAAGGCAAACCCATGAAGTTGCTGATGGTGGGCCCTAAGAGTCCTTTGTCCACAAATGTAATGAAACAGCACAAGCAAGTTGGAGCTATTATTCTCATTTTGTGAAGAAGAGATTCTTAGAGAGGAGGCAAGTTGCCCAATCACACAGCTACTCAATAGTGAATCAAGGACTTGAACCCAGGGTGAACCTGTGGTTTTTTTTCACCACAACACAACTTTCTAATTTCTGTCTCAATGAGTCTCTAAAATAAGGATGGCAGTATCTACTCTGCAAAGGACTTACGAAGAGTGAATTAAATTAAGTCTGCAAAAGTACTTTATAATCTTCAAAGCATAATGCCTCTGTAAGGGAAATCCACGTAGTTCCAAGTAAGATGATAAAATGTCAAATGAGTTCCTCTAGAGTTAGGAGGAAGAGGAGGCCTTTGGAGGTACCAAGGTGTGTCAATGGTCAGCCCAAAATACAAACCATCGCAGACAAAGTGGGCTAGTGACAACATTTACCAACCTGGAAACACATTCACCCATGATGCAGAGGAATTCCAATGCCAGCAAGCTAACTAACTTCCAGAGAAAGGAATTGGGTAGTGGGGATGCTATGATGTAGAAAACTTTTTGGTTAACTGGCTGAGATTGGAGCTTCCAGAACTTTTCTCTTTCCAGTTCTCTGAAGAGCTGACTTCCTCCCATCCTTCAACTCAGCCAGAGTTCAACCTCTTAGAAACTCTCCACACCACCCCATCCAATGCAAATCCATACTGCCTGTTCTCAGCTATACCTCTTCATACAACCCTGATTTTCTTCCATCACTAGTGACAACTTGCAGTTACTGTATTTGTCAGTTTGTTTACCTGTTTTGTTTCATTTTATTACTAAAATGTTAGTTCCATGAGTTCAGAGGCCTTATCCACCTTGTTCATGACCAGCCCAGTATCTAGTGGAGTATGGGGAACACAGTAATTATTTGTTAAAAATTCACTGAATGAATTGAGGGAGGATTGATGCTGGAGATAACAAATGACTCAGCCAAAACTTTGTAAAACACGTTGAGAAAACACGTGCTCATCTTTAATTTTTGGCTTATACCTATTCTTTTTCAAAAAGCTCTTCTTCACTACTCTTTGTTTTCTTCTAGAGAGGTTTAGGGTCCTGCAAGTGGGTTCCCGGAGTTTACTGTGCCTCCCTCCACCATGATTGTTCACTCATTGTCCTGTCATTACCTGTTGAGTTGTCTTCCTCTGTAACCATGAACTAGGAGGATCTATGGAAAAGAACCTAGCCTGTTCTATTCAACATCGGAGCTCTAGTGTCTAGACTTAGGCAGAATGAGTGAGTCAGTGAACAAGTATGGCTTCCTTCCAGCTGGAAGAAAACCCCTGGGGTGGGAGGTGGGGATGCCAGGGTTTCATTGTGCATCATCCTTTGAGTAATTCCATGAGGCCACTGGATCTTTTTGTGAAAGGGCACTGATTAAGGACTCAAGGGACTGATCTGCACCCCTGTTTTCCTGCAGAGTAAGTGTCAAATCAGTTCATCTCTTTCTGCCAAACCAAATGACCATCACAGAGTGTTTACTAGGCTTTCTCTCAACCTTTACTTGATTTGATCTTGCAAGTTACCCAATGTTTGGTATTCTCCTCTCTATTTCTCTATCACTTTGTTTCTTCAGTTCTGGTGTCCCTGGGCTCTTTGTCTGGATGCCAGATCCCTGTACCCTAGGAAGTTTTCTTAATTGATATTGTTCCTTCTTGTTGTCTGCTCAACTCTTCCATTTCTGCCTAGCCAAGCCTCTGCTGCATCCCTCAGCCATCCATACTGGCTGCCCATTAACCCTCTGACTCCTCTCTATTTGCAACAAGGAATGCCTTTATCTTTCTGCAGCCCTCTCCTTCTTTCTGTACAGTGTTTTACATTTATCACATATGTCCCACTCCCTCATCATATTTAAGTTTCACAAGTGTTTGCTGAAGTGGGCACAAGAAGATCAGAATAAAAGTTCTCATTTCACACAAGGAGAAACTGAAGCTCAAGAAAGGAACATGTCCACCTGAAGAGGCACTGGGACCCCAGATCAGGCATTTCCAAACCTCTGATCCTGGGCTTTAGTCACTGCACCATGTGCACTTGTCTCCTCATCCAAACCATGAGCTGACCCATGATTAGTACACGTTTGCAGTCACCCCTGTAGTGCCTAACCAGGAACCTAGCCATACTGAGTCCTCTGCAAGTTTGCTGAGTTAGATGGATTTACTAAGATACTAACATTAAATTCCCTTTGGAGAAGAAAAGGCAACATTGTGCTCTGACTAGGTTTGAATCCTGGTTTTGCTAAATGTCTATAAACAACACTTAGACTTTAAGAGTGAAGTAATGTTGCTAAGCCTCATTTTCAATGTCTGTAATACAGATGTGAAAGGACCTGCCTCAATGGGATGATATTGAAGATTATTTAGTGTGTGCGAGGAATTTACAAAGCACAGTGCCTTGCACATGGTAAATACAAGGTATGACTGGCAACTCTATTGTTTTTATTGCTATTATGAAAAATACCAATTTGTGAAAAACTTCCTGTGTGGTAAGGAGAAAGGAGAAACTCAAAAAACCAGGAAAGTTAGTTACCCTTGTGTATTTAGCATTTCTTGTTCCTCTCCAATCAGAACTGCAGAAACTATGGACCAGAGATTTAAAATCTGTCGAATAACCAAAGCTCCCCTACTTTTTCTAAATATAAACCTCAAAGACTGTGGTTGGTAGATCACTTGGATATCATCAATAAAAAAGAGCCTCTGTTTGTTTTTCTTCTTCTCCTCTAGAGTGGGAGAAGAACCAACTTCAAAATACAAATCGGATCAGGAGCCCCCACAGGCAGCCTCTGCAGACCCATCAAGGAATCAGGGGCGGTGAATGAGACCCTGAGCCCATTCCGTCCTCTGAGCTTTCTTCCTCTCAGACACGCACGTGTACACACACACACACAAATGCACTCACTCCTCCCCAGTCCATCCCAGGAGGCACCCAGCCTCCAAAAGGGAAGAGAGAAGCCCTGGGCAAAGATGAGTCAGGCTTTCTGGTCGTGCAAGTAGCACCATTTCACCGGACTGAGGTGAATCACTGAGAAGGAGGTTGGACCTGGAAGGTGAGAGAGAGAGAGATTTCCATGCATGTATGTGTGTGTGTGTGTGTGTGTGTGTGTGTGAGAGAGAGAGAGAGAGAGAGAGAGAGAGAGAGACAGAGAGA
Organism: Sciurus vulgaris; assembly: GCF_902686455.1. Lineage (NCBI taxonomy): Eukaryota > Metazoa > Chordata > Mammalia > Rodentia > Sciuridae > Sciurus > Sciurus vulgaris. The sequence goes on from NC_136476.1 coordinate 72,690,710, forward strand.
GGAGAAAGTGAGTGAAAGACAGATGGGGAAGAGAGACATAGACATAGACAGAGCCAGAATCCAAAGTACAGAAAAACAGTCTGTAGTTGAGAGAGGGTCAGATACTTAGAGAGGTGGAGATAGAAACAGACACAGAGAGAAGGAGAGAGTGGCAGTAGCGGGGTGTGCAATGGGGTGCATGTAGAAATATAAACAAAGAGAAATGGAGACAGAAAGAGGCCAAGGCAGGAAGGAAGGAACCAAGGGAGGGAGGGAGGGATGCAGGGAAGAAGACCCAGAGGAGCCTATGCTGGGGATGGACACCCTTGGGCATTTGAGCAGGGCAACACGAGTGACCTCTGGTCCCGACTCTCCCTGGGTCAAATGATCTGGAGGAGAAGGAGGAAGCGTTAAGCGGTGACCATTTCCATCCAGCTTCCCTCCTCCTTCCCTCCTCCCCACAGAGATTGTTTTCACTCTCCATTAAAATGACCCCTTGCTATCCATTTATATTAAAATTTTCCTTTAAATAGAAAAGAGGAACCAAGTTTTCAATCCACAATGAAAGCTATAAAAGGGATTTTAAGCTTGGAAAACTTGGCTGGTCAGTTTTTCCTACTGTTTAATACCCGCCTTGGGTTACACTGAATGAGTAAACATGTTTTATTAGCTTCTATTTCATACCTAACCCTGTGGTAGGTTTACAGCTTTACATACTACACACACATACACACACACACACACGCACACGCACACACACGCACACACATGCATGCGCGTACACACGCACGCACACACACATGCGTGCGCACACGCACACACATGCACACACGCACACACACACATGCACACACGCACACACACACATGCACACACACGCACACACACACATACATTACACAATTTAACGCTATATATATATAAATACTTACACATACAGGAGAGTATTTGTGAAAGTGTATTCGTGTGTGCGAGGAAGTTATCCCTAAATTTGAACAGCTCATCAGGCTCTCTGAAGAATCTTCCCTCACCTGGTCCTCATGACAACCTCCCTCCGAGGTCACAGGTAGAATCACCGCCCTCAGTTCACAGGCACCTTACGGTTAAAGCAGAGGATCCAGGGAACTGCAGGTCTTCAAAGGCTCACAGCTTATATCCCAGTCCTCTCTCCACAATCACACCTTGATTTCCTGAGTGTAGGTAGTGCAGTGCCCACGTTGGGAGCTGCAAGGACTCAAGGCCAAGGGGAGACAGAAGCATCATCATTTTCTGGGCTTCACTTTACAGACTGTGAAACTGAAGCTCAGAGAGTCGCTATTGGTGCTTCTACACAAATCATAAAAATGAAGAAGGAAAGTAGCACCCCTTCCTTATGAGGCTTCACATCAGAACTTCTGAAATTTTTTTTGACATTCTAATTAGTGGTTAGAACGAGTCACTTGATCAATGATCAATATCTGTCTCTGATAGCTGCAATTGGAAGTTTTCAGATGCAGCAGCATTGTAAACTACAACCAGTGCAACTGTAGCTGAGTTCCCTGAGAAGAGGGCTCAGCCAAGGTCAGAGCAGAGAGAACAGCAAGAAAAGAGAGCAGGGAAGGTCCCATGAAGAGGAACTAACCTGGATTTCTCAGGTCTAAGAAGACACACCACTTTGCTTGAATAAATGAGAGAATAATTGCTGATATTTATTAAGCTCTTATACTTCCTGACACAATAACCCTGGTAAGAGTGGGATATAGCTCTAATTACTGCTTGTATTCCTGTCCTGTCTTCTCAATTAATAATAATAACAGCAATAATAGTTCATGTAATTTAGCATTCAGTTTTAGGTACTATGCCTAGTATTTCATGTATCTTGTCTCACTTCAGTTTCACAACAACTCTAAGGCCCAGTTTAACTATTTCCCCAAATTCACAGTTAAATATATCAAGATTCAGAGAGGTATATAACTTGCTGAGGGTCATAAGGCAAACTACAGAGCCAAAATATGAGTTTTATGAGAAAAGGGTAGAGGTCAGAGATACTTTCCCTACTCCCAAAGTGATGGAAATGCATTACATTCTCAATAAATACTATATCCTAGCACATCAAAGGCACTCCACTATACATATGGAGCATCGATATCCAGAAAGGGGAAATTATTTGCCTAAAGTCATATCATAAGAAACACCAGCCAAGAACAAGAAGAGATCTCAGACTTCACATTCCACATGCTTTCCAGCATCCAACAGCCTATCCATTCCTTTTTTTTTTTTTTTTTTTTTTTTTTTGCGGTACTGGGGACAGGGCCTTGTGCTTGCGAGGCAAGCACTCTACCAGCTGAGCTATCTCCCCAGCCCCTATCCATTCCTTTAATCACATTGAGTTTGTTGATGAATGGAACCACCTAGACATATATCCATGGACTCCACTCTGGGGTCACAATGTTGGCTCTTGAACGACTTTCTCCTGGCACCCAGCTCGCCCCCCTGTTTCCACTAGGTTACCAGTGGGTATAAAGGCATAAGGATAGTCATCAGATTTATTTTTTAAAACAAAACCATAAGTCCGCCACAACAGGGAAAGCACTGTCTTTGGATGCCAACAGAACTGGGCTTCTTGCCTTTTATGTCCTCTTTGTAAAAGAAGAATAAAAAATACTCTCAGGTTGATGGGATTCAATGTGATGTAAGATGTCTAGTCCAGTGCTTTCTCTTGATGCATAAAATATGTTCCCAAGACAATGGGAAGAGGCTCTGAGTACTCGTGTTGGACTAGAACTTCACAGTGTAGGTGGCACTTACGCCCGTCAGCTCCTCACCAGGGTCTATAAGACTCGGGAAATCCAGGAGCTCACTACCATAACAGCTACAGCTGCTTCTGCTCTCCTTTTCTGATGACATTTCAATAACTGTGAACTGGATGTTCCGTAAGCATACCCCAGGGCCTTTGTTACTGCCACGTTCTCAGCCTGGGGAAGTTTTCACCCAGCTAGACGTATGGTTTACTTCCTCATATCATTCAGGTCTCTTTTCAACCTTTGCCTCCTCAGAAAAGGACTCCCTGAACTTCTTAGCTAGGAAGGCATCCGCCACATTCTGCCTCATACCCTGGTTTATTTATCTTTTAGGTACATATGACTATTTGACATCATATTGCACATACCTTATTTGAACATCACCCCTAATCTCAAGGGAACATACACACTCCATGATAGCAGCTTGTTACTGCCCCATCCTCAGTTTCTCCAATAGTGTATCGTTCACAGTAGGCATTCAGTAAGTGGTTATTGAATGATTAATGTGGAGCTCATCATGAAATCCCAAGAGGCTGGTGAGCTGCCATTCAGTTTCTCACTTTTAAAATAAATAAACTGAGGCCCATGTTTCTGCAGAATCATCTCCAAAACCCTTCAGCTAGGAGGTGACAAAAGTGAGACCTGCAATGAGAGCTGCCAGACTCAAATATAAAGTCCTTTCTCCTCCATCAGCTTGTATTTCCTATTATCACTTCCTCTCATGTCCAAGTCTAGGCTGGGAAAGAGGTGTTATCTGAGACTCAATGTCTTAGGTGGGAAGCAACAGGAGATGGAGGTGTGAGGAGTGCTTTCTCCATGCTTTCCCCACCCAGACACAAAACTTGCAAGAGCCTGATGGACAAACAGAAGCCCTGGGCCTTGGCTGGAAGTAGGCAGCTGAGCACCCATGTGCCAGACCAGCCACCAGCAGCCACAGAAGGAAGGAATTGATAGCAAGGTTGAAATGTGTGAGAGAGTATTGCTTTGGCCATCTCCAAGCTCCTGAGAGCCAGGCAGCAGAGGGCCAATTACCCTTCAGAGTCATTTCCGTTCTTTGAAGAGGGGATGACTTACTTCATGGTCCCAAGCTTTCCATTTGCCAACTAGTGATGGCCAAGTCCTGCAGGGGAGGAAGCAACTCACTGACCCTCTGGTTCTCTGGAGAGGAAAGGACCTGGGCTTGGACTTGAACTGTGCTCTGACTTACTCTTTACTTTGTGACTCAACTGCTCTCTCTGGACCTTGATTCTCTCATCTGTTTAAAGAATTCTGGGTCTAGAGGAATTCTGGGGATTACTACCACATAACCCTGAGTATCAAGTTCCTTGCTATATGCCGACTGTTGTGCTTGGTGCTATAGATGCCATCTCCCTAATCCTCACAAAGTACTGTGAAGTTGGCACTATGATCTCAATTCTGCAGTTGAAGAAATGGAGGTGCAACATCGATGAGCATCTCCAGACTTGCACAGAGAGTGAACACCAATTTTGAGACTAGAACTTAAAGCTATTCATGTTCTTAATAATTTGTCCCCCTCAAGTGTGGGGTTGAAATATTGTCGCTGGGAATTTTCAGAGTCAGAGCTGGGTCCTTGGAGACTTAATTCTATTTTCTAGCTCTGCAGTCACAGAAGTACCATCAACACAGTTGTAAGTAGGATGAGGAGGAAGCAGAGGAAAGGGAAGAAAAGGAGCAGGAAGAAAAGAAGTGTCAGGAAGAGGACGATGTTCATTGTATGGATCTGAAAAATGAATCTGAAGGACTCATCCCTGTTGCACAGCAAGTAAATTCCTCCACTAATGCCCAAATTCACATCTACCTATCATTACATTTTATGATCGGCCTTATAAATTATGCTGTTTTCAGTGAGCTGGTACAGGTATTAACTATGGATAAGAAATAAAATTTTAAAAATTTAGAAATTCTATGGTAGACTCGTCTTCCAAAAGAAGGCTAACTTCTTGCTTCAGAAATACCTCATGTACCCTGATAGCCCCGCAAAACATTTTAATTCACAGAAACAGCAAAGACATTGCAATTACAGCAAAAAGTATCCATAGGAAGTTAGGATAACTATCAAAGAGTTATAGGAGAGGTTTATGATCTCAACTGAGGGTTCTTAACTTATTATTTAAGATACACTTTACCAAGCCCAACAAAAAATTCAGACTTTTTTTTTTCTTGAATGACAATCACAAGAAGTGACAGAAGGCAATGTGCTAGCAAAGGAAGAGACAGGATTTCTATCAAAATCAAATACAAGGATAGAAACTTGATCTTGGGGTGATTTAAACACTCTGACATGGACATTTTGATCAGAAGGAAAGAGCAATGAAAATGAGAAGAAGCCTGCCTATTTCTGAGAATACCCCAAAATCTGGAGGAGTGACTCAGCTTCATGGAATGGCATGGTGTGAACAGGGGACGATGATGACTTGATGACCGGGGGTGGGTTATTCATCCATCATTCAGCTCTAACACAGACATCCCCAACACCTTCCTTGCAGAATTACAGCACTGGCAATATGGTATAGAAAGGTCCTAGCAGTCCACGGTCCAAAGTAGGCCCCAACTAATAGGGAGTTCATATAATTTGATAATGATAGACATATGAGGTAAAGAGGCTTAAATGGGATGTACTGGATTTGGTTTGAGTGGATGAAGACACTTTTTGTTTAACCAAGCTTGTGACATCAACTTCAAATATTATTTTCTAAAGACACAATTTGCTAAACCAAGCAGTTCATGGGCCTTAATTCAAAATTATTACTTTGCTGTTTCAAAAGCTTTCCATAATGTGAATTAGCCCTTCATTAAAGAAAAAAAAAAAAAAAGAATCAGAGGAAGATTCTTTCTGGGGCTACAGATATGTGGGATAAAATTTAGACAGTGCTAGTTGGACTTTCAGAAAATTGGGAAAAATCAAAATTAAAAAAAAGTCATACAGCGGCAAAGCTCACATGCTTAGAGTTGGACCAAGACCTGTCCTGCTCTCAAATTCTATTCTGGATGTTTCTTCCCATTTCATTGACAAATATTTCTAATATGGGTTGGACTTCCTGGTGAAAGAAAGAGAAAAAGTGAGTCATGGTGGGAGAAATATTAAGCGGTTCCTACTTATGAGTAGCTTCTGCATATGTTTTCATCTCTCACCAGAGTGGGAAAAATGTCTTTTTCTATTTAGTTATAGCCTTACCTAGTAGGTGCTATGTGAAATGTAACTAGATTGACTGGAAGGCAAGTAAATTGCTAAAACACAGTACTTCACTATTTGAGCCATAGATCATAACCAGCATGGATGAAAATGTTTCCATGGGAAAATGTGCTCAGAGTTCCCTTCTGTACTGTGGTGCCAGAAACACCTTTCCCTTGCAGGCTGCCACTGATTTCTGGGAGGCAGCATGGGGTAATGGAAACAGCTCTGTATTTAGAACAAGATGACCTGAGTTCTAGTCCAGTTTTCCTGCTCTATGAGTTGAGTGGCCTTTCAAATCTCTGAGTCTCAATTTCCTTATCTGTCAGCAGGTATGAAAATTTCTATTACCTTGGGGGTTTGTGAAACTGAAAAGAAAAAAAGAACTAGCAGAATTGCTTTAATAAGTTTGAAGATTCCTGTGCAACTTTCAAGAGTTGTTACTAACTATCCTGTTGACCAGAGGTAAGCCCCTCCTATACAACTTCCATATGGAAAATGATACTTGCTTCTCAAGGTTATATATAAAAAGTTCCCATTTTTCCCTGTAGAGATGTGCTTGCTTCTCTCTCTAAGCTGCTAGGCATCTTTGATCCCACAGCTTCAGCTTCCAAAACTCATAAACTATAAGAAAAGGAGGACTAAAATAGAACAAAAATTGGAACATAAATGGACAATATGTGGTATAGATTATGCTCCTTCCTGGGTTCCTCTGACAGATTATAGATTGAAGAATGGAAGATTGGGCATGTGAGGAAGCACCAGAACACAGGAACAGGTGAATTCTAAGGTCAGGATTAGAACTTCCTTATCTCTTCTCACTGTATCTAATCTGGGAGCTTCTGTACAACTACCTTCATCCCTCTGTGACCAGTGTAGCAAGTAACTAAATCAAGTGTCATATATAAATGCTACTCATTTCTTATTCTAACACTGATTCTTGTACTTGAATAATAATGGTAACCCAAGGGCAATAGCTACAGAATAATTAAGGCAAGTCACCTATATTCTCCACCACGGCAGAAGGATGTATTGAGAATTCCCAGTGTGAATACCTATTCCTTTTTCTTCTCACTCCAGCCTAACCAAAGTTTGTGACATATAAGTCCTCTACTAAAAGGTCCTCAGTGATTATCCTCTGTGGGCTCAAAAAAGGGTCAAAATCTTTAGGATTGCCATAGACAATCGAGTTCAACCACCATTCCAGACCCGTTCTCTCTGTAAACCATCCTCTCTGCCATATTCAACCCCCAAACTTACAGTTTCATCCCTCTGCGCTTATTCTTGGGCTGTCGCCTCAACTTAGTAGGTCATTTTGCCACATCTCCTTGCCCAACTTCAGCAGGAACTGTCTTATTGACATCCTCCTCATTTCCAACACTCCACAAGAGTGCCATCTTCTCTAGGAAGAGCCTTTTTCTCTAACACACCCTTCCCAAGGCAGGTGTGGTGGCACACGCTTGCAATCCCAGCTCCTTGGGAGGTGAAAGCAAGGAGGATCATGAGTTTGGGGATAGCCTGGACAATACAGTAGAGATCCTGTCCCCAAAACAAAAATTAAACCCTCCAGAGCCCTCTCTATTCCTCTGCTCTAACCCACACAGGCTTCTGGGTTTGTTATTTTTTTTTTATGCTAATTTCATTCACATAAAGAACACAGGCCCAGTCTGACATACATGCTTTTGGTACCACCTGTGTATGTGTGCGTGTGTGTGCGTGCGTGTGTGTGTGTGTGTGTGTGTGTGTGTGTGTGTGCTATGTCACAGAAATCTTTAACATCCCCTCTTTCCTATCTGTGATATGATATACAAAATGTATACTGTGGTACATAAGCACAGTGGAATACTTTTGGCCAAAATAGTCAATGTTATAACATTGACCCCGTAGGGTTGGTGTGAATAACAGATAAAGTAAATTTTAACTTCAGAAAAATGGTCAGTTGGTCCTTGTGATCTTTGGTATGCTTTCCTAGAAGGTTTTTTATTTTTAACATTATGGTGAGCTCAGTCTGATATTTATTTCATAGGTGTTCAGACCCAATTCTGGCCACAAACAAGTGATTAGAAAATGTCTGGTGACACATAAAGCAAGGGAGTGGAATAGAGACCAAAAATAAATCCACACACTTGAGATCAATTAATTTTTGGAAAAAAATGCTAAGACTACACAATGGGGAAAAATAGTCTCTTCTATAAAGGGATCTGGGAAAACTAGATATTCAAATCAGAAGAGAATGCAAATCAAAACTACCCTAAGATTTCATCTCACCCCAATTAGAATGTCCATTATCAAGAATATAGACAGCAATAGTTGTTGGCGAGGATGAGGGGGCAAAAGGTACACTCATACATTCTGGTGGGATTGTAAATTGGTGCCGCCACTCTAGAAAGTGATATGGAGATTACTCAGAAAACTTGGAATGGAACCACCATTTGACCCAACTATCCCATTCCTTGGTCTAGACTTAAAATCAGCATACTACTGATTTCAGCTACATCAATGTTTATAGAAGCTCAATTCACAATAGTTAGATTGTGGAGCCAACCTAGATGCCCTTCAACAGATGAATGGACAAAGAAACTGTGGTATACATACACAATGTAGTATTACTCAGCCATAAAGAAGAATAAAATTATGGCATTTGCAGGTAAATGGATGAAGTTGGAGCATATCATGCTAAGTGAAATAAGCCAATACCAAAAAACCGAAGGCCAAATGATTTCTCTGGTAAGTGGATGATGATACATAATGGGAGGGGGAGGCAAGAATGGAGGAAGGATGGATTTTATAGAGGAAAATGAAGGGTGGGAAGGGGGTGTGGGGAAGAAAAAATAATAGAACGAGACCAACATCATTACACTATATACACATTCGATTACACAAATGGTGTGACTATGTTGTGTACAACCAGAGAAACAAAAGTTGTACCCCATTTATGTACAATGAATCAAAGTTAAAAAATTAAAAAAATAAATAGATTATCATCACAATCATAAAAAAAGATTGAAATTAAGACCCAATTTCAGAGCACCTACAAAAGTCAACTCACAATGGATTAAAGACATAAACATAGATCTGAAACTATAAGAACAAAAAGAAAACACAGGGGAGGTCCTATGACAGCCATTTGGATATTTTTGATACAACACTCAAAATATAGGCAACAAAAGACAAATGGCAAAAATAGACAAATGAGTTGCATTCAACTAAAAACCTTCTACACAGCCAAAGCAGGGCAAAATCAACAGAGTGAAGAAACAACCTATGGACTGGGAGAGCATATTTGTAAATCTGATGAGGGTTAACATGCAAAATATATAAGGAACTCAGACCAGTAAGTAAACAAGTCAATTTTTTAAAATTAGAAAAATACCTGAATAGACATTTCTCAAAAGAAGACATCCAAACGACCAAAAGGTACATGAGAGATGCTCAAAATTGCTATTCAAGAAGGGAATGAATATAGAAACCATAATGAGATGTCACATCACACTGTTAGAATGACTATTATCAAAAAGACCAAAAAATCAGGTATTGGAGAAGATGCTGATGGGAATTATACTGTTAGTGGGGCCATCAGTTGGTACAGGTGTTATGGAAAAGAGTATGGGGGGTTCCTCAAAAAATTAAACATGGAACTACAAGCAATCCCACCACTGGATTCAAATCCAAAAGATATGAAATCAGCATTTCGAGGAGACATCTGTACTCCCATGTCATCACGGCACTATGCACACACCCGATGCATGGAATCAACCTCAGTCTTCATCAAGTGGTACATATACACACTGGGCTAGTCATGGAGCTTTAGAAGGAAGGAAATCCTGTAATTTACAATAACATGGATAAAACTAGAGGATTTTATATTAAGTGGAATAAACCAGGAAGAGAAAGACACATGTCACACAATCTCATTTATATGTAGAATCTAAAAATACAAACTTGATAGAAACAACGTGAAATGGTGGTCACCAGAGGTTGGGGTGGGAAGAGACTGGAGAGGCATTGGTCAAAGGACACAAAAATGTCAGTTAGACAGGAGAAGAGATCTGTTGAGAGATCTTGAGATCTGATCTTGAGAGATCTGTTGTCCATCCATCACAGTGATAATAGTTCATGTAATATGTTGTTGAGTTAAAAATTGCAGAATGTAGATTTCAAGTGTTATCACACACATGAGCACACACAAAGATAAATAGGGGAGGTAATGCATATGCCAAATAGTTTAACTTTGCTATTCCACAATGTATACTGTTTATCAAACCTCTTGTACCATAAATATACATAATTTTTACATATCAATTAAAATAAAGAAGAAAATGTCTGATGAATGAATGAAAAAATTAATAAGTGAAGCTACAGTCAGGAAAAGGAAGTTTCTTTTCAATATGAGAACACTAAATTAGAGTTCTCCCTAACCCTAATCCTCACATTTAATTCTTCCCTTCACAGTCCTCATCACACTATAAATCGCCTACATATGTCTGTCAGGTTAATATGCACCAGATTCACTTCACAGCCCCCCGATGGTCAGGACCAATTCTTTTTGTTCATTGACTACTCAGCACCTAGGACAGAGCATGGCATGCAAAAGGCACTAACTACAAAGTTATTAAATGAATGAATGTGTCAATATTTTTGTTTTATTTAATAAAACAAATAATCCTGCTGAGATGAAAGGTAAAGTCAAAGTGATTTTATTAAATAACTACTGCTAATGTGAGCAGGGAAAGCTTCTTGCCCCCACCTCATCCCTTAATCTGGGTTGGGGTACAGTTTAGGTTGCCATTGCTCTTTTGCTTCCCTCACCATGGAAACCCTTATCACCAGGGCTGGTATCGCCGTGTCCTTGGCTGTTATAGACTGACCTCCACAACAGAGCCACCTTTCACTTGCACTCAGTCCTGAACGCACAGCCACGGGTACCACAACAGCAATAGAGTGTCACCACAGTTGAAAAAGTCTATCTGGCATGTGGTCCAAAGTCCTGCTGCTTGCTGGTACTCACAGATTTTTCTCTTTTATTTGTCCTTCTTGCTCACTGAAATTTCTCCTTGTTTGCATACTGGTGGAACAAACAGAATTGTGACTTTGGTTTCCCAATTTACATCAGTAACTTCTGGATCACTTGGCAGTTCTATTATATTTCTGACAATTGCAGATTTCCCCTCCATCTGGGACCTACAGACTTGACATGAAGCAGAGGAGAGGCATGTGTAAAGATGTGTGACATGCATGTGTGGTAGGGACACTGAGAACTTTAAACATACTGGAAAACTCTGGGAGGCCAATAACTGTACTTAAATGCAAACTAAATTTGAGTTTTCAAAGCCAGAAAACCCAAGAGTTCCTTGGAGAAAAGTTTTAAATATGACTGTAGAGTGCAGTTTAACATATTATACATACTTGGAGTATAACTTTCCTAATTAGGAACCCATCCTTGTGGTCGTACATGATGTGGAGTTACGCTGGTCATGCATTCATATATGAGACAGGAAAGTTCTGTCCAATGCATTCTACTGTTTTTCCTATTCCCATCTTCCTCCCCTCCCTGTATATCTAAAAAGAACAAATTTTAAAAGTTTAAATATGGTTCAGGCTCTATAAAGATTGTCCTCTGCAAAACTGTGAATATCAGAGGACTCCATTGACTCTCTCAAGATCAGAAAATGGGGGCAGATGTCACATAGGAAAAGAAACCTAACATATAATCAGGAAATCAAATTTAAAGACACAGGTGTTGAGTGGGTCATCATGGTAATGATAGGAACCAGAGAGGAGGATGGACCCAAGGCAACGGGCCTTGGGAGAAATACCATTTGAGCATATGAATCACTGTAAGGTGACATTTTTACATAGTAATCAACACAACCAATCCCTCCGGCTGCTTTCATTTTTATAGAAGATAGAACTTCAGAGAGGCTTAGTGATATGCATAAGGTCACTCTACTTCTAATTAGCCATATCAGAATTTGAAACCAGATTTACATGACTGCAAATTCAGGATTGAACTCACTATATGACAACTAGCTGTGACTTTTTTTTTTAAAATCCATCTTTTTTTTAAAATAATTGTTTTTTTAGTTGTGGATGGACACAATACCTTTATTTTATTTATTTATTTATTTATTCATTTATTTATTTTTATGTGGTGCTGGGGATCGAACCCAGTGCCTCACATGTGCGATGCAAGGCTCAACCAAATGAACTACAATCCCAGTCCCACTAGATGTGACTTCTAATATTCCTTCAAGATTCTGGGATGTGTGTCCTAAGTCTCTGCTTATTGGTGCTGAGGGAAAAACACTTCATACTGACCTGTGAAAAGGTATCTAAAGATATATTTCAAGGCTGGGCATGGTAGTGCACACCTGTAAACCTAGCTATTTGGGAGGCTGAGGCAGGAGGATTTGAGTTCAAGGCAACTTAGAAAGACCCTGTCTCAAATTTTTTTTAAAAAAGGGTTGGAGATATAGCTCAGTGGTACAGCACTCTTGTGTTCAATCCCTGGAACCTTAAAAAAAAAAAGATATTTCATGCTTTATTAATTATAAAATGCACACCTTGCCTTTGGTTATGTCTGAGGTTGAACTGTGTCCTACAAGTGACAATGTTATACAGTGTATATCAATCAGGCAGCTGGTATCACCACTCGTGCCAGTGCCAACTCGGCCATTGTTCCTGGTGATCTGACTAGATAAGTACAACCTGGGGTGTTTTGGGCCACATTTCACTAAAGAAATAATTGTGGAAGGAATATGAATCCTGATATTGTCAGATAACACTCACCAATAAGACCTGGAAGATCAGGAAAGCACTATCATTAAAAACTGAATGAAAATCCTAGAGATAACCACAGAATCTTCTTTTAAGGAATACAAGAATATAAACAAATGATGTACTGATATATACTACAACATGGATGAAACTTCAGAACTAAGTGAAAGAAGCAAGTCACAAAAGACTCTGTATGATATGATTCCATTTATATGAAATGTCCTGCATACAGTAATCTAAAGAGATAGAAAGTAGATTAGTGGTTTGTGGGGTTGAAGAAATAGGAAGAGGGAAATAAGGAGTAACTGTTATCAGGTATGAGGTTTCTTGGGAGACTGTAGGAGGCCGGGCATGGAGGTGCACACCTGTAATAACAGTGATTTGGGAGGCTGAGATAGGAGGAACACAAGTTCCAGCCTCAGCAACTTAGTGAGACCCGGTCTGAAAATAAAACATAAAAAAATTTTGGATGTAGCTCAGTGGTAAAGCACCCCTGGGCTTAATACTTAGTATTCAGTTAAAAAAAAAAAAATAGAGGAGGAGGAGGAGAAATAAGAAAAAAAGGACTGTGGTTCTAGTTACACAATTCTGTGAATGTACTTAAAAACTATTAAATTGTACACTTCATCTTAATGAAGTCATTTAAAAAAAATAAGGGGAGAAAAGGAAACGCAGTACTGCCAACTCTGTTCGCAGGGAGAACAACAGTACAAAGAAAAGGAAAAAACAGAATCATCTACCCTAAGTCAAAAAGAAATTTGAAAAAGGCAGATGCCGAATGTGAAGAAATTTTATGAATAAGTGAACATTTATTTTGCTTTATATCATAAGACTGATGTGTTACAAAATGTAATCAAAATACAGGAGCTCTCTCAGTAAGTATAAAGTCTAAAATGCAGTTGATAAGAAAGCACTGGATTATAGTTCAGTTGGCAGCATTCTCTTTGCCTTCTTAATGGCACCTAAAATAAAGCAGCTCTTAAAATGAATGACATCTCCATGTGATAAAATATAGTATGTGGGTCTCAGTGAGGTGTGTCTGATTTTTCTTGTCAATAACTAGCTGTAAAATACTGGGTACTTCCTTTGCCTGCTCCATTTCTAAGCCTTTGTATCACTATAATGGATTTATTTCTAAGGATCCTCTTGGCTCTGAGATGTTCTGGCTCTAGTTTGAATTTTTATTCATGTCTGATGGAAAAATTCACCATTCATTAGATCCTGCACCATGATCAGTCATGAAAAATAAGGAAAAGTTCACAGCTGTTTAAATTTATCTTCCACTGAAAGAAATAAGCTGGAAGAGAATTGCAAAATGATTTCTTGCCATTTTCCCTCCTAATTATATGTGGAGCTTCATTTCTTAATCCTCTCTGAGTCCTCGATCCTCAGAGACCTGAGGATGAATGGAATAACACATGAAGAAGGGAAACTCTGGGCCTGTGGTCAAAATGTGTTCATCACGGCAGCCAACAGCTTGGCCATCAGCTTTCAGCCCCAGTGGGTTCTCCATGACCAATGATCATCCAGCCTCTGGTCCCTCTGGATGGTCTGTGTGCAGGGCATTCGCCTGGCTGTCTAAAGCCACTTGCCCTGAGGAGGGCACACCACAGATGTGGATTTGCAGAAAGACAAAAAGCAGAATGGGAGAAAAGAACAGCTACTTCTAAGTCCCATCAAAGAAGTGCATTTTTAAAGTAGATTTGAAAATTCTTTCCAGTTGCCAGACTTTATAAAACATGATTTTTGTCTAAAATGCAAAGACCAATATATTTTTTTAGCAGTCTTCAAAATAAGTGAGAAATTGGAAATACCTAAATGTCCAATGCTGGAGTATTTATCTGTACTATCTGGGATAACCATATGATAAAACAGCATGTACACACACTAAAATACTTACAAAAGTTACACTCTAAGGAAAACCTGAATTCCACATCTAATGAGAAAAGTAGAACACACACACACACACACACACACACACACACACACACACACGCACACACACACAGCATGCTCTCTACAACATAAGGAACAGGCACTGACTGTGAAGGAAATATGCCAAAATCATGCTCATCTTTTAGGTTGTTCTGAATCACTTGTCCAAGTTTCTATATGTCCATTCTATAGTAAATATATGATATTCTTTTCTATCACCAAGATTAAATTTATGCCATCCTAAACACTTTTGTTTTTACAAAAGATAAAATAAGTTCATTACAGAAAATTTAGGGAAAATTTAAATATGGCTACATATTATAAGGACTGCAACTGAAAATATGGGAATATTTTGTAATATACTATGTGAGCCTTTTTGCTTCAATAGATAACAAACACACTCATAAGGGAAGGGGAATCTTAATTATAAGAGTTCTACCCAATCATAATTCTGCTTTCTGAGAACCTGACCCACACACATAGCACTAGACTCTTTGAACCTTTGTTTTCCTAGGAAACTCTATCCCTTTAATCACAGCTGATCAGACTGATAGTGAAAACAGCATAAGGTGATCCCAAAATATTTTCTCCCCATGAATAGAGCTGAGGTATTATGAAGACAGGGGGTTGGATGAAATACTAGATTAGACAGACAGTAACTACATCATGGGGTGGAAGGAGAAGAAGATGAAGCCAAGGGGTGCTGGGATTCTAAAAAATCCAGAGAAGTGTACATGTGGTCCCAATAACTCCCTAGTTCCTCAGGCTTCTTAATTTATGAGATTCTCCCTTTAGCTCTCAAGAAAGACACCCATACCCTGCAATTAGAAGTTCTTAAATTAAGATACCCCAAATGCTATTTGTTACCAGCTTTCTTCAACAGAAACATTTAAGTGATTTTTCTTTTATTTCTTTTCTATCAAACACTGTCACAAACACCTTTTTATGAACAATTTTTCTTAGAATAAGTCTTTTCATGCATATTGCTAATTTGCCTTCGAGACAGTTTTATAAACTTATATTAGCATCAACAGTGAATATTATTATTATTTATTTTTAACGATATAAAAAAGCTACATAAACTTTTCAAGTGGTTTATAAGATCCTCTAAGATCCATTGTCTATAAAAGAACTTAATAAATTCCATCACTTCAATTGAACAAGTTATTTTAAAATCAGGTCAGTTCATGTTAATATATTTAATATTTTTGGTCAAAGATCATTGTAAGGGTGTCAGAGAAAAAGCAAGTTTAATGCTAACTTTTAAAGCAACTTAGAAAAGGCTGAACAAAGTCAAATTATATATCTGGGGAAAATATAACATTTCAGAACTCTTGAAGAGTATCATCAGTCCCATTTGTAAAGTACTGCTTTCAGATTGTTAGTTTTGGATAATCTTGGTGTTCATTTTTTGAATAATTCAGTCCAAAAAACATTATAGAGTCTCTATGTTGGACAACAATATAGCATTTCTAAATCTATTTTGACTATTAGCTTAACTGTATAAACACCCTAAAGACCATCTGCAAGTATTTTTGATGAATAGAAAAGACGGAAAGGAAATGAGGGAGTCCTTGACAGGTCCAGATTTGAGAATCACAGTATAAAGGTGGTCTGATACACTGTGTTATTGATCACGACTTAGTTTTAAAACAAATTGTCTCTTGAAAAAAAGTTTGAAATTGATTACAAAACAAAAGTTCCACAAGGTAGAATAACTCACTGCTATTCCATAGACTATGTTTCTTCGTTGGACTAGTGATCCCTTTCAAATTGTGTTCCCGTAAGACAAGAATCTTTTTTTTTTTTTTTCCCTTTATCCCCCTCTCCAGTGACCTCTCTTGAAAAATCCTACTCATCCACAGATGGTCAACATTATGATGGAATTTTGTTTTCCTCTCATGTGAATTTGGAGCTGACAGAAGCTTCTCAGCAACTTACTGGGACCTGCTGACAAACCCACTGGCCCCAGAACTACCTGTGACGTCAGGATGAAGCTTGTGAAGTTCCTGTTGGTGTCTTCTGCCGAGCCAGTGGACAAGCATTAATGAGAACATAGAGTTCAGGCCTTGTCATTTCCCCTTGAAAAGCTAACAGGAGCTGAAGATGACTAAACCCACTAATGCGTATTAGGATATGAGATAGTCTAGTTGAAACAGAGAAAACAGGGGTTGAGTTAGCAATGTTCAAATTCCCTGCAGAAGCTCTTGGGAAGAGGCTGCCAAAAGGACCACATTTTTAGACCAAGGGGATTGCACTAAAGATCCTCCAAGCGTTCTTTATGGCTGACATTCTAGTGTTTCATGATAAATCAACCCTGAAATTTGCACTGAAACAGTCACACTAAGGAATACGTAGTGAATGGTGAGAAGTAAGATATCTGAATGAAAAATGGAGAAGAAAGGAACAAACCAACCCTAAAGTCCTCCATGTCTAATCAAGTGACTCACCTTGTGAGAGGATTCCTCACCCAACTGCCCAAAAAAGTTGTCAGCATCAAAAATCATTGACAAAGAACATATGTCTTAGTTCTGATAGTGGTGGATCTTTCCCTGAAATGGTCCACCTTTTTTTTTCCTTCTATTTTTATAAGTGATTTTCTATGTTTACACATGTCAGAAAAAGAAGAAAGGATGACTTGGTCCTTCAATTTACATAGATTTCACGTGCTTTTGACAGTTCTATCACATTTCCAACAGTTACGCGTTTTTATTCATGGGTTATTTGTTCAACTGGTTCTTAGGGATATCAGAAGTTTATACTGGAACACAGTAAGGGCACAGAGACCTAAAAGACACCAAAGGTCACACTTTGAATGAAGCAGTGGAGACCAGCCCTCTAGACCACAGTAGCAAACAACAGCAATTTTCCAGGAGCCAAATCAATGGGAAACATGGCAAAGAAGATGAAGCTGGGAGACATTTTTGTGGTTGTTTTAAGGACATAAAAAGCCAAGGGGCATAAAAAGGCCTCAGAGGGATTCCCTCATTTTCCCAGCTGCAGAAACATTCTGCCGGGCTTATTTTGGAAACTGAGCCAGAAGACCCTTGGTGGGGGTGCCAGTGGCCTGCTCCTGGCCCTACTACCTGCTTCCTTGTCTGCCTTAGAAAACATGGATGGGCCCTGCTCCTCCAGAGCCTCTGGGACAGTTCCTTATAGCTTCCCAGCGATGTTCTTGGACTGCACTGGCAGCTCCTGGCTCAGAGTTAGGCCAAATGCCCAGATGTGCCAACTCTGAGCCTGGGATGCCAGACCTGGCATGGGGGGCCGCCTGCCTGGGGCCATGGGCTATCCTCAAGAAAACAGAGTCAGAGAGAGCCTGGGGTTCCAGCTCCTAGCTGAGGAGAGGTGCCACTGGTCTCTGTAACTACACATGGTCTTGAAATACTTGGGCAAGTGCCCTAAAGATTTATAGAGAAAGAGTTGCTCCCAAATTTGAATGAAATGGGGACTGAAGTCTTCATATGCACCCACTCTTCTATACTCAGTGTCTCGGTTGGGAATATTCTACTCCCTTTTCATTACCTTAAGACAGCCAATTTTCAAACATTTTCAAGGCAGTAAAATCTACCTTCAAAAACTCTTATGCAAAAAAAAAAAAACAAAAACAAAACCTCTCTGCCCATATCTTATATGAATATATGTGAAAGGAAGATCATCAAATTGTACCCACCCCATTCCATACCATCAGCTATTCCACCATACAGCTTGCCATCCTGAGGTCTAGCCATGGGTCACTTAAACTCTAAGAGAAACCTATTCAAAAACCATAGTTTAAGGAGTTTCATTTAAAAATCAATTTTTAAAAAATCCAGGTTTACAATCACCTATTTATAACAGGAGAAAGATTTTAAGTAGATTTACATGTATTCCATGCTAGAAGGCATTTAACACACATTTTCTGAATATAGCATGAAGGCCAAGCACTTTCTTTAGACAGCAGAAATGAAGAGACAGGTAACATACAAGTCTAGCACCAAAGCAGACATTGCTGAGTGGCCTTAAGAAAAAGATTTGCACCTCTCTGAGTCCCTGTTTTTTTTTTTTTTTTTAATAAACTTATGAAGTAAAAAGTGCTAACCATGTGAGAGTGATCATTTATTTTCATGTATGATTTCTTCATTTTACACAAAAATAAGCTGATTTCCAGAGTGAAAACCCACTTCTAGCCTCTTGACAAGTAGACAGATTTGAGCTTCCCTGAGTACAGGTATGGAGAAGTCAGCAAGGAGACACGTGACAACATGGACTTGAAAATATCAGGTGATGCCTGAATCTTGTGATGCAAATGTGAAAGCTGAAGTGTCTTAAAGGATGGCATAAAAAGGCTTCAGAAGTAGGGTGTTCAGAGTCTAGCAGAAATGACCCTGTAAAGTCAAATATACCAGTTTCATATACAGTGAGTTCCCATTATAAATGACATTTCTTTCATTTGACCCTCTCAACAAAGATCTAGAAAAAGTAGAAAGGACACTGTCCCCATTTCAGAGATGGAGACATAGCAGAGTTGGACAGCTCAGTGAGTTGGGGTCCTGTACCACATACTTTCTATTCCATTTGAGTAATATATTGAGTTAGAGACAGAAACTGATCTGCACTCTGACCTAGGAGTTTTCATGGAGTGACTCTGAAAGAAAATTGACATTTACTGAGCATATTCCACCATGTTGAAACGAAACTCTGCCCTATGCATTTTGGAGCTTTATTGTAAAATGAGGAAGACAGACATATAAAGAGGCAAATAACATCTATGGTGATGAGTCCTGTACCAGAGGTGTGTACAGAAACTTGTGTAATTGCTATTGCAGCCAGATAATAGATACTTTTTTTTTAATATCTAACTCTCTGGTGAGGCAACCAAGGCTCAAAGATCCTGAGTAACCAGTCCTGAGGTCATGCAACCAATACATGGATGGAGCAGAAGTTGAAGTCTTGTCATTAGCTCCAAAGTCCTTGTCCTTTGTACTTTCTCAAACTGTCCTCAGCTCAATGCCAGTGTCTGCAGGCATGCCGGCTGGGGGAGGTATGAATAATATTATTTCATTTATGTTTTATTTATGTGGTGCCATGATATTTATCTAGAAGCTTTCATCTAGGAGATGTGAAGTATTTTATAAACAGGTTCTTATTATTTTCTCTCCCTTCTATTCCTCCACCTGAGTCCTTGGGAACCAAAGAGGTTGCCAGAAACGGCCAAGGTCACAAGCGTGGACAGGTGTATAGGGATGGTGGTTCCCCACATGTGGACACAGCTGTGTTTGGTGATAACAGCAATAATCTCTTCCATTTGTCTATCCCTCTGTTATTTACTAACCTCTTTCATGTCCAACTTTCATTTGATCCTCAGACCCATCATGTGAAGTAGGCAGAGCAAGGATTAATTTACAGAGAAGAACATTGAGACTTGGAAAGGTCAATTAACTTGTCTTAAGTCACATGATCTATCATGAAAGGAGTAACGATTCAAACCTAGGTCTGCTGATTCATATGAAAACAGTGTCGTGTAGTGGTGAAAGTTGAGCGTTGGAATCAGGCTAACCTGAGTTTGAGTTCTGAATCTACTATGGAATGTACCTTCAGGGCTACAGAACTGAGTGGATTTGATCTCTGTGATCCTGTTTCCTCATCAGTGGGGGCAAACTAATCATTCCTAGTTTGGCACTTGATCTGTGAAAAAGCCACTTGAGAGTTGAATATAAAGTATAAAGAACATAGTACCTAGAATGTTGAGAGCCTTCAATAAATGGCAGCTACAATTAGGATCCCAACTGAGTCTCTTTCCACTACAATAAGTGTCTAGGAGGAAGGTTTGGGGTTCAAATACACCTGAGAAGGTCTGTTTGGAGTAGGTCACGTGGTGAGTTTTCCCTGACTGCCACCCAAGCTGAGGTTCTGTGCTCTACTCTCTCCCCTTCAGGCTCTGGCCTCCACGTGGGGTGCCTTCTCAGGCAGCCTGCTGGCAGCAGCTTTGGGAGGTGCACCCTGCTCATGCAGCCCCACAAACTCTGCCCACCTGTCTCCACTCTTTGCCTCTGGCAGTTGCACTCTGCCTCAGAGAAGAGCAGCAAACCTGCGTCCTCAGGTGCTCCCCTCCTAGCTCCCCAACCCCAGGACACAGCCAAAGAAAACCAAAGCACTCTGTTTGTTCTCTAAGCTGGAGCCAGGAGCGATTCCCGTAAGTCACTGCTGGGCTTAATGGGGCTGTGTCTGGGTCTTGCCTCAAAGCCAGGCTCTGGCAGAGTCAGGAGGCTGCTCTCCTGCCTGGCTCCACCAGAGGCCATGGCATTTGCTTAAGATGATTCAAAATCAGGGCCAAGGGGACAGGGATGGCAGAGGAGGCTTTGTTCTGGTTCTGTCTACACTGACTCACAGTGTGACTCTAAACATGTTCTTTTCCAGCTCTGGGCCCCAGTGCCTCAGTCTCTCCACCTTAACCAAGTGACAGATGCTTCTAAATCAATAGTTCTTCACCCTGTTTGCACAGGAGAATCACCTGAGAATCAATCTTTTAAAAAACGAATGCCTAGGTCACATTCCTCCAAATTCTCATCACACTGGTCTGGTGTGGAGGTTCAGGCAACAGAACTTTTTAGCAACTTTTTAGTAGGCAGTCAGGATCTAGATCCATGACCCTAAATAACTAAATGCTGAGATTCCCCCTATGAGTGCTGTCATTTAGCAAACTAATGAAAGAGGTGACAGAGTGTAAAGCAAAGGATTCTACAAAAGAAACCCCAATGGGGTTTCTTTGTCTTTTAAACATTAGCTAATTATATTGCTTCACTGGACAGTTGGGAAAATCAAGGCAAGAAAGGAAATGAGTGAATCTAAAGTCACACAGTGAGTTGCCAGGGGTTTGTCAAGAACTTGGGGCTCCTGAATCTCTTTGCATGAAACAAAAATAACAACAGGATCCAGAGAAAGAGGCAGAAGGTGAAAATAAAGAAACACGGAAGACAGAACTTTTTAAAAAGGGAAAAGCAGAAGGAAGTAAGAGAAAATAATAGGATGTAAGGGAAGAGAATGGGGTGGAACATACGGGAGAAAGAAAAAGAGGGACGGAAGCATGAGGGGGCACGAGCTTCTCGGGTCGTTCCCAGTGAGTCAGGGCAGCTCTGAGCCACTCTTGGCTGTACAGACCGTATTCAGCAAACGCCACCGGGCGAGAGCTCCCATCCCAGCTGGGGCCCCAAGCCCAGGGCTGGAGCCTGCGTGGGGGCGGTCTGACTCACAGCTGCTGCTTCCTCACTCTGCTTCCAGCCTCTTGCTCAATCCAGGCAGCAGGCAGGATGGATGCTCTTTTGCAAGGTGATGCCTGCAGAGAGGTTCCTGCGACCATTACGAAGAGAGTCTGGCTAGGGGTAGGGAACGAGAGCCGGAGACCCTCCCTGTAAGCCTGCCGTGTTGAACATCTGGGTAACCCCTCAAAAGACCTACCCTTTTCTGCCTCCAGACCTTTGTTTAATGCCCACTTCTGCTGGAGTCCCTTCTCCAAGACACCCTGCCAGGCATAGAATCTGAGGCTGCCACATCTGGCCCTGTGACATCTCCACTCTCCTAGTTCTTCTGCATGTCTCTGATACTATGCACAAGACCATTTACTTTCCCGCAGGTGAGTAGAAGTTTCCTGACTCCTCACCCTTGCTTATGGTATGCTCACTATACCGTCCAATCGAACACATAGGCATCCTTCACCTCACACATACACCCGAATCCCACACAAAACAGCCCTGTTTTATTTCCACTCCTTCCCATCAGTCTCCCCAGACCACAAAGTCAGAGTCATTCCCCCCTTCCAAAACTCTGCATCAACTGTCCTCTTCATCCCCTATAACGCCTAACACTCTGGGTCCTTTCTATCAGACCAAAAACTTCCAAGTCCCTAAGCAACCAAATTTATGTCCAGAAAATGTCTCTGGCTGTGGACTCAGGTAGACTTAGGTTTCAGTCTAAATTCTACCACCTGTTATCCAACTACCTGGGGGCACAGCTGCCTTGTCTGAAATACAAAGATGTACATTTTTTTAACCTCCTCGGGTAGTTATGGGCACAACAGAGGAATTAAGTGAGGACTACCTAGAAAGCAGTAGTGACTTGAAAGAAAATACCCTGCCCTCGTCCTGAGTTGGAGTGACCTTCAGAAATGTGGCTTATATTACTCAAGTGAAGCTCAGTCACTTTCTGAAAGTGGTGTGGACGAAGAGGAGATGCAGAAAGCACAGAATGAACCCTGCAATGCTGCAGTGCAGGGCTGCTGTGGTGCTCTTTTACTGAAGAAATACAGGCGGGGCCACCTAGCGCAACTTCATAGTCAAGGCCTCATCCCTTCCTCCCCAAACCCTGTGACATAGGCAGGAATTTCTGTTCCAGAAAAATGGCAAAAGACAGTCTGTGGTGAAGGGTGGGTTGGAATTCAGACTCTCTGGGCCCACAAGGCACCTGGTCTTGCTGTAAGGCTCTGCTGCCTGATGAGAAAAGAAGCAGTCTTTGGCCTCATTTGAACAAATAGTCTGGTGACCAGGATGGAACCTGACTGTGTGCCTAAAGGTGGCCCAGTGAGGCCAGGAAAACGCTCTCTGCTCTGCCTTTTGCAGGATGTGGAGCCAGGAAAATGGGGGCATTCAAAGACCTTGGGGAGTCCTTTGGGAAAATACTTTGGTTTTATCATCCCGAGGAGATTCTTATACAGGTGAATCTTGAACATTCCACATAGGAATTACCTATAGAGAGGATAAAAACTACGTATTCCCAGAACTTCTGATTCAGTAGTTGGGGGCCAGTCCAGGCATTTGCATTATAACATGCTCTCCCTGGTGATTCTGATGTAAATGGACCATACCCTGCAAAACACTTCAGTGCACTGCTTGATTTAAATCAGCTATCTCTCCTTCCAGCCCAACCTGCATCTTTTACTGAGAACACAGAGGAAATCAATGTGTATTTCCCCTTTCTTCTGCCATTACACATAATTTCCTCCTGTCCTGTTTCATATAGGCCCTAGGGGAGTGGAGGGGCATCCTCTAACCTCCATAAAACCAGTCCCTGACCATGGGCTCCAGAACCTTGAATCTCCCCTTCCTGACTACAGGTTAGGACTTAGTTCTTCAGTCACACTATTTCCTTTCCTCCAGAATTGCTTCTCCTCCACTCCTTTCAATTAGGGGGATGTCCTTATCCACATGGTCAATAGTCTTGGTTCCAACCTTCAGTGCCTATATCCACTTTACCCATACTGGCTTTTCCTCCAGCAACCCTACACACACACACACACACACACACACACACACACACAAAGACACATACAAACGTGGTTTCTACCTCGCGGCACCTGTCCCCCCAACTTCCCGCCTATCCTCATTCTGGTTTAGTCCTTATTTCTCACTAGAGTACTCAGGTTGAAGAAGGCTGGAAAGTTAAAAATGAGGGGGTAAGAAATCAGGCTGGATGGTGAGGGACTAGGACCTCCTAGTCTCAGGAAATAGGGAGAGCTGTGGACAATTCGAAGGAGGCAGAGAAAAGGAGGATGAGGTCTAATCGAGTGTTGCTCTAATGTGAGTGAAATGATCAAAAGATTCTGAAATAAATATAGTAATACTATTCAGAGAAACAAAAGGCATCCATCAGGACTTTGCTTCCTTCTCCCTGTAGCTCACAGAGGACACAGTGGGCACCTGGAACTCTCCTGACAACAGAGGTTTTAAGGTTCTTCTTTCATGGGACATGTGAAAGTATGAATGACTAAGAATAGTATTCTCTTAGTTAAATTCCTTCCTATACTTCAGATCTGTCATCTAGAGTGGGCACATTTCTAGAGAATTAATGTGTTTGTTCATTTTATTTATTTATTTTGGGGGGAACTGGTGTGTGGGGGGGGGACAATGGCTGTTTTTCATTCTTTTATTTTTTTCTCTTTCCACCTTTTTTATTTTTACAGTCTAGTTGTACATAATGGTGGGATTTGTTGTTACATATTCATGCATGCACACAATATAACAATCTAACAGATTCTTTTATTTAAACAGGGGACCCTTTATTTGTAATAAAACCTCGTAGGAATACCCAGCAGATACGGCAAGGCATTCTGATGCAGCAGGATGTGAGTGGGCTCCAGTTCCTGTCCACTTTAACTTGCTCCCTCTGTGACTCCTGAGATGCCTCGACGTATCCCTAGGGCGTAATAACCTAGGTCTGGAAACGGCCCATCTGGTCTAAACTCATTATTTTGAGATCCCAAGAAAGAAGAGACTTGCTGGAGCTCACACCTCAAGTCACAGCAGAACTGGAATTTGAGTCCTTGTTTCCTGTTCTCATCAGCGCTTCTCCAGCTAAGCGACCCTGCTGTGTGTGCTGGGTGTCAGACCCAGCTCAGGAGTCGGGGAAAGATGAAGATTCTACGGCCTGGTGTCCTGAGACTCAGCACCTCCTGGGAACATGCTTGGGACCAGCCACACAACCTTCTATGAACATGGTTGACCAACCTCTGTAAGGCAGTTGAGAGCTTGTGGTGGGTCTCATGTCTTCCTTTATGTATCTATGACACTATGATTGTCATGGAGAAAATGGGGAGGGTCTCATTTAAGAGACATAAGGATAGTATTGTTCGTATTCATATTCATATTTTTTATCTTCTGAAAGTATGTTTTTATAAACAAATGCCATTCTCTAAAATTGTATGAATCTTAAATATATAGCAAATATATGAGGGAAGAAAGAAAGAAAAAAGAAAACGAAAATGTGGAAGGTCTCATTTGGGGAGGCCACTAGGACTGAAGGTGGTAGGCCCTAGTACAGAAAAGATCAGGCAGCATCAGAAGATGGGGCCAAGTGAGACGGAGAGTGGAAGGCTCAGGCGGGAAGAGGAGGAGGAGGCAAGTCCTCTTAAGGAACACCTTCCCTTCACCCGCTTTTGTAACATTTTGACGGTCTGGGGAAAATTCCGTGAGTCTGCAGACACACCAGTGAAGAGGCCAGAAAGTCCATCTTTGACTCTAAATCAAGACTGATCAATAACCCATCTGACCTCACTTCATTTTAGTTCCCAAAGTAAAAATAAATAAAAAGATGCAACTTTAGATTTTTATAGAGTTCACCTCAAAGCGGCCCCAGGTGAGGGAGTGAAGTCCAGAGAGCATGGGGGGGCAGCCAGCGCTTGTTTTCCTTCCCCTTTTTCCTCTGAGCCTCACCTTCCCCCACCTCTTATGTCACACAATCCTTAGCATATACTTTCTGTGCAGCCACCGAATGTCTAACACAGCGTTAAGTTTTGCAATGGAGGAGAAAATACACGTTAGAAAAATGTTCTGCTGTCAAATGCCTAGGAGCACGTTGCTCTGAAACAGGAGGAGTGCCGGGTTGGGGTCGGGAAGACTGAGCCTCGCCCAGCTTTCCCCCAGTTGTTGCTCAGGCTGGTGTGACCTGGGCAAAGCACTCAGCCGAGTCTCGACTTCTCCATACAGGTGGCCAGGACAACAGCACTTACCTTCCAAGGTCCTGTCGGCACTCAGCAAAGGTCACAGCACCTTCTGTAACCTTTCTTAGAGAATCTTGGGAAGTCAAATTTTGGGTGAGAGTTCTGTTTTTTGACTCTGATTCTGGGCAAAAATTGAAGTCTTAGAAAATTGCTCTAGAAGTACAGGATACTTGGCTTCCAACGGGCTGCTACTAGCTACCATGACATGCACCTGATGTATACATGCTCAAGTGAGGGATGAATGAATGAACTGTTCACACTAGTTGAAGTTCAGTGTGACTGTGACTGATTCACCTTTTAGTTCTTATAATTTAGCATAGATCACTTTATTACCTTATCATTATACTAATCTTTTTATTTCACTTAATGAGCTTCTTAAGAAAATTATGAAGTGGTAGCAAGAAAACAATACCACAGAGACAGTGTCATGGTAAAAAAATATATATATATCTTTTTCTTAAAAAAATTCTTCTGTAAAGTAAATTATTTCTTCAAAGAGGCAACTCTGTATTGCTAAGGGGACAGAAAGACTTGCTTTGGGGTTTTGGTGTGCTTGGGTCTAGTCCCACTATTTTCACAGATTAAAAAAAAAAAATCCCATGTCGAAAAAAAAAAAAAATCCTTCTATTGGGTTACACAGTGTGGGACACATCCAAATGTGATTGTTTAATACAAAAAGAAAAATTAAAAAAAAAACACACACACAACCAGTGTAACTCCACATCATGTATGTATGATATGTCACAATATACTCTATTGTCATGTATAACTAAAAAGAACAAATGAAAAACTAAAAAAAAAAAGTAAACACTTCCTAAATTTCTTAAAATTTTTCAAATTCAATCATGAACAATGGCTCAACTTAGTGTTCATACACTCTTGACACCTCTGTAACATTTATCGTTTTTCTTCTTCACAAAAAGAGGTATAGTACTTCTAAGAGGTGGGAGTGGAGGGGAGGAGAGGTGGGGAAGACTGGTGAATGGATACTAAGTTATGATTAGATAGTTGCCGAATAGCTCTGGTGTGCTATTGCCCAGCGGATAATACAATGTATACATGTATTCAAACATTACATGGTTCCCTATTAGTATGTAGGATTTTATGTTTTTATGTTTAAGTTAAAAAGAGAGAACAAGGGTCTGGCACAGAACTTTCCAGAGGTAGCAATGTCTCTAGAATTTTATGAAATTGTTTTGCTTTCATTATATTGATTTTTAGAGTTATCTTCTATTTATGGCAAATAATCCTGGTTTTCCATTTACTGATAGTGATATAAATTTCCATTTTGAAATCATTGATTTTAACCAAAAATAAAAAAATATATAAAGAAATAAAGAAATGAGTCAATTTCAGGAACACATTAAATTATAAAATCCCAGGTACTGTAAAACTGTGAAGGTGATGCTTGAAAAAGATGTAAGAGAAACTTCAATTGATGATTTTCCAGTGTCTTTCAAGGAAGGAAACAGATTATCTATGATCTCGAAACCCTAAAACTGCCAGCTAGAACATTCTAACGGGGATCAAATGAACTTCGGTTTCCAGCATAGAACTTCTGGGAAAGCCAGTTTATATAAAGTGATACCTGGACTTTCAGGAGCAGCTGCTGTCCTCAGTCAACACCCCTAAGTGAAGAAAGCAAGTTTGCAGGCAACCTGAAAAGAGTAAAGTGCCCTTTAACTGTGCAGGCCAGAGAAAACAGCCTGCATCTGCCCAAAGGCCACCCCAGCAAGAGGCCCTGTGATTTCTCTGAGCTCCCCCATTCTGAGCCTCTCTGCTCCCTGGCCAAGGAGAAAGGCAAGGCCAGCTGCACAGGCCGGCCTACTTGCGCACAGCCAGGTTCTCTGAGCCAAAGTGAGTCAGGGGCCAGGACGCAGGCCCCTTCTCCTGCACTGCCCAGCTCCCAGCCTGAAATAGAGCAGAGCGTGAGGGTGAAACCAGGACAAGCCAAACCTGAGAATGGGTTTAAGTGGGACAGAGATGTCCTCCCCCTCCCCCAACAACTCAGTAAGACTCCGCCTCCCGCCCCTGACCTCCAGGGCGTCCCAGCTCACAGAAGACCTCAGCTGAAGCTGACCTCTGGGAAATACTGGACAGTGCTCTGAAGTCCAGGGGGAGGAGGAGGACAGGAGGAAGAGGAGGAGGAGGAGGATGTTCCTAGCTCTGGAGGGGGAAGAAAGGACGGATGCATTTCTTCATGGATTTTATATTCATGGAACAATAAATGGGGTCAGCTGAATAGAAAAGAAGAGGAAGAGAAAAGGAAATCCCCAACCCAGTGTCTGTCATCTGAGTGACAGGAGCTTCTGGGGTGGACAGGCCTCAGTATGGAGGGCTGTGAGGTGGGACTGATTGTGACAGGAGTTCCAGTCACAGCTGCTAGTTCTGGGATGCACCTGTGTGAGTGAGGATACAGACCCATCATTTGGATGCTTCATAAACTCCTGGCCTGGCAGCAACAGGTGGGGCAGAAAGTCTACATCCATCCGCCTGATGAGCTGCTCAACGGCACTGTATTCAACATCCACCACGTGCACAGTTCTACGCTGGGTACTGAGGATGCAGTGGAGGGTGGTCCAGACGCTGTCCCAGCCCTCCCTGTACTTTGCTTTCCAGCAGAAAAGATGGGAAATGTGAATGAGTACATGCAATAAAGGAGGAAGAGAGCTGAGTGAAGCGCTCAAGTCCCACTTCACCACAGCGAGGAGTTTCTGGGAGACACGGAGAAGTGTCTTCATGTCTTGCTGGTGCCTTGAGGCCCCTGAGAAGGAGGCTTCATGGAGACTCCTAAGCCACCTGTTGTTGTTATCATCGTAGGCTTTTCTCAACTGTGTTTAAACAAAGGGCCTTACTGAAATAGAAGGTGTAGGGAGAAGAGGTTGACAAAGACTCAACTAAAGGATCCTGGAAGTCCTTACAGCTCTGGCCCTCCAGGGTTGTGGTTATGCAAGTTGTCCCTCAGTTTAACCCAGTAGCGGGGTCATAAGCAAAACTACTGTGACCTTACTGAGAAGTTGAAGTAATTTTCCACCCACTTTAATTCATTTTCTGTAAATACCTAGAAGGTTAAAGTCACTAGCTTACATGTATGTATGTATGTATATATGCATGTGTATGTCGTGCATTCGTAGATGTAGATGGATACATAACTATGTCACTGTGTTTAACTGACTGTTGTTAAATTGAGTGGCACAGTGGTTAGAAGTGTGGTATTTTGAATCTAAATGACAACTTCCTGGGTATGTAATTTGGAAGAATTTGATTTCTTTACATCTCTGTTTCTTTTTCTGTGAATTAAGAGGAGAAATGATTAACTTTGCAGTATCCTGGGCTTAAATGAATATATGTAATTACAACACTCAAAAAGGTATGTAGGAAGTAACAGAAGCCTATGAATGTGTATTTTTCTTCCCTTTTACACTCCTTCCTAAATATCTAGGTAGGGATGGTCACCATTTTCTGTATATGCCCTTCTTGGTCTCAGACAGGGTTAATACCATTTGGAAACTATCGTTAAAGAAATCATAAGTATACAGAAATAGAAGTACTGTAAAAATAAATGTTGGTGAGGATGTGGGGAAAAAGATACACTCATACATTGCTGGTGGGACTGCAAATTGGTGCAACAACTCTGGAAAGAAGTATAGAGATTCCTCAGAAAACTGGAATGGACCCACCATTTGACACAGTTATCTCATTCCTTGCAATATACCCAAAGCATAATATAGTGACACAGCCACATCAATGTTTATAGCAGTTCAATTCACAATTGCTAAGCTACAGAATCAACCTAGGTGACTTTCAATAGATGAATGGATAAAGAAAATGTGGTACATATACACAATGGAATTTTACTCAGCCATAAAGATGAAATTATGGCATTTGCAGTAAATGGATGGAATTGGAGGCTATCACACTAAGTGATATAAGCCAATCCCCAAAAAACCAAAGACTGAATGTTCTCTCTGCTATGCAGATGCTGACTCATAATAGGCACCTGGTAGGGAGTGGGCAGGGAATGGAGGCTCACCGAATTAGACAGGGGGAAAGTGGGGAAGGAAGTGAGGATGAGAATGGAAAAGACAGGCAAAAGAACTGGACATAAGTTTCCTATGGTTGTATATCAATACGACCAATGTAACTCCACATCATGTACAACCACAAAAATGGGAAGTCATACTCCATGTATGTATGATATGTCAAAATGCATTCTACGGTCATGTATAACTAAAAAGAATAAAAACAAACAAACAAAAGAACTGGGGATGTTGCTCAGTGGTTAAGTGTCTTTGGGTTCAATCCCTGGTATCAAAAATACAAAGATGAAGTGCCAGGCACATGACAGGCCCTCTACCCCAGAACAGAACACTGAAAACATCTTCCTTTTCTCTGTATGCTGTAGGTACTGAAAAAATAAAAATTTTAAACTTATTTAAAAGAAGATGTGTAAGTTGTAAGATCTTAAGTTGTACCTTCACATTTCTACATAAATTGCCTAAGTAATGTGGGGTTCTCCATTGAAATGGTGGAAAGTATACATAAGCAAAGAGAAAAAAATAACATTTTAAATTTATAGAGTACATAATATTCTGCAATTCCTTCACTTAAAAATCTGTTAACATGTTGGTGTGTGTTTTCAATACTTTCTTCTAAGTAAATATATATATATATATATATATATATATATAAACTATTTTCTGTGTCTTTGAGCAATTTAAACACCAAGGATGAAAGAGGCACAGTGATAGTACAGACTTAAAACACTAAAACAAACAAGTGAACACCCACTTATTTTGAGCTTTGGCTTCTCAGCAACTCTGAACTTGTGTTTGCTTCAAGCACTATCCGTGTGCCACGTTAATGAGTATGCATTTTTGTGTTTGCCGAAGCCTCATTCTTGAACTCTAAGTTTATAAACTGAGCAATCATGTTCACCTTGCTAACCACTCTTCTGTTCATCTAGTCAGTATTGACGTCCCCGATGGGCCATGTCTTATATCTGGGGGACTGAGATGAAGGGAAGAGTCATTTTCACAGGACCCTCAGACTACTGTCAACATAATTCGCACACCACGTTGACTCCCACGTTCAGCTGGTGATTAGGTAGAAAGACTAGAGACCTTCAAATGAAATAGCACGACAAATGGCAACAGTACAGCTGCACCTTAGGAGGGCTTACTAATGTAACAGAAACTATGCAAAAGACTTTACATTCACTGTCTCTGATTCTCTCTACACCCTGTAAGGGAATTATTTTCAGCCCCTTTCCAGGCACTGAAGGGAAAACCAAAAACTGTGACTCATCTAAGGTCACACAGTGAGAGGTTGAGCAAGAATTACTTAATAGGTTTCCCTCCTGCTCTTTGGACTAAGAAAGCTTGTGGAAGGACATAGGCCATTTCTCAGAAGGATTAACCCACAGGGTAGCAGTGGCATTGCTCTGGTACAGGAAGTACAACTCGGGGAAGTGAACCCAAGCAGTCCAGGAATATGAGGTCTGAAAAAGTCTTATCTTTCCTCAAAGACTTCCTTGCTTGCTTTGGTCAACTGAAGGTTCTGATTGGGTCATTCCCTCTCAGACTACTTAGCTCAATCTATATCTCAGTTCTGATTCTAATTGCCCTGCCCCGTTTGACCCTGCTGACAGGAGGAACCTGCCAGATCCCAGGTTAGCCAATCTTTCACAAGACACCTGATAGGGTGGGACACCACCTGATATGGCGGGAAGAGTGAGGGCTAAGGTCAAGAGGTGAATCTTACTGACTTGAGCTTACCTGAGACTCTGCTCCTCAGATGGAAAAAGATGAGGTGATTATCTACTAGGTAAGACTGATGTGAAGACATGGTTGATATTTAACAAATGCATATTCTAATACATTTATTCATTAATTTAGTGAATATTTATTGAGTGTCTACCATGAACCAGTCGCTCTTGTTGGTGCTTAGAACACATCAGTTGACAGTCAAGCAATATAGTGTTGCCTCTGTGCGGGTTCCACTTGGGATCAGAGGAAGAATTTCTTACTCCACCCTACCTTCCTTTCTTTCTTTCTTGCCAGCCAGTGACAAAGGTGCTTGCCTCCTGCCTGAGGCCCTAGCCCTGGGGCGTGATGCGAATGCCCTCCTCTTCTCTCAAGTGTTAACTGTCCCACTCAGGATCCTTGGAAACGCCTCTCTGGGGCCTTTGTTCCACTGTAAACCCCTTGCACTAAACTTTTTCCATTCTACAGGCCAATTCAGAGAATGGAGGCCTCGAAATCTCCTCAGACCAGATGAATGAGAAGATCACCTAGGAAGAGAGAATTCCACAAACTCACGCTGCACACATTCTGCACCCCGCCTGTGCGACCCTGCTGAGAAGCAAGCTGGAGCACACACCTTGTTTCTTTCAGAACTTTTTTGAAGGCAAATTCCAATCAGAATAATGATCTATGTCATATTTCTTTCTATAATCTTACTTAGCATGTCTGTGTAAGGGTATGTCCAGCAGCAGAAATAAGAACCTTGATCACGGGGATGTAGTCTGTAAACCCAATGAGAACATTACAAAATATAAAGGTACAAGCACTGCATTGCCTTTCTAAAAACCCAAAACAAAATTTGGACTCTCAAACACGTCTACGACTGAGGTTTTTAAATAAGGGATTGTGGGCCTGTAGTTGGATTTCCCCTGTTTTACAGATGAGGAAATAGCTATGGAGAACCTAGGAAAATTACACAGCTGGTAACAGAATCAGGATTTGAATCTAAGAATTCTGACTTGAGAATCTGAACTTCTGACCTCTACGCCATGCTGCTTTCTTACCAAGCTATTGTATATCAGGTACTTTATCATTCTTCCTGTTCTTCTTTTCTCAATTATTCTATGTGTTTTCTTTTTATATGTAGAATATCATTGTAATAGTACTTTTATTATTATTTTGGTGATCTCTTACTGTACCTAATTTATAAATCAAACTTTATTATAGGCATGTATATACAGTAAAAATACAGTATGTATAGAATTTAGTACTAACTGAGGTTTCCGGCATTCTCTGAGGGTCTTGGAACACATCCCCTGAGAAAGCAATTGCTGGAAGCAATACATTTACAGTCATACTGGTCATGGTCACGGGACTGACATTTGAACCCAGGACTTAGTGCTCTAACTGAACCATACCACCACCGCCCAGGGAGTATACCACAGTGCAATTACACATTACTTACACATTTCTCCTCCTTATATGCACCTGCTCTCTCGCCTCCTTGCAATTCATTCTCCACATAACAGTTTAGTGATATTTGTAAAATAAAGTCTCGTGACATCGCTAATCCACTAACTCATTCCATAAATATTTTTTGGATCACCTTGATGCCGGTCACTAAGTCAATGATGAATAAAAGTCTTATCCCCAAATTTCCATTTTATTTATTTATTCATTTATTTTTTATATGTACTAAGAGGTTTATTTTAAGGAGTTGGCTCACACTCCATTATATTTAGAATAAAATCCAAAAGCTTTACCTTAGAGTCAGAGGAAACTGGATCTCCTCATCCTTTCTCCTCCTATTCTTCTTGCCCCTCTGTCTCTTCCATTTACTGGAAGTGTCAACAAGCTCATTCATCAAGCCCTTGTTCCAGTTTTGCTCCAGTCTCAGACCTTAGCACATGAAAGTTCTCTTTCTCTGGACTGACTCTTATCCCTTACCCATTTATTAGTTTTGTGATTCAGTTGATGTGTTCCTCCTATACTAGACTGTCAGTGATCAGTGCAGTCAGGCAGATGCCCTTCCTTGGTGTCACCTGTGCTTCCAACCTCTATCAGAATGTCTCTGGGACCTGGAGACATCCAGTAAGGATTTGTTGAATAGTCGAAGTGATAAGCATTATCTTAGAGGCACAGAATTCAAGTATTAATGTCTTGCATCTGGAAGAGGGGCAGAAAAGGAAGATGAGAAAGTGAAAGTAACTTAAACTACAAATCATGACTGGTGTTTGCCAGGGGAAGGGAAAAGAAATTACGGGAGCAGAGAACAACAGGCCTAGGTTGGTGTGCTATAGAGTGGGCATCAAGGTGACTATATAAACCCTGGACAGTTTACAAAAATGAAACTGAGAGAAGATATGGGGGAATTCAGACTAGAGAAGTCATACATGTTAAAAAACAACATACATGTTGAAATGTTGACTTCTATGAGCATATATCATCCAAAACCCCCCACCGGGGTTCCCCTCTTGCCTTATACACCCTGATCTACTGTACAACATGATGCCTTCGGTCATCTTATAATGTCTGTCTCCCTACCATGCTGGAAAGTTCTTGTGAACAATGGCTAGAACTTAGTCATCTTTGTTTCCTCCATGCTTGTTATAGGGGTACTGGTCGAATTTCAGGAAATGTGTACTTGTTGGGACAGAACTGAAGCAAAATAAAAAATATTAAGGTGAAACAAGTTCTATTTTTCCCTGTACCATAACGATACCATCTTCTACTTCCTAAAGCCGAGCTGTATACTTAGGTTCCAGGTTGGAAAGTCATTCCGAATTTTTGAAACAAAGGAGACCACTAAAGAGAAAAACGAAACCAGACAATGACTTTGAGAAATACACAGACAAAATGAGACAGAAGAAATTCAGTCTCCTTTGTCAGAATCTGGAGGGGCCTGTTGGCCTCTCCCACAAGCCCCAGGGAGAAAGGGAGAAAGATCCCGTCCCTATGGGTATGGAGCTGCATCCATTACATACCACCAATAATTTAATTTGTACAGCAAGAACAAACCTGCCAAACTTTTATTGCTGAGACTACTTGAGAAGGCATCTATGGAGGATAAGAAAGAGAAAGCCATGCCCTCTTCCTCAGCAGGCCAGGGTCACAGATGTCCCCCTTTCATTCCATTGGCTTCCTCCTAGTCCTCATAACTGTGACAATTTACCTTTCATTGGATGCTCCCTATTAGCTAAGAGAATTTTAAAGTCTGAGGTAATTTCTCCTTCTTGAGCAGCCTTTTTCTCATCAGGCAAGTGGTAGTTAGGTGGCTGCCCTGGGTCATAAAGTTAGAGCAAAGGAGGTTAAAAGAATAGTCCAGATGATGGGAGAATTCCAACCAAGGTTTAACTTGGTACTTCTTAAAATGGGTTAAAAATTGCTCCTATAGAGAAAAGTTGCACCCTAGTCAAATATACTTAGAACATTCCTTGACCGTCCATCTCTTTGAAATTCATAATGCCCTTTAGCACAAACTCACAGAACGAAGAGACACACTCACATTTGATTAGCCAATAATCATCGAAACTAACTGATCTGAGAACTTGTTTTATGTTCTATGGCTCAGGCATCAGCATTCCCTAGGACTGAGTCTCCTGTGCAGACTTTGGAGATCAGCTCAATGAGAGGAGAATATGGTCTCTGCAAGCTAAAGAATGTTCCAGAGAAAATGCAAAGCCGTTGCATGACCTCGAAGGTTGAAGGAAGAGGAGGCACTGATTAACCAGATAGCTTGTGTGTTCATTTAATTGCACATGCAACCAAAGGTCCAATCCAAGACAGGGAGCATCCTTAGGGTTGATGACACAGAAATGACCAAGGAAAGTATGGGCCTTGCCATCATGGCCTGAAGAATAAGGACAGATATGAGCATATATCACAGAGTGACTCATCTGCTTAGATGGCCAAGAAAATTACCTAGGACCTGAACTTTAGTTAAACATTCTCCCAACAGAAATAGAGAAACAATGTTGTTCCTGCTGTTCTTCAGATACACCAGGCATGTTCCCAACTCTGGCCTTTGCATGTGCTCTTCTCTCTGCCTAGTGTACTCTTCCTCCAGGTCCCTCATCTCTGTCCAGTGTCTGCTCCAATGTTGCTATTTTATGACCACTTTATTTAAAATTATGCAGGTCCCCTCTTCAGACACTTTTATTTTTTCTGCTTTGCTCGTTTCTGTCTATTTATCACCCTCTGATAAAGGTGTATACTTATCACCCTCTGATAAAGTATACATTTTGGTTTTTTTTTTTTTTTTAACTCTGTCTCTCTGTCCCTCTAGAGTCATTCTTTAGAGCTACATGAATGGTTTTCCTAGAGCTATGTATCACTGAAACGTCACGCTCCAGCATATTGGCTCCATGATGGCAAAGAGCTTGTTTCTTTGGTTCACTACCCCAGTGCCTGGCACACAGTAAGCTTTCAACAGACATCTGTTGAACAAATGGATTAGTGAGTGAATAAAAAGCATGGGGGATTTGGAGACTAAAGAAGGTAGGGAGAGAGAAAGGACTATGTGCCATAAACTCTTTGCAAAGCCCATGGATTACCAAAGCAGTGCAAAATTGATATTAGGTCCACTTCATAGAAGAGAAAACTGAAGCTCAGAAAGTTAAAGTGACTTAACTCAGTGTCGCACCGCAAATAATTAGAGAATCCCAGAGTCAAACATAACCCTGCTTCCAATAGTTAAAACAACTTAGGCTTTGGTTAACTTTTAGTGATCTCAGGTGGCTCTTTGGGTTCTTAGTCTTCACTTTCATGCACTTCTCCCTTGAACTCATCATGCAGTGTTCTGAGGTAGCCTGGAGTACATGGAACTGATTGGCTTCCAGTCATGGGACTGATGAATAATGGCATGGCAGCAATCAGGGCTGGGGATGACTCAGCAGCCCAGGGCTGGGGAAGGAGCCCTTCTCTCCCCACCCCAAACACCTCATTCATTTTCTGATGTCAGGCGCCTTGCTACCCCCATGCCGGGCCAGTTAATAGCTCACCCAATAAATGGGTGCGTAACAAAGTCTACTGCGAGGCCGTCATCACTTGGTCAAGTTTGGCTGATGTCTGTTCTGGCCACATGATTAATTCCAACTGGCTGTGGTCCCCTGCCTGGGGTCATTCAGAAATTCTTCACTCCTTGGCTAGGAGTCCACAGACTCAGTCTGTAGGCTTCCCTCTCTTGTTCCTTCCCATCCTTCTTTCCCTCCTTTGTTACTTCATCCATTTTTTTCATAGTCACATATTCATCTAGTAATTCATTAATGAATTAATCTATTCTCTTGTGCACGTACTCATGTAATTCAAATATATTAATATTCTGTGTTCATTCATAAATGCTTACATAGATCCACTCATTTTCTTATTTAACCCTGGTGTGGTAAAGGATGTTATAAGGGTTATTTGGTTATGGAGAAATCCCTTAACTTCTTCAAGCACCTATTCCAACTGAAAGAGGTAGAGATGTGCTTAGATGGCACAAGTTTTCTAAGTTAGTTATAACCAAAGTCTTCCTCCAACTCTGCGTTTATTCTATGAGTTTAAGAGGCATAAGACACAACCCTGCCCTATAACAGCTCACAAACCAGAGCTACAAAACTTTCAGCTGTGATTCACGTATTTTCTATCCATTTTCAATCTAGTACACACATGCATGTGTATATGATTGAAATACAAACTCTGAAATAATCCTTATCCTTGTTACATGTAATCTAATCTATTATATAATACACTTTTCATATTTTAAATGTTGACCGCAGTTTAGTAAGTTGAATTCATAACCCACTAATGAATTATGACTGGAAGCTTGAAAACTGTGATCTAGAAGGTATGTAGAAAGACTTTGGTCACAAGTACCTTTGCATGACAAAGGTACAAGCTAGATAGACCATTTTATACTCTCTAATCTTGTGATCCACAGCCCTCTACTAATGTAGGTTGCATCTCCTACATTTCTTCCCTATACTCAATGTCCCTGCCTCCTTCCCAGGTGGAGGGACTTCCTGATACTATTTCTTCTGTCCTGTCTTACCCATTCAGTCCAGGCTAACCTCCAAATTGCAGTCAGTGGTCATTTTAAGATATAAATTTGATGAGAAGTTAGTAACGTTCCTCACTTGTCTGTAGTCTACAAAATAAGTAACTGTATCTGATTTCTTAGCTTTGTCTGGCCTTGATTCCTCCTCCAGGGTCATTTCTCACTAATTTCACTCTTAACAATTATGCTGAATCAATGTTCACAAGTCCTTGAATCTTCAATGTTCTTTCATATCTCTGGGCTTTTTGATGATTTTTCTGCCTAGAATTCCCACTTCACCCGATACTGAGCTCATTCAAGGATCAGTTCAATCACTTATTTTTCTATTCAAGCCCCTAGGCATCCACTTATTTTTTTGCACTACACTGAATATGTCTGTTTACTGGACAGTCTCCTCTGTATGAGGTCTAGAAGTTTTAAGGACATTGTTCTTGAATATTTCTTCGTCCCTAGGACTCAGCATAATGTTTGGCATAAGTTAGGTACTTGGAAAACACTTTTAAAGGTGCACAAAGTGAACTAGATGAATGAGATTTGATACATGACTATCTATGGCAGCTAGGAGAATATACCTTGCAGAAATCCAATTACAGGGGGCTTAATTAATCAGAGGCCCTAGTCTGAATGCTCTCAATTTGCACAGAGGCTGGGTTTTCTTAAAGCCTACTCCTGGACAATGAGTAGACATGGCAGGGACACTGAGGCAGGCTGGTTCTAGGAAATGCAGGATCCTCTATAGATGGTTCACTTCCCTGAGAACTCCTTTAGATTGCGTGGCAGTTGGAGATGCTTCTGCACCCTCTTCCTTCCCATTCTCCCTCACTCGGGCTCACTCCCCACAGTCTGATGGCTTCCAGTCTTCACAGAAAACCTCTGTCTTCTCTCAGAGACCTTTTCCCTACAATAATCCTTGGATGTGTTATCCCATCTCAGCATCTATTTCTTAAAGGCTCCAAAGTAGCACATTATCCTCGATACATATATGAAGGAACTGAGGCCCAGAGAGGTCACGTGACTCGCACACGGTTGATGAGACTGAGGTTCATTTGGGTGCTGGTAACTGTTTAACAAATGACTCTCTGGGGGAAAAAAAGGTGCTGATTTGTAGTACTGGCTGATTTCCAGAGTGTAAATACTTCCACTCTGGCCAAATTCACACTACCAGTGAGAGTTCACTAACAATGGAGTTGGGAAGGAAAAGTACATGGTTGATCTCAAGAGCCAGAAATCCTGCTCTCACACACCTCTTGAAAGGCTTCAAGCCTGTGTTTCTGTCCTGTGTGGCATCTTCTGGCAGCCTTCCACAGTTTCACTTCAATCCTGAGCACTCTTCTCAGGAGAGACCCTGTTCTTTGTCAGGCCACTGAGCTGGAAACCCTGTGCACATGCAGATTCTCCATAGATTCAAGGGATGGACGGGGGCTCTCATGCCCCTAGAAACGTAGGTCCCACTGGTGGGGAGCACTTGGAGAAGGCCTGTAACACCCAGACCTGGGATGAGCCTTCTTGATGTGGTATGGAAGTCAGATTGAAGGAAAGAAAGTAGAAGACAGCAAGACCAGTAAGAGGTGGCTAAAATGAGAGACTCAAATTCTGGCATGGTGACAGGCACCTGTGTTCTCAGAGACTTGGGAGACTGAGACAGGAGAATATCAAGTTCAAGGCCAGGTTCAGCAATTTAGAGAGAGGCCCTAAGCAACTTAGTGAGACCTTGTCTTGAAATAAAAAAATAAAAAGGGCTGAAGATATAGGTCTGTGGTAAAGTGCTCCTCAGGACAATCTCCAACCTGTGCATGGGTGTGAACATGCACACACACACACACACACACACACACACACACACACACACACACACAAATTAACAAATAAAAATAAGAGAGATACAGTCAAAATGAGAGATGATGGTGTGAGGAAATAAAAGGAAATTGAGAAGGGAGGGAGGGAGGGAGAGAGGGAGTAAAGGAAGGAAGGAAAGAAAGAAGGAAGGAAGGAAGGAAGGAAGGAAGGAAGGAAGGAAGGAAGGAAGGAAGGAAGAAAGGAAGGAAGGAAGGAAGGAAAAAATCTACCAGTTATTGAAACTTTATTACCTGACAGGCACTATGCTAAGCATTTTTTCATTTCAAATCCCCTCCACCCAAATGCCAAGGTGAGAATTATTACCCTTATGTTATAGTTGTGGAAATTGAGCTTCATATATACTGATGATGGTGATGATGATAATGATGATGATGATGAAGAAAAATGAGGAGAAGGAGGAGGAGGAATAGGAAGGAAAGGCAAAAATAGCTAACAAGTACCAACCCTTTGCTATTTACATGGTGGCATTATTACCTCGCTTTAAAGATGTGATTACATAACTTAAAAATGGTGGAGTTGAAACTATAATTCAAACACTTTCATTTTCTTGACCAAAGTCTAATACTGTTCTAGATGTTACTAATGATTCAGATTAAGTTCCCAAATATGAGATATACTCTTTGCTATTTCTTCTTCCCAGATCAGAGCAATGATTAGGAAATGCACAATTTGAAAAGAAATGACTCTGAGATCCATTTTGCAAATGTAAAACCTGAGGATCCTTCCTTGTTGGGACAGAGACACTTGGGATTCCAGTTCAATATTATACAAGTGGATCAACCTAGAGTGAATCCATCACATGGAACAGATTTTGGAGATGTGAACTAGATGAAAGACCAAGAAAAGCTGGGGAGAAAATTAAATGTATTTGAGAACAAAGGCAGCCATTAACCTTCCCATCCTGGGAATCTGAGTCTGTAGCCAAATCTCAGCAGACAGAGCTGGATAATGCCAGCATAAATCCTGTTGTTGAATAAGAGACAGAATAAACAACAATATTTGAACACTGTGACCTCCCAGCTTTTGCAGCCAGCCCTCCATCTTCAAGACATAGAATCATGGTGGGGAGACTCCGGGCGGT
The DNA here is from genome assembly GCF_902686455.1 of Sciurus vulgaris. Taxonomy (NCBI): domain Eukaryota; kingdom Metazoa; phylum Chordata; class Mammalia; order Rodentia; family Sciuridae; genus Sciurus; species Sciurus vulgaris. The sequence goes on from NC_136476.1 coordinate 72,731,563, forward strand.
TATTCCACCAAGTTGAGTCTGGCCCCTCTCTGACCCAGGGCCAACTATTCAGTCCAGGCCTCAACAGAGGAAAGCTCATGCCTTTTAGATGAAACAGGAGCTTGACCAAACTGAGTCAGGCAAACTTAAGGGGCTGAGGGATAGAAGAAGTCAATAGGGAGACAGCAATTAGGTAACGTTGTGGGGAAAGGCCCAAGGACAAGTATTCCACAAAGGTACATTCTAGGCAAAGTGAAGCCGTTTTTGATTCTTACATCAACTTAAAGTGAAGTGATAGCACAAAATGAGAAGTCCAGAGCCCTGGAGCTTGATAACCGCCTCTGACTTTGAACAAGCTCTTCTTCTCTGCACCTGAGTTCTCTTCTCTGCAAGTCATGGACAACTGTTTCTTCCCATTTCCCCACATGAGTCAGGAAGGCAACAGACCAAATAGGAGTGAGAGTTAAGAGTCAGAGGCCTGGTTTGCATCTTACTGCTGTCACTGGCTAGCTGTGAACTCATGGCAAATCACTGCATGTCTCTGAGCCTTGGGTTACTCTCATGAAAATGACAAAGTGCCTACCTAACTAGAGCATTGTAAATTCTTAATGAAAAACCACATGCAAAGTGCTTAGCATAGCTCCTGGTATGATATGAAGTATTTAATAAGTATTTGCTGTTTTATGCTTATCAATCATGATATAGCAGTAACACATTAAGGAATGCTATCAGACCCCAGTTTTTATACCTATAAAAAAACTAGAGAATCCCAAATATTCCTTCCAATTCTGCTGTTATTTGATGACCCATAACAGAAGTGCAGTAATATGGAAAAGGAAGATGTATTCCAGACCACATGATTGGAGAAGGAAATTCAGTTCTACTCAGTCTCAACCCACATTTACGAAAACCAGTTTTGCTGTCCTTTCTTCTGCTTACTACCTATAGACATCTCAGGAAACTCAAGGAACCAGAGGGTCATTCTGGCTGTACCGGGAACTTAGGGAATCAGCATATCAACACTGAAATTGAGACCTGATATCAGACTCAGAATCTAGATCACATAAGGCCTTGGGGAACAGACCAGAAATTTTACAGCCCAAGGCTTTCTCTTATTAGTGGAAGAGTCCGAAGTGTTCCTTCATGCCATCTGATTCAGAGTCTCTTTGCTTTGACTGTATTTCTCTCCCTTCTGTTGGCTCTTACTCAAGATTTTAAAAGTCTAACTAAGTCTGCTTAGTTATTACTACACAATAGGAAAGACAGGGCTTTGAAGTCAGACTGCTTGGTTTGAATCTGGACTTCTAACTCTGCTGTCTTGGGCAGGTGGCTTCACATTTTAGCTTGGTTTCTTCATTATTAGTATGGAGCTGATAATCCCTATTTTTCAGAGTTTGTTTTATGAGCTTTAACTGAGATAATAAATATATAAGTATCCTGCACAACACATGTCCTAGATTTTCAAATAATGCCCCCCATTTCCTTATCAATACAAAGAGAACCAAATTCTACATATTTACTTAACCCTTTACCCTTCATTGTAAAAGTTTTACATTATATATCTCTATTCCCATTAGATATTATGCTTTGGAAGGTGAACTTTAAATCTCTTATCCTAGTATCCTTCATTGGTCTGAGTCAGGTTGGTTGCTCAAGAAAGTTTGCTGATCTGAATCTATTTCACTGAAAATCCTGTGATTCCAAGAAGGGAGTTTTATTTGATTAGTTACATAATAAGCAAGCTTTACTTGAGTCCTGTACCATCCTGACCTGTTCTGCCCTCTCTGGTAGGAGAATCCTTCTTAGGATAAGATCTCTCAAATTCTACCTCCTTTTTAAAAGAAATGTACTTCAAAAAGAGAGAAGGTGATACAGGTGCCGAGAGCTCTGGTAAGGTTTCTTTGCAACGCTTGCTGCAAGGAGCAGGTCAGATGTGGACTATGAGCCACACATAGATGAGGACTGAATGCCATGGGGAAGGCAGGAACTCATCTCCCTGGAGTGAGCTGGAAGCTGCAGGGATTCAGGGATGTGTGGTTTGGTGCCCTTGCCCCAGCTGAGGCCGAGTCCTAAGGCCTAACCCTGGCCCTTACGACTGGTGGCTCACTCTCCCAGGGGTACCATCATCCCCTGCTGTAGCCACCAAGTCTGTGTGGCCTTCCCAAGGGTGCCACCTGAAACCAGCTTGCTCTTTGCTATAGTGGTGGAGGGAGGAGAAGAGGCCAAGCTGAGCTTAGATCTGGCCTCCAGCCCCCACCCCCATCTTCTCCTCACCTTCCTTTCATTGCCTGTCCCCTTTCACAACCTCTTTCTCTTTTCTTTCCCATACCTCGCCCCACCCCCTTCTCTCTTACAGAAACATCACATTCTGAGTGTTTTAGGTGCATGTGGACAGCATCTACGCAGCGTGTGAGAGGGTGACAGCGTATGCTGGTTGTACAGATGCTACCTAAGGTGTGGTGTTATCTGTGGTTCAACATGGTGCACAGCACATTTGTCCTTACCGTATGCTGGTGGGTAGGCAGCTCTGCTTATCAATCTGCCAGTCTCTGTTGCTTACCTATGATGTGCCTTTTGGGGTACCTGTGGTGTGTTGTTAGAGCTCTGCATTGTCCTTGTGTCTCTGCATGTTCTGTGATGTTATTGTATGTGCCCGCATGCTTTGTGTGTGTGCTTCATACACTGTACATGGACAGCTTGATGTCCCTGAGGGTGAGATGCTTACTCATATGTTTATATGTTTTTGTATCAGTCTTTTTGCTGTTTAGCTGGGGGATGGATATATTGAGTACAGTCATCAGTATATAAACACGACATTGTGTACAGTGGGAGGGACCGCATTCATGTTATAGTTCTGCATCTTATATGATATAAGAAAAATCTCTCGGTTGCAGGCTGCGTCTGTGTGGGGTATGTTGCATTTGTTGTTTGTAAGTACAATGTGCACATTCTTTGTGTTTCCCTGTGCCTCTGTCTCTGTGAAATGTGTGTCTGAGTGTTTTCCCTGCCAGCTCTTCCTCCCCTTCGGGTGCCCCAGCCCCAGCTTCCCTCCCTTCCTTCTCCTCCCTAAGCTGTGACCGCTCTCAGCTGACACCTCCCCTGCTCTGGCAACCCAAGAACAGCCTGGAGAAAGGTCAGCTGGCCGCCTTTTCCCTGGGTCTGCCCAGATCTTCTCCCCTTGTGATGTGGTGTGGGAGCGCCCTCTGTTGGCTGCGTGAAACACAAAGGCACTAGAAACAGGCTTTCTCTTCCCCTTCCTGATAATTTCCATTTTCCTTAATAAAGGTCCTTAGGAGAGACAGGATAGGGTCCCCGTATAATTTTTTTTTGAAAAAGAAACAATTTTGAGAATGAAATAGATTTCTATTAAGTGCACAAGGACACCGAGTGCACAACAGCTGTGTCCAGAGCAGAAAGTGAAGAAGTCTTCTCTGACCACCCACGCAAGCCATAACCCCATGGAAATGAGTCTGTAAAATGTGTGCTAACCCTCACTAGGGAAAGAGCCAACTGCTTTCATATTATATTCCAATGAGAATCACAAACCCACATTTACCTGATGACTTTGTGCTCTTCCCCAGGGGAATAATTTCCCAAGTCCCAATTTCCTCTTTGCAAGAGGGATCCCAGGTTGACAGCCAAGGGTTTCAGGTCCAGGGACGAAGGAGGGGTCAACTGTTCCAGATGAGAACTGAAAAGTTTCCAGTTGATTTAACATAAAGAGGTCAAAGGTACTCTTGTGAGAGAAAAGGGACTAGCCATAGAGGCACCCAGGACTTGCAATGGCCCAAGTATGTTTCTGAGAGCCTTGTGAGGAGGGGAAAGTGTGCATACACCTGGTAATCTGGTAATACATATATGGGTGCGCACGCACACACACACACACACACACACACACACACACACACACGCACACCAGGAAGCAGAACAGTCAAAAGTTGGTGTGGCTAATATCCCTGGGGTTTGAAGACAAGCACATTTAGTACTTCTTGACTAATAGAAGAGACAGACCTAAAAAGCACTATTTTATGCAGTAAAGTGGGTTTTCACTGTATTCCTTTTGCTCATGATTAAAGAGGAGGCTCTGGTAAGCAGTGGCTGTTTCTGTAGACCCAGGATGAGAGCTGCAGGAGGACCAAAGGACCACTTGGTTGGTTGGTCCACAGAGTGTTTTCCAGAATATTATTTCTCACTGTTATTTTCAAGATTTGAAAAGCGAAGCGTCAAAAAAAAGTTCAACAGATATCATTCCCACAGAATAGCTCAGTGCCTTTAATATATCTTAGGAATTTCCAAAAAGTAGGAGACAGAACTCACTCTTTCAAAAAGGACATGGACAATAGAAAATGTTTCCCCTCCAGAATTCTATGAGAGAAAAATATTTATTAACATATGGGCTAAGCAAGATCCCAGGCAGCCTAACTCAATTACTACTGAACCCCCACTTACTACAAGAATCAAGCTCTATGTTTTTGTTTTTGCTTTTGTCAATTTGTTGTAGCTTATCTCTTTGGATCTGGTACTAGCCTGCATAGCCAGGTACTATGCTATTATGCTACATTAGAGATGAGAAAAGACTCAGAGATGAAGTGACTTACCCCATGTCACAGCACTGACCAGTGACAGAGGAAAATGATACTAGGTGTCTCTCCTTAACACATGCACTTCTGCTTGGCTAACACAGCTGAGCACGACTTTACAGAAAGTTTTAAACGTGTCCTCACTCAAAAGAGGTACACATCGTTCTTAGAGAAAACTTTTTAAAGATACACATGAAAGAAGAGAGGAGTACAGTACCAAAAAAATAGAGAGGATAATAGGTGTCATCATACATCTGAGGTCAAAGAAGTCCTCTAGAATTTTCCAGAAGAAGTGAATTGAAACTATGCTTTAAAGGATGGACAAAGCTTAGTTAGATCAAGGGTCAGCAACCTTTCAGTGTAAAGTACCAGACAGTGGATATTTCCTGCTTTGGTAACCATACGGTTCCTCACAAATTCTCAACACTGTCGCCGTAGCATGAAGGCAGTGATAGATAATATGTAAACTCAGCATGGCCGAGTTTCAATAAAACTTTATCTGCAAAACAAGCAGGCAGGACATGGGCCCTAATTTTCCAACTTTTGGGTTAGAAGAAGGGACAAGGGAATGAGGTCTTTATGTGATAGGAGAATACCTTTTACAGAAATAGTGAACAATACACTCAAGGGCCTGAGCCAGGCCCCAGGCTGTTCATAGCTGTTCCTGTTTGGTCTCCCACATCACCTCAAGCCCACTTCAATTGTGTTCTAAGCCCTGAGGGTGAGCTTATTGCAGCTAGGCAAAGAGAAGGCTGCCTGCATTTGAGATAAGCTGAATAAACAGTTCATTAATCCCAGTGGAAGGTGCATGTGAACATGTGCCTGGACTTAGTCTGTTGGGAAGGCAGAGAAAGACAACAAACTTATTTCCCTCTTGAAAAAGGGATTGGCTCTTTTTTCCTTTCAAGAAGTCAAGGCCAATTCTAAAATGTTTGCCTGTTTCTGCAGATTGAGCATGGACCACCTGCCCCCTTTGCAGATAGCCAAGCCAACTGGTAGAAGTCCCCATTTCATCAGATGTAATATATGAAAGCAACAGCTCTATTCTTTTATCTTTAGGACAGACCTCACAATGTTACTCCTTTGCACATTAAACATCAGTAACTGCCAACTTGGTGCAGGATCAAAGTCAAGTGCCACAGACTAGCACTCAAGGCAAGGCACATCAGTATAATTCCCTTTAGCATCCACTCCAGCTATAATATACTTGTCTCTGTGTCCTTATCCCAATGTGTGATTTACAAGTTCCCATCTTCAGACCTTCACACATGTACCTAGAATACCTTTTGTCTTCCTTTCTTGCAAGGATGTCCTCGGGCTCTGCTCTGAATTCCTCCTGTTTAGTGAAGATATCACATTCTTACTTCTCAATTACCACAACCTAGAAACCGCACTTCTTAGGAGCAGTGTTGCTTTCCTTGGCATTTTTCTTTCTTTGTTTTCTAAAATGAAATTAACTTTTAATGATTATAAAAATACAAACTTACTGCATGAAAGACAGAAGCATTCTAAAAATCCATTGCAAGGAAAATAAAAATTCAGAAGGATGGTAAGGTCCAAAAAGAAAAGGGATAATACGGCACAGTTTTTCAGGAAGTATCGCTGCCCTGGTGTGGTTGGGTAAAGGGTCCCAAGGGAGCAGTGAAGTTGGAGAGCTGCCAGAGTCCAGACCACCTTAAATTCTATAGGTTTCACAGAGTTGATTTACAGCTTCTCAGAGAAAAAGCAAGGAATGGCATAGCCCAACTAAGTGCCTAGTTTCACACATAGTAGGTAATCAATAAATATTTGTTAGATTAATATAAAACCGGTCTTCAAGGTCTTAGCCTGAGAAATCAACCCTAACTAGATTTCTTGACACTTACTCCCTAGGAAAGGCCTTGCTGTAGAATGGTCAGGTGGGATGGCTCTCCATGGCAAGAACTGATTCCTTAATTGTTTCCCCTGAGGCATTGAACCAGTCACCTTCCACGTTGGCCTGTGTTTTAAAACTAGGCAGGAGAATTTGAATGGGTGTTTTTTTCAGCAAATCGATGAGGGAAGTCAGAAGAATACATGGCGGGGAGTTATCTACTTAAGTATAACTCTGGCTTGGAGAAAAGCTCAGGCACTGGAGGAGGGGAGGAGAGGGAGGAAGTTCATGAGAGGCCCCCTTATCCTCGCACAGACCTTCTCAACGTGGGAGACATTTTTCAGAGAGCAGAATTATAAATTTCAATGGCCCCTAAAGGTCTTTGAGCCTCACCCCTCCATCTGCATTGGGCACCATTTGGCTCCACTTTGAACACTCCCCATCACAGGGAACTCATCCTCTGTCCAGGAGGCTGGTGTGAAACAGTATCCAGATGCAAGTGTAGACAATGGAAAGAGGAAGGAGGACTAATCCCCTAAGAAGCACTTACAATACGTCAGGCGCTGACTTGGCAAGCTACAGGCAGTGTTTCATGTAACCCACATGACAACACTGTGAAGAGGGATTAGTATCCTTATTCTATAGGTAAGGAAACTGGGGCTGGAGGATATTGAGTCATTCGACCTAATTACAAATCTCCTAAGTAGTAAAGCTGGAATTCAAACTCGGGATGTTCTACCACCCCGGCCCATGGTATTTTAGCCACAAAAGAGCTTCTGATCAGACCAAGAAAAGGCAAGACAAAGCTGGGTCGTACCCACGGGGGCTGGTGGGGAGAGGATGGCTCTACTGGATGATAGGGCCTCAGGCAGAGCGTGCAAGGATGCCGGGCTGGGCCAGGAATGCAGGAAGTGCTTCAGGACAGGATTACCGCACACTGGCGAGGACAGCCCTACCAGCTCATGCGTCGTTGGCGCTCTGTGCCTGTGCCTGTGCCTGCCCCACAGTGAACGTCTTGGGCATTCTCCCCTGCTCACCCTCCATCCCAAGTCTCAGACAAAAGAGGGAGAGAGTCGGGCTCAGGAGATCAAGAGTGTCCTGGCTGGCTCCCAGAGTCACATAAAGCAAGCCCCACCTTGTATCTGTTACCAGTTCTCCTTTGAAAACCATCAGAAAGCTCATCCCATACTGCCCTTGCTTATAAAGCACTTTGATCTTGTCAGCAATCATTGCCTTTTCTCTGGGCCAGGAACTAGGGATACAGAAACAATAACAGCAACAGTAACAGCAAAAGCGTACAGAGCTCTGGGTGCCAGGAGCTCCGCTAAGCACTTTATGTGCATTTGCTTACTTAAATGCTAATGGCAACTTTGTGAGACAGATGCTGCCCCTATTCCCATTACTTAGGGGAGGCCATTCAGGCTCAGACAACTTCATCTAGAGTCAAACACAGCAAGCGATGGAACAGGACTTTGAAATCAGAACCCAACTGCAGAACCAAGACTCTCAAGGAACTAATTCCCAGTCCAGGAAAAGAAGAAGGCACAACAAAGTGTCAGTGTGATCCAGTGTGATGAGCACTCAGTCTGTGACAACATGACATCTGGGTTAAGAGAACAGAAAGAGGGAGGACTAACCCAACAAAGAGCAATAGTTTTTGCCAGGGAGTTACATCAGTCATCTCATTTAATCCCATCTTTGAAAAATGTGGTATATATATATACACAATGGAGTTTTATTCAGCCATAAAAAAGAATGAAATTATGTTGTTTGAAGGAGAATGGATGTACTTTGAGAGCACTATGTTAAACAAAATAAGTAAAACTCACAAAGTCATGGGTCATATGTTTTCTCTTATATGTGGAAGCTAGAGAGGAAAAAGGGAAAGAGTGGTGTGTGTATCAAGAGTGGAATCTCATGAAAATCAAAGGGAAACCAATGGAGTAGAGGAAAGAGACCAGGGAGAGGGATGAGGGGAGAGAAAGGGAAATCCTGGGGAATTATACTGACCAAATTATGTTGTTATATCATGTGCATATATGAATATGTAACAATGAATTTCACTATTATGAATGATCAGAATGCACCAATAAAATATGGAAAATAATAATTCATTTTTTGACCCTGTGGAGAAGGGATTAATATCCCTGTTTTACAGATGAGCTATTTGGACCAAGAAGACTGTCACCTGGTTTAACTTATAAATCTATAGGGTTTTTTTGTTTGTTCGTGTTTTACTTTTTGGTACCAGGCATTGAACCCAGGGGTGTTTAACCACTGAGTCACATCCCCAGCCCTTTTTATTATTTTAATTTGAGATAGGGTCTCACTAAGTTGCTGAGGCTGGCTTTGAACTTGTGATCCTTTTGCCTCAGCCTCCCAAGTCACTGGGATTACAGACATGCACCACTGCTCCCAGGCTAATGTATAAATCTAGTAATTTGGGGGTTTGTAGGTAAGATTCCTAAAATTGCTGCAGGCTGAGGTGGAGGCTCTTGGATAAATAAGCAACAGCATTTTAACAAAGAGATTAGAATTTGCAGTGGACAAAGATAAAACTGAGTCAGGGATAGAGCCAGAGACAAGGCCAGAGAATGTGAGAAGACAAGTTTGGAGAGACAAGAAGTTATAAAATTTTGGAAAACTTTATAAACCACACTATGTAATGAAGACTATATTTGAAAGCTAAGAAATTATAATGGGTTCTAGAATCCTCCCACTGATAGTGAAAAAAGTGAAAAGTGAATCAGAGAGGTAAGAACAGAGAAGGATACTCATTAGGAAAAGGTTAATAATAACTCTGGAAAGCAATGAAGATCACAGTCGAAGGCTAAGCTGCAGTATACCCAGAAAAGACAGGACAATTTTGGAAGCACTGTACTAAATTCCATTTTACTGATCGGGAAATTGAGGCTCAGAGAGGTAAGTCCCTGTCATTGTAAAAACTACTGTATAGAGGGTAAAGAGGGGTGGGAGGGGTGGGGGGAAGGGAAAAAATAACAGAATGAATCAAACAACATTGCTCTATGTAAATTTATGATTACACAAATGGTATGCCTTTACGCCATGTACAAACAGAGAAGCAACATGTATCCCATTTGTTTACAATAAAAAAAAAAAAAAAAAAAAAGAACTGAAACTCAAATTCGGATCTGAGTCTGAGAGTCCTTTCAGGAACCACTTGAATCTAGAATTCTGCTTCCTTCTTTCTCACTTCTTTTACAGTCTGACGATCAACCATGAGCTATACATCCTCCTACATGTTTTAAGAAACATTTTTAATTTTCACAATAATTACCAGATACTTTAATGAACATCACTTTGAAATCACGAACCCAGAAATTCAGAAGAGTTAAAAAAGAGTGTTTAAGGTCATGGTAAGAGGAAGTAACAGAGCCAGGATTTGAACCCAGGATGTCTTGTGCTCTTTTTATTATACCATGCCAATTCCTAAAACAATAATCTTGCTTCTCCTCCCCCAAACCCTGCCCCCATCCACAAGCTCCAGCACATTTTATTTTTAAAAGTTGGGTTTTCAAATGGAAAAAATACTGAGGAAACATAGTATGTAATACATTTTTGGATAAAAGTTATTTTTGTCCACAGAACTTTCTCCTCTTTGGAAGAATTACAGAAGTTTCAGATCAGCAGAAAAGCAGCCTGGAAATTTCATGCTTTAATAAGTTCCAAATATTTTTGTATTATTATTTACTTATTTTCTTAGGAAATAAATTCTATACTTGGAGGAAGGGGAAGCCAAGAAATGGTCACATTCACAGATTTTTCCTCACTTTCAAGAAGTAAGGCACCTGGAAAAACTACAGCCTCCAATTACTGAGTGGCTACTATGGGTCAGCTATACATACCAGCTCACTTAGCTGTCCCAACAATCCTAGGAGGACAGAATTTTTTATCCCTTATTTTTACAAATAGGGTGGTTGATGCCTAGAAAGGTGTAAGACTTCCTCAATTCACCCAGATGAAAATGGGTGGAGACAAGGTTCAAGCACAGGACCTGTCACCAAAGTTTTTCTCTCTTTCTACTGTTAATCTCCCATATCCACCTCAGTGTAGCTCAGCTCTGCTCTTTCTTTCCCCAGAATTGATTTCAGGGGAAGGTAGTGGATGCAACCATCATTAGGGTATAATATGATGAGCAAAGCAAACATCACTCCCCCAACCAAAAGCCTACAACTTTTTCTCCCACCATCTTGCTGTCGAAAATTCTACTACTAGAAAGTCATCTTTATGCCAGGCACAGTGGCACACACCTGTAGTCCCAGTTACTCGGGAGGCTGAGGCAGGAGGATCACAAGTTTGAAGCACGACTCAGTAACTTAGCAAGCCCCCACCTCAAAATAAAAATAAAAAGACTGGGACGTAGCTCAGTACTAAAGCATCCCTAGAGCCAATCCCCAATACCAATTTTTTTTTTCTTTTAATGAAGGAGTAGAAAAAAAGCTAAAACTGCATGTTCCTGGAGTCTAACTTTGGCTCTCTTGTGCCATATTTGTGGACTATGGACAAACCACTCTCCTCCCTGATCTTGCCATCTATAAAATAAGAAGCTTAGAAGATAACTAGGGGCCTTTGTGAAGTCACGTTAGGATGTTGTTGCTTCAGGTGAAACTCAGAGGGTAAGCTCAGTGCAGGACAGAAGAGGCAGAGGCATGGAGTGGGGAGCCTCACAGATAAGCTTCACCCCAGATCAAGGACCCACAGCCCTGGGCAAACATCGCCTGAGGGTTGATTCGAATCTAGGCTGGGAACAGGGAACCGAAGACAGTGACATATCTTCCAGTCACTCTGAATGCTCTGTTTTAAAGCTGTTCTCTAATGCAGGGCAGATGAGCTGGTGGAGTTGGTGGCAAGGACGGCCAGACGTAATAGCAGAGCCCGCCTAGCCTTCTCTCTCTTTCCCTGGCTGCCATTTTCACATGAAAACCATAAAAGATCCCAGAAATGGGAGGTGCGCTTAATGGGTTTTTTTGGCACCAAGAAATTAATCTTTTTTAAACCAAGGGAAATTTTTTTTTTTTTCCTAAAGATCTTTGGCAAACAGGAGCTAAATTGCTTCCAGGCCTCATGAAAGGTATTTTGTGCAAACGAGGTGTGATTTACACTTCCTTTAATTAGTCTGAACCCTGGAAAAAGAGAGAAATAATAGAAAACAAGAGTTATGTAGAAAACAAGTCCAAACAGCCCTAAAATAACAGTTTTGTAAAAGCATCAGTTGAGGGTGTTAGAAGGAGACCAACAACAAAAAAAAAATCCTTCTAATTCTGGGAGTGGAGCAATTATAAGTGAATTGAAGTTTTGTTGGACTCCCTTCCCTGGGGATGGGGGTGGGGAGAAAGTTTGGCAGAAAGGAGCTTTAGTGTTCTCAGAGTGAGTTTCAAGTTCTGGTTGACCTTCCTTCCGTTAAGCCTCAGTCTTTTCTGAGGGCATTTGGGGTCTAAGGAGCCAGGGAGTCAGGGAAGGAAAAGGACAGCTCTACTTCCAATAATGGGCATTTTACCATCAAACCTGCCTCGTGGCTGCGTGGCAACATGGTATTTTGGGAGGCGCATGGCCTCAGGAATCACAAACCTGGGTTCAAATTTTGACTCTGCCACTTTCCACCCAAGTGACTTTGGGAAACTCAGGTCTTCAATCTGTCCTCACTCTTACTTCTTGAAGCTTTCTTTCCCTAGCTGCCTTATCCCCCCCCGCCGCCCCCCCCCCCCCCCCCCCCCCCCCGGTCTTCTGGTTGTCCCATCAGGTTACTCCTTCTTCATCTCTACCCAGTAGTTGGTTGCCGTAGTGGCTGAAGGCTCAGTCTCAAGCTCTCTTCACTCAGTCAGTCGACTTTATAAAGACTATGCATGTTTTACGCATCACCCGACTCTCAAAATTCTATTGCCTGGGCAGCTCTGCTCCTTTGGTTCTGGTCCTTATATCTGTCTTGCTACATCTTTACTTGATGTTTCCCAGTACCTTACTTTCAACATATTTGAAACGGAACTCAGGGTCTTCAACATTGACCAACTCTACTTCCCAAGGCTCTCTTCTCAATGAAGAAATATACCCATTCACGCAAATATCATCTTTGACCCCCAGTCTCTTTCATCTTCTAGATCTGATAACAATGCCAGGTCCAGTTGATCTCATCTTTGCAGTGACATAATATATGATTGAGCCAACCTTGTCCCATTTCTGTAAAAAATTTTTAAGTTGAACAATACAGACTCGAAACCTGTCTTTGTTCTAATCCTATATGATGAGGCAACTGTGAAAATTTTAATTTACCCACCATGCTCTTCTTTATTGGCTCACTTAACAATCTACTCCAATCTCTGGACACCTCTGCACTTTAGTCCCAGGAGTCTTTGGAAGAGTTTGAGATTTTTGGAATAATATAGGATACAGCAAGAACGTCCTCCAGGGTAATTCTTCAGCTTCACTAATCCCATCCCTTCTGACGCTTCTTTTCCCTCAGGGAGAAACAAAAGGAAAAGGAAATCCAAACCGTCCATCCCTTTAGGGCAAAAGGGATGAAATGATCAAGCCCACATTTTTTTTTCCAGTATTGGGGGTTGAACCCAAGGGTGCTCTACTACTGTATGACATTCTAAACTCTTTTTATTTTTGATTTTTTGAAACAGGGTCTCACTAAATTGCCCAGCCTGATTTTGAACTTGTGATCCTCCTGCCTAAGCTTCCCAAGCCACACTGGGTTTGCAGGCATGTGTCACCATGCCCAGTTCAAGCTCATGCAATCTATATAAGTCGTCAGGAAAATTTCTTTATTTGTGTGTGTGTGTGTGTGTGTGTGTGTGTGTGTGTGTGTGTGTGCGTGTGCGTGTGCGCGTGTCTGTATGTGTGTGTGCCCACACACACATGCACTGGGGATCAAACCCAGGGCCTTAAGCATCACGCTTAGTATGCATACTAGTACCGAGCTATACCTCCGTCCCTCACAAAAACAATTTCACTGGACTTGGGGAAAGTTTAAGGGCCTAAAGCTCCATTCTGTCTCTAGACTACATTGACAATTTCACTGTCCATGCATGACCAATAATGAACCAGAGGACCTGAGCTCATGTCTGCCTCTGACTAGCTGCAGAACCTAAAATCAGTCTCTTCCTATCTCCAAGGCTTGATATTCTCACTATTCAATGAAGGGTTTGAGGTGGGTGGTTTACAAGGCAGTCCTAAGTTTTACGGGACTATATTATAACCTACACACAGAATGACAGAAAGGTCCAAATATTCTCCTTTGCAGCTTACTGAGAAAATCATGCCTCCTTGCTATGAGAAGAACATGAGTAATGATGGGTAATATTTATTGAGCATTGATTATGTGCCACAGTTGAGAGTTAAACTAATACCAGAAACAAAGAAAGAAAATGAAATACTTAATGCCATATGGATAATAAGTGATAAGATGTGAGATTTCACATCTGTGACTGATTCCAAGTCTGTGTTGAACGCTAACTCCCCATCTCTCCAGCATTTTTGTGGTTTTTTTGCTATCGTTGTGTCTTTGTTTATTTGTTCACCCATTCATGCTACAAACATTCCCTAAGTACTTTCTCTGTGCATGAAACTATGTAAACACAAGTAAGCATGCGTAAAGATCCATAGGGAAGCTCACAGTTTAGCTCATGGTTTGATCAGTAGGTTTAGAAAAGTTATCTTTCTTCCAAAGCAACTCTGATCATGTTTATGATCCTCTTCAAAAGGCTTCAAAGGCTCTCTTCTGCCTACAAGTCCAAATAGCTTAGCCTGTTTTCTAATCCCTCTGTGATCTGACCCGTGTCTCATATCCTGTCAACCTCATTCATGCAACAATGCAACAACATTCGTTAAGTACTAACCACGTGCCAGACACTGTACTAGGGTCTAGGAATGCAACGTTGAGTGATAAAGACTTAGTCCCTGATCTCCTGGAGCTTACAGATATTAATCAAATAAACAAATACAGACTTAGGCATTCCCGTAAATTTTCAGTGGCCCAGCCCCACTAGATGCAGGGTCCCCCATTCCAGCATATGCTTCCAGCCCAGTAAGCATAAAGTTCTCCTTAGACTAATCACCAGATGATCAGCTGATTTTGAACAATAGGATTTGTCCTAATCATTATGAAGAAATATATATTTTCAAGGAGAAAAGATTTTTTGGATCCCATGAATAATTTTTTAAGTTTCAAAATAGTTTTCAACAGTAGGTTGAAACTCCTTGTCAGTTATTATGGAATGGCACGCTCCCCTCCATAGAAGTCACTGTGCTTAAGGTTAATTGCTTATTGTCTATGTCCCTTATTCAACTCTAAATTTCCAGAAGACAACTTTTACCTATTCTTGTTCACCAGTGAATTCCCAACTTTGTCCAATGCTTGACACATAGTAGACATTCAGTATATGTGTTGGTTAGATTGAATCATCTTTAGCTACATGGAAACTTAATTCAAAAGGAGACTGTGGTAGACAAAGATTCCTACTATTTTTTTTAAATGGGGACATGAAGCCTGAGAGGAGAAGCAACATTTCAAATACCACAGAGAAAATTGCTTAATCGAAGCCAGAACCAAAGACCACTGCATGCCCTGAGCTTCTGCTATACCACACCCACTCACAAACCTTGACTCTGAAATGACCAGCGAGACATGGCCTCAACAATGACAGCAGAAACCAGTGCATAACCTGGGGGAGACACAGTCTCCCCAGCTTTTGCTATACATGCATTTGCCTCAGAGATACTAACTGAGTGGACTATTCCAGCTATGAGAGTCCATATTCATGCGAGAAGCCCTTGCCTGCCCCCAAAGAGGGCCTGGACATAGGAAAAATATTCAATCACTCCCTCTAACCCAAACTCTCCACAGTATCACTTCCTATTATGTCTCAATAACCAAATTTAAGCCACCCACTTCTCAAGATTAGATCTGTGAGCTCACATAGTCTCAATCACTCAATTAAGAGGAAGGAAAATATGATCCTCTCTAAACAAAGTAATATGTGACATAACCCACTTGTTAGGATTATGTCTCTCTCAGGAAGAAGCAGAGAATCTGGGAAAGAATGGGTGGGTCATTTGTCACAGGAAATTTTCCAGGGAACTTGAATGGTGTTGTCCTCTAGATCTCAGTGTTCCAGGGCCCAGAACAATGCTAAGGAAGGCCCTTGCTTCAGGAGTACCTTGTATCAGTGATGAACTTTATACCCAAGCCCAGAAAATCCAAGAGGGAAATGTCAATTTTGAAAACCTACTCTATTAGGCTAATGCAGTATGGAAAAATTCCTCTTAATAAATAAGTTCCTTTTATCCGCTGGGCATTAATGTCCACATCCTTAAAAGGGGAGCTGATAGCTGACTTGGAGAACATCTAAAGTCTCTTCCAACACTATGGTTCTGGCTCAGAAACAGAAGTTTAGCATACCAGACATAGGAAGGACTCTGATAGGTCTGGATTCAAAACCCTTTCTGCCTTAGACGAATGACTTGTCCTGATTGTGTACAAGTTTTCCCTTTAAAATGGGAATAACAATCTCTGGTTCACTGAATTGCTGTAAGGATTTGAGAAAGTATACTTGATATCCTTAGCACAAAGGTCTGGTCTACAGATGTATGCAGTAAATGGTAGTGATTATTTCATGAAGGTCTTAGGACTTTGACTAATTACTCAAGAATGTGACTTTTATGGATAAAATCTTAGTAGAGGCTTTGAGTTTAGAAAGGAGCTATGTTGTCAAGTTTAAGATTCTGCCAACTCATCAGCAACTGCTCATCTAGAAGAGGTCACCAATTTACACCTGGAGGAACCTGTTTTCCTAAGATGAACTGGCCATGTTAAAAGGCAACACTGTTCCAGAACATCCCCATCTTAGGTTAACTTGTGAAGATACCATTTTTTCCTTATGGAGGGTTATTAAGAAAGATCTCAGTACTGGCTCAGGGTAGCCTGGGGTAACTTCTGCTAGTGACTAAGCCATACAATTACTGTTGGGCTACACATATGAACAATCTAGATTTTAGTTTCCCCATTTATATATTAGGGATAATTATATAAAATTTTAGGACTTGCTGAAAGGATTGATTGGGATTACTTCAAATCCTTGCAGAGTGGCTAGTTGTCAACAAGACCAGGCATCCTTAGTAGTGGGGTACCAACTATATCATTTGTTATCTACATGTCCTTGGTTGAGGTGCTTTTCCATTCTGACTTCATTTACATGACTGGAAGATGAATCTAAGGGTACCTCATATTGCAGAACTTTGGTAAGCAATTGATAAGACAAGGGATAACAAGGGTTTTTAAAGCAGGAAATGTTATGGAGAAGTAGAAGGTGCTCATTCCTATGTCTAGCATCACCTTCTTATTCCTCTGGTTTTAGAGGGGTTGTACTTCCATGTAGACAAGAATGTGGAGGTTCCATTTCCATCTCTGCTCTGTAAAAAGTTAACCATATTTTTCTTTTTGTCATTTAGAGTGACCTGAGGGGAAACTGGCCAGACTTTTGTCCTAGGTCCAGAGTTTTACTGAAACCCCACCCAGAAACCTGAGTCAACAAAAGAATGAGGCACTGGGCATAAATCATGCCAAAAATATCCACCCTCTGCTTTCCAGGATCCCAAATGACATTGGTCATTGAAAACCCTTCCCTCTAATCCACGGGGAAAATTCAACTCTGCTTAAGATGAATGTAAAGCCCCAAATTAGTACTAAACCCAAAAGAGCCTTCCAGAACTGTGACCTTCTATTGAAAGACTTGCTTTTGTTTGATGGTATCTTGTAAAACATTTTAGCAGCAAACTTAAGACTTGTAAAGTGGGGCAGAGCTGGAGGTGTAGCTCAGTGATATAGCATGCACTTAGCATGCATAAAGACCTAAGTTCAATTCCTAGCACCAGGGTGGTGATGGAGCAGATCGACAGGCTTGGGAACGGGAAGACTATTTATTCACCTAGCAGAGACAGTCGGGGAAGTAGCAATTGACAAGATGGTGATTGTGCCAGGGTTTCAGGAACAAAGACATCTCGGAACCTGGAATCTTATTGGCTCCAAAAGTAAGACTTAAGAAAGACTTCATGGAGAAGTTAGAACTAGTTATTGCAATAGGATTTGACACCATAATGGACTGAAACTGGATACTATTTGACCTTGGACATATTAAACTCTCAGAGCAATAATGTCTTCATCAATAAAATAGGATGATAGACTTCTTCATGATTATTGAATATTACATTAGAGAGCTTGATAAATGGAAGTTTTCTTCTCCAGTATCTATTTACAATAATTTTTTTAAACAGAAGAATGTTAGTAACATATAGAAAGATCAAAAAATCTTAAGTATATAATTAATACCTCAATGTTTTGAAAATGGTTGTATTATCCACTTCACATGAGTGGCTATCTCATGTCATAGAGATACACACAAGATAAGAAAACGAAATTATCCCTCTGAGATCTAGGAAATACAGTTTTATAAGGAAACTTAGACACAAACTGGTCCAATAATTTTTTCATTTTCTTCAAAGTAGGAAAACTTAAACTCACAGAATTAACTTGAGGAGACCTATGTAAGGGAAGGTAATACAGTTTTATACTTCATACAATGCTCTCAATATGCCACATTGAGATCTTGCAATAGTAATTGTTTATTTAGAGTTTACTATATCTCATGAAGATAACACCCCCCATTAAATGCTTTATCATCAACAAGGAAGATGCATAAACAAGGAACACACTGGTTTCATGAAGACAGGTAGGAGAAATGAAGGAGTGCTAAAAGGAAGGACAGATGGCAAAGAAGTGTTACTTCTAGAAGTGCCAAACATAATAAATATAATTAGTAGAAATTCAGTCAATGATTTTTGAACAAATGATATCACAAAGAAAACCTGAAGTACAAACACAATATTTGGACTAATTGTTTTCTTGGTTTCCCATGGACACAGTGCTGAGAACTCCAATGTCTCTCTCAGAGTTAACTTCTCTCCCTTTGGACTATAAAAGGTTTCCAAAGGTTTGCTCGATCAAGGCGTAATAATGCCCTGTGGAGAGAGAATCCAGACTTGTTTTCAGGTCTCCCACCCCAGCCTTTTCTTCTTTACCTGAAATTCCTGCATCTACCAGATGATGTCCATATTGGAGACGGGGATTCTGTAGCACTGTGTGCTGAGTCATGGGAGTGAAGGCATCAGAAAGGAGCACTGGTCCTCCTGTGCAGAGTGATCTCTCTTTCTCAAGAGGGCCAAGCTTACGTCCCCAAGTCTCCACCTCTTTAATTTGTTCCATTCCTCATTCTTATGTCATGCCCACTCTGCTAAGGTGGCTGTGCAGGCTGTGGCTCTGATTGGACACGTCCATCAGACTTCTTGCTTCATCCTGATTACCCCTAGGTGTTGGGACAATCTAAACTTACCTGAGAAGTTCTAAAACTCACAGGGAGTAGATCAGAATCCTTGATCCATTTATTCCCAATAGCCCCTGGATTTATAATGAATTTTTGTAGCTTCTCCTCAGAGACTTTGAGGTTTACATACTCATTGTGGAGGTCACTGAAGGGGTAGGCTTTGTCAGGCCACAAATGCTTCCATTAAATTCTGCCCTATGAGTAATCTACTGGCCTTACCTTGAAATAACTAAGAGAGGTCATTGACGAATACTTTTCTAGACTGAGCTCAGCTCCAGGATAACGTTCTATCTTTGCATTTTAAAAAAGTTAACAGCCTTTGAATGGTCGTTCCCATGAAGAAGGAGTTAGAGGAGAAGGAGAGAAAGGAGGAGGAGAGAGGGAGGAGGAGTAAGAGAAGGGGGACAAGGAAGAGATGGAGGAGGAGGAGAAAGGCAAAAGGGAGAGAAGGGGAAGAAGAGGAGAAGAGAAAGAAGAGGAAAAAGAAAAGTACAGAGGAGGAGGAGGAGGAAAAACAAATTACTCTACCAACAATATGAATCTCACAGTACAGTTAACAAAAGAAGCCAGACACAGCAGAATGCAAATTATGTGACTTTTTGCATGAAGTCTGAAAAAAGGAAAAAGTCATCTGTGTTAGCATTTGATGCCAAGAGAATGTTTCACCCTTGAGAAAAGGGCTATGACTGAATGGAAGGACAAGGTGGCTTTGTGATATCTCACATCTTGATCTGGATACTAGTTGCATGGCTGTGTTAACGTCAAGGAAATGCATTAATCCACACTTAACAATTAGTGCACTGTCTGCATGAACATTATAGCTCTAGAAATTTCAGAAGGTACTTTGCCACAAAGGAGTAAAAGAAGAGAGGATGGCCTAAGTGTTTCATAATCCTAGAGAATTAAAGTTACATAACCTTAAAAATGTAAAGGTCCCAGAAATGACTGATTTAACCACCTCATTTCACAGATAGAGAAACTAAGGCCCATAGATAGAAATACCAAAATCACAAAGGGATTTAGGGTCAGCATCACGTCTCTTTGGACTACATGTGTTGTTCCCATCCTTCTCCATATGATAGAGGAAAGATGTGGCTGAAATCTAACATGAACCCTGCATCAGAATGCCACAGCACACATTTTTTCAGATGCTGATTAATGTTAGTATCTATCTTGCAAATGGCCTCAGTGCCTGGACAAGGCAGATGTGGCTGCACAAATGTGTTGCCCATGACACATGGGTTGAAAGACTCGGGTGGAGGCAGCTCTTGAGTGAAGGAACAAAAGGAGAGTTTATCTGGCTGGAATGCAATGGTAATGAAGATTCCAAGGAGGTCATCCAGGGAGAAGCTGAGCCTGAACCCCAGAGAAGGCTGGGTGCATTTACTGACATTCCAAACATCTGTGCTTTTGCAAGGGAGATAAAAGGGAATCTGCTTCTCTGCCTCAGGGCATGATATATGGGCTTCTGAGGCACTGGGTGTGGGCTGCTGTTGAAGGCATGATGCAGGGTTTGATGGATGAAGGCTGAGCAACTCACTAGGCCACACATTAATAAAAATTATCAGACTGTCCTGGATGGTGGAGTAGAATGCTAAAGCCATTCCCATGGGGATGTCAAAGACAGAGAATGTCTGGAGGGAGCAACCTGCTTTATATCTTTACTTTGATTCGACTTGTCCAAAATAAACCCTCTGTTCTTCTGCCAAGGCTGGTGAGGTGCACGCCATACTAAAACCACCATGATACCTCACCTGCCTCTAGCCATTCTTGACAGAGAATGAGGAGGTGTGTTCTAATCACAGTCTGAACCCATAAGCACCTCCCACAACTCTAAATTGCCTGAAGAATAGAGTCCAGATATCTTACCCTGGCCTGGAGGGTTTCGCTTGACCACAAACTCCATGCTCTCTCAGACGACGATTCCTCCAGGCACGTCCATATTTTCATTTCCAGCTCCATGTTTTCCTGGTGTATGTTCTTCCCTCTGTCTGAATTTCTCTGCCTTTTTGTTGTTGTTGTTGTTCTCTATTATTAAAATGCTTTCCATCCTTCCAGGTAAAAATGAAAGACTACTTTCTCCAGTTTCTCAGTTTCTTTCAGTACCACAACCCCAACTAATGCTTCTTCCGATGATGATTTCAACTATTTAGTCAGGTTTCCTTTTTGCAATACTATCATCAAGACAGCTGCCCAAACGGCTAATTGTAGGTGAGAGAATTAGGGGAGCACAGTCTCACTGACACCCAGTTCTGTACTCTCACTTCCGGTTCAGCCAGTTGACCACACTCCTTGGATCTCATTTTCATATCTCACACGTCTGCCTCTGCTATAGGCCTGTACCTCCCTTGAGAAGCTTAGCTGCTGCAGTATGGCCAGATCAGAGCTTCCTACGCATGACTCATCATGCACATGGCAACAGGACACCTGCAGTCAATGTGTAAAACACAGTGACCTTTAGCCCCTGGCCCAGAATATGACCCCAGTGGCTCAGAGCTCAGGTTTTCTCATGATTCCTGCCATAGAAACAACACTCAGGACCACCATTTGTCTTGTGCCACCAACCAAAAGTATACAACCTAAAATTCCACTTCTTTTTTATTATACTCTTTTGTTCTTTATTTTATTTAAAAGAAAAAAAAAATCCTTTACCCTTCAGGGAATCCTAGGGAAGCTATTCAAAGTAGTGATAAAGAGCACGGTCTTCTGGGTGAGAATGAGCTTCAAAACCCAACTCTGTCACTTAATGCACTCAGGGTTCTCATCTATGAAATGATAAAGATAATAACTGCTTTCAGAACAATTCTTCTATTTATTTATTTATGTATGTACATATGTATGTGTGTACTGGGGATTGAATCCAGGGGCACTTTACCACTGAGCTACATCTACAACCTTTTTTATATTATTTTTTATTTTGAAACAGAATCTCACTAAGTTGCTTAGGACCTCAACTAAGTTGCTGAGGCTGGCCTTGAGGTTGTGATCCTTCTGCCTCAGCCTCTAGAGTCACCATGTCAGACTTTTCAAAACAATTCTGATGATTATATAGCAGCACCTGGGATACCCTTTCCTTTCCCTTTAATTGTTTTGTACATTTGATGATACTTAGAGAATTCCTGATATGGTATAAGTCCTTAATAAATGCTATTCCTTTTGCTGGGGCTTTCTTCATGTGATAAGCTTTTCTGTTTCTTAACTTGTATTGTGACTGCCTAGTTTCATGACCTTTTATAATAATATAATTTATATCTTGAGACTAGGGAAATAACATGGAATAAGACAAACAAGGTCCTCATTCATGTTGAGCTTCTCCTCCAGAGCATAGGTCCCTTGAACACGTTGAAGGGAATGTAGAATGCTGTAGCCACTATGGAAATCAGTCCAAATGTTCCTCAAAACATTTTTAAAAGAACTACCAGAAGATCCAGTGATTCCGCTTTGGGTTATACATACAAAAGAATTAAAAATCACAATTTCAGAGCTATCTATACCTCCATGATCACTATAGTATTATTCTCATTATCCAAGATAGGAAAGAAAAAAAAAGTTTTCATCAACAGATAAATGGATTAAGAAACCGTGACATATCCATACAATTTAACATCATTTAACCTTAGAAAAAGGAAGGAAATCCTGCCATTTGCAACAAAATAGATGAACCTATGGGACATTATATGCTTGAAATAAGCCAGTCACAGAAAACTAATGAATAATTACAATTCCATAAAGATCTAAAAGAGTCTAACTCAAAGAGACAAAGAATGGAAGGATGGTTTCCAGCAGGTGGGGTGATCAGAAAATGAAGAATTGCTTTTCAGTGGGGTACAGACTTTCTGTTATGGAGATGAATCAGTTCTAGAGCGCTGGGGTAAAACACAGCACCTTTGTTAACAAGACAGAATCATGTACTTTAAAATATGTTACAAGAATATATGTCATGGTAAGTGTTCTTTCAAAAATACACAAACCAAAGGAAATTAGTCTTGGTTGTGGTGATGGCAATGTGGATGTTATGCACATGTTCAAACACATGAACATATAGAAGCATACGTCAAATGTGTGCCATTTTTGCATATCGATTTTAACTCAATAAAGCTAATTTTTATAAAGACAGAATAGGGAAATAAAAAATAAGTAGGTAGGTACACAAATAAATGAGTGAATTTCATAAAATGCTAAGTGACATGAAGGTATTATACTGGGGGATGTGACAGAAAGTGACAGAGAAGCGACCTTATATTTGGGTGTTCAGTGAAGAAGAGAATGGGATTAACACCCATATTATAGAAGCACTATCAGTTTTAACAACTATGGTGGGGGAAAGGTGAAGAATTCTAAGCAGATGGAAGTATATGAAGTAACCAGCTTAGTGTGTCAGAGATTGAGAAAGTTGGTTACTGTCCTCACATGTTAAGTTAGTTTGCACTTCCTAAAAGTCAACTCAAGTAGAGAAAAAGGTTTGGTTATAATGGTCTCTTTCCAAAATTTAGGGGAAATATCTCTTAAGATGGTTATATAAAGGAAATATTTTCTTGTCCACCTTTTAAATGGTACACCCTTTCTTGGAAGTAATTCTCTCCAGAACTAGAACCCCCAAAGGATGCCTAAAGCCCAGGAGTCTAAAACAATCAGTGAATGAACTCAAAACCATAGTCATCATGACCCAGTTCTTTGGCATTTGAGTTGTCAGAGTTGAGAGCAGGAATTTTTTCAGAACTACTGAAGATCTGTCTTCTAGGGTCTACAGAATTACATTCAAGAATTTTGAATGACCTCAGTCAAGTCACTTATTTTCTCTGAGCCTCCTTCCTCATCTGTATGATGTGAGGGAAAGGCAGGGGTGGGTAGGGGACATGGGGTAGAGGACTATCTGTGATTTCTATGGTTACATCCAGATTTTCTGTGATTCTAAAATTCCTGTTGGAAACTTGGAGTGAATTACTCCCGGGGAACTCTGATGTGTTGGAACGCTCCACTAATCACTGATGTCACCTACGCCTGAGGCTTTCAAATGGGTCAACAGTCTCCAAAGGTGAGCTGGAGAAAAACCTGGTAATTATGGATTAAAGGGCAATTACAATAGGACCCATAATTGTTCTCTTTTAAGCCTGTTCTCATGGTTGGTTAATAACCAAATTCTCTATTTCCAGAGGACTCCACCTTCCCCTTTCCTCACTGAGGTGGATGAAGCTTCATCAGAACAAATTAATTAAGTTTTCCCTGTGGAGTTTGAGGTCAGGTGAGCACAACTCCTTGATCTCCTCTCAGATGGCTCCAGGGATGTCCCCAGAAACATTTCCTTGGGAGACAGGACAACATGACTCAGGGAAAAGGAAAGCCAAATGCAGGAAGTATATGAAGACAAAGAAGAAGGTTGGTGGAAAAATCTGAGCCTTGATATTTCCAGCAGCAAATGATGTGAGGAACCAACACTGTGCTGGGACTCAGGAAACCCTACCTCTGTGCTGGCCATAACTATTTTACGAGGAGACTAAGGGAAAGTTCCCTGACTTCTGGGTTTCAGTCTCCTCATCTGCAAAATGAGGAGGTTGGCTTAACTGATCTACAAGTATCTTGTAAATATGACATTTTAGAATTGTAGGACGTGCAGCCACATGTAGAAGGCTACTTCAGAGCCTCTATTTCTTTTTTCGTGAAAATGAGGATAACAATAGTAACTTCATCATAGAAGTATTGTGAGGATTAAGTGAGTTTAAGACAGCATCTGTACTGCACTCATTTAATGGTTACTCATTAGGGTTTTCTTATAAACCAGACTCTGTGCTAGGAGAAGACAAACAATGCATACAGTGAACAGTTAAGAGAAGTACCCTCAACACCTCACCAAGCTGTAAGTCATGTGGGGTGTATAGAAAATATTCAAGAAATGGAAGCAATTTTAATGAGGCATTTCTGCTAGTATTTGACCATCATTTCAAACTCATCTGCCCATGTTATGGACAAACATTAGACAAAAATATTCCAAGATATGATAAGGATCTCATGGGAAGATACTCTCTGTACCTGGTCTAAATTAGAGATAACATATTCAAATATCTTACAGAGCAAAGCAGATAATGTATTTTATATATTAATAAATAATATGTAATATACAAATATATATTAATGTAGTGACCTGGATGTCAGAAAATCTGGAAGAGGGGGACTATGGCAAACCACGGAGTTTGCATGTACTCTCTAAAGTGAACAGTTGCTACTCAACTCTCCTGCCAGTTGCTGCCATGTGGCAATGTGAGCCCAAACCTGCTGGAACCTATTTTTCAGAAGGCAGGGATCCATATTTTCATGTAAAAAAAAAAAATCTGGCTTTCCAATGATAGAAACTTATTTAAATATTTCAAAATATTATGTATCCACTGGTTTCCTATCCCTAGTTTAAGACTGATTATTGAAGATAAGAAAGAACATTATAAGGAAGAAGACAAGAAAAAAAGAAAGGACGAATGATCATTGAAAGTCCTCTGTGTGTCAGGCAATCCACATACAACAGACATCATTTCAACTGTTGCTCATGATAATGCTGAAAAGTATGGGTGTGTATTTCTGATTATTTTTCTGATACTGATCTCATATGAGGAACAAGTTTGGGGAAACACTGGTGTAAGCAGATACGACTGGCAACATGAGGAAGATTAAATACAGGCACAAGGCTAGAGGCAGAAAGTCAGGTAAGGAAGTCATAGGAGAAGTATATAGGGGGGCTCTTGAGGGGAGAAAAACAAGGACAGATTTTGAGATAAAATGGAGCAGTAATTAATATTTTTTAAAAGTCAGTCAGTAATGTCTAAGATGGCAATCCTAGTTCCCTTAACCTCCCCAATGTAGCTAAATTGGGGGAGAGTCAACCACACCCTCCCCCCTTTTTTTCTCAAGTGTCATCCTCAGGCTATCTCTTTAATGCCTCTGCTGAGTCCTGTCGTCAGTCCATCCCTCCAGGTGAGCAATAGAAACTGAGCCTTATCCTACAGACTGCATCAACGAGTCACACAGAATAATTATAGGAGCTGTGAAATCTGTAGAAAAGACCGCTCAGTCATTCTTGATCCCCAGATCCAGGGGTTTCTTTACTCTGGTTGTATTACTCTAGCAGTGAGCAATGAAAAGAAGAGTGGATTAAAAGCAGAGGTAGCTGCCTTTGTACAGTACTAGGTTAAAGGCAAGTATCAGGTACATTTCAAAACCACTCTCATGCTGGGCACAGTGGTGCACTCCTGTAATCCCACTGACTCAGGAGGCTAAAACGGGAGGATTGCAAGTTTGAGACTAGCTTGAGCAACTTAGTGAGGCTCTAAGCAACTTAGCAAAACCCTGCCTCAAAAATAAAAAGGACTAGGGCTAGGTTGGGACTGTAGCTCAGTGGTAGAGCACTTGCCTAGCATGTATGAGGTACTGGGTTTGATTCTCAGCACCACAGTAAAATAAAGGTCCACTGACAACTAAAAATATATTTATAAAGAATGGGCTGTGACCGTGGCTCTGGTAAAGCCACACTGGGTTCAATCCCCAGGCCCCTGCCCCCACACCCTCCCATCTCTACGTATGTGATTGATGTTAGACTCTACATCCTACAAATTAGTTTTAACCTAGTTTCTTGAGTTTGTAAGAAAAGCCTTCATCATTAAAAAATAAATATATCTTTCATTTATAATGAAGTATAGATTAAATAGTCAGGAGACGCGAAATCAATTCTTGACTGTTCACTTCTCAGAAGTCTGACCTTCATCTATGAACTTCACAGGCCTGACTCAACTCCCTCATCTGTAAATGAAGACACTATTTCCCTTCAACTTGGGAAGAATTAATTTTTGGATAAAATGAGGTCATGGATTTAAAGGTTCTTCAATTCGTCCTTCATTGAGTAGTCACGGAGATAAAACCTTTACTCTTTAGCATGTCTTAAAAGACTCTCCACAGTCTCACCTCTTCTACAGCTTCTTCTCTTTTAATTTCTTCCCTCAGAACTTACACTCCAGCCACACCACCGTTTATTCCCTGAGGCCACAACTTGGATGACTCTCCATCCCCAGCAACTCCCAATCTTCATTTTATCTCAACTTCCTGTTCACACTTCTGGTCTTCATTGGGTACTTATCAAATGTCTGCCACTGTATGAGGCACTGGGGATAGAATGATAAGAAGGTAACTACACTCTGAAGAAGATAATAGTGTGGTAAGAAAAGCAAATGATGAATCCCTGGTCCCTGACTCCCCAAGCTAAATACGTTCAGTATGATTGTGAACAGCACTTGTAATCCAGGAGATGTGTCAAATGCTAACAGTTCACAAAGTCAAAGAGGGGGCCCAATTGAATTCAAAGTCTCAGATAGGTGACATTTAAGATGCGACATGAGTACGTAGATCCAAATGAGAAAGAAAAATCAGTGTCATGGACAGTAGAACTAGAAGACAAAGCAAGTGAAGCAATGCATAACCTTATAGATCATCTCGAGAAGTATTCATTTAATTTGAAGAGTTATGGAAGCTCTTAAGTTTTTAATCAGGAGGATACTTATAATCACATATCTATATATTGAATAAGTATTGGTGTCCATGTTATGCCAGGAATTGAACTAGGCACTAGATAAGATGAAATTTACATTTTAAAAATGGTAACTCTGGCTTTAGAATTGAGAGCTGAGAGGGAGAGAAAATGTAATTTGAGAACAAATTAGGTGATTCCAGAGATGATAGGTGGTTTAGATAGGCAATGGGAATAGAAAGAAAAAAGCAAATTCAGGAGATAATAGAGACTGAAGCAAAATAACTTCATTATGAATTGAATGTAATGGTGAACAAGAGAAAAGAAGACAGTGCTTGGAATTTTGCTTTAAGAATCAGAATTTACAGAGGCACCAGGTGCACAGAGAGTAAATGAACAGTTGGAAAAAAGCAAACTTGTAGACAAATGACAAGAAGTGCCTTTTAAGATGTTTTGAGTTTGGATAGCCTATGAAACATCACATAGCAGATAGGTTAGTTGGACATGGGTAGGGAACTTGGAAGAATGGAGACAAAAAATGTAAGGCAATAAATATGCTGACTTTTACTATGGAAATGGATTTGGTAGCCCAGAGAGTTTAAATTAAGAAAAGAAGATACAGAACCACACCATATGGATCCTTAAAATTTTGAAAAAAGATAAGAATCCTCAGCAAGGGAGACTGAGTTGAAGTCAGAGAGAAGAATGGAAAACCAAGTAAATATGATGTCATAAGAATTAAGGAAATTGAATGTTTCAGAAAATAATGGTCAACACTGTAGAACATGCAAAAATATAAAGTAAGTTCGTGACAATGAAAATAATCACTGGATTTAATGATAAGGAAGTCACAATTATTCATGAAGAAAAATGTATCAGTAACTTGGTGGTAGCAAAAGACAGTAGAATGAATAGAAAATGAAAAATTGGAGTCAGCCATCACAGACTATCTTTTCAAAGTATGTTTACAAAGAAGAGGATGGGGATTGTTATGGTGGAAGATGGAGTGTTGTTTGTTTCCTTGTCTTAAGAAGAAAAGTTGAACATATTTAAAGGATGGTGAAAATAATCTGCTGAAGAAGATAGAGGGAGACAATTTATATGTTGTTTCCAAAAAATTTAGGCAGTCATAAGAAATAGTGTAGCAAAAGGATTAATTTTAGAGAGTAAAAATGGCACCTCCTACTTCGTCTGAGGAGAAAAGGAGGAAAGTAAATATAAAAAAAAAAAGCATACTCCACTCCAAGTACATCCAAGACTTAGGCACTAGAACAGAGACCCTGTGACTATTAGAAGAAAAACTAGACCCAAATCTTTACCATGTCAGCCTAAGATCTGACTTCCCTAACAAGACCCCCTAAAACGCAAAAAGTAAAATCAAGAGTCAATAAATGGGATGGACTCAAACTAAAAAACTTCTTCTCAGCAAAAGAAATAATCAGTAATGTGAAGAGAGAGTCTACAGAATAAGAGAAAATCTCTACCACATGCACCTCAGATACAGCATTAATCTCTAGGATACATAAAGAACTCCAAAAAACTTAACACCAAAAAAAAAATAACCCAATCAATAAATGGGCTAAGGAACTGAACAGACACTTCACAGAAGAAACAAATTGATCAACAAATATATGAAAAAATTTTCAACATCTCTAGCAATTAAAGAAATGCAAATCAAACTACTCTAAGATTTCATCTCACTCCAATCAGAATGGCAATTATCAAGAATACAGCAGCAATAAATGTTGGTGAGGATGTGGGGAAAAAGGTACACTCATACATTGCTGGTGGGACTGAAAATTGGTGCAACCGCTCTGTAAAGCAGTATGGAGATTCCTCAGAAAACTTGAAATAGAACCACCACCACTTGACCCAGCTATCCCACTCCTCAGTTTATATTCAAAGGACTTAATGTCAGCATACTACAGTGACACAGTCACATCAATGTTTATGGCAAATCTACTCACAATAGCTAAACTATGGACCCAACCCAGGTGCCCTTCAATAAATGAATGGATAAAGAAAATGTGGTACACACACACACACACACACACACACACACACAATGGGATAATACTCAGCTTTAAATGAGAATGAAATTATGGCATTTGCTGGTAAATGGATGGAGTTGGAGAATATTCTGCTAAGTCAAATAAGACAAATCCAAAAACCAAAGGCCAAATGTTTTCTCTGATATGTGGATGCTAATTCATAGTAAGGGCAGGGGACTAGGTAAGAATAGAGTTACTATGTATTAGGTAGAGGGGAGTGCAGGGAGGGGAAGGGGTATGGGGATAGGAAGGATATTAGAGTGAATAGACATTATTACCTGATGTACATATGACTACATGACCGATGTGATCCTACAATAGGTACAATCAGAGAAATGAGAAATTACACTCGATTTATGTATGATTTGTCAAAATGTATAAATGCACTCTATTGTCACATACAACTAATAAGAACAAATAAATTTTTTTACAAAGCATACTGACTTATAACTGTTATGGAGGTACATTGAAGTACTCACTGCTAATATTTTCTCTGCGAATGAAGGAAAAATAGGATGTCACAGGTTTGAAGCTGACAAGGAATGTAAAGGGACAGGAGAAAGATTGTCAGGGAGCATAACTGAGACTGATGACTAATGATATATTGGTATCAATATTCTATACTTTGTTCTCTACTTGTTTGGCTATATTATCACATAAGATGGAGAACTGCATGCATTTAGGTAGGTGTTTAGCAAGCAGGACAATTAAAAGACAGAAAGGTAAAGGAGATCAGGAGGTTGGTAAGAGTAGTGCTCAAAACATGAACTTCAAACTCTACCATGGATGGAGAGATGACTTTTTAAAAGTGCAGAAAGAGTAATAATGGTACTAAGAGAAAGGAAGTGCTGACAAGTTAAAAGACAGACATGGTAGGAGTGGGAGATATACACACTGACAGAATAAGAGGTTATGTTTGAAGAGTGGAATATTAAAAGTAGTCCTTAGCACCAACTAAGTCCATAGTGTACCTTGAAGTGACTGGCTGAGATAAAATGGAGAAAAGTTCACTGAAAATGAGCAGGTCAAGAAAGTAACAGACTAGATTGTTGGAAAGGCCATCCACAAGGACTCTGAACTCATCTATCGTGACAACAAGAATAGAGATGAAGAGAAAGCTCCAATCCAGGGACTTAAACATTAAAGCCAATTCCAGTTGAAGATGAAGGCTCGATTCTGAGTGAATTTACATTTTGGATAACATATATATGTCACAGACATGAGGCAGGATGGATTTGGTCTTTGAAAGGTATCTAGCATAATTATTACTTATCCTGGAAGGAGATTCTTATAGGTATGGAGGGAACTATAGTTTTTCTTCACTTGGCATCTGTAATAGGTAGCTGATACCCTGAATAGGAAGGGAAACAGATGAGAGCTGAGAGTGAATAAGACCCGAAGAGCAGTCTTTTCAGCCAAGTGGGGACTGGCTGTCTTGAATATGAGGAGTTGAATCAGTAGGTTAATTACTAGGACCAGGATCTCAAACAATTGCCTCACTTCTGGGTACATTTTATTGACACCACCAGGCTGGGTTAGAAACCCCTTTTCTATGTTCCTACATCTGAGTTATCTCAGAGTCCATTATGCTATCACAGACATTTCTTCATAAATTGTTTTTCTTTCTTGGTAGACAGTGAGCTCCATGAAGCAGGTGTCATGCCTGTCTTGTTACTATTCCATGCTCAGCATGAACTGAAGTCCCTGAACCACAGTAAGAGTTCCACACACATCAGTGGGGTGAACGAGTGTATTTGTGACCTGAAAAGAACTTTGTGATATGGAAGGCAGGCTGGGTGGCAAGGGGAAATGATAGAATCAAGACTCTAAATACCTGTTCTATTTAGAGGCTCGTGAATCTTGAAACTTCTCACCCAAAGATCAGAGGGAGTGATAGCAACATTTTTCTGAGACCATAATATCAGTTCCAGATGTTTGCAGTCATGTTATTTTGTACCTCACCCTGTAAACGTATTTCCTACCCACCCTCCCACCTCTGCTCTTGCTGAGGGAGTGGAGACTAGTCTCTAATGATGTCACCTCCCTCAAGCTGGTTCAGGGTAAGCAGACAGCAGGCAGATGAGAGCCCCTCTAGTCTCACAGACAAAGAGCATGGTTCAGTCATGGCCCACATGGCTTGAGAAGCTATGAGTAATTTCTACAGGATTTCATAAACACCTTCAATATAACTTCTCCATAACAGCCACGTCCTCTCAGCTACTGGAGAAAAGGAGTCTTGTCAGACTTCACCTTAAGTTTTTACCCATGTGTAATCACCTCCATAACTACTGCTCCCCTAAATTCAAGAAGGTATTCATTAAAGTTTTAAGATAGAACAGTGCATGAGTTGGGATAGGGGCAGGGAGGAGAGGGTCTTTTCAAATGTAAATGAGACTTGTTAATGAGGAAGGAAGAAGATATAGACAGGTTGGGAGTGGATAGAAATGCGCTCTGACCATTTAGAGATCCTTCCTGACCCAGATCTGAGTGTAGATGAGCATCTCTCTGTGAGCCAACTTGGAAAGGCAAAGGCAAAACGATAGGGTGAGTCATGGGAAGAAAGTGACATGGAGTGAAATTAAGAGATAGATGGATTTGAAGAGAAGGGAACAGGCACCAAGCAAGAAAGAGAAGAAAGGAGAGAGGGAAAGAAAGAGTTAGAAAAGGATAAAGAAAGGAGAAACAGAGACAAGAGTTGAAAGTTGGCAGGAGACAGGCCTGGTATCAATCAGCTGGGTGAGGCCCCTCAGGCTCCCAGATGGCAGGACAAAAAGGGACACTGGTGGACTCCAGATGTTGCTGTCTTTTGTCAGGAGCTGTGGGGAAATGGCAGAAAGAGCCTGCTGCCTCAGTGGGAGCCAAAATAGCCAGCTGGTCTCCCAACCCTGAACCGAGCCAATGGAAGCTAAGAATCCCATGGTAAAAGACAGAAGTCTCTGTTTTTATGTTTTGTTTTGGTTTTTGTTTTTTGGGTTTTATTTTAGAACTTTTAAATCATTAAAAAAAAAAAAAAAAAAAAAAAGTCCAGCAGCAGAGGAGCATATAACCAAAGAAAATACACAGGAAAGTAGCAGGGATGTACCCAGATGGGGAAGTGGGCCACCTGATGCTGCAGGAGACCCTTCCTCCTGTTTCTCACTCTTCTGATCTTTACATCAAGGAGGGTGGGATCAATGCCTTTGGTCCTTCTGCTCTGAGCTTTTGGGACTCTCAGAAGTTGGCACAAAGGGACAGACTTGATGGGCTATACTCCCCACAAGGTCAGAACCCTCTAGTGGCTTTCCAGTGACTAGATACCCAATTCTTCCCAGCCATTCAAATTTCTCTAGGTTTGTTCTCAACAAGAGCCAATCATACCAGATATAATATGGACTGGTGGGCACACCCATTGGTGGGGAGAACAGTTCTACCTCTGACTCTGCCCCCAATTCACCAGGTACATAACCTCTGGACAAGTCCCTGTCCTCCGAGTCTTTTTCTCCATAGGTCAAACAGAGGATTTGAATTCATTAAACCAGCTTGTGCCTCAGCTCCCCCTCCTTACTCCCACCCCCCTGCGTCTGCCCTGCCCAAGAGGCTGAAGCCCATGCCAATTACTCTGATGAGGACATGTGGGAGAACCAGACGTCTGTTTTTAATATTGATGACAGATTAGCGTGCGGGAAATTCAGCCACCCCACAAAACAAACCCCGTTTCTGCTCAAAACAACTGGAACAGGAGGCTACTTATGCTTGGCTTTCCCAACAGTCTCAGAACCAACAGAGCAGGGGTTTCTCTGAAGGAAACAAAGCAGGCACCAAAACCAGGGGAGGGGGCAAGAGAAAGAGATGGGGAGAGAGAGTGAACATTTCAGTAGTTGAAAAAGGTGTGGAACACATGGCAGTGTGTGTGTGTGTGTGTGTGTGTGTGTGTGTGTGTTCATATGCACACACTGGAGAAAAAGAGAAAGAGAAATTTGTGTATGCACCTATGTGTGTGCATACATGCACATGGGGCTCATGAATAAACAAGTAATTCCAGCCCTGGACTTGGCTGTCGACAAAAATCCAGAGAGATCAAAGTCAAAAGTCCACATTCCCTTATTCTGGCCTCACCTGACCAAAATGTGTGAGAAATCCCAGCTCTACTCAAAACAAATTTAAAAATTTGTTGCTTTTTCCCCTGACATTTATTTTTCTCTTTCATTTTTTTAAATTCATGGAAATAGTAAAGAAACAATTAAAAATGTTAGTACCTACTGTGTCCCTCAAAAAATGCTACAATTGCTTCTTTCTTCTTCTTCTTCTTCTTCTTCTTTTTGGGGGGGGGGTTACCAAGGATTGACCCCAAGGGTGCTTAGCCACTGAGCCACATCCCCAGCCCTTTTTATTTTTTTATTTTGAAACAGGGTCTCACTAGGTTCTTACAGCCTCATTAAGTTGCTGAGGCTGGCTTTGAACTTGTGATCCTTGTGCCTTAGCTTCCCAAGCTGCTGGGATTACAGGTGAGCACCACCATACCCAGTTATATTTGATTCTTAAAATAGCTTTTGGAATTTGTGTTATTTTTCCCATTCCCACATAAGGAAACAGAGCAAGTAAAGATATTGACTGGCCTTATATCTGAGAAGAGGTAGAAACTGAAGAGAAGAGAAGAGGTAGAAACTGAAACTAAGTTAGATTAGCTTTTCCATTTTGCAGTACTGGGAATTTAACCCACTGACCTATACCCCAGTCATTTTTATTTTTATTTTGAGACAAGGTATCAAAATTGCCCAGGCTGGCCTCCAACTTGCAATTCTCCTGCCTCAGTCTCCTGAGTTGTTGGGAATACAGGTATGTGGCACTGCGCCCCACAGAAGTTAGCTACTCCAAAGTTTGTATTTCCTCATCAAGGCAATAGATGAGGTGAATGCTTCAGGTATCCATCTCCATTCATCTATAGCACCAGCTGGACAGGATACATTTTAGAAGGTTTACTATGCACTCGACTAGGCTCCCGGACAACTTAAGATCCCATAAGGCTACACAGTGCTCAGTGTGTTAATGTCAGAGTTGAAGAAAAGATACTCAAATGCCTACCCATAAACAAAATAACTCAGTGAACATTATACATCTATATACGATTCATACCATGGAAATTTCCCAAAGGACAGTTGCCCAACCAAGATTTAAACGATTAGGTACCGTGCCGAGTGCACAATGAAAGTCAAGTCCTGCAAAATTGGAGATAGATATGTCATTGTTTTCAACCTTGTGAATGGCTGCAGGGAGATGGAGTCAGAAGTGCATCAAGTGACCCTAGGCCACAAAACTAAAAAAGAAGCAAGTTTTACCTTAGTTAAGAAAAGGAATTCCTGAATTAGAGCACTGTTTCCTGGAGAATAGAGAAGAAATCTTAGGTTTCATTTCTGGACCACAAGGAAAATCATGGACTAGATTTACTTATCCTACTGCCTGAAACATTAGGAAAAATTAAACACACACACATAGAGAAAAATACATATGACAAGTTTTCAAACAACTGGAAATCAGGCAACAAAAGACAGAGATCCTAAAAAAAAAAAAAAAAAAAAAAACAAGTCATGTGAGCCCTAAAATTTCTCTTTGCTTATAGAGTGTTTCTAAACTACAGTGTAGAGAGAGGAAAAGCCTGGAAGATTCTGAGTCTAAATTGACAAGAGAGAGAGTTCTGAGTCCAGGGAGAACACAGTGACTAGAACTTGTAGGACAGAGTGATAGGAAGGAGAGAGCTGTAAAATAAAATACATGAAGACACCTGTGAAGAGTTTTCTTTCAATATTCAGCATGGTACTTATTGATACTTATATATGAGAAAACTACCAATCCAAGAGGATTAGAAGGAACAGTGCCCAGTGCTTATACAAGAACCAGTGAATGTTCCTGTTACCATAAGCCACACTAGAAAGCCTCTTAATTCATGGACTATTATGTAAAATAAATAGAAAGGTCTCCCTTCAGTAATATGGAATAATTAGCCCTGGACTGCACATTTCTCCAGTTCCACCTAATAAATTTTAAAAGCAAGATCAAACTACAAGGTAACTTACCTATCTCCTAGAATAGGGTTCAAAATTATTTTTAGGAATTAAAAAATATCTAGAATCCAATCAGGCACAAATCACAATGTCTGACACTTAGTCAAAAATTACCAGGCATGCAAAAGAAACAGGAAAATGTTACCATAACAAAGAAAAAAAATCAATCCATTTCTACTAATCCAGAACTGATGCAGATGTTAGAATTAGCAAACAAGGATATTTATTTATATTACTGTAACTATATTCCATCTGTCAGTGAAGACATGGAATAAGTCAACAAAATTCAAATGGAATTTCTAAACATGAAAATCACAATGTCCAAAATACAAAATTCATTGAATAAATTGACAACTGATAAGATATTGAAGATACAGCACTAAAAATGGTCCAAAATAAAACAGAGATAGAAAAATTTTCAAAATATAAAATGAACATCTCTGAGATGGTGGGGAGAGAGAAATAATATTTGACAAAATAATGGTCAAAATATTTCCCAAAATGGTGATATGAAAAACCCACAGATGAAGAAATTCAATAAATGTCCAACACAAGAAATGATAAAATTGCTCAAAATTAGTAATGGAGGAAAAATCTTAAAGGAGTCAGAAAAAAGGGAGGGCATGTACATATGGGGAAACAAATATAAGAATTATGAAAATTTCATCATTTGAAAGATTGCAGACAAAAAGACAAAGGAGCACTATCTTCAAATTAAGGGAAGACAAGTCTGTCAGACTAGAATTTGGTACCTGGAAATAATGTCTTACAAAATCAGTCAGAAATAATTCACTAACTGTCATGGGACATAAGAAACAGTTAAAGATATCATTCAGCAAAAGAAAAATGACACCAGAAAAAAAGAAGATGAATCAAAGAAATGAAGGCCAACAAAAATAGTATCTATGTGAGTAAGTACATAAAATAATTTCTTATTACTTAAATGTCTTTAAAAGGAAATTGACTAAGGAAATTTTTAAAAAAGCATTGTGGACTCTTCAACATACATACTCTTTGTATGTATGAATAAAATACATACAAAAATGCATAAAGCCTTGGAAAAGAAAAATTAAAGAATACCATTATAACGCTACTTTATACATGGAGTAGTATAATATCGTGTGGAGGTACAATGTGGTGTGTTAAATATTCATACTGTAAATCCTAAAGAAATTGCTGAAACAACAAAAGTTATAGCTTATAAATAAGTCCACAAAGGAGATATAATGAAATCATATAAATAATTTGAAAAAGATAGAAAAAGAGGAGAAAGAAAACAATGAAAGGATGGGTCAATAGGAAACAAATATGATGATAAATTTGAACACAGACATATCAAATCACATTAAACTTAAATGATCTAAACACTCAATTTAAAGTTAAATTGTATAATAAAGGAAAAAACACCCAAAT
Source organism: Sciurus vulgaris (assembly GCF_902686455.1). Lineage (NCBI taxonomy): Eukaryota > Metazoa > Chordata > Mammalia > Rodentia > Sciuridae > Sciurus > Sciurus vulgaris. The sequence continues at coordinate 72,768,377 of NC_136476.1, forward strand.
ACATGCTGTGTACAAAAAAACACCCTTTAATATAAAGGGGAACATAGTATAAAAGTTAAATAGGAAATGACATATTCTACCACTAATCAAAGAAACCTAGAATTGTCATATTAATATCAGAAAGTAAATGTTGTGGTTTGAATGTCCCCCAAAAGTTCCTGTGTTAATGGAGTAATGTTCAGATTTGAAATCATTTGATTAGGAGAGCTATAACCTGTCCAGTGGATTAATCCATTTGATGGATTAATAATTTGAAGGGACTACTATACTGAATGTAACTGTAGGCAGGTGGGGCATGGTTGGTGGAGGTGTGTCACTTGAGATGTGCCCTTGGGGATTATCTCTTGTCCCCTTGATGACTCCTCCCTTCTCTCCACTTCCTGGCTACCATGAGCTGAGTAGTTTTTCTCTGCCATGTCATTCTGCCCTGACGCTCTACCTCATCTCAGGCCCAGAGCAATAGAATTGACTTTCCATGGACAGAATTCCGAAATCACCAACCCATGTCAACGAAAGAGATGTAATGAAAACGTACAAACTATTTCAAAGAAGATAGAAAAAGAGGGAAAAGGAAACAATTTTTCTCCCCTAAATTATTCTGGCCAAGTATTTTAGTCACAGCAATGAAAAGCAAACACACACAATGAACTTCAGGGTGAAGAATAGCACATGGTACAGAAGTCCACTTTACATTAATAAAGGATTGATTCATCAGGAGGATGTGAAAATGCTAAAGGCTTTTGGACTTGGTAACAGAACTTAGACATACATAAAGTAAAAACTGAGAGAACTTCAGGAAAAATAGATAAGTTCACAATCATAGCTGGAGATTTCTCAATTATTATTACAAAATGAAGATGAAGATTTTCTTATTTTTAGAAGACTTAAACAACAAAATCAACCCATTTGATCTAATTGGCATGTATGGAACACTCCACTTACAAATAGCAGAATATGTATTTTTTAAAGAGGATACTGAATAAAAGGATAGACCATATTCTAGACCAAAAAAACAATCTCAACAAATTAAAAATATTTAAAGTTATAAAGTCATATAAAGTATATTCTCTGACTATAGTAGAGTCAAATTAAAAATCAATAACAAAAAATATCTGAAAAATCCCCAAGTACTTAGAAATTAAGTAATGTGCTTCCAAATATCCCGTGGGCCAAAGGGGAAAACGAAAGGGAAATTAGAAAGTATTTTGAACTGAGTGAAAATAAAAACGTAATTTAGCTTAAACTGTAGCTTAAGAGATGCTTATACAAGAAAGATCTCAAATCCATAATGCCAGCTACCAACTTAAAATTACAGAAAGAAAAAAAAAAAAAAAAAAACTGAACTAAACCCAAAACAAGTCAACAAAGGAAATAATAAAGATAGGAGTAAAACAAAAAAATCAGTGAAATAGGAAAACACTAGAGAATATAGACAAAATAGGTTGAGAAGACAGATAAATTGCATAGCCAGCCTAGATAGACTGATCAGGAATAAGAGAGATGACACAAATTACCAATGTCAAGCATAAGCATAGTATTGCTAGAAATTCAACAGATATTAAAAGAATAATAATAGAATATCACAAGCAACTTTAACCCATAAACTTGGTAACTTAGAAAAAAATAAATAACCTGAATATCTCTGTATCTATTAGAGAATTAAATTAGTAGTTTAAACAATTCTTACTGGAAAAGGTGTAGGCCCAAATGGCTTCCCTGTAAATTCGACCAGACAAGGAAGAAATACCATTAATTTTAACCAAACTTATTCATTGAGAAGATAAATTTCAGAACACTGAAATGGAGAAAACATTTCATAATTTATTTTGTGAGACCACGATGATCCCGATATAACTAAAAACACAAAAGTATTGTATGAAGACAAACACAGATCAAAATTCCTCAGGAACATTAGATGCAAAGCTCCTACACACTCATGTATAAGAAAAAAAGTAAAAAGAAGAAATCTGAGATACAGTTTTAACACATCAAATCCAAATATATATATTAAAAAGAGAATACATTGTTACCATGTGTGATTTATCACAAGAATGCAGTTTATCATGTCATTTGAAAATTCATCAGCATAATTTACCATATTAATGAACTAAGAAAGACAAAATCTATGATCATTTCAATAGACACAGAATTTCAACAACTGTTTCTAATAAAAACAAACTAAAAAACTTCTCATCAAACTAGGAATGCAAGATACATTCTCCAACATAACAAATGGCACTTACAAAAAAATTAGCTAGCATCATTCTTAATGGTGAAAGACTGAATGCTTAGAAGATTAGAAATAAGGCAAAGATACCTGTTCTTACCACTTCCATTCACGAAGACACTGAAAAACCTTGGCATAGCAATTGGGCAAGAAAAATTTTAAAAGCCATCCAAAATGAAAAGCAACAGTAACAATTGTCTGTTTGTAGACAACACAATCTTATATACAGAAAACTTTAAGAAATACTGAGCTATTCATCTCTGGAGGCATGTAAGCAGTATAGATTTTGAAAGATGTACCAAAATGATAAAGAGTAGTACTAGATGAATTTTTAAGATCTTTCAAACCCTGGATATTCTTTTTTTCTTTTTCTTTTTCTCTTTTTCAGTACTGTGGATTGAACTAAAGGGTGCTTTATCACTGAGCTATATTTATTTTTCATTTTTTATTTTGAGACAGGGTCTTGCCAGGTTGACCAGGCTGGCCTTGAACTTTTGATCCTCCTGCCCCAGCCTCCCCAGTAGCTGCAACTATAGAAATACAGGTATGGGAAACCACATCAAGCCCAAACATGGAATTTTCTATTGATATTCAAGCAGTGAGTGGAGTATGCCAAAGAAATTATAGAAAGAATGGTTACCCTGTAAGGAGAGGGAAACAACTTTGTGCTGAAAGAGTCGAGAAGTCTGCAGAAGAAGCAACATTTGAGTTTTGACATAGATGTTACATGATATTGAAGAACAAGCACTGTTTTGGGAGTGACCTAGATCTACTGTGTAATGATTGTAGGACTTTATCGGGAAAGCAAGGTTAGTAGTCATTCTTATATTACTTGGATTTTTTTTTTTAATTCTGAAAAGAGAAGCAGGCTATAGAGATGTAAAGCCTCCACATGTGTGAAACCACCATCAGATAACTTTCATTTCCCTTGGTATCTCTGGTCTGCAAATCTCTGCTGTTATAAAGTAGCATTTTACACAGGTAGACACAAAAAGACACTCACCCATTCACAGATGCTGGCAAATCTCAGCCACTTAAAAAAATAAAAGTGCAAGCAAATGAACACAAGCACACGCACACTTAAACTTATACCTGCATGTGCTCACATAGTCCTGCGGGAACACACAAGCAATAGGTACAAGGAGTCAAAAACTAGGAAAAACTAATGAGACAAAACAGGTTGCCAGTTACTGTTCCATGGCTAAGTCCTCAGTGAAAGGGATGCCTCCTCCAATCAACATCATCAAACAGGCCCCGTTAAGCCCAGTATTCCAAACACTAGCCCATGTGGCTTTTTATGCCATCCATAACCTGGGCCTTTATGACCCATTTCATATCCACAACCTCACTATAGTAATTTCTTCCTGATTTCAGAGAAAGCAAAGCAAAAAATAGCTCAGAGAGAAAAGTGAGAAAGATAGGAGAAACAAAAGGTAGAGAGAGACAAAAAGAAAAGGAAACAATAAATGAAGGCCCTTTCACTCACTCATTATTCATTCATTCCACAAATATTTGAAGGCCAGAGGTTATGGTAGGTCTAGGGAAGTCAACCTGGTTTAAAATAGACAAGTCATTTTTCCTCCTTGTGTTTATATTCTAATTAGACAGTTAATCAAGAAAGTACACTTCTTTAATTCTTTCAGTAACCCAGTCATGGTTCAGGATTAACACTGTGGGTTTAAGGAAATACCACTAGATGGATAACCTTGGGCAAGTCTCGGTTTCTTGATCCTTAAAATGGGTGTAGTAAACACCAAGCCTCTTAAAGTTGTGAGGATTCAGAGAGATGCTAAACAAAGCACTTAGCTCAGGTCCTGGCAGAGGAGGGACAGGCTCAATTAATGTTTTCTGGCTGGAAAAGAATAATTACTCAATAGAAGTCAACAGAGAGCAGGGAATGTAATCCCTCAATATGGATCACAGGTGAATGCTTAGCTTCTTGGCAGCATCAGGAATTTAGAAAAACTCAGAGGAAATATTCCGAGTAACAAGCAAATATTGCTTTTTTAAAAGTCATTTTTTGTAAACACTCCTGCATACTCGGATCACTTCCAATTCTTCCCCGAAAGAACAGTTCGTGGAGACCCATCACATCTCATTACATTACTCATACAGCTCATTAGAAAAGAAAATTCTTTGAATTTCTTCATCTCAGACGCAGAGGTAATATATTTACAGACCAAAGTTTTCAAACTTGAGACTTAGAAGTCTTCCCAAAGGTCAAATCCTCTTCAGAATCAACTAGTCCTTCCTTATATGATTTTGAAGGTCCTCCTACTCAGAGAAACCCTTTCCAACTACAACTTGCTATCTATCCTTGTTCAAAAGCATACAAAAAAATCATATATTGATGGGCACCGAAAAAAATCAGTGAATAATGACATTTCTTAATGCCTTCCCAAGTCAAATGATACCAACTCCCCAAAGACATTAGAAAATCAAGTTTCCCTCCATTGTCATATTCCAAAGAAACGAGAAGTCACGTACTTACCTGTGTAAAGGTCAGTGTCTGTGTATTCATCCACTTTCTTGTGCTGCAGAATATAATCGGAGACCTTGGTCCCAATAGCTGGCTGAACATCCACCCACTCCAAGGAGACCACAGTGCTGGAGGGCTCCACTGTTGGGGACAGCCGCAGCCTAGAGGAAATGACAGGAAAGGTTTCTTGTTTTCTAGCCAGCATATGCTGGAGTCCAAGAGTCTGCATGTGTCAAGATGAAGCAAAAGTTTCAGCCTAGATTCAGATCTTAATTCCATCCACCACCAAAACCTTGCATGGCCACAGACAATTTATTTTACTTGTTGAGGTCTCTGTTTTCTCATCCATAAAATGGAGATACAAAGAGCTGCATTTTAAGATCAATGTGGAATTTAACTAATTAATCCCTGAATACAGTATTTGCTCAAAGAAAATTGATTCGTTTTCCAATTATTGAAACTGTATTCTCAAGGATGTCTCATTTTCAAATAAATTAACAGTGACTTCAAACATAGGAGCTTTCCATCTTTCTGCCATTCCCTTCAATTCCACAATGTCTTACTCAACTGTCCAATATCCTTAAGTCCCTCAAAAGGAGACTTAGTACTGAATATTCTCTCAAAAAGAGCAGGAAGCCTGGAATGAATCCTTTTGTAAATCAATTAAAAAAACCAGAATGACTAAAGGTTCAGTTATTCTCCTGGATTGATCCTTAGAGATAATGAAGTATATGATTCCCTCATGTCACAAAATGCGGAAAATAAGGCCCAGAAAAGGGAAATGGCTTGCACAAGGTTACACAGCAAGTTGGAGACAGGACTGTAATGGTAACTCTGCTTATTCTCAGCCCAGAATCTTTCTCTTTCACACTATACCACACTGTCTCTTCAAGGACCATCTTATAATGTGATTCTTCTCATCCTATGGAGGGCATCATGGGACTCTACCTCATGATACCGGCGCCTACCCACTTCTTTGTCTTTCACGCCAATTCACCTCCGTAATCCTAGTCTTCCAATCAGGACGACCTTCCTCTACTTCCCCATGTGACATTCCTGTGTCAGGGCCTTCATGTACACCATTCATTTTATCTAAACTGTGATTCCTGCTACCTGTTAACAGCCTGGTTGACTCCTACCGTAATTAAGGCCTGTTCCGGCCTTTTCCTCCTCTCTTCCACTTACACCTCCATTATTCTCCCTGTGGACAACTCTTTGTTTTTCTTTAAAGTTTTCTTATTCAAATTTTAAAATAAGTCATATTTTCCCCTGGTATCTATCTCCTCTGCTAAACTCCCCCCTCCATAAATGTACAAAGTATGCCTTTTTGTCCATCGATATATTTATTCCCCAGTGCCCAGCACAAAACAGGTATTCAAAATTATTTGATGAACAAGTTAATAAAATGCAGTTCCTTAGGAGAGGTCCTACATTTTATCTCAGTAGCACCAATACTCACAACAGGAATTGACAAAACAGTAGCCAGTGGCCCAGCAAACCTTTCTGAGTAGCCGAGTGAAGGAAGGAATGATGGTCTAAACAGCTTCATTTAAAAATAGCACACACTGCTGGGTGTGGTGGTGTATGCCTGTAATCCCAGACACTAGGGAGGAGGAGGCAGGAGGATCTTATGTTTGTGACCAGCCTCAGCAACTTAGTGAGCTCCTTAGCAACTCAGAAAGACTATGTCTAAAAATTTTTAAAAAAATAAAAAGGATTAGGGCTGTAGCTCTGTGGCAAAGGGCCCCTGGGTTCAATACCCAGTACCAAAAAAAAAAAAAAAAAAAAAAGGAAGAAAAAAAAATAACACACTTAGATATCAGCATCTACCCCTGTGCCATGCCTCCATTCATTCAAAGGTCCCTTCTTTCCCAAAGAAGGAGGGTCCTGGAGACTTCAGGGATCTGGTTAGGCACACTGGGAACAGAACCAAGATATCCTGGGCTGTCAAAGTAAGACTGAGTCCGCGAAAGGAGGCGCCAAAGGAAGAGGGGCCATACATACGTACACCGGCTGCGGAAGGGGGCTGCAGCTGGGGAGCCCACTGGCATCAAAGGCACTGAGGTCACACCTGCACCAGTCATCGATCACGTCCCCTTTCCCTGAGCACCAGTAGGAACTCATCAGTGCATTCTTGAAAGCCTGAAAGAAAGGATGACAGAAGAGAAGATGGTGGCAGTGGAGCAGACTGAGGACAAAGGTGCTAACGCCCTGATGGCAGCTTGGAGGCCCTTAGGGCAGTCTTCCTCGGCACAGAACACCCTCTGTGCTTAAATCCCTGGTATTCTACCACTGGGTTCTCCCTTCCTGAGCAATTCCTTATCCAGGGGCCAGAATGATCATGGAGACACAATCCTAACAGCAACCACTGAGCACCTTCCCAGATCCTGAAACTCCATCTACATTCACTATTCCACATTCACAGTAACCCTGCCTTGACGGATACCATGATCATTTCCCACCAGACAAACTGGAAAACAGAGGCACACAGAAAGTCTCTTGCTGGAAGTTCACAGATGGCATGTGACAGGGCTTGGATTCTGCAAGGTGGTCTGACTCCAGAGCCTGCCCTCATAAATACCAGGCTACAATGCTTGGTCAGATGACCAAGTCGCTGCCCTGCTGAAAGCCCTCCAGAAGCCTCCCAGAGCCCTCGAGGTTCAGGCTCAACTCCTTGTTTTAGCGGCTGGTCCCCTCCCTAGTTCCTTCTCTGACCACTCATCTGACCTTTTCTGGCACGGTACTACCCACTCTCATGCAACCACGAACATTTCCACCAATGGTGAGTTTCTGTCTAAACAGGAGACAACCAACTTTTTCTATAAAGGATCGGAGAATAAATCTGTTCAGCTTGTAGCCAGGTGGTCTCTGTCACCATTACTTAACACTGCCTTTGTCGCCTGACAATGACACAGATAATTATTTAAATAAGCAGGCGCAGTTGTGTTCCTATAAAACTTTATTTACTAAGATAAGTAGCAGGCTATTTTGCATCTGAAGGCCATGTTTGGCTGACCTTTGCACTAAATGATGATCAATGTTCTATTTAATTGCAATATCCTTCATTGTCTCTCTCTCTCCCTTTTTTAATATCCTGTCCTATGCCAGGATTTTTCCCCTTCGTGTACTACAACTCACTCATTTGTTCTCAGATGAAACATCTCATTCTCTGGGAATCCCACCCTGACTTTCTTAAACTGAAGCTTGATCATGCTCCTCTTCTGGATGCTGTAATGCCGACCATTCCTGCCACATTTCCTTGCCAGTCTCATCCAAGAAGCACTCATCCCAACACAGGCAAGAACCAGGGCTCATTCCATGCACATTCTCATGGGGTTTAGCACCTTTGTCTCGTCAATATGTAGTGAATGCATGAATGAACACTGAAAAACTGATCATTAACATTCAGTTATAAAGAGAACTTGAAAGACAATAATAATAAAGCTGTTATTGTTCTTTAGTTGGGTCAAGGACAGCTGCAGGCCTCAAGTCTTTTCTTGTACTTTTTCCCCTCTCTCAGACACAGGCATGGAAGTCAAGGCTGTGGACATTTAGATTTTGTGACAGTTCTCTTTAAAGCTTAAGAATTCCAGAGAAGATGGATCTCCTTTACCAGGTGTGTGGTCCGTCAGTTCTGTGTACTTTCTTTCCTTCCATATTTTTTTTTAACTTTTTATGTACTTTTTAAATGAAAGTTGCATTCTATCTATCACCAAGGACACCTGATTACCCAGTTGTCACTTTTTCCATCCTGCATTGTTCAGAAGACTCAACTGCAGAATGTTTGTCTAACATGGGCCTGGGTTTTCCCTTCTTAACTACCCAGGATGCCAATTTGGAAGGACAATGTGTGATCAAGAATGTTATTGTGTAAGCCTCCATCACATTTCTCCCAGAGGTTTTGACAAGAAGACTCTAATTATTCATACCACGTGTTCTTACCTTTATCCTCTCCTAGGGATGAACACATTATCTAATTTTTCCTGAGTAAAGTATAGAACCCACAGAAATGAAAAAAAAATCATAAAAAGCTAATGATCATGTGGCACCCAATTACACAGTTCAAAGTACTCTAAGTAAATTTAAAACTATAATCTTCACAATAGTCCTGATAGACAGATATTATAAGCCTCATTTACAGATGAGGAAAATAGGAATCAGAGTAGTGAAGCAATTTTCCCAAGATTACACAGCAAGAAAATGGTGGAAACATAATCCCAGACAATATCTCTGTTTTTCCCAAGTACAGGTCTTTTCTGTTCAACCATGCAGACAGAGCACTGGGATTAACTAAAGTAGGGTTGCCAGATTCAGTAAATACAAAATAAAGGGTGCTCAATTAAATTTAAACTTCTGACATGTATTTTTGGTATAAAATGTTTGCATAAAAAGTGTATGGAATGGAGTTTAATATACAATGAGAACACTGTTCCTACTATGTGCCAGCACCTATGCTGGGAACAAAGTCCCTTCTCCTACCAGCGCCAGAAGGAGGTACTCTCTTGAGGACAGAAACCAGATGGTATGGCATGAGGTTATGCTGAATGTCAGACATTTTTCTCCCTCATTTGCAGGTTCCCCCTTAGTGAAATTAATGTGTACAACTGCTTATAGCTTAAGGTTCATAACATCTCCAGCCGGTGCTAAGGTCTTAATTACCATAATGGTGAAATCCAGGGCCATGAGGGAAAGTGACACAGATGGTAATATTGTGTTGGACTCCAGCAATGGAGAGAGAACATCCTGTTTTGTGTGTGTGTGTTTTTGTTTTTGCGTGTGCACGTGTGTGTGTGTGTTAGTGAGCGTGTTGTATGTCGTTTTTGTAATCAATAGGAACTTGGGCTTGTGGAAAACAAAACAAAACAGGAAATCTCTCTGGACTTTGTGAGTTTCACCATCCAGGCAGCTCTTGGGAAGAAATCCTGCCTGTGAGTCTCCGCTGGCTCTTTCCCAGAACCCTGAGGAACAGAATGGGGACTGGTGCAATGGCCAGGCAAACCTTGGAGAGAGCACAAACACACTCTGATAAAAGGCTGACATCAAACAGGGAGCCCTTGCAAGGCTGCAGAAGCCAGCACTGTGTCAGTGCGGGATCACTCTTTCCTTACGTCTTCAGCCCTTGCAACACTCCATCTAGAGTCCAACTGGATCCCAAGGGAGGAGAATCGTAAAATGTTCCAGCTTCACAAGACTCTGTCTGCAAATCATCTAATCTAATCCATTTACAGATGCAGATACAGTGGCCCAGAGAGGCTAGCGGGCTGGCTCAAGGTGATAGAGTAACTTTGTGATGGAACTACTCTATTTCTCCTGCTAATGCTCAAAAGCACCCTCTGAGATGGGTTTCCTATCCCCATTTACAGATGAACTTGGAGAAGGGAGGAACTTGATGAAAGTTCATTGGAATTCTGGCACCCTTGACCTTCCTAGGTCACAGTTAAATGCTAAGATTTCACCCCAAATATCCTTTCTCAGTTTCTCAGCTTTGGGTCATATGCTTGTGTGTGTGTGTGTGTGTGTGTGTGTGTGTGTGTGTGTGTGTGTGTGTTTTCTCAGAGGAAAACAGAACCTTTTGCTGGAGGTACTATTGACTCCTAGCTTTTGAGGAAGTGGAGGGACCTAAAAAATAAATCTACTTAGTACAAGGGCTCCATTTGCACGGTCATTGGTTTTCATAACAAAGGTTTACATTTCCAGAACTTGTAAATGCTTCCAACTTCTAGCTAATTAGTTAGCAAACCAAGTTGGTTAGGAGGAGAAAACAGCCACAAAAATGTTAAGCAATCAAAATAAACTAGGATTTATTCCTGCCTCTATTGTTACTTTCCTATTTGAACTTGCACAAGTGATTCTTCTTTCTGAGACTTAATCCCCATCTGCAAAATGAAGGGGGAAAAGATATAGTTTTGAAGTTTCAATAAATTCAATAAACATTCACCAAACTTCTTACTCCTGGTCATGCGCAGTCTGAAAGCAAAGAAAGGGAAGGAACAAGACCCCGTGGCTAACTTCAAAGGACTCAGTTTAATGGTAAAGACACACAAAGAATTAAAATTACTATGGTTTGAATGCTGTGAAGAAATACACCCAGGAGACTGTGGGAATACAAAGGAAGGGGCCCTTCTGGCTCTAAAAATTATGACAATATCTCAGGAATCTTAAGCTTTAGATATCCTGTATTTGATTAAGATATTTGGGGCCATCTACATAGGACATCACTAAGCCCGTGAACTAAATTCCATACTCCATACTTCCAATGACTGTAGGTTTTACTCTAAAAATTAGTCTCATGTGCTGATACCAAGTCAGTTATTTTTGATATTCAGATGGATATGGTCTGCAAGATTCCAAAAAGTGTTCACTCTAAGCCTCATAGACTTTGTTATCTCCACCAGACTAATAAGCTTGGTCATATGGCTGCCTGATCCATACCAAATAAGGAGGGGAAAGGCTTTCTAAAGACAAAATAATCTATTATCTTTTGATCCCCTGGCTCCATCTCAGGGCTCTACATAGTACCTAACATGAAACATAAGTCAGTCAATATTTGTTGAATTGACTTAAAAGTTCATATAGAACGCTGAATGAAACAACCCAATTTATAAATGTTAAAAGCTAAGACAATGTGTACACGTGTGTACGTTTGTGTTCTTCTCGTTCCCCAAGATTACTTATATCATCCATATCTATTTGGTGCTTCTAGAAGTCTTGGCTCCTCCCTCTATCTGAAAACAAACCTTCCTTCCCTGGAATCCTTACTATCTCTGGTGAACGTTAGTAATGCTTCTTCTATAGGAAATATCCATGACCTCTGCACTGGACTCCCCGCCCCAATATCACCAACTCCAGAACATCCTCTCGCAGCTTTCTAAAACACCACTGCTTCTTCTATCTTCTTATTTGAACCTCTTCAAACTTTCCACTACCTTCCTCAGCTGGTGTCTCTTCTCCCATCTTCTCCCCACTGCTCCACTCTATGATCCAGAACACTCTCAATTGCTTATGCTAGTGCACTTGTTTCTTATCCATGCATATTTTTTTCATGCTGTGTCTTTGGTACAAAACACCCTACCCCCACTTCTTCCTTCTTGCTGAACTTCAGAAAATATTCCCTGCCACCAGGACCTTGCTATACCTGTAGAGATTTCTTTTTTCTCTCCCTCTTTTCTCCTCTCACTCAATTTTTACAGATTACACATTTCCTTGCAATTTTCTTGTTTATGTGTCCTTCTCACCTATCAGACAGTGAACTCTTCTAAGTCAAGGTCAGATATATGAATCACTCTGTGAACACATAATAGGTTCCAAAAATAGGTGTTAAACTTCATGGATGTGGAATAGGATGCTGTGACACAGATTAAACTTGTATTTTATTATTATTATTATTATTTTTTGCTGTTCTAGTCTTCTAGCAAGAGATGACAGAACTGTAATTGATCACCATAAAAAGACCAATTTACACTGACAGCATCGAAATGGGGAAGGGGTGGATAATGGAAGAAGAATTCCTTTTGGAGACAACTGGGATTAGTGCCTGAAGGGGTGTAGATTGAGCACTTTTTTCCCAAGAAGCGATTGAAGGTATAAAATAAGAAAGCTTTTAGGGCCAAGGAAAAAAGGGGAGGAAAGGACAGTGGTTGATGTCCCTGATTTGTAGGGACACTAATTGCCGAACCCATGTTGACCATAAGTTTAGTTGATCAGGAGGATAAAGATTGCTGAACATAGGAAGGATTGAAGAGGGAATCAGCAGAATCTGCATAGGAGCATAAATACTTGCTTATAGCCACCCTGGAACTCTGGGATAGGATCTCCCCAGGCCATCTGACACTGAGGCATCGACACACCCTCTCATCATGGCTGCAGGAGATTCCAATCATTCATTTCTCTAGTAGCTACAGAAGATAAGAGAAAGGGAGCTAGGAACAGAATAAGACATGTCCTGTCCTCTGATAATGAGGAGGTTAACCGGTCATTCCGTTAAAATCAATGACTGCATAATTAAGTAGCATGTGCAAGAACACATTTAGCGAAGTGGGTAGTGTTACTTAACTTTAGTATTCTTATTCCCAAACGAAGCATGAAGGTAGGTGTGCTGAGTCACTTCAATGATTATTTAAAATAGGTTGCAACTAATGATTATTTAAAGGAGTAATGACAGAAGGGAAATAGAAACCTTCAACTACATACATATCTAGAAGAGCTTTGGTGTGCACAAAAGCATTTTCACTGATATAGATCTCATAATGATGTAGGCATATCGTTATACATTTGTCAGAATTCACAGAATGTACAGTGCCAAGGGAACTCTAAAATTAATTATGGATTTTTGAAAGGTGATGATGTAACAGTGCAGACTTATCAACTATAACAAACATACTACTCTGGTGGTATGTTGATAGTGGGTACAGCTGTGGGTATATGTGGATAAGGGATATATTGAGATTTTCTATGAGGTCTGCTCAATTGTGCTGGGAAACTAAAACTGTTCTTTAAAAAGTCAATTTTATGTCCTGCCAGACAACATCTGTTCCATAGAGGAGTTCACAAATACTGTTCATAGCTTGACAAAGAAAGGAGTGAAATGAAGAGAAGAGACAACTCTTAATCCTTTCCTAATTATAGGTCTATTGCTTTTCAACCTTGGGCTAAGATCAAATGTAGGGTCTAATTCTAGACCTGTGGTAGGGCATCTGCCTACTAACTTCTGAAAGCTTCTTGACAACCTGTAGATGCAGCAGCTCTCAACAGCTCCAGAAAATCATAAGAGAGAAGCAAATAAAAGGTCCAAGAAGGTACTGGCCCCGATCACATAACACAATACAGAAAAGGTCTACTTGAGACTCCAGCTTCAAATTCCAATCTTTACCTCTGGCCTCCTTCAGCCCATCTCTTCCCTTCAGTCTCAGTTCCCCCCATTCAGTGAAGAAATACCAACTGGCAAAGACCCATTTCCTATATAAGAAATTGTGTAACTCAATCTACGACTCTATAAATCACAGAAATGACACCTAATTTCCGCTGTCAGGATAAACTTCACTTTTCAAGCCATTCTCCCCTGAATGATGAGAGTCCAACAGAACAACTCCTTAATCTAGATGACAGAATAAGACATTTAGAGCCAGCCAAGCCCCCTTCCTGCAACACTTACCTCTGCTAATGAAAAAATATTAGAGAAATAAATATACATCCCACCGAGACACTTTCATGGGGCTCTGTCAGCTGTTTCATAAGATGTACAGAGGCAAGATGATAGGGTATGTTCAATGATCCTCAGGCAAGAAGCTGTTCTTCTTGTCAATTATTCTCATATTTCAGCTCTCATCCGTCTCATGAAGAGGATGGAGTACTAGATTTTAAAGCATTAAAAATAACACTGCATTTTTTGAGCATTTTTATATGCTAGACACAGCGTTCAGTGCTTGCCATATAGGAAGTCATTTAATTTGCACAGTCACACTATGAATTGGGTACTCCTACTGTTGCCATTATGTAGGAAGTAAGACTGAAGACCCAGGGAGCTTGAAGTCCTCTTTAGTCACATAGTCACTATTTAGTAGGGTTAAATCCAAACTCACATTTCATAAATTCCGAAACCTAGATGTTTAACCCTGTGGTAAGTTGTTGGCTAGGCTAAATTGTCTCCTTACAACTCTTTTTTTTTTTGGAACCAGGGATTAAACCCAGGGGTGCTTCACCACTGAGCAACATCTCCAGCCCTTTGTTATGTTTTATTTAGAGAGAGTCTTGCTATGTTGCTTACAGCCTCTCTAAGGTCCTGAGGCTGACTTTGAACTTGCAATCCTCCTGCCTCAGCCCCCAAAGCTGCTGGGATTAAAGGTGTGCATCCCTGCATTGGGCCTCCATTCAACCCTAAAAAAGTTGAAATTTAAAAAGTATGAGGTGCCTCTGATCAGGTAACTTGATCACTATCACAAATCCAGAATGATTTGGAATCAGGATTCAAACACATCTTATTTAGAACACAATCCCCTTCTGTGTCTATTCTTTTTTCCTAAATATTAAGGAAAGGTGGTAATTGAGGAGCATTCTCAGAAGGGGACAGCATGATTGGTTTCATTAGCCTTGCTCTGATGACTCCCAACCCCTTATTGGCCAGAACAATATCCCAAAATATGTTACCAGGAATCTCAGTTCAGTGAGACATTAATTGACTTTGAGTTCAACAAAATTGGGGTGGAAGGTCAGGGTCATTTCTGTGATCAGATATATTTGGAGTAGACTACATTAAATAAAACTAAATAGATTATTCTACATAGGACTTGGGAGCTGCTAACATGTTAACAGTCCCTGGGAAGTCCTGAGAAGGTAATGTATCAAATGCAGCATTCAACAAACATACTTGTCCATGGAACTTTGACTTTGATTGTGGTTCTAATGACATGTGGGGATGTGGAACTCTTCTTCAAGTTCTGCAAGTCTAGATTGTAGGTCAACACAAAACCTTCCACTAGCCAGGAGCTGCCCAGGAAAGAGAGCTCATCCCAGTTCTGTCATTAAATGTTCAATCTCAGCCATGTCAGTCTTCTCTGGACCTCAATTATCTTACATATACAATGAGAATACTGTACACTCTTATTTCTAAGGGCCTAACCTTCTGGTATCACCATGAGTGCAAGAACATGTGTAGCTATGGTTTCCAGACCAGACCCGGGGTTTCCTTGATTATGTGAGCCCACCATGATTCTGGTCACAGATTCTGCCACATCCTACTCAACTACTATAAGCCATTTGGACACCTTTGTGCTGATGTCAAGTCCCCCAAGTCTTTGGCCCTTATTTCTCCTTCCTACTTTACTTCTTCCCATTGTCCATTTAGCATTCCAAGCACCAGGCATGCTTCTCACTTCTTCTAGATTTTTAATGCTACTTCCTCTCCGTGAAACACCCTCCCTCTGACAATTTTCCTCCATTATTAATCCATGAACAACTCTCAGCTTAAAGACCACCTCTTCTGGGCAACATTCCCTGATTCCCTAAAGCTGGGGCAGACACTTCCCATTGTAATGCACCTTCTCCTTCCTCTTCCTGTAACCAAATTTTTTTACTGTCTTATACTTCATTGTCTAATTGCTTATCCATCTTTCCTAATAGACTGTGTACATGTTGAGTTTGGGGGCCCTGTTTTGCTTACTGTTCAATCTCTCATTCCTGATATAATGTTGGGTTCAGTAGTTGATTAACCGATTGGTCTATGATAAATTAACTAATATCAAGAATCCTAATACTGTCATACCTCTCCCTGTCACTTTGTCTTAGCTTGGAAAACATCTCAGTCTAGCTTTGGGATAATTCTGTGCTCTTAAGTTCTGCCTCATTCCTACTGGATGCTTCCTTTCCTCCTGCAAAGAGCCCAGGAACTCTGAGATAAAGTTCTTGGCTTAAAAACCTTCCACATCCTCCAATAGAATATGGAAGCATTTTTCAAACTTTGTGTTACAAAATACACTGAATAACAAGAGACAAATGCAAAATTTCTCTGAACACATTTTTTTCTTAAATATTTATACAAACTACACGTTCTACTCTACAATAGATGGATTTTTTAAAAAATATAAACAACAGAATTTTTTCACAAAATGACTCTCATGGAGAAGTCCCTGGGCCTTGTTTCATCAATGACCTGAAGTGCCTGATTCAGATTCAGATTCCCAGGCTGAACTCAGACCCTCTAAATCACAATATTAGGACAGACAGTCCAGAATCTATGATTTAACAAACTCCTAGGAAAGTCTTATGTAATAAATACTAAGTTTGAGTATCTCTTATCTTTTTATCCTGTGGCTTTGGGTATGTGTTGGTACTTCATAATGTATCTCCCTGGGTTTGGGCACTCCAGTTTGAATATTTAAAAACCTATAGGATGTTAACAGCTATTTCACAAGCATCAGATATCAGAGTTTAGTTTGGTGGTTATATCTGAACTAAATAACCCTGCTGCTTTGAACAAGGCTAGTTGGACCACAGGTGGTTAACTAATACGACCAGGACCAATCATAAATTTTCTTGGTAATTTAGACTGACATGCTCTTTGGTCTTTCTGAGGGTTTGAAATGGTATTAGATAAAAGTTTGGCTAGGTTAGGCATGACATTTAGTTATGTACCTTGAAGCCAGAAAAGATGGTGTGAGTCAGGGGAGAATGAGGAAGAAAGAGAGGGGGAGGTAGGAGAGAGAGACAGAGAGAGCACAAGGCAGCCCAAGTACAGAGAGAAACGGACTCCAGAATTATTGCTGAGAATGTAGCTTGTCTGTACTCTCTCCTTGAGTTACCTACTATCATTGTAATAACTTCCCCTTTTTGAGAAAGTTTCAATCAGTTTCTGTTTCTTAGCATTAGAAAAGATTTGACAAGTATAAATATTAGGCCTCTTGGCTTGACACAGGGCCCTTCACAGTGATACCAGTCTCTGTACCCTCAGTCCCACTACCATAATCTGTCCCCGTTCTGTTTACCGGATACCTTGAATCACTAGTGCTGGACCAGGCGGGCAACAAAATTTTATGCCCTCGTGTCTTCATACATGGATTCTCTTAGCCTATGATATCTTTCCTTCGTCCTACCTCTGATCAAATCAAACTCATTCTTTAAGACTCCCCACCACAACTATAATCTCCAGAAACAAACACTTCCCGAATTTCCCAGGAGAACTGAAGTCACCCACCATACTTTGGACAACACATTTGTTAGTGACCTTACTACAGTTTATTGAATTGTTTGTTTTCCTTTTCCCATGAGTTCTTTACCTTACAGTATCAGAAATTCTTTGTGTGAAGCATGACCCAAGGTAGGTGCTCAATAAATGCTTATTGTATGAAAAGTGTTGAACGGATGGATGGTACAGTCTGAGGAATAGAAGACTGGGAGCTCCTAGGGTGTCTATCTATGTGATCCTAATAGACCTACTCAGTCATTAGGGCAATAGATTTTGCTTACTTTGTTCTAAACTATCTCCAGACCATTTGTCCTGCCTGTCACTGAACTGATAGCAATTGTGAAAGTGATGAATAGCAGACCAATTATGAGCAATAGGAAACATCAGTTATAACTCCAGGGAGAAGATGCAGCCATATCAGTAGCCTCATCCATCTAACTGTGAGTCATCTTCCCAAGGCATCTTGCCCTGTGACCTTGAACTGCCAAGGGTTTCTTAGCTTTAGACAAATCCAAGTTCTTCAGAGGAGAGCTCCTCCTCCCAGCCTGTCTCCTACAAGGCGTTGCTCCTGGCCTATTCACTCCTGGAAGGGGAAAACTGGATGGAACTCATCAATTTTCCCAAAGGAAAGTCCTTAGCCAAGGATCCCAACCACACCCAATAGACAAGACCTGTCTTCTAAGGCCTGCTATCCTTTGACAGATAGTAACTCCTCTCCCTTGTGGTGAGAACATCTGGAGATGAGAGGCGGATGGAAAGGTTTCATGTGGAGGATTTGTCCAAGACCGTGGAGTTTACATTGCTAAATGCTAGCTTAAGTTAATGGCAAGTTTCTGAGTGAAGAACTAGACAATTTCCCTTTTGTGGTCACTGGTGAGCTCATTTTTCCAGTATGCTCATGTTCCCTTAGGAAGCGTCTGAGGGAAGAAGCCTCTCTGCCTGATTGGGCTTCCATGGATGAGGCTTTGAATGGAGGCAAGGAGAGAAAATTCAGAGGATAACAGAGGGTGTGCTCAATCTAGACCTGTACTGGGCTTACCTTGGCCTTTGAAAGGGAGGCTTGAAAATGTACCTGTGGGGCTGGGGATTTAGCTCAGTTGGTAGAGTGCTTGCCTTGCAAACATGAGGCCCTGGGTTCAATCCTCAGTACCACAAAAAAAAAAAAAAAAAAAAAAAAAAAAAAAGAAAAAGAAAAGAAAATGTACCTGTGGAAGTTATGAAAGGGGAGCTTCATTATAACCTTTCCATCATGGCAAATTGAATTCCGAGAAGTCTAAATCATTTAATCCAGAATAAGATTCTACACATGCTGGAGGACCAGCAGGATACAGAGGTTAAGAGTATGGTATTGAACAAGTAGGTGCAAACCCTAGTGTTATCACTATGCTACAAGTTAATAGTAGTGACTCCAGCTCTCTAAATGTTAAAGTACTTCACTTGCTGCATGTTAAATGGGAATATATTAAAATATACCTCAATAAGAACTGCTATAAGTATCATTTTTAAAGTGCCTAAAAGAATGTCAGATATAGACCCATATCCACACACATTCATATATTTGATATAAAATGAATTTTAACTAAGTCCTGAATGTGAAGATTCTCTAAACGAAAGTAAATTTATAAATATAACAATAAAAGTTAGGCATGTTTACTTATGTCATAAGAGAGTCTGAACAAATCTACACTTATCTAGAATTATTGTATTCTTTTTAATATTTTATGTTGAAATTTAAAAAAAAAAAAACCTGTCACTGGAACCAACTATCCAAGATACTATATTTGCCTTTGGGGCAGTGTGACTTTCCTTGTGGCCTGAAGGCAAGGCAGCTAGTATTTATTTATTTGATCAGAAACAAGAGCAGAAGACAGGAGAAGCAAAAAAAAGGAAAGGGGAAAATGAGTGGGAAGGTAATGAGCAAAAAGGAAGAGGAAAGAAACTGTTACTAATATTTATCAATATTTATCAAGTTTTTAATTATACAAGGCATTGCTAAATGCTTTACATGCATAATTTTATTGAACAATAACTCTAGTGTTAAGTACCATTAGCATTCCCATGGAGATCCTCAGCAAATAAGTTATATCCCCATAGTATACAGTAAGAGGAGAACTTGAATCTCCACCTATTCTGATTTCTGTACATCATCTTATGTAATATCTAGAATCACTCTATGAAGCAGGTCCTCATATTATTCCCATCTTCCAGGTAAGAAAAGAGAGCTATAGTAGACTGTGGTATATGTAGTGACATCCAACAGGTAAGCAGGAAATTAGAATTCAAACCTAGATCTGGTCTATGACATCCCACTAACCCCTCACAAAAGTATGTCTACCTTGAATATAACTAATACCCTCAATAAATAAAAAGGTAAATAAACTAATTTATGGTTTTATCTATATCTATGTACATAGCTATATCTTCATACCTATATCTTCATCTATATCTACATACCTCTGTCTTAATCTCCATTCAAAATGGGTATCTGCACATATGAGAAATAACAACCAGGGAAACATTGTGAAGGAATGGGAAGAGCCTTACTAACACGTCTCCCCCACGCCCAAGAAGCTACCATGCTTCCACTTAATGATCCTCCCTCTGATGTTTTTTAAGAGAACCAATAACTTCCCCTACCATAGAAAAGATCTTGTTGGAAAACAAGTTAAATTTGAAGGAACCAAGTCCAAGCTATTTTGAGAGTGGATATATGCTGCCTAAAAAAGGGTTAACAACAGGGGTTTGAATTGCATTAATAGAGGGTCTTTAGCATGCTATTCTCCAACTCCATCCATTTACTGGCAAATGCGTTAAGCGAAATAAGCCAAGCCCAAAAAACCAAAGGCTGAATGTTTTTGCTGATATGCAGATGCTAATTCACAATAAGGGGTGGGGGGGTAGGGAAGAATAGAGTTACTTTATATTAGACAGAGGAAAGTGAAGGGAGGGGAGGGGGTACGGTGGTAGGATGGATCATCGAGTGAAACAGCATTACTACGTCAGGTACATATATGACTGCATGATCCTTGTGATCCTACAACATGTACAGTCAGAAAAATGAGAAATTACATTTGATTTATGTATGATTTATCAAAATATATAAATGCATTCTCCTGTCACATACAATTAATTAGAACAAATAAAAAATCATAAAATAAAATATAGAGGGTATTGAGTTTTCAGTCAAAAACTTCAACTGGACTACAACAGAATCTAGCTTCCACTAGGCTGAAAATGACTAAGACATGAGAATGAAGTTTTAGCAAGGAAAGACCAAAAAGAGAATAGTGGCAGGAGGGACTCTAGAATCTAAGGAATGCTATTCGATGATAGAAGAGGCTTTCCCGTGTTAAAGTGTAGGAAAAGGAGCTGATGACAATGGAAGCTTTGTAGCTTCCATGCTGAGACAAAGGCAGTGGAACCAGAAAATTAGAGGATTATATACTGGCTCTATAACTCACAGGCTATGAGAGATTTCTCCTCCTAAGTTTCAGTCTCTTTTCTTTTTAGAAAAGAAGTTGTGTTTTA
The DNA here is from genome assembly GCF_902686455.1 of Sciurus vulgaris. Lineage (NCBI taxonomy): Eukaryota > Metazoa > Chordata > Mammalia > Rodentia > Sciuridae > Sciurus > Sciurus vulgaris. The sequence goes on from NC_136476.1 coordinate 72,789,287, forward strand.
AATATCTGCTACATTCACAACAATAAAGAAAAAAGCCATTATGACCAAGGACAAAATCAAAAGTCTAAAAGCAAGAGACTTAGCTTCTATTCTGAATTCCCTAAGCAATTAAAGCAGTCTCTGTGTGTTCCAGCCTCTCTCTCAATAAATCATATATACAAATCAAGAAGGACTTAAATATACTAGAGTTCTTTCAGGGGCTACAATCAGAATGATCGAGATAAGAATGAATCTACTAGTGTTGGAACAATGGTGTCTCCTCTAAAATTCATGCTGAAAGTTAATTACCAATGCAGCAATAGTAAGAGGTGTGGCCTCTGAGAAGTGATTATGAGGACTCTGTCCTCATGAATGGGATTAATACTCTTAGGAAAGGGCTCGAGGTGGAAGGAAGCACTCTCTTGCCTGTCCATTCTTTCCACCATGGAAGGACACAGTGTCCCCTCCAGATGATGTAGCAACAGGTGCCATCTTGGAAGCAGAGAGCAGCCCTCACCAGACACCAATCCTGCTGGCACCTTGATCCTGGATTTCCCAGCCTCCGGGACCAAATGGAAATAAATTTCTGTTCTTTATAAATTGTCCGGTCTTGGACATTTTGGTATAGCAGCAAACAGTCTAAGACAGAGTCTAAGTGAAAACTTAGACTCGTGATGAAAAACTGTTGAGAGAACCAGGAATAGTCAGCAGGGGAGAAGAAATGTTCTACTGAGACCTAACATGATTTCACATACCTGAAAGCCTGTCATTTAGAACCAGGAAACAAAACTTTTACTGAGTTTCTTTTATGTGTCAGACAGTATTATTAAGTACCTTATATGGATTATCTGAGTTAATTTTCAAAACAATTCTATAAGCAGACATTACTAATGAGAAAACAAAAGCTTAAAGACCAAAGTGTGCAAAATGCCCAAAGGCACACAAATTTTGCAGCCAAGTTGATATTTCAATCCTCATTTCTTTGATTCCAGAACATATGCCCTGCCTACTAAGTCAAGAGCTAAGACTTGCTCATTAGAGTGTTGATGGATGGGACTAGAAACAACAAGGGAAGAAAATGTATAGGAAAATATTTTGATTTGACATAAAAAAGGATGTCATAGTAATGAAGGAAGAAGCTACTTAGGGGTCACAGAGCAAGTCATTCTTAGAAGTATTCAAACACATGCTCTTGGAGAGTAGAAAAGAATCAAGTCACAGGTGAGCGTATCCCTTCTATGCTTTTCTTCCTTATGGACATGTATGTGATCATAAAATAAAATAGTTAAATGTAGAGATGGAGGAGAAAGGGGAGCAACAGGAAGCAAAGAAGGAAGATAAGACAAGTAGGAGTTTGTCTTAGCATATACCATGCACCAGGCATGCAGCTGAACATGGTATCACCCAACTCATTTAACACAACAACCTTCGAAATTAGGATATATTATTACTAAGCTTATATCACATCTGAGAGAATTAAGGTTAAGAGTCCCTTGCCAAAAGTCACATTGGAAAAAGAATAACCACGATTGACAGATTTGACCTGCATCATAAATAAATAAACTCTTAACTGCTAGAGTAGAAAGCACAAGTTCTTCTATGTGATCCCTTTGGTCTATAGGCCTATCAATTCTGACTGTGCAGATTGTTAAAAAAAAAAAAATGATAATAATCAAGTCTGGCCAAGCTTGTAGGCCTAACTACCAAATTGCAAGAAACATGGGGCCAGAAGAGCATGCTAAATCACACAAGCAGGATTCAATCACAATGAGCAGAATCCAGGCTCTGGGGATTTTAGTGAATAAACAACTCAAGTTTATCACTGTGATATCCCAAGAAATAAAAAAGAGAAGGAGGGAGGGACCTATAGATTAAGAGACCTACTTAACAGACAAACATGACATTTGAATCTTATTTATACCACACTTGGAACAAATAAACGGGTACCAAAGACATAAGCCAATCTGTTATACATGAATGGTGACTGGATGTTTAATACAGAGAAATTACTGTTAATTTGAAAAGTTTGGTCATAGGATAGAGCCTAATTTTTGTGTTTAACTTTTAGACATGTAAACTTCAATATTTATGTATACAATTATATAATGTTTGAGATATTTGCTGAAAATTGCCAGGGTGGAGGGGAAGTGGAGGAGAGAGCATTTGATGCAGCCTTGGCATGAACTGATCATTGACAAAAGTAGGTAACGGGAACAGAGAGATTCATCATGCTGTTCCATCTATGCTATGCTTTTTTAAACAAAATTACTTTAAGGGTGGGTAGCAGACCCTAGAATTTAACAGTGCTCCCTAAAATGATATAATTCGGAGACAAAGCTAAAACCAAATAGAAATAAATGACCCATGAAGAAATCATATTTCTTATAGTCTTCCCCTCCTCTCTAGATATGAATTTATGGCAGGGAACCCTTCTGCTCAGAGAAATCGGGAATGGTGAGCTCTTTTGACCAAGAAGCCACCACACAGACTAACTGTTTGTGAAATGGTACAAACTTATGTTGTTTTCAACTGCATATGCCTGATAAATTTTGAGGAAAGTCTGGAATGAGTTTTTTCTTCTTTTTTAAAATTTTTTAAAATTTCTTTTATTTTTTTCTTCTTAGATTAGAAAGAAATAGAGAGTGAGTTGGATTGTTGGTGAATTCTCCACGCCTTTAGCATCACTGCTGACCAAAGCTGCCTAATGACCCAAGAAGAGGTCTCTGTGAACAGGGCTAAGTTCCAACACTGACGGAGCCTGCAGCTCGCTCTGTTCCTGGAAGCCCAGCACTGCCCTGGCGGAGCAATCTTCACATGTCGCCCTCAGATAAATGATGCTGTTGGAAGGAAAGAGGGCATGAGGGACAACTGCAAAAGGAAATCCAGACTTGGCTCTGATATTTGCTGGCCCTGTGTGGCTTCAAGGGATGGCTGCTTATGCTCTCTCAGACTATGACTCCTTATCTATAAAATGAAGGTAAATATTGTTAGCTTTGCACTGATGAGAGGATTAGAGGAGTCAGTGTAGGTGAAAGCCCCGTGTGAGCATGCCCACGCAGGCTGGTGCCCTTTGCACTCTCTTCATTTATTGCTACTTAAATATATTCATTGAATTTCTAGCATGTGCCAGGTACGGCATGATAAGCTGTTAGTGCAATGCGGGGCAAAATCTGGTCCAGTCTCTGATCTCATGAGGTTTACCTCCTAATTTTACTAGAAAATATTTTGACTCAATGTGAGGAAAAGCCTTTTCTCACCAGGGAAACAGGATGCTCAGAAGTCACTGAGCAAACAAGCCACTTGAAAACTGGAAATGTTCACAAACTCTACCATCTCTTGCAAGGTGTGGAAGGAAGGAATCAAAAAATAGACTAGAGTTGAACCAAATGCCTACATAATCCCTTCTGTCCCTGAAGTCACTAACTCTCTTTCTCATACCCATGGTTGTGATCGCAAAGTAAAATAACAAAAGATAGAGGAGGAGATGCAGACATTAATCAAACAATTACAAAAAAGCATAAGTAGAAAATAGAATAACTGCTATAGAAGAAAATTGAAGAGAATTGAGAAAATAAGTGAACAGATAAACACACAGGAGGATTTTCAAATCTAGAAGCCTCGGAAATCTGATGAGGGAATCTTGCTAAGGGGAAAGAGGGAAGGAAAAGAGTGGAATGCACTCCAAGGACAGGGAACAGCCTGTGCAAAGGCTCCTTGGCAGGATAAAACTTAGTGTTTCCAGAAACTGGAAAATGTTTACTGTGGCTAAGGCAGAGAAACAAAGGAAGGAGTTCAAGGTAAGTTTTAAGAAATTAGAAGGGTTCTGTACAAGGGTTGAAAACATAGCTCACCCGTAGTAAGCTTGCCTCACATATATGAGGCCCTGGATTGAATAACTAGCACAACAAAAAAACGAATAGAATTTTAAAAAAGGGTTCACTCCAAGCAGTCCCTTGTAAACCATGGTAAGAACCTTGGTCTTGATCTAAGAGATCAACTGAAAGCCACTAAAGTGTTTTAACTGAGGAAACTGTTGTGAGCATATTTTAGTTCTCAAAATGTCACTCTGGTTGTAAGAAGGAGAATAGATTAGAAGGGACATGGGTCAATATTTGCCAGTAGGAGGCTATTCCAGAAAAGACTTGGATTAGACTGGGTAAAAGCAAACCTATTTACGAAATTCTAAAGACAAATGGATTGTTGTGTTAGGGGAATGCATTCGGCCAGAGAGGAAAGACATGTATCGAGGATAAAACCCTTGGTTTCAGGATACAAAAACTGAGATAGAAAACACTATCAAAAGAAAGGCAAGGTCATTCATGGAAAATGTGGTAGAGTGGTCTACAAGGGAAACAAATGAAGAGAAGCCATTACATTTCCATTGGGAATTAATGGGGATGAATTAATGCAGATAGCAGATGGAGTCAACTTTTTCAAGAAGTTTGGCTCTTAAGAAACAAAGAGTCATACCATTTGCATACTCTGAGAAACTATAGTCATACTACATTTGTATAAAATGAATCGAAATTCAAAAAAAGAAAAGAAACAAAGAGCCAGAAGTTGGAAATAGTAATGGAATGAAGTGATAGTGTCTTTAAAACACTTTGGGCCTCCATTAATTACACTTTATTTTAAATGCTGAAAAGAAATTTCCAAGCACAGCGGGGTATGCCTGTAATTCCAGAGACATGACTGAGGCAGAGGAGTGCAATTTCAAATTTCAAAGTGTTTAGGACCTCGGCAACTTAGCAAGGTCCTAAACAACTTGACAAGACCATGTTTCGAAAAAAAAAAAAAAAATAGAGATTAAGGGCTGAGGATGTGGCTTAGTAGTAATGTACCCCTGAGTTCAAACCCCAGTAACAACAACAGCAGGAGCTGACGGGAAATAACCAAGAGCAGAGAGAACAGCAAAGAGAGGCGAAACACAGGTGTTCAGGTAGAACCTTCGCTCTGCTACTTCGTTTGCAGGACCTTGGGGCAAGCAATTTAACTTCTCCATGCCTCAGTGTTCACAGAAAGAAAGAGAATGACGTCACCCATCATATGAAGCTGAGGAGTGATTCAGCAAGCTAAGCCCATAGAGCGCTCTAGCCGAACTCCTGCCACCGCTGCAGAAGTACAAGGGGAAGACGCTCTGCCTTTCTCTTTCTTCTTATATTCAACAACTGAATTCAATGTCCCATAACAAATGCTCTACTCTTTGACATTGAAAAATGTTTGCATTTGCTAAGACCATATGTCTTCTATATCTTGATGAATCTGCTAGTTTTCTAGTCCCATGAAAGAGCCGTTTCCCAGTTTCACAAGTAGGCAAGCCAAGTATTAAGTTCCTCTTTTGTAATTGACCATGAGTGTGTTGAGTAATATGCGGATTATTTCCCCCTTCTTTTCTTTGATCTTCCCTGTTGCCAAGGATTGCCTGACAGCCTGATTCCTGGCCAGTTCACCTCCTTTACAGAATCCACCAAGATGGAGAGGAAGTGGCCCACAAGAACAGAGAAGAATTAAGTTAGATTATAAGAAGTACTTGACTTTCTTAATCCCTATATACAAGAATTCCCTGAAGAAATTTCAAAATAAGAAAGAGTTATGAACCCAGGTTTCAGTTGGTGGTTCTTAAGCTCAGTGTGCATCAGAATTACCTGAGGAGCTAGGAAGAGTACAGATTTCCAACTCTAACGCCCAGAGAAACAGAAGAAGGAAGGCCAGGAAGATGCAGTCAACAAACACTGTCCCTATCTCACTCCAAGTGATTCTGATCCTCTTTGAGATACTCTGAGATTCAGATCTGCACTTAACCCTGTGCTCTCTCTGTCTTTTCAGTACTATGGATTGAAGCAGGGCCTCAAATTTACTACGCAAGCACTCTACCATTGAGCTGCATCCCCCTCCCTTTTATTTATTTTATTTTGATTCAGAGTTTTGTTAAGTTGCCCAGCCTGGCTTCAAACTTGTGATCCTCCTGCCTCAGCCTCCCAAATGGCCGGGATTATAGAATTATGCCAGCACACCTGGTACCACTAAACATGATTGATCTCTCTTATTCGATTTGACTTATTTTTTATTCATTTATTTATTTTTTGGTACCTGGGATTGAACCCAGGGGGACTTCTGAGCCACATCCCCAACCCCTTTTTTATGTTTTATGTTGAGACAGGGTCTTGCTAAGTTGCTGAAGCTGGCTTTGAACTTGCAGTCCTCCTGCCTCAGCCTCCTGAGCCACTGGGATTACAGGCATGTGCCACTGTACCGTCCTTATTTCCGTTTTCTTCACTTTTTCATATTGTAGTATTTACTTAAGTGATTGCTTATTTTCTGTCTCTTACATACACGTCAATAGAGACTCAATTTCCAGATGTTAGAGATACGTGACTGCTTTGCTCCCTGATGCATTCCAAGTGCCCAGAACAGTGTCTGGCCTTGACAAGCACTTAATCAATATATGTTAAAATTGCTTGGACTGAATTCCCATTCTCCACAACTATCTCATGTTTGGACTTCTGCAGGAAACCCCCATCCCAACTTAACTGAACCTCTTATTTCAGTAATTTAACATGGGAGTCAAGGATACTCAGAAAATTTGCTGATGCCATGAATCTGTCTCCTAGAAGAAAAAAAAATACAAATAAATGCATAATTCTGCATCAGTTTTCTGAGATTGGAGTGTCCAAAGACCCTTTAAAGTCAAGAATATACAGACTTCAAATGAATAACTCTTGCCCTAAAACCAGATTTAATCCCTGAAATTCACTTCCAATGTTGCTGTCATGATTAGCCTAAACCTTACCTCCAGTTGCATCTCTCCCTTGGCCCAAAATCTTAAAGGGCTCCCTAGAGTTTACACAGTACCTACATCTCTCAAAGCAGCATTCAAAGTTGCCCCCAAACCTGGTGCCTTAGTATGTACCTGTAGTCCCAATTACTTGGGAGGTTGAGGTGAGAAGATCACTTGAGGCCAGGAGTTCAAATCCAGGCTAGGCAATATGGTGAGACCCTGTCTCCTTCCCACCCCAGAAAAAAATACTGCCCACAACTCAACCATTTATGTAACACATTTCTAGATTTTATCTCTGCAAATACTGTAGATCTGTAGCAAAAGTAACTAAACTCGTAAGTTTTTGACTCAGACGTCTATCTTGGGCTTGAATTCAGTCATCCTACAACTCACTAGCTATGTGATTTTAGATATCACTTTCCTCTCTATAAGTCTCAGGTTTGTGTTTTGTTTTTTTAATTTGGGGAAATTAGCACAATAGCACATACTTCAATGTGTTGAAGGCTGACAATGAATGAGAGAATACACATTATCACACATAGACCAACTTTTAAAATACGGAGTACACTAGTTGGCACTCAGTAATTAGTAAGTTTTATTTTTCTCTGTTGTTTGGCAGATAATTTTTCCTTTCTCCTTCTTTTCTTATGTACCTTAGTCTAGATGAAGGTTTGACAAACTTTTGGTGTAAAGGGAAGAGATATTTAGGACTTCTCCGCCATACTATTTTCTATGGCTAGTACTCAACACTGCTGTTGTAGCAGGAAAGCAACTATGGATATCATGTAACTGAATGAATGTGGCCATGTTTCATAATCATAAAAGCCAATGAGTTCCAATTGGACTAGCTTTGATTTTGCATAGACCTTAATTCAAGAGTCTCTGGGCCTCAATCTCCTCATCTCTTAAATTGGGGTAATGATAATATTTTCCTCATAAGATGTTGGATGGTTAAATAAGAAGAAGCATGTAAAGCCCTTAGCACAGTTTAAATTATTTTTACTAGTTCATTGAATATTGTGTTAACATATTTTGTTTAAATATTTTGCAGGTATCATTAACTTCATTGATAGACTTTCGTCAGCTCTTCTACTGCCTTCACTTCCCCAAGAAATGTTCCAGATTCTCTCTCAGAGTTTTTTTCAGTTTGTCTTATAATACTGTTGTATCTGAAAATAAATCATGCATTCATGCAGAATATGCAAATAATTATAGCTGCTTATTTGACTTCTGCCTCTTTCACTAGACTGTGAGCTCCTTGAAGGCACAATCTGTACCTTACTCCCCTCCATATCACATTTCCTAGCACTGTATCTGGCACTCGGTAAGCACCTAATACAAGATGGCTGTAATGACAGGGCTGTAAGAATAGTATTGGTGGAGGCACAGTGAAGGCCTGGTGGTCTTGGTGGTGGTCACAGCCATGGTGATGGTGGTAGTGATAGGTGGTGGTAATGGTGGCTGTCTTGCATGTGGTGTTGATAGTAGGGGTAATAATTGGGGTAAGGGGACTTGCTTATTAATTTCTTTTCAAAGAGTCTCATTTGGAATTCTCTTCTCCGTTTGAGCCAAGAAATGGAAATGAAGCAAGTAAATCTTTCTGGCAGAAAGAAAGATCTGCAGGAAGGTTGGGCAACCACAACAAGACCAAAATTATACATGACTCTTCCTAGGGCATCACAAGAAGAAAAATGCTCACAGGACTAGACGTCAAGAAATTTAAGGATTAGGGTTGGGGATGTATGTAGTTCAGTGGTATAACACTTGCCTAGCATGTATGAGGTCCTGAGCTCAATACTATGTACTAGAAAAAAAAAATATAAGGACTAGAAAGGAATTATCCAATTTATAAAAGTATTCTGTTCTTCAAAGTGCTAGTAAATGGTCTTTTAATTTTCCTACATGATATTCCTGTGGGGAAAGTTATTATCATTTATCTGAAAAATGAGGAAACTGAGTCTCAGAGGGACAAATTACATTTCTTGTTGTTTCAAATACAGACATGGCTTGCCTGTTTCAAATACAGACATGGCTGTGTAACCTGGAGATTACATTCCTCATCCCCAGGCCTTGGTTTTATAATTCATAAAATAAAGAGGTTGACCTGCAAAATAAGTAGGACATGATTTTAATTCCTCTCTCTGCTAATAAGTGATTGTCATTGGAATGAAGTGAGACAGGTATGTCTTTCTCCTCTCAATACTAAATTTAAGGACTAAAATAGGTATTATCAATAAGGTCTGGCAAGGATGTAGGGAAGAAGGGACACTCATTCATTGTTGATGGGACTGCAAATTAGTACAATCACTTTCCTCAAAAGACTAGGAATGGAACCACCATATTACTCAGCTATCCCACTCTTCAGTATTTACCTAAATAAAGAACTAAAATTAGCCTCCTATTGCAATACAGTCACCTCAATGTTTATAGCAGCACAATTCACTAGAGCCCAATGATGGAATCAGTCCAGATGTCCATCAACAGATGAATAGCTTAAGAAAATGTGGTACATATACACGGTGGAGTTTTACTCAGTCATAAAGACAAATGAAATTATGGTATTTGCCTGTAAATGGATAAAAATGGAGAATATCATGGTAAGTGAAATAAGCCAGACTCAGAAAATCCAGGGTCAAATATATTCTCTCATATATGGAAGCTAGAGTGAAATGAGGGAAAGAAGGGCAGAGGAATTGGATATCATCAGGACATAGAAAATATCAGTGGAGCAGAAGGAGACTGAGAGGGAGGAAGGAGGGATGGGAAAGGGAAAAAAATGTGGAATGAATTTAACAAAATTATATTATGTGCATATATAAATAAATATATGACAGGGAATTTCACCTTTGTGTGTGTGTGGAAAACACCAATTAGGAATGGATAC